>NC_135124.1:1471547-11471547 GCF_050908995.1 Andrena cerasifolii | reverse complement strand
ATCGCCTGCTCCAAATGATTTTTCATTGTATCGACGTGACCGGAAGCTGCCAGTTCGGGTGCCGCTACTAGAACAGTCGCCAGCGTGGCGTGCATTAGTATTCCCCTCGGAGACATGGCTGGCATAAAAGGTGTACACGCACGCACCGCTGCTGGGGCACTCACAAAAGCGCGGCTGTATACATACGTGCTTCCATGGGCACGTGGTCGGGAAGCGCGAAGTGGATGCACCGCGACACACGATCCCCCTGCACGCGGGCTTCTCCTCACCGATCCACAGTTTCCCCGATTTCGGTGAAACCATACGACGCGAGATTTTTCAAGTTTTTCAGTCTGCACGTGCGTACAGGTGTCTCGGGGGGACCTAGTGGTTGCGGTACTTTTGGCTGATGCCTGGGGAAGTTGGAAGTCTGGTCGGGATTCTCTTTAGCAGGTGCTTGTAGCGTTAACAGGTTACGTACCCTTGACAAGCTGGAGAATAGGGTGAATTGAATGTTTTTTTTTTTATATGATGGAACGTGATATTTAAAAATTAAGATATTCATCTCGTTGTGTATAAATTATGCTGTAGGTATTCTCTTCAAAAAGAAGTTTGATAGGCATCTTAAGGGGTTATACCTAGTCAGACGGCCGAAAAGAGGCGAATGTTTGTGATTTTTTTTTGAAGAAGCGGAAGCATTACGGGACTGATTTGCATAAAATTTTGCAGGAATATTCTTAAGCCTATAATTTAGTACTTGTCGAGAAGATTTTTCGATTAGTTTTTATTGACAAAAAAAGATGAAAACTTAGGTCGAAAATCACATGCTTGAGATTGAGTAGCTGCCATTTTTCCAAAATAATTTCTTCTCGAAATCAGCGCCGTACGAGCACAGAAACTCTTCTTAGGATCTCCCTTCCCGTTTTCAATTTTTCAGGAATCGTAGTAGGTATTTAATCCTGGATTATTGGAAGTGAAGCCTAGGAGAGGAAGATAGGATGATCCAGGCCACTGGAAAAGGAAAGTGACTGCTACCGCGTTCGAGCTGGCGGCCAGCTTCGACGTCGTCATTATGCAATAATTATTATGATCGCGTTGTCGCAGTCGCCATCATCATTGCGATTGTCGATTGTAGTCCCCGCGGTGTCTATCGTAATCCGCTCTATTCGTTGCAAGTAATCACGCGTAAGCAATTTGCTTGTAATCCGTGAATTAACCCATCTGACTATCCGACGATTACCTTCCTCCCCTCTCGCTCTCTGCTTGAATCGCGATCACCGTCGCTACGACAGCCAGGGAAGCAAGCAGGTAGATTTCCACGAAAAAAATAACGCCTCGTGCCTCCGCATCTGCCGGGGAGAAGCTGGACGGTCGCTATTTGCCGACGAGCCTTAGGACCGAGTGAAGAAATGTGGCTCGCGAGGCGATCGCGCGGAACAAAGAGAACCTCGCGGCATCGGCGTGACTTGCGCGCTGAGGGGCGCGGGGCGAGGATCTAGAAACCTCGAAGGATGAGATCCGCTCCCCGTCCTTGCTCCGCGGAATCCCGGAAGCCGCGTCGAAGGCTGGCCGTTTCTCGTGGAAAATTCGAAACGTCCGTCAGTCGAGTGGGCTTTGCCCGCAAACTGGTCTCCTTTTTTCGTGGCGTGTTTACGGCAGCCTCGTTCCTGCTAAAAGCAGCGAGCACTTATGTAATTGTGAAGATAGGCAGGCTGTGCTATCGCGCCGTGCAGAAAAAAAGGGAGGTGAACAGTAATTTCTCGCCTCCGAACAGGGAGGAACGAACGCTCGATTGTGAATCGCGATCGTAGGTTCGATGAACTACGAAAGAGCACGCGACCGTGCCTGCACGCGCAGGTTGTTGGATTTTCGTCGACTCGGCGATATCGGTCCTTTGTTCCGCCTGCAAAATCGCGAGCTTGCGAAACGCAGAAAGGATCCCTCGCTATGAAAGCGGCACGCCGGTGTACGGACTGTCCGTCGGGCTGATTCTACTTCTGCTTCGCACGCGCGGCGTCGAGCCGTGGAAAGCGTACCGTCCGCGGTCAGGCGGATGTCCGTTCGCGCGGTCGACATCTTCCACTGTGAAATGATCAAGGGGAAACAGATATTCACGACACGGCCTGGCGTTCGGCTACGTACTCCGCGGAACGGCTTAATTAAAACGGAGCAACGGCGAGTTGATTACGTGAGCCGTAAAACTGCGAAAGTTGCTACGCGGCGGAAGGATGTAATTGCTTCGCTTCTCTAATTAATTAAAGCGTTCACGCACCGCGCCGTAGGAGCACGAACTTTGTTATACCGCGTTGCAGCCAGCCTAGCTGCATCGTGTTTACCTAGGCCAGCTGATACGATCCTGTTTCGTAATGGCTTGAACTTTAAATAGAACCGTTGTTCGTCAGTTTTGGCTCGTCATTCGATTCTTCGGCAGCCTGGCTCGCTCTTTATTAACGTGAAAGTTAAATAATCGCCAAGATACGTTCGTCTCTCTTCTCGCATAATTCCTACGAATCAATTGCAATTCGGCACTGTCCCTTAAAGCAGCATAAAACGACTCCTGTCTTTCCTTCTCCCGCGATCCTCGACGCAGGGAATCATCGAATTGGTTCGTCCGATTGTTGTCGGCTCGCGATGACCCAAATCGTTTTCGTTCTCAGCGTATAACAGCGATCCAGCCGAACAAACAGAATCATTCTCGCGAAACATATGCTTGGCCAGCCGTCGGTCCGTGGCAATGCTTGGCCTAACGTGGTACGCGAAAGTTCTGTCGAAACGACGCCTTAGTCATCGTCCTTTTCCGGAGGATATAGGTATACAACGGCCGTGCATATGTATATACATCTATATACATATATATATATATACACATATATATGCGCATATATTCGATAATACTAATCCGCGGCTCGTAGCACCGCTTTTGCTTTCTTGCAGCGCAGTGACCTGATTCCTTGCATGCAACGCGGGTAAGAGAGTGTTTCCAGAGACTGGCGGAGGGAGATGGAAAGAGAGAGTGCTCGCTGGGTCGAGGGGGGACAGTGACGGGGAATACGGAGGAGTTAGGCGAGCGAGCGAGAGAGGGGACGAGAGGATGAAGAGAGAGGAGAGGGAACGAGCGCGCCTCGTGACACGTAATACCCGTCACGGTAATAGTGGTACGATATTATAGCACCGCTAATGTCATTCATTTGTGATTTAATGGGAGAAGTCTCGACCGCAGCCCATAGCAGGGCAACGACTGTGCAGCCGCTGCTGTCGATTCGGTGAACCAGCGAGTCCTACGATCCTCTCCGCGGGGAGCATCGAGGACGATGTCGCGCAACTTTTCATCTTCGCCTCCCCAGGCTTATGTAATTCCTTAAATCTCTGTGGAACTCAGGCGCGAGAGAGTATCATCATTGTGTTCGTCAGTGTTTCGTCCTCGATGGGCTTCAAGTTGGACCGAAGACTACAGAGCGTATCACCTATGCGAGTAATTGCATGATTCACTCTTTAGTAGACCCTCTGTTCCCAAGTCGAGCAGCTTCCGAGAGCCCAGGAGTCGCACAAGGAAGCGTTACGTCGCCGATAGGATTGACGGCATCACGGTTGATAGGCGACGCTCCAATAAACTTGCCCCAGCGCGCAAGGGATCTCGGCGCTCGCTACGCCGGACGTTTCATTCACTTTTTTTCCCCGGCCGAGGAACGTGGAAGGAATTCACGACATTCGCCGTACATATGTTACAGCAGCCACTGTGCGGATTCGTTCGTCCATTCGCCGTCGTCCCAGCCGCGCTCTAGAACTCGGCGTATCTCTCTTCCTCTTCCTCCGGTCCTCTGTTTGCTCCGTTTAATGTAGGTTACCCCGGTTACGCTAGTTACGACGGGCTCTCAGAATTTAGGTTGACCATATGGCGAACGGAATCGTCGCGTTTCTTTCTCGCTCGCCAGTTATTAATATCGCGCGGCGCGCCACATCGAATCCGCTCGTCCCGAGCCGCTTGCCAATCGGCTCGATCGACGTTGATCGACGATATCGACGGTTCGAACCATCGATCTGTCCAGCCACGGTGTTCTACGGACCTCCGTGCTAAGGCTGTTCGAGTACTCGAATATTCGAGTAGCTTGAAGTTCGGACCGAGCCGAGACTCGGTTTTCGAGCCGAGCCGAGTACTCGTAAAAACCGAGAAACTCGAATTTTTTGAAGCGGTTCGAATTTACTGGGGGGAAGATCGCAATTTTCGAGTAGACCGACAGTGTCGAGTAGCTTGAAGCTTGAAGCTTGAACGTTTCGGGCAATACGAATGTTTCGAATATTTTAGGTTATAAAGAAAAACGTAAGAAGAAAAGGAAGATAACATAAAGAGAAGTATATGAATACGTCCATAAATACACAAAAAAATGAAGAAAATAAATTTTAATTTAGTACTTATTTTCAAAAGTTACAGAATATTTCTATTTACAGCTTACATTTGATTTATTCACATTACTTATTGAGAGCTATTATTTACATTCCCGTAGATAAACGTAACCTAAAATATTCGAAACATTCGTATTGCTCGAAACGTTCAAGCTTCAAGGTACTCGACACAGTTGGTCTGTTCGAAAATTTCGATCTGCTCCAAGTATATTCGAGTCGCTCGAAAAATTTCAAGCTTCTCGATTCTATCGAGCCACTCAGTTTTTACGGGTACTCGGCTCGGCTCGGCTCGAAAAACCGAGCCTGGCTCGGCTCGCTTTTTCCGAGTACTCGATCAGCCTTACTCCGTGGCCCCCGCTCGGTACATCGAGTCGCGTTTCTTTCCTTTGACTCATTGTGCCCGTCGCTATCGCTGCCTTGCAGGTAGACCCGTCAGCTACATCGGATGATGGAGGCTTTAGGTATTTCAAGTGCAGATATCTGAACTGCGAGTTCGCATTCGGAAGTGTCGCGTTTCCGCGATCGTCTGAGACACTTCACGGCGGGTCCGCGGTGGCGCCCGCCGCCGCGCGGAATAATCTTGCATGTTTGATCATCTGTATTTGCGCCGCGGATGCGTCGGCAAACGCGCGATCTCGTGTTTGTACGCGATAGAGCGAGGTGCTAGAGCCCATTTGTCGGGCCATCAAAGTGTAATTTACACTGAGGATACCTAGACGGCGTCGCCTTTACGGTGCCGGTCCATCGATCGAGCGGCTGAAGCGTTTCGCCCGTACGGAAGAAACCGTGGTAAAAATAAATTCCTCGCTTCCTCGTGGTCGCGTGGGTGCGTCCGCCGCACACGGACGGGCGAGCGCGACACACGCGTACGCGGGCCTGGGACGGATGAATCGTTAGACGGAGCTGGCGACTGTTCAGAGTCGCGGATTGGTGCATCAGCGACCCGATATGACGGATTTCGCTTTGTAAATAATACCATCTTGTTACGGTACCGAGAGCGCTCATTGACCCGGGCAAGAATTCGCTTCACGTGGGTGGGAAAAGTGTTGTTAGCTGTAGAACAAAATACAACGCAACCGCAATGCCCGATGTCATTTGCACCTGGTAGGCAGGGTTGCACCGCGAAAGGTTAATCGAGTGCCTCCGCGAAATTACTGCCTCTGATCTCGGCCCCATTTAGGTGTCTCCTTAAAAAATCAGCTCGCGTACATGGCGCCAGGAATAATGAACGCATTCTATCGTGACCATTGACAGGGAAAGGCGAGCCTCGCGTATCGGGCAGGGAACAATAGGAGTCGCCGAATTATTCAGTGAATTGGTGTTTGATTGGCGTGAGGTGAGGAGGGGACGACAGGGCCGAGGCGCGTCCCCGATGCGTCGCGCGCGTCTAATATAGCAATGCAGGCGTGGAATATAGGTCGCACGCTAGAACGCTCTTTTATATATGCCGCCACACGCTCGTGGATCGTGGCGAAGGTGGGCGCACGCGCTCACACCAACGAGCGCCGACACGCGAGCGAGTGCATTACGCATCGTACGAGTTATGAATTCATTAATATCCCCCGCCATTGTGCGCCGCGGAATCCGCGTAAATGCGCCGGGAACACAATTGGCGACTAATTAACAGCCTCCGCCGGTTGGCCCGAACATTTGGGACGCGGGCTGATAAGGGTGATAAGAGTAGCGCGACCTGAAACGTGCAATTCTGCTGCCGGTCGCGGGGAGACTGTTTCCGTGTTTCTCTGTTAATCAGTCTTCCCTCTAAGTTTCGCGCGAATTCGACGTGACTCAGCGATTTTACGCGGGAACAAAGGATCGCGGAGAAAATACCAAGGGTTGAGCGAGGGATCGAGAGCGCGGAACGCTTCAACGAGTATGTATCCGGCTTTTCGTTTTTCTGACTCACGGATCGAGCCACGGCCAACCGACGATGCACGTTCCACGGCTCGGGCAGATATGGCTTTTCATCTATCGCGGGCAAACTAGCGTGCCCGGTGATTTTCATTCCCGCGGAGTTCCGCACGTACGTCTACGGACCCGTTACGGCCGGCATAACAATGCATGACGTAACACTCTGGGGTCGAATCCTCCTTACCTCCTCCTCCACCTCGTGCAACGATGTTACAGGAAAGTGAAACTCTCGGAAACCAGGTCACACCCACATCGTGCTCGCAGCAGTGAACCGCGATGCCGATCTACGGCGACTCCCCTTTTAACTCGGATACTTTTCAATCTAACCGAGAGAGCTACGCCTTGCCGAGGGGAGGTGAACGGGTAGCCTCCTTGTTCCGAGGTTCCTCAGCAAGCGACAGTCCGACAACGTTCCTCGTTCCCTTGCCCCTGGAACAAGAACCCACGTGGGACGACGTCCAGCACTTTCTGCTAAGAAGTTTAATCCAGCTGGTCGAATTTATTCAGTTCAATCACGTTTAGGTTTCTTGGGCGTACAGGCCAGTCACGGAGTATGAATCCTCTCGCGGACAAGCTGGTGCACGGTAGTACACGCGCTCCTCTTCGATCAAGGGAAAAGAAGCGCTCGCGGGTGCGTGGGCGAGGAAACGGTGTTGGTTGAGCTGGCCCTAACCCATATACCGTTGGAGCCAGAATGCAGACGAATAATAGGAGGGTGGATAATAATACCGTTGCCGCTATGCCGTTAATAACGGTGACATTGTCGAAAGCAAAAGATTTCAGGGGAATGAAACTCCCTGTGAACGAAGAAAGACTGTCCCCCTATCCTCCGAAGCATTTGCTTGCGGCGTAACTATGAACTGTCCGAGGCTCGGGTGACTGTTATTCAAGAAACAATAATGTCAATGGGATAATTAATCGTTCCCCAAACGTTGGAATGCCAGTTGCCGGGCTTTCCGCGAGCCCGCATGCTTTAGTCCCGCTCCGAGCCCGATGGCAGACAGTCGGGCCAGGGTGGCTCGCCCCCAGCTGATCCCTCGGCTATCCCGAAATCCACGCTTCGGACGAGCGACCGTCGTTGGCAGAGCCTGCGTCTAAAACTAGCGACGACCGCGACGTGTGCACGTAGACACCCCGGCGTCAAAACTCGGTGCATTATGTCATAGTTTCAGCACGGGCGTCGAGCTGCAGCCGCATTCGACGTCCTTCTGCCACCTAACGCGCAACGGAAGCGCGCTCGTTTTGTTTCACTTCCGTCATCGGCGCAGCAGAGACAGTTCGCGACTTATCTAACGCCAGAGGAGCCGGCCGCAACGCTGGCCGATCGACGGAACAGCAGCATCGCGATTATGTAACTTTTAGGGTAATTAAAGTATCGATTAGTACGCGGCAGGTGTGTCAACATTGCTCGAGTGCCACGAAGCGGGCAGAGGCTCGCGTCCCATTAACCAGACACCGTCTCGTAAGGGAAGAGAGATCCATTCTGCTTGCTCGAACCTTCCCCCGTCGTTCCATCGAGAGATAAGCTGCTCTCTGGAAAGTGGAAGGTCGAGCATCCCGGAAACTGCTTTCGTGTTCATCGCGCTTTCGCGACCGCGGTGTATTTATAACACCGGGGCGGTCTTCGGCTCTGAAGCTAGTTGACGTAAGCTGACGATTAATTATGCTACCCTCTTGGCGGTGCCAAGTGAACCATCACTTTCGCGCAACTCGTCCTTGTCCAACTTTCCACGACCCCTAGGTTCAGAGACTTTTTAAATTCTCAGGAGTTTGATACGTTCTTGAATAATTCAGAGATCTCGAGATTTTGAGATTTCAGATTTAATAGACATAATTGTCAAATGTTCGCGATAAAGCTCGATGCAACGAGCTTCTAACGTCTCTTCGGAGAACAGCGAGTTTCTCGTTCCACTTGTTCGATAAGATTCCTACGTAAAATGTTCCGCGCGAAAGTTGTATGAAGTCGTGTTCTCTCAAGTATCATCCACTTCCAGTGCAAGTGATTAGTGGTTACTAATCAATGGGAAATCGACCGAATTTGCAAGCACTTGAAAGCGCGATACTGTCCAGCAGGTTTGAATACCTGTTGAGTGATTCAGTGGTTAGCCACGTGGTCGATTCTCCACCCAAACGCTAACTGCAACCCTAATATGTACAGTGAGTGTAAGAAGTATTCGTACTGCGACCAATTGAAAGTGAAATTTTGTATATCCATGTCAGTAATTAATTTTAACGGAAAAAATAAGTAACCCTTCGTTGACACTTAGGATGTGAGCCACCTATAAGCTGATTTGAAGCTCTGTACCATCTATATGCAAAGTAAATACCTTTTCTCCAAAGCCGACTTATAAACTATTTTTTCCTCAAAGTATTATATCTGAACAAGAACTCTGTAGATGTTTAGCTTCTAATATTGAAATTTGTAAAAGTTATAATTTTTTTAAGATTTTCTTCGTCTTTTCTCGACATATGGTAACCTAGAATTTTTCCACAAAAGCTGTGATGAAACTTCAATAAAACAACTATTGAAATACATTGTAGAGACTTTGAAAGTGACCCATGATTTTTTTCAAAACTATTAGATTCTTTAGATGGGAATGGCAGTCGTTCAAAAATTGCTCTGGGTGTGAGTCACCCAGGTATGTCAAAGTTGTTAAAAAAAAGAGGTGAAATGGACGCGCAAAAGTATTCGTACAGTTAAATAAAGAATTAATAAACTATGGAAATAAACTAAATATTTCATGTTTTAATAGTTTGTGAGATTGCCTTTTGATTTTATAATAGGTTTGAGGCTTAATGGTATGGGATTTACTAAGTTGGATGTTATAGCAGGCTGTATTTTATTCTACTTCTCTAGCAGAGTGGTTTTCAAACTTTCTTTAAATGTAATATTACGATTACATATTTTTTTGTCCAGATAATCGCATAGATGCTCTACGGGTTTGATATGTGGTGATTATGGCGGCGTTTTAAAATATTTTGGTGTGTTATATAAAACCCTCTGCCCAGTATTATATGCAGAATGCTTTGGATCATTATCACGGGTAAATATAAAGTTGTCAATAAGTCCCATTTTATTTGCACTAGCATGGATGTGCTTGTTCAGGATGTCAATATAAACTCTATAATTCATACTGCCATCAAATAAAACGTAGAGATTCCACTCCAATTGCACTCAGTGCAGAATCCCCGCAGGATTTCATCGTAGGTCGCGAATTTTCTTTTCTGAACTCTGTATTCTTTTTTCCATACTGTGAAGTGTGTTTTGGACCCAAATATTTCGAATTTTGTTTGCGTTAGTGAATTGACATACATAGTTTTACTTTAAATTGGTCGCTGTACGAATACTTTTTACACTCACTGTATATGGTAAAGTCAGAAACAAAGCCATCCTGAAATGATTGGAAACAAAACCGCTGGTCTCCTGCACAACAATGGGCTACAAATCATCATCGTCAAATGGAGAGCCAATGCAATTCCTAATCAGACCACACAGTGGAGACCAAAAGGGACAGCATACGAAGAAACAACACCGGACGCACTGGGTGAGTTCGAAATAATCGAACGCTGCTCTGGAAATCTCGTCTCGCGATTCTTTTTGCATCGGAATACGAAAAACTCGTTTGATTGATTGCACCGCGATCCCAAACCGTTTCCTCGTACAATTTCGCGCATAATGGAGGCGCGCGACCTCACGTGCAAGCTGCGCGAACGCGTAGAACGTCGTATCCTGTTCCAGAAGAGTGCAGAGGGAACGCGCTCTACGCTCGTCACAATGGTGTTAATCTATTTATCTGACTAACAACAAACTTATCTCGTGACTCATTGGCCGACGGATTCGCGCGACCGCGAGGGCCTGATCGTTTTCTGCGCGCGCGACACGCTCGATTTTTACCGCTGGATTAACGGCCTGACAGCTTTATTGTTGCCGATTCTGTTTGCGTCGAAGGAGCTTTGCCTGCTTTCTAAACGCTAACAACCGCTCCACCCGGGGTGGAGCGCGCTGCGCTGCGCCCCGTGTCCTGGCACTCCTGACGCGATTTTCGGCGCGATGTTCGCTTCTGTTTTCCGCGCAAAGGCGGACAGTGAATTTTGGAAATACACATACGACGTTGTCGACGTCGCAGGAAAAGAGGAAATGCGATTTGATCGATCGTCTTGTTTTCACGGCGCAATAAGGAGGATACTGAATGCGGTAAACACTTGCCCCGCGAGTCGGAAAAGCGGGGATGATAACGAGTCTCCTTTCTGTCTCTCGACGCCGAACGATCTCCTGGGAGCTTTAAGGTGCAAATCCACGATGAGACAAAATTGTCGTGTCTCACGCGAGACTTTAATCTCCATTATTATTATTATTCTTTCATTTCCATTATTTACATTGTGTTGTCGCTGAGATTTTTGTCTCGCGATAGAAAAGTCTCAGGTGAAATCTCGTCGTGGATTCGCGGCTTTAGGCTTTCGGATCAATTAGAAGCGATTTAATTGTTTCGCGACAGCAAGCTCGAAAGGTCCCGCTGGAAAGTCAATGTTCACAGGGCAATCGAACGTGTTAAACGACGAAGCCATTCGCGCGGACGAGTTTACTCATCCCCCAATTATTTCAAGCAGCGTAATTATTCCTCATTATCGTCTCGAAAGATATAGGCAGGCTCTTGAAACGCTTCCTCCTCGTGCGTGCGGTCGTCTTCTCGCTTTCACCGGGGCCGAGTAGGCGTCGGCTGAAACGCGAGGACACGGTTGCCCGAAAGAAAAGGGAAGGGGCCACGGGGGAACAGAGAAGGCTGGCAGATTTTTTTTTTTCTATCAAAATATATTTGTGCATAGACAAGAAGACAACCGTGACAGGTAATCTCGTACCTAACATACATATCAGTCATACGCCAAGGAGCGCGTGCGCGCGCCCGCGCCTCTTGCACACGCACACAGACGCATACCCGCGCGCGGTGATGTATATCGCGCGCACGCACACGTTTCCATATTTTGAGTCGTGCATCACCGAGAGACCCGACGAAACGTCTTAGAAAAAGAAACAAAGAAACAAAAAAAAAACGAAGAAGAAATAATTAAAGAAGAAATTCTTAAAACTTGTCGCACAAGTATACGTATATAAGGTAGTAACAAATATCGTTCCCTCGCATGCGACCGGATCTACAAACGAAAAGAAAGGAAATAAAATGAAAGAATGGGGGGGGGGTGGGGAATTATTAAGATGAAAATGAAGCCCGCTTCACGCGATTTTACGGTAACTGAAGGTAGAGGGACCGCGGTTGGACCGGGTCCCAGGTAACGTCGACGAAATATACATATTTCTCTCTTCTCTCTCTCTCTCCTCTCTCGCCGTAATCTCTAGCATGCGCTCGCATTAAAATGTATAACTATAACGATCGTTTGTTGGACACACTCGCGCACACAATCTCGACACGTACACTCGCATTCCTCGCTCCTTCTTTCACGCTTCCGTTCTCTCCCGCCCTGTCTCTCCCTCTCTCATTCTCTCGCTCTGGCGCACAAAACACGAGCGTTTCGCTTCTCTAACAAAATATATTAGCTTTTTTATATGTACATACATCTCGAAATATAATAAAATTAATAATATAGCTATAATACAAGGGCGTGTAAGAGTGTTTTTGTTCCATTTTTCTTTTTTTTCTTTTCTTTTCACATTTTCTTAATTCCATCGGATGCTCCACCCTGCCGAGAAATCCTCGCGAGTGTCGCTCGCGTCGTTGCCGATATCGATCGCGGTTACACGGTGTACATCTCGGTACGCCGTTTCTTTATTAGGTACTCGGTAATGAGAACGATAATCTAATCGATCGGTCGGTGTCTAAGAACGAATCCGAACGCAACCCGTGCGAATCGCGCCCATCGCATCGTCGTGTGTGTCTGGTGTGTCCCTGTTTGTGGCGTGTCCCCCTCGACTCGAACTCAGGATCCACGCACGTACGCGCGGCCGTATACGATCCGGTGGCGGGTGCACGGAAAATGTGTACCGTACAGAGAACCGAAGAATCATGCGGACGAACTTACGTATGCGCGCATCGTCTTCGCGCGCTCCCTCGTACAGGTGTATCTCTCCTCCCGCATACGCGTTTCTCTCCGCCTCTGTGTGCACGCGCGTGTATTTATTTATGTGTCTGACAGTGTGATTGACGCGCTTGTACGCATGGATGCGTGATTTGTTCAGAGCCGCAACCGTCGCGCGTCTCCATGCCGTGAATTACGCGATCGAATGGAGGTGGTTACCACCACCCAGTCTTTACGTACACGTGAAAGGTAGATACGAAAGAAGGTAGAAGGAAAGAGAATCAGAACAAAGAAACGAAGAGGATCAAAGAGACTCGGCCAATTTCTTTTTTATCTCGAGCACGCGCAACGGTACCGCGGTCCAACGCGGAGGACAGCAACATGGCGGCCCACGCGAGCAGTCTTCCTTCTTCTTTCTTTTGTTTTGTATTCCGTTTTGTACAGACGTAAAGGGTAGGGGGAGGGGGTGGGGAAGTGTCCGGTGCACTCTGTAAAAAGTTCGCCATTAGCTGAGGCACTTTTCGTCCACACGTAGCCGCCGAGAGTGAAAGCTCCAGCTGCCGAAAAGCTCTCCGGCTGGGAAACCGACCGACGAGTCCTCTTCCTCCAGCGGACCGCGGCCTCTCCTTCTCCTATTCACCGCCGCTCGCTCCGCTCTTCTAGTTTCCATTCCCTCCGCGTCTTTTCTTCCATCCGCGAGAGCCTATGTGTGCGCGCGTGTCGCTCTCCCGAAGCGCGCACGTGCACCTCGCGTCCTCCACTCCGTGGTACAAGAGACAAAGACGCGATAGACGTTCTATGCATCCACCACTCGCTCTCTGTCTCTCTGTTCTGTTTTCTTACTCTTACTCGAAAGAGGTGCGCAAAACGGAGGCCCGTTCGCGGCGACCGCCCTCACAATCGTAACTGCCTGAAAGCGGAGGTACGGAGGTGGACGCCGGTGGACGATAGAAGGGCGCAGTGCCACCCCGTGCGCTACATCGGTCCCACCGCGTGCTGCTGGAACTGATCGAGGTGCCTGGAGATCTCGCGGTGCAGCTGCTCGGGCACCACGCCGACGCTGCTGAACAGGGACCTGAGCACGTTCAGCTCCTCGGTCAGCAGCTCGATCCTCTTCTTCAGCAGGTCGTTATCCTTCACCAGAAGCTTCACCTTCTCCTCGGTCTCTCGCGACCGAACCTTCGCCTTCTCGCGGCTCTTCCTCACCGCGATGTTGTTCCTCTCGCGCCGCCTTCTGTACTCGTCGCTCGCCTTGTCGATCGACTTGGTCTGCTTCCTAGCGGCAGCGGCCGCGGCCGCGGCGGTGTTGGCGTGATGCTGGTGCGCCATCACCGGCTTCATTGGGCCGCCCCGAGGCGGTGGCTGGTGGACCGGCGCGCCAGGGTGGCCGCCCGGAACCGTGGACGGCGTCAGGGTGGTGAACGTGGGCGCCCCGTTGGCGAACGGGCCATTGGTTACCGGGCTGTATCCGCCGGGCGGATATTGGGGGCAGTGGCGACGGTAGTCGGCCGGGTCGAGAGGCTCCTCCTTGATGCTCGGCGACTCGGAGCTGGAGCTGTTGCTGTCGCTACAGCTGTTGCTCCCCTGATGGTAGCTGGCTCCGCTGTGCACCGGCTGGGGCATATAGGCGAGCGTGGTACGCGGGTAGCCCGGCGTTCGGACGTGCTTCACCACGCCGTTGCTTGCTCCCAGCATGTCCAGTAGGCCGTCGTTGAAGTGGCTGTCGTCGATCAGGTGCTGCAGATCCAGCGAGATCTCCGGAGTGTTGAGATCCGTCAGCTCACCGGCCGCGGCGCAGTGCTCCGCGTACTGCTGGTGAAGGCTAGCCTTGCTCGCCGAGACCTTGCTCACTACCGCGCTGTTCTGCTGCTGGTTGTGATTGTGATTCACCTGCAGGGCCGAGTTGTTGTTGTTGGCCGGGTTATTGGTGTTATTAGTGTTGTTGCTCGGGTGATTGTTGTTGTTGCTGGTGGTGTTGTTGTTGTTGTTGAGCACGTGGGACTTCTTGAGATCGGCCGCACCGTGGGCCTGGGCCTGATGGGCCGCCGCATCGTACATGACTGGTGACTCCATCGCTCACTCGCGCATCACAGACACGGATAATCAGTCTTTCCACCGATTCGATTGTCACCCCCTCGGTTGGTCTCGCGGGCTATATAATCCAACCCGCGTGAGAAACTTCTGTCGAGAGATCGACGAGCACGTTCGCCCGAAGGAATATGGTAATCGGCCGAACGCGCGGCTGAAACTTCGCCGCGGAGGGCGACCTCGAACGTCGCGGTCGGCAGCGGCGGGGATTTTCCCGTGCGCCTGCGGACCAGCCGAGAGCGATCTGACACTGGTCCAAGAGTAGCAAAAGTCGCGACCCTCGACTATTCCAATTTTCGAGGACGACGAGCGCGTCGCGTTACCGTTCCGCCGAGCACTGCTCGAATCCGCGTGGTCCCGTTCGTGCCAACGCGTGCCTTCAACTTCACCACGCCTACGCGGGCTTTTTTGTGCCTCGCCACACGGTAACACCACAGAGAACGCCGGAAAGAAACGAGAAAAAATAATACCACCCGCACGAGAGCTGGCGCGCGACTGAGCCGCTTCGCGGCATGTCGCAAGCTTTCAATGTGGCGCGCGTCGAGAGCAACTCCATGCCTCATTGCGCTTGCGCCCGCGATCGCGCTTCCCCTCTGCCCTCGCCAAGCCTCTTTCCCGCGCGTCCGCGTCCGTCCCTCCTCCGCGGCTACCCGCGCTCGATTCACTCTTTTCCATCTCTATCCCTCTCTCTTCTATCTTCCCTTCCTCCCTCTCTGTCCATCGCCCGCTCCCGCCCCTCGGGCCCTCGATCCCTCCTTGTTCGCCTTATGGAGTGACACGCTGTCGTCCCGTCGCGGCATCGCTCGACAGGAAAACTTTTCCGGTGCTCGCCTTTCTCGGTTCTATTTATAAGAACTTCTTGTACACGCCGTCCCTTTCGACGGACGGATTTTCCACGGAAACCGAAAGGCTTTCCGCCGCCGATTTCGCGTTCCCCCGACATTCCCGACTTCTGGCTGATGTTCGGTCGGTGCAAGACGTCTGGTTAATCCGATTCCCTCTTGGTCCACATCTACTAGCAAACCCGTCTTTGAATTTGCTTATTTCGACTCTGCTCGTAACTATCGGTCTCAGCGGTGACGCGTACGCGCCAGGTACGCGCGATTCGTTTCGTGGAACAACAAATCCGACGATTATCGTTACCGTCATCGTTGGCCACTCGATCGGAACCAATTTCTATATAACACCGGGCACGTTCGATTTGTCAGTTAGCGCGTACGCTGATACCCGTCCAATTGCTTGCGTGAGATTGCGCAATTAGCGGTAACAAAAGTGAGAGAGGATATTATCGGTAATAGCCGCGAGATCCTTGCTCGGAATCTATCGCGGTGGAATAGTTAACTAGCTGGTAAACGGTACGTTGCGATTCTAGGAGCAACGCATTCGAAAGTGACGGACAGGAAATTTCGATCAATTATTATAAAACGAATTAAGGAAATTCACTTCGCGATACAGGCTTCTATCTTCGCTCATCTACTCGGCTTCCGTTTCGAGAGCTTGTGTCTTTTAATAATACACCTGGGAATGCATTCTGCGCTCTGACGTCGATATACAATTTCGGATTGACATTTATCTACGCTGCGGGGAATTTTGAATATTCCTGCGCGGCGGGCGAAACGACCGCGGCCGCGACATCTGGCGAGAGGAATCGAATACAGCCGGCGGTCGGTACAGTTCCCGAACCGACCTGCCACGGAAACTTCCGAATTCGACCGAATTTCATCGCCGTGATATTAGCCACAACAAAAAATTCGTAACACTCGTGTAAAAACTTTTCGGCCAGAGCGTGTATATTTTCCGTGCTCCCTTTGTGCGCTCTACCGTTCCCCTCGAACATTCAGAGGTTTCTTAGCCCGAGGTGAGTAACGAATCTCCGTTAGGTTATTCTTTCACGCGCGGTTTCGTGTCCGTGGGCCGTGCTGGGCCTTTGACGGAACGGGTCCGTCGGATGTACGCGTATTGTTATGACAAAATCCGAGCATCACGTCTCGCCAACCTTTCTCGCATTCCAGGATAGAACCAATTCCATTTCAGATCCTTCCTCTCTTCTATCCGCTCTCGGTTCATCGAACGCTCCCGATCGCGTCGGATCTAAGCTGTTGAATGTTTTTCGGGCTTAACCTAAACGGAAATCTGGTACGCGATATTCCGTGCGACACGGCAACGATCTGTGGCATCGACTTTTCGGCACCTCGGCGCTTCGTTTCTCGATCGTCTCCAATTAACGCAATTCCTCTAAAACTCGTGGATAAGCTTCTCGGTTTAACGCACGTGTCCGTGCCTCCGCGTTTAACACGTCCTTTGCTTTCCTCCACCACCTGTCCTCACGGCTGTCGCGATATTTCTGTAGTCTAGGATGTTGTGTTATCGGGAGGAATATTTTCAGCTTACGGATTCAAGGGAAGATCATTGGGACATCGGGTGTCAATAATGGCAGATGAACAGCAACAGTTTTTTCTTAAATGGAACGATTTCCAGTCTAACATGGTATCGTCGTTTAAACACCTACGAGATGAGAAAAGCTTCACGGATGTGACATTAGCTTGCGACGGTCAGACCTGTAAAGCACACAAGATGGTGTTGTCCGCTTGTAGCCCTTATTTTAAGTCTTTGTTAGAGGTATGTTCCACGCGCCGTAAGTCGACGGTGGCTGCTCCGTCACGAGATGATTAATCGTTGGGGTATTGTAGGAAAATCCGTCCAAACATCCCATAATAATTCTAAAAGACGTCGCGTACAGCCATCTCCAGGCTATCTTGGAGTTCATGTACGCAGGGGAAGTTAATGTTTCACAGGATCAGTTGCCTGCGTTTCTTAAAACTGCCGACCGACTGAAAGTGAAAGGGTTGGCAGAAGCACCGGGTGCCATCAAGAGGGAAGGTTAAACATTGCGCATGTAGTTACGGTAAGGTATCGCAATTTCATTCGTACAGATGTTACTCGGATTACTTCGGCAAATGTTGCGTGGAACAAACGAGGGATTGTGTTGGCCCTATTTCAGG
This sequence comes from Andrena cerasifolii, assembly GCF_050908995.1. Classification (NCBI taxonomy): domain Eukaryota; kingdom Metazoa; phylum Arthropoda; class Insecta; order Hymenoptera; family Andrenidae; genus Andrena; species Andrena cerasifolii. Next base: position 11,454,139 of record NC_135124.1, on the reverse strand, counting down.
ATTTTTGGGAAGCGTGCGGACTGAAAACAAAGCAAAAAAAAAAAAAAGCAAAAAGAAGTGTAATAATGTAAAGTGATCGCGTAAAGACATATACCACACACTATAAAGAAACACACGCTGCGTGTGCACAACTCAGTGTCCTCTGGTTCATGACTCGGATCAACGCAAGGCAACAATGTAAATTATGCCTTTTCTTAATCTCAGTTGATGTTAACGTTGTATTGAATGGATGTATCCAGATATGGTAGAGAACGAAATGTTGATGTTTGCCTTGAAACCCATTGCGCCATAGTATGGCTGCAGCGACAACATTGATTATTTTTTTAAAACAAAGTGTTGCAAAGGAAAAAAAGAAACTAAATAAGTGGGTCACGATAGTTTACAATACACGCTGACCGGGGCTGTTTCGTGGATCAAACAGAAATGTTAAAAGACATCTGTACAATTACCCGTTTTTTAAAATGGATCTACCGACTCACTATACTTTCCTATCGGTGGTACCGTCGTCGGTCTATTCGCGAGTGTACCGATATGCCCGAGGTCCGTACCAAACGCTGGTCAAACAGAATCTCTCTTTCCGTCGTTTCCCTTGCTAACGAACACCAGCCAACGTCGCTATGTAATAACTTTTAAAGAGAAGAGTGTTGGAGAAGTAAAGTTCGATATCATCGTGTGTTGTAAGATTCTGCTGATACTTCGACTCTGTAATACCGAATTGTTTTGCTGACACATCCACTGGTATCGGCTTGCATGAAACTTGGATCGCATCGCGAATAGATCTGCAACAACCCCTCCCGCCCCCCCACCCCCACCGTAACCCATTGAAAGAATGTCAAATCAAGTTTACTGGAAGTCGTAACGTGCGTGTCGTATAGTGCTCTCTTTCGTTTATCCACGTGGGTTGATAGATCGCGTCGTTTCTCACCGCTGACTACGCGGGCAATCGGAACAGCAGAACCATTTATTTTACAGTTGTCGGACTCGAATTCGATGCCAGTTACCTCTTCTAGTGATCATGATTTCTTACTTAACCAAATACTGCCGGTACTCGTACTGGCGTATTCACAATATTACCGATAGACCAAATTTATTTATGATAATAATATATTAAGGGTTGAATGTCTTTAATCGAGGGAAGGTTATTGTAATATAAGCGGAGCAAATTTTTGTAAAGTCGGAGCGCACAGTTCCTTTCCCCTCCCGAGGAATCAGGCTAATCAGAGAGATTTAAAGGGGGAAAAAAAGAAATGGTCAGGAAACATTATCGAGTCAAGAACGCGCGCGTCAATGCGCGGCGCGCCCGAGTTACGTTGTTCATTATATGCGTACCGAAACGTTCAAGAGCCACCGCTACTTTAATTTCAGCGCATTACTTCGCGGACTATTATTGCCTTTCGCTTCGTTCCTTTCTCTGGTTTTCGACCGCGTTCAAATTCGACTCTGTGATTCCTTTCAGCTTTTCCCTTTCTCCCTCTTACTTTTCAATATCGAAATTACGTTCAGCGCGACTTGCAATTTCGGAAGGAACTCGCGTACACTTTCACGTCTGTACTTCTAAATCCAAGCTCGTCATTTAACGAACCACGAGTATTTCACGACACCGAATGCCAGTTCCGGAATTACTCATTCGAAATGCCGTTTCGCCGAAGCCCTTATCTAATTCTGCGTCGGATGCTCTTGTGGATGCCATCGTAATCACGCGATTGCTTGGAAGCGGCGAATCGCAATATCCTTGGCTAAGATCGGCGAATGTGTACGAAATGGGACCAGCAGAAACGAACGCCACGGTAAAGGGTATACAATTGGAATTGACTGCGCCAGTCTCCGTCAATAGTCGAACCGTTTACTTTCACGCGGAGAAAAAAAAAGAGCGATGTCGAAAGTGTAACGTCTTCACAGTCATCCGATCCGCAAAACCATACAGGAAAAGAAACGAAAGAAAAATCGACAACGGCGAGATCCGTGTCTCAGTATTTAAGACAGCCTTTAACGTTTAAGACGGTTGGGTTCAGTTCCTACAATGACACGTTCATCGGGCATTTGGTGGTTGAAATGCGAATCGTACCGTGTGTATTTGCAGAATTGCAGAAGTTCAGAGGTATATACATTTAGAAATAGAAGAGATGTTATACGAGCGATCATTCGAGATAAGTTCGCAACCTGTTGATAAGCCTTCCCGCCTGTTTTCTCCCCCGACTTCGTTAGCCCCACGCTTTCCGCGTGTTTCTTTTTTTCCCCTTTTTTTTTTTTATTCACCCTCTTTCATACCCGAACGTTCCGAGAACGACCGATTTGCGATCTATTGGTTATGCCGAGTAGTTTGTTCACAGACGAATCCTCTCATTCCTTTTGTACTCTTACTTTCGCCAAAATTCCATATAACGTTCTCCTCCCAACCCCTCTCCTCGTATATTTTTTTTTTCGACGAACGATGTATCGTTACCTTTCTTTCTAATTATATGACTCGATGATGATTATGATTACAATATGACGATGTTGAGATATGAAAATAAATCGTGTAAATATATTATTTTTCGTAAAACCGCTTCTCCCTTGCGTCTCCTATCTCCTGTACAGCAAACAACAACAGAATGTTATCGTAAGGTAAGAAGTATATTCATATCAAAACACGATAGCACAAAGATTTGCCGAGGTAGATAATCACTATCAGTTGAACTCCATTTGGAGCGTCAAATTCACGACTTTCAAGTCTGTATACGGAATTGCGTCAGCGGAAATGGCCTTTCCCGTTTCTCCGCTTCTCCATTCAGTCATTTCGTATACCTAAGCAAGAACGTTGGATTAAATAGAAGAATCCAAGTACAGTACACCCAGGCTGCTGTAGAATCGATACTGCAATCTTACTTGGCGATGGATAGTCGAATACAGGATACCTAGGCAGGAAAGGATTGTCCGCGCCGCGCACGTAGATCGATTCACCGTGATCCTTGATGTGCTCAGCTCCTGACATGCACTCCTCGTAGGACGGAGGCGCTGGATTGAAAAGCGAGTCGATCAAGATGGAGGACAATTTATTAGGGACACTTGTTTCCACTGCCAGCTCTCAAATGAAGGATAAGGGGAAAATATCGGGAATGTCACGAATTAGCTTTATCGAGAAAATTCAGTGTTTTGTTCCGGTGCATTATCTGTTTTTAACCAGTATAGCAAAACGTTAACGTTATCTTACCGGGGCACTCGACAGTTCTATAGTCCAAGTTGCCATCAACAAAATATGCTACAAATCGCAAAATTACGAAAAATGGACATTCACAGCTTTTCACCCTTTCACTTTAAATACACTTATCGTTAATCCCTTACGTATTTGCGAGTTGACAGACGAGCTACCAGCCTGGCCCGGATGAAAGAAGCCAATGGGAGCATCCGGTGGATGATGTACACCAGGTTGCATTCGCATCGGCATCGGGATTTCCATCATAGCTGGATCTCCCGCAGGTCTTTTGAACGGGGGTGCAACGATGTGCGAGTCCATTGGTGGTGCAGTCGGTGGATAGTACAGAGGTACTGTCCCTATTAAAACAGGGTAACTCTTCTGGGTTGCAAAATGCCTAATTAGCACACAGAAGGGTTTGCTCAAAGCCAAGGCTCGAAGAAATAGACAGAAGTAAGCAGACGAGCGATAGTGCAGCAGGAATTCTAGGAATTCTCTTAGATAATCGCGAGTACAATTGCTCTGTTAATTCAAACAGTGGAAAATCGAGCTGACTGTACTCCATTATCAAAGTTCCAGCGTGATAAGATAATTATCATCGGCACAAGTTACTTACGAGCCCGAAACGTGCACGGAAACTTTCAAAAAGTATTCCAAGTCAATAATTCTGCAGAATTCCAAATTGGACGGCGGTAACGGCGGTACCAGCAGCTCCATGATCACTTGTCCTTTGGTGAAAAACGGCCCCGAATTGGTGACCGTTTTTATCTCGCTGTTGGCGGTCTTCGTCTTCGTAGTCGCGTGGAATTTCATGTGCTTTGAAAGAAAAAAGCGAAACGAGGAATAATCGTTTGGATCTTTCAAGCGACAATTCTACATGAAACGTCTGCCTCACTTGCTCCAATTTCGCGCGGATCTTCGTCACTCGAATGCCATCCGAGGCGTTCACGTAATCCACCGTCGTGTTTATCATCTGTCCTGGAACGTACCCCGAGGAAGGCAGTCTCAAGCGCAGATTCAACGCGCCCTGGTCGATACAGCAGAAGTAGGAGAAGTTCTTCACGACTTCGTCGTCTAGAGCCAGCTGCTCCAAAAAGCACAATACTTAATAAGGGACCTCCCTACCTTGACGGCCCGAAAAGAATGCCTTACTTGGGAATTTTTTTTAAGAGAATTTCTCAAATTATATTACTTAAAAACTTTATGCCTATATTTGTGCATATTTAGACAACATTTAAAAAAAATTCAATTAAAAAAACACTACCTACAACTTTAAACTCGTTTGTCTCAAAACCATGATTCTCGAATTGGTTAGCATGATATCTCAAAAACCAATCACCCGACTTACTTCAAACTTGGCATATATCTTCAGTAGATGTCCCATTCTCGCCGGTACTAAACCCAAGTCGGTTTTTGCAAGATTAGAATTTTGCGATTTAAAAAACCAGCGATTTTTTTGCAGAAATCGATGTCTGCTTTAGACGCTGCCATTATTTTTTTAATTTTCAGTATTTCTCATTTAATCTAGTTCAGGCAATAGCCACACTCATACAGATTGCACAAACTTTTAAATTTTCTATTTCAGACAACTACAACAGCTGATTTTATGCTAGCAATTCGCACATGATTTTTGTAAGCACTATAACTCCGGGTATAACCACTATTTTTGCATACAATTATTTTTTCATATTCTCTAAAAATTAACAAATGAAGCCACAAAGCTGGAAGTGTAACCAGGAGAGCACATCTTACGCGTATAGTCGGGTTAGTGTTCAAGTCCAAGACCGAGATTATAGTGAACGCAGCCTTGCACTCGTGATCGAACCTCCATGGCCTGTCGATCACACCTTTCACCGTATACCTTACGTATCCGTGCAGGTGCTCGAAGCTGCTGGGTATGTTATAGGGTAGCTGGAATTTGAAAGGGTACCGATGGTGCCCGGCGGGGATGTCCAATCGAATGTCAGCTGGAAACCATCGGACGGATAAGTAAGCAAGGACTTGGGCGACCATCAAGGTGGACCCTACTCACATCTTCTGGCGCCCAGTATGTTGAACTCGAAGTTGAAGTAGTCTTCGGAATTGCTGTAAGTGTCGTAAACAGTCACATTTTTCCCATGTGTGTTTCGGCTGCTCCTGCTCTCCGACCATTGCACGTGGGCAGTCCCCTTGGCAGAGAAGTATAACCCTAGGATTCGTCGATCGAGTTCTATAGATAAATTCATCTACGACTCCTTCCTTATCTCTAATTATTAGGTTCGTAGAATGAGAACGCGTAGAGGCTGCATAATCCTCGATCGATAATAAACAATTACAAGTTGATTAAAATTTAATCGCGTTACGTAACATTTTGTCTTTATGTATCACCGATCGACACGGATCCCTGTCAATTTTTTAAATCAATACATTCTTACCCTATCTTATCAGCGGTGTTGTCAATTCGGGGATTTCCGTATTCTGGGAAATTTGTCTGATAAAATATTTACGCGGCGCGTCCGGTGCAAGCGTATTTCCCTCTTCGAATCTATCGCGCCCCCTTTGCATTACCAATAGCTCGAGAAACGCTATTGCGCTCCGACCAGACACGCTACCCTTCGTGAATGGAACCCGAGCCACCGGCGATACCAATCGCAACAGTTTGCACATGCATCAGCCTACATATATCAATCAAGCGCAACAGGCATCGCGTTGTCGACGGGGTCGTCCTTGGAATCGTGATTAAACAGAGCGCGACCTTTGCGTTCCAACGTCGCGATCAAGTACGAGACCTTACGAGTGTCGACGCTTCTACGATCCCTACTTCTCCGAATGAAATAAGGGGTTACCGACATCGCTACCAACGCACTGTGTGTACCAAACGTCCGCCGTTTCGCGTTACGGCACTGCGACCAGGCGCCAGGATGTCGCGCGTCACTTCCTCCTTCCACAATCGATCTATCCGCATCGAAACTCACCTCTCACGTTCTTCTCCTTGCTGGTGTCCAGGACTATGTGCCCGCTGACCAACTCGCCGGTCACGTACGTCGCATCAGGTCGATCGAACTCGACGCGGAACGTCTTCAGCGACGGCATCATGCACGGATCGCACACGGGACTGGCGTCCAAACGTTGTTATCGAGCGAGTCTATCCGCTGACCACTGGAGGAGGGGGAAACTGTACAGGAAGAGGATGACTCGCTGTCGAGGAAGCTGCTTGCCGCGCAATTTACAAACCGGGACCGGTTGCGGAGTGAATTATAGAGATCTGCCTCCGCTGTCGGCTGAAACGTCACTACTCGAGCACGATTGCTGCTGTCTCCAGGCTGACGCCTCGCGCCGTTACTGAACGGCTGTTAAATTGATTTTCCTTTCGATGAGTCACTGGATCGGTGAGATGAGGCACCGATAGAGATTACGAGGCGTGCAGAGATTGCTCGTTATCGACGAGGCTTTCGGAACACTCGCGATAGGAAGGAGAACGCAGGTCTAGCTTAAAGGAAACAGGCTCCTCGGGATTCCAGAGGTATGTCTCTTAGGTAACGTAGGTTGTTGAATTGCCCGCGACGGCCAGGTTCGAAATAGTCACCGGTGCTTCCCGCTCGCGAAGCAATCGAGAGTTCGTTCGAGGCGCGACAATCGATATCGCTTTTCGCGCCAGCGCAGTGGCGCGGCTGCGAATTTATCTTGCTGCCCTGCCACTCCCTGGCGGACCGGCTGACGAGGATGACGCTCCGTTGTCTACACCAATGCAAAAATTAAATACGCCGTCGATTGATAGTCTATCTGCTTTTCGGTTTTATCGAACCGCGGTTATTTGCGCTGCTGGTTCGTGAAGCTTGATTATTGGACGGAGGAGTGCTCTCCCAATGATTCTGTTAGTTACTTTCGACTAGTGGGCCTTGTTATTAGGCGCACGTACATTCGCTAACAAGTTTGTTCCTAGGGTACAAGGTTTCATCTATCTGGCTTTATTTTTCGTATCGGGATAATAGAAGCCACGCTTCAATTAGTTGCGAACACAGAGGATAAGGAAACAAAAGCATGCTAGGGGAACTGAGCTTTGAGTCACAATAGCTCTATATTGTGTATTTATCACACGTGTTCGAAATTGCTTGCCCGTGTACATTGGGGCAACAGATATCAAAGCCTGGACAGAGAAACGCCACGTGTCGCGAGCACCAACCGTGTTTTCAAATGGCCAGAGTTGGGGCGATGTTAAAAATATATATTTAATCTCTGCAATATCTAGATTGCTCGGCTGCTCATGCAACGAAGTGATTACGACGCGAATCGCTAACGAGCAACGACATCTACGCGGTGGAAATTTCTGAAATCACGTTCAACCTTGTTTCGTGGAGCGGTAAACGTTTGAGGTGGAACTTTCTGCTCCGACAATGGCCGTGTTGCGGTCTCGTCCCGCCAGACGGGACGACAAGCTCGAGGCATCGAGCGTGTACCTGTTGGACGTGTTTGCTCAAGTCCGACCGCAAGCTCCGAGCGTCCCATCCGCTGGCTCCTCGTGGTGCGAATTCGAGAGCAATCTCGGTGAACGTTTACGGTGTCGCCGGAACCATCGATTACCCTAAAGGGACCTCCGCCATGGTAGTAACTGTTTGCGGCTTTACGCGGGAACCCAATTTCCCCTGAGGTGCGCCAGCGATCCGCGTGCATGTGCAATTGTCGTTGGACAGCATCGCTATACTTCGAATCAGATATCACTGTAGACGAGAGTCATTTTCGTGAAGAAAGACGAAGGGATAGCTTGAGTTCCTCCGAGAAGAGATGCGAGAAACACTTGTGAGAGATGCTTGTCAAAAAATTGCCAGCTATCCAAAGCTTCCTGCGACCCTTCAAAATCAAGTCTGCGATCTTTCATCGCCACTAGGGGTGTGACAACGCGTCGACACTCGAGATCGCTGACCACATCGATCACAATCATCAATTGACCAATTCCCTTGCGAAAATACTGCAACAACCCCAAGGATGACGTTCACTTTGGGTAGCCAGAGTTCCACTTCCGTGCACGAATGAAGGGCATAATTCAGCCCCTCGATTTTTGGACAATGGCTCGAGGAAAGTTGCGGAAATATATGTATCGATACGTCAGGGATATTAAGCACATACGATCCATAAAAGTGTCCCACACGGAGAGGCTCGAGAGGCTTTCGCCGTGCATAATTTGGGGTCGGAAAGCTGCTTCCAAGGGCGAAGCCCTTGCTGGGATAGAAAATTCGCGACCCGGGAAGACCCCGCAGAAATATACCTGAAGTGAAATGGTGGAATTGGTAAGGAGACACGTGCGAAAAGAAAGGAAACCCCGGGGACAGCACGGAGTGGGGGTCGAGCAAGGTAAATTTCGTGGCGGGGGTAGGGACTCTGTGGCCCGTACGCTTCAACCCCTCAGTAACGCGGCAGCCTTTCACGAGCGTGTACCTCGGTTTATGTGTCTCGTCCTCGATGTAAATACCGCGGCCAGATTAGTGTTGTCCTCCTCGTGTCGTCACTCGGTCATTCTCGCGTATGGAAGCTTCGCTTCCCGTGCAATTGTTCTGTCGGGGAAGAAGGCAACTGGAACTGCCACTCAAGGGGGAACGAAACACCGCAATGACACTTCTGGCACGGTCGCGATCAACAGGTTAATTCTTCGCAGAGAAACTAAGGTTTCTGGTGAGTCGATCTTGCGAGTTTGCTTCTCGAGGGGTCGGTGCTTTTCTGGGAAAAATTCTGTTGCGTGAATCGGGTGTTTACTCTCTGCGGCGAACATTAACGAGGAGGATCTCTGGTGCTCACAGTTTATTCAGTGGGACATTTCTCGTGGGACAGGTCTTCCGTGTTTTCTCGATTAAAGATGAATTATAAGCTGCACCGTGCTCTCTATTCTTTGCAATTGCTGTTTACTTGAATCGTTAATGGTAAAAAACACGCAGATTTATGAAGAGAAAACTTGAGTGTTGTCAGTGTCGGAGCTTTTAATTATTTTATTTAATATTAGTTTCGCATGTTCGTATCGCTGCAATTAATTTACAAGACCTAAGGGCCCCTGAAAAAACCGCGTTCACATTTCGCGAGTGCTTTAAACGTTTTCGGGCCGCGTCAAGAGCACTTTGTTCCGCGATGAATATTATTTCCGCCTCGTGGCCAAAGTTTGGAAATTAATTTTGCACAGATGAAGGGGAACCCGTCCGCGTTTCAAGGGTAGCTCCATCAGAAGTACGCCGTGGTTGATATTAATTTCGGATCCTGTCCCGTAAAACGCCACCACAGTTCGTCGGAACTATTTTCCCTGAGTCGCAAAGGGCTTTTTCATTCGAATAAGCAGGCAAATTAGGTCTCGCGGTAACTGGACGAAATGTAGCTCGGGCGGGAGCAAGCCGCTCTTTCGTTTGTGCACGTTACCAGTCAGATGATTGATTTTCAGAGACTGTAGCTTTGAAACGATCGTCGGGCGGGAATTTTTAATCTTCCTCGAGCTTTTTGCAAGCGCGAATCGAGCGCTGGGAAATTACGGGCACTCCGTGTTTGCTCGAGGAAATTAATATTTTCGCGACTCGTCCGTGCTTTCGATTTTTAAGCTCAATGTAACGCAGAACGATACTATCGAGTCGCGGTAAGTTCCTCATCGTCTGCGCCGAGTAAAGTTATTCAGCGCGGTGATTGCTTTCCATCGCGGATACAAGCGGAATATTGAAGAGGATGCAATTTTCAGGTTCGTCGACCCGAAGCCGACGCGCCGCGCCGTTTCGCGCGCACCGGCTTTGATCTTCCGAATTCTGTCGCTGAACCCTCGAAAGATCTCGTCCTCGAACGCGCTGCATCGTGCCCAGACGCCATTACGTAAAAGCCATCGGCAAGGGTCGCGGAGGACGGCGATAGGAGGTGAGATGAGAATCCAATCTGCAGCGAACGGCTCGCGCGTCTCTCAGAGGAAAACGGGGCGATCTGGACGGACGAAAAATCTCGCGTTTCATCGCCGCTGCGGGAGCACAATGAGCCGAGGAGAGGCTGGTCTCTTCCCCTCGTAGATTGAAAGGGACGAGAAGGTGGAGGAGGTCGCGAGAAGCGGCAAGGAACGGCACGAGGAATAGCTATTATTCATCGACTGGCAGATGAGAAATGGCGATGAGCAGCCCCGGACAATCGATACACCTCAGGTCCCCGCGGAGTCCTCGCCAGCTACCCAAACTGCCCCAGATCCCGATCGGCGGACAAAGAAGTCCCACGCAGCTGTCTGTCACCAAATCACCAGGGACCCCGCTGGTGTTCGAGTTCCCGCCCGAATGCTACCCGGAGACGCCCAACACGAACTTCGATTTCGAGGAGTTCGGCCGCGCGAACGAACCCGACCGACTGCCGAGAAGCCCGAGCTGCTACGCTCGCCAAGGATGCAGGAGCCCGAAGAGCCCGAACCCAGACCTGTTGCACTCGCCGGGCCGCAAGTCGCCGATCTTCAAGTTCGTCGAGGGCAGGAAGTGTCTGGGGAAGACCATGAGCTATCCGCCCAAGAGTCCCATCTCCGGGCCGCCGATCGTCCCACCCAGGTCGCCTAGCTCCGTGAGCTTCGGCTGCAAGAGTCCGAAGCTGCTCGACCACCGGAGGAACTCGTGCTTCGGCCTGAACAGCGCCAAGAGCCCCATGTCCCCGACGATCGTCACGCCTCCGCCCCATGGACTGCCCAGTCCGAAGCAGTCTGAAGTGATCCCGGACCAGCCGTCTCCGAGCAGCGTTAATTACAAGAACAATGCATCGAGGACTTCGTCGTTGGAGGGGTCGATCAAAGGGTTGAAGGAGAAGAGCGACAGTCCCATGGAGAAGAAGAGTGCGAAGAAGAGCAGCCACTTCAACCGAAGCCAGGGCTGCCTGGATCAGGCCGGAAAGGGCAACGACGAGGAGGTAGGGCACAGGAGAAGCGGAAGGAACATCGCCAGAAAGTCGACCAGCGACTTGACGGAGATCGAGGATGCGGACACGGAAGTCACTCTGCTGTCCAGCCCTAGGAGGAGAGGCTCGATGAAGGGCGGTCTCGGTAAGCGTATTCCTGGATTCGTTACTCTTGAGGGACTGTTTTATAAGTGGCAGGTATACCTCTATGGGGATTTATTGAAATCTGTGTCACGAGGAGGGTTCCAGGGGTACATAATAAAATGGATCGCCTCGGAACGCTTTGAAACGCGTTCGCAAAGGGCGGCGGGTGAAAAAATTAATTATCGAACTCATTGTGCCGAAAGAGGGGCAGTTAATTATCGATTTCTTTTCACGCGGGCGAGCCGCGTGACTGGCGAAATCGCCAATCGCGTTGCCTCGTAATGAGAGGAATCTAATTATGTCAACGTTGGAGCGTACACGAGACAATGCTCTCGCGTGGTGATTAACGAGCAGGGATTGATCGGCTTAAAACCTCACGTCGTTACGTGACGTGTTATTTCTTTTAAATAAATTATCCGCTCGCCTCGTAACGCTCGATGGGATTGTCATCTGTAATTAACGCCCCCGCCTTCGTCTTCTCGCCCCTAAACGCGCGCCCCAGCCCGGAATAATTCAACCTCAGGAAATCCGTTTTTCCATCTGCATAACGGCACGCGTTTTTTCCGTTGCACCCGCAGAGAAGTATCGCCGTCGCGTTTCCGCCGGGCTGCATCGAATCTCGCAATCAGCGCGAATTGTCGAGCGGAACCGCGGAATACGAAGAAGGACACGTACGCGGGTTAAATAATCGTTCCGCCGGTAATGGTCCCGCGAGAGCGGTAAAAAGAGACGGCAAGATAAGAGGAGAAACGGAAGCGCAGAATTTTATTCCACTCTTGTTTGCATAAACCAATCTTTGGCTCTGATCTTTATTAAACATTTATTCCCCACGATGAACGAGTTAATGTGCCTGGAGGCTCAGATCGGATGTCGACATAACATCCCCTAATTACGGTGAATCCCAGCGGCCTTGAATCGCGCAACAAAGAAAGGATCAAAGTCACGTGGACTCGGTTTAATAATTTTCCCCAGTCGCCTCTTCGATCCGATTAGATCCTCATTTAAAGGTCCAGAGTAAATCGAGCTCTCCCGTCGGCGCTTTCTCCCCCGAATCGTTAACTACTTCTTTACCCCCTGTCCTCTTCCATCAGGGCCTCTGAAAGCCCGCTGTTCAACGTATTTCAAGAATGCGTAATCCCGTAATCCCCCTTCGACCTTTAATCCCCTCGCGAGTCGGAATCACGGCCGCGCGGAGGAGATCGAACGCCAGAAAGTATTAGCTTGGACCTCCACGATCGACGATCAACGCCGCGGTAAATCGAACCGTTAACATCTTCCGATGGTATTCCCCGGCAACGGTTCTCCACGCGCCTATGTAGTCTGCCAGGGAAATAATCGTTGCCCGGGCCGCATCGCGTCGCGGTTTGCCCCGCAACGATCCCTTTGACGCGGTACGCGTCACGAACTGCCCGCCGGCATTTCATGAAATTCCGTCACGTTTGTGTATGACGTGTGCCTCTGTGTGCGTTGCAGCCTATCTCGCGTCCAGACGCGGCTCCCGTGACAGTCAGTGCTCCAATTTGTCGAACGTCAGCAACGAGGACGTGGGCCCGTTGAATTTCAGCGCGCACCCCCGCGCCAGACAGCGCAGGACGTCCAACTTTCTCGAGCTACCAGGTAAGGGCATTTGTCTCTCGTTAACTGGCGCCCGGAGGGCGATTTTTCTTGGGGATCGCTGGTCATCGAGCGTACCTTGACCAGCCGGGTCGTTATCGAGGGGTTGGAGACGCGGGGACAAAAGGAATCGACTGATTCGATTGAACGGGACCCTGCGTCTGCTTTATCAATTTAGCTACCCAGACGGCGGGCTTTCTTCTCTCCGAACTTAATATTCGAATACCGCTGACACTTACAAAGGGGGTTGATTGTCCCTTCGGACGACCCTTAGACGATATATATCCATAGGCACGGGTAAAATCATCTACGTGACGTCACTTGTGGGCAACGTAATAAAGGAAGTTCCAGCAATGTATAAATATTTACGAAAATACGGTTTAATCATTGTCTTTGCAATTCTTCGTACAAAATCTTTGCACCATTATTAATAATTATTCCAAAATTATTCACGGAAAAAGATATAAAGGACCAACTAAGATCTGAGGCAATATCCAACATTTTGGATTATCTTTTGCCCACAAGTGACGTCACTTTTCCACGTTATCTTTGCTTCACTTTGACTCGTGGCTTCATATAGAGCAGACGGCCGTGTATATGGGTATACACGGTCTAAGGGAGGACCGATGACACTGGTGTTTCGGATTAGCTAAGCATTGCGAGGTTGTCGAAGATACAGGAAATAAGGGGGCTCGTTTTCGAGGCAGATTATTAAGTGCAATGGGATAGATATGAGTGCTCCGAACTGCTCCGAAAGTTAGAAACAAGGGGAGGCGCGTAGAGTGGCGTTTGAGGCTACCTAGTAGTTTTCGGCGATAACAAACTTTCCCTACCTTCCCTACTCGCCGCGGCAGTTTTTGTAACACGGTCGTGGCAATTGAGCGACGTGCGCGCAGAAACGAGGTCAAACTATCAGATCGGGCATTGTTCCCGGGTAGTTTTTAATCGTGCGTCGCCGTTTATATTGAATTGTATCGGAAGTGGTAGGGACACGGCCCTCCCTGCCCTGGTTTAAACTTTGAACGCGAGGCGCGGTCTCCGCTAACGAAACAAATGTGCACGCGCATTCCGTGGGATTCGTTGTTCCGTGAATTTACAACCTGAAAACCGCCCCGCGATCGTGGCGGAGCAACTTGCTTGGCCGTTAAAATGGATCGCGTAATTTCTTAAGCGATTACTCCTGGAAATTTCTGCAAACTTTTGCCAACAGTTCAACCGACCATAGAGATTAGTGTGTATGCAGTGTGTACATTAATCTTCCGCTACGTGACTGATGCTTTCGAACTTCTCCGCTTCTTCGGTCCACTTCCAATACCGTTTCGCTGTATTCGACGAGACCGAGGCTATTCCGAACCCCCTTCCAGCGTTTCCCACGAAACGGACCAAGAGCCCCCCGGCATTACTCTCGTTTGCCCGAATCGATAAGCCCTCGGTGCGTTCCATCAACGGTAATAATCGAACGTTGCCGGTGCACGCGGGTTAACGAGACGGCATGCAACGCAGAAACCCGACTCGCAATTACATGGAGCAAGCTTTCCCATTACCAGTGGACCTCGCGGCTTAAAAGGCGAGCTTCCCCGCTCTTGCTCCGGCCACAGTTCCTTCGGAATCCAAGGTGGTACGTGACGACATTCACCTTGCACTTTTCTCTTTGTCTCCATTACCGGCCACCTTCGCGTCTACGAGCCAGTCGACGATCCACCCCCCAAGGAGCTGAATCAGAGCTCCGTTTCTAAAAGACCGTCCGAGAACCACCGAAACGCGTCCGCGTTTAGTTTCTCGAGTTTCTGCGATGCGGGCGAATAATTCCTGGCGATATCGTGTCAGTATGCGACTCCTGTCCAGCGGATTTTCCGCCGTGCCTAGAATACCAAAGCGAGGATGTATCACCGTGACGGATTACCACCGAGTACATCCGCGACAGGTGTATCTGCACGCAGAAAATTAATTACGTGGCTGACGTCTGCTTGGGTAAATACTTTCCTCAAACAGCCAGTCTCGTTGTGGCTTTTCTGCCGGGTATTAGGGTTGGCGTTATTAGGAATCGCGGTGTCAGCGTGTCGGCAGCTGGCTCAAGGCGTCGCAGAGAAGACAATGTTGTTTCGCAGATTGCTGCGACGATTCCCACTGATAACGGGTTGTTTAGCTCTGATTAATAACCTCGATAACTGGCTAAAAATAGAAAATCAATTGGCGATGAGAATTATCGCATCCTGTGACGTGCGTGCTGCGGGATTGATAACAGAAATTCATTGAGTGAGGTACAGTTAGGAAACTGTATTCTTTATTATGTCTTGTATATTCTTATTACAAAATTTATTTTTATTCCAAGGAGCATGTCCTCTCAGAATAATGGCTGTCGAGCAACGTTGACCTTTTCTTTCGAGACATATTTTTTTCCTAAACATTGGGGTTGAAGGTAGGCCACTTTGTGGGTAAGTTCCCCTTGAAAGGGATACGCGTACCGGTAAATACGATGGAAATATGTGAGTACATAAACGCGTATAACCGAGGCGTCTGGGAGCAACGTATCTCCCAACAAAGCAGCGTAGCGCAGTGATGTCGTTTTTCACGGGAGAAAACGATGGACCACGCGTGGAGTACCTATGTTAGAAAACGCGTGAATCAAAAGTATCCCTTACCTTTTTAATACAGATACTTCTACTTAGCATTTCAAGCATCGGATTTCCATAGTGCACGCAGTACCGTGAAATCCGGGAGGAGGAATGAACTTGAATGTAGATGTAGTGCGTATGCAAGTAGTACAAGTCAATCGGAGGAGCAAAGTAGAACGAGTCGAGCGAGGTCAGACGTGCTTACAGTCTTCTTTAACTCTCTAGAATTCTTTCTAGCCTCTGATTAAATCCTTTCCTTCTCTTGCGCGTGCCTCAATTTTACTTGCAGAAATTGTCATTTCACTGACGATCTCTCTACCAATTATATAGCACGTACCGCGTACCCTTTGAATTCTTCTCCTCCAGAATTTTAATACCTAAATGTCTGCGCGCTGCGATTCGAAGAATGGGCACGCGTCGCTTCTAAACCCTCTTACAGAGGAAAAGGACCTGTCTGTGGGAGTTTTTGGATCAAGGTTGAAGCTCAGAAACCTCCCACTGTTCGCTGCTTTATCAATCGACCGGCCTGAGTCACGTGGACCATTCCCCTGTCTCTGATTCTCTTACGGACACGGCTGGTCGTGGCTGATTATGTAATTTAATCGGCGACTAATTAATCGAGACGTCACTCTCCTCCCTCACTGCGCTATTTAAAGCCGGCGGTGGCATTGAAAATTCCCATGGAATCGACGAAAACTCGTCGCCAATTTCAAGGGACCCGAAGTTCCAGCTCGCGTCGTTGCCGTAATTAGATAGCCTGTCGGGAGACGAACTTCTTGAGTGCCTCGTCGACTGTAACCGCATCAAATGTCGAAGCTTTGGCCAGCCTTTGTCGAGCCGACGGTCGTGTCTCAATTTCCATCCGGGACGAACTTGCATGTGCTCGCGTGCCGACGATCGGCCCGCGGATAAAATAGTGTCCTTCGAAAGGGGGACTCTGGTATTCTATTTAGGGAAACAGAAAATTCTCTTTATCCATGTTTCTTCACTTCGAATGAAAATTACTTCAGAAGAGGATAAGTATAGATCATAGAAGGCAGAATTCTCGCATCTATGTTCTATTTGCTCGTCTCGCGGAGATCCCCCGCGTCCTAATCTACGAATATACTATGCATAGCTTGCCTTTGGCCTCTAAAGGCCAGGACTGCCCTTCGACCCGTGGTTAGCCACATCCAAGTGGCTCCTTTTGAACGTTGGTCCACGCGCGCTTTTAAACGTCAGCACTGTCCCCGTCCGTACACTGTCATGACGCAAATGGACGTATTCAAATAATATCTATAACACGACACGCAGCTTACTCCGCATGGTCGATGTCCATACGCGTGTTCAGTTGAGTAATAGGGTACGCCGCGCGCACATTCGACGGCAATTGGAACGCGGGACGGATGCGAGCGATATTTCGCCATATAACGCGAATTACGTTGTACAAATATCGCCCGCCCACGGGAGGATGAAATAAGGGGGGATAAAAATTTAATAAAATTCCGGATGACACCGGGACCGGGGTAAAAGCTAATCGCGCGCAGGCCCTAGCGATAGATCTAAACGCGCCCGAGCGAACGAAATCGCACGGGAATTTCGCAGCGCGGGTCCAATGAAATTTTTCCCTTTGACTCGAGGGCTCGGTCGACGAGACCTCCTGTTTTTCCAATCGACGACCGCCGCCAAACGAATTGGCGTCGCGAAACGCCCGTCCGGAACGTTGGACGCTCTAAAAACCACGGATGCCACGAGGCGGACGCTGGCTAGCTCCATAGAAGCACGCGTGGTTGTTCGCGTTACGAAAGAAATCGCGGATCGAAATTGCAGAGCAGTACGTGAAAAAAAGAGTGCAGCGACTCGTCGACAGCTCGCGTGCTTTTCCAACGCGGGGAGAAATTGAGAAGCACTCGAAGCCGGGGTAGTTTCGCCGTTGCCAGTCGCGACCCTTTGATCGCTGAAATCACGGGAAATCGTTCCGTGATTGAGCGAGTCGAAAAACTGGACGGTAAAACTGGTGGAGGGTTGTTTAACAGGAAACTGGAGACAGCTTGCGAGCTGGAAACGATCTGACCCGTGCAACGTTTAATGAGAAATTCAAGATGCAAACTTCAGAGTCTTCAATTCCTTTCGCCTCTTATAGTACTTCCACGTGGTGTTCGCCCAGCCGAGTGCTGGAACTAGATAGAATTTATTATGCATCGCTGCGGGGTGGTCATTACGGGTTTCGGAAGGGAAATAGGGAACGCTTGATGCATAGTTTGATAGGGTTTGATGGATATCCAAAATTGGCGACAGTACGGTCAGCGATATCAGTTAACGAAGAGCATGTATCTAATTAATGGAACGTCCAGTCGATATCTATTTAGTTCGTTGTCTCGTTGGAAGTAATCACCAGGCTTTAATTAACTGTCCATCGATATGTTGCAGTTCCAGATCATATCAGGCCGCGTGTGCACAGCTTACCAGAAAAAGCGTACAACCCAAGGGCTGGCGACGACCTCTACCGACTTCGGGCGTTCAGTATCACTCCTAAGGGCGTTGTCAATCGAGGGGATTCGATCATCTCGAGGCGCAGCAGGAGCAACACTTCTGTTAACAGCAGCAGGTAATCAGTTACGAACAGTGATTTAATCATTCGACGAATATTTCGCGAGTAAAATCTAAAGTTAACACGTTCGAAACTTTGATCTTTCGAACTTGAGAACTCGGAATACTCCTACGATGATTGCCGCCCGAGAAGCTTCTACATTTATAAATTTCTAGCGCGCTTTTCGACTGTAATTTTTTACGAGAATGTTTACTTGCGACTTTGCGCGGACACCTAATCCACTGTCCCAGTGTCTAAAAGACCCACGGATTCGTTCTTGATTACGTTCCCCAACTTTCGGGATTAATATTCCAGCTTCCTTTCGTTCCCATTAAATCGCGCTGAATCCGACCTAGAACCAGAACAATGACAAGCGAAATGCGCGACACGCTCTCTCGTTCATCGATCAACTTGCGATCCGGCCTACGTACTCGACGTTTCATTCCAATCTTCCCTGCTATTGTTCTCGTAATAATTAATTAGCTTTCGACGCGTTGAACCTGATAATCCTGTTTTCTGCGATTCGTCAATTGGAGACATCGATGTTGCATTACACGTTTGCCGATGTAAGAAGAGGAAAGAATTTAGCACCGATTCCGATCGGTATAATTTCCGAAAGACTTGGGGACATAGACCTGTTTTCAGTTTCGCTCGATTCGTTTCGGAAGCAACTGCTTAAGCTACTCCTGGCCTAGTATATTATTATATTACCATTGGTGGCAAATTTTGTTGTTGCATGCAGACTGTTTTGTTTTATTTTATTTTATTTATTGTATTTATCTGTGTATACTTTGTATTTTAAAGGGTTTTCCCGTTGAAATAATAATAATAATAATAATAATAATTATAATAATAATAATTTCAATTGAACAGCGACGCGGTAACTTAATCACTGCCTGGAGCTTAGCTCTTCTCGCCTGCTCGCTGGTTGAGTCCCTTGTACCGTCACGTTATTAGAGGATTTCGACGGAAACGGAATTAATAAAATTCCAACTATGCGTCGATTTTAACGCCGCGGAGAATCCTAGCTCGTCGGTCGTCTTGAGAAGCATCGCTCAAGAGACTATCGATCCTGATTTTCCTAATTTACGCAGAGACTCGAGCCCCGCCATCGCGGCGGGATTAATTGGCCCACGTTCTACATTCAACTCTTGCCCGATTAAACCCGCGTTCCCCGAAATACATTCTCCAAGCGAGGGTGTACCGTGATCGCGACGCTTCGTACGATCGTCGGTTCGATTCCCTCGGAGTTTCGTTGCGAGTGCCCATAAGTCCTCCCTTCACTGACAGAGAAGAATCGTTTGTACACGCCAGGACCGATGTTTCTACCAGGGCCGCGATAACTGATACGCGCGATAAAAATTTATGACAATCGGGGCTGCCGGCCGAAAATTTAATCCGCTCGCGATTCCGCGATAAGGCTGGAGAAATCGCCGATCGCGAGGGGTTGTTTATTTCGGAATTGCGTTTCGACGGGGCGATAAGGAATCGGGTTTGTCGCGGCGAAGGGTCGATAAATCGGTCGTGCCGAAAGGAGGGCCAGCAAGTCGACCGTGTTCCCCGGTACCTCTGGGCGATTAACGTAAACGTTTCCCTCGGAGCTCTGATCGCTAAGCAGCGAGAAAGCCGGGGGCAAGGGAATGTATTTACAAAACACTTTCAATCAAAATTTGCATTGCCCCGGCGTTGATCATAGGTGAAGGTTTCTATTAGAAGGCCCTGTGGACTCGTAAACTGAAACGTGACTTGATAAAACCGACGGACCGCCAACCACCCTTTATGAATAAAAGCTACACACGGAGGGAATGTGCACCTTGAATATATACAACGTAATAACCTCGCCCACCTACGATGTCTCGGTTATTGTAAAAAGTCTGGGAAAAAATATGTGGCTCGTGTGGATGTTGTGCGATACAAGGAGAGACCTTATACGCGCGATAGAAAACAGTTTGTCCTTTAGACGTGCTAAGAAAATGCCACTGGCTACACCGCCATTGTAGTAACACGGAATCCAATCAAAAGTCTCGACAGTTACCGAGAGTCAGATATAAACTTTCGTTTTAGAATCCGAATTGCTATTGCTGAATGTTATTCGATGCCTGGCGTGGAACGTCCACATTGGCATTTCACAGGAGCCGCCTTAAAGAACGCGATTAAAATGATTCCTCCACCATGACCATTTCTCGCTGGGAATGGGGATAAAAGTGAAACACGTTAACTCTTGGCCCTCGAATATCTACCGTATTTACCAAAGATATTGAAATTCCCCGGGGGATGGGTTTTCGTACCCAGCTTTCGCGATACGAGAAGCCATAAACGAGTGGAGCCCCTCAGAACTTGGTGGTCTGTAAAACTTTCAGCGACATTTGCTGCTGAAGCCCCGTGTCCCATGAGTCCACCCGCGAGTGCCACTTAATTTCGGGAACCGTCAGTGAATTCCACCCTGCCTTGTTCTACATTTCCCCCCGACTTTCCCTTTTGCCCTGTTTCCCTCCGCCACGAGTCCCGATATACGCGTTTTGTTCTGATCCATAAAAAGTGAAAATCTTGATAATAATTGGTTCGTGACTGTGGCCAAAAATAATGGACCCAGGAACACTGTCAAGCCGCACACATATTATCCTATCGTTTCTATTATTCTTATACTCTCATTCACACTCCTCCCACAATAGCTTCCAAACAATTCTTCCTTCCATCTTCAATTCCACCCGCACGCGCAAACATCCCTGTGTCTTTATACACTCTTCAAAGTATCCCCGAACATTGCAGTTCAAACAAAATTTACCTCTCTGCGTTATCCCGCGCGACCGAAGTCAGGTTTATAAATCTCAGCTTCGACTCTATCGCGCGCAACCCCGTTCCCCTCCCCTTGACTCGCGTTCGCTTAATAAACGCGTCCGCCGCTTCGCGATGTCTAGCCGCTTTATTTATGCTCGCCAGCCAGGGGCAGGTATTCTCCTTGCTAAACTGGAGTGAATCGACGACAGCGCTGTCGATCGAAACGAGCGGGGAAGAATGGTCGTGTTCTCGTGGCACTTTGCGACGCGTATAAACGCCAGCGAGCGCGACGACCTTTCAGCTCGCGGTTGAAAAGATTGGAGTAACACGGGCACGCTTTGTCGATCGCGTAGAAAGCAGAGACTGTAATCCGAGTTTTGTCGAGCGACGCCTCTCAGGCTCTTCTTCTCCTTTGACTCAAGGAGGCCGCCTCCCCCGCGAGGTTAGCCGACGGTTTAGGTTTTTTCGCGGGTCTCGTTGGAACCTAGGCTAATTGGATCTCGGAGACGTGGCTTTGACGACAGCGCGACGATTTCTTTCTAGAATCTCGCGCGAGATAGGCGGCAAAGAAAAGGTGAAGGGTGAGCGTGATAATCGCGCGACAGTCATCGGTATCGACGTCGCCCCGGCCAGCCATCGAATGAATGCGACTGTTGCGCCAGGTACACGAATAAAGAGCAGAAATTGTAAGAGAAGTAGGCTTCTACTCGTAACTTGGCAAACTTCTGTTCCCCGGTCTCGGCCCCGGTCTCGAACACTCGGATATCTGTTTATGATCCCGACACGCGACTCGTTCAGATTCAACAGGCTCCATTATTCGAGGACGCCCTCGTTTACTGTTCCCGCCCGCCTATTCAACGGAGTATATTGGAGAAGCGAATGAAAGGGGGTCGGGAAAGGCAGGCAATGCACGAACAAGGGAACAATATCTTAGAAACTTTATTGTACAAAGATTATCGAACGCTCGCAACGAAGTCTGGGATCGAGACGCGTGAATGATGGAGGAGGGTTGCGTATTCAACGGAGTGATCGAAGGGACGACCTAGGAGAGTCCTGGGAAGAAAAAGGAATGGGCCAGTCGGTATTTGGCGGCGAACCACGCCGATTGGAGGAGAGCCAGCTCGTGGCCGAGGCTTCCAAACGCTCCTTCGTTCTCTTCAGCTTCCACGTCTTCCTCCTCTCCTTCTTTTCATTGTCACATGGCTCAGAAGCGCGGTGGTTATTTCTGTAGCGCACCCCGATTAAATGGACGCCTTGACCTGCCGATCGGTCCTTCGACTCGACTCTGCGCGCCTTCTCTATTCCCTCTTCTTCTATCCCCAAGCGCGCATCCCCAGCTCAGTCGCCTGGCGAGAAGGGTGACGCTCCATCCGCAACATCCGCACGTTCTTCTTTCCTGACTCGCTCCAACCGAACATGCAGAACGCGAGGAGGCATCCCGTGGTCGGCGTAACCGGATTTCCTTTCAATCATGTTCGATGGAGCCGTCAGGGCTGAGAGGAACGCGACGAGCTTCCCAAACCGTACCCGGCTGTTCCACTCGAGTCCCTCGAATCCTGGATGCTGCGAGGGAGTCGCGAGAAAACAGCGCAGTGGGTCCGCGCTGGAGTCGAGTCCAAAATACCGCGTCTAGTCTCTCCTACGTGGCACGATGTCGAAAAGGGGATGAAGTTCTGGTGATGGCGATGAATGCTCCTCCTAGTCGGTGTACTCGAGCGTCTCCTCGAGCTCCATCGACTGCTGGGACCTGGTCGACGAGGAGCTCACGGACTTGATCGACGTCGACGACTGGACCACGGACTTCGTCTGTACACTCTGCACGGACTTCATCGTCGAGACGGACTTGGACTCCGCCGAGACGTTCAGCGACTGCTCCACCAGGCTGCCGGCGGTTTCGTTTGCTGAGGAAGCAACAGTGTTGTCATTCGATTTGCGACACTATACGATACGATTTTCACCAAGGATTTCTGACTGCGATTCACCGACGCAAAAATACGCAATAAAATTAAGGGAACTGGGAGCAGCCAAGAAGGGCTGATGGATTTTGAAATTGAATTTCAATCTACACACGATGGTCCGTGCTACAGAGTAGCGCGACAGGGATTCGATTAGGCGGCCAGCTGAATTCGTTACACGCACCTTTAGCGACCTCCATTATCGAGTCTGAGTTCCGCGGGTCGGTGTCCGGGGGTTGGCCGTGGATTCCCAAGGGTGGAGGACAGCGAGGCGCGAACAACTCGAGATCGAACTCGCGAATGGGACAGAAGCGCGGAGCTTCGGGTTATTCTAAACCAGTCACCGGGCGCGGGAGGGGGAAAGTCCACGATCACGTGGCAGGAGGTGCAGTGGCGAGGGGTCCCGCGGGACGGGCGAAAAATCTTAAGCGTGTTTGGCGGCTTTTACGACGTGGCGGTGAATATTCGTGGAATCCCGAATGGCTCGCGACGTATGCGCCCCGACGCTGAGTCAATGTTCCCTTCTGACAGCGATGCGTCGCGGAGACGCGTCCAGACGCTCGCTTTTTCTTTCGTCTACCCCGAATTGCCAGCGATCGGGAATGAATCAGAGCTAGCGTGACAAGATTCTCTGAACATCTAGCGCAAAAAATGGCCCTGGTTAAAGAATGCGAGTCTCCTTTCAGATTCAATAGCGCTGTTTCCTCAGAATTGATCGTTGTCATGGTTTCAATAGAACTTGCCTGCAAACGAGCTTGTAACTCGCTCTGAATCACCGTCGAGCATAAACAATTGGAAGCTCTCATCTGCGATAATAATAGCAGCTTTTACAGTCCCATCGAGCAAGCGGGCGGGATTCCACTCCTAGGAGAACGATGGTCGGTAATATGTTTACAGCGATGTTATTTCCTTGGTTCGCCTGGGCGGCGTTCCGAGGGCTCGCATGTCAGGGCTCGGAGCGAAGGGATGATCCACGGTCGGAGGCGAGTGCCTCGAGTTCAGCGGGGAGGAATCTCGAGGGAGAAACTGGAGGAACGGAACTCATTTGCCGAGGAATTAGGATCAGGGCTACAGTTAAATGGGCTGCGAAGGATGGAAATACGTGTTCCGTTCGTCAAGCTTCTTTGGATTAACACGACTTTTACAGCACCCTTCCGTCGCAGTGCTGGAATACTCGGATCGGGTGAATCGACTTTTACTAAACTTTCTATCGAAAGGTTCCGAAGGAAGAATAACGCACAGACACGCCGTCGCGTTGGATTGAAAGTGGGATGTGCAAATTTGAAGGAAGCTTCTTCTACGTGGAATAGAGCGGCAGGGAGGAGAAGGACGAATTAAAGGGGACGTGCTGTCCGGGAAGCGAGTTTCCTACGAATTGAATCCGTTTCCGCGGAGTTTCGACTACATTCTCGCAACTGTGGATCCACTTGTCAGCTGGAATTCCCTCGTCACGATCATAGAGACCGTTCTCACGTAGGTAACTCTTGTCTCCCCATTGTCCGACGAGACAGCTGACCTAGGCGATTCCGGGGAACCTGGCGTTCACCTCCGTTCGCGAATTATTCTCGATGCACGGCGCGAACAATCTACGCTCTGGCATTATTCCGCGTCTACAGCGGAAAGGCTGGTTGAATTTCTGCCAGATTCGTCAACTTCCCTTGCACTTTTTCCCGCGACACCCCAAGCCAGCGGAATTCTGGCGAAATCCTCCTCGACAGACGCTAATTTTAAAGGCTGATTTCCCGCGGCTGGAATGACGAGTCACCGATTTCCCGACAGTAAATCTGCGGCCAACGGAATCGGTGAGTCAGTTTAACGCGAATCGAATATTCCGTGGACATGGTCCAAGGTTCGCGCCCGATGCGATAAATATTCGGCAAGGTAATTGCCGGGCCAATGCCGAATCGGTCCCAATTAATCGCGGCCCCCGGAAATTTCGACAGGAATCTTTAATTATTGCTCCGCGGATGACGCCCGCCCGCTAAGAGCCACTGCCAAACGGAACCGCCGCGAGAATAGGACTTTTATTTATGTTTGTTGTAACGGAATGACTAAGGCTGCGCGCTATTTCTACGCGGCGGTAACGAGCTCGGCCAAGGTGATTTTCGCCGGTATAAATTTCCGTGGAAAATAAAGCTGTCGAACGTCTCCGCGGCAGAAGGTCCCCCGAAGCGGTTCGGAACGTCGGCGCCGGACAGCGGCTGGGCCGAGCATCCGCCGTCGATAACTTCGCTCCACGTCGCTTCCACTTCCTGATATTCAAAATCAGGCCGTCGAGATATTTCTTTTCGTCGCCCTCGGGTGGTGCGGCCCCCTCGATACCCCATAGACCGTTCCCCAAAAATAGTCGCGGCCTGTTTGCGGCAAGCCGTCGCGTCGGTCGGACCAGCCGTCGGCGATCCCGCAGGGAACGTGACCAGGAAAATAAGTTTCGCGCAGGGAGGCCCGGCTTGCCTGGGTCTTCTGAAAGGTTTTCGTCGTCTTACCTCTCGTTCCCCATCAAGCTTTTACGAAGGAACCACTATAAATTCACGTTTCCCCTGGTCCGTTGGCCGAAGATTAACGAGATCCACGGGAAAGAATTGGACGGGGAGGGCAATTAAATGGGAGAAGTTCAGGGAGCTTTGTACCTGGCTGCTCCCTCGGACGGATAATAATTCAGCTTGGATCTTAATACAGAAGAGGTCCTGAACGATCCAGAGAGAATTAGTCTAACCGAGACCTATATTTTTTACCAACAGCGGTCGTAAATTCAAGATTAGGGTAGACCGGGTGCTTTAGTAACGCTTTGACTTTGGAATACTTATACGGAAATGTTACTTACTTATTTCACAATCATTAGGTCGAAACAGTTTCGCTATACGTCAAGTAATATCCAAGTTATTAATAAAAAAAATGTGAAGCGTGTAAAGTGTTCGGTTGTAACACTGCATGGAGTCGATAGTAGCACAAATTTAACTTTACAAAATTAAAATACTTATTGATTTAAATTATAATAATAAATGAAAAAGGTAAAATCTATAACCAATTATGTGATATCGCAATTGTGGCAGAAATAAAACACGTTTTGGCTGGTGCATTCTTCATCTGCTCAATTCTTACATTCAGTACATTGCACCTATTTTTCATCGGGTTTGATTGTGCTATGCTATAGGATTCCATGCAAACAAGACAATACTATTATCCTTCTTTGTCACTATTCGCTTGTATTGCGGTACTTCCGACCCCGATTGCCGATATTACAATCGCCGCCGACCATGCTTTTAAACTTCAATTATAAATTTTGACTAACGAGCCGCATAAAAGTACTAAGTAACGATCAGTACTACTTTAAAAAAACGTCCAATTACAGACTAAAAAATCGAAAAAAGCACATACTTGCAAAGGCAGTATTTATATTACAATTTTAAGTCAGTGAGAAAAAGTTACTTTAGGGGGTATCGAAAAGTTATTTTGTTTCACGGTTCTCTACTTTATCTGTACCCTAGAAAACTTTGCGCAGGTACTTGAGAAAGAGATTGGCTTGCAGATTCAGGGAACGAAATACGATTTCTATTGTACAGTGCAGGAAGGTATGTGTTGGGGGATCGAGAGCAGGCGAGGGGCTGCTGGATTGTTATCAGAATCCCCTGGTTATTACGGGAATTATTACGTCGTATCCGCAAAGATGAGCGGACCAGTCGTCGCGTTCAGACGTCTCTCCAAATAGACGGTGTAAATATTTGTACCGTTTTTTTCCTTTTCCTACCGACACCTCCCCCCGTTTATATATAACTCTGCACCTTCACCGCCATCTTCGTGGTTGGTTTATACACGTGCCAAGCCGTAGGAATGCGCGAGCATTGTTCTTGGCCGGGAAGCAACGCGCTCCCTGTCGCGGCGCGACTACCAGGAGCCGGGACAGCGCGTTCTTAATAACCATGCAGGAAAAACACGTTAACTGATCCTGCTACGTAATTCTAAGTCGCTGATCGAAGTGGTCGACGGAATAACAACGGGCTCAAAGCCTCTCGACAGGGTTAGCCGAGTTGCGACTGCAGGAATCATCAGTGTCCCGAGTTTCGCTGATAGTCTTCGACGGTCTTCGTGGCTGCCTAGTCCTATCAACATCGATTCGCATCTGTTAGAAATTAATTCCCCGATGTAGCTGGTGCTCTGTCTATGGAAGCTCAATCCTCTTCAGCACCGGGGGACGAGATGGTTCGGGCAAAAGAGTGTAACGGCGTGA
The DNA here is from genome assembly GCF_050908995.1 of Andrena cerasifolii. Classification (NCBI taxonomy): domain Eukaryota; kingdom Metazoa; phylum Arthropoda; class Insecta; order Hymenoptera; family Andrenidae; genus Andrena; species Andrena cerasifolii. The sequence continues at coordinate 11,427,207 of NC_135124.1, read as the reverse complement.
CGCTCCCAATAACCATTCGACGATGCAAATGTGCGTTGAAGCACATTAGCCGGGCGTTCGATGGTTCGCGCGTCACTCGAGCCCGATTCATTAGCATTCTAAATATTCCCGCGGCCCGAAAGCGAGCCTTCCCGATTAATTCACTCCGGAGCGGTCGCAGTCGGCCGCGCGAAACGCGTTTTCGCCATCGCCAGCTTTTCATCCTGTCAGCGAGTAATTATTCGCTGGCGCTTTGAGCGCCGTTCCTGAATTCGGCCGCGCCATGAAATTGCATCATTTCTGCGTGACGCCGCGCCGGCCGACGACCGGATTATTTATTCCCTCCTGTTTTATCGCGGGAAGCCACTCCGATCGACCCTCCGTTTTCATCTGCTTTCATCTGCAAACAGAAGTCCCCCGATACTTTGGTATCCGCGATAGCAACGAGTGCCTGCGCTCGCACCAGACATAATAACCCCAATCCCGTGAGAAGGGTGGAGGCACTCCAACCACCCCGTGTCACGCTCAGACTCGCGTCCGATCGTGCCGAACCTCCCGTCGACCGGCGCGGTTCCTCCGTCAGCCTTGGAGCTGATCCCTTGCCCTGCTCCTTTCCGCGTCTGCTCGCTTTGTGCCCAGCGTCCTGCACGTAAATTCGTTTAGCCGGCCGACACGCGATCGATACGCCTGCTGCGGCCACGCGTCGATCGGAAGTCGAAGTCGCCGTTCTCGTGGACAGGAAACTCGAGGCGCGTTCCGCGCGGTCGAGCTTCAGCGTCCGTCAGCTCTCAGTGGCCGTTGGCGCTTTGGAAATGCGCAGGAAGGCTCTTTGGAGGATTCGACCGCTGTCCACGAGTGTACGGAACGAAGTGAACTTGATCGTGGGCAGATGACGGGGAAAGTAGATCGGCGCAGACGTGGGATGCTGGAAGAGCTTCGACTTTAAAGGGGTTCTCTCAAGAACTCAGGTAGACACGAGACAGAAACCAGCGAATCTGCTAGCTCGTGTTCTTCTGGTTTCGCGGAGCGTTTCGTGTGAATCCGGATACGAAGCCTACCGCCGACGACATCTCGAAATCTCGTTCAGATTTAGGCGATGTTTCGCGTAACGTCCCGGTGCTTCGGGAGCATCGGCGGAAATTGAATCGCTGGGGGAATTGATTTCACGGATACCACGAACGGTTACCCCGCAGGCGACGACATTCGATTCGAGTCCGTCTGGACCATTAGCCCGCAAAGACCGTGACTTTTTTCAAGCCAGGCGTGTCGTTGGATTTGCGCTGCGGAAAGTTTGCGCGAAACGCTGTGATTTAATGGGGTGTGTAGTTGATGCGCGTCAAAGGGCGACACGCTTTTCCGTCGCTGTTGCCGGAGTAGGTGGAAATCAAGGCCGCGTCGATACCAATTTATTGCTGTGACCCGTCAGAATTGCTTCCGACTCATCGGCCACGTGATTGAAACGACGGTCGACCTGAAAACAGGTGGCATAGACGGAGAAATTCCTCGATCCTCGGGCTCCTCTGTCTTCGAGGCCGTCTCGCTCGGTCCGGATGACGAGGTTGAAATGGAAATACGACCCCGTTTCTCGATCCCAGCCGCGTATGTACCTTTCTGGAGCACGGAGATACGCGCGAACTCGCGGTGACGTGGAGTTTCGTAAAAATAAATCCTCGAAAGGGAATATAATTGTGGGTGTGCTGACTTTGGAGGCAATCTTCAACCTGGAATTGTCTCTGAATCTCTTCCCTTTGTCCCGAAGCCTTTAGCAGCCACTCCTCCGCGCTCCACGGTACCGAACGTCGATGGTAAACGTTGGGATCGACGCCAAGAAGATAACACTGCTCGTACGCGGAACATCAGCCACAGTTCCGAGCATCTTTTTCCCATCTCCGAATCGATAGCCAGCAATCTTTTACGCGGACACTGCGCGCTACGAACCGTAGTACCGAGGAGGCTATCAGCGAGATAATTATCGGGATTCAGCAAGCCACAGAATTACAACGTCAATCTGAAAGCCAATTCGGTCTCCGATTGTAATCCTAGGTCGCGAATCGCCCAGCGTCGTCGCTATGATTAAGAATCGTTGCCCCGCCGACAGTGGTGCGGCTCAGCCGTTGTCTCGGCGCGTAGCTGTTTGGGAAATTGGAACAGAAGAACGTCGCGGGAGCAGTTACGCTTCCCTGCTGCAGCCTGCTCTTCACCACCGAATGAATAGCAATCCGATCTCGCGTAGCCGGAGAAGATACGGAGCCTCGTGTTCGGCTCCAGCTGAAAGTCGCTTATCTTATACGTAACCGCGGCAGAACTGGAAAGGGGGAGTATGTAGGTCACTGTAGCATCGAGTCGTAGGTGGCGTGGTTCGATCTTGCCCCTTCGACGAACCTGTTGCTCTTACTAGCGAATTAGTACGATAACAATCAGGAGACTGCGTCGCGTACTTCGAAGGAGGGTTGATTAAGAAAAGTTCCTTATGCTTTCTAGTAACTCCTTGCCCAGTCGTATTCCCCTACGCTCTATCGCAATCTCGAAGCCCCGCTATGCAGAGCGGTATTACAAAACTCTCGATCCACGTTTGTTTCCCAGAAATAGCAATGTCTCGGGCGAGAGGTCGCCCTTCGAGGGCTCCTGCTGCAGTGGCCAGGGCGTCGCCGCGGACAGCACGGAGAGCGACGAGATCGAGGAGGTGCCGAAATATCGAGTCGTCTTACTCGGCGACTCTGGCGTTGGGAAAACTGCCCTGGTCTCGCAGTTCATGACCAGCGAGTACATGAACACCTACGATGCCAGTCTAGGTAAGTGTATCAACCTTGCTCCGCGAGTACCGGTGTCTTGTATTCTACTCCTCACCAGAACCAGCTATTCCTCCCCTTCGGAGTCGAGTTTTCCGTCGGTGATCACTCGCGGCTTTGCCGTAGGAACGTATCGGTAACTGGATTCCACTTACAACCCGCGGCGAGAGCTTAAGGAGCGTTCAAGTTAATAATAGAGCGAAGCGGAAAGAGGTTGCCCCGTCGCGTTCCGTTTCAGTCGTACCTTCCCCATTCCTTTCCTCCCCTTTTCCTCTGCTTTTTTTCATAAAGCAAACGGCGCTTCGAGCGCTGTTAAAGCGCGGTAACGAGGCTTCCTTGCAACGGGGCACGGAGCGTAGCCGCGCTTTCTTCGCGCGGTTTCATCGCGAGCTCTTCCTCTGCGGCTTCATTTGTTCGCGGACGTGGTCGTTCCGCGAGGACTTTCCACCTCGATGCTCCTACCCTCGTCTCTTTTTTCTACAATTTCTTTCACCATCTCCACGCTTCGGCCGACCCCGCGACTCACGGTTGCATTTGCGTTCTCTCTAAAAGGCTGACTGGGCTACAGTACGAGCCGAATGGATTAATCAATGCAATCCGAAAGACAGTAAAGGGTGCCTAGTTTGTGAACGGTTTGTACAGCTCGGAAGCTACCTACGCGTTGCTATTCACGGCCACGTCCCCTTGAAACTCCGATGGCAAGATCCCCCGTGCTATTATCAATGGCTCGCAGGTCGACGTGCCGGCACGAACGTCCGAAAGAGTTCCATTCCGAGTAACGACGGCTCGCCCATTCTCGAACGTGGCCTGCTCTAATTGCGCGTAAGTTGTACACCGACGGAGGAACTCTTTCTCCGTGGAAAGGGGGAATTTTTAATTTCACCGGGAAACTGAGACCCTCCCTCCTATCTCCGACCAGCGGCAGCGAGCAATCCAGCTGCAGCTTTTGAAAATGCGAGGCGGAAACTGGGTGAAGTTTCCGTTGGCGGGTAGACGCGCAACGTTAATTATAAATGTACGCGTGAGATGACGGCAAAGGGCGGGAATCGACAAGTGTTTCATTACTCGGCTCCCTTTAGCGGTATCTTTAACGACCGGGGGCCACTTCTAATGAATTCCTTCCGTCGGTCTTTCGCTACGCCGCGTTTCGGTCGGCCGCGATTACGACGCTGTTGAATCTGATTCCCCCGTTTAATTAGCCTCTTTGCGACTTCAATCTAAGCAAGCAGAATCGTCACGATCCCAGCAAACGGTTCTCACGAATTACCGCCTTATCTGTCGCTGACTGATGCCCCTTTTTACGGCCCAGGCGCGGAATCACCGCCGCCAGTAATCACTGTTAGAATGCCAGATTAACGACGTTCGATTAATAACGGAGCTGGAATTATGGATACCGTTGCGAGCGTCCCGCTGCCTCCAGGAAGCAATTAAATTCCTCCAATTACTAGAAAACTACCTATACGAGAAGCTACCACGATGATTAATCGGACTCCCTATAAATTCTCTTAAAACGTTACCGAAATCCTTTGCTGTTCTTAATAGGGCGCATCCTGGAGAGGGGTTAATCACTCTGTAATTTGTAATACGCTAGGTTTAATCCAGGACTTTCTATCGAACAATTTAAAACATTCGAGGCGAAGGGACAGAAAGATGGCATCGAACGTCCAACACGGTATGTCTTTTAAGGGAAGCGACGCCAGCTATTTTCCACGCAGGCCACCCCTCGGTTTTCCACCCTGGCAGCAGGATAATGGGGGTTTCGTGTAGCTGCCTGAATGCGGATAGTTAACGCGTCTGCTCGCTGCAGGTGTACCCACTCGTGGAAAGCAGCCGCGTTTATCGCGGCACGATTATTGTCCCCTGTAGAAGTGATTAAGCTTTTCACTGACTTCCATCCCCCGGCAACCCTTGCGTTTCCGTTTCGCGTAATCGTCGCGTTAATGGCACCATTGCTCGGAGCCTTCGCGGCGACGTACGTTACGGGGCCTGTGTTCCTTGGATTTCGAATGCCGTCGCGAGACTCCCCTCGCCCCTTATGTCATCGAAGAGTTGCGTTATGTTTCAGACGACGAGTTCGGCGAGAAGACAGTCTCGATCCTGCTGGACGGGGAGGAGTCAGAGATGGTGTTCATCGATCATCCCCACGTGGAGATGAGCGTAAGTGGTGTTCTCGTTTCGCGGCGCGTGGTTACCCTCGCTCGCTGAAATTTCGTGCGCTTCCCTATCGAGTCTCAACAGCTATGTATCTGCCAATCGAAAGGGGATAAGCGAACAGGGAGAGGGGAAATACACGTCAGATGAAATGAAACGAATCGACGTTTCGCGAGTGATAAAACGTGACATTGGAGAGCCCGCTGGATGGATTAATAAATGTAATCCGGTTTATCGGTGTCGCCCAGGTGGAGAACTCTCTGTCGACGTACGAGCCTCACGCCTGCATCGTCGTCTACTCCATTGTCTCTCGCACCAGCTTCCAGGTCGCCGAGGAGATACTGAATTATCTGTGGAGGGAGCATTACACTCAGGAGCGATCCGTTATCGTCGTCGGGAACAAGTCTGACCTGGCGAGAAGTCGCACAATCTCCGCGAATGGTGAGCTCTTTCAGATGCAGCCCGCCTTTAAATCTGTCCAATATCTCACTGCTAGCATTAAGCGGAAGGAATCTGGCGGATGGTCGATTTACTATATCCTCCTGTCTCTTCACCTTTCGCTCTCGTCCTGCTCAGACTCAGAGCCGCAGATTCCCGAGCCCAGCTTTTCGAATATTAATCCCAGAGCCGAAGAGCCTGTGGGCGATCTGGATAGCTTCGTAAACCAGCGAGCGAAACATTTGAATTCGAGGCGCCCCAGCAGCCCGGTAATCCGATCGATCAGTCCTTCCTCCCTCGCCAAATTCGAAATTCCCATTCCCCAAAAAAGCCCCCGATAATTCCATAAAGGTGCGCTGGAATTGCGCGAAGCCCCCGTAAATATGGAAGTCAAGCGGGCCGAGGTGTCGGAATTGCAAGCTCGTTGCAATCCCGATTATATCGCCTTTATAGGAGGAGTGACGACAATTCCGTGTTGTTTCAAAGAGGGCAAGCAGCTGGCGACGTCCAGGGAGTGCAAGTTCATCGAGACGTCCAGCGGCATACAGCACAACGTGGACGAGCTTCTGGTGGGCGTTCTCAAGCAGATCAGGCTCCGGGAGACTCGCGACAAGAAGCTGAAACGCCAGGGCAGCAAGGGGAAGATCCTATCGAAGCTGCACGGAAGCAAGACCGCGCTCAGCCTGAATCTTGCCAGGGAGATCTTCAACAAGATGTGCTTGAACGACAGCAAGAGCAAGAGCTGTGAGAACCTGCACGTGCTCTAAGAGCCTCGCGCGACCACGGCACCCAATCCCCCTCCGTTCTCCTCGAATCGTTGTAAATAGAGCCTCGAAGCTGTAAAGAGCCCACTGACTTCGCGCGGTCCAATTACGCAGACTTCATTACATCTCCCAGCGTTTCCGGGTTCCCAGATCACGCCGCCATCGGACTCCGCCTGTGGACGGTTCTTGATAAGAGAATAAAATCGATCGTGGAACAGCCCCGATTGCAGAAACGCATTCACACACGCATACGGAAACCACCGTTTCCGTTTATTGATTCCTTATTGCCTTCTCACCGCCGTAACGAATTCAGGCCTACGCGTGTGCCTCCCCAGAAGCCCGATGGGCGCGCAAACAAGGAAACTTTCACCCTTCCAATCATGCCCCCCCCCGTCCCTCGGACAATATTTGCCCCGACTTTTATCGCCAGTGGTAAGTAAACACCGTTCACAATCGCAGAAAACAGGCGGAGAATGGGTTGATCGTGAATACCTCGACGCGTTCATGTTCCGTGAACTTGGGGGCCGAGGGGGTGGTGGATATCGATCATTCTTATCGTGCCGGGAAGATGCATCGACGTGGGGTCGATGCTTGGAGAAAGCTTTCTGCTGGTCGACTCCGCGACTCCCTTTTTTCCATAAATTCGAGGCGATCCTTCACGGTAACGATTACCAGGCCCGAATCAAAGCGCGAATCAAAGCGGGAATCAAAGCGCGATTCCTCTTCGGAATTGATTCTAGACCAATGTACATACATACGTCGCGGCTAGACGCGCGCCAGCCCTCGAAATTAGAATCAAAGACGAATGGCCATGGAGGGAACCTGTCGCGGGACGAACGGGACGCGGCTGAGGTAAATTTGGCGGCTGCCTCGCGAGAGGTTCGATTATTTATTAGGATCTAACGAGCAACACGTGTCCCTCGCCTCTCGTGTTGCAACGTACGCGCGCGAGCACATTTGCAAGCCGAAATTTGGGAACAGATTGACATTATTCTTCGTTAAGTCCGAGGACACGTGGAAGAGTAAGGTGCATAGGAAGGTACTTAAGCTGGTAGGTTACCTTCAAAATTTTCAAAATTTGTTTTTAGGATGTTTGCATATTCCGCTAGTTACATCTTTTCTACGTATTTTAAGCGCAACCGGGCCCTGAAATTCTAAAAAATGAAGGGATTACAGTAAAATATGTACGTGCCTGCACATGAGATCGGATAACGATGTCCAAGTTTAAACGCGATTTCCCAGAAACTACGTTTTCCAAAACGGTGAGCGTAAAATCTCGAAAACCGCTCGAACGATTTCAATGAAAATTTACAGGGAGCTGAAGGAAACTAATCCCCTCCATTTATTGGGAGCAGATTTTCAATATAAATTCTTAAAAAAAGATAAAAAATATTTTTCCTACAGAAAAGGAAAAAATCAGAAACATCAACATAAAACTTGTATTAATTTGTTTAACAAAATTTTGCTTCCTACAGAAGATGGATACTGTCTTACAGATTATAAAAATGCCTTTACTTTGTGTTTTAGGTAATTCACCTGTCCGGAATCGCGTGCACGTTCTCTAATTTATGTTTACAACTTTTTTCCCTATAAATATATTTAAAATTTTCTTTTTGCGCATTGAAGTCAACGAAGTGACGCTTAAACAGTAAAACAAAAATTATCTCTATATTGATTTATTACTTCAGCACGTGCGTTTGAAGAAGGGCCTGATTTTGGGCTGTTGAGGGTAATCTACCCCCTTAATTGGAAGGAGTTGTATCGTGGATGTAGCTTCTTCTCCACGGCCTCAATGCCAATTTTGTTTCTCATGCCATCGGTCAATGCGTTTTAAGCTGCGGAGAAGTTTCAATCGAGGAAACGAAGTTGACTGGAGTTTTCCGTGACATCCTCCACGCAAAGCAGAAGCATTCCCTCCACTTCTCTTAGAAACAATTCATTCTCCCCCACCGTTTCTCAAACTTTACAGACGAGTCTCGCGTAGAACTGCGAAAACGTCCCTTTCTCTTCCGATCAGCCTAATCTCTGAATCGTCCGTGGCGTTTCCATGTGTGCACGCGTGGAAGAGTTTTCCGATAATTGCTACGCGATACACTGCGGCTCCCATTAATCGAGGTAAAAAATGCCCGATAACGAGCCAATTCCTGTGCGAATTGGCCCGTTTCAAGAAAAGAGCCTGCAACGGTCGCGTGTCGAAGACTTCGTTGATGTTTCGGTGCATCCGATTGTCTTTGCGCCGACAATGATCGAGTCCGTTGACCCGTCAAGCTCGTCGACCAACATTCCGTTAATTAATTAAACGCGCGCTGGAAGAGAGGCGTTCTCAACGATGCCAATTTTCGTCAGCGGCTCTTCTAATTAACTCGCCTGTACTTTGGAATTTCGCTGTGAAAATCGAGCGACCGGACCGAAGAGACATTCGCATTTTGCTGGACGCTGGTTTCGTCCAATCTCGGCGCTGGACGTCCCGCCCACTCGGTGCCGCGCGAACCGATCGACCGTTATGAATAAACATAGTTTGCTTTAATAGTTAGGCGAGCGTATACCATGCGGATTCTTTCGTAGGAGGTTTAGACCGCTCTGGGGGTCTCAACTCGAGAATTCTCGCCGGTTCCTGCGACTAAGAATAGTAGTAGTACGCCTCTAATCCGAACGACATAATCGTTCCTGACGAGCACGGAAGTCTGTCCACCGCTGCGAACGAGCGTTCGATCGGTCACCGATCTGTCTCCCTTGAACGCGACGCTTTGGCCGTAAACTGGACTCTCTCCGAGTGTCGTTAAGATAATTTGAAATAGAGAAAGACGAGATGAAAGTCGAATAGAGTAGGGACGGCCTAAAAACGTACAAGACAGGAGGAAGCCTCTACCTGTCGGTATATATTATGTGTGCGCGCGTGTGTGGATGAGTATAGATTTATATCACGTCCAGGAGGATGATCCGTAACGATCGACTACCGTAGTGACGATACGTTAGACGTGGTCGCGCGTATTAGATAATCGCTTTGCATATCGAGCAGTGGTTGCTCTACAGTAGAAAGTATCGATTTATTCGTCGGTGGTGTTTAATCGTAAACTTACTCGGTGCACACGCGTGAAAGAATAATTGTCAGTTCTCTCTCTCTCTCTGTATCGTTATTGTAACAGTATCGATTCGTCGCCGGAGGACACATTGTTCGGTGAAGCAATTCTCAAGCGTCGCTCGCGATCGTCGATGGAAACTCGACGCGAAACGCCCCCCCCCTTGTATCGTCGATCCTCCTCGCAGAATCGCGGAGGACGCGTACACCTCAGAGCTAATCTACGAAAGGCTGGTCTATTTTTATATAAGCAGAACTCGCCCGACACGTTTTATTACAAATCTATCATCCAGGCATGATCGATGTTTTTCTACTTCGTAAGAGCGAGAGCTCGACCGCGAGGAACTCGTGCAGGGAGCGAGCGTGCCCCTTCCCAGCGACAGCCCCGAAATTGGGAGTCCGATTGATAAGAAGCGGCGGAAGGGTCCAGGCTGCTACCGTCTAACGATGTTCGCTTAAACCGGAAGAGCTGCTCGGAATCGTCGCCGTTCCATTTCGCGATCCCTTTGAGTCCCTGCACGGCCACACGACAATCAACTTATTTTGTTAACTATCGTACTGTACTGGATATCTGTGGTAGCACTTAGACTCTAGGTGTTTATGTCGAAATAAAAGCAATATGCGCGTCGATTCTTTGCTTCATTTTAGTCACCCTCGAACGCATCGGGGATATAACGTCCCATTGGACTCTGATCTGCATGGATGTCAGTCTACAGAGGAATGTTTAATCTCTCAGGATGAAATCGAGACGTTGAGAGCAAATACGAACTATCCCACATTTTTTTGTTGCGAAATTGAGATAGTAGCAAGAATGTATTCCGATAGGCTGTACTAATCATATGAAATAGGAAAAATTAATATTTTTCCAATGTGGGGTAGTCCGTCTTTTTTTCTCAATGCCTCAAATGGCCTGAGCAAACGAAGGAAGAAGCAAAAGGATCAAAGTACAATTAGAAGTGTGCAAAAGAATGGCATTAAACTCGTCAGTGGCAATTCTCTTTAAAGTGGTAAGTAAGTAAATTAAAGTACCTACTTTAACCCCTCAACGACCACCTCAGTATCTTGTACGGACCCTCCGTTTTGCACAGATCGCCTGTTTCGGTATCTCGTACAGACTTTAAAGGTCTGCGCACACATATCCGTTCCGTGTCAGTACCGTTCCGTCGTGCCAGTGGTAAGAAGAAGAGACCCTCTACGCCCCTCTTCGTCATACCACTGGCACGAGAGTTACGGAACTGACACGGAACGGATATGTGCGCGCAGACCTTAAAGCCGTATTTTCTATACCGACCAGGAAAAACACAATGGAGGTTTTCGTTCCGAGGGCCCGGGCCTCACGGTCGGTTTTTCGTTTCAGGGGTCGGTCGTCGAGGGGTTAAAGAGTACTTCTATGTACTTGGAAGGAATCTCCAAGTTTCTTTGCGCACCCTAAGCAAAGTTGAATGCGTGTAACGTGCGCCCGGCGCAGAAAGTCGTCGCGGCGCAACGATTGCCGCCATCTAACGTGAAGGCTCACACTGCGGAACCAGTTGCAGGTCGATGGAACAGCATGTTTCACAGCAATATGGCCTCGCGTCGAGTGTTGTGGCTGCGTGCTTGAGGCGCGATCGTGGGAACTGCTCGTTGCGGATCGGAATCGACGACACATACGTTGGAGCACGGGCGGCAGTGGTGTACCTGGGGTAAGATGGCAGCGGCCAGCAAGTGGAATCTGTCCAGGGAGGACATAAAGACCGCAGATAAGGACGAAAGGGTGAGCGTGTCAGTCGTCTGGCATTCGTTGACGCGTCCCGTGTACAATCGGTGACGCGCAGAATCGAGACTCGGCACCGCGTAGCGGGAATTTCAAAGTCGACTGTTTTCAGGAGATGCTGCTGGAGCACGACAGCGACCAGGATGAGAATATGGTGTTCAAGTGAGTTGAAAGGATATTCTGTTTTACCGCGATGCTTCCTCTCCTGCGTGTCAACGCGCTGCACTTTATTATTTCTGTTTCCAGTCGACCAAGCACGTCCACAGCGGAGACCAATGTGGATGGAAAGATGGACAGGTACATACCCGACACAGTTTTGCGCCTAGGCGATCGAAGGTTTAGCGTAACCGGGTTTTCTTTCGTACTTTATTGCCGTGTTGTATTTCGCGCCGGATAGATACTTCGTCGACGCTGAACAGCGATTAGTCGCGTAGCTTTTATAAGAGTTCTATTCAGCGCTCGCTTCTCGGTTCAAGCGTGCGGCTGCAAATCCAGGAGGTGACGGAGGTGATGCGCGAGAACGTGCAGAAGGTGATGGAGCGGGGCGATAAACTCGAGGATCTACAGGAAGCCAGCGATCGTTTGAATTCAGCTGGAAATGAGTTCAGATCGGCGGCTAAGAAGGCTCAACAGAGGGCATGGTTTCAGAACTTTAGGGCGAGGATCATCCTCATCACCATCGCGATGACGGTCGTCATCTGCATCATTGGTACGAAGTTAAGCAAGTAGACTAACCCTGGAGTGCATGCTCCGTGCACGGTGTTGTTATGTCCCTGCACTTCGGGTCCAGAAACAGGAATGCGCAATGGGACACGAGCGTCCCTTGTCCCTCTTGCATCGTATAGTATAATGACTATAATGTAACCACGAAAGTAGGTAACCCCTGCGGCAAAATTCCACTTTCGGAGAATTCGTTGTTCCCCAAAAACGAAGGCTCGCGTGAAAGAATCTCAGTCTAAACTTGCGACCCAGTTTCGGACAGACATTCTCCTTTGAATTGCGCATTCCTGGGTGAAGATATTCATCGAACGTCTGTGATATTCCATCGCCAGCATCCAGCACCCGACTATGTTCCTCCTCCCTTCTTCTCGCAACTGCGTTCTGCGCTGCGAGTCATTTGCTCTCATTTAAAGATCGTTCGCACGCAGTCCCCGTAGTCAGACAGACGCGTATCGTTTTCAGTTCTGGACATCATGGTGCTTTACCTGGTTCTCAGATAGCAAACACGGTGTAGCGAGCCTCGATCGTTCGATACCAGGTATTCATAAATTTTTCAGTAATATAATATATTCGCAGTTGTTCACGGCTTTGTCAAATCTCTGGTAAACGATCAAGCAGGCAGTCTCTGAAATACAGCGTATGACGTGGAATTCGACGCCAAGACGCGTTTTATTTTCTTGACGTTCTTTGCTTATCATGCCCTCCCCCTCTGACTTGCACTCATACTGTTGTTCGCCTCGATTCTCATCTTCTGTTCGGGTAGAGACAAGATTCGCGTACGTATCACTGGCGTTTTATTTTTCAGTATCCATCGTCGTGAAATATTCGTGACCGAGGCTCTTTCCAGACTGAAAAAAAAAACACGATCGCTTGCGGGCGTACGTTGCGTATTTGTATCTCACTTTCCTTGGATGAAACACGTGTATTATAAATAACGATAAGTTTGGCTAAATACACATATTGTTATTTTTAATTGCGCCGCGTTCTTTCAGCTTCTGTTCTCCAACCCGTCTTTAAACCTGTGCTCTTCTGAATCCACAGCAAACCAAAAGCAGAGTCATCTGAATCTCGCGAGATCTAATACCTATTACGACGCGATTAAACCCGCCACGATTATTCTTAACGCGACGTTTCTTTTTTTCCAACGGCAATTAACTCCCCCTTTTATCCTCGAACAAACACGAGAGATCCCTGCGTTCAAGAATTACAGGTGCTTCCAAGGTAAAAAGCTTTCTCCACCTCCCAAGTATACCACCTCTGCATACACCCTTTATACGCACAAAGTAGCATTACCTTCGCACAGTAAAGGCGAAAATTTCGGTATACCATTGGGAAGCAGAGGATACCCGAGGGAGCGGATTTATTTAAGAAACGCCGTTAAGTGGTGACAGAGAGCCGCATCGCTAATAACTGGTAACGGGACTAACAAGTTGTAAGGAGACTGGCTTCAGTCGCTGCAAACCAGTTCGCACTTAATCTCTCCTGCTTCCGCGACGGTCCTGTCGCCCCAATCTCTGGCACTCCGAATTCCTTTCTTTGCCCTCGGACTATCAAAAATTTTCAAAGTCCACAGCGCCTCGACGTCAGCCGCCTACGCTCGTGAAATCGCAATTTGCCCCGAAACAAAAGTGACGCTCGTCGAAAGTCCCCTTCCAAAGTCCGGCTGGCTACGCCAATGACTATCAATGACGATCAGTCGTCCCGTCGACACGGGTACACACAAGCCGGCGAGTACACACGTCGGCAGATAGACGCGAGGCTCGCTCACGCTCGGTTCAGTCACCGTCCGCCCGTCATCCGTATCGGCCGCGAGCCTTTTACCGTGCGCCGTTTTCCCCGATTTTCTGCGCCCGAACAACGATCCACCGCGTCGAGCGCGGTCGAGCCCGCGCCTGGTTGAATCAATCGGTGCGCTCGACGTTGGCCGAGGACCATGGCCGTGCACGAGCTGGTGATCGCGGCCCTGTCCGCCCTTATCGGCGCCTATCTGCTCACAGGAAACCGCCGACGCGTCGTTTACGCGCTCTACAAGACTCTGCCTAGGGACATACTGTGAGTATCTCCAATAGAACCGAAGCGGCCACGGGCGTAGGCGAGTCCCTCTTTGCGATTGGAATCGATTGCGCGTAACGTCAGCCGTGCCCGAGCACTTCGAAGCGGAGGCTTCGCGATTCCTGTCCAGCACAAATATTCGATCGAATCGACGGGTAGATTAGAGATGGAAGATAATTGGGGAGTCTCTGCGTTCTGGGTTTCTCTCTCGAGACGCGATGCTTCGACGCTTGTAGCAAAGTTAGCGGGGAGTCGCGTTGTTCTTTAGCTCCAACGGTGGTATTGATGGAAAGTAGCGTTGGTTTTAATTTCTTTAAATCAAAGATTCCCTCGGCGTTACGGCCACGTGCTTGTTTACGAATCACGGCAGTAGAGGCGTAGACGGAAGTATCGCCGAATCTACCCATTCCTCTCGTCATACGCACGCTATATACGCAGGCATCTTGTTTCCCTGAATCTGCGCATCGAATTACTTGCCCAACGCATGCCGCGACGTTACACAATGGGAGACGATCGGATGGCCCACCCTACGAGCACGTGATCTTTGATCGATTCCATCGTGTGCGCGCGTTTAATGGGTCGATCGATTAAGCCGGGCGGCCGAGTGAGTCACTTCGGACGCGGAAATCGGTCCACGCCCGATCGACCGTCGATCCCGCTGCTGCCCACGATTTTAGATGTTACGACAGACCGGGTTGCGTAATGCGCGCCGAACGAGCCGGCTCGTTTGGCATTGATTTTATCCGAGGCCTGCGGAACCAGTCATTGATTGACATACCGTGGCCAGCCACCGCTGGTCCCCGCGTGAGTTCGTCAGCGCACATTCACCGACGGGCTGGATCTCGCGCATTGTGCTCGCCGCGAGCGACCATTGTGGAGCCAATAATCGAGCGCATGGAATTTAAACAGCCTTCTTCAATAACATTGCCGTAATCCCGCGATTGCGCCGCAGTGAAAGAAACAGAGAGAGGCTTGGGACCCGGCGCGATCGCGATGGCCGTTCTCGCGCGATCCTCCTCGCAGAAGCGTGCCCTCCGGTTGCCAATGTCCCTGGAGAAGTAGGTCGCGCGGAATGCCACGGCTCCGAATCGCCCCGATAGGGTAATTGTGGGAGAGTCGCCGCACGTGACGCAAAATTGTCACCCTGCCTGAATTTTGCATTGAAAATGTCCTCCAAGGATACATATTATTAGTTCAACATCTTGTGACTCTACTAGCATTAAAGCAAATCAAAATTTTATATCTGTCACCCTGAAAAAATTGAAACTACAAACATCCTTTGGTAGGAGAGACGCCGCACGTGCGGGAGTGTTGCCGCATTTCGAGAAACGTTTAATTATCGATTTAAACTAGTTAATTCTAACTTTTTATATAAAAAAATAGTAAAAGCAAAGTAAAATGAAACTTTTTTATTTTATACAATTATAAAATTGGAATATTAAATGGGTACAGTAGGTACAGATATTATCTCTGCTTTTCGAAATTTAACATTCTTTTTTTCTTCCTCCCATCTTCCTTCATTTAAAAATAATTAATTTGCCTTGAGATACCACGTTAGCTGTTTCAAAGCACTTTCTTGGTATTTTAAACATTAAAAAGATAATTTAAATCGACTTCGTTTCCGAAACAGTACGGTATCAAAATGCGGCATCTATCCCAAGTAAAAGTGCGGTATCTATCCGAAATGTGGCGCCGCACTTTCGTATTCCCACATGCTATGTCGAAAGCAACCTATTCTGCCAAGGAAATATTCTACAAGGTCCCTTTAACGTATTACAAAAGTTGTATCAAGAATAACCCTGAATTTTCAGCTACTATGATAGTAAAAATAAACGCGACGTATAACTATTCAGGCAAAGTGCGCCAGGCTTACCTCGAAAAAACAGCGAAATCTTTAACAATAACACAGGAAACACGCTCTTGCTTGGCAAGCTGACCCAAATCAACGGCCTCAAACAAATGAAATCGGCAGCGGTGTGGTTTATTAGCGACATCCCCGAAATACCGATAGTGCGGCGCACTCTCCGAGTGCGGCACCTCTCCCACAATTACTCTAGCATAGCTGCTCGATTGCCAGTGATAATTGGAGGTACGAGTATTTTATTAGAGAGGACAGACTAACGTGGGAGTACAATGGAACGCAACGGTTCGAATATCGATTACCAGCGCGCCATTCGGCCCCGCTCGTCCCGCCCGTCCCCTGCGCGAATCGCGCGGCAACAGACGGAGGATCTATTGGCGGTCGCCAGAGGGGAATTCAATCAATCCCGTTCATATGAAAATTGCGCCGTTTCCTTATTCCGTGACTGGAGAGCTCGATGGGAATCGATTAGCGGCGTACGGCTGCTCCGCGAGACGCAGTAATCGGGCCGAGCGAGTCGGAAGTCTGTCGAACTGTTGCCGCAACAGGTTGGCGATATCGGTGGTATCGACGGTGCACGTTTCCGCGGCCGTTTATCGCGTTGGCGGTGGGCCCTCGATGTATCCGCGGTACGCGTAATCGCCGGCATAATATTTGTGAAGATTCTCCGCCGCCAGTAAGGTAAACAGCTCGAGCAGCGGCCTTGCCCGAGAACGAGCGCTGGATGCCAGCGTTTACATTCCATTAAGCGCTGGTCTATCGCGACTCGAAGAGCAAGCGTCTCACTTGCCCTGCGCCGCAGCGGTGTACGCGGTGCAGTTTCCTACGAGACGACAAGATATTCTCAGTTCCTCCAGTTCCGTTTCTCTCGCCGCTTGAAATAACTTGGAAACGTAGCAGGAGTCCAGTGGCTCCGCTCGCGTCCAATATTTTTATCCTGCGACCTTTGCTCGCGCTGGGAGACAGCTTCCTGAACCTTATCGCCGGTCGTTCTCTCGTTCCTGCTCGAAAAGGCCCCGAATAAGTTACCGTAACATCCCCTGCCTTCGTCGTTCAGCCCGCGACCGACTCTCCAGCGCCAAAGTACACCCGGCGACGTTGTGCATCTTATAATTGGCCTGATAAACGTTCCGCTAAGCGACTCGATAGCTCGTCCATTTCTTCCGCCCGAGTCTCTGGCGCGAACATCGTTTTCGACGGACTGTTTCACGTGATCGGCTGAAGCGAGGTCAACGAGTAATGGATGTCAATTCGAGGAGGAGTAAACGGGCCAAGATCTCGAAGGGCTAACGTGTGGCAAGGAAACCGCGATGCACCGCATCTGTGGCCTGTCCTCTCGCACCTAGCACGCAACCGTGCTTCGTTATTTTATTTGATTTCATTTAATCACCGTGGCATCGCGCTGCATAGGGCCGACCGCTGGTGTCGTATGCCCACCGCGCGACACGAGAGCTTCGGCAAAGGCGTAATCTTCCGGGGATCCTCGCTTCTCGGCTTCTTGTAAATAGAATTCGGTGCAATGTTATGCCCGCCGTTCGCTCACCTTTAACCCCTCCGATAAGACCTCAGCCCGCAGATTATAATTTCATTGAGCGTGGAATTATAATTTATAATTCACTGGCGGAGGGCAACCAGGGAGGCACGGTTCTCGGGGCGGAAAATTATGTGGGAGGGTAAAAGAAGCGTGCTACTATAATTTCTAAGGGCGCTCGGAAGGAAACGTCTCGAAACACGGTGGAACCGCGGCGGCTTGGGTCCAGGCCCGTTAATGAAGAATTCAGCCAAGGCGCGCTAATAGACGCGCAATCAGGCAAGCGTCAAAGGAGCAATCACGGAAAGGTTGCGTTCGCGGGACACATGTCACGCGCGTGTCCGTGCCGCGATATTAACCAATTGATTCCGAGAGGAAAGGATGTGTGATTAGGGGAGCGCGGTAGGGACAAGGGAGACGTTATTACTGATCCAGAAGACATGCGACCGTTTCCATCGCCTCTACCCTAATTCGCTTCCCAACTAATCGTTCCATTTAATCCCTTTCCGAGTGACCCCTTTCCCATCGCAGAAACCCGGCGCGTCGAATAATATTGAAGCCAACCTTACCCGCGTAAATTACCGGTAACACCGATTCCCCCGCCGCGCCGTTTCCCTCAGCGCGTCGCACCATCGACAATAACATCTGCCATCGTTTTCCTGTGGCGAAACAGGGGTGCCTACAGGTTCGTTCGCGTCAACCTTCTCCTATGGTGGTGGGAGACACGGGGGTTCACGGTGGCGAGGGTGTTCAGCAGATACGCCGCTGCGAATCCCGAGAAGATCGCCTTCATCTTCGAGGACAAGGAATGGACCTATCGGGAGGTAAGCAGTCACATTAACCCTTCGTTGCGTAACTTCTTCGATTTTTTAAAAAGTACATTTTTGGACTCGCACAAGCGATGAGACGGGGGAAAAAATATGGGTGTTTTTGGAATTTATTAAAAAAAAGATTATGTAATATTGCATATTTGCAACAGAATGCAACGAAGGATTAAGGGGACATTCTTCGCTTATACCGGCTACCATCGAGGTGTCGCATTTTGTTGTACCAGTGCACTGGGCGCCACGTAGAAATACACACAGAAAAATGATAATTTTTTTTTCATATTCTTGAATAACGAATAAATAAAGGCCATTAAGTTTTTTACTGCAAATTGTATACTTTGAAAAAACCTTAAAGGTTACTAAGTGCACTTCTTTTGAGCAATTTGACGAGAATGTCCCCTTAACGACGTCTCGTTGGCCAAGCGAGGTTGTAACGCTCTCGGTTTGGCTGCAGCTGGAGGAGTACAGCAATCGCCTGGGACGATACTTTCGCACGAAATCCCTGTCCCGCGGGGACAGCGTCGCTGTGATCATGGAAAGCCGGCCCGAGTACGTGGGAACGTGGCTAGGGCTGAGCAAGGCTGGCTTCGTGGGCGCGCTCATTAACACGAATCTGCGACAGGACGTGCTGGTGCACAGCATGAAGGCGGCTAACTGCAAGGCTGTGATCTTTGGATCGGAATTCAAAGAGGGTAAGATCACTGGAGCGCCTCTAGCGATCGTAGCTACAGAATTGATAGGAGCTGAGTTAGCAGTGCTCCTTATTTGCAAAGTAGCACGCGTCGCTGATTCACGTGGAATCGATTGGTATTCCCATTTTCGGGTAACGGTCAATAGGTCGTTGCTCCGCGTGCCCCAGTTATCAGACTAGTCAGGCTACTTTAGACCAGATGCACCAGCTTAGCTGCAAGCGTAATAAGCATTTCTCGTGCAGCGATTCGCGAGGTAACGGATAAAATCCCAGGCCTGTCCCTTTACCAATGGTCAGAGCTGCCGGACACGACGTGCCTCGAAGGAGCGACCGATCTTAACACGGAGATCTCCAGCATCGATTCAGCACCCCTCGTCCACGACCTTGCCCTTGGCACTCCGCGAGACAAATTGATCTACATCTACACGTCGGGAACGACTGGGATGCCAAAGGCTGCAGTGATCACTAATCTGAGGTACGATACCCTTATCGCCAGCGTTTCGCCCAAACACGATAAACAACCTATTTGTCGATGACCTGGTCCACCTCGGTTTTCGCCTTATCGAGGCACCTTGTTGTTCGCGGAAAATAATTGTAAAACGCGGTGACACGGACGCTGGCGTTATCGACGATAACAGGGATTAATTGAACGGTCACGATAGCGGGCAGATCCCCTCGAGCGCCGAGATTCGCGACGGCAGAAACGCCCGCCGACTTGTTCGTCGATATCTGGCGTATATACTTTCGTTGCACTTTCAGATACATGCTGATGTCCAGCGGCGTTCACTTCATGCTGAATCTACGATCGACCGATCGCATTTACGATTCTCTGCCGCTCTATCACACAGCAGGGGGGCTGATCGGAGTGGGTCAGGCACTGCTCAGGGGTGTCACGGTCGTGCTTCGCAGACGTTTCAGCGCGTCCAAGTTCTGGCCCGACTGCGTCCATTACGAATGCACTGTAAGATTACTCTTGCCCGTCGATCATCTAAACTCTAAGTCAGTGATGAGCAACTCGCGGCCCTGTAGCTAGCCACGGACTTGCGGCCCGCAATTATCTCAATTATAAATCTATGTCGGAAATAGCAAATTCACCCCACCAATTAAAATTCTTTGATCAGTATATTTAAGTATTTAATATTGCGGCCCACGTAGAGTATTGGGCCCACTATAAGCGAAAGGTTGCTCATCACTGATCTAAACTTAGATTCTAAACTTTAAACCATCCAAATGTTTCACTTGGTACGTGGCTCTCTTCGACGCGTTACCCCGCGAAACTTTAAGGATGTATGGGACGTACAATATTAGACAAAAGTATATGAAACTTGAAATACTTGAATATCTACGTCTTACGCATAGTAAATCTAGGTGTAAGGAACTCGAACGACAGGTGGAGTCTTATTTTTACTCCTAGGAAGGTATTTTTCACTTTACAAATCCTTTCTCAAGTATTATTTGCTATACTTTTGGCAGTGAAAACGCCCTGAATTCACAATTTTCTCAAGTTATAATTTATTTCTTTAAAACGGTGTGGTGAAAACAATTGAAACTTGGCAGATATTTTCATCCACCCATATGCTACATGTAAAAAAAAAAATGAAATCATTGGTACCATTTCTTCACCATTTTCGCAGCTGTTTTATCTGTCAAGGTCGTCTCTTTCCATAAGAGTACGTGTAAAATCATTGAAAATTAAAATCGTTATAACTCAGCAATCATTTAGTGAATTCGTTTAAAATTTTTGGAGCACGTCAGGAAGATTGGAGAGAACAATCTCACAAATTTTCATCAACTTGGTACGATTTTGAAGATAGGTCCAATACATCCTTAAAAGCGTATTACGCACCAATTGCGATCCGGGATCGCAGTCGAGCGCGCCAGCTACTCGGAATGCCAATTCCAATCGGCCCCATCAACGATACCGTCCCGTGTAAACAGTTCTATCGATTCGTTTGCACTGATTTCGTAACGAGTGACCGTTCTCCAACAACGAAGCCGCGTGGCTGGTTGCATGAAACGTTAAACGGTGCATCTGGTCGCAGATCGCACAGTACATCGGCGAGATCTGTCGCTATCTGTTGACCGTTCCTCCCGGTCCTTGCGATACGAAGCACAAAGTCCGGCTGATGTTTGGGAACGGCCTGAGGCCTCACATCTGGAAGCCTTTCGTGGAGAGGTTCGGCGTGAAGCAGATAGGCGAGTTTTACGGCGCCACCGAGGGGAACTCGAATCTCGGTACCAACTTGCGATTGTTTCTTTAGCCGCGAATGGTATTGGGACACCTCTGTCCCCGACCGGTTACCTTCTTAGTCACTGAATTATTTCTTTCAGTGAATATCGACAACAAAATCGGCGCGGTGGGGTTCGTGCCACTGTGCGCGGGCTCTCTGTACCCTGTGGCCTTGCTGAAAGTCGACGAGGAGACTGGGGAACCTGTGAGAGGGCCCGACGGCTTGTGCATGCGTTGCGAACCTGGTAAGAAAACCTAATAGTCAGCTGGGAATTTTTTTAAATCGTTTCTATTGAATCTTAGTACATCCTGGCGCTTCGGCCGTGTTCGCAGGCGAGCCTGGTATATTCGTGGGGAAGATAAACCCGAAGAAGGTGGTGAACGACTTCTCCGGCTACGTGGACAGGAAAGCCTCCGAGCAGAAGATCCTGCGCGACGTGTTCAAGAAGGGCGACCGAGTCTTCAATTCCGGTCGGTGATTCGTAAATGAAAGAAACGATCTGTTTGTATCGCGTGAAAACGTCCACGATGATTAAATCCCGTTTTTCGAACAGGTGATATATTGGTTATGGATGAGTTCGGCTACTTCTACTTCAAGGACAGGACCGGTGACACGTTCAGGTAAGCCCTTGCACGTTTCGTACAAGTTTGAACGGTTTGACTAGCACCGAATTTATAATTTAAACTGAACTATTGAAAGTCCAAGCTGTCTCCCCTGACGCGCCCTGGCCCCGATCGTTTCAACGTTTCTGATCGTGTCACGATTATCGTCGCAGGTGGAGAGGCGAAAACGTCGCCACTTCCGAAGTCGAGGCGGTCGTCAGCAACGTGATAGGGTTGAAGGATGCAGCGGTTTACGGTGTCGAGGTAACAGCATGCCGGAAGTAATTGATATCCCGCGAGAGGAAAGCCTCCTTATTACAGTAAGAATGCGTTGTGACACTGGTAGGTGCCTATGATCGAAGGGAAAGCTGGAATGGCCGCGATTTACGATCCAGACAACACCCTGAACATCAAAGAAATGGGGGACGGTCTGAAGAAGTGCCTGCCCTCGTACGCCAGGCCTCTGTTCGTTCGAGTTCTCTCGGAACTACCACTTACCGGCAAGTGTTTCGTTCGTATGTGGCGCGTCGATGCTTTTTCAATGTTTAGATGCAATAACAGGGGTTTTCGGTTTGTTTCAAAAGGCACGTTCAAGTTGAAGAAGAAAGACCTTCAAGACGTCGGCTTCGACATCAGGAAGGTAAAGTGTCAGGTTCTCTGATTATTCCCACGCGGATATAATTCGATGCGGGGCTGATTCGCGAATTTCTTTCCAGATCACGGACCCAGTTTACTTCCTCGACAACTCCGGCGTGTACGTGAAACTCACGGAGCAGCTTTACAACGATATTATAGAGGGAAGAGCTCGATTATAAAGGTCGCGAATAGAATTCTACAGATGAAGATCCAAGGCAGAGGAATTCTCTGCGAGTGTAATTCGAATTCTGTATAATTTGTATTTATTGGTAGAAAAGAGGAGTCCGCTGAACCGAAGACGGTTCGATCGATTGGTTGTCTTTCACCGTGCCTACAATTTTATATCTTCCTTTTTTTTTTACCGCGTATTAACCCGAGGATAATCGCATTTATACATATTTTTACACCGATACTATCTTACGAAATCGCGTAGCTCTTGATCTCCAAAATTCTGTAGAATATTAAGCATCCTGTGTATACGGTTTCCTTTGAACTCCTTAGTCGTAACTGTAGATATACTTTACCAGCCAGATTCATAGAGATTAAGACTTGAAACGATTTTGTAAAGAGGAAAGTGATGAGCACATATTGCTGCGAGTGTAAAGTGATACTGTACGTAGTACGGAACTCATCATAGTTTAATAAATTGTTCCCTGTTAAGAAAAACTTAACTCCAAACAGACTCTATCCCTTGAACGACTACATACTTTCTGACCACCCAGTACCGCGGATTCTAATAAAACCACGCATCGTTTGTGCGCAGTCTCCGGAGCTCAGTGACCTTTGTCTTTATCAAGGCGTCGTGTACGATCCAACCTCCTTCATAACCCACGATTCATAATAAAACAAGAAGAAATCAGTTCGTACAAACAGTTCGCAACCCTCCTGGCTACACTCGAAACAATTCGACCCGTTCACAAGCAAAATCATTCTCCAAAGTGAAGTCATAGTTGTACCTGTTCAAGGAACTCGTGACTAACAATAAACTCGATTTTCACGAGTCACAGTCAACAAGCATCGGCTACCACGATCGAAATGCTACTCGCAAGGCAGTTCTGTTATCAGGCTCGACGAAGCTCCGCGACCGTTACGTAACACTTGTTGCCGAGCGGGAAAAATGGAAAAACACTAAGAGCCTGCTACGTCGATTTCGCTACAGTGCTGCTGTGCACGAGACCACAGATCGCCCGACGAAGTCACGGTCACCCCAAGGCAAATAGAAATATAGAAATTCTCAAGGACGGCACACACGCGAAAACAGAAGGCATCCTGTGGTCTAGACTGCTCCAAGCGTCTACGAGGAGATAGTCTCTCCCAATCGCTACTTGTGTTCCAACGCAACTGTTAGTCGCGAAATCGCACAAATCCTCCATCAACTGTTCGCGTGACGAGCAATTAGTCGGGCCTACTGTTTGCTCCGACGGTTTTATGTACAGATTTTAAGCTCCTGGCTGCTCGGAATCTTATCAGACGTTATCGCGCGTCGAATTTAGCTGTGTTCGCGTGGCTGGTGTAAGTTGAGCTAGTTTAGAGCGTTCCTTGGGCGCGATCACAGTTGGACAGGGATTTCAGACTCTGGCAAGTGGCGCGCGAACAGTAATGGAACAGACGAAGTTCGAGTTCGCTATAGATCGCGGCGGCACGTTTACGGACGTGTACGCGAGGTGTCCTGGCGGTAAAATTCGAGTGATGAAACTGTTGTCGGTCGACCCTGCCAATTACGAAGACGCGCCACGCGAGGGTATACGCAGGATTCTCGAGCAGGTAACGATAGCGTTCTTTTAGAGACACTGTGAGAGGTCTTTATTCCCGACGCGACTGTGATTGCAGGAGACCGGGCGGAGAATCGATGGAGAGATTGATACTTCGTTGATCTCGTGGATCCGAATGGGTACGACTGTGGCTACTAACGCCTTGCTGGAGAGAAAAGGCGCGAAAATGGCACTGCTGATTAACGAGGGGTTCAGGGATCTTCTTTATATAGGGAACCAAGCTCGGCCGAATATTTTCGATCTGGTTCGTATTTAGATGTAACCGGCAAAATTAAGTAGCTGCCCAGGGCGTAAAGTTGACTAGGGCGCGCAAGATAGTCTTTTTATTGTTGGCATTTTTTCAAATAAAGTTTTAAATATCACAAGTTGTACTATAAATGTTTTAAGCTGGGAATAAAAATTCAAAGTATGGTCATCGAATAGTTTGAATAAACGTAGGTATTATAAATAAAAGGCGGAATTGAGCTGGGCCTACGACACGAGTAGATAATAAATATACTAGTGATTTGGGGAAGCTGTAAGAGGAAGTGTATGGAAGAATGGCACTCTTTACAGCAAGTAGTAACGCCGGAAGTCTTGTACAAGAAGGTGGTGGAAGTTAGATGCAGGGTGGTGCCTGCTCTGCCTGATAGGTGTCGATTAGACAGCAAGCAGTGGCGAAGAGCGAAGGGCTCCACGGGGGAGGACCTGTTCGTCACGCAAGAACTCGACGAGGAGAGGCTGAAGAGGGACCTGGAGGAACTACGACGATCTGGAATCGAGAGCCTGGCGGTGGTTCTTGCGCACAGTTACATGTCAGTTATTTTAAACAGCGACTACAATCAGGTATCAGATTCTCTGACGACTGTCTTACTTCAGGTTCGCTGAACACGAAGTGAGGGTTGGTCAGCTGGCGAGGCTGGCTGGTTTCCAGCAAGTGTCCCTTTCACACGAGGTGATGCCCATGGCGAGGATCGTCCCCAGAGGCTTCACCGCGTGCGCCGATGCATACTTGACTCCACATATTAAACAATACCTGCAGGTACTCTACTAAATTGCAGCCACCTTAATTTCTTCTCTTGCTCGAAGCAATAACTCACGTCCATCTCTTAGGGCTTCTCGTCCGGCTTCAAGGACAAGCTGAAGGATGTGAACGTACTGTTCATGCAAAGCGACGGTGGGCTCACTCCAATGAACTCGTGAGTGCATCTTCAGCGAGGTATTAATGAAGCACTTCGAACAGCATCCACCTAGGTATTTCGTTTTCATAGATTCAACGGATCTCGCGCCATCCTCTCTGGCCCCGCTGGAGGAGTCGTGGGCTACGCGATGACCACCCACGGCAAGGAAACCGACTTGCCAGTAATAGGATTCGACATGGGCGGCACCTCCACCGATGTGAGTCGTTATGGGGGCAGCTACGAGCACGTATACGAGAGCACGACAGCTGGTGTCACGATCCAAGCCGCGCAGGTACCATCCCCTTTGCGACCACGTTTCCTAGACTCGATTCCATGAAACCTCGATGTCGATCGAAACATTAAATGTGGTTGAAGTTGGACGTGAACACAGTGGCGGCAGGAGGTGGATCGATGCTTTTCTTCAGGTCAGGTCTGTTCGAGGTGGGACCTGAGAGCGCGGGCGCCCATCCTGGGCCCGCGTGTTACAAGAAGAACGGCCCCCTGGCTGTCACGGACGCGAATCTTGCCCTGGGAAGGCTGCTGCCTGAGTACTTTCCGAGAATATTCGGGCCGAATGAAAACGAGCCGCTGGACAAGTCGCGCACGATGCACGAGTTCCAGAAGCTCACTGATCAAGTACGTATTGGTCGTTTTTCGAGTATAAGAGGTACAGAATGACAAGCTGAGGATTTTAGTTACGTCATTGGAGTATTGAAAGTGAATCGTTATCGAGGAATTAACTCTGGTTTATAGATAAACGAATTTCTAGCGAATGAAGGTCAGAAGGCGGAAGGGAGGATGACGACCGAGGAGGTGGCGATGGGGTTCGTCAGGGTTGCTAACGAGACAATGTGTCGGCCTATACGAGCTTTGACACAGGTATTATCAAGTACACTCTACCAAGCGCATATGTAGCGAATAGTCAACATGTTTTCTCCTATATTTCGAATAGGCCAAGGGCTACGACACATCTCGTCACGTTTTAGCGTGTTTCGGTGGCGCTGGAGGCCAACACGCATGTGCCATCGCGCGTTCCCTCGGCATGGGAACCGTTTTCGTCCACAAGTACGCTGGGATCTTGTCAGCCTATGGTATGGCTTTGGCGGACGTCGTGGAAGAGGCTCAGGAACCCAGTGCAGAAGTCTACGAGCAAGGTATGTTTGCACAACAACCGACAGCCTTTAATTCAATATAAACACGCATGTTCCTCGAATGTTAGAATCATTCGCGCGCTTGGACGAGCGTCTAGATGCCCTGCAGAAGAAAGTGCGCGCCAAACTAACCACACAAGGATTCGACGACTCTCACATAGTCACAGAACCATTCCTGCACCTCCGTTACCAGGGGACAGACTGCGCCCTGATGTGCACGCCGAGTCCAAAGGGTGCTGGAAACGAGGGCACGAAGCATGGCGATTTCCTCACCACGTTCTTGGAAAGGTGAAGCTTTTTTTGGTAAGATGCGCTGGGAGGAAATGAAACAGAAGCGCTAACCGTGGTCGTGTTTGATCAAGGTATCAAACGGAGTTCGGTTTCACTATGCCGAATAGGAAGATTCTGGTGAACGACGTGAGAGTGCGAGGCGTGGGGAAGACTGACGTACAGGAAGACCCGATTCGACCAGCTTCTACTGTACCTCCGAAGTTGGAAAAGGTAAGTGTACGAGAAAGATTCTATTTGAAACCAACAATGGGTAGATAAATGTATCCTTAGTGTACGAAAGATGCATCGACTTCTTCACAGACCACTATGGTGTACTTCGAAAACGGTTGCCTCGAGACCAAAGTGTACCAATTAGATTCCTTGTCGCCTGGCCACTCGATACACGGGCCGGCTATTATAATGGACAGCCTGAGCACACTTCTGATCGAGCCTGATTGCATGGCATCGATCACGTCTCGCGGAGACGTTCAGATAACGATCGGTCAAGGTCTGAGGACGAAAGTCACGACCGATTTAGATACGATTCAGCTGAGCATCTTCTCCCACCGCTTCATGAGCATCGCCGAGCAGATGGGCAGGTAGATGGAGCGATAATTTAAAAGCCTTGCAAGGTTGTCTCAGAGGGCTTTCTTAATCGAGAGTCTGTCCTTGAAGGATTCTTCAGAGAACCTCCATCTCAACCAACATCAAAGAACGATTGGATTTCTCCTGCGCGGTGTTCGGCCCCGATGGAGGTTTGGTTTCCAACGCACCCCACATTCCCGTTCATCTGGGCGCTATGCAGGAGACGGTGCAGTATCAGATGAAGGCGTTCAAAGGGGAATTCACGAGAGGCGACGTGATTCTCGCGAATCACCCTTCAGCGGGTGGATCGCATCTTCCAGACCTCACAGTCATAACTCCAGTGTTCTACAAGTATTTCTTTCGTTCCTTTCGATAAACAAATCAGTGACGATTTGACGGTGGGTGAATGTGGAATGATTTTGCGACAGGGACGTGGAGAAGCCAGTGTTCTTTGTGGCCAGCAGAGGCCATCACGCTGACATCGGGGGTATAACGCCTGGCTCCATGCCGCCACATTCGACCACTTTGCTTCAGGTGAAAAGAGCTTCAGGAAAAGATTGCTCCTGATATTATTTATGATTCAAAAGGATGATTTATCTACAGGAGGGCGCTGCTTTCAAGAGCTTCCTGTTGGTGCACAAAGGCGAGTTTCGAGAGAAAGAACTGACGGAGGAGTTAATGGCACCGGGGAAGATTCCGGGGAGTTCTGGGACCAGGAATTTGTCTGACAATCTGAGCGATCTGAAAGCTCAGATCGCAGCTAATCACAAAGTGGGTAGGCCGCGTTACGAGTCGATTATCAATTCTCCTGATTTAATTCCAAGGATTTGCTAATGCTTGGTGCAGGGCTCGCTATTGGTGACTGAACTGATCGACATATACGACCTGGACGTGGTGCAAGCCTACATGGGTCACATCCAGCACAACGCGGAGGTCGCAGTGAGGGATATGCTAAAGTCTGTCGGTAGAAAGCTGCTTGAGGAAACCGGAAACACCACTGCAGCTGCAGTGGACTACATGGACGATGGAAGCCCAATAAGATTCCTCCTGAGCATCGATATTGAGAAGGGCGAGGCAGTCTGCGATTTCACGTAAGCTTTTCTTATTCGCTCTAAATGAGAATTGATAAGGGACAGCAATGAAAAATTGAAACTGCAGTGGGACTGGGTACGAGGTTTGGGGAAACTGTAATGCACCTCGGGCGATCACACTTTCTGCCTTGATTTACTGCTTGAGGTGCATCGTTGGTCGAGACGTTCCTTTGAACCAGGTAACACTACACTCTTATTTACCATCTGCATTCACTGTGCGATCTCGTGGATCATCGTTCCACGTTTCCTCCCATTTCAGGGTTGCTTGAAGCCTGTGAAGGTGATTGTTCCCAAGGGGTCGCTCCTAGACCCATCAGAGGAGGCTGCAGTGGTGGGTGGCAACGTCCTTACATCCCAACGCGTCGTTGACGTTGTTTTGCAAGCTTTCGGGGCGTGCGCTGCATCGCAAGGCTGCATGAATAACGTGACATTGGGAACAGAGGAATGGGGATATTACGAGACTGTGGCTGGCGGCAGCGGAGCTGTAAGACACCCTCCCTAATCTGTTCAACCTTTTTCTATAAGATTCATTTATCGTATGACACTGTACACGGTTTAAAAGGGACCGACGTGGGATGGTAGAGGGGGAGTGCACACCCACATGACCAACACCAGGATCACCGACCCAGAGATACTGGAACTCCGGTACCCTGTTGTTCTTGATAAATTCTCCCTCCGTCCAGGAAGTGGTGGGCCCGGTGCTCACTGCGGTGGCGACGGCGTTATCCGTGAAATCACCTTCAGGTAGCTGAATCAAAATTTCTCTGGACGATTTAAGTACACAGGGTAGCTCTTTTGGCAAACTCCTGGATTTATTCTCCTCCGTCACTTCTAGCTCAGTGTTTCTTTCACAGGGCACCCATGATGCTGTCAGTACTGACGGAGAGAAGGGTGCACAGTCCGCCTGGTTTAGCGGGAGGGTCTCCCGGTGGACGTGGGAGGAACACGTTGAAGAGGGCAGACGGTAGAAAGATCAATTTGGGCCCCAAAACCGCTGTTCCAGTTTGTCCAGGGGTAAGAGGCTCGCGAGTAACGCAATCCCTTTTAACATCCAGCATCGTCCATCCTCCGAGGCGCAAATATGAATTGCGTAAAGCTTTACGCCGTGTTGTAAAATCGTCGCGATAAAGTGCAAAAAATACACTGCCGTCTACGTCGATTTCGAATAGCCACGCAAGACGGAAGTAGAAGGAAACGGTTCGGGTTTTACGCTGCCTCTCGTAAACATTTTATCTCGACGGATACGATCCCCTCGTTTGCAACTGCCTTGCGCGCATAGTCTCGCGTAAAACTTGAGAATTTATATCGCGGTATTATTGTGGAGTTATCGAAAGACGGAGGCTTGCGATCTTCCTGTAATTCGAACAGCTTTCCTTGGGCTGCTGAGAAAACGAGATGATGTAATGATTTTCTACACAGGACACGTTTATCCTGGAGACTCCTGGTGGCGGTGGGTACGGTGCACCCGGAGCAAGGGTTGCTTCAGCGCAAAGAAGCGCGCAAGGATTCATCGAGCGTGGAAGCGTCTTCGAGTACCGAAAAGCTCAAGAATCTGTATAGTTCTCAAGGTTACGAGCATCGACCTTTTAACGACAATAATTTGTTCCTGGAGAAGCTGCTCATAATTTCATAAAAAAAATACAATAAAGATTGCAGTCTTGAACGTGCTATGAGGTTTCAATCATCCCTACCCCAACCTCTCGAGTGAAACTAACAAAACAATGATTTCGCAACGCGATAATTTCGTTGGACATGCAATCTGTCGTACTCTCATTTATTCTGAAGATGCTTAATGAATCAAATTCACTGCAACTAACATCGATTTCCCTGCGCGCCCCATTCGCCACGGGCACACGATGGCCTCCCGTCCCATTTCCGGTGCCAGTAATTGCTGACCGAAATATCGCGACCCCGTGCACACGTACAGCTCGAAACTTCCGATTGCATTTCCATTTGCGAGGCAGTCAGGCGCGTTTCTTAGATGCATATATTGTTCGTGGAGCGTGAACCGTGCCCCGCGGAAACTCTGCGCGAGGAATCGATGGAGAATGATTCGATCTTCCGTTTGACTCTATTTAACTGTTATGAATGGGACGGCGGTGCGATACAGCGCGAGAAACGGAGGCGACGGGAGGCCCTGTTCTCGGGAGTGTCTGCATGCTAGGCGGCTGCTTTGCGCTCCGTTCTTTTCACGACCGAAGACGCCGTAGCCAAGGAATCTACGCGCCATTTCATTAAAATTCAACGGGCCACGCGACGTGCTAAGGTTCGCTCACAATTAGCTCGTCCGAACGAGCGGCTGATCCCTGGGGTTGTACGTGGTGGGTCGCGATCAACCGGCACAATCCTAACGTTGGCTTCGCGACGGGGTGAACGCGAGTTTCCTTGGAATTCGTGAAAGAATCGCAATCAGGACGTACAAGGGAGTTTGATTGAAAGAGTCGAACACACTGACACGCGAATTGAGGACCTCTGTTTCCATCGTGGTCATCGAGATACGAGCGTTAATTGGGAGGGGACAGGGAAAATAAGGTGGATATTAGCAGATTGAACGGTAAGATCGCTTGGGGATATGGGAAATTGCGAAATTGTAATATCACTTGGAATCCTCGCGTTCGACGTGACTGTTCAATAGTTGCAGCTCGCGCGGAGGGTCAGAGACAAGTACGGCGCGTTATGATCGGGAAACGATAAAGTTTCCGCGAGAATTTTGCGAATACCTCGGCCCTGGCGAAAGAGGAAGCAGAAAAGTTGCATGACAAACGACGATAGTTGGTGGAAAGTTTTGGCCTTTCCCCCCGGGAAAGTTATACCCTTCTCGTCGATACGAGCACGTGCCGCGGCTGGGGGCAAAGCTGATGCTCGATCTGCCAGAAATCCTGCTGCCGCTGTAAGAATATTTCATACGGAAAACGTTTCAAAATATTTTCGTAGCTCTCGTCGAATCGCGTCTCGAATCCCAGCTTCGACTACCACCGAACGTCTCCTCGCGGAAATGTCCTCGAGGTGTCAGTTCGCTTGGCAGACAGGCCCATCTGTGTTTGACTTGATCGTCAGCCACCGCCGATCCCCTAAAATTCCAGCTACCCATCCACATTTCCGCGGCTCGCGCGATTTTTATACACTGTTTGATCGTAGCCAAGACGTTACAAGCAGACTGTGTAAACGATCGGTCGGTGTTCGATGACGCTGCGAGCTTCGATATTTCATCGTTTGCGCAATGATTCCCTTCCCAAGTAGCTACCAGATCGCCCATATAAACGCGACTCCGAACGGGAACACCTTAGACATCGAGTGACGGGATCGAAAGTGCCAGATCGAGGGATCACGATGAAGATACGCCCGATATCTTATACGTTCCTCGTCGCTACGCTCTACGTCGCCTGCGTTTTACCAAGAGCCGCCTGCGACCGGCAGACGATTCACGATGGCGTGCATGGGAAGCCCGAAGAGCTGAATCCGAGCCAAGAGAATCCTCTTCTCTATGGCGGAGTAATTACATCCGAGGACCAAGCTGTTAACACGGTTTACAGAGGCTTCTTTGACGAACTTGCAGCAGTCCCGGGGAAAAACGCCGACCAGGTAACTCCGATTCAACGACAATACGAGTTAATTACTTTCTCCCCATTGCTTCCCCTTTCTTGCCGTTTGAGCATCACTCGTCTGGAAATGACTGTACACCGACAGCGAAAGAAACGACTTGACTTCTCCTCAGGTGTCGACGATTCCCCGTGCCACGAACGAGGATTTAGGGGAGGAGCTCCCGTTGGACGTCTATTTGGGATCGGAAGCTGTAGGCTCGGAGCAGAACGGCGAGGGAAATAGGTCAGCGGGACCTCGAAAATTGAATCGACGATCGGTGGTCGCGTTGGAGACGGGAGGAGACAAGGATCGACGCGGCACGCTCGCGCCCGATTCCGGATTCACGAAGCAACCCTTCAATGCAAACGACGAACTTAGCCCTGATCCGCGAGCTGAGCCTCCCTCTTCGTTTCCCACGGCGGATCGCGGCGAAAGTCAACGTTCTACGGTGCACTCGGGCGAGCAAGGAGACGCTGCTTCGATCAACAATGCCGAAGGGAACTCTCTCGAGCCTGGCTTTCAGATAACGTTGCAGGGCCGAGTGGAGGACCCCATCAGCTACAGGACTATATTTAGCAATCAACACTCGGTGAATATTCCTGGTCTGTTGCGAAACGGACCCCGGGAGGACTTCAGATTCGGCCTGCCAGGTCAGCCTATTAGGAGGATCGTTAACTTCGTGCTGGACCGACTCGCGGTGCCAAGGCCTACGCACTCTGAGGTGTATCAGGGCAACGGTAGGCTCCCCAGAAGACTGTTCGATCATGGAACAGGCGTGGTGAGCAATGCGAGGGAGAATTTAGAGTCTACCGGAGCTGGAATCCACAGGGCAGTGAAGCTGGGGCCGTTGTCTGTAAGCGTCGACGTGGGAAGGCAGTGATCTACTCAATTTCTGGTGAGATCACATAGATACCTTCTCCATTAGGCCTTTCTTTCCTTTTTCCACATTTGATAAAGTAACGGCCGATTGTATATATTGTTACACTGGTTCGATGGCCGGAATTGGTAGTTTGATAGACGTTTGTATCGTCTTAATCCTCCTCGAATAAGTAAACTGTCCAGGGTGGATCCAGGAACTCGATCGTGGGAAAAGGGTATCGAGAACTGTCGAGTCTAAGCTAGCTCCGGAACAGGGATGGTTTCAAGATAAAACCAAGGAAGCCTGCGGGGGTGTTTTCGCGAAGAAGGTATCGCGGTGGATAGAATCGAGGGTTGGGAAAGAGAATTGTCTGGTTATTACACGCCTCGTCGCCCGTCGAAGCGAGATTTCTCGACGATCGGACCGAAAATGTCGCGAAAAGTGTGGCGGCGAGCGGGTCGATGAATCCCGCCACGTGAGCGGGGCTTGATCAGGATTGATGATCGACGGGCAGTTGGGCGGGCGAACGAATGGCAAACAATAGTTCGCATTGCTGGTTAAAGTTGGAGCAATGCTGGTTAATTCACGGAACGGTTTCGGTTGCTTAATTACTCATGCCCCGACACGCAGTGCATATTTGACGAGCGATTCCGTAACGCATTAATATCCAGCTGATTACCGCTGGTAACTTCGGCTAATCAAATTAATTGGCGGCGATTCTTGCTGTCGAGCAGCGAATTAAATTAAACAGGATCGATTAATAATATGAAATTATCCAGTCTATTTAATTACTGCCGCGACGACCAGCGTGAAACCGAACGCCGCGAAGTGAAAGTATGTTTGCTCTCTTGTTAAGAATATTTGCGAATTTTCACGCGGAGTCCCAGGAGGAAAAAGGTAACGGCCCCGTGAACGACGATGAACGTCGCGGGTCAATGGGGAATCCTGCGAGCATATTTGCTTCTACTGCGACGCGGATTATTTTCCACGGATGATCCACGCTTCCCTGGTTTATTCGCCCACGGTCGAGTCGTAACTCCCGCTAGAACGGAGCTGGAAAGTCTAATTCCAAGATCATAGTGTCTCCTCGAGAGAGCATCGCGCGGTGCTCTCGAATTACTTTGCCTTGCCGACTGGGGGAAAAATCAAGACGCGAGAAGATACTGGGTAAACTCGTAAAAGGCCAAGCACCGACCCCGAACCCCTCCTTGCAAATCGATGCGTCGAGGAGGCACGGGAATTGCTTAATTCCCCTGAGCAGAGCCGTTGGTGTAATCGTTGATACTTTTACGCACAGTTTTATCGGTTCTCCCTTAAAACCGAGGATAGGTGTTGGTAAAAAAAGTTGAAACGCTTACCTTGGAATATGTGGAATCCGCGTAAACGTGACCGACGCTCACTTCTGCTGCTGGAGATTTACTGGAGAACCTCAGCTGGACCTTCGGTGATTCATTTCTCGCGGAAAATGTGGCTGGTACGAGGGTAGCATTCGAGAGGTGGACACCTGGAAGTTCTTGTCTTAGAACCGTGCTTGTTAAAATGTCAAATCTTATGCCTGCATGAATTTCCTTTGCATTCTTTAACGTGGCGTGTTTTTTTCCGGGACCTATATAAGCAGGGTATTTTATTTTAATTGAATCGGAAGAATACCTTTGAAGCTATAGACGGTATAGAAAAATGTTTGAGAGAAAAGTTCTTCCATGCAGGTTTTTTAATTTACTGGAGAATCGTATCAGGGAATGGTACTTACTGTGCAGAAAACTCAGTAGCTTGAAGCAGTTATATTGGGACAATCTATATGCCATGTGATTCAATGTGAAATTGGTTATTTTATAGATGGAATAAGGGAGACGTGAATGTAGAGAGAAGAGGAAGAAGAGCGAGGTTGCAAGTGATCAGCATATGGCAAATAGTATTCCGTGGAGTGCAGCTTCTAACAAGAACGATTTTGAGCCCTCTGCTTCCATCAGTCCGAAAAGTTGCACCTCCCATGAATATATAAATAATTATAATGTGTATTCACCTTGAATTATATTTTGTGTCTCATTTGTATATTTAGCAGCCAGGAGAACTGGATATAATGTATCACCGAAATGGTTGGAAATAACAAATAAAGTGTAAAGTAGTAAATCATACTTATATGTCTTGTTCTTGAGCATTGAGTAAACAGTATTTAAAAAATGATTTAAAGTATAAATACGTATGTGTGTGTTAGTGCTCGACTGTGTTTGTATGTATGTTCGACTATAAATTCGTTGTATTAAAAAAAGAACACAAAAGATTCTCCAAAATAAAATAATTCCTGAATCAACAGAAAAATACCAAAAATAATAAATAAAATCATGGAAAAAAGAAAAATAACAAAAAAGAAAAACTTGAACAAAACAAAAACTTTCTACGTCTACGTCGTTAGCTCTAGGTAACGCTAAAAGTATGTAAGCTTAATATAAAGTTTGTTACAAATATTTTGGCAATTTGGTATTTATGTAACTTAAGAAAAACGTTGACTTATAGACTTGTCGACATCAATACTACGATTTCGGTACCAGCAGAAATAATAGTTAAAGGAATAATATTAATATTACCTTGTTTTATTACACTGTCCCATTCAGAAACACCGATGTCCCTTTCAATACAGCTAATTTATGAAAGGGACGAAACACACTTTTTTAGAAAGCGAAAAATAAGACATGTAAATATAGAGAGAAGCTTAATAAGACTGTGTACTGTTATGACCAGATAACTGGTTTTTTCTAATGTTACCAATTAGAACTCGAATGGTTATTTAGTGTTATTACTATCTGGTCCTAAAAAAATGTCCCTTTCATCCACCTCTCCTCTAATGGTGTGTGAAATGATGTGGGAATATTTCGACAATCTTTACACTAAAATTGTAAGGAACTGTAATAAAAAAACACACTTTTCCGTTTAACCCACAGTCATCTTTTCCTATAATTGAACCGAGCGTGATCAATATTTCGCAAGTCGAAATACATTTCGCAAATCGAAATACATTTCGCTCAAAAAGCATTCCGCTGTGTACATGTAACAGATTAAGTTTTGTAAGTAGAGAAATCTCATTTTATCACTGACTTAAATAATAACCCGAGGGATCTAAGTTGACTACAAAAATCCCCGCACCTGCTCTCTGCACGCTCCTTCATCAGCACGTTTTTCCATCAGCCCGCACCACCTTCGCAGCATCATATTAGCACCCTTCTGTATCCAATCCCTTCACTGAAGTCGAACAATTTTCCTCGTCGACTTTTTCACGCACACCAAGGCCCAGCAGGGTTCCCGATTGTAAACGATGAGAAACGATTTTCCACGGCGTTCCTCGCTCCATAGATGCCACGCGTCACCGCCGTCGCAAATTCGCAGCAGTCGCAACGGGAGCGTCGTCGACGTTGGCTAAGAAATGGGGTCCCTTCCGTTCGAAACCAACGGGACGCTCGTCGACGGGGATCTGAGCATCCTGTAAATTGCATGCATGTTCGCCCTGACATGTATGAATTACGTCGGTGGAAGTAGCACGCGGCAGACGGCCGAGGAAACGAAAAATGGGGGACCGGGCTGGAAAAATAACGGTGTCCGCGACTAGGATTGTATCAACCGCTTGTAAACTTGGACTTTCCGTTCGTAGAGAAAGTCCGATCGTCGAAGAGGCACGCGCGAGCACGCTCCTACGACGAATAGATACGAAAACTCGCGTAGCACGGCGAACGATAGAGGGTTGGTCACCCTCTGCCAGTGGCACGTTACCAACGGACCCGCCGACATAAATCCTCTTCCACCCTGTCTCTCCGTTACGTGTAATGCGCCGCTGTAAGTGTACGCGCGGCTGATCTTCCAAAGGAAACGCGTCGTACACGCGCACCATCGACGCTCCCCACGGCCCGAACTCTCGCATAAATCGTGGAAAACTCTGTGAGAATAATTACCCGACTCTTCGTTTTAACGTGTGCCGCTCGCCTGGTTCGCCTCCATTCACTGCTGCATTCTAATGTTCACCGCTAGACTCGCAGTTGGGATTAGACGGAACGACTGACCAAGCATTGACTATACTACTGAAAGCGCCTAGCCATCGGTATCTCTGACTTCTGGTCGCTGGGAACCGTGTAAATAAGGTTGCGCAGTTATTAATGGGTTGAACATTGAATTTGGCTTCTCTGCAGTTAGTTACTGACAAGTTTCGCGAGAGATATGAAATAAATATGACACGAAATGAGGAGGGAATCGGGGAAAGTTTCTGTACCGAGAGTTTCCTGCATCCTACATAATCCAAAATTGCTACCTAACGCTTCGCGCGCTAAAGAAAAGAGACAAGTTGCTTCCAAACACAAAGTATTACAGCTCCTCCGAAGCATTTCATTTCCCTTTAAGAAAACTGGGAGGAGTTTACGGCGTAATAGACGTACCTCCGATCCAACGAGACTCTAGAAGTTGAATTTTAAACAAAGTTAAGCTTTCCTCCGGATAATCGGGTGCAAAGTTGGCGAAAGTTGATCGACGACCATCGCAGCGCTTTTCATGAGCTCGGTGGGATCGCTTCGCTCCAATTTTTTCCCCTGACAGCCGGCAATCTTCTCGGACAGTCTTGGCGTTTACTGAATATAAGAACGGTCCTAGCGTAACGGCGTAAGGAAGAAAAACAGAGGAACAGGAGGAGCATTGTCTCGTAATGACAGACGAAACTGCGGCAAGTTCTTTCGAGACTTTTGGTCGCGCTAGTATAACAACCATTGCAAGCTTTGAAGTCGACCAATTCGCAAAGTCTGTCTCCCAACTACGGGAAGCTCTTACGCGAAATCGAACCGTGGACTCCGTTCGCCATTAGCCGCAAACTCGGGTAAGATCAATACAAAAGTCATAATCGTTCGCGAAAGCTTTGATAGCCCTGACGGCTGAACACTGGCTCCCCTCGATACGATCGAGAGACACGCGACGATCGATCCCTTAACTGTTCTGTCTGTGTCAATTTTCTCCGAGGTTAAGTTCCACCGCTCCAATCTGTCGCGATGTCGAGGCTCTTCTCGATGCTGAAAGTGCCCAGGGGCTCGATCAAAGGGAATCCAGCTACCAAAAATCAACGGGATGGATTCCATTTCGCCCTAAGGAAATTCGCGTACAACTGGTCGGGCTTCAACAGATACGGGTTGTACAGTCACGATTTGTTCGACGAGGAGAATTTGATAGTGAAGGAGGCGCTCCGTCGGTTGCCCACCGACGTGCTAGACGCGAGAACTTTCAGGTATCCGCTAAAATATTCCCACCCGCTAATCGCCCGTAATTTGTTGACGTATTTCCACACGGCATCCCCGCGGCAATATTCGCGTTGATTCGCATATTTGATAGAAACTTGCGAGCCCACCGACGAACTATGTAACCCGCGAGTGGCCCGAGCATTCTGGAATTTCCAGGATCATACGAGCGGCTCAGTTAGACTTCCTGAAAATCCATCTGCCCAAAGAAAAGTGGCTCACTTTCGAGCAGGACCTGGCGTACCGATACCTGGGCGCCTATCTGGAAGAAGTGATACAGGAGAGAAGGGAGATTTACGAATTCGGTTGCGTCAATTACAAGAGTAATCACTGGCCCGCGTTCGAAGTGAAGTGAAACATGGAAGATCTTCTGTATTGCTCGAAAAGCTGTA
The DNA here is from genome assembly GCF_050908995.1 of Andrena cerasifolii. Lineage (NCBI taxonomy): Eukaryota > Metazoa > Arthropoda > Insecta > Hymenoptera > Andrenidae > Andrena > Andrena cerasifolii. Next base: position 11,388,980 of record NC_135124.1, on the reverse strand, counting down.
GTATTACGATAACTCTATGAAAAGCCTTACCAACCGTGACTTATCATTAATGATATTATCAGTGAATACACGCACGTAGGCCTAGTACAATTCCAGGGAGACCTACGTGCACGTTTCAGAGATCAAGCTTTCACACAGAGTCGCCGGAGGTAGGGAAGCCCTCTAGCTCGTCCCAGCCCCGTCGTCCATTCTTAATTCGCGCCACCCTTAAAGAGCACACACGGTCCGAGGGGGACGCGCCGGCTCGAGTACGAATGACGGTCTTGATGATAACTTCGTTATCCCCTAGCCTTAATTATGGGCCGCGCATTCAAGTGGCTGCCGCTGTAAAGATGTCACTCGAGATTCGAAAGTTATTTCTTCAAGTGCGCCGCGCTGCTGGCTTCAAGAGGCTCCTTGAAAGTCTACCGTGACTTAGACAGGATTCCGCGCGGTTCGCTGGGGTTCAAACGTTAACCGCGAATGCTTCCGCAATTGCACGTTCGTCTTTATGGGAGAGCGTCTCCGTCTGCCGCGGGCTCGTAACCAGCGCGATATGTTTTCTATCCGCAGAGAAGCTCGCTTAATTAGTGGTTAATTATCGTCGATACGCGTTCCAGCTCTCGATTTCTTTGTTCGCTCTCTGGATGTGAATAGAGGCGTTGAGGGTGTCCTTGCTCCTTCAAACAGGTACCGGGAACTGGGTTTGGATTGCCAGTGGGCATTTTATAAGAGTTGTCGATCGAGGGTATAATTCGTACGGTCCTAGTACCATGGAAATTCCCAGTCAGCTCGGTAAATGAATGCCCATATGAATTAACAGCGGTGCCTTTAAAACTTCACGACGTTTTCGAGCGTGTGACAGGCTTTTGTCGCCGAGTGGATCAAAGCGTGCAACGACGGGTGATTTTTCATCTCGGTGTCGCCTCTCGAAAAAATCCATGACTGCCCCGAGGCACGGAGCCGTGTATAATTTTCATCGGCGGTCGACTTGTTTTAATACACTTAGTCCCGCATCGCTTGTCCTTTCCCTCCTCTCACATTTTGCACAGTTACTGGTTGCAACGACAGTTATATGGGGGCGAAACGCATCGCGGGAAAGTTGGCCGAAGTGCAGGCCTTTTTCCCGTCGAAGCTCCACCGATACTTGGCGGACTTGACGCGGAATATTTCAGCCCCCTGAAAACACTTCGGGAAAAAACGAACGGGGCGTGAGTAATGGCCGGCCAGCGTCCGTCAGCCCGATCGCGGGGAATTTTAATTACGAAATCGCGTCCGCGTGGCGACAAAAAGTTGGCGAGCGACGGGCTGTCGTCGGGGCGAAATGGCCCTGTGAATCCGCGCCACTTCCACCGGGCGTGCAACGGGACCATAATGTAACCATAAACTCGCTGGGAATGGGATTACCTTAATTCCATCGGTGCTAAATAAGGCGTTCAATACCCACGGGACGCACGATTGTACTTTATAGAGTGGCGACGGCAGCGCGTCCGTTTATTCGGCTGGAAGCAAGGGGGAATAATGTTAATTCCAAACCACCACTTGGATACTTAACAAGCGCCGTTTTCAACAAGTAGAAGTTCACTGAAGGGAGCGGCACCGATAACTCCATAGTTTTAACGACGTCCCTGCCGATCGTCGTGGACTAAGTTTCGATTCCATTCGGCTGGTTTGCCCCGCGATTTTATCGCATTCACAGGATTGAAATTACGGATTCTTTTGGGGACTATCGACCCTGATAAGTCTGCTGAGAAGTAGTGTCTTCTGTTCCATTTTTTTTCAAATAAACTCGAAGACCAGGAGTGGTTAATATATGCAAGTGACTCCCAGTATTTCAACGTGGAATGTTTTCTGACTGTTATCTTGAATCGAGGATTATTCAAGCTGGGTTTCATCTACTTGAACCAGTCGATCTTGAAGGAAAGTTGGTGATGCAGTAACGTTGTATTTCATTTGAAAGCGTAGCAGGAAGCTTTGTGAATCAAGCGAACGCGATTATATTGCACTGGCGCGTTACCATAAGACGTCTTGAACTTTGGCTTTGGTGTAGAGTAGCAGTTCATCGTTTTAGGCTCATTTGCTCAGGTCGAGGGGTATCATCGAAGTTTCACCAAGAAACTCCCCCTTCCTCTCACGCCTGCTCCACTGGAAGCGCTTGTGAAACTAGGAGAAGGTATTCGCAGATTACACGATCGATTAGCGCGAAACGAGGCTTTGTCCGAGATTGAAACTATACCCAGTCAGATTTGCCTGATATCGATAGATGGACGCTAACAGGATATATTCCAGCTGATCGAGCTTGACAGCAACACGCTCCTCCGTGCTCTAATTAACGACCGTCTTGCTCGCCGATGAATAGAATTTTATCGCCCGGTTTCGTTTCGTTTCGTGCGCGTATTTCTGCTCCCTCGGCGCGCTAGTACTCATGGCTTATTTAAAAAAACCAGGACGAACCGAAAGGTATCTTACCTGGAGGGAAATAAATTTTTCCGAGGGGACAGAGGATCTGATTAGCCACTTGTCTCGAGCGAACCGAGAAATAGCGTGTTCCTCGCAATGCGAGCAGGGATAATAAACGCCGGCAGAAGAGGGAGCATCTTAATTTATCCTTTGGAGTTAAAACAAATCCTGGCTGAAAGGTATCAGCCACTTCCTTCCCTTCTTTCTTTTCGCGAGGCGCGCGCATTCTGCACGTATAAATATCTTTATTATATCCATCGCCGGCGCGGCGGATCATTATACAGCAGACGGTTTATTAAGAAGAAGAGCTTCCCTTCCACCGCTATTTCTCATGGCGTTCATTTGCATACATTGCAAACTTACTTCTCATTCCTGTAAATTCATCCGAACTTGCAGTACCTTAATCAGAGAAGAATTACAGGAACGAGGGGCAGTTTAAATTGCTCCGAGAAATGATTACGCGCGAGAAGAAGATTTAGAACAGTTAAATACCCTGGAAGATTACTTGTTAATCATGCTTTATTCCTATTGAGGGTTCTTAACGTCGTGAAAGTACGATTGTAGCGCAATATTTCTCGCGCCTTGGGCGAGGTAAAGCTCATTGATCGATCGGGGCTTCCTTTTCCATGCATTACTATTAAATTTCAAAGTACGACGAAGCCTTTCGTGTTACATGGAAATAAGAAGGCTTGTGGCTTCTTCCGAACAGATCAAGGAAATTATAACTGCAATTTTAAGATGCAGTTTAAATTCCGAATGAAATCGCAGCAAGATATGTACACGGTTCGCGAGGTCGTACGAACTTGGATAACTTTTGCTCGACGCAGCTTTTAAAACAATGCACGTGTGTAATATCTCCTCGTAAAGTTACGGGGAGATATAGTTCAGTCAGCGGTTTCCGCGCCGCGCCTAGCCCAGACGATCTGCTCCCCTTGCTCTCGCACAGTGCCTTTCGCGCGCGCCAGTAGTACAGATCAATCATATCTTCCACTACCTCGTATCTTTCAATCCGTGCATTATTTTCAGACTTGTTTCGAGCAACGGTTCAAAATGCATCAGGACCGAAAACCTGAAACGAAATAATTTTTTTTTGCCCAAACGAGTGTATTAATAAATGCGAAAAACATTTTTTAGGATATGTTATAACCTCTTCTTGTAAAAAATTCATAAAGATCACATATTTTTGGAGCGTTTTGACCGGAAGGTCCCCTTAAGAGCGGTTGCGAATTTTCCTTACCACGAGCAACGGGGCTAGTGGAAATACGCTGCATTTCCGATACTGTGCAGCGCTTCAGCTCACACACCGCGAGTATATACGTAACCCCTCGAGCACCCCTCGATCGTTCTCGAATCGCACGAAAAAAAAAGGTCCTCGGTGAATCTGTATCTCCGGTTTTGTCGCACAGTTACATCGACGACTGAAAAATCGATGTTTTCTTTCGGCTGAAAATGAAATGAAAACATAGACCGTGGTTTCGCGGAAATTCTCGATGCGCCGCGTGTTTGTTCTGCGTTATATTTTTAATATACGCGGCGGTTTTCTCGGTCGTATAAATTCTCGCAGCAATCAAACGGCGTTCGCGGACTTTTCCACTCTGCCCGGTAAAAGTTTCCCCGAAGGAAATTCATTCACTCCCCCGGCTATTGCAGCCGAAGGAGATCGCCCTTTAGGCTCGACCTGTATCGCACGGCGACGAAGTTTCGCCGGCGTTTAATTTGAATAAATAGGTTTCGAAGAAGCAGAAACTTGGCTGGGCACGTACGCGGCAGGTTGAATAGGCCAGCGGGATCAGAACCACTTTGGAACAATGGAGCAAATGCAATTAATTCGGACAGGGGGGCTCCGGGCGCGAACGCAATAACTATTGCGGGCGTAACTTCCTGTAAACAGGCTCAGGGATCAATTTCATCGGCGCACGGTTCCGTGACAATTTTTAATAGCGCGTCGGAAAGTTGTCGCCCATCGACTGGTGTCTGCCCGCTGTCCCGACCATGTTATTAAAAATCCCTGAAACTTGCGGAACCGCTGCCTGAAAGCTTGCTTTAGCAATCGAAGCGCAGCGTGGATTCTCGCGGAGTCGGGCACGTCTTGCTCTTATTAGTTCGTTAATTTAATTGTTCGAAGCGAGAAAGCATTAAGCCGACATGCGAGTCTATGCGGGCTGATGTAATTGAATTGTAACGAGCCCTCGCGATACCTATGGGGATTCCTTGGAGGGCAGATCGTTTTGCGCGAGGCGGAAAGCGCGGATGGAATTTCAGGTAATAGAGTTTTGGAAAAAAACGACAATCGGCGAAGCAATACTGGTCTGTGTGCTCGGTGGAAAATGCTGTCTGACACAGAGAGGGATGTAGTGGGACGTAGATGGTACCAGGCAAGGCCAAGGACTTCCATCGACGTCCCTGTCTCTTAGGAAACTTCAGTGGCCCTGGTTCGGACGCGAAGTCAATAATTGAAGGGTCGATGGTCAACGAAACGGACCAAGTGCTCCTAAAGTAGAAAACTGAGGGTTTTCGTCGACACGCCAGAAACGTTACTTCGTGGCAATCGACGCTGATCGAAACGAACCGGAGCGGAGGCGGGGGATATAATCAGGCCAGCTTCTATGCGGAAGTGTGCGTGCGTATGTGTCTTGCGCGAGTGTTTCAGCCGGTGTGCAAATATAAATTCGAAAGGGAACGGTTTTGCGGCAAAGTACATTAAACGACGACCATAGGAACGGGGAATGTTATTAAAATTCGTGGACGGCCGTGTAGCTGTATAAATTGCACTTTTGCGAATTCAAGCGAATCACGGGGAGGACTTTAATTAAACGTGACTCCAACAAGAAGCCTCGGACCGGGGTGCTTCCGCTTGTAATATGTGCGGTAATAAATTCTTGACGTCGATGTTTTCCTCCTGCGGGCAGACCACGGAAAGGGTAATTTCGTCGAATAAAGTAAATCTGACCGGCGCTTCGTTGCACGCGGACCGCGAGGCGTGCGGTCTCCTTGGCCCATGAAATGTTCGAAAAAATGGACGGGGCAGTGGGTAACAAATGTGGCGTCGTTACGGTACAGCGTGTCACGTGTTTTATGAATTTCATGACCGGTTACGCGGAAGAGCCTCGTAATCATCATTTATCATTTTATTCCTGTAATCGAGGCCCCGCATGGAACGGGGGCTAAATATAATTTTCCATTCTCTTGCAAATATTCAACTGCAAGTTCCTTCACCCGTTGTGGCATTTTTATGCCGCGATGTACTCTTGCAACTACTTAGCTATCAACGTTTCCTAGTTAATTGAGCGCCATGGTTGGATCCTTTGAAGCATTCCATGTGACCTCGCAGTTCCGTGGCTACCTTGAAAGTAGCAGTGGAATCAAGCATACTCGTGAATGGTAACCATTTCTGAAACCAAGTCCCTTCCGGTACACCTACGTAGTAGCCACAAAAATGTGTGTTTCTGATGGAGTACATATGGTGGCCTTTTCATTCAGCCAGGTTCTCAAATTCAACAGCTTCTTTAACAAAGCATTGACGAGTACCGTTTCCGTCCTGCTGCATACTTGGTCCCATCACTACTCATACGCACTTAAGCGTAGATGCTTGCCAATATGTCCCATCCCATTTCCAAGTGGTCTGATACTTAAAGATAAATCGAGGCGCTTAAGCGACAAATGTGTGCAGTGTTGAGAGAGGGAGAGAGAGGGAACTAATGAAGCTACTTTAGTCAATTTCTGCTTTTGACGTCGCGTACCTCGTGCATAGCTGCGCGCCTGAATGGGACCTATGTATGTACTTGCGAATGAAGCCACTTTATCTGAACAGGCCAATTCCCTTAATTGTAAGTACCTCACAGACGGCTACCATCTTCCTTGTCATTTTTTCCCCTATCGCTATCGAATGCTCACTAGGGTGGCTCTTATTTTCGACTTTTGAATTTTCTTCGGGGCACCCTCCAGAATAGTTCCAAATAATTGAGAGAAAAAAACGTGTAAAGTTTGAGTTCGATCGGATAACGAGAAAGGGTGCCCCTGGGCCCTTAATCATTTAAATCATTATTTACAGCTCGCGAAGTAGATTTTATATGATATCTTCCGAGTTATTGATTAAATAAAAAAATATGTCAAATAAAAGTTTTAGATCCGGACAAGAAAAGCATCTTTTATGTTCTATTACTCTTTCTCGTGCGACAAACGGTTTTCGAAAAAAGTCTGAAAAACTAAAAAACGTTTTTTAATTATTTGGAACTATTCTGAAGGGCGCGGAAGAAAATCTTGAAAAAAAATTTACCAAGAGTAAATAAGAGCCATCCTAACGCTCACCTTTGAATCACCATAAGTGGTCCAACCGGGTAATGGGAAAAGATTCAAGGCCACGCAACATCGTGGCGAGATGCCATCGCGCTGAAGGGGTGGTGCTTTCTTTAACCGGCTCTCTGGCAACTTTCTCGACTGTTCCCTACCGTTGATTTGACATTAAGCAGCTTCTCTTATCGCGGCTGGTCCAGAGACTTTCAGCTTCCGCCAAAGAGGATACCAACCAACTGAAGTGGCTTCGGTTCTACTTTTCCTCGAAAAAGCACGCATGTACGAATTTCTCCGCGTCTCACTGCTCTTCAGGTAATTCGGTTTAACGGTATATTTATAATATCGCCTCGAGTCCGCTGCACTGCTGTGTTCCAGCGTTTACGGATGACAGTCGGTTATTTTCAATGATGTAGGAATAGATGTAGTAATTCCTACGTATTTTGGGAACTACAGAAAAAGAGAGTCAGGGCGTCGGAAATCGAACTCGAGCCGCTCGCGTGCTGATTATCAGTCGCGTTTGCCACCACGGCTACGCTGGACTCTCTCTGGTCTCTGAGTCCGGGCTCCCTTTTATTCTATGGGGGTTCCTGATCCCACATTGATGACGGTATAATTTAACCAGCATGTTTTCGAAACGCTGCAAGGGCAGCGGGAGGATATATATATATATATATATATATATATATATATATATATATATATATATATATTCCTGTTTAACTCGCCAGTGCATGATTTTTGTTAAAACATCCACTCCTCCGTGCAATTATTTGCTATTCGTTGCTGCGCAACGCCCGCCAGCGTGACTTCCACCGAAAGAGGAATAAACCGGCGAGTCAACGTTTCGGTACCATTCTACCAGTTTGAGCATTGCAATTGATTCGTCCATCTGCTTCGACGTAATTCCGCTGGCTGCAATTCAACGTCTGGGAAATTGAATCGACCTCGCCGTTCTTCTATCTTCGATCAGGGCCATCTCGTTAGGTCCTTTAATTTCCACCCTTCGCCGTATTTGCATTTATATAGGATCGATTTTGCCGGGGGAGGGGGGGGGGTGGTCGTGTTTTAAAATCCAAGAATCAACGTTTGCTCCCGCGGTGAGCGCACGACGGGGCGCAGCCACTTCGTGCTCCACCAGCACGCTCCCTTAATAACTGCAGAAAGGGAGAATTTACCAGCTTCGTGGGCGTTCAGCCGATCGTCAAATGTTCCGCGAAGAAAACGAGGCGAACGAGGAAAAACCTTCTCTCTAATTATCGCCCGTCTCCGCGGTTCGTTTATAGCTATCAGCTTCACGAGCTTCGGATTACGGAAGCTGGCGCATTGTGCGACCAGGAAGGGACTGGCTACCGGTACTTTCTCGATTTCTAGCGGGAAGTCGATTCCAGGGAGTCGCGAGCCTATAAACCGAGCCCTTTCGCGCGTCTGAGGTCGTTACGGCGACCTGCATGCGCGCATAGAAGCATCCCTATTAAATCGCAGGAATTTGCATACCCAGTGGGCTGCTCTAATATCAGTGAGTTTTGAAGGCACTAGCGTTATGCATGCCCGGCGCGCTGTTTGTGCACGCGACGACCATTAAATAGTTCTCAGGCGCCTGTCTCTGCACGGCCCTGAGGGCTTCCTCCTGCCATTCGAACAAGTCTCCAGTAATTTCGAGACAGCGCCATTGTTCATTGGATCTCGTTATTTACCACGGGGATCATTATACGCCGCGACGTCGCAATTACTCGCGGAGGAAAATCAAAGCCGAGCGTTTGTCTTTGATATTGTTCACCGCTTCTATTGCCATTCGGAGGAGGGGTGTGGCGAAGGACTGTGCGAGGGGATAGTTGACTCGATCGCTGGATCGACTCTATCGGCGGCAGTGGAGGATCACAGTAAAGGAATATGGAAATATACGTATAGGCTTCTGGTCCGATGCAGCAGAGAGAATAAGGGAAGCTACGGTGGAGCTGTAATAAAGGGAGGATCACGAGTGTGCAACGCTTCGGGACATATGGGATTGCTGGTTCAAAGACTATTCGAAACTACGCGACTTTTCCTGTCCACCGACACCGCCACGACGTTCTTTTACCCGCTCGATGTGCATTTAATTCCGAGCCCCTTAGCTGTCGCGATATTCAATGATCCTTTTTAAGGGAACAATTGATATCCGCGAATTATTGTGTATTTCGTGAGCCCTTTAAGTCTAACTGTACGTGGAGTGACAGTTGGATGGCGGGTTTCAAGCTGATCTTAAAAGAATGCGATAGTATTTGCGGTGTTTGTGGGATGATGTTAGATTCTCAGTGAAAGGGGCCTCTGGTTTGCCATAGAACTCGCGACTCCCATAAGAAATATTCCTTAAACGTCGGGGGTGCAAACAACGAAGCTGATCTTCCGCCTGTCGTCCCGGCTCGTTTTCAGCTTGACTGAAGGCAGATAGTGGGACGCGTCGTTTATATCGCAGTGCACGAACGCGGTGTGGGTGGAGGGTTGGGGGAGGGAGGTAAAGAGGCGAGATAGAGGGTTGAATGGGGCGAAATAAAAGGGCGACGAGGAGCGCGGAATGATAGAAATATGCAGGCGCGCGTTCGCGTTCGATGAACGAATACAAAACGGTCGACGCGATGAGCTCGGGGTTGACGTTTTCTGAAACCTCGTCGACCATAATTTCGCGTGATCGGTGAATCGTCTCGCGAGAAAGGAGAGAAAACCACCCGTCTCGTCTCTTTTCACACGGTCCTCGCGTTTCCGTCTATTCTCCGCCCTGCGCGGAGCCGAATACTGACACAGTCGAAGGATTAAATCGTTTCGATGCAATTAAAGCCACGGCCACCCTTCGAGGAGAATAGAAACTTCGCGATCACCCAGAATTGCATCGAGTTCGTAGCCGATGCTTCGTTTCCTCGAATTTCGGACGTTACGAGTTGCCGAAGGTGCTACGGTTTTGTGAAATAGCCCGAGAAAAAGGGGGCTAATTGAATTCCCCTGGAATTCCAGCCAGGGGGAAAGGGTGAATATCAGGCCAGGCTACAACCTATTTCGCCCTTTCCTGCGGAGAAACGGCGGAAGTCGGAAAGGTCGTGGAGTTTTTTTCAGGCGATCGACCGGACGAGGGTGGTGGACGGGGTGTAAAAGCTATCGAGAGGAAATAACGGGCAGGAAAGTGCTAAATGCGCGGTCAGAGGAAGAATCGGCCTCGGGAAAGAAATGTCGGTAAGTGGCCTGGTAGGAACACGACTTGCAGGTTAACCTTGATTTCGCTTTTTCCTTTTCTCCCTCCTCCCCCCCTGCATCCCTCGGGCAACCCTAATCTTAAGAAGTTCCTCTTGGAGAGAAGAGAACCCTCTAGGCACAGAAACGGACGCCGCCCGAGCATCCCTTTGGTGCCCTCGCTCCTCGCATCGATCTTTCATCCCTGACCCTCCGTTTTATCCTTCTTATTCCCCTTTAAATGTTTTAGAACAGGGACAAACTTGAAATCGCGTCCAGGGAGCCGTTAAAATTGCACAACTACCACGGCAAACATTTCTGGACGTTTTTAAGTCGACGAAGTTGCACCGTTGAATCGAGGTGGTCAAACTGACAGACGATTGGTCGGTAAAAGGCATCGAACTCAAACTCGGCTCTGCCTGTTTTCATGGTCCTGGGTTTCAACTCCTTTCAACGAGGATCCAGTGGATTTTTAGGGACAGGGAATCGTTTATCGAGTGCCCTACGACTGCTCCTTCATGGACGCAATTATTCCGGATCGCGACGAGAGCCGTGATCTCCTCCGAGGATCCATTCATCTCGATTACAATGCCATTATACAGTTAATGACTTCTAAACGATCGGAGTGACAGCAGCCGTCTATTAAGTGGACGGATGTCTCGAGCGCGATTAATTAATTTTCTTAGGAATTTCATTATCGCGTCGCTGGTCCACGGTGTCCTCTTTTTCGATCGGGGGGATTCCGTCACGTAGGTTCCCTCGTGAATCTTTGACTACTGATTTGGACATGGTGCAGGTACCATTCAGACGCATCTCCACCAAGCATTCCCTATTTATTCCTCCGCGAATCATACAGCGAAGCAGTATATCTATTCTCCAGCCGCCAATCGAATTTGAAAACCTTTTTCACGGACCGCGGTCCACAGTGCCGATTGATTGGCTTTCAAAGAGGCCACGCGTATATTCCGCGAATATTTGGTTACGCGTTTTGGTTAGACGAATCGCAACGGAACGGTGAAAGAGTGGCCGAGCCGATAGAGCTTCCTCTATGGACAATAGATACCGAGAAAACTCGTTACCAATGCGAGCTCCACCTGCGCTTTCGCGATCCGTGCAGCTTCGACGATTATCGCGGAGCGTTTCTATCGATCTGCCGGCAGGCGATTCACCGCGGCGGGCCGGACAAAAACAGAAATATAATAGCCCCCGATCTCGTGACAATGCGAGCGTGGTCGAGCTCCTTTCATGCAGTCACCAAGGATCGACGATCACGGGGGTTGTTCGCGGTCCCAGTGAAAACCCCCTCAGACGCGAACGACAATGACGAGAGGGGGCAATTTCGTGGAGCGTCGACAATCGCGCGGCGAGTGGTGAAAGGGCTCCGAGAACAGGAAGAAAAGTGAACGCGCGCTTAAAACTCCGGGACAGGTCTCGTCGCGTCGGGATATTACCATACATATTGCTGGGCTGTCGCGAATGACGCTTCCTTTCGCCGTCGGATTTTCGCACTTCCCGACAGCACACACGGCCGCGCGAGCGCGCGTGTTCCACGTCCTGACGGCGAGCAGATTTATGAAAGGATTAAATTAAACCACCGAGCGCTGTATCATGGACACTGGGAGTCGCGTGTGGCGAGGGATCTTTGCGCAAAAATTGAAGCTGAATAAATTGCTGCCCCGATTGGCGGGACTCTGACTCGATGTTAACCTCGCAAAGCTTCAGGGATTGGCGGACTTCCGTGGTTTGCAAGGGAATATTGCAGGGAAGCCAGGAGCGACTGGTTAACGAAGGAAGCACGATCGCTAATGGAGATATGTACGAAACCAGAGATGAGCATTGTCTAAGTAAAAAATTATTAAAATATGTTTTAGATAAAAGTTACTGTATCTTTTGTTCGTTATTCGATGACGGATGTAGCGCGAGACTTTATATGTAACTTTTATCCGTCAGAGCTTGGTTTAGAGAGTTTATTCGTTCTGTCTATCCGAGAGCTTTCTCGTTATCTCCAACTGTTATTTGACAGTCGAATACAGCGCCACCATTTATCCGACGTCCATATTCCGATGTTTACATCAAGGTGTTTCTTAGAAATATCTATTGTATTAGAAAAAAATCAAAAGCTTTGCACGTAAAAATGTATAAATTTGAAGAAAAAAATTACTGTAAGTAAAAAAATTAATGTATTTAAGCATAAAATGATGAAAATTCTACTCATAGCTCGTGTCACCAGTAGATGGACAGTTTAGAACCAATAGATGGACCAATAAATGAATTTCCTGATATAAAATCTCACAGATAAACTATGTTGAATATATTCTTCAGAAAAACAAGTACGAATAAAGGATAACCGAAAGTTATCTTTCTTTAAAGCTTTTAGATAAAATTTTGCCCATCACTGTACGAAACAATCTTGCTTACGAGATTTACAGTGACGAAACAGTACGCGCGGCGCGTCACGAGGCTGACACCGCGTGCACTTAACCACTGGAATCATCCGCGAAGCGTTAAACAGAGTTAGGCTCGGTGGTATGTGGAAGAGTTATTGAAAAATTCTCGCGGCCAACGCTGGTGGTTCATCGCGGTTCACCGCGAACACCCGTGCACGCTGATGGCGGAGCGGCACTTGGATCTTCCCGTTTATTTCCATAATTCATCATCGACCATTGTTGGGCATGATACGGGCCGCGATACTCTGCGGCTTATCGTGAAATATGGATGCTCGTCAAGGTAACGGGGGAAGCGTTTAAACGCCGCGGAACCACGCATCCCTTCGCCTTTCTCACCAGCCACCGCGCCCTGGCTATTTAAATCCATCGTCAAACTTTCCTCCGTTCTCCCGTCGAACCTTCTAGTGGCGATTTCCGGTCGGATGCGAATCGAGCGCGCAAATAAAAACTTGGGGGAACAGAGCTAACCAGATCGTGGCCCCGCTCTCCCACCGATGCCAAATATTTTTTGTTCCGCGGTTGTTTGCTAGCGCAGCTGCGTCTGGCCAGCGGGGATGTCGCCGGCACGGAACTTGCCGTCGCTATTCTCTCGCTGACAGATCCGATAAAAGTCATAGTATATGTCGATCGACTTTTATGGAAACCAATCCGTGGCTCGGCGAAGCCTGGCAGTGCCCACTGAAATGTACACCGCTCGAGCATGGCGATCGTTAAAGAGAGAGGTTCCTGAAGCTTTTAAGAGGAAAGCACCAATCCCTACGAACGTTTTCAGTTACGGAGGGAGGCAGCAGTTCCTGTTGATTTTACCACTGTACCAGCGACAATTGCCTGCCCTGCGTTATCAGCTTTTCCAGGACCTTCGGCCCGGAGCCACGAATTGCAGTGGCCACGGCCAGCACGTAAAATACAACGGAATCTGTTCACCGTCGATACGGACCCTGCCTGCTGCACTTACAGACCGCGTGTGTTGCCACGCAGCGCGGATACACCGCATGTACGAGAGGCTCGACGAGCAAATTCGACGGGGGTCTGACGAGGGAAAGTGAGCGGCGTACAAGCTGCGAATCCGTCAGCTTAATGGGAAGCTTGGGGAACATGGAAATCGCGATAGGAGGATGAATTTCAAAGCGCACTGTCCCGGTGCGCTCACTTTCGCATATTCCCTTAGGTGTTATGAGAACGATATTTGCTCAGCCACCAGGACGCAATCACGCTTTCTCTCGGTTTTTTCTCGCGCATTTTATTGCGAGTGTTTGAGGCGATTCGTTTGGACGTGGAGAAATACCGAGCTAGTATACGAGAACGGGGAATGCGGCGTGGAATAATAAAGCTGCCGAAGTTCGGCATGTGTTTGCGCTGGAAAAAGGGGATTGGGAAATGCAGGATGCAGACCAATTGCACATGGAAAATAAATGCTGTAGTTTGCTGATCAAGGTTTGATTTAACCGTGTAGGTAAATAGAAATGATTACAAAAATCTGGCCACTGTACATTCAGCCCCCGGAAATAGCTATCGGAAAGCACGCAGAGGATCCTGGTTCAACCTTCGAAAGTCCCTCCCCATAAAGTACAGCTCTGTGTGCGCGGGTTTTCCGTTTCTGGATATCCGGGACTTTTTGCACGCGTCTTTCTTGCCAACTATTCGCAATAACTACGGCGCGCCAGTGTTTTTGCCCTTCTGTTTGAATAGGCAAAGCTGCGCGGAACTCGACACCATGATAGATTCCCCGATATGAAAGCATCGAAGCGTGCCCCGCGCGTATACAGCGCGCGAAATTTTGACGGTGATAAACATTTTTCGCGCACAGAGCGCGAAGAAAGCGTCGGGACAAAAGCGACGCGACAAACCTATACGATCTATCCCGAATGGGCAGATTCAGTTCCATCCGTACTCCCTAGTGACAATTTGCACGCGAGACGTCGCGGGATAAGCTTCCATCGCGACGTTCGGTTTAACGTTTCACAGCAAACCTATCCGCGGCTGTCCCTTCTTCCCGCCAGCTCCCGAGTCCAGCGCGTTATAAGAGACACGGGACAAAAACGGACAGACGTTCCATCTTCGGCCCCGAAGCTCATTCCAAAATGGATTCCCTAAGACGTGACGCGGTAATGAAAAAAATCTAGTTAACCTTTTTGTCCACCGCCTTTCAGCGAAACCGTACAGATTGGACGACGCGCGAAGTGATATCTCGATGAAATTAAACAGTAATCCCGCGAAGTTCGATTACGTTCTCGTGGAGAGGAGCCGCCCGGAATCTTCCCCGCCTTATCCCAATCGCGCAGCGTAGATCAGAGCGTACAAAGACATCTGAAGGAGATTCTCGTCGACGTCAGTCACTAATGAAGGACCTAAAAGGAATTTAATACGCGCCGCTAAAGCTGCAGCGCAAAAATTCAAGAGGATAAAGGAAATTCTTTCGCGGAATAAAGCCCCTCGAAATACCTTTCTGGATTTCCCCTGCCGACAGACACAATACGGATTATCGAGCCCAATTCCACATTATATGAACGAGTACAATGGTACGCTACAAGCCCCGATGATGTAACAATTCCCATTTCCGTATTAATCGCTCGCGATATTCATCACGGCCCATCGTTGGCTCGTCGACCCGATAGTAAATTAATCGCGGCAGACAATGAATACTTCATTATGTTTTATAGCATTAGCTTCCGCGTGCGCGTTGCCCGCCCGCGTTATTCGGCCGTCGAGCTCGCCGGGATTCGCCGCGTAAACGGGGGGCCCCTGGTTGATATCTAGGAAAAGTCGATTGTCCGGTTCGATGTGCCTTTCCGGCAACAAATTGTGCTCTATCCGGTGCACGGTTGAAAAGGATGTCTCTATCATTGGCTACGCCGTGTAAAATATGATCCTATCGGCCGTGGTCGAAAACAAAGTTCCCTGGTGGCCGAGGCAACAGTTTCACGTGTCCCGGAACGAAATAATAAATCTCGACAAGGCGACGGTGGAAGTTTCGCCGGCGGGCAACTTCTCGCGAACTTTCAATTATGTTATTCACGCCGGTGGAAGATCAATTACGTCGTATCGGCGGCTCGTTCTTTCCGTGCTCGTGTCGCTATCGGTACCGGATGATTACTCTCCCCACGTTGACGTCGATGAGTACCGATCGATTCGCGGTACAAATTGAGAGCTGGCTCATCGGCGCGGAAAAAGGGAGTTCCATTCCGTTATGCAATTTATCGCGGGCGGCACGCGTTACATCTTGGCTTCTCACGACAACAGACGCACCCACTGGCTAATTAACGTTCGCGAAACGAATGCGTTTAATTTCGCCTCGCGCGCCAACGATTCCCGCGGAACGCTCTCGGAACGAACGGTAAATCGATGCGTGAAATTAATCTTTGTAGCTGTTGCGCCGGACTGAGCGGTGTTTACCTCCCTGCGCGGAGGGTGGACTGCTTTATAACGGGTCTGTATCATTTTTTAACAAACAGGGTGCTCGAGCACGCGTTTATGATCCGCAGCTATCACTTCGCTCGCGGATATTTCGCGTAAATCTTTTGTCCCGCGCCCCCGTAATAATCTGATATAATAAATCACGGTCCCATGGCACTTCGGTGGCTTAATTAATTTGTAACGAGTTTCCACAAGTTGCACACCGATAAAGCCGGGATATTAATCATCCTTCAACTGTTACAGAGATACTCCCTCTAACCCATTTTCTTTCTCGAGCTAATCACCGTGCTCTGCCCCTTGTATTTAACTTGCGAGGACCGGGGATGGAAAGGAGGATTTCTCATCCGTTTCATTTGCTTCGCTTCACATTCTTCGGCGAAGCTTCACTTCCGCGCGAAAGGGTAGAATAGAATGCCGAGAAATATCAGAGCATTAAGAAACAGGCGCACTTCTTATTCTCCCAGACTTTACTTTCCACGGTTCTATATATATTCCATAGGGTTCCTTGAATATTTACAGACCATTTCGTGAAGTCTGCCGCGAGCGGCTTTCGGAGATCCAGTTCACGGGTGCAATACACGGTAATGAGTGCATAAAGGAGCCTCGGGGACAAGAGGCGGAGCATTAAGCTTCTGGACCGCGGCGGAATGCCGTTCGATTTCCTTCAGAAGCATGCAATAAGACGATATTCCCCCGATCACGATGCAACCGGGCCGCGGCGAGCTGTGGGATCTGAATTGTGTCGCGCGCGAAGAATTTCAGTCCGCACAATGCGAGGCGAGGGCTGGCACGTAGGTCTTGTGTACCGAGGGCATCAGGGCCGCCACAGTGGAAGATTAGGGCCGATTCGATCTTAAATCCCGAATGGAGGGATCGATCCCAGCGCGGAAAACCCTTATCGGAGCTTGTTTGAGGCTCTACGGCGCGGCGCGCAGCTTTCTGGGTATTAACCCCCCACGAGAATCCCCCGTCCGACCCTTAAACCATTCTGACTCGGTGCCAGAACGCTTTCTTACTGTTGCTGCCGCCGCTGCTGATAAATATTAATAAGGTCGGGTGGGTGGAACCGTTCGCGAGGGTAAATACGCTGGCCGTTACATTTTTAAACGCCGCCATACTGTGGAACGAACGACTTGGAAGATCATTGCTGCTGGTGCTCTTTGCTTGGTAATTCGATTAATCTTTAAAGGCGGTGTCCAGGGCTCGAGTAACCGAACAGTCGTGGGTTTCGAAGTCACACACGCTGCCTAAATTAAGTATACCTACCAAGCGCACTGAATCTTCTGTAACAGTTCGGTTGAATCGCAATTTTGGAAACCTATACTGTCACGGAGACGATTGCGCGCGGAGCAATCGAATCGGTCGCATGCTCGCCCGTCAGGAGAAGAGCTCTAAGATCACAGAGAGTCGCGGGGCGGAGTTCACCGGCGAACTTTGCCTCTCATCGATTCCCGAAGTTTCATCAAGCGGCTCGATATGCCAGTTTCCGTCTGGCGGCGATGGTTTGCGTGGTTATCACTTTGTTAACCGACAAACCGAAGTGTTGGAGCAAACTGCAGCATCAGCCACGAATAGTCGCGGTAACGTTGAAAGTTTTCGCCGGGAAGTCGAATGCCTGCAAGGAAATCGAAACGCCCCCTGTTCCCCTGGATATTTTAAAGCCCCGTTACCGCCAATGTTTCGCGCGCTTCCTTTTGTTTCGCTGCTCGTTTCGATAACAATCGGCCGGAGAGCACTTGTTGAATGGAAACGCGAAGCCTCGCCAGGGAAAAGCGAGAATCAGGCTCGAATAGTCGAATGTCCATCGAAAAGTTTAATTGTCGATGAGGCTCTTTCGAGTGCCCAGCAGCATCCGCTGCGGAACACAGCCGAATCGTGCACGTAATTGAATAGAGCCGTGATCCAAATGGTTTTTCGATTGACTCCGACAGACGCGTACCACTGTTCTTCAACACCCTGCACGGTTATTTCGCGGCTCATTAATTGCACTCTGTATCAATTGAATTCTCCTGCATATTCCCGCGGCTCGCGGGTGACGCCCCGTAATTTACTTATAACGCGGATTTGCGCGCCGACGGGACGGAAGATAGGCGAGGCCCACGCGTAAACGGGTAATTAGCTGGGGGAAAACTAAAAGGCGAGGAGCTGACGCGTGGATCGAATCTTTAACAAAGCGTTTTGATGGCGGGTCGCGGCGAAAGTCGGGAAGGAAGTTACCCAGGAGGAAACCATCCGTCGAATTAATTACACTCGGTCGACGAACCTAGGCGATAAGGCAACTTCGCCCAGAATAAGATGCTAGGCGCGTCAAGACAGCGCCTCGGGGAAATCCTCGAAATCGATCGTCGGCTTTTAATCACCGTCCCTTGTTACCAGGGAGCGGCCTCGAATTTTGTAACTGCGAAATTTCTTGAACGGATGCTGCGGGCGCTCAAAGACACGCCTCCGAGTTACGTCCACGGATCCTCTTTGCCCCTGGCGAATTCGTAATTCATTACTACCATGGACTGATCTTTCTTCCTTTAATTATTACGTGGTAAGTCTCGCTCCCCTAAGGTGAATCGATGGCTGGCTATAAATCTGCTAACCAGCCCCGCCGTAGTTCCTTTAATACAGTCTCTTGGTTGATTAACGAACTCGAAATATCGAACAAGCTTTGCCGAGGACAAAGTTGGGGAACCTATCTACTTGGTCGAGCGCGGCGGCGAACTATCAGCCGTTGGTGAATCCCAAGGAAATTTCGTGTTCAAGTAACTATCGGGGAGGCTGGTGTATCCAAAACCGAAGGAAGAAATTGCCTTCTAGCCTGCTAGTCCTCATTATTAAGGGAGGCGCCGGAATTCTTCCCGTTCCGATTCAACGGTTGGTTCTCCCTTTGCAACGGTGGCTCGTAATTCTTCGCGATCCTGTTTCCACTTTCCTGGGTCGAGCCAGGTCGTTACCCCTGCGGCTAACGATACAGTCTACACTTTAATAACATCTCAAGGCGAAGTTCGCGTCCCAATACAAATACCCGGGCGACGTCTCCCTGTAAAACTCTCCCAGCGATTCTTTTCTTTTACCGCGAGTATCGTTACGCGTCCCCGCCCTCTGTTCGATTCCTTCGTTTTTCAAGCCACGAGTCTACCCTTTATGTTTCTTCGCTGGAAGTTGTCGCTCGGTACCTACCCCGACGCGTAAACAAAATTTACGCATCCCACGGCTTAACTCCCGCGAAACTTCCGTATTTTTCCATCAATGGATTCGAGAGAATCACCCGCAGACCCGACAAAGCGGAGCTGTCGGAGGCGAGAGAGGAGCTTCGTGTTCGTCAGCCTGAAATACCGGCTGCCTCCCTCGGGCAAGTTTGAGCGAGGAAGAATAATATTAATGCTGATTCGAGGGGCCTCGTCGCATTCGTAAATACCTCTGACAAACTTTCTTACCACCACCATCCTTTTCAGATTCAATGGATATCCTCGCGGAAATCTCTACACGCGTCTTCGTGCCAGAGTACCTATGAACCAGTACGTCTGCCACGCCCGAAGACACAGGGGAGGACGCAAAAGGGTGGCCCTCTCTCAAGGAAAATTTAATCTCGATACCGGTGGAATTCCGCCGCGACCGACAAAGAAGCGGGGCGCAACACCGCTGGGATTCGAATTTCTAATCACGCGCATTTTACGAAGACACATAGGATACGTGGGAATGGTGGTATGCGGAACGAAGATCAAAGGGGACACGTGAATTCCTTTTTCAGTTCCATTTTCCGCTGTGTTTCTCTATAGAAATCATGTTGACGCGAGAGGGAATGGTCAATTCGCGTTGTCGCCCTTTCGTCTCGGCGGTACCAAGGTTTACCGACTTCCCGCCACCCTGGGACAAGGAGGGCGGGTAGCTCTGGGGGAAACAGAGAGCAGGTCTGGCGGGAAAAATGAGGGAAAAAAGGCGGCTCGTGAAAGCAGAGGTGCAGGCAGGAAAAGAAGAGAAAGGAAAGCGTAATCTTCGTACCCGAGGGTGCGCTCGATTCAAGGTCTGGATTTTACCAATCCCTGTGACTCCCTGGCTCGCTAGGGATGAGAGAGAGAGGATGACAGAGAGAATACCGACGGGTGTGTGTGTGTGTAGCTCGGCGTATGAACATACGGCACAGCCAGAAATCAGTGGAAATACGTGCGCGTTTCGGTGTGCACGGCCATCGCGTCGCTTTGCCGGGATTTGGCTTACCGGTCGTCCTGAGGGACGAAAGAGGTGCCAGGAGCCAAAGCGGCGGTGATGGCGGTCGTTCGGGACAGATCCAGGGACGAGGATTGTCCGCGGACTAGAGGAATTCCTCTTCAGGTCACGCGCTGCCCGAGAAACGTTGTTCCATTCGAAACAGGCGTGGTCCAGCCAATTAAAAACCGACGGTCACTGTACCAGCCGTGTTTCCTTCCTGATTACCATGGACGTTAACGAATTACCCCTAAACGTTAGGCGAGCCAGGGGAGGCCACGCGTTCTGGGCCACGACTATCAAATTTCGGGGAAGCACGCTAATTAAACCGCCCACGTTGCACGCGTCAACCGCGCCGCTGACTGCCGGGTAAACTGCGATAAGACGAAAACACACGATTCGAGTAATTCAGAGCAAACTTACTGCCGCTCGTGGATCCCGACATTGCAGCCAGCTGCGTCGGAGGTCTGATACCGACTTCGTTGGCTGACCAATTTAAAAATCTGCCACTGGCGACCTGGGTATCTGAAATAGCACAGCAGCGCCGGCGTGCCTATAGAAGTTTAAAATTTCTCCGTCCGTGCAGTGCCGAGGACAGAACCGCGAATGGGGCAGAGGCTGAACGACGAAGGGGGGGTATGACTAATTCATACGATAATTACGGAGCTGGAAAAGGCGAGTGGAAAATGGTACGACGTAAAGATCCTTAATGGCGTCGGTGCGCCATCCTGCGAAGGAGAACGGCAGAGGCAGAGGAACAGGGTGCTGTATCGTCGCGGTAGCTGGTAATTACGATAAAGCTTAATTTTCCGCAGGATGCCGAGCGGTGCGATTTGCGGCTAACCTCTACGGAAAGTCTCGACCGAAGCTTCGTCTCAGATTCGTGGAAAGAGATGACGCATAGCGGCGAAGCTGTACCATTAGAATAAAAAAGGGTCCTGTATCGATCACCGAGGGAGGGTGATTAATATAAAAGGGCTTTTGTAAAGCTACGACAGTGAATGAACTCGTCCAGGGATGATAATTTATAACGTTTCGTTAGGGCGGATTTCACTACCCCCTTTCTGTATAAATGCGCGCTGCTTTTTCACCCGTCACGGTTATGAATACAGGTACTTTTTAAAGGGATAACTCGAAGGAAGTGTGAATGAGCCTGGTGCACGTTGTTACGTGAAGAAGGGTCGAAATAATAGCTCGCGTTTAACATCGTTAGCCAGTAATCAGGGTACGGCCTCGGCCAGAAATTAGCCTTGAGTGGTCCCTCCTGTTGCCGGCGTAAAAGTGTGATTAATTATTGCACATTCCACGCAAACAATGGATTTCCTTTCGGCCATTATTATTTCAACGAGGCCGCGTGCCGCTCTTTCTATCGACCTAAATTCGTTGCACACAATGCCAGCAACGTGCCAGATTCTTTCTCGCCACGAAAGGGTAGTCGAATCTTGAGAAACATAATACGTAACGCGTTGTAGTTGGAATTATTTCTGGGCAAGGAAGCTCGATGATCGATCGGAGCAATTTTCCTCGCTCAAGGCGCCGATCGCCCGATCGAGGCGTCGGCGTTGTCCTGTGACGCTCGTTATTTGTTCTTTGACAGATTCTCGCGTAAAACGTCATTTAAACTCTCGCTTGTCATTTCTCCGCGCTACAATAAATGATTGGTCGTTTTCGTTTTATTGGTTTTGCAGCTGGCTCGTTCAACGCTTCTGGCTTCGAAACGAAAATTCGATTGCCCCGATCGATTATATTCTCAGGCGAGAATCAACAAACTTTTTATTCGTTTGCCCTTTTTCCTGCATACCGTGCGCATAGTTTGAACAGCGAACACTTTGACTGGCGAGTTATATATTGGAAAGTCCTCCCAAACCTCTACCACATGCATCGTACTTGCGAGCAGGTATTTGAAAAAAAAAACACATATTTTCTGTAATACGTCGAAACCGTTGCGCAAATACATGGAGATACGTTGCACGCATTAACGCAATAAATCATTGCAGTGGAATTTTGACGCCAAACCGAATCACTACATCTCTATCCTGACATTTTTGTAGTTAATCGATCGGCCCCGCGGATTATTTACTTTACTTGCGCTAGTTGCATGTGCTATTTACTTTCAATTATTTCTGACGTCGAATGCGTGGTTCCGCGGCTCCCTCCCTTCTCTAGTGTTTTCATTAAACCTTCATTGAACTTACTTCGAGTCGAATGTTTGTAATCCGGAAACGCGTGGAGTACATGCAATTAGAAATTAAACAACTTCGTGGCACGTAGGTCGGATTACCGGTGCATAATAAGCGAGGGTGCAGCAGCGTGCATCTATTCTGATGTTCGCTGCACTCTTAAGCCTACTTATCATTGTACAATCCATTCGAGGAGCATCCGAGGCGGTAACCCCTTCTTTACCCCAGATTTCGGAGCTCGGTATTACTGTGTCGGGAAAATAGAATCATTCACGGCAACATCTGCCAGTGAAAATGTTAAAACCTGAAAGAGAACTTGCCGAGGATGCTATGCTACCAACAATCGTGTCAAAGATCGCAAGCGAGACAGGGGATTTGAATGCGTAAAGAAAGAACCTCCAGCCGTGAGCCGATTACACCCTGATCCGTGCAGATGTTCGAATAGGTGGAGCGCCCATTGGCCAAGAGTGAAATATTTTTTAACCCCGGCTAAAACTGCCCCGGCTCTATTTCCGGCGTCACTCTCTGATTTCCGCTGCAGTGGTGCGTTTTGAATAAATCAGGGGGGGGGGGGGACGATTTTCTGGCGTGACGTGCAGTGAAGTTACGAAGCTGCGTGACGGTTTAACACGTCGCTAGCGCTCGCCCCAGACATTGTACGCTCACCGTTCACGGTTCGCGTAACAGCACAGCGTAATTAAGTTCTGATTACGATTCTTGCCTCGGAGCTTGGGAAGGACTGCTCGCTGGCCTAAGATCAATCACCGCCCGGACTCGTTCGACCGAATAAAGCAAACTTCTCCAACCGAAGACTACACGCTCAGCTTCGCGCAGCAGTAGTCGCTGCAAGGTGTGTTGGCGATGATCAATCTCCACCATCCGCATTGTCCAAGCTCGCTCAGTCGCGACTGATTCGATTACCCGAATCATCAAGGACTGGATCCTTTGAATTCATTAGCGCGATTCACTCCGCTACGCGCCCAGAGGCAGGGAGTTTACGCCGTTACGAAGAGTGCATCCTCGAGGTACACAGGCAACGTCGAGCTTTCCTCCGAGACGAGGGCGGCACCGAGCGAAGAAAAAACCCGAAGGGGGAGATGCATCCCGAAGCAGTTGGAGTCTCCTCCGTGCAGGGCGAGGGATCGATTTCCTGCCACTTAAATTTCAAATCCCTTTCACAGCGAACGGAGAAGCATTAAATACAATGCTCCGTGACGGTGTAATGAAGATAGAAGGGGTTGGGTTAACGGCGGCTGTGAACCGCGAGACAGTTGCCGGAGTGATTCCTTCGAAATTTCGCCCGCGATCGCAATGCCGTCCATTACAGCGATAACTTGCTCGCGAGCCGTGATAATAAAGTTTATTACACCTGGATTTAACGAGGGAGGCACCCTGGAGCGCGGATGGTAAGGAGGGCCGAATAAAAAGGTATATTGCACAATTTCGACCAAGTAGCTCGTTATCCCGTAATTCGAGGCTCGTAGAGGCAACGAGTACGCGATCCATCGACTTCGTCGACCATACGGCAAGGATTAAAGTTTCGCGGCTTGATCCTTCACCCGTAAACCTTAATTGAATATATCCAGCCGCGCTTAAGGCAACAGCCCACCGCTGATTGCTCAATCGCGGGTCCAGGAAAACTCCAACAACGGGGGAGGATATCTTCGCGTCCCGACAACAACTTTCCGCGTGGTTTATTATTCACGCGGAATGGCTGGGGGGGTGGAAACTTTGCAACTCGCCGCGAGACGCTTAAAAGATTTAACTTGCCTATAATCTCGCCACCGCGTCGGATGCTAATGTAATCAAATTCTGTCGCGATGTCGCGTCTGCTGGATCCCGAACGATTTCGGAATTAGAAAGCGTGCGGTTCCAGCGACCGGACCCTTTGGCCGTTTGTCGATCACGATTGAATCTTTGCCGCGGCAGAATCACCCCCCAAGGGCTTTGGAACGGCCGGATCGTATCGGTCGCGTCTCGCGGTGTTGTATCGCGATGATTGAACGAATAATTATCTCAGGGCACGATTTCGCGACCAATTCGTTCACGGCAAAGGGGTCTTGGTTGAGTTGGTCTCTGAAAATCGGGGCTAGGGAGACCTATCAAGTCAATTGGCTGAAATATTCCAGATTCTATCTTTGCGCGAGCGAGCGGGGCCCGCGCAATAAGTCAAATTGTCGCGGAGTGCTTTTCACAATAATTCGAGCTGACTTCGTACGGCTTTCGTCTGTAACCGTGGTCTCTGGTTACCAGCGTAGGATATTGGCATAAATCAGATCATATAACGAAGTTAAAAAATGATACAGACGTTCAAGGGTCTCGGGGTCCATGAGAGGTGAAAGCTTCCCCTGTGAAATGCAACTCGAAATGCATCTCCCGCGTTCCAGAGTGCTCGTGGCACTGCGTCGTTGGATTGCACTGCGGACTTCGTGAATTCTCCAACGAACTCAACCCGAAGCGACGTCTGGAAATAATAAGACCAAGAAAATAAGAAAATTTAGTTGGGAAACCGGGATGTTTACCTGTTACACGTAGAAGTACAGATAGCATTCTTCGATCGAACAACGGGAAATATTAGCTACATCCGTTTGCTATCCTAACGTTTCTAAGAGACCGTGGAGAACGTCAGAGGGATACGCGCAGTCGTCTGTCTTTTCTATTTTTCTATCGAGTAGAATATAATTTCTTCGCGCAAAGGCCAGATGGACGGGCGAATAGTGGCGAAAGGGGGATCGATACCGAGAGTCGGGCGGTTTTAATGGAAAAAGAGGCAACGATTTTTATTTTACGTAGCAGGAGACTGCACAGAGGGGGGTACACATCGATAGGCTTTACACGGACGAACAGATCTACTCGCGGAGTCAATTTCGTTACGGGTAATCCGCAAGAGGGCAACTCGATGAAAGAGGCAAGCGGATTCGTAAGGGAGGGAAAGCATTAAAGCTCGATAGAACGAATTAGCCGGACGTCCCCCTCTAGTCCCCGTTTACCCGGGTTAATTAAATTTCCATTGATCTGACCCCTCCGCCCACAAATATCACGCTGCCGCGGCCTCCCGCCTGCGTTTTCGAAAACGTCCTTACTAGACCGCGGTCGCGCTTTCGAATCGGCCGTCCCTCCGACCCTTCGCGCCGTTAATATTCGGTGACTTTTTGATATTCATAATTCAAGCCGAGAGCCGAACAACTTCCGACGCCGCGCGTTTGGCCGGGCCCGAGGATCCCGTAAATGGAAATCCAGCGATTCGTTCCTCGTTTATGGTACGAACGTACAGGGTGGCCCGCGATAAGTGGTATACAAGCTATTCCACGTCAAAGAGAATAGGTGAAAAATTTAGTTTCACCGATTCTCTTCAAAATTACAGCATTTGTCGATAACCCTACAGAAACGATGTATACCGAATTTCAACGGCCTATGTCAAATAGTTTAGTAGAAAATTCACTTAACCTGTAATATCTCGGTCATTTTTAAAGATAATGCAACCGGTCTTGGGTTCATTTTAAAGCTGAAGGAATGCCACTTTCTTGAAAAAGGCATTTATTAGTTGAAGACTCAAAGAATCGAATGGTATTTTTTTCAAGCCGGACCGTGGGTGGGAACGACGTCAAATCGCGATTTAAAACTTTGACATCGATTACTGTTAAGATTATTAACAATAAACAAAATATTTTATACACAGGTTGAGAAAGCATTCCTTCAGCTTTAAAATGAACCCAAGACCGGTTGCGTTATCTTTAAAAATGACCGAGATATTACAGTTTAAGTGATGACGCGTCAGCCGATTTTGTTTGAATTTTCAAAACTTTAACATTAAATATTTCGAAAACTATTTGTCACAGGCCGCTGAAATTTAGTATACCTTGTTTTTGCAAGGTTATCGACAAATGCTGTAATTCTGAAGAGAATCGGTGAAACTAAATTTTTCACCTATCCGTTTTGACGTGGAATAGCTTATACGGATGCGGTGCTCGAATGGCGCGTTAAATTGAAAAACAAACGGGTCACATTGAAAGCCGAGAGGTCGAGGGACACGTTGCAATTCGATCGAATCAGATTCAATAGTGGAACTCGGCATTATTTTTCAATTTCAGGGTGACAGTGTCTGTTGCAGCTCTTCCAACTTCCAACCTGGCTCGTGCCGGCCTGTTTATATATCGAAACGAAGCACCCTGTACGTGGACAATCGGAATATCGGGAATTAAAATGAACGTTATTAGCGTCTATCAGCGGCGACACCGCGAGGAGAAAAAGTGCCGGCGTAATCCCATTGCAACCGGCTCGGTATTTATCGCGCAACGAAATTATGCGAATTGATGCGGTTTCGAGGGTATCGAGCCGCGTATTTACATTTTATTAAAAGTGACAGCGGCCGATGGCCGGGCATAAATCGCGATCCCGCCGATATTACGAGTCCCGCATGCTGCGGCGGATGCAGATGTGCAACGATGCAGATGTGCGAGCCTGATCCGCGGCCATCGCGACACACGGGGAAAAGCCGTGCCCGTAAAGCTCAGACTTTATTCCTCCATTTTCCTTCCTTCCCGTTTTTCTTGTCGGCGTTTTCCACGGTTTTTCCGCGCCACGGCTCGCGCCCCTCACACCCTTCCGCGCCGCGTTCGGAATAACGTTGTTTACACGAGGTGAACATCCCGCGGATACGTCGATCCATCTTATCCAAGACAGATCAGGACACCCAGCCTGCAGCGTCTTTATTCTCGCCCATCTCGGGACACGTTCCCGCGGATTTTTCAAAAAAATAACTGCGCAGAGGTGGAGCTAATAAAGAACGGGAAGCCGGCGAGGCCGAGCCGATCGATTTTAATCATCGCCGTCATGACGAGTATCGACAAGTAACAAGGAACTCCTTCCGGGCGAAGAATTTTCATCAGAAACTGGTTAACATCGCGAGGAACCGAGCAACGTATTAAAAGTTTCCGCGGGTTATAATGGTTAATTAAAGCGGCGGCTTCGAAAGTTGTCAGCGGGGAAAATATTTATATCAATTGGGCCGCGAGGCGTTCTGTAATTTAGTTTAACGACACCGAAAGCCCGGGGCTTACAAAGACACAGCAACGGCCGCGAAACAATAGCTTCCAGTTGGGCTGGAAACTTCTTCCCCTCGCGTTAACGAAGACAAAGGGAAGGGTAGAAGGCGAGACGGGCGCCGTAACCGAAGTACTTGCACGGAGCATTAGCTTTAAATCCGTAATCGACAGTACCATTAACGCCCGCCCCTGGATCTAAAAAAGCACGAGACCCCGAGGTCGAGAAGCAGGTGGCCACGAGTCGCTGGAAAACTCGATCGTTCATTTATTTAGCGGCCACCACTGTCGGGGCGTTCGTACAGGTACCCCGTTCCAGTTTCGGTAGCCGGTACGCGAGAGTCCGTCCGGCAGAATGTAATATTTAAACGGGAACAATAAAGAGTATTGTCCAATTTTCGCGGGGCGAAATAAGTAGGTCGATCGCGCCTCCAAGGACACAGCCATTAACGCGTATTTATGCCCCTGAGAGAGACGCCGGGAAATATACCGCTGCTGGAGGAATAATGGCACAGGGGCCATCCGCGAGAAAAAGCGGGATTCTCCAATAGGCGTTCAAGCCGGCACGGCCTCGGGGCCCCATCTTAAAACTTCCTTTAGTGGCCGTATATCAGCGCGGCAGACGTCGCGTCGTCATGAAATCGTGATCTCCCACAGATGGGCGTAAATTTTTTCACGCGGTCGAGATCTTTCCTCGGTGGCGAATTCTTTTTCGATCAACCTCCGCGGCCTCTTCCGGCACCTTTTATTTCCCATCACGCGAATAAATTTGTCGAATGCGGTGCAGCTGCGGCCATTATGTAGCGAGATCTTGCCACTGGGAGGAGGGTATTAATTTCACGATAGTCGATGACTGTCCCTTTTTATTCCACCATCATCGCATTGCTCCAGAGGCGAGAATGTGCCTCGAACGTTAACGAGCCACCGCGCAACATATATTCGAGGAGATTCGGCAGAGGGATTTGTCTTCGGCTGCCAAATACTGGGGAGAATCGAAGAGGGGCGGTAACCTCTTCGTTTTGAAACACCGCGAGAAGGAAGAAAGGCGAATTTATCTTACAGCGAGGCGGCAAGAGCATGGATCTTCTCGCTGATATAGGGAGACTATTGAATGCGTGGCTCGATGCCTGTGTGCACGGGCCGCCAAGAGAACATTCACGACCCACAAACGTATATTTACCGCGACGTCTGCTGCTCGAACAGCCTCACCCCATCGCCGTATATAAACCGTATTCCACGACCCCCCCGCGCGAGTCTTGTTCTCTTCGCTCCGCGGCACGTCGGGAAGATCCTTCTTCCCGAAGAGCTTTCGAAATGCTTATTTTACGGCACGGCGTCATAAAGGCGCGATCTTCCAATGAGCGTAAAACTCTCGACTTCGATTCGCCGTAACCCACGGACGCCTTACAATAAATACAGATGGAGTGGAAAGTACGGGCTTGCACCCTCGTTGTATCGTGCTCTCGTTGCCTCTCGTAGCCATCCCTTTCCACCGCACGATGGAATCCCGACCTCCAGTGTTATATAATACAGGCAGCGACATAACATGTAGGGCCCACTTCAGGAATGAATTCAACGTTCACAGACGGCAAATTGAATTTCTGAGAGCATACTCACGATTTCGTCTAATACAGTGATTCCCAAGTGGGTCGCGAAGTGTTTTCTGAGGGGTCGTCACAGTTTTCGAGTTTTTTTTTTTAATATTATTAAGTTAGAATTGTATTCTAAAATACCTATTTTTAATGTGTTTTCTTTACCTTATTAAATTTACCTCACCTTATTTATTTATTTAAACGGAAGCCCTTTGATAAATCAATATACAGCAGTGTATACACTGATAAATGAAGCACAGATTATAAATTTACATACATTATATGGGGGACGGGGTGTCGCAGGTTATTTGAATATTCTATAAGGGGATCGCAACTCACAAAAGGTTGGCAAACACTGGTCTAGTACCTAATTCAGCCATAAAGATCTTCGTATTGCAGGAATTCTAATTAATTCAATCCATGTTCGACCTGATTGATCATTTCCTAAACGCTGTC
Organism: Andrena cerasifolii; assembly: GCF_050908995.1. Taxonomy (NCBI): domain Eukaryota; kingdom Metazoa; phylum Arthropoda; class Insecta; order Hymenoptera; family Andrenidae; genus Andrena; species Andrena cerasifolii. Next base: position 11,359,725 of record NC_135124.1, on the reverse strand, counting down.
TGTAGTTCTCTTGATGAGAACACTCCGCGAGAGATGGGAGACTACTTCATGGGCTACTTGAAGCAATACATGAACTCATTTTACTGTTTTCAAGTGCTGAATTCATTCTTATAGGGGGATTCCATATATTACGTTGCGTTCTGTGTGTGGACTACTCGATCGACCTTCTCGAGATCAGACGAGTGTTCTGCGTCGCATCCACTCGAAGGTCCTTCGGACTCGCGAAACTTCCGCGAGAAGGAGATATATGGGTGCCACTTCGGACCTCCTTGTCGAACTTACTTACATTTTCATATCGAGATAACCGTAAATCGATTCGCCCGCCTCCATCGACCTTTTATTTATCGAGGATGGCCACGGTCTATGATGGAACGATCGCGCAAGATCGCGAGGAGAATACTTTGGCGAAAGGCCAGCCGCCATAATCGCTTCCGATAAATACTCGTCGCATCGGAGAACGGAAATGACTGACAATAAAAACGAAGGGGTCGAGCAGGAGGTAAATGAGGGAGGGACGCGTTCACCTCGTTCAGTTGCAAAGATTCTTATTGCATTTACAACGGAGAATTTCGCCGAGTTGATCCTTGACGATCTAACTGGCTCTTTTGCCTCCTATCCTGGAGCTGAGCTCGTCAGAGGAACCATTAGCGAAAGATTACATGTTGCTGATTTATGTAACAACGACGCTCTAAGCTGATTACACGGATTTAAGTAGGCGAGGCACGACGGATCGCGAATAAGTCTGCCTACTGATCATGCGAATCTCATACCGCGGCGATGGAGGTCTCGTAATTATTAGACCGTACGACGAATCGCGGAGCTGGAAATTCCCTAGGACTCATAAATGCTAAATAATTCCGCGATATAACACGTCGGTTTAATTCCGTATACGCAGAGCGTGCGTTTAAAATTTGAACGTAGCTCCGGGCATCGAAATCGGAGGCCAATTACTGTAGGAATATGAATTCGCGTGCGATAATTTTAATATAAATACGCATACGTATCATTTTCAGTATGAATCTAGAGTTGTCGAAGTTTTTGTTTTCCTTCTGGCAATGATCATATTCAAATGATATAACACCATTGGTTAACAGGTTGATATTAAATTTACGAGTTAATCAATGCTCCCCGTGGGAGCAACCTAATATTCAATCATCCCCGTGGATGAATACGAAGTTTCATTACGCATTCGAGATAATTTTAATCATACCAGCGGCGAGAGTTCGTGATAAAATAATAAATCATTCTCGATAAGAAACTGAGCACATAACCCGGCTGGGCTATAATCCAGGAAGATACGAACTAAATGAAACGAAATTTCGCCGGAAATTGAGATAGCAGGCATTACGAATTCGAGGGTTTGCGACTGTCTCCCGACGATGACACGGTGAAATTAGCCTGCGACTTAGCTTCTCGTATAGGCACGTCAAACAAAATCTAAACACGAGGCTGTGTGAAAGAGCAGACTGCATAGCTGCGCCGTGAATTTTCAGTTGCATAACCAATAAGTGATTTCACTTTCCTCTTGTACATTGCTTTTGTGAAAGTAGCAGGAACGCTTATGGACAAACCCTACTTAGCTTCATAAAAAATTCACAATATGCCCCGACGCTCCAACACTAAGCTTCTCCTTTACTATTTAGATAATGATCCGCGACATTCTAACGAGTTTCAATATGAAATTTGCCCATAGGCGAAAATGAAACACACGGGTGGGCACAATTCCCATCGTTACTGCGAATTGCATAGGCTTATCTCTTCGCTGGTAAATGCCGAGGACTCGACCGAAACTTTCAAGCGATAGAACTTCGTTTTTGCGTCCTTTTTCGCTGACTCTTGTTTTCCCGCTACGGCGCAGCCTCACCATGAAAGTTTAATCCAAACGGGAGCGTGCGCAACGGTAATTACCCCGTTTTCAGTTAATTATTTCGAGCTGAGTAATCCAGATTGTAGGTGGGCGGTACCAATGGTAGCGGAATGAACAAACAACGACTACATCTTCGGCGGGTGGCCGAGTGTGACTACGTCGCGGGAAATTGAAACTATTAGAATGCAAGGGAAAGGACTACTTCCATTTTCCCGGTGGGAGGAACGGTCGAAACGGGAAGCAACCTTACGCACCGTCCGCGTCAACTTTCTCGGAGAGGTTCCGTTGGAAAATATGGCAAACGATTTTGGAATTTCGCTGGGAAGACGGAGAAGAATCTACATTTAACGCGCGATATCTCATTGTCGTCACGCGGCCACCGACATCGACGTGACTACGGTGCTGAGCGCACGTACATAAATTACAAATTATGCGGAAGAGATAAAGGTGACCGAGCACGGCACTAGGTACATCCATATAGACGTACATATGTACGTGCTACACATGTGCCCAGATATTGTGCATACATGGGATACAACGTTTCAAAAGAAGCCGCGTTTCGCCTCAATTTAACTCGGCCCCCTCGTTATTCATATTCTTTTCATCCGTCTCATGGAACGACCATGGTTCTGTTAAATGAGCAAAAATCAACCTCTCTGTTGTTTGTACAGTTTTCACGAGGCGTGGGAAATTCAACGATATTAGTTTACTATTAACCCCTTTGAGCGAGCAGAATTAAATTTCCCGCGTTAATTCTGAGCGGGACGCATTTTTGCAGCTAATAAAGCAGGTATTCGTGAAATATTGTGGGGGGACAAAGGTTCCGGAGTTAAAGTGGACTTGAGTGGCCACATTGATTTGGTTAATCTTACCTCCACTTACATCCAGCTTTGGAATTCTCCTTTCTGTGGGACTTCGATAAAAGAAAAGTGGATAATTTGAAAGCACTCTGTGAGCAAGTCCCCAATTATTGCGGAAAGTACCTAAATCCTTAAAGGCGATCAGCGAATCATTTAAAGCTAAGTAGTTCATAGCTGTACCAGAGGTTTAAGCAAAGCTCCCCTCCCCCCCGATGGTAAAGAGAATATTAATAATGTTAAACGAGTAACCTAGGGAAGTGAAGCTTCCGTCAAACGTTACACATTTTCCGAGGAAAAACTTGGATGAAAATACTGGTTAAAGCGACGGGGTACGCTTCACTGGAACGCCGGGCGAACGTTTATGCAAAAGAAGAAGGGAGGAAAAAGAAACAACGAAGGCGTACAAGGTATTCATGTAAATCGTATTTTATAATCGCCATGCGACGGGAGTCACATCAGCGGTCAAAGTGGATTAGTAGCTTAGCAGGGGAAAAATCTACTCCACGGTGAAACGAGCCCTCGAAGCGGACAAGCGAGCAACTAACCAAGTGCTGCGCGAAGTGATAAACTAACGAGTGAAAATGCTTCCGTTGAAATGGGAGTCTAATTATGTCTCCGCGGCTTATTTATCAAAAGGGCATAGAAATTGCGAAATAATATGGATGGCGGATAAGCTTCTTTCTACGCAGGTATATACGTCCCTACAGGCCCTATTTTCAACTTCGTGGCGCTCGACGCGTTAATAATTCACGAGGGTAAATCCGTGATCAAAGGAGGGTTGGATGAAGCGTCTGGGTTATTTTAAAAGTACTATATTTATTATTCGTCTGACGTGTCGCTTTTAACAGACGATCATGCGTCATTTATATACAAATGTGTACACTCTGTTCATTCTGCTCCTAGACGGTAAACGTTAACACGTGATCTGTACAGAAGCGAAGAATTTCCGATTAATACTAATCGCTAGATTCCTGACAGCTTTATAACGTGTTTGCATACATCAGTTACAGTTAACACGCACGTGTTTCACACATTTCCCCTTTCTCTCTCTCTCTCTCTCTCTCTCTCTCGCTCCCTCTCTCTTTCTCTCGCTCTCTCATTTTTTCTTATTTTCGCCCGACCGTTCGACATTTAATTGACTAATTTAATTATTCGTCCGCTCGCGGGCACAGTAATGGCGCACACGAGCCATGGAACCTCAATTTTCCTCGAACGCCTACGTTCCGTACTCATTCGATCGACAAAACGCTACCAGTGATTCGGTTAACCAACGAAACGTGCGTGCGCGATCGAATTTGCTCAAAGTATATCGAATAGAGTATCGTACGACGAAATACCATTACGCTGTTGCCTTTCGGAAATCATTCGGGACGCCCTTTGGAAAATGTATGTCGACAAAATGGCGGCGATCGACCGTCCTGATTAACAATGATCCGAATTGGACACGTCGAGCCGAAGCCGCGTATCACCTACTGTATAAATGCATTCTTTCGACATTCCTGACCGAGTGCACGAGAACATTCACGTTTGCATCCGCGACTAACAGTGGAAACACCGTGGAAAAATAGTTTGCCTAATATCGTGTCTTAATTCGTACAGTTTACACGTCACACGTAGCCCGACGATCAAGTCGGGCGTAATCGATACGCCGGTGTACAAAAATGGTTAGGCTACGTTCGGCCTGAATATCAATTGCCTCGTCAATCGTGTTGACAGCCTCGAATAATGAATCTACTTACTGATTAGCCAAAGTGATCAACCGCTTCCGACAGCTTGCACCTCTTATTTCCAAGCACCCTTTTTAAAAGCCTAGCACTTCAACTTGTCCTTCACTCGTTCACAGAACACGATCACTTCGATACTGTCACGCGATTCCCGACTAGCGGCGCCCTCGCGACCCGCCACCTGCGGCCATGCGAATAACTAAAAACAGTGCGAAGCTGTGTCTCTTTCCGATATGTGTTCGTCCCGTACGGGCTTGTTTTTCCTCGCGGAGAAACCGTTTAAATTAATTGTTCACCGTCGTTCCGTGTATCAAGCGCGAGTTTAGTGCCGCGAGCCTCGCGTTCCGTTACGCTTCGACCTCCGAACGCCAATGACGCCGCGATAATGTCAACAAGCTGCGACGCGGGAAGCAGTCGGAGTTTGCGGTAAGTGGCTTGCACCGGACGTCACGGACGCCAAAATTGGCGGGAAACCGAGCGTCATTATTCCGACGATTTTCGCTGTTTCTACCTCGATGGGAAGGGAACACGTTACTCACTTCGCTAATACATGTCCGTTTTGACACAATTATGGTCAAATGAGCCGCGTGAATATACTGTATTGATGCATATGAAATGACGCCTTTTCACCGTTTGAATTTCCGCGCCATTGAGAAGCACGAATTCTGACGTCGTCTTGCTTGTTGCATCAACGTTTCTTTTTCGACTTTTTAAGCTACTTTTGTTTAACCAGAGTGCCATAATGAAGCTTGCTGATGGTCAAAGATTATTTCAATCATGTGTATTATGTGTTTCGGAACTATGTACTATTACCCGGCCGAAAGAAGATCCCCAAGAGGCGGGCTCGGGCGATACAGTCCGTCGCTATGACGATTGGTCGAATCACCTATTTGGCCACACTTTTAAAGACGCGGCACACGTATTTTGGTTATTGGCTGAAGTAGGCACATGATTGTCGCACCGCGCGACGAAGAGAGCGAACAAAACACATCGAGATCGAGTGGAATAGAGCGATCTGACCGACGAGCGCCAAAGCAATAGCGTAGGCATCTCAGATAGTTAACCATTAATATATAATAACATAAAAATTTCCTTATTTTTCACAATATATTCAGGAAAGTATTATCATTGGTTTGGTTAGATTTTTCTGATTAAAATAAGCCCAAACGCAATCTCGCACAGATTGTTTGAAAAATAAGGAAATTTTTATGTTATTATATATTAATGGTTAACCGTCTGAGATGCCTACGCTATTGCTTTGGCGTTCGTCGGTCAGATCGCTCTATTCCACTCGATCTCGATGTGTTTTGTGCGCTCTCTTCGTCGCGCGGTGCGATAATGTATGTGCCTACTTCAGCCAATAACCAAAATTCGTGTGTCGCGTCTTTAAAAGTGTGCCAAAATAGGTGATTCGACCAATCGTCATAGCGACGGACTGTATCGCCCGAGCCCGCCTCTTGGGGATCTTCTTTCGGCCGGGTAATAGTACAACAGAAAGTAAACTGGATAATTGAATTTATTAAAAGATTTAGTCTCTTGAAGAAATTGTCTATACAGGAGAATTCTGTAATAGTTTACAGACAATTGATGCGTAGCTCGTTAGACTAAATGGCGAGGCTACAGTGTGATCATGAGTTTTACTTCCCAATCAACTATGTAGCTATAGTTCCCAAACACCCTATACAACATTCAAGGGGTTATACCTAGTCAGGCGGCCGTAAAGATACGAGTATTTGTGAATTTTTTTCGAAGAAGTGGAAGCGTATATTTTTACAACACGTTTTGCGCTTAAACGAGCAACATTTAAAGAACATTTGGAAATTTTTTCGTAGAAAAATATTTACGTTTATAATAAAGTAACAACCGACATCAAAGAAGCATTTTTAAAAATTTGGTTTTGCGGTGAGCACTGCCATTCGGAACCAGATTATCTAAAATCAAAAAACAAAAAAGATTTCGTTAGTATATTAATGTATCCTCAGGTTGACGGAGAGAATTTTCTGAAATGTTAATTTAAAACAAAATGGCGGCTATTTAAAGTTAAAATCCTGATTTTTCTCGCGTGATTTTTGCACGAAAAATCAGGATTTCAACTTTAAATAGTCGCAATTTTGTTTTAAATTAACATTTCAGAAAATTCTCTCCGTCAACCTGAGGATACATTAATATACTAACGAAATCTTTTTTGTTTTTTGATTTTAGATAATCTGGTTCCGAATGGCAGTGCTCACCGCAAAACCAAATTTTTAAAAATGCTTCTTGGATGTCGGTTGTTACTTTATTATAAACGTAAATATTTTTCTACGAAAAAATTACCAAATGTTCTTTAAATGTTGCTCTTTTAAGCGCAGAAAGTTTCGTAAAAAAATACGCTTCTGCTTCTTAAGAAAAAATTCACAAATATTCGCCTCTTTATGGCCGACTGATTAGGTATAACCCATTAAGAGGTAGCCGCATCCCTTGGAAATTTCATCGAGGAAGTCTGATTTCATGTGCACCAACCGAACAATAATCCGCACGATCCTAGCGAAAATCGCAACGTCAACATGAACTCCAAATTTAACGTAATTTACGAACGAACAGCATGCGTTTATAGAAAGCATCCGAGCTAAGTGACAACAATCCCCCACTTTAACAATATTACGATCGTTGTCCCGTTTGCAAGACCATTTATCCAATCTATTCTACCTTTAAAAAACGGAACGCTTCGGTTCCGAATTAAACACTAGAAGGGTATCGTAGCTCCGATCTCCAGGTCCATCGATCTCTCCGTCATATCGATCGATCTGACCACGCAGCGACGGGTGCCCAGGGACGATCTCAAGCCATCGAACGAGCTCTGCGTGCCAACGGTTCTCCTCGAGGGTCGAATTATTCGTCTGGCGGCCCTGTTGGGCCAGGTTCGATAGAAGGGCTCTTGGTGGCAGCGTTTCAAGGCACTCCAGATTACCGAGGACCTTCGCGGCGGCAGATGGGAATGCGAGGGGCAGCCACAATGCTGCCAGGCCAAGGTCGGCGCTTTGCACCGGAAAATAGGAGCTCTGAAGGCCTCCGGTGGCCTCAGGATCGGCAGATCGTTGAGCTTCAGAGTCGGGCTCGATCGCGACGCCTTCGGAATCGGAGCGTCGTCCGTTGACTTAATCCTGTCGCGCTCGGTCGACTGCAGGGTCGCGACATCGTCGAGTAATGTCCCCGCGATCGTCTCGGTTGACTCCCAGGCGGTTACGTCGTTCGGTCTTGTCCCGCTGACTTCACTGATATCGCCCGGACGGGTCCCCGTCTCTTTTATCCTCGCGACTTCGTCCGGCGGCCTCGATAGCGCGGCGTCGTTCCGCTTGGCTGTTCCGTGAGATTTCGATGTCACGGAGTCCCTAATGGCGTCCCGCGCAAACATGTCTGGGGACTTCCGATCGTCTTGATCCGAGCAGTCCAATTGGTCTGGCCGATCGATCGCGCCGGTATACGTGGATCAGGAGGACGAGTTCGCCTCGATTGTCGAGCTGGTCGAGACGTCGTCGTCCAAAGAGCTCTGCGTCGCCACCGTCACTTTGTTTCCCTCGTTTCGGCTAGGCAGCTGATGATCGGTGACAGTTTGACGGGGATGGCGTCTCTTGTAGGGCTCCCAATCCCCAGGACCCCGGCGTCAGTGCGTCGCGATCACGTCCGGCGCGCTCTTTGTGCTCTCTATGCTGAAGGGCCGCCTTTGATCCACCTCTATCACTGCCTCCGCCCTGTACCTCGGGTCCGGCGTCGTTTGTTGGGGGCACTTGGGCGTGCCAGAATGCTGAGTGCTCTGCGTGTTGCTAGATCCGTGCCCAGACCCGTAAACGGAGCTGCCGTACCTCTCACCGGACCCAACTGTCGCCTGCCTCATGAATTTAGGTGATTCGCGATAGGCACTGTTCTCCCTGCTGGGCTTCGGGCTTTGGAACCTCTGGTACGAAGGGTAGTCTGGTGGCTCCGTGTAAGGGGAGCCTTGGTGTAGCGGGTAGCCGGTCTCGTGAGTGGACCAGCCATGAGGTGCTGGGATTGGGTTGTGCTTGGGACAGACGCCCATGCTGCCATCTCTGCCTCTCGACGCTGGACTGCAGCCGGAACATTGGGAGCCTGGCTGCTGGGCACTGTGCTCGGAAGACTGCTGCGTGCTATGCTGAGAGGGCTGAGGGGGTTGAGAGCCGTGGCGCGACTGGGGCGGACTTTGATGGTGGTGAAGATGGTGGTGACGATGATGGTGCAGATGACTGGTCCCGTTTTGCGAACTCGGCCCCCGGACACCGAAGGTCGTGAAGCCCAGAGGCATCGAGCTGTCCGAGATCCTCGCCTCGAACAGGCTCTCCCGCGTCTGGCAAGAGTTGTCTCTCATCTCCGGCTCCTCGTTCGACTCTTGCAGCCGTTCCTGCGTGGCGTTGCTCACGTTGTTGCTCTGGTGGATGTCGTTCATGTCCCTCGTATTGTAGCTCATCTCCAGCGCGAGGTCCTTCGTATACTCCTGCGGTATCAGGGTAGTGGGTGGCAGAAGCTCCTTGCTCGGGACCACCTCCAGGCTCGGCGACTCGCTGTCCCGATCCCTGATGTCGGTTCTGGAAGCCGAGATCGGACAGGGTGTCGCCTTACGGCCTAGTTCGTCTAATCGATTCTCTCTGGACTGCCTGATGTGTTCCTAGGGGAAGACACACGAATTCTTTCGATTAGTAGGATAAACATTGCAACTCAAGCAGCTCGTGACATTCCGTCTGCCGCGTAATTACGTCGTTTAAATGTATAAACGTTCATAAATTTAAAGCACTTCTTTCGCGCGCCGGTTCTGTTGCTTTTCACTTCGGATTCCCAGAGCCTTTGCGAGTGACACACTGGTTGGTTACCTTTGAATGAATGTACAACGCGGTGTATGGCACTCGTCGGAATGGAAATTGGGAGAGATCGTTGCAAGTTTCATTATCGAACATTTTTACTCTCCTTTCAACATTTTTCTTTCCAAGCTGAAATAGAAATTCCCCCGCGCAGCTAATTGCTGCAGGGAATTTTTAAAATAAAAAATAGTAGAATTAATACATTGTGCTAATTGGATACAGGAATCCTATTGTGCATCGAAAGGGGGACTTTTTAAACGAATGGAAAAAATATACCCTAAACGTAATGGTTGAGAAATGTCATTACCTATACCTCGTTACGATGTTAACGAATAAAGTTTTCGAGGCTCGAATAATATCCCCGAGCAATTACCGCTTTTTCAACCCGATGGCTGGTTGAAAATTAATTTCCATTCGCTTGTTAATGCCTATTAAAGTTCCTTCCCGGTCGTTCGTGACACGCCCAGCCCCAGTTTTCCGCATTTTATCCACCGTGAATGGGTGAAACGAACCGTGGGCTTATTTCGTACGTTATCAGCTTCTTCTCCCCCGTGTTGCGCGGATGTTAGGCACGTATGGTCGTACGTGACAATTTCGGGACCACGAATCAAATCGAAATCTCCCACGTTCGACGCCCAATTGAAATTCCAGGGCCGAGTTCCAGCGGCTTACGGTATATGGTTCACAAAAATGTATAATATGTACCCCGTGATTTTTTAATACATTAACCTCCCATTTCAATGACATTGCGTACAGTTTTCGAGGGGAATTTTATATAATGGTGTTTCGCGATGGAGTTAACAATATTTATCGACGCGGAAAATGTCTAATTGTGTCGAATCGCGTGCAACGCTCGCTGGATTCGAACATAGGCACAAATGAGTACACTGATATATACTTCCATCGCAACTGAGGTGCTTTAATAGCGAACAATAAACTTGTTGAACGATCGAGGCAACGTTACGCCACCGGGGGCCTGTAGAGCGTTCGATTCCCTGGAATATCGTTCGATCGTAAAAGTAGGGATGCTGGCGCGAGCTTTTAATAGCGCGGTAACCAGCCGGATTTTTTTTCCGGGAGGTTTAATCGTGGCCTTGTATCAATTTTCCTGTAAACTGGGGGCGAGGTGGTTGTTGCCAGAGGCTTCACTTACCCGGATGATTCGGTGGTCCCGGACGAGCTTTCGGACGCAGTTGAAGACGAAGGCGAAACTCATCCCGAAGAGAATCATGGAGAAGACGATGAGGATGATGACGATGTGCTGGGAGTCAATCAGCCGTGATTTCTTCTTCTGCAAGACAAAAGGATAAGGGAATTCTACATTAACTCCAGCGACTACTTTCTTCAGTAGCCACCGCTTCTTTGCACGAGCTTGCTTGTGTACAGGGTGGTCTACCTGTCATGGTAACGCGAACTGTATTCCTATTTCTCTGATTAAAGTTCCTCATTGCAAATACACACCTAGAATACAAAATCAATGCGCTTTAAATAACGCTTAATTAAAGAACAATTCTCATCATCCATCGTGCCTTCCGACACAGTACCATTCCACAGAATCCAGTTTGCACGAAGTTAATTACGCGAAACATTACCCTAGATTATCTTGATATATGGACAACGCTGATGTATCAGAATTTCGATAAATAATTCTTTACTAAACGCAGTGGCATAATTTACGTTAAATCAACAACGCGAGGGTGAAAGCACGAAACAAAATGTTGACAAAAGACCGTTCATTATATCTGGTTACTTATCACGTGCGAGATTTTGTACCTGTGTTGGATAATGGATCGCAAAGTACACATTTATCGGGGACAGTTAACGCGGTACAGAAAATAACGCATAACGTGGCGAGCCAAGTGTTGGTTCTTTCTCAGCCTTTGTGTTGCTCGTGTTTGCAAGCTGCGGCTTCGCAGCATTAAACATCCAGCTAAAATTTACAGGGGTGCACCAGTGTACCGCGCATGTTAGACCTCCGTATAGATCAAAATTCGAGGACGACATTCCTAGAATACTGCAAACGTCGAGTAGGGGCTGGGGGTTGTTGTTCGCGTTTTCCTTTCGTCCCGTTCTTATCTTTATCGTTGTATCCTCGTGTCGTCCAGTGCTTGCCCCGCATAGTAACTAAACGGTGGGAATGCCGGTAGTGCCACGGGCATATTTCGTCGGGGGCTTAATTCGAAAATCCTCTCGCCCCGGGGGCTGGAACTTTTATGAACAGGAATAAAAATAACCGGAATAGTTGCTGCAAGACGAGGGGTGGTATTTCAACTGGAATAACTGGGGTGAAGCGCGTTCGGGTATTTTGGAGAATCGATCGCGACCACTGACGTCTTTATCGTTCGTGAAATGCACGTGGGGCATAATGGTCTAGAAGCGTCCCCTGAAGTGACTACCGCGCAGTTGCATTAGAATCGCGATTAAATTATTCTCAATCGAATATCGGGATAATCTTCGTTTTACCAGCGACCGGCAACAGCGTATCTCTCCCCTCGCCCACGCGAAACGTTAAAACGCGGAAAATAGGACCGCGATAAGAGTAATAAGAATAATGCCGCGTAACGAGCGCAGCTTGCGGCGAATCGGCACAATTAACAATACAGACGGAGTTATCGCGTTTCCACTTCCTCTACTCTCTACTCAAACGAGATTCCTGAGCATTAGATGCTTACATTTTCCTGGGGAAACTTGAACCGGGGTAGTGTCTGCGCGGGGGTGGGAGGGAAGCTCTGGTTGAGGGGTTGGAAATGCCTATTTCTGCTTCCGCCGGCCCGAGAGGTTTATTGTTATGCTTATATGGGCGAGCACACTTCGACAGGCGTTTCGCGTGTCTGTGAAAGTCCGCGGAAAAATATGTTTTTCCAGCGGCCACTGTATTCGCGACACGAGAGATACTCCTGACGCGCTCCTCCGTTATCGAGCACGGATTTATTCCAGCTTGAAGGAGGCGGCTCGATATTTCTCGATTATATTGATATCTATCCGACTCCGATATTCACGGTCGTTGTATTGGGAATTACGAAGGTCGCCTTTTGTGCGCGGCAAATATTTTTTTCCATTCACCGTGCGCGGTCCCTTTTTCGGCAGCAGAGTTTATTAAGATCAGCGCTCTGTCAGGATATCCATTTCCACGTTCCTCGCTTTCTTTCGGGTCCCGGCTCGCTGATATTAATACTTTATGAAAGCTGGTTTATGTATTTTCTACTGACAAGTAAAAATTCAGTTATAGGGAATAGAGTTTCCCGATTTGGAATATATATTTTTAAAGTACTCATAGTAACTAAGAAATCCTGAAAATTATATCTGCAATGGACCTATTTTACTCGTGTTATCAATAACATTCAATATAGTCTCAAGGCGTATGCGAAAAACGGCAAATCCGAAAAAAATATTTAAAAACTTCTCCGGCCTTTCCTTTTTGGATTATCTCCAATAAAAGCGATTTTTTATTAAGAGAACTACCTTAGGATTTTTTTTTACGCAAACAATAACGTCATATTCAGATTCAGCACTACAAAAAACAAACAGATGCCAGGTTTTAGCAGATTATTCTTAAATAAGAGGATTTTGCTGTTTTTCGCATACGCCTTCAGACTATATTGAATGTTATTGGTAACATGAATAAAATAGGTCCATTGCAAATATAATTTTCAGGATTTCTTAGTTACTATGAGTACTTTAAAAATATATACTCCAAATCGGGAAACTCTATTCCCTATAAATGAATGTTTACTTGTAAGATCCTCGCCTCACGCTTCTACTTTCCGCATTAAAGAAAATTCCTATTTATCGAACATTCGACAAACACGTCACGATGAGAGAACATCAAACTGTTCACTAGGACGAATGCAACGAGCACGAAACGTCCTCGGTGCACTCTTCCTTTTCTCTTCCATTTGCTCTGGAGTCAGCTCAGGGAGGTTGAACAATCAAATCAATCGTGTGGACACAGAAAATATTTGCCGCCTCCCCCGTCATATCAGGTTTATGGTGACTAGCGTTAGTGATAACTCTGTTGATCCTGTAGACCTCAAATTACAGAATTTTTCCATGGTTCTCCAAAAATATCGAGTGTCCCTATTCTTTTTTTTCACCTGTGAAAAATACCTGTTCCCCCGATGTCGAAAAGGAAAACAAACTTCTTTGCAATTCCAGCGTCCAACAGTCCGCTTTATATTCCTTACAGTGCGCAAATGTTTACTGCCCGTTACCAACGATTTTATTGTTGCTCCGTTCAATTCGCACGCGGTGGAATTCTATCAACCTCCATTCTAAGTGGCTGCTATTTCCATCTACACCGTAGCGTGCTCGGTACATCCGCGCTGACAAAGAGAAATATTGTTTCGCCCCTTTCCGGTCGCGGCCCTATCGGTTGAGTATCGGTTCTTTCCTTCGCAGGCGTCTCGAGCGCTCTCAAAGACGAATGAGAATCGCCGCGTCTCGCGTTCATCCATTCTTTTACCTGGATCACTGCCGAGGCACAGATTCGCGTGCAGAAGGGGAAAATTAATGATAGTCCGGCGAGAACCTCCGCCGTTCGCCCGAGAAAAGGAATAATTAGTCTCCAGCCAGAGACACTGAAGATCTTCTCATTAACGGGGAGTAACGAATACACCACAGAGGGAGGGATTTTGTTATGTTCTCGATTCTCGATTCGTCTCGCCGGAGGGCGGGCTGCAGGGAGGGGTGTTACGCAAAGAACATAATTAAAGAACATTTCTCGCTGTGTAATTATCGCGGGATCTCGACGCGATGAATCACGATGGAATCGATGCTTCTGCGAGATAGGTCGAGGGCAATGGGAATAAATGGAGGCGCGCAGTCGATCCGGGAAGAGTCGAAAGCGACGTGCAACTTTTCCTTCGAACTTCAAAGATAACGAACGGGGTAACTATCTGCAACGGGAAGATTGATGGCGAGAGGAAAGTTAAACGGGGCGGAATATCGTTGAAGAGAAACAAGGGATCCCGATCCTGCCGTGTTTCGCTGAAGTGAAAATTTTATTTAGGGGAACACTCGCCTCGGGCCACCGAAAAAGAGGTAGTTTCGAAAAGGGAATTTCGTTTCGACGTGAGAGCTGTCGGCTTTATATAATACGGATACATTTCGCGAACCAGACTGTTTCCCCATCGCGACTTTCACCCCCCTTCCCCGCGTCTGCTTTTCCATTAGTATAATATTTACCTGCGAGCACGGAACAAGATAAGTGGAGGGGTTGTGTTTTCCATTAGACGGGAATAAAATTGGATCGGACGGCTGGCATGGCGATGGTAGCTGCTGCGATTTCATCCAGCGCTGTGTCCGTCAATTTCCTGGCCGCGTTCCCATGCGAATAGAACCACTATCGTGGTCTACAATCTTGTCGCGCTTTATTCCAGTCATGAGACACGGTCAGGCACACAGTAGGAGGGCGCTGAGACAGGAGGCAGGGGCGCGATGAATGGAAACAAGAAAGTGGAAGATGAGACCCGTAGCTTCTTCATAAACAGGCACCACAGTTCCTTATTCTTAGTCAAAGGGACTCTTTGATTTTAATTAAATTTGTAAGTCGCCGAGCCAGGCATCAGTGTCCTCTTCGGTCCGTACATTACACGCAGTTTCGAGTACGTGCTCGTCGAAGTTCGCAACTACTTAGGAGCATAATTTTCCGAAAGATATGTAAAGGACTCCCTTTCGTCAACAGTTCACCGAACAAGTTTCCCATTCCCTTTAATTTCGAGTTCTCAGCATGCACGTCGATAGCTTTTGACGCTGCTATTGGGGTGTCTTACGTCTCGTTGTCCCAAATCAATTTCAAACTCGTCCAGATAAATTACCCTCGCCTCTTCGTTGAAGTTTCTCGCCGTTTAAGCTCTCCCTGTAAAAAATATCTTCCCCGTTTTCGCCAAACTCCCCGCGCACCCTTCGAGAGATTAAGGAAGCTTCACGGGAATCGGGATCATTTTTTATGTAGCTCCGTCGGGCTGCAGCTCCGCGTCACGTCTTTGCTAGGCACGAGGAGGAGAAAGTTCGAAACTGGATGCGACCCTGACGTCGATTCTACGCGACAGGCGAGATAAATTCACGCGGAGAGTACACAACGGAAAGTTGATAAAGTTATCGATACAGTAATGGGGTGTTCTCGCGCGAGCCGTCGACTGCCCCATTCAGCGGATCGAGGAATTCGATATACGCCTCGCGTGGAAGCAATCTTACTGAATGGAATTAGAAATCGAAGGACCGGTATTGGATGAAGTTCACAATGCATCTCTCCGCCTGTTTGCCTACTGCGGAATACTGGGAACGCTTTTTACAGCGAGAGGAGAATCGATTTAAAAGCAATTCTTGCATTGCCGTGCGAGCTATTAAAAATAGCGATGAATCGCTGTGTTTCCTCGCGCGAGGAGTAAAGAGGCGGAGGGGTTGTTTATAACGTAGCTCTCCGCGATCGTCAAGCTCCTGGAAACTGAAACTGGCTACCCGAAAATAGACCAGAGGAGCATCTTTTGTACCCCGTGTCTCCGATAAATCGTACCGACACAAAAGGAATCCTCGAGCAGCCATCCCTCGCGGGTAACCTCTTTAGCGTGGCCCGCTGCCCAAGGGATAAGAAGTCCACGATCTTGCGGATGGGGTATTACTGGCTACGAGTGACCGCAAAGAGTGCTCGTTTTTCCGGTTTAAATGAGAGCTTCCTTTCCCTTTACCTGTTGGCGACCACGCCGAGCGGACCTCTATTTGCGGCTACTTACTTCTTTTATTCGTAACATTTGACTTAGAAGAAAGGGTACTTCAATCCCGAACCACGTTTCTGTCGCTTCTGCTTCTTCGACCGAGGCCTTAACGAGCCACTCGAACGTCCGCGATATTTCCTTCAGGAAACAAAGTCAGGACGTCAATTGACCCAGGGTACCCCGTATCAGTGGCTCCGTTGCATTAGCGTTTTTCATGGAAATGGGGGACGAGATGTTAAATCCGGTCGCAAGTCGATGCTACTCGACGGTCATTCGATTAACCGGATTAACGGACACTATCGTTGTGACGCGCCCTGAACAAGAGCAGGGGATCGATGTCTGTTAGGTAGCAGTGAATGGTGCACCAGATACTCATCGATTCTCGTTCGCCAGACAGCACGGAAGAGTAAGACACACGCGGGAACAAGGGCGCGATCGAACGGCAGCATATCGCCGGCATTATTCGCCGTTAGATTAATATCCCGTCGGTGCCACGGTGACGTCGTTTCGGAGGTGGCCTGTTCTGGTAGTTTGCCAGAGGCGCATACTATTTTGCGCCCCGACCCCCGGAACCGGAAACACCCCCGCCTGTACAGGCAGGGGCGATACGCATTCGGATATCACGAAACCGCGGGCTCGGAGGTCAGGGAAACGGAACGACCGGCGAAAGCAGCCCTGAATAAATTAATTAACCGACTGGAGAGCGGACAGAGAGACAGGACGGAAAGGCGGGAGGATATTAAGTCTCTGTTAGGGTTGCGCGCACACTCCGGATCCCCCGCGGTTTGCAGCAAAGAACGCTGCGAGGTATCCCGAATGAACGTAATCAAGAATTCATGGAATATTAATGGTATCGACCGTCGCGGAATTTCGTGGGACAGCGATGAATTTCAATTAGAACGGATACCCCCTGGTCTACTTACGTACACCGTGATTTAAACGTTAATACGATTTATTATGATAATATAATCTGGATGGGAGCTGCTCGACAAAGGGAACATGGAAACGCTTCAACATTCCGATTGCAAGGAGTGAGATTCACGAACGAACTTCCATGTTCGCCTGCCGTGGTGTATTACTCCCACGAATGAAGCGTCCAGTTCTAAATGCATAGAGGAAGTGCAGCATATTTGGAATACTGTTGGTAATTTGGAATACCGAAGTATCTAAGAAACTACTAACGCTATTCGATTTGTAACACCGTAGATAATAGGGGCTAATGAACTGTTAACTAATGACATTTGTGGATGAACCGCCATTTTGACAGTTTCGACTTAATCTGCAGAATAAGAAAGCGTCAACCTGCAAAACTTTTTCAGCAAGTATTCAATCGTTCCAATCATGGCTAAAAAATGTCAAAACTTTAGAGTTAAACACTTGATCTACTCATTTACATGTTTCTTCTATGGTTCCGTGTCAGTTTTGCGATAATTTCGAGAATACAAAGTGTGACATGCAATTTTAGGTTTCAATGCCATGTTGCTAATTCGGAATAGCGAAGGTAATTTGGAATAGTCCAAAGCTTGGCGGTGCTTTTGTTTCACGCGCAACAGCTACCGCCGCTTCGGTTTCGGCCAGCGCTGTCCATTTATATGAATTTACCTAAGATTGTTCCTATATTTTGATTTTTGAGCCTGATAAAGTCATAGAAGCAAATAATTTTATTATCTACATGGTTTTTTAAGTTTATAAAGTGAAGGTAAATTGTAGTACCGGTATTCCAAATTACCTGCACCTTAACGAAATCGATACTTCCTGTCATTTTTTATTTAGGCCAAAGTTTCAGTTACTTTTTCTTTTTTATTATTACTCAGAGTTTGAAATATTAAAGTTTATTAGTTTCCCTATGATATTATGCAGTTTTATTTGTTCCTACCCGCTTCTGTAATTTTTTATTCGTCCTAAAGAAACTGGTATTCCGAACATACTGTACTTCCTTTATTAAAATTCGTGCATCTGAAATTAATGAGAAAGCGGTGACTTTCCACGAATAAATTAATTAGCCCCGCTGGAGGAGGCTGAGCAAAATGGTGGGTAGCGATTGAGTCTAGGCGACATGCCATCCTCGCGGGCGCTGCGCATACTGGAACTCCGTTTTGGCACTAAGAAATGAGAAAGCCGGATAATTCCAGCCAGGAAACGATGACATTTTCGAGAGGAATGAGGACCAACCGCTGTGGAAGCATGTCGCATTACTCATGAGACAATGCGCTTCCATTTGTTTGCTTCGGTAATATGTCCCAGCACGCTGAGCATTCTACACCGGAGGATTTTCCTCGTCGTTGGATCAGCAAACTTCTCCTGATATCACTGCAACTTCTTTTTCAAGTAGCTCATTTTCGAGTAGCACAATGGACGTGCTTTCGGATGAATTTGTTCCTCGCAGGAGGTGCAACGACAAACGAGACATTATTAGGGCCCCGCTTTGTCATCCTTCTGCTACAGTTGCCCGAAGTTGCCGAACGTTTTTGAAGTTTCCCAGTTTACGTCGAAATACATAAAACTGCTTGCAAGTTGCTGCTGGCTCTGACTTGTTAACAGATAGCGCGCGAACCGTCGATTCTGCTTGCCTAAACGACGCTGCTCCAAGCAAAGGTAACAGTAAGGGGTGAGAAACGGGAAGATAGGAAATGACTCGAGCCCGGAAATCGGAAAACATTTAACGTTCTTGGAGGGTGCTGGTATTGAATTTTAGTCTCGATATAATGGTCCCCCACTCACGTTGCAGGCCTGGTCTTCCTCGTCCCACCGGAAACGGCAATTGACCCTTCCGTTGCACTGCAATTCCGCGGCGATGCAAGTCGCGTCCTCGCAATAGTACTCGCCGTCCGAGCAAGCTGGGAACAAAAAGGAGCAAAGGAACAATGAAAGCGTGACGCGCCCGTATTTCCAAATCATCCTTCAAGCTTTTTTATATTCCTAAGGGCGAGCGTAGCTCAACATTCCCTTGTACAAAGTAGAGTTATGTAACACCGTTTTATCACCGATGCTGCCGGCTTTTTCACGGGGTTAAAGCGGCACGGACGTGATCGCGGCGTTGGTAGTAGGGTGGCAAGTATAAAGGGCGACGGCTCGCGATAAAACGGAAACGGTATCAGTGTTTGTAGTTAGGATTGTTGGGGGGGTTACCTTTCGATTTATCGCCGGCGCGAGTTCCCAGGTGTCGCGAACCCCTTCGAGTCGCGCGAGAAACTGTTCGTTTGGGATCTTAGCGTTCGGTAGAGTGCGGAACAAGTGAATTTCCCGAGTCCGTGGTCGAGTCACTCGTAAGATATTAGTCTCGCGGATGGATGGCAGGTGTGGAGAGCCAGGAATTCTTCCCCAAGGGTGCCAAGATAGAACGACGACATTCCTCGCGTATAACCGCTCCCGGCGGTTTACTCCATTTACCATTCAGCAGTCCACCCCGCCGTTAATATAGAATTCGAACCCCTTCTCCACCGATTGATTATTCCCGCCAATATGAATCAGCTAAACAGATTATCTACTCCCATCGGTATCGCTGCAATTATCGGCTTAAACGTTTCAGGACGATGCGATGCTGCATCCGATCGGTGATATTAATTGATCGCTTCAACTGTAACGATTTAGTTGTATCAGTGGCTTTTAAACATCGCATAAATACTTCCCCGTGGTAAGATAATTACGAATGGAACGAGGGTGTTTCGTCAGGTTGATGAACGAAACATTCAGTTCTTGTGACCAACTCTCTTAAAAAAAACTGTAGAGTCTAGGGGTTTCAATATTTTGTTTTCCGTGTCACAAGGAAAATACGTTAGGCGAAACGAGATCCTCGTAAGAAGCTCCTGTACCGTTCTTGTTGGCCCTACAACGGAGAAATCGAATTTCTGATCGCTCGAAATCAATTCCCATACTTTTTATTCCATTCTTATCTGCACTCTTTACGAAACGGGCACCACGAGTTACTTCGGTTAATGGATCGAATGAAAAATACTAATTGAAAAATAATAACGTCCTGTATTTCGGTGATTAGTCCGGCAATCACCTAATTGCCATCCACCGCTTTTACTTTCATTACCGTGAAACACACAGTGGGCGACGTTAAATTGTAGGTTTCCATTAGACCGTATCTTTTCTATCCCTCGGGCACGAGAATGTTTTCTGTAGGCAAACGGGGGCCCGGCAGGGTGTTAACTTTAATGAAACTTAACATCGAAATTACCCGCGTATCGTGCCGAACACAGACTCCAGCAATATTCGCGTGCCGTGCGCCCGACAATGGAAATTAAAGTTTCTTGTTCCAGGCGCCGGCGAAAGAGCAGCAATTACCGGTGCGTAGCCTATTAACGTGCCACGGATCCTTTAAAGATATATTTAATTAGGTTATTAGCTCTTTGTCTCGACGCGATAGGGTGCATCGATTGCCCGTCGACAAGTTTTCGCAGGTTCGTTTGGCGATAATTAATTAACAGCGTTATTCAACGAACTGTTATCGGTGTCTCTCATCAGAGTGAACGTTCTTCGCGCTCGGACGTAGATAAAGATATCTCAATCACTCGATATCCCATAGATCCCTACGTTCCGCGTTAACTCTAGAGTACTACTCGCCGATCTTTTGCTAATCATCTATTTGGCAGAGCTACGAATATATCGAGCGGCGTGAAATGCATGCCTATCCTTTAGCATCCCTTATATACCCTAATATTAGGGGATCCTAACACTTGGATCGATCCCTGGGCAGTCGCAATTTTCAGTGGAAAAATATCGTCGGCGGAATTACGGTGAAATGGAAGCTATCTAGGGGCGGACAATTAATCGACCCATGTCTGTGGACTCACGTTTGTCTCCAGGGTCTCTGTCCCTGAGCGCTGTCATGACGGCCTCGAAGCTGCTGTTCAGCGCTTTCGGCTCGGCGTAAAACCTGACAAAGGCGATATTGGTCCCGATGAGCACCGTGTCGGCGATGCTGCCGCAGAAATTCTTCTCTCTCGAGGACATGTCAGTGCGTTCTCTGAATATGTCCACGAAGTTGGCGTCGCACTCGTTCGGTCGTTGCAGCTTGAAGGGATCCGAGAACGTCAGCTGAATCTGAAAGTTGTACGTGTTCCCGCTAGTAAGCGTCGGGCGGATCTCTTTTTTTTTGGAGGGTAACGGGCGAAGGGTTGGCTCAAAGGATCCGTACCAATTAGACGGTGCATCTTATGAGACGGGAGGGACGTCAGAATCGCTGGCATTTTTGCGCGAGTCGTTATTTCGTTGGGCGATAGAGAAAGTGAGGGAGGAGCATCCCTAAAGGAGGGTAGGGATCAAAGACTCCCTGACAAAAGGAGCACGACGTAGTCTTTGAACGATTTCATTCAAAATACCGGGTACTCTTTCGCAATGACGTTGGCTTCCTCCTTTAATTGTCGAAACCTAAAGCGTTATTCAGGACGCCCGGGAGACCGAGGGGGTACTGTCACAGCGAAAGGCTTTCCTGAGATAGGAAGATGACTGAATTGTTTGGAATGGCAGCGCGTTTCGAAAGGGAAGCTTTTAGTTCTGTTAGTCAGAGTTCGCGTTGTTTCCTTAGAACATATATACATGGAGGTCTCATGGCCTATGTCTTCTGTGGATCCAATTGCCGACCAACATCGTGCGAGAGAGAAAGCATCGTGCGAACTGCTGCGAGAGAGTGAAGTACAGAGGAATATCGATGGACGACCAGGATTTACAAAAGAAGTATTCGAAGCTTTAAAATGTCAAGTTCTTAAGCAACAAAGTCAATTATTTTACAATTTAATGACGAAAACATGCACCGCGTATCACTTCAAACCATATCGCTTGCAGCAAATTTCACGACATCGGCGCATGCGCATTACGGTCGATTATTCCTCTATACTTCTCTCGCTCGCACGATGTCTTTCTCTCTCGCACCATGTTGGCGACAGTTTGAAGCTTTCAATGAGACCTCCATGTATATATATGTCTGTTTTTTCATAAATTTACGAGATTGTTTTAGTGAAGGGTTAGTAGAGATTCAAGTGTTACCTTCCACCCTTCTTTGACCGTGATGTTCCACATACAGTCCAAGGCGATGCCCTCCTTCTCGGCGAGCTTTTTCCTGTCCAGCACGTCGTCGCTGTTAATAATCGCCTCCATGCCGCTCACTTCGCGTACGCAGGGTTCCGGCTCCGGTGGCACCCCCGCTGTGAATCACCCCCTATTACAGTATATACGCTTTCCCTACGCTCGGTGTCAGTGGGATTTATTTGGTCAGTCGACCGATGCACACGCTTCGCGGCCCTCCCGATAGACACGACCGGCACGCGCATTTGCAAACGTAAAATTCATCGTGGCCTCGCTAAAAGTCAATGGAATGCTCGCCCCAGCGAGCTTCGAACAATCTACCAGCCCCACCTGAACGTCCCGTGGAACACAAAAAAAAAAACTGGCCATGAATGGACACAAAAAAGTACCCCGCCATTGTTCCCGGGGAATAATTAATTTCCCGTAGCCGTTTCGAATCGGCTCTGCAAAGCTCGCCGCGAACAATGAGAGCGGGAAATTAATCAAACGCGTAAACAGATTCTACCCTCGTCCGATTCATCCACCGCCCTCTTTCGCCGTACCCCCGCCAAGACCGAGCCAACATGTTTTGGAGCTTGTTAGGGGGCAACAGTGTTCGCGACGGGGGGAGCGTGAACGCGAAGGAATAATGAGGCGTATAAAGCACGGATGAATATCGCCGTCACAGGCAAAAGGGAAACGCGCACTGTGACGCACAGGAAGTCGTGAGATTTACTGCTTTATGTGTATCCCCTCGTCACGGCGCGCCCGCAAAGTATTTCGCGCCGGTCCCGGCGCGTCATCGATTTATCTCGCGTCGCGAAGCGAACAGAGTGGCAGATTCGCGGGGCCCGTATTTGAACGGGAAGGAGGGAACAGTTATATGGAATTCTGCTACGTCGGCCCCGTCGCGCGAGAAATACCTTCCACCCCGTTGCAACTTCTTGCGATTATCAGGGGTTCGAATGTTGCGTCGCCAGCCTCCTTGAATATCCTGCCTGCGAGCTGTTTCGTTGCCTCTTAAAACCCGCTCCCACCGGAAAAGAATGTTCCGCGACGTCAATGGACGCCCATCGGGCACAAAGTCTTGTTACCGTGGCGGAGGTCGAGTTTTATTTTCATCGTTATTCCCCCCGCTCCTCTATTTGTCGTTAGCCTGCGATGGAAAAAAAATATTTTCACCGTGGTCCCGGTTGGAAAGGAAATCTCACTGGGTATGGTGGCCTCCCAACGTTGGCCGATCTATCGGGGCTAACGTCCGGATCAGAATTCTAATCGGAGTGCATTCGTCCGCCAGCCGCTTTTGTCTTTAACGAGTAAGGTGAATGTCCCAAATTCTGCTCACTTCCCCATGTCTGCTCATTTCGTATTTTTCTTATTATTATAAGCGTCACGTTTGTACTATACTTACAATTATTTTATTTTTTGTTTATCATTATTTTATGCTTTAATGTTGTGTTATAACACATCTGCATAAAAGATGTAACTTATTTTAACCCGAAAAGGCAACATATTGTGTGAGCAGAAATTGATACAAATGGTGAGTAGAAATACGTACATCGCTATTTTTCGTGAGCAGAAATACGGACATTTAAAGCATTATATTTAATTACAAATTACAAGTAGTTAAACATCTTGAAATATCTTTCTTAAATAGTTTTCGACTGGTTGATTTATTATTAAAGGATTAATCAATTACTCTGCAAATTTTCATCGCAAACAAATTTTTTACACCTTCTTTCCGACGAGCAACCTCTTAAATGAGCAGAAACTGGGACATTCACCTTAGCGCCGTGAATTTTGCCGCAGTTAAATTCGGTTCTCGCATCTTCGCCGTTGCAGATCGGATGCATCAGGATAAAACAATTCGCAGCCACTTGCCAGAGGGAAATATCCCAGCGGTGCCTTTTATCCGGCTTTCATGTCGATTTGTCCCCCGCGGCGCGATAATTGAAGAGAATATCTACGTTTCGATATTTATACATCCACGCCCACGCTGGGAATGAAATTTTCGCTCCACTTCAGGTCCGAAGCATTCATTCATCTATAAACGATCCTTACCCTCTTCAAAGTGTCGATGTTGGAATATTCTCGGCAAGTGGACTATGATTCATTCGTCGGAAGGTAATCGTCTGATCGCGCTCGTTTACCAATTAACGAGACCCCCGGCGATTCGAAGACGGGGCGCCACTAAAAGGAGATCTATAGAACACCTCGACGGCTTCTAGTGTATCCCGTGTATTCATAGCCCTACCCCGTTCTTCCTGGCGACTATGAATTAATTTTGGCCTCCGTCCGCGCTTGCACGGTACCTACCGCTCGGATCATCT
Source organism: Andrena cerasifolii (assembly GCF_050908995.1). Classification (NCBI taxonomy): domain Eukaryota; kingdom Metazoa; phylum Arthropoda; class Insecta; order Hymenoptera; family Andrenidae; genus Andrena; species Andrena cerasifolii. The sequence continues at coordinate 11,335,372 of NC_135124.1, read as the reverse complement.
ATTCCCAAAAGTGTCCCGTAATTTCTCCACCAAGAACGCGCCAGATACTACCGAGTATTCGCGATAGAACCGCTCCCCGTGAAATATTATTAACGACCACGGATGATTATACTTTTCCTCGAAACCTGCTCCTCCCACCGATCGCAACAACCCGCGGCTTTTCACGAATAACAATGATATTACAAAGAATAAGTTCGCTGTTCCCCATTAAACAACCGGCGCTGGTACTCGTTCGCGAAATAAAGAATATGTCGGTATTTGCAGCTTCCAGATTCATTAACGTTATTCATATATTTGGATTGTTGAAAAATCGCTTTGAAAACATACGAAGTGCAGGGATATGAAATATGAATTTTCCAAATTTCCATCCGCAATGCGTATGTGGATTGGTGGGAGGCGATTCGGGGGGGTGGGAACGGATGAGATGAAGTTCAAACAAATTATTGGGTCAGGCAGTAGTTAGAACGTACATTTCCATCAACTTTTTCTATCTGGAATCTACCCCGAGGTGTCTGAACGACGACCGTAACTCTTCGTCTCTGGTATCAGCCTGCGTAATCGTCCCTCACATTCCCCCGAATGGCTTGTATCACGAGATCTCCGCGATTTATAGAGCTCCCGACATCGCGCGAATAATTCCGAGGATGCGAATCCCCGGCAGGAGCGCCGCGAGCGTGGTCTCTCTTCAGGAAAATCTTAGACAACGTGCGGAGTGACGGGCAGGAGGAAAGATCGTAATTCCGTGGACTTACGGGAGGTTGGCCTAGGTATCATACTCCAGACGGCCTTGAAGCCCTTGCCCTCGATGCTATCGTCACTGCGGAATCGCAGCCAGAGGTATCTCGTCTTCGACGTGATCTCAGGGGGGAAATTCGTGCCGCAGAAGTTGCCGAGGAGATTGGAGTAGCCGTGCTGGCCGTCACGTACCTCAAGGAAATCGTAACGGCATTCGGGGCTCTCCTCGAGCTTGAACTCGTCTCGGAAGTCGAGTTTCAGCAGCATACCTTCGTCAGCTGAAACCAGAGAGGGGGGAAAACGCGACGTTAGAGACTGCTGGGAAAAGGAATTCGGTGATGGAGCGATTTCCTGGCTCTGTTACGAAGAACTGTTGCTCCGCAGCAAAAATCCATGCATTCTGGTTACTTCTCAGCATTCACCACTGATTACGTTCGCAGATATCGAAATTCCACGGGCAACTCTTCCTGTTAGACCTTTGGTACCCGCTTCGAAGATTATATGCACCGGCAGACTTACCGAGCGACCGCTTCTCCGGGTAAAACGATTCACCTCATCCTGCACACAGGAATTACGTTATTCGAATCCTCGCGGAACGAATTAGCTCGCGATTGATCGGGGAACGCGACAAATATTCTAATGTCGTTAGCCTCGAGAGCCGCCCTGGCCCCGGGCCAGGTTATTCGTCGTAGCCGTCGCGCAGTTTTTTCCCGCCACCTCTCGTCAAAGTACAGCGTGCAGCTCCCACGGTACTTTTCCATACATTTTTAGGTAGCCGGAATAAGAGGAAATTTTTTAATTCTGGTAAAATTCTCCGCGGCGATTATTCACCGTGGAGACTGCGAGAGCGCAGGTTCCCGTCGTTCCCAGTGCTTCGCGGATATTATGTACTTTTCGTCAAACGGCGTGATAAAGTTCCATTGGGATAGCAGTTGCAGTCGACGCGCACCGTCGCGTTCCCGCTCGACAAATCGAAATCGACGTTCCCTTATCTGCCGACATAACCTTGGCCAGTGGGTGGAATACGAGGGCGCGATTCGCGCAAAAATCACGGCCTTACCACACCCGCGGCGCGCGTAAATCTCGGGGCCGATACGCGATGCAATCTGTAATGAGGCTCTTGGGATGCAAACGGGCCCTCACTTTCCCCGCACGTACCAAGATTATCCAGGAATTATTCAGCGCTAACCGATCGTTAGAATTCACTTTATCTTGCCTTACAGTGGCTTGGCCTCGCGCGCCGATTTTTCTCCGCGTGCGATCGCGAATTACAGAGAATCCTTCCATTTCGTCGAGCAGACAACGCCGCACCCACGTATCCCTGCCTGCCCTTAAGCATAATTATTCCACGGGATTAATCCGTAGGATTATTGAACATGAAAACGTATACACGAGGCTCGCTTGCCCGCTGAAATAGCTGCTACATTCCTAACGCTTCAATGACTGTTGCGCTTTAGGTTTGCACAGACATAGCGAGCCGTGCGGCGAGCTTTTGGCATTCAGCTTGCATCGACGTGCAGCACAGTAGACACTGGCAGCACTTGAAATCCGAGGCTGCGAGCGCCCTGCTCTCCGCGATGCATAGGAACAAATCTTTTTCGGCAGTACCGATCTATACGTTCGATAGGTTTCGCTTCCCTTAGGGCGGCACCGCGTGCCGCGGAGCAGCGTTTCATAAATATATAAATTTCCATCTGGTGGAGTGTTCATATTCTTCGAACACAGTGGTACAAGAGGTACGCAAATTCCTTTCACGTTGTTACCGAGAGTGCACGGCGAAGCTTGTGCACGCTGTCTTATTAAAGCGCCCTTTTTCAAAGGATCTCAACTATGTTCCGCAACAGAATGTACCAGCAATGTGAATCCACACTTGAACCCCGTGGCTCGGATCGGTGGATCGGTGGAATAAAAGCGTGTCACGGGAGGCGCGCGTTTACGCGGCTCATGCTCCGCTCGTAAATATCCACTATTTGCGAATAAAATATCACGTTCGCATTGCCGTTTCTGGGGCTGAGTAAAAATTTACGGTCGGTCCACCCGCCGCGATAGCAAGGGAAATATTCACCGGAAATTATATCGCCGTTATCGGGCGGCGTGTTTGTTCTTGAACGGTCGCAACGATTAAACGGCATTCGAGAAATAGACCGTCTATTTCGGAGCCAATTAAAACCTCGCCAACAACTCCCACGAATCATCTATACCACACGATACCACGATTCTTATCAGATCTATCCGCCACTCCCCCCATTTTAGTCTTAAGGGGAGTTTGCGCCTTGTTGAGCCGAAAAATAGGTAATCCTTTGTGAATTTTTTCTACAAAAACGGTGCGACAAATTAATTTGAGGTTTGGCAGGCTAATTTATTGTATCTTGAACTATTGTTCTGAATTTTTGTGTGACAGTGGAAGAAACATGGCAGATACAGAAAGAGCGTTGAAAAATAATCGGGTGGTCCTCGCGTTGACGAAAAGTACTATAAGGTTTATCCGAAACACAAAAAAGAAAAGAGATTCTCAATCTATATGAACGTGGCTATCGGTGGTAGTAGATTTATTGCCGTATCTGTGTTTCTTTCGCTGTCACACAAAAATTCAGAACAATAGTTCAAGATACAATAAAACAGCTAGCCAAACCTCGAATAAATTTGTCGAACTGTTTGTGTAGAAAAAATTCACAAAGAATTACCTATTTTCGGCTCAACAAGGCGCAAACCTCCCTTAAGCATGGTTATCCAATTCTCGCCCTATTAGGTTTAGACTTTCTAACAGAAAAATGCGCTGAATTTCGCTCATCGTCGCTTGTATGCCCTAACGTTGTCAACAATAATATCGCTATTGTTATTATTAGCCTTCCTAGTATCTAGTTGCGCAGGAATGCCGTGCCCACGAGGATGCTATTATTTGCCGCGTAACGCTGCTCGCAGGTATTTATGCGACGCTATGAATGAAATTTTGGCGATCCTCTGGGATCAACCCACGCGAGTCACTGTCCCGTTTTCGACCGAAGGACGCCCGCGCGTATATTCTGCCCTGGCTCGTTGATCGCGAGAATCTGTCGCGATAGGAAATCTCGCGGAAATGGCCACCGGCAGCCAGTCTCGGGGCTTCCCATCTCGATCGAGGACGCCTTCGCTCTCGACGCTGAGGACGTCTCGCCGAGCGTAACCGTCCTTGGTTGCGCGAACGGCGCTTGAATAGCCGGGGCTCGATGATTCTTCAAGACCTCGTTTAGCAGGGGCTGCGTTCTTCGAGGCGAAGAGGGGGGGAAAGCTCCGAAAGAGAGAAAAAGGAAAAGTGAAGGCCTCCGTCGCCACCATTTCCTTGAGGAGGGTTGAGGAAGCTCTAAAGCGACGGCAAATCCGCCCCAGACGCTGTCCACTTCCGCATGGAAATACTACTGGCATACCCATCTTCGGAATGGTCGATCGCATTTTTCAGCGGACCGGCAGCGTCTCCCACGCCGTCCTTTTACGCTTCATTATCCTTTGATTGCACCACCTTCCGCCTCGTACCTGTAATCACCGCGTTCCCGAAGCCTCCGAGGGCTTCGTAATTTATTTCCCGCCGTTGTGCCGCGCACGGGATTCACTTATAGATCACCGCCCTTCGTCTCTCCTGCTTGCAATTCTTCTTCGACTCAGGCACGAATCGCTCCAAGGATCTCGAGCCCTCGAACGTCGACTAACCTGCAGTGTCTCCTACTGTAATTTGCTGTAGCTAATTTCGAATTATGTAACGGTTGCGCAACGGGGCTCTCGGAACTGCGGAGTCAGAGATTCTAGCGAGCAGGGTTACTATCTGTCCCAAGTTCGTGCTTTCCTACTTGTCGATGTCTACCGCGAACTTCCCCGAGATCCCTGTGAACAGTGCTTACGTACGGAACGAACAGCTTCCGTCACTTCACCGCACTGCGAAATCCAAGGTACGCGCAAGCATCCGCGAGAGTCGCACTCGCGACCGCGATATCAGTATTCCACGTTCCCGCCTTGGAATCTCAAGAGGCCCTTCTGCCTCGAAATTCTGTCACTTTCCCGTCGACTATCCGTCTTTGCCATTCTCCAGGTAATGAGCGCCGTTTTCCTGTAATATGAGCGACGAAATTTTCACCGATATTTCCGCGGCGTTTCGCCCCTCTGTCGCGCTTTCGTAGTCTAACGGCACACCCGCGGATTTTGACACAGAAATCAATGACACCGGGGCCTCGTCTTGCAGCGACGCGGAAGCACTGCAAGTCACGGAGCCCCTGCAAACGTATTTTCACGCTTTTCGATCGCTGTCCTTTGAAAGTAACACAGCGCGAACTCGAGGGTGATTTCTGAGCGAACGTGGACAGGGTTCGATGTTCAGGGGGAAAGGTTGCTCGAAGAATTTATCGGCAACTATTGGGCTACGTGGCTTTCCTTATATTGATTAGCCTCCTCTTCCCCGGGAGAGGGTAAAGCAGTATCAACAGAGATAAGAGAGATGTCCTCCCCAGGTGTTCCCGTGAAAAAATATTAAGGTTCGCGCGTGCCTCGGTTTCGAATATCTGCAATTGATTATCGGCCCCCTTCAGCTAATCTCACGCGAGTCGCACTTCGAGGGGCGGGTTATCTTTACGATAACTACACATGTAGAAAGGAGATCAGTCTGGTTTCAAACGGTCCTGCATCATTATTTATGTCACACAGACTGGGAAGGCGGAATCGATACACTACAGCAAATACAGTGGATTCCGCGAGTGAAATGCAGTGCTGGAGAGAAGTAGCGTGAATGTTTAAGTGGTAGGGCGTCTGCAGTCAGACGCGTGGAGCTGCTTCTCTGTAACTTCTGGTGCGTTCCGTGTTTGAGATATCGAAACTAACAGAACACAGTTACCGGAGTTTCTTTTGAAGATTTTTAAAGTACTCCGCCCTAAAAGGGACTCAATATTTCCTTTCCAATAGCTCGCTGGATGTCCTTTAGACAGCATCCCAATATCAAGAATACTTCCCCCGAACTGTTCCCTCCGACGAAGTTAGCGAAACTCCTCGTGCAGGACAACGACGCTTTCTTCATGGAGCGGTTCCGATAAAAAAAAATAAAAAGGAACTGCACCGCAGGAGGTTTTTGCTGGGCTTCGTGAATTCGTGGTCCCTCGCAATAACGATCGGCATCTCTCCCGGGGGTAGGTCATCGAATTTTCCGTGGAGCTTCGCAGAATAAGGGTGTGCCTTGCCTCGCTCCTGGTAGTTGAACGAGCTAACCGCTCCGTTCCAGAAACTCCGTGGCAAAACGCTGCAGCTTCGTGGCTAAGCTCACCCTCGTCTCCCCCGCATGCATGCTCATCGTCACTGCGTGTTGCGGCCTAATGTTCGCAAATTTTTCGCGCGCCAAAGGGCGGCGAGGAAAAAATGCGCGCGGCCATTTAGCGTTCGTAAAACGACGGCAAACAAGATGCTTGTTAGTTCAGCGCGTTCGCGGAATAAACAGATTTTTCGCTCGGGGAGAAGTGGAACGTTATGGGGGAAACCTGATTTTCCCGTGGACATTTAAACGGCACTGCGTTGCGACTTCCATTGAAAAGAGTCGAGCATTGTTTCAGGCGAGCGCGATTTTTTCTGTCACGTTTCCGCAGCCACTGCTGAAAAATATATGGTTTCGACGACGATTGGTTTCGACGTTCATTCCGCTTTCCCTTTATCTTCGTAGGAAGGGTACTGAGGGGAAAGCCACTTTGGCCAAGAGAAACTCGAGGTTCATGAGGCGGAACTAACGTCGGCTTAATCTTTTATGAAACGATAGGACGCAGCGTGCTTTGCGCTGCCACCTCCCTGATTTCTAACTAAATTATTCCCTTCGGCGACGGCTGGAACATATTTCCCATTTCCACGGCTGTTTATTCAGATTCGATTTCAATTGACACGGTTAATCGGCGCCCCTGCCCTTGAAGGGATGGAATTACACCGCGAGAACGGTGCGAGTGATGTCCCACTGAATATTTCAGTCCGCAGCGGCAACGGGGGTAAATAAATTTCCATCTGGGTAGCCGCGGCGGCTGCGATGCGAACGAGGGAACTTCGTCGCAAAGTTTCATTTCAATTTTCGTGCGAGGAAACACGAGGAGAGAGGGGGCACTCCGCGAAACTAGCACGTGTCTTCTTTTTTCCCCGCCCTTAATTCCCTCGAATCGTTTTGTAACCGCCATGGTATCTCGTTTCTAACTCATTTTTCCCCCACGGATGATTTACGACGCTCGATTCAGAAGCACTGCAGGATTCCTGCAACGTCTCCGTCTCTGGACCAGTGAATCAACAAATCGTCATAATAATGACCCGCCCTCTGCAGGGAGTACTTGCTCGCGTGTAATGATTAACGTTCTCAGAAGTAACGGCGAGGAGGCTGTTGTATCGCTCGCGTAACTCCCCGTTAATGTCCCCGTAAAAATTGGAGCATAACGGACATATTTTCACGATTTCCATTAGCGCGAGAGACACAAACGACTAGGATGTAGCAGAAAGCGCAGGTAGAAGGCGACAGTATTTCACCGGGGGCACGGGGAACGTTGCCATATTTTACGAGGCATTAGGCGGCTTAAGGACTCTACGAATTCGGGGAAGAGAGCTAGTCGGTTCCTTTCACGTTCGCGTCGAGTCGTATCTCGTTGAGTGAGAACATTTAACGAGCTCTCCGCCGAGGATGACCGTGGTACGCGCACGAGCCACCATGAAAGTCATGAGAGCCCGAGCCGTTTCGTGATACGCGCTGTTAGGGGCCGATGAAGGGGGAGTTTGTCGAGACAGATCCTCCGAGGATTTTATGTACCGGCGTTTCTCTTTATCTGCAGCTTTTGATCAAGGAGCAGACGGTTCTCGAGAAGATGCAAATCGATAAACCATCCCACCGCCGCTATCTCCCACGGGCCCCTCTGGACTCGATCCAAGATCTTCGTTCGACTACTGTCACGGAATCGTGCTCCGGCAAGAAGTACTCCGCCATTTCGGTGTGCAAAAAATTAGCGTACAGTCCACTCGTAAAGCAGCGACGTTAAGGGCATTATTTTCGCTTCACTGTGCACCGTGCGGCACGTGGCTGGCTGGCGTTCCGAAGACGGTCTTCTTGCCCCTGGATCGGCGGAAGGGCCCGTTTTGTCACCGGGGCTGATGTATAGACACTCGGTGCAGAATGGATGCGGACGCAACGATGCGTCTCGCGGCGTTCGCTTAAACGGCAGCGCACGGAGATTTCCGGTTTTCCGCGGTGATTCATTGCAGTTACCGGTGGGCGTTCGACGACGCCACTCGTCATGGGGCTGGAGGACAATGGAGAACGAGCCAGCCGCAAGAAGGAATTAACCAGCGCGAACTTTATCACGACTAACTGCGCCGCCGACGCTCCCCCAATGAATTCACCGATTCGGACACGGCGCCGAGTAATTCCGCCGATCGGGATCGTTAAGTCGCGCGTAATTCCTGGCCGGCCTCGCTGACTGAAAACGTTGTTAGACGGGGGCTCTAATCCTGTATCGTGCTGCCGTAAATGGAGCCTCGGCGAGTTCGGTAACGGGATCGATAGTTCGGCGTATGGAAGATAATGCTTGTGCAACGTTGAAGGCGCGCAGAAATATGGAGGCTCCCCTTTTCCCAGGGCGATTAGAGTGCACTTTAGTAGCTGGTGCCGCTTCTGTGGCGGAATATTCCGCAATCCCCGCAAGTTTTTCGTATCGGAAACTGATCGATGGCCAAGGCGCACAATGGTTGGTATTTAACGCCATTTTGGTTCAAGGACAAGCGCGACGTCTTGCCGCAATTAATGGCTTCCCTTGCAGAGACTCCCGGCCTTAGAGTATTTCGATGTTCCACGAAACACGGAGACGGCAGAGGGGCGGTCGCTCTTGATTTACGTGGGATCGTATTAAACGGTTCTTTGATGGCCCCTTACCTCCTGAGTGGTTGATAACTTGATTTGCTCGTCCACTTTGGAACTCAGCCACGACTTCCTCCTCCACACCCGACGATTCTCGAGAGCCTTTTCTATCGGGGTCTCCGCCGCAATTTTTTCTTTCCACTGGTCACCACCTTTCGAATCCCAGCGAACCCGAGGGTCCACGGTATTAGCTCTCTCGTCGATAATCCTCTACTCGATCGCTCCTAGCGACACCGTCCGGGTGCAACATGATTTTTTGATTCTAATATTTTATTGATCGCCTTGACTGTGATTAAAAGGGGGTTAATAGGGGCGGAACGTAATTACCGCGAGGGGAAGGGTTGCAGCGTGTCCTGGCGTTGGAGAGGAAAAGTTTTTATTGCGAGTTCCCGCGCCGTGGCGTGAAACGTGAAACTTGGCAGAGGTAAGAAGGCCGGGGGGCCGACGACACGCTTTAAATTGCGGACGGCGACGGTGGTGGCGAATTGGCGGTTACAGGTAGCATGACGGCCAAGAGGGACGAGGGACAAGAAGAGACCGTGTCTACGAAAAATCTCGCGGACGTAGGACCAGCGAGCGACGGGTCAACACTCTCGTGTCGCTGCTGAACTTTCGGATCGGGCTTAACGAAGGAGCACTCGTAACTTTTCTCATCCCGACTCTCTTCCGTTTCCTTTGACTCTGCTCCCGCAAACTAGCTGCTCGCGAATTTAAAGGACAGACTTACGGGATGAGTCGCTACAAATTAGCACCTAAGACTCCTCCACTTTCCCTCTCGCTGGGCAAATGTTCGGTACGCGTGTAAAATATTATAACCCGGACCAATAGGTCAAAAGAAACTTCGAAACACGAGGATTAATAACGAGGCTGCTCTAGGCAGCCGTCTAAAGTAATTTGTACCTAAATACCTTCGGCTTCTCTCGGACTGGGGTACGCAATAATTCAAGCGCACAATCAGCCCCGGCGATCTGGAAATTTAAACCTATCAGGATCACGAACTCGGCGCGGCGGTCGGGCCCGCGCGCCAGAATCGACCGGACTTAAAACTGATTGCTGCTCGTATCACGGACAATCTCGTGGATTAGGCTAATAATTCACGAGTTACATTAGCGGGACACTGCGCCGCCGGTCCGATCGCGGGATGACGATGACTCGGGATCGTTGGGCAATTCGCATATGTGGGAGGAGTGGTTGCGGAGGGCCGATTTTCGGAGTAATTAGAAAAGAAGTTGCGGGTCTTTCGTCTCGTTACCGTTCCTAGATCCTTGAAGGGAGATGAAGCGCACCCTTTTAACGAACTGCCGCGGTCCCGCGAGTTCCGTTTCTTCGTTACCGTCGTACCGAAATGGAATCCCGCGACGGAGAAGGGAAGAGGTTCGATCGCGTTTCATTCCGGCGAATGCTTATTCAGTCTCCAACCGACTGTGATCTCATTAACGTGCCTGAGTGGCTACGGCTGCTTAAAACTGTCCCACATTTCGTAATAATACCTCTGTAGCCGCGTTATCGCGTTCTCTCTCTCTCTCTCTCTCTCTCTCTCTCTCTCTCGCGACCGAGCAATTAAAAAGGTTCCATCCGTGCAATTAGGACCTTCCGACAAGAGGACGGCCCTCCCCGGAAGGGCTACTTGGCCCGTTTGCGTGCTCCGCGGATCGGTGGCTGGCTGTGCTGGAAAGAAAGAATTAAAAGGAAGACGCCATCCGTGTCTGCGTTATATAGCAGCGTCGATCCATTGAGCTGGGGGCTTCTGTTCCAGTTTCCAACGGTTCGAGGAAACTTGCCTCGGGAACACCGGGCTAGAATCTGTAGTTTACAGCCCAGCGATCTTTCTAAGTCGGGGTGGAGGAAGAACGTTATCGTGCACTCGGCTAGATGCAGTCCCGTTCAGAACTTGCGAATCTTTTCAACGTAAGACTCTCGCCGCTGCTCGACTGGGAATTTTATTTAAACGACGCCCGCAAGATGCTCCCCCTTGAATTTCGTTGAGTGTCCGCTTCACAGAAACGTGCAAACTTTCCTGCCCACGGAACCGCGGAAATTGGCCGCGTTCCCCTCGCCGTCGATCGCCGCGTTAATGAAGTAAACGCCAAGGGCTCGATACCATTAAAGGGTTCTCCCGTGGCTTTGGCGATCTAAACGGCTGATCCGTAGCGCGCCAGCTTCCGTCGGTGCATGTGTTTTCCAAATCGGCCTCGCATGAACCCGAAACTGCATCGCGAATGCATAGAGGATACCAATTCCAGTATTCCACCGGCTGGATGTTATCTCTGTTATATCAAGCGCAGGATCGAGTAGCCTTCTGCCTCGATCGTTCATCAATTCGCTGGCAATTTCGGCGGGACGCGAACGCGCACAGATAGATCCCGTCGCTGCCAGCGATTTCGTCTTCGCATGCTGCAGCAGAACTACCCCAATTGTTCCAATTAAACTTTGATCGAGCATGCTCCACCGCCACTGTCGTCTGCGGGGACAACGTTTGGAAACGCGATTGGAACACTGACCTTTACCCGCTCGATGATCCTCGGAAACTTTCGACGATTCGTCCTGGCACCGAGGACCTAACTTTAACGAGCTGGCTCTCGACCGCGTAAGAAATCACTGGAACGAGCGGCGCGCCGGGAAAGGTGAGAAGAACGATGCTCGAGGCAGTAACGCGGTCGGGAGAGATGCACCGCACTCTGGAAACGATGAGACAAAGGGGGTCGCGAGTGCTGTTTAACCGAGGGCAATTTGTATAATTTCAAACAATCCAGTTGTGCAGTGGGCTTTACGTCGATCCGCTTCACGGCGAAACTTCCTTAATCCCCACCAGGCTCACATGGACGTCCGGATAATTGGGTGACGTAATTTACATGGGGCGCTTAATATGCCATAATCACCTCGCTCGATGTAATGGCGGCCCTGATGCACTGTCAGGCTGACGCGTTTAATCACGCCTGTTATGGGCTGTTGTCTGCCCCTAGGAAATCGCTTTCGACTTCTCCGTTCACGAAAAGAATCTGCGCGCGGCACGAACTCGATCGTATCGGTCACGGTACATTCTTCAGCGAACATTCGAACGCTCGAATTAGAACAAGGCTCTCCTTTCGCGTTTCACGGTACAGGCTTCTTCGCGCGGAGCGTTAAGCGGCCGATTCGAGGCGTAGCGGTCTCTTATCTCTGGAGAACCAATTGCAGTACCTCGCTCTTATCAGCCGGCCTCGATGAACCGTGGAAAGAATATTATCAGAGAAGTACGTCGCCAAATGTATTCAGCGCACGTTGTTACTGTTCAAACGACTATGTTCTCCAGCCTCGTAATCCGTGGCGAACTTCCCCATGCAAATTCGAGGCAATACCGTAGCCTCGGCATCGCGTCAGACGCCCCAGAAAGGAAATAAGGTGCGTCGGCTCGCGTCGTTATCGGCTGCATATGATTTACAGGGGTTTCAGTTCGTATTTACTCCATCCCGCGACACTCGGCTCCGCCGATTTACGACGTCTCGTTGCGATATTTACCAATAAATCCCGCCACCTCGCCGCTCCTCCGCGAACATCCGCGGCGTTACTGCTACGCGCCAGGCGATGGGAACAATCGCCCTCGAGATTCTTTCCTCGCCAGATATCGTTCGGCACGTCTGTGTATCCGCAGGAGCGACTTGTTTCCATACGGTTTTACGACTCCGACGCGGCGAGAACGCGGCTGGTCTGCCTCGGTCGGGCCTATCGTTTCCAAAACTCGGCCGAGGACCAGCAATCACCGTGGGATACTATTTTGGTACATCAGAAGAAGATTCGGTGTACACGGCTGCGGGGCTCGTCGCGACCCTGACTCAATTTCGAACACGACCCAGCTGCCCTCGTTTGCCCAATCCGCCGGCGTTTCGAGGCGTTTCGGAGCTGCTAAAAGGAACGCCGGAGTGCTTCTCGAAAACGACACGCGTCCCGGCCCGTTTCCTTTCCACTTTTATCTCCCACACAAAGGAATCGCGGCCACTTTACGTCGCGACTCGCCTACCCTGCGTGAAAGGAGCGGGGCAAAAAAATGGAGCCACTTGTCCCTGGAACGTTTCTCGATCGCTACCGGAGAAATTGCCTCAGCGGCAAGCTGCAACGAGACGCGAAGCGTTTAAAGGACCCGCGAGCCCTTCCGGACGAGAACATATTCCCCTGCAGCCTCGGGTAGAGCGAAACGGTTTCCTTTGCGAGCGATTGGTCGCGATCGAGCACGCCCACTGCCGTTATTAATTCTGTATTTAATGAATTGCCAATGCCTGACGTTTCATGTAAACTCGCTGGCCGACAGTGTTTATTTGCATGGGGAGAAACGGTGGGAAAGGAGTGGCGCCTCGCTTTCATTACACCGATCGCCATGAATGCGTTCTGTATAGACGATTGGGCGGATTTACTCGAGGTTGGGATGGCCAAACGAAACCACCAGGGTGTATCAATCATCCCGCCGTTCTCGCCCTGCTCAAAGTTCGCCAGTGCTACGGCCGGAAAGTTACGAGGAACTTATACATATGAAACGAGTGGAATATCAAGCGCGAGTTCCGACGTGCCGCGCCGCCGGCGTCGAGTTAATTCCTCGAGTTAAAGAGATAAGCGAAAATTCACTTCCATAATGAATTTACCTTCTTTGATATAATATGCCATTTTCCACGGTCTCTTGTGGCCCGAACGCGTAGCAACGGCGACGATTCTATCAATAGGTCGCGGTGTAAAAGTAGGTATGCTTTTCTATACGCGTCTGGTGAAGAAATTCAAAGTCGATTTTCTCGAAAATGAAACGCGATATTAAAAAAAGTCACTGTTTCTTTTCGATTTGTAGCAAGTAAATAAGTCGAGAAAAAGGAATAAAATTTCTTGATATTGCGCTTCATTATCGAGATAATCGGCGTTGCCTACGACGAAAAACCTACCTTTACGAATGGGAAATCCATGGTCTAACAATATCCTATTTCAATTCTGTGTTCCGCGACGAAGTATTTATTGCCTGTTTGGGTAAACTTGACGAGAAAAATCTTGATATTTTACCACCGGATGTTTAGAGAAGCAGAGTTTGCTCACCTTTTAGAACTTTAACGCACTCGGTGAGGTTCGGATAGTTGTCTGGATAGTTTGGACTGTAAAATTCCTGCTTGGCCTCCTCCCCTGTGCTGAACTTCTCGCAAACGTCTGAAACGTGTCTCATTTGACGTCGAACGACGTCGTTCGCGACGTACGTAGTCGGCGCCGTGCTGGACCCTTGCAGACTTTGCAGAGTGATCTCCTTGAACGACGAGCGATTCCCCTGCCTCGCCGCTATCTGCGCATGTTCAAAGTTCACGCGATAATTCACAGGGTGAACGCGATGACGTTTATCCGACCCCCGGCTGTTTTTCCCCTCGCGAAAACCTCGGTACACGCCCGAAACGCGTATATCAAAGCGATCCCGTATTAACTTAAGTCCGTTGCGATTGAAAATTTATACGGTCGATCGGCAATAATCCTCCAATGCACAGGTGTCAGATCGTTAATTAAATGAGAGCCCAACGACGCTTCGGGGCAACTGGTGTCGTAATAGCTAATAGCGTTTAAATTATAGTTATCGCCCCTCTGTACGAAATTATTGGGAACCTAGGGAGCGTATGGCGACTATTATTGAGTTCCTACACAGCCTTATGTATCGCGCTGTTTGCGTTTCTTTAACACGTACATTGGTGTAGCTAACAAGGGAAGATCCCGAACCCGAAAATTCAAAAAATTCTGAAACTTGTGAGTATAAAAAATTATTCTGCAGTTCAGGAGTTATAACGCAAAATCAAATGTACCCCCTTAGAGGGAATTTGGGCAGCAAACAAAAGTTGGGTTGTAATCAGGAGGAAATTCCTAACATATTCACAAAGTTTTAGAATTTTTTGAAATTCCAGGTTCGGGATCTTCCCTTGTGAGTCTCGAACATTTCGTTCGGGATCTCTAGTAATCCTCATTCGAATAAAAATTTCGAGGAACATTCTTATTCGTCGATTGAAAGGTATTCTGTGATCGAAGGGACAAGTGTAGGTATACCGAATGAATAGTATAACATTGCTTGACTTACGTTGCTGAAACTTCGCGATGTGGGGATATCCTCGACGGAGCTCAATCGTCCTGTCGTTGATTGAACAAACGTCCGCCCAGTGGACACATCTATCTTCTGTCTCCCGCCGGACGTACTCCTCGAGGACACGGTCGAATCTGGACACGAGACTTTCACTTGCCCCGTGTCGTTCTCGGTTCTCAGCGTCTCGATACTCCTCTGCATCTCGATCTCCTCCACGTCGCTCGGGCTTACGCTGACCAGCTCCAACACTTGCAGCGCAACCTGCTCCCTGGGGCTCGAGGTGTCTGCTTGCCAGGAAGTCGCCCGGCGAAACTTCCCGATAGACCTGCCCTCTCCCGCAGCTCGGTCTGTGCTGGAGGAGAACCAAGGAAAGGATCGACCGGCCTTTCGTGTGTCGTGAGTACTAAAATGTGACTCCTCTGTTTGGCGTGTGGCTTCCGCGGCTGTCCCAGTGACTGAAACATTCATTGTCGGAACATTTAGGTTACTAAGCGGTCTGGAAATTCATTTCGTAGAAACATAATGATTGCTCCAGCACACAAAAGCGATTCGAAGCGCATACGAGCATTGTTTCGTTTCTTCTTTATTTTACACTGGCATTTCCCGCCCAAAAATGTCAGGCAACCCCCGCGACCACAGTATTTATCTGTAAATACGTCTATCGACGAATCCACTAGCGTTTCTCCACTCATACCTTTCCCATACCGTTTCTCCTATCGTATTTCTCATAGCTATTTATTTCCCATACTATCGCAAATTAGCATTCAAGAACGTTTGATGCAAGAAGCCCCTAGAATAAACAGACCGGCTTTAACAGATCAAAGGCTCCTGTGCAAAGAAACGACTCTGGGATGGCCGTGTCCGTCTCAACGAAGGTCTTTACGTTGGTTTATTTTGCGGTCATCGCTCTTGCAGATCACACTGGTCTAGCGAAGCGGCTCCAATTCAGCTTCACATAAATTGAAGCGAGCGGCATCGATTCCGCGGCAGTGGAGCATTTGAATAGAATTCATTCAACGGCGATGAGGTTTTTGCCGCGCACGAATCTGGGAAATGTTTCATTTGATTAAGCACTCCGCTAAAAACGCGACAATGAGCACTTTATTGCCGATAGCGGTCGCTCGTTAAAATTAATTTCAGCTAAAAAGCCATCAGCGTGCACGCGCATCTCTCGTAGCGTGTCGATGCTTTTTCCTGAAAAATTTAGTTCGCAACAGAGTTTTTGCGGACTAGGCTTTGAAATAATTCGCTGAAAAGCAGTTTAAACAGAGATTTACAGATTCGAGGGAAATGTTTGCGGCCTGTTCCCCCCGGACTGAATTCGTAGCTTTCGAATTTGCAGCTTAAATATACTCCTCAGAAAATCAGGCTAATGGTATAAAGGAAAACTGACGGAGTGGCCAGGATCGCAGAGTCGAAATCTGCGAATTCGGCTTACGGAGAACACTAACAATCAGATCCGTTTAACCCTCGTTCCAGTTATCCCCGTTTTCGTCCCTCAACAGCCATCGGCTCGCGACAATTCGAGTGCGACCTCGTTCGCTGGACACATGAAATCGGATTCGGGCCGACGTGTAAATGAATTTCTCTGCGTGCCTGGCTTTCTCGAAAGGTTGGCGAAAACGGTTATCAGGTAGGAATTCGTTTCCATGGATCAAAGTGACGGGCATCGCCGAGGCTGAACTGCGAAATCGTGTGCAGGGTTTTCCCGAATTGGTCGCAACGGCCGAGGCACGATAGAATGCCAATTTCGAAGGGCCTGTGCAAAATGGCCTTAAGAAGGAAGCGCCTGTGTAATCTCACCATCTATTGAAGACAAAGGCACGTCTTTTAGCGTAATTATACCACGGTGTACGCTCGAAGTGTCTCTGAGATCGGTCCTCTCTAACAAAGCCGACATTTTCCTACCAAAAAACGTGTGTAATTTCGTCTAAAGCGTTTAATTCCCTTCCGTCGGCCGTCCATTAATTTGCATTGCTCGCAAGCGCGCCTTTTTCCGCGCAGAACACCGCGCGAATTGAGTACCGGCGGGGCCTTACCCGAGTTCGCGTCCGGTGGAACTCCGCAATTTCATTAGCAAAAATTAGCGCGAGAAGCGCGAGGCGTTTCCACTTGGGGCTTCTTCGACCGTTTTTAATTTGCACGGGGATAGCAGCAGCTTCGTCGACGCAACCGAAATTCGACGGGCACCCGACGCTCGGCGCGTATACCTATACGTCGGGCGCAGCAAGTAAAAGACAAAACTGTGGCGTCGAATTTATTCGTCCCTTTCAGACGTCGAAGATGAAACTTGAAATTTTATCGGTTCCCTGGTCCCATCGACTCGGTGCAGGCAAACAGGAAAGCGTTATGCTCCCTCGAAACATCTTCCACCATAACCCTGCGACGCATTTCTTGTCCTTTTAGAACGCGTCTTCCATGTCTGCCTCTGCAGCAATAAGTGTACCCTTCGCCAGATATTGTCTACACGTTAAAAGAGTCCGGTATCTGATTTCCTCTGCGACGCCCTTTCAGCGTGCACGGACCGGACAGTTGTTTCGGAAGTAACTGGTGAATATCAGGTGACATCTTTCAGAACCAGCTGAAGCGCATTGCCATCGATTAAACTCGCTACCTGTTCCTCGTCGAATACACGTCGCGCAGAAGTGAATCGCACTGTGGAAAATAGTATTGTTATTCACCGATGGAAATACGGTTGAATTCCTCGAAAGGGGACGAATTTTTAGGGTAGTCGAGCGATTCTAATAATTTCGACTGATTTCAAGTTAATAATTTCAACTTCGCCGCGGGCTTTCCCGGAAGTCCTCGGGCCGCGTAATTTCCAAGGGTGGATTTCTAAGGTCAGAAGCTGCGACAGAGATCTGTATCCACGTTAGCCGAGTAAATCTGATCGTTGCGCGCGCAAGGCACTTTGTTTTTGCCCCTTTTCCTTCTCTGCAATTCCTCCTACTTCGTTCAGCGCCTCGGTTCAGAGACTCTTCCTGGTTCCATCGCCCGCTCGCCAAGAAGAACGCCCCGCATTATCCTCACTTTTTCCGCGCAGCGAGATTTTACCACGTTGTTTACGAGTTTGTTTCTTTTTCCTTCGGGATCCTCATATTTCTTCCGCCTGCGATGCTTCCCTCCGATCCCGCATTCGCTCGTAGGTACATACTTTTCGCATATTTCTCCGTCGTGGCAATTTTTCCCCTGCCCCTCAGCTCGCCTCCTTTCGACGATTTCTACCCTTCGCACGGCAAAGTCTTCGATCCAATCACCGGTCAGTTCGACACCGATGCAAACTGCAGGGGCCGAATTAATCGAGCCAGGTTCAATGTTTGCTCAGGGTTCAGTTGTTGTTTCGGTATCGAGCGGTTCGTGTTTCGAAGAAGGAAAACGGGGAATTACAGTGTTCCTCCTCCTGTGAAGCTCCATTCCAGCCACGTTAAACTAGCGATGGAAAAAAGCTCGCGAAACTGCGGGATAATTCGAATGTACAAATTGCCAGGCAAGTTTAACTATTTATATATTAGCTGCGAGGCTGCGCCACGAGCCCGAGTATTACCTTCTATTTATAATTTCCCACGGGATAGCACTTTGCGGAACAGTCTACTCTGCAGCTTCTTTTCCCTTTTGCGTCGTTTAATTTACCGCCAATTCATTTTCTCGAGGCCCGGCACGCACGTGGCCTCCCGGTTACCGTTCTATTAATTAGCGCCGCGCGCCCTTTAATCCAATTAACGGAACAAGCACGAAATATTTTAATGTAACGATGACGGAGGCGCGGCGTAGGTCGCACGGAATTAACGTTCAATTTATTTCCTTTCGCCGTTTCCTCTATGCTAAATAAACGACACCCCGTCGGATCTCGAACGATGCCACGGGGTTCGAGGAGACAAGTTTCCATTAATCTGCTGAGCTCTTCCGCGTAGGAGCTTTGGCGGATTTGACGTCGAGATAAGTTCCCTTTGTGGGAATATCAGGGAAAAGTGTGGAAAGTGCGAGTGTTAACGTATTCTTTGAGGCACTAGAATTCTCTGGAAAAACAAGGGCGATCCCGCTGCGGAGTCGGAAGCAGATTTCACAGCCCAAAGGAAAAGGACTCTGTTTATGAAGGGGATAACTCGGCTGACAGTGTGCTCGCTAAGTAAACGGAGGATTGAAGAATCGAATTGCCCGACTTTCCCATCAGCTTCTCCACGGACCCACTCTAGTGACATTAAGCTGGCTGAATCGCGGGCCATAGCTATATTGCATCAAATATATCACGTATTAATAATCAGAAATTGGAATTCCAAAGTTTCATTGCGCGTTACATTAGCCAAAGCTTTCGCTCTAATTGCGTTAATAGTCATTATAAAGGAATAGCTAATAACGCGAGAGTTTAGAATCGCTGCTAATTAACCGGCATTTTGTAGAAACCCGTTACGACACGTTCGTTAATATTTTGAAATGCCTGACGCTAATTAAGCTCGCATTAAAGCAGGAAACGCCCTGCGCAAATATTTGCTGGATGGAAATTATTATAGCACATGTACATACTCATAATGGATCGATTCGAGTGATATTTACTCAGCCAGCCTGATTAGCAGGCAATTTCGCAAAATGACGGGCCTTTCGACAGCGATGCATGTTAACATCCCGTTATATTCAACACAGGTAATTGTTGCTCCTCGAATTGTTACTCTTCGTTTGAATTCATGTCGTAATTCTCGAGAGTAAAGCCTGGCAACACCCACGCATTCATCTACCTTCCCATCCCTTTTAGAAATTCCCCCCCATAAGTGCTTATTCCTGCACGTCTCACCAAAGTTCGGCAGCATCGAGCCTGGATGGGCAACTTTGTTCCTTCAACGTTTAATCCTTGCGCAACGTTTGAATCTTTTCGCTCGTCGGAGTTGCCACGTTTCTGCTGGTACTCCGAGGTAACGCGAGCGATTCTGAAGGAGCGTTCGATGATAAATCGAGAAACTTTCGCGACTGAGGTGCTCCATATCGAATACTCGACTCGGGTATCACGTCCACGAGGATCTTTGCGCGGTATTCACAGAAAGAATGGGGTATAACGCCTCTATGGATCGACGCCTATCTCGCGAAATTTCGCGCAACCCCTGCGTGTTCCATCGCGGTGCGTTAAACGACGATTAAAACTCACGGCACGGATACGCAGAGCTTCCATACAAATTGGGAAGTTCGCTAACTTGCTCGGGAAACTAGCGTAGATTTATCGCCGCGCTGCGGGATGAAATTACGAGGCAACTTCGAGGGAAATTGTCTACGCGCTAGCCGGGCGATATTAAAAATTGGTGTCTCGCTGAGAGGCCTATAGCTGCCGGTTAAATACCGGTCGTTTCATTTCCACGGGAAAATTCACTCTCCCCCGCGAAATAATAACCTTGCCACCCAGGAATACATATGAATGGAAACTCTTAGGATGAATTATCGCGCGATAACAACGGCTGTAAACCGTTGGGTTGTTAAAGCTGATCCGTTGGCCACGTGCAACGGCTAAAAATTCTACCCGGGTGAATTACGCCGCCGTGAAATGTCACGGAAATATGTCGGGCCGTAAAATATTTCCAATCTACAGAATGGACTGGACCAGATACGTCTGAGACGCTGGAAACAGGACTTCCATACGATCCTGGCGAATATCTCCGGAGCAAATGGGCGATAGCTTCAATTTTATTGTTTCGAATATTCAAGCGTGCCTCGCGAGCAGCCAGTTGAATTTTTCCGTGCACCCCGCTTAGACTTTGTTCAGACGGACCTCAACCATCGCCACTACCCCGCGTGACGCGGACACGCACGTACACCCTAGGAAGAATTCCATTTCCTTCGGTACCCGCGCGGCGTGCATACCTTGAAATTTTAGATTACATACAGCGAACACCTTATTCGATCGAATGGCTGCCGGGTAACCGTGTTTTGGGCGCGATGTATGCGATTATTTTCACGCATCTTTAGTAGACATTTGCGCTGGCAAGAAAGTCGTTGTGCCAGAGGAAATTCAATTCGAGGGTCCCGTGTTCTACCAGAGCTTTCAAATTTTTATTTTTCGACAGGCGGATATTAGGAGATACTGCTGACACACTCAGGAAACGGCATAAATCACCATCAGAATTCTAAGGACATTTTCCACATATAGTCACTCATCGCTCATCGAATTATTTGACAGCGACTGGAAGCTGGGAACATCGTCCCAAAATTACCACCACTGCATTAATCTCCGCTGATTGGACTTTACCAAAGGCCGTACACGTATAGCAGGATTCTAGCGTCCAGCTGATTTGTCACTGACACGCTGACCCGCGAGAACCTGGGGGGGGTGCGATAAATCCGCGCTCGCGCGAACAATATTCGCGATCCCGGTCGCGCCGCTCGTAAAGTTCATTGAGCGGTAACCGCAAACAAAAAGTTTTCTGTTTACCGGTGAATTATGGAATTTTATCTATTATAGCCGTGCTGATAAAATACGGCGCTGGTCGGGGCGCGAAGCCGAGCGTTGAAGACGGGAGAATAGAGTATCTACGGCTTGACCCTTCGTTAAAACCGGAGAGCAGTAGTCTGATTTATGTTTCTCGGTGTCTGAAATTTTATTCCATGATCACTGCAGTGAGAGGAGAGATTCATTTCCTGCTCGAAGAACCGTGCTCCTTGATAGTTATTAATTATTCCCGTCTACTATTACTCGGGCAGACTGTTCCACGAGGGAATTTCAATCAGATTGCACGTCGATTAGGAGCAAAATTTTTCTGCTCATTTTTCGTCCAAGCTTTCGTGCATATTAGGGTGGCTCTTATTTTCGACTATTGAATTTTCTTCGGGGCACGCTCCAGAATAGTTCCAAATAATTAAAAAAAAATCCGTGTAAAGTTTCAGCTCGATCGGATAAAGGGAAAGGGTTTTTAGTTTTTCAGACTTTTTTCGAAAACCGTTTGGCGCACGAGAAAAAGTAATACAACATAAAAGATGCTCCTTGTCCGGATCTACCACTTTTGTTTGACATATTTTTTTATTTAATCAATAACTTGGAGGATATTATACAAAATCGACTTCGCGAGCTGTTAAATAATGATTTAAATATTTAAGGGCCCAAGGGTACCCTTTTCCGTTATCCGATCGAGGTCAAACTTTACACGGATTTTTTTTTTAATTACTTGGAACTATTCTGAAGGGTGCCCCGAAGAGAATCTTGAAAAAATATTTTACCAAGAGTAAATAAGAGCCACCCTAGTGCATGTTCACCAGAAATCCAGAATTTTCGTCATATATCCAGGCATCGTTGCTCAAAGGCAGCTGTGATCTTCACCACGCTTCTATTCCCTCGCTTCTTCCTTCCTCCTCGAACTGCACGCATCGAACGGTTCCACCGCGACTATCTGTTTGTTAAAATGGCAGTAAGCAAAAATCAATAGCTGCCGCGTAACGATTGATTGTTCCTCCGGGACACGGGAAAGCTCCTTGAAGACGCTCGCGAGGTTCCGCCTCGAACATCTCGAGTGTCTCTTCGTAATGGCGCGTTTGAAAGGAGTTGCCGGCGACTAAGTGTACCTGTAACTTTTACATTACGCTGTGGATATTGCAAATCGCTCCAAGCAGAAGTTTACAGTGCTCTAAGACTCCCGCGACAGGCCGCTGCACTATTCGAGGTAATCCATTTCCCTTGGGTTACGCTCGATGATCATCGAATCGATCTTCGGCTTTGAAATTTGCTTAAAAATCGCGTGCATCGCGGTGGGAGTATGCGAGGAACGATATATTCGCTTCCTCATTCTCAGGGGAGTAGACAAGAATTCGATACGCGCGTTCTTCTGCGATATTTCTCAATGTTCTCGGCAGTGTTAGTGAATTGTTATAAAAAATTATGAAATTCGTGTTTAGGAACAAGCACGTTTAATTGATCCGAGTATTTCTGTGTCTGCTGTCGGATAGGATTGCCCGATATCCAAACGCTTCTTCAACATCCAGACGTTTCCTTTCGTTCTGGATTATTGAACTTTTTAGGCCCCGCTATCCTTCTTTCTCTTGCAAGCGTATCGTGAATAAATCTCTGTCGGATTTGCAGACGGTTCCTCGATACAAGGAGTACACCGCCGAGAAATGGCCGCTGGGCAGATTTATCGTCGGGCTATTCTCCTTCTGATTTCCCAACTTCTCGACGAGGAGCTTGAGGTTGACACTGACGAAACATTTCTCTCAGCTTGAATGCCGCGTGTTCCAGCTGTTTTTCCTGCCTATGACGGTGGAGAAATATTCCCCGCGCTTTTTGCGGCTGTCAGAGGTCTTCGAACAACCTCCTACTCCAAGGAGCTGTGTTCGTAGCTCTTAACCACGGCGATCTCTTGACGGACAAAGTGTACGCTCGCTCTTGCGCTGCCTAAACGAAGGGACGCTAAGTGAAGCACAGATTGCCTTGCAACAAGAACAACCGCCCCCAGTTACGGGAAAGGGTTCATTTCCATTCGGCTTAATAATTTAACGCTTTTCAGGAGATTGGCTTCGTTCGTGATCCAGCCGCGGCAAGGGTTGCGCCATCGCGGTAAATTTATGCCACGTTCGCGTTCCGAGGTTTCCCCCTGCAACGGTTGCGCTCTCTTCCCCGAGATTCCCCAAAATTAAGATTCCATTCTCCCTTCTTTCATTAAAATGCAGCAGCCCAGCGGCACGGCGGCGTAGCGGCCCGCGCCGACCGCGGGAGTTTTCTTTCCTTATATAAAATTCACCAACACCGCCGGGATATCGCAATCTGCTCTGCGATATCCTGATTGCGCGGTTATACATTATTCTCTCTTCGCGGGAGGAGTCGCGGGTGTACGCAACGGCTGCGACCCGCGGCCAGAAATCGGCACCAGTATTCAGGACCAGCCGTGATAGTGGCCAACGGGGTGGCAGGGAGGTTTCCAGTGGGGTAGCGGGCTCCGAGCCAGTGACCATCGAAGGAGAGGATCGTAACATTAGATCTCTTCCGGTCGAATCTCGGCGAGACTCCTCCCACCGTCTTTCGCGGCGAGCACCATCTATCTTTTTCGCTGACTTCGCCCAGCCCACGGTACCCGTGACCGACGATTTATAATGGAAATTCCGTGGATTTCCCGAAACCGGGGCTCACAATGGCGCAAAACCATTAGCGGCGAGACATTAATTGCGCGAAGGTCAACGGACCCCTTCGCGATAGAGCGCTCCCTTTGTAATCAGCGTGCTGGCCGAATGTTGCTTAACAATTAAACTAACGATCCACCGACCAGCGTTACGGGGGAGTAGCGTTATTGGGTTCTGAAATTTTCGGGATCGAATTTTGAGGGCGCTGCCCATTGGTTGAGAGAGTTAAGAGCCAGCCAAATGGTGTACCATGGTCATTTAGCTGGGCATCTGCAGCGCTGAGTGTCCAGGCAAACCGAGCTGCTACATTACCGTTGACCCAAGTACTAACCCTTAAGTGTTGACTGTATCTTAACTTTGGCGATTAGACGGGAATCAGGGTTTCTGCGGGGCAGAGCCGATGGCCCGAAGTGTCCAAGTCCTTGGCTGGTTATGTATATCGAATTAGTTTCGGGGTCTGCCTAATTTCACTCGACCGTCCGCGTATATCATCTGCAGGACGATAGGGGGACCAGGGAGAGCGCAATCTTGCAGCCGTATTTCTTCCGTTATTCGCCAGTATTTTACACCCACCCTTTGTTCCATCTCATATCCAACGGCGAGACAACGAGTACGCAGCGCCGCGGCTGGGGCAAGTTCGCAAACTGCATTAGAATTTTCCCTGATTCCCAATAATTTACGTAGCGCGCGAGCATTAAACCGCGCCGCGTCTTGGGAAACAAGAGAGGGCCGCGCGCGTGCAAACTACGTAACGCGAACCTCGATTCACTTAACCAACTACGGTTTTGCGGTAATGAATTCGTCCTCGCGAGGGTTGGACAGAGAGATGGGTCTGCGGAGATAAGTGCAGCCAGGAACGGGGGATAAGAAACAGAGTTCCCCGCGCTCGCCAAGCGCGCAATATCTTGCGCGGGAATTTAATGGACTCCAAAGGTTGTTTGCGAGTACTTAGCGAATGCGCGGTTAGGTGTTTAGCGCCCACGCTCCGAATCACCCCGGCCCGTCGGCCTGCGTGGCAAACTCCACGCAATAATACAATTGTACCGCGAGCGCACCGTTGCGTCGTCGCTATTTAATAAGTAAACAGTCCCGGGTACACAGAGAGTCGGCGGGAGCAACGATAAATTAATGAATCGGCAATTTCCATCCCCTAATTGACAATCGCGGGGTAGTCGGCGGCAAACGAAGTTCCCCGCGCGGTGGCGCGCGTCTATCGGACGATCGCGTCTCCCGAAAGTGTCGACGATTAAATTCCGGATCGATTTGAGATTCTCTGGAAGGCGGAGAACCGCTATTCGGACCATGGAACGCACCACTTGGTGGCCGAGATCGTTGACAATGCCCGGTATGCGCGAGTTCTAAATATACAGGCTCCTCTCTCCCGTCCTTGTCTCGCGGTTGCACCGGTTTTCCTGTCTTCGGATGCCTCCCCGATGCCTCCATCCTTCCTTCGAACCGCGTTCGCGTTAATTTTGGAATCCATGCGAGAGGGAGGGACGTGAGTTATTGCCGGGGAGCCGTTGTTGCTCTTTTTCCGCGTTCCCCTTCTTTTACATAAGTTTACGAACGCGGATTTCAGCCCTCCCCCTCCCTCGGGCATTCGAGGAATTTGCTCGCGGACCGGCGAGCTTCCCCAAATCCTCCACGAGCTTTCGCGGAAAAATTTCGACCAGCCAAATGCAGCCGTGAGTTGTGAGTAACTGAACGAAATGTAGAACAGCGTGCTCCTTTTGCTGCTTCTGCGGAATCGTGGTATTATTAATGTTCGGTAGAGTAAAGGGCGAAAGGTCCTCTTGTACCGAGTATCTAACCCATCAGACTTCCCTACGATGGTATGTAGGGTAATTGCGGGAGAGATGCCGCACTGGGAGAGACGCCGTACCTTCGGTATTTCAGGGTTATCGGTAATAAAATGCAACACTGTCGATTTTATGTGCTTTAGGCTGTTCGTTTAGGTTAGATTCGTAAGCGAGAACGTGTTTCCATTATTACTTTGAAATATTTTGCTATTTTTCGAGGTAAGCCTGCCGCACTTTGCCTCAATAGTTATACGTCGAGTTTATTTTTGCTATCGTAGTAGTTAAAAATTCATAGCTTTTCGTGATAATTTTTGTAATACGTTAAAGGAACTCTGTGGAATATTTCTCGGCCAGAATAGCACTTGGAAATAAGAAAGTAGTATTTTACAACTGTATAAATTAAAAAGATGTTTCATTTTACTTTGCTTTTACTATTTTTTTAAGTAAAATGTTAAAATTGACAGATTTAAATGGAAAATTAAACGTTTTTCGAAATGCGGCACCACTCCCGCACGTGCGGCGTCTCTCCTAAAAAATGGATGTTTTTAGTTTCAATTTTTTAAGGGTGACAAATATTAAAATTTTGATTTTCTTTAATGCTAGTAGTGGGACAAGATGTTCAACTAATAATATGTATCTTTGCAACAAAATATTCATTGCAAAATTTAGACACGGTGACAATTCTGCTTAAGGTGCGGCAACTGTCCCACAATTACCCTACGCGCATGTACGTACTTTCGATAAACATCTTCTTTCCACTATTATCTTTCGGAACGCCACTTCGAATCGCGAGACAACGGCTTCCATTACACCTGCCAGAGCATCAGCCGCCGTTTCTTCGCCGAATTCATTGTTAAACGGCACAAGTTCTATTGTGTAGCTTCCACGGCCGCGCAGAAGTGCCTGGCAAGGACGCGTAAAACCAACGAAATTCCCGCGTCCATTTAAAGCAGAGGTATGAAGAGAGTGTCGCGCAACGCCAGTATGTGAACAAACTCTCCGTTTCGCTGTGGAAACGCTTGAAACTTAAACTGCGCCCTTTAAAATGCGGGGGGAGCTCTTGTGCCGACTGCAGCCGCCGACTTTCTTGTCCCGAGGCACAGGCAACGTTGCAAGTGTTCCCCAGTTAACGCAGGGTTTATTCCACACTTTCTTCCGCGAAAACAGCTCTTCCCCTCGGGAACTACGCGGGGGGAAAATCCGAGTGCCACTTTCCCCTACTCTACGCTTATGAAACGGAATCCGTGATTAAAAGTAAAGTCGTTAGCGGGCTGTGTCTAGCGCGCGTTACCGAGGGTTCAATAATGCTGAATACGCCGACGAGTGGAGCCTGCATTTCTGACGCGAACGATAACAAATAGCAATGAGATAGAAACGCCTCTCGGCTGGATTTCCCTGTTTTTATTGTCCCCCTTCATTTCTGCATTCCATCACAACTCTTTTCGCGCCCCGCGTGCTTTTCGTCAAAGCTGTTGAACGTGTACTTAGATCGGTGCAGTACATTTATTCCGCACGAGACCTCTGCGTTATGGAATCACGTTACGCAAACGTTAACTGAAGTATTGTAGTTGTAAGAACCACAGAAAATGGCCGAGAATTATTCATCAACGCGACAACATAGAAAAAAAGGGTATTGGATTTATTTAATGTCGCCCGCGGCACGAGAACATTTTTTTTTTTAAATTCCAAGCATGTTAACGGGACATTGTAAATGATTCATTACATACGACTATCTCGTTTGAATTTGTTACACGACTTTCTGCGGACGGGTAACTCGCGTGTGGTTCATGAGAGATACCTTGCGATTTTTTCGATGAAATCCCAGAGAGGCTGTACTAACTCGTGCTTGAATTCACTGGTTTACGACTCTCTGGAAACGACGGGTAGAGAGGGGGAGAGAGAGAGATTTGCGTTTCACGGTGATACTGCTTTTTCTGGAGCTCTGACGCGTGATGCATTAAAATCCCCTACCAGATACAGATGCTTTTAAAGGGGTATAGGACTCTTGAAATCTTAAAAAATCGATTTTTTTTATTATTATTAATTCTGAAAGTGCCATGCTTCGTGAATATTTGCAACAATGTTTCGCGAAGAAATTCGAATAATTACGGAAATTATAGCGCCGAACATAATTGAGTGCACCGTCGAGTAGCGGCCTCGCGGAGCGGTATTGGCGTAGGGGACTACACTTTGAAGCCGTTTATCTCGAAACTACATTTTCAAACACGGTGTACATCATAACTCTTGAACGAATGAATATTTTCACTTAAAATTTTAACTGCAGCTGGAGAATTCCATTCTCTATCGTGAGGAATTTCCGCATCAACATTGGATGTTCGTAAAACATTTTATAACTGATTAAAGACGATTTTCTCCCATAAAAATGTGGGGAAAAATTTATTCGTGTGTAACTTTTACAATTTTCCTGTAAATTCGCCCAGCAAAATTTCACGCGATAACTATTAGTGTAGAAATTACTCACCCCAAAGCATTTTGCTTTTAGATTATTGGTTCACCTAGGACTATGTACACCGATTACAGCTGTGCGCTACGCGGGATCATCTTTAGCTTCAAAGAACTTGAATAATTTTCAACATTCTGACAATTTTTTTATCTTTCGTTACTTGTAAAAGCGTACATAAGAAACTGTGAAAAATACCCGTATGGTGATTATTTGGTGTCTAAGCAATCCAACCGGCAAGAAACCGTCGATTTCAGTCGTTCAATAGTTCTATACCCCCTTAAGTTTTACACAAATCCTCTTTCGTTTACAGCGATATTAGTTCACCCTGTTTGAAACGCGACACGTCGAAATAATAGATGTAAATTTGAGTTCCCGCGCGATGGCTCGAATGTTTGAAACGTACCTACCCACCCTCGTGCCAATTTTTCTGGTGTATCGACTTCCTTCAGCGAACATTTCAGCTGTGGAAATTTTGTGTTTCGCGGCGCACCACTCGGTGGAAGGATCAGGCGAACGTTCATCGTATCCTCGTAAAGTTATAGATCCGGGAAATTTATGCCAGGGAAAGTCGAGTTTGCCGAACGGTTACGATAAAACGATCCCGAACGACCTGTAGAGCAACCGCGCGCGATTTCATTCCCATTTGGTCGCGTATGAATTTCACGTCCACCGTCCCGATGAATAAACATCGACGATCGATACGCGAGCTTTTATTCCGCTGTAAATTTTCCATCGCACCTGATGACTCGAGAATTCCCCTTAACGATTTTCCGCATTATTGTGTTTCGCGTCTATTGTCCATCGCTACGCGATTTCCTGTTACCTCCATCGCGGGTTCGGGAGCCTAGGTGCATTTTCACACAGGCGTTTACGCTCGGTGCTCATTGAACAATAGCAACCGCTCGGCAATCGTGGCCCTCGAAGCGGTCGCGAATGGAAATGTCTTCCCTGCGGCCGGTCAGCTTCTTGCCCGATCTGAGAACGTTGCAACAAACACGAGAGTACTTTCCGACGACCCTCGGCCGGCAACTGACGCCCGCGTAATAACGCGCGAACAATTACGTCAATTGCACGTGTCACTGTTCGCTTATCAGAATTATGGTAATGTCGCGCGGTTATTATGCCCGTGTTTCGGGGAGTAGCCGGGATTATTTATACCGAGGCGCGTTTTGCGATCGTGCCAAACGTACTAATGCACGACTAATGCGCCCACGCAAATACGATCATTAGGCGGGGTCGTCGAAGTGCTCGTTCGAGGCAAGAACGAGGGGATGTCGAGTAAGGAGTGGTTAAATGAATTTTGAGGCCTACATTTAAACCGATATAGAGAAACCCATAGAAATAGGGTCTGGTGCTCGAAATTCGAAGTAACGCGAAACCAAGGCAAATAGGGAAATTCTTCTGCTACAGAGAGTAGAAGAATGCGCCCTGGTTCCTAAAAGGATCGTATTGAATTGTTGAATTGGGATTCAAATTCGACTACCTCTTCCCTTCGAGGCACAACTATCCTACCAATTGACCCATATAGATCGCCTACCTACGAGTTTTTTCCTCCCCGGGCTCCACGATCGATGAAAGCCTGCATCATCGAATTCGATACCCTGAAGGAACCTACGAATTGCCCAATATCCAAGCCGACTGTATTAACCGACTTCCCACGGAACTTCTCCCCCTTCGCGGGCACCCGGAACTCTCGGAGAACAAATAAAATCCTCGTAAAGCTTGGAAGTTGCTCGAGGCTCGATCGTGGATTCGGTGGACGGAGGGAAACGAATTTGCGAAGGTACTTTCCGTGAAAGCCGCTGCCGCAGCTATGGATCGCGTACCGCCGGTTAAGAGTTACTCAAATGTTGCGGGGGCGATCGCCCCGGCGGAGAATAATGTGGATGATAGAGGAGCGGGATGATAAAACTGGAAGACGAACGTTCCTGCTTAGTCGTCGGTAAAGGGTGCGGATAGGGGCGGGGGTGTCGGGGCGAGCCGAGCAGCCGTCTATGCGGAGGGGCCGACGAATAATGGAATCGAGCATTATCGGAGTATACGTACGTCTCAATAAAGTTTCGCCGTAAAACGACGAAAAAAGAGGCACACGCCAGCCCGTAAGCCGGATAATCCGCCCGGAGATGGATGAGCAAGTTTGCTCGCGCCTGCAGCGACTTCCTGCTCGAATACGTTGGCCAAGTTCACGGGCATGTTCCCGAGGAGGAATCATCCCTGCTTCATTTCATTTACACCTGCAAGTCAGTTTAATCGAAATAGCCGTGATCACAACGCAAAGGATTTATTCGGACGAACTTCAGCGAAGAAAGTACCCAAGCGTGAAAAGAAGCGCGAAAGAAACCTCGACGACGGTCCAAGTTCCTTCAAGTTCCCCGACCGTCAATTCTTTCCCCACGAAATTCTTTCCGCGGAACAGTGAATTAAATCCAATTTACCAATGCCTCGTGCAATTGCCAGCCCGTTAAGTGTATTTAGGCGGAAAAGTTAGTTACGCCTTAATTGCATTAGCCTTTGCAATTTCTGCGAATGGAAATTCCGGAGAAGTTTGAAGCGCCGCGATAACCAGGGAAAACGGAAAATTAATTTCCCCGGGCAAGAAGTTACGTATTCATCCTGCCGCCGTTTCGGGGGCACGATACATTAATGGCCAAAGGGGGATCTTACTGTCCAGTGTCTCTGAGACGGGATTCCCAGTCGCGGGGCCGAACGAGAATGATAAATCATTCGTTTGAGCCCGACGGCGGGCTCAGGGGGATGCATTGAAACCGACCCTCGTAACATCAATTTTGAGGCGACCTCCTTAGAGCTTGATTCAGCGTCGGTACATTCACCGATCCACCTAGTAAATGATGTCTACACTTAAAACCTCCGTTGGTATCTCATTATAGAATTATGCGGCCCGTGTCGAGGAACGCTTCTCAGTTTTCCCAGTAATTCCGCGCTGGTACCGCGAGAGACTAAACCCTCCTCCGTTTCCATTACCTACATCGGTCCATGCTGGCAGCGTTGCACGCGCGTGCACACAACAAGAGGAGGTCGCATGGCTGAAATTTCCGGGGTTGAATCAAATTTACGGTGGCCGCTTTGACTTCCACACTTTTGACACTCGATACGTACGCTCGAAGTTGTGAAATAGAAAATTGAAATTCCAGCGGAGTAACTAAAATAAAGCGACGAAATAAATCAATTGTCTGACGTCGTTGAACGTAGAAAATACTCGAGGATAATACTCGATCGTTCCGAGCATTCAGTGTTCAGATTGAACGGTCTTTAGTGCCGCGAATGAGTGGAGCCGCCCCTGTTATCACTGAGCGATTACGATCTCGCTTTCCGCCGCATACTTCAGCGGGAAAAATTCATTCTATGTGACCGTTTCCATATATTCGCGTGCCTGCTGCGCAAACTTGCGAGCGGTTAGCATAAATCTCTAGGGGTGAGATTTCCGTCCGTTTATTACCAACACAGGCATCGCGGGCGCCAGCCGAAGAGAACGAGTCTTCTGTCCATGGCGTTAAAGTTACCAGGCACGCATTTTCGTACAGTTAATTAACGTCGGGCCATAACCGGCGCGACGCGCACAATTTCGCGGCATAATTTCGGCTGGACGTAAGGGCGCATTGCCGCAGGTACGGAGTGCCGGCTATTCGTTTCAGGCGACAAAAACAACGACAGTATTCCCATCGCGCTGCGTATAAATAATCGTCGCTCTCGCGGCCTGCGGTTACCCCTGACCACGGTTTTGCCACCAAAAATTCACCATAATTCCATCGTCCAGCGACCCACGAGCTCCGCGCCCCGCCAGACGATCGTCTGCTAACACTGCCAACACTTTCCCGTTCAATTTTCGCGCGATAATCAAGCGTTCACATTGGTTACGCCGCTCTGTAAGTAGATAGAGATCGTTACGCGTCAGACACGGCGGATAAAGGCGATACACAGAGAGAAGCGCGGCCGGTTCACGGGGGTCGCGGTGAGCCAGCCTGGAATCGAGGGGCCGGATGGAGTTATCGAAATTGAAAATTTTACGGGAAAATTGATCAGCGAACGTCGGCCAATTCCATTTTATCCGTCGATTGATTATGAACCGCATCGCGGTGAACCAAGTAGATTGCAGGTGGAATAGAAAGAGGATTACCGGGGCGCGCTGTGTGCTCTGAAATACGGGACACAAAAGGGGGCGAGAGGGGCGACGGGGGAAGGGGAGAAAGGATTCTGAATTGCTGCAGGAAATCGAGAGGTCGATGGTTCTTGGAGCGGGCGGACGACCTACGGGCGCAGTATATCGTAGCTTCCCACTGTTCTAGATCGCACGAGATTCCCCCTTCCCACCGCCGCGTTTCTTTTTTCCGCGCGGACATGAAATATTACGACGCCAGCAGCGACAACTCTATTTTTATGACCGGGACGCCCGGCGTGGACTTCCGGTCGAGGGCCCTAAAGCCATTGCATCGTGGTCGCGCGCTGCTCCCTCGCTCTTCACGCCCGATTGAAGCTTCCACGTCCCCCGTTATCGTCGCTCCTTTAAACGGCCTGGCCGCCCGCGGAAGTCCCCCCGACACGATTATCGAATCGACTGTTTGCGATCGGGTTGCGCTGAACAGCCGCAGCCACCGACGGAGCCGTGTTTTTTTCTCTTATCGAGGCAGACAAGTTGATTCAGTATGGCTATGATCACGGAATCTGTAAAAATTCGTCCCTATGGATATCCTCCGACGCTCGAAGCTTGTCTCGTGGGAGATCATTCTCTGGAAGCACGTCCTCAAGACGGGAACTGGCGGTCCCGTCGGGTAAGAGCGTCCTGTGAGGGTGGCGAACCTATCCAGAAGCGTGAGTGTGCGGGTTCCACTTCACCTTCAGAGTCGGGAGCAGCAGCTTGCACCCCTGCGGTACAGACGAAATCCTGGACACTTCAGGGGGCTTCTGCTCGCTGCTACACGGTGATACAGTTTTGTCACTTTTAACCCTCCGAGTTCTTCTGCCCCGTTGATCCGAGTTCTTCAACACAAAACACGCTACCATAAAACTGACGCTGTAGGTGGACGAGCCCAGCGTGTCTACTCTCGTACAGTCCACTCCACCGTCGAAATTCCTCGTCCGAATCGGCCACGTTGGATCAAGCATCGGACCGTGTAATCTCGCCTTTGCAATTGCCTAGGCTCAATGGCGTAAGTTTCCCACGTGGGTGTAAATTTTCAGCTTTGCGGTTTGACAGCACCGAGCTCAAACTTCCGTGATTCGGAAGCTCCGAGTGACAAAGCGTTCGTGCTCGCTGTAGCGTTCTCATCGGAAGATCACACGTGTGAGCTCTCCTATTTATCGAGGCTAGCTGCGGGAAACTGTTCCGGTATTTTCGCGCAGCGCCAAGGATCACGAAGTTAGGAGCAACGGTGCAATTGAAGCTGGGCGATTTGTCATCGCGTTGCGTCCACGAACCAAGCATTCGTTTTCGTCAAACGCGTTCGCTAAACAGAAATGCTTCTGCGAGCGGAAAAAGAACGCGGGTGGGTTTTTTTTTTTTAATTTTTTAAAATCCGTCGCTCGTTTTCATTGCGCGGCCCCGCTAACGTGAACGAACCGTAGCATGGAATTTTAATAAAACGCCATCAGACATATCAAATTTCAAACGATCGCCCGGGTTTTACGGAATCTTTACACCGGCCCCGCGTTTCCGCGTTATTTTCAGTCGTCGCGTCACGGGTTCACGTAAATCCAGCTACATTGATCACAACCCGCTAGTCCGTATTGTCAGCGGATAACAGGAAAAAAAAAGAAAAAAAAAGGAGAAGGGAACGATGGACGAGACACGTGGTTCTGTCCACTTCCAGTTAATTAATCCGCATTCTCGTTCGACAAAACGTTCGGCCCGTGTATTTTTCCCGTGAAATGGGACGGAACTGGAAACGTTGACACATTGTTAGTCTGAATACTATTGGGATTCGGAGTTACCCCTGTTTGCTTGGCCAACCGACAATTATCAATAGCACCGGAACAATGGCGTAAAATGACGTCGCGCCCGTTTACGTCAAATCACGTACTCCCAAATTATGAGCCACTATCGGGCGTTCCAAAGGAATTGCGAAAATTTCCTTGCCTTCAAAAATCTTGTCCCAAAATTCTTCGAACACTTCCAACGCTTCTGCCACAGAACAAATACGTCCTTCCTCAAAGATAAGTCGACGAATTTTTCACCGACCATTCCAAAAAGGATCCATCGCGTTTTTACGTGCCAAGGGACCCGGGGAACCGTCTCGATCGTTTCGTCGTCGCGTTTTTCAGGTACAGCCGACCGATTAATCCTCGGGTCAGGCGAGAACGCCTACGATGCTAAATCGCTTCAAATTACTACGAATTACACCTCTGGCGAAGCCTCCCCTTCGCTTCCTGTGCCTTTCGTGTTCCTTTCGCCCCCCGCCAGGCTTCCGCCACCCTCTTCCTTAAAAGCAACATCCATCCTGGTTATTATTCCGTGGATTCCGCGGACTTGCATCGTCGGCGGTACAATAGCGAGGGAAAGCCACCGGCTGGGGGAACAAAAAGGGGAGTGAGCGCAAATTTTATCAGATAACATCGGGTTAGGATAGCCAAACGAGGTCATCCGCGTTAAAGCACGCTCATTTAGCCTCTTTCTGCTTCCCCTCGCGCGTCTGTCGCTCATTTCCGCGCGCTGCCCGCTCCGTAATTCATTCGCGTAATCTTATGGAAGCTAACTCGATTGTTACGAATATTCCGACGGGGGTGACCCGTCAAATTTACGGGGGACTGTTACGCGTGCTCCAGACGCATTGTTTTTCGTACACTCGCTGGCGTATTTCATTACAGCGCGAACAATGCAGAACAGAAAATTAGAGATACGTCGGAATGCATATTCGTTGCAATACGTGCTCGAGCGATTAGAAATTTACGGTTTCCATTTCGTTCGGGGCCCAGGGAAATTTTTGCAGATACCTAAGCAAAGGACCAGGCTTCATTTACGAAGCGGAATTATAATAGTGGCCGGCAAGCTGTTGCCAGCGAAAATATCGGCGGTAAATGTCGTGGCAGTTGTAGGGGGAGGAATCGGTACGTGCTTGCTGGCAGATTTCGCAGAAATAATGCGACGGTCCACGGTAGCTTTCGTCGGAGGAAATTTTAGCGGAGGAGAGCGTGTAGCCAGTAGGTATTCCCGAACGGCAAATTTTCCGCTCACTTGAACGAGTAACTAATTTTCCCTGCGGGGCGCAACGAAATGGCAGAAATGTTATCAAACAAGAGAAATTGGCCACAGTTTATAATGAACTTTTTGATGAACCCGCATAACCAATTTCCATCTCACTATTTCATTAAACCTGAATTCATTCTTTCTCGCGGTTCTTTCCCGACGGTGGGCACGTAGCGGCCGCGTGGAATGCGCACTCCACCCTAGAACGAAAGCCTTTGCGTCCTCCGCTACGGATCGCCCGTTAATAATCGCAAACATGGGTCGAGAGGAACGCCCGTCACGTTTCGCGACTGCCGCAGATCGATCGAACGAGATCATCATCTGCTACGTGTCCCGTCGCCAAATACTCTGCGAAAAGCGTCTGCACACGGGACACGGAAACCGTGACAAACCTCGGGGAGTAACTCCGACGTGGTTCTCCGCTTTTGAGGAGACTGTTATTTCATTTAATCCCACCTACCAGGTTGAATCTCGTAATACCCAGGAAAAGCAGACTGGAGGGCAAAGCTGCTTATGGAAAATTCCGCGGTCGGTCCTCGTCGGTATTAATGGAGCCCTCTTTTCCCGAATTATAAACTTCGCGGCGGCCCGTGGAAATGAAGGTTAAGGACCCCGTGGTCGACTCTTCCGGCCGCGAATCTTATCACGGCGCGAGACGTCCCTGAAATTCAGACGCAATCTGCGAACGAGCTCCCATTGCCTCCGGGGGGACTTGCGTGTCGCATTGATGCGGCAGCCAGTTAGCGCCGGACACGGGCTCGCGTTAATCGGATGCAAGTCCCGACTAATGCGCGTCCGTCCCCGTGACGTTATCACGGTCATCGTCTGCTCGATGACTATCCCCGTGATTCCGGCGGGACTAGCTTGTCCGCGAGGCTTCTGTTGCGCGAAATCGGCGTTGTTGCGGTGCAGCAACGTGGTGATTCGTGGCTGACCGCTGATAAGGGTTAATTTAGGAACAGAGAGGGTTGTATTCTGGCTGCAGGTGTCGTAGTCAGTTTAACTGTCAGCCAGTTGCCCAAGAATCCCAGTGCGCGAAGTCTCATGGCTCGTGCAACGCCACCTTCGATTCCTCGTCCATCTAATTTACTCAGCAACAGGCGTAAGGTGCAGGCAATCGCTGGATGGCCTATGACGTTATCGACCAGCAACTATACAGCTGGTGCTACCATCGGAGCAGGGGATGAAAAAGGAGCGTGCCGATATTTCCTCGCTGTTTCCATGACGACCGGTTGCCGGCTCATTTGCATAAAGACGGGCAGCTGTGCGCGGCAGCGCAAAGAAAAACCGCTCGGTGTTTGCCCGTGTTTCACCTCTGATTATGGGGGAACGAAGGGGGCCCGTCGGTTAATGAATGCCGGGATATCCATCAGACTGATTGCGGCGGAAAGCCGCCACGCGCGTAAGCGGTAATGTAATAATGGGACAAATATTGAAGGCAATTTACACTGACCAGCAGAACAGAGGCGAGGGAAATTACGGCGTGATTTGTGCGTGGAAAATAATGATTGTCTTGGCCAATTCGCGGATTATTTCAGTGGAACCTCGTAGCTTTGAGTACAGAGAAACTGGAAACGCATTCGATCGGTTATATGTATATTTAAGGAACGACAGGCGCGAAATTATTCGAGGATCTGGATTCCAGGAGCGATCGTTTCGATGTATTTACGACGCCTCGTGTGCAGGGTCAACGAGAAATCTGTAATGGCCGGTCGAATACGTAATAGGGCGAAACGAGCGAGAAGAAGTCGGTTAATGTTCGCTGCGAACGCAGCTAGAAACAACGAAGCGGAAACACTCCATCACCCCTTACTTCCTCTCGTCTCGTTTGAAGAAAAATCGACGAGTAGCACAGTCTGGGAGGAAATTAAAAGACGATTCGTGGTGGATAGGGGGCGGGCAGGGAAGAGAAGTAGCGATACAACGCGAGATTCGATTTTCTGTTACCTATCCGGAAAGATCGTGGTCGTGTCGCTTCGATTACTCAGATATTAAATTCGATAAATGCTGACGCAAAATTGGGGTCGCCGATGCTGCACCCGAGACCCGGGTAAAATGATTATTTTACCCGTGCTTATTGATATTCCACTCCTTCCCCGATACTCGCTGGTTAAAGTGGTTAAAATAGAGACTCCGTGGAATTTACGGGGAGAAAATGGATCGAGGCTCCCGTCAACTTTTCAGATTTAACCTTTCGTATGATTCCCCACGCTCCAAGGACGCGGCGGAAGAATCAACCTCGGAATTGAATGAAAAATGTCGGATATAAAATGTGGAAAGTTCCTCTCCGCGCATCCGGAGAATATAAGAAGTAAACCGTGGCGATGATAGAACGCTCGATGTTCGCCGGGGTATGGGAAGAGGAGGGTGCTTACTAAACAAACCACACACATTACACCGCCTCTTTTCTGTCTCGTGCCTGGGTTTACGAGCCACCAGCTTCCCGTTACTGTCTCCGCGGTGTTCGCCGGTGCAGGCAAGAATCTTTTAAAATTAAAGAGCGGAAGGGACTTCGGAGGGAATGGATTCCGCCCGCCGTGTCCCACCGTGAACGTCTTTCACCGACACTCCCGTAGTAAATCTCTTTGAATGCTGCCAGTGGATGATCTATTTCGCGGTAGCAAAAACACCGCCTCGGACGATTAATTACGCGTGCACCTTGACTGTACGCGCGCTAAACCTACCCCCTGAATTCCAATACGTCACAATGGCACAGGTCGGCAGGTAACACGTGCACGTGTTCCCATCCATCAATCATGCGGCATTCTCGCTGGCCCATTATCGTCGCGTTCGCTTCTGATTATCGTGTTCTCCCCTGGCAAGTTTCAACAGCCACGAGGAGAAATCCACTCGTGAAACTCGTGACCCTGTCGCCGCGCCGAGTCCCCGGTCCTTTTGCTGGGGAACTACTTCTTGCCGAGAGTTGCCGAGCCCGTTTGAGAAACTGAAGAGAGAAAAGGGGCTCGTAGTCGTCGTCGTCGTCGTCGTCGTCGTCGTCGTCCCGTGGCCTTCTTATTCATCGCGCGCATAGGCAGCCCCCCTAACGAGACATGCATTATGTACCAACTTTGCTCACTTTATAAGGGTGGCGAGTCGAAGGGCGAGGAAGCAAGAAGGGTGGAAAGTGAAGGGCGAGCGAGGGGCTGAGTTACCGCCGATGCCATGGAAATATAGTGCCCGCTCCTGAATGCACGATGAAGCTGACGAACCCCGGATTACTTTCAAGTTCACCATTCAGAGTGATCTGAATTACTCTCGGTATGGTACGGCCCTGCAGGGCTGTGTTTCGAGATTGTAGGACACGTGGCAGATGCAGCTACCCGCCTCAATGGCAAATTAGCTGATGCATTGTGGCGCGGCTATTACCGTAACTCGGGGATTCCGTTAAAGGACGTTCAAGCAGTAGCCTGCACGTGGTATTGCAAAATGTTTCCCGAGGCTTGTAAAATTGACGCGAACCGCTGCGAGCCGTCAAGCTTTCGCCCGTGCTCACCGTGTTGCGACGTGAATCCTATTATCCTGGGTGCAGGGGAGGGACAGGGGCTGAATAAGAGCCTGACGAAACTGTCAACGTTGACGCTGCGTATGAAAATAGAATCTATTGCGTACGTGAGGTTCAGCATGAGAAGCGTTCGACTCGCGTCAGAATTTTTCTCCCGCGAATTCGAGGGGTCTTTCGCGAATGTGGAGGCTGTAAAGCCGCCGCAGCAGCTGTTCCCGCTGCAGAAGACGTTAGCGCAGCAGCGGCCGTCTTATCAGGGGCGTAATACTAGGCCAGATGTAAAGCGCCCTGTCTCGAGAGGATACGGGAACTTTCGTTT
Organism: Andrena cerasifolii; assembly: GCF_050908995.1. NCBI lineage: Eukaryota > Metazoa > Arthropoda > Insecta > Hymenoptera > Andrenidae > Andrena > Andrena cerasifolii. The sequence continues at coordinate 11,296,328 of NC_135124.1, read as the reverse complement.
GGAGTTTCGACGGAGTAGCGCGGCCCTGCGGCACTAATTAACGAGCAAACAGCACGAGGCAACCTGGTGCTCCAGCAATTTTGGCAGTAACGTCGAAACGTGCGACTTGCGTCCCCATAGGGGACGCGGTTCCCTCTTTCATGTCGTTTCGCCACTGTGCGCCTCGCGAGTGGAGAGTCGCACTGGTCAAGGGACGCTCGATGTAAAATTCATTCATGCAGCTAGTAGCCAACACTATAGAGAATTTATACTTAAAAGCTTCACCCAGCTTCATGTTTCTCGTGAAAGCAGTGCAGCGGGGGTCTGACTTCGTTGGAGTCCCATGAGGTCACTGCCTACGTCAATTCGGATGTATGACACGATACCGTCTATAAAAGCGGAGATGTGCCAGGGATTTCGCGATGTCTTCAAACACTGGATAGGTACCCTTATAAGGTTAACGTGGACGAAATTGCGAAGAATACTCTCCACTGATTTAAGTATATCAACGGGATAATACCTTTGTTGTAAAAAGTACAAATCGCATAATATAATTTGAATTTCGACCGTAAAAATTGTTCTAATTAGAAGAGATGATTTCGGCGCACTGGTTCGGTCAATTAAGTAATTAAATAAAAGCTATTGTGCAATTTTGAGAATTATCAAATTCCAACGTTTCGGTCAGTGGTTGTGACCATTTTCAAGGAAAGTTAGATAACGGAAGAATACTGCGTATGCTTTTATACAATGATCGCGTTTGATACCGTGCGAGGTGCGAGTCGGTTGAAATCGCAGTCACACAAGCATAGAACAAACAATTATAAAGTACAAAAGAAAAATAATGAAAAGAAACAAAAGCGGAGAAGTAAGCGCAAAAGAACCATTAACGATAGTCACAAACTAGATATAAAAAATTATAATAATAATAACAGCAGCAAACATAATAGTAAAAGTTAAGGGGCACGGGAACTACGAACGGCAGTCAGAGCAGAGTATTTAAGGAATTATAGGAATTATTAACGAAGTCAACAGAGTTACAGTACCGTTTCGAAGTTATTAGAAGTCGATTAAGACTATTATAGTAGCCGTAGAGTGTTCGATGTGCCTCGGGAAGGAAGAGAGTATGTTTTCTGAGGCAACGCTCCGGTGCATAAAAAGTAAGTTTTTCAAGGATTTATATATTCTAATATTCTAGCGAAAGCACTCCGCCGGATTGAAGTGGAAACAAGCGGCAACTAAAAGAGAGTTTGTTTTTTAACAACGCCCTGTTTGTGTTGTATCTGTCCAACGGTTGTTCCGAGCCAGGAGTTTCTGCGCGGTAATAGAGACAGAAACGTTTCAGGCTGATGTGATAAGACCCTTTTGTCATTGCCACAATGAAGTGTTTTTAAGCGCGATTAATGGACCATGGCTCTCGCTCTTTTTTTCGAAACGCGCAAGCCGCCCATTTATGACGTTTCTGGTAAACTTCTGCGGGAAGCGCTATCTCTCCTTTTGTCATTCCTCCTCGCCACTGTTATTCAATATTTCGCGCCAAACTCGCGCTTGTCTCCGCGGTCGCGTTCCCGTTCTATCCTACGCGTCGGTGGATTAATTATGGTTGCTCGTCGGTCAATTCCAGAGGTTCGCATGGATCAGCGGGAACGGCGGCACCGTCACCAGGAGTTCGAGCACAAGCGACGCAAGATGCTAATTTCCGCATCGGCCGTAACTTTCGAGCTTCTGCGAAACTAGATCGAAGCTGCTCGGCGAACGCTCTGCATGGAAAAGAACACGGTGGGAATTTTGCCGCGGGGGCGGAAACTTTCGATACTTTCCGCGAAATTTTTCCATTTGCTCGAGCGCAAGCGGCCTTCGTTAATTCAAGGGGCGTAATCGAGAAGTTAATTACGACGTAGCCGCCTGCCTCGCGATATTTCACAGCCGGGCTCGAGTTGGCAGCGCAGCCCGCTGACATCGGGGATTCTCGGCACGTTGACTTTATTTCGCTTGAAAAACGCCCCTCTGCTCGCTGGGGGATGCGATTCTAAGCGATCGAACCTCCCGAAGAACGAGGGAGGATCCCGTACTTCTGCTATCGACTACCCTATTAAGGTATTCGACTACGAGAACCTGAGAAGTTGGTTGTTCAGTGTTCAAGGGATCAAGTAGCACCGTGTACGTAAATCTGATGACTCGCGGATACCGGGGTGTGCCGGCATGGAGCGCTTCCGCATAACTTCTCCGTTATCAGCGTCACCTGGATCGCGCGTATTGTTTCTGGAAACTTGGCCGAGACTGCGCCACCTTGATCGTATATTCCGGATCGGCTCCCTGCCTTGGCACCTTCTGTTCAATTTGCTTGTCTCCGCGCGTATCGATTTTTATCGCCCTCGTCGGAGGGTGTTCGGTGCAAATAACGCCCCTCCGAGACGTGTCAATCGATTGAAGCGCGATCCATTCGAAGAGGAAGATGAATATTCGAGACAGAAAAAGTCTCCCGTTTTTCTCCGTGTTTCTTCCAAGTCCACTGCGATATCTCCTTGACGTCTCCGCCGAATTCGCCACTGTCTGTTCCATTCGCGTGGGATCCTATTCGGAATCGTATCGAATAACGGCATTCTGATTTCCTCGATAATTTATGCGATTTAAGCAGATCGGCCTTTTCGATATAACGTTTCACGAATTACGCGGAGCCAAATTATCTCGCATTATTTCATTCAGCTTCTATTCAGCTGCCAGGTATGAGCAGTCGAAACGCGCTTCCACGCGTTGAATTTCTGGGCGCATCCACCGAGCAGCGGAATAAAATTGGGGAATCGATAGGGGGAAACGAAAGCAGCTCGAACCACTCGTTAATAATGCCCGTCGCGTTTCGGTAATTAGCAATTTGGCCACGGATCTGTTTCGCTTCCGTGGCTGGGCGCCGTGTTTCCTCCCCCTGGGGCGAGCGACGCGCAACGAAAATAGAAGAAGCAGAACCCCTCAGACACGGCGTCGATTCCCATGGAATTTCCCGCGAGAAAGCACGCTCACGCGTCCGATTTAATGAGACGCCCCGCCCGACAGGTGGTAGACGGAGCCCGATAATTCGATGGTCATCCGTAGGAACACGAGACGCCGCTAATGGGGTGCGAGTTTTTTCGCCGCGGTTGGTCTAGAATCGCCGATGCACGCCACGCCAGGGGATGAAATAGCGGTGGTGGGACGATCGCGCGATGGCGGGCTACTCCGATTTTAATCGGCCACGAACGTGACTCGCGTTACGCGCCGCTTCCAGGAGACAGTTTTCCACCGGGAAAAATATTAAAATGGAGCTCGTGGATGGGATAGGAAATTGTACGGTGTCCCTCTACCACCCAGACTTCCTGAAATATTCATGATGAAAGAGGATTTCGCGGCGGCCGCCTGTTTAGTTGCAATTGATATAGTCGCGCACCGTCTGATCAAAGCTGCCTCGTTCTACTGATCAGGAACGCGGCGCACACGTGGCAATTTGAGTTCGTGTGTGTTTCGTAATCGCATTATTTCCGTAACACATCGATGAAACTCTTCGAATCTGCATCTGAAACTAGCAGGCGTCGGAAATTTCACCGCGTCAGAGAATATCCTCGTGGCCGCACGGTCTCGCTGTTCAGCGTCGGGACGGCAATGTCCTCCAACGAAGGCACACATTCCCAGTGAAAACTACACTCCGGTCCACAAACAGTTAACCCCATTCGCGAGAAATTATTTTACACGCCTCAGCAGCTTTCACGCGAGATTATTCGACCTGCTCTTATCGCCCATTGCATCCCCCGTGTCTCTCTGAGGGCGACACGTTCTATCCGTGGAGCGTAGGCGACGTCGCCTGGCCTAAGCCCCCGAGGAGGATGGGGCGCGCCGAAAGAGGGTAAACGCGGCGAGTTTAGAGGGGCAGACATTTGCGGACTGACGTTTATGGGATCGCGTGTCGACTAATCCGACCGAGCGGCACGAGCATTTCGCAAATTTTCGCCTGCCCCTCGCCGCGTCAGAATGGACGTGGAGCGCGTATTACGCTTAAGAGGACTCCGGGCCGTGTTTACAGCAGATTAGAACGCTATTCACCGTTGAAAGGCTATATTCGAGATAGAGCAAGATGCCTCGGCTCCGTTGTCCACGTCTCACCACCAGTGTAGACGTCCCGACTTATCTGACTAACCTACATGCGCAAGCCTGGGCGAGTGGAAAGGATTTAAGGTCGAGGAGGAAAGAATGTTTGCGGATAATGCCAGACACAGGCACGGCGCAAGCCGTGGAAGAGCCCCTTTCGCGGTTCGCGCGTGAACTCCTCCTCCCGAGTTAAAGCTCCGCGAAACGGGGGCTTAATAATCGAAACGGAGAGCACCGGGGGCCCATCTTCTCAACCGCCAGAAAAAATTTGAAGAAACTACAGTTGCACGTTCGCGCAAGTTCGTTCACCTCCCCCGCGACGACTTTGCTGCTTTCTCCAAAACTCGCAAGAGATTTAAAAAAATTGTACACCTTCAACTAGTTCCTCCAATCCAGCCGAACGGCAGTGGGACGTTTCTAAACTTCTCTATTATCAGCTTCCTGATAATGGAGCGCGGCATCGCCGTTGGCCCAGTCCGTGTAAGCAAATTAAAGTTGTTTCGCCAACCGTGCGGCGCCGAGCGCTTCGAAACTCTTACAATAGCATCTCGGCGCGACCACCACGGCGGTTATCTTGTGGCTTCCTTCGAAACCCGGCGTGAGTTTGCGCGTGTAAATAAAGACTCGCAGCGGTGTTCAGTAGCGGTTGTTCCGGGCAGCTTTCCAGCGGGACGCTTCGTCCAATTTGTTTGCCTTCTTTCCCGCCACCGTTTGCTCTTAATTCGCGGCCAGCCTCGGGGAACTCGCAATATTTGCTCGCGAGAGTCGTCGGCGGCTGTTACTGTCTACGGACGAGCTTGAAATTCTAAGGGAATTTAGTAACTTCACGCGCATGTGGCTACCGAAGTCGAGAAGTCATCCTTGCTAAACACAGGGGACTAAGCAATGCGTCTTTGTTATAAAAAAAATGAGCGTAAATAACTGTGGAGGTAGATGGTTTCTTCTGCTGGTCACTCTGTGCCGAGACTCAATCCTCGCGACCCTCTCTCATCAATTTCCTGCTTGGGAAATGTCGTGATCGCCAGTTTTCCTTGGAAGCCACGACCTGGCTTAGCGTGTTTAATGGCCCTTAGTCTTCACGCAGGAAAAGTTTGCCACGTCCACAGTTAGGCAAATATCAAGGGTATTATTGAGCCAGCTATTAAGATCCTTCTGCAAACAGGAACTTCACAATGCCCCCTTTGTCGACTCCTCGGCGTCTTAATAGGATCCACGAGAACCAGAGGAACCCAATTATATTGTCTTTCGGTGGGAAGTGTGGGAAGGTTTCTCTAACTAGGTTAAAGCCTTCGGCCCGATCAGCGATAGCGGGCAGTCTAGAGACGCCGTCAACGTCCATCCAGCCCGCAATCTGGCTTCAGCCGACTTCCGAGAGTGCAAACGGACTCTGGCCGCGAGATATCCCGCTCGACGGTATTCCCGGGGACCGATATCGTGACAGGCGGCGTTTATTCGTGACTCGTTGGATCAACATGAACGTCTGCGCCTGTTTCTGCCTGGCTGGACGCGCGTCGCCATTTACGCTGGATACGAAGCAGAGCTCTGTCAGCTGCCGCTCGATAAAAACGGGTTCGCGCGAGCGTATCGCCCAGCTTCGGGCACCGCGTGCGCGTACATCGACGGGAATTACTGTGTACGATTATATTCCGCCTCGTTCCTCTCTTTTTAATGCCAAGTCCCAGGGCTAATTACAATTTTAATTAAGTCGTTACTTGGTCACGCGGCCGTCCAAAAAATGAAACGGACGCGGATGATATCGCGGAACTGTCAATTACTCGCTCCAATCTCCCTGCCTCGGCGCGGACGCTGCACCATCCACGCTCCACGCGAGAGAAGCTGCGCGAAAAAGAAAACAAGAAAACAGGGCAGTTGGTCTCGTAAATAAAGGGAAGCGCTCGCAACTCGTGAAGCAAGTTAGCGGAAGCGAGGCGGACCGGCATCCAGCAGTTTTCCGAGGCCGCAGCTTCCGGTAGCATCTCGGAACTTGCGGCAGAGCTCGTGAACTTCCCCCCGGCGAAACTGGAAAGCCACGTTGGCCATCGCCGCCCCGTAATTGTTCTCGCTCGTCCCGATCTCCAAGCCCGTCCGCTTTAAGATGGACGCCGGCCCCTCGAGGGCGAACAAAGACGGCTCGCAGCCTTCGTTTCACCTTGGCTGAAGCTCGATCGCGCCTTATCTTATCCCGGGATTTTTCATCCGGCGCCCATCGACGACGTGCCGCGTTTTTTTCGGCTAATAAGATTTCACGGTCCGTTGTCGCGGGCGAGTCGCGTGCCCTAAACGAGGCTGATCCTTTATCCCGCTCACGTACGCCGAGTCGCTCGAGGGGATTTCGAGAGCCGCGTGTCGTGGCCTGCGAGAACCTTGGTCCTGTCTAGTGGCAAGCTTCCCGCGGGCCTCCTCCAGTGCTCGATCGATGCCTGATTCTTGATTACCAGCGTAATCCGATTACGCTTACGCTCGTAACATCCTTCGCCAGCCTTCGTATTTTTCACGACCCCGTCCGACGCTGCCCCTTGTATCCTTCGCCTTTAGCCCAGGTCGTATAAACACGTGATAAACGTTCCACCCTGGGACCAGCCTGCGCGAACAGCGTAACGAGGAATGGGAGTTAAACGCAGATTAGCTTTGGAGGAAGGATTGTCAACAGGGAAGTAATAAGCTATCCGAGCCGTGAAGGGGATGATAAAATATTTGACCGATGGAACGTTAATCGAGTGTCTGTCTATAAAAATAGTGGGACAGGGCGTAGTAACGGATCAAGTGGCGGAGTATAATGTATCTGATCGCGGAGGAAGCAGCGAAGTGTTTGGATGTGAGAGAGCTCGTTGAGCACTCGGCCAAGGCGGAGTGGTGGAGCGTCTGGCGACGAGGAGGCAGCGCTACGCCCGCCCGTAGAAGCGAAAATCGAGTCTGACCGCAAAAGAAGTAGTATAGCTGGCGACTAGTAGCGTCCCACTGACGCTGCAAGTGGAATCAGCGCGCCCTTGGCCGGACATCGGCGTGCGCGCGGGATACCGCCCGGGGTGATATATGTAATTGTAACGCGTCGAGGGGGAAAGAGGATAGCCGTCGACGCGTCATTATTGAATTTTTCAGCGGGCAACGCTTCGGGCGCGCCGTTTGTTACACGCGTGTTGCGTGTGAAACTGTCAGGCCGTCAGCTGCAGCGAACAGAGTCCGCGGAGTAAATGATTCGAACGTGCCGAAAGCAAAGGGGCGCGTTACTATCGAATTTCATTCTCCATCGCGGCGATGCGGCGAGCGAGCCGGCCAGCTTTTAATTTCGCGGGGAAACCGCGCAGTAACAGTTATTTAGCGGGCAGGAAGCGGAAAACGATCGATCCCTGACGCTGTCTTTCATCGCGATGTTCCAGCGAACAATGGGCCGGCGGAGCGAGGTGGCACGCGTTTCAAGCGCGACGTGCCGTGAGTAATCCGTCGGAATCTCGCGGCGGGATTCCTTGAAATTTTACAGCCACGAGCATAATCGTAAGTTCACGGTGAACGCGGCTATTATGCTCGTATACGTTTCGCGCGGGCCAAAGGAATGCGCTCCAGTTCCGCCGCGTCCGGATATCCTGGTTGGGACGAATGGCCACGCGGCCCTGCTACACATATCATCGCTGTAAATTGCGACGAGATCGGACGAATCTCTGTCTGGCGCATCTTGTAAAACCTCTTCGCCCCGGGAGTGCCTAGGGAGTGTCTGGAGCACAAAAATTGCGAGAGTTTGCACAAAACGCGTTGCAGACGAGGAGGGACATGCAAAGAGGGCAACGAGGTCCTTCTCCTTTTTCCTCCTCCTCTGGGATTTCTCTTACGAAGCGTAATACCAGCAGGGGAGTCGCGTATGAATCACGTGGAAGCAGAAGAAAGCCCGTGGAACGGAGGAGGTATGGCGCCAAACGAATGGACCAGCAACGTTTCACGGGACGATGCGTGCGGATTATGAGAATTTAATTATGTGCCGTGCAATAACGGTTCGTCGTTGGCGGCGTAAACGACGGGCTGGTTTTTGTTCGGCCCTTTTATCGGTGGATCGTAAATTCCCAAGAGAGGAGAGAGCAGGCTGGACCGAAAGCGTAGAGAAAGTGTCGGCCGATCGATACACACACCACGAATTTGCCTGACATATGATAATGGGTTGTTATGCTAATGGGTATTGTTCCCCGCAGCCACGGCCACGATTGTACATTAAAACACCAGCAAAAGTTCAATGGCTAAACGGCTGCAGTCGAAAAGCACCGGTGCGATAAAAGCGAGGATCATAGCGTTCAGACCAATTATTCTACGCGTGGACTTTGCTTCGCACTTTGCCCCGCTTCAAATTCTAATTGCTGTTTAGGACATGTGTCTCCACCCAGGAATACACAAATTATAGAGAACACGTATCTTTTTTTTACGCTGCAACTGATTGCTCAATCATTACTCCATCAACGTCTTCGACTGAACTTCGCATCGCTAAAGTAAAGGAAATGGTGGCTGGAAATCGTCGTTTAAGCCTGAGAGAGATAGCCACCGATATTTCTGTGTCTCGCGAATCAATTCGTACGATTTTAAACGATTGTTTGGGCATGAAACGCGTTGCCGCTCGACTAGTGCCGAATGACCTGAATTTTCTGCAAAAACCCAATCGCGTTAGGGTCGCTGAAGACATGATAGAACGAGTCAATTCCGACCCCACATTCATAAAACCCATTGTAACTGGTGATGAGACATGGGTTTACGAGTTTGACATGCAAACCAGTCAACAAGCTTCGGAATGGCGCTTTCCAATTGAGTCGAAACCGAAAAAAGCACGTCAAAGTCGATCAAAAGTGAAGGTGATGTTGACAGTTTTTTTTTCGATTACCGCGGTGTTGTGCACTCGGAATTCTTGCCACAAGGTGAGACAGTAAACAAAGAATATTACCTGAGCATTATGCGGCGTTTGGGAGAGCAAATTCGTCGAAAAAGACCAGATTTGTGGAAAGAAAACTCATGGATTTTGCACCACGATAACGCACCATCTCACAAGGCTATTATCGTGAACGAATTTCTGGCCAAAAACTCAAGAAATCTTATCGAGCAGCCACCGTATTCCCCTGATATGGCTCCGGCCGACTTTTTTCTTTTTCCAAATCTGAAATTACCACTTCGAGGCACCCGTTTTCAGTCGATAGATGACATAAAAGAGAATTCGCGGCGAGCACTGAAGTTGATTCCAAAAAATGCGTTCAAAAAATGTTTTGATGACTGGGTTCTTCGTTGGCATAAGTGTATTATTTCGATAGGGGCCTACTTCGAAGACGATACAATAAATTTGGATGAATAATACATATTTTGCGTTTCATTGACCAATTCCCGGTACTTTTTTGACAGAATGTATTTTAAAGGGGAAGAACCTGCGCGAGCAGAGGCCACGGGTTGGGAATGGGTTATTAAAGTCCTCGGTTAACAGAGCCGCTCTGCGTCCAAGTCACGCCGTTGCACCGATCAAGCATTTTTATTCGTTCAGCGCCAATGAAGTCTCTCTTCTTTTTCACCTGCCCGGGGAGAAATACGATCTACCAGCAGTCGTGACTTGCCCGTGCATCGGGTCGCTCCAATCTATCGATTTCGTTCACCATCCCCTGCCGTCACCCTCTCCGCCATTTCGTTCTTTAAATATTTGCACCTTTCCCGCCAGTTTTTCCCAGATTGTTTGCCTTCCCGCCATCCCCGTGGCTCTTCCATCCTACCTGTTTCACTTTGTACAGATTTTACTTCGCCGCCGGGTACACCGGAATGACTGGAACTGTCAAAACTTCGCGCTGACAAACGAGCCGCGGCGAGCGCGAACGTTGACGCGCGCACGTCCAGGCAAAAACGTTCCCCGGTGGTAATGGAGCAAGTTCGGTGGACTCGATTTTCATGCCGGGCTTTCTGCTTACCAGCCGTTACGGCTCGTCGTGTCTGACGGGGAAAGATGGATTTCATTTTTGACAAGATGGATCAACGCCCGCGAGCGCTGCGAGGATCGGCTCGATCGCGACGGAAATTCAATCACCTTAACGGCCGGCGTTTTTCAAGCGCTCCGCGTGACGATTTCCTGCACTCGGTTGTATTGATTGCTGGGGGGCGGGGGGACACGCGACAGCGGAGGGAACAGTGGAATTAGTGGCGAATATTCGAGTCGCTTAGACATAATGTCACACTTCCGAACCCTCGGCTATCGAGTAGCGACCTTAGAATAGGGGTTGGCTCCTGGAGCGCGGAAAGAAAAAGTCGAACGCTTAGCGGAAACTGCATCAGCGTGCTTCAGCTCGGAGCAGAAGGCAGGGGGGCGGCTCGTAAAGCTGTTAATTTGACTGTAACGATATTTAACCGCATCAGCGTTCCCATTTCTTCGCAAAGTAACTGCCACTTTATCCTCTTCCGTTCCGCTGTTCACCTCCGCGTTCACGGTAACCTCGGGCTCGCTTCGGATGTTTCTCCTGTTTTCCTCCCGGGTTTTTCCATCTCGCTCCCTACCGCTGCTACCACCCTACCATCCTCCTCGCCCGCAATTTCTCTCGGTCGTTTCTCTTATTATCTTCCGCGCCCGTGCCCCAGTTCTCCAGTTAACTTAAACCGTCGCCTTTTCTTCCCGAGAATTATGTCCGCGCGAATGTTTGCCCTGTCCTCCCTGCTCCTCGTCACGTCCCGTCCAGCGTGGCGTTCCCAAAAATCGCCGGCGAACGCTCCCGCATTCTCGGCCGAAACGCGGAAACTGCCTGGAAATAGAAGCTCCACAGGGGGCGACATTCAACGAATTCACCGGCGGTCGTCGGCTCCACGGGCAGCCCGTCTTCAGCGGCTGGTAAACAACTTCGAATTTAGAGTCTGTCGCCGGAGACTGATCACGGCCGCGCGTGTGCACATAACCAAGCTCGTAACGAAACATTCGGCACGTCTGAGCTGCGTTCAATCTCACGGGGAATGCCATTGTCGAGGGGCGACGATGCCTAGCTGAAGTATGGCCGTCGAGTCGAAATGCGTTCAGAATGGGCATTTAGTTCTTCTTCGCTCCGAGGGCCCTTCCTTGCTCGGCACTCTCAGCGTTAACTTTCCATTCTGCGCGTACGTCGAACGCCGAGGCACGCGGTGCACCGAAAACGCGAGAGCCTTTGAGTCGTACGAGAGACGAGATGTAAATCCGAAGATGCGAGCGGACCGGCGAATTCAACAGCTGAGCAGTGCGGATGTGTAATGCACGTGGCGTTTCGTAACTTCGTCAGCAATCCCTCGTTCCAACATCTGTCCCCGGGAGTTGAATAAAGTAAACTCGATCGCGGTAATTTGCATTCGATCCGGCCCGCGACACTTGCAGTCGGCCCAGCGCCCGTCGCGAGATTGAAAGCGAGACGCGATTCCGCTCGCGGAGGCGCAACCGGACGTATCGCGAATTTGCATGCAAACGAGACGTAGTCCGGGCGAGGGGATCGATACTCCTCGGACACCAGCGGCCGATTCTTGGCGCTCGATTGCGGGAAAGAAAGGGTGGCGGCGGTTCCCTTAAAATCGTGGATCGCCTGGACGACGCCTGGATGTTCTACCGTCCGAGAGAGCGCACGACGCGCCGTGAAATCGGCTGCCAGAAATCTCGGGGAATTGGGTCAATTCGAGACGCGCTGCGTCTAGAGCGGTTTATTAACAAAACGCGCACCGTAACCTTCGTCTCTTTCCCTTCAGCGTCCGACGGGGCGAGCAGCGCGCAACCGTGAATGTAGGTTGATGTATTAATATCATTAACTCGCGTACGAGCCGTGTACCCGCCTGTGCTCGCGGCCAAATCGCGAGCCCTTCGCTCGCTCGCTCCGAGAGACGGGACACGCAGCCGGTATTTTAAGACGGTCAATTTCGTCGGGGGCGCGTCACGAGTCGCTGAATGCGGGGAATCGACCGAGGAATCGTGGAAAACAAGGCACGACGCGGGTGAAGCCTCTTCGTCTCGTGGACCGCTATCTGCGCGTTCCCCTAACCGAAGGGTCACGCCATGGGACCACATACGGGAAGTACTTTGCAGTAAAGTGAACCCTGGCAGACTAGACTTCATTCCCGCCGCGCTACTCAGTGTAAAATTTCTGCCCGGATGGATCGAAAGGACCGAGAGTTCACTGTAGCGTGCTATCTCGCCGCGAAATGCACAGGAATGTAATAATTTAGTTATTCCCGATAACCGATCGAATATTCATGCACGGGATAGCGAAAAGTTTTATTACTATTTGCTCGCGAATAGGGAATTAATTCGGCCCGCGAGCTTTCAGCCTGATGGAATTAAACGCCTGTTCGGGCGGACGTTTCGCCGCGATGGTCCATTCGCGTCACCCCCGAGGATGTTTACAAGTGCCTCATTCTTCAGGATGTCTGCTGCCACGGAAATCCACTTGCAGCCCTCTCATGCACTCGACATCCGCAAAGGGCCATGGTCCAAGCCCGTATTTCTTTGAAATTGCCCGGCAGCCACGGGGCTTAAATTTTCCTCGAGACTCGTTTATGCACTTCAAATACTCCTTACCCCTGTAAGCATCCCTGGCACACGGTCCTCCCCTTCGGCCTCGGGCAACTCTTTCTCGTGGCAAGTCTTCGTCACTTTCGCTCGGTTCCATTCACCCCCTGCGACTGCTTTTTTGCCGTGTTATTATTCATACTCCCTGGACTGCCCCTAAACTTTCCGAGCGTGCTTATATATTATGGAGTTCGCGAACCAGCTGCTACGGAAACGTAGGAGGATGTAGCAGGGAATTATCGAAGGTTCACAAATTTACTTTAGGGAATACTATCGAGTGTCCTGTTTCTAACTGAACAACAGAAAGTTCAACAGAGCCTGGATGGATCTGCACTGAGCCTGAACAAACTCGTAAACGTATTACATCCGAAGGAGTTAATTTGTTTCATCCCCTCTTCGAACAGACTTTTCAATTTGCTTTGACGACTACTACGTGCTTCAGAAGTTTGACGGTTACTTTTCTCTTTCCACCTTGTAATCTTCTACCTTTGACCCTCTTCGTTAAATTTTTACGATTACCAGTTAAAAAAGTTCGCGACGCCGCAGATTCCATCTCACGAACATTCGTGCGCTCCTCCCCCTGCGATGCACGTATCGTAACAAGCGAAACGAGCTGTGTCGATGGAGAATACCAGAATATTTATAGAGGGAGGGGTAGAAAGCCCCCTTCTTTTTGCTCCGTGCCATCCACCGTTTAAGCTCGCGCTTTAAATCCTCGTGTCGTTTCGAATGGCAAGCAACTAATGCCGCTCCTTTTCGTTGAGTCGGCCGTGTGCTTGTCGCAAAGCAGTTTCGGCTTATGCCTTCAGCCCCGAGTGCCACACATTCGGCAGAGAGTGGAACCCTTTCAGGCAATGTAAATACATAATTGAAGGAGGAGAATGGTGGCTGCAGGTTGACGGGGTTCTACGACGCTGGCAGCCATACTTACTGGCAGCCGGGAGAAAAGCGAGTTGGAAACGACGGCGTTTCTGTGGGCCTCAGCGAAATTCAATTTCACCGATGAACGCCTCCCCGTACAATTAATTGAAGTCTGTCTTCATTGATATTGGCGCGGCAGCAAATTTAATTAACCGATTTTCTACTATTTCCGCGTTCCTCGGCGTGGAATTTTCGTTCGGTAGTTCCGCTCGCGCTCGAGCACACACTTTGTCCCGTCTCGCTACATCGCCGGTGAGCTACCGATTTATCCCCGAGTGCCGGGAAATCTGCATCGTTATTGGATTTGGAATCGCGTACAGGCACTTCGTTGTCACTTATTTCGGAGTTTAGTGATCGACACATCTCAGACGACGCTCGAGACCCCGAGGTACTCGCGAATCAAAGGTACGCGTCCTCGGAATCCTCCTAGAACCCAATTCTATTCAGAGGTTCCGCGAACTTTCCGCGCGCTTTCGTCAACTATCGACTTCCACTGGTTGGGCCCCGCGCACAAATATCGCGAAATGTATTCGAGCAAGGAGGAGCCGTATTTTTGTTTACCAGTCACTGGTACTGCGATCTTCCGCGCTCCGTCGCCGAATATTCGATTGCAGGGACCAGCGAGGTAGCGATAACTCGGTCGCGGGACAAAAAGGCGGCGAAAACGACGGGTGCCTATTAATCGTCAGGGTTTTATCTCCTGCCGACGCTGCGGAACCGCAGCGCCCGTATCCCTGTACGGAAATATGGGGGACTCGATCATATATCCTGGGGAAAATTGTTCCTTCCCCCATACGGAAAGTACTCCTGCTCTCAGGAACTTGTTTCATCCCTCCACCGTCCACCCTCTTAAAATTTGAACGGCACGTAATCCCTTTAGGCGCAGAATCCCTTCGAGTACTATTAGGCAACGTGTTGCAACAGCCGTGTTTATGCATTTCATAAACAAGAGCATGCACGCGTGGCTGTTGTGAAAAACAACACCGTGCTCAGAGCGTTTCAACATGTTTTCGATGGTTATCTAATGCTCTGTACCTTGTTGTCCGTTTATGCGCTGCGCATTGGTACCTTTCCAGAGGGAACTTATGATCACAAGCGGTTTACCGTGTTGTTCTTATTCGGGTATTATTCCACAGAGTAGAGTTACACAGTTTATTACATAATCCGTTGAGTAGGGGAGAGGTGGGATGAAAGGGACACGTATTGAAAGGTACTTACATTGCAATTACTTAAAAGATAAAGAATCTTCCCACGACGAAAGTATTTTCACTTTGTAGCAACACTAATGCATGCCCAAAGATGCCTAACTACAAGTCGCTGCCATTTCAGAGATGGCGGTGATACACGGTTGAATTTTTTCGTGCTTCAAAGTAAAATTTTTTATGTTTTTTCGAAACTATGTTTCAGACCCGTCGCGAACTTTCGAAATGATAGTTCTCGCGGCATTCTATGCGCATCCCGAAATTTTAATCTGAAAATTCATCACGGGAGACGGTGCGCCAATATCGACGATCCATCGAGTGCTCTGGCAATCAGCGAGCCCGTAAATTCGATTCACGCCAGACACCGCGTAGCCAGAAATTTGCGATCGAGTATCTTCACAGTGACAGCGATGGCGACTGTTATCGCCAATTAGAGCTGCAAATTGACCGCGCGATATATTGACTTTAATAAAAGCCTGACAGGCAGCCCCTCGTGGAGCAGCTTCGAGTTTTCCTTGCACCTTTGACCGGCGCTGATCACCGGCTTTATCAAGCTTTTCCCTCGCGATATTAAATTTACGAAGTCGACAATTACCTAAGCCCCTCCCGCTGCAAATATTACTCCGTCGGGCGTAATTGGGCGGCCAGCGAATTCTACAGTTCCTCCGTTCCTCCCCCGCGATAACTCGATCCGTTTGTAATCCAGTAAGGCCGAGAAGCGGCCCGGTGACATCGTAACGCGGACGTCCTGTCAGGGTGGATACCTTGCGCCGCTTTTTCCACCGGCTACCGGAAGAACGGGGCGTGCAACGAGCTTCCTGTATCCCCCGCACCTCTGCTCGCTACAGAGTCCCGCGGTAAACGCGTTATTACCGTAGCTGGTAAGTTCGCGCGCAGAACCGCCCTTTGTGCGGCGAGATTCACTTTCGCGCTATATTGAAATGCCTCACGTCGCCGACAGCGTTTAGGGGCGACGCTGACGTCGACGTGCGCCGGCGGTGTCAGAGGAAAAATGCAACGACGTCGGTGGCGTCCGAGGAAACGGGCGTTTCGCACCGAATCGACGCGAACACCGATAACTCCCCCGACTCATCCTCTCCACCGAGATTCATAGATTTTAAGAGTTTCGGCGAAAAACTCGTTTTCCCAACTAAAAGTAACGAAGTATTCGAATGGAGGAGGCTTGGGGAGGAATTGGTCGGGAAACGTCGCGCGGGGAATCGCTGGCTCCGCAACGAAGTCCGCGAAAGAAAGTTTCCGCGGGTGTGGGAATTTCCGAAACGCCGTGCGCGCGATTCGCCAGCTATCCGGCAACGTTTCCTCGGCTTCCCACGATCCGAGCAGAAACAAAGAGGAGCGCCCGCCCTGTGCCAGAGATGGAAATGTCGAGCTGTAACGAAGCTGCAAGCTGATAATGTGCTTAGCTGGCAGCGAACGGAAAGAGGGTTTTAAGCGTGTTGCGTGTGAAGGGCTCAGAGGAGATGCAGAGAGACGGATGAGGAGGTTCGGACTGGCCAAGAATATCGTAAAACTACCCAAGTCCACGCTGGTGAGAATAGCCGAGGCTGACGAGAGGACTCCGCCTCGATTGAATTATTAGAGAATCCCTCTCCCCCCCCCCCCGGGTAGCAAATTGATTTTCCACTGCTACGCGAGTAGTCGACGGTAATCGTGTTGCGTGTTCGATGGTCGAGGGTAGCGCAACTTCCTGCTGGTAATCACCTGTCGAGATTAGCCTCAGCGAGACACCAGCTGATTCTACTTTGCACCGCCAAAGCATCCACGGAACGTTCGTTCCTGGTGGCTCGCAATTCGTCAGGGAATCCGCGAAAGATCCCGACATTGAAATTGCGGCTTCTCGCGATTCACGATTCCCAGTGAGATTTACGGCCCTGCCGCAACCACCGACCTGGCGGACACAATAATCAATCAAACGTAATCACGATTCGTTATGAAAAATGTAGGAGGTCATGTACGTCGAGTGGCTGATGCATGGCGGGACAGAACCCGCCTCAAGGAGCACGTGATCCGTTACTAAACGAAATCCGATTACCCCCGCTGCGTTTGACGTCCCTTTGTGAGCCGTTGGTGAAATTCTGCCGACGCCTGTGAGAATAATCGAAACAGGCTCTACAGAAAATTTCGCTGAACCAGTCAGAGGAACACTAGGCGCTGCGTAAAAGCCTAAGTGGTGTCGTTTCATCACAATAGTGGATAAATTCAGCCACCTCGAAGGCTGTTTAAAGCGACCCACTTTGTTCCTTGAAGTCTAGGGTAAAACCGACGCTGTAACGACTAAACTGTACCGCGTTCGTCTTGGAAAAGCTGAGAACGAGCCACGAACAAAGTGTTTCGAACGAGGAACATGCTCCGCAACTGATCAACTGGAATTCCACTGCGACCAGGCGACGAATTCTACCGCCATATTACGCGAAAGCGGAAGCAGATTGCTTCTCAAGGAAGCAGACTTCTTTCAACCGACCTGCTCTGGAATAGAAATAGTCTCGTTTTACGGACCGACGTATCGATGCTTTGATGCAGACTAGATGAGTGGAATTTCTTTAAACAGGGTGGAATTCTTTGAGAGCTCTTTTGCGGATACACACCAGGCGTGACTGAAGGATGCTGCGCTTTCGCGTAGGCATGCTTCGTTGGCCGCGGACGAATCGAAAGCTTCTCAGGATATTTGCCTTCGTTTCCTAAACTGTTATTCCACTTTTCGTCGCTCGATTTCCCCCCAGATCGCATTTATGACGTGCCGCCTTCACAGTCAACTTATGATCTCGTGTTTCTGCTTAACAGCGCCTGAGCAACGTCGACCTTTCGTGATCTTCCTTAATGAAACTTTATTCGCGAATAATCCTGCTTAATTAAACTTCGCTTCGCGCCCCCACCTTGGGGGTGGGATGAATCAACTCGAACGAGGAGACTACCTCCCCCCCCGAGCTGCCGACTCGATCGGAATAAGAAGGTTGTACACTTTTAAAGTCAAAGTGGTCCGCTACACGGCTGGGAAATTCCAGTACAAACACTACGCGTCGAGAACACGGTAAGGACATTAAAATACGCTCGGTCAAAGTTGAGCGTGGAACTTGGCCGATCCCTATCGTTTGCTTTAAGAGCGAGACGGCCCCCATTGTCCCAGAGAGGACAGGAATCCGCGTCATTAAAAGCTCCCGGTAGTTTACACTTTGCTTCACCGGGGACAATGCAAATTGTTCCAGTCTGAGTCGGCCTGAAAGCGCAATCGAGCACCCTGACAGGGGACAATGTAATTGATCGCGCGAAACGTCTCGATTATACGCGCAGCTTGACAAGCCCACCCCCCGCGTTCACGAGTGAAATTGATTGGCGGGGATTTTTGTCAACGCACCGGGGGGGCCCCGATCGATATATCGGGATTCCGAATTGACAGAAATCAGAAGCGGCAGGGGCCACCATTGACAGGGTCGGCAATTAGCTCGATTTGACAAACATCCTGATGGAAATTCCGATTACCAGCGTTGTCGATCGATAAGCCAGTCAATTAAAGTCGCGAAAATCCCTTTGTCCCGCGCGGCTGAACAACCGTCCGATTGAAATTGAAATAGGATTAGACCCCGTGTCACGAAAAATGCGAGGAAAGGTCGAAAAATCAAAGGGACTTTCCATGGAATTTATACCTATCCCCTTTCGAGATAGTGCACAGTAGTTCGAGTATACTACATGCTAGCTGGACAAAATTATTTCTTCCGGGTATTGGGTTTATATGGGGTTCAAACTGTTAGAAACAAACCTGATTCGTATCACAGTTTATTATTTCATTAAAAATATCAATAACATAAAAATATGACTAATTCAATAAAGGAAAAAGAACAAAACGACAGTATTGTACTTTAACTATAATTATCAGTTTTAACGTTATGTTTGTTCCTGTAATTTCTGAGTTTTCTGTGGAATTTTAAAAAAATTTCGAGCCACAGTTGACTCACCTAAAATGACTATTAAAACAGTGTTTACTATATATTCCACGTCGTTCCACGCAACAAGGGCTGAATGTACGTAAAGTAGAGACTTTCTAGTTTTTTTTAATCATTTGATCGATCTGCAAAAATTTGCAAAACTATATTTTGTGAATTGTTTTCGAGTGCGACGCTCGGCAGGAGAGATAGCACAGTTGTTATATTTCAGTAATGTAAAGTAATTAACAAGAAATTAATAGTTATAAGGCACACTTATAGTTATAGATATTCTATAATAATAATAATAATAATAATACGTCTTTATTGCCCCAACAAATTATGCTATATTAGCACACATTTGGTCTTTTTTGTTCCCTTTTGTGGCGTAATACGTATAGAGTCTGAAATATAACAGCTGTGCTATCTCTCCTGCCGAGCGTCACACTCGAAAACAATTCACAAATCATAATTTTGCAAATTTTTGCAGACCGATCATGTGAAAACTCAGAAATTACAGGAATAATCATAATGTTATAACTGATAATAATTATAGTTAAAGCACAATACCTACTGTCATTTTGTTCTTTTTCCTTTATTGAATTATTCAGATTTTTATTTTATTGATATGTTTAGTGAAATAATAAACTGTGATACGAATCAGGTTTGTTTCTAACAATTTGAAACCCATACAAACCCAATACCGCGAAAAAATAATTTTGTCCAGCTAGCATGTAGCATACTCGAACCACTGTGCAGCGGAGCAAAGGTTAATTGACTTTTCTAAGGAGAATCCGACGATTCTATAGAACAAGAGTTCGTATATCTCGAGGATAAAATGGATTTGAAGTAGGTACTTCAACAAACTTTCCCTGGGAGGTAAATCAACAGCGGAGCTTCTACCTTCGATGGTCGATGGCGATAAATCTATTACTTGAAACGCGACGGTGACAGCGTTACAAATAGCTACTGCAGACTTTCGCCAGGTGGGAAAAACGGGATCCCGTCAATGTCGCAAAGCTCTGTAACAAGAAACGACGGAAGCCTCTCCGCTTCTCCACTTTCTCTAGCCGCGTGCGTAACAGGTAGCAGTGGCACGTTCCCCGTGCACCGCGGAAAAGGCCTCGTAGTAGCGGGCGTTTAAGGACCGAGCATGACCGTCAAGGGTAGAAGCTCTGTTTCCTCCAAATACGTGGGCCGGAAGCTGAGTCTCGGGCCGGCTCTGGCGTCCACCTAAATTTAGAATATGGACACACGGGCGTTCCACTCACCGAGTACGAGCAGCAGCAGAACTTGTTGCGGGAGCCGAGCCACCATTGTAGGCTCCTCCTCTCGCACATTTATGAATTGAAATCGGCCGATCCCGCCGTGCACCGATTCTACTCTCACGATCACAGCCGCCCCTTGCAACAACATTCATTTAACGTTCCTCCCAGCTTCCACGGACGCGTGTCTCCTCCTGTCGCTTGCTCCTTGTTGCTTCTGTCACCGCACACCCGCGCACAGACACACGCATGTACAAGCGAATCGCGCCACGGTGGAGTGGCCGGTACTCTTCCGAGCTCTTGACCTTAGTTATCCCTATCACTCGTCATTCACTCGCGAAACACTCTCCCACGGATGATAATCGCCTGGGAGTTTAATTCAGCGCGCGACCAAGTGTGCCGTCTGAAATAGGTGTCGACAGATTTTCCGTACAAATTGTCTGGGACAAAGGCACGCGAAATTAATCGCGAGCATCTGCACACCACGGGGATGTTGCGCCTCCGCGAATCTCTCGACGACGATTCGATCGGACCAGTATCGTCCGCCCCCGCGTTTCGACCCGGCTAGTCCGTTATCTGAACGTGACGAATATTTTCGCGGGGCCGCGATATCTCGCGGGCGACGCGAACAGAGGGAGGAAGAATGGGGTGGAATGATTTACGAGTAAGGTACGCGGGGCCGTGCTCGATGAAAGCGCGTAAACAAAACAGCGAGAGGGATACAGTGTGACGGGATAGGAGGCAGAATTTTATGGGGCAGTATGAGAGAATCCAAGTATATCGCCGATGTCATTGACGATCGAATATTGAACACTCCTCGCGGCGGGTGCGAGGGAAATTGTTAAAGCACCGGGTTAAATTGAAAACCGATAAGCCTGTTCTTTTCACGGGTTATCTCTTCACCGCCATCGCACCGCGGGTCTCTGAAAGGTGGTTCGTTCTTTAGGAGCAATTAGCTTCGTTAATCGATTTGGGGAGATTCACTGCTCGTATTTTTTCCCCAGCTGGCGGCGCGGCTCTCGAGGGCTTTCGTAACGGAATCGATTACAATTGCGTTGTGACGCTTGGTTACCCGTTCAACGAAACACTTGATCAGACACTCTTCTTTGTCGAGCCCGTCGCGCGATTGTTCGCTATCCGTTAATTGCTGGCGACAGACCGAGTGATACGTCCTCTCCGATTGGACTGTTGAGGAAACCACGAGCCCCAGAGGGTACTTTATCGCGTTACACGTAAACTATTTACCCTGGCCGTTAATCTTTTCCCCAGCGCCGAAACAAAAACGCTCGTTTAACTGTCGGCGTCGACAGCGGGCGCAAAAATCCACACTGCATTTCTGGCCGCGGGGGGTATCAACTTTTCATACGCTTGTTTTTCCCTTAGCACCTTGAGTATACATGACGCCGACTGTTTTCCCGCGATTTTAAGAGTTGACTCGACTCACTGTGCTCTAAGATTCTCTTTCTTCGCGACCTTAGATCCGCAGCGATGCTTTGGACACGTAAAGTAACGTCCACGGTGCCTTTGAGGGACGTAGATCTTTGCACGAGGGAGACGGAGAAGGTAAATCTTCAGAGGCGGGTCTTCCTCTCCTTTAATATACCATTAATAGACTCAATCCTTGCGTGAATTAACGTAATTCGAATTAGATCCCTTTGCCAATCAGTGACCGAACATTTCACTTTTCACGTGGGCGTTATTCCTCCGCGAACTCTCCTTCATCCATCATGAAAGCGGGAGAGAATCCACCCCAACCCCGCGAGTAAGTCACTTCTCATAAAACGCGGCTCGACAGTGTGGCTAAAAGCATCCTATGAGCTCGCAATGCTAATGCAATAACGGTGAATTAAAACGGTTGAAAATCCCCGAATGGAACAGCGAGAAAGCACCACTCAGAGGGAATAGGAAAAAAGGCGAGGATAATCTGGTCGCGCGCATTTATCACCCCCCGCCGAAACCGGGCACGGGCACCCCTTCAAATTATCTTATCAAAATCGTCCCCCCAAAAAGCTATAGCGATCTCTCGAGGCCGCTTGGCCGGCTGCCGAGATTTTTCGCGGATATTTTTGTCGCGGTCGTGCATCGGTCCCTGCTCCGACCGAGTCGATCGAATAAAATGTTACACGGAGGCCTAACATCCGCGACGTAACGAGATCGATCTACCGTGTTTATCGGCCGTCGAAACGTCGTAAACCGCTCGTAAACGAATACGATCGACGGGTAAGTGGAAACTCGGAGTCGTTGGTCGAGCACACTCCGGAATTATCGTTTGCACAGCCACAATGAGATCACACGAGGGCCACTCTTGCATCTCTGTTTCTCGCGGACGAGTTGACACGTGGCGCGTTCGCGACCGGCGGGTTGAAAAATACGCGCCTCTCCTTTCCAGAGGGTAGGAAGGAATCACCATCAACGACGCGTCGCACGCGGAGTCTCGCCGCCGACTGACTAGCGCGGCTCCTCTTCGCTCGCCCCTCCTGCGACCGATCAGAGAGCACGCGGAGTAGAAGCGCCGGTACGCTCTGCCGCGAGCTTTGCGCGGACCGCCGCGAAACAAGCGCTCCGCTCGACTGCTCCTCTCCACTCGCGGCACCCTCTCCGCGGCCTGACTCGTTACTTTGCCCCCCGACTTCTAGCCGCCCTCCCTCCCGCCGATGCTTATTCACCCTGCCCTATCTCCACGGGGGTGCACCGTGCAGGCACATTATCGCCCGTGTACTAACGTCCGGTGGCCAGTGTGCGTCTGGTAATTGCGTTGTCCGATAATTGTCGCGTAATTGTTGTACCGCGCGAGTGGCCAACCTCGTTTCTTATTTCCCGTCGGCACGGAACTCGGCCGGATAGCGGGGATGTAATTTCATTTGCTGGAAGGACCGTTCCAGTGGCGTTCATCGCGAGCAGCTCGTTTCGAGAAATTTCCACCGCGGGAAATAAGCTTTGCTGCGTCGTGGGGAGGATCAAGTGTCTTGGTCGAAGTTGAGGATGCTCTGTAATTTGTGGTACAGCTTCGGAACCTGATATGGGCCAGTAGCATATGATCGAACCACCCATGAAATACATATCTCCAAGCAACCCTCGTATCCCTCGTGAACACGTAACAAGAGTTACTCTGAGACGAACAAACAGCGTTCGCGAACTGCAATCGAGATTTCGCAAATATTCGTCGTGTACAGAGGGCGACGGGCGCGGCAGAACGTTAACGAGAAGCCCCCGGGGTATTTGTCGACGACACCGTTGGGAGCGGGTACGTTTTCGGCTGTGTCTACCGAAAAAGGCTGTTGCACACCACTTGTCTTTCTTACGCGGGCCGTACACCTCATCCGATATATTATCCGTGTTTGCATTTCAGCTATCAAAGGCGGCGCCACCTGAGAGCCGGCGCGAAATGTTTCATAAAGTAATTAAACTTGGAATGCTATTGAATCCGTGAATTCTACGAGCGCCCGTATAACGCCGAGCGCTCGTTTCGCCCGTGACCGCGAGCGTTTATGAACGAATGCATTTCTGATGCCGAGGGATAATTAAATGAACACGGCAGCGCGCACGTATTGCATCAGCGAAGATTGGAATCCACACGCGGTATTTAGATATCGATGCAGCTAAACGGATGCGCACGGGTATCAAGAGTGTTTCCCTTGATTATTGGATTTACGAGGTCCACACATTTCGGCGCACCGACCATCTGCAATCACGGTAGCATGCACTCGCGTGCAATCCTAAAGCAGATCGGTCCACAAAGCGCGAGTAATGGGGGATGAAAAGCGATCGCTAACTCTCGATTTCACTCGATCTCGTCCCGGCGCGAGTTTCAAGGCGGTGAAATGAAAAAGATACTCGGCCGGGAAAAGAGGGAACGAGGGCATTTACTCCGGCCGGGGCAAGAAAGTCGGAATTCATCCGTTGAAAGGACAGGGTGTAAGCGGCTGATCGAGCACCCGTCGCTGGCAGACGTCTAACCGACATTTC
Organism: Andrena cerasifolii; assembly: GCF_050908995.1. Lineage (NCBI taxonomy): Eukaryota > Metazoa > Arthropoda > Insecta > Hymenoptera > Andrenidae > Andrena > Andrena cerasifolii. Next base: position 11,272,432 of record NC_135124.1, on the reverse strand, counting down.
CCAATCCGCGTGGCCATTCACCGTGCCCCGATCGACAAAAGCGGCCGGCTCTTTTGCAAATTGCGCGTCGGCCGCCGTTTGTTTCTGTGGCGGGGTAGAAACGCATCGTCCGAGAGCGGATGCCCAGCGTGAAGCATCACCGGCGCGATGGTTTTCTTCAATTTCCTCGAGACTAGCATTACAAGCGCACTTTGATATTGCACGAATACCGTTCTCACCGCGGACGCGCTGCTTTGCGAACCCCTCGGCGTTCACCCTGCTCTTCCTGCTTCAACTTTTCCTATTCCGAGGCACCATCGACTGGCTTCCGCGTTGCTTTTGATTGCGCTTCTGACTACACTCGCCAGGAACGACGCCTCGTTACGCCAATCAACGTTTACGGGCGTGCACGGTGGAAATTAGACACTCGCGTGCATGAATCCTTTGATAAAGTGTAAATCGATTTGTCCGCGATGGCGCTACGAGGGGGGGGGGGGAGTGGTGAGGCACATGTTTTGTAAAGTAGTTCATCGTTTTTCGATATTGGCTTCCACGACGTATTTGTTTTCCGAATAACTCCTCCAGCTCGTCTTGTTTGTTTCTCTGTCAAATATTTGATCCGCGTAAAGCTAACGATATTAAGAGTAGACAGTGGAAGAGGGCGAGCACTTTATCCCCGGATCGCTTCGAGTCGATCAGCGGCAGGGAAAAGGAGGAAAGGACCGTGTAATTTCCTGGGGAAAACGAGGGGACGACACTTGCGCCGTGCTTCCCTCCCATTCGCGGAATCTCTTCGTGGCCGTTAAGCAACTGCGGAAGACTCCTCGGAGACGCATCGCCCCGAAGATTCTTGTCTCTCCATGGTTGAGGAAAAAGCTGCGGAGCATCCAGGCTTGATACCCTTTGTCGGTTTCTCGGTTCGTCGTCTTATCTTCCTGCACGAGGGTTCCGCTGTCGGGGCCACAGCGACCCGCCCCGTTTTAGCGGTCAGCCAATTAAACGCGACGCATTCAAAGGGATCGGGGGCAAGGAAAATTTAATTGTCTTGTCGTGAATTGTCCGACGATGGACTCTTTGCGGCTCGATGCGGATGGCACTTTTCAACCGTGGCCCTCTTTCCTTCCAACTCCTCTTCCGCCTTCCCCTTCTCCGCCGTTCCTTCTTTCCCCGTTAGTCATCGTGGAAAGATAATTGATCGTAGACAAGAGGGAGATTGTATTTTTATGCCGCGGCTGGGTAGCCGTGTTATTCTTATTAGGCTGGTAAGTAGTCGCTTATTAACGTAATATAAAGACGGGAGAATGAAATGGGCGGTCGTTACGCCGGTAATGAACACAGTAATTGGCTTCCCCTTTCGAGCCGAGGTTTCGTGGAAGTTTATTTCACCCCGCTGGAACAAAGAGACTACCCTCTCGAAAGCGGAACCCCTCGTTCGTTATCGCCACTATGCCGCGACAATTTCGTTGCGCTCGCGCGAAAGCATTGACGAAGCGTTGCTTTAAACTCTCGTAATCGGTCGCGGGACAAAGCTCCGCCGTCCCTTCTTCGTCTTCTTCTTTGTCTCGCTCTATCTCGACCAGACGGCGAGCACAATTCCCTTGTCGTCCAAGGACGACGCCACTTTACGCGCAATTTCCACGTGCTCCATCAAGGAAAAGTCAATCAGGCTGCTTTCCGCGCGAACGCTCAGACGACGCAGCGGAGATTATTTTCTTGGAGTTTTATTAAATAACGCGTTGGCGGGCCGCGACGCCATACAGCCAGCTCCACGCCGCGGTCCACCGTATTAGAATACAAAAGGTGTGTTACTCGAAAACTGTCGACGACAAACTAATCATACAGAGAATAGCAATATAATTTACACGCGATCTAACGAGTGAACCTTGGCAGGGACCCGGTGTCGCCTCCTTCTCCATTTCGACGGCGATCTACGACGGCTAATGGGAATCTGTGCAAGGCCCTGTCGCGTCGTCCGCGCACGCACACGTCCTGCCGCCCTGGCCGTCCGGCAGGCACAGTTGGTCCTTGCTACACCTTCCGTTCTCGTACTGACAGACGTTCGACACTGCAACGAGCAGACAAATGGCGAATTATTCGGTAACGTCGAGTTACTGGCGTCCCTCGGTAGCATAGACACTTTTTACCGGCGGGGGTGATCAGTTTCGCGTGGGAGGACACGTCGAACGGTGACGTAAAACTTGATTTACCTCTTGGGCAGGACTCAGGAACGACGACTATTCCGTATAATTTACGGCTTCCTCCCGGTGGAACCGATATGGCCGGCTTCCTGTCCCCGCTGCTCTTCATGGCAACCTCGATTTTGTGGCTGCGCCGGTAAATAATGGATGATTTAAAATATCTCGCAACTGTGCGCGCTTTGTTCTATCCTACCGCGATCTCAATTGTCTCCCGTTTAAAATTCACCTCGGTCTCTACCCTAATACTACTCTAATATTCGCGCGTAACGTTTCTCGTTGCAGGACAGTGGGGTATATCTCTGTAGGACTTACGTCTTCCAATCGGTCCAGTAATAGTGCTGCTGCGAGATGGCCAGGCCGAACGGGTAAGTAAGCTCGTTGGCTACCACGTTAATTTCCCTGCTATCGATCTCCATGCAGCCTGCAATTATTGCCGAAAGAGGAACGACGGGGTAGGATTATCGAGTTCGGGGCGCGATCATCGGGGTGGCCTCTCGGCAGAGAAATTTCACAGGAGATGTCTGTATTTACTTATCGTAAACGTCCCGGCGTCCGCCCAGCACAGCTCATCCGTTGCCCAATCGATACTTAATGAATTCGGTAACTTCACGTAATCCCCTTGGAGGAAGATTGCACGCCCGGTGCCGTCCTCGTTGGCCCACTCCAATTTTGGCGAAGTGCGGCTCCAATCGGACCAGAATATCTTCCTAAAATGACCAAATATTTCCAGTGCCTCGTTCCCATTATATACACATGCATCATTCTTCAAACCTCCGCTGCTGTCGATCCCCAGGAACATATCCTTACACCAGGGGAAAGATACTCCGGGCTCGGCCCGAGAATTACTTACCCTCGGTACGGGTGAACAGCGATCCCTCTAGGATTGCCCAGTCCGTCGGAAACGAGCACCTTACGCTTCTTCGTCTCGAGATTGGCGACCTCCACTGTGGTCCTGCCCGAATCGGTCCAGAAAATATTTCTCGAAACCCAATCGACCGTCAGCCCCTCGGGGCTGCTAACATCCGGCAGGAACGTTCCAGCCGTCGATCCGTTGTACGTTAACTCGATTATTCGATTACCTGCAAAATAAATTCCGTCTAGACAGAGCACTCAGACTGGCCGCGCTCCTCAGGATATTTCCTCGATGACCCTCGCCCGAAATTCCTTCGCGATACTTGATTATCCATTTAAAGAAAATAGAAGTAGTTACCAGTGATGTCGCTGGAATAAGCCTTCCCATTCATGCAGTCGATGTCGATTCCAATCGCCATTTGCATGTCGAAATAAATAGGGCTGCCTGGGTTCGCGAGTGTCGGCGCGAGCGGTATCCTTAACGTGGCCATTCCTTGGTTCACCAGGAGGAAGTTTGAGTCGTGTTTCGGTCGCGGCTTGCAATTGGCCCCGTCGCCGGTGTATCCTTCGTTGCATACACAAGCGAACTGATTGTCTCCAGCTGGCACGCATGTAGCGTCTGGCGAGCAAAGGTTCGGGTCGTGTCTGCAGGACGATTGAGGCAGACACGTGAACCCATCACCGTAAAAGCCCTGAAAGTAACAGGATTTACCCGGCATTACCCTCGGAATCGTGCGATCGTTCCCGTGCAACCTGTGCACGCAAACTGTTTCTACACAGCTCGTAAGTAACCTCTAAACGTTTAGCTTCGGCACTACAGATCGCTATCTATTCGAGTATCTGTAATTCGTACTAACTGTCCTTTACTACCGCCCGTCTGACAAAGCGTCGAGTGTTTCTACTGCGTCGCTCCGCGGCTGACCACCGAGCGCTCTATACTACTTTCACCTGCCCCCAATCGATCTACATTCTCCGTCTGAATGGGCCCGCACGGCTAAGGGAAACGTACCGGTTGGCAGATGCACGCGAAGTTCACGGACGTCTGATTGTACCCGCAGACAGCGTTCCTGCCACAGTTATGCAGGACGTTGCAGCCAATGTGATCCTCGACGCATTGGCGGATCCCGTCGCCGTTGTACCCTTCGATGCAGACGCATTTGTAGCCACCTTCCCCGGCCGACACGCATTGTGCGTTCACGTGGCACTGAGAGGGATTCGTCGAGCAATCAGACACCACGCAGCGATCGTCCACCATGCTGTATCCAGAGTTGCATGTGCACGCGTAACGCGAGCTGCTGGGATTATACGAGCACCGCTCGTTCTCCAAGCAGTCCGTCGGACCGCTACACTCGTCTGCACCCCCATAAACAGACATTGTAACGCCAGCATCGAACACCGTCACGCGACAAATCAGTTCAGAAATTCAGGGACGCGGGGATGATCATGCGATTACGGTGATCGCTATTGCGGAAGCGACGATCCTCTTACGAGCATGAATTCAACGAGCAGGGTGAATAAAAAGCTAATGGTTCTCAGATCGAAAGCACTATTGTGCAGAGTGGAGGGAAATAGAGAAAGAAGTAGAAGGTGATATGACCGATAGGACTGCAAGTGGTTCCATCCCCCTCGTATCCTGGATTGCAGACGCACTTAGCCAGCGGCTCCTCGTGTTGGCAGGACGCGTTTGGGTCGCAGATGTCCACCTCCAAGCAGGACACCTCTGTGCCAGAACAACAATCCTTGTTCATTTTGTGCGCGGCACGAACAGTGGCATTCGTGCAGGGAGATCGACGGGCAAGATGCTGATAGACGTACCTGTTTTCGTGCACTCCATACCGTCCCCCTCGTAGCCGGCGTTGCAGCGGCACTCGTAGTCGCTTGTACTCGGCACGTAGATGCACTGGGCGTAGGGATGACACCTGTTCACCACGTTGCACGATACTGGACACAAGTGCGCATAATTATGATAATGCTCGGCCACTGGGCCGTTTCACGTCCGAAATTAATGACGCGGCCTCGCCAATCAGTCACACCGATCGAATTTAAAAACCTTCGCGTCTTCGATTAGATGCACCACGTTGCATCCTAGCGCTTTAGGTAGCAGAAGTTTGGTAGAGTGATTTATTGAGGACACTTATATTGGTTTTAAAGTATGCGAATGTTTAAAGGTCTCTTGTAGTTCTATCTGCAAAGTGTGGAATCGCAGCGTGAGTAAGTAAATTCGATCGTGGCGAGAGAAAGGATAAATTACGACGTCATGAAAGTAATTAAAGTTTGCATGAAGCGTAGCGGTTCGCGGCGCAAACTGTTAATTGGCCGAATTAGCGGAAGCGAAGCAAGGTGCCCGTACAGTGAACTCCTGATGGACCCATCGTTTCGTGGTTGTATCCAGGCTGAGGCACGCAAATCTCCTCCAAATGGTCGTAATCGTATCCCCATGGACATATGCAGTAGTCTTCGACGCATTCCGGGACTGGACGTGCCGATACTAGAACGCACGATGCAAACCGTTCGTCGCTAGTGGTTAGTGATCGTAGTTATTCGGACGTGACGTAATTCTAATCGGTTCGTGTCGCGGCTACATGCTATCTCCACGTGCTCGAATTATCTATCACGTGCGATTAGTCGTCATGCACGGATTTCAATCCTTTCAAGACTCAATGGGATCTAAGAACTATTGAACTCTGGAATGACAGCGCTTTCAAACTTTCAAGCTCTCCTAAATATAATAACTTTGGAGCTGAACTCTGTCCTTAAACGATTGAAATTCTTATAAAAGGACGAACGGTACAACAAGCCCAAAATTCCAACAAATTTTCGAACTCTCGGTCTTTGCGAAATCTGTGTCACGCGAGTCGAGGCTCTTTTCGTCTATCGATGATAGCAAGAATGGCAAATTGGTCCCCGATAAATAAATCGGATCGATTCGAATAAAACCCAGGTTCAAGAATTCATCAACGGCCGGCAGACTGGCCTCGAAAAAGTATTTGCCTTCGTACTTACAATCTCGATCGTAGTTGACGGTCCTGTTCCCCTCTTCTTGCGGCACGCATTCGTTGCCCCGATATTCCCAGCCGCCGGGGCACCAGCAGATCTCTTCCAAGCATTGCGGTTTCGGCGGTTCGTTCGTTGTGGTCACGTTCGATTCCGGATCACACGTGTAACCATCCCCTGGAATCGATTGGCGATCATTGGAAGCGGAAGCTGATTACGAAAACAGACGAGCAAGACCACGGATTTGCTCGCGAACCGAACGAAAACCGCGCGAAGGGGGGTCTCCTTGCGCTATCGCGGGCATTGCGCCCGCCAGGATCGTTCTACTCCATTGTAATTCAATTGGAACGCGGGGCATGTGCACACGATGCTCGCGCAAAGTCGCTTTCTAACTTTGCACCGCGGGGCGAAAACCTAGCACGGCACCGCGGAACTTGTTACTTATTAGTTCGTCGCCCTTAACGATATTAAGCGTGAGACTGCGAGGAAAGTTTAATTGTTTTCGCTCGCTTGAACCGTCGATAGATTGAAGCGACGGAACAGATGCGACCAGCGCGTAATGTACAACAGCGGCAGGATTCACTTTCAATTATTACTTGCTTCTATGTAACTCGGCCGTAAAAGGATATCCTGTCGTACTACGAAGTCGAATCTTTGGAACTCCAATTCTACATCCCTTACAATATTTCATCATGTTTTTAAGTACTATACAAAGTCCAAGGTGTAAAGCACTCGTAAACTGAGATTAGACGCAAAGTACCATTATTATCGTATAAATGAATTACCAAGGAAGCCTGGTAAGCAGACGCATTCGTGTTTCTGTTTATCCCCGTCGAAACTGCAGAAGCCACTGGGTGAGCAGATATCCTCGACATCACAGGAACCTGCGAAGAATCCCATGGTAATAGAGAGAGCTCCCCCAGGAAATAGTCACTCGAAAATCGAAGGATTTCCTTACCATGCTGCACAGGATAGCAGCCCCGCTCGGTGTCCTCGAAACCTGGCATGCACACGCAGTCGGGTGCACCTTCGATCATCACGCACTGTTCGTAATTACCACACCGCGTATTCTCGCACGATGGAAGCCCTAAATTGTCAACAGAAGGTGCAAGAGTTACTGGCAAAGCGTAAAGCAGAGTATTTTCCTCGCCAGGATACGTGAGCATCGATTTTCCTTCTAGTCAAGCAGTGACTCGACGTTGGTAAGGGGTTATCAAACTATGGTAACTTCTTCGACGGTGTTTTTTTTGTATAGAAAACTCGCTGACAAGCGAACTTACTCTCGCAACTGCGACCATCTCCCGAGAAACCAGGTCTGCATTGGCAGGTGTGGCTCCCTTCTTGATTGATGCACTGTGCGTCCGGGGAGCACATGTGATTGCCGGCGGTGCATTCGTTCACGTCCACGCAGATCGCGCTGCCATCTTCTTCGTACAGGTATTGATACCTGCTCGATAAAGAGGAAGAAGTGAATTTGAATCGTCCTTGTGCAATTGAGGCAAAGGAAGCCACAGAGGGTGGTTCTTCGAGTATAAAAAGCGGTGATGAAAAATAGGGGATTATCAGAAATAGTAATTGGGACTTGGATGAAGGAGCGAAGAGCCTCACCCAGGATTGCAGACACATTTGAAGCTGTCTCCATCGACAACGCAGCTGCTGTGATCGGTGCAAGCCTCCCTGCCCTGAATGCAGGGGTCTTCTTCCTCCAGAGGGGCGACCTTCGTGTTGACGGCGAAACGTATGATACCTTCGGTAGCCTCGTAAGTGGTCACGCCCCTGAAAAACTTGAGTCTCGTGGTGTCGTCCTCCGGATTGACGGTGAGGTACAGGCACTCGTTATAGACGATCGTCTCGTCTTGCGTGAAGTTCAGCTGCTGCTCCTCGCCCTCTACGTTCAGCTTGCAAATTCTGTCGCTCTGTGCACGTATCACGCCGGCTTGCGCTCTGGTATAAAGTTCGTCGTAGTCGCCGTAGTCGACCCGGGTGTCCCTCGTCAACTGCGGCAACGTACCTTTGATCTCCGCCTCCATCTTCAGCTGCCCGAAGACGTCCAGGCCGAGGTAATTGCTGCGTATCGTCACTTTGTCCCCCGTAGAGGGGAACGAAAGCTCTGCCGTGTGATTGAACAAGCCTCCTGCAAGCACGCGCATTTAGTCGGGTTACGAAATCATTGTCAACTATAGTCTGGTCTTGAGGGTTCTGTTCAGACGATACTAGGCGCTTCGAATTTCTTTTTTTTCGAGATTCTAGGATTTTGTGACTATGCTTGACCATTTAGCGCCCGATACCAGAGATCAATGAAAAGTCGGAAGGAAGTTGTACAGGTAGTAACAGTCGCCAGTACCTGTCAGCTCATATCCGTTCTTCGTCTCGCCCACGGGTTTAGCAAACAGCCAGCCAATCACACCGCCCAGGTTGCCAAGCAGCTGGAAACTGGCGCCAATTTCCGCAGGTATCCTCGACAAAGCTGTGTATGTTCTTCCGTCTTTCGTCTGCACGTAACACTGCATGTCCCTCGACGGGAACTCCACGTCGTTGATCGTCCCAGACACGCGCCCAATCACGCGAAGCGGCACATCTATGAGTTTTTACACATTATAGTCTAGGGTTTGTCGGTTTTTAAAAACCGGGTTTACAAACCGTTTTTTTTTTATAAATTTGTAAAATTCGAAAACCGGTTTTTAAATTTATAAAACTGGTTTTATGCACTAGAATTAATATGTAAAAATGAATTAATTATTTAATTGTAAAGCATATTGTAGTAGGTAACAGTTTGCTGTAAAACTAATCTTCATGAATTCATATTTTCGGAAGAAAAATACTAAATGAAATTAAGATTCATAATTTATATTTTGTACGGATTTTAGTTATTTTAATTTTTTTTTATTTACTTGGTTTTATGTAGATAGAGTATATTTTATTTAGTTATATTTTTGAAATTCCACAAACATTACAAAAACTGAAAATTTTTAAAATAAGTACAAATATTTATTTTCCATTTTAATAATAATTTTTGCGAAAATTCGAAAACCGGTTTAACCGATTTTTTTAAACTAGTGGAAATGGAAAATCAGTTTCTGTACAAACCCTACTAAAGTCCCTCTAAAAATCTTCCATCCCGACGACTCAAGTGTTCGAGCGAGGTTCAAGGGACGACGCGAGCTTTTCCCGCGAATTTCATCGTTTACGAGGTCGCCGAAGAAGCAAGTCAGACCGTCGCCTCGTGATCTACGAATAGATCAGACAGAACGCGGGTGGAATCGTCCGTCATATTCGCGACACTGTGCACGAGACAGTTAAAACCGCGCGAGCCCCGAGGGAGGTCCCTTGAAGTTAGATTTTTATGTCCCATAGCCACATCAAAGGGACCCCGCTTTTGGGTAATCAAAGGATTCTTAAATCTGTCTACTGCGTCGTGAGCTACTTAAATCCCTAAGGAACCACGGCGGGCAGCGACTCTCACCATTTGGTTGACAGGATTTCCCATTGCCAAAGTACCCCAGCTTGCAGTCGCAGCAGAATCCAACGTCGTAATCGACGCAGGTAGCTTTGCTGTGGCAAATCGTCGCCCCCGTGCTGCAGCTGGCAGTCTGACTCGTGGTGCTGGTGTCTGATCGATAAGAAAAAATCACGATGGTGGAACAGAATTCCTCAGAACCTTAATCAACTCATGAAGATAGAAGATTACCCTGAACATTGTCTGGTAGTTGCACGTCCTGGTCATCGGGGATCGGTCCAACGTGGAACAGCCATTCTCCTGGCCTGTTCACGTTCGACCACCTGAAAGATACGCACACACGCGCGTTACGAATCCCGTCGCGTAAAGGAAGACAAATAAGGCTGTTCCCCCGACTCACTTGTCGACGTTCTGGATCTGATCCGTCCCGGAACCCTTCAGCGTGTACATTCTTCCTTCGCTCATAAATCCTGCCTGCGCCTTGGCGTCTGGGAGGCCGCTGGGGTGCGACTCACCTTGAATCCACTGTATGCCATTCTCCGGGTACAGCAGCTCCACGTAGGAATGCGTGCCATTCGAGGAGATGGCCACTTGGTACGTGTTCATCTACGAGAATTCGAGCAGCGCCGACAGCAACGGGAAGATTAATCGACTTCCAATCACGATTCTTCTTCCTCCACCGCGCAAGGGTCTGACGTCTGTTCTGCCTACCTTGTCGCTCCTCTCGTTGTAGTAACCAACATCCAGCCAGGTGGCGAGGAACACGTGGGTCGGGACGAAGTCCATCGCGTCCTTGAAGGCGTTTCGGACCATACCGCCGGCTCTAGCGAGGACTTCAGGCGCGTCTGTTTCACCGTAGTACACCCTTCCCGATCCCCTGGTGTCGACGTGGGTGTAGAGCGGCGCGATAACGGGATCATCCAGCGGGAACGCGATATTGAAGAACCTCTGCATCGCCCTGGCGAAAGAGAGGATGCCGTTCCCGTTTACCTGCAACGATAGGGAAAAGATAACCCTGTCTGTCCGCCGCTCCTTGGCGCAGAAGTAAGCAAAGAAGTGGAGAGTAGGATCCCAGGGACATGCGGAAAGCCTCCGTAATTAAAATTCCCATTACTCGAACGGGAGACGCGGAGACTTGGAAGCCAGGAGGCTTTAAGCCTGTGGAAACTTTCATTAGCCGTTCGATGTAATCTAGAGATAAAAATTCAGCGACAGTCTTTAAGTAAACTCCAGCCCGATAGCCTGCAGGCCGAGAGCTCTGGGAACTTCAAGGGTGTCCACAACGCGATCCAGCTCGAACGTGGAAATTTGCATATCTAAGTTCTCCTCCAGCCCAATGGGGTGGGAATAGAGATGCTTCATGCTTCGGAAGAACTTTGGATTACGAAGTTATCCTTTTCCTAATGTTATCTGTTACCATCGTCGTAACGACTCGTTTAGCTCCTGCCTGAAAGGTTCGCGTAGACAGAGTATCGCAGCATCGTCCACGCGGTAAGCCGTGTCAACAGGTAAATCGTCAGCACGTGCCGCGAAATCCGTGGCTGACGTAACGAAGCGACTCGCGGGATACGCGTACGTTCGCCGCGGAGTCATTCACCCGACGACAGAGAGCAACAGCGTCGCTGAAGTATTGGAAAGGGCCAGGCCTCCAGGCCGCTCTGGTCTAGACACGTCGTTTCCTCAATTGGCTAAACTGAAAGGCGCGCGCTTTGCTCCACATTCGCCGCGTGAGCAGCAGCTGTCTCCTCTGCCCCGGAGAATGCCTCCTCGTCATTAACGGGACGAAATTAAAACTCCAGCGAGCGACTGTTTTCGCTTGCCGCGAATGCGCCGCGTCGGAGGTGCTGTCCGGACGGACCTAATTCGTTGCGCTATGTATTTTCGGCCCGGCGGAGAGTAGAGACGGGAATTGAAGTCGCGCTAACGAAGCGTCTCAGGAGCAATCTCTCTGTAGACGTTCACGGCGCGCTTTAATGTTCTTAAGGGATTCTTTAATGGGCCGCTTGTAACGTTGATTAAAACAATTTTGCGCCGAGTGGAAATGGCGAGGGTCGAATTAATTGAAGAAAACTTTTAAAAATGAGAATGGAAGGTGTGTCTAGGGTTCGGTGTTGCCGATATCAGGTGTTGCGTACGGGAATGTTCGAAACTCGATTGCAGAACCGTAGGCGTACCTCGCAGGCCAGCTTGCCTTGGTGTGAGATCAATAAGAAGAGGACAGGTATATACTCGTGGATCATAAAACAATAAATTTCTACATTTTACATAAAAAAAATATATTAAAAAATGTTTATGTTAAACGATTTTATTAAAGATGCTCTAAAAACTAAAAGATAATTCTTTTCTTGTACTACAATTTTGATGGTGAAGTAGGGTAAAGTGGGGCTCAAACTCCGGTGGGTAAAAAGTCCCGAATTCGAAATCTCTACTCCTAAACAATGTATTCAGTTTCGCAGTATACTGTGCAAAAGCCGGGAAGAACGGAGGTGACCACAGAGTCGCTTGTCGCTCCTGGACGTTTGTGCGAATTACACGACGCCATCGTTATTTTATGTATCGCAAACCAAAAGAATTACGTCGTCTTTATTGTTTCATACGAAGTAAACCACGGTTTAAAAGCGCATCAGCCAAATACGTTAAGATTATATGTTCCTTTAGTAATGTGTGCGTGATATTGTTTATTGCTGAATGATAATATTTTCTAACTTATATATCGCAGAATCTATTGAGCTACCATTGGGGCAAAAAGTTCCTCAGACTGAAAACATGTATATTTTATTATTTGTTTTCATAATAAGATGGCCAAAGTATAAAGAAATGATGCCAAAGTCTTTAAATAGTGTTTTTGTTTTAGTTGAGCGATTTTTATAGTTTTTAGTTTAAAGAGGAACTTTGACTTATATTTATATTTTTTGTTAAATAAAATTGAAATTTGGATTTGTTATTTGCTGGGCCCAAAACTAGTCAGTGGTGGTAAGCTGTGCTTATTCGAGGTAAAGTCATTCTAACCCTCGAACAGCGGGTCTGGCAAAACTCAGCCTGGCGACCACACCCGACAGACCCAAACACTTTGGGACTACGCTCGGGTCGCGGCATCTGGCTTACATCAGCCTAGAGCCGTTACAAATTGGCCGCGATAAACTACCCTGAATTTATAGACGTGTCCAGCCGATGACAAGCCAAAACATCTGAAGATCAGGAGATTCTACTACCTCCTCGGGATATCTAGATTTTTATAATCGCATCTGCAAGGCCGCGATACCTATGCGGACGTTTGCGCGCGATCGCGTTGAACGAGGTGACAATGTGCGCGTGAACAGTTACGCAAAGACGGAAGCAGCGGTCCGTAGGCCCGGATAGCAACGATAATTGGCGAAGTTTAGCGCGACAACCGAATTCCGGCCTGGTTTCGGCCGTTCCCACGTCCCTGTTCCTAAACGCCGCTAATAGTGCATACGCCACTCGAACTTCGGCGTTGATTGTTCGACGCTGGTATTGTTTTCACGTGACGCTAATACCGCGGGCGCAGCGTCGCGTCGAACTCAACACCCGAGCCGCGTGTCGTTTAAACGGGCGACCTGGTCACGCGAATTGACACGAATTAGTTCTACAAAGCAATGATCCACCAACGCTGTTCACCACATCGTCGGATTCTTCTCGTCCCGCTTTAGGTGTCGACATCGTTGCCCCGCGGGACAAAGGACTCGATATTCGAATCTCGGGCGGGGCGATCGATCGTGCTCCTTTCTACCCTACAAATTTCGTGGCGCAGCCAGGCAAGAGTGGCCGACAGGAACTTTAATTATCCTTTGGATCCCGATCAATCCTCTACTCGACCAATTTCGCGCCACTTCCTAAGCAAAAAAGCGTCGAGCTCCCCGTAATTATTCCAATCGGCCAGCGCGCTCCTTTCTCCTTTTAATTCCAGGTCGATCGATAGCAATCGGCGCGGATTAGCCGCGTCCGATTAGACGATTTCCCAGCTGATAATTGCGAGCTTGCCAGCAAACCTGGATCACCGATAATCGCCGCCGGAGCGACGTCCAGGCCTCGGGGAGTGGTCATCGATTGCGCGTTCCCCGCGATTCCGCCGTCCGCCACGCTCGGGCGTTTTGACACTCGGCGAGTTTCGAGGCAGCGGTAGACTAAGACTCGCTCGCTATCTGTCGCGAGGCTATCGCGAGGGGTCGTAGGTCGTCTCTGAGCCGATGACACACACGCACACACGTAATCCCCTGTAATCGTGAACGCGGAGAAAACGGTGAAAATAGATAGCGGCCTAAGCTGGAAGTAGTACGTGGAATCCATTTTGCTCGCAGATTCCCATCCTCGCGTCACCGATTATCTCGCCGGGCCGATCGGAAAATAAAAGCCAGCGGGGGATCTGGGAACGATTATGCTTCCGCGAACAGATTTATTACGATTCGTCTCTTATTCGTCTGAATCCATCGAGCAGCGTTACAGTCGTTCATTAGCGAATCAGTTAGAATATTCTCTCTTAAGAATGATCGACAGTCGTACGATAGAGTGCCCGATTACTCGATTCACCCATGAGGGAAGAGGGTCTCGACGAGCCAGTCAAGGTAACTCGGCTCCCCTTCAATTCACGAAGAAATTAGAAGCGAGAGGAGATTGCGGTCGGACGCGAGAACCGCGAGTCCCCACGAAAGCCTCAATTACCCAAGCAACAACGGGTTGCCCGCGCGACTGCGTTAAATAGCAACTTTGCGCTCGTTTAAACTTGAAAACTCGATCATTTCACGGGACACTTTGCAGGGATAACGAGATTGCCCGTCCCTTTCGCGCGGAGCCGGTGGTGCCCGTTGAATTCTCCTCGCGGCGACCGTCAGGGCAACGCATCCTGGCCGACGACCACGGCGATCGCGCAGCAAGAGGTAAGGCGGGCGGCACGCGCTAACGCAATCGTGTAATCGGCCGCAATCATTCTGATGACTGCGAATCGTCGACGATAACCGACGGAATGGAGATGATTGTCGTGTAGGACGAGCTTCTAAGTAGATCGTCGCGGATATATCGCGCTGTACATCTGTGTCAATCAATTCGTCACGGAATCGGCCCGGGGTTTTGCATGGCAAACATCCGCGAGCCTCGTCTCGGTTTCGCCGCGCTCTCCAAGGGAATCGCGGCTAACGCTGCAACGCTTGCATCGCGTGCCGCCGAACGAGGAGGCCGCGAAGATGGTCCGCGTGGGCCGCGACGTTTCTTGCGTGCGATCCTTGGTCGCCTGTCGCAGCGCCGATTAAACGCTAATTGGCCGCACCTTATTTTTTGCTGCGTCCGATTTCGCGTCATCGAGTCAGTGGAACATTCTCTGGCGAGGAACAGCGAAGAATCATCCGTAATAATGCGAGACAATCCGATGGGAGGCGATTGCTTCGCACAATTCAGGGTTAGCCTTAGCTGCGCTTTATGCTACTTCTAATTGCAATTAGCTAAGTGGTATTTCTCTGCCCTTCGTGGTAGAGTGCTCCGTGCCTCCGTCGGCGGTGACGTCGCCAGCGATCCAGAGGAATCCGCTCGCGGAATTTCGCAACCTCCTCCCACAAGTCGCCCGTTAGCTAATGTGGGAAAGCGTCAAGGCTAATTGCCCGCGTTTACGCCGTAAATCGCCCGTCGCGTTAGCGTCCATCTTGATGTACACACGCGGATCCCAGTACGTTTCCGATATCGCTCGCCCGGCAGATGGTATCGCGCCGCGGAACCAACAGGTATCCGTGATTTTGCGCGGCTCCATTTCTGCGAACAGGCGGCCGCGCATTTGCCCGAGCTAATGGGCCTTCCTTCGGCGCTTCAAAATCCGTTCACGTATTTATCTATTTAATTATCCTAGCGTACATTGTTGCGCTGACAGTTTCGTGGTGCTTTATGGGCCTTGTCTGGCCGATTTATCGTGGGTCCTGGGCTCTTGCGCAATGGTGGCTCGTTACGGTTTTATCTGATGGTCGGGGGGAAGCTTAATTAAAGATGCGCTCCGTGGCCAGACGAAAAGCCGCGGCTGGGTGAAACGGATCGGTGGAAGCCGGTTGCGCGGGTCTCGTGCTATCACAATGCAATCTTGATGAATGAAGACAATCGAATACACGGATGCTCCGCGGGTATCTCTGGCATCGAGCCTCGATTCTCCAGTTCCAGACTCCCGCGATTATCCGTCATTAATCCCGCTCCCTTCCGGCCTAACTGCCTTCCGCGTTCGGTTCGTTCCACAGCGTCGATTCGGTAACGCGTGGCCGGGCGCGTCATCGATAATGCGTCGGTGATTCGGCTAAGGGCACTGAATCATCGACCGAGTCGATGAATGGGACGGTACGCTGCGGGAGCACGTGGTCGACGGTGAGCTTTACGCGGCTAAGAACCTGAGGCCCGCAAGCCTGACGTTTTCATTCATGGGTATTTGTCCATGACGTTGAGCTAGCCAATGTTTGAAAAACATTAGACGAGGGACGACGCGTGGAAAATACGTGGAGTGAATCAGTGGGGTTTGGAAGGTAAAGTCACTCGTACACTACTGTGCAAACTTATTGTATTGACGAGTAAGATGACGCCATGCAGGCGATGTGTACTACTAGAGTGATTGATGGGTATGCTGATTGTGAGTAATGGAAACAAATGGGGAATATTCTCGTAGGTCGAGAACACGTTGAAAGCGTATTTAGTTTCTGTAGAGGAAATGCATTGTACTAACTAAAGTATCCTCAACATTGTGGGTATACGATGCACTGGTATTCAAGGATTACTCATTAGGGTGGAACGATACTATGTAGGCGAAAATTTAAATATGAATTTTCAGTTGCCTGGGTGCGGGATAGTTGTCTTTTAATTAACCAAACACAACTGTAAAAGAAATTTGGAAAATATTCATATCTGCAGGTCCCTTTTTCTCCTAAAAATGATCATATAATCATATAATCATATATTAATATAATCATTTTTAGGAGAAAAAGCAACCCGCAGACATGAATATTTTTCCAAAATTTGTTTACAGTGGTGTTTGGTTAAACCAAAAGACAATTATTCCGCACCCAGGCCAACTGATAATTCAAATTTAAATTTTTCCGCTCCGCCCTATTACTCCCAACTTTCCCAGGAATGGGCTGAACCCAAGCCCTTCAAACATTAAAACGTCCCGGCGGCATTGCATACCCACTGTAACGGAATCAACACTAACCGCGTCAATGAAGAGTGCCTCGTTAAAAGAGCAAGTCCGGGGCGTAATTAGCTCGGCCTCGCCGCGCGTTTTCGCCGGGGAGGCGCGCATTTTACGCGTCGCACATAATGAAAACATGACGCTGGCCGGCATGAGATCATGCACCTTGCCTCGCACGGATCAATTAGAACGAAGATCCCTCCGGATACGAGAGACGGGCCGCGCAATCAACGTTCATTCACGCCGCTCCACGCTCACGGCGGTGAATCGGTTCGTGGAAAAGTGAGATCACCTCGTCCCGCAGGACTCCACTAATCTGTCCTCTGTTTGCGTACCGCGTGACTCAATGGCTTTTCACGATTAATCTCCCCCGTGGTCGGCTTCCCCGAACACTTCGACCGCCCTCGCGCGCGATAAACCGTGGAAATCTAATCTCCAGGGGGGACGATTTCTCTTCCAGCCATTTTTCCAGCGCGAGCCTATTTTCTTGAACCGTGAAACATTCCGCGAATCGCGAGACTCTTATCGCTGCTCTCTCCTTCCCGCGGCCGACCGGGCTAGCTTTCCACGTCTCGGCGAGACGTCGGGTGTGAAGCGGACTCGTGCGACGACCCAGCCGCGCAATTAAGCGATTGCAGCTCGGGCCGCGGCCGTTTGACCGTCATCGTGGACAATGAATTCGTGTCATGCCAGATGATGACGGCAGATTAGACCACGAGCCGAATTAAGGGGATGACCGAATGTCCCTGGCTTTTCTTGCTTCCGAGTGAATTAATATTAACGAAGGAATTACGGTGGCCGACGCCAACGTGGCTCCGTTTCCCTCGCTCCTTCAGCGCTCGAATCTTTTCCACCCGACTCGATCAGGGTGGAGCGCTCCGCGGCCGACTATTTGGTTTACGCTTCGCGCGAGGGACAGGACAGATGTTTTCTGTCACGCGACGCGCAACGGCCGGTTACGCTGTCTTAATTTAAAATGTTCAAATAAACGACTCTCGCCTTCCTGTTGGGCAATGACCGTCCTCTTCCCCACGACGTGTAAACAGCGGCACGCGCGCCACGTGTTTACACAGTTTCGCGCGCACGAAGGGTTCATCGACGCGGTAACATTCGAATTGCTTCCAGCGCGGCTCCTCCGCTCGGCCTCCCCGGTTTCGGCGAGTATTTCGGTGAACCACCGAAATGAAACGGGGCCGAATGCTGGTGGCCACCGTTGTCCGATGGAAATCCGTGTCCAGTGCGGATAAAAATAACGATTTTTTTCAGAGGAATCCGCGCGGCTTTCTATCGCGTTTTAAAATAGACGCGACCTCTTTGGGACCCTCTTATATCGTATCAGATATTCCGCGCACGTTGACGGCCATATCAGAATACAATTTCAAAGGAAGCTGCAATCCCTTAGACAAATAATCTGTCTGGTCAATTAAGAGAACTCGTCCGTAAAACGTTACAAGAACTTCTGAGAAGCCCTAACCCAGACTTCCACCTTAAATCTTCCACGCCAGTGGTGTGATTTCACCGCTTAAATGAAGAAGTAAGTCGCAACCTAGTCGAGCACACTTTAGATGGAACCAGGCTTATGACATAAAACCTCTTCGATATCTACCCCTTTCTACTCTAACCACCCTTCGAAAAAATAATTACCATTCAGCGCCTGACGTTACAAGTATCATCGATACTCAACTACTTCTAACATTTTATGCCCCGTTCCATCCACGAGCCACTCTTCCAAGCCACGACCTCCCTTCGCTAGCTGCCAGTGGGACAGTAGCCAAAGGTCAACGAAACTCGGCTCTACTCACGAATATGGCGTTGTAGATTTTGTCATAGAAGGTGATCGGTGTCCTCAGGTTCGTCTCGGCGGAGAGGAGCAATCCGTTGACATCCGTCTGCAAGGTGCCCGCACCGGGTACCGCGTACGGGTAGAGGTCGTTCTTGGATATGGCCCCGGCGAAGGGTGCGAGCATGGCCACGGCGGCCAGCCACAGTACGCTGAAACGCGCGCGACGAGTCATTCTCTCGGACTGCCTTAACGCTACTGCCGATCGGCACGGACGCGGCGAGTCTTCTTGCCGCCCCCCAAATCGCCTTTGCCCGCTCGTCCACGCTCGTTCGCTCTTCTTTCGAACGCACGAAACCGTCGTCTCTCTCTCCACGCTCTCTCCCGTGGCCGCCGATAATTTCGTGCCACTGCCCGTGCCCCACCCCGCCCGCCAGCACCGATCGCGCTTCTTCCTCGCGAGGGCACGCGCGACTATCTGCGCGTCGTCTGATCATCGCTTTTCGCGGGGCCCTGCTTCCATCTCCGCCGCGGTATTTCTTTCCCATTAGGGTTCGATCGGATGGCAATTATTCTATGCGGTTATATAATACAATCTGGGCTTGAGAGTCAAGTCTTTTGTGAGTGGACACCGGTGCTGTCCAGCTTCTCCCTTTCTGAATGTCTCTGACAGGAATATACGTGCATACAGGACATTAGGCTTCAGCTATCGAGGGTCTGGACTGATAATGTCTCAGTTCGTTCCATTTTTCGAACCCCGTTATGAATGAACCTTACCTCTTCGTTGATCTGCTTCTAAACGATCGAACGGAGATTACGTTTCACGGGACGAAATAATAAGGAAAACCGGGGAATGTTACGTCGCGTCTATTTTTATTCCGCCAAGACGTTATCTGTTATCTCGAATGCGTAATGGAAATGAGTCGGCGGCGCGTAGAGGACCGATTGATTCAATTGCACCTTCGGTCCATTCTAATGCCAAGGCCGCCGTTGTACGAGCCGCTGAGAGTGATTTTCGCGCGTACGCTTTTCAAACGATTTAATTGCGAAGATGATCGCGTTTTATCGGCAAGCAGTCCAATTGGCCCTGAAGGTTACTCCACTTTGCATCCAGTGCCCACAGCGATCTCAAAGATTCAGCGATTATTGGTCTCCGCGTAATTTCAATCCCATGATCCGACGCCTCCTCCAATGAGAATTTATTTCCTCCTGCAGCTACCTTGCAGATACAATCTAAATCTTCCTTAAGAACTACTCTCCAAGTATCGCGGAGGAGCGCATTAAATCTCCTGTCGGGAGCTTAATTTTTCTTACAGAAGCAAGGTATGCTAGGCTTTCGTATACTCGAAGGCATCGCGTGCGCAGATGGGGCTATTTTGAGGGATGAGTCGAAAGGAGGCGGAACGCCCGAGAGTGAAAGCCCGTATAATTTATCATTCTAAACCCGTTGAAATACTCGAAGCAGGACTAGATTAGAATTTTTGAAGAGCACTTGCAAGCTTTGGAGGTTGAATAATAAAAGTTCTAGTTCACGACCTCTTCAGCCCTTTTCAATGCCCACAAGTGCGGGTCTCATTCAACTGGAAAATCTGTGAAGATCGCTGTTCATCTTCCTCATCATTAGTACAATTGCGCTTCTCCGCGTCTAATTACCAGGCGCGTCCTTACCTGTACCCCTGCATTCAGTCTGAAGGGCTCCATCTCTAATGATCGCGCGAGTGTACGTGACACGTGACTCCTCACGCATTGTTCCGCTCCTTTCCCCAGCAATCACGCGGATCCGCGCTGTGAAACGCGAGCAAACTACGGAGGTGGACCTACATTCGGCTTGTACACCGTCTGGTGCCTCGTCGCGGCCTAGAACGTCCCAATAAATTGTCTGAGGAATTCTTCCGAGGCAGCTGCCCCCGCCGTCGCCCCCCCTGCGTCCCTTTTTGTCGCGGCACAGCGGACCGGAATTGAACGCGACGGGATTCCTGCGGTGTGGAGCTCGGTGGGGGCTGAAAGCACGTTCGCGTTGCACGTTGTAAATTGATCTTTATTACAAGAAATTACATGACTAATTTGTACATATAAAATATAAATATGGTACAAGTACTATGGTACAGTAGACGCTTAAGTATGTGTGGATGTATGTGTGGTACGATCGTGTTTCGTGTTAGCGCGTGTGTGCCTCTCCTCTGTCTACGCTTCCTTCAGCGGGAGATCGGTTATTCCTTAATCGATAATTGGCTATGGCGCTATTAATCGTTAATCGTTACTATTTCGTGTTCCATGGTAGACGGAGTGACGCGCCCGCGATGACGTATCCAGCTCGAACGGATCGGAGGAGGACGAGGTACAACGAGAAGCCGAAACAAGGACAACAGGGATCGTTGTAGTGGGGAGTGAGGTCCTTGTAGCTTATCGAAGAGTGGGAACGTCACACCTGCCGCGAGTTATCGGCAAGTGGAAGGGGCCGCGCGTCCTGTGCGTCGCTTGTGATTCGGCACGGTCGTAAGGACGAATTCGGGGCTGATAAGTGGGGAGAGCCAACGCGATAGCAGTACGAAGGACGATCGCGCCGAGTGCGAGCCGGCGCGTTGTTATCGGTAGCGATGAGTCGAGAACAGTGTAGAAACACGGACGAATGGCGTACACGTGGTCCTTGGTTCGCGTCGTCGGTTCCGGTATCATCGAGAAGCATCCTCTGGAGCGGCGGGGATCGGCGGTCCTGCGTCCGTAGGTGAGTCTACTACTTACAATTAATTCTCTAGTCTGGTCCGAATCGCCGGTGCGCGTTTTAGACGCGCGATCGTGGTCCGCGGAAATTGTCGAACCTAGAGGGACAGGGTCATTCTATTGGCAGGGATTCTTAGGAAGATCTTCGAGTAAAATGTTGGACAATTTCCGTGGGCCAGCGTGGACAGTTCGCATAGGCAACCTCAAGGTCCGAACGAATTGGTATAGACAATTGTTAAGCTCGTCGTTTGGCAGTTTAGAGTTTCTAAGTTAAGGCATAACGCCTAGTCAGCTTTCGAAAAAGGACGCGATTTTCGGGAATTTTTTGTGGAATATCTGCTGTATATTTTTTTGCAATTAGTCGCTTATTTCAAAAGTACATATATGGAGAAACTTTCAGTAATTTTGTTATAGAACAATATTAAAAGATAAACGAATTACAGCCATTCTCGCGGAAACTGTTTTGATAAAGGCAATGTACGGTGAGCAAGTTTTCTCTGAACCGGATCGTTTAAAATTCAAAATTCAAAAACATTCTGTTAATACACGGTTGAATTCAGTAGATGGACGAAGGTTCTTTCAAAAAGTTGATTTTTGATAAAATGGCGGTGGTTTAACGCAAAACCACGCTTCTTCGATGTCTGAATTGTTCGTTTCTTGTTAATTAAAAATAGAGTTTTCCATCTACTAGTCTTTGGTATATAAAAGAAGTCTGCAAAAGTTTGGGCCAATTTTTACAGCGGTTTCCGAAATATATTACTCACCGATATCAAAACAGCTTCCGCAAGGATGACTATTATTCGTTCATTTTTTAAGGGTTTTCTATAACAAAATTACTGAGAGTTGCTGCATATATGTACTTTTAAAATAGGGGAATAGTTGTAAAAAAATATACAGTAGATATACCACAGAAAATTTCCAAAAATCGCGTTCTTTTTCGAAAGCTGATTAGGCATAACCCCTTAAGATTAGCTTCGCGTACTTGGGGGGTCGGGATGGCTACATGTTTGTGTACCTGCGGTGCGGTAGTTGTAAGTGTTTTTCATCGGCATCGTGTCCCCCAGCTCGACACGCTCCGTATCAGAACGCTGGAATCTCTCTCTATTTCTGCTGCGCATTACCGCCATCCCCGATTTATTTCCATCCTGTCTATTTTCACTCTCTCTGGCTTCTTTCCCCCTCTCGCTTTCCAACGCCCACGTTTTCTTGATACGTGATTCTCACGTATAAACCCGCACTCTCTCTCTCTCTCTCTCTCTCACTCTCTCTCTGGCACACGTATATACACACATTCGCTCGTTTCCTTCGTGTCTTCCATTACCAGAGAGCTCTCGTCGCACCGAACAACGACGTTCGCGGAATTACAGATACGAATTCACTATCGAAAAGTAACTCTTCCTCACCCTCGCTTCTCCCCGGTTACTTTTCGCGCTCGTTATCATTCCCTGTCCTTTTCTCACTCTCTCTCTCTCTTGCATTCCCATCGGTTCTCTCGTCCCTCTAAGTGAAATTACAGAGTCCCTACGAAGTGCGGTAACTGTTGATAACGATTAAAGCTACGATAATATCTTGAATTAATGTGCGTGCATTAAATACAATGGTTAAGACGCGTTCATCGACACTTTCTCCCTTCGTCCCATTCTTTCCTGTATTAATCGTTTCTCATAGCTGCGAGATTCCCGTTTCTCTTTTATTTTATTTTTTTGGCAGTTTGTCATTCGACAGCGACGATGTTTAACTGTACCTCCTTCTTTTTCTTTTCGATTCAACGATACCATTCTACCCTTCAAATTTGAACGGTCGCTTGGCTTTGAATTTCGGTCCCGAATCGTCGATCGAGGGTCACGATCGTGCCAAGGGACGTCTGATTGTACTCACAGATTGCTCTTCTCCTCGTTCTCCATCTCCCCTGTTTCTCAACGTCGATGCTTGATCCTCGATCGACAAAAGACATGCACGGCGCGTCAATGTGTTAATTCCCTCCCCATATTAGCCATAACGTATCATGCTCACATATAGCGGACCTTTTACAATCTCTCTCGCGACCCGAGGTCTTCCAATATCGGAAGACGTATCCGCTTGTCCCGAATCGAACCTCGGGCAGTGTCCTAGTTTCAATTTACCTAAAGGGTGACTCTGACGCGCGATCGGTATAAAAAGAATACAGCACCAACACGTATGCTCTAAATTATTTAAGTCAACAAGTACCCTCAACGATCGCGAGCCCGCGATCGGTCGGGCCGCCTCGTGCTCTACGCGCTTATTTAGCCAACAAATCGTAACATCGCTTCAACGTCTCTCGCCAGAAATCATCGTAACTTTACACAACGGTTCCCCCGGACCGCGATCGAAACGCGAGAAATGACTGGTGCGATTGTGACGCGCGCGGCCCGCGTTCCCTATGCTCGAAAAAAAAGGGTGAAAGCTTCCTTATTTATCGATTATTACACGTGTAACAACAGCGACGACGTACGACGACGATGACGATACAACTATGTGTCATTTTTAACAACTATTGGACGGAGTCGAGCGACATCGTGACGTATCTCGCCTCGCGGTCCGCCATCACCGACCTCGCTCGTCTCGTTTCTAATCGTATTGGCGATTCCACTTTTACGATCAGCACGCGGTGGTGCGCGCTGACCCAAGTCAGGGTTAAGTGATCCGAATCACAGGCAGGGGTCCCGCCTGTCGCGTCCACTGTTGCCGTGGGCAGGAGTCGAAGCAGGTGACCAGGAGGACGTGGCTCTTGCAGGCTTCCACTCGTTTCTGCAGGATACACGTCTCCGCCTGCAGGGCCTCCAGGAATGATGGATCGTGCCAGTCCATGCCGTTTTCCACGTAGACTGTAATCACAAAACATAGAATTCGTAAAAATTTATTCAAAGTCCTCGTAAACTCGAAACTCGCGTAAACTAGCTTGATATCAAGTAGAGTTCATAGCTGACACAGATTCACTTTATAAGTACAAAGCTATATGTACGTTCCGCGCGAATCGTAGTTTAGTTAGATGTTAAGGGGACTTACGATCATAGGTCCAGCGGGTGTCGGGCACCATGAGGCGCCTCTTAGCGTCGCGCAGCTCGAGCCTAAGAAGGCGCTGGCGTAGTCGCAGGTTGTGTATCCTGGACATCGTGCCACGTGGATCCGAGCGCAACTGCGCGCGCCTGTCCAGGATGTCCACGTCCTCGCTTGTGTAGGCGAGTATCCCCGACAACGCGGAAGGCGCCCGTGGCAGATGGGCCCGGCACTGGGCCCGTGACCGGAGCCCGCACTCTGCCACCCGCTGTTCCACCGCTGAAACAGCCGCACAACGTCGAGGTTAGAACCCCCAGCGCGCCACCTGAGGAGAACCACCGTACGGAGGGACCATTTTAGAGGCTTTTGAACATAGTTTAACGGGCCTGCGGAGCGATCTGCTCCAGAAAACTCTTCTATCGAGTTCGAGAGGATGCCAGGCACGCACTAACTCGAGCGAGGAAGGAAGAATCGGCTGATTCCATTCATCGGAATTCGAATCTTTCTCTCGATCGAGGTAGCCAAACTCTGCTTCTATTGTTCGAGGAGCGATACCACTGCGAGGAGATGGACACGCGATTAAAACGTGCAAGAGGTTCGTCAGAAGCTTTCACATTGTTAAAGAACTCGAGGGATTTCTATGGAATACACAAGGTGATTGACTCCATCGCTAATTGGAACGTTTCCTCGAACTTCTCGCCAAGCAGGCATTCCGATTACGTGTTCCCGATAGACTCAGTGAACGGGTCGAATGCATCAACTACCTTGGTGCTCCTGAAGAGCGCCGGTCTGCCTCGAGGAGTCGCTGGCGATGCTGCTGGTCTCGCTGTCCCTGACAATGCTGTCGTAGCCAGAACTCTCGGCGCGATGCCTGGATAGGGTCGCTGGGGATAGTTTCGCCGCTCGCGGCGTGGAATCGGCCCCGGAGTCGTAGCCTTCTTTGTTCAGGCCCAACGATGAACCCAGGCTGGTGATCTTGCGTTGCATTCGGCCAGAGGACGGAACTGGTGATGGAATGGATAACTGCAGCGGCGCTGTTGCTGCGAAACAAATTTTGTGCGTTCAGATTCTCAATCTCTCCCGAATCCTACTTCAACACTTCCACCCAAAACTTCTTTGCAAAGTTTCACAACAGAAATCTGTACCTCCTATTCTCAAGGACCAACTCGAATTTGAACGAATCCCTATTCTTCCACTTTCGAACCAAAATCTCGCTGCAATAATTAAAGACACACGACTTACCTTGTATCTTGAGGTCTTCGTCGATGTCAGACTTGCCTGTGACGGTCCTCTCCGACCTCTCAGCCGCAGTGAACAGCTTCTTCGCCTCGATGTACTCCTCCTCGGGATCAGAACCTGATGCTCCGTTGCCAGGTAGCCTCTCCACTTCCTCCTTGAGGTTGGGGTTCGAGGCGCCGTCCGGATGCCTCAGACTAGAGATGTTGCATTCGCCCAGCTTGCCACAGTACCTCCTGGGGCTGGCTATGTGAGCCACGCTGTTCGGATACCAGTACGAGGCCGTTGCTGGCCTCGTCATGCTTTGACGACAATTATCGCAGATCTTCTCCTGATCAGACTTCCCGGCGATGTATGCGGGCTCGCTGTAGATGCTGCCGTGATTGCTCGCATTGTCGTTGAACATCATGTCCGAAAGGGACAAGGACTGACAGCGTGATGGCGGACGGAAGACGGGGGCGGCTGGAATTTGTCCTGCGTTAATATTATATCTGCTGTAGACCAACAGCGGTTGGCTGACAGTGTGATCTTAATTGGGTTCTTCTCAGTAGGTTGGTTGGAGTATTCTTATTAGGTTCCATCTGAATGGGTGTAGAAACTTCTACGCGTAGTTTACTACAGCTAATCGGGGCGTCTGACTTGCGAGAGATTAGACTACTTGTGTTCATGTTCTTAGGAAAGGAGGTGAAAGACTTGGCGCTCTTAAATAAAATCAAAACCTATATCCCTATGTCCCTAAGAGTTAATTATACCGTTTCCTAGACTTTCCGCCCCAAACGAATAGGTAGAGGTAGGTAAACTTACATGGAACGTCTCTAACGTTGACGTTCGAGGAGTTCTCCCTCTGATAGGTGATCGAGTTGGAGACATTGGCGAGCGCGAGCTTGCTCTGGTAGAGCTCGTGGAGTCGAGCCAGCTGGTCGAACTTGTACCTGGTTTCCTGCTCCAGGAAGTCCTCGTGGTCGAAGTACGGCCTCGGTAGTACTCCCGCGCCAACCGGTGGTGGATACTGAGGTCTGTACCGTTCCGTGTCCGACATCACCGACATCGAGTCTGGAAATTGACATATTTTGCCTCTCATCCCTCGTACCCTCGGAACCTTCTACGCGGAGGGCGTAGAAAGGTGGGCAGATAAGGAGGAAGAGGAAAGAAGGAGCGCATTTAGCTGAAAGCTGTCTCTTTCGACCGCAGCTACAACACGAGAGATATCGACGAGTAATTATATCGAGCTGCTTCCTCCTGTCTCTCTCTCCCATCCACCCACAATCTCTCTCTGCCTCTCTCTCTCTCTCTATCTCTCTCTATCTCTCTCTCCGTCGACATGATTGTTTTCCATCGGGTGCGCTATTACGAAGCTCGGAGGATCTAAGAACCCGACTCTCGGAGGGACGGGGGAACAATCTCTCAAGGCATTCGTTCGAGAGTCCTCTGAATGAACTGGAAAGGGGAAGGATAGCTTTCTTCACTATAAACGTCATGAAATATTGCC
This sequence comes from Andrena cerasifolii, assembly GCF_050908995.1. Classification (NCBI taxonomy): domain Eukaryota; kingdom Metazoa; phylum Arthropoda; class Insecta; order Hymenoptera; family Andrenidae; genus Andrena; species Andrena cerasifolii. The sequence continues at coordinate 11,245,543 of NC_135124.1, read as the reverse complement.
GAAGAGAGCCCCGAATATTCCGCGATAGGGATACAAGATAAATCCCTTGAGTTCACCTCCCGGAGGATGACAGGCTCAAAATACAAACGAGCAATCGCTAAAGAAAAATAGTTTCCCGCCGTATCAGAGATGATCGACAGGAATAAAAGAAGCGAGCGTTCTCATTAATTTACCGGTGAAGGTCGAGACAACGGTGAGATTCTCCTGGCTGAGGATTCTCAATGGGTGTTCCTCCTGGTCGCTCTCGGGCAGAGGATTCTCTCCCATGCACATCGCGATGTCCTCCTCCGTGACCTGGAGGCACGAGTCCTGCATGGGGACAGGCTCCAAGTCCTCGACCTCGACGATCTCCAGAATCTCGTCCTCGGAAGACAAAGAGTGCCTGGAGGGTAGCACGATGTCCTTGTGCGACAGGTTCAGGCTCTCCATGGAGACTTCCCTGCTGACGCCGTTGCTCAGAGGCTCGATAAGGGGCAACGGCGGTGGCACCACGATCTCCTCGTCGTCGTCCTCGTCCTCTTGCAGATCCAGCTTCCCTTTGTCCAAGCTATCGTCCATCACAGGACTTGCGGTTAGATCCAGCCCCGAGTCCGTGTTAGATTTAACGTTCAACAGATTCAGCTTAACCCCCAGCTTCTCCGTGATGTCCTCGATCTCGTTCGCCTTCAAGCTGTCACTCTCCGCCGTGGACAAGGAGGTGTCATCGTCATCCACGCCGCCGCACGTCTTGAACGTCGTCAGCTCCTTGAACTGCAACGACTGACCCGCCACCTTGGACGACTCGACCCTGGACCCGGTGTGCTTGCTCCTCTGAATCTGCGACGACTGGTTCTCCACCCACTTCCTTATCATGCTCTTCTTGTGGCTGTCCATGAACCCGTAACCCGTGGAATGTTGCTGCGCGTGCATCTGCAGAGTATTTGGACCGGTCAGCTGCATCGGCCCGTCGATCCACGTCTCCCTTTTGTGATGGGAGTCCTTCAGCAGGTGCCTGGCCTCCGCGACCTTCGACTTGGAGATCCGCGGACCGTCTATCCACTGTTCGTCGGAGCCTCCGCTGGGTGCTGCGACAGGTATCTTGCTGCCGGGTGAATCGTTCGCTTTCGACGAAGATACCTTAGTAGCGGAACATTTCCTGGCAGGACTGGCCTTCGGTGTGGCCGTATGCGCGGGCGAGGTTTGCTTCGAGGCGGTTTGGGTCAACGATTTCACCGCCTTCGTTGCCTTGTGCGCTGGGCTGCGCTCCTCGGGGATCTTGGCGGGCCTCTCGGCGGCGGAGCCGCGCAGAGCTTTCCCCATGGCGCAGCGATTGTCACCCGAGTTCAAACTTGGTATGTAGACCGGCGGATGTTCGCCGTCCGTCGCGTCGTCGGTGCTAGGGCCGACATAGATGACGGTGTCCGCGGACAGATCGCTGGAGCTTGGGTCGCACTCGCTGGTCTGCCTGGCAGCTTCCTCCCCTGAACTCCCTCCGCTACCTGTACCCTGAGTTCCTCCACCCACGAACTTGATCTTCCTTCGCCTCAGTCGATGGATCCTCGAAGCCAGTTGCACGGTGGTTAGCGTCTCGGTGTAATGCTGAGCGTTCGGGGACACGTGGGCGATCATCGCCGCGTGACACGTCAACGAACCGAGACACTCCTTCAGTAATTGGGTTAGCTTGTGCTCCTTGTACGGCAGGTGCTTCCCCCCGTTGAAGATCGTGAGCAGGATATTGCCTAGGCCAGATAAAGGGATACCACCCGACGACTTGCCGCGATCCGAATTGCCCAGGTCCATTAAATGAAGTCTGCTTCTGCCGCCAGCGACTGGGGAATGAAAATCGAGACGTGTATTCGGTGCCCGTTGGAAATTGGTTAGCTGGGTTCTGTCCACGGGTAGAATCACCTCTCGTCGCTTCGAGATCTACTTCCTTTCCCTCAGAATTACACCGCGATACGACTCATAGATAATCCTAACACCACTCGTTACTTTACCCGTGAACGGACCTGAATTACACTCTTGTCGTCTCTATTAGAGCACGCCTCTACGCGCAGTTAAAAGCGACGAAATCTAGAACAGCGATTTCATCGATCCCCCTTGAGAAACAATAGCCACCCAAGTGCACCAATTTCGTAGATAGCGTGTACTTGAAGGCGCCCATTTCTCGCGAGCAGCAGTTAAAACAGTTTACCTCCGAGTAGGAGTGTTTCAAGCGTTTCCACTGAAAAATGTGGTTCGCTAGCTTGTGACGCGCGAGGTGGTCAATTCGAAGAGGACACTCACCTCCACCCTTGCCAGCGACGCTGTACTGATAAACGTGAAGGGTGTAAAGCATGTGAGCATCGCCGTCGTCCCGTTGTCGACCAGCCACCGCCGCGTCCAAATAGAAAGCTGCGCGTTCTGCAGTTGGTGCACGAAGCTCGCTGTGTTGCTGCAACTGCAGGCTGCCGAACAGCGGGTCGTCCCTCAAGTACACAGCCGGCGACTGCTCGGAATCTGGGAACAAAGAGCCGCGGCAAATCACTTTACACGGTTCCCCTGTGAAGCTAGCATGCTCAACTGGAGGGCACATAATAAGTACAAATACATAAATACATGAACAGTGAACCCATCGCAAGATTCTAGTTCTTGCATCAAGTCGCCCAAATGAAGTTGACTTCGATCGGAGTTACTTCAGCGCAAGTGTGATTTCGCAGACAGCCGAACACAGGTACATCGTATTTACCTGAATTTCGAAAGTTCGCACTCGCCTTTCCCGGGGGATTTTGACTAGTACACACCAGAATGTTAGACAAGTTTGTAACTCGAGCGTCGCGCACTTGCCCCGCAACACTCACAGATATATCGCGAAGTAGGGTCAACCGGAGCATTCTATCCGCGATTTCGTGCACAATGCAGGACGCGTAAGTCACGTCCAACCCCCCGGACTCGTCATTTGGTTCTATTATTCCCGGGAAAAATAATATCCAGCGAGGGATGGACAGGGGGCGATGCAGGTGGCCGCCGGCCAGGACTTACGACGTAGTCTCAGCCTGAATTACGACGACGATAAAACGTCGAAACGATACGCGTCCCGAAGATATCACGGGCGTGTTATCATGGGCTATCACGCTGACTGGCGTGTACAATGGTCACCGGCTGGTGCGCGAATAATCAACGTAATGCGGGACGCTAGTTGTAAATAGTGATCAACGTAAAAGCAGCATTAAAGCTCTCGCCGAGGCGTGGATACACGTAGGTGCACGCGAATCACGCGCACTTCTTCCAGTTGCAAAAGATTCCTTTGGAAATTTGCGTCTCTTGATAGAAACTTCGCCAAGCGACTCGAATCGCCGGTTGCCTGACTGTGTCGGTTCATGCTCCTTTTGGGGCGTCTGGGTCGTTTAATTGAAACTTTCTACTGCCCTCGCCATATTTCTACACAAACTGGGAAGTGTGGAAGGTACCTTAGACGCGGGAACTTACGGGTAGATCTTCCTGCGGGAAGTTTTATTCAAAGTTTTTGCGAAGATGAAGGAAACTGTGTCTCCCAGGAGAGCAGAGTTTCATTGTCCAAAGAGGCTCGCAACCGTCCGCGTAATAATACGCGCGTCATCTGATCGCCTCGTAAACCAACGTCCCCGTATTTTATGTACATCCTCGCCGGTGACATATTGCGCGCGCCCTAGGAAAAGCTTTCGATGCGAAACGACGGAGGAGCAAGAATATCGGGAGACAACGATCGTTATATTACGTGTCTATCGCCGTGAAACGGCAGAAACATAAAAATCTTGCCGGTTTTCTGCTGCAAGAGCCCCGTGATTCCTGGCTCTTTGATGGACGACTGTTAAATTCCTGATAGCGCGCAATGTCGCGAAACTGTCCGTCGAGAGTTATTCGATTTTCCCTGCTATATACTCGCATTAGTGAATTCCTACGGTCGGATTACCGTGAACCTTCTTCGCGGTGCCAGGACACTTGGATAATCCCCTTGATAAATTGCCAATTAACGTTTTACTGTCCCGCAAGATGCGAACTCGCCTTTCCGAGTACCTCTATCAACGTCGTAAAGAACACAGGCTGCCCAGCCACTGATACATCATTCCCCATTGCCTGCTTCTACTTTACAACACTTTTAACGACCGCGAGACAATAGACACCTAGAACTCCCGCAGATTAAGCCCTCCTTCAGCCTCTCTGCTACATTACTTCCTCCTACCACCTCTCGCTCTACAATAATCCCGTTTGATTCTCCTGAAATCGCGAAGCCTTCGCGCAAACACCTACGGAGATAGTCGAGGGCACATCCTCGAAGGGAACTGCGACGATTCACCGAGGCAATAGGGTCTAACGAACGCAAAATAATGTTCACGCAAGCAAGCACGGGTGTGTAACGCGGCTGAGGCGTGGCAATATCCATAAAAGGGACCAGAGAAAGTAATATTGTCGGCATCTGCGCCTGCTGCGTCACGGAGGCTCGCTGGTGACGGCGCAAACGTTGCTCGTGGAACTCGGAGGAAATAAAAAGATGATCCACCGCGAGAAGAGGACTCTCGCCGGCATATAGAGGCGTAATGGATGCGGCTTCTGCTCGTAGCGATCCGTGGTATGGACAGCCTGCTCGCGGTGCTATCCCGCGCAGGGGTCGGACACACCACCCCGTTGGATAAATCGTTTTTCGACGCGTTTCGAATACTGCCACGCGTATCCGCGGGCCAATCTCGTCCCTCGAGGGTGAGCCTGTCGGAGGGCAGTAAAAAAAATCTGTTTCCGCTTTTTCGAATGTGCCGGGGTATACGCGGGGCTGCGAGACCGTTTCCCCAAATGCCTCGTAGATTCCTCGAAACGGTTCTAGGCGCCATTCTGGGTCAGAGAGGCCTGAAATTTAAGCGCCAACGATGGCCCATTCCAGCGAGCAGGGATGTCCGAGAAGGGGAATCAAAGCGAAGGGCGAATTCGAGGAGAAAACGGCAAAGGAATGATCGAGGTTTTATTATTGATTTAACCATGAAAAACTGTGCGAGACAGAAGGTGGTTGGAGTGAATCTGATATCCCTTCCGAGCGTTACGCTTCAGCTTCCAGCGTTACCATGCGCCAAGTTTCAGCTCCCTCTCATCAACTGTCTCTAATCATAGTCCACATTCCGTCATAGTTTACAGCGAACTAGCGCACAGCAGTTAGCGTGTAACTTCATCCGCGACACGTAACACAAACTGGAATACCATATTAATTTCTAGCGTAGACGGTGTAATCGCGATCGCGGCCGACGCTCGGCGAACTTCAAGTATCACCTTCCGCCAAAAAAGAACAGGCACCCGAGCTCCAATTTTCCCACTTGTTCGTCGTTGTTTTTCATCCCGCGGCAAGGCAGGGACCACGATAATCATTGCTCGCCGTATCGGCCGCGGATCGGCTGCACCGGAAGCGGTAATTCCCTTCCGAGGGGGATCGATAATCGCTTCTCAGCGCCGCGCAGCTTTTCCCTGTAATTCGTCCGGCGACGATCTAGCGGCCATTGGCATTTCCATCCGCGCGTAACCATTACTTTCTCTTACCCGTAACATTCAAGCTCTATCGGACTTTAAGATTGACGCCTAAAAACACCTGACTTGATTCACCGCGTTTAACACACTGGAGGGTGTCTACCCCGAAGGATACCATTTCCCACGCCACTCGAACGGGGTTTACGTCTGTGTATTTCCATAATCCCGCGAGGCGCTATACCCTGCCGTATTCATTCTGTCCGGTGTGCGGGTCGCGGTGCGCAGACAGTGGCTGGCTGTGCGGTGAAAAGAGGAAACGAAGAGGAGAAGGAAGAAAATTAACGAACGCACCGGATCCTGTATTAAAGTGGAAACAGTCGGCGGTGCTGGGAGTGGCGGTAGACGTGCTTTACGCGGCCGTACGTTTGCCGAAATAAGTGCGCTCCGCGAAGACCAGCGGCTCGGTGGTCTCGCGGGGGCGTAACGGGGGAGGGCGAAGGGTTACCACCGGCGTTAAGACGACCCTGCGGGGCCTGCGGGGCAGGTTGTAGGTCGTCGAGACCCCGGGCACCCGGAGGGAGCCACGGAAAACCTCGTAATAAGCGGCTGCGAATATTCGTCGTGCGCCGTGAAAGTCACGGCCCGCCTTGACTATAACTCGAGGATCCGTAGGGAGACGCCACGTTTCGCGTATTTTTTCGCCGGCAGGGTGAAGCGGGGGAGAAAGTTTTCTATAAATCATTTCCGCCCGTAATAAGCACAGGGAATGCTCATTTAGTCGTTCACCTTATTTATACGCTCGCGGGGATGAATTGCTCGGTACTTTTAACTCGAACCGCCTTTAATTTAATACCGACGACTTATTGCTTGTCCCGACCCCTCAATGCGGCCACCTTTATGCGATTCTTACGGCCTCCCCCTTCTCTCGTCAACGTCCCGGCGGTCGAAACGGGGAGTGCTTTAATTATCGCTGAGTGCCGAATATTCCTCAACGCACACACGGTAGGCGATCTCGGCTCGATGCGCTTTCGCGCGAACAGCGGTATACTAAACGGAATCTTGGCGAAATGGAGGACAGGTGGATAATAAAGCCCGCTATCTTGTTAATCCACGGAACGGCCATTTAGAATTAACTTCACGTGTTATTCTTTCATAAGATCCTAGCGCCGCACTTCCGCTGCTTACGCCTGCCGTTTCGTTCGGGCACGCGGAATTTCTAGTTCTCCCTCTTCTCTTCTGCATTTTAACTCCAGTCACCTTCACCTCCATTTCAAAGCTTTTAATTGCGCGCGGCGTTGATGTTGGAGAAACACGGTTTCACTGGCGACAGTGAGCCTATGATATTCAGCTCCCGAGTCGTGAGTTAGAAATTAGAAAAACAAAGCGTCGTAGGACTAGAGCGATGCTAGAGGGCACCAGCGTCGGAGCTGTTGCTGGGTGTTTCACTTTTACGGTGGTTTTAAACTTATTGCCGGCGTAAACCAACAGTTTGCTTTCCGGCCGAGAGGTACGGAGGCGGCCTCGCGTCATTAAACTTTCAAGTGACGAAGTGAGGAAAGCTGTCGTTAACAAAATGACCTCCGATTCCTCTTCCCCGCGAGAGGGGACCGAGCATGGGCCATTGCTCGCTACCATTTGCTCGGAAGCCAGCCGGTACGTAAGACGACGGTTTTCTTTAATTGCCTACCGCACGGCGGATCCCGCGGCCGTATCCCCTCGTAAAAGTTACTGTCTCTGGCAAACGATTCGGTGCCCGTCAGCCAGAAAGAGAGAAAATCAACCACGCAATGAGAAAAGGGAGGGAACTCGGAGGAAATGAACAGGAGAGGCACATTAGAAGGATCGATGAACCGACGAATCTTCTTCGAGGACGTAGACAGATGCGCTGCAGGCTAGACGCTTATACAGATGAAGATTAAAAGATTATCGTCTTCTCTGTGGAACTATTTAAAAAATAACGCAATGGAACGTATAAAATCATCATCCTGAGAGCCCTGAACCATTTCAAGTCATCGTTAAGTGTCCAAAGAAGGAGTACATTGAATCAAGAAACGAAAAGCATCACTGGAATTAAATTAAACGACTGTTGCACAAAGTTTACAGAATAATGCAGCCGATAAAGGGACCGGAGTCGACTATTCGAGGAAACGTAGAAGCAGAGACGTATTCGGCCACAGATGCACCATCGGTTACATCCCCCAACCCTCCGTATCGATCCTGTATACTTTCCGTCGCGTATGGAAACGCAAACATGTGGCTTTGAGGTTATTTAATCGAGTGTTTCGGTGGGTCGGCAAACAAAATGGATATTAACAAATAATTCGCGGGATCGAAGGGTCTACTGTCCCCCCCGCCCCTAGTTCACGTACACAGCAGTAAAATTTCTCGCACAACTGCCAATGAAGCTCCTCTTCGCGGCACGAGAACCCCCTTCCACCTCTCCGCGGCTGTAAAAGAAATAAAAATATCATTGGAAATAATCGTTTGAATGATGGTGAACGAGCGAAAAGGGAAATTTGCTCGCCGTTGTGCCAGCGAGCGCCGAGGGAAATGAAACAAATAAAAATTCCTCCGCTCCGCGGCAGGATTCCTCCCTTCGATTTCCCATCGATTGCGAACCCTTTTAACCATTCTGCAAAACAAAAGGGAGAAACATTCCCATCCGCGTTTAATGCGCACGTTAAAAGCCGCGTGCTCCAGTGACGTCGCAGCTACGACGTTTTTGTCCGCCCCGCCATTATTCCCCGTCGTCGTCCTTATCTTCCTTCTTATCCGCTTTATGCGCGGAACGGGCGTGGAAGTATAAAACAATAACCGTGGCGCGAGTCACGATGAGAATTATTGCGAGGCTGCAGCGTCGCCGGGGGAGAGGGCTCGCTCGGAAAATATTCGAGGAAAATATTTTCCTTCCCTCCGGGGAGCATTGAGATGCACGCGACACGCGATCTGCTTTTCAGAGCTCTTCCTCTCGCGAGGATACCGTGCCGCATACCGACTTGATCCTGTGTACTGTTTCCCGCATCGATCAACGCTGGGCTTGACTCTCGTAAAGCACACAACTGATTTCCTTGGGAAACCGTCTGCGCGGAATTGTCCCGAACGTTCCAGCGAATCGAAGTCGATCCAGGGCGCGACGGAATTAAAGGGTAGGCGAAGTGGGCGGGGGGTCGGAAGGAACAAAAGTAAATTACCGCAAAGACGGTATTCCGTTTCTGCCTGGGACCCGTCGAAAACTTTAAATAATTACCAGGGTCGGGATTATCGAGTTCCCGGCAGAAAAGACGAAGTTGGAGGTCGCACGCGGGCGAAGGGAGGAACGCCGGAGCTTTCGGCTCCCCGGCCTAGGTAGAACGAGAGACACGAGAAGTCGAAACGATAGCGGGGGTAGAGGCGGAGGCTTACGCGGCCAAGACAGAGCCCGAGATACGAGTTAATTATTTAATAAGCTGGAAAATTAATTGCGCCGCTTCTTAATTAGTTAGGGTTTCGGGAAGTCGCAAAGAGTATTCGTCGGGGCCGCTTGCTGGATCCGTACGAGCACGTTTCGAAAGTAAAATCACCGTGAAACTAGCCGGGGGAGGGGTGTGTGTTTTTCGAACGGAAAGGGGGAAACTGGGAAACTCTGACTAGGGAAATTCATCCCTTGGTTCGATCGACTCAGTTTCAAAAGGGGGCTGAAACCGAGGCTTAACGTCCCGTGGATCGGCTTTTATAGTGTAGGGTCAGGAGTATCGTTAAAGGCCTGCAAAATATGCAAAAAATTGGCATCAGTTTATAGGCTAGTATCCCAGTAACGCTGGAAGAAAAGAGTCTCGCGTTAGGTTCGACGCGGGCGTTGAGGCGCGGCACGCGACTTCTGCGTTAATGTCAGCTGAAAAATTTACAACGATCCTAAACCCTTTGAGATTACGACCCTCTCGCGTTTATCCGTTCCCCGCGGCACGATCACGATAACTTCGGTTACATTGTACACCGTGAATTGTTTCCCGACGCATGCACACACCGTGCACCGTAACTTTTTAATTTGAAAGTTCGAGCTTAACGGCCCGGATAAACGTAGTCCCAGATAATTTCAACGTCCGGCAAACTACCCAATAACTTTCGATCGTCCTTAGAAAGACGAAGGAGAAGCTCATAAACCCCATGCCACGGAGCCAGATACATTCCCGCGATAGCCAGCTCGGTTAGCGTATTTCCTGGAATAGCACAGTACAAGCTTCATAAAATAATTATTCTGAACGGGCGATATGGAAATATGTTGATCCTTCGATACAAAAGGTTCAACGATCCCCAGGGATGATCGCGGAGAGGAGCGTCCGTCCAAGGTTAATTTTCAGAGATCGTCGAGGAGCTCGTCGCTCGTGGTCTCCGAGACCCTTGCTCGTCGAGAGTTTCCCATAAGTGCACCATAGCAGAGGCTCCACCCTTCGGTTTCTTATTAGTCCTGCGAGGTCCTCCCGCAAAGACTCCACGCAAGACGGGAAACAACGGGAGAAAGGCGAATGGGGACGCTGCGGGGGTGGAAGGACAGGGCGAGGAAAGGGGAAGAGAAGAAGGAGAAATAATCTTACCCGTCAATTTTACGGACCACCGAGTGGACGAGGTGGTCCGTGAAGACCAAACTAAATGACGGCCGAAGACGATTCTCCGTGCCCGTTTCCTGCATATTACCCGCGGAATCCTTCAGAACCGCGAGCCTCTAGACTGTTTGTAAAAAGAAACAGACGAAGGAAAATTTCATTCTTCGGGGCTTTCGGCCGATCTCCGCCCATCGCATTATTATGGGGCATCCTTGCCGATTCGAAGACGCGGATGCTCAAGCAGAAACCGGGGGAAGGAGACCGGTCTTCAAGTATCGAGCAAATGCAACACGCGATTTTCGAATGTAATTTCCCCTGGTCCCCAAGTTTTCGTTTTATTGGATACGCTGTGCATTTAAGATCCTGCCCACGCTCCCGTCCACGGGATCCCGCCTCTTTTATCGATGGAATTTTCTCCAAGTCGCACAGTGGTTCCAAAGTGCCTTTTTGTGGACAAAATTCCGTATCTCCGTTAATTCTCAACCGATTTTTATCTTTTTCTGCTCGTTTTGTCGGGGATTAAATTTGCTAAAATGTCGAACAGTAGTTTTCCAAAATTTTCTTTAGGGATTAAAAAAAAATTCTGCACTCTTGGTTCCGAAACAACGAGTTTATTAACCTTTTTTTCATTTAGTTAGTCTTCTTCCATATATTCTACATCTTCTTTATAATTAAACAAAAGATATTTTGGGTCTTTTTCAAGCGCAACAGACGGAGTTGGCCATTGGGACCTCAAAATCGAAATTAAAAATCAAAAATCGGTTGAGAATTGACGGAGATACGGAATTTTGTCCACAAAAAGGCACTTTGGAGCCACTGTGCGTCGCTTCCAACGTGGTCCGCCAAATTCACTTTGCATCTTGCCATGCCTGGATCGATATTTTCCATGCGACTAATTCCTTCTCCGCTGGTATTCTTTAGAACTGACGACTGTACGTTAGAATTCACATCCACATTTCAGTTTTGAAGGCAATCCCTTGCACTCGGAACACTTGACCGCGAGGAACGAGTGAAGACGACACAACCCCTTCGTCGTTCCCGGCGCTCTCCGCCAATTAATCCAAAACGATTGTACTCGCCCGCATTGTTCACGGCATTGAATTAATTGCGGAAAACGTTCAACCCTATCGCGAAATAGGGAACCGTCCGAGAAAGTTTCAACCCCTCCGCAAATATATCTAGCACTCCTCGCGCCCCGTGGTTAGGGCGAATCTTAGGTTCGTCCAAGAAGAAGGAGGCTTGCGGGGGGTAGGAAGCCCTTAAAACTGGGGGGATGACGGCCGAGACAAGTGTTTCTTACGACTGGAGTTTCTTCGACGCGCGAGCAACACAATGCTATCTCGATCGGCTGTTCAAACGAGAAAACTTGGGCGCCGTTCCGATTACGGCGCGAATATTACGTGTAATCTGTAACCGAGGCACCATGCTTCCAATCGCTTGCTCGTCACCACGTCGAGCCTCTTCTTCAACCCTGCAGACGTTAAAATCACTCTGCCTGTTTCAAGCAACTTCTGCTCCACGTTACCCTTTTACGACCTCCAGAGTAACAAGTGACGCTAGGGTTTTACTCACCGTTAGCGTGGGCCGCGAGAAGGTCTCTTAGCTGCTGTTGCCCGGTGGTTAATTCCACGCAACTGACCCTGACGCTGAATCTGGCACCCGTCCTCTGCCGTTGCTCCGAGATCCCGCGAAACAGCCAGGCGATCGCGCAGGGGATCGCGCCCAACGTGTGTCCAGCCTCCGCTGTGCCCAGCATCGTGTGCGATTTCCCTGGAAAATGGGAAAGACAGCCTTGATTTACCATATCGTGAAACAACTGCTTAATTCTCCGTCGATTAATGCCATTCTATCCACCGCGTAGTCGCGATTAAGGGGGGAAGCCACTGTGACGGTCGAAAATAAAGGCTATTTTCAAGACATTCTTTTATAATGAAATGTAACTTTCTACGAAAAATCTTTATTACCAACTGAACATACATATATTTAACTAACATTTTATGCTCCCAGATTGAAATTTTTTTCGGTAGTATCGCCACGGCATTCGATCAAAAAACTGGTACGCTTAACTGAAGATAATTGTATTACGAATATTTCCTGAAAATTTCAAGTGAATCCGATAAAAATCGACTGAGTTATTAATGCGTCCAGTTTGAGAAATGTAGTTTCGAGATAATCGCGTTTAAAGTTTTGACAGAAGTTATTTTCTGCAATTCAAAGATCGCAGCCTTATATGTTCTCGTCATGGTCAGTGATTCTCTACCTAGTTCTAAACAATACATAAGCTCATAATCCCTCTTATTAGATACATTTGATTCTTGGACATAAACTTTTGCGGGCGATTGTCACCAAATTACCTATGCGTGCACTTAATTCTGAGCGCTGCGCTACCTATACAAAACCTTCCGCAACTCCTAGAATTTTTCGAGATCCACTTTGAAATTGTGCAGGTATATTTTTGAGACCCCAGATATTATGAAAATGCCCAAAAAGAAAAATTGAGAAAAATTTTTTTCACAGTGGCTTCCCCGCTTAACGTGATGGAGGAAACGTGACCTCGATTACATCGTCACGTCGAGACAAACAGCCCAGCCGTTTATCATTGTTTTCCCTCGCGTTTCCGAACCGTGTGTGCCACCAGGACCGAATCGATTCGCGGCGGGTACCTTTGAAAATCCGCCGTCGAGGCACACGATAAATCCGCATGCTCTCGAATCATCAAATCCCGCGCGTCTCGTCTGATTTGTAGCCCGGGCACGCGACAATTAATTTGTTTACTATTTACCGTGGACGATGGGCGCGCGGTGGTCGACGAGCGCCAACTCTCGCCGCGATAAACGCTCGATCATAGTTACAACGCGTAACGACGCCCGTCGGCGGGGGGACGGGGGCTGGATCTAATTTACACGCCGGGGATAGATTGGAACTGATTAATTCGGTTACGTTACAAGTCCGCGGGTCGGGCCGGTGACGGGTGAAATGGATGTAATCGAGACTGGCGCGTGGCTTGACGTTTATGCGTTAACAGCCGTCGTTGTTTATGCAACGGCAATTTCACGGCGCGCACAGCTTTTCCAGAGAAGCGTGCGCGCGCCTGTTGCGGTGCCGCCTCGCTGGGCTGGCTATGACATTGCGTTACTACTTGGTGTCTGATGAAAAGTGGTTTGGGACGCGGGAACGCGGGGGAATGGGTCAATCGATGCTTACAGCGCGTACGTGAGCCAGAGCTCCATGTGTCTGACCATAGCGGCGCTGTACTACTTAATTCTGTGTACAGTAGGAGATGCCCGAGTAAATTCAGCGGGAATGCGATATGTTGGTACACGTGTCGCTAATTATCATCAGTTATACGTATCCAAGGCAATCTTCCGTTATTTCTCTGGATAATAAGAAATTTTTGTGAACTATATTAGTAATTGCTACTCTCCCCTACCAGTTAAGGACCGAAAGAAAAATTGTGTCCCCGTTACGCTAGCATCTGGCCGCAACTTTGTTCGCAAGGGGTGGAAACTTGGGGCTTCGGCAGAAAGAAGGCGAGAGATCGGGATATTATTGATAGGGAAACGAAAGAGTCTTATTAAAATCGTAAAACAATAGGATGGAGAGCCTTCGCCCCGAAGGAAAGGGAGAGGAAAAGTGAAAGTGAAAGGCGTAAGAATTCGAGGGAGGGTCGAGGTCTGGCGGCAACGGTGAAATAATGGGAAAGCAGCGGCAGCCGTCGCTGAATCTTAAACGTTGTTTAATTGTTTCAACGCGAGACGTTGAATTATGTTGTTATTTAATTAGAAAGCTGGGGGAAAAAATACTTTCACGGTACGAATTCATTTCTCTCGGCGGAGCACGGTGTTTCTGCGCCAACTTTGTGAATAATCGCATCGATCGCCGTACGCGTACACGCGAGCTGTCGACTCACGCGGGCAAATTCCGCGACAAGCTGCAGCAGGCCGCGCGATAGCGGAGGAGCGAAAAGGAGGCGAGAAACGTTCTCAGGAAACGGCGTCGCGGAAAAAAACTCTGCTCCCCGCGTAGGGGCGCTTTAAAGCCGATGCATCTGCCGATTGGAATTCCCCTCGAGTTCACCCTTTCCGCGAGCAAGAGAATCGCGCCTCGTCCCGTCGATTGCGCGAACGCAACGGGAATCGAGATCCGCGAGCAAACCGGCGGTCGTTCACGTCTCGTCGATTCCGCGAGATCGAGCACCGAGGGAAAAGCCTCGAAATGGGCGGTGAAACTGAATTAAAAAAGATGAAAAAAATGGAGAGGGAAGAAGAGTGGTAGAGAAAAGAGGAAAAATGATTGCGAAAACGAACCCCTATTGGCCGACTGAACGGTATCGATTTCGCTTCGGGGATTTACACTTCAAAGGGAAACCAGGGAACTTCGCGGCAGTACAATTCCAGGCGGCGTTTCTTCGCTCCTGGATGCCGATCGGCGACCGCGCGAAAAACTTGCGCGAATCATCGTCCCCGGTATAATTATCGCGAGCATTTGCATCTCAAAGAGGAGCGAAGGTGGGAGGGGGGGGGATGAGAAGCCGGCGCGCGTTCTGTCTCCACCTTCTGTTGGTTAATCTGCTTTCTCAGTGGTTCCTCGCGGTAAAAAGAGGATTCGACAGCGTGTACGTTAAGGGTCGCGGCTGATGCGGAGTAATTAGCACCGCGTTACAAAGTACAAAAGGCTTCATTGTCTGGCTTGCGTGCAGACACCGCGCTTCCTTCGCCCTTCTCTGCCACCCGTTATAATTTTCTGTACGACAAATCCCTTCGCTCTGAAAGGGAGCCCGAGCGGCTTCTGTCGTTTCTTTCGTTTCTTTCGTTGCATTCTTGCTCGCCCACTCGTGTCGGCAGTCGATCTTGCGATCCCTCCTTCTTCTCGTGCCGCGCGGGAGAACGAAGAAACGATTCGACGTTGCGAGGCGCTTTAAGATCGTCAGGGCTCGTTCGATCGTTTCCACGCTGCGCGGGCTCCTTTCGGACCTCTCTTTTCTACTCCATCTATCCTATTGTCCCGCGTTCGCCGCGTCCTCTCTGTGTCAAAGCAGCTGCGAGTGGCGAGGTAAAGAGTTAGGGGAGACGGGCTACAAAGAAAGGGGAACAGAGGGAAAAGTGACACAGAGAGGGAGAAGAGAAAGGGAGAAAAGTGCGTTGTCGTAGCGATGATCAAAAGCAGTTTGCTCGCGGACTCGCCTCAAGTATCTCCGCCGTGCCGCGCCTGTGGCGCGCAGGGGATGAAAGTTCGTTCGGCTTCCTTCCACGTCTTTCTTCTTTCGCCTTTCTTTATCTTCGCCCTGTAGACTCTTATCTCCCGCCGTTGCTGCGCTCAACTTCCCTCTTTATCTTCCTCGCGTCCCTCTTTATTGATTTTTCCCTCGCGGTAAATTTCACTCACTCGATTCCTCGAAACTCGGAGAGCGCTCGGAGGATCGTGGCACGATTTCGTCTCGCAGCTCTACACCCTCCGCCCCGCGTTAAGGGAATTCGATGCAGGCTAAGGAAACGCTGTTTCTGGCGTACTTCTCCCCCCCTCTGTACCGCCTCGTCTCGATTGAATTCCTTTTCCGAGAAAAGCTGACGCCCCAGAAACCACCCCGCCCTCTAATAACGATTGACTCGAGAATTTGAGTGGTTCTCCTGGCGTTCCTTGCGGCCGACGTAGATTGCGGAGAGCGGGAAACAGCGAAGTTTAATCGTCCTCCTCGCGGAGCTCGCTATAAATTCGTCAGGGCGGAAATTATCCCCGCTGAAAGTGAAGCAAGTCGAGGCGAAGATAATCTTTGGCGTGCGTTAAGATTGGAGAGGTGGAAGGGTGGACGGAGAGCGTGTCCCAGTAGCATACATTATCTCGCTTCCTTTCGGCTCCACCTTTTCGTTCTCCCGTCCCCCGACCGCCCTCTTCGCTCCTCGTCCATTTTCCGGAGCCGCAGAACGCTGCCTCCGATCCATCCTTCGCC
The DNA here is from genome assembly GCF_050908995.1 of Andrena cerasifolii. Taxonomy (NCBI): domain Eukaryota; kingdom Metazoa; phylum Arthropoda; class Insecta; order Hymenoptera; family Andrenidae; genus Andrena; species Andrena cerasifolii. The sequence continues at coordinate 11,229,571 of NC_135124.1, read as the reverse complement.
CGGCATTACAAGCCGAGAAAACCTTCCTTACCCTCGGTTTCCCCGCATAATCATGCATTTGCATGCAAACTCGATATCACTACTTAAAATGTAAAACAACTCTCGCGTCTCGCCGGGCTGTATTCCCCGCTTAGCTTCCTGGAGAACGATGAAAAGCGAGCGGCAAACGAGCGTGAAGGGTGCTACGGCTGGGCTAAGGAAACGTCCAAATAAGGAGTTAACATCGCCCACTTTTCACCTGTCGAACGGTGAACTCGATTTTGAAGACGCATATGGTGTTCCAAAGCGTATCGCTTGTGATTGGCACAATTAGGATCACAGTGAAGAAAATTGTACGGGGAAATATCAAGCAACTATTTCATCTCTACAAGATCACATCTCACTGCATCAACGAACGCGCAGAAAAGGAGCGCAATAGGACGACAAGAACGATGAGAATCCTTGGAGGAATTTCTATTTCATGTAATTATTTCCACGCTCGGCTCGGATGAGTTCCTCACGATGCGATGGAAACAATAGCGTTTTGTCTACGGGGTCGTAGAACTTTGCCGAACAATGCCAGGGGAAAGGACAGGGACGTCGTCGTCCCCCCCATCGCGCAGCAAGCAGGAAAAATCTTATCCTGCTTTTTGTTCCGCACGTCGAACCTCGATGCGCGACAGTCCCGATTGAATTCTCGACGCGCTGGCAGGCATCTGTTTACGCGAGATCCTCCAGAGACGTAATATATGGGGCGTTCATTACTGTAGCTGTTCGCGAGGTAGAGAACTCACCCAAGCCTGCATGTCCGAAGCAAAAGAGGCAACCATCAGTCCCATTGATCACCGCGTGGATCACGTCCGTCAGGGCACTCGAGCAGATTTCAGTCTGGAAAAGATACAGAATATATTAGGCGACCAGCGCGACAGGCACCAACGGTTTAGGAGAATCTCAAATTCAAAGTTTAATCATGGCCCTCTAAGTAAGCGTGTCGAGCAACGGGACGACGAAAACGAGCGGCGTTTGTGAAGCACGATGGACGCGATTTTAATTGCTCCTCATCGTCGCGCTAAGGGACGGGCACGTTTCATCCAGCGAAAGGAGGAGACGGAACGTCAGGACATTCGAGGGTAACGATGGAGCTTAACTTTAAAGTGCTTAAGAAAGCGTTTGTCGGACGGTTTAATAAACGCGCGTAACGTTCCTCTGGCGCGGGAGAAGAAGGATAGAGAAAAGGAGGCGAGGATTACGGGAGGAGCGACTTTGTTTGCTTTTAATATATTCATAGACTGGAAAAGTCCTTTCCCAGGGCCGAGAGAGACCACGAGATCTTAAGGGGGTGGCTCCGTCATTCTTCCCCCTCTCTCCCTAGTGTGTTTTCACGATTATATATATTACGGTCTCGCAAGTGGTCGGCGGCGTCGTGATTTTCGATACCGCGACGCTTTCGAAGCCCGTGGATCAGAGAATTACGGGGAGAGCCAGGGGCAGAGGGTGGAAATCGGCGGAGGGTCGCACGTTCCGGGGGTTCCGCGAATTTCCTGCGGAAGCGACCGGGAATTTCCTTGGAGCCTGCACGCGATTCGTTCTGACCGATCGATATAGACATCGACCGTCCTCTTTCGCTCTCGCAAGGGTTAGCGAGCGTTCCGCGACCGGATGGGGGCGAGGGGAGACAACGAGTGCGAGGGAGACGATGGAAGGGGGAGCAGGTTGCACGGGAATATCGAGAGGAAGATGAGGACGTGTCGATACCTCGACCAAACAAGATTGAAATCTTCGTGGACGAGAATCGGATGAATCTCGAGGCCCGAGATGGGAAAGGGGAGATGAAAGCTGGGCGACGAGGGGGGTAGACCCAGAGAGAGAGAGAGAACGCTCGAGGTGGAAGGGGATGAAGGGGAGCAAGAGGCAGGAGACAGTTACTCGGGAACGCAAGGCCAGCGCGAGAGAAGACTCCCACGGATAGCGAGCGATTTGGATAGAGTAGAAGCCCTTCGGGTTTTTCTTTAGCTCTCCTCTCGTCGCGAAAGGAAACGGAAATAAGGAGTCCACTACCTCTTCCAATATGGTAATTCCAATCTGTCGTTGCTCGTTTCAAAGCGGCCCGAGCCGAGGAACGAATCTTCTCGATACACTCGAAGCGATGTATTTCTGCTTCCCGCGGAAACGCTTTATCCGCTTTAATCGCGACACGACGGGCCGCGCAGTGTAACGAGTATATAGGGAAAAAAATCAATTTTCCATTAAGATACAGTTATTTACATGTAATTGATGTGTTAATCATATTTGTACACTAAAAATTAACTTTTAACATAAAATAATTTATTAAAATATATTTTTGAACATAATTTTTATTAGTTAATCATATCGTGCATACTTTTGTAAAACAAATAATATATATATATTTTTAAATATATTTAAACACAAATTAATAACAAGCATATGAAACAATTATAAAAATATAAAATTAATTTTTTAAATAATTCGTATTCATAATAAATGTTAAATTATTCATTCTTATTATACATCTTCATTATTATCAGTTGAATCTAAAAGAATTCAAAGCTCAGTGTCTTTTAAAAATAAATATTCTAGCACAGATTTGTCTAATTTTTCGTTTTACTGCGTATTTCTTCTTATGTGGGAGCACTCGGGAGCAGATAAGATTTACACCACATTAAAGGGCATAAAAAGAACTACTTGTAGTCAAAAATGAAAAAAAACCGATATGTTTTTTTTTAATTCTCTCCAAAATTTAGAAAATGCGACAAAAAAAGTAATAATTTGAGCCACTGGTACGTATCCATATATTTAAATGCAAGAATTTTTAATTACTAAAACGAAAGAAGGATATATTTTGCTTATTTTCAAAAAAGAAAGAAAGAAATGAACTTATAAATACAACAAAAATACAGTGGATAAATATTTCCTATGTGTAGTGGCAGCTTGCGTTTGGTTATTCCTCATTGAATCTAATTACTGACCTTAAATCCTTTATTTATGTTACTAAGTTACGATGTTCTTATGTCGGAGGACTGTTTACTACCAATTCCATGAAATGAAATACAAAATTTAAAAACTCAATTTTTTGCTTTCTGAACACGTGCCACGACACTGTGGGCCGGGAGGGTGAATTCATCGCGAATGCTGGTGAACAGCAGCAGTCCTAACTCCACGGGCGAGATTAACAGAGTCGAAAGTGGCGAAGAACTGCTGGTGCTCGTTCGCGGGTACAACAGGGACATTCATAATTATAACGGGATCATCCCGGGGGGATGTAACGCAAAGCAAACATATTTCGCGGCTACCTACACCCTCGAGAGATCCCCGCCCGGCCTCCCCACGAGGCCACGGAACCGACGGCATCACGGTTAATGAAATACGTGACCGTAGCCTCCGTCATAATCTCAAACACTTGATTCCGCGGCTCCTGGAATCGAGAGGAGCGAAGGGTTCGCCGCCCTCCGCGCGACGAGCATCCCTTTCGCAGCGGGGAGCCGCCGGCTGATAATGCGTCCAATTCAAATTCCGTTTTTGACCCTGCCCGGGGGAGGCGGGTTCGATCTCGTTCCATGAAGAATTCGTAAATGAAACACGCCTTGTCGAACATTGCAATGCGGACTGAATTTTGCCACGAGGAATTTAATTCCCCAGTTTTTAAAAACCTTTTACTGGCAGACTACTCCAACTCTACCTCCATCGAATCACCGAATAATTACAATCTTAAAATCGCCTAGGCGCCTTATGGCACTTTGCAAACCTGCAGCTCCGAGACGATCGGAGAAAAAAAATTCCTGGGAAACATTCGAGCCAAAGAGGAAGAGTGGTCGTGCAGAAGAAGCACTTAAGAAAACGAGCCGAAGAATTCGAGGCACAAACGCCCAGCTCGTGGGACGAGGGTCGACGGAATTGAAGGAGCGATAGAGGAACATCGGCTCGCTCGGTCGGATTGAAAAAAATCGAGCATGGACCAGGCCGTCTCAATTACGGCCCAGGGGGCGGACATTAATTTCGGGCAGGGTGTAAATTAAAAGGGAGCCGTATAGCCGTGGCGGTGTGACTTACAAGCCACGCAGCGCCGCCTAGGTGTCATCGTGGCCCGCGCCGCTTCAATTCTGCTTGCAGGACGCGTTCTAGTAACGCAATATTGGCGGGGCCGCGCGGAATACCAATGACACCGAGGGTGAAAGCCAAGGGACGGATGGGGCCGGGGCCGATGCCCGTGGCCCAAGACAGCCTTCCTCCTCGGCGTAGAAGTTGCTGGGAAGCCTGCACGCGTCTTCCCTTTCACATCGCGAACCCCCGAGCCTCTCCTGACCCTCCTCCCATCTCGCGCAACCGAAATGTAAAACTCGTGTTAGAAAGTTGGAAAAGAAGCTGCTGGGAGCTCTCCCGGAATAGGGAGCCGCGAAGGATGGGCGCGGAAGACGGGACCCTTTTAATGGCTGGAAATAATCGAATGACCCCCTTTCGACGATCTCTTAATTCGCAAGTTTCCAGATGCCCTCGCCTGCCGCTACGCCCAAGTGAACGAAACAGGTGTCGCTGGTCTCTATTTTCTTGAACCTCTGGCGCTTTCACGGGCTCGTTACTTATTGTTAGAGCCCTTTGGAACGTGTTATTCCTTTCCCTTGGAACCGCAGGAGACGCGGAAACTCAAGCGAGAAACAACGCCCCGGTGCAGTGGACACACACCTTGCTCTTGCGTTGGACAGCTAGGTCAATTGCAACTATCCTTTGTAACCTGAGAGCACGCCGGAGTACAAAGGCAGGCTCGGAAAGGTTCGGACTTTCACGGAGAAAGTTGCTAAGAGCCAGGAGGAAATTCGGTAAGAGGTGTGGTTCAGTTTTAAGGGAGTATTCTAGTCTAGACACTCGTTTTTGAAGGTGATATTTGGAAATTAATTCTGGAAAACCTATCGCACCTACAGGGCAGGGGTTTTACACGCATATTTAGTAGTGTTTGAACTATCAACACAAATTTTTGGAATGCGTTATATTGAAATTTGTACAAGTTACACGCCGAAGCGCAGGTCATGTCATCAAAAACCGGTCCCATCGGGCGCACGAATTGCGGCCGTCCTAGTCATCTGAAACGAAAGTACCAAAGATTTTTTTAAACTACATGAGTGTAGTTATCGTCCGAACTAGATGTAACCAAGTCCGGACATTGTTACCGAAATCGCAGCTGTTTAAAAATTTATATTTGATTTTTTCGACTTTTCTTGAGCTAAAACAAGGTTTGGGGGGAAGTTGTATTAAAACTATTGATATAATTCTAGTTCCGGCTATAGGTACAAATTCACTTTAAATGTGTGTAAATTTTTAGCTCAATCAGTCCAATAGTTTTTGCGAAAAATGTGCTCGCGATTTAAAAAAATTGTTTCGAGAAAAACGCGTTTAAAGTTTTTCATGCAGTACGACCTATACGACTGAAGTTGCGGTAAATAACAACTAATTTCTGCAACTTATCCCTAACCTCGTATACCAGGATCGTAGAGGAAACCTTCCTGAGCTTCAAAAAAATCATGTTGGGCAGCTCTCTCTTCTCTGCTGGCAGTCATAGCCTCTTTAAATACAAGGATCGAGGGAACGACTGCCGGCTATGCTGCGGTCTTAAGCCCCTATAACTCTGGGAGTTTTTCGAATTTCACCTTAAAATTTTAAAGACATATTTTCGAAACCCTAAAATATTTGAAAATCAAACAAAAAAAAAACAGAATTTTTCGGTAGAATACTCCCTTAAGTATCGAGGTTTACCGATCCCATTTCCCTTTACGGGGGTGGCTCGTTGAGAAATTCAAGATTATCGATAGACGACGTGCAAATTCGCCCTCTCGTAGTAACAAAGCAGCCATCATCTCGATAAGCTGAACATCACCCCCGACAGACGTTAAGCAATTGCAGCGTCCCGCGTAAGTGGCGCGGTTACGATAATCGTGCGCCACCTCCGTGCTCCTCTACAAAGCGCTCGATGGCCTTGGAAAGAGAGGAAAACACGAAGAAAGGTCGCATTTGCATGTTGAACGCGGCCGGGCGCGTTTCAGCGGCGCGACGTTGCTCGATGAAAACCGTATCGAAAACAAACTGGCCCGAGGGGGTGCTTTTGCGTCCCCGACTCCCGGCCTGCACGAGCAACGCGCGCGCGTGTCTACGATCGGCGATGCGTGTACGCGCAGAAAGCTCGGCGTTCACGAGCCGATAATTCTGAAAATTGCGTCGCCATATGCGTGACATCCGGTTTTTGTGCAGCGCACCGTGATCCGTTCGACGACTTACTCGCTTATAAATAAATTCCGATCGAACCGGGCTCGATCGACAGGGAAAATATTCGCGCCAGCACGCTGCCCAGCGAGGTAGTCTGGCAGAGTATTCGAATGAAATTCCGCGGCGTTCCAGCGAGCGGAGCGTGTTCACTGTTCATGGTTAAAAAACAAGCGGAGAGAAGTGGATGCGAATTGAAAAGTGGGAGGAAAATGTGGTCGGTGTAGCTTCTTCGTGCAAGAGTCTTCTATCCTTTAAACGCTGATGTATCCTATCACCGTTCCCACAGAATTACCCTGTGGATATCGATAGGCGCGTTCGAGGCCTCTCCGTACGTAAGTATATCGCGTTCGACGCGGAATTTTCAGCTCGTCGACTTCTCTGGGAAGCTCGGTGTTACGCGATAACTCGTTGGATAACGGGGCGAGAAAGTTTTTATCCCAGTCCCGACGCGTTTTCAAAGTAACGCGACAAGACCGATCGGGAGCTTGCCGGGGCGAGAATGGCTGGGGGTGAAGGGGGGGTATGGATGTTCACCGTTGCGACCCCTACCCCGCGGCAGCTGGTGAAATATGTCGCGATTTACACGGGAGATTGGCGTCATTGGCGCCTGGGGAGCAAGTGAGAGCACCCTCGCGTCACCCCCGCCCCTGAACCGACCCTCAACCCCCCTGGCAGATAGCGTCGGCCGGCTCGCCGGATCAAAAAAGCATCCGCGAAATCCAACGCGGTCGGTTTGAGCGATGCGAAATCGAAATCGTTAGTAACACTATCCGCGCCCCGCGCCGACAACCCTCTTCCGGCCTCGCCCTCCGCGCAACCCCCTCTTTCGTTTATTTTTTTCTCCTTCGTTCGAGTTTCGGGCTGCTTGAAACGACGGTTGTTAAAAATAATTAAAAAGCGCTCTGAGCCGGCCGGGGAAATTGAAACAGCAGCTTTCCGCTTTTTAATGACTCCCTAACGATTTAAAGCGCGCGTTACGCGGCGGGCTGATTCGGGGATAGGGAGACGCGATGAAAATTATGCGGTAATACCTCGAAGATGAACGTCTTGCGTTATCGGAAGCGACGGACGCGCGATGGACACCTGTCAAACTTCATCAGCCCTTGATGAACCCGCAGTCGTGAGCCGAATTAATCTTACTGTAATATGGAAATGCGCCGTTCGAGCGGACTACGCGAAGATCCGGTCCGGACAGATCAAGGAATATAGATGCGGCCAATTGGGGTGGATCCGTTCCACGGGCCCGTATGATTGGTTTACAGATTACCGCACGTCTGCCGTGGATCGCCGCTATCGACCCCTATCCGCCGCTGCTTATTCGTTAGACTGATCTGGACGATCATGTCGAGAGCCTGCCACATGCATTTTTCTAACGTCCGCGATCGTTTCGCGAGCCTTTTCAAACAGGCCGCAGAAGGGAATGGGAAGACGACCAATTCCCTATCATTCATCAGTATACCACAATTGTTGTAGCTATCGAACTAATCTAGGAAGCCTGAACGCAAGCTCCTCTTGATCAAAGGGCGAAGGAACTTGGTCCTCCTCCCGATCGATCCCCCCTAAAGCACGCCCCTCCGTTTTAATCTCATCGCCAGAAGGGCTGAGCACAATTTTTCGTTAATCGTCGTAATCGAATCGACCCGCAAATTAGAATACCGCGGAGCGTAAAGTATCGGAGAAACCGCCGGGAGATTCCTTTCCTCTTAATAAGAACCCGTCGGCTTCGGATGGCGACTCAATAAGAAATCCACCGATACCACGGTTCCGTGGGGCCAATCCTGGCTGCGCGGGGGTGAACAGCCGATCCATTTTCGTCGGGACACCGGATACCAGCGGCAGGGAGATAGAAGCTACGGCACTGTGAATATTCCAAGCGTCGCAACGGGGCCCATTCGATCAGCATTTGCCGTGGAAATGAGCAATAGATCGAAGGCACGCCAGGAGAGAGCGGAACCAGCGGTCGCGGGGAGAACGAGAGAGGAAGCTTGCTCTCTGTAAGAGAGAGGAAGGAAGAGGGAAGGTAAAACGGACCGGTGGAGCGAAAGGGAAAGAGAAGACGCGAGCGCACGCGCGTATTGCGCGGCGTATACGCGAGCGTAATCCACAGCGTGACTATTAGTCGTAAGTCAATAATAAAGCCCTTGTCCTGGACCGGCCATAATGGCTGCAGTGAATTATTCCGTCCAGGATGCATTGTCCTGCTGGATCGTCCGCTGGGATAGAATTGTCGGCGACCAACTGCGATATATGCGGTGTACACACGCGTAAGATCTCGAGAACGGAGACCCGTCTACCTGGGTATTCACGTACGCAGCAACGTAATTGAGATGGATGTTCAATTAATTTGGCCAGGTTTCATTTGCACACCGGGGCCCACGGAGCCGCTGCTCGAGGACACTTTGCGTTCTTCCACGGGGCGCCTGAAATCGACAGCTTTTCTTCCGGCGGCACGCTCGCGGATATATTTAATTTACTGGACACCTCGTTTCATCTGCATACGCAATCAAACCGCGATTATCGGAGAGCTTCGTTCAAGGACGAAGCTGTCAGGGTGCGTAGAATAAGCGTGGCGAAAGAAACGGCTTGAGAAATAGGAGACTCATCGATTCAGCGAACACTTGTGCCCAACAGGAGCGGAATGCCTCTTGGAAATCCGGCGAAAGCTCGCACGAAATCCGTTAACGAACAGCTGGAAGTTAACGTTGCCGAGCTAGCAAACCCACGATACGTTTTATCCGCCCCGGCGGCGGTGCGTCGAGTTGCTGAAAATTCGACCGGCCACGGGGGAGAATTTGGAATTGTTTCGGGTACGTTTGTCTGGCCGGTGGAAAAACCTTCCTTCCTTTATCCGATTACTGCCGGGAACTGATCGCTGGGAGATAAGGTCGAGCGCGGAGAGGCGTAATTCGATTTGGAAAATTGTGCCGGAAGTATTTTCGGCCGCGGGCTCGCGGTATTGTGCTTGGCAAATTGCCGGTGCACCACCGTAAGCTACACCGAAAATTGCTCGCGCAGCGACGCGCCGAGCCAGGCGTGGAAAAGGGCATCGAACAAATTGGAACTTCAAAGACATTTCCCTCGGAGGCGTTGCCCTTTCCTCCATCCGACCCCTGTCTTCGCGTCGGGTGTCTCTCGCGGAAATAAACTTCGGAGCGAGCGTGTAGCAGCCCACGGGCGCACGCCCCCGCAACCTGTATACGTGTCTATTCTTACGTAATGCCCGTAGCTCGATTCCGCGGGGATGAATGGCCCTGACAGCCAGCGATATTACGAATTTATCGAAGATTCGGCCGACGCTTAGTCGACGTAACGTTGGCTCTCTCTCGCGGTGAATTTTCTTCCCATTGTAATTCGCTTCCCGTCTCGCTGGAATTCCGCGAAACAATTTTCTCTTTTATTTGCCCGAAAAGGGAAACTAGATCACCTTCTTACCATGTAAGGTCCCAATCAAAATAATATAAAAAAAATTTAAGTTAAACGATTTTATTTAAAATGCACTAAAAACTAAATAATAATTATTTTCTTGTACTACAATTTCGATGGTGATATGTCACTTTAAAGGGTAATGACACTGTAGAGGCCGGAAAGGCTTAATAAGGCCCTTAAATAAAATCGTGGGTCAGGATATTTCATAGCAGGATACGAATCAATTTAATACAGCATCGAGCGTCGATATGAATTTGTTGTGAAATATGCTGCCCCATGTTTTTACTTAAAGTGACATATCACCGTCGAAATTGTAGAACAAGAAAAGAATGATTTTTTAATTTTTAGTGCATTTTTAATATAAAATCATTTAACACACAATTTTCTTTTATATTTTTTGTCTAAGTTTTATTTGCGGTTATGGGTTATATTTATCGACGACCGGATAATTTTTTAAACCCCTCGCAGGTTTTTTTTCATAATTTTGTTAGTTGGAAATGGGTTAAAATTGAGTTTCTAGATTTGAACCAAATATATAAAAAAAAACAGAGGATCGAGCCGAATAAAATCATTTAATAATCGTTTGAATACGCTGCGCGACACGGTGAGTCGCGCATCGCTGGGACCGTATGAGAGTCGCGACGAGAATCGCGAACGATATTTCGCGTTCAACCCTCGCGCGGGGAATGTCGAAGGGCCGCCCCTGCGCTAAATGGCCAATGGCCATCGCCGGCCACGTTAATTTTCGACTGACCCATAATCAATCTGACGCGGTCTGTTTGCGCGTCACATCGGGATGCTTCTCCGCACAGCGGTCAGCCGTATTCGGGGTTCGCGTATTTGCGGACTCAGGTAGCAAAGGTATCCGCTGGCCGAAGATTATCGGTGAATCGGAATTGCAACCGTGCTGAATTACATTTGTCGCGTGGGCTCGCTGTGTAATTCCACGCTGGCGAGGCGATTTTTCGCCGCGGTCGCGTTCTATTCGTTAACGGAACAACGTCACCGAAACGGGTTGCGCGCAGTGGCCACAGCGTGGCGTTGACAATCCCCAGTTAGCATTCAAATGAAGCATTAAAGGGAGAATCGAAGGCTCGAAGATCGTATCGATCCCCTGTTCAAGCTGAAAGTGATATCGAGTGGCGGGAACGTTGCGGTCCTGCGCTTTACGACGTCCACGAGCCGCGACAGGCGAGCCGAAAGAATTGAAAGACCGAGGGAGGACGCTGATTAAAGATGGACCACTTTCGGACGGAATCGGTCGGCAGCGTCCTTAAAATATTCACGCAGCTCTGCGTTGGACGGCTGGGCTCGGAGAGGACGTGGAAGGTCCCCCAGGACGCAGGTCGGGCGCATTCTGTCGGGCTCTTTTCTCTGTGGGGCCGCCGCGGCGCGGTGTCCCTTCATCGATTCTGAAGTTCGGCCGGTCCGGAAGCGATCCGACAGGGAGCACACGGGCCTCCGCGCGTGCACGGCCGACGCATGGCAGGGAAAAAGGGGAGAAAAAGGAGCGCGGCCATTGTGACTTTTGATGACAATCGTCGCGGCCGACGCGGACATTTGATGGAATCAATCGATTGGTTTCTATGGTTCTTCTAAACACAGACGGATCGGGGTACGAGGCGCGTCAAAGGGCCGGAGAAGGGGCGAGCGAGGACGGATGGGTGGTAGGAATGAAGGGCTAGTCCCTGGAGAGGACTGGTAGCCAGCGTACGATAGAGAGGCGAGGACTGAGGGACGAGGAGAGAGGGCTGGGGAGTGGAACAGCCGGGAAAACCGAGTAGCTCCGGGCTCATTTGAATCCGACGCTCGATAATGTCCCCGGAGAGCACCGAAATATCTCGGTGCACGTATACGTGGTGTGTACACCGCGATATCGTAACACGCTCCACGGTCCCCGACGACGTTCTCCGCGGCCGATGTCGTTCATCAATGCCACGCAATAAAATTCGCCGCGGTAAGGAGAAGAAAAGAGCCTCGGCGGCTGCGAGCGCCGGCGATAGACGCGAGACGCTGATCGATCGGGGCCTCGTCTCTGGATGGATGCACCTGGTGGTATTCTCTTACTATCTGTACCTGAATGGCGCGGCGGGGCTCGGGACGAGCGGCGGTTCGTGAAAGAAACCATGATTTAGTGGGGATAAACGGCAATTAGCGGGGTTAATGTTGCCGGCTGAGCTATCGTTGACTGTACTACTGGATCCGCCGTTTCCTGCGAAACTCCGAGAGACTTGTTTCAAGATCGAGGGAGCCGAGGACACGAGGAACGTTTCAAGATCTCGGAGAGTTTTCGAGTCAGTTGGTGGGGTGGAGATAATGGAATAGATAATCGAAGGGGAAGAATTGTAAGTATTCTCGTCGAGAGAGGGCTCGGCTACGTAAATTCGAAAATAATCACGACTATCTGCGCTCGATTCGATTTCCTCCGCGCCGAGGAGAAGTCACGGGGCAAGAAGCAACATTCGCCCGAGGGGGCGTGGGGCCCGGAGAGGGGGAGGGGAGAGGTGGATTTTCCTGTCGAGAGGTGGAGTTTAGAGGTCGGGAAATTAGTTTAGTTATGCGCCCGGCAGGGACGTCTTCTGCGCCTCTAGGATGAACGTAAGTCGACGACGGAGCACGTAGACGTTTCAACGTTCTGACTTTCTACCGCCCACCTCTCGCCCTTCCTTCAGCTTCCTCCGGAGTTCCTCTCTTTCCCTATTTATCTACCTAGCGCCGGCTGTTCCGTGCTCCTCGAGGATCGCAAAGGTATCGAGGGACTATGGAAAAACGATTCGCCGAGGTGGAGAGTGAAAAGACCGACGGTGGGCTGAATTTTCTAAGGAGCTGATCGAGTAAGCGCGAAACAGTCGGACGATTACGGTAAAAATCCATGGCCGCGAATCATCAGGAACTGTTGGGATCCTGCGAAAGGAAGTCGACAGTGGGCTGGCGCTCTTACCTGAGAGTCTTCCTCGGTAAATATCGCGTCGAAGGCGAACATTTTGGGCGCCGCCACGGTAGGTCTGCGATCCTCCGCTAAAGAGGACTGTCCAGCTGTTGGATCGACCAGTGTCACCTGCTTTTTCCTCTTGTCCGCGTTGAAGAAGCTCCCTCCTTCCCCCGGCGACACTTTCAACATAACTTTCACCTGAAAATAGAAATTAACGTCCCTTTCAAACGTGACGCTCCTTTGGAGGCAAGAAAGACAAGGGCTAATTGGTCCTTTAGAGACAGGTCTGTTATTTATAGATAAGAATAGATATTCACGAAGCGGGCGTGCAGCGATTCCAATGGAATAGATTAACGTTACGTAGCGAATGAAATCTTCTCTTAGCCGAACAATAGCCTCATCAGAATTATCTGATGGACAGTTTCAGCCGGAAAATGGACGGCTGGGCTAAAATTACGACGACCCCCGTTAACCGATCCGGTTCAATGAACGATCGCTGTGCTCTTCGCTTCGAACGGGAACGGGAACTAATCACTTGATGGAACTTAATAAACTGCAACGGTTCCGAGTACAACGTTTCGTACTTCCAAAGATATTCCTATCGACATCTTTGACGAAGTCGAGGCAGTCAATTTTCTCGTTGCAGATAATTCATCCAGTTTCTTAACCAATATCCATTCGTCGATTCAATCCACCATTTTCGACCAATAATAGTCGAACTGCGTAAACGCGCATCTATCAGGAAGATGGTCGAAGCGTGCAATAACCTATTTGCGAGTCTAACCGCAATCAGAAGCCAAGAAGACGGGGGAATCAAAGCGCGAGCATCGCCCTCGAGAGATCAAACTTTCCCCTCGTTTGTCACCTCGATAAAAATACTTCAAAGCCCCGACGATGATTTATCAACGTTCCTGTCCGACCTGCACCCTCCTCCAAAGGAAGTCGAATCAAATTTCCAACCGCGACGCGAAACAGGAGGAGGGGCGGCACTGTCCCGCGGGGGAGGTGGCTGCCAGTGCATCGATGCGTCATTAAAACTGCATTCGTTGCTCAGAGATCGATGCTCCCGGTCGGCGGTGTACCAGCGTCGCGACGCCGCGTCCGTTCGGCCGGCTGTCCAGGAAATTGCGTTTCGAGATTTCGTTCAGATTGCGGCGCACGTTCTATCTTCTGCATACGGGGACGGGCTTGTCGCTACGGGGACCCGTAACTGGAAAAAGGACGCTCCCCCGTCCATATACCTTTCTTTCCCTCTGGCGAGCGTCTTCGAGGAAAGAGCCGAGTGCCAGCGATCGAGCGACCTAAAATAAAATACCTCCTTCCCAGTCTTATTGGGAAAAACTCTGCATATCGATTGGCCCGTCCGTCCATTCTTCGTCCCTTTTTCCTCCAGCTACACCCGCCGATGCATGTACCAGCGTGAAGTACCCTGTCTCCCTTTCGTTTAGCCTCCGTTCGCCTCCAGCGCTCATATATCTCGTAACGAGGCTGATTTCGGGACTAGCTATCTGTTCCGCACGAGCGACTCCAGGAATCATGCTCTCGAACCTCCGTCGCGGGTATTTCTCTGTCCCCTCTCGCATTCCGTCCACTGCGCCGCGCACCAGACCGGCCCTTCAGAATCGTCGACTTTACTACCGGCGAGCAAACACGGGAAAAACTTCGTCGATTCGCGAGCAATCTGCGAACTTCAAGGAAGTCCAACTACCGCCCGCGCGCCGCCGTCAATTTATACGCGGCCCCGCGAGAAATACGCGCGCAATTTGCCCGGTCCGCCTGGAATTAATTAGTTCCGCTGGCGGAGGCGACTATTTCTGAAGAACGCTTCGAAAACCTTCGAGCTGCTTCCAGTTAGTCACCTGCAGTCCCGCGATTAACCATAGCCTCGGTGCCTCCTAAGGGGAGATCCTCAGGTATTACCCTCCGTTTCCCGCGAGACTTCGCACAGTTGACAGGGGGTTAAAATACTACAATTTTGAGGACGGTTTCCGCTCGGTTTCCTAGGGGAATCCGTGAATTCTCAGATTCGTAGATCGTGGCAGCGTCTACGTTTAACTTCGCGCTTTGCATACCTCTTCGCTCGGTTCCGTTGAGCACGCGGAGGCGTTGATTCGACGCGACGCGGCAAGTTTCTCGCTTTTAACAGAGAGGTCCGTCGGTGACACCGGAAGCGGGCCACGAGCCGGAAGCCCAGCGTTAATTTCTCAACGTCCAAGCGGGAATAAGCCGCTCGCCGTGCCTCATACACGAACCCCGCTGTCGTTCTCCGGACGGACGTTAAAGTGTAGAAATGTTTTATGGCTGCAGCGGGTATTATCCCCCAATTTACGATCCTCTTGGAGCGCGCTATATCGGTGATGGCTCGCGCCACGGTTCGATATAAATTCGCATTTGTCTGTTGGTAGACTTCCGACAAGACACCAAGAAACGGTCTGCGATAGTGCAGGACTATCTTAGGCTCGGGTTAAGGGGTCATTCTGGTTAGATGGTTTGAAAAAATCGATTTTTTAAAAATATTTTTCGAAAGAACATATCCGCAAGATTGTACTGTTAAATTTTCAGTGAAAAATTCCAATTATTTTAGCTTCTACATAGGCATTTTGTAGGGAGCGCAGAGGCTGGGTCTCTATAGATGGAAACTTTGAACGCGTTTTTCTCGAAACGTCACATTTTCACATGGTGCAGGTAAAATCTGAAAATCTATCGAACCGATTGCTTTATAAATTGAACTGCTTATTCTACACACCTATGCCTCTGGCCGGTACTATTACCAAGTATTTCTGTTCAGTCTATCCTACTTTTAAAATCGAAAATAGCACAGAAAACACAGCCGAAATAAATTGATTCTTGTATTTCGCCCGCCATTTTGTTAATATTAAGGATAAATCATTTATTCTACTTCTGGCCATAGCGACAGTCATACTGATCAAGAATCTGTTTGTATCTTTGGATTCAGATAAGTCCAACTGCTGAAATCACCTGCACGAGCGAGGCATGAATTTTTAAACATGTCATCAAAATCGTCTGCAAAACCATTTTAAAAGCAATAGTTTTATTCCTCTTATATTTTTTATTTATTGCAGAAATGTAGTTTAATCAATAGAAAAAAGTTTTATTCCATTACTATAATTCCTGTCTTCGCAATAAATTCCTGAAAATCGCTGAATTTATCTGCGCGCTAACCAGAATGACCCCTTAAGGATTTGGGTAATAGAAAATCTTGGTATAAGTCTCGCTGAAATCTTCCACACTGAAAAGGGACCCAAGGAGGATCGCAACCTCTGAGAACTATACAGATCACCCAAGCTTCTGATATTAGTTACAATATGTCCCATCGCTGTCGCAGAGACAATGATCCATCCGTTTCAACCGAGTCCCGAAGCAGGACAGTAGTATAACTCGACCACAAGTATGGCCGTTGTTAATGTGCAGGAGTTAATAGTCCGGATATTTGATGCTCCGCCTATCTGGGAATATCTACGATACTATATTCAGCACGAACCGCCCCGAGAAGCAAACAAACGATCCGCTCCAGTCGATCGGCTCCGCGCAAATAACCAGAATTAATCGAGCCGCGCTCCGGCTTTTATTCGCGGGCAGAGCTGCAGCGGCAACCTCCGCGACGTACCGTTTCGCTGTAAGAGACGAAACGCCGCCCGGGGGGATTCAACTTGGACGACGAATGTCATCAAAGCGTTTGCGAGGCACCACGCCCGGGCCCTTTGCCCGGAGAGATTACTCGACGATTGCGGATAATCTAAATAATCATCGTCTGGAGGGAAAATGTGATTCCTTCGCGACAACCCCTTCGTTAAAGCGGTAGTAACGTCATCGACGAACCGCCCCGGGCTCGAAGTCGATCGACTTCGTTGAACGCACCCAGAAACGGCTCGCGAGGCGCGGACAGATCCGTGGATTCAATCGCCAGTTTGAAGACTGATCGGGGGGAAAGATAAGCTGCAGTTTGCTAATGGCTACTGTCGATTACTTCTGTATTTGCCGCTGCCGAGTGGCCGTGGCATTGTTTTAAAAGGGCCACCGGTAGCGACACGATCGATTCCCGGCGTGTAACGATTCCCCGGCGGTAATCGAATTCCCGGCGGCAGTTTTTTTTTCAATGCGCCGAATTCGCGATAAAGGGCAGCCGCTTTTATGCAAATCCGATCGTCCTTTGGATTTCCCGTCGATGCAGGGAACCGTTTGACGCCTCTCCGCGAACAAAGGGAGGGCAATTGAATTCTGCCCGAGCAAACGAACGATTATCGCGTAATATGTAAAAAACAGCATATGTATTCCATGCATGCGGAAAACTATCGTTTCCGTTGTTTCTCTCGGCGACCGCGCTCTCCGCGTGGGCAGACATTGCGTCGTAAGGCCCTGAAGGGAAAAAGGGGGATTATTCTTAATCCTAAGATAGCAGCTGCAAGTTCATAAAGCCAGCGGACATAACGGTGGATGTGAAACGAATTTACGATAGTCTGATCCCATAATTACACATTTCACTGGGGCGCCTAGCTGCATCGCCAGGGACGGGTTCGCCCGCCTCCGGCACCGCCGTCGTGTAAACACACGTAAATTCACACGAACGAACGCGGATCCGCGAGAAACGCCGGGAACTCGACGATAGTTCCTGGAAACTCGTGGCCCCAAGTGCACAGTTACAGTTCAATAATAATTAGACTAAATATCTAGCCAACGGCGGAGCCCGGAGGGCAAAGACGGAAGCGGGGGTGGAAGTTTCTGATTTACCAGCCGCGGAATTGGAAACTTAACCCACATACAACTTGGATCGACTTGCAGTCAAACGGTAAACCCGTTATCATGCGAACCGCGGCGCGGTGATAAAGCCTTTGATAGCGATCGAGGCCGCAAGATATGGCCCCTTTGATTCGACGATTCGACGTTCCCGAATTTCTGCGTCTCGCTTCCTCCTGGAACACCACCTCTTTCGCCGAGACGAGGAAACCGGCAGACTCCGGTTATCTCCTCCACGGTCTAGGTGTATCTAAATACACGGCCCGGGGCGCGGAGAGGGGGCGAAACGGCGGAGGGTGAAAGTCGACGAGCGTCCAGGAATTCCTACCGTCGAGACCTCCGGGCTATTCGAACGAAATTTGCGTCGCGAAATGGGTCAGGGGCGGGCAGCAGCCCTTCGTCAGGGGCGCGCACGTCGACAAATGTGATTTCCGCGAGACGAGGAGAGAGCGCAATCCTCCGACCCGACGAGTCTTCCTCGCCGATGGAGGACCTGGCCTCACGGAAACTACGTAATTTCGGGGCAGAGGGTCTGGCATTACAACGTCTGACTCATGAAAATATCTACGTCGCGAGTGAACCTCTTAAACCTTTTACGGTTGTTTAAACATGACCCGGCGTTTCGAGCGAGCGAGCAGTCTGATTGGACAACGAAGAAAGGTTTCGCGTGTGAAACAGCTGAGGGACAGCGTGAACAAGGGAGATCACCTCGACACCCCCGGTCACAGCGGAATTGCTAATGAACCGCCAATTAAAAATCTCTCGGCGCGTGCTCACGCGAGCCGAAACATCCGCGCTGGTATGTCCCTTATCTCGCGAGCGGCCCGGAATTTCGCGATTTAGTAGGAAGCTACGACGTCGCGGCAACCCCCTCCCTTTATGCAGCTACCTGTGCACGAGGGTTAATACGTCCGTGGTCGTCTCGCTAGTATAAGCGTCAGGAGTTGGAGGCAGGGCTTGAAATCGTTATTATAAAGATTTCGGTTCTTGAAAGAGTAATAAAGAACCTAAATATCAGACCATATAAGTATAAGTTACGGTTCCTATATAGCTCTATAACTTTTATTTTTTAGGTTCTATAACTTTTATTTTTTAGGTTCCATATTACAACTATAGATTACTGTGTGGTTGTAATATGTTGTGATTTCATTTACTGTAAAATTATGTATAATCGTTACAAGAATCGGTTCTATAACCGCTTTGTAACTTATATGGAACCTAAAAAATAAAAGTTATAAAACCTAAAAACTAAAAGTTATAGAGCCATATAGGAACTGTAACTTATACTTATATAGTCTGATATTTAGGTTCTTTATAGCGGTTATTCCGAATAAAGGTTCTTCACAACTCTTTCAGTCAAAACCTTTATATAACAGTTTGAAACAGTTATTTTCGAAACCTATTCAAGCCCTGGTTGCAGGGGACGAAAGGGAGGCCCGCGTAGACTCGGTTAGGGTTGTCAGTCAAGTAGCGATAGGCGGCACGGCAGAAGCGTGCCACACGCTACTTTAGCGAGCTCGGAACGCCGCTTATATGCAACAACGGTGTGACGTAGTAATGGCTGTATAATGGCGAGGGGGTACACGTTATACGCTTAATATCGGGGCGTCTAGCGACGTGAAAAGGAACAACTTGAAATGCTCGGTTTACTTAGTTACACCCGGTCTCCTACCTAGCCCCTCGCCCCCGCGCCCTCCATTCCGCGCAGCTTCACCTACCACCGTCCCACCGGCGGTCTTCTCGTTCGCTTTGAAACCGAGCTGGAAACTTTCGAACGAATTTGCCTTTGATTTAATTGCCGAGGCATCGAGGGAGTGGGGGATCTCGGGGACGAAAAGTCGTGGCCGTGATTTAAGAAGGGAAACTGATTTCGAGGGGACGAAGTTTGGAGGCTGTTATCGCCGTCGAGGAGGTGTTTGATGTTAATTATCCTCGCCGGGGTCGACGCGCGCGCCTATGAAAAAACGTTATTCGACGATAATCCCGACTTTGGGCGCAGAGATAAATGCTGGTGTCTGTCGTTCGGACGCTAAGCCGACGGATTATGGCAGTCCAAACACGAGGAGAGCAGCTTGACGGGGGTGCGAATCATGAGCGCCATCAATTCCCTTTCTTGTTCTTTGTCCGTATTCCCTGTCCTCGCCGATCTCCTCCAGACGGAATCGGAAAAACTAGCTCGTGGTGATTTATGCGGATTAACCCGGCGGAATGTCGTTGCTCGGATTTCACCCTGGGGATCTCGAATCTCCTAAGCAAACCTGGATGGACGGCAGCTAAGCAACATACGTCTGCGATTTTTCGTTACTTCTGCTCAACGTGGCGGATAGGTAAACAACACTGGATGAGGGATGAAAGAGTTTACGGGAGAACGAAGCAGAATCTCGTCGACTTTTCATCAGCGGATCGTGAGAATAAATAGCTCCGGAGCACAGAAGGATCCCCATCTATTGGATGGGGCGCGTCTTCGCGGAAAACAAACGTCTTCCAAGGTACACGGCCACGCGGGAACAATCGGAGCCGATATTACTCGAAACGTTACCAGATATTGCTCTTCGATCGTGCGTAGCTCTTTTATTATTTTCTCCGCCGTCGCGACGGGCCGTCTCCGCAACAGAAAAATGGTCCTCGCGTCGGACAGGAAGCGGGATCATCGTGGCGCAAGGCAAAGAAACAGAAAGCAATTGCTTTCCAAAGGTAAACTAATTTCGGGCCACTTCGTTCCGACAGAGAGTCGTCCCACCAGCTCTCTTCCCTCTTGCACCCATCGGTTTATTTTCCCCGCTGACTTCGTTTTTACTCTCATTTCCGCCCTGCCTCCCAACCCCGCTGACCCAATTCCTCATTACGGGAGGGCCATCGGCCACGGCTGGGATCATCGCTTCTAGCCTCGACGAATGGCGAACGAAGCGAGGCGACCGGGGCCTTTTTCAATCCTGAATGCAAATGAAAGTGGAGCCAAGGATCCTTTGAAGGACCCTTTCATCCTTTGAGCATAATGGCGCGCGCCGGGGGTCCATTAAGACTCCGCTGGAGTCGCTCCACCGGCGGGCGAAATTTTTCGTCGCTGCCTCGCGAAATAATCAAGGCTCGCCGTCCTGACCCTGACTCCTTGCGTCCTCCATCCAGACGCCGAAACGCAGACCCCGATAAATGTCGCCGAGCGTCATGTGCCGGTTTTATTGCTGCGACGAAACACGACCGAGATGGAGGCGCGTTGTTCCTGCGTTCAGAGATACGTCTACTTTCTGAAGATCGCGTGTCATTCTTGCGTGAAGCATAATGTAGGAAGGGTGCAATTAAGGGGGTATTCTAGTCTAGACACTCGTTTTTGAAGGTGATATTTGGAAATTAATTCTGGAGAACCTATCGCGCCTACAGGGCAATCGAATTTTTGGGTAGAATAGCCCCTCAAACGAGTAAACTGTTCGAGCGATACCGCGAGAATTACTGTCGCCGCTGAAGAATTTTTCTATCGATTTTCGCACTCGTAGCGGGGCAACTGGCCCGCAGCCGTAATCCCTGGTAATTTCGACGTCGACTAGACGGGGGAGAGACGTCTCGACGATTGGCTACACCTTCAAACGGTCGGGAAGCAAGCGTGCGTCGTCTAGCTGGGAATGTAAATTGCTCGCGTCTGCCTGAAGCCACGGAGCAATAAATCTCGACGGCGAAGACGCGACGATTGCCGTCTACCGAGCGGGGGATAAAGTCTCGAATCACGCACGAGGATTAAAGATCGCCCAACTTCCTGATCATCCATACTTTCTCTTCCTGACGAATGCCGCAGCTACCGTTGGCGAGTCGGCACTCATCGATCTACACCGCGACTTCTCGATCGCTCTTTTCCACGTGGCTGTAGCCCATCGCGTGCGAGCAAAGAAATTCAATCCTATTTCCGAGATGCCTCGACAACAGGGGGTGGAAATCTATGTCTCGGGGGTTCCGAGGGGGGGAAGAGCGACTCTTTAATCGAACATTTATCGAAGGCAGGATAATCAGGAAACTCGTCGGGGCGGAAAATAATTCCTAACCGCTCCCTGTGCGCCAGATACCTTCCCCTTTCGCCCGAAAACTATCGGCGAACCGTGAACGTTAATATCGCGCAGTTTCCTTCGTTACGGCTGCCCGTCACGAAGCCCGTTCCTCGATATTAAAACCGAACATTACGAGTGACGGGAAAGTTCGAGCTTTATCTCGGATTTTAGCACATCGATCGTCAGATTGGCCCGAGGGGGGGGCAGCGCAGGAAAGAGGCCCGTATTGCAGAAATACGTGCAATTACCCGCGACGACAACAATTACGCGTCGGTTCTTATGGCCGGCCGTCACGCCACGCCGATATTATTATCAGCCGTTGTTTTTTTTTTCTCCTTCCCCTTTCGCCACTTTGCCCGTTACCCGAGCCGCAGGCCTTCGCGAACCCGTAAAAAATCACTCAGCGACGCGAGCAGCGCTGCTCGCAGCGCGTTAAACCTCGTATCGCTAAACGATCGAGCCGCGTCGATCGCAGAAAATTGGCGTTGTCGGCGTTCTGGTCTTTGATTATTCACTTCTTGCTGAAACGTCGCGAAAAATACGCGCCGGCCGGTTAGAACGATAATTACACGGTCCCGTAAACGGCCGAGCGTCACGCGAATTCATCCCCGCTCGATAACCTTAGGCTTGTTGAGCTTTTTTAGCCTTGAACCTGCAAGAAGCTTCTTCCTTCCAACGTTCCTTTCTGTTTCGCGCATACAGGAGCGAAAGGTTGAACCACAGAGATCCTCCATGCCCCTTCCACGATACGTTTCGACTGCCGCGACCTCGTCAGGCGTAAGCGCTCCCCGATTGTAACAGAATCCACGAGAATCTCAGTGAGTACTAAATACGTGAGCCGCGCGCGGTGCGTCACGGAAGGGAGGAGGATAAAAAGCGAACAGGATATATTGCGATGGAAAAACGAAGCTTGCTGCGAAATCATCCCCCGTCACAGAGTCGACAGGATCGCCCAAGCTCGTGGATGAACGCGGAAGCTGGCGCGGGGGCGAGTACAGTGAGAAAAAAAATTACTTTAGCCCTCGTTGCCGCGATGCGCTTAGCATATTCATGCGCCGGCTATCTAGAGTTTTCCGGTGTCTGACCAGCGCCTCCGCGCCACCCTCTACATATTCATAAACGAACCGTGACGCACGGAGTGTGGGGGTGCGCGCGCTCGTGGCAGAGAAAAATATATATTTCCCCGTAGGAAGCGCGTCGGAAATCGAGGCTGAGGGATCCGATCCTCGGAAATTGACGTACTCCCCCAATTGAATCGCCGTTAATTGTTCTCTGTCAGCGGCGGTAAAATTTTCCGCGACGGCTCCGATCCACGGGACGCGAACGGAGCTCAACGAACGCGCTTTGACGACGTGAAAAATGTTGTTTCGGCCGCGGTAATCTCGTTGCCGCGCGGATTCGCAGGGGGCGAAAAAAAGAGACGGGCACCGCTGTTCCCCGCGTCACGCTCGATGTAAGTCGAAGCGAGTTCAACCGTTCGGAAAGCTGAACGAAACGGGCACTTCTAGCGGACTTAATATGTATAGAAATTCCATTTATCATAGCACCGGCGTTGAGTAGATGTTGGGAAATTTACAAAAAAATTAGCTTCTCCAACTAGTAATTTTAACGGATTGGATTGAAATAGATTTTAATTTCAACAAAATATACGAAGAAATTAGCTCGTTCAAATAGAATTTTTTAGGAAATTAATTAAAATAGAATTCAGTTCAATAAAATTTACACAAAACTTAGCTTCCCTAACTAGTAATTTTTACGTATTAGATTGAAATAAATTTTAATTTCAACAAAATATACCGAAAATTTAGCTCCTCCAATTAAATATTTTACCGAAATGTATTGAAATTCAATATCACTTGAACAAATTATACGAAAAATTTAGACCCTTCAACTAGTAAGTTTAAGGAAATGAATTAAAATAGTAATAAACTTAATAAAAATTTACAAAAAAATTAGCTCCTCCAGCTAGTAATATTAACGTGTTGGATTGAAATAGATTTTAATTTCAACAAAACTGTGGTGATGGATGCTAATAGGTGGCTTCCTTGAAGTGAGAATAACAGGATCGTGTAATCCGTGCGTAAATTCGTGTAATTTATTAAAAGTCCTACTTGACAGCAGACAATATCGCGTATCTTTGTAAATGTTCCGCGGACGCGCACCTCCGATCCATATTCACCGTGTGAACCGCGTTTGACCTCCATCGAAAGAGAGAAGGCCGGCCAAGTAATACGTCCCCGTGCACGGTCAGACACGAGCGCCCGTTCAATTATATCTCCGATTACAAGCCCTATGCGACGTTCGAAACACATTCTTCTATCTCTGATTTCGAGCTGCTCTCTGTCACATGGGATAGTTGGTGGCTTCGGGCTGGCTGTGTTGCACGGAAACGGTAGTTTAGCGTTCCCAGCCGTATCTGGTGTCTAGCATGATGCATATCGCCTGGGGTATAGGTGCAGACAGGGGCGGGGAGGGAAGATGGCGAAGAGTAGTGTAAAATAGAGGGTGGAGAGAGGGTGCAGGATCGAAACGAGTGAAATCGACGCGTCTATGGTCAGACAGGACGAGCCGGCGCGGCGCTCCCTATCGCGCGTGTAATACACACAGCAATACGCGAACTTGTCAAATATATCATTCCGCTCGATGGATTCGAGTGCTGAAACTTTATTCAATTTCCCGTTTTGGTGGATGCATCGACGCCGTGCTCCGCATAAGCAAGCACCGTCGCGTCGACGGAAAAAGAAACGAGCGGACCGTTGCTTTGCCCGTGTATTAAATTACCCATGGGTGGCTGCCACCTCACCTACCATTCTTCACTTGCGGGCACACCTGCAGCCTTCAACAGGTACACCCCCCGCGCGTCGTCTACGTCCACGTTGTTTCCCTGCCCGGGGTGCGTTCTCGCGCGTAAACGATCACTCGATCGAGCGAAAGGGAGACGCGACGGTACGGTGAAATACGGAGATCGGAAGGCACGCGTGAGTCGCGACGAATTTTATCGCCGGGAATATCGAGAGGTGGCTCGAATGTTAGAATGATCGTCCGCGGACGAAATGCTCGGTGTCTAAAGTAAAATAGGTGAAGCGAGAGGATCGTGGAGTGAGACTGCGTGGGAAAACGTTCGCTGTGTATAAAAGCGACTGAGCTGCCGAGCGTCAGAGGAGTTGCCAAACTATCGAAGTTAATAGAGCACTTTCTTATTCAGTGGTCTGTTATTTCCCACTTTTCCGTTCCCTCAACTTCTGCGGCAGTTTAATCTCGGCGGTGCGGGGCGCGGGTCGTTAAAGTGGCTTTACCAGCGGTGCGCTCCGCAAATTCATAATTCATAAGCTCGTGGCGCTTTCGCATTGAAGTCGCATCGCGAATACGCACTGTGACGATTGCCGATAATGGCGCTTGGTTTCGCTTGTTTCCCGGCAAACTGCCAACCCACTCCCCTCGTCTATCGCCTTCAGATACTGTCTTCGCGGTACCAATAGAACCTGAATTACTTTCCATTAATCCCCTCGAAACTAGCACGCTATTGCTACAACAGCAGAGATTCGACAGGGTAGAATTTATAGGAAAGACGATTCTCGGTTCAAATAATGGTACATCTGAAACTGACTTCCACCAAACGCATGAGGATGTAAGGACAGACTATTCAGACTCTTCAGGAATTATACCTAGTCAGGCCGCCGAAAACAGGCGGATATTTGTGAATTTTTTTTTAAGAAGTGAAAGCATATATTTTTACAAAACTTTTTGCGCTTAAAAGAGCAAGATTTAAAGCACATTTGATAATTTTTTCGTAGAAAAATATTTAAGTTTATAATAAAGTAACAACCGACTTTTCTTGGATGTCGGTGTTCTCTATTATAAACGTAAATATTTTTCTACGAAAAAATTATCAAATATTCTTTAAATGTTGCTCTTTTAAGCGCAAAAAGTTTTGTAAAAATATATGCTTCCACTTCTTAAAAAAAAATTCACAAATATTCGCCTCTTTTCGGCCGCCTGACTAGGTTTAACCCCTTAAATAAGCACTTACATATCATTGGCACCCCGATGCACTCCGCGTTCATTCACCCCGCCACAAAACTTTCCCCCCGCATTTCTGCACACTATGCAGCAGACTCTAATTGCACGAGCGAATTTTTAATTTGTCACGTTCTAGAGTCACTCGGAGTCCCAATAAACCCTGCCACTCCTCGCTGACGTTTCCTCGATGGCCCCTCTGCAGGGAGCGTCATCGTCCCCGCTCGTTCCCGATTTTACGGTCGACTCGGGATTGATTCTGGAGAACATGGTCGCCGATAAAAACAAAAAGTCCCATCCCGGTTCATCGATCTCTTTCGAGCGAGCGCGCAGACTGCCGCGGTTCGATCAAGATGTCGAAATCGAATCGCCCCAGCTCGAATGGCGACCGCTAGCGACTCCCACGACCCTCGCCTATAAAGAGATCAAGCGAATTTCGAAGCACACCACGCTGCGTGCACTCGACGCATAATTCCAGCTCAGTGTAGTGATTAAAAATCAAGGAGAGAAAAATTGTGGGATTTCTATGAATCGAAAGCGATCGCGGGCGGAGAGGACCGGGGAGGCTGCCAAAGCCCAGAAGCGCGCAGGTTCGTTTTATTATTTTATACAAAGCGATCGCCAGGCCTCCCCTCTGGATTCCGGTGGATGACGAGGACGCGACGTTGCCGGCGGCCATTTAGATTTCGAATTCATCCGACCGGATTATGCAAAGCGGCGCGCGGCGCTCGGTTGAAAAATTGATTCGATTGCTCGCCGCGGCAAACAAAAATACATATCCCTTGGATGCGCTTCGGATCGGTTAACTCTGTCCTCCTCCACTTGTCTACCCTCTGTTCCGCCTCGCACGCGCTCCCCCAGTTCTTTTCGCCAGCCGCCGTTAATGGTTTAATTACGATGCAATTACGTTCACGTTTCATTCGCTCAACGAGCCAGCTTGCAGCTTTCAAATCGCGCCGGAACGGCCGAGCTAATCCGCTCCGTAACCGTGAACGATCCCGCGGCTCGATTCCGCCCCCGGAGCCGTCTCTCCGCGGCGACGAGTGAGAAATCGCTGAGATTATTAAGCCTCCGAAAAATCTCTCGTCCCACGTAACTCGGTTACGCGTACAACTGAGACCCGGCTCGCAATGCCACGAGCAAAAAAAGAGCGCTGGGAGGTGGTGAGCTTGGTTACCCCAGGGTTTTCAACCACCGAGTGCGACCAGCCCTCTCTTTTTTTCCCACCGTCCGCGCTCGTTCGCGGTCTCACCTTCGGCGTGGCTTTTCGAAGCCACGGCCACCGATGTCGTTAATTAATAGGACCGCGGGGGTTTCTCGCGGTAATTGGTCACAAAATGACGAGCGGCGGATCGAGGTCGAGTCGGTGTAATCGCGGCTCGAGGAGACGCGCCGCGGATTTTACACTGGCGGGCTCTTTTCTCCGCGGATTCGCGCGTTTCCAACGTTAATTCCGCGGAATTTACGCCGGCAGACTGTAGAACTACTCCCCTCGTCGTACCGTATTCCGCGCTCGAGTATATCCGTCGGTGTAATTACGATAACGAAGATGTTGCAGCTGAAACAGAGGACCAGTTTCAATTGCTCGTCGCGTTGAATCTAGCCTCTTATCGGAGGGACGCGTTATCGACGGCGGCGAGGCAACGTCGACGTGCCCTCTCGATTTAATTTACAACCCTGCTCCTATAAATTTCCGCGGGTGCACGGTCGAGCCGTTAGTTTGCCGGGCCGTAAAGCACCGCGACCAGCAGCCTGCCTGTTAGCGTTGCACCAGGGACTTCTTAAAACAAGTTCCGCGCGGGAGCTGGTGGTCGGCCCTTTCCAACCCTTTCTCCCGCTGGAAAACGTCGGGTCGAGTTTTCAAGGACATTGAACACGCTCGGTAGGTGTTCACCGCGAGGGGGGCAGCCCGGAGGATGAATGTTTTCGGGAGGAGCAGATCTCCCGGGGTACGCGAGGGGCACGCAACATGGGCACGTACGGCCCGGCGACGATTAATATTAATCCACGGTTGTCCTGGGTGGGGGCGCGGGAAGGGCAACATTAATATCAATGTGGAAGATGGCAGGAGCCGGCTGGCCTGGCGGTGCCGGCAGAAAATCGCGCAAGGAAGCGGGAGATCGCGCGCCAGCGCCACTTGATAGAGGTGAAAATGGTAATTTCGGTGGCGTGTACTTGCAAATAACGACGGTGTACCGTGCTCGAGTTACCTTGCTAGTCGGGCAAAAAAGCGGAGGCGACTACTAGGCTCCCACCGGAAACTCCTTTATACCGTGTCGTGCACGGAATATGCTTGCTCGGGCTGATAGATTTTTATGCTCGAGTTGCATCCAGCTCGCGACGCGGTCTCGTTTCTTTTGGCGAGGCTCCCGATACCTTCTCCGCGACGGGGCTACCCGATAGAGGGAAAAGGAGACGTTATAGCATTAGCGATGTCGGGCGCTTCGCATAAATTGATTCTCCGCCGGTGTCTCTTTAAGGACATTCTCGTTGAAATTCTGGGGATGTTATTGCTGGCGTCATCGAATCAATACCGTTCTATGCGATTAGCATCGATCAGAGTGTAGCAAATATTTCGATGTTTAAAACAGTCGCGGCTTTAATGCAGATCATTCTCAGATGTCTACCGTCAGCCTCCTCGGTTTCCTCCCGCTGAACGATCCCAAGG
This sequence comes from Andrena cerasifolii, assembly GCF_050908995.1. Lineage (NCBI taxonomy): Eukaryota > Metazoa > Arthropoda > Insecta > Hymenoptera > Andrenidae > Andrena > Andrena cerasifolii. The sequence goes on along the minus strand of NC_135124.1, from coordinate 11,201,490 downwards.
TAACGCGCTTTCGCTCGATTGCGCTCCGCACACAGAGCTTGCTAATCAGCGCCGAACCTCAACACGCTACAATCCACCGAAACTAGCTCCTACCATACTAATTTCCCCTAAAAGCAACGAGTACATCGCCAGGGGAAGATAGTACACCGACCTACCCTTGACCCTATCTGCTCAAACACTTCTCCGTAGTTGAATTTCATCCCCCTAAGCTCGGTCGCTGCGAGCCTCCTAGCGCGGACCTTGAACATTCATCTTTTTCCTCGGCCCCCCCCCCCCCAGTTTCAAAACGATTGCACGTCGGGGCAGGCATTCCTCCTCGACGGACCGCCCGCTAATTCCCCGGCATTATTAATTTCGCGAGCCGCTGGCGGATCTGCGAAGTCTCCAGGGCGCCCTGCGCGGTTCCGACCAGGAGAGAGCACGGCCCCAGCACCGCGAGAGCTTGTTTTGTTTTCATTAGCCGGAGCTGTTTACCCGCGCGACAAGCTCGAGACAGGTTGTTAGATTCGCTCGATACTCCGTCAGGCCGCGTTACACGCCTCGGAAGGCGCGTTTGCCCGCCCGAAGGAGCCCAGGGGATTCAGTGAAAAATGGAGAACCGATGGCGGGGCGAGGCGCTCCGGTATATCGCGATTTTCGAGAACCTGCTCGCGTTATCGCCCCATCTCCACCTCTCCAGGCGAGAATCTGTTGCGAAGGTAATCTGAAAAATTACGATTTTATTCATGAGCTCTATCGCCAGTCGATCTACGCGAAGAAAAGAGAAGAAAAGAGGGGGCGAGCGCGGAAGTATCGCGCGGCCTCGCGACGATTCAATCGCGAGCGCTCCTTTTCTTCGAATGAAATTCCACAGAAGGTGCGGACCCCTCTCTCTCTCTCTCTCTCTCTCTCTCTCCCTCAAGCAGGCTATAGACGATTTATATCGCTCCCGAGACCAGCGCCAATGATACGCTTGATCCACGCGCGTTTCCACGCGACTCCGTCAAATCGAATTTCCCTCTCGCAGCCGGCCGGTTAAACGAAACTGATTTGGTGAAAGTAATCGACTTTTTTCCTTCCGCTGGCGAAACCGTTGCTGCGAATCGGCCAGCGATCGGATTACGCAGCGGTGTTACGAATTCTTCGATTTCAAAGCGACCATCTGCAGTTCTCCCAAAGGAATTCGAGGCATCCCCGGAAGCTACGAAGAAGCGAGAATTCTATTTGAAATTTTATGATATAGAATCGAAGCGATCCCTCATCGAGCGTGCCAACGGATAGAGAGCGAGAAAAAGTGGCGAGCCTCTCTCTGCACGACCTCGACGAGGCGATAGAAACACCATCCCTTGTTTTTCCTTTCCTCTGGGGAAGGCGGAGGGGGTTGCAGTTCAACGGGAAACAGAAAAAGAACCGCCTCGCCGGGCTCCGTGAATGTTTAAAAGGGGCGCAGTTAGCGACTGGAGAAGTACAAATGGCTAGCGCCTTGGTCCATCGATTATTCACGCAGGGTCACGTTAAATATGTACGCTTTCATGGGGATCGCGAGGCTGGGGCTGGCTTTTCCCGGCTGGGGGTGAGTTTCACAGTCGACTGTGAAACTAGTCTCTCCGGCTGCGCGTCTTGCCTACCCCCGACGAGCTGCCTGGAACGAGGGGTAACACTTGCATGGGGAATCGGCGAATTAAAGAAGACGACCTTCACCCCACTGACCTACATTGGGGTCGGGTGCATACGGAGGCATGAGCACCGAATTGAAACCCACCCCCCTCGTGTCTACTTCTGGCAACTAAGCGACCATGAAAATTCTGCGGCTCCCTTAGCTCTCTATAGACTTCTCCTTTCCTCTCGATTAGACTTCGAGTTCCAAGTGATCCAGAAGTTAATCCTCCGAATTGCTGGAGTCGACTGTTCAGCCCCGACGTAACGTCCCGTTTCGCCACCCCCAAAGACCGATTCCCTTGATTTAGGAATGTAAGGGAAAAAAACGGGGATATCGTTGGCGCACGGAACGACGGCTCGTGACGACCGTCTAAACGGCGTTTCCCGCACGAAATCCACCCTTAAATCGCGCGCGTGACTTTATCCAACGTGCGTACAGCGCGTTTCCCCGGGTAGCAGCCCCTTGGCTTCTGGGGTGCGAAGGACGCGAGCTACGAACCCCATCCCACGCAGTTCGTCCTCCACAAATCTTCTTGATTTCACCTACGTGGCTTAGGAGCTGTCCGTGCAACGCGTGTTCGTGATGTAAACGCCGCGCTGGGCCCCGATTGTCGCGGACGCCTGGGGATGTGCCTTAACGAGTGCGGGCCCCTCGTAACTGCGCGACAGGGATTACGTGAAATATGGCGCAACCTTCTTCCGTTGCATAACTCACTCCTTTCTCGGGATACGTCCACGGATTAACGATAACGGATATCACCGTTCCCTCCAACTTACGAAATTTCCGAGGGAAAGTCTCGTCGCGGCCCTAACGACACCGCGCGGACGATTAATTTCCGGCGCACACCTCGGAGGGTATTTGTTTCGTTCGTTTGTACGCCTGTGCAACAGATCCTGGTGATTTGTTCGGGGGTGATGTATGTACTCGCGAAGCGGGAGATCAGATTTTCCACTGCTCTGGATGCAGCATGAAAGAAATTCTGTTTCACTTTAGTCGCTAGCCTACAGAGTCTGGACAATTTTCTATCTCCACCTGATGGGCTGTAAAAAGAAGGAAGACTACTTGCACTTTTACATCCTCCCGATCCCAATATTCCAGCCGCGACGCTGATTCATCAGCACGAACTGTGCCCGTAAATTTCCCCGAAATCTCTATATTACAAACTTCCTCTGATACTCCTCGCGACGGAACGAGGGAACTTGGAGCGTTGGGCTCACGAGCAAACAGCAAGCTCGCGCGCAGAATATGGGTGTGCATTCTGTCAAAAAAGTACCGGGAAATAATACGCTTATGCCAACGAAGAACCCAATCATCAAAACATTTTTTGAACGCATTTTTTGGAATCAACTTCAGTACTTGCCGCGAATTCTCTTTTATGTCATCTATCGACTGAAAACGGGTGCCTCGAAGTGGTAATTTCAGTTTTGGAAAAGAAAAAAGTCGGTCGGAGCCATATCAGGGGAACACGGTGGCTGCTCGATAAGATTTGTTGAGTTTTGGGCCAGAAATTCGTTCACAATAATTGCCTTGTGAGATGGTGCGTTATCGTGGTGCAAAATCCACGAGTTTTCTTTCCACAAATCTGGTCTTTTTCGACGAATTTGCTCTCTCAAGCGCCGCATAACGCTCAGATAATATTCTTTATTTACTGTCTTACCTTGTGGCAAGAATTCCGAGTGCACAACACCGCGGTAATCGAAAAAAAACTGTCAACATCACCTTCTTAAAATGGTACGAATTGATTCGTGAGACTTTTTAAATGATCGATTCCCGGTACTTTTTTGACAGAATGTACAAAGATGTTTGACTACGCGCTCGCGAAAGCACAGCGCGTGGAGTAGCGAGGATCCCGGCAAAGAGCGTGTTTAGGTCGCATTTATTGTACCAGAATCCCGTCTCTCCGCGCGTAAACGCAGAAATCTTAAACGTTTATATCAGCCTCGGGGGAGGGCGTGACGGGGCGGTTGAATGGCCAGCGGGGGGCGGTGGGAGGGGGTGGTTGTCGGGGAGATAGAGGACCCGAGATTTGCAGCTTCTCCAGCTGGGAATTATACGCGAGGGTAGATCCCTTTGGGCAGATAGCCGCGACAAATTTCAAGAAAAATATGTCCTCCCCGCGCGATCCCCCAATTCCCCCCGCTGTCAAGTCCACCCTATTGCAGCCACGAGCCCACCCTCCGCCGTCCCGCGTCCTCTCGTATCCGCCTCGTGGCTTGCGCCGTTCACCGAGCCACCCTGGAACGCTGATGAGAAAAATATCTAAACGTAGATCAAGTTCGAGCAACTGTCTCGTTAAACTGCCAAAAGCGATGCCGGATGCCGGTATTACCGGGCCACTGGGAAGTCGGGTCATCGAGGGTGAGCGGGCCCGTTCAATCCTCCCTCGACGAAGACGTCGAAGGAGGGCGAACTGGGTGTAAGGCGGTCGCGGGATGAAGTGGCAACTGTGGATTTTAAAGGTGAACGCGCGTCAGGGATTTCTTGCACTCTGCCACGACTTTCCTCGACCTTTATCGAATTTCCAAGTGCGCGAAGAGAATCGGAAGGCAGCGTTCCGATTTCAAATGCCCGTCGGGGCCTGGAAAGCAGCGGAAGGGTCGTTAGTCGCGAGACATCGATGCCTCGTGGCCGCGGTTACGCGGCGAGAGGGCTAATAAGTGTCTCGTACGTTCATAACTCTTAATAAACGGAGCAAGCAGCGCACCTAATGGTATTTCGCGAGTTACCAACTCGCGAGAGTGCACTTTCGTGTTTTCGCCAGCGAAAAGACCGGCCCTGCGTGTATGTGCGAGTAACTCCGGATGCAATTTACCCGCCTCAGATGGACGAATCCGTCGCCGAGCCCTTTTCTTCGAAGGACGTCTGCCAGTCGATGGTGACGCCTCTCTCGAAGGTCGACACACCCTGCCACTGGCACCTCGCGAATCGTCAGCGAGGCGAGATTTATCATCGGCTGTTAAAACCACCCCTTTCTTCGCTCTTTCCCTGGGCTTTCGTTCCTGGATCGTCGCGACAGCTGCGAGGAAGCTTTCCAGTTTATGACAACGGGGATCGTTGACGAAGAAGGGGTCAAGAATGCTAAAAAGAATGGCAGGGGGGGGAGGAAACTGGGAGAGACAAGATTTATTTAGGACTTGGAATATAGGGGTGCAGAGAAGTTGAATTACTTCATTGTAACTTGGTTCTTCTTCTTCTTATCGTTGGATACTCCAAACGCATTAAGGGAGTCGGTTACCCTCAAAATTTTCGAAAATTGGTATTTAGGATGTTTGTATATTCGGCTAGCTACATCTCTTCTACGTATTTTAAGCGCAACCGGGTCCCGAAATTCCAGAAATTGAAGGAGTTACAGTAAAAAATGTACGAGCCTGCACATGAGATCGGATAATGATGTCCAACTTTAAACGCGATTTCCCAGAAACTAAGTTTTCCAAAACGGTGAACATAAAATCTCGCAAACCGCTCCAACGATTTAAATGAAAATTTACAGGGAGCTGCAGGAAACCATTCCCCTCCACGTATTGGGAACACATTTTCAATATACATTCTTAAAAAAAAGATAAAAAATTTTCCTAAAAAAAAAAGGAAAAAATCAGAAACATTAACATAAAAATTGTATTAATTTGTTTAACAAAATTTTGCTTTCTGCACAAGATGGATACTGTCTTACAGATTACAAAAATGCCTTTACTTTGTATTTTAGGTAATTCACCTGCCCGGAATCGTGTTCACCATCAACCGGTGCATCGCGTACGCGCTCTCACATTTATATTAATAACTTTTTTCCTATAAATATATTTAAAATTTTCTTTTTGCGCTTAAAAATGAAAACAAAAATTATCTATATATTCATTTATTACTTCAGAATATGCGTTTGAAGAAGGGCGTGATTTTGAGTTGTTGAGGGTAACCTACCCTTAACGAACTATTAGGTACTGTTGGCGCTATTCTTCTCCGGATTTGTACAAATATCACGACCCACCACTCTTCTCGTGACTGTTTAAAACAATCTCATCCCCTGGACGTTCCCCAGCATAGACCTCGCCGTGCACAGAGACTGCTTATTCGACATTTGTTTTTCCAAATTACGCTCTGAATAATTCATGCACCGGCCGCACGTATGAATTTATATTAAAACTCCGGTGGCCCGGGTAATTTCAATGTTGCTTATTATGCAGCATTGTTTTGCGTGCGCGCCGCAGCTCATCCGCGGTAGCCGCGAAAGGATTATTTACGACTCGTACGTGGGAATTTAAAACGTTCGAACGACTCGCAGCCACCGCTGAGGATAAAGCTCGCGATAATGCGCAGGGTGTTTCGCCATTAGCGGCCATAACTATCTGCAAACATTTTCATGCGTGGCTGCGAATCATTTCACCCTGGTCTCTTAATGAGAGCGGGGCGCAGACAGGGTGCATAATTCGAAAAGGAGCCCAAACAATGCACGGCTTCGCGCCGACATTTTTCACCGCTCCGACGCCCCGAATTCACCCGCCAAGCTGTGCCCACTAATAAAGAACTGCCCCCGCGCACGCGGGGCCGAGCAGGAATTTCTTTGCACGCTCGTGGAATTTCCACGGCGGCCCCGTGAACGCACCGTGTCCTTAATACGCCACCCATAGAACTGTACATCATCCCTCGACACTTATTGACTCTTAGAGGCGCCGGATTGAAAAGTAGGCGCGTCCGTGCCATTTATTACTCCTCGGAACTGCCAGCGAGGCGAGAGGGCACGCGCTCCTCGATGAGAGGACCGCCCCGAGACTCGTCCACCCCTACGCGCGCGAGTTACGCGAGAGCGGATGAAAAATCGCTGGAAATTTCGGCAAACGGGAAGGCCTGCCACCCTCCTGCGCTTAATAAAGGGCGCTCCATTCGTCGATGACTTTTCTGGGAGCAAAAAAAAGAAGGAAGCATTTCAAGCTCGACCCTCCCGCGCGTAGACAAATTGCGTTATAGGCTGACACGTATGCGCACGGCACGTGTAGCTACACGCGCGGTGACGTTGATTTGTGGCGCGTTTCAATTATCGATCCTAACCCTCCGCGTGGCTTCGTTTTTGGTGTTAATCGGTCCAGGTGTGGTTTACATAATTATTAGGCGGCTGAATCGGCTGGCAGCGCAGTGGATGTTGGGCGCGATAGAAATAGGGGACCGTTGGAACTCCTCTCGCCAGTTACCCTGAAGTTTTCGGATACAGTAGCAGCTTTTGAAAAGGAGACTGCGCAAGGAACGCAGGTAAGCTAACCTCGCCTAATCTTTGAGCACACAGTTTCGCGTGCATGGCCTCGCGCAATCCGTTCAATCCGTTCATCCACCCTACCTGCAAATATTCCTCGCTACAACGGAGCCGCCTAATTCGCGTTACAATCCGTCTGCTTGCAAGCCAGGAGCAACTAAGCGCTCTGCTTCTTTGAAGTCTGAAGCTCGACCCGCGATACCCTGACTGCCGCTGCTCGAAGCAGCCCTGTACGCGGGATTAAGCCCGATTCGTGTACCGGGTACGCGCACACGCGTGTAATACGACCGACAGTGGTAGACGCGAGGCGACTGGCGCGGGAAACGCCGCTGGAAGCTTGGATTAAGCGCGAGGGCCCGCGGAAAGTGTCGTAAATTGTCTCCCGCCGGCAGACTAAACGAGGATACGTGCTTTAGCCTCGCTGGCTAAATGATAATTTCAGCTGGCGGCGGGGGAGGGAAGCATCGAAAACGAATGGCGACACGGCGTAGGCGACGGGGGTTGGTTCGAGCTTGAGAATAAATCGCCTCGACCATTCGCGTTTCCGTGGTCTTGATTTACCTCGTCCGCGGACGACGTCGCGCGGCGATTATAATTTTTTTCGCGTAATAAAGCCCTCGTGGATTTTCGACTCGGGAATTCTGCCGCTTCAGCCTCGGCCGTGGGTCGTGATAATAATTCCGACGTCAATCTACGGAGGGCACGGTACCATCCACGGCGTGAAGGACCTCGTGACGTGGCCGGGCTTGGAAGATTCCTAGAGACGTGGAGTAAATTGCTCGCGTCCAGGCTGGTAGAGGGTGGGAAAGGGGCGACTCGTCTGCGCGGGCAAACAAGAGGAAGAGGCTTAAGGTGTCTCCCGAATAATAGGTGGAGGCCTGGTGACGTTTCATCGGGGAATTTCAATGGTCGGACTCTTACTTTCCGCGGATCGTTAGCCTTCTAGGGTGAGGTATCAAAAGATTCGGTGGCGCGGCTCCATAGAGGAGAGGCGGCCAGCTCAAGAGGACGCCGATGGAGCCGGAAGTTGCTGGCAGACTGATTCTGTCGGATTAAGGGACTTCGACGCCCCGACGTCCCGAACTTCGGCTTATTATACAGGATACCGCCCGGCAAAAGGGGAACGCGACGAATGGAAAAGCGAGAGCGGCAAGATTCGTGATAATTAATTCCAGCTAATTGTTCGCGGATAATAGCCAAGTGGCTGACTTTTTAACGACGGGGCAACGTATAATAATCCCCCCGACGCCTGCGAGCCCTTGATTTTCTGGCAGGGCTGGTACCGGGGGGTGAAAAAAAGACGGTTCGGGGGACAAGTTGCCTCGCGAGCTCGTCGGGGGCCTCGACGAAAGTTTATCGCGCGGCATCGCACGAGAGCCGCCAACGACGCTCCCATAAATTTCGGTGCGGGTTACGGCGCAGCGAATAATAATTTGTGCCGTCTAATTACCGACGATTACCAGGAAACCGCGATAACATCGCCGGTGCAACGAAGAGTTTCGCTGAACGAGTTAACGCGCGCTCGAAAACGGTTCCTTGGAATTCGATCGCGATGCACGGCAGCCTTTGAAACGCTTAGGGTTCTGTTTCCTTTGTGAAGGTAAAGGAGCAGCTCCTTTAACGTATTTTCATTGGTTTTTATGTGTAAACGCGTTTGGACAATGCGTAGACACGTCTGGCACGGGAGGAATGTCGCGCAAGTAGAAACATCGATCAATGGTCAGACACGTTAGCGAAATCAAGTATTTGTTTCTCTCGGAAACGAAGCCACGTACGGTCTACTTTGATCCCACATTTTTCCTTCATTTTTGCATGCAAAATCGTCCTCCGTTCTGTCGTACCACGAACGACGACAATCTGTGTACCTTTTAAGTGGGTAGGTTACCCTCAAAAGTTTCACATCTTTTCGACGTATTTTAAGCGCAACCGGGCAACGAAATTCTAAAAAATGAAGGAATTACAGTAAAAAATGTACGAGCCTGCACATGAGATCGGATAACGATGTTCAACTTTAAACGCGATGTCCCAGAAACTACGTTTTCCAAAACGGTGAACATAAAATCTCGAAAACCGCTCGAACGATTTGAATGATAATTTACAGCGGGTTGCAGGAAACTATTCCCCTCCATGTATTGGGAGCACATTTTCCATATAAATTCTTAAAAAAAGGGTAATAAATATTTTACCTACAAAAAAGGAAAAAATCAGAAACATTAACATAAAAATTGTATTAGTTTGTTTAACAAAATTCTGCTTCCTGCAAAAGATGGATATTGTCTTACAGATTATAAAAATGCCTTTACTTTGTGTTTTAGCTAATTCACCTGTCCGGAATCGTATTCACCATCAAACGGTGCATCGCGTACGCGCTCTCACATTTATATTAATAACTTCCTTCCTATAAATATATTTAAAATTTTCTTTTTGCGCATTAAAGTCAACGATATGATGCTTAAAAGGTAAAACAAAAATTATCTCTATATTCATTTATTACTTCAGAATATGCGTTTGAAAATGGCCTGACTTTGGGCTGTTGAGGGTTACCTACCCCTTAAACGAAATTCCAAATCCTCGTGAAACTTTTCATCTCCTGTTGCTACAAAGTGGAGCACTGACTCGTCAGACACTAGACCCCTAGTCCTCGTCAAAACACAACAAGAGAAATCGCCGAAAGTCTCTTATTCTTCGATATAAAATCCACGAGCACAGGAGTGCTCGAGTTCTTCGACCTGCACATACGCGCTAGAATCCTCGCCAGTTGGACAAACAGTGAAAAAGAGTAAAACAGTGGAATCAACGGAGTCCTCATCAGTAGCAGCCGCTGCCGCCGTAAACTCGAGAGCCTCTGCATCCAGACCACTTAGGCGTCCCAGCCACGTACTCTTCAGGGCCGCGCACGTGGCGCGGCCGTGGAAAAGGACAAGCTTGCATCAAAGATGCATGAGATCCTTCTTCGACTCCGGGAGCTGGCGACGTGGTTCGCCAGTCATTTGCACGTGTCGCTTAGGTAACCTTGGGGGAAAAGGGAAGCGGACTGGGCGATAGAGCGGGGCTGGGCGAGAGGGTGAAAGTCGAATTTCCGTGATGTCTGGTTCGACAATGCTACGCCTGGTCTAAACGGCTGTTCATTGAATAGCGCCACTGCCCGAGACCCGATAAACCGACTCGTCGTGCCCCCTGGTTGCTCGTAAACCCGTCCTCGCCCTGGACAACCCTCCGCCCCACTCTTGCACCCTTTTCCTGGACCTCCACGACGATTCTATCGAGGCTGGACGGCTGGCCCGAGGCCAGTCTTCCCTTCCCTCGTTCCTCAGACTCCCTTTGTCGCGATTTTTATGGAAATCGAACAGCTAACGCTCGTACTTCAACGCCTGCACCCGGAGGAACCGGTGATAGCCTGTTCCTTCCTCGCGCGCGCCAACGATAACTTTTGCCGCTGGCGCGAGGAAGGGTTGCGAGAAACTTGGATCGTGAGTTCGCGTTCCCTGGCGCTCATTTTCATACACCCTCCGCGGATCGGGGAATCGAGCTGTTGATAATATTTTCTATATTATCAGCCCCGTCGGCTGTATCACTTTCACGGATAATAGCCGCGGAAAGTTTCAACAGGGTGGAAAGTCTGCTGGTCTCAGAGGCGTCGAAACTAGCGCTCTCGCGTTGGCGACACGAGTTCCTGAAGCTAGTAGCTACGCTCCTGCGTGTAAGACTCCAGACTGGGCGCCGCAAGGCTCCAGTCGCGACAATTAAGAAACTTGGAAAGAACAATAGATTTTTATGCCCCGGAGAAAGTTGCGTCGCTCGACGGGTCTAATTTTAAACTCCAGACGGCTAGCCCCGCGATGATTTTTATTGTTCCCGATGCAATGCAAGTTCCCTGGCCTCCTGTAACAATTCGTACCGCGAGCTGGCCCACAATACGTCCTCGTTAACAGGGCGGCGTGTGACCCAGGACTCGTTAAGCGCGTCGTCGAATGCCTCGTTTCTCGCGCGATCTTGCTGTGTGACCGGTAGTCGGGCTGGGCGAGCTTTCGAGCAGCCGTTAGAGGAATTAACGCCGCCTGCGATCGAACGGCGTTACGTTCAATCGAGGACCAACGTTCCTACGCGCTCGCGGACCGTCTGCGAAACTTGGAACAGCTTTCTGGAGAACTCTGGACCCAGGATGCGGCCGCGAGAGAGGCCTCTTTCATCGCGCGCGCTTTCAATTCGCGGGCTTCCGTTGTCCACGAGCGGACTGTCAAACGCAGACCTCGCTCTCCCACGAAATCTTTTCCACCGCGGATCCCCCTTCGACGGCCCTCCAAAAGTTCCAGAAACGTTCTCCCACGGAACGAAGGCGAGGAAGAATGGGATTACTGGATCCGTTCAACTAGCCGCCGACATTGTTAGTAATTAAACGTTCCGTCGCGGCTGAATCCTGCAGGAATATTAGCTACGAGGGTGTCCTACGAATCATCTTGTCTCCCACAGAAGTTCTGGTACATACCCCAAGTTAAGTGGAGTTAATTCAAGCCCAAACAGCCCCGCGGTTGCATTTAATAGCTGAAGAAGCTGGCTCAACGTCGCTCCGACACGTTTCAACGGAACGACACGTGTCGACGAATTGGGGAAACGGACTCGTTTTAAACTCCGCTCTCACCATCGGGCTCGCAGTTGGGTTTAAGGAAAAAGGGGACGGATTTCGATGACCAGATTGATAGCTCCTCGCTCGGGCGGGTTCACATGCGCTCGTGTAGGCCGTTAAAGTAAATGAGCGGCTCTCCTTTCCTTTTCCTACGATCGTCCCCAGCCTCGAGAGCACTCACATTGATTTGTTCGCAACTCCTGGTTTATAGCTTCTCTTTACCCAGGGACATCGACCACTCCCGTATCAGTGCCGATAAAACCCTCCAGCCGCCTGCCCGCTAGCCGTTAATTCAAATCGTTCAATCGGTCTGAAAAGGCTCGATCGCATGGGCCCCCGGCGTCCATCTTCGTGCAACGACGTTACACCGGCAAACGAAGAGTCCGGATTATTGCAACATCTTGCCGCCCGAGCGAACAAGCGGGCTCTTCCAGGGGCTGCAAGACTCTAAGAGGACTATTTAGCGTCGTCGCAGCCGGGTGAAATTGATTTTTCCCAGGCGACATTGTACTCGCGGGAGCGTTCGAACGTACCGGAGAAGCCTGCCAGCTTTTATTGCGCGGGAAATTTAAGGACACCGTTTTCCCGTGTTATTTCAGCCCAGACAGCGTCGCGGAGATAATTGGTTTCCTCCCCGTGCGCGAGGAAGCACCTTCCGATAATATTATCGGCCGCTAGTCACGAACGGAATAACATTGATTAGATAACCGGGAACGTCTGGGCAAAGCAATCTGTGCCGGCGTTAATTAGTCATTCGAGACGGTCCAAGGCAATGAATGATTTAGTGGACCGGTCGCGGCTCACAAAGAGGTTTCCCGTGTTCCCAGTCCCGGTTATGCATATTGCACGAACGTGCCCGTCATTCAAAATCCCCCGCCGACCCCGCGCCACTTCTGGCCTCCCTTTTTCGCGTCACATCAACGGCACGATAAAGGACTTTTGTCCGTGAGATGACTCCTGCGCCGGGTCCCGCCTCGAAACAAATCGCAACCCCGTTTTTTCGGGAAAAACGCCAGCAAGCTAGGTGGCGCGAGATTGTAATTGGTCGCGACGCTTGGAATTTTTTATCAGAGATGCGAGCAGTGGGTTACATCGCACCCTTTGCTTTCGGGACTTTCACTGGACGAGGAGGTGGAAGTAGAGTCGTGGCGGCTAAAGTATAAGGTACTGTGTCTTTCGGTGGTAAGGAAAAAGTATTGGGCGACGTTGGAGTTGTTCGTCCACGACGGAGACCAACAACAGCGAATTCACTTTCGAAGTGACACGCTCCCATAGTCTCGAAACTCGAGCGAGTAGGCTGCGGGCTCCTTCCACCGTCGTTTCACTTTCTCTCGAAGTGCAATTCCCCCGACCCAACAGCCCCCGCCCGCGCGCCGCGGCCGAAGCATCGCCACCCAAGCAGTACTAACAGCATTATGCAAATGAGATGGTTCCGCCAGCACGAAAACGTTGGAACCCCATTCAAGCTACTTCCCCCGTCCGTCGCGAGAACCGAGGTTTCGCTTCAGCCCGAGCGTATCCTGATAAAGTCCCACGGACGCGGGGAAAGCCACCCCCGCCCTCCGGGGGAGGCGCTCTCTGCGATGTTTCGATTTTTCAAACAGCCCCCGCGAAAGGAGAAGGCGAACGATTCCGCGTGGAAGATGTTTTACCTGAGAATGTACTCCGGGTGCTCCGTTCTCGGGGGACTTTCCCTTTGTCGAGCGGGAGCTCCGAGAATGGGATGTCGAACGGTCCTTATCTCGCGACGCACCCTTTTCTCTCGTTACGATAACTCGAGGCTGTAGGAGCTCAAGAATTTGATACGAACGGAGGTAGGGTAGAGAGTACTATTTCGAGCTGAGTCACTGGAGGAAGTGTCTATTCGTAGAAGTAGGTACCTGGATAGCTCAATTGATTGGAACGGTTCAATTGAAGGAATGAGAAGATCTGAACGCCTCGTCCAGCGCGATCTGATTCCCCGTCTTCCCAGTCTACATATGAGGCATTCAGAGCGGAAACGGACTAACCCACATTTTTTGCGAAATTCAGTTAGAAGGAATAATGTATTGCAGTAGGCTCTAGGGGAGATTTTTTACTTCTCGACAATACTCGAGGATTCTCGAGAAATTGAAAAAAAATATTACAAAATTTATATTTTTGCAATAATGTTGATAATATTTATCAAAAACATAAGAAACCTTTAACTAATTGTTGATTCCTGTCTAATTTGCACAAACCTTGTATAAATGAAAAAGCTGATATTAAATATAATCGATGTATTTATTTATTTAATACAAAATTTGTGCAAAGTGAAACATTCACTTTTTTATTTTAAAATGGTTTTTCATCTGTTTCTATTTTGTGATAAAATCTGTAACGGTAGAAAACTTTCTTTCGTTTTGAGTGGATGTTGATTTAATCCTATGCAGCATATCCAAAAGTTATGGTAAATTGGGTGTCCTTCCAGTGGACTGAAAAATATGAAATTCTTTTGTTAAAGTCCAGAATTTATCGTCTTCTTGGTTGATACTAATTTCTTGGAGGCTCTCTGCGATTGCTATCTCTAATTGTTTTCTGAATAGTAATTCTTCATTTTGAGGACCCGTAAATTTTCCTATATTTTCAGGAGAATCCTGGTTAATCAGATAAGATTGGAAAAATTAATTTTCTTCAACGTGGATTAATCCGTTCTTGCTCTGAATGGCTCATATTATCCCAATGCCACATTCCCGAAAACATGGAGAAAAGTAGAGACGTCCAAGTGTGACCGATGCGAACGAAAGAAGCATAGAAACAGACAGCTCCCCCTTAATAATTAACCCTATCCCGTCGCAACAACAGGGGAAAACAACCCTCGCGCGAAAAAAGAGAAGTCCAGAACTCCGTATCGTTCCTTTCGCCGGACAGGAAGTCGTTCCATGCTGCTGTGTCTCTGGCTCATTAACAGGGGGGACAGGTCGGTCTTCCTCGTTCCTCCGGCTGTTCCCTCGGTCGGGCAACTTCTGTCGCGTGTTCGTCGTCGCCGTGCCGCTTTAATTGCGTCCGTCCTCCAATCAAAGAAAACTTTTCGGCGGCTCGGAGCCAAAAGTAAAGAGAAGGAGCGTGGGACGCGGGAGGGCCGCGAGCGAGAAGTGAGGGGGGCAGAAGTTGGGAATAGCAGACGCCGCGGAATAAGTGATCGATTCCTTGATAATCGCGTTAACGCGGACGCACCGCGGCGAGGCCAATCAGCCGCGAATAACGTAATTACCGGGTTGCATTACCGTACACCGGCGCGGGGCTGGATGGGATCGGGTCGGGTTGTGGCTCGCCTCGTTCACGCCCTCGCTCTAATTCCTTTTTTTTTCCATCAGCCCTCGCGCCGCGTATCGCCCTTTGCCAACCGTCGCGCCGAAGGATATATGGACGAGCTTTGATCTCGCGGCGTCGCTGTTAACGCGCCAGCGTTCTTCGGGCCTCGATTTAATTAACACGGGACAACGGGAAGCTTGGCAAAAATGACCAGGCCAGCGCGCGAGCCTCTCCGGTCTCCTTTGTCCCGCTGCGTTGGCCGGCGACGCTGCGGAACGCTCTCCATAAATTCGTCAAGAAGAGCGGCGCGAAAAGCGCGTAGAAGCGCCGCGACTTTGATTCCCCTTCACCGGCGTGTCTAAACTCGTTCTCTCCCCGCGCTTTATCCAGCGGCAGTCGGCGAAAGGGTTGTCGCGATATCGAATACAAAGCGATGTGGAGAGGGGGTGGAAACGAAGGGAGCCAGGGGCCGAAGAATAAAAAGAAGCAGCGAGTGAGGGTAGGGAGTGGAACGGAACGGGAGAAAGCAGCCCCTTTTCGCTGTGACACGCTGTTTACGTTTCGGGCTATTTAGAGTTCGTTTACGCCGGGCAGGAATGCGGCGGCCGGTTGATTAACACTTCAAACGGGAAAACCGCATAATGCCACGTAATGACAGCGGAAAGAGGTAATCGGCCGCGTGTTCGATAAATCGAGGCCTCGTTAGGACGGCTTTACGCGCGCGCCATGATGGGGGGGAACCGCCCCCCACCCTCCGCGTATTCACAGGGCGATGATACAAATAGTGAAACGTTGCATCAAAGAACGTACCACCGTCTCGGTCAAGTACACCCTAATGAACCGGAAGATGGCAATTACACCTGTGTTTGCTAATCTCATTGCCTCCTTTGGCAAGTCCTTCTGCTCTTTCTCCCACGAACCATCTTTATGATCAGGTTGATAAATGTACCCTTACTCTCATACGACCATTCTTTTTTTATTAATTACTTATTGCTTGATATGTATACGGGAAAACCCTCTGGTACATAGAGAAGAGATAAAACCAGTAGAGGACTGATAAGTACTTAAAAGTAGGAACAGAAAAATAAACAGAATAATTAAGGAAAAAAGAAATCCAGTATTTTAGGAATGCATGTGTTCTACGAGAGTTCAAAAGTCGCGCGCTTCAAAAGGGAGCAGTTTCTGATCACCGTCACACGTTTTACTATGCTATCAAATTTTGCGTATAAATTTCAAAATACTTCATAATTATTTAGTAATTTGTTAGAATAAATTTGCATCATAATAAGCTTATTATTTGGTTTATTTATCTAAACTGATCAGGAACTGGGTCCTTGACGGTACGCCAAACTGACCCAAACCGACGCAGACCGGTGCGAACCGTGGCAGTTCTGTGAGAACAACCGTTGAAGACAGTCGTTAAGAATCCTAGTGAAAATCGTGCATATTGTGAAAAGAGTGAATCGGATCGAGCGTGGCTTACGACTTAAAGTTCTGTGTATCAAACCAATATTCCTTATATACCTATATTTTGTGCAATTATAATTCAATAAATTCTCTTTAAATGAGATTATTAAAATCCTACAGAAATCTAGATAGAAAATAAGCAGAAAAATAACAAAACACAATGAAACGCAAATAGAAATTAACGGTAATGGTTAACCGCCTTGCTCACTAAGTAACAGAAGAAATCAACTAAATGCACAACAGAGTTAGAAGATTTTCCAGTCTCTTTCTCTCGCAGACAGCTGGCTGTTTTCCTAACGCTGTGAAGTGACACCGTGCGTCCATCAAATGATCAAATGGAACGGCTGAAGTGATTAACTTGAAGGAGGGAGCTGCATAAACCGCGGATGTAACGTTTTCCATAACCGTCCGCGAATTACCAGACGGTCGCTTGACAATTCAACATCCCGCGACTATTTTGGAAGTGAAAAATAGAGAGGGATGGGCGGTCGGCGAACCCCCGTATGAATCTTTCACAGCGGTCGCATGTCGTTCAGCCCCACTAAAATCCGCGACGTTTCTAATTCGAGTGACGTCCGCGTCCCATCACAGACAATTATTCCCATTCGTTTAACGACGACGTTACGTGTCTGACGGCGCTCGAAATATCGGCGCTCGATACGAAACGGAGGCAGCCGGGCAACGTCCCGACGAAATCGATGAGCCCACCAACGATGAACACCTAGCTACCCGTCGGTGGTGTCGTCGACCTGGTTATATGTTAATAGATAATAGGATATCCGTTATGCTCCCGGGCTGAATCCCGTCCCCGCGGTTCTATTCACCCGACCATACAAAGATAAACCCGATACCGCGACGCGAGAAAGACGCCATCCAGCCCCTGGCCGCATAATTATCCCCATTTCTCGAGTGTCTTTCCTCGTTCACGCGGCCTACATCGAAATCATCCTGGATACGACGGCGACCGGAGGCGTGTCGCATCAATTCCTGCTAATGATTCCCGATCCCTTCAACGATTACGGTGTATCGAATAATTTCGTCCGACGGGAGTAGCGAAGTACGAGCGTATGCAACGAAGGGTGTTTTTGTAAATTCAACGAGTTGCGATCGCGAAGCTGGCTGGGGTGGTTTGAAGGGTGGTAGATTCAGAGGAGCTCTGCCTAGTTCGGCGGTCCGCGTTTTCTGCAGTCACAGAACGTTTACTTTAAGGGGACATTCTACTCTCTCGGCCGAAAAATCGGCCACTTTTCGGTGATGGTTTTTATAATGAAATAAACACTTAACGTTTTTGAATTTCTGGGAGTATATTCTACCACTCTTGAAATAAATGAAAAAATCTTTGTTGTTTGTTTATTTCATTTGTTTGGATAAATATTTCGCAGTGAAGTTGGCGGCTTCAGAATTGCTGGCGGTTGAAATTTCGCACGACTGGATCATCGGAAATAAAAAAACCAAACATATTTCTAATTCGCAGGAGTATGGTTATCTCGCTTTAAACGAAAGAACAATTTTTAACCAAAATTATTAAAATGGAAGTCGATCAAAGTTGAAAGTACAGAAAAGAGCATTTCTTTTCTGTTTAATAGATATAAAATGTGGGAAAATATTAAGAAATCTTAAGATATTTGTGGTTAGCGAGATAGCCATACTTCTGCAAATTAAAAATATGTTTGGTTTTTTTGTTTCCGGTGATCCACTCGTTCGAAATTTCAACCGCCAGCAATTCTGAAAACGCCAACTTCACTGCGAAATATTTAAGTAAACAAGTAAAATAAACAAACAACAAATATTTTTTTCTTGTATTTTAAAAGTGGTACAATATACCGCGCGAATTTCGAAAACGTTAAGTGTGTATTTCATTATAAAAACCATCACCGAAAAGTGGCGGATTTTTCGACCGAGAGAGTAGAATGTCCCCTTAACCTTAACACTGTGCAGGTAGATTCTTGGCAGACGGTGATCTAGCTGTCGCCTGGAATGATCAATTTGAGAGAATTCCGCACAAACCACCCCTTAAAATTAGGACCTGCATTGTCTTCCTTTGTTCAAAGTACCTCCCTCTTACCGAATCAAGGACAACACCCCTTTGCGATCCCTCGAAAGTGCGACAATAAGCGGAAAAACCGCTTTCGCAACACTGCCTGAACATCCACGATTCGTACTACTGGCAGCCGCTCGCTCAGGGCTCCGTCGGCTCTCAGCATTCTTCTCGCGAACAGTTGGAGGGTATTGCGCCTGAATGAAAGGCTGAGGGCGATCGGGGAGGGGGTGGAGGAGAAATACCCGGTAGATTAAGAGGCGGGAGAGAGACGATGGAAAGAGAAGGAGCCGTGCAGCCTCGAACATCAAATTCACCCGCTATGAAAACAGAGGCTAAGTGTTTCGATATTTATCGGCTGCCACTTCTTTCGGTCGTTTCGCAAATGGCTCTAGGATGGCGGGCAGCTTTGGGGCGAGGGAGCAGGGAGATGGGAGGCCGCGCTAGTGGGTTATATTTTCTGGAGAGAGGCCAACGACAACGGCTGCGGAAACGACTTGGTAGAAGGAGGCGGCAGGAGGTGGAGGAACACACGGGAAAACGGGTACGATTCAATTTCCCCCCTGTAACCCCTCAGATGGAGCACCACCTCTTCCCTTAATCGTCAAAAATATTGGTCCAGCCGACCAGCCCGAACCAGCTTTTCTTCGTGAACGGTCAGGTGGAGGTCCACGATCGTCTTCCAGGGCTATCGGCTGGACCATCGCCAGAAGACTCGGCGGGAGAATTTACGGGATAGACGGGAGGGGTCCCCCCCGGAAAATTACGTGACTCCTACGTTCTCGCGCGTTCCCTAGAAAGAAGCTAAGGATGACGTTATCTTGGACAGTCCGGGGAGAGCATCGACGGCGCGATTAACTTTCGGTGGAATTATCGCGCAGCATTTCATTCAACGCGGTGCAGATAGTACGCAGGCGCCGTGGCGGCGGGTGACGAAGGGGATCGCGTCGACTTGCCGGAGGTCCCCAAGGAAATTCGTAACGAAGAAGATCCCTCGACGCATTCAGACCCGGGCCTTCTTTTCCCTTCTATTTTCAAACGCGGGACGTTGACCTTTTTAGTTTCTCGGCCCTGTCCCTCGCCGACGCCTCCGTCTCGGGAACGTTCAACCCCTTTACACTCTCGAATCGCTTCTCATCAATCTCGAGCCTCTGGAAATCTCGGGGATTTAAAAAGAGGGACACGTGCGAGATTCCATCACCCTTTGGATCCGTTCGATTACCCTACGCCCGGACAAAACAGCGCCCCTGTAAAGAGGGCAGCCTCCGACGAGGAGGGTGGTTAGGTGGAAGACAGAACGACGCGTTAATTCCTGGTTTTATTGCGGTGACTTGATTATGCGACGTAAAAGGCGGGGACCGGCGGAGAGGTCGTCAGCCAGATGGTCCCGTGATTAACGTTTCTTTTACTGCGTATGTAAAGCGCTTTACGACGGGCAGCGGTGCGCGCCGTTATCTCCTAGATCGGTCCTTTATTACGACACGCCCGGGGAGGAGGAGGGTTGCTCGAGGAGGAGCAAGTCGAGGGGTGTACAGAGATACCGGGCATCCCGCCCGAGGGAACATTAGTCCTGGGAACGGTGCAGTAGCTGGCCACCCAGCCGGTGGTATCGAGGCCTGCGAGTATCACCCCCGGGGGCTAGCGGACGCTGTCCGCCCTCCCCGGACAGGCAGCGTCGGTCGACGCTGCTACCTGCCAGTTGATTCGTTGCAGAGAGGGACAGGGGAGGAACAAGCTCGGATTTCGGAGCGACCGGCGAACCGATCTCCGTGAAACGTATGTAGAGTAGCACGGATTTTCCCGCGCAGGAAATTAAAACGACAGTGATCGGGGCGTTAATGGCGTTAAACGTGGCCTCGGTCGTGTCCATCGTTGGGTATCGACGCAATTAATAGTTGACTGTACACGCGGCGCGCGATCGGCCATCGACTGATCGAAGTTCGACGAGCTGGTGCAGGAGCAACGAACGAGGCTGCCCTTCAAATCCCCCGGCGAAATACGGACCGCGTGTAAATGTCGAGAGTAGGAAGCTCGACGTTCGGTCGAACAGGCTGAGTAAATGCACTCGCTATCTCGTCTTATCTGTCTTCCTTCCACGCCCCTTCCTCCATCCCCCGATCCCCGACTCTTCTGCCTTCTCCTTTTTCTTCGGCTGTGCCGCTTCGCGCCGCTGGAGCACCTTTTAGACACGTGCGGTCGCCGCGTTAATGCGCCATTAGGGAACGTCGTGGCTTGATGCGAATGGAAGAGACGCAGGTATGTACCCACCTACCGTCTCTAAATGCTTCCCTGTTGCGCTGCCGAGTAGTCCAGCGAAATTAGACGGAAATCTGCTCAATCTACGGAATAAATCCCACCAAGCTAAATTTTGGTATGGGCCTTTATTTGGTCGTTTTAAACAATATATCAAAAGTCCTCGTCGATCCGACCACCGCTAAAAATTTTACAAAGAGTTGAATAAAAAACGATTGTTTTTCGCGAATATCTCGTTATCTAGCAGTTTTGCGACAAAAATAGTTATTATACAATTTATAGCCCAGGAAATTCTCTACAAAAAAGGTGGTATGAGTTTTTTCGTAGGAGTAATGAGAACGTCAGCATCGTCTTGAGCGTGTTTGACGTTGATGTTGG
This sequence comes from Andrena cerasifolii, assembly GCF_050908995.1. Classification (NCBI taxonomy): domain Eukaryota; kingdom Metazoa; phylum Arthropoda; class Insecta; order Hymenoptera; family Andrenidae; genus Andrena; species Andrena cerasifolii. Next base: position 11,180,579 of record NC_135124.1, on the reverse strand, counting down.
CAGCTTCCAATTTTTGAAACAGCATAACAATAAACCTACTCTTGTTCTTCCTATTCCATTGATGCTGACGTTCTCATTACTCCTACGAAAAAAACTCATAGGACCTTTTTTGTAGAGAATTTCCTAGGCTATAAATTGTATAATAACTATTTTTGTCGCAACACTGCTAGATAACGAGATATTCGCGAAAAACTGTTGTTTCTTTTTAACCCTCTGTAAAATTTTAGGCTCAATTTAAAGGCTCATACCAAAATTTAGCTTGCTGAGATTTATTCCGAAGACAGATCCTAATTTCACTGGACTAGAGAGAGCTCGAGTCGCGAGCCAGGCTCTCGATTTCCGTTCTCGAGCAGTCGCGGTGAGATTAATTGCTCGAGAGAGAGAGAGAGAGTTTCTTTCGCTGTCATTCCTAGGCAACGTTCTATCACATCGAAGGGTAGATGTAAAACCGACAGCCTCCACGCCCGACTCCCGTTCGACGTCGTGGCTGTAACGACGGGGTGGAGGGGCGCGTCTCTGGTAGCGGGATCGCGATACCGAAATCGTGAGAGGGTCGATCGGGAGAACCACGGCGGAGGCAGGCATAAGATAACGGCAAGAGCACCGGTATGGACGTTTATCAATGATATACGATACGCACGCGCGCCCTGATATCGTCGCCGATGGTTTCCGGCGGACCGCGCGGAAAAGGGGTGTCCGATGTACGCCTGGCGTTATGCCACCAGGCACGCGACCCACGCGTAAATACCACCCGCCTTGCACACCTGCCTCGCTGCGTCGAGAACGACACTTTCAGGCGCACAAACCGGGGGTGGAAGATTGAAACGAAGCGGCGGAATGATCTTTCATTCTTTAGCGCGCAACTGACTATAAAGTCGGAAAGTCGATCTCTGAATTGACGATGCGCGAAAATGCACGTGGCCTTCGCTCACCATCAAGGAGCCGATGAAAAAAAGCACAGGGTGCTGGCGGTTTGCGTTAAGAAGTTCGCTGCGGAGGTAGTCGAAGGTAACGAGGGGGCGAACGTAACGAAGATCGAGGGGCACGGGGTCGTCTTTATGCCCGGCCGAGAGGAAATGTACAGGGTTCGCGTATTGCGCCAACTCGTCGTCGGTATTCGCGTTAACGCGAATTTCTGCGTGCCCCCCGACGCGATATTACCCCGCGCCGTGGATAATTGAACGGCGTAAAGTCGGCCTGGCAGCGGGTCATAGTCGTTAACCTGGCACTTCCGCCCCGGCGAGGAAAACGTATCGTCGTGCTGGGCGCTCCTTCTGCTCGGCTGTAAATTTTTAATGCGCCGGGACGAAGGAGCGCGTAAAACCTGGGGACGTAAGTGAACGTCTCCCGAATTGGTCTGCGGACTTTCGTGGCTTGCAGTTGGACAAGGGTTACCCCTCTCGGGCGAGCAATTCCCCGGTAGACACGGAAGTGACGTTCAACTCGTCGATTGGCACTCGAAGGTGGAGAGCTATCGATCGAAAAGTAAGCTCGACCGCTGCGCTCGGGCTGGAACGAGGATGTCTATAGCTAAGACAGGGCAGTCACTTAGCGAAGGGTTGAAATGTCCCTCTGTGTACTCACAAACGATATCCGCAGGAAAGTCGATGGAAAATTGTGACTGAGAAATAAACTGATCCTAGGATATCGCGATCTTCTTCTGGCTTACTTATGAAACGCATCAGTGGAGGTATATCGGCAGACGCAACAAGTACCTCGAAGAGCAGAAGCTACTCCGCAAAGACAAGACAAAAAAAAAGATTGCAAAGAGATAAAAGCGACTTGCAGACCTTTCCCAGACCACTGTCTAAACCTCGGCCATCCCCGTTCTCTCTCGCACACCTCACCTCTGTCCACGACTAATGTCCCGTGGCCATTTTTCTCGTCTCGTTCGCCGGCAGCCGGTCTACAAAGGGCAAACAGCTGCTCCCGTTCCCATTTAGAAATTCGCCGCATTTCCGGCGAACTGTTCCAACGAGTGTACAACAGGTCCGCGAAATTAGCGGTACACGAACGTCGTTGCCTCGCAACGGGACGTAGAGGGCACGGTGACGAAGGGTCTCGGGGGCTCGCGGGGGCGTATCCGCCGGCATTATTAGTCGCGCGGCGCGCATTCGGAGGCAATGCACACGGCAGGACGTGAGCGTGCGCGCTCGTTTCGGCTGAATTATGCGAACGACCATCGCGAAAACCACGGAATGACGTGATCTCCACGAAATTTGTACGCGAGATTGTCCGCCGTCTGTCGTGCCAGCAAGCACGCGCAGAGGAACTCCATCGTCCACTGATACGTGGCGAAACTGCTGGAATGCGTTTCCACCACCGAGTCGCGACGGATAATTTCGCGCTACTCGCGCCTCTCCCCGTTAAGGGGTTACCTACCGTCAGGGGGTAGAAATAGAATCGAATCTTTGGGAATTTATTTCAGAAAGTGCGTGCATATTTTTATGCAATGGCTTTTGTACTCAGATGAAGGACACTTTAACAGGTTATTATATTATGTTTTCATATAAAAATATTTAGTTATTGCACAATTACAACTGATTTCCCGAAAGCTGTTTTTAGAAACAGGTTTTGCGGTGACCAACATTATTCGGAACTGGGTTATCTTAAATAAAAAAACGAAGAAGATTTAGTTAGTACAATAGTTTACCTAGGCTTTAATCGTTCCGTTTTGTAAAATATTAATCTGGAACAAAATGGCAGATGTTTAAAGTGAAATGATCGATTTTCGTATGAAAAACACTCATTTTCCATCCATAAAATAAAAACTCTGCATTGGAAAAACAAATGCTTCGACCAAAGACTAGATTTGAATGTCTAGAAGAAACCTACAAAGTTTCAGAAAGATTGGTGAAGCGGTTTCGGAGAAATCGTGATCACCAGCCTAAAAACAGCTTCCGGGAAATCAGTTGTAATTTTGCAAAATAACTAACTATTTTCATACCGAAACATAATATAATAACCTGTTAAAGTGTCCCTTACGTGAATACAAAAACCATTGCACAAAAATATGCGTGTACTTTCTGAAATAAATTGCCCAAAGAATCGATTCTTTTTCTACCTCCTGACGGTAAGTAACCCCTTAACCCGAGGGATGCTCGACTCATAGACTCGATCGTAATCGTCACTTTGCAAGCGCATACATACAGTGTTCCACTTTCGCGTGCCAGAATGGCGAGGCCGAGGGGAATCCGAGCACGCGCGACAATCGCACGCGCAGGCTTCTCCGAATAGCCAGGATAGCCGGGCTCGTTTCGCGAAGACAATCGACCACTGTGCGCGAATAAATTGCCAGTGCTCGCGAGCTCGCCAAGCAACTTGGGTACCGCGGCGCTTTTGAACGAGCGACCGGCGACCGGCTTGTTTTCCTCGCTTTTCCTGCCGTCTGCAGCGCGCCACTTTTCGAATGAAACGTCGCGACGACGGGGCCGCGAAACACCCTCGAAATAAATGTCTTCCGCGAATCTAGACGGGTGGACCGCTAAAGCTCGTCGTTTCTCGGCCATAAGTCACTGGTAAACTCTGTTACAAGGAGACACATGTATTTTAAGTTACGGTCGGAAAGGGACTGCGCTCCTGCCCCATCTAAGTTTCCACCCCCGCGCATAAGTAACCGCAACGCGTTTTCAAATTTCAGCAATTTTAATTTTCATAATTTTACTCACGCGCACCTCGGAATAATCGTTTACTTTAAATTCCAACCTTGTTCCGAACCAACATCCTTATCGTCTGCAAAGATTAATACTAACAATAATAATAATATTTAGGATGAGTCAAAATGGACCCAGCATCCGCCACTCGATGGTCAAAGTGACGCGGACGTTTGTTATTTAGAGTCGTGTGTCGAATTTCCACGAATGCACCAGCCATCCGTCGATCAATGAGGGTTGATGGCGCAGGCACGATTGTGCGAGAGAATAGATCCTCCGGTCTCGTTTCAAAAGTTGCTGTATTCACTCTAATTGTACGTTCATCGCATAGACCGTAGACCAAGGCAGCCTCATTAACAAAAGATTGGTAGAATCGACGTGGAGGGGTAGAATTCGTCCTCCACCGATCTCCATTCGTCTCCGCGTCCCGGCTTCCGCGGGGTTTCGTTCCGTCGCGGCGGTTTCTTTTCCCAGTGGCAACTAGTTCTTCAAGCTTCCAAGAGGGAAGCGAAACTAACCGGAATTACGAGCCGGCGGAGCAATTAAAATTAACGAAGTAATGCAGCACGGGGGCTCTGTCCGTTTTTCATTCTACCCGTCGCCCCCCTGCAGACTCCCACGCGCGTTATTTATTATTTAAACAAACTTTGACATCTCGCGGGGTAGAGCGAGTCCTCTCCACCGTACAGAAATAATTTTCATTCCAGGCACTAGTTACGCGCCCGTGCTTTCGTTTCGCTATTCCGATCCGAGTTCCCGAATTCTCGCCGAAGAAATAACCGGCAAACAGGAAGAAAGTACGCTCCTCGATCTTCAGCGAGGATCGACGAAACGCTTCAGGTCGGGAGCAACTGGATCGCGACCGATAAACCGTGTAATCCGTATTTAAACGCTTCGTGACGAATGCACTAACGATGCGCTTTAATCCGCATCCTCGAGCCGAGCGGTGCGTCGCAGCCGCCTGCGACCGTCCTCTCCGCTGGCTGAGGCACGCACACGCACGCCAGGGGCTTTTATTCTCTGCCAGGCTGAAATCCTCTCTCTCCCTTGCTCCGCCCCTTTGTTTTTCATACCCTCTCGCGCCCCTCGAAAGGAGGCGGCGGAAGACAATGGAATGCTTACGTCAAAACCCGCGCGCGCCGCGTCGGTATTTCATGTCTCAATTATTTCCCACAAAAGCAGCCGGAGAAGAGCGTCGGAGGCTACGTTCCGCCTCAGCCCCGTCTTCCCGGTAAACTGTCACGCCGGTTAACCGGCGTGTTATCCGCCCAGGGAAATTTTCATCGACGAAAGGACGGCCGAATACTCGGTGGCTAGTTCGGGGAACGGGTGTGTATGCTACGGGAAGGACAGGATCCACCGAGGTGCTCACTCTTCGCCGATCTACCTACCCCGAGCTATCTGGGCGCCTAGAGCAGCCAATTGTCTCCGCGCAGACCATAATGCCCCGGACTTAGGCGAAGCTTAGCGATGCGCAGTTTATTAACGCAGCGACAGGGACGTTGGTTACAATGGTTCGTTATTTCGAAAGACATTCGCAATTGCGCATGGCTTGGGTCACGTAGGAGTCTGGCCGTATTTCACGGGAAAGTTCGTGGCACTTCAGGGAGACGATACATCGGAGAAGCCGCCGCGAACGATACATAGTTGATGGGGCGACGTCAAAAACCATGGTAGCTCGTATAGGATTGCATAAATATCCCAGACGATCGAATCGGAATTTTAGAGCGGACCTAATGGATCCCCGGCTCGCGATTTCAATTCTCACAGCCGGCTTCGTGAATTATTTGGACGGGACGGATGTCTTGCCGTGAATAATGAAGCGCGGCTCAAGCGGCGGCTCAACCGGATCGTATGAAATCGAGATGGACCCGGGTGCCGTGATCGATCGGAGATTTCACAGAACCGGCATACCTGTCTCTAGCCGCAGTCTAGCCACCTTACCGCGTTCCTGTTACCGAATTTTCGAATGTGAAAGCTGGGCGGGACGCGAGTAAACCTTGCGGAGATTTGAGAGAGGGGGAGGTAGGCGACGCGAATCAAAGGCTACAAAAGTCGGAGCTCCGAGCGATTTCACGGTTTGCGCGCGTTACATCTCAGGATTAGCAGGCAACAACATCGGGGGATGGACGTCGAATAGCAGCGGCAGACGCGCATTAGCGGTGTTGGTACGGCCGTGAAACAACAAAGCCGGTTTCGGCTCCCTTTGTAGCGGAAACGGTACAATGGAGGAGCCGTGGAAGGGGTGGCAAGCTCGTCTGAGCTTTTCAAATTAAAAGTGTAGTTTAGCAACGCCACCGTCTGAGTCGCCCCAGATGTTTTCGCGGGGCCCAAAGCTCAAACGTCGAGCGTGTCCCCGCCGAGAGCCAGGGAATTTCACGGCCAACTGAGCGACTGTTGAGGAATATTCGTTGGGGTGGCCTTCTTGGAGGAAAGCTCAGCCGAACTTTTCGGCAGAGAACACCGAAGCCGAAGTATTTCCTGCAGTAGGTGGAAGGAAAAATCGACGGAACGCGAACAATGGTGGATGAAATCTAGCCGGCCCCTCTCGGGCGCATTTCGCAACTATTCCGCGGGGAGGAAAAAAAGAGCGCTGCCGAGCAGCGGCGCGGTGGAAAGCCCGGAGGAACCGCTCGCTTTAGATAAGCACTTTGGAACACTTTGGGTATTCAGGTAAATACCATAAAACGCGTATAAACTCCCCGACGAGATTCCTAACGCTCCACGAATCGACTGCAAGTTGCTCGAAACGAAAAGTTCCCGACAGTAAACACGACCACCGCCGCCAACCAACCCCCCCGAGCACTTCTTTCGCGAGTACCAAGAAATTTCCGGAACGCGGTGGCACCTCAGCTTCGCCCAAGTCGGTGTGCCGTCGGTTATTTATTCGCCGTTTAATAAGCAATCTAAATTCCGTCCATCCTTACGAGCCGCGACGGAACGCACCTCCGCTTCCTACCCCTCTCGCCTGCGCTCAACTCACAACAACCAACCCCCTCGCTTCTCCGTTGCTTACCCGGTCAAATCTCATCGTAATCGATCCTCCCCCACGCGGCCGCTCGAATTCGCGATTCGATAATTCACAGCGACGTCGACGAGTTAAATCCGGAAGATATCCAGCGGCAGGCTCCCTGGAAGCGCGCTGAATTATAGATAAAGTTTGGGGGCGCGCGGGAGGATCGCTTCGAAGCCGTGCCCCTGCGAGCGGAGTTTTATCGCGGCCGTGTTGCTGGGCCCCAATTAAATCCACCGATTAAGAAGTCCCGCCGGCATCCCTGGCCCCCACCCTTCGATACGTTTTAATTGCTTCCCAATTATATCGGATTTATGGGCGCTGCCGGAGCGTAGCAGGGGAACCTGTAACGAGCTTGGCCATTATCCGGCATTATCTTAATCTTTGCTATCTTAAGATCGTATTACCACGCGTTTATTAGCTCGCTGCCGGGCCACGACACCGGCTCACCATTATCGCGATAAATTGTTTAGGTCGAAAGGATGAGTAGGTACATTGATTGGCGGATCAGTTTGTTGAACGTCATATTAGGTCGAGATTGTAACACATTTATGCCCTTACTTTAAGTGGAATTATTTCGGGGATGCCTCCAAGTCGCGTTTAGTGGTTTCGAATATCTCAGTAACTGTTGGAGGTACATTCAACTTTTGTGTGGGTCATTGCTCGAGATCATCAATTGGAGTGGCGCACTCAGAAAGGATTTAATCCTGGGACGAGCCAAGTTGAACGGATAAAAATATTTGTATGAAAAATTTATTTAAAGAATAAAGTCCTGTTTCCTTTTCTTTTGACAAAGCATGTCTATATCGTCGATATTTTTGCAAATTTCGGTCCCAAATTTTCACGAAACATTCATGACATATCAAACACTGAAAATACGGGGGAAAAAATGTTTTACCTTTTTGACATATCCCTAAATGTTTAAAAAATAGTCCTCGAAAATAAAAATTACAATTTTTCTTTCGGCCTTCGTAAATAAAAAGTGTTCAGGAAGGATTTAAACTTTTAAAATTTGAAAAATAACTTTTTTTTTTAATTTTTTGGACTTTTTTCGAAAACCGTTTGTCGCAAGAGAAATAGTAATACCACATAAAAGATGCTCCTTGTCTGGATCTACAACTTTTGTTTGACATATTTTTTTTATGTAATCAATAACTTGGAGGATATTATATAAAATCGACTTTGTGAGCTGCTAAATAATTATTTAAATGTTCAAGGGCCCAGAGGCACCTTTTCCCGTTATTCGATCGGGCTCAAACTTTACACAGATTTTTTTTTATTATTTGGAAGTATTCTGGGGAGTGCTGCGAAGAAAATTTTGAAAACAAATTTCACCATGAGTAAATATGAGGCAAGAGGAGTCCTTCGTTCGCATTGGCTCCTGCCGCCCGTTTGCTTACTTTGTATTCGTCGACGTTGTCGCACCGGCCAATAGGGATATACTATTCGGACCTGATATTCGAACCCTAAAGTTTCTCGGCCGACTTCTTTCCATCGGGACACAGTAGTATACACGTACAAAGCTCGGCCGTTCGCCTTACGTAGCGAGCGCTTCCCTCGCTGTTGCTAACGACCGCAGCGCCATCGACGACAACTATCGAGGACCGCGCTCTATATCGTTGCTACGTCTGGATCGGCGATATACGGGGTGCTCAAATAATATATCTTACAATACAGAGGCGCACTTGCAAATCCTAGAGAGGAAGATCATGAAACGCGAACAAGGAGCCATGCGAATGTACAGCGAGTTATAAACATCGTTAGTATGCACCGCTCCATCATTACCATTCGTTCTAATACACAGCAGCTCGGACGTCTCTCTGGGGTATCGTTCCCGATTATTACCCCGAAAGGGTTGCCACCAGGCGGGAACAGCACCTGAGGGTGCACTACCTTTGCCCCACCCTCCTGTTCTGCCACCCTCTTGTTGGTTTACCCTGCCACCAGCGAAATCTTCCACCGCGCTTTTACCGATGCCTCTTCCCTTTCGCGTTCAATTTTCCGACGCGTCCTGCGATCAAGTACTACAAAGAGGGGTTGGGGGTTTGTCTGCTGCGACGAGACGTTTGTATTCTGGCGACTGGGAGATACCTTGAAAGAATTCCCCCTGATCCGCGGATGCTATAACCTCGGTGGAACACAGCATCGGGTAAACGCGATAAGGGAAGTAGATACAGAAATCAATTGTTTGAAAAACGTCTTCCTTATTCGCGACAGCGCTTCGCGGGAGGAATTCAATAATTCCCGAGGCGGTAGTTTTTCAATTCCAACCGCGATGAACGTGACCACGCGCGATATTCTTCCCTCCCCGCGGGGAGGAAAGTGTCAGATCCCCCAGGTGCCCTTGCAGGGGACGAGGGTTGCTACACCACCGCTCAACGTGACCCCGTAGCCAAGTGCACGGATTTTTACGCGAGTACGCGAGGGTAAGGTGCTTAACACAGCTCTCGCCGCAGGAAACGGTACCCTCGAGATGCTGGAGGAGATGTATTCGACAAACGCACGTCGGCTTCCCTTGTTAATCGTGTACGGTACACTCCGCTAACTTTCCCCACTTTTTTGGTCACCAAAACTTTCGGTTTTGCACGCGAGATCTGTACAGGGTTTTGGTAAACGTGTGAGACATTTTGCGAGCATCGATAGGTCGCACGGTTCGGAGGGTTTAAATAATTGTCAAACAATATGTATATCTTTCGGCAGGTTATATTTTTCTTTACGACGAATTGATAATATATATGCATTACGTGGTACACAATGAGAATTTGTTTCTTTTACAGATCGTCTTCGTTAGTGAATCTCACGTGAGCACGAAACGTTCCTTGCGAACTTAGGGGGCACGCAGGTAGTTCGATGGAGGGAGAAGTGGTAGGAGGGTTGCAAGCGACTAGCGTATAGGAAGAGTAGAGTCCGTCGAGGGTAGCATCGAACCAGAACAATTTTCAGCAATCTGTATGAATTTTGTCGAATAATGAGATATTCTACTGTGAGTACTTAAATAGCTTTTGCATGTGTTTATTATAGAATTGTAATTAGTATTTCATTGGTATATTTGGCGTGCAGGAAAACACGACTGACTGTATATACCGTCGAAATGGTTAGAAATGATAAATAAAGTATACGGTAATACATTATCTCTGTCTCGTTCTCTACACATTTCATACATCTAGCATGTCTCACATGTCACACATCTCTCACACATACCAAGTATATAACATGTTTCATACATCTCACACTCCTTACTCTTCCCAATTTTTCAGAATTTTCATACCTTTCAGATGACACACGAAGGTATGCTAGTTGACATGCAACCTGTAGTATTTCCACAATAGTCCATCACGCTTTCTACATCAATTCCAAACCCTTCCCACATAGTTCCACCATCACTCCACACTTTCTACATCAAACATTACATATCACAACATCACAAAATCTGAAAATCACACACATCACAGCATCACGCAATAAATACACATCGCAACATCGCACTTTGCACGTCACAAATTATACAGCTTCTCGCGATAACTCAACGCAGTTGCAAATCTATAAACTTGCAAAGCAGTCTGTTCTAAATCCCATTGCACGATTCTTGTACCTTGAAGAGCACCGCTTTTACATACTAGAATTAATAACTGGGAAAAACAGTATTGTCTTTTACTCAACATCAACCCTGTTGCTATATAAGATCGCCGTGTACAATCACGCCCCAGTTAAATTTATTCATTAACCCCTTATTTCTTTAATTACATCGCGTCCGTACTCGTAAATAAATTATTCAAAAAACGCAGAGGGGTGGGAGTCGGCTCATCTCGCGAAACTAGTCGCTTCATCATGCGTAGTTGGGAAACCCGTCGTGATAAGAGTGTAGGCAGAATCTTGCCGCGGCGAAGGGTTGAAGAGCATTCGTGGGAGTCGACACGAGTGTCGGGAGAATCGTGTCGCTTCGCCTTTGACGCGGGAACTGTTTCAGGTGCGAGAGCCACTTTACCAAGAACTCACCCCGCGTTTCGCGACCCTCTGCAACTTGCCGTGTCGATCTCTCCTACAATGTTGCTTTGCTGTCTCGCAAACGAGCCAGGAAAACACGTCGCGTTAGAAGAAGCAGAGGGAAAACTGGCAGCTACAGCATCGCGAAGATCTTCAGAAGCGAAAACTGCGCCTAGCCCCGCGCGTTTAAGCCCCTCCTTAGGTGTCCTGAATCTGGGTTATCGTCGATCTGTCGCGAGCTGCGCGACGGACAAATAGAGAGATCCGAGGTACACATGGGCAACCGAGAAGTGCACGCATTTCGAGGCAGTGGAAATGCGGGGGAAGTTCCTCCTCGGTGCGTCCACTCGGAACGCTCGCAGTCGAGTAATTAAATCCCTTTTTCCAGCTGGAACTTTCTGCTTCTCCCCGGAGCGCTCCCTCTTTCACTCTGCCTTCCCCCGTCTCGGCGTACCGCATCGCCGGGGCGAAATCAAATAGTGGAAAAACGATGGGAGGATGCCAAGGCGGAAGGAACGCGGGCTTCGCCTCAAATTTGAACGCTCGTCGTTGGGAAAATAGAGCGACGTAGAAAAGAACGACAACGAGGGAGGAGAGATTGAAAATTGACGAGCAACTCACTCCATCAAGGGGTCGATGATTGCCACGCTTAATTAGTTTCAACGTACTTCAAGACGCATTATTTCACTAAAACTTGCACCCACAGTGCATTCTACCAAAAGACAGAATTAAACCAGCTCTCTGTTAAAATACGATATCTCTTCATCGCACACCTTCTACACTAAACATTCCTCTGATCGATTCTCTTACTTGCCTGCCTGTCATCTAAAACAAACGCTTTCGCCAGTGATGCATCGACCACACACTTTACGGTACCAATTTCGTAAAGGATACCGGCGAAACGCAGCTGCATGAAATTCCACGCGCGAATAATTCAGAAGAAGTGGGCGGTCCGCGTCGGCAGGGAAATTTACAAGGGAATTTCGAACGGCGATACACGGGGTATCGGTGTTTCCGCTTTCTTCGCGGACGGCGAGAGGTACAGCGCGCCGGCCACGGGGGCGAGGTGTTTCTTTCGGTAATGCATTTTATAGCAGGCCTGGAGCGGTTCTGCTACTCGGTACATTTCATCTATGCATGAATATCAGAGAGAGGGCGCGCCGCGGTGCCGCGCCGGCCATCCCTTTCCACGTCTCGTTCCAACCCCCTAATTCGCCGTGTTGAGCGCGAACGGTTTGTTTCGAGCTTCAACCTTCGTCACATCGCACGTGGCTGGCACTTGGTTTGCCTGTCCGGGCCTAACTCTTAGGACCCGATTATTTACAGCTGTCTCCATGGGATTGGGACCGTTTGGGCCGAGTCGAGAGCTATCTTGACGACAATAAACAGACGGCGTAGCGCCGTCTGTTCGGTTTCGTGGAAAGAGTACTTTCCCTTTCCGTTTTTCTCTACCATTGTCAACCAATAGGCTTTAGCATCTTTTGCTTTAGACACACCCCTGCAGAGGTTTGAAGGCTTCGTAAGGCCTCAGCGAAAGAAAAAGATCAGATCGAAGAAAATAGTCAAGCTAGCAACAGCTCATTCGACCACTGTTCTGAATTTAACTACATTTATTTTAAATATACCATTAGTAACTTAGTTTCACATGTACAGAGTCATTCATTACCTTCACAGTAACGCGATATTAAGTTCTCGTGTTAAATAAAGAGAGTACGCTTACGATTTGGCAAAACGTCGAATATTCGTGTATTCAACATTTTGGTCCTTCGAGCCGGATCTGTACATTGTGAATATATGGTGTGGTACATTATGAATCCTGTGCATTGTGGGTACTGAGTGTGATTTGTGCACTCAAAGAATATACCCGGATAGTTGTACATCTCGGATACATTCCGAGAGTCCTATTCGCACTGGACATCAATCTTGGACAGAGAGGTGTCGAATCACCAAGGACTTTGGAGGTTTGGTCTGCAAGGGGTCAACTGGAAGAAGCGTAGCGGAACCACGACGCGGCCGGACGGACAGTAGCTTCCGACGGAACAGTGATACATCTGCTTTCCTGAGAACGGATTGGGTTCATCAGGGATCGTTTGGAAGGTGCCAGCAGTCAATCACGGGACGCATCCTGGATCACTGCCTGGGTGAGTACAACGAATCGCTTTCCTTCCATTGTCACTTTCCTGCTTCGATCTCAATTTAAAATGGCTTCAGACGCGGAAGTTGTAAAGAGTCTTAAGCGACAGCGTGCTACTGTCAAAGGTCAATTGACTCGGTTACTGTCCTCTATTACGGAGGAAACAGATATGAGTATCGAATCGTTAGAAACGCGTAGCGTTAGGTTGCGTGAACTTTTCGACTTGTTTTCTGAGTATCAGTTCGCAATTGAAGCGGACAATGATGATCCCGAACACGAGGCTCAGCGTGAGGCCTTTGAACGGCAATACTTTCAGGTTGCGGACCTTATAAATACGCGCTTAAAGGCGTTACGAGGTGCATCAGCCAGAATTCCTATTACGGGTAGAAGTGTAGAGTCACCGACCACCGTAATGCTTAAGCAGGCACATCTGCTTTTACCGAAGATAGAGATTAAGCCGTTCGACGGAAATCCTATAGAATGGCACAGTTTTCGGGATACGTTTCAATCGTTAGTACACGATAGTGAAGATTTGCCGTCGGTACAGAAGTTTCATTTATTGAAGAATGCGCTTCGTGGACAGGTAGCGTCGGTGATTTCCGGTGTCAATGCTTCAGAGGAAAATTACTTGGTAGCTTGGAATTTGTTGCAAACAAGATGCAATAAACCACGTCAAATTGTGTACGCTCACATAAGATCATTATATGAGCTACCTGAAGCAGCTAGTGACTCTCCGTCGAGTTTACGAGTATTAGCGGAATCTGCTCAAATGCACGTTAATGCTCTTTTGTCTCTGAAACAGCCAGTTCAGACTTGGGATACAATTTTAGTGTATATTCTTACAAAAAAATTAGACAAGGGAACGCGACGGGCTTGGGATCGTACATTAGAGGACGATCAGATGCCTGTTTTCAAGCAATTGATCGCGTTTATGAATAAGAGATCACGCGGGGACGATTCAGATGATGAATGTTCCAATGCTCCAAAGGCGAATAAACATTCTATGCGCTTACGTACTAAGGAGCCGAAACGTGGCCAGGTGTATTTGTCTACCAACAGCTCGAATTCATGTGAAATCTGCGGTGAGGATCACTTGATATTTACGTGTGCCAGGTTCTTGCAGCTCTCGGTTCGTGATCGAATAGGCTCTGTGAAACGTGCAAGATTGTGTATCAATTGTCTGAAGCCGAATCATATAGCCTTCAACTGCAAATCTGGGAGTTGTCGCAAGTGTACTAAGAAACACCACACGCTTTTACACTTGCCCTTTGAACCGCGACAGAATGCGACTACTAGCAATCAGGCAACTAATAGCGATGTTGCACCCACTGCGGAAATGGTGAAGGCATCAATGACTGTAATTTTCGATAGTGAGGTTTTACTTGGTACGGCATTAGTAAAGGTTAGGGATCGATACGACAATGATCATGTATGCCGTGTGCTTCTGGACAGCGGTTCACAAGCGCATTTAATGACTGATAGCTTCGCGGATAAATTGCAGCTGGCAAAGCATGAAATAGATCTGTCGTTCTACGGGTTGTCTAAGCTGCAAACGCATGCAAAGCACTTCGTTCATGCGATTGTTAATTCGCGAGATGACTCGTTTCAGTCTAGAGTCACGTTTATCACGCTTCCTACAATCACGGGACTTTTACCTGCGTCCCAGGTTGACCGACGCGGATTGCAGTTTTCGAGAGGAATTAAGTTGGCAGATCCCGAATTTCATAAGCCGGCAGCAATTGACGCGCTGTTAGGAAATAGTTTGTTTTACAGATTATTGCTCAATGGGCAGATTAGACTCTGCAATGAGGAGATCATTTTACAAGAAACACAATTAGGATGGATAGTGACAGGTTCGTTGAACTGGCAGAAGCGATTCTCAGTAATGGAACCGCTAAAATCACATCATGTAACGTCATCGCTTGAGAGCTCGTTGAATAGGTTTTGGGAAATTGAAGAAATCTCTGAGAAACCATTATTTTCTAGGGAGGAAATTCTGTGTGAGGAGCATTTTGTTCGTAATTTATCTCGGGATGCAAGCGGGCGTTACATAGTTCGTTTGCCATTCAACCAGAAGAAGGAGATTATTGGTAACTCCCGAGGTGCTGCGTTGAATAGATTCATTTCTTTGGAACGTAAGCTTCATCAGAATCCAAGACTTTTAAATCAATATAAGCAGTTTTTGGACGAGTACCTTGAGTTGGGACACATGAGCGAGGTTTGTCAGGAGCAAGAGGGGATGGGTTTTTACCTGCCGCACCACGCGGTAATTAAGGAATCGAGCGTGACCACTAAGGTCAGAGTCGTATTTGACGCCTCCGCGAAGTCCTCAACGGGCGTATCACTCAATGATGCCTTGTTGGCTGGACCGACTATTCAGGATACATTGTGGTCTATTCTGCTTAGGTTTCGATTTCACGTGTTTGTTCTGACAGCAGACATTGAAAAAATGTTTCGTCAGATTTTAGTACAACCCGAAGATGCTGATTATCAGAAGATTCTGTGGCGTAGCTCCAGGGACGAACCTATTAAGGTTTTTCGCTTAGATACGGTCACTTATGGTACCGCTTCAGCGCCATTTTTAGCGGTGCGTTGTTTGAAGCAGCTCGCGATTGACAATGGCGACAAATATTTAGACGCAGCGCGATGCTTTAAAAACGATTTTTATGTAGATGATTTGTTGACCGGGGCATCTACTTTTGAAGGAGCTTTAAAATTAAGGGATGATTTAATTGCTTTCGCTAAATTAGGGGGTTTCAATCTTCGTCAGTGGGCTTCGAACGAAGTCAGATTGATAAATGGCTTACAGGAAAACGGTAGTCAGGAAGCATTATGCTTGGATCATGCTGAGACAAAGAAAACATTAGGAGTTTTTTGGAATCCTAGTAATGATAACATCGTCTACAAGTCTAAACCTTTCACGGATTCGCCACGCTTTACGAAACGATTAATTTTATCGCAGATTGCGCGTTTGTTTGATCCTCTTGGCTTGCTTGGTCCTGTAATCATACAGGCGAAGATAATTATGCAGCAACTTTGGAAGGCTAACATTAATTGGGATGAGGTTGTTCCTCAACATGTTTTGCAAACGTGGTTAGAGTTCAAGGACGAGTTGCACTTGTTAGACAATTTTTCAGCTCCACGAAGGGTGGTGCTTGAGCGATATAGCAACATACAGTTGCATGGTTTCTGCGACGCTAGTGAAAGCGCGTACGGGGCGTGTATTTTTATTAGGGTTTCTAATAATAAGCGAACTCACGAAGTCAATTTATTGTGTGCCAAATCGCGGGTAGCTCCGGTTAAGGTAGTGTCACTGCCGCGATTAGAACTTTGTGCTGCAAGACTGCTAGCTAAATTATACACGGAGGCTGTAAGATCGTTGTCGGGACTTGAGTTTGATTTGATCAGGTTTTGGTCGGATTCAAGCATAACTTTGCAATGGATTAAGACGGCACCGCATCTGCTCAAGACCTTTGTAGCAAATCGTGTGAGTAAGATTCAGGCAGACACGAATGTGCAGGATTGGTATCACGTGGCTTCAGCTGATAATCCTGCAGATTTTATATCACGAGGGCAATCACCAGCGCAATTTGTTGGTAACCAGGTCTGGCTAAAGGGGCCTCATTGGCTTTCTCAGGACGAGAGTTGCTGGCCAGTTAGTAATGTCACGGTGGACAATGTTTCGGAACGCCGGAACATATTATCGTTTGTCATTGAGCAAAGGAACAATGATATATTTGCAAGATTCTCATCATTCACCAGGCTAACTAGAGTTGTAGGTTATATATTTCGTTTCGTATATAACACAAGGAATAAAGAAAGGGTCAGTGGTGAATTGACACCCCAAGAAATGCATAGAGCTCACGGGAGAATCTTACGCGAAGTGCAGGCTGAGGCATTCGCGAGGGAAATTGAGGGTTTACGACAGGGACACGGATTACCCAAGGGAAGCAGGTTAAGTAATTTAAGCCCGTTTTTAGATAAAGACGGTCTGCTTAGGGTCGGCGGCAGGCTGAAGCATGCCCCGTTAAGTTACGCACAAAAGCACCCTATTTTATTACCACGGTCCCATCATATTACTGAGCTTATAATTAGACACGAACATATTCGGCATTGGCATTCAGGCTTACAAGCCACGCTCAATGCTGTCAGGCAAGGTTATTGGCCGATTGACGGCAAAAACGCAGTTAAGAGGCTGATACATGGTTGTATACGTTGCTGCAAATTGAATCCCAAGATACCAAGTTATATTATGGGTAATTTACCAGGTAACCGGGTAACACAAACGCGGCCTTTCCAGAACATCGGTATCGATTTTTGTGGTCCTTTCTTCATAAAAGAAAAGAAATTGCGCAACCGTTCAAAGGTTAAGGCTTATGTGTCTGTCTTCGTTTGTTTCGCAAGTAAAGCAGTACATTTAGAATTGGTTACGGATCTGACTGCGGAAGCATTTCTGGCGGCATTACGGCGGTTCTTTGCTAGAAGGGGAAAACCTCAGAATATTTATACGGACAATGGCACTAATTTTGTAGGTGCAAGAAACGAAATCTTGCAGATTCGTGCTTTCTTAGCTTCGGAAGAATATGCAAATAAGATGGGACATTTTTTAAGCACTGAAAACATTCAATGGCATTTTTCTCCGCCTCGTTCACCACATTTTGGTGGTCTGTGGGAGGCTGCAGTTAAGTCGTTTAAGGGACATTTGTATAGAACGGTGGGTGAGGGATTGTTCACATATGAGCAATTCAATACCTTAGTAATTGAGATAGAAGCCATTTTGAATTCACGCCCTTTGATTCCGTTATCCTCTGATCCCAATGATCTTGTTGCCTTGTCTCCTGGTCACTTCCTCATTGGCGATTCGTTGTGCAATCTTCCGGAGCGTGATTTTCTAGATGTGCCGAGCAACAGGCTCTCCTTTTGGCAACACGTGCAGAAGGTGAAGCAGCATTTTTGGACCCGATGGCAGAAGGAGTATCTGCAGGTACTTCATACGAAGAAGAAATGGCATCTCAAGGGCGTTGCTCACTTTAAAAAGGGCATGTTGGTGACTATCAGGGAGGACAACGCTCCACCTCTTCACTGGCAGCTTGGTCGGATTGTGGACATCCATCCGGGCAAGGATAATGTTGTTCGTGTTGTGACAGTTAAGACAGCTCAGGGCACGTACAAACGCTGTGTGAAAAGACTATCACCGCTTCCCATTGAGAGTCCTGATTTGGACTGATTGCCTGAGTTGAATTTGAACTGGATTATCTAGTGAATATAGTTTAAGCGTTTCGCAGTATTTTTGTTAATCGCATCATATGTATTGATAATCGCGTTACACGCATTCTTTATATTAATAGTTTTAATTACGTGTGTCATGTCCTAGGCATCGAGTTATGTCTGTGTGTGGTTTGTCGTTCATGTGTATATTGTGTGCAATGTCACATTGTGGTTTTTTTTTTTTTATTATCTTGTAAGTATAGATGAATAAGGTTCTTGGTTAGTATTGTTTGATGTATTACTAGCGTTTACGCATTTTGATTTTGGTTTGTGTGTTTAGTATGTTCATTTTAGATAGTAATTAGATCTGCGGTATGTGATGGATGTCTTGCAAGAGATACTTATTGAATGTAACCCTTCAAGGCGGGCGGTATGTTGAGCGCGAACGGTTTGTTTCGAGCTTCAACCTTCGTCACATCGCACGTGGCTGGCACTTGGTTTGCCTGTCCGGGCCTAACTCTTAGGACCCGATTATTTACAGCTGTCTCCATGGGATTGGGACCGTTTGGGCCGAGTCGAGAGCTATCTTGACGACAATAAACAGACGGCGTAGCGCCGTCTGTTCGGTTTCGTGGAAAGAGTACTTTCCCTTTCCGTTTTTCTCTACCATTGTCAACCAATAGGCTTTAGCATCTTTTGCTTTAGACACACCCCTGCAGAGGTTTGAAGGCTTCGTAAGGCCTCAGCGAAAGAAAAAGATCAGATCGAAGAAAATAGTCAAGCTAGCAACAGCTCATTCGACCACTGTTCTGAATTTAACTACATTTATTTTAAATATACCATTAGTAACTTAGTTTCACATGTACAGAGTCATTCATTACCTTCACAGTAACGCGATATTAAGTTCTCGTGTTAAATAAAGAGAGTACGCTTACGATTTGGCAAAACGTCGAATATTCGTGTATTCAACACGCCGGTTCTTTCTGGCTGGCTCGCGCGGATTCAAAGCACAATTAAGCCGCGGCCATTAAAAATTTACCGTCCGGAGTCTCGTGATATGTCGCCGGTACCTGGCCATCGAGGCTGCTACTTTGTGCGGATGTCCAGCACGCTTGTGCGATCGCGTGAACGCGCCAAACTCGCTCCGAAATTACACGCTGCCTTTGATGGGATTTCTCCCGCTATAGCTCGTGCCGCTAAGCGCACTGTACACGTTTTCGTTGCCTCGTTCCGCGCCCAGCTTCTCCACCTCTTCTCCTCTTTTCTCTTTTTCGAAAATGCACGAGCGAATCGCGCGTCATCCGATGGGGAACATGAAAGGGCTGCCCGCGATTCCAGGACCTCCCTCGTGGGCAACGATGGGAAATCGCTTGCTATTGGCTTGACGTTCGATCTGGTGCTGGTAACGGCACAGTAATCCCGGGATATCATTCATGTTCGTCGCATTTAAATGACGCACCCGCGATACGAGCCCACTGTTCCCCAGCGTCAATGAAACGCGGCTCTATCCCTCTATTTTCGTGCTCGTAGACGGACAAAAGTGAACGAATTATATACCAAGGTTTTCCTACTGTTCCCTGGCAGGAGATTCGATTGGTTATTTTCGCGTGCATACCGCGCGAGTATTTTCAATTCAGAGGAACATCGCGGAGAATGAAAGTGAAACCATCGCACAGTGTTTCCAAATCGCTAAAAAGCGGCAAACCCCTCAAAACGTACTTCAATTTATTATTACACTGATTACGAATCTGAACTTCAAATATTTTAAAACAAAATGGCGAATACAACGTGGCGGACGTGTATATTAAAAAAAAAGATAGATATGCACGAAAATTGGTATTCTATTGTTCTTTGGGTCGCTAATTACGAATATCTTGTCCGAAATTTTTCCAAAGAAAGAAGCACGAAATTTCGTCAACTTTGATGGCCTATATCTCATTAACCGACCACTATATATATATATATATATATATATATATATATATATATATAAATTATAAATCGCCAGCTTTTCGGGAAAAAGCACCACAGTGCATCTTTATTGAGGACGCGAAGGATCATTACGCGACAGAGAAGCTGGTGGACACGCGTGCCGCTGAGATAAAGGATATTTCCAGCGATCGAGTTCGGTCCGTGGGCAACAATTGCGACCTTAATTGTCAGCCGATAATGTTACAGGACCCGTTGTAAACCCGTAAATAAAGCGTCCATTATCGGTGGCGGTGCAATTACGCCCTGGCCCGAGCGGCGAACAAAATTATCGCGCGAAACAAGTAACTACGGAAACCACTTTACCGCCCCGTCTCTCCTTTACGCTCTTTTTTCTTCCGCTCTATCGGATCCGCTCGCGTCGCGGAGTTTCCCTTTGACGAACGTTTAATTCCACGGGGTCTCCGTCTCTGATCACGTCAAATTATTTTACTCATTTTCATTAAGGGCAAGATACCTCTCTCTCTCTCTCCCTCTCTCTCCGTGACGGGGGTGGGAAAGGGGAAAAAGGAGAAGGAGACGGGAACGCGCGACGGGAAACGTTACAGGAACGGCGGTAACGAGACGTTTGATGGACACGCTTATTCTCCAGAGGAAACGGCTTACAGCGGCGCGCAGACGAGCCTGATGGAATTGAACAGTGGGTCAAAAACTATTTTTTTTTCTCCTCCTCCGCGAGCCCTTTTATTTCCCCCGCTCCTTCGCTAGTCAATTAGACCGTCCGATCTTATTAACATTTTAATACCTCCGGGCGAGATCGTTCTCTAAACTTGTCCCCCCTTATATCCCGATTAAACGTCCCTCATTAATCAGACGGAAACAGTCCAGGGACCCTCAAGAATCTACTACTTGCCGTGACCCCTGAAGAAAAATGGGATTCGACGAGCGTTTAACTCGATTAACGGGCAGCACGCGAGATAGCCGCGCGCTCGATGGAACGTTCCCAACGAAGATTGACTCAACCCACCCGTGATACACAAATTCACAAGTTACCCCGACCCCTGGCCGACGAGCAACACCCCTCCCTCCGTCGGTCGATTTAAATTACAGTCAGCGAATTCTTCGCGGTGGCCGTGGCGCGCGAGCTTCGTCATCCTAAAGTAATTATACACTTAACTTTTTCGCCCATCGGGCGCAGAGGTTATCTCGAGCCGTGCACCCTCGACGGACGTCACTCATCCCCGAGGAGGGCGCGAGCGGACTGCAAGGGATGAGGTCGCTAAGAACTGAACGGTCGAAACGACTCTTAAAAGTTTTAGGGACCCGCCAGAGAGAAAGGGAGACAGAGGCTCGTCCAGCCGAGATGCGATCGTTCGTTATTTATAAAAGCGGAGTGCCAAGCTTCTCACGGGAGGAGCGAGGGTGTATTAATATTCACCAGCGCGGAACTACTCGCTCCCACGGAGGAACTCCGAGGGCGAGCAACTTGTAATTGCTCGCGTGACTCGTGACAGAAATGTTGCTGGCTACTGCGCGCTGGACAATGGAATTAATTCGGCGGATTCTTGCCGATCGAACGTAAGATCTCGCCCACGGAATAATAATTATCCGCCGCAGCCCATCATCCGGGGATTACAGATGCTCCTCGCGGTCTCAATTTGCGAATTCCGCGTCCCGCGTTCATTGTTAGGCGGGGATTAATAATACATCGAATGGGGCCGCCCCCTGCGCCCCGATAGTCCAGACAGAGGCTTCGACGCACCCCCCGTGTACACGCGGGAATAGCAAATAACACGTGCCAGCCACCTGGAAGAGTGTCTTTGGCAATTCCTTGACGAAACACTTGATATCTCGCGCTAGTAGTGCAGCGCAAATTAGAAAACACCCTTAATTTACGGCATCTTTCTCCTATTTATCCTACTGTTAGTATAATTCTCTTCCTTTGGAAATTCGTTCTCTGTCCTCTATCCCCGCTTTTAAACGCGCTGCCCGTTCTTTTATTCTCGTCCACTATCCGTAACTCCCCTTATCTTGTGGTTCTCTCTCTCGCTCCTCTGTTGTTTCGCTAGCTTTATTTCTGACAGATAATGTTTTGGGGTTAGGTTGCAAAACAGCAGGTATGCTGAACCTCGCCCATTTATCACATAATTTATGTAATTTGTGGTGAATAAAGACGATTTATTATTATTATTATTATAAATGTTACCGCAAAAAGTAAAACCCAACCAAACACGAATGGCGATGGGATTTTAAACGCTCTGAATATTCTATGGATTTTCAACCCCAGCGATCCGACGTTATTTTTTCTTTCGTCTTGTTACCCGCGTCAAGCCCCCAGCGTGGGTGCATGAAAGATTAGGATAGGGTCCGCGCGCGTTTTGATAGTTTCACCCCCCGCGGCAAGTAACGCGCGGTTAATCCCTACGGGATGCAAAAACGGCCATAAATGTATCGAGGCAGACGACGTGTGTCACCTAATTGGGAGCAAATACTTGAGGGCGGGTTTGCTTTCTTCCCCGGTTGGCGAATCGAACGATGACACTCCACCCTTCTTCAAATATTTCCTCGTCCGCTAGTCTCGGCGATAAGCTAATCGAATCTGAGGATGTTCCATCTCGCCCGGGGAACTAGCGAGCCCGACTACTGGAAGTAGCTACTACTATTCTGCCCTCCTTAGCAAAAACGTCCTATCTAGCTTTTTTTCCTTTTTCAAGGTTTGTTGAAATATTTGTGGTTCCACGTATCTTTTACCTTTCAGGTGAAGTTAGAAAACCCTGCGTGCTTCGTAGAGATCTAGAAACAGTCTAATTTATTCTTCCTAACTGCTTTTCAGATCGACCTATGACAAAATATAATATTAGGCTGCAACAAAGGAAATGATTAAACTTCAATTTCCTCGGATGTTTCGCAATGCTAAATAGGACGTTTTAACTAATGAGGGCAGTAGTACAAGAGTATCGCGGCGACAAAGGGAACGGTTACAAAAGTTTTAACCGCTGCCAAGTTTTGCGGAAGTGACACTCGCGCGGGGGTGTGGAAGGGTAGATGTTGGCTGGATGAAAATGGCGGGCGACGAGCGTGAAAAAGGTGCGAGACCAGTCTTCGACGGGCCGCGATGATTCCGCCCTCCATTCGCACAATCCCGCAGAGTATTTTCAGTGCATTAGCAAGTCAAATAACCGAAGTTCCTCCGGCAGAAACAGAGAACTCGAAAGAGAGGAGGACGCCAGGACGCGTCTCCGTTCCCTTCTCGATTACTCCCTTTATCCTGGCGAGAGCGCGGCAGATAAGGACGCGTCTACGCACCGCGGCGAGAAAAAAGGGATCGCGCAAAGAGAATTCCAGACCAGAGAGGAGAGGATGGATTTGCGTTTCTTATGTACGTATATACCACCCCAAGCGCGCGCGCACACGCTGGCGTAGATGGCTCGAGGTGCCAACACCCGCCGCCCTCGAGAATTTAAAAGGGGGATGCGCCTGGCTCAGGGCTGAATTTCTTCTATCTCCACTTATTTACTCGACCGCCCAACTTTCTCCGCCCGTCGATGCCATTAAAAATAAAAGTCTACGGGATCTCGAGAACGCTTCCCCAATTTCGGACCGCCTCCCCGAATTTCCCTTGCCTCGCCGACGTTTCAGGCTGCGCTTTAAGGCGCCCTGATCTCGGTACCCGCGGTTCGCCATCCTTAAGTGATAATCGCAGTGTGGATTAATTTCTAAACTGTGAGCCTCCCCTATTGCCAATTAAAAGACTCGAGCTTCAAACGACTTGTTCAACCCCCTCGAGTCTCTTGTCAAAACAGAGCACCACGTTGCCTGGATTCTCCCCTTTCTCTGTGGAATATGTTGCACTGTGCCATTGCGGATATCTAAATTGTTACTTGAAATCATTTTCCCCTTACCCATAGTTACGAAAGTGTGAATTTTATTTAGATTCGTGGACCAGGAGATGGATTAATATAGTGCCCTAGGTACGTTTCGAACGTGAGATCGAGGATAAAGCTGCGTCTAGAAGGGAAAAAGATGATGAAAAGAGAGACGAGGCCAAGGGAAACGACAGTACCAAGGGCTCGGGCATTGTTTCTGCTGAGTGCGTTCCTATACCGGACGGGAAGAGTTTGTACAACACTCTAAGCAGACTATTTTAGTAGAACGACTCGGGGAAAAGTCCGTCCCCGTCAAGCACAGAGCTGTGCACGAAAGTATTTGTAGAACCCGTCGAAGCACTTTTCCACCACTCGTCGGTATTACTATGTCGGTAGAAGGGATTACAACCCTTTCCCTGCTTCACGATCGTCCCGTGTCAAATTTATCGAGACGAACGACCGCCCTTTCTTTTCGAACCAGACGAACATTCTTCGCCTTACTTCCGGTACATTTCTTTAAAGATTCGAAGATCAAAGGTATCCTCTATCAGAACAATACCTCTTCTACTTTCATTCCGCTAGCCTACACCTTGCGGGACAAAGGGGAAGATCTAGATCTACTAGACGGTGCAATATCTGTAACGAAAGGGATTCCTAGGTCCCAGCAGAGCAAGCTTAGTCTCCTGTATTCCCACAGTTCCCACGCTATCGGTTTCGAATCAGACAAATCATTCGAGGATATCGCCAACTTCCTCCGCGATTCAATTCCAAGGAACTGCCGCGTATCCGGCGCGCGAACGACGACGACAACGCAGGAAATCCCCAGTGAAAGGGGCGCGGGGAGGATCGACCGGGAGCGGACAGCGAAAAAGTGAGATGCAGTCTAGAATTTGACGCGGCAGAAACAGCGGACATCGTGGATAAAAGAGTGCAACCGTACGAAAAAGACGGGAGGGCGAGCGACAAGGCGCGAGAACCGCGCATTGTTTTCCAGCAGACTGTTTCCGAGTCTGAGAAGGGTCGAGTTTGCGTCAAACTGCCGTTTTTGCCCGCGCCACGTCGGGTGGCCAGCGGCCTGGGCTGCGTGACGGTATTTCGACACTGTTTTGCCCGCTCGGCTCATAAGGCGTTTCTTGCTGCGTTGTAACAACCGCCCAGTCTCGACACGCGTCGAAAAGAATCGACGAGACCCTCGTCCTACACGCTCCTCAACGTCCACCGTCACGTCTCGAGCAAGAAGCGACTGGGAAGCCAATAGAGCGGGCCTTGTAGCTTTTAGTTTCGCTGGAGATTTGAGGAAGATTGAGTGAAAGACGTAGGAAGTACCGTGCTGAGAAAAATGAGGAAAGTAATCGATGGATCCGAGTGCCGTGCGCGAATTTTCGAAGTGACTGGACCGGATTACGCGCAGGCTTCCTTGGAGCGAATAATAGAACGAGAGGACACGTCGTCTGTCCTTCTCCGCGGCACGGAGGGAGGGCTACTCAACTTTTTCGAAAGAACTTCTCCGTCGTCCTTTTCCCACCCACTCGGCTCGCGTCTCCCTTTTCTTGCCCGGGACAAAACGAGCACGCGAGGGGCCAGGGAAAAAGTTCATGTCAAACGCGGCCCAGACGGCTGAACCTGGAAATCAAAGTTTGACAGGATCCGTTTGCTCTCCGCTCGGAGTTCGCAGACTTCCGTCCTCCGTCGAGCCTTTCTCCTCCCCGAGTAATAGCTTGGACACTCCCTCGAATGGCTGCGATTCCTCTGCAATTCGCCGCGTTCCGTCGATCCCAGAGACCGCGCTGGAAAATCTGCCAGCGATTGCACTGCGCGCCCGTCAACAAGTGGTCCTCGGGGGTAGTGGAACAAGGTGTCGCGAGAAATAGATTGGTGGAAAAACGAAGAACGATCGTGAGTCCACGGGGAATGAATATTATTAGCGATCCGATGGGTAAGAAGAGCAGCGAGATTAATCTATCGACTGGGCTCGGAGTGACAGGGCGAGCCGTGGGCGTGAAACAATATTGGTATTCCAGATATTTTATTAAAGTTCCGACCGGGCCGGGATCAAGACACAGGGGGGAGGGTCTGGAAAGGGGTGACGCGGATCAGAGTACTGCGAGTACGAACCTGCTATCGATTATTGACTGGAGAAACGGGGGCGGGAGGCGATACACCCCTACCCCGCGTCCTTCCATTCTGATCTCGTCCACCTGGGAAATCCTAGATCCTGACGGATGAACTCGCGATATTTAATTATAGAACGGGGAATGGCGACCGTGTCGGGTCGCTCCGCGATCGTACGGAGCTGTTTGCGCGGAACAAAGATTTCATTTCGCGACGGGAACACGCTGGACGAGCCCCTTTACCTTCTCCTCTCCCTCTTTTCCAAAGAGCTTCGCCCTCGAAACAGAGGGACTCTGTCCGATAATTTTGCCACCGGTGGTTTATTGTCCCGTTCTCTCGGGCTGCGTCAAAAGGAAATCAACTAGGTTACCAATAATCGAATCCCTGGAACGAGTTTTGCCGGCGCTCAAAGCGTCTGCAGCTCGCGGCCGAGAAGCCGGGGAAGGAAAATCAAAAGGCCAGCGGTCGAAAACGGAGGGAACGGAGGAGGTTGGCTGGAAATTCCGGGGGATGAAATTAATGCCAGCGACGCGAGGAAACAGGAGGATCGAGCCTCCGTCGATCTTTCTATTTCCTTCTTTCTTTCGGGATATCGTCGGAGATCAAATGCAATTTCTGCTAAAGCTGTTACTTCCTTTTCACTGTCCGCTCGGTCTTGGGGGAGTCCATTAGTCGCGGACGCTCGTGAACCGGATGTCCCCCGGGATTCTCGACGACGGAAGACGCGCGGCGTCCAAGGAAAAAGGGAGCAATCGGCGCGGTATCGAGCAGGCTACTCCCGCGATCGCTTACTCCGCCAACTCGTCTTCCGTCGAAGCGCGACGCAAAGTGAGACGATACTCTCGTTTCTTGCCAATGGGAAGCAGGCTCGGTGTAATCGACGCGAATTAAAACGATAGCGAATCTTTTCTCTTTGCCCGATCAAAGCGGAAATCATATTCAACGTTCGCGTGCGCGGTCCAATTACCCGTTACGCCCGCGTTCCAACCCTCCCCCCTACCTCCTGGTGTGCCTTTAAATCCGCGAAGTGCTCCACCCCCGAGCCTGCTGCGTGTAAACGTCGCATCGCGAGAGAGAACGCGTGTATACATCCCCTTCTTCTCCCTCTTCCCTCCTTTTTTTTGTCATTCTCTTTCGAGGATAACGAACCACCTACAGCCCCGGCTAACGATGGGCACTTAAAGTTTAATCTACCTAATTAATAGTGCTCGTCTATTACCGGAGAGGGTCCCCTCATATTTCCTACCCCCTCGCGGGCTATATCCACCGGCTACGAGCCCTCGGGAGCAAAAACCGTCCCGCCTAATGCAGGGAAATGGCTGTTTCCTAAGTTTTCGTTGTTCCTTTTTTTCCTCACCCTCCCGGCCCTTTCGCGCGTCCCTTGAAACGACGCGCACCTTCGCCCGGGAGCCCCTTAATGCCTCCTTTTTACCTGCGGAGAAATTGCGTCGAACGGTGACAGCGGCGGACGTGGCGGGCGCGACGCTCGCAAGCGGCACGATTCTGCGAAACGGAAGCGCTACTCTGTGGGATAAGATTATCCGAGTTGCGCTCGCAAAGGGTGGCGTAATTATATCGCTCAATTCGCTGATTAAAGTGGGGGCTGCTGACGAAGTTATCGGGGCCGAGCATCGCTGTGCGTGAATCGTTGCAGATTTTGGGGCGGATAGTGATGAGAAGGACACTGCTCTTCGGAGCTGAGCGTTGCCCGCGGAATAAACTTTCGACGCAACGGAGACTTTCGACGTTTCCCGTCGGTGATCTGTTCCAGAAGTCTCGAGTAAGGTACTCCGAAGCTTTCTCTGTCGTACATACACGTCGAATTCACTCGACTCCCAGCGAAGCAGTGGAAAGAATTTTTCACACTGCTAAGTTCCCTTTAACGAGGAGTGAAATTTCATACTGATTCGCGAGGGGGGGCTGCTTTCAACGGCCGCGTTCGCCCGTAATACGAGGCGCCGGCGAAAAGTCGAATCGAAGTCCTTAGTATTCCGGCACGCGAGCCTCCTCTTCCATTTCCCGTTAAGAAATCCATTTTTCCTGAAAGAAACGGGCGAGGGCCGCGCGCTGGAGATCGCTATCTCCCGTTATCTCGCCCACGTTCACCTGTTTCCCTCTTGCTCCCCCCGCTCCTTCGCCGCTCTCTCGCCTCCCCCTTTCGCTCGTTCCGTCGATATATCTCGAATTGGCGGGCGCGACCATTAATTTCATTTTATCGCCGCATGGGATTCGAGGCGAGCGGCCCGGTAATGCGTTTTAAATGTAAAACAGGCTAAGGCCTTCGGCGCTAACGGGACGAGTCGCCGATAAAATTTGATTCCAGCCGCGTTTCGCCGACCTTGATCTTTGTAACCCACCACCGTGCTCCCTCTCTCGCGCCGGTCCGATTGTCCAACGGCTTCCGCGTGTGCGATCGTAAATCGGCGAGCAACGGCTTTACAAGCTTGCTTTGACCGGGAGCCCGTGTCGATCCTCCATCCGATCTCTCGATCAAGAAACAGCGATGCGTCCTTAGTCGCTGAAACGCTTTTCGAGCTCAAGCTAGAAGGACAGGGATCCGAGGGACGAAGTTTAGGTATCGCTAATTTCAAGATTACTGGACTCTAGATTCTAGAGAAATAGCGCGGGAGACTAATGAATGTAACTCGCCTGTATCATGCCGATCGGGGAGCGCCTCAACACCCAAGCTTCTTGTACTAGTAAAATTGATACTCCCGAGTGGAACGTCGTCGGTCGCGGCGGAGTCGCGCAGCTGCAACCGAGACGTAAATTATTATGCGCCCGAGAGCCGAACCCCGACGATCGGCTCGCCTGCTAGAAGGATTCGAGAAGCCAGCGCGGAGGAAGGGACGGCCCAAGGGGGTAGACGAACTAGATGGGTATCGTCTGCCGTTAAGCGGCTCAGCCACCACCCCCCGTACAACTTGCTCCCGGTTCTGCCACCCGCCCATCCGCCCACCTCCAGCTCCCATGCTTCCACAGCCCGACGTCCTGGAGGACAAGGGCGGTCTTGGTGACTTTATGAATATTCTCTTTGTGGAAGTCGCTCGATGCACTCGTTCACTTAGAACACGCCGGTAGCTCGGCTCGGTAAACAGGCCCCTCCCGAGCGCCCCCGCCTGGGACGACATTCTAATGGAGAAGGAATTATTTACGAGCAAATCATTAAAGTAGAACAAATAGTTCGGGATTCCGTGCCCGCGAAAGAGGATTACCAGCGAAGGGTTGGGGGGAGAAAAATGCGACGAGCTTGGAGTTTGATAGATAGGGGTGCGCTGTTCGATCTCCTCCCACCGATCCATACAGATCTGTGACTGGCTTTTCTTTGTATTAGGTTGTTGCGAATGAAATGGCTGTTTCTGATTTTTTAATTTTAACTTGTACTTGACAAACATAATTCGTATTGCATCAATCAAAGTAGTCATCATCGACCTCAATACACTTCTTTCAACGCGAAATAAGTGCACCAATGCCTTTCTGAACGAAATCCAGAGTACGAGAGGCAATAAATTACAGGCCATTTCTTCTCAAAACACTTTTCCAATCAAAACGCTATCTAGGTGCTGGAAAAAATGGTAGTCTTTAGGTGAAAGGTCAGGAGAATAAGGAGGGTGAGGGAGAACTTCGCACTTCGATTCTGCTAACTTTTTAAAGGTTTGTTTTGCAGTGTGTGGTCGAGCATTATCATGAAGCAATAACACACCACGTCTATTGACCAATGCCGGCTATTGAATACGCAGTTTTTCATACATGATATCAATTTCTTGACAGTATTTGTCTGAATTTATGGTTTCACCTTGTTTTAAAAATGAAAAATGCACAACACCCCTTGTTGACACCACCATACAGACACCAAAATCTGTCGCAGATGAAGGTTCCGTTTCGGCATACGTTTTGGGGCTTCATCTGCATCCAACCACTGTGCAGAACGTCGTCGATTGTCATAAAGAATCCATTTCGAGACCCAGGGTTCGGTAACGGGAGCACGGTGTACGCATGATCGAAAGGTGGTCGAGTCTCTACGTGATACCTTCACCCCGGCAATCACACGCGCACTGCAAATCCGCTGGAAGTTAGCCGGCACACCGCGCGGTCCCAATCTGATCCAACATATTAGCCGATCCGCCAGTGATTAAATGACAAGCCGGGCAGCGGCTATCGCGGCGAAAATTCTCAATGCGATCGATCGCGAGGCACGGATGAAAGCACGTTGGCCAGGTCGTACGCTCGAGCAATCTAGACAGCCTTCGGGGCCTGGTGTTTCGCCTGTTACAGAAGTCAATGTGCCCTCAGCCAACTGGCTATCGGCCGTGCCTTCGACCGGCTGGCCATTCGAAATGCGCAAACAGCGGCAACAGTGGTCAGTGCACCGTGAGGTCAGCCGGCGGTGGATTAATTATGCAGCGGGCCTCGGCCGGTGCAGTGTTCTCGCCCATCCAGCGGCCAATTAACTCCAAAAACAGTCGCGAGCCCCGAAATCCAAGCGGCGGTCCGTGTGTTCGCCGACAGCCAGCCGAGAGGTGGGGCAGGGCAACAGGAACAACGCCGTGCCCCACCACCGTCTTCGCGGTTTTAACAAGCGTTTTTAAATTGCAAATCGATCATCGACATCGCCGTGTCTCGTTAAGTTACCGACGCTGGATGGCCAATTTGAATGAGAGCACCGATACCAGGGAAGGGTGCGAATGGAGCGATGCTGCGTGCTTGATCGACTGCCTCGAAGCATCGACTAGTCGGCGAGCACCGTGAACAGTGACCCTGCCTGTTCTCAGAAACGGAGGTAGCGAGTAAGCGAGCCGCGTGGAGGATGCGAATGGAAGTTTGTCACGTAACACTTTGCGCTCGAATGCAGTCGCTCTTTAGGTCCTGGAAGAGCACGCCAGTCGCCTGTTGTGCCGGTTTCTGCAAGTCTGCTGTACAGTTCTTTCAGTTAGTAGGTGACAAAAGTATTCGTACACGTACAAAACGATATTTTTTAACACTGATCCTCACGGCCCGGAACTGACGGGTACGGAGAGACCGTGGAATTTCACGGAACTGACAAGTGTGCGCTGCTCCATTCCAAAACTAGCGACCGATACCTTTTACGACCACGGAACTGACACGGAACGAATATGTGTGCGCAGACCATGAATCCTCGAGGACGAAGGCTACCGACGTCTGAACACGAATATCATAATCGGGTCACGCTCGTGGTAAGACAGTCGGGAAAGGAGAAATGGAGACAACGATCGGTGAGGGAGAAATAAAGGAAGTGTCCAGGGAGGACGGTCCAGACGGACTCGTTTCTTTGGTCGGGGACGCTGATAGCGGGGAGGGTGGCGTGCCCAAAGTTCGGAGTGCACGAGACTGCTAGGCATTAATCCCGTTTAGCTAGGGTTTATTGCCCGCGCGAAGTAAATTGGTAGGGCCTGCGCTAAATACCAGGAATACAGTTTCCATCGGCTACGGCCACGGTTTATCGGCGCCCCTTTCGCCCACCCCTCGACCCCTACACCTCTGTCTACGCGGATGGAGGTCCGGAGTAACGGCCGAAGGGAGGGCGACGAGAGCGAAAGGGCGCGAGCGGTATCGAGCATCGAATTGGGAAACGGTCCACCGGATGGACGCGCGTGTACACTACCCTCCACAAGTATTCCTCTAGCTGCGTTTCGGGGGCCTTCCCTTGCGAGACGATTGTATTTTTGGTTACCCTTCGGTCAGAAATATACGGGTAATACATAATTTGCGGGTTAAAGCAGAGTGAACACTTGAAGACCGATGGTAAGGAGAGGTACAAGCGCAGAGGCAAATGTCCCAGGTGGGACATTCCATGCGAACTCGGAAAGATTTCGGAGTAAGTTTTCGTAGATTGCTGAAATTTCAATATGTTGTAGTATTTAGTGATATTAAAACGTATCTCAAAGGATTTTTCGAAATTTTGAAAAATGTCGATTTTACAGCTGTTTCAAGTTAAGTACTAACTTTTTTTCAATACTTTATAGCTGTGGAAGTAGCAAACGGATGGAGATGAGCTTTACGGTGCTTATAGAGAAGACATTGAAGTTTTAAGAAAAAATTATTTCCCTTTAAAAAAATAAATTTGAAACATTTTTGTGCAACTATTTTAAACAAATGCAGGTTTCTAACATCGGGCGCGATTTTAAAAATCTGAAAAAGGAGAATATAATTCTATCCTTCCCCTTGATGGACAAATTTTCAAAAATATGGACATTTTAAAATTGACCCTGTAAAATTGATACTTACCATTTTCGAGAATCCTGTATAAGAATATCAGGTATAGCTTCTTGACCGCTGCGAGTACCGCACGGTCCGACCAGTCGAGCCGGTGCTGGGCGACGCAGCGTCAACTTTCGGCAATTTTTACAGGGCCAATTTTAAAATGTCCATATTCTTGAAAAGCTGTCCATCAAGGGGAAGAATAGAACTACATTCTCCTTTTTCAGATTTTTAAAATCGCGCCCGATGTTAAAAACCTGCAGTTGTTTCAAATAAATGCACAAAAATGGTTAAAAAAAATTTTTTTTTAAACTGAAATAATTTTTTCTTAAAACTTCAATGTCTTCTCTATAAGCACCGTAAAGCTCATCTCCATCCGTTTACTACTTCCATAGCTATAATATATTGAAAAAAAGTTAGCACTTAACTTCAAACAGCTATAAAATCGACATTTTTCAAAATTTCGAAAAATCCTTTGAGGTGCGTTTAAATATCACTAAAGACTACAGCATATTGAAATTTCAGCAATCTACGAAAACTTACTCCGAAATCTGTCCGAGTTCGCATGGAATGTCCCAGGTGGCAGTTGTACAAAGTTTTGACCCAGGAGCAGGGGCGACTGGTCCAGCAACGAGCAAATTAGTTTCCAAACAGAAATAGCAAATACTTATGGACGGTAGTGTAGGGGGTGAACACCAGCGAACGCAAACGGAACGCGTGTTCACGAGGCCCCGCGCAGCTAGTCGGGCACACGAGGGTTCGGGAAGGTACACAGTTATTGCATTAACTGATCATTGTCATTTTTATCACGTGCCCACTTGAATCAACACAACGGCGGCCTCGGTGGCCCCTCCTGGCGCAGTGTCGCCCATCCACGAGCCGCCTTTCTCTCGCGACCCCTCGAAACCTGTCCGCTTGTTTTCGCGCAACTCTTGAGCCCGTCCCACTCCTCCCACCCTCAGGGGGGGTGGAAGCCACCACGGTTCGAACCCTGTTCCCTGCGTTCCCTCCATCGGATTAGCCGCTAACGACTCGTGTTACTCGTTCGCAACGCAATTTCCCCTCCCTGCGAGGCCTCTCGCTGCCGTCATAAGCCCGCAAGTCCCTAATTCTTTTTTCCTACGCGGACAGATAGCGTGAGGACAATCCAGGTGGTGAATAATCGGGGGGCCGAAAGATTGGGAAGGTCGGGACGCGCGGGGTGATTTGAATAATCAGTGCGGTCGGAGGTGCCACTGTATATTAACTCGTCCGGTGTTCCCGCGGGATTTTCTTCTTCTGCTTTGTGGATCAGTTAGCAGGCTCCACGAGCGAGTATGCTGATATTCTAAAAGAAGGGTCATAAGATATTTTCGTACACCGACGACACGCGTATTACTCGAGAAAAGGAGGCAGAACTCTCCGGGGTCGAGAGGTCTGCATTTTTATAGGTCCCCTAGTAAGGTACGCGGCCGTGCCATCGGTTTCTGTATATTTTATCCGCCTCCTGAGATACAGCCGGGCAGCCTTGTTGCGACCTGCTACGCGGCGTAATAAAGTTGAAGCACGAGACACGGTGACGGCGTAAAGCGTAAAATTCAAAGGGAATTCGAGAGGAGGCGTCGAATGTATGAATGTTCAGGAGACGACTCACCCGGAGCCCTGAGAATATTGTTTATTCAGGATCCAAGGAGGCGTATGGCGCGGACCTCTCTCTCTCGCCAGACCCTGCGAGACGCCCCCGCTAGCAGGTAAATATCGATAATCCATAAGCACGTGCACGTATCGAGTTTTACCGGTATTACCCAGCCGACGTCTCGAGAATTCCCGGGGAGTTTGCGAGAGGAATTCCGTCGCGAACACGCTCCAAATTCCTGCCCCTCCGTAGAGCTGTCGCGCGTCGATGAAACTTTTTTCCTAGCGAGCTAACTCGGAGATCCCACCAGGAACGAAGCTCTACGAGCGGTCGAAATAACCCCGGCCACCTACTAGATTAATTATTCCAGATACGCTCCTCGTTCAGCAACGAAACCACGCGAATTTCAATCTCGATCAGGACCCACGGTGACGTTCAAGGGCCACTCGGTCATTAAAGCAGCGAAATTCCGTACTGGGTCCTGCCGAGATCAAAGCAATGACGGTGCGGATGGAGTCGTAGGTCAGATGGCGAGCGACAGCGACGCGCGGTGGCCATCGAACGAGCAGGATTAATTAAGGTCGTTTGTCCGGCGATTTGCGCCGAAATCAAATCGCACCGAACAGAGGCAGGCGCGCGCGACTGCTCGCCGGCCAAGGAACATAACGAATGGGTATCGCGCGCTACCAGGAACCGGTAATGCAGGGGGACATTGCACGAGCCCGTCGCTCACCATTACTAAGCATTGTGTCTGCGGTTCCAGGCGATTTGTACCCTTGCCGACCACGCGTCAGGGACATTTATTAAAGTGCTACCCGTTCGACAGGGGGCCGGAGAGAGGTTGCAGGAAGGAAGGGGGCCGTTTCGCGCAGTCTCCGTCCCTTCCCCCTCGAGGGACTTTGCGATCCACCAAGGGACGAGTTTGCGCGACATTTCGCGAGCCTACGTGTTTAGTTGATACCTGCAGGTTGCGTAACGAGCTCCCATTTCCTCTAGCTCGATCAATGGAAGCGAGAACTCGAGGATTCATTGCGGGGTCGTTGAAAACCGAAGGCGGATGTTCCGTCTGATATCGAATCGATTAATCCGGCTCAGCGGCGTACATCTTTGGAAAGTCTGGCAAATTGTAAATGGTCCTTGCTTACAGCGAGTTCCACGATGATCGAGGGGTAGATCGAAAGGGTGATCGAGGGACAGCAGGGACAGGGGCGACGATAAAGTTTGCAGAAGGGATTTCGTTGGGACTGTGGTTGCATTTCGTCCGGAATCGTGTTACTCGTGCACGAGATACACGGCAGCCCCCGAACGCACCGGACGTGTTCGTCGAAATTAAACAACGTTTCCTCCTGCGCAGCGATCCGCGGCCTGGAACGTAGTCGGATCTCGTCCCATCGAGTTTCGTTTACACCGAAATACTCATTGGCCGAGCAAACAGAAAGTGGGCAGATCGATTTCATCCTCCCTGCCTCACCTGGCGTCGAACATCGGATTCTTTCGTGCTCCGTGCCGCGATCGCTTTATTAAAAAACTGAGCCGGGTAGAATAGAAACGAGAGATAAACAGAAGAGGAGGAACAAAAGGGCAAAGAGGAATCGATGAATATCCGAAACGAGCAACAAACGGTCAACTCCGCCGAACCAGAGGCCGCTTAACTCCTTAACGAACTCCACCCGCACGGCGTAGCGAGGGTTAGAAATCGGAATTAAACGAAACAGGCGCGGCCAGCGCGCCAGTTAAATGCACGCCGAGCTCAAGTTATTCTCCAGGTAACAAGATGGTGGGTGAAGGGATGTTTCGTGGAACCGCGGCTCGTTAATCCGCTTAGAACGGGTAATTACGATCGAAACTTTGCCAACCAGCCGGCGAAAGGATCGAAGGGAAGTGAGTCGGTAGAGTAAGCAGGCCAGTAGATGGATGACAAATAAAAAATTTCAATAAATACATTATTAATGTTTTATAAAACAACAAACGTTTTTTCTACAAAATAAAAAAATAATAATATAGATTAAAACTCTAGTTCTTTCAATATTAACGATTAACCAACGATTCGTCCATCTACTGGCCTGCTTACCCTAACTACTGCGAACAGAGGCTGTGCGCGGCGCGTCGCCGATCAAAGAGCTCATTGTCGGCGAGCATCTGCCTTCCACCGAGCGAAAAAGAGCGCGCGCACGTGTGTCGATTCTGCTTTATATCCAGTGGACAGGCTTTTGAGCCGTGGCCCATAGCCCGATTCAATCGCCCACGAACGAGCCGCGCGCTGCCCCGAACCATGGGCGCAGCGTGAATTTTCCTGTAATTTCCCTGCCGTGGCCGTGTTTTCTCTAGAATTTCTCATTTATTCGCTGGAAATCCGGCCAGTACGGCGGGCCTAAAAAATTTTCCTACGCAAGCCCCGTGAAAACGTGCTCAGCGAGCCCATCGATACTTGTTCGGAGCGAGTGCGCGCGCGTAGCGAAATGAAAATGCGTGCTGGCTTTTTTCGCTCGCGTCTTTTGCGCTCGACGTGCAACGCGCGCGTTCTCGGGCGATTGACGGACGATACGTTTTGTTTGCTCCGCAGGCTGCTCGATTGTTCGCGTTCCCCCTGTAAAACACGGCTCGATCGTTTAACCCCGCGATGCCTCGCATTATCGCCCGTAAATATTGTTGGAAATTTCGACGATGCTGTCTGGCGATTTAATTTGCAGGCGAAATTGAAATTCTTTCGTCGGCGGTTCGAGAGGTTATTCACCACGGTCGCAGCGCGCAGCGTTTCGGTGTTGCTCGCATTGTGCCTGGATCTGACTGGTCTCTTCCCTTCGGGCACTTACCGCCGCTGTTATTACAAGTCCCGCCGGTAATAAACGCTCCGGGAGGCCGGGGACCGCGCCGCCGGCTTTGACCCGCGATCAAAAATCCCGCTTCAAACAGAGGCACGGTCATTAGTTCCCGTTGCGTCTGACACGCGCCAGGTGCCACGGGGCAGACACGTTTCCGTAAAAATATACAACGGGGCCAGGCAAATAATTCCGAGACTCGTCACGGGCCGCGCTCCTTTACGGATCACCCTGTCAAAACTAACGCCCGCGAGCGGGAAACAGGCGGTCCGCGTCAGGTACCGGTGTCTTCCATCATCTCGCCTTCCTGCCTCGCCGCTCTTCGCCGATTTCTCGGTACCGTGCGCGGAAGGAATACACCAACGTCGTACAAATGGAAAGGAGCGAAGAGGAGTTGTTGTTGCACTCGAGTAATGGAAGCGAAGTAAATGTCAAGGGTACAGCTTTACGCTCCAGAGTGCTTCGAGCGGCGCGCTATAATTTCTCCACCCACAATAAGTCAATTCACAAGCTAGTAAAACCCACCTACCCCTCTCCGCCGTCCCTTTCCTCCCCACAGCGACCCTTGAAATTTCGAGTAAATTCACAGGGAGGGGTGGTAAAAGTGCTAATGCCTGGAACCTTTCTACGCGTGCACGCCCGGCGAAAGTTACCGACCACGTTCGCGTGTAAACTCGCCGAAGACAGGTACGCGATCCCCTGAATAAAACAGCGAGCCCCGAACTCGTAACTGCTCTCCGTGTTTTACGATACGTGACCGTGGCTGGAAAATCCAGTTTCCCTGGCGGAGCGAGACACATTCCTCGGCGTAAGTATCGCGGAACTTCGCCTCGCGGCGCGGCGCGGCCCTGGTATTCCAATCAGGGGGAGAGGGAGCGCGGGCAACGAGAGGGTGGAGGAAGAGCGTGTTGCAAGCGCGAATGGCTTCGCGGCACCTGTCAGACGTCTGCTTCTGGTCGAAATAATCGAATACCGGCCATCCTATCGGTCGGATCGGGTTTTTATAACTGGCGATGCGACTGGTAATTAACGGTCGCGAAAAACACGCGCGTGGACGCTCGTAAATAACGTCCACGCCGGGCATCCTTCAATCGCGATCATTTTGGATCGACGTTATTCGCGTCTCCCCTGCTGCCCGATCACGTGGCGCCGTGTATCAGCGAGCTCGTCAGTGCACAAATTTCCCTGGCGTTTCCTTCTGCGCGGGTGAAAGAGTAGCTTGCGCGATAATTGTTAATTGGTTGATTTAGGTACGACGAGGCGAGCAGTTTCTGGTGCAGAGCGTTGAATGAAACAGGAATTCGTTTTGAAAGATTCTTCCGGTGGGTTCGCGGGATGAAGGGCTTTACTAATGAAACGCGCGGAAACGTTTCTCTGTCCAAAGGCGGAGGGACGCCTTCCGCTGCGCGTTTCAGCTCTCCTTTTGTCTCCGTAATTTCAATTAGAGACAACGCGGGGAAATTAAACGTGTCACGATGCGCTGTGCAGCGGTCTGTTTAAAGCTTTGCGCGAGTTCTAATCGCGACGGTGGCTGGCAGAGAAAAAGCTGCGCTGGTAATTGAGTCTAGCGATGACGGCAAAGATCGAGCGTCGCACTGGCGTGGAGAGGAACTCTTTAACGCGAACGCGGGCAACGGGTGCACCAAACTACGAACGTTACATTGCAAGAATCGGGGAGAAAATTCTAGTCGAGTAACGCGATGCAAACTGCTGGAGAAAGCACGACTGTAACAGTGGAGAATAATAGAAGAGAAATAGAGCGCTAGTGGTAGAGGATCGTATATGGCCAGACACGTATACCGAATATCTCAATATTGTCAATGTAGAAAAGTTCTTTACTATGGTTTCATCTATCTTTATTAAAGGATTTATTCAGCTTCGATCCTCTGCTTGTTTGTTTGTATGGTTCAAATCTGGCAACTCAAATTTAACCCACTTCTATCTATCCAATTGTCTTGAAACTTTGCAGGCGTGCGTGATTTGGATGACAATACAATATTTTTTAAAAAAATTAAGCTGGAGTCATCAATAAATATAAGCCATAACCACAAATTCAAACGACTTGAAATGTGCCACTCGCGTTCTTTACGAAAACGACGAAAAGTCGTTGCGTTCGGGACGCTGGTCGCATCGCAAATTCCGAAAATACACAATTTATCAAGAAACGATCCGTCACGTATGTAGGAATAGTAAAACTAAAACTTTACAGGCGTTCGTAGTATATCACCATCGAAATTGTACTACAACGTTTAAGCAAACTGTTAAACTGTATACAGTAATAAAAGATATTTGTAAAGAAGTCTGAGCTGTCAAATGTAAATCCACAAGCACTAAAAACTAGAAAATAAAAAATATATAAGAAAAGATTTTATGTAAAACGATTTTATTAAAAATGTAGTAAAAACTAAATTAAAATGCACTAAAAACTAAAAAATAATTATTTTCTTGTACTTCAATTTTGATGGTGTTAATATCACTTTAAATAAAATCGTGAGGCACCATGTGCAACCAGAAGTTGAAGTATTAAAGTGATTCATATCCTGTTATGAAATATCATGCCCCACGATTTTATTTAAAGTGATATTAACACCACTAAAATTGAAGTACAAGAAAAGAATTATTTTTTAGTTTTTAGTGCATTTTAATTTAGTTTTTACTACATTTTTAATAAAATCGTTTAACATAATTTTTTTATATATATTTTGTATCTGTTTTCTATCAATGAACCGAATGGATCATAATCGTTCATCAAGTAGATATCTCTATAATTGGTCAGACATCGTGCTACAGTTTGGCGCCACTCAATATCGATGACTCCTTACATGATCTTCCCTGCTAGAAAATAAATATTAGCTACCATAGAGTGCCGACAAGTTCTAATATTCCGTAATTAGTACTTTTTTTCTCACAGAGAGAAACGATTGTTTTCATGCGTGTTATGAGATAAAGGATTGCACCGAGCAAAGTGTGAAGCCTCGGATGTCGAGTGGCGCGGGTGAACGAGCTTGGGAAATTCGTGCATAGCTAGAGAACACGGCGAAAAAAGGAATGCAGGTTGGATCGATAATTCCACCGGGCACCAACAAAATAATTCCGCGTGCCGTTCTCTCCTGGCCGCTGTCACTCCTCTGGCGGTGATTTAATTTCACCTCCATTGAAATCCGATCAAAGCTCGTCCGCTAATTAAACGCTTCTCCACGGCCACGCTGGATCGTCATGGTGCCAAGATATATTTGCCTCGCGGCTGCGATGGCCGCACTGTTCGCAGCCGCAGGCCTGAAAAACGAACCGTCCTATATTCCACCCCTTACGCCGTTGCTTCCAAGCCAAGTTCACACATTTTTCTAACCACGAATACTTGGAAGCTGCAGCCGAGATCCACCGCGAACTCGCGAGATTACGCTTGAAAGGTACAGCGGTTCCAGTTGAATTCGATTCGTAAAAGAACGTCCTTTTTGCGCAACATCGTTGGAGAGGCAATTCCGCCAAAGGGACATCGACCGTGTCCCCGCGTAACCGGCTGCAATACCGTTTCCACGATCGACCAGCCTCGCGGTAGGAACGGTACTCTATCACGGCACGCAAAATCCTTAATTATTATGCAGCCAAGCGAATCAGGAATCCGGATAATGCCAGCAGTCGAACTGCCGCGCATACAGAGGCTCGTGCACGTAAGGGTCTCCGTAGAACGTTCCGGAAGGGGGCCGGAGGAGTCCCTAAAACCGCACTGACCTCCAATTATCCTGTGGGTACCACGTGGTACCCATGGTCCCTGCGGACTGTCCGCAAACACCCCTATGTCGGTCTTCCCGATGCCTATAACGCCCCTCCCGGATTAATTCATTATTAAAATAACCCGGCGGCCGGGACCTCGTTATCGTCCAGTATTACAGCGGAATCGCGCGAAATCGAATTAGAAATCTACCGCCGGATTATTTTTCGCCGAGCGAGTAGGCGGGTGGTTCGTGTTTTATCAAGGGCACCGATCGCTCGCCAATGGATCTCCGTGGAATTCAATGACCGAGATCCTCGTCAGCGGGAGATACAACGGATCATCCCCTCGCGTTTAATGACACGCGCGATTGGCCAGGATTCGGGCGAACTTCCTGCAGCCAGTGGAGCTCCGAGGAAAATCAAGAGTCCTCATTAGGTATTCCGAGGTCAGAGGGTTGCCAGGGTGGCGAGGGTGTCCGGCATCCCTTTCGTCTTGTTCCCGCCTAAGACCGGACATTTCAATAAACCCTGGCAAACGCGTGGGTTTAAATCGCTGACCGCGACGCGTCCTGGTCAGCAGCTTCCTCCATCAAATTGCGCATGTCCTCGCGCCTATCTCCGGGGCACGCCAGGATAACGACGATCGATCGATCCTGGCGAGCTACCGCCACTCACGATGGACGATGCATGTTTCTTCTGCCGGTGGCAGAAGTCTCGATAAGATACCTGCGGGGAACGCTCGACGAAAGGGTCTGCGGGGAGAGGTCTCGAGCTGAACGCGCTATTAATAAACGAATAATCGAGGGGAGTAAGCGAGGGTAGTTCAGCCGTATCGAAGAGCCCATAAAACTTTCTTCCCTCTAGGGGAGAGAGGGACGCGCGCGTTTCCCTCTGGCGGCCCGCCACATCAATCCTCCCGAATTAGCGACATGATTTCCCAGCGAACTTTCCGCGCCTCTTGTCCACGGTCACTTTCTCCCCTATAAATCTATCTTCCCAGCCAGGCGCGTCCGCCTCTCGCCCCCTTTTTTTTCTTCCTCCCGTTCGGCCCTGCTCCGTCCGCTAAAATTCGATCTGGCCCGCGCTTCAATTCGTCGTCGAAATAATCCGACGTAGAAACGAATTACAGCGCGGCTGATTGGAACGAGAGCTCGGCCAGGAGCCGCCGAGCGTGTTGTTAACAAACTTCGTTAACAAAGTGCCAGGGAAGAACGGAGGGACAACGGCATTTTTCTAGATCGATCGGCGGATATGGTGGAGGTGATTCGAACCGATGGCCCGTGAACGGTGGAATGGATTTGCTGATCAACTTTTTGTATAACGGAAGACGCGGTCCCCTGGCCCTGATGGGCGAGTCGGTGGACGCTAACGTGCCAGGGGTGGTTTTCGGCTAGCTGAAACTGAAATGTGTTCCAAGGCTGGGTCGTCGGGGACCCGTTAACTTGGGTAAACCTTCCAGTGCCCCGGCTCAGAGCTGAGAT
This sequence comes from Andrena cerasifolii, assembly GCF_050908995.1. NCBI lineage: Eukaryota > Metazoa > Arthropoda > Insecta > Hymenoptera > Andrenidae > Andrena > Andrena cerasifolii. The sequence continues at coordinate 11,138,832 of NC_135124.1, read as the reverse complement.
GAGCCATTAAAAATACCCTCCGCGAATCTACCGGTACAGAGAACCTTTTAGATAGCGCGGAGAGTCCTGTATTAAAACTTTATTCCGGAGACTCCGCCGTCTGTCCCCGTTCCTCCTGTTGTTCCTCATCAGCCCCCGGCAGGAAGAAAAATATTACCGATATTTGTCTTCCGCGCGAAACGAATCTCGTTCGCAATCGTGTCTGCGTTCCACTCGACTCGGCTTTAAAACTTCATTTCCGACCCCCGTTCGTCCTTCCCATCGTGTAGGGGCGAGGAGGATGCTCGCGGGCCCGCGTCTCCTTTGTCTTAGAGGCGATCGCCTCCGTAAGAGTCTCCCCCCGGTTGTTTCCCAGGATGGGAACCACGACCACCGGGCGATCACGGTTCATTTCGTCCTGCTCTCACGGATTCCTAGCCAGCTCCGTACCATCCCTCTTTCCTCCCGCGGTCCGTCCACCTTCCTGCTGTCCTCGACCAGCCAGACCAACCAGCCAGCCCCGAGGAAAAAGAGAAAATAGCCGGTACACGGTCGTACGAGCCCATAAAAATCACGCTCCTCTCCTTTTCCCCTCTTCTCTCCCCGTCCTCCCTCGATGGATTATTGACTTTGCGATTCTCGGAGTCGCAAGGATGAATCCTTCTCGGTACGGTGGCGCGAGCGAGAGCGCGCGCGTCCACCCATCCCCCCCAATCTTCCGAAGGAACGGTTTTTCTTTCGCAGATTGGGGCCACACGGGTCGCATATTGGATCGAGATTCGCCCGGAAATCGGAATGTTTGCCCCTCGAGCAGGCTCGGACGTCTTCATCGAGGCGATCGGGCAGGGGGTGGGTATTCCAGGCCAGTTAACGAGCTCGCTGAAGAACGTCGGCTCGATAAGTCCACTTTCTTCCACGTAGAATCTTTGCCCGGCGTATCAATGATGCTTCAGGGTAATTACACTTGTATAAGCGGAGCAATTTTGTAGGCTGAAAGCCCTTTCGAGCAACGGTCCGGCGGGGAATTGAACGGAAGAGCCGCGGGGGAGGGAGCGGAGGTGAGCAAACAGCTGGGTAAAATCGCGTCGCGTTCAAAGGGGAAAAACAGAGGTTCGAGATCGGTCAACGGGGTTCGTTTCTCGCGCAGCGAAAAACAGTTTGCCGGGCGGATGTCGCCCGGGCCGGAGCGGGAGTTTGTGCTCGAATGATGAAACCAGAGGCGAGCAGCTTTGTCGCATCGGCTTCGCTTGAAACGACGGCTGGAAGCCAAATTGGAAGCTGGCTGCGCGGCCCGAAAGTACCAGCGGCACCGGGGGTTCACAGACGCGCAGACGGCCAGACGTACCACCTAGGAGCGGTAAAATCTCTTGCGTCTGGTAAAACGCGAGCAGCGCGAGAGAGCAGAACCGGCAGGAACAGGACCGCCCGGCCGGCCGGAACAGAGACACCGCGCAACGAGTAAACGAGGAGAAAGCCAAAGCAAAGCCACGTTTGGCCGGTATTCGGCGCGCTACCAGCGGTTTAATTACTCTCTTCATAGAGACACTAAATATTCGACTGTCTGTGAGGCGGCTGGACTGGCCAGCGCGCCCAAGCTTGCCCGCTTGTCATAGAAACGATAATTACCGAGGCAAAGCTGGCGTCTGTAACTGTAATGTTACCGGTCTAATTCCGCAATCGATCGCTCCCCGCTCCATTTCACTCCAATTACGATGCTCTCTGCTCAGATTGTAGCGCTAAGCGCGAGTAGAAGCACACGTGTCAAACGTCGCCGTCACCGTTCGCGTGGCAAATTCATCGCTGATAAGGGGGTGGCTGCACGTTCTGCCGAGATAAGCGAGTGTGTTGACTAAGTGGTACCAAGCTTCTCAAGACAGTGGTGCTACTCGTTTCGTAGAAATCGCTTTGTACACTCGCACCTGCGATGTTCAATCGACTTCCGTGCACACGCGGACTTCTTTGCGGACTTTTCCCAGCGACGTTGGCACCTTTGTTCCCTGGGCGCAGAATTTTCGGTTTGCAGGCGGGCACTGGCGCACCGCAAACCGAAGGTGCGGAGACGAGAGAGGAGACGGAAGTTAGTATGCCCGGTTGCTTCTAAAGAGCCAGGCAAAACAATGCTGCTCGTCTTTTAAAGAAGACAGGCCCAACCCCCTGTTCTCGCGCCCTCCCAGCCCCCTCCTGCTGTGGAGGCCCTCAGCTCCGCTTTAATTAGCTTTACCGGTCGGTAAACAATAAGCCCTTATTTCTGATGAATTAATTTCCAACAATTCCGCTCGCTGGCGTGCGCGAGTCCGCGGCTTTCACACAGAACGACGACGCTAGCCTCGTGGCAGCGAACCTAACGAGCATCCCATTTCGCGTAACACTATCTGCTGCCTCTCCTGCAAAGAGTGACCCAAAAATGAAGCCTTTTTTAGCCTCTTTTTGGGCCCACGATTTGGAACTGAATTTTGTGCCAAATGATACCTTATGATGAGACATCAATCGCAACAAATTTTAGAGTTGAGGTGATAACTAGTTTCTGAGATATGGAAGGTCAAAGAAGTGAAAATTCGTTTCAATTCCTTGACCTCCCATATCTCAGAAACTAATTATCACCTCAACTCTAAAATTTGTTGCGATTGATGTCTCATCATAAGGTATCATTTGGCATAAAATTCAGTCACAAAATCGTGGGCCCAAAAGGAGGCTATTTTTTTAGTCACTCTTTCTGGTACGCGGGGTCTTTTTTTCTAAAATTAGAAAGTCATTGTTGTACTAGTTTGTACTAGGTTTATACCGCGTTGTGCCGTTGCGATTTTGTCAAGAATTCGAAACCCTTTTCGAGAAAATAAGAAAACCAATTTTAAAGCTAGCCCCCTTTTTGGAAAGTATCGTTTTTCTTGATTGTACTGCACTGTACTAGTTGCACGGGCGTTCTTTCAGCCACGGTACACAGAGCGGGCGCTATTCTTTCCAAGCGGTCGAGTAAACGCAAACGGGAGGTTACCAACGACACTTTCGGCCCGCGATCTAAGCGGCTCTGGGTGAATCGCGCTCCATCGATCCTCCGTGGAACCGCTCGACGAGCGGCGCACCCGTGAATCTGTTTCGCGGGCAGAAGGGTTCGATGGAAGAAAATCCCGGCAGGGAACGGGAAGAGGAAGAGGAAGAGCTAGGAGCGGCCGCAGCTTATAGCGGCGCGAGACGCTCATCTGCATTTCAAATCGGCCGCCCCCTCGCCCAAGATTTCCAAGCGCCACTGTGGAGGTCCGTGTGCTCGAATACCTGGGGACGCGGGCGAGCCACGGTGTCGGCCGGATCGCGTGTACACGCGCTGGAATGCGGCACGATGGATTCGGGATCGCCAGCGGGTCGTTCCGCTCGCGGCCTTCTTCCACCGATCGAACGCGCGCGGATTTACGGTAAGCGGCGGACAAACGAGGCGGCCGGAAGTCGAGCACGCTTCCGGGCCGACCGACCACCCTCCAGCCGGGATTACGTGCTCCTGTCCTGTTCCCCGATTAAACAGCGCCCGGAGATTCTATCAGTAAGTGGACGTGCAGCGCCGTGCCGCCCGATCGGACGATGTTAATTAGCCTCCACGTGCTCCAAAGGAATTGAAGAGAGATCGGGGGTAATAATCAACTCACCTTGCCGACCCCGGTCAACTCTTTCACGCCTATCCTCCGCAGTAGGGCGGGCGGCGCGGGGGGTGGCGACTTGATGAGCAGAGCCGCGTATCCATTCGGGAAGATGGTTTGCTCCTCGGAGCCGATGTTCTCGTCGCCAGAGCGACGTCGACGGTGCGGGCTCGACGAAAGGTTCAACTTCTGCGCTGCTCTGAAACAGTAACGCAACACTTGTTAGTCGGAATAACAAGCTCAAAGTATCGCGGGATAATGTGAATGTACCAATTTCTACACATTTAAGAGGTTACTCGACATAAAGAAGGTGTAACAAATTTGTTTGTGATCTAAATTTGCAGAGTAATTGATTAATTCTTTAATAACACCGGTTTACAGCCATTTTGTGCAGTAGATGCCACTATTTTTAAACGATTTTATTCAGCTTCGATCCTCTGTTTGTATGTTTGTATGTATGGTTAAAATGTGGCAACTCAAATTTAACCCACCTCCAACTATCCAATTGTCTTGAAACTTTGCAGGCGTTCGTAGTATATCAACATCGAAATTGAAGTACAAGAAAATAATTATTTTTTACTTTCATTTTTTCGACCGAAAGTGACATCGACAACTCATTTAACCCTCTGGGAAAAATTGAAATCTCAAAAATGGGCCTAGTGTCTCATTTCTTACTGTGAATCTGCACTTTTACGAAGAGAACAAGGTGCTACCGAAGAAAATCTATAGATAAACACCGAAGCTAGAGACAATTGTGTGAAAACAGTAAAATTTCATTATTTTTTTCTCAATTTTCTGTTTTTTCCATTTTATTTTGTTATTTCAATTTTAATTTCATTCATTCTGTACATTTTCCCCAGTATTTTCTCAACATATGTGTGTTTTACAAAATAATTCTGGCTCTATTTTGTCTTTTGTTAGTTTCGGGACATTTACCTTGGTAGGCGCATACTAAAAGCGGATATCGAATTGCTCGGGGAAATACGCGTGCCCCACGCGTTGATAATCTCGAAACCTAATTACGCAAACATGCAGAGGGAGAAGGAGACTCGGCTGGCTGTTCCCCGAGAATTCTTCAATATCCCGTGGACTCCACAGCGGCACGCGATGCAAAAAGCCAAGAGACAACGCTAGCGTGCGTCTCGCGGGCTCGCATGCGGCCTCGCGCGGATGTATAATAAACTTTTTCTACCGCGGAATCCAATACGTGGCCGTTAGTCGCATACAGGAGCGATCGTGCGGGGGAAGGGAGCCGCTTAAATCTCGGGAGAGCCGAGCAGACGGTCGTTCGTTCGTCTCGAGCGCTTCCTGCGATGCCTATCTCCTAGATACGGAACCAGAACCGTAGGAAAGGGTCGCGGGATTCCGGAAGGTATGTGTCTCGGGGGTGGCTGCGTGACATACTCCGCGGGGCAGGCCGGTAATCAGCGGAGGTAATGTGCCGGAACCCCGTGCGCGACAGGGCACCGCGTTTAAAGGGGTGCACAGGTCGCCAGGGGGATGAAGAGGTGTAACAGCAGGACCATCAGGGGCTCAGTTTCGGCGGGGACAGAGGACGTTCCAGGGGCTCGGTCGCCCTAACTTCTCCAGCCCTCGGGCCTCGTTAACCCACGCTCTGTGAAATTGGAAATACCAACGAGAGAGCGGACTAACTCTCTTCCCTCCACGCTCTCACGCTCTCACGCTCTCTCGCTCTCCGGAGAGCGAGCCAGCAGCCCTCGTTCCGCGGCGCCCCCGTGCAGGCATTCGCCCGACCGCTGGGGGGCGGGGAGCGTGATAAAAAATAGAAAGGTCCTCGAAAGCGTGCGGAGAGAGGGGGACACGGTTATCAAGGTTTTCTGGCCGCTTGCTCGGCCCGCGAGCCGCCACTTCCGGCCGCATTACGCCCGAATAATCCGCGCCGTTTGCCGCCCGCCGCTCGCCTCCATGGACCGAGGCTAATAGAGTCTCCCGCGCCGCGCAAGATAACCACACACCACTGTCGCGCCGCGGAATCGCATTTCTCGCTGTTGCTCTTTTTACCGCGACGTTAGCAACGGTCTGTCGCGCGAGCTCCACGTTGCTATAAAAAATTCGTTACCGGCTGAACCAACCGGCCAAGATAAATGTTAAAAATTCGCGGGACAGGAGCGTCACTGTACGGTGACTAGAGTTTAGCTGATGCGTGCAAAGATTTTTTCTCGGCAGGCTGGCTTTTTCGAGGGACGCGGCTCTACGGTGGAACGAGATACGCAGCATTTTCAGAGATCAGGGACTCCCGAAATGGACCGATCTCGAATTCACGAGTCAACAATTCGGCGGCCCCTCCTAACGAGTGTCCACCGCAAAATCGTCGCGCCGCGTCCCTCCTCCGCGTCGAGTTGACGCCCCGTTTCGACTTTGACGACCGCTTTAATTATTTGCAGGCCCCGCTTCGGCATCCGCCCCCGATTTTACGAACCGGAACTTCGACGAGCGATTCCACTGGTCGGATTCGCGAACGCTTACCGAGTCGCACAGTATCGTTTTTATCGGCGCCACGCTTTTTATTCGCCGCCGCTGATTTTTCGCCAGGCTCGACGATCCGCGAAACTGCCCTGCCCGGTGAAATCGCTGCTCCATGATCGGTATGCGGTGGAGGGGTGACGAGCTATTTCCAAGCGGAATAATTGGCGACGGTGCTCGGATGACCATCGATTGCTCCCAGATGGTGGCGGACGAATGCGAGAAACTTATTTCACTCGGCCAAATATTTAAACGGGAAAGTAAGTTTCCAGGTGGAGGGAAAGTTCGGATACTTTGCGACAGCCAGACGCCAGAGTCAACACCGTCGACGAGAAAATGTAGTTGAGCGAAAGTACCCTCTCTTTCACGCGTCACTTTTCTTTCCTACCCGGCAAGTCTGTTTAATTGAGCCTCTTAATATTTGTCCTCTCAAATATGGAGTCGCCTTTCGAAACACTGTCACGAAATAGTAACAAATTTGCTGCGACTTGCGACAAATATCGAGGCGATTAGGAGATGGAATCATTAAATTTGCTACTTAGATTCTCGTGACCGAAGAAGAACTCTCAAAACGATCGAGAGGAACGCTCGAGGACAACTCGCAGAATCCTTGTCGCGGGAGAATATTCGGCAGTGGCAGGCAGACGACTGACTCTACTTGCTAGGTTTTGTAACAGAATAGAACGAACGGCAGTCCCTTCGTTTCGGGGAGAAAAAGTGTGTCGTTTCTTCCATCCCCCGTGGCGCGCTTCGGAAATCCGAAAACGAGACGGAGGATCTGGGGAGGCGCAGGTGCGCGTCGCGAAAACGCAATCTGCGCATCAATCACGAGGAACAGATGCGTACTAGTTTCCTCGCGTGTTCTCAATCTTCGACGAAAGGTCGTTTCCCAGCATACCTGTAATCGACGATCAGCTGCGATATGGTGAATGGAATTGGGACATTATTTAGCCCGGATATAAAGCTCTGCGTAACAACCTTCAGCAAAGTCGGGGCTGGTGAAAAGTGCTTCGGACCTCGGCCTCTATTAATTACAATTATCCGCAGTGTTTACGGGGCGATAAATAAGAGGGTCGGTGACAATACGCGGCGCGCAAATAGTTATATCTGCAGACGAGTCCGCGACTATCGATCCCGCTGACAAAGTGAATGAGTTAGAAGGCCATTAAAACGACGAGCGCTGAAAAAAATGCTGTCGAGTAATCGGATTGGTAGTAGCATCGATCATGCGTCGTTGACCGTGTTCGACGTTGACGGACCCCGTCAGAGGCCCCTGCGTTGGTGCCGTTATAAATTTTCCTGCTCCCATCGCACCCTTCCTTTTTCCTTTTTTTTTTGTTTTGTTGTTTTATATATATGTTTTGTATATAGTGTAGCAACGAAGGTATCGAGCACGAAGAGGGTCGCCTGCGCGCAGCGTGCTCTCGTACGCTCGTAATTCGCACGGAAATTACACGCTTAATTCGCGATGTTATTTACGAGCGAGCGGACACTCGCCCTCTGCCACCCTCCGCCGCCCTTCTTGGCAACTCGCCACGTATCTCGGCTTAATCAAGGAAATTATGGCGCGAAGCGCTTTAAACGTCGAGGGCCGTTAGTAAGGTCGCATATCTCCTGCTCCGACGCGCCTGATACGCACCAGCCCGGCTGGAATTAAAAACTTCGGGAAAGATGCGAGCACGCGAGCCTCGCCCGACGAGAATACGTCTGGGGACTTTTTATTCCGCCGTCCACGATGGATGAACCACGTGGAGCTGGTAAACTTGCGAGCGGAGCGAAAGGAATTGATTAAAATAATTGGGGGCCAAGGTTCGGGGAACCGAGGAGTCACTTGGTTTTAAGTATTTTCGTATTTGGTCTGGTCTTTGGTGTAGGGGTCTATGAAGACATTTTTAAACGTTTTATTCAGCTTCGATGCTGTGTTTGTTTGTTCGTATGTTTGTATGGTTCACATCTGGCAACTCAAATTTAACCCACTTCCAACTATCCAATTGTCTTGAAACTTTGCAGGCGTGCGTAGTTTGGATGACAATACAATATTTAAAAAAATAAATTAACTAATGGGGGTGAAAAAATTATCCAGTCATCAATAAGTATAACCCATAACCACAAATCCAAACGACTTGAAATGAGCCACTCGCGTTCTTTGGGACATTCCATGCGAACTCGGACAGATTTTGGAGTAAGTTTTCGTAGATTGCTGAAATTTGAATATGTTGTAGACTTTAGAGATATTTAAACGTACCCCAAAGGATTTTTCAAATTTTTGAAAAATGTCGATTTTACAGCTGTTTGAAGTAAAGTGCTAACTTTTTTTCAACACCCAATTTATGTACGAATAGTAAAACTAAAACTTTGCAGGCGTTCGTATATCACCATCAAAATTGAAGTACGAGAAAAGAATTATGTTTTAGCTTTTAGTGCATTTTAATTAAGTTTTTACTACATTTTTAATAAAATCGTTTACCAAATTTCTTTTATATATTTTTTATTACCCTCACTGTTTTATGTCTACATTCGCTCTGGGCTGCAAGCGAATCACCAGGTGGGTCGACAAGTTCGTAACCTTCTTCTTCCAGTTTGATCTTTTTCTCCTCGCGGGCGTCCCTTTCATGCTCTCCTCCAGCCAGTTGCCCGGAAACGGAAAGAAAACACCGAGGATTCCAGCGGGATGGATGGAGAACATCCGAGAGAGGAAGTCCGGATAAACCACATCCCCGACGGTTCGCGTCGCATCGAAACGACAAATCCCTCTCCCACCCTTCCGCCCAGCCACCTGATTGAATTGCCATAATCGATTCGTGAAAAATCCCGACCGCGTATTCACGTGCCTCTCACATTATCCCCGCTCCCCCTCGCTTTCTCTTCCCGCTTCGCCCTGTAATATCGTCGAGTCTACACTCCCACTTCCACCGTCCAAGATAATCAAGGGCAATCCCTTTCTCTAATCCCCCTCGTCCACCATCCATCTGCTTTTCCAATCGCCGATTTTCACCCCGTGCCGTGATTCCACGCTCCGGAATCTCGCCTGCTGAACGGACAGCGCTTGCCCGTTTCGCCAAAGCGTTTTGGAACCTCGAGCACAGCGAAGGTGCGAACAGAGTAGCACGGAAATTCGAAGGGTTGGTCAGTACCGGGCTCGCGGACTTCGGAGTGGCCGCTTCAAATTCGAACGACTGGAACTCGAGCTAGGAAATTTAACATCCCCCACTGCAAAGTTGGAAGATCGACACTAGAGCTGGCAAGTTCAAGCGTCTCGCTATTGACTATCAACATTCGAAGTTTGGGTGAATAAATGTGCGACCCTTGACTGTGAATTTGAATGACCAACGGCTCAGCCAGCAAATTTCGAGCTGCTACCTCGAAATTCGCTGTGGCTACAAGCTGCAGACGTGGACTCTCGTATCTCGAAAGGAAAACGACAACGGAGTGTTTGGTCGGAACAAAACTCCCCTCGGGTTTCCAGGAAGAAGAAGGAAGAACGGGAAGTTCGGACGCGCTGTTTCCGCGAGGCGCGGTACGTCCGCAACACGCAGCGGAGGGAAACGGCGTGCGTGAGTGGACCGTTTAACTTACATCGCTCCACGTGTGCGGCCGCCCGCTGTCGTAAATCATACAGGGACGGCGACGAGAAGCGGGCGAAACGCCGGTGGAACGAGCTGCTAGGAGAAGAGGAAGGGTGGCCGGGTGTCTCAGCTGTTCGCCGCTAGCAGCTCTGATTGAATTGCTTCCGCCGTTTTCTCGCGCACAACAAACCGACAGACACACAGGCTGGCGGGCCCTTCTAAACTCGCGTTCACGTGTGTCGATTCCGTGCCAAGAAAATCCACAGGGCGGTATGGAAGCTGTCGATATAATTTCCCTTCCGCATCGAGGGCTGCCGAACGCTTTTGTTCTCCGTGGCCCCGTGGCGAGGTGGCTGCGTCTCTCGCGCGAGAAATGGATCTCGACGGCCCGCTTTCGACGATAAACATTCATGATGCTGCATCGAAACAAGACTCGTCGCAGGAGAAGGGAGATGGATGCGAGGGGCTGGCTATTCGGGTATCAAGGTAGGCTCTCGCTACGCCTCGACTCGCCGAGGCGCAACTTCTGTTCTCACTTCTCCTCGAGGAGAAATCCGCGGTTCGCAGTCGCGCCGAGGAGGATAAAATGAGGCGAGGCGCAGTGAGAATCTACGTTTAGGCTTGAGGAGAAGGAATCTGGCGACAGCAGAGGTACATCAATTGGTTACAGGAGTTCACCTTGGCAAATGGAAGATTCAGAGTGCCTGTGCTTGGAATATTTCCTTCCTCCCTGTTCGTCGCAGCGATACGCTCCAGAGGACCATCTCGGTACGCTTCAGTCTCCTAGATTTGCCGTTGGCAAGGACGGCGACCTTGACACGAAGAGCGGGCGACGTCCACAACATAGGGTGTCGCATCGCCTCCTATCGCAGCCCCCCGTCGTTTGTCATTTGCCAGAGACGCACCGGTCGTCGATAAAGCTTGCGATGGCTACGGGGATCGGCGGCAGCGTGGTTAGACCGTCGGAGAAAAAATGAAGCGAGCGCGATGGGACCACGGGCAAAGGCGGAAATTGCGGGCTGCAGATGGACCGAGCAACCCCTCGACGGTCCTCCACCGAACCGGGCTCTTTGTGATCCTGCGCAGCGCGATGCGTTTCATCCTGCAGACGCATTACGCTCGAATTGATAAGAACGGAACAAAAAGGAGTGCCGCGCGGCTGAGGGAACGCGAAATGTAGGGGAGTGAGGTGGGAGGAAGGGCGAGAGTATCACCCCGTTCCCCTTCGATACACGAGTGCCGCGTCTATATACGGGTACGCGCGCGCGAACTCGCCAAATTGATGTATAGAAAGGGGATGAGCGCGGCTCCTCGTCCATCAACGGCAGCTACGAGGCGCGCGGAGGGGGTTGGCTGCAGCCCGCCGGTGTAGGGTGGCCAGAGACGATGGCGTGTGCAATGAAAACCTCGCGTATTTATCGGCCATGGAGAGCGCGCAGGGAAAAACGAACGCGGGCGCGAAATGAAACGCAAGACGCGGGCGAAGAATTGGAAAGGGGGTGGGAAACTGTGAGGGTGGTCGCGGGAAAGTAATCCCAGCGGGCCCGTTGAAATATAGTTACGAGTCTTTGTTGAGAGAAACCGAGCCGCTGAGGTGGTGGAGCAGTGCCATGGCCGATCGGTTCATTTCACGGCACGTTACACGCGTAATTTTCGAATATTGTCCTGATTTATTCGTCGTATTAACGGGGCAGAGAGTGGCCATGCCCCGGTCGACGATCCTCCAGGCTCGCCACGGTTCCCCTCCCGTCGCGGGACCATAAATATTCAAGGAGGCGGCGACAACGACCGCGATCGGGAAAGGAAACGCTGAGCGCCGTGTCCCGGCGGCGCGCGAGCAACCGTGGAAATCGGATTTGCGTTAGGGAAAAGTTTGATTGCCGTTGCCATCGAGGAGGGTGTCTTCTCGACGACGATCCGCCGACCGGTCTCGCACTCCAGGCTACGCCCAATGGAAATGTTTCTTGCCCCCGCGAAACGTTATCGCGTTACTCGCGCGTCCCGCGCGCCTCGTCGACTTCCGACGCTGGTAAATCTAATTTTCACGCTCGTAAACTCGCGGCTATTCGGGCTCGCCCGCGCCGCACAGTGGGACAAACTGCTCCTTTTTATGTCAAAATCGTAGAGCTTTTGATAGGAATAGGGTAGAGGGCTGAATCTTTTTCAAGGTTAAAGCTAAGATGTTGCAGAGTAAGGGAAAAATATTGAGAATGTATAGCAAACAAGTTTTGACCTTGAAAATCTAAGGCAAACTTGACATTTTCGAGAAAAAAAACTTTCGATTTTTCCGTTATAACGTGAGGTTGACGTTTTTTCTTGACTTGTTATACATCATTTCGTATAGATTTTGATGCGCTGAATTCAAATCTGTTGGCAGAATTTGCCTAGGCCTTCATGATTCGAAGAAAAATGCGATTTAAGGGGACCAGGCAGTGAGAAACTCGATTTTTTGTTGTATTTTTCGAAAGTACCACCCTTCCCGAGTAAAATGCCGTTTGGTTTATGTTAAAGTTCGCAAATTTAAGGATTTACAGTCCAAAAGGTCCAGCGAGTCGTAAATCGTTTCTGCGCGCGCGCAGGTAGACTAATTCCTCTTTCGAAACTTTAAACGCGTTTCTCTCGGAATCATATTTCCTCTTTGTTTTTGCAGTGATTGCGAAAAAACGGAGGTACAAGTCGATTTGAAAAAAAGTCAGCATATGTGAAACACGTCTAGTTACGACCTGGACCTACGCGCAAGTCTGTGAAAATTTCTGTTTTGGCAAAAAAAAAAATAAAATGGCTCTTTTCCCTGGCAAAAAATCAAGTTTCTCTAAAATTTGCCGTTTTACAGCTGCCAATTTTATAATCAAAACTTGTTTGCTATACATTCTCAATATTTTTCCCTTATTCTGCAACATCTTAGCTTTAACCTAAAAAAAGATTCATCCCTCTATCTTATTCCTATCAAAAGCTCTACGATTTTGACATAAAAAGGAGCAGTTTGTCCCACTGTGCGCGGGGGTGATAGCTTTCGAGGTCGCTTTCTTCATCTGCCTCGCGATGCTTCTCGGGCTGCTTGGATTATCTTGCGCAAGTGAAACTCCTGGGTACAGCAGCTCGGCCACGCTGTAGATGAATTTGACCCTGCAATTCTCTCTTGCGACAGCTACCAACAGAGTCGCAGCGAGATCGGAAATGCTTTCACAGTCCAACGGCGAAGTTAATTACTTCGATCCGCGCTGGACTCGCGTGACCAGAAAAACATGCGGCATTAGATTACTCGGTCGAAAACGTGCGACTGGCGTTCTGTGAAAACGAACGGGCGCAAAAGGGCCACCGTAAACAAAAATTGCGGATTCCCCGTTGGCTTTTTTTTTTCTCTCCCCCGGGGGTGGTTTCCTTGGATGGCGTCGCCTGGCGCGGATGGGGCCAGGCATTTATCGGGCGGATAGAATTTTATTGGCGCAATATCGAGTAACTTTCATTTGTCAACGGTGACGATGCTCGTTGGCTGTCGGTTCCCTTCAAAGCGAGCCAGTCACACGTCGCTGGGACGAATAAATTTTCGATAAACCGACGTCGACGGTCGACGATCGCTCCGATTCCGCTGTCCCGACGACGCGACGGCGCGTATCGAATTTCCGTCGCCGAAATAACGCTGAAATATGCCACGCGCATGACAGGAACGTGTCTGAGCACCGAACGCTTCAGAATAAATCACATCGCTGCCGGAAGTCCCGTTTGGTATCGCGACGTTAGCCAACCGATTATCCTTCCTGCCCTTTAACCTGCGGAACAAGCGAAGAATTGACATCTGACGGTACAAGATTGCATCAAACTCAATGATCTCAGATAAAGCGAGACAGGAAAACAGCGGTTTTCAAGCTAGAAATGACAAATGGAAAGCGCCAAAGTCGCCTTCAACTCGATCCCCCGAATACTCCCAGCGGGAGTGGGTTTTCGGGGAGGCTCGTGGGTGGTTGGTTGATCCTTCCTCGCGTGCGCTCGCCCTCGCAGACGCACGATTTTCGCCCGCCGCGGGAACGCGTTAACAAGCGAGAGGGAGTTTGGGGGAAAAGCGGCCTCGTAGATCAAGGAAAGCGTCGAAGCTTCGAAATATCGAGGGTCGGAGCGGAGTCTGGTTAGCATAATGTCAGCCGGGGGCGACGGCAAGGGAGCGCAGGTAAGACGGGTGGGTCGGAATTTCTTAAAAATGTCAGACAGGAGTATTCGCCGTAGTCGCGGGGGAGAAGTCACGCGTTCTATACAAGGCGTCATAAAATTTCACGCTATCGACAGTCTGGGGGTGCGCGGGGGCGCGGCGAACGCGAGCGGCAAAATATTCCCGCGGGCTCGTCGGAGTTTTGCGAAGTCTCGCGTGCTATCGATGCCCCGAAACGCGCTGCAAATTGCTGCACGGTAATTCCGGGGACTTTACACGAGCTCCCAGCTGCCTGCGCCGCGAGCGCGTCGAATTCCTCGCGATTCGCAAATTAGAGGGCTGGAGCATCTCCCCGGCCAGCCCTAGTGGCTCGATAAAAAGAGATCGTACCAGTGTGGAGGGCCTTAGCTGTCCCAAGATTCGCAGCGGAACGAGGTCCATTTATCTTCCCCGAAGGTCTCCATCGTCTCGGGAGCGAGCTCGTTCCCAGGGCCGACGAGAACAGAACGTGCCAGCGTCGCCGGAATTACGAGCAAGTTAAATATGACGGAACGTTCCGTGGCATGTGACACAGGGCACTAAAGTCGAGATATACCTGGCCGATTGCAGCGTCGAGTTTACGGCCCGGCGCTCTCGTCGGAAGACGGCTAAACGCGGGCGACGTTCGCCTACTGGTCCGTGAAACGTAGAGCAAGTTACGAATGCGACGGAAGAGGCTTAATACGTCCAACTCGTCCACCCTTTATCTCCCCGTAATAAACTCCCCGCGCGCGAGTGCACGAGCACGCGTTCCTTGGCCACCATCTCCTCTCCTCTCGTCAGTCCCATTCCCTCTGGATCTTTCCTTCCTTCCCCGCCCGTACCATGGGCTTAATCAGGGCTGGAAACCGTTCCGAAAATAACTGTTTAAAACTGTTATATAAAGGTTCCGATCGAAACGGTTATGGAGAACTTTTGTTCCAAATAACTGTTACGAAGAACCGAAATTCCCAACGATTATCTGTTTCGGTTACGGTTCCTATTTTCCTCTTCGTATCAGTTCCATAACCGTTATATTTTCGGTTCTATATCGGTTTCGAATCGGCTCCAGAATCAGTTCTTATATCGACTTTTCCTTAATTGATATCATTCATTATCGTAGCTGTAGATGTTCATCTTTTTTACAAAATCCTTATAGAAACAGGAGAAACTTTTAATTTCCTATTCTGAATAATATAGTATAGTGTGAGTGAATGTAAAAAATATGTAGCTGATTTATTTATTTCAACGCTTTATTATACATGATATGTATAAATGTTTCTTCTTTTTCTTTAAGGATTTTGTAAAGAATATGCACATACACAGTAATCTGCAGCTACAATAATTAATGATATCAATTAGGGAAAAGTCGATACAAGAATTGATTCTAGAACCGTTTCCGAACCGATATAGAACCGAAAAAATAACGGTTATGGAACCAATATGAGGAAGGAAATAGGAACCGTAACTGAAATAGATAGCAGTTGGAAATTTCGGTTATTCATAACAGTTATTCAGAATAAAGGTTCTTCGTAACCGTTTGGAGAACTGAAATCGATATTATAACAGTTTTCAAGCCCCGGGCTTAATCTTCCGCCGGCAAACTCGATAAAACGTCATGGGACGCGAGACGACACTGCCATTTTTTCGTCAAACGCCCACTTTCCTCGCGCCCTGCCAGCTTTATCGTCCTCCTCGTATCGCCGCGGCGTTATTGAACGCGAACTAAAATGTATTATCCATAAAAGATACTCCACAGGCACGCCCCGCCCAGTGCAGTGCATAAAGCCTGGGAAATTTCGCGTCGTTGCCCATCACCGCGCACGACTAATACTTACGGTTCCATCGCGCTTATTGGGAAATATTCAAGCTCCCAAGCATCTTCCACCCCCCCCCTCCCGCCCCCGTAATCGAGCTATCCCTCTCTGCCAGACGTCTGCCGCGGGAATTACTCTTTCAGGGATTCCCCGTCGCGGCCGCGAAATATAACATGACCCTTAATGCTACTCGGGACCCTGTGTAATATCTCTAATGCTCGAGAGCCCGGGCCAACTGGAACCGGGACGTCCCCGATAATACACTTTTCCGCTCCATCCCCCTCCCCCTGTTCCTCCCCCTCTCCCTTTGCTCCACGGCTTTCGTGCAATTACCTGGCGAGACGCCGTCCATCTCCCCGGAGATCCTGACTAAGGAGTCGGTCGGACAGACTTTGCCCGGATCTACTCCACTTGCTCCGGCGGCGCACCTACGCGCTACGGGCGTAACATGAGCCAGTAACCGGCAGTAGTATAGACGTTGTTGCGGTCAGCCGCGGCCGGCTTCTGAGTAGTTGAGGCCAAATGAGGGCCGACAGGTGCTCGCTCTCCAGCCGGCGGACACACCTCCACTGCTTCTGACTGATATCGCTCGAACTACCCAACAACAAACTATCGGTTTCTTTGGCGGAGGACACGGACGCGGTGTCTGGTCCGCTTCGAGTCCGTGGCAAGACCTGGGCGACCCGCTGCGCGAATACAATGGCAACGAATCCAGATGGAACTGATTCTGCTCCTTCTTCCGGATAGGTCGGTACCATGGGTTGGAGGGAAGGCGCAGGAGTGCTTGATAAGGGAAGCTGTGATTACGAGAATGTTGTCCGAGAGGTATTCGTTACGATATAGGGTCATTCCACGCGAAGTTGGACAATTTTCGGAGTAACATTTCGGATTTTGGTGCAACTTGGATATGTTGTAGTCTTTAGGGGTATATAAACATATCTCGAAGGATTTTTCGAAATGTCAAAAACTGTGGATGTTACAGCTCTTTGAAATATAGTGTTTACTATTTTTCCAAAAAATATAACTGTTGAACTAACAAACTGATAAAAATTACCTTTTGGGCGCTTATAGTGCAGATATAAGAGTACCTAATAAAAATTATTGCACTTAATAAAAACGAATATTTGACCGTTTATTTAGTAATTGTTCTAAACAAATGCAATTTTATAGTTGAAGGCACCTTTTTAAAAATTTGGAAAAAATAGGAGGATAAAGCCCTGTTTTTCCTCTTCATGGACATGTTTTGAAAAACGTGGACGTTTTAAAATTGGCTAAATGAAAATTAATTGAATGCAGTAAGATTCCGCGTGCGTCTGAATCGGGGCTGAATCGTGGCACGCTCGTCGATAATTATACGTGGTTTTCCGAGCATAATCGAAGATACATCTCCGGCAGACCGTAAATACGCGTTCCTTTATTTAATCTCGGCGGTCTCACTGCCTGTGGCTACGGTTGTTGCCAGCGAGCGATAGGAAGACCACAGAGACCACCCTCCGCAGACTGTGGACCATCAGGCCCACCCTCCTTTTGTTGCCGCGTAAAGGCTTCGAAACGAGACGAAGAAAACGAAGGAAATAGAAGGGAAAAGGGGAGAGTATCTCTCGGGCTTAACATGCCTTTTGTCGATATAATGCAATTTCTATGGAGCGCGAGGACTGTTTCCAAATAATATCCTCCCACTACGCCACTTTGATGCCAGCCTTGTCATTCAACAATCGTCGCTTTCTAACTAAAGACAGCCGCGTCAACTCTCAAGGGTGCGACACGATAACTCGTCGAATTGACCAGCGCGGCAGCGATCTCGAATTCAGAAACTATTCGCGTAGCCGGTGCCGTACGTGACGACAAACGGTCGCAGTTGCACGCACCAGCCGCTACGGCACCCCTGCCTCTCGCCCCTATCCGCGCCAGGACCGGTGAAGTCCTCCTGGACACGCAACGTCTGCGTGCCAGCACTGGAAACTATGCGATTTCAAAAGCCCCGGCTGAGCCCCCAACCATTCGCGTTGATGCACGCGAGACAGGCGCCTGCTCGCATCGGCTCGGTCGCTCGTGTTGACGCTAATCGTAAGTTTCTAGTTGGCAAGCGGGGATCGATACCGATCGACACTGCGATCCACCGCAATCTTCCTCTGCTCAACGCGCTGATGTGTCGCCGGGATAACTGGTGACCGACACCATGTAATTCACTGACAAGTGAATTTCGCTGCAGATGCGCTATCAGTGATGGACAGCGTGTACGACGACACTTCGATCCTATCAGCCTCTAAAGCCCCGTATCCAAAGTAATTGCTACCCGCAACTTGGATAACCAACTCGGAGAGCAACGCAAGACCGTCGAGATGCGGGGCTCGCTCTGTACTCTGTGCTCCATCGACTCGCACAAGTGCACGGCGCGCCACCCCCGCGCGCGGAAGATCGAAGATCGTCCGAGTGCAGGCACGCAAATAGAGAGGGACCCGCGTCTGTGTACACGAGGCAATAGCGAAATTGCGGCGAGGAGGGGAGCACAGAGAGGCTCCGAGCTGTCCATACGCAGCCAGGAACGTCGGAACCGAAAGCAATCCCAGCGAGCGCCGGGCCTCGACTTCTTGCGGAGGTGCCCCCCGGCCCGCTTCCGCCACCGGTTCTCCTCGCGTCTTATCCCTTCCGTCTTTCATCCGACATTCACTCGGTGCAAGAAGTTCCGTGTTCCAACCAAGTATTCGCCAAGTTTGGAGAAGGCTTACGCGCACCGTCTCCCCTCCTGCCCGGCATCCTTCCGTCTACTCGCTCGCGCGCGCACACACCCCCGCGGACAACAAAGATCCTCCTCGCTTGTTGCTCCGCGTAATCTCGCGGCGCAGAGAGAGAGAGAGAGAACGGGCAGCATGGCACGCGCGCTAAGAGGATTGCGTGGCCTCCCTTTGCGTTTGCATCGGTAATTAGACCAACGGCTCGTTCACCGGGCTTCCTGCTTCCCGGGGCAGGCATTGCGCGAACGTCATCCTCCAACCCTTTCTCCCGATCTTCTTCGACTCGCATCTCCTGGAGAATACAAACTTGCTCTCGTTTCCTGCGAACATTGTCCTCTCCCCTTGCTCGATTAGCTCGTGACTACTGTAGGATCACGGAAAAAAAGGGAATCCTCCAGACGGGACTCGAACTCGCGATCTCCAGATTTGCGCGCTGGCCAGCCGCCTCAACCACCTTTTTCTTTATAACGAGCGATTATTGTGAAAGTAACAAGGAAAAACAAATTATACATATATACAAAAGAGGTGCAGTAAACTAAAATGCACGGAAAGTTAGCAAGAAAGAACAAAATGTAAACTAGATTAATGGCTCTGGTGGTTAGCGTTCGTAATCTAACATATTACATACGTGAATTGATGGAATCATATTCTTTGCGTCGAAAAATACAATTGATGACTAGGAACAGGTCTTTGGGTTTACTGGTGGCTATATTAGTATTCTTATTTTTCCGAAAAGAGTTAACTGAGTTATGAAAGGCTTTTTTTATTTCAGTTCTGATTGCTTTATCTTTCAAGGCTTTTAGTAGGGAGTTGTTATGAATTGAATAGTTTTGGATTCTGGATAGGTTGTTAATTTAGGTAATTAAGGAGCACTTTTTCTTACGTAGGTTTTTGATTTTTGGGGTGACATATCTGTCTACTGAGTTAAAATTTGAAGTTGTACGCGGAGTTGAGTGATCTATTGCTTTTACTATAAGGGAGTTTAAATCCTCCTTAACCACCTCGGCTACCGCTGACTTCCCCCGGTCGTCGTTGCTCCGTGTCCCCTCTTACGGGGGTTCCTGATCCCACACTACCGGTCGAGAGTCACGTTGGTGCGCGCAAGAGGAACGTTTGATAAAAAAGGGCGCCTATTATCGTGCGCGTCTCTGTTTTAAGTACGATCCATGATTATTTTCACGGACCAAACGCGGCGCTACTTTTGCCAGCTATACTTCGCTGAAACGCGTCCGCGTTTATTTTTGATCGCCGCATCTCCGAGTACCCGCCGATAATGGCGAGTCGCGGCTTCAAAGGGACGCGTCTCTCGAGGGCCCTTTTTCCCGCGGCGCCAGCTGCAAAGCAACAACCATCGTCTCTGTAATACGCGCGATTAATTGTCGCCACGCATGCCGCGTGCTCAGGAGGCAGCAACGGTCGCAGCAGAATCGATGCACGAGCACGAAATAATTGGGTACAATCCACGCGGGCAGGGCTAGAGAGGCAGAGATCGCTGCTGAAACCTCCTTCGCGAGGAGCACAGACTCGATCGTCGCGAAAGCTACTGACGTCCTTGCCCCTGAGAAGGGACTTCTTTTCTATTTTCACGCGTTCGGCGGTAGAGGTACGCGGAGATGAAAGGGCGCGCGACGAGCCCCGAACAATTAAAATATCTTTGGAGGCGTTGCGAGCGTCGGGACCAGCGTGAATTATGGCTCACGGGGCGACGAAGCCTTCCGCGGTCCTCAAATTAAAATTGTCGGCCGATGTCTTTCGCGGCGCGTCTCCCTCGCTCGTAATTCATTTTTCAAAGCGGCCCGGCCGCGAGTCCGCCGCGACGTCGTTAATCGAAACCGTTTCAGCGCTCATTCGCTGATTCGCGCGGAGAAATTCTGGAATATTCGGTGTACCTTTCTTTTTATCTACATGCCACTCCAGAATTAGTCCGATTACTGGAACGCCGAGACAGACGGAGAAGCGTGCAGCGAGAACCGCGAATCGGGCCCCTCCCCACGAAACGTCACCCGCGCAATTTCACGCGTGTCTCGCCGAAAATAAAATTGACCGACGACACGGGTGGAATTACCGCCAGGAGAAGAAAAGCCACGTTCCTACGCATATTCCTGAAGGCGTCGTGGGAGCGTCGCGTCACCTCGGAGGTCACGTCAGTGTCTGACACCGCGAACGTCCCCTGGGACGTGGAACTACCCAGGCGTTCGAGGGATGCCCGTGCTCCAGCCGCGTTTACACGCGTGTGCGTTCCACCCGGTACGTGCTCGACGTGCACACGCTCGCAGGCGAAAAAGGAGTCCGAGTGTCAGCGGCTGGTATGATGGATGCGTCGGCTTTGACATAACGTAATACGCATAGACACGATAGTCACGCTCCTCTCCCTCTGATCCCTGTCTTTTTTATTCCTTCCTTGGCCATTTCCCCACCCGCTCCTTCTCTCGTCGTCGAATAATATGCCGAGCACGTAGGGCGCCTCGTTTCCCCGTAATTTTCATCTAGATTTTACGACACATCTCGCGAGAAGCTTGTGTCTCGATAATTCCACGCGTCGCCGTCATCGTTGACGCTGCTATCGTCGCTGCCAGTCCACCGGGTTACTTTTATGAGCTTGTAATCTTTATTCGCGTGTCTTAAAAAAAAACAACCCAACGCCCAGCTCCTCTGCGAACAAGGGATGGTTGGAGCAAGCGAAGTAGATAGATTTCTGCAAAGTGCACCTGCGCTTCGAGCCACGACACACAACTGCCGAAAGTAATGGAAAGGAGCCCTATGCGGTAGGTACCTGGGGTTGGAACGATCCGATCCTCCTCGGCGCAGGAGGGAAATAGGCGGGAAGCAATCGTATCATGAATATCAGGGAAGAAAGGAACGATCGGCGATCAATAAATCAGGGCGTGTTCGGGGAGTCCCCCGCTCTGGGAGGGGACGGAGAAATGTCGTGCGTCTTGATGGGTTCCCGGGCAAATAAAATACGACCCAATTTCGCGGTGCAAACCGCGAAACAATGGTATTGATCTTATTTCCATATCGGCCCGCCACGCAACCACCGCCACCGCCGACCAAGGGCGGCTATAGATGGATCGGACGAGCGAGGGTGAAGGATGAAGAAGAAGCTCAAAGGATGAGGCGCAACGGCGAGGGATGGCCAACGGGCTGGGGGTGCGTGCGACAGGGATGCGAGACCAGACCACCCCCGAAGCTATATATCGAGCGACGAATGTCGGACGTTCTGCGTGCACGTCACGTAGACAAGAGAGAGTCGTCGGCAGAGGTGAGACGGCGTGGCGCGGCGCAGCGGGGCCGAAACAGAGACGTCTTCCTCCGTTCTCCTCTCGCCCGTGTCGTTGCCGTGGGCTCGTCCAACAGGGGCTTACTCTCCGGGGCCACGCACTCGCATAATTAAGAAACTTCCGCGCCTCTTCTACCGTTCTTTCCTCCCGTTGGTAGTCGCCCCGCGCCGACGACCCGATTAAGACACCCGAGCAGGGGCTGAAAATGAAATCCCAGAGGAAGATTCATGGCCTCGTTCGAATCACTGAGAAACTGGCCAATTCGATGTCTGCTGGCCTAGATGCTTTAGAAGCGAGCGATATTTGAATAATGAATTTCACAATTTGGGTACGTTAACAGGAGAGGTCCTCGAACGAATCTCTTAAGTAATCACAGCCAGGGATTACTTTCCGAACGAAGTGGGGAATAAATGAGGGAATTTGCGCCGGATGTTCTAGCGCTTGTTACAGCCGGAATCTGGCAATTCCCGAGATTCTATTCTCAGTGATAGTCGAATAAATCAGAGAGAATGTGGGGGAGGAGCGAGAGCGATTTGTGTCCACGATGCGGACGCAGGGTATCGCCTTCCATAAGACGCTTTCCTCGTATCGTTTCCAGTGTTCTATCACACGCTCCGGTCTACACACTTTATATCTCCCCTCGGAAGCCACCCCAAGTCCTGCACACACCCACACACACCGCTCCAAACCGAGCGCGAGGGAGAAAGAGCGAGAAAACGAATACAAATGGATGTACATCGAGAGCGGCTTGTAAAATGCTATTTCCACCGACGTTTCGTCGCTTTTGTGCACTTTGCATCGTCGTCTAGATACACCGCAGGATGGGAAAGGGGGTGGTGCAGGGAGGGACGGGAGAGGACGAAGAAATGTGCCACAGACACCTCTTTCACAGGATATCGGTTTTCCAAAGAGGAAAGGGGGCGATGGCTGAAAGGCCATTGGCCGTTTCGGTGGACTTATCCTGTTTTCCTCGGCCTACAGGATGCATTTCGAGTTGACTTTCATCTAGCCCGTGTGTATATGTAAGCCGGAGATGTAAGTTCTGCTCGAAAGAAGATTCTCCTAGTGTGTTGATATATAGAAATCTGCTCTATCGTCTTTACAGGACATACTCCATAATATGGTATGTCTTCTCAGTCGACCTATGAACGTCATGTGCTTCTAGAGTTAAGTAAAGTATTACGTAACAAAGAATTGTATTTCCTTCCTAACCTATGCCAACACACCCCTAGGTGGTTTCTTTCCCTCGGCCAGGTGGAAGAATCGCGTCGGCCCTCCCCTGGACACGGCGAACCATTCACGAGCGACTCTGTCTTCTGCTCCTCGTCGCGGCAGCTTTTTGCGAGGCCGGGCGAAATCACTGGGCAAGCTCGAATCCGTGCGTTCTAATACCGAGCGACTTCCATTCGAGCGGCAGCGAAAGATAACGTTGATTTAAGGCAGCACTTCGGAGCAGGAGGGGGGGGTGGGTTGACAAATTGCCGAATACTCGAAGACCGACGCGGATAGAAAAGCGGTCGACGGTCCGATCGAAGGTGAAAGGTAATATGTCGCGACGGGAAAGAAAGGCTCCGGGAGCCTTTGACGCGCCAGTCGAGGAAAGGGATCGAAAAGGAGGACAATAGGGCCGATAAATAAGTCCGTAATCGGTGGCCCGCGTTCAGGTTTAGCCCGAACTGCTCGATCGACTCCCAAAGGTGACTTCGAGGGGAAGAAAGAGGCCTGTGTTCGGTGGAAAAAGCTCTGCCCACCCTCGTAAGCTCCATCGCCGACACGTCTCTGACCTCCAAAGGCACGCCACCCTACCCCGACGCTTTTTTCGCCAGTCTTACCTCGCGCCTCGCCACTCTCTTTCTCATTGGCCGCCTGGTATCCTTCCTCTCGACTCGTCCACGCTACGCGGCACTGCCCCCTCAGATAAAAAGAAGCGACTGTAATTAACGGCTTTCCGTGCTCTTATTTTTTACGAGCCCTTCGCCTCGCGTAACTGCACGCGTTTCTCGTTATTAAAGATGACGCGGAGTCGGCCGAGGGCGAGGTCTAGGGAACGGTCGAAGTCACGCGATGCACCGAGGCCCGTTCTACGAGAGCGGAATCTCGGTTGTTGCAACGGGGCGGTTTCTTTGAAACGCGCATGGGAGGACCATTAAGGGGTTATACCTAGTCAGGCACCCGAAAAGAGGCGAATATTTGTGAATTTTTTTTGAAGAAGCGGAAGCGTATAATTTTACAAAACTTTTTGCGCTTAAAAGAACAACATTTAAAGAACATTTGGTAATTTTTTCGTGGAAAAATATTTAGGTTTATAACAAAGTAACAACCGACATCCAAGAAGCCTTTTTAAAAATTTGGTTTTGCTAAAATCAAAAAACAAAACAGATTTCGTTAGTATATTAATGTATCCCCAGGTTGGCGGAAAGAATTTTCCGAAATACTAATTTAAAACAAAATGGTGACTATTTAAAGTTAAAAACTAAATTTTTAAAAATGATTCTTGGATGTCGGTTGTTACTTTATTATAAACATAAATATTTTTCTACGAAAAAATTACCAAATGTTCTTTAATTGTTGCTCTTTTAAGCGCAAAAAGTTTTGTAAAAATATAAGCTTCCGCTTCTTCAAAAAGAAAATCACAAATATTCGCCTCTTTTCGGCCGCCTGACTAGGTGGTATAACCCCTTAATCGCGCTTCGGAGGAGCTACTAGGGTGAATTAGACCAGCGTGATATCGTCTGGAGTATGGAGTCGCCGTAGGAGTGACCACGAACGATATATCTGTTCTCGTTGCGATCAAACTTATTCACAGAAAACAGGATTATCGAACTCCCGAGATCGTCCCATTTCACATCCTCCCTGTGGCGCTTGAATGTATTCTTAACGATAACCGCGCTCTTCTGTACTCGCAATTTCCCACAAAGTGGATGGATTACGCTTGATTAGATGACGGTGGGTGGAAAGAGAGCAGCGAATCGTTCGTAGCACATGTTCCCAAGGAACGATCCCCTTGAAGACAGAAGACTTTCCCAGTTACGGGCGCCCAAGTTCCTAATACCGAACTCGACACCTGACACCAAAGTTCACAAGTGTCTTCGACCTCTCCGCCTTCATTACACTCCTCTCAGCCACGGATACCTCGCTGCATTCCTTCCACTCGCAATGCGCCACAATCTGCCACGGCAAAGGCACGATCACAAAAGAAACATCCCCGGCGAGTGTCGCCGCGAGACCCAATTCCGCGACGGAGAGACTCGTCACAATGCCAGATCCCGCGCTCGTCGCACGCTCGCTCGGGACAAGGTATCATCCTCGCGCGTGGCAGGGGAGGATAATCGCGCGTAACCTCCATTTAAGCCGGCTGAACAGCGACGCGGCTCTCGCGGAAGAAAACACCCTCCCGCGCCCTCCAACCCTGGGACCGACAAACTTTTTCAATCTGGCGTCATTATGCGGGAGTTTAGTCCGCACGGCTCGCCTCCTACTAACTACGGAGCAGACCCCGCGCCGCCGTGCGCGCCTCGCCGCGATGCTCAAACTAATTTTCAAAGAGACGAGTAATGGAGTCGCGAGAACGCGCGCCCGCCCGCCCAAGAGTCCAGCAACCGGTTTCCAAAGGAAACTTCCACCGGCACGGCAGCGAAAAGTAATTAATTAAAGCATATGAGACCTCCGCCCACCGCCCTGCCGTTTGTATTCGTTCCTCGTGAGCGACTTACAGTCATGAACAGCCGCGCGGAAAAAAAAATGCTACCTACCCCGCATACGTGCATCAGTGTGTTGCGCAGGTGTGTCACGCGTATTGTGGCGTGCAGCGCGTGAGATTTCGCTCCGAAGCGCCGGAATAATTGCGTGTCAATGGGGGTGGACTGGGGTATTGAAGGCCGCGAGAAAGAAATGCCACCGAGGTGGCCGTTGACGCGACACCGCGGAAGACTGCGACGTTTCCGCGATGGAAAGGCGGTGATTAGATACGAACGGAGGAGCGCGGGGAATGCCTGTTTGTAGGGGGCTTCATTAGCTCGTTGGCACTGGAGAATACGCTCGAGATAGAAATAAGGGAGATAAAAGGGATGGCGGGAAAAAAAAAAATGAGGAACACGCAAAGGAGGCTGAAAACAAATTACACCGGTCCGCCCGTCGCTCCTTTGCACGTGCGGGGCTCCCGAAGCGCAATTTTCGCAGCGGGCCCCAGCCGACAAGCTTTTCCTCGTCCTTTCAGCCCTGACGCTGACGAGACACTTTCCTTTCTGCCGCGAAGAATCGTTCGTTAGTCGCAAACCGCCCGGTAAAAGACTCGACGAAATACGTATTATGTGACGCTACCGGGACGGATAATTCCTACGGGTGGAGAAAAAACTCGCCCCCGGTGCGCTGCGGTCCAGCGAAATTTAGATCGAGAGAGGGAGAGAGAAGGGAGAGGAAAAAACGGAGTGGCGGAATGAGATTCAGCGTTTTCTATCCCTATTTGGGTGTCGCGAGGGACGGAAGGGCTCGTCTCCCAGAGAATTCGAGGCTGCGCTCGCGAGGAGCCACCTCTCGAGTATCAAAGAGCTGCGTGGTCAGGGATATGGGATTAATATTGAATTTATTATTTTCCTTGGGCGACGAGGCCCTACCACCGCGAGGGAAAATGTATCGCGGGCTGCGCAAGCTTATCCAAACGGACGGGGAGGGGTGGAACCGCGAGCAAGAACAAACACAAGATGTATCCGCAAGAAATGCTCTCGACGAGCTGGCAGACAGAGATAAACAAATAGTGGCGAAGGGTACAAAGTGGACGGGCTCTGCAAGGTACACGCGTGAACCCGCACGTACGACGTGCAAGCCGACGAGTTTCGCCAATGAAATTCATCGTTCCTCCTCCTCGTTACGGGAAATCCTCTTTCCTCCCTCGCATCACGTACTCCTTCCCAGGTCCGCTCGCCTTTGCGCCCTTCCTACCTCCGTGCCAGGGTTTCCTCGAGTCGGCGAAAGGGTGGTACGAAGTCTCTCGTACGGGAAACACGCGCCGAGGGTACCTACACTTCCGTGACGAATTGATTCGAAGAAGTACCGGGGAGAACAATGGGAACCTGTTACGCGATCGCTCCGCGTTTCTCGAAGACATTCAGGGTGCAGCGCTAGCTCGACTCACTTTACTTCTTGGGAGAATAGTAGGTGCACGATAGCTTAAGATCTGTTAAATATTCCAAGGAGTGTAGATATGAAACTGGGTCGACGCTTTTCCACTCAAATCCGTTGAACGTTTTAAAGGGTATGAAATATCTATACGAGCGGAGTATCAAGTAATGATAGACCGCTCCGAAGTCGACCCAATGGGAGGTTCTTCTACTGTCGGGGCAGCACGGGATCGAAACTACTGGATCACGCGATCTCCTCGCCAGCCGTGGAAAAGGAGCGCGTGACGGAGGCGCGAGGCACACAAAGGACCTGCCAATATATATATCGCGCGTTAAAAATAAAGGAGCGCGCGTTTTCATTGCCGGTGGCATCCCGTGGATGCTGGGAAGAAGAGGGTTTTCGCCGTTGGCGAGCGAGGAGCGAAGCAACGCCGAGCAGAAAAGCGCGGAAATGCTGCCGTGAGAGAGATAGAGCGGCCACGACGAAAATGACAAAGCCCTACGGGCATACATCCGACATTTTTCTCTGGTGGCACGTATAGGTAGTGCCGCAGCCTCCGTTGAAAGCGAGTTTCGTAATAACCGGACGAGCAGCGCGGGGCAGAAAAAAAAAAAGAACGAAGGAGGCAAGGGAGAGGAAGGTAGGAGAAAATAATCGGGTGCCGTGGTTCGTACAATATCCGGAATATTGGAGTCTCTTTTCGAGGGAGCCACGGAGAATCGTAATAAGTGGAAGACGAGCACGAAGGAGGACCGACGGGGGGCCACGGGTCACCCCGCCGATGGAAAAATTACGAGGACATCCAGCGGGAAGCACAAGCTAGCGCGTGCTTCTCCGCCGCGGAAAATGGAAACTTATTCGCCGCTGTTTCGCCGTCTCCGCCAACCACCGAGATTACTCGCGTCTTCGTGTTTAGATTAAATTCCGTGGCAGCGCCAGCTTAGATGGGTTTCTGGCTGATCTCGAGCGAACATTCCACTCGCACGGAACCGACACGGAAATGTTTACGGTGCCGCGAGGGGGGGTAGAGTTTTATGACAATGACGAGGAGATTCTATGAAAATTTCCGACGGATTTCACTCGGTCGCGGATACACGCGATGCATCGAACGAGCAAGTAAACGTTGATCTTCGCAAACGTTGAAAAGCTCGCGAGCAATAGAAAGAAGAGAAATTTCGTTGGAGTAGGGGAGACAGGTGCTAGTTGACTAACGAGGTTAGTTGAGTAATTCTATTTAATTGTTGTATTATGTTATAAATTATGCTGCAATTCGCGATATTGAAGCATATGAATGACTAGCTTGCCATTTAATGTGTCACTGTGACAAAAACTTGCGTGTTCTATCAGTGGGAATGAAAAATGATCGGCGGGAAGTAAATATTCTTGTTTAGACTATTTATGAATTTTTGTCCACTAAGTATTGCTTGATGTTTTTTCATGAATATTTTGTGGAAACGTGATACATCGACTATAATTTGGGGTATTTTATTTTTTTTCCGGTGCGTGGTGGTGTTGTACGTACGACCCTTAACATATTGACAATGTCGGACGGGGTTACTTGACTATGCATAGGAATTCCACTAAAAATTGGACTTTTTATCCTCAAGATGCAGGCGAGGCAAAGAGTTTAGCAGCTCAAATCCACTTCCCCTACCACAAATCCCTCCAAACTCACCCCTACCAGTTTTACACCCTATCCTCCCTTCAAACTCTCAGGCCTTCCAAATAGACCATAACAAACAAGTAGAAAATAATTACAGTATCTAACGCTATGATACTTAATAAAAAAAATAACGGTGTGAAGGAGTGAAAAAAAATTGTTGGTCGTAGAATATCTATATATATATACGCCTCTTCGCAGGCAAAGGGTTAAATCTGAAAAGTAAATGTCAAGTCAACTAACCCCGTCATATTTGTCAACTAACCCCACAGCCGGGGTTTGTTGACTTATTCATCTCTCTACTCTAAATATAATAAAAACTACGACCTAGACTCAATTAAAACAACTTTAAAAGTTAAGCCAGTATATTATCTAATGAAATTTGTAAACTTTCGGCGTGCAACAAGTCAACAAAATACCAATGGTCTATTTCTAAAAATTATAAATGTTAAAAATTAGTCAACTAGCCCCGGAGTCTCCCCCACTCGTTTCCATCAAAGTCTCTCGCGGAGTAAAAAGATGATCGACGTCCATATTACCGTCCACTACGTACGATCCACGTCCCACGTTGTATTAACCTTCCACATTTCCCGCGAGCTATCGGGAATTCAGGACCCGTGCACGTCGACGGGCGTAAGCGGTGGCTGCGAATTCTTGCGATTAAATCGTGAATAATTGGTCCAGTCCCGATCGCCTCGCGCGCTATTCCCGTTAACGAGGCGCAGCAATTTGCGTATTTTTAATTAGTTATTGCGTGGGCCGACGAACGAAGGCCCCCTGCGCATTTCAAGTTTTGTTTGCAATTTCCAGCCCTTCCGTTTCTCCTGCACAGTCCGCGCGCCTCTTGTCCTATGCACGTGTGCAAGCTGCAACTGCACACGTTTGAATCGCGAGCGTACACGCTTCGCTCGTTTGTATCGCGAGCGCGGTCGTCTACGTGCCGCGATTATTATTGCGCGGGGGGGGGGGACATCTCGTTGCGCTTAATTTTGACGCGTTTCGGCAAAAATGAATCGGCCGCTGGCCCGTGCTCGCGTGAATGCCGCGAAATCCACAGGATTCGCTCGATTTACCCGGTAATTGGACGCGCGATGCAACTCAAAGACGCGTGGGTGCAGATTTCCGCTCCGATTCGATCGTTGTTTGCTAATTAACCGCCGACGACCTCGCGATAGCTGGTAATCGGGCTGATAGCGGTATTTAGCGGTAAAGAAGTTGATTATTTGCGCAGCGTGGAAGTTTTCGAAACAGGGCGGATTTGCAAGTCAATGCAAGTTGAATTTCTCAGTGCAGAGGATATAGATTAAGTTATTCTACGTGTACGAACGTGAAGTACAAGGTAATTCCTTAACTAATCCCTGGCTAAACTAACGAGAACAATATATCTCTAGATTGACACATCTTCGAAGCACCAAACAGATAACAAAGTTGATTACCTCACAGTTGGTTCCTAACACGTCAAAACCAACCGAAATTCTGCGCGATACCTAGCCTAAGAAATACCTGGGAGACTCCTTGCCCTCCTGCTGTCCAGTCGCCATGTCGTTCCGCCGATCTCGAGGACCTTCCGCCGGCTAGGTCAGTGTCCCTCGGCACGATTAACTTCACTATAATCTCACAACACTTTCTCACAACTCTCCCGCAACGGGCATCGATCACGCGTGCAGGTAACGGAAGGATGAACCATCGAACAACGCGACGCGACGAGGGATTCCAGTGCCGCGGACAATCATCTGGAGAACGGGAAGCGTCAACGTGGAGGCTCAACGGCGAGATCGCGACACGCTCGAGTCGCCTAAAGGAGAAGCTGCGTCCAGCCTCGGTAATCCCTCCGCTAGGAGCATCGTAAAACGCGCACGGCGTAATCTAAACTGTTAATTAATCGACGGCCAACGACGTAAGCGCGACTAACGCGGTAATAAACTCGTAATAGCGTAGAACGATGAAAAGCAGGAGAGAAACACGTTGGCCAGGACACGTGCGAGCAGGCCGTGCATCGCGTAGGCACCGTGCTCGCTCACGAACCGGTGATTTATCGCGATTTATCGCGATTTCTCTCCGCCGCGACAGCCGCGTATTGAATACCGTCCCGCACGAAAGGCGCGACCCAACTGTGCCCCGACGAGTAACCTTCTCCCCCAAACGTCCCGGCGCTTATCGTCCTCTGTTTACCTGAGCCGTCGCGAGCGCGCACAGGTAGTCGCCCCTCTTAATTTCCCATCGGCCAGCCCTGCGTAGCTTTCCCACTTGTGTCAGACGGCGCGACGATTAAAAAAGCTCGATGCCCCGTTTCCATCAGCCGCCGATCTCGACGCAGTGCCTCGCGTCATTTCGATCGAGATTGCTCGCGGCCGTTCGTGCACACACTGTTATCACGGGCAGTTCCTAAACCGCTGTCTTTCCCGTCTCTTTTTCAGCTTCTCTTTGCTCGAAGTAGGTACATACGTCGACGGACGATCGGTTTGAAGCGACACGCGGGTGTTAAGTGGAGGAGAACGTGCTCCGAAGCGCGCTACATCGGTATGCGCAGCTCCAGAAAGAGGATCGTGCGAGTGTGACGGCGCACGCCGCGCTACTGCCGACGTCTGGCGTCGCGACGCCACGCCGTAAGCCGGCAGAGTGCTCGCGCACGCGCCACCGCCCGGTTGGTGGCCACTTTGCCGAACGGAGAATCGAAAGCAGCCTTGCCACGGGCCCAAAAGCAGCACCGGCTATTATTTAGTGCACTGGAGAGTCCTTTATTCTGTTACGCGTAGACTTTATTCCTCAGATTGCAGTCTAATCTTTCCTTGAAACAGCATTTTAGATCCTCAGACTATGTCGCTGAGGGGGTTATTCTTTCAGGCGTTATTCTTTGAAAAGTCTGCGCGAGATAAAACACTCTTTGATCAGTATTCCGCTCGGATGGCAATCTCCCGCGCAAAGAAGTATCGCGAAGCTACCTGTCGAATTCCAAGCGCAAACAGCGTCCCGTGGGAGTCGGGACGAAATAGATGTCCTCTAAATCCCTCTTACTAATTAGCCCGCGACTGGAGCTCGCTTCCCTTCAGCCGGGGAAGACACCGTCAAGCGGAAAAAAGTCGCGCACGGGTTATTTGCATTTATAACGACTCGTCCTGGACAGCAGGAGGAATGAGACAGAGAGAGAGACAGAGATGAGAAAAGGCAGGAGGGCGTAAAAGCGAGGAGACAGCTGGTCGGCGCCTCCGAGCTTCCGAGTGGAGACATCCGGCTCTGACAAGAGGTCGAAACTCGTCAAAATACACAAATCTCTCGCACGTCCCTCGCTCTGCGCCGCGAGAAGCAGCGCGCGCTCCCGTGGGACGGCTGATCGCTAACCGCGCCGTAGGGTTTGCCCTCTTTCCGTCGTTCAGACAAATGGCGGGAATGGAAACGTTCTTCTCGATCAACATCAACTTCTTCGGAAAAATAACACGGGTAATTAGAGAGCCGGATCCTTCTGTCCTCGGCTCCTTCCAGCTTTCAATTTAAACTTCGACTGTCGGCTATGTTGTACAAATACTCGCGACAGAGACCGGGCTGTTAGGCTCCCAGGGAACTTTCGTTTCTTAATTTCCCGACGGTTTCGCGAGTACGAGACAGCATCTGTGGTTGAAGATAACCTTCGTCCTCCTTTGAATTATGCGGCACTAGGATCCTGGCTGTGGAAATGAAAACGGTACCTCTATTCAGTTACCGTTTGCGGCCAATAAAAGACGCCCGGTTATGTATTAAGTATCCCCTCGTCATTACCGAGAGAAAGCCTATGATTGTTCGCGGAGAGAGCGAAGTGGTCTTTAGGCGCGAGAGAAACGTGTCCGAGCTTTTCTTCCCGCGTTAACGACCTCCTATCCTGGATCCCCGCGGCGGCGGTAAAGCAGCGGGCGGAATCTTAAGAATCAATTCGCCCGGCTCGTGTCGTTTCACACGCGGCCCATTTCCGGCCCACGGAGGCGGCTATAAAACACGCCGCTGCGGTCGCATTACGATCCTCCAGGTACGTAGTGCGTATCGAGCAGCCTCCATTCGAGATGCGCCCCTTAATTTATGCGCGATCTTCTCACAGTGCATCGACGCACCTTCGAGGAAGAAGGCACCTCGTGATGGATATTTACGAGGGCGGCTTGGCTGCTGATTTCTCGTCACATCGACTAACGACCAGCATAAAACTACGATAACAGCGATGACGAAGTATCCGGGAGACTGGAGAAGCTCGGCTCGCGTGAAATTGGCTCCGCGAAGAAGAAGAGAGGAGTTTCTGAATCCACCCCTGAAAGTATTTACCCAAAACCAATCCTGTATCCAGTTCCCCAGACTCCATAAATTCCTCCATCCATTTTCGGGCACAATGCGCGATGCTCGTCAGCTTCCATTCATCGTTCACCGATGCAGCCTGGGCTAACGAGGAAGAATGGAAATAAGCGTTTATATCCACGCAACAAGTCAAAAAACGCACGGCCTGCGGCTAAAATAAAGGGAGCCGCGGGTTGCGAAATCCCCTGGTGAACAGCGGCCCGGCGAACGTCGAGGCGCTGTCAATTAAAATCGGCTGGGAGCACGGTAGACAAGTAATATACCCAGCAACGGCGGCAGATACTCCGTAGCACCTGTACAGGGTGGCCCAGATACAGCAGGCCGAAGCTTGGTGGCTTACTTTACACGTGTCCGAGATGAAAGGGTGTGGCACGGTCACGTCCGTGAAAACACTTTCTTAGCGAGTCACGAACACTGTTCCTCGTAGAGCTTGTCTCCCTCAGGAGTGGAGGAAGCCCTCTGAAAATCGTGCAGCTCCGTGCGAGACTCCCTGTATGCACCGACGGTCGAGGGTGTTGCGCGTGCATGCGCTGCGCGGGAGCCGGGCGAAATACGAATGCACGATGGTGCCTTGTGCGCGGTGCGTATGGAAATTAGACCTTTTATCGAGCATCGCACGGACGCATCGATCGACGCGCTTCGACCTGGCTGCCAGAGGATGCAGCCGGCGGATGCAGACGGGCCACGGGGAATAATATATTCGATGGAATATCGACGCAGACGGGACACCAGCGGATGCAGGGTACACACTGCCCCACTTTGTACGGGCCACCGTGGAAAAATTCACTATTCATCCGTCCTGCGGCCGACACAATAGCTGGCCGAAATATTGAAGGACCCCCACTCCAATCGACGGCAACTCGATGCCGAATTGCTTCCTTCCGCGTGGGATTGTGTGTGTTGCGGCTCAAGGAACAGGGACGAACGGGGCGCATGGCAAACTGGCGACTCGGATGCACAACACCCCCCCTGACCGTCGATACGCGCGGCCCAAGAGTTATCGCCGGTGATTAAAATGTGGCGGGCCGAAATTGCAAGCGAGATCTGCGGATGCGGAGCTTTTAATCGACTGTGGTGTTGTCTGAGAATCGTCGCGTGGGTGCAGGGATGCTTCTACATTGTGGATGGAAAGTATAGAGCCGGGGAGTGTGATGTCAAGAAGAAAGGCAGAATTGTGTAGGGACGTGGAAGGGAATTAGAATTGGGCCTAGTTATGCGGAAAGCTACCAACTCTCAAAATGACAAAAAAATTAATTAAACGCAGTATGGATCGCATAATTTTGACAATTTTATTTTGCAAAAAATTACCAACCCATAGAACAACTCTTGCGTTATATAGTGAATTATTAAAACTACCAAGTCATAGTTCTATTTTAGGCAAAAAAAAAGAGCAAAAACTACAGAAGATTTAAAATAATATTAATTATACTACTCATTATTAAATAACCCCAGTAAAAAGCAATGTAAACCAATAAGAAGAAATAAAATATACCCAACAGAAATAAAGCTACTTTTCTTTAGCAATTTAAATCTCCAAACTAAATTTACTCAGTTTCAGATCATTGAGGTGTGGTACCTTTCTGCATAACGAGGCCTAATTAAGTTAAAAAAAGGAGGAGGGAAAGAAGACAACCAGACGAATATGCCGCGACGCTAGAAGACTATTCCCAGTGACGCGGTGGAAGGTGGCCTCCTTCCGGTCAATGAAGCACCATTGTGTCCGCAGTACAGGAAGTGGCATTGGTTCCAGGCCTCGACTTACGATGCCCCGCTCAATCCTCGCGTAAGTTCAAACGCCGGTAACTTGAAGTTTTCGCCCCTACGTAGCCTCCTCGAGCCACCCTTTATTAATTACACTTTCGCCGTCATTAATTGCCCGCGGCCAAGACTCAAAGGGCAAATTCGCCAGCAATTAACGCGAAAAAAATGGGGACAATGCTCCGCAGTGGTGTCGGGGGATTTATTGCCCACGGACCTACCCTACATCGCCTCTTCTTTCGCATTAACGATAAATTTTTTCACACCGTGGACAGAGATCGCCCGAATCGTTGAATCCCGTCGGGGAGGGGCTCGTGATGCTGGACGAGCGAGCAACTGCGAAAGGTTCGTTGAACATAATCACCGATCGAGGGGGGAGTTTAACGCGATTTGACAATCCCTGGTCGCAGCGGCGTAAAAACGGGTATAATGTCCTACATTAGAGAACCACTACGTGACGCTTGGAGATTATTGCAGGGTGCATAATTCAACTGCCACCCTCCGCCGTTGGAATCCTTTCACAATCCACGTCGAACCTGCCACGCGTCTCAAGGGTCACTTCGACGCACCTCATTCCACCCCGAACGAGCTTTCCATGTTTCGGTGCAATGAAAATGTAGATAGCTTCTCTCGAGAATGCTGCGATTAATGATCATTGGAAATAAAGCAGATACAAAGGAAACAAAGGCAAATGTCTGTAACCCTCCCGCTTCCTTCAAACGAACTACCACTCCCTCATAAAAAGATGCCACACCCAGAAGGCGATGTAACATACTCTCCCTCCCGTGCAAATGAAAGGAGTTCGGGAATCGTCTGGCACCGTTAACCCGCGGGTAACAGACAGGCCCTGAAAACATTTGTCTGTCGTAAAAAGCTTTCTCCAAGGGCCACTGGGCCGGTGGTTGGCTACGCTATTTTAAACCGCCCTCCACTTGTTCCGGCCCATTCGTGGGGAAAGAACTGCGCCATTTTGCAAGACTGTCTGTCCATTTATGCCTCTAAATATAGGCTGAAAGCCAACGACACCGTGTACAGCGGCAATCTGAATCCTCGTTACGATTGCACCCCCTCTTTCCACGAATAATTCAATCGCGGGGAGCCTGACTGCCCCGCAAAGTAATCTGGGGCGAACTGTCTCGACTAGCCACGAGCTGGCAATCCCGCCGATTCCATGGCGCACAGACCAGAGAGTACGCTTCGACCCAGAGATGATTATTATAATATATACGGGATAAAGTCCCATTAGTGTACAAGAGCAAACACAGAGAAAAAGACAAAAAGAAATAGCAATACACAGCGCATACAAAAAAGCATACGATACTTAAAGTTGATAAATGATTCACACACTATAAACTCACACACAACGAGGTTACATAAGTTTACATAAGTTTATCAAGAGCCTTGTTAAAGGAATAGGTTGATTCCGTGAAAAAATCAAGAGAATCGCCAAAAGCGTTTGCAGCATTACAAACACGATTTATCGGGTCTGAGAAACCGTGATTCAACTTATAAACCGATGGATAAAAGGATTGTCTCAACCGCAAAGATTTTGTAGGGGCATACAAATTAATTAACCGAAGGAGTTGAGGACATTTTGTCATTCCATTAATCAACTTGAACACGAGCAGAAAGTCAATGCGTACCCTCCTACTTTCAAGCGATTTCAAGTTAAGCAACTTCAAGACGGGCTTTCTTAAAGTCCGTAAATATGGTATCGACTTGAAAGTTGTGCTCCAGAGAGGATGATACATAATGAGAGGATGATACAAAATACGAAAGATTTGTAACTGTTGATAGCGAAGGCATGAAACCACGTTGTTCTTCACAGATCAAATTAGTAATGTAAGGCTTAAGCTTGTCCACAACTAAAGCATCCTATCCGCACGCGTGCTAAGATTCGCATCGATTAGAATCTCGTGGGCAGCGCGACCCCGAGAGCTGCTCGTACAAGTGCATCCGATGCACTTTACCCCGTTATCTGCGGCTGGCTATAACCTGGCCAGAACGAGCCGGAGATAAGGGGGAACGCTGGCGAGTGTAACTTTGTTTTTACGAGCGAAACTTCGCCCCCGCTGTCCGTGGGCAGGACCGTGGCGATTATTTTTGGCGCGAGAAGGGCTACCGCGCGAGCTTTGCGAAAACATCCTGCGTTCGCGGAAAGCTCACAAGAGTTTTTAGCGGCCACTTTAAACAGAGACCCGAGACGTGACGATCGCTTTCCTCGGTCGTTTGGATGGCCTTTTCCGGGGGCCTGGCGACGCGTGGCTGATTATTTGCAAGATTTCTTTCCCTCTTACTTCTCTCTGGCGCGAGTTTTTAGGAAACTCCCAGACAGTTCTAAAACTTAAAGCCGCCAGCAAGAGCAGGCGTGGAATGTACGCCAAGTGGAATTTCAATCTCAATCTCCGTGCAATTTTCGACCCCGTCAGGATGGAGGAGCGCGCGAAATTCTGCTTGGAAATTTAAAACGCACCCCCGTTTCGCCATCGTGGCGGTAAACCGTCGGAGAATTATTCGTGGCGGCCTCAGACGGTCCGCGATCGATCCCGTTCACCGTGCCCTGGAAAAAGGCGGAGAAACAAAGGAGAAAAGGGAAAAGAACGGGCCGCGAACCCGGCTAATCCCGCGGGATAAGGCTCTCCCCATTGCATTAACATAGTCCCCGGGATGATCCAGCCTCGTTTGCAGGATACTCTGAAGAACGAGCTGATAAGGACCGAGCGATCTCCGTGCCAAGGGCTACGGGGCCGGAGCTCGATGCCAAAGAGGAGGGTAATTGTATTTGCATAGATTCCAGATCGGCTTTGCTTCACGGATTAACGCGTCGTTTGACTGCAGTTAGTGATTAACAATAGCTACACCCGGTGAATTATGGCGGTCCAGGGATTCAACGGAACTGTCCACCTCCAACCCACCAAGGAGGAGAACAGTGACACTGAATCGATGGAGGGAGGCATAATTTAACAACGATTCAGCGTTTCCGCAATAAGCGGCCGAGTAGAAGTGCTCCTCTTTTTTCGGAATCAGCATCGTGCCTCCGCGGGCTTCGAAGGGATTTACTTTGTCAGAGGAAGGGGACCGGGCCTCTTCCTCCAGCCTGTTTTTTATCTCTCTCCGTATCCTCGTGGCTCGGCAAGTGTGTCGAGCAAGAACTCGAGGAGGCACTTTCGCGAGCGGGGATTCGGCAAGTTTATAAAATAGCAGGGGTGGCAGCCGGGGGGGTTTTGCAGGTTACGAAACAGGGAAAGATTTCACGACCCTTAATCTACCTTGGATCTCTGCGACTCCCATGCGCTGTCATTTCCTACTGGCACCCCATTGTCTTTAGGCTTATCTCCTCGAAATCTTCACCGTTTCCAACCCCGTCTGTGGCAGGATCCATCGAGATTTCTGGCCTCCATTCCGCTGGCGAAACGAGGCGATAGCGGTCGATAAAAGTGGCATGAAAAGTGTCGCGGCACGGAGCCGTTTCGAGGAGGGACGCCGGAGGTTTCGACGTCGCGATGGAATTCGATTGGACCTTGATGCTCGCGACGGATCCACGGGGTTACTCCACCGCGAAACGTGGCACTCGACGATCCCCGGGCACGAGGGAAAAAAATGGACATTCACGAGCACCACGCGCGGAAGTAATTTCCATGACGAAGAGGAGTTTCCAGCGCAAAGTGGAGTGAAACAAGGGTCACTGAAGAGACGAGGGAGTGGCTTCGTTAGCACAGGCTCCCCTCCTGTCCGTCTACCCAAGAGTCCTCGAGGAAAGCCTTTCTCGATGACGATCGAATTTCGCTACGCGAAAGTCCGCCGCGAGAAGTCGGGAAATCGATTCCAGAAACCGCTGGAAATCCCATCCTCAGCCGTGTTCGCGCTGCGAACCTCGATGAGACGTGTCCTCACCCTCGGCCCTTCGTTACGCCCGCGTTCCAAGGGCCCGCAAAATCCCTCGTTTTCGGCGAGGTCGGCTCAAGGAAAAACGGTCCCTCGGTGAAACACTCGGAAGTCTGACCGCTCGATAGCCTGTCCCGACGAGCAACCCTCCAGCCCCATGAGAAACGAGCTTTTTCAATGAACGCAAAACTTCCAGGGAAACGAGCGATCGGAAATCCGATTTCTTCTACAAACACGTCGGACGTCGATTGCTTCGGGGCAAACACTTCGTCCTGAGACGGCCAATAGTCGCGCGAAAAATATTACGCCCCGCTACCCTCGCGAGCACTCTATTTCAAGCTAGGTACCTACATCGCTCCGAGTCACCCCTCCATCCACCGAATTCCAGCTCTAATTCGTCGGAAATTTAACCACCCCGGGGATCGTTTATGCAAATATCCTCATCTGCGCGCCAACTTCCGTCCGCCGGTGGAAATTTTTCACGCGGCTCTTCTGCGCCTGCCAGCGATTCAATCGAGCCGGTCGGGATTAGCAAAAATTAATTAAGAAGAAAGCGGGGCGAGTCAATTCTCGGGGTGGTCGATGTTTCGCAGCCACTCTCGGTTATTTCGGTGCAAAGTAGTGGCGGTGATTTATCGACGAGCCCCAGCGCCGCTTCCCCTCCCTTGATTTACCACCGATAATTAAACCACCGTAAACTGGGGCGAGCGGCACGGGAGGCGTAAACGAACTCCGAGGTTCGCGGGTCCCCAAAAACTTTGTTTTCGCGTTGGCTCGAGTTGCTCGCGGCCGGAAAACTTTGCGCCATAAGTCAGGGGGGCCTAACGTTCTCTTCGAGTTCGCCTCGTTGACGGGGGGTGGTATTGTGCCGACGACGACGATCGGCGGGCGCGTGAATTACGCGACTTTAAGTGCATCGCGCAATACAGCGGCGAGGATTCGAAAAGAAATAATTTATCGAGTGTGCGAGTCCATCGGGGCGAGGTACGAGGGACCGTTTGCAACCCTAGCACAACGCGCTGCAACGCGATGCAGGCGAGAGGGAGAGTAAAATGAACTTGACTGTGAAATATATGCCGCGAGTCGAGCGTCATTCGGAGCAGTTACGTTAAAAGGACCATCCATTTTTCCATGGAATTCCGGCTCGACGGGGTTGACCGTGACCACTGAGTCACAGCCGCCCTTCGAAAAATACGTGCCTGAGACAATTCGTAGGAAATAGCTAAAATTCCGTCGCCACCCTCCCCAGTTTCCGGTCGCTCTCGCGTTAACCGAGACCCATTACGTTACCCACTTAGCCCTTTGCCGCTACCGATTCCTCTTCGCGCTTTGTTTTTATTTCTCTCCTCGCGGTGGAGCGATCACGTCGACCAAAATACCGTGCTAAGTGTCCCGCGTTTTATCGCGGGACCCTGGAAATCCATGCAGAGGATGCCGTAAGTCTGCACGGTCGCTGGTCTCGCTTACCTGAAACAGAAACGGGAAGACACTGGTCAGAGAGCGTGCGGGGCAGGGCTGTAAATCGTAACGAAGAATCCGGCGGTGAATCGCATCGCAGGCACGCATTCATTGCGCGTCGCGTAATTTATTCCGCGCGATTACGCCCTAATCGCCACTAATTGTTGCACGGGCGTTAATTACGGTGTAAATGATAAACCTGGTGTCCGTTGGCCGTGATAATCATAGAAATACGGCGAAAATTGAATGCTCCCCGTAGGCGAAGTCACGAAGCACGAGTGCGACGTGAGAGGTGAAGTTATATCGATTCCACCCTCGTATCAGATCGTTGACGTTCGACCGCCACGCTGTACATTAGGGTGGCTCTTATTTGCGACTTTTGAATTTTCTTCGGGGTACCCTCCAGAATAGTTCTGAATAATTAAAAAAAAATCCGTGTAAATTTTGAGCTCGATCGGATAACGGGAAAGTGTGTCCCTGGGCCCACAAACATTTAAATCATTTTTTAACAGCTCGCGAAGTCGATTTTATATAATATCCTCCAAGTTATTGATTAAATTAAAAAAAATGTCAAACAAAAGGGCTCAGGGACACACTTTCCCGTTATCCGATCGAGCACAAACTTTACACGGATTTTTTAAAATTATTTGGAACTATTCTGGAGGGTGCCCCGACGAAAATCTTGAAAAAAGATTTTACCAAGAGTAAATAAGAGCCACCCTACTGTAAATGCATCTCTCGGGTGATTCTAATGTGCGTAAGGTCGAGGGATCGAAGCCATAGTCTGAAGTCTTGCGAATTTCGCCCGGCAAACGGTGTTAATTGAGTTTTAATTGCCCTCCCCCTCCCGACCTTGGAATCCTGTTTCTTATTGGCCACACGGAAGAATCTAATCCCCAAGAGCCACCGAGAGGGTTAAAGGAGGCAAAAACGTCGAGCGGCCTATCCGTCGAGTCGGTAATTAGCTAATGGAAATTCCTGATGGCCACGGGGAGGGGGGTCGCGGGACGGAGGCTGGGGATAAAAGGAGGCAACGGCTGATGCGACGTAGGGAGGGGTAATGGCGGAAAATTCAAATGTATCGCTCGAATTATCCTGCTCTCGCGAGGGCACGGAGGTTGAGAAGAGCGAGAGTAGGAGCGGACGTACCCTCCGCTCGTAACTCACCCTTGTTTTTGTCCGATACAGCTAGATTTTTACCGCGAATTTCGTCCCGCAGTGGCTGCCGATTCCACGCACCACTTTCCCTCTTCTCTCCTTACTTTTGCGCCGTTAAAACCTTTTCATCCCTTAAGTGGTGTCGTTCTATCGAATCGAAACGGAAATAAAAAGCGAGGGACAGACAACGAATGGGCTCCGGCCGGGGCGTGGGTGGCAGCGAATCGAAGAACATCCGCACCCGGTGAGCTTTCGCCTTTCTAATCGCCGATAAGCGAGCGAGACCCCTCGTAAATCTCACGCGACCGGCTCGCCCTGCGCTATCGCATATCTATGAGTTTGTTTATTAATTATCGCGCCCCTGCGCCACGTGACTCGAGGAAGGAAGACTGAAATTCGATCTTGATCGCGAGATCGGGGAATCCCGGCCGATGCACGAACGCGCAATACTCGCGACAGCGTCGTTTATAAACCACCCACCCCCGTCGTGCTCCTTTATCGCCAGCCCCTTAAGAACACAAGAAAAATCGTCGATCTTCAACCACGATTCCGTTGCGTGAAGCCGGTCCTATATAGAGCTCCATCGCTGATCGATAACTGAAATCAGCGAGCGGACAAAAGGCAGAAGCGACGGAAGAAACGGGGGTGGATCGGTCGCTGGAGAGCAACTTGTTGACAAGAGCCGAACGATCTCAATCGTCCGCAGTGTCCTTTCATTAATCTTCGCCACCCTTGCCAAATCACTGACACGCTAATTCCCATAATACAGTTAGACGCGCAAGGGGTGGCGATCGAACCACCCCCAAAGTCGACGAGCACGTATTCACGGACAACGTTCGAAAATTAAGACGGATGAAGCCTGTCCCCGCGTGTCTGCAGCCTGATACGAGCCCGCGGGACGTTTACCCTCGAGTGGCACGCGTAACGTCAAAGCACAACCCCTCCCCCCCGAGAAACAACCCCTCTGTCCCGCACTGCCTCATCCAGTCGTCTTTCTACGTCCATCCCAGGAGCACAAGAACGCGGAAGCGTTTTATAATTCCCTTACGATCCGTCGCCCCGCGGAATTACAGGGTGCTCGTAAAATCGCCGCGGAGTCGTAACGTTTCTCACTCATATTTCAGGGAGGGAAAAGCGCGCGACGGCAATAAACGAGCGGCTGGCGGGCAGCCGGTGATAAATATTAGTTTAGGAATAATTGAACGATATGTTTCAACGGGTGGATTGCATTGTGACAGTGACACGGACGGCCGGTCGAACCATCGAGCAGGGAGGCGCGGACGCGAGGCGGCATGGAAATGCGCCGAAAATGGGTGCCCTACCCCAGCCGCGGTTCCCCCGAATACACTGGGTGCATCGCTTTAATTTGAATGGCCTGTTCACTTCTCCGCGCCGCGTCGAAGCGTTTTAAGAGAGGCAGGCCGTATCGAGTGGCTGGTATTGATTCCCGCAAAGTTCTTAAGTTTCCAATGTAATCCACTCCGTTAAAGGGATGAAAACCTGTGAACAAGCTAGACGGACCAATTGGCGACGGTAGATATACTTTGCTACGGAAGAATTACGACAGCCGTGAAATTGAAGTGGTCTGTGGGACCTTAAAAAATACAAGAGCATTTGGATCGAAACGTGCAGTTACTCCGACAGGCATATCGACGCGGTCCACCCTGTATGTGAAAGCGTGGCACGCGGTCACACGCGCGCATCGGTATCGCGAGCACAATCAGCAAAAGCGCTCATCCATTCGCTTAATTAAGCGCTTATTATTAATTAACCGTGGCCGGCGCGGTGAGCACGCGAGAGCGGATAAAACGTCAAGGTGTCGCTGGCATTAATTATATTCGAATATTTTCCGTGGATTCCCCCGCGGCCTGGCCGCGCCAATTTTACATCGCTCACAATGCGCTCG
This sequence comes from Andrena cerasifolii, assembly GCF_050908995.1. Lineage (NCBI taxonomy): Eukaryota > Metazoa > Arthropoda > Insecta > Hymenoptera > Andrenidae > Andrena > Andrena cerasifolii. Next base: position 11,095,925 of record NC_135124.1, on the reverse strand, counting down.
GCGCCTCTTCGGCTCTCTATTAAATAATTGCTAATTATTATACAGACGCCTTGTCCGCGCGGCTCGACTGCTCCAATCGCGTGGCATTGTCGACACTTCAAAAGCGATCGGCAGATAGCTCGCAGTTCATCCGCTTGTGCCCGATGATATTTGATTTTTCAAATAATTTTGTGACAGGGGACGGGACAGTAGGGTGGCTCTTATTTTCGACTTTTGAATTTTCTTCGGGGCACCCTCCAGAGTCGTTCCAAATAATTAAAAAAAATTCCGTGTAAAGTCTTAAACATTTAAATTAGTATTTAACAGCTGGCGAAGTCGATTTTATATAATATCCTCCAAGTTATTGATTAAATAAAAAAATATGTCAAACAAAAGTTGTAGATCCGGACAAGAAGCATCTTTTATGTTGTATTACTTTCCGTCCGTCTTCATAAATAAGCAGTGTTCTAGAAGCATTTAAACTTTCAAAATTTGAGGGAAAAATTTTTTTTTTTACTTTTTCCGACTTTTTTCGAAAACCGTTTGTCGCACGAGAACAACTAACACAACATAAAAGATGCTCCTTGTCCGGATCTACAAATTTGTTTCACATATTTTTTTATTTAATCAATAACTTGGAGGATATTATATAAAATCGACTTCGCGAGCTGTTAAATTCTGATTGAAATGTTTAAGGTTCCAGGGACACCCTTTCCCGTTATCCGATCGAGCTGAAATTTTACACGGATTTTTTTTAATTATTTTGAACTATTCTGGAGGGTGCTCCGAAGAAAATCTTGAAAAAAAATTTTACCAAGAGTAAGTAAGAGCTACCCTAGAGGACAGTCATAATCCAATAGGCGGAGGTCAGTGCGCTGGGCGCGATAAAACGTCAAGAGATATCCTCTCGTCCGACGCTGTCCGTTTAGCTAAGTCCTCGTAATCCTGCGCGTCCTCCCGCGCTTCCTCCGTGGCCCGCTTATCACCCTCTTTTCTCGTCTTTCCGCCCCTCGGGATCCTCGAATAAATCGTCGCGGTCAGACGCCCGAAGCGGATTAATACGTGGCCCAATTAAGGAAGAAAGCACCGCGAAACGTCGCTACTGCTTGTGGGTCAGGACCACCCTCGAGGGTCGAAGGAAAAATGACGAGGGCTGGCGCCCACGGTCTGCACCCCGAACCGTCAAACTGACCGAGCTTTACCCACCACGGCTGAATTTCACGTACATGCTGGTGTATCAGTTTATGGACTCTTTCCGTCACGAAACAGCCACCCCATCTTCACGGGGGATTCCTTACAGCGTACGCGAAGATCACGGGCGAGGGTAGCAATTACTCGGACACAAACTGACCACCGATTCCCATTCAAATGGCGGACAAGTCCTCGGATATCGGTCTGAATGCAGAATTCCTCCGGTGAAAGACGAGAGCGGTGTTCTTAAGGCGGAAGCCTTACGGGGATTTTCGCGACTCGATGCCGGGAGAAGCCTGAAAGCTATACGACTGCGGATATATTTCGCTATCTGGGCTTAGAGGCACCCTCACCTTTCCTGCGAGCCCTCGCGCGCACAGTCGTCTAAAGTGGAAATCCCGACCGGTGCATCGGCGAGCCTCCCGGAGTGGAGTATCGTGTTCGAGCGTATTCCGCGCGGACGGCAGCGGCGTTCCCCGCCCGTCCAACTTTCCAAGAACCGCGCGAATATCGCGAGTTTAGCCTAGCAACCGCGTACCCGCGCGCCCGCGCCCGTTACCCACCTTTTATCTCGCCAACCCCTGTTTTTGCCCCTTCTTGCACCTTTTCGCGCGTTCATCGCGGCTTCCCAAGTTACCGCGGCGCCAGCAAAACTTGCCATTGCTCCCCTGGATTTCGAGGGAACTTCCCTGACAGTTCTTTTCGCTGTTCACTGCAACGTGGCAGTATATAGTTACGCGTGAAACGTTGGGAATTGATCTCGCTCTGAAACTGCACCTCCCCGACTTCCACATGGCTCTCTTCGTTATTCTTCGATTCAGAAGGACGCGTCCATGATAATCATCGCGAACGATGCACCGTCGAATCACCAAAATTACGCCCACTCTCGGGATTACTTCCAGCCACTCCATTTTGTTTATTTATTTCGAATGATTAGCCCGAAACGCTGCCCCGATGGCGGCGCGAGTCACGAAAAATCGACGAGTAAAATGGGAACAGGCGCGCAATTACGCAAATGCGCCCTGTCGATGCATCGCGGATATTACGCAAGGGCACGCGGATACGCGATATCGTTGGAGAGGGACAGAGGGAGGAAGAGGGAGATGGAGAGGGACGGGGAATAAAGATCTAAAAGCACGAGACCCGAATCGGCCCATAAATCCACGAACAGCGGTAACGCGGTCGTACACGGCCTAGATACCCTTGCAGATTAAGTCACGAGCTCTCCGGCACACAGCTACGGTGTGCACCCGGTATATTTATGGCACCTCCGAGTACTCCACACGGTGCCGTCCGTGGTACCTACGTACGTACGCGTGATCAATGGGAATTCGCGACGATGACAGAGCCATAAGCCTCGAGCAGAATGTTTCGACGGTCACTTTGTTCGATGCGACTCAGCCTTCCCCGTCTAGTCAGAGTTTCTTACACACCGGGAAGAAAAACCGAATTTCTTCCCCGTTCTTTTGTAATTCACCCGCGTCATCCGATCGTCAGCTCCCGCTGTTCCCAGCGTGCCAGCGTTATCGCGATTCGCGCGATACCGATTAAGGCTCGAATCCTCGTCCCTCGCATCCCGGCACGGGAATCCCGCGAACCCCTGAACAATCGAGGGGCGTGCAAAAACTGGCGGTTATCAAGATTCGCAACCCATTCTCGCGGCGATTCGCCGGCCCGATAATTTCGCGCGGCTCGAGAGGCGTCGAGGATTTACGGCCGTTTAAACGTGGCGCCGTTTAAGGGAGAAGCCTAGAGAGAAGGTTGGAAGGGAAACACATGGGTAAATTAGGAGTTTTGCGGCTCGTCTCTGCGGGCTGGTCGGATAAATGGATAGAATTGAATGGCGACGGCGAACGGTTCCCAGCCCCCCTTATTGCTCCCGGGAGACGTCGCGAGGGACGCTCGTCGAAATTAGTCTATATCTGGCGGTCGAGGCGGGCACCGCGAGGGTGGCGAGCGTGCTCCCAAACGGAGCCAGTTTGTTTTCCAGAGGTGACGGCCTCCCGTCGATGGATGAAGACGCATGTGCCTCGATTAGTATCATCTAAAGGAAGAGGAGGAGTTCTTCCTGTCGATTGCACCTCGTGCGAACCTCTAACGGGAAACAAACTCCCCCGACGTTTACACAGGCGAGTGGCAGCGTCGCTGGCAACCGTTTGCCTCCGTTTCGCCCGCGGAACAGGTTTCCCCGCTGCTCGTAAAAGGCGATGAATGCGTAACGGTGCTTGATGACCGAGTCGGTTATCCAAAAGGACGACTTTATCGTACAGGTTCCGAGCGAAGGAACGTTAATGCTATCGATTACTTAGTAGATCGTATGGAATCAGGGAAGAGCCGGCCGCCGCTAATCGATTTAATAACGTAATTTCGATTTAAGGACAATTACCGCGCTCTTTCGGTACAGTGTATCGATGAACCGTAAGACAAGACCAGGCTTCCCTATTAGGGCGGCCAGATATCGCGCGTAAATGGAAGGAGCACGCGAGTCAGGCCTGAACGTGATGAGGGAATCCTATCGACCAGAGCGCACCGCCCCAATCTCCGTCCCGCATTAGTTTCATCGTTAACGATGTGCCTCCGACGTATTCTCGTGGCCTATGTGCGCGGTTTAATCGTTACGTAAGTGCATCATGAAATGCTGGTCGCTATCTCTTTGACTGGGCAGATAATCGTGCCAATTAAGCTGCTTTCCCACGATTCGAATCGTGCCGGCACGGTACACGCTCCCAACGAAATCAATATCAATAATAGCCTCTGTCCCTGCGCCGCCCCTGCCCGCCACCCTCCGCGGCGGTATCGATATTAAATAATTTCGTGCCACCCGTTCGCTCGTAATCAGCCTGTAAAATTTTAACTTATAATCCCTGATGGATGGGATTACGCCGACAATCGAAACTGTAACCCGTTATTCGTCGCAGCCGGCCGGCCGACGAACAGAGGGCATCCCCGACGCGAATGAAGTTCGCCCAGTCTGCTTGAAATATTAATTCCCCGACGGGCACGGTCCGTCGACGACGAGCTTCCCGCTGGCCGTCACTTCTCACGCGATTTCTCGCGACATCAGCGACAACGTGACTCTGATCAATTATGGGCACCGGAGTTCAGGGGTTGCTGGAGCTCGTCCAATGGAGCAGGAAAGTCAATTACAAGCTGACAACTTCGTCCATTTCTTGCGTGGAAGTAGGGGAGACCGGGGCTAAAAGTTCCGATTTCGGTAAAACATAAAAAATGACTGGAAAATAATGTAGTTATTCTCTTCACTATTCACTAATTTCTTGTTAAATTTATTATATTTTCTGATTTTAAGCTTGTTTTTAGTATATTGTAATAGGTTTTTCATAGAAAGTAATTTATTTATAATCTCTTATAATATCTATACCTCTAAATAAAATTAAAGTACAACGCTCTTTTTATTTTGAAGATAGAGCCGTCGGAACAACTTACCCCCGGAACTTTTAGCCCCGGTCTCCCCTACACGCAGCTTCGGAGACGTTTCCCTAGACTTCGATCCTCCGCGATCCGTGGGGATATTAATATTGCCGAAGAAAAACTTGGTACATCGGGAGAAGACGGATAGCCAGACGGAAGTAGCGAGCAACAACTGCTCGAGGATCGCGAGACGCAGAAAATGAGATAGGAAAAAGGGAGCGAGGGACACAGTCACGGTCTAAATATACGCGACTGACGAACGATCTCGCTGAATTCGACGCCTTTTCCTTCCATTTATTTTCGCGCTTGTCCGACCAAGGCTCGGCCGTTCAACGCTGGAAACTACGAGGTGTATCGCTAAGCGTCGGTTCGCCCGTTTCGTGCACCGTTTCCTCGAGACGTGCTCTTTCTCTTCGCGGGATTAGCGCGGCACGATCGCCGCGCGCTCCTCGCGTGTTTGTCCAAGTCTTTCGTCGACCCCGCGACGGATTTAGATCCGCGCCGCGGGGAATTGTACCTAATCGCGTTTCTCCTCGTCACTTTAAATACCATCTGCCTGCGTTCCGCTTCAAAGGGCGACCGTTCGGTTGCAGCGTCGCTCGTCAACGGCCTCGATGACAGGAAAGAGGGATGATCCAGCGAAACGGCTCCGAAAACCACCGTTCCTCGAGGTGCAGGCGCCCTCGCACCCAGGGGGGAATCAAAGGAGTCGCGGCGATGAGAGCCCGAGGAACGCGACAACGAAGGATGTCCGAGGGCAAATTAACGCCGTTCAATTAGTTAACGAGGCAACGCGCGTCCGCGGATATTCGCGTCGCTGGCGGCTCGCGGGCCGGCCTCCACGGACGGTCGAGAGTTCTCTATTTGCCAAGCTAATGACTAGTTTCCAGGGTGTTCGGTAATCAAGCGAACAAAGGGCCCGACGGTCACGTCGAGTGACCGTCGGAGGACCGCCAGCTTCGAGTCGTCCGCAACTTCGACGTCTCCGTCGCGGCCATGCAAACGCGACCCTCTGTGTCCCACCCCTCTGGTCGCGAGGCCATATTCACGGGACGGGGATGGCTGCGTCCAATGGACCGGCGAATTTCCAATAGCAGAACTATCACGCGCCACTAAAACGAAGCGAAACTCTGCCGTATCGGGTCCCCTGCAGAACCGCCGCGAATACATAATTAATTTCGCCATGGGGGCTGTAAAGTATGACGTGAAACGGGTGGTCGTAACGCGACCCGACAATTTTTATCCACCGCTGAAACACCGCGCGGCTCCGCGGGAGCAGGAGTTTTCGGAACTTGTAAAGTGGCAGGGCTCGTTTGACAATTTTCTAATGCAAGTCGGTGAACGCGTTCGTGTGCGTTCTGCAACAGTGTCGGACGCGCAACGATATCGTGGACGATACACATCCCCGGTATCCGTTGCAGGATTACACGAATCGCGCAACGCGTTTCTGACAACAGCTCGTAAAACCGTGGAGCGCAATCGCCGCGGCACGCTTTACAGGCCATTCTGCTTTTCCAATTTAGATAAAGACTGCCCCGCGAAAATGAAGTGACCGAGACCGGCTACCCTGCCAGCGTTTTACGATATCGAGTGTCTTCCTTCCGCCGGCGAGGCCTCGGCCCGACATTCCGCGAAACACTGGTTAACGGGAGCAGTTACCGTGCAACTCGAAGGCCAAGCTGCATTTTATTCACCGTGCAATTGAAAACTTCATTTTCCTCGGCTGAAATGCATGTAGGTTTACTGTAGAGATAACGCGGAGTTTCCCAACGTTCTCGCAAGCTCTCGGTGTATAAAGAGCGAGTCTCCTCGGGATCGTCAGTGTCCGCCACAGGAGCTTGCAAGATGAGTCGTCTGTTTCTGATCCTACTGTTCGTGTGCGTCGTTTCGGCCACCAGGTGCATCGTCAACGACAAGGTACGAAGATACGGGCTTGCCGTACCGAACGAACGAGTTGTTCACTCGTTACTGGTAAATCGCGATCATGTTCTAATCGTGCTGGGCCCTACAGGACGAGCCGGAGGTGCACGTGATCCGCTTAGGAAGCCTCAGTGGAGAGTCAGTGAGTAAAATAATCTTCTACCGCGAGTCATTGCTTAGTAAATCACTCTGCGCCAGCGTCGGGCAACTACGTGCTAAGTAAAATTGTCTCCCGGCGGCTAAATTTCTCTCGAAACACCAGGACCAATCCGAGGTCGTAACCTTGGACCTACCAGACAGAAGGCGCAAGCGACAAGCGGATAGGCTGTGCAAAAACGAGAATCCATGCCCCGCGGGACACATCTGCATTCCGTACCTAGGATGCGGTGAGTGTATCGTAAAACCTGCGGACATCCAACGACCGCTCGGTGCGCCCCGTGCAAACTCTGTTTTTTTTTCGTTTGCAGTTAAAGGGCACCTAAAGAATGCTCTCCCGAAAAAAGTCGTCACTCCTCGAAGCCACGTACTAGCCACCCCAGTCGACTAGGCGAAGAAGCAATGACTGTTTTATGAGGCTTCGCTAGTAAAAACCTGCACTGTATGCACTGCTCGCAACAATAAACTCACTAGTATCCGGACGATTCTACGATTCGTTTTGACACTCGTTAAAGTGGATGTTGAAAAAATTTATTAACTTCGGTCGTCAAATAATCTAAAGTTAAAGTTACTTTTATGTGATCCGTTTATTAAGTAATTTTGATCTCAGTTAATTTCCAATTTTGATTCGCACCGCTGTTTGGTGATAAGATTAAGGGAGTATCCGAGGGCCGGGGCTCGATAATAACTTCTTTCGCGGCGTGGACACGGAAACGTCGCGAAGGAAAGGGGGAGAAGGACTCGCGAGAGACAAAAGGCTTCGACGGTGAGACGGATGGCGACGGATCGGGACTCGTTAACGCGAGAAACAGAAGAAAACGAGAGGGAGCAGCGTAAGGAACAGGGGGTTTAGTCATCGTAAATTTATCGGGAACAACTGGCTGCTTGGCAGAGTCCCCGGCTCCGTCTTAACCGCAATCCCGTGGAACCGGAGGCGAGGACCAGCCACCGCGCTCATAGATTTACAGTTAAAATCAATTAGCCCCTAATTGGCTTCGAAAGGTTTATCGCGGGTATCGTTTTATTGGGCGTCGGCTGGTCGGGGAGTAGCCCTACCTCTCTCAAGTAAGATTGATCGCGCCTCGGTGCTAGAAATTGCTTAAGAAAGTAATTTCCTCAAAAGGGTGCTTCGTTTGGATATTTCGAGCAGCATCGTTCAAGGAAATTTCGAAGACTCGACGGTGGAATATAAGCGAATTCACCGATAAAACTAGTAGAATATAGGTGCTTGCCAGAGATCCTGCCCTTATCGGTTCAAGAGAATTCCCTCGGTAAACGAGACTTGTAAACCCCCGTCGGAGAAGTTGGTGGAAGGGCCGTAAGATTTACGATTCCAGCAGGAAAAACGTAACAATCGTAATATCCTTTCCCCGTGAAAAGTCAGACGGTGATTTTTCATACGCTCCTCCGTCGTCACCCGCCTCCGTTTAATTCTCCTTTTAATGCAGGAGAAATGAAGCGTCGGAGTCCACGGGAAACCTGACGGTCTCGCGGAAACGATACCCTCGCGAACGGTCTGGAAATACGCGAGCGACTCTGATCCTCGCCTCTTCTCGCGCGAGTCGCACGATTTTTCCGAGACTTCCACGAAACTTCCAGTACGATCCTCCGACCGTAATAAACTTCGTCGCGTCCCCGTCACATAGCCCTGGTCCAGTTTAAGAATTCCGTTAGACCGGAAGGCGAAGAAAAGAGAAGAGAATCGGCGACGTGGATCGGAGTGGGTCAGATCGTGATCCAGCCGGAGGAATATCGAAGGAGGAAGGAAGGCGAGTCCTTCCCTTTCGTGGGAAGAAGCCCCGCGACGAGGAAAAGTTTAGCGGTACGTGCCGACGGAGGACGAGAGCGATCGTTAAAAGCCTTCGTCATCCTCGTCGTCTTGGTCGCGAAGGAGGTTCGAGTGGATGGCGATGGGAAGGGTGGGAAATCGAGGCAGGGCCGGGGTAGGCAGAGCGAACTGTACAGGCGAAAGGGAATGAAAAACTCGCCCACGCGGACAAGAAACACGATATTTCAGCGCGCGGGGGGTGCGCACCAGGCCGGGCGATTAATTGCCAAAATAACTGCAGACACGAGGAATCGTTTAGGCACGACTCTCGGAACATTGTTTACCGTGGATACAGCCGACTGGAATGTACGTCCCCGTGGACACGCGGGACATAATATACGGGGACAGTTACCGCCCTCGGCGACGTATATTACCCCCCACCTAAGTGGCGCTCTTTCGTTCGTCCTGGCGAACGACCACGGTTGAAATATTTCGCGTGGCTCGCACCAGACACCCGCATGATTCAGGAGAAGCCGATCGATCGTTTCGAGGCCCATCGAAGAACCGTGAGAGGCCGACCCCGACCGCGTGCAGGTGACAATCTGCGACCAAACCTCCATTTCCATGCGCAAGTCGCGGCGAATTATTATCGCCGCAGTATCCGTCTTGACTGTGAAAACGTCACTCAGTTTTTCCAACCCCGGAGGTGAGCAGAGAATGGAAATGATTAACGACCGAGCTCTTGTTCAGCAAACGATGAGTAGAGCAACGAGGAATCGAGTCTCCGCGAGGAGGCTGGACCTCTAACCCTGAGAATCCGCTGGCGAGAAGCGTTACCAGAGCAAAAAGCGCAAGTGCGGCTCGCGGGAACCTTTATTTTCGTCCGCGACTCCGCTTCGAGGCATGGCGAATTTATTCGACCGTCGCGCGATAAATAAAATCCACGCGGTGGGAATGGAGGGAAAATAGAGGAGGAGAGGACACGACGATGCGTCCCGCCGCGATCCGCGCATCACTCGGCCGCGAACCTTTCACGGCCCACTCGCAGAGAGCGTTTAAATTGACCGGAGAAAAATGTCGGCTGCTCGCGTTTAAGCCGCCAGCCGAGACAGATATTAGCCCGGGCGACGAGCTTTTAACGCCGGAATTCTCGTGCACCAGCTATCGACCCTCCGTGCGCGGCCACCGTCCAACGAAACCACCCATTCGCACGCTTCCCGACGCTCCCCGCGGCGAATTAATAAAAGCTCCTCGTTTCTCTCCTTGGAGAAAACCAGGCGCGCCGACAATTTTCAATGCCGATACTCGCGCGACCGCGGGGGAAATTCGTGCGGGCGAGAGTGCTAAATGATGTCCGCGGACATCGCCGCGACGCGCGTACCACCGTCGGGGGGAGGCTCTCTCGCTTGATAAATTCGCGACGGGACGCGGACAGTCTTCCGAAAGGACGGATCGTTTATTTGTTGGCGCAAAGGGTCTAGCCGGGTAAGCATAGGGAAAACGGCCCCAGCACCAATTTTAGTGTTTATGGGTTCCAAATCAATTTTACGGCCAGGTGATTTTTGTATTGTCGACCGTGGTTTCCGTGATGCTGTACGGAACATGCAGGATCAAGGATAAATGTTTTAATGCCGGCATGTAAAGGGAAACGAGCACAGTTAACCTCGGAAGAAGCGAATGAAGCTTGAATAATAATTGCCGAAACTCGTTAAATATGTAATTTTTACAACGTAATGACATTTATGAATATACATTTTCCTAAGCTTTCCTATAAAGTATCCAAAACATGCACGATTTTTCGCCCTTCCTATTGATCATGCGGCCGGCCCATTTAGTACAATCTGCCAACAGGTTTTATATACGTTTTATTTTTTTTTAATATGTTTCACCAATCTGACCCCTCTGCACCTTATACAGATAATACCTAAGTAGTGACGCTTTACTCCTGATTGCAAAAACAACCTCCCAAAAATTAATTCCTTTATTTCCACCCTTAAAAATAGATCTGCAATTTCGAAAAAAATATATGTGATAGAGCTACGATTTACCTATTACGTGCACTTTGGAACATTAAAATATCTTAAGTAGTTGCTGAGAAAAAAAATGGTAAAGTTTAGGGTTGTTATCCCCATATCACCGTAACGAAAGGGGGTAGAGATCTGAAATTTCTCTCAGTGTTTCTTTAGGCAAGGAGCATTATTTGGAACACATAAATACTAAAATTGGTGCTGGTTTTCCCTATGATTACCCGGCTAGACCCTCGAAGAGAGGAAGTTCGCCACTTAACCAGTGGAGAATGAAAGATCACTTTCGGGGACGGGAATATTATTAACAACCACCCCCTGTGTTTGAAAGTAATCGCGAGCTGGCACGAAACTTGCACAGATTACCCGCGGTTCCTCAATTAAACCGCGTCGAACCCATGCGCGTCTCCAGCTCCCGCGACCCCCTCGTCTACCAGAAATTCCCTGGCGCGCAGCGGGCTCTTTGAAGTCTGTCGAAGGAAGGTCTCGAACAGAGAGCGGCGCAATGTTCGCGAAAGGCGCGTATTAAAAAATTCCACCCTCGAAATTTCAGGAATCCACTTTTTCGTCGGTTCGGAGCGGAGGCTCGTTACAGGGCGCCACAGTCCTCGGAGTAAAAGCTGCCCGCGGAAATAGAGTGGAAGGTCGGCGAGGGCGCGGTATCGCCGAGCTTTAAGTATGATTTAGCGTGCACGCGGAAATAATGGCGCACGCTGTTTTCCCAGCATCGTTCATCCGCCTAACTGCCGGCTGATGGGCGACACCGAGCCAGCTCCGCGCGATTTCCAAAGTGTCTTGGACCCCGAGATTTGTCGTCCAGGATTTGTCCCTCCGCACGCGGCGAAATTACGCGTCGCGACGCCAGATAGGTAAGACTAGACGACGTAAGCGGCCACTGCAAATAGCGGACCACCTGGGCGACTTTACGAGCTCGTTCTCCAGCGTTTGCTCTGCTCACCACCTCTGGGCTCGACCCACAGATACCGTGTTCCAACGTCACGGTACTGTCTCGATTAAGGATCCGTTTAAATTCTATGGAGAACACCCTCCAACACTGGCGCACCATTTTGAAAGAAAGCTCAATCTGCTTTCAGCCGAGCAACAACGGGGGATGGTCTTTTGAAGCGGACAGAAGTCTTACCTTCCGCCAGTCAAAGAGGGGTGCCGGTTAATTTGGTCGTATGAAAGGCTAATGAAAAATTAATAAAAGCCCCGTGAAACCTCGCGAGTACGAGGAAAACGGTAGCGTCTAATGGCTCGCGCTCGTGTGCGAAGGAAAAGTCCTGGAACAGAGAGGGAAAGGGGCAGAGAAGCGGGAGAGGCCCGTTAGCAGCCACGGAAGTCATAAAGAGCCAGCAAATCTTTTCATTATCGCCCCGTGTAAGTGATACGTATATCATACTAAAGCGGCCATTTCGCGAGCATTATATCCAGAGGAGACTGATCCAGCAAGCCTGGCTCCACTGAGCCATCCTGGATGGTTTTCACGCCACGTTCTTGCGTAAGTGCGTATGAGGATTAAGCTACGGTCGTTTCTTTCCCTCGCCTACGCGCACAGTCGCACTTTTCCTCCCGATCGCATCGCTAGGTACCTCGTCGTTCCTTCCCGGCGCCTGCAACGTCTCTGCAGAGGAGGAAATTCTGTTTACGACCGAGTGGACCGATCGGTCACATGAACGGTGGATTTCCGAACGCGTGGGCGTCGTATAATTGCGTCCATGTGGAAAGTTTATCGTCGATGATGGGGGTTGTTGAAGTTCTAGAAAGCTCCAGCACGGTGAATTGATTTTTCCTTCGCACGACAGTGTCGCGGCACGTGTTCAGAAAGCAAAAATTTGAGTTTTTAAATTTTGTATTTCATTTCATGGAATTGGTAGTAAGCAGTCCTCCGACATAAAAACATCGTAACTTGCATCATAACACTGCATTTTTGTTGTAGGTATTTGTAATTTCTTTTCTTTCTTCTTTTTGGAAAATAAGCAAAATATATCCTTCTTTCGTTTTATTAATTAAAAATTCTTGCATTTAAAGATATGGATACGTAATAGTGCCTCAAATTATTACTTTTTTTTGTCGCATCTTCTAACTTCTGGAGAGAATTAAAAAAAAAAACGAAATATATCGGTTCTTTCATTTTTTTTTACTGCAATTAGTTCTTTTTAGGCCCTTTAATTTGGTGTAAATTGTATCTGTTCCCGAGTGCTCTCACATAAGAGGAAATACATTAATAAAACGAAAAATTGGACAAACCTGTGCTAGAATATTTATTTCTAAAACACACTGAGCTTTGAATTCCTTCAGATTCAACTGATAGTGATGAATACGTATAATAAGAATGAATAATTTAAAATTGATTATCAATTTCAAATTATTTAAAAAATTAATTTTATATTTTTATAATTGTCTCATATGTTTGTTATTAATTTGTGTTTAAATATATTAAAAAAAATATATGTTTTATTTGTTTATAAAAGTATGCACGATATAATTAACTAATAAAAATTATGTTCAAAAATATATTTTAATGAATTATTATATGTTAAAAATTAATTTTGTTGTGTACAAATATGATTAACATATCAATTACAGGTAAACAACTGTATCTTAATGGAAAATTGATTTTTGATTTTTTTTATATACTCGATACACTGTGGCACGGGGAGAAAAAAAGCCTAGACAATGACCCTTGACGCTACGTGGAACGCGTTACTACAGGGAACGAGAAAGAACGGGGTAGCGAGGAATGCATTTAAGGGAAACGTGCAATCGTAACGACTGTAAGATTGTAAGGATTGCGAGATCGCGTGGGTGGTCAATTAAATTCATTAGACTTTTTATTACGAGCGTACACGTGTTCTCGTGTACCGAGAAAACGCGTCTTTCAAATTGCAGCCCCGCTAGAGGCGAGGTTTTCGTAGCCGGCGGGGTTATCGGGACGTTATCGCGCGTTAACGTCGGTACTCGTTTCCTAGAAAGTAAATCGGCTCGCGATCGCGCGATCCGACCGGCTCGATTGCTATGCCGCTGGAACGTATTCCTGTGGCGGCCGTTTAGAGCCAGTAAAATAATAACGGCTGGGGTAACGCACCGTGAGCCTAAGTCACCCTCGGCCTATACCTCTCTTTTACGGCTGAAAATTACGGCTGCGCGACCCTCGAGCGTTTATGACCCTCGACGTCGCGCCATCGCCGCGTTCACGTCGCGGTCAGCCTGAAATCGTTCTGCGACGTTTTTCAGGGCCGCTTTCTTTCCTCTTTATAGCGGGAAATGTTCTACTAAGTATAATTTCGTGTTCCCCACGCGATGTCACCAAGGTTCGCCCACCTTCGCGCTACACCCGCGTGGACAGGCGTGAAAGGAGACACCCTCGGGGGCAGCGCAACGCCTCGACGCCGGGTTTAACGTCGAATTTCGAGGGACACGACTGGCGCCTTCTATGAATCACGATCGTAAAAGACACGGGATTCACGACATCCGATTAAAACTACGCCCAGCGCTCGTCAGCCTCCTCTCCACAAAATTGAACTTTCTCCCTCGTTGTGGGAAAGCAGATGTAGGCGGTCGAGCGCGCAATATTCCTCTCCCTAGGACGAGGACGCCCTCGAGCATGCTGTTCACGCATCCAGAGGTATTCCTCGAGGATCGGGCGAAAAAATTGATGCCACCGACATCTTGAATCCCGATATCGCGGACAGGCTTTTAATACGAGATAATTGGAAAAGTTTCGTCGGCGACCCTTCTGTCCCGTGACGCGTTGATCCCGATAAAAAAGCGGCAGCTTACGAAACTAAGCCCCCCTCCCTGGAATGCGTGTCTGATCCCGGCGAGTTCTCGAGTTGATTTTTCTCTGCCCCCGCCGCGAGCCTTCTTACCCTCGTTTCTTATCACCCTGCCACTGTTTCCGCGCGTGTACGTTCTCCTGCATCCTCTCCAGCCGGCCGCGAACTCGCAAGATTTCCCGTGTGCTTTCCACGCGTGTTCCCACATGCGTTCCCACACGCACGCCACACCGGGCCAGGCTTTAATCTACGCGATGCTACGTGAGGTGTTTGCGGTCGAGCCAGCCGTCTCCCCGTTTTCTCCCTCTTTCACCTACGATCACTTTCTCTGCTCCCGTCTTTCGTTCCTTCGTTCCTTCCCCGATCCTCCGCGATCTCCCACGTCTTTGCGAGCTCTGCTACCCCTAGAAACCCGGTGGACGGTCTGCGCCAGTTTTATCTCCTCCTTCTCTACCTCCTCCCATTCGCGCGCACCGATCGTATCGAGTTTCGTCTCTCTTCGGTTCGTCAAAGACCTCCAGTCTTTAGTTCCCCGATCCACCGAAGGCTGACAAAGTGGAATTTCCCGGGGGGCGAAATAAAATTGGTGTTAGAACCCGCCGCTGACGGGGTGCGCGCTACGTCCGCTATTTCTGTCGCGGAGCGTCGTTAGATTTACAGCCGACGAAAGTGTTCGGTAGGACCAGAAGACATCCTGGAGGGAGGCACTAGGTTTTATTACTCGGAGCGTAGAATCTTCGTTTCTTCCACTCTCGGTGGCAAGCAGAAGCGTTCCAGATTCAGGAGTTCAGAAACTTAGAGTCTCGTTGGCCCGTAATTAGTCGGAACGCAGAGGGAGCACGGAGACTTTAATATTTAGCCTCGTACCGCGAGCGTCCCGCAGGAAAATGTAAAAAGCTGCATGGTCGGGTCACGCTGGCCCAGGAGCGGTTTACATTTTGTCCGGCACGGTTCGCCTGTTTTAAAAGGGAAGCCCGGAGAGGCAGTAGCTCGCAAGGAGAACGCGAAAACCCGCAGAGTCTCAAAGGTGCCTTGAAATTTGCTGGTTCCCGCGGTGGGACGCGTGCCGTGCAACAACGACAGCGGCGTGTTCGAGGGACAGGGTATACCCAGAAGGATCAAACGTGATCCTAGCCGAGCTGGACTTGGCAAGTCTAAGCGGGCACGGCCAGGTCCTCCTATCTACCAGTTTCAGAACTTCCAGCCTTCTATCCTACGGGGACGCAATTTCGTGAGGATAATTTAAAAATCGCGGGATTAACGGTAAGCCTGCTCGTATATTGGCTTATCCTGGCCAGCGGCGGTGTCAGCCTCGGGCTCGCTGGTCTGTATTAAACGCGTCGCGATAATAACGGCCAATAACGATCGTTTTATACCCGACGATTCGTTTGATCGCGATAAAGGCCCCGCAAAAACTGTCCTTTTTCCCGTGCTAATTTTTGCGCCGCGGTATTAAATTGGAATTTTACCGTGGCTCGATGGAACCGTGGAAAAATCTCCGCTCTTCTCTGCCCGCCCTCCCGTTCTCCGGTCTTCCACACCGACGACGCCTGAAATCGAGCACGTACGAAACACCAGCGGGCCAGAGGGAAATTCCTCGCGTGCTCACCGCGAGATAACTCACGTACGAGGACCACGACGGATCGAACTAACCTATGTCCGACGACGCGGGAGAAAAATCGGTCTGTGATTGCGGGGCTCGATCGGAATAACGATGGACCGACGTAGATACGTCCTTTGGAATAAACAGACTCGATATCAGGATTTGGTAGAGCTAGCTTCAAGCCCAGAGCTCTAATTGAACAATCGAAGCTAAACTAGTATGGCTAATACGGATTCAAAGAGCCACCACTTAGAACCACTTGGAACCAGAATAGAAGCGCTCCTTCGTTAACCTTTTCCTCTGATAAAAGCGAAGCCTAAGGGCGCTGGATACATCCCACCCCAAGGCTCTCAGTGCCAAAGATTCATCGTTGGTAGGTCACGCTGGATTCGCATGCACACAGGATCGCGCGATCTCCAGCTCGAAAGAACGAGGGCATAAGTTACGCCGGGAAGAGGGCTATAAATCCCGGCATCGATGGCTGCGGGCTATGAATCAAGATTTTTGACCAGCCTCGAGTGACGTCCAGTGGCCAGGGCGGGTATTCCAGGATCCTGTGCAACTGAGTCCAGTCGCGGACGATCCCTTTAAGTCCCTTTACGAGGCGCATCCATCTCGATATCCTCTTGCTGCGCCCGTAAGAAGCATCGAACCGCTCCTCGACGACGGCGGGAGGCGAG
Source organism: Andrena cerasifolii (assembly GCF_050908995.1). Lineage (NCBI taxonomy): Eukaryota > Metazoa > Arthropoda > Insecta > Hymenoptera > Andrenidae > Andrena > Andrena cerasifolii. Next base: position 11,079,396 of record NC_135124.1, on the reverse strand, counting down.
AAGAATCCTCAGAGACAGGCTTTATCAGTGGATGCTTTCGAATAAATTTCCTCCTCCTCGAGGCGGAGGGGCAGGCGCGTTTTCGAAACGATTTCCTCGGGGCTGTAACGCTCGCCCGTGCTCGTACCATTCCCGACACACGGGGGACGAGGATCGCCGCTTAATTCGAGAGATCGCAGGGCCGCTCCCGACCCCACGAAACGAACCGTCGGGGATAGTAATCGGGCGTCGTTAGGGGGTCCGCACAATGCGTGCCAGGACGCGATTCCACGATACCACCCCCATTGTCTATCGGAATCCTCCCCTGTCTCGGTCCTGCTCGAGCCTCGTCCGTGACGACTGACTGCGGTTTAACCTCGGCGGTTTAGCACGCTCAAACGAGCCCGTTGTCCGACCCTCTTGCCATCTCGCTTCGACTCGCCTCTATCGCCGGACACGCGTGCCTCCCGATATCTGCGCGCAATTTAAAGACGCCCATGTGTGCGAGCGCTTGCGGTGGCTGGCAAGTGATCATCGGCGGCCAGGCTCCTTGGGATAACGAATTGCGCGCACCGTGACGGATCCTCCGTCCTCCCGCTATCTTCGAGAACGCTGCGCTTCCGTTTGCCAAACCATTTCTCTGCTGATCGAGTTAACGACGCCACTGATAGCTTCCTTCTCGGCGAGTCTAATGCCTGACGGGGCTGATAGCGTCTTCGTTCGAGGTAGATTGAACAATATTTTGAGAGCAGCCAGTCTTACAACGAAATAAGGCAAACAGGAGTAAATTGCTGTACCACGCGCGAAGATATTCCTAATTAGGGGTTGACAACGGAGGGCTGACAGAGGCATGTCCCGTTACCTCGAAAGGCGACACGAATGTAAATTGGACTCCTCGCGGGGGCGTCACTGAAGTATAACAATCCGACGGGGCGTCTCGCGATTTCCACGTTTAACACTTGGAGAAGTCGGTTCGCGCGGAACCGTGAAACGCAAAGCTCGCGATCGGCCACGTTCGAGATATCACGGCGAATGGGTTTAGCGAACGATGTTTGACAGGTTCGAGGAAAAAGTGGAGCAAGAAACGGGGAATGTATCGCGCCGCTGCTCGGAATCCTCCCTCGAGTGGCGAGATACAAGCAGCTGGGATAAAAAGTGCCCTGAAATACCGCAGCGGTAAACACCTCGCCAGCAACCCAATCACGGGAATTACCCCATCTATTCGGCAACACCCAAACAGATTTAACGAATCCAGAAAAAGCTAGGATTTGTAGCTCTCCCGCGCCGCAACCCCCCGGTATTCTACAAGAACCGAACAGCTCCAAGTGATTGTCCCATTTCGACCCTATCCTATCTCTCACGTATCGTCCCGCAAAACGAAATCTCTCTGCAAAGCCCCGGCGATATATTCGGCTCGCGCTCGAGCGAGGAAGCGCATTGGGGTTCGCCTCGAGGACTGCTGCCTCATTATTTTACATATTGTTTCGATACACAGTGGATGCGCAGCGGCTCGGGGTACGTGAGGATAGCGTCCTCGGTGGAGTCCTCGGCTTTTCGACGGACCGGCGGCGGCGAGTTGGGTCGATTTCCACGCGGCACGAATATAAATGCAGCCATTAAAGGAGGTTCCGCGAGGATGCTCGCGCGACGGCGTGCGTGCCGCGGCACGCGAATAGTAAATGATCCGAGGCAACGAGAAAATCACGGCGACATCTTGCTCGAGGGAAAACTCGTTCGCAAGGAATCCGAATATAACGATTCCTACGTAGAATTGCGAACGCGAGCATCTGTGCCTGCTTGCCACGCGAATATTCACGACGCTGGCGTGTTTGTGCCTCTCGCATCGACAGCGGTACGTCCCCTACTATTCCACTGAATAATCTCGCGTGCTGTTGTTTAAGAAAAGGTGTGGTGGCTTTTATGATCCCCGCGTTGCAAAGAGTGTCCTCGCGAATAAAGCACTTGCAGTGAAATTCCTAAGGGCCACTCTACCCCAGACACAGATTTATGCACGTCGATCGCAAACTACGATGACGAGAGAGCAACTCCTCCCTCTGGGACTCTGAAAATCCAGCATCCAGAGAATTCCTCTCCCTTTTCGTCGCGAAGAGTCCTCTCCCCTGTTATTTCCGAACTTTCCAACGGGCGTTCGTCGTAACAGAGCTCGGCTTAGCCTACTTCCCAGTCGCTTTGGTTTTAACGGAGACGACGAAGCACGAGTCCGTAACTTCTCTCTTCGAGCATCCATGGATCTCCACGGAATGCTAGCTACTTCCCAAATAACAAACTACTCGAAGGCTTCCTGGAGACAGGAAAACTATCCCGACGAAGCCTTCGGTATTGCATTAATCTTCCACAGCTCCGAATTGTCGAGACAGTAGAATCTCGCGAGACCATAGTGAATACCAATTGCTAGCGTTCCTAGCTACCTAATCCTCCATCGCGATGCTTCGATTCCACTAGCACAATAAGGAAAATTTCGTTCCCCGGAGACGAATCGGAACATGCTCCAATAGCGGAATCGAGTTTCCACCGATTGTTTGGATGTTGGGCCGAACGTTTCGCACATCCAAAGGCTGGGCGGCTGGGTGAGCAAGCGGCAAGCAGCCTAATTAGCAGGAAACTCGGAGACTCGGTGGCGAGCAAGGAGAGAGCAATCTCCATCGTCTTGGCCTCGTGTCCGCCGCGGTGAAATTCAATCTGAGCGGAAGGCCGTCGGGAAATAATTAGCACGGCGAGCGTCCCTTTAAGGTTCCTGATCCAGGGGGATCGTCGACGTAATCCCCCAAATATGAATATAATTTGCTGGCAAAGAGGGAGGGATACCGGTCGGACAGGATACAAGGAGGAAGCCGTCAGAGCAGCCGGCCCGAGGATCAACCGCCGTCGTAATTATGCTTCGTTCGCTGACAACCTGCCACCGATAATGAATATCAAAACGCGGCCGGCTTTTTCCGAGGACTACCCTCCATTAAACATACTCGTAGACCTTCCTGTACTCGGCGGAAAAGCAGTGGGACGAGTGGATGAAATATTTTTTTTTCAGCCCCACCCTGTCGAGGAAACGCTCGCCGCATTTCCAGGGATCATTTTAACGCGTCAACCTCTGCCGCTCGACGCGTCAATGCGGCCAGTCGCGACGCGGAATTCCACTCCGCGACTTCATTGTGAATCGTCGCTGGTTACTTTCGTTCTGATTGCGGGCAGAAATTCCCGTTCCATTGATCGTTAATTATCCAGCCGGTTGTAATGTACCGCTGCTTTCTCGACGAATGAAAGGCTGGCCTTTTGTATATTGTAAGCTGAGTGTCGCCATTAGCGAGGCCGCGCGCGCCCCCTGTCGACAGTGTTATTTATTTTTTTTTTCGTTAAACGGTAACGAGTAAATAAATGCACTAATTAAGAGTTAGAGGGCAGACCTACAATGCCCACGGAGGAACGGCGGCTGAAATATCGCGGTAGCCACTGCGGAATATACTAAATAGATGACTGCGAGAATGAGCGTCGGCCGTGGCTACTGGGAAGCGTTCCATCGAAGACGAAATAATCGACGAAATAACCGCGGCGCGGTTTCCCGGCGGAGCAAGGGGTTCTCGTCGGGGCGAGAAGCTGTCGCGTTCCCAGGTGGAAACCACCCTCTGGATATTGGCAGCCCGAGGAGATTAACACGGTTCTGGAAGGGCGTGGGTCACGAACAACTACCCTCCTCCCTGGCCCCTGCCGTCGAATTTTATCATAGGAGGGTTAAGTGTGGCGCGGAGGTATGAATTTCGCGAGCACTGATTGTCCGTGAGCCTGTACGTAGCCGAAGGATGATTCCTCGCTAATGGCCCCGAATAGTTGGGATATTTTTGGCCGGAACCGCCGCCGCCTACGCTCTACGCTGCCGGGGCGTCTGAATAGGTGCGAGGCCACGAGGGAATCTTGGCCGGATGGTCCCAACCCCTTGGCCGCATTCTCGATGCACCCCTCGCGAATGCTATCTTCCGTGGAACCAGAGGCCGAAGAATCGAAATAAAGCCCCCGGTGGAGCGTGTATTGTGCAGCCCGGTCCCGTGTCTATTCTCCCCGTTGCAGACCGGTGAGAGCTTAAGCCGTGTCTCGCATATATTATCGCTGGTAATACCCAGGCTGGGCGCCTTCGATTGTCTCCGGCCCGCGAAAGCTCGAGCAAGGGGAATAAGGACGCGATGCTTAGACCGTGGCGGTCACAACCTCGAGATTGGAAAGGGGGATGCGTGCGATTGCTGTTCGATACCTCTGCCGGCGTCAGACACCGAGGGACGGAGGAGAGGGAGGAGAAGGAGGAGGGTAGAACGGATACGAGGAGCCAATTGGTACGCCGAGAACTTCCAGCAGCCCGCGGATTCATCTCCAACGATTAATCTCGTCCCAATAATATTTGTCTCCGACGGCAGGGTGTGGCTGGTCCGTTGCTCCTCTTTATCGTCCCTCGGTGATTTTCGTTTCTACCTTTCTCCCTTCGATCCTTCCTTTTTTCTCCCCCTCCCCCGTCCTATCTTCTCTTATAAGCGCGGATGGGGTGAGGCGCGGCGCCGAATCGCAGCCACGAAAACCGAAATTGCCTGTTCGACGAGAAGTCAGGAGCAGGCCGGCCGATGCTCAAAAACCCATTATCCGAGCATTATCATCTTTAATTTGTTTTCGCGCCGGATTATCTTAGGGGATTAGTCCGTCTCCTTCTCCCTCCGCTCTTCTTTTCGCTTTCTCGTCGCGGCTGATCTCTCGATCTCCCGCCAAACGACCCCGCCGCCCCTCCTCTCGCCCGGCGAGATTCACCGACAGGAGCTGGCAATTACTGAAACGTCGGAATTGGAAGGAAGAACAGTATCTTCCTCTGCAATCGATGCTCCGCTCGCCTGTTAATGGCTCGTCGAACAGATTCCGCTGTCCAGGGAATCTGACGGGACCGATTGTTGCAATTATCATGGGCTTTTGGATTAATCGAATTCCTTGAGAAACGTCAACTCAAGACGTTTCGGGCTTGTCGAGTTATGCACTAGAGACACTCGCGGAACACAAACATTTCAAAGCGATCTTTCTTGTATCTATTATAGTGTGATAAGGTAAATTTCCCAATACCTGGACATTTAAGGTACGGCGGAAACGCGATTGAGAAATTTGCAGTTGTACAAGTCGATTTATATAAAAACGATTTTGCAATTGCGCGGGGCACTGCGTGTACTTTATCATTAAAAAAAACCAACATGGATATTGAATTGAATATTATCATTAAAACAAGATAATAAGAATACAAAGTAATAATTGCTAAGGTGTTAAATAACGATTCATCAGAAAATAATACTACAAGGTACCATTTTTCTAAAAATGTATTAGTTGTACCAATATACTAAAAAATATTAATTATATTCGCTTAAGAAAAGGTCGAGACTGTTTAGCAAATCAGATAAGAACAATACTAAAATGGTGTAAACTGGAGAGTTCAAGAAAATTAATTTTTATCATGAGTGTCACAAGTTTACTAAAAAAAATATGTACATGAATATATTTTATTAAATATTTGAATAAAATAGTGATTTTATGGATAAAGCGAATATTAAATGTAATAATCAGTATTATTTATACTAGTCTCCAGGTACTGGGACGTGTCCAGGTATTGGGACATTTACCTTAGTTTAGTCGGTGAAAGTGTCGAGTCGAAATTGGAATTCTTATTCGCTACGAACGCGAGAGAGATTTAAGAACAGAAATGTAGAAAGTAGAAATTCAAATTGCATACGTCGTTTTGCAAAAATAACGAAGCTAACAACTGAAAGGTACCGAGATAAAGATACTAATAAGCTTAACGATCCATCAGTGCATACTAAAAAAAAACCGAATCTTTAATTTAAATTCACCGTTTACTTCGAAAAAGGCATGCCAACGCCACCTACGGCGATGCCGTGGAAAACGAAACAGGTCCAGCGCGGGCGATAACCGTAGGAAACTGCAGCGATGTAATCGATGTGACGTACCGGGTGTCTCTGAAGTCGCGGCATCGGCGACTGAAAATTAACCACTACTACTCAGGGACCGGAGGAACCCTTTCCGAGTATCGCGTCGCGATTTCGCGCTCGATTACGGTGGCTTTTAGCCCGGGGGGAGGATTTGACGACGCGTCACGAGCATTACTCGGAGCAGGAAAAAGGTCGCTGATTAAATACACCGGTTGCACGGTGCTTTTCGACCAGGCGAAAAAATGCATTTCAATTATCAGCTAGCACGTCGGCTCGTGCACACGCACGGTGGCAATTTTGGCTTAACCATGGCCACGCCGGTAAATTCGCCCCGGTCACTCACCCGAAAAGCCAGCCGCGATGCCGTAATTAAATTTCGAACGACTCTCTGTCCCGCTCCGTCAAAAACCTTCGGAGTGGACGCTTGCAAAAAAAGATCGGAGCGCGCGCCACCAAACTGGAGAAAATAAATCCGCCAAGAGAGGTCTCGTTTTTCAACGAATCGAAAACTCACATTCCTAGGGAACAGTGACGCCCCATCTAGGCACAAAACGATTGCTGAATAAAACTCTCTAGATTCGGAATTACAGCTTAATTGATATGTAATTTCTCTGATTTACAAGAACTCCGAAAATTATAAAAAGCGAAGGATTACAATTCGACGATTAAATCAGCTGCCGTTTAAGGGTACTAGGCAGCCGTTCCTGTCTAAAATGAAGCATTTCTGTTTAAATTAATTACAGAGAAACAAATTGAAATTGAGACCCGTTCCCCAGCATGAAGCTTATCAACTACGCAAGCTTCAATAAACTTGTTTGTTTAGTCCAAAGTATGCATTATATAAAGAAACTAAAACCCTATTGAGATCCCATCGATGAGATTTTACCATCTCCCAAACCCCAAAACACGAGGTCTTAGTTTCTTTTCATAAAGAATAAGAGTTTCCATCAACTTTAATTTACGTCTGGCCCGCAATTACGCATTTTGTGAAGATGCTCGAATTTGTTTTGAATCGATTGGAACCTCCGTTTTTGAGTTATCACTGCAAAATAAAAGAAACTTTTTTTAAAAAGCCTCTTTAATAATCTATCTGCAGCGTCATATATAATGCATATTTTTGACTAAACAAACAAGTTTCTTAAAGCTCATGATGTCAATAAACTTCATGCCAAAGAACAAGTCTCAGTTTCAATTCATCAGGAACGACTGCCTAGTACCCTTAAGGAAGTACTTCTCTCCACTTCTCCTTCCTTCCGCCTGACCGCGAGAATATACGAACACGCGAGGAGCAGAAACAGGAAAGGGTCGCGGAGGGTAGAGCGCGATTAAATTGAAATATTCGGTGAAAAATTCTCGCTTTGGAATTCGATGGGGCGAGATTAGCGGGTGTAATTTATCGTCGTTTAATTATCAACAAAAAATCGCCACAACCCCAGGCTGTACGTGGGGGGGTTGCCGAGCACGCAGCGCGTTGCGAGGGTGCTGTATCGAGAAGGGGCGGCGCGGGTCGGATTTAATTTTAATCTCTGATGCTTTTAGCGTATGAGACGATTTTTCAAAGTCCCGGACCTTCCTTCCCTGGCCTCTGCCATGCCGCGGCCTCATAATTCTCCCCGGGCGATGTATTAATGTCGTGTTAGCGAGCAATATAACAATGGTGAATGGTCGCGTTTTGTAAGTGGAGCGTCGCACCGCTGCGATGGAAGCCACGGGGAGGGTGAACGCTGCGCCCGCGAAACGACGAACAAGTTGCGAGAAACAACGTTGACAGACACTCTGACTCTGACCCCTCGTCGAGAAATCAAAATGGTCCCCGGTACTTTGCGACGACACGTCTGCTGCGACCGTGCCGCGCGAGGGGAACTCGAGTGCAACCGGTACGCCGTAAATCCGGGCAGTTTACAGCGGTCGATTCGTTCCGGATCGAAAGGATCGATCCCAGAAGGAGCCGTCAGCCGGCGGATTGAAGACAAAGAGGTAATTTTCAAGCTTCCACACGCGGCGATCTGTTCCCATGTCGCAGGATATATCGAGCGTGTTCGTTCCGTTTGACCTAGTGGCGGCAGCCTGGCTCCTAAAAGGGCTCGTAGGAGAAGCACGATCCAAGGAAGGGCGAAGGGGGACCCAACGGACCGTTATACGCGAATGGTTCTACAGGACGGGCCGAGACACGCACGTTACGGCGCACGCACGCAGCCACGCACGGGCGCACGCACCCCGGTGATCCATAACATTGTCAACTCGACCAGAGACCAGGCGCCAATCTCCATCTGAGATAAAAGCCGACGACCGATCGGTCGACGCGTGAAATGCTCACCCCCGAAACGCGATTCGGGGGGCCGCGCTCGGCGAGCCGCCACTCCAAAGTGCTTGTCTTGGATGGGCGCACTTCCGTCGAGGGTTCTGCGGCCACTGATTGTGGGTTAACTGTACGATCGGCAACTCGCGGCCAGGCAAAGAGGGTGAATCGTAGCGAATGGCCAGTGAAGCAAGAACCAGCAACCCTTTGTTTACTTAGTAACAGCCTCAGCTAGACCGTTCCGTCCATTCCGGAGGATTGGATGGAATTTGGGTTACTCGCAGTGCGCTTCTAATATCCAAATGGCTGTCGCCTGCAGCTCGGTCAGTGTGACAAGACTCGAAGCACAGAGGAGTGCAAAAATGTCGCTTTTGAAAGCTGCGCGGGGAGAAAGGGTCGGCGACTGATCAGGCATCGCTGGAACCTGGACGCTTTCGCTCTGTTGATCGAACCAGCCGGCTTTCCATTCGCGAGTTTCTTTCTCCCAGCCCTAATATCGAAATGGCTGCAGCTGTCGCTGTAAATTATCGAGACGGCCCTGCGCAACGATATTGATGGCCCGAACATAAAACGTGTCGATGCTCGCGGGGCTAACTGGAGCCGAGACAGAACCGCGCGCGGGATTGAATAGGCGAACGCGATTTAAAATGATCATCGATGACGCGCAGCTCGCGGGAACGCGAGAGCGAGCCGGCGGAGTGTCAAGACGGGAGAGAAAAACGAGGAGCGTGAGTAAAACGTAGGTAAGCCGAGCCGTGGCGGCGACGAAGAAACACGAACGGTACGAGTGGGTCTCGTAATTCTGTATCGACGCGCAGATAAATCGCGAGGAGACCCCGGAGCCTCGACGCCGCAATTAACGTCGAGAATTAGTGAAATCCTGGAGCACAGACGGCAGCCAGCGATCCCGCGCGGAATACGGTGCATATGAAGCGTGCTCGCGCGGTTTGTACAGCGAGAACGCGAATTCCACATACCTCGAGACACTAGAATGCAAATAAGGCGCCAACTGTTCCCTCCTCTCCACCTGTCCCCCGACGATAATTACCGGGCGCGTAACTACTTAGACACGGAATTATGCGTTCTCGATTGCGCTCGCCCGAGTTACGCTGTGCCGCGCAAAAGCGTCCTCGTGCGATAGACAATGGGGCGAGCGATCAACGGATTCAGACGCTTCTTTTCCGCAGGTTTAATACCTTCTGCTTTCGTTAGCGACCCTTTCCATTAGCGCTTGTCGTTCCCCGTTGATAAGCCACCCCACGGGCTATCTCGAGCGGTGAAAAGGGATATGGCGGGCCGGCTGGGTTAGTTTGGTTGTTTCACGGAACGAGGAAAGTCAGGAAAGGCGTTTCCTAACGGAGGCGAATCGTTGGAGTGTTAAGGCGCAGGAGGACGCGGGTAAGTCACGCTCGACCTGGAAAACGGGCAATCGGCCGAACGTAGCCGTCATTCACCGGGACGAATCGTGGCCTGCAGGTTTTTTTCGTCGCTACGCTACGCTGGCTGTGTCGTGACGCGCGGCAATATAATTACAATATTACACGATGCCGTGATAACGTCGTGCCGCCGCAACAGCCTCGGCCAGAAGGAACCACCACGCGTCTCTCCGTGTTCACCTTTAATCCCAGCCCCTCCACCCCGTCTCGCTCCGTTTTTCGACGTAATTAATTGCCTGTTCGGTGCCGGCGCCACCCAGCGACCCGCTAGAACCATTAACTTTATTTACCCGCTTCACCCTGCAGATGTAAACAAGCCCGCCGTGCACTTTTCGATCCGCGACTACATGCTGCCCCTTCACCACGCGACCGCCACAGCTAATCGACTCAATTGCTCGTTACACCCCCGCCCTCCCTTGAATTTTCCAGCGCGATATCGCTGCGTGGTCCGTGGATCGGATCCAGGCGCAAAGTTCCACTGGAATCCGGGCGAGAATAATCCATTATTTCGTTGGATCTTCGCCCCAGCGACCATGACACCCATTAAATTTATTCACTTACTTCACCCCCGCAGAGCAAACAGTCGACAGACTACCGTGTCGCGATCACCGACGCGAGGATATCCTCCCCTTCGAGGCAGGCCGGTCGAACCTTCATTATTTTCCGCCATCGGTTACGCCCACCCCCCATCGTGGATGTTTGTAAATAATTTGCACCGAGGATGCGCTCCGCTGTGCCTCGCTGATGCAGACAGACACTCGGTTTTCTCCGCTGGAGGGCCTCGAGCTATTTGACCCGAGTATAATTGCGTGAATCGCGAGTCGAGGACCGTTCAAGCTTAAGTAACGCTCGAGGATCATGAAAGTTTGCGAAGTGCTGGATGCTCGCGGTGTTCCTCGAGCGTCTTAAAGGTGGAAATACGCGGCTGCTATGAATTTACGTAACGATTTTGTCGCGGCACTGTTTCATCCGAGCAGATTCCTCGCATCCCCCACTGCGCTGGCATTCGAGGAATGCCGTTTTTAAATATTCCTAACCTTTCGCGCTCCGCCCCCGTCGCCCTCGAAATCCCGGACAAGCAGTTCGGGGATTTCGCCCGGGGGCGAAAGGTTCGTTGAAGAAGCGGAACGCGCGGCAGAAAGCTTGCTCGAGGGGACGAAGCTGACATAACGCTTATATCTTATTCCGCAACGGTAGAAAATGGATTTATCCCTGCCCTTCGACTCCGTTGAATATGTGCGCGGATCCGACCGAATCCCCGAGCATTATTTATTCTCCTTCATTGACGTCGAGGTCGGCCCTCCTTGTACACCGTCGGATATATCTCCCTACGTTTAACATCCCGATATCGCGTATCAGATTTCCATCTTCGCGGCAAGATTACTTTCTCAACGACCTGCACTCGCTCTCGGTCTTCCACGAAGACTGATTTTCCGCGCAGCTGCGTCACCATTTGTCTCGAAACGATATCAGTTAAAACGCATTTCTTGAGACAATAATTGCTCCTCCATCTTCTTTACCGTGCTTGAGGGGGTGTCCTGCTTTATAAGGTCCACAATATCGATTTTCTTGTTATTCACTAAATCGATAGATAAACTATCCAAGAATATATTCGCAAAGTTATAGCGGCCAATTCGAAGTATTTTTAAAGATACAGAACCGAGAGCAGGTAAGCGGCGAGCATATGTGCGAGCGCTCGGACGGAAACGGGCGCGTGCTTCACCCTTTGACGCGTCCCTATTCGTCGATTATTACTTAGAAACATAGGAAAAAAATTTTGTGCTCATCAAATATATGTTTAAATATACCTAAAAGTTTACGAACATCAATTGTTCCTTTCCCTTTCAAAAAAAATCGCGAAAAAATCATTTTTTTGGACTTTGTAAAGCAGGACACTCCCTTAAGGAATGCGTGCGTTCTACGCCCGTGGGGGGTGAGATTTCTCGCGATCGGTCAGTCCGTCGCCAAAGGGGAGTTCAAAGCGGAGTCTCGAGGAATAAAGGAGAGCCGCTCCCGTCTTTCATGCACCACTTTCTCACTGAACATTTCAATTTTCAAAACAAACACGCGTTCGGAGGGCCGAAGACGTTTCAATTTCAATCTCGACGACAAGGGTGGTGTGCGCGAGCGCTCGGCAGCGTCAGCGATGCAACTTTTCCCGTTGTCGGTGCAGGGAGGGCGGGCAAAGTGGATGCGGGTACTCGGCGGAGAGGCACCGTTGCGTGACTATCGAAATAACGACGAGAGTAATAGTAGTAGCGGCACATAATGGCAATGGTAATAGTGGTGAGCCGGCAGCGGCGGCGGCGGCACGTACCTTGTTGCCCCGCGCTGCTGGTACCACGTGAGATTTCTAATTGGCGGATCGTCGGCTCTAATGGTGCTCGAGGGCTGATACGTGCACGGGGATACTCGATTCTCGATCCCGATCGAGAAACGTTTACCTTACTATCTCGCCAGGACACGCGTCCACTTAAATTGGCAGCCCGTGAAAGAGTGTAATCGACTATCGCGTGGGGTACCTCCCTGCCATTTAACTTACGCAATCTAATCGATTTTCCTGGTCCGCAAAGGCCCAGCCGATGCCCCGCGACTGTTCGCGTAAATAGGCGACGGGGTAAACATTCCTTCGCTCGTAAACATTTAATCGGACGAGCTACGTGAACGTTTATAGCGTGCACGATAGGTTGCTCCAGCATTATATAAGCATAAATAGTATCTGATTTTTTCCATAAGTCTGTTGACCTTTTTGAACGCGACAGCGTACTTTTTCCCGGCTCCCTTTATAGTTTCCTCGTTCGACGATCATTAATCATTCACCTCTCTTTATACGCGGTCGGATGCGAGGGCAGCCGAGAGACGTCTCTAGGATCGTTTCGTAGATCATTCGTGCCCGCTTTCCAGCATCATCTTAGCCGCGAGAACCTCGTAAACCTGCTTCGATCTAATCGCCCGCTCATATTCCACGGCTTTAAAACCCTATCTGGAGATACGGAGGCGCATCTATTAAACGTTATCCGGCTATAACTGCGCCGGGGGTTGCCCCGAGGAGCTGTTTCACCCAAGACTTTCTAAAGTCGAGCGCGACTCCAGCGACCGCGCGGCGCATCCGCGATACCGATATACAGATAACGATGCTTTCTGTCGTAAAGCCGCGCTCGCCGGGAAAGTATCAAGGAACAACGGCGAGCAGAGGCATGGACGAAGGGGGGCTCTGTGCCCTTGCTCGTAGCCGAATTCGACCACGGAGTCGACACACGTTTCAAAATCGCATTCCGTATTCAACGGGGCGCACGGCATTCGAAGCTGTCCGTATATTGCCCGCTCGTATCGGGGGTCGACATCTCGATGCGCGAGATACGTCGCACGCGGAGAGGCGACGGCTTGGATGGAAGCAGGGAAACGAGCGACTCACGTACGAAATATTCCCGCGCTTAATGGACCATACTCGAGTACAATTCTTAACGTTACGACCGAGCGTCCTCTAAATTTCCCTGGGAAGCTCGCGCTGCAAAGCCAGCGCACCGCGCCTCCTCGTAAAGGGGTGTATCGGGCCGCGGTCTTCTTCTGCCGGGTTCCCGAGCAAATTTATTACGCGACGTTCGCCAGCTTTATCGCCTCTATGACGCGCGATACACGTGGAACCGCGACGATGCTCAAACCGCGACTCGTTAACCGAGGGAAACGCCGGGCTATTTCCCTCGGCTATCGACGGAAAGGAAAATGTGGCGGCGGTGATTCGATCGCCACGAAACCGAGGGAGAAGTGGAGCGAGCCCGGAATGACAAATTGTGTTCCGGTGACCCCTAGTTTACCGTAGTCATAGAAGTCGGATTAGACCACGTAATCGACAAGCGATCAATCAGGATACCGATCCGTCCCCAAATGCGATCTTAATACAAATGGCCATCGGCCAATGGCTTCTCTCTATCTTCGCCCGATCTTCTGACACCGCGCGCGGCACATCTCGCATAAACGATCCCACCTGACCCGCATACTAATGCAACGCTCGCGACAAAGATTGACGGACAAACGTCGGGGATAGAGAAACCACCCTTCCCCTCCGCTTAAAGCCTCGACGAGAATGAACGTGAAATATTACCAATCCCCTGATGGAATGCACTTTTTTTCACGAATTTTCTATTAGCCGGATGTACGCGAAGAGTTATTCTTCTCCCAGTTGCAAGCTTGCTGTGTGATGTGTACACTGAAATTGCGTAATGGCGGTGGGAAGACGATGAACAGATGCATTCGCTATCTAGAAATGACTATATGGCGATCGGAAGACGTAGAGAAATTAGTATTTAAGGTGAATGTCCCAATACCTGGACATTTAAGGTACGGCAGAAACGCGATTGAGAATTTTGCAGTTATACAAGTCGATTTTTTTATTTTATCATTAATAAAACCAACATGTTATTGGATCGAATAATTTTGTAAAATATTGAAAATTCATAGTCCTTACAATGGCCCAATATCTGGATAGCTTAACTAGTATATCCCGGTATCCCAATTTTACTGTACCAGTGGATAGACACGCGAATAAAAAACTAATAAAACCTTTAATTTTAATCTTCCAATCAAAAAATAATACTACAAGGTACCAGTTTTCTAAAAATGTATTAGTTGTACCGATATACTAAACATTATTATTAATATTCGCTTAAGAAAAAGTAGAGAGTGTTTAGCAAATCAGATAAAAACAATACTAAAATGGTGTAAAGTGGAGAGTTCTAGAAAATTTATTTTTATTATGAGTGCTACAAGTTTACTAAAAAAAATATGTACATGAATATATTTTATTAAGCATTTGAATAAAATAGTTATTTCATGGATAAAGCGAATATTAAATGTAATAATCAGTATTATTTACACCGGTGTCCAGGTACTGGGACGTGTCCAGGTATTGGGACATTTACCTTACCGGAGGTTAACATATTACGATGCTGATGGAAACTGCTGCGTCCGAGGGAGGATATTATGTTGGAAAACCAGATGCACCGGAGCTCTGACCTAGCGACTTCATCATCCGCGCCTCCTTCGCCGGCTCCTTCGTAAGGGCAACGTCTAGGAGGCGTTGATCGAGTGGTCAGGATGATGAATCGACTATCGAGTCACGTAAAAAAGTTACGCTGCACGTATTCTATGAGATCGCCTCTCCCATGCTTCGGAGCCGATTGACAAATCCTACTCCGCGGGCTTTCCCTTCCCTGTCCAAGATTAAGGCTCCGCGGAGGTTCCATTATTGCGATCAATTTTTCCGAGAAATCCGCCGGGAAACTGCGCGAAGAAGATGAAGCTCTACCGGCTAAACTTCTGCGGCACGTAAGGAGGAGAAATTACAGTCTCCGAGGGGAAACTTAAAGAAGCAAAAGAGAGTTCTCTCGCAGACGCATTTCGTCGCGCCGCGCTCGCGACAGATGGCCACTCCAGACATCAAAGCGGCGGCATTTTCGTTGTTAAACGGCAGGAAATTTACATTTTAGCGAGCCTGTAAATGGCTGGCCGGGGCATTTACAATTACCGAACATTCCGCGCGCAGATAGGCGAGACGAGGTCGCCACGCGAAAACTGCCGGGCAACTGAGGGAGCACGGCTGATCCTCCACGGGCCTAATCAACTCCGAACAAGAGGCCCGCGTAAAGGAGAAAAGTGGATTTCAGCCGGCACAAACAAGCAGTTGAAACGACTCCGGGCGGGAAATTCAAAGCTCGGCGACGCCCGCGATCATAATTAATCGACAGAGGGCAGACCGGCGCTAATTAAAAACATAAATCTCCATCCGGCCAGGTACCCGCAGACTCGGTGTTATTAAATTCGAGGGTATTAATTACCTCCGCAACGCGAGACTTAGCAAATGACATTTGAATCGCAAAGAGTTTCCGCGGGCAAAGAACAAAGCGCTGTAAAGCAATATTCGAGGAGAGGGACTTCGTACGGTGTCCGACACAAAGCCGGCGTTAATTAACAATTAAAGTTATTACATCCGTTTGGTTCCGGGCGAACGACTTTTCTACCTACGTGCATGCGGGGTCGCGTGTGTGCGCCGGCAGCGGGGCATTCGATATGATGCGGACGGGAGAATTTTCAAAGGGCCCGGTAACCGTGAAATTTTAATATCCTTTGAGCGTTACTCGCGGTTAACTTCTTTCTCGAGTTCTATGTAACTCTCCGCTGAGAATGAATTGTTAATCACATGAAAGTTACAAGCCGCTGGCGTGGCACTGTTTTATCGCTCCCCTAGCCGCGCTCCGGTGCCCCTTAACGTTCCAGACCCAACTTCCGGGCAGATCGCGAATTCGCGGTAGCAGGCGGCGGATCGCTCGCGTCTCCGTCCACGTTCGCGGGTGAGAGACTTGCCGTGCACGTCCGTGCGCGGCACGCGCATACATTTGCATTTTACCAAGCCGCTAATTGAGCTGTTTGTTATTTCGCCATGGCGATTCCAGCCTCGTACGCGACATTTCATCGTCGCCTGTCGCGCGATCCCCTGCCACGAATCCGCGAAACGATGAGGAACAATCGATCCTCTACCGCGTGGCGATAGAAAAAGTCCTCGCCCCTTCTAATTGTAAGCGCGAGGGCCTGATATCAATCGGAGTGGTTGAGAGGGCGAGGGGTCTCAGGGAAATTGCTCGAAGGACGTGGAAAAGCAGCGCGCGCGGCGATAATCGATGCTGGTAAACAACGCCGAGGCACGTCGCGATTAAATCACCGTCTGAAACGGTTATTGTTAGTACTTTTTTTTTTGTTTTTACTACACGCCGTGAAATTGCAGGCGTAGGAATCGTGACACTTTGCCCTGACAGCGAGAAGGTGAAACGGCCCGGGACCCCATCGCGGGGCACGAATGTTCCCGGCGTGCTGATTTATCAACGCGGCCGACCTTTTTCCTGGGCGTTGCCTAGGATCTATAATTGAATCTAGAAAATGGTACGACAAAAGGTCTCGTCGAAAATATGCCCCGCGAGCGACGGTGTCGTAAACAGTAACGCTTCGGGGCAGAGCATCCATACTAATGCAGCTAGATGCGTGTCACGCTAAGAAATAAGAGCGACAGATGTTGCATCACGGATCGTAGTGTTCGGTCTTAATAAGGGAACCTTTCAGCACGAGGCGATGGACACTTTTCACGGGCATCAGACTTAGCGATGGGCGTGATACCAGACTTTCTCGTGAGTTTCAAGTAGTGTTCGATACCTAAAGTATTCGTTTGGAAGGTTCGAAGGTTCGATAGTAAACTCTAGTAGAATAGTATCGATACCAAGTCCAGCCAAGATGTTGATACCTACAAAGGATCGAACCTTTTGAGTAGGTATCATTTAGGTGTCGATACCTTTTGATACCTACGGTACTCATACGTGCTTGAGATGCCATGATACTTCACCGCTAGGTATCGATTCTGCTTCAGCGGTATCACGCGCATCACTAATCAGACTAATTGTAAGTAGGGGAGTGCTGCAGCACTTGAGCTAGTGATTAGAAGATTCCACCTATCTGGCTTTAATATTTGAAACGCTCGCTAACTAGAAATTCGAGACTCCCTCTAATGTCTAAAAGCTAACAAGTACGACCTATGAAATTGTTAAGTATCCTTTACCATCAAATAGAAATATAATGTACCAAGCATTCTGGCGATATTGCGCAAGAATAAATACAATTACGAAATTCCCATTTCCATGAAATTTGAAACATACCCTCTTCCACCGTCCTCGTTAGCTTCAACGTCACAAAGCATATTGCGCTGCGCGTTAATAGTTACATTGTGCAGCGTATTTTCATAAAGCTCCTTGCGTCACGCGAGTTCAAGACAAAGCCCGGGGATTCGTCTCTTTTTCGCTGTCAACAACATATCCCTAATTAAATATCAGTCTCGCCGTGCCAGCGCGGTAAATTCATATTCGATCTTCTCGCCGCGGGGCGATCTCGACAATGTTAGTAACAGGAAGCGAGGAAGGAAAGAGGAGGAAGAGAGCAGCCATGAGAAAATCGCAAGAAACGAGAGCGCAGTGAAAAATTCCTGGCGGACGTGACTCGAGCGACTGAATGGTCAACTGTCGTTTATATTCTGTTCACCTACCCTGTACAACCATTCGCTGGACTCTTAACAGCGAAATATTTGTATAATAACGCGGTGGTTCGTGGCGGGCAATAAAAAAGAAGTCCCTCTAATTCAATCTGTGCTCGCCCAACGACCACTTCGATTTTTATTTGCACGGTGCGAGCTTTAAATTTTTCCAGTGTCAGGTACACGTCGAAGGACATTAATTTTCTAATTTTAATTTATAAAGCGTGTCTGCAAGCTCTCAGACACCATCCCCTCCAGCAGCTAGCACATTTCAGAGAACCTCACACAGCGAAAAGTCAAAGCTCGACGAACATGGCTCGTCGAGTTTCTCCCGCCGTCATATTCCAATTTTTTTTTTCCACGCGAAGCTCCCAGCAAGCGTAATAGTCTTTTTTCACATCGAGGCAAATCAGCCACGAGAGTCACTCCTGTAACGAGTTCCGTCGATCGACTCCCAATAGTCCACCTCCTGGCAAAATAACCGCGCCGCGAAAACCCGTCCCGAAAAGTTGCTGGTCGCTCGACACAAAGGCCGCCGAATTAAATGAACGTCGCGAAGACAACGGCCGAAAATAATATATAATTACCGCACGCTCGCCGATGCAAAATCCCTGTACGTTCAATTTGCATGCGCGTAAATTTCGCGGCTCAATTTGACACAGCCGCTGTCAGGAACTCTCGAGCCTGCTCGCTTCTTTTCAAGGGACCCCGTGCAATTTACCTCGACACGAGCTCGACACTGAATTACGAAAATTCTATGGGAACTACCTAGAAAACGCGGGTGAAATGAATTACGCTTCAATCGCACGGGAAAACAGGAGACCCTTGGCGTTCAACAGACTCGGGAAAATCGCTGCTCTTGGCATGGCTTTTCCTCGACCTTTAGAGATCGAAAAGCCGGCGTTCAAGGAACGTTTCGGATTGTCTTTTCCACTCTGCCCTCTGGCCTGCATCGCTGGACCGGCGTCCAGTGATATATGGAGCGAGCGCGGACCCCACGTAGCAGGGGTTACGAACCTCCAAATTGATTCGAATCGTTCCCGGGCCATAATGCTGGATAAATAATGACCCTCGCGCGGCCCCGATATCACGACAGGTACTACGAGTTCTCTCGGTCACGTAGGATGCACCAGGTCGCCCGATACAGTAATACTGTAAGTCGTTTAAATTGCATTTCAATCGCAAGTCTGGATCGCGGCCACGCAGCAGGGGAGCGGGAGATAAATTTTGGAACTCGTTAGCCCTCGCGACGTCCAAGCTTCGGCTAATTACTACGATTCTCTGTTCCAGAGAGGCGGCGGCGAATGGACGTCGGATTACGGACACACTCGAAAAGAGGGAAGAACCCAATTCGTAAACGTCACGCGATGTAACATCGCGATCACAGGGATCAGCCGTAATGGAGAAGATTAAGCGTCTAGTGGTAACGAGTTCGTTGCTCCTGCGCGCTCGTCAAAGGCATCGCTATGCACGCTGGCTACCCGTAGCGGCCGCGTCGAATCGCTCGGTCGTTATTATTCCATAGATAATAAATGCAGTACGAGCCACTTAGAGTTAGAGTAATTTAGGCCAAGTTCGCGCCGCTGGCTACTACTTTTCTCGCGATCGCGCACAGCTGCGATTTCAATATCCGCATCGCGTCGCTTTAACCAGCTAATCATAGGTATCCGCGCGCGCGAAACGGCGCCCGTTAATTGGCGCCACGAAGGGAGAATGATGAACGGGAGCGGAGCACCGTGGAGAGCGAGCAAAAGAAAGCCTTGCCGTAGGAGGGAAGTAAACGTGGATGCGCGAGACGGTATCGACGTGGTATCAAATTGAAAAGTAATATCGGTACCGATGTGTGACATAATTGCTCGCCGGCGTCGGCTCACGTGGCCGCAAGTACGTCCGGCAGGATAATTACAAGCTTCGCCCTTCCACCGCGTCTCCCTCGCTCCCCGTTACATTCACGTCTCCGAGAACCTATCGACTTTTAATAATCGCTCGCGAAACTCGTTAAGATCCTGTCGGTTAATCGGCGCGGCACGCACGCGTTTTCTCTTCCAATCGGCCAACGAGGACTCAATCGCGAAGGAGTCGCGCAGCAGACTGTCGAGTGAAAGGATACAATAGGGTATCCGTGGAGATGTTGGAAGAAATCAGAGGAATCTGGTGCCACCGTTATCAGTGCCTTAGACAAACGCCTCGTTGCCACGAGATTCAAGCAGGAATTCGGAGGAGCCTCCCCTTAAATCGTCGTGCCATGAACGCGCGTACATACAGTGAGCCACGAAAGTATTCGAACGCTCGCTATTAAAACAGTAAACAATAAAAGTATACATGTTCGGCTTAAGTTCTAAAAGTAATGTTGTAATTACTATAAGACACAAGTATCGAGATTATATATTTAATATATATTCGTCTCAAAAGCGTAATTGGAGCCAAAGGTAATATAAAAAATAATAATATAAATATAAGGTAATAATATAAGATAATAATATAAAATAAAGTGCATATAATTAATGCTGTTCGAATACTTTTGTGACCCTGTTTCATTACATGTTTGCAATAAATGTTTCATAACTTCTACAAATATTATCCGATTCACTTCAAATTTGATATATACAATCTCGATACTTGTATCTTATAGTAGTTACAACATTACTTTTAGAACATAAGTCTAACACGTATAGTTTTATTACTTACAGTTTTAACAGCGAGCGTTCGAATACTTTCGTGGCTCACTGTACATCTCTCGCCAGGCGGGTCTCGTTTAAATAGAAGATTAATTCCTGGGAAGCTTTTAGCGTGATTTCGGTGATCCTTTATAGCCGCTCGGGGCGTGTAGGTATGTACAGTGACATACGGAGTAAGTTAATAGCCGATGCGTTAACACGGCGTGGCGTTATAAAAGAAGACGGACACGGGTCTACGTGCGCTTCGCCCACGCGGCCGACGCTCGGCGCCTAGCGCGAGCAAGCGGCTTACCGCGCGCAGTTACCCTTCTCCCCGACGAAAAGAATATATAAATCGTCCGGGGTCGACCGATAATCGGTGGTATCGCGATGGTATTCCAGGGGAATTATTATACTAAACGAGGTGCCACGTCCGGGTGCCGAGACACCGAGTATTATCCCATTAGAATAAATGCAAAGCAGAGGTGGCTTCTCCCATCTCGATGCGACCGTTTCCCGCACCCCTCGGCCGCCGTCCTCGTCCGACAGACTGATTTTCTCCTCGTTCGTTCCCCTCCGCTTCCTTCGCCCGGCGCCTCTCTCTCTCTCTCGCGCGCGCAGAGCCAGCCCGTTTGCCGCAGGTTCGCGTCTGGTCTGGCGCAGGGGGTGGAAAATGGGAGGCAGTCCGTTGGCGGTAGGGCACATTTACATGATATGAATATAATGGAGAGGGCCGGGTCGCTGGCAAACCCGGGCTACGAGAGCGCTACCTGTTGAACGGAGAGTTCAAACCCACGCTGACCTACAGGATACGCTCCGCGCCATGGCCTTCGAGGTCATCGACGTATACACCTCGGACCCCGAGCACCCATCGGGTCCAGTCGATCGCGCAGTGAATATCGTTGCCGCGAGGAACAACTGTTCGCTGTGACTATCGTCACTTTGGAAATTTTGAAAATTGACAAGAAGAAACCAAGCTATGGAAGAGAAGGAGGAAGGAGTCTCTTGGCAAAGAGATCCTCGCTCGGGTAAAGAATTGCGCGAGAAAGGCTGAAGAGGAAATGTCACCTGTCCAATTAAGGACCACTTTCCTATCGGCGATACGATCGGCACGCGCGCTCAACCGACTCGCACGGCTCCATTCTACGAAACGGAGACAAAGTCGTCGTCGCGGGACATAAATATGTATAGGATAACGCGTGTCATTCAAGCCAGAGGAGCCCGGATGTTTCCTTCCTTTTCCCCGGAATCTCTTTCACCGTCCAGTCTCGTCGCGGAGTCACGAATGCCTGCTAGATTATGCGCTCATCGGACACTGTGTAGTTAGGCTGGGTATCGTGGGCAAACCTTGCATTTCAATATCCACGACACTCGCCGACTGCCGCGAGAACCATGATGGTAGCCAGTGAGCTCTCGTCGAGGCTCGAGAAAATTCACTACACTTCGAGGGGGAGGTGGAACGAGAAAGGGAGCAACGGGGCCCGTGCTCTTCGTGGGACCTGTGGCGCAAGAAGACCCCGAGGAAGCGGCAGGTTTACGCGGGATATTATTTGTCGCGGGCACGATTACGAGCGATCGCGACACGCGCGTCGATGTCACGATTCCCAGGAAACAGAGACGGGAATCGGCGAATCTCCTCGTAAAAATCGTTCTCGCCAGCCGAACGGAGCACCGTTCGCTGCCCGGGGACAGAGGCGCGTGTGAAATAAAGAACTGGGGAATAAAAAGAGGCCGCGGGAATAAGGAAGAGTCGAAAAACGGAGGAGCGTGCGAAGGCAATATAAAGGGGGCAATAAAATCACGACGACCAACAATACGGGCGGACTCGGCCCGCCACCTTCGCCTTATATCCTCTGTCTCGCGCCCCGTCCTCCCCCCCCGAGCCGCGGGTCAATTTTATTTGTCGCGAGACCGCGGCTGCCGCTTTCGAACTTGTGAAATTCCAACTTCGCCCGGGCTGGCCTGGTAAACCCGTCGGGGAATAGACGGTGGCGGACGGAAGAGTTCCAGCGAGCTGAAAACTTGCTGTCGCTCTAAAGTCCCGAGACCATCTGACTTTTTTATGAACTATGTTTGCGCGTGCGATTGAACGTTATTGCAATTTACCATAGGACAGAGACGGTCGTTAGGAAACCGGGAGCAAGTTCTTTCGACCGAAATGAAGTTACTGCACTGGCGAGAAAAAATATACGGGAACCAGAGATGCTCCTGTCTGTCGCCCTCAATGTGCAATTTACAAATTCATAGCGGTAAGTGATCCCAGACTTTTGGGGGGCAGCGCGTACCTACTCGTACTTCCTCTTCCTCGCACTTTAACCGCCACGGTGCGGCAGAGGTTTGGGGAATATTCATGAAGTTCGAAAGTAACGGGACGACACTCGTATTCTGAGAACTTCCAACGAGATCCCGTGGCAAAAAACCAGACGACACTTCGCGATACTCGAGGAGCGCATACCAATCGCAACCCCGAGAGATATATTGGACAGAAGAAGCTGGGGTTTCTCGGCTGTTCCCGAATACATTCGCCGCGGATGTATAACCGTCCTGTGCATCGATTGTTTCCACCGGTGGTTCGAGGACGCAGACGGAGCGCGTCTCGTCCAGCCGTGAAAGCAGTAGTCGCACAAAGAAGTACCAGGTAGATCGCGGGGATTGTCGAGGTGCGATTAATTTCAATTCTCGTCGCACGACCACTTCCTACGAGACGGTGAACGGCAATTCCAAAGAATCGCGATGGAATAAGGGAACGGAGACGCGGGAAGAGCTATGGAGAACGCGAGGAAACGAGACGAGGCGCCGCGCCGCGCTGATCCTGAGCGCGACGAGTCCATTGAAATGATTCGCAGCCGGGGCACGATCGTTCGAGGACCATTATACGCCGCTATCCATTAACGATACATTAGTTATACGGCTTTTCAAAGCTCGATCGAGCGGGAATTGCGAACCAAGTCGCGCCAGCGTTTATCGTCACCCAAGTAACGAGGACGCATTCCAGGAAACTTTTACCGCGGAGGCTCGCGGTTCTTCGCGATTATTCCTGCCCCCCCCCCCCTTACGTGGTATTTCTTTCGAAATCGCGAATTTACCTTTCATTACCGCGCGACACACCGTCCACATTCCACGGGGCAGTCTTTTTTTCGGAAAAGAAACTCGTCCTCGCGTTCGCCACCCGGAGAAATCAGCCGAACGGCGTTAATTGCGCCGATCGAGAATCCTTAATTTCTCGACGGATGGTATTAATAGGGTAGACCGGGTCGAATCGGATCACGGGGCGAGTCCGATGAAAATAAGAATTTAGTACATATTTCTTACATCGCGATAGAAATGAGCATTCCGATCGTTCGTAGTACCTCGTCCCTCTCCCCCGCACCTACCGCAAAAGCACGTTAATTGTTTTAAGTCATTGTTTAGAGCTGGCATACGTTTTCAGTGACATGGACGCGTGCGAACGTTACAATTTTGGTCCGAATCTAACCTACGTAATCTGTAAATTCGTGTTTAAAATAAAAAGTAAGCTTGAAAATTCCAATGTGTTTATTGTTATTAGTTTGCACGGTGTCCAAGTTTAGTATTTCGTGTATTTTAGACTATTATATCATAATTAGTTTATGTAATCTACACCCTTTGAAATAGTTATATATGGGGCTAATTAGATCACGTTATTTGGGGTGAATCGGATCACTCTCTATTTTCCTTTGAGTATTTTTATGATTATAAATATGATCATTGTTTATATACAGATAGTTAGTATGCAGCAATCAGGGATCATGGTGTCCAAAAAAAAAGAATAAAGGAATCTGTGATAAAAATTAAATTTAGAGAAATGACGAATAAAATAAATAAATTAATGGTCTTAAGAAGATGGCGTTGTATTTACTCTGGTGAAAAATTAATTCGTCCACTTTCAGAAGATTATCTGAGAAGAGTGATGCCACAAGAATTGTGCTGATAGAGGCGGAAAAAAACGGAAATATCCTTCCGATCTGTGTGCTGAGTAGTGTCACGACTTCACTGTCATTAAATTAGATTTGTTTAAGTCCATTCTAAAGATTTTGTTATGAAGATTTCAGGTTTTTTTCTAAAATTTATGGGATATTTCTCAATTTTTGTTTTTTTGTTTGCAGAAGAAACATTTTTAAGTTTGATTTTATTTTTATTAACCTTAAAGCCAAAGGTGTACTGGTCACGAATATATAATAAAAAATTGTTTTTTTAATGTTCGACTAGTATTTTTTTTACCGTCAAACACAAAGTGATCCGATTCGCCCCGGTCTACCCTACTTTTGGAGGAACGAAACAGGTTACCACGCACCAGAATGGGCGACAAAGTGCGAAGCCGGCAATTGCTCTCCACCGATAACTCCCGAGCACGCGACACCTGGGGAATGCCATTGTGCGCTGCGCAACAACCACCAGCTACGGGGAAAGGTTTATTAAACGGCAAGCGCGGTCGCGGCTGGGGCTAGGGTTAAGGGGAGAACCAACAGATCCTGGGGAGGAGCTTTATCCTGCCGTGTGAACCGCACGCGATTTATGCTCGACCGAACGCGCTCACGCGACCGCCCGCCGCTTTTCATTCCGCGGCTGCCTGTCGAAAACGCACGCGTGCCGAAGATCAAAGCTCCAGACGTCTTAAGGAAAGCGACTTCAATCCCCCTGGCAACCACCTTTGAAATTGTTCCCTGTGAATCCGCGATTGTGCGCGCTTGTAGAACAGCCCGCCCCCCCTTTCATTGCCGCGCGTCGCTGCCGAGTATGAAAGAGGAGGGCGCGCGGGGCGCAGGAGTGTCGCCCGCGAATTCGCGAGATTTCTATTCTCTGGGAAAAATTTTTTCCTAAGGAGCACGGAAAACGATACTTGATGCGACAAAAGAAGGGGCGAGAATTGTCAGCCAACTTCATTTGATTCATAGTCGAAATGTATGCTAAATAGTGGTATCGCGGAGAAAAAGTTTGCAGTAGTGCTAGCCAAGCATAGTCAGCCACTAAAGTCTACGTGCGCTATAGAATTTTCGTATACATGTTAGGCGGAACGTGCATGCAAATATCACGAACGGTACTGAAAAGTGCGAAAATTTTGTTCTCACCGCCACGTCATTTAGAACAGTGATGAGCAACCCGCGGCCCGCCAGCCGCTGACCTGCGGCCCGCCTGAACATTTGCATATATCTTTTGAACCTTAAAAGATACCGGAATAAATTTTGCGCCAAAAATAGGATAAAATTATTACTTTCTAATGTTACATAATTTTATATTTTTTTACGTTTATTTAATATTTTTTTCATTTCTGTTAACTTAATTATGATAAAAATATTTGAAAACTGTATTTGGTACTTTATTTAATGCCCTTTTAAGTGGTTTCTAATACAATTGTTTAGTTGTTCGTTATCGAGTCGATTACGACGATCTTTTTATCAATTTTCATTCTCGAGAATAGTTACTCACACGCATAGGTACGTACTGCCAAATAAGCTCATTATTTGCCTGGAGTGGGTATCTAGCAATGGAAATTTATTAGCCGGAAAGTAACGCTTATAAAACAATAAGACTAGCATTCTGAAATTTATTTCTTAATTCTGTATCATTTTGTATTATATTATAGGGTGATGAAAAAATATTAAATTTTTTTTTCCATTGCTAGCTACCCACTCCAGGCAAATAATAAGCTTATTTGGCAGTACGTATGAGTCTGAGGAACTATTCTCGAAAATGAAAATTTTAAAAAGTGATCGACGTAATCGACTAGCTGACGAACGATTAAATAATTGTATTAGAGTAGCAGTTTCGAAAATCGCACCCAATATTGTCAAGTTCGTTAATGAGATACAGAATCAAATATCTCGTTAAGTAAATTTCAATGCTTATTTAAGTTCATTTAATTAGAAAAATATATATACATATACCTGTTTATATTATACTATGTAGGTATATATTACATCAAATTTAAAAAAACAAACTCAGCCCATAAATTAAAATTCTTGGATTAGTGATATTTATATATTTAATATTACGGCCCGCGTAGAGTAGCAGATTTTCACTTGTGGCCCACTTCGGACGAAAGGTTGCTCACCACTGATTTAGAATACACGTAGACTTGTGTGACTGAGTGAAACGTGACGCGAAGTTTTCGTGCACAGTAACATGTATCCAGCAGTTTTCGCTACGGTAGACTGCTGAAACTACGTGGCTCGACCTTAACGAGCCTCACAGCTAGTTCGTGTTTACGTCCGACAATAGAGACGCCTATTCAGAGTTAATATGTAGTTTGGTAGAAAATGTAACGCTACCAGCTACGTGCCTCGCGCATGGTACACAGGGCGAAGCGAGCCCCAGGTGAAGGAGTAACCGCCAAGCCAAGGGACGCGTCGCGTAAACAAACAGTAGCTACGGGGCGGACAATTACAGATGGGCCAGGGGGAACAATGACCGGAGAAAGAGTGAAAGGCAGGCAGATGGTCGTAAATCTACGCGGAAACAGGTGGACAGGCGCGTGATCGCAAGCAACGTAGGATAGTGCATGGTGGATCGAGTAACTGACCTTGCGAAGAAAGCTGCGGCTGCGCTGGCCTGCGCCGGCGTCCCTGGCACCCCGCTCACGTTGTACGAGTACTTGGTCTCCTGGTACACTTGATACGCACTTTGCGGCTTCGAGTGGGACGGTCGGTGATAATAGTGGTCGGCGTAGAGGCCCTTCTCCGCCGGCCGCTCGCCAGCGACCTTGGCCAGGCCGTAGCTCTGCATAGCGGACGAGGAGGACGTCGTCTTCGAGTGACACTTGTCGTGGCCGTTCTTCTCGGCGACGTGCGAGTGAGACTTCTCGTGGGCAGACGCCGCTGGCTTGTCGATGGTCCCGTACGACTTGTAGTCGTACCCCTTTAGCTCCCCGTAGTACTTGATATTCTCGGCCTTGAACCCGTGACCAACATCCCCGTGGCCCTTCACCTTGCCTCCCAGCTCCTGCGCCGATTTCATCCCGCACTTTCCGATCGCCTCGATACCGTGTAGAATCGCCTTCGCGGACGGCTTCTCGATCTTCAACATCGATCTCTCGCAGAGACGACCTTGCACCGCCTCGCTGGCCTTCAGCAGAGAATCCACGGCACCCTTGTACTTGTCGCACGTCGCTGCCTCGCACGGCACACCGGAACCACCGTGGCAAGCATTGCCAGGAATCGCACTAGAACCACTACCGTTGCCACCACCGCTGGTGGGCGAACGACCCTGATGATGATGGGACTTGGACAGGTCCGCGTGACACCTAGACACCGACACCACCTCCGGCTCCTCGGTCACCTCCTGGTAAGCGTCTTCCTTCGCGATGATGTTGTTGTTGTTGTTGTTGTTGGAGCAACGCGTGTCACAGGGCTTGTACGGGGGACGCGATCGCGATGGAGGGACGCGTGTTGCTTCTCGCGCGGTTGGCGTGATACTGGCCAGATTAGAGGGCGTCTCGGCGCCATGAGTACAGCCGGTCCCCCGGCCGGCGTTACCACCACCGCTGCTGCTACCACCGCCACCACCGATCCCTATGCTCCCTCCTCCCACGCTTCCTTGTCGTTTCAACCTCTCCTCCTGTCGAATTGATAACGTTACGCATTACCGCAGATGGCCCGCGCAACTGAGATCGAACCGGAAGTGCAACCGAATTTGGGTGTCGGAAGAATAAATGCATTTCGTCTAAGAAGAAAATGGCCCTGAAGGAAGTCTACCACCGTTCCCTAACAGTTATTTCGTATACGAGGGTCATCTAGAAGTAGCTTAGGATAGACTCACCTGCACGCGTTTGAAATCGTCCTGCCGTCTGGCCACCTCCGAGTACTTGGGTGGAGGCTCCGACTTTGGCGGTGTCTCCTGATACTTGGGCGGCCTGTCGAACTGCCTGTACTTTGGTGGATCGATGTAAGGGTTGTCCTGGTGCCTGTAGTAGTTGGGCAGTTGGCACTCGGTGAGATCTGACTGCGACCTGTTCAGCTGATAGTTCGGCGGGGCGTTCGCCTTCTGTTCCTGATGGCTCTGCTTGCCGTACTTTGCCGGGTTCGCCTTCTCTTGGCCCGCGCAACACTTGTCCCGCTTGTCGCCCCTGTCCTTGCAGCCCTCGAGCTTGCTGTCTTTCGTCTTCTCTTGGGACGCGGGCCCATCGATCTCGTAGAAGGTCAGCTGCTCCTTCTTCCCCTGGCACTTGTCCGCCGCGGAGCGGTGCACCTTCGAGTGGTGCTGCACGTTCTCCAGCTTGACGGGCGGCTCGATCTGATAGAAGGTTAGCTCGCGGGAGTCCTGCGACTTGGAGCGCGTCTCGTGGGACGAATTGTGCTGCCTCTCCGGCTGCGACTGGCTCCGCGCGTACCTCTGATCGGGCTTCCCCACGCCGTCCTGGTGCCTGGAGGACAATCTCGCGAATCTCTCGTTCGGACCCAGCCTTACCGAGTTCCGACCGTACTCCAGGTACTCGTCCCCGTACTTGAACACCTGCCGCGGCTTGTACTTCTCCTCGAACTGCGAGTAATTGTACGTGTTGAAGCCCACTTGATTGAAGTTCCTGCTGAGATTCGACGAGTCGTACTCCGTCGACGTGACGGCCTCCATGTTGATCTGAAACAGCGACAGAAAACAAATCGGCGTTAATCGATGGAGTTCTCGAGCGAACGGACGGCAGAGGAGAGGGTTGAAGGAGGAGTCCGATACAGGGGAGAGATCCAAGGGGGGTTACACTTCGAGTAGTGGAGAAAACGAGTGAATGGCGCTCGACGAAGGAAGGGGTGAGAGGAGGAACTCGAGGCTGAGGCCAGGAGGGACCATAAATCGGGCAACGTCTTACTCTTAAATGCCCAGGATATTTACCGTGAAACAAAAAGCCACGGTGCGATAAATAAAATCTGACACCGCGGGGGCGTGCCAGGGAGTCCCTGTCTACCTCTGTTTCGCGGATAAAGGGCAGCCAGCCTCCTTCGGCCTGCGCAGAGGGAAAGCGGACGGTTCCAGAGCGAACCCCGCTCGTGAAACGACCACGGAGGGTTGCAGGAAGTCGTCTCCTGGCGCCGAATTCCACGTCGAAAATCGGCTCGGCCACCGAGGAACCGGTTCGCACCTCCTGGGCCCCGAAGGCCAATCGATCGGCCCGTGTACGTATGCGAGCGCGTCACGAGACGCTTTCACGATGCACCCGAGATCACGCGTGCTCCTCTTCTTTTTCTACGGTTCGAGCCCTTATCCAGAACACGCCGCGAGGCACGACCAGCGCCGAGAGATGCATGACCACGATTAGACGGCTCACCGAGGGCCGTAAAAATCTCGCTTCTGCCGAGATTGCGTACTCCCGCGACCCGCTCCGTCCGTGGACAATACCGACTCGCTCTTAATATCGTGCATATTAAATTTCTCAGCGGAGGCTGCTGCGGCGATAGCGTGGCCAGGCTTAACGAAGCCGGAGGAATTAAGGGAAGCAAGCCGCTGGTCGATTAATCATGTAATCGGTGCATTTATCGGCCCTCGGGGAGGATCAAGTTTTTGACCTGGAATGAAATTCCGCTGATGGAGCCGGGCCTCGAGTGCGCTCGTAACTGCATTGTCGGGTCACCGGGTATATGGGACTTCATAACTTCTTCTGGAGCATCGAGAGTGGCCCTTGGGGGCCGCGGTTATATATTGCCAGCTGTAATGAAGACTCCACAGCAGCGAGCTACCGACGCAGCCTTGTTTATCACCTCGCCTCAAATATACAATTAACATGTTGAGAAGCCGCCTGAGGTCTCGGCAGTCTCGCAGCGATCCTCTCGCCCTCGCCACCGACAAAGAAAGGGCCCGCGCTCGGTCTCGTTACCTCGTAGGCCTCGTTAAACTGCCTTTCTCGAACCTTAACCCAAAATCCCTTTCCTGATCCCCCTAACCACGTGTGCGCCGAAATTATCCGTCCAGGCTGAGAAGGCGCGCAGTTATTATTATTATTATTATAATATATACGGGATAAAGTCCCATTAGTGTACAAGAGCAAAAACAGAGAAAAAGACAAAAAGAAAAAAGAAATAGCAATACACAGCGCATACAAAAAAACATACAATACTTAAAGTAGGTAAATGGTTCACACACAACGGATGAAGACTTTAAGAGGTGTGTGTTTGACCTTACATTAAAGCACAATTTAATGACAAGAGGTGGATGGTATTTATCGCACGCAAGAAGACCATCCACAGTCGCCGCAATCTCTATTTCAGGATCATTCGTAAGTAACAAATCAAGCATAGATCCGTGTTGATTGAAAACGGTATTCATCTGGAATATATTACAATAATTGAGATTCTCGACAAGGGCGTCAATAGCATTCGACTCATTCAGACTAATACCAGAACGAAATGATACGCAGTTATCGCGGGGAAGATCGTGCCGAGGGATATTTTTCGTCGCGAGACTGGCCTGAATACGCTTGGCCACGCCACTTTTCCCGCCGTTACATGGCACCGCCATTATTACATATAATTGAAGAGAAAGGCGTGCCACGCAACGCACCGTGGCCATCGACGCGCGATTTTGTATCAATTATATTCGCACGGGAACGGGATCATTCCGCACGACGCGACGCGAGGATTAATCTTCGCCGAGGATCGAAGGCACGCCGCGCCGGCAGATACTTACAAGGTGAAAACTGGGCCTGGTGGAGCACGGAACTGGCCATGTGAACGGGACTGACCGGCAGTCGATCATTTCCACGGGATTCGGTGCTTCAGGTGGCTGGATGGTTGTGTCCCGGGTGTATGATAGCCGGGCGATATTGATAGTCCCACCCGTCAGACTTCTCATTTATCTTCATCCTTCAATTTCCCGTGGTACGCGTGCTCGATCGACTGCGCTCACGCGCACAGTGGAAATAAAGCAAGGCTACTGTGCTGTTCTCTAAAGAATACGCGGGCCCGAGGGACGATAGTCGTCCGAATTCCGCGCGCCGTTCGATCCAGGCGGATATTATACCCCGCTCGCGTGAAAGAGTCTTTTTCCTTTTGCCGGTGTATACGAGAGGCAACGCGTCCCGAACGCGTCCCGTTCTTACGTATTTTTCCTCTGTTATTTATGACTCTGCTGCACAATATCTTTCAGAATTAATGGTTCCTCCGTGCACTAGCCGCTGGCAATACCCTACACCTTTAATATCCTGTCAACGATGCAACGTAGTAATCTACTTTTAGTGCAAATCAGGCTCCACCATTGTTCACCAGCTCTCATTTGTGAGAGACCAGTGCCTCCTCCGCTTCGTATCGTTATATCTCAACCCATTTCTCATTGCCATCCGCACTAACAATCAAGGGATGATTCCTCATACAAAATCAAGTAAGTTTCAAGCAATTGTCAAGTCAGAAGAGATTCAATCCCGTGGCAACGTAGCTGCCTACCCGCAGGAAGTATCCGAAGGCGAGGCACCCCGCTCTCGAGGGATCATAAATATTAACAGATTATTCGAAAGTTCCGTTCCGGAAGACTATAATGACGTTGTTTGCGTTGGCAATAATAAGTTTGGTCGCGGAGCAGCGGGGTCGATGGGGGCCCGTGCCGGGGCCGCGGACAGGGGCCCAGCAATTACGGCTGCCCAGTAAAATTATCCCGAGCAATCGGTTTCGCGCGATGCACGGGGTGTCTCGCGAGTAAACGACCACCTTCGCGCAGCGAGGAGTCCTGCGATTAGTATTATTAGCGACGCCGGCGAAATCGTCTCGTTACCGCGTTCCTT
This sequence comes from Andrena cerasifolii, assembly GCF_050908995.1. Classification (NCBI taxonomy): domain Eukaryota; kingdom Metazoa; phylum Arthropoda; class Insecta; order Hymenoptera; family Andrenidae; genus Andrena; species Andrena cerasifolii. The sequence continues at coordinate 11,047,266 of NC_135124.1, read as the reverse complement.
TTTCAATCGGGGCGGACGTTGCACACGTGCTGGGCCCACAATTTATCGCCCCGGCCACGAAACTATGCTAGGCCGTCGTCCGGCGAGAAAGGCCAACCGGGCGGAGAAATAATATTGATTACGGCGCGCTCCGCTGGGGAATTGTTCCCCTTCGGCACAGCGGAGAAATCGAGCTGCGACGTTGATAATAATACCCGATGCAAGCATAATTAATCCCGAGCAACGACGAACAACAAGCGGTCTCCGAGAGACTTCGGGAAGAACATGAAAAGCCGCCCAGTAAATCCCTGCTTGCCGGCTAATGGACCGATGCTTCAGCGTTACCAAGAATGCTAACGAATCTTCTTCGGGAGCTCGAGAGGCTAATTGGCTATTTAATCGGCAGTAGTTGTTGAAAGTAGCGGTTTAACGTCGACAGAGTGTCCCGGCGAGCCCAGTTCCACCCCTCGGAGGCCAGCGAAGCGCCGCGAGCCCGCGAACAGGGCAACGCCGCGGGAGGGCTGGGGGTGGTGTTCAAGTACGAGCAGCATTTCTCTTGGCAATTTGCGAATTATTAATTTAGCCGTTCCCCTTTAACGCTGCTGCGCCCGCGGCTAATATTTTCCCCCGTAGCAGCAACGAGAGAGAGAGAGAGAGAGAGAGAGGAGGTGGATATAGGAACTTGTCGGAAGAGGAAGACAAAAGGATAAGAGAGAGGGAGGGTGAAAGAGAGCGAAGAGAGGAGAGAAGGAGAGAGAGAGAAGGGTGGAAGGAGTTGGCAGGACGTAGATGGTCGTCTGGTCTCGCCACCGGGGTCCTTGGTTACCGTGCAAACGCGCCCGGAACAAAGTTCCGCGTCCAAACACGAAATAAAGGCAGGTAACAAACTTCATTCCGCTCGCTGAGCTCGTGGGGGGTGAGCGCAGCGGTCCGTGACAAATATTATCGAGAAAGAAGTGACCGACCGTTTCATTACGACCATGTTCGACCGTGGCTCTCTAAATTGTAAAGGGAGTTGAACGAAGGGGGGTTGGCGTCTGTCTCTGTGAACCGTGAGAAGATTACGTTTCCAGATGTAGAACGACGGTCGCCTCGACTTCGCGTCTTTAATAACTCCTTTATCTTTGATCCTACGGAAGGCAACGATTCGGGGTGGAGGGGACAGACGTCGAGCCGTCGATGTTCACCTTCCAGGCAACCTGCATGTAGAATGCCCTGCGACCGCGCGAATTAAACCACCGTCTCCAATATCGAACGATACCGCACAACGGCGATCGTTACACTCGTGATTGTCCCGAAACCGAATTTATCGTTCGCGTTACCAATCGATTTCGCAGCCGGACAAGTATTAACGGGAGAGTGACGAGCGTCATTCGTAGCTAACCGCGAGCCAAAAACACACAACGATTCTACTCGCACGAAATCATAACTGGATTTTCCATTCCTCTCTTTGAAGAGTGGGATGGGAGTAGATCACGGGGGCTGGGTGTATCCGATTTTCACAGCGGGCTGACCTGTCTCAATGCCGTCTCCCCCAGGCCCGGGCCCAACAATCAAATTAGAGACGGTCGGTTGAACGGTCGAATGAGAATCTTCGCCGGTTTTGTCCCGCGCTTTGTTCCAGAATAAACCAGCCGCGCATTATGACAAAAAGCAGCCAATTCCCAGCCGATACGTCGTTAGATCGCTACAAAGCCTCGCGCGTCACCGGCCTTTTATTATGCAGCGATAATTTATCGCCGCAACGAGCTTACACACCGCCAATTATCCCTTCGCCATAGACAGCTATTCCGCGTGGAAAGACGTCACGGGAACCGTTAATTCATTAATGTCGGAAGCTACGGGCTTCTCTATGCAGGAGTATTCTGTGTGTCCTTCCGCGAAGACTCGCGTCTCTCAGGGAGAGAGCGCGAAGCAGAAGGCGGACAGGAACAGGATAAGGGACGCGTTTTAATATCGACGGCGGCGGGGGCTTCTGTAGGGCGCGTAGAACCGCTAGATTCCGCTGATTGACTGACTGACACGGCGCAGGGGTAGCGACCAAAGGGCCAGACAAAGGGAAAACTCGTGGATAACGGCTGTAGCTAGGAAAGCGGGCGAACAGGCGCGGAGACCGAGCAATCTCTTACGGTCGAGTTTGCCCCGTGACGGGGACCATCCCCCGATCACTCCGAATAATCATCGCGGGACACGCGGCACTCTCTCGCGTCATCGCATCTACGAAAATGAGGGAGGCCAGAGCAGAGGGCACGCAGCGCCACGAAAAACCTGAGCGAGAAGGTCTCGTGCGGATCGCGGGAGTGCATTCGACGCTGCGACGTCCAAAACATGGTTCCTGCCGGCGGATCAACGAGGAACCCAGATTCGCGTCACACTAGGCGATATTTAACCACCAACCTTCGTCGTAGTACCGTGAAATTCCTTTAAGCTACGCTTAAGTACCCTACCAACTCCGCACCATCCAATTCCCGTGGATGGAAAATCACGCAATTAACAGATTAGGTGGATGATCGTGCGTATCGTACCCTCCCCTGATCGTTTCAACCTCGTTGGTCCCTGCTATTCTTCTTTCGTCAGACAAAGATTGCGTTCCTCACCGTACGGATGCTTCCCGACCACGGATACATCGCGGTGGATTCGACGATGGCACGTTGTTACGAGTGAACGAAATCCTTCGGCTCGGTTTACGCGAGTAACGAGTTTTATTACGGTAATGCAGGATTTTTTCGATTCAGCCGCGGAGGAGTCCAGCCCCGAGCAATCTTCCCCAGGCTTGAATCGCGGTTCGGTATACACTACCGCTGATAAAAATTTAAATTATGTCCGTATTTTTGCCGACTCTACTCCCGACCGGTCCTTTTATCCACCTCTAGCCGGGGCAGCGGGAAACAGATCGAGGATGTATCCGCGCAATGCGCAAGTCTCGCGAACTAATTGAATACGTAACAAGATGAAGTCAGATTGAAAAGCGCTGTCGGCAATGGGAGAAGATCCAGCGTTCGTTCGCCCGTTGGTAGCCTGGAAATTGAATGAACGGGACGCGCGGATGAATGGGAGAGGAAATCGTGCGTGCGTCTGTCTATGGGTTCACGAGAACGGGGCGCGAAAATTCGATACACGCGGTAAATAGAAAAACCGAAGTCGCTGGGTCGGCTCTTTCAGCCGCGTCGCAGACGAGATTCGCTGACATCGGTTCCACGAGATATTCCAGGCTCATCCCATTATTCTCTTGCGAAAGGAATCCCCGCGTCAAAGATCGGTGCTCCGTGCACGATCGAGCGGCGAAACGGCGACTGCTGCTTCGACAAAGAAACTTGGACGCCCTTCAAGCGTCTCCAGCGTGTTCCATCTGCGAAATTTGGATGTCCCTCAGGAGAAAGAGGTAATTTCAGAGTTTTTTCTAAACGATGACCCGCAGACGAGCGAGCAAACACTGAGGCACACGCTGGAACACTGGAGCTCGACAAGTGTGGTCCATGGTTGGTGGAAAAAGTGGAGGAACCTGGGCAAATCGAATTCGAAAAATGCCCGCACGGAGAGCAGCCGGTGAGGACGTCACGAACCTTTTAAAGGTCTCTGTTATCCTTGGCCGGCCCCCGAAGGACACTCTTATCCGCGTGGCGGTGTTTGCTTTGCGGATCTTAACAGGGTAACGTTCGTCGCTGGTAACGCTCGATGAGAAATTCTACGTCGCGGCGAGCAACCGGTCGACCGGCCACCGGAGGGACGGCAAGTGAAATAACAAGACCGAAATGCACCGACAGGGGCGAACGCACGAGGAAGCAGGACGGTAGGAGGGTGCGTGCTTTGGGGGGGGAGCGAGAGGAAGGCAGATAGAAGGCCAGGGTGGAGGGAAACGCGTGGATAAGACGACAATCCGTTGCGCAAATGCCACCGGGATTTAGATCGGACGTCTCTAATGGCAGCAGGATTTCAATGGCAAATGGCACCTGCCAGATCCTCGCCACTTGTTTGGCCAAAGGATTTGTAAAATCTGGCGAGATATCCGCGCGGATACTTGGGCCGCTTGTTGGAGATATCGACGAGAAGCTCGGGGAATAAAACAGCGTCGTTGCCTCTGGTTTTAGATTAAATTAACACCGTGTCGCTGCTGTTCGAGGAATTAGCTCCTCGACAGCAAAAGCGTCGCACAGATCTGACCCCGTGGATCGGCGAACCTTTGAGGCACGAATAAATATTATTCGAGAACACTTTTCCCCCGCGACGGTCCCGTCTACGTTGGTGTTTGACTAGGGTATCTAATGACGCTATCGAAGGATCACACGATCTTTCACGACCTCTGCGATCCGATCGGCTGTGGAACGGATCGACAAAAAAGCTTCCTCGAAGAAGACGGACGCGTTATACCCCGCTAAAAAACCGAATCGTCTGCCATCTCGTTCGACGAGAGCAAACAATCTAACAAGCAAAAAGTCCCTTTTACGTCCCGAGTACCGAGGCGAGTTGCTCAATGCTTGTTAAGGGAAGCCTCGACTCTCTTTCTCTTTCTTTCCCATCCCCGCTTTCGAGCGAGCGTGTCTTGCCTGTCCCGGGTGAAAGGAGAGAAAAAAGCGAAGAAACGAGGAAGGGGCAGGTGAAAGGGAGAGGACGAATAGCGCGACGGGGGTTGTGTCCTTCGTTAAGAGACGTTAGCGAGGCACCTGGTGCACGATTACGCTCGCATCGCGCGCACATGGGGCCGATGGTGCCTCTATGGGGGCTGAAAGGCTGCTGGATGCCCGACGACATCATGACGGATGGGAACGTCAGCGTTCACAACGGGCGCGGCGGGCTTCGCCAAACAATAACGTTACGAATGTTTCATTCTCGCAACGCTGTCCACTTCCGCCGTCCTCGGCGCGCCCCAACTTTCCATCGTCATCGATCATCCCCTGGTAATCGGCGCGTGCGGTGTGTCGAAGAAAAAGGCAAACACGGCTAAAGATGTTCGATCATTAGCCGCGCACAGGGTGGAAAAATTTGTACGCGAACGCTTGGGTTAGGAGTCGCGGAGATTCGATTCCCAGCGTCCTCCCGAGCCAGGGTATAAAGTATCGGGGGCGAGAGCCAAGAGGAAGGACCACTTGGCTGCGACAAAAGCGCTCCGCTGAATCACGCCGCCCTTAAGAGGTCTCCTTGATTTATCTATATAGGGAGCGCCGTCTCTAAAGGACGACAAAGAAATTACTCGGCATTCGTAGGCTCGTTTCCTTCTCGGCGAGGAGCTTCCCCCGATCCTCGTAAAAAGCCGAGTTTCCAGGGAGGTCTGCTGCCCCGCGAGAAACGAACCGCGGCATTAGGCACGCGCAATGAAACATTCGAGCGAACACCGTGATCGCGCGAGATAACAGTAAGGCTGCAGCTCGGGGCAGGGTCATTCCACGCGAAGTCGGACACTTTTCGGAGTAACATTTCGGATTTTGGTGCAACATGGATATGTTGTAGTCTTTAGGGGTATATAAACACACACCCCCCCCCCCATAAACATGACTCATGTATGAAAGAAGCTAATTCCCTTTAATTCACGAAAAAAGTTCTCACGCAAAGATTGTGAAATCATCTTTGCTAATTCCAATTGTACTTTTAACCCTTTAATTCGCGAAGAACATTAAAAACCTTCTCACGCAAAGATTGTTAGTTCAACAGTTATAATTTTTGGAAAAATAGTAAACACTATATTTCAAAGAGCTGTAACATCCACAATTTTTGACGTTTCAAAAAATCCTTCGAGATATGTTTATTTACCCCTAAAGACTGCAACATATCCAAGTTGCACCAAAATCCGAAATGTTACTCCGAAATGTGTCCGACTTCGCGTGGAATGACCCGGCAGAGACCAGGGTGGCTGCAGGAGAAAAAGGCGGGAGTAACTTGTCGCGTCGACAGACGGAGGAGGAAGACTTGATGGATTTTAACCCCGGCTGATATTCGATTACCGATCAGCCTCCCTCGGCCGATAATCCATTATAGTTCTTGCGTCCTCCCCATGCCAGATACCCATCCCGCCGGTGACTCGCACGTTTTCTGGAATTTATCAGGCTGAATTGGATCGCAAATGGGGTTTACACGGAATTTCGGCCGGCGGGGGGTGGTACACGAGAAGCTGACGAGCGTGGAAGCGATGACCGTGTGATAAAGCATCGCCCCGGGCGAGGGAATAACGCGATACGGAATCGAGTCATTTAACGCGTGAGTCGGAAGCTGACAACGCGGCCCGAGAAAAATCTGTCGAACCGCAGCGGCTCCCGTTCTCGATCTCGTCTCGCGATGAATTAATATTTCATGCGGTAGTTTTGAAGGGTCGTGTTATGTTTGGATGGAGGGTTGATTTACGAGCTTCGTATGAGGTAAATGGCCCCCATTATCGGACATTCGCCGTCAAGTGCAGTCTCGGTTCTTTGTTCCCTTTATCGACCTATAAAAGATGGTATTTCCACAAAGGAGACATGGTCGCTCGAAGTTGAAGCAACTCTCCCCCGTTTCCAAGCCGAAGACGATCGCACGGAATAGTCGCGGGTCTTCGGGATATTTGCGCACTTGCGGTAGACACAGCAAAGTTACAAGGGGGTTGTGGAACAGCGGGATACGTACACGAGGGAGAGAAAAGGGCGGAGCCCCCCCTTTAATCTTCGCGGATCAAAACGTCGCGGCGCGTTGCATCGCCACGAGACTGTGGACCGCGAGAGCACGTGATTGCTTCGTGTATTCGAGTGGAAGTCTAACAGCATTTCAAAGGGACGAACACTGCAAAGAAAATTGCATTGTAATTAAAACTGCGGCGTCTTTGTGGGCCGCCACCCGCTGCTCCGTAAGTACGCGCGCGTTGAGTACACTCAGGGCCGCGTGCATCGCGCATCCCCGCGCGATTCTACGCGGCAAACGCGAGCCGGTCGCGTTATCGCTGGCAATAAGCGTTCGCGATTGTTTCGACGCCCGTGCAACTGCACGGCAGGTGGAACGGCGGACGTGAAACGCGTTCAGCAGAAGGATAGAGGGTGCAGCGGAGATCCGAGGTGGCAGGGAAGAAAATTCAACGGGAGTGGAAGGAGGCTCCAAAGTGGAGGCCCTATTTACAATAAAACGAAGGGAACTATCGGGATGAGCAACGAATCTTCTTTACGATCCATAAATCAGCGGCAGCCGCATTGGAACTTTAATTGCGTTTGGACGAGTGGCCCCGTTCCAATTTTCTCGTGGCAACTCGCCGCCCGAGTATAGACTTCCCCGAAGACTAACTTCCGAAGGAACTCCTTCGAATAAACCAATGAATGCCCCCCTAGCACGCGGAAGCTGCTTCTAGAGCATTCCGTGGATAATTCTCTGCAAACTCCCGGAGTCGCTTAATGTTTTCTTCCCGCTAAAATAACCCTCCGCTCCGAGACGACTTTCGACAAATGGGACGTAAAGCGCGCGGACTTATCGTCGATTTTCACCGATCGACCGCCGCTGGAAGTCATCCCAATCCACATGACCGTGCTCCTTTGAAGGCTGGCGACGGGGGAGGGTGCGGGTGTCGGTTGAGCGAAGCCAGTTTGTCGCCGCCTGGACGCGGTAACGCAATTTCATCGGCCTGCAGGAGGGAACTGACCCTCGCAAGTCCGTCGAAAGGTCATCCCTGTCCCCCGGTTTCCCTCGACCCTTCGAATAATAAACGGATCGTTAGCATTGATTAAAGCGCACTGCGGATGAGATGGTCTGCTCGCAGTTTCCGTTCGACGTTTCTGCCGTCCCTTCTGCGGTCGCCCCTCTGGCCCCGCCTGCGAACCACCGCGCCGACTGATTTCTCGGGGCAGAAGCGTAGGTGCTGGGATGCTTTATGTCTCGCGCAGCCCCCCACACAGGGAGGATTGCTTCCGATTACTTTCGGCCGATCGAGGGTCTAAATCTTAATTGAGGATTGCTGTGACGTGGCGTCCGTTTACGGTGCGAGTGGTCACTGGGAAATGTCTCTCCCACCTTGTTCATCCACCACTCTAATCCAGCGCCGTGTAGTCAGAGACCACAAAATTACCTTTTTTTAAAAAAAAGGTACAAAAAAGTGCGCCAAGTATACGCGCGCGCGCAGACGAACGAAAAAAAACTGTCGCAAATTTATTAGTGTGCTACATTTAGCTTTACAAAATTAATGATATATACAAATTTCACCAATTATAACAATGGCTATTTATACAAACAAAAAATGTATTAAATAATATTAAGCAGATATATATTTATTTTATACAAATAAATATTTCAATAGCAGTAAATATTTTATTCAAAATACTTGGCGCTGCGAAACCGAAACATGTTAATTGTCTTGATATAAATAATAAAATAAGACAAGACACCACTGAGACAAGAAACAAAGAAAAGTTTAGCAACACTAATTCACTTTTCTCATGTAAATCAAACCGAAGCTATCCATTAAGACCATTCAAAACTTAATCGGCTCAACCATTATTGAGATTCGATGATCGAAGGATTCTTCCAAATCCTGCACGACGTAATACAGACACGGCCGTCTCGCGCTGCGCATGAACTTGGCGCGAGACACAGCCGTGCCTCTTGATTACCAAAAAACTATCCTCGGAAAATCAAGAAAGCAGCCAGCTACTCCCCCGCGAATGATACTTCGCCGCGTGTTCGCGGAGGTCGGAGAACCCTCTCGTGTGCCTTTCATCATTGCGATTCTTGACCGGTTAAAATATTACCGCGCGTTCGCCGCCAGCCCCGAGGAACAGAGGCGTGCACAACTTTTGCATCAGCACCTCCACACTTGCAGGTAACCGAAAAGAAAATAACGAGGTCGTAGCTTACTTTACTTAACGACCCCCGCCCAGGCGCTCGCTCCTTCCGTGATTGTCCCCGTGTCCCGAAGACGCGCCCACCTTTTCTCCCCTCTGTTCTCGTTTTCGTAAGAACGCGCCGCGCCGTGGCGATCTAGCCGCCTCTGAACACGGCTTTTCATCTCGCATCGCGACAGTTTTCCTTTCGAGACAGAGTGGTGCGCGCCAACTAAGAGAACGGGCCCCCGTCGCATATTATGTTGGCCTAACACGCGTGACCCTCGCATAATGGAGACACCGAATGTCCTCCCTTTCTCGCCGGGGCCCTACGTGCGGACAACTCTTGTAACGAGGTGCTTCGCGCCCTCGTTCGACTCTTTCTCACGTAATATAGAAAGAGGAAGATTTTAATTACGGAAAGGAGCGGCCTCCCGCACCCGTAATCCTCTCGCCTCTTTACGCGCCCGGACACCTTCGACATCATCGAGAGAAGAAGGGAACAAATCCTCCGTCGAGTGTCTGCGTTGATCCACGCAGAATCTTCTTGACCATCAACGCGAAATCGATCTGCGAGCACGCGAGCATTCGGCACGGCCCGAAGATGAACGGCAGTCTCGAGGAAAAACGTAGGATTGCTTCGTTGTTTATTATCGCGCTTCTTCCTCGGCCGGAAGTAACATCGAGACGCAGCGGCGGCAAGTGTCCGTGCTTTTTCTCCAGCCACGACAATTAATTACCAGCGCGTTCCCTTGCCCACGCGATCCATGGATCCATCACCGGCCGCCCCGATGCCCACAGCCCTCGTTAATGCGTATAATTAACGAATTGCGATCGCTAATTACCCGCGCGACTATGTCGTCCGAGGGATTCGCCCGGGCTGCGCGTCGATACGTTCCCGGCGCTCGAATTTCTGGATCCGCTAATTACACCTCTAATCTGATTAACTAAATTGCGTCGCCGCGGGCTGTTTTGTCCAGCCGGGACGTCTTCTTTTTCACAGGAGGGATCCCTTTCAATGGAAGGTCGCGTGCAGTCCGGGTTATCACGTAAAAATGTCGTTAATGCGATCGACCCGGGTGGTCCCCTCCGTTGCGATTCCAAACCGTTTCGGACAAATTGCACCCTGACACGCACACCACCTATCATCGTCGCCAGTTCCTCGTGTCATCGGACGGAAAGCCGTCCATCGTTCCAGCCGACGAAACACCAACTTTCCACGAACCAAGTTTTCTGATTTAGCTAAAGGATTTATTGACTCGCGAGTGCACTCGGACACGAGGGTCGGTGCATCGAACCAAGGGGTTGACGTTATTTCAGTTGAATATCATTTTTGTAGCCAGACAAGGGAGGTTTAGCGTTGCTGGTCGAAGCAAACCCCAACTTGGTCTAATGGTCCACGAGACAAATGCCAGAACGATCCCTGTTAGGTTCCCGCTGCGCGATCCCCAACGAACCCACCCCGCCGAAGGCAGTGATTTAATTTCGAAGACTCATCTTCCAGATTGGGGGCGCACTAACTTTTCAATCAGCCGTCAAGTCCGTGGTCGCGATAGGGTGGAGCGCTGCAGGCCACAAGTACCTACCCTCGAAACGTTGCGAGATTCCTATATACAGGGCACGGGACAACATGTGCGCGCCAGTTCAGGGGTGAACTCGATATAAGGGAACGAAGAAACATGTTTATGCGAACGTATGCCTTTAGTCCGCCTTGCTTTCTGTATCCCGATAATTATATTCACCCCGAAGTAATGTGACGCCGATTACTAACCCCTGAATACTAGGTACATCATAGCTGTGAAAACATCCTCTGCTGTAATTTTTTATTCATCTTAAACGAACTGGTATTCCAAATATACTGCACCTCGTCTACCTACATGGAACTGCTGCCGTAAAACGAATACCTCCTGAAAATTCCTGAAACGTGTGTCGTCGGTGCGCAGGCACGGGTCAGACCAGTCGAGGCTTCGCCCTCTGAGCCCGGCAGGGGGTGGAGGGTAGCCGGGAGGGTGTTGAGATTCAAAGCCGGCTTAATCCGCGCGGTCGAGCCTGTGGAAATATTTTCTTAACGAGAATATTCAATTTTGCCGATCGATTCACGGCCGTTCCGCCCGTCGAAAATTATTCCCGCACCCTTGCGCGACTGCTTCGTCACGGCAGGATATCGCTTTCACCCTCTCGATTTCTAACAGCGTCGTGTCGCGCGCCAGATAAGTCCCGGGCTGAGTAAACCGATCAGCCGAAGAAACAGAAACGGAGAGGAACAGGGTGGTTGGTTGGCGTTTCGTACACGAGAGCCAAAAAAGGAGAAAAGGTAGCTGACGACGGCATTGGAAAAAAGGGTAGGCGATAGTTGGCTGAAATGGCGGTAAATGAGACAGCGGACGGATTCCTACGGAATTCCTGAACATGGAAATCCGACGAGCACACGTCGATCCGACCACAATATATCGTGTCCGAGGGCTTTGCGCTCTCCTCTCGGCCATTCCGAGAACGACGAGAAAGTTTTGTCGATAGCGGCGTGGCGGGGCGGGTTCCAACGGCGGGCCTATGTACAACGAATTCCGATACGCCGTTTCGGCTTTAATATCGCCGCCGCGCCGCGGCCAACATTAACACTTTTATAATAACGCGGCTCTATATTCCGCGCGCAGCGCGAACCGGTGCTCGTTAATGCGGCCGCGTTTAACGATTCGCCGCGTCCACCGAAGAATTCCGTCATCGCCCGCTCGCGGTCATCCCCGATGAATCCGCAATATGATGCGCTAATCCAGCCGTTCGTTATATTATGAACGCACGGCGACTGGTCATTAAATTACTTATTAATGCGTGTCGTTTAATACCGTTGGCGCCGCTAAAATGCATCTGTTCCGCCGACGAGCGCTCAGCGGGGCGGATTTTCCGCGAATTTTCCGCGAATTTCCCGCGAATTACCAGCGACGATTATTCCTTCCTTCCTGGGGCAGAGCGGCAGAAAACTCTGCGGCTGATCGACGATAACGACGACGAGAACGACGGCGGGAACGTTGACGACCCACGGCTACACCGGCAACGACGACGATTATTTCACTTTCCTGGCAAATGGCACATAAACATGGCCGCGGGCTGTGGGGCGGTGAGGGTCGGCAAAGGCTCCCCCGGGTTAACCAACCGAATAGAAGTATGATTTATAAGAAGAGGGAGGTGACCTAGCCGGGGAAACGAGAGTTCTTACCGTTCCGCGGAACGTCAGAACGCCAGACCTCGGGATCTCGGAGAAATTTACTCTCCGCCGCGGATATACTTGTCACGTACACGTTCGGAGTTCGTTAAACGTTGAGCAAATAATAAAGGAGTGGGCGGCTGGGATTCCAACCTGCTGATTACGACGAATAAATTCTTTCCTTCTCTGGCCGGCAACGGAGAGGGGCTACAGGGCTGGCCGCGTAATCGAGAATGCTTCGATTAGAAACTTAATCACGTCCATGTAGGCAAACAGTGCATCTTATTGTGCATTGCCATGGGCGAAGCGGTGCAGCTGTGCGATGCATTGTTGGAATCGTTGCTTCCGAGGAGAGAATAAATCTTGGCGTCTCCACCAAGCTGTCTCTGTTCATTGCAGATTCAACGAAAAGTGCACTTAAAGGTGAAACGCGTCCAGGTATTTGAGTCTCAGTCTCGTGAGCAAAATCAATTTCCTCGGGACAGAATGGGCCCAGTTTCTTGGAAACGGCATCCGAAACGCGAGCTGCCGAGGCGAACTACGGACGCAGCCGCGGGACCAATAAATTGGACGATAAATTTTTGGCGAACCCGGACGGTCGCGAGGCTCACCGTGAGCAGCTTGCCAGCCCCTGTGCCTCTCCTCGGATCTTCGGCCGCCCTCTACTTCGCGCGCTTTCTTTTTCACCGTCTGATGAGAAATAAAGTGGCCGTAAATCCTCTCTTTCTCCCTCGACGTAGCCCGTGCTGCTCCTATTTCAGAACCGCGCGAGTATTTAGGCTGTTGCCCACTACTTACCGGGAATATCCGGGAATCGCGTATCTTTCCGCCCCACTAATTTCGGGGTCGAAGAGAAACGACCGTGAAACGGCGAGCGATACCGTGCAGAGACCGTTAAATGCATTAGGTGGCTGTTACTTCTGAGGAGAATGTTACATTGCAGTCGAAACGACCGGGTCGCCGTCGAGATAAGGGTCAGAGGGGCAACCTCTGCGAGGAAACTTCCTATATTCGGCGAGGATGTCGTTATCGGGCCCCAATATCGCGTTGACGTCGCGGATCGAAGCTCTTAAACTTCTCGTATGCGGAATGGATGCATAAACAGTGTAATATTTCAGTTTCGCGTCACGTCGCTCGCGATATTTAATCCATCCACCAGGATGTACCGTTCATCTGTATCTACGTAACTTCCTCTCGGACCGGACGGGCGATTTTCCGAATTTTTACAAACTCCTGTCACGCACCCTTTGGAAAGGGGCAGAAAGATCGGGGGAAAAACGCGGTAAAAGAATAATTCTGCGCGAGTGCGGAGTTTCCCAGAAAACCGTGGAACAGAGTAATTATTTTCGGTCCCGTTCGCGAGAGGGCGGGAAAAACCGCCACGGGTTCTGTCAATACAAGTATGAAATCCGACGGACTTTAATTTTTTATAGTATCCCGGTTGCTATTCGCCATAAAACCTGGCCTATTGTCTCTGGCTGGTATTTCAACGATTTAAATGTCCGATACGGTGGACGGGGGCGGCGTCTGCGGACACGTCCAAAGCGTTCGTGGATTAATTTACAGCCGGTTTTCACCAGGGGTGGTTCGGATGTGTCGGGAATTTGATGGAATTTTATAGGGCCGTCATGGCCTCCTAAATATTTGGATTATTTTTCCCCAAAAGGTCGCGGCACCCACACCCTCGCAACCGTATCCTCTGCGAATCTGTTTTTACGCCCCGCCCAGTTCGGCCAGCGTCCACGTCCGCGAGTAACGTTAATTTCGATTTTTCCCTCCAGCTTTCCTCCGTTTAATCGGCAAGTTACTAATCGCTCCGGCGAGTCGCCGTTACGACAAATGTCGCCGAGCGGAAAAAGGGCGAAGGCTCCTTCTTTCCGGGCTACGTAATGATTCATCCGTTCTCGTCGGGACTGCGCGACGACATCCGTCGAATCCGATTAATCAAATCGAAGGATCGTTTCGCGTGGGCGGCTGGGCCGCGTTACGAAGCAATTAAAGCGTAGGATTAATTGCGACCGCACGCCGGGAAAAATAAGTCCATAAATTAACGGACGCTCGACGGGCTACCCCCTTTGCCAGCCGCCCTTTTCCACCTCTTATCCCTGACTCCACCGGCTCGACACACACTCTCGGCTCGCCCTGTTCCTCCGACCCTCTCCGACGAGCGCCGACAATCTTTCCTCTTGCCACGGATAACTTATTGCCCGGACTACGCACTATGCATTTCCGAAGCGATTAAGCTGTTACCCCGACTTTTTTCCGTTCCACCCCCTCCACTCGCCACCCTACTCGGTGCTGGGAAAACTTCTGAAAACTCTCGCGGGAGTTTTGCACCGTGGAGGGTGCGGCAGGGGGAGCAAAGGCGAAGAGAAGATAACGAATTCATCCTTATCCTCTTTCGCCGTGTAATTACGGTCTCGCAACAATAATGCAGTTCGAACGGCCAAAAATTCCGCCCAAGTTGCTCCCCTCCGTTCGATAGCCCGAGACGCTTCAGAACCGTTTCATTATCGGCTTTCAGGCTGTAGCTACCATCGCGTCGATGCTTTTACGTAAGAGGGTTCGCGAAGCTGGGAAAAATCGCAGATACCTATCTGCGCCGCGCCAACCATCTACTACCTATGCAAATCGCGAATGTGAAAGTTAATCTTTTACGATCCATTGCAACTTCGTTCAGGTAACCGTCTTCTTATCTTTTATTGCCGTTTCCAGCGTTATCCCGGGCTGCAGCGCGAACGACACCGATGTTATCTCGAGCGTGCACGTATCCTTGCCTGTCGAGGCCAACGACGGAGCGCCCTCCTTTCCCTTTTCACTGTTTTCGAACAACAGTTTGCCTAGGGAAGGTGGATTTTTCCTCCCTAACTCGAGCAACTAAAAAATGGAACTTTAAAGTGGAATAGTTCATCAGGTCCACTTCCAATTAAGTTATGAATTAACTTATTTCCCTAATGCATCAACGATGCCTAATCTCTGCAAATTCGTTGACGACACAAATCCTCCACTACTTGCACTCTGTCTGATGCGTTTTATTAGAGCTCCACGACGAATCGCCTGTTCGTGGTCCAACGACAATGAGGGAAGGAGACGCGGTTCGATAGCTCGCCTCCCTGGGAACTGCGAGAAGGGGTGCAGAGGATTCGAGCGTCGGAAAACGCTGACTGCGAAATAACTGGCGTCGGTGAGGGACGCCGGTGCTTTTTTTATGTGACACAAAGTAGCACTTTGCCAAATGACCCGAGTCTTTTTAGGGCTGTACCGGCGCCGCCACCTTCGGCATCGACGTCGTCGCGGGGATCGCGCGGCAGCACGAGCGGAAATTCGTTCCTTCGAGATTGAAGTAGCCGCCCCATCGGTTTCCCTCTTCTATCTGGCCGCGTGCGACTCGCGAACAATGGGCCGCGTTAATTTCGAGGGCCAGGGTGAGAAATCGAGAAATCGATTTCAGAGAACGCCCGACGGAGAACGACAAACGGAACCAGGCGCCGCCCCGAACGCTGGGGCACCGCGATTTCCATAATTGGGAATAAAATCAGAGAGAATTGCGCGCGTCCCTTGACACGACATCGTTCGCGTCCAGGGTCCATTTCCCAGTCGAGGCGAATGCAACGTTCGTTTCGTGCACTAGCAGCGCAAATACGTGACGATATATATATATATATATATATATATATATATCTGGTTTATAAATATTAAACCGAGGGTATCACGTTGTCCCTCCCCCCCAAGAAAGTACCATAACCTTAAGACGTCAGACTGTGCATTGAAGGGGGATCAGGGGGATTTGCGGACGGTATCCCTCGTTTCACGATATTACCCCTTATACTCGGGGACTTACGCTATCTAGAACGTATACACTGCGACCATCTACACGTACGCGGTTGCCATCCATAGAATTATGACGCTACTACGTTTATGACGTCTGCGAACCCGTCTCCGCGTTGCCGCTTGCCAGCGGCGTTGGTAATTGATTCTGAAAAGTGACTTGGACGGACCATCCAGAGCGGAACTTTTCCTCCGCGCAATTTTTCCGAGGGTCCGCTAAAGTCTCTCAGCGATCGAGTTAGCCCAAGCACCGCGGCACGTGCTGCATTAATCATAGCGTCGCGGCGCGGTTCGTTTCGCGGTACCCACAGTGAAACACATTTTTCCTCCGGCTTTCCTTCGCTGGAATCGCGTAGAAGTAGCTATCGGGACGCAGATTGTCGAGCTGCCTATTAACGCGAAATGCGTTTGTCAGCGTGCCGCGTCAACGACAAGTTCAACAGGGAGCAAGAAGCTTCGCGGAACGAAGGTATATTAACGAGAACCCTCGCGGCATTCGAGACACTCGGCGAGACTTCGGAAGTTTCGTTTGCGCCCCCTTCCCCCGCGTTCTTCGACGTCGAGGAGAACGCGAGCGAGGGGTTAAGTTGCCACCCCCCTCGGGTACCATGTACACGACTTCTCGTTATTAATTACTCGAAAACTCGAGGCCCGTCAACGGGAATCAACCCCCGCTACACCCATCAAAACAACGCCGACACGGATCACCGCCGATCTCGCGCGGATTTACGAGGTTGGCGACCGTGGTAAATGGTTCCAGGGACCGGTCAATCATTTTTCACGCGAGCTGAGATAATTTTTCAAAGCGACCAGGTGCCTCGGAGCGCCCAGTAGATCGTGGGTAAATGAATCGAGCAATTGGATGCTATCGAGGCTCTCGGACCCCTTACGAACGTAACCCCTTGCGATTAACCACGGTCCCCGCTGTTTGACGCCATTGCATTTGTTTAGAACAATTACTAAATAAATGCTCAAATATTCGTTTTTATTAAGTGAAATAATTTTTATTAGGTACTCTTATATCTGCACTGTAAGCACCCAAAAGGTCATGTTTATCAGTTTATTAGTTCAACAGTTATAATTTTTGGAAAAATAGTAAACACTATACTTCAAAGAGCTGTAACATCCACAATTTTTGACATTTCGAAAAATCCTTCGAGATATGTTTATATACCCCTAAAGACTACAACATATCCAAGTTGCACCAAAATCCGAAACGTTACTCCGAAAAGTGTCCGACTTCGCGTGGAATGACCCTCGGGCGAAAAAGAAGGAAGTTGCGTCTGCACAGTTTACCAAACGTTCTTAAACGCGTCGCGAGTAAAATGTAGCCGAAACAATGCCTCGCGAAGCAGAGAGGGGGCCTCGCTGCAAGAAAGCATCGGGGAAAAGAGAAACATCGCCCGGAAAGGGTACAAGGATCCCGTTCCCAGCCAATTTACCATAAACTCGGGGGTTTATGGAGGGAAAGTAGCCGGATATTACCGGAAGAAGCGCGAAAAATGCGGGCCGCGGCACCGCGCCACTGGATAAGAATATTAGACAAGAATGGGGCGGAAAGGGTAGGGAGACGTTCCGCGGATGAAAAAGAGGCAGATGGCCGAGGGAGCAGAGGGATTGAACAACGGAATTAAAAGGACGCCTACGTGTACTTTCTTCGGGGGCAGACAGGCGTAAACCCGCACGCCATCGCTGCCACCACGCTCCACCTCCCGGGTGCACCCTGCCGAGAATTTATGAATGCTTTATTTAATTTGAGATTCGGATTCTGCGCTCTCCGGCAGCTAGCCGGTGTTTTTCTTTGCCGGGTGCTCGGTAATGCGACATCGCGACGAGGAATTACACTAGCGCCAGAGCAGCGCCGCCTCGAACGTGTAATTCGTATCTCGGCCCGGCGAGGGACGATAATTAAAAAGAACGCGGCTTTGCCTTCGTTTTCCGCCAGGCTAATGGAACGGCCCTATCAAAGATTCAATTATACAAAGGACAGCCCTCGTCAGCGTTTCGAGAAGGCTGCCTCATTTTTTCCTTTATCTCGCGGGAACAGGGACGAATTAGAGGGCCTATTTTCACCAACGCGATAGGAAAGGACAACGGAATCCCTTTAACGTCCGCCAAAATGGATCAACGCCTCGCTTAACGGGCCTCAATCACGTTTACGTCGCGCCATAAACGTTTTGTTCTACTTGTTTCCTCTAGTTAAAGCAGGGGTTGGCTTGCAAGGAGCTAGGCGAGCAGAGAATCAGCGGCGAGGAACGACTGGTCCGTCAAAGTGAGATTCTGCAGTGGACAAAGTATCGGGAGAGGATGCACGCAGTGGTGAATGATAAATCAGAATTTTTCGTCAGGCTGACGGATGCTGGTAAATGCGAGACGATGCAGACGAAGAAGGGGAGGTTCGTATACGAGCGTCGACGACTTGGTCGTCGGAAGATATCGGAGGGGTTGAAAAATTAAAGAAAAACAAAGGGCCCGCCCGCGGGACGACAATGAAGGAAATAAGCAGCCATTGATAACGCCGCGAATCAAGAATCCGAGGTGGCAGCCGACAATGGAACATCAGAATGGCTATTATACTCGGCGTAGACTCAATTATTTTAAGCCACTTTTGTGCCGCGCTAATGAACCGGACAAAGCTGAATATTAAACCAACCTCCAATCCTTCTTCGCTTATCTGTCCCCCGGCTCGTCTACGCCGTTCGTTTCCGTAACCTTCGACTTGAAGAGGAAGGATCGATACGCACAGTGGGTGGAAGAGCCCCAGAGACGCTTGGTCGTATTCCGCATCGTGTCGGAGCAGTAGTACGATAAGCGTCTGGGCATACATGTATAGGTGGACGGGAATTAAACGGAGCTTACTGTGCTCGGAGTGCGATAAAAACGCAACGGAGCCTGGACACCGGCGAAGAAAAATGCCAGAAAAATCCGACGACTTCTATGAGCGTTACGTGGAGATCCTCTGGAAAGGTACACGGCAAGGGACCGCTGACGATACTACTTAAGAAGTCATCGAACGGCGGTGTAATTTCTCCGCGGGGTGACTCGGCGGATTCTTTTCACTCGGAAGAAACCAGTTTCTTCCGCGCCATCGGAGCCCGGCCCGATCCCCCACCGTGGAATCGTAGGAAGGGAAAGATCGAAAGGTGTTCTATCGAAAAATCCACCGGCTATTGCCTCGACCCGGCCTCTCCAGCGGACACGAGGGGAGAGAAGATCAAGCGGGTTGAGTGGATTCGTTGCGCGACGGTATTTACCGCTTCGTAAGTTACTTGTCGGCGGCAAGACCCCATGAAAACCCCCAGGAAAACCTTGTTAATTAGACGTCGAAAGTAAAGCGCGAGACGTAAGGCGGCAGCCAGCCGGGAGAACAGAAATAGCGGAGACGTTCTCAATGTCGGGACCCCATAGACATGACTTTAATTCCGGGAAGAAGAGCGACGTCTTCGAGGTAAAGTCCCTTCCTGCCCTCCCCTCGACTCCTCCATCGAGCAGCCTCTGCTCTCTTCGTCGTTTTGAATAGCACGCATAATGGCATTCATCCTTCGGTCTTCTTTTTCAAATGGTCCACGGCAAGATCGCGAACAATGGGCGACGGCGAACGGTTATTACGTGGCCGCGTCGATCGCAGGACAAATTCATGCTCCCAGCGATGTCCTGTATGCGCATCGAACGTATCGACACGGCTTGTGCATCGAACGTCTCCGCGAATAATTTACCCGTCGGACGGGACTTAATTATCCGGCTTTTTCCCTTATTACCCTCTCTGGCTCGCGGCGTTCTCGCGCGAGCCTCGCACGCCGCCGATTTATGGCCGTGTCGATAGAGCCAACGGCTGTGCATTAACATTTCGTAATACCCGTGCTATCTCCGCGCCGGAAAAACGGGCGCGATGAAAATAAAAGGGCATTTTCTACGCTCGAACGGTTGAGCAATGGGCGAAGGGTGAGGCCCGTAAGCGCGGCACGGCCGCGAAATGCAAACGAGACGGAGAAAGGGAGGGAGGTACAAATCGGCCGTGAAATCCAAGATTCAACCCCATCCATCCGCCCGGGGCGACGAAATGAAGGCCCCTCCGTCGCCTAGCTGATATGATAAACACCGAAAATGACAGCACCATCCACCCCCGAGTCTATTTCCCCCTTTTTCTCCCGCCTGCAACCTCCTCCCGTCTTCCCTGGGCTCTTCGAGTTAATCACGTCAGGCAGGCAGACCCTCTGATTAAAACGGGCCTCCATCCCTTCTTATTATTATTGTTATTAGAGGAAGTGAGTGCAGGGCACTCTGGGAATCGCGCCGGATAGACGGGACGGCTCTCCTCCTCTGTACGTATGTACGTGCGAGGCACACGTACACTCGACGCGTGCGTGTGCGCGCAGCTTCTCCTAATCGTCTGAATTTTCGAGATTATTAAATGGCTGACGAGACTGGGAATGAATCTTGTTTCGCCCGTTCCTTAATTAACTTTCCTCGCCGCGCTATTAATCGCCCGGGCAAATATATATCCTTCCCTCTATCTCTTCCTACGTCGACGGGCTGAAACTTTCCTCGAGAGCTCCAGCGATTCGTCGCTCGTTCGCCGTTTAATGTACCAGCAACCCTTAGGACTCTCAGAGCCAACGATTGGTCCATTTTTCCCCGCGAGCCGTGCGCTGCAAGCCGATCAAAGAAGCGGAGCAGCCTGTGTCGCGACAACGGAGGAGAGCCGTAGGAATTTAGAACCGGTCGTAACGAGGCACCCTCGTAGCAAATTACAAATGGCATCGTCGACTCCTGACGGAAGACGAGGACTACTGTCGTGTCGTGTGTACGCCTCGGAACGAGTCCTACTTGGCCGCGTGGCTGCCGGACGATCGGATTGCCCGGCCGACCGATGATCCGGTTTCACGGGGTAATCTATCCTCCGAGCGGCCGATCATGCTAATAAAGCCGGCAGCTATAAGTAACGTGGAACGATCGTAAATCCTGCCGCCGGGGGGAGCTGTTGAACACGCGTGCAAGTGCAGCGACGGTAGCGTAAACGGACAGGCAGGGCCTCGCCGGGGACAGACAGAGCCGTTTCAAGCCGATTTGACAAATGCGCGACAGCAGAGCGAACAGACGCGAAGAGAGTAATATTCATTATTCCCGGAGTAACTCGTCCGCTGACAGCGACCAGATATCTGGCTGTTCGCGTTGACGAGAGTACGTTAATCTTCCCTGCGACTAGCTCCTCGTCGCTCGCCAATGGAGACGATAACGCGCGATCTTTCGGTATCGAGTTTACGTAACTCTCCACTTTAATTCGTCCACTGACGAATTTCTACATAAGGAGGTACGCTTCGAGCGCTAAAGGTTAACCACCCCGGAGGATATCTACAAAAAGGTTCCAATGAAATAGGATCCATCGCGGACAACCGACTTGAAACGAACCACCTCGACCTCCCACGCCCTCAAAGATCCCGCCACCAGCGAATCAAGCTTCAACAGGCCCGATCGTCTGCCTGGAAACGCTCCGAGCACAATCCCGTGTCCCCTCGAGAGGACGGAGAAAGATGCACTCGATTGCGCCATTGTGCGCAGGGGACGCAGGTGTGCGAGCAAGCAGGTCGAATTATCGAGAGCGTGCATGGCGTTACGTAAGGTCGCGGAGAGGGAAACGAGGAGAAAAAAGAGGAGGATCTCGGGGGCAGGAAGGAAAGAGGAGAACGAGTTTTGTCTCGCAGCCGAGATCCCCAGGTTACGAAACGCGGAGTGGTCGGTGCCTGGCTGGTCGGCGATGATTGCCGGTGCCTCGCGCGGGCTAATAGCGGCCACGAGCATAACGAAGGGTTATGTGGATCACGAGTTTGTTATTGGCTCGCTTAATGACTCGTCCACTCGTTCTACCTGTCTGCAGGCCAAGTCTGACGCGCGCGAATGCCAATCTGCCGTGAACGCCGATATAACGCGGCCCGCCGAGCCTGGCGTATGCTGCGCCCCGTGATCCGAATATATCAGGTATAAAGTGGAACGGGGAAGGCGGAATTTCAATAACTATCCGGCAACGAGCGGCCGCGTCCGCCGAATAACGCTACTATGCGGAGCCGGGGCCGCCGAGCCGAAACGTTCCACGTCGAATTTTCCATCCAATAGCCCGATCGATTGATTCCCTTCGTTCGTCGACCTGACCCGATTCGCTTGTTGCCCGCAATTCCCACGGCAGAGCGTTTCGAAACGGTGCTGCCCGCGAAACAGAAAGCGGCAAAGAACGCGCCACAAAGCACAAAGGCGCGATCAGACGGCTGGCAAGCGCACGTCTTAATCCTGGCCATTTGCTCAGACCAACGAGCACCAGTCTAGTGGCGACATTAATGAGAGGCTCGACCCGAGGCGAGTTTTATCCCCGGCAATATCCTCAACGCCGACTGCCCGTTACGCTCGACTACTTATCTACGTGACCGTTTAGACGCTTTCAGGGGAACGTTACAGAGAGGCTATGCAGATAGAGAAACGGAGACGCGAGGTAGTTGTCTGGATTAATAAACGAAGTTCTGGAGTAGATGACCGAGAGAGAGAGCTCTCGGGAATGGATATTTAAGAAAATTCATGCTCGTAGCTCGTGGAAGATTGAAAAAAAGCTGGGAGGGACGAAAGCCACGGAAATGAGAAGAATCTCCGCGCAAAGGGTGAGAAATACCAGCAGGGGTATTGTAATCAAATTCCTCGCCTCGTCGATACGTCCCGTCGACTAAATTAACGCGGAGACTTCTCCCAGATTCGACCGCCTCGTACGAACTAATTTGTTATACGGTTGAAATTACAGCCCCGCGCGTGTCCATGCGCCGGCAGGATAGATAGATGTATCCCTGGCGCGGAGAACGTGAGAACGTTCGGTTACGAGCGCCTAACGTACCGTATAATCACTGCATTTGTATTCACTCACCATTGATATTAGCCGGGGATTGATCCACGCCTGCTGCATGTTATCGTCGAGATACCGCTTCGCTATCCGGGCGATGTTTTCGTGCGGCTCTTTCTTCTGCGCTGGAACCGCGGGCGGGGCGTCACCGTTGGCATTGTTTCTGGAACAAACGCGTGAACACGAGATCGTGAGCATCGGAAACGTTACTGGGAACGTGTCGGAGCGTGGGCGTGATCGCAGCCGATCAAAGCGATCGGGACACGTTCCTTTTTCGGGATGCAGGAGTCAACGATGAAGGAACACCTCGGTTACTTGACTCGCGAAAAGGTGTCGGATAGATGTGCTGGAAATGTGGAGCAACTGCAGCTGCGTGCTCTCTAAAAAAGCTGCAGGGCACGCAAAGTTTCAAAGCCTTCTTTAACGGTGGACATAGGTGCTTCCCCAACAACAAGTATTGCAAACGAAGGCTTATGGATCCCGTCCTCCGTTTACAGACCCATAACAGTATGATAGATAGATGGGTCGAGGCGTACTAACGAGATAAACGGGGACACGCATTAACGACAGGAACCGATCGATGGGACCGAATCTCGATAGTGACAAACCGGGAACCGGTGGCGTCTCCCTAGCTGTGCCTTGGCAAACGCCTATTATTTACTTCGATGAGTTATTAACGCGAACGACGTTTGACGGAGGAGGGCAATCCGCGCGCGGGACCGCCCTGGGCCAGGAGGGCACGAAATTAACGGTCTCCTGCTCTCCGGCAATGTATCAAACCGAATCTATTGCGGGACCACCGCACCATCACCACCGTCACCGACCATCGCCCGATGCCAGATTGCACGTCGCGCGGCACTGCGCGGCGAAACAGTTCGCAATTAGGCGGCCGACAACAATACGTATCTCGAGCCCGGGCAGATCATTACGCCGCTCTGTTATCGTTCGCGATATCTTGATTGCTTTCGCCTGGAATCGAGACGAACCGCGTCTTACGCGCCGTTCTTTTCGGATTCTGCCAGTGTAGCGACTTCCGTCCCTACTGTCCACTCGGATCACGTCCCCGAACGTTTAAGATTCTCTATCGCGCGAGTTTGCTAAGCTCCCAGCTGAGGTAGGACTTCGGCTTCTACGTTCCCTTTAAAATCCTCAGATTTACCGTTCCCCGAGCTGAAAATCCCAGCGCTCTCTTCGGTAAGCGCACCGACCCTAATCGCACAACCTGTCGAAGCCGATACCTAGATTCCTCCCGGCTTTATACTCGCGTCTTTATTAGCGATGTAAACTCTTAATCTCATTTTATCGTCGCCCGCTATTTATCGCCGGTGGCTATAATGGCCCGCCTTCTTCCTGGGTTTTTACAACTTCTTTCCACGAGGTTTTTACACGGAATTTTATGGGCGCGTGGCTCATTACTCTCCCGGCTGCGCGGTGTATCAAAATTTCCATCTGTTGTACGTCTCGGTGAGCATTACGACGCAACGATAGATCCGCGCGAGGCCGCGCACAATGGGCCAGGTATGAATAATCGTGCACGCGCGTATACAAATGTTACGAAACGGGCATTCGCATTCAATAGCGAATTTGCCGGCGCGCGCTCAAGCCGACGCGACGGGTTTATACGGCCAGGATATCGCGTAAGTGAATTATGAGAGTTTATCGTGACTCCGTGGTCCCGTGTCCGCCGCTGTCGAGTCGCAGCTGCCGCTTTAGGCCCTTGGTTAAATTACGCCCAAGATCCCTGGAAACCGACGAAATTATTGGCCCTTCTCCGCATCGACGCCTTGGGGTTCCCCGGGACACCCCCGCCTTTCACCTATTCGCTGCGATTCCCTGTGAATTATCGCGACTTACCGCAAGCAGTTGGCTTCAAGGGTACCTCCTCTGTTTCCCGAACCCTCAAAACCCCCGAGCAAGCAAGCTCTTGCCCCAGAAAAACGACACGTCACTCGGTACTAATTACCCGACTGGCATTCAGCAACAAAACAATTCGCAAGGTTTCTACCGTGAAATCCACCGTACGCATCCCTTTTCGGCGAGCAGGACGCAGAAACAGCTTCACCGTGGCTCTTTGATCTCGATGTCTCGCGGCGGGGCCGCGATTCCCGGCGTTTACAAATCCTTCCTCTGTCGTTCACTTGTTCTCGTGCTGCAGCGCTCGCGCTAATTACGTTGCTACAAGTGTACCGGTGGTAGCGCGGACACACCCAGGACGAGTGACGGTTAGCGAGCAACGCCGCACAGTGGGACAAACTGCTCCTTTTTCTGTCAAATTCGTAGAGCTTTTAATAGGAATAAGATAGAGGGATGAATCTTTTTTTAGGTTGAAGCTAAGATGTTGCAGAATAAGGGAAAAATGTTGAGAATATATGACGAACAAGTTTTGACCTTGAAAATCTTCGTCAAAGTTGACATTTTCGAAGAAAATTTCGGTTTTTCCGTTATAACGCGTGGTTGACGTATTTTCTTGACTTGTTGTACATCAGTTCGTTTAGATTTTGACGTGCTGAATTCGTATCTGTTCGCAGAATTTGTCTAGGCCTTCAAAATTCGAAGAAAAAATATGATTTAAAGAGTTACGCTCACAAGGGACGTTCGGCAACTAGGAAATTAAAAAAATTATGAAACTCGATGTGCAAATAGAGTAGTTCATCCGTAATGCAACCTTAATTTTGTTGGTGTCATAATGCAATTTTTGGGGGTGAAATCATACCTTGAAAAAAATGCAGTTTGAGCAAAAGATGAAGTTTAAGCAAAAGATACATCGTTTTCTTATATCTACAAACCCGCGTAAAAATAATTTTAAAAAATCTAAATAATTTTCTGAATTTCCGGGCTGCCGAACGTCCCTGGTGAGCGTAACCCCTTAAATCGCATGTTTCTTCGAATCCTGAAGGCCTAGACAAATTCTGCGAACAGATTTGAATTCACCGCGTCCAAATTTATACGAAATGATGTACAAAAAGTAAACAAAACTTCAACTACGCGTTATAAAAAAAAAAAAAAAATTTTCTTCGAAAAATGTTAAGATTGACGTAGATTTTCAAGGTCAAAACTTGTTTGTCATACATTTTCAATATTTTTCCCTTATTCTGCAACATCTTAGCTTGAACCTCGAAAAAGAATCATGCCTCTATCCTATTCCTATTAAAAGCTCTACGATTTTGACAGAAAAAGGAGCAGTTTGTCCCACTGTGCGCCGTTCTCGCCCCTTCGGCTAGCTGGCGCAACAAGATCAACGCGGCAGTTAATAATACAGCCCGTGGAAGAGTAGCACATCTGGACAGGGGGAATGGGGAAATGTGTCGGACACGAAGATCGAGAAAGCAAGCATTCTTCGAGATAATCTTCGGGGCAGCGCGTCTTCTGGAGGCTTAGAGGGTCCTCTGTCCACGGGTAAATCTCGACGAGCGAGGCGTTTTGCTATCGGTGTTGACCGCTGTCGCAGGTGTCTCTTCGTATACGAAATTTCTCACGGGAAATTCACGCGTCCGTGGACGGGCATTCACGGTACACTTGGGCCGATCCCTGACGCGATCGTCAGGTGGTGAACGCGTACGGCCCGCGCGAGGGCCACGCTCCGGAGGAAGCCACTCCGAGATAATAAATCGTCCGTGTCGAGACGGAGGACTCAACAAGGAAATCAGGCGAGCAGGGGCTCCGATAAAAGTCGTGCACCGCGGTTTATTTCGAGCACGGGGATGACGATAAAGAAATGGACCGGCCGAAATTTCGGTCTCGGTCGCAATTCATCCTGTCGGAGGCCGCGGTGGAATCAGGAGCCCCGCGAGGACCTTCGCCGCGGACTTTACGATCTTCCGGACGATAAACTCGATAGTTTAACGGGCACTCTGCTTCTCTACCTGTCCACGGTGCGTCGTTAAGGCAACAGGCAGCCACTAACGCAGCAGGTGAGTGTGACTCCGCGAGCAGGGGATCGCGGACGACCGGGGCCCCCGAAATATCCATAAACGCTGATCGATGCCTCAGCGGGAATTAACGAATAACGATCGTTCCGAGCCCAAGTGGCCGTGGAGCGTCTCGCGGCTGGATCGTTTACGGTCTCGCGGCCAATTTACAATTTACGCTCTCGACGCGAAATTTTGCCGTGGCGATTCGACGGATCGGACGCCAGGGACGAAGCGGAGCGTTACGTCGGGTAACTCGTTTACCGATCGGTATGCGAGGCTCGCCCGAGACGAGCAGAGGGAGCAGCTCTTGGCAACATTCTAGTCGTGTTCACGAGCAATAGAACAGCGATTGCGTTAGAATGTCGCCGCGCGAGGCGTAAATCCGCGTATTTAGTGGGAGCGAAGTCCAACGGCGACGACTCCTCGACCCCTCTGCGCGGCAACTCTCGGGGATCACCGCCGATTTACGCTTATAACGTACGATCGACAGTCTAGCTAACGTGAAAGCTCTATTTCGTCGGCAAGTTTATTTCCCCCGGGCTACCCGAGTCGCGAGGCACGCGCGGCTACCGTCCGCGACTCCGTATTATTCTGTCCCCCCGATATCGCGTGTTCTTTACGAGCGAATTATTCGCGAACGAGTCGTTTCATTACCGTAGCCAAGTATCTGCGCATACCACTGCGCGTATTCCACGGCGATCGTCGTCCCGTATCGCGGACGTTATTGCGCGAACGAGGCTGCAACGTCTGGCTGGCAGCTGGATACATCGTTCGCAGTAAAACGCGAGGACGGCCGCGCTGCTCGCCCGTAACATCCACCCTCGCTCGATCGAACGAATCGACAGGGTTCGGAGCGTGCAGGGGGAGCGCTCCGTTTACGACGAAACAAAAACACCAGAACCGAGCGCGGATTCCCGCGATAGTCGTTCGGATCCGTGTGCAGAATGTAGCCCGCGTTATCGAACCATACTCCCTCTCCGTCGGCTCCTCCCGGGCGGCGTATTACCAGCCACCCTCGGTTTTCGCGGTAATTCGAGCCACCGCGCGGACAAATGCTTCCGAGACAAGTGCGACATGCGCGATATGTAAATCTAGAGGAGAAGATATCTCCCTTGTCTTCAACCTCCGCCTTTCCCTGCACAGAAGAGGACATCGTCGCAGAAATTGCTGACAGGGAGCAGAGATCGTGTAATACCGTGATATTCAATGTTGAAGCATCTTCCAAGCATACAAACAACGAGAATCTTTCGAATACTGACACTTCATCTGTTGGTAATACTACCTTGGATAAACAAGTAGTGGATAGTATCCTCAGGCAGATAGATCCATCCGGAGTTTCTGTTCGTAAAGTATTTCGTGCGGGAAGAAATCGTAGTGTTCGTCCTAGACCTCTTAAAGTTATATTAAGTTCAAGAGAAGATGTTATCTCTATTCTTATGAACAAGAAGAAATATAATGGACCTGCTTGTATTAGTGAGGATCGCACAAGAAAGCAACAAGTCTGTTTAAGTAATTTAAGAGAAGAATTATTATTATTATTAAATTTGTAAGGGGAGTTTCTAAAATAATAGTTAATTCTGTTAATCGAAAAAACTAGACTCCTTCCCTTTAGTATACTATCAAAATGTACGTGCTTTTAGTACGAAATTGTACGATCTGCGTTGCACCGTTTCCACCTTATTTACTTACTGTCCTGTTAATTTTGTCTCTTACATGTGCATAATTGTACTTTACTAAAGAGTTTTTCTTACCCGTGAATAACTGATAATAATAATAATAAAATCGTCGACGGAGCATTCGGCGCTGGAACCTTGCTAGCCACGGCGACGTCTATCGCGGAACCAAGCCTTCCTCTCGTTCCTCTCCTGCCACGCTACTACCAGGCGATTCGAGCACGTTAATCGGGCCCAGAGGCGCACAGCCATAACCGATCCCGATTGTGCGAGGAGCGACGCGTCAGCAAGCTCTGGTACGCTCCAGTACGCGCCCCGTAATGCAGCGTAATGCGCGGTTTCAACGGGTTGATCGGTATCCACGGGGGCGCACTTTCGCCCGTGAGACACTGCCGCGGAAGTTGGCGGCAGCTCGCGTGATATCGCGCACGAGCTCCAGCCAGAGATCGACTCGTCTTCCTAGCTCGTTCGCACGTTCCCGATGCTGGCCTATTACCCGGTAACGAGACGACTTCCTCGTATCGATTCCCTTCCGCGCTGCTATTCGAGCTGGCTCTCGTGATCGTGGGAGGGAAGATGCACGAGGTCGTGGCAATTTCGAAAATATGAACTCGATCCGCTCGAGGGCTGCGCGATTGTTGCGCAACTTTCTTGTGGGACCTTGAATCCCCGTTTCCAGCATTCGCAGGAGAATCTTTAAGGGTTGGTGAGACGGATCGATGAATCAGTTTGCTGGGCGATTACCCTAATCGAGTGGCCTATCGACGAGGTTCCTTGCGCATGGACAAATGTACCAGAAAAGTTGATGTAAAGGGCGGATTACGAAAAATTCATTGGATCGGTGTAACGCTACCAGATGGAGACTTCTGAGGATGCTGGACCCATCGACTCACGGTTCTCGTCTCTTCCAAAGGAGGTTGCGATACTTGCGATCGAGCGTTAGTAGCAAGGACCGATCGGCTATCTAAACGATATCGTATCCAGCGATTGGTCGCGCACGCGTCCCTCCTGCAACCCACAACAATCGTTGGCATTGAGCACAGGTAAAGTCCAGAACGAAATCGTTAAGCGATAGCATCCGAGAGCGATCGCGGTGCGTGGTCGTCGGTGCCTTTGAGAGATAAGACGGGTCGTAAATCCGTTAAGAACCGCGATATCGATCTGCCATTGGACGAGCCGCGCTCTCCTATACGATACAATCGGGTCCAGTCGTCAAACATATATCCTTCTCTGCCTCCCCATCCTTTCGACCAGGTATCAGTGGCGTATTCATTGCACGAACCGGCGTGCCCGACGTAAGTCACGATAGAAATAACTCGAAATCGCTGCGGACTCGGGCACACCGACACCCCGCGTGTCCACCACATAGGTACATAGTAGGATTGGTTCGAAGAGCAGCGGGACACCCAGCCCTTAATGTCGCCAGAATGAATATTGCGATTGGTGTACATCTACCTACCTGCATGGCATTCTCGTACTCTCGAGAAGGGGAGATTGTTTTCCCCTGTGTAGACGGCACGTCGTCGCGATTTCTGAGAGGTGGTTACGCGCGAAGGAGGTAAAGACCGTCAGGTAAAGATCCCATGAAAACTAAACGAAGGGTGTAGCGAAGGTAAGCGCGGCGAATGATAAATAGGCGATCAGATCGTATCGGCACGCTGGCAGCCCTCGGGCTTCTGCACCGTCGTCTTCTCAGCCTCTACCCTTTTCGCTCCCTTTTCTCTCTTCCTTTTCTTCCTCTTCTTCCTTTTCTTCCACTCCTCCAGCTCCTACGCCCTTCGTCTGCCACACGTCGCGCGCCTCCCGTATCGAAGAAATATCTGTAATATCCGAGTATCGTGCTCTCCCGCTTGTAAGTAGATACTCCCGGGCCACTGTTGTTGCTGGTAGCACCGGTGACCGTCGATGATAACGATTATCGTCCGGAGGATACTCCCGTTCACTTTTTATCTCCTGCTACCATCCTCTCCCAGGCGTCTCGCTTCTTCTCCACTCCCAGCTTCTTCGCTGGCATTCTCCAGGAACGCTAGAGAGACGACTTCGCCCGCAGAACTTCGCGGACGGTGTTTCTTTCCCGTACCTCATGGCCTTCCTACCCAACGAAGGATGATCTCCCGGGCGCAGGGTTTTGCCGGTCAGTCGAGCAGTAAAGCTCGACAACAAGACCGACGTTTATCCCCGATCAAAGAGCCTCGGACGTTCCTCGCTCCGCGCGGAGGTCCTCGCTCCATTAGCTCGGGGAAAGCAAATAGCGCGAGAGAACGGGAGAGGACACGACGGAAAATGTAATCACCGCGACCACTCTGCTGTCCGCTGGATGAAACTGAAAATGGGCCAGGGTTTGGACGATAAGCCAGGAAAATGTGCTTCGCCCGTTCCTATCAGCCGTGCCCCATTTTCGATCCGCAGTGCGGCGTTCCGCGCAACCGAACCGAACGCTCCAAGAGAAATCGAGCGTGGCAGAAAAGAAACCGTTGAATTTATTCGTCCCGGGGGATTGATTCTGGTTCGGCCACGGCCTAGGGGGGAAAAAAGAGGTGCGAGGCCAGACGGGAGACGAGACGAAGGAAGAGCCTTTCTTTTATTCCGCGTATCGTTAGGACTTACGTCGGCCATTCGAGTCCGCGAAACGAGATTTAGCTGGTTCCACACGGTGATTTGTGACCCATTGTTCTCCGCGAGCCGGTAGCCGAAGCAACGGCTAGCCTCGGGGTGTGGGAGGGCCAGCCGGAGGGAGCCCACTAAAAACTCGACTATCGAACTAATGGCCATCGATTTGCCCCGCTGCTGGTCCGCAAAACGCCGAGACCAGAGGGACCAAGTCGCTACTCGGTTTTTCTTACCCTCCGCCATGTTTACCTGCGACACCACATAAGTCCGACTGGGGGACAGGCCGGGACACTTGTTAGACCCGTCGCGAAACTTGCCCCCGCGAGTCCTTGCCCGCCATTTCTTGGGCGCAGCTGTTAAATCACCGCAAGTAGCCGGTGCTCAGCGAGCCCAATGCCCCGACAAATCGAGCGTCGCTCGAGTGCCCTCGAAATATAAGCGAGATATCGCTTCTCGAACGACACCTCGTTTCCTCCAGCGAGCCATGAATCATCCTCCGCAACGGCGTTTTATTAACTGCCCACTGTCGTTGTCTTTTTAACCGTAATTAAGCCCCGTTCAATCCAAGATTTCTTCGCCGCTCTCTGTCCCTCCCTCGAATCGTTTCGAAAGGGGCCTCAAGACGGGAGGACATAATAAAACGATTAACTCGATTCCTGCGAAGCCGGGAGCAGCACAATGGTGCAGCTAAGGCAACAGCTCCTCGTTCTACTTTATTTATTCCATTAGCGGAGGACACGGTCCAGGCGAACCCTTTCTTCTATCTGCATACCGTGCGCGTCTAATCGCGAGGCCAGTTGCGTCCGTCGAGACGTTAGATCGCCGACCGAAAATCTCCTCGCCGCTCCATCTCGCTCCGTGGGTCACTCGAATTCACTTTGCGTCGCCGGGCGTGAAGAGCCGAGGAGGGCTCTTTCCCCGAGTCCCTGAGGGGGGAGATAGAGAGTTCCGTCCTTTGACATTTTATCTGAACGCGTCCGGGACGCCTCGCGGAGGCTGGGCGTTAATTAAGGCACGGCCATTAATTGACGGACAAATCCAGCCGGGAGCCACGCCACGGGGATAAATATAGACATCCGATCGAGGCGGCGTAGATATCGCATTGTCGGCCGACTTGTCGGCTGTCGAACGACCGCTTCCCGCGGAGAAAGATAATCAATCCCCACGGCGGCTATTCCACTCGTCCCACCGTGATATCTGCTGTCGTATCGACGCGGAAATTAAATTAATCCTTCGCGTGCCGCTGACCTGTATACCCCGACAAGCCTTTCTCCCGTCTTTCCGCGCGCCTCGCAGACAGAAGGCTTTGTAAAAGCTGCGGGAAGGGAGCGATAGGTTCGCGCCGTGCAGCCGACTTCTACCGTCCCGTAATCTCTCCCCCGATCTAAATTATTGGATTATCCATTGATTCATTCGTCATGACAAAGACGGAGGAGCCGCGCGACCAAGGAACCCAAGGAACGCTCCCTCCTTCACGTTGCCCAGCCCCACTGTGTCTCACCTTTCTCTCGCGATATATCCTTTTTTTTATGAAGCCCGGCATAGTTGGCATTAAATATGCGCCCCGGCCATATATACCTTTATATATAAATCGGCAGTTATTTTGCTCAATCTCCCCGAGACAGCGAGGCCCCGCGTTCCACCGACGTACCACCTATCAGGATTTCCATCCATACGCGTCTCCTTGTAAAAGTGGGCTGGCTCCCTCCACCGCGCGGCGGAGCAGCGCGGGATTTCGAGGGCCCCTAGCAGCGAAGCAGAAGGGAAGCCACCCTAGGCGCGATATTATGATAATACACTTATATTCATATGCAATGGGGGTTTTCTTAGGTGGAAGCACGGTCGATGGCAACGAACGCCTTCTCGTCTTCAGCCTACAAGCCATAATGTAATTCGATCGACACTTTAGCCTCGAGATGATGAAACGACGGATAGAAATTGACGGTGAATAGCTGAGTGACAGTGGGGAAGAGCCGGGAGACGCGAAGAGGAGGCTTGCGCGGTAGACGGTGGCTGCCGCCGTTCGAGCACCATCATTCCTCGATTAATTACTTGGCAATTCGGTTAATTGTAGCGAAAGCGCGGATACTCTCCTTGTAAGGTACGTCGTTACGTAGTCGACTAGGAGGACGGAGCAACTGTAGTAGAATCATGGATAGTTACCTTCGACGACCACCGGCGTAAACCTCGAATCGTGTTTTAACGAGAGAACTTTATACGCTCCTAAACAGCGGCGATAATGACTCTCGAATCTTGATGCACCTCAGTGTGCACCTGATAAGTCAGTGGCGCTATATCTGGGAAGACAGATCGCGACCCTCGCAGTTTCGGTTTTAAAAGAGAAACGATTCACCTCCGTCGTCGTTGTCCCTTTCGAGATTCATTTTCCGCTTACGTAATGCTTCATAAGCACGAGCGGGAGCGATATGATTTCTGTTCCCTTTCAGGTGGAAAGTTCGGGAAGGTATCGGGCGGGTCCCGACCCTTTGTCCGACAGGATCAGAGAATCTCGCTGCTGGAAAATGGTTTCCTCTTTGGGGGTGGCCGGACCACTGGCCGAGAAGACGTTAACGCTCGCCGACAACTACTTTTCTCGTCGTTTTCCCGCCCGTTACCCAGAATTCTCGTTCGCCAAGCCGCAGAAGAAAATGCTGCCGATAGAAGATCGCAACAGCGCAGATCCAAGACGGATCTTCGGGTATTATGTCCCCCTTTTTCGTTTGCCCTGTTTCCAGGCGAGTTGTCGAGGCAATGGGAACGTTATTTGCAACGAACGAGATGAATCGTCGTCCCCCGAGGATGTGCACCGAGTTCGAGTGTGTAATTCAACATTTTCTAAACTCGTGGATAGATAAAGGGGAAAGCGTGGATGGTACATTAAACGCAAGCGTAACGCACAAGTGTTTGGCCACCCTCGCACAGACGCAGACGCGCGTGTGCGTACGTTTCGCCTTCTGATACTCCATGGATCCCATAAGTGCGTTGTCTTGTCGTCCAATAGCGTCTTAGGCACGACATTTCATTACGTCGTTCGAACGGACTCACCCCCTCAGCCGTAACCGCCAGGATCCATAAAGCCCCTAGATGACGATCGTAAGAAGTCCGCGGAAACTTTTACGTAACCACTCGAACACGTTCGTCGACGACCCGATTCTAGTGTTACTAACAACGCTATTACGGGCACACGAAATATTAAGCAGCACCGCTAAGAATCTAAAGTTTATAAAGAGAAGATTGATCAACCATCAGCTGCCCAGTAAGGGAGACCGGTGCTAGTTGACTGACGAGGTTAGTTGATTCCCTTTAATTGTTGTATTATGTTAAAAATTATGCTGCGATTCGCGATATTGAAGCATATGAATGACCAGCTTGCCATTTAATGTGTCACTGTGACAAAAACTTGCGTGTTCTATCAGTGAAAATGAAAAATGTTCGGCGGGAAGTAAATATTCTCGTTTAGACTATTTATGAATTTTTGTCCACTAAGTATTGCTTGATGTTTTTTCATGAATATTTTGTGGAAACGTGATACATTGACTATAATTTAGGGTATTTTATTTTACCCGGTGCGTGAAGGTTTCGTACGTACGACCCTTAACATGTTGACAATAGCGGACGGGGTTACTTGACTAAGCACAGGAATACCACTAAAAATTGCACTTTTCGCCATCGCCTTTAAACGCAACGTGGTGACGAATAAATCTGACCACGCAACACCGCGCGATCGTAACCAGTGAAAGAGACCATAGATCCAAAGATCGTGATCGCGCGAATTGGGGAACGGAACAAAGGTCGCGTTCATCCATATTCATCGGGTCGCTGGCGAGATGAGATCGTCCGCGAAGAGGCGTTCCGTTTTTCTTCTATCGTCACCAGCGAATTAATTCCGTGACACGGTTCCTATCGATCACTGTTTACGTTCCCTCGTTCCTCCCCCTCGAGCTTGATCGAAAGAAGGTCTCCTGTCTTCAGGGCGAGCCTTAAACATCAAGAGCCACGGGGGCGGGTCCAAACGCGCTGCTCGAGTGGTGCCGTTTTAAACAATCGTATTACGCATTCCACTGAGAAATAATTAATGTCAGCCGCTGGGCGACTTGTCTGCCGCGCGAATACCAGCGGCAGAGTACACGAATATGCTTTATGAGGGAGTTTATGAAAATGTTCGCCGCGGGAGGTGAGGGCACCGGCAGCCAGGAGGATCCCGAGGGAGCTCCTTGTCGTATCCTCCTTCGTTCCTTTCTCGCAGGTGACGCGGCGCACCCTCGGGAGGCCGCGTGTGTCGTTGCCAGATATTACCGGCATAATTTTCGGATATTTCACTCGCACGCCGGATTCCAACCGGTCGAGCGGCGCGAGATTCCTTTCAAGGGAGACGCTCGCACGACCGCGGAAGAACAAAGGAAATGGAGGAGCTTGGAGGGAATTCGAGGGAGGAAAACGGCACTCGATCGATCTCTTCGGAAGGGATACTTCGTCTAGCCGTCTCTATGTATCGCTCTGTGCGGACCAGATACGGCTGTTCCCTGATTGCAGCATCGAATGGAGGAACCGAAATTGGACCAGCAGAGGAAAGATGCTCGGACACGCGGCCCACCGCCCCAGGGGCTCCTGTCTCCGGGACAATGCCGGGGAATGTGTCCTTCGCGCCGGCACCTCGGCCTGTAAATGGCGTTGCGCGGACCTAAAAACGCGCGCTATCTCTCGCGACGCGCACGTCCCATTGTACGATGACAAATCGAGCATCAGCGGGCCACGAGCCGCTTATCCATCAACATCAACCGCTGGAACGCGGCTGGTCCGCCGGTAGGCATTCCACGTGGATTGATCCTCGGGCGCGTTACATCCATACCGATGAACCCGAACACGCCTCCGGGGAAGACCTCGCGCGACCAGCGTCGCTCGAATCGCCTCCGTAAGCGACGATCGCGACTGTCAAACAAGATTTACGGCGGCCCTCGCCGTAAACAGACCTCTAACAACCTGGACGATTTTTCTTCCCTGCGAGGTTGCATTCTGTGCCCCTTCCCTGCGCTCCATTTCACTAAGCAGCAAGGGCACCCGCCTTCGACGAGATGCAACGACGAGGGACTTGGAAACTAACGTCTTTAAAGAGGATTCATAAGAGTCGACTATGAAACAGGATCATCGATCACCGTCGCCATCGGTGCTTCGCGCAACGTACAGCGCGACGAAAGAAATGGATCTAGAATACCTACTTTGGAGTAGCTCGTTCCATAGACGGGGGAGAGCGTGCCGGAAGAAAAATTAACGCGTTCAATTGTATGCGCACGGCACCAAGTGGAAGGGGCTTCCTCCCTCGGAGCCCGCTTCCACCACCTTTCTCCGTTGCGCGATGTACAATGTACACCGAGCACACGGCCGAGGACACACCGTGGACCCCGTTTACACGCTGCCTCGCTGAACTGGCACAATGTTCCTCTATCTGTCCTCTCTCATTCTTCGCTGTGGCCTCCCTCCTCCCTCCGTCCCGTGTATTTTCTCACCTGGCCCTCTCCCGCGGCTACGTTCGAACCCCGAGCGACGGGACGTTTTTATCGGGAGGAGACGAGGAGCGTAAATTACGGATCGATTTTACGAAGCTGCGATACGGTGCGCCGATTGCGCCACGCGTTCCCGCGTTTACGATAATTTACGGTTTATTTACTCGGCCGTAATCCTGGCGGCGATAAATATCCGGCAAAGAAGCACGACGGCCAGGTTTTATTGCGCCCAGCCGTGAAGGTGTCGTTCGTTCCCACATCGGCGCGGAAGGTCGACCGGGGGCCCGCGGAAAAAGGCGGGAGGCGAAACAATGTGACGGGGGATCGAAGAGATTTCGAAACGGTGCTTTTGACACCGATAAAATAATGAACAAACGCGCGTTTGTCATCGCGCGGACAGCCGTTCGCGAGCCGAGAGGCCGAGTTTGCGACCCGAGATAAGGAATAATTTACCGTGGTGGGCTGGTCAAAAGTGCGCATTATCTCGTCGAATAAACTACGTACGCAAGAGGCGAGAGGTGTCCCTCACGCGCGCGCGATTATTCCTTACTGCACGCGGAAACGCGGTAAAGACAATATCGAGGAAATATGGCTGGTTGTATATCTGCCTTGAATATCTCGCGCGACACCGCGCTGCACCTGGCAGATCGATATATTATCGTGGACCACGCGCTCGGATCGGAAGTCGCCGAGTGGCCAAATATGTAAACGCCGCGGGGTTTTTGCAGGATGTCTGTCGCGGCGACGAATCACAGCTACGAAATCCATTGCAAATTCG
This sequence comes from Andrena cerasifolii, assembly GCF_050908995.1. Lineage (NCBI taxonomy): Eukaryota > Metazoa > Arthropoda > Insecta > Hymenoptera > Andrenidae > Andrena > Andrena cerasifolii. The sequence goes on along the minus strand of NC_135124.1, from coordinate 11,010,145 downwards.
CTGGCCTTGATGGAGCGCTGTCTCGGCTGCTCCAGGTAGCAGGCAAAAAGCGCAGTTACAAATTGCAATTTATCCGGCCCGAAATGAGCAAAAGGCAAACGACAGAGTGCACGCGAGTCCTTAATCTCAAGAGTCAGGTCCGCCTCGTTAACTCGATCCGTGTCACCGGTTTTAACAATTTCATTAGCTCCGCTATCGGCGGGGCGTATCGCACAAAACATTCGTTACACGTTCGTTAAAAGATGTAACCGAGCGTTGCGACCGATAACGAACCAGACACGCTTGCGAATCGAAAGGATTCGCGACGGATAAACTCGTGCGTGTCTATTTGCTCCCTTAACGCGACCGCGCGTCGCTCGTTAGGACGTACACGCCGGGTTACACGGTTGATCCAGTTTTCTGTTCCACAGAAACAAAACGAAAGGGGGCGTAATAAATACGGGCGAAAGCCGATCGCGCGAATATTTCTGCCGATCGGGCTGATACGCGGCCGTAACGAATCCCGTCGCGCGGAATTTATTTCGATCGGGGAGAGCGGGAAAGTCGATGCTCCGCTAGATAAATCACGGAATTTTACAATACGTCTTGTGCAACCAGTCGCGGAGCACGATGAGAGGGGATAGGAGGCTATCGCACTGTAACGCAAAACGATCCCTGCCAGCTCCACGCAAATATTTTCAGTCACACTTTAGAACTTTCTCCGAGTTACCCCAGCCTTCGCGCCATCGAATATTAGCTCGCCTTTCTCTAAGTCCTGTTCCACGTCACCCCCTTCACCGCTACTCCAGCATCCCCCGAGCATCCATTTTCTACGTAGGGTAGACCGGGTCGAATCGGATCACTTTGTGTTTGACGGTAAATAGAAGATAATACCACAGGTTCTTAAGACCATTAATTAATTTTTTTCGTCATTTCTTTAGATTTAATTTTTATCACAGCTTCCTTTATTTATTTTTTTTTTTGACATGATGCCTGATTGCTCTTTTTTATGTACGTACAAACCATCTGTATATAAACAATTATCACATTTATAATCATAAAAATAGTCAAATGAAAAAAAAGAGTGATCCGATTCGCTCCAAATACTGTGATCCGATTAGCCCCGGTCTACCCTAGCTACCTAAATTCGAAAAGATCTCAGCCTGCACGAAACTGGACGTCCGACCGTCGGCAGGATAATCTCGTGATCCATCTCGCCACCCACCTGCACACCCACCGAGTTAAGTAAACGCTGGCGAAACGCAGTATCGATTATTCATAGGGGATCATTTGACGATTTAACGGACACGCGTGCAAAACTCCCTACGTGATCGTTCCCTGAGGTGGCTGTTGAATCGTGGTCGAACATCCAGAGAGGAGTCGAACGTCAGCCACCCACGCGTCCGTGTTCTCCGCCGTTCCTCAGCCCAGTCACGAGGACACGGCAGATAGGGATGGTAATTTACCGTCATTATAGATAACTAAGACGAGCGGCGGGCGTTGATGGCACGTTCTCGAGGACTCGCGTGAATTTCACGACGTCTCGTTACCCGCTCGTCGAAATAAACACGCGATCTTAGTGTACGTCGGAAATTGAGGACCGTCCCCTTCGCGCGCGAGGGGAACGTTCCGTCGATGTTCCTTAAATTGCACGTATTAACAGAGGCAGCTTCGCTGCGACGAGGTTGCGCATCATTCGAAGACGTGTCAGCTCGTGTTCCGCCGTCGCGATACCACGGATCGCGAGTGCGCGAAGAGAACGAAGAAAGAGGACTGGAGAAAGGGGTGGTGATACTATCCACCTTGCATTTTTGCTAACGCACGAAGCGAAGGTATTACACCTACGTAACGACCGCGATGATGAAGTCACGGGAGAAAAGAAGCGTCTTCGCGAGGAGCACTGAAAGCCTGGTAACCGGCAGCAATTGTCACAGTGCCGAGGTGGAACGAAGTCATTATCAAGACATCGGTGAGGAGAAGGGTCCGGGGGTGTGTTTTAAAGGTCGCCAGAGATTCGAGCGCGGAGTCCCGAGGGGTGATTACGCCGAGGCGACGATGCTGGGCGCCCCTTCCCGTCTAATTAACATCGTTAAAACATGGATATTAAATAAATTATAAATAATTATGTTCGACGGCGTTAACGACCATTCTAGCCCACAGCGGTGGCGCTGGGCCGGCTGCATTTACGTTATCGATTCGCCTCGTCTCGTCCGGGGACTATCTTCGCCACGAGTCCTGGAAATATCCCTCCCGATACATCTTCCGCGAGATCCGCCCGCTTAATCGCGGGCTAACGAGCATCAGGCTTCCCCGATCGCCGTGAAATCGGATGAAGGATGGCCTCGGTGTTTTTACGAGGTCGACGAGAGATCTGGAATTCAACGGGGACCGCGAGCCTCGTCGTAAAGCCGCCTCCGCCGCTCCGGTGGAATTAACGTCGATAAAAAAAACCCCCACGGTGACGTTTTATAACGTTCGTCCAAGGTATAAAAAAAAGCTTACTGCGTAGTCTGACGGTGACACTTACGCGAAAGTCGCCCGCGCATCGATCTCTCCGCCGCGTTTCCGCGTCCACGTATCCCCTCGGGCCGAATTATCATAATCCTGTGGCTCGATAGTGACACCATCCGTCAGCCGTCGATTCGCGGGCACGTCGAAAACGCGCCGGTCCCCGATTCCAGGGCGATCGAAAACACCCGCGTCACCAATCGGGATCCTAATCTCGGGGAACTCTAAAAGCCGGTAATGGCTCAATAACGGGACCAGGTCGTCGCTGGTACCGGTTTCTAATCGCGGAAAAAGATTAGGCAGCGAGAAACAAGTCGAGATCTCTCGGATGGCAACTGCCAATCGGAGCTGGTCCCTCTCTCTATCTCTCTCTCTCGCTCTCTCCCTCTCTCTTGCTCTTTCTACCGATCGACCATTATAATTCAAATGGCTCCATTAAATGTATTCACGCGCTATTAGAGCCGCCGCGGATTTCGCCTCGTCTCCCCCGCCCTCCCGCGCCATGGCCGTTTTCTCGCGATTGGCCTCGCAGAAGGATGTCGACGACGAAGTGCACCATATCGATCCTCGCCTTAACGCCGTTTCCATTAGGTTAACGACCCACGCCTGATAAACTATTCACCATGCGGATAATTGCGACGCGATTCTGCGAGGCGCGCTTCGACTATCGTCTGAGCGAGTCTAAGAGAATAACTACCGAACAGAGATTGAGAGTCATAAATTCCGCGTTCCACCGCGACGTCTGGATGCGTCCATCAACGGCTCGATCAGCCTCTGGTAATTTCCCATCGACGCTGGGCTGGCTTCGTAATAGACTAGTGCAGCTCGAATAATGTTAACGGATAGGCGAGTGCATGGGGTGCATTAGGCTGCTGGAAAAAGAAGCTGTCGACGAGCTGGACGGCTCAATTGGCTAAAGCAGCCGGCCGGCAAATTAGAAATGCGGAATTCGTACGTGGTCTGGTCGATCGATCAGCTGATTCTTGTATTCCTGTAATACACGCATGTATTACGGTTAAACGTACGGGGTGCGCTTGGAATTGCTACGTCGATTCGTTAGAAGTGGGTCAGCTGAGAGCTACACGTTTTGGAAGACAAGTCGAGCACGCTTTTAATTGATTCTCAGAGATAATGGCATATTTTACCCCCTACATCATCCCCTCGATTAGCAAAGACAGTTCCAAGAGGGAGAAGATCTGAAAGTGGATGCAGCTTCCATGGAGGTCAGAGACAGAGTGGACAAGTTCGCCGGCGAGCAGCTAGGGGTTGAAATCAGCCACTGCAACCCTCTGACAGTAGAGTGGCGCCTACCAGCGGGGACGCCTGGAACCAGCAGGCGTCCCGACGTCGATGCTTCCGCGGCCTACCACCAGATCGAGAGACGACGTTACTTCTAATCACGACACACGGTATATATCGCGTGCCGATAAAACAGGATCGTCGATCCCGCCTATAAATCTCCAATCGATTCAATTATGCTAATTACGGTGAAATGAGTTGCACAACGTTCGGATACGTGAGATCTCAATACCGGGTCTTGTCGCGAATAAATCTGTCGGCCTTTTTTCGACACGATCGATCTTGTTCCTCGATAACGTCGCAGACAGTGCCACCGCGGCTCCATGGGAATCGTGTACCTTCGGGGAGCTAAATTGCCGCGCCGTCAATGCCTGGGATACTCTAGAGACGGAGAGCAGGCGAAAGGAGGGGGCAAGCTGGAGAGGTGGATACGCAAGTGTAAAGTGCCATTGATATTATTTCGTCTGGGGAAAGACGAGCCAGGGTGGCCTGGCTGATACGACAAGTGAATGATCCTGTTCGGATACGTTGTGGCAAACTCGTGCGACTGGGGACGAAGAGAGAGAGAGAGAGGGTGGCTCTCTTTAACCAGCAGGCACTTTAACCAACTTAAGCGTCGCTGACTCGTTATATCATAACGGTCCGACAGTCGACAAAGGTGCGAGGATCGCGGCAATCGAAGCGACGTTCTCGATTATCACGCGTTCACAGCTTTCTAAAGGCCCGAAAAGCGCGACAGAGGGTGGTGACGCGGCGAGGAAACCGGGACGGTGGTGAAAAAAAAGCGCGGAAAGGGTTGAAATCGGCGAGCCTGTCGATTCGAAGCGATAGGTGTGCCGGGCGGTTGGAGGGTGATTGTGAAGAGGATGCACGAATCACCGGGCATCCGGCAAATAGTGTCTTTCACAGATACCATTTCGAATGTACCTACCTACGCGTCGCGCAATACCCCGCTCCCGTTTCGAAACCCAATTGACAATTAAAATAGCGAAATTACAGGAGCGTTCGACGGACATTTTATTTGCATTCTCGCCCCGGTGTAACGGTTAATTTCGACTCGCGATACGATACACGAGGAGCGGCAAATACGTATCGCGTGTGCCAAATTAGTCAAGTGGAACGCCTGCATCAAAGTAGACCGACTCGTGCGAGTGACAATCGAACGACATGCCCCCCGCCCGGGGGTGGCTGGCCGGTTTGATGGGCGGCGGAAAAATGCGGAAAGAAGCGCACGTGAAAATGGCGCGGAGTGGTTTACTTGCATGCTGTTTTCGCGACAGGCACGCATGCAACCGGTGCGTAAACGCGGAGGAAAAGAGAGGAAAGCGCGCGGGTCGCTCGGGTCGCGAACATTATATACGTGGCTTGGCACCCCTTTCGCCGCTCGCGAACACAATGAGCGGCTTTGTTGAAAATTTCTGCGGGCTTTTGACCCCAGTTTTCCGCGTACGCCCACCCTACGCACCCTGCCTGCCTCGCTGTCAACCTCTCACCATTTTCGTTCGTGCGTTTCGCCCCCCAATAGCTCGCCGATCGGCTCATACGCCGCTGAGTTCCCATAGGAAGATCCCCGTACCCTCCCCACACATTCGACGCCGATCCCGTGAAATCCGGCTCATTAAATCGCTTGACGTATTTCGAGATGGCGCGTTCGCACGCGCTCCCAGCCTCCCGTCAAAGGGAGACCTGCCACCCTCGCTTCCGGTCCCGATGCATTTGCACACGTCAAGAAATCAAATCCTCCGACCCCTAGCCCGTGCACCCGCGATAATGAATATATTAAATATAAACGGATTAGGGGACAATTTTACGGCGAGATCCTTTGCCCCACGGTGTATGCGATTCTGCCCTCCCCCCCATTATGCACCATGTCCCGTGGAATAATGGAAAACGTATAAAACCTTATAACGTGCACTCGAAGGAGTGTGAATAATCGATGCCACCGCAAATATCTCCCAAAGGACAGGTCCTTTGATTACTTATTGATAGCGCATCGAACATCAGCGGATCCTAAGCCCAGCTATCACAAAGAAAGTCGTCCATCGAAGTTGAATTATGTAGAACGCGGGCGTTCGCAGTCCGCTAATGAGCCCTCGGGCACTCGAGACGCGCGCAAGTAAATCGTCGACAGGATTATGGTCGGAGGCTTGGCCGAAAACAAATCTCGTTAAAAGTAAACAGGGAAAGTGAAGTCTATTAGACACAGGAGCAAGTATCGGCCAAGGGAGAAACACTGTAAAGATGAAACGCGTTATCGAGGGAGGGGTTGCCCCGGCGCGAGGGCGGCAGCGGTGAGTTGCGTAGAGGGGGACAAAGATCGAACGTCAAATAAAGAGACTCTCTTGCAGATTAACCTTACATAACGAGCGGTCGCGATGCGTGCAAGATCGATACGGACGGACATAGCGTTTCGAATCTAGTCGCCGAGCGTGCCTTTGCGTCTCGTCCAGGCCGTTTTCTCTTTATCTTCATCCGTGTTTCCGGCTTACGTCGGGGGCAGCGCGTCCGAATGAGCGCACTCGAAAAAAAATATGAATACGCCCGCGATCCTCGGACAGACAGGTCAGCGCTTTGATCTTTTGACAGGAGAGTAGCGAAGCTTGCGAGGCGAGCAAACAGCGAGAGTTTAGCTTCCGTTCCGTTTGTCCCAGTAAATAGTCAATCCCCATAAAAAAAACTTCGAAAAAAGAAATAAATTACGCCAAGTACGTGAAAAAGTCGAGGACGGAAAAGAGTATTATAAAATAAATCTTTCCGCTTTGTATAACAAAATTTCATTTATAAAATTCAAGTTACTTATTCCATAGCGTTTAGCTAAACTGAAGCTCTTAGGTAGTCAACTACTACTCGCAGGCTTTCAGATAATTTGTCAATTTAAAACTGACAATATGAATACACTTTCATTATTTTGCGTTTTTAAATAATTCCTACTCAACGATACCTCGACCTTGCCTGGCCACGTCAAGTATTTGACTTCCAGGCCGCGGACATCTAGGCAAATGTCTATCTAGATGTTACATTTTATCTACACATTATTAAAATGTTCGTGATTATTACAAAGCACCTTTACGTACTTGCAGCTAATTTTGATTTCACATCTTTCTTTTATATTGTAATTATTATTTACGAAACAGACCACGAGAACGTTCCGTCTCGCAATCAAAAGTCGCGCAACACTCCGCAATGTTTGCTTCGCTCCAGTTCACCGTTTCCAGCCGATGGAAATCCCAAGTTCGCGACGTCGTCCGTCTTTGTCCCGGCCTCCATTTGGCCCGACCCCATCCGGCTAATGCAGAATCGATGTTATCGATATTCGTTAATTAGCATCGTCCCTGCGATCGCCATAGATCCGAGAGATCCATTGAGTCAGAGGCTTCCAGGAGTGTGGAAGGTCGGAGAAAGAAATGGTATCCAGGGCAATGGAGCTACCCGATGCTTCCGTTATGCCCCTGAAATTCAGGTGACTTGCCAAACACAAAGGGGGGCCCGCGAAGGCCAAGGTAGCGTTACGTTAGCCTTATAACGAGGCGGATCGGAATAATTAAACGCCTGTTTTGGTCGCACGACCCGCGTTCAGGACCACGACTCCTGGGCTGCAGACGTCTGCGCTCGCGGACGGTGCCGCGCGCCGTGATTCCGATTCCCATCGACAATTCTTCGCGCACACGCTGCGCCGAGACGCGCATTATACCTACGAGGCACGGGGCTCCCCGTTGCTCATTGGAACTATGCTAAATACCGCCTAATGAATACATACGGGCAGCTCTCTCTTTGATACAAAGGCACAGTCGCTGCTTTACATAAAGCGCGGGCGAACTATTTGCCCTGTGGTCAACAGAATTTCAGCCCGTGCATGGATCTAATGAACCTTTGCCAGGCTAGAGGCTCGCGCGCCGCGTGCACGCCGCTAATTAATTAAAATCCCACCGTCGAAAAATTCTCCCCGATCGAGGATATTTTGGATAATTGCTCGGTTTCCCGCGGACATTACGCTTCAAACTTTGTCGAAAGTAGACAGGGAGGTAGTTCGCTGAAACCGTTGGTTTTCAGCGGGAGCATTCACGGAGGCCGATCGGGGCCGAACCCCGCTGGAAAAATAGAAGAGCCACGAGGAGCTCCGCGAGGCTATTTTCCAGTAACGAGAGTCACGAAGACGGGGTGGAACTCGAAACCGCGGGAACTGGGGGAGAGACTGATCGCTCCGAGAGGTAATTAGGCCGAGCGAATGAAATTTAAACGATCTTAATCCAGCACATTTACCTACAGCTTTTTACTCGCTCGCTTGGTGCCTGCCTAGAGAAACTGGCATTCGGTGCACTCTTGTTGCAAATACCGCCTAAAACCAAGTATCAACTGGTAGACACTTGGAACGTGGATAAGTAGATACAATTGCCAAGCAACTCCTTCCAAATTCCTTCAGCTGGACCCCTTTTAAAGTGAGTATTCTTCCATCCGGAGAGGATGGGATGTGATGGGAATTAAAATATTTATCCTTTAACATAATATTAAAACATTTATCCTTTAACATAATCCCATCACATCCCATCCTCTCCCGATGAAAGAATACTCACCACCTTCTCGTGGTTTCCATTGAACAATGGCAACATAAATGTTTCAAACAATAAGCGCCATCGATAGCGAGTGAGTTTCCAACTATTAACGGTATTAAACCTTGCAGCGGTCCTCATTAATACCCTATATAAAAGTGGCAGGTATAGCCGCTTGGCCGCTGCGAGTACCGCACGACCTGAGCGACCAGTCGAGCCAGTGTTATTTGACGCAGCGTTACATTCAATTAATTTTCATTTGGCCAATTTTAAAGCGTCCACGTATTTCAAAACACGTCCATAAAGAGGAAAAACAGGGCTTTATCCTCCTATTTTTCCAAATTTTTAAAAAGGTTCCTTCAACTATAAAATTGCATTTGTTTAGAACAATTACTAAATAAATGGTCAAATATTCGTTTTCATTAAGTGAAATAATTTTTATTAGGTACTCTTATATCTGCACTGTAAGCACCAAAAAGGTCATTTTTATCAGTTTATTAGTTCAACAGTTATAATTTTTGGAAAAATAGTAAACACTACATTTCAAAGAGCTGTAACATCCACAATTTTTGACATTTCGAAAAATCCTTCGAGATATGTTTATATACCCCTAAAGACTGCAACATATCCCAGTTGCACCAAAATCCGAAATGTTACTCCGAAAAGTGTCCGACTTCGCGTGGAATGACCCGAAAGCGTTGCGTCGGCAAACTCGAGTGTTTAATTAATCGAATGCAGACTTACCCGCGTGGCATTAAGTCGCGCGGGACACGCACCGAAATCACGTGAAAGCGCCCCTAAGCCGCTTACGGCCGCCCGTGCAACGACGAAAACCACTTTTCGAGATAACTTGTGGATCTCTAATCTTCTCCTTCGACCTTTCTCTTTCTTCCGTCCCCGCCTTTGCTGCTTCTCTCGTTAGTCCACGAGCCCGCGGATTAAGAGCCCCTCGCAGACCGTGGAATATTGGGTACGGGGGAATTCCACGGTCGACTCGGCTTCGCCCAAGACCCACGGTATCGGTCCTCGATTTAACGCCGCCAGCAGTAGGGGCCAGAGGGCGCGGCGGAATAAAAATCATTTACTCGCCGGCGTTCGACAAGTAGCGACACTTATCGCTCTCTAATGATGTATCCCGCGTGTATCGCCGGGGACACAAAAGCGGCGCCGATGCATACGTTGCGCGGAGAAAACCAGAGGAGAATGAACCCCCGCGGAAATGGAGAGAGCGAGGTTTCATTTCAAACCGTGGAAAAAACTCCAGCCGTTAAGTAATTAATTTCGCGGTGCTGCGGGAGACTCGTTAAAAATTTGAACAACCAGCCGACCATCGATCGCCACCGCCGCGATACCGACAGACTGAATTACTGAATTTTATTTTCCCTCGCTCCGCCCCGCCGTAATAATTCTAGCTCGGCCGAGCCTCGGCCCTCGAACACAATTAAACGCCCCTCTTGCCCCGCGATATTTAAATATAATCGCGACGATCGCGTGAAAGGAAACTATCCGCGTGGCTCGCGACTGAAGCACGAGACAGCCTCCCCCGGGCGATCGGACGTCCACGATGTCGCGCCATAAGCCTGCAGCCAATTTGCGCGCTATCGAGATCGTTAAACCGGCCGGGAGGGGTATGCGGGAGGCTGCTCCAAGACGCAGACACGCCGAAAACGCGGCCGCCCGCGGGATATGGGACGTCTGGGAAATGAATTCGCCAGTTGCCCGGCGGGCACGGTTACTCCGTTAACTCTTCTACGTGGCTCGAATCCGCTACGAAACAGAAGTTGCGCGGTAAGTGCTTGAGCAGCGCGCGGTGCACATTTTACGAGTCTATCGCAGTCGCGACGTCAGCGGAGTCTCTCGGAATAACGAGTCCGACTGGCCTCAGCCAGTTCTCCGTACCACTCGTCCCCATCCGCCCTGTAACTCCCGCATGGGGGAATAATATACGCGCCTCTGATAATCCGCGTTATTTAACGAGCTCTAAAATGTTACAGTAAAAAAAAAAAAACACCTGCCACCTTTTATAGACAGGAGTAACGATCTAGCTGCGAGGACTGCGACGTTTATGTACACTGTGCTTAATACGATGGCAAAGAGCCCCGCAAATCCGTGTACCGACGGCAGGCAGCGTGTGGTCGAAGTAGATTGCCCGAAGAGATCAGCAAAGTGGCCGGTGGTGGTCCCGTGTTTCACGAACTTTAATCAGACGGGCCGAGCTCTCTGTATTCCGCCGGTGTGGCGTACTTAATGAAGCCTAACCTCGCTTTGCCGGCCGATAGATCCCGAAACCCGCGCGAAATCCCCTAAACCGCAAGATAAAGTTGTACCCGCTCCGTCGAGGGGCGAAACCGAGTGCGTCACTTCGCCAACAGGATCAGAAAAATCGATCCCATCGATTCGTTGGCGAGAAGGCTACCTCGCCGATCCTCATCTGCCCAATTGTTTCCACGGATAAAGAGGTTCAAAGTCCCGCGGGCTGTCATCCACAGAAATCGCGATCCAACGATTCCACAATCGGGCGTCTAATGTAATTGAATGGGGCGCGGAATTACACGCTATTCCCCGCGCGGAAACTACGCGAAACAGTCTATATGTATAGTTGAGAACATCTTGGAATTGGTCGAGGGAGTACGGAGTGACCGACAGGAGCTCGGTAAACTTTAATCAGTCGAGACCAAACTCCGCGCGCGCCTAATCCCACTTACTTAATGGCGTCTGTCCCTTCGCGTTCGGCGCGGCTTGCTGTTCGAACCCTACGATATTGGCTGAAAGCTCGCAATGGAAACTGATACGAAGCATATTAAGGATCTCGCTCGAGAACCTAAAGGATCGACGGGAGTTCTTAAGACGATGCGTGCCCATCTAGCCTAGGGGATTGTAAGGAAAGTGTATCGATGGAGAAGTTCACTCACTTTTGCTGATTATTGTTGGCAGTGGGCATAGGGGTTGGCACCCTCGGCGGCGGCACTGGTATCGCTTTTCTTCTTCCTCCACCTGTTTGATGTATGGTCGGAGTAACGCGTCCGGTCGGTGCTATCCGGCCAGCGGTCCGTGGCCTCTCTGTCCGTACTTCCATGTTGCGTTCTGCGAATCATTCGAAACGTCGCGTTTGTTAGATCCCCGACAGACAAAAACACGGTGGCTTTTTTTTTCTCCTCGTTCTTCCCCCGACTGATTTTCAGTCGCATCTTTCCCGGCGCCACGCGGTCTTTCCGAGGGTAGGGGACGATCTAGAAATTGCGACGGGGAAACCAGCCGCGTAAAAGGTAGTCGACAAAAAAAACGAAATTATTACGAGACGCATTAGTAACCGGGACATAAAAGTGCCATTTTCTCTTGTGCCCGGGAGGCCAGGCAGACATCACAGGGATTGCGGTGAACTTCGAAAGAGCGATCCCGAAAGTCGCGTGCAGAACGTGTGCACAGAGGGAGCCGGAGAGAAAGGAGACAGGAAAATCGCGGAGACAGAAATAAAATCCCTCGTCGGTCCCGGGCTACTTTGTTTACGCGGCCCTTTGTCGAACGGCATTCGATCGTTTAAACGTTACAATTATTTTCCTCGAGGAACGTTTCCCAGCCGATAATTACTCGGCGCGTAATACCGATTGTGTCCCCCCCATTCCTCGCCGCCGCGCACAATACAGTCGCCACTTTCATAATCGTCACTTTATCCCAACGGATCATTAACTCGCTCTTGTACAGCCGATTTCTGTTGCCATCAACAACGTTGCCTGGGTGGCCAATTATTTTTGCCGTTTCGCGGCGCGAGAACAGTCGTGTTCAGCGAAACTCCACGGCGGCGAGCGTGTGTTTCTAATTAAGCGCATGCCTACACCACCACCCCCACAGCTCCGCTAATTTACCTGGATAAAAACGATAGAATCTAGTCTGTGCCGGTGCTCAAGAGCCTGCCACGAGACGCGAGGAAACGGGTAGCGTACGTGTACGTTGCATTTGCGTAACGGAATTTCAATTAATGATCCGCGCACGTCAGGCCACCGCGAGCCATTTCAATGGGTGCTTTCAGAGCACCCTGCCACCAAAGTGACAGCCCGTGGTCCCTTCTCCTCGCACTCCAATTCTTCCGCCATTCTCTGCCCGTCTCGCAAGGCTACTTCTCGGTCGAAGTGACACCTACACCTCCATTCCGATCCTTTTCGTTCCCGTCGAAATTCCAAGGCGCCTCGAAAGTCTGACACAGCGAAATAGCCGTCCTCTAAATTTTCCCTCGAACATTGCGCGATTTTCCGCGAGGCAAGTTCTCCAAGTTGCTACGGTTCAAACGGAAACACCAATACGAGAAAGGGATGTTCGGAAGGTACTCGGTTGCCTCCTGAACCATGAATCGTAATCGCGAGGCTTCACAAGATCCTCGAGAAGGGAAGATGAGGAAGAAAAAGGGTTAAACTTGTGGGTCGCGCACTTTCGGAGCTCCTCGGAGCGCAAAAAGTCGTGCGTGCGTTCGTGGAAACATAATCTATCGCGAGGGACGGCTGGGGGGTGAAGACGACTCGAAAAGGGTAAGTTCTTCAGGAGCCAAGCGGCGTGACGGATACTTCTACCCTCTCGTGGGATCCATTCTTCGAAATTCGTTGGTTCCACAACCGGGGCCGCTCCACCGGAACAAGTGCTTCGCGAAACTTTCGCGGAGATTTTTCATCGCGATGCGCGCCGTTAAGGAGGCGAAAAACGTAACGCGGCAGTTGCTCCGTCATTTTTTTGAGTCGGCCGACTAGCATCCCACGTGTTCTGTAATCCACGGAGATTACGTGACACACGGAGGACGTTGAGCAATCGGGGACTGCGCAGTCTGCGACCTGAATATTCAGACGAGTTGCTAAACAAAAACTTAATTAACGGCGAGGGTCGCGTGCCGCTCTTCCCACTGTCAATTGCCAGCAATTAGATAGCGATGAACTTTAAATTGACGCGCTGCAAATCTTGTTTCTCGAATTAGTGTCGCGACAGCAATGTTGCGCGAACGAAAGGAAGTTTGCTTCCCTTCGCGGAGGTGTGCACGCGCTTCGCCAACAGGATATTCAATTCATCGATAGACTAATTCTCTGGACGTGCGCCACGACCACGTTTCACTCTACTGTTTCAACTGCCATTTATTACCTCTTGTTCGATTCTCGAGGTCAGAAAGTGAGTCCACTCGTGCGTAAGTCACGCGAGAGAAGAAAAGGCGAGCAGGTGTGCCAGCTGAAAGCCCATCGGCTCACGCTGGAACAATCAGAGTATATCGACTCGTGATAGCGGCAATTCAACTGTCACGTCAGCCGAATTGGCGAGGCCTTCGACGAGCGATACCTCCAACACGCTTCGATCAACCGTGCCCCGCGCGCGTACAATGAGCTCATTAAGCCTGAATGCGACTCAATTATGCAGGACAATCGGCTCGAATTCTCTTCTGGGCGTCTTCGAACCGGCTGACCGAGTCGACGAAATATCCTCTCGAAACGCGACACCATCCAATGAGAAGAAGATCACGTGGAATTGAAGGATCGTGTCCACCGATCGTCGAGCAGATCGCAACCGATCGGGCTTCGATAAAATTCACAGGGACCAGGACGGGTCTCCTCTATAAAATGGGCCGGCTGCAAGATGTGGTGTATACAGATTTTCGCAAAGCCTTCGATTCTATAAGTCATACTGTTTTAATTGCAAAGTTGAAGTCTTTGGGAATTACTGGTAGCGTACTCTCGTGGATTACTAGCTTTTTATCGGACAGGATACAAATTGTTAACTTTAAAAGCTCTTACTCGTGAGAGATCAAAGTCACTTCGGGTGTCCCGCAGGGTTCGCACTTGGGTCCACTATTTTTTATACTTTTTATCAGTGATATCTGAGAAGTTTTCCTCTATTCTGAATTTAATTTTTATGCGGATGATCTCAAAGTTTATCACAGTATTAGTAATCCGCAATGTGCCCAATTAATCCAGAATGACCTCGTCCATCTGAGTGTACAGAGAAAGAGGATACCGAGAAGCGCCCCGCGAAAGAAGCCTCGCAGCGATCCGCCTCGCGCTCACCCCTCAGGATGGCCGGGGGAGGACAACAATCGAAGCAAGAAAAGGATACGGGGACACGCGCAATCTCTCGAGCGTGGCGCAACATTGTTGTCACGGATGCTTTGCTCTCCCGCGCGAAGAATAGACGGAGGAGCAGGATGCTGTTGGGTACGGATCATTATTTCTCGGCGTATAGCGTAGCAAGGCTGGGGACGTCGGGAAGACAATGCGCGTAGGCAAGTTGGTTAAAATATGCAGCCCCCGGCGTGCGTGGATTCGCACGTTTTGTGTGCCCCCGCGTGCGCGACGAGCGCGAGCCTCCCTTCGGCGCGGGGTGGAGCGAGGTCGCGAGGAATCGCGGAGGCTCGTGTCTCTGTGCAGGCTCGGCGTGTGTGCTCGCCAATAGACGCGGGAACGCGTGCACGGCGACGTGTATACACAGGTGAAAAGAAAAAAATCCTGTCGCTGGTCGACACGGCACGGCGAGACGAGGGCTCGGCGGGGGTGGAGGTCAGAGGAAAAGGAAGAAGGGGAGTCGAGCGAGAGAAAAAGGGGTGGCGAATACAAACTCCTGCATCGCGGCGGAGCCGCGGCACAATGGAGGCATCTGCTTAGCAAATTGCGAAAAATAATCACGTTTGCCCAGGATCCGTGTACGCCGGAGCGTAGGCATCTCGAAAGCTGTTGTATCCCGTAACACAATAACACCTACTCGAGGGCCGACAAATGCGTTCGCAGAGGGCCGAGCCGACTCTGGAAACGGATAAAGGAAAATACACTTGTGCAGACACCACCAGGGGTGAGGGCGGAGAGGAGGCGGTGGGGGGCGGCAGAGAAAAATGAAACGACGTATTCCAGCCGGTACATCGCGGAAACAATGTATCGCGTACGACGGTACGAAAGTTCGTGCTCGTGCATCCATCGTTCGTGACACGTCAGGCCACCCCCTCGCCGCCGTTGCGCGACGGCGACGGCGACAGCTAGGATATCTGTTTCTCGCCCTCTGCCCTGCCATCATCCCGTCGATGAACGGGCAACCCGTACTCTACGAGATATACCGGCTTCTTCCCAAGCTCGCGTTGCGGTCGACTCCACAATCCATTTCCGCGGCGGTAATTATTTTCACGGTGTATTAAGTTGGCGAGAAAGTTGCCGCGTTATTGAAATTATGGAGATCGACCGAGGCTTCCGCTCACGCAGCAGTTCGTCGGGGGAGATGATCGTTTCAAGACGGATTCACCAGCACTCGTTACCTGAGGCGAATGATTGCTTGCCGTGGGTATGCTTGTGTAAACGTTGACGATAGTACAATTTCCCTCCACTCCGGAAACTATCGGATACTCGAATAACTGCGCACCGACGTCGCCAGTTGCTGATGTCTTTTACAATATTGTAACAGTGAGATTTATTCGCATTTGACTCAATACGCGGTGGCCACTCGATCGATTAATTCCCTTCAATGGAACAGTTAACGAAGCAATCTGTGTCACGCTGTTCGCGCCATTTGTTGGGCGCTGCAAAACACGGACGATCCCGCGCGAGGGTAGAAAGATATCAGCCGGCAAAAAATATTTCCTTGTCCGCGAGCACGTTACCAGCACCGTCGGAAATTTATCGCCGATATTTCGTGCCCGCTGCAGCACCGTCGATCTGTCGATCCCTATTAATCACCGACGCAACGGCACGGGTACGTGCAGCACACCCATACCGAAACGCATGCGGGAGTTTCTCATCTCGCGACGTGGTCAACACATGCAACCAGTCCCTAGCTTCTCATGGATATCGCGTGTCGAAATGTATATACAGCGCACCATAGTGGAACCGTGAATTTCGCTGGATCGCATCCTTGCGCAATCGACGCGAGCCACGAAAATGATACCATTTTCTACTAGAAGAATGGTAGAATTGATAGAAGAAATGTAAGCTGCTGGTAAATTAGAAAAATGTAAAGCTTCTGGTCTATAATTTTTCCGCCTCCAACTGCTATGGTTTTTGGATATCTTTTAGCGAGCCGAAAAATAAGAAATAGATGTCTTTTTATTCTGTCCCGTTTGCAAGTTTAAAGGGTGAAACCATCCCTCAAAGTTCATAGGAAGAGTTCTCTCCGTGTGAGAAGAAAATGAGGATATCTGCTGGGCAGTGAATCCATGAATTATCAAAATCCTGTACAGTAGGTACACTACTTAAGGTGTTTCATATTATAGGGGTAAAATTTAAATATTAAATCTTTACTTTATATGAAATTTTTGAGAAATTTTTGAGTCCACTGGAACGACACCCAATTTACCATGACTTTTGGATCTGCTACATAGGATCAAGTCAACATCCACTCAAATCGAAAGAAAATTTTCTACAGCTACAGATTTTATCACAAAAAAAAGAAACAGATTAAAAAACTATTTTAAAATAAAATGTAATGTTTCGCTTTGCACAAATTTTGTATTAAATAAATAAATACATCAATTATATTCAATATCTGTTTTTTCATTGATACAAAGTTTGTAAAAATTAGACAGGAATGAACAATTAGTTAAAGATTGCTTGTGTTTTTGATAAATATTATCAACATTATTCCAAAAATATAAATTGCGTAATATTTTTTTCAATTTCTCGAGAATTCTTGAGAATTCTAATCTGATTTCTGATTTCTCCAGAAACAAAAAATATCGAGAAATCAGGAACACTAGTTTCAGCAACACTTTACACTGTAACGTTAGGGCTATAACACTCCGCTTCTCATTTTTTATTAATATCTTAGATATTACTTGACATACAGGGGAACTGTTGTGTCTCAATGATGTCAGATAAGTAAGTAACATTTCCGTATAAGAGTTTTTGTCGTAACTGTAATAGTTCCTGCGTAATCATATTCCAAAGTCAAAGTGTTACTGCCGTCCCAGACGTACCCTAGTGATAAAACTGTGCAACCCCTAAATATTATTAAATTTGTCTAAAATTTTGCATACACATCACTTAGATGAATAGAACCAACGGGGGGGGGGGTGAGCAAAGTTACATGAAAATAGCACCTTCGAAAAATTGAAACACCCTAAGGTACACTAATCGACTTTGATCACAATTATGGGACCACAGCAAACACACCACAGCCATATTTACCCCGGCGTGTGTGATTTAATCGATGTTTGTTTAGATGTATAAACGAGCCATGTATCAATTCCATGGTGAAGCGCGAGAGGCAGGCGGACTTTATAAATTCGGGACAAATTAGTTTATCTTTGGGCGGTGTTTAGTAGACACTAAAAAGCAGTTGGGGCCACCCAGATGCGAACGGGTCGCGCTAAAAATACGAGCCGTTTCTCATAGCGACACCCTCGCGCCATCGCCCTCGTTACTCTTCCTCTTCCGTCGCTTTTTAAAATCGGGCACCGCGGCTAAACCGCGGAGCGATGTTTTGACGGCCGTCCATTTATTATAAATCCACGGCAGGACACGAGTCCGCTCGAAAGCGACATTTTTGTAAAACCCCTACCGACAGACAATACCGGCCTCTATACCGGTCTCTATTAATTTTCGATAAACCTCCGCGCGCCCGCCGCCAGAATGGCGAATTTTCGAAACCGGGTTTCGGTGAATTTTTTACAGGGACAAGCAGTGCACGCTGCGATCCGTCGGGAGGGTGCCACCCCGCGTTCGCTCTACGACGCATCCGG
The DNA here is from genome assembly GCF_050908995.1 of Andrena cerasifolii. Classification (NCBI taxonomy): domain Eukaryota; kingdom Metazoa; phylum Arthropoda; class Insecta; order Hymenoptera; family Andrenidae; genus Andrena; species Andrena cerasifolii. The sequence continues at coordinate 10,992,130 of NC_135124.1, read as the reverse complement.
CTATATCGGCCGAAAAACTACGCACTAACGATGGAGAACACAAGGCAAAGGAGCAATTCACCGCCAGCGGGGGAAAAGTTACTCCCGGCGCTACGTGCCGCCCGTATTTTTTCCACGGGCGTATTTTTTTTGGTTTCAACGGCTCCAAGCTGCAGGCAGTGCGCGTAAAACTATGGCGGTTCGGAACGCGCGCGCTGAGGAACGCGAGTCCGGTGGAGGACTCGCGTACACGGGGAGAGGGTAGGTTTCAACGTCGTCGAATAAACATTTTAATAAACGCCCGACCGGCCAACAGCCATGGAAAACCCCTAGGGAAAAGGGATGAAAATACGCCCCTGGAATTGCACCGACTACCTCTACATCCCGCGCAGGTGGCATGGCTGTCGTTTTAATCGTATCTGCACGAAGGGCCACGATTAATTCCGATCCTCCCACGGACGCGATATTTTACGCTCGGCTCTAGAAGAAGACGAGAAAATAAACGCAGCTTCGTGCTCGAGCTTACACGGGCCGCGATGCGTTTCGGAGCAGATGTTCGCACGCTGATACGCTCCTCGCGTGATCCCCAATCGGCTCGGATCTTATCCATTACCCAAGATGTCGCGATGTATCTAATATCTAAATACCGCGATCATGATTGATGTTGTTTGCCGTGGAAACAGGGGTGGCGCGCCCCGCTCGAGTCTCTTTATCCTCCGCGTCGATGGATTCTGGCGAAAATCGGGAGACAAAGAGGAATCGATCGGCGGAGCGTACGAGCCAGGCTGTTCGACCCACGGAGCCAGGATAAGTGGGACATATGGCAGGCAAATACGAACGGAGCAAAAACAAATAGGTGTCTCTTCCCCAGCCCTCCCGACTAGATCTTTCGGCTCCCCCCTTTAACGACGCGGTCGCAGTACACGCGACAATGGCGGGGTTAATGAAAGACGTAGGTGCTAGTTATGGATGCCATAACTCAAATGATGGGGCGCCGTAGCACCGCCGAAATCAGCCTGTACACCGTGCACTCTCTATTTCGAACTTCCATCCCCCTCTGTGTACACGCGTGTATGACTTCTGACTCACAGCCAGTTGGGGGTCCACGGGGGTGCGAAAAATAGAGAACCGGGGTGGCCTGGCACAAAGGCGAGGAGGCATCTCTCTGGTTCGAGTGGAGGAAGAATTGCTAATCGCGCGAGCCGCGTCGCTCGCGGGCATATTCGCTGGGATAATGAAAAATGGCGCACCAGGGCAACCCGGTAGGAGAAACATCATTTGCGCCCTTTCGCGTTCAATTGTGACTCTTCTGGCGTTCGCGTCTTTCACGATCCACGTCCACTGAGCTTGTCGATTATTTGAAGAAACTAACGCCACTAACGCCCACGTCCTTTTTTTTTGTTAAAGATGTGTCTTGTGATCGCGCAATTAGTCGACATTCAAGGAGAACGCCGTGCCCACTGCCATTTAGGAGGCGCGCGAGGTATCTCAGAGCGACGCGCACCGAGCATCTTAATTTAATTAATTAACGGGACGCCGGAAGTAGGCAGGTTTCTTCTTCAACTTCTTCTTTGTTATATTCGTCGCCGCTCCGCCCACGGAGCAGTCTCGCTGCAATTCCTGCTAATGAAGACCCACGCGTTCTGGAGCTCAAACAATAAACAGTACCACTTAACTCAAAGGACGCAACAGACACCACCACCGCCCACCCGACCCAACCCCCTGTTGCCTCCCGCCGTCTCCTTCCGTTTCTCTTCGCGGCCTGAGCTTAAGGTGGCCTTCTTGCAACAACAACTACCCCCGCATGCATTTCCATGGGGTGGCTGCAGTTCGCGGGCCAGACAGCTGGGTCTAGGCTGAAAGAAAGACACGCACATTTTTCCGTTTCCGCTGCCTTCTACAATATTTCACGGCCGTTTGTTTCGACGTTCTTGCACAATGCACAGCCGGCGTCGGCTTCGCGGACGGAGTAAGAATTAGAAATGCTCGCTTAACCATCCAGCGTCTTTCTTAAAAGCTCGACTTAATTAGGAAGCGTTCGCGTCTTTTCGGTGTGACGCGTCAGAATCTGAGTGTCGAAACGAAATCAGGCTCTCCGCGACTGCTCCCGCGAGGATAATGAATCGGTCGCGACACGGGATACCAATCTCGAGCGTCTCTCGCCTGTCTAGTACAGTGAAATTAGGATCTGTCTTCGGAATAAATCCCACCAAGCTAAATTTTGCTATGAGCCAGCATCGTCTTGAGCGTGTTTCGCGTTGATGTTGGCAGCTTCCAATTTTTGAGACAGCATAGCAATAAACCTACTCTTGTTCTTTCTATTCGCCCTACACGTGCTACATCCATTGATGCTGACGTTCTCATTACTCCTACGAAAAAAACTCGTAGGACCTTTTTTGTAGAGAATTTCCTAGGCTATAATTTGTATAATAACCATTTTTGTCGGAAAACTGCTAGATAACGAGATATTCGCGAAAAACAGTTGTTTCTTCAACCCTCTGTACAATTTTTAGCGGCGGTCGGATCGATGGGGATTTTTGACATATTGTTTAAAACTACCAAATAAAGGCTCATACCAAAATTTAACTTGCTGGGATTTATTCCGTAGATTGAGCAGATTTCCGTTTAATTTCACTGGACTATGTCGGGCGAATGAAGAAAGCCCGATCAAAAGAAGAGGCGCGAGGGGATTAAAAGAAACAAGCCTTTGAATCCTCTCAACAGGTTCCACGTGGACAGATCATGGACTTCTTCGCGTCAAGAGCGTCTAATCGCATTTCTGTCAGTCCTCGACCATTAAACGGAGTTCCCTTCTCGCATCGTTTTCGCCACGCGCATGTGCCAGTTTAACTCGTTTGCCCGTTGCTCAGTTACTTTCTTTATCATCGTCCGTGAATCAGGCGCCAAGTCGGACGGTGCTCCCCCCGTCTCCCGACGGTATCGAGTGTCTCGTAATTGCTCTATCAAAAGGAACTAACCGTGCCTCTATGTCTTCCTTCCACGACGCTCGATGTCTTTTACGATCCGTGTAAAACGATCGAGGGTACAACGGGAAAGCAATTTTCAGGCATTCGGCTTAGGGGTGAAGGCGCCATTTAAACCTTTGCCCTGACGCGCTCCCGCTTAGTTCCGCTCCAATTCTGATTCTAGTTTCGCGGTCTTTCAGCCAACAGAAATGGGAGCAGCGTTCTTCGTAATCTCTCCACGGCGTCAAGTGTCGAATGACACATATCTATTACGCCCTCGACTTTTCTGATCACTGCACCGCAGGGTAGCGAGGACCCCCTGCATAGAGATCAGGATGCCATGAGCCCGCGTTGCATTTAATCACGATCTCGGTCATTACCTGATCGCGTTATGACTCCATAGTCGGCCACGAGAATCGCGTGCACGCACGCGCGAACGCAGCGGGCCCCGGTCGTATAAATTTTAAAGGAGACACGTTTCTGCTTAACGTCTGCGATCGCCGCTGTAACGCATCGAGACACCGCCGACACCCTCGTTTCCTCCACGTCGAAGAAAGCGTTTTCATGGCCCTCGGCGTTTATTAAGAGATAAACTCGGGATAATTTAATCACAACGCTTCCCAGCCAACTCCCGTAACTCATTTGCGTGACACTTGGATATATGTAGCTATGTATTCCTTGCGATGAAAAACGAGCGCTAATTTATGCCCCGCGTGAGCACCGGCCTTTCGTTCATTGGATGACTGATCTACTGGCTCTGAAGGGGCTGCTTCTCTCTGTGCTTAATGACTGGGAATGGAAAATTAAGACAGATCAGGGTTGTAGATATATACTACGCCTGAACTCGATGTACTAAGCACGACTTTAGACAAAAGAAACTAGAAACGTCTACAAAGTTGTTCTGTAAAAATCCTAAGCAACGCAGGATTCGCGAAGAACGCTCGAGCGTGCAGGGATATTGCCGGTTCCCGGGCAATATTGTTCCGGAATTAGACACGCTCCGGGAGATCCCGATGCAGTCTGACAGAAATCTGTCTGGCCATCTGGCAGGTATTATTAGATAGATGCCAGGAGCATCCTGGGGCTAATCAAGAGGATCTACTATTTGATTAACCAATAACGGAGGCAGGAGCAGGATGTGCAGGCGCGGCCACTCGCCGATTCCAGACACTCACGGTCTCCCTCTATCTCTCGGGCGATGGTAATTCCCGTGGATGCAGCTGTCCGAGCACCCCCGATCGAGGAGCTCGGAAAAATCGGGAGAGGCTGAACGAGCCGCAGACGCGTACGCGAGGCGAATGAAAAACTCTTATCCCGGCGTGACGAGGATTACCGCGTGAAGGCAAACGAACGGGACGGAGGAATAGTGGCCCACGGGTTATAACCGATGACGATCGGTGAACCCGCGAGTACACCCACCATTATTTTCCTTCGTTAGATATTAACTCCGAAATAATCCCGGATAAGTGGGAAATATCTCCTCCATTCCCCGCGCTGACTGAAAAGTAATAAAACTGGATTACGCGGGCGAATCCACGGAGCCCTTCCGCGAAGCCGAATCTCGTCCCACGCAGAGGCGGGAAAATGGATTTTATGGTGCGCCCTCGTCGTGGGGGTTCGGACAAGAACGGCTGACTCGCTCACTGACTGACTGACTGACTGATATCGAGCATTCTATCGATCCGTTTCGAGCCGCGTGCACGCTCTCCGGCCAGCCCGACCGGGGTAATAATAAACAGTTTATCTGTCTGTCGAGTCTAAGCGGATTATCGGCGCTCCCCCATCCTGTAACGCGAGACGTTCGATAGGCAAGACGCGACCCTTATCTCCTATCATCGCCTCCCATTCCCTTCTCGCCTTTCCCCCCTCGTTACCCCGCTTCTTCTGCCCTACGCTCTCCTCCTATCGTACGTGTCAGCTGCCCTGCGAATATTCGTCACGTAGCGACGACACGCACGAATTCTGAATATTCATAAGCGACACCTCCACGCTCCTACGCCACCCTCCCGCAATCAATGACCTCCCAACCACCCGTCCATCTTTTCCGTTTGTCGGATCGTTTGAAAAGGACTCGCGAAGGAGTCGTCCTGACGAGAGCCACCGCCTCGCCAGTGATACGTGTTCCCAACGATCTGTCCGCAGTGCCGTCGACAGTTTCGTGCCGCGCAGAGGGGGTGTAAAAACGAAGGGGACGCAGACGGGGGGCGAAGGAAGTCGTCGATGTCGCGATTACCGTGGAGGGAAAAAAGCAGGGTTGTCGGGATCAACGAACACGGAACGGGGGGAACCGAACGGGTGGAAATTCGCGATTAAAATCCCAGCGGTGGCATTACGGTGGAAACGGGAAGAGGAACGTGGCTCCGAGGGTGCCGGCGCGGCGGTCTCATGTGTTCGAACGTTGGTCGCGTTTAAACCTCCATCTGCATTTAAATTGGCCCCCATGCCGATTCGCGGGCCTCTACACGCTGCCCGTGTTTTCCTACGCACCGCGGCTTCGACCGTTTTGTTGTCCTTTCGCCCCCGACTCCTAAGCCACTCCATTACCTTCGATACCCTGCCCATTTCCTTGGGCTTAATTAATTATTCATTTATTCGCGGCTCACTTTTAACTAGGCGCCCGGAGAGCAACAACCCCGCGCGGCCGTGCGTTTAATTAATAATATTTTAACGAGAAGCGGCCGTAAGCGGCGCATAAGCAGGGAGGAAGAACCGCGGCGCAGTAATTTACGAAAAATAGCCACCGACCGTGGGAATCTTTCGTGAATTAACGGCACAACAGGTAATAATACGGATAATCGGCCGGTTCGTTTAACGAACCACCGAAACTGCATAATTAATCGTCGTTCCCCGAAAACGACGATAACGCGCCGGAGCTAATGAAGGGGATTCGGTACATTCTGTCAAACAAGTACCGGGAATCGCACCATCTCACAAAGCTATTATTGCGAACGAAATTCTGGCCAAAAACTCGAGAAATCTTATCGAGCAGCCACCGTATTCCCCTGATATGGCTCCGGCCGACTTTTTTCTTTTTCCAAAACTGAAATCACCACTTCGAGGCACCCGTTTTCAGTCGATAGATGACATAAGAGAGAATTCGCGGCGAGTACTGAAGTTGATTCCAATAAATGCGTTGAAAAAATGTTTTGATGATTGGGTTCTTAGTTGGCATAAGTGTATTATTGTTTCATTGACCAATTCCCGGTACTTTTTCGACAGAATGTAGGTATTTCGGCTCGCACGCGGAGCCAAAAATCTCGCGGCTGTCGGGCACCGTGGCCGATAATGGACGATTAACGTAGCGAATGTTTCCAGGCACGCTTCGGAGTCTCGCTTTCATTCGGTGGAAATGAAAAAGAAGCGCTCATTGTCGTGCCTCGAGTGCATCGTGGAGCATCGGGGGAAAGGTTACCTCGCCCAACAAAGCGGCAAAATTAATAAATACAAATCGTTGCCCGCGTAACGGGGCTCGAGGGCGTCCAATCCTGGCCTACATCCAGTTCCGCGGGACCCTTCGGAGTTCATAAAGGAAACTCATCGCAGAAAGGACCCAGCCTCGAGCTGTCGTTCAAACAGATCGTTAAGCAGTTCAACTTCAGAGATCCTCTCCTTTCAAACCGGATACACCCGCCCCGGGGATAAATTACTAGGCATTTTTTTCAAAGCGAGAGCTCGTTAACCTAGTCCAGGCACAAATTGCTCGAGCAACATACATAGGTCTACGATATTTCCAGCGAAACGTAGCGACCGTTTGAAATATCGAGCGTACCAGGAACAGTACCTTACTGATATGCAGAGGCGTGTGCGAGGTGGAGGCGGAGAGAGAGAGGCTTGATTACCCCGAATCGAGGAGCGTTATTATTGCTCTCGTGCCTGGCAAGAAGCACTCGGCCCGGGCGTATCGGGTGATGAGCAGGCTGGAAAGGATGAAGAGGAAGCCGAACAAGGTGACGAGAACTTAAGTCGAGCGACCGGCGGACTCGGAGAGGGAGGGGAGGGGGCAGGATGATTACAGAGATCAAAGCAAGCAATCACTAGACAACGAGAGAGGAGACTGCTGAAACGAGGGTAGAACTGCTGTGTGGTTGGAATTCGTGACAGTGTCTCGTGTGCCCTCCAACCCCTGCTACCTACACCTGCGCGTCTCAACTCTCGCCAGCCGGTCACTAAACATTAACCTCGTCCAGCCCATGTGACAGTGACTCGTCATCAGAAACCTCTCTCCCCCACCCTGTCCGTTGTTGCAGCGTCGTCGGCGGTGTCGGTGTCGTCCTCGCTCGTTCCGCATACACACGGCCTCCCTTCGGGGCAATTCAAGCACACCCTTGAGACGCTACGTAACTTGCGCCGAAGAGTTCTTCCGCGCCTTTTTCACCCCTTCGGCCCTCTAGTGCGTTCGTTCCCGTCTGTCGACCGTGCTCCACATTCCCCGGCCGACTTAACGTTCCAGGGAGTGGACGTCGGGGAACAGGGGAGTTCAGGAACCCTTTGAAAATGGGGAAAAGGAGGAGAAGCGAAGGGCGCGGTTAGAATGGCTCGCGAGTCGCGGCAAGTTTCGCGCGTCTTCTAAATGGAATCCCGCGGAGGATCGGCAGCCTCGGTCGCCGCAGTCGTTAGGAAAAAGATCGGGGTAACGAGGTGCAATCCGTGAAAGGGGCGAGCGAACGAGCCGTTGATGTATTACGTTTAACTTTCGCGACGTTTTAATTGGCCAAAAGTACGGCAAAGATGTTTTTTCTCCGTGGAAACGGAGCCGACACAGACGACTTCTCCGGTCGTTCCCGCGACTTCAGGTATCTCGCGCCGGGGGACGACGTTTGATCAAAGCCGAAGAAATAAGCGCGTTTTCTCGGATTTTCCTACGGTTGGAGGGCAGGGTGGAGATCGAGTGGGGGGGGGGCGACGGTAGATGGAGATATTCGCAAAGAAACGAACGTAACGAAGAAGGAGAGACGCGGGAAACTTAAGAAGACCAAAAGGGTACACCGGGGCTCCAGTGAATAACGAGAAAATGAGAGGGAGAGAAAAGTACAAACTCTCCGGGCTCTCTTAGCCGGCGGAAAGCTCGAAACATAACGAATACAAACAGCGAAAGATAAATTCCAAGAATGCTTGTTGCCGGGGAACACCCTTAAGCCGCGGATTGGAGCGGACTCCCGTCCGGCTCGGCGCGATGCTCTCCAAATCCGACATTTTAATATTAAATTCCGAGGGTGTATCACACTCGCCCGCTGATTTCCCCAGACGTCACTCGCCCTTGGAGGAAAAGCTCGGTTTCCGCGGGCGACGCTGGAAAAAAGCATCGGTACGCGTGGGGATTTAAAAGCCGCTGGAAACGTCGCAATCCTCCACTTTGCTGGCTGAATAAATCTCGGGCGTAGGTGTACCCACGGGTCTGTGCAGAGGCTGTTCCAGAGGCGCGGTTGCAACTGTCACTGGTTAATACAATCGATCGAAAGAGACGGCGAAGTCTCGACGAATGAAATGACTCGTGTCTCGCGGTTACATATTCATCGTTTTAGATCGGCGCGCAGCTTTCGACCTCCGCTAACCAAGCGAATCCACGCTCTTGGTTCTGTAACACCCTGTACAGTGTTACACGGTACCTCGGTAGGAAGTAAGACCTTCATCAACCTGCGAATCACCGTGTCCTCCATTATCCTCGCCGTGTTTTCTCTCGCGTAGCGAATCAAACTTATCGCGCGGCCCGTCTATATTTATAGCCGAATGTTTCTCTCTGCCGGGGCGGGAATGGGTGGCGATAAATTACGCGCAACAAAGGGGAGCGCCGAATTAGCGGGACACTTGTCGAGACGTCCGGTCGACTACGCCGCGCGGCGTTACTGTATTTCAAAAGTAGATCCTTGCGCTGCCGAGCCCGTCAGGCTGGTCCACGCAGAAATTACGACGTTCGACGAAGGCGTTTGTAACGTTCTAAGCGTATTCCGACCGCTACGCACGCTGTATCTGCGTGTAAGTACCTGTTGGAGGGCTCGCGAGCGCGACACTGCGCACCCACGGCAGACGTGCATACGAACGTTCCTACGCATAGGTTTATAAGCGCGCGAAACACGACGAGGCATTAACTCATGCCTCGTTAAATCGTGCCGGTAACGCTCGCCAGGAACGATGGAGGCGAGCAAGAGGGAACACCGCCGAGCGGAGGAGACACGTGGGATCGAGGGGGGACACAGCCAGGAATCGATCCGGTGCGTCTGCATTTCAAATGGAGAATAAAGTCGAGTCAATCGACTCGTTCCTGCGAATCATGCGACCGGTAACGCGGTCGTTTCGATAAACGCCGCTATAATGACGACACCTGTGCGCCAATAGCTCCAGGCGCTCCAATCGCGCCGGACGAAACGACGTCTGCTGGTCGCTCGCAGGATCCAGGCGACGATCCCCCGCTGCTAACCCTCGAAATCGAAAGGACAGCTTTCGTTACGATTAAACCCCATAGTCGCGTCAGCTACAAAGTAGGCCTTTATTGCCACTAAAACACCACGATATTCTCGCGCCCTTCTCGGCTGTAGAGCCCGATAAATTCCTCGGTATCGTCTGTCGCGCTCGGAACGTCCCTGCCTTCGTTATCTCCTCGCGATGTCCGAGCGCGTGCAATTTACGAGCGGCGAACGAACGCCTGCCGAGTATCGCCCGACCATTCCGGCGGGATATTCGAAATCCGGACGATTCGAAGCGGGTCGGATGATCCCATTGTGACGACGAAATAAGGAACTCGGGGACAATTTCAGAGAGCGAGAGAGAGAGAGAGAGAGAGAGAGAGAGAGAGAGAGAGAGCAGCGATCACTGACAAAGCGACTAAAACCCATGGGGATTTCCTTGGCTTCGGGAACGAACGAATATGAAATATTGATGACTGACGGTTGCGTGGCGGATAGTTCACCCCGTTCATTTGTCGGCGATGACGACTTGGACGTATCGTCGCATAAATATGCATCCGCCACCGCGTTCCGAACGTATTCCCGCGGCGTGACGATCGTCGAATCGCGCGCGCGATAACGTCCCGTCGCGCCGCACGCTCCATATGTCCGACGGACGTGATCGAATTTCAAATTCGTAGAAATGTTTTGGATACGCGGCTGGAATGATTCGCGACGCGGGGAAAAAAGGAATGAGCCGATCGGCGATGGTGATTCGCCGGATTACGCCAGTCGATGGATGACTCTCGATCCAACTAACGCCGCGTCGTTATTTCTCCGTTTCGGAGCCTTTACTCTCATCTTGATATGCTACTGGCGATAGTTCCTTGCAGGATAATGATGTATTTCTCGGCGTAGAGTAACACCACGAACGGAACGGATTTTTGAAAAAGGCGCGATAAGAACGTCGCGCGCGAGGACGATTTTTTTCCAAGTTTAAAAAAAATGCGAAAAAATTATTCTACTGTGAAATCCATACCCTTTTCTCTGTAGTATTGTATACAAAGACTGCAAAAAAGGACAACCAAATGCAAATGAGCGAACAATCGTTGAAAATTGTTCAACACCGTCACAAAATACGAGCTCTCAGGTATAAAAAGCCTCAGCGAGATACAAACGTGCAAGAAAAATGATACGAACTGCACAATCACGATGAGAACAGACATTGCAAGAAGAAGAAGATCCAACGTATGGAGCAGGAGCGTTTTAGTTACTACGTCAAAACAAAAAAATTTATAACTCGGACAAAAATGAAGTTTTCGAGTTGAATTTTTTCGCAGTCTTTGAAGGTATAAAGTACTACAGAGACAAGGGTGTGGATTTTACAATCGAATAATTTTTTCGGATTTTTTGTTTAAATTTGGAAAAAAATCGTCACTGCATTAACGCTTACATAATTCATTTCAGCGTAAAAAATAATATGGAAACACATATTTACAAATTTTTATCTGCAAAATAACTGGTAGTTCATTTTCACCTGAGTGACCCCCCTTAAGGCGTCTATCGAGGAGGAAAAATGAAAAATAACGACGCCGTCGCCGCCAACGACTGCGACGGCGACGGCGACGAGGACGACGAGTACGGTACTAATTGAGTGAAACGGAAACGGTTGAAAAACTTCACGGCGGAGGTGTCGCTGGTGAATCGTTAAGCTGTATTTAAGTCGTCGAGTCGTCTCGAGCGTGCGCCATCCCCCCGGCTAATTGTTATTCGCGAAACATCCGCGATGTTGTCTGCTCGGCTGATCGGACCGTGAATAATAATAACAGTGCATGCTTTTATTCCTCTGTCGCGGCTGCACGCGTGTGCGCGAGTTAAATTTACACGTCCCCGACTATCGGGCGAAGGGAACCCATGCGTTTTGCGGTCAGAAGCGGAGGATTCGTTAATGGAATTACGCGCCCATTGATTCCTCGCGCGTAAACATCGGGGCGCGCTTCCCCTTTAATTGCGAAACTCTTGCTCCGTAGAGAAGTTTGCGCTGCGATAATGGTGCGTCAGGTGTGCGCGCGATTTCGTCAAGATACTCAAAGTTCCGCAAGCCGAATCTCGCCTCACTTTCCGGCCATTTATCCAACGATAATACGCACGGGGCTCTGGAATAATAAAACTTTCAACGGCGGCCCATTGTAGAGCGGGGCTCCGACCGAAAGTTGCCGGATTAGGCGCAAGAAGAAGCTACAGAATAGGAAGCCCCCGGTGGGTGCACGGAAGTTCGACGCGCTGAAAAGACAAAACGGAGCCATGGAATGGCCGCGTCTGGCCCGTGGCTCCTTGACTGTGTGCACCGACTCCGACTTACGACGCGACGGAGGAATTACCGTTGCACCACTGCGTCCATTACTCGGATCCATCTTTCATCTCTAATCTCTGCCGAGACCTTGCCGTTTCTTCGCTCATTTCTCTGTCTGCGCGATCCCATCGTCGGGATAGAGTCTGTCGCGGCTCCTCGAGCTGGCCCGCCACTGGCGACGTTCAAACGAGCCGCGAGTACTTGGACAATCAGTAGCCATCAGGCACGATTGCCTGTCGACCCTCGGCTGCCAAGAATAGCTCATCGTTCTCGATCACCGACCGAACGACACATGCACCTTTCTCTGGCTGTTGCCTAGCGATTGACGACCGGCGAGGCTGGTGTCGCGGACAGTTTGTGAAACGCCAATCCACTGGACCGTCCGGCAGGAGTGGATGCTCCAGCTCCTCGAGCCGCTCGGGGTGCCGATAGATCAGCCCCCGATTACATCACGCGCATGTCCACCCACGTGCACACACGGCCAGGAGCAGCGGGCACAAAGCCATTAGAGAATCGAGTTGTATGTATCGAGAAGCAAGAGGGAACGAGGGGGACGGGGAGAGAAAGAGTCGCCCGTAGGTGCACGCGTGAAAGGGAGAGTAAGGACCTCGGTGTGGCGCCATATGGCTGCTCGGCTCCTTTATCCGCGAACCTATGGGGTACTCACAAGTACCTGTGTACCCGCGTATACCCCTCTATGGCCTGGCTCTCCATGGGGCGCGCACACACACGCGGATAACCGGGAATCCGCTCTCCAACGGCCGCAGAGCGCCATGAATGCATGGATTACCCATTGTTAAACGAGCGCACGCCTGTCGAACGGATCCTCGCATACCTACGCACGTGCCTAATTAGATAGCAAGTGATCCGATCGTCACGCCGCGGATCCACCGATTTTACGCCCAGCGCGCTCCGTTATTTCCCTTATCGTTCCGTCGACTTGCCGCGATCTTCGAGAAAAGGACCACGGCGCGTTAGCCTATATCCCTTCCGCCCACGATACCCCATCGGTCGGAAATTCATTGAAATCCAACGATCAGAGGTTTCTGGTTAGCTACCGATCCAGTGGTACAGTTTCAAGGGAGGAAAAGTCGTGGAACAGGTTCGAAAAAAAATCCTCGGCTACCTTTTTACAATTTTTGCACACAGCGCGGTGGCTGATGGGATAGATGCTTAAGCTTTTGCGGCCTCGGGCCAGCCGTCAACAGCTGGCCTGTGCAAACACCTCGACAGGGGGATAGTTTTGGTCCCTTTATACTTTATACTCGCTCGGAGGGGCGTTCTCTCTTCCGCGTGCACTCGTGACACGTTGCGTTACAAGATACATAACACAAGGGTGCCGGGGGTTGGTTCCTAACCGGTCATCGATTTACGATTAAGAAAATATATGGCCGATCGATGCGCGCGAACGTTCGCGAAGCTCGACTCCTGACGCTGGCGAGCACCCGATCAATCCCGACGTGGACGATTTCACGAGACGGCCACCACCGCGACGACTGATTAAATTCTAGCTGGACGCGCGCGTGTAAAGTCTACCATCGCTCGATCGTGCGCATTTGCACGGTTTTGTAACCGTACACTCTTCCCCGTTCCCCGTGTAATCGGATATTCTGGTAAAATCTACCATGTTTGCCGTGAATTCTACGCGTGGACACTTTTATCGGGTCGACCGTGCCCCGCGGAAAACAGTTTAGTTGCGAGTACCTACATACACCCTCGAAAAAACGCGACGATAACGTTGCAACGCTCGTTGACCGGTTGAAATAAACACGCGCGCGTGTCCCTTGTTTCGCGATTAAATCGCCGGACGAGGATCAACGACGCGGCCAGACGTAGAATTTTTTTTTAATTTCCTCTTAGGATCGAGCCCGGCGTGGGCGCAAGTAAGAAGGAACGGGCGATTCGCCAGGGAACGGTCCTCTTTATTATTCAACACCCATTACCACCACTCTCGGTTTTTCCTGTTACCTCGTTCCGTGCTCTCGGTGACGAGCCCCCGAAAAAATGGGAAACGCGGGGTGGGCCCCGAATGGAAGGAGACGGGAGAGGCGGCGAGAAGGGAGAGCTAACGAAAACAATAAAGGCCGATTTTTTCCGGGCCGACGAGCCACCCTCTTGTGGCCGCCCCGTTGCGAATTCAACCCGGCTGAACCTCTAACTCCCATTTCTTTCCACGGATCTTCGCTCCACCCTGACAAGACAAACTTCGGGGAAATACTTAAAAAAATTGCAAGCGACGAATCGCTGTCGGTATGAAACCAAGTGCCCCTCTCGAGGATAGAGAATCGATCGAGGATCGAGCAATTCATCTGCCAGAGACGAGGTTGCCGCCTCGGCTGACCTGGGAGAGCTTGCAATTTATTTTCCCGCCGCTGGAAAATCAAGGACTTGCCGAATTAACGAGGAAGGTGATAAATGCTCAAAGCATCGATTCGCTGGCTGATGATGTAGAATCGTATTGGGATCTGAAAGGCTGGGATGCTCATCCTTTCCCTCCGTTTCTTTTTCCTTACCGCTCCATCCCAGTCACTAGGGAGGGAATCAACGGGGGAACTGCAGGCGGAGATCAGGAATAAGAAGACTACCGGCGGCGATTCCTTTATCCGAGGCTACTTGTGCACGAACGCAATCACCCTGTCTAATGGGGCCGTGGGGTCAAGAACAGTGCTCGCCGTCAGATGAATCGAGCAAGGATCGACGTTTCACACCGTGACCCTTAAATGTTAATCGAGAGCACAGAGGCTGGGGCGGAGAATAGAACAAATCGAGGCCGATTAACCAGCGAACGAAAGGGAGACAAACGCTTGCCGGCTGAAATCCATGAAAATGCAACAATGCGCTCCTAAGGGAACCGAAAAAACGACAAACGGCTGCTGTGGGATGTTACCATGTCGCAGCGGGATCGATTCGACGGGTATGAAAGCAACGATCGCCCGACTATTTGCATCGTTTCGCTCGCGTCGACTGTGAACGGAGCAGCTCGTTAAAACAAAGACGGAAAAAGGAGAGGAAAAAAAGGAAGTAGAAAGCAGCCGTCAAGGTTCTACTCTAATTCCTTTCTTCGACCGTTCCGAAAGTCTTGAAACCTATTAACGGGGCATTTAGGCTCGGAGAGAGAGCGAGAGAGGGGGAGCGCGAAGGGCCTCAAAGCGACCGTGATCGGGGCTAAATTATTTTCAGAAGCGAGACTTCAAAGTTGCTCGAGAACCGTCCTCCACAGGCGATTATTGCACGGCCAAGTTGGTGGCAAAGCCTCCCCCTCCACAGTGTTTCGACTACTCCGTTTAATTAGATGCTCTTTTATAAGAGCCACCCGGCGCGAAACAATACATCGAGCAGGGCTCGCGATCGTGACTGAATTACCATGGAATTTAAAGGCTGTCGCCGAGGTTCGGCAAGTCGAGACGAGAAAGAGCCGGGAGCGCCGACGACCGACGCGCGGCGGGGACATAATCGGGCAAGTTTCCCCGGTTATCGCCGTTCCAGGGATCGTTCATAAAGACGCCCTTGAAGGGTGGTCTCCCGGAATACATCCGACTAATCGGCTAATAAATAGCCGTCGAATTAGCTGTAATTGGCTTTGCCTGTATACAGAGCGCGAGCGCGCGGGTGTAGCCCATTAGCATCCCGCAGGATCCATTAACTCCTCTCTCCTTCTCGCTTTGCACGCGACGTCGCATCGGCTTAAACCCTCCCGTCGTCTCTCTGTCCCTCTAAGCGCCACCCGTTCCCGCGCCCAGCTTTCTCTTGCTCTCCGGCCATGTCGCGAGCTTCCTCCACGGTCGCGGAACAAAGTGTGCAGAGACGAACTCGTCGAAACGCACGAATTACCGTCTGACGAAGGTAGTCGCGAATTAACGGCGAAACGACAGAGAGGAGGGGATAGGGGGGCGAGCGAAGAGTTATCGATTGAATCTCGGAATCGCGGGGAAGCCCTTTGAATCGGGCAGAACGCGACGGAAATGGTTCGATCCCTCTGTTCGTTGGAAAACGAAACGCGCGCGAGCGAAACGAGGCTGCATAAAGGAGACGCCGGCTGACAATAACGCTAAACGACGCGGAGCATTCGCGAAGAGGAGACGAGGGTTTGTAGGAAGAAGGTAGCGTCACTTGTTGCTAGAAATCCGCCAGCTAATACCTCTCTACGGCGAATTCTTCGCGGACAAATTCGTCACGGATCGAACGCTCTCCAGCGATCCGTGGTGGTCTCGATGTTTGCTTTCAATTAATTCTGTTTAAACGATTTTATTCAGCTTCGATTCTCTGTTTGTTTGTATGTTTGTATGTATGGTTCAAATCTGGTAACTCAAATTTAACCCACTTCCAAATATCCAATTGTCTTGAAACTTTGCAAGCGTGCATAGTTTGGATGACAATGCAATATTTTAAAAAAAATTAACCCCAAACGGGTGAAAAAATTACCCAGTCATCAATAAATATAACACATTACAACAAATCCAAACGAGATGAAATCTTTACGAAAACGACAAAAAGCCGCTGTACGAATAGTGAAACTAAAACTTTGCAGGCGTTCGTAGTATATCACCATCGAAATTGTAGTAAAAGAAAAGAATTATTTTTTAGTGACTGTAGCACTACAACGTTTAAGTAAATTGTTAAACTGTATACAGTAATAAAATATATTTGTAATGAAGCCTGAGCTATGAAATGTAAATCCACAAACACTAAAAACTAGAATATAAAAAAATATATTTTTTAGTTTTTAGTGCATTTTAATTTAGTTTTTACTACATTTTTAGTAAAATCGTTTAACATAATTTTTTTTATATATTTTTTATCCTTTCCACGATTTCTTCCTTTGTTTCTCGGCTGTATCGGGAACGAGCGTATCGATTCAGCGTTGGATTCGTGTACCGAAAGCAATCCCGCCACTTACTAGCGTTCCGATTGTAGGAAAGAAAGGGTCGACAGATGGGATATCTGGGATTCGAGATCGAGCTAACCAGACCATAGACAGATGCTCGCAATCTACTGACTTTAAAACTCCCAAGCACCTACCGTCTACAGCAGTGAATTTTCCTCGCAAAAAGGACGGCTATCCAGGTGGATATGGTAGATTGCGAATCGAGAATCGATGCCCAGTGGAAGCTGTAAATCGCGATTAACCCTTGCCGAATTCAACGCAGTAGTGTCAATATATTTCCGTTGCTGGTCCCCAGACGCCTCTACAATCGTCGATGCGAGCTGCTGCACGCATTAAGTACCAAACAGGCAGAGTGGGCGCGCAAAACGCAAGCGTTTGTCCGCGGTCCATTAAAAATGTGTTGGATTTATTTGGCCAAGCCACCAGCAGGCTGACACAGGAGGGAAGGCTCGAAAGAGAGGCGAGCAGGCATCGCGGTGCTCGTTACGATAGTGCTTGGCCGCCGATCGCTCAGCAGACGCTCCGAAATGGAAACGTCCTCCCGCGAGAACGCTCTCGGTCATTCTACTCTCGCTCCGCAGCATTTCCCCTCTAAACTCGACGAAAATTTCGAGATAGCAGCGAAGATAGTACCTGTTCTCTGAGTTGGACTTGCAAAGGGAAATGAACGAGTCCCTGGGAACGGAGCGCGTGATAAAGAGTGAAAAAAAAAAAAGTGGGTTGCCTTCTCTCCCAGGAATTCGAATGTAGCACTTTCAGCATGAAAGCTACTTTGCACGAGGAACCAGCGAGAAAAGTATGGGAAAGCTGGGATGCGCTGGATCGACTAAGTAATCGGGATCGAGGGAAGTCGATCCACGACTGTCTACGCAGTTGCTTCACCGTTTTAAGAGATCCACAGGTGTGCACGGTCATGCATACCGTTTGCTACCTATCCTAGCTGGGCAGACAGGTTTACGGACAACGAAACGCTCCGGATGAGCGGGTCGCAGGCAAACCGAATAACCGGGAGTCAATATTTAGCTGGCCATTAAACGAATGAGCCATCGAAAGCACGGCGAGCGCCGAGGCCGAAAAAGAAAGCAAATCCACCCCGCGCAGTTTAAACACCGCGGACAAGGCTCGATTTCTCTTTTCGGAGTCCGTGGAAACGGTTCGAGAACCGCGTCGCGCACGGTGAACCTCGCGACGGTGGCTGCCGTCTGTTTGGTTTGGAGAGAAAATCGTGGAAGCAATTCTTTCGAGACGTTCGGACGCTTCCATGGGAAAAGATCTGACTTAAGAAATAATCGAAGAAATCTGCAGCCACTAATTCGTCTAAAATCGCTTGTCGTCAACGGGCGCGTAAGGAACAGTTACTCGTGGAAACGAAACGCCCGAGCTCGGTGGTTCGAGGAAGCAGCGTAGCGAAGGCCGCGCGACGACTTGTCCAAATAATTTACACGGCGAGCGTGCACCTCGTGCGCACGGAAACACGCGTGATTCCGCGCGTGCCACCGCGCCATGTGCCGTCGGCCAAAGCACCTATAAATAAAACCTCGTCCCTTTCGAAATCGTAGGTGGCGAGGTCTGATCCTCCTCCTGGTAGCGGCGCGGCGCGTTTGTTTGGATTTATTCGGGATTTCCTGCGCGTGGAACCGGCGTCGCGCGAGAACGGTCCGCCCAAAAGGATTTATTTCCATGCGTGCGCGTCGCCGTTTTCATGCACTGTCTTCCAAATCATCTGATATACGGCCCGGCTCCCGCGAAACGCCGTTAGCCTTTAAAGGATCCGGTGGTGGTATCAGTTCGCTCGCTCCGCCTACGCGCCCCGTGATTGTCCCCGATCGCGGGGAAATAAAGAAGAGACTGTATTAACGAGAAGGCGCGGGCCGAAGGATCGCCGAGGCCGGACGTTTGTCGTTCGCGTTACGAACCGCGAGAAGAAAATAATTAAATTCCGCGCGCATCAGGATCTTAGTGTCGCGTGAATAATTCAGGAGAATGCTTTTAACTAGACGGGGGCCAAGTGAGGGAAGGCGAGACAGAGAGGAAGGAAGGACAGAAAGGGATTAGAGATCCTCTGAAACACGTAATGGCGGGCGGTTACCCTTGTCAATAATCGCGAGGAATGCTTTTAGTTTTAAACCCCGGTTGCCTAAGACTTTGGCCCGCCCGTGGCATCCTCGCGTCATCGCTAATGGCCACCTCCGAAGGATTTCTGTCCAGTTCTACCGTCGTCCACGTCGATGGACGTTTCTCGGTCTACCCGCCTCCCTGTCTTCCAGCGTCTCGAATTTCCACGCGTCTAAACTGACCCGCCTCGATCCTCCGCTGGACAAATTACGCAGAACAGACGAGCAAGGAGGTTCGGCCAGCCTGACAGTCTCCCTGATCGATTTAACCGAGTCCAATCGCTTTAAATCGATCTTTCGGCTCTCCTCCGTCGAAGTTGCTCAAAGAATCCGGTGCTCTCCTTGGATGGAGTCGTAACCCAATTTACGGAAGACCCTAAGCCACTTTCAATGGCGCTGGTGCCGGGTGCGGATGTAACGAGGGAATGACGCGATCCCTCGGCTGTATCGGTAAATTCTACCCTCCCTGTCGCCTACCCCAGTTCGGAGCGATACGCGAGAAGGGCCGAGGCGCGCGTCTAGACGACCTACGTCAACGTAGACGGCCAACAAATCTCACCAGGCCCGTGGAAACAATAATTCCCGATGAAAGCAGGGAGAATGCAACGACGAGCCAAGAAGCACCCAAGCCAGTTGCCATCGCACAAATCGCCCCGCGGAAAGCCGCACAGCCGTGGAGGATCGAGGAACGTTCCCGTCAAGCGAAAGAGAGAAATACTACCCTTTCTTCTCGGTGCTCGTTCCCTTCTCAGAGAAATCGGTGAACCGTCTTCTCGTTACGAACGAAAAAGACTCGTTATGCTTTGGACCGGCAGACGCCGGAAACCCCTCGCGTTTAAAGGGACGTCGGCGGCTCGGAAATCGTTCTACCATCCACGGACGCGTGGATGGGATTTGAACCGCGAAAATCTTTCTATCACCTGTCGCTGGTACAGAGGTGGAACGTTGGCCGCGAGCTTTACCGAGCATTACTCGAAAGGGCAAAGGTAACCCCCCCGACCATAGAATTTTCGTTAATATCGCCGCTTACGGAAGTAAGACACTCTCGTTTCGTCTTGAAAACCGCTCTCAGACTTCAATCGTGCCCTTCGATCTTTTCAATAATTTCCAATAATTCCCTGGGGAGCGAAAGGGTAGGAAAACGGTCCGACTTCGCCGCGTCTACCGCGAGACACCGCCTCGTGTTTTCCTTGGAACTTGAAAGTGAATCTTCGAGACGAATCCCTTTACCCTCCCCCTTCCCCGACTCACCGAGCTCGCGGCCTTTAGCCACGATCCACTGGAAATTGGAAATTCTATCCGACGGCGTTGTTAAGGAGCAAATATCGGAGGGAGAGCAGGGGCTGCCGCCCTGAAAAAAGATTGTCTTTCCTCGTGCACACGCTTTATAGCCTTTTTCCTTCGCTCTCTCGCGCTTCGAACGGTCGCTGAAACGGACCCTCGCAGGTCGCTGTACCGAGGTGAGTTTATCTAGGCGTCGCGAGCAAATCCGATTTCCCGAGTTGGGAGGCGCGGAACGTTGAATTAGAAAGAACCCTGGCGCATCCACCTGCACGCTGAGAAAAGGCAGCCGAGGAAAAGCAGTGGAGCGGGAAGGAGACGCGAAGGAAAAGGGGTTCGTGGCTCGATTCGCCGCTCTCCCAGAACTTTTCGCTCGGGGTCGGCTCGTAACGTCCGGCCAGGGAGCGAATTCACTTTCCAAACTTTGCCGTCCGGCCACACGACTTTCCGATATCGGCGATGCAGAGTAGTCGACCCCGCGCGACGAAAGAGACCATCGCGAATCCGCTCGAGGGTGCACGTTTCCGTGAACTCTTCTCCGGAATAATAATTGAACCGCCGCGACAACAGATGAATTACCGGCACGGTTAATTAGCTCTGATCATCGGGGACAATGGGGAACGTCGAGTCGGTCGGGCGAACAAAAGTGTTTATTATAATCTGGGTCAATTGTCTCGTCTAGAGAGTGAAGAAGATTTGAAAGAGTCCGGAGGGCGAAAAATTGTTTTTACGATCGCGGAACGGCCGGGAGGGGAGAAAAGACAGGAACTGTTTTACCAGGAGAAGCGTGGAAAAGTGGAAGGGGCTCGGTGAGAGTTTTCCCCTGTATCCGGTGGCAAGTGGTTACTGCGTCGTCTGCGCCCGCTCGCTGGTCGGCAACGACGTAACGCGCGTGCACGTGAATAGGAGAAATGCGCAATCTTACCATAGTACTCGCCGAGTAACCACTACCACCTCGGAACGCGCCGGAAAAACTTTAATGGATCTGTTTTTAAGGACCCTCCCCAACCCCGCGGCGCACGAGTTGCCGACCTCTTCACCGTGCAAAAACCCTCTCGAGTCAATGCTCCGGTCGGGGTACGAGTAGAACGGGGAAAGGAGAAGGACAGGAACGGAGAGCAAAGTAGAACGTGAGCAACCGGCGGCAAATAAAGCACGAGACAGATAATCGTGCCATTTAACAGCGGTGCTCATCCGATCTCGACGCATCACCTACCACGTCTCAATTGCCAGCGTAATTAAAGAAAAGAACGAGCAAACATTACGACCACTTTCATTCCACCCCGGTGCTGTGCTGATACGTCGCGCGACGCGTCAGCTTCACCCTCGCCGCCCGCCGGCGCTGGGAATCGCGATCGCGAGACACGTCGATCGGGAGAATACGAACAGTGGCGCGCCCTCTCGATAACGGGGGCATTAACGTTCCACCGAATGGAAGAAGTAAGACAGTTTGGAGCGATAAGGCTTGGCGGGATTCTCTCCACTTCGAAGCAGGAAACCGAACCCTAACCCGTACCCGATTCGGTACGCCGTATCGTCGACTAACCCGCCTAACCGGGTAACAGAAATCATCTGTAACCCGAGTAACCCGGTTAACCGGGTTAATGCGGTTACAGTATTACGGTGAAAAACGTAGTTGTAACCATGTTTCCAAATACAGATGAATTTTATTTTCATATCGGAGACTCCTTGGTAGGGTGATGCATGCACGTGAAAGTAATAAATATGCGAGATTTTTGGACAAAAATCGCTCGACAGCGCAAATCTTGACCGATTTCAATAATTTTTTTTTTAAAATACTCGTAAAGGATTCAGCAATAACGGAGCACAGCAATAAAATCAGTATCTGTTGGTCTAATCTATAGAAAATACTATTTAGCATAACATAAAAGCATAAATAAATAAATGTTGCAGATTAAAGATATTAAAAATTAATTTTTTGTAAATTTAATATTAACTATAAAATAAAAGTTTACTTTAAATTTACAAAAATTATGTTCTAAATAAACTGTATAGCTGATTTAAATCTTATACTTATAAATTACATTATAAAATTAGTTACCATAAAGTATTCGATTCTAATTACTCCGAATTACAATCTAGGCTAGACTGTCTTATTTTACTAGTAACCCGCTCGTAGCGGGTTAACCCGGTTACTTCGGTTCTTTCTAGAATTTAAGAACCGTTCCCTCGCGGTTAGTATGGGTTACAGGAACCTTCCTTGGTTAACCGAGTAAGGGTTAGGGTTACGCGGCGGTTCGGATCCCTGCTTCGAAGATTACTCGAAGGAAAAGTTCGCCGCTGGCCGAATTGGGAAAGCTTGCCGAAAGTTGCAGCGGGCGCATGTACGCGTGTATGTATAGGTACTCGATGCATATATAACACAGCGGAGGAGCGTCTAGCGCGCATTAATCATCCTGTCCCAAAGGCGGCTGGTTGCAATTTCCCAATGAACGTCAGTTCAACAGATTTTTCATCTTCCCTCGCTCGCCTCGGCTCGGCCCCGCTCGGCACAGGGGCATGCCTCGCATACTTTTTCTTCCGCACCGAATCCCGCCGCGCCGCGGCTGTACTCGTTCTCGCGTGCCTTCTCTCGTCTTCGACCCTTTGTTTCCTTCCCTGTCTCAAAACCGCGGCGCGTTTATCCCCCGCCCCTTGTTTCCCGGCTCGTCTTCCAGCTCGCGCCGTTTCAGCCGCCGCGAAACGGTCGACTCGTAAACGCTCGCCCACGGGCCAACCGCTCGATGGCCCGAGAGTAATATCGTGTAATAAAGTACGCGAAATACAAGGCGTCGATCGAAGGCTCGCCTCCTCGAGGAATAATCACTGGCTTTGTCTCGTGGCAGCGCGCGAATTATTCTTATTGGTCGATTAACGGCCGAGCCATCGATCGGCGTAAATTTCCAGCCGCGAACAACGGCCCCCCTTTTCTTCCTCCTCTGCCGAATCGCCCCTACAACGGATGGATATCGATGTCGCGATACCGCCTCGCTTCCAGGTGGAAAGCCATGCGGCCAGCGCTAGGGGGGCAATATATCGTCGCGATGCGAGTCATTTATTGCTCGTATCTTATCGGAAACGCTCTCTTCTTCGGCCGCGACGCGACGCGGTGATTTCGCCGCGACTGATGGCGAATACGAACGACACGCGCACGGCATTAATCCTTTCGGCCATGGCTGCGATTCTAATGGACGGACCATTTCAACGTGTCCGGCGGAAGGCACGGCGGCGCGAGCCGTAGAAATACATGCGTAGAGAAAAACGTACCGCGAGGATTAACCACCTGCAGCGAAATTTCTCCGAACATTCGAAAGCGTTCCTAATCTAAGCGATTATCAAAGTTAAGGGTTGAAGCCTTCGGGGATTAGCAGCTTCGAATTCTCTGGCGTGGGTGGAGCGGGCGGAGCTCGAGTAATCTGGAATTTTCGTTCGAAGCTTGTTTGACAGTGGAGTACCCACCCGAGGCATTAGTTAATGGCCAGCTGAAAACCAAAATCGCGTGAAGAGCTGGAGCAGGTGGAAAAGTTCCACCATCGGGGAGATTTTTATATTTCCTCGACCGCGCGCAACAGAAATTTACCGCGATTACATTACCCGTATTCCGCGGCACCATCCGCGGGAGTTCCTGACCAGAAAAGTTCCGAAGCGGCTCGTTAATTTAATAGCATTTCCGGATTTTCAAGAAAAACTTCGCAGACAAAGTAAATATTTGATGGTCGGAACTGCGCGCGAACGCTAATGAAAGCCAATAAAACGGAATTGAAACGTTTTCGGCGGTGATCCGGGCAATTAGGATGAAACGTTGTCCCTGCCCTACCAGAGCCCGCTGGACTATAATTAACATGAAAGTTCGTCACACGCGGATGTGTGCCCAGACATGCGGTGTGTTTGGGGTTAAAAAAAAAGAGCGAACAGCGGTGGATTTAAGCGACGAGAGGCCCCCACGGGCGCGTCTCGTGCTGCGGGGGAGATAGCCGCCCTTTGTTACCGCCACATCGATTTCCGTGTTTAAACCGAAGCTTTAAAAGATAAGGGCCAGTGTGCCAGAGCGGGGATGAAACGGTGAGGTGTCATCTGTGCAACAGCGAAAAGGGTTGTTACGTCGCACGCTTCCTCCCTTCCTTGCCTTCCCTTTCGCTAATGAGGTGGACGACGCAGGGGTCCGACAGTGCCTCCGTTTTGTCTCGCACCTGAACAACGACAAATACGGAAGAAACAACAACGCTTCTCCCTCTAACCACGACCCACCGGTAACCCTCCAGTTTCCAGGCGAAACTAGCCGCCGAAATGTAATGGATCCGTTTCGACTACGGAATGGGAACGTTTGAGAATCGAAAGCCACCGGGCGCACGGGCCAGCGGAAACCACGCGTTACCTTTTATCGAATAAACCAATTTGATTGGATCGTACGATTTAATCAACTAAAAGTAATCAAACCCGGCGCGTAATTGCACGATGGTCAACACGGCCCTATTACTCGCGGCCAATTAAACATGATTTAATTATCGCCGGCACGTTGTAATAATTAATATAAGAAAGCTATTGCTCGAGGTACGAAATAACGAGCCGTATGGCCGGCGTGGGTCACGAACCGCTGTGTTGCAGCGCGCAGCCAGTTTCCCCGAGTTTCGGCCACCGAAACCCATGGAGACCCAGGCCGGCGGGGGCGTTTCGTTATAGACGTTTCGAGTGATGTATACCCCGACGTCGCGCGAATGGAAACACGAAGGCCCGAAGACAGGATGTTTAGATTGAGAGCCTGGCCTTTATTGCTTGCCGGGTCAGAGGCTCTCAGAGCGATCCCGAGCGAAGTCAGTGCGTTTGTCAGCGACAGTCAAACACCTTGGATCCTGTAATCGCGCCATCGCACAGCCCGAAAGCTTAATCAACGCCTCGAGATGAATGGAAAAGCGCGGGGGGAACGGTACAAGATTTCGCGCGACGTCGAATACTGCCATGCACAGAGCGGGGCGGTGTACCATCGAGAGCAAAAAAAATGGGCAATTCTTCTGGAGCGATCGAGACAACGATCCGAGTATTTCAATCAATTTTGCTCTCCCTCTCCTTTCTCAGCGGCATTGCTCCCCCTCCGGTCCGCGTTCACCACCCTACGAGGCTCGTACATCGCCGCATCTAATATGAATGCCGGCGTCGCGCTATTTATTAAATAAATCAGCGCCTACGTGCACGTACATGTGCGCTCGATAGTTGGATCGTTGGTAGTTGAGCGTTATCGAGGGACGATGCTCGAATCATAAATACGGTAGTGTGGGTGGCTTCAATAAACCCTCTCTTAGCGAGCTTCAGACCCCCCTCCCCCCCCCCCCCAGCCGCCACGACCTTCTCCGCTTTCAATAAGGCAAGTCCTTTCGACTAGGTTGGTTTTCCCAGGGAAAACGGATATGTATCGCTGTATATTGGCTGCCGGAGTATCCGGAGTGGCTTTCGACGTCGTGTCGAGAGGACCACCTCCATAGATCCCCCTCAATGAATATTCCTTCGATCCGCGGTGGTATCGGCTGCGCGGACTCGGTGTATAAATTCCGCAGCGTCATTATACCCCTGCAACGCGAGCTGCTTAACGCGCTCCCGTTTCGCGTCTGCACGATTCCCCTTGTGAGAATTTTCAAATGCATCTCGCCGATCGAATCTCGCTTAGATAGAAAAAAAAACAAACCTGACATCTACTGGCTTCGCACTAGCGGATAATGCGAGGCCAGTGGCTGTCGATGACTCGATACCAGGGGTTTAAAACAGTTATGATATCGGTTTCGGTTCTTGAAACAGTTATGAAGAACCGATATTCTGGATAACTGTTATAAGGAACCGAAATTTCTGAGTATATCGATTTCGGTTACGGTTCTATAACCGATACTATATCGGTTATAACGATTCTAAAATCGTTATTTTTTCGGTTCTATATCGATTCTAAAACGGTTCTGGAGTCGGTTTATTTCCGTTCGTAAATTGATTCTTATATTGCTCCTACGAAATTGTTATATGTGTTAACTCTCCGATGGCTGTGCATGGATTTATTTTGTCAATGCAATTCGAACGCAGACGTCTATTCTTGCTTTAACCATCATCTCAGTAATGTATCTACGTCAATGTTTTAGTACGTCGCACTGTTCGGTTGAAAATAAATTAGACGACTTCCTGAAAGAACCGCGATTAAAATCGTCCACTGATATTTGGCCGTAGTGGAATAATGAAAATACATCCGAATTATACAAATTAGCGGAAGTACTTTTAGCTGTACCACCAACGCAAGTAAGCGTGGAGCGTTTATTTTCGGCATTGAAATTTATTTTATCTCCGCATCGCTCGAGAATGAACGGAAACCTAGTTAACGATATATTAGTAATTCGCTTAAACCGTAACAAAATTATAGATAATTGAATTTCTTAGCAATATTTCTTGAAAATAAATTCTTAATATGCAGTAATCTGTAAGCGTAATATCTACTTATTTCAATTCCTATAAAACCGATGCGAGAATCAATTCCAGAACCGTTTTAGAACCGATATAGAACCGTAACCGAAATCGATATACTCCGAAATTTCGGTTCCTCATAACAGTTATTCAGAATATCGGTTCTTCATAACTGTTTCAGTCAGAACCGATATATAACTGTTCGAAACAGTTATTTTCGGAACCGTTTCAATCCCTGTTCGATACCCTTGTTCCCATGGATCAGAAATGTTCTCGTCGGGAGGAGAATACTCGAACAAAGAGCCCTGTGCGATGCTTCTTCGCGTGCCAGAGACGAGGACACTTGATAATCTCAACGATTGCACCGCGGCTCGGTAGAGAGAACCAGGAAAGACTCTCAGCCTAATCACTATCCCTCGAGAACAGAGCGACGGCTCGGACCGCGATAGCTACAATTCTATTTGTACTCGACCGTTTAAGGGCGTAGACGCACCGAGCACGGATCACTCCCGGCGGGGCGGCCGATCGATATATAACGGCTTTAAAATCAGAATGGAGATGAGTACATAATAAAAGCCAAGATACACGGGGCGGGTCTGCGCAAACACCCCATCCGCCTCCCATACATATGCACGCTGTTTTTCCTTCGCGTCCGGGAAAATGGTTCAGGAGAGAATGCAGGAAAGAGGCTCGACGAGAAAAAACGAGCAAGTGGAGAGGCAAAGGAAAATATCTGCCTAGCCGTACGGCGCGACCAAATAATAAAACGCGGATATGGGATCGGGGATCTGAATCGGATATGTCGGGAGCGCCGCTGCGTCTACTCGTTCTCCCTTGGCGGGAAACAAATTATCTACGATGGAAAAGTCACGAAAATCCGTCGAAAGAGCCGCCGTGTTAACCCGAGCAGAAGACACTGGGACGAGGGACAGGGGGAGGATGGAAACGATGATCACCGCGCCAAAACGTAAATGGCCCCGACGGTTCGCGACGATGATAATAAACGAGGATGACTGTCGATGACAAAAACCTCGCACGCCCTCGAGCACGCATCCGACTCCAATTCCTGAATGGGACGACTGTCTTATTCATTCGTCGCGCTATAGAAAGCAGCGAACTCCGAAGCGAATTCCCAAATCTCGGTGTCTCGCTCCAACCCCCGTTGCTTTCAGCCTGCTTCCTCGATCATCCCCCATTCTCCGCGGACGAATTTATTCTCGGATGAACGGGGCTAATCCCAAGTTTGTAAACCTCTTACACGACGATTGCGTATAATTAGGCATTGTCTGACTGCGGAGCGAGCGCGAGTTCTGTCTCGACGCGGTCGCAAAGTATGCGATGGATGCTGAGGTAAAAAAGGAATTTGCGGGAATGAACGAGACGACTATTCACCTTCGTTCGTGCCGCAGAAAATTATCTTTTTTTCCACGCGTCTTTCTTCGGGGGTGAAAATGCCGAGAACGTTCGTTGAAGATCAGGGTAATTGTGGGAGAGATGCGGCACTGGGAGAGACGCCGCAACTTCGGTATTTCAGGGTTATCGGTAATAAAATACAACACTGTCGATTTTATTTGCTTTAGGCTGTTCGTTTAAATCGAAAATTAAACGTTTTTCGAAATGCGGCACCACTCCCGCATGTGCGGCGTCTTTCCTGCCATAGGATGTTTTTAGTTTTAATTTTTTAAGGGTGATAAATATTAAAATTTTGATTTTCTTTAATGCTAGTAGATTCACAAGATGTTAAACTAATAATATGTATCCTTGGAAAACATTTTCATTGCAAATTTTTGACACGGTGACAATTTTTTGCGTAACGCGCGGCAACTCTCCCACAATTACCCTATCCCTTCGATTCTGATTAACAGGTGGGGTTGGAGTTACCGTCGAAACTCACAGAGCCTTGAGGGACCATTTCGAGAGACGCGTGAAATTCCTCCAACAGCATTTCGAAAGACATTCAATATTGACCCAGTCGACGGTTTACCCCGCAGACGGGGATGGTTGCGGGTGCAGGGGCGGGTATCGTCTTGCCAGCCGCAGATGCATTAGGGAGAGCCACAAATTGGCATCGTTTCTATTCTATTATTAACAGACACGGCGAACGACAGCGTGCAAATATATACGATTGGGTTTTCGACGAGGAGGGAGGCATAAAAGCATCATTACGGCAACAGGCGTTCACCGGTCCGCCCGTGTAATTACTTCTATCTCTCGCGAGTAACCGAACCCCCATTTTCCTATCTAAACTCCGATTCCGTTCGATTCGATGCGCCCCATCGAAAAACACTGTAACGAACGCGTTCCGCTTTATTCGCCCAATAAATCCCTCCTTTACGCGCCTATTAAATCCCCCGGTCGAAACGACTTCCCTTTGTAAAAACAAGCAGACGTAAAGAGAAATATTCTTCAATCGTAACGTTGGAGAATGGTTACTGGATAGCAGAGAAGAGTTAATTCTACGACTGAATGTATCTATTACCCAGCTGAAAAACCCCTTCACCGCACAAAAACCTGCCCGTTCCCACCGCTGCTTAAAATAATGATTTCGAAGAGGAAAGCACGTTTTCA
The DNA here is from genome assembly GCF_050908995.1 of Andrena cerasifolii. Classification (NCBI taxonomy): domain Eukaryota; kingdom Metazoa; phylum Arthropoda; class Insecta; order Hymenoptera; family Andrenidae; genus Andrena; species Andrena cerasifolii. Next base: position 10,963,172 of record NC_135124.1, on the reverse strand, counting down.
CTACCCCCGAAAAGGGATTCCTTTCCTTTGATCTCCGTGAGCAGCGATCATCCCCCTCGCTCAAACGATTTCCCAGCAAACGCGGGCGATCGTTTGATCGAGTTAGACCGAGATTTAACGAGCGGAACGAATCATCGATCGTTCTAATCCAAAGTTGCGCCGAACTCGCACGGCCGGCAGGGAAGGAAAGTGTCTGAATGGTTGGCGCGCGTGTCAGCATCAATCTTTCAGTTCCGCGAAATGATTCTCGGCAGGATTTTACAGCTCGATCTACGGGTGAACGAGACGCGGGACGGTTCCCCCCCAGGAACCCCGCCACGTGGCCGCGTACAAGCGAAATTCGAACAGGGGGATGCCTAGCCACCCCTCGGCAAGCGTCAGAACGCTGTCTGCGTCCACGGGGGTGAGACCAATGGGTCCTCGAGGTAAAAGAGCTCCGGTGACCTTGACAGTGTGCCCATTGATTCGGCGAAATGGAGCCCGGGAACGATCGCAGCGAAAGATCCGCGACGAAGCGAATCGACGCGTTCGGTCTCGTTTTTTTTTTCCCCCACCCCCTCACACGATTGATCTTGCTGGTCGCGGCCGTCGACAGGCTGAATATTGAAAATTCGTCCCGGAATGCATAGAATATTTCCGAGGTGGACGGATGCTATTGATTTTCAGCCCGATGTCACGGGGGTGTAAACGGTGAAACACGCGTGTAAAAGTCCTGCCTCCGCGTCGAGGCTTCGTCGATATTTACGTGACGCGGCTACATTGATTTTGGATTGCGCAGGTGAGCACGTAACTGCGTAAATAATGAGGCTCACCCACGCGGAACACGATGTTTTATTCATCGCTGTCCGACCGTGCCACGGGGCGGGATGGAAAATTTTTAATTCCCCATAAAATCCCGCGATCGCCCGGAAGCAATGGTGAGCTTCAAACAGGGACGCTCTAGATAATATCCGCCCTGGTTACCGGGCATTTATTATTCTCCAAGAAGCTCCGCGAACGGGAGATAGCTCTTCCCCTTGAACACCGGCAAACGGAGGAGCCCCGCTTTCGTCCGATCAATCGAGCTGCAGGTAATTGCGACTGTAATATCCGTCCAGTAATTTATTGCTCGCCAACAATCGCGATTCTTTTCATGTTTCTCGTCCATCTCCTCGACCTCGCGTAATATCGAAGCGGCTTTGCGGCTCCTCGAATAGAGGCGAAATTGCCAGGCGATTGACAATATTTCCCCGCGATTGATACTGTATCGGGGCTAGCGGTGCTCGCGCTGTCCCTCTTTCCTTGCCTGAATATTGCTCGCTATTAAATTCGTCTCGCGGACAAGTGGCGGCAATAAATAGTAAGAGCTCGGTCGAATATCCTCCGACCCGAGCATCTTTTATTCCCTCCCGTTCGTATGGGAGCGTCGAAGCGTGCCGGAGCAAGCGTTCGTCGTCGAAACTCCGATAGTAACCCAAGAACTGTGTCACGCGGTTACCGAAGGAACTCCGACGATTCTTTTTGGTACCCCGCTTGGTCACGGCCATCTTTTGACTTGGTTCCTCTCGCCCGCGCACGTGACGGGGATTTCAGTAGCGTGACGAGCAGCGAGGGCGCCGTAAAACCGAGCACGCATCCGCTTACATAACGAATCGCGGGCTCGATCCAGGCGGCTCGCCCCTCTGACGAGAGTTTCCCTCCTACACGCGGGCGTTCAAAACATTTCTAGCCACGTGACCAATTTTACGATCGAATGGCGACTCGTGCCTTCCCCGCGTGTCCCTAGGAGGCCCGACAAAGCTGCAGCGTGTTTTGTTAGGCGGCCGTTAGGCATTCGGCGCAATTAGTGAACGGCGGGTAAGAAGAGCGCGCCCGGAGCGCGGAACAGTGGGCGAAATAGAATTTCATTTGGAAAGAGATTGCGAGAGGTGTTTCCGGCATGCTCGGGGAACGGGGTTGAACGAGAGGAGGCCACTACCCCGGGGCGCAGAGAAATCTGAATTATGTTATTCTTCGGACAAATGAAAGGAGATCAAAGGGATCGAAGCGGCGCACAGTGGGGAAATTTTGCGATTTTATGGCCGAAACTGCAGAAATGAAAATTTTTAATTCTACAAATTTAATACAAATGTCAATTGAAGGACTATTTCCATTTTCGTGGTGAAAACCTCAAAACTTATTTTTAATATATAAAATTCGGCACTTTTACGTTCTAATATATGAGAAACTAAATTATCCGAGAAACAGCACTTACAAAAATTGCGAACGATAAAGATTTTTTTATTATTTACATTTATACACTTTTTTCTTTGTTAGAGCATGCCTCTGCTACAGTACAGCAGGGCGTAGCAGAAGGGTTATCGCTTCTGACGACAAACAAACATAAATAATACAAGCAATCAAAGCTGACTAAAATCGTTTAAAAAAGAATAAAAAAGTTTGTAATGTATAACATGTCAACCAGTCTCGGTCACAGTTATGTCGTGTGTTATATAGACAAGACACACTGGATCGTGTTTAAAAAAATGCATATAATTACAAGATTAGTGGCATTGGCAAAATTGGTGGCATTTGATATTAGTTCTTCAATTGACATTTGCATTTATTTTGTCGAATTCTAAAATTTATTCTTGTGGTTTTGGCCCTAAAACCGCGAAATTTTCCCACTGTGCGGCGCGGCAATGTAGTAGCAATTTGAATTTAAATCGGGGAGCTGACCCTTGCCCGCGCGATCCGTGTTATTGCGTTTTTTCTCCTCTGCAGCGGCGCCGGGCAATACACCGCGACGTGGTTGTAACAGTGGGATTAGACGGTGCGAGACAGGACAGCATCGAGGACGAAAGTCGACGGTGTCCTCGGGGGTGGTGGAGTCGCGTTCTATGACTCGACGAACGATGCACCGGGCGGGTAATGATTCCCTCGTGGCTCGTAACGGTTTGCTCGGGCTGCATTTCCTGCTTGTTCCGCGAAACGATCCAGACGCATAACTTCCGTTCGCCGGGCCGACCGCAAGGTCAGAGGTGAGCGCCGTGCATAACGTCCACGTCGCTCCACCCGGTCTAACTTTCGACATTATTCGCGTTACTGGCCACCATTATTATTCCCCTTGCCCTAGCCGTTCCTGTTTTTGCGCAACCGTGCAACGAAAGCGCGCCGAGAACTACCTGCCGAGATACCACTCGAATATAATGCTAATACCGAACGTGAGCAACGTGATTCCGTGGGTTCTCTCGAATTAAAACGAAGACGAATGTGCCGCCGGATTCCGTGCCCTTTCGAGGCAGAGTTTCCACAGCGAGGAGATAAATCGCTGGAATCGACTTTCCTATGGCTGGCGTTTCCTGGCGCCGATACAGGGCGAGGGAAGGGGCGGATAGCAACCCTTTCAGGGAAAAGAATCGGCACGGGGTCTCATTGGCAGGTGGCGAGTGGAAAGTGGTTCTTAAGGGACCTACGGAACGGAGAGTTCGTACGGTACCATTCGTCTGAGTGGAAGCTCGAGCAAGAAGGATCGTCGCCATTGGTTTCCCCGCCGGCGGGGTTAGGGTTCGTTGGTCGACTGCGGAGGGATTCCTGGCGGTACGGTGAAGGCGCGCGTGCACCGTCGACGGGCAACGTGTGCCACTGAATCGGCCAGGAGACATAAAAGCGTGCATGGAGAACGAGCGATACGGATTTAGGTCTCGGTAAAGAGAAGGAGGAGAGAGAACTCGCGGGAGAAGAAAGAGGACGGGGCAGACTGGTCGTCAAAGAGAGGCCAAGACGCGTAGCACCTTGAACGAGCGATGAACGGCTCGTTGACCAACACTTGGTCCATCGTCGAGGGGTCCATAATGCACGTAACACCCTCTTCAGAGGAACGCCAAGCGCCTTATTCACGTGAAGCCCCATGAAAGCTCATAATATCCAGCAGCAACGGGAGAGAGTGTAGTTTGGCGCGGGCGAGAGGCCACGGGACGTCTAGACTCTCTCTCTCTCTCCCATCCGCGGCCATAATTACGAGACGTTAATTACGCGATGAATGCACCCGCGGCATTGGAGAGAGAGAGCCGCGTCACTCGAGAGCGGTGAGCTTTCAAGGGTAATGCAGCAGCCACTCAGGTACACCAGATGGTGTCGATCCGTTCGAGTTCGCCTCTTTTATCCGCGGCCGGAGTGTTATTCCGCCTCGTGTTCGAGTGCAACAATAAGAACCGCATCTGCCTAATCGCCCGTTACTACAGCCAACTACCAGCAACTACAACCAACTATCGGCTCGAAATCAACTTTCCACCGTGCTTGCTCCTCCCTGCCCTCGCCCTCCTTCATTTTCATCCGCGGGTAGCGAGACGACAGGGTTCTAGGAATAACAATAATAATCGCGATCGCGACGCCACTTGATCAGCGAGATACCGCGGCAACGGCTGCACCCAGATATACGCAGCCATCTAATGGAGGCTGCCACGGCTTCTTAATTAGCAAACGAACCTACGCGGAGCTGATTTTTCCTCCCCAACCGCGAATCGATGATTCGCAAAGTAGCTCGAGGGTCGACGGCCTAGCGGCTCGCACAGATTCGAAGGAAGAAATTCCTCTCGGCACGACGCTCGATCCAGCACCACCCAATATTCCGCGGTGGTGCCTGCGCTACCTTCGCTGGCAGCTCTAGAATTCACGGTATTCCTCTTTCTCCCCCGTTTCTCGCCCGGCCCGCGCTCGCCTATTTCGCTCTAGTTACCGGCTTTCCATCAACAACTTAGACGCTACCGTAAAACTCTTCTTGTAGCGCGAGGCAACGCGGCTTGGAACAGTCAAACATTCGAGCGAGCGGAGGGAACGCGGCTGGAAGTGTGCATACAACCAATGGCCCGAGGAACCGATGGCTAGAAATGCGAAATTAATCTGGAACGGCCGACGAGCAGGGACGCGCAGGTAGCTGGGGCCAAGTTATCGATAGCGCGGGATGAATTTAATGACGCGGGAGAAGCGTACGTGACTCGATAATTACAGCCGGTGCTGAATAATCGTGGGATTCGGCCGAGCCAAGGATTTGGAATTGAATCAACGGTTAGCGGCCGGGTTTGGCCAGGCGTCAGGGTGACGCGCCAAATCGAGCGTTCTCGCGGTCGAAAGCTCTCGCTTTCGAAAATTCCCGCCGCGCCCGTTTTATCCATATTCACGCGCACCGGCGAATAATTGGGCGGAAAATGCTCGATGGCGCGCGTCCATGGCTTTTCACCGACAAGGACTGGATCCTGCCCGAGGACTCGTCGCGTTTTACCCCATCGCGTCGCCCCGACGACGACGGTACCCCCGGCAGATTTATAGCCGATGCGTGATTTATCGAGCGACGCGGCAATTAAATCGCAGTTTATATTAAGCCAGTCTGCGGGATCCATAAAGGGTTATTACCGTTGGAGATAAACCGACAGCAGGGGGACACAGATCTCCGCAAACGCGTACGACGAGCCGTCGTTTGCAATTAAATTAAGCCAAATTACGCGCAGGAAAATGAATAATTATCGGGCCCGGAAATATGAGAGACACCGAGCCGCCCCACCTGCCCCCCGTTCTCCTCGTCGTCCACCGTATTGCACAATAACCTCTCCGCAGGCTTAAACGTGAAATTGAATGGTCACCCTGTGTATACTCTGCTCGCTTAATTTCGTTCGGTTCGATTCGCAGTGCGAACAAATTTTTGGAATTACGTGAAGGATATGCCTTCGAGAGCACACTGGCCCCCTACGAGAATAATCTGCTTTGTCTTGCTTGTCTGTCTTTCTCCCTTTTACGCGAGTGACAAGAAAATCATAAACGCCATGCCTTTTGACGATTCTCTGTACGGTTAATAATTAATATTCGAGCTCCATTGTACGGTCCGAACTGAGGCGAATAGGATTTACATTCACACCTATTTCGTCCCATTCTATCCACCACAATGAAGGCCGAATAAAGCCCACAGAAGGCTGGGGATTTATCATGAGGGTTTCGATCCATTTCTATGGACCTGCCGCAGTCGAAAACCTGTGCCACGAGTGTATTTTGTAGAATCTCAAATATGGGTCCACTGTGTAACGATCACTGCGCCCTCATTGACGAAATTCAATGTAAACTCTTGGAATTTCTATTGTACAACCCTGGAACCTTCCCGAGGCTTCCGCGACTTTGGGAAAGTAAGAATGAAATTGTAGATACTCGACTTCTCGATCATATCCCCGTGATTTCTGGAACCGTTCAGATTCCACCCCCCTGAACATTTTGAAAACGTACCCACGTAGTACTTCAGCCCAGAAATAAGAATCCCTCTTCGTACCGAGTAACGATCCAGCCTCCTCTCCACCTGCAGTTTTTACATCGCCAGCTCGTACGCGATGAAATAAATAAACAGAGGGGCGCGGCCAAGATTTTATCGAAATCTTTTCTCCGGCGGCGTACAAAGTTATCGCTGTGGGGTAGAGAAGGAGGCGCGCGATGAATACGAAACTCTGGACAAAAGTCCGTTCGGAAGGAAACTTCCATTTATACCAGATGCCATTCGAAGGAGACAAACTGCTAGGAGCGAGGGCATGGAAACGCATACGCGCACCTACCCACGACGCCAAGTTTTACGAGCGTCCGTGAACCCCAACGGGAAGCTTTGTGGATAGGTCACGAACATCGTGGAGCGGCGCACGGGATCGCGAACCCGAGACAGGTCGACAGCTGTACCGACGATCGTAATGCCAAATCGAATCGCGAGGGGAGGGCAGGGAAAAGTGACACGGCAGAGAAGTCCTCTCCGCCGCGTGTTACTTTTATTTACCATGGGGGTCAGCGAGCATAGGAGGCCGGGAAATTAGCAGAGTTTGGCCCGCTTGTAACGACCGATCGCTTTGGCCGAGACAGGATCGAAATCCCCTGTACAGAACTCGTGAAACCCGCGCCATCACTTAGCCCACCATCGACAAACCCCATGAGCCAGAGTCAATAGCTAATATTGCCCGTTTAGATCGAGCTAGACGAGCGCAGAGAATGCTCCTCGTTCAAAATGAACCTCCCTGCAGCAAACAACACCCCCTCTCCCGTCATCTAATTTGCTATCCCTCTCGCTCGTTCCCCCGTCCGTCTACCTGCACCCCGGCGAGCGAGGCTCCATTGTTCGTCTCTCTTTCGACCATCGACACGTCCGACCCGGTCCCTGGCGGTAATTATTTATAAACACCGGTGCCATTGACGCGGCCGAACTAATATTGTTTTATACGTAATGGAGTCCGGACACGAGAGAGGTGAAAGACAAGCCGGCGTCCCTACGTTTGGTTAAACGGTCACGCATCGGTCGTCTAAGCTTATTCATTCATGCGACCGGTCGTCAAACATGTCGCACTATCGATTCGCCGGCCCTGATCGGCTGTACCTGACTAGACGCGCGTGGAATTCGCGCGCGTGCCGTTTTTCAGCGTCAAAGGGAGCACTGTTGCGATAGACGAACGGAACGATCGCAAGTTCAGGACGTCTGGCCAGGCGCCTTTGAAAATTCCTCGTCTGGCCCGAGAGGCGCGAAGAGGAAACTCTGTTTTTCTTGCCCTCTCATCTCTCATACACTTATCTCTCGACGGGCCGGAGGAAAGGAAGCGGAGGACAAGCGATTCGTCTCCGCTTCGTCTTCTGCCTACTTTCCATCAGTGCACGCGCCGTGCACGTACACGCGCTTCTTGTTCCTCTCGTTTTTGCGAGGGCCAACGCTGAACGCCGCGAAAACGAGGCGAGATAGACGACCAGGAGAGGTCGTACCTCGCTGAAATTAGAGTAAGACTTTCCCCGAGAGGCGCGGAGAGTTCACCGCGCCGCAGACATCTTCCTCGACCGGATTCTGCCCCCGGCGTTTTTGTTCGTTTACGGCTCCCCAGCCTTTCGCTCGCTCTATTAGCCTCTATCGTCGAATAATTACATCCTCTGATATTAACCGCCGCCCTACTGGTATTGTTCCCGATTTATCTCCCCGTAAAAATCGCGCTCGCGATATGGAATACCAGGGGGAGGCGCCCACGTATAGGGGAACAAAGAGAGAGAGAGAGGAAGAGAGGCGCGACAATAGCGGAAACAGCTACTGGCTGCTTCGAAATCCCTTGTGCACTCGACATTAATTCTCGCTACCCGGCGAGTCCCTTCTCAGAAGGAAAAACAACGACCGATCGGCGGACAGGGGGGACAGAAAGAGCAAACCAGAGACACCCGCGGAAGAAGAGGAAACGCGAGTACGAAGATATAACGTACGTAGAAGAGGACGAATCCAATGGATGCACGATCGCAACCCATGTCAATTGACTGCACTTCCCGACCCAACTGTTAGTGTCTACGCGGCTTTTTACACACGCGCAACGATTGGATGCAATACTTTCGATCTCTTTCTGCGGCTTGTATCTTGCATGGATTAATCCGCGTTTCACGGTACCCGAGACTGCCTCGTCAAATGTATTTTTCTTAAAGTGATTTCTCGAAGGAATTCGACGATCAAGATTTCTTTCTCTGTTTCATTACGAAAATTGCATAAATATTGTAACGTTTCGAAATTGACTCAATTGCTGTTGAAAAATAAAATATTTATAAAAAAAAGTTTTAAGTTGAACGCGTTTATTAAAAATATAGTAGATACTAAATTAAAATAGACTAAAAACTAAAAAATAATTATTTCCTTGTACTTCAATATCGATGGTGATATTCTACGAACGCCTGCAAAGTTTTAGTTTTACTTTTTGTCGTTTTCATAAAGAACGCGAGTGGCTGATTTCAAGTCGTTTGGATTTGTGGTTATGGGTTGCATTTATCGATGACTGGGTAATTTTTTCACCCGGTCGGGGTTAATTTTTTTAAAAAATATTGTATTGTCATCCAAACTACGCATGCCTGCAAAGTTTCAAGACAATTGGATATTTGGAAGTGGGTTAAATTTGAGTTGCTAGATTTGAACCATACATACAAACATACAAACAAACAGAGGATCGAAGCTGAATAAAATCGTTTAAAAAGCTTCGCAAAGACGCTCAATAAAAATCCGAGCAATAATAATTGGCATCAGCTTTAATACTTTCGGTATTGAATTTTCATACACGGTGTGCGGAATTCGTTGGTTACGTATAGTTAACCACAGTGGCCGAACGCCTGTAGGCGTTCAACGCACGTGCCCCGCGGAGCGAACATTAGAAAGCCTTCCCAGCACCGGAAGGCTTAGCGCGATTGCAAGGAAATAACGTAAGGAAAAAGGACTTACCGGCCGTAGACGAAGGACAGAGCTACTCGTCACGAGGGAAGGTCACAGTTCGACGCCTCATCCTGGACCGGAAGCGAAGCAGAGCCGTTCGACGTTCGATGCACCTGTTCTGGATCCACTTGGCGTCACACTTCAATCACATCCGTTGATATCCTGTCGCGCCCTCTTTGGTGTCATCGTCGAGGCACCCTCGCTAAATAATTTCCCGCCGATTTCTCCCTTCTATCGAGCGGGCCCTTTGCCCCGAGGCTGGCTTCCCACGATATAACCGGTTCCACCGAGCGGTATTCCCGAATTCGCGGTCCTCGATTCCACGAAATTCTTCTCTCCTCTCCCTTTCTCCCGCCGGCGACAGTTTTCTACGAGGTGGTAGCCGGCGGTCACGCGGCAGGACTGTTCGACGAGAAACGCGGCCCGTCACACTCGCGGATATTATTCACTCGACAGCGATTACACGCGCCCGAAATAACGCAACGCACAGCAGACGGAGACACGGAACAAAAGGAAAGCCCACGTGGCGTTTAAAAGGCGAAGCCGCGGGAAGCGACGCTGCTCCGAGACGTTTGAGGTACGCGCGCGACTCGTCAACCGACTAAATTCTCCGACGCCAGGCAGCACACCGGGACGTCCTTCGAAAGAATGCGCGCGCCGCGCGCGTCTTCGGCTCTGTTTACTTTTCGCACTGAATGGAAAGCGGCCCGAGCCGCGGAGCTTCTGGCGGCACGGGGGTATGCCCTCGGCGACAGGCTTTTTCACGAATTCGCCGGCGACAAGGCGACTAGAACCGCACGATCGCCGCGCCATCGGCGTTCAAGAATCGCAATTGGCCGATCTCGAGCTCCGCTGCAACTTCACGTCGCTGCGGCTGCTCTTGCGGTTTTTGCTCCGTCGCCACTGGCATCGATTTCGATACTGATTTTTACCTGTGGCAACTCTGGACCCGCTGCGAAACACCGATGCCTATATTGTACCAGGACGGCTCCTGTCTAAACAACGATCGTGTCCGGCGCAGCTGCATTTCGGTGACCAGGCGAGAAACGATGCTTTCTCCACGGCACGGACGTCGGGTGAGCGCTCTTGTACGTCATTCTCCGTGAGATTCCCGCGGTCGTGCTTCGAGACGGAAATTAATGGGCGAGTCGGGGCACACGCGCGTAACCGAGTGATCGGTCGTGATCACGGTCGCGAGGCACGTTGTACAATGCCGCGTTAATCGAGATTTCGCGGGCTCCTCCTGGGACGTTTGGAAGAGCGCGAATATACACGGGATGCGCGTGTCCCGGCGGCTGCGCGTGTACTGCTCGCGCGGTTCCCGTTCCGACGTCCCCCCACCCTTGCCCAGCCGTCTTCTTCTGCAGAAACGAATGAGCACGGGACCCCATATCCCCTTCTCGCTCTTTCTCCCTCTCTTCGAACTTTGCTTTCTCCATTTCGCACACGGGCCTATCCTTTTTCTCTCTTTCTCTGCACAGTCGAAATCCCCTGCGCTCCAAACGGGAGATAACATTTGAAATATAATTTAATTTTCTATAGCCTGTTTAACGAATTGTGTTACTTATTATACATTCAAGCGTTGCTTTCAAATTAATAGTGTTCTTAAGTAGTCCGAGGTTTTCGAGCACGTTCTCGACTTGCATGCAGTAAACATAATGAGATTGCTTCGTTGTATGAAACTGCACTTATTTCGAGGCGTCGTTCCTTTCTTTAATTGGAAATAAAATTTTGCGTAACTCTGCACTGAGTCAGCCCTGGCCAATGTAAACAGCGCACCGAGAGTCAGTACCTACCTGGATATTGTCCTTGAGCACGTTGATATTCCTATAAACAGACGGAGAGGGAATTTCGTTCTTTTGCCTCGTTTATTATTAGCTTGATTACCACGGCGCCCCGGTGGAATTGCACCGCCGGGTTGGTGTTTTCTGCGTGGCTCGCGTTCACCGAAGCATCTTGATTGTAATTTTTCCGCTTATTAAGAGACGGCACAGGGGACCTCGTACGGAGACCGTATGCACAACTCCACAAAAGTGTATTGAATTTTAAGCGGAGAACATTTTGCATTGTGCCCAGACCGTTTGAATGTTTCGCGGAAAATCCGGCGATACACGAAACGAACTTTGCGGGGTTAATAAAGTATGAGAAAGTATACAGTGAGCCACGAAAGTATTCGAAAGCTCGCTATTAAAACTATAAACAATGCAAATATACATGTTAGACTTAAGTTCTAAAAGTAATGTTGTAACTACTATAAGACAGAAGTATCGAGATTGTATATATCAGATTTAAAATGGATCGGATAATATTTCTAGAAGTTATGAAACATTTATTGCAAATACATACTGAAACAGTGTCACAAAAGTATTCGAACGACATTAATTATACGCACTTTATTTTAAATTAATATTTATAATTAATGCCGTTCGAATACTTTTGTGACCCTGTTTCATTACATGTTTGCAATAAATGTTTCGTAACTTCTACAAATATTATCCGATTCATTTCAAATTTCATATATATAATCTCGATACTTGTGTCTTACAGTAGTTACAACATTACTTTTAGAACTTAAGTCTAACATGTATATTTGTATTGTTTACAGTTCTAATAGCGAGCGTTCGAATACTTTCGTGGCTCACGGTACATGGTTCCCCACAACACGCGGTACGAGTCAAATGGAGTAGACTGAGATTTTGTAGCAGGCTAAGATGTTCTAACACTCTGTATGCATATCTCGGTAAATGCAAATGTTAGTACAGGAAGAAGATGATTAGTCCTCCAAATGTATTTGTTATCCGAGTCACAAGTACATTCATATCTGTCCGAATTTCGCGGTTCATCAGGATATTCCTGAATTAATATTAATTACCTTATTTCGGGGACCTTGACAGAGCCTCCCCTCAGAGTCCCTCTCTTAATGTCGTCGGCTCTCCGTCTCTTATGTGCCCCAACCCAGACAACTCGACACGCGTTCTTACACGTACATTCCTGCATAAAAGCGAATGCGTGTGCGACGGGAGGCTTGAGCGCCACCGACCGTGTAACGCATCTCCAAACGCGCATCTTCTTACCACACCCCTCGGCAAATCCGTAATTAATCCCCCGCATTATTCAAAAGCCCCAGAGCTCGGAGTTACTCGAATCAATTTCGAACTCCTCGCCCTTCAATTCATTACATTTATGGTAATGCCAGACATTACAAGCCCGCGCGAACCGGGAAGGTCCGTAAAAGGATAGGCAGCAACGGCGTCGCTCTCGTGCAGCAGGGCAAGAGGCGGCTCGATAAATCTCCATCGCCGAAAAATCCAGTGTGAACGAGACTTAAAGGAGTCAACGATTCGCGATATGCGTATATATTATAGGATGCACGACCAGGTAGTACCAGAGTAGCTCGGACGTACCTAAGTATATATCGAGTATCGAGCGTGCCCTTGGGGGGATCGCTACATGGGCGAGCAGGAGAAAGAGAGGACTGGGGAGAAGTGGAAGGTACAGATAGACGAAAGGAACAGAGAAGAAAACGATTGAGATTGAATTATGGCTCGCAGCTTAAACGCCCGATTCAAATCGATCCCATATATCACATTACCTGGCACCTTTATTCTGCTTTCTACGGCCGCGTCCCACCCCCTCCGTTCCTCCGCGGCTATTGTTCTACCCTCTGCCCATCTCTCTTTGCCCGCGTTGGCCTCGGTGCGTGCAACAATGTACGACACTCTTACAGATCGGCCTTACTGCTCCTTTCGAGCTGCGATCTTGTCCGCTGCCCACGCGATCGATTTTCGGACGACCCGTACACCCCCGTGGATTCATCGATATATATTAAACGATCACGTACCTCCCGGCAGCCGAAACGACGTAACGTACGAACGAGAGAAATGCAGGCAACTCCGTTGTCGCCCATGGAACGTGACCGTACAGCCCCGAACCGTCAACACTCCAACGAAACATTGCGCCATCGTTCCAGGAAGAGCGTAATCGAAAATTTTCTAGTCCATTCGAAGTCTGATCTCGTCCTATACTCGCGCGATCGATTTGCAATGGGTGGAAACGATCCGCGAGCCGGAGGAAACGGCCCAGCGACGCCGATGGAGCGCAACGCTGCGACTCGGTTGCGTCGATAGGGGTAACGAGGAGCCGGGCCGCCGACGCGGAAAGAAAGTAATCGAAAATTTTCTGTGTAACTAACGAACAGACGACGCTACTTTATGTTACTGGCGTTTCTCTCTCTCTCTCTCTCTCTCTCTCTCTCCCATTCGCGCCAGAAGGGCAGAAGGCATAAACAGCGAGAAGGCTGGAGTTACATTGCCGCCGCCACCTTTTACCCGAGCTTACGATAATTTTCCCGTGTTTACGAGCGGCGGAGTATCGCGCCGGGGGAAAAAAACGCCCCGCTCGAAGTGGCACTCAGCTAGGATCAGGAGAAGGACACGAGATTGCGAACTCGCGATCCTCTCGTAATTGTGTACGAGCACGTAAATCGCGCGGTTCTTGTTAACGCGCGAATCAATTAAGGTGGACGGTCGCCGCTCGCAAGGAACCTCACCAAAATCTAAAGCAGGCCCTTTCTCGGGCCCCTTTTCATCGCGGCCCTCCTCCCGTTTCCAAGCGATCCTTCGATTTTTCTGTGTGCACGATGCATTCGCGCGTTCCTGCATCCAGTCACGGCACATTTAAACGAGTTTCGTTACGGAGATTGTCCAGTTGTCATCCCGTTCCCTCTTGCCGCGGCGAGGACTGCCTGAAAGCCGGCGTTCGCGGAGCACCGACGAGAGATGAGATTGTTTTGTTAACTGCCGAGCACCGCGCGAAGAATTATCGTGAAAGAAACTCCTCTTCTGGCTGCTGGGGAGCAGCGCAGAAACAAGTTTCTCAATTTCTTTTCGCAGCGCCACTTGCATGACGGATGGAGAGAGCCCGATGAAAAATCTAAATCCCCGCCGAGGAATTAATATTGCCTAGTCACGCGCTCGCAAATAGGGGCTGCAGTTAAATGGCGAGCGCGGAGAGAGAGAGGAAAAAAGAACTCGCTGAAAGGCGAACGGCGGAATCCTCGAGAGTAAGTCGAGCTTCTTTTTCGCAAAAAATTATGTGCCACTCGGCACTTCTCTGCATTCCACATAATAAACGCGGTTTAAAGCCGGGTACCGGTGTGTCACGATTTCTTGGCATTTTTCGCGCTCGTCGTCGCCGTCGCGGTCGTCGAGGTGTCGAGAGGAGGCCGCGTGTCGAAACGAATACCGGCGCGGCGCGCGTTCTCAGCCTTTCATTAACGACGATAATTTCCATTCCGCCGCGTGCGCGCGTTACGCGGATCCTCGAACCGCGGTACAATAATTATGGATGGTGGCTCGCTTCCTACCCCGTTAAGCGACGTCTATTTAAGCGGGCGGTGACGCGGCGAAGAAAATCCAACGACGAACGTCTTTGTCTCCGGCGACATAATGACGCGGAAGGAGGAAATGTAGCGGGGACCGCGCGATCCGCCGAGCATTGCCATTGCGGCGGAAGCTCGCTCATCGGATTATTGAAGGCACAAACGATGCGTCGCGGCCCGGTCGACGAGATTTCTTTGGAGGACAAGGGGAAACCGTTGCCCCGTTGTTCTCCACGGCGGCGCCTGAAACAGAGCGTCGCCAAGAAACGCTGCCACCGCGCCGCGAACAAGGGCTCGGCTTCGGTATTGTGAGGCTTTTCGCGGCGTCGACGACCCGCGGACTTTGTCATTCGCTGAGGAACTCGTTGCTTCTTGGTCGAACCGCGGGTGACGGAGCAGCAAACGCTCAGCTTGCAATTTCTAAAGTAAACGAATGGGGATCGCGTGTCTTCGTAAAACCGTTCGCCTATCACTTGGAGTGTTCGAATGGAATGTATGCAGGGTCTTCTAATCTCGTTTGCATTCGACGGTAAATAAAGTCCCTTGAGAAAGTGGTCTGGAGAGGTCGATTCGCCAATTTCCTTAAAGCTGAACGGAGGTTATGTGCTCACAGAGTCGTGTAAGCTCGATCAATCTGGTATAGGTAGACATAAGTCGGAGTATTACGTAAGAGCGGCACAAAGCTGCCGGATGAGGGTGGAGCGGGGCGAGGGTGGCGCAGGTCGCTTTTGTTTGGCTGGAGTGCACGCGTTTCACTGGTAGCAGCGGTAGCGGTAGCGCCGAGAGCCAGGGTGGCTGGATCTATACGTGGGCGCGCCTCACCGAGCCACCACATCGTCCACGCACCCCCTAACGCACCCCAGGCGAAAAGCAGGGGGTTCAAGTGTACGTGTATATACGTATACAGGCGCGTTTAATAAGAATACGCGCCAGAGCAGACAGTCGGTGCGACGGTGCAGCGCTAACATTTTATTTATCAGCGCTGATGGCTTTTCCGTTCTTCCAAGGGTTGTCGTTCCTTTTTTTTTTCGTCAAACCTGAAAGAAGGATCCCCCTGCGCCACGCACAATCGAGGACACGACGCGATGTTTCCCGCTGCTCCGCCACGTTAATTCATACCCGCGTCTGCTGCGTTTACCGGTCTAACGTATCCCGACTCCCGGGGAACGGTTATCAAACGGTGGCGGTTTCGCGAGCGGAGCCGCAGGCCCGTGAATTCGAGTGCCTAATGAGAGGAGGGACGCTGAGCAACGCCCGTATAATAACGGTCGCGCGATTTTTCACGGAACCAGGCAAAGGTTAACGTTGAAGTTTCGCTTGCGAAAGGAAGTTGAGCGTGGCTCGCGACGCTATCGCGATCTTCCAGCAATCATGTCAGAGCGGCGCATAAGGCCGCAGCACATCCACTGATATTTCCTACTCTCGCGATATACCCACCGCGGTGCTCGGAACGGTGAAAAATATTGTCAAGGCGGCGTTGAAATATTACACCGTGTCAGGCCGCAAGAATTGCTGCGCCGTCGACGATAATCTACCGCTGGCCGCGTGCGCGCAGCCGACAATTCGTATTGCTCGCGCGAGGGAAATACGAGCGGGATGACAATAAAGTCCGCGACAGGTGGAACACTTCTGCATACGGGACCAGCGATTATCGTCTGAATTCAAAGGGGCTGTAACGCGGACGACGTAAGTACAGACGTTGTTGTCGTGCTTCAGCGATACATCACGGTGCCATTCGACCGTTTCGCTGCCGTAACCCAGAACTGGACACCCCCCGGCCAATTTCGTCATTCCGTTTCCGTCGTAAGTTGGGCACTTGCAGTTTTCGCGCTGTCGGTCCCGCTAATTAGAAAAAAATTAAATTCACCCTACTCCTCCAACTCCTTGGATAACGAACGAGCGAAAGGCTTAATGGATCGACTGATATTATAATTCACCCTCGACGGAAACATTTCGAAACTCGCTTGTCCACGGTGATCAACGTTCCCGCCGAATCTGTTATTAGTCCAGTGAAATTACTTTTTTTCAACCCCCTGCAAAATGTTTAGCGGCGATCGGATCGCGATGGAGACTTTTGACATATTGTTTAAAACGACCAAATAAAGGCCCATACCAAAATTTAGCTCGCTGGGCTTTATTCCGAAGACAGATCCTAATTTCAATGGACTATATCGAGCCGCCACGACTCAGCCTCGTGCCAGCTACGCGAATCGCGTGAAAGTCGCGGGACAAGGAGAAAAGTTGCGGCCTACGAAAGTTTTGGCACGCTCGATAGAAGGAGAACGGAAAACGAACGGACGCTTAATTAACTCGCTCGCGGTGTCTAGCGAATAGCGAAAACGTTACCGCGATCGAGCCGCGATATCCGAATATACAGCTTGCAACCGTTGGCGCCGGCCCAACAGGCGTGTCCAAGACATTATACCCTCGTAAACACGAATTTGTCACATCGTCGCGGCCGTCCTGTCGGTGCGCAGCATTCTAAACGACTGTATTCGTACAAATTGCCTCGTTACGCCACTTTGTTTCGTGCCATCAGTCAACAGATACATATTGTGCACCCCTTTAGCAAATCTTATGCCTCGATTTTAACATAAAAATTACGAGGACTACTCTGATGGACCTGAGGCTTCCAATGAAAGTATCGAAGTGCACGGCGGATAGAAGAGAAGGAAAAAAAAAAAGGAAAGGAGGGTAAATTCATTATCCCTGTTTCAGGTTTCACAAGTTTACGTCCGATTACCTAGCAGATTGGATACAGTTGTTAATTCAGACGCTATCGGTCTACCCACTCGTCTGCCTCTCTTATTTTAATAATCTGCTATTAACGGAGCTCGCCTCGCTTTGCCCCCACCCGCCTCGCGGCATCGATAATCAGGCTCTTTTACTCTTGTACGCCCTCACCGACAACCGTTCCCCTTTGAAGCAAATGGCTGACGATTGTGAAAGTTTATCGCGACAGAGGGACCAGGAATTATTACAAGCCGGGTTCATCCCGGCGAATGTGATTTCCTTTGGACGTTATTATTCTCAGAATACGTATCTCAACGAGCCGGCGTCCCAGCCGTTTCCATTCGGCCCCCAGACCAGCCGAGAGATATTTTATCGTTAACGAGATGCCGATCCGCGTCGATCCCATTGCTGGACTCTTTTTCTTTGCGCCCCGCGATACACCTTCAATCGTCATTATCGCGCGTTTATCGGGGCACGCGTTAATAGGCGCGCATACGCGACTTGCTCGCGGTGGCTCCCTTTGATGCGCGGCTGGAATTCATGGCATTTGATCTGATTTGGAACGCTTCCCGACGCGGCGCCGTTCAATTTCTGTTGCTGCCATTCATCGCGCTTTCAAACGCGCTGCTCCCATAGATAAGGATGTCGCGATAAACTTGAATTAGCCCTATCAACATCAACCGGGCGATCGTTGTTAATTTATCGCGTCGGACATATGCCGCGTTATCCGCGTAGGTGTACGAAGCCGCTGTCCCTCTGCTGCTCGCCGGCTCGGAGTAACGACGGTAACGAGCGAAGAGGAGAGGAGACGGCGGGGAGCAATGACTCGGCCCTCTGTTCCACCGCGATTAAAAACTAGCCGAAGTAAGTAACAACCCCTTTAACTCGTAGCCAGCGTCTGTCCGTAGGCAGCATCGCGGACGGCAGATCTTCAGGGTGCTTTATCTCAAAGACGACATCGCTCACTAGTCACGGGAAATGGCTCTCGCAATCTTTCCCCTGAATGCCGGATGCGAGTCCGGCCGACATTCACAGGATATTAAATGAAAACATTGGACCGTCTTCCAGTCGACGGAACCATCTAATATTTGCCAAGAACGATATCGCAAAGGAACCATCAGCAGACACGGCTCTCTTTTCTTTCTGGGGCTTGCTTGCTCGCTTGCTAGCTGGTCAGAGTGGCTCGCTTCTTCGCCGGGGCTTAACTTATACCCCTGGTAAACGCGGAGACCCCTCGAACAGACGAGAAGCCAGCAGTGTCGCGAAGGAGGAGCGGCGGGAGGAGAGGGTAACGTGAAATCGCATAAGACCGAGATACGCCTTAAAATAATCTTGCCATTTCGCTGGTGCGCGCCGCATAATGCCACGGCGAAGTCGGTGCTCGCTCGGCTCCGCCGAATAAACCGAGAGATGAGTAGATTTTATCGCTATCAATTTACAATACGGCCCTCCACGACCGCGCCGCGGCAGGTTTTACGTTCCCGTTCTGGTCAACTAACGCAAAACGGATCTTATCAACCGCGCCCCGATTGTTTGCTCAAATAGAGAGCCAATTTTATGGTTTACACACTCCCGTCCGAATCGAGCGGGTGGAGGGATGAACAAAAAAAAAAATAAAATAACGAATGTTTTCATTTCCCGCGAATTAACGAAACATCAAAAATTCGCGATTCGCTCGGCTCTATTTGTCGATACTCGGGGGCGTCGATTGGAAATTTTACGGCGCAACAGATTAGCGCGATTCTGCGGCCCGTCCGCGATTGTCCGTACACGTGTCTGTCGATTCGAAACGGGTAATGCGGCAATGTGTTTCCCGGCGAAATTTTATAACGATGCCGGGCTTGTTTGTCGATGCTTTTTCGCGCGTGACCGTCGACAGAGGGGGCAGGGGAATCGGAACGGTGATCCCGCGGTCCATCATCGCATTTACGGATAGAATATCAAGACTCATCATCGACAGTCACCGCTGACAAATACGACGAGCACTGCATCACTGCGGATAAACAACGAGCCATTACTCCGATTCCCCAGGCCCGATATAACGTTTCATTGTTGTTCCGCGTGGTATTATTAACCGGGGCATAATTATCCGGTAAAACGTCCCGTTACAAATTGCGCTGCCTTAACGTTGTCCGTGGCTGGCAGCAAAACCTCCAGTGACAGCCGAAACACGTTCGCGTTCCTCGATTACAGGCGCAATCGTCCCTCTCGTCCCGCGGAATAACAAAGCGTTTCTTTGGCAGCCCCGTTAATTATCTCGATTGCGCGCGTTGCGCTCGCGACGGTATCCGCGGTTTTCCGGCAGGTCGAGTGGCCCGGAGAATATTATCAGTGTTAACGATGCCGTTTCGACGCCGGCGCGCGTGCACGCGCGAGAAGTCCGCGTGAGAGAGTAGAGCACGAGTAGTGCGTATGTCGGGTACGTACGGTTACGTGTAATTAAATCGACGCCCGGGCCCAGCCGTCGCTCTTGCCCGTTTATTAATTAACGCGTTACGTAGGAACTTATTACCACGCGATAAAATCGTCTGCAGCCGACAACGGCACCGCGACAATTTACTTGTCGGTTTGTCCCCATTCATCCCGATCGCGGCGAAGCAATTAATTACAATCAATATCGGGTTTCACTTTATTTGAATACCCGGCGCCGACAGTTGCTCCACCGGACAGCGTCGCTTTTTTTTTCACACGTGCCTAACCGATGCGTGGTCTACTTGCAGCAATCGAACTCCCTTTTCTTCGCCGGTTTATCCACGCAGAATCCACCGGCTGCGGGGCCCGACCTGGCTCTATTCGAGCAGAACTTGATCGAGTGTGACGCCGAAGAGCCATCGCTGTCGCAACTATCCAAAAGTTTTTCAATCGATTCCGGAACAACGGGCTTAAATTTCCCCCCGAGAGCACGGGCGCCCCGGATGATTGCTCTCTCCACTGCTTTTTCGGCCGTCTTTCGATCCTCTTTCATGCACTGTATCTCCCGTCGCAGTTGGTACACCTGTGAATAAGATATCACATGAGAGATGGTTTCTAGGAACCCGATCGGTTGAATGTCGACAGAAATCATGCCCCACTTCCCACTCCAGCTTCTCCATCCGATCGTACTCGCATTTAGGACATCCTTTAGGTGATCTCTTTCGTTCCCCCGCCGGGCAAGGCGCAGTCTTTTGCGCGTTGTTAACAGGCTTATCATTCGATTTTCCTGGACACGATACGCGCTGACCGCCGTTTCTTCCGCGCTCCATCTCTGGACACAGTGCCTCTTCCTCGCGTCCCCAAGATTTCTTACGCTCCGCCGCCGGGCATCGCACCTCTCGAATCTGTTTCTTCTTAGGCTTCCCTTGGGGGCATAGTACTTTCTTCGCACACTTCGCTACCACTTGCTTCTGTCGGCATGGTACCTCTTGCACATGCGTTGGCATAGCCGCGTCGCTTCGGTACCGAGAGTTTCTTCAATTAATTTTGACGCATGGTTAGACCGTTCAATGGCCGAAAGAGTTCGCCGCTTGAAGGTATCGCCTTTCAAGAGTCGCGTTCGATATGACGGTCTCGGAAACGTCAACGTCGAACGGTCGTCGAAAAGGGTTTTGCAAATTTTTTTCTGTACCGAGCGCGAGCCCACGGGGAACAAGAGACCTCGTATTCACTTCTTCGAAATTGGCTTCTTGGACTTCATCGCTTTCGGGGACAGTTTCTTCTTGCCTGGTCCACTGCCGCCGACGTTCCCAGCCGGCGTCACATCGTCGAAATGCTTCTCGGGCCTCGGCGGAAGGTTCTTCTCCGCGACCGATCGCAGCACGCGATTCACCGTTGGGAAGTCTTTGTTAAAGCGTACCGGGCCGACGAAAGCGGCAAGACGATTTTCGTAGTCGGCACTGTCGCGTTTCAGCTGGCCGTTCTCGTATTCCAATCGCGCGATGTCTTTCTCCAGCTGCGCCATGCGTTTGTCCTTCTCGGTGGTCCTCTTGGCCTTGCGGCGCACCTTCTTGTTCCCCGTGGACATGTCTCGAAAGAACGGACTCCGGGGATTCCGCGACGAACCCTCGTTAATGGGGTTACTGGGGATCGATTGAACTTTTCTCGCCGCCCAACGTTGCCTCCTAGCAACAGCGAAACACGAGAAAATTTGCGTTTCCACCGAGCTCGACAGACACTCGGTGGGGGTTAGCTGCCGGCATCGAGTTGCGCCGTGTTGTTTTAAAAGCCAGCTCGTTTTATCGCGGAACAAAGCGGGAGCAAGACGCCAAACTTCGCACTCCGCGAAATGAATCCGTTATATATGAAATATATTAAACGATCACGCGCCGCTGCTCTCCGCGATATTACGAGCTCGTGCTTTTCCAACCTCCCTCCGCGCGTATTGCATTTTATAAATGCAGACACCGCTGTCGGCTGGAAGCCCAGCGAAGGGCCGAAACATCCCTCTTTTTCTGAATCGTCGAACTAAATGAAACATCCGCCCGTCGCCGCGAGAGCGTCGCAATATTTTAACGCGACCTCGTAATAATATCGTTTACAAGCGAGATCCCGCGGGGGAGACCGGTACTCTCCAGCGCTCCTTTATTCCATTAAAACGGGGAGTCCTTGGTTCCGAGCGGAAGCTCCGCCAGTCAGGCAGACCTTCCCTCGTTCACCTCGAATCCTCCTCGCGCTCCTCCGTCGTTACCTTTTTCAATCTGGCTACCGTAACGGCCCGTTGCCGCTGCCGATATTGAGCACGTTTTAATGCAGGACCTCGTTGCGTTAACAGGGACTGGAATATCGTCGTGGAATCCAATTCGCGAGCCACCGCTGGCGCCTTTAAATATTTATAAAGACACGCACAGGGATGTCGGGGCCAACGCGATTATCTCGATTGTCGAGCCGTTCCGTCCTCCCCCTCCGACCATTCGATCGCCTAGCCTAGGTAAATAAATTTTCCACCGGGGAGGGTTTCGTTTATCGAATTCCTGGACGTGGGGCCCGCGTTCAGTTTCAACCCTTTGGAACAACACGAACGCGGCCCAAGAGGGTTCGTCTTACCGCGCTCGGGCGCGTGTCGTGGGACTCGGTGTGCGCCCACACGAAGGCGAACCCCGTCCCGCTGCGTACACACATGGCACCAGAACGAATTTATTTAACCCAATTAAGGAACCCTGCCGAGAATCTTCGGGCGTCTGCTCAGCCAATTGAAAGTTACACGTGTTTTTGTCAGCTCTCATTTAACGCCAAAGCTCGCGCGGGGAGGTGGCGTGAAACCAGATACGAGACGAGCAGGAGAGATTAACAGGAGGAGAAAAGCGAGAGGGTGCTCTGTAAACGAGCAAGTGTTCGCCTCGAGAAGGAAGCCCCCGGTCGACGTCGCAGGCCACCAAACGCGTCGCTTGCACGAGGAATCGAAGGAAACGGATATAGAGTTTCAAGATCGCCCGGGGAAGATCGATCGATTTTTACCCTGCTTTTAATTACCGCCCGGCTATGTAAAGAGACAACGTTTCAACGTGATGATTGTAATCAATGCACGAAACGCAGCCTGTCAAGCCAGCAGAGCGAAAGACGAAGGGGTAAAAATCTAAACTGTGATAGGTACCGTAAACTGGGGGAACATTGGCATCTACTTAACATGTATTAAAAAGGAAAAGGAAACAGATTTTATACATTTTCACACTTGTATTACCATCACAAACGATGCAATGTTATAATAGGATACCTAAACAAAATTTAAAAATGTTAATTAAAAAAAAAACAGTAAAATAAAAATAGTAAAAAATAAAGCATTTTGAACATAAAAAGAAACAAATTTAAGTGTTAATTTAAGTTCAGATGAGGTAAAACTTTAACTTTTTAGCAAATGTAAAAATTTGATGAGGTAAAACTTTAACTTTAAAGCAAATGTAAAAATTTTAATTTTTATATTATACAGCAAAATGTTCCAAAAACATGTCAATATTCCCCCAGTTTACGGTAGGGGAGACAGGGGCTAGTTGATACAGGTGCAAGTTGATAGAGACGAATTATCTTGACACCGTATATATGTAGCTCCATTTGAGCAAGATATGTGAAGTTTGCTGTTCAATTCTTTCCTACGATCCAGCATACGAGTGTGCACATTGACGTTAACAATCGGTTTTTAACTGTTCCGTTTATATAGAGAAAAAGTAAATAGTTTTGATACATACAAATTGATCGTCCCAATAACATTTTGTCATTCATTTTGTATCTATTTTCCCAACTTTTCATTTACAATATATTAAAGAGGAAGGACCAAAGTATATTTTAGCATTTTTGTTATCAAGTAATCTATTCAAACATAAATGAAAAGCATTGAAAACTGAGTAACGTATCAACTAGCCCCGATCTCCCCTACGTTTTACAGACGTTGAAAAAAATAAATAAATTCCCGGGAAGCCACGCAAATGGAAACATTTCATCAGGGTCCATTTGTTCCTTAAAAGTGAACGCGTACACCGCGCGGAAAGTAAATTTAATCTTAGTAATTCATTGGACCATTAACCGATCCCAATATCTACCGAAATTCAATTGGACGTAACGAATTCCGACCGCGTAGGTATTTTCGCTTGCTCCGTGGTTTTTAAAGATTTCTTTGCGTTCGGTCTGCCAGCGGCCCGGCTAAATTTCTCTCTGTATTACGCGTAATATGCATGTCGCTTTTTATTGCTGACCATACGCAGGGATCCTACAGAGAGGGGAATCCAATTACTATCTGCGCCGCATTTGGCATGGTACGAACGGACTCCATCCGCTTGGAGTTGCATCTATTTCGCATCAGGTGGAAGCCAATTGTGCTAGACCGGACCGAGCCAATCGCGAGTCCCGCTCAATAGTACCGTACTAAATTATTATAATGCCGGGCGAACAAAGCATAGCTCCCCGGAAATTCTATGCTAATGAATTACGAAATCGAATCTGATCCCTGGCTAACGTTTGCCGCGCCGATACACTCTTCTGGATTTAATTACGTCGGCGTCGTAAACGCGTTTGCCTCGAGCGCATTTTTTTCATTGTCCGACGCCGATCGATGAGTGATTCTGGTTAATTGCTGGCGACCGTTCGTGCAGGTATTTGGAGAAAAATATCACCACCGGGCGCGGGTGGTATCCGGACGGGAAGAGAGCGTTGTTGATACTGGCAGCATCCTCATCCCGGCGACTCGTCAATTACGGGACGCGTAATGAATGAGCGCCTTCATAATTCGCGAAAAAAAACTTATCTCCTCGCCCCTTTAACGCATCAACGGATGCCGTCAACAGGCGCCCGTGCGCTTCGCTTAGCCCGGGACGTAGTAATGATTCTACGGGGACACAGAAGTAAATGTAGAAGACCCGCCACCTTCGTGTCTCTGCTATTTCTCGTCGCAACAGACCGTATAATGCGCGCACTGCCTGGTGTCGCGACAGAGAACGCGCACGGGTATATAGAAGAGGCTTCGACCGAAACCTCGTCTCGACGATCCTTGATGGAAATTCAGAAGTTGCGTTTCCTTTTTCCCTTCTTCTTCTCCTTTCTTTTTTCTTTTTTTTTTTGCCAAAGCATAATAAGACTTACGCGACAGGCGATAAGGGTTTCACGCGTGAAAAACAGGACGACGCGCCCCTGCAACCCCCATTCAGAGGACGCGAACGTTATTAAGACCGTTCCGCGGTGAAACCGAACGTTGACTTAATGGAGTCAACGTCGCAGGATTTCATTCGCGCGCGTTCGTCGACGACGGCGAGCACGTCGGGAGAAAAGGGACGATAGAAAAAGACGAAGACATTTCAGTGCGACGCGTACTCTCCCCCGGGGGAGAGACCCAATATGAACGAACCTAGAGTTCAAGATCCATGACCATGGAGACAGGCGTGCGCGCGCGTTAATATTGCAAACGCATTTATACTATGTGCGTGGAATACGCGAGAACGTTGCCACGCACCTCTGTACCCCGTACGAAGCTTCCCATTGCACCGTGCACTAATCACGGTAAAAGCCGTAGCTGGCGCCCGTTATATCCGTTATCCGGCTGTGTCTTGCCTTACTTAATGGAGATATGAGAGACGTTACACTCGTCTGGTGACACGTCTATCCCGCTTTTCTTCCCTTTTTTCCCCCCTTTTTTTTTGTTTTTATTCCTAGTAATGCCGCGGGGACATTGTTCCACAAACACGAGCCGCCGCGGCCGTTGTGTCAACACGCGGCGTCGACGTCTCCTCCGTTCGCGCCGCGGCGCCCCATGTCCAAAATTACGGGCGTGTTTGCGAGAGCGAAAGAAAGCCACGGCCAATAATCGGCACCCTCTGCCACGTAACACGTTGAACCAGTTCCATCCCCTCGATGGGGTATCGATCTCTCCTTCGATCGACCGAAAGGGACCAATTGTTCACGGCGGAGCCGCGCTCGATGGTCGTCGACGGGGATGAGCAGCCGGCGCGAAACGTCGAGCGATCGTTATTACGCTCCCGTAATTACCAAGGACGGGTGTAACGTCTGAGTCAATTAAATACGCCACGCTCAATCATTACAGTTTCCGCGGGGGAAGAGCGCGCGCGATCGCGTGCTTTCCTGGATCACCAGTCCCGCTGCTAGTCCTGTCCACCTGCGAGCACTAGGGCAAATTGTGATTTATGCGGCCGACGCGTTGCCGGCTGACGAAAGAGAATTGTTGGAACGGTAATGAGTTATGGGTGACTCTCGCGGCCTAATGCAAATATATGGCCCGCTGCTGCGTAATCAGCCACTCGGCTGACGTGCCGCGCGCTCACCACGCGGAAGAATACGCCGCCGCCCGTGTCCAATGATCGAGATTTTTTTCTCCCAGAGTGGAAACCGTTCGTGGAGGGCTCGCGATCGCTAGTTAACGTTTTCCCATGGTGTTCCGCTGGCAATCGTGCGCCGCCGCCTGCCTCCTTTATCCATCCCGGGACCCCTCGTTCAAACAACACTGGCATATTTTCTGCGTAACTTCAAGGGTGAACGAAGGCCTAGACACCCTTCACCGGCACAGAGGCCGCGATGCCGCTCGATCCAACGCCCGAGTTACGACGTATGTACGTATGTATAATCACCACGACTGCGTGCCTCTAATTTGCAAATTCGATAATATTCGTTGCGCAGAGATCGCGCGGTTAAATCACGCACGCAATTTAGCCGAGGGTAGCGGGATAAATTGCACGTTAATATCGTGGCTCGTTATAACGGTTACCGGATATACATATTTTCCGTCCGATCCGATTCGGCGGCCCGCCTAGCCGGAAACGGAATTGCGCCCGAATGCGATAATAAACGCGAGCTAGTTTCGAAAGGGCGGCGCGCAGTCTCCGCGATAGCAAGGGTCTCTAGGGCTGTATGCTCGTTGAACCAACCCTTGATAGGTGCACTTTCGGGGTAGCCGGCAAGCCCCCCACGCTAGTGACTGTGCTTCAAGCCTCGAGTGCCCAGCGAGACGCGCAAGAGCGAAGGGCTGCCGCACCGCCTGTGTCACGAGACGAGCTACATCCAGGATGAAATTTCAAATATTTCACGGGGGGGCGCGTGGAATCCGCTTTTTCTTTTCAAGAATCCTCCTCCCCCGAGGCCCAGCCGAAAACCACTCGAGAATATTTCTAAATAGTATCGGTCCATCCTCCACTCCACTGTTCTCGTCCGAGAGGAGCAGGGATCCGTGACGTTTCTCCAAATTAGTAGCCGCCAGACGTTTCCGTAAACTCACGCTTCGCGGCAGGCGTACGCACACCGCGAACTTAGCCTTTACGAGGGGAGCGTAACGCTCTCCATGCCCGTGCGGTTTTATGGCCTGTCAGAGAGTATCGGCCGATGACATAACGCCACCCGTAAGTCTTGCTTTTCAGCCGAGATTGCCTGTGCTTTGCGCCGGAAGCGCACATGTTTCAAAGGCGGCTCCCACAAAGCGGGTAGGGGAAGAAAAAACAGAGCCGCGCCGACGCTAGATTCCCATCTGTTCTGCCTCGTCGTCCTGAAATTACTGGATTCGTGGCTTCTTTCGGGGAACGGGACACGGCCGAATTCCAGAGGAGCTTGAAGCATCGCAAAGTAGCGCCGGTAGACATCTCGATCGTGACGCGATCGATACCAGACCGTCGCAGATCCGTCGTCTAGCTTGCCCCGGACCCGTCACACGGATCTCCGCGATCATCCTGCTCGATTGAGCCGCGAGAACCTGACGATTTAAGCTGGAGGAGCGGCGCATCATTGTCTCTAGCGACTGCCGCAGGTAGGGGCATCCGGTGCGTCGAACGAGGGAGTGACGTTCCTGTGAAAATTTCGTTAAATCGTTGTCGGCAAAGGGGGTGGGAATAGACGACAGACGATCGTGCGATACGAACATCATTAGGGATATGAAACGCAGACGGTCGGTGTTCCCTCGTGCGTTTCGCCCGTTGCGGATGGGCGTATGAAAAATATCGCTTCTCCGCTGCTGAGCAGAGAAGAGAACGGACTGAACGGATTTAAATGGCGGGTAATTAAAAAACGGGAAGCAAAATCAACCCGCGGTTACAGCTCATTAGTTTTCAGCGGCTCAGAACGGTGACAGAGGCTGCGAAAACGCGACGGCTGAATACGCCGGATATAGCCAGACGTTATGTCATTCGGCTGGCGGCGTGTGCGTGTCCCGCGGCGGCGTTAATTGGCCCCGCGATGAATATTACAAAATACCGCCGGCTGAAAGGAGAGCCGCGTTTTAATTACGATATAATGCGTGCCGGTCGAGTTACTAGCGTGAAAGACCGATACGCGCCTCTCGCGTTACGCGACGAGCAAACGCCTCGCTTTCATCGGGGAACCCTTAATATGGGAGTCGTTCAAGGAAGTTTCCTTCCAGGTGGCATTCATCTCGGGAGGGAGGAATGACGCGGAACGTTTGCAAGGAGCGCGCGAGAAAGGTAAAATGGCACAGCGATGGGAGGAATAATGGGATTTACGGCGCTGCGCTCTGCTAACATAGGCTTTCGACTACGCTGACGCGGAGGCCGAGGGTTCATTGACTAAACGGCGGTACAAAGTCGCGATGACGGCTGTCTTTGGATACTGCCCGGACAAAGTGCGGTTTTTTACGAATGAAAGAGCATAGATATTTAAAGGAGTGCTATCGCTGCGTTTACTTTCAGGTGGAAGTGAAACTGGTGTTTCGGTCTGCCGATAGAATCTCGTACGAGCAGTTTGAACATTGGGTATATAAGAAGTGTTGCTCAAACGATTCGCGCGTTAACGCGGAGATGTTATTCACCTTGCTGGATAAAGATTGTACGTAACTATCCTCCACGGAACTAGAAAGTTCACAAGTAACTCCGTTGGAAACTTTTTGTAGACAAAGGGTATTTGGTATTAGAGGATTTCTGTTCCGCGAGCAAGTCCGTTGATTTGAAGCTACCGTCCTCCGTCTGGCAGACGGTATTCAAGGAACTGGATCATTACAAGAAAGGGTACATCGATTTCGATGAATTCACGAGTATATTGTCGGTTGTATAAAAGATTACAACGAGGTAGTTTGATCCGAGGTGCACCTTTACTTAGGTACAAAGCAAATATGTAAATAAAAAAGACAAAGGAAAGCTTCGTATCTTATCACAATCTCGTAACGTATTTACTAAATTACCGCGCTATTTGTAACCTTACCGACTATGATACAGTCCTCGCAGTTTTGTACAAAAATAATTACAATTTTATAGATTAAAATACAGTCTTAACAATAATATACAGGACGCGTTGCGCTATGTGCAGTCAATAATCGTAATACTATGACACATTATACTGGCACGTATAAGAGTTCGTCAGATGAGAAGAAATAAATATTTCTGTCGGATGGTGTATAATCAATTTCACTCCTTGTCGGAAAACTCTTGACTGGCCAGCTGATAGAAGTGGGAATCGACATTTTGAATCAGAAGATTAGGCTCGTCAAACTCTAGAACCTCCCCGTCTCCCATCACAAGAACTCTAGAACATGCACGGCCATCAAGTATAAGCGGGAGCTGCGAATAATAAGAGTACCATACCTATCACAGTGCATGATCGTCCTTATCCTATGCGCCACAGTGATCACCGTGGCCGCCTGGAAGGAAGACTTTATCGTCGTCTGAATAAATTTATCCGTCTCCTGATCAACATTCGCCGTAGCTTCGTCGATACAGACAATCTGCGGGCGAGCATTAGAAACTTAATGTTACACGAAACGCGACACCCCAAAAGATTAGTAACAGAGGAATGCATAGCGGTACCTTGGCGTTATGCAAAACTGCTCTAACTAAGCAGAACAGCTGCCTCTGACCCGCGCTGAGGTTGTTACCATTCTCATCTAAAGTGGCACCAAGCCCTCCCAGGCGGTACACTAACGAATGAACCTTACATTTCTCTAACGCTTTGTATATATGCAAATCCGGGTACTGATTCAGAGGATCCAGATTCTCTCTAATGGTACCCGAAAAGAGAAATGGGCTCTGAGGTATAATAGCTAAACGAGATCTAAAAAGATGTATTTGAATTATCGAAGCGATCAGAATTACCAAGTATTAACAAAAACGTTACCTTAATGCGTTCAGCTGTAGAGTCTGTATGTTAACATTATCGATCAGTATAGTTCCGGAAGTTATCTCCCTCAATCTGAACAACGAAGCAAACAACGAACTTTTCCCAGCACCTGTGCGCCCGACAACTCCGATCTTTTCTGCCGGCCGCGTAACAAAAGTTACAACATTCAAGGACGGCACCAAATGATCTCTGCGAAATACCACTTGCCGTTGAGCATTAGCCATCTACAATGAATGGAAGCGTCTAATTGATCGTATTAATTACCTGTACTTCAAAACAACTTCTTTGAACTCGACTACACCCTGGCTGGGCCAAGCGTACGGCGGATTATCTCCTTTCCCAGTTTCCACAGGGATGCTTTCTAAATACTGTTTCACCCGCTCGACCGAGATCATCTCCCTCTCTGTCTCGGTAAATGCGTTCACCACGCCGGATAACAATCCAGTTATGGATAAGGAGTAAGCGATAACAAGACCTATTAAGCCAGGGTCCGCTATGTTATACTGGTGCTGTATAACAGCTATGTTGCTTACTCCTGCTAAAAGAGCAACCCCGATAAGTTGCAATCTTAACGCGAGCCACTGACTCACTGCAATCGACGCGAATTGCGTTTTCTGACTGACTTCCAGCAGAAGCTCGTTCTCTTGTTTGAAACGAGACACGGTGCGAAAAGCTCTGATAGTGGATAGTCCATGCAGGGTCTCGTTGAAGTGCGCGTATAACGGCGAGAGAGCTGCGCTCGATAAACGCTTCAATTCCCTTGACGTTAGTCTGGAAAATGTTTAATTAAGCAATACGTTTCTTTAACGTTCCCAAACGTTTCAGCAGAGAATTGAGAAGAATCGAAGGAATCGATGTACCTATAGTGATTCTGAATCCAATGGTAAATTGGCACAAGTGGAGCTAATACTAAAAGTATCCATGGTAAACCGTACGTCGTGACGATAACTGTTGCAAACAAGCCAAATAGTTGTGCAAATAATATGTTAGCGATAAAGGGGAGGGAGTCGTCAATCGTGTACGTATCGGATGAAAATCTATTTATGATTCTACCGAAGGGTTGAATATCGAAAAACACAGCTTTGGCCTACAAGTACATGTTACGTTCAGTTCAGAATGTCGAAAATTCGACGTTTGTTTCTTACGTGTTTTACATACCCGTATAACAACTTTTAGAAGCTGCTTGTGGATAACGATAGCCGCTTGGACTCCACCATATGCAAACGCAAATGCCCTCATAAGCGTGAAGAGTGTATTAAACACAGCTAATATTGCATAAACTGTTAAATAATAATCAGTAGTTAGACTGTACTCGTCAAGGAAGGATTCTAATCGCAAAGTCTTTGATCTATCCGTAGTGTTGCTTGCTGTATTATTAGTATGAGTGACCCAATATGATAGCCACAGATCTGTGACGTTCTTAGAACTTTGCATTAAAAACATCAAGAGAACTATCGATATTGCTAAATAACGGCCCACAGCATTCGCGTAGCAGGCATACACCCCAAGACGTACAGTTCCCCTTTCTGAAAACTCTTCGTTGAGCAAAGGATCGTTATGATCTCTGTCAGTTCGGTACGCTTCTCTTGGTAAATCGTTTATAGATGTAATATCCAAATCTGAGTCCATAGATTCCGAAGATAATAAGTAGTCTTCCAAATCGGGTAAAGCATCACTCGGTTCACCTTGTTTAACGATCCTGCCTTTTGACATTTCTACTACCAGATCGGCGTGTATTAAATACTGGGTTTGATGAGTACATAATAGTACCGTTTTGCTTTTCAGCAAGCCCAAAACAACATGCTCGAATACGTGGCTGGCGACTTTTGAATCTAAAGTCGCTAAAACATCGTCCAATAAATAAATATCTTTGTCCGCGTACATAGCTCGTGCCAAAGAAATTCGTGTCTTTTGACCTCCACTTAAAGTATTCCCTGCTTCGCCCACGGGCGTTAGATCTTTCTTCGGCAAGGAATTTAAATCAGCCGCGAGAGCACATGCTTTTAGGATAGTCCTGAAGAATACGAAGCGTTTTGTATTAGAATATTTCGCCACGCCTGTTTTGTACAATTCAATACTCACTTGTACTTGTTGTAATCGTACGATTTCCCAAAAAGAATATTATCTCGAATGGTACCTCGTTGCAGCCAAGGATTCTGACTTACGTATGCAAAACCCTTTTCAACATCGTTCACTGCTATTGTGCCACGACTTTTAGTAACTTCGCCCAAAATGCCATCTAAAAGCAGTGACTTGCCACCACCCACTTCTCCCATAATCCCAATTAAGTGGCCCTAGAACAAAATCACTCGGCTTATAAAATTTCCAGGAATCAAGATGAGCTACAGATTTATTACCTTCGGAACTGTAATATTAATATCCTGCAAACTAAAAGAGCCATCACCCTCAAAAGTGATAGTTTTTCTAGATTCTGAGCTAGAAGATGGCGATGAAGTACTTTTAGGTGTGTCGGGATCATTCTGTTCCTTAAGCTGTTGCTTTTTTGTACCCAGCAGTACGTTCTGAAGCATTAAATCTACACCGACTGGCGCTTCTGAATAATACGATGACATATCTGCGTCTGATAACTATTATGAGATAGAATTGGAATAAATAATATTTAGAAATTAGAACTGTCGAATACTCTGAGCTTTATTAGTAGATTGCAGTTTCCACTTACATCTAACATTCTTTGAATTCTTTTTAGTGATACCCAAGCCTCGGTAAGACCATTCAAAACCCATGGAAATGCATTTAGTGGACCTATTAGCATATTCAGCAATGCCATACTAGTGAAAACTGTTTTCGCATCGAGAGTATTTCCAAGAAGTACATACGTAGCAAATGTTAAAATAGAAATCAACACTGGTGTTGTAGCCCAAAAGTAAACGCACAGTGCATCTAAATACTTTCTACCTCTTAAATATTTAATCTCATTCTCTCGTAATTCTAAGCAAGAAAAGAGGATAAATAGTCATACGTGAAGACCAACGGCCGGAAATAAATTCGTGTACACGAAAGTATACTAACTGATAATGTTCCACAAGAAATGATCTTCCCATACATTCAGCTTAATCGCTGTTATTCCGCGTAGTGTTTCACCTGTAAGCCTGACCCTTTGGTCCTTGTGTTCCATTAATTTCGTACTAAGTTTCCCAATTCGATTTGCTATTACTTTATTTATGGGTATAAGCACTATCGCAAAAGAAACACCAGCTAAGAATGAAATCCCTATTTGCTCATGCAGAAGATACAATGTCACAACTAACTGAAAAGATATGCATATAAGGAATTCTTATCTGCCCATCACAGAGAGTCGAATATTCTTAGCAAAGACCAAGTCTCTAATAATAATATCTTACAATTACTACTATAATGTAAAACAAAGCATATAGAGCTACACTAAGAAATTACCTGTAATGGTATGCTCCAAAATGCATGAAAACTTGGACAACTGTTGACAAGTCTATCGCAATCTGTACTCATAAAATTAATAATCTCTCCAAAGTTAAATTGCTGTTTTAATTGAACGCTCGAGGAGTGCAAAGTCTTTCTGTACAATAAAGTTATGACTGTGGAGCGAATTTTTAAGCCAATGATAGACATCCAAAATGTAAAGTGGGCATTGCAAAAAGCCCCTAAAATAAAAAAATTGTCCCTTATACCAAACACACTGAATTATAAAGTTTCTTATGTTTATATGAAATCAATTCAAGCATTAAACACTGTCTACAAACATTAGTTGGCATACTTTAATGCGTACCTATTAAAGCACTAATAAATATTAACGACGCGTACAAGTATCCATACGAAATGGGTTCATTCTTGTCTTCAACGAACCCAACCAGTTTATTCAACAATATTGGTCCCATAAATGTAGTGCAGTCAGCAATAAATTTTAATATTCCGACTGAGTAAAACTCCCAACCAAAGCATTTATGTAATAAACGGAATAATGTCATTTCGTTTCTAATAATTTTTACATCTCCTTCCGCCATTAATTCAGTATTTTCCATCCTGTTATTAACATCGCTGGGCTATAATATAGTATTGTGCGTTTAAGAATCGAAACTTCTGTCTTCTGGGGGAGCAGAGATAACGAAATTTTAAAGTTACCATAGTTTGAAAATATTTATCGATCTTCCGACTAATCGTATTAGTACTGACATATTCTGGTAAATCGAACAGATCATCCGAATGATTTAATACCCCACGAACACCCTTTTCCAGTAATAGGTGCACCCAGTGAAACGAGAGCTTAGAGGTTGTCGTTGCATTCTCCATAGCAGTCCCAAGGTAAGTTGGGTCTTGCTCCTCTGGGAATCTTACGTAAGAAGAATTAGGAGTACTCAACAGTGCAGTCCGCTCTCCTATCTATGAACATATTTTTTACCGCTCTGTGATATCTGTGTTTATTTAATAATCTATGGTTCCTGATATCACAGTCAATTTGTTAATGGCACATGTACTCGGCAATGTACGTTTGAAATCTTTCACATCGATAAGCATGTAGAAACGCTAGTCACTGATAATACTACGAACCACTATATTGGAAGCAAACAACTTATAATCACTTACTTCATTAAATCGAGATGATCTCATATCTTGTAAACTATTATGACTCGGTATCAGTGTTATAGCATAGAGTATTAGTAGAGTGACAACACTGATACTAAATCCCAATGACAAATTCGGCAAAACATCTTGTGGAGTATATTTCATATGACTCCGCAGTAATAATGTAGAAATGACGATTAATAAGAATATCAATGCTCGAACCATCACAGGACCTCGTGGATTAAAATCCCTCCCTCTCCTTAAGCTTAATATGAAACAAATGTGAACAGCCCATGCTATTCCTTCTGTACCCGCCACGAGGTAATCGATAGGTTTGGCGGATGTAATTTTGTTCTCGACTGCATTTAATGCTGGATTGTAATCTTGCGTATCGAGGGTAAGAGAAGGTTCGGTTACATTTTCTACACGACCCTTTGGGAAAAACACTGATTTCGTAAAGTTAATAGTACGATCCAGTCCATCTTTTAGGTGATATATTATATTTGTCATGTTGAAGGCTAAATCCGAATCATTATTCGACGTCATAATATTCCCGTGTGGCAGCAAATTACTATTAGATGGCACATTATTCGGTGGATCAATAGTAGTATTAGTTAAAATTATATATGCTCTAATTATAGGAAGGATTACAAGGCACACCGTAATTAAAACTCTCAAGTTTATGACAAAATTAGAGCCTAAATGACGAGGGGGATATAGATTTCTTTTACCGCAATGATATGCGGATACTATTGCGATACAAAATAAAACTGGAATCTGAAAGTTACAAGAAAAATGCTCAATAAATACAAAGTGTGCTAACATATGCGAACTATGTGTAAAAGAAATTAATCTACTGATATAGAATTACCTGGAGGCAAAGTTGTTGGAAGCAGACATTGAGATCATGTGTATCTGGATTCAACGGCTTAATGCCTCCATGGTATCCACAAAATTCTGTCCAATTCCATTTCCATGTTTCTCCGCCACCATCGGTTAACCAATTATTATCCATATTTTAAAGCTACGAAAAATCTAAGAAAAGAAACAGTGCTGAACAACCACACAATTGTACAATATAAGATTCAAACTCCAATCGAGTATTACGTGGTATGTGCAACAAATTACTGCTATTAAATTGATTTTATTACTTATCATTCTAAACAAGTTACTTTCAATTGCAAATTACTGTGGCAATGCTTTCAGGAGAATTTTACTTTCAAAGCGACTTTTGTAACGAAAGATCTATCGTATTAAAAAATACTTACCTATCAAACATATATCCTGCTTTATACGACAACAACATATGTGGATTTCTTAATATTTGTCACGCGTTTCGCAAAGTATTATGTTTCGGATTAATTCTACCGAAGGATTCTTGGTTTACTTGGTTAAGTGTCTGACAGTCAGTGGGTGTCGATGACGCATTTGATTGCATTTGATACGGCGTGCATCGGCGTGTTGCCAATCCCAAGAAGGGAGAACGTTGCGATAAAAACGAGAATTTAATATGCAATTTCTTATGATATATGTATCGAAATATTAACAAATACGCAGCTACGATATAAAAGACACTATTGACAAAGAAATCTACAGTTCAATTATGGTGTTCAGGCTGTCTATTTATGTATAAATTAAAGGACATAAGTTTGGTTAGAGATGAATCAAAAGGAAAACACGCAAGATTACGTACCGGGGATGACATTAAAGGAAAAAGATAACAATGACCTGCGACAAGGTATTCTGAATAAAGAAGAGGACAATACAGATTTAGAAGAACTGTTAAATTATGTAGCTAAAAGCAAAGCGATCTTTAAGAGCCAGCAAAAGGATGATCCAGACTTGACTCTTGCTGAGAAATTAACAATAGCTCGTAATGTCTTGGGAAAGAGCTGTTGTTTGTTCTTATCTAAGTTTGGGCATTATATGAAAGAGGAACATTTAAAATACTTTGAGAAAAGCAAAGGCGAGGATTACGAAGTTGCCCACCATATTAATAGATTACAAAGATTCTTTAACAATTCAACGAGACAGACCGACGTACGGAATAGGAGATATCAGGCTCTGAAGACTTTAGTTGAGCGGGGAGATTACTTCAGTGAAACCGAGATGATGAAACGAAATCCTTTGTTGTACGATCATCTGGTTGGACAGTATATGACCGAAGAACAAAAGAAAAGGAGGGACAATATAGATACCAAGAATATTACGTTTGTAAATCTTTTAATGGAGAGTATCGACAGAGACATCGTGAAAGAGAAACAAAGGTTACAAGAGGAGGAAGAGGATAATGTGTTGGAAGAAACTGAATCGGACGAAGAGGAAGATGACAATTGTCTTTCAGAGCGTTTAAATGAAATCATAGAAAACACTCACTGGGGTAGATTATCCGAACCAGAGAACAAGGCGCAGCATCAGAACATGGCCAGGCAAGGAAGTAAAAATCTATCTAGCATCTCGACAGCAGAGAAACAAATACTCAAACAAGAATTTGTGAGCAATATGTATCAAAATTTCTTGGAGGGGAAAGACTTAGATTTTGATTATAGGTATCTAGAAGATGTTTTCACTTCTAACAAAAGCGTTTTTGTTTACCCATACGTGCTAAATACTTTTCTAATTGTTTCAGCACAGTGGATAACAACGAAGCGTACGATAACATAGACATAAGATCGCAAGACGAAGAAGACAAATATTTTGATTCAGAATCTCCCGAAGTTTTAGATCCATCTGAAGATACGAATGAAATTCAGACAGAGGATGAACTGGATATTTATATGAAATCGCTTAAGGTTAATTGATATATTACAGTTTATGATCGGTTCGCATAAAAGATTCTGATTCACAGAAAAAATTATTTATTCAATAGGAGCAGGTCACTGCAAGTACACTCTCCTCGGATAATTTTGTATGCGACGATTACTCTCAGACGTAGTTCTGTATATGTACAGTAATATAAGTACAACATTTGTAAATAAAAACCCTTGAAATCACTAAAGATAACAGATGCTCATTTATCAAAACGAACAACTAGATCCGAACAGTTGGAGAAACATGCAGTTTAGTAGAAGGAAACGCATTGAAAGTTTTTCTTAAACTCCAAATGTTAATCTCATAATGGAACGATACAAGTTTGTCACAATTACAGAGGCACTTTTCATTAAGTTGC
Organism: Andrena cerasifolii; assembly: GCF_050908995.1. NCBI lineage: Eukaryota > Metazoa > Arthropoda > Insecta > Hymenoptera > Andrenidae > Andrena > Andrena cerasifolii. Next base: position 10,925,618 of record NC_135124.1, on the reverse strand, counting down.
ACACACGTTCATACATACATACGAGCAGTTTCGTCTGATGGTGTGTATAGGAATGTCGTTTCTTCTATGTACATATAACTAATGCATATATAGGTGTGCAGAGCGTGTCACTTTCGTCGCTGGGTGTTTCAAGTGCGGGAAGCGAGCGTTCAGTTTGTTAAGAAAGAAAATGGTAAGTGCAGATCTCATGATCTGAATTTCAAGAAGCATGTGAAACCCTTGCTTGCGTAATCAATTGACTAAACGCCAATCAAATTTGACGAAAAATATACCCAACTATCGTGAAGAAAGTTATCTTAATGTCATTAGGGTTAACTGTCGCAAAAAATTTCGATGTTTATGTTTAACAGCTCGGCGAATGTTTAAAGTCCGATTGATAGTTTTTTTTATCCCCCATCGAGTGTAGTGGAAGAAACATTTGTGCAATGCTTTCCTTTTATTGTGCGACAGTTTGCCGTAAATTATAACCTTCGGTATTAATAAAACATTGTGTGAGCGTCGTTGAATCTTGGAGATTGTAACGTTTTACTTTCAGCACGAATTTGTTGTAAGCCCGTAGTGATATCAGTGAATTATTTACCGCTTACATGCTTTTCTTTTTAAATAGTTATTAAAGGGGATAGATTTGCAGCTATAGTTGCTCTCGGCTCTCTGCGTTTTATAAACGTAAAATAGTGCATGCCTGCGTTGAATGGCTTACCTAGCATGGTACTACCTGGTATTCCTGGTAGGTATCTTTGTTTTTCTCTCAGCCAATGACACCCGCCATAACCGGAGTAGAAGAGCAGGAGAAGCTACTCGAAGATGCGATCGGCGTCGTCAAAGTACAAGCTTTTCAAATGAAACACTGCCTGGACAAATCCAAATTGATGGACGCATTGAAACATGCTTCTACGATGCTGGGTGAACTTAGAACTTCTCTTTTGAGTCCCAAGAGTTACTACGAGCTGTGTATCCTTATCAACTTCAATTAACCAGCCCGCATCGTGGAATGAACTTGAAAGAGTTCTTATAAGTATTTACTAGCCCGCCTTACATTAAATCTTAGATATGGCTATTACGGACGAACTGAGGCACTTGGAGCTGTATTTGTTGGATGAATTTCAAAAAGGAAGAAAAGTCACAGATTTATACGAATTGGTACAATACGTTGGCAATATTGTCCCTAGACTGTAAGTCCGATACATGCATACGATAACAACACAGATGTAATACATTATTCGCGACAGATGCATTATTGATGAGGCTTTGATGATAATATATTCCATACTGCAGGTATCTTCTTATCACGGTTGGATTAGTATATATCAAAACAACGCCTGGTTTAAAGAGAGATCTGTTAAGAGATCTGGTAGAAATGTGCAGGGGTGTACAACACCCTTTAAGAGGTCTTTTCTTAAGGAATTATTTACTACAGTGTACTCGTAACATTTTGCCAGATGTTTCCGAAGACGACGATTTGGATGGAAGTGTATGTATCGAAGAGAGAGAGAGAAATATCCAGCTTATAAGTTTACATTCTCTGTATTTTTCTTTAGGTTCGTGACAGTATAGATTTTGTCTTGATGAATTTCGCAGAAATGAATAAGTTATGGGTGCGCATGCAACATCAAGGTCATAGTAGGGATAGAGAGAGGAGAGAACGAGAAAGAGAAGAGCTTAGAATTTTAGTGGGAACTAATCTTGTACGGCTTAGCCAGTTGGAGTCAGTTACATTAGATAAATATAAAAAGGTGGATGTCAGATGTATTCCAATCTAGATCTTTTTAAATTACTAACTAATAATAGAATGATTTTCAGCTTGTTTTACCAGGAATCTTGGAGCAAGTAGTCAGTTGTAGGGATGCAATTGCCCAGGAATATCTTATGGAGTGTATAATTCAAGTAAATATATTTCAGCATATTTGTAGCTGATATAACGACATGATTGTGAGTAATGTATTTTTATGCTTATTTAGGTTTTTCCCGATGAGTTCCATTTACAAACATTAAACGCATTTTTAAAGTCTTGCGCCGAGTTACAAAATGGTGTAAATGTGAAGAATATAATCATTTCGTTAATAGACCGTCTCGCAGCGTTCAGTCAAAGATCAGATGGTGTAGGAGGACCAGGAAGTCCCAATCAAGTGCCAGGAATTCCACAAGATGTAAAGCTCTTTGATGTTTTTAGTGATCAGATTGCTATCATTATACAGGTTGGTATGGTTATAATAGTATATAATAAAAAACTTTACTTAATTTATAAGTTTTATGATGATTCGATACTACACACAGTTGATATAAATATGATCGAAGTTATCAATAACAAATTATCCTTACTCACCAAGTTTAAGTCTGAAAATGATTTGCCATAACAGTTACTGATCTTTCCGTTATTTTTTACTAATGGAACTGATTTCCTTTGCAGACTAGACAAGATATGCCTCCGGAAGATGTGGTTTCTCTTCAAGTAGCTCTCATTAACTTGGCACACAAATGTTATCCCGACAGAGTGGATTATGTGGATAAGGTTTTATTAACAACTGTTCAAATATTCCAGAAACAAAATGTAGATAAGTATGTATATATAACGATATAGTTCAATTAAGTTTCTGTGTGCACAAAACTACATATATTAAGTGTGAATAAATTTTCAGGCTCGAGTATAATAGCGCTGTGTCGAGAGAGTTAGTAAGATTAATGAAGATTCCTATAGATAACTATAGAAATATATTAACTGTTTTGAAACTGGAACATTTCGCTCCATTATTAGATTACTTCGACTACGAGGGTAGAAAATTATTAGCTATTTATATAATAACAAACATTTTGGAAAACGAAACTTTAATACCAACTCAAGAACAAGTGGATTCAGTGCTTTCCATGGTGTCTCCCTTGGTGCAGGATCAGCCGGATCAGCCCAACATAGAGGAAGACCCTGAAGATTTCGCAGAAGAGCAAGGCCTACTTGGCAGACTGATACATCACTTTAAGTCTGAGACAGCTGATCAGCAGTACATGATATTAAGTGCCGCTAGAAAGCACTTCAGTGCTGGTGGAAATAAGAGAATAAAATACACTTTACCGCCGATAGTATTTCAGGCTTATCAACTAGCTTTCACATACAAGGGGTTAAAGGACCAAGTTAGTAAATTACTAAGGCATAATACGATTTTTCTGAATTCGGTTTAACCATTACTCTTTGTAGGATGAAATGTGGCAGAAGAAGTGCCAAAAGATCTTTCAGTTTTGCCACGCCACCATTACTGCATTAATGAAGGCTGAATTAGCTGAGCTACCGTTGAGACTGTTCCTTCAGGGTGCGATAGCAATAGGAGAGATACGTTTCGATAATTTCGAAATGGTCGCTTATGAATTTATGAGTCAAGCGTTCTCCATATACGAAGATGAAATAAGCGATTCCAAGGCCCAGCTGGCAGCTATTACATTAATCATTGCTACGTTTGAGCAGATGAGCTGCTTCAGCGAAGAAAATGCAGAGCCAGTGCGTAACCAATGTGCTTTATATGCTAGCAAGTTACTAAGAAAACCGGATCAATGCAGAGGGGTTGCTACTTGCTCGCATATATTTTGGTCCGGGAAATCATTGGCAACTGGAGGGAAAGAAGTAAGATTGAATTCTTCTAAAGTATTACGCGAATAGCGTTATATAATTATAAAGAACAGGAACTATACTTTATTTATACAATTCTTCTAGATGCAAGATGGAAATAAAGTATTAGACTGTTTGAAGAAAGGTATTAGAATTGCAAGTCAGTGCATGGACACATCGGTTCAAGTGCAACTTTACGTCGAATTGCTAAATCATTACATTTATTTCTACGAGAAAGCAAACGTAGCGGTAAATATTATTTCTATTTCTCACTATTTTTATTCGGAAGAACGAGCCGTTAAGTAACCATTGTTTGCAGGTAACTGTTCAAATCTTAAACCAGGTGATCGCGAAAATTAGGGAAGAACTTCCGAATTTAGAAGTCAGCGAGGAAACTGAACAGATTCAAAAACATTTGGCCAACACGTTAGAATATCTAAGGAACAGAATGGAATCGCCTGAAACGGATAGCCTATTATATCAGGGGCTAGTTTTGTAATGCAATCATCGTGAATGATAATTTTGTATATAAGAAACTCTGCTGATTATTTTATTAAAATGATTACAAATTGTGAGATTAAACGCTTATTAGTTAGTAGATTATCGCAATTCGAATGGCGGAAAATTAAATTGTCTATAATGCATCGAAAGTCATTTGTTGGATCGTGAAACGTAACATGTATAATTGTTATAATAAAACTTTATTGTACAGATCTTGGCTTCCTCTAGATTTTGTACGTTACGGGAATCGCGATGCGACTATGGGTGCGTTCCACTTGCACCAAAATCGCCCACTGCGCACGTTATTTCCACGAGAGAGAAAGACATATAAATACGTACGTAAAACCTGCAACAATATTTTTCCACACGTTTCGACCATCCATAGGTGGTATGCAGTGATCGATAGTCGACCAGGATTTACAAAAGAAGTATTCGAAGCTTTAAAATGTCAATTCCTTAAACAACAAAGTCAAATATTTTGCAATATAATGATGAAAGCATGCACCGCGTATCACTTCAAACCATACCGCTTGCAGCAATTTCACGATATCGGCGCGTGCGCATTACGGTCGATTATTCCTCTACACTTCTCTCGCACTATGTTGGCGACAGTTTCAAGCTTTCAATGAGACCTCCATGTATATATGCTCTAAGCTCCCCACAAACCGGTGACAAATAAATGCATTGGCTGCGTTCAGCCCACAAAACCGGTGAGTGATCTCACTAGATTTTCCTTTGAAGTTGCGCGTTCATTGGTCGACGCGAGTAAAATCTAGTGAGATCACTCACCGGTTTTGTCGGCTGAACGCAGCCAATGGGTGATAAGTCCATCTGATACCTGGTCTGTGTTTACATATTCTATACCTCGTCTGTTCTGTGATAATAGTATCACGTGCATTATTTTATGTTTATAATATTTGCGAGCGAACATGATTGAAATGGAGAACATGGAAGATCAGAGTGGATTGCGCCAGGACGGTAGGCGCGCGTTAGAATTAAGACAAATACGTATAAAATTGGGAGTTTTTGGTCAAGCCGATGGAAGCGCTTATATCGAGCACGGTAACACCAAAGTTTTAGCAACAGTATATGGACCACATCAGGCATGTCAAAAATGAAAACAAATTAATAATTTTCCAAACGTGATTAATGATTAATATGCGAAACATTTCATATGTAACTTATGTTATAATTCTTCAGCCACGAGGCTCTACAGGAAGGAGTACAAGTAACGCGACAAAAGGCATAGTGAACTGCCAATATAGCATGGCAGTATTCAGTTTGTCTTCTGGGGAACGCAAAAGGAAACCAAGGGGTGATCGAAAGTCGCAAGAAAGATCGCTTCAGTTGAAACATGCTATGGAAGCTATTATACATTTAGAATTGTATCCACGTTCGCAGATAGATATTTATGTAGAAATGCTGCAAGTTGATGGAAGCGACTACTGCGGTTCTGTAAACGCAGCTACGCTCGCTTTAATAGATGCTGGAATTCCTATCAAGGTACGACATAATAAATGAACTTGTCTGTAACTGGCTAGAATAAACTCTGCCGACATAGTTATACAATTTATCAATTTTTAAACATATTTTAATACAACTTATCTCACAGAATTATGCCGTTGGTTGTACTGTGACGTTAATCAATTCCCCCTCCACGGAAGATGAAGATAATAAGCAGGGAACAGGAGTGTTGGATGCAAATTATGTAGAAGAATGTGCTCCTGGCGTCACTCTGTCTGTTGTTGCATTACCAGACAGCGATAATGTAACGAAAGAAGGTTTGATACTGGTAGCACAAGGAGCAGGGCAAAGGTTACATTTGTCACATCTGGAGTCTTTGAAATCACGTGTATTATACGGGTGTCAAGATATAAAGACCATATTAGACTGTGCTGTTAGGCATTATTTAAGACAAGCTCTTCCTTCGCTTTCCAACGTTATGCTAGATTAGATGTCTCAATAAAAATCACATACAGAAGTATAATATTACAAATAATATATTTAAACAATATTTTTCATAAAAAATTTGTATATAAAACTACTTAAAAAAAAGTTACATTTCTCATGAAAAAATATATACTCTTATCGCATAATTTAATATTTTGTACACGATAACTGCTTACATTTTAAGCAACTGACTCTGGATGGTCTCAGATCTTAGCACCAGGGTACCTTTCCATGATCATGCCTACACCCTGCGATTTCAAATATATTTGTTTAACGTAATTCAGAGAAGATATGGGAACAACTTACATGGTAGCATCATATTACTTTCGCATCTTTATTTACCTGTCCACCAGCTGCGCAAGCTGCAATTAATCCAAATTGTTGGTCTTCTCTGATAAGTCGATTAGCGGTATGCGTAGCTAACCGGATTCCTGTTGCCGCAAACGGATGACCGATTGATAAGGAACCACCCCAAGCGTTCCACTTATTAAGATCCGGTACTCCTACTTTAGTAGATTTTCCTAGATAGTTTTGTGCAAACCAGTCGGAATCTAATGCTTTCAGATTGGCTAAAATTTGTCCAGCAAAAGCTTCATGTATTTCCCACACTCCAATATCCTTTATACTTAATTTAGCTTTTCCTAATACCTGCAATTTGCTTTACACGTTTAGTACTGTCATTGCAATAATGAAGGTTTTAATTACATATGCAAAATAGGAAATTTGTAACCTTTGGGATTGCATATGTTGGTCCTAAAAGTAGTTGATCAACAGGATCCTGCGAGACGTAAGTGAAATTTCTTAAATATGCCTTTGGGGTAAGCCCAAGTTGAAGAGCTTTCTCCTCTGTCATTATTAAAGCTGCCGACGCACCGTCGGTTAAAAAGGAAGCATTAGCAGCGGTTACAGTTCCATATGGCTTGACAAACGCTGGTTTCAATTTGCTTAATTGCTCAGGCGTAGAAACGCGAATCCCGTTATCTTTATCCACCACTTGGCTTACGTTTGGAACTAAAAGAAATATCGAGATTACTGAATTTATCCTTTTACTTCACATTGAATATCATTACCTTTGTAAGGTATTACATCTGTAAGGTATCCTTGTTCTTGTGCTTTAGCAGCTAAAGTATGAGAACGCAAAGCATAATCATCTTGTTCTTTCCTCGATATTCCAAATGCTGCTGTTAACCTATCACCACTGTGTCCCATTGTTTCTCCACTAGAAAATTCCGCCACAGCAGGTAGCTGCAATTTTGTGAATACAATCAGGTACGACGTGTGAATGTTTTTAAAGCAGGATTTTTCTATAAGGAATTACATACATCTGGCACAAAATGGCCTGGCCTGATACCAGCAAGAAGGCCCAACTTTTGTCCAACCGTTTTAGCTTTATTTGCTTGCAACATTAAAGATCGCATGGATCGACTATGCCTGATTGGTATGTCAGACATGAATTCAACTCCACCCGCAACAATTACGTCGTACGCACCGCAGGCAATCAAGCCCATACCAGTGGTAATAGCCTGATTACTGCTGATGCACGCCATGGTTACTGTATGCGCGGGAGTACGGTCACTGTATCCAGCTGCCAGCGCTGCTTCTCTACCAATATTTGAAGTGCGTACTTCCTGCATTACCGTACCATAAATTATATATTCAACAATCTCTTTGGAAATTCCAATTTTCTTTTGTAAAGCCCTTAGAATAAAATACAATATGTTATAATATTCCACGAGATTTCTAATCAATCTCAAGTTCAAATAATAATCGTAATTAACTTACACCAACGAATGTCGAGCAAGATCGTACGCTATCAAATTTTTATAAGCCGTTCCAGACTGCAAGAAAGGCGTTCTGACACCATCGATGAATACTATATTCTGACCAGCTGCGGCAGTTTTAGTCGCATAAGATTTATTCGTCAATGTCCTCCAATAATTTTCAGCTGCAGCTAATGGAAAAAGTACACCGTGCAGTACAAGGTTCCAAATTTGAAACTAATTACATTTCGTGAAATGAAATTGTATGAATATAAGAAGAAAAGAAGCAATATAATGTACTTTAAATAAAATCATTTATTTGTTAGATTGAAATATTTCTTTCCATTGCCTTTACTGTTTATTAAATTATATTTATTGTACCGACACCTTCTTGTACTTTGCACCCACATCATTGAAAATAGCAACACGTATACCGGCCAAATTGTAGTCTAATAAATGTTGGGATATAGTTTATCATACCATATTTAGCAACTCCTTGCTTTGTCGCTAAACTATTCCTGACGGCGGAGAGCATTTTTGTAAGTAATTCGGATAAAACACAGATTCAATTCGACCCCTCTATATGTCACTATTCCTTTTTAACTTTTTACCAGCGCACACCGACGTGAACTGAGCCGACGCACTTTGATCTACCCTTCGGCCACGTTCTCAATACATCCGTGACCCATTTTTTACCTCACCCAACGGAAGAAGAATGTTGTCACATAGAAATCGGCCTGAATTTGTAAGTGCGGGAAAACTGACATTTTCCCGCGTATGATCTAGCGTGTACGAACGATTCGCGGAACCGTGTGTTGACAAAATTTTTGGTTTAATGCAGTTTCAGAATGAGTTTAGTGCGCTCCATTGTGGAACGTGAAAGAGGATTCGGTAATTCACTTTTAGAGGCTTCTATATTACGAGGAACCTAAGCGGCTTAGAGATATCGAGTGACAGGTTATACGTAACCCAAACCGTCTAGGATCTCGATTATTCTAACACAAACGGCAATATGTTTAATCCCCATAATGTTGATAACAGGTAGCGTAAATTTTGCGGGAATGAATCGGATCATTTTTTTCCAGCATCGATACGTGACTACGACGTTGGCCTGTGTCGTTTGAAATGTTACCAAGACGATGTTTACCGTGGAATAACTCCGAACACGGATGCGCTCGATTTTAATCCTGAACCACCCGTTTTCGCTTGCCGTTTTTGTACTACGCAAGGGTACGAACAGATCATTGCATTGGCGAACGAAGATGGGAAAATCGCTATGCAAGATACTAATGTTAGAGAGACGTCTAATCAACCATTGGAAGGGACACAGGTATTGACATTGTACGATATTAGAATACAAAGAATCTGGATTATTGAGATAAACGCAAAGTTTTGTGTAACGCACATTCAGGCACATTGCAATGCGATATTCGACATTGCCTGGATGCCCGGCGAATTGAAATTGGTCACCGCGTCTGGCGATCACACGGCTAGATTGTGGGACGTGTCTGGCTCTGAAATAAAACAGATCGATTATTTTCATGCTCACACGAGGAGCGTTAAAACCGCAGTATTTCGTTACCAAGATCAAGGTATTCCGTTGTGCTTGTGTCTTATAATTTTTTAGAGGGCTCTGGAGATCCAGATTTAACTTTTCAATACAATATTTTTAGCTGTGTTCGCAACGGGGGCTAGAGACGGCTCCATAATGGTATGGGATATCAGAGCCAACCATTGCGAGCATCGTAAACCAGACAATTGTATCTCCAATGCGCACAATCTAGGACCGGTAGGCAACATGCGACAGCGCAGAGCGATCAATCACACGTCTAGAGCGCAGAGTATTACTAGTTTGGCGTTCCAAGATGATTTCACTTTATTGTCCTGCGCTGCCGGTGATGGGTATGTTCATTAATATAACTAAACATTTGTAACATAAAAGAGCAATAGAATGGCAAATAATATTATTGGTGTTATAGTTTGATAAAGGTGTGGGACTTGCGTAAAAATTATACTGTTCATAAGAAGGACCCTTTAGCTAAACATACAATGAATTATACTGGACATAGTACAAGAAACGGATTTTCGTCATTGTTAATATGCCCCGCGAGAATTACGTTATACGCAAGCTGTATGGACAACGTTATATATGCATATAATATATCATCTTATAATCCGAAGCCAAGTAAATATCATATATCGTATTATGTACCAAATCATATTGATATGCTCACTCTCGTTTATATTAGTTGCAGAATTTTATGGCCATCAAAATTGTACATATTATGTTAAGACTTGTTTGAGTCCCGACGGACGTTATATTGCCAGTGGTTCCAGCGACGAACTTGCATATATTTGGCGTACAAATAAGCCAGGAGCACCAGTAGTGCAACTCTCTGGACATACGGAAGAAGTTACTTGCATCGCATGGTGCGGTGTTGGGGAAACTAAGGTATTGATAAAAAATCTTGAATTTCTCTTCGGACGCTAATGATGTATCATGCACTTGCCTTGCACATTATGTCTTCAAATGTTGCAGATAGTAACATGTTCCGATGATTCGTGCCATAGAATTTGGAGGGTCGGTTATGAGCATAAGATAGAGAACGAGGAAGTAGAAATACGTGGTCATGCGGAAGTCGTAAGTAATAAAAATCCCTTGGAGAACTTGAAGCTAGAAACTACACCAACTGTTAGCCGACGTTGGGTGTCCCAGGAACGTACTCCGGGATCTGATACCACACCTAGTACGTTATTCTTAAGTAAGAGTATCAGCTTCTGTCGAATGTATTGTAAACATTATCTTCACCTGCTTCTACTAGGTGCTACACCTGGGCCCAGTTCAATGGATGCTTGTAATCAAACCGAAGACGATCACAGCCAGTACTGCACCAGTAATTCAATGAAAAGAAGTTACCAACAAATGATGGTGGAATCGTGGTCGGACGGGAAGTTTAAATCTATACTGTCGCCTATACAGGAGAATCGCGAATTCATCGCGAAACGAGCACATTTAGAGAATCGCGGCGCACGAAGATTATTTAGTCCAAGTAGCGATAATAATCCCCTGTTGAACAAAGGCTACGAATCGGACGAACCAAGCACAAGTTCCTCCACCACGGAAACCAAAAATGCGATCCTTTTCTCGCCCACGTTGAATCTGCCGAATTTTGTAATTGACGGCACAGCGCCTCATTTACTGCAACTGTCTCCAGAGAAATACAAAGAAAATGTTGATTGGTTAACGAGAATACGAAGAGATAAATACGAGCAAAAGGTAGGAAAAGTGGTGTCAGAGAAGTTATCTAGCCCCGTTTTCCATACAACGCCTGCGAGAAGAAGTAGCAGATCACGATCGACAGAACCGCAGAAAGTATCCAAGGCACCTAAAAGTCCAGCTCCCTCGTTATTAGATTTCTTCAAAATCACTGGAAGAGATTGTGGAACAAATGTGTGTTGCGAAGATGCTGATGTAATATCTTCTAGAAAAACATAAGGCTAGTGGTTAATACCGTTTCTGTTGCTAGACTGTATTTTAACTGTGTTATATTTCCCACGCATACTGTTTGATACACATTTTATAAAATAGCCTAGAACTACATTCAAAGCGTCAATTAATGAGTGTGATAAGAGTTACAACGCGCTTTTTATTGTTTATCGTATGGTGCCTAAGGAAAGATCGAAATTTGTAGCCAGTGAAGAGGAGGAATGTTATGATGTAAGATAGATGGTACCCAACATAAACATACGAGTATTACGAAGTATGTAAAAATAGATTATATACTCAAGTATGTCATGTACTGATGACGATAGGATAAAGTACCTTTTATATGCAATAATAAATTATTTTTATAAAAATATATATAATTAAATCGAAAAGATTTTGTACAATTTTCTACCAATATTTCACGTTTGTTTCGTTCTCCAGGAAATAAAAGAAATATAAACTTTAAAATTTGTAATAAATAAGTCTTAAATTTTATTTACATTACATAATGAGGGCAAAATACCTTTACTGCTTGCGAAAGCAATTTGATCTTAACTGTTTTTAGTTCATATTCTTCGTTGTCAATGTACAGCGTGTTTTCTTTCTTCATCTAGAAATAGATCGATGAATAGGAAAATGAACGAAGTGTAAACGTTTTAAAGTAATTAAGAACTTACCTGTTGCGGGGTTAATTCAATATCCTTTGCTTCTAGTATCTGTACACACAGTGGTTCGTTATTATCGTTTTCTTGTTTCCACCCTAAATTCACAAAAGAGAAATAGCCAACGTCTTTTGGGCCTGCAGTACAGAAATGAAATTTTGTATTCACGATTATTTTTGCAAAAATGATGTTTTACTGTTAAGTAGGATTCATTTAATTACCAGTTTTTACTTTTAAGGATGCTGGTGACAAATCTTGCGATTTATTTATATTAGAAGTTTCTATATGCAGTTCACTTGTCGATATAGGTATTTCGTGAAGAATTCCACATTGTTCATTTATTACTGTACTATAATCGACGTTCTCTAAGAAATTGAAATGTTAGGGTCAATATCGAATTAAATGTACATTTCAAACATCTTTCAATCTTTTTAAACACGCCGCAACGAACCTGTCATAGTAATTCCTTTTTTTGGAATAAAGGCATGCCACCACCTTTTATTCGTATTAATGGATTCATTTAGTAAGAAGTCGCTTCGATGGCAACGAGAACAACCATTGCAAGGATTTGTGTATTTTATTGTGGCATCACAATTCCAATTTAAGCTCCCTTTGTAACCATTCAATATATAAGTTGCATATCTATAATAAGTTTTATGCAAATGTCAGAAGAATTAAAAGGATCATTAGAGAATACCAGCAACCTGTACATACTTCCGTAAAGGTCCCCAGTACCAATATTTTTTAGCAAAAGCATGAGCATCTTTCCACGCACCCCATTCAATTGTCCCCATAGCATAGATCGGTTTCACCGGTTCCTCAGGGTTTTCCTTCGTTCATAAAACAATGCGTAGATGTAGTTTAAACACATCAGACAAGTTAAGAATGTATTGTATGTAATTTAAACGTACTTCAACAGGTTCGACTTCGATCATATCCATCATTTTAGACTTTTCATTTACAATCGCCATCGTAGCCTCTATTATTTGGCTTACATCGGACAATCTATCATATTCCTGATACAAGGACTTCGCAACTCTGTTTGTCTGTCCCAATGGTAAAATACCAATCGGGCACTGTTTAACTGAATTGATATTAGAATTATATTTCCTAACTAGTCCTGTTAAGACGTCGGATAAAGTACCATCGCCACCTGCTACTATAATGGCATCAGTGGGTGTATTTAAATTCATTATAATTTTCCTAGCCTCGTTCTCGGATTCAGTTTGTATTACGGTTATAGCTATTCCAGCTAAATGTAACAATGGCTCGCAGTAATTTTGAAACAGCTTCTTAGCTTTCCTACGAACAATAACTGAATAATTAATGACTAAGCCATTATGACAATTATAACGTATACGTATAGAAAAGCAGACAAACCCTTTCTTAGCATTTGGATTTAAAATGATAGTCACATGGCGGTGTTTCACATGTGTTGGACATGCCGCATCGCCGTACTGCGATGCGTTCTCGCAATATTGCCTCATTAATTGCTCGGTACTAAAAACAGTAGTACTTTTAATACAACATTAATACATATTAGAAAGTGTTTACATAATTCAAGGTTACGTCTTACTCGTATACATCCTTGCTATATGAAACTCCATATGATAAGGCTGCAACTCCTACCACCGATTTCTTCCAGTTATTCCTTATGGTTTGAAAGAACTTCAATATTTTCGCCATTCTTTAAGCCTTTGCTTTATTACGCTACAACCTATATGCACGTGTGCTTGTCATCTCATGCTTCTACCTTCTTTCATAAAGAAACTTGGCTCCTCTCACCTATAATCTCGCAACAACGTCAACGCCGTTGATTCTTCTGCATTTAACATAAGTTATTAATGTGGACGTTACCGATTGATCAATCGAAATTTCAAATTCCCAAAATGACAAACTTTAATTCATCATTCATAAGCGATCCGTAAATCAAGACGACTCTATTTAATGAAATGCGACGAAGCACACCGAAAATACGCGGATGCATAAACACGAAGCCGCTGTGATGTGAAAAGTTTTTATAAGCTAGTGGCTCCATCTGCCACAAGGCAGTCACAATTAAAAAACAAAAATTGTGTTAACAATGTTGACACTGATTTGTGATCGGCATAACCGCAGCCATTTGGGACAAAACCGGAAGTAAACATATACTATCTCTTTCTATCAGTATTTCCTCTCTCTCTTTCTGTCTCTTTCTTTTTTACGTCGTATTAAGTCATCATTTTGCGTGTTCCGAATTTATTTAGAAAATACATGCCGTCAAAGTTTGCAATTTCTATTTTCATGAAACCGATCGTTATTATAAATTTTGATGTCGGAAACTTTATCGAATTGATTTCATTCTTGTTTGATTTTAATCTAGGTTTTGCCTTATTTGAGTAGTAGTTTTGCAAAGTGAAGAATTATTTTTGTAACATGAGAAATTATAAACAAATTTTTATTTTGTAAATTTCTCCTCGAAGATCGGAGTTATGAATCTGAAAGCAAAATGACTAATCCAATACGCAACCACATATGTTAAAAAATATTAGATTCAGTCTATAAACTTGGTACCTTGAGGTTTTTGAAGACGCTCATTATGAATTTTAAGTTAAAATTACAAAAAAAAAAAACGTAATCTGTCAAAAAAAAAAAAAACTATTTTAGATTAGAAGTGATTATATTTTCATACCAAGATTTAAAATATTTCATAAAAATATTTGTTTTAACATAATATATATAATGTAAGTATTTGTTTGTTCATCCCTTCCCCCTGCAGCTTCCCATCGGACCATGCTTCTCAAGGCTTGGAAGAATGAGCTGACGGCGTGGATGGCGCACTCTGTGCACATTGTCGTGTAACCGACATTGGGACTCAATGGCGGAACACCAAAGGGCCCACGGGATCCGCCACCACGGAAGTGGCCGCCCCTGCGACAGTAGCCTGATCGTCCTTCTGAACCATAAGGAGTAGGGGCTTTATAGCACCCTCACCAACTTCCACCTCCAGCTTCTTGGCTTCCGGCGCTGCTGTGATGACTGCGGTACTTTCTGAAGGGGATGTTTCAGGTGCGGCTTGCCTGAAGTCCAGCATGTCACTTGTTATCCTCGCGTTTGTAGCGGGGGACGCTTCCTGAGGAGACACCTGCTGAGCCACGCGTCCAGGCGCTGCGTCCGCGGCAGCTGCCGAGAGAGACACATCTGGAGCCACGTCCACAGAAGGGTTCGCGCCTACGACCGTGGACGGATCGTCCTTCTGAACCACGAGGGCTGAGGGATTGACAGCACCACCATCATCCACCATCTTCAGCTTCTTTGCTCCCGACGCTTCTGTGACGACCGCGAGAGTCCTTGAAGGGGACGTCCCGGGAGCCACTTGCTTGAGAGCAATGCTCAGCATCTCCTTCAGTGTTCTCGCGTTTGTGACAGGGCAGGCTCGCAGGGAGGACGCCTTCAGATCCGCTCGTATAGGCGCTGCGCCCACAGCAGCCACCGAGGGGAATATCTTGGGAGTTGCAAGCAGGGGCGCTCGTGCAACCGTGCTTATTTTCTCGGGGGGCTCGGAGGATGGGAGTACGTCCGACGCGTGCCCACGCGCCCTCGCTCTCCTCTTCCTCTTCCTTGAAGTGGTGGGAGTTTCCGGGGGGAGTACCGCAGGCATCGCTTGCGTAGGCGCCACACCGCTCCCAAGTCTCTCGGTCATCATCTTCCTGGGGGGTGGATTGCACGCCGGCCCTCCCATCCTGTGGTTGGCTGGCACTCCCAGGTCTGCGCAAACGGGGCATCTGGGGGCGGCTAAACAGCCCTTGGCCTTATGGGACGTCCCTCCACACCTGTAGCACAGGTTGCTCCTGTCAACAGTGCTGGTGCAATGAAGCTGGACGTGTCCAAACTCCAGACACCGGTGACACTGGAGCGGTCGCTGTGCTAAGGCCACAACCTTCGCCACGAAGGGGTGGACGGTTACCTGCCTATCCTTTATGAGCTTTGCTGCCGCCCTGACGGGGCAACGGGCCCACGCTGAAAAAAGTCCATTGTTTTCGCGTCGGAGATCCCCGACGGTGACGTCCGCCTTCTCGCAGCCACCGGCAGCGGCCACGGCCTTCCGTATTGATTTCGGGGTGGCCAACTCCGTGAGCCCCAAGATGCGAAGCTCCGCGTACTTTTGGGGGCAAGATAGACGGACGCCCGTCCCTCGTAGGGCCTTCTCCAATCCGGCCTTCAGGGCCGCCGCCTTCTCATGGGCCTCGGCGCCAGGGATCTCTAAAACAAGTCCTCCAGTCACCGACCTCTTGGGCCGTATCATGTCAATGCCAAGCTCGTCCACCTTTACAGTGGACATCGCCCTGGCCATCGCACGCCCGAATTCGTTCTCTCGCCCAGCTGCGGCGGTTAGAGACACCGCCGCAGTCTTGGGCGGCCGCAGCATCTGCGGCCGAGCCACTCCCTTGGACTTCTTTCTCTTCTTAGCAGCGGAGGGAGGAACCGCCTGAGTGGCCGCGAACATCTGCGACATCTGCGTCCTCTGTCCATTGCTAGCAGGGCCCGGTGTAGGCTGGATGGCCCAACTGCCTCCCGTAATCGGTGGTGAGGAGCTCGTAGGTGAAACAGGGGCCCAGGGGGTAACAGAAGTCCAGGAAGTATCTGGAGTCCAGGGCGCAGCGACAGGAGGAGACACCCCGATCTTCTTTTTCTTCTTTTTCTTCTTCTTCTTGTGCCCCGTCATTGTTGGCACCGCTGCTGGGGCTTCCACCTCCTCGCAGAAAATCACCTCCTGCCCGCAGGCCTCTGTCTTCCCGTCAACCCTCCTCTCCATCTTGTCCACCTCGGTGGTCCTCTCGCCGAGGCCCACCAGGCGGTTCAAAAAGGCAGTTTGTGCGTTCTCCAATTGTGAAGGGTATGGTCGTGCCGCCGAGGACGGACCAGGGAGTGGAGGGGCAGACATCAATTTCCCCTCTGCCAAGCAGTCGAAGTCGGAGTCCGACTCCGACTCCGAATCCTGGAGCCTCTGCAGATTTATAAACTCCCGGTCCTTCGGCTTCCTAGCCGGCCCGTCCGAATCCGCTGAACCAAAGGCCACACGGAAGGCCACCTGGAGCTCCTTCACGGCAGCGGTCTCGACGTGGCTGGAATTGTCAGCCATCCTCACTACCGTGTCCAAGGTCTCTTTGACCTTGGCCAGGAGTGCACTCGTCCTCTGCACTTCCGCGAGCTTGTAGAGGTGCTGCTGGCAGGGAAGATCCATCCTTGAACCTACTTCCTGGGGATCTACAAAAATCCCATTTGGCCGCCACGCCTCACTCTTATCCTTTCGGGGGTCCGTAATCGGTTCCTCGTCCTCGGTGTCGAAGTCGTCATACTCCGTATCGAAGTCGTCATACTCCGAGTCGAAGGGCTCCAACTTCCATTTTCGAAAGTCATCGCTACTGGTTAGCCGTCCAAAAGAACCGTTGTTCAGTGCGTTTACCCAGTCGTCGTCGGGTACCAGTCCAGTTGAATTAAATCGCTTCATGTGTTCCCACAAGAAATCTCGGAAAGAACGTCATCCGCGGCAAAGCCGGATTACCGCAGGAGGAACTCCAGAAGTCCTGCAAAAGAGCACACTAATTGGCTCCTCCACCTTAACTATCATATTGAAAACTCCACTGCATCCACAATTGTACATTGAATCATGTAGAGTAATAGTCCAATAAATAATGTACGATGTTATGCCTCTTCCAAACAGAGAAAAATGGAAAGAAATAAGTTTAAGAAATAAGTACTGTCTTTCCAAATTGTTTAGGAGTAATCGATGTAAAACATGTAAATATTCAAGCTCCAGCGAATAGCGAATCAATATTTTTGAATTAGAAAATGACATTTTCATCTGTACTACTGGCATTAGTGGATGTCAATTATAACTTTCTAGTGATTGATATAGTAGGCTATGGAAGAAAGTGATGGTGGGATACCATCCCACTCTAATTTAGACAAAGGGTAGGAAAACGGCACTCTATTTAAACAATGTTAAGTCCCTAAGGCGATTTTACAGATCTACGAGCGTGCAGTGATTGTTATATGTCTAAACTAAAAGCAGATCAACAAAACTTTGACTCCACCTATCTCTCTACGGGTCTCCAGACACAGCAATCTTCTTATGGTGAGATCTGATAATTCATGAATAACTGAAAACTGAGTCAGTAGCTGCGATTGTCAAATATTCTATTCAGGTATAAGAATTTCTTAAACTTGGAATACTTTGACAGAATGTAAGAATAAATGTAACTTTCTTCCCTTCCTTCTATATGAAATAAAGATACAGACAGTGAGTGTAAAAAGTATTCGTACAGCGACCAATTGAAAGTAAAATTTTGTATATCCATATCAGTAATAAATTTTAGCGGAAAAAATGATTAATACATATTCTTCGATGTTTGTGGAATAGATTTTGTGTAAATAAAATTTTATTCCCCTTAACATTTGTACAGTTAAATAAAGAATTAATAAATTATGGAAATAAACTAAATATTTAATGTTTTAATAGTTTGTGAGATTGCCTTTTGATTTTATAATAGCTTTGAGGCTTATTGGTATGGAATTTACTAATTTGGATGTTATAGCAGGCTGCATTTTATTCTACTCCTCTAGCAGAGCAGTTTTCAAACTTTCTTTAAATGTAATATTATGATTACATATTTTTTTGTCCAGATAATCCCACAGATGCTCTATGGGATTGATATGTGGTGATTATGGTACCGTTTTCAAATATTTTGGTGTGTTACATAAAACCCTATGCCCAGTATTATATGCAGAATGCTTTGCATCATTATCATGGGTAAATATAAAGTTGTCAATAAGTCCCATTTTATTTGCACTAGCATGGATGTGCTTGTTCAGGATGTCAATATAAAATCTACGATTCATATTGTCATCGATGAAATGTGGAGATTCCATTCCAATTGCACTCATACAGCCCTAGCCATATGCAGAACCCCTGTAGTATTTCATTGTAGGTTGCCAATTTTCTATTCTGAACACTGTATTCTCTTTTCTTCATACTGTGAAGTGTGTTTTGGACCCAAATATTTCGAATTTTGTTTGCATTAGTGAATTGGAAATATTTGGACAAAAAATTTTTATTAATTCATTATTTAACTGTACGAATACTTTTTGCACATCCATTTCTGCACGTTTATCTGTTTTTTGTTAATATCTTTGTAAATGTTAAGGGGAATGAAATTTCATTTATACAAAATCTATTCTACAAACATCGAAGAATATGTATTAATCATTTTTTTCCGTTAAAGTTTATTACTGACATGGATATACAAAGGTTTGCTTTAAATTGATCGCTGTACGAATACGTTTTACACTCACTACATATGTGAAATTTCGAATGTTCGATTATTCCTACCCCAGAATACAAGCATATAGCGTTAAAATAGATTGCGTTAAATAAACTCTAACAGAACAGCAAGGTTAAAGGGCGAATGTGTTTTCGTTTTATTGTGATCCTTTATTCTCTTCTACTGGACGTAATACGTGAATAAGAGGATCTTTTTATTTTATAAATTGAAGGTTAGGGTTGGGTAAGGTCAGAAACAACAATATTCTCATTTTAAATCTATTCATTTTTTGATTAAAGTCTTCGTATGGAGTTTCTTACCAGTCGTTCCCAATTCTACAGCGATGATCGCCTATGTTGCGCTGCGCATGATGTGTTTCGAATAATAGGTGGAATCGTGATCAAACAATTGAATTGTTGTAGCCGCTGCGCCACCAACTCGATTAATTTGTTATACACGTATAATTATACACGTATGTAGATAGTAATTGTAACAATGTAACCATACTTAATTACAATTAAAGAAACCGGCGGTTGTAAAAAAACATGTACTGAACTAGAAACGTACCAATGGTACAGTACCATACATAATACATATGTAAGTACTATTTATTCAATGTCTCCATGAGATCGATATAAAAAACATTATAGTTGTAATTGCAAAATAAAATACTTCTTTTTAAATATTAAATTCATAATATAAAAACTAGAGGCGGCTGAAAAATTTGTAAAGCCTCCCGCCACTATTTGAAGTACATAATACATCGCAGGGGCGGATCCAGAGGAGGCGAACGCCCCCCCTCCCAGAGTAATAAAATAGAAAAATATTATGACATTCTGTATTATTCTGTATAAATAATTATTAATTATTTAGGCTATACTATCACATAGAGATATTAAAATATAAATTACAAGCGGATTTTAAATCTTGTAAAGGAACATTAAAAAATGTACTTATGTACTTTTACATATTTCGCCTCCTCCGAGAGAGGAACAAACAGCTCCTAAATCCGCCTCTGATACATTGTACTTTTTTTAGAATATAAAACTAATAGTATTGCGTAAAATTCATGTACGTGAGTGTTCCGCTAACGAGGTAAAAAAGTGTTGGGGTAATTTTGTTCCCTATATATAGGCAGCTGCATATTTCACCGAAGAAATAGATTTGCTTTCGAGGCCCCATAATAATGTTGCGCGCAGGGTCTCCGACAGTATAAAGGCAGCCCTGAAGTCGCGTCAGGGCAAAATTGTCGTTTGCCAGGTTTTCGAACGCAATTGTCACGGCGTCATCACACACGTATATACCGTCACTACTGTAGGTGTGCCCCTTTATTATGCGTAGGGAAAAGCCTGGCAATCCTGTTCGGCAATGTGCCGAGGTCTAGGACTACTGCTGGGTCGCGAATTTTCTCGTCAAAACCGTTAAACACTTATCTATCTACATATATACTCGTAAATACATACGTTTTTCAATGAATTGTGGATGCCTTCGACAGTATCTTTATTATTCACGCGCTTTTATAAAAAGCATGTCACATAAAATAAATAACAATGTTGTATAAGTTTTAATCTATACAAAGTGAACAGAGGAATACAATAAATAATCACCTTATTTGTAGATGCCAGCTATATAATTTATACACAAAATATGTAAAATGGTACTAACAATATGATACACGATTTAATTTTCTACCTATTTGTTGAGATCTGCCATCTGCCTTTTAACAGCCCCATAAGCACTGCAGGCCCCCCTAGCCATATGACTGGGTAGATTGGCCATGAAGTTTATGCTTACCATGACTCCATCATTCCATAATTTTGACCCAGATATTGATGGAATCTGTGGCCTTTCAGGAAGCTAAATATAATTTTTAAAACATTAGCTTCTATTTAAATAACACGTACACAAAGCAATGAAATCAAAAACCTATAGCATTAATCCTTTGCATATTTCTTTCAAAAACTATGACATATTCATTTAAAATAACGATTATGAAAATATATAACAGAACTAATTATATTACCGATTTTACTATTCCCTTAACTAAGTCGTGATTAACGTAAGGAGCAATATTGGTAGATATCTTTCCATATACTTTAGCAGTTTCCTCTGGTCTCGACCACAAACCTTCGTGATAGGTGTAATATACTATACCACCCACAACAGTGGCTTTTACTGTAAACCTGAAAACATAACCTCGAGTTTAAATCTCGATCTTATTATGTACGCATGATAACTTGCTTGTACCATAACGACACCGAATCTTCAAATTTCAATGCGCGTACTAACCGGATCAAACCCATCGTATATATAATATAAATTACTTTAACACAATTGCTCCAGTTGCTCCTTCGACTGTCATATGAAAAATTATATAAGCAACCCCTTTAGATGGTGTCCTGGTTAAATTAAGATGTTCATTCAATTTTTATACCTCTTGTATACCTTTGCATACGTATAAATATTTGATTAATAGTTAAACGATTTATAAAGTAGTGCAAAGTACTTTTGCGTTTGAAATATGTAAAATTGATAACGGAAGACAAGTTTATAGGAAATTGTAATGACTTACGTTGCATCTGATACGTTTCTATTGTGCACAAGCCTTAATACGGCGGGATTTTAATGCTAATGTTACTTTCGTTCCAGTTTTTTTATATTTATAGATTTTGTGTTTACTTTTAGTACGAGTGACTTATGATTTCGTATTTATTTATCGAGTTGTCTGCTTTCCATATAATAAATAATGGAATTTCATTGGAAAGATGATAATTTAGCCTAACCTCGAAATTCATTTATATATATGTGTAATATAGCATAATGTGGCCTCAGGAATATATACAATTGAAGGTAACAGTTCTGTATTTTTATATCAATTCTTTATTCGTTTATAATATAAGTAAAATATAAACTGGTGGACTCTTTCATAGCATATAGAGGATTTGTTAATTTGTGGAATATGTTACGAGTACATGGAAACCTCCGTCGCAACATCATGTTCTCACAATTGTAAGATAGAATTTCTTACTTTTCTATAGCCTGTATTTAATAGAACACTTCGTTTCATTGCTTCAATTTTAATTTCTAGATTGCTCTTTATGTATCAGAAAGTACTTACATTATAAAACACAATGTCCTGTTTGTTTTGCGGAAACTTTTGAGAAGGATTTGAGGATAAATAAAGCTCTAGATGAAATTATATCCCAGTTTCTGAGAATTAAAGATAAATTAAAAAGATGTTTACAAATTCAAATACAATTTGTGCAAAGCGACAAAGGGGATATTACTTTGAACTCTCCAAAGTTGGTACACGAGAAAAAGGAGGTGCACTTAAATAAACAAGAAAATAAAATTATTAGTAGGAATGTTATTCTTAATGCATCACCCTCTACTAATGTTCAAAAGGATTTATGTAGCCCCAGCACTAGTGGGAGACCTAAGATACCTTTAATGTTTACACCTAAAAGTTCAAAACGTTTAATTGTAACAAATATGGAAGACACTAAGGTTGTTATATGTCCGGTATGCAAAGTTACTATATCAGAAACCAATATAAATAGACATCTTGACGATTGTTTAAAACGAGAAGCAAACAAGGATCAACCGCAAATGTAAGAGTTACTGCATGTATATTATTTTGCTAATAAACCATTGATTTTTATAATACACCTTTATAAATAATAATGTAAATATAGGATCTTATACGGAACAATAAAATATACATTTTTCTTACTACCATTTTGCTGCATCACCTCGAATAACAAAATTACAGGCCTTTGAAAATGAAGTTTTCGAGCGCCTCGCGTTAGAAAACCAATCCCACACTTATTACCTATGGACACACGTTAATCCGGTTTCCCCTTTCTTCTTAGCTTATTATACATTTCATTAAATAAGAATATAATTCACTGGCATTACCTTTACAGAATGGACTCAAAACGTAAGCCACTGCCAAAGTTAGTATTTACTTTAATGAAAGACGCTATATTACGAAAGAAGTCAAAAGAATTTGGCTTGTCATCGCAAGGGGATCGAAGGGCGTTGGAAACTCGATTGCAAAGATATATTGTTTTGTATAACGCGGAATGCGACAAACCGAATCCAAGATCGATTCCAGAGTTACTTAAACAATGCGAGGATGAAGAGAATCTTGAGAAAAAAATTAATAAATCATCAGTGTTTATGAACGTAATTACCTTGCTTTTTTATTCATGCATTTCATCGTTTTTCACACCTCTAAATATTACCTTTTGATTTATGGCACGAAACCATTAACTATTTCAGAAGTTGCAAATCAATAGAAATACAGAGCAGAATGTTATAGATGACGAGAGAAAAAAATATTGTAAGTTTCTACTTTTCCACTAGCCGATGTAACGCAATCATCCTAATCTTACTTCATTTCTTTTTTGTTATTAGTGGAAACGCATAAAAACAGTTTCGAGTCTTTAATCAAAAAGATTAAGACTATTAATTCACCGAGGAAACCGTCTGTAAGGCGAAATTTATTGAACGAGAGCATAGAAGGCCACGAGAGTCCATTGCGCGAGATAGTGTCCGAAACTTCGGACGATTCGGTGACCGAAAAGAATGATTTTCAGTCGATAAATCCTGGTGTCTACATTCAGGACTCTGACTCCGACACTTCTTGCCCATTGCAAATGTATTCTAGCACCGATCCGAAGCAGTTTCTTAATATTTCTTTATCTCCCTCCAACAACAATGTCTCCAAGATTAAATGTGAGATGGTGAGAATACAAAAGGAGGATTGCAATTCGGACGCGTGCAGCGATGTTTCCGTGACTAGTAAAGGATCACGTCCAATAATGAATACCCCAAACGGGAAGAACGTACCAAAGAGTGGCTCAAGGACCCCGTGTAATGCAACGAAGTATAAAATGCTATTACAAAGAAAAGAGAAGCCATCTGTGAAGGACGAAATGAGAGAGATGGATTCCATTAGTATTAGCAAAGTAGAGCCTAATTCCAATAACGTTTCTGACCAAGAGGAGGCGAACGAGAGATTATCGCCCGGTTTGCAGGATATACTTTGTGACTTGTCGAGTAACGACAGCATCGACAGTAAATCTAATCATGGTACGTAATCAGTCGCATCGAAATTATGGGACGACGTAAAGGTTGAACGTAGGGATCGTTTTTACAGGGAAATCACGCGCTATCGATCATGGGTATTTAAACAGCAGCATAGTGCATTCGTCGAATCTGGAGAAAGAGAATATAAGTTCCTCCCCAGAATGCGGGGCGAGTCGTTCCCTCCGAAAGAGAAGCCGCGATTACGCGCAAAACGATAGAGTCGTATCGAGTATGAAGAAGAAAATTAAGAAATCATCGCAATGCTACCCTAGCGAAACAGACGAGTCGAACAACGAGGAACCTGTGAGTGCCTTGAATCAGAACGAGCAGAGGAGATCGCAAAATAAATCACGAATAAGGAGACGAGTAACGAATAGTGTCGTAGAAGACACGTCTGTGGTGAGGAAATCAGTCAGAACGAGGCTTAAGAATAATATTCTGTGAGAATGAGGTAAAAGTTTTTGTATAGTAGCTGTAAGTATATAGTCTGATAGTTTATATATCGATTTTTATCACGACGATATGGACTTCTGTTTCTATGCTTTCGAAAAGTGCCTGTGGCATGTATTTGCGACAGAAAATATATGTAAATAGATTAATACGAATTAAATTGAATTTAGGTCGACATTTATGAATTAATCAAGTTTGAATAATATATTACGAAATGCGAAATATTGTATCACGAAAGGAAACATTATACAGTAATATATCAATTAAAAATGTAATTACTTTTCTATTATATGTTGTTTTACGATTGACCATGACTTTTGTTGTGTATTTAGTATATACTATGATGTATAATTTTAACTACCTTATGTGAAAGAAAACAGACATTAACCACCAAGACTTTGTGAATTCTTTTCAATCTCTAAACCTCGCGATTCCGTTTCTGTTTATTCTTCGTACAAAAAAGTTTATTTCCCAGGCTCGAGTGAATACCCTGAAAAGAAGGAATGAAAATTTGTTCATCAAAGACACCAAATTTTATTGAATATATCATAGTATCTTAATCAGAAAGGGATCAACAATGGTAAAATGACGATAAACGCAAACTTACATCTCGCGTACGTATAGATATTAACAATGTAAGAAGCCTCACTTAACATTAAAATAGCTGTCTTTGATATTGTTTACGCATAAAATATCTGTCTTTGTTATGCATTTTATTACTTGTAGGCTTTGGTATCATTTATACATTTAATCTCATGTACATCGTATATATACCTATATGCAATATATATAGTTATATATTCATATACATATTTTTATATACGCATGATAGATTCGAATATAATTTTCCTTTTATTTCATAGAACTTTGAAGGCTTCTAATATTCTAGTGGAACAGCTATCACATTCACGAAACACTTTATTCCAATTTTTTTTTCTCAATAGGTCTACAGCAATCTTATGGGTGGTGATTTAATATATTTCATTTTATATCGTATGTGTTCTCTCCTGCGAATAAATACAAGCACAACATTGTTACAGGAATGAGATTTTCTACGGCATAAAGTGGCTTGCGCTAATAATTAAGTGGTATTCGTAATTGGCAGTGTTTCTGAAACTATTCTTTGCGAAACCAGATTTGAGTAGGTACTCCCGAACATCATCTCGTTGTGTCTAAGTCCCTTTTGGTAAATAATTATTTCTCCTTAATATAATTGATTATCTGTCATTATTTCGTACATAATTGTATTAAACAAAATGTCAATGTAACAAAATTCGAAACTGATAAACTATTGTATCAAGTATAACTCTTCATTAAATTTTTTTTTACATTATTATATATTGCAATGCAATTGTGCACATTTTTATGTACTTTGAAAATAATAATTCATTCCGCTCGATCCCTTAACGATTACATTTAAAAAATTAAGTTATCTTCAAAAATATGTCCATCGTCTTCCGGCAGATTTAAAATTCCAGTTTGTTAAGATTATTCTTGCCATGTTTTACTCTAACGCTACAGCTTCGTTTATTCATTTATCAGATTACGGATTTAGGCTTTCGCGATAAAGGTTGCGCATAAAATGTTTAAGAACCACTGCTGTATGGTATGGCATCACGCGAGGTAGTTACTCAACGTTTACTACACTCCTAAATATACTGCAAGCGGGTCTATTCCTCTTCCTGTGTATAGAAATTCATGGAAATCCTTTGATACTTGAAAAAACACTGGATGAATGTTTTTGTAACGTTCGAAATCTTGCGATCCAATTTTTCCTTCACAAACGAAGTGTATCAAAAACTTCGTAAGAATATTCCCCATAATTTGGTGAACGATACATAACGTTTTTCCGATAGGAAACTATGTAAAATTCAAATTTTATGTAACGACAGTATTTCTAATTTTATTTTTCTCAATATAAACCTTATTAGATGATTCTGATTTTTAAAAGATGCAAGTATAGTGTGACGATACTGTAACATCTATTTTCAAAATAAAACGACCTTAATCGTCAAACTATTTTTTATAGATTAGAAAGTAAAAGTTGTGAAGCACGAGATATAGGCAACATTTTCCTCCAATTGTTAAAACATCATAGTTAACAAAGGATTAGAGTTACGTGGAATTTTCGTATCCGGCGCCATACTAACAAGAACACACTGCGCTTCGATTGTATCGAACGCGCATGGCGCGAAGAATTTGAAACGGTCTCCAGTGACTTCCACTACACAGAACTTAAGTATCGCACGATTAACGATTGTATTTCATATAGTTCCTCTTTATCGTCGATTAATATACACGAATAGTATTGTTTCGGTAAGAAACACTAGTTAACAATGCTACAGCAGTCCAAAATCCGCGCATCGAATAGCCATACTTCCTTTTCAAGCAGCATCTCGATTTCGTTTATATACCAAACAAGTCTAATACCGAAATTCAAGTATGTATGTACAAGAAATTGGGTGTCGAGTATGCGGTCATTTGGCAGAAAGTATGGCGCATCAATCTCGCGATTATACGATTCAGTAAGTACTTCGTGATTTGCGAGTAATTATAATAAACGTTAACTTAGTCGCGTTAATATCGTACGCACAGAACACGTATAGGCATGCGGGGCATAGTTCGCAACGATATGTTCGAGTTACGTCTCTGTCGAACGTTGGAAACGTAAAATTAAAAAAAGGAAGAGAGAACTATCTTACAATTATTTACACAGACCCGGCGTTTCAGCGACACATTAAAGATTGCACTTTTTTTTGCGTGTCGCTATTTCCCGCGGCTTTTTTGATTGACTCTTTGATTAACGAGTTCGATTCATCTTCTACTTTATTGCACTTGGAACGATTGTTTTCATACGAATTCGCTGATTAATTTAAGGAACACTGATTACTCCCCCCTCCTGGGGGGGTATCCACGGATTCGTAGATATTAAGTAAGAAATTCTGCTTTTAAAATTATTTATATTATTCCTGCAATTATATGTTATCTCTACGATTCGTTTCCATCGACATATTCGTTATTTCCTTCGAAAGATTATCACGATGTAGTTAGAATAAATCGGGGTCGACGATCTGTGGATCGTCGAGAAGTGGTTGTAGTTTCCGTAGGATTGTTTTGAAACCATGCATTTTAATCGTTTAATTAAAATTTCGACTAACACGCTACAGGACGATATTACGCTGCTTAGCATAGTGAACCAAACTCTCGGTGAGTGCCTTTTTTATATTTTTTCTTTGTTTCTTGTAACTTTCAATCCCGAACTCCAGATCCGTTTTCAATATTCCAAAAGTTCATAGCTACCATTGCGCACTAGTTTGATTCAATACGCCGTACAACTTAACATGTTCCTTAAGTTCGAGTAACAACACCTTCGCGCTTTAACATTGATTTTCCACTGAATTCGTAAAAACATTTTTACATACATCTTTCACCCACCGAATTGATACGCGGCTATACCAATCCCTCTCTGTAACTCTTAACGCAAATTACCCAGATTCAATAGTCCAATTTCTACTAAAGACTTCTTAGGGGACTTGAAATATCTTCCATCAAAGCTTTCGCGCGAAACGCTTCAAATAATCTTTCCAGGATATTTACACAACGTACAATATAAAGTTTTCGCGATATATAGAATTTTTTTTTTAATTCGAGCCTCGCGAGAGCTCGATGAACTCCTCGAGATCGAAAGTTTACAAAAATATCCTACTTTGCAACGATGAGTATATACTCTAACGTGTAGCTTAACGTTTCCAAGTAATTCCGTAAAAATAAAGACTCGCATTATAATATTTTCAGATTGATCGATTGAATACCTACATGGAAACCATGCTTCCCGTCACCGTCACGGTATCTCCCCCTTTTTAAAGCAGTCTTATTACTTTAAACGACCTTCGAGAGGTTCGCCTAGAACGATACACTTCAATTGCATATCGTTGATTTCCTCTACATTAATAGTAATCTCTTCAATATATATATATTTCATATATATATATATATAGATTTCATTCTTTATTACCTGGAGTGTCATGACGAATGCAGCTTTAAACCTGGCTCGATGAGTGATCTACTAACTATCTACCTAAGCTGCAGTTCAGTTGAATATGATTGCGAGAGGAAGTGTATTAGAATTAATTATTTAAACCACCACAGCGTGTCTAAGGCTTTTCGTAGATTCTATTTACAGGTCCAGTCGCGACAGAGTTTATATTGCACTTGATCGACGCGACGATTGTATATTGTATAAAGGGTTAATGGACAAGCCATCCGTTAACGAGTTCAACTCGATTTGCTCGAGCTCAAGCGCAAAGAATCCGACCTTCGTACCGCAGTCTCGCGAAACTGTGCTCAATATTAGAGAATGGGAAACGCGCTGCAGCGACGGACGCGAAAGTTCTTCCTCTCTTTACCCGGGTTCCTCTATTTTACGCCTGACTAGCGTCACGTTACGTTATCCCGTTTCGTTCGTCTCATGACCGTGATACCTATGGCACCCCGTATTTTGCGCAACAGATCTATTATGTCGGCCGTCGTCATATCCTTCACGCTCTCGTCGTTCACCTGAAATGAAAGGGAAATAATATTGAACAGTGGACACCACCTTTCGGTCATGAAAAATATTAATGTTGAAATGTTCGACTATCAACGCTTCGACGCAGTTGGATGAAATGGAGGATTTGAAAGTACTGCTATTTTTAATTCAAGGAAGCGAAGACCTTAAGTTCGTGCCCGTTTGCTGGCGATTAAATAAACAATGGATGCCAATTTCTTCTTATTTTACAATATCTTTTCTGAAGCAGTTATATTGTTTTAGAATTTTGCTGGTATTATTATTAAGAGCGAAACATTTAACTGTGGATTTGAGTGGTGTAAATGAAAGAAGATAAAGTTGCAATTAAATCTTGGGACAGCGATATTCCATATTTCATCTGCCTGGAAAATGCATTCACTCCGCTATGAATGATGGAACATTTTCTTCGTGTCTTTGGTCTTAAAAAAAAAAGCAACTCGTGCGGTTTCCTCGCGTAAAACGAATTCATATTTCAAGGAAGCGGGATGTTGGGTTCATAAAAAGACGCGTTTAATAAAAGGGAAAATCGTACGTTCCGCTCTTGACTTCATTAGTTTCATAATTACGCGGCGTATTAACACACGAACGTAGATCACGAATGGCTGCTGGGTTTAGATGGGACTTTCTTATTTCGCAATTCGCGTGGTCTGTATTATAGAAGTGAATGTAACGATGAATTTAATTAATCGTGGTGGTAACTCGAAGCTGCTGAAATATCGTTTGATGAAAATAATTTACGGCGGAGAGGCATGCAGAAATCTGTTATAGAAACGAATATTTAACATACAAAATTACAGTACGTACTTTCGAACAGTACGTAAATGTTAAGAATGCTTATGCGAAAGGTAACCTGGCATTTTATATTATTTCTGAAGATTTCGTTAATTATTTATTTTCTTGACAATCAGTGGCGGATTTAAGAAAAAAGGCCCAGGTGGCAAACGTTCTCAGGGGCCCATTTTTCGGGAAAATGAAGAGGTAGTTTACTAGAAACGAGCTCAGTGTAGTAATACAGAAAAAAATATAGTTTGCACAAAAGCATATTTTTTTTAAAGATGGGGCGGCAACTGCTCATCGGCCGCCTTGTTAAATCCGCCACTGTTGACAATATTTAGATGAAATGAAACGTTACTGTACCATGAGAAGCACGTCTCCTTGCTTCAGTCTCCCATCTTTGGCTGCGACGCTATCAGGATGCACTACCGATATCACCGTATGGTTCCCTTCTGGTTGCAAGCTGAACCCAAGTCGGCTGTTCCACCCACGAGTCAGCTCTACCATGAACACCTTTAACAATAACGACAATAACGATTCCACCTGAAAATTCATGGGAAACCATCATCTTTGCTTCGATGCACAGTTCACTTGATCGTACAAAACCTTCGATTTTCTCAAGTACTTTGAGAGACTATAGTCTCGATTATCCAGTGTTCTACTTGTTAAAAAAAAATTGGAAAAAAAAGAGAAGACAAACGATTGATACGTCGTTATTTATGATCCGTCTGAAAAAGACAAGAATAATTTCTAAGACGAAGGAAAGATGAGTAGTAGGAGTGAATTACAAATATTGTCGCAAGTAAGAGTTAGTCTTCAAAATTCGAGGACCGAAGAAATACTTTGAAATTTGTAGATTGTCTTCATTAATTCGTTTCTAACATTTACGAATGAAGGAATTGAATGCACGACGCTCCGCTGCAATTTGGAGGGGAGAACTTTACCTCAGTTCCTTGTTCAAGTTCTTCGCTGAGGACAGCTGAATCCGTGGTGTCTCTTCCGACTCTCTCTTCCTCGTTTTCCGTTTCATCTATTCCATCATCCGGGGCGAACATCACGCCTTTCCACTTCAACAACCCTTTGCTGCCACCGGGATCTTCTGCCCCCAAGATTCTCCCTGCGTCACATGCAAAACTGAATCAGAATTCTGCATCAGGCTGCCGTGCAAGCTGTTGTTCGACTCAATCGCACTCTTAACAGATGTTTGTATTATTCCATCGATTTTCCCTCTATAAAGTGTATCTTGCCACTGTTAATTATGTTACATGGAGTTAGCAGACATAATAGAATCACGCGAAAGTAGTAGAAATATGCGCACGGTGGTTATTTTTTTAATAGAAACCAGCCTAGTATAACTCTGTCGCGACAGAAGAAAGGTAGTGCAGGTACGTGTACGGTATGAGAGATTAGATAATACAATATGTCGATGTGGCATAAAAGTATTCAACAACTGCTACGACTGCTGTTCGCACTCGCGACTAATACAACCCGAGTTCTGCGCAAAATCAAGGTGACTCGGCGTAGTAGTAACGCGATATTGCACGCTTGTGTGCTACTATTCAACAGATAAGATAATGAAGCACACAAACCGTTAGCTAACAGCAGTTATAAAACTTCTATTAATCATTCATCACATAGAAAGAAGATGCACGACCTCCTAGTATTCAATATTTTTCACTCGTGTTCTCCTCGAAATTGTCTTAAAATAATATCTAAAAAAGTATGATTGCTTTGATCTTTCTTTGTACAATATATTTAAAATTATATATCTTTGAAGTTTGCCTAACTAAATTTGTTCTTCTCAAAACTCTGAGCGAGCAAAGATCTATGGCATTTAATCCGAGGACGTAGCAGTTTTATATGAAAATGTTGGCGAGTTTCAAGCCTCATCAAATCGCTTTCGACACTACTCAAACCTCCAAATCTCTAAAAGCCTGAATAGATACTAAAATTCAATAAGTCGTTCCAAATCTACACAAATCTTTCGTTCCTTTAACCGCTCAAATAAGAACTTCTTACCAGAATTAGAAATGCAATAGCATTGTCAGAATCATGTCCCATTACTAATTTATCACCCAGACAATTATTCAAGACGATTCAAAAGCTGATCGAACCATCGCTCACCCGAAGCGTCCCTCAGCAAACTAGGACACCGAGCAACAACAACGAAAGCACCCTTAATAGCAAAAGCGCAAGAGCAATTCGAATAAATGCAGATATCGCTAATAAATAAGAGCATCGAATCACCTGGTATGTCCTGGTCGCTGGAGTGTGTAGCCTTATTTTTCGTTGTGGCGTCGATGCCGGAGCCGCAAGCTGGATTGGCGCTTTGATAAGCTGGGTTCTTGTAGCTGAATGCAGCGGTGCTCGAGTTGCTCGTCGAGGAGAGCACCGGCGGCATCGAGGCTGGCTCAGATGGTAGATCGGTGTCGTGCTCGTTGCCGGACAAAACGTTCGTCTCCCTTCTCTGGTAATCGGGCTCGGTCCCCTTGCCCCGGACATCCTCGGCGGCGACCCCGTCATCTCCACCCGGATACTCGAGATCGGAGTCCAGGCTGCAGAACTGAAAATGAGGCTTCCCCTGGGGCGCCGTTAAGTCGAGGAAACTCGGCCGCGGCGGTGCCTTGGAGGAATCGCTGGAGTCGCAGACGTCGTAGAGCGGGGGCGGATCGATTATGTCGGTTCCAGGTGTGTTTGGTTGGGAATTCGTTATCTGCGTCCTGATCGAGCACTGGTCGGAATCGGACGTCTCCGCCTGGCTGGCCGTCGATGTCGCGTGCACGCTCGGATGCTTCTCCAGACTCTCTGCAACGACGGATGCCACCCTTAGCCTAACGTTTTGTCGGGAAGTCGGGACGTTGGAAGTTCGCGTTTTACGTGATCTGACTTGCTGCATGCAGGTGGTTCGCCGCTGCACACGGTTGTCAATTGGGGGGAAGGTTTGTTAAGGGACGGAGGAGTTTCACAGGTCTTGGGTAGGTAAATGGGGGGCTGTGGAAGTGAAAGTGTTAGGGGACAGGTACTGTTCGAGGCTTGAAGTTTATGGAATAATTTATTTTTGTTTTCGGGAGCAACTCTGCGCAGGGTGTGACTAGTTTAGAGTAGGTACCATTTGCTAAAGATTTGGCTTCGACTGTTCCGTCTAAGCTTTATCAAGATCCAGGGTGATATAATAAAAAGGTACAGATGGAACGTTAAATTACCTTGCTCGCTTTCGACAGAAGGTGGTGTCGCGGCATTACGACGACGTCTCAAGAAATTGCAGGATGCACCAGGTGACTGCTTGCAGCTCGAACCGCTCGATGTGCCTGGTGATAGTTTTCGGACTGCTAGGTCGCAGAGCATGTCTACGGCTTCTTGCCTGCAAGATATTCCCAAATGCAGCGGTTAGTCACATAGAACAGTTAAGGAGACAAGGAGTTTCAAGGAACACAGTGCCCCATCTTTATGAAAGACTTGAAGCAACTATTTATTCACCAATAAAGAATACACCGATCTCCCAAGGATCACAAAGTAACAATGTAAAAAAGATATTAGTGCTCCGAGTCGTGGTGGAGGTTCTCGCAGTTCAAAAGTTTCAATTGCACCGGGTACAAGGTGAATTATGCAGGGGAAATTTATTTTCCTGTTCAATCGCGAGAGGGCACCTTAATTACAGGGAGAAGTTTACCTCAAACTTGTTCGCGGTGGACGGAGGGGATGATCGGGCTCTGTTGGTGAGAGCGCGGAGACAGGAGTTTGCGCCAGGTCCCTGTACAATCGAAGTCTCACGGTGGGGCCACATTGTCGCAGCAATTGGACAGCCTCTTCGTGGCTCATGGGTGACAATGGTGCACCGTCAACTGCGACGATTTTGTCCCCGGGCCGAATTCGGCCGTCGCTTAATGCTGGCTCTCGCACTAATGCCCTCACGTAATGACCAAGCGCGCTGCTGTCTGCTTTCCTCAAAGTGAAGCCCAGGCTACCACCGACCTTCGTCATTTCTATGTCGAATTCCTGTAATGGATGACAAAAGAATTTCGTTTAATCATTCAAGGCTGGAAGAGACACGTCGAGTAATTTAGTCGAGTAGCGAATAATTTAGTAATTTACCGTTGTTTTACTAAACTACTTGACTAAATTTTAGTGTTCACACACGAAAAATTAATAAATTACTCGCTACTCGACTAAATTACTCGACGTGTCTGAATTAGCCTTTAGACATGGTCCGACGCTGTCTCTTATGTTGTACAATCACCATTCCACGTATTCACTAAGTAAGTAGTAGTTTCTTTTCATTTTCCTTATTTAAATCCTCTGTTTGTTTGTTTGTATGTTTGAATTTCCACCGATCCAATTGCCTTGAAAATTTGCAGGCATGCGTAGTTTGGGTGGCAATACAATATTTAAAAAAAAATAATAATCTAGAGAGGGTGAATAAATTTAGGGAAATGACAAAAAGCCGCTGCGTTTGAGTCGCTAGTCGCATTGCGATTTGAAATTAAATAAAAGATATTTGTAAATAAGTCGTCAGCATCAAGCGTCGAAATGAATTTGTTGGGAGATACCTATCCTGCTCCACGATTTTATTTAAAGTGAAAAAAAAACACCCATGAAATTGTAGTAGGTACAAGAAAAGAATTATTTTTTAATTTTTAGTGCATTTTTAATAAAATCGTTTAACATACAATTTTTTTTGGTGTAGAAGGGTTATTCAGTGAACTTTATTGAGAAGGGGCTGTTCAGAAGTGAAACTTGGAGGACATAAAAGTTTCTAAATTTTTAAGGCTTTTGATACTACTATGTGTACGATATACGCGTCAATGGTAACGAAGAATTATGTTTGCCATATAGATTTGTGATGCTGCAGGCATCTGCAATTTCTACAACTTGATTTTCGGATGTTTCGCGGCTAATAGCGGCTTCCGGAAGCACGTAGGTATATACAAACACGAGGGATTTGTTATAAATGCATCAGAGGCTACGTATCCAGCAGGAGATACCGAAATCTAAATTGTAAACGAACTTCGATGAGATTCTGCATCCCTCCCGGGAGATCCTAAACGTAACAGCTCACAGTGCATTCATTGGTCATTGTTTTATGAATACGGGTTATACCACTGGGTTTGCTCAGCAGAAACACGGGAGAATTGAAACCAAAGATTTATATGCTCCAGTAGTCTATCCACTTCAGATATTCCACAACACACAATCCTTCAATTCCATTAATTGTATCAATATCTTCCTAAAAATAATCAAAATATTTTCTTCAAAAAACTTGACGAGGAAATCGTACCATCATCTTTCCTGTTAGTAGTCATAAAGACATCTTATCCATCTTAACATTGCACTGTCAAAATTTCAAATTTTATCGATTAGAGGCCGGGGGTGGAAAATGGGGGAGTTTATATACTCAGTGATCCAGGAAATTCTGCTATCTGGTAGATCGCGAGACGCAAGCTGTTAAAAGTTACTTACCCCGCAGGGCTCGATTTGCAGCGGTGGTAGCGGGTTGCGTATTCGCAGGGGCAGCGGTGGCTGCTCGCGTCTTGCCGTCAGTAGGGGCGAGTCACCCCGTGCTGGGGGTTGCGGGGACTCTCGTCTTCCTGGGGGCAGCGGCGACTCACGTCTTACTGGGGGCAAAGGGGGTGAACCGGGTGGCGTGACATTCGTATCACCAGGAAGTCGACACACCACCAACTCCACGGTGCTGGGTGTCGTTCGTAGAACTTCGAGGGCCTCCTGCAACAAGTTGCATCAGAAGTAAGATTAAAAGTCTGTCCTAGCCTGGCTGTCGGGTGAAACTTTGGGTCGTTCAAGCATAACATCAAAGCAAGTGCTCGTCGAATTTTATGATTGCAAAATTTATTTGTAGTTTATATTTTTTTAACGTCTGCCTTAAGTATGAGTATTGGGGCTTTCGATATGATTCAAGTGTAGGCTTGGGGCTTTCATTATGATTTGAAAGGAAAGATAGAAATCAAGTTTGAAAATGAAATCGACTAGTTGAGCGACAGGAATGTGAGAAGTAATTCTTGCAATTAATTATCGTGAAGTGGTAATACAATCTGCCATTGTTCCTTCAGACACTTATCAGTATTTAATGCGGGCCTTTACGTGAAAGAAAATGTAATAAGTATTAGCACGTGTACATAGAGAGCAGTGAAGAGGAGTTCCGTAGTTATTTAGATTTGGAAATAAACGTCGTAAATCATTTTGACTGACAAGGAAACGTTCAAAATCCGAAAATTCTGATTTTAATGAAACTTCGTGTGAATGTAGATTGCAGAGCATACTGGAGTGTGCAAGGAGATGGTGGTGGTGGAATCAGCCCTTAATGTTATCATGTTTTATAATATAATATAATATAATATAAGTTAATATAAAAATCGTTTAATTTTCTGTGCTATATTATACTACCAAAAGAGAAATAAAGTTATGTTAAAAAACGAAAAAAGGTAAAACAACTTTAAAGGCTGGTTTCACCCCTTCAGAGTGAATTTCCGCAGAAAAAATTGCTCCTTGCATACTCCGATATGCTATACATTCACACGAAGTTTCATTAAAATCAGAATCTTCGAGTTGGGAGGGTTTCCTTATGAGATTATGTAAGATGCAACCTGCCTTGCATCTTCTTGGGCCTGAGTCTCCTATCATTTACATAATACAATTTATAATTGAGTTACCAAATTTATGCATAATGTTTTCGAGTTAACGATCGATGTGTTGTACTGTAGTAGAAAGCCCGGTGTACGGGGTAAAGCATAAACCGATATTACACCTTGATTCTCGGGGGACAAACGGGCAAGTGTAGTCAAGATACCGTCTACCTTCGCGCCACGAGTTCCGGATGTAGCTGTATTATGCTAATCAAATGCAAATCTCTAAGAGCTACGAGAAGACAAGCCTGTAGACCCCATCTAAAGCTATAGTAATCGCTATTTTGTCGCAGCCAGCTCATCGCGTTAAGCTGGGCGAATAGAAATGAAGGAAAACGGCTTGAGACAAATGTCGCCTTCTTGTGTACACGAGTACTGATTTTTGAATATTTATCTCGAACAGGCAGGGCCTGTGGCAGGGTCAAGTGTTTTTTTTTATTAGGTATCAATTATATTTTGTCGTCGAAGCTGTTCGGGTACTAATTTTCATTTAATTCTCGTGCTTCTTCGTGCCTAGTTCACTGACTTCGTCAATCTCCCTTTAAATCCTCTAATCATCGTCTCTAATAATGAGGAATCGATGAGCTTGGTTTTGCCACTTACGTAATTAGTGAGGCCAGTCAAAGGGATCCCATTGGCAGCGAGTAGTATATCGCCGGACTGAAGTTTGTTGGACAAGGCAGCGGGCTGTTGAGGAAACAGTCTTTTTACCCTAACTGGTCCAGCAGTTCCGCCACCGGAAACGCTTAAGCCAAGTCCTCTGCTGCTCTTTTGCAACGTCACTCGAAACGTGCTCTCTGGAAATGATACAAAGTGCAATTACTCCCGAGGAAGCTTCTTAGAAAATCAGGCTTCTTGCTTTACTTCGGAGCCTCCGGAGGAAAAATCTGCTTCAAATTAATCAGGAGATAAGCGGAGAACATTCTTCCCTATTCAGTAAATGAATCCTTTTATCTCGAGAAGAACAATCTCACGACCTGCAGTAGCGTTCAAATTTCCGAGTTTAATTTCCGCGGCAATTAAATCGAAGAAGAAATTTCTACGGTTTTAGAGTACATAAACAAGATGCAAATTTTTTTTACGTGAATTCTGATTTCACGGAGAGAAATCGATTTGTATCGCTTCTCTACCGGAGGCTGATCGACAGTTTGCTTTCCCTCGATTTTATTTGTTCGTTTGCGTCGAACAAATTCGTGGAGGCGCGGAAACGGGAAATGTATCGCGGGTACACGTTGGTAAAGACGAAAGGGTGGTTGCGCAAATACGTGGAACCAGGTTCAAAGGAAGCGTTTTTTCCTGCCCCGTGGATTTTTCGAAATTGTAGCCAGCTTGTGAGTTACGAGGGCCCGCTGGTGTGACGCACGACCTAATATTTGGAATTGGGCTGGGACGCGTGAACAATTACTTTCTGCCCGCTATTCTATGCGGTGTCACTGCACCGGCTGCATATTTCAGGCGTTACAGCAACTTTCACGGCGCACGGCGTCACCCTGTTGGTCATAATTTTAGGCGGTTCCGCGGTGTAAAAGGGCACTTTCGAAACACGTATAAATATCAGGTGGACGGCCAGTAATTGCATTAATTCCAGATTGCTTTTACTTAGAAGCACCCCGACTTCTTTTATCCCGAACTTTCCTGGTGGAAAAGGGGTTGCTTCGTTGAATTTAAAATTTCCGCACAGTATTGTAGTACTGAATACATAATTATGGAGATTTGGTGTGAATAAAATAAATTTTGCTTTTAATATTCTGGTGTCTTTAGTGAAATCTTCACTTTATTTTTTAGGCCGCGATTGAATGCTTATCAGCATATGAAGTTCGATGGAAGCTAGCAAAAGCCAGACCCTAACGCGATCGCTAGAATTGGCCACTGTTACTGCGGTGGTCGCAGTTTGAACTCGTTATTTTCCTCTCTCTTTTTTTTTTTTTAAACTTCACGTGGTCGTGGACTTAACATGGAACGAGCACTAGCTCGAAACGACTCGCCTTTTACCGGATATTGACCCGATCCGGGCGACATATCGCGCGCATTGTTCACTTTGTTCACTATTCAAATCGACCCCTCTCATTCCCTAGTTATTGTTCGGGATCCTGCAGTGTCAATCTTCCCAAAAGAGCCGACCATTGTTGGAATCGCTCCGAAACCGTGAATGTCCCATACGAGCTCGCTGATCGAGCCCTCTGAAACGCTTCGTGAACTTTAAGAATCGATACCGACGTTGAATTACGCGGTCATCGTTGGTCATTACAGATGGTTAATCAAATACGACGGAATGGAGATTTCGAGCCATTTCATCGACTAGAATTTTTCAAATTGAAACTCAAATTAGAATTCTTCACTCATACAACGAAAAGGTCATCAACCACTGATTTTTTAATTACTAAATAATACTGAATACTAAATAAATACTAGATAATACTAAACACTAAATAAATGCTACATATTAAATAACACTAAATACTAAATAAATAATAAATACTAAATAAATATGTACTAAATGCTGAAATAAATATGAATTTCTGCACGTTACTGTGTTGCAAATCCTTACATATACGTAGGCATTATCATAAAGCAAAGTTCTCCATTTTCTGGTGAATTTAGTACTCAAAAATACAAAATTAAATGCAACA
Organism: Andrena cerasifolii; assembly: GCF_050908995.1. NCBI lineage: Eukaryota > Metazoa > Arthropoda > Insecta > Hymenoptera > Andrenidae > Andrena > Andrena cerasifolii. Next base: position 10,886,209 of record NC_135124.1, on the reverse strand, counting down.
TTTTTTTTCCACGAATAACACAAGATACCACCAATGATTAAAAGGATTATCATGAATGAAAGCTGTCTCTAAAATTCATTTCCTTTCTATAAATGAATGGTTAATCGCTCAAAGAGGATGCTCCTATGCACTTCAGTCGTGCTACGAGAAACGATACGTTTTCGCATATCCCGGAGATTTGGGGTGTTGGTAATATCCGTGGTTGCTCTACGAGTGTGGCTTTAACCCAGGAAAAGCGGCCTCGGTTATTAACTGGCCGCTTTGACGCGACGTCAAGACCGACTTCCGCTTTGCATACGCTTCGATTCGACCGAGATTAGATCTCTTGATCCTGTCTCGCGTTTGCTCGCCATATAAACGGTGGCTGATCGCTGCTCGATGATGAGATCGGGCCGCTGGCTGAGTACTTTCAGCTTATAATCAACTGTAATTAACCTGTATTTACCTCCAGAAACCGTGCTCGCGCGAGCGCAGCCCTTTGAATTCTACTGTGTCATGTTTTCGAATAGTCACAGCGTATTAGACGAACGTCAGTTGCTCGCGTGTCCTGTGGGGTAATATCAGAAGCGAATGTTGACATCGATTCTGTGCCAATCAGGCTGGTGCGAGATTGCGTCCCCGCTTACCATGGCGATGGAACTGTCATCGTGGAAGCTTTCCGTTTAGATTGCTCAGGAATTAGATTTAATTCGGATGGTTTAACAGTTAGGGGTGGGTGAGTTCGGCAGAATAGCTTTGAAATTAAATGCTTCGAATTAATTTGATTGGAACACTATGGGTGTCTTAAAGCCTGTTACTTTTTACCGCTGATTTTGTTTAAAGAAAATAAGAAAATTGAGAATTGGAACTGCTGTGGCAAAAAATATTTCCTCAAAAATTAAAAGAATAATAGGTACTTGATATGATTCTAATTGAACGCAATCAAGTTACGTCTGAAACTTAACTATCAAACGCGCTTATTTTCAGTGAAAATGCAATGTCGCTTCTGTCAACCATTCCAAGATCTTCGTCCCTTTGTACCTCGATGCAAAACCCCGGTGAAAGTTGTCTTTCGCTAATTGATATCTCACAGTTCGCGCCTTTTCCACCTTCAGATCCTAGCAAGTACATCGAGGCACCGTCTGATCGAGGGATTGCATCGACTCGACCTGGTTGCATGCGATGAGATTGCTTTTCGTCTTCGGGAAGCGGAGATACACGCCCCCGCGTCGGCCTTCCGCAAAGAATTTATCGCGGGCGCAATTTATTACCGCGATCCTTATGGCGCACGTGCTTATCCGTGACGAAACTTGAGCAAGACGTTTTTCTATTTATCAGACCGACAACGTCGATTCGCTGGCTGAAGATCGTAAATATCGGGCGGGCCGAGGAATGCCGAGGGGGTGGGAAACGCCGAAAACCGCGGGAGTTATTTCGAGAGCAATGGCGAGGACCGTGAAAGCCGCCGACACAACGGGCTGACACTAAATAATTTACGCTGCATCGACATAAAGGCGACGTATCGGACCAGCCATCATGCCTGAGTGATGGAGTTGTGAACACGATGGCGTGAACTCGAGAGTATGACGCGTTGCGTGTTTTATGGTGCTTTATGCAAACGTTTTCGCCACTCAAGAATTTACGTGAGAAAAGTAAGAGGGTGGTTGGTCTTTGGCTGGGTCCTTAAATGGGCATGCTCAATATGTATTTCTCTTGTGATTGTAGTTTGTTGCTGTGGACCTAAGTAGTTGAGGGATGATAGTACGCATTTGTGATTTGTAGAAATCAGTTTTAAGCTTTATTTATTTTGGTATTAGAAATTCATGAATTCGTACTTAATGGTGGACTAAGTAGTACTGCAATGTTGCAACATAGATGGGCAAATTTTTTATTTAAATAAAATTTCGAATAACGAATAGAAGTTAAAAAAATCATTTGTCAAGTGTCAAATAAAGTTAACTCGGGTTAATGAACGAATTAGAAAATTTTTTTCACTTCTATGCATTATTCGAAATTTTATTTAAATAAAAATTTTGCCCATCTCCAGGTGCACTCAGGGGGGGGGCCTGCTAGCCCCCAAAGAAGGGGTTGTGTAAAATGAAAAGAAAACTGGATTTCAGCCTTTAAATATATTTTTATAATCACCTAATGAATTTTAGTAAATTTGCATTAAAAATATTTTTAATCGTTCAATTCTGCTGCCCCTAAAATTAAATCCTGAGTGCGCCACTGAGTAGTAGTAGAAGTAGTGGAAGTCGTGGTAATAAGAGTAGTATTAAGTTTGATGGTTAATCTGTTCATTTGAAGTGAGAATATCTCTACGTATTTGTAATTTTCACCTTTCGAATTTGTAAGGTCCCCCATTTTCCAAGTGATTTTTAAACGTGACTCGTCAAGGCAACGCTCAAGTTGGATGATTTTTTTAAATGGAAGAGATACTCTTATGGAAAGAAGGGTCAGATTAAACCAGGTTCAATTTTCCGGCTTGCTGATTATTCAGATTTGTACCGGCTGGAGGTGAAATTAACTGTCGCATTAGGGATTCTATTTAAATGTATATTCTCGGGGGCGGTAAATATTTTTAGAGCACGTGATCGTATACATTCTATGCAAATGAGGCGAGGAGTCGAAAATAATCGGGCTGCTTATACTGCAAGGCTTGTAGGAGGAATTCTGTGTACGTCGTAGTAAATTTCCGTATTCTTATTTCGATCCAATATTTTTTCCCTCGTCCCAGACTGTACAGAAGCGAAAAGAATTTCGCTAAAACGAGCTAAAAGGGTCGACGACCGACATTTGGTTCACTAAACCATCGATCCGATACCGATAACACATTGCCAACACGTAAGTAGGTATCACGCTCAAGTCGGTGATTAATGATGTACGATCCTTAAGGGATCGTTCGACTTGCGATCTAAGGGAATTTATGGCGTACAGCAAGTACATTGTAAATATGTATTTAAAAGGAAATGCATAGTCACTTGATGGGGTGCGACATAATTTTAAAATAAAACTCATCGTGCTTCCAAATAATCATTAATCATCAATTTTGTAAAATTATTTAATAGAAATTTAAAATTTCAAGTTTACTATATGGGTATTCTCAGTGTATCTGTTTTTGTAAGTCGACTCTGGATGGATAACTTGTAGGTGATAGATTGAGTGGAGGATCAGTTATCAATTTTATAATGATAACACAGTGGCCCAGCGCGAGTATGTATTAGATCTCGTGATTAATGATGTCCCCGCCTAGCGCAATTAATCAAATCCATTAAGCTCGCAACGATACTTCAAAACCAATAAAGTAGGAACTTTTATCGCGCGGATCATCGGTCAGAGTCAACCTTTTTCAATAACTTCAACTGAAACTATTATCGTTATTACCTTAAGTTAATTTAACAATAGTGAAAGCATCTATGTTCTAGTAAACCTTCCTCCACGAAATATATATCTCTATAAACCACACAGCTTTACAAATAACATGTAAAAAAATTAAAATCTTAATACTAAAAACTCTTAGTCTTATCTTCTTTAACAGATCGACAAATGAAAAGAATACTTAGTTTCCCAAATTTCAATTTTCTCAAGTTAAACTTTGCTGTGCAAGAGAGGCATACTTAAACCGCAGAGGGTGAAATTCCAAAACCTTTTTCACCCTCCTAAAAATACACACGCTGCAAAAGAATGATGAAGCAATAAACCGATATTCTTTCCCTTTATAAATAGCAACCCACAAAAATCCGATTTACCTGTATCCGATTTTGGCACGAAGCGGATTAACTGATTAATTATCAATTCGAGCGTTCCACGGTGTTTCTTAACGTCCCCTGCCACGTGTTCCCACTTACTAATCTCCGAACGTCCCGCCACAGCTCCCCAATAATCTTGCCGGAAAAGAGGGATGGGGGCTGGAAGTGAGGGCCAGGTAGCGAGGAATTTCACAGAGTGGGCAAAAGGGGCATTAAACCATGATAACGCGCGATCACCATTACCTCTGGCTATGAATTAACCCTATGTTGGGGAGGGGGGTTGAAGGGGGGTGTACCTGGATCCCCGTCGTGGTTGGTCGGACGTCCGTTTAGCTATTCCGTCGACGTAGGATCCTGATAACAACCTGCTCGGAATTATTAGCGGCTTGGCTCGTGGTGCACGCCATCAGACCCGAACGCCCGAAATTCCTCCATACATCCGGTTGGGGGAGGTTTCCTGAGGGTGGATTAGCCTGGACGGTAGAATTGTAAAATTCTTTATGTCACGACAGGGCTCGTGGTACGAATAGTCCGCCACGACGGCTGGAAATCACTGGCTTGCTCCACGACTCGAGGGTTGTAGCGATCGTCAGGGGGGTCGTTGATCTGTCGAGGGTGGAGGAGTACTTGCAGGCAGAGAAAGGTTTAATCACAGGGAAATTTTGTTTTTACTTCGTTTCTGGTTCGAGTGACTTTGGAGGGTCGGATTTTTGTATGTTAATGTTTAGTTGAAGGGAATTAATTGGAAATTTTATATTGTTTTAAATGTTTCTCTTTCGTATTGATGAAAGAAGGTTTTGGGCTTTGATGAGTTGTAATATGGTTTGCGAACTGCCATTCGTTTCGACCCTTAAACAGGTGCATGTCGATGGCTTAGCGTAGAAACATTGTACGCCCACTTTTTTTTATGAAATTTGAGTTTTTATTTTATTTTATTCTCGACTGTCTCTTTATGCTGTATGAAAATCACATTTATATTTATTTTATAAATTTGTCAAGTGTATTATTTGTGGTCACTGTATGTCTCTGAACGTTATGTACGTTTAAACCCGTTTTTCTCGAAAATTTTCATCGATGTGTTTTTAAAAATTGTGCTTAAAATCGCGGTTATATTAATGTACTGGGTGGATTCAATTGGTACCATTTTTAAATAATATTTCAGCTACCCTCCGCAACACTTTCAAGAATGAAAGAATTCGGCTTAAATTTGCATGAACGATAAAACTGCACGACCCATTAATATTTATCGCGACGATTACAACTTTACGTCAGCCATTTGCCGTGCATTTCGTGGTAACTGATATAAGATCGGGGAAATAATGGTTAATAGCAGTGCAGTCTGCTATGCAAAGATCCATGGCGCGCCGTTTCTAAGATATCGATCGGGCTTTTGATTTACGACCGTGAGTTTTGCATTATTCCAGAGTTCCATGACTCACGGTTGCAAATTAGACAATTTCGAAGTGTCTGACATGCGATGCGAACGGTCGTTGACCGAAAATTATAGATCCACAGCAGCCTATGGAAGGCCCTTGCTAGAGCCTTTAACGCGGGTCTACAAATCCCTGATGTATCGTATAGTTTTAAATATAATCCACGAATAAATGGTCCTCTATTATTCATGATATAACTGCATAAAAGTTCACAAAGGTAATACTGTAATAATGTCGCTGAAAGAATAATGGCGGGCATAAAACTGCCAGCGACATCATTATCCATAAAATGAGCTTCAGGGATATATGACACCGCGGAATAGATTTAAACTGTCCATTTGAATAACTCTATATATTTAAATAGAAACGTGTTATTACTTTTACAATTTCTACTTTAATATCCACATCCCCACTATTAACAGTTTTGCTTTTGTTATTTGCATTATTATTTGCAGTTTTGATATTTCTAATACCACCCCTTTAAACACTTGCAGTACATAGCTGTTTTTAATTAGTTTTATTATGAACCTTGTGAAAATTTCAGACTTGAAACATAAATTTTCACTTCGTATTATATTTGAAAATAGCTCTACTCGATTCTATGGACTCGATTCAGACATATATTGAGAAAATTAGGAGCCCAAGGATACTTGCCAACAGGTTCGTATAGTTCTGTGGACCATAGTATCTACCCGCGTCTAGCACGTACGACCAAAGTTACGAAATTCTCTGGCTTGCCGTTTCTCACATGCGTTTCAGGGGTTGTGGTTCGGAAATTATAGTTAATTGGGGGTAGGAACTCGCGGAGGGGTCCAGGGATGGGACCGATTATCCTCGATTTCACTATGAAGTTCACCCAGCCCTTACATTCTATCGCGATTTCCCGCGAGATAGTTGATTGGAAACTAAGGAGGAGATACGGGCTCGAAGGTGAGAATATTCTGGCAAACGTTTTACGAGATTTGTTTTTAACTTTGACGCAGTTATCGAATCAGGTGGATGTTTGCTTCGTTGGAGTAGAGATACCAACGATTCGCTTGCCCCTTCGTTCGCGGAAGAAAATATTCCCTGCACTCAGGTTTGAACACTGAGGATTTAATTTAGGTACACTACGAAACTAAATATAGAATTCGATGAATTTCTTTACGTTTGTAAAGTGATTTTATGAAACACTCACTCTCATAATAATTCTCCCACGAATATTACCTAAACACAGACAAAGCAATACCGATAATAAGAGAAATTATAAGAGAAATAATAAGAGAAATTATAAGAGAAATAATAAGAGAAATTATAAAAACTTACAATCTTTCAATCACTATCGACTCCACTTTCATTCATAACTCACTAATCATTCTTGGAGTTACCGTTGGTTATTAACTTTGGCGTATTACTTCCCTTCAATGCGAGCTCGACTGGATATCTATAAAATTTCAGACGTCGAGTCAGCCCATCGAGCAGCGAGATCGCGAACGAAAGAACCGAATCGATCACCCCGCATTCCTAATTCAATTATCGCGGCTGGATTTCAGTCGAATCCAGATCCCCGTTCTCATGCTTAATTACTGACCCATTTCATGCACGCCTTCCTGCGGAGCTACAGATATAATTCATTCAGGGCCAATCAAACTCAGGAAAGTTCTATATCCAGTGGAACATAGACGGTCGTAAATTGTCGAGGCAATCTTCAGTAAGTCAGCACTGAGAACAATTTAGTTTCGCCAATTATGCAGCACTTTTTTCATATGTCATTTTAGAATTTCATATTTTCATTTATTTTTGCGACAGCTCAAAGGAACCGGACGAGTTCGAAAATGGAGGAAGATTGCACGGCCGAAGGGAAAAGTTTGCGCCGCTAATTAACCGTGCCATGGAACTGACGTTATCATTCGTTTTATTGGTTCGTTACCCGTTGACGGATTTTTCGTGTTTACTTCCCTTTGAACGTGAAATCGATTTAACTCCCTATCCGGACGCTATCGGAAACTGTTAAACCTCCCTTTCGATTTGAAAGCATCGCCCCGCCGACTTTCTCGAGGTCTCTGATTTTCCGGGATTTATCGAATCGATTCGACGTTGCTTTTGGTTAGCTCATATTTATGTATTTCACTTTACACATGGAACGTGTCAACCTCTCCTCGCAATTTCTGGTGTCATATTATTTCAGTGACAAATTGAGAATCATGTGCGACACGAAGCCTTGATTTTCGTGTTTTATTCATTTTTTAAAAAAATCAAATCGTTACCTAATTTACGAGATGTTTCGTTAATGCTATTGAGGGAATGTTATGAAGTCTGTATTAATAATTATTATTATATATTTATTGATAATACTGATAACAATACTGTTAGTTGAGAATTATTTGTACTTTATAGCAGAGACGATTCCATACTCCTTCTAAAGCGGTGAAACACATCCAATGTTTAATATATAAATTCCTGAAAATCTGAAGTTCTTGTCATTTTGGACAAATTTGTCTGCAAAATTTGTTTGCAATAATGCTCTGGTGAAAGGTATAGGGAGATACAATTCCAGTTGATTTGGAAACCATGTCTGACCATATACAAACCGCTTCCCCTTGTTTCGCTATGCAATACCTTCAGCCATCTATACCCATGCTCAGACCCCTCATTTTTTAACACAAACGTTACTGTATAATTGCATATACACTAATACTTTCGTCCTATTTCCACTCGATTTAACTCAAACCGATTTCCGCTTACTTATAGACACAAGAATATCGAACATGTAGAAACTCTCGAAACAAAAATAAAGATTCAAAAAAGAACGAAGGCATAAAATAACGTGGTTTCAGAATATTACGCTCACCAATAATAAGTTCAGCCTATAATAAATATTTTGACGTACCTTGTGATCCTAATTTTTTCCCCAAAAACACTATTTTTCACGATCGAAAGTAGCGCAAGCTCATAAAAGCGTAAAAAGATCCGCGAGTACATTCAAGCATAATAATTTAAATCGAACGTATACTTTCCGCCGCGCCTCGATGGAAAATGATCGGGAAGGATCAAAACCGCCAGCTCTCCCGTTTCCTTCTGCCGCGGGAATGGGAAATGCTGCACGCGTAGAAAAATTTTAATGGAAAGCCGGATCGTCGTTTGTTCGTCCGACGTGAGGATTGCGAAACGTTTTCCTCGAGCGAATTGGCGACGAGGGCGGATTTATACACCGTCTGCGATCCACCCTTCTTTATTTCCCCAATTGCCCTCCTTTACCTTCCCACTTTGCAGCTTGTTTCGCGCTGCTCTGACGAATTCGCGAGCGGATTCATCGATCTCCGTAGGCGACAGTATGGAACAAAAATGTTGTAATTTCTCGCTCAACCGCGCGAATCGAGAAACAAGCTCGACCGTGCTTTTCGGTTTCCCATACCGAAAACTCGGTGGACACGCTCGATTTTCCCCTACCATTTTTATCCACGGGCCTTTCATTCATCAATGTCCGTACGTGTTTATCGAGGGGATGAAATATCGCGAAACTGGAGAACGAGGTCGATACATGCTCCGAGATTTTAGACACTTTGCTCTCGAGGATAAGTCACCTAGTGTTTGGAATGGAAATTACTTTTTTGTCCACAGGTTTTATTAGTGACTCAATAAAGACTACCAGTTTAGTAGCATAACAAGGCGGTTTCTAACCCAAATTTGAGTTTTGAGGAGTCTCCAAAACTGAGTTTTGAGGGAGGGGGAAATCCAATTTTGAGTTTGGAAATCCACATTTGGATTCCCCGCCTCAAAACTCAAAATTGGATTTCTAAACTCAAAATTGGATTTCCTCCGCCCTGAAAACTCAATTTTACATTCCCTCCCAAAACTTGAATTTCTGTTAGAAGCCGCCTTGTTGTACTACTACGATTGTTTCATTAGTTCCTACGATTGCAATGCCTTATTACTATAATTAACTAATTCGCGTCTATCGCCAGTTTCTTTACCTCGCCATTCGTGTCTCCAGCACACCGCAGTTCAAGGTGAACTAAAATCTTGGCAAAACGAGCAAGAACGCGAGCACCCCCCGGCATCATGAATATTCACAAGCCAAACCAGATTCGAGAATGCTTGAGAGCTCACAATTCGATTACAACGATTAATTCGGAGTCACAGTTAGCCAAGTCCAAAGTCACTGGTTCCGAAGTTCCAACCACCCCCGTTCGTTCGGTCGCCCGAGAATTTCCGGTCGCGGCTGTGTATGTATCTCTCGGCCGCAGAGAAGTTGGTAAATCCGGGGTGTCCGCGTGAAAAGGTGGCCGCGATTAAAACTCCGCGGGTAAGCTCGATAATCCAAACATTTGATCAGCCCTCGAGCCGCGATCCAGCCCCCAGCTTATGACGGAATTTGAAAAACGGCTTTCATTAGATCGCTGGGGGGGAACGTGACCCGCGAGCGCTAAGCGTTGCGCAGGGACACACAGGACCCGAAACAATGTGGCTGACCTACGGCTAAATGGGTCAATGGGTGAGACGCATGGAGAACGTACGCCGAAGTGACCGAGTTCGGGGTAACGTCAGCCTCCAAGGAGCGGGGGAAGGTGGTGGCCACGATCAATAGCAAATTCTTGACTTAGAAAATTTACAATGTCAGCGGCAAGTGCTCGTCACCAGTGGCTAAAAGGGCAGATTGTCGGCCAGCCACTCGTGGGTCTGCTCGCAGGGGTAAGCAATGAATCGAGTGGTATCGGCATCAGCAACGTGAAGGAGCATCGACGGAACCGTCGCATCGTTCGTCGTGTGCAACGTGCCAAAGTGATAACGCCGCGCCTGTGCCAAATGGGCTGCAGGAACGGCGGAAAATCGGTGCGGAGTATTTTTCGATCGGGATCTGAATACTATGCCTGACAGGGGACCAGGAAGTTACGCTGGAGAGGCGGGGAATGTTACGTTCGAGGGTTGCTCTCTTTTGGAAATGGTTGCAAGGATATTGGGCTGGCATAGGTGAGTCTGTTGGGTGCTGGGGATGTTAGGAATCTGTGCGAGTTTGTACCGTGGTGTTTAGTTTCATTGGTTGTGGATGAGGATGAGTGAAATTTTGGAGTTCCATTTAGGTTGATTTGAATGTTTTCACTGGATTTTATGGATGTGTTATTTTTGAGCAGATTGTGTTTTTGATAAATGTGGAGTTTTGTATGATTGGGTGTGATTCTTGTTTGCCTATTGTGTATCAGCGAACTTGATCAATGACTTCGTTTATTGTATTGCTAAACTCCTAATTGCAATGACGATTGATAGTATTTGGTACTATATAGAATATAATCAGTAAAATATACTTTTATATCCTGATGATAAATTTCAGAATTAATGTATATTGGCGAAATAATTTTTAATTGTTGTAACTCTACCTTCACGATACAAAATTTCTGTCGTTCTCCATAAAAAAAGGAATTTATTCACAGGTATTCGTGCACTTGCCGAGCAATTTAACAGCGTAAAATTATTGTAAAGGTATTTTATTCTCATATATTTCGTTTGCGCTCTACAGTTTCTCGTCCAACATTTCTTTTAGCTCGAGGAAATGATACCTTACGGAGAAGACATAAAAATGAGTATAATTACACTTCATCCCGCTATCGACGGAAGCAATGCCTTAATGGAGACGCTCCCCGCAGCACGCGTTCCGTTGTTAAAGCAGCAATTCAGATCACAAAAGGGACTTTAGACGTTAAAATGATACTTTCAATGCTTGTTTTAAATCCTTTTATTGCGTCTAGGGAACGCTTAGCCGCCAGTTTAAATTACAGGAAAAATGGTGCTGTGGAAAGGGGAACTGATACTCGCAATGCTTCCTTCAAATTTACTCTATCGATCGAAGGAAATTTAAAAAAAAACAATTTTCGCCGCCAACCTAGAAACGCGAAACACGGATCAACCTACCCTGTGGCAAAAATGGCGAATTATTGCAATTATACAGAAAGTGTAATTATCCTTCTGATTTTGTAACAGACACGATAATTCAGAATATTACAATTTTGTACGTTCGTGATATTTAAAACTTTACTGCTGCTACGGCGTATCATTTCCTGCCCTTCGTGCATCGCTGGTTCAAGGAAGTGGAATTTAACGCAAGAGAAGTGCACCTCGAGCTTGCATTTTAAGTTCCTATCCCTTGAAAAATCGAGCTTCACGGCCTTATTTAGAGCGTTAAGCTCAGGGTCACTGAAATTACTTGTCGCATACCGAACACCCTACGTCGGCACACTATACAACATCCGCGCTAACTAGACATAAGACAGAAATTTATAGTGAAAAGTTTTCTTTTAAAAGCAAGCTTTTATCAAAATGCACTAAAAAGCAAAAAAATAAATTTGATACCGGCCTAATAATGACTGCCTTAGAATTCCCTCTATGACTAAAAATAAAAGCGCAGGGAGCACTAGATATTTATAGATATTAACAAGATATTTATCTGAAGTTCCTTCATCTGCCTTTTCTTTACCATACATCTCAGACAAAATATTCTACTTTCCTTTTTATAACTAAATTAAACACCTAGATCTAATTCGACAAACTTGATCTATCCTTTCAAGAGACATTGGAGTAGATCTTACGATTATCGAATACCATTAAGAGCAAGTACACCTGGAGGCCCGCGAAATTGCACGAGACAAGGCAGAAGGTACACAAGGAATCCAGGTACAGAGAATTTTGCACGCGGCGAAACCGTGGAACGCAAAGTCCAACAGATTTCGTCCGCAGTTGGGAAAGTTCGGGCTGAGTTGGTATCCAGCGAAAAGAAGGAACAATTCACTTTGTTTCGAGGAAGTTGGCAGTGCGAGGGATTCCAACGGCATTTCGTATTCACGGATTAGAGCGATAATTCTGTAGCGTGGCAAATGAATCGGCAGAGGTAGGTAGGAGCCGTGTATTTTTGAGGGGAACACAGACCAGGCGAGTCTTCCCCGTTTCTTCGTCAGTCGAGCCATGGAAATGGAATCCAAGGAGGTGAAAACGGAGAATGGTACACCTCGTGCCCGTTATCAAACGAAAGATAAAGTTCTAAAGTAAAGTCTGCAGCGATATCGTCTGTTCCGCTGGCCGAGATGATAATTTGCTTTTGCACAAAGAAGACGCTAGCGAGCACCGACGCAATAATGACACTATAGTCTGATACTTATCTCCCATTCGCTTCGCAGGGTGCTTTTTAATCTCCAGAGACGGGAGATAATTGGAAAATAAGCGAATTCGTATTATTCGTTTAATGAGACTGCCTTTGACTCTGGGACGAAAGAATGAAACGAAAGAAACGCTGGAATTTCAGATAATTGGGGAAACGTCCTATTAATCTAATGTCCGATGACTCTGGAGTGTGGTGATTCATTTTTGGAAGATTGATATCTTGCATTTGAGGGTTTGCAGGGGATTTATATTGGATTTCGTTCGATCGAATGCTGGGTGGTGAAGGATATGTATAAATGCCAGCGAAAACGAAGGGTACTGGGGTGGATAATAATGGAAGTGGTGCAAGTCGATAAAATATGCGCCAAAACTGTTCCGTATTTTATATTCCACTTCTTTCAGCCAGTTGTTTTGCCACACGTCGTGCGTTAAGAGGAAATAAGGATATCCTGAGAAATTTAGGAAAAATACTGTTTTTGGAAATTGAAGAGATTAGTTGCCCCCATATTTTTAAATATGCGACTAGATAAAGAAGAAAATATAAATAGATCTCAGTGATCGTTTTATATTCCTTGGAAATCCTAAATTAAATACTGAGTGGCTTTTTGAAATAACCAAAAGTGTCCTACATATTTTAATAAGAAACTAATTATTCTACCTATTACACATCTCTGTGAAACTGCTCTTCCATGCAGAGCAGGCTCAGTCGTAGTCGTTCACAAAGGACACCTACGTGCATATAATACTCATGCGTGGCTGCAATTGGACTCTGAGTTTCTGAAAGTGGGCTGTCTGACCATTGACTGGGCTCTACTACTTAAGCGAGCTTCGTAGTCACCGTATCTCGCTTAACGTTTAATTACAATTCAACGGACCATTTCTCTACATTATAGTGATCTTAAAGATCTTCATCAACCACTATTTTCACACGCGAGAACATAGATAACAGAAAATACAGCAACAAACACGAATCTCCTCGCAATACCAAATAAACTTAAACCGAAGAATTTTACAAAGAATCACCCACTCTCTATTACAAGAATACTATTAAAACAATGCGATTCCTCATTTTCATAGAAGCTATATGAAGTTTGAATGAAAATAGTTTTCGCTTTTTACCTATTTTATTCTTTTGAATTTTTCTGACATTTCTCGAGTAGTAAGCCAGCGTTAGCAATTTTTATTGCATCCTCGGAAGAAACAAAGGAACTTTTACAAATACTTTTACCAACCCTCAATCTGTCCCCCAGATTCTGGGTAACAGAACATGTCAAACAATTATCTACAATTCCCACGAATACCAAACCCAAACCCGTCTTTTTGCCATAAAACCGTAACGATCTACGTGGAAGGCCCACGAGCAAGGTACCTTCCATTTCACAACTCGAAATAAATTTATATAAACAGGATGTCGCGATGGGGGACAGCCTGGGGTGGTAGTCGCCTCCTCGTCACACTTTCAAAAGGGGCTGGAAAAAGTGAAACGAGGGTACTTGCGAATTGCGATTTCAAGGCAGATGAAAAGCTTCCCGGAACGCTGAAGTGGACCCTCGTGTTCGCTTTGAGAATCGCTGGCCGAGGCTCTGGAGCATTCGTCGATGCCGGGGGTAATAATTGGCCCGAGATATTTGAATGTTAAACGTTGCGCATCGGAGGGCTGTTGAATCGCCAGAGTGCTGTATTAAACGCATCTCTGGCCCTTTGCTTCCGCGACGTTTCGAGTGACTAGCGACAGCACGCAATAGGTACGCGGATTACAGGTGGTCGTATTCAGCCACAATGCTTGAAACGAACGATACTTGTCTGGGATTCAAGGTTCTCAGTGTGATCTCATCTTTGCGTTGTTTTAAACTAAATGCAATTTTGATTCAAGCTTCTTGTAATGTCATTCTTTCAATTGCTTTTAATATCCATTTCTTTAGGAGTGAGTCGCCAGAAGCTTGGGAGTTGAATATTACTTTTGGATTTGAAGACGTAAGGATGGGTAAAGCGTTACTATCAGAATTTCCTCTCTAGTGAATTATAGTTAACTAGTGGTAATTTTTTTATGGATATTTTGCACCGAAAAGGTGCTTTAGATTTATCGAAGTATTTCACTTTAACCGTTAGGTTTTACGCCAAGTCAGACATGTGCATAGTCGTGTAATTTGAAGATAACGCTGGCTGAAAGGGTGAAGGGCGTGTAAGGAAATGACTTTGCAAAATCGTAGACTCTTAAGCCGGAGACTAGATTTTTTCTTTTACAGGGGGCACCCGTTTAATTCTTTTCAACGGTGTCTCGCGAAGTTTTATAGGGCGTAGTAAAATTTTTTATTATATTTCACGGCGAGGTTACAAAGCCGTTTTTCCAGGAAAATTTACATCGCGTATTTCGCGAGTGAAGGGGCAAAGCTTAGTCTCGATTGAAAAAATGCGTACTGTAAAAATTAATTTCTTACTAAGTGGAAGGAGAAGTTAGTAATTTTTATGCAAATGACTTTATATTAGACTTGCAAGAGTTCCAAGTGAATTTCAATGTAATATGTATATTCATAATTTAATACAGTAACCAGGAAGCAAAAATTGTTTCAAGCTTCTTCGATAAAACTCGCTTGGTAGAGTTTAAACTTTCAAACTTCCTTCTTATTTTATTCTAATCTGCACGATGCACTAATCGTTTTTAAAATTACTCGCGCACATGAGTGAGCACAGAATGTTCTTTCGTGCAGGAGAGAATTTTTTTGTTCAAGGCGACAAGATGAGAGCGGACTAAAAATAACAGACGAAAATAATTCCGCGGAGTTGTCAACGTCAGTCGATAAGCGGCTCTTTACGAATGCATGAGGTTCAAATTGAAAATATGTAGATTTCGCGCGGCCGACGTTATAGACATATTCATACAAAATGCAAACCGCGACGTACACTCAACCCGTTATTGATCAAATTGCTTGGAAATTGTAGGGAACGATGGGAAATGCTGCATTAGTTATTCAAAACTCTTTCGCGCGCGCGACGTGTAATCTCTTAAACCCGATCCAGTCGATTTTTTCACGTTTTTAACCCACATTTCGGGGACGAACGATTAATTACTGTCGAGTCCCTGTCGTTTCTGCCTGGATAAATCACTTTTTATAAAACCGTGTCAAAGATTTTAGCCTCCTCATGGCTTCCTTATCGAGAAACACGGTTTAACCTCCTCCATATTTCAAGCCAGATAAAAAAAGAAGAATTACTTTTAATCACACAACAATTTTTAATATCCCCCTCGCTGTTTACCGTCATTACTTGTACTAATACTGGCAATTTATATTCAAAGGAGATATCTATCTTAATACCAGAATGTCACACTCTCCCCTAATTATTACAAATTTTAAATTACACGTAATTTGCACTTAATAAAATACTTTCGTTCTTTTCGAATACATCTAACATATTTGAATAAATGACACAAAATTCCTCCACCCATTCCAATCGCCCAGTATCTCTCCACAGAAGATTTATTCTAATTTACTACCTATCACCTTGTAATCTTCGTCGCAGTCTTTGCTCGTCGAATTGCTTCGTTATAAGCGTTACCGACGCAGAGTTATCGTTCCTCGAGATTCGGTGTGATACGATGAAATTTACGATTGGCACGGTGATTTATTCGCCTGCATATTACACGCGGATAATGCGCGCGATTATCGATACGATGGCAAGCAAGATCACTCGTCAGACGGTGCTTTCAATTACGGAATATTTACCAGGCTACTATTAGCTGTCGCGAAATGAAGGGTAAGGGCACTGTGCATCGTCCGTCAGACACACGCGATCCCTCCACCGCGTTCTGATATATTTTCGCCGGTAATTTATAACTTTATAACAGAGCCAAGCCACGGGCGTGATTAATGGCCGCTTGTCTTCGGCGGACGCTACACCGCGAGAGACGGCAGGTATTCTTTTTGTTACGTTCAATCTGCAGGTTTGCATTATAATTTGGTTTACGTTACGCTCGTTTGTTACACGGAAGACTATCGATCTCGATCCGGCCGAGGATAAGAGAGAAATTGGCAGGCGACCGGCGAATAGAATAGAAACTGACAGAGGAAATGGTGGACATTTAACGAGACCACTTTTATCGAATTATTGTGACATTTGCTCGAGGCGCTAATATAAGTTTCTGTGAAACGATATGAAAATTTAGAGCACTTTAATCGTATACAGAGCTTGGCGAGTTTGATTATTTGAAATTTGTTAAGGTTTCTTTGATATTGTAATTTTAGGAAGCCTCGGGCGTTCAAGTAACATCGCAAATTTATTACTTCGTGGTTTGATATTCCTTCCACGACCCGTGTCATGCCTCCGTCGCGTTGAATTATTTTGCGGCGCTGTACACGCGAGAGAAACTTCTGAATACGTATTTATTTGGCACAGATAGCGTGCTTTGTGTTTTCCCGCGAGCTCCCGCGAAATACCGAGGCGCGAATAAAGTCCAGGGACTGCAGAAAGTTCGACGGAAGATGGAAGGGACCAGGAGACTGTAAACAAGGGGGAATACAGGTGTCCCTGTTTCTGTGAACTTCGATTTCCGGATTTTTATCAGCTGCAAGGAAGTTCTGCCGCGAGTTTCCCATAATTCTGCGGTGTAAATGCCACAACCCCCGCCACACTGTTTTATCATTCAAAATGGAATATTGAAAGGATTCAATGGGTGTCTTTTTAAATCGAACGTAGCGCAGCAAGTATTTAATACGTATCAAATGAACTGTTGCCACTTTCGTGAGGGGTGGTTTCAAACACACGATCAATAAAATTGCAATGCGTTACATCACTGCTTGTGACACGTGTTAAACATTATTCCTTAAAGACAGGGTAATTTAAACCGAATAAAAATTCCAATGGAACTGCTCCAAGCAATTTTTCTTATGCCACTCTAAATCTATAATCCATTTGGATCGAAGTCAAGGATTCTTAACCTCCAACGTTACGCACCCCTTCTCAGAATAAATCTTCCAAACACATAAAGCAGAAAATATAAGATGACAAAGTAAGCCAATTATATTGGCACGCAGTTAGAGACTGGTCAAAATAAAAATGCCACATTTCCCCCATCTAAATCCAGCCACCCCCTTATCGTATTTCCAGATAAATGCTGGAAATATTAATTGATCCATCACTAGGAAAATATTACTGTAAAGTATGTACCTATTGCAAAAATGTGTAGCTCGCTATGTTAACTAGAATAAATTGGATACGAATCATTTTATCAATCATGCTGCTATACAAATTATTCGTTCTACGTAAATCTGAGAGTGATGCAATAAATATTCCCAGTACCTACTATAAGAAGACAGCCCCTACGTCACGCAGCCACTGAAATATGTCGCCAGAATGTATGCTGCAGCCCCCAATGCAGAGGACTAATAAGGCGCCATTAATACCAGAAAGAGACAAAGGTAAGGCGGAGAGGGGCGAGAAATGGAGTCGCGCGACGTCCAGGCGTTATTACGTTCTCAGCAATAAAAGCGTCCTTCCCATTGGAAACAGATTACCGGGCGAAAAATTGAGGATAGATAGGGCGCGGAGGCGCTGAAAGGGCGAGGAGAGGAATAGACGCCGTTCCCACATTCATTTTAACTGGCGCATCGCTCTTGGCGCGACAAAGAGCCCTGAATTCGACGCGCACTTCGCCGTCTATCAGCGACAAAGGATCCCTCCCCACGGAAGATACCTGCGCGTCTTATCCCGCGAAATTCACTCGGCGAAAGTGTGTCAGCCTCGAGTTCGCCCGCCCTTACACGGCCATTGTGTTTCCGCCCTATAGCGCTTGATGTGACGCCGGCTAGACGGGCAAAAAGCCCGCGAGTGCTGGAAAACGACAGAACTAAGGAGCCGTGAAGCGGCCACTGGACAGGGGAACCCCGGGGGAGCAAGGGGCCTCGAGGTGTTTGTGACACGATGAAGTGTAGGCGGTGTAGTAAAGTTTGGTCACGGTGCTCGTTAAGCTGCGAGACGAGCAGACGCGCTCCTAGCTGTTGTGACTTGTGAACGTCAGAGCGGCGAAAGAACGGCGGATGAGGTGGGCGTTGAAACAATTTTATCTTTTTTGCTTCGTATACCAATGCAGGGTATGTATGAGGCATTCAGAGCAAAAACGGACTAACCCACATTTTTTGCGAAATTCAGTTAGTAGCAATAATGTATTACAATAGGTTGTACTAATCGTATATATAAATAAAAAAAATTAAAACCGACGTAGTAAGGCATTTTTATTATTCAGTGCTTCTAATATTTTTGAGTGTACGATTTTGTTTCACGGGTGGTAAGTGTGGACGAAAGTTCACGATGACACACGAGTAGAATTGGCAAAAGCGATATTGCGATGGTAGGAAAACAGTGATCGGGATTCAGCAGGCAGATTGGAAAGGCAACGAAGTTGCCTGTGGAATGTAGTAGGAAATAAAAGCGAAGGGAACTGTGCGAATGGAAAAAGGGATAAAGGAACTTTCTCCAAAAGAAGCGAGGCGATATGTACTGTGAATAGTTGGGCACGAGGCGGAGGCGAGCGAAGGGAAATTACAGGGTGAACGTAAGGAGGGACGAGGAATTATTTGAGGGATACGCAAAAGCGAGCATCAAAACTGCAATGGGGGGAGGAGGGAGAAGCAGAAACACTGTTGCAGAATGGTATTAGAGAAAGCAGGATCGAGTAGTGGAAAAATAAAGTAGAAAGAGAAGAAGGGTAGTGGAACAGCGTCTCGTTGGTCAGCGAAGGAAACAAAAGTAGAGAGTAAAGAAAGCACAACGTAACAAGAGAACTTTTGAAGCGATTAGTTTGAAAGAAATTGCAAGTGGAGCGAGATCCATTTCACGTGGAAAGAAACGCCCAGAGAAAATGAAAGAATCGTACAGGTGTATGTATGCGCAGCTGCTTCTACTGTACTGGATTACATTCGTCGTTTCTCATTTGTAATTAACAGAGTTTTACCATTTTCCAACTACCTTCAACGAATAAATCACTCAATTCGCATATCCCCTGATCCATTTAACTGCAATGCTCCAAAATTCGATCTACCTCTTCGCGAAGTAAAAGAGTCCTTCACAATTTTATCCCCAACTACCTCAACGTAGTAATTTTTTTGAAGAGCCCCAACACCTGCGTTATTATACCACAAGTAATCTGTCCTACGCTTATAATTCCCCTACCTAACGATCTCAGAACTACCCCATTCTTCAGAAATGCAACCACCACAGAATTATCAAAATTAAAATACCCAGATACAGAACTGGAAAGGTATTTCCAAAACGTAGAGTTTAAAAAAAGAACACTCACCAGGTGTTATATTGGGAAAGGGTTGCCCAGGCAGCGATGGGGGATGCTCGTCTTCCGGTGAGCGCTCCGACGCGTAACCTTGATCCTGCGGTTCCCCGCTGACCAGTTTGTTTAATTTCAGATCGATGCACTTGCCCAGCTGCTGTCGATGTCTGACCAGCTCGCAGTCGGGCTTGTGCACGATCTGCATCAGCAGATCGTTATCGACGTGGTCGGGGATGCAGGGCTGCGCGGACGAGGAGTTCGTCTCGGACCCCTTCCCGCCGTTCCTGGCGTCCGGTTTCCGCTTAGGCAGCGTGCCCACCAGGTCCAGATCCGAGTTCCGGTGACACCTGTCCTCCACGGACGCCCCTCGGTTGTACCTCCTCGCTGAATCGCTGGACACCACGTCGACGCTGCGATTTCTTCTCACCGAGTCGAAGTTCCCGTGGCGACACCTCACCAGATCGAGATCACTCTGCTGGTACCTGGTGAAATTTCAAGATATCGAGGCTTTCAATATCCACTGCGGTTGGGAACGGTTTACTGCTTGATTGGTATCAATTTCTCCACTCTCACTCGCGCGAGCCACCACTGCTATTTCTATGCTGTGCAAGCTTGCAACTCCGCTCGAGGGATGAAGCGTGGTGTCTGCGGATTTGTGTGGGAAATGAGAGACGGAATGATGGGGATAGACTTTATACAGTGGCTTTGAGTGGTCAGTTGATTTTGGTGTTACTTGGTATTATATTTATTACATCGTTTGAGTATTATATTCAAGTGTGTTTGATTCTGAAGCGATTGGAGGGATTAGTTGTAGAATTGTTGGAGTAAGGTGGTTGTGACTTAAATCCAAAGAGGAAAGGTGGAATACATATCTCATCTTCGCATCTGCAGATGTTTGTCTGCACTGTCGCGGTATTCGTCACGGTGGTACAGTCGTTAAGGCTCCCCCAAATCAACGCGAATTTCGCCGCGGATCAAATAACAATGACCATAAGCCACCACGTATAAAAAACTGCTGCCTTGTCTGATCCGCGGCGCGGATATTCGCGTTGGTTTGGGGGAGCCTTTAAGCAAATGCTACAATCGCGCTATTGCGGTACATTGTGCCCGTTCCTACGTAATATTTGCAATTTTAATGGCTTCCGTAATTGATACAACCGCGTAGCAACTTAGCTCCGGCGGAATGTATTGTTCTCGAAGGATTACAGCAGCAAATTTAGTTTAACTTTGATGGAATCCCACTGTTCCCGGAGCATTCGAATGAATTAGGAGTATCGCGACGAGGAGTCCAAACTCTTGGACCAAATTCTCTAGAATTATTTACTACTACAATTCTGCATTTACCGTGATCATAATTACTACCACGTAACTGCACTTTCTTCGTAAAATTCAAGAATTGAAAAATGATCGATTTTGTGAAGTTAGATGTTCACAGAGGAATTTTGAATTTAATTTGAATTTCTTAACATAACTATTCAATATCTGGTAGCAATATAATAATGCCTGTTAGTACGTACCTCCAAGGATCATTTTCATCCAAGGAGTCCTGCGAACGGTGTTTCACGAGGTCCAAAGTGCCAGTCGGCCCTCCGTCTGAGAAATGTACGCCCAGAGACCTCTTTTTATGTGGTAAAGTCCCCCCGAGATTTCCAGTCAATGTGTCCGTCATTATGTTGTTATTTTCCTTTGGACCGTCGTCCAGCACATCCTTGTCGTCCAGATGATTCGGCAGCGAGCCACAGAATTTGTATCTGCAGAAAAGAAAAGCATTCCCTCGTATGAAGCTTCGATAAGAAATTCAGATAAAATGTTCGTCTTTTGAGCAGACGATTTTCTATTATTTTAAATTGCATTATCATTAAGGATCCATGTTACGTAAACTATACCTAGGTACCCCTCAGTTCGGTGTCTGAAAAATGGCGATGATAATCTTCGGATAACGTTTAATCTCACGCTCGTTTACTTTATAAAAAATTGCATCCTAAGTGACACAATGTACAGTGAAAAATTCTTTACTGAAATTCAACAGTAACCAAATTAACGTTCCTGCTTTTCGTGAACGAAGCACGATGCTACTAGAGCTGCCCAAGGTATTCGCCCTCCGTATAGAGTGGCCATATTAGTCGGCCCCCTGGATTACGTGGGGAAACGAGCAATTTTATTAGGTAAACAACAGCACTTACGGCACTTACGCAAATGAGATCAAGATGTGAGCACCTTTCCACCCCTTTCCCTCTTCTTTTTACACACCCCGCCTGTGCCTCCACTCGCCTCGCGTCCGCTTTCGTGCAAACGAGGATTTAATGGAAACCACCCCAGTTCCGCGACTGACCGACCTTAAAGGGACTTTAAATTATCTCACGACCAACCTGTTATGCCACCGTCGCTGCCGGTTGTTCCAGCAACACTAAGTAACGTCTCGTAACGAGAAATTCTTGGCAGCGTCATATTTTATCTCGTTTATGAATAGCTTTCGCCCCGCTTCGACACCGGTCCCCCATTACTTGAATTAATTTCGATGGCCACAGACGACGTGGAATTAATTTCGAATTCGGCGATTGTGGAGTAAAGTCGCGAGATGAATTAGATGGTAAATCTCTGATAAAAACATTTCTCCGCCGAAAAAAAATTCTTCAAATCCGTCATACTTTTTCGCCTCCTAGGCGTATGTTGCCCCTTAAAGTAACACATGATTTGACACGTCTGTGTAGAAACTTTGTAATTAATTTCTCTGGTAGGTTATTTATTAATTCAACGAACTACCTAGCTACCGATTGTCTGAAAAGTATTATATAAAAAAGGAACGGTAGTTTCAGAGAGTTTATTAGCTTTACAATTTCATTTAATACCGGGAAACCTGCATTTAATAATCAGCATCGTATTAACTGCACACTTTCTATGCTATCAAGTAACCTAGGTAATTAAAACTGAAAATCACGTATATTAATGTTTCACTAGTCGTGCGCTGTACGCGACGGTGCCGCTCAATTTTGCCAGTTTGTAATATAAAAATTACAGCTTCCCTTTCAGAGTACTGATAATATTAACGTATCCATTTTCAACGAATTCTTTTGCCAGGTAACAACTGTCAGGGATGCATTTGAGCCCGCTGTCAGTAATTTAATTGCAAGTAGCGCCCTTTTCGAAAAGTACAAACGAATTAAGTCCACGTCGGCCACGAACGCCTTTCCACCCCCATCGCGACTCGCTCCCTCAATAATCCTGTTATCAGTTAATTGTCCCACAGAATTGAATATGCTGCCATAATGTAGCCAGATTTTATTATGCAAAAGGATCTCACAGTTAGGACAAAAGAGGATCCCATTCGCGCGAAAGTACTGCCGGCATTCGCTTTGCTCCACTGTCTTTGCCGTCTCATCTCCCTCGCGGATTTAATTACAACGTGCTTCCGGCGTAGGATTTTAACACTTTACGGCTAACACAGTAGGCAGCTTAATCAAACCAGACCTGTGTATATTACTTTCGGCCAGGCATCGAAGAAAAACACCGTTCCAATTACACTGGCCTTCAAATTAACTCGAATCGTACAGTGACCGGATATACCTACTCGCATTTCAGAAACTGGAGTAGATTTTCCATCTACCATGGCAGATAGGTGCGTAATGTAGTTCAGAGTATATCTGAAGAGGGGAATATACGGAAAGTAACCAAAGAATTTTTTTCAGCGATTATTCGAATAGTAGAAAAGGCTTGTGAAAATAATTTCAGAAATTTTATTCGAATTAGTATCGAAATGAATATTGGCGCGAATTCTGCTTGCAAATTTAGATGGATATTTTGAATATTGTTATAAAAATAGTCGATCTGAAGATCAGAAATATTTTTTTCCCGATTTTGATGTCACTCAGATTACCGCGGCAGAGTAAACGAAAATTTAGTGTACGGATAAAGGTGGAGAGCACAAAAGATCCTCGCGACTGGAGGACAGTTTACAATCGATTCTTTTGTAAGGTATTCTCAAGCCGCGTTTGTCCCAAGCTTGAATAGACTATTGATACAATATTGCATAAACATGGCGATTCTAGTTAATATTCCGTCAATGTTTGGCTTGCGTTCAATCGTGCAGCGTAGGTTTAACGCGCTTGTCAACTTGGTCTCGTTCGTGTTGACATCGGAATAACGTAATCAGCAGAATGAAAGTTAGTGGAATGAATGCGAACCTAAGACGCCATCGTGAACAGTGTTTCTACTTATTCCGAAGATTTATAAAAGTATTCCAAGGTCATTACAGTTGAAGACTTAATTCTACAACTGCAATAAAAATTTGCAAGCACGCAGTGTGTCCCTAAACCACCCCTAATTCCCCAGACGAACGACACATAGAATACTTACCAATAACAGTAAAACATTCCATTTCCCATATTGTCTACCCTTCTTCATCCTCGTTAACCCTGCGTGGTCACACGGGGTGTATCACACCCCAGGACATGTCTTCGCCAATTTTTGAATTTTTAGACCTTAATAATAAAATGTAAAAATGTGGTAAATTTTAACAAAAAAAATCGATTTTATCCACAACTATATTTTCAACTACAAATTTCAATATACCAAAATTTACATTTCTAGAAAAAGACTATTAGAGTTAAAACTCAAAAGTTAAAAATTCAAAAATACGAAAATGGTAACTCAGAAATGACGCTGGGGTGCAATGATCCCCAAATGACCAATTCGTGATTATAAGGTGTGACCACGGTTAAGCCAAACCTATCTCTGCCCAGTAGAAGTAGCTAAAATACCACTCGTGCCTGACAAAAGTGTATCCTGTGAAGAGCCCGAAGGTAGATACAGTATAGTACCTATAAGGGATACAGCGAAGTCGCAAAAGTTGCAAGACTGCCAAAGTTGATAGCTTTGAGCTTTCGGAACAAGAAGTCTGGAAACATTACCATCCCTCAAAAAATGCAAAACTCTTCCAAAACCTGAAAGCTATAAAAGTTATCAGCGCCTCCAGGACTCACCTTTCCTTCTGCGCGCTGGAGCAGGGCACCAGGATCTTCCCCATGGTGTTCAGCTTCCCTTTGGGCTCGCACAGGTTGCCAGATGATTGGGTCCGACGGCCTGTCAGGCCCTTCCCGTTGTGTCTACTCAAATTCGAGCCCATGATCGACTGCTCGTCCTCGGGCTGAGGCTCGTTCGTCCCCTGGCTGGCGTTCACGGCATTTCTGGGCGTGTTCTCCTTGTTCGGCCAGTCGAAGTACTTGTTGATGTCCCTCGCATTGACCTTGCAGGATATCGAGGGCGGCGGCGGGGCTGGACGTGTACGTTTGCCGGGTTGTAGCTGGGGACGGCAGCCTCTGCGACGATTGCTCGGCGACTCGGTGCTCAACGAAAGTGTCTGCACCTTCCAGCTGTCCTGACCTCCGCTCGTGGGAGGCACTGTTACGACTTCCTCACCTGCAACAACCACACGATCGTGTTTTACGGGCTGCTCCGTGGCGTTCAAGGTCTGCGGGACAGGCGGAGCGCAAGCTCGAGGACTGTCGCCAATAGTTGGCTCATTAGTGAACGGAACGGGGGAGAAAGTGCTTCGAGATCCGATCTCTGTGATACGACAGCGCGGGCTTGACTGATTGTGAGTAGTGTAACGGTGAAGGTTGCTTAGGAAATGGAAAGTGACACTGTGTGATGTGGTTTGGAGTAACGTGAAAATTTTATAAATGAAGGGGTGTTTCTGGAGAATTCTGAACTAATTAAATATCAGGAATGAATATTTTTCGCGCTGATTTTTAAAGATAATAAAGGGATTTTTGAGAGGGATGGTTACATTTTCCTGCGCTTTCAATATGGATAAAATTTCTGTTGGTTGTGATGTATGTGTTTTTTCTTTTGCTATTGAGCATTGTGAGTTAAAATAAACTGCTTGAGAAATGAAAGAGCCACAGACATATTCGACTTTGGCTCACGGGGAGCATTTTAAGAAAGCCTTTTGTAACATTACTCCGATTGTTCCACGCAATATGTTTCGCCAGTGTCAGACTCGTTTGGAGGTTTGAATGGGTTTGGATCGTAGCCAGTGCTTCGACAGGGTCATCGGAGTATGTCGAGGGCTTAATTCGTACTAGAATTTCCCCTTGTGACATTACTTTCCTGGTTCTCCTTTAATAAAAGATATTAAAGGATTCGTGCACGCGTTGTTCCTTTATGCACCACATAATGATGTCATCTATTCTAATAAAAATCATACTCCACTCACGTTTTATTAATTTGCTCTGAACTAAGCTGTTAGATCATTGCTTTAAGTCACTCATAATTCTTAACTGAATCTAAATTTGCTTAAGACTACCTGCAGTTATAACACAATTAATAGATCCACCATCACACCGTTTAATTACCCCTTCGCTTTATGCCTCATTAAACACATTTTCCACGCAAACTTGTTTACCAAGCGATCTCTATTTCCCGAGGAACGGTAAGCTCGCGCGGTGTAAAAGTAGAAGACGTTCCCGGTGTGATTCACAATGGGGAAAGTGGCCTTGAGCAAATAACTATACTGCGAAAGGACTTTCCTAACACCCTTTAGAAATTACCTCTCCATTAACCTCATAATTTCCACCGATCTTTCTCTCTTCCCACGGGCGCCAAAATCAACACATTCAAACGATCTTCACTCAGAAACCATCAGAATTCTGTCCACATCTCTCAGTATATTATTACAAAACCAAATTACTAAACTAATCTCCTTCCTAAACTAAACTATTTAAGCATCTATCCACACATAGTCAGCATAGGATGCTCAAAAAAGTGAACCAATTCTTCGAGGTGAGCGCGTTAAGAAGCAGTCACGTGATCAATCCTCCATCTTGCAGCCACCAGCGACGCGTGACGGGTGCAAGCGGTGTATCCGAAACTTTTGATCGACAGGGTGCTTTGCCTTTGTAATCCGGCGCGAAACTCTAGTTATGAGAATGGAGGAGTTAGAACGGGTCGACGCGGCTCGGAACAATTGGATGCCTTGTTCCATTTGAATATTTAAGCCATCGCCGCACGGGAATGCCGCATTCAAAGCGCATAACGTTTAGCGTTTACGTTTATCGGCTCCGATTCATAGGCGTCCCACTGTATTGCGGCGCGATACTAATATCCACGGTGCGCCGGGCTCGTTGCATAACTGTGTTATTAATGAGAGGCGTACGCACGTGAGCGCGCGCGCGCATTCATCGAACGGAGCTGAATTGAAAGCCGAGTTGTGTCGCGGTCGCTTGTTGCGTCTGCGGCTTGGCAACTTTTAATTCCACGACAGAATCGGCTGCGTTCCAAGAACCACCCTGCGCCTGGCATTATGCATACCGCGGCCCATCTTCAGAGCAAACAATTAATTATGCTGTTGCTGGGAAGTTGCTGTAAGGAAGTTACACCAGAAGCGCTTCAGTTTTGGGAATTCTAACGGGGGACTTGAGTTTGTTCCGATTTAAACATTTTTGTGCTACGGAGATTTATAAATCTCCACTATAATAGCGGGGCAGCCTTGTCATGCTTTTGAAAATGCTTCTGAGTTTATGGTATCACGAGACTTCGATTTTCTGCTTGGGAAATGTCGCTACGTGTAGAAACTGAGTTATTCAGTTTGGATTTGCATGAGAGTTAGTCTCGGCTTATTCTTTTTCTAAATTGTGGCACGATTGACGATTGAGAAATTAATGCAGGTTACTATTTATATAGTTTTTTTGTTTGAAGTTTCGAGGGCTCGTGGATCAACGTGGGCTGTTTGACTTAAGTAGGTTTCGATTAAACAGGTGTCGTCACACACAACATTACGTCACGTCTGCTTTATTTTTAGAGGCAGAGTGAAGAAGTAGGTTACTCTGGAGATAGTGAACATCTTCGGTTGACGGAAAAATTCGTGTAGGTATTCGAATAATTCAGTAAGATTGGAATATATTTTGTTAAGGCTCTGTTGAGATACCTTTTGCAAGAAAAATATATATTTTTCAATATTTAATCCACTGAGAGTGAATCTACCAAGGAACGTCGAACACTTACGAATGAAATGCTTCTTTTTGCCAAAGAAAGCGGCTCCTCGCGTTCATCAATGAACACTCGTGTCTTTCAGTGTAATAACTGTAGTGGTAATCAGTGAGACCTCTGGTCGGCGTTCGTGAAAATGGAGCACAATCAGCTCATTAGAAAGTACATCGTGTAATTAAGCCCGCAAATTAGAAACTGAATTGCGTTTGTTGCTCGCTGCGCGGGCATAATCTCGGATCGAAGAAAAAGAATTACCTCGGTTCGCACGGTGGAACTTAAATCCGTATCAGAAATTAGGTGAACCTATTTCATTCTTGTTAGAGATTAATTAGTAATTGTACAGTTACTGATTATTCAGTCAACGAACTTCGCGTGGATCGCGCGCTATTGAGACACCATTATAGTACACTGCGCTTTCAATTAATCTTGATCGACATTAACTAACCGAGCAGGAGAGTACGAAGAAGCAGCTAAATTTTTAACGATAGAAATTCGTTGTGTCCCAGTTCTGTTTCTATACACTCCAACAAATTTTAGTTCAGCGAAGTGTTAATTATTCTCTTATTATTCAGTCAGATAAGTTTATGATCACGTATTTATAGGAAAGATGGACTACTATTTGGTCTCGCGAATATTTCTTCTAGAAAGTTGCATTGTAAAAGTATGATTTCCTTCGTTTCGGCCAATTTACCATCGTGCCCATTTTCTTCTATTCTGTGCAAGTTTCGTCACATCGATCGCCATAATGGTGGTCTAGACTTTGCATAACGCATTTCACCACGCGTGATATTCTCGGCCGTTTCTGGTTATCTAATAGAAAGTTGCAAACAGAGAAAAGAATCACTAAAATCGAATACTGTCATCTATAAAAAAAAAGTTGTAAATATTTTTTGTAAGAATTATAATTTCTTATTTCGTGCAAAAATCACTGCCAACTTTTACTTAACTTCAGCTTAATAGATAACACCAGGGATAACACCGCAAAGAATGTTTGTTATTACCGGCATTAATCTGCAAATTCTTGTTATTCCAATTATAATAACAACTAACTGTAGCCTGTTTTTAGAATCTGCAAGTGACTACTAATAGCAGAGTGTTGACAGTAGCATTTTATATGTTGTTGGAGGCACGCACATGCCAGAACAAAAACAAGTTGAACGGTGCGCCTGAAACCACCGTTGCATCGGTAATTGCACCTTACCAGTGCATGACTCATTTATAACACATGAGTTTGTAACCACTGGACTTACACGATGCAGGCTTATTCCAAGTGTTTTTAGTTAAAATCGAGCATAGTGACCTGCCGCGAGCCATAAAATTGTAGAAATTGGCTATCGACAGTATTACAGTACTGGAAATATAAATATTAATAAATTAAATTAAGAAGTTAATAATAAAAAAATAATATACTGCATCACTTGAATAAATTCTTATTTTATTAGTGTTAGCAAAATATTAGTGTAAGCTTTGTATGTTGCAAAAATGTGTACCTCACTCTCCTGGCCAAAATAAGTAGGATACGAATCATTTTATCAATCATATTGCTACGTAAATTTGAGAGTGATGCAATAAATAGTTCCAGTACTGTATCATTCAAATTCTTATTTGCTATAAAAGAAAAAGTTACTTTTGTTACTGAAACAGAGCTTGGCTGCAATTCATGTCAATATTAAATTAATACGATTCTTCACACGTTTATAATTCTAATACGTATTATGTAACTAAATCATACAAGGAACATGAATAATTTTGAAGATATACGCGGTAACGGAGTCCCGTATGCGGACAGTGAATGTATGTTTGTTCAATATTTGACTGTCTGCATGACGTCAAATCCAATTTCAAATGGAATAGGAAATTCCGAGATCAGAGCCACAAAGTAATGCATACTTTGTTCAGTATCGTATATTCGGCCGCATTACGTATTATAATATCTTCGTTCCATGACAGTTCTATGAAATTTTAGGTCTCAACTAGGCTCCCATATTTAAATACTTCCATCCTCTGGATATGAATTTTAAATAGAATTTAAAATAACCAAGTAACCATTTCAGATACACTAATTTCATCAGTATTAAGTAATGGGTTAGGCCCACCAACGAAATAACAATTTGACGAAAGAAATGTACGTTTCGCACAAATAATTCTCCTCTTCGATCAAATAATTTCTGTCTATTATTAGTAAGAAGAAGAAAGATACGCGGAATAAAGAAAGCACATGGGACACTTTGCATATTGAGTTTAGTTGAATTACAAATGAATCTGCTTGGTGTCGTGCCTGCGCTGGACGTCGTAAAATCGCCCACAAGGCAAACGAACGACACTGTGACTGATAGATCGTGCACAGTGTTCAGAAACACAGCGAGCGTTACCGATTTTCGCGATTGTTGCATACTCGCGCACTCACGAACCCGTTATTATGTAGATTGTAACTGGATCTCTCGACTGTTTTTCAGCAGTCTGGTAATTATGCGCAATTCGTTTGCACAGATAGTTAAATAGATCACGAAGGAACTCTTTTTTGATCGGTAACTGTAAACGCAGATCGTCACGCCAGCAGCGTTTTCTTTCTCGCCGCAGTTAAAAGGAAAACACGACGTGTTCAAGCATCTTCAATAAAACTTCGTAATTTCATTGGGCCAAGACGAATCGATGGTCAATAAATCCTAACAAAACAAATTCAGCATAATTTATCATCGAAACGAAAATGAACCTTCATAAACGAAACGAATAGAAATTATCACTCCATACGTCACACTTGCCACGTTCACTTTGAATCTTTAGAATATCTACCATCTAGCTCCTGTAAGGGAATATAAAATGGTATTATCTTGTAATTATAATTCAAAGCAAACCACCATCCTCACTGAACGAAGTCAGCAGTTCCTTCACACCTTTCCAATCCAACTCCTCAGAGTTATCTTTCCTCGTGTCGATAAATTAGACTATCAACCTACCCCACTAGCTTTAAATTAACTGCTTGTTTTAACATTAACCGTGAAATTTTCATTTTCACCACCAGTGTACAAGCATCATCCACAAATCGAAATTCTGGTATAGGACAAACTTGTGTTCGACGCATCTGCGAAGTATCTAGACAACTGTTTGCACATGATCGAGCCAGTATGTTCGTAATCCATTTGTCCTCGATTAGCCAGACACGGCGGTGAGGGTGTAGAGACAGACATTCGGGTCAGGTTCAATCGATAAGCACGGGATTTCGGTTCGCCGGTTAACTTTACGACATCTTGATTCCACCGGCGCTTACTGCGGTCTCGGATAAGGGCCTCTTCCGAAAAGAGGGTGACAGGCAGCTAGGAGCACCACCAAAGAACTGATTTGTACACTTCCTGCACTTCGACAGGGTGGCAAGCGTAATCTGCCTTTAGCTTATTGTTATCTGGCAAGCTATGCGACTGCAGGCAACGACACTGAAACCGGCATTTAGGATTTCTTTGGGAATAGGGGATGAGTCAATTGGAATAGCACACTTGCTGAGGTCAGAGGGTGTAAGGGAGATTTTTCTTTAAGAATTTTGAAGCTTCTTTTAAGGTGTCCCTGTCTGATATTTGGGATAATGGAGGCAGTATAAGATTCTTTTTAAACTACTTCAAAGGAGGAGGTTATAGATTCGACTCGTACGTATTTTTTTTATGTTTGTCCCGGAGTAACTCCTCAGCATATGGACCGATTTTGATGATCTTCTTTTTATTCGACTTTTATTAGACTATTATTTTATGCACATCCGCGCATATCTCCTCAGTATGTTGTGTAAATATATATGTAAAACTAAAAAGTTTAAATAATAATAGAAAAGTTTAATAAAAAATTAGAACCGACTTCAAAAAAAAAATAAAAATGCACTAAAAAGTAAAAAATAACTTTTTGGGAGGATTTGAAAAATGTATAACGAGCGGGGCAGGTTTTTTAGACACACGAATTTTAGATCATTTTGAAGGGAGATACTGAATTTAATTTTTCTCCTTAAAAGTTTCCTTTTGTGAGTGGTTCAAAAGGTATATACCATTCATAGCCCTTCTGTGGTGGTATTACTTAGTATATAAGTTTAATCCTGTATCATGAGACTTTTAGTTTAAAACTTTGAATGAAACGAAGTCCCTTTCAAGGTGCAAAGTTAGCTTCTACCATACTCTGGGTTTTACTTATGGCCGATAGTAATACGAATAATTACTATCATTTATATATTACGTGTTGTACGGTGAAATCAGACGTCAATTTACAGTCTGCTAATTCTCGGAGGGCATCATTAAAAGAGTGGTCCTTAGTGCACCAAGAGTCTGTCTTCAAAACTCTGAAGATATCCGAGCCGCTGGGAATGATAAGGGGAATCTGGGTCAACGTCCAAGATTATTGGCATCCTAAAAGAAGTTCGCAAAAGGATAGACGTTTGATCTGAAATTTATTACTTCAGACGTGGGGTGTTCTAAGGGGGTATTCCACTGTGAACGGTCGAAAAATCAAGCTATTTTTAAAGATTTTTTTCTTAGTAAATACAACATATAATGAAATAAACCTTTTTGGTTTTAATTAAGCTACTCTTGTATTATACCAAAAAAATTAAAAAAGAATATTTTTAATTTGTTTTTTAGTAAGGTACATCCAGCGGATATCAATCAATTTGATAATCCTTACACTTTAGGAGTCACAGTTACGAGTACTACCAGCGACGTATTTGGGTCCGCAATGATGTTGCAATGCTTTCGGCGACTAAAGAACTATATCGCACTGAATCAACATAGAATTTCTAAAATCTCCATGGGACCTCGGGACACGAAAATCCACGGCGTGAATAAACGTAGACGGTGAGGTTCGTAAAGCAATTCGGAATATGCGGAGCACGTGCTTCCCAATCAACCGGACCGCGGCGTATCCACTCGTGCTGAAACGGTTGCAGGAAAATCCATTTACATGCCAATTAAACCGCGCGCCCGCCGCGGATTTATTATGGAAAGGTCAAAGGCAGCGGGCGTGATATCGCCTTGGATAATTAAACAACGGTCAGCGAAATATATCCAGTCAGCCGCGTTTACGCGTATTATGCAAATGTCTGAGCGATGTCGCGTTAACACTGATTAATAATAACACCCGGGCCCCATCCCTTTCAATTTCAATCGATTGCCACTTCTTCTGCTCCGCACACGTTCATTATTTGTGAAATGTCGATGTCTCGTTGTACGGCATAAGTATAGGAATGTTGGGATGACTTGTGAGTCTTTTTAGGTACCTAGTGGTTGTCGGAGTATTTATATAAGGATGTTTTAAATTCAAGTCAACAATTTAGATTAAGGGGGTGGTGTAGTGCACCTGCTCGATTTTCAACGCTACCTTCGGGAATTTATTTAACAAAAACCATAAGTTTATACCGTCTGGTGTTATGCCTGTATATTAAGGTATGTTTGGAGTAATACTCAGATTTGTTTTGAGCTTTTTTACGGCATATATATATATGGATATAGTCGGTTGCGTAAACTTCTTCAAAAAAATTATTTTCCGACGTGCGATAGTGTGGGGACTCTTATAGCCACCCAAAATGGAAAAGCTGAGGTTTATTTTCTTTATTAAGGCAGTCAGTATAGTTGGTACCCCTTAAGAATACAAATTTGCAGAATGACAGCATTTTGAAAAAATGTTCGCTTCTTGCTAAAACTTTAGCTGTTTTCGTTCTGAAAGATTAATTTTTTACAAGATAGAAACTCGTCCCTGGTTATACAGCTCCTAAATTTTAAAAATTGAGGCATTCTATTACAAGGACCGTATACGAAGAAGAAGAAAGGTAATGCACTGCTTCGATACACTGTTCTAAATTGATAAGAATTGACGATTTCCAGGCTTCTGAATTTACACGTGCTTGAACACTACCTTAGTGAAAAGGTACCGCACGCAGAAGACAAGTTCCCAATCAATGGCACACCCCCGCCCCTTTTGTCTGTTGCTAGAAAATTCCAATCCCCCATTAGAACAAACGGTTTCATTATCTTCCGAAGTATGCCTCGTAAAATCGCAATGAAAGACATCGCGGGCCCTCACAAATGACATGGATCATTAAGCCCTGCTTACGCCGGTGCAATATTCTCTACTTTAAATTCTACGAAAATACCTTCGGTCCCAGGGAATGGGGCAGAGGAAAACGAACGTAATAAAACGCGATTAGAGCTCGGCTCTCCTCCCTCGAACGAAATTGCTTTATGGTCGCAACGGAGCCTTGGTGCGCGAGCCCCTATCCGATGCTATAGTTTCTAATCTTTATTGCGTTCTTTAAGGTGCGCATCATCCTTTCACGCGAAAGTTTCACAGTTCCCTCGAAGGGGAAACGGACGGGGCCAGTGATAGCGACGCGTACACGCGAGATTTTTATCATACCTGATGCAAGGTGTTTGATAGTCGCTGCACGAACCCGGGCCTCGAATAAGAGCCACTAAAATCACTCGTCCACCGACTCATCGGGCTGGTATGAGACTGAATGAGCATCGTAACACTGATAGCGCTGAAATGTGTGTTACGGAAACAATTGATAAGAGGAACAGAGGGAGGGAAGGGTTATTTTAACGCAGATATCGCGACACCGGTGTGTTTATGCACGAGCGAGGTTTGGTCGTGATAATATCTGCCTCGTAATCTGGTGAAATTAATATACGATATACCTGCAGTAAAATATTGTTCTCTGGTTTCAATTTAGATAGGCATTTGTTATTCAATATATTATGTTCTGATTGGGTATAACGATTCTGGTGAAAATCCAGTTTAACGAACGAGTATCAATTGTGTTTAACTGTGGTCGAATTTCCTACGATTCTGTTTGGAATGATGTACTCGTAGGTGGGGGTCATTAATGCAGATAATTCAATTGTGCATCAATTTTTCTAAACTCAACGCATTAATGTTCCACTGCAATGTATTTTCTCAATATGTGGAAGGGAAAGAATTGCCTGAATTAGTTAATGTTCTAAGTGCCTGGTTCATACTCATCGTGAGTTTTAGTCAAATCTATGGCAATAATCCAACTTCAAGCTACAATTACCTTTGTAACCTTAAGTCCCTTAGAACGCATGAAAATCGCACCTAATAGGCTTTCCAATGGCGTGCAATTGTGAACGCTGTTCTCGTTATGCAGTTGCCCGGTTAGTACTCGTGTGTTTCTCAACGATGTAAATTAGTGTGATACGGTTAATGTATGAACAGCTCGTTCGCTGCTTCGAGGATACACTTAAGTTCAAGATACAAGAACGGCACAAGGAATACCGTCTTATTAAACTGAAACCCCTGAATTACGACTTTCAGAAACTAGTGTGAGATTTCACCTGACCTACAAGCTCCTTTCAAGCAACAATAATCAGCAGCACCTCTCTTGAATATACTAATATTTTTGAATCTTAAAATCAGGAGCGTACTCGTTACTCGTGACGTTCTCTTAAGAGCTTACTAATTCGCAGAGGAGAAAATTAACGCGAGTGGCTAAGAGCTGATCGTGCCCCCACTATGATAAAGTTTAATTCTCCTTCTCAGTATCTTGATATCCCAATGACACTCCTACATTTTATTTAGCATCTACATTTTATATAGCTTATCAGCCCCATTTCTAATACTGCCAAATCTCTAAAGTAAGATCAGTGTTTGTTCGATACACATACACCCTACCACTACGTTTGCAAATTTCGAATTATAGAAATAGATATTTTTCTAAATTTTCCAATTCTTAGAACCGTCTGTCTCCATTGTTTAGAGCGCCCACAACTCGTGGCGCATTGTTGAATGTGCAAGTTGCATTATGCAGTCGGTTCAGCTAATAATGCAGTACCGTGCCACTAATGACATGATGTGAACTAATACACTCCGCTTAAGGTTGTACCGTTACCTCCGTAATATCCTATCCTAAGCAGTCTGACTCTATGCGCAGCTTTTAGACAGGCAGTGATTTCGAACACGGCTTGATGACACTACAGTGACGATCACGAGAAACCTTGAAATTGATACTTTTACATGCGTTTATAAATAATTTCAATACCAGTGATTCACAATTGATAGCACTACGTCATCGTGTTAGTATCAGTGGTCTATTCTAAACACTCTGTCATTTTATGTGACGATTATACGTTGCGAGATCCAGTCCTTTCTTGTTAAGCTACGATACTTCATCGTTATTCATATTTTATTCATAATTCACATCATCAGTATTCATATTTTAATTTTCTTTCAACCAGCACCTAAATATTAAAAATTGACGCATTCTATTACAAGGAACTTATAAAAGGAAGGAAAAAGGTAATGCACTGCTTCGACACACTTTTCTAAATTAATAAGAATCGATGATTTTGATGTTTCGACGAATTCTAATAACCTGAAGATTCTAGGATGCTCCAAAGTATTTTCCTTAAAGTTTCTGTGTCACATTCGATCAATCTATCATATTACTATGCAACTGTGAATTGACACAATTTTCCCGATCTCCTCTACTTTGGTGCATAACGTCATCGTCTAAGCGGCATTAGCTTCCGTCGATATCTTTACGACACACGAGCAAAGCTGTCGAAGATTTTTTCCGATCTGTCTGGAATGTCTCTCAAGCGTTATCTAGTGCTCATTCCAATGGAATGCGGACGATAAACAGCACAAAAGAGAGCTGGCCAGGTCGCTGGGCTGTAATTCAACGTATCACCGGCCCCGTTAATGCAATATAAGGGGAGAAAGAGAGCAGAATAAGCGCGTACAAGCTTCGAATACGCATTAGCTTACCATTCCCCTGTAGCACGCGCGTGACCCTTCCCCAATGGACTTTAAGAACAAATTTCTCCTGTTTTAATGGCATTTCGTATTTCCTCGATAAGATAACTCCCTTAGACAGCACTGCAGAGGGTGTAGAAGCTTTCATTCCCCTTTAACTAAGATACCTTCTCAAATAACAAGCCTGAAAGTTCTCCTAGACTTTTAAAATTGAAGATCAGATGCGGATCTGGGCGCTATTAAGGACGCCTGAAATATTATTCGAATATCTGATGCTGGAAGATCGTTGTCTCTATAAAAACTTGCTCCCTCGATTCGAGTTGAATGATAGTTCCTTTTCAAATTCAAATGAGGAGAGATGGGCTGAAGTGGCATCTCTACAACGCAATTCTTCCACTCGTCTATTATTTTACTTAAAGCCATTTAGTACCAGTTAACCCACAGCACTGCAATCTCCACGGTCCAGCGCCGTTTCAAGTAAAAATTCTAACGGCAACAAGAAAGCTTTCCCCAATCTGAAACCTTCGAACCCATCTAACATCCCACTCAGACTCCACGGAAACGCATTAACCCTGCCGCACCCCCTCCCCCTCCCATGAAGCTGCAAATTAACCACTACCCACTTAGCACCTTTCCTCATCAAACTGTAACCGATTAGATTAAAAGTTACGAACGCGGGGAGCTATCTGCTCCCCCGATCGCCGGAATACTCGGGATTTGTTCTCGATTACGTTAATTGCCGTGCACCAGCCACCGGAGCTAATTTATTTAAATGACACGGCTACCTGCAAGGTCGATCCAAGCGAAATGTGAATGGTAAGCTGCAGCCGGTCTACCTCAATCCCACTCGGCAGGGCACAGTGGTACATAATGAATCACAAAAAAATCAGACTTAAAATTCGGAACCGGGGTCCAAAAAAACCACAGATACTGATCTTCTAAAGTGCTGTATATTTCGCTAGATATAATAAACTTAGCAACGAAATTGAAAAATCCGGCCTGGCAGATCGATGGAGAATTTAATTGCGAAGAATTTAAAACAAGAATCGTCAAGTTCACTGAAAGATTACGACCTGTAGGGTGATTTGAACAAAAAATGTCATTATGTACCACTGTGCAGGGGCGGCCTATCCGCGTAAACGAGCAGGATAATCAGCATCGCCGTCGTGACGTACACTACTTTCATAAGTATTAGTGAAGTGAAATGATTGTTGTAAAACGTTGCGAATTTATCGAGGAACCCTAACCTGGTATTTTAAATTAAAATCAGCGAAAAGTATTTAATCTCCACCAAATATCACATTTTGCAAAAATACAGCAGGTGCCCTGGCATTTGTGAACAGCATTGTACGTATGTTACTGTAAAAATTCATGGACCGGCGAGTCGCGGAATTTGCCGGTAAATCCTAGGATTTGCCGTTGCGGGGCGATGGAAGTCCGAAATATCTTATAAAATATTCAAACCTCGGGCTTTTGCCGACAGTGCTGATCGGTAAATCCCGACGTTTACAAGCATCCGTTGGAAGCCCGAGGTTCGAATGTTCCCTGGGACATTTCGGACGTTTCCAGCCCCGTAACGGCGAGTGTCAGGATTTGCCGGCGAATTCCAAGATTCGCCGGTCTCCGAGCGTTTACGGTGACGTATACACGCGTAGCCGAGGCCACCTTAACCGCGTAATGAACCCATAACGAGCGAGACTTCCACCCGTGGAAGTCTTTGCTGGAACGAGCCGGAGGAGCATAACGAGTCGCTGCCGAGACGCTACTACAATTAATTAGTCCCCGAGCCTGAAAGGGTGGGCCCAGGCCGACCGGTAGAATAGGAAACTGGATGGAAACAGGAACGAAGATGAAAGGTGAGGGCCTCGCCCGGTTGGACGCTAGCTGTGTAATCAGAAAGGATGTACAGGGCTCCGTCGGCGAAAGACCGCCCTCGTTAAAAACTGGCGCAAGAAATCGCCCGCTGCCAGCTTCTTTCACCGTTCGCTGAAAACGGTGGGCTGATTTAATTGCGCGCGATGAATGCCGTTGAAGTAGGTTCCTCGCGCGGACCCATGGGTGCTTGGGCCATTTTCAATCGCGCGTCGCCAGCGCAGCAACGACTGGACACACTTCGGCTGTCCTGACGATGACTTTGAAGCGAAAATCTCAGGGAAATCGACCCTCGTTTTTGGAGAGAAACGGGCTTCGGAGAAAGAATTTTGAGTAGCATGGCCTTCCAAGTGTAATCATTGAAACTCTTTAAGCTTTAGTGAGATCTGGTATCAGCGATGAGAATCTTAAGAGCAGCTTTTATATGTGCGATCAAGCACTGAGCATGCTTTCAAGCTTCACGCTTTCCAGACCACAGCAATTAACACTTTCATTGTCGCGGGCGTGTTTTCACGCCGGGGGACTCGAGTTGCTGTCTTCTGGAAGGCGTCGGAGATGCCCGCGAGTCGACGAATGGTTACTTTGAAAGCAACTTCACTGGCAAAACCGATCTCTCTCAGGAAGAGATTTAATCGTCGATTGCGATTTAATTGCGAGGAGTTTTATGAGATTCAGCGATCGACCTTGAGCTCAGCGCGTTTCGTTATTCAGCGGCCTCCGTTGGAGCCCGAAAGCAATCCGCAACCAGCGCGACTGCATTTTTTCTGGCGCCCCATGGGAAAATGCGGCTCGCACGGGCCAAAGAGGATGAAGTTTCGCGGCCGTGTATCGCGTTGCACGAATCGATCTTAAGAGGAGTGGCCAGACCTGGCAGGTATTGCATATTACCGAGCCATCGGAGCTTGTTGCACGGATATTGCCTGCTGCACCTATATGCGCCAACCCGATTGCATCCGTGCGGCTGCAGGCTGCGCCCGCGTGCGCGCGAGGATGACACTTTATAGATATACGCTCGTGCTCCTGAATACGGTACGCCTGGCTAGCGTGATGCCTCGGGATCAAGATCCACGTACCGCGATATTGGCCTGTTAGAGGACATCCATGTGGAACAGGGATGATCCGTATCGAGATTCTTAGGGTCTCCTGCGTGGATCAGTAAAATGGATGTTCGCGGGGACTGCATACACGAAATTCCGGGCGCAGGAGTGAGCTGTTACTCGCATTGGGTAGGCCACTTGAGGGACTGGAGAAGTTTTAGGAACTCAGTAGACTCTTGATGAGGACGACAGTTGATGATCAAGTTGAGCTTGATTGTTGGCTGAACTGATTGGTGTTTGGTTTGGAGTAGGTATTTGAAGACTGCTAGAGCTGATTGGTCGAGTGCAATGTGCATCTGAGACTGGATTGTTTCTGAGACCGATGGTTTTAATTAACCTTCGGGAGGTAATTTAGTTTGATTTTATTCTTCCCTAGGTTGATAATATCGAATAGTCATGCATCCGTATTATTCAGGGTCGATTGAATACGAGGAGAAGTGACAGGGTGGGAGTAAATTTAAGGGGAGGTTTCGGTCTAACAATCGATTTTTTTATCTCATTTCTGGAATGTTCAAAGTTTTCAGAATACGTGTTTAAAAGGATATTTTTTCAATTCGTTAAGCAGCTTGCAGTCACCAAACTTAACTTCGCTCTGATTATAAACTTGCACTTCCTACGCGAGCTATACAGAAGCATCTCACTCGTTACCAAGGGTAATAAAAATCAGTGACAAATTGAGAAATTGAAAAAATTACTTCTCTGC
Source organism: Andrena cerasifolii (assembly GCF_050908995.1). Lineage (NCBI taxonomy): Eukaryota > Metazoa > Arthropoda > Insecta > Hymenoptera > Andrenidae > Andrena > Andrena cerasifolii. The sequence goes on along the minus strand of NC_135124.1, from coordinate 10,846,247 downwards.
TCCAAGAAAAAGAACATCATTTAAAACGCATGTAGTAGAATAGTTACCTAATGCGGGTCCGAAAGTGACCCAGACGTCGACTTCTGCGTGATCGAACCGCCCGTCTTTCGGGAGTTAATCAACGGAATAAAATCATTTGGAACTTCGTCTAGTCGAAAACTCAGTATTAGTTGTCGCGAACCGCACGTCTCGCCGACTTCTGGCTTAATAATATTTACATGATAGCACGAACCCCCCCTGCCCCGACAGCGAAACATCTACCTCGCGTTTATCAGATTGAATTACCTGTCAGCGTTTCGCGATTTCGCAGCCACGTAAGTCCCGGCGCTATTCGCGATACGTCGGCGACGAATGAAATTCAGCCAATAAAACGTTTTCGACGCGGGGGCTGACAGGCTGGCTGGCTGTTTTGCAGATGTTGCCTAGTAACAGAAAAGGACCACGAGGTGATTCGCGATTGCAAATATCCCGTGAAACTCCGCGCGGGATTTGGATGTGTGTGGAACGTTAGCGGAGGCACTGGCGGAATATCAATGCTCCGATCCCTTCCTATTTTTACCCGAGTGGGGTCCGGGGGCGCGCGGAGGGTTTATTTAATTGCGTTTCAGGCTGCCGGTTGGAAATGACGATTGCGAAACGAATAACATAAATAACTTGTTAGGTTTTAGTTGCAACGAGGGAGCTCGAAGTGTTCATTCCTCTGCAATCATTCGAGCCTGGTGACTTTTCTTTAATGGACGACGATAATTATGGATTTACTTTATTCAAGGTAAATTTTGCATAATTTCTGCCGAGAATCGGAGAAACTTAAAGAGGCTACGTGCTGGCTTTCACTTGCGCTGGATAATGATTACTATAAGTTTCTGGCGGAATTGTTAACGTTAATGGAGAGTAGAGATTACAGTCTGACGTAATGTTCGTGACTATAAGAATTATAAGTTAAATGACTATGTGATTTAGAGAAGAGACTATGGGAAAGCGATTGCGTCTACGTGGTCTTTAGATTCTTTTGTTCGACGTTTAGAAGAATGGAATACGTGTCAAAGGATTGTGAACACGAAACGTGGATGTAAGTCTGCTGGCTATTTGTCCTCGAAACAGTTCTCGCTAACTCATGCCTATGAAACTACTACTTTCGACTTTGTTTCGTTTCTTCAATCCTTATTTTTCATCCTAAAATTTCAATAGCTCGAGCTATTACACCTACAAACTAACAAAACCATTTCAAAGCACAATAATAAAGTCTCTAACGTCATAAAACATATGAAAGCACCACTTGAACCGCTAATTAAGAAGTATCACTGATAGCGTCTAAGAGTTACTAACGTTAATGGTTTCTAGAGTTTCCCCCTAAGTCATAGGTCGTTAAGAAGCGTTGATCTTCAAGTTTAAACAAAATTCCTGAAAAATATCTTCGATCTGCTCACCCTCTAGAAAGCAGACCAACCTTTCAGCAAAATTCAAAATATGCATATCAATTGCTTATTTAATAAATATTGCTAAGTGTTTGATAATTAAATTTATTGTAACTTAACAAAGATTAAAAATTGCCACTATTAGAGCCGAAAGCTTTGCGCACGTGGGAACCCGCCTTAATAGCGAAGCATTTACACGTTCACAATAAGCGAGAAATTTGCTGCACAACAAGAAACGCGTGTCACACTTTCGTTCTACTTGCAGAAAATATCCCATTGCAACAACGTAGTTCTCATCGAACTATCCCACTAATTCCTCCACCAAATTTCTCTAATTACATTTAGAAACGATCTATACCTATCCCCGCAGAGCCGCCCTGCGCGCATTAATTTCTGCACACTTTACATTTCATTAGCCGATGGTCAATTAATCCATAAGTGGTAGAGGATACGTTCCCCGATTATCTCACACAGAACGAGCGGCGCAAGTTAATATATTCCGCCACGCTATTAAGCATATCCCCGGAACCCGCGAATTATCAGCCCATAACACCGCGTCGTGCAGAGCTGGTAGCCTTGTGTCGGGCGTGAAATTTCGTAAAATTGAATATTTAAAACGAGGCCGCGGGGGGACATTAAGTTATTTAGCAGCGTGTCTCGCTCTGCATCCGTCTGGTGATATTTCGGTATCCGCGCGGGGGGATTTGCGGTTCGATGAATCGCGGATTCGAGCGACCCGATAAGCATTTAATGCGCGGATTCATTCACGTTCGTCAACAGCAATGCCAACTATTTTCTCCTCGTCACTCACGAAACTCCTTTCTCGTCGCGATGAACCTCGGGCGCGTTATTCTTACCTTTCTTTGGGAGTTTTAATGTTGAAAATTATTGGAAGTTGGATGAGATAATTATTAGGAATGAACGTCTCTTTGGACTTGGATTAAAATATTAATATTCGATAAGGTGATTTCTAATTGATAGTAAATTCTTTCGAATTTTGAGGGACACGTGGGTTTCTAGGAGCACTACCTATCTTCAAATACTACCTGTACAAATCTGATCGCAGATGCTGGAAAAGTACTCCGAATACAGCCATCAATAATTCCTGAATTAAATTTGGAGTACAGCTGAAAAAGTACGAAGTTTGAATATCTGAAGAAAATCAGCAGAGCTTCAAGTGCTAATCAGAATTCAAACGTTCGCCTTAATAACGTTCCGAGTGCAATTCATTATCGAAAATTCGCAAGGCAGACTGAAACAACGCCGTTCCAATATATTCACTGAGCATGTGAACATCCAACCACGTAATCCCTCTTTACCGCCTGTTTTGCAATTACCGTACTCCGTTACCTGGCTGTTGCAACATTTTTAGAGGCGTTGCGGCGAGTTTCCTGGAAACCGTTCGGCCAATAATATTGAGAAAACACACGTAACACGCCTCCAGCTTAAATCAGCCGCTAATCCGTCTAAATTCTATCAAGAAAGCCAGCGGCGCATAATAAACACATTGTTTCGCGGATTAGTCAAGCGGAGCGCAGTTAAACTTTTTCTCACGTGCCACCGCGGAAGTTGTTAGCCCAGCAACTGCTCATTACTGAAATTTATTATTTTCCGTCTCATTAGCATTCGGATAAAGACGGGAAAAGTGGGACGACTAACGATACGCGATACGTAATCGTCGATATTTCGCGACGGTGTCCCCGGTCTTGTTAATCATCCCCGTAATCATCGTTAACACCATGTAACAATGGCTCCTTTACAGCCACTTGATAATATAATTCTCGCAGAATCTCAACGAGCCTTTATTGGAAATATTCCACGTCTCATTAATTCCTCTCTCTTCAACTTTTTTTTCGAGCAGGGCGAAATGTTCCTGTGTAATATTATTGAGCAGGGAATTAACGTAACTGTGTTTTAATGCGATTCTTAATTCTCACAACCAGTGGTTTGCTGAATGTATATGTCAAAATTGAAACTGATCGTAAAAAGCACATTGCGAAAACGTAAATCATAAACCGTAGTAATTACGTGGCTATAAAGCATGAGTTACACCCTATGAATATGTCCAAAGGAAACAATAGCTGCTTCCTAATTCCCCGTTACATCAATGCACTTTCTTCTAGTGAAAGTGATAAACCAGGAACCAAATGAAAGTACTTTTCAAAGATTCGTGCCAATTTCAATCTGACTTGACTAAACTCCTCAAAATTGTTACCATTACAGCTCTATAAAATACAATCTGTAACCACCAAAGTGTACCACATTAACATCGACTAAAAATTTCAAGCTCCTCGCTTTTGTTCGCAAGAACTTGTGTTACGATAAAATTCCACTAATTCCACCGCTTGCACTACCTTCTCTGGCAGCGCAAAGGAAACCCTCCAAGCTTCGCAATGATACTCCAAGCACTCGTTTGAAATAAATTCCCCAAACAATTGTTTCTGTATTCCGCCAGAGCGCGAGGCTCGCGTGCGGCTATAAATCCAGTCATCGTTCGTAATTACGCAAACGTATGTTAAAAAGTCCAAGCGGACATAGACATGTTTTCGGATTCGAGGCTCGGCTATCTGTATCTCGTGGCGATCCTTGAATAATGCATTGAGAGAGATGAAACGAATCAATAAGCTCCGAGAGCGAACGCTGCTATTCCGTTTCGTTCGTTTCTTTCATTCTTTCTTTTTCTTTCTCTCCCTTCATAACGATCATACGAACGAACACGGTGGGCGGACTGGTATCTCCTTCGGAGACTGTTTCTTATGTGAAATTCTTAAGTGGGCACTACGGTTAATCACCGTAACGCAGACGCCGTTTCATTTTTTTTTCCATCCCCCTCCGCGCCCCTTAATAACTGTGTTTTCTCGCCTCTATTTTTCTCCCGCGAGCACACGTTTCATTCCGCACCCGGGGCAATATTTCTATTACGCTGTCCTTGGCTCTTCCCCTTTCTGGCTCCTATTCACGTGAAAACTAATTACGTATTATTACGTTCTTTTTCATTACCGCGATTTAATACACCGTTACCTTCGTAGTTCTCGCGGAAAAGTATAAATTTGCAGGATACCCCGTTCGTCTTCTCCACTCTGCTACCTGATTCGCCCTAATTTTTCACCCGCCACTGCTCGTCCCACCTATTCCCGATTATACCTATCTGTTTCTGTCTGCTGCATGGCTCGGAAGCTTCTTTCTCCTACTACATAATCTTCTGCTACAGCCGCAGCAAAATGAAGCGGTCGCTTTTAGGTGAAATTTATATTGGAAACCGGAGACAGCTCCAGGTCAGTTAATTTTCTTTCGATTATACTACTCCTCTCGGATGTATATTTGTCATTTAACCGTGTCACCGAGTTCTTTATTTTCACTAAACTACAGTGGGTGGCCAAATTATTATACTCAAAAAGGTTTGAGATTTTGTAAGTTTTAGCGATGTAATGGTTGTATCTTTGCGAAAAATGGCCGCGAAAAATATTTAAAAAAACGCATTTTAACGCTTGAAGTTTCTAGTTTTTGAATCGAGGACTCGACAATATTTTTCATCCATTCTGATACTGTTTTATCAAAATGAAGCGGAGGAAACGCAGTATATCCAACGAAGGGCTCTTACAGAGCAAACATTTCTTTAATTTCGTTTTTTTTTTTGGTTGTGTTTTATGATTTTTATTGACCGAGTTATTCGCGATCAAAGCAAAAAAGGTACTTTTCACTTTGAACACCTACAACTTGCGAACTCATGATCGTAGATAAATTTTCACGAGTGTTTTTGAAAGCTAAGAAAGTTTCCCTTCAGAACCTTTAGTGGCAAATTTAAGATTTTTTTTAATCGCATTAAATCCATTCGAAAATGATCCCAAAAATTGACGGAAATGTTTTGAGGATAATAATTTGACCACCCTCTGTAATTACGCTGGTTTCCATAATGATGTGTTCTACATTTTCTACGAAGACTCCACAGACAGTGAAACTATTTGCAACTCCAAATTAGTGAAAATTAAAAAACAATTAAAATACCCCTTCCTATAATTTCTGCCTTACGTCACTCTTACCCCTCGCCAACACGAACACTAATCTACCAGCGTGAACAACGCATTACCAATCGAACAGCACGAATACTCACGCATCTTTTCCTCATCGACACTGGATCTTCCATCAAATATCCCAGTCCGCTCGCTGGCCCGTGAATTCGGCCATTCTTACACTCGGAGGATCGCGCGAAACTTTTTATCGCTTCACCGTCGGCTGCACTCGAGTATTATTCAACAGTCCTCGATATCGTTGCGCTTCTGCATTTCACGGCGGAGCGAGGCGTTTTCGACGCATGAATATTTCACACCGTTCGCTTCGAATAAACGTTCTTAACTTTTCCCTCGCCGCAATTCACTGGAGTCTCCGTCCCCCTTAATCTTCGGCTCGATTACGTTCTTTCCCACTTGGAAACGCGTCCCGCAGCGCTGGCCATGATCACTGTCAGCCTCCTTTCGTCTGCTTTATGCCGCGATCGACTTAACAGGCCGCCGCGAGGGAAACGCCGCGGAACCCCAGCGATGGGAGCCTCTCCATCGTTAGAGCTAATGATACGCCGTGGCTCCTTTAATCACGGTGTTTCTACTTTCGATTCGCGTGCCTGCGGATCAGCTGTCGTCCTTTCATCGGAGCCTCTGCGGCTTAGACGGTCGCGGCTGGTGCCCTGCTGTTTGCACAATTCGTTCGCGCCTGTGGGCTATCTTCCCGTGGTACCTGCCCACGATGATCTACTTCCATCCGGCGGGCGACTCGAGTCATTAACTGTTAATTGCGCGCAACAGGGAAACGAATCGCCGAGCGACGACGCCTCTGCTGTTTTGATCGGCGTCCTTTGGACTGTTCCAGTACGAGGTCAGTTAGTTAGACGCTGTTTGTCGTTGCCATCGAGGCGTGTAATCGATGCTCCGATTAGCGGACCGATCGTATCTGCACATCGACGCCCGCAGATACGGACACGGATGTTTGGGATTTTTCTGCAACTTCTCCTTCGAGTGGAGTCGAGCTAATCGAAGCTTGATTAGACGCTGATGATAGTGGGATTATTGTAAATCGCCAAGTAAACGCGAACTCTCGGATCCTGGAACTGGGCAGATATGAATTCAATCATAGATCGAGCACACCGTTCTTCTTCTGCATACCTATCTGAAACTCTCGAAGAGGCCTGTAATCCATCCTTCGTCATCTGAGTTCCGAGATAATTCAATCCTCACGATTCCCAAGTGTAGCTTCGTCCGTGCTCACCAATTTCAAGCCACTTAGAGAATCTCCACCTGCCCTTCCAGCCTCGCAGTCAGTTCCACTCGCCGACGAAATCAACCCACTGAAATTCCGAGCCCAGAATATTAATCGCATCCACACGACACGCGTCCGCGGCGCTCACACGGGAACAAACCGTCGGATCATTAACTGCAGGAGCAGCCAATCGAGCCTCCGAGTCACAGGCACGAAGTAATTGGATTCTTGGTATTCCATGATTCGCGTTCTGGGAGCAGAGGCGATTCCTTATTACGTAGATTACGATCTGTTAATTACACATTAATTAGCGGCATCGCGGCTGGTTTCCGTGTGCACGCGCACAGCCGGGTCACTCGGAATGGCGCGTAGCAGGACGTCGTACGAATGACACCGTGCAAGTCGCATGGGTGCGTGCTAACGGTCCAGCCTCCGTTGCTCACCTATGATCCGGCTGGCCTTCTGACCTCTCTCTCTCTCTCTCTCTCTCTCCGATTTCGGCGCATCGAGCGGCGAATGCTCCACTCCGTTAGGAATCAGCCGCCGGCTCGGCTTCCCATGAGCCGTGGGTATTTAACAGGCTCGAGCAGCGAGACGAGCTCGTCGGGCTTTAAACCTCGGGACAATACGAACGGAGAAGGTCCTTGGACGGGCCAGGTAGGGAGATTTTCGGCGCTGGGACGCGCATGAATCACCGGACCTTCGGGCGATGCAAATATCCTCGGTCTCGCAACGAGGCTCGCAGCTAGAGATGAGACTCGGTGCACCGTGAACGGGTGGTTCAATGGACCGTCCACTTTCCCATGATTTTATGCATGGCTGTTTTACAGAATCTTCTCGGCGAACCGTTCGAGTGTTGTCGGGACCGTGGCGAGAGGTTGTATAGGTCGGCGGGCACGAGTGTTCGCTGCGGTGACGGTGGATGGGACGCAAGGATGCGTCCCGCTCTTCCTGGGAAGTATCCGCTGGTTCGAATTCCCCGAAACTGCTCCACGGAAATTGAGAGGCTCCTTTGAACCGCTCAGCTTCGATCCTGCCGCGCCACAAAGCGGGAGATTGTCTGGCTGGGGCGGGCGGCTTTCGGTTGCCGGAATTTTCGGCGGACGAGCCGCTGCGGTTCCACTAACCGGACGAGCTGCGCATGGAGCACACCACTCGATACAAACTGATCGCCTCGCAAGCGGCCACGGAGACAGTTTAAACACGCAGAAGCACCGTTTAAACCACACTTGAACCTCTCAGACAACAATTTCATCCCCCGGTGCTGCGAGCCAACCACCTCTCCCCAGCGTGGCGCACGAAAATCCTGTGTTTCTCAGAGCGCGGGACCCAGTCGAAGGTGGTATCCAGGCCGAGGGTGGACAGATCAGGTGTCTCCGATCCCTGGGCGTCCCCTTTGGAGCGTCTCCAGGTGAGAGGGGTGCAGAGAGCCACCGCGAAGACGCGATTGGAAGCTGCGTTCCGCTCGTTTCTCGGCTATTCCAGGAGATGCTCGGAATGCTGGCTCGTCTCGCGAGGCGGCGTGGCTGAGCTGGAGCTCCGCGGCTCTGGCAGCGACTACTCGCTCGCCCGACGCGAAACCTCTCTTGGCACGCTGGTGGCCGCGTGCTGCCGTACTATAGCACGGCCTGCCAGTGTGTTGGTGCGTGCGCCAAGCCCGCTCTACCTCGCGCAGTAGGTATAGCTTCGTACCGGGTCGTTAGTTGTCGACGACCACTTGGCGACCGTTCGGGACCGTAAGGTGGGGGCGTGTACCGCCACCTCGGTTCGTCCGCTGCGCGCCGAGGAATTTTACTACGGGCCCTTTTTATCGCGATGCACGGGGGCCCGGCGGGGACCCGGCCCCCTCCGGCATTCCTGCAGCTGCGAGGGCGCAGGGGCGCGACGCTCCAAGGTTTTTGGAAGAGGTGGCCCCGCGTGCACGCGGACCGGTGCGCCAGCACGTGGGAACGGCAAGGTGCAGAGATGTGGAGCAAGATTCGGAGACAGGGCTTACAGCGGGCGCAACGGCGAGGAAGAAACGGGAAAGAGTGGAAATCCTTCCTGCAGGGATGCATCTATATTCGGATGAACTGTGGCTTCGGATGCTTATGATTGTTTGCTGTTTCCTGTGGTTTTGCTGGGTTTAGTGGTACATGATGTTATGGGAGGATTTGCTTTCTTGTTTTGTCGTAAAGGAATGAAGGAAGGCAGTCTGCGGGGTACCTAGGGTTTTGCTGAATTTAGAATGTTTTGGGTGAATATGCAAAGGATGTAAGATAGTTGGTATTCCAAATGTCGACTAGGCTGTTTGTAAAAAGTGCACCCCGTATTATCGATGTGAAGTGCAAAATGGGATGGCTTGTGCTTGGAACGCGTGGTAGCGAACGTGTTAATTAGTTGAGCGCATCGGAGAGCTTAAGTTGCGAGGAATAATTCGCTGGAGGCGAGTAAAGACTGGAGCTGTGGGACTTGCGTTATTCAGGACGCTGGCACCTGGACCACTGTGGCGGTTGGAAACCACTTCCGTCGTAGCATAGTTACATCGACAAGAAACTCTGCGCTCTGGGTAAATTATTGACCCTGTAGTGACGATGCAAACCAGTTTTTCATTCGTTTAATCAGGATTTATAAGTTGATTGAAAGCAACGAAGTAATTTAGTACCTAAAGCAATTGTCTAAAACATGGCTGAGTCATTCACGAGTTTATATTCTAGAATTTGTTTGTACTTATTAGTGGTTAGATTGCAGTGGCTCCTGGGAGGCTTTTAGAGGCAAGAGATAGGGTTGGTGATGTAAATATACATGAATGTGAGAAAATGACACTTACAATGAGTTGCGAAAGGAGATATAGTTAATTGAATTGCAAATTACATTAGTCTACAAAAAGGGGATCTAGATGTAGGAATGTAGTTTTGGAGAGGATCCTGCTTAAATAGAGTGACCGATATTTTGAAAGCTACAGGCAAGCCTCAAACTTGTCCACAGCAACTCAATTTTTATGTTAAACCAGAAATGATCTTTCATTTCTGATATTTAAATAATTCTCCAGAATTGAATGCATGTACCTAATTTGTGCAGTAGAATTAAATGTATTTGATGTATCTATCTTGGGCTAGAACGAGAAACATTCTAAGGAGTGTAAACAGTAATAGACTATAATAAAAATCAAGAGTATTTATTAAAATTTGTAGTTAACGAAGCAAATTTTTAAAATTTGTAAATAATTTTTTTAAGGCTCTGGATTTGTGCATGTTTATCACTATACGTACAGGGAATACCTGTTACCACTCCTTAGACATTTAAAAACTATTCAAAAAGACTGGGGGTAAATTTACTTACTCGTAGAACGTATCTTGCGTTTTCTGAGCCTCCACTAAAACGTTAATTACGAGCGTTCCTTACCTGCAACATACAGAATAGGTACATTAATACAGCGCAATAAATAAATTAACAGTTATTATAGTAGTTATTAAATTATACATAGTGCTGGGTATACTTTATTTCGAAAGAAAACTTTGCCACCTTGGGCAACATTAACGAAAGAACTGTTCAACGAAAAATATGTCTGTCCTTCATCTTTATTCTTTGAAACGACCTGCATTTTCAAATCTAATTCAAACCACTGATTTACCTTGCGAAAGTTGCGGCGCTTTTAACCCTTCGGGGACATAATTCTGTGGCAAAGAACGCGCGTTTCATTTACTTTCGTTGAAACGCTGGCAACTGAAACCTAGAGGGCCACAAATGCTGCAGGTGGAAGAATGTTACCGGGAGTATCCCTGCTCCAAACCACAAGGGGTTAATAATTTAGCAAAGAAATCGGTACTCACTGAAAACCACATGACCAGGAACCAGCAGAGTTTCTTTCTGGTACTTTCAAAGTCAACTTATTTACCCCAGTGCCTCTTTTTCGTTTAAAAAACTGTGCACGTCAGACCACGGTAAGAAATTTTCGAAGCTTGAATTTTGCACACGCGATATCAAGCGTCTCGATAAAAATTACGTTGACTCGTGTGATTTGTAACAATTTTTACCGATATCCAGCCGATAGACCCGATTTTATCTAGTTCTCTATTTATACAATGAGGCATTTCTACTGCGCTCATAATGACCGTGAAAAAATTAGTTTTATCGTGGATAGGTTCCTTGAGAAATTATTATTTCCACGTGTAAAGCCGGGACTCCACCTGAAAGCTAACCATAAGCTAAGCTATGCTTTTTTATATTTTATTCCGTAGCAAGACTTAGCTTAGCTTAGTTTCCAGCGCCATCCTCGGCTTAATACATGCAGAAACAATTACAATGAAAAAAATAATACAAACTTAAGTGCATGTTTAGTTTTCACCAAGGTAATAATAATATCCAAATAATTCTACGACTTCCTCATATACATTATGACAGTCTCATAGATAAGTTATCAATAAGACAATTATTAAATATTTGTATGGAAAACAGATCAATACTGAAAATGATCCTTAGAGGTAAAACTAGGCAAGGCCATAAATCATAGAGAGGAGTGCATTTGCAAATTCGTGTCTGTATGCCAGTTTTTCCTTCGATAAGATTAGTGAAAGGTGCTGGGAAGTTGTGGCCAGAGATTCTTCACACATGCCATTTGGTAGCCAACGATAACGTTACTGGGAAGATGTTATCAGCTGCCGAGTATTCGACGACAGTTCGAGTTCAGCGTAAGAGCATAACGAGGTGTACCGGTTCTTCCACCAGTTATGTGCCAAGGAATTTCACTATAAGGTTTATCGCCTCCAGGTTTATGTGTTGGGACTCCGTTGTCCTGGTATTTCTTGCCGATATGGGTAAAGTAACATACGAGGAAGTTTGTCCTATCCGAGAGAGACCCGATCTAGCCTACACAAAAGGTCTTTCCACTTTTCCAAACAGAAATGCCGCCATCATCGCTCCAAAAGATTTCGATAATAGAGAATGCGCTTCTTAATGGATTACATACGTTTAACCGCAGCGAAAATAAATGATTTTTGAATGTTTTTTAGGGGTTTTATTAAAAACAAGTAAATGATATTCTGGTAAAATTATGTTGCCGTTATGGGCTGCTGGGTCAAATTTTTTAATTTAAAAAGAAATAAACAATTTATAGCACTGCGAAGTTAAATAACGAATCTTTCCATGCAACATTTTTCTCTGTAATTGTGCATAAAAAATTAATTAAACAAAACATAAAAAAAAATCGCTCGTCAGCCCATAATGGCAACATTATTTTACAAAAATATCATTTTATTTTGCAGATCCATCTATGTTTAAAGCAGATATCATGCCAGCCATTTTTTCTGCAGGGTCTAAAAAACCTCAAAAATCATAAATAATTTAATACAAGAATTATTTTAAATAAACTTTTTCGTGTACTTTGTAAACTAATACATAAATCACGTGTAACAAGTATTTTGTTTTATTTTTTTAATAAAACCCCTAAAAAAATTCTAAAACCTTTCATTTTCGCAGCGTCTAAACGTATGTTCATCTTGTTTTGCCTCAAAGCGAAATGCTCGTTCCTTTATCGTTGAACACCTAAATTTTTCGAAACCATTGATAAAAAAATCCCAGCTACTCCCACAATCACTACACTCAAGAAGTTGATGCGACAAAAATTCTCCTAAAAATCCCGCGGCATCATTAATTACCATCTGAAACGTTTGCTTTAGACTGCAATCATTCACGCCGCGATTCTCGAGATCGATAACGTGTTTATATCCGTGAATATTTTGTGAAGTCAAAATCCCGCGTTAAAAATAGCTCCTCGAGCACCGGACAAACAGATCTGTCGGACGAATTTCCTGCCATTACAGTAACAACACCTGTTATCTCCTGCTTACATTCCTCTCGGTAATCCTACAGAATTCTGATGTGCGCGGCTGTCGAGGCCCACAGCTAGCGCGCCGAAAGGTTTAAGCCGCGATCCCACATGAGTCACGCGCGACGCAAAGCCGCATTAAATCTCCTTCCCGATGGTGCCAGCCCTCGAAAGGCGATCCTTTCCAAGCCGAACAAGCTGCGCGCGTGGAAACGTGACTTCACAACTATTAACCTGGCCGAACTGAACGGTTAATTAATTTTCATCGGTTTCCAATATGTCGCTCTCCCCGGCAACGATTTACCGCGCCAATGCGGTGGCCATTCGCAGGGAACATTGCGAGGGATTCCAGCGATTTACAAACTTTCGCGATCCCCGTTGTCCTTTTGATAAATGAAACAACTGCATCCACCCCCCCCCTCCTCCCTCGAGATTTAAAGAGTCCCCGCGGCGAGGCACGAAATTTAATGCTTTCGAAGTTCCACCCGTTCCGGCGGGAAATAAATCGCGCGTCCGACGCCGAGGCCGCTCGAACGCGTCATTCCGCGAGCTATTCGGATATAATTTCTCGGCTGGATTAGCCGCGTCGTTTATAATACCGCGGACCTCGAATAACGGGTACGCGCGGAGGATTGCGCAGATCGGTGCTCCTCTCCATCGGGCATCGCGGAGTTTATCGCGGCGCGCTACGATTCCGAGAGCCTCGCGCGTCTATAGGCGGCCCATTACCTCGCTTTTGTGCGATGTCGTGTGCACGAGTTCACGCGCAACATGTTCCACTGGATAAGATAACAGCCACCCTTCGATTGGCAGTGCCTCGAAGCGACGGCGAAACTCGCGGCCCCTCGATCATCGGCCACTTCCGTTTTCGCGCTTCTGTGCGCCGGGGCAGGAGCAGGCTCGCTCGTTTATCTGAAATCGAGCGGCGTATAACTGTTTCGGCATTCCTCCGCGACTTTTTGTAAAGCCTCTGCGGGTACGACAGTGATCTATGAAATTATCGGGTTGCCTAGGGGTGCTTTTCGTGCGAAGATGTTTGCAGGTGTTCAGTGGTAAGGTGAAAGACCGTCGCTCTTTCAATTTTATTTCATTTCCAGTGTTATGGTAGTTAATTAGTGGTCGGGTAGATCAAGATCATTAATGCTCTGTGTTTTAGGTGCTAGCTATTAGAGAAATAGGTATTTCTTATTGAAAGGAACACGTATTCACCCGGATCGAAGGAGGGGGATAGAAGTTCAAGCTACGTTCTCAAACAGAAACTGTGTTCCCGGGGCAATCGACAAGCACCTGGAACTTCGTACCCCCGAATCAAAGTTCCCGATCGGCGTGGTCTGAGATGCACCCAAAGGGGAACGTGTCGATGGGATCCAACAATGAGCTGCATGCATGACATGATTCTAGGACAAACGGTCACGAGAGCACAACGGATCTCAAGTGTTATACAAGAACGGCCGTGCCTGTCGGAGATCAAAATCAACTTGGCTCGTTGCCCTGCGCCCAGGGAGAATGCACCGTAACCTGGAATCAACGGGGAAATGAACGCGCGAATATTACCCCGATGCAACAGAGTCTCCCTAATTCCTATCAGCTTTGTCAGAAACTTTTGTGACACTTTACATCAGAGACGTACGGTTGCTACCTCTCCCTATAATAGATCAAGCAAGTCCAGTCGAATTTTTAAGAATTCGTAAAAGAAGTTTTCGGAGACAAATTGTGAAAAGTCATGGAACACTGTCCTCGAAATAATATTATGACTTCTAGGGCTCTTATTGGGAAAATGTTATCTGAGGCTCACGTGAGATTTTTCAAAGCACTGATAAAGTATAATAAAGGCTTTATCAGAGTATCTTCATTTGTTAAATACGACCAATATCAAAAGAAACAGCTTCACTTTTGGGAATCCAGTGGTGGCACCCATTTCTCAATGACAGAGTACCTACAGCGTTAAAAGCTTTTTAATTTTTGTATTTTGTGCAATTTCAATGCCGATACTATTTCCTCGGATTCTCAGTTCCCCCGAAAATTCTTTCGGCGTAAATCGTTGATGGGCCGGGCTCCGCCACGGCTCAGGCATTCCTGTTAACCTTGCGTCGTAGCAGTGACGCCGTTAATTTACTTTACATCCTCGATTAACTTTATTAACGCTGTCGGTGACATATCAATTTTGCTCGACGGGTACGTAACTCGTGCGGTTAGGGTCCGCCGAGTGTCGCGGAGGGCTCTTATTTTATTTATGCGCGCGGAAGCAGTCGCCAGTTGGGCAAAGAGAGGAGTGGCGAGAAAGTGGAGAGGAAGAAGATGACAAGAAAAGCACGGCAGAGTATGTAAGACGCCCTAAACAGGGTAGCGTAGACGGAATGCGGAATGTTTGGCAGACTTGCGGATGTTGGCGTCTAGTTATTACCGCAGGCCCTTCCCAGAAGTATTTGCACTCTGTTGTGGTATTTTAGTGTGATAACGTAATATATTTTCCAATTCGTTCGAATTATGGCAGCTTTTTCTTAAGGCTACTTACTTAGTTAACGAACTTCCCTGTGCCACTTTTTAAATGTTTATTATCTCGGTTACAGGTTTCTTTAATTTTCGCAAGAACTGAGGCATTCTTTTTGGACTGGGATTTTGGCAACCTTTTAATCTTAATATATAAAGCAGAAAGTGTTTGTGTGTTTGTCTGTCGCATAAAACTTTCGAACGGTAAACTCTGGGGTCACGAAATGTGTCTCAGCTCATTATGCTCAGCTAATCCAGATGCATGTGACTAATTTCACAAAAAAAAAAATTATAAAATCGTATTTAATCTAAATTTTGGGCGAAGCCGAGTAGTAAAGCTAAGTACTATTATATAAACACTCCAAAATCAATACGATATAACTACCAAATTGCCAATCATCCTCTCAATTACGACATAATTCTTTTCCATCTCTCAATTAAAAAATAACGTTGCATAACTTCACCCACGTAACAGTTCCCCGTAACAAATCCTCAATTTTCGTAGTTCCATTAAACTCCCCCGCACAGGCACGATAAAAGTTCATCCTCTCGCGCGATTAGCAGCGATCAAAGATTTTCCCCACATAGCCCTGCCAAATAAAATACCACCGCTGTCGCGCGGCGTCCCATTTCGCTGGATTTCCCCTCGCAGCGTCTTCTTGTTATTCAATTAGGGAGCGTTTCGCGATTTAAGTAACGACCCTCCTCCCTACCGAGGATATAAAATTCCAACGTTGTCGCGGGAAATCCCCGACAGTTATCGTTGCCCCCGAATTTCCTTGCAGCTGCGAAAGAGCTTTCCTCCAGAGTACACTCTCCAAGTGTCCGGTGTAATCGAGCATCGCCACCTCCGCCTCGACATTCACTTTGCCACGGACTGCCTGCAGCGCACATGATCCCACCGCCCTTAGACGTTGTGTGCGCGCACACAGACCGGGAGCAAATGACGACGGTCCGCAGGGTGGCGCAAAATGTTCCAGAAGACCTCCCCAGGAATACGCTGAACCCGCACTGTCCCGAGAAAACCGTGGAATTCGTCTGGGCGCCCTAGAATTCCGCCGAGCAACAGGGAGCGCCGATATCCGATAATTAAACACGATACACCTCCCAGCGCACGACAGCCTGTGAAATAGCTCTTTCGATCATGTCGGTGACGCAGCTTGCATCCACAGAGGATCAATCGTAGACGTTGCCATTAGTCTAATGCAGTTTCATGGGGATTCCAGGATTTAGTAGTTGCTCGGGAGTGTTCTGGTTGGGGACGAGTGAATTATACACCTCCCTCCTGTGTCTTGGAGAGCACGGGCAGGAAGAGACGTAGGTAATGTTCCGGGACTGCAGGCGGCAAGTAGGTGCGAACTCGAATGTTCGCTGGAACTGATGGAAAAGGAGCAAGAAACGTTCGTTTCTTCCTATGGCTTCTGTCACCCAGTTACATTCGCAGTTCTGAGCCGCTATTTGCAATGCACCTTAACAGCCCTTCGTAGCAATTTCTCCTCCATCCGTCATCGTTTAAACGTCACGCCTATCGCGCCGTTTCCCCGAGCAGAAGGGCCATTCTCTGCGCACAGCTGAGCCTGCGTTAAGGCGAGACGGGAAAAAGGGCGCAGCAAGTGTGCGGAGAAGAGTAATGGCGAAACTAGACCGTCGCGAACCTGATACATAAATTATTATGCCGTTTGTGGCGTCGGGACGTGCCTCGAGGCGGCGCGGGATTCAAAGAGCGTTGCATCAATAATGGGGTCTCGCCCTCGACGCCAGTAACGAGAGATTAACGGAGAAAGGCAGCGAATCCCTGGATTTTCACCCGGACCGTCTATCAGCCGCGCTTCTAGCCGATTTAACGGCGATAATTCCGATTAACGGCAGCGCGACGGAACGCCTGGAACCAACTGGTTTCTTCGCCGGGGAACTGTGCTCCAATGATAGCTGAACAATGTCCAACCCTCTAATGGCGGATACAGGGTTGATGACTTATGTTATTAGGTCGGTGCAGAAGTTCGTTCGCATTACCTGCACTTTTACCAGAAAAGTGACAAAGGGTCATAGGTCTGCTCTGATTAATAGAACTTGTAATATATTTTTACTTTTAATGAAGACTTAGGATCAATAAAGCGTTCTAACTTTTCCAGCGATTTAATTGTTACTTCGAGGTGTGTATAAGAATTACGGGTCAAAGTGGACCCAGCATCCAGTGTGCGCTGAATTATTCGCCGTCCAAGGGTTAAAGCGTTTAAGCGTCTCGCTCCAGAAAATCGATGCATATCTGGAAAGTCCAACGAACACCAATACTGTTCACACGTGTATGCATTAAGTAGACCGTTAATTAGGATTCGCCTGTTTACGGACGGTGATTACGTTCGCCTCTCAAGTTCGTCCGTCTAGAAGCGATCCCCGGCACTTAAATCTCCCGAGTTACGTGACACAGATTGGCAAACTAATCGGCAAATTCTCGAGGGAAACCCTGTGCTGACAGTTTAAACTGCGAGACGAAGCCGAGTCTAATATGATAACTGGATGTGTATGTGCGTGTAGGTGTGGAGGGCTGAGTTTGACTTATTTGGAGAACCAAAGGGGAGGTGGTTGTAGAAAAATTAATTGAAAAAGTGTAACGAACATTTCAGCTTGAATGTCCAAGCAGATTCGATTAAAAATGTTTCTTTGTCTTGTTCTGAAATAAGGGATTGAATTTGTATGGAATTTTGTAATTGATGTAAATTTTTCTGCGTGCTCAATCCAAGGCGTGGCTGTAAGTTGCTTTTAATACGAATAGATATTGGATGCGTAAGCCGTGAAAGCCGTAGTACATTGTGGTTAGTAGTGTCATAGCTAAAAATACGTAGGAAAGCCAGAATAAACGTTTACGAAAATAACAAAGACAGTTTTATCCTGTTGACCTGGAATCTAAAGTACCCCTCACTGGTAAGCACCTCGGTTTAGATAAAATTAACACCGATACTCGAATTTCTCTTTTACTCCCAAATCGAATTCCCGGGAAAGAAAAGAGAATGAAGTAACGTTTCTAATATTTCTCGTAGAATTTATGAAATGTAGTACACAATGCAACACTAATGAAAAATGTAGATGAGAAATTCATAGATCGTTGTCTTGCAGCAAAATTCAAAAGGAAAGTAAAGTTTGTATGAAATTAGAATTTTTATGCTTCAAATTTTCTTCGCGTCTCTTATTTCCTCGTATTTTATTTTTACACGATTTCTTTCCACGTATCTGTTACTGTTTATTTTTGAAGATGCTTCAGGCTAGCCTTGCCCGACCAAGTCTACGAATCATTGTGACTCTGTATAATTTATGACTTAGAAAACAATAGAATCTCGAAGCAGGGATGAGGAATACGTTGAACATTGTTCAGTGATTCCAGTAATATCTTGCCAAGTATCTAACACCTAAAGGGTTTCCTAAGGAACGTACGAAGGAATCCAGTTCGAAGTTAATCTCCTATTCTCCTTAATAAAACAGTACTGTAAGTAAAAGATTCTTTGAAATTCTCTTTAAATTATTCATTTACATACTATCACTGATGAAGGTATCAACAGATTCCTCACAATACACTGTAAATAGAGCACAACCTTTAAATTTATAATTCAATCATAATATCTTCGCCATATCAAGCTACTGGTACCGCAGCAATATTCTTCAATTGCAAAGAACTCGCCCAGGTCTTGAAAGTAGGCGCCCCGGGGGGACAAAAATTGAAGCCATCTACAATGGCCGTCTAATATAACTTTCATAAGTTCTGGGAACGTTGCATTGGCTTCCATATTCCATCACGTTCTCAGGTTGAATTTTGCATCGGATACTTTCAAAGGTAGCTACCTTAGCAGCACTTTGAAAGAATCACGAAGGTGTCAGACATCGCATAGTAACAATTACACCTTACTCTAGAACCCGACGATACAGTAAATTCCATTTCAAGGACCATGTGCGATAGTGCGGGCCGCTTGCCTCGATTCAGGGAGGCGGAAGATGCGAGGTGCGTTTCGAGTGTACGGGGACGCGAAGAGTTGATAGTGTTGCGGGGGTAAATGGTTCAAAAATTCAAGTGGTGCCGTGGAGTGGCCGGCAAATTGGATTTAGGGTGTAAAGAAATGTTTAGGCGGTAGGTACATGTACTCTAAATCCGCCTAAACATTTCTTTACACCCTAAGGCGGATTTAGAGTACATGTACCTACCGCCTAAACATTTCTTTACACCCTAAATCCAATTTTTCTGTAAAGAAATGTTTAGGCGGATTTAGGGTACATGTACCTACCGCCTAAACATTTCTTTACACCCTAAATCCGATTTGCCGGCCACTCCACGGCACCACTTGAATTTTTGAACCATTTACCCTTTACCCCCGAAACACTATCAACTCTTCGCGTCCCCGTACACTCGAAACGCACCTCGCATCTTCCGCCTCCCTGAATCGAGGCAAGCGGCCCGCACTATCGCTACTCATCGTCAACATTATCGTTAACACCAGCTGTACCACAAGCTCTCACCGGATCAGCGCGGTCGAATGCACTTGGAGAGCCCTTAAAGCTCAAGGAAGCATGACACATTGACATGAACCCAGACGGCCCCGATCCGTGGAGATCGACACGCAGCCGTCCAGATCGATCTCGATCGAGGCGAATTCGAAAGACGAGGAAGGCGAGGTCCGGGCGAGAGGACGCTGTCAATGACTTTGGCGTGGCGGAGAAAAGTAAATATAGCACGGCGACCAAACCAGTTCTCTTAAAATAACTCGCGGTCCTAAGGAGCGCATTCTCCCATCGCATCGGTGGCTTTTTGGTGCAGGGGAATGCGCGCCATCGCCACCGAAAAACGACAGGCCAGGCGGACGCGACGCTGCGCAAGGACCTCGGCCTCCACGTCCCCACGATGGTGAGTCGTTCCTGTCGAGCACTTTATAATCGCGCGTCGGAGTAAAATTAAAGGTGAAGTCAGTCTTTTTCTGATACTGTTCACTGTCGCGAGGGAAACCATGGATTGGAAGTTAAAAAGGGAGAATAGTGGGTGAGAAGTTGTGAAGGAAATTGTCGGGGAGAAATTGCAAGGACGAGTGGAGTAATTAGAGATTAGAAATTAAGGAGATTGGAGTAATGACGAAGGTTACTTCTGAGAATTGAGGCAAGGATCAGGGCGAAGTGACAGCATCTTTTCTTGATTATCTTAACTTTTTCGTTTATCCTCCCATTCTTTTGTAAAGAGGGTGAGGGGTGGGTGAGATTTAATTACTTATATACTTTCAGAGTCAAAAGTTTTCTCTTCCATTCGCGTTCCTCCCAGGCGGGAAACGCCAAGTTTCGCGTGTAATCAAGTGAGATGTTTGTGTACCTATGTTCAACTTCAAGTTACCCCCAGAACATCGATCTAAATCAGATGGTGGTTTCCGTGTTGCGTGCAGTGTCACGGTAAATGATTGACCACTTCATATCAACATAAATCAATAGAGAATAGACGGATGATGGGGTAGAGAAAGAAGCTGTCTCGCCGTCTGTTATGTATTGCTGATTGTTGCTGGTGAATCGTGTCGTTTTAGCTGTTCAGGAAGCTGTGTACGATTTTTTTTTTATTTGATTTTTACTGTGAGATTAAATGTAGAAGTGCAAGATGGTGTTTTACACCTTTCGAATCTTAACTGATTAAGAATTAATTTAATCTTGTCGAAGGAGTTATTTCACCAAAATCGATTAATTTTTTAGTTCGGTGTGAGGGATTTTGATGAAATTGAAATATGATGTAGACCATAGGATATTAGATGGAGTTTAAGTCATCGTTTGGCTGGTTTCTCATTTGTTTAAAAAATACACACTGTCAAGGTTTGCAATTATCCACTTTCAAGCTAACAGGATCTATACTTACATGAATTTTTATCTACGAAACGATCATCGAAGTTCTCTTATAGTTTAATCGATTACGAAGATCAATTCTTTTCGATTAAAATAAAAAAGGAAGGACCTTCGTGTGACTGATAGTTTGGTGGATAACAATTCGTTTACACAGCCTGTTCTCCCAAAAATGGGTGAAAATTGCACACACCATAGATCCTAATTTTTTAAACTCGAAACTTGCCAAATGGTGACTCAAATTTCCTCCATGAACTATACGAGACTACAGTTTCATCAAAGCGCTCATCAATTTAGCGCGGGCTAACTCGAAAGTCCAAAGAGTTGCAAAAGAAAGTGGCCAGAGGTGGCCAAAGAAGCTTCAGCGATACCCAGCAATTATTTAGCCAAAGCTTATCCTACAGCTATGCTCTGTGTTCCAGTTCAGTCTGCATGCTACAAAACATGCTTCAGCGTGATGAATCCTCCGCGGTAATTGAGTGCCATGCGCGAACGAAAAATTGAGAAGCAAGATAAAACATGAGGAATTTTTTCCGCAGCACCTTGGTAGCCTCAGTAGAATTTTACTCAGCATTCGTGGGCTGTCAAGCTGGCACGATGAAGAAATTGAAGTAACTCGAAGTGTGTTTATCTGGCTTTGCACGAGATGAATAATAATTAATGCAGGGTAGGTTTTCTGAACGTTTCACTCTTCTTGTCGTTGTTTCTTCAATTATATTCCTTCCACCACATTTCCACCTACTCTTCTTTCACATCCTGCGCTTCCACTATGCTGTACCCGTGTTCATTCCACTGTGCATTTCTTGTACTATGCGCACTATGGTCAACTATGTTTCCTCGATTATATTTCGTCTACCGTGTTCCTCCCACTGCATTCCTATCACCATGTTTCTTCAATTGTGTTTTAAAAAATATTCTTCCTACTTTATTTCTTCTATTGCACTCCACCCCCCCCCCCCACTTGTCTC
Source organism: Andrena cerasifolii (assembly GCF_050908995.1). Taxonomy (NCBI): domain Eukaryota; kingdom Metazoa; phylum Arthropoda; class Insecta; order Hymenoptera; family Andrenidae; genus Andrena; species Andrena cerasifolii. Next base: position 10,824,465 of record NC_135124.1, on the reverse strand, counting down.
TTCACTTGTATCCTCTCACTTTTTTCGGTTCACTCCGATTTTTGGAAACTGTACAGGTTTGTAGAGACCCCAATAGAAATTTCAGGCAATTCTTCGTTTGTGCCCGTTTTCGGTTCTTCGTGATAAAAACACCCCTTGAGGGTTAATATGTGATTTTCTACTTTCCTGCATATCTTGAAAACCATAGTGTACATAACAAAATTGTTATACAGAAAATTGAATGTAACCGAATTGTTTAAAGCTTGTAAAGGGGAACATTTCGCTGTTTAAATTACAAATTTTAAACAATTTCATTCCACAGTTGTATAGATCATAAAAATCAGTTAAATTTTCATTGTAATAATTTTTTCATATCCACTATAGTTCCCAAGATATAGGTAGAGGAAAGTAGGAAATCACACATTAATCTTTAAAGGGTGTTTTCACCCTGGAAGAATCGAAAATGAGCAGAAACGAAAAATTGCCTCATACTTCTATTGTCTACCTCTACAAACCTGTAAAGTTTCAAACGAATTGGAGTGTTCGGGTAACCAAAGTTCCCTCGTAAGTGTTCCTCTTGTTATATTTCTTCCATACTGTTGATTCCACTGCGTCCTCTCCACGATACTCCTCCAACTATTTCTTCAAATCATCGTACACCTCTTCGTCCTTCGACGTCTCGCTTCAGAACACTTCCAACAGGCTCCGAATACAATTTCACCCGCCAGAAAGCGATATCCTTGACGCAGAATCGTCCTTCTGCCGAAACGGTCCCACAGCCGGTCTTTTCATTCGGTTTTTTAATATCCCCCGGGTAATTGGAAACGTGGATCAACGACACTAGGGACGCCGAATCGCGCGGTGGCCACGTATGGAATGGCTAGAACACGGCCAATTGTTCGAGCCGCCGATCCAGAAACACGTGGGGCCCCAGATGCAAGCTGGATAGACACAATGTACGGATATATGGATGGTTGCTCAGGAACGGTCGTAATTGCGGCAACGAGTGGAGCCTTCAACGTTGACTCGCGCGAGATGTCTGACCGCCATCGACATTGAAATATTCCACCCACCCTTAATTGCTCGTCGAATTTCGTTTCCCAGTTTCGTTCCGGTGGCGTGCCCGCTCCCGATACCCTCGTGCGGGGTAAATGGAACACGGTGGTTTTTGGGTAACAAACGGGGGATAGCTGGAACTGCGACAGCGACTCTATATCAAGCTGGTCCTGGAAGATGTGTCGGCTTCGAAATGAACTTTTGCTTACTGGAGACTCGCAGGATCAGCTCCCATTGGGGAGCACCTGATCAGTGGATTCTGAGGGTGTTTCGTTTCTAGTTTGTGGAGTTTCAGTGTTCTTTATGGGGTATAGCGTTTTGTTAGTTCTGGGTGGAGTGAAGCAAGCGATTGCGTCAGAGAAGTTTGTCTTGTAATCTGAGGGTTAGTGTTACGAGAGCTACGAATCGATGTTCCTTCGGTATACAATAGGCAAACTAGGCAGGTGTCTAGAGCGTAAGCTTGCTTAGGGGCGCAAAATGGTATTTTCACACTTGGCATTTTTTAAAATAAAGTTTTGAATGAAATATTACAAGTTGCACTATAAATCTTTTAAGCTTCGAATAAAATTTCAGAGCAAGGTTATCAAAAAGCTGAAATAAATGTATCATAAATGAAGGGCGCAAAAAAGGCTCGAGGCTGGGAGTTGAAGTCATAAATTTTTAAATGATATCATTGTATTGTGATTAGTTTTGATTTTGAACGAACTTTTATGTCTCTTGATAACTGAGCACGCGGACTATTTTAAGGAGAAACACTGTGTCCTCGTGAATTGTAGGTTATCTGCAAGAACGTCTGCAGCTCGGGGAGTTCTTATTTGGGTTCCAGTTTTTCTAGTTACCGTGCAAATGTATTCAATTGTATCGGGAGCATTGTTTGATCAATGAATGGCCACTGCGCGACTGATTCATACATGCTCAAGCCAGCACTACTCGCAATCGATAATACGTGTTTGGACATTTCGGTTACGTAGCAACGTGTAGAGGCTTCGTGATGTCGACGACTGTCTATGCCCATCTGATACCGAAGTCAATGCTCGCGGTTAAGAATTTCCGGAAAAATGTATTTAGATCGACAAACTTTCTGAACTTTCTTCCCACACTGAATTATTCTCTTAAAACAATTTAGGAGCTGAATTTTATTCGTACATTCGAATATGTTCGCATTTCTTCTTCCCTTAAGCTACTAAGGAAGCAATTGCAATGAATTAATACTAGAAAGTGGAATGAAAATCACATTGAAACTGTAAAATATGAATGATGAGACGAAATGTTTCTTTTTTGACAATACATAGGAGGTGGGAGAAAATATGTGTTATCGATAAATTGAACGCAGTCAACTTTCGTGATTTGTGTGTCAAATAAAACTAATGGAACGTAACACAGTCATTTATAATGGAGGACAGAAAAATACGAGAAATATGCTGCCAACGGTTTCATCTTGGAATTGGATCGTTCTTCATTAGACGTGTACAAAAGCACGCGTATAAAAATTGTTACGCGGATTGCCACAAAATTTATGAAAATTTTTAAACACACTTCATAAACATCCAACCAAAATAAAATGTTTACGCGTGAATTTAGTTGCGAATTCACGTACGGAATACATTATGAAAGTACTGAAAAGCACACAGTGGGTACATTTGGATTTAACATTCCATTTTTATTCCTGGAGGCTTTAATACTGAAAAGAAATCGGACTACTTTTGTCATTACCTCAACTGAGTAGCTTCCTTTTACATTCTTACGGCGAAAATTTGATTTATTTATAATTCTTTTAAAATTCTCCCTCGGATGTTATTATATGGAAAATCCTCCGTATCTCCAAAAAATAAATCACAATTTAAGAATAACAACGAAAATTTCTGCCAATAAATTGGAGAACACCTACCCACCCAAAGATAGTGTTAAAAAGTTACAGGGTGTCATATCTGCAGCCCCCTAAAAACGAGCAGTCTTGACTGAATATTAACTTCCAAAAAAAACGTGCAAAGCATTATACAGTAAATTATTCAAGAATTCCGTACAGTTCCCCAGTGCCAAGAATTTCTGTTCGCTCGACTTCGAATTAGTCACATCCCCTGATAAGAATGCCTCGAGCCGTGCGTCGCACTCCCAATATTATTCAGCTTCAAAGGCGAATAGCTGCTCAACAAAATTCAACGCGCGGCTCCGTCGTTCCCCGATATCGAGCAAAAACCGACGGAGAAGGTTGAACAACGTCGGATCCATTTCCAATGTAATTCCGTGAAATACAAGAACGCCCACTTCTGTTCCAGGGAATAGAGAAGCCCTTAGCTGCGAGAGCCCAGCCAGGAGTTCGAGTCAATTTCTTACGCGTCCGACGAGATTTCAGTCAAAGGCGATGCATTCGACTGCATAGGTATCCCTAGTGCATCGACAAAGTGCAAGGCTCGCGTGACAGAGGTGCAGCTGAAAATGCAGACGATTGAATTGCAACCTGTGAATTGGCCTTCGCACGGTGATCGTTTTCTCACAGACATTTTCGCCTGTTTGTCACTCGATTTATTTCCTTTCTATCTGGGACCAGCCTCGATGCTATTTTGCTTCTATTTCTGTTTCTTTTTGGGTGATAGGTGCTGGGGGTTGGTTAAAGGAGTCTGTTTAGTTATGGAGTGTGTTTTGATTAGCGTACTTTTTTATATCTGGTGGAAAGTATGTCAGTTTTAACACAGATTTTATTTCAGCTACCTGCGTGGTTTAATAACTTGAAATTATGCAGCAAGTGAGCTTGAAATTTTTAAATAAAAAGCCCTTGGCTCCTCGTTGTGCACCTGTTCCTCGTGATCCATTAATTAAAGAAGCAACTAATGAAGCTACTTCAATGAAAACGTATTAAATGACTTCTCTAATTACAGGATATTTAAGATCGTTACATCAACCTCGAACAAGCTACGTTAATTTACTCGCCCTGTTACGTACTTATTGCTTCCTTTAGAGACGAGTAAAATTTTATTATCGTTTATGCCGTTAATGTATCGCTAACGGAGAAAATAATTCCGTGGAAGTAAATGAAAATTGGAACTGGAAATCAAATATAAATATACTGGAATGTTAGCAACTCTGAAATATGATTTTCAACATTGATGACTAACAACTTGTCCTTCTCGTGACAAAATCACACCGACAATCTCCTGAATAGACACGAAGATACTTGTTCGCGTGAAACTTTCATTTTTCCCTGCCTCGTTCTATTATTTAGAGAATTCGTTTTAAAGAGCATATTTCATTAGTAGCAAGCTGCGAAAAAGACTGAAGAGGCCACAGTGTTTTAAACGCACGTATAATCACTGAAATGAAATAAGTAACACAAACCATAAAAAAAACCTGAACGGAATTTATTTTCTGACTGAAAAGTGGCCTGGGAAAATCTGAACTTTCATCCGGAAACCGATTAATCAACCTTTCTTTTGACAAAAATCCACTTCGAAGTTCTGGACCGAAGCAGAATTTGTTGCAACCGAATTTAATAACATTTGGCTTGGGTTTCATGCTAATAAAAGAGCGTAGGTATTTTTCGCGTGCCATTTTTCTGCCAAAAACGCATTTTCCACGGGAGGACCTTGGCACGTTAACTTCAAGTTGTAACGAAATGTCGCCAACTTCTATCGAGCGTTTATCGAACAAAGTCTCGCCGGCCGGCAGCGCGGAAAATGTCTCGAGGAAATGGTAAAAAGTTTCGAATTTCAAGGAGCTTTAAAAAGCAACGCCCGTATAAAAGTATGGGCACACGAGATTGCCATTAAAATGGCCCCTGGAAGAGCGGGCGCAACGGGTTGCAATCAGAATTTATAACTACGTTAAGAACTTCTGGGTCCTAGGTCCTTTTTAAGAGGGACGCCAAGAGAAACGCTAATAGGAACTGCCATTATGTGTCGAACACGGTGATTTTCATCCTTCCTATCAAACCACACGCAATTCACGACTCCAAAGTTTAAAGACCTCGAGCAAATCTTCTAACGCGATAGAAACTTTTCTAAATCGTTGCAGGAACTTAGTACAATGTGACCAAGCCTCGGGAATATACATGTTGATTCATTCAGAAACCCCTCATTTTGTCATCAAAATAAAATTCAATCACGCAAAGAGAATTCTTAATCAACACACAGAGCCTTACATAAACATGTCCACCATAAATGAAAGATTCCTTGTAGAAAACACTGTAAGTGCTAAAAATCAAATTCTATACTACAGTATTACCAATAGGACATAGAACTTTTTCCCTTAAAAAATAATTTTCCTTTTAATTTTGGTATTTACAGTGTTTTGTACAAACGCTCTTCAATTCACGTTTCTAATTAAAACCCGCCATTCCCTTATCCCCAAAAGCGTGAAATACGACGTTAATAATATCACTGTAGAATTATCAAGCCCCGGTCATACATTTTTAATCAAGCGTGGCGCGAAAGCACCCATGAAGTGGCCACTTTCGTCCAACGGGCGCGATACGCGCCGACTGTCTGCAACGGCGATCTCCTCCGCTTCAACGACTGTTATTACACTGCTTTCGCGTAATTGACACGTTCGCGCATTTTATCCTATCCGAGGTATATACGCGTCTGCACTTAATGGCTCTTTTCTCTCTGCGGGAAGACTGCAAGTAGGGCTGTAAGAGTCACAAACGGGAGCGGAACCGTGCTCTCGAGTGGCCTTCATTGCGCCGCCGATCCCTTTCAGCCAAGCGGGTTGCAGTTGCGGCGTCGCGGAGACACGTCTTGTAACTTTTAACTGTCCTCGTACTGCGCCAGTCTCCACGAGGTTTTTCGCACGACATGCGGCGAGAGCTTTCGCACACCATCCGAAACTATCCGCGGCGGTATAAGCTTCTAACGCGAAGCGTTAAGTGGGGCTGCGAGGATAGCCACGTTCCTGAGCGCGCAGGGTGAAATCGGGAAAGTTCTCTGGAAAATCCGACACGTGCTGGCAAGTGGCGCGCGGTGATCTCCTTGGAGAGATCATCGATTCCTCGTAATAGTATGTACGTGTTACGAAGGACGCTAGCGCTGGGGGGTGGCGATCCGCGCGCTGCACGAAGATGCATTCACGCTTTGCCTGGCTACCTAAAGCCGCGTATTCACCTGCGCATTCGCCCCGAATGTGCATTCGGCGCGCACCGATTTTTTGCTCGTCCGGTGTTCGCCGCGTGTTCGGGGCGCGGCGCGCATTCGGGCCGATCCGCTTGTTGGCGGTCCATCAAAGCGCGCATTCGGGTCCGAACAATACCATGAAATGGACACCGCAAATTTCACTCAACCCCGAACGCGCGCCGAATGCGCGCCGAACGCGCGCTGAGCTCCGAACGGGCAAAAAATCGGTGCGCGCCGAATGCACATTCGGGGCGAATGCGCAGGTGAATACGCGGCTTAAGTAGTTGGCCTTCGGCGAAGGAACTGGGACGAAAACGATGACAGTCGGTTGGTCGCGATTTATGGCGAAACGCGAAGAAGGCGGACGCGCTGACTAATGGCTCAGCAAATTAATTTCGAGCGTTAATACGTGCGCGAAGTGTTCGCGGGGGTTTCGAGTGCTTTGCTTGTAACGCGACTGCTTGATTTATTGGTCGGTCGCAGCAGCTGGATTATCAGTAGTTACAGGTATCGATAGGTGTATGCAAGTGGGTCGGAAGAATCTTATCCGTATTTGCAAGTGATATCTGCGAGACGGAAGTGACGTTAAATACATCAGTTCAGAGATACGTGAATTTTTTATCTGAATTAGAACCAAGATAGAGATAAACTGTGATAACTGAAACGTAGCTGTCTTTGCGCAAAGAATGTCCCAATTCCCTGCTGACATTTCATCTCCAGAAAATTCAAAAGAAAATACAAAGTCAGATTCCTCGTTCCACATCAACTGGGGATAATAATTCCTGCCCTCCCACATTCTTACACCCTCCCCGCCGTCGTTAGATAGTCCCCCGCTACCAGACGGCATTGAATGCAGCACGAGAAGTAGCTCACCAGCCGCGCCAACTTCGGAATAATGCCAAAAGTGTTTACGACTGGCTGGTACAAGTGCTCACGGTGTCCCGAGATCGTCTAACAAACGTGGAAGACGGTATATACGTGACTACGCCGTCATCCGTTTGCTCCAGATACCTCCGCGACGAATACGTGTTTCACCGAGTTACACATGCCATTAGCGGACCAATTGGAACGAGTACAGTGGCTGCCTTGTCTCTCGAGTCTGCCCGGCTGCTGTATCAAGCACCCGTGAGACGGATTCCAGGGAAACGTCCGTAAAAGACTCTCCGCGAGCGTCGCTTTCTTGGGCTAACTGGTATCAAGAGGCTCTCGTGGCAACGATAAGGGGCCAGTTTTTGCGGCGTTACCGCGCGGTCAACGACTGGGGGACGCTGGAAACTTTTTAATTGCGCCCCTCGTAACTTCGAGTACGACGTCTCCCGTCGGTTTCATGCGTGTCGTTACCCTAAGAACGCTTATTGCTCCCCAAAGTAACGTGTGTCGTCGTTACGCTCGAGTAGAGGGCGAAAAAGTCTTAACGACCTGCGTTCTTTCGCGAGCCTCCCCTCCCGACGCGATTTTTATCTTCCTGGCGCCTTAATATGATGTTTCACTTCGCTCTTTCAGTTCATTCTCGCAGATGATGCGGATGAGAGAAGTTTTTGTCAGGAGGTAGTGTATTTGGTGGATGGTAATTGGAGATTGGATTTTTTTTTAAGTATTTTAGGTGATTGGAGATATTTAATGTTTCTGTAATTTGATTTCCCTTGTCATTCGGCGATTGTAATCACCGAGGCTTGTGGCTTGGTAATTTTAATATTTAATCCTCATCCGTTTTTCGTTTTACGAACTGAATCTGTCCCTCGGTGTCAAATTGACAGAGTGGTAAAAGATCGATGAAATGACAAGGTAGACAGTTATCCTTCGATATTTTTCTATTCAAATTGATGAGTTAACATTTACGTATTAGATTTTTCACAACTTTCGTATAAAATATAACGATGTGCAGGACACACTGCTTGTTTACAAGCATCACAAATAACAGAACAGTATAATTTATTACGGGAGAACTGGGATGAGGGTTAAAGGAGGCAGTATAGTATATTTTTCCATCAGTATCTGTAATTCATCGCGACGAATGGACTTTGATCTTCGTGAGTAGTTTTAACCGAAGTGGTAGCTGATTGTGAGTACAAATCTGAATACATATTTCCAACCACCCCCAATCATCCCCCTCAGCTTCCAATTCTACTCCATCATTTCTGAACTACAATTTCTGATCCTGAAAGACTTACAAAAATAACCCGAACCTTCTCTTCCCCCCATTTACTATCTCCACCTAACCCATACGTAACTCCATCACTCTGAATTCACATTGTACCTACTTAGGAGAGTGTATCTACACCGCAACACAGGAAGAGAAGGTACACGGTCTTGCTCGAAACACAATCCACTGTTGTAGGTGCCCAACAAACTTCCCCCTCAACGAACAACAAATCTCCGCCGCGAAAGCGTATTACCGTGGACGAGAGGGGATGAGGGACCACGTCGCATAAACGTCCGCAGGGTGACATCGTCCTTATTACACCCCCCGTGGTGGCGTTCCATCGCGCTGGAAAAGTAACCAGCCACCCCCGATGAGAACCATCGAAACAAAGGCTTCTCGTTATTCCACGCCAAATATTCAAAGCTCCTTCGAAGCGGGTCATGAGTGTGCGGCATACGCACTGCGGATATCGCGCCAGTTCCCACTCGTTTCGCGGCCGACGACAAAGGGGGATTGCTTCGAAAATAATAATCCCTTAAATGCGCGGCGCGGTCCGTTTTTTTTTCCAGCGAACAACCGCGAATGACTCCTCCGTATTGTGCCGCACGATGGAACATACGTAGGGCAGGACATTGTTCCTCAGCGGAGTCATGAAACATGGGGTAGCGGCTGGGATCGTAGAGGTGCTCTAGGCAAAGGAGCGGAGAGGCGTGGGTGGAGGCAGGCTTTTGTGCTCGTTGAGCTTTTGACGATAAAGAATATTTCTCGCGCAGATCCATCTTCGCTACTCCTCACCGACGATTTAACCAAGACAAAGGGGCGCCTGGCTGGTCTAAATACTCGATGCGGTAGCGCTTTAAGTAGTTAATTGGACTTCAGCCTGTCGCCCAGCGTTGCTCCTTTCCGAGGGGAGCGAAAGCAACACAGCAGCAGGCGTCTCACTCCTCGAACGTCCCATTGTCCCCGAGATTGTTAAACGAAATTTTTCGCCAACCCGCGCTCCCTCCGCGGATGATAGCTTTATTTTCTCTTGCCGAGCCCTGCGGTCTTAGTGTCTTCCATCCCTCTGGCGCCTCCAAGACTGCTAGAGACGGGAGCAAGACGGCATCCTGGATTACAGGGTTGAAGAATGTTTTCCAGGAGACGGTGAAAAGTTCCTCCTCGGCTCCGAGCTCAAGGACTCCTCCATCCGCAGCGGGTCGACCCACAGTGTCCCAATTTCCGGATACAAGTACTCAAAGATTTCAACCCTTTTATTTCCCCTCCGGCCGCTGTGTATACATATACAAATAATTCTCCTTCTCCGCGATCGCGGTTGAACATAGCGCGCTGGTGCAAACAGCAGCTGAAAGTGTGGAAGCGCGGCCCGACAGTGTAAATAAAACGTGGGAAGCAGGCTTTTGTTCCAGCATGCTCCCCCAGGCGTGCTCCGCGCTTACCGTCTCCCCAAGGATCCCATTCAATTCGGAGCGCGCGTGCGCGATATTTACAGGGGGGGTTCGAAAAAATTCAGCATTGACCCCGATACATCTTCGCGGATGCTGAATAAATGAGCGTGCCGCGTTCCCGCGGTCGTTCGGTTTACGATCGCGATACCCGCGGCCCTGTCGCCCTCTATTTTCCCTACGCTCTCGCTGCAGACCGAATAACATATGAAACAGCGGCGGTGAGCGGGTGTGTTTCGCCCCAGTTTCACGCGTACTCGAAATTTCGTGGAACAATGCAAAGGTCGCCGCTGTCGCAAGTTAATTGCCCGATGGTTGCGGGAAATTGATACGCCGTTAAATAGTTTACGGAACGCGGACGGACACGTTGCAGCGCGCTTGAGGGAAGCAGGGAAGTTCGGGTGTATTTGTGATCGATGGCAGTGGAAATGTGCCTAGCGTAAAGACGCCTAGAATTATTTAGTAAACTACCGCTATTCACTCCCACAAACCCCACGATACCTACGTGTTTCTTCAAAGTGAGGGTGATAAGCAAATAGGAGAAACGACTGTGAATTACAACCACTTCAAGCTCCTGTACGGAATTCTCTGCCGGACACATACTAACGGCCACTTGCAAATTTTACAATATTAATGCAATGAAAGAAGTTACTTTCAAACTGTCTTAAATCCAGTTCCAAACTCCGAACTCAAGAAACTTGTAATCTCCTTGCAACTACTTAAAACATAAATTCCAACTTCAATGTCCAAGTCCATTGTAAGATTCTCAAATTAAGCTGCTTGATACTTCCTACGATCGTCCTCAACACTGTAATAACCGAAATACCATCCAGCTCACTGCATCAAGCAACCTGTTAAACATCAATCAAGGACATCCAAGACACTCCAACTCTCATATCCCCGTGCCGAAACGATTTTTCCATTCTGCCTGGATATTCGTCAACCTTCTCGTCACTGAATACCCACCTTGAATTGTGGCCGTTAATTGTTACGTTTGAAAGGAGCCCGGCCCTTGATCAAGAGGGAGGAACGAGAAGGCATGGCGGGGAAAGAGCGCTGAAGCGGAGAGCGGCGTCGACAGAGACTAAGGACGAACCGGGTACTTTGTACAAGTGAAGGATGCATTTACCGTTCGCGGAGAGATAAGGGCGGAAAAATGCTCCCTTGCATCTCGTTCGCATAAAGTAGTCGCGCTTAGTAATGCGCCGCGCCGCGTAAACCGTGAAAAAGCTCGCTGCTACATCGAGGATCGCGCGCCGCCACCTTCCGCGCGATTCTATTTTCCACTCGGCCTTTTCTTTACCGTCAGCCCTTTTACCCGGCGAATAATAAGGTTCGAATCTGGCCGAGGGCCGCGTAAGCCGCGATGCACTATCACCGTTCCTCGCCAAAGAGAGAATTCCCATCGTCCGCTTATGAGACGCGCCGCTGCGACGTTTCATTGTGCTCGCTGGCTTTGTCGATGGGACTGAACAGTCAGTTAAGTAAATCCCAGTTCGCTCTCTTTATTCCCGAGGAATTTATTTTATTACGCGTTATCCCTGGGTATGGAATTTGAAATTATTTCGTTATGAAGCCTTCGAATGGACGGTGGACTTGGAAGCGCTATGTTGCGTAATATGTTGAATTGTGTTAGAAGGGATTCTGAGGTTGGAAGCCTTGTATTTAGAGAATTTCTTTTAGAGAGGATAACTTTTTTCGGCTGTAGAGGTTTCAAGGAACTTTAAGCTATGAAAATGGTTTTGTATATTCAGCATGCTGCTTTAGAGCCACTTTGTAATAATGGTATTGAATCCCTATAATGAAACCTCGTAGCTTTGTAAATTTTAGTAAATTACAGGTAAATTTGGTTAAAAGGAAGCCTTAGAGGTATTCAGAGAATTTCGCATCGCGGGGTAACTTTTATCCTTTTTGGAGGTTTCACTGAAGTTAAAGTTATGAAAACGGATGTGTATATCTCAGCGTGCCTCGTTAGAACCATTCTATAATATTGAATCCCTACCCTGACACTTCGTAGCTTCGTAAATTTTAGTAGAACTGACTTAGAAAATCGTATTCCTCTATCACTCGATCTCCATTCTTGAACAATCAAGGAAATTAATTGAGCGTAAGGTACACCGTTCTACAACATGATTTTCTTTCGATGCTATTAAAAAAGATAGCGACCATAAGTAAGTCTTATCAGTCCACAGTGGGATTCAAGCAAACTCCATTCTGAGAGCAACTAACTTCCGTCATTTTGGTGAAATCTGTCGACGTAAATAGCAACAACTTACGACACGTTCGCGCAAACAATTTAACTCGGGAAATAATAAAATTCTCTTCTCTCTGAAAGTTAGCTGACCAAAAGCACGCTATCGCCCGAATATTTTCGCCGTTATTATGAAATGTTTACTACGAACTCGCCGGGCGAAACTGACAGAACGAAACCCTTCTATTTCTATTTACGCGAAACACTCCGCGGAGTAAGGTAAACGAAGGGACCCAGACTTCAGAATTCCGAGCCCTCAATGCTACCGCGCTCCCGTCGTAAAGACACCAGCAACAAATTTTGTTTCCTCTTTCTTTCAATTAACGGAAAAGTTTGCTGGAGGCGGCACGCTTTCATTTCGGCCGCGCTATGCGAAAACCGACCCGCGAACCGTTAACATTTTTCCACGCAGCACCGGCAAAATGAAATTCACGCGCGAGTTACGCGGAATTCTGCGGGGCTGCGCGCACTTCGTTGAAACACGCTTAAATAAATTAATGAAACATTCCGTTCAAAACGATCCCGTGATATTCCTCGTCGATTCGGTGTAACGAGTGGGGTGGGTGAACGATTCGCGAGCTGTGAATAATTTATGTCATTTCTGTGTGACGCAAGTAAAAAAGAAAAAAAAAAATCTTTAACCCTCAACCAGTGGCGTGACTTTGTGACATAAACGGCGACGTAGAGTTTCACAGAGTCTTCTTTGATAATTTGACATTGTCAAGTCTAAATTTATTTTTGTACTGCAGTTATTAGTGGCTTTGTTACATATTTGAAAATACACTTTTGCATGATTTGTTCAAAATCACTGAATATTGTCTTCTTGACACGACATATTGTGAAACAAGATCGACTGAAAAGACGAAAATATAGGCACAATAATTTTGCAGGACTCTTCCAAACACCACGCCACCGGTTACGGGTTAACGAAGCTGAAAAAAGGTTTGAACCCATGTAATTGTATCGTCCTTCAGTGAGGAATGGTATCATTCCACTCTTTCAACCTTTGTTTAGCCAAATGGGCATTTTTAATATAGACGGTGCGGTGGTAATTTTAAAAATGGTGCTGAAATATTGTCAAGTTGACAATATTTGAATAGGAATGTTTAGAGAGTAACAGGGCAGTTTTATTTTCTGTTTGGTTATTGTGATGTGTTCATCGTTTGATTTATACGTGACTGATAGATGAGGGAGGAAACTACGATATTATTGATTGAAAGCCGTATTTTTATGTGATAGTAGCATGTGTATCGATGAGGGATTACTTTGTTGCAATATTGAGATGGGTATATGTTATTCGATCTATTGGATGCCAGGGATAAGCACATAGGTGCTCTGCAGATTTCACTGTTTCCACGTCTATTCGTATCTTCGCTGGTGGCTGGAGACCTGGAAAAGCTTGTCAAAGGAATGCAAAGAACGATGAGCTCCGCATCGCGAAAAGTTTCCGAAGCTATATTGATGAGAAATGCGGGTCACAGGAAGCTTCTCTATAACTTGTTTGCAGTAAAACATTTGCGTTTTTGTGGATTTTAGATACCTATACACTATATTGTAGAATTCGAGCGATGTGGTGGTAGTATGTAAATCTTAAGGTTACGATAAAATCGGAAGATAAAAATTGAGAACTACTTTTAAGAGAAGTGCACGTTTTGCACCGCCTTGAACTTGAAAAATCATTTACAACAAGTTACAGTACTTTTTCAGTAGTTTATTCCACAGTGTGTGCCCTCAATTAAATAAGTACATACAGTGGCGGACGAAAGAAAGTTTACAACAAAAAATCGCATAACTTTTTTAGAATTGGTCCAAACGACATGAGTTTTTTTAGAAGCTAGAAGGATCAAAAACAACCTTTACTATTTTTGTTACTATTCCGACCAATTGCATTTTTTTTTCTAAAAGACAAAACACGTCACTTAGCAAACTAATCCTTCTAGCTTCTCAAAAAAAAAAACTCATTTCGATTGGACCAATTCTAAAAAAGTTATGCGATTTTAAAAGCTGTAAACTTTCTTTCGTCCGCCACTGTACATGAATAAAATTTAAAAAAAAGCTCAAACTGGTATTCTTCCAAAAAAAAAGTTTGAGCATTCTCGATGTATCACGATATTGAATAGAAACTCACGGGCCACCGAGCAAATGACGATCCAAAATCGCTTCCAGAAAGGGTACTCGCCGATCCAAAGGAATCCCTTCGCTGATTGACTTCCACGCTCGATCGATCGTTTATTAATCAAAATATCGGGCCAGCTCGGTGTACGCGCACGAAGCGTTAGCTGGCTCGAGTGGCCGGCGTTTATAATTAAATTTCGCACGTGCGCCATCTTGCTCGTCCCTCCGCCTGTACGTACGTATCCATATGGACAGGTATGAGTGACGTGCTCGTTTAGGCCGCCTAATGAATTTGTTATAGTCACGCGTGTGTACGTGTACGATTTCGTACGTGCCCGGTTAATAACGCTCTGTGCCCTGGACTGCCCCTATTAAATTTTCGACTGGCGAAAACAGGATTATTAAGCTCGTTGAAGCGCGCGCCACAGATATCCCTCCGTCGAACGCGGGGCACGCGAATTTCATTAATAAACGCCGGAATTTCATTCTTCTTCATGCACGGGGATGTAATTGCGATCGCCGACGGCTGGGCTCATTTGTAACTACTCGCGTGGCAAATTGATGCCTGCTCCTCCAAGTGGAAAACGTCGACTTCCATTTACTGTCGAATCGTGAGGGGTGCACGCGTGTGCCCGCGAACAGCGGGGACGTTATAAAGACGTCGAAACTCCGTCAAACTCCTCCGCAACAAAGGCGAAGGTGGATGGGATCGAATCAAAGCGGGCCCAGCCGAGCGGAGGTAATAAATGCGCGCGATTGCCAACCCCGAGCGCTTCCTCTGAAATTTTCTGATTATAAAATCCGTTCGTCTCTTCCTCCGCCCCTCTGGGAACATCTGTCTCGCATATATATTCGCATGAAAAATATCCCGCTGTCGCGCGTAACAGGGGATGAAGTCTTGCACCTGCGTATCTCGCCTGCTTGAATTTAAACAGAGGGCACGAGATTACGCGGGCGTCTCGCGCACATTCGGAACGCGCGAAATGGGAAACGCTCCGTGTCGGATGCGAGCAGATTGAAACGTATAAATCCGTCCGTCGGCTTTTTTTGTCGTTCGCGCGGATAGCGACGCCTCCGGCGCGGCTACTAGAATTTTCTGTGAAAGTAAAGAGCTTGAGTCTTTGCGAGGGATTCGCGTGTGAATAACGAGGCTTCTTGAGGGGGTTGAGGTTAATTATTAATCATTAATTATTGTAGACGCGGCGAGGCATGGTCATTGGGGCTGGGCTGGAGAAATTCGGAGCAAATTTGATAACGCGTGGCACCGTTCGCAGCCGTTCCTGACCCACTGTACATATTTGTTTTAGGATAAAAGTGTTACGGAAACTGGGTCAAGTTCGAAGCAGGTCAAGAGTGTAAGCACGCCCTTGTAACTCGGCTTTCCTTAATGGAACGGTGTTAAAATAGCTCCTTGAATTTGGCAATGTTACCAGCCGCAGCTAAGGATGTAATGGATTACAGTAACTGCGTCACAGGGGGGAGGGGGGTATTTCCCACAATGGCGTAGGGTAATTGCGGGAGAGATGCCGCACCTTCGGTATTTCAGGGTTATCGGTAATAAAATACAACACAGTCGATTTTAAAATAAAATTTCAGTAAAGCTTCAGGCTGTTCGTTTAGGTTAGATTAATAAGCGAGAACGTGTTTCCATTATTACTTTTAAAGATTTTGCTATTTTTGTTCATTTTTGCTATCGTAGTAAAAAATTCATAGTTTTTCGTGATATAACTTTTTTAATACGTTGAAGGAACTCTGTGGAATATTTCTCGACCAGAATAGGTCATATTCGACATAGCACTTGGAAACACGAAAGTGCGGCGTCTCTTCCGGGCATTTGGGATAGATGCCGCAGTTTTATGCGCACTGTATCGGAAGGTACCTAAGTCGACTAAACGATGCTTTTAATGTTAAAAATACAAAAAAGGGGTCTCAAAATAGATACCGTGATATCTCGAGGCAAATTATTTATTTTTTAATAATTCTAATCTGATAATCCAAACATATTCGTGGGCGTTTTACTCTTTTTTCACGTTTTATTTTTATTTTATGTGTAATGAATGTGGAAGGAAGAAGAAAAGACAATTAAATTTAGAAAACCAGAAATAATATCTGCACCTATTTATTTTTCCAATTTTATTGTATTTTATAACTGTATAAACTAGAAAGATGTTTTTAGTTTCAATTTTTTAAGAGTGACAGATATCACAATTTTGATTTCCCTTAATGTTAGTAGTAGGAAATGATATTCAACTAATAATATGTATCCTTGGAATAAATTTTCATTGCAAAATTTAGACACGGTAACGATTTTGGGCAAGGTGCGGCAACTGTCCCACAATTACCCTACAGAAACAAAACTTCTAATTAGCAGAATGGCAGTTTTCAATTTTCGAGGGGCCCTTTCAGACTTTAAAATCGAAATTGAAAGAGAATTATAAAATTCATGGCTCTCAGATTTTTATGTTCAACAATACATTTGAAGGTGGAAAATAGTGCCCCTCGTTAATCGAAGAGGATTCGATCTATCCACGTGGATCAGACTCAGAGGAATTTCCCGGGGATCCTCGGAGGGGAAAAAGGACGTAACAAATTAAAAGTCGATTCATGCACCTTCCCAGGGTAATGCCGTTCTCGAGTTCTCGCGATCAAAGTTTAAAGCGGCTTCAAAGTTACTATTCAGCTTCGGGGATAAAAAGTTGGGAATCCCCGTGTTGCCACGCGCACTTACGTATTTTCGCTTCATGAATCAAGCCCACGGTGGTGGCTGCACAATGCAATCGGATGGGATCCAGTTTCGCGGTTAGACAGCTTCAGTTTTCAGACACAGACACCGAAAAATAAACGGCGGGAAAACTGTCTGTATGCTAATGCCGGCAACTTGGTTATCTCGTTTCACTTTCTAAATGTTACTCGATTTAGTTTCGACGTCCTGTAGGAATAGCCGGGGCTTTTGAAATCGGATTGAAAACTTTCTAATTAATTTCCGCACTGCAAAATAAATTAACAGTTTCCCCGAAGCTATTTGAATGTCAGAGATTAGCTGAAAGGTTGATAATTCGCGATGCAACAGCCGTTGAACGATTAAAAATACTGTTTTGTGTCGGGTGTATTTAGTGGATAGAAAAATATTATTTCTTAATGATTATTTATCTGGATATTTTGAGGCAGAATGGAATTTCTTTATATTTCGCGATGTATGTTTCTAAAGTATGCAATGTGTGTAGTGGTAACTACTGAATTAGCGGAAATAAAATTAGCTGGATACTTTAAAACACAAGGATATTGTATAATAATTAGAAAATTAATTATTTTAATTAAAATAAATCCTAAAATATCTTTGATTGCAAAGTATAAAGGGACAGGAATTTTATATTTAAGTATATTTATACCTAAGAGGTTGTTTGACTACTTAGATGTAAAAAAATAAAGGAATAATTACTAAAATTATAATAATTAAAGGTAAAATAAATTGAAATGAATACAATAGATTTACAAGAACTATGTGTCACTGTTTAAGTAAATGAGAATGTCTTCATCCATATCTCTCGAGGACAGATGAATAATAATACCACACGAGTGAAAGAGAAAATTTCATTCTGCTGTAAAATGTAAAATAAGATTTGCACCACTTTTTTCATGCAACATTTGTTCTGCAGCTGTATTTTAAACGCGTCTCGTAATAAATTCAGGGGAAACTGCTGTTTTTAATCCCAGTTAAAAAATTTGCATTAGTGGAATATTACATCAAATTAATAACTCACCGCTTCAAATTACTAACCTGAAGCGCACCGTTTTAATTGGCACTCAACAATCATTTTAACGACATTAATTTTACGCTGCAATTTCATAGAAACCTCCCTCCCCGTTTGTTAACGAAATAGCCATTCGGGTTAGAATGACCCTGCTTGATTGTCATCTCCGACTGACGTCTTTCATAAAAGCTTTATTACGTCTAGAGGCTCGAGTTAAATTTATCACTGCGAGAGCACTTAAGCACAAGTATCTCATAATGATTCTGTTTTCCTATGGCATTATCTTCCTACATAATTTCACTGTTAACTATAACGATAACGCATACAACCTCGACGCGACTTCCTTTGCAGAACTTTTACACCTGTACACAATATTTGTAAATTCACTTGCAAAAGCATCCAATTAAAAACTGTTGAAGTACCTTACCTAATACAACCCGGGAAAAGCACTGCATCCTTATCCAAAAAAAATTCCACTACTTCCACTACGTCCTCTGAATAATACATCACAATGCACAGTTGATCGCGGAACCCTTTTCTTCGCAATAACAGGCTGAAGAGGATTAAATACTTCCACGAGGAGCATTATGCGATCAGATGAATCCGAAATGAAGCGCGACATGCAAATCGAAGGCAAACAATTTCGCGAGGGCGGCATGCAAATTCAGTCACATGCTATCGCACTAATTATTAACGAATAATTATTTACAGTGCGACGTGCGGCGATGAATCCTTCGCTAACATTAACATCGATTGGCAGCTGTCGGTTACGCGCGATTTCGTTTTAATTAAACTTACCGCGGTTAATTTGCAGGATTTATGATTTCGAGAAGGGAGACTCTTTAACAGGATGAGAGGCCCTGTCTCTTTGCTCGTGGCGGATTATGCTGTCGGAACAACAACAGCCACGGTACACCAAGTATCATCGACAATGCGCCAACGCCAGGAATGCAACTGCACAGATCGCCTCGGAATGCGGTTATTCGGGGTTGCGCTCGTCTGCATCGGAATATGCATCGCGGCACGCTGCACTTTTTCAAACTTACGAGCTAGTGCTCGAAAGAAAGGATGACGTCCACACTGTTTCGCGCGTTTTATCGTGTCGCCCGTGGGATGGAGTATAATCTGGGTCAGGTTAATAGCGTCTAACTTCTACACCGCGGTTTATTTACTTATCTTTATCCCCATAACGCACCTCGTTATAAATTTCCTTCTCGTATCCCCAACATTGGCCAATAAAGACGCGTGAAAGTAATTAAATTCGATCTAAAAGGAACTCGCTGAAGCCCAAACTATGGGGATCTAAAATTTAAAATGTAGAAGTGATCGATTTTAACATTTAGTTCTTTTTCGGTTTTACTTGTTTAATTCTATTTTTTCACTCTATTGAAATATCTACTTTTATGGTAAATATCTGTTGTTTCCCATGTCTGTATTGGTCAGCAGTGGAGCAAAGAGATTATCAACTCACAGTTAAACAGTGCAAGTGTAGAAACGAAGAGTAACCGCGGTGGACCTGCTCAAATTTCCAATATGTTAATTTCAAATCGCGAGAGCTTAAAAGTCAGAAATGTCAGAGTGTGGCGTAAATTCGTGTCACACGCTAGCCGCTAAGCGCAGCTTTAATTCCGCGCCTTCCTGTCGGATATATCGCCCGTTTTAGCCGGGCCAGGATTCATCAGAACCGTATATGTATTCAGTTATAAACGTTTAGCACTACAGAGGAGAATGGATACAGCGTTTAATCTCGCCTGGCTGTACTTCATCGCGCTGTGTGCGCTCGCGAAACTGAATTCATTCTCGACTGATGACTGAAAACAGGAAGCGATAAAGGGCATATGCGTTTCAGAGTCTGCGGCAGATTTCTAATAATTGTACGCGAGATCCTCGTACGATAATGTATACATTCTAATGCCGTGTTCTGTGCTACGTGGGCTAGTAATAGCACGCGATATTTATAACAAGAAGATTTATTTATAACGCGGTATTAATATCACAGTCGATTTTTTTTATCAGATTCTGAAGCTCTACTGATAAAGTCTACTGCAGCGATGAAGATACGAATGAAAACAATCCCTGGTTACTAGGGTATATATTTCAAAACCACTAATTTTGGAATTTATATCCCCCGTCGATAATTTGTTCAGTAGCAACGCGTTGCCAGAAAAAGTGGACGCTGCAAATTCTGTGTAGAAATAAGTATTTAAACGAGCTGTGAGGCAGCAAATACTTGAATTCACAATCTCCAAATGGCAGCTTCCTCGCGCAGGGATGGGCATAAATGGAGAGCTGGTAGCTCCGACATAGTCGAAGCCTTGATTCGCAATTAAATTACATTATTCCCGGAACTAATGGATGAGCATTCGTAAACTCGACGCAGTAACGCTCGATGCCATTTTCTCGTCCAAAGTTTCGCACTTAAGCCGAGTACAGACGCGAACTTTCAGACGCGAACTTTTTGTCCGAATTAGGAAGTTGGCATCTCCAATTGCCCTCGAGGCTGATTACGACCCGGCGGATCGATGCTTCGAATGATATCGACGGAGCTGAGAATTCTGTTAAGTTGGCGAATTTTTAGGAGATACCTGACGAGATTTAAAAAGTTTCCATTTAAGCAGCTCAAAACGAATTTAATTTTATTACGGCCCTTAATAATAAATGTGACCAGTTTAATTTGTACCCATCGAAGAAGAAACGATAAATATTAAACCTTTCAGTGATGAAAGAAGCAATCACTCGACTTAACACAAAGTAATTAGTTCTTACGTCTGTTAATTAATGCGTTTCCACATAGGTAATTGTCACTTAATATTTCATTGCTTTCGAACGCGCGATGTCAAGTTAAATTGAATGAATTTTAAAAGTTAAGGGCGCCCGATTGCAACCCTTAACTCAACCCTTGCTGCAACATGCATTTCACCCCGTTCTCCCCTCGGATCCTATAGACGCGCAGCTTCATCCGCGGCACGAAGCGGATTGCAAATTGGGTATTGAAGCTCGCCGAGTGCATTGCAAACTTTTGCAATTTCGTCACAAGGGGAGGGAATTTCAGCGGAAGCAGTTAAGGCACTTAATTCTGAATCGATAAAAGTCAATCGTTCCCGAGGCCCCGCACGATTAATTGGCCCGCTAAAAGCAATTAATGTGTGTCGCCGTCGCCGTCGTCATCGTCATCGCGGAGGGTGAAGTTCGCCGATACCACGGCTGATCTAATAACACGAGCAAATGGGTTTTAATTCCCTTGCACAGGATGGTAAACACTCGTTTGTGTGCGCTCTAAAATGTCCAATCAACGATTCGATGAAAAATTCCCCGACGAGATTTTAATCGAACGGTTATGTTTGTTTGATTACTCGCTCACCTTTCTACACAGATTACCGCTGAACTCGATGGCAATGTAAATAGCGAGCGTAGGAATAAATCGCTGGAATATCGGCGTACGCCGTAAAATGGACGAAAGCTCGGTCATAAATTAACCAGCGAAAAGCCGTGCGTAAATAAAAGCTGAACGTGTTGTCACTAATTCGCAACTACACTAGAGTTTTACAAATAAGTGTGGAAATAACAGTGACTGAAGACTCAAGGCCACTAAAGAGCCACCTCCATCGCACTGCGTGCATATTTCATTACCTTGCCCTTTCATCTCGTCAGTTTCAAAGACGAAAACCCTGAACCCGCGTGATTTAAACTTGAATAAGTAAACAGGAGTGCCAAGTTCATTCTGTCTCGCGTATAATCCCAAAATCTACACGGCCGTTAAAAGTCCATAGCTTTAAAAGAGGATTTAAGCTGCTCGATACACTGCTTATGGCTTCGAAGAAAAATAAACTGAAAGCCTCCATAAATTCCCCTGTTACATTCACAGTGCTTTGATGCCCCGTTCCCAGTGAAGCAACCTGTAGGGGAGGACACAGGTGCGTCAGAGAACTGCATCCCCATAGTCCCCTGCCTTTGAAGCATGAATGAGTTGAGCTTCGTCTCCCTCCCGGTGGCCAGTGAAATAAATATTCTGGAGAGATTTCTGGCAGGGGAATCCTTATTTCCGCCCGTGACACAGAGACACACACCTACTACGTGACTTTCCACGCTCCTGAACGGGGCGCGGGGTTTATTTGAATTCTTAAGCGAAATATGCGGGGAAAAGGACCGCAGGTACATCGTCTACCTGACCCTGGACAACCAACATTCCCCGAAAAGCCTCGGTATACTTCCGCCGGTGCAACTGGAAGTCTAAAGAGTCAGTGGGGAGCGGAGAACCACGCATCCCTGGAATCGGAACGAAATCGCGAGCTGTGAGTCAATTTTTAAAGTTTCCCGCCAAGTCTGGACTACGAAGTCGTATGGAGGAAACTCTTAAGTGAAGCTGGTCTTAACTACTGTGATAAGCCGAGTGATGCCAATTACGTGAGTTGCGGGGCCATTGCGCGTGAAGTCGATCACTGCTTGCACTCGAGGAAAAAGGGGTTGCGATGGAATTGAAATGTATGGTAGTGCTTGTGAAAGTAAGGGGAGTTTAAGTCATCGGTTTGCTGCTTTCGAATTTGTGTGAAATATAGAGCGCGAAGGGCGTTGATTTTAGAGAGATTTTCAAAGGGACGAATAACACTCGTTAAGCTGCGGAAAAATGAATTTCGAGAAATCGGGAACACTGAAATCGAACGAAACACGAGCAGCTCGTACGGTGGAAATTTTAGAATTTCGATTTAATTACAATTTCAGGGGAGAAGCAGTTTACAAAAAGCAGGCTACGTGTAATCCAAGCCTCGATTTTATAAACGAATGCAGAGGTAGTGAATAGAATATGAGGGTGATGAAATTTATTACAAATTATAATTGAATTTGGCGCCAGCTGGAGCTTACAGTCGTCACGAACGTACATTTCCTATGCCTGAAATATGCTCCTAATTTGTATTCCGGGGTTACGCATAATTGTACGAGAAATTGGCAAATTACAGAACCCAGGACGCAGTATTTTTTTAAAATAATTCCCAGGGCCGAACAGTTTTCATTCTACACCGACTATATGCGTGCTGCTATTATATTCTTCAGCAAAGTGTTTTGTTACGATAAGAACGTGCAACGAAGTTTCAAGTTTCACTGCAACGAAGTGCTTTCAGACATTTCTAAGAAAGTCCAAGAATCATACACCATCTACTTCACTAACACATGTAGCATTTTGAGGAAAAGGAACCTAATAGAGGATAAAACAAGATGGCCTGCTCCTAATTATTCACTCTGCACTTAATAAATCAATTAAGCAAAAATTGGCCAAGAACAATTCATCCAAACTATCACACCCCTTTCATCCCCTTTGTTATTTTCTTACGAATATAAAACTTTCAGATACATCCACGAATATCCAAAAGTCACCTGCGTGCTTTCAGCCAAAGACGAAGAGTTTCGCGTTTGAAAAATGAAGGTGTGGTGGCTTCCAAAGTAGCAGAGCTTTGTGCACCGAGTGTGCGCGTACAAAACTATATTCCCAAGGGGTTGACCCACAAAAGTTCGATGTAAATTAACTGTAACGGACCTGACCCCATAAATCAGGGAGAAGCTGAACAGAGTGAACATAATGTCTGTCATTGTTGAACGCCCTGGCAGCTTTCGGTCAGGAAGCCGGGCACGTACACCATTGTAGATGGTGCTGCTTCCGGTATTCCTCCTTGGGTATTTCGATACCGTTGCATGTGTCGGCTGAAAGCTCGCGTTAGCACATACCGAGAGTACGGATTCCCTCTCCGAAACGAACAACTCGGACTAAGGTTGATACACCCCAACGACTTCGCGAACGGGCAAGTCTAGTTGGCTACGAACAGTTTCAGTTTCTTTTCTCTTAGTTTGTATATGTTTCTGTATTTGTAGCGAGTCGAATTTTTGTGTAATTTTAAATTTCTTTTACAGGGGGAGTGGGCAAGGTCCGTGAAACTTCGCATACTGCTCAAAATTTTGTAAGGAAATTAAGTTCAAAGTATTATTTTCTCTTAGTATTATATTTAGGTCTAAGAACTAGGTCTAATTTAATAACCAATCGTAGGGATAATTATTATAGAAAAAATAAGGAAACATGTCTACGCACTTTTTAGTTAGTTTAAATTCGAACGTGCAGCAGAGCACAGAAATAATTGTTGATGAGCGAAATACGAGTATTATATAACCGATATACCATTCCCAATTAATCACCAGTGTAATAACGTTATTATTTTCTTTCGCTCGCATGTATGTAGCGATCTCGTGAACGCCGGCTAACCGAAAATGTTCAGAATCTATGGTGAGTACTGAATCATCCTTTATCGAAATTCCAATTGAAAAACGATGGCGCTTATGGCAAGGCTCTGATAGAAATCGATACCTATTGCACGATATACATACGTCGCTTTTTCTACTCTCTTCTGTTCTTCCCATACCTTGCCGACTTTTTCTCAGGCTTTGCAAATCTTTTTAACATTAATAACAGTAATCGTACTTGGAACATTAATAAATAATCCTTCATCAATCGTGTCTTATACACTATTAAAAGAATTTAGAGTTCCACGTTTCTAAATAGCAAAGAAAATGTTAACTTCTTTAAAAAAAAATAAGAACTTTTAAGAAACGATTTAGTGCTTAAAGTAATTATTATATCCCTCCAAAAAGAGGAGTTCTACCAATGAGAACTTTAGTCTTCAGATACGAATATAAGTGAAACGATTTGGGAATATTTTATTCCCATAAAATTCAAAAACACGTTGATGCACTATTCCGCGAAAAGCTGTTGCAGTAAACTAACTAACGATATTAGAAACGCGCAACAGTTTGAAGGCATTGTCCGCTTCTTTGGAAACTGAAATACCTATATACATCCATGTTCGTTTTTGTACAAGCTTTGCTATGTAAATCCTCTCCGCAGTGTTTGTCTGCGTGAAAGCAAAAATCGAAGCTGCTCGCTAAAGGCAGGCTGGATAGTTGCTAGCTAGTTTTACACCGGCGCAGACTTATCAGCCGACTATACACGGAAAAAACGAGGCAAGCTGCTCGCAGCTTGCACGAAAATTGCACGCCTCGGCACGCTTCGCGCGCAAATTTCTATGTTTATGTAACTTTGCCGTGCTCCACGAGAATTACGAAGCTATACGCGATCAACCTACTTCTTTTTTAATTACATCCAGACTACAAAACCGCGGTAGGATGTTCCTCTCCATTCTCGAAGAGTGGCGATTTTTACTGCCTTTTAAAAAGTCAGTTTCATTCGCATCTTCCTACCTCAAGCTTTGCATTATCCAGACAAGCTTGACGCTCGCTTTCAATTTTTTAAAAAACAATCATCGCGAAGACAGCAATTTGTAAATGTTTTCCTCCACTGAAAATCGAGCACCATATCGAAAGCTCGCGAATGAAACAGCTTCTCTCGAAGGAATAAATATTTATTCGTACCCATGATACGTAAAGTTGAGTAGTTTTTATCCTCCCTCGCTTCCCCGTGAAATAATAAACCGCCTTAAACAAAGGGCTTTCGCCAAAGCACTCTGCGCATAACGGTATCAGCGAAACGAATTAAGGTTAACACCAGGGGAGCTTTATTCTAAAGTGCGTTGCATGTGCATCGCATCAATGTGGGTTTATGCTTCCTGAAAAGCTGGTCGCGTACATAAGCAGAGAAGCCCATGGCATCGTCGCTAACATATTTCTGTCGCGATTTATATACCGCGCGCGCCACCGTGTCGCAGTTCCATCAATTTGTTATTGTGCGGAAAAATTTGCAGAATTCCCAATGAGAAAACTAGAACGCGGTTGATTCAATATCGCGAATCTCATTTTTGTTTTCATTCAATGCTACGAGTTCCCGCCCATGTTTTCTTACTACCCGCGGCTCGTGTAATGTGGCAAATATTTTCAAGGGTTGTTCGATGCTCGATTCAATTCCAGAGTGAAGCGTTGAATGAAAAGTTGATTGGGAGATGGCGAAATGAATAGCAACTAAAGGCCAACGTTTATATATCAGCGTAAAAGCGAGATCGCGGGGAATTGTTGGATAACGCAGCTTTGATTTAATTCCGCGGTAACCATAATGGAATCGTAGCTAATGAAGACGCATAGCTGCGAGTTGTGATAAATGCCAGCGAAGGAACAGTTCCTATCGATTACGACTGTCGTTACATAAAAGGTGTGCAAGCGACAACATCTGGCAACGCTTATATCGCGCAAGCCCACATACGCTCTCGTTAGACAAGGAGACAGTCGTGAATTTCAGTGGAAATATTATTTGAAAAGTTCCTCTTAATTCCATTATCTAACCGCTTCTGGAGCGCTGATAAGCAAACGCACGATCCATCGCAAACTTACATCAGGCATGCCTGTCGTTTCGACGCTGACAGAGCCCCTCGTTCAATTTCTATCGCGAGCAATTACAGCCAATCGCTTCAAGATAACTTCGTTACAGGATCACGGATAACTTAAACGCCGTCAGAAAAAAAAGCTGATTATGTAATGCATTATGCACGATCAAAGAGCCACTTCTGCGAATCTTCACGAGCCACCTTTAATCTTGAAATCGCTCAATCTGTCCGAGGAGTTCAAACCTTTCGCTTGGATAAAGTAAACAGGAACGAACATTTCATCTACCCATGAAAATTTAACACAGAATCCTCTCGCAGATGCTCAGCAGCTTGTAACGCGATATTCAAGCGAACGTTCATATTACGAGCACTGTAAAAATGTAAACTCCACGATATCCCATTTTTCCAGAAAAGAGCCGGGAGAATCTATCTTCTCCACTCCGTGAAAATGGGATCCACTAAATCACATGGCTCTGCGATATTCCATCGAGAAGCTTAGTTCTACCTGTTAGGGTGCTAGAGTAAGGAGTCGCTGCCATTTTGATCAACGCTATCGCGACCACGAAATGGCGGTCGGATGTATCGCCGAATGCGCGGAAAATACGTGGACCGCTCGAAAACGATGATGTTTATCCCGTTTATTTGCGGGGCGAGGCGGACACGGCCTCGCTACGAGGAAGCAGGAGCCGAAGATTGTGTGTTACGCTCGTTTCGCCGCGCGAGCCTGCACGTACGCGGGAGAGCATGAGCGAGGATTGCACGTAAAGCGAAACGTATCGCTCATTGTAATCACGTGTGTCGCATTCTTCGGGCTCCACTGTGCCCGCCACTTCGATACGGTCTTGGTGATCGCGGAGATGAATGAACCCACTATCAGACGGAAGTCGTGGCCAAGGTAAGGTCGGGTAATTAAGAGGTAACAGTGACTGTTAAGGGTACCAGGCAATCGTTCCTGTCTAAAACGAAGCATTTCTGTTTCAATTAATTACAAAGAAACCAATTGTAATTGACACCTGTTCGTTGGCACGAAGTTTATTAACATTATAAGCTTTAAAAACATGTTTGTTTGGTAAAAAATCTTCATTATGTATGACGCTACAGATGGATCATTAAGGAGGTTTTTTTTTAAATAAGTTTCTTTTGTTTCGCAGTGATAATTCAAAAACGGAGATTCAAATCGATTCAATACAAATTCGAGCATTTTCACAAAGTGTGTAGTTTGAGACCAGATCTAAATTAAAGTTAGTGAAAATTATTATTCTTTATGAAAAGAAACTAAGACCTCATCTTTTGGGGCTTGGGGGGTGGTAAAACCTCATCAATGGGGTGTCAGTGGGATTTTAGTTTCTTTTCATGAAGTATGAGGTTTCATTAACTTTAATTTAGGCCTGATCCGAAACTACACATTTTGTGAAGATTCTCGAATTTGTTCTGAATCGATTGAAACCTCCAGTTTTGAGTTATTTAAAAAGCCACTTTAATGATCCATCTGTAGCGGCATGTATAATGCATATTTTTTACTAAACAAACGAGTCTTTTAAAGCTTATGACGTTAATAAACTTCATGCCAAAGAACAAATCTCAGTTTCAATTCGTTTCTTTCTAATTAATTCAAACTGAAATGCTTCATCTTAGACAGGAATGACTGCTTAGTATCTACCCTTAAACAGACTGGTGGAGAGTGATTTACTTGTTTAGCTAGTGGAAATATTGGTGGAGGAGATTGAGAAAAATTGGAGGAGTAATTAGTAATTAGTACTGAGTGGTTCTTTTTAAAAATTGAGGAGACTATGATGCTGCGTTGGCTTTCGAAGAGGCTTTGAGGAGACTTTGATTATCTAACTATAGGAGAGTTCATGGAAAGTTAGTTTGATTAAAATTGGATAAGTTAGGGAGGAGGTGGAACAGTGGTATAAAATATTTGCTGCTTGTACAAGTTTCTACGTTTTAAGGAGGAGGGAACCGATTAAACAAAGGCACTGGGTCGCCACACACGGGTCTACTATTTGGTTTCAAAGTGTTCACTCATATTCATCAGCTTGCAGAAGAAACAGGAATCTAGAAATTGCGTGTTCCTTAATTCATCAGACAATCAGTGCTCCTAATAATGTCATGCATGTAGATCACTCATCAAGAGTAGTGCTTGTTATCAAACTGTTTGATGCATCGCTTCGTTAGCGAAATCTATTGACGTCCCAGAACAGCTTGTGAATCTTTCACGAGCATTCACCTACACGATTATCCAGGAGATGTGCAGAGAATTGATTTCCTGTTTCTTCATTTAATTTCGGCGAATAGTGTACGCGTGTGACGCGTATATAGATTGACAATAGGAAAAACTAATACGAATACCTAGATTCAGTTTTACAGTGCAAAACGAATTTTGCACAAATACGATTTTAAATCGAAAGAGTACTGAGTGAAAAAAATTACAAAATCCTCCCGACTATACAATTCCTGCAATCCCGTTTAAATTTTGAACTTAAGGGGGCAGATCACTGTAATGGTCAGAAAAGTAAGGGTGTTTTCGGGAATTTATTTCAACCAAACAACGCAAGTAAATCAATGTATTGCTTAGTATAGTTAATATATACATACAGACTACAACTTGACTAACATTCTACTTGAAGATATTTTTCCTACGAAGGCAGACCTTTAAGGAGCCTTACGTAACAAAAAAAAGGTGAGAGAAGTTAATTCGAAGAAGAGATAGAGTCAGATATGGCCAGAACAGGAATAAATACGAGAGGACAATTTTGTACCTTCTTTGCAAATTGTTTTATCTCATAGTCAGACCACAATCTCCAAACTTTCTCGAAGCTCTAAAAACTATATGTGTACCTAGTGTTATTTCAACAGAGTATCTAACCACGGTGTCAGGAAAGTTTATGGCGCAATGCAGGTCAACTTGTACCAGAGGTTCTACTTGTTCCAGTAAGCTGAGCTTAGCTCGGTCTCGGATTCGATTCTATCGGGGAATGTAATTCGCAGGGGATTATAAAAGAAGAAGCGTGAAGAATTGTAAAATGTGGCCAAAGCTAGCTAGATTATGTGTTTCCTTCAATTAACGCACAGTCCACAGCTGTATTAACATTTCATTAAGCTACATAGACAATTACAGCAGTGAGATTATCGTTACACGACACTGACAGTGATTCTTATGAATTTTACACCCGGCCAGGAGTTTACTAATCTGGATTTCCAGTATAGGCCTATTCTACTTTGCAACACAAATTTCGTTTTTCATTTGAGTGCTCTGTTCCAACTCCTATACCGGTTTCCAAAAATATTGGGATATTTTAGGAACATCGAAAACATGTTTTTGTAGAGTATACGAAAATTTTTGCAAGCAATTTTGATTACAATCAGTGTACGAAATCCAGTATGATAATGAATCACAGGTCGAATTATGATCATTTCAAACTGCTGATGTAATTAAATTGTGTAAAATATATTACTTGATTTTAGATTCAATTAACTTACATGGCAATATGGAATAGCAATGTTTTGCTGTAGCACGATATTACATCATAAAGTAATAGTAAAATGTGCTTTACAATTATGTAAACATTTCACAGAATTATTGCGACTGTGAATTTCGCTCTACAGCTCACGAAGACGTGAAATTTTTTATAAGTGTTATTTAAGTTCCTGATATATTACACAACGTTTCACTTCGTTGAAAATTTCACCTGCCCAGATATAACGCAACAATAACTCTCTACTAAACGCAATTACCGGCACACTCGTATTTTAACGTCATTACCGCATATGTCCGATTGAAGCCATTATTGACCATTAAATATACAATGAGCAGCGTTCTCTGTCGCACGTAAAACATAATGAGAATCTAATTGAAAAAACTTGTAGACACATCCGCGATAATTTAAACCACTTAAAAATGCTTCGTGCATTACACAACTATTCATTATTTGGAAAACTGTACAGGATACTGTGCAGACAGCTTCTATTAGAAAAGACAGCTTCTGTCTGTAAAGTTTAATCGTGATTAATGAAAGGAAAGAATAGGAAAATGTTAAGTCAAAGCAATAATGTTATAAAGTGCACTCCTCTGGCTGCAAGGTCCTCCAGTTTGCTAATTGTAATTTAAGTGAAATAATTGAAACAGCAAAGATAAGTATCAGCATTTGTAAAAGTGATACCAGACGGATAATGTTTTAATGTTTTTTAACAGTAATGCCACTTTTCACGTGTGACTGACGTGAAGCGTTAGGAGCGGCAAAAAGTAGGCGTAAACGAATTTCAATGAAGGAGGCATTCTAGAAGAGGAAGCGTCAAATGCTTCACTAACAACGCGGAACGCATTTGCATGCAAACGTCCATCCGCACCTGCGTTCGTTTCCCCGTTCTTAAACGGAACGGCGGGGAAATTTCTTTGGTAACATAAAATTTCTCCCTCCCATCTAAGACCCATTTTCCTTCGTTTATAGTGCAGTTTAAACTTTGCCTCTGTGTTGCTCAAGATGAGAATATTAATTATTTTGAAAAGTTTCTATATCCCCATGGTTTCGAGTCCATCTTCATTTCTTATAATATATCATAAAAACTGTGATGATATACTTTGAGGGATAAATCTAGATCCTATTACAGGAAAAAGTTTATACCAATCGAGAATGATCAGGGTTTATTTCCTGAGTTGCGAATTAAATAAACTTGAAAACAGATTACGCGAAAGCAGAGATGGGCAAAATTTGTATCTAAATAAAATTTCGAATAACGAGTTTTAAAAAGATAAAAAATTATTCGTCATGTGTCGAATACAGCTAGCTCTGGTTAACGAACGAATAACGAATAATTTTTTTAACTTTCGTTGGTTATTCGAAATGTTATCTAAATAAATTTTTTGTCCATCTCTGCGTGAAGGTGCAAACTAATCTGATATTTTCAAATCACAATTAAAGAGTCGTTATTGAAAATACTGTAGTTGCAAAAAATCAAATTCTATAAGTACTGTAGTATTACTATAGGCACGTAGAATATTTTCTGATAAAACTTTGTTTTGAATTTTGGCACTTACAGAGTTTTCTACAAGGGCTCTTCAATTCTGTTTTATTTGGCATTTCATAATTGAATGGCACCTATTACTTCTGCACGAAGCAACAAAATGGGGGAGCAACTGACTACATATACTTAAATAGCGTGAAATGCTAGTCGTCAACCAAATGCAACGAGGTTTATCGAGCATTTCCTTCAATTCGTTGTAACTTGGAAAATAAACCTGAAAGAATCTACAAGAATGCTCGCATAAGACTCTTTCTGTTTATATAATCCAAAGTTGCCTTTTACAGTAATCACGAATCACACCGCGTGTCTATCACCGATATAATTCACTTGTTAGAATATTGAGAATGCCGGTACGCGTCTCACACCAATCCCCGTTGCTGTTTAAAGCGATTTAAATGCGATTCCAGACTCGAATGTGTTAATATCTGCCTGAATAATGTATTCAGCCGACCTGTCAGGAGTAACAAGCGCGTATACTTAGACGTGGTAACGAAAGCATTAATAAAATTATCTTATTCCAATGTCAGCGGTTGACAGTGAAAGACACGCTAACGCGAGCATAAGAGCCACGTTAGGGACTGAATGTTAATGAAGCCACTGGCATCGATAAAAATTACTCATCGCGATGATGTAATCTTAGATGTCAAGGTGAGATTCGCTGCAACCAGAGCCAATGCGGTTTCTGCTACCTATTAAATGTGCGCGTACCGTGAAATATGATTACGCAACGTGCGTTCTAATGTGAAGCTTTTCCAGTCTCAAATTTTTTCCAGCTGATCCCGCGATTTAACGGTGGAGGGGGTGACCGAGGAACGAGCAGAATTACATGAAAGATTAATCCTCCGTGTAACGAAGGAGGATATGTTGCACAGTGCGTGCCAATTGAAATGCGGTAAACGTGCAAGTGTTGAATAGATGTACGAATTAATTACGACTGACAAGCATGTTGCACTGGTGGTTCAACTTCGACATGCTAAACGAACGCTTTAGTAGTAAATTGACGCTAACGAGTAGCTAGGTATGAAGAGGTTTAAGAGTAATGATTACCAGGAACACGAATTTGAAGCTTAAGTAATTTTAGTTGTACCGGTTCAGTAATATTCTGCCGTTTTTGGAGCAAAGTGGCTGGGAATTTAACCCTTCGTTGGCACACCTCTTTTTCGATCAATTTTGACACGCTGGGTGGGCAATTTCTGAACGACTGCTATTCTCATGTAAAAATCCAATCGTTATGATAAAAAACTTTAGAATTTATTCCAATAGTTTTTTGTTTGAAATTTTATCACAGCTTTTGTAAAAAAAAATCTAGATTACTGTATGTCGAGAAAAAACGACAACAATCTTTAAAAAAAATGTAACTCTTACAAATTTAAATATTTCAAGTTAAAAATCTACAGAGTTGTTGTTCAGATTTAATAGTTTGAGGAAAAAATATAGTTTGTAAGTCGGCTTTGGAAAAAAGGTATTTATTTTGCATATAGAAGGTCGGGTATTTCGGTGATTGAAAAAACAGAGATGCTCCACGAATATCCACAATATTCTGCGTATTGGAAAAGGTACAGGCTCAAAATCAGTCAAAATGTCACACCGAGAGTGTCAACGAAGGGTTAAAAATGGATGTTCTAAATTTCTGTTGAAATGAATTTTAATATTTTCAGGGGATTCGTAAGTTATTTTTAATTTATTTGAAGTAGATGCATGCCCGTTGTTGAGCGTGATTATATTTGAAATCCAATATGGGGCTACGCAGTAGGCTAAAACGAACAGGATTCTGCTCGCACAATACATAGGTGCCATCCCTTTCGTGATAGATCTGTACTTATAACAGCACAGTGAACAGAACATTAGGCCGTGCCCGCTAAAACCACGCTCCCACATGTGCACTGCCCGCTTCAGTACGCTCGAGTTATGTAACCTACAAAACAATTGCTTCTACCCACTTTGAACTAAATATTCTTTCGTATGAACTTTCAGTTGCCTCATATATCCTGAAGCTACAGAGATAACCTCATCCTCCACGTGCACTCAAATCTGGAGCAGAAATTATTATTCAGTTTCCCCAGGTCAATGATCTCGATATCGCCACAAATTTCTATTCATAAACATTGATTTCTTTTCCTTCGGCAATCATCACGAGTGAGTAAAAATATATTTCTACGTTATAACAATATTTTAAAAAAAGGAACAAAAAAGGTAGTGTACATTGCAGTTCCAGTAAAGACCTACGATTTTTCGCGCCTCAGTGTGCCCGAATATTTCACGCAGTATGTTCCGCCCTGTTTTTATTGGCACGTGTGAGGAACTGGCGGGAAAAAAAATGTGAAAAACGCGCCCGAGTGAAAAGGTATTGCTTTTCAACGAGGGTGAATAACGTTGGTATCGCCGACTCTCAGCGAAAAAACTTGAACTCCCGAGAGGAAAATGCAACTGAACGTTTGCGTTTAACTGCACTCACGGCTCTGTCTGCCTCTAAACGTTAACAATTCTAAAGCAACAGTAAATGCCTCTCAAAAATACTAAACGCTTCCGACAAACTGCTCAATAATTACCCACCTGAAGCAAATAAATTATTCCATTTAATAACATCATCTACAGTAGGTACTTCGTCAAAAACTAAAATATCTGACCAGAAGAATACGAGTACAAATCTGAAAAAATTCTCGATATATATATAACATTTTCAACTTCAGAGTTGTTACCAAAAAGAGTCAAAAATTCCAATACTGTGCTACAATCTACTGTGTTTAAACTATTTAGTTAAACGGACACAAGGTACAGACAGCGAAAGTCGATTTCGGTGCCTGAACTGCTCGCGACTATTTAGTTATAAAATCTAGAAAAACTGTTCGTGAATATTCATACCCAGCGCTCGGTCCAACGACTCGACAAAGCGCCCGAGGCACAAGTAGTAATTCAGCGCATTGATTCGCCATGTGCAAGTCAGTGCAAACCGCAATCAATCAGGCGTCACCTTGCGCCCTGTTTCCGAATTAGCCCGCATGAATTGCGTTAAACCGAGCCCACTCCACCACCGCCGCCCCCGCAATCGAAAATTTCTCGTACAAGTATATCGGTGCTCCCGCAACGAGGATCGTACGGCGGGCAGAGGCTCGTGTCAATGTTTTGCATTCTAATCGCCGCGGATCAATATCGCCTCCCCTGTAATTGCCGTGCATCGAGCTAATTCCCCTCTAATTACCCAACTAATTTTCACTTCGCGCCCGGTTTAAATACGCAGTTCGTTTGCTTTGTACTCGTACGAATACACGCCGGCCGGCCAACAGGTGAATTTTATACGCCGCTTGATTACCCACGGGCGTCATCAAGTGTTCGCGTCGATCAAAAAGAGATATGAATTTTGGTAGAAACAGATGAAGCCACTGGCTACCTTGCAGTAAAGAAATACCACCCTATTCTGTGACATGTCTTCCGTTGAAAATCGTATTTAACGAAAATGAAGAAATCTCTGCAATTACAGTTAATGTTTCCTGAAATAGTGCTATCGATAGCAATTTATTAAACATTTATGATATTCAAACGCATACTTATCAATACGCATCGATAGAACTATCATTACTGACACTCCCACTTCATAAACGTCCTCCACTCGTTACCATATCCCCGCAGATAAAGTCGACATCAACCTATTCTTATAAAAAATATTCCAGAATATATCTACTCCACTAGCTTCACTACTCGGCTTCGCCGGGGATGGTTTGGTTCTTTGATTCTTTTGTGAAAATAATCACATTCATCTAACCTTATATAAACCTTCTGCTTCATATATTAAGATTCCAGTGCTGCTGCGATTCCACCAAGTGTTCGCACGGAATTCGAACCTAGTTCATCAGATCTGAAAATACTTCTCATGACACACTTATCCTTATCACAAACCACACTCTTGAGAAGGACATTTGGCTAACCATGAAGGCTAAGCCATGATATCACAGGAACGTCTCTTATCGCTCGCGTAATTCTCAATCCAGGAAAACGATGAATCACCATCCTCCCCCTTGGATCTATGGACGAGGCAAGAATGCTGTATCATTCGAGGTTTCGTTTGAATGGACCCCCGCCATCGGTGTTCTTCGGCGGCTGGCAGTGCATCGTTATGCATTGTGACGCGTTTGCTGGGCGAATTTAGAAACGCTGCCGGAGCCAGGCACAAAGACAGAAAAGAAAGTCGCAGGAGGGGGAGGGGGGGGGGCGAGAAAATGGAAGTGGAAAGCGGTATGAAAGCGAAGGGGGAGGATATAGAGACTGACCTAGATCCCGATCTCCTCTAACCCTGTTTTTCGTTTGGCCTCTCCTGGTAAACAATTCGCGAACTCCGTCGTGCGTGATAGGATCGAACGCTACCCCACGAGATACGACGAATCCGTGTAATAAGAATCGAAACGAAAATAGCGAGGGGCTTGTTGGAAGGAGCGGAGCTTGTAACAGAAAGTACATGGAGGGACGTGACGAAGTCGTCGTCAAATTTCTGAGGGATAGCGACTTGTAAGTTTCGAGTATGTCACGGAGGTACACCTACCCTCGATATCTCTCAGAAAATTTATCCGGCGAATCATGATTATGAGCTGTTTAAGGGGGGAAGCCACACTGACGTTCGAAAATATAGGTCATTTTCAAAGAATTCTTTTATAATGAAATGTAACTTTTTACGGGAAATCTTTCTTACCAGCTGAAAACATATACGTTTAACTAATATTTTATGTTCCTAGATTGAAAAAAATTGGGGTTGTATAGTCACAGCATACGATAACGTTAGGCTCTGCAAAAAAATTAAAAAACAGGCGGTCGTGTAACTTTCCAATGTTTCCTCGGAATTGAGAAATTGGAATGTTTTCTTAGAGTATATTACAATAGCTTCAGTTAACCGTGCAGATTTAAAAAGTATTATTTTTTGAAGAAATGGCGAACTTTGGAAGAAAAGGTATCAGATATCAATATGTTTTTTCAATGTTACAGTTAAACGCACTGGTCCATTGCAGCCTCTTTCTCGTGTCCATCGTCGTAAAGCTTACCGCCAAAAGCGTACAATTACGCGCCCCACCAAATATAGAAACCGCGTGTAAAAAAAAACGAGGTAAGATACCGGTTAAAAAATGGAAGTAAGTTTTCGCCGCAACGGTCTCTGCAAAAGTTGCGCGCTAGCTTATCTCGCAACTGCGTCTGAACGAGCTAACTTCTGCACCGAGCATTTTTCTACTGGTGGCTGAAGAATCTCAAGAAAAAAGAAGGTGAAACGCTGGTAATATATATATATATATGCGTATAGAATCGTGGATGGCTTCGAGAATTCGCGGCAACGATACCGAAAAACGTGCCATACCTATACTCGGAGGCCTTCTACTATCGTTCACGAGGTAGCCATTTCATCGACTGTAAAATACACGACACGTGTGGTGGTTATCGGTCGTTATTTCTAATGTAAGTCACATTTATAAATGTCGTCGCGCGACAGGACAACCTATTGGACGTCTTTAAATTTCGCTGATACTCGCTGGAAGTGCTCCTCGATACGACGAGAAATAGGAAACTCGCGTTCAAGGAAATGCGACCATTTTTGTGCAGCAGGGTTTCAAGCACGAGCCACATACAGATTTTAGATAATTTTCTGGGTATAAACATCTGTTGTTTATCATTCGAAGAGCTAACACGACCGAGTTAACAATCTTTAAGAAGTTACATACACCTAGAGTGGTAAAAAAAATCGATGTCTCCAATAAAGAATTCGCAGAAGCTACAGCGTCAACGGAAGGTCAATTATATGCCACCAGAATCGATGATTTTTGTAAGTTAAATAAAATTAACTCACCTTAACCTGTACCTTAAACTTTAAATCCTGTTTTCTGGAAACAGTGCCAATAATATTTAAAAAAATACTGAACCGATTTGAATGGAACTTGGCACGGTTATTTCTCACGTGAATACTTAAACTTTATCATACCGATTTTTTTTAAAAAGCCACAGTTTGTTTTTAATCATTACAAACTGATGAAATTTCTCTAACAAAAGAGAACTTTAATTTAATTTAAATTTTGAGCAGAGGTCGTTAGATACGAATCTTCAGTCACTACAGGTTGATTAGAAAGCGGTTGGTGTTATAGTATGGCAAAGTGTAATTTTTCCCTTGAACCCATTTACTTGGCACGATTTGCTTTCAAACTTGAGTCCACTTAGCCTCAACCTCCACAAAATTAAACACACCTCGTTAAATATTAGCTTGTAATATCGTCTTTTAACAATTGCCCCAGCTAAAAAAGCATTACTGTGCACGTGACTCGTAGAGTGGGTGTCGCGAATAAAGTAGTTTACGTCTGTTGCGCGTCATGAACTTTTGTTACGCGAAATGTGATCTGGTTTTAACGAGTATGGACCTTTACAGCCGTTATCGGTCATTACTTCTGTTCCGAGTTACGTTCGCCTTGCACCTGCGAGGGGCATGTGAGATTGGCACGAAAAGAACTTCGGTTCTCGTTCTCGCAGCAACGAGCTCTTGACCTTTTCCCCCGCGCGTCACGTCGCTCTTTGATTCCTTCTGCTTTGACCGACACTTCGACAACAGTGCTTAGACTACCTACGATCATTTCTACTAACTTTTAGCAGGCACCACGAGTTATAATAATCGTTCAGCGCAAAGGAACCATATTTTCATATTTATATTCTCACTCTAAACATCTTTAAATCACAAGAAAAGCTACTTCTGCTATAAAAGCTTTTCCTAAAGCGTGTGCGAATCGAATTATGTGGTAAAATGGACCCTGCATCCGACAGGGGGGGGTCAAGCCACCCCTGTCCAAAGGTTCACGCTCGTATGAGCTTGTCTTTGTTCGTTTGTGAAGGTACAGGTCGATTTTACAGTAGGAACGGGGCGATTAAATGCTGAAAATCCAAACTGAAATCGCTCTCGCGAGCGACGCGAGCGATCGAGATCTATTCTTGGTTCTGAGGGACGGGGGGCGCCGATCGGTTCTAACGACGTTCGAGCCTCATGACGCGTTAGAAGAGATAGGAACACAAGCGAACAAATCGGCAGTCCGAGCGTTTCGCTCGCGAATTCCGCGGATGTCTCGATCGTCTTAAATTAACCGCCCGCGTCTGTTCGCTCGCGCCGATGCGCGGCGAATCAGTTTTGACTCGTCCCAACCCCTTCGAAATTTAAATCTTTTCAGCGAAACGTGATTCACAATAGCCCGTCGGTGGTGGGGTGATGCTCGGCGGGGTAGTTAATGAATTGCTAATTGTAATCGGTTAATCGATTGACTATGGACTTGGCTTAAACTTTGAGGCTAGGTACGTTAAGCAAAATAAGTAGAAAAGTTGTAAGACTCGAAATTTTGCTCTACTTGTTGTTAACTAAATAACCAAGCTATTTGTAGACTATGGTATATAGTATAATTGATACGTTACAGAGATTGAAGTAACCTGTCGTTGAGAAATGACAGAAAGGCCTGGGATCTTTTAACGTATACAACAATCCCTAAGAAGATGTGCAGAGACGCGTGTTGATACGATTGAATGATATATTGAACATTTACTACAGACACAGTTAACATTAGGCTAAATGAAACGTCGACTTGTTATTTGGAAACGAATGGTCTTCGAATCCGTGATCGTTAAATCCTTTCTGCTTATTGTAACGGCTACTAGATACCTACCCTTAAAATTTGGCAGGAATATTTTTGCACGCTCGTTGCCAGTAGAACATATCGGCAATAGAGGACAGATAAAGGAATAATATTCGAGACCGTTGAAGGGTTAATGGGAATTTCATTAATATTTGGCACGAACAGGTGAGATGTGATTCTGGATATATTTTATCTGGTGTGTGAGACGAATAAAGGGCAGGCGCGATTGCTCATTTTTCTGCGAAAACAAAAACATGCCCCCGATCGTCCCTTTCGAAGCACTTTAAATCGAGTTCCCGACGTTTATCTTTGTTGGCCGCCGATCAAAGAAAGAAAGCGGTTTAAGGAAATCTGGTGCACTGGAGATTACCAAGATCGATCGCCGTTCGAGTATTAAGTGAAATATAAACGTTATTTTCTAGGGATCCGTCGGGAAATCCTGTTTGGAGATTGCACGCGTTTAAAAATATCTTATACCAAAACACATTCGGAACTGTTCGTGCACGCTATCCCTTCGTAAGTCTACTTTACTGCGCTACGTTACAGCCCATTTTATTGCAAATTCCTTAGCGATCGAGAGAAGGTATGTACTTTTACCATTTTCTGTCGGGCGTGATTTATAGGCGATTTTGCAGAGGGGTGTTTAATAAGAGATCAGAAACGATATTAACGGATATTTATGTACGGATATTCCGAACACCGAAACCTAGCGTTATCAAGCCACTGTGGATTGAAATGATTTAAAGAATTAGGGATTGGGTTGAAGGATGTAAGCGTGCCTTTGGAAATTTGATATTTCCGCATTTAAGAGCCGAATTTACGATTTTCCTCGTCGTGGTCAGTGATTCTATATACCTAGTTCTAAACAATGTATAAGCTCATAATCCCTGTCATTAGATACATTTGGAGTCTTGGACCTAAACTTTTCGGGCGATTGTCACCAAGCTACCTATGCGCGCACTCGATTCTGAGCGCTGCGCTACCTATAAAAAGCCTTCCGCAGCTCCCAGAATTTTTCCACATCCACTGTGTAATTGCGCAGGTATATTTTTGAGACTCCAAATATTATGCAATTGCGCAGAAAGAAAAATCGAAAGAAAAAACTTTTCACAGTGGCTTGCGCCCTTAAGAAGAAAGAATTCGATTCAAGCCACTCACAACTTCGTGCCACGCTATCCACGCCTGTCCAGCAATCACGGCGACCGGCTGACGCACTCCGTTGCCCAGCTTCAGACTGCACTCGCCAGTTCCGCTGCAGCCGCGGTCCATTCCCCCGAATTCTGGACCGCAAAACGCCGCCAGCGATCGCGATTTAACTCTGTCACAGTCCACTTCGGACAAAGAGATTCCTCCCTTCGACTCAGCGCCGCCAACAGGGATTTCCCCGCCGCGGCATCCCGACCCGGCGATACTTTTCGGGAAACTGTAACTGCGCCGCGATTCGACTGGACGCGGTCGATTACATCGACTCTGCTCTTACGCCCACGGAACTCACGCGCCGCTGGACCACTCTCGCCGAGCTTTTTCGGAGCGGGCACGCGCCCGCCGACAATTAAAATAAAATCGCTCGCGTTCCCCAGACGCGGTCAATTCCAGAGTGAATCGTTCATCGAATAGCCGCGCGCTACCAGGTCCAACTTTAACAGCGGTCCTCACGCGAGCTCGGGCAGGAAACCGCCACTGCGGATTCGAAGTGAGCGCACGGTGCGAGCACCCGCGGGATGTTACTAAAGCGACCACTAAGTTCTCGGCCCCGTCACTTTGTTGTAGAACTGCTCTACTGTCTTTGGTTTGATAAAGGCAACCGAGTTTCGCGACAGGTCGCGCGGCGCCATGCACTCCAACTGTCACTCGCGTCGGAAGTCCCTCGCGGGTGTGTGTATCGATAGGACGCACGGGAGGAACGGCGCGAAAACACGTCACGCGAAGTTAGGCGCGACAGGTGCAAAGGGGAGAGACCACGGGGCGACGCGCGCAACCGAACGGTACGATACGGCTCGCGGCTCACGAGAAACTGCCGGCCGCGCGTTAACGCGACACTCGAAACCCCCCTTCCAAGCCGAGGCTCTGGCGCAGGTACCATCCCTTTCTTACCCCCACCGTCTGGCACCCCTTACTCTGCACCCTCGCCACTTTCGACCTTTCGACGCGCAACCCCTTTCGAACTTATCCCGGACCCGGATCAGGGCAATCGGAATATCCCCTACCCCCTCCATGTCACCTGGCCATCCCCGCCACCATTGTTAGCTTACTTATCGGCCGG
The DNA here is from genome assembly GCF_050908995.1 of Andrena cerasifolii. Classification (NCBI taxonomy): domain Eukaryota; kingdom Metazoa; phylum Arthropoda; class Insecta; order Hymenoptera; family Andrenidae; genus Andrena; species Andrena cerasifolii. The sequence goes on along the minus strand of NC_135124.1, from coordinate 10,783,385 downwards.
TCTGTTCCATCAAACTGCCGATTCATTCGACGAATTTTCTTGTTTTCCTTTTCCACTTTCTAGTTTAATAGAGTCTCCCATCGCGACTGCGAGATCGATCTCCTTTTTGTTTCTGAAGGGGATGCGTTATTTTTTGCTTTAATAGGATTAGAGGATTCTATCGACGCATTTTTCAATGGGGAATTTTCGAGGGGGGTAGCAGTTATTTTTGTGAGCTTGTTGAATGATGGAATTGGAGAGTTTGGGGACTCCGGGTGGGATGTGGAAGGAGGTGAATCTTTGAATGTGGGGATTATTGGGGGGCCTGAATTATTTGTTTAATTTATGTATGTATTCTAGGTCCATAACTTTTTAAATTATAAAACATATTGGGTAATGAAAATAGTATTTATTAAATGTTTTTATAAACAACACAAAATAACAAAAATATAATTGAAGAGTTCAAACAGGCTACTTAATTTAATAATAAAACGAAACCTGCTCTTTTCCGATTTTGCCCGGATCTAAAGTAACAAGAATAGTATCAAGTTCTATCCGCGACGTAACGAGCCCCTCGGAACCAAACGACTTTTGCCTCAAACATTTCTTCTTATCTCAAAAATTGTAGAAATTATTTAGGTGGTTTGTCTTAGGTGGTTCATCGTGTTTACACAAAAATTATTTTCAACGTTATTTTCTCCACGTTTCTTTGGTTTGCATTTTTTGTTTGTCAATTTTTTATTTTTAGCTCTAATGCATTGTTCTATATTCAGTGTAGGTGTTTTCTTCTTCTTGTTGCTTGAAATAGCGGGGTACGGTTTTACCCCGTACGGTTATGCCCCAAGACGCAAGCATCTACACTTTTGGCTACAGCTAAATTTGAAAATGACAACAATTGACTACGATATTCAATATATAATAAAAATATATAATATTAATAGATATCTTCATGTAAGTTACATTATTATTACCAAAACACTATATAGTACACTTGAAGTGAATCGAAAATAAGATCGGAGCACTTAGAAACACAATAAATTTAATAATTCGCTGGAGTGTACGTATTTCATCACGAATCTCTGTTGAATAACAGTTCAATATAGCGGAAACTTAATTTATTTTCAGGAATAAGTATGGTATACGGTTTTGTACAGGTTTCCCCCAAAGTTCGATTGATGTTCCATGCAATGGAATTATACTGAAATGTTTATCAGCCGTCGGAACATTAATCCTATTAAGAAAACATCGGGGACAATTAGAAGAAAGAATTATCTTAGCATTCGCAAGCATTAAAATTCGGTGCACGTAACAGTAATTTACGTTTCGATGCACCGTAGACTTCGAGTTGAAAATACAAGAACCGTATTTATCCACCGATAGCAGAATTGTCCACCCTGAATGCTAATGAAACGGTTTCCGTTCTTTACCATTGTTTCGAAATACGCTCTTGAAATAATTGTGACCGAGAATAAATAAGAATGATTTCTAGTTGAATTTGGCCGTGCCGCAAAAGAAGAACGGGGAACCAGCGTACAATTTCATTTACAGAAACGAAGCAAAGTATTACGGTTAGCCAATTCTGCATTATTCAAGAAAGGAAAACGGATAGGAGAAAAGAAAGTGGATTATATTAACCCTTATTAAAGTTAATTAGCAGAAATCGTAACTGAAGTAAAAGTTTCTATGTTTTCCACTTTCAAGGCCGTTAAGCATATAATACTGATACGAAGCAGTAATATTTCATACTGATTACTGCAAATTAGTGAAAGGAATAACTAACGTAAGTAGATCGCAATGTTAATTAAATTACATGGATCAATATCGTTCGATAAGTAATTTTGTCCAAGCACATATTTTTTAACAGAAACTAATTAATAACTATCCACACTTTCATATTTCAAATTACCAAAAAAATCATTAAAGTAACCAGAAACTTAAAGCGTTAAATTTGAAGCAATGCCAGGGATTTCGATGAAATTGAAATATTACGTAGCCCACACGAAATTAGGGGAGGTTTAAGTCATCATTTTGCTCGTTTCCAATTCATTTAAAAAATACAGGCCTTCAAATTCAATAACCTTTACCCATTTTCGAGGGCACAGGTTCCATAAATTAATTTTTATCTCCAAACCCATCAATTCCACATGGCTCACTCCCTTTCTATTTCCACCACCAAAAAGTGATCTTCCCGAACAAATTTGTTTTTACATCGAAAAATTATAAACGAATTCCTGATCCTCAGGCATAAAAAAGGCTCTTTCTCCTTCCCTCCAAAGCCGTTCACAACATCAGGTGGAGAAATTCGGGGAAGCTCCGAAGTGGATCAAACCCATTCCTAAAATTAGAGCGCCCCTTTGGTTAGTCACGGAAACCACGTAATCCAGGAATCCGCGAGCACGGCGGCGACAAACACGCCGACGATAAAACATTCCGTTCGCTTCGAATCTGCCCGCGTAACCCCGTTACGTATCCCGTATTTTACTCTTATCAACAATATGATTATATCGTCCCGCATTCCCCTTAATTCCCATCGAGCGTGCCACCGAAATGAACCACCGCAGCCAGCCGCCGTTCGACGTAATAAGATGTATGGACGCGAGCGCGGCAATGATTCCAGAACGCCGTGGGTATGTAATTCATGGTTTTCGGCGAACAAATGGGGTGATACCAAGCCGCTGGATCCTGGCGCGCGCGATCATTGTAAACAAGATTCACGGCGTGATTAATCCGCCCGCGAAAAGGAGGGGCGCGCGATTAATCAAAATCGCGGTCGCTGGGGAAGCGTAAAGGACAAACGCGAGACCCGTTTCTTTCGTCTTATTATTGTAATTCATCTGTCGACCATCCTCCCCAAGATTTATCCCGTCTCTCGCGGAGCCTGGGGCATCCTTCGTGGCCTTAGACAAGCGGATCTCTTTGCTGGTACCTCGCGTTTATCCGGCTGTCTGCAAGCATGATTTGCGCACAAAGGGCGGAACGAGGGAGGGGAACAATAAGAGGATCCCTGGCGGTTCTGCGTGGTGATTTGACTTCACGCCTGACGAAGTTATATCTCGGCGGGGTACGGTGCCTGGTGTAACTCTAATTTTCGGGAATCCAGGGCAGGTTCGTGAAAAATTGATGAAAGTTGCAAGTGTATTGGCCCGGGTAACGCGGCGGAGCTTTACTGCGCCGGGGGCAACGATGTTGGCATTTTTATTCAGTTGAGTAATTGCATTAATGATCCAAGTGATGAATGGATCGAGGTTTCTAGAGAAAGGAAGAAAGCAGCTTCTCAGGAGAATAGATCGAAGTTAATTAGACGCGTCTTTCTCCGCGTTCTTATATTATGCGCCAAGGTTGCGCTGGAAATATGGGCCACTCCATTATGCGAATGTCAGAGTCTGCACGGCGGTAAGCTCCAATCATTTTCTCTCTTTCAGATCGGACATTGCGAAGTGGTGACGCTTGTCTTATTTTCCATCAGCCAGGCTCCCCACCCTCGAAAGTATCAAGTATCGGTTACGTGGCATAGAAATTGGAAATCCCCCTTGAAGCTGCGCCCCAGTTCGACATAATATTTCCCTCGCAATTCCCAGGGATGTTCCCCGGAGTTTTTATAACGCCAGCCAGTGGCTTCTGTCGAGCCAGTTAACCGCAGACCTCTGTCTCCAGCCTTTTTATGCCGGAGTTCCGAGGAAGAGTCTCAAAGCGAGCCGTCACCAGCGTTGAATCTTGGACAAGTTGTTTATGTGGGGCGGAATGGAAGGAAAGAACAATCGATGACAAAGAGTGCGAGGAACCAGTAAACAGGATAGATTCGATGAAATGGAAGAAATCGGGACGGAGCACTAGCAGCAAAATAAATGGACCATGCGCTTAATCAACTGGAGTTTGATTTGAAGTAGTAATTTAGTACATCGATTGCTTTCACACCATATTCCAATCTATTTAATCCAAATTAATTAAAGAAAATCCAAATCCGTTAAGCAGAGCAGTGGTAACAGTGCCCAGCAAGCCTCCCGAATTTAAAAGAAGAAATCCACGCAGAGGCAAAATTCCACCCAGAACCATACACTCCGTTTTATATTGAATTTCACACGCCCTTTTTTAATTTGCAATTCGATAACAACTCGAGTTCGAGTTTTACGCGTGTACCTGGACCAAATACCCATAAAATCCTTGGAAAATGGAGCGGGGAGTGTACACAGTTAAAACGTCCATAGGCATAAGGCATGCGTTTGATCCGGTTTGACCAATACTAGAGGCGAATTTCCCTTTGCCACTGTTCTATCCTTTTATTTTCACGCGCATGCCACGTGAAACGGAGCCACGATGGACGACCACCACTGGGCAGCACCTGGGACGAGCCATTTGCCGAAGGACCGATTGAACTTTCCAACGGGGAAAACAGTTTTTTCCGGGGAAAATGCTAACTGCTGCGTGGAATAATACCGACGCTTCGGTCTTCACCCCGCAGACGAGGTGCTACTTGACGCGCGACACTTTTTTGTCTACCAATTGACGATTTTTCGATCACACGTCACTCGGAGGGTTCGAGTCAGGTTGGAGGATTAATTCGTCACTGACTTCACAGCTCTTGTCGCTTCGAGACGGTGACGTGGACCATTGTTGCTATTGATTTCCATGGACTGTTATGAAAATGTGGAATGCTTGCGCGTGTAGGCTGAACTTATATTCATGGAAATATTTATTTTTGTGAGAGGTTAGTGAATGCGTGGGGTATTCAAGGGAACCTCCTGATTGATGAATGAGGGATTCGGGTGAAATTTTCAGAGACTCGCAGGGGATTCGGAAAGGTATGGAACTTTGGGAATGTATGGAGGATATATTTATCTTGACGAATACGTTATTTTGCTGTGCAGTTTGAATACACCCCAATTGGATGAAATCAAGCTTCCAATAAAGCCTGCTCAAAGGAAAAACTCTTCCCTAAAAGTCGTCTGATATATTCTACCATCTTTGAAGGATGGAATGGAAAAGAAACACAGCTCAATCTAGGGGGTGGATTTTACCCCTTCAGTGGAAATTGAGACAGCAAACAACACTGTTACGTTCAAACTTTCATAATTTTCTGAATTTCCAAGCTGAGGATCGTCCTGTGTTAGAATGCATTTGGTTAGGTGTTTTTTTCTGATTAAAGAGCTCTCACTGCTTTTCGCTGACATTTAAAGGGTAAGGGGGAAACAGGGGATGTCATAAAACAGCTTTATCGTGAAAATTAAGTTTGAATACTTTAGCCCAACAGTAAAGAAACAAGGGGAATTTAATTTGCTTATATAATTTTCTTCTTAAATAATTTCTTGTTTTACCTTGACGACAGGAGCTTGCTTTTAGGCAAAGAGCAAGGACATTCCGTATTTTGTTCCAGTGCAGAATGAATGTTTCCTGTTTTCAACCAGTATACAAAATATTTAACATTATCTTACGGCGGTATTTCAACTTAATGACCCTTCATTTGTTTTACTGGAATAAAAAAATTGCAAAGTACCTTGAACCTGTGTTAAGAAGCATTTTTTATTTATTTTTTATAACTACAGTATGCCCTGAATTCTGCATTCAGTTCCTTTTGGCCACACTACGTACATGAAAGTGACTTCAGGTTGATCGCTTTTCTACGGCACACGTGCATCAACATTTAGCGTGAGTGGTCTCAACCGTGTCTTCGTTTCCATTAATTTAAAAAAAAACTCGCTTGCACCTGCCGCGTACGAGCGCACGTACGGAGGTGCGTCATTAATAATTAATATTAACGACGGTGCCGCGCAGCCTGACTACGCGAAACCTCGTCGGGGTACAATTTTCCACCGGTAAGGCAGAAAGCCTTCGTTGACCGCAAAGATGCTCCCTTCATATCTCGCTAGCCGCATTTTTCCATTAAGTCCTTCGTTACTTCGCCAGGCTATTAGAACGAAACTAAACGCAACGTTCGCGTGTGTTGTTTGATGCATACAAATGTGAACTTGTTCGTCGTAAAATTTTTAGTGGATCTGCTACTGCTTTGACCTGCAGGTTACTGCCTAAAATTGGGTCACCAAGCTATTTCGAGTGAGCCGCCGAAAGATAGCGAATTCAAATTTAAGTGGAGGTAAAATGACACTGCGGTGAGCCACACTCATGAATATCAACTGTGTGATGGGCATGCCTTCTACGATCATAATAAATAATGGATAAACCTAATACGCTGTACAGTAGCGATTAATTGCTAATGCGTGTTCCATATCAGTATCAAATGCACGGATTAATAACTGACTGCGAAGTCATAGTAAAGATCCCTTACTCTCTCGGGTTCATAAAACTATTAAGAATTAGAAGAATGAAGATAGTTGAAATGTTTTTTAGATTCTAGTTGATATTAGTTAAAAAAAAAACATTTTTGTGTCACTCATAATTTTCAAAGGAATATCCAAGAGGTGAAGGAAACTTTGGAGCACAATTTTATCTGTCTCTGAATTACGGCAATTAAGAAACGAGCGATTACTCCACAAGTCTAAAGTTGCATAAACATCAGCATCAGAATGCTTCACAAACATTCCGTTTAAGTTCGCGGTATTACTGCAATGCACACATCAAATTTAAATGGTCGGGAATAACATTTGCATCGCCCCTATAAATTCGTCAGAGTTACTTCGGTATTGCTCTGTGAACGGAGCAGTAGAAATATTCGTGTTATCGCGGGACTTTGAGGTTCAGTGGGGATTAACAAAGAGGAGTACCCTAGTTGGTGGATAACTTCTGGGAGTTGGGCACACTGTACTTGCACTCTCCCGTGTAAAACTGGTGTATCACGAAAGAGTGACTGTAGTCTGACTCATGACAGAAGAGCTGCTGATTATCAAGCTCCCAGTTGCAACCCCTTTATCCGTTAAACCCTCCCTTTCCGTGCGATCCCCAGGCACCAGGTGTCAACTTCAGCAGGAGACACGGAACACATGCACTGTTTCAAAAATTAATGTAACTAATTAAATAGAAACAACATAAAAAAAAGTGGAATATTAATTTCACAATATTATTGATATTTTACTGGACTATGGCAATGTATTAATACAAACTCGAAGTTAGGGATATGTATTTTCGCATTTTAATTTCGGACAGAATTATATAGGTCTCGCAAAGTTTAATAGGGTTCAGTTTATAGATCTAACCGTATTTGTCAGATACACTTTTTTGAATATGAATACAGGAGGGTCCATTTCGTCGTTGCCTTTTCAATTTATTCGGACATGGGCTTGCAAATTTCATACGCCCGATTTGAATGCGGAATCCATTAATGTAACAAATGTTAGGACACGAGGGAAAATGTCCAGGAAAGTTGGAAACGTCGAGAATGTCGCCACATATACGCGTACACACGAGAAGTTATAAATCCCATAGTTGCAATGGAGGGTAAAAGTTGGAAGCTAGACGAGGCGGGGAAATCGTGTGGCTTCAAACTGTGCCCTTTTGGATGAAGACAGACTGGCAGCGACGGAATTTGAATACTTTTCACATATTTCTGAACTGGGCACGATTTTTAGCGTGTAAATATCCTTTTACACGCCACTTTGGTGTAATTAGAAAAAGTAGGAGGAATTTTAAAACATGTAAAGTGGAGAGTGACATTTCCACGTGAAGATGCAAAGCAAGGAGGCGGACGCATGACTCGTTAGAATGTACAGAAATTATTGAGATTAAGATGAAAAAATTGTGGAGGATAAATGTTGGCCATTTTTTCAAGCAGAATCCAGCAGAATAAAGTCTACCTTAAAAATTACTTGGGTAGCGTAATTTCGTTGATAACAAAGGTCAAGTGCGAATAAATTGATGGCTGACATTAAATGAAACACGGTGTTCAAATAACGCGCTGAAGCGGCCCGTATAAAATATAATCCTCTTCCAACTCCTTTGAAGTGTGTTTATACGAGAGAAAAGGTAGGTATTAAAGGATACGTTTGAAAAGGAAGGAAGTGGAACTTGCTACCAACGCGAATGAAAAACGCTGGCGAACCTGAAGCTTTCGAACAAAGGGAAAGGCGCGAAAGGCGCAAAGCAAGGGGAAGAGGTTTACTTTATTTGCATTTAGAAGCAAGAAGGTACGCGGAAATACGGGAAATGAGAGAATATCTTGCACGAGTGAACTCATATAATTTGGCCAAATCTCCTTAAATACTACTGAAAAATTCAACAACCAGAAGCCAGGGACGCAATCTACAAAAATGAAAATGTGGAAACTCACTATTGTTAAGAAATATCAAAGGAGACATTGCTAGGTATAATTTATATGTGATAAATTAATTCGGGGCAAGGTTTTGTATTTCATACTAACCTACTAAAATGGTATTATAAGAAAGGTATTATAAGAACTGTCATTTTGTTATGTTTTATGCTGCCGTGATAACAAAAAGGCGATCGGGCTCCAATAATTAATAAGTGATTATAACTGGATATCCACCTTTTCGTTACGAAAAGGCCACAATCTGACGTCAGAGAAGAAGTGGGACGGGGCAGCTTTATTAAGACTGATTATTTTATTATCAACCTGGCACACTTCACACTTGCACCACTCCGTATATGCTATATATAGCAACAGCGTGATTTCAAAGTATGTAAACTGTAAAAGTTAATTATCTTGTTACAGTAAATAGTATTGCGCATTCTGTGCTTTCTACATCCCTGCACTTCATAAAATATTCCATCTTTAAATTATGTTCGTCTCACTTTCCCTTGTAAATATCGCACTACTTCGTAATTACATTACGACCTACTCATAATGCAAATAAATTATTGGAGATGAGACGCACCGAAAAGTATTACCATATAGCGTTAAATTACTTCTTTTCTTCAGTAATAAAAAGCCAGGTCAAATGGTTTCGAGGGAGAACTGTTCAATAGTCGTGGAAGATAATAATCACGGGGAAAAGTAAAAATTCGATAGCACCAAGATATTGCTGTATAAAAAATATTAAAAATGTGTAATTTCCAAGAAAACGTAAACCACTGTACTTGAATTCCTAGCTACTTCTTATCTTAACATCTATCCACGGCTTGCTGTAATAAACGCGATGAACGTTTCCTTGAGAGATCGACACTCTTAAATTACACGCGGTTTTTTAAAGCCAACAATGCGGTGTCTGCGGTTGATTCGCGCATTTCGAATTCAGTTACAGGAATAGATACAACGTTCGATATGATGTAATTAAACCATCTACCAACCTCATTGTAAACGCAATTCTAACTTCTGTTTCTTCTGCGGTACTTTATCCACTCACACACCACAATTCGCCATTCGCAATTCTGCGTTACGAGTTAAGTAAACGTATATCACGAAATATCTATTTTATTACAAAGTATTCGTCATTTTAAACGTTCGAAAATTCACCGTCGATTCTCTGCTCCATTCCATTTCATATCTTTTACTCGAGTGATTTTCTGAGCTCCTTTAGCAAGGCATGGGCAAGTAAGAGACGTTTAGAAAAAAAGGGAAGATCTTCGTTAAACGTCTTCCTCGTCCAATACTATTTCCCTGAACCGTTGGATCGCATTTCTGGATAATTACTACGTGCCCGACTAACGCGAGCAATCAACCGCGCAAATGGAGCTGCGCTCGCATCCAGCACGTGATTCCTGTTATTTGTCGTCGGGTTGCATCGACTGGTTGCAACGGATCGATTCGTTACACCGTTGCATGTGCAAACGATATGCAAAAAGGAGGGAAATACTGGGACGGGTACGTCAACGTAAGTACGTTTCTTTTTCTTCGCTCTGAACGATTTCACGAGGACGCCATGAGCGTACACGAACGATGAAAGATAGACGTTTGATATCCTATTACTCGGCTACTTTCATTTCTTATTATTTATTAACGATTGCACGAAGGATGTGGCTGCGCTCTTTTCCATTCCACTGTCCTACCTCAAAATAGCTGTCAATAAAAGTTTTGGAAACGATCATTCGGTTATATCGAGTTTGAAGATAATGTAAGTTTGATATCTCAAGCTAACAATTAATAAGTTTTAGAAATACCTAATTCTGAATGAAATAGAATAATAAATGGTTCTGGGTAATGAGAAATTGTATTAAGAAATACGAACTACTTTACAGTTTAAAACTACCCACTTCATTTTTTGAGAATCATTTACCAGAGAGTTTGGCAATAAGTTATATGATAGCGGAATGATAGAGAGTGTTCCCTATCGATAAGCAGAAAGAGTTGTGAAGTGCTTTTAACACTCGTGCGCGTGAAATATTGTCTGCTAAGAGTATTTTACGATTCTCTGATAACTCTTATCAATGCTGGAAAAATCACAGTTTTATTATAAAAGGTAGAGACGAGTTAGTATTAAGGGAAACGTCCACTAACAATAACGACCCTAACTACAAATCTACTCAAAATCGAACCAAATTGTTTAATACTTCAAAAATAGTATACAACCTCATAATTAAAAAAATACTAATCAAAGTAATATTGTATCAAATACACTCCGCGTTTCGATAATCTTAAAAAAAACCTGCCTTCACCCCCAACCTTTCCATGCAAACGTTCACAAATTATTTGCCCACCAAAGAGTGATCCCGACCATTTGGTTCTACGCCTCGAAGCAACCGCTGTAATCAATGCCACGTTGCAACGAGTTCAATATTCGCGTTTGGCCTTAAAGAAGACGCCGTGGTGAATGAAAACGACGTGAAATGATCGCGCTCGAATTCAGGATATCCTGTGCGCGTCACCGTCCTCTCTTCTCTATCGATAATTCACCAAATGACTCACGGTCGGACGCCCCGTTCGATCTGGAAATAATGAGGCACCAATTAGCCGGAAACAGGAGTTTGTTCTTCCCATCGGGGCGCAGCGGGAAGTTACGTAACAAGAATCAGTCAGACGTCCCGCCATTTTCGTTCTTCTCCCTGTTTCATCTCGATATTTCGTTCCGACTCGCGAAATCTATTACCGCGTCAGGAAGTGGAGTCAACGACGGTGCACCTGGCGGAGAGCCAGGCTCATTTTCGAACATATTTATCGCTAAAGAACGTTTGGCGACTACATGGCAACACCGCGTCTCTGTGCAATTTGATAAATGAGATTAACAGATGTAAAAAAAATTTTAACTCCTTAAATTGTAATTGTAAAACGCATAATTAGATTGCTTATTCTTCTCTACATGTAGCTATGGTAAAATCGAATTGTAAGTCAAATATACATCAACCTGAACATGGCACGATCTAGGTCTGACTATATTTTTTCAATATTCTATATTTTTTTCAAATATTATGCAAATATTAAGTAAATAATAAATAATATTAAAAAAACAATATCTTTTCTATATTTCTCCATTGTATGCAAGAAGGGCTTGAGAGACCCATAATTAAAATTAATTTCACTGATTAATTTATTGAAACTAATTATAACGCAACTACAAAGGAGACGTATCAACTTTTTAAATATTATAGACAGTTTTACAACAACTTCACTATGTACAAAAAATATCTAACTTCGTAATGTTTACAGATATTTTTCTCGAAGCAGACTTTTGGCATCTTGGATCCAACAGTACAAATTCATTGCTAAGAATCTGTGATATTATATTTCCAAGTGATCGACACTATTTATGAATCACAATTGTTTCAAGATTCCTATTTTCTGAGTGGTTGCAAAAACTTCTTCCAACTGTGAAATCTTTAGATTTCTGATGTAACGTAGCGGAATTACCCGTGTCAACAAATCGGCTGCGCGTTTACTTCTGAAAATAATTCTCGTCTGTGAAAATCTGGCCGGGTTCCTTGAATCTAATGAAAATACTTACGCCGTACTTCCGTGGCCGAGAATCGCACACAATGTTCTCCACGAGCGTTTGATCGCCTGATGTCAGATACCGTTTGATCGGGATACCGAGTATTCTATCGTTAAACAAGTGTACCGTGGACGTAGATGAATGTGACTAACAAGCTACCGTCCCAGACTCCTGTATGGTAATTGCGCTTCGGCGTCGAGTAAAGTGTCTTGTTTCCATTTCTATGCCCCTTTCGAGCCACCTCTTTGCGCACACGTTGCACACATGCCGCGTGCAGGCGCTGATACCATGCGTTTTGATTAAAGGGAGAAGCTCGTAGGAAGCTCTCGTTAAGCCCTTCTTATCGTACGGAAGTAGCTTTGATATAGGACCACGAGAACCGTGCTCGGATAGCAGTAATTTACTCGGAATGATTAGAACCTTGACTTCGTGGTGCATGTGGTCTAAAAATTCTGATCCTAGATTACAGTCTTGATGTACGCTCTACTTGTGTGCCACACCATAAAACTCTGCGTTGTAATTGGACATTCTGCAGCTTGAATAACTACAATCTGTGTCGCGATAATAAAATTGCGATTCCATCTTTGTCTTTGAAAAATAGTGCGAAGGTTCCAGTTTATTCGAGGACGAGGCGTCTGTGAAAGAATTGCTATTCTCTTTTGAAATTGTTCGTGTGGTATGCGTGACGCAACAGTAACATCTGGAAAATGTAATATTACCATTCCAACATTTAAGTGGGGATTGTTTCAGAGTGACGGACAAAGGTATTGGGACACTCTTTAAATCGGAATGAGTTTTTTAAAATTGTTGCTAACGACTTGAGTTTTTTTTGGCTAGAAGGATTAGTTTACTAGGTGACGTGTTTGGAAAAAATTTACAATTGGTCGGAATAGCGAAGAAAATAGTGAAGGTCGCTTTTTCAGCTTTTTTATGCGAGCTTGTAATGAAAATTTAAAAATCCCGTTTGTAGATTTAATAAGTTGTATACGTGTCTAAAATTTCATGAAAATCGGTTAACGTTGCTCTGAGCTATAAACGCTTAAAGATCGCAGAATAAGGTTCAGAATCGCTGATTTTGGGAATTCCCGCGATTCTCAACCGTATTCTGCGATCTTTAAGCGTTTATAGCTCAGAGCAACGTTAACCGATTTTGATGAAATTTTCAGCACGTATACAAATTACTTAAATCTACAAACGGGTTTTTTTGAATTTGAATTACAGGCTCAAAAAAAAAGTTTAAAAAACAACCTTCACCAATTGCATTTTTTTTCCAAAACGACGAAACACGTCTCCTAGTAAACTAATCCTTCTAGCTTCTCAAAAGAGGCCAAGTCGTTTGGACCAATCTTAAGAAGGTTATTCTGTTTTAAAGAGTGTCCCAATATTTTGTCCGGCACTGTATGTATATATTGATGCTTGATGCTTCAGAGAATGTTGGAAAAGGTGGCTCGAATTCCGCGAGTTCTAAACACCGCGATGATGTTTGAACGGAACTGGATTTACAGCTGGCAAAACGATACTCGCCAATTGTTCCTCTGCCAACATCGCTGTATTGCTTCGTGCCTAGCAACAAGTAGGTAGATGTTTCCCTCTATATGCGGATGTCTGTACGCCGACATCCGGATCAAACCGATGGTTACGCGACGCGACACGCTTACGAGTTGATGCCAAAAGGATCAAATGAAATTATGAGTTAAAGATGACTGAAATGCGTCGTATGAAATTTTACGTGGCTGCATACGAAATATCGTTTCTCCGAAAGTGATGATATCAAGTAAATGATACTTCATAGTCAGTTGCTATCTCCCATATTAAAGAATGCACGAAGCAACTTAGCAGAGACTCTTAGGCATTATTTTTTTAAAAATAATTTTGGATATTTGAATGTAGAATGAATTATGACTAAAGTAATTTGCCAAAGTATCTTACAGGATTTTCTTAGAATATTTTTCTGTCTCTTTGTAAAATGAATTGTTTCGAGGCGAAGAATTCACAAAGGTAACATCATGATGATATTATGGAATCAATTTTATTTGCAGCAATTTATATTTGCAGAATAACTGGAGCAAGCATAGAATTAAAGCAGTGCAAGTTATCGTTTCTATTGTGTTCTGTAACTACAGCTCACCACAAGTCTGCATAGGTATACATATATCATTAGCACACCGTTGATGTTATGGTAGAACCAACTCCATCAATCATGTAATAAGCTTTTCTCAGCTTACGTGTATGTGGTATCACGTGTCAGCATGTAAGTGCTTACAAGCTCGGAGGGTTCTATTCGCTTCTTAACGCACACGTTAAGCACCCTACCGCTGCCATACCCCTACGTAATCCTTCCCCTGTGGAAAGCCCTTTCGTCTAAAATACGATTTTCTAGGGCTCCCAGATGCTTCCAAGATGAACAGAATATCAAACGAGCTTTATCTCTGTTTTTTAGGATTGTGGTCTAATATTTATGAGGTGTATGCAGCTTTAAAAAGAAGAAGCAATTGCATTTCCTTCGCTGCCAACAACTGAGCTCTGTGAGCTTGAGGGATCATCTATGCTCTACTTTAACATTACACTGCGTTCTTCCTGTCATTTTGAATATAATTGTCTTCCAAATTATATTTGAAATAGAGCACTTAATTTCCAATTCGTCAGGTCCACCCTCGACTCAAAAGAATAATCCGGAATATTCATCAAACACTTGTCTCTAAAATAATTATACTAAGTAGAAGAAGCTGGAAAGTAGAAATTTTATCAGAAACGATTTATTTTCGTGAAACCCAGTCCTGACATTTTTCTTCTACACCAAACTCACGTCACAGCCCCTCAGACATCGAAACGAATGATAATTCTGCGCGAAGACGCGAGGAACGAGTGCAGCTAAAGGGAACTGTCTCATTGCATCAAAGTCATCTTCTATCCAATTACGCGAATGCACAGGCGAGGGAGGGGACTGTACCAATTACTTGGGCTATCAGAACGTTCCCAGACTAAAAAGAAGGAGCTTAACGACTGCTCCGTGTTAGAAGCTAAGAAACGAACGAGGTAACGGTTAAAGGCATTATACCCACGAAAATTGTGGCGAAGCTTTTCGCTGACTTCCGCGAGACTTCCTGGCGGAAGGCACGGCACTAATCTCTTTGGCTGAAAGCCCGTCATAAGGACGAGCACGGGTTGTACAGGCAAAGTCCATAGCAACGTCTGCCCAAAATTATCCGCCAGCTTTACCGTAATCAACTCTTCCGCCTCTACTTTCACAATAATTATTTTCGGCTGGCTTGCTCGCCCGTCTCCTTCAACCGCGGCGTCAGGGAGGAGGTTGAATATTTGGGGAATATTCACGGTGGCCTGGCCAGACCACGAAAGTTGGTACAAGCAGTCAAGGAAACGACGAGGCAGATAATTAAATCCGTGAGAATTCTGCAATTAATGTAATCCGGGAAATCAGTGATTCATTTCCTGAAACTGTTCCACCAGAAGGGTTGAGTAGGAAAAGTGTGGTTGGAGAAGCAAAATTGTAATCATTGCGTGGCATGATTTTGTTTAAGTAGCTTTTCGGATAAAGAGTATTGGTTGGTGTGTATAATTACGCTGATCCTTAATGTTCTTTAGGGTGTGTATCGAGTGTAAACGACCCCTGTTGTAAGGAGTACAATAAATGTGAATTCTGCAACTAGTTTGACGTGATCTAGTTTTCGAGTTACAGAGTCTTTTATGTCACACCAATATGCTGACTTTTCAAGAGGAAGATCCGAGCAATTGTTCATGCGTGAACCACACACGACATGCAATATCCGGTGGATCCATCGTTCAGTGTCCCTTGCAAGTGATTTTTTAAAACACAGCTATTGCACGATCCTCTAAATCTTGTACCAAGTTGAAAGATTCTACTAAAACAATGATTCTTATCCATGTAGTACTAACAAATGGTAATTTATATTTTGAACTAATATGAGACGGGAATATCAAGATTATGTTGAACTTAACCTGTTTGCACCAGATTAAGAGGACTAGGCAGTCGAAAAATCGATTTTTTTTGTTTTTTCCGAAACTACTGTGACATTAAAAAGAAAGTGTTTCTTTCACGGAAAACGACTGCCTATTCCCCTTAAGGGGTTACCTACCGTCAGGGGGTAGAAAAAGAAACGATTCTTTGGGAATTTATTTCAGAAAGTACATGCATATCTTTATGTAATAATTTTTGTATTCAGATGAGGGACACTTTAACAGGTTATTATATTATGTTTTGGTATAAAAATATTTAGTTATTGCGCAATTACGACTGATTTCCCGGAAGCTGTTTTTAGAAACACGTTTTGCGGTGACCAACATTATTCGTAACTGGGTTATCTGAAATAAAAAAATGAAGAAGATTTAGTTAGTACAATAGTTTATCTAGTCGTTAATCGTTCAGTTTTATAAAATATTAATCTGGTACAATATGGCAGATGTTTAAAGCGAAATGATCGACTTTCGTAGAAAAAACACTTCATTTTCCATCCATCAAATACAAAACTATGCATTGGAAAAACAAATGCTTCGATTAAAGACTAGATTTCAATGTCTAGAAGAAACCTACAAAGTTTCAGAAAGATTGGTGAAGCGGTTTTGAAAAAAATCGTGGTTACCGGTCTAAAAACAGCTTCCGGGAAATCAGTTGTAATTTTGCAATAACTAAATATTTTTATACCAAAACACAGTATAATAACCTGTTAAAGTGGAACTACCTGAACTCTTTATTCAATTGCTTTATGCAGTTTAACCTCCGGAAAAAAAGAAAAAATATATAAATTTCTAACGATAAAAAGAAAACGGGACATTTTTCCTTGAACGGAATCTACAGGCCGCCGCTGAAGGATTAATTCTGTATGAGCTTTTGCTATTTTTGGGTTCTGCATTTTTCTCTGTGCTAGGTTTTGCCTGTAGCGTCCTTGATTTCGTGACTATTTATTCGCGACATTATTGAACTCCGGCAGAAATGTCAACGGGAATATGAAAGCCACTTTAATCTACCCTTTATTTCGTTGAGCGGCGCGCCAGAATATTCGGTCGAAGAAATCGTTAAAAGCTTCAAAGACCGTGTAATCCAGTTTCCGATAGGAATTGAATATCTACAATGCCTAACCGCCCACGCAGACGTGACCGAGTTTTCAATATCACCGACTCGATTGTTATTCGGGCGAGCACGATTTTAATTATCCATTAAAAATAAGTCTACCAGTAAGTGGCCATTAGTAATTATTGGGAAAGGGGCCCTACAATTTCTTAATTCTCATACAGCGAAGCTCCGAATGCATTTCCGCACTTTCCCGTTAAGCTTCGTCGTGGAGAAACGCGTATGCAGTGGTCGATCAACGTGAATATTCCATTCGAGTCCCGTTTTTTTTTCTCCCCTGCCATGAACTTTTCTGCGTCTATTATCAGCGGCGCGTGGGCGGAGAGAAGCAACATTATTCGCGGGGACAATATTAACAAACACAGCCTGCCGTTCTCTGATATAACGCGAAAGTTCCGCCATAACGCGACGTTGAATATTTCTATTAGAATGCCGACCAGAGTCGGCGTCGCGTAAATACGGCGCGGTGGCGCAGTGAAAAGCGGGCGAACTTTTAAGGGGGAAGTTTTCGCATTAGCGAGAGGCTTCTGCAAACGTCTGCCGTGCCACCTGCTCAAAGATGACTCCTGCAGTTCGAGCTCGGATATCGAAAACCACAAAATTCCCGTGGCGATTAAAGAGTTGGGGCTTTCTTATTCAGATCCGTTCGAGAAGCTCTCGTATTCTCTTTCATCTTCCGTCCTCTATTATAATTTATAAAACCTACAGACGCATCAGAAAATAGAGAACATTCCGTAAGATAAAATAAAGACAGTTGGACCGTCTCTTACCTTGCGCGCCCCGTTCCTTTTTCTTCCGTCGAGGCCTCTTCTTCTGCACCTTCTCGTAAGCGGAGGACGACGAATCGTCGCAGCCTCCAACCTCCTGCCTCTTTTGATTCCTCCTCGCCTCCTCCTGGCGCTTCTTCAGCAGCTCGTAAACCCTCTTAAAGTAATCCCTAGCAATGTCCTCGTTCGACTTGTTCGCCAACAAGCCCTCGCCGTTCGTCGCGCAGCCGAACGTATCAACCGAGCCCTCGTCGCAGTCACCTTTCCATTCGCTTCGATCGCCGCCCCCTTTAGGGTCTTCGCTACCGTCTACTATTTTAAACGTATCGCTTTTCTTCACGTTCGACCGCATGTACAGCTCCTTGTAATCCTTGATAGTCTTCTTGGGGATCGTGTTGTATCCACAGTCAGGAGAGTTCACGTTGGTTGCTTCCAATCCGTGATCCTTCACCTGTATCTTGGCAATCGCCCCGCTTTTCGCACCCTCCGTATTTCTATCAATGACCAAATAATTCTCTTGCAAGCTGGTGCTCGGTCTGTCGCTGGAGGAGTCGTTGGAAACGACGTCTGAGGCGCCCTTCGTTGGGCAATCCTCGGGGGTCCCGAGTGTCTCGCGATTGTCGCCGCGTTTCTGCAACGGATTCACGCAGTTCTGCAAGTTCTGACAGACTTTGCAATTCCTGAAGGGGCACAGATCAGCCTGAAGATCCTTCCACCTCGGCTTCCTCATGAAATCCTCCTCCTTCACCTCTGTCTCGCGGTGAAGCCTCTCGTGCTTCTTCCTCTCCTTGTACTCGCGCCAGGACTCGTCCACGTTGTCCTGGCTCCTGATCCGCCTCGGTTGGTTCTTCAAGCCCTGCTCGGAGTCGAAGCTGCCCCCCACCTGACCCAATAGAACGTCGCTTCTCGTTTTTCGGTAGAGCTTCCGCTTCTCCGGGCCCGGGAACTCCCTCGCCTGTACCTTCTGACGGCTATTCGAGTCCATCGCCTTCAGCGCCTCTTGGACAGCGTCGCTCCTTGACCGACGGCACACACTTCGCCTCAGCAGATCCTCGGAACGCGACTTGTCACTCCTCGATATCTCTCTCTCCAGCTGCCTGGCCATCTTCTGTCTGTCCTGAAGCACCTCTGGATCGAACCCGATGACGTTCGTCTCGCTGCGCACCTTCCGAGTGCAATAGCCCCTAGGACCCTCGTTGCGCCTGCAATCCGAGTACCTCTTCTTGATCCCATCACCTGACTGCTCCAGCGAGTCGCAGCGGCCCGAGCTGGTCGACCGTTCCTGCACCATCTTCTGCTGCAGCTTCCTCTGCAGGAACGCCCTCACCTTCTCCAGCTCCTCGTTCTTGATCTTCCTAACTGTTCTTTCGTTTCCTTCGTTCTCCTTCCCTGCCTCCTTCAGCTTCGAGCTCCCATTCAACTCTGGCGGCTTCTCCATTAAATCGTTCCTTGAAACATCCTTGAAGGCTTCCGGGTCGCAGGACGTCCTCAGCCTCGCTTCATCGATATCTTCCTTGATGGCTCTCCTCAGACGGTTCAAGCCATCTTCGATTCTTTTGTCTCTATTTCTGTCACCGTTAGTATTCCACTTCACCTTGTCGCCAGTCTCTTCTTCCTCCAAATATACAGGTCTGGGCAGAGTCTCGCTGTGGCTCCTCAAGTAGGCCTTCACCTTCTTGCACCTCGCTTTGGCGACTTCCTCGGGAGTCATGCCCGCTGTGCTCTTCGTCCGTAGGTCGTCTATAATCTGCTGTCGAAGGTAATCGCCGGCGGAGTACCTCTTCACCGTCGACTTCGCCTCGTCGTTCTGCTTTGCAGGCGACTCTGGCCCGCCGGAGTGCCTCTTCCTGCCTCGCTTCTCTTTTTCCTTCACGGTCACTTCGCTCCTGGACTTCCGTGGCCTGTAGCCGAATTCGCAGCTGCCGAACTTCGAGCTGAACCCGTCCACGTTCCGATTCCCTTGCGCTGGCGCGATAATCGTTGAGGCGGTACACGAAGAGAGGGATGAGGAAGCAGTTGGGGTCTTTGGAGTGGAAGGGAACTCCTCGTAGGACTTGAGACCCTCGCGAAATGAGCCTCTAGCTTTCTGCGCCGTTCTTCCAGTTGTCTCCACCAGCAGGCGGCCATCTTTGTCCAGCAGCTGGATAACAGGAAGCGTGTCCGCGGAGGTGGTTAGCTCCCACTCCCAGTGCAACGGTTTGTCTAGCTTCAGCCTGATGATCGGCTCCGCTGGATCGCTAGTCGACGAGGAATCCGGAGTGACTAGACTGGAGGTGGTGGCTGTTATAATCGGATGTTCGTTGTTCATGTTTTCGGTCTTCGTGGTCCAAAAAAACGCGAGGCGGGTTGGGTTTGATCATGCGGGGTTTGGGGTAACTATAGAACTCTACAGGCGTTGATGGTCCTCGATGATTTATCAAAGTGCAGCGTTGTGAATTTGGTTTAGCTACTCTTCAAGTATGAAGGAATTATTGCGGAGGTACTGCATTCATTCATGTTGATTTGGTAACATACGTGAAGGGAAAGAGAGTGCTTCTGTAACTGGAATGAAAATTTGAACTTGTCAATATTTCCTCCTATTTAATGCGCAAATACTCATTCAGAGGTGTCAGGAACTGTCAAGGAAATTGAAGCACGTCGCACTTACACTTGTCAGATCATCGGAAGAATTCTGTCACTCCGTTCTTCATTTCTTCAGTATCATTCACTTTTGGTATAAAGATATTCTCGAGTGAAATGTAAATATTTCGGCCACAGAGTTCGTTCACATTATCACAATCCTTATTTCTGCTTCTTCCACTCCCGCTAATCACTGCTCCACGCCCGCCGATAATTACCATTCCACATTTCAATTTGCAAAATGTTCTGCTTTTTGGCCGAGACGATGCACATGATATCCACTGCACGGCAGACACGCTTGAGAGTCATTCTTCGACGGATTCGAATGAATATTACATCCCTTATGTAACGTGACCTCAGACGCTTGGCAGATTGTCAGAATCGAGGGAGTTTGACTTTGGGATGTTTCCGAAACGGCATCCTACCCTTTTCCTATCTGGCTTCGCTATATTTGCGGTTATTTTTCGTGAATATACGAACGAACTTTTCCCACTGCCCCTCGATCGTCGAAGAGAACAATTCTAGGAATAGATATCGACAGACGTCTCTGTTCTCTTGAAAGAAAGACACGTATCTGCGTTTAACACATTCCCGCAAAGTGATCTAAAAATTTGTAAAATTTCATTGGAGAATATAAATAGAGGAAGCCAAATTTACCCCCTCAGAAATCCCTCTCGAATTCTCAATGGATATAATTGTACGCTTAAGTTCCGAGCAAGAAGCAAGATGACAGGTGGACGATTTAAATCATACGTACAAAATAGTTTTAAATAGAAAATAATTTGTGCTCGAGCTAGATCCCTCGGCGATTAAATATAGCTGAATGTATGTCAGTCACTTGAAATCAATGCAATCAAGTCGCATCTCACTTCTCCTTCCAATACTCAACGTCCACTTGCAACCGCTCAAGAACACAACTATTTTACCACCAATTAAAACCAAGACATCGAGCACACCCAGCGCAGCACTCCGAAATAAACGTGCAACAAGAATCACGCGGCGTTCACTACTCGCTTTACAACCGTACTGGCGAGAAATAGCGGGCAGTTCGCGCGAAAGCCGAACTACGCGTGTTTACAAGTACGGGTTATAAATAATCCGGCGCGAAACTGCAAGTAGCGGCATCGAAACTTTCCCACCAATCTATGATCCAGCGATTCTCCCCAAAATTCTAAATTTCCTTCACCTTGCTCCCTCCGCGCTGAATTTCCCAGAATCCTCGCTGCCAAAAGATCCCCCCGCACCCAGCAGCTAAGTATCCGCGCGTGGAACAGCGAACGACGAGCGTGGAGCGGAATCAACAAATGCGGAGCAACGTGACCCGAAAGTGGCGAACTTTCGGTGAGATACTGTTCGACCGAGTTCTCACGAGCCGGGAAACTTCGGGGTGTCCTGATTTTCCAACTAGCCCGACTTCTCGCGCGCGCGAGTGTGTCCACGCATCTGAAAATCGCCGGGCCGTCGAAGCGACGAGCTAGTCGCGATCGGGCTTCGCACGGACGATAGATCGATTCCCCGGTTACAGGCCCGCGTGAGCATCGCCAGTTGTGTGCAACGAAGGAGGGAGGATGGCGGGAACGTCGCGGTTCGGCCAATTATCGAACGCACCTCTGGATTCGGGCCACGAGGACGAGGCTCGCGACTCGTCCCGCGTACGGACCGCTCTTTACCGATCGCTATCGATCGTCGCCGGGGTGCAGCATCGTCGGTGTAGCCGTGACTCGCGTACGAACCAGCCACGGATTCACTGAGGCAGCGCGGCTCGGCTGCTTGGCGGCAACGGCGTGTAAACCCACGGTGGCGTCATACCAATCCGAAAATAAATCCCGCGGGATCCAATGGTCTGTAGGGCGCAGGAATGCTGGCACGTGGGATGTGTCACGAATATCATTTGCCAGCACGGCTCCACATGCTCTCCTCTGTTCCGCCAGGTATGCGCCGTCAGTCCGCGCGCACCGCCGGGCCCCATTGGGAGCGTGACATTTTATTGGGTCATCCTTTGCGAAACGGATTTGCTTGCTGCAACCTCGGAACGCGAATGACGAATAGTCTATGATGCTTGAGAGACGCTGGATTTCCTCCGTTTTCTGTGACTTATAGCCTCTTTTTAAGTTTGAGGGTGTTGTGACGGTGAACGGACGGCTGAGGTTGGTGTTTCTGCGTAAGAATATTGATGAGTTCGATGCTACCCCTTACGCGTTGGTGTCGGAAGTGTATTGATTGCATTACTTAGGCTGCAAACCTTGGTAGCTTCTTCAGTTTGTGATTGAGGTAGTGGAGTAGATAGGATTTTAGAATAAAGGGATTTTCGTTCACCTCCAGTTACTCACAAGGCAACACCGCGAACCCACGCGCACCGATTGGAACGCAACTTTGTGGGTTTACAGAGCGACTCAAGACGAGAACAACGGTGTGTTTCATTCCTGCTCAATCGCTCTTTAAGGGGGATTCTCGTCTAATAGCCCCAAAAGTAACTGATATTTAAGATTTTTTTAAACAAAAACCGTTGGCCATATTGGATTAAACTCGTTTCCACACCCTTAATAGTCGAGTCACTCTATAAAGCCGCTAAGTTGCGTCCCAATCGGGGAATGCGGGTTCGCGATATTCCCTTAAAGGAAATATGGCAGTCTGGAACACAGCGTCGGCTAATTTCACAAGCCACCTTCGCCGTTTAAGGAATTAACATTGTTGACAAGAATTTCTCTCGTCATGGTTGCAAGTTTCGAGATAAGTTTTATCCGAAGTTTCGTTAGAAGTTTCTAAGTGCCCAAAATTCGGCAATTTGATGCAACGATGTAGATGTAGAGTTTGTCTGCTGTTGTGTGCAGCCGAGGCGCGCAACATTGTTTGCTAAAAGCGACCCATAGCCACAGCAGATTAATGGCCGATGGAAAATTTGTTTACATTCGATCACGTGAGCTGCAGGCCGTGTATGCGGACAGGTGCATATGTGCACCACGGCTGGATACGGAAATAAAACGTACAGTTCATCACGCCCTATGTTGCGGTTGCTTTTGGTGGCTCAAAGGTGACGCCAGTTTGTGGTTTAACGGTGTGGGTTACAGTAGAACCTCAATTACTTATTGAAGACTCATTGAAAAACTTCAACAACGTAAACACGAATAAAAATTAGACCATTTTCATCGTCCTCCAGTCAAGTCTCTGAATTCATTTGAATGTTCTTATAAACAGTGACGGCCAGAGTGTCAGCTTACCCCATGGCAAGTGGGTCCCCTTAAACATCGGACAATAATAATAAATATTACTAAAAAATATACATTTATATCGCAAACAATTTAATTGTACTTTTTTGCCACGTATGTATTTATTGAAAATTTTATTTATTCGTTATAAAAATTAAATGATAGCTTTATGTTTGTCGGTTAACCCCCTTCGCTTCCAGGCAACCAATATTTTTAGACCCAGTCCACTACAGCTTATAAAGTTAGCCTAATTTCGTGTCACACATTACTTGAATATTGTTTATGAATTTGTGAATATTCCGCGATACGTGCGAGTATTATTTTTACACGGAAAGTTTCCCAAAACGATGTTAAGCTCGTTAACGTGCAATTTTTCAAAGTACTAATGCCAGTAGCTGAAACTGAGAGAGGAAGCTGTTAAATGAAATCTAATACGAGGGAACTGGGGGAACCGTTAATTTAAGTTCCCGTACAAGTTTATGACTTCGAGGAGGAATCACATTAGTTGAAATCTAGTTAACTGAAATCGTCCAATAACAACGTCGTTCCATTGAAGCCGATGAAAAGTTTGTGATCTAATGGTAGACTCGAAACGCGGTTCAATTCATAAACGTTTGTAATTACTTTAGCTCCAAAACAGTCCATATTTCACGTTTGGAAGCTGCTTATTCAACGTAAAATTTCACCTCGTTAGATTCTACGTCACTTGCAGTGAATTCAGGGAAATAAAATCCAGTAAGTTCGTGTTTATTCGTTTCCACATCCAGAGTGTTATTAATGCCTGCTTTACTTCTGCCTAAATCGTACGATTCTAACCAGTTCAGTGGAGACAAAGTTGATTTCGCGATATAATTAGAACGAACCCGCCTAAATTTAGGAAGAATGATACGCGTGAGTTGCCATTAATCGATAGGAACGGCCGTTAATAGACGCTCCATTTTCGCAACATGTGTGCAAAAGGTGAGTCACGGTGGAGGACGCGGAATTGCCAAAAATTGCCACTCTGACACAAATCGTCTCGTTACTCATCCACAACGGTTGCGTAAGCGGGGGATCCGCGATCTCCGAAGACACGGGGAGATGAATACTGGAACACTGTCCGATAAATTTTTGTTCAAACGGATACACCGTCGGCATAAATCTTTCCAGTTAATGTTCCGTTGTCGTGCACACGGTCCTTTGACCAAAACGGAACGAAGTGCGAGTGAAAACGTTTCTGCCGCAATAGGGTGAATGCTTTATCCGGTGGAACAAAGCGAATGAATATTCCTCGCTCTATTACAAACACATTGATCCAATTTGGAGGTATAAGATGTCGCTGCGATTCCCTCTATGCTTTTCAGTTCCTTCCAAATCAGTCGCTCGGGCAAAGAAGCTTTCCGAATCGGAGCAGAGAATCGTGCTCAAAGAAATCTGTATACTTATATAATAATTGTGGGGGAATGGAATTCCCCTTTCAAACGTGAAAATTATTTCTCTATTCAGCTTGGCTTAATCCGCACTTGAGCAACACGGAAACTGTATCGTGAGTTCTCAGAATTTCTTCTCGCTAAACGGGGAGGCTTTAGCGCATTTTTCATATCTTCGCAATTTACTACCTGGATGCTGGACATTCTTCGTGCTCTGAGCGATTTAAGACGAACGCGTTTCAAGTTTGTTTTTAAGATTTTTTAATTCTCCACTCTCCGGCACCCACGATACCAGAGTATTCCTTGAAAGAGGTAACACATAGCTTAACATTTGAGTCCAGAGGGTGGACTCAACAGCAACCCCTTTGTTTGCAAAAACAGATTGCAAATTTGGTTTCTCGATCATGCGAGTTCTCCATAAGGATTTGCGTTAAATTTAAACGGTGCGTCGATCAATATCGCGCGAGCAGGTGGTCGAATTAATTGCGAAACGTCCTCGTAGCATAGAAAATAATAATTTATTCAGCGTTCGGCGGAAATATAAACGTACAATGTACTGCGGGAGAAAACATTCCTTTTCGAAACGAATATAATCGGCGACTATCCTGTTCCAAATGTCAACATCGAATGACTCTATTAAATGCAATGACTCATTATTGAGGCATTGTTGGCACACACATTTACGCACGTTTTGCGCCTCGTCCGCTAAAAGTTATAAAACGGTAATAACATCCTCGTGGTCGTTTAAAAATATATTAAGAAGCTTGATCGATCGATTCCTTTAAACTCTTCACTCATGATTTCCTTTCCCTTCTGATAGATACCAGCCACGTCCTCAAGCATTCGTGCTTGACGAGCATGAATGTACAATGGATTCTCCGTGCGTGCTTTAGTTTGTTGTTTCCTCGATGCACATCTCGGTTTATTTACTTTTTGCGTTTAAATTACAATTGCTTTATGTTTTCTTCCGCGACAGCAACCCGAATAGAAATGCAGCTCTAAATATTCAGTCGACGTTGGGCTGAATAAATAAAATGTATGTATGTATGTATTTTTAACTGTTCCTTTTTGAACAAATATTTTACAGGAAGTTACGTGAAAATGTTCTGGGGTGTCTTCTGAATTTGTTTTTTTTTTTACTGCTTTTGAGTTACGACGTGTAATATATGTAAAAAAAAATTTTACATCGTTTGAGGCAAATCCGATAAAAAATGAGCAAAGATCTGCACTCATTACTGTTTGGCGCAATACGAATGAAATAGATTTTAAAAATTTGCCAAGAATAGAAATGAAAACTTATGAACTTAATAACTACTACTTATTGTGTGAAAATATATATTTTTCAATTAGTATTCTCTTTTTAATTTTAAGTCAAAGCAATAATTTTGTAAACAGTCTTTCGTAATTTACTTGAAGTTGGTAAATATAGAGCTGCAAGGTCCTCAATTGTGAAGTCACGTTTGAAATTACTTGTTTGTCAGATTATAAATTCGAATTTGAAGAAGTGAATGGAATGAATACTTAAAAAAAATTGATGAAGAGTTTGTAAAAGTTGAAAACCAATTATAAAAAAATAAAAGCTTGTAATAAATTTATAAAGCAGGCCACATGCAAGTAAATTGGTATTAAAAATTTCAAATATTCGTTTCGCATTCACGCGTTCGGAAGTTAAACGAATTATTGGGTAGCTTTTTTGGAAGTTCCATGGAACGTAGAAGACTGTTATTTCTGGTTGACGCGAGAATGCAAAGAGTTTTTCAAAGCGACGAAAAGAATCCAGTGTACAGTGGTTTCTTGCTTTTGCGATCTGCATTTAAAAATGGGCGACTACGCGTGAATTCGCTCTGAAAACGCGATACATCGCTCGCGATTCGCACTTCCTGCGCTTCGTTCTACCTAACTATGTAAATCAACGTTATAAAAGGTCGCATAACCAACGGGGCGAGGGGGATAAATCGCATTGCGTTTTACGGGATAATTATCGCGTAATAATACTCACATACATCTTGTACAAATACATGCACATATATATCTCTATAAATATATACACAGTTACTTCCACTCGTCCTCACAAGGAGCATAAATATCGAATAGAAGTGAAAGAAGTCAGTATATGAATTCTTCTACCCAAACTGTTAAATGTATCAATCAAACATTCAATTTAATACAACTTTTTACGCGAGCCTGATCTGCGAATAGCTTTTAAGCGAAAGCAAAACAAGAAACTCAATTACCCTACATCATTTGAAAAAAAATCAAAATGTAGTTCAAAAGGATCTTAAATTTAAAAAAAATAGCGCAATATTAAGTGGCCGTTTAAGATCACTAAAATAATATTTAAATAATATTAAAATATTAAGTAAATATTAAAAATATTCAGATATTAAATAATATTAAAATATTATTTCCAATATATCGCCATATTTAGCTTAGCTGCTACGTTAATATAATTTCAATTTAAACACGATTCTTTCGACTTCTACCCATCGTCTACGTCCAACACGACCACGATTGGCAGCAACTGTGCGTATATAATAATACTAAGTCGTAAGAAGCATTTCATTTACGTATATCCTAGGTATGAACGACACATTATTCTCATCGTTACCATTAATTTCCACCTACGTCGTATAATAAAGTAATGCACTCGGTCTAACGATAAATTATCGTACTTACAATAACTCAACAGAGGAAGATAATAAAACGATTGCGTAATTACACCGCGTTAAGTCTCATTTGGCCGACGAATTGCACGCTTTCGAAGGAAACCGCTATATATCACCATCGGTATGTCGGTGTTTTAAAAAGTACTATCATTTCAATTTGTACTCGCCATCGTCATTCAACGCTCCATTCTGATTTCTAATAACACATCGAAATCTCCAAAATATCATGTGACTTCCTGTTAAAACATGGTAGAACGTAAAGTGGAAAGTCGCATCCAACAAGATTCGATCTCAACGGATAAATAAAAAAGCATGAACGCGATCTCGTAAAAAAACGCGAGTTTTCCTTGCTGCAAACTTGCCAAAGGGCGTGTGAAGGCTTGGAAAGTCCTTTTACTAGATCTGTCACGCATGTTAGAAACTTTCTGCCACCTGCTGCAGTCGACGTACCCGAAATCGGGCAACTTTGCACGCGCCTCTGCTGCAGCTATCTTCCAGAACGCGATTTTACCATAAAATTCAATTATTTGAACAGTTCCGATGATCTGTGTACCACAGAAAGTAATTTGAATCCTCTGATTAAATAAATTTTATGGAGCGCGAGAAACTTCGATCCTCCTCATCCCCGCGAACATCCACGTAACCCTGGACGTATTTAAAAGTCCCAGATTTTCTAACCGAACGCGTAAATTACCTTACGCGTTGCATCGACTGCCATAAATAATATATAAACCATATTTATTTGAAAGAGGTAAGGCATTACACTCGTTCTGGATTCACGACTACACTTAATCCAAAGGAGATGGTGGGAACGCGACACGAGTGAAGAGCGACCGGTGAATAGCAAAATGGGAGTACTTTTTACGACACTGAATACTAATATGCGTTAAATCGATCTGCTGAACACGTACACGTAACACAACAGCGCAACAAGTATATTATTTCGCTGCTACACTACCACGTAAATTACGTCCAGTTTACGTTATAATTACACAACACGCGCGGGACAATAATGGGGAGGGGGATTATACGCGCGAGTATCCTGCGATAGCTTCGCCAAAAAACAACGTTCTCCTATAAAGACGCGCAAGGAAGTTTGCGACAATAACAGAGCTAAAAGCAGATCGCCGTTTCGTTTAACGTGCACGACTATAGTCTGAACAGAATCAAGTGGACACTCGAGGCCGGTGACGCAGGCTGCCCCACCACTCCGTCCCTTGCCACGAGTCGCGAACCTGTGACATATTGTGGGGGAAGTGAGCAGTTGACTTTGTCGCGGCTATAAGTTCATCGGAGAACGGAAACTCGCGGTGCTAGAGAACATCAACGAAAGAACAGATTTTCAGTGGACGAAATGGACATTTTTACCACTGTGCGCTTCATCTTTGTGATACTTTTGCGAAATTTATTTATGTTCGGTTGAATCATCAGTGTTCTATTTTGGTGTTTTTATTGGATTGTATTTTGAGGTAGGAAATGTTTGTGAATGGCATAGGAGGATTATTTCGGAAGCAAGTGAAGTTAAGCTTGTTAAATTTGTAAAAGAATAACCGCTATGCAGAGTAGAAAGATTTGCATTAATACCACGGATGCTCTGGAGCAGCTAACTAAGTTCAATCGAGGAATCATTATTTCCCCGTTTTAGATGTTGAATTCCCAAGTTTTCTAGGTTGAATACCAAGTGATCTTAGTCGCCTAGGGCAGCGCCAGCATCCGCGACGACGAAAAACCTTGAAAACTCGTTTAGCTCCGTAAGCTTTCTAATTAATATTACGCCCAAGCTCGTCCAAAACTATCCTGCGAAACTTTTGCCCCGATTGAATCGTTACGTCGTCCAAGAAATACTGTCTGAAACGAAGCCACAAATTGCGCGGCTTTTTGTTTTCGTTCCCGCTCGCTCCTCGTCGAGGGGGTAGTAAATCTAGCGGAGGCCCCCATTACCCGAGAATACGTAAAATAAGTCGGACAAAATGATGCGAGGAATTACGAGCCGGGAAGCGTCGGAGAAACCGGCCGGATCGAATAAATCTGAGCCAAAGATCCTGGGTTTGATCGTAGCTGATGCACTTGACCGAAAGATCTGTTTGCTGGCTGAACCTGCATCCGCCTTGTAACTCTAAATCCCTCTGGAATGGCGAAAAATCCGTTTGCCGCGATCTACCTATCGACCGGACCCCGAACGTCCGCCAGACAAACGGTTTGCCTAAATGAAACGTCACGTGCCCTTTTTCCTGCTGCGAGGAAGACTTGGAGAAATGGAAGAAGGGAAACCATTCGGAAGCATGCGATTATGTGAATGTGCTGAACGACATCGATTCGTTTGCTGACCAACAGATTACGTGGTCGTGGGTTTGTAGGATGATTCATGTTTTCTTGAGATAGGAAGCTATTTCTGCTAGCCACTGAAGCATCTTTGGGATTTCATTACCTTAATATATAAAGCAGAAAGTCTGTGTGTTTGTGTGTTTGTCTGCCGCCTAAAAACCCGAACGGTAAACTCTGAGATGGCGAAATGTGCCTCAGCTCATTATGCGTGGCTAATCCAGATGAATGTGACTATTTTCACAAAAAAAAAACTGAAAAATGTGACTCTTTTTTTATAAAATCAGTATCTAAATTCCGGGCAAAGCCGAGTATTAAAGCTAGTATTTGATAATACTCTGTACTCTGAGCTCATGTAGGTGTACTTTTAGACACTTTATGGGATTTTATGGACAAATATGCAATTGTTGTATTAACGAATTATTGTCCTCGTCTCCTTTCTTTTTTTCTGAAAGTGGCGAAATCTGTTTTATGTTTGGTAATCATTTGTCTTGTAATTTTAAGACATATTTTTAAGACTTCAGTGGCAAGAATTCTTATCAGTGGGTCTCGCTGAGCACTGAAAACTCTGTTCTTCGGTTAGAAAGAAATCTTCGGGAAGGGAATGCTTGCTGTAGCGCCACGAAGCATCGAGGGTAAAATGTCGAGACTCGGGGGAACGACGACAACGACGACTTGTAAAAACTACAGTTTAACTATACAGTACAGTAAAATACGAGACGCGGGGTTTCTGGTTTTGGAACGAAGCGATTAATACCTGAACATTCCTTGCCTTCTGCTGCGGCTTGTATCTACGGGGAAAAAAAACGAAACAAACGGTTATTACTTTCCAATAACTGGACCCATGTTACAAGACTGCACTTAGAATGCATTTTCCCATTTCGCTGAAGCTCTAACTTCACTACACACTGCACTCAAATCCCCTCTTTATCCCGAGTTACTCGATAAAATAAGTGCTTTACGAATCGTCATTTCATACAAACGCAAATATTGAAAGCTAGTCCATTATTCAACATCAACTAAATATACAAAAACTCCCAACATTTAATATTTACGAATTAAAGGAACTATCTGTCACTGAACATTAATTACACAGATGACCAACCTGAGCAGCGATTTCACGTTTGTCGACGGAGCACGAGTCAGCGTCCACAAACTCCACACCAGCACCTTTAAACTCGACTTTTTCGCTGAACACGGTTCCCCCAATTTCCGGTCTACCGGGAGCCCTCTTCTTTCCCGTCGATTTCGCCTCTCCGCTCGTGAGACTCCCCACGGCACCGTTCTCATCAGGACTCCCCGTACCGATCACAGTGTAGCCACCTTGAAACTTCACCGACTTCTTCCTCCTAACCATACCAGGTTGCTTGCTGGAATCGCCATGAGACTTCCGTACCCCGTCTCTCACCTTCACCCTTTCAACGCCACCGTCCTCTAGCAACCTTTCGACACGATCGTCGAATAAATTGGGATCTTGCTCGACACCGTGCTTCCCCACAGCAGCAGGCTTGATTTCATTCCTCGTCGACTCCATTAATATATCGGAACCCCTGTCCATCATAGACCCCTGAAAATGGTCCTTTCGCGCGTCCAAGGACCTAGCCTCGATGGCCCTCGCCTCCAGTCCCCTGCGGATGCTGAACACCGACTGGTGTCCCGTCATCGCGTCTCTCTCTACTATCTCCCTATCGTTAGATTTAGAATCTTTGTCAGCCGTCGTCGCCTCGCCTCGGATCTCGTAGTACTTAACGAAGCTCCTAACTCTACCCGGGGTTATCGTCATAGTGTCGCGGGATTGGTCGTCACTTACAGCTACGGGTGTTACGGCCCTGTTATTGTCATTATTATTACAATGGGGTCGAGGAATCCTCCTAGCTATGGCACTCTTTTCTCCGCTATCCGCCCTCGTCCTTAACTCTAACTGTTGGCCGCGCTTGCACGAGACATCCTCCGCGTGGCAGCGTCTCTTCAGCTCGCGAACGTTTGCGTCAGTCTTTTCGCCGCAGCCTGAAAGCTGCGGAGGTCCAGCGGAGTTCACCACGCCTCTGTCGCTTCCCTGGGGTGTCACGTCACTCTTCCTCGGCTCAAAACGACTTCCACCCGTACTAATCGGCGACTCGGGATGATCCTCGTTCTGGGACCATTCTGGTCTGTGCACGTCCACCTTCACCACCTCTATGCTGCCGTTGCGCGCGGTCTCGCGACTTCTTAGGGATACCGTGGACCCTAGTCTCGGTATAGTATTGATCGAAGAGCTAACATTTGAAGCTTCTGTAGGCTTCTCTGGCAATCGATCGCTCTTCTGTAGTGTCAGCTTCTGGTCGTTCATTAAAAATCCTGTAGGCATTTGAGTTTCGTCGTAACTCCTCTGTGGTGGTAAAGGAATCTTCTGTTCCAAAGTTGCGTTACTGTTGGCTGCTGCCTTGATAATGGTGCTATGCGAGGTGCTAGTGTTGCGTACACTTTCCATGTGATTTTCCGACTTTGATTCAATTCTTTCGTTGTCGTCGGTTTGTCGAGTGGTAGCTACTTGTGGAGAACCTTCGTCATTGCTTTTCGTCACAATATTTACTGGTTTCAGCTTGATGTGGTTGAAATTAGAGAGTAGTTCGTTCAACACGTCACACTTTGCCTCGCCAGCGTTCTTTTTTGCGGGTTCGAAAACTTTAGGATAGCCCGGCTTTGGAACAGCAGCAGGTATTTCTCTCTCCTTGGATTCTCGCAAATTCTTCTGGATCTCCATGTCCATTTTTATCGATTCGTTTAGCCTGCTTGCTAGGTGGCTTTCTTCTTTTAATGGGAGTAATTCTTCGTGCGCGGTCGTTGAAGATGGTTTCGGGTGAGCGGCAACGATCTTGCAACTTGACATGCTTGGTATTTCATAGGACTCCTCAGACAGCATGTTTTCCAGGAAGGAATTTCGTCGAATGTTAACTGGAACGCTCACGTTATCATTCTTCTTGGGGAACTCATCGTTTGCGAAAGTACCTTCAGGAAGCGAAATATTTTTAACTTCGCGTGCATTGCTTCTCGTGTTGGTAGAACTTTCCTCAACTTCGCGTGAAAATTTGTTAGAAGCTTCTGAACTATTCTCCTCTTCGAACATTTGATTTTCTTCCTCGGAATCAATTATCGAGAGATCATGGTGGTTTATAATATTTCGCAACGAATCGTTTACAAAAAGTTTCCTTTTGTATTCCTGAGAGCACTTGAGGTGGGCTTCTGACTCTGGCTTCTCATTTCCTTCTTCCTTCTCTTCTGCTGCTTTTTCATATGTCCCAGTTTCTGATTCATTTGATGTTAAGTGTTCTTCCGCAATATCGTCCTCTACTTCGCAAGTTTGATCACGAACTTCAGCCTCTGTTTCATTTATTGTCAATTTTCGTTCAATGGTCTCGAAACATGCTTCACTGATTACTGGTTCCACATCAAATTCAACCCTCATCTCCCGTTCAACAGCCTCACTCCCAACATCATTTGTACTTTCCACAACTGCCTCCTCATCCACCTGAATATTATTATTTTCTTTCTCAGAGGTCTCATCTGCCAATTCCTTATCATCCTGAGGTCCTCCATCTATCCCCATGCAATCCGATGCAGCTTCCCTAACAGATCCTTTCAAACTCTCATCTTTAACCTTATTCAACACAAAATTCCAATTGCATTCCATATTCGACATTGCGGAGTTCAACTCTGATTTACCAATGTCCGCGGCTTTCATCTTCGCCACCCTCCATTTAGAATCGAACGACTCCTTCTGCAAGTTCGTCGACGCCGAAGCACCAAAGGAGTCATTCGAATCAACGCCCTCATTCCCAGCAAGCGATCCTTCCTCAGCTAACTCAGCGGAAGTCAAAGCATTCTCCATTGGTGGTCTTTCAATAGCACTCTCTCCAGTCTCCAGAACCGAGCAGAAGGGCACGTCACCGAATTCATCAGGGTCCTGGGACCCCGCTCCGTGATCTCCATCCTCGCTTCCATCCGCGGCATTCGTTTCATCCTTGATTTCAGTCAGCCTCGCAGAGGTACCATAACTGCACTCGACTACCTCATCCACGAGAGGCTCGATATTCTGCAAGCTGTCGCACATGTCCTCGCCGTCGCCGCTTAAATCGTGATTGGGGGTCGAGGAACTGGGCGACTCGATCACGAACCTCACTTTAGTCAAACGCGGGACAGCCTGCTCCTGCTCAAAGCTCTCGTAGCACATCGGTCCTGCCGATCGTCGGATGTTCACCTTGTTGCTCCTGTCAATATAGTCCTCGAAGATGAAGCGGCTGGATTCTTGAACGTGGTCGATGAACTGGTCCGCGAAGCTGGCATTCCATCTGTCCAGGCACTTCTCGAAGGGCAGGTTCGTGGTGGTGACGCGGAAGCACAGCTCGTTCTCTTCATCAAGCGACTGCTCGAACGACTCGCGGAAAGAGTCGCGGACGGAGCCCGCGGGCGATCTCGTGCTGGGCTCCTCCTCGAGTGGCATCGCGTCAGACATCACGTTCTGGAAGTCGTGCAACGTGAAGAGCAACGGCGGGTATCTGTTGGGCTCGTTCCTCAGGGTCTCGAACATTGGGAACGGACGGTCGTTGAGTGCTGCAGAGCGGGCCATGTTGCGGGTGTCCTTCTTGTCGTTCGCACTGTTGCTCGTCTCCTTGGTCGGTATTAAGTCAGTGTCCTCGAACCGCAGAGATGACGGCTGGGGAGCTCCATCCGTTTCGGTGGAACTTAGACTGTTCAGCGCTCCCTCCGCGTCTTGGGTTACTGGATCCTCCGAAGTCGTTTCTTCCAGCGCATCTTGAGCTGTCTGAGACTTCGCTTTCCGCGCGGCTCGTGGCGGTGGCGGTGGCGGTGCCAGACGCTTTCTGTCTGGCTTCCTGAGACTCGGCGACGTCCTCTGTGGTGATTTCGCGGCCGCTGCGAACTTTGCTCTCCGCTTCTTGCGTCTCGGTGGGACTGGCGGCGTGCTTGCAGATTCCGCGCCTGAAACAACCATCGTCGACTCTTATTACCCTCTAAAACTCTTAATGGAAATGCTTGTGCTATATAGAGTGGCTGCAAAAAGCTGGACAGGTCACTTTCTTCCTCAAACCTTTAGCTTCACTTTCTGAGAGACATATTATAAATAATATATTATTTCACTACTCTTCAGTTTATCCACAAGTTTTGTTGAAATTTGAATACTTGAATTTTCGAATGTTAATGTAAAATTTGCACTCTGTAGCAGCATTAGTTGCACAGGTATGTAGAAGTTATCTGAATACTCGGTGCTTTGAAATTCCTAGCAGTGATTTGACATTTACATTTGTGCATTCTGGAGGCCGGTAGGCGACGGGTGTTATCGAGGCAAATCTAGATCCGGAAACGCGTGACTGACCACGGCGTAAGACCGCCCGATGGATACTAAAGGTGATTCTCTAGAAATGACAGACGATCCTCCGTGCCCCTTCCCTTCGCAGGCCGTGTGGTCAATAGCAGTGATTCACTAACGCTGCCAAGTTTAAATTTCCTATTGAATGAAGGAAGACCCTAACGAGACGTCTGGGTGAAATTCTAAAATCGATGGCGCCTCCGTGCGTGACCGAAGTCGCGAGCACTACCCAGTGCCAACTACAATTTTCGTCAGTACATATTCGAAACAACTAACGTTATCTAAACGCGATGTTGATAAACAATGGATGAAAAGTGAGCAATCATTATTTGCCCTATAGATGCGCAACCACGTTTGCAACAGATTTTGAAGCTGCTTGTACCTCTGACGTCGGTGCTTCTTTAAGAAGCTTACTCTAGGGGTGAAAGTAACTTGGCAGTTTGTGTTAGAAGGGGTAAGCTAGTTGAAAGTCGAAGTTTCTTGATACTTCTTCGGAAGGTTCGTTCTTGGAGAACGGAATCGAATCTTCGCTTTCGGAATGAGATTAAATAGCCAGGTTCGTGTTAAGGGGATGCCGGAATCGTGTGTCAAATATTACGGACACGTGAGAGATGGAGATCTGATTGCGATCTTTAGTTGCCAGTTAAAGGACAAGCTTGGCGTGACGGTTCGTATTAAATGGGCAAGCAGAAAGTGTAGCAAATGGTGCCGCCTTCGAACTGCGAGCAAGGCTTCGCCCGCTAATTGGATAAAAACAATTCGATTAAGTTACGTAGGCGGCCTTAATGGTATTTTCTGCGGGATCTTACGCGTACGAGCATCGACCATCTGCCATTCGAGAGTGGAAATTAAAGGACAATAGAAAGGTCAAGCGTAACTGGAATTATTAAGATCTCGTTTACATACTGCACACATAATGACGTATTCCTAAATAAAATGTACCTACGCTTTTAATGATCTATAATAATTCATTAAGTGTTCTGCAATCACTGCATATCAAGTATGACGATACTATCGCGAAGCCTGTATTAAATAAATATAGTCACTCACGTGATACTCTAAATGCAACAATTGAAAAAATATTTAAAAAGAGATGCAAATATATTTTCTGTCAGAGTTCTAAAGTTAGTGATACTTAATTTGCTGAACTTCTATTCTTTGTTCCTGTATAGGTAGAGTAAAATGCGTTATTAGAACAGCTACCAACCTGTTTACCGTCGATTAAATGAAGACTTGGCGGCTGGTCCTGCTGACGTCGAAGTCTTCTATACTGAGTAACATGCTGGCGGACTTAAGTGCCCCGTTATCGACGAGATCGCTCATGTACAGGCTGTTCGCATTGTGATTGCCCATTGCACTGGATGCAGCACTGCTATACGCGCTCGAAGTATTTTGCACGGACGCACCGTCGGTGGTCCTTTGGACGAGCCATTTATTCGTCACACTCGATGTATCCGCTTCCGAGGATACGTCGAATCTGATGCCACTGAAATCGATACCAGGGCATTCTGAAGTCTCTTCTCTGAATGATTATAGTAGTTATTCTGATAGGAAGACTATCATTTTTAAGCGACTTTACTTCTGTATTAACTTTGGCTCTATACTTCGGATAAGGCAAGTTCACTCATTTCCTTTTGTAATGGATATTATACCACGCTCAAATGAGTGCAATAAAAATGCATTTCCAATTTCTACTTTAATATCATATTAGTTGTTTCATCGCAAACTTCCTCCTCAAGGCAGACTACTTCACTATGTACACCGAACTTTAAACTTAACAGAAGAAAATCGATGGAAACCCACGATTACAACTTGTAATGATCAAAGTGCTGAATTCCTCGCAACAAGGGGCACCAAACAGACAAGAGGAAGATAGAGTTATATCCGAGATGAGTTGGTTTATTCTGGGTGCTCAAGGGGTCATGGGGAGAAGAGGTGAGGAACAGTTAGCTCTATAAAAGGGGAACGTAGTCTTAGACGAGTGGAAAAAGGACGAACGAAATCAGACGCGCAGAAAGGATAGACGCGCGGTGATGAAGAAAGGGTTGAATCGCAGAGTGATATCCATCTCCTATTAGATACTCTCTCTTTCTTGATATTCCAATTCAACATTCCACAATCTTGATAAATGCGCACAATACATTAAACAAGTTTATGCACTCACTTCAAATAATTATTCTGTACAACCGCCTGCTCGTGGTTCTGCCTAGAGGTCACGTTCTTACGAAGGGCAGGCTGCGAGAGGACCAGCTCGATCGTGTCAGACGTGCTCTGCAGCATCTTCAGAGCTTCCTCGTACCGTAAGTGTAATAAATTCTGGCCATTTATCGCCACGATACGATCGCCTGCAAGCGCAATAAGTTATCGTTGGAATTAATGAGGGCGCCGTGAAAAATTGATGCCCATTTAATTTGCATACCTTTGTTCACGTTACCAGCCATATCGGCCGACCCACCGACCGACACGGCTTGAACGTAGACGCCACCGTCGTTACCCTCCGTCACTTGCAAACCTATGCTGCCGCCGTGGCCTCTCTCCAGCTGGATCGTCTGCAGGATCCGCTCCTCGGCGAAGGATAGCTCCTCGAGGCGCGCCGCTAAGGAGGCCGACATCGATTCGTCGTCGGTAACGTGGAAGGTTTCGTCATCCGTACGGATGTCAGCATCTGGTAGATGAAAATTGAGGTAGTTGGATTTTTTTTAAATTCAGGTATCTTTACTTTTGTGCTTTGAAGTGCAGTAGCAATAATATATGTAGTTGTTCTATAGGGGTTGGTACTTTGTGTTAGCGGATGTTCGCAGGTTCAAAAGTTTTAAATGACGTTACTAACTGAGCACGTATGCTTCTGGCTGAGGAGATTCCGTCGATCTCGCGGAGAGCGATTGAATCGATGATTCTGTATCTGATTTCAGCGATAGGGACTCCATGTCGTCGGTAAGGGCGGTGTCTTTCTGCGCCACGCTGCTGTAGATGGCTCGCGTTCCCATTTTCACCCCTAGACGCCGTGGTAAGCTCGGTGTACGGTAACCACCCGTTTGCCTGGATGTGCCGTAGTTCGGTAAACTCGAAGTCTTTATCTGCAACATGTGCACGACCCTTCAGATTCTATGCTCTCTTCGTATTAATAAATTAAAAGTTAGATCGATGTTAAATTTTACCGTAGTTTCAATTCCTGCAACCCCTCCAATTCATTAAAAAATTACTCCCGAGTAACAAAACTGAGACCCCTGAAAGTTCTCTGTTTATATCGATTTTAAAGTCTTACACAAGAAATCCCTCGCTTCAAATTGAAAAGTAACTCAATCCCCTCTTAAAATTCAAATACCACTACAAACATCCTTCTAAAATCACAGCACCGCTGTCATCGAGTCCCAAGGATCAATAATCACGATTTCAGCAGAGCTCGTTATTCCTCGCGAAATGTCCACCCCCGAAATGCAAAATCGAGGTCAGAAAATCTCGGTTACCTTGTGTAACGACTTCTTCACATCCGCCACATCCCAGACCTCCTCGGGAACCGGGAACTCGTTCTTCCTCGAGATTCCAACCTTGTTGATCGCCGTGTAAAGCTCCTCAGGGTTCTCGGGCTTCGTCAGCTGATCCACGTCGTTGGGCGTCACGATCTTCGGTACGGAGTAACCGCATTCAGTCTCCGTTCCGAGCTCCATCCTCGGGCAGTTGTAAAGCTTCCCATCGCTTTTAATTCCCTTCGCGTCTAACGAGAGTGGCTCGTTGGGGATCGTTAAACTTCTCTCGGATTCATCTTCCGTGTCACGGGAC
This sequence comes from Andrena cerasifolii, assembly GCF_050908995.1. Lineage (NCBI taxonomy): Eukaryota > Metazoa > Arthropoda > Insecta > Hymenoptera > Andrenidae > Andrena > Andrena cerasifolii. The sequence goes on along the minus strand of NC_135124.1, from coordinate 10,744,397 downwards.
TCGCCTTCCGGCTCTAAACGGACGTTAACTTGCGCGTAAAGCGCGTCCTCCTCGAATGAATAGAGGCCGGGTTCGCGGTGATCGTCCTTCGTCTTCGGAGCCGCGTTCGTATCCTTCTGGGGGTTCTCGTTCTCCTTGTTCTGGTACTCTTCCAGCTGCATCACGTAATTCGGCCTCAACTGCGCGTTCTTCACCGTATTCGCTATGGCTATCTTAGTCTTGGTGTCCTGAGACTTGGACTTGGATGGCGAGGCCTTCGTCTCGGTGGTCATGGGGACTCCAAACTCTGGGAAGCGATACATTGCATTCCTGAATGGTTATTTTGATACTGAATAACTTTTTAGATAGTTAATTTTGATGGTGGTTCACTTTGGATGGGTGTATTAATGAGCTTCGGATTGGAAATGCCAAAGGAAATGTTGAACAATGTATTTCCACTTTCTTCTTTTCAATATTGGTATTTTTTGCAGCACTACTGTGCTAGATGTTAAAATGGAATGCATTTGGGTCTAAACGGCTTAATTTCACTGAAGCGAATGGAAAGTCGATATGTAAAAGCCGAAGCATACCTTTCGCGAGGCCCTGAAGCGAGGTAAGTTCCGAGCGTAGCCTCAGGAAGAACTGATGGTGCAGCGAGGTGAGCTTGAAAGCGAAGTAACTTCTGGAAAACAAAAATACTCTGAAACTCCATGCCCAAGCGACGTCTCGTGCCGTACATTAAATCGCCTTTTCAATCCCATTCAAGACCGTAGGAAACTCGAGACGGTTTCACCCCCTGCTTGCTACTTTCCTTTCACTTCAAAACTTCAAACAGATTCGACGTGACATACCTATTTAGCTCCATTTACTCGACAATCATTCATCGACAAACTGTGAAGCCTGGTGGCTCAATACCACTCAAATTATTACTATTTTATTATTATTTATTATGTAAATGGGAAAAAGGATTCACTTTAATGTACGAAAGGTACGTATATATTAAACATTAAAACAGATGAGGCTAGGGAAAAAACTAAAGCAACAGAACACACGGTACTCACTTTCGATGATCCATTCGTAGCTTAAACTTGCACCGTTTCCCATTCAGTTTGCTGTAAACAACCAAGCAGCTTTTGCTGTAGCTAAGCGTCTGAATGTCCTTCCACTGGAACTGCGCCAGTTCGACCCTTTCCCTCGGTTCCCCGCCCCTCTCGAACAGCTTCAACCCCTGCGCGTGTACGGCCAGCCAGACGTTGCTCTCCGTCTTCTTCTTGCCGCTTTTACCGCTTTTGCCGCTGTGGTTTATATTGTTATTGTTGTTCACGTTGTTATTGTTATTGTTGCAGGCCTCTTTGCGGCACTTGGGCGACTTCTGGCCCGCGTAAATGTCGTTCGAGGTGGCGCTCCTCGTTAGGCCTTGGGGCTTCGCCTCGTCACCGCTGTACGGGAACTTGGGGATGATTTCGCAGGAGCCTAACCGTGGGATCGGTATCCTGCCTCGCGGAGGATACTCCTGAGGCCTGCCGTAAGGGTCCTCGGTGGCATCCAGCAGCAATTCGTCAGACGAATCGCGGCTGTCGCTCGTCTTCCGGCGCCTCTGCTGCGCCATCACCTTCTCCAGCTCCTTCGAGTCCACGGTGGCGATGTAGTAGTGGGAGCCGTAATCTGGGAGCGTCTGTGCATGAGTGACGAACATTTCCTCGGCTTTGTTCGAGTCCAGACCACGTCTGTCCCGATGAGCCTGGTGGAGGCGGGCTCGGAGAGCCTCCGTCCCTCCGTTGCACGGCTGAGATTGATGCTGATCTATGTTCAGGATCAGCGACTCGGGGACGTAGTGCTCCAGCAGGAAGTAATCGCCGCAGCCGTGCTCCTACATAGGGGCGCGACAGGCCACGTGTTATCGAGATAGAACGATTTGGGCGTGATGGTGGCCTTGGGGAAAGGATGCAGGTACCGGAATCTGTTTTGAGGATTAGAGGGTTTGGTATGGGCTTCTGGAGGTTGATTTTTCTGTGAAATGTTAAGTAACATGGGGCTTCATTGGATGATGCAAGATGTTTATCAGGAAGCAAACCATGTTTGAGGAACTCTCGATTTGGTATTAAGGGGGATTGCGCCTTGTTGGGCCGAAAATATAGGTAATTATTTGTAATTTTTTTTGTATAAAAACGGTTCGACCAATTAATTTAAGGTCTGCCATGCTTTTTTTCACTGTCACACAAAAATTCAGAACAATAGTTCAAGATACAATAAAACAGCCTGCCAGACCTCAAATTAATTTGTCGAATCGTTTTTGTACAAAAAATTCATAAAGAATTACCTATTTTTCGGCCCAACAAGGCGCAATCCCCCTTAATAAGAGTAAAGAGAGTAAGATGGTGTTTGTGCAACGTGTTGTTGGGGTGTTATGACAATTTAATAATTGACTGTATACGGAATGATCGATAGTAGATGCTTAAAGACCAGTGAGGGCGGAAGATATATCGTTTTCGATGTATGGGATGATGAGTTAACATTCACTTGGATTGAGTAATTAGCCAGTATCAGTTTGCGCGCCTAGCTTCGTGAATATCGACGTTTAATTAATTTGATTTCGACTTACACGGTCTGGAACTGATATTTAATTTCATTGGTACGCGTGAATTCAACGAATCAAGTGTTTACTCACGTTCACATTATAATTCCCGAATTCAGCCTGAAGAGCTAGTCCGGTCAGATTAATTAACTCGTGGTGTGGACACACCAGCTGTTGCTCCAATATGCACCGTCGTATTTGCAGATACAGTAGATGCTTCGATATCCAACTCCTATAGAAATAAAATTCGTCGACATGTAAATACTCTTCACTCGTGCATCACAATTGTGTGGCTTGCAGGGTGGATGTACCAGTAAATGAACACGTACCAGTGCATGAACATTTTTTATTAGTAAAATAAGTTATTAAACTAAGCAACTAATTAATTAGGGACTTCTTTTAATTTCTTGCTTCATATCCAAACAATTGGAATCAATCGCGCTGCAAACATAATTTTATAATAGTGACTATTCATTACCCTTAAGTATTCATTTATTGGTGCGTTTATCCTAATTTTAAATTCTACTTGCAATTCAAAATTCTCCTGTACTACTATTTCGAAGTACGTGTAAACTCTTTCAGAAATGTTACTGCTACTCAACTCTTCAACGACAGTGCGCATTCACTATTTCGTATACCGTGAAAAATGAGTACGTGTGTTTCTTTATATGACAGCCAAGCAATAAATCTCCGAACAGCATTTCATCGAAATCCACGGTGTGATGTTTAACCATGAAAAGGGTACTCGAGCGTACCTTATACCACGAAGAGAGGGTAGAAAGAATCTGAGCCTCAAATACAGCATGAAACTAGTGGGAAGACCCAGGAGACCCTTACTCTTCCCGCTGCTTAGCCATCCTGGCGGTGCGACCTTATTCAATTTAGTGTCAGGGGGTAAGATCGCGAAATCACCCGCCAACAGCACGGCCAGGCCAAGGGTGAAGTTTTCGTCGAGGCATTCAGCTTGCACGATGGCCTGGAATCATTTGTAACGAACGTATTATGCCACCTATCGGGATTACGATTATAGATCGCTCTGTGGTCAGCTGCGATTCGTGTTCGTTGAATTATCGAGGAATACCTTGGTCTTCTCATTTTTACCCATTTCAAAGTAACTGTCTAACATTTCAGAGCAAATATAGGCAAAAATATTTTAACTTGATGCGTGATTTTTTAGAATAAATACACGATAATTGCGAACCACAGTATGTTTCTAATTGGTAAGATATACTTTTAAACGTAGAATTAATCTCAAATGGGAATTTTGTGATAGAAGTGAGATTGATCGATAGTATAAGAATTTCAGTCGCCTCTTGCACTTTGTAGGAAACTTTACATTGGACTTCGCGAAGTATATACATCTACCCGCGAAACTTCAAAATTTACTCTGCTCTCGAACTGCCTGAGCAAGTGATCGATAGATTTAAACCGTTAACATGCTTCTGAAATCTTTCATTTCATTTTCAACATATATGGCAAGTTAGTTAAATCTTTTAAATGAAAAACTGTGACTCCACTTCTGTGTGTAATAAAATATTACACACTAGCACAGATACTCAAATTGAACTTTAATCATTTTTAAAAAATAAATACGGTATAAGGAGTAATGTCGAATTGGGAGAAAATTGATTGAATTGATCCCCCACTTGAAACCGAGTCTTTCCACGTGATTGACGCTTGTTCAGGCTATACAATTGTTAGCATCGCATAACTCATGGTCTGTGGATTTGTCGTATATAACGATTAACCCCGGCAGGACGCCAGAATTTCTCGTGAGTTCACACTGGAATTTGTGGTCACGTCAACAACCACCAGGCCAACATCTTGGTCCTCCTGGTGCTCTATTAAACGACCATTCGAGACCGAAAACGAGCACAGGGCAACAGGGAGACCACTTGCACGTGTACATTTCAAATCGATTGAAAGAATAAAAAATATGTCTTCTTTCTTATTTTTTATGTATTAACTTAATCGTAATTGGTTCTATCATTAATAGAAAATTTGACATGGTAAATTATGAGGGTTGTAAGAAAATTTTAAATGATCAATTATGAGGGTTGTAAGAAAATTCTCCACGTGATGAAATATTCATAGTAATTCTAAAACATATTTCCACTTATGCAAACAGTCCTTTGCAAAGTGCCTATTTCACAAATGTGAACTATAAATTCACTGATAACGGAGAGTTATCAGTGCGTTACGAAATGTCAGATATACAGTTGAGTATGGTTCATGGACTTCCAATAAGAACGGAGTATCATAACAGCGCTTTTTGGCATTGAAAAATGATGTACTTATTTTTTAAAATTTATCAAGGATAATAATATGAAAGTGAAAAGGTGGTCCCATAATACCTGTAGTACTCTCTCTGTAGATTTCTTTGAGCCATATTGTTAGAAATAGAAAGACATAATTATCCCCGATTCGTGAAAAGACCTAGTTTCTCTTTACGTCATTGTGGAAAGTCAATAACGTTTCTGCAAATGACGTTATACGTATCATTCAAACATAATTGCCCAGCAAATTGAATCTCTTATCGTCGAGGGACACTCTCCATGGAAAACTCCCGTGCCAGTTCGCCCTTTTGATTAAACTTCACCACGTTTCATCGCTTTTCATCTTCGAAACGCGACGTATGTATGCTTCGAATCAATTTATGGGATTTTGTTGAACTTCCAACACCAGAGATTCATGTTACAAAATCAAGCGTGTATTGAAAGTAAAATGATTTGGCCAGTCGGATCGGTTAATGAAACTAAATGTACTAAGGGCTAATTTATTGTACAATTACCTGGAACAAATCACCGGCTGTGACTTTTTGAGGATCACAAGTCACCTCCACTCGTTGGCCAGTCAGCATTATCACAACTATTCGTCCAGAATTGCCAGCCTATTTTAAAGAATACAGATCATTTGTGGTTTAGGTTTGAAAATCACCATTTCCTAACATGCTTCAACTAAATGCCTACCTACATGTGATGTTCTTTCGTACTAATTTACTTAAAGTATTCAAAGCAAAAGTTACGGAATGATTTGATGTAAAATTTCATTCATTTCTCCTCAATTCTATATTTAACACTGACAATGTTAGAGGTAATAGATTTTTCTGTTTACTATTCCACGAATATTTCATTTTTGCTATATCGTGAAATTATTACAGTATCGTTGTTAAGGGGCAAACACGTATAAGAAGTGATTGTTATAATTATTATGAATAAATTTGTTGTGAACAAAATAAAAAACGATGTAACCAAGCTCCGGTATGGTCTAGTGGCTAGGATACCTGGCTTTCACCCAGGAGGCTCGGGTTCGATTCCCGGTACCGGAATAATTTTTTTTTTTTTGAATCCCTAATATACATAGTAAATAAACAATCTCTAATGCCAACATTATTTTGCTATGAATCCATTAATTTATATATTATTTAATGACAATTGAAGTAGTCGTTATCGAAACAGTTAGAATTCTGTGGACCTACTTAAGATATCCATATTTTATCCATATTTGTGACTTTTTACAAAATATTTATTTACATTATATAAAACGTATAATCTAGGAAGCATGAGAGTACTAACAATTGCCAATGATTTTTCTGTACTTGTCATAGTACTTGCTGATATTCATGCTGCATGACTTGACAACTTATTTGTTCATTATATTTGTTCATTATATTTATTCAATGAACGTTAATTGTTATATCATATTATTAACAATACTCCATATGAGCACACTTCTACATGCAAAAGAAATGTAGCTTCCATCTCCGGTATGGTCTAGTGGCTAGGATACCTGGCTCTCACCCAGGAGGCTCGGGTTCGATTCCCGGTACCGGAAAATTCTTTTTTATTGTTTTTTCTTTTAAAAATTGCTATTACAATTCACGTTACATAATCTCGTTCAATAACTATACAAAATTCAATGTTCCTGCATATTAAACAAGGGTTGAAAACGGTTATGATGAGTTAGAAATTTTGGTACCTTATAACAATTATTCAGAATATCAGTTCTTCATAACTGTTCTGTCAGAACCGATATATAACAGTTTGAAACAGTTATTTTCGGAACCGTTTCAACCCCTGATATTAAATAATCTTTCTATATAATAAATACATGTTTCAAGAGTCTATTCTTCTGAATATAGGTAACCACCAGACTCAACCAGCTTCGTCTTTACGTATCTTTCCATTTTGTTTCTTTATTTTCCTAGTTAGCCACTTCGATTTATACCAATTCCTGCTATCGCTACAATACTATTATACACAAATCATAAGAATTCGTTATGTTAAGTGAGTGTTAGTATACGATGGAAAGGAAAGTTTTGTTACCTTCACTTGGCCGACGCACAGTGTTTTCGGTGGCTGATTGGCACGCACCACGAATTCAGGGCCAACGCATTGCGCTTTGTTGAAACACCTCGTGGGTCCACCCACTGTCCTGTACAGGCGAGACGGTGCCCTTTGAACAGCTTTACCCCGCCGAGCCCTCGGTCCATTCTTTATCAGATTTCTGAAAGCATTGTTAACGGGCGTGTGCTCTGAGCGCGTGTCGTACAAACAATGTGCGCTAGAACAATGAAGACTCCCAAAACACATTTTTCACCTTTTTTTAATTTGTTCTGAAGCTCCACTACACAATTTCATTCTCTTGCGGTGATTTACCACCATAAGAATTCACTGAATTAGAGTACTATACTATAGAGTATTGTGAGATAACGAAGACACTTAATATCTTAAAAAAAAACAATTAACTTAATGGTTCTAAATATGATAGAGTCTTTAATGTAGGAACTGTGCTATATGTACTAGTTCTAGATGAGTTCTCTTCTTCACTGTGATGAGTTCTGTTCGGAGGTACATAGGTATACTGAGTTCCCCCTAAGTGGCCGCTTACAGAAAAGTTAGTTTTTGAAATTTATGGACAACGTGTCCGGGTCGTTTAAAAGAGTCCCAGGCTCACAGGCAAGGACTGTCAGACCGAGTGTCTGCCAGATGGGGCGTACAAATCGTTGAAAACCCTTACGAGTCCTAGACTTCTATGAGGAGACTTTCTCTCAGATTTGATGACATTGTGAAGGCATTTTTCGAGGAGTAATACATTTAATATCGATTCCAAAATTCCGTGGTATACCGGGCGATTATATCATTGTTCAATTTCATCAAAATACCCAAAATCGAGTGCAACAAGTTACCGACTTGACAGAATGGCCGTTCCTTCTCCCAGCACTTCAATAAACACCGCCACATTAGTATTAGATTCGACGCCCTTTCCCCAAAAGCAAAAACCAAATCCCCGTTAATCACTTCGTCCTCGCGAGTCAAAACAGCACACCCGTTCTTTGGCATGGTTAGAAAGGTTGTTGCGTGGTGGCGTCACAGAAATTTGAAATCAGTGAAAGAAACCCCCCCGTCGTTTACGGGATGGCTGCGCGAGGGCTTTCTACCTGGCAAACGCCGTTGTGTCCTTCCGCTTTGAGGCGCGAACACAGTCTTCTGGCACTCTTCCCTTTGAGGACGCTGGGTTACGGGGGTGGCGCGACCCAGATCGCTTGAAAGCATATATTAACGCGGACGTATGACTCGGGGGACAAACTTAATAATGCGGGCTGGGGAAAGGGGGCCAGAGTAACCGAAGGACTGTTTGACTGCTGAGCACCGCTCTCCACTCTAATTTAACGCCCCGTCTTCGCCTCGAGATTCATGAGATTCCGACGGAAAAGTACGAGCAAGAACGGTGGTTGTAAATTTCGCGGATGCACAGGGGTCGATCCGAGGCTATCGGGCATCCATTTTGTCTTCGGGATGCGCTATCGAACTCGAAGAATTGCGCGGGAGTCACGGACGTAATTGGCCCAGAAGGGAATTTATAATGAGTCGAGGCTTAACGTTTGTAACTTTAGTGACTGCTTTATTTTTAAAGAATCTTTCCGTCATTTTTAGGGTCCTTAGGCCACCTTGCCTGATTTGAATGATTAGAGAAAGTAGAGGGAAACTGAATACGTAAGTATTCAAGTGGAAAGTGAGAGTGACTTGTATAACAGAAAATGGTCAAGGTACTTTCAACGTTTGAAAAATCACTTAGACTTCCTGAAATATCGAATACGAGGAAGTTAAAGTATTTTTATAAACTCCAAAGTATTTTCTCAATGATTAGGCATCCATTTCTTCTTTCTGTACCACATTACACGCGCGAAAACATTGCAAATATTAATTACAAAATAATAAAAATCACTTACCTGGGTGGTTTCGCTGGTGGCTCCGATTTGCTGCTTTCGACGTCGGAGAACGTCGCCTTCTTCAAGGTGGTGATTATTCGCGGAGGTTTCGGCGGTCCTTGAACGCTCCTCACTCTCATGGAAGACACTGGATTTTGCTGTTGAACTACCTGCTCCTCTTTCCTCCTGCTGCCGGGGCATCTGTGATCGTTGGGCACGTGGTTCTGCTCAGGGAACCTCTTCAACTCCTCCTCCTGCTGCTCCCTGCTGGGAAGCTGAGGATTCGAGTGTTGCCTGCGCAATGCAGGATTCCCTCTTCCCGCTGATTTCCCATAAATCTCCTCCCGTGCACGGTCCGTGGCCGACGTAGCTATGTCTGGATGTGAGTAACCTGCTGCTGACGGCCGCCTGTGCGAAAGAAGTTTGTACTATTGAGTTGCTTCAAGCGGTACAGTAAGTATTCGAAGAGAAGTGATAAATATCCCACGGGTTAAACCTGAGAATCAAGATACTTAGCCCTTACTTCCTCAGAAGCAACTAGTTCCCAATCAAACAAAAATACTCGCGAGCCGTTCGAACCCATCACTACATTCGCCAAATGATCGAAACAAGAGTTTCCCACTCTGGAATGGCTAGAGAGGTATCTAAAACGTTTCCTTCCTCGACGTTTAACCGAGTTTCTGAAAGACATTCTTCCCGCGACGATGTCATGGCCCCTCGTCCCAGAATTAAAACGAAACGCGAGCCTCGCTGATTACACCCTCGCTCACAAATGAACGTGCATGCATTGCTAACAGCCCGCGAAACGGGGACATCTCGATTGAAGGGTTGAACAAACACTTGCCGCCTCGCGGAAAGTAATCGCAAGGATCATTAAGGGAGAGGTGCAGGGGAACGAATGAGACGCTACCTGGAGATCGTCGTGCCTGCATAAGCGTCCTCGTTACAATGGCCGACAGGTGGCTTTACGGACAGCCCGTTTACCCTGACGTCTTGCGAGCTGAGGAAAGGCTTGACGGGCAGCGCGTAAATAGGGTCGCTGTAAACGTTCCCTCCGGGACTGGTTTCGTCGACGACCGTCGTCGGTAGATTGCCACTGCTCCTCGTGTGCTGCAGCCTGCTGTACACTGGCTGGGAGTACGTTCTCGAGTGATGGTGGCGCCGCTGATGGTGGATCGCTGGGCCAGCCTGGCGCCCGCTAGCCTGCACGTTCAGCTGGGACTGAAACTGCCCTCTCCGATCCTCCGCGTTCACCTCCTGACGTCGATGCTGCTGCGACTGCTGGCCGCAGAGGCTTGTCAAGTTCGGGTGGGAGTGAGAGTTCTGGGACTGGAGCTTGAACAGGGCACCTTTCGCTGGGTGACGATGGGGGAAATGGTGCGTTTTGGGTATCTGAGGCTGCTGGGGAGGCTCCTGAAGCTGCTGGTGCTGATGCAGGTGGAATTGACTCAGGGACCGTTGCACCTGATCCTGTTGACACTGGCGGGCAGGGTTGAAGTGGGTGGACGAGTGATACGGACGATCTTGGTGTTGATGATGACTCGTTGGCTGACTGTGGGTCGATTGCAGTGGCTCGTGCTGCTGCGGGGCTTGCTGGTGGTGATGGGGATAATTGCTCTGACGACGACTCTGTTCTGGCCTTTCCAAAGGATTTCGCAGAGGCGGCGGTGGATTAAATTGCTGGTAGACTACGCGCCTCCGCGCAGCGAACTGCGGCGATTTCACCACTTCTCGGTACATGTCCATTACGATGTGGGTGAAAGGCTTTGATTGCAGCCGGGTACGGCAATACTCGGATATCACCTGCAACATAGAACAAATTTGTCCTTTTGTTAGAATTGCGGAGGAGATCCTCCAGCTTGTTGGAGAGCTTTTGGGCGAGATTTGGTGGTATCGGAAACATTCGCATATTTTTCATGTCTTGAAAAGAGAGATGCACTACAAATTTGATATTACCTGTGCTATTATCTTAAAATATATCCCCAATGGACGAAACCCCTCGTCATAGTTTCAACACAGACATGTTAAAAACAATTAAAAACAGTTTTAAGCCACAGTACAATCAGATACAAAATCGCAGAACTCGTGTACCATTTAGTAAAACATAATTCATTGATTACACCCCGCTACTATCGCCCGCCATCTGAGGGTGGCCGCCGGGCAAGCGGATCCAGTTGAGAATTCCCAACTGGAACGGGGCAAATGTTCTATTAGATTCACAAGTTCCTCAGAAACGATACTGTTACCAGTCCTCAGCGTGCTTAATGAGATTGTACACGCGTGTTTGTCGTGTTACGCGACCAGCCTGATTATCCGATTTCGGAATTGCCACCCTCGTCAGACAAACTATTAGTTTCGACAGGGCGGGGGGGAACAATGGCTCCGACGCCGAATTCCGTGGACTCTGTGAGCCACGATATCAACGGGGGAAGCTGCTCGGCAAGTCCAACCTATTATCGCTTCATTGTGCCACTGTTCTGCAACGACAAAAGCCAACTCTTGGATACGTGGCTGTCTTTGAAAGGCAATTCTCGGTGAACACGGAGTTGGTAGAAGTTCCTTTGTATTTTTCATACGTCTAGCCACCGTCACGGGAGGGTTGACAAAGGAACCCCGTAGATTCTGCTCGAGGCAGCTCAAGAATTTTTTAACAAAATTGCTTCAACCATCCTTGTATACTCTTCGGTTGAAATATATTATTTGTAACTGTTCGATGTACTGTGACGGATTGGTTAACTAGGAAAGTGTGTAAAGAAATTCTTTTTTCTCATTTTCGTGTACCTTCGCAAATTTGTGTATTCCTCAGATGGCAACTAAATAATATTTTTAGAGGTATTATTGACATTTTGTAAATTATTGTGTCACAGTTTTATTTGTTTTTTTAATTTAGCACTTTATGATCTTCCTTACTATTTTCAAATATAACAAAATTAACCCCCCCCCCCCCGAATTACATATTTCGGAAGGGTACAATGGAAGATTTTTTATTAATTTAAACGTAGTCTGACTAATATGGTAGTACGAATCTAAAATAATTCTCAAAAATAAATCGTGATTGCAAATTTGGTGTTCTAGAAGTCGAAAATATCCTACTGTATAAGTATAGTTTCCCCTTTTCGCCTGTTTGTGAGATAATTAACGTCACACAGATTAACATTGGTAAAGTAGGTTTGTATGAACACGCCCTTGACTTCGAGTCGTAGAAACATGATTGTAAGACTTTTAATTACGCGATAACACGGTCAGATTCGTTATCAAGTTATAATTATGAGAACTTGAGTCCGACACAACACTGAATTTGGTTTAATTACTTTGCTCGACGACGGAAACTACTTTCTGAGTAATTGGATTGAAGTTGTGCTGCTTTTTTAAATCACTAAAGTCTCGTGCCACGTGCAATAACGTTCCAGAAGATTTTATACCTCTACGCCTATTCCTGACATTTAGTTCGTTCATTTAAATCATTCCACCAATTATTTCGAGCAGTATATTTCCATAGCATGGCTGAAGCATCACTACACAGGCATTCTCCCGGCAAGTTTTCTAAATTTCCCACGAAAGAAAATCTATTGCTTCATATATATTAATCAAAAGGAACCCTGGGGCCTTGCAAACCTTAGTCACCCTTGAAAATATTAATTTGGGCGACTATCATAAGAAACAATTTAAAATTTCACCCAGAATAAGAGATCAACTCAAAAAACTTTTCAAATTGAATGTAAACAAAACAAGTGTTTCAAATCATATCTCAGTATATTAGTACACTTCTATGTCGTTAGAATTACCATCACTATGTATTCTTAAAAATGTTCAAACTACTACTGCGGAATCGTAAGAAGACTGCGCGATTCAAACCCAGAAGCCACCATCGAATCCTCATCAACCAAGATAGGAAATGGCTCACGTCGCCATTTCACGTTCACGAAACGGGGTTTAGATACCTGACCCCGATATCGCATCGTACTATCCTCTGGGTAGCAAAAAATCGATCGTTGGTGACAAACGTAAAATCAATAAGGTTAATTTAGCGCCAGCGTTCGCGGAAGGACGATGCAGTTCATTTTGGCAGCGAAAGTGTATTGTGAGTGAAAGGAGTATACATACGTACATCCAAGTCCTGGACGCAGACCCTTTCACACAAAAATCTGAGATCACCTCTGTGGCTCACAATTACTATACCAACTGTATTCACTTAGCAGAAGTGTCATACATTTAAAGAAGATGTACCAAAACACAAATGTGTGTAAATCACAAAGTGTCTCGTGTGGAGACGTCCTCGGGGGTGAAGATTGTAGTGTACCATTGAATATTAAATACAAGAAGTCCATGGGGGTATTCGACATACTTTTTAGAGATTAATACTTGAAGGATTCAAGGTATGGGCCTTAGGTAAATTTGTACAGTCTAAGGGCTTTGAGTGCAACAAGGTGGATAGGCGTTTTGGGTCTTTCAGGTTCTATATAAATTTATGGAAAGTACATTTAATGATTCATAGGTTTGAGGGTATAGCTTTACAGTTCACTAGAGTGTGCATCAAGTATATGTCAAGTGTATCTGCTCTATTAACTATGTCACTATACCCCTTCCACCCACATTACTCTTCATCTAGCCTCGTGGGACTCTGCCTTCGGTTTCATCTGCATAGCAGTCGACCGACGAAGCAAACGATCACGGAGGGGATAATTTATCGCTGGTGGCGGAGTCCCCGCTGAAATTGGTGGAGGTTCCTCGGGATTTCATCAATTTCGCGGGCCATTCAGGTGCAACCGATGAATTACGATCGCGCCAACGAATAGCTTTATTAAAAGTGGCCAACTTTCGCGAAGACGACGTCGCGCGAGATCGAGAACCATCCGTGGTAATCGCACGACCTTTCCTCTACCCATTGTCTGCTCGGAACCTACTATTTCTGAGACTTCAGTCAGAAAATGGAAGTTTGATCGACTTTGCTGTTTTTTCGTGAGTGACACCAAGAATTCGAAGTCTCAGGAATTTTGTGTAGAGTGTGGCACCGATTCCACCTAAAAAAAACTTGACTAATTTGTTAACAAATTTGGAAGAACTATTCTCCTTTTTAAGTGCATCGTATGATGGGTCCTTTTATGAGGAAAATAATTTGAAGAGGTTTATAACAGGGTAAGCAGTACTATTACTTCAAAATCATAAGTGAAATTGTTAAATAATTTGCATGTTTTAGGGGATTTTGTTAAGATAACTTCTTTTTAAAAGAGTTTTCGTGAGAATGTTTGTAGTAAAAGTAGAAAAATATGGGAAGGTATGATTAATCCGTAGACTGAAGCGCGAGACAGCGACACAGTGGAGGAGATCAAGTGAAAGAGGACCATATATGGTCAGACGTAGTATGCAACGTGACTGGAACTATCTTCCTCTGTAACTTTTCATGCGATGGTTATTTTAAAAATTGTTTTAAGTAAAAGTTGTTGTACTCGTGAAGACAGTACTTTATCCCCAGAGAATCACAAGATTTATTTTGCATATGAAACAAAAGACCATTAACCTTAATAAAATCCACTATACTGATGCTGTAATCATCACTACCTCTGTAACAAGATGTAACCTATTTTTGTGTACAAAAACTGACGAATTTTTCAATATTTCATTTTCCTTATTAGCAATACTTAATACAGCAATTTATACTTCTTTTATTTTAAACACATCTCACGTCTTTTCAACAGCCCGCATTATCAATATCTTTACACTATCATCAGCTCTCTAATAACTCCACCCTTACGTATCACTACCCAGCACACAAACTTTTTTTACAGTTACATATCATTGCAGTATGATTTTTTCTATAATTTTCCCTACTGAATCACAGAGAATTTTATGCATAAAACGACAATTAAATTTATCGATTGGCATAATGTAATTTCTGCACAATCAGCTTATTTTTATTATACCTCCGAATTTTTGTAATTCTCTGGAAGTAGCAGGTCCATGTTAGGTCCGGGTTATGTACGGTCGACTGCCATCCCGTTCTCTTTCCACCATTCCGTTCGCGCGATAGATAATACAATTAAATCGAGCACCCGTGTCCGCCTCCGCAAGCGCTCAAGTGCTCTCTGCGATCGCGTTAAGTTCGTCATATTCGCCTCTGTTCGACGGATCGTTCTGCCCTTCACGGACTCGATATTAATTAAATTTGTATCGGTAACGCGCCACGACAGCGGCGACGACAGCGATGTAATTGTGTAATCCTCGGCCCTTTGCTGTAGACGATTTAATGGAATATCCACTTTACATACAGCCATCTGCAGAGAAGTACTTAGGCCATTTCGATCGCTATCAGAATTATTTCGTAGCACTTCGTTAGATACAGAATGCTGCAAAGAGTGGCCCAGCATTTGTGTTATTTAATGATTCTAGAATTTGTTAATGCAACATCCTTGCTTCTATTTCATAACATTCTATAGTCATTTCGTGAGGGTTTCGTGAGGAATTTATAAGCAAATTCTGTATATGCTAGATAAAAAAATATGTTTTTAAAACTCTCTCATGACGAAACATATTTTTATCAAAATCCCACTTGGTTAGCTCTTTCCTATAAAATTATATATTTGCATAAACTTCCGCAGTGTAACTTACCAGCGAAGAAAATTATGAGGAATCATTGATAAATTTCCTGCTGACTTAAACAGTAAGATATACTACCCTCTGGTGAAGGTAGTTGACTAAGGAAACCTTGAATTTCTTGTGTCCAATGCACATACGTAAAATCAGTTCGTAGCTCTAGGTCACTTTTCGATTTATTCGATCGGATAACCAGAAGTTTAGCTTCGACATCGACACACGACGGTTCACAAATTTCAATAACATGAGCCACTGTATTTTATAGCTAGGATATTGCATTATTATGCCCAGGAACGTTTGCCCCTGACGTTCTCTCGTTGTTTGCACCGTATAAGCATCCGATTCAACTCCAATGCAGCTGCTTCTTCAATCGTGATCGCGGTTGAAGATAATACTGTGTTGTTCCTTGTTTCTGACCGTGACATGGAAATTAATTTTCGGCTTGCAAAAACGCCCCGCTAGCGTATTAATTAGCGATATCATATGGAATTGCAGGATTAAATTGGGTATAAATATGGATACAACTGAGTAAAAGAATTATGCAGATAAATGAAGGAATTTGATTCTGATTTTGTAAAGTGACCTCACAAATATGTATAGTTTAAATGAATATGTATTAGTTTTTATGGTAGTGGAGTGTTGAATCTGTTTGAACGACGAGGTGTGTTTAATTTGTGTTATTTGTTAACTTGTGTGAGAATTATCTTCTGATAGAACTGTGTTTGAATTTTTGATAGTCGTAATAATTTCTTTTTGATTTTTAATATTTAAAGAACGTCAATTTTGTCTCCTCATCTTTGTGTATCTTTTAAAATACGGCCATATTTGTGTGTCATAGGAGCGTAAATACTGCATTCTATAAAATTTATGTGACAATTTTCCCCGTGCAACCGTATATAGAGATAGGTTCTGACGAAGGAGGCGCACACAATAGGAAAATATCGAAGCCGAGCGACGCAGAATGAAATATCGAATAGCGAGGCGATACCTATTGAATTATTTCGCACGTTCGATGTAAGCGTCCGTTTACACGTGTATCGAAAATTTACAGTTCGGGCGTGCTCGATACGTGCCGAAAATCGGAATCACTAAGTTTCTGTTAACGGAATCCGATTTGCACGGAATATTTATGTGCAATCTGTTTAGAATACCTCTGGAAGTCCAGAGTTTCACAAAGTTATCAAGATAAAACAATAGATCCGAATAATTATTGGGAATCGTCAAAGGTTACTTTACACTTATCTCTAAACCATGAAGAAATAAAAAATTCTGAGTTCAATTCATAGAAAAGAATCCTTATCTAGCCTTTGAGAAACGATGTCCCCCGATCAAAACAAGGTCGACGCCCTCTTATAAAAGTTTTTGTGTCAAATACAGGCCTCGCCCGCTAATTCCTTAAAACCGAAGCTGAAAATCTGAGCACTGCAAATGAACATTTGCAAATCCAAGAGCAAATGTTACTAATTGCTCGATATCTCGAGTTCTATCGATCATAATTAATAATAAATTATACTGGGCGGTTAGTGTAAATGTTGTTAACATTATTTGTCATTGCAATAACCACTGGAATGGATATTTTAGCAGAAAATCCATTTTTGCCAAAGAATTCGGTGGATTTCGCAATTGTAATTAACCGTTGACCTTGTTTTGATCGGGGGACATCGTTTCTCAAAGGCTAGATAAGGAGCTCACAGAGCTCCATGTACTCAGTCGCGCGTCGGTCCTCCGAGCCTGGAGGACCTCCGGGGACCCTGGAGCTGCCGAGCCACCTGGACCTTCTCGACTTCCTGGACTTCCTGGACTGGCTGGGGACCTGGTCCTTCCTCCACTCCCGGAGCTCCCGAGCCCCCTGGACCATTGGGACCTGCTGGACTGGCTGGGGACCTGGTCCTTCCTCCACCCCCGGAGCTCCCGAGCCCCCTGGACCATTGGGACCTACTGGACTTGCTGGACATGCTGGACACCTGGTCAGGGTTTCAACCTTGGTTCTTCCTGCGGCCCCTCGCCCCCCTGGCCTGGGTTACCTTATTCGGTTGGTGCCGATGAAATTTTGGGGTTCGTTAAGCCATTTAAAATTTTATTATTCTGCCAAAGGCAAAACTGATTTCCCTCTCTATCTAATTGTTTTCTTCGATTGATTTTCATCATCTGTCTGATTTCATGCATTCCTTCCAGGATTTTTGAACGAGTCGTTCTATTTCGTGTATTTCTTCGATGGGTTTGCATGATCTGTCCTATTTCATGCATTTCTTCGATGGATTTACATGATTTATTTTATTTCATGCATTTCTTCGATGGGTTTTCATGATTTCTGTTACTCTTTCGTGCATCTCTTCGGGGGGTCTACATTCCCTGCTCTCCTTCATGTATCTCAACGATGGTTTTGCATGATTTATTCTACTTCATGCATTTCTTCGATGGTTTGGCATGATTTATTTCTTTTCATGGATCTCTTCGATGATTTTGCAAGACTTCTTTCCTGGCACGCATATCACTGATGTGTTTCCTTTCCCTGCTCTCTTTGATGTACGTATCTCTACGATGGGTTTACATGATTTATTCTATTTCATGGATTACTTCGATGGGTTTTCATGATTTATTTCTTTTCATGGATTTCTTCGATGGCTTTGTATGACTTTTGTCACTCTATCGCGCGTCTCGTCGATGTGTCGTCATTCCATGCTCTTCTTCGTGTATCTCTACGATGGTTTTGCATGCTCGTGCGTGCTCTGCTATTAGTCGAAATTATCTCGATCGGCACCAACTAATTAAGTTTTTTCTTAGTTTCCTTTCAGGCTGACCACACCATTGACAACACAACGTACTTGATTGTTTCGGTTTCCAGGTTCATCCGTTCGCGGGGAAGAGAGGTAATAAAATAATATATTTAAAAAGAAAAGTGGTAGTGAAAAGTGTTGGTGCAAAGTGATAGTGGAAGAAGATATCTAAGGAAGCCCAGGTTAGTTTATTATAGCATGAAGTATTTAAGGCCCCATGTAAAATTGCGAAGTAGTCACTAAATCATCAACTTTGTTGCTCTTTTTCATCCGTTCGCGGGGAAGAGAGTTAATAAAATAATATATTTAAAAAAAAAAGTGGTAGTGAAAAGTGTTGGTGCAAAGTGATAGTGGAAGAAGATATCTAAGGAAGCCCAGGTTAGTTTATTATAGCACGAAGTATTTAAGGCCCCATGTAAAATTGCGAAGTAGTCACTAAATCATCAACTTTGTTGCTCTTTCGTTGGCTCCTCATCTCCGATGAGGAGGTCGCCGCTGGTTCCGTTTTCGGGAGCAAGCGACTGAGCATGGAATCGGTATGGGTGGATCAGTTTCATCCCCTGGTGTTCTTGTCCAAAGGGAAAAGTTTCGGGCGTAGGGGGTGTACTTTTTGGTACACTGCCTGCGTAAGTCACCCGGTTCGATTACCCAATCTCCGTGTTGGACGGCTTGAGTCAGGTCAAGTGTTTGCTCCTGACGAGTCGCATCGGAGCAACAGGAATCGTCTGGGAGGCGTCGAGCGCTTTTCCCTTTCGACTCGGAGAGCAGGGTGGTAGGAACTGCGCCACCCTATACTCCTTTCATGCTCACCGGTAGTCTTTCCTTCTTTCCTGAATTTCTTTTAATCGCGTGATTGCTTGGCAGTTCCCTAGATTCTACATCTAAACCAAAGAGACCGATGGAACTTTGTTTCCATCCATCTCTTTGGTTTAGTTGGCTTAATGTACAGGGAGATCGATGGAACTTTGATTCCATCTATCTCCCTACGGGTCTTGAAACGCAGCAACCTCCTCGCGGTGAGACCTGGTAATCGGTGAGAACCGAGCCGATAGCTGCGATTGCCAAATATTCTAGTCGGATATAAGAATTTCTGTAACTTGCAATCCCCCCATAAACATGACTCATGTATGAAAGAAGCTAATTCCCTTTAATTCACGAAAAAAGTTCTCACGCAAAGATTGTGAGATCATCTTTGCTAATTCCAATTGTACCTTTAACCCTTTAATTCGCGAAAAACATTAAAAACCTTCTCACGCAAAGATTGCGAAATCAACTTTGCTAATTCC
The DNA here is from genome assembly GCF_050908995.1 of Andrena cerasifolii. Taxonomy (NCBI): domain Eukaryota; kingdom Metazoa; phylum Arthropoda; class Insecta; order Hymenoptera; family Andrenidae; genus Andrena; species Andrena cerasifolii. The sequence goes on along the minus strand of NC_135124.1, from coordinate 10,724,978 downwards.
AATTGTACTCTCGTTCTCCGTTCGAACACTGATTCCTCTGTCACTTTTTATACTTTATACCATCTGTAAAAGTACCATTTCCCCGTGACTATCATAGAATCAGAAGATTCCTAAGCACACCTACAAATTTTCTTTAAAAAAGAAACCTCGCCTAGTTCCCCATTTCCGTTGCATTGCACAACAACCCTCCACCCCCGAGTTTCCCTTTCCATTTCTCACCCTGACAGCAATGAAATTTACACCAAAGGATACAGCTATCAAGAAGCCGTGCAGTTACACTTTACGGCAACACGCGTAACGCTCAAAGACACGGGTCGCCGGGGAAAATATATTTTATCCACCTGTTCCGCGCGGAGCGTCTCTTTCTCCGTCGAGCGCGACTCGCGGGGGAGCAGAGGGCGAATAGAAACCAGCCACGATCTCCGCGACAGATCTCGCGTCGACGGAAGATTGGGAAACAATTTTCACTGGATTTGCAGGCTTACGTCTAGAAGATTCATCAAGGAGGCTCGTCGCCGAGGATCGGGCTCCGTCATGGCAGCTAAAACGGACTGGAGTGCCGACGAGGGTGACACGGAAACGGTTCCTGTCAGCGCCGCGACTCTTGGAGTCGTGTCCAATAATGCCCTTCCCAGCGAGTACATCCACATCTGAAAGCAGCGAATTTCACAATTATTACGACACTACCTTATCGCGTGCATTAATAAAACAAGGGAGGAGAAACACGGAATAGTTCGTTTAGTGGTGTAACGGGAGAGATTCGGCGAGGGGTGCACTGTTATTAAATCGAACCCTGAGATTGTGAAATATATTACCTTTTGATATGTAAATCCAGGAACGATCAAGATAAATAGTTGCGCGATCAGACACAGAAGAATGTAATCGTTCGAAACGAGTTTGGTAGATTTGAATATTGGTAAGATGGATTATGGAGGATGAAGACCGGACCGTTTCGAAGCTGAAGGGTAACTGGCATCGGATTTAACATGCCTCCGCTACCTGAAGGCACCCTCGACTCCTTCGCTCCACGGTCATACACTTCGGGAAGGGTACCGTTGTGTTTAAGGCAATGGAATGTAGGGTTCGTTTACCTCAGGCACGTGATTTTAAGCCGCTACCTATGGCCACGTGGGCAGACCTTCCACCCACGTGTTTCCTACGGGGGAACTTATTCAACTCTCTGTCATAAAACTCTTTGAGAGGGTAGAAATAATAGGAATACCAAACAGCGTCGAGACATCTGTCCCCGAACTGTTTTTAGAGATATGTCGATGCTAGCTCCTTGATTTGGAAATATGTATTTACTATTTATACCTCTAAAGAAAGCAACTCGTGGCAAAACTACTTAGGCTGTTTATATTTTAAGCGTACGACTAGCCATTTGCATAAATTGCACTAGCGGCTGCTTACGCGCATTAGATCCTCCAGAAATGATATCCGCTGTGGAATTACGTCGCTCTGGTGAATAACTAACTATTACTACAGTAATATCGCAGATATTCAAGCACCACAGTTGCAGAATGCTAAATTGCCGCGTGGCAAGAAGAAAATTGTGTATTTCTTCAGATTCCGGTCGTAGAGGAAGGAAAAGGGCGCTATATATTTCGTCAAGCGACTAATGAAAAAAGGTATTAACGATCGGTTCGTTAATTGGCTGAGCAAATCGCACGTGAAATTGGCTCCGCGTTAATTACAGGCTCGTGGAATTGAAAGCTGAGACATTCGCGGATATTCCTCATAATTCTTTTTCTGTTATCTAGAAAAAGGCATTAATGTAGGATCGTCGGGGTTTCACAAAATGAACAACCAAACACACCAGTGCAATGAGGATATAATAAAATGTAACGATGGTATATTAGTGTAAAAGGACAAAGAAATACAGAATACAATAGCAACGTAACTGTGCTCTTAGCACGCTTTCCACGACCGCCGAGCACCGCCTCGATTCAGCCGTCTTCGCCGAACTTCTACTATCATTCCTACATTAATTTTTATGGATGTCTCGCATGGAACAATCGACACCATGTTGAGAGGAGTACATTGACAGCGCAGCGCAGGATAAATAATTGGCTTGCAGATAACAGTGAAATGAAGTTTATCAAATAAGGGATTCTCGGTGTTCAGAGATAAACACACTAGTTTACAAGCAAAATGCGATGGGCTCGCGTGCACGAGTAAATAATGAAAACCGGGGGAAATAGGGAGGAAGAGGAATCGCACAATAGAAGCGAACTGCACAGCAGTTTCTCTGCTTTCCTCCTGTGATTCAATAAGAATTATTATTGCAAATGTATATTGTGCGCGGGCTGACAATTCCCCTCATTACATTACATTATACCGTACTGTATCCATGTTCAAATAAAAATACAGATTTCAAACTTCGTTAACCATTTTCTTCAAATTCTTCAAGAATTTCTATTATCTCTTGCTATTATCTCTTTCTATTATCTCTTGCAGTTATACATTTTCGAGTATGCCATTGTTAGTAAAAAGCTGATGTCAACGAAATAAATTAAAATGACTTCAGGCACAGACGTGAATATCAACAGCACACCCTTTGTTGCTTTGAATTCATTTGCTTCCCGCGTTTAATTTGAAAATTCTATTCCATTTCAGTATCGTTGCAAGCTAACGCGGGACTCGACTGAACATCGATAGCACAAATCTGGAATTACCCTACCCATCGACAATCGAGGAACAAAAACAGCGAGTCTGCGCGCGATTAAGTTCGCGCGAAACGATGAATGCGGGCGAAAAAAGGGGGTCGCTAATTTCCCCGATAAACAATTTGCTTGGCAATTTGTTGGTCGCTGGTCGACGCTTGGCCGTTCGCTTTCCACGCTATTCCGCGCTAAATTGTCGAATTGTATAAAACGTCATTACACATCGACCGCGATTAATTATCGGGTCACGAACACGGTGGCCCGCGTTAATTTCGTCTGAAACGCCGCTATTCAGTTAAAAATGTTTACGCTCGAGTGGGCGAGGGGGAAAATTCGGTGTGATTTAGCAGAGTTTACCGTGAACGAGCACCGAGTCGCGTAAACGTAAACTGAACGAGGCTTAATTAGGAAATTAGGAAAGTTCATTCGATGAGTACCTCGTTAGAAGTTATTAGGTTGGGACAGACTTCGATCACGTGTCATTGCTAAATAGTGATAAAGTAGTACTGTTTGACATTATATTATAAAATACTTCTCATCGTAAATGGGAAGTTTGAAAAAAAATTCATTTAAAATGTCTCTAATTACAATTAACATTAATTTTGGTGCACTAACGTTCAGCAATTGATTTGCTACTATGTCATTTAAAATTCAATCCCTAAAATTGATTAAAAAGGTTTCGAATATCAAAGTACACTTTAGCGCAGTAAAATAACATCTGTATAAGGTGATTTCCTAAACGATTTTATCAGACAGTTTTAAGCAAGTACAATAATATAAAATATATACTTCAAATTGATAGAATAAATAAGTTTACGGTACGACTAACCCAGTTGCATTGAACTGCACTTGGATTTCAATCAACTATCGATCCTCCAGTTCACAAAATCCTCCACCCTCGGATCACGTGGTCCGCTAATTAACTCCGGCGGGAAGTTAAAGCGGCGTATAATTAGAATCGCGTACCTTTTCTGAATCGGTGTCCGAATATACGCGGCCCGGTCGATATTCAGGCGGCAGATACGCCCGAGCTGTTTCAGGTGGTGCAAGTTGCAGCAAAACTCTACCACGTGGTGTCAGCTCCAACGTGTGAAGGGTCACCACCGGCCCAGCCCTCGAACCACCCACCACGCCGCCGTCTGAAACAGATTTTAATGAAAATTCAGATGTTAATGTGGGTAATACCATTTTGCATTGGAGGCTGTTAATAGCTACTGTAGCCTATGAAACACAGGAGTAGGATTAGGAGAACATAGGATTAGGAGCACATAGGATTAGGAGTACATAGGTGGTGCGGCAGGATCAATGGTAGCACAGTGCCAAAACGCTATGAAATAAAAGATACCTATTTGATCAAATGACATTGAACTGCAGTTTGTACAGTGGAACATCTATCTCTTATGCTATAATTAATAAGCGTATAATTATGGATAATTAGAATTCTATGATCACTGCCCCACAATTCGTCATTAAGCAATTTCTGATCTTGTATTCCAAATCTATGGCTTCCTCGAGCCCTTTACTCCCAAGCAGTCTTGAAAGCTCTGAAATTTGTTTTTAAATCATAGAACCCCGAATCTTTGAAATACTTCTAACATCAATTTTCACAGTGAGAATAAGCATCTCTCAATCAACCCCCTTTAGTCCTTCATTTCGAGCGTTTCGTCAGCAGCTGTTGCACGAATCCGCGCATATCAAGTGATCCGTTGGGTGTTTCGAATCGGGATGTTTCTAACTAATACCTCCAAGTATTCGTTGAACTGACAAGTTCGAAGGTAGTTGGAAGTCGGCCACAGGTGCTCGAGTTTCGAATCTGCCAGACGGCAGGGAGGGATTCCCTTGCAAGTTGCTGGCTTTATTTATCGCGACAGTGTCTCGCCAGCATGCCGAATCGTTTACTATCGTTTGCAGCGCGCGAACGTTTTACTCCTAACGCGATTCCTCGCCAGAGGAGGACAGGAAGAGGGCGATAGAATCGAATTAGCTTCTCCCAGGAAGTGGATCAATGTTGAGGGTAGATATGAAGAAAAATTGAGGAAACGGCAAAGAGGCTCCACGGCTGCTCTCGTTCCAGCCACTTTATCCTTCATCGCCGGTACCATAATCTCGTTCGTTCGATTTGCTGGCTCTATTTCCGTCATCTCGGATCCAATCTAACCGCGTTACGCCAGCCTCGACTGCCGAAATTCCAGGGACACATTTACAGCCTCGTCCGATTGACGATTCCTGCTGTTGGAGCTCTGCTTTGCTGCTTCTCTAACATCACGTTTCGGTAGAACTCTGAATAGATGTTAAGGTATTTTGTCGGCGTGAGATGTAAAGACTTTGTCGTAGGGTAAAAGTAAATTTCTAAAATCAGGAAATGCAGTCACTTCAAATTCATATTTTAAGGCACTTGATCTGAACTATCGCGAACTGTAATCCTTACAGGAGTCAGGACTTTTTAATTAATCATAATCGTCTCTCCTAGTTGTCCATTTCAGGGCGCTTGAAGAACTTTTTGCAATATCTCTCGAAGTCAACCGAAGGAGGCTTCAAAACTGAAGAATACATAAGAATTAATTAGCACCGTTCGACCTACGGTCAGTTCATTCATTTAACGCACCAATCAAGTGACAGATCAGGGACCAAGTCACCGTCGCGATTTTAAGGTGCCCACGATTTAATTACGCGGACTTCGAGTGTGCAGTATTATCAGTGCAGAAGACACTTATCTGTTTTCGAAAAGCGCACTTCGTTCTCACGGAGCAGTCGGCAAACAGTCTGGCCAGAAGTGCCATCTGTCCTTAACCGTCGCTGTAAATCCACTATAATTCGCCATTCAGCCGTTAATTTCGCGCGTGTCACGGACATTAACAGGCTAACGATCGCTGAAGCGTCTTGATGCGGGGAATTGTCTTCCCTCTCGCTGCGACCTACTAATTTAAGCATTCGTCCTGCCCGCTAGATACTTTCCTCACGGTGAAATTCCGAGGAAATTGAAGGGCCTTACGGGATGGAATAGCTCGAGGAACAAGCTTCTGCTTGCAGCTCAAAGTTCCTGCGGATTCCTGGGTACTTATCGAAAGTTTTCCTTCGTAGGCAGAAGGGTTCTTCATCTCGTGGAATTGTGCGATATAACTGTTGCATGGTCGTTTAATGTTAATAATGTTTATTCGATTCTGAGTTTAATATTATAGGGAACAGTTTGGGAAATGATTTTCTTTCTCTGGTTATCTCTCTTTTACAAAGTTTGCATCCTTGAAATAGCATAACTTAGTGAATAGTCAATGGTGGTCAAGGAACCACTACTTTATTAATATATTACTTTCCCTCGCTTTTCACCTGCCTTGAAGTTCAAGTTCGATCTTCGATCGAAGTATTAGTGGAGATAATTAATAGACGGGTGTCGGTGTATTAAATGGCTCATGTTTAATTCAGGAACTGAATGTATTCATACAAAAACCAAGTACATATTAGTTCCTTCGCGCCAGATGCGAGTCGAAACTAATTGCATAGTAATGTGACGCGAGAGATGCGTCAGGATGCATTGCACCAGATGCGAGACGTCCTGATTCGTGGAGGCAGATATTTGGTCCGAGGACAATGCTTGCAGATAAATATTTCAAATGCCTTTTCTCACGAAGAAAGCAGGGACGAAGAATTATTTCTTGTTTCCTGTTTCGCGTCGAGAATGCAGAAGTCACCATGTTGCAACTGAAATTTTGCAACGGAAATAGCTTTATTACTAAAGAAAGCAAAGAAAACTCTCTTTGCGTGACATATTAAATAAAAGCCACATACACGTTCTAAATTATTTTCAAAGTTATTCGAAACTCACAGCAAAAGCATTGCTACGCGAACACTGACTCCATCGCATTAGCATAAAATAGTCGTAAGCAAAATTTTTCCAAAGCGAGCTATGAGATTTTCGCGATCGATGAGATGCATTCTCATTTAAAATTCAATCGTACGGATTAAAACGAGGGGGGGAAATTGTTCCACGCATTTTTCGAGACCTGAAAACTGTTATAGTTTCTGTACGCGATTCAATGCATCCAATGCATGTGAAAAATTTGCAAATTCAAGTTGTGTAGAATTTTAATTACAGATATGAGAATTTTTAGCATCGAGTGTCATTCAGAATTGCTGCAATTTTTAATTCATTTAAATGGTTGTTGATAGCAACTCAGTAAATGTAATTTTGTTTTTAATTGTATTACCATGAATTATCGTTGACTAACGATTGATTTTACTGAATGATTGATGACAAATAAATCATGATGAATAGTTGTCATCGTTATCATTTCCCTATTCTGCAAAATTAGAATTACGTATTATTCATGCTAGATATTAAAATCATACACGACTCTTCGTTAATTGAAATATGAAATATTGATTTGTCTATTAAAATAAATAATGTAGACGGTATATTATTACAAAAGCATCATTATATTCGAACACGGATGTAGTTCTGAATAAATACATATATCACAACACTTATTAGCATAAAAGCACAATTTGCAGTGTTCCAATTACAGATCGGAGCAGATCTACGAATCGATTTTCTCAGATATACAAAGAAAACAATGTTTAAAGAAAATTCCTCGCGTGATTTTACGTACTTCTCGCGGTCTCACATCGAGATTCAATATTCCCACCTTTTTCTTCTCATCTAAAAAGCTTTCCACAAGGTTGCCGTATGCAGCACGTTGGAGATTACAAAAGGGTACGAAAATGTACGACCCTTTGAAAAGAAGAAAGGCAAACACACGACAAGTCGACTGCTTTTCAAAGTCCGCGAGGTGTTCTGTTGCTCGTTAAATTGCACCACCGAGATTAAAACTCTGAAGCCCTTCCGACAGTCAAGCACGTGCAATGTGCATCAGAAAGAAATTAATTCAACACGCGACTGCCTGAAAACAAATATTTTCAATTCTACGCCTGACAACAATACTGGGAGATCAGGACGGGCATATTCATCGATGTTCCTGCGTTTTCGCCAAGACATTATTTATTGTCCCCTCGGTACCCTGTATTTTTATATTTCCAAGGAATATGCCCCATTTCGTGTCAGTTAAAATTATGATTATAAGAACAACTGCTAAAATGGAGATAACGATAGATTACAGACAAAGTGTGTCCATGAAAACATGGTTTAGAGGCAATACAGCTAGATGAAGAATGGATAAAAAATTCAATGAAATAAAGACCTAATCTCGTAAGTCTCTTAAGTTTAGTAAAATCACAATTTGTAGTAGTTGGTGGACTAAACTGAGACTTTCAAGGAGGCAGAGAGGATCAGAGTCTCGTGTATGATTAATTTCCTCGATACTGATTAACAATTTCATTTAAAATATTCGCGATAAAAGTAGTCATCGATCAAAATCAGATCCCAATGCTTGATGACTATACACAAATCAATCCAATTGCGATTCCCATTTTACCCCATTTTAATCAAACATCCCCGCGAACTGCCAGCTTAAACCCTGCCAGGAAACACTCTATCTGTCTCGCTATTACAGAAATAACAAACCCTCGATTGAGAAGCGACAGCATCAAGATTGTTTTCGAGATTCATCGCAATACCAGCATCACGCTCGTCTATTTCACCAACACTTTGCTTCCAGGCCATCCTCGCGTGTACAGGGTGAGCCACATAACTCGATCACCCCGATTATTTAAAATCCCTTTACCTCGGGCAATTTGATCTAGAGTAGCTCACAAGCTATTTACTCTATAACTTTCGCAAGTTTTCAGGGCACCTTGATGGTTTTACATGGAACCAATTTAAAAGGCACATAATGGAGTCCACCAGGCACCAGAAGATAAATCTCTTTACTGTCGAAACTGAGCATGAAGGTAAGTGGGAAGAAGATAACCAAAACAAACTAGAGAACTATAGGATCACATTCACAGAGAGAAGTGATCTTAAAAATTTCAAAAAGAAAGTAACACTGAACATGTATTCTAATGAACTGGTAGGTTCGTCTGAACCAAATTGTCCAAAAATGTCAGTTTAACTCGATCTTCTGGTTCCGAGGACAATTAAGTTGATCGAGTTTTATGGTCCACTCTGTATAACGAGTGGGCAGAGTAGAGAAAGATGAGGATATATCTCTGTGTTGTATGTACAGGCCACGACGTTGATGGATAGTCTCCTAGAGCTCTCCGTTCCTGTCCGTCCTATTAAACGCTGCCTACTCCACTGACCATTCGAAATCTTCCCTCCATCCCCAGTTTTCTCCCGTTTCGAGTCACCCTCCCTCCTCCCACATGGCCCTGAAGGCATAGTATATTTAGTGCCCACTGTAGACCCATTGTTCCTCACGGCTAATTTGGCATTCTAGTTGGCCGTCGTGCACTTGCAGCCGACAGAAGGTTGAATAATAAAGGCGTGTTTACGACGGGAAGGATTTTCTTGAAGAAGCGGAATTTCGCGAACGAGGGGGCGAACTCGTGGGTGGGGGGGTCAATTGCGCTTGGGAGAGGCACGACATCTGCGTTTAAGTAGAAAATGAACGCGATGCCAGGCAGTTTTTGAACTCTTTTAAAAGTCTGTAGAGAGACTGTGAAATGGTGGTAGAGTTTAAAGTGACAGGGAAAAGATTCGACGGTTTTTGGAGAGAAGGTTTCTAAAATATTATGAATCTACAATGTTAGGAATTGATGTGATTGGGGATTCAGAATGTAAGGAACTTAAAATATTAGGGAACTAAAATATTATGAATGCACGATATTACGAATTCATGTAATTCGGGATTCAGAATATTTGGAATTTAAAATATTAGGGATCTAAAATACTAGGCACCTAAAGTATTAGGAATCTAAAATACTAGAAACTGAGGACATTAAAAATTCGAAACACTAGGGACATAGAGGATTAAGAATCCAAAACTTTAGGCGTCTATATCACAGAGTTAAAATATCACAGATCTCTTCAGAGATCGATAGATAGTGAAAAATGATTTGAAATCAACACTGTGTTTTCTGTATCAAAAACTGCATCTAACATGATCTTCCCGCCACTTCAGTGCACACTTTCCCTCTACCGATTTCTCTCTACGATACTATTTAAAGTACCCAGCCGAGTTTTGCGCAACTAAAAAAATCATCAAAGAGAAGATTAGATTAATTCCAACGATTGTATGCAAGAGTGACGCAAAACATTTCCACGAGCCTTGAAAAGCACACTAAACTAAACAGGCAGCTATCTTTAACGCGTACTACAGCTCCAAAAGAACACCACAAGTAAGTTAAATGTTTCATTTATCTACTACCCTTTATTCCGATCGAATTATAAATGAAAAATTTCCAACCCCTGAACTTCACTTTCTGAACTTTATTCTCCAGTAATATTTTTCATTTCACAGCGAATAATCTGACATTAACCTTTGCGTCCCATCCATACTGCATTCCTTCCAACGTTACCAAAGGACGCAATAAAAACATACTTACTCCGAACCATGAAATATTCTCAATGCTTTTAAAATAATATGTAAATCCGGATGTCAAGATGAAATTAAGTACGATTGAAAGATCTCGAGTTTCTTTTCGATATTGAACAGCAAGGAAGTAAAGTGTACGCTCGAAAGCTTGCAAAGAAAAGGAAAACGTTTAGGCGTACATAGTGGGAAAAAGTGTTGCGCGTTAACAGACGATTTATCCCGAGAAATATAAATTCCATTGACTGCATGAATGCTATTAAAGAATTTCTGATACTGACACGTCCCGTTTCGGCGGCGATGAAGCGGAAGAAAAATTCGCCGATGGCGACGGTGCTTACTCTCAGGTCGCTCGGCGACGAGCCAGCCCAGGATATCATTAGCATAATCGAGCGAAACTTTGTAATCTCTCTTTCGACAGTTTATACTTGATAATGCGGAGGAAAATGCACGCAACTCACTCACCTCTGTACTCTTTAACCATCGACATTTTCCTATGGCTTGCATACCTCGTGCTTAATCGCGATAAACTCAACACGTTTAGTACCGATATCAACCTTGATCGATTTAATAATTTGCATGCCAAGTAGTCAAAGTTGATCTTAAACGACCGAAACTTTCTTCTGTTCTTTTGTGTTAAATCGCCTACGTATGTCGTAATTTTAGATCAGGAAGATATGTATTTTATAGATTAATTAATTCTTGCAGGAGGGGTAGAAAACTGGAATGATATTAGCGCAGTGATGAAGTTTTTTTTATTAAAATCTACTAGAAATATTGAAGACATATTAGACAACTGAAGCAAATTAAGAAGGAATTTTAATTTAGCGATAAAACATATAAGAAATGTACGCCGCTCGATATCCCCGGTCGAGGCACCAGCAACCTCCGAAGGCATTGCGTCGCGGCATCGTGCGTTTTTGCTGAGCTTCGATTATTTACATTTGACGGCGTCGGTCGCTACTGAACGCCCAATTGTAGTTAGTTGCTGCCGAATGCCAAGCTGGTATGTACCTGTCCAATAAACGCTTACAAATTTCTTTTCGAAGGAAAGGTTTATTGATTTTTCCGTGAAGTATGTTATCAGCGAAGGAAACATGGGAAATTTGGGTTCGCCAGAGATGACGAGTGAAAATACCCGTACTGAGTACGAGTTTCAATAAGTGAAAGTGTAGGTTACGTTTTTCAAGTGGCTGGGATTTCATTTTATAAGGGTAAACGTGAAAATAAGTGGAATTCCCCGGGTGCCTTCAATTTGCATAACTTTCCGCTACACTGGTCGCGAAGGTTTACAAGCGGAGACAACGTATGTATATAAATTATGGAACAATGTCAAGGTTCTAAGAAATCACGTACAAAAAAAAGCTATCTGAACACTTGTCGAATATCGAATTGCACAATTTGAAATACTGCTTGCGTGATTAAAATAAATAGAAGGAACCATTTTATGGATAAATAAAAGCGCACAAACACGAAGTGAACGTAGAATACGCTACGGCAATTTAGAATACCTTTTCGTTCCGTGAAAAAAAGATTCTAGTGACTTCCGCGGACGAAAAAAGCACACTTGCCACGCGATGTTTGTCAGAAGCTGAAAAGCTATGGAAATTGAATGCTCGCCTCGCTCCAAGAGGAAAAGCATTCATGTAAAACCATACACTTCGAGTATGTTCGGCATTTTCCTCGCGCAATCCCGCGTTTCGGAGGGAAACACTTGCCCGTCAGTTTGTCCCCTCTCAGACTCATTAAATGTACTATTTCCCCCGACATTTCGACATTCCTCGAGGACTAAACCAAGTATCATTACCCACCCAAAAGTATGTCACTGGTAATTAACAAATTTTTTCAATTTTCAAGCGTCCCTTGGCTCTTTTTACGTAGCTCCTCGCTTATTTAAGAACGGCCGCCTGCTCTAATTTCCTTATAGAGAATTCGAAAATGTATTAAAAGCGTTTCACATGCTCTGAATTTAGAAGAATTGTCTCGCACGACAAAAAACGGACGGTGCAAATGAATGAACGAGCTTTGCACTTCTTTCAAAGAGATTGCTTATCCTCTAATTCAAATTAAATCCCAAGGATTCTCGCTGGAAGGGTTTTACAACTGAAACTGTCTTCCACTGATTCGAACAAGGCAACTTTTTTATAATGGAAGTCTCGTGTTCTGCCTGTGAAAGTTTAGAACTATCTCAGGAACTGCATTTAATGCAAAAAAAAAAAGATAGCACGTAGAGAACGAAGCCACAGAGTACCTGCTGTATTGCAGCATCTTACTTGATTTTTATTTAATAAAGATTCCACCTCAACAACCACCAAAGCTATCTACGACAATTTCAGTCAAGGGGACACTTCGACACTTATCAAAGAAATTCCCACGACTCGAAATTGGTATCGCCTCCCGTGACGTATAAACGTATCAACATCCTCGATGAACGTCAACGTTGATTTAACACTCGCCTTTTATCGACGCCGTCTGGTAGTCTTCTAAAAGCCAGACGAGCCCCTCTAACGAAAGAGAATACGCGAAAATTAGAAATCCCCTCGCAGAGTGACGCCTGGCATTGACTGCTACTTTACTCGGCGAGTAAATATTTAGCCACGGACTGGCCAGGGCGGATGGGTAAATGACGAAATAAGGACGAGAAGCCATTAGGGACTACTATCTTGCTTCAAGAGCGAGAGGGTCGCTCACCCTTGGCCCTCTCAACCCTCCAGAAGCCCGAACCCAAAGAGGTGAACGAGATGAGGGCACCTGGCTGGCGGCATACCGCTGTAAAATATGCCCTGTTTTACACACATCCACCGCGACCTCACTTCCTCTTTCGCCTCCAAGGGGGTTGGCGCGCACGTATACTCCACCCGTGGCAACGGCTACAGAAGAAAGCTTTGGCGGGACTGGCGATTGTTCCGTGGAACTTGACGATTAAAGTCGAGTGCGAAACGCTAGAAGCCTCGTGGCTTGGTTACATCCTGCGACTAGGGAATCTCTCGCAGTCGGGCTGCTTTCGGGGTGAGTATTCGTGACAATTTTGTGCCGAAAATATTCAGGATGTCTTCGTGTTTCTCGTGGCGGCATTAAGTCGAGTTCGGGGGGGTAGTTTGTGTTATTAGATGGATTTTATTGGCGTCTTGATTTTTTATCATTTCTTGTCGCGAGTATGTTTGAAGCTGCTTGTTCTGATTATGGGATATTTAGTATTACCTACTATGATAGTCATTGGAGAATAGATTATTCGAGAGGAAATATTGCATATCCACTTTTAGTGTTTTTGAAAAATATAGGTTTAAGTATGCAATGGTAGATAAGATTCAGGGACATACAATGAACAAAAATATTACTTCTAACAAATTTATGGAATAGAAAAACAGTGAAGAACTAGGGTAGATGGCTTATTTACTGCCAGTGTCCCTGTTACTATTCACTTTATTTATTTTATGCAATAAAATCGTGAAAATATAAAAAATAATGTACAGAAAAATGTATTACTAAATTAGGATTATTATTATACACGTTGCGTTTTTATTAAATAAACTAAATAAGTAATTGGGATATCTGTCCTATTTATTGCATATAAAAACTTAAATTTCACAAAAAGTGGATTGATAAAAGACGATCGACCCAGAAATTTTTCGACGAAGAAATTTCCAAGCTGGGATTCAAAAAATAATTGCCATCGTGTGGTTAGGTACCGCAGAAAAGTGCCACGCTACACTTTCCACGAGTGATAGCGAAGAGCCCGCAGGAAGTTGGCAGGTTCGTCAATGCGAAAGGCGATTTTGAGTGGGCAACTTCAGTCTAGGGTTCGAGGCGAGCGCATCTCGAGGTAATTAATGGTCGGGGATAGAACGAACAGACGCACAGGGATCCTATGTTGGTTATATAGCCCGATGGATGAAGAGAGATCGAGAGCAAAGCCCTAACGGGGAACGCGAAGTATCTCGCATGGGCGAATCTGTGAGCAATGTTGCGAATTCGAGCAGCCATTATTGAGGCATCGTGCACCAAGTCGCAAAGGCGTTATTCCTAATTGCACTTAGAAAAAACCTTGATTTTTAACGCCGAAATAAATGTATATAAAGTTTGTTGACAGAGGAGATGCGTACGTGTACCTACTTTAGCTTTTTTGCGTCAATTTAAAAGTCTATCAGTGGATCAGGAAGTAATCTGCGATTTAATATAATAACTGTTTTATCAGAACGTGAAAGATACGACGAACCGTGATAATACGTCTCTGTGAACACAATTCAGACAAATGAGGAATACTTTGCCAGACTCATTAAGAATTCTATAACACACAGGCCTCTAAAAATCATGAGGTATCAATAAAGCGGAAATAGATGTTGGAGGGCAGAGAGGAACGGTTGAATCACCCCTGGCACGTGCCTCTTTTCGAAACTGATTTCTCTTTCATCCGAATTTCTGGTCACGTAGCTGGTCGCTCATTGGCATATTATAAAGTGACATTGATATCGAGCACAAGGCGAGGATCATAACCGTGTCCGAACGCGGCTCTGTTCTCAGAATTATTGTACAATTGTGCTCGATTCATATTCTTCAATGGTAGAAGAGACATTTTATCGAAGGAATTTCTTCAATGCTGAAGTAGCAAAAATTGTCCCTCGATTTCTTCTGGAATTTCACTGTGCACTTACTTTGCAATTCTTCTCATTTTTCTACATCCTATCTTCGCTCAAATTGTTGCTTTCTATTATGACGAATAAAACGTCGGAAATCTACGTTTATGGATCAATTTTGAAATGTATTTATTATATTACTTTTACTTTCAATTTGAACGATTAAAATTGTCACCGCAAGTAAATTTCGTTCTTCTGTATTTAATCATTATTTTCAATCGCAAAACAATAAAATTTCAAACACGACGGTTCAACGTTAATCTCTAAACTGCCGAAGTAGTTTGCGCCCGTAAGTGTTTTTGAAGGATACGTTTTAACCGGCTCCAACACTTTTGTCAGTTTAATAACCGTCCATTATTTCCTTTTGCTCGTTAAGTTTTGTATTCCCGCCAGTTTCGACGCCTCGCGTGCACAAAATATTCTATCGAGATAACGCGAAGCTGCGCGGCAAGCTTTTTATTCACTTAGCACGGCCGATATTTCATGCAGCCGCGGCGCGCGAGAAAAATTGATATATCGCGCGGCAACTCTGGTAAGCCGTCGGAATACATCTTCGTCTCTGAGCGAGGTATTCGCGGCACCATTCCCAACAGAAAAACAGTCGGGCGAAAAAATATCGACGAAAGTCGAGGACGAAATTCGAATTTATTACGTATTCTAGATTCATGATAGTGGCAGTAAAATGTGTACGAACAGGGAGCAGGAAAGGGGGAAGCTGGGAAACGGCACGTATGTACATTTTCAGAGATACAAAGAGAAAAGCAAACACGAATATGGCGGGGTGTGAGGCAACCTCATTTACTGGGATTACCACGTTGAAATTGCTCTCCATCCAGCATCGAATAACGTGTCCACGTGTCTGGCATACGCCTTTAATCCCCATCTTTCGATGATTACGAAATTCAACAAAATAAACAGTCATGCACGTCAATCCACCCACCATTCAATTAACCCTGAACTGCTATCGCAATCAATTACTTTTGCACAAGCAACATTTGCAGAGCGACATTCTGAAGAACACACACGCGAGCATATTTGCATTAAGGCGGATCCACAGACGACAGTGGTCCCTTTGTGCCAGTGTTAGTAACTGACGCGGACAAGTGTGAACCGCTCCATTCCAAAACAGAGAAACGGTACCTAAGTTTTATCACTGACACTGATGGCACTGAAGTGTCAAGAAAGTGGTACATGTGGGACCTTTTCATAGGACACTTCTGTGATTCAGGACTGGTATTTTAAATACGTGCATTCGTATAAAAAATGTTGGTTGAAAAGGCGCAGTATGAATACCTATGTAAAAAAACAGTCGTCAGATATAAAAGTGTTTGACGTGAAAAGGCTTTAACTCGCAGTACGTGGAATATCTGGGGACTCAGCCACTTTGTACACTTTGCTGTACATTTAAAAGTATGAAATTTTTTATTGAATATTTTGGCAGGCCACGAGGTGAAGAGCGTGACGAGTCGAGCGAACGCGCGTTCCTTCAGAAGCAGACAACGAGAAGCTCGGGTAACTACGATGGAAGCTCATATGTTGGGATTACCGGGCTTGCTCCCTTTTCATCCCCATCGAGCAGCTTGACCTCGCTCGCGCGCTGCCGCGATCCTCATGGCTGTTTACAGAGCGCCGTGTAATGGGCATCAGACACTGTCAGACACGTATTTTGCAGCCTGGAGAGCGCAAACTTCGCGTGCCTGTCGCGTGTGTGCACAGACCCAGGTATTGCCGGGTTTTCGACGTTTCTGCAATTGTGTGTCCACGCCTCTGGAATGACTAGCGTACACACACAAGGGGAACGGCGGGTGGGTGTCGCGGAGAAGAGAGGAAGAGAACGGTCTCGCTTCGCGCGGTACATAGGCAGGTATATACACGTGTAACTCTGATTTTATAGTCGCCACGAGCACAAGAGGGCTGTCGCGGTGATACACTTGCTGGAGATACGAGCTGCAAAGGGGAGGATTTGTTTGATGGCGTTGTAACGGTGTGGTGCTTTCAATACCGTAACTGGGGACTTTTCTATTGGATTTAGATGGGGGTGGTTGATATCTTTACAAGATTTTGAAGATAGTTTGGGTATTTGTGGGTAACTTGGAGCAAAATCAGGGGGCTATCGAGTGCGGACCACTGGAAAAAAATCATTTTTGGGGGTCAAGTTATTGATAAAAAATATAGAGGGATCGTCACGTAATAGAGGCGGGTTTTTCGCACAATAAAAGCTCTTGCTAGCGTAAATTGGACGTATAGTTTTCTCTGTATACTGTCAACGCGGTTGAAAAATGTCATTCTGAGAAAAACGCGTTCAAAGTTCCGCTCGCTTCAGTCGCGCGCTTTGACACCGCTTCACGGAAAATACTATATCTCCGTCAATGTTACGAATTTCTTCATAAAATTTGGAGAGAACATTCTTGAAACATACGGCTTTTAGAAAATGTGGAAAATCGATATTTTCCATGTTTTACAGTGGTTTCCCCCTTAAACTTGTTAGTGCCAAATTCTAGTAGTAGTTTACGCGAATAAGGAGGCACTCGGAGGTGTCCAAATATTTTTAATCTTCTGCTTCGAGCCACGAACCCATTCAGCGGCGATAACAACAACCGAACGTGGGTGGGATGCAGCGTTCAGAGTAACAGTGCACTTGGTTGATTATTTAGCAGGCTTGGCGCGGATTCTCGCCCCAATGAATGGTGAAACGAACGGAGGCATTCCCTAAGACACGTGGTAACGCCTCGCCGACCGTATTGTGCCCGGAGACTTTATTAAAGTCGTACTTACATATCGCTCTATGCTAAGCTCGCGCCCAAAGGAGTCTCGAGGGGAATTTCTGAGTGCATCTAATTCGAGGAATTCCGCGTGGGACGGGGAAGAGAGTTTCATTCGATGGAGCATCGCGCCTGCGACGAGCGACAGACACTACTCGCGCCACACGCCTCCGAGTAAAAGTGTATTTTAAAGTATTCAACAGAGGACTTTAAGTCGGATGCATTCAGCTTGTAGATTCTTGGAGACGTAGGTACCTCGAAAATGATTCACTGAAAGAGCAATTGAAAGTGGCAGAGTTTGAATGGAATTACGTTCCGTGAATTAAATCCTTAATAGCTCAACTCTGGTACAAGGTTAGTGACCTCTTTCTGGTGCTGAAGTAGGCGCTATTAGTTTGCTATTTGGTGTGATTTTAAATTGTATACCAGAAGTGGAGGGAATAAAATTATATCGCAAAATGGAAACAAAATTTTAAACTCTGTTTCACTGACTATAACGAAACTGACGTTTCAGAATAAATAAATACCTACCGCTAGTCCACTATTTCATCAGTTCAGGTGTAAGTAATGGGCACCGCTATTAGAGACACATTGCTAATAAATTCAAACATTCCACGAGTATATTAAAAATATACTCTTCTGCAGTCTATTCTCTAAAGTCTTCAGCCACTTTAATATCCAATCAAATGAGCACATAATTCTCTCGTGCTTTCTTATCACAGCGATACTAATCTCGCCCCAAACCACGTAACAACTGTTTCACCCTCGCAGCTGACAATCGAAACAGAAATTACACGAACATCACCGAGAAACATCGTTCCTCAGCGATGGCCCGTCATCCAAGGATTCCAGTCAAAATGTCCTCGCAAATACCCGCAGGACAATCGAAACTGGAATCTGGAGTGAACGTTAGGACACGTCCGGACCGCTATAATTCCTCGGACGTCAACTTCGCGCGCTCTCCAGCCGAATGCAGGGACGAATCCTTGGCATTCGAGCCTCGAGGACCCTGCATCCAGCAGGTAGCTCTTCTCGTAGGACGCTCGTGAGTCATGCTATGCGAACGACGGCATCGTAGTCGCATGCAGGATACCTCCTGGCAATTTCAAAGGCCCCGGGAAGGGGGCGTCGAATTGCCAACATTGTGGACACGCCTGTTAAGCCGTGCTCGCGAGTCAAGAACCGCGCCAGGGAAGCGTGTGCGACTAAAATGCGCGTAATCTCGCGCGTCGCCGCTTAGGCCACGTTGTATCATCGTTGGTGCCCGAGAAATATGCCGGAGCAAAATCTGCTTGATTAGCGTACGCAGGATCAGTGAATGAGAAGTGATGAGTCATGTGGCTTTGAATGGTGGTCCAGATGGGCCTTATATCGACTACGGGTAAACAAAAGTAAAGAAACGTAAGAAAAGAAAAGGTAATGGTGTCGGTTTTTGTTTATAATATTATGCATTTAGGTAGCAGGAGATAGGTTAAAAGCAAGCTGACTCAAAGTGGCTTTCAATTTTTTTTTTTTGATTAAGTCTGGTGAGAGATATATATCTCAAAAGGGACGACGAGTTGCAAATGAATTTTATGCATCTAATTAAGGAGATAGTTAAAGTTTCAGCTAATAACGAGCTGTTCATGTGTACTTAGTAATTTGGATGTACCTCGGGGAACTGTTCTTTGAATAGAGCGATGCGTTATTTTAAGCTCCGCTTAAGCTTCCTTGATTCTAAATATACGACGACCCTGGCAGGTGTAAAAATTTTGAAACAGTATTTTTAGAATAAGAATGCTTGCGAGTACCGTTAGCTACAACTGCACAGTATAAAATTACTCTGATCATAAATCTGAATTCAGTAATAGTGAGCCTCGATTATCCCAACGGTCCGTCACATTTTACACCTTCCTGAACTGCAGTAACACTTGCAAATGGGGAACAAATAATCTTCAGATATTATCAACATTCTATTACAGCCTGGAAGCTAAATTCAACTAACGTGTCTCGCAACCCCAACTCAACTGCAATGTGCTTCGGTCTTTGACGCCAGTTCGCTGTCAGGGTGCCATAAACCACAATGCGCTGGATACGAACACTCTGACCTCCAGCTAAGAAAGTAGAATTCGAAAGTAGACACGTCTACGCGCAGAATGCCATCGGGAGGCAACGGTTGCAGATTCAACGGTACCTTGACGGTCACGTTTCTCCACGCCCTGTGATTATTGAATATTTAACGTCGACTGGCCGACGTTTGACTTCCTGATCCGCTGGGGCGAACCGTAATCGCCCGCGATCAGACGACTTAACATCGTTCCGAATACTCTCGGTCCTCAGATTTATTATCGATCCACTCAAGGGTGGCAGCCCCTGCGATATCCTCGCTACCACTTTCAACTCGTTCCATCCCGCTGCCCCTCTACTTTACTCGATTCCCAGTCACTATCCTCGAGAGAACAGAAGCCTAATAGATATTTATCCGATCGTAATGATAGCCTTCGCACTTTGTAAACGCGAAACGTGGAAACACAGGAAGTGCCTGTTTACTGGCCGAGATGCATGCAAATGCTACTGATTCATCGCCAGCGGTTGCATTGTAATTTGTGACGTTGCAGACGCTTGCTTTGCATTCCGTGGATGCCGCGGTGAGTGGTAACTTTCTTAATCGGTAATGTTGGTAATTTTTGTATTAAGCTTGTGTATAATTTTACTTTATTATCTCGATTCTAGTTTGCCGCGATCGTATTTCCTTAGTAGGCGCGTTAACGAGATGGAAAAAGAAGAATTTTATTGGGAGAAAGTCTCCTCATAGAACTCAAGGACCCGTAAGGGTTTCCAACGATTTGTATGCCTCATCTGGCAGACACTCGGCCCACCAGTCCCTGCCTGTAAACCTGGCACCCTTGTAACACCAATTTTAACCCACGGAAATAAGGCTATTAGCCGAAACCAGCGCCTAGGCTCCCAGGGGGGTAAGGACCAATGCAATTCATCCCAAAGCTAGGTACTGTACTAGGTGAAGGGTTTTAAATATCGCGCCAAAACTGTATTGCTTAGAGGTGAACGATGTGCTCATTAATTTGATCAAGCGCTTGATAATTCCTGATATACTAATATTTTAGGTATAATGCGTAGGTTATTTAATAAATTTAGTAATATTTTTGAACGATTTAATCTGACAATTAAGTAACGTAGTATCAACCCGGTATCATCGAATAAATTGAAGCGTACTCCAACGCAATCCGGTATGGTCTAGTGGCTAGGATACCTGGCTTTCACCCAGGAGGCTCGGGTTCGATTCCCGGTACCGGAATATTTTTTTTTCTTTGTTTCAATATTTTTTTATGAACATATTCACCCAAATTGAAATAAACAAAAACATAGACATAATAAAAATATAATAAC
The DNA here is from genome assembly GCF_050908995.1 of Andrena cerasifolii. Classification (NCBI taxonomy): domain Eukaryota; kingdom Metazoa; phylum Arthropoda; class Insecta; order Hymenoptera; family Andrenidae; genus Andrena; species Andrena cerasifolii. The sequence continues at coordinate 10,704,108 of NC_135124.1, read as the reverse complement.
TAATAGAATATATTGTGCAAATGATAAAAAATACATGTATATAGAAAAACTACTAAAATTCATGTTTATGTTTCAGATATGAGCTCGCGAGCTCAAAGTTCAATACGTAAAGGGAAATGTAAGAACCTACTGTTTTGATAGATAATTTTGCAATCCCCATCGTTGTGTAGTTAATTATCTGTATTTCGAGAATAAAGATATAAACGGTTTTTATTTTCATCTTTAATGGGATAATTTTGTTTACTGTGCGCTAAGGATTACTAATTAGGCTGAATTGTATATTGCTAGAACATAAATTCTTACTCGACAAAAAGAGGTCTTGGAGGGCCTGGGCAGCCTGGCATAGGAGAGCCCATGTTTCTGCAGCGGCAAGTCCTGTTCCTCGCAGAGCAAGCACATCTCCCGCTACAACAGCGAGGCCAGGTCCTCCACTTGGGTCGGTTTGCATCCTGCAACATAAACAACACTGCACATTTTAATCTGGTAATAGAATCTTTTTGAAAAATCAACGAATTTTTAAGATATAATCCTGTTAAATAAAATTAGGTACACACCTTCAGAAAAGAGAAAAATTAACGAACTACATTAGGGTTGAATTAAAGATTACTCTCGATTATTTTGTCAAATGAATCTAACGAACAACCCAGCGTTCGTTAATTTCATTCTTATTTTAAACAAACAATTTTGACTTTCATATAATATTACTACTAAAAGTGAGAAATATTAAACTGTAGTTAATCATTATATTACTATCTTCTTAAATTATTAAGACGACAGGAATAAGAAAATTGATATTGAGTAAAAGAAACTTGGTATCCGATACTCTTATTCTATCCTCCCCCTTCCTCTGTGCTTACAGTCTCGCCGACATTAATTAACGCAATGTCCTGGCCACGAAAGACTCGCTAATTACTCTGTTCTTTATCACCGACATAAAATACTCGTAACCACCTGAAACATCATAAATCTCCCAGATAATTCAGTTTAGATGCTCCGAAATAGCCTCCCTTTATTCTCCACTTAAACGCCATTGTGTCCAAGCATTTGATTTCATTTCCAAACGACTGCAATCCGTCCGTGAAAATATCAGTACACATTTTACCTCAAACAATATAATTTGCACATCCATTTCACTGCTGAAACTCAGTTCAATTACCATCTTCAGCATCAAGCCACCCAACTAACAACTTAATTACCTAAACTCTGAGCTCTTAATTTACTCCATAATTTCATTCAAACATACAATAAAACGTTTCACTTTCCCAAGCAGCAGCTTCGCCGCGTTTAATGTTTAATGGTGTAGGGGTTTTACTGAATCACTCACCCGGCTCGAAGCTTAAATAATACTTTATGTTGACTTTATGCATACGTAAGAATTGCGCATCGATCCGCTCATCGATCCGCTCGGCGCGTATACCACACCACGAGTAGCACCGCCTAGGATGGTTGAACCACAAATTCTTGAAGTAAACTATAGAACTTAGAGTTAGTAAATAGACAAGTGTGTTCCGTGGGTCTACTAGGAATAGTTCAGCGCCCAGTTAGTGTAACTTTCCAAAGAGCACCTCTTTGCAAAATACAGATTTAGAAGCTACGACTTGCAAAACATTTTAACAATAATCCAATCTTACGCGATCCAATGTTGCCACTGTGCATCGTGGAACAGCGCCATATTGGTTTTCGGAGCCACGCGTCGTGCGACGATTCTTCTGTTCGCAGATGAATCTTGTTGCGGGCTTTTAGATTCCATATCGATCTTTCGCTCGCAAACAATACGTGGCTGCTGGTCACGGAACAAGTCGCGAACATCAGCTTGGTTACGGTGGAACAAGATTGGAGCAACATGTCCCGCAGCTCGCCGAGAACAAACAAATATAAACAGCCTGGGGCGTGCATATTGGATTTATCGGGCTTGTTGGATGCAGCAGCCTCGATTATTTCCATCCCTTTTGTTCGACGTGTCGCTTCCGTTCCATTTCACGCCGCGGAACAGGCGGACCAGGGGCGTCTTCTTAATTAATCCCACCGAAATTGCTCGTTTGTCTCCTCCTTGTGGCAGCTCTTCGAAGATTGAGGGAAACGTGGGACCCCTGTGTTTCGAGGGATCAGACCTTCGTCGCACTGAGTATTATTCGATCGAAGAACCCGATCACGGATGTCGCGATTGATTATCTTCCATTTCATTGGAATTTATGAAGTGATTTAAAGTTCTTAAGGGGTCTCCCTACGACCGATTTTTTTTAAGAGTGTTGTGAAAAAACAGCGAATTTTTTGCAGAAATCGACGTCTGCTTTAAACGCTGATATTTTTTTTATTTTTCAGTATTTCTCATTTAATCGAAATAATTCAGACGATAGCCACACTCATATGGATTCCACAGATTTTAAATTTTCAGACAACTACAACAGCTGATTTTATGCTAACCACGTGCATATGATTTATGCATATTAGTTTTGCATACCATTTTTTAAAAATATTTTCTAAAGATTGACAAATAAAGCTGGAAGTAAATATATTTAATGGTTTTATTTTAAAAAATTCCCAAAGTTCGCATCATTTTTCGTCCGTCAAGGTAGGGAGACTCCTTAATGAGAAACCTACGAAATATATAAAAATCTGTACTATACCTAATACAATCTTTTAGTTCAAATATTTTCTGAGAATGGTGTAAGTACATTAAAGTTACGAATGTAACAAAAATTCGTACGAGAATAGTGTAGGTAATGGCAGAATTCTAATAATCTGGCCATTAGTAAAGGAACTATTTAGTTCGTAGACACGATCGATTTCGAATTAACCACATAGAAGTTTCTCGACAATCGGGGTCCGCCTGAAAATACCCGGTTCCCAGGGTCGAACTTCAATTGCAAACTTTCCGGGGCCGATACCGATCATTCTTTCTGTGTATGTTTTAAATGCAAATGCCAGAAAGTTATCGTCCTCGCTCGGGAACTTCGGCCCTGCAGTATTTGCAGAACGCTCGTCAAAGGCGCTTATATACCAGCGAAGGTAATTCCTTCTACTCGAAGGATCGGGGAAACTTTCGGGAAGTATTAGCTCCCTGGCGACAAATATGCCGCCGGAAACTATAAATTCCTCGTTTTCTTCGCTCCCCTGGTAAAAAATGCAGCATCGATGAAGGATGAACGCGCCATGCCGGGCGTAATCGACGCATCCATTTTGATAGGGTTCGTTTGGCAGCGTCGCGAAAATTTAATGGTAGAGCACACATTGTTTTAATGATAAATCGGACAGTTGTTTGGGACACTTTTATAATTTATACTTTAACAGCGTAACAGGGCGTAATGCGAATGAACAGTGGCGCAAAATACATACACTGTTTATATTTGAAATGCACAAGTACGTTAATCTAACTGGCAAATTACAGTACCTTTCGCGACCAACGAAATATACAATACCGACGTGAACTGGGTCATCGATTACTCGATACTTAAAGGAGATTGGAAGATTATTCAATTTGAATTGTGCGATTCCCGGATGTATTCGATCTTAAAATGCAATTCAAAGGGACGGGGGCAATGCTTACTATTTCCTTCGACCTCGATAACATTCTAGAAAATATAATAGCTAGAGCTGGCTAGGGAAATGTACCAGAAGTTACTCGCAGGAAAAGTATTTCGAATTTCACAAGTGAATAATTCCTATACTCTTCCTAACTATTCTCAATAACATCCTGTTAAAACGCCATTAAACTACACAGTAGAGAAAAAAACTAGAATGAAAGTACCAAAATACAAAAAAGAAACTGTTCTTGGAGTAGGTACTCTAATTCAATATTCCCGAAATTAATTAAATTTATTCATATTAGCTACTTGACAGTTAAGAAAAGCTCTAGAAGTGTAACTAAACCACCATCCTTGCGCTTAAATTGATCTCTACTGATCCTTTGACCTATCTTCAATACCAAATGGTACATGTTGTCAAGAAATATCGTTTGCGTACCACTATCAACTGATTGTGCTATAATACCACACAAAGCACGAGTACAGAACTAAACAGCTTTGTCGCGAACAACAACAGCGATGTGTCCCCTTAATGCCTATTCCGTCGTCGATTCGCGACCGGAAGTCCGCAGGTAAAGGCAGCAACATGCTCGTTACGGACGATCGAGAAGGCAGGACGTTTAATTAGGGGACAATCCGTTAATGGAGGGACCTGAGTGCCCCGCCTAATTCCGCGGAATTTCATCAGCCAGCAAATCAAACTACAGCCGGCAAGTTCCTACGGACGATCGTAATCGAATAACCCCGCCGCTGCAGGCATAATTTTTCCAATACGCCTCTAATATTCCGTTGGCGGGGGTGGTCATTAAAAAAATTATCAACTACAAGGGACGATCTAAAGAACAGAGTTCATTCGCTGGATTAACGTTGCGCCAAAGCGTATTACGACGCCGCGAAATAAAAATGGACTTTGGAACTAGGTTGGAGATGAAAATGCTTGCCAGGAGAAAATTGTCCCTTTAAACGGGCTGACCTGCTCGAACCTGCGAGGGGATTTATTTCGAGAGGTACGCTTAATCGAGGTAATTCAGCGAGGCATTTAGAGATAAAGGAAGAATCGCTGTCAGTTTGATGGGAATGTGTTTGGTACAGATGAAACATCGGAGGGGTGGTTTATGATTCCACAAATCGGTTTCTGCGAGTTCAGGTGTGTTTAATTTTGAGGGTTGGTAGTATTGTAAATTGCAATCTGTATTTTCTGCAGAGTTGAATTCGTTGTGAGACTGTTGGAATTTTGATTTTTTTAATGAAAGTGTTACACAAAAGAATCTATAACTTTTTTAAAGGGTTTTAATTGTAATAATCTTTAAATTTTAATGGAAATAAGGACACTAAGAATTGTACAGAATTATAGAAATCTCTGATGAAAGAGTGTTCGTGTAAAAAGTACTGAAAGGCTCTGAAGTGATCTTTTGATTTTTCAACCCCGTCGGTTCAATTTTTTCAGTTTATCGTGCTTTTTGCTCTATGTTTCTAGTCATAGATTAAAAGAGCGTATGTGTGAACGCATGGAAGCATCGAAACACGGGAAAGTTCAAATGAATAAAACGAGCACACGATGCATTTATATATGTACGTAGATATAGCGACTCGAAGAGCAGACAGAGATTTGATTGAAATCAAACACGATGCAATTATTTTCGTTCAAATTCGATTACGTGTTATTCAAACCACGTTCGATACGTTTAATTACTAATTAACTTCTCCACGTTCGACGAACTGGTTAAAGGGATATTCTCTCGCATTGATCTCTCACTGAGTGTGTCAAAAATATTGCCACTGTCTTTTAACCAAAATATTTCTCCCAATTTTGAACAAATTATTGCTTCCGAAGTCCTTAACATTTTTACTGTTAGAAAACCAGATGTTTAAGCACTTGATTCTGTTTTACCGATCAATATAATTTGCCAATTTAAACAAATTCGAAATGGGCGAAACGACGACTTAAACCTCCTCGAATTTTACGTAAATTCCATCACACTTCAGATTTTTTATTTCACATAAAATTCAAATAATATACCGTGCAATATTGCAGTGCTCTTAACAGTATAATTGTACCACTGTGTAACACTATAATAAGCATTTTCGTTTCCGATGTAGTACAAGCCACCGTCACGCGTTTCCCATTATTCGTTTGTTTAAAACCTCGCCTGAGCAGCGCACAAAAAGCAACGATATTAGTACCACTGTAAGCTTAGCAATCCCGAAAGCAGTGAAAGCTCGGTTACACATTAAATCGGACAGAAGCAACGTACACGCGCGCGTCAGTCAGCCAACAGAAATTTAAATTTCGGCTGGTCTGTTCACTGACGCGCGTTTCGTTTCAATATGAAAAATCACCGGACGATCCACGTGTGCGCCACGTTGTCACAAGCCTATTCGTAATTTCTCGCCCCACGGGACCGTAAAGAAAGAAGAATAAAAAGTAAAGAAAAAAATATCTTTGAATCGAGCTTTCACAGCAATGAAAGAACAGTCTAAAGCGGTTTAAATGAATGGGAATACGCACGAACGACCCATTCGCGTCGCTAAAGTCGCCAACGTTTTTTAGACTAGTATCAACGGCAACTAACTTATAAAGATTTCAATTATCGAGTAGTCAGGAATTTAGCTCCCTGCTCATCAGCACCAGCTGCAGATTAGCTCCTGAATCTTATCCCAATTCTTACCATTTCAATCTCACCCCCAATTCAGCATAACACCAAAACTCCATCCATCCAATTAGCCATATTTTTCGATCCCCCTTCTACCGAAATAAAACACTACCCCAAATCTTCTTTATAATACGAAGTCCTCCACCTTCGGTAACTTTCGTCTAACACCCCGCCATCCACTACACTTTCCCTGCGAAGGGTGCACATCATCGTCAATTCGGGGATGGAAAATTATACTCAATCCCTTGATCCAACTTACACCGACCGATTCGTATCGCCTAGATTCTGCTGTTTTAACGGAAGGAGGCGATCGCGTATATCAGGGGATGAGTGTGGCACTCACCTTAAACATTGTCGATGGGCGCGTCGTAACGCGGGGGCGTTCTCGACGTGATGATTTCATGCGCGGCGAAGTCATTCGGGCGAGTGCCTGGCAGATAGTAAACCAGGCAGGAGACCCCGACGAGGAACAGGAAAAACAGGAACACGAGGTCGAACATCAGCAGGGAGTTCAAGGTCATCAGCTGCATCGTGCGCGTACAACTTTCTCCACCATTACACACATATATACACTGTGTCGAGCACGCAAACGCGTCGGTCAGGCCACGTACGAAATTTCGCGCCCCGATCGGTCGAGATTTTTCGATCCTTAGATCACACCGCCTCCCCCGCCGCGCACACTTGCGCGCCACGCGGGATGGGAACTGGAAATTTATTTTCGGAAATCAGCCCGCGGCGAATTTTTCATGGAGATTTGTTTGGAAGGCTGATCCGTGAAATTTGAACGCAGCAATCTCCTCCATTGGCAAAATGATGCGTGGGAGGAATTTGGATGATCGATTGGATACTGGGAAGCATGGGATTGCTTGTGTTGTGTGTTGATGTATCGCTTTTGGTAAAGTGGTGCTGTCGATGGGATGTAATTTGAGGATTCAGGGGATACGGACTTTCGATGGTAAAAGGAGGATAATGTGTTCTTATTTCTTTGGTATTATTGATTTTAAGCTATCATTAGAAGACTCGTGCATCCAGGTTTCATAATTGAAAAATTTCATTTCACGGTAACGGATATTTGTGAAATCGGAATTTTCAGCAACTCTGTTACATCATTTCCATTAACTCCTGACACAATTAATTACCCACGCGATCAATAATTCCTCGTAAATTAGGGCTTGTCGGTTTTTAAAAACCGGGTTTAAAATTCATATGCATGGATGAATTAATTATTTAATTAAACACGTTAATATTTTGACTTGAAATCGCCTCGGACACAAGTAGGTAACAGTTTACAGTAAAACTAATATTCATGAGTTCATATTTTCAGAAAAAAATACTGAATGGAATAAAGATTTATAATTTGGTAGCATCTTTTAAAAATTTTATATTTTGTAGGGATTTTAGTTATTTTAACAGCTTTTGCTTTCATAGACTTCTATAGACTGTATTCTCTTTTCGTATTCTATTTATAAATTATTTTATACACCAGATATGTCGAAAGTGGAAGAATGTGAGTGGTTGGAAATACCTGGCATGCTTCGGTGTGCCTGTTTACAGTGCTTACTCCCAGGCATTTTCTTAACTCCTGTCACGCTTTAAAGAAATCTTGTGTAAACGAATAAAAAGCTTCGCAATTAAATCTGAATAGTTATCTATGTTTAATGAACACATAACTAGAAATTCAGGCGTCACTATTGATCCCTACTTAAAATAAATGCTTCCTTCTGTTACAGATCTATCTTTTCGCCTATGTCGTCGTTTTGCAGGAAATTAGTAACTATTAACAGTCGAGAAACCTGTAGTGATTATTCAAGACAGCCCAGCTGCAATCAGTTGAAATCCTGGGCCAGGAATCGAGTCATAATTGGATTTTCCGCGGTGGTTATCGATACCAAGTTATCCATGAATCGTTAATACTGTCTCCATTGTAATCGGCTATTTGTGCATCGCGTATTGTGATATCGCCAGTTATGAATGGCACTTCCACGGCGAAATTAATGCGACATAATTGGAATCGTTATCACTTACGACTGCAGAAGCTGATTTTCAAACGTAATTACATAAAATATTATCGAAGTACAGTCCCCGTAGTTCTGAACTCCCTCAATTGTTACTAAAAATTCAATGCACCCCGCTCAGCGTTCAAAAGTTTTGAATTAATCTGAGTCCACCTTTAATCATGGTGCAACTATCGAATATGAACGATGGGGAGAACTATAGCGATTGAGAGAAGCTACTTGAACCATCCAACATGCCCAGTGTATCGATTGAGGTATCAGAAAGGCCAGGGATTGTAGTTTTCTTTAATGCGATAGATTGGAACCATTACTTGCAGGGACAGTGACACAACGCAAAGAAGAATCCTCATCGATCGGTTGCAATTTAGTCTGTAGAAAAGTACCGAGGAAAAATCGCTTCTATTTGAGAATAACAGGTGTTAAAATATGTGGCTACTTCTTGGAAGATGACTTTCCATAAGATTTTATATGTTAGGTAGGCCCTTTTATGTATTCATGTTGTTACGTGACTATGTGATGATTAATAAGAAGGTGCCAAGTTCGAAAAATATTATAATATTGTGTAATACAAGTTGGTATTTACCAAATGTGATGTACTGAGTTTATCACACTATGGAAAGTGTATTCTCCCTTCACCAGAGGATTTTTTAATAATTTTTATGATTCACTTATTGCCCTGGGAATTTATGTAACGAATAAATTCATTACGTTTAATGAGCAACAAATTGTACCAGGTTTATTAACGCACGGCCAGAAGGCAGGTTTAATTCCAGGAATCCGTGGGGAAATGTGCGACTTCGATCGACAGCTTGTTAGAGCCACTTGACATTATTTCAGCGACGTTCGACGATCTCGTATTTCCGATTCGCTCATCCACTGATACGGGGTTAATCTTAAGCCGGGTCTAGACCTGAATGAGTATACGCTGAGCAGGCTGAGCGCGCACGAATATTCTGATGTGGACGGGTGAAACTGTAGCCAGGATCGCTTGCTTCTACGTCAGAAAGGGTGAGCGTGAACGCATATGCTAGTGTGGAAGTGTCCTTCGTGGTGACTCGGCGCATGCGACCCGAATGCAGGCGAAGGCACATGGCCTGAGCCGACCGTTGTTGGTTTTCTTCCGCACATCATTGATTCAGTCTCCTGGAAACTTTCAATCAACTCAACAATTCTTCCAGCTTTGATCACCTCAACAAATTTTAACAATCTCCGAATCTCAACAATTCTAATTGGCTTGTTGAGTATGAAACCCACCACAAGTTTCAAGACTTTCGTCACAGTTTTGTGATACCTATATAAATCATTTAAATTTTCTGTCCTACGCATGCGATTCAAATTTTCCGTCATCTATTCTAAGCGATTCTAATCTTCTCATATGTTCCAAATGACCAAAACTGTCTCAAAATCCATTCCCAATTTTCAAGCCCTTGATTTGTCATTTGCAAGCCCCTTCATTCGTTTTTGATTTTCAATTTCGAGCCCACGTTAATTCGGATTTAGATAAGCAGGCGGGTGCAGAAATGACAGGCGCGGGAAATTTTTCCCCTATATTCGATGGCAATTAACGCGAACGAGCGCTGTCATTAGCAGCCATATCGCGGTTGATCTGGCTTATCCATAAACGCGCGTGGTCCAACGATTTCCCACTTACGCAAATTTCGACCGCGTGCTCGACGCGAACCGATTCTCCATCTGGTCGTCGCGTCGCGACTACCGGCGGAAATTTACGGGACGACACAATTTCTGAACGGAAGTCTGCTCTCAAATGATAAACCCTGTCCCCAGCCAACTCTCGCAGGTCGCACAGATAGGAAGCGCCCACGAAAATTCGTAAATGGCTCGACGATATAGAAGACAACAGCTATCTACTATCAGCAATCGAGGATGTGATAAATCACAAACAAAATACATCGAGTTCAAAGAGTCTAGCAAGATAAGCATGAGCAAACGGCCCCCGTAATAAATTTTGTGTCACTGGTTGTTAAAAATTGCTCCTCACTTGAAAGACCATTCCGTGAAGTTTCAGATCTTCAGCCTCTCGTTTGAGGATAATATAGGAGTAAAAGCTCTTAAATTTATCATTTTTTTATCAGCTAATTACTGCTCAAGATAAGTAAATGAAACAAAAGTATAAATATGTGTAGCTACATATTAGCTGTACTTCATACATTTTTTTCCGAAACAAACATCAATTATTAACGGAGCAAGCGAATTAGTATTAACAATTAAGAAGACAATGGTAGAATTTATGTTATTGTTCCTTGAAATGTGATCTTAACGAGAAACTACTATTATTCTTCTCCTTCGTGAGAACTATTTTGATCATTATACAAGAACATTTCATGAAGTTATTTTCGTTAGTATTCGATATAATAAAGTCAATGTGCGTGTATTATTTCTTAAGTAAGAAAGTCGTCTCTGCAAATGTCAGTGAATAAATATCTGTTGCTCTATGTAGCAGAGTCTCAGTCCTGAATGATGTCGACAATCGTCGCTCTTCCCTGATAATGGAACCAAAACGAAAATGGCATGCTGCCATACGCTTGAAGATAATAGATGAATAAAGGGAACGTCACACTCGTCTGCCAGCTGTTGCATGTCTTTCAGGTGTTTTTCTGCAAGCAATGACGAGTGCACTTTGCGTAATCGAAGAAAATATGTTTAAACTTAACAGCATTCCTCGAATGATCACGCTATGCTGACCCAGACCTGTCGCACTAACTTCAAACCCATACTCCAAATCCATCTGCTCCAACTTGAAAACTTGACTATGCAGATTTAATATTCAACAATTCACTTTGCCAACCACAGAGAGTTGACTGTAGAGTTACATATCCTGGTAAATTGTCCACACGCTATTTCCTTATAATTTACTCTCAGCTTCCACCTTAAAAAGAATGGACAGAAGAATATTTCATTCCCCAAACAAAATACTTAAAAAAATACATTTGCATAATTGAAAATTTCAGACCTCTTCATACACTCTTCAAACACTCAAATTTTTTAAACAATCTATGTAATTACAATCCAAGAAAAAAGAAAACAGCAGAAAAGAGATAAAATTTAGATCTGAAGAAAATGAATATTAGTGCACCAGTGAATCCTTTCCACAGTCACTTGTTTTTATTCCCAATAAAAACCCTTAGACACTCGTTCTAACAAGGGAACATCCCGAACCCGAAAATTAAAAAAAATTCTGAAACTTTGTGAATATGTAGGGAATTTCCTCCTAATTCTAATGCAATTTTTTTAGCTGCCCAAGTTCACTCTGAGGGGGTATAATTGACCACTGAAAATCGGGTTATTTTCTGATTTTATGTTATAACTCGTGAACTGTAAAATATTTTTTTAACCAAATGGTAGATTTAGTTAAAAGATGTAACTTTTGTCTTGAAACTTTTTTTCAATCTCTTACAGTGTGCGAGTTATAACAGAAAATCGGAAAATAGCCGAATTTTCAGGGGTTAATTTCGCCCCCTGCGAGTGAATTTGGGCGGCAAACAATAACTGCGTTCTAATCAGGAGGAAATCCCCTACATATTCACAGAGTTTCAGAATTTTTTGAATTACCGAGTTCGGGATCTTTCTCTTGTAAGCGTGGAAATGGAAAACCAAACGATCAGGTGGTGTGTAAATACCTTCTTCGCCCCGCGGAGAGCGCAGGGATCAGGGAAAAAAGAGGACAGGACAGTTTACGTCTGACTGTAGGAGCCCCAGACGGATATAGACCGCAAGGTAAACGACGTATTACCGGTATAAAGCAACGTCCTCGTGTGTCGACGCCCGTTCCCGTCAACACGCTCCTACATGCGCTGGTATCTTTCCCGTAACCTCTTTTCTCAATCCAATTGAACGGTACGTACATGCACCAGCGCCCGCAGAAAAACCAGCACGCGCGTGAATTTCTGGAGAAGTTGCAGAAGCCGCGGGTACGCGCGGCACGTTACGCGGGCCGATATCGATTCCGCCTTCCGTATTCAGATACCTGACTGCTGTGTCACTCGTGCAGTAAAAGTAGACGTCGAGATACTCTCCTATTCGGTACATTCCACTTTTCCTTCGGAGAATTTCCCGTCGACTCTGCTCCATAAATACTGGAGGGAATCATCGAAACAACGTGGCAACATGTTTGGAGCACCACGAGTGCTTATCTATATAAAAAAGTGGTAATCAGTATGGGAAGAGATTTGATATTTCACTGCCAATTTGAAAACTCCGGGGGTGAGAATATCTGAGATTGAAGGAGAAAATTAATGTGAATTATCGTAGTACATGTGAAATGAATGGGGTGGATATCTGCACTGGTCAAAACATAGGAGGATGAAGCTAACTGGAATATCGACGAAGGATCATCGCCAAGGAAAAATGATGTGATACCTGAGAAACCAACCCAAATTCTTGATGGATGTAGCGAATAGAATAATCTGAAATCTTGCTCCAACTGTTCCCTACGGCGTAGATAACTTGGAAAGTTAGAAGAATCCTTTTCGAAAGTGACTGGACTCGGTTATACTGCACCGAAGTTCGGTGCTGTCGAGTGAGAATGATAAGACTTTTGATAAAAAAAAAACTAGAGAAATGATTCAATTTTAACAGAAGGAAGGTGATACGACGATGAGGGTTGTCTTTGATAGAGCCCCATTTCGATTAATTTGTTATGCAATTGTTAAAATAGTATTTCCTAATGATAAATGGAGGAAAATAGCAGATATTGGCACTTTGAAATGGGAAATGGTTGAAATCTCTTAGAAATAATTAGATGCAACGTGGAACGGGTCAAGAACCGCTGCGTTATACAAATAGGTCGATAATTACACCGGATCTACGTGTTTCGCTGTGGGACAGATGACAAATGGTCCCTCCCTTCGTTTTGTCTCAATGCGTTCATTCCAATTTCACGGTGCAAATGAGCATCGTCCAACGAAAAACAAGCGCGCACCGCGTAAATTGAATTTCTCTGGGCAGCGTGAAACCGATTTTAACGCAACGATGGTGCTCGTTGATCTTACGTTTCCAATTTTTCGCTCTCTGCGTCCCACTGTGCGCGCACTCGCTGGCGAAGTGGATTTTTGTCGCGAATCCCTGAAAATTTTCAAACTTCCCGCAAAGTTGCCCGATGTAATTAAGGCTACTTAGTTTATCGAAGCGAGTAACATAGGCTTCGCGAAGATCGGAGGAAAGGTGTGCTGTGGCACTTCCATCATCTGAATTAATAACGGGACATATTTGTTTGGATGCGAATTTCAGGATAAAAGAAGTGTAGTTTTTCTAATGTTAATCTTTTTTTTTAAAGATTGTACACGAATAGAAAAGTGATACGAAGAATGATTTGTCTTGGAGATACAAGTGTCCCATATTTCTCTGGATATAAAATCGAGCTTTTAGCGTTCAGATAATAAAGTACTCTGACAATAGGTGAGGTGATGGAGTTTTACTGTGATTTTCTTAAAATGGAAGTCAATGACAAGCACCGAAGTAGGAGACATGCAACAATTATGAAGGATTATTTCAATAATTGTCTTATTGTTAGAGAAGGAATGTAGCAAATGAATATAAATATTAAGGAGGAATATGTCACTAATGCAAGTAACGAATATACTTTGCAATATTTTAAAATTTTATGGAAAGTATTCGATATTTAGGCGAGGTACGTTGAAATCTATTTCCCCGCGATATTCATTGGCGGCCGTATTATTTAATCCAGTTATCAAGAAAAACAATGAAGTTTTCCCGCGCGTTTAGCACGAGCTGATGCTTTGGCGAAACTTCCAAGCGGCGTTTCAGCACTTCCGCGGTCGTTGCTCGTTAGCAGAACGCTAGGGTAGTAACGCGTTTCTTCTTATGGAGGTTCGAGTAAAGCGGAAATGTAAAAAGGTAGGGGAAAAAAGTAAGAACAGAAATGGGGGGGGGGGTCATGAAAAGTGCATACGCATTTATTCATTGAAATGGCAACTACTTAGGTACTTTCGATAAAAGTTGACTGTCAATATATAGTAAACAAAAAGTGTAAATATCATTTTTCTGCACAGATCAATATATTAAACATCTCCAACACGAAGAAATTATTCTAAAAACTTTGTGCTAAACTCTTCCCAAAAATAATCAACGTTTATTATGAAATTCAAGTGAAATTTAACTAGAAAATAATATTCTAACCAAAGAGAATTAATCTTTAACCATTCTTAAAAATTCAAGCTTCCTGAGCAATATTTTCACGAATAGACCTTCGAAACTTTTTTAAGTAAAATGGGCTCAAATCATCGAGTGTATCTCGAAGGAACTAGTGGAAATGACGTGAAATTTATAATTTAGAATTGATGAAGGAAAAGAATTCCATTATCCAACGAACGAACAATACTTTAACGAATAAAACTCGAATATGTGCATTTTAAAAGAAACAGGGGGAAGTGCAATCCCAATGATTGATGCGACGCAGAAATGGAAAGAAGAGGAAGCCCGTTCATCGCAGGTGGGACAATTTAGTTTTCGCGGTTCCATTATGTGCGCCCCTTCATCCCTATCAGTGTTTCACGAAAATAATTTAACGATGGAGGCAGTCGTCGACCGTGTGCCTGTAAACGAAGACTGATGAAATCCTGACAGCCCTGAGGCATTATTCCCTTGAAAATAATCGGGCGATCGGGGATATCGCCGAATGCATCTCTCGAATCGGAAAGAGATGATATTTGCATCGCCTACGGGGACTGTCGAACAATCAATGTCATAAAAAAACATTGAGAATAATTCTCTTTGATGGACCGTGTCTGCCCGACGAATGCTATCCTGCTTTTAATGAAGCACTTGGGTGGGGAAGATTCAGAAAATTTCTGCAAGTTCTGGTGCTACGATTAAAAAAATTCAAGAATGATAAGACATAGATAAATGGAGGGTAAGATATTGTAAATTTGTTTTTTGAGGGAATTAGATGTGTTTAGTATCTATGTTATTGTGTTTGTTAAAAATACTTGTGAAGTAAGGAGACGAGACATTAGCTTTGAGGGAAGACTAGAATCTTTTGTTACTCCTGATTGATAATTTTGAATTAATTTAAATTTTCGTAATTTATATATAAAGTATATTGTAATTTTTATTATAAAAAGAAATAGACGAAGGGAAGTATATTCTGCATGTGTCATTGATTTCTTTTGTAGTTTGAAGAGCAGAGTTTTAGAAAGTCACTTCCTCCAATCTTTCGATATTCCTGCCACTTATTGCAATACTTCTAGGCTGATTAGGCTATCAAGGTACATTCCAACCAACACTTGCTCCCAGATCGCGAATTAAAACAACGCTGATGTGCACTTTGCTACTCGTGAGAATGAACAGAAGTAATTTACTTTTCCTATTACTAACGACAGTGAAAACGTGAATGAACGCTACTACGTTCATTACCCGTGCCATTCGATAAAACCATGCGCGAGCCTCTCGTGCCTTTCCTCCTGCCGTGCTAATTTCCTTTCGCGTTAATTAGCACGGTATAAATTCGCTCGCGTCGCGTTCCAGGGAATCGAGAGCGTCGCGTTAAACAAAGGAGCAACATCTTTCCAAAGTAGTCCACCGTGAAATCGAAAGGAACTTCACACGTTCACCATTATACCGACTATGTACTTACTCGGAATGAAATCTTTAAATTAGTGGGTCGGGCGAGAGTAAGATGTCTGCCTAATGGCATGCTTCAAATAAGAATTATCTTTCTTGTCTTCTGAAGGAAAAGTGGCGAAGTAAATATTCGTTGAAATTTCAGAACTAAAGGTGACATCGATTTTCCACGGAGCAATCTTATCGAACATGTTCGTTGTCAAAATATAAGAGCAAAATACAGGATTCTATTATCGCCTTTATACATTTAAAAATTTGCGTTCTGTGTGTTATGCAGCATACACGAAGGGGAATATTTATGTTGTAAAGCAATTGGATGAATTTGATCTTGAATGAATATATGTAACACATTTTTAACTAGGACGTGAATTTTAGAGCCGAATAAAAGATAATGGTACGTGACGTCATTTGTTGGTCGGATTTAATGGCAGAGTTACAGCTGTACCTCAGACTCTATACTTCTCGATCCATAATAACGTTATTAAATTAAATTTATTTAAACGAATGCAAGTGGAGTGGTCTAAAATTATCAAAT
Organism: Andrena cerasifolii; assembly: GCF_050908995.1. Lineage (NCBI taxonomy): Eukaryota > Metazoa > Arthropoda > Insecta > Hymenoptera > Andrenidae > Andrena > Andrena cerasifolii. The sequence continues at coordinate 10,687,781 of NC_135124.1, read as the reverse complement.
TAATCGAGTTCTAAAGAATTTTCCCACAAATATGTAATTAGCTCTCCCTCCACCCATGTCAAGAATTCCATTAATAAAGAACATTCAATAACCACCTGTTTTATACCAAATTATTCATACCCAAACCATCCTAATAAATATCCCCTCAAATCACCGACGAACATCTGCCCTTATCAAAAACTCTGCTGCTGCAAATTATTTTTCTAGAAGCACAGTATTTCGCTACAAACTGTAGAACCAATCCCAATACAGCCAGTGTCAATAGGATCGACTCGAGTCAACAACGTCGAAGCAAAGGTTCAGCAGGAGCGCGCAGTGTCAGGACACCCGCGATATTCCTGAGCTGAAATAGTAAACAATCATCCACGTCGCGCCGATCCGAACACGCGCAGGGATCTATCGTACACAGAAATCGCGTCGAAATTACGATTCACGTGGACCTTCGGTTTCGCGCCTCGGTTCGCAGAGAATCGTTCGGCTGACGCTGCGACGAACTTTGAACTTTGCCAACAGGCATTCATAACCGCGTGTCCGATGAAGGAAACCCTTCGCAGGATGCACAATTGAAGGGTCTTCTCAACCAGTAACGGAAGAAACTGCGCGGGACGCAAACACGATCGACATACCTATGAATTAGGTCGGTACATTCGTAACCAGCAGATCGATGAGAACTATTGAAAGCGATGCTCCGTTAAGCAGAATCACATTCGAAGCTATAGGTGCTCACAATTGATACGTTGGTTCGGTTCGATGTCCTAATCGTATAATCCAACTTAGAGTAAGATCCTACTGGTCAGCGCAAGGCTTCATAACGCACGCGCGCGGGAAACATGATTGCAGCTACTTTCAAGAAAGAATTGTGAATAGATCTTCTTAACACATTACGCTATAATATTTATAAATACCTTGCAGTAATCACGGAGTCCTAATTCCTACATGGAGGCATTACAATTTTTCTTAGAAATAACAGTCCAGAATATATTTTATATCATGTAAAAATATTTCCAACCACTCAAATAAATCCGAAATAAAAATTCTTGTATTTCATAAGGTAATTGCCAGACGCGATGCTCGATTGCTACGTTCAACACCCACGTTCCTGTATCTAAATCATGCAAGTCGGGATTACATATTATAAAGTGTCAACTGCACTCATACGACTTTCCCTACAAATTCAGTTACGTTCTCCGCCAGCACCGTCTGCAGCCTCGTGGAAATAATTTCTTGCAAAGTCCTCCGATTAGTATCACAACGCGCACTGAACCGTGCGTTGATCGTGGGAAACGCGCAACTTGATACCGATCGGCTGGAGCACGGTGACTCGGGGCACGGGGCTACCACCGGCGAGTTTCGTGGATGGGGTTGCTCACCGCGTGGGTACTAGGTGAATACTGAGCCGCGTCAACGGGTACCGAGATTTAACCCCCTCCTACGTGTGCCTCTCATCCCTCTTTCGGCCCTGCTGCCATCTCTCCCTTCCACTCCCTCATCAAACGCGCATCCACCCACGCAACTGTTGCGCCCCCGCCCATTAGCGATCGTCCCTTAGCATTTTGCAACTCCTTAACCGCCCTCGTGCACTTTCCCTCACCGCGTGCCGATCATCCAGTCACGTGGGATCGATCGATCGACGCTGCAGGGGTATCATCATTTCAGGTTCGTACGAAACGAGCATTAACTGACGGATGAATAAATTAAGATTGTGGATATTCGATGGCAGGGTCTGGCGGGAGAGACGTGTCAATTTTTCGTTCTTTAAAATTGCAAGGTGGAATTTAAGTTACTTGGGTAAATAATAATTGTGGGGTATTGGGAGGTGTTAGTAATTTTAGAATTTGTTATTTTTGAGAGTGGAAGCTTGTGATGGGGAGGATGTGTTATTTCATTTGAGGAAATGGTAGTGGACTTGGAATTGTGTGAAATGTAGCTCTGAAAAAGAAGTGGAGATGGGTTTAGGATTTATGTTAAAGTGGCACCGAGATATTGAAGGAAAAAGTGGGAAGTGAATGAGTTATGTATTTTCGAGAATTTCTATATTCTTGTCTCTTATAGTTTTCTATCATATTCTCTAGTCCCACATGCAATGTGCACGCTGAATTAATAAACTAAAAGCAGCGAGGACACTTGGATCTTTAACTATCTTTCTTAAATTAAAAATGGGTGTCCCCTTCTGTTTTTCTAAAAACGAGAGAGAATACTGCTCAGAACGGACCCCTCTTTAAGTATGCAGGAAACTCTCGTGACCAGGCGGGTGAGTAATTAGCAGGAAGAGCCAAGTGAATTGCCAATACCCTCTAATTTACTTCTTACTTTAACTAATTAGCATTATTTCTATTTCCATCGTTCTATCATTTACTCTGCATAAACTTTCATACAAGCTTTTCTGTTGTAACAATAACATATTAGTATAAACGACACTGTTTAAAGTGATTTAATATGTCACGCTTCCAACTCAATTTATTGCACCTGTGCTCCATAATCTTTTAGCATATGAATGCAAAGGGTCAAAGAAAATCGGGCACTGTCGGTTACTAACAATAAACGGTACACGATTTATCTACACATAGGAGACTGCCGGTGTAAAACTTTTTGAAACGAAGAACACGTTGGGAACATTCCCTACGATTCTCTTTCCTATTACGTAAAGTTTTACAGTCATTTCAGCCTTGTTTGCCAGTGCATGCAGAAGCTCCAAATCTCTGTTTACATTGATTCGAGTTCTGCAAGTGAAATGACATTCTCTCTGCAGCTTCTCTCAATTATTTTTCTCAAACTTCTCGGCGTGGATGAGAAGCATTGGGTAAGTGGAGCAGGCATGTTTTGCAACGGACACGTCGATAAATGAGAAATTTTAGTTAAGTAAATTTCTTCAACGAAAGAGGCAACGTTAATGGACGCGGATAATAATTTTTATGCGCGCTGCATGTATTTATGGGGTGGAAGAACTACGCTGCACGAAGGTCATAGAAAGATAATTGTGATAATTTAGTTTCGACGAAAGGAGTGATTCACACTCTTGTGACAGAAACCATGGAATATGCAAATTCGAAGGAACCCTAGAAATAGGATCTCCCTGATTGAAAATAGACGTGCCATTTTTTATTACGACTACAAAATGAGAATAATTTATCTCTGGCTAATTAGAAGTCGATAAGTGCTTCTCTTTTCAACAAGCGCACGAATAGCTGAACCCATATTATTTAAATATGTATCATTTAGTTGGCAAGAATATCTCATAAAATTGAAAATGATAAAGATTAAATAATTAGCAACTTACATAAAATTCACCTCGTGCCTTCAGTTAATTTCTTCCAAAAAGTGTACAGGGATGAAGCTGAAACAATTCCATGATGTCCTGTTTCTCATTTGTTTAATAACTCCCGTGAACCTGTTAACAGCATGGAAATAAGCTTTGAATAAAATGTGTACAAGGAACAGAGTGTGTGTTAATCGAATTTTGTAATTTTCAAGACTTTGCTAGGTTGGATATCGTTAAATTGAAAAATGAGGAGAAAGTATTAATGAAAGTTCAAGATACTTGGATTTGGTGTTAAAACTTTTCCCGCGGAATTTTCTTGGGAAGTTTAAGTAAAAATAAACTCGTTTGTGATTACAATAACGATCCAAGACGGAATTTATGGATTATTTGCAAAGAAAAGTTTGCAGCGAGGAACCATAAACTTTTGAAGAGTTTCCTGAAGAAAAACGCTCCTTCACGAGAGAAGAATTTCTTCTTCCTTCGATCCTAAATTTTCAAGAACGTAACGGTAAAATCAATTATCTTCTGTCAGAGCGGGGGAGGAATAACATTTTTATAGGATTCTTTCTAATTACGAAGTCAATGGCACACTTTGCAATAAGCGAATGTAAATGCTATTGTCTGCCATTTTCAATCGAGCTTGCCGCGCAGAAATACAATTTCAATGGGAGTTCAATACCAGAGCCAAAGAAACAAATAAAAAAAGGACCGTGTGTAGTTCAGATTGATTGAATTTTTTCGTTGCCCAAGAATACTCAGCGAATGCAATATCAAACAAGCGCGGAAAAAGAGCTGGAATATTAAAGGTACTTTTCATTTTCGGGCAGAATCAACTGTTCTCACTTCAATTTCCTGAAAAGTTTTCTTTAAAAAGACGTATCCCGTTACTGTAATACTGAAATTAAATTAAATCTCCTAATTCCCTATATTACCCATGCAAGAAATTTTATTAAAAAGTTAAAGAAGAAATATTTTAACAACGTTGAAAGAATTTAATATGGAAAATGAGTCTCTCCATTTGGCATAATTCCAAATTCCATTTGAAGATTCCAAAAAATAACCACGAGAAAAAATTCATTGTGTACCACATCTCGTTATACTCTCAGGTGTTCCGTTTGACAAACCATCCTCCATGTGGAATTACAAAAAAATGTATAAAATAAACATTCTACCAAAGGGACTTTGACACTTCCTTATACGGTCATTAAAAAATAATTATCACCTTAAAAAATGAATGAGAATTCTCATATTACTCTGCAAAATTGATGAATCATAAATCCAATTTAGCAAAATCCGTGGAGCCAAATTTCGTTAAAGGTCAAAGTGCACCGGACCAGGGTTGAACAAATAATTGTACACGATCAATTAAAGGTAATCCAACAGATTCGTAAGTGAATACTGCCACCAGATATTGACACGGGGGATGAACGATCAAATTAGCGGATGAAATTACCAAGTCGGAGTGTTTACCCTCGAAAGGGTGCGGTAATCGGATTATTAAGAACTTCCTCGTGGAACTAGGTAGCTACCGGAAGGGGGGCTCGAATATAGGTTAAGACTTCTACACAGTAGCCCGCCTAGTTGCCCGAACAGCCAAGAAAGTTGGCAGACAGCAGCTGACTCGCTACACAAAGACTGGATTCCAGATTCCGGATATTCAGGGAAAAGAATCCACTGATAAAAAAATAGCGTTCACAAACATCCTTCCCTTGATCCAGAGTTCCAAAGATTCCTGATCTAATTTAACACATCAACATCATTCGAAATCTCCAAATATCTACCGAGGAACACTCTAATTACTTGCATAAAAACAAGCCAGAATCTCGAAGAACACTTAATTCCCATCCAAGAGAAGAGTTAAATTTTACTTTACAATTCCATAAAAAATTCACCAGAAATCATTAATATACATCCCTAATTGATCCTATCACTTAGCAACCCCTAAAGAGCCCACCATAAACACCTACTTCGATGAAATCTAACTATCGAATGATTACAAAAAATTTTCAGTGAGATCGCAGTCAATTGGTGAATGATTCAATGAAACAGTTGATGGATGCTCGAATTTCGATCAGGCGGTGTTCGAGTCTAGTGATCGATGAAGTGAAAAGAAGAATTCATGGGTCAGTGTCGTTGCCGCCGTGAGGGGAATAACATACGTGCCATCGTACTGGGAAACATTTCCCTTATTTGTATTCCACGAGGAAGAGCGTGATAGGAGCCAATGGAGAAATCACAAAAGAACCATACAGATAAGTCACGTTCACCTTGACGGACTTTCGGCCGGGTCTATAAAAGAGACGCGCACCTCCCTCGACGGCGCACAGTCACAAACAGTACACAAAATGGCTCGCTCGATCGCCGTTGTCCTCTTCACGGCCCTGGCACTGCTTCAGGCCGCTTCTGCCGTTGACGTTTCCAAGCAAAAGAACGTTCGATTGGAATTTACCGATAAAGACGGTGTGTCGAAGACCAGATTGGTAAGCGATCCAGAGATTTTTTAGATAAGAACAAGGGAACAGCAAGAGCGATACGGGTGTAGTGTTCAAACTAATTGGGAGGATCTTCTGATTGGTGAACGACGGAATGAAGTGGGGAATAGTGTGCATTTGGCAGAGTGAAATATTTATTAAGAATGCAGGAGTTGCAAAGAATAGAAAGCTTGAATATTTAATGCAGCTAGATTTTTATTAAATACGAAGATTGTAATTTTTGGTCGCAGACTCGACGAATTCCTTTTAGCCCGTCCCTCAATTATTTCGACATTGTTCATGAATGGGAATATGCTCGACGTCAGAGGCAGCTTTTCAACTTCGATAAAAGCGTGCCTGTTTGACGCGTTTGGAACATGATATCTGATTAAACTGGAGGCATTTCACAATTAATTTTGACTGTGAAGGGGATAGCGCAGCATTGATTTCCCGCGAAAAGTAATTCCCTGCTTTAATGCACTGATCGCATCGTTGTCTTTTAACAGCAAGGTGCGTTTCCTGAGGAACGTGGACCAGGGTTCATCGGGGATTTGACGATTGGACAACGTTACGCGGACGAAACCGTTTTCCGTCGAGTAGTCGAGTTCAACAATCCAACGAATGCTGTTCAAACGACAACTTTGGCCCTGTCCGTCTCCAATGGTACGATTTCTTACTGTATCGTTTAACTGAACACTTCAATGACTCGATACTCTTAAATTTTCACATTCACGATTGACAGCTGTAGATTAGAGTCCTGAAACTCACGTTCCTTCTGCCTTAATCGGTATATTAACACAATTGAGCAGGTAGTTTAAAATATCTAAAGCAGTAGCACATCCAAGAGCAGCCCTTCAAATCCTCAAGTGTCCTTAATCCACAATGTTATATAACAGAATCATCATTCACTATTGTGAGATCTTTTTGCAACTGAGACACTTTTGTGATTCATTAACGATATTTTAAAAATATTTACATATTTTACATGTTTCTCTATCTGTTCCGAATCAACCCCTTTGTCAAGTCAAAATATTCCTAACACAAATTGTGAGCAATAGGTAGTAGTCTCCTACGCGAGAAGACCCTAAGAAATTTAAAAACCATCGAAAACGCTGTTCTTCGAAAAACTGCATCCCGAATATTCTTCCCCAGGAGTCATCCACCAGATTAGCGCTAAAAACGTCCAAGGCAGTTATGCAGTCGTTTGCGAGGACTCAAACAGCCTAGGAACATCCAGGAGCACCTTGAACCTTCGAGTGTCGCCTAATTCGACATCTTCTTTAATTTTGACCATCGCTTCGCACTAGTTAACTAACTACTCCGCGCGTGATAAGCCCCTCGCGAATTAAACTTAATTAAACGGGTTTAGGGTAGCATCTTCGCCACATCCATACAACACCTCGAAAATTGGGTTCACTCGCTCTATCAAGCGGTACTTTATCCCGGCACGCGATTATGCCAATGATTTTCGCCTGGATGAAAACGGTATAGGGCATTTTCGTGAAACATAATATATTCTGTTGCATTAATTGACAGTTGTACTATCCTTAAGTGTGTAATTATGTTACTGTAGAAAAGTAGATAGAGTAAGAATATCAATAAACGCTATATTACCCCTTACTCGTGTTGGTTTTTTAATCCCATCGAACTTTCAGAGTTTCTTTTTTGGAAATTTTTTTTGTTTCGGAGTTTTTCTGTTGTGGAAATATTTCATGAACGTGTCTATTCAAACTAAACGTACCGGCACCGGTAACCGGTTAAATGAAAAATTAATGCAGTATTTTGAATCGAATTTTAAACCAAATATTTGACCAGGAGTGGTACGCTTAGTGACTAATTGTTAATCAATCTACTGAATGAAACGTTAATGTTAACTTTAACTCCTCTGAAGTGGAGTTAAGTTATACTCAATTTTTTTCTCTTTAAATCGAGTCTTTTTATTATTAACGATGATGTAATTATCCTGCAATTAGAAGGAGGAAATGGTGCGCGTAGGTCTGAATGAAAGTGCAAAACAATCAGATTGTCTGAATAAGATTAGGTGTCCTATAAGTTGACTTTTCAACTGTGCACCCTTCAGCCTCGCAATTGTGAATGTTTCTGAAAACATTTGGCACCGCCTGCAATCTCTCTACGCATTATTGCAATTAACTGCCGATACGAGCTGTTACACTAAGCAATTAGCGTTGCGTAACGAGCATCTCAACGATCCTGCAAACAAATCACGTCCTCGCACGCGCAACGTGCGCGCACAAAGGCGATTGTATGCGTAACAGGTGAGCCACCCAACAAATGTAAATTTCACCCAACACTATTTTCATCGCGCCTGTCACGTCACCGTCACTTTTTACGTTCCTTTAAATAATGCTGATTCATAGACACAGTATTCGGAACTCGGTGTGCATTCTCTGAATAACAAGTTCGAGAACAATGACATCGTGTTCGAAAATCATTTACCGAAGAGAGAGTTTGATTTCTCATTGTTTACCGCTGGTGTCGGCGAAACGTCGAGGCTATAATAAGCTGATGGAAACTTCAGGTGTCAACTGTAGCGAGAACTAAATGCGGTCGCAACTCAAGGGTCAGTATTGGGGTTACCATCACTCTAACTCAACCAGAGATTATTCGAAAAACTGAAATCCAACTAAAACCTACAAACATAAAAAAATCCTAAAGTGATATTTTTCCATAGTCGTGAATAATATTCTTATCATCTATAATCTCCCAAAAGAACCACCCTCCTACCCCTCAAGTGGATTTCTCTCCACATCGCGCATCCCCTATATACAACAAGTAGCAAATCATAAAATAGAATAAGAAATAAAATAAACGCATTTCTCCATCTCGAGCTCGGTAACTCTCCGAAAACAGGGCGCAAGGGGTGGTTGTTGCGCGCGAACGCCAGACTTCGGCCGTCATTAGGAACACCATAAACTTTGCATAGATTCCTGGCGCCAGCCTTCCGCTCGACCTTTAATTTCACCGCGTAAAAGTGTACGTTCCGTTCGCAGCCCAAGTCACTTCTGGAGGAGCAATTTGCTGGGAACGCGTCAACGCGGAGAAACGACCTGCTGCTTTTCCTCCTTTCACGGTTAAGAGTGCAGAGTTAATAGTTGTGGCGTGGATGTATTGTTCCCTCGGCGGCCCTCGACCACCCCCCTTCCAACCATGCTCGCGACGCAATTACAGGTAGTGATATTTGTGCTAGTGTGATGGCCACATCGTGCACAATGATGAGGTATTGTTTAAAAGGGGCCTCGTAATCTTGTCACTTGGGACGAGAGTGCTGAAAATCTCCTGGCAAACAGTGCCCTAGGCTGCCCCCCAAGCGGGCAACCCCTAATTTCTACAGAGTGATTGGGAAATTGTTTGGTGATTGGGGAACCCTTCTGTCGCGTGTAAAAATTGAATGTATAGGAATAATGTCTTCATTATTTTCATTAACTAAATCATTAGCTATCCCAAATATCAAAGTACGTATGTTACTTATGATTAGTATTATTTCTTGAAGAAGCTAAGCATTTTAGGTCACACAAGATTGAAGTCTAATGTAAAAGCTTGTTTTGAGATGTGCATGAATGGAATGGGTTCGTTTACGTGAATGGGGGAGGTTTTTTTAAGGGGTCTCCCTACCTTGAGGGACGAAAAATGATGCGAACTTTCGGAATTTTTTAAAACCAAACCATTAAATATATTTACATCCAGCTTTGTGGCTTCATTTGTCAATCTTTAGAGAATATGAAAAAACAATTGTATGCCTAACAAAAATCATATGCGCACTGTTAGCTTATAATCAGCCGTTGTAGTTGTGTGAAATAAATGAGAAATACTGAAAATGAAAAGAAATGGCAGTTTCTAAAACAGACTTCGATTTCTGCAAAAAAAAATCGTTGGTTTTTTAAGTCGCAAAATTCTAATTTTGCAAATATCGACTTAGCTTTAGTACAGGCGAGAATGGGATATCTACTGAAGATATATGCCAAGTTTGAAGTAAATCTGGTGATTGGTTTTTGCGATATCATGCTAACAAATTCGAAAAACATCGTTTTGAGAAAATCGCGTTTAAAGTTTTTGGTACCGTTTTGTTTCAATTAATTTTTTTTTTAAATGTTGCCTAAATATGTACAAATATCGCCATAAAGTTTTCAATTAATATAATATGAGGGTTTCTCTTAAAAAAATCCCAAATATCCCGCTCCTTCTCAGGCCGTCAAGGTAGGAAGACCATTTAAAACATACTGTTCTGGGGTACTAGAAAATACTGAGGAAAGGAGAGGGTTAAGTTAAATACCACGGTGACGTATCACACAGCAAGAACGTCTCGTTAAGCCGGAAGCACCTCGTGCCCAGTATTTTTTATTGCCGCTGCTACGTGCTCTGCATTGTCAGAGAGCGTTATACAATAATTTTTCGTTACTCCACGAAGAGATACTACCTCTGTGATCCTTAGCAGATACAAGATAAGTAGGACGAAGGGATACATATAACACGGTGCAAGAGTTCTAGAGAGAGACCCTTGACCACACAGGGTACATTAGTTACGAGCGACCTGGAAGTTTCTCAACAGAACCACCGATAAACTCTATCCCCTGACCGTAAAGGAAGCTTTTCATCCGTTGACCGAGGATTTTCCGCTTTGTGAAAAAAAAAGAACAGGAACACACTCAGATAATGGAAGACAATCGTAACTGGGAAACAGCAAGTTTTTCCCTTTCACGAAACTGTAAACGATGCATGCTCTCTTCGCGATTACTCGTTCACGCCAACGTAACAAATGCAGAATGTGTAATTTAAATTTTAGTATACATTTCAGGCTTTTTCTCTGATACTTCTATTTCTGCACGATCGATTCCCCCTCCAGAGAATTTTTAATCGAATTTACAGAATGCGAATTTACTATACTAAGCAATCTCAAGATAAGAACTGTGTGTACATACGTGGATCTTTGAACGTGGAAACTGAGGAGAGCAGTATGATCGAATGACAGGAGAATTCTGATGCAAGGATTCAAAATTCTTTAAAAAGATCGCCCAGGAGTGCATTCTAAATTCTGCAGTTTCATCGTCGGAACGAGGTCTGCGGTAATTATATTAGAATTCAATTTCTTCGTCGAGAAAGCGCAAGACTCCCTGAGGTAACTTAATGGAGACTGCTTGTTCAGGTTGTCCCTTTCCCTCGTCTGACAATTACGCGAGGCTAACTGCGAATCTATCGCAATATCGCTGACAGAATGCTTCTCCCAAAGAATACAATTCCTACCGAGGTACCTTCTCCGCACGAAACCACTGGCATTATTTCAATCCGATGAAATAATCAGGACACGTTTGAGGGGGTCCCTTGTACACGTGCTAACCGCGGCAATTCACACTTCGCATATGGCAATTGGGTTTCGTTACCCCCGCGAACCTGCCGATACGCGGCATCAGCTCGCTAGGGGTTTCTAGATGGAACGTCACATGTATGAGCTTTTAAGAAAACCTTTGATGCACCTGGAGAGACTCGTAACGAGCTTAGCAATTGGAGAAGCCGTATCAACGAGATCCACGGCAACGTAGAGGGGAAAAACGGGCAAACAGTCGGTGACGATCGCCCCGTGTGCCACCGGACGCGAACTGGGAAGGCGAGGAACATTCGAAAGCTTAGGAAGCTTCCACCCATTGCTGGAAACTCGACTGTGAATTGTGGATTCGCTAACCTTGCCTCGTGATCGACGGGAAACCGATTTATCGCGGTGAGTTCGCTCGCGATGGAAACCCCGCGTTCGGATAATTCGGTTTCGTTGAAGTTCGTAAAGGGAGGAATTGGGAAAAACGAGAACGAAGCACGCCGTCGAAAATAAGCTGCCAACTGTGACGTTATTCAGTCAGTGTCGACCGTTTATGAAATTGGAACGTAACTGTAGATTAAATACAGTGTGGAAAGGTACGAGTTGTCGAAACTCTACCATCGTTCTTTTTTTAAGTGCGCGAGATCGAGCGAAAAAGTTGGAGGAAATTCATTTTTGCATTTATTATTAAAATGTGTTGTGTTTTTTTTTTTAAGATTCGGGATTGGGGAGGCTCGCTTTGGAAACCATTCTGTTGAGTGTAAAAATAATGTTACAGTTTTCATGGATGTATCTGTGTATCTGAATCAGTTGAAAATGGGTTTTGCAGATAGTTTTTCCACGAGTAAAATTGATAAATATCTTTTTTTGCAGACTGTACAATGTACATACATGTAACAGAGTAGCCCTTCAACAGAAATGTTTTCTTGCACTCTCAAGTATTCCCTTAATCACGTTTTCATATCGATTGATTTGGCTCAGTTATCAAACTAGCATTAGACATTAGGAACCACTCAAACCTCCATTATCCTTAACGATTGGATTCGATAACGTTAAAATTGCACCGTTCGTGAGTGTGCATTCAAGGGATGCTTTAGAAAATGGAGCAACCTCGGGGAATATTGTGCAAAGTTGTAATAAAAGACAGAGTAAACTTTGTGTTTCCTTCATCGCGAGGGATCAAGTAAAGAAGGAAATGAAAGTTTGCGCTTGTATTGTACCAGTACTGCGATGCAAACGAGAAGATTAGAAACGACTGTTATATGCGTGTAATACCTAAATATAATGCAGAGATTGAAAAATCAATTTCATCAATAAATTCATCAATTATTTTACTCTTAGATCACAGAGTCACTTGTGGAGTATTATTATTTTAAAACTTATTTCTGTAAATAGCTTCAAATCATACTTAACGCAAACAGGGGGTTAAAGTAAAGGAAAGATTCATCGCAGAAAAAAGTAGAGACGTGGAGCAAAAACTTCCTTCTTAACTAAAGAAAAGATTGATCAGCAGGCATTTTGCTACCCCACTCACACGAAAACGCCTATATATTTATTCATGAGGCAATTACAATATGCTGATCTCGTTGCAACGCAATTTCAAGGTTTGAATTTCCACTGACCTAAGACAACTACGAGTTCCCTAGCGGCTGCATTCGTACAGTGGAAAGAAATTAAGAAAATTATCGGAACATTATTGGAATGTAATTAGTCGTCACTCCTGCGATCAAATTCTTTGACTTAAGATTTGTTAATGGACACCAGATATGTAAGATGTGAAACGTCTTCTTTGAAAGAAAGATGGAAGAACAGGCACCAAACAGTATTGTCCAGATGAAGGTTCCCATAATTGTCTCTTAGTTAACAGCAAACTATTTTTGCCAGCGGCGGTGGAACTTTTGCCATACATTATTCGAGTTTCAACAGAAATAATGGAACACCGAACTCCGGTAATTAGAGGATCGATGCGGAGGGTCCAAGTTTCAGGGAGGAAACAAGGGCAGGACAAAGGACTGAGGATTCTATCTTAACCAATCACGTGCTTCGCATTGAGTTTTCTACAATAAAATCATGGATATATAATACTAGCTAAATATTCACCCCTTTTCACCATCCCCTTAGGGGTTAATTCGAGCAAAATCATGAAATTGATATTTAGGCATTTATGTGGGTAAGCTTTCGAAGTAAAAACCAAGTTGATATCTAATCGGGCCTAAGAGATATTAAGGAATCCGCGAAAACACATTTTACCCCTTTTTACCCCCTTTGCACAAGACAGAGCCTCACTTTTAATCTCTTTACAATTTCCTCTTCTTTCGCGAATTTCTCGATCTGAACATGTACCTACAATAGTGCGAAGTAAATCACTTCTCTGATATACTGAGCTTGTAAAATAGTTTCCATGAACTCTCGAATAATCTTACCGATCATAAACTGATGAGTAAGATCATTCAACTGTACCATATTATTTAAAAAATTAGAATTATATTATTTAATATAATTAACATTATTTAAAAATCAGAAATTAACTTATCTCCACTATCTAACAAGCTGAATACTCTTGGTACTGTGACGCCACATAATATATTAAACATATTATACGGATTGTAAATTTAATTAAGTGCGTTCATCTCTATAATCAGTCAAGCAGAATGGAGAAATAAAATTTTCAAAATAGGTGACCGCCTCTCAATCACACTCTACGCAAGAAATCCTCTCGGGAAAGGCCAACTATAGGCATGGATATTTTCACCCACGTTCTACTACTCCCAAAACCGTTTCGTCTCGGAATGCTGCATTTTACGCGGGGCATTGTGCACACGCGAGTGAATCATGCAATGTAGGTACGTCAGATCACGGTCATCGCACTCACTCGAGCACCCGTATCTTCTGTACGTGCGGGAATGCCTGAAATATGCCTATGTCACTGCTATACGCGAACTTAATGCACGTGGATCGCTTGACATTTCGCGGACGGGAGTGGGCGTGCTACGATCCAGCTTATTCTATACGAACCGATTTCTCCAAAATTGCCACGACGGCTGCCTGACTGTATAATACCCGTTCTTTAGAGACGATTAAAATAGCACTGATTGCAAATGTGGTGGGGCCAAAAGAGCTACTGTTATAAATTTGCTCCAAATTCTCACTACTGCTGAACTACTCCGAAGCCTTGACACTTTAATTTAAAGACTAAGCCATTTTGTATATCGTGAATTAGAATAAATGCAAGGAAATATTATATTTCGTATGTCTACGTGAGAATCATTCTAAAATTAGCAATTTCAATGACGAGTCAGTTTTATTCAAGTCCTGTGCTTTTGAATTAGACTTGAAAGCTTGGAGGAACTGTTTCATTTTCAGTTACAATGGTGGAAATTAATATTGGGGACGTTTCCTTTACTTCTAAGTGCTTCGATGTAATTTCTATTGTGAGTATTGAAGAACGGTTTTCAGATGAAATCCACATAGGAGCAATGAAGAAACGCGGCCATCATGAGCACAAAGCTGCAAAAAGCCGACAGCATGAAAGCAACGCTACAGAGAACAAGAAGAACGAGAAGAAGACTGATAAAGAGGAGAAAACTGTGAACGATGACATCGATAACGAAGGGTTTAGCGACTGGCTACGATCTAGCGATGGCATCGAAATGATGCGACTCTTCGTCTTCGCCAATACGATTCTGATTATCGTCACAATGGGATGGCCCAAGATGCAGGAAGCTATCACTTCGTTCAAAGAATATATCAACGGTGAAGAATAAACGAACAGGTGATTCAACCAATCATAAATTCAGGCTTTTAGAACCGACATGTACACATTTTTATCATCTTCGGTATGGAAACTAGGAGCCAACGGTACGATTTACATATCAGCGCGTCGAAGTAAACCGTTCCCAAAGAAACAGTATTTAAAATAAGCAAATTGCTTATAAGTACTTGAAACGCTTCCTTAGAACTTAAATTTCTCAAATAGTTTAATCCTTACCATCACGGTACCCGGTGGATAATATTACCAGCTTCCTGAGAATGTAAATTCTATACGCGTGCCAGTATTCGAGTAACGCGTAACACGATACAGCCCCAAAGGAAGTAACGATACAGAAGTATTTACTTTACCTTGCTCGCTGCAAGGTATCGAATGTACCTTAAGATCGGTATGGTGTGTCGATTCTGAAGGCCACGGAGAAAAGTGTTCGAAAATTCTTCTACAGTCCATAGCTCGTGATATTACACAGAGTTCCATTACAAATCTTCTAGCACCCTTAAGCTTCAACACTCCAATTTATTCAGCTCCAATTGTTCACCCCATTCCTTTCAGTGCTCCGAAAAATGTCGATGCGAAATTTATCTACTTAAGATTTTTAAGCCTGATCAGTTAGATGCAAATATTCAATCATGTTCAATGGTTTTCAGCGAACCAACTAGCTCTACGATTCCCAAGGAGGAACCCACTCCAAATACTACGCTTTCTGACCAACCTGAGAGAGAAGCGAACCGAACCAAAGGGAACCATGCTGGGATTGATTTTTCGCGGGGTTTTCCTCATTGGCGTACTCACCTGGTACAGCACCAGCGTGTGGAAAATGATCGACGGCTACTTCAGGGACCAGTTCCGGAGCTACTTGGAGGAAGAGTATCGGAAGAATCCGCGGATGAAATCAGACTTGGCGGCCGACTCTGCCGGTAGCGTCGCTCCCGTTTCGACCACGCCACGCCCCGCGGCGACGGTGCCGCCGCCGCAGGAGATCCCCGAAGGCAGCGTGCCGGACAATGCGGTCGAAGCTGCAGAAAACGATTCCGCGGGCATCGCGGCCAAGGAGAAAGAGGAGGTGACAGGTGGCAGTAGTGAAAACGAGGCCGCGTGGGGAACCACCGATAAAAATGCATTCCTGGGAACAGCCGCGGAATCGGGCCTGGAAAGTAGGAAGTCGCCGGAGAGCGAGCTGAAGTCTCGACGACCCATTAATCATGGCGACCGTGACCCTGAAGAAGAGAGCCACGGCGATGGCCATCGATCGGTGGCCTCCGCGTCCAAGAGCCCCGCGAGGAGGATCAAACTTGACAAGAAATCGACTGCTCCTAGGGACGTTTCGCGCGGGAATCGGTTACCAAGGACAGGGACTCTGAAGACTATCATCTTCACAGAGAAAGATTACAAGCAGATCAAGAAGAATGAGTTCTCGAATGATGATTTCTGGGAGTTCGAGGAGGACGCGTTAGAGAAAGAACCATCAGAAGGCATCTTAGTTTCGGAGTTGCCGTTTAAACCGAGATTGGACATAGGGGATTTGGAGAGGGTCACTGCTGACGAGTACTGTCCCCTGACTTTCGAAGACGAAGCTTCTTGCGAAGAAACGGTTAAATGGCCTTGAAGAAGCGTTACTAGATCATGAAGGCCCTGTTTCATGGACTTGCTACTGGAAATGAAAACTGTTTCTCGTCGAAATTCTTGAGAGTCCACGGAGGAAGGCTTGGAAATGAGTCTCGTAATATCAGTGGCACCTGTAATGCCATTCTTTGGGAGGAAAAAGAACTTCCAAGATATGGCAGCACGCAGAAAGGGCACTTTTTGCGAACTTCAATGCCAAAGTGTTAATCATCACAAGGAGGAGGCGAAGGTTATCGAATGCAGTCAAGGATAATTTCCTAATTACTTCATCCACTCAAAGTTTCTTTATACTTACAAAACAATCTTCAAGTACCCAAAGAGAGGAATTTATATTACCCACCAAAGGATTAAAAAAATGTCTGGATTATTCAAATTATGTATACACGAGTACGATATAGAAAACATTAACTTCCCATTAATTCACCTATTCCTACAGCTTCAGTAAACGGAATCATGAAATGTCACCGATTACTCTATCCTTCTCTAAAAAATCAAGCTCACCGCGCGAAACAGGTACGACGAATCGGCTCCATTAGTATCAATGCACTTTCCATGTGAAACAAATACTTTCGACTGGGATGATAATCCTCGAATAAGGCCACGGCTTGTAAGAGCGCTGCCCTTTGACCCCGAAAATGAGGCCTCATATAGGGGAAACTACCAAGTTGCCGTGAAAGTGCAGAGAAATTGCGATCTGTGATTTCTATGCAAGCTTACCATTGCCGGGGGGAATTGAAACGCAAACGAGGGAACCTCGTCTGGCGTAAAAGTTCACGCCTGTATCCTGCCCACTCGGCGCGTTGCGGCTTCTTTCGTTTGATACGTTATCGTGCTTCCGTAAATTAAGATATTGTTGACCAGTTAACATACTGCTCTATCATTATTTGACTTGCACGATAATGCTCACTGGCGAGATGTGTTTGCACGAAGATTGTAACTCTGCGCGCTTGGCGTCCTAACGCAATTTCTTGTATATTAATTATTCTTCCTGCATATTTTAATATAACGATTGATAGAACCTGAATCCAGATCTGCAATGCTTGGACAGTGTATCATCGCTAACGCGGAGTGACTTTGAAACTATAAGTGGATCTAATCAGCATTTCGGAGCAATTAATTAATGCCGAAGCAGTTACACGGGAACGTGTTACTTGCACACGTTTCTACCGAGTAATCTTCTGGCTTACGGACTTGTACATAATTAATATGTAATAGTTTCCAGCACTACCTTCAGCCTTATTTACATCTGACTCATCTATCCTTATATCCATTGTCACTGAATTCTTCAAGACGCATTTATATTTCAATGTTACGCCTTAAAAGAAATGTTATAACACCGACGAAGTATCGATTACACGTGTACTAAGTTAAATATACATAATAAACATGTAGCCTGGGTAGAAAAAATGTGACGTGACGCAACATCGTAATATCCCTATTACGTGGTACCATCATCCTTATTTTGCATTAATTTCCCTTGAATTAACGTTGCAGGGTAAGCTCGCATCGTTGATGTTTTATTTTTTAAAACATCCAACGTTTTGTTATTTCCAAAAAGACACCGTTCCATAACCGAGGCTGAAATGAATGATTTATAAACGGGCAATTAAGCCGACGCTCGATGCAAATTAGAGGCGCGGATAGAAGCGTTAGTTTAGAACATAAGTGCATTTAAGGAAATTTGCTCGTTATTATTCAAAGGAGAAAATGGTCGCCACGACGGTCGTCTGGGGTTTCTTTATTTATACAGAACATCTTTCAGAGCATCAGTTAATGGAGCCTAAGGGCGTAATTATATGTAGTAGTTAAGTACAAATATAAAGCCTCACAGGATGCACGTTTCCTTGCAACAACGATTTAACCAATGTTTGCATTACATTAAGGCGCTGGAATCAATTATAAGCGATTCAAGCTTCGGGGGATAATTAATCCTGAATAGGAATATAATCTATCCACTGTTACATGTGAAAGCTTGTGCCAACAGTGTAAGTAATGTCATTCAATATCAGTTTCATGACAAGAATTTATGGAGCTAGGGAAATGGCGTGCTAGAATGTGTAATTTACTGTCATCAGAGTGATCGATGCAAATGCAACCGCGAATTAAAAAAAGGATTATATGGGCACGAGGAAATTTATAACATCTTATTTATGGGCACAGTGTTCTAAAATCGAGAATCATGTTTCTGGTTCAACGACAGTTACATTTTGTACTATCTGCTAGTTGCTACCTATTACTACGTAAATATGAATATATTCATGTATCTTTTAAACACCGAAAAATCAAATTTTACCCATACATATCGATTCATTATGAATTTATTTCTCAACTGTCTACGATATTAAATAAAAATCCAAATGAGGAGTTGTTTTATGTACTACGTGAAGGATACTTTACTATTACTTAAATTGGTTTAAAAAATGAACCTGAATTTAATATTTTCCAGCAATTCGAAACAGACCAGCTCGTTTCTACGACGTATTTCCCTTTCAGCGAGAATTTTGTTTCCCACTAAAGCAAACGATAATTCACCAGTGACTTTGTTAAAGAACGCTGGACACTCGAAGCTATTGGTCAAAGCAATTGACATTCGACTGTACATACACAATGACAAGTGCATCTAAAAAAAGAAATGTCCATGAACGCGCCATGAATGCTAAAGTAATTTTGTTAACAACAACAGTGCTAAAGTGCGCTACACTATCGCACTTCCTTTCTACACGACGTGAATTTAAAAACCAAACATCCCACAATCTCCAAACACAAATACATACGTAAATATACCTTCGACATTCAGCGAAAAAAAAGAAAAAAATAGCTGTCCGAAGAATCGCACTGCATTGCTCGCAAATTATGCAAGACGACAAGTAGTGCGTGCGCGTGTGTGTGCACCGTTTAACGTGTCCATGTCCATGGTCAACGTGTTACATACGCGACAGGTGCAGGAAATGCGTATTCGCGGCCTCACACTATGCCTTATCAGAATGCGCTCCTAGAACTAGGAGAAATATAACCTGCTCGACGAATAAATAATAAATCCATTATGCTTCGTACTTGAAACGCAAACGTGCTCGATATTTCTGCGGGGCTCATCTCGGAAAGCTTCCCACACCGTCTGCTTTTGGTACTGAGCGTGACTACGAAAGGGCTAATGAATGTATGTAAATCAAATTCATTCAACTGAGTGTATATTTTCTCATTAACAAGGTCGAGGTGTAATTAGTCGTACTTGATTTCCGTTTTTTCCAGTAAAACATTCAAGACGGTGATTCTACGCATCTTTAATTTCGTACAGCAGAAATGAACAAGATTTTTATTTTGTACGCAGTCTCGAGTAACGGCGAGAAGATGAAAGGGATGTATTCGTCTGTTATTACACTTTGAAATACATTTAATATTTAAGGAAGCTTCCGTAAGGCTGAAGAAAGTCTGTCGCGTAAATCGTAGCGCGAAAATCGATTTCAGAATGGAAGAGGATCGTTCCGACGTTATTTACCTGCCTGGTCGAGTTTGTTATGTAGCGCGCACCGCGGAAAAAGAAAGATGAGAAAAAAGCTTGCCATGAACGGACGAAATCGTTTCCTAGATCACCGAGAAAATACACCCGGCAATGGCCTCGTTACGATCGACAGCGATTTCTCGCGAACCACTTCCCGCATGCTTCGATTCGGATCGATCTTTTTCTGCGCGTCTCACCTCTATTTGCAATAATCACAAACAGGAAGCGCGTAGTAACGCAACCGATGCGCCGCCTTGTAAATACGTAATCGATACACGGTAATAATAAGTTTCGGGCGAGTCGCATTAATAATTTCAATGACGCGTCGCACTTTCTTGGCAAGAGGGCACCGTTCGTTTTACAGATTGAATAATCTAGAAACATGACGTAAGGTTCAATAAAATGGAGAACTATGGTACACATAGGTATCTAACATTCTGTAATTTAAATTATTTCAATGGGATTAAAGGCGAATAATCTCATTGTGCTCGTAGCAGTGCTACCTATGAAACAAGGCTATATTTATTCCTTTCGAACGAGTGTAATTATTAAGGGATAATGACACTGTACAGCTCGGAAAGGCAGCCTGATTTTGAGAATTTTTTTATGCGAGTATAGTGAATCGAATACACAACCTGATTGAAGGCCTTTATTGTACATACCTTGAAGTATGATTACAATTTTTAAAAAAAATTTTTAATATACAAAATGGCGGCGCCACGGTTCAACAAAAGAAGCTTCTTCTGAAAAACAGTGTTTCGCGGCCGCAAAGATTTCTCCTTCAATATTTGACCTAGAACAAGAGACTGAAAATTGTTGAGTTCTGTATAAGATTATCTCGGAAAGTACACGAGGAGATTAAAAAATACTGACTTTTGTAAGAATGGTGCGCGAGTGAAGAAAACACGGAACTATCACAACCTCGAAATTGTGTCATTACCCCCTAAGTTCTCACAGCGTGTTAACTCTTCTCGTCCAATGTCAAGTTGCTTCCTATTCCCTAGTTACAACACTCGACATTCAAGAAATGCATTCAGAGAAGTAGTACCTATTTATTTTTCAACCAATCTCCGAATGAAACACCAAGTACATCAATATTAAGCCCATACTGCATTCCACCGCAATAAAGTGGCGTTCTCTCTACCAAAGGAATTTCTCTTTCAGCTCCAGGATTTTAAGATGCAGCACCGAGGCGTGCGTTTAAAAAGCAATACAACAGGCTAACTTTCTTCCAAGGATAACGGCATGCATCCCGTGGACTCACTTTCTCAGGTTTGACAGATTCTGAATCGAAATGAAGAAAGTGAGTACACACTTGCGCCGTCGATTTCAAGCTCTACAGCACGCGGAAAGCGAATCGCCGCGCACCTATTAATTATGGGAAACACGCAAATGGTCCATGAAACGAGAAACGCTAATTAGTCGAGCGGCTGTGTCGGGGAAAATCTTTTCACCTTCTTTCCGCCATTCTTTTGTCCGTCGTACCTCTTTCCGCCGCCATCAATCCGAATGCATGCGAACGGCGAGAACTCTTTGTTCCCTGAATGAAGTTATTTCCTCGTTTAAGTAGCGCGAACGGCGCGAGAAACTAGAGACTTTATTATAGTTGCTTGTCTGCCTCTGTTTGGCCAGCAAAGTGCAGCGATCTGTACAACAATCAGCGAATTAAAGCGTGCTCGCGGAACGTGTCGAATTACGGCGCGTAACAGCGAAACGAACCGCCACATGGAAATTGCCACGTTCTATGGCAGATTTCGAGGAGATTGCTCCGGAGGTGTTTGCTCTGCATCTGATACGGTCACCCATTTGTTCCAACTTCCGCTAGCATACGCGAGCACGTGTGAATGCAGTGCCACGAAAGCGGGATTCATGACTTAGTGGCTTGATTTCAAGTGCCTTCTTGAAACGTGTGAGAATAAGTGCTTAGTGGAGGTATCACTGGGAGTATCGAGAACTTTTAAGTCTCAAAGTTGGACAGATAATGAAGATGGGCATCTGAATTTGATTACTATGGGTACATATGAATTATGCAACCGATTATACAGGTTTCAGTTGACGCCAGCTGACTGGGACGACGCAAATGTGCAATAAATCATTCGCAACTTTCTCCTTCGAAACGTTAATTCGCCCAAAAATTTAACTTGCGAAATGGAGGTTTCATAAAGTAGCGCCCCGCCTGGTATACCTAATTTCTCCACTAATTTGTTTGATTACGCAAGAGATTGTGCAAGAATTCATTCGATAATCGAATCACTGGCATTGCAATGCGACTGGTTTAATGGAAGTCCACCGGTCATTGAACTCTACTACGTTTCTTTCCAGATCTAATAGATTCTAATGATTTGGAAACATTTTCTGTGTTTTCGCGCAATGAACGATCATTAATGGGAAGTATATTTTATGGCTGAAAGCATAGCAAACTTTGGGATTTTTTTTTAATGAAACTAGCGATTCGATCCGACTAAAATTTGGACCATATTTCTATGCATCTTTGAAGAAGCTGTAGTTTTTTTTATATTAATTTTTGATAATAGGTATAGGAGTTATGCATGATCGACCGAGAATACCGATAAGTTATATACTTCTTTTGTTACATAAGAAAATTAGCGCAAAATTGGGTAGCAAAAAATTAACGTTCAGTCCTTTCAGTTTGAAAGCTCACCAATCTCCTCAATAAATTTTCCCAGTGGACGACGAATTTTAAAAAAATTAATAAAAAAACTGCAACATCAAAAACGCATAAAAACATGGTCCAAATTTCAGACGAATCAAATCGCTAGCTTTTTAAATAAAAATTACCAAAGTATGCTATGTTTTTAGCCAAAACAAAAATAGGATTCCCTCTTAAAGCAAAGTTGTTAGTCAAAGAATAGAGGATTCAAGGACGATGCACTATTTTGTTCGATGCACTCAGAGGCCTCCACATTATGCCATCATTTACGTAAGCTCGACTTCCAGGTGACATGAAATTGAACGATCAAGAACAACGATTCCCATCGAATTCCCAGGACATCGAGGCAAAGTATGATAGAACAGGTCGAATAGCCTACGATAAAGACTCTTACAGATAATTAGATCAAAACCAGATCCCTCGAAAGCCCGACTAGCAACCTGTTGTACGTGTTTTGTGCGGCCAGTAACATTCTTCAATGATTCTACCGAGTGCAACGCTCACAGATATTAAACCCCCACTCGCAATCCCCTCGATATTTAGCAGGAATATTATTTACAATCTAATACTGCGACCTAAATACATGCCCCTCTAATTGAATGCATTCGATACACTTAGAAATACCTACGCATTAACTCGATGAATTTCACCGCACTTTCACGTGGCTATAATAAGTGAAATTTCGTCGAATCTAAAAGTCAGAATATTCAGTTGGGATACTAGAAATCGGACGAAAGGGGCATTGCGCGCTCATCGGCTAGTTAAAAGGTAAGTACGCCTGAATTATAAATTCGATCCTACTTTCATAAACTCGGCGCACTTCTGCATCTGCGCATAAATTTCGAATGTAAATTGCACCAGCCGCGTCCTCCAAAATGACTTTCAGAAATACAGGGCCACGATGCTTTCGGCCTTGCTCTGTTCCGCACCGAGCAAGGGTTACGGTAAATGGTTCTCCACGGTCGGAGTAATAAGAGCGAAAGCAGGACCAATAGGACATCTTTCTCTTGCTTTCGCGTCTTCGAATGAAGTAGACTTCGCAACTTTAGAACTAATACAAATGTTCAGTGATTCCCATGAATTATTCATGAACGCTGCAGCATCGTATGCCCGCTCAGAGAGGCGCGTTAGCTGTTTTCACGAGCACTTTGGGCCTCGTAGAATTCTGCATAGAATTGGCCGCGTTGCGAATGGAGAAGGATATTTAGCACCGAGACAATTTGCATTGCGCCTAAACTTATGCTCGATGCTTTTGTGGCTGCGGAGATGCATGCAGTCTGCGGTCACGCTCCATTGTCAACAAACGATGGAGCATAGCAGAGCGGCTGTTGCAAAATCGAAAATTGCTAAATTGCTGTCCTCGGCCAGATACACTTGTCAAGGCGTGAAGCGTTTTCGCGCTACGCATTCGATTACAAAATCCGTTCGCGTTACGTAAAAGACATAAACGCGCGATGCGGGTCAGACTGCGTGCCGAAAATCGAGCACGTATGGGTGCAACGGTACCCTTTAAAATTTGCCGAGCGCGTGCAATGCGGGTGGGCGTAAACAATTGCTGTTTAGACACCTCGGTGCTCCTGATTCGCGATTTGTTGCGGGTGAAACATTAAAAATTCTAGACGGATCGAGTGCTTTTCTCAGTTGCACTATTTTGGTAAGGTGAAAATCATTGGAAAGGCTAGAACGGTCTTCGGAGTTAAAATATGCGGCGAGGTCAAGAAAACCTTGGTCAGAGAGTTCTTATCGGTGATCAGCGGGAAATACTTAAGATACCTGGGACTTCAGAAGAAAACACCTCAGGAAGAAGTTATTTTGGAGCTGAAATGTTTCATAAGCTGAAGAATTACTGGATCAATAATTTCTTAGCAGTGATCGATAGAAGGCAACTCGAAATATTGGAGAATCCAGTATTTTTTAGTGCAAATGTTTAAGGAGATGCAAATTTGACGCAAGTTAACTCCAAACAAACGAAACTCCAGATAGATCGAATCCTCTTTGGAACTTAAATAAATTACACACACTTTATACAACGCTATACATAAACCTTATCTGATCAACGCCGGAGAGGTTACTACAATACCAAAGAAACGTCAACAAACTCTTAATATAATAACAGAAATATTAATCGCAAATCTGAATAATAACTGTGTTAATTATTTTACCAATAATTGCGATTCTCACTGCCACAATTGCTTTTAAAATTTCATCAATTTTTCACGAACTCTTAATTTTACCTGACAAATACTCCCAAAAAGTATTACATTTCCTAACTGTACGTCCCAACCCCAAGAACATCTAACGAAACAAAATTCTACAAAAAGATTAACCTCTGATACACAAGACAGTACCACAAAGAGGCTGCAAAACTAGCCGCTCCAAAGTCACAGAGATATTCCTTTCAACCCCCCTCTAATTTCAAATCAATCCCCGGAATTGAAGAGAACGCAAAGTTTCGCGATGACAAAGTGAAAGAAAGACGCGAGGGAGGGTGGAGGAGAGCCGTGGCCCATCACTACCTGTTGCAAGAGAGGTCTATGGTAGAAACACAGCAGGACCCCAGAGGTTCGCATTCCACGAAGAACGGTCGAGAGAAAGAGGGACGTGAGCCGGGCACGTATCGTTTAGAAACGAAAAAGGACCCTTTTAGGCCCCGGCTGGAGAGGACCCGGATGCTTGGTCCTCCGAGGGACGGTATTGTTCGAGGCCAAAAGCGCAGCGCGGCCAAGACCACCGAGCAGGGGAATGCTGGCGGTCGTTGGGGGTCTAACCTAACCTCAAACGAGCGACGGCGACGGTAGGGAAAGCAGCGTGTCGCTCACCTCGACGATCCTTCCTCCGGGGTACTGCAGTACGTGCGCCGTTTCTGGTTTTCCTTCATGGGAGACGGCGTTCCAGGGGAATCATCGTATCTTGCTCGTGTCACAACACTCGGCTGCACTCGCGTCACCGTGGCGCATAATGTGGCTCGTTTGAAATGCTCGCGGTTAAAGCCCCACTGGAATGCGCCTGTCCTGGCGATCACTCCAGTCGATTGGACGGTTTTTAACGCACTGGGAACGCGCGCGTACGGCGGGAATCACGTGATCCGAGCACTCGTAGCTGGATTCGAAACACCACCGGCCAACGATTCCACCCGACACCGAAATGAGAGATAAAACGTGACAGAGACGCTAACCGACGTGTTGCAGTTTGACCTGTCTCTGAACTGACCAATCGCCACGCAGGTGGTATACTACGGATGTTTCTCGGCCGCCTGGTGGGGGGGCAGAAAATAGGAGGGAAAAGACCACCTGACGCGCAACCTTTTGGGGCCTCGTAAAAGATATCTGGGGACCAGATGGGGTCCTCTCTAGTCAGCTTGGGCCTTATCCGTGATCCGTAATCGACGGTCGGTAAAGCAACCCGCTTCGCGTGCTTTGTGAATGCTTTGGAAGCTTGTTCGGTATTAGCACAGACGAGGTATAGGATAGACTTATCACCTTATGGATGTTGGTGTCGCTACTCAGACTGTATTGCCGACTCATAATTTGAGGTCTGAGTGTAGTGGCATCTGCTCATGAACAGCGTCCAACTCAGCAACTACTCTGAAATGTGTTGAAATGCTGAAAGGTGTGTGCGTACTTGTATACGTGTGACTTGTTTAGAGAGAGAGTTTCACATAGAGGGTAGGATTTTGCTACGCTATGCTTTGGCTCGGTTTGTCAATGACTCACGCGGATTTCTCTCCGAAAATCCATTTCGGGGATGAAGACACTATGGCGCTCAAATACGGTATTTCTTCAAAGCCCGTGCAAGCTATAAATTACGAGATGACATTGTTTATTAGTACTTTGCGTATAGTAGAACCCTTTCACGTATCGTACGCCGAAAAGTATTAAAATTTCACGCTGCTGACGCTGCTGCTGCTGCAACTTTTGCAATGCACAGTTTAATCATTCTAGTGAAGTAATAATAATTGAATCCTATTTGCCCCGAGTATTAGTTTACCGCCAGCACTGAAATTTACAGTAAAATCTAATTTTAAAAGTCTCGCAGAAAGCTGCATGATACATGAATGTCGTGGGGTGCATGGATGCAGCTGCAAATCCAGTTACTTTTGAAACGCGCATTGTGAAATAAAATTTTGCCTAGCCCTGAGAAATTTCGTCGGTTCAGTGAAGTGTGTGCATGTCATAGTGCATATTCTCTCGTGATTTCTCAATTCGCACAACAATTTCATCGATTACTGGACCACGTGGGAGGCCTTTTAACAGGATTCCATTGAGATATACCCGTTACTTGGAGAAATATGAGTGACATACTTGTTTCTCCCCGTTAGTTATTAACATCGACGAAGTATCATAAATATTCCTGTAACTATTCATTTACACCAAGTTTAACTAAAATGTATTTATGCAAAATGTATTTATATTTCTCGAAATATTTAGAAGACTGGAATTTTAATTAATTATTCTCGTTAGTAGGCAAAGTGTATAAGGTCTACAAGCGCTCTAGTAATTTTTATTATACTCTTATTCGAACGTGTAAATAATTCCACAGCAACTTTGTGCAAAACTCCCGCCGATTTCAAGAGAGCGAAAGACTCGTTATATATACTATATAAATGTAAGCACCAAAAGTGGCTGCTAATCAAACTCAACCATCTATTTCAGTATAATATTAAACTCATACTACCCAAAGGTTAGAATAACGGCGCGCGTGCGCTAGCTGCACTCAGCATATGAACAAAGTAGATACCTACATCCAAATACCGTTCTCTCCCCTTGTAAGCTACGGAACAACCAGTGCAGCCGTATGATTCCAACAAATCCTAAAACAGATACAGAGGTGTTTGTTATTGAATGTTGTGCAAGACGTTGATAACGCGTACGAAAACAGACAATTAGAGGCGGCCTCTTATCGGCCGCGGAATCCACTGTGCGCTATCGTTTTGTATCGCGGACGGCGAAATATCACAAGGCAGGCCTAAAACGGTGCTTCAAGGCTGACCCGGTATAGGTACTTATTGTATCAAGTCTCGTTAACAGAGATGTTCATTCACTCGTACTCCCCGATGACCATCAGTGTGGTTCGTGCAACCCGCGACGGTCAGATTGGCCACGCATCGCGGTGCATAGGTGCCAGTGAGCAAATCGTCGTAAAATGCGTTTAACGTATCGATACAGCGTGATGAAAAGTCGATTCGTGTGCCGGTACATTTGATAGCCATGGCAGCTCTGGTCCGTCTTAAACGTGGCAGTGTCCAGCTGAGACACGCGGCGTTAGAAATGAAAGGTATGAGTTCAATTTTTATTTTGCGGCATGTGAAGAATCATATGTTTTCTGTTGTTGAGAGTCTGGTGCCTGATGGGTCACAGTGGAACAAATTTATCGGTGTTCTATGCGTGCCATGCGTCATTGTTAGATCTCGGTCACCTGAGAATTGAATGGGAATATTTAAATAATGTTGAGCTCATTTATTTGCATACATTTGGATATTCAGTATTGGTACTTTCATATAGGGTAAAGGCAGGTAATATGGAACGGCACGTATTATGAAACTTCGTGAAATTTCGATAAAAAAATAACGAACTCTTCTGGTAATCGCGTATACTAGATCCCTAGACACAATAAACGATGATACTGACAATTGAGTATCAGTCGGGCATCCATCATTGAAAGAGAAACGTTTATATTTTTCGCGGGGTGTAAAAGTTTCTGAAAAGTGCATCAAACAGTTAAATATTGTAGTGAAGGTATGTTACAAAGTATTATTTTGATGTAATCTATCATTAAATATGTGTGTCCTTGATTATTCAACAATAGTTTACCAATAAATTTACTTTCTTCTTAGTATAATTCTTAATTTCTTGTCGGAACATGTGTGTACGTAATATGGAACATACCGAGTAGCATAGATGAAGTTGATAATAACGATGACGACGACGATGAGAAATGCATATTTTGCGATGGTAATTATAAAAATAATGACAATGAAAAGTAGACCCAATGTATTCGCGGCTTTCAGTGGGCACACGAGGAATGTGGGGCTTCCGACGTATTATTCACGTGCCCAAAGTGTGGGAGATGCAGAAAGCAGGAATAAATTCCAAAAATGATGTATACTTATTTATTTGTATCTTCTACTTAATAAATCTTCATTTTTAGTAAAAAAAAGTAAAGATCTTTGAGTTTTCTTCACAAATTTCCTAGGTGTTCCATATTAGGACCCATTTTTCGAACGGCCTATTTTCACTCTTTTCAGTTTTTTTACTATAATTGCAAAACAATTGTATTTTTTATATTTGACGATGTAAATATGATTATGTATTAGTTCCTCCTCATGTCACGTCCCCTCATATCAGTTTTATTAAAAAAAATAAATTCCCCCACTTTTGACAAGCTTTTGAAATCAGATGTTCCATATTACCGGCCTTTATCCTACTTGTCGATGTAATGTAACTTACTTTTATTTTGCAGTATTCTGTTAATCTTGTCGTAGGTCACGTAATAGAGTTCTTGGTGTATGGCTTTTTAGTATGGAATCAGAGAAAAGAGTTGTTAAAGTTTTATGTATATTTTTTTTTACAACGTTTACGTTTCTCTGTATTTCGTTGAGTAATAAGGATATCAAGGGTAGCATACTGCGTTCAGTTAACCGTGATGAAATACTAAAGATGATGTAGAAATTTAAGTGGCCACGCTTAATAATAAAGGAATCCAACACCCACTTACACCAAATGTAAACGTAATTCTATTTTTGTGTACTCTGTAAAGACGAAACATATTAAATAGGAAACAGGTGCAAAAATTTTCTTGTATAAGGGCGCCAACCATTCTTGCGCCGGCCCTGAGCTTAAGATGCGAAGGTACTCCAATAAGTTGCTGATAATTACTCCTTATCAGCATATTTTATCAGCAATGATCAAAGCTCGAAAAGAGACACGCTAATTTTTCCTAACT
This sequence comes from Andrena cerasifolii, assembly GCF_050908995.1. NCBI lineage: Eukaryota > Metazoa > Arthropoda > Insecta > Hymenoptera > Andrenidae > Andrena > Andrena cerasifolii. The sequence continues at coordinate 10,658,221 of NC_135124.1, read as the reverse complement.
TTTTATCGTATAATTTGCGTATATAGCATTTGGTTCCCAAAAAGTAATTTTCATAAGAATGTAAGAAGATAAGAACGCATCACAAAATGTTCACATCATGTATTCAAATTTTCTGTCAACTGCCATTTCGTGTTTATTCCGCTGCGAGAAAACCAAAGTCGAGGTCACATGTATCGTAGGGAGTAGGAAAGAGATAATAGGCGTAGAACTAAATGACAAGACTGATAACGGAGGTTTGCATTCGTTGATTTTGCCTCTTTCGGGTTTCGTGAAATGGCAGAGTTCGTCAAGAGAGGTAGCGTGCAGTTAGTGAGGCATAGTGAACAATTAAAACAGGCTGCAAAAGAGGTTCGAGGTTCGTCAAACTACACGTGACAAGGATTATTATACGATATACTTTTAGCGTAACGTTATTTTTGCTTTCTTAAAAACGAACAGTGTCACGTGACGTCGACTTTAATCTTAAGCTCCATCGTAGCTTTTAAATTGCATCAAATACATTATCTAAATTATATAATAATGCTAAGGAAAATTTAGAATTCAAGCACCTATTTATACCAAAGATTTATAAACTTTACTTATACTTCGTGTCCATAGAATTTAATTCAATCACCATATACATATTCTGCTTTAAATGTAAAAGTCCTCCAGTTCATGCGAGAAGAATATATGTATGTAAATTTTTAACCGTTTCTACTAGATTTCCATTTATATATTGCGGTAAATAAGTAGAACATACTTCTCTAATTAAACGCGAATACGGAGTTCTAGTGTTTGAGAAACTTATCAAAATCAAACAGTGTTCTGTTAGGAGAGACGTCTAGCGTCGTCATCGTTAAATATGATACGTTCATACGTGTCTATAAAAGTGTCGTCTATTTCGTCTTTTAATCATAAAGTTAAACTAACTTAGAGACAAGTCGTGCAGTGCCACGAAAGCTTTATAAATGAAATTCACCAAGCCGCGACTCTGTTTAACAGAAAAGACTACTTATCAAAAGAATGGATAAAAATCCTGCATCACTGACATTAAATTAGAATTTAATGACTTGACAGCGGCGGTGCGAGCACGACACGTCGTAGCTGCACTAGTTGCAGTTGGTTTCGCACTTTGTGGTGCAGTTGAAGTCAGCTCCTCGGTTGCATTGCTTGCCAATCAGAAAGATAACCATGCCATCATCGACACATCGTGGCACTGTGACATGCTGGTCAACATCAGCAGTCGTAATCGCACGGAGGACTTCGAAGTCATACTTATGGAGGTAATTACGACAGTTTGACCACAGAAGCATGTTACTCCTTATAATTAAAATGAAGCACAAGAAACCTATGTATAGAAACAAGGGGTATGCGAGTATTCGAAATTACGGGACCCGATTTGCGATTCGAGAGCCGATTTTCTTGCTTAAAAATTCTTACATCTGATTACACTGCAAAATCACAACTTAAAAGCTTCCAGGTCTCGGGTACCCATTAGGTACCATAGAAACCATTGATCAAAATCCAAAACAAAGTTAAAACAGTACACAAATTTCAAGATCTGTAACATTCTTATAACTACTTGCAACTTACATTTGCAAACGCAGGAATAAGTTACTCAGCTCCTATTTTGATTAATGCCAATAAATACACGTATTATCTCTATGGTTAGATGATTATTCAACAAAAGTGGATTTCATAAGACATTTATATAATTTTCCCGTATTAAAATCAGATAATATTGGCTATGCTTGCAGCTACCACCAGAGGAACGCACAGAATCCATCATGAGGGAGGCGTTTCTCTGGGGGCAAGTGGCTGGACCGATTTTGGGAGGGTGTTTAGTGTGGGGAAGATCAGGACCGTCCATGGTGTTTTCGCGTGCTGTCCTTAGTGCTTGTTTGGCTTCCTTACTGGTACCAGCTGCATGGAGAGGCCCGTCTCACGTCGCACTTCGCCTGTTTCAGGGATTGTGTACGGTAAGAATTGAACACGAATACTGCGATAAAGAAAAGACTTGAATCCTCAGTAAAACGTAGAAAATCATTGTTTTACTTTGATAGGGCGCAACTATGCCTGCTGCTCACATGCTCGCTATGACCTGGTTTAAGAGCAACCACAGAAGCTGGTATTTCAGTTGTTACGCTGGTAAATAGCTATTTAGAAGTTCGATATAAAAGTTGATAAAAATTATGAAATCTAGTCGAAGAAATTGGAATTTCTCTTAATAAAGAATTCTTATAAACACTTTAATAGCTGTCAGCGTTGGATACTGCCTTACAGGGTGGTTGGGCACAGCGGTCGTCCGAAGTTTTGGTCGAGACGCTCTTTGCTACGTTCTGGTTATTATTGCATTGTGTTGGTACTTCGCCTTTGGACGATTTGTAAAAGACACGCCGAAATCCTACCAGCACGATACAAACGTAAGAAGAATGACTTCTCTTCTTAATAAACTGTTCAAATTTATTTTTAATTGGAGGGTCGAATCAGAATTCACGAAAAATAATAGGAAGCATTACTTGGAGAATTCTTTATAAATGACTGTTTTGGCTATCGTTCCTGGTGTACGAGAAATTGAATAAATCTTTTTATAACGTAGATAAACGAAGAATGAAAGTGTGAATACTGAGGAATGTAATTTTAAAATGAATAATAACATAGGCAGCCGTGATTCCATGGGGAAAACTGCTGCGTTCTGTTCCTGTCTGGGCATCCGCTGTCGCAACCATGGGGAATCAATGGGGGGATGCAACGCTTGCTCTTGGTATGACGAAATACCTGAAACTTATCTACGGATTCTCCACAGCTAACGTGACTTACCCATTTCACTTTTTATAAATCGTTGGGAAGAGTAAATGGCGTAAGTGCTCTCAACTTTTAACGTTTTCAGGATTCGGTTCTGACGACCTTGCCTCACATTGGTCACTTCATGGCTGCGCTAACTTGTGGTCTTCTGGTGGACCACGTCCGGGAATCGAAAATAGTCTCCACGACCACAGCGAGAAAGTTGGTCGTTTACACAGGTATATACTTCAATTACAAATTTTTATACCGTTGAAAATGAGTGCTACCACAAGCAATTTTAAGTCTGCAGAGAATAAAGAATTTATCGATGTTCTTCGCGTCTCCGCGATTTATGATCTTTAAATTCGTGGAAAGTGAAACTTTGTTAAATTTGTACTTATCAAATAGATGGTGACACGTAATTAAAATTTTCTATGAATCAACATATCGCAAAAATTGTCAATCTACCATATTTTCCTTCATTTACAATTAATTTTGAGATGCAAATGTAATTTAACTTTCATTTAATTTGCAGCTCATTTTATACCCGCGGCGCTGCTATTTGTCGCTGGCTACGCAGGTTGTCAAGCGCTAGGGGCAGCATGGCTGGGCATAGCCGCTCTCCTTGTCTCCGGGACTGCCCCAGCAGGTGCATTGGCGGCTATAGCAGATCTTGCACCTGTAGAATCTCCAGCCTGTGCAGCAGCGGCATGCGCTCTGTGCTCTACTCTAGGGGCAGCAGGCCTGTTGGCTGCTAACTACTTCGTTACTCAGGCCCTCCACGGTTCTGTAAGTTGCATTGCAAAATTGCAAACTATTTTTTTTTACTTTAGAGAAATATCTAATCAAGAAAACGATCTTCTTAATTTCAGTACATTGCATTGCAAGCCATTTTTTATCAGATTTAAGAAAGTTTTATTATAAAGCACTTCACTCGCTAAGAAATGATAAAAATATTTAAACAACTGGTAATTATTGAGGGTGAGGTCCAATAAATGTGACAGATGGGATAAAAATTCGATATTCAACTCCTTCAATTTCTACAATTTTTTTTATAATACGGCATCTGATGTGGAAGGCTATTTTTTAATTGGAAGATACAGGTACAAATTCGAGATGAATTTTGTTTCCAGATCGCAGGTTCGTGGCGACTTGTCTTCGGCGTTGCGTCTGTCGTGCTCCTGTCAACCGCAGCGGTCTTTTTGGCTCTTGGCAAAGGCACCCCACAACCGTGGATACCCTCCGTGGCACGGCCGCGAAGTCACGACGCGATTTACGAACAAGATGCTTTGGAACTTGACCACGAGGACGTTGGTGTGCAGACAGAGCCTTTCAACCCTTACCCTGTAGAAGACGACGTGGAGAGTTTGAAGAACGTACCTCGCTCTGCCTCGGTCCACTCGAAGGTTTCGCTGGCTTCCATCTGATTCCCGTTCATTTCCCACAGTTTTTACATTTACAGTGTTTTCGAGTGTCTCACGTGGGTAAACCCGAATGCTGGGGCGAACGATGTGCAAGAAACGAAGGTCATTGATTGACTTTAGGATAAGTACAATTGGGAGGTGTGTGAAGTGGATGAGAGACTCTTTAGAAGGTGATTCTTAATTGCATGATAATTCTGGTGGTAAATATGGACCATTAAATGAGAAGATAGGAATATTTGTTATTGCGAAGTAAAAGTGGTCGATGCACCATGTTGCATTTGGTGCACGTCACCCCTTTTAGTGCAAGCATATCATTCAATTATTCCATCACTTTACCGGTTCGAATAGAAATGGTAGATAATACTGAGTGACAGGATATTCTTTCCTTATTCAGCATAGGAAATGAACTCCGATGTGTTCACATGCAATTATGAATCACTCCATATATTCTATTATAGTTATCCGGAGTTGTCCATTCGCACAGACATACAAATCCATCTAAGTGTCGCGAATGTTTCCAACGTTTTATGTAAAAAGAGATAGAGAGGTACGAATAAACATAAAAGTAACTTATTACCAGAAACATCCCTTCCTTTTTAAAGTGTTCTACTTCTTATTAGCAGATTCTAATAGGAACAAATCTAAAGAGAAGATGTACAAAGATACACTTCTAAAGATATATAAAACATCTTTTCAATGCTGCCTTAGCGCATCAAAATTTTCATACATAGAATTATGAACAGTTCTCCATCACCTCCTTGGTTCCGCATCCACACACTTCTCTTCTGAATTTCTACAAATCCAATCGCGCGAACTCCCAACAGCGCGAAGACGAATGTTGCGCAAAATGTGACATGCGTAGCTTTCCCTCAATATTTTATTGCAAGATACATGCATAGACGGGCTCGAGGCCTTATCAAGATCGCATCTGATCCGCGCGAATTCCCCTTTCTTACCCTTTGTTTCGTGTTTCTTCAGCGAATTGTATAGAGCTCTGTGCACGCGTCCCGGAGACAATGAACCTCTGTCTCTTACGGCGACTTTCCATCACCGACGAGGAAAGTCGACGAAAAAGCAATGACCGCTCTAATTAGAAGCCTCGACGGGCGACGGCTGTCCCTGTACCGCCCCCACCGAAACGTGCTCGCGCACCATTGACTCGTTCGCAGGATACCGGAAGCGCCAGCTTGCAAAACATAAGAGCACCGTCTAGTTGGCAAATACTTCTGTTAACGACAACCTTTCACTCGTGCATCCGGCGGGCGGAGAAAAATTGAAAGGTTGCCTGCGGTCGTATGAAAAAATCCATTCCTCTGCTGCAGCTAAACTATCGATTTCCGTTTTATTCCTGTGGCAACTGATAGTTACAACTGATATCATGAGAACTGCTTATGCGCAAGTAGGAGTCTGCTTATTAGAAATATTTCTTTTGTGAATGCAGTTGGTTGCGAGGAGTAAATTTATGGGTAAGGTAATTAAAAGTGAACGGAGGTATGAAGAGATGAGGATACAAATCTAGGTGGAAATCATGGAGATGGAAGTATTCGTGGGGAAGATTAAGTTTCTGCGATGCAGGAAAGGGGTGGGAAGATTAGAAAAGTAGGCACTAAGGAGTCGGACAAATTTTAATATTTGGAAATATACTTCTAGATTCAAGCTTCAGTCGTAATTAAACATTTCGAAAGCCACAGATTTAATTATTTATCTTCAAAAATGGAGGCACCTGAATGTAGTGTTCGAAAGAAGTTAGGTACCTGAAATTATCAGGAACATTCCTGACACATGGGAACTACCTTTTTACGCTACAGATCGTTGCCCGTTTCTCCCCAAATGGAAGACATCCTGGCAGCGTCGATCGATCGTTTTCCTCACGCGAGCGTACATGGAAACTTTCCCGAAGCCAGAGTGTCTCCATCGAAAGGATTTGGCAACAAGTGAGCGAGCTCTGAATACGTGGTAATCGCGTGTAAAATCCCATGATCTACGCCCTCGTCGTGCAGCCATCGCGTAGGCGATACGAGCACCCAAGAATACAAGCACCCGACAGCAAAGTGTCGCAACCAACGATGCTAATTACCAACGGTAGACACGTTATTATTCTTTCCTGATGGCCTGGCTCTCAGAGGCTTATGAAATGAATTCTCACACCGGGCTATCCACCATCTAACTGGTTTTATTTCGATACGTATATTACACTAGTTTATATAACGTTGTATTTACAATGGAAACGAAAGCTAAAGGGCGATGTCGTGATACGGCTATGCACGTTCAATATTACCGCCAATACTCTTCGCACCTACCTTCGTTTTGCTAAAAGTGAACGAAGATGGTATCTACGTCATTTGAGCCATCACAAGACAGATATAATATTGCAATAGAATAAATGATCTACGAAAAATCATAAATTTTCTAAAATAAATTTAGAATTTTCCTAATAAATGTTACTAACAACACAACTCTCTTTTAGTCCACTGGCACTTAGCCCGGATATTGGAACCAGGAGTTAATCACCACAGAATATATCAGTCACCGTGAAAATCACTAACGGTGACATTAAACGTGCGCAGCCGTTTTTAAACTAAATTAAATTAAAGTACTTTTGCTCAGTGCTCTACTGGTCATCTTTGGAAGGTCTGTGATATGATGTTGACGTGACACAGTGCAATCGCAGCTGTATGCAAGATCGGCGCAATCGTGTACTTGCTTGACCATATATATCAAGTGCGTTTAATTGCGTTCGCGTTGAAACTGCTCAAAGGCAACGACGATCCAGCTGGAAAGCAAAAACGGTGCACGTTGCGAGACACTTGAAAGTTGTCGTGCGGAAAATCGTTGGACGAGCACACGCACACACACACACAGACACACACGTGTGCGGGGACATTTCCCTTTCTGAGAAGGCGATTCGTTTCGCTGACGATACCAGCGCGCCCCGTGAAAACTGTGCCGCCGTGATTGTCTATCGACGTTACACATTTCCCTCCTTCTCACGGCCCATTGTACGACACTTCTCATTAAAGGAAAACGATGGGCCCTGGATTGTACCCCAACCAGCGTAATTAACGCCGCATTTTTCTTACGTCCAAATCAGTTTCACCATAAATTGAAAGAGAAAGACAGCGATACTGCCGCACTTTCCCTTAAAATCAAACATTACGACCCTGAAGTCGTACTTCGTAATATTCTCCTTACCTTACATGATATTCCATAAATAGACACTACAATTTCAATCGAAACGAGCCCGAGTAATTCGGGCTAAAATGAAAGTGACTGTCCTGAAAGGGAAGCAACTTCGCCGCGTACAAAAATAAACACCTTCGAACAGTGAGGCTTCAGAAGTTAACCGAAAAGGATACCTAACCGTTACATCTTCTTCTTCATCTCCTTCTCCTCCTCCTCGTCGTCAGTAATGATCTGCACGCTTCTGACTGGTCCAGTTTTCCTGTACCTGGAAGCTGGCGTAGTCGTGGTCATAACTGGGGTAGGAACCATAGCGGGGCGCTCGGCGTTTATAGCCAGCTGCAGCATTCTCAGCAGCAGTGCTTCTCTGATAGGAGCAGGTAAAATCTCGTCCCCTTCGTCGCTGACTTCCTGCGTGTAGAACTTCTGCCTGTACACCCTCTTCGCGTACCTCCCATCGCTGTAGTCATCGTACTGTTGCGATTGAAAGACTGGATTCAAGGCTCTAGTATACACAGGACGCCTCACAGGCACACGATCGCCGTATTGAAGAGACAACTGCTGGTCGTACCCTATCTCAGGCCTTGGGGCAGCAGTTTGGTAGCCTGGCTGGTAAGAGGGATAGGGTTGCTGGTCGTACAAAGCGTCCTCCAGGTAGCTTTTCGGGTAAGAAAGAGCCTGGACGCCGTATTGGCTGACGAGTAACCTTCTCAGTAGTATCTGAAAGTCGCGTCTGCTGAGGGGTGGCGCAATTGGGTTCGGTGGCTCTGGGGGCAGCGCGAGTGTATTAGCTCTGTATGGATACTCTGGGGTAGTTTGGTACTCTCTCTCATCCACTGGGTGCGGAACAGGCCTCAGAACTGGTCTGGGTCTTGGTTCAGGCTCCGGATAGATCACCGGCCTTGGGAAAGGTCGCGGACGCGCGTACCCTGGCGCCATGGCTACTCTTGGGTCTTCCTCTTGCTCTGGGAGAGGGTTCTCCGTTAGGTAATGAATGTTCGCGTCGGTGGTGGTTGAGAAAAGCGGCTGCTGGCTAGGTAGAGGGCGTAGCAGAACTCTGCCGATGGGGATTGGCCTGTAACCAGGGTTCTCTTCGAGGTTGGTCTGCTGAGAAGGAACCAGGATCCTTCCTGCTGGCAGTTCGCGGATAAATTGCTCCGGCTGCTCTCTGACGAAGACTGGCTCGGTGCTTTGCCTCAGGTACTCCCTGTTCTCAGGCACTATCGCAGGGGCACGGATTAGAAGAGGCTGTGCTTGAGTGCGCTCCCCCTGGGGTGCTTTCGTTTCAGCTTCGTAGGCTCGGGAAGCGTCGAACTTCACATTTTCGAACCTTGCTGGTCCGAGGTTCTCCCGATTCACGTAAACCTTCGGCCTCTCCACGCGGTTGGCTGAGACACGCTGGAGAACTCTCGGTGGGGTGGTTGTGGTGAACAGAGGCCGCGTCGTGGACAGAGATCCGCCGTAGACGTCGGAGTGGTCGTCGCTACTACCTTCTATGATCGGATTGGGCTTCGTAGTTTCATCGTGCAGCTGCCTTCTTAAATTGTTCCCACTCGTCACCTTGGCGTCCTCCTCTTTCTCCACAAAGTCGTCCGAGATTGGTCGAAGGGTCTGGTCGATCGGTCTTTTGGCGAAGATGATTCGCCTGTAGGTGGAGGTCTTGTCCTCTGTGCTGGGTCGATTTATTTGAGAGTCTTCGTCCTCCGTTTCTTCCTCTTCTATCACCAGTGGTCTCTGCTGGCCGTTGATCACGAAACGTGGTCTAGTTTTTCCGGTTCCCTTTAAGTAGTGACCGAATATCGACTTCGGTTGCTCCGTGGTGGTGGTGCTGGTGGTCGTCGTGGTTGACGTCGTCGTCGTCTTTCTGTTTCGCGGTATCGTCTGAACTACTGAGGATTTCGTGGAGGCTTCGGTGGACGCTGGGTAAACGATGCTTGGCTTCTTGGTGGTCGTGGTACGGTTTACGCGAGGGATACTCTGCACGACGGACACTTGTTCCTGCAATGGCGATACGGTGGTTGCTTTAAACCCCGTTCCGTTCGAGGAGGAGTAAGACACCCTCTTTATTTCACCGTCGGCGTCGACGAAACCGAACGTACCCTTGATGTTGCCTAGAACGTCGCGACTCTCGACCTGACAACCATTTCTTACGTTCAAATGCTTTTCCTTCATGTTTCTTTAAATAAGTAAGATTCTGCAACATTAGAAACTGCTGTCTCTGACAGAATCTAAACAAACTGAATCTATATTCTTACTGGTACCAAAGACTGATTTCTTCAAACATTGTTTTAATATTCAATTATCTAAACGCAGATTCCCTTTAACAGAATTAACTCCACTAATTGGTTCAGTATTGAGTTACCACGAAACATGTAATTGCATCTAATTTCAGTTCTGAACTAGTTATCGCTTTCCTCCAACAAAGTGCTCGAGTTCTATTTAGAATATGTTAAGTGCAGTCGTAAATGATCTATTCGAGTATTAGGAAACACAGTACGCCCATTGCATGCCTTTCGCATTAAACGTAGGCATTTAATCTTACCTTGAAGGAGCCGTCCCCAGCTTCGTAACCGTACGTGTAAGAGCCGTCTTCATTCACTTTTCTGATCTGTTTCAAGATCGCCACCTGCTGGTCATGATGTGTCTCAGATGTTTGCTGATCCGTGACGTTCGAGCAGCCCGCGGTTGCCAGACAGAAAATCGCCATCAGCCACGTCGTCATCTTCAGAGTAGAAGGTGACAATATCTAGGGGCAAGGAACAGAAGAATCTGAATGAACGAACCAATCAATCTATCATTAGCTCTCTCAATATTAATCAAGCAACTATTGAAAGATACCAAAACGCAATTTCCTAAAAATAATTCAAACACTACGAAGATGTCAGCTAATAAAAACGAGAACAAAGTTGAAGATGTCACATCAATAATTCAAAAACTAATATCCAGAATGCCCATTCTCAATCTCATACGTCTGCTAACTAAAAATTCGTTCACGTATTTGAATGTAAAGTGAGAGGCATTAAAAATAATATAAAGCAATCAACTTGAAGATTTTAAAACACTTTATGACACTTTTCACCAAAAACGTACAGTCTCAGTAAACATTGCAAAAGTTTGAAGAGAAGGAAACGTTGACACTGGTGAGCGATTTAATAAGCCGTGCACTATGCGTGAACCAGCGATGCACCTCGATATACACAATCACTAGGAATGCACTGAGTGTACCCCGCGAGGATTACTTTATAATTCAACTTTATTAATTAAAGATTGCTTTGTAACTGTTCGGTACTAAGCACAGCGTGCACGTTGTTGCACTTGCCGGCGAGTCGTGAGAGCTGCGGAGAGCAAGTACCTTGTAACGGGGAACCATGTTACCGCAGATGCGGTGAACGTTCGTAATATCGCGTGGGGTGCTGACTGCCGTTATATATAGAGTGACACCATGGACAACCACCACCCTTCCCACTTCCACACACTGCACCGCAGCCTTGATGACCCCTAAACGTTACAGAAAGGTGTAACGTTGAATGACGGACGGTAAATAATTAGTGATTACTAATCACGTATGCCTTTCGAACTGGGACTGATGCACTTTTCACGTTTCTTAATTTAATTCATTCTCCAGTTCTTGAACTAATTTACGGACCAGTTCTTTTTAAACTCGAGTTTGGTTGTTTTATTAAATACTGTATACTATTTAGGATTCCTACAATTTGTAAAAATATTTATTCATTGAAATCTATTGTGCACTTTGCTAATTTTTGTTAATCTTAATCTATGAGTTTTGGCTTTACTACAGTCCGCTTAATAGATACACGATAAAACAGCTTTCCTCTTGGAGTACGAGAAATTAATTCAATGTGAACCTTCATCGAACGCAATAACGATAATGGAATTAGAAAGTTCTGGTAAAATGTTAATTATCACGCTAAGTATACGCTGAAACATTTCAACGACATTAATTCAATTCCTGAACGATGTAATCCTTTCGATCTAAGGCATAATATAGTTGAATTTTAATGTGCACTTCTAATTTCTATGTTTCACAGGCCTGAACAATGAACGTATAGGCAACGCATTTTTCTCCAATTTAATTCGCATTCCTTCTTATCTTCCAGACAAGATTTTCGTTCGTAGTAATTATCTTCTGAATTTCTCTCTTTTATAAAACATCGTACAATACCTCGTTAACGTTCCACCGACAAATCCCTCGTAATACATAACAAATGTCACTGCAACAATAGGTTGTAAGCATTTCTAGTGCCAACACGAGTATCATAACGTAACTTCATTTTAAACGTATCATTTCCCCAACTTCGACAGACACAGCATGCAATATTTAAATTAATACAGGCTATAAATCTAAATAATACCAAAGAAACTTCAAGGCAGCTTAACATCTATTCCACCCCTAGAATTCTACAGAAATAATAAGTGGATTTCAGTGCTAATTATTTTTAGAAAAATTCATCGAACTCTGAACCTAAAATTCCTCGCTAATGAAATGGAGAATGGAGTCCATTAGGATGAAAGCGAGCAAGGAACAGAGACACGAGTGAGCGGAAGTTTCCTCGGGTGATGAAGGGGCAGAGGCGGCGACGGGGCAGAGACGCGAAGAAGTTTTGGATTCGCGGGGACACCGAGTGAAAGCCACGTGGGAGTTCGCGGCCAAGCAAGAACAGTAGTAGACTGTAAAATCTGTAACAATAGTTCCCATAGTGTGCAACACTCGTATTGTGGTAGCCCGTCTGTTCTAAACACTCCCACAGGACAATTATTACATCATGCAATTTCCTCCGGAGTTTCGTACACGGATTTTTCGATGCCACCTTGATATGCCTTGTCTAGGACCTATCGGTTGTATATCTTTCGCCTCGTGGCACGCCGTTGCGTTTCTCCCGCGAATTGTCGTTGTAACGAGTTTTCTCTACGAGGCACCGGGTCGTTGTTCCTTATTTTGAGAGACTGTTGCTTAACTTCTAGGTTGTGGCTTGAGTAGTGATGGCTTCTTCCGCTTTGGAGAACTGTTACTTGGTGGGCATTGCGATTAATCTTGTACTTTGGAAGATTAGGTATTTTAGTGGGAATATTGGTCCGGGAGAAATTAGAGATCTAGGGGAATATTGGTCGCAGAAGTTTAGAAGGAAATGGAACTTTAATTAATTTGTTTTTATGTTTCAGATAAACGCAGAAGGCGGAATTTGTGGCACCGCAATTGTACTCACTCCGCGAGGAACCAAGTTTGAGCGACTATAGCGAGGGCAGGGAGGGTGATTTGTTTTTAATAAAAATTCTTTTAATACTATCAAACAGTAATCTTTCATTTGCTACAAATCCCACCTTTCTAGCTTTTAATTTTCATACAGAAAAAATTCATAAAGAATACTTAATTTTCGGGCAAAAAAGTACTACGCCCCCTTAAGTAATAATTGGATTTTATTGGAAAACATTGAAACCTATTCACTTTCCGTTGCAATGCTCACACACTGGATTGCTGCAGAGATTCTCGCACACCTCTTCCTACGGTACCTAACAATCAGTACCAGAAAATTCATCCAACAAAATTTACTTAAGTGGTGAAACACACGAGACTCTCCCACTACTTCATTCAAGACACCGTTCGTACGGTGAGTGTCTAAACGCATTTAAAGGTCAGAAGCAATCGTTACAGTGACCCAATAAAGTGGCGCTGCTCGTTACGTAACTTAATTGATGTTAATCACAGTATGCATGCTTGGAATGTCAGGGAGGGAGGGGCCAGCGTGAGATGTGTATACTTAAGGACGTGCAATCCAACTTTCCGGAAGGAGTTAGCAGGCATGGTGTTAATTGTAACGCAACTACGGACCGCACATTTACTACGGGTTCGTTCTGCTGGCACGCCTACATCATTACCCACGAAACGACCGACATTCTTCCTCTGTGAACCGAACAATTGTGTTCCGTTTTCGGCGTTCCGTAATACCGAAAATGTAACTTCGAATTCCACGGTTTTGCCAGGTGCTAAGTATAACAATTCGAATCGACCAGGAAATTGCGAAACGTTATTAACGAGCAACGAAGGATTCCTCGAATGTGGGAATGCTGTGCTTGTCGAATACGGAGACAGTTTGATGTTTAATTTGTTTCTGGCTTGAGAGTACTTGGGGAATTCATTCTTAAAATTGATTCTGAAACTGTACGAGGAGCTTATCTCTGAGAGAAGTAACACGTATTGCTCTGCAAAGTGTTTCCCACGCTAGATACATATTTTACCATTCGTAATGGAATATCGAGCAGTTAATGACTCATTGATGACATACGACGCCTTGACTATAGTAGTGGCTAATAATACTACTGGTTTGTAGGGCGATACGGACTGTATCCATTTTACTTACCAGAGTTAATTGAATGAAACTAGCAAATTGGGGGCATCTTGCTTTGTTTTATGAAATTTGTTTAGAACGAAATATATGGTCGCTTTCGTCGAAGCCACTATTTCCTGATTATTGTTCGACTTATTTGATTTATTATTAGTTCACTCATACAGTGAACCGACAATATTTGCTGAGAAGAAGAAGTCACATTGAGTTAATCTAACAGAATGGAATTTAAGGAACCCATTAGAAGAAACGGTATGAATTTATTAACAAAATTAAGGAACTCAATAACATAATAGTAAAATATATTGTACACAGGAATGTTGAAAGAAGATAATTATAGAAAAGTATCCTTTAAATTTTACATATGTGAATTAATTAATAAAAGTAGAAATCAAATATAGAAAACTTTAACGCCACTTCTTCAGTGTCAAGATATTTTTATTCATCTCAAAAGGTTTCCTCAATTTTCGCAATTATATATTCATGTAATTTTGCCTCATTTTGAATTCCACCCAATCCATTTTCGAAAAGTACAGCTGCCATAGACATGCTCCATCGAATTTAAATTATTGCAAAGCGTTAGTGCCCACGATTTCCATTTTAACCAACTCAGCATCAACCAAATTTCAATCTAATTTTCAGGCACAGCCCTTAATTACTCGAAGAAGTTATGAGTTCAGTGAAAACGTGGCAATTGGATAACAGATTTCTGGTGACGTAATGACGCTTGCTTCCTTACTTTTCTAATTTCTTTTTACGGAAACGCCTTCCGCGTGCGCTTAACCACTGTAAAACACCGACAGAAAATGGCTTGCTGTCAGGAGTGAACTCTTTAATGTCTGCCTGCGGGGATTACACGTTTGCAGGATCGAATGCTAAATGAGCGAGTAACTTCATTTTCCTTTCCGCGATAATGTAAGCCTGCAATTCGCTATGTTGAAAGGAAACCGTCAATCTCCCATCGCTCATCGAAAATAGCTCCGCATCTTTCTTAAATACCCAACAAACGGGAGAAATAAACAATTGACGTTGCATAAAAAAATTGCATAATACTTCAGAACGCTAGAAACGCTCTAATTAACTTCCACATTCTGATTTCTGTAACGATCTGGCGATAAAATTACAAAATGTTCCAAATTCCATGCAATTACGCGACAGCTCGCAAAAAATTACGGAAGCTTATACTTACGATCCTCCCCAGCACGTTTGCTTTCCTTCCTTCTGGATAGAGGTCGCGTGACCCGAGGCTACTAATATTATTCAAGGGCCCAGGAATAAATGACACGGTAATTTTCATTACGATACATCTTTCTTCGATCACGTTTACAAATAATATAAAAAAAAAACAACTATAAACGTAAGAAACGTTCTCCTTACCGACAGTAGTACTGAACGCATAAATCTAGGGGCCGTGCAGCCGCTCTATCATATTAACGCTAACGGGAAAAAGTATTTACAATGTGAGTGGACAAGTGCGCGCTGACACTTCTGCATGGTACTACCTACAAGATACACTGTAATTGCTCTAGATTCGCAATTGTTAACCGTTTTTTCCCTGAACACCGTCGTGTCTGTGAAATTTACCTCTGCTCGAGCTTAGAGACTAATAAATAGGGGGCGATAAGCGTAACTATATTGACAATTATCGATGGAACGTGAGAGAAATTGCTGGCAGGGCTGCCCCCGCAGCGCGAACACCTTTTCTTGCGTGCGAAATCTTTTCTCGCGGTCCGCGCCTTTCGATTTACGATCTCGCCCGATGGATTTCCATGGGCGCACGTGCACGCACACACATGCGGCCAACTTTCCTTAGGATCGAGTCGTAGGACGCGTTAGATTCGAATCGATTCTCACACTTGCGACAGGGAATGCAAATAGAAAGTTCGTGGCTGCTGAATAGAATGTCTCTGTACGCGGGACCACGCCAATGAAAGTACCATTGGCTCTCTTAGGGCGGTTACGGGCCGATCTGGCTTCGGGCGAGCTTGCGAGAGTTGCTGCAACCGGTGCGAAGCGATGCCGATTTCTGAGCTGATGCGCAGCACAGTTTGCGGTGATAGACATGCTGGTATTAGATTCGGGAGTGTGTTGACGACCAATACTGATAAGGGAATGGCAGTGCCGTTATTATAGGTGCCTTTACATAATCGGCAGTGAAAGACTGTTATTTTTCTGAAAGAAAATAGAAAATGAATGAACCGAAACACATGCAGTTAGCTGATTTCACTTCACGTCGAGATTCGAGTTGGCTTTTTTTGCATTAACAACTGAATACCCTGGCCTGTAATTTCCTAAGAAACATGCATCTCGACTGGGGATAACGATGCAGTGATCGATGAGAACGCGGATGGATAAAAAAGAAGCATTTCCGGCTGGTTTATAAATAGAGACACGTAACGCGTATGGGTTGTGGTTCGATTTAACTTCGTAATTGATTCCACGATAGTCTGTCATGTTTCTGGCTGGGACTATCATTACGCGATTAACCGCAGCGTCATTATTACGGCTGCGAATGTTTATCCGGCTCGATGCTACGGGTCACCGGTGTTTTGTAATCAAATCAGTCAGTACGTAGGTCGGGTTCGTGTTCGAAATGTTCGCGTGTACACGATGAATAGTCCGGCCATGGCGTGGAATCTGCGCGGTATAGCATGTTACTGAATTGCTATGGTAATATATCTCGTGTACGCGAGCATTGCGTCAGGCCATTGACTTTCACCGGCCGACGATAATCATTCCAGGCGTAAACAATGGAAAAATGGTCATGGAAATTGGTCTCGGAGCTAGAGCGTCTAATATCGACACTGTTGCAGTGCTTGGCGGTCGTAACGACTGCCGTGGAAGTACATAATCCGATTTTCGAATCGAGATCACCACAGAGATAAGTAAAAGTTCCATTCGAATGAGAATATTTCTATAAAATAAGTTATTTCATGCAGGTTATAAATTTCAAAATTTCCATGCAGGTTTAAATAGTCAGTGAACTGGGAGGTTAGTGGTATCGCAGTGTTGGTGTCGATCTGATATCGATGTTTCACAAGATCTTGAAATTGAATGACCGACATTGCCAATATCGTTACGTTTACCTAAGATTATCGTAAATATTTGTAACGCGAGAGAAATTTGGACTGCTTCATCGTGCACCGAACACACGATAATCGATTCGTTTCCGCAGCGTGTTCTGTTTAGCAGAATAGTGGACGTTCTCACTGGATTCATACAGAATCTAATGTACATACGTCGTGTAATTATATCTTTGCCTTGCGCAGATATAAATAACGGATTCTTTCTTCCTCTGAAAATTTTAGCTTCCTTGACGTACCATTTTCCAAGAGTCGCTGCAACTCTTGAACCGATGAAAACCTCGCATCCCACACAATTACATCACGTATGTACAAAACACCGTGCAACGATACCAAGAAACGTTTCGTTGAACTGAATAGACCTCCGCAAGAGCTACTCCGAGCACAGCTTAATCTCGATAAGCTGCGCCAGTAATAATTTAAAGAAATCTACCAAAACATACATCTCGTAAAAGCTTTTTCTCTATTCCAGACAGAGTTCAACGCGTGACTTTGGAATGTATTGCACGGTGGACGCTGAGTTGCACGCTGGGCCTAGAGACAGCACCATCTCGCCCGGTAATGCGCCGCGTGAGGCCCAACGGCTGAGTTAATGCAAGAGAAGTAATCGTAGGGTATCCCTATAAATTTCATACGTAGAGAAAGGACTCACGATCTAAACGGGATCAGTAGCCAGAGGCACTGGCTCGGAGGTACTGATCGATCTGACCTACAGAGAGGGGCGCGCTGGCACCGTTGGCGGACCTCGCGGGTGCAACGTAGTAGAAGGACTGGGGTTGCGTCTGGGACTCGAGTAGCTGAAGCCTGTGCGCCTGCGCCGGCTGTGGTTGCTGTTGCTGTTGCTGCTGCTGTTGCTGCTGGCGTCGTTGCTGCTGAGCGTAGAGCTGCTGGGACTGCTGCAGCAGTTGGGTCTGCTGCTTCCTGTACAGCACCTCTTGGGGCTGGCTGACCGCTGGAGCGGGAGCTGACTGGGCCGCCTGGGTGACGGGCTGCCTGTACAGTGGGGACTGGCGCTGAGGCTGCTGAGCCGGGAGCTGCTGGAGCTGCTGGAGCTGCTGGAGCCCAAGGTAGGGCTGGGGCTGGGCTACGAACGGTTGGAGTTTGTGACTTAGGGTGAAGTCACCCGTGGTTTGGGGTAGTGTCTGATATAGTTGGGTATTGTACTGACCGGTGGAGGGATCGTACACCAGCTCCGACTGATAGATGGGGTCTGCGGCGGAGGCGGTGATCGACGCTTGACTCGGCAATTTTACTTGCGACGATTGGGGCGACGGTTGCACGGGCTTGGGGGCGGCGGGCACGCCGACGGTGTTCACGTAGCGCTCGAGCTCGACGGCAAAGTCAAGGTGAGACGAGCTAGCTGCCGTGGTAGTGCGTAGATTGGGCGAGGCAGTGACTGCCGAGGGGCGGGTGTACGATAACGCTGGACGCTCTGTGCTACTGGGGGAGACGTACTGGGCAGCCACTTGCGCGACGTGCGGTCTGGGGGTGATGGCGACGGACTGCGGCTTCGGGTGGCGGGTTACTGGGCGGCGAGTGGTCGTTTCGAGGGACTGGTAGGCTGGAGATGCGACTGTCGGTTGGGTGCGAAGAATGGGCGACGATGTGGTCTGATATTGGGTGGTCGATGACGCTAGCCTGTAGAGACCAGGTCTGGCGGATGGCGCCTGCTCGTAGAGAGCTGATGTTGGCGTCACTGCGGCGTAGGACTGTTGCTGAGGCGTTCTGTACGCGGATGGTCTCAACTGCGCAGGTTTAATGTAGTCTTCCTCGCTCAACTCCTGACTGGCGTCATCGTCCAGTTGGTACTGCGTCTGGAAGATCGTCGTGGGTGCCCGAGTGGTGGGTTGCTGATAGGTTGGCCTGACTGGCCGCGGCACTGGCCTGACTGACGGATAGTTGGCTGGTCCAGAGAGATCGTCGTCCTCTTGCTTCTCCGGCAGGTCGTCCTCATCTTCCTTCGGCGCGTTTGGATCGCAGGGATTGCCGGACACGTAGGTGAACTCTCTTTTGTTGCCGTCAGGATCGATGTAACCGTACTTGCCGCGTACCACGCAATCAGTTCCGCGCGTTTCCTCTTTGAACGAACCGTCTGCTGCCTCGTAGCCGAACGTGAACGATCCGTCGTCGTTCACCTTGTTGTAATTGCGGATGGTCTGTACCGGTGGCGGTTTCGGCGAGTGCAGAGCGTCCTTCGAACGCGGCGAAGGAAGAGCACGCGTGCGCGGCTGGTAGACCGCTGGATTGTAGTCGTCCTCAGCCGCTTGGCTGTCCTCTTCTTCGTAGTAAACCTGCGGCTCAGCTATGCGCGGTCGGAGCTCTACACGCTTCGCTTCCGTTAGTAGCAGGAAGCATGCTAGGATCACCTAAAAACAGGAATTCCACAGTTGAAATTTGTCATCTTAGAGCAACGCAATAAGTCGCCTGAACCCAACACTATTCAGTAATAATCGGCACCATTTCCATAAAACATTCCTCTTCACAAGATAATAGTTTCTGCCAAAGCTACCATAAGTATCACTGTCTCTCGAATTAAAAACAAGCCAGTAGAGTATACCTCCAATAATTAAAACAGAATTAAATATTCAAAATGTTAACGACAGGAATTGTTACAAAATGTTACAACACAAATCCAATTCAATCCCTTTCACATCCCCAGCTGCTACCTTTTCAGAAACTACCGCGCTGCATGTTCTACGACGTCGCAATTTCAATAATTACCGTCAAAACAACGCACCTAATGGAACGCCTTGCCTTATTACAGTCATCAGGCTGTCAGTCTATTAGTATAATTGCAATCAGCACACACTACGTTGTGCAATCGCACGCACCGGCGAGAAATTCGTTTGCAAGTGGCATAGGGAGTAAGTGGAAGCGGCCGTCGCGTGCCAGACGCTACGGACGGCCATGCCGATGGGTCGATCGCGCTCGAGGAGGGAAGTGGCCTCCATCACGTCATAGGGGTAATCGAAATTGCCGGATTAGCGATAGAATGTTGGCAGACCGGCCAGTTATTCCAGTTTCCAGCCACGAAACCGGATCTGCATCGGTTTATAGTCAATAGGAAGCAGAAGATGGCGAGGAGAGAGCGTGTTTCGCGGATCGGTGAACCCGAGTACGCGCGAATGGTATGTACGGCAAAATTCCTTATCGCTCGCTGGAGGCAGGCTTAACGTTGCCGACAGTTAATGCATACACCGCCCAGCTGTGTACACCGAGGAAGGAAAGTGTTGAGGCCGCGTTGGTGAAATGTTACGATACGCGGATTTACCGGCGCTCGATGCAATCTGCCTTTATTACGAGAGAAAAATACTAGTGAAATATCGTTTTATTATGTAAAGCTGTAGAGGCGCACTAAGTGGTTACGAAGGAGGTAGTTTGAGTGGTAGTGTTAAATTCACTTTCTTTCTGGGTTTTATTAAGGTTGTTTTCTTCTGCGAAACTCGCGAGTTTCGTGTGGTTAACAAATGAGGGACCTTGTTTATCACTCTCGGAGCCTCGTTATGTTTCTCTCGATGCTCCTGCACTAATAAACCGAGCGGTTTTATAGCAGCGCCGTGGCTGTAACGATATCGGAAACCACAGTGCTGTTACTGCTGATCGGTAGGAAACGTATCAGGGTCGAAGGAATTTCAGACATTTCTACTCGTGAGAAATCATATCGCCGCGAAACGTGGAAAGTTTTGATTTACCGCACGATGGAATTGTGCAACCAGGATACTAAATTTCCAGGAACAAGATCATGATTTTTGCAGCACGCTGTTCGATATAAACGTGAGAACAAAGGTGTGATAAATATGTCCATGCGGACGGTAGATGGGACGGGTGTTTCGCAATCTGCTTGATTCGCGTCAGAAACTGAGTATCGATAAATTAAACTACCACTCCGGAATCTACATGTTCTATAAATGAAAGTATCAACCAAACTCTACAATATACTTCGAGGGGTTAGACCACCTTGGCCAGGTCAGGAAGTACCACATCTTTGGGAATTTATTTCTAAGTGACAAAAACACTTTTTTCGAGTAAAATTCTTCAATAAAGATAGGGACAATTTTTTTTCAAGTTTTCTTTAAAATCAAATATGGCGGTCAGGAGTACACACTGGCGTGTACGATTTGGTGTTCGCTATTTCTGATGAGGAGGTTTCTGAAATGTTAATAATTCAATATTAAATAAACCTAAGTTGTCTATCGGCCGACGTACAATTTTTTTGATTGGTTGAAAACTAACAAAATAGGTACACCTCGAAGCAAAAAGCTCAGTTTCGTGTGTAAGAAACCTTTACTTACGAATAAGTCAGGGAAAAATTAAAATATCGAAAAAATTGAACGTCGGCCGATAGACAATTTAGTTTTATTTAATATTCTATTGTTAAAATTTTATTTCAGAAATCATGGTATTCTCTCGACCGACATATTTGTTTTTAAAGAAAACTTGAACAAAAATTGTATATATTATTTAAAGATGTCTCCATTTTTATTAAAAAATTTTAATCCAAAAGACTGCTTTTGTCACTTAGAAATAAATTGCCAAAGATGCGATATTTCTTGACCTATCCAAAGTGGTCTAACCCATTAAGACACCATCGAAATAATTACCTACACCTTGCAAGCTATATTATCCCCAGTAAATAAGACGAATGCTACAACCTTCCTTCCACAGGAAACGAGCATCTCCACTCGCGTGTTCTTCAATTGCATTCTCATTTCCATATCTAATACCTATTTCCATCGATACGGTCGAGTTTCCTTGTAATACTTTTCGTCGCCTCTGATTCATCCTTGAGCGGGCTTTTTCCTATTATGAGCAGGATTTCCCATGCCTGACCGTATGCCCTTACGGCAACTAGACGTGGTCCCGACTTCCGGTAGAGCCGACTCGGTGGGAACACCGCCCCGGCGCACACGTGTTACGTAACAGCAACTTACTCGGCTGACCCGAATACGGGGCGAGGCAGGATTATGGCGGCGTGCTTACCGTGAGAGATTCAGATTCAGAGCGTCGTATCTCGACGGCCGTTTCGCTACGCCGTCGCTTCTGGATCTCCTTGAACCGAGCGGGGAGCAAATGCTCGCGCAAAAGACAACCACGCCTCGCGACGACTCACAGGAAACGCCGCGACTGTCACTTTTAAAACGTTCCCTCGCGGCGAAACGGATTACTAGCTGCTCTGCGAGGCTCGACTCTAGATCCTGGTAGGGTACCTCGATACATCAGACTTTTGCGGATTCTTTGGGATGTTTGAGGATGTTGGGGTATGCGGAATGAAACTGAGGAGTAATTTAATTTGTGGTTAGTAAGTTTGTGGTTGTTGAGTTGATTTGAATTTTTTGGAGGTGGGGTATCTTTGATATTTCTTTTGAACTGTGATAAGTATTTTGGTGCTTTAAATTCTGGAGGGTGTACCTCAAGAGTATGTAGTACTATTGGTGGCACTCTGGTCTGAAAAGCTGGAAGTGGTTTTTCAAGCAACTCCAACACTTACGGATTTCTTTTCAATTTTCAGCTCAGTGGTATCAAATATTAATTCCTGTCCGTTATCACCATGGTTAACGGAATTCTCGTAATGCTCGTTACAATAATTGCAAAGCACAATTCCTCGAACTCCATCCCTCGACTAAAATAACAGCAGGTTCGACCTGCAGGAAACACAGTCCTTTCAACTATCACTTTCAACGGTTACGCAGAGTCTGTGGAACCAATAACAGGGATTTCCGTTGCTCGTAATTGTCCCGCGATCCTCTTTCTCCTCCTTTCATCGGCATAATTTCCCTTTTCCCTTGCGAGTGTATTATTTCTCTCGTTACGCCCGCCTAAATTCCTGTACCGTGTTTTCCTCGATTGTCTCGCCGCGAATCTCATTCCGTTCAACTTTCGAACGTCCTTAAGGGGAACGAGTAGTGCAAAAACCGACGATCATTTTTCATGCTCGCCGTGTCCATATATTTATCGAACGTGTAACACGGATTCCGCGGCGTCCGCGCGGGCTCTATCGAGTTTCCGTTACGTAGAACGATATCGACGGTATAAAATTACGCGATGCCCTGTTTCGGTATGCCACGGGTGCAGGGAGCCGGCGTGGAAACGACGTAACAAGAAAATTCTTGCATAAAACCGCGCCGCACGCCTTCGAGGGGCGCGTAGAAAGCGACGCCGATTTAATTACCGCGTCTAATGTTTATGCATTCCAGGAAGGTTACGTTTATGAAATAATAGAGCCGACACGAAGCAATTTCTAGGCTTATTCGACCACTTGTTATATCCCTCTTCGCCTCTAAACGCTTTCTACTTCGCAAAATATACTGGAAGCTTTCGTCTATCCACAAAATTAAAAAGTCGATTACACTCTCCATTAATTCTCCACCATGGTTGCGATCTAAGTCTCGTTCAATTATATAAATAATCGAAGAGCATACACAGGTACTCTTATAATTTTACACGAGTCTTTAAAAAATATAGAAAAATGTAGAAGTTTCTGTTGCCCCACAAAAGCCCGATATCTGACTTACATGACCCATGCCCCAGCGAGTTTGTTGAACTTCAACAACGTGCAAGAGGGTGAAACAAAAAGCAGATTGCAATATAAAAGCGGAACAAAGAATTTTTATTTCTTACACCAACGAATTTTAGCGTGCTGCCACAAAACCATCATCGTACCAAAGTCACTAGAACCTTGGCTCTCTGAACAGAACACAGTAGAAATTTTCATCCTGCATTAAACACTGCATTCTTAGATTTTAACGAACGAGAACGGATCGCTGTGTCGACATTCTGTGGGGTCTTTAAATGAGAGCGGGTCGCGCGTCGACAGCGATACCGTCGACTTCGATGTCTCGATCGATGGTGGGCGCGCAGCCGCGGGAATATTCGAGGCGCCTTTGGCACACGGCTTGTCCTTGAGACAGGGTGGTACGTCGTTACGGGACTTTCGAACGCTACGGTATGCATCGTGCTTTGCGAGCGTGAGCAGATTAATTCGATCAGTGGCAAAACGCGGCTGCCCTTCCTGACGAAACGCGACGAATGGAACGCGTTTCGTCACCGGTGGGAGAATCGAAGGTCATCGAAAGATCTGACCACTAGGTCACGGACCCTCCTCTGTTTGCGAGCGAAAGTGGTTGAAAGGGGAATAAAAAATAATGCTTTGAGTGTGCTGAATAGCGTCAGGGATTTCGTATCTGAAAGTTCCGATTTGGCTGCTCGCTGTGGTGTGATTTATGTGCCGCTGTCACGCTGTACTTCGCCGAGTTTTGTTCCGCGATGAACGTAACGCGAAACAGTTGTGGCATGCGATGGAAATGGGTAGGTAATTAGTGTCATGTGGTTTTGCAATTTGTTTACATTATTTAGAACGAAAGAGCCATAAGCTAAATTCGATGAAGTAGTTCCACTAAGCTGTTTATATTATATTGCAGAAGGTCTGTCTTCAGACGTTAACGACTAATGAAAGTCGGCGCTATTCATAGTACCCTTTCTTCAGCAGCGTGAAAGGATTACCTTCATGTAGCATATTTTTCCTTTTTACCAACCACTTATGAAACTCACGCTGAGTTGATCTACCAAAAGGTACCGTTTAACCGGTGAAGCAATCGATGATCTTAAAACCCACCTAAAACCAACACGCTTCATTTATCGCTCCGTTGAATCCAGAACACTTCTTGCACCTCGAAAAAACAAATTGATCTCTCTAACAAGCAACATAAATAAAAGAACAATGTTAAAGAAACACCAGCAAGCAATCTACTCAAACCCATTTAAACAGAACTAAATTCAATCGACTATCAAACCCCATGGAACTCCCATTGCTAAACAGAGGATAATCAAGACCAGGTACAGAAGGATCACTAACGAAACTAAGTAGCCAGGAAGGATCTAATTTTGTCCCCTTTTCCTCGTTATTGATCCAATCATCGAGGGGGCTCGATTGTAGTCGCACGGAACCGGCATCGCTGGCTACTCCGTGGTCATTACGGAGAACGGGGCCCACTGGCCACGATAGCCTGGTCCACTGGAAGCGTGTACAGTCTAATGACTCTCCATCTGGTCTGGAAAATCGTGACGCCGTGGCCGGGCTCTGTAATCACCGCTGGAGCATGCCAGTCGCATACAGTGAGAGGCACGGACACATTCGGTCGATCTGGTTGGAAGGAATCGGGCCTACCACGCCTTGTCTAGCCCTCTAGCTGCGACTTTCCAGAGAAAGGAAGAACAGCACTGCCGCGCAAACCTGTCTCGCTTTAAAATACTCCTACGAAAGTAAGCGTTACGGAGGCGGTCCGCCTGGCTGCACGCAGACGTCCCCACGATTCCCTCGGAATCGCGGTTGCTGCACTATTCCGCAGCGGGAAATTGGGTCGAAACGATATCAATAGCGGCAAGAAACGTTGCAGTTGCTTGGGGGCAACCGAGTTCTCGCTTGGCATTTCGCAATCACGACTTCAGGGGACGTGGACGATGGCTTTACGCGGTGGTGGAAGTTCAAGTTTCCGGTTGCTTTGGAGGAATTCAGGTTCGAAGTGTAAAATGTGGGATCGTCATCTGCGAAATTTGGATATTTGATTGCTCCTCTGTTTAATGGGGATTCTCAAAAGGGATCTATTAAATATTAAGTCGGTGCAAAAGTTTCTTCTGTCAGGTTTACGGAAATGTCTTTTTTTTATTACACCTACTTGTACGTTTATCAAGGAAGTAGCAAAAGGTTATAGCTCGCCAAGGAAAATACTTTGATTAAGAAAGCTTCTATATTTACTTTCAATAAAAACTTTGATTCAATAAAGGGAACGAACTTTTGAACTGACCTAATATTTTCAATGCGGGTATGCGTTTGAATGAGTTCCAAGTCTCGGAAATCGTTTAATTTTTGATAGTACAGTAGTGGCGTAATGGCTTGGCATTGTTATATAGTCCTGATTTCTAGCATTATATTTACAGACGGAGAAAGAGCGCAGTGTTGGTCCGGTCGACCCGTTCCAGGCTACTCTTTCGAAAGTAAAAGTAAGCTTGTTGTTTGAGGGAGGCGGTAGCTGGAAGCGGCGTTCCTATTTGCTACAATTACTTCAATTTATTTCCGTTACCTATGCATCGAGGTACAGAGAGGGGGGGAAAGATTACTGAAAGTTCAAAGAGTCAGCGATTGCTTCGCAACTATCTTTGGAGCTGATGTGTCATTCGACGAATCCAATTCTAAACTCCATCATCCACCCTATATTTGCATCACTTCTACGAGTCAAACAACAAAGTTTTCCAATAACATCGCGGGGTCAGAATCGCTGGAAGATATTTCCCTCGCGATGAAGATTTGCTGGGCCGATGTTATCGCAGCAATTGCACGCATCAGCTAGCAAACAGCTAGCTTAGAATGCCGACAAACGGTCACTTTCACGGTGAAGGTGAACCGTTGCTTTTAGGAAAAAATGACGGCAACTAGTCGCATTTTCAGAATCGCGTTCTCTATTGCAGCAAGCGCTGCGTAACGCGTATCTGATCCAGATACGGTTAGGAGAGCCAGGCGTTTGATTTATATCGTGTTTCGAGGGAGGAAGTAGTTAAAGTGTCTTGTGTAGGCTTTCTTCGCTCGTATTTCCGTAGCGGAAGCTGTCCACGATCGATGATTCGTTTCAGATTAAACCACCTGCTGGCTGGCTTTAATTAGTTGACCGACGTAATGAGCGTGCACACGTACGATTCTTTCTGCGCTCGGCGTTGGTGAATGTGGTGCAACTGGTGGCCATTGGTTCTTAGGAAACGTTCGCACGAAGCCAATATAGAATGAAATTACTTGTCGAGAAATACTATTAGAGTGTATGTTCAGGGACAAAGTATGTTCTACAACCGTAATATTAGATACGAAGCCTAACTTTTCTGTTAATTTCGGAGTTGGACTCGAGGTTCGCCGAATAATGCGTGGGAAGTGGAACAAGCAAATAATTAGGCGTACGGAGATGCCTCAGTGGAGGAGAATATGATTCAGTGTCCCTTTGAAAGAAATGGTGATTGAAGTTTTACAAAAAATTATGGAATAACCTTAAAGCACTGAGTTGCATCAAAAGTCCCACTTCTATAGAAATATTTCAGAATCAGGAACCACATAAGAGGGAGTCCGGAATAAGAAACCACGGAGGTTCGACTTTGGTGGAGTTGGTTAGGCGGCTGACTAGTACGCAGAGGATCCGCAAGATCGTGGGTTCGAGTCCCGTCACCGACATCCATTTTTTCCGTGGCTCTCGAACATATAGGAATTACGAAACCTATTCCTACGATAAGAAAATACTAAACGCCAGAAATATTAAAAGAATCACCCACAAATGAGAAAAACACCAACTTCCAAGCATTCCTCAAAAGAAATCCACATTATCGTCACATAAACGCTATCCAGCGATTGCATATGCATCAGTCAGAAAAGAATTCGCATCCTTCTACACGTCAGAGGGAAACAAAACGTGTGGTCGCTGCGTACGACCTTGCTGGTCGAGTTTCTTCTCATGCGTCTAGAAAGCACTGAATCACTGCTCGAGTCGCCGCGCACGCAGCTGTGAAATAACAAACCCCTACCCACGGTATTAACAGCTTCCCTCGAAACGTCCAACGATTATTTTCCACGTATCGAGAGAAGGATTTCAATGGTAATGCCGCCATTAATGTCAACGTCGTAATTCTCGTTCGAACGGGGCGGTCTCGATGCATTCGGAGACACGACTGAGGAGCCGTGGGTACAGCGACAGGTGAATAACGGAGCCCCGTGTATCTCGAGATCTATGGATCCGACTTGGACGTGATAGAGAGGATGCGAGATGACGCGTATGTCCTCCCGTTTCCCGGCAGAATGTATCCGCCGGAAGCGAGACAGATGTGAAAGGGTGCGCCCGCGAGTCGCTGCGAGGCGGTGATTGTTCGTCGCGTAAGGTCGAGACGAACGTTCGAAAGTGTAAAGAGCCGAACGTTCCCCAGGCCTGGTAAAATGCACGGGGAAAGAGTGCATAGAGTCTAAATATGGTTTCGCGTAGAGCAAGTGAGAGTGAACGTGACTCATTTCGTATGGGCGTTGAGAACCGAGCATTGGTATGCAGGACCCGCTCTGCCCTTGCCTTCTGAGCGCCGTTCGTCCGCGGCGTCACTCTTCCACTCGCGTTTCCCTTCGTTTAAGTAACAGTTGGAAAGCGAGCCAGGGCACTGAAAATCCCCACTGACCGGGTACAGTTATTATTGCTTTCGATATCAGCTACGTTTGATAGGTTGCTTCACTGTTATTCGAATATCATGCCTCGACGAGGTCTGAGAGCTATTTATTTCACTTTTTGTCGAAATATTTAGATTTGTTGCGTTAAATTTATTTCTGTATTTATTTTGGGAGATGTCTTCTATATATCCTCCAAATTTATCTCATAAGAGATTAGCGAAGCTCAGGTTGCGATTTTCATGAATAATTTGCGGTTTGATTTGAAGTGTAAGACGTGGAGGTTGACCGAAGCGTGAAGTGCCTTTTTAAGATTAGTGTATGCCCGGCAATTTTTATTTAAAAATTGATTTTAGTATCCTCGATGGGTAGCCTTATTAGTACTTTAGACAATGATTCTTCAAAAAGCACTAGTTCAACAAAATCTTCAAGAAAATACAGTGGCCAACGTACGAATGCTGACGCAAGAAAACTGACCTAGTTCTAATCCGACTTATCAAAAGAAGTAAATGTAACGTGACTTGTAGCTCGAGGTTAGCCGTTTCACGAATAGTTCCCCTTATTCCCTGGCACGCAGTCGCCGAGAAATGTCAGAAAGGAAGCATAATAATCAGCGAAAAAAACGCTCCTATGTAACGTCGGTTAAGGAAGCATTGGAAAATTAGATACCGTGTGCACGGGCACGTTCTATTAGCGCGTTACGAATCAGCAGAGCGTGACCATGTTTAACCCTTGCCTTGGATGCATTTTCACTCTTACCAGGCTCTTTCACAGTTTCCCACACTACGTTTTGTATTTCGTTTCTCACATTTCACCGAGCGCGTCGAAAATCTCCCGTGACTCACAGGATCCTGCTTTTAGCAGCCGATGCACTATTAACCAGTGATGCGTATCTTCCGCGACAATGGAAAAGAAATTGGAACTAATTTCTACACTGAAAGTGAGGCATCTCTACTTTTGTGTTCCGCTTTGAAAGTAGAGCAGCGTGGATTTGCAGAAGTAGCGACGAACAATAGCAATAAATTGGAAATGTTATGTCATCGATCATTTGGAAGAAAGAAACACTATTTTAACTCCTACGTCCCTTGAGTCTTTTTACCTCAACCATGCTCTTATTTCATAATTCCTACTATGTCCCAAGGATCCTTTTTAACCCCCTCATGTTTTTATTTAGCGATCCTTCTTACTTTCAGAAAAATATAAGCAAGTTGTTCTCAGTATGTGTTTCTCGTTTCTAGACGCTTCTGTAACTGCATCAAATGCTAAAATGGAACAATTTCAGATCCCATAGTCTATAACGAAGTTCGCCAATCGAATGACGAAAGCTTCGGGCATGCATACATCATTTAACGTCTAATTAAGTTACAAGATTATTCCGAGGCATCTAAGGTGAGACGCAAGAGCGAGAAAGTCTGCGTTAGACTGTTAATTAGGAGGATTTGTTATCGTCGTACATTTCTGCCGAACACGCCGCGCTATAATGATCCAAAGTTCCTGCGCCGCGGTACATTTCGCGGAGGGGCGCGGGAGTCTTCCTGCACACGAAGCATTCTCGCTCTCACTATTCCTGCGGCCCGGCTATCTAATGAGCCCGTTCCTTCGGAGGTGTGCAAAAACAGGAAAGTTCCCCGTTAAAGCGCCGTTTACTGGAAACTGTTACCGTGCCGACCCGCGTTACACGGATTTCCTACAGCCACCAATGAGTCGTGAACGCGTGCCAGTGGCAGTTTCAACATTCCCGATTTGTCCGATTCGTTGTTGGTTTAGGACGTGCGCCGCTACGTCCCATTTAATTTAATTACAGCCGGTAAGATTAGCCCGAGCCGCGTTTACCAACGCTGTGCACACGCAACGAACGTTATTGGGGCTATTTTGTTAAGCGGCCCCGACGATTTTCCTTCTGTTACGAAACGGGGAGAACGATCGTAAACCGAGTTCTAACAACGACTAATCTGTAGCGGATACAGGGGGCGCCAATTTTCCGTGGCGCTCGTGCCGAGGTAGAGAGCAAGTACCGATGCTGATGACTGTTCGCCGACGCGAGGAAAGCAACATCTACCCCCATCGCGCGCGTTAGCCTCGCTTTCGCGACTTATCGTCGGACAGTTTCTCCGTCATTGGCTCCTATGAGGCCGAAACTAGGTCTCAGCGAGGACGTGTTCAAGATTCGATGCATCGTTGCTGTGGCGGACACGCTTCGATTCGAGGTGTGATCGGATGCTCCGATTAATTATTTTGGAGATGGGCTGTGAAGTAGGTTCGAGGTGGGGTGTTTTGGTCGAGCATAAACAATCTGTTGAGGATTATCTTTTTTACAGGGAAAATATGAGAATAATGGATTTTTGAAAAACATTTCGAAACGTAGAAGAAACGTTTAGAACTCCGCGAAGGTGTTTTCAAATGGAAGTTTTTAGTGCATGTACCAGTACAAAGTGATCGTTAAATAATTGCAATGGTTAATGTGTTTTAAGTGCAGGAAACGTTTTCTTTACCGCGAAGGTTTAATGTTGCTACTTGTAGATGCTTTGGGATAATTACTGTTATTACCGGTGGTATTGAGAGTAATAGTTCTGGTAATCTATTTATGAAGATTTATGAGGGTTACTGGTATAAGCTTAAGGAGGCTTTTGAAAGGACTGTTTTCCAGAACTTTTATTTTGTCTTAGTAGTGGGATATTCGCCATGCGCTGTTTAATGAATATACGTATATTACATGGCATTTAAAATATCCACGAGTCTTTCTAATTCGAATCGTTCATGCCTAAGCAATCGCTGACAAGGCTACTTAATTTCACGACAATGAAACTGAACGCTGATTTACTAAAGAATATACGAAATAACAGGTTTCGCTATAAATTGGTGAAAGTAGCTATAATAAAACACTCTAGGCCAGCAGACTGTTGATCCTCGATCATTCCCATGTTCTCTTTAACAACGTTTCTAACGACTTCGTCTAAGCTGAAAGCATTAGTAATTTGTTAAATTAGTAAAGAATTCTCTAATACTCAACGAAGCAAGTGTCATAATGAAAGACACAATTAAAAATCTCTGCGCCATACCTCGAATAAATATTCAGAACGGAATATAAAAATATTTCTATACAAATACCTGTTTCCCTCACTGAAGACTAATCAAACTTGCTCACAAGTCGAATTAATTAATTAGCCATTCGAGTAACTAGGGAACTCGTTATTATTTAATTAGGTACACGCTAGGAACGCTTTCCCCAACAGAAGCTAGCCATATCGAGGCAGAAGAACAAGTAAATTGAACTTGAGTCATTAATATATTCCTTATAGCTCGAACAAACGCCACAGGTGGAAAAACGGTGAAATTAGAGTTTTACTAGAGTTTCTATGCATGTTTTCGCACAACTGATCACACGAGAGAAGATCGTAAGGGAAACCTGGAACGACTGAAAATTCCCACAGAAATTAAGAAGAGAATGCCTCTTCGAACAAGTAAGGGAAATGCTTTCGTTAATTATGACGAATTTTCTATGAATGGCGACGCACGAGCGCGACAGACGACACACGGTTTCAACACTTTCGTTGCTCCACATACATACTTGTTAATTCATTACGAAGCCTAGTCACATCACCATGAGGACAGAAATGGAACGGAAATTGGCCAACCTCTTTCTTGTCACCAATAAATAATTAAATTCATTCGTGAAAGAAACAAAGTAGGTATTTGAATTCTATCTACTATTGGACAGGAAATTTCGCGTTTATAGGTTCTTCAAATTCGATGCTCCTAAATTTAGAAATTTCGAATGTTTTCTTTGCATGAGATAGATGAAAGTGGGCACAACAAGTAAGACTCTTGTTGAAAATAATAACTGCTCGCTGCGCTGTGAGTAGTTACAGCGTGGTGCGTACGAGAAGATGAAGAATGCGTACACGTTTCTACGGGGGCTTTAATGGATTATTGTTTTAACGAGATACGTTGTAACAGAAATTATTCTCCGGTACATGGATGTCTGCAACGACCGTGGGAAGAGTACACCTATTTTTCATTCAATAAAAGCCCTGTGCAGCTTAATTATTACACGGGTAGAGGAAATGTATAGTAATTACGGGTATATTAAATATGAGATTGTGATTCATGGTTATTTATAGACCGGGCTACCTTTGTTTGAGAGAAAATTGGATTATTTATCAGAAATGCTTGTAACACTTCCTGAATAAAAACAAATCCTGATTGGAGTAATTTATAAGAAGATACAATTATATTTCTATCCATCTATTGATATAATTAACAATTAAGTAGTGGTCTCGTAATATCAAATCAACTGTTAATATTATGAAATACTAGTCTGATGGCTGCCACTCTCAGGTTAGATTGTAATTAAGTTTTCTCCTATTGGTGAACAGTGGGTGTGACACGAATAATGTAAACTATTATTTAACATTAATATTCATCCGGCGTTATTTATTATACAAGCACGAAAGACAGTCGAAAGTAGGTATTCAGAGCACACTTGGTTGCATAATTTTCGATAGAGGCTAACGCTCGAAATAAAACTGCGCTATCTTCTACCAGGCATTGAAGTCACTCCCTGGCGATGAACGCGAGACTATCTCCATCGCAATATTTAGAAGTTTAGCAGAAAACTGTACGCGCACGCGTGTTTTTTTCGAAAGATTGTAACCTAAGGAACCATAATCTCTTGTAAATTTTAAGATTTTTTAGTAGGCTCTACCGAGGCGAATCGGATCACTGTGTGTTTGATGGTAGAGAAATAAGAGTTACAAATTAGAAAACTAGTTTTGTATTATATATTTGTAACTAAATAGTACCCCTTTGGCTTGAACATAAATAATAAAAAATAAAACCCTACTTAAAAATCTTTCCTCTGCAAGCGAAAAACAAAACCTTGAGAAATATCCGATTCGCCCCAAATCTTGGGGCAGATTATCAAGAAACCTGTTGTTGCGAAAAAATTCGAAGCAATAGAATTGAAAAAAATCATATTTAAATTAAAAAAAAATCCAAGCTCACTGTCATTCAATCGCGACAAATCCATCTTAACTAAAAAGTCGCGCATTCAAATAATTCCATCGCTTACTAAGGTATGCAGCACTTTCCACACTGAAATATTCAATAAACATACTTCTCCACTAAAAAACAACAACCATTCACCTTCAAAATTTCATCCACTCTCCAACACCGATCCACAACACCCTCATTTCCTAAAGTATCGTACAGAACTCCCTGAAATGTACTTATACCTAGCTATTCATCCTCAGCCTCTGCGTGCCCTGTCAATGGAACGTTGCACGGTAGCACGTCGAGACAATGGCTCGCGACCCGCCCTCGCGTGAAAGCCCCCGCGTAGAAAGAGGCGAAATTACAGAAGCCAGTCTACATACCACAGATATAATCCTCATGGTGCACGCGTCGCAGACGAGGAGGGTACGGGCTGCTTGGGGGGAACGATCCTCCGAGAGTTTCACTGAGAGAGTGCAGTCGTATAGTACGCTGCTCGGTCCTTTATAACCTATAGGAACGGTTTTGCTGATAGTGGGGGCCCAGCGCGGATAGTAACTCCGTCCTCTTCGACAGCGTGTTACACCCGCAAATTAGACTCCCCGGAGGCCGGGGCACGGCATGGCCATTGCCAAACCGCCGTGCCACGGGCCTGACATTGCCAAATTGCGGGTGGGTCTGCGTGAACGTAACCTGCATTATGTGAACGTGCGTAGACGCAGCCATGGATCGCGTCCGGCTGTCATGTCAGCTGGATATAGGTCGAGCTCCGCGCGAGGATCGACACTAGGTGTTTTACAAGCTCGAGCCGATAACGATCTCCTTCGATTCGGCGGGAAAGGTTCTCCGTTGTAGGCTGCATTTCGATTCCTGCCCAATGGAATGACGTAACTGGTGGAATGTTTTCGGGCACCGTTGGAACGTGACTCTCAGGCGAAACGTTTCTGGAAGATGAATGAGTGTGTAGCTTATGCTTTGCTGGTGTTGTTTGGGGATTGTTTGTGTGGATTTCGGGGGTAGACTTTGGAATAGGGTTGTTTGGTTTAATATCATGTTTGAGAAGGTGTGGCGCGGAATTTTGGGGTGTTTGTTGGAAGATAGAGCAGTTGTTGGTGTGACGTTTTTTTTTTTGGAGGTAGTACTTGGAAAGGGTGAAGGATAATTGTACCATTTTTAGTGGTATTGTACTATTTTTCTATGAACAAGCCTTCGTTGTTGAATGCTTATTAATTATTATATTCTTCCTTAGATGATTATCAATTTGATTTATGTAATTGGAATTTAAATGCGCAGGTAGGAAGAATTTACTCAGGAATGTGTTTATTATACGTGTTTAGTATGAGATATTGTTGCAATTAAAAATTTCTGAAGAGTTTGTCTTGCATTTTAAGTGTATGCAGCTTTCTAGAACGTAGAAACTTATATTATGCACATTCAAAGCTGCATATGACTCTACCATTTTATAATAAAATGTATATAAAACGTAGAAAATTACATTTTGTGCCATTTAATACACTCTTGCAATTGACACTTCGAACCACATGCAGAATTTAAATATCATGCGTAGAGTAGCAATTAAATGGAAGGTTGATGCCACGTCCATTTGAGTGTCAAGTATAAATTCCTACCTCGTAATTACAACGTTTGAATCTTTGAGTAAATAATCAAACCATCGGCAAGCTTATTAAAAGTAGGAAGCTCGATACCGCGTTCAACGACTTCGAGGCATTAATTAATCACATTTTAACCGCAACGAATCCTCCACGCGCGAGACTCCCGCGATGCTGGTATTAGAAGAAAGTGCGAGTGGGATCTCGCGGTTTGATCGCCGACGATAACCGAAGCAGCTTCGAAAATGCTGCATCGTAATTTGAGAGAGTCGTCGATGTTCCTACTTCGCGCACTGTCCATAAAGCACGTGATGCTTGAAATCTCAGGCTAATTTGACTTTCCCTTATTTCATTGGCCAAGGGATGCACACACGGATCCGTTGCAGTTGATCGATTCGCTAACTGCGCGCGTCGTCTGAACACCAAGTACTACGTCCAATAACTCCGCCGGAAGTGGATTCGAATCCATCAAGTTGGACAGATTTTAAAATGCATCAAGCTTACGCTCGCGCACCTAAAACGTAACGCACGTAAAAAAATGCCGCTATGCACTGGCTGAAAGTGAAAACAAAAGGAAGTAAACTTTCCCCGCCGGGTATCTGTTTACGATACGTTCCTCGAATTTGATCGAATTTTAAACGAACGGTTCAGCTATCGAAACATCGCTAATAGTCCTACAGTATCGCGTTTAGAAAGTACCTCCATAATCCGCTTGAACACAGAGGTGCGAGATTATAAAAAGAATGTGTGAGGTAAAAGTGCGAGCACCTTTTACAGTCCTTTAAAGTCTGCGCTTGATGCAAAGTAAAAAATCCCTTAGACTGCACTGTACGGTTCGGAGGAACGATTAGTCAAACGTGTTTTCATTTTTGTTGTGTTCCCAGATGTTTTGGCACACGGGGAGTAATCGAGCCTTGTAAGTTCACCTGTAACGTAGAAAGTGAATTACATTAAACGACCGTGTATTTTTTTATCCCTCGATGGTATTAATAAGACGCGAAACGCGGGTAAAATGGAATGAAATCAATAACACGAATAACCCGCTTTATCTGTCATGATTTATCAGATTTATGCTCCATCGCGGGGCCGGTTTCTCGGAAGAAAATGCACTTACCTACTTTCATTACCGCGAGAAAGAGGCGACGATTCCAGCTCACTCTCGGCCCCATCAATGGAAAGAAACGAATGGATGCACTGGTGAAGTTTATTTGCACTGTGCTTCCCCGTTTCATTGCTAGCTGGCTTTTAAGACCTCGTTTCTGTTGGGCAGAAAAAGGGGACACAGCTCTGACGCAAGAAAAGTGGAACTTTGCTCTGAATTCTAAATTATTCTTGCACAAAAAGATGAAATGCCATTAAGCTTATATCTCACGAATAATGTGCCCCATTTATCAGTAACAGGCCGGATTTTAACGTTTGGAAATGGTTTAATTGAATGGGGTAGAGGAATATGCGAGTAGCCATTCAATGGCCACTGGATAGCCACTTTCCTCAGTCTTCAGGATATAAAGATAACTAAACTGCTTTCGTGGAAACTTTCTGGCTTGGAGGATGGAAAACTGAACAGTTAAGATTATGCTAATGCATCAGTAGCACGCAATTTTCATAGTGTAATAGCTAGAATAATATTAAGTGGCCGTAGTAAAATAAGTTGATGATTAAAAATAATATTATTAAAATATTAATGACTAGATCTCACCACTAATACATTCAGAACCTAGTAATATATACAAATAATAGATTCTACGCTAACAAGTGTATTAATAAAATAGTAACCCACCAATAACCAAGCATTCATGACTGTAATAAATTACACTTTTTATACGTTGGTTGATTTGAAATATTATTTTAATACTATTAACTATTTATCGTCGCAAGATGGTGTTTTAAATCTCAAGGATAAAACGCTTCTACGTTACTCAGCTGGCCGTCTTAGAACTTTCGAAGGGGAAAGTTCTTTTCACGTGTCCGTCTTCGCGCTCGCAGCTGCAACACTCGATTTACAATTTCATTAGATATCTTTGTTCCCTTATCTCCGTTTCACCTTCCGGCTTTATACGAATAAAAATTACTCGCCGTGCTATTAATGTCTCGCGATCCCCGTTAGAAAATGCAGAAACACCGAGATCATGTTTGTGTTTATCCAAGTACTTGTTAACTTCATCGATGGGCAATTTCTCCTTTCGCTTCCGAGCAAATTTCACGTGCATTCATCGTATCCATGTTGCACAATTTATTTTCATCGATCTCCTGAAAACTTTCTGCCCGCCTCTCAAAAAAAAAAATTCACATCAGAAAGACGAGAGAGACGTTTAACCGAAAACAAGCCCAATCCTTTTTTACTCCCTTAAGCATTGCTGTTTCGTCACGAATTATACGGAACGATCAATGACTGTTGACACAGTAGCTCGCAAAACAGCCGACAGACCGTGCTGAACAAGGTTTCCGCAGACGCACCTTCTTTCCCCAGAAGAAAACGCCGTATCTGACGTGTACCCCCGTTATAGGTCACCGTTCATTGGGCGAGAGTTGCCAAGACGTTTCAAATCATTTACGCAGAACTGAAATCGACGGGTAGGTCACGACAGCTTGCATCAACCAATCAACGATTCCAACGATGACGATAAATTCCGGCAAAGTAGGCAGGTCCCTGTAACTATGGCCTGGCATGTTGAAAGCCGTGGGCAAACTTTGCGTGACTCGCTTAGACGATAACAAACGTCACCCGAACTGCATCTCCTGTCGGGCCCTCGATGAAATTTCTATCAACTCTAAGAGCTATGCTGGCCTGCCAGTTCCACTGCAAGGGTGCGAATCCACGATGAGATTTTACACGAGAATTTTCTGTCATCAGACAAAAATCTCAACAACTAACTGTAAATAATGAAAGAAGTCGCGAGAGATAAGATTTTTGAAAATATAAATATATAACTTGACTCGTGAGAGTCTAATTTCATGCACCTAATTAGAAAGGAATTAGAAAATAATAGAATAAGTAATGACTTAATTGTCTCGTGAGATTTATCGTAAGGATTATTCGTCGTTGAGAAAATTACCGGTGCGAGGGCCAACGGAATTGTTCAGTCGCAAAAGAACGCGGAAGAAAGTCGAATTAGTTTTGACGAGTGCAACTTTCTATAGGCCCCGAGTCACTGACACGCGCGTCGATATTATTATACGTCATTGCGCAACCCGCGAATCTTCGTACGACGTTACACCTGCGAACGTGATGGCGGCAGCCTTGTTGCGCAGAAGAAGAAGGTCAATGCACATGGAGTAATGCTCACCTCGCGCAGACGTGCATTATGACACGATCGTTTGGTACGGTGCCAGAACGTTTTCCTGCGATTCGTCCTGTAATCCTTGACGTCTTATTCATACTAATTTAAGGGTGGTATCTGCACCTGTGACGCGTGAGCACTCTGTGCAAGCGTTCCGTAAAGTTTCTCGTGGTGTGGATTCATTTGCACGATTTTTGTGGAGAAATATTGGTAGTAATACTTGATTTCTCGTTGGGTTACAGAGTAGTAATAATAAGTGCACTGGCGTGTCTTTTATTTCAGATAGTTTTGAGGGGAATTGTTAATTGAGGAGTTGAAATGGTAAAGGATGAAAGTGCGAGTAGTTAAAATTTTCAGTGGAAACAAAAAAGGGATGTCTGTTCAATTTCCTCACTTACATTGTTATATTTGGCAATTTGATCGTTTATCGCTATGGACTTTCAGCGTATACCACCTTTACAGATTTAGAGGGAAATAAAAATATTAGGGCCGTAAGGTTGCTGGTACTGCCAACGTTTTCCACCACAACAGTTGAAATAAATTATTATAAAATAAGTTATATAATTATGAGTTATATAATTTAAGTATTATAAAATAAGTTAAATAATTTATAACTTTTGCCACCGCGTTCCGCATGGAATCCACATCCTTCTCGACTATGAAATTTATTTTTCATTTTTTTGGCATTCGTCTACCATTTCAACTCCTCGATCAATGTTGGAGATTATTGGTGGCATGGGTGTTACAGAGGGATTAGTAGATACAGGTGCTGAAATTTGGAACAATTCTCAAGATTTCGTGAGGCAACACTAAGCGTACCTTACTACCGCGGTCAGCGAAACAGAAGTGAATATTCATGTTCTCGAAAAACACAATGGAGCCATATTTAACTTCGAAATCTTCTGAATGGAGTAGTACTTTTGTTGAATAAGGCTACGTGGGCCACGGTACACGCATATTCCTTCGAGTGTCCAGAGAAATGTCGGTGTGGCGACATCGAAGGAAGCGCTGTTGTAGCGTAGAAAACTGTCAAGTTGCAA
The DNA here is from genome assembly GCF_050908995.1 of Andrena cerasifolii. NCBI lineage: Eukaryota > Metazoa > Arthropoda > Insecta > Hymenoptera > Andrenidae > Andrena > Andrena cerasifolii. The sequence goes on along the minus strand of NC_135124.1, from coordinate 10,619,310 downwards.
CAAAAGGACGCGCGTGGGAATTGTACGAATTTCGGTGGCGAAGATCTGGGAGATAATAGAGAATTTCGTGTCGCTGCTGAGCTTGTTCGTTGCGCGAGAAGACTGCTGTAAACTCTATACATTCGTACGCAGGAATTTCGTCATTTTATGGATCCGGAAAAGTGATGGAAAGATTTGGGAAAAGAGTAGCGTAGCTGTACTATTCTTTGTTTTGAAACGTCCATTACCTTAGCTTCACTATTCACTTAGGAAAATAGACGTGTGTACTTTTCTGTTTTTGAAAATTGGATAGGAATATGGTTTTAGCAAAAAAGTAGTTTAATCTGCAGTCTATTTGAGCTTAGGAAATTGGTCTTTGAAAAACAAGAACCTTGGAGAAAAGACAGTATATCATATCGAACAGATGCATTGATTAATTTCAATGTGATTGAGTTATTTGTTACTAAATATACAGTAATTTCTGCGCTTCGCACTTTCTATATCGTAGAGTAAGGCGCAGCTGTTATGGAACCCACTTTACTTGAATGTATTTCTGGTAGCCGCCGTTGCAGGCTGCACGCGGAATTCAGGTTACATTACTGCGATGGTAACTGAGGAGACATGAAGTTCGTGAAAGGTAAGTTTTCGAAAAAGTTGAGGAAACTGAAGTGTAAAGTTTCACATCTCTCACTTTCTTCATTTTTATTTTCTTACCTTTGATTCAATATATTTCAGTGCAACTTTATTTCACTCAAGTAATTAGTTCAGAAGAAGTATTTGCTTGTAATAGGTACACGAAGGCTTAGGGTACTTTCAGCAATTGAATTTCTAGCTTCTTACAGAACTTCCATAATCAGAAATACTCCAACACGAAAGTTAAACATTGAAAATAGCCGTCCCTAACAATACACACTTTAACCACACTGCAGATGTCAAGGAAAGTGAAATGTCTATAGGAAACTGTAGAAAGCTCTTCATAGAAACTGTCCTCAGCCTCGTGGGACTCCTGCTGCCTCACAGCTCCAGAAATTTCGCATCCATCAACAGCTTAATTGGCACGTAATAGACACAATCACTATATTACCTTTTACTTCGAAGTCCGACGTAACCACGCGGCACCATTGTAGTGTCCAGTCCACATAAACCTTTCTGTGGAACGAATACGAAGGTCGTCGAAATTTCGTAACTGAAATTCCAACGAACGTGGTTCCGGTATAACCTGATACAATTAAAGTGAGCCCGTTGCTATGTCGATCATAGAAGGAATAATTCGAAAGGTCGTTTGTTGAAAGCAACTATGCCAGTCAGACCAGTTCAAAAACGGGACCGCTTAGAAAGTTGCAGGGGCCATTTGTCAATATTCGCTCGCGCGTTCATTAATAAAATTGAAACGTGACCTGCGATCAAAGGGGGCGTCAGAATCATGGGTAGAAAGATTTTTAATCCTCATAATCAGATATAAATAGGTTGGCGTTACAGTTACGTGAAGTGTTACGTTGGTCTTACTTTATTCCAATCTAATTACAAATAGTAAGCGTGCTGTATTTATTATGCAGTCCCGCTAGACACGAACTCGAAGACGCGGCTTGACGAAGCGAGGGTTCTCCTTGGTAGAAAACAAACATGGTCACGTTATCCTTCGCGACGCGTGGAAACTGCACTCCGCAGGATTCAAACCAGCACGGACACCTGCCGTGGATCGTGGAATTTTATTTACAATGTCTTTACAATCTTTCACGCCACGGGGCAAGCGAGTAGAATATTTTTTACATACGTTTTTCGCATTGATCAAGTGGAAACGAGGGTACTCTCACTCCGAGGAATCGGATGTTTTGAAAAATGAGAACCAAACAGTTTCATCGAATAAAATTCATTACGAGCTACATACATAATATGTCCAGTAAGGGCTACATTAAAATTAAGTCGAGATTCCTTGGAATCTTTCACTATACAGAAGTGTTTGATAGAAGAAGAGCGAGAAAATATCGACAGCACAAAGTCTTTCAGTCGCGGTAACAGTACCCTCTATATCTCCATTCAACAATCCTGTGTTAGCAGAGTTCGCAATCAAATATTCTCTTAACATTTGGTTCCAATGGCAAGGATGGACTCGTGCTATTAGTATTAGAGTAATTACGACTCGGGTAGACAGACACGACAGCGACCTGCTTATTACCGAAATGGAAACCAAGGACGTCCAGCTTATTCATCTACATCGCAAGAATACCCTAGATCTCTTACGAACAGAATCTCTCTAATCTCCTCTCCACGATACTCCCTCTCAATATCTCCCCAAGCTCTCTACCCTTGCTGCTTCCATTTCGGCAATAATCGTCACGTGATACACGAATCCCAGAGCAGCCCGCCAGAGTCGACGGGCCACGCCGCGACCACGTGAAAGAAACGGCACGCCATCGAAGCATCGCGTCTTCGAACGTTATAGAAAGACCAAAACGCGCAGGGGGACACCCTGACGAACACGGAGGGGGGGGGGACTAGAGGGGCCTAGTAGTAACCGAAGCTGATGTCGTGCAACGGTGGCGAGGATCCCTGAGGCAGAGCGTAATCCCTGGCCAGTTGATCGAGAATGCCGCCGCTCTGGCTGCGCGGCTGTGGCTGGGAGCGGTGCTCCTGAACGGGGGCAGGCGCGAACTGAGCGGGGCCCTGATTGTACAGCTGGGAAGGTGGCGATGGGTCCTCAGCTTGCTGGAGGATCGAAGACTGCCTTGGGTACGCGGGTTGGGGAAGAGCGGCTGCGGGCGTGAAAATGGGTGGCTTTGGCAGAGACTGCTGCCTGGGCGCCACCTGCGCGGAGTAGACGGCCTGGGTGTGGGATTGGGGCTGCTGGTAGGCCGATTGGTCGTACTGGATCTGCTGGGGTGCTGGTCGAGGTGCTGGAAGCTGCGCCCTGGCTGCCTGCTGCTGGTACTCGTCCTGGTACCCCTGGGCCTGCAGGGCCTCCTTGCTGGTAGTCTCGTCCACCAGCGTCGGTGGCGCCACAGTGATACCCTCGCCGGCGGGTTGGAAGCCATATTGGTTCGCGCCGTACTCCACTACTCGCACTTTGCCAGTGTCGTCCACGAAACCGTATTTACCCTTCACCTCTCCATTGGGCAGCTTCGTCTCGATCTTGAAGGAGCCATCGCCCCCCTCGAAGCCGTACGTGTAAGAGCCGTCCTCGTTGTGCCTGTTTATCTGCTTCAAGATGGCCACTGGAGTTGGCTTGGGGGTAGTGGGAGCGGCAGCTTGGCGAGACGGCGCCGAGTCCGCGGAGTAGCTGCGAGGGGTTGGATGAGCTGGCCTTGGCGACTCGTACCCGGAGTATTCGTCGACATAGTTGCCACCTGGTTGTTGGTATTGCTGAGCCGATACTGACAGTATGGCAGCCACCAGTGATATTACCTGAGGATGTGGAGATAAGTGTTATTCTGGGTATAGTCAGTGCGAGGGGATATAAACGCGACACGGACACCGTAGATTATGTACAATTAATCCTACGGTAATGTTATTGCTGTGGAAATTGCTTTTATTAGAAGTAGGCTAGAAATCTTCTAATCGCCGATCGCCATCGAGAACGTTACGTGCGTCGTTCGATCACCGACACTATCGTTCCCCAGTTACTTTTTCTGCCTCTAATCGATTACAATTAGCGGTCGTAAAGATCACGACTGCAATTACTAAGTGACTCCCACTTCCGCGGTTTCTTTCTTCAGGATATCGGTAACGTTTCCCGGAAAATTGAATTAGAGCTTTCTAAGGGGAGACACCGGTGGCTCGAGACTGCCATACACATTCACAGATTTCCCACCTATTTTTTAAGGGGTCATTCTGGTAATCACGCTGCGAAATTCGGTAACGTTCTGGTTTTTTTCTCTCTCTGAATACAATGAATAACAATGTCAAACTTTTTTTTAATTTATTAAGCTACTTACAATGTATACGGAACAAATTGCGCGCATTCAAACTGCAAGTAAAAATGGAAAATTTCGAGACTTGAAGTTCTAATGCGCGCAATTTTGTTAAGTTTTGACTTACGTGGATAATTCTGGCACCTGCGACAGCGGTACTCATAATGATTAAGAATCAGTTTGAGTTTTTTGTTTCAGATGAATCTGTAAGCTGAAACCACTCCCGCTGTCATTTCAAAGGCGCGATTTTTAACACCAGATAACATTGAAAAATCACAATTAAAAGTTTATTTAATAAATTGTTCCGTATACATTATAAGTAGCTTAATAAATTAAAAAAAAAGTTTGACATTGTTATTCATTCTATTCACCGAGAAATAAACCTGAATGTTGCCGAATTTTTCGGCGTGATTACCAGAATGACCCCTTAAGATACCACTACACTTACATAAGTCTCGAGTGCTAATCTCCCTTGAAATGTACTTCGAACAATTAAATTCGCGTGCGATGTGCACCCTCCTTATAATATGCAATTAACAACCTCTGTTCATTCAGAGAGCATTTTCAACCATTCATATATTTCGCGAAACTCGTGCGTCTTGTGATTCATGACGGTGCACGGCCGCTGCGAGCGCTATAAATTCAATCGGCCCGCGGTCAGCGTCGCGTAAAGTGTTAATCTCGAGGCTTCATAAAACGTAATTGCTCGCGGAAAGGTCCGCGAGCAGTGATGCATGACCCTCCGTTGTTACCAGAGCCTTAACCGCCAGACGTAACTTTATTACACCACGTCCATGGGACAACCACAGCCGAAGGATACCGGATTCTTGATCGCCAGGTCGCAGATTACGCGGTAAAAGTCTCGTTAGCCGAGCCGAGCCACGCGATAAACGCTTACACGCCAGCTGGCTAATCTACGTCGCGCGGGCATGCGCGGTCCACTAAACGACCGGCGGACGAAATGTCGACGGGCATTCTTACGCGGGCTTCCATCTGCGCAACGGGTTTCCTGTTGTTCCGCCCGAACGGCCGCGAACGGTTTCTACCGCCACGCGCTCTGACCGACATAATTCTCGAGCGTGTTCCTGCTCGGCAGGGATCATTACATAATGCCGTTTCGTCGAGCGAGTAGGCGTCGAGGAGAATAAAAGTCTGCGCGGCCGAAGCGCCACGCGGCGCACCACTTTCAGGATTTCACGGAACGTGGAAAGGAACGGCCCCTTTGTTAAGTAACGTTTTTAAATCTCGCGCGCGCACGTAACGAGTTGCACAACCGCGATTCATCTCCGACGCGGTGGATAACGATCCGCTACCCATCTGCCCGGGCCTAATGAAATTTCCTCCACGCTCGTTACATCGCTCGACTCTCGGTCGAACCAACTAGCGACCTTTAACGACTACATAGATCGAGCTGCAGACCGCCGAACTCTATCAAGCCTGGACATAGCTGTGGGTCCAGTCGCGGTGCACCAGTCAGGATGCACAAGTCACAAGCACAGTTCGAGACAGAAACGAGCACATCACACGCGGGACCACGTCTCCAGGTGGCCCAACGACGACGCGGGCGGCGAGGGAGCACGTTGACACGTCGATCGTGCGACAACCGCGGAGGATGACGCTCGATGTATTAGAAGTGGGGTGACGAGATTCGCGAAGGGCTCGGTAATAAGAACGATGACGATGATGGCGCACTGAATACGTACCGTCGCGACGGTGTGCATTGTGTTCCAGGTGGTGAGTTGTGTTAGTGTGTGTGAATGTAAGTAGGCAGCGAGGCTAGAGTACCAGCGGTTGCTCGAACTGAGGCCCTCATATACCTTACTGGGGTCCCCCGTTCCTACCCCCCTCTTGCCATCTACGCTCCTGTTAGCTCTGGGGGACTTTCACTATCTATTCGACTCCTGTTCATACGGCCGCCTTGTCTTGTTACAGCACCTTATATCCCCTAAATGTTCCCCACCAGTCTGCCCCGGTTTCTCGGGAATCTGGAAAATCGATCGCCGACCGGCTGGACCGATGAACCACTTTTGACGCCGCGCACGTTTTTAACGGTTAAACGACGGCGCGCATTCCTCGCCGCTCGGCCATGCATCTCGGACAGTTGGAGAAGACTTACGCGGTCCCCTAGGTCCACAGTCAAATTTCGAATTAGAGATGCTCGTTCATTGGCAGATGGCGGGCGTTGATAGGGAACGCAAGCGTGAAAAAGTTTGGAGGGGCTGGTTGCGAAAGGCGTTTGTAATGCTTCTTTTCCAGCTGGCCTCTTGATTTAACGAAATTACTAGGCTCGCGGTTACGTTGTGCAATTAATCGAAGCGCTGGATTGTTCTGTGGGCACGGGCTGCCGTGGGTGGCGGGTAATGAGGATCGGGCTAGGCGTATGGAGGTTTCGGCTGATGGAATGGATCTAATTCGTCCACGTGCCCTCTTGTATTACCTTATTGCTGTAACGCGTATACGCCGCACGTCGTCGCCCGGCAGGTTGTTCCAGTTTCTAGTGACTCTTGAAAATCATTCTAATGTTCCCGATTGGACCGCCGATCTAGCGCTGATGAATTTTTATTGTCCGCCGTGAACCTTTCACTGTATCCCCGATTCTTGGTCGTAACGGTCACCACGTGTGCTTCATTATGGCGATTTATTACTGTCCAAATTCGCTGGTTCGCGGGGAGAAGGAATTATTTTACATGCCTGCTCGATCATTTTTATGTTTCACTCGGCTCGTTGTGTTCCAAAGAAACGGCGTTTTAGAGATATAGTTACTAATGACCCAGTAGTCGTGATTCTTTTTATTGAAACAGAGCAAGTATGTTGTGTACTTTCACTATTGATTAATGAAGTAATTTCTTAATCTCAATACGCGTGGTATGGTTCTATTTTGCGGTTAATAGTGTTCTGAGACAGCACAGAGTTATTGTGTAATTTGTGGTATTATTATGCCTTAAATTTTTCTTTAATTTTTTTTTATAAATTGTAGAAAATTCTTACTTGTACCTTTTTTGCATATTGTCGCGATTCTATGTAGATTAATTCCACGAATATACATATTTGTAATGGAAGTGGTAAAACTGGATAGGTCGGCGAACCTACATCGCCTGTAGCAAATTATTCAGTGGAAATTTCAGCCGCGCACTGTGGGATATTTTTCACCGACGTTGGATAAGTCTCTGAAAATAAAGAAAATGGTAAATTCGCGATAGAGGCAAGTGCATTCTTTAATTTTTTCCCTCAACGCCTACGTACTATATATTATTTCAGTTACGTGACCTCAATATCCACATCGCTGCCTTTACATAATAATTTCACCTTAGGAACTCGCAGTGAAACAGTTTCGCGTGTTGAACTTAATTTAATCCGTTGATCTAGCTTTGCTACTGTGCTCGTATCTGTACACACATGTGGGATCATTAAAACTTCTGCAATTGATCTTTTTAAAAACACAACGATGAAAACACAGCTAATAATAACTGTTTCGACAACTTATCCTTTGGTATCCTGCACAATTACAATCTAATTATTTCTGAACACTTCTACCATAACTTGCAACAAATCATTACATAAGAAGCATTCACCTTCCACACCCTGAACAATCATTTTTCGATTTTTAAATTCTACTTCTACATTTTACAATGACCCAACGAGCAACACCTGAAAGATGTATTGCTTTAGTTTTCATTAAAACAAACTAACGTAAAGTTACCGTAGAAATTGATCCGTGCTCCAATTTGTTGCAAACGTACTTGAACGTAAATAATTGAAAGGCAGTAACACTGTGTGATATTTATTCAGACTGGGCGCGAGGAACATGCAGATATAAAGTTCCCGTTGCTTCGTATTAACGTATTTGTTGCAGGCAGTAATCGTTTGTCCTTGGTAGGCGAAAAACTTTCAAAGTTCAAATGTCAGACTTGAATTACCGTTACAGACACTGTTGCCTATGTTTAATCACCTTGCAGTTAACTGATAACGATCCCTCTTCGCTGGGAAACGATTATTCTCGAAGTGCAATAATTCGAGCAGAGATGAAGGAGCAATTATGCCCGCTGAATCTGACAGTGTTTTATAAACCACGTAATCTACAACATAATTCTTCTGAATACGGATAGACAGCTTTGTCGGCCACAGGACTGGTCGCGCGCTTATGGAGTAGAATGAGACAGTGCAAACCAGCCAGCACGCGCTTAAATCTCTAATTATAGCACTGCCCGCTACTTTGCTTTCGGTGACGTAACAATAATTGCGTCAATTAAATAACCTTTATATAATTAATTTAAATAGTTGAAATGGTCTGTGGAGGACAGAACGTAGTTTACCTATTAAAGACAGACTTGGATCCATCAAGAGCTACAAATTGCCTGTGATTATGATAACTCGCATCACTCTGATTATGGCTGATAACAAGCAAGCAGTCTCGATTAAGTTCTCTGTCAATTTCTTGCAATTCTTAATAATTAGAAATATCCTGAATATTCCAGCTGTTTCTATCTTTGTATGTTATTCGGTTGAATGAAATTTCGTCTCAAAATTGAAGTGGCAGAAGAAACGAAAAAGGAATGAAGCTTCTTTTGACCCAAATTATATTTTCGAATTTATCGTCTGTCTTCTGGATCCTCGAAAGGACCATTTTACAGATTAAAGTGTTTGCAACGAAACCAAAAGGAAATCTTGAAAAGGGTCAACTGCCACACTTGTTTCTGGACCCCTCAGCTGAAAATCTGCAACGTGCCCGGGGAGAAGGGAAAAAGGAGAGCATCGATTCCCTTACTTGTTACCTTGAAACTGACCGAAGGCAAGGTTGAACAGCGATTCGGTAAAACGGTGCACGGCCTTTGGAATCTCGCCGAGCACTCGGCGTTTTCACTCGACTTTTGCGAAACGTCCAACTCGGCTGCCTCGGTTTCCGTCGTAAAATTAGCGGGGGATCGACATTTCGTTACTTTCTATCGGGCACATTACTTGGTCGACTTTCAACCAATGGATATTTCGTACCTCCAGTGTCTAACTTCTACAACTCTCTTCGAGCATACGAATCCTACGCATTCATACTTCCGCCGTTCTCGTTGCAATAGAGTGAAATTATTTATTAACGTTAATAAGCGGGTGAATACGAATCCTTGCCTTTAATGCACATAAATTTGATGGGGAAGGAATCTTAATATATTTTGTTCGTGGTAAATATAATTGAGGATCACTATTTTTCTGCAGTTGAGAGATATTAAATACAACATTGATGTAACGCGTACTTTAGCTAATCCTACAAAATTTATAAATTATGAAAGGAGAGTATAAAGTTCAAGAAACAATGACGTGAACTTTGAGCATTGCAATAATTAGAATCCAAGAGGAGTTCTTCTAAATACTACATTAAACTATAAATATAAATTACTTTAATTAGAAGGCAGGATTAAAACCAGTCACGTAGAAAGCCAAGCCCAAGACCTGAACAAATACCTTGCAACTTTTAGGTGTCTTTTTATGTCTAACCACCTTTTCACACTGGTATTTCGAACACATTCACACATTTCCTATCTTTCTGTATGCTTCGTAATTAAGAACAGTCCGCGCTACGTGAATATATCCAGATTGCCAGGCGACGATCCGCAGAAGTGTCTCGTATGGAAATGTCTTGAGGATCCGCGCTGCATGGAACAAAGATCGGCCTCGATTGCGATTCCCACGCGAATTTCATGCGTGACCCGCTCGAATCCATTCACGGCTCCCATATTAATTATAACGAACGCACAATTGTATTACGTGGCCGCAGCGGACGTAGGAATAATTGCCTCGCTCCCAGAAATGACAATCTTTCGCTTCCTCCTGCCGCAACGGAGTAATTGCACCGCCAAGGCCCGTCCATCGACACCGTTCGTCGCAATCTTCCATCGAGGCGTGCGGCTCGTGATTAAGGGTCGCGATAATTACCCGCGAACGACCCAGATTACGTCCCAGCGCGAGTTCAGCTCGTCGATGGTCCCGATGTGCTCTCAATGCCAGACGGTGAAAGGGAAATCGGGTCGGTGGATTTCGTGTGTCCATCGTGAATCGAGCGTGTCGATGCCTTTCAGACGTTTCCAGTGCGTCGAAATACGCAACCGATTGCTTTTCGGTTGCTGCTCCGAGACCGTAATACTCGGCCGAACGAAATGCGTAACCGGTTGCTTCTCGATTTCTGTTCGGTAGCTGCAACCTCGATTACGAACGACGTAATCGGCTGCTTTTCGATTTATACTTGGTAGATGAAACGCTGAGGTGGTTGGAAACGATTGGGATACTAGAACTGTTGGAACAGTTAGGATTATTGAGGATTATTTGTTTAGAAAGTGAGTTCATTGAATTTGATTGATGAAGCTATTAAAATTATTATCATGATGTTTTAAGCAGGGCTAGTTATGAGTGATGAATCACCCCCTTCGTGTTGCTGGTCCATTCCGGGAAATCCTATTGCGATAGGACACATAAGTCAAAAATCGGAGGGACATCAGGGGATATGTCAAGTCTTCTCAGTTGCTCAATAACCAGTTTCGGACGTGATTTGGAGCGGAAACGTTGCTGGCGATATACAGGGTGACCCTCCCGCTACTGGACTCAAAGGGAAACAAAGTGTTATGGCTTGCGACCCACTAAGGAGCTGGAATACCCATTAAGAAGTGCGATATTCCGTACGAAGTTCCGCATTTCTCATCAGACGTTTCGTGAAATCGATGCCAATCGATTCCTTATGTTTCACCGATGAAAAGAACACCTAGGGCGACATACTTTGGATTTTAATGAAGGAAATTGAATGAAGAATCGATTTGCATCATTTCAAGCTAACTTTAAAAATAGCGTAAAATAAGTTACACTCCGTTTGGTATGATTTTCATCGGAAAACCAAAAGGAATCGATTGGCGTTTTCGCAAAGATCTGATGAGAAATGCGGGACTTGAACATTTCGCACTTCTTAATAAGTCTGGGTTAGGTATCCCAGCCCCTTCGTGGGTCGAAAGCCTCGGTGAGGCATCGCAGCGTGTTGTTTTCGCCACGAGGTGCCGGGCAGCATCTCTTTGAGTCCAGTCGCGCTAGGATCACCCTGTAGAAGCTTCCGGTAGGATCTGAGAGAACGAACCAGAGTGTTTCAACACGCGGTCGGTAGAACGATATGACTTATTGGAAGGTATGCAAGGTCAACCCGAACTGCAGGCTTGCCTTTCACGTGTCACTCTCTTTGGGAACAGAGACACGCCATAAGATAGCATTTCGTACGAGAAGTACTGTTGGGTTGAATTAAATTCCTCGCGGGATATAGTTCTCTACTAGTATTCCTGGAAATCTCTGTGCATAATTTAACGTTCAGAGGTGCTGAAGGCATTGGCAATGATTCAGGAAATTGATTCGTTGGCCATCTACTTTGCATCAATGGTAACGGGCTCACGCGTCATTTGAATAATTAATGAAATCACTGGCGTGCTTTGTTGATTAGCAATTCTTCGCGCATGCATCGTGCTCTGGTTGCAACAGATCTCAAGAGCAACTTTTTAATAGAAATTAAAGGTCATAGAATTAGTCAGAGGCTGAGACCACTCACTTCTTGGTTCCACTGAATTATTGATCATCTTTAATTGAATTTAATTGACCAACGTTTAGTGTCCTTTAAAATTATTCTGTAGCAACTGAATTCTGTTACAGCGAAGTTAATAAAGTAATCTGTTTGTATCTGTGTCTCTGCATCGTGATTTTTCATTTTTAAACGTCTCAAACGATCTCCATGAATCACGTGAAATATTTCCACAGATTTCGCAAGCGTCGGCAGTTTTTCACGCGTTTCAGTTTCGCGATAAAGGAAGGTTACATTGTGTAACTATAAGTGCATTATACTTTTTGATCAGATCATGTAAAGTCGAGTTCATTGGTATGGATGCCGAGCCTGTTATTTTACCATTTCAAAGGCATACTGTACCAATTCTCTAGTTTTTTTATTTCCCTTTATCGCGTCCGCGTAGATCTTGTTTTCACTGGCACGTGTTTTTTTTTAGCGGGCAGCCTTCTCTAATTGACCACACACCGCTTTCTATTTCTATGTAACAAACCGAATCGTTGTTACATCTGCGCGCTAACTAACAACGAAATCACGTCACTTCGACCAGGATTGGAAGTGTTATTGCAAGGACGTGATTAAACTGTGGTTGCACGAGAGATTGAGAAATTCTTTTCCCATTTACGATCGAGCGAGCTTTCTGTTTCATTCCAGATGTTTGACAGGCCATCTCGAAGTAAAGAATTCATATACACAATAGATCGATTTCCATTCGCGATCGAGGTAAGCGTCGCTCGATCTTGACGTCAGGTCTGCTTCTACTTTTCGAGTAATCTGTTTCTATTCGTTGCAAATGATGTCATTCGTAAAATGCTGCGATTTTTCCAATGGTGGCAGCAGAATTACTGCTCTTTAGAATTAGTTTCCGAAATTGATAAAATCTTATTTACGAAGAGGATGGCTGGGCCAGTCTCGTGCGAATCCACACGCGAACCGGATAGATTATTTCTTCAACATGAGAAACGTCCATGAACTGCCTTATCTTCGCGAACGAACAATCCCCGTCTATTATTTATGGAAGGCCACGGTATGTGAATTCTTAATCACGCGAGTAATCCAACGCTGATCCTCCAGCGACAATGCAGATGGTACACTTGTTTCCATTTTTCAGTCTCTCACGACCCTAGTTTCACGGACATCTTGATGCGCGATGCATGTGGGAGAGTATTTGCGTAATTAAATGATAGAAACGGCGGGTATACTCGAAAATTCGCCGAGTATTAATAATCGATTAGTAAACATTGTGACGCAAGGAAAGGAATTTTCTTTTTTTGGGTAGAAAGCTTACTGTGAATTAAATTGGAATTAAATTTGTTATACCATTTCTGGACCTAAATTAGAGGACCTTTGCACCACGCATACCCTCCCAAAGAATGAAGCTTACTTTCTCAAAATTTTCCTTAAATTTCAGGAAAGAATTATCTGAATCTATAAAATTATTAATTACGATATAAAATACACCCAACGATTTTCTTATAATTTCGACACAACAGCTTTCAACGAAGACCTAATTACCTTACCTTTTATTTCAACGCTAAATCATACAACTCCTTTCTACTTTAAATTCCTATTCTTCAATTTAATGTCCCATAAAAATTCCCCAAATTTGTCACACGTGGAGTTACGAATTTATCATTGAAACAAGGGGAACTATGTCCCTCTTCATAGCCATACTCGATTCTAGTTTGCTACCAACCAGGGTGGTCCTTTACAAACAAAGTTTATTCAATTCGAAACAAACGGTTTAATTACGTAGCCGCAGCGAAGCGATGAAAGTCGTGCGTGCGTATTATGCGAATAAAGGAAAGCAAGTTCCACCGATATACATATCTGGCTCGCGATAGTCCGTCGTACCACGCCTTGCATCAGAATGTCTCGAGAGTGAACGCGGAATCGCGAAATTGCGTACGGGTGTATCGATGAAACGCGTATCGTTATTGGTATTGGTATCTAGGAAATAAGTCTGGCTTGGAAATAAGTTCTGTCACAGTGCATAAAGTGTCTTTATCTTTCGTCGTCTGGCAAACTGTCTCTTTTCCTTTATCGATCCCTACTTGTGGGTAATTCCGTGTTCTAAAAGGATTCGTGGGTATAATTAGGCTCAGGTTGTTGGTTCAGTTTCTACAAAAATCCTTGATTTATAATACTGGACTTATCGCGTTATTATGCAACGGATGCTGAGATAAGGAGGAAAGGGTACCTTAGTGTTACGATAAAATATGTTCTTGACCTAACAGAAGTTACTTAATGATAAAATAAAGTTATATTCTCTACCAGAGTTTAAAAGCTTCATGGAAATACTATATGTTTTACAATAATTAATTCTAGTATATAAAGTTGACTGCACTGTTTTGCAAATGCTCGCGTTAGCCCCTGAAAATCTTATACGACTGCAATAATATTCATAAATTTTAACATCACAAACCCTTACTCATTGTCAATAAATATCAGCTCACCAAACAGCAGCAAGTTGCTTTCCCTAATGATCTCCAAATACCATTCCATATATGAGCACAAAGGTGACCGAAACCTGCAAGTGTCCACCATAACGCGACCAATTAAAGAAACTGTTACACGGGGCAAGATCAACATACTTTCCTTTCCAAATTACATAACACATCTACGCGAAACGCGACCACTTCAGCTCGACGCAAAAATCACCTCTCATTCACACCCAGCCCTTGCTAATTACCCCAAACCTTTCTCACATTTGCTCCAACAATCTCACCTAAAATCCATCGAACCACCTCCAGCAACCGATGCCGCAAACTCCACCACGGGATTGACAATGTCGTTGACATTTAAGGCGCGAAGTGGATGATATACGGTGGAAAGACACGCCGGGACATGCCGGGCGTGTATTGAAAATCGAAATATAAAGAAGAGAGCGTGGATGGCGGTGCAAGTTCGGTAAAGGGCATCAGGATACGCTTCCACGGGCCGAGCGACGAAGTAGATCGGCTAGATCTCGTGGTGGCCGAAGCGAGGGGCACGTATATTGTGAAAGGTGGGCATGGGCGGTGGTCCGTGGCAGTCCCCACGTATCAGGTATGCGTAACGTGTAAGTCCGCGCGGGACAGTTCAGGATCAGAATAAAAGGTTGGAGCAGGAAGGCAGCCAACGGTTCCTGTTATACCCGCATGCCCACGTCAGGAGTAATCTCAATTGTCTGCTGACGCCAGCCGCCCGACCAGGATCTCGTTTTCGCGCTGAACAAAGGGTATCGACGCGTTTGAAGGTTGCTCTGTACAGGACGTCCCAGAAACGAGTGGGCAAACCTTGGCAGCTCTTTCTACGCGTCCCCAGGATGGAGGCAGATCCTGCGATCTTGCGGTTCGAAGTACTCGTGTCCTCTGAGTCACGGGCCCTTCTTTTTTATGATAGAACCTTGTGGGAACGTGTGGGACGGTTTGAGGTACAGGTACTGATATCGTGTAATAATGTACAGTGGTGGAAGTAGTACGTAGAATTTTTATAGCACCTAATATGATTGATAAAATTATTCAGATTCGACTGGTTTTGACCAACATAGGGAGCTACACATTTTTGCAATAATATTTGTCTGGTACTAGGAGAGGTATAAGTGATAACGTGTTTATTTTAGTTTGGGTTTGTTGTGTTAATGTTTTGTTCGAGGCAGAATTGATTAGGTAAGGAGGACTAAAAGTTCTGTGAAGTTCCTAGAGGTTCTTGTGAAACTTTGAAGCGAAGGTGGCGAGTTTGCAGAGTGGAATTCATTCTTTTTCATCCCCGAGGCGAGCGGAACGAGGTACCATGGTTCGAGAACTTGTTTGTGGTACGGTTTGTATAGAAGGCTGAATTATGTATTGTAGTTAAGTCACCTCTTATGGAATATGGATGGCGTTTCATTCGAATACTTTGGTTCAACATATCTGAAATATCTCATTTTGTTGTACGCCGTTGAAAAAATGACTGAACCTCGCCCGAAAGCAAATGTAATTCCATCGAATTATAATTCCACGCTTGCTTCTTGCTCCGAACGATTTCCACTGAAAATACCCCGCTGCTTTCCCATTGTACACGCGAAAGGATCGATCACACGTTCAAGATCACCCTCCAGTGAGCACAGAACGAACTGTTTTGCCCATGCTCGAACTTTTTCTATCAGCTTTCGTAAAAATCCCAAGCATTCTATTCCTTACCGAGAGGAACAAGAACATTTCCGTATATCGATGAGGTCATCTGAAAACGAAAGCACAGAGGCTCTACTTTCACGTAGCCAAGAAGCATTAGGTACTTCACTCAAACGTCTTCGCTGAAAAAAGTCCGCTGGCAGCACAGAAGATTTCCTCGAAAGTGCGCGCAGCACGAGTCGATGCTGGAACGAATTCAGATTCAAATCTTGAGGTGAAACCTGAAAAGCGTTGTACGAGTGCGGAAGAGTGGAAGGAAAAGAAAGTCGGACAGCCTCGAATTTCACGTTCAAACGGTGCTTCTTGCAATTTCATAACTCTCGCGTAACGACCACCGTCTGCTATTATGGGCGTACGTTGATTACAGCGCGTTGCGACAACCGCAAATCGCAAGCTCCCGATACGACGCGGTAACAAAGGATCCCCGAGTGTCAATGACGGAACTTAGGCCCGAGGGCGGTGGAGCTGCACGCCCACGACCGTCGTTGAACTGTATCGGGGCAAACGACCGAAGATTATCCTAATGAAATTCATGCTCGCGGTCTCTTCTTGGCTCGAGGGTCGCGTGCGAACGAAAAATTCGGCTAGGAACGGCGGAGGAGAGTTTCGCCCACAGGTGCACCAGATAATTACACAATGCGTATGACGGTCGACGAGCGCGGATGAAATTCCTGGGCGTGGCGACAGCCTTCCTTGCCAGTGGAAAAATGCCCCTCGGTATGCGCAGTTGTATGGCTATCTGCTGGCGTCCGAGGCTTTCGTGCTGGATGGCAAGGTCGTTCGTTTTGGAATTGCGTTGCCTCTGAGGCGAGTCCTGGATGTTATTGTTAGTCCCTGGCGCGTAACAGTGTGCAGAGGAATTTTTAGGTGACGTGGCTTGGGTTGGTTCTTGGTCAGGGTGCACCGCGCGGAGATTGGCAAGGTTAATCGTTTTCGACACAGTTCAGTTGTTTCTGAAACAAGTTTCGGATATTGGTTCCTGCTGCGCAGTATTAATTCGCGTATAAATTCACGAGGTCGTTTGTTTTAGATACATAATAACTGAAGTAGAGATCGCTACTTGTTGTTACGGAAATATTTGGCGAGGAATTTTTAAGGGAGTGTACGAATGCCTGTTACGAAGATCAGTTGTGAGTGGTAGATGGGGTGATTCTTGATCACAGTAGATCTCGGGTTTAAGATGTATTAGTATCACGAAGTTTATAGAAGAGGGGTGCGCTGCAGGAGAGTGTTGCACGTGGGAGTTGCAATAAGGTTTCTGGATTTCAAGATAATAAATAAAGCTGTGTATAAGCCTGTCTGACATTATGACTACTGAGATCGTGATCCTGACATTCTCTTACTACAAAGTCTTGATTACTTCAACTCTCGTCGAATTCTTCCATAAATACTTTATTAACTCGATACATCAAATTATGCGAAAACAGTGCGGGTAACACACTAAATTACATTAGTGTCTCTACTATACGAACACGTGTAACATATGTAACAGCATATCTGTAGAAATGTCTACAAATTTCCTCATTTATTATTACATCATCCAGTCATCCATCATCGTTTCTCTATCAATTCTCCGCACGCTCTTAAACGTTTATGCCTCCCGTCCATTCCCGACGGGGAATAGAAGAAAGAACTGCGATGCAAATTATCCACGCAGGAATCCCGCGGACATGCTCGTGATTTAGTAGGTGGATCGCCTACGTGTTGCGTTGGACAGGTCGTTTACATGCATCTCTTGATCGATATCCTCGGAAGGCCTTGGCTCGAAGCTATTCCAACGCCGGGATTTTTTGCCAGCCAGTCAAGTTCACCGGTGGTTGCATTCGTAATTGCCCGCGACACGCTGATTAGCATGAACAGGATTCCGTCTCAATCACGCATATCTCGCGAATTGTTCACCCCATTCGTCGCGAATCGCGCGAAAGAACGGCAGGATCGTCGATTGGCAGGCGTCGATATGTATCTCGAAGTTTCGACGATGAAATGGGATTTAAGAATGCTTCGATTACGAGGAAGATAGTTTTGAAACGCAGTTACGATTATGTGGGGCACGTGTAACAGATGGTTTGAGCTTCGGGTGTCAGAAATGGTGGGAAGAATGATGGTACAAAGTTATTGTTGTTGATAGTATAAAGAGGTACGAGGGTAAAGGAATGAGAGAGAGGTAGAGTTTCACAGAGGAACTACTTGTAAAAATTATGGTAAGAGTCATGAACTTGTTGGAGTATTATGGTGAGTTTCTAAGAGTAACAGCAGATTCGTGTAGAATGTGAGATGGCATGGTGCCATGGATTTCGTTAATAGCGATAGTTGTTAAATATTGATGCAGTTGATGGTGTTACGAGGTCCACGTTCTCTAACTCACTCGAGGTGCACAGATTTTGTGGAAAATTCGATTGACATTTGGGTATTTTGTTGGTATCCAGCTGTGGTGTGAGCTTTAGCATAGGAAATAGAAAACAGTTCCTTCTGCTGCAAGTTGAAGCTTCGTTAAAATGTAAAGGGTTAAAATGTAACACAATGGGAGTACGACTGTCTGACGATTAAGTGGAACTCAAAACATCTTAAAATCTAGAATGTACAGAAATTGTGGAGTGAATAATTTGTGAAAAGTGATAGAGTAGATCAATTAGTATAAGTCTGTAAAATTAATGATGGAGCGAAGCTCGAATTTCTTCTGGCCATTTTTATAATCACGCATTGGCAAAACAGTGGAAAAGTTAAAGAAAAGTCATTTTCCACCGTTTCCCATCAAAGCGAACCGCATAACACTTGTTCAGCCCCCCTCCATCATAAATCGTTTTTACAAGCGGCCGATATCTAGGTGAAGACCTGCTATGCGTTCTTTGCCTACGCTGAATTTCAAAATAAACAAAATTTTTTCCTTAAAATCGAAAGGGCAACAATACTTGTAGCCTGTGTGGCGTAGGAACGTTCCAATTTCCTGTACACTGACTTTTTCATATAAAAGTATATAACATAAAGAAGTTTTTACTATAGCTGTGCGATGGGTGTGCGTATACTTGCTCGTGTTTCCCGTGTGTGTGGAGTCCTTCCGAATTTTTTTGCATCTTACAACATCTCCCATTTATATTTTTAAATTTTGAGAATTGGTAAATGTTACCATTCTTCTGTGTACGGTTCACATAGCAGAATGGTCGAACTCTTACTTTAAACATACTAAAATCGTGATTACGAGTTAATTCAGCGTAATCTTATGAACAGCCATAATGTTGAACCACGTATTAGGAGGTAAACTTAAAGTATGAGATAAGAAAAGAACTGTCTCTATTTCCTAAGTTAAAATAGATTAAAGAATGAAGTCAATGATTGCTAATTCGATTCACTTTCGTCACCTCTCGCCACCTTATGCTTTCAAACAGAAGCAATAAGAAATTCCGATATAAATAAGTGTCAAAACAATTCAAACAATAACTGACAAATAAAATTCAGCATCCCCTCTTCATACAACACCTTCCTACCTCACCCTGTAAATTCACTCCTCACTAACGTTCAACTAAGAATCAGCATACCCCCCAGCCTAATACATCGAATTCACAGAACAATAGATCGAATCTCCTCCAAAAACAACCCCAAATCAATACCCACAAATCAGTTCAGACCTCCCAGTGTCCTTCGAGAACCCAAAAATCCGCAACCTCTTAACAATTCGAAAGAGAGCAAGTTCTCGGTATTTTAAGCTCGCATGTGGCCTTGCTTCGATAGCCCGCGGATCGAACCAAGTCAGAAAAACTGGCCCTAACTACGACGTACAGGACGCGTCCCGGAAATCGGCATAAATAAAACGATATTTACAACGAACTGACGCGAGCCAGAGAGATGTCTATCGCCTGTAATTAACCGTGTAAGAGGCCAACCCGGCGTTGGGATCGATGCTGGGTTCTGGGCGACCTTGGAGCCCACTTTGAATCGGCGTGGCTGGATACGCGGGCCGTTGTTGCTGGCCCTGATATTGCGGTTGATACTGGGATCGGTACTGCGGTCGATATTCCGGTTGATACTGCGGCTTGGGCTGATACTGCACTTGCGGGGGAGCCCTGGAAAGCCGAGAGACAAAGTATGTCGGTTAATTCCGCCGTTTAATGCAACGAGCAAAGAGTAGCCGCCGAGTTGAGCAAGTCACGTTCCCTGCACTTTCAAGCGGGATTCACTTGACATTTAGGCGGATCGCTGTGGAGGCGCGCGCACGGCGTTGAGGAAGTTTTCCTTTAGAACTGTTGGAAGCGGCACTGACGATCTTCGAGGCCGTTGCTTTGGAATAGGTTTCGCGTGGCTGATTTAATGGGGGGTGATTTTAAAGATCAAAATGAAATGGAGTTCCTTTTTATATAGACAGATATATAGTAGGAGAGAAAGTCTGATGGTCATATTGTATAGTTTAAGGGGACTAGGCAGTCAGAAACTCGATTTTTTTTTGCATTTTTTGAAAGTACCACCCTTCCCGAGTAAAATGCCGAGTTTCTGCTCAAAACTACAGAGACGGTTAGTTAGAGTAATCAGTTCGTCACCAACCTGGGTGGGTTGTAAATCGGTGCAGGAAGCGGTCGCTGCTGTTGATTGTAGCCCAAAGGTTGACGGGGCGATGGCTCGTAGCGTTCTCCATTAGTGAATCGGGGATCGGTGTAATAAACAGAGGGATCCTCTCTATATTGTCCGTCGTCATCGGGAGAATTCGGGTTAGCGATGCTGTTACCAGTCAAAGTTGGCGGGGGCACGTTTATCCCAGCGCCAGCTGGCTCAAATCCGCGTCTCGATGCCCCATATTCGACTTCTCGAATGCTCCCCGTGTCGTCGACGAACCCATACTTTCCATACACCTCTCCAGTCGGATATTTCGACTCAATCTTGTAAGAACCATCCGCTGCTTCGTACCCGTAACTGTAGCTGCCATCCCCATTGTGCCTGGGTGGGGGATGAATTGATTAGGATCGATTATTAACACAATCGAAACGATTGTTACGCAGATTATGAGCAATTCAGAGGTTCACTGGTCTTCAATTTTGTTTTTTGGTTACTTATGTAAGTGTATTACGTCGTTGAGAACAGGTAATGTAAAATTCTTATACAGATTTTAGATAGTACAGTGATTCTCAGCCTGTTGGTCGCGATGTGTTTTTTGGGAGGTCGTTACGGTTTTTTTTGTTAATATTACTAAGTTAGAATTTTATTCCGAAATTCCTATTTTTATTTATCGTACCTTACATGAGGGGATGGCAAGCAGGTTATTTGAATATTATAAAAGGAGATCGCGACTCAAAAAAGTTTGGGAATCAGTGGGATAGTAAAAGTCGAAGAGGAAGTTTGAGTAAATGTTCGTGAATTTTCTGTTTGTGAAGTACAATCACTTTAAACTGTTTCATTATCGTAGCAGGTAGATTGATTATTGTTTTTGTCATATATTAGTGCCTTTTCTGTTACGTAATGGGTGGTGTCGATGTTTATGCAATGATTTGCTGTGTTTTTTGGAAATGCGTTTAATATGATGTTAGTTAATCTGTGTTGGGGGAAACGAGAAGCAATAAGAGTTCTTATTTTTATTATCTATCCATAAATAATTTTATGTAAGCTTATACAGCAAATATTATCGAGTGGTGCGAGGAAGATATATCCACGTAGCTTGTAATTCGAAAGTATCCTTAATTTCACGAAGTTTGCATTCAGTTTTACTGATCTCGCCCACGAGCATCCCAAGAGGAATTACAAAAGCGCGTGGAAGCGGGTTAACGCAATGCACGCGGCAATAGCTTATTGCGGAATCGAATAAAAGCATAGGTTTACCCTTGAAATTGCAGACAGACGAATCTTACGAAACTAGTCACCGTTACACCTACTTCGATGGTCAAATACAGTTTTCGCAGTGGCTCGTTGCTTCACGACCTATCTGCGCAAATCATTGCGCATGATGGCGATACTTTCGCGGGACAAGTTAATTCCCACAAACTACGTCCAAGGAATACTCGTCCTTACTAAGTCTGAATCTTCAAGAGGAAGTGCACAATTTTACAACAATACTTCTATTACAAATCATTCTCCCTATTATCCCGCTGTAAATGCACGAAGCCACGGCGTGTCTGTGCATGAAAATCAGAGATTCCTAGAAAAATCTTCGCACCTTGTTAGCCAATGCAAAATTCTTGCATTATTAGTATTCTCTTGCCACAAATTCTAAGACACTTTTAAAGTGGAGATGAGGGTGTTAAATGGTAAAGGATGAAGTTGATTTTAGTAAAGATAGAAGTATTAGATGCATCGATATGCTGGTCGACCCAATTCTCTGCGGTATGGTAGCGAAACGATACTTACTTGTTTATTTGCTTCAAAATAGGCACCGGCGTGGTCACGGGGTATTGATTGTGCTGGGCGAGCGCAAGGCCAGCGCAAAACAAGAGAAACAGCACCTGGTGACACGAGTTTGCATAAAACAGTTGGCACGCGGGTAACAGTTGACTTTCCAATAACCTCGTGCACAATGAATGATAGTCTGGAGCCGGGATTGCGCGTTTGACATTCTTTCCTATGTCGAATTGCCTCCGGTTTTTACGCTCAAGGAAAATCCTTAACGCCGGGTTGACGAACGTTACTTCGCGGCAATTCCCTTGCCATCGTACATATTTTATTTAGTTTTTACTGTATTCTTAGCACAGCAGTTGCGATCGAATTATATTATGCAAAGTCACTACAAAGCAGATGAACTAATGCCGTTTTAAATCATAGAGGCAATTGGACAGAATGAAACTCGAGGGTAGGTCGTGAAAACAATTAAAGGGGAAGCCGGAAAACTAGTATACTAAATTATTGCTCCCAATATCGAAATACTCCAGCCATCAAACGCACCCGTACCAATAAAGTAGTTTATTTAGTCATTCATCACGAGGCTATCAATGGGCAAACTTATCCGACAAGGTGACAATATTAGAGTACCCACAGAAAGACACACATCTTATTACAAAATTATTGAAAAGTTTATTAGGCTTGACACGAGCACTGATCTAACCTGTCGAGGTAGATATACTAAAGAAATAATTGGTCCAAGTCGTCATCACTTTCAAACGAACAAAATACTGCGTTGAACCATGGGGACAGTGTAAGCAAAATACTGGCAGCGAAGGAGGAAGACACACTGTTCTAAATATCGAAGTTATTCACACATAACGAATGCAATCCTACCGCCGGATTCTACTCGCCCACTAACAAGCGATAAATACAAAATACTGTCAGCAAAAATGTAAGATACACTGGTCCAAACATCAAACCCACTCAGGCGTAAGTAACGCAAGCACGTTTCTGGAGTGATCTAGTCGTCCACTAAGGGTCATCGACGGGAAGCACTGTTAGCGAAAGAGGAAAAACAGAGGAATACTCACGGGAAGAGGCATGTCTCGTTGCTGATGAGGCAGACGCGATTGTGTTATAGGATCGCGTTACACCGATCGCGAGTCAACTTATATAGGCCCCCTTGGGGAGCGGCGGGGCCCGCCCATGGGCCCGACCACCGCCTCAGCCACGCCGCGATCTAAGTGCGCGAGTTCACCGCACCGAATCGCGACTTTGAAAATCTCTAACGTCACAATTTTTATTCACCGTCGAGCATGACATGCCTCCGCTTTTCATTGCCCTGTTGCGTAAGCCTGGCGGTAGTGAAAAGCCGCGATTCCATCGAGGCATCTAGAAGGGCAACAGAAGACTCTAAATCACTAGGTTGATCGTAATTGGCCATTTGGGAAACGCTGAAAATTTCGGTGTATTAGACGAGAACCCTAATTAGACACAGCGTTCGTGTAGCTTTGTTGAAACTGCCGATGAATTTCTTAGGCCTGATGAAATTTAGGGAAAGGTAACTATTCCCCAATTTGTCACGAGACTTTGGAGTGCATTTAAGTCTATGCGTTTGTTATTTCATCAGTGATGCGACGAATTTGCTGATCTGGGAAATGTTGCTTGGGGCGTTTTGGTCTTGTATAATTTAATAAAAATCCTAGGTCTGTTTTATTTAAGAGGAGCAATTAATTGGTACCAAATTATCGTGCTGGTACCAAGTGCTAATACAATCGTTTAAAAACATTTAGACTACGACCTCGATATTTAATCCATAGTGGATTTCATACATCGATGAAATTCGTGTCGATGTCGAAACCTGGCGTCTGGTAAACGCGTAATAGTGTCTGTGGTTGCAGTCAAGGGGAAGCCCATGAACGAACGTGTACAACCGGCATTCGTGTTTTCCAGAACTGTGACTCTGCAAGGTGATCCTCTGCAGGAGAAATATTTTTTTCGCAAGGACGTTATGCGTGATATCGCCTGCAGAGATAATCTGTTCATTCGCTGCATCACTACCTTGCCACTAGAAATGAAAGTCCGCCTCGGCTCTCTGATCCACATTACACACGAATTTTTCTGAACATACAAACGTAGAAACCGAGTAGTGTTGCTTCTAACTTACAGCAGCTTCGACAGAGTTTTATTCTTTTGGCATTAATTGCCACGTAAATAATACTAAAAAGAGCTCTGTATCATGTTTATAGTGTGATCAGGGTAAAGTGTTATTGGTCTTATAGAGATGACCGTTTGATGGAGAAGT
The DNA here is from genome assembly GCF_050908995.1 of Andrena cerasifolii. Taxonomy (NCBI): domain Eukaryota; kingdom Metazoa; phylum Arthropoda; class Insecta; order Hymenoptera; family Andrenidae; genus Andrena; species Andrena cerasifolii. The sequence goes on along the minus strand of NC_135124.1, from coordinate 10,595,097 downwards.
TTCGTGATCATATAGTATAAGAGAACTTCTTGACATTTATCGTGATAGTATAAGGGCGCCATAAGGCTGAACAGAGTGAAATATACACTCCTTTGGCGATCTTGCAACCCAACTGCTCGATTCGTGAGAATCAATTTCTGCAGAAACGGCTTTCACGTTTAGAACTGTCTTTTTGAACGATACTTTCGTATTACGTAATGCACATTGTGTTTTTGTGTTGTTTAAACTTGCTAGTTTTTTGCCACTGGAAAGTGATAGGTTCGAGGAAATGAAAAGGATTTTTTTTTGTGTTACAATAAGCTTGCTTTAATAGGAACATTTATTTGCTCCTTATCTGAACTATCGATTGCATTACTTCTGTGATATAAATAGAGACTATTAGATTGATATTTCAGTTAAGAGCACTTAATTAAGTAGGAACTTCTATCACAAACTTCCCAGGGATATTCTAAATTTCAAAACTAGGAAACAAGTCACAGAAAGGTACAATTTACTCTGCTAGTTCTTCATTCTATTTATCTGTATAAAAATACAGGACATTTCAGAAAGTATGTACGTGAAAACTGAGAATAAATTGTACTTCCTTCGAGATACAATATGTACCTGCAAATTCAAGAATTATCTCCTTCACTGTCACAGAATAAAACAATCACAGATTTTTTAAAGTTTTCAATTGTTACACGAAAGCATTGTACATAAGGCACAAATTGATTTATTATAATGGAGAACTATCTCCAATTTCTGTTTACAAAAAGTTGTTCGAACAACGATAATCTTACTAATTATTATTTACCTTTTCATTTACTCTCCAACGATCATTACACGCAATTCGAGTGCAGCACTTAATTCGCAGTTCTTCAAATTCAATTTCGAGAGGTCGCATTATTTCGTTGCCACGAATTTACGACCGTGAATAATACATTCATGTCGTCGTCCGATTTACGATTTAAAATCGTCGAGCGATTCGCGAGCAATCGTGATCGAAATGCATTCGTCACGGAGACATCTAGAGTGCAGTTGAATGCAGTGAAAGTAAGAAAGGACAGTGCACCGGAATTTATATCCGTGGAATGACAAACAGGGTGGACGTTGTCATTGCAATCGAAATGCAGAGTTCGCTGCTCGTCCATCAAAGGGACATTAGACTCATTTCTAATTACGTAACTCTGTTACGTGCGACATAATTCGATATTGAAGCAGAGCACTTGTGCTAGCGAAACAAGGGCGTTCACTTTCGTTGAACTCCCTTCTAAACATTTTTCAACAGTACAAGTATTTTGTAAGACCTGTATTGTCTAACATGGATTCCAGTACCGTAACTCATTAAATCAGTCTTCCTTCTTAGCACAAACTATTCGTTAATTTGATAACTATGATATCTGATTAAAAAGTCGCAGCAACGTTCTAAGCATTTGTAATGGATAGGGTTTCAGTTTATTTCTGGAACAAACATTTCTTTGTCTTCTCTTTTCAAGTCCTTACATCCATCTATTATAAGTATCAAATTTTTGCGGCAGTGCTTAAAGAGTGATCGATTTTAGAAGTGAGATATAAACAAACAAGTATTTTTTGAGATTACTGATTTACATTAAGTCTTTTTATAGGACATATTTCTGTGGTTCATAACAGGTATTAAGGATATATTCTCACAATTTTTTTCTTTTTTTTTTTAACCATCATTATATCTTGGAAATGAATTTATCCGAAATACTAATTGTGATAAAAGCGTTTGAAGACTAGGGAACTTTTATAGATAGTGGAGTAGGCGATACGTTTCTTGCCCTTTTTTAAAGAAATCTATATACACCTGCAGAACTCAGTCGGTTATTGTGAACGAAGTTCCCCGGCAAACCGTAAGGTAACGACACTCTGTTGCGTTGGAATCGTTACTTTCACATCGCGCCTGACCAAAGACAGCTTATTCTACTGCGGTGTACAGACAGAAACGGGCGGAAAGGAATCAATACACAGGGTGTTTAAAAAAGACTTCACATTTAAGACAGTGTACAATACTCTCTACCCAATAAATCTGTGACCTATTCTTAAGTACCACAATGTACTTATTCAGCACAAAAATATTACTAGATTCATTACCAAAGATATAAGCATAGCATCAGAGTCACCAAAACTGAAAATGTCTTCCCACCCTAACAAACTTCCCCTTTCAATCCAAATTGACTAAACAGTAGTATCTTAGCACATTTTCAGTCACTACCCAATTCAATCAATAAAACACACTCTCTAATTCAAATTCCTTCCCCCAAACCCCATACAGCCAATAAACCAGTCTTATTACCCTCGCTGAAAATAATCGAGGTAACTTTCCCACCAGCTCGACGATAACTAAAGTCGTGCAGCGCCAATGCATCAAGGGCCCCCGGGTTGGCGCTAAAAGAGAAGATGAACGATAAGACAAACGGTGGACGATAAGGGGTCGCGTTGCATATTCATGCAATTACTTTAATTGACTCGCCTTGGTCCTTTATCGAGAGCAGCGCTGCCCGAAACGCCAGGAGGTGCCGTGACTGTGGAGGATTAATCCACCGTCGCCCACCCCGTTAATTCACAAATCTCGATTAGCGGCCGATTCAGCGCGCCACGGACCGTCGGACGCCTCATCGTTTCCCGCGTGATATACGAAATTGAAACGTCGCATAAAATAGACGCCGGGCCTGCGTGCAATGAAAGGGCAATTATCGTGCGTCGGCGCATTCCGTTTATATTATCGCCCCGTATATTCGGAATGAATGTGCGTCTTCGGCGGGACGCGACGCCACGGCAGTAAACGTCAACGCGCGTCGGCCGTGGTAAAAAGTTAAGCGGCCGTGGTATGCGGTTGGGGACAGATTTCGGGAGTGGGTGGACTGGCAACGAGAAAAAGAAGCGACTGCCACGAAACTTTATTACGACTCTGCTCCCTTCCAGCGTTTCTTCCATCGAGGGAAACTTGCAGGGTTTGGTTGCGGCGGATACAGTGCTGGTCAAAAGTATCGGGCTTGGGTAATAACCGAGGCGCGGAGGTAGGTGCCATTCGAGGAATCTTTGGTGGAATCGATGGGAATGAAATTTAACTGTCAATAAGGGAGGTGTCAGGGGTGGTAGTTTATTTTGGGGGTAAGTTTAGGTGCCTCTTGACTCCGTGTGTTTCCTAAACTGGAAATGGGAATTAGTGTGAACGTAGAGTTTGCTGATTTAATTTTATGGCTCATTTTGTACGGGATGGGTCAGGCAGTTTGGGAAGGTTGTGTATTTTATATTCTTAAGGGAATGGAAAGAGGTTGTGGAAGGAGCTAAGTATGTATAATGCATTTAGGCTTGTTCGAATGAAATGAAAGATATTCGGTTTGATTCCTTCCACTTTATTAAATTGCAAATATGTTGAACGTATGGCTTGTTGCTTTTATTTCTTGTCCCTCCAACGAAACATCTGCATTTTCAAATATTGAATCCGCCAGTGTAAGTAACGAAAATTTCTAGCTAATTCAGCGTTATCTTCGAATATCCAAGGCGAATGATAATGCTAACCAGAGCCACAATTATCGCTCGGTTTGCTCTCGGATCAAGGATGAATCATGGCATTGGCGTGGACCCCGCAACCGGTTCGATTTCGCTGGACTTATTTTGCCCCGTATATCATAATCGAAAGCCAATTATTGTTGCTGATCAAATTGCACCTGCGATTGGGCGTGCTCGATTTGGGCCGCGAATAAGCGCGGCTTTGTTCGATCGATTGTAAATCGGCACCCCTGACGACTCGAGCGCACGCGAAACCGCGGTAATTAACTGTACTTGGGTAGCCAAGAGAGACATTACGTTACGGTGGAAAAAAGTAAAACGAACGCGAAGAATTCGGAGGCATTATTCTTACAGAAGGTGTGCCCATTAACAGTCAGACTGTATAAAGAAATCCTTCATTATAGAGGTGGGTCAAATCTGCCAAGATCACTGTCATCTATCACTGAGCCCTGGGCTAAGAGACTCTTTTAATCCTTCCATCGGGATTAACAATTTCGAAATGAAACGAGACCGATACGATGGTTTTACTATTTTAAGGTCTGCAACAACTTTCCATGGAAATAATTTAGACAGTGATTAATATCTGAATACCCACTTGCCAATTTAATAAAATGAATGCCTTTCAAAGGCTGACCCCTTCTTTTTGAGCGTTCAATATATTCTACGCGTTTAATCTTTTATTAATAGTGAATATAAAGGAGCAATGCGAGGAAGAATACTGGTTCCTAAACGATTGTGTTCATACCTGTCCTATAGTGAGGCCACTTACCTTACCTAAGTTTCTAAAACGATGTCCGTAGTGCGTTCACCGATCTAAGCAGCAAGTTACTACAGGTACCTACCTTGGCCGCATGGAAGTCAATAAAAACCGCTAACAGTTGCATATGTCCACGTGGTATTCGCATACAAATGGAAATTCTGTGTGGCGTACGATTCGAACGTATCTCATGCGTAGTAATGGGACACGCAATAGTACAGGTGGGCTGGTAATTTTCCGTATCTGATTGGGTCTGCGTCGGGGGAAGGTAAATCGACAAGGATACCTATAAGGTACAATGAAGCATCTAGGTTACGATTATGGCGCGGAAACTCTCTGGATAGCCAGGTTCAAGGTTAGAAAAATCGCGGCGAGCCGGTTTTATTTTACTGGCGCGCGACAATCAGGAAACTGATTTCAGCTTCGGGCGGAATTAATTAAGGGGCGGTTACTATATTAATGTTAACTCGGCTGTTTCGTCGGCGTTAATTATGCAAGTGACGTCATAACGCAGGTGAAACGCGATTATTGTAAAGGTTACATCAGATTTCTCTTTCGAACTCCTTTAAAATTAATTATATTGCCTTGGGGGAGTTTACGCTTCTCTCAACGTACGAGTAACAACAAAGTGGCAACAGAAATATGCTGAGAATCGTTGGGGTCGGTGGAGAGGGACAGGTAAATACAGAATCAATTGAAAAATTTAAACAAACGCGAAGGAATAATATCGGGCCGAGTGGAACAGGACAGTGGGAATATATTGAAAATGGTTGGGATCGGTGGGAAGGGTCAGGCAAATACAGAATGAAATGAAAAATGTGGAAAAATTCGATGGGGTAAAGCGTAAAGCCAGGGACAGGCACTGCGGTGCAACCAGGGACGTGGCATTACAAGAATGTGGCAAATAGTTGCAAAGGGTAAAGAGATACAGGCATAGATAGAATCCAGTGAGAAGAGTGAAGAAAAGCGAGGGAGTGCTGCGAAAATCCAGGGAGAGACAGGGAGAGACCAGACACCATAGCGCGGTACAACAGCGGTCGTAGAATGCTGAAACTGGTTGCAATCGGTCCCATACGACCGAGGGACAGGCATATTCAGTAACAACTAAAAAGAGCACTTAAAACCAGGGAAGAGCGGGAATATATCTCTCGTTTAGTAACTGAACATTCATTTCAGGTGATCATGCTCTCTCATTTTGCTGCGCTTGAATTTAACCAGAACTTTTATCTTCATCACACGATCTTCCCTCAGCATCGTTCTCCAATTGTTCCCCACAGATTATTCCACGCGTCGTAGGAACTACTTTTCCACGACTCCATAAATATACTTAAAGCAACAGAGATTCTTGTATCGATACTTCCCGCGGAGTATCATACACCATCGAACGGTGGACACGTCGTATCCTTCCCCCGTTTCATCTCTACTTCGGCGTAATTTCAAAAAAGTGACGACCAGGAAAGAAGCTGCGCGGACAAGTGCTCGAACCCATTATGCAAATGGGGCAGGGCCATGCCGTGTCGGAGCCGGGTGTGCGACTTTGAAAAATCGCCGGTGCCTCTGTATATCAGAAATTCGACCCGAGATGGGACTGGACGCCGTCGCCGGGGTGTAAGGCACCGGTTGACCTTGCGAAAAATGCAGATCTCGGAGTGCCTCTTCCCGGCCCGCAAAGGACGATTCGAATTATACGGAACATCGGCGTCAGGAACTGGATCGTCGATTTCCCTGTTGATTGTATCCTTCGAGCGGCGAACGACGTGTTAATTTTCGCGGCAGACGTCGCCGTTCGCGACGTCGGGGCGGAGAAATGCGAGGAATTTGGCCTGCTCGTGTTTACCCGACGCAACGACTCTTTCCACGAAATGACGATCGACTTGAAGGCGGGTAGGTGGGTCGGAAGAATGCGACGAACGGGCAGTTCGCGTAAATACGCTTTCCTTTAAGAGTTATCTATAGACACGGCACAAGTAATACAGTATACAGAAGTTAGAAAGTGTTCAGTGGATTAAGGGGGAATCCCATTCTTTGGAGTAAAAACAGCAAAATTTGGGATTTCTTTTTAAGAAACCAACAATTCGATTCATCTGAAATTTGGACCATATTTGATGGATCTTTGAGGAAGCTGCGGTTTTTTTATTAATTTTTAAACATAAATATAGTAGTTATGCATAATCGACCGTCACGCCTCGCAAATTCGTCGTTCGCTGTTGTGCATGATATTTATCTACCAGGTGATCTGAATCAGAAAAATGAAACGGCGATTTATCTTGTACATATGTAGCTTGAAATTAATATGAATCACGATAAAGATGAATTAAAAAAAACTGCAACTTCTTCAGAGATGCATAAAAACATGGTCCAAATTTCAGACGAATCGGAATGCTAGTTTCTCAAAAAAAAATTCATAAATCTTGCTATGTTGTTAGCCCATGAAGTAGGATTCTCCCCTTAATTAACGTTCAATGTTTCTTGAACTTATTTTACGAAGAGCTTTGCAAGTGCACCGCCATCAGCTGATCTGTCTTTTGCATACCGAAAGACGTAGGTATCTGTCAGCAGCGGCCTACTATTGGCGCTACGCAATCAATCAGAACGTCTTTAAGAGTCTCGCGTAATTTTGCCTCACACGATGCAACCTCAGTTTCCCTAGGAGCCTTCTCAATAGCGCCGTTTCTGGCTGATTAATCGAGGCCGGCGCAGCGATACAATTAAGCAACGCTAACGACACTCTTCGCGCCTTAAGTACCTCTGTTCCATGTTCGCTGGTTATTAATATTCTATTGATCGAACTGTCGCCGAAGGAAGCAGCAAACCGTGAATATTCATGACCACTGATCGACGCCTGTCGACAAGCAGCCCGCTGGCCATCGAGCATGCGCGCAATTAATCAAGCTGCCGGAATTTCGTCCGAGCTGCATCCATTAAACGGGCCGATGTGTCGGTATTTATCGATCGTACGCGGGAACATCGTGTCCCGTAGATCATGCCCGTGCACGAGCAACGAAACGGGCCCCCGCTGTCATCCTCCCCGCCACGGACGAAACTTTCCAGGCCCATTTCTCAATTCAGCTCACCGGCGAGCTTCGTCCTCTTGCCATATGGGTGCGCGATCAATATTTTATCGCGTTCGACGCAATGTCAAGTGAGTTTAAAGCGTGACGAATGAAAATAACTTGGAGACACTGGGGCCGATACAGTTGGACAAAGCTTCCTCGAGCGTAAATCTCATTAACCAGTTTGTCTACTTATAACTGAATTATGCGATATTATTGCAGCTCCGCGAACTTGGTCGGCAAATATTTCATTGTTTTCGTCGGGGGATAGTGTTGTATTTATTTTCGGCAGGTAAGGCGGATAATGAGGTGGCAATTTAATCTCCACGAAGAAATATGGACGTCCGTATCGCCTCAGAATTGCAGATTTTAAGCGACATGCAGTCAGAGAGTTTTCCAGAGAGACGCGTTCGCCAGATAATTTATCGTCGCGCTATAAATAATCGATGTCTATAGGTACAAACGGTCCTGACAATTACGATAGAATCATAAATAAACGCGGTCCCCTCCGGTTGGCATTTTTGGCAGAGGAGAAAACTTCACTTTATTCAAACACACCACGTAGAGTCAACACGCCGTCGAGTTATTTATTCCGCGACCCTTGCAGTCTCGTTACTCGTTGGGGAAAAGTTGGGCGAACTGTTTCACTGGGAACTCTAACGTCCCGCGCTCAAGAATGCTGTAAATCACTCGCTCGAAGCGGAAGGGTATTGGGATGATTAATTTTTGCGGCTCCGGACGGAAATTATTAATGAGACACGCTCGCCGTGATACGATAAAACCTGGATTTATAACGTGTAGGAATTTAAAGCTGCACCGGGCTGATGCGTTCCAGCTTGTAAATGGACTTATTCCAAAAAGCACGTATCCAGTCGAACAAGCACAATATCCTGGGGCTAAAGGAATTCGACGATGGCATTGGAATTTCACAGGGAAAAGGCAATGATGAGTGAAGGTTTCGAGTACAGCTCATGGTCACACACGCGCCTGCTCGTTTATAATACCTTTTTTAGTTTTGTTTATTCTTTATATTTTGAGCCAACAAATGTAAATTTTAATCAAACTGTTTAAATAATAAAATATAATTAAATTTAGAAATATAAAATTTAAATTGTATTAAATTATTTTATTTTATTCATTCGTTGAGTTCCTTCAATTTTTATATTTCTAAATTTAATTATATTTGATATTAAATAGAGGGATTGTATTAAATTATTTTATTTTATTCATTCGTTGAGTTCCTTTAAATTTTATACTTCTAAATTTAATTATATTTTATTATTTAAACAGTTTGATTAAAATTTACATTTGCGGGCTCAAGGATGTAATATTTACTTTAAATTAGTTTCACAGTGGTTACGAATACTCCATTTTTATGAGAAAAACGAAAGTTAATCTTGCTTCCTGTTAAGAAAACTGGTTCTCTCGGCACCGCTGTTCGCGATAAAATTGCGAGTATAGAAAGACAGTTTCATTTTGAGTCTCTCCTAGGTGTTGTAACTCTTTCAAAATTGATCCACCCGATGGGGTACAATGTGAAGTTATGTTTGCAGATGGTATCGCGTTTAATGCATCATTACGAGAACACTGACAATCGGTCCCTGAATTATGGTCGCTGCGAACCCTCTTAGGAGGCTCGCTGCGTGCATGGCCGCGAAATATCAAATTTCATCGGTCTGATAATAATCCAGCCATATTTTACCCGAAACGATGGCCGCAATATGCATCGGCGAGCAACGGGCCGCGAAGCTCGGCCGGTCTGTTTCGTTATAAATATCAGCATCCAATCTTAATGTCAATCTCTGGTCGTAGCATGCTACCGTCTTACGTGTGTCGACGAAAACAACGAAAATTGATCAGGGTCCGCCCGGCGATCTTCCCCGCAGTGGCACGGCCGCGGTGGGTCGTTTAATTATGCAGAAAGAACGGGCATAATGGAATAAAAAAACGTTTAGCTGTTATCGAAATCCATGGTGGTCCCAAATTGGCCGCTAATATCTTCGTAAAATCGGCTACTAAGTAGTTGGTTCTAGAGCGCTGCATAGTCGAGATGGAATGTTACGAGCCCAACACTGGCCACCATTTTATATTAGAATAGAAGCGACAAATTGGAGAATTCACGTTAATGAGAATGCTCGAAAAAATACCCCTAAAACAATTTAGTGTCTTCATAATCTTCTTATTTTTGCAACTAAACGTGTGTGCGTCAGTGACTTTTCCTTAAAGTAGTTAATCTTTCAAGCTGTAAAAAATATATTTTTACTACAATGAATGTGCTGTGTACCTACATATGTTAATATGCTATAATGCTACTTTATATTAATAAAAAGAAAATATATACTTACATTAGATACTTGTGCGCAAAAATTATTGAAATACTTTTAGGTAGGTGAAACTGTCGGGGGTTCTAGTGCTAAATACTTTCGTAATATCGGAAAGACGTAAAAGAATTATACTGTATAAATAGTGTACGTTGAATCATGGAAGTTACTTTTATGGGGGTTGCTATTTTAAACACAGTTTCGTGTAGATCTGCAAAAGTGACGTATTCTGCGCAACTTTTACTGTTTGTAACGCAGGAAAGGTGTACCTTAATTGGATGTATCTGACTAATCATCGACCACGTGAATCATAAAACGATGCAATCGTCGGTTTACATGGTCGAGAGTCTTGGACGCTTAGAAAGCTATCGTTAGTACTTACGTCTCGTAAGTTAAGTTACATAGCGTGTTAAGATTTCAGACGGTACAGAAACGCGCATAATTACCGTGGAAACGGAAATACGGTTCTGCAGTCTCACGATTTCAATAGCGTGGATTTTCGCTGATTTTTCTCTCCCCTCTGTCCTTGTGACGTCAAACTTCTGACGACCTGAAACGGAATTCCTTACGTCACGCGTTAAAGGTCTAACGCAATCACTGTAATCGCCTGGCGAATTCTCTGCTCTTTCGTTCGCCGTTAATTTCCTCTAACCAATCAGCAACGGCAACCTCGAACGACCTTTCTCAACCTCGAATTCGAACGTTTTAACCAATGTATATCCATGGTCCGTGAATCACGAATATGAGGAAACCGCTTCTGTGCAGTCAGAGAACTGCACGATCATTTAACCGACGCTTCTTCCAGGAAGAAAGCCTGATGACAAATAAATATCTCAGAAACGGTTCGATAGAGTTAAGAAATCAGGCTTTATTTTATTATTTGCAAGTGTAGTTTTTAATTCGTTTACGGATTATAAATGCAGACTGCCTTGTCATTAAATGCCTTTGTTAATTTAAAAATTTATATAACTTGCAAGCAGAATTTTCGACAGTTGGAAAATTTTAAATCTCATTGCTATAGAAACTGATTTGAACGAAACTTTCGAAATGCTCTTGCTGGAACTGTAACAAAAGAAGCCAGCTCCACCAGCTTTATTTCCCAACAATCGATCCGATTTTAGTTCCGTTCGACTCAATGACATCAGTGCTACCGCCTTAGTGACCGCGCAAAGTCAACAATAATTATAGATTCGAAATGGTTTGCAGTAATCGCGGCTGCACCGGTTCCGCGGGCATGTATAAGAGTCTCGTTTGACGCAGTCTAACAAAACGGAATTAATCGGCAATGATGCATGGCCATTCGTCCCCGCCGGAGCCTTGCTGAATATTCAAGATTTGTAAGAATGGCAGTCGCGGTTAAACGCTTGCAAAAGAATATTTCCTGCTCAGGATTCCAGCGCAAAGTCTTTCAAAATAGGAAACAGATATTGTTCGAACCGAGCCATAACGATCTGTCCATTCTTGCCGTGATTAACAATCACTGTCATTAGTACACTGCGTTCCATATAAGAGTGTACCAACGCACCTACCGATTTGCGACCGATCTGCGCAGCTCTCACGGATCTGACACACGCGATTGGTCGTAGAAATTTCCCTGCCGGTTTACTACCAAGCAACAGTGTATCCCTGCGCGAAACGAGCATGCTCTAATGTGGAACGCAGTGTAGTCAAAGTGCATGGTGGAAAATGATTGTCCATAAATCTGTATGGAGGTGGTTTTGCTCCAAGTTGCATCAGATGAAAGAATTTTCGATATTATACGATCTTATGCAAGAACTTGGGACAGATATCTCTGAAATCGCCGAGGCGATGTCCCCCCGCCGTGAGAAATCACAGATTCGAGCGATTCATGAATGAAATCATAAAATTGTATAATTAAGCAATTTCTGTTCAAGGTTCCGGAATTGCGGTAGGGAATGGTCCGATGATTCAGATTTGAATGAACACAAAGTTTCTGACTCGCTCATATTTTGGTGACGATGGAGTGTTCTTCCTATGAATTTCTGTTTCTCTGAAAACCACAGAAAGCAGTTCTCCTTAAAGAGATATATTAGACATGTGAAAGAAAAACCCTTGATCTTCTTCGAACACAGTTTACTTGATCGTTCGTGAGTTCAATAGTCTTCAGCTTCGAACAATTAAAGTACCAGCAGCATAAGGATATTCTTAAATCCATTCAAACCTCAACTGTGCCCAGCGCAGCTCTACTTTGGCGATCGGACGAGAACTGCACCCGTGGGCAATGCATCAAACGGAACAAGTGCGCGGGCAATAACACAAGCACGCATGCGTCGTAAATCTCTGCGCGCGGTAGCCGGGCAAGTTTAAACCGCCACTTTATCCTCGCCAGCCTGGATTTACCGGGATTATTAAACGAGGTCCTTTTCATAGGATCTTCTATTCAGTCGGCCACTGATCATAGCTGATCCTGCGCGTACAAGGACAAAACGATGAGCTTAGCATTACTGTGCAAAGTGGGTAGAATTCGTGCCTAAAGTATTCTAATTTCATTCTAATTGGACGTGCAATTATTCAAAAGATCTCCATCGAACATGCAAAGTTGGCAGATCGCTCCAAAGAATTTTTTAAATATGATTCACCAGTTCTCTTTGGTGCTGTGCTTTTGTAGCATCGATAGGGTCGACAAATATTTGTCAGTTGAACTTCTCAATTTTTTTCTAGCTGCGTTCCCTGAACGAAGCCACTACCCCATTCATCTCACACCACCTACCCTCCCTGCAAATTTATTTTAATTCACCTTCAGTGTGGTCCAATGCGAAATTTATCATTGATTTGTTCCCCGCCCGTAGGAATAGCGGAGGATAAAGAAAAATCGAAGGGGAAAGGACAGCGGAAGCTCAAAGCAACGTCGCCCGACACGTTAGAAGGACTCCCAGCAGGCAGTCGCTATTTTCATCGTTCAAAGTCTAGCCGGGGCGGTCGATCACTGAAAAAGGCGAAAAAGGGAATGGCGTTCCATCGTGGCAACCGGTAGCCGAACCTCGTACGAGACGACAAAGAAAAGAATCGAGGAGCGATGCAGCAGCACTTCTGCTAAGTTTGCTTAAATCAAATCCGCTGACGTTTATCACGCCCCGATAGAAGTCCTCGATAGAACCTCTCAAGGGAGTGAAGTGGAAAATTGAAGCAAAAAGGACCAACAACGCTCTCATGGTCAACGTGATCTTAAAATATAGCGAAATGACAGGTCCGGGGATGACTTAAATCGATGAATCATGCTACATGTGTATAAAACCTGAGGGTTTCTTGGAATTTGTACCTTCAAGATTTGGGGGTTTGGTTTTCTACCGTTCGGTAGTAAAATTTGACCCACAAGGTTTTTTAATAGAACGAACCTGGGATTTCAGGGATGAATTTCCAATGAATCATAAAGACACGTAGCATCCTCAAGTATCCCGCCTATAAGCCTAATAATTTATTCAGTTTTATTATCAGTTCTCTGTAAATGAACATGAAATAATTGTCTACAGTAGGTATATAATTACTTTTACTGACTCAATAAGAACGAAATACCTATGCCAGTTTTCAAACCAGCTACGCTTTCAATAGTTCCATGAAACAATTTTGAGATAATTTCTAATAAAATGCATCAAACACAAGGGCGGATTTGAAGATTCGGCGCCCCTAAACTAACAATCATCTGCCATCCCTTCCGTGAAATATCATCAAATATTTTGATTTAAAAGAGGCGAGACAATTTCAAAATTAATTCAACATGGCAACTCACATCTGAGTCATTGCCAATTCGCAGCATGAGAAAATGTGAATTGTTTTTAAAGTTGTCCGAAGCCTCTGTATTTAAACCATTTCCAATTTCTTTGCTGAAAATTTGTCGCTCCCCACAATTTGCCACTCCCGCAAATTTGCCGCCCTAGGGAGAAGCCTACTTGGCCTAAACCCAAATTCCCCCGTGATCAAAGACCCAGTGGTATGCCTGCGGGTGGCAAGGACGTTTCGACAAAGCGATAGTTTATTGCTCTCGATGGCAATATTCAGCGTGAGACACCGACAAAGAGGGCCCATTAATTTCATGCTAGCAAAGGAACCGTTATCTCTTCTCATAATGGTTGCAAAAAACATCGTGACAAACTCGGGCAAGTTCGAGGATAACTAAGGAACAAATTACTTCGTACTTTTTCCTTGACACTGAAATGCACTCTGGCAAATTAGTGGCGATAGAGTTCAAGCAAGGACACGATTGCCTCGGCACTCGCGAGCAAGAAAAATAGATGACAGTCCTGTTTCGCCTCTTATCCGAAAAGCGGAATGTCATTTTTGTAAATTAGAACGTCACTCGGCGGCCAAGTAGGCTGATCGTCAGCAATGTCCAGAGGAAAATGATAATAACCGTGATGCATGGGGGCAAGCCCCGTGGGCGTGGAATTTTAATGAAGGTGCTCAAATGTCGAGCATGCACTCAAGATGCCGCGGATGTATTTTAACGAACGACTTTGTTTTTACAGACTCGTGTTTTGCACGTTGTTAAGAAGATTGAACTAATTCAACGCGTACGAATGACGCTGCCGAGGAATACGGATCTTCGCAATCATTTCGGCCTTTTTGGCGATGAGTTGGATATTTATTATAATTGCTCGAGCCCCGGCCCGCTAATTGGCAATTCTGTCAAAGCGCATCGAATAGCGAAATAAATAATCAGAGGAGATTCCAGCGGAGGCACGGCCGCGAATTGAATAACATTACTGTCCTGACGAAGTATTAAACACGAAAGACATTTCTCACTGCCGCGTTGTGAATTCATTACGGAGATCGAAGCAAAGGGAACGATAACTCCGCGAGCAGCAGATTTTCCGTCGGAGGAATCGCGCGGATCAGGAAGCCATCGAGTCCGAGAAGGAATGCAATTACATGGTTCCGAGTGATTAACAGATATGCGCCGAGATTGAATGCCTCTTTTTACGCCGCTGAAACGAGGAGAAAGAATCGAGGTTCACAAACGATTTCGACTTATAACGATGTTTTATCGGCCAGTTCGGTGAAAGGAGAAGAGGAAGGGCAAGGTAGAAGCGAAGGTGGAAGTACGCGGACCGAGTTCGTGTACATGTAAATTTTTGTTCCAGATTATTAACGATCCGGCCATGATTAACGCGCGGAGACGTGTTTCGCTATCGGGACGGTTAGCGATGTGTAATTTATGAACTGGTTCGTTTATTTAATTGGGTGTAGCCCGATATAGGTGCGTTTGGTGAGATTCATTGCGGAAACCGCGTGCCTAAAATTCCATTTAATTTTTCTTTCGCGAGTACCAATGGCAGAGAACTTAACCGAGATTCAGCGACGTTGGTTTCGCGGTGGTGAGAAATTTGAGGGTGCACTCTAAACTGATCGAGAGTTATCGGGGCACAGAATACATTACCGCAGTACCAGAATACCTGCAACTGCAGCAGAAACCGCTTTTCGCAGAGGCTTCCTCGCGGCAACTGTAACAAAGACGTAACAACAGCATCCCACGTCTCGCACTATCATCACGTCCTCGCAAGGCATTCAAAGTTTCCACACACACCCGCCTCCAGATAGCTGACCACGCGCTCCTACTGCCCCCCTAAATCAATCTCCCTCACCTGGCGCAGCGAACCGGCTCGCTATCGCCCACTCTCTCACAGAGGTCCAGCGGGCTTCGATCAAGAAATCATCCGGCCGACATATTAACACGCGCGATAAATATAATAAATAAAGGGGGGGAGAAAAGGAAGAATAGGACGGCGGGAAAAAGAGTCGAGGCAGACGCCCACCGCGCGGCCGTGTCCTTCGTCGAACCTTTATCTCCGGTACACAGCAGCCAACCTGTAATATTCGCGACGCGGCGTGTCGGTGCCTTCGACCGCGCGCCGACCCACGATTTATTGCTGGCTGATAGCGCGCGCGGCGTAATGCATTCATTATATCGGAGAGTGCACGGGGCACCGGCCCGGACAAAAGTCCGCCGATGCTATCCTTAAATACGGTGGAAGGGCGTGGGATTTTTTTTTTAGGGGACGGTGGGCGCGGATGCACAGATCCTGCGCGGTTCCACGGCGGCGCGGCGTCGAGATACGTATCCAGGTTCGGCCGTTCGCGGCGCTGACCCCGTTGACCGGCGACGAAACAATGCTGCGACCGACGGAACAATGCGGCGAGATATGCCTAGGTCGCGGCTGACCTCCAATATAAGCCGACGCGTTTGCCGCGGCCGACGGAATTCCAGCGCGCAAACGCGCCGGCCGAGGCGGAGACGCGGTGCCAGGCATCCCAGCAATGCAGATAAAGGGGAAATTTAGCGTCCGGCGATCGAGGAGGGGGGCACCGATGCACTTTGCTGTTTTAACGGGACGGGGAAAGAAGCCGCGAGTGCCGGCGGAAAAAGGTCGTAGGCGCTTGTGTTTCGGAGTTCCTTTCGTGGAGCATGGGAGAGGAACGAGGAGAAGGATTTTCACTTGCGGGATCATTTCGGTAGAGACGAACAACATTTCTTTCTCTTGCTTGCAAAGTATTAAATAAATACAATTGAAAGTATATGTAAACGTAGTTTGATTATTTATTTAAATCTCTTTAACAAAATATAGCAGTAGGTGTATTAAAACTTTATTTTAATATTGCAATAATTATACAGAGAAAAGAAACTACTGCCCCTAAACCAATAATTATAGTTAAAGCTACGCGATAATAAGGTAACATTTACTCACCGTCCACAGAAATATTTCGCAGGAAATCCAAGGCAATGAAAAGCCTTTTCGGTTCTAATGCACTTGAACAACACGATTGGTGTGTTTTGTTTAATGACATTATGTTCACAGACAAGAATACCAGTATTAACAGTTCTATCAATGCTGCCAATTGTTTAGCGCAGCCGGAACAGGAGACGGTGGCATCTCTCCTTCAGGTGTGTCTCTCCCGAAATTACCCAATAGCGATGGAAGTGGAAGAAAGGTGGGATAAATGGTGGCAATAGGATATTTAAGCAGTGGGAGTCGTTATTTATGAACTGCTATTGAATAGTAAGTATTTTGGGATTATAAACCAGGGAGAAAAGAAATAGCCAGGAAGGTGATGATATAAAAGTTTTATGCGAAGATTATATAGTAGAAGTTTTTCAAAGAATCCGACAGATCACTAAATTGTGATTCACAGACCTCAGACGGCGTATAGCCTGACTATTTTGAACTCGGATTACGAAAAGCATTTGTTCAGCTCTGTGCCGAGATATAAACGCCGCATGCCCAAGCGTTGAAGTCTCCGCGTAAGCGCGCGCGCGCCGCCTGGCATTCCCGGAGATTTCGATGCCTGGACGCGAACGAATTCGAGCCGGAGACGGGGCTCGTCGTGACGTGAAAAACTGGCAGGATCCTTGCGCTCTTAACTTAACGAAGGCCGTACAGCTCGTACGCAAGGTCGGTTATTCATCCGCGCTTATTGCACAAGGATTTCATTAAATCGCTTTGTATTCCCGAATAGTCATCGGCGACTGTCTATCGTGACGACGGACGAAATACCAGAACGGTTTCGTGGCACGATTCGGGTAATTTCTGTCGTTACAGTGGAACGAAAAGACTCGACGATTGCCAGCGTTGGAAAGAGGTTTGAAATTTAATTATCCGCGCTCCTCTCTTTGCACCAATTAGCGTTCAATATTTATTCCCACCGGCGCGTAAAGTAAAGAATTCTCTTCGCGGCCGATGCAGTTTTACGAGACGGAATCAGTCCCGACAAGGTTTATGATCTTTTGTTGCATCAGGCGAGATGGGCCCGCGCGGTTCTGCGGGCCCCGTAAATACCAACTTTATTCGATTTCAAAAAGTTGTTAAAAACGAACATGATACCGTTCGGAGGAGGCCACGTGATGCTTCGGCATTATTTTATCCGTCGCGGTTGCGACGGTTTTAAGTTCACTTTGAGTTTTTCTCGAACGGAAGCAGGGCGAGGGAGGTGGAATTTATGCCCGCAATAAAAGCTCGAATCATGCTTGAGATGAGATTCGGCTCCGTGTAAAAACGCCTTTGGCCGACCTTCCATTGGCGGTTTGTATGTTAAACTTCGCGAATCGTCCTTAGTGTTTTATGATTTTTTAAAGCATCTCCCGAGCCTTACTCTTCTCCTAAATGTACAAAGAAATCTCTCCTAACTTTAGCATTATTACAAAACACTCGAAGTTCTTTGCTCAGAATTCGAATAGGTAGGTACCGTAAACTGGTGGAACATTGGAAGTACGAGGTAACACATTGGCAGTTACTTAATATGTATTAAAGAAGGAAAAGGATACAAATTTTATGCATGTTGCCTAAATATGTACAAGTATAGGTATAAAGTTTTCAATGAATATAATTTGAGGGGTTCTCTTTAAAAAAAATCCCCAATATCGCGCTCCTTTCCAGGCCGTCAAAGTAGGGAGACGGTAAAAGTAAGACGGACAAAGAAGAAGGTAAATTTTCGGACGATTCTTGAAAAGTGTCAATTTTACACCAATAAAAAAAGTTTTTAATTTTCAACTCTTTTTGCATTTTACATGTTTATCACAGTACAAAAATACATTTTTTTTAATGCGTGGACTATAGTCAAAATCCGGCTCGAGTCGAAAAACGCAACGAAAGGGTTAAGGCAAATGTAAAAATGTTAATTTTTATATTATATTACAAAATTAATTGAATAGAAACAGAACTAATCTCTCATTGAAAAAATTGATGCAAATAAATTCTCTTAAATAAAGAAAACACATTAGCTACATGCGCAAAGAAGATCTGAAACTCAGATCCATTAAACTTCATGTGCAACACGCATCGAGAAGTATCTACATTCTGTTCGTGCCCCTGCAGCAGCCGCAATTAACTGGCTTCGACTATCCACTGCCGCAGACGTGCAACAAAAACGAGGCGTAAAAGCTTCCGAAAACTTCGGTAACCGTTTGCGCTGGTAATCGTCCGGAGTTCGCGGGACCGTGACAGATTATACGAAAAGACGGACATTAAGGGCACGTGGGCGGTTTATCCAGAAGGCGTAATTGAGGCGAGCACTTTTGTGGGGCGTGCTCGGCTGCGACCTTCGACTCGAAGTAATGAGCGATATTCGCCTAATTAACGTGCTTTCGTAGAACATTTTTGCCAGCTAGTAGAAGCAGAATGTGGATCACGGGAATCTGGGACAGCGGGAGTCCGTCGCGCACGGGTCTCCCATTAATATTCATGAATAATTCCCGCGGTATTAATTATTGCTGCTCACGTCCGCGGCCTCGTGGCGGAAGATCACGCTCGCGACGTGCGGTCGGTGAAGAGTTCGTGGCCTTCGATCGTTTTATAACAGTTCAATGTCAGTAGCTCGCTTAGAACTGCTGCGCGTCTGGGACGTCGCCCAAGTGGAGTCGAAAGATCCAAGAAGAAAATCTGTTGGCAGAAAAAAAGTCACTTCGCGTGAAAACACTGGACTGTCACTCTGGCTGGGAATGCAGTGGCTGAAATGTTTCCGCGCACATTCTGGTCAGAAGTAGTTTAAGTGATGTGTGCAAGTAACGCTGCTCATTTAACCAGCTTCGTATCCTTGTGATTTAAGGCACAATAAAAGGGCACTTTGTCATAATCGTATTGACAGTTCCAAGGATGAATTGTACCCGCTAAATTGCATCGTAAATGCGCAAAGCACTTGGACCGTTAAGGGTCGAAGGTGGCGGCAACAGTGTTCCATTATTCTCGGCTCGAATGGGAAAAAAAGCGCGGGCAATTCATCGATGGGGACGAGATAAATTAACGTCGTTTAGCCGTGTTACAGTTAACACCACGCTGAAACGTGTAACACACGTTTCGCGGTACTTTCTCTTACACTATTGTGCGGCAACAAAAACTTAATCAGACGTGAATATCACGGTCATAGCTTTAGCGCATAAACGAGGTGAACTAGTGCCCTGGAAAAAATATCGCGATGGCGATCGGGTCGTTGCTGTGTTCGACTTGTCGTTCAAGGAGTGATTAGACGCTGCAACGTTGTAGATTATAGAGGAATACTTTCCACCACGTTGAAATTCATGTTTCATAAAAATTCATCGCCGGTACACGATTGCCATCGATTTCTTTTGCAGGCTTATTTTAGGAAGCAGTTTATCAAGTTCGTTTCAGTTAAAGATCTTGGACAATCCGATTTTACTTTCCTTCGAAACTGTTCAACGTTGAAAGGGACATTTTTCGTCAAACTCTTCCCCTCCTTGTTTATGTATTCAGAGCGCGTGCGCAGAACCTGACGTTACGAATATAAGCACTCGCTTAACTCGAACTTTTAACGCTATTAAATTCAGGGGATGACGCAAACACACTTTCTACAATCTACCTAATTTTTTAACTGAGTTTCGGGTGTAATATTAGTATTATAATTATTAAAATATTAATTTCCAACCTCTGTGTATTGAGTTTTATCTCAGAACTTCACCCTCTCCATTATATACCTCTCCTTTCATATCCATGCAATTTTTATTCCGCTGCCTTTTCCGCAAGCTCGACTTTCTCACTGAAATATCACTGATTTACAGACCAAGCAGACTAATCCTTCCAGCAACCCCTGCACCCTTACACCATTCCTATAAATTCCAAGTCCAAGCGTAATAGGGCCCATTATCTATAGAATATATTCTTCCATGTTCTCATCCACTTTCACATCCACCAAACATACTCATCCACCCACTTGCCCCGCGTCCACCTTACAAAGCCAGAAAAAAAACAAGCCAAGAAGGAAGCTGCCCAAGGAAGAAGAACCACCGTCACAAAATTCCCCAGTGTTTCCCCCTGATGCTCGCGTGCACAAAGGTTACACGGTTTTCATCGGCGACGCGGGCGGCCGCGGGGGGGGAAGCTGGCGATTCGTCAGCCCCTACTCCCCGGTGGCTTTCCGGTTCGCCGATCGGCAAAATCGTGGGGAGCACCACCGTCGGCGGCGGAGGTTGAGAATCGCGTGTTAGAGAGAGGGTAGAGAGGCGAGTAGAGGCGATCGGGTCCCTCGGATCAGCTGTGAGAGCGGCGTGGCGCCGTGTGCCGCGGCTCTGACCCGCTGTCAGTTGCCTGAGCCCTGTGCTACGGTTAGGACCGTGCAATCGTCACCTTTCAACCACGAGGAGAGAAGCATCGCGGGATCGTCCTCACGGTACACAACCACCGGGGCACTCCAGCCGCGTCCTCTAGTCCTCGCAGCCAGTTGCGCGTGTTGGACGGGCGGTGGATCGAAAGGGGACAGCGGGGGGCCACGGCGTAGTACCCAGGGAGCAAGCGGTATCCGGCTGCTGCGGTTCGATCCTTCAGAAAGTGATTGGACAGTGGTCATAGAGAGACAGAGAGGGAGAGAAGGAAACACGTTGGTCAAGCAATTGCTGGAAGCCTGATCGATCCTCGCTGCGACGTACAGCTGTAGATCGTCCTCGGTGCTCTGGACCGGGGCTGGAGCTTTAAAGATCGCCAGCGCGCAGAAGGTTGAGATCGAGGCCCAATTCCAGGCGCTGCTCGATCGCGCCCGAGGGGAAGATAGAGGCTTGGTTCGAGTAACGTGGTGGTTTTTGTGGTGGAAAAGTGATCGGAGGTTAATCGGGGAGAAGCTCGACGAAGCCAGCGGCCGCATGCCTCGCTGACAGGTCCCAGGATGATGGTCTGGTAGAGGAGGAGCCTTGGTGGTTCGATCGCGAGAAATGGCGTGCGGAATATCGTTCGAAGCCACCGCCACGAGCACGGTATTTTTCCTGCTGGTGAGTAGCGATTTGCATCCCGTGCTCCTCTTTACACGCAGACGCGTGCCTCGGTGTGCCCGAGGGCGCGCGTGTGCGTGCGGGCTCGTGAGCATCATTTTAATAGGCTCTGATAAGATGGTACGCCGACGGAACGTGGCACTTTCACTTTTTACCGGCAGATGCTTTACAAGGGGGCGTGCGTCTCACGTCCGATGACTTTGTTGCCGATGATCGATCGAGGAAAAGTGTCGCTCCTCTGATTGAGGAAGGTGGTGGTATGTCAGGTTTAATGTCGTAAATATTGTGACTGACGGAAGGGCTGGGACTTCGAAGGACACGACTTTGGGTTTAGGTCGCTCGAGTTTTCGCTTTAGCTCGCTGCGTAGAGTCGACTGTAAATCAGTTTTATGAACCGCTTAATGAGTTTATGAGGTCACTTGGCGCGAATATAAATATCGTGCGCTGGCTCGATGCATTCAGGATGCATTGTACTGGAGCTGAACGTTAGGCTTTGTAACAGTAACATTCACGTTGAACCCGGTGGAATTCAAACCCGAGCGTAGAGTTTAGAGATACTATTTCCTGGATAACTATGTTCTATACACCTTTAGCTTGAGAATATTTCATCGGTATTATGTTAATATTGGGTGTACGTTAAAGAAAGGAGAGGCTGGTATTTTTCTACGTCTGATTAATGCGAAGGAAATTGTGGATGGTGGTGTAATATCGTTCTGTATTTCTTCTTGGCTACTTCTTCGATATTTTATTTATTTTTGTGGAAGGATATTGAAAACTCTTCGCACAAATTTTCATAGATATTTGCAATTGCTTTTGTTTAATTTTTTTTTTAATTCTATTTCATATTACATGGAAATTGGAATGCAAGGGTTTCGAGTAATTTGTGAAGCTGATAATCGATTACACGAATACCAAAGACCATCGGCATTTCCTTATTTCACAAACCGAGAGCAGGCATTCAACATCTACACTAAATAACTCCAAATTACATCACAGGCATAAATGTCACGAATTCGCTAACGTCAACCTTTGTTGCGTACTCAACGCGAGCCATCATATTACTTTCAGAAACACCACCCTTTATAATATAAACCGTGACATTTCCTCCAGTAATTTGATCAATGTTCCCATAGCCCGTTTAACAACGCTTTCCCAGTTAAAACAATAGATACATTTTTCCTATTCATACAGTCTACTCGAAGCGTTTAGATTTAATATTAATCATACACCTAAAATTTCTACAGACAAAGTAATATCTATAATCTGTAAAATACCAGTGAAACTTAATGTTGGATCCAGTTCAAGTATCGTGTACCCATTCTTCGAATCGGTAATTTTATTCTCGGGAGAGGAATGCGTTTTCTACAATGCCATGTCGCAAGTAATAAAGTAATATCTATTCAAAGATAATTAATTGAGACATTCGTAATCATCCCCATCACAGCCATGGATGTTTTCACACCTCATTCTCCATCAAGAGACTAAATGACTTCGTTAATGTACCTCTATCATATTCGTCAGTATATCCTTCTCAACGTTTCACACATTGCATCTCACTTGGAAGGTCATTACCACCTCATAGTCACTCAATAAAACATTAAGCAGCACTGTACTGAGCAAGGAGTACCGGTTCTCGTTTGATCAGCGAAATACTGGGCACAGTCCGTGACTACGTGACGCCAATTTAATCGAAGAAAATAATTATATAAAGAAGGAAGCACCCTTGACGAGACTCGAACCTCCTTTTCTCGGATTTCAATTCGAAACGCTTGGCCTGCGGTTCTTCTGTTACTTACACCATTTAGAGTGGGGACATTTAACGCCCATAAGCAATCTCTCATAAGAAACTGTGACTCACTTACAACTAATATTCTAGAAGCCACTCATCAAACCCCATATTTTAACACGCTAACTACCACGCAAGTTTCACTAGAGTGGCCTTCATATCAACTGAATCTATTTTTAATTTATCTCATAGTGTTTCACTGATTCCTCTAGCCATTGCCAAAAACCATTAGCGATGGTGCAAATCAGCATGAATCACAATGCTTAACACAAAAGGGTAAGATTTTAAAACAGCATTTTACTGAATCTCACCACAAAAGCAACAACAACTAACTATGTATTAATCTAACACAATCTAATGGTGTAGTAAATACATTATTAATATTTTTATAAAACTGTAACCCATATGGCGATAACGTTACAATCACAGTTGGGCAAAATGTAATCATAATTTGTAATTTGTAACTAGATTATATTTTGCCCAACTCTGGGTGCAATCAATGTGTTCAGCCTCGTTCTACCCCAAGAAACTCATCCACGCCACAAACTCGTTATCTACAATCTCCAACATACCTTCATCACATAGATGATCTTCATCTGGAACTATATGTCCCCAACTAATAATTAATAACGATCAATGCCAATGAACTCCAATAAACTTCCCTCGAAACATTAACGTCTAAACGCAGACTATCCTGCACTTTGAAAAACAGTACCGTTTACATGCAAACCGTGACATTTTCCTCGCCGGTGTCATCAATGGTTGCCCCATCGTATGTAACAGCGCTAGGTTGGCGTTATGATTTTGCACCGCGTGACGACACTGTCGATCATTGCTGCCCCAGCTCTATTCCGGTTCTCGCGAAACCGATGCGTTACAATCACACCCGGTGGCATTCGCGCACGGCCGTGTGTCGAGGTGCACACGCAGCTTGGAGTCAAGGATACAGCCGTTATCTAGCCAGCGATTGCTATACTTACCGCGGCGGTACACGCTGGTCGAGCGCCTGTGCTAGAGCGTTGAATCGTAGATAGCGGTGATGGGTGCTCGATCCGCTCTCTTGCAAATTTTCGATCGTTGCCTCGCTTCGAATCACTCCGGAACACTGTTATTATTACACGGGAACGTGCTGCGCGACGCATACCGCGCGTGTGGATTAATAACGTTGCCTATTGCGCATTTTGTGGCGGATTGAGCGATTTCAAACGAGAGGTGTGCGAAGAGTTTCAAGACTGATTAAGGGTTCTTATAGTGCTTGAGATTGGAATTACTGTAGAAGTGATTCGACGCAATTTGTAGTGTTCTGGGGCTCGTTACTAGCATATGGTGCATGTCACGTCGATGGCGAGCGCGCTCGCCTTCGTTATGCAAGCGTCGAATGCTAAGTTGCCGCGGTTCCTACGGGAGATTACGCTTCTACGCTCTGACTTATGCAATATAGAATCGCGACGATCCTCAGGCCAGCTATGTCGCCGATGGGACTGTCGTCTTTAAAATCGGGGAAAGGTCTGTACCGTGACGTGGTATCTTCTAACGTGGCTGAAGGTCGATCGTCCTGCTTCTAGTGAAATCCTTTGATATCTAGGTGGATCGTCAACCTTTTCGAAAAGATGCATTTGTTTTTTATTGTAGGGATGTTTGAAATTTCTTTGGGGAGGGAAAGATTGTTTGCCACTGTTTGAAGTGGAATCTTTTACACGTCTTTTTTGGAAGTAGAATCTTTTCAGGTGGAAGGGATCGTCTACTATTTTTTTTCTGTGGGGGTATATATTGATTAAGGTACGAAACGATGTAGTTCTCCGATCAGATAGTATAGTTATTAAAATTAATTCAATTGTGGCAAAAGAAAATGTGTAACATCTGTAATGTGAACCTGAAATTTTACACAGAAGCTTTCTACTATGTGTTACTTACTTTGAATCAGTATTTTCCTCACGCATTCCCTGAAACGGCAGTTTGCGAATTTTATACACTGTGCCCACTTTCCCCCACACGTATCGGAGGAATATAAATTGTATTAAAGTTGCGGGTAAACGCAACACAGAGTGGTGCCTCGATCTGAACGAAACCGAAAGCTTTGATATTTTATTCAATTTTATAAATAAAATTTCTGCATAAAAGGACGATACTCACAGGAGCTTTAATTTGTATATATAAAAGAAGAAGTCCTGACTGACTGACTGACTGATTCAATCATCAACTCATCAACGCCCAGCTCAAACCAAGGAACGTGAAATTTGGAAAGTGTTTTCATAACGTAGGCGTCCACTAAGGAAGGATTTTTGCAAATTCTGTTCCCAAAGGGGTGAAAAGGGGTAAAATGTATTTTCTCGGATTCCTTAATATCAATTAAGACCGATTAGTAATCAACTTGGTTCTTATTCACAAAGATTGCTCACACAAATGCCTAAAAACCAATTTCAAAAATGGGCCTTCAGCAACCCCTAAGGGGGTGAAGAGGTGTAAACTGTGTTTTCATGAAGTCCTTAATATCTCTTAGGCCCGAAACGAAGCGCGTAGTATTTTGTTAGTACTGCATATTCTTCCATAAACTATTCAGTTCCTTGCGTTGCTTAAATACCCACTAGGAGGATCATCGTTCAAGAAATACCTATGAGATTATTTTCTTTACTTCAATATTTTCACTTTCCACCAAGCCTTTCTATTTCGTTCAAAATTCTCCACGACCCATTCGATCATTCTTTAAGCATTCCGACATTCGGCGCATCTTCTACACCGATACATCGCGAAGCGCTAGTAGTAACAATCGAAGGTCAGGAGTCCCCGTGCGGTTGTCTCACGAAAAAAATAGAAGGAATCCGAGACAGGGGATGGCAATCAGAGAGATTACCCGTGGCCAAGATGCGGGCCCCGAGACAAATGCGTGCACGTGTCGAGAGTCGCGCGAATACCAGTTCCGTTTCCACTGCTCGACTCCGCGATCACGTGAGCCGAGGTGTAATTAGCCGCGGCAAAACGATGCCACGACACTCCCCGATGTTCAAGGAATTTCGGACATTAATAACCGATTAAACGCGATTAATCGACCGCGATCCGGTTTCTTTGAAAGATACCTCGACCGGCCGGTTGATTAAGGATGTACATGGCACTGTTGATAATTATGAAGTGGCTGATCCTCGTGCTCCGATCTTCACAAATAACCGGTTGGGAGCCTCTTTTTAAACAATGCGACAGGAATCCTATCGAAGCGCAATATGGGCGTAGGTATATTCAAATACCTGCACAGACCGTTTCCCTAGGTGTGCACATACATACCTGTCACCCATTACTCAACAACTCCGCCATCTTCAACCCCTATCACCCTCACCATCTCTCTGCATCCATCCCACCTACAATTCTCAAACCCTTATCCCATAAATCGGCGAAGAAGCTAGCGAACCATCAAGCCCCCTCAGATCCCCAGGTTCTTAGCTTCTCGGCTCACTCGCTAGCCTGATCCCATCGAATCCCTCGCGAGTTTCTCACGGGCAGAGTGTCGAGTGCCGTCAGGAAACGGCCCAGACGAGCGAAGACTCGAGGGGCGGCAGCCGAGGCATTTAAAGCGACACCTCGACGCATCCGAATGGTTTCTTAATTCGCCCGAGTTCGCGACACACCAACGACCATTGCAGGGTTTAATTGGTGCAGCGTGCACGGCCGCGGACTCCAAGCACCGAGATAATTGGATAATGGCCAGTTTAACAGGCAATGCCCGGTTTGAAGAGGACCACGATGGCAGCCGACGACGTGGAAGTGACGACAAACGGTACAGGGCCGCGCGAGCCTGTCCCGGTTAATTAAATTGCGAAGCGGCGCAGACGTTCGGTCCCGGGACCTGGCGAAAATTGATACCAACCGCTGATACACCCCGCTGCGTTAACGAGCGACGACCGTTGTCCCGTCGGTGGCAAAAAGCGGCGTACAATCGGTGCTTACGATAAATCCGTTCCAGCCGAGTTTAACAGGCGGCCGCGGCCAACGGTAGCGATCCTGAATAAAAATTCGCGTGTCGCGTTTCGTAATGGCCCGTACGGGCGATGTCTCGTTGCTTTTTCGCGCGTTTACTCGGCGCCCGCGCTTCGCTCCGCCGACTTCGACGTGTTGAAACTGGCACTGGGGAGATTTTGGAGCAGAACCCGTTCCTACGTCGCCTCCAAATGATTCTTGGTTTCTCCGATAGAGGAATTTGTAGATTTGCGTGTCAGGCCAGTGGTTGGGACATTGCCGTGGTCGTTGAAGCATGGTTTTAGTAATGGGGGTATTTGCGAGCGAGGTTTCCATTCGCGATGTGGGGAAGAGAGAGCTTTATCATGTGTGAGACACGTTTGTAGACTAGAAGAGGTGGTGAGGATAAACATCAGGATGCACATTCACTGGACATAGGTGGGAGTTGGATGAAAGGATAGAAGAGGGTGGAAGAATTTTAAATTTTCAGTTAGAGCAATCATTTTCTTGCGGTTTTGTGAGAAATTGTTTCTCTCTGTCTAGGAAACATACAAACATTTGAGAATTGTATCGTACTCGTTACTAAATAGATATTGAGATTAGTTTTACTATATTATTATTACTGTTAAATGTCTTTATTGGCGATAATTATTATTATTATTTTTTTTCACGGGTAAATACCCTTTAGTTTGCAATGAACAATTCAGTAAATGAACAAAGAACAAATGTGAAAGAAAAGAAAAGAGAAGAAAAACCAGTACATAAATAAACAAGCAATAATACAAGAAACTAATAGAACTAATGAACTAATAATATTAAAATTAGAATTAGAATTAATGGACGTGTACCGAGGCGTTACTGGGAGCCCAAGCCCGCAAACGATATTTAAAGGTGGCAAATGTACCATAAAAAAAGTCAACATGTTCGCTATAAATTCATACCAAACGAAGTGTCGTGTCTCCATAAGTAAGAAAGGGAAGGCGATCTGAGAGAAACAATAGGCGTATAAAGCGCAAAATAATGGTGAAAGGCGAACTAAGTAGAACCCTAAAGAGACTATACACCTAGTACCACTATTCCTATACCTCATCTTCCACATGTTCATCATCCAGGTTTCCTCCAGTTCATCGTATAACCACCATACACATAAGATTTCCCTTCATAAGAAATTCAGGTCATCTTAAGTGGAATCTTACAAATTCATGCCCACAATCCTTCCCCATTATCTCCCTATCTACGCATACCCGAGCGTAAGAACCTCGATCATTCCAACAAAAGTTCCACATCATCGACACATTATTGCTCCGTGTGTTCAATACCTCACCTTGAAGCCTTCATTGGATCCTCCACGCGATCCCTTCCGTGAAAGCGTGTAAACTGCGGGAGAAACGAGAAGAATAGGGCGCATCTGTGGAGGCAGAAACGAGTATTTTATCGTTGATTGGAATACCGAGGACGGTGCCGGTGGAAAAAGATTGCACCAGACACCCGTCTTTGTGCGCGAAGAGAAAGCCCTCCCCCGGGTGGTGGACATAAACTCGACTTAATAGAGGGAAGAATTTACGAATTCGCATAACGGGCGACCGTTTCTCTGCGCGTGTCGCAGTTCGTGGCCTTCGCAGAATGGTCATTGTGACCGAAGGTCACGGTCAAAGGGAACGATCTTAGCCTGTCAGGCGATCGGTGCACGCTCGCGAAATTTATGCCCTTCCCAGACTCCCTCGCTGGCTGGATTATATTGAATTATTATTAATTACGATTGTTATAGGCTCGTACACCCGGGCTGGTGATTAATGCCTGGATTACAAAGATATATTCCGCTTCGCCCTGTCCCTGCGCCCGTTACTAATCGAATCCATTCCACGCGATCCTTCTTTGGGCAATTTATAAATTGCCCCGTGTTGCATGGAACTTGTAGCTTTGTCGCGTATTTTGCATCGCTTCGAACTTGCCACAGCTTTCGCGGGGTGGTGACATCAGCCCCATCGATCTTCCTCTTTCGACTATTCGTGTAGCATTTCAATGGGTTTATGTGGCGACTTAAGGAAAGGATTTGACGGGTTTGGAAGGCCGTTGTTCTTGGGGGAATGGATGGAGGGTGTTGGAGGTTTTTTTATTCGATGGTTTAAGGCTTGTTTAGCTGATAAATTGGGATTTGTTGGAAAGCTCCTTTGTATTAGTTTGCAGGGAATTACGAAGAAAAGATGTAGAAGTTAGGAAGACATTTCACAGCAAATCGATTATTTTTCGAACTTGATGTCAGGGGATTTTGACGAAATTTAAATATGACGTAGTCCACGGGGAATTAGGGGGGGTTTAAGTCATCATTTTCCTGGTTTTGAATTTTTTTAAAAAGTACGCGCCGTCGAAATTGGCCATTTTTGCTTACTTTCACGGGAACGGGCTCTACAAATGAATTTTTATCTCAGGAACTATTAGACCTATGCACTTCATTCTTCTTTCACTTCAAAGAAGAAACATTGGCCTTCTGGAATAAATTTTTCTTTAAACAGAAAAATAATTTTTGCAACTCATTATAATAAACAAATTCTTCTTTTGCATATTGTGCTTAAAGTTCTTGTTTTTAAGAATCCTAAAAAATTATAACCAAATTCTTTGAAACCTTCTCTATCAAATAACACCTTGATTGGGAGGGATGCTCACTTTAAAATTGTCACTTTTAGCCTACATCAAATTCAGCTTCCATCCATCCTTTCCTATTAATCTACGTTACCTAAACATTTTTACTCAAGATAGTAAGTCCTATACACTCATTGAAGTTGAAAGTCCCCTTTTAAAATCCCATAAAAGATAACTACATTTACAACTGAAACCCAGGAACTTTAATCTCGCGAGTCATCGTCAGAACCAGTTGCTTCGAAATTCTCATCTGTAGTATGCTTGTCGAAGCAAAATTGTCGTAAAGCCACTATCTCGATAAAAGTTCGAACAATGAAACTTGTACTTATTTTAGCGTCTGTTATCAGCGATCACGGGGTCCCATACGTTCTCCGGTGTAACGATGTAACGTGCGCGCGCGCTCCACGGGCTACAGAAATTCACGCATAAATCACCGCACTCCTTATCAGGCTCCACACTGTTCTGTGTGTGGTATCCGTGGTGCACCTGCGTGAAACACGAACGCACGATCGGCATTGAAAGATCGCGTGGAACTCCTGTTCGAAACTTTTATCGATTTTATTTCACCACAGCGTAAAATTCTCGCAGGATGATAATTAAACTCGAGCTTTTTAACTTCTACCATCTGAAAACTCGAGGCACCCTCCTTCACCTGAACTTTTTCCACGATTGTTGTTCACTGTGGGGAATAAATAAATGCCAAATGCACCGACTCCATGCATTTGTCAGATTGATTTAGCACTTCCAGTGGTTGAAAGGTAAATCTGATGAATTTGAGTATTTCCTTTGGTGTTTGTTTTAAAATTTAATTTTAATTAATCAAAGTGCAATTATTGTGATATATTAATAATCATCTTCTTCCGAGCTTTTCTCGTGTCATCGCGATTCCCAGCACAGCTGGAGAGGGCTCTATAAAAAACTCACGCGAAATGGAAAGGACGGAAGAAAAAAAGAAAAAGCCCAGTTGCGCAGGAGACTTCAATTTCGCGCGGGTCACTTTTTGTCCGTCGTTGGTTCGCGTGCTGCTTCTAGAAACCGTCAGTGAAAACCGGTCCACCGATATTACGAGAGAATTTATCGTTGCCTTGGCATCGGTCGTTGCTGCGAACGGCTGCAACGGTACAATAGAAAACAGATTATGAAGACTGCACTGCTACCAGATTCCACTCGCCGATCTTCGACAGTCGTCGAACATTTATCCCTGCGTCGTTCACGTGGCGAACAGTTGAGGACATAGTCGATTCGTGACCATTCAGAGCTGAACATCAGGACGGCAATAATTTTCGAGAAACATTTGCTAAAGTGGCGACAGTAGAACATATATTGCGATAGCACGAAATCAGACAATTTTGCGAGGCTTATATATAATAATATTAAACCCAACGGGACAGTGGGATTTGGTAGACTAGATTCCAAGGAGAATATTAAGTCCGCGTCGTGAATTGGTGTCAGATGAGATAATCAGGTGATGTCACGCGTCTTTCCTTCTTTTGTACGTATTTCGCTCGAAGAAGTTTATTGGAATTTCTGTAGGAGAAATGGATAAACACTATCGAAATAATTGAATAGATTTGTAATTTGAGGGACGAGGTTTTTGCTTGGGTAGATAGCAGTTGTTGATGGAATTAGGAACATTATGAATATTAAATCGTCTTAGCACAGATCAGTCCATTTAGTTGCCAAAAAAAAAAAAATGGACAATGCTGGACTCAGTCTTGTCCTTCACAATGTCTAGCTCAGTGGCACACCGCGATTGGCTAACGGGTCTAAATTTCGTGTCGTAACCGTGTCGATCCGATTTCAATATCATTTCCCTCCTGCTAAAACGATTCCGGGCGTCTAGCGGGAATGAAAAAAGTGTTGCAAATACAAACGTGACACTTGACGAAAGATCGATAGAAGCATTGCCGGAACCCGAGCGTTACGAAAGTTTCTCTGTTACAACGTAACGCGGGCGCAGTTACACAGAATGATGTAGGGCATGCGTGGCATTCAAAGCTGTCCTGTTGACCAAAAAATTCCAGTCAGTTTGCATGTAGAAAGCTTCGTTTACTTTCTTCGCTCAATCCCTGCAAGTCTTCCAATCTCAGCTGATACTGTTTCCTATTAAAAGCCACAGATGCCCGAGCCAACGCTAAAAAAATGAATTGAGTACTTACGATTTAAAAGAATCTAAAAAAATTATATCTACGCGAAGTACCTTATTCCTAAAGTACCTAATTGAGATAAATCACTTCAAACCTTTCACTAGCAACACACGCTCATCTCTCCTTTCTATCTTCTCATTTATTCGATATCTAAAGGTGTTTTGACCACTTGTAAGAGTTTCTTTCACACAAAAGGGTATTGCACGTAATCTGCACCTTCTTATCGGTCGTTTGAAGAAGGAATAGGAGGCGTTGCTTTGATAACAAAGCAGAAGAAGCGAGAAGATAGGTCTGCAGGTTCGAGGTCCCGTTAAGAAGCATTAGAGACCTGCGGAATTCACGCGTTGCATTGTGGCGGTGGTACACGGTGGTGGTCGTCGTGGTTTGGTAACGGTACACCGTAACGGAGAAAACGATGCCCATTTCTCGTGTACCGCTGTTCTATTCCGAAAAAATCACAGGGTCCGCGAGAGATTACGTTCGACGAGAGGGCGTCGCGTTTTCATGGGGTCGTGGGTTATCTGCAGGATGCAGGGGGTGCACCTGATTGGTTGAGAGCTTCGTGATAGATGAATTCTAATGGGGAATGCAGGATTTTGCAGTAGCGCATTGGAAATATGCGATGGATGTTGGTAAATTTTTATTGGACTGCTAAAATGTAAAATACTGTTTAATTCGTTCTTATTACTTTTTTGGAATTAATTTACCTACATATTAATCAAAATTATTATGTATTCTCTGGGCAGGTACTCGTTGATTAGGATGCCTGGTTCTACCTACATCTACTCTTAAAAATTCTTATTTTAGAGAACAAACAGTAGGGAGAACCGGAGCTGGTAGGCCACTTTTTCAGTGTTTGATTTTTAATAAATTATGTGGACGAAATATCATTAAACCGGTTACTATATTTGATAGAGCATACATTTGGCTATCTGATGAAATTATTAAAGTTCACTCAATATGATAAAACTTAAGGTATTTTAATATTTTCCTAACACCTTCCATGCTGGTCAACCAGCTCCATGATCGGGGTTGGTAGACGTACAGCATGAGGTAACTTGACTATAATTAATAAATCAACGCAATGCCACAAGAGTTGTTTCATTACAAAGTCTGATTGATCCAGGAAAAAGTTTGAAGTGGCGTGCGTTCGTGTGATGCATCACATTACACCAGTCACATGAGGACAAATCACAGTCGTTGCTCCCTTACCCCCATTTCCTGTGTCGCCACAACGAGGAACATCCGTCGATAGTTCATAACGAGAACGAAGTGCTTTTGTTTATTACTAATTCCGCCTCGTGTATCGTCAAGTTCCCGCCGTCGCACGATCGAGAATGTTCGTCGCGGCAAATTGATTCAATCTAACTGTCACTGCGCAAGGCTGCGTCACTCGCGTTCAATATTTCCTGCATCAAATTCACCGCGCCAGCGCGGAATAAACGCGCGTTTGTCCACCTCCGTCGCCATTCTTATTATCACGGGAACAGTCGCGTTTCGATTGTTGTCGCGAAATTTCGCGACGAGAAAAAATTGATTTTCATAACTGGTTCCTACGCCAACGGAG
Source organism: Andrena cerasifolii (assembly GCF_050908995.1). Lineage (NCBI taxonomy): Eukaryota > Metazoa > Arthropoda > Insecta > Hymenoptera > Andrenidae > Andrena > Andrena cerasifolii. The sequence continues at coordinate 10,561,643 of NC_135124.1, read as the reverse complement.
ACCTTTAAATCACACTCGGCGCAGGGGGCTGCATTTGAATTTGTCAGCAAATTGTTTCGAATGTTGCAAATATTTGAACAGCCGCTTTTTCTTCCCAGCTAGCTCGAGCATCAAACTTCCGTCCATTTCAAGAAAAACATGGGGTGGTTAATTCAACCAACACCATTTTATCCTCCTCCAGCGCAGAAACCTCTCATACGGCACAGGTCTCCGAAATTCCCACGAAAAACAAAGGTTCCCTGTCGCAAAATAAAGCAGGAAATACGACGACAGATAACCCGACCAGAACACCTAAGGACCCATGTCCCATAATTGGCTCCACTTTATTTCGAGACGCAACGAGAAGCATCAGCGCGACACCGTGTGGTCCCATAGTCAGATCTACTCCACTTGGACGAGAGGGAGGAGGAAGGGAGGCGCGCGAAGAAGGTCGTGGGGGATCGATGGAATGCAGGCGAAATCGGAAACGCGGGCCCCGGGTTGTGCGAAACTTTCGCCGCTAGAACAATCCTGGAAATAACTTATGGCGGGCCCCACCGCCCAGACGTGGTGCTCGTGCCAGCCGAATCGGATGGCGCCAGGTATTTTTAAACTCGCGCGATAACAACGAGCGGCTGGATTCCAGGGGAATAACTGTCTCTACCGAACGAACCACCTTGCGAAATCTCTGGCTGTCGCTCCGGGATCGTCACACGCCAGGTCGCCTGCAGCCACCCCCGCGTCTCGTTCCCGCCACGCTTTGATCTTACGGAATAATGAAGCTCGCAAAAATGCCGACCTACGCGGCCCGGCGTCGCTATAATTCACGCGGCACGCTTTGCCTCGCGGTCCCTTCCCGGACCACTTTGGTCTCGTGTCGCCGCGAGTCCCCGCGAAGCCAGCGCGCATTTGGGCATCCCTTAATTAAAAATCGAAACGTTGAGCGTATGTTAGAGGAAATGGGTTTTACAGAATTAGCGAAAGAAACTGAGTGGATTGATCGAACAATGAGACGAGGGAGTAGAGGCTCGCCTCTCCAGCACTCGTATCTGCAGATATGAACTTCGAGCTCGCCTGTCCGCCCCCTCCCCGTCCCATTGTAATAACCGCTCTGATCGGCTAGCTGCAACCACATTGTTTGTACAAATGTATCTATCAGCCGCGGACTAAAAACTGCCGCGTGTCATTAGGCAATTTATCGGATAAATCATTGCGACACGTATGAAATTGATAGGCGGCATTGTTCCGTGCACGCGCGATCCCAACGAAAGCTCGAGGCCTTAGATCTTAATCGCGGGCAGCTCCAAACAGTTTCGAGAGCCGCTGCGAACCTCGGCGCGCTCGCTTGCACGCTGGTTGCAATAAATATCACCCCAACGAGCTGAGACTGCTGCCCCGTTTCAGCGAAATTTTTTTATCTGCAATAGCGTAACGGAATCAGTTCTGGGTTATTTCGCCGGCAGTTGGAAGCTTATTTCTGTTTAAAAGGTTTTTCTATTGCAACGTGAGATGTTCTAGCAGTTTTCTGTATAATTTAGTCACTATACTCATCCCTTGGCTGTAACCGACTTTACTTTACTATTTGAAAAATCTTCATCCCTTAAATCAAACTCGGAACCATGAAAGTTTCTCGAAAATCTAAAACTTCTACCTTCATTTTCAAATTCAGGACTTTGCAGCAAGAAGGGTGCAGGTCCATCTTTACCAACTTCAAGTAAATTAGAAAAATCTGTTTATACAATTATTGCTTTGACTTAACATTGAAAAGAAAACACTAATTGAAAACTATATATTTTTCACACAATAACTAGTAGTTATTAAGTTGATAAGTTTCTATTTCTATTTCTGGCAAATTTTTCAAATCTTTTAAGTGGGTGCAGATTCAAAATTTGCAATAAATCGTTCATTTGTTATAAGATTTGCATGAAACGTGCACCAATCAATGTAGAACTGTTTTTGCGAGGCCCTCAACTATCTTTTTCCTAACTAGAATTTTTTTAAAGTTGCACAGTAATCTTAACATACTCTGCTTCGAAATCCCTTCACAGACTAAACCTTATCGTCCCTTTTAACTACCACTGTGTCATCATCCTACGAAGGCCCATACTCTGTTCACGAGATTTCCCCGCGATTCGCAAGCAAAAAACGTATGTACAAGAGGGTGCGCGAGCAGAGGGCAAAGTCTGCGGAGAAGCATGAGACACTCGGTCAAGAAGCGAGACGTGGGTGGCGCCACGGAGGACTGAGGATTCCCGCTGCTATTAATAGAACTGAGGTTATCTCTCCGGCTCCTACATATAGTCGAATGCCAGCGTAGGGTGGAGTTTCACGAAGGGTGTCGTGCGGGCAGATTATTTGTACCGGTTCTCTGGAATGGTGTGCGTCAATCGTCCTATGAGCGTTGCTTCGGACGCCCGTGTACAGGGTGGTCCCTGCGAGGTGGCCGATTCCCTTGAATCGAGAGGCTGTCCGAGATATTTCCCCTTTCATTCCGCTGCGAGTGCATTAACATAATCGAGCGACAATGTCCAGTGATCGAAGTACCGGAGAGTGGCAACTTGGCCATTTTTTGAATGACTTACGGCACTTACGTCAAGGATCTGCAAGGTGTTGAAGTATTTCCAAGTTTATTGGACAGAGATAAGGCGAGCCATGACTGCGTCGGACGCCCTCGACGCCCGGTAAAAGGCGTTGAAGCGAAGATAAGCGATTTCGCGGCTCCTTTTGACCCGCGCTCGGGACTAGGAGCCTCGTGTTAACGTATTGGCTGAGATTTTAGAGGGCGATAGATTGCAGAGATTGGGCGGGAATTAATGGGCTGGTGGTAGAACGATGAAGGAAAGCCGGTCGACGAAGGGAAGTTCGGCTGGCAAAAGGCAGTCGAAGGGAACGAAGGCGATGGATGCCCGCAGGTGTTAATGGCTACGAGTGTTACCGCCTGTGAAGCTTATCCGCGCTGCATGATTTAAGAGGCGACGTTGAACGATTGAACGCCCGTGCTCGTGGAACTAAAACGCGAATTTCGTTAATAGAAGCCGACTACTCAGCTGACGTCCGAGAGGGAGTCGTGAAACGATTATTTGCTCCGGCTCGGGCTACACATGCGGAGGATATAAAAGCGTGTTCGTTGGTTATGACATCGTCCCGCCATCAGCGCCGGTGTAGTTCGTCTCTTTCTCTTTTTTTTTTTTGAAACATCGACGTGCCGGGGATTCTCGAGCTGTTCGAATTCAAATTGTCCTTTTTAGGCGGACCTCAATTTACCGCGTACACGCAATTTGCATTTGCTCGAGGGGTCGGATTTATGACGGGCGGATTCTTAATGAAGTGACGAGCCGCGCCGGCAAGATGGAAAGATTAATTGAAACGCACCGAGAGGGAACTTCGAAATGGAATTTCACGCGAAAATTGATTACGCTGCAGTTCCCAGTGACACGCGGATGCTTGACGGGTTAATCGTGGAATTGAAAAGTCCCGCATGAGATACGAGGCTGATAAGACACTTTGCGCCGTGTATGATGATTAAATTCAATTTACAGGGCCCTTTGTTACACATGTTGCAGTGCACTTTTCAAAACACGTCTTACCACTTTGAGCTACACGATCCTTTTGATATCAAGCATGCTACCGCCTCAATTCCTATCGCACATCCATTGAATCTTGTGTTGTTTGATTGTTACCATATTTAGGAGGAATACAGAGTAAATTTAGGAGCTAAAATTGACTATTCTTCTTTTAATATTTATAAAAAAAACACAGACCAAAATATACCTAGAATATTTTCGAAGTCTAGGACAAATGAAGATTCAAGTGACGTTTCAGAAAGTATTATTATTTTATTATTATATATTATTAATCGTCTTTATTACTCGAAAAAAAAATAAAACCTGAATATTTACATGAGTTTTCCTGAGTGCTCCTGAGTATTCATGTACCTTACTACCCATTAATCAAAAGAATCTCTAAAAAAAATACACAGCACGTTTAGTCGTCAAAGAAGTAAATGAACGGCGCAACAGGGGAGACCAGGGTAAAGTGGGCATAAAAGGTTTAAAGTAGAATACAATTTTTTCTGTTCAATAAAAATGTGTCTGAATAAATGCATAATATAATTTAATCCTTACTATTGACAAATTACGAGTAGCAATGGTTCAGATTAACTTAGAATATATTAAAATTCAACTTGAAAAGAAAAAGCGATAAAAAAAAGAATAAAAAGAATAAATTAATTATTTAATACTGTTGGGATTAATGTTTTCTCGAACGCGTGTGCACGTATGCTGATAAGCTTGTTTTAAACACGTAGAGAAAAAATTGAGTTAAAATAATATATTTATGACTGATTCATCCAAAAGACTAAATTGAAAAGAAAACCAATTAGAAGTCCCTAAAAATTAATTCTCAAGTTTTTAAATGAATTTACATTTTTCGATATCTGAATGTGCATAATTATCATTGTTATATTACATACATTTATTATGTTACCAAAATGTGTAAATGTATTTTATTTTTACATAATAAATTAAGAGAGCTAATTTTACCCGAAGGCTCACTTTACCCCGGTCTCCCCTACATGAATCGTGCTGTAGATCTGGCGTGTACCTACACGTGTAGAGGCATAGGTGGAACACGATGGCGCCAAACTCATTGACACCGCGCCATTACTTATTCCCTGATAGGAAGGTCGCAAAAAAAAATGGCAGGCTAGCCTGCGAACTCGCCACGGGTTTCGTGCCGCCGCGTAGGAGTTCACTCCGTAAATCCTCTTGCCAGGCTGGAAAGTAGATCGAAGATTGTGTCACATTCACGTTCGAATCGCGCTGCACGCGGCTCCCGTTCGGACTTTTAATCCAATTATTTTAATCGAGAGGTATCGGCCGTGTAATTTCTTTCATTCAGCCGGGGTATCGTCGGCTTCGATCGTTGAGAACGCTGCTGAGGGAAACCAAGTTGCGTTGTTTCGTGAAATTTCGAGAATTGGCACGACCACGAGGGAGACGTCATGCCTGTACGGGCATTCAAGTCACTGAGAGTCGTGCTTGTGCAGGCGTTGGAATCACCGAGCGCCGAGCCTGTGCAGGCGTTCAAATCACCGAGCGTCATGCAGTACGGATGGTTCGTTTGGAAAATAAACGAGTAACTGATTAGAGATCAAATGTAACTCAGTCTTTAGTCTCTAGTTCGTAGACGCAATGGGTAATAGGAGTAGGTACTACTTCGATATTAGAAGCTTCTTATATACTGCCCTCCTTAGTTAAAATGTCCTACCCATCTAGCATTCGTCCACTTTTTAACAAATGTTGAAATATTCCAAGTTTCACGCGTCTTTCGCCTTTCAGGTAAAGTTAGAAACCCCTGCCTGCTTCGTAGAGATCTAGAAACAGCCTAATTTATTTATTTTTTTACAAGAACGGCACAAAGTAAATGGTAAAACTTCAGTTTCCTCGGATTTTTCGAGATGCTCTCAGCGAAGTTTCTTTCATTATGCCATTATGCATTTTTACTTTCCCTTCAATTCTACTCAAAAACGACACGTCTCCCCCTGAAACGCTCCCCGCGGTACGAAAGCTTGGCGCGAAAGCGATCGATTCTCACACTCGCGGCGAGCGTTTCCCAAGAGACCGCGCCGCCTTCGATTCCCTGAAGCAATCGTATTTACGGAGCGGAATGATGGCGAATTCGATAAAAAGACCAATCGTCGACGGTTTTCCGCGCTGCGCCTGCTAAAATCATCGCGGGTGTCGCACCTCCGAGGAATATCGCAGCGGACTGCGCCGTGGCCTTTCCGCCTCTTTTCCGCAATGTTTACCCGCGAACGAGCTTCGCGATATCGGCGCAGCGTTTCAGGAATTTTGGAAAGGATCCCGATGGCGTCCTTATCTGAACGCTGACTGTTCCTTGCGTCATATATTTGGGCCGTTGACGCCGGCCGGGTTGGAGGACCTCCGCAAGGACGAACGAAGGTAGACTGCCGATAAACAGCCACGTGTCCTGGGCCCATCCTGGGCGACTACGCGTTCCTTTTGTGCACGCGACGCTTCCCTCGCGAGTCCACTTGCCGGGATTCCTGCCCGTTGTTTGCTTTCTGTTTATCCCGGCAATTTAAATGTTTGGCGCCCGGTGGTCGGCCGCGGCTCGTGGAATTTTTGTTATCGCGACGGTGACACGGCAGCCCCGATGCATCCTGTTCGAAACGTTCGGTTTCTCGTTACGGAGGCGAGGCCGCCCGTCCGTTGGATAGCTATGCTTCTCCGTGGCGAACGATTGAATCGCTGTCCGCGGGGAATTCCGCGAAGAAATACGGCTGGAAGGTGGATGAGGCGTAAAGGGAGTTTGGGTTCGGAGTGGTTGGGGAATTGGGGTGAGAATAATCGCCTCGGTATATACATATTTCGCACACCATGTTGGGAGGTCCCTTTTATGAAAGCCAATATAGCAATTAAGTTCCAGATATACGCAGCCGTGACTTTTATCCAAGGGTTGGGGTTTTGTTCAAGAACAAAGCGACGCTTTCGCCGAGGCGAGCGAAGCAGCGTAAAATGTCCAGTCGAGGGCAACGTCAAAAACGATTTTTAGCGAGACGTTATTAAATTGATCCCATCTCCAAGGTGAGCCTGCGTGACTTCGTTTAAACCGGACGGCTAACCTATACGCGGATGCATCCCATGACAGCGGAGCCTTACGGGCAATTAAGCAGTCTTTATGGGCACACAATGTGACACATTCCCCGTGTAATTTCACGGGGCTAAATGCGCCGGCTAGCGCGGTGCAAAGCTACGTGCGTCAGGGTTGCTTTTATTCCCGCCATCGCGCGGAACATCCTGGTGGGATTCACGCAAATCTCCTTCCAAGGAATTTCACCGAGCCGGATGGTTACAATGCCGGATCCGCGCGCGAGTATCGAGGCAGAGGCCGCTGTACGTTTCGCCGCGTTAAAGAGAGGAGTTGGTAATCCTTGCGGTCCTGAATACCGCGTTACCGGCAATGGAAATCCCTCTGAATACAGAATTTCATCAACCCTTCGATGACGAATGATCTATCACCAAGCAGCGAAGAGATTTCTTTTATTACACCAGGCGTCCCGCGAGGCACGAAAAGTTACTACGCGGTAAAAAGTGTTTAACATTTTAAAGCGTAAAGTAGTAAAGAAAAAAATGCCTCGACATGCATGCTAAGCACTTAAAGACGTCGGTAAGGCGCGCACCATAAAGCGATAAAATGGCCACTCATCGAGGGCGTCAATGACCACCTCCAGTATCACTTGGAGCTATAAAATTCTTCGTCGGGGCCCGCTAATAAATCCAGCGAGGAGGAGCCGTTTCCCCGGGCGTTCCACCGTAAAGGAATCGGGGGGGAAGAAGTCTATCGTTAGAAGCAGCCTAGACGGGTGCCCAGCCGGAATTATTTTCGTGCCATCGGACCCGGACGGCATTGAACGACCTTCACCGATCGGGATCCACGTACTTGCCAACCGCAAAACACCCGGGTCCATTTTTAGCTTCCACCCGCCTCTACAGGAGGTAACTGGATATCCGAAGACAGTCTACGAACATCGGCGTGGACACAAGCAGGAAACGATTGCAACTCAGAAAAAGGGACATATCTTTCCGTGAAATGGAATTTTCTTTAAAATATTCAGGCCCTCAGGATCTTCACGACACGAACGAGTTGAAAATAATGTACTTACAGATTATGTGCGTCTTTAGTCTGCTATTCCTGAAGAGTTTTGTTCTAATAGTGGGTTATTTATTTTGGGATAAACCTCGTGGTTGAATCTATATTGTGCAATGAAGTACAGTTTACCAGTGTCGACTCTTCGCGGACAAATCTGTGGCCATTCTTTTGCACGGAGGTGCATAGCGCGTCGCATTGGCTCTCGCCGTTTCAAGTAGCTAATGGACCTTTGTGCACACGTCAGAAATGAACAACTTCGGCGACAGTAACGAATGTACACAGCAGAAGCTCAAGTCAGGGTTAGCCATACGTTCAGTTCCGCTGACGCGAAGAAGCATAAAGTTATATTCAGAATGTCAGCAATAAATATTGCCGCATAATTTAGAACACTGGAGAAGTGGACCGTTAAGTGTGGCTGTCTCGTTCCTTAAGTCACTTTCCCACAGCACCACCACTCGCAGCACAATGGAAGCACTTAAAGTAAATTGTGAGCACTTCCCTGAATAATAAAAAGCAATCGTTAGATATTATTTTCCTGCTTAAAGAAAGTTAAAGAAAGTTAACACTGAGCGACGCGGGAGTGCTCCCTCGAATATTGAATATAAACCGTAACAAAATACGATTTGTGCACATTTTCGGTCATCTGTTCGTGAAGATCCTCTTCTTGCGCCCAATTCTATGGATATCATCTTGAAATACAACCCATTAGGACCGAGCCACGCTGCGTGGACGCCTTAAATTTGTCCGGTTAAATACAAAAGAGCGGTTTACGCTGGTCAGAGTGGCTTTCTTATTGTTGAAAACAAACGACAGGATTATTGCAGCCGACCAGAGTTACGCAAAGTCGATTCTTCGCTGGTCTTGTAGAGCGACCATAATAGGGCTGGATAATTATTCTGATTCTGAATTATCGCTCGATACACGGACGCGTCCCCCGGCGGACTTAAACCGCGTTCGTAAATTCCGTTATTCGCGTGTATGAAAATTTCGCGAGGATTATGATACGGGGCGCCATCGAGCGTCTCTCACGATAGTATTAACGAGCCGTAACGCCGCCATATTTTTCGGCCGCTCTTCCCGACTTTAATGCCCGCACGATTCCCGCGGTTTCACGCGAAAAAGGGCGCGCATTCCACCCCGCTCGCATAAAAGTGCCGTGCCATTGCGTTTTATAAAATTCCACGCGGCGCAGCGGCGCGATAAATTTTCCCCGTTTCCTTAATAAATTTAACGAGCCGTTAAACCGTTTTAATTACTCGTAAAAGCGGCCCATTGGGCCGAACAGTATCGTCCCGCTACGCGGGCCGATTTTTCGCGGATGCGAATGGCTCATCTTTTATAAATCACTGGACAGATATCCTTATTATGCGAGTGTATCCTGCATTGCGCAAGGGCACTCAGAAATTAATTGATCTTAATTTAAAGGCAGCGGTACCCCTCAAGTCCCTCCCCGCAGAGTTATACAACGTGTACGGAATTGGGCATGAAATTATGCGTCCGAACATTTAGAGTCGTGCTCGGGTTTATCTTGCTCGTTAAGCGCGGCTCCGGAAGGAAACTTTTCATACTTATTTAACTCGCGACATATGAAGTGTCCACTTGGAGACATTACTATAGTATCCGCGCAAAGTACGCGAAGCATTTCGCGGTAAATGAAATCCACGGCTGCGACGCTGACGGCGACGGGAAACTGCGAAAGAATTAATTTCGGGAAAGTAATATAACTACTGAGAGTGGCACCTCAATTTATTCTCAATGCCACGCTCGTTGCACGTTTAAAAAACGCGAGGGAGAGTGAATTGTTCGGGGCACGATCGAATGGCGCCGCCGCAGTTTTGCAACGAGATATTCGAGGGATGATTCAGGCCGCATAAATCACGAAATTTCTCGTAATTCGTCGCGAGCCCTCGCCTCCCGTTTCGATACTTTCAACACTTCTCGCGTGCAACGAGTTACTTTTTTTCTCGTGGGGAGGCGCGGGGCACCGCGAAATGCGCGCCGCGCCACGCCAGAGGATAAAAATCGCAACAGCCATTAAAGTCACCTCGTATTTCCCGTGATTTATGGCGGCACGATGCACAAAGCTCTCGGTTGCCGTTATATATCCTTCATCGTATTATGCAGTTTCCACGTGCACGCACCCGTTTGTGATCTTCTCGCCCCGCCCCGCGTGGAATTCGTCCCTCGAATTCGTTCCAATTACTGGGATAATAGAACTGGGTCATTCCGTCATGATGGATGGAAGACGAAGGTGAGCAGGAAGGAAACATTGCATCAACGTCTGCAGTGGAATTCTCATTGATAAACTACTTAGCAAGACGTACCTAAGTCTAGAACAAGCACAGCTACTTAGTCAAATGAAGTGGTTACTAGACGTACAATCAATTGATGGGTCCTTATAGAAAACACTGTAAGTGTCAAAATTAAAATTCTATAATATAGTATTAGCATTGACACGTAGGGAAAAGTCGATACAAGAATTGATTCTGGAACCGTTTCGGAACCGATATAGAACCGAAAAAGTAAGGGTTATGGAACCGATATGGGGAGGGAAATAGGAACCGTAACCAAAACAGATAATAGTTGGACATTTCGATTGTTTATAATAGTTACATGGAATAAAGTTTCTCCATAACTGTTGTAATCAGAAGCTTTTTATAACAGTTTTAAACACTTATTTTCGAAACCGTCTCAAGCCCTGTATAAAACTAGACTAAAATAGGGACAACAAAACAATTATACAAAAGTAAAAATAAAAATAAACAAGTAAGAAATTGACTTATTTAAGGACGGAAGATAAAGAAACGGGTGTGAGACTTGAAGGGCAAGTAGGATGAGCGTTCAAGTATTAAGCGGCAGTGTAGGAAAAAGATGATTTAAACTTAGATGTGGAATGAGAAGGAATAGAGAGTCAATCAATGGAATTGATATCCAGAGAATATTAATTCATTCTGCCCCTTCCACCAAAGTGCTCCAACTCCTCCTACAGTGTTTTCTACATGAATTCTCTAATTTAATTTCGCCCCAGAAAAGCACTCCCACATTCCCCAGCATCCTTCACTGGTTTCCTCATTACGAACAACAACAACGAATCAAGCTACTCGTGACTCTACAACAGCATCGAACCACCAACCACCATCTGGCACCAAAAGAATGACAATGAGAAATGTAGCACAAGGCCAGAGTCGCGGAGATGTTCCAAAAACTCGCCCCTGGAATCGCGGGGCCGTTCCACGATAATTCTTCCACGTCGCGAGTTAACGAACCCGCGCGACACGCAAGCCACCAGACGGATTCGTTCGGGTGGCATTGTTTTTAGCGTTTCACAAGCGGATCGCGCCGCGCGCCCGTGGGATTCGGTGTCATGGCCAGCCGAAGATTGACCTGGGACGGGGCAGCGGTGGCTGGCTGTCATCAGTCACCCGTGAATCTGACCTGGTGATCGAAAAATTCGGCAGCGGGCAGCGCGGACCTGCGGGATCGATCCGCCGATCCGGTGGATCCTCGCTACCAGCGACCTTCGCGCGACGGATCGTATCGCGATGGCGCGTTGTTCCGCTCCTTCACGGCGTATCAGCGAGATTCGCATCGCGCGCAATTTGTCACGGCCGGTCGGCGTGGATGCAATTCGTAACGCGACACGGTGATTTATAATGAGACGTAAGAACGACATAATGGAAACAAACGACGGGTTAATGAGTTGTAACTCATACGGAGGAGCAGCCCTCGCGGAAATAGTCCAGGGGATCGCGCTATTATCGGAATCCACCGTGGAATCCGCGTGGCAGCCGGTTGGCTCCCGAAATTTTGGGGATTGTAATAAAGTGGTTGCTAGCGCGGCTCTCCCCCAGAGACTGGGGCTTGTTTCAAGGGAATTTCATACTCAGGACGGGAATTGGCGATCCGGGGCGCCTCAGCTGGTGTATTTCATGGTTTTGTTTTAAAAAATTCCCAAAGTTCGCGTCATTTTTCGTCCGTCAAGGTAGGCAGACCCCTTAAACGAGAACTCTGCGATAGCGTGTAGCAATCGTGGTTCTTTGGCCTGGAATGCCCATAAACGTGAATAACCCTGGTATAACTAGTTTTACCTACCCACTTGCGTTAAGGAAATAACCAAAAGCGATGTACCCACGAAAGAATCTCGGTCGTGACCCTGAAATCCTCGCTGAATGAGATGAAAGCCTTTCAGCCTAAGCACCGCGAAACGGGAGGCTATTCCCACGCGTAAATACAAAGTTCCCCGCAGAAAACGTCCTCAGTTGTTGCACCTCCGATGGGGGAATGGAAATAGCAGGAGATGCACGATGCATCGCTCGAGTATACCGATAAGGTCTCGACCTGCCGCAACTTCGTGCATTCAATCGCAGCTATTCCACCTTCGGCCCACTTAAACTTACTACCTGTAATCATCGTAACGTTCGATCGAGTCGGTGCTTAATTGCGATATAGAATACGATGGCATAATCGGCGCGATTGCTCGAGCGAACGATGGTACGTGGACGTAGAAACATAATCTCATATGTATAATCATTTCTCCACCTATTTAAGCGCCATTATCCAAGGTCCGAAATTATACGAATCCTCGTAAAAAATTGAAAATTGAAGAACGGAATGATTAATATTGTTCCTTTAATCTTTCAAGCTTCTTCGAATATTCCTCCGTCGTTTCTACTTCGAAAGAATTGAAACATCTTGACACTTGAAATACTTTACTAAATAGCTCGTTAATTGCACATCGGATAAAGACGATCGAAATCGTCGGCGTGGACAAAGATTAGCGTTAATTACCTGTTCCGCCGGGAAATTTGCATTTGCCCTATTGGAAGCAGTGCAATTGTTCCCTCGTGTTGTTCGCGAACGGCAGGCGGATCGATCAGCATGCGGGAGCGAGTAGAACCAGTTAAATCGGCAGGGGGGAAAAGTAATTATTATTCCAAGGTCTGAAGGCTGCGTAGAATCCTAACGGTTCCGAATTCGCGACTACGCCCGTCCACGATGTCGTTACTAATTAACAAACGAGCGAGCGATCGCGCCGCGGAATCGTACACCGATCTCGCGACAGGCAAACGCCGAGGCTCGTAAATCAGCCTCGTCGAAGCTGCGTTTCTTTTCCTCCTTTTTTCCCAATCCCTTCGTTCTGTCTCGTCGTTAAAGAACGAACACGCCTAACAAGACCTCCGATTCCGTTTCCACGTCTATCTGTACTTCATAAAAGGCCGCGATTCAGCCCCGATTGAGTTATAACGAACGATTAACGAGAAACGTTACACCGATTACCGTGATTACATTCGCGAGGCAACAAGTCCACGGGCGTTTTGCCCACGCTCGGACACGTGTACGTACATGGGAACAGGGAGACAGAGGTACGAAGATCTTCCCATTGCTTCTACGTTTCCCGTGTACAATGGTTCATTTCAAGGAATTATAATTTCGATAGGCAACTGTGTCTCTAATTCCGAAACTGGATCAGAGAGTACTTTCGCGTACTTTTTGATATCCAATGCACATTTGCTTAGAAATAGAGTCTCGAAAATTTGAGGAGAACTTCAAGCTATACAAATTCAAAAATTTGAAAAGCAATCTTAATTCAATATTTTCATTTAAAATCTGACTCTTTAACATTCCATTCATACTTACACGCGATCCACGCAGAATTAATCTATTTCCTTGTATCGCACTGAAGGAAACACTTGTATGTTCTGAAACAAACATTCCTATCCCTCCTTTTTTAATATCCCTCTAACACAGAAATCAATGTCCACGACGATCCCCGAAATTCACTATAACAGCCTTCTTCATTTGTCACAATCGATGTATCCCAAGCTCCTAAGAGATTGGAAAATTGATAGGAAGAAGGGGGTCCGAAAATGGGGATACATTTTGGTTACTCGTGGTTTCTCTACCCTGGACAATTATTCTACCGCCTCGCCGACGGTCGGACTCAATAACGCCAGTGCACAAAGTATTGTGCAAGTATGTAGGAGTACCTTGGTACGGCCGATATGCCTTTCACATAACTGTGAGTAAATGCCAGGCCGCGGCTGCTCTCCGTACTCCACCTCCTAGATGAGACCTATCCTATCTATTCCAGCCTAGCAATGGACGTAATAACTTCTTTGCCAGGACGATCCGTTATGTCAAAAACCCCACTGTCCACGTACCGCGCGTTTCCGTGCCTCGAGGCCGCCTGGTAGCATCGAGGACCTGTCGATTGAGTAAGATGGCAGATCCTTAGAGGCGACGGACGAGGTCGTCAAAAGCATTCGTCACTGTTCTGGCGATAGCTTCTTCATTTTAATGGCTAATAAAGCGTTGCGTAATTGGAGCGCTAAGATGAAAATTGTAACACTTGACACGTTTCAGCATTTTTCGCGATGGAGTGGGCTAATGGGGTTCGCGTTGCAAACTTGTGTAGGCGGTACTTACAATTAAATCCTCCAGTTTTGGGAAGTTCAGTTAGTGACAGGTTCCCTGCCACTTGGAACCGTTCATATGCTTTTTGTGAAAGAAACAAGCTTCGGTATTGCAGATTGAAAGCGAATGGATTAGAGTATATGAAGTTAAACGTCCTGCTCCTACTTAGGCGACTAGATATTGCTGCTAGACACGAGAGATCCTGAAGTGCTGGTTATCAATACCGATTGAAATTCTGTCCCGGCTGATCGATTATGCAATTGGCGGCGTATCGCCAAGGAAGACAGATCACAGTTACAGAACAAGTAGAACAGGCCCGCAACCGTGGTCAGCCTGTGAATGGGAACAGCTGGATTTTAGATTATATAAGGCGAACTTTGCAGGATTATCGGAAAATAATCGGCCGGTGTGGTAGAGTGGCTCGTGAAATTACCGTAAAATTTTAAGTAACTAACGTGTCTAAGTAAATGGATTCGACGGCGTGGCTGTGCACGAAGTAATTTATATCCCTCGGTTATTCCAGCGAGACCTGAACATTTGAAATGCACATACGGGAGGTCCGCTTTCTCCGACTTAATTTAGGCACGGGACGAGAAGCAATTAATAATTCGATCGACGAAATCCAGTTCGTTACGTGAATATGCAGCGTAGGAAACACGGTGGGAGTACTTTGTAGTATATTGTTGTAAATAATCGACATTTTTAAACCAAACTGGATCGCTACAACTAGAATTAAGTTAACTCAGAATTAGCAGAAATAAAAGCTACGATGATAATTTTATTGTCGTAGGAAACGGGGTCACTTGCGGTATTTTAATTAGAAATTTCTTATTTGAGCGTGTTGCACCTGCGCAAACCATTAGGGTGAAATATTTCCGACGTTGTTCAATTAAGTAAATGCACATTGATGCGAAGAAACACTCCGCACATTTCAATTACCATTTAAAGTGGAATTGACACTGGCATTGTGCCCGATTTCCATGGAAACTCGACTTCAACAGCCAAGACACTATTTCACCGCGACACACGCTGCACGTTGCAAATGCCAAGATCAAATGTGCACCGATGAAACGTTGACCCGTTTTCGAGGATAAATCGCTGACCACCGTGAACGTCATTTTCCACGGCTCTGCTAACTCTCCTGCTAGCAGCTCCCAATCCCACTTGCTCGATCGTGACTAGCGAATGTCGCATCTTTCTCGCGTTGCGTGGATATGGATATTTCCAATATCCAGCTCGACTGTGGTAGAACAAAATTTCTGAAACCTGTATGTAATGTAAATTCCAATCAGTGGCGGATTCAGGAGCCTTTCTTGGAGGGGGCGAAATATGTAAAAGTACATAAGTACAATTTTTAATCTTCCTTTACAAGATTTAAAATTTCCTTGTAATTTATATTTTAATATCTCTATCTCACATTAATTATTTATACAGAATAGTACACAGTGTCGTAATATTTTTCTTTTATTACTCTTGGGAGGGGTGGCGATCGCCCCTATCGCCCCCCTCTGGATCCGCCCTTGACTCCAAACCAAGTGAGTCTGTTCTTGACGCGTCTCATATAAAGAAAAAAGTAATGCACAGTGGGAAGGCAATGTTTACACGCGAAAAAGGCAGATTCCAATCACGCTTCACTCGAGTGAAATCCAAAAGCTGATGTGTAATTCGTGAACTCGGAATTTGTGGTCAAGATTCTGCCAGGAATAAGTACTCCAACTTAGTTAATCTCCGAAGCTGCTAAGTAAGTAGAAGTCGTGTCGCTGGCGTGCTTGTACGAGGAGGGTAAAAATGTAACGGAAGATTAATTTCTCGAGTTGTATTTTATAGTGCTGTTATGGCTTAATCTCTTGTCTCCCGTCTGTATGCCCAACTATGTCATAATCATTCCCGATAAGATCGCGACTCCAAATTTGGCTACCGTGCCTCGCACACGATACCGCATAAACGCGAGATCATGTTTCGCCTTACAGATCGGCATGTAACTAATAAATTCAGTGAGCAAGGTCATTAATGCCTGCGTGCGATTCTTAAATTCTGTTAGTCCCTTCGTCGAAAATGAGACGACAAGTTTACGCGACAGGGTTAATTATTATTAGCCTGCGAGTTGAACATTTCAACTCATATTCTGTGTGCAGTGAGAATTATTAAGAGTGGGACATTGGACAGAGTAATGTACGCGGGAATATAAATATTATTTGCTCGAGTGTATAAAATTGAAACTCATAAGCTTCGTGATAAATGGTTTCATTCAATGAAAAGTACAAGGTACACTATATAAACTCCTTCTCCGGAATTTATATAATTTGGATTAATTGTTAACTCTTAATTATTGTACATGTCTCATGTGATGATCATTCTCATTATCCAAATACCTAAGTAAGTTACAATATCACGTTATTCGTATGTTTATTTAACATGTATTTGTGCATGAATAACACAAAACAAAAAACTTTTTCCTGTATAAAATTTAAAAACACAAAATAGGTCCACTTAGCTAATCCTTATAAAATTAATTAATTTTATTGTGTATTACATTATTAATAGCCGATGAAACCAGCTTGTTTTGAATTAAGTTTATAAACTCTATTTGGCATCGAGTTAACCAGAATCTGCCTAAATGGCCATATAATACGCCATACAAATACAGAAAACAATTTAGCAAGAACAATCCATTGCCCAAGTACTCTGAATTATTCATAAACCCCTGAAAGAATGCGTAGTCGTGCATTCTCTTCGATCCGCCAAACATCAAACGCCAAGAATCCACGAAAGGACACCCAGTACTTTGTCTCTTTGATTCCGTCCCCTTAAGTTGCCCCGACACGTCGCAACAAAATAGAATTCTTTCCGGAGAAGGACGCGAAACACGAAAGTGGAAGTCGAACGTCCACAATAAGCGACGCAGGGTGCCATTTGCAATAACGAGGCTCCTCTCTGTTCGGCGTAAGGATCGTGCACCGCCGACCTTGCGTCGGTCGTGCAACGCCTTCACGTCTCAATTAAATCTCGCTTGAAAAAAAACAGCGGTCGTTCGAATTACTTTGCAGCTCGTGGATGGAGGAAATAAAGAGGAGGGTTATGTTCCATGACTCTCTGTACGCACTTGCCGCGAACTGTTCCACTCCTTTCACGAGTCGGCGGGTTCGTTGAGACTGTTGGGCGGGTAATTTCGAAGACCTTGATAGATAAATGAGCGAAATCCTCCTTCAAGGTGCACAATGGCTTTTGTACGAAATATCTCCGGTTCTCTTCCAATTGGAACTTTATTTTACTGTCACCTTCCCTTAACTCTTCACCCTCTTCATTTTTTGGCCCACTCACAATCGCCGTTCTTTCTCAAATTAGAATATTGATTCTCAGAAAGTTGATTAATTACATTTGGTAAGCATCTGTATTTGATCCTTCAATGGCACAATTTTATCGCTGATAAGTGTGAAATAATACTGAGTTTTTAAGATCACAGGCGGTATGCAAGAGTAGCAGGTAAAGCGTTAATTAGAATATTGGAACGGAGCCGAGATCGAAACGAAAGCACCAGAAAACTGGACACTCGGAGTTGGTTGTCTAATAGTGTTCGCGTCGCAGCTGCAATAAGCCTTTCACGAACACACATGATCAAAGACCGTGTTAAGAGAGACACGTAGCACCAGGTTCACGTTTCTCGTGTGCGAGCTCTGTATCCCTAAGCTGATCTCTTGCTCTGCTTTCTTGACGTAATATTGCAAGGCCGCGCGAAGAAATTGTTCGACGCGCGACCTGTTCGTCGCCAAGACCCTCGGAACAATTGATTTCATAATGATCGGTCACGAAGCTTTGCAAACGTTGCTGGCACATTGGTCTACGTAAAACAGATACGTAAGAATTACTTAATCGTACAAATTCGTGAATTTATTGCAATGTTGAAATTAGTTTCTTAATATTATTAAAAAGCAGATAGGATGTTTGGTGAATTTTAAATATACTTTTCTCTTGATACCCTTAATGTTTCTTGAAAACTACCTACAAACATTCAAGAATTCCATATTTAAAGTAAGCAACGTGGGAAATAGACTTCCTCAATTTCACGAGGAATGATTGTAAATCTAATATTTGGGATTTGTGTATAGGTTAAGTTAGGCTGCAGTCTAGGGCGGTACATTTCCAGGGGCGGCAATTTTGAGGGGCGGAAAATTTTGGGGGCGACATATTTTCAGGAGCGGTAAATTTGGGAAGCGGCAAATTTTCAGGAGCGACAAATATTGAGCGAAAAAAATTGAAAAATATTTAAACACAGGGGCGCGAGGCAACTTTAAAAACAAATCACTTCTTTTCATGTAGCGAATTAGCAAAAACTCGCGTGTGAGTAGTCATGTTGAATTAATTTTTAAATTGTCTCGACTCTTTTCAATTAAAACACTTGATGATATTCCACGGAAAGGGTGGTAGACGCTTGTTAACCTAGGCGCGCTAAATCTCAAAATCCACCCCTGCGCATTTTGCGTAAATGTCCAGTTTATTAGCATATAAATTACCATTAATATGTTTGCATAAAATCGAACTACGCTTATTGTCGTAATCAATATCCGCTGGAGGATCGGAAGGGCGCGCGCGATAATTATCCAAGAGCATTACAACAGGAGCGCGATCGTTCCGGATAATTGTCAGGAAAGTATCGCGATCAGCCGAGAAGGGGCCGTAAGTAATAACAAAAATTTACATATACTCTCCGTAATTTTCGACCTGCAGCGGTCCTTCTCAGTTTTATTGGAAATTCCAAGCGATTACGTTTCGCCTAACGTCCGCCTTTCCTTCTGTAATTTCTCGTTTTTAACTGGCAGTACCACTCGGAAGCGATTACCATACATTAGCCGATACGATCTGTCCCTTCTGAAATTTTTCGTCCAAATAATTGATACAAATTACGCCGGTCAAATTGCACGCGGAGATTCCAAGTTTATTACGGTGTATATTTAGGGCACACTTTTGAGTAGACTTTAAAGTGAGTGCAATGGATGTGGGAAGGATGATGTGATCGTTTAATGGAACTCCTGCAGAAGTGACGACCTAATTCGCAGTCTAAAATAAATCACCACTCTTTTCTGTCTAACTCACGTTACTACTAGTTTCCAATTTCAACTTCAACTTCGCGTAAACCGCAAGCCCACTCACGCTCAGTGCGAAAGGTAGCCAGCAGTGTTCTTTACTGTCACTCATAAGATCAGAAACAACCTGTTGAAGAAAGCTACCAACCCTCAAAATGGCAAAAAATTAGTTAAACGCAGTATGGATCCCATACCATTGTGATCTTTATTTTGCAAAAAATTACCAACCCATAGAACAACTCTTACATTAATACAATCATTAAAACTACCAAGCCATAGTTTCATTTTGGGCTTAGAAACATTCCATTTAAAGCTACAGAAAATTTAAAATAATACAAACTATTCTACTCACTATTAAACAACCCATTAAAAAACATTGTAAAACAATAACAAGAAATAAAATATACCCAGTAGAAATAAAGCTACTTTTCTTTAACAATTAAAATCTTCAAACTACATTTAATTACTCAGTTTGAGATCTGATTCTGAAGTAAAGGCTGATATTTTATGAAGTCTATTGCTTTATCAGTTGACCCATCGCACATGTAATCATGCACTTGGTAAAACTCATAGCAGTCAATACGAATCGTTTCAATCGCAGCTGCAATAATCAGCAACGGCTACGACAACTGAAAAATAATCAACCTTCGAAAATTATATACCAAAGCATTTCTAACTCATTCATCTATCAATACACCACGAATTCACACAGAGCAACTAATTGCAAGATGCATTTATCACTCCCTTCATTTCGCACCTGCATTTCCAGCGAAGTGGTCAGGCGAAACCACTTCCCTAGGAAAACTTTGGCAATCTCTCCAGGAAGGAGGCAGCCGTTTATAACCCCACGTTCCACTGATTATAAACAAGGACTGCCGGGCAATAATGACAGCCATATTTCGTGCAGCAGAGTCACGCTACGTGCACGTGCACACGTGCATCGAGGCTGGACGATTTATTAACCTGCGTTCTACTGGTGTAACGCGAAACCGTATCGCGAGTAATTACTTGATGAGTCTATAATGCCTTGTAATCAAGCTGTCGCGGCTTCCCGTGTGAACTTGCGCGAGATTAATTACGGATTTCTTTATTATTGAATCGATCAGCGTTATTGAATCACCGCGAGTCGCACTCACGCACTCACTCACGCTAAACGCGAAACTTATGTTTAATTGGTTCGTACAATTTAATTAAAAAATGTTTTTTATCTTGTGTCTTATCAGTTGGTGGGAGCTTAATTCCATATTACACAACGGGGTAGCTTTTAAAACCCTTGTTTGGCGGAACGAGCAGGTGAAATGGATGCGTTGGCGTGCAGTGCTTTATAGAACGTGTATGCAACTGCAGATGGGAGCGCAACGAACAAGAATCCTTAGATAATATCATGTCCTGACTGATATACTAGCAATAGATTTGCACAGAAGAGTGGTAAGAAATTTCAGCTTGAATTTCGTGACTAAGGGATGTGGAAAGAGTTCCCTTTGGTCTGTGCAGCTTGATAGGGCGACTTTTTCGAAAGGTCAGCTGCAATCCGTTGTTACGATGCTGCATTCTTGCGGTTAAATTTAATTACACGACCGTAACCGTGCATCGTATCCTTCGCTTCTTCTGCTCCCTCTCTCAATCGGGTTTATGTGGTGTGAAATTCATGGAACGTAGCCTACCTCGATCTGTATCAATAGCATCCTCTTCTTGCGGCCCACGAAAAACATGGCTTTCTTATAAGCGATTACCAAACTTTCCTCACGATCAACTTCCTTCTCCGTTCGTTCTTGTGCAGTTGCTCCTATTTCGTCATGGGGCTATTTTTAGCGTACACTGATAGGAAATAGTAACGAAGTGTTTCTTGACAGACCGAACCCACTTGATGCGTAATCTCTCACATTTCTAATTCACAATAATTTCTGTACACTGAATACGGACAGCATTTTCTTAAAATTATAACACTTTTTATTCTGCATCGACTATGTTAATACAGGAAGACACTTTACAAATACAGAAGATTACCTACTCTTCAATCACCTCTAAACTTCTTTCCTAGCTATGTAGTGGATGCTGCAACCCTTCTTACCCTCATTCACATAATCATTCTGAAAATCATCCAACACCGTTCACCCTGCAATCATTCCTGAGAAAAGATGCTGGAACATCGCACGTGACACGTCTCACGAATGCGCGGCAACCACGTGCCCTCTTCAATTTCGCTTTCATCGAGTTCTGTTCGTGACGAAACCCGAAGAGAAATGGAATTGTTGGCGCCAGGCGTCGATGGCGTCGCGGCGGTCGTTACCACGGCTCCTCGCCGGGGGATCCAAACAGCTGCCCACGCACGAGGAAGTCATTAGAATGATGTATCCGATATCAGGCGCCTCTCGACCGCTCGATGACCCGAATACTTTTTGTACGACCCGTCCGTTACTCTCC
This sequence comes from Andrena cerasifolii, assembly GCF_050908995.1. NCBI lineage: Eukaryota > Metazoa > Arthropoda > Insecta > Hymenoptera > Andrenidae > Andrena > Andrena cerasifolii. The sequence continues at coordinate 10,540,071 of NC_135124.1, read as the reverse complement.
TCCATTGGGGGACCGTGTCGCCGGTTCGTGACCTCGCGATTATCCAATACCCACGTCCCGAACGTGGAATGCACGTAAACGTTTTCACCTCTGTCCTTAACGCGTCTCTGTAACGGAAGATCGTATCTCGGCTGTGGCCAGTCGCCATCGTACAAACGAAAATAGAAGTCGAAACGGGACGGTGGCTCTCGTCGCCACGACGATGCGACGATGTTTGTGCCCATCGACACACTTCCCTGGGACCTTTCGACGCCGGGAGCGAAAGGTCGCGCGACCCCGTGCGTGATTCAGTGACGTTCTCTCGTTTTCGGCCTGATCGATGGTCTCGAGGGGGCCGCGTAGGTGTTAGTGGGTGCTGTAACCAATCTGCTGCGACTGCTGGGATACCTTGGCCGGAGACGTGTGAAATTGACGGAAGGTAGGGGCATGGATAGGTAATTGATAGGGGTTTCCTTGTCCCCTATCGTGGCACTGCTTTGAGGCATTCAGTTTAGAGTGGCATGGGTTTGGGATTGGAGGTGGACGTTTGGGTTAGGATCGAGGGAAGAGGTATGTACACTGCTGTTCATGAGTATTAGGACACCTGATGTATTTGTGCAAAGCGTGATATTTGGTACAGATTGAATACTTTTCAGTGTTTTTAATTTAAAATAGTAGATAAATTTGCAAGGTTTTTCACAATTATTTCACAGAGTAGGTATCCTAATACTTATGAACGACACTGTATTGTATACGTGCGGTTTGTCAGTGGTAGGATAAGTTAATACTAGATTTAATGAAGACATTTGAGAAACATTCTGGGTTGAGTTAGGCTGACAAGGGGAGGACACCATGTGGTAGACACCGATTTTGATGAGCCTTGGCATGGATCTATATCGAAAATAAGTAAATAGCTGTCCGAGCGTTTCTGCCAGTAGGCCTTAATAATAGAGATATTTACATGTAAATTATTATAAATTTCATAGCATAATCACGAAAAATGGACATTCCTCGATTTTCCCCTCACCCTTCACTTAATGTTTCACACTTCCTACGTTGAATCACGCACTGACGTACCCTGTTATATGCTACACCAAGTATACACCACTCTTCACGATCTTGATATCACACAAAAGAAACACCATTTCTGTATGAAAAAGTGAGGCCCGAAGTATCAAACCGAAAACTAAATAGACCGTGGCTAAAAGTCGCTTTCCTGTTTGTCTATATAAAGCGCGCGCCCGCGCACCTTACGTAAATTATATAGAACTGGAGTGTGGGAGGACTGAAGCATTTATTACGGTGTCCCCGAGCACGAAATTACGCCACTGTGCATTGTGTAAGCATTCACGGGTGTACACGCATGCTAGTTAAACTTTCGCCGCGGCGAGACATTGAAAACTGACCCTTACTTCTGTCGATGACGAGAAACCCGTTCCTGCCATCGCTCTGTAAGGAACATTTAGAAGAGTTTACGTATATACAAATTTCGAAGTGGAGCAAATTGCACGGACTGGCTATAATTTGGACGAACGTCTTTCGCGACCTTGGTCCAGAAAATTCGTTTAAGTACGACGGCGATTGTTGTCATTATATTTCTCCTTAATACCGTAGCAATTAGCATCTGTGCCTATTATAAGTTTCATGTTCTCTGTTATGGCTATTAGTGTATTACCATAAAAATTAATTGGCGGCGGTGTACGTTTAATGCGCACTTAAGTATGTACACCGCTCTTTGTTCATTCCTTTTGGGTAAATAATCACTACCATCGCTGGCGATTATTAATACTTTTATAGTTATTGCTAATATTACACTTCCTGCTATTTGTGTCACGGTTATTATCGCAACAATGTGTGCGTAGGAACGCGGTAAGCCCGCTGAAAATTCGCATATGCACGGTATTCCCTATAATCACTCGTATAATTGCCTGTGTGTGTAGCGACATCGAAGTTCATACAGAGTCTGATGGTTCTTTCATTCGTTACAAATAGCCTGAAGAGCTGTTATTAGGGGTTCGTGACAATATTTATAAAAACTGATTCTTCGTTGCGTATACTCTAAGGAGGTGAAAATGGAGGGGAAAGTATAATAATTTAAGACTTGCGAATTAAAAAGATAAAGTGAGCAACTAAATCTCCTCTATTCAAATCTAGAAAGACATAAATCAGTCGTTTTAAGGAGCACTGCTTGTAAAAGATAAGCTTTTCCAGCGAACATCTCATAGGGTAAGATGCCCACCTTTATGGGCCATTTAATTGCGCGAACACACTGCTTAATTCCATCGCGACCTTGTTCATCGCGGTTTAAAAATTCGCCGCGTTTATAATCCTCCTTACAAGATTTCTGGAACACGGCGGCGAGGAGCAGAACGTTTCGACAAAAAATTATTACTAAAACGAGCGGCGGGATGGTAGATGGAGAGGGGATAAACGCGTTCAGTAAATAAAACGCGCAGTTTTGTAATTAAACGGACCTGTCGGGCAGAGGCAGAGCTAGTATTTGTCTGCTGTTTAACAAGCCGCCGTTAAACTGCGCGTCTCGCAATATAATTCGGCTTACTTCCACTATAAGTGTGTGGAATGTTGTAGCTGAAATTCAGATAGCGGAGTGCTTTGGAAATGATTACATATTAAGTGATCCTAACACTGTTTTCTTTATTGCCGTTATTAACGTAACGTTTCTTCTTCGTTTTTTGTCCGCCGTTTAACGATCCATATTACCATTTTATGTCGCACCCCTCGACATATTTAAACGCTGAGGCTACGATCCTCCACGAAACATAAACGTTTCCGACACTCCCTGCGCCGCGTTGTTGCGCCAATGATTTCGATATTGCTCAACGGTGTACAATGTTTGCTGCACAATAATTTGCCAGGACGTTTGCATGAACGGTGTACAAGTACAATATACAGCAGGGTGTTCATTTGAAGGAGCGTGATTAGTTTCGCCCCGATCATAATTCCACGGACTTCTTTCGTTTGCAGGCGTGGGAATGATCGAGAGAGCCGCACGATCGCCGAGCAAATCGAGAAATTGCTTTCGTCGCAACCACGAACTGCTTATTAATTGATATTTTAATCGCTTCAAAAGCAACCCACTGAGAAAACTGACTTTTTTGTCTCTGAGATGTTTACAAAGAACTGTTCTTTACAGTTCGTTTAGTCAAGCTACATTTTCACGTTTGCAAATCGTGAGATAAAAGGTGTTCGGTGATCTCGGTTTGATTTAATTTTGGTCGTGTTATTATTCTGATTTCGAAGGAAATGTGTGTTTCAAGAAATCGTCGTTACTATTGCGATGTTAATTTTCATTAAGAACTGTCGCACTGAAGTGACCTATATCATTGTAGGCACTATAACAAAGCGAATCTATTCCCGAGGAAAAAACGAATTTCATTACAATTAAGGGTCTGCAATAACTGGTTTACTAGTTGCGCTCTTGTATGAACCCTGTAATTACAAGTAGACGAGCTGTCACTAGAGGCAATTCAATTTGTTGAGATTGCTATTGAGGTAGCTGCACCTGTATAAGCACACTGATCGATTCTATTAATCCGTGTATCGTACAAACTATAAATCCATGCTTGTAATTTGTAGTCGTGTGACTTGGAGGCCTAGAGTTTAGACTTGCAACATCACAATTCGATACCCTAGTGTTTTCAACCTCAGGATCTTCTTACGATTAATGAACCAACAGCTCTTCAACTTCCAACGCTCCAAACTTTACGATCTGAGTCCTCAAAAACATAAACTTATTATCTGAAGCCAACCACCTAGAACAACTTACTATTCCAAGACCCATCATCCTAGAACCTGCAATTCTGAACATCACAATCACAGAGCTAACAATCTCTAAACGTACACCCCTAGAACTTAAAAGAATAAAGTCTGCACCCCAAGTACATGATATTCTAAAACTGCTACCACTAAGTTTGCCAATAAAAAGCTTCCCTTCAAGGCGAGATCCCTCGGACTCAGAGCTTCGACATTAGCACGCGTTGTGTACAATTCGCCGCTTGACTGAACCGCGACACGAATCCCTCCACCATAAAGTAGCGATAACTGCAAGAAATCGTCGACCTTGGTAGGACTATGTGCATCGTCATCGATACGAGACCCTGCAAGGGAGAGCGCGGGCGAGACGAGGCTGGGAAGCTGTTCAGAATCTGTCAGAACAAAAGCGATCGTTGACAGACCATGCGTCACGGGGAAGACAATTAGTCGGAGCCGAGAGGGACTGGCTTTCATTGGAGGAAACGAGTTGGACGGGCTACCTATAGGGAAGCCATCGGGCCTGCACTTGCACATGCATATTCCTCACCACACCCAGTCGCAACCTTGATCGCGCAGCCTCTTTCGCAGATTCCTCAGAACCTGATACGCTCATGTCATTTACTCGGCGTGCACGGGCCAGCCGAGCGATTCCCCCGATCACGTGCTTCACGTCGACACGTCCGCCGGCCAGAGCTGGACACGTCCGCCCGCCAGAAAATAAGCGACGGCGGGGTGAAAAAAAGAAGGCGAGCAGCGGGTTCGTTTGCTTCCTCCTTGAAAAATACGCCGACACGACGGAAAAATACGTGGGAATAATGATCGACGCCTCCTTTGGACGGGCCAGTCCGCTCTGGCGGACATTCCTTCCTGAATGTTTTTCATCTGTTCCCTGTGCATCGAGCAACGACAGCAATGAACGATATAAACGGAGTTTGGTACTTGGTAGTCGTTTGATTGATGTTAAGCGCGGCATGGGGTGAAGGAGCAGGTTGCTGTACTTTTAGGCCGAACAGTTGGGCGTTAAATGAATTTTCAGAATTTATAAACATAGTTATAACTTGATTTTAGAGAATCCTCATTTTCTTTTAAATAGACATTTTTCGTTTGGGTATTTAAGTGCGTACTCTAGTGTGACTGCCTGTTTTCAACGCCATTTTTGAGAATTTATTTAACAAAAACTATATGTTTATACTATCTGGCACTTTGCCTGCATATTAAGGTAGGTTTGAAGTAATATTCAGAATTTTTTCATCTAGTTTATTTTCTTTATTATGTTTGTCGCTATATTGTATGAAATTAATTCTACGGAACGAAAACAGCTAAATTTATCAGCAAAAATCTGACATTCTTTTCAAACTGCTGTCATTCTGAAAAATTTTATTGTTAGGGGGTCTCTGTGGTTCCAACCATAGCGACAAACATAATAAAGAAAATAAACCTTAGTTTTTTCATTTTGGAGCACTAGAACAGTTTCCGCGACAACACCCGTCGGAATTTTTTTTTGAAGATGCGCCACCGACTGTATAGTCTATCTATGTATATGCGCGATAAAAAAGATCAAATAAATTCTGAGTATTACTTCAAACATACCTTAATATGCAGGCAAAACGCCAGATAGTATAACCTTATAGTTTTTATTAAATAAATTCTCAAAGATGCCGTTAAAAAAACGGGCAGTTACACTAGTGTACTCTCTTAAATGGGCCTCAGGGCTAGTTGAAAATTTCGAATCACACCTGTGTTCTATTATTGATCTATTTTTAATAGTAACAAGAGAAGCTTCTCTGAAATACAGTAGTAACAGGAAATAAAACTATTTTCAGCAAGCTGACGCAGTCTGACTCGAGTCGAACCTAATCTACTTCCCAGACTTCCTCGCGAAGTGGAACAAAAGAATCTTGAATTATCGCGTTAGGCGACTCTTTTCCATTTTCAGAGCAGTCACGCGTAAGTAGGCCAGCCAACCGTACGCCGAGAGAAAGAGGGATATTAAAAACACAGACATTGAAAACGGGGGCGACAGCATTAACTGGACTTGCGCCCACTTGCATCTGTTCAAAGCCGCGACTCCTTCGCGATGAGTTTGCCTTCGAAACGGCTGTCTGTCTATCGTCGCTCGCAGCTTCTTTCCTAGTACGTTGTCGTAATTTAATTACGGGATTGCCTCAACGCTGAGCACGCTCACAACATCAGAAATTAGTCAATATCATCGTACGTTCCTTCTCGTTGATTAATCTCAGGCCGTTGCAACCGCATGTTATTATTAACGACGTACTACTATAGGAACATTGTATCCCATTAATTGATGTCGCCCTTGAAGGAAGCCCGATAAGTCTCTTGAAATAGTTCCGATCAGTCAGCAATTACGCAAGATATTTTGGTAAGTCGTACTGGGTCCTCGTAGCAATCGTTTTATATTATATTTTGTTAAACAGATGATTGATCTTCAAATGGAACATTTCCCAATAGGCTTGTGGGTCTCTGTTACACAAGGAATCTGTCGTTGTCATTAAAATATGGTAGAATTTAATGCTCTTCATATTTTGAAATTTCTCTGCGTTATTAATGGGAAACTTAAGACTTTGAAAAAATATTTGTGCTTATCTAGAAGCATAAGGATTAGCACAATTGCAGTAATTCTTGTTCTACTATTTTTCCCACTGAATATTATTTCCCTTGGCACTTATCACTCTATCCCTCCACAGAAAAAAGGAAAAATGAAGAAAAAAGAAACTAAAAAAAGAGAAAAAAGGGGACGAAAGTTATTTATTTGATTAACATTAATTTAATTTTATAAACCGACTTGAATTTCACGCTCTAAACACAGAACTGGCAATACTACGGACACACCACAATTGTGGTTGTGGCATTCATACCATGGTATGCGAGGACTGTCAAAAAAGAAATTAGAATATAATTTCTAATATGTTTAATAATCTAATACTATTAATGATACAGCAATAAAAAGTAAAAAGACATATATTTAAATAGGTTAATGTTTATTTGTTTATTTCTCTTATTATTTTATTTTATTTTCTTTATTACTGTTATTATTATCCTTTTTCGTGAAAAGATGTTTTTTTCACCGTTGAGAAATTGTTTAGGACCCAAAAAAATATATCTTGCATCAGGGCCCCTTTATAAAGAAGGCCAGCCCTGGTTTGAAGCTACTACTAACTAACCCCATCACAATTCCAAAACAAATCCAATTTCAGCGAGTGCACGGAACATCGACGTGCCACTAGGCTGAGCTCATTCCCGCCATATTAAACTCCACGATTCTTTAACGGTGACGAGTCCGTCTTTAAAATTGCCGCACCTGCATATTGTTTATAACGCACGTGGATACATCAGCTCTCGGTTGGGTCCACTGTTTGTCCGCTTTCGTACCCACGCAAATTCCACCGATCACGTTTTAACGGCTCGATCGCGCAGCCGCGTCTACCGTTAACGGCGTCGATTTTGATCGATCGTAATCGGGGCCCGAATCGATCGAGCCCCTGGGCCAAATTTGGCTCGTGTGCCGTTCGAAAGGATTCATTACGTCAATGTTCGATGAAAGTGCGTTCACCCTGAGACACCTGCCAGTGAACTGACTTTAATTAGATCGGACGGGAATGACCATCGCGTTATTCAGACGAAATCATTGGCGGAGGTCACTGGCAAGGTCTCTGACACGGGCTTGATGGAAAGTTACAGAAGTCACTCCCGAGCTGGAGTATTGAGCAAAACACGAGAAAAACAATCAGCATATCATTCTCGGACAGTCAGTGTGTATTATACTCCTTACTTGACGGACACGGGGTCCATTTTGACCCACCCTAAACTAGCCCCACTCGTTCCTCAAGAGTATCACTACTTATGCAGTTTAAAAATACAAGAATGTTAAATTGGAACTGGATCGGAATCTTTATCACATTATGCGTGAAACTAGACTCCATATTCGCTGTCAACTATCAAGTTCTCCATGAAGAAACCATTTGGTATTCTGTACCCTCAAAGATATTCATTTAAGTGGGTCCCAGGTTAGACACTATATCTCTGCAAGCTACGATACTAATCCCCCATATATATCCAACTCAACAATTAAATCGACGCAGCCTGTTTGGCAGAGAAGAGGAAATTTTTTGGGTCCTAAACAATTTCAAGAGTCCTTGCAGAAAACACTGTAAGTGCGAAAATTAGAAAAAAAATTATCGGAAAATGCTCTACTATAGTGTAGAATTTTATTTTTGGCACTTACACTGTTTTTTTTTACAAGGACTCTTCAATTCTTTTTATCGCGATGACACGACAGGGGAAGGTGTCGCGAATGAAAGAAAATTGAGGAGCCTGTTCTGCGCGAGAGATTAATACCTTCCATGGTGGATTCCGGGTATCGGTGGAATTAATAATCGCCAGTTAGGCTGGCCGCGCGGCCATAAATCGTCCGCACGCAAACGCGCGTACACGCTCGATTTACAAAGTTGACCGACTACGCTCGAGCTGGCCAGGACTGGTCTAGAACGATTTCCTGTTGAAAGGAGAACGCTCACCGCCGTTGTGGACACCTCGGATGAGGTCATCTCGTTGCGCCCACTTATTACCCTTGCAGATGGCTCACGTTTCTGCTACGTGTTATTTGGAAACGAGCAGTTTTTCGAGCAGCTCGCTTAACGATCGGAGCGATCGGTGCATCGGGCGGGTTTTCGGCTGGGAAGATCTGTTGACAAGATGGGGGTATGAGAAACCTTGAATATAATAGTATGCGTAGATAATTTTTTTGCAAAACTCTCCTGGTTGCGTATGTCGCAAAGATGAAAACTCTACTTATGCTCTCTTGTGCTTAAGATACTCGTTGTCTCTCTTATCTTTACAATATCCTACTCACCAACCTTTCCTATAACTCCTCCAGCTGTCTTTCAACACGATACCAATCTCTTCTTTCTATTCCTGCACACAGTACCACGCAATTCGAAGCTTCTTTTCCCTATATCGCTGCATATTACTATAACTCTCTTCTTGCTACTATCCGACAGTTAGACTCCTATCTAACACATTCTCCAACACTTCCCTTAGTGTCAGTTCTACCTTGCCATGTTTTTCTTTCCTGTTCTTTTCATTTCATTTTATTCGCAGTAATTTTAGTTAATTCTAAGTTTATATCTTCGATCTAATAAGTAATAAAGTCGCAATAATAATGGGAGTGATTATTGTAGGTGTCTGATCGATAGTAAGGTGTAATAACTAACTTGAATTTGGAAGTAGTGTAAAATTAAGATAAACTTCTTATAGTAGTTCTTCTTTTAATTTTATTCGATGCCTTTTCTATGACTGCTAGTGGTAGAAAAAGCACTTCAAGCTTCTGACTCCATTGGTCAATTTCAGCGAACAATTTGCACAAAATTTCCCCATGCTTTCAAGCTCCATCGCAGAGGTTTAGTTAAATTTTGTGTAAAGAAGAAAAGCACAAGGTGTACGAGTCCTGTAAGTCACTTATATTGTCTGCTGTTAGTTATTCTGTAAATCCATGATATCAAAGTGGATATTACGTGTCAGGTAATCGCCTCAGCGAGATTAAAAAGCACTCGAGATGCTGCAATTTTTTTCCAGTATTATTTCCCTGCATGTAAACAACATTGTCGAGGAATCCGCGAAGGAATAATGCACTGCCGCATAGGCGCGTCGTAAAGTATCTGTCGCAGTGTATCCACCCACATTGCACCTTTTTCGCCTGTTTGCTCCTCTGCGCCATCCATTTCTTCTGTTTTCGCGGAGCGCGCCACGCAGTGCACGTCCTTTCACGGAATCTAAAAGGAATTCGTATTTTCGTCGTCTTGCTCCTTTCCGGCTGTAGTGAAACATCTGTAGAAAATTATTGCTGGAAATTTGAATATTCCTCAATAACACGTGCGATTGAGTTCGGGAGCTGTCTATAACGAAAAAGGACTGCTAAGGATAATCTGCAAATAGCCAGGAAACAATATCGATGCAATTTCCAAGGAATTCCAGCGATTCGCCGGGCGATCGCTGCGCAAAGGAAATGGGACGCGGGGTGTCGAAGAAACGGCACTTATTTCGGCGAAGATAATTCCCTTGCTCCATGGCAGCACGTTCCTTCTCACTTATAATAATGTCCCTCGCAAATCCTCCGATTGATGCCGCATTGTGTTCCGTTTTTTCGGAGCTGACGCAACGAGCTTGGCGGCGACCTTCCCCAAGATTGCAAAAATCCGATTCGGAGCGCTTTACGGGCGAACCACCAGCGACGACACCGAAAAACCAGCAGTAAAACCGTGCGCGATGGACAAAGCGTGTCTCTTTAAATTCTTAACGTCCAGACTTCTTGCGCTCTCGCATTGGGAATAAACGTCCTTACGTTCTTTTCTACCCTCCGCCTTCTTTTCCCCTATCTCTTCTCGCCGCTTCTTTTCTGTCCCCTCTGTCGTAATAACAGCGTAAATGATACCTTAACGCTCCGTATAAAGCGCGAGCTTCGTGTGTCCTTAAATCCAGGCATCCCAGAGCCGCTGCGATAAAGTACGATGGCGATTACATCATAGAAATATTAATCGGTTCTGAAACTTCAATAAATCTGTCCACGCATTCCGATAAACTCTTCTATTTTCCGTCATGCCTAACAGGTTCCCAAGAATCAAGTTACAGCCTCGAAACCACCAAAATCAATTTATAATACAAAATCAATTTAAACTCGCACCCCAGCGTATCGATACGGTCGGTTTTCATTTCAGAAGACACTCGACGCGCTCCTGATGTACGGGCGTTCACGGTGGGCATCGAAGGCCGCCGGTTTTTAAGCACACCAGGAAATGAGATGCTTCGCGAGATAAGAAGGTGACATCCCTGAAGCCGCGAGTTAAAGCCCCAGTGGGCTGTAATAAGCTGCGCCCATTGGGGGACTTTACAGTGATCGTAACGTAATTTATAAATTGCTCGGATGCACCTGACAGCGGCCTTCGCCGTGTCCAGTAACGGCCGGGCGCAATGGCGTTTTATCGCTTCGCGCGCGGATTGAAAAATAAATGTAGCCCGACGTGTTCCGTGTGTCCTCGGATCGTAAAGTACTTACGGACTTGTTCACCGATTCCACGTGGCTTTAATGGCCTCGCAACAGTTCGACCAAGCTTTATACACCGCGGAACAGGTCCAAGCTTCGCGTTAGTTCCGCTTACGAGCGAGCCCGATGCTGCGCTGCTGGACACCCTCGGAGGCATGATCCTCAGTGATTTTATTATTTCGCTGATCCTAAGTATCGCGTAAGTTAGAACATGAACGAAATTCAAAATGGGAAGCGGATGAGTGGGTGGTCATTAAGAGTCTGATGGAACTTTAATGTCTTTGACTCTAAGAGCATTGGAGCATGTTATGTTTGTTTATATTGTGTAACTGGTACTGTAAAAATTCGTGTTATTTATGTAAGGATAAGTTTCTGCGGTAAATACTTGCCACGGGTGTTGAAAAGGCTTTCTCTGCAGCGGTTACATTGAAGAAGTTAAATCTTGAGTAATCGGTAATGAATTTCTGAATATGAAATCAACCATGTCATCGTTGATTCTTTTATTAGAAATACTCTTTTCTGGTATAAGGTTTTATTGTACAGCGGTACACCTCTGAAATGTCTTTAAAATACGGTGACACTAACAGACGCGGTCTATAATTCCGGGTTCAAGATTGGTGCCACTCTACCAGTTGTACACTCCTTTCACTCGAGGAGGAAGAAAATCAAACACTTTTTTTTCTGGTTATATTGATTCTTTCTAAAAGTCCTGAATGCCACCTTTTAAGTGTCCCTCTAACCGAGGAAACCGTCTTTCAGGTACTGCTGCAGGCGGCGCTGGTGTGGGACGAAGTACACGGTGCTCCAGCGAAGAGGAACGACATACTCGCGGGCACGGAATTCCTGTCAGTGTTCATAAACGGCGCCATGGCCACGCCGCCGCAGAGACGCAGGAGCTTCAGGCGCGGTGGACAGGCGGCAACAGCCGTTGACAGCGCGACAGCGGAGTCCCATCAGCACGAGGCGTCGATCTACCGAATATCGCGGAACCCGGGTAGCAAGCAAGTGGTCCCCAGAGCGCGGAACGCCAGCGGCAAGGAGGAGGTCGTCCGATTCTACCCGATCAGTCACAAAACACTGGAAAACAGGCAGCAGAACCTGGCGTCGTTGATCGACGAGCTGGGCACCACCAGCGACCTATCCTCAACGCGGCTGACACCACAGACTTCGAGTACTACGGTCTCTTCGGTGGCAGCGCGAGAAAAGTCCCCGTCGGGGACGAACGCCACCGGCGGCTCGTCGAGCAAAGTCAGTCGGCAGAAGGTGATCGGCGTCAGCGTGACGTCCACCGTCGAAGCAACGCCGTACAAGGTCAGGGTGGAGCACTACGACAGTGGCGACGCGACGGTCGTCACTCGACCGCCGAGCACCGCCAGTAATTCAACGACCAGAGCATCGACGTCGAAAGTGACCGTTCCTAACACGACAGCTAGGACAACGACCAGTGCAACGTTGACCACGGTTAAGACGTCATCTACGGTGACGCCGCCGTCTTCCAGCTTCGTCACGGAGGAGCTCAGCAATATCGTGTCAGAGTCGAATAGAAGCGAGTTTTCTGTGGATGAGGGTTCGCCGAGTACCAGTTGGCAGGGTCAGAGTTCGGTGACCCCTGGACCAGTCGCCAGGCACACGCCAGCCTTCAGTGAACATCGCGGAGACAACGCCAGCTCAGCTAACGTCCCAGAGGATATGATCACCCTGCCAACGGAGGAGAACTACGAGCTGCCAGAGGAGGACTCCGAGCCCAAGGAGTTCAACGAAGAACCCATGGAGATGCAGTCGGAGCACTTCCAGGCCCAGGGTCGGAAGGCCGGGAGGCACTACGACGCCTCCCATTATAATCGTCCTGGAACGAAGGCTTACAGCCAGTCGTCCAAGAGCTATAAGCCAGCTAGACCGTACAACGAACCAGCCAAGCTGTACGGCGAGCCGGCGAGGGTGTACGGTGAGCCTGAGAAAGTCTACGGCGAGCCAGCCAAGGTGTACAGCGAGCCGGCGAAGGTTTACAGCGAGCCAGCCAAGGTGTACAGCGAGCCAGCCAAGGTGTACAGCGAGCCAGCCAAGGTCTATGGCGAGCCGGAGAAGGTCTACAGCGAGCCAGAGAAGGTGTATTCGGTGCCTTCGAAGGTCTACTCGGAGCCAGCTAAGGTTTACTCTGAACCAGCGAAGGTGTACTCCCAGCCTGCCAAAGTTTACGGTGAACCCAGCAAGGTGTACGACTCAGAGGGCCAACCGTTGAGCCACGAGCGCGGCGGTGAACCTGACGAGCAGAACTACGAAGTGGATGAGTCTGCCAGCGTGAGCAGCAATGGGAACATGCACGGGCCCCAGCTGATTCCCGCTGAGCCCTCGAATCCCTCTGGGGTGGAGGACGGCCAGAAGGTCGGCTACGTCGTCGAGGGACGGAACTACAGGAAGTACAGGGTCGAGGAGAGGACTCCGGACGGCTTCATCGTCGGGGAGTACGGTGTGGTCAGTCACGACGACGGTTCCTTGAGAGGTGTCCGCTACACCGCGGACGGCACCATAAATCCTCGGCTAATTCACGATGCACTGATGAAGTTCCTTTCCCTGTGAGGGGGGCGAACACGGCGAGGAGGGTGATAGGAACGTCAACGGAGGCAAGCCCGGCGTGATGTTTGCTGGACGTTGACGGAACGAAACGGGACGCAACACGACTGATCTTTCTGCTACTTCCAACTCAACTGCCTCAGAAAGTAATTTTAAGGACGACCCTTTTAGGAACTAAGGAATCACTCGCGGCTGTCGATCGGTCGTGCACGGTCGATCTTCACGGACGTATGGACTGTTATATGCTCTGCGAGCCGGGGGACACGCGATGGGACGAGTCGAGGGGAGAGGGACTTTGAATTCTTGTCGATGGAGTTGCTTGTGGATCTTCATTCGTTTTATGACTGAGATTTTTAGGATTAGGATGAGACTGGGGACTTATAAAGTGCTTCTTCCTTTTGGAGCTGATGGAGTACAGTGTTTCACGCGTGCACGGTGCGATGCCAAGGTGTTTGGAGAATTGTAACAGGAGGAAGTGGATGAATGATGTAATTTGTTTGGAGGAGTAGAATAACCGAGATAAATATATCAAATAGAAATTAATTAAAAGGAGATACGTAGTGGAATTGCGTCCTGGTACAATTGTATGTACGCGTGAAACATTTTCCGTTACTCCGCAAGTAAGGGAAATATTGTAGCTGATAAAGTGGACTCACACTGTGTTTAGGACTCAACGTGTTCGAAATACGATCGTCGACTACGCGCGATGTAATTTCGAGAATTCAATGTCAATCGTGTAGCGAGGGAACGATTCTGTTAAACACATGGTACACCTGAGTTTCGCAGATAGGTGAGCTTGTTAATAGCGACGGTAATGATCGGTTCGTCGTCACCTCCGTCGTTTCTGTGGCCTGGAAAAGGTCACAGAGATCCTCGGCGAGCTTCGCGATCGAGTCTTTCATCGGAGTGGTCGAGGTTACGAAGAGAATACGAAGTTGAGGATATTATTCACTTTGACGTTTTTATTAAAAAATGAGTCAAAAGCTTTTGAATTTTAAAGAACCAAGAAGCTGTAGTCTCAGAATAATATGGAATTCTCTGTTTCGATGACGCAGCTGGCTGCCACCAGTTGCCTCATAAATCTTTTATCTAAAACTCCTATTACTTAGACCCAGAGCTAACAAATAGTTGTAGTAACCTGCATTCGTGACATAATCGCTAAACTTCTGTCTGTCCGTCATGGCAGATACAATAATTTTAATTAGAAAATGAGAGACTACGTCGCAAGCTCGGCGACTCGTCCAATATGTCGCGACGATGATCGATAATACGAAAACGACTGATACTTTCGCTCTTACCAACGCAACTGCCTCGTCGATTAATTTTAAGGACGGCCTTCTAGGATCTAAGAGAGCTCGCGTGTCGATCGTCATCGTGCGTGCCCATTCCGAACGATCCAGAAAGGTCGCTGGACGATTCGACGGTACGAAACGCGGCGAATTTCAAGAGATCCCCCGTCGGTTGCGAAACTGGAGGAACGAAAGTTGCGCGTTTGGGTAGCGAAGATGGGAACTTTTGTCTGCTACCTAAATGCCCATCGTGTTAACATCGCTGTATCGCCCTAGGAACGATTCTTTCTCTCCAGCGATCGAGTCCCTCGCCGCGGGCAATTCCCCGGTCGTGGCGCCACGCAAGTTGCGTAATTTTTGTGATCGCGTTAGTCAGAAGCGTGTTTTTCGTTGACGTGTGTGTAACGGCGAAGAGGCAACAGTGTCTCGTTGTTCAGTCGACGATTCTGAGATAATTTTCGATGCTATTCATGTTGTGATTCTAATTGTACGCCACTTCCTTCACTCACTCAACTGTTTCTTCCGCAACGTCTGAAAAAAATGTACCCCTCTTCCGCGACAGTTCTTATTTTTGCGAAGCTGAGAGTCGGACAAAGTTTCGTTGCGTTTGTGAAAGATTACCGCGACACTTTTCGATGTAAGAGATTTGTGGACAGATGGGAGCAAGGATTTACGTCACAATCATTTGCAAGAGCGGCGAATAGGTCACATTCTGAATTATAATGGAGTAGCTTTGATATTGCAGTGCTAAAGCAAGCGATTGAAACTGCCGATATCTCGATAGAAAAGAATGTGAACCGTTGTCCATCGAGTGCTCAGCAAGTGTATACATACAGTAGTACACTTAAACAAAAAAACAGTTCAGAGGAGACAAGCAACCAGCACCGACCAGACAATCACTCGTCGCCCTGCCGCTATCAGCACCAAACTGGCGGCGAGCAGATGCAAGGAGAGATGCAAAATGAATTCGACTGAACGTGTTTTGTCGCGTGCTTTTCGTCCACGGCGACGCTTCTGCGATGAAAAAGCGTATCGAGAAGTCGCAGCTGCCAGGGCCTCACCTTTCGGACTCCACCCAAGACTAATTTAATTCATTAATCCTTTACGAAGCATCTTTAATCGATACTCGACGGCTCCGCCGCTGCGATGGACGCGCTGACTTGTCACGGCAGCGTCTCCGCACCCCCTTAACCTTAAGTTTTTCCTCTAGTTTTTTAAGACGCCCAGCCCCGTCAAAGGAAGCGTCTCACTCGACGGTCCCGCGGTCGCCCCTGGGTCCACCCTAGCTCGTAAGATGACAACGTTATTTTATTTAGGGTTAAATAGCTCATTCTTCCTCATTACCTCAATCTTTGAGATAGTTCCTCCTGCCATTTTGAATAACGTGTTACGCGCGTACACTCACCTTAAATTATACGGTCTCGATCGTTTCCATGTAAGCTCGCCCGACCTTTTCCCCGATCCGCCGCTATGTGTCTGGGAAAAGCGTCGAATCGCCGAAACGAATGCCGTTCGTTCGATTGTTGCTCATCCTCGTAGGCTAAGCGCGCGTTAATCGTCCCTATTTTACATGTAAACGATACAGCATACCGATACGTTGCAGGTGATACCGTCACGATAAAGGCGCTCCACAGTGCGCACCGTAGCTAATGTTTTACTATGGAATATTGCCCTTAGCGCTGTGCAACCATTGTCATTCTTCGAAAGAAACTTTGTAATAAATTCAATTGCCATGACACGAGCGTCGATGCGGTTCTCTTTGCTCCTTGAAATAATGTACTCGACTTGCGGTGAGTCAAACAATGATTGGAACACCCTTTAAAACAGAATACTTTTTCTAATATTGATCCAATCGACTTGAGATTTTTTGAGAAGCAGGAAGAATTAGTTTACTAGGTGACGTGTTTCGCCGTTTTGAAAGAAATTGCAATTTGTCGGAATGGAGAGAAAAATTGTGAAGTCCCCTTCTCAACTTTTTTATCTGAGCCTGCAATGAAAATTTAAGAATCCAAATAAGCAACAGGCATCGAAATATATCAAATCTTTAGGTTAGTAAATTTTAGTAAATGTTCAGTTTGTACAAATACAAATTACTTAAATCTACAAACGGGATTTTTAAATTTTCATTGCAAGCTCAGATAAAGAAGTTGTAAAAGCTGCCTTCACTATTTTCTTCGCTATTCCGTCCATTTGCAATTTTCTTCAAAACGGGGAACACGTCACCTAGTAAACTAATCCTACCTTCTGAAAAAACTCAAGTCGTTTGGAGCAATTTTAAAAAAGTTATTCTGTTTTAAAAGGTGTGCCAATAATTTGTTGACCCACCGTATGCGATCAAACATGTTCAGATATCCTGAAAGTTGGTACATTTGAGAAATGAAATTCGAGCGATTCTTCAGACTTTGTTAAACTTCATTGGCGTCACTATGCAATAGAACCTTCATTAACTACTGTAACAGAGAGACACGATCTTTCGAGTATCATATTCTAAGTCATTAAGTCTCCTGATTGTCATATTCGATACACGAAACATCACATTTTCGTGCTTCGAGGCCGACTTCTACCTGTTCCCCAGAAAATAAAGAAATAACACTCCGTTTTAAACTCTCTATACACTCGCCAGGACACGATCCGCAATGCGATACGCATAATGCACGTTTCAGATGGTAAAAAATGAGAAATATTTTGATGCGTCTTAAATGAACGTTAATTTTCAATAATTTTCACACCACGGGCATGATCAATGCTCCGGCACCGAAGGGAGGTCGAATTCTTCCCATAATCTGCGTAATGGCCCCTCAAAGGAAATTCCTGCCCCGCGCAAGGTTGCGTGCTGGAAAATAAAGGACGTCGCGCGTTCACTGTCCATTCGACTACGGAACGATTTATGCGGTCATTATCGACGCGAAGGTAAGTCGATAATAGAGGGGTTGAAGGAGTATGTTAAAGTCGGATATAAAGCGATCAAGTCCAGAGAATAATGCTATGCTAGGCAGAAGAGGACCAATCATGCAACAGTAATTCACACTTCAAAACTTGATCCGTGCTCTCGATCGACTCTCAGGACGTCGATTTTATCGTGATGCGGAAGAAAAATTAATTTAACAATCGCCACTTTGGCCCACGGCTACGGGACGTTCAACGCCTGCGCTGTTTCAGTGAAATAACTCCACCACGCTTCTCTGCTCGAGTACCAAACTGATGAGTTATAGATTATCAAAAAGAAGAGACCATCTTTCATGGTAAACAATGACTGCACGATCGCCAAGACAGGTCAATTATTCAACTCCTAACATACCGAATTATTTCATGCAAGCAGCGGTCCACTTTAATAACAGACACAATCCTCCCTTATGATTCAACTCTGGCATTAATTGGAGCTTGTAAATCACATTGGATATCCACCGTTATCAACGTGTCCACGCGAGACAGCCAGGATTGCTACAAATTTAACAATTATGTCCTGAATAAATACCTCGTTGTGAACCCAGCTATCAGGTCGAAAGCAGTCATCGCTTAATTGCGGACAAAAATTACCTTAAATCGCGTCGATCTATCAAAACCGCGTTGATACAGACGTGGAGCCTGAATGCAGTTTGAACAACTTCTTAAGGTTAGTGATTAATATGGATCTTTAGGTGTAATCGTGGTATGCTGAGAGTAATTGATCAAAGCACAAATTGTAAAAAACAATCCTAGTATTCAAAATCCTAAGACTAACTCACCATCTAACAAGTGTGTTCAAAAATCGCATTCCCATTTCTTAAATCTAAATTGCCTTTGAACCACTTGTTCCAATTCCAATCGCAGCAAATTTATCGAGCCTAATTCCCACTCGAACAAAGTCCAATTCCTCAATGCTCTTTCAACTCCGCGCTCTTCTAGCTCGCGGTTAGAACCGGTAGTCTTGAAACGTTTCACGGTTATCGAGGATCGACGCCACCTTATTTTTCCTTATTAATCCCAGTCCCTTCTCCGTTAAATTCAGCAGCGACTAGCAGAAACGGAGCTCTCGACGGAATAAAATATTCACGCAGTTAGATCGATAATTCTACCCCGCCGCGAATGATCGACAGCCCCGTCCAAGCAGCTTCATTATCCCGGCGCCAGACAGGACTATCGTGGGCTCTCTATATGTATGCGTTTCAGTCGCGGGGGCAGTGAACGTCCTTGGTGTTCTGGGATCCTTCACCCTCGGGGTACCTTCGATACTACCGCTGTTCGATAGTTTTACGCCCACTCGGACGATGGGAAACGCGGTCCGAGTCGCACCGTCGATTCCCATGCCCGATATGGTAGTTCTGGATGGGGAATCCAAGCATTCGAATTGCTGCGAATAATTTGCATCGGGCGAAACGACTTTCGACGCGGTTTTATCGGGGTTCTTCAGAAAGTTCGAAGGTATACCTGACGGGTGGATGGTATGACATCAATCCCCGGCAATCGACTGGTCGTAAAGTAATTACTGGGCGTTAGGTTCTAGTTAATTCTGTAGGAATCGGTTTCGTAAAGTTTCTACGTGCTCGGGAGCCACGGGAAAAGAGGCCTCGGGCGTTGGGACTCGAACCTACTGTCTTCCGGATCCTCTGCGTACCGGTCAGCCGCCTAACCAACTCCACCGAGGTTTCTCTTTACCTCTCCGCGGTTTCTTATTTCCGGCTACCTTTTATGGGGCTTCCTGATCCCACAACTGTGCAAATTGAATACTGTTGAATTCCTCTTCAGTTCTGTTCATTTATTTCAAGAGTAACTTGCGCAGAACACTGTATTTAGATATCGGGAGCACATTGCTACATAATTCCTCCTGTCAGGATTCTTTTGAACCCGATAATTTTCTGCTGTTTATAATTTAAGATAACAGACCTAAATTAAATCTGAATAAGAAAAAGAGTTGGGAAATGGTAGATCGAAATTGTACGAATGCACTCGTTTAGATTAGATCAGCTTAATCCTAAGCAAAACTACCTTAAACCTGACACACAGCACTCTACGCCTGACGGTCCCGCAACCTGAAACGCGACCTAACATGGTCGATAAGGTAGAAGAATAACTTATCCTGGCATGGTCCGGGGTGGGTCTTGGGCTCGGTTTACCGATGCAGCTGGGACGATCAAAAGCCCCTGGAGAAGCTTGAATTGCCGGCGAGCAAACATCGCCACGTGGACGCTGCCACTCGACGTTATCCGCACTGGACAAAGAGGATGCAACGCGGTGCGCGCGACAAGGACATTCGTATGAGCGAAGGGCGCGCTGCAAGGAGGACGGGAGAAGTAGGGCCATGTCTCATTGTGTAAATAATTGAAATACTAATCCCCTTTCCCGAGGTAGTGACAGTCACCTTAATCGAGCCAGGCGAGCGGCATTTAGGAGTGCGTGCTCGAGAGGGTGTGATCCTGGAACGACGCGCGCCGCAAAAGCGGAAAGCAAACGCGACGCACGCACTCGACCCTGAGGCTGTACACGTGACTCCGCATGCGAGCGCTCCTGCTTCCCTTTAGCTTCTCACCCCTGGATCTCTCCTGCGATGGGACCACGGTCCAGCAAATAAATCATTTCGATCACATCTTGGGCCTTTGAACTCTTTGAAGTCTGCCCTGCTTTTCTACCCTTTGCAAGTCTTCTTCCTTTGCTATTTAGTCAGATCCTGGAGATGACGAAGAGTTGAAGGAAGCAGGAAGAAGTAATGGCGAAAGGAAGGAATAAGTTGGCAGAGATTAGGGATAACACAGCATATCAATTGGGATATTTAGTGGAGAGACAGAAAGAAGTGGGTGGAAGAAGTGTATTAAGGAAATTGTAGGAATAGAGGTGGAGGTAGTACCTGCGTATGCTAAAGTTTGGAGAGTGAAGGATCTTTAGGATCAGAGGACGCAAAGATGGATAGACTCCGTGGCCCATTATCATATCGAGATTCAAAGCGAGACAGATTCGTGGTGATTAAGCTCAATCTGAAACATGACTTTCTTTTATTTTTCACCGAGGCACCTAACGCCCTCTAACTTGCTCTTCAGCATCTCCCGTTCGAAGGAAACGGAGATCACGTTCGAGAGGGAAGACGCGATCCGCGGGATCCCTCGGCTAACAATGGGTAGGTAAATGCGGAACAAGAAGCTCGGAACCTCGAATGACCGCCTGCGGAGGATAATGAGGAAGAAATTAGTGGTGCGTGAAGGTACGAAGAGGCCACCTGTGCCTTATCCTACCGCGGACGGAACGTCCAAGGCCCGGAGAAAGAGGCACTCGTACACATCCTTCGTCCCCCCGCGTCGTTACTCCTCCCACGCCCTCACTTTTCAGAAAGGACTCGCCTCGTAACGCGAACGGGCACAAAGGTACTCCTCGAAGGCATTCAGCCGGCATAGATCCTTGATTAAACACTGAATGCCCCGCGTCCATTCATGCCCCGTGTATCGCCCTCCTTCGTCCTCTCTCCTCGAGTACATCGTGGGCCCTAGAAAACGCGCTGAAAACGACATCTCATCTCGATCCGGCGAGGTGCAGGGCCACGCATGGCGTCCGGTGGAAGGCTGTCAGTGAATTTCGATGACAAAATCTCTGTTCATCGGTCCCTTTCACTAGACGCTCCGGGCAGAGGGAGGCTGTTTCAAAGCACGCGCTGGGTGTTGTTTTCTTCTTTTCTTGCGCAGGGCGGTTCGCCTCGGATTATAATCTGAATATTGTATAATCTTCGGTTGCTACTGTTTGTTATTGGTAAAATTGTTTCGTGGCTGTTTTTAACACCCGGAAGTTTTTAGCAGGAGGACATTTTTATATCATTTGTTTACTATTCTTCGCTTGTTACTGTGCTTCAAAAGTAAGTCCATCTTTGTCATCACAGGGATGTGTTTGCAAACTTATTTACACGATACCGGAAACAGGGATTCTCCACGTTGTAGGGCAATACGCTCTGTTTACACATCGCGCTCCCACCTTGTTGATTTTCAATCGAACGATCAGGCGGTGTTTGACTGTGGCGAAGATTAGCACGTTCGACAGTCTTTTCCATAAGTGAAATATTTGGTTTATAGAAAATAGTAGTCTAGGTTTGTTATTTAGGGGTCGTTCCTATTGGACTGGTTGAAAAAATCGATTTTTTTAAACATTTTTCGAAAGTGCGTATCCTCAAGAATGTACTGTTAAATGTACTGTTACCAAGACCGCTTTCAAAATCATTTAAAAAAAAAATTTTGTTACTTTTATATTTTTTATTTGCTGTAGAAATGTAGTTTAATAAATAGAAAAAGAGTTTTATTCCATTTCTATAATTATTTTCGTCGCAATAAATTCCAGAATATCGCTGAATTTATCGGCGCGCTAGCCGGAATGCCCCCTTAATCCATGCACTGTATAAAGTTCCATAAAGAGTTTTAAAACCGCGACAACCCTGAGAGTGAAACGAAAATCTAAAAAGCACTCCCACCCCCTGAATCTTCCTGAGTTTGATCTACTTTGAAACAACGCAAACTTTCAAATTAAACCATCATCGTATTAGATTATAATCAAGTTTCTCGAAGCGACATCCCGAATGCCCAGTTAATTAGACACCGTTGAATTAACTACTCAGTTCGTTGTCGTCTATTTCTCAAGATCCCTCCTTTAATTAAACCCCGTTTCCTGGGAATAGCATGCTCATATTTTACCACCAAGCGTATACGTCATCGACGGTGATAATGGAAAATAATTTGTCACCCCGCGAGGCGAGGACGAAGAGCAACGAGCAGGCGGCCAGGTCGCGTTAAGTGATTTGTCCTTGCCATCTGCGGGAGCCAGCATTATCCTGCGCGGTGAATGTAGATGTCCGATTCTTGGGAAGGGGCGGCTTTTAGTCCTGTCGGGATGAGCCAACGCAGAGATATTAGTGTCAAACGGGACCTTGCTCGTCCCCGAACCACCCAGGCGAATCAATCATGGCTGCGCGAATATATTTTGCATCCGAGAAGCTCGCTGAGTGATCGTATTTGGCGTGCAGATTAATTATCCATCCTCGATCACAGACTTATCGTGCATTGCTAGCAAAAGCTCAAGCCTTTGTTACAATTGTGACAGTATAGTAAATAATACGGAGGGTACAAGTTTTTTTTTATAGTACGATTAATGAAGAAGTGATTTTCATCTACAAGTGAGCCGAAAATTTTAGGTAAAAATAGGACCCAGAAGCTTCCGCAATTCTTATTATCTGGAGTTTACAATTCTCAGACTGTCTAAAAAGTGGTCACAGAATAGTGAATCCAACGGATTGTTGAATGTTTTACTGTACATAGTTCTCGATCATCGGCGTTCCTGAGAAACGGGAACAATGGTGAGTGCGTGGAGCGTCACGATCGAGGTTTGACATTTCATATTCCCCGGAAACTTTCCCACAAACTGTTGACAGGAGAAGATATGCGGGTCGATCTCCGCTAAGGTAGCTTTTTGTCTTTCGAGTGGCTCAGGGCTTTCCTCCGGCTTCGAAAACCACCTCGCGAGGGGCGCATTACACATTCACGCGCGTAACAGGGCACACCTCGTCGCCCAGCCATTATTTTGACCCCTCGCCTGCGCGTCGGCAACCCCACCTCGCACATGCTCGCACCCCGAGATCTTGCGGGGCACTTGGAAGACAAATATTTATATCGCGAACACCCGCTGCGCCATTGTCAGCTCCGCGGCAACTCTTGCTTCTATTAAGGCGTCGAGCACCTTCAACCCTCGCGATTCTTTCTCCAGGGGAGGTAAGAGGATAGGGGGATAATTTGGTTGTGGAGCACTAGAGTTCCTTCCGTGTATCGAAATCTACGCGTGAAACGGGGAATTTAAGAGAGGCATCTGGCTCGGACTGGCGACGATTCCTTTCGCTTGGTCTCGTCTACTTCGGGCAAGGCTTTGTGTATTGTTATTTTTTATATTTCGATAAAAGGGACGTGGATTGCATTTCGTGTTATTGTGCATACATTGCACGAATGTTTGAGGCTTACAATTAGTAGGAGACGTGCGATAAGTAATGCACGTGAATTTTGGATAATGAGAAAATGATAAAAGTGTTTGTAATTTGTATGGGGTCACAGTGGTGAATCTATACCACGCATGCGAAAAAGCTATCGTAGGCGGGTGTTAGAAGAGGCGTGGTGACCGGCAGACTGCGTAATATACCCTCGAGCTGAATGATCCCCTCAGGAACTTGTACTCGGTACAGTTTTCGGAATTTTATATTATAATATCACGAAGCTCATTGCACTTCATTTAATAAACAAAGGTTTGATATCCCAAATTATTAATATCTGATGATAATCTGAGCTCCCCTTAATCTAAATATTCCTTTAATTCGAAGTTGTATTCTACAAAAGTTAGTGTAACTCCTTTCATAATAGTGTACGCACCACCCACGCGGCGATCCCACGAATATTCGAATCAGTGAAAATCTGTTTCCGCGGGCTCTTCGCGACGTATATTACACCGGAGGAATGGGAGGGCTCCATTTCTACACGCCTGGAGGAGGGACGGGCATAAATCGTGGCGGTGATAATGGAATTCTCAACGGGGGTCGCATTGACACGGCAGCGAAGTGTCCTGCCGTAGGGGTAAATAGATCGACGTCGTGGCGATGCCAACGGGGGTGTATCGAGAGGATGGGAGGCTCCTACTTGTACGTACATGTCTATACAGGGTGTGTCACGAATCGATTTGCTCGTATTAACATCCATTGGTGAAGTAATTCTAAACTATTTTATAACACACCTCGAAGAAAATTTGGTTTTTATTGGACCTCGTAAATTCTACTTTTAAAAACCTTTGCAATTTTGACAATATTCCAGCATATCGAAATATTGAACATAAGAACTACGTATTTTTCAATTGAATTACAGGACATTCGTATTAAAAAATATTCCCTTCTCTAGCACCTATCCATGAAATACAATCTTCCTACACGATAAGAGCTTAATATTCCAGCTATTAATCCACGAGTTTCCCTCGATTCGCGACTGATTCTCGACACACCCTGTATAAGCACGGTACCTTACCACGGAATGATTAGATTAGCTGACGAGAAATGGTCCCCGTGTGAACTCTCCCATAGAAGAAACACGTGCTCCATTTTCCCACCTTCTCCTCGCAGTCGGTCCTTCCCTTCTCGATCTTTTTCTCCAATCGCGTCAGACGTCGCGCGTTGTTCGCATGAATCACGGCCCCATCGCGCCACGGATCTCACCCTCGCCCTCGACCTCCGTTTATCTCGTAATACCACGTTGACCGGGGTCCTTGGGAGACGTCCCTGATAGAAATAATTTCTCTGTACGCTTACCTGTCAAATTACTGATTCCATTAACGCGATTATCGTGTCCACCGCGCTGACGTATCGTGTAACGGTTTCCATTGATACACTGTGCACTGTGGATAATGCAACGCATCGATAGCGTTCGAGTAACAAATCGCGCTGGAGAGAGGGATGCGAAAATGAAGCATCGCAAATGGCAGATAAAAATTGACATTAGTACACGAGGTAACATTAGGGTGTAAATCGGGACCACGAAGCAAGAATACATTTTTAATTTAAATTCCTCCCTCAGACTTTGTTCTCCAAGTTGTAAATAAGATAGTACAAAGATTCATCGTGATATTTCTTTGTGTATTAAGAAAATTCGATAAACACCGCCAGAGCAAAGAGAAGGAAAGGAAAACAGGTTAATACTTTCGTAATAACTAAAAGGAATCATATTATTAAACACTACTTAGGTACCTGAACTTATCAAACCTCTTATCTTATTTAAATCCTATTCCACATGCCATTTGTTTAATATTTTCTTTTCCCTCAGTATTACAAAATCACCCCCTAATCTACTGACACGTCATTACTGATCACCTTCTGCGCCATACAGAACGAGGCCCACGTTAGTGTCCGAAATGGGAACAGCTGTGACGTATCCCTCTCTTCACCGTTGCAACACAGATCAATGAGAAGTGTATTGTAATGGCCCCAGCAATTAACAACACCTCCGTACACGGTAGTTTACGATTCGAGTAAAAAGTTCCCCAACCCCGTGGAGGATCCCTCTGGCGGCGCCGATCTTTATGGAGGATCGTCAGGTAGCTAATCCCACGTCGGAAACTGACGACCGTTAATACTTCCCCCAAAATTGTATTTTTTTTTATCGTTTATTACCATAAGCCAGCAATCTCTCGCCGCCCAGAGACAAACGGCACTACCAATAATACGTAATCCTGCGTCGTCCTTACGCCGCACCAGGCAAACACGCAAATTAAACCGAAACTTTCCATGTCCCAGCTGCGAGGAAACATTTTTTCCAGCCCCCTTGCCGGGCTGGGCTTTCCTTTTCTAAGGGCGACGAATTTTCTCCGTGCTAATCTGCGTGGATTAACCAGTGCTTCTAAAGTAGGTACACGCTTACTTAGGTGAGATAGTGTAACTGTGGTCAGCGAATTTCCTGTAAAATTCGAAGATTCCTAGAAAATTCCATTTTCGTCCATTTTAGATACACAATAGATACAAGCTTCTTAGATAACCAGGGGTACGTCCTGTTTAAATTCAAACTCACTTGTATTTCCCATTTTCTCCCCACAACTTCTAAATACCTGAAAAGGTTTGAGGATGTTAAAAACACTTTGAAATAAATTTTTCAAGTAGGTAGGTGATTTTTGAACGCAAAATATGCTTTCTGCAGAAATAGCAGCGTCAATAGCAGCGAATCGGTGCATCGAAAGATTTACGCCTCGTCTCATAAATTTGCGACTCTGGCCCATCTGTCTTACAAATCTCAGCGGCCCGTTGCGGCCTGCCATTGTTGCGGTGTCCTCGTGAATGGTCTCAATAAACAACGCTTGTGGGCGCGTGCCTAAACAGAAGGAGGAACCGAGATACAGCGCTGTGAAGTATCGCGGAGAATTTTGCAGAATTCGGGTCAGTCGTGCGCCGTCTATAAATTATGCCAGACAAAACGAGACATGGTGGCGGTCCTCGAGGGTAACGAAGGGGCGAAGGAGTGGCGCAGGGTGCCTTGGAACAGGGAAAACCAGCGTCACCTTGCCACGACTTGATACGATTTCGAAAATGCACCTTCGCCGCAAAAAATCCTACCCGCAAAACGACCGTCGTAAAACCGCGGCAATAAGAGGGAAAGAGACCCGTCGCGATTAGCGGAAACCGAGCGTGCGGGGTTGTAAACGCTGCGAATGTTGTGTTAGTGCCTTGACGACCGCCGAGGACAGTGGATTAGAGACGCATTATAACGAGTCCCGATGATAATTGCGTCCACGAGGATTTGCGTTTCGTTTCCTAATCATCCCCAGTGGTGGATTTAAGGAACAGTCGCGCCGAGGGGGTAAGTATTTTTCTAAATATTCTAAGTAAGTGTTCTTGCCGATAAATCATGTAGCCCGTATATTGGCGCGTGAAAGTGCGAATTGAGAAGTTTAATAATCTCCCAACTTAACCGATTAGTGTATAAACTGTAAACTCTACCGAAATTACCATTACCGATTTTTGTCAGCTTAGCTTATTCAACTGTACAGTTTTAAACATCAATTTTCGACACTTTAATTAATGATCGTCTATTTAAACTACCGTTAGTTATTCGAAAATTCAGTGCACAGTAGGGTCGCGCAGCGATCTGCGCGGCGATCTGCGCAGCCCGTGTTTTTAACTCGAGAAATCAGTCATGATCTACCTGCGTCGCGGCGATATAGTTAAATCTCATGACGCTTCCGGAAACGCTTTGTTTGGCGCGGGCGGGCATTGAATGACGCGCATTTCAAACCAAAGAAGCAGTTCGTCAAAAGGCGAATCGACCGGCGAGAACGCGAATGAAAAGAAGAGGCGAACGGCGAAACGGCGTCGACGAAATACGAGACCTCGCCGAGGCGAAACGAGAGCAGCGCCGGCCGCGCTTAACAAAAAACAGGACAGAGAGGATAATAACAAAGGCGAGGAGGCTTGGTGAGAAAGGGAGAGAGAATTCTGTTACGCATCTCGGGATCGAGATCCTGTGAAAGGACCTTACACGTGTTCCTCAACAATTTTATGCGAGTTTGACGTTCATAGCTGAGTCATCGCTAACAATGAGTTTCGATATGCCTGGTAAATAATTTGCTGTAGAAAGGATCTATTTTAATATCCATCGAAGGATCTTAACTACGTTCGTATATCTATACGAATTATATTCATTGAGCTCTAAACATACCGGTATGTTTTGGAACTCAATGATTATATTAGTATCAAAGGGGTGCGACAGAAAAAAACATCACAGGGGTTGAAAAGTGTCATTTCTTTCTTCCATTTATTGCACACTTCTCAATGCATGTTTAATTATATACGCACAATTTTTCAAATTCTTAAAGACACAACAAGGTGGGGATGAAAGAAATATAGAATTCCATATTAGAAAATAAAGACTCTGAATAAATTCTCCAGTAGTACCATATACAATGGGTTGCCAAATTAATATACTCAAACAAAAAGGTTTGAGATTTTGTAAGTTTAAGCGATGGTATGGCTGTATCTCTGCGAAAAATGGTCGCAATAATTATTTAAAAAACGCACTCCAACGATTGAAGCTTCTAGTTTTCGAATCGAGGACTCAACATTTTTTTCATCCATTACGACACTGTTTTATCAAGATGAAGCGCAGGAAACGAAGTTTCAGAAATTTTTGTCTAGTTTGAACGTATGCACGGGCGAAATAATTTTTTCCCGGTAAATCCAACGAATGGGTTCTTATAGAGCAAACATTTCTCTTTAATTTCGTTGTTTTGGTTTTGCTGTATGATTTTGATTGACCGAGTTATTCGCGATCAAAGCGATAAGTCTCAAGTCTGCGAACTGCATCTCCCAAGAAACACAGACACGTCGATCTTTCGAGTTCATTGAATCATCCTCGGTGCTCGTTTAGAAAGCTTTTCCACGTACAAAACCTTTGAATCATCCTGTTCCCATTACGATGCGCCGCGACGAAAGCGTCAATGATAGAGGGAGGAACGGCGGCGATACGTCGGTGGAGAGACAGAGAGAGGCTAATGCTGGGGCAGAAGAGGCAGAGAGAAAAGGAGGCCGAAGTAGGTGAGGCCAGCGAGTAGTCTGACAAAGGATCGACCGTCAGCACTGTCAGCGCTGACAGCGGGCTCGAGTTACGTCACTGGCTAGGCTGTTGTGCTTTTTCAGGACGGCCATTGAAAAGTTCGCTCACAGTCAGCGCGGCTGTGCTGCTATGGTCGAAGGCAAGAACACCGAGGGGATCTTTCTCCTCCGGGAGACAAGAAGACGTCCTGTGCCCTTTCATGGAAGAGGTGGGAGTGGTTGGCCCCGAAACGCAGCATCGCCATCGTGAATACGCGTATGGTGGAAAATGCTCCGAAGGCTTGAATGGACGCTGCCGCGGAAGAGCTTTTGGTACCTCGCGATAGGCTCCTGGAATGGGGAACGAATATTACAATAGAGATTGCTCGGGTATCTGGGAGATACACTGTTGCTGTGTGTCTTTGACAGGAATAGTAGCTTATTTTATGCATGCCTGAAAGTACCGCGAGTAAGATTCGTGATCTGGAGGCAAGACGGAGGTTTCTAGGGATTGAAGAGAAGTGGGTTGACGTGGATTGTAGAAGTTGAGGGTACCATAAACTCTACTTTCTACTATAAGAAATGATTTCTCAATGATTTCTCGACACTATCGTGATGCTTCTACAAGTTTCAAGCAGATGCCACTTCGGAATATAATAAAGTACCCATCCAGTACAAATGGATGCAACTTTTCAGCGTCGCATGTTTAAAGGGAAAGAGGGGCCCAACGGAATCGACGAGAAAGGTTCCCACTGATCGCTCTCGTTCGCCGGCAATAACGAGGAGCAGTTTCATAGTTCTTGGATAGGTGAATGCGTAACCAGAGGCCGGATGTTCCCGCCCAGGATGGATCCACGTCTTGCAAGGTAGCTCAAGGAGTTTCGTCGCTTTCTTCTCAACCCCTCGAGGTGGTAGCGTCTCTGATTTCTGATCTGCTAGCCGGTGCAGCTACTTGTCACTCTGGTGCACGCCCACTTTCCATCGGCAGAAACGCGTAACGTAAACGGTGAGAAGTTCGTTAGGTTTTTCAGGGATCTCCTAACCGACGACTGATTTTCATAACACTGAACTTCCGGCCGACTAACGAACGTTTGCGCCGCCAGGGCGAGGCGCGCTGCGCCCGTCTTCATTTCCAGTTTCGTGACTTGTTCTTAAAGTTCTTCAAGGGCCACGCGAGCGATGTGTAAATAGTGACTCAGTCCAATCTGGATATAAATTCTCACGACTGAAGAATAACGAAAGTATGTACCTACTTTCTGCGCTGTCTCTTTTGCAGAAGTGGTTGCTAAGTAATTTTCAGTAATATTCTAAGTGTAAAATGGGAAATCCTCTAATAAACTCACAGTATAATATTAAACAATACTATCAATATTATATATATATTTAATTTAACTTTAAAACCATTATATCCCTAAAGATTTTCCTGTTGGTACACTTACGGAGAAATCAGACCTCGTTCTCTGAAAGATGTTAAAATAACTTGAGAATTTCCGCACGATTGCTATACAACCCCACTCGAGGCCCACACACAGGAGTCCTCGAAAATCATCGACGAGTAATATTTTCGCGACCGCGGGGGATGATCCTTTCCCATGTCAAATTGCATTTAACCAGCGAGGCTCGGGGGTTCTCATGAGGCCATAACTTCGCATATGGCCCGATTTTACTGCCAGTTTCCTCGGCCAGGGCGCCCACGACCCACCCTCCCCGGTTCAGGTAGAACCCGGAGGGCCCGCCGATGATGATCGCGTTCGTACGATATCGATCCGACCATATGCCTCGCGTTTCCCATAACGCCAGGAACGCGTGCACGCTGTTATCGCGTTTAGACAGAGGAGCAACAGGTTGCTTGCCGGATCATTGTTCTAATCGCGGCGGAGATAAAACGATTTCGTGTGTCACGCGAGCAGGGCGGTTCTTAATGAAATATGATGTGTCGAGACTCGCGTACACAGCCCCCTGATTAGCACTATCGGAAATGGATTGGACAAGGGAACGCAGGGGTGGAATTTTATTTATCTCGTCGGGGTGATTTATTAATGACTGTCGACACAAAGAGTACAGCTCGATTTAAAGTCTAGGATGATGTAGAAGGAAGATTTTTCTTTCAAGGTTAGAGGGTCCTTGTAGGAAACACTGCAAGTGCCAAAAATCAAATTCTACACCACCTATAGTACTGGTACGTAGAACATTTTCCGATATTTTTTTTTTTTAATTTTGGTGCTTACAGTGTTTTCTATATGGACTCTTCAATTTTACTTGTGTGGCTATAGTAAAGCCTACTGTAATCAGGCTCGTAATAATGCTTGATGTGTTCGTGACAATGGAATATTTAGTGGAGAAGTACCATTTTTGCGAGCAACAAAAGTGCGGCATTGTTAGCGAACAGCAAGATACCTTGAAGATTTAAAGGGACGGCAGGTGAACGCTGTAAAAGGCAGCTTCCCGTGGGATATCCGAGGAACAGAAGCAGAGTCAGTCCAGAAGCACGAGCTTATCCTCCATTAACGCGGTGCTCGCCGCTCACGGTCTTACCACCGTCTTATTTTCGATTCTGTGGGGCCGCACGAGATTTTGACAGAGCCCACGGCGCCCCACAATGTCTGCCAAGTCGACCGTGTGATTGCTATGGGATTACCACTTGCTCCAATGGCTCCGAACGTGAAGGCGCTTCGGCTAGGAAAATGTCAACCTAATTTTGCAAGATCTCTTCGTTGTGCTCAGGGACGACTTAAGAGGGTCCAGCGTTCTCCTCCACGCTTGAAGGCGGATCGCTTTTCATCATCGATAGATGGAACATGACGTTGGTTTTTGTCGTAAGATTACACGGACATCACGATTTTTAAACTCTCGCATGGATGCTGTTGGACTTGTTATAAAGGATCGAGGAACATTGTAATAATTCCGTTTCCATGATTCTGTGAGAAGATTTCGGGTAGAATTGTCGTCAGAATTTGATTCTTTATTCTGTACATTTTTCAGTTGTTAAAATTCATATGCTGATAGAGGATTAATCTCAATTTTAAATTTACTATCACTTCATACTGCTCCATTATTTTTCCCACCACCTCAATGAACATACATAAGGAAAAGAATAGAACAAGTGAAGCGAGAATTATTTCCCAAAATTCATTCCAAACTCCTGTCACTCTGATACGAACGCAGGGGATGCTTTCCAGGGACTAGGTATCCAAAGGCCACATCGAGTCGCCCGCGAGTAATCGAGCTGTTCCTCCGTCCTGCGGCTTACGACCTTCTTTCGCCAAAAGAGGGACTAGCCACACGGAACCTCGTTAAATGCAATACCAGTAAAACAAGGCGCAAACAGTGAATAGCACCGCCGGCAGGATTATCGTTGCCGCGACGGTCGGAGCGCTCCCCGTAGATGTCGACGGAGATAGCGGCGACATAAGACGCAGAGCCCGGGATCTCTACCTGGCCTCGCAAGTTTCTGGATTTAAAGCTACTAAGCGCGAGGCCACTTCCAGGCCCTGCTTACCGGCGTTCTACCTATTCCCTTCCGCTTCCTGTCCACCCATTAGGTCGACGATCCCTCGTCCTCCTCCGGCGTGGGCCACAAGCCTGGACCACCCGTCGCCTGCGTTACTTATATAACTCTTTGTCCGGATCGATGGTCGGCCGAATTAACGACAATATTGGTGGCACGATTAGCCCGGAGCTTGTACTAAACTGGCTTTGTGTTGCTTACGAACTGACCCTATTATCGGCGCCCTATCTGCTGGCATTTATCTGGCGAGCTTCTCCTTTGGGGGAGTGGGGGGGGGGGGTGGCGAGCAAGTCCTCCCGAGGAGGATCTTTCGCCCGAGCACAAAGCTCACCTAGCTAGGGGCACCGGTATTCGAATCTAAATGGAACGCTCGTTCAAGTTTACGCCGAGGGGTGGTTTCTGTAGTGGCGCGTCCTCGAAGTAGAGCTCTGGGCTCTGTATGCTGTAAACTTTGGGGGTTGCGTTGCGCGTGATTGGGTGCAGGGTTAGTTTTTGTAGATTTTTCAGATCGGTATAATAAGCATAGAGTGTTTAGTAGACGAGATGATGGAGGAGGAGATTTTTAGAGGAAGCGACAAAGTGGAGGTCTTTCTTACTGGTTAGCTTGTGACTTATAGCATAGATGTTCTCTTGCGAATAGGGAAAGCAAAAGCTTGTGTAAAGAAAATGGCAATCAGATGTCTGCTTTTCAATCAGTGTTCTAAGAATTTTATGTTCCACTTTCACGCTCCTTTTTCGGGGTCCGTGTGACAGAATAGGGTAGGTAGAAATCTCGATAGAATCGTTTTGTCGTTGTGAATACTGTTACTACTGTTCGCTAGACAATTGTATTTTGATTTCGTCGATATTAGGGGCCGTTTTAGCTGTATTTGCCTTCTTGACAAAGCGACTCGAATCTCTTATTCGTCCCTCTTGCGTGCACCCATGCAACACAGAAAAGAGAATACACCATTGTGAAACCTCCTCCGGACAGTTATGTGGATAATCTTCCCTCTCTTTCTCGACATATTGCGCCAAAGCCAAAAACTAGCCACGGTCCGCCGAGCATTCGCTGAAGTTGGATCTTCCAGGCCTGAATACCGAGCAAGTCGAGGGTGTAAATATGAAGAGGGCACTCTGGACGTCTCTATCCCTCGCTGAGAACTATGCAACATCGAAATAATCTAAGCGAGGAAAGCTTTCCCTCGTTATATTACTCTCCCGAATGCACACTGCTTCAATAAAACTAATATAGGTGTTCCAAGTGGTAGGGTTATAAACAGGAATATAAAAGTTTATTTAAGTGCCTGAACTTTAAGATAATCTCACATTGCAGTAGCAAAGGATTCAAAATTTTCTGTAAAATCTTAATTTTCCTTCTGCTCACATTCTGCATTACAATCACGCGTTGCAGTTCGAAATTCAGGCCATTCGAAAAGCCAAATATGCACAAACACCCCTGGACCCACACAGCATTCCTCATTATCTTCTTGCCTTAATTAACCCCGAAATTAATCTCGAACCCCGTTCTTTTCTCTCTTCAGACGTTTTATCTGATCGATGTTCGCGCAATAATGCACGCATCCAAAAGAGAAACGCACCCCTGCTCGTATCGGGCGATATCATCGAGAAGGCCCTTGAAACCTGGATGGGGTGATCGAGCTCGCTATCCGCAGATCCAATCTCCGTAATATTACGTCGGTTATGACGGGATTCTTGTCGTAATTCGTGCGCTCGGTTAACGAGTACCGCTGTATAGACATCGCGCACCCCAGAAACGGGTTTCCCGCGCGAGGGGTGCGCTCGTCACGAGGGTAACAGGCACGAGATAATTCAAGATGGAGTCAGGGAGTCAGGAAGAGACGCATCTGCCTGCGCGAGGCATTATTCGACGGTGCACGGGGCTGTGTAACCTCCTCCGCGTATCTCTATTCAGCCCTCAAGCCGAGGCTTCGCTCCTGACCTTCGCACTCCTTCCACGCTCTTCCTTTCATCGCCTCTGTTTCCCTTGCTTTTTTTTCGCCTCTCTTTACCCGAATATATTCCCATCCACGCATCGGTGGAGCTCAAGAGCGAGACTATGCGTGGTCTAGTTTCGGTTTAGAGCAGTGTTCGGTGAACACTATTGGCTGCAACTGCGAGGGTGGTTTCCTTCGCCTGCCTGTTCCTTTATTCAGTTACTCACCTTAATCCGGTTAAAAAAGTAACATTTTTCATACCTATAACGTCCATTCGCCTAATTTTCAAACGCACGATGTCATATTTAAATAATGAATTACTGAATTTCGCTTTTCCCTAAAAAAAAACTACACGTGGAAGTAATCAAAATATAAATAAATTGCCACATGCTCTCCTCGGTCCTCAAATTACCTCATCATGTCACGGTTTCTCTATTACAATTTACTACACCACAACTTAACTACTTCTACAAATTCCTGTACTCAATTACTGAATATCGCTTTTGCCTCCAAAAAATTACACGTGGATGTAATCAAATTATAAATGGATTGCTACTTGCTCTCCTCTGTCCTCAAATTACCTTATCACTTTACTATTTCTCTGCTACAATTTACCGTACCCAAACTCAACTAGTTCTACAAAAAGAATTCCTCCAAAAGCTCCCAATTTCTCCCCTTTAAACACCGAAGGATAAAGAAAAGAAGGTGCAACTGAACATTGTCTCTGATCGTCGCGTAAGCGCGCCACGAAATTAGCCCCGCTCGCGTGGAGGGGGTCGGTTGCGCGGCGAGAGGTCCGCGGACAGGGCCAAAGGGGTGGAAGTGCCTTCGTTTTCACCTCGCCGCCGGATGAATAGGGGCGACACAAAGGGTGAGGCGACAGGGTGGGGGGCATCTGACGTCCCCAGTTTCGTTCGCCACCTCTCCCTGCCGCCTCGGCTGACATTCAACCCCCAGCTAGCCAGGGACGAACCAGCTCCATTCGAACGGACCGCCCTTCCACAAGGGTAGGGAAGCTGCCAGCCAATGAAGCGTCCCGGCGGCGTCGCTGTTTTGAGAAGGGTCAGGAGCCGCGCTTACCATCAAGAAGTCCCGACCACGATGACTGTCAGTCACGTTTCATCGCGAAGTTAGCCCCCGTTTCGAGCATCGCGAGGCAGGGAGCGGGGAACGCCGGAGTTGCAGTCCTTCGCTCACGGGGTGCGGAAGTCCTCCTCGTCACATGCCATAGTTCCCGATCGGCTATCGAATCACTCCGCGCCACTGTGCGATAGAATCGTGGCCGACATTCTCGGTTGAAGTTTCAAATTCGACACACACGGGTC
This sequence comes from Andrena cerasifolii, assembly GCF_050908995.1. Taxonomy (NCBI): domain Eukaryota; kingdom Metazoa; phylum Arthropoda; class Insecta; order Hymenoptera; family Andrenidae; genus Andrena; species Andrena cerasifolii. Next base: position 10,504,587 of record NC_135124.1, on the reverse strand, counting down.
TGCTTTACGTTGCCGCGGAGTGCTGGTGTGTTTGTGGAGGACGCTTTCGGGGCGAAGATGCAGAACCAGGAGCCACAGATTGGACATATTCCCGTGCCGCAACCGAAGATGCCCGCCTCTTCCAGTGAGTGTTTCTGAGATTGTTTTCTGTAGACTCCGATAGTTTGATTTGAATTTTTCATGGGGAATTTACTTAATTCCCTGTCGTTTAATTTTGGTGCCTTTGAATTGAGAGGATTTTGTTAGCTTTTGGGAGAGAATAGTTGATTTGGTTACTATATTTTATATTGGCTCTTCTGCGATGTAAAACGGGGAATTTTTGTGATATTTGATAGGTAAAGCGAAGTTTAAGGATCATTGAGGTTTATTCTTTTCTGTATTTGGTTTGGTTTGAACAGTTATATGGGGAGTCTAATGAAATTGTTAATTTAATTGTTAGAGGATTTTCTAGGTCCTCCAATATATATTACTGTTTAATGACATTGAAAGTTTAATATTAAATTTCTTTCATCTCTGTCACCTTTAAGTTAATCTTCGCATAAGTTCGTTCTACAACGTACACTTGTTTCCGAGCTTTTACGATACCTGCCATTAATAATTCCATGAAAATATCTGTCTCCAGTACTTAAAAATCATATTTAAGGCACTCCAAAAATCTGACGTCAACAGAGACCGCAAATTCTTAAGAAGTTTCTCGAGATTCGTATCGAACTACTTAGGCTGGACCAAACTCGTGTATTTCTACTTAAAATCCTCCGCGCAGTCTTCGTCGCGCGTCGTTCCGCCACTTTGTACCTCTCACCCCAGAATTTTCGTCGATCCATTACTTTCTACTTAATCCATCTACATTTTATTCCACACTTGTCCGCAGCTTTTATCGAAATATTTATTATCTCTGGATTAGCGCTATTTCTTCGACAGATTAACGCAATTCCTCCCCTTTCTCACTGACTCAATGATGCTCTGTAAAATTCAGAGGCAAAAAAAAAACGTATGCGTTTTAATACCGTACATAACGGTAGCCGTGTTTATCGCACGGGCGGCAATAAAATGGAGTGTTCGTTTACGATGCTCGTTAGCTCTGAAACCACAGTCATAAAAGCTCCCGTCTGCGACCCCACAGGACCTGGTGTCAACATCGGACAAGGTAGCATAATTACCTGCCTTGAGAAAGATGATACCTGGACGGGAAGGTGTCAGCGTTTCCGTAATTTTTACCCCTGTGCTTCAGCGGGGGTACACAGGTGAAGGGACTTCAACGATCCGCGAGGTTCGGGTACTTGTAAAATAGGGTATCCTCAACTATTGAATAAGAAACGATAGTTCGAAACCCTTGTCTTACAATTAGAATACCTAAATTCTAAATAATTGTAGTAACGCTGAGGTAAGAGTACATACTTGGGGGTAGGATAACTTGATGATCGATTTATTAGAATCTAATGTGATTCCAAAGCGACATAAGTTTGATTATAAATAACTATACAACTCAGAGATAAAATAATATTGATCTTCTCGAATTTCTTTATCGTTAGTGCAATTCTAAATATTTTATATTGCATTTTCCTTCTGCAATCGTCTTCTCGTGTACTTCTCGTAGAAAGTTCGTACGTTCCTATTTTAAAATATCTTTTCCCAGATTGGAAATTTGTAATTCTCACTTTGGAATCGTTAATCACACCGAAAAGTGGTAGGCGTTTATAATTGGCCCGTCGCAGGGTGCTTCCCATCGCGGGTCGCATCTCGTGCGAAACAAATAGCATATGCGTGGTATTTAAACTCGACGGACAGTCGTGCATTTAAATGATTCGACCCCAGTGGCATTCATCCATGAGAAAGTAACGGCAGATGGCCGAAATGCGACGCGGTAACTACGAATCTTCGTGATAGGTACTAGCAGGTTATCGTGGGTGGTTCAGCTCGGGCGTCATTTGTCGAGGAATCAATGCACGCTTGATTCGTAACGCTACTAGCCAACTAGGGAATCCATTTAAAACCCACCTGGACAGTATAGTTCCACTGTCTCTAGCCAGCATGCTTCAATTTAAATACACAACTTTGCGAGAACCAAAGGCTCGCCGACATTACTCTTGCGCACTTCACTGAGTGCACATAAGAATTAAGAAATCGAAAGGGATAGAAATGTTTAAACCTAGAATGTCGTTCATTAAGAAAATTTTAACGCTTCCACTATTCGATTTCCAAGTATCAGAAGCAAACTCAAATGAGCTTGAATTTAAATACATCAGTAGAGAATTAGAGTCGAACAAGTTACTTAAATTACTCGTTAAATGTTAATTAGAAAAGCTATTAATAAGAAGCTTCTTTAGCTATTAAATCACAAAATAATCTACCTGCTGTATGATCATCATCCTCCCTAAAATATCGTGTTTAGAAGCCTCCAGTTGTTTTCGATTAATTTCACCCATTCGGTGCTCGCCCACGATTACTAAAAGTATGATAATAACCGAGGCCTCTAAATGAGGCGGGAGTTGCAGTGATGGGATGGTAAAAAAGCAGATAATGGAGAATCGCGCGCATCTTTCGCCCGAGGGGGTGGATGGGCACTCGCAACCCCTACACCCGCTCTAGGGTTAGCAGATGACGGATGAGTGCACGTATATTTTACGTGCATGCATCGGTGGTAAGCGCCTGGTTCGTGACACATGCCACGAAATTCCCATGCTCCACTAACGATGCCCGTAACACCTGATGGACGATGACAAAATGAACGGTGGCATCACCCAACAAGCACCAAGTGATCTGAGATTCTTCCTCTCTAATTCTGCCACTTGCGGATTGTTTTCTACGAAATCATTTGAAATTAAGTGTCCTGCAGATTCAAGAATCATAATTTGATTTATTGAGTAGTATGTGTCTGTACAATTCTTGATTGAAAGTACGCGGAATGCAGAAGTTCCACCTCCGTATTACTGCCAGCAAAGGTACTTCAATCCCAAGATTCCTCAGGCTTTTTTGTCGCGGGTAATTCTAAGGGTAGTTTATCCCAACCCTCTTTTAAACACTGTTTACATTCTGCAAATATAAAGTTTGCCTTTTGTAAGTTAACCCATGTGAGGACTGCCAAATTTTACGTCTCGCCCCTGTGTTCACATATGAATGTCTCAATTTCGTAATTCGTTTGGTGGTGAAATGACTGGAAGGGACGTGTGCGTAGAAGAAGCAATTCAATTTGTCAACTTGAAACAGCAATTGCACACACCAGACGAGCTACCTAGCCATTAGAGCGAACTTCTGCGACTTGAACTTTCGTTGAACTCTTTGTCGGGCGTCGTGGAATACGCTTCATCCCTTTTCACCCCTTTCGACGTCCCATAATCGCGGCGAACTTTTCCCTCAATTCTATCGTCACGAACCTGCATCATCGAAGCTGCTCGACCAACAGGCTTTCAACGGAGAAAAGTTCCGAATAAAGTGACGCCACGGCTGGAGTGAATCACATCCGGTCGAATCAACCCCGAAATTAACCCCTCTAACGGCAATCGTAGTTTGTAGGGTTGGATAGAACTTCGACTGTCCGTAATTTTAATGTCGCGCACGGGACACGAAAAGCAGTGTCGTGCTTGGAAATTCATTGGAACTGCAGTCACAGTAACGACAACCCCCAACAGCTGCGCGAGAAAAATGCTTCGTGATAATCTTCCCTAGAGAAAAGCAGGCATAATGTTCAATTTTCTTAACGCAGAAATTGCTGGTACAATCTCCAAATTTTACAATATTAAACTTACTAAACTACCAATTCTATTTGCACTTGTATTCTCAAAATTTAACCAGCATTAGACCCTTATTTTCCAGAAACTAAAATTCCACGTATGTACTTCTTTCATAAAGCTTCTGTCCAAGTTACTAAAATTTCAAGTGTACGATTTTGATTTCATTTCTGCTCTGAAAATTTCACACCCTTCCTGGTGAAATTATCTCGTCGATCAAAAGAGGTCAGCCAAATACAGTCATCCCTTCCACGAGCAGGAAGGTGAGCGTCCCTGAAAGCAAGCATGGAAAACGAAAAGGGAACGGAAGAGCCAAGAAAGCCAGTCGGTTTTGCAGTCCCCCTTACCTGGAGCGTGCGTTCCATGCTCGAGCACGCGATTTGCGTGTGGCTAATCGCAAGCAAGCGTGCGCTTCTGCGCGCGCGTGCACCCCCTCCCCCCCCCCGAGTTCCATTTCTCCGGAGGGAGCGAGCTCGATCACTGTAAAAATCCCATGAATGATTGACGAGTGGACGGGATGGTGGAGGACGGGAGGTAGATGCGAGGCGCCTCGTAAAACACAGACCTCGATTCCACAGCCGATGAAAAATTCAACCGCGAATGACTCGCGAATGCAAATTTCATGGATCGCTCGAGCATTGCCTCGCAGGCCGTGGCATCGCGTGATTCTTCCGATCGGGGACCCCGCGTTCCTTCGTGCACCGCCTCTTTCTGCGTGCGTTCGTCGGTAGCACCGAGCTATCCTCTTTTCAAATTATATTATTGAAACGACTCGCGAGGTAGACGCGTGCGTAATAATAGATCTATTCCACTTTCTGGGGGCAGAAGGCGCGGAAACTCGCATTTCCCTTGCTCTCTCGTTTCTCTTTCTCTTGCTGCGAGTTCGAGCGCGGTTTCTTAAGATTTACCATCCTTTCAACTGTATTTAACCACGAATTATTTTTCCTTGATTGAAACTACTCGGGGACGTATCAGCTCGTTTTTCTACTTCTTCGAAATCATCGCGAAACTGTTCATCGTTTCGAGTTATACGAATTTTCAGTGCATCCCCTATTTTTTTTATCGGAATTCCTAGAATCTTTGGATCATTGCAAAGTTTGTAGTAGGTAAGTATATATTAAGATACTTGTTTCATTTGAAGGTATTAAGAGTACGGTGCAGAATTCTGCGAAGTTGAAGTTGAGTGAAGTTTGAGTAATTTGCTATTTCAGGGAACTTCGCGAAGAGAAAGTTTACTAATATATTCCGTAGGCAAAGCATACGTGTTTTCGAACTTTCCCCCGTGGCAGAAGAGGGTCTTCTTTGCCCCAGAAGGGAGCAACCCTGTAATTGCAACCCGTTTGTCACCGCGGTCAGTACCCATGCACTTTACTTCGCATGGCGGTCACGTTTTCATTAACGTTTCACTCGATAACGCATTCGGTGGCTTTTCTTCTTGCCCTGGTATACATGCTAATATCCTAGAAACGTATTGATAAGCTCGGAGCTGAATGCGATTGATAATGGAATACTGCTCCGCGAAATCAACAGGTTGCTCCTGCACCCCTTTGGCTCCAATTTTGCGTTGATTAATGCTTCGAATTGAATCAAGTCGCTCATTAAAATTAAGAAAGTATAAACTGAAAACATTATATTTGATCTTGCTATATACGAACTTTGACATCACCCCCCGAAAATCATTCAGAAGTAATACGAGATTAATCCTAATGCTTTTAAAAAACCGGAAAAATCAAACCCCCGGCAGGCGAACCAAATTCCCAAAATTCAACAAACGCCAATACCCATCGACTGCCTCCAGCCTCGCAAGACAATTCATAACCCCGAAATCATACCCTCCATCTCGCTTCTACAACAAAAACAGATCTCCTTCCGCGAGAATCTTCTCACAATATCACCCGCCTCCCTACACAAGCATTTCCTCAACGACTCAATGAAAACCGACCAAAAACTGATGTCAAAAACCGACACAATCCGCGCCCCATCACAATCTGGCCGTCTTATCTGCCAAGCAAACAGTCCCAGAGTCTGTCCACCGACGGCCCCATCGACTACCCCCCTAGCTCCTCTACAAACTTCACCAATCTCTCTATCCACCCACCACCGGTGCACGGGTGAAAGGAGAGAGAGAAAAAAAGGCGACCGTGGTGGTTGGAAAACGTTTAACCTTCTCCCATAATAAGATCCACGTTAAGTAAGATAAAGGAGCGCGAGGGAACCGATCGAGGGAGCGATCAGACGATACGAGCGAAGTGTCGTGTTTCGGGCTGCTCACTTAAGGGGCACGCTGAATGCAGCAGCCACATCCGGTCCATTCAGCCCCATTCACGAGCCCCGTCGAGCTCAATGGCGTGGGCGGAGCCCGTGACAACGAGTTGCTACCCCCCCATTATATACGCACACCACACCCTTGCCTCTCTGTACCGCGTAGGAGTGGGCCAGCGCTGAGGAACAGGTATACGGAGGCGCGCACGTCCAGGAGGTGCTCTTTGCCTCTAACTTGGCGACAAATCGATCCATTCATCGGCGACGTCATTCACGGGGGGACACGGTGTTTTCGCTGGTAAACGGGCCCGGCGATCCAAAATACCGGCATTCTTCAGATTAGACGCGGCTTTCTTGGCCGTCGGGAATGGGTAACAATGCGACGTTTAGCCCTGGACGAGATTCGCGGGCCAACGTCTTTCTTGCACGGCTCTTTGTCCAGTTTAGGGAAATGGATTGTGTATTTTCTGTGTCTAGCTCGGGGACTGTGTGGGGAGTATTTTGGTGGAGATTGACGGCAGCCTTGCGCGTGGAATTGCTGCTGGAATTTTTGTAGGATTCGATGCCTGGTTGGAAATGCTTTATGGATTAGGTTTCAGTGTTTTATGCTGATTCGTTGATAGTTTCTGCTGGTTAGGGGTTAATTGCACTTTGATTTCTGTTCAAGGGTCAGTGTTTTGGGACCACCATTTTACTGTAGATGTAGCAACTCGTGAGAACTGTCGTATTGTTCTCTTTATTTTATCTATGTCATCCTATTTCTTCTAATTTTAATACTCCCGTATTAAATTCCATAAATCTGATATAATTAGTGTGGTTTTCGACCTGTGAATTGCCATTTATCGTATAAACTGACGAAAGAGCGTTCTGTCTGTTGCAGGTCGCATCCTTTACGACATCCCCTGCAAGGTGTGCCGGGACCACTCTTCAGGGAAGCATTACGGTATATTCGCGTGTGACGGATGCGCCGGTTTCTTCAAGAGATCGATACGAAGAAACCGTCAGTATGTCTGCAAAACCAAGTCCGAAGGGGGGTGCATGGTGGACAAGACACATCGGAACCAATGTCGAGCGTGTCGCCTGGCCAAGTGCATTCAAGCTGGCATGAACAAGGACGGTAAGTTGAAAAGTACGCTCCACAAAACAAGGATTTTCTTACGATATAAAACTCACTGCAAGATCAAGGAGGCCGCCATAGCTTTGCCACAGCTACCAGGCCTTTGTAACCACAGATATTCGTGGTGTACTAAAATTAAATAGCAGGAGACATTTTTGGCTGAATAATTTATTATTTTGTATTCATTTCAAGTCAAATGTTTCTCGAAAAAATGTGAAGACACAAAGATAGGCTTATCTTCACGGAACATCATCAAAATCGTCCCTAAAGACAATACGAGGCATAGGATAAATAAACACGTTCTGTAATGTGTGCTAAACGGTGGGTTAACGCGAATTTCCGTATTTTTCCAGCTGTGCAACACGAACGCGGCCCACGAAACTCGACTCTACGTAGGCAGATGGCCCTGTATTTTAAAGAACCCGAAATGATGGCCAACATGGTGCCCCCACCAGCGGCGGCTTTGGATCTGGCTTTGCCTAAACCACCGACAGAGCCTCGAGTCTCTGTCGCAGCGCCAACCCCTCATCATCCCCTTCCACATCCTGTTTACTGCAACAGCATGGCCATGTCGAAGGTGAGCTACTTTTGCAGATAATATTTTACTCCGCCACCAATAGTTAATTACAATCATAAATTGTAAAATGGTACTTAGAATAACGTCCAATTGATAAACGTCCTTTGAGGACAGATGAAAATTCATGTCTAAGCTGCTACTGGAAAATCTCAGTTCCATACTACTTCAGCTTCAATCTAATTTATTATAGCTCCCATATTAGTGTCTCCTCTAAGTAGGAAACTTCATCCACAAATCCACGTCTCAGTAACATAAGTTTCCAATATTTATTACAGCAAACTTAGCCATTTTCTTTTCACGCATCCCTCATCCTGTTCCCAATCTCCTTCGTCGAAACACTTTCGGAACGAAGGCCAAGGCAAAGCCGCCATAAAGTCCCAATGCACCCACAGTGCCATAAAACTCATTCCCTCCTTCCAACTTGCAGATTCCAATGAGCATCATGACTGCTGGCCTGTCATCCGTGCCACTGATGACAGCGATAACAGCGGAGTCGATCTGCGAGCAGGCAGCAAGGCTGCTCTTCCTCAACGTCCACTGGGCCAGAGACCTGGCTGCCGGGACAAACCTGGCACCGGAGGATCAGCTGACTCTGTTGGAGTCCTCCTGGAGGGAACTGTTCTTGCTCGCGGCCGCGCAGATCCTCCCAACGCTGGACCCGACCGCCCTTCTTCCCCCTGGGCCCCAGGGCCTTGGCCTGGCGGTGGAGGTGAACCGATTCAGGGAGACGTTAGCCGGTTTCCACTCGATGAACCTCGACCAGCACGAGTTCGCCTGCATCAGGGCGATCGTACTGTTCAAGGCTGGCCTGGACAGCGAGCCTCTGCCGAGCAGCAGAAGCAGCAACGGCTCGGCGTCGCCCAGCAGTGGAAGCAGGCTCAGAGACGCCGCCGCAGTCTCGAGGCTGAGAGATGGCGCGCAACTAGCCCTTGGGCAGAGGCTTAGCGGCGCCTCCTTCGGCGCACTGAGGTTCGGCAAGCTGCTGCTCTTGCTGCCAACGCTCCGCTCGGTCTCTACGCACGCGATCGAAGAGCTCTTCTTTAGAAGGACTATCGGCATCATCCCCATCGAGAGGATCATCTGCGACATGTACAAGGCAGCTTGAACGGGGGCCCGTGTGGGGTGAAAGGCCTGGAGGGAATTAGGTGGGAGATTGATCGAGCAGTTTAGTGGAGGTTGATGGTGGATGTAGCGTGCGAGTGGCTTGAGGTAAAACGATGGGTCTTCGTTTGTTGTTGATCAAGGAATGCGGGCTAGAGGAATACGTAGATCTTTTAAGCGATGATTTGAGGACTTGGGTGGTTGTTAGGTTCGTAGTGAGTGGACGGGTTTTTGAAAGGCGCTAGGATAGGACCTAAGATTCTTGATACTTTTTTATAGAGTTACTAATTTACGCACTGCCTGGATTTGTACAAAAATTTTACAAGAGAAACTAGAGCACTCACAGATTTTAGGAGCTTTGACTCTTTTGGGGGAGAAGACTTTAGGGTGTAGTGCTAAGTTTCCGGAAACATCTCCGGGGTTCCTCAAATTTCTTCTCTACCAAAGGAAGGGAGACACATATCAGAACGCTGTACTGCACGTCGGTGAGACTTCGAAGAGCAATATCTAATATCGTGAAATGCATTGTAGAACGACGTGTCTCCGAAAAGTTCAACGAAGCTTAACGGTCGCGCGTGAAAGTGACGGTTATACGAATGTATTTCGGTTCGCAACGATCAGATTAGGTTGAGAATAATATATGTAATGATCAGCTGTGATGGGGGACATATCACAAACGATTTTGTACACCACGGTAATATTTCGTCCACGGGGAAAGATGTTGCATAGGTTATTTTTATATTATTGTACGATACTCAGAGGCTCGTACGAGGTACGGTGGTCGCAATAATCCAGCAGCTGCCTCTGACGGCATTAACGAGATACAGCTTAGTGGACTTTGCGTTGAACTTCAGCTAGATTAAAAGGCATACTTTGATTTAAGAAATAAGGGACTTAGAGTAGTCGTAACTTTCACGAGAAGTACGTTGCGTTCGTGGCAATATAAACCTAATATGAGATATAAAATTTCGTTATCGATATCGTCGGCACTGGAGCAGTAGGGGTAATTAAGGATTCTAGCTGCACTTCGCGACGGCTGAGAAAGTTGCATGAATAAGGGGCAAACGAAATGGAATCGCGTGTACAAATGTAAGATACGATGTACACATCTGTACGACTCAATGTTAGCCGGCAATGATTAGTTCAAATATATTGGAGAATGATATTATCGCGCCCATGGCGTGCGTCTGATTGTACATAGAACTTTCAAAGTATGTAAATAAAATGTTACTGATCGTACACCGTGCTTCTCCCTTAAACCTACAATAGTGGATACATAAATATAATCGTTAGAATAATCTGTAAAACCACACAAATTATATAACAATTACGCACAAAAAAAAAGAGAATAACACAGGTAAGGAGAAACAATGAAACACAGTACCCTTCACGATTAATAATAATTATTTCTTGACAGAAACCTGCGAATAAATTTTATCGAGAAATAAACGAAAAATTAAGAAGAATCAATGCTCGTTTGGGAAAAGCTTTCGAAGCGACCGAGAGGAATCTTTTTCGTGGTAACACGAGGAACATCTAAATTTTACCTGCACTTCGGCGGCACAATGAAACGCATTTCACGGGAATTTCACGGTGATTTGAGTGGTAATCGCAGTACAAAGGTTGGCCCGCGTCGGAGTTCCTCCTCGGGGGCTGTCAGCATAGTTAGAGGCATTCCCTACGGCGCGGCGGTAGACCAAGGTGTAATCACTAAGGCGGGTAAATAATCATCTTGGTAGACCGGTGAGAAAGCATTGGAAATATCCAGTGGAAGTCGGCTGGCAAAGTCTGCATCGACGTCTCTTTGTCGACCGAAATGTCACGCATCCCCTCTGAAAAATACGTTCTGTTATTTTTAACGATGATCTGGGATCAATGATCCTTCCCGGGGGCTGAATGTTCCAAGTTACAATCGACTGTACACGGCCCATCATTGTGCGAGCGTATTTATTTATCCAGATATTTTGCACGGTGTAATTGAATTTACATTGGAACGTCTTTGGGAAAGGTGAGCCGTCTGCATTGGATATCTGTATGCAGAGTTCAAGGCAGCATGCAACGAATGGTTTTTATTTTCTTTTTTCTCTTTGGAATATTGTAGGAATTGTGTATCTTTAATGGTAAAAAAAGAATTGAAGGTTTCTCAAGTCCTACTTGTTTTCGTTTCGGTAGTTTCGAAGATGGTTATATACAACTCCTCTAACTTGAACGTCAAGTAAAACCATCCGCACCGGTTTTTACCCTTCTTTAAATTCTTTCGTCTTCAATGCTCCCTTTCTCGAGAGCTCCGTCGTTGCTTATTTTAGGGTTCCTTAAAGTTAGGTATGCTATAACGACTGCGTCGATTTGGTGCTTCGAAGATATATTCTCAGGAATTCTTTCGAAGACGAAATGAAAAAGCGATGCGGGATGGAGAATACAGCAGTGCCAGCTCCAACTGCGTTCGAGTGACTCTTCTGATTCGCATGGCTGAGCCCTGAAATGTTGGCACTTCACGCTCCTAGTGTTCCTTCGCTTGTAAATCTGTTTATATACATCGATACACAGCACCTCGATAGGTACCAGCTTAATTCCCTGGATACTCGAGCCATTCACGGTGTAACGTACGTCGACACGCTTTAGAAGAAAGACGTTGACATCATCTTACAGAGTGTAGTAAAATATTATTAAAGAAACCTTGGTGAAAATTCATCTACACGTGTTGCAGCAAAGAAAAATAATTGTTAAGGTCGATGAAGAAGGAAATTAAGCACAAACATTATTCCACAACCCCTGTGTAGAATCTGAAGACAAATTAAACGAGGTTACATCAGCCGAGTGTTCGGCAAACTGAAAATATCTTGACCCTCTAATTTCCCATCGCGAATAAAAATAGAGAATTCGGCACACGAAGGGAAGTGTCAAATGGTAAGAAGAGTTCGGCTATTTCTAAACGTCCAGCAAGTAGTCGCTACAGAGGCAAGAGACCATTCATGCGGCCGCAAAGCTTGGATTAAAATGTGACCACCGAGTCCCAGAGGGCTCAAGGCTCGAGGATTTCGGATTCGAACATTGTACACTGACAAATTACTCAGGTAAACAGTCCGCCCAAAGGTATCGGTGAACGCCGCCCGCAAAGGAGCCCTTGCACCTCGACAGTTCGTAGAATTTTTTGGGTCGAGCAGATGTAAATACTGCTCCACTGATCCGCCGGCGAGTTTCCCTTAAACGAGATCGGGAGACAAAACGGCAGATAGGATCGTTGAGAAAACAGTGCAAGTTTAACGAGAGCGAGAATCCTCCATGAAAAATGAAAGAAGCATCAAAACTGTTTGAAGAATAATTATTCCGTTGTTGAAAAGGAAAAGGGTACAGGAATAAATATTGTATGTATCGCATAAAGCTTTAACATTCATATAATATCCAAAAGTAATTTTATTCATCAAAAGATATTTTTTCTTAAAATAAAAAAGGTTTCAGTCGAATCGGATAATAACTTTTGGAGATACAGCGCCCACCGATTTGGATCAATTTTTTGACGCCTTGACTTTAACGGCTACCCAGGGCCGTCTGCAATGATTAATTATAAAACAAAAAATATATTTCTATAATTTAAGACATCCTTAATACAATGCAAAAAGTTCCATTAAATTATATATAGTAGTTTTCCTTTAATTAATTCCTAAATATCGCCTATTTTCTTGGGCTCTAGACCGGAACCTCCCCTTAAATTCGATTAGGATCCGGGCACAGTAGTACGTCGACGCGCAAAAATGGATGGAAAAGGTGAAGACAGAGCAGCGAGAGATCGAGGCAGGAGGAATCAAAGCACATCGTGCGGCTCGCAATTAACATCTCGATTTAATGAAACCCTCGAGCCACCGTATGTTACAATTTCTTGTATTCAGTGCTCGCCATGGGCCACCCCTGTGCGCCACTCTCTCCCTCTCCCGGAGTGGTGCTTCTGTTCGAGGAGGCAGAGCTTTTCAGCATGTAATACTGTAACGTTTCCGGCCGAGCGAATAATAATCCCCAGATCTCGATGGTGAGACCGGCGGAAGCTCGAATGAGAGTCGCAACAACGGGGCCGAGTGGCAGCGGCGGTAACAACGAAAACAACGGGGCCCAGCGATGACGAGCCGGGCGAGATGGTGCGGCTCGCCCGCGGACGAAATTCCTTCGCTTTGCTGTAAAAGGGACCTCCCCATTCGCCATTGTGACAATCGTGCCGGCGCAATTGCGTAATTACGCCCGGTGTACGTGTGCGTATCGTTCACAAAGTCGACAAGTGGTTCCCACCGGTCGAGGACATCAGCACCTTGCCACGAGACGGCCAATGGGGTACGTAACACGCGGGTCATTTCGTGAAACAATGACAGAAACAATGCTATTCTTCCACTCCCCTACCACCGCTCTACCCTCCTCTGTTTTCCTCCGCTTTTGTCGTCGTCTGTTTCATGTCTTTTTGCCTTCCCGCAGTCTACGCTGCGGATGAGGCGAGACGGGTGCCTGGCTGTGGTTACTTTTACCCGAACTGTACCTCTGGAAATAGAGAACTTCGAGTTGGATGAATCGATTGCTGAGGAACGTTCGTAGCACAAACCTTCATTACGCGAGCCTCAGATTTAATATTCCAGTACAGGAACTTTCTGTTCTCAGAATAGAGCACATCTGCAGAGATGAGCAGGGGATGTTCGCAGGAAACATTCCTTCTGGCACAGAAACATCTTACACTCCTCCACGATGTGGGTTCGCTTGTACTGTGTATTAGCCACCGTTGTTATTTTCATTTCATTTAATTTTATTTGTAGTAATTAGTATCATGTAAGTGTTAGTATTACGTTCTTATGGTTAGGGTTATTGACAGCTCCTACTGCTGCCTCGCCTTTACTCTTACTTACTTTCTCTACATGTATTATGTCTTCCATTCAATGAGTAATAAAGTCGTAATAATAATAATGTGTAACCTACAGTCCCCAGCTAATAGCTAATCATAGAATAATTTCCAAGATCATGTACCTAGTGAGTAATTTGAGGCTGGTTTTCGCCAGGCACCGAACTACTCCGCGCGAAACCTCATCTGCGATTGCGTACCCTTACCCCTCGCTGCCGTGTCCCTTGCCGCCCATTGCTGTCGCTCGGAACAAGGTAACCGGACGAAACTGTAACAAAAAGCTGTCGAGGCACAATGGGGGCGAGGATGTAATTGCGCTCTCCGCCGGTGGGTTTAACAAAGGGCACTCGACTATATGTTACAATCTCGATTTCGTCGCCCGATCCTCGAGCGACTTGTCGTCCTCCGCGTCCTGTCGAACGCTTCTACGGGAGAAATCGCGGCGAGGGGCGGCCGCGCGACGCTGCTACTCGAGTGGCCACTCCACGGATCAGCGGCATTGTCGGCTTTGTTTTGAGGCAACAAAACAGAAAATGCGCTCCATACGCGGCAGGCATTGTAGTCAATTAGCGAGCAACCAAAGGGGCCTCCTGGCCGCTGCAACCGGGACGACGCAGCACTTGAGCGATCTAGATTTTGGTAACTTCTTTCGTGGGAGACTCGTTACAGTTGCCGCAGCCGTGTAACAATCGCCTTGCTCTTCAAACCCCTTATTGTTATCGATGCGTTGTGGTTGCTGGTGCGCGCGGTTCCTCTGTGGCGAAGAAACTCCGCTGTTCCGAATGTTTCTTTTATTTTTACTCTTCGCTAATAGTTTATTAGAATTCTGAGACGCTAAAAAAAGCAACGAATCAGACGAATTTTTTTATGATACTATGAGGTTCAAAATTATTTCTATACTTCGTGTGTTTAGGCCATGCATTAATGAATATATTGTATAAATATTCTACAGAAATATTAAAAAATGGCCGAGTTGTGTGTTGTCCCGCGAAGCTGTTGATTTTTAGGAAAGACAATATTCTGCAGTAAATGTCATGTAAATAATGAAAATTTTCCGCATTTTCAGAACGTCAAAAAATATAATTACAATTTTTTTTAAAGAGCTTTTTTTCATTTATTTTCTAACTTCGCCCCAAAAAATTCTGAAACTTACATATGACTTTCGGACCTCCAATTTTGGCCTAACCCCTTAATACTGCGTATCCTCCCCGAAGCCTTAGAAACATATAATAATTATCCACGTGGCTGTTACTATTCTTACAGATAAGTAATATTTCTCAAACGTAGTTTTCCTTCAATGCATACATATTTTAGTAACAGAATCTCATAATCTTCTTTCAGAGATCTACACCCCCGCGCGTGACATTTCTCAGGGAACGTTTGGAATGCTGAATGTAAACGTCCCGCCTGGATGTTGGTTCGCGTAATAGGCGAATTACTGGGTGAGGCATTTTTGCAGAATGGAAACAGAGACTGCTCGACGACGTCGCTAAATCACACGCGTCGGCACGCCTTGAATGTAGCGTTAAGGCGCGCGCCTCCGCGGCGCCGAGCACCCTCCCGTTTTTTCGTCCTCGTGAATGAATATTTGCACGTGCTCCCAGGCGTCTCGTGTCAGGAATTTAATAAAGCAAAGCCGAGGCATGGCCCGCACGTACGTTTCCGCCGGTTTCGAGCGTAGCAACGGCGAACGACGCCAGAGTTCCCTCCTTGTCTGCGCCCGCTGCTCAAGGGATGCCAGGTGGGCACCACCTACCCTTCGCGATGTCGTCGGTGTTGCTGGCTAGCACATTTTTCCTGACTCCTCCTCGCTGACGGGCGGGATGCTTTCGTTTCGGCGTTCAGTTAGGATAACGTCGTCCCTGGCGCGGAGGGGTGAAAAGGTATCGTCAGGCTTCTATATACACCCCTTTAAGGCGTCAGATTAACGTTTATGCCCCCTTTTAGTTACTTTCGCTGTTACTTTTAGTTAATGTTTCAGAATAAAAGAGAAGACCTTTTTTCATTTTTGGAGTATTATTCGATGTTAGATTTTGGAATTGATTGGATATTTTAACCATCATCCGTTCCTCATTGCACGAACTCAATCTGTCCCTCGGTGTATAGTGATAAAAGATCGCTGAAATGACAAGGTAAACAATTATTATTCAATACTTTTTTACGCAAATTGATAAGTATTGATAACATTTACATCTTAGATTTTTCGCAACTTTCGCATAAAATAAAATGATGTGCAGGACATACTGCTTGTTTACAAGAATCACAAATTACAGAACAGTATAAAATTGGCACTGTGTCAAATTGGCACGTGGGACGGATGAGGGTTAAGTACCATTTCAAAAATTCCTTCACAAGCAGAGAAGATTCTATAATTTTTCTATTAAATTCTGCTTTTAACGTTTCCCAATATTATCGCAATTTTAATGAGGAGTAGGGAGGGGAGTGGGATTAGTGCCATCAGCAAACTAAAATATCGCAGCCTAAGTAGGCAATCATTTTCGCCAATGGAGTGTGCGTGCATTGAAACCCCCTCTTTCGTTTACGCGTCGTTCTACTTTTTCCTCCCAGGTTCCACGTGGGGGTTTTTCGAGTTCCAGCGGCGCTCTCCTGTAAAATGCCGCCCCATTGTTAGCCCTCGTCGACGCGCCCATTATGTCTACTTGGCTGATGGGAACAGATTATGTTGGTCGTTGTCATTGAAGGGGCTCATCACCGCCATGACACTGATGCCTCGGAGCGGTGGGGCGCGACGGACGGGGCTAGGGCACCGAAGGGACGCATGCTCATTGTCCGAATAAATTATATCGGGCGGCGATCGTGCCCCCGCTTAGTACCCTTACCGGTCGCTGAGTGAAATGTCACGGATCGAGAAATAGGGTATCCGCTGTCGAGTGATTTGATTCCTTTATTTTCGTGATCATCGCTGGTCGACGTCACGTGCCGCCTCCTCCCTCTAACCAGCGCTAATCCTTTCAGAGACAACGTTTCCACAGAGAATGTCCTTTCTGACGATCAGCGTCTCTGTAGCGTCTCGAACTTTTTAAGAAACGATATCGGTGAGCAAGATATTTCGGAAACCGCTGTATCGATTGGCCTAAACTTCTGCAGACTTCTTTTATATACCAAAGACTAGTAGATGATCGAGGGATTTTTTATTTCAACAGAAACTCTATTTTTAATTAACGAAAAACGAACAATTCAGACACCGAAAAAGCGTGGCTTTGCGTTAAACGGCCGCCATTTTGTAAAAAGAAACAACTGTTTGAAAAAACCTTCGTTCATCAACTCAAATTTACCGAATTCAACCATATGTTAACAGAATGTTTTTTAATTTTTAATTTTAAATGAGCTGGCTCAGAGAAAACTTGCTCGCGGCACAGCGACTATATCAAAACAGCTCCCGGGAGAATGGCTGTTATTCATTTATTTTTTAATGTTTTTCTATAATAAATTTACTGAAAGTTTCTCCATATATGTACCTTTAAAATGAGAGAAATAATTGAAGAAAATACACAGTAGATATTCCACAAAAAATTCCCGAAAAGTGCGTTCATTTTCGAAAGCTGGCTAGGCATAAACCCTTAAGATCCGAATTTAACACGCAGAATTAAATACAGAAGATACAGGATTAATTAAGACGACAATTGAGCAGCCCGGTGTCGGGCATTTAATTCCAGACCATCGGGAACCAGAGATTCATCCCCGAAGATGATCCTACAGAATCGTCTTAACGTAATCTCCGGCCAGTATCCCCACGTGCGCTAAATACGCTTATTAGCAGCCAGCACGGAATCGTGATAATTAACTCGGTCACCGTGGAAAGCAGGGGATCACGGTGGCCTTAGCGAACCCGTTTAATCGGTTAACAGGTCTCGCGTTAACAGTTTCGTTGGCATCGAGCGTGGCGCGGACTGTTGCGCGCTAAACTACGTCAAAGTGCATTAAAGGGTACCGCCGGGAGGGGGTCTGGTCTCGGCTCCACCTGACGTAGCTGTCGTTGAATGCAGCTAAGAACACCCCTTCTAGCATTATCTCGGTATCCTCGAGGAACTCGGTCACAGGTGTCGATGGTTATGGATTTCTCGGTGTCTTACCTCGTTGTTGGATTAGAAGCCCTAGACCCGAGACGTAAGCAGGATCGATTTGGACACCGAGGGACCGCAGCAGGAGCAGCGTCCTTTCAGTGGGCAGGGATCATCGTCCTGCTCATAATCTGTTTCCCCGATATAACTGACTTTAATTGTTGAAATTGGCAGAACGAGCCTGGAAGCTCGGCGTACGGTCGTGGCAGGTGCACGAAACTTAAGGCGCTTGACAGTTATAGTGTGTTGACCCCTGGTGAACTGTGGAAGGTACGCGGTTTAGTGAGTCGGTCAGTATGCCATTTCTCGCTGGGGATCAACGCGTGCCGGGACTTTGGGGGTAGTAAGTACATTTCGTTTATGGGGTATTCGCTGTATAATTTGTATCAATTTATCCATTATCAAGTGGACCAATTTCGTCTGAAAAGAACAAAATGCCTAGACCAATTAGATTTTTAAGAATGAAATTTCTGTGACTGTAATTGCTAATAAATTCGGAAGATTTCCCCCTCAAATTGTCACGCAGGAGAAGTCCCCCATATTCGCAAAGTTCTGAAATTTCGAAATTCCAAGCGCTACTTTGCAATTCACTGCCTGCACGCCGAATTGTTAGAACTACACTTCGAGCTCCTGCTCAGCTGAATCTGTATTTCCAGTTCTCTAATCCCTTTGGTCAGCGCGCGCATTGCGTGAACGCCCGTTACGTCTCACAATGGCGACTTCCGAAAACACTGCGCCAGCGTTTTAAAAGCACGATTAGGTCTACAAAGAGATCGCGGTGTAGCGTAGACAACGTTCTGGGCCCAGGATCCTGCATGCCCGGCTTAAGACCACACGAAGCCTCGTGCACGGCAGGCCCATATTCAAGGGAACCTAGGGCCCCCTTCACAATGGCTGACTTTCGTAAGGCAAAAATCAGAAAGTTAGGGCGTCTCGGGAACGAAGAAGGGACGACAGTCGAAATCTTGATCCCCCGAGAGGGATGCGCAGCTGTCGCGGGACACGCAACCATTGGTGCTCTCCCTCTGCCGGCGGCCATGCTGGATTTTTCCGGTCTGGCTTCTTTTCATAATGGTACCGCGAACCTGGAAAAGGGTCAAACGATCATCGAAATCGGCATCGTTTAGCCAGAGCATACCCTCCCTACGTGCGCGTACGTGTATTTTTTACCCCTCTCCCTTTGTGACCCGTCTTTCTATCAACGATGAACGATGGAGGTAAATATTGTGAACTTTTGTCTCATTTATATGCAACATTGCTGATAGCTACGGGTAGAATAGGTGGTTGTGTAATGGAGAAGATATTGAGAGGCTTTAAAACACGGTTTATTTAAATGTGAAAGACAGGGGCGTGGTTAAATATAATCTATCGATGCCTATTGGCCCCATTAATCGTTTGGATATAGGAAATATTCTGAATTTATTAGCAATTACAGTCACAGAAATTTAATTCTTAAAAATCTAATTGGTCTAGGCATTTTGTTCTTTTCAGAAAAGTTTTACCCACTCGAGGATTCGAGGATTCTGTAAACGTGTTAGACAAGTAAACCCCAAATTTGGAATAAGAGCTGGGAAGCGCAGGCCTCTACGAGAGAGGGTTGACAAAGATTTGCCTGCGATTGCTGGCCGCGTGCCGCCACCCTAAGGATTAAGCGCAATTATTGGAGCGCTACGGCAAACCACAACCCGTTTCACACGCT
Source organism: Andrena cerasifolii (assembly GCF_050908995.1). Classification (NCBI taxonomy): domain Eukaryota; kingdom Metazoa; phylum Arthropoda; class Insecta; order Hymenoptera; family Andrenidae; genus Andrena; species Andrena cerasifolii. The sequence continues at coordinate 10,485,148 of NC_135124.1, read as the reverse complement.
CCTCCTATATCTTGTTATGAAAGTTATTAACTTAGCTTAACAATGATAAAATCGAACAACAATATTAGTTCACCAAATCCGCTAGATTTGTGGACTTATTGCGTACGCCAATCCCTCGAGAACTTCTTTTCATAAACCAACACCGAGGGATTATCCAGTGTTCGAATGGAATATTTGCAATAACACTTGAAACGAACTCCACTCGAGTGTCTTTCTAATTCAACGATTAAAATTTAAAAAAAAACAGGGAAATCTTAATATTGAAAGGAAGATTACTTAAAAATACTTAGCTATTGGGTTGGTGTAGAAATAATTGCGGTTTCTGTTACTTTAATCCTCGATGCTTATTATTTTTTTACCGCAAAGAATTTATCACCTGCATGAAAGCTGAATTACTAGAAGCAAGGAGCGTATCGCGAATAATTCATCGCGATTTAAGTAGTAGGTACCTATTTATCATTCTTCGTAACGAGACGTGGAGTTTCTTAAAGGTTCTAGATTCCACGCGGTAAGGAAATATTTTTCCTTTCCTTAAACGACTAGGCACATACCAAATCGAGTTGATCTTTCACTAATAATTCAGATTGATCCTGATTTAAGCATTTTCGCAAACCTCAGCCTCTCCACTCAATCTCCCATTTGCCATTACCCTTCCCCATTCGTTATCAGCCCGATAATTTGCGGATTTACTCCCGCCGTTCCTTTCACATTTCATCAGAGACCGGCATTCGCGGCCTGAACAATGAACCATCGACCCAACAGTTTCTGTCTGCGTGTGTCCTCGTGTTTCGAACGTTGCAAAAACGTGACACGGTGATTGCAGCAAATCGCGCTGGCTTGCGAAACTGTGGAATGCTAAATCTCTTTCGTGCATATCGCATTTGCCTCGTAATTAGGCGTACGAAGTGTGTGCACGCGGTTTTCACGTGGCATTTAACGAGCCCAGTGCCAGAGGAAGCTGTGCAAACCAATAGACAGAAATAAATACAAGAAATCAAAGCTGAGAGGCTTTTAATTTAGAACTGGGTCATTTGACATGCAATGAAAATTAAAAAAAAAGAAAACCTACAAATTTACAGTAAATTCTGCTTCATCCCCGTGGACACACACTGACTATTCAAAACTGGGAGCCTTCTCCGCGATCCTAAATTAAAATCACGAAATTGGGAGGCTTTTACCGTGAATTCAGAATGAAATCATTGGACGCACAATGAGAACACAAAGCTGGGGGACGTCCACCGTGAATTTGGAATCAAGTCACTGGATACCCGTTGCAACTTCGTGGCCCGCACGTTCGGCATGTGCGTGTGGTGTCGGCTCGGTAACCGGGCGTCACATGCGACCCCTTCAGATGGCGGATTCGGTTTTGGCTTGCTATAACTCCGATAATTATGTTACCAATGCGTCGAAGGACAAAGGGCTCTCGAGCGACGTGGATGGCTCGCGAGCAAGACCCAGGAGAGAGATGGTTGCCTGGTAGCCCAGCTGCCGGTAATCCTCCCTTTGTAATTTGCCTCCGTGACCCCTCGCCCCACCACCCTGCCAGTGGCGTCGATTCGATGCTGGCTTGTTTTTTTTTTTTGAAAACGAATCGCTTGACAGAAAGACGGGCGGCCCCGCTCGGCGATCTTTTTGTCCTTTGCGCGCTGCTGGAGCGAAGCTTCGCCCTGTGTTTCCATGTAGTTGCGGTAGGGGTGAGAATTTAATCTCGGGGTAATTAGCGGGAGCTTCCGAGTTGGCCGTGAAAAGATTTAGGGGTTATTAAGGCGCACGTGCCAAATTTTTACTTTTATTTCGCGACAGTGTTTCAATGCATTTCTGTCACTATTAAATCGCGAGGAAGGAAGAACCTCCTCTATTGCGGTGGTGTATTCCCTGTTCTCATGAATCGAGTTTATACGATGCTCCAGTTGCGAGCCTAATTGCCGCGTCGGTTTCACTCGTTACGCACGCTACAAATTTCGTTCACCATGCTCTTATTACAACAAAAGTAGCCGTTCCAAAGCGATATTAATTCGCTCGTATACTGTTTCTAAGCGCCTCTCGAGTGTAACTATATTTCATTCACATTGCCCCAGAGTTGCATCTAAATCGAGCGCAACTACTATCAATCTACGTTTCACTTACGTCATTTTCACTTCTGAAACACACTTCTGCTCTCGATCGCTGTAACTCCTCAAAGAAAGCGTCGCGCACGTCAACCGAGAAAGCATCCTTCACCCACAAGAACTTAACTCCACTTCTACTTAATATGTAAAATCCTCATAAAAATAGCAATTCGTTAAATCTTTTTCCGCCAACATTACAGCTACCATATAGCAAAAAATCTCCATCATTCCGTGGAACGTACTCGCAGAGAAGGAAATGGAGGGGAGAAAAGTGCAAGTCCCCCCCCAGGGATCGGGCTGCGTTTCTACGCCACTGACAGGCGGTTGATGTCACCGTGGCCGTGCCCTCTGGATAATAGAGTCCGCGACTTTAATGGACTCGCTAATCCTCTTCCCTGTTTGCCGGTGAGTCCATCCAAGGGGGGAGAGGGATGTATTCAACTCACACACGGAGGTAAAACTCGGGGCGGGGTGGTGTGACTGCGGTACGGGCTGCAGTTTAGGGGCTGCTCTCTGCCACGGAGACTGCAGCGTGTGGGATGTCGTGCGGGAGGGGGGGGGGCGACAAAGGGGGTTGCTGTCTGTCCCCGGCGCGCCACGGTACGGTAGAAACCCGCCCCTTGTGCGGATTCATCGGTGCGATGATACCTTGATTTCTCGAGTGACGAATTGAGTACGCTTAATGCGGGCCCGGCGCGTTTAACGACGCAATTTCACGTAATACCGTGCCAGCTTGAACCCCGTCGTTGTTCACGAGTGATTTCAGTTTGTTTGCGATAATGGCGATCGTTTTTGGATTGCCGGTGGAAAGCAATGGTGGTGACGTTTGGTGAGAACATACCTTGGATCGATTCTCATTGTTAGTCAATTTAGAAACTTCGGGGGGATGTTTGTCAACTCTATATCGATGGCTTAGTGCACTAACATTTTATGTCCACTTTTAGTGTTTCCGAGAAAAACAGGTTAAACGTACAATGGTTTATAAGATTTAGGGACACACAATGAAGAAAAATATTATTTCTGACAAATTTATGAAGTTGATACAAATGTGATTTTTATACAGCACAAAGAAACAGTCGCGAACTATTTTTTGCGTATAAAAACTCAAATTTCGCAGAAAACGGACATGCAATATTTGTGCATTAAGCCATCCATATGTGGTGGCGTTAAATGGTAATGGTCCCTTTTTCTTAAGCATATTTAATAGTATATGAAAGTACTTGTGATACACGGCGTCGTTATGAATATGATTACGAGAGATTTGGTTCAGATTTTGCATGTAGAAAACCGAGTTTCAAATTTTGGCTTATGCAGGAAAAATGTGTGTGCTTGGAAAAGAAAGTAGCGTAAATCGTGACTCGATAGAAAATGGACTTTTGAGCTCGATTTTAACAGGAGACTCTGGGTGGTGAAGTGGAGTTGTAAACGAGTAATACAATGAATGAAAATATTTTCGCAATTCATTTAAGAACATTCTCATGGAATTAAATAAAAGTATATTCATTTCCATTTTGTGCTCCCTATTTCGGAATTCAATATCTCTTTATTGCTCTAGTAATCACAAATTAAGCACAATTCCCAATTCCAATCAGCAATCGCTCATAAATATTACAATAAATCAGTTCAACGAACCACTGAACTCTCCCTTAACTGTCTACTTCTCAATTTAATATACATTCACCATACAAAAATATTAACACATAATAATCCTAATATATCATACATGTACCAAGAAACAATCTCGTCCTCCCAATGAACACCACTTTTAACATACATCTGGCGAGGTCCATCGAAACGCAGCAAATGAACGGATCATTCTCACCGTTGCAACTTAATACCCACATTTTAGTTCAACCCCCAAAGAAATAAAAGAAATTCCATTATAAATCGAGTGCAAGAACGAAAGATGTGATTCAGCTTCGGTATACAAAATTCAATATACAATAACGAACTCGACGTGTCTCGATACCTCCCCAGACGGTTCCCTCAATTTCTGCTCCTCGAACTGCCATCCCTCGACGAGCCTTCAACTACTACAGTTTGCCAAAAGGTGCGTTGGGCAAATTCCGTTGGTACTGCACCAGTTGTTGCAGGTGAGCCGGCAAGTTCGCAGCGTACTGAGGGTTGTCGTAGTTTGGTTGAGCTTGCTGAGGGTAATTGGCAGGGGCTGGACGGTACTGAGGCTGCTGAGGATAGATGGGTTTTTTGTACCGAGTAGGGCTGACAGGAATCTGCTTGTAATTCGGCTGTTGGAGCTGCTGGGGCTGCTGAGGCTGCTGGTTGTTGGGGTTAATTAATTGTGGCCGGTACTGCGAGACCTGGGACTGTGGCACTACTTGCGGCTGTACAGGCTGAGAGGGGCCTAATTTTGGGACTGTTGGCGCTGGGAGAGGGATGAGAGGAGGTTGTGAATTTTGCGCCTGCAGAAGCTGTTTCACATAAGGTGGCGCCTCGTGGAACGAACGGATCTGGCTTTGGGCCTGCCTCTTCTCGCGGACGTGATCTGCAAATTAACGAAGTTGATTGTATAGTGGATAGGGGTTGAAAGAAACGAAGGTTGAGTCGTTAGAGGTAATAGAGATTGGTGTATTAGTCTGCAAGTGGGTGATAAGATTTTTTCCATCCAAATTCAGAGATTGGGGAGAGGAAATGAGGAATGAACGTTTCGAGGGTTGAGGGTGTACTGTACCAATGGCTGCATGATGAAATTCCTGCCCCAAAAGATCGCCAAACACGTCTCCTGTGGCATAAATGGGCACCACGGCTAATATTAAAACCTGGAATTCGTAATATTCCTTAGTACTCGATAAAATTATAGTTTCCTAATATATTTTATAGTAGTTGCAAGTAAAACTTACAACTTCCAGGACAGGAAAGTTTAAGAAATATGAACATTTCTATGGTATTTCGTGACTTTTGTATTATTGCGTATAACGAATAACGGGGAACGTAAAAAATAGTAACTACAATTAATTCCACTGTATCAGAATTGAGTAAGGTACACGAATAGTTGCTTTTAAATAATCGTTCGTACCTATACGTGATAATCAGCGTGTCTCGATCGAGAAAGCTAGATAATTCACTTTATGCATAATGCACTTTACTGATTTCTCACGATGCACACCATCGAGCGTAACATACATACATATGTGCCCGATAGCAAACTATCGAAGCTAGTTCTCACGAAAGGATGAAAGTATCTGATACGTGCACACCTTTCAAGTGACCCACCGTGATTTAACACTAACGATAACGTGTAATGTGGGTTAAACCGTGCTAAATAATGTCAAGTTAAGTAATCTAGCTAATTTGTTAAAGAGTTTACCTTAATCTAACATTTCTCAAGATATTCATTCTCTTGTTTCGGGAAACGGAACTATTAACTTTATCAATCCATATTTCGACAGAAAATGTTCAAATATCACTTCATTGACAGAAAAAAAAATAAATTTTGTATAGCTAGGTATTTAAACACATTTCTCAGTAGCTCTTCACCCTTATAAACAAGTGATAACTCCAGATCCAGATATTAAGATTGCACTGTTTTATTAAAATTACTAAATTTTCCTTAAATTTTCACTACACTGATAAAAGAAACTCATTTAATGTGTCTAGAAATCCCACAGCATTCTCTGATCTCGATAAGAACGGGAGATTCTTTAGAAGAAATACAACATTCTAAATCTAGCAAAGAATAATCAACTGCCCTCGATGCTTCCCATTTTTATTTTCACTATGGAAGATAAAGAAATGAAAATACGATTCGAAGTAAAGACAAGTTGGCAAGAAAATCGACTTCTACTCACGAGGAACTTCATGGTGCAGGTGTAGGTGGTTTCAGGATGGTAGCCAAACGAAACTGGCGGCCGCGTCGCGACGCACTTCTATATGGGCGAGCGTTTCCAGGGTAAATGGTCCGACCAGCCACTAACTTTCACGGTTGGTCGGTTTCGACTGATTTTTTTTCTTCTTCCATCATGCAGGCCCCCTGCCCCCGTTCGTCACATAACAAACGCGCCCTGTATGCACGGCATGCAACGCATTTCAGTCGCCGCTGCCCAGGAAGTGACCCAGCTAGTTGCATTGGAAAACCTAGGATCACGATAGTTCCCATCGAAATTGCGAGTAATTTAGAGAACCTGCTATTTATCAATGGGTCACAGGTCACTGATTTTGTGGAGAACAAAACTGATGCTATTCTGTCATTTTCACTGAATGGGGAAGCAAAAGGTTGTTGCTGGATATTAATTTTGTTTGGTAATAATTGATGATTGGGGTACTATGTTTAATATACTAATGTGCTATGCATCAACTAACTACAGTGGTTGATAATTGGGTGTCAAAAAGATGGTTTCAGTACTTTAACAAGTAATCGAGTATTAAAGTTCTCTTAATGATTCTTAATTGAATATTCATAAGTATTTATGGTTCAATAGAAAGTTAATGATGCGTATAGTAGTATTAATTAATATACTTCTGTATTAACTATTATACTGCGTACTTTTACCCTAGAAACTTGAACATATAATCGTTTTATTTCTAAATTATCTGGCTTGTATGACGCCATCAAAATCTGGAATCACGAGAAAGTTGCTACCATTAAAATCTAAAAGCGATACAGTTTTAATACTTTTTGTGTTCCACATAACTACATGCCGCACGTTACATAACCATTCCCGTAATACAGTGCAATGTAGTTTTATTAATATAAATACACGTTTTAGTAAACAAACGCAGCGCTATTCAATAACTTGATATCACAGAAAGGATTTCACATTTTACCACAATTATCCAAACACTAAAAATTCATTAAATCCCTTGAACAGAACTTCAGAATTTTTTACTTCCAGACACACTTTAACTTTTTCAAAAAATAATTTTCCAAAGCCCCTATTTGTATACAGTACACATCGTGATTTTATTTATTTTTGCTACAGTATCAATCGACAGTATAAATTTAATGTTAACGAGACAACTTTCTTCCCCCACGAAAAAGACTTGAAATTGCCCCGCATTATTGACACGACAAATCCACGTTCGTTCGACGAACTTTCCCAGTCGAGTCCTTGCTCCGCTGCGTGAAATCCAGAACCAGACTTTTCCTAACTGCGTATTATATCAGAGGTTAGTTTGGAGTTACGTGAAAGTCGTCCAATCAACTTTTTCCTTTAGCCGCGATAGACGACTGTGTAACTTGGAATTTTAGTTGGGCGTCGATTATTGCAGCAGGATCTAGAAAGTGGGGGATGCTGTTAGGGTTGCCACATTTTTTACAAGAAAATAACGTAAATTTGCTTTCGTGGAGTATAAAAATAAGTACGCTCGAAAAAACTAAAAGTATATTTTAATCTTACGGTTTATTTCTTCCAAACATATTTTTTATTGCTTCTAGCAATACCGAGCAATTTTTTATAATTTATACAATTGCATATATGCAATATGCAATTTTTTAAAATATATAAATAATTTGTTCTTTATTAAATTAACAGAGATCTTGTTTCTCTCATCCCGCCACTTCTCGTTCATGGCAGAGAAAACTTCTCAGCAAATGCTGAGATATACTTTATTTTAAAATACTAGTGGCAACTCTAAATGCGGTTGAGCTTGCTTCAGCCTGGTGGAAGGGAAATCATGAAATTGCAGGCATCTAGGGCCACGGTAATTATGGTATCCCCAAATAATCGATCGATCGTTCAACCCTTGTTGTTCCACTGAAACCGGGCTTCGGAGCCAACAACTCTTCTGCAATTGATTCACTGACTTGCAGCCATTGTCATTGGATAACGGCATCGTAGTCTTTTGTGTATGAAAGAAACGAGAAATGAAGGTGGTTGAGAAAAAGTACGTGTGATCTTTATTTCGTCGCAACAGTTAGTTTTAAATCAATCTTTCAATGAAATTATAATTTCTCTTCTTGTTGTAGTTCACGAATTTTGCAGCGGTATGATGGACTTTTTTTTAAAGAAATAAGAGCTCGTGAGAATTAATCAATTCAGAGCAATGCACCATAGTTTAAAAGTGGAAGCCAATAATATGCCCCTAGTGTAATACTATTAAATTCATGTAGTATATTGGTATTTTTAAAATATTAAGTACTTCACTGCGGAATAACATTGTTTGGGAGCTGAATCCTCAATTGTTTTCAGAAAAGAATATATTAATACTCTTAAGTGTTATGAGTCTTAATTTTTCATTTCCTTCGGCTCTGATGTTTGCGCAAAAAGGAAACATATATGTAAAATTCTCATCTTCTAAGTCCGTTTGAAACTTCAGTGCACAGTTGTTGAAGTAATCGATAGCTCGCGAAGTTCCAGCGAAACCGAGGGAAGTAGAATAGGAATGAATTCAGTGGGTCGAAAATCGGTATCGACGTAAATATAAATCACGAGTCAATGATTGTAAAACCCGTATTTCTGGTCACGTAACGGTACGGTCACTCATTGCAGGAAGCATATGCACCAGTCACTTCCGTATTCCTAAGCCGACCGGTCGATTAATATCTCGAGCAAAGTGTGCCGTTTCAGCAGAGACTTAGTATTCTGATAAAAAGCTACCATTTTCATCGGTACGTGCATATATTTTGCTTGCAGCGGTAGATCGTGCACGGTTGACCTTAATGCAGCTGCACGTTCGCCGATCCATTCCTCGACGTGTGCCTTAAATGTTTAATGCTGTGTGAAGAGCATTGATTTCGATCATTAATAATAATTAACGATCGCGTGACCGTGAAGATCCTACTTTTCCAAACGCCTGGGCGAAACTCGATGCTCCAACGACGAAAGCAACTTTCTGACAATTAAATCACTGGGGCGATTAGCTTCTGATTAAATGGTAATAAAGTTTCGAGGGAAAGTGGATCACGTGTGAAATTTTAATAAACGGAGGATTGAATGTGATGATTGTTATATTTCATGACGGTCCTTTAAGATTTGTTTAGGTGCTATCAGAAGAACGTAGTTACGTATCATCGCCATTACTTTTATTACCACATAATTACACAGTATTGGTTCCTTACGTGTACCTACAATTTAACTTAAACATTACACCGACGAACCTGACCCACTTCCGTTGCGAGGCCCTCATTCGCGCATTATTTATCACCGCTCAAACATTCAACCAGTCGTGCATGGAAGTGTTTGACGAGATGTTTCCAAACGGCGATCGTTCCAGTGGGAAAAGTAGCGAAAGAAACATGTAAGTATAAAAAAATAATAAAAAAAAAAGAAATAAGTTTATTGCATAACATCCATAGCATTTAACACGACATTACATCCGTCCTCCCGGGAGCCATGTATCACGATGATTCTTGTGGCGACAGCTACAAAATTGGCGCGCTGCTTTCCTGCAAACCTGTCCTCTTTTACTTCCCCAAGGGTACAAATTACCTAAAAACACGCCCTCCCCACATAGACCTCCGTGCGATGGAAACTCTTTCAATAATAAAATAGTTAATGGAACTCTTTTTTCGGCCCAGGAAAGCTTACGAACTATTTAGTAAGCAACGCGAGCACTTATAACGAATAATTCAAGTGAAAGTCAAGACAAGTCTAATCGGTCTGCCTTTTAGCAAAAATATAGAAGCACGATTCACGAAGGCATACGATGCGCTTCGATCGATCGATAACGATATTAAACACCTGATTATTGAGAAGGAAAACATACGAACAATCAATACGTCAATGATCGCCTTCGGTATTAATTCTCGGTGACAGGACGAATGTCATCCGCAGGTTGTTGGTAGCCAGGCTGAGGGTATTGTATCTCTGACTGATAGCTCTGACTGTATCCACTCGGCTGACCCTGATACGCGGCCCCTTGACCTTGATACGTAGCCCCCTGATCTTGATACTGAGCCCCCTGATCTTGATACTGAGCCTGCTGCGCAGGCGCAGCTGTTGGAATGGGCTGAGGCACGAACGTCTTGTCAACCTTATAAGAAACCTCATTGGGTATGATGTTGTAGGGGAGTTGGGCGTGGAGCTTCATCAACTGTTGCAGAGGACCTGGAATATTTGTCGAATAATAGAGCTGAGGTTCTGCCGGTACTTGTTGCGGTTGCGGCTGAGGATGTGGCGCTTGCCTTTTCGGCCTGGGTTCCGGTCTGGGTCCTGTTCTGATCTCTGGCGGCTGCGCTTTCGCGTTCCGATAGTAGGCTTCGACCTGCTGCATTTGATCCTGTATAGCTGACTGCGGGTCGAATCTGAAAATTGCGGTGTTTCGCGCGAGCTTAGGGCGAGGTGTGCAACTGCGACGTAACGAAACAGGTAGAAGACACTGGAGTGCAACTGGGACTGCGTTAATACTGTGTAAAGAGATGGTAAATTGAAAGGTAGGTGGAGTTAAGTGGCAGGGACTAATAAGCGGACAGGATAAGTTGAGAGAGCAGTATTGGTTGAGCAGGAACTATTTAGGCGAGATATACTTAGCTTGTTCCAATATCCTTCATTGCTATCATTATCCTCCGTCCAAGAATACTACAAATTCGTTCAATTTAAACTTAATGGAAGTCTAGTTTAGCAGGGATACCAAGTGAAGCCAGAAGTCAAACATGGCGGAAGCCATGGTGATCTTAATGAGAAATGGAATGTACGTCCAATGTACACGCTTTCATGAGTCCCAGAGTCTCGCGTCCGAGAAAGCCTTCAGACCTCGGCATGCCAGCCAATGATTAATAAAAGGACGTTTAATTTACCTGAACGGTTCAGGGATCACACTTTGGTAGGGAGTCTGAGACTGGAATTTCAGCACTTGTTGAAGATGAGGGGGCAGGTTGTTAGAAGGTAGAGGCTGCGTTGCTTGGTGCCCACCACCATGTTGCGGAGCCTGTCTTCTTTGCCTATGATGAACACGCGACTTTCCACGGTAGGCTGGGCGTCGTGGCTCTGGAGACAGCTGACCCTGGGCTTCGTTTTGGTACTGAGCCTGCTGCTGATTCGCAACCTCTGTTCCCCCTGAGATTGTACCATCGTACCTGAGAATTGCGAAAAATGTACATACTATAGAATAGACCTCCAAACAAATTCGCAATTTCTTCTGGAATCGTGCGCTCCTCTCAGGTTCATTAAAGTGGTAAACGTTTACAATTTCTACCAAAGACAATCAAAGTGAGAGTGAATCCCTAAGAGAAGTGAGCATTTGATGGTCTCAAGTGCATCGATCAGAGTTTGAACCCCAGAATTTCCCAGAACTTACTCCGAGTTTATTTTGAAAATTCTCAATCACATTTGCATGTGAATTACCTATAAGGATGAGGACTGTTGTTCAGATACGGAAGCTGTAATTGATATTGCAGGAGCTGCTTCAGATACGCTGGCGACTGTTCAAACGGCTTTGGTTCTGGTAAACCAGGAGATTGTTGCTGTTGTAGCTGCGGCTGCGGTTGCGGATGCGGCTGCGGCTGCGGCTGCGGTTGAGGCCGTGCGTAAGCTCTTTGCTGCTGAGGTGGGATGCGCGGAAGAGTGTGTGGCACAGCAGCCGCCTCCGCATATTGCGCTTGCTGTTGTGAACCTAGTCGTTGCTGGCGTTCGAAGGACCTCCAGTTCACTCTCAAACCTTTTACACAGTGTCCAAGTTAATACTCAAAGCTCTGTAAGTGCTGTGGGCGAATAGCGTAGAGTACAACTTGCTTTTCGAATTCGCGATGTAAAAATTGCAAGTGGGAATAAATTGATGAGACTTTTAGTCAATCTTATGTGTTTCTGTCTTCTGCAGATGGCACTATCTGTTTAAAGTCTCACATCTTTTTTAGAAATGATCATAATCTTTTGATAAAAAGTGGTTGCAAGATTAATTCCTCTTCTCTTGAAATGAATCTATTAGACACTAAACATCTTTCACGATAAAATTTGGTAGTAACACTAGTTTAATGTACAATTTTGTTGCTTACCACTGGGATCGTTGTACTGAAGAGATTTCTCACCAGGCCCATAGCCAGCCTGACTGCGCCCGTCCGTGGCTCCTTGAATATTATACTGAGGAGGAGCTGGCCCCTCAGAATATGTATTTGGACCACTGCTGGCACCCTGAATCACATAATTCGACGTGCCAGCGGTAGCACCTTGAATCTGGAAGTTCGAGTGCCCATCATCGGCACCCTGGATGCTGGAGTGACCGTCAGTAGCACCCTGAATAGTGAAACCACTTGGAGAATCTGGAGAATAGAAAATTGGGCAGAGCGTAAACAAAAAGCTGAATTAAAGCTGAAGAGTTAATAGTGCATGCTGAACGAAACTATTAAATCGTCCTGCCATAGGGAAACTCCCACGATTAATGCATGTTTGATAAATTACTTGAATGTTAACTAAGAAACGAATTATTGCAAAACACTTAAGCAAATCTCATGCGTTTCAGAACTTAAAATAAAAATATCCAATTTGTATGATGACTTATTGTTTAAATGGCTAGCTGTAGCCATAGATCCGCCCGCTGATTTCCTCTTTAGGATTGATTAGAAATGAAGTCCGCATCGTAGATCTGTAAACTCGTATCAGTTGGAGGAATAGGAAGGATAGATAATATCCCAGAATTTTTCTTCCCGAGGTAATAGTATCAGTCTCTTATTCATGCCTTACCATTTTGTTCCGTGTACCGGATTCCTTTCCCTTCCTCTACCACCAAGCCCTGTGCGACTCGGTTCCCGTCACTTGGTCCCTGTATTGAGAATTGTGCTATGCACATAGGAAGTGCTATTAACAATAGAACCTGTGAACAATAATATCCCACGTCAATGTAAACTCCATATTTCCATTTGAAATATTTTTTCGTTTCTTATTCTTAAATTTTATAATGTATAGATATTTATTTCATAATTTAACATTCTACTGCATTTTTAGGCGCAATCGTAAAGACTAAATTAAATGAATCAATGCAATTTATTCTGCTTAATGAAGGTAGTTAGTTTCGAACACGATTGCTGTTGAAATATTAGACAATATCAAGCAGACATTAATATTAATAATTAGCGATAAAATTCGATATATATATGAACAGTCACTAAAGTGTCGTTCACCTTAATCGCACTCATTTATATTATAATTACGAGAAGTAGAACTGTAGGATATGGAATTTTATGTGACCAATGGCGTAATGCAAAATTTTAATCATAGTATTATTTAATACAGTGGGACTAGATGCAGTGACAGCTACTATTACGTACTACTTTGTGCAGCATGCTTTTATATGGTGTTGCACTTCGAGAGCGGCGCAAAATAGCTGCGAGGGAAAGTCGCAACTTCGAGTAGGTACTTGAATAGACCAGATTCTTTCAAGATAGAGTCAAGTTAATAATAGTACGTTTCGCGAACGTGCTGATCAAACGATAGTTCTGGAATTTTTGACAGTACTATTTTTTGGTATTGTGTTCTCTGTTCTTGTTAAAGTATAAATAGAGTTTCAGTGTTTGACCTTCATGAAAAAGAGAAAAAGTTTTTAAAAAGATATTGGTTCCTGCCTCATTTTTAATTGAATACTATATATATTTATATAATATATAAACCAGAAAGAATTTGTTTATTTATCTGTCGCCCAAAAACTTTCGAACGGTAAGCTATGGGGTCACGAAATGTGCCCCAGCTATTTATGCCTAGCTAATCCAGATGAATGTGACTATTTTCACAAAAAAAACTTTTTTTTTGTATAAAATCAGAATCGAAATTCTGGACGAAACCGAGTAAAGCTAGTAATAATTATATAAAACAATTTGTGATACAACTCATTTTAAAGTAATTGCAAAAATGTGGTATAGCAAGCACAGTTCGTTGCGCACTACCACATAAGGTTAATTCATTCGTTAACGCTAATTAACTTAATTGAACGAATCGAACGAGAATGAATCTATTCCTTTAATCGAACACCTTATCTGTCATCTCGGTGCAACAACGTTACATACAACATATTACGTGTTCATTATACCAAACGATTACATCGACAGAATAATCAAGGCGTAAAAGTATTTCAGGATTGGGAAAAAATTCTGCATTCCTGAAACACTAATTCCACGTACATTTACCTAATTATTCTTCAATGTGAAATCAATTTCGCAAGGTCTTATTTAAATGCTACACGATGCGAATGCACTTATCTCGCATACATTAACTAATTTAAAATTAAGATCTACAACCCAAAATTCCAATTAATACAATAATTTTTAGGATAAATAATACATGCCTTGTAATTCCAATACACCACGACTTAAAAATCATAATAACAAATAAGAACACACAGCAAATGACTACTGCAATTCAATAAATTCTAATGGCGCGGTCAAGATCAAAGGATTACATCCCAAAGTAAAGTGTTTTAATTTTTAATCGGATCCATTGAATATTCCAGTTTCTTTCATCTAAGGAACTCTACTCAAGTGAATATGCTATTCCAGTTCCAGGGGAAAGTCCCGTGTCTTCGATCGGCAAATGCAGTTTCCGTACTCGGGAAAAGGCGTAGCGAGGGGGGAGCCTTTCCTCCGAAACATTCCACCTTCAGTTTGCAAGAAAAAGGAACGAGAGCTATCTGGAAACCGGGACTAAGCCACTGGGCGGTGTAACGATCGAGCACACCGTTACAGGAATTACACGCTCACCGGTAGAAAGTGAAATATAAATTAACCAACAAGACACGCCTGGCTCGATTATGCCACGACCAAAAAAAAGAAGTTGGAGTTACCAGTTCAGCTTGTCCGATAGAAGTGTCCCTCTAACGAGTGCATACCTTTGGAAAAGCAGATCTCGACACGCAATATTGGGCCCCAAGAACGAAATTCATCTAATTTAAATTTCACAAAAATTTTATGCTTTTTAATTTAACGTATGGATTTGTGAGATTCTTCTTAAAAATTAAGTTAAACTGTATAGTGTAGACTGTAGAATAATATGAATAAGTAAATTCCTGGACCACCATAAAAATTTCAAGTTAATGCTATTCAAATGATTTTCTGCTACATATGACACTGTGAGCTTCGTGTAATTTAAATCGAGATACCTTGCGTCTATTTAATGAAGGTTGATTGAGGTTTTTAGATAATTTGCTATCCAATGATCGTTGCTTTTTCATGACCCACTGTACATTCGTGCCACTTTTTGTTTTAGTGTTTAAGTATCCCTGAAGAGATCGTAGTAAAAGGATAACGCTAGTATAACTGGGTCAGCATAAGACTAAGCGCAACTGCTTTTTCGCCATGTTGGATACGTGATTGCACCTTCTTCTTGCGAGACTTTCATTTTGTGGGTATGTATCGACGATGAAAGTAAATGAAAACATTGTAAGCTCTAAGTGATGCTAGTTTTTGGTTGTCTTTTTGATGCCTGTCTACTGAAAGTATCGCCCAGAGAAAGGCAACGCTTGTTTTGAAATTGAATGCAGATATTTGCACATCCGTTAAACAATTTACATCTTGAGTAACGAAATTATTGGACTAGAAGGTTCGAAGTTTCTTATGGTATCTTAAAAACGTTCTTCAAGGTAAAGCATAATTAATTATATGAAATTATCGGTAGTGCTGTATTTTGTTTTAGACTTTCACGTACGATCTTGCTGGGTGTGGTAGAAAATTAGCTTTTCTGAAATAAACCTTGTTATTTCTAAACAAAATTAATATCTGATAGTAGTTAGACTTAGGTATCCCGAAAACCAAAATCAAGTAAGTGTAAGTTTAAGACTTCTGTGTCTTCATTAAATTTCGGTGTCTAAATCAATCCTCTTTTCAGTTCAAACTCATAAAATACATTTTAAGTGCTTCGAGCTTTGGACCACCTCTTTAGAAACAGGCTGTACAATTCCTGGACTCTGGGCACTGAGACAGAGTGGGAGGAAGGATTTTTCTTAGAGGAGTAACTTTAGACAGGACTGATCTAAGCCGTTGTCTTGTTTCAGGTTCTTATCCGTGATCAGTTACAGCGATCAATTTGGTCGGAGGCAAATGAAGTTATGGTCACGTTTAATGTACTGGGCTCGTAAGCTGAGAAAGCGTGGCATTTCGAATTGAACTACACAGGTTAACCACGGACCACCAATATATTATTTGCTCCAATTCATTTCTTGCCAATGAGATTAGTCGGAACGTAACTGCGAAGAGAAAATGGCCATTTCTTTGAAAGTTGGGCGCCTGAATTATTCGAATAAGTAAAGTGGTCAAGCTTTATTAAGTTTCTTACGTTAACAAGTTTCATATAAAAACTGACTGTTCCAATTTACTTCGATACGAAATACCTAGAAACGAGAAAAGGAAAGCGAAATACGAGACAGATTTTGAAAGCCTAAAATAAAGTAACAGACTCCAGTAAATAACCAGAGTAAGATGAACTAACATATTCTGAATATTCGATGCTCGAATCTAACTGCGCAAAACTATTTTGAAAATTCAATCACGTCTCCTCGTTCAACCATAATGAAGCCGACACAATTAGCGAAATTTCCGCAGAAACATGTACATACACCCAACTCATAAGGAACCTAAGAACCACGCGTAACTTCTGCCATCCCAGAATTTCCCAAGCGATTTAGCTCCGAAAATCCCATATCCCTCCGACTTCCCTCGTAATCTACTTTCCCCATGGCCCAATTAAACCGCGATGCATAGACGCGCCTACCAATTAAACCTGCACGTAGGAAGTGCAAGACAGTCCAAGATCCCAGCACAATTAGCCGCACGCGACACGCCATATTCGTGCGACGGATGACCGTCGAGCTATCCTCGGCTGCCGATTCTCGACCGTCGCGGCCCGGTTCAGCTACACGCGCTAGATCGACCGAAAGCACGGATGCTGGGGGCCGGTGACGAGCAACGCGGGAAGAGCTAATTGCCCCGATTTTATCGCATGGATGCGGAAGATTTACTTACGAGCAAATTCATGGCGAGAAAGCTGGCTGCCCGATGCGTTCAAGGGTGGAACGTTTCTGAGGCGGCCGCGCCGTCACCGGAACAACTTTATAGGCGGCCACGTAAGAGGCGCCTTTCGACGACGGGGATGACTTCTCGTGCCACCTCCACGGGCCACCATTTCATCGGTTCCCCGGCAACGCTCCGCGGAACTGGCCTTTTTAGCGCGAGACCGTTTTTCCGCCATCCCGCTGTCGATCACTCTCATTGTCAATGGTGATGGCTCTTTATGCGTGGATGGTCACGGCTATGTGATGTTTATTGACTGCATTCAGATATAATTGGGTGTGGGAGTTTGGGAGTATGGTGACAAGTCCATCTGTTCTTTTATTATTGTAGCAGATCAGTACGAAAGTTGGTTCGCTTTGTCGAAACAACATCTTTATTAACCCTCGATTGTCGCACCTATTTTTTCGATAGCCACGCTGGGTCCATTTGACCCAAGCCAATTTTCAATGCTGTTTAAAAACTGTCTGTTAAATTAAGTCGCAAAAATTCTGAGATTTAGTTCGAACATTGTAGAATGTATGTTCATCGCTGATTAACATTTAAAGTATCATCATGTTTAAACGGTAGTTCCATTTTCGATGATGCCTCAAAGATATTTTACCTGAATGTCAAATTGTAGGCCATTTTGAACCAATGTGACAGCCGAGGGTTAAAAGTAATAATATATATTATAAGTTTTTTTAATAAAAAATTTTTAGTCCAGCCCAAACTTAGAAGCATGAAATTCGAATGGTATATTCCTTTTGCCACGTAGTTGCTCGATAAGAAGGGATTTTTTGGAATTCCAACCCGAAGGGGGTAATTCGGGGTGAAATATGTTTTCTCGGACTGCTTATTATTTCTTAGGCTCGATTAGATATCAACTTGGTTTTTGCTTCGAAAGATTACCCACATAAATGCCTCAAAACAAATTTCATGATTTTGCCCTAATCAACCCCTAAGGGGGTGGTGAAAAGGGGTGAAATGTATTTTCATGGAGTCCTTAATATCTTTTTGGCTCGAAGCGAAGATACAATACATATACCTCAAGATGAGTTAAATCAAGATGATGTTCATCTGGTTGTAGTTAGTGTTTTAGTATTGTATTTTTATACAGGTGAGTACCCTTTGATATTGGGTTTAATTACAATGTAAATACGTGAGGGATGAAGGATATAGGTGAGGCTAATACTGAACACCCACATTTCCTTTAGTATTTATAGTTACGCAATACGTAATAGGTGATTTCCTCTTCAACGAATGTACCAGTTTCTTGTTTGAGGAAATCGCGTTTGATCACTGTCCCCTTGCTCTGGACCTATTGCAGAAATTAATAAAAGTACCCAGAACCTGGCTCGATATTAGCGTGCACACTGGAGTTTCGCGTTACACGTTAAAAGTGCATTCGATTGCATTCTGTGAAAATGTTGAAGCCATCGTCCAGGAATGCAATTCAAAGCCGCGTTTCCCAAGAGTTTGCTATTGAAAGGTTACCCGCACGATGACCATGCGCATCGTTTAATG
Organism: Andrena cerasifolii; assembly: GCF_050908995.1. NCBI lineage: Eukaryota > Metazoa > Arthropoda > Insecta > Hymenoptera > Andrenidae > Andrena > Andrena cerasifolii. The sequence goes on along the minus strand of NC_135124.1, from coordinate 10,466,656 downwards.
CACCTATGTGTGCATCCAACTTGGGTAATCGTTACGACTGAATAATAGAAATGAGTTGACTGTTCCGCAAAGCCTTCTTAATACCACATTAAATATTCCAATTCACATTCTTACTTTCTTCTCACCATATTGTCTTTGACCCTCCGTAGTCACACCTCATTATAATCACAAATTGATCACACGGGGTTCACTGAACCTCAGCATCATTTTAGAGTTACCATTTTCATATTTTTGAATCTTTTTACTTTTGAGTAACAATTCGTAATGCTCTAATACCCTTTTTGCAGAAATGTAAATTTTAATATGTGCAATTTTGTATTTAAAAAAATATTTGTGGATAAAATCGATTCCCTCTTTTTGTTGTTAAAATTCACCTAATTTTTAAATGTTATTATTAAGGTCCAAAAATATACAGAAGTATTGGCAAAGACTCGATTAAGATCGGTGATTATTAATTCAGAATTAGCTACCAGTTTTATATCAAGCCAAGCTTGTCGATCTCTTTTCACTGCATTCGGAATGCAACTGCACTTCTGGTATCTCATGGTTCTCTAATGTTTCCTCTGTTAAACGCTATTTGAATGTCTGGGAATAAATATTCCGTTAATCCGACGAGATACATATCCAGGGATCTCTAAGACGTCCTGCTGAATAATGCATTTGTACGAGCGAGCAACGTGAAAACGAAAGTTGCGGTGTGCATGTGGGCAAGCGCGGGCATGATCGCGATCGCTAAGAGTAACGCGAATCGGTGCACAATGCGTGAAGGCCACGAAACCGATTTGCACGGTCTTCCTTGTTCGGAGAAATGCCGTCGTTTTTGTCGCGAGACGTATCAGGGCAGCGAAAAATTCTCTACAAAATTTCACACGCGCAAAAAGTTTCCTGATTCTGTTGTGTCTCATTACTGTACACCCGGGAACTGTTCCTCGTTAGATTTTAACCAGAACAAAATTGGAAATTGGAACTATTTGTTAAGAATACGAAAGTAGGAAACCAACTACTTTCTGCTCCACTTTCATCGCTTAAAAAGAAATTCATATCCACTTGCAGAATTCAATAAAGTGACCCAGTAATCGCATTGCCTTAGACTTCGGAATACAGTAGCGAAATTCATAGAAATTTCGTAACAGGACATTCCACTTCGCTCGAGCCACATTTTTCTAGCAGTACACTTCGAAGAAAGATAATAGTTTAATTGCGAAGTCCAATGAAATCCGGATTAAAATTCCACAAACGTTTCAATTACAGTACATATAATACCTTGACTCCAATTTTCGTACAATCCATTTCTACTTCTCCGTAGAATTCGCACTGCGCAGAATCGGACAGGTAACAAAAAGTTGGATAAGCTTTTTACTCATTCGTGTACCAATTTATAGAAACTATTCTTCGCTCGCAAAAATGCATCTAATCCCAAGCTCCCATCACTTTCATTCTTCGGTATTTCCCAACTCTTGACATCTCACTCGACTGAAATTTAGGACCAAAGAGAAAAGTCACGTAATTAGAGCATCCACGGCTGGTAGTCGCCAATTTTCCTTCCTCTCGCAATTAACGAACCGTGAACTCAGAGAATTACGTGTCGCTAGGTCGCTACTTCCAGACGATGCTTCCAGACGGGATATCGTCCGCCGTTCCGATGGGCATCATATTAATCCAGGAACAAATAAATGATCATCCACTTACTTTCCATGTGTCGATGAACGGCCGGCCGCGATATTGCTTTCTATTATCACTGATCGAACCCCGCCTGTCTTTATTAGAAAGGTGGAAACCATCTTACTTTCTACCGTGGCTTAATAAGAAGAGATTTGTTAGCCACAACTAGCCGAGCAGATCGCAATCCCCTCGAAGTGTTCTTCCTCGAGCGGCTGCTCCTAAGAAACTTCGCCTCGGAAGTGGTAGATCGATAACGATTTCGTAACTGCCGCTCGAGATACTTTTACGGCGGAAGTTCCGCTCGCGCCGCTTCCACTTGCTCGGCGAACACGCGAGCGGTCATTTTATGGGAACGGAAAACAACACTCTGGAGTCTGCATTCCTTTTTATAAAGTAAAGGATCCGAGGTTTTAGAGAAGAGCGGAAGTTTGTTGGAGGAATGTTTATTAACAACTGCAGGTTTTATATAAAAACAGTAATAATAATTGAAAGTTCGCATGAAAAGGGTCTGGGTGCAAATGATAGTGCGCTTTATATAGTAACATAAGATCAAGGGAAGATTAGAGCTTACAATTTGAATGTTCATCTTCGACGACATTGATTTCGTATGTCATACAATAGTGCTTGAACTGAAAGTTTAATAATATCGTAAATTATAACCGAGTGTATTAAAGGGTAATTAAGTGTATTTAAGGGTAACAAATATTCATGCCCACTTTAAAGCTGCAGAATTAGTTTAAATCTACAATCAGTGAGACTATGCTAAACAAACATTTATAATTATCTTGTGCGACCTAAGAATACGAAGATGCGTTTCACTTGTCAGTTACATCTAAACCTTCGTGTTTCACATTCTCAGAATTTTCAATCCTTCTACTTTGCCAGCAAACTCAAACGTATCAGTCAGATTAATTATCCAATCAATGAACATTTCATTGCAGATCTTTTGCCACCCAGTATAAATAGAGAAATAATAATAATCTATTAAAACTCGTGTTCCAAATGAAACGATCAAAGAGTTAAGAAGATCAAAATGAACCACGCTTCTCCGCTCCCGAAAGCTCTCGATCATCCTCAGACGTATCCCAACCTTAACACGCAGATCCCGCTAGCGAAGCATCCTCGGTTCCTCCCTCGATCAAAGCCTCTGTTCCTCGTGCACAGGCTTGGACGAGTCGTAAATCGGCTGGTACTGGTCGTTGTGCACGTAGTAAGTCCTGCTACGGTAACTGTACGGCCCCTTGCCATTTTCCGGCAACTGTTCTGGCACGAACAGGGTTTTCGGCCTGTAGTTTATTCCGTTTGCGATCACGTCGTACGGTGCCTGCGCCTGGTAGACGAGCAACTGTTGCAGCTCCGCGGGCATGTTCTTGTCGAGGAGCAGTTTAGGAGCTGGTGCCATGGGTATGTTATCCACTGGCACCGGAACCTGCACCAGCTGTGGCAGCTGTGACAGTTGTTGCTGCTGAGGTTGCTCATCCTTGTACACGATCCTGCCTTGAAGGCCCCTGCTCGAATAGTCCCGCCTGGACTTCTGCTGTTCAGCTTGATCGTAGCTCTTTTCGTACTGCGGGAGCTCTGCGGTTGCCGATTGCTGTTCGAATTGCTGCTCGTAGTTGGGGTTATAGAGAATGCCGATTGGATCGACATAGGGACGCTGCGACTTTGAGTTCTCGTAGAGCAATTGCTTCACGTTAGCTGGCGCTTCGGAGTAGGGCTTGTAGGATATCTGGTTGAGGTCTGGCTGCGCCTCTGCTGGAAGTTCAGCCTGCGTGGTAGCTTTGTATTGCAGCTGGCTGGGGTCGGACTGCGCCTCTGCTGGAGCTTCAACTTGTTGGTAGGCCTTGTACTGTACCTGATTGAGCTCTGCGTGCGCTTGCGTCGGGGCTGGAACTTGCGAGTACGCGTTGTATTGTATCTGGTGCTCGGGGTCTCCTTGCTGTTGCACGAGCTGAGACTGCGGTGCTTGTTGTAAGTGCTGCTGCGGTGCTTGTTGTAGGTGCTGCTGCAGCGGTTGTTGCAGTTGCTGCTGCAGTGGTTGCTGCAGTTGCTGCTGCAGTGGTTGCTGCAGATGTTGCTGCAGTTGCTGCTGCAGTGGTTGCTGCAGATGTTGCTGCAGTGGTTGCTGTAGGTGCTGCTGCAGTGGTTGTTGCAGTTGCTGAGGATGAAGGGGTTGCCCTCGCTCGGCGCGCTGAGAACTCACCAGAGGGCGCACTTGGTTTGGGGGCACGAAGAACTTCCAGTTGACCTTCAAACCTGGAATCAGGGAGGGTAGTCGTGATAATAATATATGTATAATACTTGCAACTTAAATACATATATCCGTTATCCTTGAGAGACGACAAATGCCTCCATAGGTTCCTATAAACCTTATCACTAATGTAAATACGAACAGTATTATCAATATTAAATCTTGCACAGGAACTATACCCCTCTCCCCCGAATCTTTCACCCCCAAAATCTACTTACCATTGGGATCGTTGTACCTAATTTGGGCCTGAGGTGTTCGCGAAGAACGTTGCGGGCCTCGTTGCGCTATCGTTGTCGAGATCAACGCGGCAATAAGAATCTGCAAACAGGCACGAAGGTGAACACATTACTCCCCGCGAGAAACCTCCGGTAAAGAGGAATGCAATGATGCTGTAACGGTAATGGGATCCGTTAGAAAGTGAAGTCTTCCTGAACGGTCGTCTTTCTCCGTTGGAAACCGATGCCGACGACACCGCACGCGGAAGAGAATTCGCACGTTCGTTTTCTTCAATAAAACATTCGACTGCCGCGCTAGATTTCCGCCTTTGCCCCGTCACTTTGAATAAACTGTCCACCTTACAAATAACGAATCGGCGTTTGTAACGCCGTCCAACGTTTTCACTCCCTTCTACAGCGCTGGCATTATCATGAAATTAAGCCCGGCCCTGTTTCCGAGTTTACTACGAACTGCACCGAATGGCTATTTTAAGCGACGCTCCATGGTGGGAAATCAAGACTGATTGTATTCGAATAAACGGGGTATAAGGAGACGTTTCGTAATCTCTGTGGATCTTAGAATCTCTGCTGAAATGAACGAACTACGTGCTTGGTGGTTGGTTACTTAAGTGCATGGTATTAAGGGAAAATTGAACTGGAACAAGAACGACTATTACTACTACTTACACAACCTCATTATCCCTTAACTTAGAGTCTCGCAAAGAAGGAAGCAAACTAACGAACGCAAGAAAAAACGAGTTAAATACGATATGCCTCAGTAACGCAATTCCACTGAGGCAATCAACAACGAAATTCCCTTCCAGTTCCTACTTCTCCCAATCCAGGAGCATCAAACCTGTCAGCGCCGTAAGCGACAAGCCCAAACAAGGGGCAGCTAGGCGAAGCCGATAGATCCTGATCACCAAACGTCAGCGTTCACTTTTCCTGAACCTTCCACGCGGCTACCAATTTAATACCCAGCACTGGCGAACCTCCCATAGATCAGCACAAAAGCACTCCTCCAAATCCCGAAATCCATCACTCACTAAATACGGAACTACAAGCCAAATCCAAAGAAACTTGGGAATAGCTATATAATCTCGGCGGTGAATTTGGAATCTACCCTCCTCCCGGGGGACTTTAAGTTTAACTTCGAGGGGATTATATTGTCCAAGTGGTTCCAATGGGAATCGTGCGAGTCCCCCCCAGAGCTTGACGTTCGAATGCACTCACTAGAAGCCTCATGGCTGACGATGAACGTGGATCCTCGATTCGCGGGTCTACGGGTGGAAATCAGCCGACGGTGGCTCGTTGCCTCTTCTATATAGTCGGAGTCGCCCCGGTGTAATTGGCCAGCCAAGCAGACGGCCGTTGCCTACCTACTTTTAAAGTAATTCTGCCTCCGGGTAACGAGCTGGCCGACGGGGGCCCTCGGGGATATTATCGCCGGGCCGATTGCGAGAATGCGTTCTCTGGCGCAACACGGTTACAAAGCCGATCTAGGAAGCTGCGGACGCAAAACTGTCCGAGGTTACCGGTCTACAACCTCTCGCGGGATGGGCAATGACGCACGGGGAGATACTTGAGTCAAGATTCATTGAGCACCGGGCTTTCGCGCCTTTAAATGCCTTGCAATGGCCCTCTCCACCGCTCCATTTTGGGTAACGGAAATGGGGAGCGCAACGTGGCGTCCTCGGGAGTTTGGGAGCTGGTGTTACTGGGAACTGCGTTAATTTGGTGAGTTAGATTTGTGCCGGTGATTATGAAACTGGTCGAACCCATTTTTCTTTTCATTTCGCGATATTTAGGCTTCTGCTGTTCTGTAACCAATGCAGAGATGGGAAAAATTTTTTTTAAATAATATTTTAAATAAAATTTGAAATAAAAATTGAAATTATTCCTTATTTTGTATTACATCGACTCAGAGATTGTTTAAATTGTTTCAGAGATTACTTAAATAAGAATTTTGCCCATCTCTGGATCGATTACATAACCGCAGAAATTTAAATATCGCGAAATGAAAAGAAAAATGGCTTAGACCACTTTCCCCAAAATTTTATTTATAAAAAATTTTGCCCATCTCTGAATAAAATAAGAGATAAATTCTGGTTTTTTTTAGGTTTTTGACTTGAACCATTTAGTGATTTATTAGTATTATTTGGAGTTTTGTACTAGGCTTTGGTTCCTAGAGTTTCTTTAACTGATGGAATTGGTGATTTTGATCGTTTGAGAATGGTGAGTTATTGGAGTATTGATTACAGCAAGAATGCCCAGATTTGTATATAGGTAAGTAGGACTAAAAGATTCAATGGGAGTGACAAAATTAGTAATCCAGGAATCGATGACAAGAGTAAATACGTACAAGGAGTAAAAAGGAAAAAGGCTTGTTTCGTACCGAACATTGATCAGCACAGAAATTTAAGTCACCTATTGCTCAATCGGTCCTTTATAAGTAAAAGAAATCTCGAAGCTAATGAAACCAGTTTCGTGCATCAAATAGTTCACTTGTACTCAATTAAGGCATAACAGAAGAGAAATTATTTTTAGCTCCTACATTTCTTCTCTGAAATAGAAATAGCGAAAAGTAATTACATTGCCTCGATTCGTTACACGTAGACTGATGACAAGATATGGTTCGTGCACTTTAAAAACGAAAAGTAGTGGAATGCAGTCGAATCCACTTTTAGAAAAGAATTCCACATTTTCTATTTTGCGATGACGAAAAATAAAACATTCTTGCATACAGTGATGCTGTACCCTGTCAAATAATTGTTTAAATTAAAAATATGTAAGTTGTATTGCTACGTAAAGAAGCTTTTAGTACTCCAGAATTAAATATTTTTATGGTAATCTACTGTTTTACTCATTGAAATTATTTAATTAATAGTAGAACATTCTCTTTTCTATAGTTTATTGTAAACGTAGCATAAAAGTGCAGCGAGACTGTGTGCAATTGGGCTTATCTCCAGATGCATCATCACCTTTCGAAAACGAAACTGTAATTCAATGGAAATATATGCGAAAAAATTTATAGCAAACTAGTTTGGTGCATAAATTATGTTAAACATTACCATTAAATTCAATTTCTTTTTAAATTAAACGTTTCTTATTGACCATAGCATGCTTCGTTCTCAAGAAATTTCCTTGTCGATGAAATATAAGTACGTATCTATTGAATACATTTTACACACTTCTGTGGCTAAGCACTCACTTTTCTTTGAGAAAGTTCTCTAGACTTTGAAATGTACGAATATGATCGTTCTTTCAGAGAGATCTCACACGAGTAATTTATGGTATATTCATCACTCCCATTTTTCAAACATCAGTACATAAGATAATGGATTATTATAGAAGTAGCTTTTGAAATGCAACAGGAGTTTATTGAAATATTTGTTTAGCAAGAATGCTCCAAATTTTTAAGCAAGAATTTATAGATAATTTACAACACAAATCGCCGATCTCAGAAATTTACTTTTCTGGAAAGCCAATTGACGCGAAACTTATTGACAATAAATCTAAAAAAATATTCAAATCGTGATTGCGAGATGACAGTTCGCGGAACTCATTACTACTCATTACAGAAGAGATCAGTACTCATAAAACAGAGTTCGAGGAGGCAGCCTCGACTTCTTTTATCGAGCATGAAAAACCATAGTAATTTTCAAAATTACCAGATCCTTGTTACCTTCATTACACCACGTACTTCTGAAGAACAAAAGAAGCAGAAATAGGAAGTTTTTACGTTAGTGGTTCAAAGTATAGAGGATGGAAACGTAATTTTTACTCTCGGCGTAAATTTCAGTTTATGTCGATCATTAATTAATTTATAGATCATCTGGTTGCTGAAATGATAATGATGTATCATTACATTCATTACACACATGTGACTAACTCAGACAAGGCTGTGAGTAAAAGATAAAAAAGATTTTACTTAATAGTAGATAATTCGCTTCTTACTTATATTTATGTATCGACCACTCTTTTACTTATTCTTATTTTAATAGTGTCATTAAGATGAAATCATTCAGTACTTCATAACAAAATATGTTCTACATTCAATGAATTAATACAATCACAGCATACATCGCAATAATTTTACGATGTATTTGTATTTTATAATGCAAAATAGCTTTCTTCATCATTTCTCTGTAACAAGGACACATAAGAACATTTCTTTCTAAAATCTTCCGAAACGAATATGGAATATCTTCATGTACCCAGTTCCTTTTGAACCATATCACTAATTACTATCAAACACAACCTTCAATAGATAGTTTACTATCGCAAGGACTGAAAGGTAAAGCCGCGTTCCCACGCGTGCAATGCAATAAAGTAAACCTGAAGCACCAAGCACATTACAATTTGTCACCAAATATGAACCCCTTTAAATCGCAAGACTGGTATGGACCATACAGACATTCTTAATAATTTTTTCCATTAACCACTTGCCATAAATCACCCCTCAAATTACATTAATTGAAAACTTTATGCCTATATATTTACGTAGCATTTTAAAAAACATTTAATTAAAAAATAACGGTACCTAAAACTTTAAACGCGCCTTTCCCAAAACGATGTTTTTCGAATTAATTAGCATAGTCAAAAACCAATCACCCGATTTACTTCAAACTTGGTATATATCTTCAGTACTTCTTAAATACTTTTGCGACTTAAGAACCAGCGAATTTTTTACAGAAAAAATTTTCTATTTCAGACAACTACAACTTCTTATTTTATGCTAACCATACGCATATGATTTTTGTAAGGCGCTCCATTTGAAGCACTATATCTCTGGAAATAACCACTATTTTCGTATACAATTTTTTTCTTCATATTCTCTAAAGATTGACAAACAAAACCGCAAAGCTGGAAGTAAATATATTTAATGGTTCTGTTTTAAAAAAATTCCGAAAGTTCGCATCATTTTTCGTCCGTCAAGGTAGGACCCCTTAAAACGTTCAAGCCCCGTCAACATATTGCAACTAGGTATTTGCCACTCAACTATCATTCATGTGTTTGACGTGATTCAGAGCGTCTTGAAGCCCGTCACTAAGCGTCTTAAGCCCGCCCCGTGGGGCCGCGACTTAAACTCCAGGCGCGCCACGATCGAGTCGGAAGATTAGCGTGATCTATCAGATTTAATTGGCAACGGGAGCCTTGGTAACACCGTGTAAACACCGCGGGTAGGCCAAAAAACCGTACGAGCATCGACCAGGAAAGTTCCTCGACGATATTCGAAAGGCACGATGAGAAAAAAGGATCCGTTCCGCGGAAACAGGCAGAGAAAGTCTATCGTAAGGAAGACCGTGCTTCCATGGAATCGCTTAAAAATAGAACGTTGCTCGCGTCGACTCGCGGATATTAAGGCCCCGGCGATTTTCCGCGCGCCAACGTGGAATCGCCTTTTTGCAATCGCAGCCCGCGGCTGCGCAGAGAGCGGCGGTCATTAATAAGATCGGCAATTAAAACGGGGAGCCGCGGTCGATCGGTTGGGATGACGGTCAAAGGAGATCTCGCGGCGAGGATTGCTCGGCGGGATCGCGAAGTAAAAGTAACGTCGGGCAGCGGCTGAGTCACGGATGCATGGAAATATGGAAATGGAAGAAAGGAAGGTAATGGCGCGGCAACCAGGGGAACGTTAATTGTGATAATCGCAAAACGAAGAGTTATTGCCGCGGTAGCGCGTATCCCTAAACGAACATTGTAAGTTCTATGCAGCGAATTCTATTTCGCCGGGCGCTTTCTACGGTATTGTGAAACCACGCGAGCGAATTAACATTCGTTTAATAGAATCGACTGACAGATTTGACGGACGAGCGGCACGAAACGATCTTTGGCAAATGGGAGATATTTATTTCAGTGGAAGCGAAATATCTATTTACTGCGAAAGTAAATACTCGGAGTTTGCAAGAGAATTTAGAGCATTATTATATAAGCCTTCGTGCTTCACATTCCGTGGCATCAAAAATATCGGGAAATCGGTGCGAGTGTGAAAGCTGTTGGTTTTAAATTGCGATTTCTTAAACGGGAAGCGTAATGCTTTTATTTTCTCGATTATACATATAAAAAGTGTGCATTTCTTTAGACCTACTGAAAAGGTGCACCGATGCATCCACGTGATGCAATCCGCGCCCTCTGTAATAGCTGACAACAGTGAATTTATAGCAAATTGCAAATCTATCTGAACAGATTTAGAAGATAAGGCGAATGAAAAATGATCCCTGTTAAATTCAGATGATCCGTTACATTATAATTGCAGATTCCTTGTTTTCTCCACTTGCTGCGTTGCCTCTCCGCGAGATTTAATGGTTAATGGGCAATTAAACGCGCTGGTTCTCATTTTCGAGTAAATGGGAATTCAAATTCATTCAGCCTTTTTCCTTATGAGTATATGCCACTTGATATGCCCGAGAGTAACAAACATAAAATAGGAAATTTATTATCACCGCCATTACAAGCGGGATGTTACGTTGTTCCAGAAAAGGCGATCGTAAAACATACGTTAAGGGAAAAGCAGAAGGTAATAATAGAATACTTACGACGAACAGTATGACGTCAAATCGACGGTGTCGAAATTTCCTTCTGCCAATTGTAACACGGAACTGCAAGGTGTACCGTTCAGTGCCCGTGCTTTTACCGTGGAATTTAATTATGGAAAACACTTGCGAATGTCGGATACCAGTGGCCTGCGTTGATTTAAAATAAAACTTACTTCAGTATGAAACTTTATTTTAAGATCCGAGGCGGGGTAACCTGGAGGAGCACTGACATTAACGCGAGACAATTCTCATATCTTCGAGGAATAATTATCTGCAGCTCTTTCAATAGATTTTTCCTTAGTGAGATTTTCCCAGACGACGTACGTATGTTTTACACCACCCCGCTGTGTGATGCGATATACACAAGGCACCTGAATGCAAATAAAGAATGCCAATAGATCTGGAATGCATATATTAAAATTTAGATAGCGTGTAGTACCAAATAACACAAAACACACCTCACGCCTCACAGAAGTGGATCGAACCTGGAAGGCGTAACTAAACGCCCCGTGAAAATGTAACGCAGTTGCAACTGACAATTTTTTCAATATTCTTGCAAATGGAATTTCAGTGCCCAGGCTCCAAATCCGATTTTTCAACTGTACAATTCACAGTTCGCCGTCTACTCTTCACGCGTCACACTTCCCGCACCATAATTCATAAGTTAGAATACCGGTATTAGCGCATTACTTACCGGCAGCCGATTAAGAAGCCAGCGCGTATCGACCGGTAGTCTAAATCTCGGCGTTCTGTTGATTTCGGTTATCGACCGGTCGAATAAAAATCGGCTGTTTCATAGATCTCAACAGTAACAGTGCTTTACCTGTTTGTCAAACTTGTTAATAACAATTTTAACCCTCAAAATTTCCTTCGCACAAACCCCCCGGTATTGCCGAAGAGCTCAAGTTCGAATTGACCGGTATTTCGTACGCATCCACTTAATTCGCTGCCGGTAAGTAATGCCCTGAAAACGCAAGAAAGTTGCAATGGACAAAATTTTTTCAACATTGTTGCAAATAAAATTTACCTGTTCGTGAATCAAAAACCCACCGCTTTGCAACATTTTTGCGCTCCCGCGGGCCTCAATAATGTTGCAAACAGAAATTTTGCTTTTCTTGCAGCTGCAACGAAGTTGCAAACCAAAATTCGGCTTCTCACGGGTACGCAACAAAGTTGCAACCCGGGATTTTGGTTTCTGATCGCCGAAATTTCATTTGCAACATTGTTGAAAAAATTGTCCCTTGCAACTTTGTTGCGTTTTCGCGGGAAGCTTAAAACGAATGTTGAAAGTTATGAAGTGTGTTGTGTGTGAGTAACTACTTACCACATTAAGTTCAAAGCAGGGCATGAATAGTATGAATTGTGATGTGTAGCGTGTAAAGCGGGGTGTGTAATAGTGTAGATATGGCAAGAATGGCGTTACAGAGTGGAACTAAACTTTGACTACTCTAGACATGTTATAGAAATATTGCATACATTGCAAGAAGAACGAATGAATGACGTAGCTTTCACCATAATTGTTTACGTCCTTTTTGTCAATAAAATAACGATTCTAACCAGAGACTTCGGAGCAATAATCAAATCGAATGCAACATTCTCTCTAGAATACATTTTGTAGCAACATACTGCATTATGTAGTCTAACAGCGAGGAAACTGCTCAGAGAAATGTCAGTACAAGCTCCCGAGAGGAAAGCCTAGTGGTAGTCGAAAGGCGTGGTAGAAGAGCAGAGGGCAATGTGCATTATTCTGCAGCCAGGGCGCGCGGGCGGCCATCAAGGCCTCTTCAGGTCAACGTGATCCAATCTGCCGTATAAAACGCCCCTCTCAACAGTCCTTCGAGCACTGTTGCACTTCTCGTCGCCCCGGTGTCGTTATCGCTCTATTATGGGTGCCATATTCGTGAGTACTCCCTTTCAATTTCACTCGAAACGCTTTATTTGTCTCGGATTCGTAACGGATACAAGTGTAATGTATAACCTGCGTGCCCTACTTGACGATCCTTACGTCACATTCCATCACGTTCCATTGTGTAGATTTTTTAATAATCCTCATTTCACATTCCCTTGAATATTTAACGTAACACGAAGATAACTGAAAAAATAACTGCCTTAATCAAACTCGAAATAGTGACTGCATTTTATCGAAGCAGTTTAATCAATTGAAAGAATGATATACTCTAATATCTTGCAAATTGATACATTGCTTACTTTAATATTTCACAAGGCGAGAACCAGGTTCCTTTGTAATCTCCAGGTGTTGCTGTTCTGCACGATGACACTGGTGTCCTGTCGGTCGTCGAGCGGCCAGTACCAGTCGCCTCAGCAAGCAGCGATTTTGAGCGACGCCCGATATCTCGCTGGCGATGGAACTTTTGGCGCCGCTTATTCGCAGGAAGACGGGGTCGAATTCAAAGAAGAAAGTGACGTGTATGGAAATCGTCGTGGGTCGTACTCCTACGTAGATCCGACGGGGCAAAGGCGTACGGTGTCATACACGGCTGGGAAAAATGGTTTCCAGGTAGGTCATAATAGGAATAAAGTTATATTAAATTAGATTTCGCGTGGATTTCTATCTTACTCCGTTTTCCATGTACTCGTCTATTTATTTTTTTTTTCAATATTCTTCATCTCCGAAATGAGCATTCACAGTGCTGTAATTATTATCCACAGTGATTGACAAATCGGATATGGTTGCTGCATCCGCTTGCGACACTAATTATTGCGATTGTGCCTTCGCGAATAATGCTAACTCAGTGTGACTACCTTCTCGCTGAAGGAAAGAAAAAGATGCAACCTACGTTTCCCGGTTTATTCGAATTTCCAGGCCTCTGGAGATGGCATACCAGTTCCACCCCCGCAAGTCCCACCGCAGCCGGAGTACGAGCCTTTGCCACAGTACAATCCACCAGACTATCAACCACCGAGGTACAACCCACCCCCGCAGCCGCAGTACCAACCGCAGAATCGACCAGCGTACGAAGTGCAGTCGCAACCTCAACCTGCGTACGAGCCAGAACAGCAGTACGAGTACAGGCCTCAGCCAGCACCTCCGGCCCAACCTGCTCCTTCGTACAACCCTCGACCGCAGTATCAACCCCCGTCCAGGCCCCTGCCGCAGTACAACGCGATCACGACGCCACCCCCTCGCAGATTTTACCCACCGGGGAAATTGAGCTTCAACAGGACTCCTGACGGCTACTCCTACACCTTCAGTAAAAGTTAAGTCTCCATTAGCGAGGTATGAGCGATAATCGGGGGGAGGAAACGAGAAAACTTTTTTTAGGAGACACTTTTGTGGCGCGCGACTGATATCGCAGGTGATCTTAAATAAATTTATCACGAAATTCAAATTAATTTATGAAATATAATTAACCTTAAATACATTGAGAAAAATACAAGTACTCCAAATTAATTTAAATATTTTTAATGAAATTAATTCAATCTTAAATAAATTTACCAGGAAACTCAAATTAATTTATGAAATATAATTAACCTTAAATACATTGAGAAAAGTACAACTACTCAAAATTAATTTAAATATGTTTAATAAAATTAACTTAATCTTAAACAAATCTGCCAAGAACTCAAATTATTTTATGAAAAGTAATTAACCTTAAATGCATTTATAAAAATTCAATTGCCCTCTGTTACTCAGTTACTGAGTACTGAGTAGTAGAGGCAGCATTGATTTAGAAAAGATCAGGAAAGATGGGGAATGCGTGAATATGAATAAAATCTCAGTCGCGAGCCAGAAAAGTGTCTCACCTAAAAAGGGGTTGAATGGAAAAAAAGATTTGTGTGGAAAATGATAGGTGTTAAGCCACGTTCCTACGTGGGCGATTTGTGGTGTGGGGCGTAATTGATCTCTTACTGTACGATTTATTATAACTATATAATTTTTCTGCAATTTCTTGTATCGTTTTTCATCCGATAAATTTTACTCGTGATCAGGGGAGAGTCGTTCAGTAAGAGGTTAAAACGCCTTTGTAATATTATCGATAACGGACGATCATATGTGACAGACACGGAAATTCTCGGTGATTGTATTCGATACGCGATCATGCATTCATAATTAAGAGATTGTAGGTAACCAGAGCCTTGTCCATGATCTTACCGCGAGGCTTGCAACGGGATGCAAGTCAAGCTTCCTGTTGAAAAACTGCATAAACTTTGCATAAATTCTCAAGGGAATGCAACGAATAAATTACTCCGTTTACCTTGCCAATTAAAAACGATTCCTTTATTCGTGAACACTTTCCCTAATTACCTGTACCGAGTCACGCAAATATTCGCGTCGCGATAGCATAGATCTACTGGAAAGTTTCGTTGATTTATTCCGGTGGAATTTCTCTTGCCTCGATATGCAACATAATGAATGTTCATCCGTGTGCAGTAATCTGAAGTGAATTTCAGGTGAAAATATTAATAATTGTTCAAAGGAGTCTGATACTCCTGCACCATAATTAGACGTAAATTCAACGGTAAAGAAGTCAAATTAGGTATCTACCAGCGAACTTTGTTATCCTTGAAATATGCTGTTAAACACTAAAATCTAAGACACTCGTATTTTTTTCAATTACCCCAAATCTCAATTTCAAGTACCCAAACTTGCAAAAGAAACAGTCACAGTCGTATCCGCGCGGTCGAATAAAGAGTAACTCGAGCTTGCGGGACGGCGGTCTCCTTTTTAGCGGTGCTTAAAAGGCCGAGGAAAAAAAAGTGTGAACATCTAGGCGTGAAAAAAAGAAGACGGTCTAAGTCTTCAATGCGTGGAAAAAAGACGGAGACACCGTAGATGAGTGCAAGTAAGACACATGAAATTGCACTTGCGTGCAAGAAGGACGAAGCTGTCCACGCGGATTAGAAGAGCGGCTGCCAATCGAGAAGAGCAGGATGTTCTAAGTGTCCAAACGGAGCAGGTGCTCCAAACTGAGGATACCCATTGCTAGAAAGAAAGCAGAGTAATACTAAGCTTAAACGCGTGCAAAAAGGACGGAGGAACTTGTCCACGCGGATTAGACAAGCAGCTGTCAATCCTGGCGAGCACGTTTCTTTCCTCGGTGACCAATGAAACGAGGGGAGATAACGCGTTCCAATACTAGAAAAAGGACAAATTCAGTCTGCAAACGCGTGGAAAGAGGACGAAGAGGGTCTCGGACGTACGCAAAGGAAGGAGAGCGTAGATGTGCGTGCGTGCGAGGAGGACGAATCGAGTTGTTTACGCAAGGCGAGGAAGAAAGAGGTGAGCCCGCGGCGAGTTGTTTTTTTCTCAGTGTTCGGGGAATTGTGCTGAAAAAAGGTGCGAACAACTAGCAGGAGATAAAGGGGAAGTAGTCATAGACGAGTGCAAGAAGGACGAGATAAGTCGTAGACGAGTGCAAGGAAGATGAGCGATGCGTGCGACCTCGCGAAAAAAACGAAGGCAGTTGCACGTACATGAAAAACAACAAGGAATCGTGACCCGAGGCGCGGCGGCTTCTTTATCGTCGGCGCTTCTTTATGGATCACGAAAAAAAGTGTAAACAGGCATGCGCAAAAAAGGAGTGTTTTTTTACGTCCTTACAAAAAAAAAAAAAAAACGAAGGCTGTTTACACGTGCAAGGGAAACAGTGTTGAGCTGAGGCTCGAGCCGCGGCGAGGATTTCTTGAGGATGCTCGACGGAGTGTGAAAGAAGTGACTGTGGGAAAAGCTGACGGAGAAGTTTATAAAATTGATGGTACCACTGATACGGATGATTAATCAATCGACATTCCAGAAACGTCGATCGATCAGACTTCCTTCATCGAGACGCATGGTCGACGCCCCTGTTTTGCATAGCAATTTTCTTCACAAATGCGAGCACAGTCTCAAGCAACTTCGGGGTCACATTACTTTCATCGAGCAACCTTTGGCGTTCCCTGCAGTGCTGCAGCGAACTGCTGAGAATCTCGTGACTCCAGAGGGAGGATACACGATTCTATCACGCAGACCCATGCTCATTTATAACGAAACATCGGGTAGACAAGCTGCTTGAACTTTACATCCATGTTAGCAACCTGAACTATGATTGCTCAATACGAATCTGTAAATTTCATGTCAATAAAACAGTAGTTATTCACAGAAACTGTATTTCCATTGAAAACTCAGCTATAAGCCATCCTCGGTAAAAGTCTCCTACGACAGAACACCTTACTCTTCGACCCTAAAGACTCATAGTTAAAATTATTTTAAATCTTCTGTAGCTTTTGTTCTTCAAGCCTTAAATGGAACTATGCTTTGGCAGTTTTAATAGTTGCGTAATATAAGAGTTGTTCTAAGGGTTGGTAATTTTTTGCAAAATAAAGACCACAGAATTACGAGGTCCGTTTAACTAATTCTTTGTCTCTTTGAGGGTTGATAGTCTCCTGCATAACTAGGCCCGAGTATCCATCTTTTCAATCACTTGCACCTTGCGTCACGCAAAAGTAGTCCCCTTTCACACATTATTAGCCATTAATCACTAACAAAAATCGTGATTACGCGTTCGAAAGATCCAATCCCGGCCACCGATCCTTCAGACAAATCGAGTCCCACTTTGCCATTATACCAGTCCCTCTTCCGGAGCGCAGCGAGAAGGAAGCGTTCGGGAGACAAAGGGGCGATTATCTCATTACCACGGCTCGCGAATAATACCGGCGGAGGCTGGCCGAAGGGGAAAAATGCAGTTCGTTTGCCGGTGGCGGTTCTACGGGCGCGGCAAGGCAAACCAGCCATATCGGAGCAGGAACTCGATAACCTTAGAGAGGTGGGCCGAAAGAAACGCATACCGTAACGTTTCGCGTCACGTTGGTGTCGTTCGAGAAAGTCGATCGCCGATTTAATTTATGGCCGAACGGGTGCAGCCCTGTCCAGCTGGATGCAACGCAATTCCACTGGCTGCATATTTGCCTGCGTCTGCATCCGCGTTACGCGCACTGCTGTGGATTATCCAGCGAGCCTTTTCGGAGGAGGCACTTGTGTGGTTCGCGGTTGAGCGAAACGAGAGAAAGATAGGAGACGTGCGACTGAGTCTGAAATATCAATCGCGAGCCGCAGAATATTCGTATAACTTGAATATCCAATAAAAAGTCCTGAAAGTTTAAGAAAGATTCATTACGTAGTTTGCTTTTAATAAATTTCCAAAGACGCCTTTACTTTTCGGGCCATTACCGCGGTGGCCCCCTTAACTTTGCAATATTAAAATGCCTGCTAAATAGATTTGTACAGTAAACTATGGTACTATTTAAAGAACAAAGTTCGCCTTCGTATCTTCTTTAGATTTCTACCTACGACACAATTAGTGCCGCAAGATTATCTCTTTATCTGAAACATTTTTCAGTATCACCAAGTTTCAGGCATTCCCGTGGACTTAATTTAAGCCTATCGCCCTGTGCACGTCTATATGCTTTAGTATATTTTTGGCAACACTCCTGGGAGATCCGATGGTCCGAGAAACGACGCGTTACTTTTTCCAGTCGTGTTTTATTTATAAAGGTATACGGGTATACATTTCGTTTCATGGGATTATGGCAGTAATATACTGACTCTGAGTAGCTGCGCGTGACATCAACAGTATAAAAGTAGTCTAAAAACAGCTGCTATTAGAGGCAGTGGCATTCGAACGTTCACGCCTCGAAACAACGAATAAAAAAAAACGAAATAGACATCGAATAAAAGGGAACGAGATGGAATAAACCTCGTCTTGCCTACGATCTAACTTATCGTCGTAATTTAAAAAAAGAAGAGAGAAAAAAAAACACTTCGTGCCAGTGTGCCTCCTTAACACGTTCAATTTCAAATGATCGGAAGTCGGATAAAGTCCCAGAGAAAAGGCACTATACGTCTATTAAATACAGTATTCGTCTCTCGATCGTACAAAGTACTACAATATAAATCGTCACGATTTCCTCTCGTACCCCGGCATCTCGCCCCGCGCGAGCTTCTCTCTCTCTCTCGAGGGGCCTGAAGGAAAAACAAGAGCTCGGATCGTAGATCGCGCTAGGCATTCGCGAAACTACTTTTACATTAATTCGACGGCGCGCAAATGGCAGGCATAATTTCTTCTCTGACGTGTCGGTTCCTGGTACTTCTTCCCCTCGGAAACGTAACTCCGACGAGCGTGCAGATCAACTTTAATCGCGTCTTCGTGCTAGCTGGGATTTAATTGCAACTCCGTGCCGGCTATCACCGATCCGCGATCGAACGCGACTGACGGCCGTTAAAAAGTGAAAATCCATGCGTACAGGGCGATCTAAATGAAGAGGAATGAAAAGGTCGACGAAAATGTAGGAGCGCGGTACTTGTGGAGGATGAAAGAGAGCAAATCAATCTCGGCGGAGGTAAAGAAATTTTACAGAACTTCTGTCCGAAGTGTCTTGCCGAAACGCGCGGTATTCTGTGCTACGAAAATTGAGATTTATATTGGAATGGCAAGCAGGTACATAGAATGTCTTTCCTGGAGGGTTCGAGCGAAGATCTGACTCGCAATAAAGATCTTCTGCTGGCCTCGCTTCAACGGCGGAGTTGATTCGCGAACCCAGATCACTCGGACAGTTTTTATCCACCTTTATAAGTACCACACGCTTCTAAATCCTTCGACGCCTCTTTCTTAGATCGCGCCCGTACAAGCGGTCGAGCTGTATTTGAAAATAAATCGTTCGCAGGCCACGACGCACGTATCCTGCTCGACGTTCCATCGCTTTTCTAATACGTACCACTAAGTACAAAGAAGTACCTCGTAACTGTGTAAGAAAGGCCAGCATTTCTGTCTAAACCTTCCTCTTCCTTTTGTTTTTTACATCGCACTAATTAAATCGCTATAAGCAGCGCCACTTATGCTTCACTCGTCGTCGCGAGCTTTCGAACGTTACACCGAGATCACTCGCAGAAATTTCCCCATCCTTTCATTCGTTCCTTTCCCTATGCCTTTCTCTTCCTCCTTCGTCCTTTTTCTTTCTTTTTTTTTTTCTCTTCACAATCGCAACTATTGTCGATTCGATTAATTCTATATTGCACTAGTTACAATTATACAAAATATATACCTAACGGTAGGCTCGTTAGCTTTTGAAGTATACCCTCTTAGGCACAGTTGTCCCGGAAATGGTTCGGACCGAAAAGAAGCCGGAAGTGGGTCGGGTACGTGAGGCAGGAGGCACGGCAGTTTCGCAACAAGAGCTTCGCGCTGGCTGTCTAACGTTCTATTCTAAAGACGAAAGGGGTGTTAAAGCGCTGCGAAAGCGAGCCCTTACGAAGTTACTTGGAAGAGACAGTTTGTTCGCAATGCAGAGTCACTCGCGGGAGGATACTCGACGAAACTGAAAGACACCATTCGACGGCACACAGACCGATGATCTCTGCGTTGAAACCGAAATGGTAATGTACAATTATTGTCGCCGACAGTTTGCTTGGCATTCGATGAAATAAAATAACAATATTCGCATTCTGTTGCGCTTCGGATCACGAGAACTGATCTGCAAGCATAAACCCGCGCACTTTTCGTAATCCCTACTGTCCTACGACAAAATGGCCGTGCGACGCATGCGCGGCGCGGACCGAGTCTTACTCTTCCTTGGTTAAGTACGCGATGTCACCTCAGGTACCAAGGACGCTTAGTAACGACGAACAAGATGCTTTAAAAGAAAGAAACGATGATTAAAAAAGAGATGGTCTATTCGTTTGAAAATCGATGAAGAATATAAAACATCTGGGATGATTGGTAATATTGTCAACACTTACGCTATAGCACAGTTAGAAACTACACGTTTGGTACTACAAATCGATAATGAGGATAAAAATACGTTGCTCTTGAAGGACTCGTTTCACTTAAAAGAAAACCGAGGGGGGGGGGAGGAAAGAATCACATGATCGGAGCGCACTCTCACCCATCGACGCGTTTCAAACTCAGCTGTTCTAATCAATGATTTCCAACGGTAAAAAGTATTCGTATACTTCTCGGGACCAACCACGCCGAACAGTCGGTCGCGCTTTTAGAAACGATTGCTTGGAAACAGCGGATTCTCCGTATCGCAGAACGTACAGTATAAAAAAATATGATAGCATTGAGAACAAACCTGTACATCGAATGGCGTATACTGCTAATGCCTAAAGATGGCGGGAAGCTAGCTATGTAGGAACGTATACTATTATTTAAGTAATCACGTTTAAATACTGACGCGATAGTGGAATACTCACTCTTGCCATGGAATCAGTATCGCGTCAATACCTAAATAATTTACGAATAACGTATGCCTTGATTCATATACATATGTACGGGGCGCACAGTGGTACCACCGCGGTTCTTCGAGCCTGCCTCGCTGATATGTCGCGCGATGGAAAAAGATACTCTTCGTTTTCCCCCACGAAAAGAATGGCGCCACCTGTGGATGGCATCTGTGAAATGAAACGACAACCAAGATGAGCTGAACCGGTAGTTGAACACACCTTGCGGTAAAATCCCACCCCCTCCCGCTCGTAATTGTCACTGCGCCGACGCATTGCTCGCGAACGTACCACTGTGCGCCCTCTTATTAATAAATCAGTATATATTCATTACAATCACAATATGCATGACACCCTATGCAAAAGTCCTGGTCGAGAATGGAGTTGTGAACTTGTACTATGGTAAGACACGGATCGATGGTACGTATCGACAGGAGGGATAATTCTAGCTGCATAATCCCGACGGGTCGACCAGTCCGCGCGCGATCAGCTCCGCGGTGGCGGGATCGCCGGCCTGCTTGCCGCCCGAGTGCTGCGGCGGCGTCTGCTGGGCGTGAGGTTCGAAGTGAGAGCGAACGTGGAACATGAATTCGGCCTTGTCCGTGAAATCTGTGCGGCACATGAGGCAGAAGTGCCTCTCGGACGCGTACGGCTGCGGTGGGGCCGTCGAGCCTGGGAAATACGGTGCCGCGTGCTGCGGTGGGGCTGAGGCTTCCAAATGCGATCTGCAACAGAATAATCACTGGCGATGTCAGGCGAGGCTTCCATCTACTCGGGGATCATTCAGGCTGACAATGTAAATCGAAAATTACCGAGCATGCTGCATCCATTCCTCCCTCGTGGCCAGTGCTCGACCGCAAAGCTCGCACGCCCAACTAACCGGTTCCTCTTTCAACTTGTGTATAGTGTCTTGACGAGACGGTTGCTGTTGCTGCTGCTGTTGCTGTTGTTGCTGCTGCTGCTGTTGCTGCTGCTGTTGTTGTTGCTGCTGCTGCTGCTGCTCCGAGTTCGGAGCAGTGGGCGTCGAAAGTGGCGCCACTCCTGGTCTATGTCTAAGTTTGTTCATGTGGATAACTAGCTTATCTCTGCGGGCGAACGCTTTCCCTGCAAGCAACCTCCGTAGAGTTGAACTTCGACAATCGAACCACCGGCGCAACTGATTCGAGCACACTTACCACAAACCTCGCACGAGTACGGCTTCTCCCCGGTATGGATGCGCATGTGAATGACGAGCTTGTCCTTACGGGCGAGCCCCTTGCCGCAAACGGTGCATGCGAACGCCTTCGTCGCGGGTTCCCCTGTGTTGGTGGCCTTGGACGCGAAGCCCGGGCGAGAGGGTACGTTGTTCGTCGTTCTTAACGGCTGGTTTACAGTCGGAGCCCTGCTCCCGAATTGCTGCTCCATCGTGCCAGGGAATGGCGGCATTACTCCGCCGGGGCGCATCGCAGCGGAGTAGTCTGGGGACCTGTTCCCGCGTTTAATCGATAAGGCTCACCGTACAACCCGATCGTCACGCATTAAGCTACCCACCAGGTACCGATCGAACGCAGAACGCGCACGCCATCGTCGTAGCCCAGGCCATCGTCCGGCAAGGTGAACGTAGGATTGGGCGCTTGAGGTGTCGCAGGTGGGCCGGGTCCAGCGAGCCTAGCCTGCGCAGCCTGTTGTGCCATGTGTTGCTGCACCGCAGCATGGGCCACCGCGTGCGCTTCCACGTAGGCTGATCGCTGCTGTTGCTGCTGGCTGCCGTTGGACATCTTGTCCTTATCCGCGCCCTATTAATCGTACATTTAGTCTTACATCGCACCCATCCACTGACAACGGCAAAGCCCCTCTCGCAGTACGGATCTCCGAAGTGACACGGAGATCCACTCGCTGAATGGAATCTTCTCGTGGAATAGGTACGCGACACCGAAATCCAATTGCCTCGAAACGCCGCGATCGCAGTTTATCGGCAGTCCCGAGTCGATATCGCCAAAAATACAAGATTAAGTGTCAGTAAACTCTGCACGCAGCCTGCGCAGAAAGTGAACAAAAGAAGCAAGATTAGCCAGCGCGCGATTCGGAGTGAGACGTGACCGGAGGCAGCAAACCAGAGCGACATGTTGTTCCCAGCGGTTTTCGGAGTTTATTGTTAGGTCGGGCGATATAACGCGCGCGAATTGAAACGGCAGGCGGGGGAGGGTAGCAGCGGCGATGTTTGCAAAATACACGGCCGAGCAGCGAAATATATCACCGCGGATGTTGAATTAAAGGCGGCCTGCACCAGCAAACATTATTCCGCGATATTTCTATCAATTCGCGCACAAAAGCGTGACCGCTTCGGGGCCAATATGGGAAAACGATTAATCACGGGAACAGAGCGGGCGAAGGCGCGCTCGGTGCCAAATATCTGTTAGCGGTAATCGATATTTACCGACGAAACGAGTTTCAAACATTGTCGCGGACACGCCGAAGTTATTCCATTCCCTAGCGACGCGGCGCAAACGACGACGACGGCACGGCGTTCGCATCTTCCATTCCGAAAAATGAAATTCCGCCGAGCCGGCGACTGAGTCTCGAGACGCTTTGCGGCTAATCCTTGGATCGGGTTTAAAAGTCATGCGTAAAACATGATACAGAACGGTCTACGGCTGCTCGTCTAGCCAGCAGATGCTCAACAGGGCGAGCGGGTCGGAGTGGCAAAAACGTAGGAGTAGCTGCCGAGAAACGTGGCAGGCCAGCGATAATTTCGTCCACGTGACGACCGTTGCCGAAGCCGAGGGATCGTCGAATCGGGGACCCCTGTTCGCCGAGTAGCATTACAGGAGCCCATAACCCAGGAGGACGACATCGAATACATAAAAGACAGGGGACTTCGGAGCAGCCGAAAAGATCTCTGCACGCAGGCTGCTCCGTCAAGGTCCTTCGGTAAAGAACGATGACCTAAAAGCGAGAGAGACAGGCGACCGGGGGAAGGGAAGAAGGGCTGGGGAGGAGGAACGGGACGAAGAGAGAGAGAGAGAGACAGAGAGAGAGGGAAAGGAGGAGGGAGAGAGTGAGAGAGAGAGAGAAAGAAGCTGGCGTGTACAGAGCCAGACACGATCGTTCCCACAAAAGACGGGCAAACGTTATCCGCCGATCTCCAGGCACACGTACCTACACTTTGCGTCCCGATGGAGAAACCGTGAACTCCCGATCGATTCACAGTCGGATGTCCTGGTGGAACGGTATCACTGGACGACGTCACAGGCGGAGATTCAAACGGAGCACCGTGTCCTCGATCCCATGCCGGTGGGGAGTCTCTCCGAAGTGGGTGAAAAAAGGTCGGGGCTACCTGTGCACTGGCTAGGTGAGTCCAAGAAGTGTCTCCAGCACGGATCGGGCCTCCGGACCGTGGACGACCGCGGACGAGCACGACGGCAACCGCCACGAGCAACGACGGACACGCGCGTTCGTTTCTTTTCGCGACGCCACGAAAGAATCTCGCGTTTTACGGGGCAGCCGGAGTGTGTCCCGCGGAGCTAGCCGCCGATTCCCGGCGCGGGAGGATGTAAGGACAAAGAGACGAAAAAACGTCCCGTCGGAGCGGAGGGGGTATAGCCACGGGAGAGAGCGAGAGAAAGAAAGAGAGGGGCAGCCGACGGAGAAAGGGGGAGGAGGAGCGGAGAGGGTAAGAAGAGAGGAGAGCAGGAGGTGGCGGGAGGGAGACGGGGGAGACAGACGAGCAAGGGGGAGAAGGGAAGGAGAGCAGGAGGAGAGAAGAGATAGCCGGTGACACACGAATGCAGCGCGGCGTAACGATATCGAGTGGAGGTCCCCGCGGAATGCACCGTGTGGCGGCGTGCTTCTGGAGCGACTGGGAGAGGGTTAGAAACTCCAGGGTGCCTCGGACGGTACGCGGACGGGACAAGGAGCAGGGAAACACTTGGGCAGAGCCAAGCACACGCACGAGGGGGGGAGTTGTTGCGCGTTCGATCCACGAGGTTACGCGGCTCCTCGCGTGGCGGAGGCGAAATCGACGCGACGAGGCGCGGGTGCAGGCTCCGAGCGACACTGTGGCGGGCAGGGAAAGAAGAATAGGCACAGGGAGGAGGCGAGATACGCGGACGAGACGGCGCGGTGCAACGATATCGAATGGAGATCCCTGCGAAACGAAAGCGAGAGGGCACCGCAGCGGCGGGCGGGGAGGGAAATGAAGAGAAAGAGACAAAGGGACGCCCTAGAGGGGCAAAGTATGCGCGCCAACGAGACCTTCGTGTATACCTTGTTGTGCCGCGTACACGGACTACCGAGTGACTCGCCTGCCGGATACACACAATGACGGAAGAGAGCAGCGTAGTCGACGACGGCGTCGGCGCTCTGCAGTGCGTCGGCCCGCTGACCTTGACACTGACATTGACTGAGCGAGAGGGACGGAGGCAGACGCGTATCGGTCGGACGGTAACGTAAGGCGCGATTAGGCGAGACTTAAAGCGCGCGGCGTCTCGCGACCAAGCGGACGAGTACCGTTCCCTCCGCGCCGTTTGCTCCGTTTAGCCCGTTGTTCAGGCCTCCTGGGATCGGGACCCATCCACCATCGACCTGGGTAACCAGACCCCGCCGGCCGTTCTGGGGTATTCCAGACCGCGAAACAGGTTTCTCAGAGGTGCAGGCCTGGCTCCTCGTTGCACCTGTGCCCGGGACAAGGAGATCCAACGGGTCAGCCAGGGGAGGGGATCGAATGATCTTGGGGATACCGGAGGGGCAGGAGAGAGAGGAGACGGTCAGAGGTATAAAGGCGAGAACTACGGGAACGGAGCAACGAGGACGCCGACGGGCTTAAGACGGTGTGGGGAAGAGGCTAGGATAAAGCGAGACGTCCTGCCGGCGGAGGGGAAAGGGACAGAAAGAGGGGACTAGGCGAGACGCCGTGGAAAAGGAGGACTCTCTGACTTTCGCTTTCTGTGCGCGACGCAGCCTAGCGTCGATCAATAGCGCCGCGACGGCTTTGCACACACACGTGATCGTGCGTGCACGTATTACACCCTCTATCCTAGGCTGCTCCGCGCGATCGGTCTCTCTTTCGCCCCTATCTGTTCATCCGCGCGCTTATCTGTATACAGGGTGATTCGAGAAACTGGGACGGACCCGTGGGTCTCCTTTGTAGAGATAGGGAAAACTGGTGCAGGTAAATGTTGCGACATTTGGATTCGAAACCGATGTATCCTTACTGGAACTTTATTCGTTTGTACATAGGTGCATTTTCTTGGAGAAACGTGACCATGGAAAAATAGAGAAAAACTAAGTAACGCGACATTCCCAATTTTCTGTATGATCTACAGCCTAAGTAGTCTCGGTATCTAGAATTACTCTGTATTATCTCTTCCACCCTCTGTCTGCTGCGACGCGGAATTATTGGAAGCATGCCTCGTTGGACAACGAAAGGGGTGGAGGAACAAGGAAATCGAGCAGCCACAACTACCGATCAGGAACGCTTTCGTGTTGCTTTCGGTATGACGAATTTTCAAATTCGATTTCCTTGCGAATACAGCTCTACGTAAAAGAACTTCATTTTACCCTTATCAATTTAATTTTACACTTGCTATCATCCCCTATCCTTCGTACTACCCAGCACACTCCATCCTGCGTAATACTCACGCGCGTTTCTTCTCCAAAACGAATTCGTATTCCACATTCATAACAGAATCAACTTCCTAATTGCATCACCAGTTAGCCTACACCCTGCGCTTGGAATCTTGTTAACCTAATTGCAGAAGTATCACGTCCGCACCATTACGTTCCAGCATAGAAAATGGAACAGCAACGGACGCACGATTACCACCGCGAAGCATCGCACGCCCCTCGCCCATCGACATGCTTATCGAGCACCAGGACGCGAGATCACCCCGGCTGGAAGGTGGGACGGGCACGAGGAGGTGGTACAACGCTGGCGCGTGTCGCCTCAAGGGCTTTTTACGCCGGTCGAAATGTGGAACTCGTGTCGGCCACCCATTCGACGCATAAAGTCACTTTAACGCGTCGTGTCGGAAATTGCTACGCGAGTTTACGAGCCTGTAAAGAGTCCCCGGTACTTCCTAGGATACGTACGACCGCCACTCGGATAGCCAGTCCTCCGCGACTATTCGTGTCCATCGGTTGTACGGCGATAAATTCCGCCGCAACCCCTCTCCACAAAAAAAAAAAAAAAAAAATGAGCAGCCTCTCGAGCAGCGCGGAGATACCCGCCGTACGCTTTACGTCAGACCTTTAATCTACCTTTATTAAGCGCGCTGTCTCCGCCATTTGTAAGGCACTTGCTCGCCAGCCCGTAAACCACGTGGGCTCCGGGGTTTAAACGCGCCCGATGTCCCCGTGAAATCAATTAGGAGCAAATAAAGTGGTAGCCCGTGAACGGGCCGCTATGAATTGCTCGTTCGTTACGTTCAGCTGTATTTACGGGGGTGCGTTGTGAATATTTTCGCCCGTGTCTTGTTCAAACGGACGTGCCGTACGTTTCAGCGCCGCTGAATACCAGCTTCACGAAACAATCGGGGGATTTATGCACAGTAGCGTTTACCGTTGGCCTGCCCAGAGGGTGGCGGAAGCAGGGGTGGTCCGAAAATTGAGTTACCTCGAGATCCTTGCTTTTTTTTTTACAGGGATTACTCAACGCTGAACGTCGAGCTTACACAATGAGTTGAAATTTCGACGTGTCATTGCAATGTTTATGAGTTTCATTACGCTCGCACGGAAGTCGGGATTATATTTTATGCTTGTCAAGCGTTCCACTTCGGCGTGCGAGATTTGCGCTTTAATGCCCAGGAGTAATGCGCATGGCAATAAATTGTTTAAGCAGTGAATTACAGAGTCGGAATCGGTGTGTTCGTAAAATAGCTCGTAGTAGAGAAGGAATAAGGAACCGAGGAGAAGGTAACAGAAGAATGAATTCGGTTTTCAGGGTAATGGCTGTGCACCTTTTTCTCTCTCGCGTTTTTCTCGACTTACCTGGTTCACGGATGCGGCGAGATGCTTCAAACTGTCCGCGTAATTTTTCAACACTGTGTCCGTGGTCATGCAACTCACTCGGAACTCATAAAACATATCCAGCTTGTACACGCATCGCTGGCAGATATTTTTCGGTAACGCGTCCTCCTTCGTTATCTGCAATAAGTTCGATATTTCAACGCAGCCGTTTCCGAGGGGACAAATCACGAAGTAAACAGCATTTTCGTTCTGCATCAAATCGCACTGAATTTCCCTTTAAACAGGAAAATTGAGGTGAACATTTGCAATGAAATTTGATGGAGAAAGTAACGCTGAATGTGGAATATTTTTTGAAAGGGAGAAATATGGAGGAAGCTGAATTTCTTTCAGTTTCTCACAGGCTTCTTTCATTTTCAGAGTTTTATATCCATCAGCATACAAAGAATTTTTGGGGTAACCCTTGATTTTTACTATATTTCCAATTCCATTTCAAAGGGCATGCGAGGACAGTCAGGTTGCTTAAATAAATTTGTCAGGATACAGTGATTACAGAAATTAACCCTGTCGCTGTACCTTCAACCCTTGACTTGAATCCCACACTACCTTTCAAAGTTCATTCTTTTTACTATTTACTTAGCAACATTTTACAACGAAAAATTTAGTTTCTAATTTAACTTTTAATAGAAGTCTCAGTTGCAACAATATATAGCATATTGGTAGTGAGTACTCATACATCTATTAATTCCTACTCCTTCCTGCATCGAATAAAGCGTGTGATTTTTTAGAGCAGATGAAAGATACGTCAGGATCAAATAACATTCAGGTTCAACGCTAATGAATCGGGTAAACGTGGAATTTTTAAAGCGAAACGACGAAATTACTTGACTCACCACAGCGGGAATGCAGGAACGTATTTTGAAGAGTAACTGCCTCTGCTCCCCCTCCTTGTCGAATATTTGCAGTTGGTGATTACTCTTCAGCGAGCAGAGTCTGCACAGTTCGGCAAAATTGAAGTCTTCGTTCATTGCCATACTTTCGCAACGCGGTTAAACACAAACGCTTTACGCTTTCGGTTAGGTTATGCCGTTCCCGATCGCTCGTTCCCAAGTAAAACCTTCGACCCGGTGAGGATAGCTCTGAACGCGACGTGAGAGCCGATACGCGGGATCGTGGCGGTAAATAAAAATCGTTTCGATCGCGGCGGGCGTTGACAAACACGAAATTCTAACAAAAACTAAAGTAACGCCGCCATTTCATTTTTCCCCTCTGTCCCTGTTGTCCACCATGCTCGATGCCACAACTCCACATGTTCTGTAGGTTTCTAGGCTTACCGCCAGAGGGCCAAGAAACCCGCAGCCCCCTATCAATGGCGAATGGATTTAAGCAGCGGAACGTTGCTTTTCAAATCTCCCGCCGTTAGAGCTTTGGGCTTTGCTAGTGAGGGGGTAGATTCATTTTAAAATTTAATGAATATTACAGGCAACGTAATGGATAGAACCAACATGGAACGTAAAGGCTCTAGGGCCTGGAGTCTCCATGACAGTGCCAAGCTGAAAATTTCTGTATTTTCTTGACAAATATAAATGCAAAAGAATTTACTCCACATTTGCGATCACACGATTTTTAAAAAAGCGCGGATTACGATCTAAACTGAAAAATTACTGTGAAGGCAGATTCTATCGAAAAGCGAGTTTAAATTTTTCGCGGTAACTCTATGCAATTTAATCGACCCTGGTATTTTACGCTTTATTATTTGAAATAGTTTTATAATAATCGCGGTAAAATAGCTTAATAAAATTTGGACGTTCTTTATCACAAGTATATTAATTAAATCAATTCAAAGTTTGCGATATTTGAGGAGCTATAATTCGCAGTGGAGGAATTATAAAATATTACTGACCAATCGTTGGAAACACTTTCACTGCTACCATTGCGGACCTGCAGCATTCGGAACTGTAGCCCCTTGATTCGCAATCGATCACTAATACAAATATTTCACTTTAATTTATTTTTTATTTCACTTAAACGCGTCAACGAGATCACTAAGTGTTAACGCGTGCTGAGTATTGATCATAAACGAAAAATGTGACGGGAGAATTTTAATTGTTGTCAGTTTCGAATTTGATTGAATGATATGAGAGCCACGAATAATTCATGCCACCGTTTGTATCTTTAACATAAATCCACGTTACGTAGCTGCACGAACGTATAATTAATAAACAATGAGTGATACGCCAACGCAAAGGTCTCGAGTTTCAGTATGGAAAGGGAATCCCAGAACATTGCATAAAACAACCATTGGAGTTTCAGGCCTAAACGCTGTTATTGAGAGACTAATAATCCTAATGAAAATATTCATTAATATACGCGATTGAATGCAGGATATTTCATGATAGTTAAATCTAGAGAGTAACGATGATTCTTTGCGGTTTAGTTGGAGCTGTTTTGTTAGTGATTGGTGCAGTGCTTGGTTGGGGACAGTACCTGATGATTTACGTATTAATTATCATACGTCAGGTACGCTGTAATTATTATTTTTCAATGCTAATACCGTAATGTGTTGCTAAAGTGAATATACAAAGATTACATAGTGAAAACTGTAAGAAAAATATTACCGTCTTGCACAGGGTAATTCTTATAAAACAAACAATGCTAATAACGTTCGATATCACCTCGCGCGTACAACCTTCTTCATATTTTAACGTCACTAGTGATCCATGCGCGGGGAGACTTATTTCATTTAATTTGTAAAATGCCTATTTACAGAACATACCGCTAATTGATGGTACAGTAAATTACCAGGCATGGTCATCGCCTATAAATTTATTGTTTTCGTGCTATCTGTTCAACGTTACCAATCCAGACGACGTAATGCGAGGAGATAAGCCGAACTTCGTCGAATGTGGCCCTTTCACATACGAGTAACAATGAAGATTAGCCAATAACGCTTTTAAATGTCTGTATAATTTTTAACAAAGCTAAGAACCTTCCCATTTTTAGCGTACTCTTAGAGAAGGAAATAATAGACGTCGACGAAGAGACAGACGAAATCACGTACATGGCAAAATCGACGTACACCTTCAATAAGTATAAAAGCCTGAACCTGTCCCGCTCTGATAAAGTCACGATATTAAATCCAGCATACATAGGCACCATATTGACCGTGAGTAGAACTAAACGTGGATTTAACATTTGATTTTCTCGTCTAACCATCTACAAGCAACGGTGTGGCTATTGAAGTTAGGATACCATCAATTTGGCCAAGTTATGCAGAAACCTTCCAACCCTCAAAATGCGAAAACAAAAATCAATTAAACACAATACGGATCCCATACTTCTGCGATCTTTATTTTGCAAAAAAATTACGAATCCATAAAACGAGTCTTACGTTATACAATTATTAAACTACCACGCCATGGTTCCAGTTTAGGCTCGAAAACAAAAACTACAGAAAGTTTAAGATAATGTTAGTTATACTACTCACTATTAAATTATAAGCCATTAAAAAACAAAAGTAAAACTACTTTTCTTTAATAATTTAAATCTTCAAACTTATACTCAATTTCGGATTATTAAGGGTTGGTAGCTTTCCGCATAACTTGGCTCAATTTTAGCCATTGAAAGTTATTTAATTGTCTGCGATTTTTCTAAATAAGGCGTGATATTCCAGCTAGCTACATTGCCTGCCCAACTTATGGAGAAATATGGTGACGACATACCGAAGCTGTTTACAAATCGCAGCAGCATCTTTTTGAAAGCTCGTCCGGTTGATATACTCTTCAACGGGGTCAAGGTTTCCTGCAATGTGAACAAATTTCCCGAGCTGAAACTAATTTGCAAGACACTGGCAGCCAAGCCACCACCCGTTCTGAGGGCAACCGAGAAGGAAGGAGTGTATTTTCTTAGTATCTTCCAGAGGGTATGATTTAACGGTGGGAGTATGGAGAATAAAAGGAACTAACGGGCTTCTACGTTTTCCAGATAAATGCCACACTTTCTGGACCATTCTCTACGAACAGAGGCCTAAAGAATCTAACCCAGTTGGGCGACACGACTTCCTTCAAGGGCAAAAGGGTGCAAACATTTTGGTCTTCTGAAAGTTGCAACAAAATTAGAGGGACAGACACCATCACGTGGGCGCCATTAGTGGAGCCACTGCCCAGCGTTTCGACCTTCATACCTGAACTATGCAGGTACCCTAGCACTGCTATGTAAAATGTTACAGAGGATTTGAATTCTTTTATCGCAATGCGAGTTATTTGGACGAAACCGTGCGCAGAAGCATAGATGCCGATTACGAGCTCGACCTGTCTATAAATGGTTTAATTGGGTCACGATATGTCATGAAGGAAAGGGTGTGGTTCCTAAATGAAACGGAGTGTTACTGTGCGGTAGTGCAGAAGAAAAAGGAGTGTTTGCCACAGGGGTTGATCGACGTGGCGGAATGTCAGGTAACGTTATATTGAAATTAGAAGAGTCCCTTTTAAATTCAATGTCCTGTGGGTTGCAGGAGGCGCCTATAATTATGTCGGAGCCGCACTTCTTGCATGGTGATCCAGAACTTCTGAGCTATGCTCGCGGCTTGAAACCTGACGAAAAGCGTCACTCGACGTTTATCGTTATCGAGCCAGTGACTGGAGCACCGCTTTCTGGTGAGAAGAAAATACAATTAAATTTGAGGCTGAGTAGGCAACCAGTGGAACTGCTTTCTAACGTCAGCGAGGGTTTCTTCCCTCTCATGTGGTGCGAGGAAGTAAGTCCTCTTCGAGAAATCATTATAAAGTAGTAGCCTTTGAATTTGAAGCTCCGATTTTAAAATAGGAGACAAGATATTAAAATAAATAATTTAAAATTAGAGAGCAATGCCGCGCTTCATTTTCTCTTCTTCTGTTTTTATCAAAAGTGTCGCCCTTCTTCGTCGCGTCCATTAATTACACGGTAGTGGATCATATAAAATCGTATTATTAAAACATAATTAGAAGATTCTTAGGGTAACAATGAGACGATCCAACAAGTAACGAATATTTTACAGGGAAACACACCAACATTGTCTGTGATAGCGCCGTCGTATCAAAGTCTACGTGTTGTACGAGTTTTGTCGTTCGTGCAATATCTGCCACTGATTATTGGAATTTACATGGTTCTCCTGGCTGTATTTCTACGTTGTTCCGCGGGGCGTAAATTACAACCGCCGATTCCAACGCAGGAGCTGATATTGGTGTCGCCGAATTCGCAAATTGATAATGCTGCGCGCCGGGCACCGCGACAGCCTGTGCACACATTCGAGAGATTTCAACGCGCGACCACTATTTTTTAAAGTAGAAGCCACGAGCGAGAGCAAGGGAAATTAATAAACTAT
This sequence comes from Andrena cerasifolii, assembly GCF_050908995.1. NCBI lineage: Eukaryota > Metazoa > Arthropoda > Insecta > Hymenoptera > Andrenidae > Andrena > Andrena cerasifolii. The sequence goes on along the minus strand of NC_135124.1, from coordinate 10,433,469 downwards.
TACACTTCTACGTTTGCTTGCACCTGTGTAAAAATCTCTGTAATATGCTCACCAAATTTGCAAGCACCGAAGCATCCAAAAATTTTGCGATTTCAATCGAGAGATAATTCAGCTTCCGTTGCACAATTATTTCATTCCTTGTGCGCAATATTCTTCTCACTCTCCGATACAAAAATATGGGTGACAGCTAAGGTAGTTTAAACTTTTAAGTGTTGTTTGCTGCGTACAAATGATTGTCTTTTTTAAAAAAGTCTTGCGAACATTACATTTTATACATTTACTAACGATGTTAAATATTAGTCGACTTAGATTCCTCAGATTCGATTGGAAATTTTAGGCCTTATGCGAATCCTTACACATAAGCAAGTGACCTTCCTTCATTTGAATAAAAGAATTAATTTACTCTTCCTTTTTCCCGAAGTTCACTGCTGCTTTGAAACGCGAGCACAGCTACGTTGACCTGACATATGTACACTATTAAACAGCTTCTGCTTAATCAGCGAACTGCCATTAATACAAATCTCTTATCTCCGAAGAAAATCATACTCCTATTATACGTATTTACAATAAATAAAATTTATCCTACTATCAATCCTTTCCTCTAATATTGCTTGATTTCAACCACGGGTAACAACACTCAATCATTACAATAATCGAAACAACTACTTAAGTAATTACGATATTTCGCGTGCCTGAAAGAAACATGCTTAAGTACAATGTAAAAATAAATACAGAATGTACATGAAAAAGTCTTACAAATAAATGCTGTACTGCAGTGTAAACTGTGTTAATCGTAATTATGTCACGTTGGTTGAACACTTAAAAGTGATCGGATAAACTCTAGAGACAGAACAAAATTAATCAGCTCTTCAAGGTCACTAGAAAGTCTCCCCCACTGTTTTACATCTCTCTTCCGAGCGAATATAACTGTATATTCAGAGCGGGGAGGGTGGCCGCTTCACTTTGCACCGACTATAGTATCGTTGACTTCTTGTCAATCGTAAGTCTGCACGTGTGTGAACAGATTCGGAGCGTCGTCTAATGATACAGTTGGATTATTTCAACTATGGAGATCCACGAGCCGAATATCAGCGCGAACATCGAGAACACCACGAGCAGGGTGTTCTTCCAAAGCCTCCACTTGAACGCGCCAAGGTGGCCCTCCCAGCACGAAATCGTTTCCACGATTGCTGGGATGCTGATACCGAGAATGGAGAAGAATATTGCGCCGACCAATGAAATGAATGGTCCAAGGTCCGGGACTATCAAGGCCACCACAACTGAAAGGACAAAGAGAAGATTGTTAGAAATAATATTTTTTTATCGATTACACGAGTAGGCTTAGGGAGCAGACAGACTCGCGTGTCGTGCTTCTGGTAATTTCGTTATATCTTGATCGCTTCAAATTTAATTATTCAATTGAAAGTGGCGGTACAGGTTGAAATTTAGGCACCAGGTACTAGTTAGGAAAGTACGTAGAAGGATCAAGGGGTTGCGCTCAGTCAGGAGACCGAAAAAGGTGTAATTTCTGGCAATTTTTTTCTCAGAAACTATAAAACTTTATTCAGAAAACTTTTTTTGTTTGAAAGGTAGTACATTCAGCTAAGTCTCCGAATTTTGGCGTTAACAAATATTTATTATTAACAACGTTATTTACAATCTCCTAGAATCTCCCACCTTTCAAACAAAAAGCAGTATTTTGAATAAAGTTTTATAGTTTCTGAGAAAAAATTCCAAAAAATCACACCTTTGTCGGCCTCCTGACTGAGCGCAACCCCTTAAGTTTGCGTAAGTAAGCTCAATTGAAACAGATACTTCAGTTAATGAATTGAATGAATAATGAGTATGCAAGAAATGGATGAAGCTAACTTTAGATACCATTAGGATTCGAGGCAAGTTTGTTTATTTATCACTTTTCATTTCATGGCAAAAATAATAACTATATCCGTTATTTCACGTCTGCTGTATAAAAGTGGAAGCAGCTGTTGCACTAAGAAGTCGAAACGCCGACCGTGCAAAGAGCGACTCATAGATTCTCAATGAGCTGAACAAGCACGAGTCATTGAACGGTGCTTACGACTAACAGTGAGTCATGCGGTTATAGAACCAACAGGTATTTCCCTGGCCCAGTCTGCCTCCACCTTTCCATTGCAGCTCGCGTTTCTCTCTCTCTCTCTCTACCTTAAGAAAGTAACACGCGTGGTCTGGTACACGCTTGGCAGCGCAGACGAGGAATAAGCGGAAGAGTAATCACGACTCGTTGTCTGAGTACTACTATCGCGGTACTCGCGGTTCATCCCAGTTTCTATTAGTCGACACAATTCATTCGAAGGTATAGAAAAGATTAATCTTTCATTAAATAGAATTATCTATAACTGATGTGTTCTACGTGACGTACGCGTTAAGTGAGTTACATTCCGAACAAGATTTCCCTTCCACTTTTAAAATTTTTAAATTGGGGTAATTTACAATTTTGCGTCTCGATGATGTGTACCACTGTGGAAACTTTCTTAATCGAGCACGACTAATAAAACCTCGGGAATCAGGCCGCCACACGATACTTTAAGCAAGACCGCTTATCTCGCGTGGCGTCATCGTCACCGAGGTGATTAATAGCCAAAACGAAAGGCATGGTGCGAATGCGGTGTGATATTCAAAACCTTACAAATTCTTCCTCCCCTTCATGCGTCTGGATAATGCATATCATTGTGGGAACCTGCTTCATCGAGACTGAAGGCATTGCAAACCAGTCAGCGAGTGTAGTAAATTGTTATCATGTATTTAGAAATCACGGGACTAGGGAGTAATTGGATCTAACTACCCCAGGGTACGATCTAGCTCTTCCGCCGTGATTTACTTATAAATAATTATTTTATAATATAATTATTGACAGTAACAGAATTTTTTGTGAGTATGACAACGTAAACTTTGCATTGCTTTCGTGGGAAAATTTCTTTTAGCATCAGTAGCAAACTTCGACGGTAGAATCGTTTCAAACTGACGCTACTATTGCCCAATTTCTATTAAAGAATTTATTCCGAGAAACACAATAACCAGGGACGAAAGGAAATTTCTTACCTGTCAGTAATACCATGAACGCCCTGAACAAAGTCTCGCACAATCCTTGGAACTTGTGGCTGAATTTATCCTTAATGGAGCTCCACATGATTTCCAATGCCACGAAATACTGTAGCCCGTACGTGAACAGGACAGCCAGAGCGATGAGCAGCTTCACCACTTGCCCCAGACTGCGAAAGGAAGGAAGAAAATTCGTTGTAAGGAATTCTGTCAACCTTCTGTTTACTGCCTCGATGTTAGGAGCTTAGAACAGATTCCGAATTAATTTGCCAGAAATACTTACATGTCCTCCGTTGGCAGGTTCAAAGTGATGCTTCCCAGAACTTTTTCCCCATACGTCAGGTAGCCAAAGACACCCAACACAGCGTACAGGGTGACCACTATGCTCATCGTTATGTTGAGGATACCTGGACATCCGAGGAAGCGTTGAGGGTTCTTCATGCTGTTCTCCACGGGCATCACCTGTGTGAAAATCAATTTATCAGATCACGGGTAGGTATACAATTATGTCAGTTCAATAGCTGTGAATGAAACCGAAGAGTGGTTCCCAACCTGTGGGTCGCGAAGTGTTTTCTGGAAGTCGCTACAGTTAAGCCCGGAATCCAACGGGAGGGGGTTGGAGTATAAAATCGTACAAATTCTTATACTGGGGAAGGGAGCGAGAAAGCAGGGAGTAAGAAATCGCGAAAATTACACTTAGGTAATTTAAGGACGGCCTGAAAGCGCGTAGAAACGGGCAGAATGGTACTTACAACGCCGATGCCCTCGATGGCGAATATCACAGTGGCGAAGAATGTGGGTAGTTGTTCAGCCGAAGCGAACAGCTTCACGTCCTCCGTAAATTGGATACCCGTGAAGACGTAGTAAAGGGTGATCGCGAAGCCAATCATCATGCAAATGTTCGCGACCATGGAAAATGGCACCATGTACTTCAGATTTCGCACCTGTCCAAGCAGCAGCACTGCTGGGATCAACGTGAGTATGTACATGCGAATCGATATGTCCATACCACTGTGATAGTTGGCCACCTGAAATCAGAAAATTATAGTGAATCGAGTGTAGTAATCGGTGGCGTTTGAAAAGAATGTTGTACCGCAAAGTAGGCTGGTGTTTGCAAGTGGAGGGTTCAGAAGCCAATCAGTGTAAGTACATTAACAATAAATATTAAAATCGAAGTCATCTCTATTTATCCTTTGAATAATTTTGCCTAGTATGATAGTTCCGTAGTCCATATAAAAGTACCTATCGCCATTTATTGCTTACGTATGAAAGCAGAGACTTAATTGGTTTATCAACTAAAATTTTTAACAATAAAGAGCTTTTTAAACTACGTATTGGCTTCTGTACCCTCCAAGCGAAGTAAAGAGTTCAGCTTCTCTTCGTGGCCCTTTAATTTCTACTGTGTTGCCCATTTCTAACTTGTTCTTTGGCAATTACTTTCTATCTTATTAGATGTGTGCTCGACAAAAAAGAGAACGTCTACCCGATATATTCATTCCGGGGCAGTTATTGTATCTATTAAGTCGACCACCCGGCGATTTTTGCGCAGCAAGTTTTACTTAACGCTAGAGTTACACGATGCCTCGAACTGGTTGCTTGAAACTCGTTCAAACAGAGCGTAATCACTCGATGCCAGCAGGCAGGCCGGATTCTTGCGGGTCGCGCGAGTCAGTACGAGTCCCGAGGCTACGCGTTGGCACAGATCTTCAATTGTGATCGGAGAAAAAAGGAGAAAGATGCACGTGCGACGACGGACAGACTGATCACGTAGATTAGACTGGTTTTACAATCTACTTAGGCCTCGACGGGCTTACAAAACCGGAACACAATTCGCAAAGACAACTACCTTAGAAGTTACTCTATTCCAGACTTGACTCATTCTGTAAACCCAACGGTTCCTTATAAAGTCCCAGCTTAAACAACCAGGCAAATGCAAAATCGAGCACAATCCACTGGCATCCATGAATTATCCCCGTTTATTGTTCGGACTCATCCACTACGAATGGTCACCTGGTAGTTAACTTCCTGACATCACCGCTCTCTAAAGTTCAAACACTCAAGCTTCAAGTACAAACAACCGTGTTGCACTGAAGCCGTAGCAGCGCACTTGCAGCAATCGAAGCGACGGTATCAGTACTCCAAAGGAACTCAAACCGTGAGTACAAAGTCTCCTCTCAAAGTCTCAGGTAATCACAATACAGTTAGTGGTGCTATAAAAGGGGTAAGTTTCAAATGGAACAAATCAGGTTGCCAAAATCCTAAACGCATTACACGTACAAGTTATTTTGCTTGCGATAGCCTTATATTTTTAATGCGAGGTAATATTCACCTGAAACGAGAATATGTAACAAGTAAGCTTGATTGGTTATATTTTGTTTTATGGTTATTTTGTAATATGCTCACGCATACCTAGTCTCAAATGGGACGACATAACAAGTCTCAAATGAGACGCGTGTTTCATGACTGTCCCTTTCATACTTACTTAGAATCACTCTTCTGACTCGAGTATGGGCTTACGAAAACAGGCGAGATTATTAACAAATAATCCTAAAAAATAGTGAGTGCAGTGCTTGTAAAGAACACTTTGCTATCAGTAAACGCTGGAACAGACACGTCCAGTAATTGAATAATTTCATTTTTTTATTCTATGTGCTATTAATGATATTTTAACAATTAATCTCATTTTTATTCTCGTTTTATTTATTTTCATTAACGTGTCCCTTTCACGACGCCTAATCTCCCATTTCCCTAGTAGCATTTATCGTTGGCATTTTGATGGCCAACTAATTCCCAACTTGGGGATACTGTGGGCCAACCAGAAATGCTACTAGGGTTAAGACTACCTAGTCGTGAAAGAGGCATTCTCAACTTATTTAAAACTCGAAGATTTTGGTATTTTCTGTTATTGAGTTTGCAATATATTTTCATTGAAGGCGAATAAGCATACTTTCCATTAACGTATATACTTGTTCTTCAAATACCTTAATGATATTGTCAGAAATGGACGCTAAAGAAAATCGTCCCTTTTATAGCACCTCTCCCTTACTCTCGAAAGTACCTACCATCGTTCAATTTGTTTCTGCCACAAAAATACAATTCATTCTTTCGCGCCGCCAAGGTGAAATTGTGCTCGACGCGGGGTACCTGCATATAACTCAAGAAACCAGCAGGATCGTGATGGAAGAGGCTTGCTTACCTGCTCGATCGAGGTCGCTATAAAGACCACGTAAACGCACGTCCCGCCCACGTACGTCGCGCACAATGCGCTGTTTACAAATATTCGACTGGCATTGGCGAAAGGCCTGATTGGCTTCGGTCCACAAAGGAACGCAGCCTCCGCGGTCTCCGCATACGTCATCTGAGGTGTTTTCGTCCTCCTGCAGAGCACGTGGGACGACCGGACCAATATGTGGACGCAGTGCGCGCATATGAAGCCGATTATTATCGTCCCTATTCCACCGAACAGTACGCCGCCGTGCAATATCGCGTTGGGCATGGCCAGGATACCTGTGCCCAGCGACGACTTCAACAGATGCGCCAAGGCGCCGATGTCTCTGCAACGTGCAATACAATGCATTGGTTTTTTTTATTTGAAATGCTCTTCAGTTCCGTTGCGACGAACTTGCGGAGGCTTTCGAGAGGGTTGCGAGGAAGGAGGGTGGGATTTACGGGGGTCTAGAGTAAAATGGTTTTAATATAGTGGAGAAAATGGTAACATACGAATTGGTGTTCTTCTTGTCACGGTGCTCGAATGGGTCGTATAGTTCATCCTTCTCGTTGTACTCGCCAATTACGACGCCAGCTATTTTGGTGCTGTTAATGCAAGAAATTATGCTGATATCAGATTTCGTTTTATTAAAAGCAGCGCCAAAACAGTATAGATAGCGAGATTGTATGGAAGATACTAAACTGAATGACCTTCCCATGGCCAAGGTATTCCCGCCGATTTACTGTCAAACATCTCTGAAGTGATACGCATCGATTGCGAGTCAGTTAATAAGTACAATGATCAATGTTTCGCGGAAAATGCGATGCACGAGAAATTGACGAGCCTTTATCAGACTTCGTTGGTCGTGTCTGATAAAATAGCGCTGATTTTAGCTCATCAATCGAGTGTTAGGGTTCGCTTAAGGGATCTATTGAATCCTTTGTGGTAGGAGCATGCATCGATATAATATGAATAAGATGAATCACAGTGGCTGTTTTACTGATTCAATGGTCAATTTTATCTTCCCTTAAAAAATAGCTTCTTCGCATATAATATTCAGTAGGAGGAGCGAGAGTATTATTTTTAAAACAGAAAACAATTTTTCAACGTCTTTAACTTGCACCGTCTTTATCCTGAGCGGACGTAATGTACAGTCACGCGATGCTTACAATAATATAATTAATTTCACGTCCGACAAGAGTATTCACTCAGATTTCAATTGATAATTGACGGCTACGACACTTGAGAGAATTCCACCATCTAAGCAGTCATCAATAATGATGACAGATAAACGTGCTAGAGTTCCTCGTGCAAGTAAAAATAACGTGATTATTAAACGATACCTGCTACTGAACTCCTGCATCGGATTGTCGATGGCCGCCTGCTGCTTTGTATTCTTCCCCATGGCGAGTCTGAAACGAAGTATACATGCTTCTCTTTAAACATGCCACACATTTAATCGCTCGTTATCACTCGTCATTCACACTTCGCTTTGCCAATTACACGGTGCACCGCCCCTGAGGCCAGGGAACGACGCGAGCACTGTTAATCAGGACTCCGACGCTCGCCTCGCAATGATCCTTGCGCGAGGAAGATACGAATCTCGGCGATTAGAATACAGCAAATAGAATCGTGATCTGTTAGCATGGAATGGCAGGTGGGTAACTGAGCGGTGTTCTTAGAAGTAATTACAGAAATCACGCGCTCGGTACCTGAAGAATGTCCGGGGGGAAAAAATTCGTATGCAAATCCGATACGCCTAGGTACGATAAATTCGCAGTATTTTCAAAACAAAGCGATAATACGCAATTCATGGTTTATTTACATCATCGTTAATTAATATCTGCGTCCTGCGCATTTCATCGTTATTGAAACGTCGATCGATCTCCCGCACGATCTACTGGAATCGAGCCACGATTATCAATCGGTTCACTAAATTAGCCGATAGGTATCGCTCGAAGATATGTAATTTGGTACACGAAAAAGAGTTCTGCGAAATTAGATCCAGCTGCGGCTGGATTATTAAATACTTATCGAAACGTAGAAACGATCCTAGAACGGCGATCTTGTCGACACTCGAAAATAGCGACACCGCGGGACGCGCATGAATAATTAATAACAAGTGGCGATGCCGCGATAGACGATACAAACATCACTGTAGATAAGGAGGGGTGTTTGGAAACAAAACCATCTGACAACTTTTGTGCGCTTCAAATGGCCACTCTACGAGTACGTTTCAAGAATGTAGCGGTCGGCGAAGGTCATCCCTTATCGGCGGAAATTTTCCACCGTTACTGGCGAGCCATCTCTTTCCACTTATCGCGCTGGATTTCCATAATTCGCGGCCATTCGTGACGCGTACGTTTTGATCGATGACGGACGGAATACTTCCGCTCAAGGCGATCGTTCTTAACCGAATGCCCGGTCAACGGTTGCATTCCTTCCGATTCCGAAGGAACAGCGTACCGCGCGCAAAGCTGAGAAAAATCCTGAGTCACGAAACCTTCGGTTCGTATTCACAATCCCATGTCTGGCCGCCTTGTGCGCAGCTCGAAAAAAAAAAAAATATGCGCACGTCACAAATATTTCGGCGCAGTGACCAGCGGGTGCGAAGTGTAGATAAGCACCGGCACATGATTAAATAATTCCTAAGGTAACGCTTTCGCTGTAGCAATCGATGCTTATCGTTCGCTTCTGCACAACGACTCGCGTTGTGAAAATCCACCGAAGTTTGATCGCATTACTAGTAACACTGACTATTCGCTCACCGACGTGCAATTTCGTAGAAAGTAGTCTCTGCTACTCGGACTGTAATTGCCAGCAATTCACTGGATTCGAGTCTGCAGCAAAGAGGACTGGGCAACATTGCGGAAAAAGGGTGGATACTCTTGGCTACGGCATCTCGTTGCAGAGGAACAAGCGCTCGCACTATTAGCACCGACGATTAACAAAAACAAGCAAATTACGATTTGTACTGCACCGCTCAGTTTAACGCGCGTCGTTACGTCACGTTGCTCGACCCTGGATATAACTGCTCTACATAAAGGAACGTCAGGTTTTTCCGCGTAGTGATAATTCATTACGAAAAGGAACGATTAAGTGACGCGCAAGAACCATTGGAAAGATACAAGTGTCAGGGATATTGAATTCAAGGAAACAGATGGTTGCATTGTCCCGTTTTATAGAAAATATAGGCAAATACGAAACATCGCAAATTTGGAACGAGCCAACTGTTCATCTTGTGAAGATTAAATTTTACAAAGTTTCATCGATGAATAAATAATTAAGGGGGTACATGGGCGTTAGACAGCTAAAATCAACGGTTGCTTCTGGGCTGGATTGTAGAGACAGTAATAACTTAAACATTTGCTCTTTTAACAATTCTTTCTTAGGGATATAGGACGTATTTTCAAATAAGAATGTTCACGAAATATTAAAAATTAATTGATATAGAAGACGTCAAAGCGAGTGGTTGCACAGTGCGCGCCTCCACGTGGTGAACACGATTCCGATTGACCGACTGATCTAAAAGCAAAATCGCTGTACATGAGTATCCTTTAACTCAAAATCTACAATGTGGAACGCGGTGGAAAATTTTTAAAAAAATCGCGGAGTTCTACTCGCCATAGCATTTGCATATACCTGCATGTAACCTGTGGCCGCCGCCGTGTCACGCAGCACTGGAGTTATCTTGTATTCTCGCAGTGCCGCGTGACACGCCGGCGGCCTCACTTTGTTACATTTCATTTTCATTTATTCACACAAAATACACAAAAGATGTTCAAGATGCTACTTGCAATTGAAGAAGACTGTTTGTACACACGAGGCGATGAGAAAATGTAAGAATGTACCGACCTATTGTAATAGATGTGAAGGCAAACCTGTCTTCGGCTTAGATTGCTTTCATAAATACCATTAATTTATATTTTAAAAAAAAAATGCAAGACGATACGCTTCATATTAGTTGATTACTTCATTTTATTTTATTCCTTTTTAATTTTGCTTCTAATGTAATTCTTATTGTTAGAGAATAAAGAAGTTTATTTATCAACCGTAAAACGAAAGTCGCTTCATTGATGCTAAGTCCTTTCCTGTTTCTTCGCTAAAAAATAAAAGTCGTCGCGTCTTTTATTGGCGCGAAAAGTACAATATAAAATAAGACATTGCGTGACACGCCGGCGGGTCACATGGCAGCCAACCAACGTGTTAAAGTACTTCTAAGACTTCTAAGGCTATCATAAACAAACGAAATAAATTACCATTTTTTTTACCTCTAAATACCCATGTGCCCCCTTAAGTACTAAAGAACACCAGCGACCACTCCTGCACAGTACATGTAGCGAGTAGCATACGTGGGAGCGCGGCTTAAGGGCCCATTTCGTTAAACGAACGAGATCGGGACGTTGAGTAATCGACCGCCACAAGAATCGCCCGTAAGTATGTACAATTACGGTGTTGCAGCTGGGGCATATCCTTGAACGAATCCGCGGGAACGTACGCGCACAATGCACGTGGGTACTTTCTAATGTCAGGAAGGAGAAAGGACTCACGACGTGGCTAATAAACGATTCTGATGTAAGCAAGGGATAGAAAAGAGTCACGAGCAACCACCGCGTTGGAAGGGATTACGGCGCCCAGGTGTACCGAGCTCCAGGCAACAGGCCCGGTACACGGAGATCTACGAGATCTTGGACAGGAAAGGGCGATATCTCGCGATAAATCGGCACGAATTGTCGTGGCTGGTTCACGGAGATTCGCGTGATCGTGATTCGCCAAATGTCACGTAACCGTTCGTTCCCTTTTTGACGGGTACTATCGCGCGACGGTGTAAGCCACAAGTGTTCCCATCCCCCATATGGATCGGTTGCTTCAACACTATTCCTACCGACACTTCACGTATACCTATTCCTACCACGATACCTATTCATTTGACCGGTCTTTAGCGCAACTTATATTTTTTAATACAGACTGAAGATAAGAGCCAATTTGACAGTATAAATATATAGTTTCTTTTATTCAGAAGTGTATCATGCACATACACATATTTGAGGAACAGTCGCAAAGTTTAAAGGCGATTCAATTACGCTGTATACAGGAAATTCTAATCAAAATTTTAAAAACGGTCATTTGACCGGTCGTGGTAGGAATAGTGTTAATTATTCAAAGTGGCAAGTTAAATTGCCCTGGCCAATTCGAATCTCGTATCAACAGGTGTCGACAAGAGATATCCAAGAACCAAGAAATACAGAAGCTGTTTAGTACCAGAAATTTATGAAGAGAGAATCGTTAACATTACAACCTTATCCGCTTAGAAATCATCTCACGGCGTTGCTGCGGACTCAGAGCCATAATTTCGTCCGACTTCCGGGCGCCGTTCTCGTCGCACAATGGACCATACAGCCAGGAAATATTCCTCGGCCTATCTCTCCCTACACCTCCCATTCCGCAACCACCGAAGCTATCCCGAATCGCCGTTGCGTTCTCCAAGTTCCAGTTCCGATGGAATCGGGCCGCAGTAATTTGCCGCGCTCAAGACGAAATTTCGCATAACGATTCGTATCCACTACCCGGAAGGAAATAAAGGAAACCACCCGGAGCTTGTATATTAGCCAGCGCGAAAGCACGTTATCGCTGATGCTAATGCACTTACAAGCGCGTCATTTTCATAACGTCCACTGCTGTCAAACGCATTCCTCGGTAAACGTGCATTCTATCATTTTAATAAGTGCCGCAGCCTACAGAGCCCCGGCTTCCGGTGCGCACGAGCGCCACGCGAGCGGTATCTCAAAAGAGCGCCAGGTTTATGATTCGATACGCTGATCGATAGCGTCACGGCGTCATTGGTGGTGCATTTCTTTGGCTAGGCCTCGGGAGCACCGTTCCTAGCAACGGAACAGCTCCGCGGGCCTCGAGTGCCGTTTACGAACATTTTACGATTCCCGAAGTAAATCCTCGCGGAGGCAGGAGAATCGCTTCGTTACAGGAAACTCGTTAATTTCAAGGCTCCGCTGGCAAGGCGACGGTAAGCACGTTCATGGAATGGTCACGTTTCGATGTTCCTCGAGGTCGAGTTTCCTTGTGCGGAGAGGAACCGCGGAGCGGAGGTGTTAGACAGAAATGCGCGAGGTCCTTCGCAAAGGCGACTCCGCGCATTTGCTCGAGGACAAAGTGGGGATGCTTCCTAAAATCTCGAGTAGTAATCTGACGAGGCACGGCACATGCAACGGCGGCGAACAAAGGTTCAAAAGCTGGCGGAGAATGATTTATGGTTAGTGGATGGGAAGAAGAATCGTCTAATTCAAAGCTCACTTATTTGCGGAGGCCCCAAGTTCTTATCTCGAGCCACTTACCCGCCTATTATAATTTAACTTACTTCGACGCTACCTGCTTAGAATACTCGAGTGCTTCCGTTAAAAACGCGACTAACACAAGCGTGCTTAATATTCCAGGAGTAGGAAAGTATGAATATTCGCTGCGCAGACACGCTCGGGAATTATTTGCACAGCAATTTCAGCCAGCAGGAAGACAATCAACTCGGCATTCCGTCGATTTCAGACGGCCGCGGATGCACGCAAACACGCGGCAGACATGTACGAGGCGCAAATAAAGGGATTTCCAGAGTCGTGGGCGCTGCGGAACGGAACGCGCGAGTTCGTTTCCGCGTACGTCGCCAGGCTAGCCAGCGGATCGGTCCGCGGGCAGGCAGCTATCGTCACTGTTATCAGGATTTCGCGGCGCGTCCGCCACTCGAAAATTAACAATCCTCCCAACGTTGATCGATAGAGATCGGCTAACCGGCTTCGGCAATCGTCGAAATGGATCTCGATTGTACTCCACGTCTAAAGTCTATCTGGTTGCGTAACGGAACGACGACAATCGGCAGGCGTCGCGGGTGTCTAATCGCTCTCCGAGGCATGTTTACACGACCATGAATACGCCGCGACTGTATTTATGCAAAATAGATGTACTCACGTGCACCCTCGGCTGATTGAATTCAAGGCTGGATATAATGCGCCTGGCGGCGTTCCTCCTCCGCGTTGAGAGGCTGCGAGGTGAAGCTGAGCAGGGGAATGCGGCGGGCTGGATGTGTCAGCGTCCTGTTCGCATCCTCGATCGATCTTCCAAGGATCCAGCTTCCTCCCCGACGCGTTCCTGGCCACGATCCGAAGCTGAGAAGCTGAGACCCGTTCCCCGTAGTTTTATCACGCGAGCACGGTAGCGTCGCCGCAGATAATGGCTTTATCAGCGGATCCTGGAGCAGCCTCGGCCAGTGTCATGCGGTATGATTTATTGGCCAGCAGGTCTGTGCACCTCCAGATCGAAATCCCGCGCGCGACTGATACCGCGGAATGATACAGTGGCACCCGGCTTCTGTTTCCCCCGATCGAAACGCTCAATCGTCTATTGGGATTTCTCTTATCGCCGCTGATAATCAGGATGCGACGGCAGGTAGATGACGAAACTCGTCCCCCGAGAGCCGCCTATAAAATCCTTCCCTCGGTCTCGACAGCTATCGCGGCAGGAAACCGCTCAATCCAAGCGCATGTGACACTTGCGATGCTCGGCCACGGACAAGAAGCTGATTTACCGATACCACGGATGCAAATCCCTTCGAAATACAGAAGGCGAAATGCTGATAAGGCTTTGTGGTTATCGCTGACGTTGGTGCATCCGCTGGTGCGCGTAATTCCTCACTGTCAATGAATACGATCCGCGATCTCTCCCTCTGAATTTCTCAAGAACTCCCAGCCTCCGGGAGCAGCGATCTTCTCGGACCTTTAACCCCCACGAATCCTTCCCCTTGATATCCCAAACCGCGAGGAAACTGATCCCTCCTGAAGCTCTCACTTTGGAATCTTCCTATTCACCAACTTCCCAGAGCGCTCAAAGTCTCAGCGAACTCTCAGCGAACTCTTCGCCTCTCGAACACCCCGGCAGTCTCTGCGAGATCCACCTTAGATCTTCGTTCACCCCGTTCTTCTCTACGTTCTCCAGCCACTCGAGCGTCTGGCTCAGGTCTGACCGGAACCGACGTTTACGATCGTGGATCGAGGTGACAGTACCTCGCGGCAAAGCGATCTCGTGGAGTCGAGGGGTGATCCTTGCGGTACGGCGGCAGACGTTGTACGACTGGCCGGATTTTTTCGGCGCTACTCAGGTATATATACGCGACGTGATACAGTGCCGGGCGTCCCGCTAGAATCGACGTCGCGACGCGTGGTAGGGGAGATGCGTAAGCCGTCCTACCGCGTTCTATCTGCCGTGGTCTCAAAAACGGTCCCGCCGTGGCGTCCTTAGCATCGCGACGATCGCGGGCAGACAGACGGGGCAGCCGCGATCCGCTCTGCTCCAAAGCGCCGATCTCGCGCTGTCTGCATTTCGCCAGCTCCCTTTCACCTTTCCTCCGGCCCCCCTCTGCCCCCCGCCTGTTCGCCCGCAGCTCCCAAGCGGGGCCACCGCGTGTCCCTCCACCAGCTACCCTCTCCAAGCGCGCCGATCTCCTCGCCGACCCTCTTTTCCATCGCTCGCCTCGTTCGAGCCCGACTCGCGGCGGTCCTCGAGCGTTGCGTAAGTGGTGCAAGCGGATGAATCACGACTATGCTCGCCCACCGTCGCGGGCACGATGCTGAGAGGAATTGGGAGAAGCGCGGGGGAGCTTCGGGCGGGCTGACTTGGGGAGGGTAGATGCGGGGCCTGGCACCGTAAGGAGTGCCCTCGTAATCTTCTTGATTATTGAAATTTAAATGCCGGGGTGGTGGAATGTGGGTCAAGCGCGGGAAGTAGACAAAGCGCGGCGTTTCGGTATGGAGTAGCTTTAAGTGATTCAGATGGGCACTCGATTGCACTCGTTCGTGTGTAATTTATGGAGATATTCAAGCGCGAGCCGTGCAGATCGAAGTGGTCGCGAGGAATTAATAAACCGCGTGAATTGCACCTAGCTTCTGCTCAAAGCTGCCCGCTTTGCGCAAGAACTAGTGTTTCCGGGATTTGCCTATCTTTCCTTCGCGCTGATGCAAGTGGGATACGGTTTAATGCCGCTCCGTTGCCGCGGATAGTTATTTATGATCGATTGCTGTAATGAGACAGAGAATTTGCGGAACAAGCTTGTCTTTCCTGGTCGTTTTAACGGAGTATCGGAAGTCGCGTAACGTTCCGCTGAAAGTTTTATTTCGTTCACGTTCGCTTTATCGGGAGAGTTTCTTCTTATCGGGATCCACCGGTTTCGCGAGTGGTACTTTACAGAAACGAATGAAACTAAGTTTTCTAATCTGATAACGTGGAATGTATTTTCAGGTCAGTTAATAGGTTGCCGATCTGTCGATTTGCAAAATTAGTGCGTGGCAACGGCTGAAGCGATTTTCGCCTTTACTCACTGGCTGCTCATTAGCACCCTTTCTCTCTCGCGTCATTGTACTCTCTGACGATGGACCACGCGCTTTCGATCACTCCGGAAATCTGACAAAGGGAGATAAAGATGTTACCTTTGATACAGCTCGGAGGCGTGTTTCTTTTGCATGGAAATAAGTGCAGCATAATGGAGAAAACTGAGAAACAGGAGAAACATAATTTTATTCCCTATTGAACGCAGGAGAGCAATCGTTCAATCGGAAACAGACAAAATCGCTCGTCAGACTTCGAGAAAAGTACCTTGACGACGAAATCGATAGACGAACGACCGATATTGAAGTGAAAACAATTGCGATGCGATTTACGTTAAACATTGGCTAGCTTCTGCGATTAGCTAAATTGCAGATCGGGATTTATATTTTGTTTTACAACGCACGACGGCGGAAAGCATAGTCGATGCTGATATTGCAAAGTATTTTACACTACACGCGACAGTTGCGCATAAAATCGCGGAATAAAATAAACTGACGATAACTAAGTAGTCGATAATTCTTCGTTAAAGAATACATACTACGCTACTTCCTAAAGGCTGATGCAGTGGCGCACCCAGAGGGGGAGGGATCCCGGCATCCCCGAAGAAGGGGCTTCGTAAAAGGAAAACTGGATTTTATTCTTTAAATAAATTTGTATAATCACCTGATAAATTTTATTGAATTTGCATTAAATAAACTTTTCTTCAAATTTTTTTTTATCTGTTCAACTCGGCTCCCCCGCGATTAAATCCTGATTGCGCCACTGGACTGATCCAATTGCATCTATGGCTGTCGGTATCAGAAGACGAAAGATTGTTTACATCTGTCGTCAAAATATACTGTCTCAGTTTTCCATCCTAATCGATATTTCACAATCGTTTCGTTAGTAGTTGTCGAAAGAAATCTATATGTAAACTGATAAACTCCTGCAACGCAGCACAGCTGGCCATTAATCTGTGAGCTGGTATTTTCATTCGAATTTTCCGTAATATCACTGTTCTAACATTTACTTTACTCCGGAATGCTTCACGTACCTCCCTCCTTTTTTGGGGGAATTCTTGAACGATTTCTTTATAAAATACTTACAGTCAGGTCGAAGCAGAAGACACCCCCTGCGGGCACTCACCAACAGAAGTATCCACAGGACGGAGATACCGATGTTTTTCGCGAAAAGGAGTTTCGAAGCTGTTTCCCACTTCGTTGTCGTTTCGATCAGCACAGGAATCAGTAGCATCATCGTGGTCATACTTACGGAATTGAGAAGTGCGACTAGAGGGACCATTTGAGGGATCGCAATGCCTACTGTCACTAAACTCGCAGAAAAGTAAATAAGATACATTAAAACATTCCTGTACGGTGCGTTAATTTTATGTCACTTTGGAGAAACCTTCTACAGGTCCACTTCAGTACACACTACAAACTTCCGCTAAGATTAACTCCGCTTACTTGTTGCAACTATCTGAACCAAGCGAAACGCGGCTTCAGAGTACTTTTGCGTCTCGTACCTCGATTTGATCATTGGCCATATAATCGAATGCGGAACATAGTACGCTAACCCAAAAGAGAACATCACAGACAGGGAAATCACTACCTTAACTGATTGCGCGAGGCTGTAACAATAACAATAATCATTTTTAGTAAACACTTGAATAACTTCGCTTGTGTGGTTTTTCTTATTACACAATTAAAAAAAGTCGCAAGACGAAATTAATTTTTCGAAATGGGACATTATGCAGCCTCATAGCACCTGTTGCTTAAGGAATCAGAAATTCGTCCATCCTATGAGTAGCCTGAATCGCGTAAACTGCGCACAGCAGTGAGTTTTCCATTGACAATCTTTAGTTTCTCACAATCAATAATGATTGGATGTTAAACCAGCTGGTACGATACATTCTACTAATTCAATCATCGGAGACGAGCCAAAGCATAGATACTCACTCTTTCAGAAGCGAAATCGATCGATGTATCTTCATATTTTTAACGCCAGGGGCTTGAGGGAGGATTCTCGTGTAACATCCCCAGACAGAACTGTTATTTATCAATTTAAAAAAAAAACTATTCTTAATATTAGATTGAACTCTTTTGGGATATAAGGAGGCATCTTTAAACCTGAAAGAAAAAAAATTAAGTTGAACCTCATATTGTTTAATTATTATGTTCAATCCCAGCGCAAACTATCTAACTTTAAGAAAATTTCGTTGTCTTGCAATCAGATGACTGTGACAGGCGCTACACGTCACGCCAACAGGAGTTACATCGTCGAAGCGGTTAACAAGATTCTACAATTTTAATAAATAATAAAAAATATAAAATCCTACAAGCTTAAAGACGCCTCCTTATAACTCAAAAGAGTTTAATCCAATATTAACAAGTTCTTTTTTAAAAATTCATAATTATTTATATCAATTACTTTTGGGGCTGTTAATAATAACGAGGCTTTACCAGGACACTGGCACTCACACGACACACTTCTGGCGCGCTGCATTCAGACTGTAATCGCGATAGTTATCGTCGACGAGAAGCATCCACTCGTAGGGCGGTTTTTAGATCATAAGCTGAAAGTGGCGAGCGCCCGACAGAATGTAGCGCCTGCACACGTGCTTTTTATACAGCGTATACCTACAAGTAAAGTTGCGCAGCTAATTTGCACGATAAGAAGCAACGTCCAGAGCACGTGTAAATAGTGATACTAGAATTCCACGAGACGCATGTACTCGGCCTACATAGTCACCAGATAAGTGGACAAATCGATGACGAATAAATCGACGTCTAATTCCTTCCAAGTATCACAAGGCTGTGGGGTGCAAAGCTGACTGACTTAAGCAGGCGCGTTTCGACAGTCGATGGTACGAATAGTCTCGTTGAAGATCGTTGCTAACGATCGCTTGTGTCTGACATTTATGCTTATAAAAACAAAGCACAAGGAGTTTGATGGATACAAGCAGCTTGTAGAGCCAAAAGCAACTTCGTCCAACTGATTCCGATAAGACAAGAGGGATTTCGCTGCGTAATTCTTTCACCTTGAGCCGTTCCAACTATTCCGCTAATTACTCCCTCGATAATCGATAAGAATTTCGTTGATAACGGCCTGATTAATATCGCAATAAACTGACGCCTCGATGGTATCGGGGTCCTTCAGAATTTCGAGTTACCCTAGCCCCCTTGATATTTTCACTCGATGCATGCGTACATACGTGTATGATACTACGAACTAAAGAATAAAATAATTTCAAGGCCATCGCCGTCGCTAATGGAAAATTACAGTAACGCTGCGGCTTGCGATTCTTTTCGATGAATCCCCCGTCGATTCCCAGTAATTAGTTTCTAAGCTGGCCATATATCATCCAACAACGGGAATGTACAAACAACGGGGATAATAAAAATCGCGTTATTTTTTAACGCGACACCCGGCTACATTCGGCGCCCAGAACGGATTAGTGGAAGCCGCGTAATCCGAATTTCTATCAGAAAAGAGCGCAGGGACTTTAACGCCATCGAGTTCCTTAATACCGGCGATATCGGTTCGAGACTACTTGGCGATCTTTCGATTAAAATCATAAATACGCGAGAACTTATACGCGACGATCTGTCTGAGTATACGACCAGACGATTGCGGATAGGTGAGTATAATTGAATCTACAGAGTGGTATGTGCATCTTCGTGAAAACTATTAGTACAGTGATAAAATTCTTCTTTCGTTTACATGCAGAGTGATAGTCGAGGGAGAATTGGGAACTGACACTTTTACATCTGTGTGAAAATAAATCCTAAGGTTCACCAGGAGATTTTGTAGTATAAAGTGTCTCTCGTTAAGATCAGCCATTAAGCATAATCGATTTCCACGGAACACGGGCAATCCACGAAGCACGGGTTAATGCCCGTTAATGGATTAGCATTATAGTGTTAATTAAAAGAGATACTGTCTATTTGATGAGCCCCGATTACGACAATACAGGTATGTAGCTGGTCTGTAAGATAGTAGAGAATGAACTTCTCTTTTGATTACCTCTGACGCAACAAAAAATACCGGCACGGTCGTTATCTAAATATTATTATCGGACCACGTGTTTAATTTAACGTTGGGGCCGAATCACGTGATGGACACATTGTTTAGGTACTTTCCGTTGTACTAATTCTCAATTACGAAGATATCGATCAGCCGCTGTTACGATCGACAGTCCACTCTCGCTGGAATGCACTGTATTGCAGCGGGGCTTGAACGTTACTCCTATCGAAACGCATAATTTTCATGGAACTTTTTACACAGAGCATATGAATTATGTATGAGTGCGTTTAGCTTATAATTGCACGTTGCGTGATTAAGTGCCTGGAGCAAAATTGCAACAGATGTGCGTTTAGTGGAAGACACTTGAAGACATGTTTAAATTAAAGTGGCGTTACCGAATGGTACAAACACATCGGTTGGCTATTATTTTTGGACCAACAAAGGGAAGATAGGTGGGGGATAATAGCCACCAGTAGTCTTCGGCAGTTAATTAATTTCAGTCTGTGTGGGTTCTCTGGAAGAGAGACAAAGTCTGTCATAAATTACAGGAAACTGATTCATCTACAGAATGTCACGGTTATGAATTATGATTCTTGGAAATCAGTTTCTGAAAATCTCGATTACAAAGTACCGTGGGGGAACACCGGCATGTTTTGTGAGATTTTGTTACATAATACATAAATTAACATTTTTACGTTCGCTTTAATCCTGTTTTAACGTCGCGACTTTTGTGATTGCAGTGCAAGTGTGAAGACGTATAAAATTTGTACCTTCTTTTCCTTCTTTAGTACAAGTAACTACCAATGTTACTCCACCCTACCAAGGTTCCCCCAGTTTACGATATACTTTATACGGATTATGTGTTTTCCTTGTTAAAGTAATCTGCCGTGTTACCATTCTTTTCCCATTACGTGGAGCAAACAGCGCCTCTCTTATTATCGTTAAGACAACAAAGCTGTACATGGAGAAAAATGTGGATGCACTTTAGTCCACACGTTTCAATCTTATCAATTCTTAAGGCGGGATAACCAGTGCGCGGTATTTCCTCGCATTTCATTCGATCAATATCATCTCGAAATATGTGCACAATACAGCCTGCATTCGAAGCCAACAGAGAAAATTAATTCTAGATGTGAATGGACTTGTTAATGAACTATATCTACCGTGAACTGTGTCCTCCCAAAAGACTGCACCCGCAATGTGCAATTGTAAAATACTTCCCCTCAAATCAACCAAACTGAAATGCAACAAAGATACACCCAACCAAACAGTGGCGCACCCAGGGGGGAGAGCCAAGGGTTCCTGATACCCAGAGATGGGCAAAAAATTATTTGAAATAAAAATTTCGTGCACAAATTTTTATTTCAAGTAATTGTTTCTCAATCTCTGCTGGCACTCCACAAAGGAAAAGGAGAAAGGAGATTAATGTATCCACGACTGAAGTAATTTAAGAGTTTCGTAAAAAGAAAAGAAAACTCGAATTTACTCTTCAAATGAATTTGTAATATTAAATATTAAATATTAAATATTAAATATTAAATATTAAATATTAAATATTAAATATTAAATATTAAATATTAAATATTAAATATTAAATATTAAATATTAAATATTAAATATTAAATATTAAATATTAAATATTAAATATTAAATATTAAATATTAAATATTAAATATTAAATATTAAATATTAAATATTAAATATTAAATATTAAATATTAAATATTAAATATTAAATATTAAATATTAAATATTAAATATTAAATATTAAAAATATTTTTGTCCCTTCAACTCGGCTCCCCCATTAACTCCCGAGTACACTACTGCAACCAGATAAAGGCAGCAAATTCTAAATTCAATATTCAAACTTCTTCCTAGTCAAGATAAAAGTGCCTCGCTGCTTCCTCCAAAGATCCACATCGTCGAGAAACGATGCTCCTGCAAACAGATTTTAACAAGTAACAACTCCATCGCACCGCTCACACGACGTCACCGTTCATTTCACGAGATGATCGAAGGAAGCAGCGGGGATCTGGAAACAGGACTGGCCCACTTACGGTTCCTCGATCGGAAAATTCTTGATGACCGTGTCGCAGGTATTGCTGGCGTACTTGTTGTAGCCTAGGAACCCGAACACCGTGTACAAGCACATATTGAACAGCGTGTTGAACGTTAGCAGCAGCGGCAGGTGGTACGGATTCTTCATCGTGTTCTCCAGCGGCAGGCACACGGCGACGTTGTGCAGGGCAAACAGAAAGAGGCTGCAGTACATCGGCACCGGGAACGGGTGCGTGAAGGCCTGCAGCCTTCCAGGATCAGGGACATCGTCTAGGAGGTAATAGAGGCTGACGCAGAGGCCGAGGAACATGAAGACGGAGCCGATCATGGAGAACGGCGCCAGGTACTTCAGGTTGGGTATGAAGCCAAGAATACAGGCGAAAGGGAACAGGGCCAATATGTAAATCCGCACGTCCATCGCGAAACCAGAAAAGAACTCAATCACCTGAAGGAAACACATGATCCGAGGGTACAGTGTCGATTCGCAACGGTGCGCCCGTGACAAGTGTCCGTTGGGCAAAGGAACTTTCCTCAACACCAAAACTGACAAGGGGACCCTCAGGTTTGGCAATTTCAGGAAATGTTGATACTTATTGTTAGTGTACACGAAGGTCTTCGCTCGGACATTAATTTCCCAAAGCATTAAGAGCGCTTCTCAGCTAAATTCGAGAAAATCGAGTTCGAAAAATTCTGAGCTCCCTTGAGCCTGAGGGACACGCGCCTTCGATGCACGCGTATCTGGCGAAATTAAAAATCAATTTTCTCAAAAACGAAGCCTTTACCGCAATTTCGTCACTCCTGATGTTCGTCGTATTTTTGCCTGTATAACCACCCTCTGGAGTATTCATCATGGGTAAAGGAACACCCTGTATATAAGGGAACTCAGAATTATTCAAAGTCGATTTTCTTGAATTTGGCTGAAAAGCGCGTTTTACCGCTTTGGAAAATTAATGTCCGAGTGAAGACCTTCAGTATCAACATTTTCTGAAATTGCCAAACCTGAAGATCCCCTTGTAAGATCGATGGACAGTCATTGTAATCTGATGAATATAAGTATGTTCATATCGAAAGGAATTCGTTGATTACGATCGCTGTGGCGCATCGAAATAATTCTGCTGGCCAACGGGCTAATTAATTTTCAGTATCTTTAGTAAGAAATTAAAGTCTATAGTCTTGCAAACCTAATTGACGCGTTTCAGACCCGAAAATCTACATTAAGATTCAGCGCGCCGTTGAAATTATGAAAAGCTAAAGTAGCATTTTAGATAGCATTTTTCACCACTTCGAGATAAGCCTGCGTGAAACAACGGCTGAGCTAAGTAACGAAAGGGCGGTTAATTTTGTTCGTAGTTACCGCGGGCTTTAATCCACCGAAACGACGATATTTAAATCTGCGGTTTACGAAAGTGACGGCCGCGCCTGGGAGCGTTAAGCGAGACTTTATTATGCATTCCGAAAGTGGTTTCGTAAATGCAGTGAGAATAAGAGTGCGACCGCGACGTCCTTTCGATGCGCATCGACGAATCGATCGACGCAAGAACCATTCGAAGGAGGAAAAGCAAGTGCCAGTCGCGTAATTGGCAACGGAAAGTTTCGGTCACGATTCGCGACGAAACTTGAACCACTCGTGTAATTACATTCAGTTCCGATTCAACACTCGTGTTACGTATTAAAAAATAAAAAGAACCGTGTACACTGTTTCTTAAGGGGTACTTGAGGGTTTGGCGCCTAAAAATGGTACGATTTTTAGGATTTTTTCTCTAAAAAAACTATGCAAGATATATTGATAAAACTTTTTACATTTCATTAATCTATGTTTGCACTATAATTTCCCATTAAAATATTGTCATAAAAAATATGTTTTTTACAGTTTGCGGCGTGCAATGTAGTACCTCGTTCAATCATTGGAAATCGAAAAATCAAATGGTTTTTTAAAGTCCAGCCCTAAAACTAGGGGACCTAGCTATATAGGCAAACTGACGTGTGGTTTTCTCTTAATCGTGCGCGTTAACTTGAGAAATGGTGTTTCGAGAAAAAAGTGTAGGTACTTCTCTTGAATACCGAGCGTGGATCGCGTGAGTTGCTTTGCTTCTCATTGTCAACGATATAACTTCGATAATGTTTCGGATTTCTTTATGAAATTTTAACTGATTATTCTCGAGCTGTCATACTGTCAATTTATATACCTATAAAAAACTGATTCTTTGAAACCTCAAATCCGCAAGTACCCCTTAATGGCGAGAATATTCCTATTGAAGTATATGTAATATCCTCCATCGTCGTTCGTTTCGTCGTTACTCGGAGAGAAATTAATTTGGTCGTCTAGTTGCGTCGGTGGAAAATAGTGGGCGCACGAGTTGTTTCTCACTTGCTGGAAGGAGGTGGCCACGTAAAGTATGTACACGACTGCAGCTTGGAATTGGACGAAGCAGATGAGGACGTTGGTAAATACGCCGAAGATTTTTCCGTACTTTCGAATCCCTTCTGGACCACTCTGCAAGGAAACCGTCGCGGTTTGGGCGAGATCCAGCGCCGGTATGCGATTACGCCTGCATAACACCTGAGAGCATCGCACCTGCATTCAAAGAACTCGTTCTCAGACGCGGTTCTGACACGGCTGTTACCTCACCGTCGCGACCCCCTTTAAGTCCACAGCTTTGTAAACACTCCCTCGTTCTTGAAAATGAAAATATATTTCGACAAAAGGAAGTATTCCGTTTTCCACCCTTTTGTCGTCTTTGCCACTCCCCATGTAATTTCAGCTGTTTATCTTGTGTGCCACAGTAGGGGATGACACCCTCTTTGATGCTGAACATTTCCCAAGAGTATAATCAGAGTCAGTATGATTTTTTTTTGGTGGCTATGGAATATAACGAGAATGGATAATAAATGAGTGACAGAAGAATGATCTAACGAAAGTTGTGGAAACTTTTTTGTATCGTTTTGAAAGTAGTAGTGTCTGTACTGGATGAATATAGTAAAAATAATAAAATGAAAAGAGTTTAGGTTTCACACTTTGAATTTTTTAAAAATGGTGTCATCTGACGTGATAAATTACAATTTCACAGTCGTATTTGTCAAAGCTTCAAATAAATTTTTTTATTTCCTTCGATGAAGGCGGTTAAGAATTCTCGGTACCTTCTACTTACTTTCATTGTATTTTGCTATTTTTTTCTTATTTTCTATGGGCGAATTCAACTTACGCCCAAATCGCCCGCGCAGGAATTTCCCGTTTTTGTAATAAAATGAATATCATAAATTATATGTTCCTGTTTTCGAGACGAAACTTATATTTAAAAACCTGTATTTACCGATAATGGCTCTTTCACAGATTTCTTTTCCATATTTCAGGAGATTTTCATAAATTTGGAAGGGAAAACCACGGGCGTTGCGGGCGATTTGGGCGTAAGTAGAATTCGCCCTATTCTGGGATCGCGAAATGTGTCTCGGCTGATTATGCCTGACTAATCCAGATGAATGTGACTATTTAAAAAAAAAACAGAATCTAAATTTCGAGCAAAGCCGAGTAGCAAAGCTAGTTAATAAATAAATATAAAAAAGAAACTGACTTTCAATTTTGTACTCAATTACGAGTATGATTTTACAACGACAGCAACAGCATCCAAGAAGAATACGAATTACAAAGTGCTCGGGTGAGGTGTTTGTTCTAGTTGACACGGTAAATAAAAAATGATAAGCTCGTCGTAAAATAATTAACCGTTAATGCCTTAATTGCATTTGCCTCAGACGGTTTCGCGCGTTTCTGTGTCTTAGTCCCGTGCGTCGTCGATTTTTAGACAGCTCCGTGCTTCTGGAATATAATTGCAGGGTTCGCGCAATGATTTAGAGACAGTTACATCGCGCGAAATGATAAAAATCTTAGGCCAGATTTAGTTACGGAATACACTGATACAGCGCGAACTGCTCGCGAGATTTCGCGCGTTTTATAAGCCGCTAGATAAAGATGAATCGCAACGTCTCGTTTCGTCAAGTTTCGACAAAAAAGGCACGTATCAGTTACCGTGTGCAGAATTTTTTAATTTCCGATTAAATTGCTGAACTCTAGAGAAATGTATCAACGCACTAGTCGAAGCGTGGCAAAATACTCCTAGATGTTTACCATTCGAAAATAATACTTTCGCGTAATGGTACTTTGTTATTTCCACGTTTTTCCGTCCAAAATGCAATTTTCAGAAAACCAAAAACGTTTCAGCGATACGATCAATTGGCGGATTCCGTTCCATCGTGCTTCCGAATAGTTCTCGCGCGATTACCCAATGCCTTGCGCAATCGCGCGGCTTAATTGCCACAAAACCCTCGAAGTAACTGTCTTTCTCTCTATTACTTTTTCCCGTTACGCGTCTACCCACCAGCACCACCACCGTGTGAGTGCACAATAGGCCTATAGTGACACTGGAAATCACAGCCATCACGTAACCGGCTCTTCTGAATCCGTTCGGCAAAAAAAGGATCCCGTTGCCAATCGAGCACTTCAGAAGGTGCACCATCGCGGCGAGGTCTCTGAAAAGAATTTTGCAATTCGAAGCGATGGAGTACATGGCAGAGAATATTTCTTCAGTCTTCTTAAGTAATCTGTCTAAGTAGCTGCCGCCCTACATCCCACCGAACCTTGAAATTCAGATTCCATTTGTCACGCGAACGTGTACGAATTTCTACAGTTCAGTAAATTAAGTAGTAGAGTTCGGTTAGAACTAAATGTCACACGGAGTTCTAACTTGAACACCGCTCTAATGTCCACCACCAAGTGCTCTGAATCGTCTGCGTCCATAAAGAAGTCACGTCACGTGTGCGATGTTCCCGGGAACCTCTTCTTATTTCCCATGTCGCTAGTTTCCGATGTGTATCTACAGTGTTGACGAAAGAGTGACCCCAAAATGAGGCTTTTTAGCCCCTTTTTGGTTCCACGATTTTGAAACTGAATTTTGTGAAAAATCAAATGGTCAATTCAACATTGTGGACGATATATTAAAAACGCACCTACTACACAGACATTTATATTTCTTGATTTGTTTCTTCGTGAATTTTGAAAATCTAAGTTCAAATTCGTTATTAGCAGACAGCAAAACCCCTGGAAATAATTGTTTATATTATCGGAATGACATAAAAGTTTATACATCGAAGCGTATGGGCTGACGCGTTAACGAATTTTCACTTCTTTCATCTCCCATATCTTAGAAACTAATTGCCACCTCAACTTGAAAATTTATCGGGATTGATGCCTCATCATAAGCTATCATTTCGCACAAAATTCAGTTCCAAAATCGTGGGACCCAAGAAGGGGCAATTTCTTGAGTCACTCCTTGCGTGAATCCTCCACAGTGTGCCACCTTGCACAGTACGTCTTGCTTGAGACATTCAGAGCATGTCTTCGGATTACCATACTGTTAAGATTTACACGTCTTTACGAGTCCCTCTCGTTTTCGTTCTCGACCCGCGGTGTACGGTGGTAGCCAGAAGAAAGTTGAGAAATGCCATTTTTAAGTACGTGTACAAGTCACATTAACACTAGCCACCTATTCGCACATCATCACCGCGCCGCTGTCTTGCGCAATCCTTAATGCCACCTCGTATAAACTCTGCACACCCCACGCGACACCGTTCCTTTTCATTAAACCACGCCATTCATGTTACCGTTCGCATTCTAAACTTTCTTCCGACCATCGTTGCGTAATCGAGGCTCCTGTTGCCGGACAATCTCCCTTCACGAGCAAAGTGACAAAGAGCTGCCGCGTTTCGATTGTCCACCAAGGGGCCGCGTTGAAATACCAATTGATCTTGAAAGGAAACGGGGAAAAGCATGAAAAGGAGCGTAGATTCCTACGAAGTGAGCGGCCCGGGAGGACGATGCGCGGCAGGATCGTAATCGTCTTCCTCGTTTCCATCCCCGTGTTCCGCGTGTCTCGCGCTCTTGGACCTGTGTCACGGGGAAGGAATGCAGAGGCAAATAAATGGGGGTTTTCAAGCGGATCGCGGCGGAGCCTCACTTGTCGGCCATATCACGAGTTCCGAGGAACTGTGCAAGGTCCCTTCCCCTTCTTCCTCCTTCAATGAAATATCCGGAAGCTTCGTTCCCGGACTTCCAACGATGCGTGACAGGTGAAGGCAGCTGAATTTTAATTGGCGACCTCGCGCAACGACGCACGGCACCTGACAAATGCCGTAGTCTGACCTGAAGCCGATCTAGCTGGGGAACGTCAGCGCTGCGCGGTGAGTAATAGTCGCTGGAAAGCATTCAGTGAATTCATCTAGGAACACTCGAATGGTACAAGGTTCGACGCGGGGTGGTTGGTGAAAAAGAACAGAGGAACTACTCTCGTTTGCTTCTTTTTTTCTATCGGTTTCTTCTTTTCTTACTGGTTTTATAGAATTAGGTGCACTTTTCAAGCGCCTCCCAATTTAAGGACACCCCGCGGTCAAATCGCGCGATAGCATTGGTGACTTTTATGATTTTTTCTAGAAGAAAGTATATAAAGAATGGGTCCAAAACTTTTTGCACTTTATTCTGTAACAGATATAGAGTATAAAACAATTTTTTATTTCATTTCTGCCCATCCCTGCTTCTGATATGCATCGCGTGTTGCATCGTTGTAAAAAAATTGGCCTGCATTTTCGCGCGATTTGACCGGGGGGTGCCCTTAATAGCAGTTTCTGAATGTCTGATTGGTCTTCTACGATTATTACTGGTTTGGATTAGGATGATAGAAGAAATATTTGATAGCGTAATTGCAAGATGTTTAGTGCAATGCTTTCTTTCTCTTGTAGGACTTTGTGGTACTATTAGTATCAGATTTGGTGCGGTATGTATTTCAGCAATGTATTTTTCTGGGACGTTGAAGTATGTAATTCTTTTTGTGAGATATCTGTCAGCTGCAGTAATGAGTTTCAGCTTCCAGGCATTTATATCAGATGAAATATTTATAATCTGGGAGCATACCGTTTACTTTGTAAAATTCATGAAGCCAATTTAGCGACTTAAACAGGGGCGGATCCAGAGGGGGGTGATAAGGGCAGTCAACCCCCCCCCCCCCGAGAAATATAAAATAGAAAAATATTATGACATTGTTTATTATTCTGTATAAATAATTATTGTAAACTTAATTATTTAGGCTATAGTGTCAGATAGAGATATTAAAATATAAATTACAAGCAAATTGTAAATGTTGTAAAAGAAGATTCAAAAATGTACATATGTACTTTTACATATTTCGCCCCCTCCAAGAAAGGCTCCTGAATCCGCCTCTGGACTTAAATGAGGCGATAAATGCTCTCGGTAATAAGTGATGAGTAACGGACTTAGAATTATAAATTTAGATGCAACGTCGATAGTAACAACACATTATGCATGAGAAGCTGAATCTCAGTTTCGTTAAATGGGTAGAATAATTACTCACGTATTTGGTTACTGAACTATGGAACTGGATAACCTTAATGAATATGTAAAGATAAGATATACACGTGACACGACGAAGTGAGTAACAGTATTCATATCATTTGAAGGTGGTCGAACCGAATTGATCCGAAACGGTGACAGACGTGAACAGCCCTTAATCTAAAAAATGCAAGTGGGAATGGCGTTAATTAGATCTTAGTATTTGCAAGATTAAAAAGAATATATTACAAAAAAGTGTTTATCGAGTTACAGAAATATGGTTGAGGTAGGTTTTCCTATACGCAACGTCAGGAATTTCAAAGCCGATTTTCTCGAAAATTAAGCGCCATATCAAAAAATTGTATTGCTTTTTCTCGACTCATTTACTTGTTACAAATCGAAAAGGAACAGTAACTTTTTGTTGACATCGCGCTCCACTTTCAAGAAAATCGACTTTGAATTTCTTAACGCTGCTTCCGAACGCGTATAGGAAAGCACACCTTTACTCCATATATTCGACTTATTTCACCGCGAAGAATCTCGTCCTTCTGTATTCTGAATTGAACTTCACCCCCTGCGGTCACAAACTGATGTCCACTTGACACAGAAAAAAGAAACAACGAAACCTGACGAGCAATTCCCAAGGAGCCGTCTGCACACTTGCACCTGAAACAACGAAGCAGCCAAGAAAGCTTCCCCCGGAGGGTCGGCAAACAGAAATCACTCTGGCTAAGTGGTATCGTATTTATTAACCGAGTCACATTATCGCAGATATCGTTACACAGATTCGCCTGTACATTAAACTAACTTTTAAATAATTTCACGACGTCGTTACCGTATATACATGTTACAAATGGTTGATCGAGGCGCGTCGATAATAAAAACAAAGGTCGATGAACCCGAGCGCGGGCCGACTTGTAAACCTAGGACCAAGTATCGAATCGTATAATACAACGACGATAAAAGAAAAAGAAAAGAAGAAACGAAACGACGGGAGAAACAACGGCGTCGTCGAGGGAAAAGAAAAAGGAAGCTGCGCCGATCGGCGCGGTCCGCCTCGACGCTCTCCTCCTCTCGCAGTCGTTTAATTAATAACATATAAAAATAATAGCCTCCAGTCGGCACGCACAGGAAGTCCGCCGGCTGTTACACACCGAACAATCGTCCAAACACTACCTCTGAGCATTTTCTGTTTCTATTCCCGCGATCGCATCCGCGCGACCCGTTATCACGCGCCGCGCGCGGCGACGGCTGAACGAGGAGAAGGATACCGTCGCGGGTCGCACGCGCACGGCCCTCGATTTTGGTTTGCTATCCGCGTAAAAAATATTTTTAGGCACTAAAATAATAATAATAATAATAGTAATAATAATTATAATAAGTAAAGTCCGTCAGTCCTATGAGTTCGGCTAAGTTAATCACATGTTTCGCGCGGTTAATATTTATATCATACGAACTAGGATCACAGGTTTAGCTCTGTGATTAGACGCGTACGCTGCCCGATGTTCTCGCGGCCGTCAACCCCTCTAACCCCCACCCCCCGCCCCTCTCCCTCCCCGCCGTTTAACCATCACTTTTATAAATAACGAAAATTGGTTGAAGCAAGGAACTGTGTGGTACGTAGCGTATCGTCGAGTCACCGTAACAACACCTTTCACGATCCCCAATACAGTCGGAACGAAGTCAATCGATTTCTGCCAGCCCTTGACTCAGAGTACCTCCCAGTAGTTTGTCTCTAGCGCTCCAGGAGGAAGAGAACGGGGGAAGTGGCCTTCAACGATCAATCGACTTTGCTCCGACCATAATGGAAGCCTGTGATCTCGCAACGTGGTGCGCCCTAACGAATACGATCGTGTAGTAAAAACGATACTCGTTTTTTCCATGTTTCCTCTTCTCTCACGTGTAAAGAGTCTATTCCTGCGTTAGTCACGGGTTTGTCTTAATTGTAAATGTCTGGGATCTCACAAAGATTCGAAAGATTCGGAGGGTGTGAGATACTTTGAAGTAATTAAGTAATTGTCCTCTATGGAAGGATTATATTCGAGTGTAGACGTGACGGAAATATTTGGGGATTTTAATTCGGATAGATTAGTAAGTCGACTAAGCATCTCGGTGTTTAAGGTATTCAAATTTATCAATTCCGTGAAACTTCGAAGTATAATGGGTTTATGCGAGTCAATCTTGCCTCGAAATCCTTCGAAAGCTCTGAAAATTCCGCAGACTTACGAGCATTCTCGTCGCCTCGATTTCTACCCCGATTCGATGATGGGAAAAATCTGACAGTTTATTGAATATCCCAAGCAGCGAGTAATATTGTCCAAGATACATTTCCGTGCCATCACCCGTGATATGTGTGATTCCAGAAAAGCTTTTCGACGATCTATTCGTGAATTGCAACCTCCTCTTTCGCACCGCTCGTTTTCTCGTGATTTCGCGCCCGCATTTGGTACTCGTCGATAAAATTTCTCGAGGGTTGTGACGCTTTCAATATTTCTCTTTTCTACGAACGTTCGATGCTAGTCCCCCGCATCGCACACGCACACAATAAATAAATTATATTAATTACCACGCACGTTCAAACGAAAGGTACAAATGGTACATTGGAATACGAAATTGTGGCTCGAATTCGCAGAATGGAATGTGCTGGTGGTCGTGATATCGTCTAACGTTCGTTCTCATTAACCATTTCGTGCAAAATTACGAAAAGAAGATAAAGCCGCTGAAACATTTAAGCGAATTGTAGTTTCGTTTAACGAACTGTATAAAATTTGATTTTTTTATGCTAGGATATCAAATCAAAGTTGTAACAACTTATTAAACTCAGCAATGTTTTTCCTTATTTGTTCGTGGAAAATTAAATATTCGTGCAAAAACATCGTGCTTGTACATACTAGACGCGCAGATAAAAAAATCTCGCCGATACAGTATTCTAAACAGGAAAAAATAAAAGAAAATGTGTATATCGTCAAAGTTTGTCTAAAATAAATATAAATGCGAAAGAAAATTGCCGCAAATATTTTGCAACCAAAGTAACTTAAAATCATTTACAGAATCTCTTTAAAAGCCATAACTGCCATTACAGCACGAAAAGATTAATAGAATTAACCGAACCGCTACAAAAGTTAAGAACAGATTCACTCGCGATATTCATAACTCTATACGAAAATATTCGACGATGACAAGACAATTTTTCATATCAGCAGATAGGTACAGTCTTAAGATATAAAGATACAAATCTAAAATGCGCTGAAACGTACACCTCAGAAACTTCGTTAACAGTCGATTGTAAATCACAAAAGAAACAAAAAAAATAAGAAATGTTCTATACCGAACCAGTATCAAGTAATAGAAAGTTTGTGATACAAACTCATCCTTGAAGTTGCTTGTAAAAGAATGCATCAATTGCTTTGTATATCAATGGTGTCTGGGGAAATGTATTTGACTGAACTATAAGAATCGTTCACAGTGGTCACTTCTAAAATACGAATGGTACTGTTCGAGCAATACTTGAGGTTCCGAAATTTTGTACTAAGAGAATATCAGAGTTGAGGCAATATTTGTTCGATTATAGCAGCAACAAATGCAACTGGCCACTCACGGCCTCTGGCAGAGCTAACCCCACCATTCTTCTATATTTTGTGGCAGGAGGAGCATTTAAATGATCTTAACTGGCCAGTTAATTTTGTCCCAACTATAATAAGCGCCACACACAATGACACAGAGACTTTATCAAAGCAGAGCATCTTTTTGACCGTTGCTAAAGATTGTATATTGCAACTTAGACCTAACACGTGTCATAAATTACAGTATACAATAATTATATTTCAACATAATACTTATGAAATAAATGAAAGTTTATACGAATAAATGCAGCAACGCGTGTACTTAATATTGATAATCTACATAAATAATCCTCAACTCTGAAGAATAATCCTACACGCGGATAAAACTGGGTCTCCTTGTTACTTTAAGGGCTTCATAAATGCACAATGAATTGCTACGAAATGCAAATAACTGGGGATTCATAAATGATGGAAACGCATCAAATTACAGTTTCCTCTCTCAAGTGTCAGGAAAATGCCTCGAAAACTGTTGATTCATAGTGATCGCTGTAGTTAGAGAAGTTTTCGCGAAAGCCGCGAGTGCCCCACGTCTGCGAAAGAAAATTAAATCCTACGAAAAGAAACTTCGCGGGCATCCTCTCGCGGGAAATCATTGCAGAATCTGCGCGTGCTCGTCAAATATTTAAAAAAGTTGTACTTTAAAGAAAGTTCAATTCTGTCTCTCGATTGATACTGAAAATGAACACACGACGGTGTACCATGGTATAGTCAACAATTTTTCGCGTGCAAAACACACGTCGTACCCGACACAACTTAATCACGGTTAATTTTCTGTTCTGTCGGTCGTGAGAAATCGACGATGCTTAATAAGGGACAATTCCACAGTGCGCGAGACACGTAAATTAGACCCTGACCGATCTGTTGCGCGCAGTCGATCTGCGCGATGAAAATGCAGCTGAAATGCAGAATGAAAGTGAGACGATGGTGACAGAGAGATGATACGATAGGCTGCTGCGAAAATAGCTCACACACATGCGTTCTCTTCGTTCGTCCATTCTTCTATACGCCAAAGAATCTTGGTATTTGAAGTTTGCCATCTTTTCTC
Source organism: Andrena cerasifolii (assembly GCF_050908995.1). Lineage (NCBI taxonomy): Eukaryota > Metazoa > Arthropoda > Insecta > Hymenoptera > Andrenidae > Andrena > Andrena cerasifolii. The sequence continues at coordinate 10,399,682 of NC_135124.1, read as the reverse complement.
GATCCTGCCATCTTTCTATCAAACGTTTACTTGATAAAGAATACAGATAAAAATAAAAGACCAAATTCTTTAATGCCTGCAATTACTTTCCGACGTCTGCAAGAAGAAGATGCATCTTTTTCACACGACTGTTCGAAATTCTATTTAATAAAAACTTTCCTCTGGGGTATCTCTATAAAATTCCACGTAAGCCCATTTCGAACTACCGGAAGAACTTCCAACGACCACTTGAAGGCCAAAGGCTAACAAACTACCCAAAATTCAATATCCCTCTGCAATTTACTGTCGCTTCCGCTCGTGCGCAATGATCATAACAGCCAGAAGATACTGCAAATCGATGGTAAATATCCAAAGTTCCACAGCAGTAGTACACGCTAACCATTAACCCCACCATTCGTGCAAATAAAATGCCATGAAATCTGAGCCTTCAAGTGCCGATCGTTCTCCACTCTAAATACTGATCCACCAGCAGGAAAATACGGAAAAGAAGGAGGAACAGAAAGTACCAAGATCCTCTATCCAACCTGCCAAAGAATGACAAGTCTCACACGGCTCAGCTCTCGTTCGAGATCGGATGACATTCGAGGGAATCGCACTCGGCGAGGGCCTCTCCGCGACGGAGGGAGAACTCGTCGGTTAGAAGACTTTCAGGCAGCATGGCCGTGGAATCTATGCTATCGAAGTAACGATGCGGCCAGACAGAGCTCTGGCGGAACCGCCTGGTCGGCGAGCCGATGATGAACTCCACCCTGGTGGAACCGGTCACCGACGAGGTCTCTTGGTTCAGCGAGTCCGGGTACAAGGAGGAGTCGCTGTGTCGGAAGCTGCCGTTCGTCGAGCACCAGGAGCTCGGTGGTTCGGAGCAGACCTGAAAAGGCACCGTCATCGATTAGCGTTGCGTGGCCAGCCACCGCCGCTCCTGGACGAGAATTCGACATTTCAGAGACTCGCGGCGTGTAGGCTTTTGTACTCGACTGCTTTTCACGTGGCGATTCCTCCCGAGGCAAAGTACACACACAAAAAACACCCCATAATGATCAGTGCTCGTATACGTTCTCTGGTACTTTACATGGTACTAAAGGCTACTAATAGTGCTGCTAGCTCTCACGGAAACGTGACGACCAAACGGTGAAGTTCGATTTTCTATGGAGATCGTTTGAGACCTCATACGAATGCAGTGACGATCAAGAATTCGGTATTGCGAATGGCGATGGGAAGCTTGTGGGTTTTTTATCTGGGGGAAGGATCGATCCGTGCATTTATGGATGTTTCGAAGTTACAGGATAAATTGAAATACTCGAATTGTTATATTAGATGAATTGATTGTATGGTTATTTGAAGAATCGTGTGGCGGAAGAAAGTTTTGTGATTTATGGCATCGAAGCCTGGAATTCGAAAATGGTACAGGATTATTCTATCTCGTATTAGATTGGAGAGCTTGCGTGTGGTTTGTGAGAGAGAATGAACTTTTGCTCGTCACTGCAGATTTCAGCAGAATCGATTGGGTCTCTACGTACAATGCGTCTTAAAGTACGATTTGCATCGTAAGTCAGTGATTAATTCGTAGTGACACGTAGCACTGGACGTGAGATGGACAATGAACCGCAAGGCCAAGCAGGTAAGCGTGTGGTCGATTCATTTTCCTTTACATCAATCATTATAAGTGCGACTCCGAGCCACGTCATGGCTCTCGAGGCTGTGTCCGCATACAAGCAACGCTAGCAAAATAAGATCAAACATCAGCAAATGAAGAGAGCAAACAAACTGGAAAAGATTAATGGACATCCAGAAACAAGGGAGCCCCGATATGCGCGATGGAAATTTACGGTATAATGACGTATTTCACGTGCGTGTCGAATAAATCACTCGTTCCTTTTTTTTTTTTTGATCCGTGAATTCGTCAGTTGCAACAAACGTAATGACACGACGGAGGAGTGTAGACAGTGAAAGGGGAACGGACGTGAGGATAGTCGAAGGGAGAAATTTTCATCCCCCCGCGTTCGCCTCGTGGCGAACGATCTGTCGAATTTTCTGAATCACTGTATCAGAAGTAATTACAGAATTTAAAGTATTAATAATGAGTTAAAACTTCCCTCGTCTGATATATACGTTTCACATTCTCGTGAAAGTTAATTACTTCATCGTGCAAGCGTATCGTGCATTCAGAAAATTCGACAGGGATTCTTGGTACCCACATGCATCTTCTACTGCAAGTAAATGTAACACTACCATAGTATGAAAGTAAAGAGGAATTTAGGGTCGTGATTAATACTGCGGGGAAGAAATTGTTTAACTGTGCAGGACAGTTGCAATTAGTACGTCCTTTCTGGTACTCTTTTCTTGGAAAACTTCAGAGACTCCTACAGTCGGATTAAGGGCAACTGGCTGCTCAAGAATACTGGCAGAGCCATTCTCAGCCACTGTCTTTGGCAGACAAAAAGTGCAAACTTTTCATCCCTCAAACAAAACAGCTTACGAGTTGCAGGGGCGATCTTAAGCAGCCCACTGATTTTATTCCGAAAGCAACGCAATGTCAGGAGAATCGGACAGTAAATTTTCCAATCGTCGTCGCGACTGAGGGTGTAGAAGCCCTGTTTAAGTCTGGGAGTTAATGGGAACAGGGGATGCATTCAAACGTACGCTACTGTGGGGACCAGCTCCGACAACTCCTAAGGGAAGGCTCACTACGGGTGCGTGCGCATGCCAAACTCCAGGTGAGAGGGTCGCTACTGATATGTCACTACTGATCAAAGGATGTGTGAAGAAAAAAGAAGGAGAACCAGGATGAAAAAAAAAACAAACCAGAGACAGGCTCATAGCTCACCACATCCAGGAAGAAGCATCGAAGCAAATGATAATAAAAGAAGCATAACTTACGAGAAAAACCGGCGGCACGCGAGAAGGGGCCATTTTCTTTATTGGACCGCCGGGGACGGGCTCGAACGCACGCTCGCCTGCGCTCCAGATCAGACATTTCGGTAGTGGATCGTCGGGCGATTCGTCGGTTTTTAAGACAAGTGTCGGTCGAGTGTCTCTCTGTGTGCGTCAGAGTTTGAATAACTTTTGCAGGGATGATGGTGTCGACACGATGAGGTTGATCAGAAACGTGTCCAGTCTCTCGCGAGAGTGGCCGCGTCGTGTGAACGGGCGGAGGACAACCGAGGAGTCAGGAACCGCGTCAGATGACAACGAAGTAGATCGGGAGACGGATAGAGGTATGACGCGATTAGAAAGGGGAATCGATGACGATAGAATATCGTTGCGCCGTGTAACGCGAATTAATGGGGGACGATATAATTAGGACTAGCGAATGGTTGGGCCGATGTGAGGAGGGTTGTATGGGTTGGACTGTAAGTAGCTCCGGTAGCGGATGTTTCCTCGTTTTGTTTAACCGGGTAACGTACGGTGAGCACATGTCAGCGTGTCGAGACGGGAACAGAGATAGAGAGAGAGAAATAGAGAATCACGGTGTCGGTTGAGGCGTGGTGGAGGATGGGCTCGAGTCGGGGTAGGGCTGAGCGCGATTAGAAGCAGTAGATTATCCCTATATAAGAGCGACTATCGGCCGTCCTTGGAGAAGAGGAGGTACTGGTGGTTCGCTCTACTGGATCGGGCCGCTGGACAACGACGGCTTCAGCCAGTTGTTCCAAAAGTATTGCTTTATGGATCGTACCTTGCCGTTCTCGTTATCAACGGACGTCGACGCGCGGGCCAGGCTGTAGGAACGGCGCGCAGGAGCGGGCGGTCGCCGAGGAGGCGTCGTCCCCGGGGATGGGGACGTGCCGAGGTTGTTAGACTCCAGCGAGTCGCGGGCGCGGGACAGCGAGGAGGATTTGTTTAAGGAGTCTCGGCTGGAATTGTTACGCGGCAGGGACCTGTTCAGGGACTCCCTGTTCGTCTCCTTGCTGTTTCCGTTCCCGTTACTGTTGCCGCCACTGCCGTTGTTACTGTTCCTCGTCAGGCTTTTGTTGCCCAGCGAGTCCCTGTTCGAGTCGCGCGGCCTCGACAGAGACTTGCCACCGTGACTGTCGCGACTAGAATCACGCGGAGGTCTCGTTAACGATTTCAACGACTCTCTGCTGTCGTTCCTGCCGTGGCTGGGCGGCCTCGGCGCCGTCGCCTTCGCCGTGGCGCCGGGTAATGGTATACGACTAGGACGCCGTCGGGGCGACGGTTTCACCTCGACGGCCTGGTGGTGGTCTCGAGCCGACTCCGTGCTGCTGCCTGGCTCGAGACCGTTCTGCTCGCATCTAGCCTGCTCCGCGTCCGCCTCCGGATCCGCTTCCGTCGGCGGCCGCTGCTGTTGCTTCTCCAGCACGCGGACGCGCGCCTTCGTGCCCTCCAGCTCGATGTTCCTCTCCTCCAGCTGCAACAGTCATCGAAATGCCAGGCTACGCACTGGGTGTTCCCGAATTTATGCCGCGAAATGGAATGCGGGAATCACTTGTACTAAAAGAGCGGTGGGACTAAAGCTGAGGATCCACCTGGAAGCTAAGCTATCTGGCTGTGCTATAAAGCAACAAACATGGCACAGCTTAGCTTAGCTTTTGGTGGAGACGGTTCTATACGGATGTACTGAAATTAATTTTTTTAAAAATTAGCATTGCATAGCTTCGCTTAGCTTTCAGGTGGATTCCTGGCTTGAAAGCTGTTGCATTTTTGTAGTAAGCCAGTGTACTTGAAATCGGAAATATACAATTTTCTAATGTCCGCCATGCAGAGATATAGATCCCTTTTAGTACAAGGAATTTGCATGCGATGATGATTTTGGGACACTTGTAGAGATAGACAGAATATAGGACTTCTTGGCTAGAATTCAGCTTATAAGTTGATAAATTTAGAGAATCAATAATATTAATACAAAAATCTATGATAAATTTGATGAATTTTAAACTGCCCCACTAGTATTCATCCTCGCAATAAACTTCCACTTTCTAATATAAATTACCTGGAATCGTAGGTCATCGTTCTCCTCGCGCGCCTTATCCAGCCGCTCGGAGAGGGTTTCCGTACTTTTCTCTACATCGTCTAACCTCTTTTGTAGGACCTGTAATTAGCCACAGTATTCTATTAAACTGTTCTTGCAAACATCGAAACAGGTATCAGGAACGTCATAACTCAATCGCAAAAAAAGAACAGAATCCCCAAGTATGTAAATATCCTTCCCCAAAGAAAAGCGCCGTAAGACGCAGCCTCGTTAACTGACCTGATTATGGACGGTAGTAGTGATTAAATGCCGCTGCAGCTCGAGGGGGGAGTGTTCACGGAGGATGGCAGCGATCTTGTTGGCGTCGACGTCCTTAACGTGCGCCACCCTGGCGGGCGACACGAGGATGGAGTCCAACGCTCCCAGTCTTGCCCTTCTCTCGTTCACGCCCGCCTCGACGTTGATGTCGCGCAGCTCCTCGTTGTGAGCGGTGACATCCAGCAGGACGTTCTTCTCGATGGTCCTCGTTCTAAAGCGACTCTTATGGGCCTTCGTGGACGCCGCCACCGAGGCGAACGCCGACGATTTGCTCTTAATATTACTAACGGTATTGCTCTTCGGCGAGGAGACGACGGGCAACGCGGTCACGATCGGTTGCAACCGTTGCGCCCCTGGCGCGAGGATATCCGAGGAAGTATCGTTCAGTCCGGCCCTCAGCCTATCCTCCAGGCCCGTCTTCAGCGCGGACAGGGCCGCCAGCTCCGACTGCAGCTCCTGCGCCCTGGCTCGACTGGATATAGTCTCAGCCTCGAGCTCGGCCACCTTATCCAGCAGCTGCTCCTTCTCCCTTCTCAGCGTTATCACCTGAGAATCCCTGGTCTCCTCCGTGGTGATCGGCGACGTCCTCTCGCCGTCCAGGCACGTCACCTTCCTCACGGCGTCCAGGATGTCCGTGGACGCCAGATCTTCCGGCGCCACGCTCTCTAGTCTACCCTGCAGGCACTCCACCTCCTCTCTCAGCCGTATCCCTTTCCGATGGATCACGTCCAGGAGGTTCCATAGCTCGTCCTCCGCCTCGTCGAGGACACCCGGCCGGGGGCTGCTCGGCCTGGGCGCTATGGCCGTCGAGGCGCTGTCCTTGGAGGACGTCTCCGTGCTGAAGCCCGAGTCCTGGACGGTGGCACTGCAGTTCTTGGTCCCGCCACTGTGCGAGTTGCTGCGACTCCTGGGCAACGAGGACGACGAGGACTCGCCCCCTTCCCGCGGTATCCGCCGCCTAACCTTACCCGGCTCCCATTCGTTGATCCGCCTCGATGGGCTGGAGAGCGGCCGGGGGATATGCGAGTTCTGGGTGCACGAGGACGATATCACGGACGCTCCCGCGGACGCCGTCGCGGCCATCTTGTGCCGGAGGTTTGGGAACGTCTCGATGACGAGGTCCCGGAACTCGAGAAGGGCGCCGACCTCATTCTGCAGCTCTTGCAGGGCCACCAACGACTTGGCCTGCTCGCTTATCAAATAGTGAAAGGGGCCTGGACGTAGGGGCATGCAATCCATGCCACCGCCGCTGCTGCTGTTACCGCCGCTTCCGCTACCACCGACGCTACCGACCACGCCTTCCGTTGACCCACCGCCGCTGCCACACTGAAACAACCCCATAGCAGCGACTGTTAGATAGCTGTGCTAATATAAGCCGCTGGAAAGCGACCGGCACGCTTGGCTACGCGACGATTTGCTTAACGTACGGTGCTTAGGGCTAGCCGATGCCGGTGCTTGCGACACGATCGCGGATCGTTGCTAGGCTCTCGGCTAGAAACACTGTTGCGCTATCATCGCGTGCTGTCGGGAGCGCAGACATTACCAGCAGGAAAATTAGCGTCGATCGAGGAGCAACTGCCTCGGAATGCTCTGACAGCGTAAATCTACAAACTGTCAGGGGTCCTGCGGAGCCCTCGACAGCCCGCGATGACGCGACAATCGCAACCCAGATACTGGGAACAGAGCTGTAGCTACGGAACTGCATAAACGTCGGGGAGAAACGGGCACTTTCTTCGGCGAAAATGACACGTCTCGAGGCGAATCGCGCGCCATGCTCGCGGAGCGCAAAACGCGCGGTGGCAGGTGTTGCCAGCCCGCGAGACGTGCCTCGTCGTCCGCGTGTTTCGCCTCCCCGTCGTCTTTTACGTGACGAGCTGCCGCGACACGAGCAACACGCGAAACAGCACCGATAATCTCTGTGATTCATTGCATTCGAAAGTAGAATTTCTTTCCCTCGCCCATCCTTCCTCAAGATCCTTTATCGCGCGCTGATCGATTTGTCGCGTTGCTCTCAACGACTCCGATTAATATCTCGAGGTGGCTGAAACTTTATTCGACTTTCATTTACGACAGAGAAACTAATTAATTTCTTTGTTTTGCCCGTGCTCTGAGAATGCATTCACATGCGCCTGAATTTTCACTGGCGTAGAAAGCAAAGAATCAATTAAACCCGGCAATAGAAGAACGGAACGAGAACTATACGCGCTCCTTCGGGTCTTTGAATTCTAATGGGAGGAATACGCTTAGGGGTAATGACTTTTGTACCGAGTCGAATTATTCGATAAGTTTCTCCTTTTCTTTTTCTAATTAGCCTTAAGCTTCGAGCGCCCAGCACAACACTTGCAGGTAGAAATTGAAGTAATCCTCTATACGTGGCCAAATGTTTCCACGATTTCTACAGGAAACTTAATTATTTATACTGCACTTCATGGTTACGATGTGCTACTTTACACCTGTGTATCAGTCTCTCTGCCTATACGTCGGATTCTTATAGAATTATAATTAAACGCAAAGCTTCAATCGTACCCCCGCGAACTCCTCACTCCGACACTTCCCACATTTATCCACTAAATGTCCCCGGTATAATCCTCAACCTTTCAGCAACAAACGCGCGCCTATTCGCCAAGAAGGCAGAAGAAAGGCACAGACATCGAAGGATTAAAACGAGTGATGCAACCCAGCGACTGCGCGAACCGTACGCTGCATCTGACACATAATTACTGTGCGAAATAAAGTGTTGCCCGCGGTCTGTCGCTTATCCGTTCGATCTGGAAACGGTGAGACACGCGGCGGGCCGGCCGTGTTTCATCAGTTTTCGCCTCTGCGAAAGAGTAGTCGGAACGGAGGGAAAGATACAGTCGACGCGGCGAAGCATCTGCGGCCAATTAGGTAATCACTGCAAGCTGGAAAAGTCTGCGTTTCACATGTGCAGGTTGCCGTTGCGCCGCGGCGAGTAATTGGTATGCACCTAAGTCGTATGGAGAGCGCTGAAAAACAACGTGTCCGAGTACGCGCGATGAGAATAAAGCGACGAGAATCAGGTTATTGGGGCCTAATATCCGTCCGTTTCTCTTACGAGACTAACCAACCGGTACCGAACGCTCGGATCTCGTTGCGCTGCAGATGTTGCGCCGAGCCCGAGCATCGAAACAGACTTTGATCGATGGAAATGATGGATTGGAAAATGAGAGTGCGTGCAGGACGGACGATCTAAGAATCATTCGTCTTCGGCGGTGGTCGATTGAAATCGATAGTGATCCGGGGGATTCGGTATGCAACTTCGGTCACCGAGAAATGGGGACGGGCTTCGGTGTTACGAAGCTTGTGAAATTAGCCCCAGAAGAACACTGCGGGCGGGGACCTCGATAAATTTTATGTCCTCTACGAAAGTGTCGATGGACGCTAGAATATCAAGCTTCCATTCCGAAATTTCGACTTTCTTACTGTCAACGAATACTATATGCTGTAAATGTCTTCTCTGAAAACGCCCATAGATAAATACAAAAGGTTTTTTCCGGAAACTTTAAGAGGATTTTGGAAATTCAAATTTCACAGTGTCGTTCTAGGTTTAGGCTGATGTTTTAGGCAATTTTGTAATAGTAATTGCACAGAAATATCTTTCTACTTGGGGAGTTATACGACTGCAGGTGGCGAATAAAAGATTCAGGCGAGTACAGTTTCATCCGTGACACTTGGAGAAACTCTGGGTTATTAGAAAGACGACAAGAGGCAGGACTAGAATCGATTATTACATTCCGATGCAGAAAGCAGAGATCTCTGAGCAGAGTTTTTTCATTGCCAACCTGTGGAGTATGGACTGAGAAACCTAACGACATCGAGGGTTTGAAGACTCGTCGAAAGTATATTCGCTGCGATTCGAAGCCCATCAGCAATTCCTTCGAAAAAGAATCGAGGAGCACGCGTCGAGGGTTTCTGCATCGTGATGCACAGCACGACTATGTAGTCGAGCGGCAAAGCAGGAAAGTAAGAGAAAACGGGGCTTTTGTGTCAAAGTGCCTTCTTCGTAATGATTCCTGTGACGAGGGAAGAACACCGGAGACGACGAAACGTAAAGTCTCTGTTACAGATGTCATAGAGAGCCAAGAGAGACTCTACATTTCCTTGTGGTGGCTATGGAGAGCGTTGCCTGAATGAAGGCAGCGTACCCTGTTTTTTTCCAAAGCACAGTAGGCTTAATACGGTATTAATGTGCCACGATTACGCTCCAATTCTCGCGCCTTTACGAGCAGATAATGGGAAAACTGTGACATCTAAATACATAACTGGTCTCAAGATCCCAAACTGGGAAATACAAAAATAATGAAGCCTTGGATATATAAAGAGGTTCCTGATAAATAATACTCCATTTCTTTTCCTACTTAAACACACTCTAAAAGAAGCAAAAGAGAGAAACCTTGACGACTGATTTGAATAAGTGAATATGCAATCGTTATACCTATATCATTACGAAAGAGCAGCCAGTTGATCTAGTTTCGACTATAATTAGGTATATTACAAAACAGTAATGCTCGAATAATTACTTCCATAAGGTACAACTCCTTTTTTTTAATAAAACCAGCCTACTACATATTCAAACGAGAGATAGTACCTCAGAAAAAAAAGCAGAAGTAATTAATTACGAATCTGCGTTATACTATGTATACCGAGTTTCTCTGAAACCACGGGACACGCTGCGCTCGGTTCCTCCTACTTGGGAAAGGAAGAAAAACTTTTCCCCGCTGGCTGAAATTAATAACACCGAACAGCGTATCCTGCCTAACCGGCCATTACGGTGTTGAATCTCGGCGCGGGACGAAACACACGAAATAATTGTTCAATTACACATTTGCACGGGACGGGGCACGAAGGCAGGGGAAAAAGGTCGACAAACTTTCACCGAGGTGAAACCTTTATATTTAAGCAAACACTGAAGGGCTGTGATTAAACGATTACTGCATTACCACCCCGCAATTACCCGTGTAATAGACGCGGACTATTCATTAGACCGACTGCTGTGCAATTGTTCCAGGTAGACTATCGGGAGCTAAATAAATTGCCACTTGGGAAAAAAAGTTTGCGCTGCGATCGTGTGATTATATCCCTTAATAGCCGCTGCTTATAATTTCTCATCGATTCGGGGATATTTTTCCATTTAATTTATCTTCCGTTCTGTATTGGTACGTGGCATTGAGCAGAGTAATGTTGCGTTGGTAGTTACTTCGAATTTGTTATGATGCAGCGAAACGAATTCCTCGAATCGATTGTCATTTATCCAGTTTTCAAAAGGAAAATCCACGATCCTCTGGTTTTATGCAACAGCCACAGTATCGAGGGTATATCTTCCACGTGGAACGCGTTAATTCCTCTTTCGCAAATGAACGAGGCGCTTGCTAATTAGTATCAGACCGCGGTGAAGTATTACTAATATCGCGAGCAGGCAACAGGCGCAACTGTGCCGGATAAAAACGGTTGCGGTAATTTGTAGATTTCGCCCAAGATGAGTTGTGCAAGATAGCGCAGCCTGGTGTAAGAGAACGCGTGAATATGCCTGGTGATTTTGAACAGGCAAGAAATTTGCTGAAGATGGAATTTTTCTCATTAGAAATGAAGAATGTGGAATATCGGTTCCCATTGCGAGGCTTCGTTTCGTTTAGAATCATAAATGAGAATGTTAAGATAAATCGCCTTAAAAAGAAATAAATTAACTTGAAATACACGGAGGAACAAATTTATCATTATACTTTCAATTTTGTTCTACACTGAACTTTCGCATTTTCAAAAGTAACGCGTGTCTGTTCACTCGTTTACATATTTTAGTAAGCACATGCACAAATAGTTCGAAAATAATGATAGACAGAAGTCTGAGAATCTGTTCCTTCTGCCAGTCTCGTAAGGTTCGAGAAGTGAGTAGGATGGCAAGGCTGCTCGTAGGCAACTGATGCGCAACTTCCGTTTCGATGACATTTCCTACGGCTTTCCATGTCAGACGTTAAGTAAATGCTTCAGAGCCTCCGCATTTACACTTCGAGCGACTAAATCACGGCCAATTTTCCACGAACGATCACGAGAACCTGCCATGTGATTAACTAGATCCAAAAACTAGATCCAAGCAAAATGTAAATTGTCAAATTTAAAAAATGTCAAATTTAATTCTCTTATTATCTAGGGGCGTCTAGTATATTTATAAGTAATCAATTCGACGTACACTCGAGTATATCACAAACAGAGATTCAATGAAAGAGTAGCATGGCGATCAGGAGCATGCGAGCGTTTGATGGCAGAGAGAAACGATGGGCAAAAACAACGCCGAGCGTAACTCAAGGAACTCGAGGAACACTCGACCCTGAATGAGATCAACGATCGAGTTCAGTGTCAGATCGCTGGAAAAAGAAAACGGGGTGGGCTGGGAGGAGGGACGGACATCGTGTCTAACCCGTCACGCGCGCTTGGAAATGAGAGTAGTTGCTTAGTCTACCCTGCAAAAGCGAGGATTTCCTGATCTCCCGTCGGCCTTTACAGTATAAACACTATAAACCAAGCGGGTGGACTTTCCTGCGTCCGCTCCAGCCATGAATCTCTTCCTTAAACCCACCGATGGCAGATTCTAAAACACCATTGTTCGGCCCCAAATTCACGTACCCACGTGTATTCTTCTGAGAACGTATGAGTAATCCTGCCTACCACTTGCAAGAAATATTTTCATAGCCTTGGGACCATTTTCTATTCTCAGCTAATGAATTATAAACTCGCAGAGGGTTTTAGAAGAAATGGAAGTGGAGCTTGCAACGAAGTTCTACATATACACTGAATGTCAGAAAATTATTTCGCGTGGTTTTGTATGCTTAGAATAGAATGGCCTTTCGATCGACTAAAGCAGAACTGACGTCAGTCAAAAACACCGTCGTCAAACCGAATGAAAACGCGCAATGTCTGCATCGCATTTCCGATGAAATCGACGATACGATATTAGCATCCCATCAGTAGACGTTGCATAATCGACGGGGGGATCTTTCGATTATTTTATTTCTGCACCGGCCGCGGATATAACGTATCGGAATACCGCGCGGTAAACGATATGGACAATAATATGGTCAGCGATTCAGCATTCCAGCCACGTCTGGAGGAAGAGCGTCGCTGAGTCGCCTCGGAAGTCATGATTTATACTGTTCATAGGTTTACATTGCATTCTCGTTTCTGTATACCGTAATTCTTCTACAACGTATGAAAGAAACATTAGAAAATCGTTGCTCCGTGGAGAGAAGAATATATTCAGCGCGGTGAAATTTCTCCAACTTTTATCTTTAATAAAAATGCGCAGTGCTTCTTCCACGGTGATGTTTTATAGGATCGAGAAGAAACGTGGATGAAAGCTACGGCCATTCTCTAGAACACACATAGAAACCTTAACTAACAAACAGGCTAACTCGAAGGTAATAGAATGACGCAAAGATCGCACTTCTTGGAAGAATTTTTCTACAATTTCTCTGCAAGTGAAAATCAAAGTACGATTCTCTACAATCTCCGTGAATAATAGGAGGCTTAGAAAACGCTATTATTCGAAGAGTATCGCTAATATCTCTCCTTTAATTTACTTTCAGAATAATTGTTTGTGCAACAGAAACTAAATTCTCTTGAATATTTCTATACACTCTTCCAGAGGTGGGCGACATTTTTATTTAAATAGAATTTCGAATGACGAATGAAATTCGATTTGTTAACCTAATGATAGTTGAGATGCATTGAAATTGAATTTCCTCGCTGATACCAGACACCATGGATGTCCACAGCGGTGCAATGTGGCAAGGAATTACGAAAACCGTACGTTCTTCGGTGCCGTGACTCCCGGTGAGAAAAATTGTGACCAAGTGACCGACAGGATTTCAACGGTTGCCCAACATTTGACTTTTCTCAGCTGGGTCACCTGGTTGCGGCATTTAAAAGCCTCTTTCGCCGTGTTGTAATTTCCCTGGAAGCATAATGCGTCCCAGTTGAGGAAACGGATCCCACCTTCGCCAGTCGGCGATGATTCATGCCAGTGGTAGACAGTGTCGTTTCCTTCGAGAGCGTTGTTAAAACAGCCAATAACTCCTACATCTATATTCCCTGCTGGTTAATTTCATGCCACGTGACTGGCAAAATTCCATTTTTCATTGAAAGGTAAATTAACTTGAAATTCGTTGGTAAGAATTTACCGATTACAGGACACCGAAATGAGTTTTAATTGATCCAAACCACAGACCTATCTATAAACACTGTGACTATTGCATTTTTCGCGACCTCCTCTGGGTTTAACCTTACGATAAGTGCTTTCATCTGGACCTCTGAACGGCAAAATCAGTTTGATGCTAGTGAAACACTATCCTAATGGCGACGATGCTGAAATCACAACACAAGTCACTTAGAGCCCCATCTTAACCATTAAGACCGAAGAATTGAGGAGTTGAAATGGTAAATGACGTAAGTGTCAGAAGTGAAAATTTTCAGTATTTTCTTTTGAACCACAGGGACTTTGGTACTTATGATCTCAGGCCTGTCTTGCGACAGCCCTAGAAACTAAAATAAATTATTTACCACCGTATCCAGCATGGAGTTTACATTCTTTCCCTCTAAAAAAACTCATTTTTGATCTCTTTGGCACTTACGCCGCTTACCATTTCAACTCCTTAATCGTGGAAGTTGAATACCGAATCAAAATATTCATCGCCCTTCACCAGAGAGCAACTTATTCCCCAAGACTTTTCCACGCAAGGCTAGATCCCCATCCACGGTATAGCCCGACACCGTGGATATCCGTGTTTCCCCATAAAATGCACCAGCACGTTCCTCCCATTGTTCCCCCTGAAATGGCCACGTCGCCGTTCCTTAAACGACTCTCGTTAGACGCCGCGCGAAGGAGGACGATCAGGAGTGAATTCTTGCGCAATGCCGGGCCACAATGCGGCGGCTGGTGCTTGAAAGGAACAGGAGTGAACCCCCCCGACGAATTACACGGCGAGGGAAGCCATTCCAGGATCGAGATATCGGATCGATTCGCGGGAATTTACGAACGGGCCAGCGAACGGGGCAATCTTCGCGGACGATCTACGGATAAACTCGCCGTTACCGTTTTCGTCGGCGATTTGCTCTATCGGCGTCCTCAGGTGCAAGGAGTCTATTGTTCCACTTAAGGACGGTTTATTTTCTAGCACGTGCTCCCGCGGGGAATACCAACCAGCGGGCGCCTTTTTTGGAGCGCGTCACGGGCTTTAATGAAATAATAAAGGGGCGTGCTATGTTGGAACGTGTGCATTCGTAGTAGGTGGATGACAAGCATTGAGAAGAATTTTTAGGTGTAGACGGTAAGTAGTTTGGAAAATTGTGATTCTTCTGCCTCCACTCTTGATGTGGATATTTGAAGGAAGGACACCCTTTCCTGTTCATTCCAAAATGAAGAGGAACTTAAATGCTTAGTTGCTGGAACAGGTAACTTACTTAGGCTCCACTAATGTGAAGTAATCTCGCGAGTATGTAAGCTGTTTAGTATAGGTATATGTTTCTCATCACTGCAGGACCTTGCAGAATCAAAACAGCTATCTACCTCAATAGGTATACTTCAGATCATTGGCGCAGTGGCCAGGGTGTCAGCTTGCTCGACGACAAATGGTATTTAGTATTTAATGTTGTGTTCTTAGTTCTTGTTTATCTTTTAGTTCAGTTTAGTTGGCTTTGTTAGCCGTGTATCCTTGGCTTATTTATTGTATAGACTCTCTAGTTAATTTCTCTGCTTTGTCTCTTGTAAACCATGGGTATTCCCCGTATAATTATTTAAATAAATAAATAAATAAATAAACACTGTAATTACTAAAAATATACATTTCTTTCACAAAAAATTTTAATTGCACTCTTTTGCCACTGATGTATTTTTGAAATGTTTATTTATTTCTTATAAACAATTAAATGACAGTCTTGAAGTTCTGAGTGGGCCCTCTTTGTCTCCTGGCAACCAATATTTTTAGCCTCAGCCTACCACTGCTGCAGATCTTAAAGTACTTTGTACTAAAGTACATTGCGTTTGTCTAATCAAGCAACAATAGAGAGCATCAGCTTTCCCTCTCCACTTCCTATTGGTTCTGAGCTTCCGCCCGTAACCTCAACAAGTATCTCAGTACTACTGTATAGGCTGTGGGGGGACACTAAAAGAGGCAAGCGCGAGAAGAAACGCCCGCAGCAGGGCTCACGCGCGTTTCAAGAGGCGTCGATGGTTATCGCGTGGCTTTTCTTTTCACCCCAGGAAATAAGGCCCTGGACAAGGCGAGGCGACTATCCCCCCAGCCACGGAGCACGGTAATCATCCGCATAATAATCCTCCACGTCGGGCGCGCGCGTGTGTCACTCCTATAAGGAGCGAGCTGGTGCCTACGCGCTCGTTCCGCCGTCTTCGCCGCTGGATCCTTTGTGCCTATTTCCCGTACGACGAGGGAAGAGAGAAGGGAAGAGGATCCTGTCCGCCTCCACGTGCCGCGGACTCTTCGCTTATCCCGCCTGCGTTCGTGTAATTCAATAGGCTGGGCATCGTTCGATGTGATTCCGCGCGCAAGTGTGCAGCGTTCGAAGCCAAAGTAATGTTCCTGAGCTGTTTCAACTCTAATTTTCTTGTTCTTCCAGTGGACTGACGGGGCTGGATGGGCTTGGCCGCAAGTACGATTCGCATTCGCCTTCTCTAGCCTAACGTCTTCTTCGTGCCAATTTTCTATACCAGATTCGATTTCGGGACGTTCCGCGGGCCTGCCAAATTGTCTCAGCCATGGATCCTTCTCTTGCATGATTTTTATTATTCGATCCTCTGAGGATCTTGGATCAGGTTCAGCTTATCAACCACGTAGTTCTTATATCGTTAATTCATTCACTATCAAGTCTAATGTATTCTACAAGGAAATTAGAAACCCTCGATATCAGATATAAAATATATAAATTACACCTGTGATATCGTAGAATTGATGTTCCTCCACTGAAATTTCACTACGTCTCCATAAAACCGTCTAAAGATACTATCCCTTTCGACTAACACCTCAGTGAAGACATCAACCAAATACGCGCATCGAATTTTTACCCCAATCCTCAGTACTCACCTAGCAATACACACAACATATCCCAAAGTTTGTACATTCTACAAGAAGCAATCGAATGTTGGATGCTAGCTAGATACACGTTACAAACATCCTAAATACATGCCAATGCATCGCAACTAAGTAGTCACCCTCGCAAAACCTCGGAAAAAGATTTAGTCATCATCGTCGACCTTTACGCTTACGATAGTTCCTTCCACGTCATCCTTATCCCTTCTTCCACAACTCCTGTGTATATAACCCTGTCGCAAACTCCTAAGACCACCTCATTGCTAGAGTTTAAGAGCGGAATCTCTGTCAGAACGCCGATCGGAGACTTCTGAACAAAAACTTCTTGAAAGTACTTAGAACTCGTAAAAAACTTGTTACGCTTGATTCTCCTGCTACGGAATCCAACACCAAAGTCCCAACCATATCAACTTCCCAAGTACGAACACTAAAACTGCCGGTGCTAAGTGTACCCACCAGCCAAAGTGTTACAAGCCACCACACTCAGACTTCTTCCTAAACACGCGCGCATCCGTTCCAAGACCACCCACGAAGTCGCACGACGCCGCGCTAATCGAACCTACGTCCAAGTCAATTAAGCCCGACTTCTCGTTAGCATCCACTCCGCTGGAACATTTATCTTAATGTCTGGAGCCGCGACGTCCCCAGAACGGCCGTTGCCAGAGAGGCCAGGGGCCGACCTATCGCGGCAGTTTCCGCCGGGTAAACGATACGCCGATTCGCACCCGGGGAAGGCTGCGCGCCACGCTCTGCCCGCGGCACGAGCTGCAGAAGAGGTGGCCTCGCGTCTCAAGGACACTGCTTAATGCATCAAGGTCCGCGTCCACACGAACAGAGCCGTGCGTCGCGGTGCTCCAGCAGACAACCACGGAACCACGTATGTGCGACGGTTCGGGCTCGCTCCGTGGCCAGTTCCCATTCGAGTCGAACGGCAGCCGTCCCCCAACCCATTGCGACCGGGCATTATAATATCGGCGCAGGGAAAAGGACGTTTATGGGGAATCGAGGGAGGCCCGTTTACGATGAATCGCGCGCCGTTCGAGCTGACCGCGAGACGCGGGCGCAATTTCATTAGGCCCCGACCGTCCCCTTTGTGCGTCGCCGACTGAGACGGGCAGGTGTTTGCTGCTTCACTGCTTTGGGTCGCGTTCGATGTTTGCATTTCGGTTGGTAGCAACGGGTAAACAACGGCGAGGAATTTGAATATTGGGGGAGATTCCTTTTGAAGATAGAAGTCAGGCATACACGTGGAATCCTCGGGGAAACGCGGAGAAATGGGAGCGATGCTGCAGTCATATTGGTTCGGTGGGTGGTTGAAAGATTTTTTTAGAAACACATAAGTGTAATGTAAGAAGTATATACATAGCTTGGTGCAGCGGCGCGCAAAGGATTTAATCTTGAGGGGAGCCAAGTTGAACGGACAGAAATGATTTTAAGAAAAATTTATTTAATGCGAATTCAATGAAATTCATTAGGTGATTATAAAAATTTATTTAAAGACTAAAATCCAGTTTGTACTCTCTGGGTATGCCACTGCCTTGGTCCATTAAATTCCACTTCGCGTAAGAGTCAGTATTTTCATTAAACCGAATGAACTGTGTAATTTCTACTGTTGTGAATGGACTCGAGGGAAATCGTCTGTAAAAACAGAGCCGCGGTGTAGCTTTAGATCGCAGTAGATTAAAAGGAACAACTATTGCGCAACCATTGTTACCGAGGGGCATGAAATTATACAGTACGGTTTCCTCCCAGACGTTGCCGCGAATTAATCACCGTTCACTCGCGGAGAAACATCGTGAAATGGATAACGTTCGAGTGCTTGTGAGCGATCCTACGCGCGGGTCTACACGTACCACTTCAAGTTCATGGCTCTTCGAGGAAATTATCAGCCGGACCATCTACAGTCAACAATATGTGGGTGCCAGCATGACGAGGCAAGAGAAAGGCCGTGTTAAAGTTCACGCAAGGATCACCTTGATGAACTTGTTACGAGGTAACCATAAAACACGCGCCTTGCACAACACCGTAAGGCCGAACAACGCGGCTGGTGATTTTTTACCATTTTTACTGGCGCATTCATCACTCTGCTCTTTCTCCTTTTAGAGTTCCTCGCGCTAAGCCTCGCGGTGCCTGACCGTGCGAGGGAAACAAAATTTCTTAATTTTCCACGAAGCAGCACGCCAATTACGAACCTCTTTTTATGATTAATGCCGCACACCTACGGAACGCGTCGAGAATATTTGCTGCAAGCCTGTTCGGGATTTATAGCGCAATGTTTCTAGAATTCTATTCGCCGAGAGTAAGATTGAACTTTTCCTGGTGTTGAAGGAGAAAATAAATGAATTTTTAGTAAGAGGACACTGTTTTTTTTTTATCAGGAGTAGCATAGCTTGAGCATACAATACCAATTCGGTTGATGCATCAACTCTAATATGGTAGTGCAATGGTGGATTATGAACTGCCTGCAGTCACTTGTAATAAATAAATCAAATTCTCCAACAGTTGTACGATTTAAACAGAAACAGAAAGTAGTATTCGTATGAGGGTCAAGGCGAAGAGTAATGGGGTTTCTGATACATCTACGGAATGATCGGCAACTAGGAAGCAGTTTCTATGCAAGACCCGCGAAAATTTCACCAAACTTTCTCACGCGACTGATTCCCACGAGCTTATCACCGTCGCATAAATCACGTTCCTTTTACGTATTTTATAAATTCGATCGGAAAGGGGTGAGATCGTAATACTTCCAGCAAGGAAGATGAATTACCAAGGAATTCGAGAGAAACTGGATAAAGCACCAGCCAACAGCCATACAAACTCAAACAATTAGCAACACAAGCAAGAATATTAAGAAGTTACGCCATCCTGAGACGCTCAAAACGGCACCAAATTAGACGATTTTTTGATGAGGTTAAAAAAGGATTCTTCATTTATTTTATAATTTCGCCCCAAAAAGTTCTGAAACTTACAGATGATTTTCGATCCTCCAAGGTAACCCCTTAATAAACATAAAATCTTCAACCCTGATAACCCTTTTTAAGCACCCCTTGTGTTCCAATTTGAATCATATATCTAACTAATTCGCCACGTTTGCACCCTTCTTTAACGATTCATCTCCACCGCGAAGTATCCCCCCGCACCGACAGCCAAGCGATCCACATTGTTCGCGATACGATCGCTGTCAAGGTGGAGACGCTTTTCGCCGGCATGAAAACGAAGCCCGCCGCCGGCGTTTAATTACACCGTCACATTAATCACACCCACGAGTTGCGTAAAGCCGACGCAACGTCCGCGTCGATGCCCGGGATCCTCTGTTTTCCAATTACACCCCGACGCCGGCGGAATATAATAAGCTGAAGCAGATCGAGACAAATGCCGTCCATTAAGTTATTTCGCCTCGAAGCTCTTGACCTTCGACATTCGATGGAATGCTCCCTTGCCGCGGGAGGACGATGATCCTGAAACGCGCAGGCCTTGACCCAAGGCGCCATCCTACTTGCCGCGGAGTAGTCCGTTTCGTCCAACTTCTGACAAATGGGAGGGATCCTGGTGTACGAGACAGGGTTCTGGTGGCAGGGCGAAATGGAACGCGCGGTCGGAGCACTCGGGGCAAGTGTTGCTACCGACTAGTCGACTGGGAAGATGATGGAGACGTTCTAGGAATCAGGATTCCCCTGCGTAGCTCTGCGCCATGAAGATGTATCGATGATAGAGGAGATTTCTAAGTGCATCTAAGCTAAAGCCGCTCATTTAGCAGACGAGCGTGTTCGTAGCTTCGCAGCTCGAGGTAGCATTTGTGCCAAGTGCTCGGAACCTACCTACATGTCATTCGAATTGATCGCTCTAGCACCCTGCTCTTGTTAAACCGAGTATCGCCGGTCGATCGGGGGCCGGCACCGATGTTTCTCAGCGGAAAAATATCGCGAAGTAACCGATCTGTCTGTTCCCTCTTAGTAACACGTCAGTTCCCAATCGTCTTAGAGTCGTGTGCCGCTGAACCTTCGAACGAGGCGCTTGGTTGCATGTCTAGACCGATAAATACGTTGCGTATCAATCATCGGAGCTGCTGCACTATCCAGATTAGCCGAGCCGGTTGCAATCTTAATTTCAAATCGTTCTGTTACTCTTTAGAAATCAAACCGGAGGAGCTGCACTTGAACCGTGAACGAGTCACTAGGTTGCCTTTTCAACGCTGCAGCGATAACTCCCCGTTGGGCGCCAGTGTCGCGCAGATGCACTTTTCCCGTTTACCCGAGCAGATACTTCTGACTCAACGGAGCTGAACAAATACGCACGTTTTAGTGTTACAATCGAACAAGTTTGTAAAACGAAACGACGCCGATGCTGGAGAGATGGAATAGAAAGTTCGTCGATAGAGAGAACCAATTGCTCATTGCTCATCGACGTATCGAGTTTATGAAATGCATAGAAAGTGGTCTTTACGATGATCGTAAAACGTCAATACGGTCGGCCGCTTTGATTTCGCATGTCCAGGTGAACTGAAATCGATTACTGAATCTTAGCAAAAGGACCGTTACGTGGATTGCCTTTTTTCTCAATTTAGAAATTTGTCTTTTCATACCGCGATACATTATTTACAGCCTAACATATATAGACACAGAATCGAAGAGCACGGGAAAACTTTGCTTTTAAAATAAGTATAAGCAGGGAGATAGGTTGAATGTAACTTAGTAATTAGCTAAAATCAGATTGGTTATAGAAATAAGAATCTATCTGCTTGCTGATCTTTTTGTCTAAACATTTGCTGACAGCTAGTTAATATACGTAGAGTGAAATTAAGGTTGAGTTTACTGTGATTTAGAAATTCGACATCGTTGTCGGAAATAACTAATTGCGTCCTGTCGTCGGATTAAATTTACGAGATGTGTTTCTTTACAGCACATATTGAGTTTAGCGTAAAAGATACATAATTATCATTCACAGGCTTCCTGCTTCTATTTAGAAATTTTCTGACGAATCGGTGCCATTCGTTACTGCAACAAGCTATTTAGGGTAATGTCATCGCGTTAGATTCATGGGATTCGTGATGGTGTTTTCGCACAACTGACTCGTTTCGAAATTTTATTTGCTTCTTAAATGCTGGACTTCTTCCTAGAATTTAAATTGGTTGGCCAAAATGAAAGCTCCTGCGAGAAATACGCGACAGATGGTTATCCTGATACGTGAGATTGTAATTTACTGTAGCAAATTGGTTATCAGTTAAAAAAAAATATATGTTGGCGATATAAAATGAGAATGAAGTCTTCTGTAATTTCATATAGAAAAAGAGACATAAAAGAAACCTTTAATTAGTTTCCCTGAGTTGCATCACCGGTACAATATCACCAACAATAGTAGTCTGTCACGCGACAGAATATCACGACCGAAGTCTTGGATCAGTTCCAGAAGCTCCCTATTACGAGACAACGAAACGGAGCAAAAAGTACCGAACAGCAGATTCAACGAAACTTTTAATTAAAAGAAACCACTTTTTTGGGGGTGGGGGGGAATAATCGCGATACGGTTACTTGCCATTATTCTTTGCCTCGGAAATAATTATCGTCCGTTTCTCACCGACGCGTTAACCTGCCAATGATCAAAGATCTATTAGCCACTAACTCTGCGATCAGCAAAGTGTTCCCTGACTAATCACGAGTGTAATTACTGCCTCGTGATGCAGAAAGTTTATGAAAATGCGAAACCATTATTCTAATAACCAGTGTGTTCGTTTAAAAGAGCCCGAGTGGCTCTAACGCTAAGTGCCGTACATTAGCTTCGTAATTAATCAAGAACCCATAAAGAAATGGATAAATATCGAGGCTGCGAGGAACAGGATCACCGGTAACTTTCCATTCTAGCCGATCCTCTGTTGTGCCCCTGCGCGGTCCAGCAACCGTGCACGAGGATGCTCGAAAAATAATCGAAAAGAACGGAACTCTGGAGTGTCCGATGAAAACTGGAGCGGAACAGATCCATCTGCTTCTCGTACTTTCGATCTCAGTTTTACACGTCCGCTCCGGCGATAGGTAATTCGTAGCATGTTAAATAAATATAGATTATTCCATGTAACCGGAGCAACTATATCATCGACAGAACTTTCTCTTAATACTCCCAGACAACATTTAGACACGAAGTTATAAATTGAGCAGCTTATGGACCAGCAGCGTGAGCTAATTCAGCAGATACTTGAATGAATTCAAGTCTGTTGATGCTGCGTGAAAATTGATCGACTTTTTGACAAGCACCAAGGAGTCTAAAGAAAATTTCAAGACCTTCTCCAAGGTTACGAGCTTAGATTTAAGAATCTCCACAGGATGACAAAGAGGTACCTAATAGCTGGGTGATGTTTTCACCCTTTCAACGTAAATGCTACAGTGCTAAATTTTCAGTGAAAACTGAACGACTTTACTTTATAATTATCTACTATTATTATTCTACTACTATTATTAGTACTATAAGTAGCACTATTATCAGTACTATTATTAGCATTAATAGTATTAATAGTACTATTATTAGTGCTGAAATTATAATTAACATAAATCAGCCATACCGCCTAAATTTGTAGTACCCATGTATTAGTGTAGCGTGACACTCCGGTAATAAAATATAGCTTGAATCACAAGTCTCGAAGCTATCAGATCGACTTCGCTCCTCTTACAAATTGCATGTCCCAATGAAATGAACGAAAGTGTCCCACACAGTCCCCTATGATCGATAGTTTACCCAGCAAGTGCGTGTCGACCCGTTTCGGACGTTATTCCAACTGACCCAGTTACTCGCCTACGTTTTATTAGGTATCCCGAACGCATGGAAGCAGGGCCGGCGAAAAATGAAAATCGAAGGCGAGCCAGCCGTCACTCGCGAAATCTCGCCGATTCGATGACCCGATTGGTTGGTCCCCGAGGGTTTGCATAATACGCGCGGCCGTGTCCTGTTATGGAATCTATCGATCACTGCATCGATATAAGGCGATACGAGGACCAGTTGTCATCTCGTCTCTGATCCTGTCCCTGGTTCTGGCCATGGGCCCGTTATTCAACCATGAACCCGATTCACAACCCCCTTACATCAGATTAATCCGAACTTCGACACGCGCGCCATCGTCGCCGTCGTCCTTTTGGTCCTGCGGACTTTTCTCCTGTAATTCGATACGATCGCGATATCTTTCTCTTCTTCTTGCTGCTCGAGCATGACACGCCAGTGATTAACGTATTCAGGATGCTGGGGACGTTTTCGTGATTTTATTGGCGCGCTGGCTGCGATACATCGCTACACTCGTAATGGCTACATGGCTCGTTTGATAGAACGGGTTTAGGTTAATTTCTAAGATTAATATTCTTTCACGCGGGCCGCAGAGACAAAAGGACCGAAAGGTGATTACTCGTGGTTAACGAGCTCGGTGAATTAAGCTTTTTACGAGGAGAATCCTTGACTGTGGGAGTGTGTCTTTATAGAATTACAATCCCCCGATAAGTGGCCTTTTCGTTTTTAAGGATTCCAGGTACTCTATGTGCTGCAAGTTTCTAGGTTAATTGATGCAAATGGCAAAAATGTGGGGAACCGGATAATTATATGATAATGAGACACAAAGACTAAATGGCGAGACTACGCTTTAAATTTTAAATGCCTGCAGATATTTCAAGCTCCCGTTGGAGATTATTAAACTGGTTAAATATAAAGCAGCCCACTATTCAAAGGAACATTATCACGCGCAAAAGATGCTTGATAAAAAATACATTACACTACGCCACACCGCAGGAACTCTTCACTCTGAATGACTTCGTTTTCATGGTGCAGATCCTGGTTACACCATTTGCACTTCATGAAAAGGCTATAAAACGCGAAGCCTTTTAGAATTCTCTAATTCCGAAGAATAATAAACACTCTTTCACTCTCGGTTCCGTTGAAATTGCCACTACCCTCCAACATGGGAAAAACATCTGTTACGCAATAAGCCATTCGAGCAGCTTCGAGCAAATTGTAATCACGATGATAGTCCATCGCACGTAGCTCGCTTTTAATTAATTGCGAAGCGAATCAAAAGTGTTTCGATGGCCGAAGCCGGGGACAGGCGAGGGGGGAGAGAAAAAAAACGAGTCTCCTGACCGTGAGTCGGCGGTAACAGTGGCTGAATTTCTTAGAAACCGCGGTTCAATTAGACCTAATTATCGTTGCAGTTCCATGGTTCCCTTCCTTTCCGGAGCAGAACGGTATCCGATTAATCGATAAATTAAATTCCACGCCGCGGAAGGAACGGCTAACGGGAAATAATCAGGTTTTCGATCGTGCCACGTGGGAAGGAACATTTCCGCTTGCCATTCATTCTTCTCTATGACAGCACCGTGTTTACGTAACGGGCGCATCGCGCAGCGTTTTCGAGACGACGTCGCACATTCGTTAATTATGCAGGTAGAAGCGTGCCGATCGGCGGCGGAGTCTCGTGCCGATCGAACCGATTTGCCAGCACGGTGTCGTGGAAACGGGGATATATGAGCCGCGAACCGTCCTCTGCCGTCGATTACTAGCTTCGCTCGCCGAAAGCGAGGGAAGCACGATCTCGCGTCTTTTAATTAACGATGAGCACGAAGGTTCTGGGTGCAGTCGCCAGGACGCAAAGCCGCACCCCGGCGATCGTAGTGGCCCACAAACGCTTCGTAATTATGCATTAAGCTGGGTTCGCCACACATTTACCTAATTTGCCTGGAGGTTAGGCCCGCCGGCTCGCGGCGCTGCGAATTTCCGATTTAAAAGGAGTCTAATGTTTAAGGCCAGCTTTAACGAGGGATTAATGGATCGCGCGAGGCACTTTTGAAGTGGAGGCTATTTCTCATGCGATTGCTTGAACAGTTTCGAGTGGCTTTGCTTATGATTCAAGCTCCTGCGACTGGTGCAAAAGCAGGGCGAAGAACAACAAGTACAACGCAATAAGAACCGCACATACTTGCTGAAGTTCCTGCGAAAACACGAAGAAATGGGTCGGTCACATCGTTCTGCAACGCAAAGTTGCTCCACTGGTGGAACTAACGTAATATTCAGCTAGCTGGCAGAGAAAGCAACAAGTATACTACATCGTGGAAACACGGACTTGGCGCTCGAGGTTTTTCATAATTATTTGCGCCGCTAGCAGTGGCAGGGAATTGAATCGTCTTCGTGTCTCCTATGCCGCAGCCGCCAACAGCGAAGCATCGCAAGTGACGCGTGCCCACTTCGCTGAGCAAACTTGCCATTATTATTCCGTTTCCTACTGCGGCGTCTCGGGCGGATTCGAGCACCTCCAATTTTATTGTTTCGCCAGCGAAAGCAAAGTCCTACGTCATGCCTACACACGACGTCTCCGTTTCGAAGTAATCGTACGGCCAATTCCAGCCAAGGCGCAGTGGGCGATGTTCCGAACAGCCTGTTCCCGCCTGGAGAGAAATTACGCCTGTGCAAACAGTGGGTTACACCATGCCCGGCTGGAATTGGAAGCCAGACGGTCTCATTCATCGAAACACAAGTGGAATGGCACATCGAGTAGATAGGGCAATAATAATGTAAGGAGGAGTGTCAGCTGGCTCTACAACACTGCTAATCTGGCGCAGACGAAAATGATTGCGAAAATTTCACCCGCAGCTTCAACCCTTCCGACTTTCCCGGCAAGAATTTATATACGAAATCACCGCCACGATTGTGCATACACTTTCGATCTGAACTAGAATTTAGGTGAAACTGATGTGACCGCGGTCATTAAATTAGTTAAATAACGAGCATCTGGTAAGCTCCCCTTAGTCAGGGGGTTAAACGATCGTCGCTCACGTTTCCAGCGGTTACTTAACCTCGTTAAGCTGCGTATTCACGATCGTCGTTGGAGAAAAATTAGACATGTTGAGAGCGTTTGCTCTGCGGCATATTAATAAGAAGCACGGATCTCTTAAAGTGCACGTTTATTGGAGGCTGGCTAGTCTAGCCGCTCGACACTGCATCGTTATTATGCCGTTTTCTCCGCAAGGTGTTCATTATCGACTACTTTTTCGCTCGAGCTTTTCCCGCTGGATGCTTGCTTTAAGTGGAGGAAAACGCGCGGCTGGAAAAATCTTGCGAAATTATGGCGCGGCGTATCAACGAGCGCCGTTTCCCTTTTCGCGTGCATTGCGAAGCGTGACGATGATTGTCGGAATAACGAAACTCTTTCGATAATTACTGTCGATTCTTTGTCTTAAGCGAGAAGCACGAGATGCGCGGCAACGATACTTTCTATTAGATTCTGATTTTAAACGGGACTCTACAGAGGGATCTTTACGCGATGTCCGAGAAAAGTCTTCTAAGCTCCCTAGGCACGTTGGTTCGGAATATGAAATTTCTTTAAATACACAAGCAAAGCAAAATTGTAATAGCTAGTCGAAAGAACGATGCATAGACGTACAAAAATTAGTAAAGCACGCAGCAACTAATTGAGGAAATACGAGGAAATGGAGCTGCCATATTGGTTCGGTGAGTCACAGATGAAATTTTCAGCATTTATAAACGGAGTTTTTAAATTTTCATTACAGGCTCAGATGAAAAAGTTGAAAAAGCGACCTCCCCTATCTTCTCCGCTATTCCGACTAATTGGAATTTTTTTCAAAACGACGAAACACGCTTCTAGCTTTACTGACACTGACAGAAGCTGACGAATTGAAAACTAACAGTTACTAGCACAGGCGACACTGATTAATTTTCACTTTCCCTTGCTGCCTCCATAAGCCCCGCCCAACACAACAAGCAAGTATTGTTTGATCAGTCAAACAATTACCGAGCAAAAGTAGCGCGACGATAATTTCCTTCCGACATTCACAATTTCGCTTTCACGACGCTGCTGGCCGGACGTAATATTACAACCGTCCTCGTACGTCGTTCATGCTTGCATTGGCACGACTTCGTTTTATCGATATTATTTGATTAAATTTTACTGCACAGCCTCGACACACCGGCACGTGTGCCTCCTGCACAGTGAAAATGAAACGAGAATCGCGACGAAATTAATCTCTACCTTGTACAGAAATCACGAAGGTACAAGATCCTCGCAGGTATTAGGTTATTTCGAAAGTCTCCTCGTATTTTCGTTTGAATGTTATTACAAAGAAAAACATACAATGAAATAAATCTAATCATTAATGCAGCTTCTCACCTTTTTAATGACTTCTGCCAACATTTTACTAACAAGTCGATGCCTCGTTCAAAAAATTCAATAGCTTTCGTGTTAGAACTATACTGGCTGCTGTTTCTATTAGTTCTATTAATAAGTAAATGTATCAGTGAAACTGGCAAACGAAGCAGCAAAGGAAATAAATAAATTCAGTGTGTTAACATTTTTAGTAGGGGAATAAAATTAGCGACCACTCGCTCTCAATTCAGTGTACTGATTGAATCATTTTTTTGTTCTATTCTGGTTCGTCAAACTGAAGCTACATATCTATAAAGTGAAACGCCGATTCATTTTTCTGTTTCAGATTACCTGGACGATGAATATCATGCACGCCAGCGGACGACGAATTTTGCGCGGCGTGTTAGTCAATCATGCATAACTTCTATATTTAATATTAAAAATTAATAATAAAAAAACTATATCCTGTTCAAAGATGCATAAAAACATGCCCCAAATTTCAGATAAATCGAATCGCTAGTTTCTCAAAAAAAAATCCCAAAATTTGCTATGTTTTTAGCGCCAAAAATAGGTTTCCCCCTTAAAAGTACTAAGAAATTCAAAAAATTTTGAGACTTTGTGGATACGTAGGGGATTACCTCCTGATTAGAACGCAATTTTTGTTTGCTGCCCAAATTCACTCTAAAAGGGTGAAATTGACCCCTTAAATTCCGATTTTGTGTTCCAACTCGCGAACTGTGGGAACTGTAAGTTCCCAAATGATAGTCCCAATTAAAAGAAGTAACTTTTGTCTCGAAACTTTTTTTCTATCACTTACAAATTGCAATTTACAAAATAAAATCGGAAAACAGCCGAAATTACAGCGGTGAATTTCACCCCCCTAAAGTAATTTAGGACAGCAAACAAAACTTGCGTTGTAATCAGAAAAAAATCCCCTACATATTCACAGTCTCCAAATTTGTTGAATTTCCGGGTTCGGGATTTTACCTTGCAAGTAGACGGTGCAAGCATTTTCGACAAAAACGACTGCCCAGTACCCTTAAGCAAAAACAGGCGCCTGGAGCGTCACAACCGCATCTTACGAAACACGCAAACAAAGACTTTTAAAATGACCTGTTAAAATCCTTCGAAGAGTTACATCTAACTTCGGAAATCCATCAACGTCCCCCGTCCAATCAGGAAAGCAGCCAGCTTGCCACTGGCTGGTATCATTCGCACTCGATAAGTACCGTTAACGCAAAAGTACCGAGAAGACGTGTCCTCCCATTTACCTAACGTTTAATCAGCTTTACTAGGCACGCACGATCGTAGCGTTCAATAAACATTAATAGCATCCCGCTCGATCAGGCTACGCTCATCGACGGTCCTCGATCGTAACGCGCGTGATACAGCCTCTGGGTCGGCGAAGCTGATCCGGCCCGAATGAGTGTAAATCATAACCACTGTCTGTTATCACGGACTGCGTACGGGCAAGCCGTGATTACGATGCACGCCGCGCGAGAGAAAGGGATGAACGAGGTCGCAGGATGCAGTTGATTGGCGATTCGCGACGTATTGCGGCATAAAGCATATTCGTATCAGTGTTGCGACGATGCACGTTCAACTGGCAGGCAGGTATAAGGCAGCTTGAAAGGGTGTCGCGTACAGAAACCTCGTAGAGCCTCGCGCTATAATCGATTTATAATCGAACACCCAATCGCTTCCGCTCTTTTCTTGCGGGTTCTACATTCTTTCGCGTCCCCTTGCTCTCTTCTTATTCAGAGCTCCGCCGCTATCCAGGAAACGGGCGTCAAGAGCGGCTTGTCTGGATAAGAAAGGCAGTGTGTCACTGAAACGTGTAAATTTCTTGGAATAGATTCACCGCTCCCATTTTAGAGGCTAGTATTATAGGAAGGCTGGCTCGAAAATAAAAGGAGGAAAAATGCTTGCCCGTCGATTCAGTAATTCAATAAATATCACGCGAACGACGTTAACGACACGGTGTCGGTTCGTACCATCGTCGTTGTCACGAGCGTCGACCCATTTTTGTTCGGTCGCTATTCCGCTATAAGTCTTCGGCTCTACGGCGGGGCTGCTCGAAAATGCCGTGACAACGAATCGTTTCTACGCTGCCTCTCGCGAACACGGCAGCTTCGACAATCGCGCGTCTGATACGAGAATAAATCCAACGAGGAATCAAGAGCGAAATAAATCAGGGGAACATCCTATCGTCTCCGTACGTTTGTAAAATATACCCAGTGTATCGCGCTTATTCTACAGAACTCATCCGGGCAGGAAATTCCCCTGGTGATCTTTTACGAACTTTTAATCCGGCCGAACGCTCGCGTTGCCAGCCTCTCTGTTTTTCCGCTCTTTAATTGGCAAAACCGCATTCCCGCCTTTCTGTAATGAGCAACACTACGTTTCCCCCGTTTTATTGGTTGCCACGCCGGTAACAGGGTGGACGTAGTTCGCGGACCTTATTTTCGAGGTTTCTCCAAGGATTACACGATAATTTATTATATTTTAACGCGAGCTTTTGCTTTTCTGTTTTCAACGTTTTCGCGTTACAGATTAATGTGTTTCCGTTGTAACTGTGCAGCTATTGTAGCGCCATTACATATGCATCTAACAGTGTTTTGTTTTCAAACGGATTTCGAACATATCGCGAAGCTAATTGGCGTGAAACAAGTTTAGAGTAATTCAGCTGTGAAACATTCCTGCTGCATAATTCACGGAGGAATCTGTGAGTTTTTGCTCTCGGTAACTGTTGATATATACTTGCGTTTAATTAAATCTGTAGAAACTGCTCGATTCGAAGAATCCGATGCTAATGGCCCTTTGAAATTATGTTTCCGAGCTGATGATAATCCGCGCGGCGTTAAAGCTAGAAACTTAAACGATCTTGCGTGCCTCTTTGTGAGCTTCACGCTCATCGAACGCGAGTTCGCCATTCATAAATGGCAATAAACGAAGTGCGTTGACCTTAACGCGTGCTGCAGTCGTTTGACAAAATCCTCGTGCCCCCAGGTCTTGCGAATTTTTACAGTAATCGCATATAAATCAGACGGGACTCGCGGGATACCTGCTGAATTAATATTTATCCTCAGCTGCGACACGAAGGAATAGCTTTAATGATTTATACGAATAATTTACTCCACTACTGTGCTGTAATATTTTAATGAACCCTGTCACGTGTTACGAGTTCTGCTACCTTTATACAGCGCAGGCACAGTATCGGAGAGATATTAATCGATCAGTGGTACCAGCGGGTAGATAAAAAGTCAGACCCGATAACAGAACGTTTTCGATAGAGAGCAAACAGTTCCACTGCACGCGCGATAAATCGAGGAACGTGGTTTCCATATTCACGATCATCTTATTTCTACATCTACTCTATTTTTTACTGAAAAAAAACTCATTTCATTTCCATCATTCGAATAGTAAACTCTGAGTATCGTAAAAGAGGGGACTTTGATACCTCGAAAACAAATCGCAACACTCGGTTCAGAATTTCGAATAATCAAAGAGCACGGCAGTCGAGGAACGCTTTCCATCGTTCGACGATGATCTTTTATAAGACGCTTTTACCCGCGCATTTTCACGGGCGAACGAGGGAAAGTATCGCGCGTGGCAGACTCTTGATCGAGCTCTCGACAGCCACGAATAAGATGAAGAAATCGTCTCGCGAATGATAACAGATCATCGTAGACGAGAAACCGTCCTTTCGATCGCGTTCGAGCCGAATCGAACACTTTCTAGAAGAAAACATCGCGGGCCCCCGAGTCCTCGTGTTTTCACCGCGTTAACGAGCAGGTGCCTTCGCCTCCGATGATGATGATGCATGCCTTGACAAATGAACGAACAATGACGCTACCTATTCATACCGCTTCCCGTGTTCGCGTGATTACGTAAGTTAATTGACCACGGCCATCGTGGCCTTTTCGACTTCGCCAATTAATCCCTGATAAACAGAATCCAGTGGAATTATCGAGAGCTCGGATTAAGCGAAACTTGGGTCATCGAGACTCCAGAGTAGCAGTGTGTACAA
Organism: Andrena cerasifolii; assembly: GCF_050908995.1. Classification (NCBI taxonomy): domain Eukaryota; kingdom Metazoa; phylum Arthropoda; class Insecta; order Hymenoptera; family Andrenidae; genus Andrena; species Andrena cerasifolii. The sequence continues at coordinate 10,368,171 of NC_135124.1, read as the reverse complement.
ATGAATTGGGCATGGCGATTAAAGAAGAAGTAGAAATGGTGCAAAAGGAAAGTAGGATGTATTATTCGACTGCAGGGTGAAATGAAGAGCTTGCTTAATTAAAAATACAATTATGTCCTTCAACTGGTTGCAAATTCATTATCTTAGAAAGTATAATTTTTAAAGATACCTACTCCGTGATTTCTGAGTCTATGAATTAATATAAATTCTAATCAAGGTAATATAAAAAGATATATTCCACAGGTCGATATGATGCAACAGTTTGCATTCGAGTCGTCATTAAACGTAAGTGTTCTCGAGTTATATCATTTGGGTGTTACCTGGCAGGTAAAATTCTGCTCCGACATAAACAGCCAAATTATGATACTACGATATTCATTTTGATACGTTGAAAGTCACGTGAAGTCCAGCTAACGATTACTTGCAACGTCACGGAGTGAAAAATACCTTCCGTGCGATTAAGTGGCACGTTTCTCTGACATCTTGCGAGACGATAACGTTAAACTTCGTTGGATCGAGGTTTCATTAAACCCACGTAGCTGCGAGTGTAACTAACAGACACTTCTTCTGTGGAAAAACAAAGTTATACTCCAAAATTATAGGAAAGTTAAATTATGTTTAAATTTACTCCATACTTTTAAAATGCCACGTGTACGTGTTTATTTCTGCGATTTGCAGAAAGCAATGGGGCGAATAAATAATAAATATATATATATCGTGTAAACGAGAGATTACGCGAAATCTATCGATTATTTTTCCGCGCATTACTGGAGCAACGCTATAAATATTCATCGTTCTATTTATCGTGGCCAAGTGTTGGCTTCGTCGAAATTAATCTCTCTTCCGCTATGAGAAGCGACCACTAAATTGCCATAATACCGTACACTCTGCATTCTAAATCGACTTAGCTACCCGTAGAAATTAACGTTGCTCCGCGATACCACTAATTACAAATAACTGTACCGAAAATTGACCGACAATTACTCCATTACACTAGTAATCAAACGAACACAGCAGCGAAATGAGTCTACATAAATTATAAACACCACAATAGCTAGTAACTTTCCTTATGCATAATGTATCGGTGGCGAATGAAACTTTATTTTCATACGTTGCCAATATGTCCCCCGACGGTTCTTAAAAACATCCCCGACGGGTCGCTCTTCGATTATTAAACTTCCCCGATATCTTCAAAGAAGACTAATTAAAACAGACGAGAATCTCCAACTCTCGTTCTCTTTCTTCCTACACGCATCTATGTTTGCTGTGAGAAACAAAGTGCCATTTAAAAGAACGGAGACAAGAAACGCGATAAAAAGTGTAACAAGTGAAACTCCGATTACATAAAACTGAGGGAAATGGCTAATATTCGTGCACCTGGGGATTATATTCCGCGTGAATCACGCCGTATTATTCCCCTCTTTATAATAATGAGGAAGTGCACGACGCTGGCGGCGTCTTGCAGGTACGAACTCTCGGTAAACAGGTGTTCTGAAAATGTAACAGATGGCGGATGATGGGAACGCAGGCTCTGGACAAAGTGAAATCGTGCCGAGATCCATCGCTAACAAAGATACTCACCGTGTTACAGAACGAAATCCGGCTTTCCTGTCGCATTCACTGAACGCTCTACGTCCCTAACCGATCGGCGAGCGATTTTCCATCCGCGTATGCAAATAGCCGTGTGTCACATTTGCCAGGCGTGTAATGGAGCCGAGTGTGACTAATGCGCGCGATCGTTTTATAGGGAGAAAGCCTATTAATATGTAAACGAAAAATGGCATCAAGTCGTTTAATTAAGCTGCTTGCTAAGTGATTCGCAAATCTCCTTGGGAATTACTAGTTCCCTGCGATCCATCACTGATGTTCAGTACGAAACCACTCCTCGCTTTATACCTCTCGTTTCCCTCCTCTAATTCACTGATCAGTTAACGCACCGTGATTAAGTCTTAATGACGTCTTTAACTCGCGAATTGCCCTTCGCGTCGCGCCCAGTTATTAGTGTACTTATAAATATCATACATTTCGATATAATTGAGCCGCGTTTATGACTACTCGACCATACTTGGCTCCATAAAAGTTCTCGCAGTTATCTGATATGTACTAAGTGGTACATATTCTCGTGTCAGTGCGCGTCGCTTTAATAAATATAAGAGGCAAAGTCAAATTCTCGAGAAAATCGAGTACGACACAAGATACCTTGCGAAACATTGCTGTATCTTGCGCCGTGTTTCGCCAGAAAACAGCGGGCACCGAGTATAATATAATACTTCAACGAAGAATTACATTTACGCGGGGCCATTTCATTACAAAAACCCACGTACACCGGCACCCATGGAATCGAGTATCGCGTAGAAATAAAGCATTGAAATGGCAACGCGCATACGCATTTTCTCCGTTGATTTGTAGAGCGTGGCCGCTGTTTTATCCATGGTCAGGCAGCGAGCACTCTTGGCCGTACAGTAATCATTTCCGTGGAGCGTTTGTTGCTTCCGATTATTTATTAATTTCGATGAATCAACACCGAAGATTAGCAGGCACTTGTAACAATGAGCGTCATTGAGCTCCAATATTAGAATGATGAAAATTTAGGTGGCCAGAAGTGCTTCGACTATTTAAACCAAAAAACAGTCTACTACTTCCACAGAATTTCTAGAACTACAACTACGAACAAGAAAACGAGTCTTCAGAGGGAGACCCATTACCTGGCAATCGATACGAAATACATTCGAATGTTTCCAAGAATATCACATAAAACTTTCACGGATCTATTAAGCCTAGCTGATGACTAAAGATACCAAACTAAAATTGGAATTTCCAGCCGAAAACCAAAGTGACGTGGACCCTGTCTTCGAGACACAGCAGCACCCGCCCAAGACATAAGCACGCGCCAGATTAACTGTGTCCAGAATGGGTCTTAATGTGGACGCAGCACGCAAAAGTGCATCGAGATACGGTATCTGGCCACTTGTAATTAAGTACTCGCTGCCGGTGCGAGCCACAGGACCGGAAACCCCAGTCTTTTAGCGTCGAGGATCTTCTAATCACTGTGCAGTAATTATCCTGTAATCAGTGATTGGAAATTGAACGCCACCCTCGACGATACGCGTGTATCGTCATCAGACCGAACATAAAAGTGCACTTTGAAGGAAGGAAGGAAGGACCAGGCAGTGCATATGCAACAAAGTGCATGTATTAACCTGAAGAAAGAGAAGGGAATTGGTGTTCACTTGACAGTGACGCTCGAGTGTGTGTAATGGCCACGATATTTGCACGTACAATGGCCAATGGATGGGAGAATATATTGGTGTACTACTGTGGAAAGAAGGAAAGCACTGGCGGTTAGCAGTGACGCACTCCAGATTTTATATTGGTGGGAGGAATTAGGTGATTTAAAAAATTTATTTAAAGAATAAAATCCAGTTTTTTTTTCTTTTTACAAAGCCCCTTCTTTGGGGAAGGGATGCTAGGGCCACTTGTCCTCCGTCTGAGTCGGCGTTTGTAGTTAGGTTTAAACTACAGAGATATTCTACGGAATCGACAAGTTAAAGCGTGAAGTTGAAAGTAGACGTTCTCATTTGAACCAATTGACGAAATTTACGCCCGACAGAAGTCACTCGTGTACCCTAACTCTTTTGCAATTCACTGAGAAGGTTAATAATACGAAACCGGTGCTCAGGAATGACTCTCCCAGGATTACATAAATTTGATCACGCGAATGGCGGTTCGTGGACCAAAGTTTTCGGAGTCTGGTCGAATGGAAGTGTTTTTTTTTGCTCCTTCGATTGCGAAACTGAAACTTTAATTAGGCCGCAGACAACGTAGCGGTGCGTGCAATCTCGCAAGATTAAAGAAACAACCGCCGAAATCTGTTTCACGGGTTTACAAAGCGTGGCAATGGAGTCCTGCTGTTTTAACATCGAATTGTTATCACTTTCGAGCGCCATGTTTCATCTTCTCTGTTGTAAGAGTGGCGAGGTCCCTCGTTTAAGCGGAGAATTCAGCCTGGAGAGGTTTCTGGTCTGCTCGGTAAATAAGCTGCTCGCGGTGCGTTTTTCGAGAACAATTACAAAATATACGGTGGTCTGTTTAACGAACCGTCAAACGCGGCTCAAGCATGAAATTCATACGGCCCCAGCTTGCCTACGAGAATTGTCGCACGCGATGCGAAGCGTGTACGCTCCATTCCGTGACGATTCGCGAACCCAACGCGAAAACAACCGGCAACCATCGCGATTTTGACATTCGACTTGTGAAATGATCGCGTCACTTAACCAAACGGTACGCACGTGGGCTTACACGAATACTGAGTAGCATGAAGGACAGAAACGAGAGACAGAGACTTAGTCACAATATTTTCCATCTACCTATCTCCTTTGCATCGCTCTTCCCGACGTACTATTTATCCAAAAACTAGTGGGAGGTCTTCGCTCTAGGTGATGCACGTAAAAGCAGCTCCTCAGAATACTCAGGCTTCATCAAATTTTTTAACAGCCACAAGGAACCGCATCCGGTAGTGTCGGGGCAGAGGAATTACCTCGAGGAGCCCAAATTCAATGATAACCGCAGACTCCAATGTTATCTCTACAGGAGAGTTGGGCATTAACTAAATAAAAGAGTATTTAAATAGCAGATGAAATAAAAGTCACTTCAACTTCATTCGTCATTCGAAACTTTGGTTTAAATAAAACTGTTGCTAATCTCTGCTCCACAGAAAACGCTACCAACTGAGTCCCTTGCACGGTCTTAGCACTGAGCGAGCTCAAGTGTCCCAGTATCGCCAGTTCTCGTCTTGGGGATGAAACACCCATGAAGTAAACTCCAAGCCCTGAGGGAGGTCAATAATCTCAAAGAGAATTCCTCATAAACAGAAAAGATCACTCCTAGCTACTGCTTTACAACTTCCACTGCTCCTTCCACCTTGTTCGGTCCTATAACGAGCAAAGCCAATGCTGCAATCGTACACTGCTCCCCGATCTAATCTTCAGGCATTTTTAGAGAGAACCTGGCCATTAGAAACAGAGAAACCACGCGGCGAATACTTGCGAACACTATTCCACATTGCACACAGGCATGTACCATGCAAGTTTTTGCCCCAAAAAAGTATCAGTGCGCCACATGTGGTACGCAGCCGGGAAATGGGTTAATTAGGCGTTCCTAGACGAACAGGAAACGCAAAAGGGGCGACACACGCCATCGACTGTAAGCCCGCGCAACCACGTGCGCGCACTCGTCGCGAAGCAACTTGCTCCGAGTAAGAGGCACAAGGTTCACCCGTGTTCACCCGGCGCGGTAACGCACGCGCGTACCGATGCACAAGCGGGCCCGTAATGCACCGGGCGCGTACACGTGTTGACATTGTATCTGAAGTGCATCGCGGAACAGGGCCGTTTCTCCGACTGGCTTCCTAATCCGGTTAAACGATAGCGGAGAGCAGCTCTGCGGCTGCTTCTCTGCTTGTGGCTCAATCGTTCCTTCTCCAAGACGCCACGAGGCCGTTCAACCGCCTCGCAAGAGGAACGCGGGACTGCAGACGAGATTTTGCAGCGATCGCTGTGCGAGGTATCCCGGGCAACAATGTCTATTGTGCTTTTCAGAGATACGTGGACCTGGGGAGCAGTAGGGGACGGGATAGAAGTTCCTGGAAACTTCAGTTTTGCTTGCTGCAACGCAGTGATGTACAGGAGACAAAGTTGCAAATAGCACCGATGCTGGATTAACCAGTAGGCAAATTAAGCACGTGCTGAGGCATCAGGACAAAAGATGGACACCATAGAAATTCTCTGGATTTTAAAATCTAACTTCTGTTAGAAACACTTTTCAGTCAAATTACCGAAAATGGCGATGAAATCGTACATCGCGTTGCAGTGCTCACCCTGTTTAAGGGAGCCGCAAAATCTTTTAAGTGCCTAGGGCCTCTAAAGGTCTTAATCCGGCCCTGCATAGTACTTTTAAGTGTCTTGAGAACAGAGATGTGTTTAGAATGACTTTTAAATGTTAGTAGTTTAAGGTCCTGAGGTATGTTAGAATGTGTTATGGAGAATAACCGCTTTGCAAATCACTTGAGTGAGTCTCAGGTTTGTCACTACAGCTCTGCAAGCCACAATGCACTCGTGTTTCATAGGAAGCAGTGTATTTAAAGCAGGTCGAATGGTTAGTTGACTATCGTGAATTCGACCTGCCCACTCGAAGATGATAGAGCTCGCAACACCCATCTGTCTTCTGTCTGCGATGCCACGGCATAATGCCACGATTCCCGTGGAAATATAGGTTTCTTGTTTGTGAAACGGTATCCAGCGGGCTGCTCCTCGCTCTTAATAACGGCGAAAACGTAGCAAATTGTAAGATGGCTGGAGATTACCGTGCAACGCGTTATTCTTTTGTCGTAACGGGAACCGAATTGCTGGCTGCAGGGTTGCGTGTCATTCCTATCCTGCTAATTCCAGCCCATTCGGGGCAGAGCATTGCACACTCAGTGTTCTCGTTACACGTTCTTCGTTTGTTAGGTCCACCGACAATGTAGATAAACGAGAAATAAGAAAATCCTTGGTTTTTTAATTCTCGGAAGAATTGAGGCCTCCAAAATAATCGCAAAGTTGCAACTCCGGCGCGCGAGTCCCTACAAACGTGTTCATATATCTCCATTTCTACCCAACACTTTGTAACGAAAAAATTAATTTTTATCGTTTGAATGTGAACTAAAATACCCTGAAAGTTTGGGAAAGATCCGCGCAACAGTTTCTTAGAAAAAAATTCCCAAGAATCACCTTACACCTAGCGTCCTAAATAGGGCTCCCCCTTAATAGTTTTCCCTCGAACACTTCCGCAGTCTGCTCACAGAGGCACAAATATCCGAAAATAATTCACGAACATAGGCCTTATGTATATTCAGCGAAGTAGAATGGACCTTTAAGTGCCAAAATCTTGACTGTAACTACACAAGTGGTGCGTAACCATATATCCACGAGACGATATGGTCGCCTTTGTTCTTCACAAAAGAAGTAGCGGGGATAGAAATATACTTCCAACGAAACAGGAGACCCGGACTTACGCCGGGACAACACTGCAATCGAGATCTAGCAACCCAACATTTTACGTCCCTACATCACCGCGAAGCCAAGTTGACCATTCCCTCATAATCCCTTCCTGCAGTACGCGAATTAAACACTCTCCCCTGCTCGCCGAACATATCGAACCGCCTTAATTCCCACGAATGACCTCGCTCGAAAGTATCGATCCGTGGTAGCCCGCGTCAAATCACCGGCAACATGTCCTCCACGATATCAGCTCGCAGTAGAGGCATGTCGAGAGGTTACAGTGCTTCGGACCACCTTCGCTGGATCGTGTTCAATTACGTTTAATTCTTGCCTGATAAACAGCTGGGATGCTGACGCGTCGCGAGACCGGTGTTCAAACGTTGAAAAGCCCGCTGCTCTTTCAAAGCAATGGCGACGAGTAAGGGGCACAATGCAGCAAGTTCAATGCACGCGCTCCGTGTGCGTGCGTAAATGAATTTGCCTATGGTGTGGCAAATGAACCACTGGAATTGAAATCGGCGCATATGGCAAGCCACAGTGGGAGCGCACATGGTGTTCGCGGGGTGCCAAGCTGTGGGACTTTGTGGGCGATTGATTTTTTGCACCGTATGAGTGTTTGGCGGATTCGTGGCGCTGTAAATAAAATGTAACGAATGGGAAATTTTAACGGTGACAGAGAAATGATTCGATAGCAGTGCGGTTTATGAAGCATCTGTTTTTGGAAATGCAGAGAATGAGGATAACACTAATTTTTGTGGATACGAGAATTGCGAGAATTATACGGTCCGCAGGATCAAGTTCTCCTCTGCTTTGTCTCTTATTTCAGACACTAATAGTGATCGCTGTAATTTGTTGGTTTAGGGTTGGACCGTGATTGATCGTAGGAGAAACTCCGAAACTTTAACTGACTCTACGCAGTGTCTTCACTTGCTAATTTCCCTGTCAACTTGTGATTAGTTACTCGGACTTTGTGAGCCGTTGGAATTAGAAACGCGGGGAATATAAACGCTCTCGCATCACGTGCCACGCTTGGTATCTGCAAATAATAACCTAAAGTAATAAATGCTTCCCTGAAGCATCACCGCGTGCAACTATATTCAAGATTCCTTTCGTCGATCTAAATTAATTCACCTCACCGACGGAATCCGTCGATTTACCGAAAGATTTCAATATCATTATTCGGCTAGGAAGGGGAACAGTCCAGCCCCGCGAAGACCGTCTTCGGGTTCAATAAACCATCGCTGACGCCCGCATCTTTATGCGGATTTATGTAATGCAACAATCTACCGGACCGCCATTTTTGTTGTAATGACGTACCGATGTGCAGGTAGGGAAAAGAAGCGAGAGGAGTGGAAGGTTGGAGAGGTCAGCCAAGCGTACCGGCGGGCATCCGCTTCCGCAGGATGTACGATTGTCATTTTCTTTTTTAAGCTTCGAACGCGTCGGCCATCCCGACTCGCCGAGAATTTAGCTTACCGAAACGGGAGGAAATGAACGAGCTGAGGATCAAGTTCGTGGACCAAATAAGTTAGCCGTGCCTCTCAGAAGACTAACCAATCAACTCAATTTTCCGCAAATATCTCCATTGTAACCTAAGTCTCTCCACTTTTTATCTTGTACAGTCAATCAGTGTGGCTTCAAAGAGGTCCAACTGTGTCACTACACAAAAGTTACACGAACAATTCCCAGATGATGCTTTCAATGAGCATCGTCAATGAAAGAGCCTGGCTGCGAAGAAAAGCAAGCCAGCCAACTGCGCCCATTGATTCTACTTGGACGTTCTAACTGGGCAGGATGAATTAATTCGTGGCTAACGATAAATATTCGAGGTCTAAAGCTTGTACTTTCATCGAAACATTATCTTATCGAGAGCCCGTTGATAGCTTTGTTTCGAATTTTTTGCTTCTTATCGGTGGCAGCTGGGCAAGAGACGCGTTGCGTTTTGTAAAAAAAATATTTGCACGGTTATTCTGTATAATTTTATCAAAATCACACTGCACCGAAAAGGAAAGCATTCTATTTTGATTTGTTTGATTTTTCAAAGGAATTCGATATCGTTTAAGTAAATTGGAAGATCGAAATACTTTTCGACGAATTTGGAGTTTTAACAAATAATTGCAATATTATTTATTAAAGCGACAATTCTGAAGACACTTCGGAACATATATGTAATGCAGAGTCCCAAAGCTTATCACCTTGTTCACGATGATTCACATTCATGTATGCGCAAACAAGGTGTAAATCCTCGCGTAATGTCGAGTGTTTGGTTACCTGTTTGATTAGATGGTACACATCTAGGGTTACGTCGATAAGCAGACATCGCGTATTCTTGATGAAATTCGATCGTGTGTATCGCTTTCGTACATCGTGATCTTTGCGACGAGGCGTACTGTCCTTCGCCAAAGGCGAAGGTGTAAATATCGTTGGAAATTTAACGTTGCACCGTTGGATCAAAGTCTATGTCGTCGACTCGCCACCTCATCGAAATTCAATTCCCTGAGGTACTTACTTGCTTTTAAGATTACTACCTCCACCATTTCATCGAATAACTTTAAAACCAAATATATCGAAAAGACACTAAAATAATACTTCCAAATTTACAAAGCTCCCATAACGTTTCCCTTTCCTAAATTATCACCACAATTAGAACATTAGCTATTTCATTGGAAATATATTTTACAACTCTCAGTACAGTATTCCGCGGAGAAAACGAAGAATTTAGAAGTTTATAGCATACCACTTTCATAGAATTACTTAAAATATTCGCAATTACGTTGCACTTCTTGCAGCATTTCGCGTTTGCAGTCCCCCATACCCGCCTCTCGAGCCATGCAAAAGAGAAGCACTAGAGCTCGATCGTAAAGAAAGTTTCCACCCCACGCCCTGCCACCCCCTTTCCCCCGTTCGTTCTATCAACGCATAAATAAACAGCTTGAAATATAATGCAGCGGATTTCTTTAATTCCCGCTCCGTTCGCCATATAAAGATCTAACAAGCTGCCCGATACGAGACACCTACGTGCCCGGTTCCGTCTACGCGCACGATCCACGCGATCCACCGCGCCGATCTTCGCGGGGCTATCTCTCTTTCTCTCCCACTCTCATTAACGCTCAAATTACTCGCGGAGATCGTACGACGCGTAAAAGTGCGCTCAAAGCGTAGCGGAATGTCTGTCGCCTCGCTTTATTAGGCGATCAGCGATCTACTGCCAGAGAGTGTCGTATGCAAACGAGCCACCTCCTCTTCTTCCCCCGTCCCTTTCTCCCTCTGCCGGGCCCGTCTTTTCTCCTCGGCCAGGCCTTTCTATCGCGCGGAGGCTAACTGCGCGAGCTTCGTTCCCTTTGCACGGGTCGCTTTGCTTGCAGAACTCGTTCCCTGACCAGCAACACGGCCGTGATTATCTCCCGAGACCCTAGCGGAGAAGAATACGAGGGAAAATAAAAGGGGACGAAAGGGGAACCGGATAGGGGAAGGAAACGAGACGGGACGATACACTTGACGCCGAAAGAACGCTGCACGAGAGGCAACCTTTCCAGGGCTCTCTCTCTCGCGGTGCATACCGGCTGAACAGCCACGAAAATAATTGAGCAGAGGACTCTTCTGCAAATGGCGGAGCTGCTTCGCCGGTGGAAATCCCGAGGGTGGCGATGTCTTTGGGAATTGCTGTAAATCGGGTTTATCATTAACTTTCGGTAACGAGTCGAAGACAGTCTTGCGTGGCTTCGCAGAGTCTTGACTCTTGGGAGGCTGACACTGATACAACCCTTTGCTTAGTCTGTTCCTTTTGAAGGGTACAGAATTTAGTGACAGCACCTGTAGTCGATTTATGAGCGATTAAGTTGATGCGTGATGGGTTGGATTTCTGTGGTAGGTGAAGGTTTAAGAATTGTATCGTGTATTGTGTTTGTAACATGAATGAGTTTTCGTTGTACAAAGGGGGTATATACTTGTCAATTTGAAATACCAAAAACAGGAAGACTGCGAATCCTAGGCCAGTTTTCGACGACGCTGTCTTACCTGAAACATACAAAATGAAATAATAATGAGACAAAACTCCTTCCATTTTACAATCTTCTAGCCCACTTCTACCCAAGAAATGGCCCTGCACCGCTCTCTACCACAATTAATCCCACGCCGTTTCTCCCCCACCGATCAACCTCCCAATTACGCCGACCAGGTCGTCGGAAACCCCCGAAACCCGCCCCGCAGCCGCGAAATTGTACGTGCGCGCCAGTCAGAGGTGAGAGGTTCCGTTTCCACGAGTCCCGCGCACCGAGGCGTACGTGCGAAGCGTGGGCCGAAAATTGACGAGTTTGAGTGGCCGTGGCATCGCGATCGTTCCACTCGCGACAGGATGATATAGGAGTTTCACGCCGATTTATAATCGGAATAAATCATTCGGGGTGGGTGCCAACCAGCCGCAGAGCTCGCTGCGATTTCCAGCGCGGCGGTCAACGATCCAGAAACCAGCATCGATCCCTCGCGCGGCTGTAACGAGTCCGCGAGTCCGATAGAGAACTTCCTAGATTCCACTCAGGCTCGCCTTTATTAATCCTCCGGCCCGTGATTGTCGCTGATAACCGTGGACGGGCGCGCGCGTGTGTACACGCGATAAACGCCACGTGACGTGTGCAGATAAGCGAGAAAGCTTTGGAAAATAGGAAACACGAGGGGCAGAGAGTAGCGATAGGGAGTTACAGGAAAATAGAAGCGACAGAAAGAAAGGACTGTGTCTGCTAAATATGATGGGCAAAGAAGAGAGATGAGAGGCGAGATCGAGTCAGTTGCCTCGAGGGGCTCGAGGATTGCGTTCAGGCTATAGGCAGTGGCGGATTCAGAAGCCTTTCTTGGCGGGGGCGAAATATGTAAAAGTACATAAGTACATTTTTTAGTCTTATTTTACAAGATTTAAAATTTGCTTGAAATTTATATTTTAATATCTCGATCTGAAACTATAACCTAAATAATTACATTCACATTAATTATTTATACAGAATAGTACACAGTGTCATAATATTTTTCTATTTTATTACTCTTGGCGGGGGGGCGATCGCCCCTATTGCCCCCTCTGAATCCGCCCTTGGCTATAGCCGGGTGAAGGAAGAAGGGAATAGAAAAATGAGAAGCTTAAATGGATATGAGGAGTCAATGATGCAAGGAAGATGGGAAAGGGAAGACTAAAAGGTAAAAGGTGAAAGGACAGGAAAGTGGATATGATTAAACGTCAGAGACATCATTTGTCCAGCAAGATCGATACAGTTCTCGAGGCTGCCATCGGTGATACGGATACCTGGCACCAGGGCGAAACAGCTTTCCCGTTTTGCCTCGTAGCGAAATACCCGCAGACATGCTCGAATCGGAGACGCGCTTAAATCTTCCAGCCGTGATCTAAGTAGGAAATCGTACGACAGAAGTTTCCCTAATGGTCGTTAGATAACTCTATCGCCAGTGCATCCGAGGGCAAGATTGATTAGCCGTGCAAAATCCGTGCGATACTTCGCGGCCCATCTTTAAATGGAGAACGATTTATCATGGTTGATTTTTACGATTAGAAAGTACGGAAGAAGCAGGCAACCCGTGGCTTTACGCTTCTCGAGCTCTTTTTTCAATTTTTTGGTGGGAGAAAGGATTTCCCGTGGGAATAGACATGTTTACACGGGGTGCTACATTTAATTATACGTCACTCATTCATTTCCGTTGCTTCCGTGTACGCAATATAAAATACCTACTACGGAAACAAAGGGAGATTCAGAAATAAATTACAGACTAAAGCGTACAATAATAGACTTTGAAAAGTTAACACCAAAAATCTCTACGGTCAAAAATCCTGTAACACAGAATATCTAGCTGGATACAAGCCGTTTCGTGTGTTTCATTTCGCAATATCGGCACTGAAATTGGCTGACCAGGTACAACAATTTCTCTCGTTATCTGAAATCGTTGCGCACTCATTATCTAACAACTTCCCTTAATTAATCAATTATAACGACACGATGCATTTATGGTGACAATGTCGCACAAAATTCAGCGTTTGCACGGGTTGCTGGCAGACGTGTCGAAGTCGAAATCTGAGATCTGACGAGAGGAGCACAATGTGGCAATTATCTTGCATCGTAGCAATCTTCATTAACGTGCACATTCACTGGGTGCTGCACGATTCGGGGCGATAGCAACGAATGAATGTACATACGTGCACCGGATGGCAGTGCAGCGCGCTAGTCACGTAAAGAGACTAGCTCGTAACGAACACGGTCAAAGAATGAATGAAAGTCGATTATTACGAACAGTGGATGGTTATCTATGGCGGAAGACAACCTGGTTCATTCCGTGTCTTCGATATCGATGCCTCCCCGGTGTTTAAAAAATGCACGCCATTATGTTTTCAATTTACTCTATCCAATGATCACTGTTTTATGCACGATTATGTATCAATTTTATCGTGTTGATATTAAAGAGAAACTATGAGAAATTAAATGATAGTGCAGAGTGTACTGAAATTGATGGATGTGGTTCCTTTTTGTTTGAGATAAGAAATGTTCGTCCTTATAAATTTGTAATAAATGTACACTTCAAAAATGGTATTAATTACGATTAGAGTATATAAATGTAATTTCGCTGCCTCTTTCATTTCTCCACCTACGCATTTGAAATGAAATTCTGATTCGCGTGGTGTCGTAACTTCCAAGTAATAATTCTGATAAGTACTAATTACTACAGAATAATTACGAAGATTAATATTAGCCTTTCTCTCGCTGCAATTTATTCTTCCCAAGCATTCACACGGAAAAAGTACTCCATTTGTTTCTCATAATAATTTTTCCAGCGCGTCAGCAAAACATAATGCAATCAACCGACTCGATGTATTATGCAGTGAATCAATGCTGCAGAATATAAAACGAGCATAAAGGTGTATTTCATTGAATTTCGCTTATCTTTGTGAGACTAATGTTCGTCTAACAAAATCACGGGCATTTTTAATTTTATCAGAGATCTCGGCTGCTAAGCCTTTAATTTCCCCCGTAACTTTAATCACAAGCCGCGGGTAAAATAACAGATAATCCCTGTACTATGAAATATCGAATGGTTAATAAAAGCAATGCAATCGTGGAATCAAAATTAAAACACGAGCAATAAGGAAGTACCATTATACCACTTCAAACTAGACACTACAAAGAAGTCTGTTTCGTCTACTTTTACATGCTGATCCTTCCAAATCGATAAGGTAATTATAAATAAAGCAGAATTCGTAATGCCTCCGTCTCGAGTTAAAAAGTAAAGACACTGCACACAAACAATGCTGACAGACCTCCAGACTCTATAATTCGCGTGTCGTATATTCCTCTTGCCGATAAGCCTCGAGGAAGCAGAACCGCGCTTTTCGTTCAGCGGGATCGATCCTTAATTACGAAAACCCGGCTAATTATCGAGATTAGAGGCGACTCGGTGTTCTTACGGAAAAGAAAGCACCCAGAGCAGCCGCCGAGGAAAAAGTAAGAGGAGCTAACACGTGAAATTTTTCATTACGAAATGCATTTCCTAGAGTCGTGCACGACAATGAGAGGAAACGCTGGCGCGAGTCGTTAGGCTGCTTCTTCGATAAAATTGTTTCCTATCATTAAAGAATTTACGTTCAAACAGCCCGTCCAACCGTGTGAAATTAAAATCTGCTTGAATTTAACCCTCAACTGGTATACTGTTTTTGGCAAACGTGACTGGTATACTGGGGTCGTGGCAGACCCCAAATAAAAAAGGACACAGAAATTTGTAAAGTCGACACTAGAGCAACCACTATGAATATTTTCATCTTAGGTAATGTATAAAATAATAGGAGCGTAGAAAATTAAACTATTATTATAAAATTAATTAGAAATTCAGTTTACCAACTTAGACAACCGAAAATTGTACATGGAACTTTGGGTGCTTGGGGTCACGAGCGACCCCAGGATACCAGTTAAGGGTTAATAAGCTACGACGAGATTACAATTACATATCGACTGGTCACTGAAATTCCCAAGAACTGTTCCAAAGGTAAGTTGCGAGATAAGGACAGACCTCCAGAGGTTGATTATTGAATTATTGTCTTTCAGAGGTCAGACTGCTCGCGTGCACGAGCTCTCCGCAGTGTCTGCACGCGCACGAGGTCCTCAGCCAGCAGGCCAGTGACGCCCGCCGATATTTCGGGCGTCGTAATAGGAATAAGGGGAAAAAAGTGAACGAGAAAGTAGCCCGTGTCGAAGCTTCGTTACCTGGACTGGTTTTAGGTACTTTTACGGTCGACTTTAATTACGTGGCGCAATCGGCGACAGGCTCGACGTTGCTCGAGTTTCCTTGCGACGCCATCATTGGAACCAGCACGGGACAATTGTTCCTGAGTATTGGAGAGGAATGTGTTGCGCGTCGATACTAAGAGCTTGGATTTCTACTATCGTCCATTAATTTTTAATTCGTTTATTTTTTTTAATCAAACGATGATTGAATACAAAAGTTGTATCACCAACGTTCCTACCGACGAGGATGGACACTTTCTTATCGCGGAGGTCATTGTGTAACGAAATGCACGTGGTACGCGTAACCCTCCAGGCCAAAGTGCAACATCGGAATGCCTCGCCACTGTAGCGGTGTAATTACAATCGATTTCATCGACAGCCCTAGTAGCTGACGATAGAAACTTCGAAACCCGTGCCTGACTCAACCGCAGGGCGGTTGCGAAACTGACAAGGAACGATTTCACCGACAGCTAAATATCGTCCGGGGCTTCTGAGGAGCGTTTCCATGCAGAATATGTGGCAGCGAGGGAGGGACAAAAGATTCGAAAGCAAATTTACAAAGGAAAACAGCAATGCCTGCTTCTGAAAGCAGAGTGTTTCTCCAGCTTTCCGAGGTCTGCCCTAATTTGCCGATATCAGGTGAATCGGGCGAAGTAAAATACAATTTCGATTCTAGAACTACGAGGATTTCATGTAGAGTGATTATGGAAGAGTCGCCGCACTTTCGCTATTTCAGCTTTTAAATGGAGAATTAAAATTGTTCCGAAATGCAACGTCGCGCCCGGAGATACAGCGTCTCTCTCAGCAGAAGGATGTTTTTGGTTTTAATTTTTTAAGGGTGATAAATATTAAACTTTTTATTCTCTTCGATGCAAGTAGTAGCGCAAGATGTTCAACTAAGGATATGGATAATTTAGGTACGGCAACAATTTTGCCAAAGGTGCTGCGACTCTCCCACAATTACCCTAATAAGAGAAACCCAGAAGGAAAGGGATACTTCTAAAGCGACTGAAGCAGCTTCAAAGGCATCGCAATGAATATCCTCGCGCAAATGCTACTCGTAGAAAGCAAGACGCTATTCACGAGAACCGGTGATACTTTACAGTTGATAGTGGAAGTGTCGACACTTCGTTTCCGCGACGCCCACGATCCGTCAATACGAGCGTATCACTAAAGTCCACGTGCAGAATTGATGCATGAATTATTCAAGCACACCGTCCCAAAGACGAAGCGCAGATGCTATCGGAACACGATCTAATAATTACAGTACAATCTACTGTGAACTACATTCAACCCTCGATTCAGTTTGGATCGTTGAGATACTGCATCTCCGGTACAGGGTCCGAAACGGCCAACTCCCACGGGCATCACCCACGCCACGGTGATCACAGAAAACTGAAACACAATCGTCTCTCGTGCCAGCGACCCACCTCTTTCTGCCAATCCCGTGGCACAATGCGCAGCCTCTCGTCTCCCGCGACGGCCCATGTATTATTCATCGATCCACCCCCGAGATTACGCGCGAAAGCAAAACTTCTTGGCGATATCGGGCGAGCGGGTAGCGGGACGAGGGCGGGGAGCCCAGCGTCGTTGCCGCGATAATCGAGGCACGTTCGTTGCGCCGGTAATTATATTCACCGGTGCAGGCTGCCCTTCGATTTTCGTGACGCCTAGCGCCTGGCCGACGTGGATTTACTCTTCGAAGCCACGTGCGAGCCTGATGCATGGCCGAGCGCGGAACGGGCGTTGCCAGGAACTTTAGTGCCTGACTCGCATGCATTATCGCCATCCCGCGCCCGGCTCTATCGTCGCCCGTGATCTCGTCTTCTGTTTCTACTGGCCGTCCGCGCGTTTAACGCTGGAAACACGAATTCCACGGCGTACAATTAAATCGCCGTGACCCCTGTCGCTTCGTTACCCTGCATAATGCACGCCACGGTCGAATATTTGTCCGCGATTATGCAAGCAGGAATGAAGTCCGGTTTCCAGACAGGGGGGGGCACAGTGGAGCCTCGGTAAGCCGAGTTTCGGTCGGGTCGAACGAGGTTTCAAGCTGTCTGTTTAATTTCACCTCTTCCAAGCAAGTTCGGTTGGCTTCGCTTTGTTCTGCTCGTGCTTCCCCTTCACTCAAGTTCTCCTTAGGAATTGGAGTCCCGATAATTCGAGTTGACTGGACTCGTGGATCTACTTAGGTGTTTAGAGGGCACTGCTTGCTCCGAAGTGGTGTTCTTTATGTAGGTTCTTTTGGGGATATACAGTGGCTCGCATTAATATTCGGACACTTTTTAAAATCGCATAACTTTTTTAGAATCGCTGATTTCGGGAATTTTCGCGATTCTCGACCTTATTCTGCGATCTTTAAACGTTTGTAGCTCGCAGCAACGTTAACCGATTTTGATGAAATTTTAGGCACGTATACAACTTACTGCAATCTACGAACGGTTTTTTTTTTTTTAATTTTCATTACAAGCTCACAACAAACAGTTTAAAAATCGACCTTTACTATTCTTTTCGCTATTCCAACCAAATACATTTTTTTTCAAAACGACGAAACGCGTCAGTTAGCAAACTAATCCTTCTAGCTTCTCAAAAAAACTCAAGTTGTTTGGACCAATTCTAAAAAAGTTATGCGATTTTAAAAAGTGTCCGAATATTAATGCGAGTCACTGTAGGTGAAGCAGTTATAGTAAATGTAGGCCCCACAAGTGGTGGATTTTAGGTCATGATCATACAGGATAAACTTCACTTGGCTCCCGTTTGCGACGCGTCCTGTCGCCGTAGAATCGCGATGAGCGAATGTAAGAATCAGCAGGACCCGTGCAACCACGTTTCTTGCTCACTTTAGAGTCGCGGTTGCCCGATTAACGAACCGTGTCCTACGGTATCCATCGTTAATTTCAGCCCGGCGATACCACGAGACCATCAATCAGCATCAATCGGCCGCTATTACGCGAAACCGTTGCAGCCATTCGATCCTTCAATGTGGCCACGTAAAAAGCTCTAATTTGTTCTTACAACCATGGGCGCGTCGCGTAATCGACGAGCCCGCGCAATCGCGATAATAAATCGAACGAATCGGATCGGATCGATTTGGCTGTTTACGCGTGTGTAACCTGCATTCATCACACGAGCTTTTCATTCGATCCTATTCTCGCAAGTTTTCAATTTGCCGTGGGTTAAACGCTTCGTTTGAACACACTGCAGTCAAATCAACTATGCAGCTCCTTTAATCGGATCTTACCCGTTGGCACTTCGTTTAAAAATAAATAAAGTTTACTATTTTCCCTATTTCCTGCAATTAAGGCGACACAATGAAGAGTATTCTGCGCTAGAAGAACACCGATGCAAGGTTAAGTCGCGTGAAGTTCAACTCGTGAACTGAGCGAGTTCATTAAACATTCGAAGTGGCGTACATGCGTTACTTAACGTTAATTCACTCGTTTACTTAATGTGTTTATCGCGAATTCAATTTTACATAGCTTTCAACAAGTCTTACCTCGTATATTCAAAGGAAACGAGTGCATCTCGGCCGAAAGTGGCGACGTAAAACGTCGATTCGCATCGATGTTTCTTCCACGGTGGAAGCATGATTTTTTACGACTCGTGTAAATTAAAATGCACCACGCTGTGTGACGGTGCGCCATTGGCCAAGCATGTCCCCCTTACTAACAAGGTTCGACAGAAGTAGGTCGTGCAATCTGCGTGTTACATTGATGTGTCTTATTAATTTGCAGTGCAGTGCCTCCTCGGTCCGAGACAATATAATTTCTGCGTTATATTTAAAAAAAAAAATCGAAAGAAACTTCGCACGCGAACGTAACTTCTATTCGATTTAAAATACCACTACGATATAATCGGGCGCACATCCTTCTACCTTTACATACCCGATCAATACCAACCTTCGACTATAATAATAATAATAATAATAATAATAATACGTCTTTATTACATTCCAAAAAAAAAACACAAAGAGAAGTACTGTGCGAGACTCAGGAATTTGCTGCTTTTAAGCCTAACCAGAAGACTCATGACAAAGTACAATAATAATAGAAAGAGAACGTAAATGCAACAAGTTACAAAACAAAATGAATTAAAATAAAATACAAAATAAAGAACACAAAATAAACGCATTACGGCAGGCACGTTCAACTGTTCCCTGATTGTGAGTTAATAGCACAAATCAATTATAATTATACAAAATACTTTAGAGACTGAATGAATAAAAGAAAAACCAGAATTTACAAATTAATTATTATTCAACGATCAAGTTGCAACGCTCAAATTCGTATTATGCATCAGGAACGAATGACATTAAACTAAACCTGTTACGTCTAAGAAGCAACTCGAATGAATTTTCGAATAAACGACGAGCCGATAGCACTGCGAGTGATCAGTAGTTGGAAAGCTAATGATGCATTAGTCAGTAATCGGTTCCCCATGAAAAACATTTTCTTTGCCAACGGAACAGGCGTATCGATACCCCTGTGATTTACTGAAATAACACGTTGGATCAAGAATGCTAGCAGTCCCACTGGTTTCCGCGTGCAAATGCCACGCTTGATAGTCGCACGCGCAGCCTTGCGCCGCTCGCGAATGAAACAGAGGTTTATTTCCGTCCGAAACGGAGTGCAAACGGCCTGTAACGTTGTATTTCACGTTTAATCCAGTTGGAACGCACTGGAATTTGTGCGAATCGAGCGGCAGGGAAAACACAGCGAACGTGAAGTCGATGCAACTGATAATCAGCGAATCAGACATCGTTCCACGACTTTTCGAGGCTAAAAGTTAACATACACGTCCGTAACGTGAAATCGTAGTTTTATAACAAATTCTTTCAGCCTGGATCCAGTTACTCCAAAATCTTTTTTTAAACTTGTCATTATTCCTCAAACTTATACCAAAAACCTCTACTATCCACACATAAATGGCGGGGCAATTAATTTCCTCGATAAATATTTCAAAATCGATTCGTTGAAGCTTCTAAACCCGATCGTCCAAACGTTGAATTCCCGCAAGGTTAAATTAAGTCGATTAGCAATTGCTGATTAGCAACTTTGTTTCCCTGCGCTCTGTGAATATTCAATTGCATTAGACCACTCGCTTCTCACGATTCATCAAGGTACGATCCAACAATGCCGTTTCGTCGATTCGATCGTGTAATTAAAGGCCAGACAACGAGCGCGCCCTCCGCTGGCTTGGCAGCGTTCACTCCGCCTGATCGCCGCTAAATTATTTATCAGAACCGATCGAATTCGTCTGTGTCTGCCGCGTAACCTCGAAATCGCCGATCGATCCGTCGGGAGCCTTGATCTTGCCCAGCCAGAGGAAACCAGTTTCGCAAGGAAACACCACCGAAGGGGTTACGCCTTCGCGCTTCCGTATTATCGATGCAGATTAGGCGTTAATCAGGGATACCGCGTGTTCTTCCACTTAATCTACGAGGGAACAGACACTTGTGCCCAACGACACGTAAACAATGCGCTGATGGCTGAAGAAATGCGGAAGGAGCGGCGCGATCGCGCGATCCAGATCCATCGTGATCGTTTCGCAGCACTTTCTGAGCATCGCGGAACTTCCCTTCGGCGAATTCGCGTTAGAATTACGATAGGTATTTAGCAAAAAAAAAAGAAACTGCGAACTCAGCGTTAATTCAACTTGTCACTTCGATTCCAAAATTATATAGGTAAATAAATTAAATATTCGTTTGCAGATGGTCTCGTGCGATTTTATTCGCTCTTAAAATTAAAGTCTCATTTATAGAACCGAAGACAAAGACTCTTATTTCGCAGACCATCGTTTTCTGTTCCTTGACTCGCAAGCAGGAGTCCGCACAATTTTTCTACGGGTTTTTGCAATCGCTTCCGGTTCGACTCGACTCGAATTCTAATTACTCGGCACTCCGCGTGGAATCGCAGAGGCAAATAGCTCGAAAATAATGTGATGAGTAACGGTGCACAGATCTAACCCATTTAGATACCGTTACACTTCCGTAGGAAACAATTCGATTGCCTCTTCCCTCTGAGCTACGTAATTCTAACGTCATCGCGAAGAATTAAATTCGACTGCGTACAATTAAATTCGAAACGCCCGTTCTGCTGATTTACAAACAATCCAATTGTAATTGTTCATTTAGACAAGATAAGGGGCTCCTCGACTTTTTATTTTGGACACTGGCAGGTAACTACAAATTTCCTCAGCGAGCGTTGAAACTGTGAATTCTCGTGGCGAAAAATATTGAGAAACGATCGAAAGGCGCTTGTGCCCATCATTAATGGCACCGCCATTTATAGAATGCTAATTGGGATCGAAAGAGTTTCAACTTTTAGTTGCCAATTATCACTTCGCTCATCTTGCTTGCCAACCCGTTTTAATGGGCAAAAAAGTAGAAAGGATTTTTCGCTAGTTGCTACCTTTCCAGTCCTCGTGTTTCACGATGGGGCATTTTTCATCGCGCGAAAGAGAAACGTAAATCGCTTGTCGAGGAGAGAACACCTGACATTTGATTCGACAGGTAGCGAGAGAACCGGCTAGTGAGTCAGTCAGGCACCGAGCGAAGGTTATCGATAAAAATTACGCTTTTCTCTATCGAATTGGCTACGGAATTAAATCAAGGACGCTCGATGAGGCGTGAAACAGCGTGGATTCCTTAAAAAGCCAGGCGACTTCAGCCAAAGACCTTAGGTTCGATGTGATACCGTCGTGGAAGGCTCTTTCATATCAATACTACTCCTATAATTTATTTAACTTATTATGAATGAAGGCATCGTGTCTGATACGTTCCAAACACTTTAACCTTTAGCATGATAAATATTCCTATCAAGTAAACAGTCCACCGAGGTACTCACTTGATGAAGCAATACATTGGGGACATTTAAATGCACCTAACTCCAAGAATTCGTCTCATCAAGGTAAACATTAAATTGCATTCCGAGGAATAAGAAAAAGCTTGTTGGAATAAAAACCTCTAGACCGCAAGACAAGGACGAATTCTTTAAAACAGCAGACCACACAGCCTTGCTAGCTTTGTACAAGTAACTACTTTGTATTTTTTCAAACTTTATTTTCCATATTTATCTGAATAAAATAGAATCCTTAAAATATAAAATACAAAAATCCTCCACAACACCTAATTGCAGGAGCAACGCGAATCTCCCTGCTTCTATCCCGTCGGTTGATCGTTAACTTCAAGATCACAAGTTCCAGCGAGAAGTTTATTGGAGCATTATGCCTGGTATTGTAGCAATTCAGATCGTTCGGCTGCAAGCAGACGTTGTGGAAATGCAAAAGAAGTTCCTGGATCATAAAGCCGTGGTTCTAAGCGAGAGTCGAGCAAAGGATCCTACATTAGCTCGTCTCGGTACGCGTAAAGGATCGTTATACAACGGCTTTACGAGGAGAAACGGAATGCACCGTCTACAAGGTGCACGCATTACGATGACCTACCAAGATGAGTTGCTAATTCGCCGCACTTTGTCGGACAGAAATAGCCTTTTAACCAGATGAAAATGTCCACGGACTAAATACGCCGGCACGACGCTGTCTGCGCCCCAAATTCGTGATGCGAATAAAGGTACGCGAGGCTTGACGATCGGCCAGGTACCACTTAATCAGGACTCTACTCCTTCGACTTCGTAGCCTCGGCATTCGATCGCCCCTTCCTTCAGATGCGTGTCAAAAATCGTTGTTGGCGATCACTGTGCGCGAGGGGGATAACGAACGAGGTAAATTAATAGTGCGAGGTACCTAATATTTAAGAAAATGTCGCACTTGGACTTTCTTTTCAAATAGATTGCCCATAACTTTTCCAACGAACTAATTTAAATGCAAAAAGGAGTCAGGAGTTTTCCACTATTCAAATTTCAAACTCAATTCGTATACTTTGGTCATACCTATTTGGTTACTAATTAGGATATGTAACTTACAAGGGAAGATTCCTAGCTGGGAAATTAAAAAAATTATGAAACTTTCGAGATACCTGTGTATTTTTTTTTTGCCGCTCAAATTGACTCTAAGGGGTTGAAATTGACTACTGAAAATCCGGCTATTTTCCGAGTTTGTGTTATAACTCGCGAGCTGTAAGTTACCACATGATAGTTCTAATTATAAGAAGTAACTTTTGTCTGAAAACTTTTTTTCTATCTCTTACAGTTCGCGAATTATAACAGAAGATCGGGAAATAGCCGGCTTTTCGAGGGTCAATTTCACCCCCTTTGAGTGAATATGGGTAGCAAAAAAAATTGTGGAATACATACCTATATATCCTCTACATATCCCAAAAGTTTTATAATTTTTTGAATATCTTTGTTGAGGTCTTCCCTTTTTATCCAACACCTGTGCTAGCTCACTCAACGTTTTTTTAATTCCACTTCCTTCCTTCACAGTGCAATCACGAAGGATCATAACCACTAACACAGCATCTGTATAATTTATTACTTATTTCTCGACCATAATTTTGTAAATTTTTGCCTGTAAAATCAGCTTTCTGCATGATAAAATAAAAATTCATATTCAGAATGAACGTGACCCACGATCGATCGCGAAAATGATAAAAGCAAGCATGAAATTGTGAGATAAGCGGCTGAGTGGCGAAATACTTGGCCACAAGTAGCGGAAACGGAAAGAGAAATCTGCTCGTCGATGTTCTTTTCACGGAAAAATCCTTGTGATTAATCACGGAATGCGTTAATTATAAAATAGAGCGGCGTTTTGTGCGCAGCAACAAAGCAGACTGAAAGGGAGATGTTATCCAAGTTAATGTCTGAATTGAAAAGTAAAATGAATAATTTAGAGAAAAGATTCTGCTTCAAAATGGAAAGTGTTGGAGGAATTCTAACAATAATTAGATATGAAATGTCGATTTGCAAATGGACGCTTTCCAGCAGATTAGTGTTGCTACTTATGTCGAACTATGGGGTTTGTTAAAAAACACTAGTGTTTGTACTTTTTCCGATCGTGCAAATGTTTACTATCCCACAATTCATTTTCTAGATACTGAATGGACTTTTAGAAGATCCAGGAGGACGGACAGCAGACCGCAATTCATTTCGTTGGCTACCAGCTTTCTGACTGGTCTCCTCTCGACGAAGAATTGCGGTTAGGTACTTTTTCGACGAAAAGTATGTCAATATTGATAGGTTTTCGTATTGCTTTTGCATGTCTCGGCGAACGAGAAAGTGCAAAACCGCGGGTGTCTAGGACACTGATGGCCCGCTCTTCCTTTTTTTCTCTTTGTCCTCGAAATACTTAACTTTCGTCGAGAATAACCTCGCAATATAATGAAAATAAAAAGTGGCTGTTACGTTCAGAGACGCAGCAAAAATTGCTAAACCATTATTGTTAGATAGAAAATACTCGTCATAGGCTTTCTGAATATTCTAAGCGCAAAATGATGAGAGAATTCAATGAAAACGTATGCATTTTCATGGTTATTGAATTTTTCACCGTACACAGCGATTAATAATAAACAACCCGACGTGTAGGATTTCTAAAAATCGCTAGAAATCAAAGCTGTCAGCGCGAATCAACGCAGCTGGCTGACTCCAGGCTCGAAAATTAATATTCCATTACATAGAAGCGAATTTTACGGGCACTTTAA
This sequence comes from Andrena cerasifolii, assembly GCF_050908995.1. Lineage (NCBI taxonomy): Eukaryota > Metazoa > Arthropoda > Insecta > Hymenoptera > Andrenidae > Andrena > Andrena cerasifolii. The sequence goes on along the minus strand of NC_135124.1, from coordinate 10,343,272 downwards.
TGCCGTTGCAAGCCCCGTTAAGAAACACTTTTTGCGAAATCGTACTTTTTTCGTCTCGAAAGTCTGCTGTCATTAGCTTCCGCAATTAAATAGTTGCGCGTCTAGCAACTGTGTTAATATCTTCCTCGACTAGTTACATCGACTTTTCTTTCTAGAATTAAGGGGGTATACCCGTTTGAACCCTCGGAAAATGTATACATTTTGTGGATTTTTTTACAAGTCAACGGTTTGATGCAGATTTCCCGTTTTTTAACTATGTTTACATAGTATTATGAACTACTTATAAAAAAAGTTTCAGTTAAAAAATTATTGTTTTTCGGAAGTTACGGATACATGTCCGAAAGTCTCTCGATTTTAGACGGCTAAACGGTGGCCCTAAAAACTCGCGCTACGTTCAACCAATTTACTTCAAATTTTGCATGCAGAATCATAATAAGATTCCACATCGTCCAACGAAGGCGATTTTGAAAATTTTGAAAAATAAAGAAATGGTGAGAGATCAAAGGTAAAGTTAAATTTTTCTAAGAGAAAAATCCACCTTTTTCCTTTATAAATAATAAACGGGGAATCAAAATAAAAAAAGCCTTCGTTGGACGATGTGGAATCTTATTATGATTCTGCATGCAAAATTTGAAGTAAATTGGTTGAACGTGGCGCGAGTTTTTAGGGCCACCGTTTAGCCGTCTAAAATCGAGAGACTTTCGGACATGTATCCGTAACTTCCGAAAAACAATAGTTTTTTAACTGAAACTTTTTTTATAAGTAGTTCATAATACTATGTAAACATAGTTAAAAAACGGGAAATCTGCATCAAACCGTTGACTTGTAAAAAAATCCACAAAATGTATACATTTTCCGAAGGTTCAAACGGGTATACCCCCTTAATAGCTGTAGCTATCGAAAATATAATTCTCTACAGATGCAGCAGAGCACGAGACCCATGGCTCGATATTTCGTGAAATTTCATCTTTTTTAGGTCGTCGCTTGCCTGACTTCTACTTGCTCCTTGACACAGAGAAGCTACTCTACTTCCACTCCACCGAAATTGGAACGAACTCACAGTTACGCAAGGTAAGTGAACGAAAATTGCCTGCATTAGCTTCCGAAGAAACGGAATTCTCGGCGTGCTCGGCAAATTGGATGGTCAGAGGAGAACAACGGATCAACAATGGTGTCCCGTGGAGTTGGTTCCTGTATTTAAATCTCGTGGCACTCTTCGCGTGGGCATTGTCTCGCGAAAGGAGTTGTGCCTGGTTCGACTCCGAGTACCAGTGAAAAGGGACTCTACGCGACAATTGGTGGCTTTGAATCGAAATACATAATTGAACCCACGAGCGCCGTCGAGGGGACCTCGTTTTTTCGACGGCGCATTAAAGCTCCTGAGACCTGGAGAGAGTGCTATTGTGGTACGAGTGCACGTGCGCGGAACGAAATTACGAGCGCACGCGTTGCTGCGAAACCTCGGCACAGAGGTTATCCGTTCCTTATCCTAACTATTTTATATCCTTCTTATTAATAAGAACAACGATCGCGATAACGCGATAGAATGCACCTGAAAACCGACTCCTTTCAAACAGGATATCTCGCATCGAATTATATCTCACAAAAAGAAGTCCCTCGTGTTTTCATTCTAAACTAATGGCCATCTTTTTACTAAAACGGCAATTACCGATTAGAAACTAAGTAGCAAAGATGCGAACTTTTAGTGGCGATCAGAAAAAAGGTAGAGACTAAAAAGTTACATTCCCAACTGGGTAAAAATCCCCGGCGAAGAAATGGTTTCTTATCATCCTAACTCCTTGCTATATCTCTAATCAGAAAAGAGAATGCCTCGTAGAACCTAGAAGGCGACAGAGGTTTTCTCCCGGAGGCGAGGCTACGGGAAAAGTAAAAGGTTAAATCGCATGAGTGCGTGTCCAGAGATAGGAGATGATGCGCCAAGGCGCGTGCAGAGGTTCAGCAAGGACAAAAGCCCGGAGACCCCGAGAAGCGGGTATGATGGAAAGCGAGCGCACGAGCCTGACGTCGGCTGTATTTCGCCCGACCGCGACGACGAGACGCTCCACGCGAGTTTCACCAGTGAAATGCAAACCATTCTTACGCGGCCGACCGCTGAAAGTGCCGGTGAAACCTTCTAGCTTCCACTAATAAACACTTGCGTGTATATTTACGATACGTTCACTCTGGCATCCTCGTCAAGCATCAGCCAGATGTGTGTCCCATGGGCTTGCCTCTGGGAGGATATCCGCTTTTCCTGTCGAGCATGCTGCTCTGACGATGTAGCTTTAGTTACCGAGCTACTGACACACCGAAAGCCACCCAGTGTATTTTACTTCTCCAAGTAGGATTGGCATGTTGTGGGATTAAACGGTTCACGATGAATGTCAGAGCGTAATTGTGCAGCCGAAAGGAAAGAAATGTCTAGGTACCGTTGGATTTCGAAGTATTACTTAATTCTGAAAGAAGTTAATACTGAAAGTTTTGGGAAGAGACGATACCACGACGATCTGCTTGCGATCTAAATTCTTTCAAGACGCGAAGCAAACGTAAGGGTCAACACGAAGAGTAATCACTTCGAAACGCTATCTTGCTCCGCGCGTTTGTTTAAGTTCTCCAGCAAGATGGCTACTGAAAACCACCTGGACAAACATGTGCATCGATTTACGTGACACCCTGTGTCTACAACAGCTTTACGGCGAGTGTGTTAAGTACAGAGCAGCGATATGCTTGCGATCATTTAATCTTAAAATTAGAGGTTCGAGGGTGGAGAGTAAAGACTCGATCGCCACATGTGCAAGCTGCTGAATTCGTGAGCCACGATACAAAATGATACTAAACGACTTGTTGAAGTAACATTGTAAAATCAGCTGGCCAGCGCGAACCTCTAAACGAACGCTACATAAGCTCGCCCTCGCGTTTGTCTTCGGAGGACTTAAGTCACACATCGGTAACTTTAACTATGGTGCCCCTTAAAATTCCAAAACACATCGAACACGTCTGCATTCTCCATTATCGTTTATTAGAACCTTAAAAGCGCCTATAAAAAAACCTATGCACGTTCTTCGCTAAAACTCCTACGACTCACGAAGCCACTATAATATCCAGACACCTCGACCCGCTTCGCTGAGCATAGTAGTCAGAACCACGTGCAAAAAGCACCATGGCAAAGCCAGAAATCAGTTGCTACCCCAGCTCGAGTATCGCGGCTCTAAAGTACGAGCGGAAGAAACTTTAATCGGAAATAGGCGCGATGGTACAAAGAGCCGCGAGGCCAAGAACACGCGCGCATCTTCGTAGAATAGGCAGCGATTCGAGGGTGGCCGCGAAAAAGCGGCGGTAAATTCAAAGTCGGCCCACTCCGTGCACTCGGTGTCCTTAAAGAATTGAATGGACGATGATTCGCGGCTGTTGGGCCGCGGTTGTAAATTGGACGCGCGGACTCTTTTTCTGGCGACGCTGGCTGGCCAAGGTTGCAAGATGCTTTCCAGGTTCGCGCGAGGAGAATGTGGGCGGGCATTGTCCGAGTTTGAATGCGACATCGGACACGGCCGGCGATAACTCGGCATTAATACCGAGAGAAACTCGCCGCGCTCGCGGATATAATGCCTTTCAACGTGCCCGCGTTGCGGTTGTACGCGATCCCAGCCTTATCCTCGGCTCGCGACCACCTCTGACCGCGCTATCTGCGCGCTCCATCCGCGAACATTACGCGTTAATTCGCGTGCCCGCGAAGCCTGGATGCTTAGCGAGCGTCCGCGAGGAGCACCCTCCTCGCCGGGGTATCTGATAGACGGAAACGGCCCATCCTCGAACCAACTGCTAATTGAGTAGGGAACACTGGTGCGCTTGGGTCCATTGTTGCAGGGACTCTGCTTGCTGGGTGGTTCAAGTAGGCACGAGGTGATGGTGCGGAGTGTAGAGAATTTTTAGTATTGAGCTTTAGCCTGACGAGGGTTTTCTGATCTGAAAGCTTCGATAGGCCTTGAAGCAGAATTGCAAGAGTTCACGCGTTGCCGAGAGATGATCCCGTAGGGTTGGATAATTGAGAAGAATTATCGAACGTGATTCAGTTGATATGTCTTCCCACTGGCCAGAGAGAGGTGGTGGTAAACTTTGCACCGCCGTGTCTTCGAAAGAGAAATTTAAAAATACACACGAGAGAACTGTAACGAGTATCCGGAGGTTTTGTAATTAAAAGTTTCCACCGGTTACGTGAAATTTTGTTCTCGTTTGGCGGTCTCATGTACTGGCATTCGTGTCATTTAATTGAAATCGCGTGACGGCGAGCGGGAGAAAGCTTGTTTTCGGTCTGTATTACAAACTGAATAAAACGGCTTCGTCAATTTAAGCGTGCCTCTAAATATTTTGCTGACTGCCTCCTCAAGCCTTAATACATATCTCTAACGCAGCTGTGTATGTCTAAATAAATGCTGAATAATAAAAAATGAAGTAAACTGACTGAACTAAGTTAATGCACTGAAACTATTGTTATAATAACTTCATGGCTACTTAATCCTCTTCGTGCTCGATACCACTCTTGTGAAATTCATACTTAATCTCATTAATTTCCCTTATATGCCCCCTCTTAATGAACCTCTGAAGCCATGCGTACGCGAACTGAAGCGCAGAAAATTAAAAAAACATTAAAATTGATTGTCGTACAAAGGGGAGAAGAATCAACTGTGCTACTCCAATTGGACGTTCGATGAGTCTGAGATGATAACAGCAGAGATGCGCCTATAAATGGGCATTGCGTGGCCGGGCCGTTAAAAAAAGCTTGAATTACTAGGGAAACACCATCATCGGTTGAATAACGAGGGATAAACAAAGGTCTATAATCGCGTAACACGCTTTCTAATACCAGTCCTAGGACGCATACGAGCATCTACTCTTGTCGCTAGCTAAAAGTGGGACACGTTTGAGTAACGCTTTTAGGCTCTACGTACAAGCGGGTTTATTGCAACGGGTATTTTTTTACTTTTGTTACTATGGAAGGCTGAGTCATAGCTTCTAGGAAAATAATGCTGCGTTCGAATTCCTTCTTAACGACTCGCCTTCGATAATCACGGAATCTTATCCTCGACCTGCCATTCTGTAAAATTGCCTTCGTCCACCACCATCCTGTTAGTCTGGAACTAAGGAAATATTATCACGTGCGTAATTTCTAAATTCTTTAAAAATAAGAAGCCATTCGTAGGTCAAAATTAGGTACCAGAAGGCTCCCCTGCTTTCAAGAGCCAACTCCAAATGACAGAAAATTAGATTCGAAGCAAGAGAAATGGCGACGAATTTTTTTAATTAAAAATTCAAAGAGAATATGATGAAGAAATATACCTATGTCGATGAAATTCAGGGAGGTGGAGCTGCCCTTGAGTAATCAATTCATTATGCCCCAACTATGGCATTCCACGTTAAAAATTTCTTTCTACTACAATACTACAACACATTTGCATAATGAATTTTTTCAGCAACACTCTTTCTGATTTACAACTACCGCGTTGGGTGTTCCACTCAAGAGAGCAGTGTACGAGAACTATAAGGTCGTCGAATAAAGTGACGCCACCCCCTACTGAATTATGAAAGACCTTCCACTAATGAGAAAATTAGTACATCGAAAATACACGCGGGAAGCAAGCAGCGATCAGCATAACTCAGAGCACGAGGCATTTAAGAATGCTGACAAAGTCTGCGCCCTATCTTCCTTGAAAGCAGATCGATCGGATCGATACCGCGAAAGTAAACTTGCGAAAGAAAAGCCTCGCACTTGCGCCTACGTCCAGGATTGCCCCGATCCGAGAGATAGCCGCGGAATTAACATAAATTAGAAAATCTGTTGTTCCCGTAATTTATGCCGGGCGAATTCCTTCCAGCTCGCTGTGTTCCAGCGAAAAACAATGCACTATTAAAGGCGCGTCTTCATAACGAGTAGGGCATTGCTAATTGCGCTCGATGCTTGTTCTTCAGTGGCCAGGCGTAAAGTCGTTCCGAGGAGAGATCGAATGTATACGACTTCCCATGAAAATCCAAAGGGAACGGATTATGGAAAACGTACGTGATACGCGTTCAGATTTAGACGAGAGTTTCTTCTTTCCATTAAAAGCATGAATTTAGCACGGATAGCACAGTTTCCCTTTGCACACACGTGAAATATATCGTTGCAATTACATTGCCTTGCTCACTTTCGAGTTATTATACTCGCCGGGTTACTAAATAGTGTTGTTATTGTAGTAATATATGTACTTACTACACTGCTCGAAATAATTAGACGACAGTATCACTGGGCTGTTCGTGTAAACTCCGTTGATGAAGAGGGGAGTGTATCCTTATATGTCCTACTGTAACTTTGACTACTAGGGTAGCTTTGACCAAAAAAAATTAGATTTTTATAATAAATTCCTGTAGCATCTATTGTATAAAAGGTATTATTCTCAGACAAAATGCATCTTGGAGTAGGCAACTAAAGCTACTCAAGGCGTTTTGTCTGAGAGTAACGCCTGTTCTACAATAGATGCCAGGGGAATTTATTTTAAAATCTACTTTTGTTATCACAATTAACCCATTTGACGGTATACCTAATTTCTATAGTAGATTGGGGCTTGTATAACACTGGATACCTTCCTGAATGGTGAAACCACTCGAGTCGGCGATTTTCTATTTATTCTAAGCAGCGTGATTATTTAACCGCGTGAAATGTAGAACTTATACAATAGATCCCCGAAGCTTCTTCGGGAACCAACGTCGAGATTGTGTTTCCCCAATGACGAATAGAAGTTTGCTCCGGGATTAAAGCATAATCTCTCATTGTGAAATCTTCACAAAGGACGGTATTATTTTACTGTTCACAAGGACTCGTACGAAGATGAAGCGCGTCCATTTTCCTCTACCCACTGAAAAGTCACTTCCGCTTACAGTTCGTGGTCGCGCTGCTCGTACATGCATTCCGCTCGCCACGAATTAATTATAGGCCATGCATAGTGGATGAGCATAGTTGTAACAGTACCCACAGACTGCTAAACAAACAGTCTATTAATATCTGATTTGTAAGATATGTTCATTAACACCCAGCGAAAAAGTATTTGTTGTCCCGTTTATGCACCAAATTCTGAATTCGAAATCACTGGATACACGTTTCAAAATATCGCACTGCTAGAATACTTTATATTCTATAAAACGCGGTCTCTAATGTCACCTAATTAGCGCCACAAGTGTATTAATTATTTCGTTCCACCGTGAGAAACTTATCACGCGCCCACCTTCCGCCAATTAATTTTCCAACTCAATTTCCGTAATGTGTAATAGCAATTTTCTGTGCTATATAGCGCAAGTGTAAACGAGTAATAACAAATGTAAATTAACTTCAGTACACATTCCGGTCTCGGCATTAATGAATATGCAGGAAAATTTCGTTGGCAAACAATCCCTTTATTACACATATCCACCCAGTTCGAATTTGCATACTCGATTCGTGTATCGGGAAATGGAGCTGCGACATCAATATATGTGCGATTCGTCGTCCCGCCGACAAAGCGACTTGCGAATTGCCCTGTTGAACGTGCCATTGTAGAACTGGGGCGAAGGGTCTTGTCCTATTCTTCGATTACGCGTTTCCGCCTGCTCCATTTCGGACGCGCTGCTAAATTCGCTCCTGGGAGTCGATGAAACGTTGTTTAAATTTAAAAAACGATCACGAAAGTTTTCAGTAGCCTTTCTCACAAATACTTCTACTTTAGAATCTCTTTAAACTTAAGTAGTTTCATCCCTGTGGTGTTTTCTTTTTAATTAATTTTCTCGTAAGCTAGCCCGAAAAAATTTGTTCAAACTACTATTAAAATTTTCAGGAGAAACAAAGAATTATATTTCGCGAAGCCTTCAAGGTTTTCACTATCAGACAATTTGTGCACCAATGCATAAGCAGATATTGTTATGATTCTGATGGAAGTGGCACAATCAGTCGAAAGCCTACGAGGAATAATCAATACGCTTTAGAGTTCTGAATCTCTGCCAAGTTTGATTTCTCTGAACAGGGTGTTTGTTTACATAGAAAACTTCACGTTCCACGTATGACAGAAGAGACCCAAACGCGCCGCGAGAATCTCAATGGAACAGAAAGCAGGCGAATACACTAAAACTATCATGTTCAACAAATTTACAGCCAAGCTTTCAAACAGTGCAATCAATTTCAATTTACAATTCCGAACATGCAGGACACCTGTGCACCGACGAGTAAGAACTTTCCAATTTATATACTCCAATGTCTTCGATGGTGCAAATAGTTAATTGAGCACTACCCGACAGTGAGTAAATTTGACATAATTATAGACACAGTCCCCTTTTATCCCCGACTTGCGATGGGTCATAAATCAAACACACGTGTACGCTCCTAGGCGTAGTTGGAAGCACGCGATTCAGCGTCGCAAGATACGTCGTGCGTTTCAAAGCTGGGAGAAGATTCTACTAACACAAAACTGAATCACGCGACTCAACATCGTTCACCTCCACCCAGAGGAACCCACTCTCGATCGATCCTATCAATCCCCTCGAAACACGAAGCTAAACCCACCAGCCCTTGCCCCCAGATATCATCAAGAAACCTTAACCCGATTACAACCGCAGAAACTTGCCACATTACCGAAGTTCGTCTTCATCGTCTTCCCGGGCCCCGGTCCCGATAAAAGCAACCTGGCCGTCTCTCTAATTCGATATGCCATTAATCCCCCATTTCGTCGTCAGCGTACGCCCTTCGATCGTGACTCGTCGCGATTCGCTTTCGACCCGGTTGCAGTTCGTAAAAATTCTTCGCCAGGCTTAATTGCCTCGGGGATCACGAGACAGCGGTTAGCTGCTGGTTCTTCCGTAATGGAAATTTTGCGAAGCTTATCGGCACGCCACCGCCGCCCGTACTATGCCCGTCCAGGCCCTATTCCTATGTGTATAAACCTCCGATCGACCGGCGAACACCGAATCCATAATCCGTGCCAGGATGCACCTGCCTCCCTGACAAATCGCTCGAGTTATTCCGCAACGGAACGCGCGATTCACCCTTTCGTTAGAGCCCAAGAATCTGTCCGCGGCGGACAGAGGGAGGGGCGACCGCGTAACCGCAGATGCAGGCTTTAACAAGAGAAATTTCTCTGTTCGTTGCTCGAATTTCTGTCTACATAACCCGCACCGGTACGGAGAAAGTGAGTGCTTTTTTCATCCACCGCGTGGACGTGGTGGAATTTCAGCGTTTCGTCATCCCTGGCCCGAGCGTTACTATGCGATTCGGCAAAGGGTAATTACGGGAGAGTTGCCGCAATTTGCGTAAAATTGTCACCGTGTCTAAATTTTACAACGGAAGCTTTTCCCAAGGATATGTATTATTAGTCGAGCATCTTGCGCTACTACTTGCATCAACGAAAGTCAAAATTTTAATATTTCTCACCGTTAAAAAATTAAAGTTTTAATTTGTGGTAAACTCTTAACGTTTACACTCACTCTAAACGTTTTAATGTTTACTAAACTCTGCCAGTGCGGCATCTCCCCCACAATTACCCTAGCGAAGCTCGGCGCTTCGAGCCTGAATATGATCGTGGACGTGGCACTTGGTTCGGTACAAATTCGACCATACGAGATACATTTAATGAATTACTTCCCAGGATCACGTGTTCCTGGCGGAGACAAAGAGCGCTATAAATAACGGATGAAATTAATATTTCCATGCGCATTACCTCACGCGTACTTTCTCAAATGAGGTGATCGATAGATATACAAATGTGCCTCGGTGTGTACGTGCCCCGGCGCGCGTGCACGAAACGAATGAGTCACGATCAGACGTAACCACCGCTCGGATAGAGCGCAGCCTGTAATCAAATAGGATCTACGGTACGATCCAGCGAGCAAGACGCGTACTCGTGAAAGTCTGGCCACCTCGCGTTACCAGCAGAACTTGTTCAGTCACACTCCACCGTCTGAATATAATAAACCGAGGGGGCTTTCGATAGAAATTGAATTTGTTTCATTCTGTTGGCCGGCTCGCGCGGTTACACGCCGGAAAGGACGAGAGGGGAACGGAGCCGAGTCTCGTTTTCATTCAGACGCTCCGCGATTTTACAACCGCGTCCATTGAGGTGAACACGCGGTCCGAGGGGGTTAATTGCCTTCCTAAGCGACTACCAGTATCTGGCGCAATAACGAGCCGCGAAATTTCGACCCGGATACGTACTATTTGCAGCGATTATTGTTTTTATCGCTTCGCGCCCTCAGACTCGCCCATCGCCTCTGCTACCGACGTATCGAGCAGCTAGGCGCCCGGCTATTTCTTCCTTATTGCTGCAGGAAGCGTGTTAATTACTGTTTGCATTCTTGTTGCACGCCACGGGGCCGATCCGATCCGTAAGAAGCGGCTCGCGGGCTCGCGAGATCGTGAATCACGGAACCGAACGGGAAAACGCGGGCTCTAGGAAAATCGATTGGCTTGGCTTCTTGGCGCGGCGGAACGCCCGGCTAGAATGGATGGAACGTTTCCTTTGAGAAACGACCTCAACGAATCATTTCACTGTGCAAGGATAAGAACTTCCTTTCTATTGCTCCTGCAGCGCGACGAGAAGTGGTAACGAGCATAACAGGATAACAGATCAACGAAAATACTACAAAGCTTGCGGAAACTTTCTAAGCCGCGTCCCCACCTTCTGGCACTTCATCTGCCGCACGTTTCGGAGCAACCAGAAATCTTCAGAGGCGCGTCTCGTGGGTACATGGAGCACGGATCCTTCTAAACTATATTTCTTCGGATATAGATGTAAGATAAGACCGAAGTAAGATCGAAATCGTGAATTCAGGATCGAATTCGTGTGATTCGAGGTTCGTTCGGAGTTGAAGAAATTCGATTATTACGCGTCACAGGTGAACAACTGCTCCCTAAGTTCGCTCGACTGTGTCGCTCGGGAGTTAATAAGGGTGAAGACGATCGACCAGCCGAAACTGTTTCCGGCGGCGTCGGCCGGAGAGTGTCGCCGACGGTGGGTGAATGTAAACCGACCGCAATAACGATACCGTTACCGATTTTTTAGCGCGGTTAGCACGCGAATAGGTTTGCCGAGCACGGGGCCGCACGATGCGCCCGCAATCCCGACTCCTGCGCGCGATTCTAGTACACTCGATATCTCTGCAACGAGTCGCGGGGATTCTGAGCGTGCTGCGATCACACGCGCCAGCGAGAACCGGGGCAAAAGAAGAAAACACTGCGCGTAACCGCAACCAGTGGATTAAGTAATAAGTTTCTTTCAATTTTGAGGGCGCGCGTGTGCCTACATGGGCTTTCCTTGAAACCTCCAACTTTTACGAAGAACTCTGAGTAGAAACCTGGAACAGCATTCGGTTTGTACTGGCAATCTGGTTTTAATCAACCTGACACTAACGAAGATCGAATAACTGCAGAACCATGCGAAGCTTTAATTTACTAAGCTAGCCAGAGTTCGTTTGCCAAGGATTTCAGATTATTCACAGATGAAAAGTAACAATAAGAAACGAATCCAAGTTCCACAGGGAAATTATGTAAAATTAATTTAGCGATTTCCTTGACGAATTTACTTGTCAACGCGGCTATTTTTTTATTAGAAATTTTGGATTAGTATAACTTCCTGAGAAAAGAGAAAATTCCTGCGAAAATATTGACGGCGAAAACATAGATAACGTTTGCACTTTCGCTGGTGCTGATTGTGCCATGTATAATTATCGCTTTATCAAGCCGTAGATTAGAATATCTGCTTACGACTATCAACGCGTCAAATATTTTTCTTGTCGGGAAAGGATCTGGTGGCCCGAGTTCGTTATCGATAGCCTACAGCATTATCGTCCGTGCTTCGTGGTACGGATGGAATAACCGAATTCGGATAATGATCCAAACGGCAGCGTAATTTAAGAGTACACAAAACGCTTACCCGATTGTGCTCGATCGACTGAATCCGCTCTCACCGTTTACCATGCCATCGAGATAAAGTTCGTGACGGTCGTCGTTCTGAATATAGACCAAAGGGACGGCACGGGGCTCTTCAGTTCTAAGCCCTCCACCCTGTATTCCTTGTATTCTAAAGGGCACATTTACGTATAGCATTTCTTAGCCGAAACTCGTCGATATTCGATGAATCTTGGGCCATAATGGCCGCGACTGAAGAACAACGAAAGGACCAAACTAAGTACCTTTTGGTAGGAGGAAACAACGGAGGTGAGCTGTGCAACCCTCTGCATCTCGATTTTCTAATACAATCGACATGGAAGAAAGTGGTTGCTCAAAGCTACTCCTCTACTTTTATATATTAATTTTCTTTTTAATTCCTGTCGGCTATGGTGGCAATTTTTGGAGTAATGAAATTTTTTGACTGATTTCTTTTTCACTTGAAGTGTTTGAAGTAGAAAATGATAGAAGAATAAAAAAAGGAAGTTAATTAGATGTATAGTGGAGATAATATATTTGAGGAACCAGATGATTTCGTTTCGACTTTGAAAATCGTTCACGTGCCAATTCTTTGTTCACCAATCAACTGAGATACTCTAAGAATATTAAGAGTCCTTTATGTCGCGGCTCTTGCTAAAGGTCTCTTAAAAATTTCACTTTTGCTACTTGAAACACGCTTGAGTGAACGCAGGTAGGCTGCGCGAGTAAGATGCTAATTAAATTTACCCTAACGGCAGGGTCAGAGCTTCAGCGAACTCTAGTATACTCCCCGTGACCAGGACATCAGGGTTTAATACGTTAATAAACAAGTCGTCGGTGGTCATTGCTTCGGCGGTGTTCATGGAATTCGAAATTGTTTCAATGGGATCACTTTCGGCAAAACTGGACGTGGTCGAGTCCGCGGATCGATTTCTCGACTGATCTTCGCCTGGAAGGAAGCCCGACTGAATTTCGTCACGCCAGCCTCGATGAATATTACGTTATTGGATTCGCAATCCACGTAATGCGAGAAAAATGGCGAAGCATGAACTTTCAGCCTCACATCGTCGAACTTCTTTCTTCGTAATATTCATCGACTCTTTTATTCCGAACAATCGAGTATTTGACTCTACCTAATTTCTATAAAGTTTCTACTTTCATTTTCTCCAAAAATCAGTATATATGTGAATTTACTTCTAACCATATCAAAGAAAAAAAATATGAAAATACGATATCGTGGATGAATTCCAGTACAGTAGAACTCCCATAGAGTCTCACCTCCAGAACGCCATAAAGGTCCACTAATTATCCCCACCACCTCTTGAAACTAACCCCAGTGGCCGGCCCTTCGGACCACTTTTTTGGAAGTCGTTAGAAAATTGAGCGATACCCCCCGCGAAATTCAGTGGTGAATACACGAGTTTTCAGTCAGACGTGGTGGCCAGATGTTTACGACCCTTCTTAGAACCTCCAGAAAGGTTAACGACCCTACCATAAACATGAACCGTCTGGAAAGTCCTACTGTGTGGCAATTTATCACACCGAATCTACGTATCGCGTTAAATTCCCCCAGCGAGCAGATGCCAATAATTTTAGTTTATACGCTCCAGACGAGCCCACTGTATCAAAGAACGGTACGACAAAATACAGGCAAACGTACACAGCAACGGATGAGTGAATTAGTCGCTGAATTCACATATTTTAATAATAGGATCAATAAGCCCGCATGTACGTCTACTTCCACGACCACCCTCATAATCAACGCTCTAAACTGTTTAAAGCATATACTTGTATCGCCGTCGGTGTTTGTAATGGATGTCGAAGGTCCTTCGTTTTCGAGCCCCGTGAAATGATCCGAAGGGTCGTCGTCAGTCCCGTACCACCTCGTTTCGACCACACGGGTCTGGGACCAGTCAGCCGAATCCCCGTCTTCCGGTATACGCTCGTTCATCGTGGACACTGGCGAATGATGTTTTGTCGACGGTTTAATGCACAAACAATTATGGATTCTCGATTTCGAAATAAAACCGATTTGCCGGACGAGATGACCCTTTCCGAATGGGGGGTGGGAAACAATTACGGTACGAAGAGAATCCACTGGTCATTTGAGGCGATTACACAGGCCGCAAAGATGAAATTAGGAAAAATATAATGCGGCAGCCACCGTCAGTGGCTTTCGTTCCTACGATAATTGTATTCCGTGCGATTAAATACGAACAGCATTATTCTAGCATAGAGAAATTTTCTATTATCCCCAGTGTTTCTTAGCGTTAAGAAGGGAGAAAGCTGAGTTATTGTCGGACGAACATCGAGGAATGACTCGAGCCTTTGTCCTGCGTGTATAATGACAATTTTACCGCTACGAGCTTCCAGCATCACGCGACTCAACAAGCTCTCCGTGATTTCCACGATTTGGGAGGTAGAGCTGCCTGCTTCCTTCTCGATCCCACGATTCCCTCCGCTCTTCGATCTCATTAAACGCTTCAGGTAGTGGACAATGTTCGGTAGCTTGGATCTGATCTGTTCGTTACGATAACTGAACGAGGTTTCGATCGAAAACAAGAGGCAACGAGGCGTGATTTCGCGAGGTGTGTAGCATTATGAAAAGCAACAGCTGCAGTGTGCGCTAAGAACTTTTCGAGAGAGGCATAACGAAAGTTCCTCATCTTTTTTTAATATTTCCACGCGCGAAGTATTCCAGAAGAAATGATTTCTATTGACAAAAATAAGTTAGAACTTGAGAGTCGCGCTCGAGACGTGTCGATAGCGAAATTAATTACACTTCTTTCCTATTTCGATAGAAAAATATGCAGTCCCCTTCTGAATTCCTCTTCCCCATTACTACAAAACAATTCTCTACGAAATTCTCTTTGATCTCACCTTCTTGGTTATTGTACCGTTAGCAAACAATTTCGCAGCATTTTCATTATTAGCTGCGGAACTGCCCGAACTTAATTCCCCCACGGCGTTCGACTCAAACAAATCATTTTCGGACACGGTGTTCGACGAGCACCCATCGCTCATTGCCGTGTCCGGAAGATTCAACGAAACAATATGAGCAAAAAATGGGCCTGCTAGGTCACTTGTCAATTTACATATCACACGATTCGACCATCAACGATCATCTATCGACCGTCGTTTCTCCATTAACATCGCATTCATTGTTTCCCACCAATTGCTTTACTACTTGAAGTTTGAACGAATACACCACGACTTGTCTCTAAGAGTTTCATGGGAAATTTGTATTACGTACTATTTCACTCTGTTTAACGATCTTAACCTACCACTAATATTACGTTTTAAGGAAGCAGCGCGAACAATAGCAATAGTTCGACTAGCAAACACCTGCTGCAACATTGAAACGTAAATGACGAAAAAGATCACGCCATTCGTTTTGAAACGCAAGACCCTTTACGTAATATTTCATGTTATTCCGGACAACGTACATTAAATGAATTTTACGACGTCTCACGCTCTACCACAGTCCCGCCTAATTACAATAAACGTGCGCGATTCGAGAGATTCATTCCAGAGCGATCATAACCTACGATTCATTCTTCAACTGTCTAATATAAGTGCGGTTATGGAATCGTCATGAAATCTAATAGGTAAAACAGGGGTGGTACTAATCTCTGTTACCAGAAGAGATTGACAATTCGCAGTATTCATTTATGAGACATGGCGAGGGTAATCACTGCCGGCGGTGATCACATAGCTTACGCTAACTCGCCTAGTAATTACTGGAATCGGATTGCCGCTGACCTGGTAAGTGTAAGGTGTACAGGAGACGTGGAATTCTCTGCTCATAATAGAGAAGACACGGGGCGGTTGTAAAATCCAGCTGACGGATCTCGGGCAAGTGTCAAAATGCCGGTGGCGCCATCTTGAACTCGTCTGGAGTCGAGGTCGTCAAGCTGTCACGAGGAATGATTCTCGGTTCGTCGCGAGCACGAGTGCCATCCTTGAGGTTATCCCAGCACCGACGGCAAAGAGGATCACGCCCCCCTTCGCCCTGGTATTCTGCCCTTCGCTCGTGCCCCACGTCGTTACGAGGCACGCGAGCACATCCGTTGTCAAAGCCACCAGTACGAGTCACAAAACACACAACACACTTATTCACGCTGCCGATAGCGGGAACGGCGGTGTCCCGTCGAATTAATCACAACGCTCTTCGATCGGACGGTATCGATTACAGGCGCCCCGAGAATCAAGCAGGCGCGCGTGTACCGGTTGGATTGGAGTACGTTCATACGGATACATATATCACGGCACTCTCCCACCTTACTACGCCATTTTCGAGCGAGCAGGTATGTAACGCGACCGCGATACGAACGAACCACCGCTCGCGCCTACTGGCAAGTGCCGACTGCCGCCAATAACCACCACCAGGCGGACGCAACATGGCGGCGCGGTGCTGCGCGCGCACAGCCCCCAGCGCCACCGCGGGAACCGTTTGAACTGACCCCGCGACTACCGTCGCTAGCCGTAACCCCGCGATCACTTTTTCTCGTATTTCTTTATCGCTCTTGTAATCCTTGCGCATACTCGCGGCCGGCTGTTTATCAATTCCAGTAAAACGATTAAAGAGGCACGAGCTCTCGGGATGGAATGTATATTCTCGCTACTTCCCGAACAGATTATTTCCGCGTCCACTGCCGCGGAACCAGACGCCCAACAATTTCGGTCGGTTAAAAATAAACCAAATGAAAAAGATACTAGCCGACCTTGGAGTTACGAAAGCTTATGTAATCTGTGCTCTTTTTATGCGTTATGCTCGCGAATGCCTACGTACAATATAGCTCTGAACGGGTAACTGTACTGTTTCGGAAGCGAAACGTGGGTAAAACGCTTTTACGATATAGGTGGTGGATATTACACCGCATTTCGGTATAATATTAGCGGGAGCATTCTGTATTTTCTACGGGAAGGGTCATTATCTAATTTCGACGAATTATTTACAGCAAGCCGTGATTTTACTTCCGACGACATTCGCGCAGCATCTTTTGCATTTATCGGACCCCGTGCCTGTACCACGCGGTGGGTACTTGGAGGATGGATGCTTCTTCTTCTTCGACGACTCGATCACGATATTTCGCGGTATCAGAATGTCGTTCCATGGAATTTCGACGTCATCGGTGTCGCAAGACTCCTCCGATGGTGCTCGTATCTCTATCGGCTTCTCCAGCACGAGATCGTTCCACGGGATTTCCAGCGTAGAGTCGCAACTTGCCGGGTCAGCTTGCCTCGACTGTACCACTTCCGTGATTATCAGATCTTTCCACGGCAGAGCCATTTTACCCAAGGATTCCTCTTCCGTTGGTTCCTTCCCGGTCTCGTCGCCAGCGTCCTCGTCCTGGCCATGTAAAGGCATCAATGACAGGTCTTGGCGGATTCTCATGCCGGCTGCCGGTAACGCGATGTCCTTCCATGGCAATTCGATTTTCGAGTCGCACAGTATAGACACGTCCGAGAACTCCTTCTTCAAGTTCCTCATGTACGGCTCGTGATACATCTCCTCCTCGGAATTGAACACCAGAGTTTGCCTCTTCCTCTTGCACTGCTCCCGATTCTTTTGCTGCTGCCTGTGCAATTTCTGTCGGATACAGTAACATCCTTTCATCTTCCTCTTCTCCTCGGCCATATTGATCGATTATTGGCAAACTCGTGCGACGATGTCGAGGTGTGAATTATTCGTCGAAACGGTACTTGTTAATTTTCTTGGCCGTGCCTAACCTCGCGTCGCGTCTGACAGGACTATTACTTGCTTTGTTTTACCGGGAAGATGCAGCGTGGTTCACATGGGGCATACGTAGCTGCGAACAGTTTATTTTACATTTCGCAATAGGCGTGAATGTGAACGGGCATAATTTATGAATAGAGTTTCTCATCATCCTCCCTTGATCCGTTTAAACGCACATCGCAGGACGTTTCCGTTGTCTCCGACTGAGTTCCACTCGGTGCTTCGTATCGGAGTTACGTGCAAATCTAAGTAGTTTGGTGACTTCGTGGAATATTTGAAATTTTGTACGGTCATCGTTGGGCTGATGCAAATACTCGGTACGTATACGTACGCGCGTACGTACGTGTGCACGTACGCGCATGTATGTAATACGAAGTACGAACAGAATCCGTTTCAATCACGCGCATTGACCAATCGTTCATACCTTTCAGCGCGACATCTGTCGGCGAACGTTGGTATAATGTTAAAAATCCACTAGTTGCCGATAAAAGGAAATCCGTGGTGGCTCTGGCTTGATTTCACTAATAAAAGATTCAGGAAAAAGTGCAAGGACAGGGTTTGCAGTCGGGGCGTCCGCGCGATAAAATTTAACCCTTAAAATAACCGTCGACGGGGCGCAGTACAGGGCAGCCGGGCGCAGAGGGGATGCTGGAAGAATAGTCTACGGTGTCTGGCTTGACGAACGCAGTAGGACTACGTTTAGAAGGCAGCCATCTTGCAATCCCTAATCAAAGATCTTCGGCTAGCGGCTATCGCTGTCTGGTTTTCAGCCAGTTAATATCAACACACAAATCATCAAATGGCTTTAAAACGAATTAATAAGGTACGTGGACAATCAGCGGTGTTCGTATTGTACAGAGACAGTCGGGTGTTGATGTGATGTGTGCCGAATGCGGTTGAACGCCCTTAACGATTTTGCAGTGAAGCAATGTGAGAGCCAGCATTGAAAATCATGTTGGCTTTTCCCCGTTTTCCTTTTTGCACTCGTCCTTTCTGTGCTTTCATTTACTCGGCTACGCGTTTATCACAACACGGTGCATTGCGCACGCAGCGCAGTGCCACTTTGTGCCAGTGGACATAGCTCTGCGGGTGACAGTGAAAATCTTGAAAAAAAAAAATATATATATATATTTTAAGTGGCCAGCCGATAAATTGCCGGAAGTAACGTAAAACCGTGCGTTACATACATCTCTCTATATATACACACGTACCGCGTATACGCGCGGAGCTGTAGGTAACCGATAAATCACGAAAATCTCATTAGTGCATTCACGATCCATCCGTGGAAAGAGATGGCACCCATGGAATTTTTAAGTGACCACTTTTGGTTATTTGCTTCGATGGATAACGTGATTTCCACCATGTGCCTCGGCAGCGCATTAGTGAGATAAAGTGAATCATTTAAGGCTGATACGCTTGTATATCACGCATACCAGCAATCTGACCTGTCAGTTGTTATAATATTTCTCAATCGAATACTCCAGACAAAAGAGCAGAATCTTCCAGTCGTATCAGCCTTGGAATGATCGCATGGATCCAGCGAAACTCCTATGCCCCTCGTCTCTTTACCATGGCTTTTATACTCGTACCTCTATGGCAATGCGATATAAGTAGTGCGAATACTTTACCGCATACTATTGTTTGATTCTGTTATACGTATCTAACAAATAACATTTATTTTCAACCGACTACTTTAACTGTTATATGTTCGCCTACTTAATTATATATCTTAACATTTGTGGCTTCTCTGCTTTAACTTTCTGTTACTACTATACGTCTCCAAATGATTATCTCTTATATGGATGAATCACTTCAAACTATGTTTTCAAGATGTATAGTACGAAGAATGTGATACACTTATTTTGTGTGGTTATAACGCTATGCTGCGAGATAATAATAAAATTTGTTTCAATTTTTGTCTGATATATATCAGAGCATTTTGTTTACATGTGCCTTGAACAGTCTTTATTCCCTTTCGATCTATTCATGTACCTAAACGTTGTTCGAAAAAGTTGAACTTCAATTTATAAAATAAATATATGATCGTAGAGGTACATTCTTGTCTGAAATAAATCAGACCCTATAACGCTACAGATAGCTTCGACGAGCATGGGAAAATATGACAAGTATAACAGTCTATGAAATTTGAGTCGAACTTTACGGTCGTCTGTAAAATTAAGTCAACTTTAACTTTGATTTTTCTCTGTTAATTAGGAACTTCAGGACCTCGGTAGAGACCCACCAGCGCAATGCTCTGCTGGTCCTGTAGGAGATGATTGTAAGTCTCTTTAATTATATCTGTATTCACTTTATTCGTATCTTGAGTTACAGTTTTCTTATTGTTAAAATATTATTATAGTTTATGTTATGCACACTCTAGTAAGCTAAATATATTCCTATATAGCAAGGGAAAATGTACGAATGGTTCTTTATCCGAATGTTTCGATATAAATCATTATTTTACTTCACGCTTATTAATAATATTTTACAGTGAAATATAATTTTCACTTTTATCATTTTCAGTATTCCACTGGCAGGCAACTATAATGGGACCAGTAAGTATACATTGTTTTGAATGTTTTTTGTTCGTATAAATGTAATTTACAAGTACTACTTTAAAGTGTCTTTGCTTTTGCTATGAACTTCGAAGGCAACTTTTAAATAATGAAATTTGTGCTTTACTATATCTGACCGATGATGAAGCGAAGCATGTAATATTTGAATAAGATTTTACAAATAACTTTCACTGTCATTAAATCACAAGATATTTCTACGCTGCAATGTTTTTGCATCTACGTCATCCAATTATTTTTCTTTATCTTCTTTTAATAGCGCTATTTTAAAATAACTTAGCAACAGAATGTAACTTTTCACTTATCAAATGTGATTACGACAATTTCATTATTCTGTTTCTTCTTACGCAATGAAGGATAAAAATGTTTAATCGTGAGAAGCAATTAAAAAGAGCATTTGTTTTTGAAACGGTTTGACTGTAATATTGCGATATATTTAGAAGTAAATATTAATTTCAGCCTGACAGTCCATATCAAGGAGGAGTATTTTTCCTTACAATTCACTTCCCCACAGATTACCCGTTCAAACCACCCAAGGTATGTAAATGGAATGTAAAGTAACATTATGTAATATGGTTATGTACGAATAGCATATTAATTGAACGCACGTTTCTACAGGTTGCTTTTACGACTAGAATTTATCATCCAAATATTAACAGTAATGGAAGTATTTGTTTGGATATTTTAAGATCGCAATGGTCGCCAGCACTCACCATATCAAAGGGTACATAGCCTTACAAATGTGCTTGAAGGTTACACAGGAAGGCAACGGAAGCGCGTTACTTAGAATGAAATTTTTTCGTTTTCCAGTGTTACTGTCAATATGCTCTTTGCTCTGCGATCCAAATCCAGACGATCCTTTGGTACCAGAGATAGCAAGGTTATACAAAACCGACAGGGAGAAGTACAATGAATTGGCACGTGAATGGACGCGCAAGTATGCCATGTGATGCGCCAACCCCCGTTGACTTCAACATCTAAAAGCCACCAACAAGCAGCCCCAGCCTATTGCCACTTATGCATCAGCACCGATTGAAATTAGCTATGGCTCGTCTACTTTTAAACTTAAGCCAGTACTCGGGTTCGAAGAATGCTCAGACAAACGTGATCGATCTGAAATTTCCTCCTCGTCCCGAGCGGCCAGCGAATATTGTGAGACGTTGCCACAATGGCAATTGAGGCAATTTTAAAGGTGGTCACATTAACATTATATATATATAATATACATAAAAATCAGGAAAAAAAAAGAAATATGTCCGCTTTGATTTTCATAAATAAACAAAAGAAATGGAAGTAAAACATAGGAGAGTGAAAGTAGGATTTGTATTTGAATTGAATATTTTAATTTCTAATTATTGTGCTTATAATACCGTAATATTATATACCTACTTTCTCAGTGAAACGATTTAAGAGAACAAAAAACGAAACGAAACAAAGAACCTTGAACTGACAGCACACCTGATTGTTAGTTTTAACGCAAGTGAGCAATGTTTGCCCGTCCCTTGGAACGATGCAGTCACTTTTTTGTAAGACTGGGCTATATATAAATACTACTGAAACTATACCTGTATGTTTTGTTCAATTATTAAAATTCCTCACCTGTCTTAACAAATTCTACGAGTAACTCGAAATTTTGTGGTTTGGTTCCTGTGTGTGTGTAGTAGTTTACTTATGCATATCGTTAATCGATAAATCGGACTATCTATATATATACACGAACTTGAGACGATTCGGCGTATGCAAGTATAAATAGAGAAAAAGTTTCTGTGACTTATCTTGACCGCGACATGAGTACCTGCCGTTCATGGGCCTGTACTGTATTATACTAATTATCACGATTAAAGGCATTCACGGTTTCCGTTTCGCGTCTGTTCGACGTCGGTTCGCTTTATTTACATATGGGGGAAAAATGTAGTCGTTGATGTCACTATTTATCGATAAATGATGAAAGCGGAACATTACGTTTTGTTTGAATCCCTTACGTAATACGCGTTATACGGATAATAGATAAGGAACTGTTCTCAACGAGCGCTAATGCTTAACCGACGGATTTGTAAAATCCTCTCGATTCATTCTATAATAGTGCGTCATTATTATACTAAATAAAGCAAAACCTTGCGTCGTACCTTGCGAGCCAACGGTTCGCCCGTCGCTAATATTTTATTCTCGAATCAGTGCGTTTAACTATTGTTTTGCGTGTAAATTTCATTCTCCTTTAAGCGATAACTTTCTATTATTATTATTATTATTAATTAATTAATTAATTAATTATTATTATTATTTAGTATTCTCGTCTTAAGTTTCCTTTTCATCCACAATATAAACACGTATTACCACCAAGTCATACATTATCTCACGAAAGTCCTGTTGTACCACTCGATAGCGTAAAATGATCTTTCTTGCGATAGGCATTAATCACCGCGATTGGTTTTCTCGACGTGCGTCAGACATCTCTCCGTATGCATATATTGTGGCTGCGAAGGACTGCAGTGAGGTTTCAAATCACTTCCTGAATCTACCTAATTACAATCTATACAATGATGGAAGTTATTTCGTTCGAATTAATCTAGAGATGACGCACCCTGTCGCCGGTGCTAGCGGTGTTTCGGCTTCTAAATCTAGGTAACGAATGAAACAATAAAGGGAAAATGGGAAGAAAACAAAAAATGGGAAATCCGAGATATTGTTAATGACGGTCACTTAACTAGAATAAGTAAATAAAATTTTGTCTCTGCGAACAAGTGCGTGCTACAACGATCTTGGGAGTCTTTTGAATGTAAATCGGTGCTTTGAGAACGAAAATTTATTATGGCAATGCTCGCGGAGCGAACACGAACGAAGCCTAGAAAAGACAAGTCGGTTAGTATGTAATAACGGCGTATCCGCATGTTAATCGTCGATTCTGTCTTGTAACGACACGTGTACCGCTGTAATTTAATTACGAGTATAAAAACGCGCGGCAAAAATCGATGCATTTAATACGTTTTTGCCACGGTAAGAATCATCGTTTCACCCTCTTATTAGAAAGAAAACTATTCATGTGTAATTAATTATTAATATCGCAATAATGAACCATTTTTAATAACGGTAATCCTGTGTACATTTTAGCATTTAGCCCTTTATATAATAAACTCCACATGAACGATAAGGCACGAGCAAGTCTAATCACTGGCAACCACGGCGATAACCGAACAGCTCGACGTTAACGTTAATAACTATCCCCCGTTACTCAGCTTATCGCCTCCCTTTCTTATCTACCACCTTCTAACAACCGCGGAAACGTGCGCTTCGACCAAATCTCTCAACGCGAAAATGCCAATTTGCATTGACCCAGTGGGACCTTCGACTTCCAACGGCAGTTGTTATTCGCGTGATAAGCGATGCATCTACGTCCCATTTTTAATTTTCAAACGATCGGAGGGAGGCGCTGGGAAAAATAGAGGCATCACCTTCGGCGCGATCGATTAATTTATAGTTTCATGATTATGGATTTGCTCGGTGCATAAGCTCGGTGCAAAGGAATCGTGGAAACTTTGCTGGAAGTATACTCGCGGTTCCTTGGTAGACTTTCACAAAGGTCGGATGACTATCGTATCCCATGTAGAATTTTATGATACACCGAAGGAAACCACGGTAACAGCCACAGTGGTGAAAGTGCTTTCCTCCCTTTGCCCTGGCGCGCGCTTGACCGCTGGATTCTACCGCGTGTTTCGCTTCACCGTCAGCAGAAACTTGCTGAAGCACCTTAATAGCGATGGCATTGACCGTATCTCGGCCCGATCAAACGATTCTGAAACTCCTGCGCCAAGTTCAACGAACGATGAGACGGGAAGCTAATTGGAATTCATCTGGGCCCCCCGATTTCCTCGCGCGGTGCCTCCGCGACTAAGAAGACAGTCATTTGTTTTTGTTTGCGATGCGCGGTAGCGCGTTCTTAGCGACAATAATCTTCTCGATGGAATCTGAGAGCATCTAGCAAGTATCTCGATGGAAGGAGCACTTCGAGAGACAAATTCGTCAAAGTTGTACCGCGTGAAATATTACCAGCGTTTTAAAATTTCTTCGCCACTCTTCTATCGCGAATCTCGCGATATCTAAATGGATTATAATTGCTTCTGAAATGATCAATAATCGAACATGAATGCTCTTTAGATATAGGGTAAAGGGCCCAATTACTGACACCTAACTAATTACTGTCACCTTAAGCTATTTTACTTAAAATAACGAATAAATAAACGTTGTAAAGTCATACACGAAAAGAATTATGTAATTCAACTTATAATTTATACTATAGATTATATACTATAGTTTATTTATTCGTTATTTTAAGTAAAATAGCTTAAGGTGACTGTAATTTGTTAAGTGTCAGTAATTGGGTCCTTTACCCCATGTTTCGCTAAGTCTCGAGGAATGCATATTGGTTATTGAGTCTGGTTTTGCACGAAAAAAGGGACATCGTATAAGTACGCATGTAGGCCATCGATGACGGAACGACCCACTTACCATACTAGAACACGAGTTCATGAGAATGACATTCACTCTCATTGACCGATTTTTATTCGTCGCATTGAAAAAATCCGAAATGTGTGGGTCGTCGCGTGTATTCTGACACATACCAACGGCAATTATTTCGCCTATTATACTGTAATAACAGCATGAATGTTAGGACACTCTCTCCAACTCTGATCCTTCTACCGAGTCAGTAGAAAGTTTATGCTCTTCGCAAACTCATATCCAGTTTTCAGTAACATTCATTAAATATCCCACTAAAACTTCTGTCCATATCTGACTCTTCCACGAAGTATATTCTTCAAAAAGGATATAATTTAAAAAATCTCCACAAGACATCGAGCAATAATCCTAATATATAAAGCAGAAAGTGTTTCTGTGTTTGTCTGTCGCCTAAAAACTTTCGAACAGTAAACTCGGGGTCACGAAATGTGCCCCAGCTCATTATGCCCAGCTAATCTAGATGAACGTGACTATTTTCACAAGAAAAATAATTAAATAATTTTTTTTTATATAAAATCGGAATCTAAATGTCGGCCGAGTAGTAAAACTAAGTAGTGCAGTAAATCCTTGTTATGAGCCCGTGTCTACCACACGTTTAAAGCCCGGCGACTATCCCCATCATTTCTTGTAATCCTTCGGACGAGAATAGAGAAATCCGGGAACGAGCGAGAGGCTCTTTCGTTTCCTCTCGCTCGCTCCTGCGTTTTTTCACAATAATGTCCACAACGCGCTATGAGCTCGCCGCGAGCCCCGTTCGTCGGGCTCATAACGAGGATTTACTGTAGATATATAAATACAACTACAGAAACGTTCGAGTAAATCGATTTAATTCCCTTAAAGTACCTGTAAACCCCTGAAACTTAACTCAATAAACTCACCCAGCATACCAGACTGAAAAGTGACTATACAGGCAACAACGTTCAACCTCCTACCGAACACGAGCGAGTATAATTTCCTCTAGAGCCGTGCAAAACTTCGAAGGTCTGTACGAAAGCCACGCGGAATCGTTTTTAGAGGCAGTAGCTTCTAACTTCTGCCAGCGCACGAGCGAGTACTCGAAATTAATTCCCGACAAAGCGGAAACCCTGACGTAAACGATATTTCCTGTCAACGTTAACGAAAGTCAATGACTCGAGCCCATCGCTAGCCCGCAGCGCGAGGACGTGTTTCGATCTATCGAGCGGCGCTTGGACTTGTCTGGCCGCGGTGCGGCTCATTCAGTGTCAGTACTGTTCTCGGCACGTTCGGCGGTCGACGAGGGCAAGGTGACGCTCGGTGCACACGCGACCGTTGGTAGGATGCATCGATAAATCGACCATCGACTGGACTTCCTCTTCCTTCGCCGCGACGTTTTCGAAAAAACGGGGGACGGCTAATCCCAGTATCTCTGCGCGGAAACGACACCCCCCGGAGCAACTGGGTAAGTAAAGCCAAAGTAACTCTAATCGGAGACATTTACGATTACGGAAGCTTAACACTATTCCTGCCGACACTTCGCGTTTACCTACTCCTAACGCGACCGATTAAATGACCAGTCTTTCGCGCAACTTATATTTTTTAATACAGAATGAAAATAATAGCCAATTTGACAGTATAAAAATATAGTTTCTCTTATTCAGCTGTTTCGTTTCTTTTATTCAGCTTTTTCGTTTCTTTTATCGTGTACGTATACGTATATTTAAGGGAAAGTCGCGAAGTTTAAACGCGATTCAGTTACGTTGTATATAGGAAGTTTTAGTCGAAAATTTAAAAAACGGTCGTTTGACCGGTCGCGGTAGGATTAGTGTTAAATAAAGCGATGCGAATAGTCGCGGAAGAAAAATGCCACCGGCGTTTGCGCACAGTGGTGTTTACCAGCGAGAAAACACGCTGTCGCGTCTGCAAAATCTACGACCTCGTCTGACTCTTGACCGACAGTTACCACTGGCGTATCGCATTGTGTCACAGAACTAGGCGCAACGTGGCAGCTTTCGTTAATAACACTTTCCTGCCCATTGTTCGCCGGTGGCTGCTCGATTACTGCACTTTATACCAATCATTCGGCTACAAAGAAACCACGAGCACGTGGAAAACGAACTCGCCTGGACAATAGCTATCAGTATTAACGAGGCGAGTTGTGTTCTCCCCATTTTATTTTCATCGCACTTTCTTGGTACCTGCCAATCGCGAGGCAGGGCTCCGATCTTCTTGTTTGCGTGCGCTTTACGAATTTCATGTTTATTAATGCGGACGTAAGTGGATCATTGCGTAAAGGCAGCTTCGGTGGGAGAATTTCAGCCGGTGGCTTTCAATTCAATGCGTTTGCTAATCGAGCGCTGCTAATGATTGTTTACGGCGGCGATTCACTTCGATGGAAATTATCAGGACGTACTTATTGTTGGAACGAGGATGCTCCCAGGTCTTCCTAGGTGAATGATTACAGGATCTCTTGAAAAATTCTTTCGAGCTAAGATTAGAGAGCGGTCGACCACGGTTTTCTGCGAACGGAAACGCAGTCTCAACAGGTTCCGAAGAGCGCCTTCAACTTTCTCGTAGATTAAACGTGAAAGATCGTTCAGGGTACAGGAGAGAGTGAACAGCCTGGAAAGAAACGGAACAGATAGCCACGGACCGTCCCGAGCCTCGATTCCACGAAAATTATTTAACTGGCCGCGTTTTACGGATTCACGATCAAAACACATTCGCGTTTACGGCGAACAGGAAGATGGAATACTAGTCGCGGTTTCTTTCCCCTGCACGCGACGAACTTTTCCCTGAACTACTGTTGCAACGAACAGATCTTTAAACATAACATCCCGTTCGTTTACGCACCTTTATAATTTTCTCATTAAAATTGTACACGCCCGGCGTTTAACGAGTTCCGTCTCTGTGGCACAGAATTCTAATTCAGTTCCGTAGCGTGCCGACACAAGTAACGATAATTTATTTTATGACGTCTTTTTATCTTTCCCCGGCTTCCTGGGAGTTCTGTTTTTCGAGACAGTCGCGTGAGGAAAGGGGTTGTGTCGAAGGAAGATACATATAGTGTCTACCTGCGTACGACTGTGCATGAGACTCCAAGAATTTTTTGAAAGGGCATTTCGAGTGCAAAATTAATTTTTACGTTGTGGTTTTGTATTATGCGTGGCCTCCTTGTGGCTCCACTCCGTCGACTCAAATTTTAGGGTTGCCAAGTTTTGTTCAGATAAATATAGTAGGTACTTTACGGACAAATGTGATAAAAAAAAGTGTTGTGGAAAAATAGAGTACTTTTTACGACACGTTAGTTTTTAACTCTATGCATTATTCATTCATTTACCGACTTCAAACATGTCAATGTTTGCATTGCACTGAAAGTCAGAATTAACATATACGAGGGGCTCATTTCTTATGAGAGATAGACTAGCTCTGTTTCTCTATTCGAAAGGAAAACATCCTCTCTGTGAAGTGACAGGAATCGAGAGAAAGTGTGAAATTATTTTATATAAATTTTGAGGTGAACGTAATTTTCAATATTCCAAATCTTAGCGATGCTTCTGTTTCACGCGTAACCGGCGTAACGGATACCGCCGCACCGGTTTGATTCAGCGCTGTCCATTTATATTTACCTAAGACTGTTCCTACATTGTGATTTTTTAGCCTAATTAGATCATAAAAAAAATAATTTTATTATTTGCACGTTTCTTTTTAGTTTATAAAGTGAAGGTAAATTGAAATGGTATTCCAAATTATCTGCACCTTAACGAAATCGAGACTTCCTGTTATTTTTTAAAGTTTCAGCTACTTTTTGTTTTTTATTATTACTGAGAGTTTGGAATATAAAGGCAGTTTTATTTCTTCCCATCCTCTGCCGTAATTTTGTATTCGTCTTAAACAAGCTGGTATTTCAAATATACTGCGCTTCTTCTACAGTACTGTCAAATAAATTACTGTCGAATTTTTTCCTCTAAGCAATAAACACATTCGCGCTCTGTTACGCAGGCGATTTGCTTCGCGCCGTGTTGCTTCCATAAATTGAGTACAGTAGGTCAAAAATCGTGTCGTAATTACGCGATTCGTTAACAAGGTTAACAATATCTCGGGAACGTCTACGTCATTCTATACGTAATTAATTCCAGCGGGTCGTGCATGATAATTATAAAGCGAATTAACAATCGAGCAGATGGGGCAGGCTGAGGAGTAAAAACCCTCGAGACGAATAAAAAGTGCCAAAGTTAAGATTACTAACGGCAATTCCACGCCACTGTTACCGGCTGCTCCCAGCTGAAACTTTACACTTCCAGCATCTTACCCAAGTGTTAATTTCTCACTTGCAGGCTGGAAACGAGACACTCGAACCTCTCTGATGATGAAACTACTGGCGGGCGTGGAACAAGTGAGCGAGCAAAGTGAAAAGCAGCCCGACGATGACCAGTCGCACAACAACAATCATGAGAAACAACCAAAGCCTGACTTCACCCAGGAGACGATCAAGCTGCTCAGTGGCGAGGTAAAATTCGCGCTCCAACATTAATGCTCGCGGTACAATTCCGGAAGCGAAACGAGGGAGCGTTGACTCTTATACCTCGGTCGGTTTCATGAAAATCCCGAATGCACGCGTGCATATTTGCACCGAGACTTTCACTCAGGGTGGTGGATAATTACTATTAGATCACGCGGCAGCGCATTCAGTCAGCTTGCTGGTTTTCTTTCCATTTCGGTGTAGTATTTGAAACTTCTCCTTTAATAAGTAAAGCAGACGGCGATGAGGTTTCGTGAATATGTAGGCTGTTGATTGAAATCAGAAATTCTTCGCTTCTCATTTGATTTTCTATTAACGCGAGTGTCAGAAAGATACAAATTTCTAAAGCTGGTAACCAAGTGTTGTGTTAAGGAAAGATGGATTATTTCAATTGAATATGGGTAGATTGAAATAATGTTTCGATTACGTTGAATATTTATTCCTCTATTAATTTCCATTGAATTTCACTTTTCGATGAAGATCTGTGGCGGCACGTGAATTCGCCTTTGAATTTTTTAAATTAGAAAGGAATAACATCTATTGTGGAATGGTGGATAGGATAGAGGGTATCTTTTTTTATTGACGACAATTTGCCATTTACCATCCTATGCGCGCAGTGCTATTACTGTAATGATGGTTCTCGAGCCACCCGCGATTATACTTGTCACGGATGGAGGAGGCTGTAGTGCTGGTACGTGGAACTGGTGTGCCGAAGTGAAAAATCGATTTCGCTAGCGAAAGACATGAAAAGGAGGAGAAGAAAGCCCGTGGTATAAACTTGACACACTCAGATGAAAGGCAAGTCCCGTTGTGCCCTACTTCGCAGCTTTCGTATCTCTTGAGATAGTCTCTGAACCTTCGCTACTGCATCCTGCAGTCATTTGTGCGATATAATTATAGGTGGTGCGGCCGTCGAACCGCTTGGAAATCTCTACATCACGTGAACGTTCATAAACATACTGCTTAGGAACGGAAATATTTAATTGGCTGCACGTATTATAGGAGAGACTGATAGAAATAATAATAGTCTGAGTACTGTTAAGGGAGAATTCTATTTTTTGGGCTAAAAATATAGCAAAATTGGGGATTTTTTTTTAAGCAACTTAACGATTTGATTCATCTGAAATTTGGACCGTATTTTCATGCATCTTTGAGGAAGCCATAGTTTTTTTTTTTAATTTTTAATACTAAATATAGGAGTTATGCATCACGCTGCGCAAAATTAGTCGCCCGTTGGTGTGCATGATACTTTTATAACAATTTTATCTAATTTACTTGAAGTTGGTAAAGATGGAGCTGCACCTTGCTATAACGTCGTCAATTAGAATTATTTTAGAAATTAATATAATCAATTATTAGGATTAGGAATCTTCGAAATTTTTTTCCTTTACTTTAGGAAACCATATGCGGTGAAATTCATCATAATGCAACACGTACTTAAGTTTAACCTTCTGCCAGCTCCATTTGCATAAGTGCTGCATAGTACTAATTTACTTTACATATCCATATGGACACGTATTCACGTTACGTGTGAATCGCATTGAAATATTTTGAGGATTGTATAGAAGTGAAAAGCAGAAAGTCTGCTTTTTGAGTTAGTGACACTTTAATCTCCTTTTAGGTATATGGCAGCGCCTCCAAAAAGCTGGAGGACTCGCCTCTCAAAGGTAAACTAACACTCGAGGATGAAGAAAAAATGAGGAGACTTCTTTCTTTTGAAGAAGCTCCTGAATATCTTCAACACAATCCCTACATCCTTCATGGATATCGAGGATACCTTACGACAAAATTATGTATCGAAAGGTTTGTAGAGCACACTGTTCGATAAAATAAAAAAAAACTACAAATTTCTATTGCCCTCGAGAAAATAAAGCCTCGATAATCAATCCTTCGTTTCAGTATATTCTGGTGGACGAACGAGACAGTGAACATATGGAGTCACATATTTGGATGGATGCTATTCTTCGGTCTGACTCTATACGATCTTTGTCTACTGAATATTCATGCACCCCTGGGCGACAAAATAATCGTAGCTCTTCTGTTGATCTGCTTTCAGGTAAAATAAAACAATGCTAGATAAATCTTAACAATTCAAGTGAATCTGTTTCTTTGTATATTCGTGCCGATGATTATGAAAGTGGCGTAAGTCCAAAACCCCCAAAAATTGAGATTCCTCTTATTTTATGTTATATTGATTTATATTTCTATATTATAACAGAATTGATGCAAAATAGCCGATAGTAGTGTGAAAGTCATTTATTCTCTGCAAGTAATTTGTGAGAAAGAAAATAATTACATATTTTTGCATTGTGTATTAACCTTGGATGTGGTGTAAGAAAAGAAAAAAAAAAATAGAAAACCGGGAATATACTTAATGATGCTGAAAATATGAGAAAAATTAGGAGAAATAGTGGTAAAAAATACATAACCAAAAATAGGAAAGTTGTTAGTGGTAGAGTACATTAAATTTTCGTTATAAACTCATTTCGATTATGCGTTGTATGCTCGGTCGGCTACCCCCACCATTTCTTGGAATCCTTCGGCTCGGAATAACCGACGCTATGCGTTGTAAGCTCACCGCCAGCCCCGAGCGTGAGCCTATAACGAGAATTTACTGTATTTGAGAAATACAAATTGCTTTTGTGCGAAAAAATGTTTGAATTTATTAAATTGTGAAGATCGAGAAACTACGTTTCAGCACTTTTGAAACCTGGGAGACATTCGAAGGTTTAAAAAACAATTTCCGCACAAGTTCCTCATAAAACTTGACAATTAGATTATAAAAATGACATAAAATCACATCTTTTATTAATCATAGTATTTTTATAGAGGAACAACGAAATTCTGTGTTACAGGCATGCATGGTATTGTCTTCGGTATACCACACATTCTCCTGCCGAAGTGAAAAAGATTACTGGTGTTATTTATCGTTCGATTTGTTCGGCATCGCGCTGAGCCTCCTGTCGATCTACATGTCTGGAGTGTACTACGCGTTTTGGTGTCACACGGTGAGCACAATGCATTTCCCATTTCTACTTGTCATCACCAAACTGCATAGACTGTTCCCAAACCATGGCTTCAAAAGCTAGCAATGTATTCCACTCGCCACCATAATGGCGAATAAAACGTACGAATGGAATTGCAAAGATTTCGACCATTACCTCAGGAACGTTCTGTACATTATCCCGAACCCGACTTCCCGGCGTCATCCACATTAATCCATAAATTATTTACGATCGTCGATAATAATAGACCCATGGCCTGCCCACAGGAATTACAGAGGTTTTATCTAATAACCGTGCTGGCAATTTTTGTATTCGCGATGGTACTGCAAATACCGAAACTGAATGTTAATGGGAACGTGAAGCTGGTGGTTTTCGTCGCATGGGCGGCTTATGGAGTGCTGCCAACGCTGCATTGGAGCATTGCTATGGGTGGCATGGACAACCCGATCGTTAGAATGTTACTCCCAAGGGTGCTCGGAATGTACATTATTAGCGGCGCAGCGTTTGCCATTTA
Source organism: Andrena cerasifolii (assembly GCF_050908995.1). NCBI lineage: Eukaryota > Metazoa > Arthropoda > Insecta > Hymenoptera > Andrenidae > Andrena > Andrena cerasifolii. The sequence goes on along the minus strand of NC_135124.1, from coordinate 10,310,534 downwards.
TCTCAGCAAAATACCGGAACGCTTTTACCCAGGTAATTGCTGTTTTAAAGTAACAAGACAGATAAAAATCAAGGAGCTCGTTCGTGTCGTATCAGCCGTATCGTGTGCTCGCGTTTCTTTCCCGACCAATGCCGATCGTTGACGATTTTTCAGGTAGATTCTAAACCCCTGATTCGCCAACAGCACGTGGTACTTCTTAGATAAATATCTTTCCAAGCACTGGCCGTGCTCAGCACTTTTCGCGCTGATCAGCCGCTGGCGAAGCACTCTTTTTCTTTGCTCTCGTGTTATTTAACAATATGTAGAACTGTTGATGCATAGCGCGATGTGTTAATTGAATTTCATTGTGTTAAAGGATGGGTGGATTATATCGGTTCCTCTCACCAGTGGTGGCACGCACTCGTGGTGCTGGCCCTTTATTATTGGCACAATACTGGGATGCTTTACGTGGAGTACAGAATGAACCACGGCTGTCCGAGTAACATAAAACTATTGTGACAGTCGGAGACTGACGACCATTCAGGTATGAAACTGCAATTGTACAATAATTATTGTTAGAACAGAATTAATTAGCTACTTAAGATTACTCCCGTCTTCGTGAAAATATGCGGATACGCGATAGGTAAAATGGTGTGGCCTTAACTTAATGGCCGTGGGCCTTAAACGGCCAGTTAACTTCGCTCTAAATATAGTGCTGAAGTTAGGAATAGTCGATAAACACTACAGAAACAAACAGAAAAGAACGTTAAATTCACAAAACTGTTCTATAAACTCGTTGCTTCGGAACCAAGAGTTCAGATTTTTTTTTAGTTTTCTTTGATCCCTGAAGAAAAATTTGAAAGCTACTGTGCGACATTTTGGCACATTTAATTCCCGACGAAACGAGAAAGAAAGATAGAAATCTGTTGAGAATTCACTGAGGTAAGGAATATTACCCACAAATAGTTACTTGGAACCACTGTGCGTCGGTTTGTTCACTGTAAATCTTAATATCCCCACAAGATTATCTTTTTAAAAAAAAGGTACAAAAAAGTGCACCAAGTATAAGCGCGTGCGCAGACGAACAAAAAGAAACTGTCGTAAATTTATTAATGTGCTATACTTAGCTCTACAAAACTAATGATATACGAAAATTGCGCCAATTATAACAACGATAAACAATCGGATTTAAATTGAATAAAAGATTCATCATTGGAAGAAACACAGAAGATAATAATATTAAGCAGATATATTTTTGCAGAAATAAATATTTCAATACCAATCAATATTTTATTCAAAATACTTGCCAGGAGTATGTATGTACGGACCACGAACGCGGGGAGGGGAGTGGTGGAGGGGGAATCCTCGGTTGCATAGAGTTATACATACTAATCCGACTCCCCCCCCCCTGCTGCCCGCACCACGTGGTCTGTACATACTCCTGGCAACCGTGATCTGTGATGCCAGATCGGGGACGGGTTCCCTCGAGAATTTCCCCCTCCTCGCGCACACTATGCCGGAGCTGCGTGTCCGTGAGTTGGACTCCGAAGCGCCGAGCTCACGGACACGCTGCTCCGCCGTAGTGTGCGCGAGGTGGGGGAAATTCTCGAGGGAACCCGCCCCCGATCTGGCAACACAGAACGTGATCCCCACCACTTTACGGGAAACCGTATGCGCATCTCTTGCGCGCACCGCGGTGAACACCACGTAAGATTTATCTGCCTCGCTTCACTATTTCGCTTGTTACTCAGTCCTATTTAGTAATATCCAGATGGTATATAGCCTAAAACCTTCCCAAATGCTGTTTCTACAAATCTGTGAAAACTGCAGCAGAATTGGTTGAGTAGTTTCCGAGTTTACCGCGTACAGACACAATAATACTTTCCGTTTTATACATATAGAGATTATAAATAATTATTTTAAAATATAACTTCTGACAGTGAGTGAAATTTTGTCTATTTGTTGAATAACAAAAGCCTTTTGTAAAAATGGCACCTTTCCCTAGTTTATTGGTAATTATATGGGTGTTTTAAAAACAATTTATAATCTTTATACTAAGTTCAAACATGTATTACCTATTTTTTACCGCATATTCAAAAAGTTTTACTTTTTTATTAATTTTAATTTTCTCTTTCCACCAATTTTGTCGCCCGCATATTTGCCGCCCTAGATCGGGCCCAGAGTTGGGCATTATTGGAATAAAAATTTCGAATGAAATAAAGATATTCGAGAATAACGAATAATTTTTTATTCAATAATTTTTCAAAACTCTGATCAGGCCCTGACAGGAATCAACTGCAGTAATCAACAATGACATGTATCGTAACACAGGCTATGTTTCAGGCCACGGTTTCATCATGGAATGTGCTTGCGCTATGGAATTCAATGTTTGGTCGTCAGGCTATTACAACAAACTACCATTTTATGCAACCGAGAGAAAAGGGGCGTGCACAATCGAGAATCCACTACAAGCGTATCTTCAACGGTAGCCGTTCTAGTTACATAAATTGTAAAATAAGCGAAATTTATTTATGGCAAGATAAACGTGGAGCTCTTCGGACCAGTCTAACATATCCCGACACCAACAATGCATATTTATTTTGTATTTATATGAGGTTTCAGAATTTTCAGCATCGTATCGCGATCTCACAGTTCTGCAATTGTTTTAGTGTTAATTTCACACAATGAATCCGTTTGCAAATATTATCAGTATGCAGTTCTCAATAATTTACGAGCAAATGTGTCGACATTGAAGGAGTTCTATGAAATTGCAGGCGCAATTTTAAGGACAGATAACGGCAAAGACAACGTTCGTCATAATTAGCTAAAAAAACTTATAACGTATCATTATAGTAGATATGTAATGATACTATGGAAACGGGAACGCTTCCGCAGTTATCGTAAGCAACATTCGTACAGTTTACAGTATTGGATAAGATATTGTTATTGATACGCCGTAGGTTCGAAACTTTATTTCTAGCCAGTGCCTCGGAAAGTTTGCAAATTACATGATAAGGGGCGATGAACGCGGAACTTTGATGCGAAGGAAGCATCGGAGAGTCTGAACAGGGTCTGAATATTTAATTTTAGGAAATTGTCTGACTTTATAGTATGGAAAGAAGTATTGCACTATCTGTAATTCGAGCCCAATTATTGGCCTGCGAAAAGCTGTTCTTTGGATACATGAAATGTACCATTATTTATTCCCATACTAAAGAGTAGTTACTAACACTTCTCGCCTGACTTTGAGTTTTCCCCAAAGTTACGATAAAAATATTACAGACTCACACATTTCCTAGAAATCTTACAATACTTTTTACGTTAACGTAGATTCACGTACCAAAATGCAATGGTTGTAATAAAAGGTTGTTGTTCCTTCCAGTTGTTGAATAAAATTTTTACGACAAAATATGCCCTCTATTATTTCACTCGTTCTTATCACTAAACATTAGTCTAGGTACTTTTATGCAACTAATAAAGACCATTTCCTAAGCTCCGATTATTTTTCTCCCGCAAATATGCTGTTAAACGCTGAAGGGATACGTAATTTTTCATTTACCCCAAATCTCAATTTTAATTGGACGTATGCAAGGAAGGAGAGCGGAGATGTACGTGCGTGCGAGGAGGACGAACCGGGTTGTTTACGCAGGGCGAGGAGGAAAGAAGTGAGCCCCAGGCGAGTTGTTTTTTTTTCTCGCTGCTCGGGGGATTGTAGGGAAAGAAGGTGGGAACAGCTAGGTGGAGATAAAGGAGAACGTAGTCTTAGACGAGTGCAAGAAGGACGGAATAAGTCGTAGACGAGTGCAAGGAAGACGAGCGATGCCTACGTCCTTGCCAAAAAAAAAAAAACGAAAGCAATTGCGCGTACATGAAAAAGAACAGGAGGGTTGTGCCTCGAGGCGCGGCCGCTTCTTTATCGTGCATAGACTGCATAGTTAGTCGCGCATGCGTATTTGTCTCTTTACGTACGCTTTGAAATACGTACCCGCGTGCTACATTGGAATCATTCGAGTACTACATATCGAGCTTTTCTGACGTCAGTCTATAATTTCACTACAATGACAACAAATACAGAGCTATGTGTGAATACATATTCTACTTTTAAAACGTGTATCGAATTTTAATAAAAGTTTTCTCAGTCAAGAGTTATAATGTTTTTAAGAAATGGGTCTCATATTCGGCTACTTTACCCTACGTATTTGGAGTATTCGAATTCGAAATACAAAAGGGCACGTAAACGGACAAATACGCATGCTCGCATTATGTGCATTGGCTGCCCCTCGTTCGATTTATAGTAGTTGCTGCGCGCATCATGCGCTAGAAGTTGGAGGATTCTAGGGGAATTCTACGAATTAGGTGGTGCAGTCTATTCACTTAGCGTGTGAACCACCAATCACCATTGCCTGCAGTCTATGCACTCAATGCGCGAAACGGAACACACCCGTGGACTGGTTAAAACTGAGGTGGCGAGAAATACATTCGCCTTATAAGAAAACTGATAGAGCCATTCAATTGCAAATGACAAAGATTAAGAGTTGAAACAATTCAAACACCACACAAACAAAATATTCTCCTATTTATGTAATAATTCAAAGACTTGACGACCAGCGAGAATCTAAGAACCCTACGAAGTCCTCTAATCACGTCTAAAACTACATACATTTCCCTAGTACTACCAACAATCAAAAGCATCGAAAAATTCTCTAGACCTCCAGTAACAAACGCGATTAAATATTTCTGTTTGCACTTGTCACCGATAAATTAATCAAATAGTTATCTAAACTTTGACAAACCCCGCGCCGTATCTCACATTCACACGGTTGCAAAAATTGTAAAAGTAATATTCAGAATGGGGACTTTTATCGCTTTGGCCATATTAGAAAGAAAACAGGTTTGAACCTCGCTTACTTGACATTCTTTGTCAATGTGCGTCTCTTCCATGAGGTGTTCAGTGGTGCAAAGCTCGTTTTGACTCACTTTGACTGTCTCGTGCGTGATAATCTCCCTCGTTGTCCGTATTTCTCGTGGGCCTGCGAATCGAGTGCTCTTCAACAGGTCGACATGCCGAAGAATAAGGGTTAGTAAACCACTCTATCCTACCGCGCTTACCTCCGTTCGCGAGAATCGTGCAAATATCCGCACGGAGGATCGTGCAATTCCCAATGTGCAATGTGGTTAGTTTGTTCTAACCTGCTAATGTCAACCTTGCTCCCGAAATAGTCGAGTAGACACCGTAACAGAAAGTTGCAAATTTCTCCCCGTTAATGCCTTCCCTCTGAAAAATATTCGTAATGACCGACGGATTTATTGTTCCGCAGGAAAGGGAGGTAAAAACAGGAGGAGGGGTAAAAACGAGAATGAAACGGAGAAAAGAGAATTGGTTTTCAAAGAAGATGGACAAGGTAATATCCGACGGCGCCGTTAAATGTAATCGTGTGTCTGATTTTCTCGTTTGGGCTTCGCCAATTTTGTTGCATAATATTGAGTGTCACAGCCTATATTATTTAATGAGGGATAAATAGTGCTTCGAATGAACAGAGAAATCTATATTTAACTGTGTGTAACTACGAATATTAGTATACTTAATTTCTTTCTGATTTCTCGTCTCAGAGTACGCACAAGTCACAAAAATGCTTGGCAACGGTAGGTTAGAGGCGATGTGCTTCGATGGTGTAAAACGGTTGTGCCACATTCGTGGGAAGTTGAGAAAAAAGGTATGGATCAACCAGGGAGATATCATATTGATCGGTTTGAGGGATTATCAGGATGCGAAAGCAGATGTTATATTAAAATACACATCCGACGAGGCGCGTAATTTGAAAACTTATGGCGAATTCCCAGAAACCGGTGAGCAATTTCATTCCTGGCAGAATTTGTATGGCTCTGATCTCTACTGATTTAACATTTCTTATAGTGCGTATCAACGACACTGTCACCTTTGTCGAGGATGGCTTTGATGAAGATATCGAGTTCGGTGATGAAATTAGCGACGATGATGAAGATGACGTCGACAATGTGAGTTTTCATATTTTCAAAGAAATTCTTCCTTCTAAGCTTCTGCCATTCGGAGACATTAAAAATTTTAGAATCCCGTTACTTATTCCTTGCCACCGATCGAAAGTCAAATAAACTTTCTTCCATTACAGATCTGATGACCTTCGTTATAATAATACTAAAAAGGTACGGTACAAAAGTGCATGGAGACACCTTTTGTTTTACAAAACGCTATTGTTCGCCGCGCAATGGAGATAATGAAATTCTTTTGACATAAGTAGTCAATTTCCTGTATCTATAAATAAATTTCCAGTTGCCTGTCTAATATTTTGTTCCAATCCAGAATTATTGGATCCTGAATGGTCAGGATTAGTAAGTTTTACTTTTATTTCTTCGTGACAAGAAATTGAAAACAATACCCCACTTTCGACGGGCATCACGTTTCCGTTTGAACGTGTCTGAAAATAAAATCTACAGCAACATATCGATTCAGGACAGAATTTTTAATTGTAATTTGCTATTTCAGCAAGTTACGTAAGACACGGATAGTCATGTATTTATGTATAGTATCACTACATCGTCCTTGTAGCAGTGTCCTTTTGTATAGTTTCTTCCTTTCATACCAAATTACGACGCATACAGTTCATCGCGGCAATTTTAAACGGGGGGGGGGGGGGAAGTAATGGCCACCGTACATTGCAACGATTACTTCTGCATAAATTCGAGTGTATCATTGTGTCATCGATTACAAGACGCGCGCAACATTGCTCCGAAAAATCCTTTGTGTAGTTATATTTCAAGGACGGTTCAGTGTAATTGTAAGATCCGAATGATTAATTCTCAATGGCAATACGATTGAACCTCGATGATCCGAGGTAAGTGGGACCCTAAACTGGCTTGCAATTTCACGCATGCTGGCACAGAAATAAAAAGTTAATCTACGAAAGGAACGACGCAAGTGTTAATTTTTTCAGAAAACATCTTCGAAGCAAACAGACTGCGGTTTAAGTTCGGGTTAACTGAAATTCAGTTCTCCGATGTTCGGATCATCGAGGTTCTACTGCATATATCGATATCGACGTTTATCCATTTAAAACGAAACAGCGATCCTTGTAGTAAGAAATGCTGCGTGTTCAAAACCTACGTTCACTTTCAAGAAGCAAATTATTTGTAAAATTAAATTACGGTTCAACCTTTGTTATACGATGATTTATAAATACAAACACTTGTCTTCGGCATTCGAACTATATTAACTTCTGTATAAAACATTGATTCCATGAATGTGTACTAAATGAAACTAACGTCAACTCTGTTAATAACGAATAAAACTATGTAACACCACTAAACTGCTCCGAATTGTCTTTAAAACACCGAAACTCCTTTGCGAAACGAAAGAAAATGAAACATAAAGGGATCGGATACATATTCAACCCTTTCGTGTCTCACTGCTCAATGGTTTTTTTTTCTTTTTTTTTTTTCTGTTACAAGTACATCAAGCATCGTGATGCAACAGTTTATTTATTACATTGTCGTTGATAACTCTATCACACAATAGTATATGACGAACTCATACCTTTCTCTCTTCCCTTCTGTTATCTTTTACGTCGTACATCATACAATGGCATTATAATTTTAAAGTAACGCTTTAATTATTTACGGAGGGTTCAAGCATAGAGGAATGGCGTGTACGCGTTATTCACGAAACGAAACCAATAGAATGCATAGAAAATTACGTTCAGAACTAGAAGCGCACTGATGCGATACTGAATGTTAAATACCTTTTCGTTTTTATTCGAGCGCGCGTGTATGCGTCGAAAAGTTCGCGCGGCTCGTATCGCGTTAGCAATAACTGTTACGAGAGATCGATTAATGCAATCAGAATGTGTAGCCACTGAGTTACTCGGGGCGCGAATCCTCGATTCGCTATAAACTTTTGCAACGACGCCAGTATTATGTTATTAATTCTATTAAAATTAGTGGAGAGTAACATAAGGTAAACCTACTTAATTTTAAGTCGAATGTCACGATGCCTTCGCCTAATATCTCGTTAAGCGATTTACAAGCATTCATTGGAAAATCGTTAGCACAAATCAGAGTGACGCGAACAAGTGGACTCTCAAATTTACTCGGATCGTTTCAGTGCTGCGAAATTGAGTAAGTTTATGTTACCATGCTCCCGCGGACTCGGAGTACAGTAGGAGTTAAGCTTAGGCGATTACAAAATCTGTATGTTTTGTATGGCGTAACATTACTGGCTTTTAGAAAAGGCTTTCCTTCGCTGGCATAGCTTCTCCAGCGAATATCGTTACCGTCATGTGCGCTGATTTTATAGACAAAGAAATTACAATCTATAATCAGAGAGGGTTACATTTAATATGAAATAGAATCTGTTAGTCTCCGCAGATCTACAACTCCATAGATAAGAGATACTGGAGGAATTCAAGCGCTTCGTTCAAATAGATTCTTTTAATGAAATAGGATTACTAGGGAATACTTTCGCAAGTCTGATTACTAAAGCACAATTACATTCAAGCTTCCTTTTCCCTTTTTTTGTTTTTGTTACGCGGAACACGCAGTTCAGCCAGTAAAGTCACGTGGTCGACACTCGAAAGATCGTTTACGTATCCCTTCTCATCCGTGGCACGCGATATAGTAAAGATAGTAGAGTGATTCGTAGAAAAACGTACTAATATACTGGACAGAAATGACAGTGAATAAAAAAATTCTGTCGATGGATTGTACAAGTAGATTCGTCGTGTTACATTGGCTATTCGTCTTACGTAAAAGGGAAAACGATGTTCGGTGTGTATCTTTGCCCGTTTCGAAATACAGATTCGTGTACTGGTGGCGGATCGGATAATATTTAAATGCCAGTATCGCAACGTCCGTGATGAGTTACAATAAATGTTACGACAATACATGGGAGCCATAATGCTTTTATTTTGATGCGTGTGTGATTGTGCCTTTGGTCCTTAGGTCAGATAGGCTCTAGGCAAGTCTATTAAACATAGAATAACAGTCATTATAGATAATAATTTATAAACTTCAGATGCATAATCATATCTCCTTCAATATATTATACATTAATAGAATACCTTATTTAAAGTATGTATATATATATAGTATATATATATATATTTGATCTCTTTAAATACATACTATACGATTCCTTCCTGTGCCTTTTAAAACTGTGTTACACACTGAAAGCTAATGCTGCTTAAATATTAAGACTTGCGTCTCGAGTCGTTAAAGTATATAAACAACATATTCCTCTACAGAATGCCGTGTCGGTTTGCATAATTTTCCTTTTATTTCTCTCCGTTTTATAATAATCAATAATGAATAGTGGTAATAATAATAATTTACACGAACGCACGAAGGACAGAGCCGCCGATAAACATTCCCTTCCCGATCCTTAAAAGATTTATGCGTCTAACGTTCGTCCAATGATTCGGCTATATAAATAAAACATCCGTGGTATAATATTGCAGTTATTACAATCGTATAATAGTACATTTATATAAGTTACGCTAAGAAATTATTATATATACAATTAAAAACTGTTAGGAAATAGTGTTCTGTTTCTCGTTTCTTTTAAATAAGTTAAATTTACATTGTACCTCCCGATTCATAAAAACATTTATTCCTCGTTGCTGCTCGAATCGTCCCCCGCAGCACGGCCACCGCAACGTCCCTCCGGCATCCCTCCTCCATTCGCGACGCTTCCTACCGAGTTCGACTAGCAACGAGAATTCAATTTCTTTTAGAGTCTGCGTGTAGTCATGTGTGTATGCGTGCTTGTGTGCAGTTTATCATTAAAAAAAAAAACAAAAAAAAACGTGACACAAGTGTCGCGTCGCTGACCCTATAAAGCGATGAATTGCGCGCGGATAGATATACAATCATCCTAAAGCTAGAAACGAACTGCCAAGTGGCGAGCTTCGCGGTGTAAGATCTCGGCTTCGCCTCGCCTGTCGCTACCAGTCCCGGGTGAACCGTTTACAAATATATTTATATGTATATCGACGTAATGTTGGTCGAGCTTCCATTCGAGGACGAGCACCTCATTCACCCCACTCGTCGTCTTGGCCGCATTGTTCCGCGGAGCGCTGACGGCCCGTACGTCCTCCACCATACTGTCATCACCACCATCTCTTTTCGCTTTGGACAACACGAGAAAGGCGTTGTACATGGACGGGTTAGCTTAGTGAGGACTAGCGCGGAGCCGGCTAGTCGGACTAGCAACGACATACATATACGTCACTCGGTCGCGAGATTCAACGTAAACACCTAAGGCAACTTAATCGTAGAACCGAAAGGCAAGCAAATCCGAAGCGTAGGCCATGAGTGTGATACAGTAAAATTGCCGTGCATGCGTTTGTTCCTGTTGCTTTCGAGAAGCGCACCGCGAGAATAATATACTTTGCATTGACATTCATAGACAGACAGACGCGAACGGGGACCACCGTTAATTCTGGTTCTCCGGCATCCCCCGGGCGCGGAGGACGTCCCGTTTGACGCGCGAGGATGCGTCAGACGAGACCTCCGCTAAAGAGTATTCTTTTAAACTTCAAACGTTCTTCTCTTGTCCCGCTCAGCCATGGTCGTCAGGCGACGAAGGATTCTCTTCCGTTGGCGCTTCACTGCTCTCGCCTCTCCTCCGTCATGAATCGGTCGACGATCTTCTGCATCGAGTCTCGCAATTCGTCTGTATCACCGGCTGCACCGCTGCTCGTTGTGACTACTTGTACAGTTCTCGTTATTCTGCAAAAAGGTTCACCTGTAGGCTGTGCATTTGCTATGAGGACGAGTGGGAGGATGAAGGGTGGAAGGGATTGGTGTTAACGTTATTCCGCATTCTCCAACAAAATTCCCCAAATCTACCAGCAGACCGGAAGACCTTCTTTGCCCGAGGACTTAGATGATGTAGAATGATTCTATGATGTATTTTGATTCTATTGGTGTAATATTAAGGGGTCGTGCCTACCTGTAAGGTCTGAAAACACAAGTATTTGCGGGATTTTTTTTTTAAAAACTTGAAGAATTTTTTAAATAAACGACTGTATACTCGAGAGTATATATTTTAAAGTATACACGCAAAGTGGTGGATTTGGGTCTTTTTAGATAGAAAAGCTTCCCAGATGCTTACGGCTCGTACTTGCTTTTTCACGTTTTTCGCATTACCTTTCCTGCGTGTCAGGGTCCACTTCCGTCGTTGTCGTTTCCATGAATGATGGCTCGCTATGTTGCAAAAAGTCAGATTCTGCGTAACAAACGAGAATTCGTAAAAATGCGTGCTCCTGCGTTTACAGGGGGGATGCGTATCTTACTATCTTAGCGGTTCACATAGATACAAGTACCAATTGTACATATATATCTCTCAATTTTACATCATGCCCAAAACAAGGGGTAAATACTAGACACATATAAAAAAAGTAGCAACATCGCTATACATATTTGACGATACAATATATAATATATAGTATACGCATTTTCACTCAATCAGCCAACTATTGCAACCGCTTTTCCTTATGTCTCGCGTGGTTACCTTCACGACCAGTAGGATCTCCCACGTTTCTTTACCGATCTAACGATTTAGTTCCATAACGATTTGTCAGAGGAAGTGAATAATATACCATGGAAATTATATTTAAACTACACAGTATTCGACTCCCTATGCCTCGATTATGAATTCAACGCATGCGATGTACGATTATATCGGGATGGCTTCGTTTTATTCCCTTGTCCTTTCTCTCGGATATCCTTTTATCGCGCGTAATTGAGATAGGTACTATGCACTAATAGCAGCGCTTGAAAGTCCATATTCAATGATTCGTAATCATGTATAGTATAATTACTAAGGCATATTTAGAATATTTCTCGCAAGAAAGGTTTCGGAGCCCGAAAAACGCGCTACTGTCAATGAAAATCCCCGTGTTCCTGCAGTAACTGAAAAGAAAATGAACGCGTGACTTCTTTGGAATGTAAAACGTTGAATGTCTTCAAAAGTTATTAAAATATTTCTGAAATTATAACAGCTTCAAATTCTTCGATATTAAATTATGCTGTGATTAAACACTTTGACTTTGTTTAGTGTTACGCCTTGAAGTCTCCTTTGCATTCACTCTAATTGCAGGTGAAAGAGATGTGTTCTCTTAGAATGAATTCCAACGCGAATGATAATGAAAGTGAAGCGCACGTTTCTTCGATCCAATTACTCGAAATGTCTGTCGAGTTTCATCGAGAGATGACCGCGAAAGGAAACCTCCCTTGCGAGGAGGACTGTGCTGCACGCAGCGAGCTCGTGTGAAGCGCTGATAAAAGCTACTGAATAATAAAGCGTTTAGCGGTTAGTCATGAGATAATATAAGTACTCAAACTTTCCGGGTACAACAGAAGAGTGGTCATCTACGGTGAAAACTGAAAGGGGGAGGTTTCTTCGGTGGAAAATACGTAAGTGGCAATTACGTTCGTAAAAATGGTGTCTATTCTATAAAAAAATTCTAAGCCGGGTCTGTCGGAACCCGAGGCAAATTCTACCATACATACTAAAAGAAATTATAGTCGAATCGTCATGAAACAAAACGCTACTGAACATACGCTATATCGAGCAAACTTTGACGAAACGAAAATGGACATTACACGGCTCGGGGCCGCGAACAAATTCGCTAACAACATCTCGACGCAACGAAGTGGAGAAACCACTTGAACGTTCAACGACTAGAAATGGAAAGAAAATCGGCAAGTTACAAAAAGTTCCTCGGCAAGTTCGAGGGTTACCGTTCGTAGGATACAGATTCGTACTTACAATTTTCGACCGAGGAAAACGCTCTCCGGTTTTGACCGTAGCTCATTGAAACACCCTGTGTATAGTGGCAACAAGTTTAAAGGGGCGCGTACTAACTACATCAGTTAGTGTTGTTAGACGAACGGTCAAGTATTATTCAGAGTATTACTGGGGGGGTTTTGATAGTATTAGCTTTTTCTCGGGGTACAGGAACAGGCATTTTTGTGCAGTTTTACAGGCTTTCCTTCCAAACAGAAATGCTTGATAAAAAATACTCCAATTGTCGCCATTCCTAAATGTAACACCTATCCTTTCAAGGCAATCGGTTTTCGTACACTCAGCAATCGTACAGATTTTCATTTAACAAAATCTTTTGTATTGATAAAAGCTGAGCTTAAGGAAGTGCTTTGGGGGTAAGCTTCGAGTAACTTTGCAAGAAACGTTCGATAAAAGTAATATTTAGCCACTTCAGGCATAGAACACTGAACGTCTAAATTCTATTAAAAGATATTATAGTAATCCTTCAACTCTACTTTGGTAATTATCAAACTTCCAACAGTGTAAACCTCGAAAGGAACGAGGGATACAATTCTTTTTTTATCGAAATTAATAATTTAGGGAAAGCTGATCGGAAGGAGAGCCCAGGATCACCACGAGTGTGGTGAGAACTTGCCGTACGATTAGAAATTCGAGTGCGTTTGACGAACGATCGCTGCCAATGCGACCGTTCCTCCGTTAGCGGGTGTATGTTTTTTTGCAGGTCTAAACAGCGAGGTCGGAGCGTTATCGGTCTCGCCGAGGGTGAAAAGACTATCCTAAAAGATGCATTCCGGATGGATGAAGCTGCGTCGATTCGTACCGCGGTACATTTCGAAGCGATGGACACGTTCGTAGTGACTGATACTTGCCCAGCCATATTGTATGGTGTAAATGGGTGTCGTGTTCACACGCACGTGTACATAGATGAAGGCTACTTACATGACGATTCGCCTAACAATCCTAACGTGACTAAAAAAAAACACGATTTGTTGGTCCCTCTACACTTTAGCTTTATCTTGTGTTGCTTATTGTCAGAAGAGCTAGAAAGGGTAAAATAGTGAACTATAGAAGACGCATGAAATCAGAGGTGAGTAATCGAGCTCTTTCTCTCGGTTTTCACTTGGGTGGCGTGCATCAGGCGTTCAGAAACGGCATCAAGGGGGGGGGGGGAAGAGATCGTTAAATCAACGGCGTGTAAAACAGACGCTACAGGGAGGCAACAACTCAAGATCAAATATGCAATCATGCGAGGGTGTCGATCGTAATCGAGTCATGCATCACATTCGGTATCACGGTGGGGGGGTGAGACGTGTTCAGAAAAAGAAAGCTTGCATACGTAGCTCCCGGAAGCTTCGAGCTTCCCATTACCTGCCTCGTAAATCGCATTACACGGCGCGTCACTTTCCCCCGATACATATATACCGTTGCGGGGCCTGTACCTAGGTAATAAACAGAATTATCGTTTCACAAAATAAACGCTAGCCTTCGCAATCGTCATTGGCCTGAAATCTCCCTTTGAATCATATACCTACTTGCATTCCTTCGACTACTTAGCTTAGTGTCTTTTGTCTGGGGTAGTGCGCACTTTGCAAATGCACTTATAGCCGAAAATAGTTATCCAGGTAAAGATACTATTCTATTAATTTCTCAGTAAACGCGCGACAAAATTTGGAACATGAATGCTGGAGTACCAAGGGTACAGGATTTCTTCTGCCGCGCACGAAATGTGTAAACCAGTAGGAAAAACGAGATGGAACGTTTCAAAGTGACTTTCTCGTAGGCTTGTCGGATTGAAGTTGCTTAAGGGAAAACAAGTATCTCGATGCGATGGGGAATTTTGGGCATGGGGTATCTCATCGAGTGTCCGCCAGGGCGGGTTACATGTGTATTTCACAAAAAAAATAAATAAAATGAAGGGTAAATCGTACCCAGCTTGCCTCGGGGCATTGTTAGAGAGGGTGTAGATGGCACGTTGGATTGTTCGTGGCTCCAAGGTAAGAAAAATTGCTAGTAGGACCACCAGCGTAGCGGCGGCTACGCTCATCCAACATGCGCAGCCTGCTCTACCGGAAGTCTTCGTCCTAGGCGTTCCCTCAACCGTACTTCGCCGCGTGCTCGAGCAAATCGACTGTACCGAACTGTCTGTTTCTGTCACTTAAAGATTATGCCTCCTATGAATTTTCTGTCTAATACGTTTCAATTGTATTTTTATTTTATTTTTTTTTTTAATAAAATGCTTCGACTGAATAATTTTGTATCTCCCACGCCGTGATTAGTATGAAGGGAGCAGCGGGCGAAGTATAATATGAAGAAAGTAGCAGGGAGCCGTCGAGGCGATGCTCGACGGGCTGTTTTGCAGCGGCTGATTTTAATATGTTCGATGTACACATGGCAAAAGGTCCGTCCATATTTTCAAACATCGATAGCCTGCAAGCTGGGAGTACTTCGCGTGCGTCAACTCCTGCGGGTTATTCACGAAATGGAGTCCTCCTTGGTATTACGTGTAAGTTCCGAATGAAGGTCAGCCCAAATTGTGAAGCTTTGGGAGAAGGTGTACATGTAACTTCGCGAAGCAAAGACAACAATTTCCGTTTAAAAGTAATCGGTAAACTGAGCTGTTTTAGTGTGCTGTTATTGATCAATTTGGATATATGAAGGACAATATGGCCAGTGTGTTACAGACTAACCCAACTGTTCAACAATGTCGATGCAAACAAAATTCGCGCTCATGTTCCTGGGCGACACAGTTGTGTAACGATATAATCGACATGTCCTGGTCACCTTTTGAATGCTTCGCCTTTATTACTTCGTGACTTTGGCGTGTAATGTACACGTGACTACGTAAAGTTTGATAACAAAAAAAAACATTTCCGGACTGTATTTATTTAAAACGGGACACTGAGCGCGATGAAACTACTTTTCAATTAAAAAAGGCATCGATGTCACTTGCGCGCCTTTCAAGAAATCAGAAAGCACATCGGTGGCTTAATGCACAAATATTTTACGTCCGCTTTTTGTGAAATTTGAGTTTTTATACGGAAAAAATAGTTCTTGACTGTATCTGTATGCTGTATAAAAATCACATTTATATCTGCTTAATAAATTTGAAAAAAGATGTGAAAAATAATATTTTTGCTCGTTGCATGTTTGACTCTGCTTTCCTCGAGAAAGCTAAAAGTGGACATACAATATTTGTGCACCGAGGCATCGACGTGTCCTTTAAACATATACAGTCCCAGAAACTCTCGCACGCCATATAAAATGTCCGACCATGAATGAACATCAACGAAAAGTATGCTAGTCCCAGAAGCCCCTGATCGCAATTTCATCCGTTCAGCCAAGACCAACGATAGGGAAGAATGGGGGTAGAGGGGTGTCTCTTTCTCGAACGAAGCACATTGAATCGATCACCAAAACCCTATGATATACTTCACCCCCAACGAATAAATCCACGGGAGTATTAAAAAAAAAAAAGAGAAACCAAACAGGTACGCCGATTTACGACTGCCTTTCACAAGCTTTGTTTTTCCTTTGCGAGTGGTTATCGTTTCATACGGTCAACATCCTTCCACCTTATGCAAATGCACCTCAAGTGATACAACTGTTACGCAAGCTTACGGTCATGCAACGCCGTGTGCGGTTAATATACACCAAATTAGTCACGAACTCAACGTTCCCGCTTGCCACCGTGACAACTAGGCTCTCAAATTGCTTCTATCCGCGAAACATCGATCTCTAATATTCACCAACGAACGCCAACACAGTCTGATTCGTCGGGAGTCAGCGATTCGCGGAAAATTTTGAATTTCCCATCGCGCTTTGAACGCGCGTCTACCAGCTAGTCTCATCCAGCTAGCATTAGCCGTCGATCTACCGTTCGCTTCTCAACGCAAGCTAGCTCGCGGCCATCGATTATGGCGATACGCTAATCGAGGCGATCGCTGAAGCGGTACCGTTTGCGAGCTGAGAACACGCCGGGCTTGAACACTGACCACATACAGAACACAAAGAAACGATAAGGGGGTGCGGGTTGTGCATGCATCAAGAGAAGCGGGGGGTAACGGCCAGAAGCGTATAGAGCGCGTATGTTGACGTTCACGGGTTCGATCACACGCCCCTTGGGTGGACTTGGTTTAGCAGGGGATATGTACATTGCTTACTTAGAAGGTTAGCTGTGAGTGCGGTACCTTGGTCGTCCTCCAACGGGGACAGCTCCGCACCTTCGTGCAGTGCTACATCAGACCCGCTGGAACTGCCCAACGTACGCCTCTTGCTCGATGATCTTCTTCTCGGTCGCGGGGAACCGTCGCTATCAGTGTCGCTGTTTAAATCGTGCCTAGAGCTACCGTTTTTCGTGTAAATGTCGCCGTTGCCGGAGCCGGGCGAGGTGTCTTGGGAGAACTGGCTCTCCCATTGCTCGGCCTTCTCGTCGTTAAGGAACGACCGCTCGGCTAGACTGCCGTGGGCCCACGGCTCTGGCAGTTCTCTGCTGCTCTTAACGATCTTTGTCGACACCTGCTCGATCACGCTCGACATGTCCCCGTAGCCACCGCTGGCCGTCATCGTTCTCATGATTTCCTCCGCGTCAATAGACTCCGTGGTAACGCACCGTACAGTCGTCACCGTCCTCGTCACCATCTCCTTCGACACCGTCTCACTCGTCGCGTCCCTCTCTGTCCTCGATACCGTGGTGCAAACCGTCGAGTCGATAGGCAGACTCTCGATCAGCCTGGTCTCTTTCGTCACGGTTCTACTCGATTTCGTCGGATCCGCGCCGTCATCCTCCGTTATCGTCACGGTCTCTGTTCTTTCCACGATCTCACTAGACTCCTCGAGCTCCTCTTGCTTCTCAGGGAGGAAGGTACCTACAGATGGGGCTACATCCGTTTTCGATGATCTATGCGTTTCCTCGGACTCCTTAGACCCTGGTGAACCACTAGTCTCTTTGACACCCGCTGCTTCTCGTTCCTCTTTCTCGTGCGACGATTTCTCTGACGCATCCTCGGACGTCTTATCGGTGCGTTTTATGGGACTTACTGTGGTCGCTTGGATACCTTCTCTGTCGAGCTTCGTCGTCTCAGATACAACGATCGATGATGTTCTGTTCGCGGCGGTTTCGTTCTCGAGGGTTTTCTTTATCTTCACCGGTATTTTGCTCTTCGGGCTGCTCCTCTCCGGGGAGTGTTGCTCCTCGTGGAGGGGCTTGGTTTGCTCCGCTGCCTTGTGTTTGGGACTGTACGGCGTGTAAGAGGTGTCTCTGAGATCTAGGTGGAAGTCTGTTTTCACGGACGACCTGGTAGAATGTCGCGGGGCGGGAACAGGTTGCTTTGTTGGAGCAGAAGTAGCATGCCTCTCTACAGTCCCATCAATCTCAGCCGAATCATGCCCTGACCCATCCAAAAGGACATGGACAAGAACAGGAACAAGGACATAAAGCACATTGATACACACTAAGAATTTCGACTCTAGCCCAGCTGCGACAGTTGGACCGAAAATTGTATTCAGCGTGTGGCTCGTCTCACATACGTATCCGTGTGTGTACGCGCATACACACACGAAACAACTCGTGTGCGTGCCCACACACGCATGCATATTTATCGCCATCATATGCCTGTGTGTGTGTCTGTGTGTGCAGCACACCTCTACATTCATTATGTATATATATATATATATTTTTTTAGTTAGTATCAATACTGGAACAGGATTAGTTTGTTTATGAAAACAAAAAGAACACTCAATTGAACGGTGTCTAATCGTGGCGCCTGAGTCTTACTAAACTGTACCCTGGTGGAACAGACTACGTCCCGGTGGAACACAAATATTACTGAAACAAAAGTTCGACTCGAAGCGTGATCCTTCGCCGGGGGCTATCAGAAGAGATCACTTCCTCGCGGCGTAGGACCAGCGGAACGAAAAGGAAAACGAAACGAAGGCATTGTTAACGTCTACCAGCTACAGTAGAGTCTGAGTTCGCTACGCTACTCTTGTTCCAACTAAACCGGCGTCGTCGCTCAAACGGGACTACGCAGAGAGTGGATCCGTGGCGTCCAGAGTAGTCGAGTTTACTGTACAAGAGATCGTACGTACGTGTGTCTTATCAATGGACGTTTACTCTATGCGACCAAATAACAGGAGTAACTAATTTAGTAAGAGACGTGCGCACAATATTAGTTAGTGTGAAAGCGTCGGCAGGTGCTAACTATGGAAGATAAAGCTAAATATAAATGAGGGCACCAAAATAGAATCTGCTAACGTATTTGGATATCTTGGGCCTGTGATATCTGTGTAGGTGAGGTAACTTTTATACTTTTCTCGACCATACATTACCTGGTTTCGACATCGAGTAGGCCCGGTCTGCTAGGCTCTGCGCCCGTCTCGTTGCCTCCTCGGTAACATCTGGAAAAGCAGCGGAGAACGGCATTAGTACAGGCACAATCGCGGCGTGAACATTGAAAGCGATGAACTGACAAAGATTAGATGATGAATGATGTTTCCCTGCCATGGCATACCTCGGTTCATGCGTCTATAGCTGTGGTCTCCTGTTAATTTTCAATGATATAATATCACCGCAGAATAATACAACATATGATGTCTATATGTTACGCTATAATAAAAGTAAATGGATAATGACAAATAAAGGTCGTTTGCTCTCGACGGATAACATTATTACCAGTGGACAACGGTACGTTTTATCGTGGACGATATTAATGTTAAGGGAACGGAAAGTAGCATTAAGAAACCTGGAAACATGCATCAAAGAAACGTTAACAGAAAGGGAAAAGAAAAGAAGTTAAAACGCACAAACTGAAAATAAGAACAGCAAATAAAATAGAAATAATGTAGATACGTTGTCTGATACTTGGCTATGGTTGGTCGTGTATCCTCTCTTTTATTATCGTAGATATCAAATTGGCATACTATAAAGTGAAATGTCAAGTACTGGGCTCATAGGCGTTAACTTACAAGCGATGCGATTTGACATAGGAATGGAACCTCAATGCAAATGTGGTTTCGTTGAAACTCTGCCGTTTGCCGTGTTAACAAAGGCGTACCCGATTCGATTGGCCCAATTACATCGGCCGACGAACGTATGCAATCCTCCACTTTATAGTACGTCGAATATTTCTTGCTTTATAAAAGATCATATAGACATTAGTACACTAAGAGTGATCGAGACCAGAGTGTTAGAAATTCATTACGGATGACACAGTGCAATGACCCATTCTGGTCACTTTGGTATGACTACCAAAACTTAAGTTACAGAAAAGCATCAACTTAATTAATCATGTTACACACAGCTGGTATGTAATATGTATAACGCAATTATTGCAAGATACCTTCAATTCTACTGTCAGTGTACTCGGCGAGACTGGGTGGTGGGGTCGCTGCCGTCCGCACAGACTTTGTTACGACTGTGGTGACGGTCTGTCGTGTGTGAGGCTCGAGGTGCTCTACTTCGCTAGATACCTCTACTACCCTAACTGGACTATCAAACGAACTACCGGGGCTAAGCTTCACACCCTTCGAGGAACTAATTTTCTGTGGAATGCGAGATACTTTCTTCGACTTCCCGTCGTCGGCTTGGTCGCCGTCATTTAAATTCACGTCGGCGAAACGGACGTGTACTTCGGAGCCTACGTTAGAACTCGGGTCGAATGTATAAGTAACTGGTGTGACGATGGTTCTTGTCGTGACGCTAACATTCTCCCCAGACTCTACACTTGTGACTGTCTTAGATCCAGTTGTAAACTCTGCTGCCTGATAGTCAGAGCCCGCCGGGCCCCTCAGATTTCTCAAATCAGGACTGCCTTGGAAACGTGACTTTTCTAACGATGAATCTTGCTTCAGTGCACTTAGAAAGTCATCCATGCCGCGCTTGGTATCTGTAACGCCAGTTGCAATCTTTGCACCACTGTCCTTCAGGACACCAGTTGCTTTGTCTGACGTTGCTTCTACGTTCTTGGACTTCTTTGCTACTTCTTCTCGAACTCGAGCTTCTTCGTCTGCTACTTCCTTCTTCGTTTCATCGAAGAATTCTTTCATTTCTCCCGAAACTCCTTCAGCTGCGTGCTTTGCACCTTTAACCAGACCGGAGAGGAAGCCACTGGTCTTTTCCTTGGCCTTCTTGGCTCCTTTTCCAGCTTTATCCTTCGTTGCTTCTGCAGTATCAGCGATTGCACCGATTCCAGATGAAACCTTTTGCTTGACAGCATCAACGTCTTCCTTGATCTCCTTGGATACCTTGTCCTTTGCGTCTTTAGCGCCATCGACAATGCTGTGGGCAGTCGCTTGCGCTTTGACTTCCACCATTTTAGCACCTTCTGCTACTTTCCCGCCAGTAGCTTTGCCAGCGTCTGCTACCTTTTGGACACCATCAGAGACTTTCTCACCCACTTTGTCGGTAGTAGTCTTTACAACAGTTACGATCTTCTCTTTGGAATCCTTTAAGTCTGAGGCAACTTTGTCTTTCGCCGTCTCAACGTCATGTAGCTTCTCCGCTGCAGCCTCCCTAGCACGAGCTTCGTCATCTACAGCCTCCTTCTTCGTTTCGTCAAGGAATTCCTTGACATCGTCTGAGACTTCTTCTGCAGCATGCTTTGCACCCTTTAGCAGGCCGGAAAGGAAGCCAGTACTCTTCTCCTTGGCCTTCTTAGCTTCTTTCGCGGCTTTATCTTTAGCTGTCTTTGCTCCATCAGCCACAGTGTCAACTGCAGACGAGACCTTCTGTTTTGCAGCCATTGCGTCGTCCTTGACTTCCTTGGAGACCTTGTCTTTTGCTTCCTTCGCGCCATCAGCTATGCCCCTCGTTGTTGCCTCCACTTTGACTTCAGCCTTCTTAACACCTTCCACCATCTTCCCCCCAACAGCTTTGCCAGCATCGGAGACTTTCTGCGCGCCATCCTTCACACCAGACGCTATTTTGTCTTTCGCTGCCTCAGCTTCTTTTAGCTTCTCCGCTGCTGCTTCTCGAGCTCTTGCTTCTTCATCCGCTGCTTCTATCTTCGTCTCGTCAAAGAATTCTTTCACATCTTCTGACACTTCTTCAGCAGCGTGCTTTGCACCCTTCAGCAATCCAGAAAGGAAGCCACCACTCTTTTCCTTGGCCTTCTTAGCTTCTTTTGCTGCTTTTTCCTTCACTGCATCGGTAGTATCAGCAAGTGCATCAACCTCAGAAGAAATCTTCTGCTTCACAGCTTCAGTATCCTCTTTCATTTCCTTGGACACCTTATCCCTTGCATCTTTCGCGCTGTCAGCTACGCTCTGTGCTGTTGCTTGTGCTTTGCCTTCAACCTTCTTTGCTCCTTCTGACACTTTCTCCCCAGCAGCTTTCCCAGCGTCTGCTACTTTGTGGGCGCCATCAGACACTTTCTCAGCGACTTTGTCAGTAGTAATCTTCACCACAGTTACAACTTTATCTTTGGAATCCTTTAAGTCTGAAGCAACCTTATCCTTCGCAGACTCGGCGTCTTTTAACTTCTCCGCTGCAGCCTCCCTAGCGCGAGCTTCTTCATCGACGGCCTCTTTCTTCGTCTCGTCAAGGAATTCCTTCACGTCCCCGGTCACTTCGTCTGCAGCATGCTTCGCACCCTTCAGCAACCCTGAAAGGAAGCCACTACTCTTGTCCTTGGCTTTTTTAGCTTCCTTTGCAGCTTTATCCTTCGCTGATTCTACAGTATCAGTGACTGCTTCGATTCCAGTTGAAACCTTCTGCTTCACCACATCAGCATCTTCTTTCATTTCTTTGGACACCTTATCCTTCGTCTCCTTGGCGCTGTCAGCTATGCCCTTTGCTGTTGCCTCCACTTTTTCTTCAGCTTTCTTAGCACCTTCTACCACCTTTTCCCCAACAGCTTTGCCAACATCAGAGACTTTCTGTACTCCAGTAGATACCTGATCGACAGCCTTGGCTTTTGTATCCTTTACAGCTGTTACAACCTTATCCTTAGTCTCCTGTACAGTTGTTACAACCTGGTCCTTAGTATCCTGTACAGTTGTTATAACCTTGTCCCCCGCATCTGCAGCTGCTTGGACTCGAGCTGCCTCAGACTCCTTAAACTTTTCTGTTGCTGCTCGAACACGAGCTTTATCATCTGCTGCTTCCTTCTTTGTTTTTTCAAGGAACTCCTTCACGTCTTCAGATGTTTCGTCAGCTGTGTGCTTTGCACCTTTGAACAATCCAGACAAGAATCCACTACCCTTTTCCTTAGCCTTCTTAGCCTCCTTTGCCGTTGTGTCTTTCACTGCTTCTGCAGTACCAGCAACCGTTTCGAATCCAGATGAAACCTTCTGCTTTACAATATCAGCATCCTCCTTAATTTCCTTGGACACCTTGTCTCTTGCATCCTTGGCGCTGTCAGCAATGCCCTGCGCAGTTGCCTGCACCTTCATTTCAGCCTTCTTAGCTCCTTCCGTCACCTTCTCACCGACAGCCTTGCCAGTGTCTGAGACCTTCTGACCTACTATGTCTTTGGTGTCTTTCACAACGGTAACAACCTTATCTTTAGCATCTTTAACACCTGAGGCGGTCTTATCTTTAGCTGCCTCCATGTCTTTCAATTTCTCCGCTGCTGCTTCTTTTGCTCGAGCTTCTTCCTCCGCAGCTTCCTTCTTTGTTTCGTCGAAGAACTCTCTCATATCATCTGTCGCCTCTTCAGCTGCATGTTTAGCACCCCTAAACAATCCAGTGAGGAAACCACTACCCTTTTCCTTGGCTTTTTTGGCTTCCTTCGCTGCTTTCTCTTTGGCTGCTTCTGCAGTATCAGCAACAGCATCGACTCCAGACGAAACCTTCTGCTTCACCGCATCTGCGTCTTCCTTGATTTCTTTGGAAACCTTATCCTTTGCCTCCTTAGCACCATCGACTACGCCTTTAGCTGCTGCCTCCACTTTATCTCCAGCCTTTTTAGCACCTTCTGCCACCTTCGTTCCAACAGCTTTTCCTGCGTCAGTCACTTTTTGCGCTCCGTCGGTGATTTTTTCGGCGACCTTATCCTTTGAGTCTTTTACGCTTGTTACAACTTTGTCCTTGGATTCTTTCACCCCTGAAGCTAGTTTGTCCTTAGCATCTTTCACATCTACAGCTGCTTTGTCCTTAGCAGCCTCAGCCTCCTTCAATTTTGCTGTTGCTGCTTCTCGAGCTCTTGCTTCTTCAGCTGCAGCTTCCTTCTTGGTTTCCTCGAGGAAGTCCTTTACATCTTCGGATGTTTCTTCAGCAGTATGCTTAGCGCCTTTGAACAAGCCAGAGAGGAACCCACTACCCTTTTCCTTGGCCTTTTTAGCTTCCTTTGCTGCCTTATCTTTAGTTGTTTCTGCACTATCAGCAACTGTATCAATACCAGATGAAACCTTTTGCTTCACTACTTCAGCATCCTTTTTAATTTCCTTGGAAACCTTATCTTTCGCCTCTTTAGCGCTGTCAGCTATGCCCTTTGCAGTTGCCTCCACTTTGTCCTCAGCCTTCTTGGCACCATCAGCTACCTTTTGTCCGACAGCTTTGCCAGCATCAGAAACTTTCTGCAATCCATCGGACACTTTGTCAGTTGCCTTATCCTTCGTATCCTTCGCAACAGTTGCAACTTTGTCCTTAGCATCCTGCACGTCCGAAGCCGCCTTTTTCATCATTCCTTCTGTTTGATCCGCTACATCTTGAGCAGCTTCTTTCACTTTAGTTTCAGCCTCCTTCGCTTCCGCTGATACTTTTTCACCAGCGGCTTTGCCAGCATCTAGCACAGTCTGCGCAGTACCAGAGATTTTTTCAGTGACTTTATCCTTGGTATCCTTCACACCAGTTGCAAGTTTGTCCTTGGAAATCTTCAGATCGGTCGCCATTTTGTCCTTAGTTGACTCTACATCTTTCAACTTCCCCGCCATTGCTTCCCTAGCTTCAGCTTCCTCTTCAGCTGCTTCCTTCTTCGTTTCGTCAAGGAATTCTTTTACGTCATCTGTTACTTCTTCAGCAGCGTGCTTTGCACCCTTCAACAAACCAGATAGAAAGCCACTGCTCTTCTCCTTGGCTTTCTTAGCCTCCTTTGCTGCTTTCTCTTTGGCTGCTTCTGCGGTATCTACAACTGCATCGACTCCAGATGAAGCCTTTTGCTTCAGTGCTGCAGTATCCTCCTTGATTTCCTTGGAGACCTTCTCTTTTGCATCCTTGACACCTCCAGCTACGGCTTGCACAGCAGCCTCCGTCTTCGCTTCAGCCTTTTTAGCAGCCTCTGCCACCTTTTCCCCACCAGCTTTACCCACATCTGCCGCTTTCTGCAGTCCATCAGATACTTTTTCACTAGCTTTATCTTTACTATCCTTTGCTGCTTTAGCAACTGCCTCCCCTGCTCCCTTCAAATCTTCAGCACCCTTATCCACAGCAGTCTTGACTCCATCAGATATTCCGTGAGCAGTAGCTTGGGCTGCAAATCCCACTTTTTTAGCTCCATCTGCTACCTTCTCTCCTACTGCTTTCCCAGTGTCAGAAACCTTTTGTACCCCTTCAGATACTTTATCACTGGCACTGTCCTTTGTATCCTTTACAACAGTTACAAGCTTGTCCTTTGTGTCCTTCAGACCTGAAGTCGCTTTGTCTTTGGCAGCCTCAGCCTCCTTTAATTTTGCTGCTGCAGCTTCTCTAGCTCGGGCTTCTTCCTCCGCAGCTTCCTTTTTCGTGTCATCAATAAAGTCTTTCATATCTTCCGATACTTCGTCAGCTGCATGCTTTGCACCCTTGAACAGTCCAGACAGGAAGCCACTGCTCTTTTCCTTGGCCTTTTTAGCCTCCTTTGCAGCTTTATCCTTCGCTGCCTCAGCAGTGTCAGCAACTGCATCGACTCCGGATGAAACCTTCTCTTTCACAGCGTCAGTGTCCTTCTTGATTTCCTTAGAAACCCTAACCTTTGCTTCCTTGGCGCCATCAGCTACTCCTTTCGCTGCTGACTCCAGTTTCTCCTCAGCCTTCTTAACACCTTCCACCATCTTTCCCCCAACAGCTTTGCCAGCATCAGCTACGTTCTGAGCTCCATCAGACAATTTCTCGCTGACCTTGTCTTTGCTGTCTTTTGCAGTGGTAACTACCTTGTCCTTAGCATCCCTTAATCCTGAAGCTGTTTTTTCCTTAACGGATTCCATTTCTTTCATCCTCTCTGCTGCTGCTTGCCTAGCGCGAGCTTCCTCCTCCATTGCCTCCTTTTTCATCTGGTCAAGGAAATCTGCAACATCATCTGACACCTCATCTGTAGAATGTTTTGCACCTTTAAACAAGCCAGAGAAGAAGCCACCACTTTTTTCCTTGATCTTCTTGGCCTCATTCGCAGCTTTATCTTTTGCGGCTTCAGCGTTATCTGCGGCAGCATCCATTGTAGATGAAATCTTTCTCTTCGCTGCTTCTGCATCCTCCTTGGCTTCCTTGGAAATCTTGTCCTTCGTTTCCTTCACACTGACAGCTACGCCATGCACTGCTCCCTCTACTTTGACTTTAGCTGTTTCAGCAGCCTCTGACACTTTGTCGCTAGCAGTTTTACTAGCATCTTTTACATTCTGCACCCCGTCAGCTGCTTTAGCAGCAACCTTCTCTTTGGTGTCCTTTACAGCATCCACAGTTTTGTCCTTAGCTTCCTTTACCTCTTTAACTCCTCTGCTCATCATTGCTCCTGTTTCATCAGCTACTCCATAGACAGCCACTTCCGCTTTTCTTGTAACCTCGGACACCGTTTCTCTAGCAGCATCTTTAACATCTGAAAGCTTCTGTACCTCATCAGATATTTTGTCGCTGGCCTTGTCCTTCGTATCTGTCACAGCAATTACAACCTTGCGCTTGGCACCCTTCACGTCTGCAACTGCTATGTCCTTAGCTACGGCGACATCTTTCAACTTTTCTGACATGGCTTCCTTAGCACGAGTTTCCTCCTCGGTAGCCTCCTTCTTTGTGTCGTCCAGGAACTCTTTCATATCATCTGACACTTCCTCAGCAGCATGTTTTGCACCCTTGAATAATCCAGAGAGGAAACCACTGCTCTTTTCCTTAGCCTTCTTAGCTTCCTTTGCTGCTTTCTCCTTAGCTGATTCTGCAGTATCTGTACCTGTTTCTATACCAGATGAAACCTTCCGTTTTATAGCATCAGTGTCTTCCTTAATTGCCTTCGAAACCTTATCCTTTGCTTCCTTGACACCTTCAGCAACATCCTTTGCAGCTACCTCCACTTTAACCTCAGCCTTCTTAACGCCATCTGCCACCTTTTCTCCAACAGCTTTGCCCGCATCAGAAACTTTATGTGCTCCAGTAGATACTTTATCCACGACCTTATCCTTTGTATCCTTCACAGCAGTTACAACCTTGTCCTTTGCATCCTTGACACCTGCAGCTGCTTTGTCTCTAGCAGCTTCAGTTTCTTTAAGCTTCTGAGCAGCAGCTTCTCGAGCTCTTGCTTCTTCCTCTGCTGCTTCCTTCCTTGTCTCATCGAGGAAGTCTTTCACATCATCTGTTACTTCATCAGCAGAAGTCTTTGCACCCTTGAACAATCCAGAAAGGAAACCACTACTCTTCTCCTTGGCCTTTTTAGCTTCCTTTGCTGCTTTATCCTTGGCTGTTTCAACACTATCGACAACTGCACCGATTCCAGACGAAATCTTTCGTTTCAGGGTGTCAGCATCTTCTTTGACTTCCTTAGACACTTTATCTTTAGCTGTCTTGCTACCATCAGCTATATCCTTTGCTGCTGTCTCTACCTTCTCTTCAGCTTTCTTTGCAACGTCTGACACTTTTCCTCCAGCAGCTTTGCCAGCATCTGCAATCTTCTCTACTCCTGCAGATACTTTATTGCTGACTTTGTCCTTGGCGTCTTTAACAGATGTTACAACTTTATCTTTAGATTCCTTCAGGTCTGAGGCTGCTTTTTCTTTCGTTGCTTCCATGTCTTTTAACTTTTCTGCTGCTGCCTGTCGAGCTCGAACTTCTTCTTCTGCTGCTTCCCTCTTGGTTTCATCGAGGAAGTCCTTCACATCGTCTGATACATCATCAGCTGTATGCTTTGCGCCCTTGAACAACCCAGAAAGAAAACCACTGCCCTTTTCCTTGGCCTTCTTAGCTTCATTTGCTGCTTTTTCTTTCGCTGCTTCCGCTGTCTCGGCAACTGCAACCACTCCAGATGAAACCTTCTGCTTTACAGCATCAGTGTCTTGCTTTATTTCCTGAGATACCTTCTCTTTTGCTGCTTTGGTGCCATCAGCTACTCCTTTCGCTGCTGTTTCCACTTTGTGTTCAGCACTTTTAGCAACGTCTGATACTTTCTCTCCAACAGCTTTACCGGCATCTGATACTTTGTGCAGTCCATCAGATACTTTGTCGCTGACTTTGTCCTTGGTGTCCTTCACAGCAGTTACGACCTTGTCCTTGGTATCCTTTAAGTCTGAAGCTGCTTTGTCCTTAGCAGCCTCAGCCTCCTTCAATTTGGCTGCTGCAGCTTCTCTAGCTCGAGCTTCTTCCTCTGCAGCTTCCTTCTTGGTTTCATCGAGGAAGTCCTTCACATCGTCTGATACATCATCAGCTGTATGCTTTGCGCCCTTGAACAACCCAGAAAGGAAACCACTGCCCTTTTCCTTGGCCTTCTTAGCTTCCTTTGCTGCTTTTTCTTTAGCTGCTTCCGCTGTATCAGCAACTGCGTCCACTCCAGATGAAACCTTCTGCTTTACAGCATCAGTGTCTTGCTTTATTTCCTGAGATACCTTCTCTTTTGCTGCTTTGGTGCCATCAGCTACTCCTTTCGCTGCTGTTTCCACTTTGTGTTCAGCACTTTTAGCAACGTCTGACACTTTCTCTCCAACAGCTTTACCGGCATCTGATACTTTGTGCAGTCCATCAGATACTTTGTCGCTGACTTTGTCCTTGGTGTCCTTCACCGCAGTTACGACTTTGTCCTTGGTGTCTTTTAAGTCTGAAGCTGCTTTGTCCTTAGCAGCCTCGGCCTCCTTCAATTTGGCTGCTGCAGCTTCTCTAGCTCGAGCTTCTTCCTCTGCAGCTTCCTTCTTCGTTTCATCAAGGAATTCTTTTACATCTTCTGACGCTTCACCAGCTGCATGCTTTGCACCCTTGAATAAACCAGTAAGGAAGCCACTGCTCTTTTCCTTGGCCTTTTTAGCCTCCTTTGCAGCTTTATCCTTCGCTGCCTCAGCAGTGTCAGCAACTGCATCGACTCCGGATGAAACCTTCTCTTTCACAGCGTCAGTGTCCTTCTTGATTTCCTTAGAAACCCTAACCTTTGCTTCCTTGGCGCCATCAGCGACTCCTTTCGCTGCTGACTCCAGTTTGTCCTCAGCCTTCTTAACACCTTCCACCATCTTTCCCCCAACAGCTTTGCCAGCTTCAGCTACGTTCTGAGCTCCATCGGAGACTTTATCGGCAGCTTTATCCTTCGTATCTTTTACAACTGTTACAACTTTGTCCTTTGCATCCTTCATGCCAGAAATCATTTTGTCTTTAGCTGTCTCAGCCTGTTTTAATTTCTCTGCTGCCACTTCTCGGGCTTTTGCTTCTTCATCTTCAGCTTCCTTCTTGGTGTCATCCAGGAAATCTCTCGCATCCTCCCATACATCATCAGTTGTATGCTTGGCACCTCTGAACAAACCAGAGAGAAAGCCACTTCCTTTTTCCTTGGCCTTTTTAGCTTCTTTAGCTGCTTTATCCTTAGTTGACTCGGCACTGTCAGCAACTGTATCGATACCAGAGGAGATCTTCCGTTTCACTGCTTCAGCATCCTCCTTGATTTCCTTGGACACCTTATCCTTTGCTTCCCTGGCACCTTCGGCGACATCTTTCGCAGCAGCCTCCACTTGAGCTTCAGCCGTCTTAGCTCCCACTGTCATTTTTTCTCCAACTGCTTTGCCAGCATCAGACACCTTCTGCACTCCATCAGCGACTTTGTCTGCAGCTTTATCCTTCGTCTCTTTTACCGCAGTTACAACTTTGCCTTTCGCATCTTTGACATCTGAAGCCACTTTGTCTTTAGTACCCTCAGCCTGTTTCAATTTCTCCGCTGCTACTTCTCGAGCTCGTGCTTCTTCAGCTGCAGCTTCCTTCTTGGTTTCCTCGAGGAAGTCCTTTACATCTTCGGATGCATCTTCAGCTGTATGCTTCACGCCTTTGAACAATCCAGTGAGGAAGCCACTACCCTTTTCCTTGGCTTTTTTGGCTTCCTTCGCTGCTTTCTCTTTGGCTGCTTCTGCAGTATCAGCAACAGCATCGACTCCAGACGAAACCTTCTGCTTCACCGCATCTGCGTCTTCCTTGATTTCTTTGGAAACCTTATCCTTTGCCCCCTTAACGCCTTCGGCTACGCCTTTAGCTGCTGCCTCTACTTTATCTCCAGCCTTTTTAGCACCTTCTGCCACCTTCTCTCCAACAGCTTTTCCTGTGTCAGACACTTTATGGGCTCCGTCGGTGATTTTTTCGGCGACCTTGTCTTTTGAGTCTTTTACGCTTGTTACAACTTTGTCCTTAGCTTCTTTCACACCTGAAGCTAGTTTGTCCTTAGCATCTTTCACATCTGCAGCTGCTTTGTCTTTAGTAGCCTCAGCCTGTTTCAATTTTTCCGCTGCTGCTTCTCGAGCTCTTGCTTCTTCAGCTGCAGCTTCCTTCTTGGTTTCCTCGAGGAAGTCCTTTACATCTTCGGATGTTTCTTCAGCTGTATGCTTGGCGCCTTTGAACAACCCAGTGAGGAAGCCACTACCCTTTTCCTTTGCTTTTTTGGCTTCCTTCGCTGCTTTCTCTTTGGCTGCTTCCGCGGTATCAGCAGCAGCATCGACTCCAGACGAAATCTTTTGCTTCACCGCATCTGCGTCTTCCTTGATTTCTTTGGAAACCTTATCCTTTGCCTCCTTAGCACCATCGACTACGCCTTTAGCTGCTGCCTCCACTTTATCTCCAGCCTTTTTAGCACCTTCTGCCACCTTTTCTCCAACAGCTTTTCCTGCGTCAGACACTTTATGGGCTCCGTCGGTGATTTTTTCGGCGACCTTATCTTTTGAGTCTTTTACGCTTGTTACAACTTTGTCCTTAGCATCTTTGACATCTGAAGCCACTTTGTCTTTAGTAGCCTCAGCCTGTTTCAATTTCTCCGCTGCTGCTTCTCGAGCTTTTGCTTCTTCATCTGCTGCTTCCTTCTTCGTGTCATCAAGGAATTCTTTCACATCTTCTGACGCCTCATCAGCTGCATGCTTCACGCCCTTGAACAACCCAGAGAGGAAGCCACTGCTCTTCTCCTTTGCCTTCTTAGCTTCCTTCGCTGCCTTCTCTTTCCCTGCTTCTGTGGTGTCGGCAACTGTATCGATTCCAGAGGTCACCTTCTGTTTCACAGCCTCAGTGTCTTCCTTGATTTCCTTAGAAACCTTATCTTTTGCATCTTTAACGCCATCGGATACGCTCTTAGTTGCAGTCTCCACCTTCTCTTCAGCCTTCTTAGCACCTTCTGTCACCTTTTCAACTACAGCTTTGCCAGCATCAGAAACCTTCTGCAATCCATCGGAGACCTTGTCAGCTGCTTTATCCTTCGTATCTTTTACAGCAGTTACAACTTTGTCTTTAGCCTCTTTTACATCTGAAGTCACTTTGTCCTTAGCAGCTTCAGCCTCCTTCAATTTTTCTGATGCTGCATCTCGAGCTCGTGCTTCTTCGTCCGCTGCTTCCTTTTTCGTGTCATCAAGGAACTCCTTCACCTCTTCTGATGCTTCATCAGCTGCGTGCTTAGCTCCCTTGAACAGTCCAGACAGGAAGCCACCACCCTTCTCCTTAGCCTTCTTAGCTTCCTTCGCTGCTTTATCTTTCGCTGCCTCAGCACTATCGGCAGCTGCATCACCACCAGAGGACACTTTTTCTTTCACTGCAGCAGCTCCATCCTGAATTTCTTTACCCAACTTATCCTTTTCTGCCTTCGCACCATCCTGCACGCTTCGAATACCTGCTCTCGCATGATCGGTGATATCCAGCGTTGCATTTGCAGTATTTCTACTGTCTTCTAAGAATTGCGCTGTAGCATCGCGAAGTGTTCTGTCTATACTTTGTTGCCTCTCCTCCTTTGCCACGCTTTTCTCCCTAGATCTACTCCTCGATTCTCTGGAGAGTTTCGGGCTCCTAAATATTCCAAAGATCCGACTTCCCTTATCCTTATCCTCCTGTTCTTCATCCATTGCATCCTCCTTCTGTGCTTCCAGAATACTCACCCCAGTCGGCATCTTCTCTACTTTAGCTTTGCTGTCCTCATGATGCATACTGCTGGCAACTTTCTTAGTGTCTTCCAAGAAACTAGCCGTTGCATGTCGCGTCTCTTCGTCACCGCTATCAAACGACGTTTCCTTGGAAGAACTCTTCTCCCTCGAGGCACTCCTCTTCTTACTCTTCAACTTCGGGCTCTTAAACATGCTGAAGAAACCACCACTCTTATCTTTACCTTCGTCGCTATCCTCTTTCCTATCTTCTACCGACCTCTCCAAGGAATCTGCCTTCGCGTCGCTACGCCGTTCCACGCTTCTCTCTTTCTGGCGGGAATCTTCACCCTTCTTCACATCTGACTTTCCATTCATCTCCTTGTGCGGTGTGCTTCTGTCAGCCTCTGATTTCTTCTGCACCTCCGAGATATTATACGAGTGACCATTCAGCCTGTCCTTGGGAGTGTCTTGAGCATACTGCACGTGTGACGTGAAAGTAGGCAGATCAGTTTTATGCTGTTTGTCGTCGATTTTTTGAGTAGGCGGCACTACCGTAGTGTCGGCAGCTATCTTTCGTGTGTCGTCCAAGAACTTCTCAGTAGCAGTTCGAAGCTCTTCGTCACCACTGTCGAAGGAAGCTTCCTTGTTCTTCTTGAGCTTCTTGTCCTTCGACTTGGGGCTCTTGAACATACCGAAGAAGCCTGTGCCCTTCTCTTTTTCCTGATCACTTGAGTCACTCGTCGTCATTGTGGCACGTTCAGGCGACTCTTTAACTGTTGTCTTAGTTTCCTGCTTTACTTCCACGCGGCTCGCGTCTTCGCGTGGAGGTTGGACAACCGAAGCAGCACGCCTCGAGTCGTCCAAGAACTGCATGGTAGCCATTTTCACATCGGGCACAGTGGCTCCTTCAGCTGGTTTAATGTCCACACGAACATGGTGATCCGCAGGTGTGGCAGATGGTTTCGCTTCTTCGTCTCCACTGTCGAAGGAAGTGTCCTTGGAACCCTTAGCCTTCTTCAGCTTAGACCCTTTAAAGATACCAGAGAGTATGCCACCGCTCTTATCCTTCTTCTTCGAGTCTTCCTCCTGCTTCTCGTCAGCCTGCGCAGAGGAGTACTGAGCAGTGTACACATCTTCATAAGCAGATACTGGCTTATCAGCTGGTTTCGTCTCTTTCGGAATGTGCTTGGCAGCCTCCTTCGGCGACAGTTCCTTCTGCTCTTCTCGTGGAAGCTGCTTACTACTTTCCGGCACTGGTTTCGTGACAGATTTCGTAGCAGTTACACCTGCAGCTGATTTCTCATCGATTTCCTTACCTTCTCTCGACAACATCTCCTTCTTACTCGCGACACTCTGCTTACCATTCGACACCGCGAGCACGTCTTTTGGGGACGTTTTATCCACCTCTTTCACTGTTACTGTTTGAGTCACTACTGGCTGGTGGCCTGATTTATCGTCACGAACTGTTACCACGGTTTTCGATGAGACTATGGTAACGTTAGAATCGCCCTTCCCATCGCGAACATAACGCTGCTTAATTATCATGGGTTCAACGACAGGCACGCCTTGCGTCTGCTCGACTTTGTCCGATTTAACGCCCTTATCTTTAACTACCCTGTCTACTAACTGCTCTCTAACAAAACTCTCAACAACAGCACCTCTCGCCTCTCTATTGTCCCGCGCATCATCATCATCACTAACCACCGACCACCCTTCCTTCGCTAACATCCCCTTCTCTTTCTCTGCGTCTGCTATTACACCTGTTAATTAAGTATTACATAGTTTAGGCTTCTGTAAACGTTGCAAAGTAAAGGGGACACATTTTTTTTTTGTTTGTTTGTGGTTTGCTTGTATTTCATTTGGCCATAATTAGTGTAAGCCGGCTCGCTCGATATTGCTCGTTTGCTTTTAGAACAGCGGTTAGACTCTCGTGTGGCTTGTGCACAGTGTGTGTGTGTATGTGTGTGTGCTATGGAGCAGCCATCTTTACTGTCGATTAATTATATATTATATTTCTGGTAAAGAAGTGAGGAATTTTAATGATTGTGGAAGTTTAACGATTAGTATCCCCTCTTTAATAGGTGAAACTATTAGACGATGTTTCTTATCACCATAATATTAACAGAATGATGTATATAGAACTACAGCTTATTAATACTGCTTCAATGTGACCGATCAAAAATTATTACGACAGCTGCTCCGTGCTTCCGCACAGTTAGGCCACACATACTGGCCGTTCATGCAACGCCAAAAGAATTGCAGCGAAACCTTGCTGAAACAAATTAATGGGACGGTGTCGAAGAAGTAGAATAGGCAATTAGTGGATCGTTATATGAGACACAGTGTATGCATCGTAAATACAGTATGATGTATGAGGTGTACGTCGATACGCGAAAATTAAATGAGTAATTTGTTACGTTTAAGTCAAAATATAAAGCAAGCTGATAAATCGATCGAAGAGGTCCGCCGCGGCGCTCCAAGAACCTGTGAGTGAAAGTAAAAGATGATAAAGTATAAAAGAAGTATAACGTTCTAGTGCTGAAAATTTCTCGTAAACTAAGATCTTTCACACTCGTGAATCGTGTCCAGAATCAATGCCGTGCTATAACACTACGGATCGTCCTTGTTTCCAATGCCAGTGTAGAAGTACACCGGTAGAATATTACCATTTATATAAATTCCTGTTTGGAAGTCAATAATTTCTTGGATAATATCTTGGCACGCTGTAGGTGGCACGTAAAAGTTATTGCATTCAGAACAATAACCTTCACTATAGATCTCTATGTGCATTAAGGAGAATCTTGTGTACATTAACACACAGTGAGTCACCAGAAATGGGACTGTCTGGTGTGTGATGTAATACGTCCATTCTTTAAGGGCAACAAATCAGATCAGCTAAACTAAAGTTATCATTCGCTAACGCAAATACACTGCTGTTCGAAATTAAAGTATCAAAACAATCTGATATCGAAGTTACAACGAGCATCATTGAAAAATACTCGAGTATTTGTTGTGTAAATTAAACGTGTAAGTTATAAGATATTTTAACGTAAAAGATAGCTACACATGCTTGCAAGTAGTGACAAACTATGTATAACAATGAACACGATATCACTGAAAGCGAAACCTTTGATATACAGAATTGCCTTGGAATTATGGATCAAGCTGAAGTATATAAATTCATCGTGCCAAGAGCAATCGAAAAGTTCTTTACCATTTTTCAATCCGAGTGTTCGTTTACGAGATACAAGGGTTCAAAGGTTAGCAGCTCGACAACGCTGCGCGCCATTAAGTTGTCGCAAGCGCATGCGCACGACCGTACTAGCGCGTGCGCACTAGGGCGCGCTCGTTGGCTTTCAAACGGCGCGCGGGAAAGTCCAACTTCGAGATCTTCGATCTCTGATACCTCGAAAACGAAGCCTCGGATCGCAAAACGGTAAAGGACTTTTCGATCCCATTTGACGCGACAAATTCACACGCCCTCGTATGTCCCAAAATTTCAACACACCTCACAGAGCTATTTACGCACTAGTGACTCAAGTTTCTGTCGAAGAATGGTTAATATAATTATAAGTCGTCGTCCTAGAACCAAGCGTGATATTATCGCGTTAAATTGACCATGCTGCGTATTACTTTGTGAAAAATAAACACGTAACCGCGGTTAAATGATTCCCGGCGAAGTTGTTACGCCTTCCTTTCCTCTCCGACGTGTTTTTATTTTTGCAGCCAGCCGAAGAAGCACGGCCCCTCAACCCACCATTTGTCAACGGGGAATGCTCAAATCACTTACCGGATACTATTCTGTTGGCGTCCGCGATCACCCTCTGCCTTCTTTTGTCTTCGTCGTCGAGCTCGTCGCGCGACTTTTTGCTCATCGTATCGGCAACGTGGCATTTCTGTTCGAGAAATTCGGCCATCACGTCCCCAAGCTCTTTCTCGTCGCTCGCGTATTTGTCTTTGATGGGGGTCGAGGTTCCGTTGAATACAGTGCCGTTTGTGATCGTGACATGCTGTTTCGCTGTCAAGTGCAAACAGACGTGATTTAAACGGCGTGAAACAGCTACAGTCCCAGCGAGTCCACTCAAAGCCACTCCATTGCCACACCACCAATTTCATTAATTAACACTGTTGGTTGGCACGGCGAGTGGCCTTGAACGGCCAATATGTTTTACTGCGACTATAGCCGATTCGTTACCAAAGCGCGCAAGTAAAATACAAAATACAGTGAGAAAAGCAAACGATTTTACGAGCAACTGCTGTCCCACCAAATCGGGAATCGTCGTCGTTCTTCGAAACGTGTAAATTTGAATAAAAGCGATAAACGAAATCTGCTTTAAAATTGAAATTTGCCCAGATTGGATTAAGTAAAATGTATGAGTGTTAAATTAGAATTGCGACGAATGTTTTGCGCTATTTACAGACAAGATTCGAGTCATATTGAAGCAAGGCGGTATGAATCAATGTGCTTTCGAAGAAATGTCATGTTAAAATTATGATTTAACGCACTCCTCTTAGCAGCGACGCGATATAGAGCCGGCGTATTATTCGCGCAAATAATGCAAGCAGTGACGTCATGTTCTTCTCACGAT
This sequence comes from Andrena cerasifolii, assembly GCF_050908995.1. Lineage (NCBI taxonomy): Eukaryota > Metazoa > Arthropoda > Insecta > Hymenoptera > Andrenidae > Andrena > Andrena cerasifolii. The sequence continues at coordinate 10,273,961 of NC_135124.1, read as the reverse complement.
TAGTGTCGTCATTGTACGGGTGTAGAATTAAACGTCATTCAGTTGGAATCGGATTCTTTATATCGAATTCGGAGAAACCTTTAAACTAGACGAATAAAATTCCAAGGTGATTTTAAAATACGTACTTGATGCGTCACGTTTACTGCCTGTAATACTGAGGTCTTCCATAGATTCTGAATCCTAGAACATAAGAAACTTGTTTAAGTAACAAGTCCTTCAAAGATGTAATTAAAAAGCTTCAATCATTTTGATTCTCTTGTTGTAGGTGCAGGTGCTGGATAATTGTGGTCCTTGAAGTCGTTCAAGTCTCAGCTTAATCAGATACACACCTTAGTTCTATTAAGTTCGTAATCAGGATCCATCTTTGGATCCATCGTCGCGTCACGCCGCAGAGATGTGTCCCTCGAAGGCCCCAATTCTTCTTTCAAAGAATCGAATCCAGGTTGATCTAATCGCACTCTGGCGACCGCTTTTTCTACGTCGTCAGTGACCAATTCCACGTTGAAAATACACTTCTTTACGATGTCTTCGCGGCCAATCTTATTCAACGCCTTTTCCAATGTATTCCCTACACATACAAGTATTTCTCCTTAGTTTCTAAAGCACGGTATCAACGTAAAACGTAATACACATTTTCTATAATCCATAAATCATAAATCGCCCCATTTCCCCTCAATATTCTTCGGTTCGATCATTCGCTAATTTTTCCTTTTCAAGCGAAAACAAATCAAAATCAATGAGATCATCGATACATGTGTGCCTCAGAAATACGTCAAGGATATCTAAATCGCGAAAGCAAGAGTCGATGCGAAAATGAAAATTGATTTACATCACTTTCATTCAGAATAATGGCACATTTGGGAATACAGACCCGAATTCACCGAAATATGACACCTTTCGCAAGGGGTCCTTTTAAATAGCAACCGCAGCTCACTGACGTACGTATCGGTCCCTTCGTTTTGATATTCTTGGTACAAAGATATAAACATATTCACGTTTATGCCCCACCAAGAAAGGCGTAAATAAATTAAGTAATACTAAACTGTACACCAACTAATAACAATGTCGTATCGAGCAAAAGAAGAACAATGGAAGACACTCGCGTGCACGATCACTTTCACCGTATTCTCCTGTCGGAATGAAGCGCACTTCTGTTTGTTTTAACCGGTTGCAAGAACAGAAACGACGTGGTGCGTGCATTGCCGTCGTAAGTCATCAGTATTGGTAAAAACGAGAGGGGGGAAAGGAGTCCATAGGTTTATGTCAGGCATAATAATGCAGGATGAGGTCATCAACTACGTTGCTCCTCAGATTCCACGCGCCTTAGTCAAACACGGCTGTCTGATTAATTGGCCTTGCCGAGAAACAGGTTCCTTTTAAATTTTCACTAACTGCTGCTACATCTAACCATTTCTATTCGCGCCTCAGCATCGCTCCACTATTACAATAGCTACGCAACGCCTTCCTCTGGTCAGAAGTTCCCGTGGTCATTAAATGATTACGCAAGCTTACACAGAGGGTACAAGATAAGACAATCTAATTATGCAGATGGAATAACAAGATCTCGAATATTCGATAAAATTCTTCCCCGTGGAAAATCAGTTGTAAAAATAGTATTTTCAAACGTGGGAGGGTAATTGGAAATTTGTATGCAGCTTCATTGACTCGGACAGTGAGCGGAGTGTGAAAATATTATGATTCTTGAAACTGTTTTGCAGTGCGATTTGCAAATGTATTTATACAGATGACATAACGAGCAACAGAAATTATTTATGTCGCGATAACGATAGTAAGTTTTTATATTTAGTAAGATGTTTAATATTAGGCGTGATGTGTGAGAAGCATAGATAGTAATGCTTTTATGTAGTTTAATTGCAATTAAAAATAAGTACCACGTAGTAAATCGCGATCTTGATTCAGCGACTTAAGTTATACCACCGAACAACAACTTTCCTCGTAATAAGGTTGAATAATATTCAGCAGAACGGAATCAGATTTAATTAATTCTTGCAATCTACTTTTAAAACGACGCAGGTCTGAGAAGTTACGAAAAGTAGCTCCATTCACGTCGCTTTGGGAACAGCGTCTGACGGTCCGTCGCCCCTTCTTTACACCTCGTTTCCCTCGCGCATTTCAGTGATATAGATCAATAATATCCTCCCATATACATCGAAAATTATTTGCAGTAAAGATTCTTGATATCACCAAAGGCAATTATAAGATTTAATTTCCGAATACGAAGAGTTAAAAATCTTTTTCCCACACAAGATAGAAAGACTCTTCACACAATCCCCTTGAAACCCAAGATCCTTTCGATATCGCAAATAACCTCATAAAAGATGTACAACCCAATCAAAACCACTTCCGGTGCAAGTATATTACATAAAACTTACCCGTCGCCTTATTTCCGTTACTCTGCCAAATCTTAAGCATCGCCGCGGCCTGTTGAGCAGGTTTGTTGGAGTACTCCTTTTTGATTGTGGACACCTCATTAGGCGGAATATTTAATTCCTCCGCGAGTTTCTCCCAGTCCTTGTCCAGCAAATTGGCAATATCTGTCAGTCGAATGGTTGCCCTGTGAATGGCATCTGGGCGACCTGCAGGAGCCACGTTACCATTTACAATCGCCCCGCCTACGTCTACCGTAAACTCCACTACCCCCCATGAAAATTCGCGTACTTATGCCACCGTCGCGCAGGAAGCTGTAATTCTTGGAGAGCTCCAGTAAGTCGACCTCCGAGACTGCCGTGTCTGGCGATATCTTCTCCGGCAGCAGGATGTTCAGGGTGCATATAGGCGTCTGCGGCAGTTCACCCTTGGGAACCTTCGGCTCGCTCATGAACATAATGCGCCCCATCATGTCCGCGGCGTCGGGATCCTTTATCCTAGCGGTGAACGGCACTCTGTTCTCCTTGAACGCCCTGAACGGCAGCTGGAGCTGTTCGCCGCTCTTCAACACTGGCACAAGGTTACCCGAAAACTCCATGTACTGCGTCTTTCCCTCCAGCACCTGTGGGAACGATTTCGCTAGGTCGTTACGGGCGCAACAATGGGGATAATTACAGCGGATGATTCATGCGTGGGAGCCGCGCTCGTTTACCTCCACGTCCCGGCTCTTGGCAACTTCCGTGAAGTGTTCTTGGTTCTCCAAAGTCTTGTCCTCTTTGTCGTCGGTCATGCAGAAGACGCGCAGCCTCGCCTCCAGCGGGTCTACTCGCTTCGCGAACACTACGAATCTGTGGGCCACATGTACGTGAATAGATTGTTCGATGGTTGCAGGGGGGTTGTAATCATGCAGGTAAAACGCAGCTGGTGGTTGTCGCGAAGAGAATTCGCGGTGGTTGAAGAAGTGTATTTCTCTTTGACTGCGGACTCGAGAATCTCTTTCTGGAAGATTGACGGGGCTATGGAATCTGCGCGGGGGGTATGCTTCTATTGACTGCGGCTACGTTAAAAGCTATGCTCGTGGTACTGCGCGCTATCGTGCGTACGCTGGCGATAAAAAGTTTAGGTATATTTAGGTAATCTATGAGTGCATGAGAGATGGGGTGTAATATTTTACCATTTGCTAAATTTGGGTGCTGTAAAAGGAAGAGTTAAAGTCCCCACACTCCATCAGGACTTTCTAAGATTCCTCTAACTACTCATATTGGAGAAAATTATTTTACCTCAAATGAGAAACTATTATAAATCAAATCAGAACATTGGTATTACAATTGGTCCCGTCTATAGTTTCCTGATTCCAGAATTATTCTAAAATATCCCATTACTAGATTTCACGAAACAGAATATTTTACAATGAACCTTTCTCAAATCCATAAACCATGCCCAAACCTTTTAAACGCTAGCGCGAGTACTACCCAGAGCTAAAGACACTCTCCCTACTCGAATGCACCTTACCACGCAGGAAAGCCGCGTTGCGACCAATTTCTATACGGGGGACGTTCTACCTGCGATTACGGGATTAAGTGATTCGTCTTTGGGACGTTTTTAATCACGGGCATACAGGGGAAACGTACTTAGCCATGAAAGGCACGTGGGTCGCGTGCGTGTACAGCTCGGTGGCCATTTTCGTGGCTTCGGATATATTCCGGCAATCCATTAGCCAGAAACGAGCGGACACGGTGGTGGTGAAGGATACGCAATCCTTGACGAACGTCAACGGCGTCGAACCTGTGACATCCTCCCAAACTGCCCGAGACTGACCCCCTGAACGACATACACACCAAAGTCCAATAACATTATTAAAATATGTCCGTGTTGCGGATACGGTATCGGCAGACGTGAAATGTGTGTAGGATTAAACCGAATGCGACCGAGATTAATTACACCTCGACACTGTCGGCCTGGGGCTCTTCGGGCACCCTTTGATTGCTCAGCGTCTCTGTAATGCAATGTACCTCCTACGTCCTCCCACCGAATAACGTAGTGAAACTTAGGAGAAAGAAAGCTGTGAATGAAATTCGAAGTTGCAGAAGCTATGGGAGAGTTTATTGTTCGAGGACACAGTCAAAGGGCTGAGAAATGCGCAAGTTTTGAGGGACTCAGTAGTCTTCAATTCATGGGGAGGATTTAATTCGCATCCTTTGGTTTAATTGATTTGTTTCTTCGGATTGTAATGGCTCGATCAGTGAGCTTCACTAACACCAGGCCCAAAGTGTCAACAGACCATGGAATGCACGGATTTCTATCGAGTTTGTTGGATAATGATTATTCATGCTGTCCATTTAGATGAAGTTTGTGAGAAAATGAATTTACGTGTGGTGTTATTTCTGAAGATATGCTTCGATACAATTGATGGAGAATTTATGTGCCATAACACAAAATTACGTGAAAATGCGGTAACTTTGCGGTTTGTGTCGGTGAGAAATCTGTGTGAGATGGTAGATAATTGAGCGAAGATGTGTGATGGCACATTGGAAAACGCCATACGCTGAAATAACACGGTTTCCAATTTGCGTTTCTTTCGGCACAGGGGAAAGATCGATGAAGCTTGTATTTAATATCGGTCGCCACAGGTGCGCTGATGTAACGTGCTGTATCGTGTGTGGTTAATAATAAAAATGAAACACACGTTGACCGAATGATAATGCTTGCCAAACGAAGAAGAAGCGTCATTCATGAGAATCGCGCGTAAAGCAAACGCGAGTTGCGTGGATATGCGTTGACAAACGAATAAGCAAATAAGGAAACCAAAGAGAAAATAAATATTGTGAAATAATTACTAATAAAATACGCGTGGCGATGTGTGTCGAAAACATATCTTCCTGTTCCTCGTGACACTGAGCGTATCTAGCATCTTTTATCAACAGTCAACGATTCGATGCTGTTCGAACGGAATAGAAACGAGAATTTTGTCGACAAAAAATGGTAACAGAGTGTGAAATTTAATTTTTTCCCGCGAAATAGGTTTCGATATTTATATATATAACTGTCTTTAACGAGCAAAGAAAATGAAAAGACATCGTGTCTGAAAGAAATTGTAACATCGAGGGTACGACATTAATGTTAGGTCTCATATCAGTAACGTGTCGTAAGATATACATCATGATCCAAAATACATAGATGTATAAATCGTAGATATACACAGTTCTCGTAAATGTTATAAATTACAAGCCTAATATCGAAGCGGTTTACCAGTCAAACGAATGTGCTGAAACAAAAATCTTTGAAGTTAACGCTTACAATGAGCTAGGTAGTAAAACTTTATCTACGTTAATTAATAATCCATACCTAAATGACTCAATCCTAACAATATGCAAGCATTAACAATGAATCACAACAAGATATGTATACAACAATGGTACTCAACGAAATGTTTTTTGTTTTTTTTTTCTATGAGACATGCAGCTACCATCTCCCTTTTAAATCTCTATCCGAAGGTCCCCGGGACATTGAATTCAACTGCCTTCAAAAAGATCATTTCTATAGAAAAATAGTATCTCTTTTTATATAAAAACAACCTTCTTACGTAATCGATCACCTTCTAAGCATCGAAATGGTGCGTTCTAGAGCCGTCCTTGTACCCTCCTCAAACCCCTCGGAACTTGTGACCCATAGAAACCAGCTATGTGAACGACGTGTATATATATATATATATATATATATATATATATATATATATATATATATATAAATACTGTTACGTAACTATATAAAATATAATGCAGCAACTCGTATGCCATAGAAAGAATCGTTAATCGATGCAGTCCCGACGACCTGAGAACAGACGAAGATGCCTACCGTCCGCGTCATGCCTAACTAAACTACGCAAATCGATCATCGAATGGGTAGAGAAGTCTGATAGAGAGCGCATAACGATATGTACACCGAAGGTGTGGCAGCTCGAACAGTATCAGCGCTTATCGGTAAGAGATTCTCCAGTAAGACGGTACGCTGCTCTACAATGTTACGTGCAAGCATATATTACCAGTAATGCTGCACAGAAGTCTCAACGTCGGCGCGTCCCCGGAATATTGATTGATCATGCCTTTGTTGGCTGCCTGTGGCACTGGTATCGTTAAGGTTATAGGTTTGTGGAACTTCCTTCGTCTTGGTTCGACGGTTACGATCGGCGACACAGCCACTCTGTTGCCGAGCAGCTTGGCTACTAGATCCGCGGGTATCGGGTGCGCCTAAACAGATGTACAATTGTCCATCATGTTCGATGACGGATTTGAATGGTGGTGGTTATCGGGGTAATATATTTAGTTAGGGTTTAGTGATAAGGGAATGTGTTAAGGTAGGCTCTCACAACGCCTCGCCTCTCTTTCTCAAAATATTCTCGAGGAAGAATCTGCGGCTCGGAGTCGCACCGAGGTAAGACGAGGCGAGGCGCAGTGTGAGTCAAATTGTCAAACACATAAGAAAAGCAGAGATAAAATAAAATGAGCCGAGGCGAGGCGTAGTGAGAGCCTACCTTTAGAGTCATTACCCCCAGAAATGGTGGACGTGATGGTTACCGTTGTGCTTAATGGGGGATTTAAGTATTTTGAGGAATTCCTGCGGGTACAGGGATGCTGGATGGGAAAAGGGATTCGTCTTATTTCGATAATGCGTAGATGGGTACCTGAAGACCGACTCGGATTTTTTTGGTAAGGGCTGCTGGTGGAAAGACAGCCTGTACTTGCGGGACCGCTGATGAGGATACAGTGCCACCCTCTGGACCAACTGCATGGACCTCTTGCCTGATGCGAGACACTACAGCGAAGTAATGTGGGAAGTCCGCAGTGAGTATCCTTACGATTCGGGAAGTTTGGAGATCCTCAAGCTGGCTTAATTCTGCAACAATCGTTCGCGTGCGTTTCTTAAGTCAATAACACACTTTCAAGCTTTCGGGTGTATAGATTGCGGTGCAAATTAATTTATGGTTAGAAATGCGATGTAGAAATATTCTACCTTCTCCTTCAAAGCTCTCGTTAAGCACATCCTGGACAGCCTCCTCGCTGGCCTCCAAAGTGTGCTCGCGCCAAGTTTCTCCATTGTCCGATCGAAGTATTACTATCTCTCGCTCCTTTCCTCGCAGCGAAGCAAAGTGAGGTACCTCTATGATGACGGGGCTAATCAACAACAAGTGCCATGTATTATTACTAATAAAATTAATAGAACAGTTGGAAATAAATCAACTAGTATTTCCTGTTACCCTGAACGCGAAACAAAGTCCCTTAGCCCTTCAACGCCATCTGACAAACTACCCCCGTTATATCTCCTAATTACCCCCATCACTCCATCTCAAATGAAGGATCAAATATAGAGTTAGCAAGCACAAGAATCCAATCTAAAGTGTTCCTTAGTTGATCAAGTGGCCTTCAGTGACCACCCAACTTGGTCCCCCTTGAAACTCGTGTTATTTCGTAACGTACCCTAGAAATTTGGCGCCCACGGGTCCAAGCTCGAGAATACGGCTGGCCAAAGCCTCCCCTTCCATCAAAGGTGGTGGATTGGTCAGCTTGTCCCTCCTCAAGTACCTGCAGGTGACACGCATCGGCATGGCGGCCTTCCGAGGAGGAACGATCACGCGCACACCGCTGTGCCGGCAACCCCTCATCGCGCCGCCTCGTGCATCCACCAGAAACGAAACCAGGAAGCTGTCGTTCGCACAACAGAATCGATCGTCAGTAAAGAAATAGTCCCCGCGGGTCCCCACCGTACAACGAAAAATCGGCGTAGCATCGATGCGTTACAGTATGCCGAAAGAGACTTGAAAAATAGGAACGTTCATCGCAGCAAGGGCTAATTATTCAGACACGTGATTCCAGATGGAGTAATTAAACACTATGGCGTAATGTGTATTGTGCGAGCACGTGTAATAAATGTACCGCGGTCCAGAACATTTGGCCCTTTCGGTGGGGAGATACTATCATGCTACTTGCCCAAATTAAATCAATTATAAATAAATAAAAATAAATCGCGTTCTTCCTTTCTCTTGCTAATATACAGTATTTACACTAGGCTAGAGTCTCGAAGTATCATTGCAGTCTTTGGAATCGTATGTACACACGAAAATAATGCTATTACTTGAATAGAATGGTCATGGAGATTTTAACACTGTACAGTATTTACTCTACGGTTCGCTGGACAAGAAAGTAAATTTTCAACAATCCTTCAAGTGCTCGCGATGGGATTATTTCAAGTGACCCGCGAAAACGACGTTATCTCGTGATCGGCATCGGTTATTCCATACGAAAAGCGCGCCAAGCCGAGAAGCAATTTTTCGTGATACACTCCCACTAATTGTAAGAAGCAGAAAGTTAAGGAGTACAAGAGTTCTCTATGAGCATGTGGAGACGTGTATTTATAATCGTTTTTTTTTTTTTTTTATCAGTGCGCAACGATGTTACCGAATGTTTCGATTGCCGCGATCGTTACGGAAATTGCACGCTAGATCGTGGGTGACAGATCGCTGTACGTGAAGAGAACTGTAAAAGAAGGGACGTCAAATAAATCGAGGCAAGTGAACAAGTGAATAAAAGTGCAAAGATGAATTACATGAAGAATGGAGCAAAAGAAATCGTAAGATCGAGTAACTATGATCGAAGAATGCAGCTTGTGGGCTTGTGTCAAGGATTCGCTGCATGGATATTTTACAACTGCAAGCGCCAAACTAATTAACACTGAACACCATAAACAAAAAAAATAGTTATGAAAATCGGCTGCGTCTAGATCGAAGATCCATTCTATAGAGGTGCTTGAGGCTTCGTGTTTCTGGTTGTAAGCTGTGCTCCCTTTGGGAACTTATGTTTACTATCCGTTTAAGTCAATCATCATCCACCGATACTTAACCGATTGATAGGGCGATCGAGGCAATCTAAAAGTTATACAGCTTACACCTTGAAGCCACAAACAGTAGCATCCATTCGATTGTTTCTTATTACTGATCGATGACAGTGCTGGTGGATGGAATTCCACGACGAGCCTAGGAATTATCCGCAGAAACTTTGCGCGTGATGCGTGCACAATGAATATAAAGCGCAGTGAGCATTAGACTTTAGAGCGGCTCGATGTTTAATTTGCATTTGCTTAATCCGCGTGCCGGATCGTAAACACACTCGTGCACGTAGGCAGAGCTCTCGCGCAGAGGATATCCTCTTTTTTCCCCCAGTATACTGGATACTCTAAAAATATCGATCGCGAATAAATTCCGCTTGCTCCAGGCAGATGATGTAATGGAGCTCTTGAATATTCGTCGTCTCTTTGGAATACATTACGGATTTCAGCTTGGCAATAAAATGCGATTCCTGACGAATGTTAAGCAGTACGTCCGTGTACATTGAATTTCGCGAATTCTCGCGATCACAACGGTCGGAAGAGGCAGCCTTGAAGAATCGACGCCGCTTCGTGAACTTCGGATAGCTTCGGAATTCATTTACTCTCGGCTGCCAATAAAATCATCCCCCGCCGCCCTCGCGTATATTCATTGTGCACCAGGTTCCATCTAAATGTTCACTAAATCTCAGCGACTACGAGCATTGTGCAACTAAACGAAGGAGAACTATGAACAGAAAATCAAAGTGAAGAGGAGCGAGTACGGCGAGTAGCAGAAGCTAAGATTCAAGAGAAGATCACTTACTTTCTCCACTGTGGAATTCTGCGAGTAGCGCAAATAAAATAACAGAGGATCGGGAACAAAATAAAAAACGCGTTAGTATCCATTCGTTCATTGTGATGATATGGTGATGAGAAGATGACGACATAGAATGGTGTGCCGAGATTCTGAACGGGCGCAACATTTACAGATTTTCGAACACTACTGGAATCCAATTGTATGCACGTGACCAATGCAGTTCCTTCATTTTTTTTCTTTTTTCTTTTTTGCTTTCTTTTTTGCTTAAACGTTCTCGAACAAGTGGTTCCGTGACACGACGATGGTCGCTTGTTCGTTCGACAACTTTCGAAAACCCGCAATCATCGCACGCAAGCCACTTTTTCTATCGTACGAAAAAACTACAGAAAATAGGGGCTAACAATAATAATTATGTATTATAGTAGAGACGCAACGGGGCCACATCAATCACACTCTGCGAAAAAAATACAATACGTTAGGGGCAGCAAAGTAAAGCAGATCGTTCCGAAATCTGTCTCCTTTCGTGTTTTTCTTTTTCTCTTTTTTTTTTTTTGTAAAAAGTTGCGCTATTTGCGAAGCGTGGTTGACTAACAGATTTCGGGACGTACACGCCAAATAGCTGAAACTTGTATAACGAGGGGTTGGGGGGTAGGGGGAGGGCATTTTACGAGCAACAGCCACTATGAGGAAAACTATGTCCAAAATGATTGAACTCCGTGGAAGACGAACGATTCTTTCTCCATACTTACAAGAGCACTACTAACGTTCTTTTATACACATTATTTTATTGCGCAACATAAACCGGGCGACAAGAAGGCTGAAGGGATACTGGCGTCGCAGGGTTTCTCTACTGGAAAGTAAGAACTTTGTGGAAGTAAGTTTGTAGATGTAATTGTGAAGTATATTTCAAGCTCGTCTCAGAAATGTGCGATAGGTCCCATCTGAAAGAAATAGCAGTGAACAGTAATGTCCTCGATGGTTACATCTGCAAATTCTGCTTCACAAAATTCCGCTAGGTGTACAATGAAGTCCTGCAAGAACTTATACCTTCGATTCATTCACACTTGCATACTTTATCACAGAATCCTCCGAAATTGTTGAACTTAATAGAATTTCTCTCAACCTTAAGCTCCACTCAAATGCATTGACCTCTTTACCCAAATTAATCACCAACAACTATCGTATGGAAGTTCAGTTCCTTAATGTCTACCACTTTCTTGTTCTTACATTTCCCTTTAAAAGTACTGTTAATCAAGTAACAGTTACAGTATCATCTTCGATTAACGACCATTCGACGCACAAAATAAAGACTGCCAATTACGCGAGCAACGATATTCATTGACCATTATACAGGGTGCTCAAAAATCTACGATATGAATTTCTTATTTCATCACTGCCATTGGTACTAAATAAAAAAAATCGGAAAGAGGCACTTATAGTTTGTGCTATTAAACACAACGCGTGTTCTTCTTTTGCAGAATGGACCTGCCTAAGACATATAGAAAAGGGAGAATAATAAAAAGGACATGTGTTGTACCTGTCCCTCCACATTCCTTGTCCCTTCGACATGGTACCAAGAGCTGCCAGCGATGTGTTTAGGGACTCTAGGGACGCTCTGATCTCCGAACAAAATCTGGTATGATTATGGGTTCACTTTCGGTTTCATGCGCATGCGTTTTCGTTTCTTTTATCTCCACTTTCGCTCAGCATCCTCTCCCGTGCACTCTGCACCCTTTCTCACCCGTTCTCTCAGCAGTTCTGTGCGCATTTCGAAAAACCGTTCTACGCCCGCGGATAACAAGTGCGTGCAAACACGTGTGCTCTTGTGCATACGCGGTTAAAGGTGCATTCTACAATTACACCGGAGGTCTACTTGGCAAGACGAAGGCGACTCATATCCTGTCCTACTAAGCGCAAAGAGAGAGTCCATTGTACGCGTAAAATCACAGGGGTGTCATTGTCTCGCAGGCCTCAAACATCTGTATCGCGAAATAACGAAGTGACCTGCAGTGAAAATTGGTATAATTCTTTTTTTTACCATCTCCGAGTCTTTGTGAATCTGAAAATGTGGACCACGGTGGTGCTGTTAAATCTTGAACAGTAATTTAATTTTGAAAATGGTAATATTCTTCAGGAATATTCAGTATGGAAGCATGGTGTCTCTAATCGACAATTTTGCCATTTGCGATTCTCAGTGCCCCTCGTTTGCGCTTAGTAGGTCGCCATGCCAGTTCCTCGACGTCAGAGGCCCGCGATTAGTATTAGTAAGGATCTAGGGTATCCAATCAGATTACTTAAACCGTCAAAGAATCGTTCATCCCGGGGATATTTCAAGAACAACATGCTTTATTACTGTGATGGTCTAGTAACTGCTACGAGCAGGGCAGGATGTAAACGGGGCACCAAGCGGCTGGCTCTTGTTTAGCTCGCTGACCGATTACATGATCGTTAAACGGAACAGCCTGAATGGGATTAAAAGAAAGTGGATCAAAAATAGCTTGCTGTGAGAAGAGAGTATGATGTACAAACAGAAGACTGATTAGAGAACGCCGTTACTGGCTCGTGGTTCTCGTCGGCTCCATTCGAAACGTTCCACGATTCGCCGCCGTAGCACCGTTAACGGTCACGCTGTCGTGTGTTCATTATGCACGCGATTATGTAACAGTGAATTATGTCAATTATTGCATACGCCCCGTAATAACCTTTTCATCTCCTCTATGAGGAAGCCTAAATGTGCCACGTTACACCGTAACATTTAATACAAAATAACTGGACGGAGAGCGATTGTAAACGAATCTATTTTCATTTAGTTCAACCCTCCGCGGTCACACCTTCTAGTAATCACAAATTCGTTACATGGGGTTCACTGCACCCCAGCGTGATTTTTAAGTTACCATTTTCGTATTTTTGAGTCTATTAACTTTGGAGCGACGATTGTACATTCGTGATACTCGTGCAAGCATGCTCTAATAGTATTTTTCTAAAAATGTAAATTTTGATGAGTTGAAATTTGCATTTGAAAAAATAGTTGCGGATACTTTTTGCTAAAATTCGGCTAACTTTTAAATTTTATTATTAAAGTCTAAAAATTCACAGAAACATCGGTTAATACATATCCTGAGGAGCGACACACCTCGTGTGACCGCGAAGGCTTAAGTATCGATAGTATAAAGGCACCTTCTCTCGTGGTAATTGAAAGCTACTTGTAATTTGATTTCAGTTTGCTTTCGTTTGAGAATTCTTCGAAGCCAACTGAAAAGTTAGTTTGAAGGTACTCGAGAGGAAGAGGTAGAAAGTTCACTCTCTGACAGCTCGATTAAAAGTGAATTCCCGTGATCATGTGCCACGTTTCGTTATTGTACGTCAGCCAATAATCTATAGGGTTAATTGTAGCAGGAGTCTTTCACCAACGCACACAGTGTCACACTATAATACACAACATTATTGTTTCGTAATGTACACGTTGCCGTTAATTTCCTTCTCTTTTTATGTACTTTCGTGTATGCTATCACTTGCGTGCTATGTGCCTCCACTTTGTCCACCACGTGAGTGCCATGTCAATTATGTACAATTCTCAGGTACATAACAGTGTAACACTTGCAACAGATATTATTTGTTACACGTATAAGTGAATTTAATACCGATGTCTTTTTCAACTGGATACGACAAGGCTAATTACACGGATCCCCTTGAAAATTACATCCTTTCTGTTTGGTTGAATTTCTGGTTCAACTTATCGAATTCTTACGTCACTCTGTATATTTTAATAATTATATAGAATCATGGATTTTGAAAGACCGAGGCGATTTCAGCTGGAAGTCCAGCAGCAAGTATCGACGAGCTGCTTTAAAATTGCGTGGACAGAAAATTCGTTAAGGAAACTTGAATTTTTGCTGCAGCTTGGAATTGTTTTTACACTGTACACATTTTATCCGTATACTACACATGTGTGGATTTTCGTTAAACGTCAAATCAAACCATGCAAGCAGAGGAGCTACTTCTCTGCGATTCTTTCTCTTTCGTAATTATACAATTAGTACAAAGTCAAGTCGAATCATTTCCTCTCTGATTCGTCGTGCATGCACGTTCGGTAGGCAAAACAATTCTCAAAGTCGGTGCGTAGAAAGAGGTTTAGCTCCAGAGCCAGAAATTTTTCCGATAGAAACAGTTGACGAAGAAGTGGAAGAGAACAAGTGCCTTCGAGACGTCTGCAGATTAGAACCAGACGCAAGATATTCTAATATGCTGCAGAGACATTTCGTCAGATTTCGTTTAGCTCGACGATGAATTTGGAAAACCACACGATATATCGAACACCTTTTCAACTACACATTCGTCGCTAGGGTAGGCTGTGCAGCGTTTAAAATTTATATACAAAACCAAAACACAAAGGATTTCGATGAAGGATTCGTAATCACGAATTTTTTAAGATTAAAATTGTCTGAACATTTTGTAACGCAGTAGTATCAGTCGATCAGAAATCAGTAGTACAACCTACCCTAGGTCGTACAGTTTCTTGGTTACTGTTAAATGAGTGAATATTAGAAGGAACGTAGAGAAACTAGGATTCTCGATACATACCCGACGTGCACTGGGTGCCTGTTGATATCAACATTATCTGGCTTAAGATTGGCAGCATTCGATCGTTGGTAATTTTCTTTTGTGATCATCTCGGTTATGGTTGGTGCTATAAATCACATTGGTAGGTATATTACATTTCCCACAATTATATTAAATTACCGAAGTGTAAATTAACTGCATTCAATCAAGTCCATTAAAACACCTTTCTATCCCTCTGTTGCATTTAACAGTGTGCTCCGTGTACATTGAAATCATTATTCAAGGTGACAGAGGATCGTGTATCGACGATTTTTGTACTACGCGAGAAAAAAGCGATTCAAGGTAATGGTTCTTCGCGCCGATGCAAATATCGATGTTTGACTTGTAAACCCGTGTTTCCTTTCCACTTGTTAATTCAATTTAGCACACGATTCTTGGTATCTTATACTAACAGGATTTCTGCACGAATTTACTCTACCAAATGAAGCTATTATAAATAAATCTTTTAGTGCCTAAACTCTTCTAACAAATATTTTTCTAATTTAACGTCACTCGAAGTTTCAGTAAATTAAACGAGAAGTCCATTAACCCGTGAACGCAAGAATCACTTAGATCTTCGGAGATCTGGGAATCTTGTTAGCAAAGCTTACCTCCGGAATGTCGGTTATCCCTCTCGTCGTCTGTCACGTTGACGCGCATCGAGTCATCCCCCATGGACTTCATGTCATCAACAGTCATGTATCGATATTGCTGTTGGTCGCTAAGCATCGGATCTTCACCTGTGATCAACGCAAACGGCAAACTTTAACACCCGTCGACGGCACGCGGGGTTGTGTTGTTCGAGGGATCCAAAAAGGCAAGGGACGTAATCTAGGGGTACTGCCGAGCTAGCATGGATCAGAGTATGAGAACGTGGCGAGGGAGTGTGCACCAACGCGAGTGAGCATGGGTATGAGCCTGCAAATCAAACGGAAAAAAAAACCATCGCCATGGAACTTATCCCAATCAAGCGTCGAAGAAGCGAAGATCAAGTGTGTGGTATTGTCATGTACGCGGTGGTGTCGTTTACTTTCTGGCCTCACCCAGTGCCTTCGGGCGGGAATGAATGATAAAACGAACGAGATTGCAAGCGACGCGCCGATAATTGTCGAGAACTTTCCACTGGGCGGAATAGAAATTACGTGTAATTCCCGTTTGCTGAATGCTGAAAGCCTGGATCGTATCGAGGGACTTCGAGTGTCCCACTTCGCAGATAACGCGCGCGGTTATCAGCTGGACAAGAAACGCGCAACTGGGATAGAATTGTTCGAGCGATTGGCTTCTACGCGGAATTGTCGTCGACGCAATAAGAACTTCGCGGCTGTATTCACCGCGTCTGTCCCGGGCCGCACTCGAGTCGCCGATCGAAACACGATTAATTAGGAGCCGAAGGCTTGACGGTATCGAGAATTAATATGGAGTAACGATAACGCACGATCTATCTCTCCTTTCTACCGTAATCGATGGCAGATAATACAGCAGAGGCGCGCGGCAACGTTTCACTAGAGAAGCCGAGAGATCAGAGTACGAGAACGGACGCGTGCAAACGGTATCGCATTTTTCCCACAACTGAGATCCACCCGGCCATCCCATCGGTTTATACAACCTCAAACATGCCTTATCAGATATTCCGAGATTATGGAGCACAATTATCCAATGAATGGTCAGCCTACCAGCTCATCGCTCGCTCTAAACGGCGCCGCGGTGAAACTAAATCAACGCGGAGCAACGAATGCCATCGTTCCCCGGGGACTGTCTTATAAATACCCCCTTATCTACCGTAAACATACATTCCAGTACTATTTCTATGCGTTGACAATCGGCACCGTTACCGACGCGGTTATCGACGCGCAGCAACGCGAGGAAACAACGCGTGAATCTCCAGTGACGTCCCCTTGGGATTGCTCATAGGAATGATGTCAGCCGTTGTCCGGCGACCAATAATATCGAAAATCGCCATAAACACAGAGGCAAGCCGGCTTAACGATGCCACATGGACAGTCTGTAAACGCGAAAGCTCTAATTTTAGGCGGTGTTCAAGGACAGCTTCCCGAAGCATTTTCCGAGTACACAATCCAAAGGCTGCCTCTCTATCTACGAATAGTTGACCTCATAGGCAGTGACCTATATCTCCCTGAGCGCGCGGCCGCGCACCGCGAAAGCCAACTGTGTAATCAACGTCGAATCTCGTTGAATACCGCCAGTTAACGGCGAGCGTCATACACCAGAATAGTACAGGAACGTATCTGACGATCCGCGACGTGCGTGTCATCGGTCCCTTTTCTTTCACGGTTGCACCGCCGTCGATCGCGGCGCCGATTCGTCCTATCGCTAGATCGCCGTGGCTGCCGGCCGAGGAACTTTTAAAAATAGCGCCACGCAGTGGCGAGAGAGCCCCGCGAAATCGAGGCTCGCTCGCGATCGCGGGGACTGACCACGGCGCGTCGACTTCGTCACTTCCAACCGGATGCCGAGCGTTTCGCGCCAACTTATCGTGCGATTCTCCCGTTCGGGTCACCAGAAGCGTCGATTATGCTTGTGCAACGAGGCTACGTCCAGTTGGCGAGTAATAGGCGCGTGAATGAGCTACGATCGACTGACTAAGGGAAGACCCCGGACCCGGAAATTCAAAAAATTCTGAAACTCTGCGAATATGCTGGGAATTTCCTCCTGATTACAACCCAATTTTTGTTTCCCGCCCAAATTCACTGTAAGCGGGTACATTTGACCCCTGGAAATCCGAATATTTTCAGATTTTGTGTTATAACTCGTGAGCTGCAAAATAATTTTCTTACCTAATGTTAGATCTAATTAAAAGAAGTAACTTTTGTCTTGAAACTTGTTTTCTATCTCTTACAGTTTGCGAGTTATAACACAAAATCGGAAAATAACCGAATCTGCAGGGGTTAATTTCACCCCCTTCGAGTAAATTAGGCAGCAGACAAAAATTGCGTTGTAATCAGGAGGACTTTCCCTACGTATTCGCGAAGCTTCAGAATTTCTTGAATTTTCGGCAATCTTCCCTCGTGAGAGCCGGATTGCCAAAGATGGATGTACGGTAGGTCCTGGAGACCCGCGAGACGGACACGAAACAAGAGAATCGTCCTTCCTGTTTTCCTGTCAAAGCAGTCTAACTGGCCTTGATCGTTGCCCCTCCAAATCGCGATATCATCGTTCGCGTCTTATGTCACTGACGAGTCGGTTCCGAGTCATTGTTATGTCATAAGCGTGGATCACGGCCTCACGTTCCTCGCGCCGTACGATTAAGCGGCCTGACCACAGCTACGTTCCGATCCTCGCGTTTATGGCGCGCTACCTTCCGCACGTTCCACTGTGCCCGGCCCAGACGATCGTTTCGAATAGGGCAGCCCGAGTTCGGCTCGCCACGGGACTACCGATGCACACTTCCTTCCCGAGCTCGGAAACGCCGCCGTACAAGGCGCAACTCACTTTCGAACGGGATTAAACCGCGGCGAAGGCGCGGACGGATCCGGCGAAGACGCGCGGGACGATACGATTTCGAGTTTCGAGTATCTGGCGTGTTGTCTCCGCCGTTCCCTGGCGGCTGGCGCGTAAATATGCATCTAATTTTGAGGCGGTATGTAGGTTTACGCGCGCAAAAGAACTTTGGAATACGTAAAGTCGGTGGTTTTACGGCGCGCGGTCGTTATTCTACAGCTGGCGTTGCATTTAGTCTCTGGGAATCGTGAGACAGGGCTTTGGTATTTCGCGATCGAAAATCTTTTTCGATATCGTGGCTCGAAGAAGGTGGTGCCATCGAGACGACGACGCCGAGACGGAAGATGAATTATTAGGTGGATTTTGGGGTGAAATGTACGAAGAATTTCAGATTCTTAAGGGGGCATTCGCTCGAAAGTTTGTGAAAAATGGCAGGCTTTATGAATTTTTTCCTTCCGAAATACACGTTCTAGATGTGTACATTTATTTAGTAATATTTTGCCAACACTTGCGCGCTGACATTAAAAAGTGAGAAATATTTATTGTGCTGGAGGTATTTACTTTTGTGCGATCACTTTAAAAAAATTCTTCCTTTACTGTTAGCATGAGTGTACCTGTTGAATTCATCCGAAGTAAAAAAAAATACTTTTATTTTATTCAGCAAACTTGCCTTTACCCTATCACAGACATTCATTAATGTCGAAGAGAAAAAAAAGTGGCAACTCATTGAAAAAGAAAATTTCATTTATGTAACCAAATCTTTTTACTTTGGTCTGTTATAATCTGTTATAAAACGTGAAAATATTGCTGATAGTTTTATAATTTTGGTAGGGACGATAGAAACGCGTTTAAAGTTAAATCGTCAAGTCAATCCTCTAGCCGCACGTTTAACTTCAAACCTGCGTAACTTCGTTAATATTTCGAATTTCTCCAAAAAAAATTCAACGGAATACCTTCGTATCATTAGAAAATATATGAAATAATCGATTTTTTGCATCGAATACCCCCTTAAGCTTTGTTCTTCGGTTTACGTACTGATGGAAATGGTAACAGATTGATACGCAAAGTAGTTGCACTCTGTAAATTGAATTGAACTGCTTCGAGTCTAATCTGTCCTTTCCAAGTCTTCGAATGTCAGAGTAATTTTCCTTGTTAATTGTTCAAAGTGCACAATTAATCGCTGAAGAAATTGTAACAGTGAGCAAGCTTCATACACCGAGTTTCACTTAGTATTCAAAGTAGCTTCTCTCGAAAATTAAACTCTGTATAAAAAATCTGCATCGTAGAATTACGACTCACGGTCTCCATCTAGTTTGAACCAAATACTTCAGCTCACCTTAAAATTATTATTCTGCCTAAATTCAATTCAGTAACAATTGCATTCAGAGAAATGCATTCAATCCTTGACGAAATTAAATGTCTGAACAGTCGCGTTTTCAAATCACTCGATTAACATTTGAGACTTCATTTTCGCTAGGGGAATTCTTCTTCTAATATTGGAGCGCGTGCTCGGAAAAAGGTGCTCTTTCAATATTCAACAGTTTTTGCAAAAAGCGATTAGAATGTATGTACATATATTTAACATTCATTAACACGTCTAAGCTTCTAAAAACAAAGTCGCGTGGCGGGTCTTCCATTATCACTTCGTAAGCATCGGTTATCATATGGAACGTGCCGGTGTTAAACATTACAAAAAGACCTTTCCTTGCATTCACGTTTTTCCACCACGAACTGCCCTTTCGTACCGTTTCCTGTCGCCGCAAGAGAGAACGAAATAAAGGAAGCGTTTTTTAAAACAGCAATCCCTACGTTCCGAATTCCCCGCTGCAGCTACATTCGCTCTAGGACTTCATTCATTCTCGATACTTTAAAAAACATATCCCACTTTGAAAACGCGAGCCCTGCTTCAGCGAAGTAATTAAAAATACACAACCTGTTCGACGCGCGCGTTTTACGATCCCCGAGATTGCGATCTGCCCCGTAATATCGCGTACATTAAGACCACGTGACAGCTATAATGACATTTGCCAAGAATCTCCTCGTAAATCCTAAGATATCCCGTATTTCGGTAACGCGGAAGGATTATCTCATTCGCCTAGCCTTCTGAATAAACGTTCCATTCATTTCCATCGAAATCGCCGCAGGAAGAGCGCAGACATCCTGCCCGACGAAGCCTCTAAGACTAAATCTACGAGAACTACACCTGAAAAAAAATATGCTCACTGACGCGGTCGTGTCAGCCACCGATCGATCCCCTACAAATTTGGTGAAACGAATCGTAATCGAGCAACGACAGATATTTACATATGGTGTCGCTGTTCCTGCTACGTGCACACCCGCAACAGGCCATCGTCTTCGACTCCTTCCGCTTCGTACGTCCCTTGGCCATGTCGTCCACTGCCTCGCCCCTTGCACAGCCGCGAAGAAATAGCAGAAAACACACGACTGGAAAATGTCTCTGCGAATCGTCGCGACGAGCTGTCGCTTGGATATCACCGAGCCGCGGTAAACGTAGGAACTGCACCTCCTGGAGCCGTGCAGGCCTTAGCTGGTCGCTACGACTTCGCAGCTAGCTCGGTGGCCGCGGTGCACTGACGGTGTATGTACGGTACGTACAGGACTAATTGCATCACTGACTCGGCTAACCGAGTCAACGGTTGTGTGGAGTCGGGTCACACGAATTACAATTAGCTCACGTTATCGCCACGCGTTCATTGATGACACGCGCGCGGCCAGCAACCGGTTCACTTCACCGCGGGATCCTTCGACGGCGGCTCGTCTAGCCGCGCTGGCGAATCGGGTTGCCGAAAAAAAGCGCGGCAACTGGTGGTCGGGGGATCGTAATGCACCGTTCCAGGGGTATCGGTGTTACTGTAGGGCCCCGCAGTTACGCAAGCAAGCGGCGCGGCGTGCTCTCTCTCTCTCCTTGCTTGATTAGATTTTACTTGTTAAATCGCATTAACCGCGCGGCGGCCGCTCGAAACGCTCCCTTTCTTCCGCGGTATTTCGTCGCGTGCTAGCACCGGCGGGGTCAGGAACAGCGACTGCCATCGGAGATTAATACAAGTTCGACGGCGGCACCGATCCCGCAGAGGCGTGACCTCATTCCGTGAATCACCAATTTTATAATAGTAGCTGCCTACTAGCTTTTCCGCCACTACTTTATTTACATCCCCCGCCGCGGACGGCCGCGACGCCACGGTTCCGCCGCGCGCCGAGCCACGCACGTACTCAACCGTTGGCATTGAACGGCACTTTTGCCGCGGCAACGGCAGTCCAACGCGAACCACATTAATCCGGGGGGTATCGCTGAAAACCCATGGTGCCAATGAAGCCGTATAATTCATTTTTACGAGCGATAATTAGACGGTGGTGCGCGATACGGCCGGCTGTACACCGCGAGCCGCACGAGAAAGCTTCCTGCCGCTTCCTCGGCTGCACAGGGGAGACGTGACAGTTTCATTCCACATTGCTGGCCGTAGAAGAGGATTTCGAATGGGCGAAACCGGCACACGGTGCTCCGCAATGTGTGCACGTCCTATTTACGGTGTAACGCGATCAATTAACGTTAACTGGTGTCGTTAGTGGTCGTTGATCACTTTTCCCCGTTTTTAAAACGCGGCGTCGCGCGTATTGCCCGTGAAATTCGTGGAAGCTAGTCGCGCGGTGGCTTTATAATTAGGTATATCGATAATTAACCCTTCGCGGACATACCTCCTTATAATCACGAATTCCTCAGCTTTGAGTTATCGTTTTCGTATCTTTTAATTTTGTAACTTTTCAGTGATAATTGTACATTCGTAATAGTCCTTTCTGGGTAGATTTTTTACTTTTTATTTTTGGCGATGAAATAATTTTCCCCGTTGGAAATCGTAAAGGCGCGAGATTTGAGCTCGAAAATTGCTGTTGCTGGTGCGATACGCCCCGCGCGCCCTCGAAGGGTTGAGGAAAAAATTCATAGAAACGACAGGTTCGTTATATAAATTCAGGTATTTTGGTCGTGAATCGCATTTGGCGGGTGGCCAGACCGGCAGGGGGTGGGCTAACTGCACGAATAATGTGGTACAAGACGCACACCGGTTGTTGCGCAACAGCTGGAGCGGAATGCGTGTAGGTACGAGGATGAGGCACGTCAAAACAGACCGCGCAGGCCTGACAGTCTGTTCCTGCCGGCTGGCATAATGATCGCGCCAGTCGTTATTATGTAAATTGTATTAACAGTAGTAAAGCGCCCTACTTCATTAACGGTACCGTTCCCGCAGTCTTGTATTCCGAAACGTAGCTGCACCGCCAGCTTCGTCGCAGCGTTACCGACTTCTGCCTGGCCGACGTAACGTCCACGGTTAATTTACTTAATTACGGCAATAATAATCTGCCTCTAATGTAGTTTAACTCATGGAACAGCGATTAATCACGCCGCTGTGCTTCTAGCCTTCAATTCCCGCTGTTTCTCATTAGAGGCCCAATTAATTCTACGGTTCGTGCAAACGTCGATATGAATGAGACTATGGTCGCGATGACGAAGTCGGGCTGGTGACGCGGGGCATAATAAGTGGAGCTAATGCGGGATACTTGTGTGTGATGAACAGATGATAATGATCTCGTTGAATTATTAGCAGCAAGGATAACGCCACCTCTATATATACACCTATTGCGTATTTTGCAACGGGTACGCGACTGAGTCAGCGGCATACGTGTTTCTGGAGAGTAACACCAAAACAAAACTATTTTTAAGTCCCCTTTGGACATCCCCAATGAATATATACATATATGTATATATTCGCTTCGATGTCCGACAAGAAAATAATCGAACAATTACACAAGCTTCTCTGAAATTTCGATAGCATTCGGGATGTAAGTAGTGTACAACACAAATTGTTCGCAGCATCGAGAGCTCGGGGCACAAGTCTCGTTGGATAGGTGTCACGGCTACTACAGGCGATTTCACAAAGTTACAAGGGGGGGGTGGAAGGGGTAGCAATCTTACACACGGGAGAAATGGAGCGACAAGGAAGGTAAACGAAATAGAGTGTGAACAAATAGCGGTTTTAAGGAGAGGTGTGTCTGTGCATGTCTCTGTATTTTACGTATCCGCGGCTGGTCGCTGGAAAACGAACGGAAATGCACAAATACGGATCTGTCGTTCGAACGGTCACGAGATAATGACGGTACCGTTCTATGTGGATGGATCTGCGATAGAAAGGCAACGCCACGTTCCGGTGTTAAACGTACGCAGAAGCTTTGGAGCATTGAAAAACGTCAGCGTTGCAGACTGTTACGGAATGACACAAAGGCGAGGAGAACACTACGGTCTTGTAAATGAGTTTTTTTAAACGAAAAATGATCGATCTGACGCGCGGGTACGTACGCGGGGATCGCGTACCTCTAGATGCTGATAATATGTATGCATGTATGTAACATATATATGTAGACATAAATACAGAATGTTTCGCGCACGTGTGATATGTGAAAGAGTGACAGAAACAGAGTACAGACAACTTACGGGTATAGGTCATTTGGCCCTGGTAGTAAGAAGGAAGGTACACGTGTTGCGCGTGCGGAGGCTGCCCGTACACATTCATGGCTGCCATGCCGATTTCATCACCACCTACATCGTACGCCGTCGAGTAAGGTCACATTCTTTTTCTCCTCCCATTTTATCAAAACGCTAATTTTTGCACCATAAACACTGTCTCTAAATGTCGCTATCACTGGGTTGTTAAGACGCGCGACTTTACGTGGCAGGAGATAAGCCTACTGCGATGTCAGTTTGTTCGTTTGCTTGGGCCTCTTCGAAATCCATACCAACGTTTCGTGCGTTCAAGAGATCGAGGACACTTTGTTAAGCTGGTTTCTTACTGCGTGCAATTTCATTGATAGCGAGGTACCGTAGCAGAAATCAGGATAGACGGATGATTCTATTTGGCTTCTATTATCATTGAAAATTATTCTGTTGAATTGTTGTTTTTATATCTTTATTAGTCAGGGGGTAGGTTACCCTCAAAATTTTCGGAAATCGGTTCTTAGGAGTTTCGCATATTCCGCTAGTTACATCTTTTCTATTCATCAACATAAAAATTGTATTAATTTGTTTATCGAAATTTTGCTTCCAACAGAAGATGGAGACTGTCTTACAGATTATAAAAATGCCTTTACGTTGTGTTTTAGGTAATTCACCTGTCCGGAATCGTGTTCACCATCCGACGGTGCATCGCGTACACGCTCTCACATTTATATTTATAACTTTTTTCCCTGTGAATATATTTAAATTTTATTTTTGCGCATCGAGGTCAACGAAATTACGACTAGAAATTAAAACAAAAATTATCTCTATATTCATTTATTACTTCAGAATATGCGTTAGAAGAAGGGCCCGATTTTGGGCTGTTGAGGGTAACCTACCCCCTTAAGCAAACAAGCAAACCTGGTTAAGTATATCGTGGCTTCTGATCAAATTCATTCTATGCAACTCGATATAATGCGAAGGAACTTATGCTACGATAGGTGTGCCATTCGTTATACAGATCTTGCACAAATAACGGCAATGCGTATTAGTTATTTGTCCAGAGTTGATTCTAGATTACTGTCAATAAATGGTACTAAAGTATCACGTTACCTGAACAAGGAGGCAATTACATTACTCAAACGATTTTATTAAGATTCTAAACCTTCGTGGTCTATCGCCCCCGCATACTAGATATGCGCAATATTTTCGAGCTCGCTAAATGCTCTCTTATGCACATCTATAATCTATGCGTCTAAATAGGAACGTTAAGTATATACTCCTCAATGATAGCAACAACCCAGTGAACATATGCTAAACGCATGCTCTTGCCAAATGAATGTAACATAAACGCAACAACACAAGCAAATAATATGACCATCTAGCACTTGGAGTCTAAGTCTGAATTTTGGAAAACATTTACGGCTCTCTAAACATTTCCTTCGTTGCTCGAAATCTGGCGTCGTGGATAATATCAGTGATCGAATTCGAAGGTACTTGTCGGTAGGTGTAGGTGTCTTTGCATCCCTAAAATTTGGTTGTGTCACTGTGATACTTTGGACGAGGGGAACACCAATAATCTACAGTGGAAAAGTAACTGTAGGATTCGTAGCATACGCTCTGAAACTTCCTTATCGTCGTGTGCTCTCGTGCTCTAAATACATGCATTTCGAAACGAGCCGTCAGTACATGAAATGTAGTGTAACGTAAAAGTCGCCATTTTCTTTGGAAGTTATACCACTCGACAGTGGAGAACTGCAATTTGCATGCAATATGTACATTTCTAAATGGACGTTTCGTTAGTGAAATGCTATCGAAATATAAGAAATCGTGGAAGGATTGAATGGTTAAAAATAGTACCAATCAGCAATTGGTTATTTAATTAATTTCGTGTTAAACGCTTGGTGTTTAACACTAACAACTCGTATGGTTAGTTGTAATATTGAGTTACTTTCGTAAAGAAAACGATATACCGAATATTTAGTTGAAAGAAGTAACTTCATGCAACAGATTCGAATCTGCATCAAACGTTAATTATCTCGAATGTGTATTAAATCTCCTATAAGCTGCAAAAACTATAAAAAGCGCACATCACAGAAGCAAAAGTACTACTGCCTATATCGTAAACTCCTATTTAGTATCACTATCGGACTATCTTCCTAAAGCAAAGAACACGTTATCTTCGGTGCAAGCATTAAACATGTGAAATAAAAAAAAAACAGACAAATCAGATTGTTAAACTTTCAATCTTATACGAAACATTGACCCAAATGGGCCTTGACATCATTTCCTCTTTCCCCGTCGATCGAATTTCGAAGTACCACAAATGAAACGAGAACCGAAATCCTTTGAGTATCAAAAAACACGAGCACTCACCCCCTTCGTCTTCGCTATCGCTCATAAACGTCTCCTGCATCGATTCGGGTGCTTGAACTCTGTATTTCTCTTCGATCGTGACGGTGTGCGTCGTTGTAATGACGGTTTCCGTGACCACCTTCAAAGTCTCGATGACGCTGATGTAGCCGAGCTTTTGTGCAATGTCCAAAGCGGTCTGGCCATTCTGTAGGTAACAGCGCATTCCGTGATAGCGAGGCGTAAGGAGAACGTACAAGTAGAAAAGCTTCAGAAACATTCGCTTACATTGGTCGTGGTGTTCGGTTTAGCTTTACCCTCCAGCAACAAATTAATCACTAGCGTGTGACCCTGTTGAGCAGCTTGATGCAACGGGGTGTACCCTGCGTTAGTGCTACTGTCAACGGCTGCACCAGATTGCAGGAGGAATCGTACCATAGCCGCTTGGCCGAAATGGGACGCCACGTGTAATGGCGTGTATCCAGCCTGAAGCACGCACAATCGTTTATATCTTCACGCAAACGTCGACGATAATATTAAATATCCGCGTGATGAGTGGCATCGTAACGAGACACTGCGTCGACGTTAATAAGAGCAGGATACGGTGTGGCAGACATCGATTTTGATGAGCCTTTGCGCAATGAATCTGTGTCGAAAATAAGTAAATAGGTGTCCGGGCTTTTAAGCCAATAGGCCTTAATAATGGAGATATTTACATGTAAATTATTAATAGGTAAAAATCCCACACTACTACTTCTTTTTTTAATGTGGAGAAATCTTTAAAAGCCACCACGATTCTTCCCACTGAAAGCCCACGGCCACCATGAAATTTTTAATAATTTACATGTAAATATCTCTATTATTAAGGCCTACTAGCTTAAACGCTCGGACACCTGTTTACTTATTTTCGAAATAGATCCATTGTGCCAAGACTCATCAAAATCGATGTATACCGCACCCTGTCCTCCCATTGTAAGTTTGCGTACCTTGGTCTTAGCATCGATCTGAGCACCATTTTTTACGAGGATAGAGGCAACGTTAACTTTGTCCTCTTGTGCGCACAAGTGAAGCGGCGTGAGGCCATTCTGTGGGGAATGAATGTTATCAAACGAGAAGTAGCTCAACGAGTCGCTGATGTGTTTAATTACTTTCGCGGTTAATTCGTCGTTACCTTTGCTTTGTGGTTCGTGTCTGCTTTGTGCTCAATGAGAAGCGTTGACATGTCGGTGTGGCCTTCTTGTGCACTCAAATGTAGCGGCGTGAATCCTGCTTTTGACTCAGCGTTCGCTTTCGCCCCGTATTCTAGCAAGGTGGTTGCAATGTCCATCTGCAACGGGCGCGAAACGGCGTTCACGTGCTGGCAATGAAATAGATTCCTCGATCCACGTGTCATTCTTACTCACCTGATTCTTGCGCGCGGCAATATGCAACGGCGTGTGGCCATTTTTCGCCATAGCGTGAGGCGACGCGCCCTTATCGAGTAAAAGTAACGCCACGTTCTGATGGTCGTAGTGAGACGCCACGTGAAGCGGAGTTACACCATTCTGTTTTCAATTAATTCATACGATCTTGTTTAATATCTTTGATCCTGACAGAAACTGGATGGACGAACTGCTGCTTACCTTTCCTTGAGCATCGACCGGTGCATTCTTTTGCAACAATAATCTCGCTACGTTCATGTTACCATATTTAGCTGCCAAATGCAAAGGAGTGAACCCTTTCTTGGTCGTTGCGGTAAGCGACGCACCGTTTTCCAACAAAACGGACGCAACCTGTCGAGGACCATAAATTGTTACCAGTCGCAACCAATCGATTACACGTGTATTCGAAGACGTACCTCCTCCTGACCCTCTTTAGCGGCTATGTGCAGCGGCGTGTACAAGTCTTTTGTCGTAGCATCTACGTCTGCACCATGTTGAAGTAATAACATCACAATATCAACGTTGCCCAAACGGGACGCAACGTGAAGTGGTGTTTGTTCTTCCTGTAACGTTTACTGTGTGTCAGGCATACATCGCGCGGGATAAACTGCTCGCGGTAGTAATAACGTGACCGAGCGGAGAATTGAAACAGAAATTATAGCGAAAGTTGGAGAGATATTAAAATGTTTTCCATTACCCTTGCTCTGGCGTCAACTTGGGCACCATTTCTAAGAAGTATCCTGATAATATCAGTCTGATTCGCTCTGGCAGCTAAATGCAGAGGCGTTTCGCCCCTTACGGTTGGTATATCAGGACTAGCTGCGTGTTGCAATAAATAAATCACTATGTTCATGCACCCCATAAAACTCGCTACGTGCAGGGGCGTCAATCCAGACTAAGCAATAAAATAAATCTGTTATTACTATGAAACGATAAGACCTTTAGTATAATTAGTGTTAAATGATCCTCTATTATCGATAGCCTTCTCTCTAAATACTCATTTCACTGAGATTTTATCCGAGACTAGGATGGATAGAGTACAAGCTGGTACAGCGATAACTATGACGTAAGTCACTGAACTACTGAATAAGAAAAGTACCTAGTGGATGGAGGGAATGAGAATATATACCTCTGTGGTGGCTTCGATGCTAGCTTTGTGCTTTAAAAGGAGCTCAACAACCTTCAGTCTGTTCTTCTTGCAGGCAATATGGAGCGGGGTAAAGCCGTTCAGTGCCCGCGCATTCGGATCGGCATTTCTATCGAGCAGAAGCTTAGCCACTCTAACGTGCCCGCAATGAGCTGCCACGTGTAGCGCCGTCAAGTAATCAACCGTCACCTCGTCTACCGGCGCGCGATGATACAATAATATCCTCGCGGCGTCAACGTGATCTCCTTGAGAAGCCATGTGCAACGGCGCAAGACCGTTCTGTCAACAGAAAGCAAGAGTCCGGCGATTCAGCCACCCGGAGGGGGACCTCTTACCTTTAGCGCACAGGTGCATACCGATGGGGATATTTACCTTCGTCTTGGAGCCGATCGGTGCACCGGTCTCGATCAGAATGTCGACGACCTCGTGATGGCCCGACCGGGCGGCGCAATGAAGGGGGGTAAGGCCGTCCCTCGTTTTCGCGTCGATGTTCGCCCCCTTGTTCATCAGCAGGTTCACCATCTTAATCTTTCCCCATTTCGCCGCCACGTGCAGGGGCGTTATATTGTGCTGGGCATCGACGGGACACGCAATCGTACATTAACTTGCTCCGCTGTTAGAACGGCTCGAATTAACACCGAGGAACCTACCTTCGCCGCGAAGTTGACGTCCGCTCCTCTGTCATAGAGCAGGGAAGCGATTCGATCGTTCCCATAATGCGCAGCTATGTGCAGCGGCGTGAAGCCGCTCTTCGACGTTACATCCGGATTGTGATCGTTCTGAAAAGTCAACGTCAAAGTGATTCCGTCCCGGCGGATCGGAGCGAATCGCGCCGCGGGCCCTCGATGGCTAATTATTGCGACATACTTGTAGAAGTAGGGCAGCCGCCTTGCAATCGTCTTTCTTGGCAGCAATGTGGAGGGCGGGCAGTCGAACTTTACCACGAGTGTCGTTTTCCAACAGAACCGCCACCACCTTGTCGTGGCCCTGTTGCATCGCTACCGCTAATGGGGTGAACCCGTCCTAAGGGCATAGACAAAAGGCGTGACCTCGCAATTAAATGTGCTCGCAGATGCCGCAGTGTGTTTTAACGAACAGAGGCATTGACACCAATTAACGAACCTCGGTGGCCAGCGTCTGATTGGCACCTTTACTCAGGAGGTACTTCACCACGGAATCATGGTTCTCCTGAGCAGCCATGTAGAGTGGCGTGAACCCATTTTGTGACTGTGCATTCACAGAAGCACCTCGTTGCACGAGCAATTGTACCACATCCTCCTGTCCAGCTGCAATCAGATGTTTATTTAACATACGCTATTGCTGGCAACAAAAGAGACTTGCAAACGTCCCACCAAATGAATAGAGAAATCTATGCTAACATTCGATTGCTGTGTACTTTTTAATGTATCGCTTGATAATATTATGTTTCTGCTTTTCCAACGCGGCGCGGAATAGAAAGATCCTCGTCCTTGTCCCGCATAAGAAGCACACGAATGATAAGAATGGTAATGGCCACTCACCAAGAGAAGCTATATGTAGTGCCGTGTTTCCCTTTTTGGTGGCTGCGTCGACTACTGCGCCACGGTTCAGCAGTTCCCTGACGATATCCAAATGTCCATCTTTAGCTGCCAGGTGTAACGCGTTCAGGCCATTCTGTAATTAATGCACCGCCATGTATCTGCCGTCTACCGAATCCCAAATCCATCACATTATCCTCCCGTTCCGAGTCACCGATCTTTATCGCGATGCTCATTCCGCGAGCTTAATTCCCTCGGGAGCTGAGATTATCAAGGCGTCAGCTTACAGCGTTCGAGGCGTTGATGTCCACCCCCGACTCCAGGTACTCCAGAACCTTCTCCAACTGGCCAGCACGAGCCGCTCGCAGGAACGCCGTGCTCGGGTCGCTCTGAAAAGAGAAGCAGGAAGTGCCGTAACGGAACTGCATCGCAACTGGCCGACTAATAAAAGAGCAAATGAGATTGCACGCTTGCGAAAATAACCGATCGGGTTAATTGACAGCGTAACTCTGCCTGGAATACTTTCTTTCACGACCGGGTATTGCGCGCGCGCTTTTAACCATTCATCGCGCTCCTCTGCTGCGGTCGCTTTTGTCGCGCGTCGTGTATGCCCAGCCGAGCGAAAAACGTATGAATGTAAAGGGGACACTTGTCGCAGATACCGCGCGCGAGCATCGAAAATCGAAGCGTGCAGCAAATAATCGAGCGCTCCGCTCCCGGGGTGCCAATCACTAAGCTTCGTAAATTCGCAGAATGGCTAGCTATCTCGCGTATCACCGCCGTCGCAGCCGTGTTTTATGGGGCTAATAAAGAGCGCCAGTGAAACCGGTAGGTGTAACGAATTCCACTGGACGCCCGTTAATCGATGAGATTCACACGACCTTCGCCGTGTCGCGTTCTGCGCGCGGAGTTCAAGCGCAATTGGGATTAATCGAAAGGAGTAGGTGCGCCGCGCTGTTTACTCCGAATCATATTGCGGATAAGTAATTAATATAGAGCGTGGGGCGCCGCGCTGTCTGAAACAGCGAGACCCGGTAATCCCTCTGTCCCTCCTTTCCCATCGCTGGCGATCTCCTTCACCCTGTTTCGCGATCAATCGCTCCTCTCTGTCCGCCGCGCTCCCTGTCCCCGTTCGATTCCCCGCCGGGGACAGGCGCTCGCCTCGCGACCTGCAACTGGTTCTATAAGTTGCGATGCATCGTTGCATCCTCGGCCTACGCACCAACCGACAACGCCATAAGTAAGTACGTCTGGGGGAGAATATTGTTGCAGTTCAAGGTAACGCGAGACGTGCTTTCTTTCAGGCCGCTGTCTGGGGCAATCCTTTTGTGCAGGGGCTTAAATCAGAGCCGCGAGTATGTGCATTCGTTCGTGGTGCTTGACTTGTGGAGTTGGGAATCATAGTTACTGATAGTGTAGATAGATTTAAACAAATTTGCGGAGGGACGTAATCTTAGGAGCTTCTCTCGCTTATCTCCAAGTCGAATGTAATCCGTGGTTAAATCGGTGGCATTTTATGAATTTTTAAAGTAGTTGAGAATAAAGGAGAGCGCATCTTAAAGCCACTAAGGATTTAAATCAGATTACTGTGGCACGCGGGGGCCATTTAAATGTGACTTGAATAGGTCACTCTTTTGGTCGCGGCAAGTAATCCGTATTTAAACACGGAGGCATTGAATTTCGTGAAAATAGAGCTCACGTTCGTGGAGTCCTAATTGGTTCTAAATTTGGTATACATTTTTAGAGCTTTTCTATAATTACCAGTGGAAGACGAATATCTACGAAGCTCCTACTAGATTCTTAGCGCTCCTATACTTCGTCATATTCTTTAATATCAATCTACTTCGTCTCACGCTCTTACAACGCAAACTCGGAGAACTTGAATTAAAAAAAAACTGGTTCCACGCACAATAACGTCACATACAGATTGCGTAAGCCGAAAGAAGTGACTTTGCTTGTCTCAAGAAGCACAAAACCTGTTTGTAACAAGACATTGCATAACGGAATGAACAGTCTCGGCACAATGTGCCATGCCAATAAGCTCCGAGATAGTTTTCTCAGTAAATGCTGGCTAACACTTCAAATCGAAAGTCTATTCGATAGTCCCCATCCACAGAATGCGATAGTACCGTACAATGCTGCAGACCCAATATTGTAAAAAGTGAACGCGGAATCAACCCGGTTCAATTGACAGAATAGACTGTGATCAAGTATGTGATTGAAAAAGCTCCTCCAGTGGGTGGCAACTCGATCCCAAATCCTGCCAGTGCTCGCCGCTACGAAGCCCGAGAGTTTGGCCGGTATTCAAATGGCGTTACCTACGCGTGTAATTTCTCGATATGCATATGTATCCCCATATCTCCCGACACATCTACGGTGTACTTAAATCCGTCGGTGCTTGTCTCGTATGCGACTCGGGTGTAAAGAACCTCCTGCGCTTGCAAAGTCCTCCCGTCGCGCTTTAAATAATTCAGCGGACCGTTACTCCGACACGTGGATAGTCCCTTCTGGTGTCTGTCTCTCCCGTCCTCTTTCACTGTCTTAAACTACCTGCGCCCGTCCCATTTTTCTCCGAAGCGGGTTGCATCTTCCGCGGAGGAGCGACAAAAGCCCCGGCGGCGAGCGCCCGGTCAACGCACCCATTACTTCGTCTTCGTTCTAGAGACACGTCCGTTATCTCGCATAATCCTTCCACTAATAGTTGTGCAAGCCTCTCAACCAACTATCAAGCGGTATAGGTTCTGGGGAAAGGTTTGTAGAACAAACTTGGAAGCTTAGGCTGAGTGTAATCTGTAGTTACGCTGCCTGTTTGGAGAGAACACTGTATTGTAATTAATTCGTTTATGTGTTTTGCAATGGAAGAGTGGAGACATCTTCTCTGGTGTTGTCTTGGAAATGTTTGTTTAAAAGGTAAGGGGAAAAACTGGGAATGTTCATTATTTGTTATTTTGTGATTTAAGTTGCATATTTTGTTGGCAACTGGGACT
This sequence comes from Andrena cerasifolii, assembly GCF_050908995.1. NCBI lineage: Eukaryota > Metazoa > Arthropoda > Insecta > Hymenoptera > Andrenidae > Andrena > Andrena cerasifolii. The sequence goes on along the minus strand of NC_135124.1, from coordinate 10,240,913 downwards.
ACAGAACTGTCGAGCTACAAAGGGTTATAATGATAAAAAAAAGGTAAAAAAAAAAGTAAAGTTAAAAACAGGAAATGTCCACTCTGCACTGGAACAAAATACGAAATGTCCCCACTCTTTGCCCAAGCATAAGCTTCTGTCGTCAAGGTAAAACAAAAAATTATTTAAGAAGACAATTATATATATATATAAAAAATAAATGTTTCTTTACTGGTGGAGTGGAGTATTATAACTTAATTTTCTCGATAAAGCTGTTTTGCGGCATTCCCTACTTTTCCCCTTATCCTTCATTTCTGATCGACGAAATCCTATGTAAATATCGTGGGGGCAAAGAAGTGGCTAATGAAATAATATGCAATATTCGTCGGTGTGAGTGAGTAAATGTCAAGTTTGCTGGCAGTGAATAATGTAAAAATGCTCTCGCATCGCGACGAATGTTTCAAGAACACAGTGCGCTGCTCGATTGCCAAGGAACACTTTCCTCCAATCCCGGGGTGAACAAAAACCGGTCGTCGATTGACTTTCTTCGTTGGAATCGACTATCGGGCTACCGAAGGGTCGGTTTCTATTTACAGGTGTATGCAGCCGACACGACATAGTTTTCCTTAAAAGGCCCGCGTTGATTGGATACCTTCGTTTGCGCGAGAAGAAGTGCACTGTCCATATCGATGGTCACGTTGAAAATAACAGCGAAGGAAATACGTGAAAGGTATCTCTCAATATCTCCCAGCGTTGCAAAAATTGCGCAACGTACGTGGACGACGTTAACGCGTGAAGCTGAATAAAAAATTTAACAGAAGCAGCAGAAGAGTTTGCCTGGAAAGTGAATTGATGGGGCTGATAACGATCTGTCATTGCAAAATTTTTATATAAGAGAAAAATAAGTTATATGAAAAAGCTCGCACAACCTCTAGACTTTAGGTTGATAAACAAAATTTAAAGGAACGTCGACAAAACATTAGACGTACAAGAGTAGTGAAAGATGCATAGAATTGTATTTTCTCGATAAATTGCATTATGTAAGTTTTATTGTTTTTATAATTTTTGTATACAATGTGGATTCCTGTTTGTAATAATAATAATAATACTAATAATAATAATAGTAATAATAATAATAATAATAGTAGTAATAATAATAATAATAATAATAAAAATAATAATAATAATAATAATAATGATATTGATAATAATTATAGTTATTAACTTGTGAATTTTTTGTCATGACAGTATGAAGGTTTCTAGAAGGAAAATGTAGACACTCTGTTGGTGGATACGAATATGCATCACTTAATTATTCGAACCCTCCGAATTTTTGAAGATTCCTAGCTGAAAGGAAGGGAGACTAAATAAGCAAGCATGTACCTATCAATTTTCTGCATGTTAAGATACAGTAGCTGATCCGTTCTAAGAAAACTGTCTCAGCTAATGGCTTACGCGCAGGTGAGTACCCTCGCTTGCTGTCTGGCCAGCGACGCTTTAAGGGCTTCTGCAATCCCTTGGGGAAGATGAAGAAAGTCTAAACATAGAACAGCGGCGTCGTTTAAGCTGCGCTATCGAGTCAGCCACGATTCATCCTACCCTTATGCATTAATACCCAATAGTAAACATACCTTGTTCGCACCTCACAAGACAATACAGTGTTTCATATAAGCCACCCCTAAAATCGTGTGGCAAAATGAAATGCGAAGGTTCTTCTTGAAAAAAAAGGAATAGAATAATCATTTACCATCTTGCCACTTGAAGCTTCGCATTTCAAGGTACAGGGTAAAGTTCTGACGAGAGTGAAGAAGATATTGTTCTGAATGATGAAAGTGATTATAAAGAAAATTATGATGCAGAATGTTTTGTTTTGCACACGGTGAAGATGGTCGATGCCATCGCGTCATTGTGTTGAAAGTGGGTTAAGTGTATAAAGTGTTAACAATGGGCCCACGCGGACTGCAATAGCGAAGAAACAGATTTCATATGCACCATTCGTGAAAAAATACAGAAAAAATAAGTTTCAAGAAGAAAAGAAAAACTAAGTACGTCTCATATTAGAACCCATTTATTTACCTGTATATTTGTACAATTTTCGTTTTTACTTCATTATAAAGGAACGGTATCTTTTTTGCTGTGCTTCTCAGTAGGTTGTAAAATAATACACATCTTACTTTTAAAACGTGTACCGAATTTTAATAAAATTGTTCTTAGTCGCGGGTTATGATTTTTTTAAGAAATGGTCTCGTATTAGGCGACTCGAGATTTTGGGTGCTGGTGATTGTAGAAAGGGACTATGAGGATGCCAAGTTTGCATTTTTGTAACACCTTTCGCTGAAACCGCAGTGTGTTGTTAGGCTTCGACGTCCCGAAGAGTGTTATGACGATAAGCATAATAGCTGTGCGTCTTGCTGCAATTTCTGGCCGAGTACCAAGCTAACTATAGCTATCCCGTGCACCAAACTGACTTCTGTAGCCATAGAATGCGTACGAATGACCGCGCCGAGTTCACGTCGCAAAGCGACAACCGGAAATACAGGTTGACGCGGAGCAATCGTCCAGCCGCCATTCGATATTGCAAATTATTCAAGACCCTGACCTCGCTAGCTATTCCCAGTCGCCGGTGCCCTTTGTTTAGACATTTAAACGAACGAATCGCATTTACACGTGCGCGTGATGCGAATGAATTAGGTTGACAGACAAGTGCCTCGACGATGGCAATTAATACGTCGTTTAAAACAAATGCAGGGTCTTCCGGTTAAATGACTTCATCGCCCGGTAAGATATCTAGCACGTGAAGAGCTTCAACATGTTGCATAAGTTGGGTGTCCTCCAAAAATATGAATTCCTTCGAAAGGCCATTAATTCCTAAGTGTTCTCGGAAGCGTATTTCTCAAATGTTTTACGAATATGCCGCTTAAAGTGTACCCGAGAACTCCTACCGCGCGATACACTTTAAGGGATGTTTCTAGTGTGAAGGCTGAAGAAACACAATTTTTCGGGAACCAAACAATGAAACGTGCGATGCGAAGTGTCGCATATGTATCAATTTGCACGAAAGAAATTTTGTAAGTAAAAATATCCGTTTATAGCGGAATAGGAGAATCCAAAGATACCAAAAGTCCCAATCCACTTCAAATATATGAGGCATAATTACATCAGTAAATGTTACTTTATGGTTGGAACTAGAATTTTACAAATATTTTCAAAATTAAATTACTACGGTCAACGAGATCATAATTTTTTTGCTAAAATTTTTTTAAGATGTTGCTATTCCTTTGTTTCTTAATATTATTACAATATTTTTCATTATGCTTCTTCAGACGATAGCCTCACGTCTACAGATTACCAATCTCTTTGAATTTTGTGTCTGAGAATACTATAATTTCTGATATCAGGATATTTATAACGGATATTTTTACTTGCCAAATTTTTGTATAGTCTCAAAAGGTGATAGAATAAAGCTGCAAACGTACGAAATGATACGTGCGATACTTGTTTCCTTTTATAATTTCCGAAAAATTAAAGTTTTTTTAAGGGGAAGGCCTCTTAATTCACAAATCACGCGTTGTCAATTCACTGGCTTCCCATTATTTCAGCAGCTTCCCATTCAAAAGTACCTACCGCAAAATTTGTTAGCGTCACGAACCAGTTGTACAAGAAGACATCGATAATACGTCTGTCATGCGCAGATTTAATTGAACTGACAAGGTCCCGTGCACACCGCAGCAGAAACAGGCACAGCAGTTTCTTAGTTGAAGGATAAACGGACCTCTTTCCCCGCTTTCGAACACCGAGTGGCTTCACCAGTCATTAAACAAGAGATCCACCGGTAGAAAAATCGTGAAAGCAGCGGAGGTTCGGTTTTTCGTGCGGACGGTAAAATCTCGTTTCTATCCCCCGAGGAACAACGGTGTGCCGAAGGTTTCAGTTCACGTCAATGGGGAGCGAGAGAATTAAACCGCGCGGAGACCAACGAAGAGGACAGTAATTAGGAGTACGACAATAGGAAAGGAGGCCGAGTTCAGTGACTGCGCAAGCGGGCAACAGTTGGAGTAAGGATAACAGGAAGTCGGGGAAACGAAGCATGGCTGAGGACAGCGAGGACAAGGGGAAGGAGCAACGAAAGCTTAATCGAGGGATTAGGCAATCGAGGTTGCAACAGCTTCGTGTTTTGATTAATAATAAGCTAACGTGGCAGGGAGGGTGAGTATCATCGATAATAATGCTCGGAAGGTGCACAACATCTGGTACAAAAGGTCGGATGACGAAATCAACGGAAATACAGAATTGTTTGTCGATGAATGCAGTTCTGACTGGTGTTAATTTTATAACTGACGTGCTGCGCTGTCTTGGGGCACATCGAGGTCCGCGGCTACCGGAATAATTTCGTACAGTTTATGGCGACGAAACGTAAGTCTGCTAATTTACCACTCTTACTGGTCGCCCGGTGGCGAAGTGAGAGGAATTACGCTGTGCATCGTAATCAAGATAACGTTGCCACTGTGTCAACAAATGAAAGAGCTCTGGCAAGTTCATTGTTTGGCTCTGACAGCTATTTCATGAAACAGCATGTCGGCCGTTGCCACCGGTTGTATAATTAGTAATGGTTGCGGCGGTATTAATAGTGAAATGTCAGCGAGTGGCTGGTGGCGGTAGTAACAAATTGCAAGTATCAACGTAGGAGGAAGAACTGCGCATTGCTGCGGATTAAAGAGTGCACATGTATGTACTTCATTGAGGCAGTACGTGTGCGTTGAATACACAGTTTAGCGAGACAGCGTATGCTTCTTGCAAATTTATCTGTAATCTTCCTACGTTTAATCAATATCATTTCTATCAATGTACCATGCGAATTGCAATCTATTACAGTATTATACAATTTCGAGGAATGCTTCAAACAGGAAGGTGAACTAAAATTACTTCCATGTGTGCTTAAGGGGATATTCGTTGAAAAGTGTGTGAGAAATGGTTAATTTTTATGATTTTTTTCCTTCCAAAATAACCGTTCTACATGACTCTAGTTTTGTGCATTGGTTTACTAATATTTTACCAACACTTTCACGTGGTTACGTTAAAAAGTGACAAATATTTATTGTGTTAGAGGTATTAATATGCGATCGCTTTAAAAAGATTCTTCCTTCCCGACTAGCATAATTGTGCCCGCTGTATTCATCCGAAATAAAAAGAACTACTTCTATTCTATTCATTAAACTTGCCATTAACGCCCCCGCCTCGGTCATTTATTAACACCAAAGAGGAAAAGAATGGCGACCCATTGAAGGAGAAAATTTCGTTTATGTAACCAAATTTTGTACTTGGGTCTGTTACAATCTGTTATAAAACGAGGAAATATTGCTGATACTTTTATAATTTTGGTAGGGACGATAGAGAGAAGTATATAGAAGATGTAGGTATGTACAATTGGAAAGTTAATCGGCTCGTTACTTTCTGAGAAATCATGCTGACAAGTGCGAAAAATGAATGGAAAATATATTTAAAAAATCGACATTTCGATCGAATACCTCCTTAAAGCTCTGTAATTTGCAAGGAAAACACGTGGAATCATAAACATCGTCTAAAGGAACTCAGAAAAGCTGACGCTGCTGCAGAAGGTCGCCTCGAATCGAGCACACACTTCACTACCCTATACAAGCTTATATTTATAATCGAGAACTCTGAAAATACGTTTCCTTCGGCCGAATCCTTTGACAAAGACCAGAACCGCCGAATCACGTTCAGCCGCGAGACCTCAACCTACTACACGCCGGGATGCTGGACACAATAGTTAAAAATAACACGAAGGTGCGAAGATGCAACGCGGGCCGCGCTGGTTTCGCGCGCGGATCCTGCTCTTTTTTTCCCCTCTTCTTCGGCGAACGAAAACGAAAGGGCTTCCTCCCGTTGCTAGCAGCTCTAATTAGCTTTATCAGCCGCGCTGAGAATCCACCTGCAGCAAGGTTCCCGCGAGTCCTTGCAGGGAGGCACTTCCCACGAACTAGCCCAACCCTGCTGCGAAACAATATCTTCGACGAGCATCTCCTTCGAATTAATGCCGCCTATCAATGAAAGCGACACGAGAGATACCTGGAACGAGTGCGCGCGGTATCTTGTGAACAGAGATAGAAGAGGCATGGCTCGGGCGCGACATATGCTTCTCATACTCTTGATTTATAACGAGCATGCCGCGTCAACGTTTAACGTAAGATTCGTTAATGATAATGTAACAGGATGTATATCAATTCCCCAGCTTCAATCTGATATTCTTCAAGTCATTCGTAACATTTGCCTCCATGAGCTTGGGAGAGTTTAACTTCCTGCAGATTCGACGCTGTCTTTAATAAGCTATTGACTCTAAATGTATATGTGGACATCGCGATGCACGGAAAATTTCTGTGTCCAGGAGGACGAGTGCTCGACTGTTTAAATGGAAACGCGTAAACACGTTTGAATGCCCGATGAAAAGGCAGCTTAAGCACTTACGATCGATGCCAATTAACCGAGCGTCTGTCAAATTAATTCAACCGAGACCCCGAAGTTTCGCTTTCGGGATCGAACCCCGCTTCCACCGTCATCGGGTATCGTGCACGGGCACCTCTTGCATAATCGCGGCACATTAGAGACGACAAATGACATCACGTCCAACAACGTGAGCGCGTTGAGGTCATCAGGTAGCCGGCCGCCTCGATATTACAAGTTTCCACGATGATTTCTCCTCGGCCACGATGACGGAATGCTCGATCCAGTGAAAACACTGGTCCCCGAGTCATGGTATTCAATGAGATTTAAAAGGCACGCTCGCTAGTGTCCGTTACGTACACTACTCTGTAAATAGAAAATGAAATGAAGCGTGGAAAAACGGTGGAAGATTGTCGGTTTCTGTAAAGCAAAGCGAGAAGAAATGCTCTCCCTTGCGACTGGTGGAAGGAGTCCGTTTAGTGGTCAAGGGGATCGAGTTTAGAGCTGCGAAGCTTCAATAAATAATCGTCCTGACTTTGTGCAGTTTCCAATTCTTTGATATTCACAATGATTTCTCAAATTTCTAATCATTTTCATAGTAGTTTTTCATTGTTTAATTAGTGTTGTAAGTAGTCTAGAATACACTGCATTTGGTCCCATTTTAAGGGAAAGTTTAATTAATAATTCACTTCCTTGAGGATTCTAAGATACTCAGAAAAAGTGTATTTTTCAACGCAAAGAAGATGGCAGCGAATTTTCTGAGATATATATCTTGCAAAATGCTTTGTTTAATTTCGCGATCGCATTCACAAACATGTATACTTTTTTATCAATAATTCTTCTCCTTTGAGAGCTGCATAAGTACTAAAGGAAACAAGTGATTGGAGCTCGTAAATCGCGTTTCGTACTTTCTAGCTTTAACAGTAGGATGCTGAAGATTCGTTACCGTTATAATAGTTGAAGCACCGGATACACTCGCTCAAGAAGCACTTACTTCCTCGCTACCACTGACTCACCAGCGACCACCAAAAATTCACAGCCACCGCACTTTTGGATGCCAACCAAGAATCGTAAGATCCTCTTTAAACCGTAAAGAAAGGAAAACTCATTTAATTCGAACCGAATCTACACTTCCCTACCATGGTAAAAATCAGTCGATGATTAAACAATCTTCACCGCACATTTTCATCCAGGCAGTAACGCGCACAAAGGGTAGCTATTAATTGTGCAAGGAAAGAGTCATTGAACTGCATGAATTTCCATCGCGACAAAATTCTGAAATTACTTTTCACCGGAGACTAGAAGCAACGTACAAAAATTTGTAACATAATTACCTTATAAAATAGAACTTTGCGCCGCCCTTTTTCGCTGTAATATTAAGAACGTTAATGGGGAATTACAATCTCTGTAATCGTACGTGTATGAATGTTAACACTGTGCATAAACTATTCGATTTCTTCGACTGCTCATTTCATACATTTCGATCTAGAGTTATCAATCATATTTGTATTATTATGTGGAGAATTTCACATCATAAATATTTTGTTTAGCATGCCACCAGAAATATAAGGTTACATTTATTGCTTACACGGAAAAATATATTTTTTAACAAGTGGCCAAAACTGGTACAATACCTTAAAGTGGCCACAAATTGTGCATCCACCCTAGCTGCTATTTTCTTAATTTTGGTTTTGCGTTTGTACCTTTTTGCTTCTACTTTATTTACCCATTACTTGCATAATTCTTTCTCCAATCTGCGCTTCATTGCTCAGTGCATTGTTTCATGCGTTTATCAAAGGGCTTCCGTTTAACTAAATAAATAAATAAACATCGCGAATGGAAGTCACAAGAATTAAGAGCAACTGCGTGCTCCAAAATTTTAATACAACTCTAGTCGAAGCAGAAAGTAACAGGAAAATTTCGGGATTTATAAAATCAAGTGTGTTCAAACGAATCGTGGAAATGACTCATCCTCAGGGCAGAACTGTTGTCCAAGGTATTTAACGAAATTCCTGGACCGTGACTCGAGCGATGCTCCAGCGCGACAGGAGCCGATCAACGGCCAAGATGATAGTGTACAGCTCTCGTACAGCCAGTTGGGCGGAAGTGCTCCCGTTAAATCGGCTAAATGTTTCCTCTGTCTGTGGCTGGGACATTCGGGGTTATTGTGACTGACAGAGGTAGTCCAATAATCAAGCACGTATTCAGAAATATCCCGCGGTGCCCGTCGGCGAAAGTGAGTAGCGTGTGATTTATATAGGGCATCAGAAATTGGGTCACGAATTGTTGTATGCACTCCTTGATGCGTGTCCCAATTTTTCAACTTGCCCGTGCGCGCGGAGCAAATGCAGCCGTGAGTCATCCGGACTCGTCATGTACCGTAAGCGACATTGAGTCAGAAACTGTGATAACTTGACGGCAGATTCGTTTTTCTGAAATTACGCGTAACCGAGGAATCAGTTTGTTCTAATATTTACGTTACTATTAGAAAGGCTTGATGTTTTCTTCGTATTTCTGTGCACATGTAACTAGAATATGAACAGATGAAGGCCGGTCTCTGATGATTCTGTTTTGATTTATAGAGCCGTGGTAGATTGCGAAACGATAACTCTCTGCTCCACACGGTGGGCAAACGGTGTGCCTAGCGGCCGATGTCAATTTGATGATGTCAAACGGTTGAACCCTGAACCTGTTATACCGTTATATCATGCTGAAGGGTATGGTCTAATCGCATCACAGAATGTATAGCGTAGTTTCCATGGGACACAGTTTGCAGCAGATGAATCTCGAGGAGCGAAACCTGAGAGAAGGTTTGAGCACCCTAGGCTCTACTTTCATCAGTTACTTGGTACACTAAGATCAGGTACATCATTAGGTTGTTGCACTGTTACGCTATTCTCCCTGTCACAGAAATCTAATATACAGTGGCGGACGAAAGAAAGTTTACAACTTTTAATATCGCATAACTTTTTTAGAATTGGTCCAAACGACATGAATTTTTTTTTTTAGAAGTTGTACATTTTCTTTCGTCCGCCACTGTAGGTACTACCATCATATGCTCGCTCTTTTTTAAAACATCTTTGAAATAACTGACTATACATATAAATCGAACATCAGCTGTACAATGATCCGTGAAATTAAAATTTACAAATCAGTGGCGACTGTCATTCCTGGATCCATTGTGAAGCGAGACATTGAGAGCAAAAGCGGATTAACTCACATTTTTTGGAAAATAGAGTTAGTAGCAATAGTGTATTCCAACAGGTTGTAGATACCTACTAATCATATAAAATATGAACAATTATTTTTTATCAACGATCGGTGGTCCGTGTTTACTCTGAATATCTCAAATGGGATCGGTGAGCGCACCTAGAACACCAGCCGCGAATTTCTTTCTCTAAGGGAGCACGCCTTTCGCTGCACGAGGATCTGTTTGTTCCTGAAACTGAAATATATGTCAGTTTACTTTAGCCAGTAACGTAATCTCCTCATCGCCGCCAACGCGTCCTTTTCATTGGGGCTTAATTAAATGTATGGTCGACACGCCGGAGGAAACGAGAACAGGAGAGCTCCAGCTTTGACCGAGGGGGACCAATGAAGAGCGTGGTCGAAAGGGTCGAGGTCGTGTTCGCCGCGCATGCGTCTCGAACAAAACGCAGATATTTCAGAATTTGTCGATTGAAGTTTATCGTGACGTTACGGTGTGCATTGCGGCGCAACGTTCCCAACAAACGTTTCAATTCGCTGCCAGCACAATTAGCCGAAACTTAGTTACCCCGCTGTACAGCGTAACTTTCACCGTCCCCTGATTTCAAAATTAATTCGAAATAATGAAATTTAATCGAAGTCCGCAGGAGTCAAGAAATCTAAGATTGAAGAAGTTGGTCACGGAGTAACTGTAAGAATTTATGGAAAGTATCCCCACTCCTTCACAGCAGAGATTGTCTTGCAACGAGGAATATATTGGGAATAGTGGCTTGTAAATGGAAACACTGAGAAAGCTGAGAGAAATAATGAATATGTATATCTGCATTTAATCTAAAGGTAAAATGGCTGAATAAATTCGCAAGTGCTTCATTCTCCTCCATTTTTATCCCTCTCTGGCTTCGAAAGTAGGCTAAGCAAATAACAGCGCGTAAAATGGATGAGCGAAAGAACGATTCCAGCTCCGCTGTGCGCGAAGGACTTCGAGGCTCTTCCAGAGATAGATATCGAAGTAGGATAATCCTGTACCCGTAAACAATAAATCCACCTCATCAGCTCGTTTATGGCTCTTTTTCGATACTTGGAACAGAGAAATCAAGGTAACCAGCTGCGTTCATCGCTGTGCTAGCCGGCTCAGACGCGTCGCAGCCCTTGGTCACCGTGAGCATTTGTCTTAAACTCTGCTTCCGGTACGACGCGCGAGGACCAGTTACGAAATATCCAGGCCAATGATCGATTGCGTCGGTGGTAGCGTTTCATTCGTAATTTCTGCAACATTTATGTCGCCCCAACTTTGAGGTCAGGCGAGATTTCAAACCACAAAGTAGCTCGCAATGATGTCACCTCTCTGTCGCAACCTTTTGGCGCTACACTCGCTTGATACATAAGACGAGTGATTTAAGGCTTGAGAACAGTTTTTCAAAAGACACTCGCGTCCCATCGAATATAAGTTTTTAAACTGCTCGGAGCGATGCATGCATTACGAAACTGCGGCAACGTTACCTTGGCGATTTTAGGGGACATTGCGAAAGGTATTGCGACACCGCGTTGCTCGCCGCCGTAAAGCTGTGGCGCAGCACTGGTTCAGTGAAAGATTGGAAAACGGCGCGCATTTTCGCGCGGCTTCCAGTTAGCATCTTTCCCTGGAACGTGCCGATAGAAGTATCGATCGAAAGGTTGTCGTCCCTGCCGTTGCATAACGTTATCGCACAATATCGAATGGTTAAAAATATACAGCGACGATGCTGACAGACCTTGGCTAAAACTCTCGGGCGCCACCTTTCCCTCTCTAACTGGGTATCCGTCTCTGAGGAAGGCCTGCTTCCTTAGCACGCCCGGGAGGCTGGCGCTATCTTTCCAAACGCGCAACACCGTCGGGGGTGAAAAAGGATCGTTTCGCGGCGTCTATGTCTAAGGTTTCTCGACGCACCGCAAGAGATACTTAGAAAGTCGGAAGTGTAATGTATTCCGCTGGCCGTGCAGCCATCAGCCAGTGTAGAAATCGGTGTATTGTATGTCGATTCCAGACGGTTCGCAACGAGACGCTTCCCGTCGCGCGGCGGTGTACCAAAAGGACAGAGAAGGCCTCGAGGGGGAGACAGTAAATGGGGAAAGGAAAGCGAAAAGAGGAGGAAAACACGGGCAGGGAGCAGGGCCGGTCTGTGGTGTATGTACGCGGGCAAGTAATAGGTACATGTACGTGTACATAGGTATATGTGGGACAAGCAAGATGGAGTCTGGTGGTTCGGGTCGATATGAACGCGGCAGCGCTATTGCAGCAAACCGCCCCCTATTCCTGTCGTTCCGCTTACCTCCTTCTTCGCGTCCTTCCACATCCACCAACCCCCCTTTTATCGCCCCATCCACCTATCGTTCAATTGCTATCCACACCGCTGCTTAATTAACGCTGCTCGATACGAGCATCGATATAGGGTAGGTACGTTTCCACCACAGAAATCGAAAGAGATATATGAAATGGGTGAAGCGTTGCGAGAGATTCATCGAACCAATCAACAATCAGAAGTATGATAAAGAAGGAGGCGCCAATTTTTACCAGGGAATGTCACAAAATAGCTTTACCGAGAAAATTAAGTGTCTTGTTCCATTGCAGAGCGGACATTTTCTGTTTTTAATCAATATATCTACCAAATTCTTTAAGGTTTCTTACGGGGGCATTTGTACTTTATAACCCCTCGTGATTCGACAGTTCTGTAGTCTCAGTTGCCAGCAACAAAATATGCTGTAAATCGCAAAGTCACGAAAAATGGACATTCCTCGTTTTCTCCCCTTACCCTTCACTTGTATTCGAGATTATTCTTCTATACTTGCTGTGTTAGTGTCTATGTTTTAATAAAATCTCCGTTTGAAGTCTACGACGCGTGTGTTTTCAAGTGGTTAGCTTCGCCTGTTTCAATTTTAATATCCCGCTGAAATTTCGCTCGGTGAAAAGGCACCGGGTTATGAGAAGGCGAAAGAATGCCGATGGAATTCGCGTTTTATTTTGCCGCAAATAAAGTGTACGTTGCGCCTGGTTTAGGTACAGGTTTTAATGAAATTCCCTTCCCGGCCGAGCCCCTGCAAAACTGTACCGCTGTTTGTTCGCTACGGGAAAGGCAACGAGTGAACATTCTGAAGCGGGAAAGTAATGGACGTTTGAAATTTACGCAGGAGCGCCGTGGATCGGATTCTTCGGGAAATCAAATTGTCTAATATGATAAAGGCACTCGGTGCCTCGAGTGTCAGTCAATCAGCGGTTTACGCGAAGCTACATCATCCATTGCTCGGTGTTGTATCCTCAGATGCTGCGGGCTTAATTTAAAGCGACGTGCGGCAGAATTTGTTAGCGAAGCTAGTCCTGCGGGAACTACCCTCGATATAAAGCGGCAGGAAAAATTAATCAAATACGGCTTGGGCTGTGTACGTTCAGCCTCGTGGATTTCAGAGTGGTGCTCGTTGCGTCGCGATCGAGGTTTTAATATTATCTTGATAATCTCCCGCGAACACACGCACATATATGGGGAAAAAAAATAACCAGCCTAACCCGCTACCCAATAATCGATGCAGGTTGTTGCACCAAGTATACCTAACCCCACCTGCGTTAATCGATACAGGTTATTGCACTGATTAATCAGTAACTAGCATAGAATACTTTATTTCCTTCTCTAAGTTTAATGCAACTTTCCCCCCCTGTTAATTCCGCCGCTGTGTTTTCAGCAAGGATATAATATATCGATCCTGGCAACGCTGCCTCGTCGCAAACACCTGAAAAATTGATATGGCATCGTGCGGCGGGAGAAGTAATTGGGGCGTCTATGATGAATTTCGATTTCCATCCAGCAATTTTCACGTTGTTTTTCTCCGCTCGGTCTTTTATCCCCGGCCACCCCCGCATTTAATCTCGTGACGTCTGCCAGTGACAAATTGGCGACAAACGTTCGAGCGACCCACTGCAAAACGACGTTACTCCGATCGATGCCACCGCTTTATGAAAGGATACGCCGACTGCATTTCCGCGTCGTTAAGCACGCGGGGGCACACACAGGGGCATGAAAAACGTGCGCAAGGATAACGGAATTTTGCAAATCAATTCGCGGAGCAACCTTGGTGAAATATCTGCCGCAACATCTACAACGACAGAAGGCTACTGGTAGGCGAAGGCTTCGTTGCCCAGAGGGTATTTTTTAATTCCTAACGATCACAGCGATCAAGATGAATCGCTTTCCAGCGCTCACGGGCAGAATAAGTCTGGAGTTTCTTAATTGCGGGAGCAAAGCGACGAAGCAGCAGGTTTCGAAAATCGTTTGAGAGGACTTACTGGTACGAGAGGCTGGCTCCTAGCCCCCTCGAGACTAAATTAAATGACGCTGGGGTGTCATGAACCCTAGTTTAGCGGCGAAAGGGTCGGGAAAAAGGGGTGGCTCTGTCGGGTTACCGGGTCGAACGAGCGCGAGAAGAAAAAAAGAAAGGAGGAAGAGACAGAAGTATTGAGTGCGCAAGAAAAAGGGCAGAACGCCCTTTAACCACTCAGATTTTCATGATGCGTTTAGGGAAGCCTGCGCAGGCTAAGGCGCGCCAAGTGTCACGCTCCATTGGTGCAGGCCTCTATTAAACGGCTGCTTAAAGAAGACGCCTGGCATTTCGAGGCCGACACGATTTAATAATTAAATTAGGCTGGTGCTCGTGACACATCGCAGTCGATTGTCGAACCCGATGAATAACCCCACTAGCCACCTACAAAGCTTTTAATGACGAGGGCATTTCACCAGGCGCGCGGTAAGAAGTAGGTCAATCACTGACGTCTCCGATATCACGCGTCGCCCGCAAGTACGCATCGAAGGCAGCGTGCCAAATTTCCTCGGCAAATTTTCGAGGCGATCGAGAAAGCTCCTTCCCTTGTTGTTCGTGATATATCTCGGGACGTGGGAGAGGCTGACCTTTCCTGGACGCGAAGCTTCCTAAACGCTGTCCAACTTCACCCTCGCAATTGCTTTTCACGTTATTTGAGATCCTAAAACGATGCTCGCGTAACAGTCCTTCGAATTTGAAATCCTCGAGCTAAGTAGCAAAAGCTTTATCATCGCGTCGCTCTTGAAACACACAGAAGGCAACGCTGATAACGATCGGCAGTCAACAGGTCAAGTGCACACCCAACCACCTTCGAATTGACGCGATGCTCGGCCCAAGCATTCTCATGCAGGGAACCCGAACGATGTATAATTCATTATACATCGGGCAGAGATGCAGATCTCGCCTTTTCCGATCTGAAACGCGTACGCAAGGCTATGCACGTGCGTGGAACACGTCCGACCAGTGAAAACGGTACCGCCAGCCGCAGGTTTCCTGTCCGAGCACCGACGCTATTGCGGTAACGCTAGCGCGGTGCCGAGGCGAAAACGTTTATTTTCAGTCTACCTTTACACCCCACGGAAAGAACTTTACACTGCGAAGACGAGGCGAGCATCGCGGCCGCGCGCCTGCGTTCGCGCGTCCCTTTATGCGGTTTCGCAACCCAGTTCCATGCGGTTCGGAATCGACAAATAGAAAACAGGAAAGTCGCGCGCCGAACACGATTAGGCATGCCCCGGCGGAGATACCGAGCAAGCCCCGACTAATTTAACGAACGCGCGACGAGTACCGTCGCGTGTCACTTTTAAGGATCAAACGGAGTGTTTAACGCCCGCTTTAATCGGTCTGGCCTGAGCAAAGGGCCTCGGCGCGTTCGCACACCTCAAAGGACGTTCCACCCTCTGTACGCAACCGTCGACTTCCTGCCGAGAGGCTCGTTTTACCGGGCAGGTTAACGTATCGCGCGGCGATAAATACGCTGAGAATATAGTCGTCGCGAAGGCGCGCTTCTAAATAAAACAGGGAATCCCGTATCGCTAATGGACGCGGGAGGATTAGGCGGATACGTGGGGAGCGTTACGTGCGCTACCCGCCGCGCGTACGTTCGGAATAGGTTGCTTTTGCACATTGGAACGCAGCGATCGTCGTGCGTCATTAGCGCGCGATGCAAAAACAATAATTACAGATACGGGAAATTGGCATCGATGGCTACCGTGTTTACTTAAAGCGCGATGCTCGGAACAGTGCGCTACGCGTTGTATACGCGTTCGCTCGGCACGCGCAGCTCGAGTAGCAGCGTTCAACTTAGAGCGAAGTTGATAGATCGCGGGGTTTATTCTAAATATTGAAATATTTCCTCGAAATATCGCCGGTGCGTGCGCGCGCTGTCTGCTAGGGAAGAATGAATGGTGTCCAAGGAATTCGGGCTCAACAGTAACGACTTCGAGAGGAATCCGGAAAATTATCATGCCGTAAATTGCCGCGGCAATTAAGCTACGGTGTTTCCTAATCAGTCTCGAGAACCGGATGAGGGGGTAGTGTAAAAAGGCTCGCGCACTCCCAACAAGCGTGGGCGTGTGTTGCACGGCGTCTGCATTGTATGCAATCAGAAGCAACTCCGACTCGAATCATCGCTTGTATTCGCGCGCCGGGCTTCATAAATTTACGCGCCAAGACACGGCGGTGCCTGCATAATGCATCCCTCCGCGGGCACCGTGAAATTATAACGATCATGGTGCTCCGAACGTCGGAGGTAACGAGACGCGCGCATCCCCTCGCGAGATTCAAACGTAAATGACCTACATTCATCATCAACCGGCGCTGCAGGGCCATCGCGTCCTTTATCCCACGGCAAAGTCGGATTGAATGTCGAGCGTTACGAGGTTCGATAGCCAGCGAACGAGCGCCCGTGGATCTTGCACGCGAACGGACCGTGTACACGACATCTACGCTTTAAATCGCTCCGAGGAGAACCCGAGTACTTACCTCCTTTTTTTTTTCTCTCCTCCCCACACCTCTTTGCATACATGTACTACTTTTCTCCTCTCGTGCCAGCGCTAAGTGGCCATTTAAATAATATGAATCAAACTTTAACGCGGCGGACGTAATTGCGCAGCGGTTGAACTTTCGGTTTTTACGATCGCGCCTGAACGCTACCTCCGACCGTATTTGCTCTTACATTTACCGTCTGAGCGGTGGATTTAGCGATCTCTCATCTGCCTATCGAAGTTTTCGAGAGTTGAGCCTGCGAAATTTGGCGTAATTTGGGAACAGGCTGCACTGTAAAATTTTAGGGAATTCTTTGACGGTGGATGTAGGTTTAGACTTGGTTCGTTCTGCATATAGGATTGGAGGTACGACGAAAATGATTTCAGATGGGATAACCGTGGCCTCGTAGCACGAATCAAGGCTAATTCGCGAGGTAGATTTACAAGGTCCGTACGAATGGGATTGTGACGTAATTTTACGTGAGTCAAAACTGCTGTGTGCTGACCAGATACATGGCGGCACGTCCGAACGAATCGAAGTTGCGGGGCAGTCGGATAATCTGAGTCGGTGTAATCGTCGTTGGCAGAACTTCTTAGAAGTACGAACGACGATAAGGAATCTAATAACAGCCTTACCCTTTTGATAAAGTATCGCAGAAGTATGAAGTGCAAAATATAAAGTACATCCTTGGATTTGACGCCTGACATTTCTTGCTGTTTCTGTATTATGCTCGAGTTTCATTCTACGCGTACGCCTTACAAGGAAAGATTCCGAACCCGAAAATTCAGAAAATTCTGAAACTTTGTGAATATGCAGGGGATTTCTTCCTGATTACCTACAACGCAATTTTTGTTTGCTGTCCAAATTCACTCGAAGTGGGTGAAATTAACCCCTGAAAATTCAGCTGTTTTCCCAGTTTTCCGACGTTCTGTTGTAATTCGCGAACTGTAAGAGATAGGAAAAAAGTTTCATGATAAAAGTTACTTCCTTTAATTAGATCTATCAGTTGGTAATAAAATATTTTACAGTTCATGTTATAACACAAAATTGGAAATTAACCGGATTTTCAAGGGGCAATTACACCCCCTTAGAGTGAATTTGGGCAGCAAACAAAAATTGCGTTGTAAACAGGAGAAAATTCCCTACATATTCGCAAAGCTTCAGATTTTTTCGAATTTTCAGGTTCGGGATATTCCCTTGTTAGAGGAATATTATGCTTTTAAGAATATTATTTACACGTAATAAAAATAAAAGAACAATACGAATCTGTTACACCTCTGTGTGCACGTTACTACCCCTTGGTAGTGCCAATAAACCAGTGTTTCCCAATCTTTTTTCAGTGGCGACCACCTTTTTAATATTCAAATAACCAGTCCTACCCCCATACAAGGGAAGGTAAATGTGATAACGTAAAGAAAAACACATTAAAAATAGTTATTTCAGAATGTAATTCTAACTTAATAATACTTCATTATCTTAATACATATATTAAATATACTTAAAGTTATTTAATATATTTAAATATCTTATTCAGTGCGATGGTTGTGCTTGTATCTGGGTAACCAGCTTTTCTTCTTTTCATTAATGAAAAATCACTGTTACATCCTTAATAGAATATGGCAATGTGGTAATATTAAAATAAATAAGTGCTAAGAATCGTCAGCTAAAAATAACGATGCAATAAACGCATCCCTTCGCAATGCATTCGAATAAAGAAAAAAAACGCCACTTTTATTACAGGAAAATAAGGTAACAGTGCACTAAACAGCGAAAGAATACAATTTTTTACTAGACTAAAGAAATGAAAACTCCAACCAGACAATTTTAATGCAACTCTGGTTAGAAGGGACTTGACTTGGGACCAATCACGAAAATGATCTAACACTTGTCAATTTGGAGCTCCTAATTATAATAGAAGTATAAATGCAGGGAAGTTGGCTTCGTGCATTTTATGGGACCTCTGGGCTCGTAAAATTGTAAACGTCCTCTCTTCGTACACCTTTCACAACCTACGTCCTACGTTAACCATGACCTTTGAGCCGGAACAATCAGTCACTAACATTGCAAGCCTAACGGGCTCTTTGTACGCTGGAATAGAATGAATCTATGATAGATATTTCCTTGTGTTCGCGGCCCCCGTGTACTCCCACAGATTCTTATGAATTATTTTTAGAAGTGGCAGTTCATGAGCAGACACGAGTTGTGTCTCGTTTTCAAGGACAGAATTTTGTTCACGTTACGATCAGGAAGAGAATGTCACCGGAATACATTTCTCTTATTCAGGTGAGTATAAGTATTTTTTAAAAGTGCCCGACCAATTTGCAACGTACTTCACCATTCTGTTGAGACTTGTCAGAAATCCGGGAAACCAGCGTGCGTCTAAAAAGTTCATAAAACGGTGAGAAAAGCAATAATTTTTTTTCATGAAATAAACAATGCAGAACGCTATTCAGTGACATCACATTGTCATTCTACTACATTATCGAAGAATTCCCCGCGATGTACAAGAGGATGCTTGGAGCGTCAGCTTATTAGCGGTGACTGGGCTGAATTGATTTAAACGTGAAGGAGTGCTCTATCGACCCGAATAGAATCTTCATTGAGTGCACTTAACGTATAGTAAAGAGAACGCAATGTTTCAATTACTTTGCCAAAGTAAAAAGTGAACTAAACCACCTATTAGAGTCATATTCGAGCTTAATTGGGGTGGCGTGTAAATGAGTTGCGTTAACCACAAAGCGAGTACACAACACACCCAGCCGTGTGAAACTTCGAAGGCTCGTGTTACCCCAGGAAATATAGAAATGTGTATTTATAACTATTACATGAATAGAATAGACCTTACGAATGAGAGAGGACTGGATTGAACTCCTTCGGTGTACACCACTACGCCAGCAAACGTAGAAGTAGATGTGGAGTAGACACTTAGTATAATTACATGATCACAGCTGAATATCATTAATACACTATATGCTTGCGTATAACAGTTCGCTGAGAGTTCGACTTCCAGCTGCGTTCTTGCTCGACTCATCGACTTTGACCTTTGAGAACCTATAATAGTCCTTAAAGACAACGCTGCCGTCTTTCTCATTAGCAGAGGGATTAGTGAAGACGCGTTATTTTATAGATATGAGAGTCCTAAGTAGTCCCCCTTCTGGGGGATATTGTCCTGGAAGGTCATGACGGTTCAGGAGTCCCAGTTTATGATGTTGCTGGCAATAAAAATCCCTTTCGCATAGTAACAGAAAGTACGCAAAATAAAAATGCATCAGTGGAGCCACTCGAGACACTCTTTTCATCGCCCAGCAAAGGGAAACAAAAAGAGGGAACAGTTTAAAGTAGCTCCAGCTCTCCATTTGCTTCCAAAGCGAATGAGAATCGTATCACCGGGGTTTGTGTAATTTCTTCCCCCTTGCGAGCCAAGCACCAAGTATGCGCGAGAGAAAGAAACGTTACTTGCCCCGTTTCGGTTCCCGGTGCTTTGAAATTACGAGTCACAATACCAAATTGTCACGGACGGATGAGCGAATATACTATTAGAAACCGTATACAAGTCCTGTTACTTCTAGGAACTCCAAATCATCATCATTGATCGTCGTCGCGGTTAGATGCGCCGTAGTAGGACTTAATAATCGTTCGCACAGTTCCTTACGGTACTACCAGTACTGAGAACCAGATGCACAACCTCCCCCTTCTCCTGGGCTCATCTTTCTCCTCTTCTGAATATTGAATTACGGCGTTTCATCAAAATTTCGCGTTTTCTAACGTTTCGTTGTAAAGATAAAGAGAAGAGACGTCTGCTCGTTTTCCTTAATGCAGGCGAGCGTTGTGTAACGCGAACCCGCAGCAATGTGCCATAAAAAGAGCGGGAGCACAAGTTCCACGTGACTAATGCGTGTAATAAATACCGTGTGCTGAACTGACCTTACGATGCAACAGCATTTTACGTTCCTTCAGTGATGTCAATTGGGAAGTTTGTTTCAATCTCGAGGTATTAAACTCTTGATCTAAAATTGAGACGGTGCACTTCTAATTACTTGCGGGGTACATAGTCTATCAACTGAACGCTCATCTGGATCATTAAGAATTGTTTATTATTATATTTCTATACAGAAGATTCTTCTCTGGGGAAACTTTCGACAATAATAGGTATGATGACACGTGTTAACAATTATTTCTGTCTGAACACATTATTTGTATTATGCAAAATAACGGAGGCGAAAGTTTATCAATAACGAATACTCCAATTCCCTTTTTGGAGTACCTACATGTGCGTTTACTTACCTACTCCAACTGGCCTCGCAGGGTGAAATTGTAATTGTCAACTGTCTTCCATAAGAAGCACCGTAAATAATAAAACGAATCTAAATTTTTGTCTCTTTATCTAATTTTAATGTCGACTTCACCCTCCACTAGATGCCTATTAACGCGTTTTCGCAGGACCACGATTAACAGGAAATCCTCTATCTACCAAAAGTCAGAGGCAGGATCTGCCAAACAAGGTCTCCGCCATAAATCCAATTAACAGAGCCAGGATAGAGCTGAAGAACTGATAACTCCTGCTTAACATTTCTCGATCGCAAGCAACCCCTCTCGTATTCCCGACTGCCTACTGGAAAATTGAAGGCGAAGTAACTCGCTCTGGCCACAGTGAATGCTGCACGCAACGCTGTGGCCTACTCCTTTTGTACGAGTGCAGCGCTGAATCTTTTAACGACGAGTTAATTGGCCTTGCCCACGTCAGGGGGATAAAATGTGGAACGTGAAGAAGATTCCCTTACCTGTTTGCCAGCTCGCGGTAAAGTCTCCACGTTGGTACCGCCGACGACGGGCGCTTTTTCCGGCCCTCCATTCTGCTGGCTGACATTTATGTTGGCATTAACATTCGCGTGTACATTGGCGTTAATGTTGTTCGCGTTGTCGGTTACGTTCGTGTTCGTGTTTCCACCACCGGCACCACCGCCGGTGCCAGTTCCACCCCCGCACTTTCCCTCCTCGCCCGTCATCACTACGGCCTCACCCTCCGCCGTTTCACCCTTGCCTCACACCGCCCTTTCGCGTTCCGCGCCTCGAGCCTTCCTTCCTTCCGTTCACTGATTACTAATGTCGGTCCGCTGGCCAGAATCCGGATATCTGCTCGAACGAGACGACGAATCGGCTGATCAGAAGAAGCGGGTCAATCTAGGGATCGCCCAAGTCGCTGGGCGATCCTTCTAGATCCCAAACAGCGAGGACTTCGAGGCTGATGGTCCGACACGGAGGCAAAGCGGTCCTCCGATAATAGCGACTCGCCCGGCCACCATGCCGGTTTCATCTTGGGAATTGATTTCGCACGATTGTCGGTAAGGGACGAGAGTTTCGCAGACTAAGCTGGATCGAGTCGGCTTAATGGACAGTTGACACAGATGACAGTTCGCCGCGGTAACGCTGGAACCGTCGAAGCAACCGAGGGTAATAGACCAGGCTCGTCTAACTTTATTCAACGTGCGCGTTAGGAGCTTTCGTGGACCGGTTGGTCGATTGCTCCACCAACTGGCATCCGCGACGTGCCAGCAGAAAACGAGGAAAGGAGCAGCGGCTGATTGATGTAGTTTACGCTACACGCGAACGTGAGAGACGCCAGGGCGGTCCGAGAAGAATTCTGGTCTAGTTCAGGCAACGAATTCCCGAGTACGCTCTTCCCTTCGTTATCGGGGGATTCATTAGATACGTCTAGGAGGATTACTTTCGTTCTCTCGCGGCCGCTATTTTTAGGATTCTCGGCGGGCGATACGGGTGGTATAACGGTATATGACGAGCCAGCCCGGGCACATTGGACGAAGACTCGGGCCGACCGCATGCCGATCGGGCACCGATCAATTAGATGCAACGAGCGCCCATCGAGTATTAAGTAACCGGAACCGAATCGCCCGCGGAGTCGACGCTGCTGTCTGGTTCTCGCCTGGACGGCGGTTTAATTTTAGACGGTCGCGCAGGCCGGTTTCCACGATTGTTACCGAACGCGATGGGACTGACGTGCGCGCGGGCACGGCCGATACACGCGATCGCGGGCGCGCAGCGGGTCACCGTGGCGTGCGTACAGCAGAAACTGGGGAAAATAGTTTCCGGCAGCCGCGAGGGACTCGAAGAATCATACGTGTAGGTGTATCGCCAGCGGTGCAACCAGGGAAAATCGATTCGGCCGTGCCCGTTTGAGCACTGCGCGCCTCTCAAGTGTACGAGCCGCCGCGATAAAAGCAGCGAGGCCGAGCCGAACGCTCGCTTCGACGTTCCGAGATGCGTGAGCAATGCACGGTGGAACACTTGTGGGCCCGCAGAGTGCCGCACTCCGAAAACTCTGCGCCGGTATCGCACGCACCGGCAATGGTCGCAACAGCTGAGCCGACGAGGCGAATAACGAGAAATTCCGGCCACGGTCGGTGACAATCGTTCGAAAGAATTGGCATCGTTTTCCGATTCTCCTGCGCCCTCGTCGCCGCTAAGGGAGGCAAAGGTTACGCTGCCTGCGGGACGGAACGGAGGCACCCCTCGTCGGGACGGGGGAGAATGGGAGATGCGGAAAATGTTTTTACGCCGCTAGGCGTGTTCGATACTTTTGGAGCGGGCATCGCGATGAATCTGCCGGCAGGCGTCGTTCACGCGGACCACTCGAATGGGACCCGGTCCTTTGCACTTTCGAATCAGTCGGATCGCCGCATTTTGCGCTAAGGAGGCGGTCTTGCAGTGAGATCACTTCTAAAAATATTCGAATGTAAGTAAGAATGGAGAAGTAAACGGGCGTGTTTTATAAATCACGACGATGCATGACCGACAGAGACCGACCCTCTGGGTTTCTTTAAAGGAGAAATTCCTGTCGCGGGCAATTCCGCCCGTATATGCATACGTGCTAACGATGCCGGTTTTGGCTCTTTGCTCTTCTGCGACCGATGCTTTGGAGGCTTTCTCCTTTCTTTTTTTTTTTAAATCTGCTCGCCTCTATTCCCGGGTTTAAACGGAGCGTGCACGATCCGCCTGAAGCAGCCGACTCGTCGGGTAATTTCGTTTGAGTAATCGAATCCCCCGACACACCGAAAACTGACGCGACTGACCAGAGTGAAAGAGATAGGGGGAAGTCTACAGGGTGTTGTGATGATACTTAGGATCCCCGAATACCAACCACAGGATACCGAGACACTTTTCCCATTAAATGTTTTTTTCACTGTCAAATCACACGACGACCCGTCATTTTTTATATGCTTGCTCTCTCACGAAACCGAACCATATATACGGCTATGTATGCGTGCTTTACTCGAAAGGATTCCGTCTGTCTACAAAAAAAAAAGGTTCCGAGCGTAACGCGACCGCCCTCCTGGAAACTCCGTACGGCTTTGATCGGTTTTATAACTTCGATGGCGGCGAGTACGCTCGAAGCGACGCCTGGCGATCACGTTCCAGATGCGCCGGCTACCCTCTCTTTTGAATTCGACCCCCACCGATCGCCACGGCCGTGACTATAGAGGCTGAACAAAATCAACCGGCCCCTTTAGGGCACCTCCCCTACTGCGAACAATGGACCGGCACGTTCCCACTTTCGCGTTACGCCAGCTTGCCTCCCTTCTCGAGAGACAAAGAACGTGCACTCGCAGGTGGCCACAATAGGACGATAGATGGAACAGCCAGGTAATCGAAGGGTGCAGTGGGGTGGTGGCTTAAGAGGCCTTGAACGGCCAATTGATTTTGCCGCGACTCTATATCTCGCAGGATACTAGGGAAACTTGATCTTTTATCAATAGAAAACCATCTTGGGATACAAATATCCTGAGTCACGCGATATAAAACTATAAAATATGATTATTTATTACGTGTAACGTTTACAATGTTTTTCGGTACAAATTTCGAAGTGTTAAAAATAAGCGAATCGTTGTCGTTTCTTTTTTAATTACTGTCATGCACCTGTACACGTTATACGCTCCAATTCTTTAAATCTTAATGTTAATCCGTGATACTGTATGTGTATCGATGCTCGAGCATTCTCCGAGCACTTTTTCTGTTGGAAACAGTATTTTCATTAAACAGGCTTATCCTAGGCAGATGCTGGAAGAAGTAGTTTAATCTAAATAGACACACCACCTTTCGATAGATTACACTTTTAAATATTTTCTGCAAACGCTGTCCCGCTTCGTTCTCGCGGCTTAAGAGCTGAATTATTAACTGCGTTACAACGATTAATCTCTCTTTCGTTCCTTATGGTACTAATTTCATTTTTATAACTTCAATGGATCAACAAAGTTTTACTGAGAAATACACGTTCTCATGCAATAAGGCGCAAGGTAAACCCAATAATTGTTTGTAATGTATGAAATGAAGGTGTATCATAAACAGCAGTTCATTAAATTGCTACATGTGGGCAAACATATCATTATTTATGATATACTTAATAATTCGACTTTCTGAATTACAGCTGTCAACTTCTTTTTACACACATTTCTTATATTGAAAATATTCGAAGCTTATTCACTGCATCTTTTATTTTAATAAAAAGCCTTACTCTAATTCGTTATGTTGCAAGCTAATATGATTAAAATAATAGCTAAGACACAAGTTACAATATTTATCTATATATTCATATACATGCCGCGCTATAAATTTTGTACAAATTATTTTTTATGTTTTGACAAAAATTCTTTTATAACTCGCAATGTCGAAATTTGTTAAACATAAGCAGCCTGCTTATACAGCAACGCGCGAAACATTATTATAATGTATAGTAGTTAACTTGAACCAATGTTATCTCTAGAAGAGGAGCTTCTCGAATACTGATTAGTACGCTGCGCACTTAACGATTTTGCAAGCCATTTATACCGTGCCCAAAATATAAACCGATCCACGATATCAACGTCTAGTACCTAAATTTCATAAGTTTCGTGGTAATAAAATCTATTTAATTACAAATTAAAATAAACAATAAAACAACACGATACACAGTAGAAACTACAATTTCTATAAATTTAACATCACTTTTTAAAAAACACGGTATATCGAAAATTAGACTTTTATTCATATTTTAGATTAAAAACCACTGTAAGGTACAAATCGTAAAAAAATGAAAATCATATATTAACGCAGTAATACAGCTATTACATATTCTTTATTTATCTTACGTATTATAATGCTAATACCTACATTTTTTTATGTACACATTTATTTTCTATTTGTTAACCGTAATGATATCGTGTTCTCAAATTCAATAATGAGAGCATCCCTCCTTTATAGGGTGTTTTGCAGAAATAACATACTTCGGCAGTAACGAAGAATTTACAGAGAAAGGTACAATTAACCCTTGAACAATGCAGGAATTAGAGTCGAAAATCGGCGTATAATTTTTGACTGTCTAAATACTTAACTACAATACGCTACTGTTCACTGGATGTCTTATTTTGTATGCTATACAGGGTGCTTCATAGATGCACGCCAATACTTGAGGGGGAAAATCTACACACTAATATAAGTAAAAACGTCATATGAACATATGTCCTATATACTTTAGTTATTGAGTTATGGGTGATTAAAGGAAACGTTCGAAACCATTAGACTTTTACTTTAGGGCCCATTTAAAAGTAGATCGCCTTATATTAGTAGATTTACCTCCTCAAGTGTTGACATCCATTTATGAATTACCCAGTATGTATTATTACTATATTCTTAGAATAAAATGAGAGAAAAGAAAATGTTATTTTAAAAGTTGTCGCAGCGAGTGAGGCGTCCTACTTTGTCTTTTTTTCGATAGGCACCACTGCTGTGACAACCATAATTGATGGCTTATAGCTGTCGCGTACCCTCTCTCGCTCTTTTCCAATCCTCTTACTCGTGGCGATAGAGAATAATGGCAAACTGAATATGCTAATTCGAAATAATCAAGCGGTCGGGCCCGAAAGTTTCCAAGAAAGGAATCCGCCTACTGGACCTGCGTTGTTCAAACCCGCGTTGGTCAGGGGTCTACTGCATAATTAAATAAGAAACAATAATATTCTTTGTTCTCTATCTAATTAGGAAATACTAAGACAGATTATAAATCTTGTGATACCCCATTTCGTTAGTATACTTCGTTTTTTACACACTAAACTGAATCACCTTAGCTTTCTACTTCAACCTCTTTAGCCGCCCACGAAGATTTTCGGCAATTTCCGTCCTTCGTATGTGTCTTAAGATCTCTTTCATTGGGAAAGCGGGATTTACAATTATCACATATTATACTATACGTACTTATTTTCGGATGCACTTTCCCTTTATGAGCCGCCAAGTAGAATCTACTGGTGTATGCTTTTCTACACACATGGCACGGATAACCGAGACCATAGTGATACCCTTCGTGCCGGGACTTCATGATATCAGGGTATTTCTTTTTACAAAGTGAACACGGCGGCGTACCGTGATCCGCGCGAAGGTGGCACTGTCGTGCAGTGGGATTCGGAAAACGCTTGTGGCAATAATAGCATTGATACGGCACTACAAAATCAATATGCTTGAGTTTGATGTGTTCATCGAATTTTTTCAAAGTATGGAATGCAACGCTACATTGTGGACAATTCAGCAGTATGGGTAGATCAACGAAGGCCTTACCCTCTCTAGTAGAACACTGATGTTGGTTCCATGCATTTAAATTCGGAAAGGTTTGTTTACAATACCCGCACATTAAATGTGCTTTTTGACGGTGTTCGTCGATATGGGCCTCAAGATCCTCCGTAGTACTAAACCAACTCCCGCATACACAACCATGCTTCTCATCGGTGATTTTTAATTTAGTAGTATTATCTTCTTTTCGTTCGGTTTCTAGCGGTTGTTCGGCCGTTCTATCTTCTTTGGCAATGTCATTTGTTACCTCATCCGTGGTAAGCCTATCATTAATATTGTTATTCCAAAGACTGTTTTGTGAATCTTCTTCAATGTCAACATCAATATCTTCATCAGCAAGTTCAATTTTCAAGATGCTGTGGTGCTCACTATATTTCGACGATTCTAGAATCTCATATCGATCCTGTGGCTCTTCTTTGCTAGAATCGTCAGAGGTATCTGACGAAGCGCCTGAGTCCTTTAAACCATTGAAATTTAACCTATCTTCACTGTTATCATCTTTGCCAACAACCTCGTACGAATTGTTCTTTTTCTTTATTCTTATACTGATCCCGATCCCTGAGTCTCTGTCGGAACTATTTCGCGTGGCACTCTCAGTCGATGCATTCAATATGTCTCCTTCGGTAGATAGCTGTGCCTCCTCATTCTGGAAATTACACTTCCCCTTATGAATGTACAATGTATGAGGATTACGAAATGCTCTTCCGCATGGGCAAGTAGTTTCGTCTTTGCGATTATGCTTCATAGAAAACTTCTCCCTCTTATTCTGTTTGCGAACAATCGTATTTCCATTGGTGTCCTTGTGATTGCTCGTATCTTCCGACGACAGATCACTTGAATTTGCAGATCCCTTCGGTTTCATATATAATGGTGACTTCCAATAGCTACAATTAAATAAATGGAAATTCTCTTTTGTTTCCCCGCGTATCTGGTGAGTGCGTATATGTCTGGCGTAACTCTTAAGTGAATATATCCCAAGGCAAACTTCACATTCAATCTCATCAACTGTAGGCGAAGCCCGCACTGGAGATGTATTCTTACTATTAGTTTCATGCACTTTTTTAGAATCACTCGGAGATGACACGTTTGATCTTCGTTTCCTTTTTCTCTGATAGTGCGCAGAGTCTTCCTCTTGAGTGGTTTCCTCTTTTTTCGAACATTCGTTATTAACGTATATTTTTTCCAACTCCTTGATCTGAGATATGGCAGACGTTTTCTCAATTTCTTTTAACATAAAATCCGGGGAATTTATTTTGTGATAATCAGTTAAGTGCTTCTTTACGTCCTTTACGAACTGCTTGCACAACATGCACTGTGGCGAAACCGCGTCATGGCGTAGAAAATGCGGTTTTTCGTTTGGTCTGAATTTTTTGGGTAACGCTTCTTTTTCTTGTTCATTTGTTACAGTTTTGCTGACAGTGACATTCTTAGCTTCACGCGTTAAAATACTTCTCCTTTTCCGTTGGGGTTGAATATTTGGATTATTGGGCTCTGTTATTTGTGCTGGCACAGGTTGCAATAAAGTATCCGTACACAGTTTAGTCTCATTCTTCTTTACAGGAATCTTTTCCAAAGAGGTTTTCTCTTTCGCAGCCTCAGTGCAATATTTCTCTTTATCAGCATTCTTCCAGTTCGCTATGGTGTTGATATTCCTTTTCGGTGCTATATAAATGCCATGCACTCTTTCAGAATGATATCTCAGTGTACGATTATGAGTGTACTGCCTCCCGCATGTTGAACAATAATACAATTTCTTTGTAGTTTTTACAGAAAACTTAAAATTTGGCAATGCGGCATTGTCATTGCCTAATACTGGCTGGTATTTAATGTACAGTGACGATGGACTTATCTCTGGTGGTAATGTATCGATTGCGTCATATGAACCTTTGCTACCTTGTACATTTTTTATTAACTTTAATGTCTCCCATATCTTATCACATCTTTCAAGCAAAATAATTGGATCTCTTACTTTATATGGTGTAGTAAAAGGAATTGGCGATGCCAGTAATTCCCCCTAAAATTAGAAAAATCATACGTACAACACATGTTTAACGTTACTTGTTGTCATGTACATTTTAACAACACATTCATTTTATTCCAACGTTTTATTTGTATTAACATCAACTTCAACTGTGACAATATCTGATAAAATGTAATCATAGTAAATATCTTGTTACATAAAGATACTTAAATAAAAACAACATATTACGTTTATAATATTACTTAAATTAAAAAGAAAATTGTACGCGTTACTAAGTACACTCTATTTGTACGAAAATTTAAAATTCCCGCCATGAGTCAAGTGGAAAGTAAATCGGCTTTTCCTGCCTAATACCGTGAAGAAATAAGCACAATTCACATGTATACAATGCATACAAATGTAATAATATAAGAAAAATGCAAACATTATAAAACCTAACACAATATAATTGTAGCCAACTTGTACTTACGTCGTTCGATACATTATCATCCGTGTCAGACGAGCTGGGATAATAAGGCTCTACTTTGGGTATAGACACGGTGATGATGTGTGGGTTCTGTTCAAGTTGCTCCTGCGTTTGTCCCTCGCCATTATCCAAATTTCCTTCAGTTGGGTACGCATATCCAAACATTGTAATCAAAGGCGCGGAGCCCTGGACCTAAATCCAAGTTCAAGATCAGTATGTTCTGAAGGTAGCCGTGAGCAAACTGTGCGAAGCAAGTCGACATTTTGTTTTCCCTCTCCACTGCCTTGACGCCACATTTTCAGAATTCTCCCTTCTCCTCTCGTCTACTTTCCTTCACACTACAAAGGCTACAAACTGCCAGTCGGCAGCGCCTGTATGCCTCGATGCTGACTTGATTGGGACTCAAGTGTACCCAAGACTATATTTTAGGTCACGCTCTGTATTCACTACAGTACTGATCTAACTAGGCACTATTCCCTGCGCGTTGCCATCAACTGAACTTGGGGATTGCAACTCTTAAAGTAAATGCAGGCTTCTAAAGACCTAACGGTACTGATCATCGTACCTAAGTTGCAAGCGACTAGGGTATACGGACATCCCAACACCTAACACCTAACAGGCAGCTACTTGTAGAAGTGGCTCGAAATCTTCGAATAAAGAGACTATTCTAAAGCTTCGGACGCAACAAATAGCATTTGGCCATGGAGACTTATTGTAGATGTCTAGCATTATAACTCTAATGAAAGCAAAAAGTGTAAAAACGGAATATATTCCGAGATCTCATCAAGACTCTGGAAATACCTACATGCGTATACCTAGTAGTCCTGACATCATGCTGATAAGATAGTCCATATTTTATAACTGTAGTCATGAATAAATTCGAATTCGGATTGAAACATTTCAATACATTGGGATGGAATTTGTAACATTCGTTGCAGTTTGAGGTTAGGTCTGGGTTAAATTCACAAGCCTTTGTTATGAATAAATGTTGCAATGTGGTTGCTCAGTAGGGCTATAACAAATAGCATATTGCAATGTTTAACCGAAGTATACTGTATATATTCTTCCTGCATTAGGGTTTGATTACGCCTCTAACTCGTGAAAGTTACTTTCTGACGATTGCTGGTCCATGCAGCTTTTCATCGATTCTACTTTGAATTCGTTCCAAATTCTTGTAGAACACGTTATGTAAGCCCCGATATTACTTTAGCATCACGCTACAAGTCACTGGACAAAGCAATTTATTCCTACAACGGTGGGATGCCAATCGTGCCACCGATGGGTACGGATGTGTAACCCACAGTGCGAGATATTCTGCTGTTATTGATATATGTACGTGTTTTCGTATCAAAGATTCATTAGTGGCTGAAACACGCACCAGCAGCTCCTTCCTTAATGTATCGCTCGTTCAAAATGCAAAGATATGCATAAAGAAGAACATGAGCTACAGGCTTCAACTAAGGTCTACCGCTAACGTGGTTGAAACTTTCCTCGAAATACTCATGTACTTAACAAGACCAATTTTTCGATAGATTCTCATAGAAGCTGTCTTGAATAATCCTTAACACCGCTCAACAATTTTAATTAACAAATCATAAGTTGTCGCATATGAAAATATCCGCTGCCCTGCTGGTATGCGCTTTCAGACTCGAGGCTAACAAAGAACAAGGCTGAAGATTTTAGTATAGACATCATACTTTGTCTAATAACATTTCAAATTAGATACCTTCGATTGTATCAACGAAAATTTCATATCATTGCTAACTACGCAGACACATTGCTAACGACGACACAACAGGCATATTGCTACATACAGCGCTACTAAAGGGTCTGACATCATTGGGATCCTATCAACACAGTTGCCTTGAATCTATTTTACATTCTCCATCAGGTGTTTAGGTCCTTTATAGGAAACACTGCAGGACTAACCACTATTTAGATAAGGAATGACGCATATTCTATGAAAGGGATCTTGTAAATATCTGTCCGTCACTGCGTCTAGTGTCATGTGACCCATCCCAATAAAACCCAACTGGGAAAGTCCATAGCGGACAATAGACAACATTCCTTGAGATTACCTGAGCAATAAGTTGATCTACATAAACAATGCTCATTACGAAACTGTTCAATGATGCTAAACATGTAAAAATCCTGCACCAGTCCCAACAAATCCACTGCAATGCAACTGTACTGCTAGCTCGCATCGCGTCAACGATAGGTTGCATCGCGACGCCACGGCTGTGTCGTAAAAGTAGGGGTTTCTAACCTGTCTGCAGTATGAAGGATTCCGCAAAGATACATAAATCTACACAATTCCTAGCTCCTAGACCTATTCGGCATATGGATTACGCAGAAATACATTTACTTACGTTCGTTGTGATAGTGAGGTGAACGATCCGACTGTATCTCAGGCGAGTCGTGTCCGTTCCTGGTATGCTGACTTTTCATGAATATGCGCACAATAACAAGTCTTATGACGTTACAATGCTGCTTGATCGAAGGACAATCACTTGGAGGCTTGCTTCGACTCGGATTAAGCCAACGGATCTTCAAGAATAGAGATTCTGAAGAGAAATTCCGTGAGCGTGTCGCATCGGACGAATCCACTCCTACATGTGGCCGGAGTGTACATAGCTGCCCGCTTGCCCCAAGCAGTTTTGAGGCTGCGTCTGGGCTTAATAGCCGGGAGTTTGCTCGATAACTTTCGTGGATACTTCTCAAATAACAAATCTCTCGGCAAACCGTAATAATTCGCAGGGATTTGGGCTAACAGCTTCTAGCAAACCATGTACCCAATGTACAACTGTGCAAACCCGGATTGTACAGTAGGCGGGGTATAACGTTTAGTACATGCCTAGCCTTCAATCCCCGTAAAAACATTACCTAGGTCCTCCAAAGTAGGTTCAATGATATTAAGAGAGTGTATTTATTTCGACACTGTATCGATAGCAATTGATCTCGTAACTGCGCAACATAGTAGTCTACTTTGGGACACCGGAGAGTGCAAATGACGTGTTGAAAATAGCTTGGCAATATGGGTGTAATTACGGGTGTATGTGCCCCCGTAATTGCTTCATCCAACTGGCAACCCACTGATCTTCGTGGAACAAGAGAATTATATCCCGAAATATTCAATCTCACAGTGCTTCGGGCAAGATCAATATATCTGCGTGATACGTATGCCTCTGCGACACTCGCGCTACAAGTATCCTACTGCAATGACGATAATTTGCCGTTGAAATAGGGGATCAATGTAATAAATGCGACGAACATGTTGCTGGAGATTTATTTTACTTGTTGCTAAACTCGTACAACGTAGAAACCCCGCTACACTAAGAAGATTCTCAAATGCTTAGCACAATCCAATAGCAGTTACATAGGTATACCCCGGCCAGTTCTGGTAGATGCCACCAACGTCATTGTGGGTTTACGTATCAGCTTGCACTTAATTTAATTAGTAGTAATCACGGAATACTATAAATAGACGAGGTTTGGTGCAATTCGGAAATTTCATTATGGAAATGCTTATCCATACATATGCCATTGTAGCCATCCCGTTCGGGCCTGGGCGAGGGCTGCCAGCTATGAAGCCTGGGATGCACTTAATAAATAAAGTATGATGGATACATAGGAAGTTTTATTTTTTCTTGGATGTAGAGTCAGTTACAATGCTCGCTGCTTAGTTTATAACGGCACACTTTAATCAACATTCAAACACTTTGGGATCGTAACCCAACTTCTAGCCATCTATCCCACGAAGTCGCAAAAACCTTATGCTACTACATACAACAAAACAAATATATTAAGATATACAAGTAGGTAAGTAACATACACTAAATGATGGTAAATGCGTCCAGGCACTTAATCGATCCATGTGCGCTTGCCAGCACCTTGAGATCAACGGATTATTCCTACTGGTGCCTTAGTCAGTACGAAATTGGAGCATAATGATGCACAACGAAATGGCAGGTACAATAAGACAAAATACATGAAAAATTGTAATCATGGAAGCATCATGAAACAGCCTAGGCACGCTGATTATAGCATTCACGAAGTGCCTACTTACATATGCCCATATTGAGTCACGTGACAAGCTTCAATAAGACGCTGGGGAATCATCTTTGATCAAGTCTTAACTTTTTAGAGTTGAGCATTCGTTTTTGGAAGTCGTATTGTTTTCCAGGCTTGTACTCGACAAGTGCCTATTATACCTTGGTTGTCACGTCGATTTTACTATATGACAATTTTATCATCAGAATCGGGATAGGCAAGGTCGCCATTGTTGAATAAGAGTATTGTGCGGTGTCTACCTGATTCCCGATAAAATTGTTGTTCTAACGAGCACTCATTTCCGGCGGAATATATAAAAGACAAGAGTATTTCTTCACGCAGGTCAGTACTCGTGGAAAAATGCAAGTTCTAGTCGTCTTTCTGCTGCTCGCTGGTTGCAGGCCTTCTGCATCGATTGGAGTTTACAGCAGAGGTGTTGCATTTCGTGAATATTAGATTGGAGTTTCATTTGCAAGTTATATTTGCAATGACCCTCGCGTCGAAGGTTCCCACTTTTCAGTCACACTTGCTAAGGGATACTTCGATTGCATTACTTACACGCTACTATAACCCATGCATCACACTAATCACAACCCCCTTCGCAGAGAACAGTGGGTTACAGTCGAATCTTCGCAGCGATGAACTCTTCCAGACAATCCGAGATTGGTTTGGCCACCTAAAGGACCGAATTCACGACGGACTTTTTGGGCAAACGGTTACGACCACTCCGTCGCCAACCACGCTTCCTTCGCCAATGGAAGTGTTAAATTTGGATAAATTCCAGTTGCGCAGGAGATTGAGAAATCGTGAATGGCTTCAGATAGATTTGTGTAAATATCGTTGAAATCATCTTATCCTTTTATCGCAACTGCGCGTTAAGCACTATTTCAAAAGTGATCAAGCGGGACTAATTAATTAACCGTTTTGAATGCTTCATAAAGGAATAAATGAGTTAGAGATTTGTCAAGCAGAACTTGCTACAAGTCTCGCCAACATTTTATTCGAAATTTACTCAGAATTCTTTGCCATTTGTAGCTACTCTGTCTTTCGATCCCGATCGTGATTGGGGATTCCGCGTTGGCAACTGGTACTTCATTCGGAAAGAATTTAAGGACCCCAATGGATTTGAGAGGAACAATTCAGATGAATCTTCTGCTACTCAAACTACCGTACAGCAGATAGATCGAACTAATGGAGGGACTCGAGATACTTTTACCAATACGAAGGATACCAGAGTTACGGAGACATCAACCGTATCAACTACAACCGAGTTTACGACGCAAACTGTGTCAGACGTAATGACACAGCAAACCGACGTGCAAACCACGGATATTGTTACGCGAATCGATTCAGTTGACAGTTTCTCGCCACAAACAGAAAAATTAATGGAAGATAACGAAACAAGTAATGGCGGCTTCGTTCGTAAAGGATCTGTGGAAGTCTTAATGGGATGATAATGCAATATCTACACGAACGATATCGTGTAATTTCTTTCAAACTTGCGATTTTATTCAACTTTTCTGCATGTCTGGGGAACATTTTCAGTTTTTGTATCAAAATAAACAGTTTCGCTGTGCGAACCCGTAACAACCAGAGGTGTAAACAAAAGAAGGAGAGTACAGCGATGGTTGTTCTGTTTTTTTTTTTCATCAAGAAGAGTACACGTTTATTTCCGTAAAACTTATCATAATCATCATTCTGTGGTAATAAATTATTATAATAATTTTTACGACGATGTTAAACAAATCGTGGCCTTCATGACGTCTTGTGGTTTTACTGTAACGTAAGAGAGAAAAAAAGAAATGTCAGTGAAATACTTAACTTTTAACACGAATTGGTGCTACACTCGGCATGCCCAAAAGTATCGGACCTAACTATAAGCCAGATACAGTAGAGCAAACGCGCAAGATGTGAAGTAAGGAAGCTATGATACAAGTGAAGTATGATTATTCCATTTGAAGATATAAGAGTTAGTTGAGGGATTTAAAATTCCAAAGTGAAGAATGAACTTAATGTTAATACTACTCGTGATTCACACATTAGAGAGTGACATCCTACATAGATTAATGAATGTTAATGAAAAATCGTAAAACATGATCATGTGTATCAACGACCCTTTTTTACTCCAGAAGAACGAATAAGTTGCATGTGAGAGAAATGTTACAATTAGATCGAAGAATTATGCACCAAGAGAACTAAACTACATGTTTCGTGTTATATAAAGCTCACAGTGCGAGATAGATGGAATTAAAGCGAGAGGAAAGGAAAAACAAGGAGGAATATTGCAAACAGGGGATAGAAACTTAGAAGTTTGCATGCTGACCATGTATGAGCATCATAATTAAGTTCCCTCTTCAGGCTTGTAGTACAAATAATGAGCATTTGTCTACTTCCTTCCCTAGAATGTAAATAAAAAGCGTATACGACCGCATTGCATGCAGACGAAAATTATATACATAAAATAGAATCCATGTTATGTAAGATGTAATAAATCTTATGATTTTCATTTACATATGCAGTTACTGTTTCAAAACTTCCTTTCGCTATTGTTTAAACTAACTAGCTGCCATTGGACGTATTCAGCCAGACTTTGGAACTTACGTAATTTCAGAGGTGTCGATGAAATTGATTCGAATGGTTTTAACATCAAAAGAGTTAAAAACAAAATACTGGGTTTGTTGTTTAACCCTTTTGGTACGGTGGAAGTTGGCTACAAAGTATTACTCCAGGACCGATCATAATGTAATTAGGAAACCAGTAGCAAACTGCTTTTGAAATGTTACGTTTAAAAAATATTCTCGACGTTATGTGCAAGGATCACAAATAAATGAATATCAATAACTAAAAGAAAACAAATCATTGAGAGAAATTGATGATAGAGATAAGGAAATATCGTAGAATTAACCAGGCGTTGAAGTAAATACTTCGAATGTCGAGATAAGGGGTTTTTAAGGAAAGAAATACACAAAGGTCAATTACAATATAATAGTAATTGACAATCGGCTACATGGGAATACTAGGTAGCCAGCGACTATAATAAACCCTTGCAACGTAAGGGTTAGAATTATTAACGAAAGCGAATGCACCTATGAGTAGTGAAGAATAAAATATAACTTTAAAGCACAGCTAATTTTGTATTTTCCATTGCCACTGGCGAGCTGTAAATAATTTAGGAAGTCCCTTCGACATTTCCAATGCATGGTACATTCAAAATGTCTGATTCCATAAACATATGTAAGTTAAATATCGTAAATATTCAGTGATATCTACAATAATAATAGATCAAAATTTTACAGACAAAAAATGTTTGAAAAAGCCACCACCAACAGATGATGAACAGATAATCCATTACCAAATTATTAATAAGTAAATGAATAGAAAAAATTTCATATGCATTTGAAGCTATCACATTTAAGCAGCATTTGAATTTAAAAGTGGACAATATTTTCATACCTTTTTAGACGCAGCTCCTACTTTACTCTTCTTCGTACCCCTAACTTTCTTCATCCTGTTTTTACGTTCCTTACGCTGTTTCCTAGTTTGCTTTTGTTTCTCGAATAGTCCATGCCTTGCTAACCTATATTTAGGTTCGAACTTCTTCGCGAAGTCCAATGTGTCATAGACTAACGCGAATCCAGTGGATTTACCACCACCGAAGTTGGTTTGGAAACCGAACACAAAAACTACATCGGGTGTGACTTTGTACATTTTGGCTAGTTTTTCACGAATTTCCGTTTTACGGACTGACGGATGGCCTGGATGAAAAACATCTACAACCTGTAACATAAATTGGCGTCTCGCGATTAGAACACACGAATGGACCAATAATAGATGGTACAAATCTAATGTAAATAATAACAGCTTATGCAAATGCATACCATTTGTTTTCGACATAGCAGCCGATTGCTCATAAACTTCCTGGTTCGGATCGTAACAGCACCCTCCGTCTGTAACGAAAGATAACAGAATTTCCAGGTTATGTTCTTTGTAACAATCTAATCTGGGATAAGTGCATCGTTTCAAGCAACAGTATTTAAAAGTGGATAAGAATAACGAGTGTGAGAATTCAGTTCATGTGGCCTGATAAAATGCTCCTAATTACATTTTCACTGACATGTTAATAGCATGTATACCGTTGTCTGGAACACTCATGTCATAATAATATGAACATTAAATGTTGATGGAAACATTGTTTGCAAATTATATTTATGAAGGTCAAATAAGGGCACATCATTAAGAAGGTTTCACATAAATATTGCATATTTTTCTCAAAGATTATTCATCAGTTTTAGGATACAAAATACATACCATTTTGCTTGATTATCGTACCGCCAGCAAAAGGACAGTTGCGGAAGTGTGCAGCGCTATCTACAACCAAGTTTTGAATCACGATTAATGTCCCTAGATATTAACACGAATTTTGATTTATTTTTATATGCGTGTTAATTCTATATAACTTTGTTAGTAAAACGAATTGCATAATGTACATAGACATTAGAGGGAGTACAATATTATTTCTGTTTCAAGTTGTCTCAAACGAAATATTTCCACACCGCTTCCTATGTAGGGATTTTAAGCATACAGCCAAGAATTCATTGTTATTACTCAAAATTTTACTTGAAAATTAGGGCATTATTGGTTTAAAATAAGACAATTATGAAAATAAATCATTTATTAACTTCAGGTTTTCAATACATTCATATTCGTAAAGTAAATAGTGTGTTGTAGTGAATGAAACAAATGTGGACAATTTTGTGGATCTTCCACTGTATTTTTAATAAGGGTATTTTCAGAAGTTAATACATCGCAATAAATAAAACATTACGACTAGTACTAAAGTGTAATTGTATCGTATCATACATATTTATCAATGCCTTTGTTCTTCTACAGAAACAAATGCGAGCCACGTATTATCGACGGTGCAGAGGCGCATGAAATTTAGGGTTCTGAGAAAGACCGTAAAGCCGTTTGGCGCTGGTTGCAGTGCTGCATTTATCTGATTGGTTCCCTTTCGAGCAACGTCCATTATTCTTCTAGGAAGTTTCGAGAACGGGTAAGAGCAGTAATATTGGTGAGAGTTCTATGCGCTTACAACAGTTCGTCAAATACTATTACGTGGAGCAAGACGAGCGTTCACAGCACGCGGACATTTCTCACGAGCGCTTTCCTTTCTACTGATACAGGTGAGAATTAGATGGCAATAATCGCGATTACGGTGACTGTTCTGCGAAAATATGCGCAGACGAATAGAGTTTTCGTCATTGAATCGTACGATCGATCGCGAGGCTCGTGAATTTTTCTCGGGATAGGAATTCACGTAGCGTTAACGCAGAGGCGCGTTACGATAAAACATTTGTAGGCATCGTGGAATAATTAGCGCAACTTTAACGTAGTATTGCCGATTCTCGAACTTCAAGTGGACATTTGAAGGTTGAATAATAGTTCTATTTACGCCTAAGCATATTGAATATTACGAAATACGCATCAACCAGTGTTATCGTACCATAGGAACTTGTGCTCGTCCGTGACTCGCACTTTAACGTTGAAAAATGGTGGATGATTCCTATTGCCTTGCTCGTGTCAATACGAAACGTGGTGAAGTTGCAGATTATATCTGTCACTTGGTTGCTAATAAATCACAGCAATTGCAGTAGTTATATTTTTCGTAAATAATTAAGTTACAGACTAATATTAATTTTTAATTCGATAAGATCATTGTTTTCCCCATTTCTTTCCACTTTTTTGCATATGATTTTTAACCGGCAGCCAAACTTTCGATGTGTATACGTACGACGTATACATATATATATATATACATCTATATACGTGGTTCGTCAGCAGCAGAAGGATCTAGAAAGTGTAGTGTTCTTTGTTCATCTTACGATGAACACTACGCTACACTGAAACCACGTTTTAGTTCTCTCTCGGTGTCAGTTAATTATATTTTACCGTCTCAAACTGAATCCCGTCGCCATTTTGAAACCGAAGCGCACATGGATATGATTTATTGGATTTTTCTAAAAGCTTAGAACTAATTCGTTTTACAACTCAATATATCGATTAAGAAATTTCATTTAAGCCGGCTGCCCTCAAAAAACATTGCATTCGCAATGGTTTCTAATCTTATGCCATTACCTTTTAATCATGTGATATGATTATTAAAATTAAAAATGTTGTAGTTCAAGGCCATGGTATGCAGTTTCGTTTTGAACAAATATATGTAACACGCCCAAATTTTTGCAATTTCCAAATACCTAATACTAACTTTTTGCATTTTCTTTTTAGAATGCACCAAGTATATTGTTCAATGCAGTTTTAATTTGATCTCGAACTTCTGCCCATGGTCGGAAAAAAAAATGTCGTTACTTAATGAATTTCAAATTACATATACAGTGCCGTTTGCTTAATTAATTCGTTGCATACATAGTCACTGAATTACCAAGTCAAAAAGTGATCTTCCGTCACATATCACGCTTTAGTTTTTTATTGAATCAATTTTTTTTAGAAAATAATTCTTCTGGGAGATATAATAAAATAAATTGTGGATTTTGTGGCAACACGTACATCTCTTTTTTTTAGCAGACTTTTGTTCGCTCAAAGTATTTAAGCACATATGAAGGTGTCATATATTGTTTATGTTTTTGACAACCTGGAATATTAAATTGTACATACCAAAATTTTGTTAACGGTTCAGTGTATTTTAATTGTAATGCAATACTTTTGTTTCGTAATGTAATCGTTCCTTTGAAATAAAGATAGATAGAGTATATAGTTCTTAATACGTTCATGATTGTTGATGCTTTGTTATTTGTCATTGTACAGTAGGTATAATCAGTAAGTATTTGTATAATAGAAAGTTAAAGAATGTATATTTAGTTGTTAATGAATCACCCCTTGATCGTTTCTGTTAGATTTAACTGCTCCTATAAATACTCTATTTTGTACCACGATTTATAGCCATAATAATCTTTGTCTTGCATTTTATTATTATTAGCAGGATCAGTGCTAGTGCAACATTTCCAAATCAGTTCAATCGGCGAAGAATAAGGCCCCACCAAAATGGTGAAGGAGACAACATTTTATGACGTGCTTGGTGTGAAGCCTGGATGTACTCCGGAAGATTTGAAGAAGGCATACAGAAAACTCGCTCTTAAGTACCACCCGGACAAGAACCCCGATGAAGGAGAAAGAGTTAGTAATACTTTTCATTTAACAATACTATATTAATTAATTGTTATTCAAGCTCAATTACGAAATGCTACTTTTCGTTATAGTTTAAACAAATCTCACAAGCGTACGAAGTATTATCAAATCCGGAGAAGAAGCGAATTTATGACCAGGGTGGGGAACAAGCTTTGAAAGAAGGCGGAGGAGGATCCAATATATTCTCTTCGCCAATGGACATCTTTGACATGTTCTTTGGTGGAGGTTTCAGCGGAAGGAATAGAAGGAGAGAACGCAAAGGCCAAGATGTTATGCATCAATTGTCCGTTTCATTGGAGGAGCTGTACAAGGGCACTGTTCGGAAACTAGCTTTGCAAAAGAACGTTATTTGCGATAAATGCGAAGGTATCGGCGGGAAGAAGGGTTCCGTAGAGCAATGTTCGACATGCCACGGAACCGGTATGCAAGTTCAAATACAGCAGTTAGGGCCGGGAATGCTGCAGCATCTGCAAACTATGTGTTCAGACTGCAAAGGCCAAGGGGAACGTATAAACCCTCGTGACCGATGTAAACAATGTTGCGGCAGGAAGACCATTAGAGATAGAAAAATTTTGGAAGTTCGTGTAGATCCAGGTATGGTAGACGGGCAGAGGATCGTTTTCAGCGGAGAAGGTGATCAAGAGCCGGACTACGAGCCAGGTGACATCGTCATTCTTCTGGAAGAGAAGGAACACGATGTTTTCAAGTTAGTATTCTAATGATTGGTATTGTTAAATAATCTGTTACATTAACCGTGCTTTATTTACTAATCGTAATACCATTTTAGGCGTACGCGCAACGATTTAATCATAAGGCTGCAGCTAGAACTCGTAGAATCTTTGTGCGGCTTCCAGAATGTTATTCGCACTTTGGATGAGCGGGATTTAATTATAACCTCGCCTCCCGGGAATGTTACGAAGCACGGAGATTTGAAGTTCATTTTGAACGAGGGGATGCCGATTTACAAAGATCCGTTCTCACGCGGCAGACTTATTATTCAATTCGTAGTAAATTTCCCGAAAACTATCAACCCGTCTGTTGTACCAGCACTTGAACAGTGTCTACCTCCGAGGGAGGTATATGTAATTCCAGTAGGAGCCGAGGAATGTACACTCACAGACTTAGATCCGGAACAGGAAGCGAGGCGAAGAGACCAACGGCAAGCGTACGAAGAGGACGAAGGAGGCCCCTCGCGAGTCCAATGTGCCACACATTAATTCGATTGCATTAATGTCAATAAATATGGTCATTCTTTCATTTTAAACTTTTGTCCCATATTCGCTCGATTCTGAATCACATATACCAACAGAAGGACGAACAAATGCGGACGTATAGAGGAAAGTTCTTCGAGACGAATGAAAAGAATCAGAGAGGAATACTTTTAGGTATGTGCACGATTGTGAAATACCATTCAAGAATCATCGATGATTCTTAACGCAAAGATCACACACAGAGATAAACCAAATTGCAAAGAGAAAGACCCTCGTTGACGACGACACATTTATCATCGCTACTGAATGAAATTATAAATTCTGGTGAAAATTAGTAACCCGATCACAGTTAGTGAATCGCTTGCTGTAGAAAAGTATTTAAAAAAAAAAGAAAAAAAAGATGTACTTATCATTAAACAGAGTGATAAGAAATGGTGAACATACACGTCTAACGTAACACCGCGTAACGTTAGTAGCAGACGCAGAACATAATCAACTGTATCATGTAACGCTGAACAATTCAGATTACCTTCTCGACTATTCGTGAAATTATTTCTTTGTAATTAATGATTAGCGGTTTTCGACACTGACATGCGCATATTGAATGCTAGATAATAAAGTTAGACAGTGGAACGAAATAACTAGTATCTCGTCTATATTCATGATGCCCTGAAATTCTTCACAAAAATAGTTGGATCACACGAGCATTCTCGACGTAATGAAAAAAAATTAAAAACTAGATACACTTCTTTGTCGCCTTCATTACGAATCTCGAAGTTACTTTAAGTAATTTTTTTTCGAGTGGGACGTTATTCCTTTACACGTAGCATTTAGTTTCTGTTTAAGTGGCTTTCGTATATTTGCATATGACGATATTAACGAGATTATTTAAAATTTATGTTCAATAGTACAATATATGAAGAAAAACCGTGGTTCCTGTGTGTGCATGCATGTGTGTGTGTGTGAATGTAGGTGGACTGATACGCGTATTCAAAAATATTGTTTTATCGTACGAAAAGGAATAAGGTTCCAGTATTCACTTGCAATACTGAAATCAAAGGTAATACATGATTTCCCGGAAATTCTATTCTTTGATGTTCACAAGAGGCTGCATTTGTACATCATCCCGGAATGAACGTGCGTTTCGTTTGTTACGGATCAAATAATATGCCCGAAGAAAATGTTCATTTTAATGGTCTAAGTCTGTACTGCATTAAATTAAATACACCTTCAACACATTCGCATGATTTACCGTATACAAGGTCATGTAATCGTCCGCAATAATTATAGCGAATTTCAATAGACGTATATTGTAATCTTATTTATTATAGATAAATTGGTCATTGATTAGTACTTTTTTAAATCGTTTCGAATAAATTGGAAGAAGTATAATGTCAAGTATGTCCAAAAAAAAGAATATTTCGTAGTTGTACCTTTGGTCCTTTTGGTTCGCCACTTAGAGTATTCGTTATTGGGAAGCAAATTACCTTAAATTCTTGAAACTTAAACACAATTATGCGTAGAATTTCGTTGAATAATCGTCTGAGGTCGTAACGGTATTTTATATCGGAGCTGGAATGCATATATGAAATTGAAAAGGGGGATTCATCACAGTGCATATAAACTTAAACCAAACGCACGCACACAGGCACGTTAAGTGCCGTTCATGCGAGGTAACAATGTTAACGCGCCTTTGAGTTACGCGGAATAGCCTAACGATGGCGATATAATCGCGACGAGGGTCGATGTTTTTGTAACGTGAGTATACACGAGTGGCCGAAAGCCAGCCGTCGAGATGCCGCAAAGGTTTCTGGGTATGCGGAGGGAGCCATATTTTTCCAATATCAGTTACGCGAAAACAGCGTACGCACAGCATCTGCGGAATGGAATTACGTTCAGTGGCCTGCGCGGTGTCCGTGTCTCACGAGGGAAAGTGACCAACGAAGCAGACGACAAGGGATCGGTGCGAGAAGTCGAGGCGGTTGTTCTAATTGGAGAATAATAAAGCGTGCGCGTTTCCACGCGATATCCAGAGAGGCGAAGTTCGGTGAAAACGATGAGAGCGGCCCGCGCAGGTGTTCGAGTCGAGAAGAGGGTTAGTTAACTTAACCCGAGTTCGTAACCGCGACCGGTGGTAGTGGTGGTAGTACTAGTGGTGGTGGTGGTGGTGGCAGTGGCGGCGGTGGTGGTGGTGCTACTGCTGCTGTGACGATGACACGGCGTCATAACACGACGTACGTCCGTCCGTGCGATTTAACGCGAATTGTTACGGCAGTATAAAGTGTTTTTTTCGTACCGAAAGTGTGCATTCGCGCCATTACCGATCGAGCGAGCGGCGGCTCGCTCTCACGATATTAACCTGTGCGTATATAATCAGTGTCGAATGGAGATGGCTTTCTTGTATAGTGTGTGAACGGAAGATTCGGAGCAGCGTATACATAATATATATATGTGTATATATATTTTTTTTTTAGTGACAGTGGCTCACGATGACATAATTGAGTGCCATTTATCGTTCCTTCTTTTCGTCGAAAAGTGAGTGCGTATATGTGAAACGGAGTAATCGGGACTGCGACCGCGAACAACGCGACGGGACCGTGGCAATGACACAACGACCTCAGCGTTGACTTTCTTCTAAAG
The DNA here is from genome assembly GCF_050908995.1 of Andrena cerasifolii. NCBI lineage: Eukaryota > Metazoa > Arthropoda > Insecta > Hymenoptera > Andrenidae > Andrena > Andrena cerasifolii. The sequence goes on along the minus strand of NC_135124.1, from coordinate 10,196,275 downwards.
TTAAACAGTTTCTCGTTCACCCAGCGTTGCGTTCTATCATCGTCAAAGTCGGCGCGAAGTCGTCGCTCGCCGGCATTCGCTACGTTTTGGAAAGTTCCGTAACTCGTGACGCTGTTTCCCCGTGTACCGTGCACGCGTCACGAGTAACAGCGTGCTCGAGACTAGGTTAGCTTAATGCTTGGCCCCATTGTGTTGTTTCGACGCGGCTGGATCGACGAGCGAGACAAATGGGTGAGCTGTCGCTTTGTGAATCGACCTTGCGAATAACGGCGGAGGCGTAATTTCCTAATAAACAATGTTACTCGCCTACTACGCATCGAGCCGGCGCGGAGCATGAAAATTTCAAGGGAGCGCTTTGACCTTGGCGTTCGTACTGTCGTAAATCTCGCCGAGTTTATTCACGAAAGTATGATTTGTGGATACGCGACGATCGAGTACTCCATTACGAAATGCTGTTTTATAAAAGAAATCTCTGGACCCGTGTAACGATATTCAAAGGGTGAATAATTTTTCGGAAACGAGTACATCGCCGATAAGACGAAGGGCCCACTTTTGTTTTTACTCGGTTCCAAGAAGAATTATATTAATATGATTTCCGATGCGTTGGAATTTAAAAGAGCCTCAACGAGACCACTACGGTGATAGAATGCTCCGGATCGGAGCAGAGAGGTTAGACGGGCATTGACCGGTGAATAGCGCGTGGCTGTCGTCCCGGCACACTCCAATTTCAAAATCTTGGCACCGTGATCGTGAGCGGGCGGTCCAGCTGCGAAATAAGCGTTCCGCGGGCGTGTATGCGTGACCTTAGAATTTTTAACGCGACCAGCAGCGAAGAAGATTGAAAGAAGAACAGGAGCCGGTCGGTGAACTATCCATTTGGCATGCCGTGCGCCGCGGCGAGGCCGAGGATGTCGAGCGACGAGAACGTGCACGGCAGCTGCAACATTTCAAGCATCAGTGAGCGTGCGTGGCCAGGAAGAAGGACCGAGAGAACGTAGTGGGTTTACGAGGGTGCCAGGCGAGTGATCTTTCCCGTTTACGGAGGATGCGGCAGGACCTCGAGGTACCTCCACGTAGGCGTACTACCTGCGTTCCAGTGATGTCGGTGTCGGGGTTACCTGCAGCGCTGCTGGACCTGGACCATGGCTGGCAAGCCTGAGCAGCCGTCCACGCACCCTGCTCCCCCGAATCACGGTCATCTTCATCAACATCAACATCACCATAATCACCAGCACCAGCAGCAACAGCAATCGCAGCAGCAACAACAGCAACAGCAGCCACGACCTCAGCACGCGCAGGGGATTCAGCAGAATAGCGTTCTAGTCTACGTATCGGGGGAGAATTTTGCGTACGCGACGGCGGTCGGTCAGAATGCCGCCGCCGCTGCTGCTGCTGCTGCTGCAACCGCAGTCGGCTATCAGTCTCCGCAGCAAGCGACGTACGCCGGCATTCTGCCACCGCAGGTGGCGACGGCGGCGACGACGTTTCCCGCCAAAACCGCCATATACTGTAACGATAACAACGGCGCCGTCGGGGGCACCGCCAACAACTGTTGCAGGCTGAAGCCTCTCGAGTACGTGCCCGCCGATGGGGACCCCAGCCGGACGACGCGATCCCTGCCTGCGGGCAGCGTCGAGGACGAGGAGGATTACGGGACGATCGTCTCGAACAACGGTTTACTGTACAGGCAACAAGCGAGCATCGTGCAAGCGACCAGCACCACGTCCGCGGCCACGACGATGACGTGCGTGGTGTCTGCCGCGTGCGACAACAAGAGCGGAGCCAGCCGAGGCTGGTTGGACAACAACGACCCGGTTAATACCGAGAACCTCGCGACGAGCAACGTCGACCCGATCGGCAGGGTGAACGGCGTCGAGATGCTACCTAACAAATTGTTCCCATCGAGAATCCACGGTGACATGTATCCGTCGGGGGCGAGACTCGCGGACGGTTATAACGGTAGCAGTAGAATCGCGCAGGGGAACCCGGGGGAGGGTTGCGTCGGCCTTCTGAGCGACGACGGTGCCTGCGTCGCGTACGTGCGACAGGGGAACGAGCCGTCGCTGGCGTCCGCGAGTGTTTTTCAAGGCGACAGTGCCGAGCAGCGCGTCAATATGGAGGAGAAGAGCCGGCAGCAGGACGCTTACGAGAATCAGGCCGGCTCTTCCCTTTCCTCGTCGTCGTCCACGTCGAGCGTCGGTGTCGGTGGCGGCGGTAGTGTTGTTGTTGTTGTTGGCAATGGTGGTAGTAGCGGCGCGGTAAGCTGCGACTCTGTCCGCTCCGATACCGGTGAATCGTCCACGTATAGCAGCCTGAGCAGTCCCGAGAGTCAAAGTCAATCCGCGCACGACGGTCTGTCCACCGTCGCGACGGTTAACGGCAACGGTGGTCTTTGCGCGCAGCAGGCTGCGCGTCAGCCGCCGTTGTCGTGCATCAACAACCCTAACAACAATGACAATACCGCCCAGCAGAATGTAGTGCTGACGATGAACGGTAACGCGGTGGTCGCGCAACAGCAACAGCAACAACAGGCAATTACGGTGCCACGTGGTTGGAAAAGGATATGCACCAACGGGGTCATCATTTATATCAGGTAGGCCACGTTTACCCCTTTGGCCTTGTGTGTTCCTCATTCCTCTACAGTCTGCACCGATGTATTCGTTTATCTTTCTTTCTAATGGTACTTTAATGACTCGAGTCGTAACTCTGTATCTTTCTATTAGAGTATAGAATAATTATATTTTGTTTCGCTTCCATTTATGCAACTGCTCTTTCATTACTGGTAAATGAGGAAGGAATGGATATCATTGATGACCTCGTTTTCGGAGTAAAATGAGGGTTTCATGTAATTGAGCACAACAGTATTCAATGTATTTTGTTGGCATTTAAATGGCAATTTTGTGTAAGTTGTTGAAGCTTTAGTAAAATCAACAGTTTTCGCGACAGCGCTTCCTTAATTGTAAGCGAGAATTTATATATACCACAGATGTATCTGCTTGAAGTGAAAGTGAGAAAAATCGTCTGCTGCATGTGATTTTTTAGAAAATGGCCAAAACGATTGTAGAGCAAAAGGGTGGATCCAGTACCGTGTAATCCAGAATCGACTTAGTCAAAGGGTTTATCTTAATGGTTTGCGGGTTAGTAGCATCGATCCGCAGTTAAACGCTCCTGCCAGGACTTTAATTTCGCTAATGGAATTATACTGCGTCCAGTTCAGAGTAAATAAGATTAGCGGAGGGACTGAGTAAATTAGGATAAAAACTGGGAGACAGTGGCCACGTGAGACTCTGCTCCTGTGACGGCGGGAAAATTCTAGGAAAATGGCATCGTTATTCAAAAAACGACTTGCGTTTCGTTCTGATATCAAAGCTTTGGGAGGGAGGGACGTAACAAGCGCGCGAGGGAGTTTCATCACCTAAGCGCAGACACTCGGCTGTTCTCAGAGATCTTAAAAAGGTTTTGTCCCCTTTTCCGTCCTTTGTAATCTCTCCCGACGTTCGACTAAAAAACACGAATTTTCTGGGAGCGGAGGCCCTCCGTTGAACGGTCCGGCCCCACCCTTCCCGACGTCATCCAGCACGTGGAAAGCGAAGGCGCCTTCCTTCTAACCCCTCATTGTACTTTTATGGTTCTTTTCAAAGTCCGTTCGAGGGTCACTTTCATCTTTTCCACCGCGCCTTTTTTACGGCTGCCTCTGCCAAGATGCCACGGATCCTCTGTTTCCTTCCCCTCCCTCCAATGTCGTTTTACAGGAACATTTGTCTCGACCAGACGGTAAATGTAGGAGTTCAATCGATTGAATTCTCTGACCGGCATAGGTGGTAAAGGTAGTTTCTGATAAATAACTTGCATCGGCTAATTCATTCACAGGGTACAAAGAGCTAACAACGTTCGTTAACCAGAGCAACATTCGCACTAGAGGCAGAAGTTGTTTTACGGACGACTCTGAAAATCCCGGAGTGCACGTAAAAGTCGTATACTGGGAGGAACGCGAGGGAACGGTCTCGAGGATTCACCTTCCCCAGGGAGGATGACTTGCCAGGCGACGGGGTCGGGGCCCTGGCAGTCGCGCGATGTGATTTTACACGGATCACGCAGGATCAGCTGTGACGGAGATACATCCACCTTTGTGTCGAACGAGGGAAGTCGATTCTTCGTGGTCCTCGGCGAGGCGCAAAGGGGCAACGTCTCGTGGCGTAATCGTGCCCCGGCAGAAGAAGTCTGACCTGGTCTGTCCCAAACCTCGTTAAAACGATCCTTCCTGGGCTGGCAAGAGTCACGGTTTAAATGACGTTTAAAGGGCCCCGACAAACAATGCTGCCTGCAACTGACCGTGCACCCCCATGGTCCTTTTCGGCCGAATCCACGGAGCACATGGTCACTCTCGTTTCTCCTTTCTTCTTTTTTTGTACCTTTTTTTTTTTCGTTTCCTCGTGAAACGGATTCGAGGGCACGGACGGTCTGGTACCGGCCGTTTCTGTTTCACAAATGTCGCACGGGGGGAAAGAAATTGTCTGCTGCGAGCGTGGGAGAGGAGGAAAAGACGATGGTCGAGCCATATGGTTTAAAAAAGTCACGCGCATGGCACCGTGGCCCTCTCCGAGGCGGTGGTATAAATTACACGCGCGAAACGAAAGCGGCCGAGGATTTTGACGCGCACTCCAAAATTCTGATACGTTAGACAAATAGTTTTTGTCCGGCGGGGATACATTGCCGATATATCTTGGCCGCGGGCAAGGATTCCTTCAAAGATTCTTAGGCTTCAGCATCCGCTGTCCAAGGCGATATATGGCGGGACAGATTCTCACATCTACTCGTGTACAGGAAGCGATGGAATGGTCGGAAGGAAGAGGGGGGGTGTATAGGAAGGGAAAAGGAATTTCGTTGAACCACGGTGTTCGTGCGATCATTGATTTACGATGGTACGTCGTAAATACCGCCGGGTGATGTACGACCATACCTCCCTCCTCTCCTCCCCCTGCCCTCCCTTATCCTTCACCCCCTACGTACCTTCCCCTGTCTTCCCCCGCAAGTTTCTTCCTCGCTCTTCTTTCGCCTTCGCCACCGACGTTCCCTTTACGGACCTCTTCTTGATTTATAATACCTACGGGCCCGTTGTCTCTCTTCCTTCTCTCCTCTCGTGCATACCTTCTAGGTGTCCAGGCTTCGTTTCCCTAACCTTCTCCCTTCTGTCGTCCACCGTCGTTGGCCATATCAAACGAGGGTCCACCTTCCTTTCTTCTGCTTATTTTCTCCATCTACCACCCACTACTCACGGCCAAATAGTAAATGCCGCGAACAAAGGCTGCTGGGAAGGAGCTTGTGGCTTCCTATAGGATGCTCAATACCGGTTGACTCTTTGAAGTTACTTCCTAAAGGCGTAGAAAGTAAAAAGTCTACGCCACTTAATTTTGTAATGCTTTGAGTTGAATTTTAGTTCGCAACTGGAGTATAAGTCGTCAATATTCTTGCCCCTTTTTTTTGCACGCGTTTGGAATGATTTATGCATACGCGTTTCCTTGGGCGCGTTATGTCATCTGTCACCGGACTTTTGAGTGGAAAAATTAATTTCTTGTTTACGAAACACTCTCGACCTTAGAGAAGTAAATCCAAGGCGAGCCAGTTGACGGGGAAGGGTGAGAAGATTAATAACGATGTGTTCGCCTGCGTATTCCTGCGATTACTCGAAGACGAGCTGCGCGAACATTTGGACCCGTTAGACCAGCGTTTCGGCGTGTTTACTTTTAATGTAAATCTATTTAAATTCATGCCGTCGCGACGCAATCTGCGAGATTCATAGATACTTGGAATCGCAATTATTTCCGCCGGGGCACTTTGAATATTCATCGGAATACTTGCTTTGCATAGTGCCAGTGTTAAGTGCCACCATGAAATTTGTAATTGCGCTAGGGCGAGGAGATAATTCCCCGCGCGTTTCTGTTCCGTAGACACAAAATGCGTTTAACGCCATCGTAAAGGTAGGTTCTCCTATATGCAACTGGACGCAAGGTCAAGAAATTTAGTCATTTTCTCGAAAATGAAGCGCAATATAAAAAAATTGTACTCCTTTTTCTCGACTTACTTACTTGTTATAAGTCCAAAAGAAACAGTAACTATTTTTTTTTGGTATCGCGTTTCATAGGAAAATAATACCTTTACGTGATTTTATTCTGCTTACATCGCGCCCCGTTTGCTACTATCGAACTCATTTCGACCAGGCAGACACTTTATATAAATTGAGCACCCCATTATCCTATTCAGAAGTTTCGGCTACCATTCCAGTCTTATATTTAAGTCGCACGAAAACGACGACGCTTTTGTACCTCGAGATGCAATTGGATGTCTACAGAGCTTCCTGCATGCAGGAAACTGGCATCTTATTAACATCCGCGAAAGGATGATTGTCTGTGAGTCATCTGGTGGTAATCGCCGCGCGGAGTTTTAAGGCCTACCAATATATCATCCGCTGCGTACTGCGAGTATCTACCACTAAATGCCCACAGACAGCAATCATCTCGCAGATATTAGTAAGTCGCCAGGCGCAGGATACTCCAATCTTCCTGCGTGCAGGAAACTTCAATATCTCAAGGAACGCTTTCCCGTTGCTGTTTCTTTCTCCATCGTTGCACTTTCTAAGCTGGCGTCGCAACCAGAAGTTCGGATCAGTATAATAGCGTACCCCATCTTCGGTAGCCCGAAGATTCGATGATAAAACTACTCGTCGTGGCAGGATCGCGATAAACAACCAAACACGTAACAATTAGCAGAACCGTGTTTTACCGCGTTCCCGAGCGTCCGTGCGCGATTATTGATCCGCGGCTCATTTGTAATACAAACAGCCCGGAGGCTGGCTAGGAAATGTGAGCTGCGTCGTAAAATCAATGAGGAATGATCGAAGGCGAGACAGGAGAGGCAGGCCTTGCGCGGCGAAGAAAAATTAAGGCTACGAGCACGGGCGATTAGATCTCGTGGGTACTGGAACGGTAGATTGGGACGCGTCGGAGGCGCGGACGGTGGGTCAGGAGGGCCCCGGTGGCCACGGAAGTGGCGAACGGGGGTCATCGGCGGAGGAGACGGGAGAGGAGAGAACAGAATGAGCGATAGTTGCGCAACCACACCTCCACCGCCGTCGAGCGGCGATTACGCAAACGTGATAATTAATTGCCAGTGTTCTCTGTTTAATGACTCGTCAAGTCGTTTGCTAAACACGCCAAATCACCGGTACGTCACGAAAATCGCTATACAGGTGCATCGTTGCGTGTCGAAGCTGTTAATTCCACGGCGTAGTTGCGCAAACGCCGCAGTGACAATAATCCTCCTCATTTTTATTGCTTTAAACGACGCACACCTTTCTCGCGAATTTGATGCCTCCGGGCGATATCAGCGCAGAGCATAGATCTTGACCAGGCTTCTCAGATTGGGATAGCTAGCGGTGAGTCATCGGGCTTTGATTGATGCCTATATCGAATATTTCATAAGAACCTCTGGCGTGTGTTCAATCAAGATCTACGTGACACGTGTCAACCGTTTCATTAAAGAGAATTCTTGAGTACCAAGCCGTGAATGAGGGGTTAGAAAATATGTACACAGGCATTAGTATGCAGCCTGGTAGCCGGTATTCTTCTATCTTTCGTTTAAACTTTATCTCCTCGTCACGTCGATTAAATCATCGCAGATCCCAGGCGTACGTTTGATATCGCTGCGAGGAAACGTTTGCATAAATCCATCGGCATTTTGATCGCGATCGCGGCGATCACGACGACGTTGGAAACGATGTACGATCCGGGGCTATTTGCCACGCCGACAGCGCGGCTCTTTATGCAATGATAGCTTGTATAACAACGCATTGCACGATGATGGTAGGTTAGTTTCCAGGGTATGGTAATAGCGACAACGAGGAATGGACTGGTTTCGAGCATCCTGAAAGCGAACGTTTGAATTGCAATTGTAGCGTGTATAACGTTTCTATTGCAAAAGTATTATTCACTGGATAGGGGACGATACCTGGAGGTCGAGACGGCTCCACAGTAGCTTCAACCGAGGACCAGTTTCCCATAACGTCGGTAGCGTAACGGTTAACCTAGCCGCTTACGAAACCGACGGTCGCGCGTTCGAATCCCAGAAGGGAGACAAAATCTTTGCCCAGACAATCCACCACCACATCGCCCGAAAAGTAGAAAGAAAATTCGGTTTTTCACCATCGAGAGACACTCCTCTCTCTCTCTCCTCGAGTTTTTCCGTCATTCAAACCTATCGAGCATCATCACCAACGATGAATAAAAAAACATTACCTACAAAATCCGCGAAGGCGCCCAATGATGATGAGTAAAAAAATCTCGGGGCCAGAGTCAATCTAGCAGAGGGGGGCACACAGGCTTAGGGTACTTGGTTACCGCGATGCCTCTGCCTCGGGAAGGTCTGAGATAAAGTCAGAGTCCGCCTCTCTCTTCGAAGTTTTCTCGAAGAGAGGACACGCTCTAGAAGGGTGATCCTGTAAATGGGGGATGCGGGGAAACCAGAAACAGGGCGGTTGAACCAAAGCCTCTCTGTCGCCGTGGACGCCAGCATGTTCTTCTTCCTCCTCTCTCTCACCATTTCCTCCCCTGATTTTCACGGTTCCCTCTGTTACTAAGAATCCTCTACTCCTCGAGCTGTGTTCCCCCTCTACGGGGAAGGGATGCTGGCAGAGGTTCGGCTGGTTCTACCGATGGAAATTCCCGCGACTCGCAATTTCAGTACAATCTGCAAGCCGTCCCCCTCCATTCGTATCCGCAAGTCGTATTTCGTTGGGGGTGGGACGGAACTCAATTCAGACTAATCTGACTCTGGCCCGTTTATTAAACTGAGGGCTGTTTCCTTCCTTTTTGCAAAGATTTCTCGTTGACTTCTTTCCCCTTCGTCGGTTACACCCTTCGATCTCTTTCATTATTTAACGGGGCATCGATCGCGCGGCAGCAGTTTCATTCATTATTCGAGTTTTCCTTTATAACTTTCGCGGCCAGTTCTGTGATCGATGCTCGTGGGGAAAATAGGATTGATATCGGCTTAATTTTCTACGTGTGTCTTCAAAGAGACATGCGTTAAGGCTCGATGGACTATCGCACGTTGGTTCGATCGTGGCTTCGAGGAACATCGTCCAGGTCAAATCGTGGCCCTATTTCTGTCAAGGTCTACAGTCACTTTCCGCGCATTTTGTATTGAGTAATGGGCTAATTATAGTTTTCACTTCCTCAGAAACTCCGGCTGGCATCGATTGCTCGAACACTCCCGAGACGTATCGGGTACACTAATTTCAAGTTAGAGATTAACCTTGTCTCTGATCTAAGTCACCCCCCAGTCATCAATCGTTCGGGATTCGCGATTTAGTTGCACGCGAGATCGGAACAGAAGGATGTTTTTGTATCACTCGTTGCCTCGATCTGTTATCGTTTTTGACATGTTTGCGGTGGAGTAACACGCGTTTCTCGTATGTTTTCCTCGTATTCTTTCCTCCCTTGGTTTCCCGTCGCTGAAGATCTACTCGCGCGAATACACGCGGCGCGTAATTTATAGCCGTGCTGATTGTACGCGCTACGGCGCCGCGTGGCGTGTTTCTCGGTCGATAAGCATCGAGAATACGCACCTGGTAGTATCCTTGATGTGTGTATCGCGCGGTCGACGTTTTCGCGTCCACTAAACAAAGATACATTGTAAACATTATTACGATAAGCCTTCGCTAAATACTCGAAAAATCTTCGTTACACCGTAATCACCGGCATAGAAAAATGGTCCCCGCTATTCTGTTCTCCTTAATTAAAATGTCCTATCTACCATTTTCCAATTTCTCAAGAGAATTTGAAATATTTGAAGTCCCGCGCGTTTTTTACCTTCTGAGTAAAGTTATGAAACTCTAAGTGCTTTTCGTGGAGATCTAAAAAAAGTCTGATTTATTTATTTTTTTTACAAGGACGGCACAAAGAAAATGGCAAAACTTCATTTTTCTCGGATGTTTCGAAACGCTAGATAGAACATTTTAAATAATGTGTGCAGTATTGTACTCTTGCAAAATCTATCACGTGGAAAGATTACTCGATCAAATTCGTACGAATCGATTAGGTTGTCGGACAAATTCGTTTCGACGTCGAGAATCGAAGTTTCTTCTGTTAATTTGCAGGGCTTCGTTCACTTTACTGTTTTCCATTCAGCATACAATTGCATGCCTCTAATAATGTTTACGGGAAACGTATTACAATGACAGTGTAATTAACTGAAAGCACCTGGCAATAAATACGCAGGGTTACGCTTTATGACTCCGTTCTTGTCGAAGCCGACAGGATCCCGATTCGATCTTGAATCGTTATCATCGATCCAGGGCAATTACGGGCGTCGCGCGACCATTATTATTGTACGCTGGGAACTAAATTAAACGCGTAGGAGCAAAGGTAATTTGTGCTGATAACGAACCACCCACACAGCTGCCATGCGCTCGGAACGGGCCAATATTCGAATGGCCTGGCACACGCTCGTGATCGTTTCTTAATTGCATTAACGTTTGCTTGATCGCGCGAATTTTTACGTTCGCCGTGGGTAATTAATGCGCTCGCTGTTTGCATAGGTAGATTAATTAAAAACTTTCTGACAGATAATGACGATTCTCTCGTACCGGCGCGTCGCAATTTAGCGTGCTTTAACACGTCGATGCTGCGATCGGCTGGCTACAGTGTAATTAACGGATGAATTCGAGGCATTTCTGTGCGTGGGAGGTACATAGCATTCGATGTTGGAAAGGGAGGTAACCATAGGCGACGTGCCATTTTTTCAAAGTAATACTCTGCTACACGTTAAAGACGGTTTCGGTTCTAAGCTCGTCTAATATCGATTAGATGGTTTACGCGGCTGCCTTTAGACGCGCAGCAGGGATTATTTCGACCTCTCGTATCCCCTCCCGGAAATTAATATTCCCCGGCCACGAATAACCCGTATTACCGATTATCATCGCCTCTAACTACGTTTGCTCTGCCGGATACACCGTTCGCTGGATTAATTTTAAACGGCAGACAACGCGCGAGATCTTTGATACCTCAACTATTTATAGAGGTATCAGCGCTGGGCCTCGTAAAACTTCTATGAGCTCCGTTTAACCGAAGTTCAGATAATGTAGCTTTTAATTTTAAAGCGCTTTTAGTGCGACGATAAAACGCCCGTTGTACATGACGCGGCGATTTATAGCCGGTGAATGTTTTATGCTTGCTCCGCGACGCTGCGCTGGACAATTTTGCCGGACAATTTCAGATTTCTGCGCTGTCTTCGTAACAAGCCGAATCACGGCATCAGCCACGGTCGCTTTCAAATGCTAGCGCGGTAATTTCATTTGTTTTAGATAATAGAACGTTGTTAATTTGAGGGCACGATATAGAGCTCGATAGTGTAGTGAATTATTTTTAGAAGATATCAGTGCTTCGACTCGTCATCCTTCCCCCTCTTAAACTAGAGTGGAGTAGTACTAACCTTTAGACCGAGAGGATTACGTCAAGCGTTGTTAATATTATCACTTTGCTCTTTACTTGTACAATGAAGATTCATTTCGTAAATCCCCCGGCGGTAGTGTTCAAGGAAAACGGATTTTACACGGAAGATTTACTCCGCACTTAAGCATACCTCCAATTGAAGTTCCTACTGGAAGATATAAATCTCTGGCCCCGTTGAAAGTAAAATATGTCTATCACGATGTAGTTTTTAAGGAGCACTGCAACAACTCTCCGAGCCCTCTTCGTTTCCTGGCGACGTTAATAGATCTCGGTTAATTTATGGAACTTACGGACATAAAAGCCGGCGAGCAGGCCAAGTCGGCTTATCAGGAGATAAAGCACGATGTGTTCTCTCCTCGCTTCGTACTTCCACGATTAACGTGGCCCACGGTACCGATCACAATCTTTTTAATTTGTTTTCTCGGAAAAGGAGCACCTTACGTCACCGTAGCGTGGAAAGTGGCATTAGCGGGAACACGGAATAAACCGTTCAATTACCGGTATTAGGGACGTAAAATAGCAAACGGAGCACACTTACTTTTATTCCAGTAATCCCGTGTTATAAAGCGCTGTGGAATTAATATGAGCTGAAGTTACTGTTTATAGTAATCTTATGATACTGCGAAGCAAATGATAAGGGTTCTTAATTTGGGGCTCGCATAACCCCAAGGGGTTCTTTGATGGGGCAAGACTGACGTCTTTATTTTTATTAAACTCTGATTTAAATCTCTTTATCATGCAGTATCTTTTTCTGGGATAGGGTTCGTAGCATTTATCAAACTGCACGATAGGGCGATAGAAAAAGTTTAAGAGCACCAGCATTCCAGAATGAAGTAATTAACCTAATTGTCCATCGCATCTCGTGCAGCATTGTACATGCTTCCCTCGTGTCGCAATTTATCCACGAGATGCATCGGTACAGTTGAGGACGCAATCACTTTCTGCCTGGTGCTTTAGCTGTTGTCTTTCAAACAATAATATATCGCGTTTCTGTTTACTAGAGGGAACACAGAAGTGTTTAGGCAATGGATTCAGGGGATTAATCCTCACCTGTTCCTGGCTCCACGTTTACAACCCGTGAAAGTGTTTGCAGTGACCAAACTCAAACAGTTCTCTACGGTCTCCTTTGTATGTTGACTTTTTTTATTCTCGACTTCTTAACGGGCTCTCTTGTAACGACTAATTTATGTACAGTTTTTAGCTGAAACATTTTCGTGGAAGATACATCAAATAATTCTTCAACTTATTAAAAGATTTTTAACACAAAAAAATAACCACAGTGTCGACATAAACATAATCGCCGTGGAAAATAAGCGACGCTCTATTGACGTCTGAAGAAACTAACAATACCCTCATGGACCCAGTTCCTGATCAGTTTAGGAAAATAAACCAAATAATAAGCTTATGATGATACAAATTTATTCTAAAAAATTACTAAATAATTATGAAGTATCTTGAAATTTATACGCAAAATTTGATAGCTCATAGTAAAACGTGTGAAGGTGATCAGAAGCTGCTCCTTTTGCACTTTTCACTTTCAAAGTTAAATTAAAAAATAATTATTATTATGTGTGCACTTTTTTTAATACCAAATTAAAGATAAAACATAGATTTAGTGAAATAACAAAAAATGTTTTAAATTTGGTTAAGTTTTCCCTTTACAGGTTAAAAAACCCACGGTAGTTACTCTTATGTGATCAGCAACTGAGCCCTTGACGGTAGTTTTACGTCAAAAATAAAATAATTACCACAAGGCTTCTATAAAATCTCGTTAATAGACCACGCGCGAGGCGAGATTTCCACATTCTGCGAGTTTCCTATATATAGGAAACTGGTTTTATTTTACATTCGAGAGAAGGCTATTGTCTTCAGCCATCTGGTGGAGTGCCGGACGGTTCATATTTAATTATCCTAAGTGCCACTAGATGGCCAAAGAGCCAGTAATATTCTCGATTGTGAAAAACACGCTAGGATTCCTAAATAGAGGATCTTCTAATGTAATTTTGCCTTTGGTCAATTTTCGTGGAACAGCATGCGTGCAAAACTCACAAACACACAGAAAAGTGTCAGGGAATTAATCATACAATGAGTTTTCATTTCATTTTTAAGCAAATTATTCTAACACAAACAATTTATTTGTTCTCATGTTTCGTGCTCGATTCTCATCAGTTTTACTTCTGTGAAGCATTTATTTCCATTCTCGCTTCAATCGTTCATTCGAATTCTTCGATTCAATCCGTGTCCAGTTCTTCCAGTCGCATATCCAGACGGTTTAACGTTATTTGTCTTGCATTTAAAACGCGAAATAACGGATTTCCATGCCGTCCACTGAGACGCGTGACTTTAATAGCGTACAGAATGGCAGGGAAATACTCACGGTATCGAGGATGAGACAGGGACGCGAATTTATTCGTTCCACACTGTAGTTCTCCCCGTTCTTTTGCTCCAATACCATATCTGAATTTATCGCTTGTTGACACATAAATTCATTCGTTTACGTAGCGGTAGCGTAGGATCTTCCATGTGCGAATCAGCTTCCGTAACTCATAATCGAATCGTGCGACGTGAAAGTCGAACCATACAGCGACGACTTGGTATCCTTTGCTCCGTGCATCGGAGAATTCAATTTAGCTTCAATTGGCACAAAGTACCTTCGCATTTCTCGTCTACCGTTTCGATTGCCGTGCTCCAAAATTGCAGCAGATTACGCTGATTTCGACTGCAGTGAACTTCATAAAGTGTAACTTCTCGTTTCTTCGCGTCTATCCTGTATTCAGAATTGCCTGATTATTTTTAAAATAATTTGAGGACGAATTCTGAAGTTATATTCTGTATTTTGAATACCTGAGACAATATACGATAGACAGTAGTCGTAAATCAATGCTTTTTATCGAATCAGTAAAACAACAGGCGATCGAAATCGAAAACCTTGATAACGATGACACATTTAGTCATCGGCCAAAAAAACTTGCAGCTAAAAGCAGACGTCTTTAACATTCATCGACCAATAAAGAATCGTTTTGTTACCGGCAAGTTCTCCGTATCGGTGCTGTTGAATTAATAATCGGTAAATTAGTAGACACCTGAACTTTGACATTCCCAGAACACTCTGTACCGCCTCGATTCACTTCGTTTTCTCCCCGTGTCCCCGTTAGCGTGGTTACAGGTTCCCTCCTCCCCCCGAAGCTTTGAAATGCCCCTTCGTTTCAATAATTTTAATAACAGCTCGTTCAGCGTAAATCGATTGGGTGGCTCGAGCAGCGAGTTTCCCGATTTTTCCTCGCAATTTCACGGCTGGCTTTAATCACGATCTCACAGACACTATTTACCGAAGGTATACGAGGGTCGTGTTATTTAATAACCGGGAATAACTATGTAAAACTCCAGCCAGCTTGCTCTCGCTGGCTCCCCCGTGGGAACTTCGACTTTTCACCCTCGCCCCTACGGCTCTGCTTCCCTTAAACTTTCGACGATCGCGAGATTTTCAAGGGACTCGAACTTCGCCGGGAAATGGGTCCAAAAGAATATAAATTGCGCTACAAGCACGTCGATCGTTTGCGCTGGAGTGGAAATTAAAGAAATTCAAAAGCTAATAAACGATTTGCCAGCGGGTAATACCGCACGGAAAGCACCGGTCAATGCTCGAACGAACGATCGTTCGAGTACTGCGGCGGCTCAGAGTGAACCCGAACCTGTAGATACCCCGTAGAAGCCTGTAGAATAGTAATTAGAGTATTCGATACCTGTGGACAGTAAGTGGCATTACCGAGCGGAGGAATTTCGCGAGGGTGGCATTGTCATCCGGAAGAGGCAAGGGGGGAAACACGAAACAACCGTGAATCGTTTCCAAAGTAATTGACGCGTCGAGCAGACATTGTGGTTCGTCTTTTAACGCGCTACTCCGCAGCATTTCGATGCTGGGGGCCGCGTCGAGGGTGAAACCAGTGGTGCACGCGCGCGCGCAAGGACCGGCAGAGGGCGGCGAAGAGGCGGGAGGAAGGAGAGCGGGGAGAGCGAAATAGGAGCACGGGGGATAGGGAGGACGAAAAATACGTCGTAAAGCCGGATTAATCCGCGGCGTCGGCCGGTGCTCATTGATTGCATGAAATCGGGCTTTCCTGCTTTCCCATTGTCACGTACAGGCACGTTCGCGTGTTGTTTTCTGCCTACGGGATAAATTGGCAAGTGTGCGCCCCCGTAATCAATAGGCAGATCGGCTTTGTCGGCGGGGGCGAGGGTGGGCGCAAGGTCGGCTGGCTTGTATCTCACGTGCGCACGTGTACACGTGTGTACACCTACGCGCGACACCTACACCGCGCCGCGATTTCCCCCCGCGTGGATCTGTACACGCTCCAACACGGAGATGGGGTGCACGTACGTTCCCGTGCGTGTGCGGATGCACATCCACCGCGTCCGACTGTGCGGCGAATTTGGTCGTCGAGCGATTTTGACCACTTTACTGTCTGCTCGCGTCAAAATCCCTTCGAGAGTGCTTGCGCGGCTGCCGAGCCACGCGCGGCACTCTTCGCGAATGCAATTCTTGCCGGGGGATTGGATCCTCGCGAGGGTCCGCCGATTCGAAAAGCATTAGCGTTTTGAACTGTATTAACAAGGGTAGTCAGGCAACTCGAACATTCAGACAATTATGCAACTTTGCGTGCAAGTAGTTGGTAAATATTTTTGATCGTGCCACAGTGTGGTTTTAGGGGGTGAAATCACCCCTTGAGAAAAACGCAGAATTTTCTTTTCCAAAAATTGAATTTTTTTTATACCTACAAAGCTAAGTACAAATAATTCTCAGATTAAAGATTGGCGGTGGGGGTAACTAGGAAAGTATGAATTTTTCGATAATTATTTTTACGCAGTTTTGTAGATACAACTAAGAGAAGCAACTTTTGTTTAAACTTCTATCTAATATCTCCCACCGTTCTCGAGATATTCCCCGAAATAGAAAATGCTGCATTTGCTTCAATGCCCCTAAAACCGCCCCAAAAATGGGGTTGTCTTGCACACGAACTACTCAATTTGCACAAAAAGGTGCCTACGTAATTTTTTGAATCATCGACTTGCCTAATCCCAGCGTTTCGAGGGTGGAAAATTGGGAACTGGCAATGAAATCTTCATACCTGACAGGACAACATTCGTAAAGTACAGGTACCATTCTCACTGCTCGACAGATTTAAAGCCAGTGCCGTGATTAACGTTAAGCGACATCTGCACGGTCTAGAATTGCATAATGACTCCAATACCACCGGAATCCGCGTCTTCACGCGTGCCAAGAGTCACGTACCTATTCGCGCGACACGGCTCGCGAGGCAGTCGCAAGTGTCAGCACACATATTCGCGCGGAGTTCAGCAACCGATGCGCGGGGGACATGTGTACACACATGCTCGCATGCAGACGCGCGCGGTGGATGCACTCGGTTGCATGGAAACACGTATTTACGTCACGTGTGGTCGTCACGTTTCGGCTAGGCGCGGTTATTGCCGAGGCCCGCCTCGAAAACCGGCCAGAAACGATGGATCGACGGCAGAACTTTACAAAAGGGTGGCGCGGGCGAGCGCGCACCGATGGAGACAGCAGCGCGAATGTGTGCATTTCGGCGCCGCGGACATTGATCATCCGCTCTTTTCCGTCTGGTTTTGCTGCAACATTGCGCGCACGTTCGTTCCAGATTTTCGGGGGATCGCGTGTAATCAACGGACCGATGCATCTGAACACGGAGCTTCGTTCTCTACCCCCCCCTTTTTTTTATCGGTTTCTTTTTTTCTCTATTTCGGAGGGATCGCGGTCGAGCGTTTGCTCGTGTGGAGAATACGTGGCGCAGAGCGGCGGCTTTGAATTTTATCTGGCAAATTGTATTCCGTTTGTCGTCGCGCTTCGGAGCTTCGAGAAACTCCGATATAGGTACGCGCTTGAAAGCGCTGCTGCCATGGGTACTGCTGCACTTACGATATCCATTTCGAGCTCCGCTCACATTTTCAATTATAGAAACGTGTATCTACGAAGAATTTTGGCAACTCCATTTTAATACAATGTTTAAGGGGACTGGGCAGTCGAAAAATCGATTTTTTATTGCATTCTTCGAAAGTACGGCAATAAATCTACTACCACCCACAGCCGCGATCGTATAGTTTAAGAACCTCTTTTGCTTTTTGTGTTTCGGATAACCCTTACAGTACTTTTCGTCAACGCCAGGGCCACCCGATTATTTTTCAACGCTCTCTCTGTATCTGCCATGTTTTTTTTTCACTGTCACACAAAAATTCAGAAAAATAATTCAAGATACGATAAAACAGCCCTCCAAACCTCAAATTGATTTGTCGAATCATTTTTGTAGAAAAAATGCATAAAGAATTACCAATCTTTCGTCCCAACAAGGCGCAATCCCCCCTTAAGTTCACTACCATGTCTTCCAAGAACGAATTCTTTTAAGATAACTATCACTGTCCAAGTATCTCAGAAAAGATCTCAATCGTTCTACCCCCATCTTCCATTGGAAACCAGTTGTATCCTCTGCCTGACCACCATCCAACAGAGGGTGTCAACATACCGATCAGCAAAGCCCCCGCCGAATCGCGCTATTTCCATTTTCATTTCAGTAATCCACCCTTCTGTAAAAAAAAATCATTTCCATGCAACTTTATATCGAAAATACTCCGCGGATCGTTGAAGCGCGCGACTGCACGAAGCACATGGGTGGCGGGGGACGGGTGGCGCAGTCGTTGGATAACGGGAGAAGTTCTAACAAATTTCTCGCGCGAGACGCGATACGGTCGATCGAGCCATGTATTTTCGACGGCCACGGGCGGCGGGGGTGCGGCGTGTTTTCATTGGCGTCGGCGGTAATGCGGGCATTCCTAAAAGTAAATGTCGCCGGTGGCTCTATGGCCGCATAAAGATCATATAAACGCGTGCCGGCGGAATGAAAAATATTTCCGCGGCCCGTGCCAAGTCTTCAATAACCCTCTCGCCGGCGCGTAAATTTCTCACGTTTATCACTCCACGGGCGTTGTCGCGAAAATTTATTCGCCCGGCTCCGTTTCACGATTCGCGCCTCCGCGGGGGCTTGATCCTTGTATACGACTTTCACCGATCGCCTCTCGCTGGCCATGTCACGCGACGACCGACTGCGTGACCCGAGTGAGTATTTTCAACCCCGGCCTGGACGTGATTCCCATCTGGCGCAGGCCGAGTGCTGGGCTCGTCGCTGCCGTATCAAACACACGAGTGTTTTAAACAAACGAACGGATTCGGGGGAGGCTAGAGTTCTGGGAGGTTTTTAAGAGCCGCGGGGAGGGTTTTAATGGGGGGCATACACCAGAGAGACTTAAAAATTAAGGTTATTTTAGAATTCTTTTTTAAGAAAGTATTAACATTATTGCATTTGTATTTTTTTATTAATTATGTCACATCTTTGGGTATAATACTTCATTTTTGTATGTAAAAAAATTAGTTAAATAATATAGTTGTAGGGGCTAGCTGTAAGCGCTAGAGTGATTGGTGGTACCCACTCCCAATTAAATAGACTTTACCTGAAAGCAAAAAGCAAATTAGTTTTTCAAAATATATTAACAAATGCTGTTTTTCCCAGGACCGATTTTGAAAAAGTTAATTCTTAAAGAAATTAATATTTTAAGAAACTAATGTGCCTTTTGCTTTCAGGTGAAATCTGTTTAATTGAGAGTGGCTAGCACAAACCTACTACCTACTTAGCTTCTATCGTTGTCTTATACATCTAATATTTTTACATACAAAAATGAAGTATTATAGCCAAAGATGTGACATAATTAATAAACCAAAGTCAGGATTGCTATAATGTAAATACTTCCTTAAAAAAAAATCTAAAAGATCGTCACTTTTTAGGTACTGAACCGAATTTGTTCGGTGGTTTCTGAATGTTGCTAGAATAGTGGAATAGGTATCATTTAATGAGCATGCACATTTGCGAGCTACTTTACGATATCGTGCAGATGTTCCCGAAGATTCCGCCGATGCAAATTTCGTAACAGCGGTATTATTAGATCTCGCCGTCTAACTTTAATGTAATTCACGAATTTATTACTCTACTATTACAAGCCAGTCATCGAGCACTTCCGAGATTCACCGTGTACCGACGCTTCATACCCGTGGAATCGTTCATCGCACTTGCCAGCGGACCATTGAACGCACCAAGCCGCGCATGTGATTTATAGTTTCATTGTACGTACAGGATTTTAAGAAATCATTACGCAAAAATACACGGACGCGTGTTCTCCACGCCCCCTTTCTTCGCGAGGGACGTTTACATAAGCTCGAAGCGTGATCTAGACGAGCCCCGTGCAGTACCCGGCTTCGTTGACGTTGAAACGTCGACTTTCCGTGTTTTTTGAATTCCCTGCTATTTCCCAGCCGCGCTTTATTTTTTGCCTGCGCCCTCCTCCCACCGTCCGACGCACACCCACGTACCGGGAAATAAATGTAACGTTTCGACACGCGTACCGTCAAAGTGCATTCATGTGCAACGGCAGAATCCATCATGCCCCGCCATTGAATCCGAATCCGTGCTTCGGCGCCGACACGTTCTTGTCGACCGATGAAAAAAACCGTTCCGGTTCTTTTTAATTAAAAATAATACAGTTCCCCGCCTCCCTGATCCCCCCCCCCGCAGGGAACCGTGGGGTGGGAGGGAGGGATTTTTATTCCCTTCTGGTTATTTCGCTGCGTCGGTGCGCTTCATTCAAACCAGCAACATACTAGCTTTCGAAATCTCCTAAATGGAGATTACGCGGGGAGTTGCACGCTCGCGCGCGGAGTTTATCGTGAATTATTGTCTTGCGTTTCTGTGCAACGGTTTCCAGGGGCGGGGGAGAGAAAAATACGTCCGGACAGAGTCGTATTAAACAGCAGAGAAAAATCCGCTCCGCTTCAATGTGTCCAGTCTTTCGTTGCAATTCGTTCGCATGGCGTTATTATTATTTCCCCCGCGGAAGTCTGAATTGCGCGTTTCAAACAGACAGATCCTTTACGGTGGCTCGCGCTCCGCGACTGACTTCCATCGATGCGCCGCGGCTGGCAATTCTCTTATTAAGCGCCATTAATTAAAGAAACTATATACCTCACAAATTCCGCGGATCTTTATCGCTCGTAAATTAATTTCACCGGATTGCCGGCCGTAAAAGCCGGCTAATTCAATTGGTATACCGTAAAAGCGCCGTTAAACCGTTTAATCGTTTTCTTGCTTAATTAGATCGGAAACGTTCCCTTTCCAGGGAACTATCAGCCACGCGTCGATTACAGGTTATTGCTGTCTAGCACATTAGACACTGCGTATCGTAAAGTGGAACGCTATTAAACTACGCCCGGTTTAAATTAATACATCGATCTGCCTGGGTGTCTTTTTTTTTTTGAAAAAAAAATTACCGAACGACTAATGAATATGGACGTTATCGCCTAACACCTTCATTATCACTCGTCCATACCGTGCTGACACTTTTAGATCCCGTGGATGTCAGAAGTCGAGGTCGCCGGCGCGATCGTAATGTTTGTGCCCAGCTATCGATCGCGCGTATATTAGCCAGCCCGATATTTTATTCCCAGTGAAATTCAGTCGAGTAGATCGGAACGGCAAACAATTTTTTTTCGCGTCGTCCGCGTGCTCGTTAATTCCTTTCAAAGCGGGGGGCTCTAATAGCCGGCTTTCACGGCGACGCAGAATGCACGTAGCTGCATCGACGTGTGTGCATCGTCGATTGGCCAACGGTAATGTCACTCATGTGCAACGCCGACCACGCCAAGTTCGCGTCGATAATAGTTACCGCGCCATGGAGTCGACAATGCCCGAAGTTCATCCCCCGTGCGATCAACGATCAGCTTGCACGCTGAAAATGATCGAATTACGTTGTTGGATGTGTTCCATCCGCGGGCGGAGAGCCGTCCACCCCTCGCCCTGCGAAGGGAGGAGACTTAAGTCCATGGATTGCACCACGGTAGAAAACTCTCGTCAAGGGAGTCGAGTGATACATTTTTATCTCGTGGGAAGGCTTTCAGAAGCAGACTCCAGTGGTGGGCAGAGTTGGGCATTTTTTAGATAAAAATTATTTAAATAACGAATCGAATAAAAGATACTTTATCTTTAGTCAATAAAGATAACTCAGGTTATCTTTATTCGACAAGTAAGGAATACAAATTTTATCTTTTATTTGAACTAAAATTTTTTATTTAGATAAAATTTTACCCATCTCTGGTGGTGGGTGAACCCCGAAGGATACTGCTTATTGGTAGCTGTGCGCTAGACAAAGATTGTGTCGAGCCTAGGATACGTGTAATACGAGTAAGTGGGCAAGGTCGATGAGCTATCCTGTTTACCATATTTAACTGTGCTGTAGTTTGATACGTTACGCTTATTCACGCTACATTATGCCCCTCCGCTGAGCACTGCGTATGCAAATGACTTGAGCTTGGTAGACGCACGAGGTTTTTCGCGTGCAGGGTATCGATGGGATTCCTGCGATGATCACTGAAGTACAGTTACATAAGTAGGCGTTTGTATATATATATTATTGAACAATTGGACCTCTGCCTTCTGATGGAAACGCAGAATGTACTGTGATTGAATGCGGTTGGACCAGCAGACCCTTCACTGTAGACCTGGTCCCTGGGTCTACACTCGAGGCATTCGAACACTTCGAAATTGGTGCAGAGCGAAGCTTCTGTCGTCAATCACTTCACCCCTTCTGCAAACTTACGCGAATCTTAAAATCTATCTAAGATAGATCCCAAAGTGCCATTACCCATTTTAAACGGACGAAGGCGAACATCTAACGTTTCCGTGCACGCGTTACCCACACCACCTTCTCTAATGCCCGCGAGAGATATATTGCTAAATTACTGGAAGTCCTTTCATTGGCGGCTCGTTGCTTACAAAACGGCCCCGCGGAACGACCTTTCGAAGCAATCGAGCCGCGCAGTCGGTGAAACGAAACACGATCTTTCGGCCGTGCACACCGAGCGTAATGCGATTCTCGTTGGAAGATCGTGCAACGAGATGCACCGGGGTCGACCGGCTCGAACCACGGAAATGGAATACGGTCATTAGCGTGGCGTGGAGGGCGAAATCCAATTAGTCCCTTGCACCGAGGTTTCGTTAGGATACCAAGGAACTAACGGAAGGTCGGCGGCTAGAATAGAGAAGGGCTGGGGGGGGGGGGGGTTTGGGACATACGCGCGCCGGGAGGGAGATAGCGGAGAAGCAGTTTGAATAGTGCGATTGAAAACAAAAGAGGAGGCAGAGGGACGACGGCCAGGGAGAGAGAGTAGCTTTGCTCGTGGCTGCCCGCGCCGATCTGCATCGGCGATTATGCGAATGCATTCCGATGCATATTGTGCCACGGGCCGGCGCACGCGCGTTACCGACCAATAAATATTTATCGACGTAAGACGAGAATAATAATAAAACGCGTCGTTCCGCCGTTTCTACCCCGTTTTGCACCCTTGCGATCGCTCTTTTGCGCTGCACTCTCTTGCGCCTCCCGCCCCGTCGGCCCGCCGCCGCCCCTCCCGCTCCTGCCTTTCCCCTGCACACCCCTTTTTCCCGGGTCGCGGTTGCTGCACGTGCGCGCGCATCTATGTACGTGTTTATTGATGTAACTCGAGACGGTCGCACGCAGTTAACAGCCCGTAAACAGAGAATGCACCGGGAATATACGAGTGTTTTTCGTGCTTCGCCTCTGGCATCCACTCGGAGCCGAGCGCCGCTCGAGATTTCTTTATAGCATTAATCCTGGAACGTTATGTATCCAGCCGAAGTGAGGGAGAAAGATAGAGAGGGCCGGTACTCTACATTCGCCTGCATCGCAGCCGTTATTCTCCTTTTGCCTAGCCCCGGCCGAACCAACGTCTCGCTGATATTGAATCACGTGAATTATTCAGCCCCGATACGGGCCGGGAGACCGGGGATATTCTGCGTTACGGGAACTTTTAATAAACTGCTCTCACGTTACGAATCGTCTGGCTTGTTTACTGGTTGAGAAACGGAGCTATTTGATGCTCGCTCGTTCAGAAATATCTGCTTCGAGTATGGTCGTGATTTGATGACCCTTCCAGCTGCGGCAGGCATATGTGCGTACACACGCTCGGAAAAACTAGTCCTTCGTTTGCAAACGATGCATAATGTATGGTCATGGATGGCAATTGTTTTTTCAGCCTTTTCTTTTTTTAATTAAGGCTGCAACAGACACGTCGAGTAATTTAGTCGAGTAGGGAGTAATTTAGTAATTTACCATTGTTTTACTAAACTACTTGACTAAATATTAGTGTTCACACACACGAAAGATTACTAAATTACTGGCTGCTCGACTAAATTACTCGACGTGTTTGAATCAACCTTTACTATTGCAGTGGCTAGCGTGAAGCTATGCGGAGGCACGCAGTAGTTATTCTGTGTTTGTGGTCCGCCATGGCTGAAGGGTTGATCGTTGAATCGAGGGGAAACGAGTGATACGAGTTTCAGGGATTTATAATCGCTTTGTTAAACGAACTGGTGGCTCGTTTATTACCTAAATTGTACTGCTGGTTGCAAGAAGGGCCAAAAGTCAGTTTCGAAAAAAGTATCTGTAACCATTACGAAGTTAGATATTTTTTATACACAGTGAAGTTGTTGTAAAACTGCCTATAATATTTAAAAAATTGATATATCTTCTTTACCAAGTTTTCGTGGCATTTTCTTGCATTTAAACAAGAACCCTCGAATCAGTTGCCCGGAATTTGTGTGACAATTTCGTTCAGTGCTTGATCTTTCTGTACACAGGATTTCAAAAACATTGCCCTATTATTTCACGCTTAATTTTGCATTTATATTTCTCAATATTGCGTTTTTCCATAAGAATACTTTTTAACTTGAAAATTTTAATTGAATCAATTTTTCTAAAAAATTTCAGGGGGTTTTACTATCGCATAAACATTCATTCCTCCAATTGTCAAAGATTCTCGCTTATTTTTAATGTCACTGAAGTTCATCCTTAATATTTGCATAGTATTTGAAAAAAATATAGAATATTGACCATGGCTCAATTTAAAAAATAATGATAAAAGAACGAGGAATCTAATTATGCGTTTTAAACAAAAAGGGCTTGAGTGTCCTCAGGCCGTTCTTGCATCCAACAGTACACAACGATACACAACGATCAATGTCAAGCAGATGGCCATCGCCAGTTTTGTTTTACCTACGTTTCTACGTAATGTCTGAACGAATTGACAATCGTGGTGCACGGACATATTTCCCGCGGGGGGTAGGCAGGAGAAGAATACGGGCTTGATTTAGAATCAGCGCGACGCTAGGGGCGATTCCGTGGAAAAGCTGAAGTGGGAGTTAGAAGGCAAAGAAGAAGGGTGCTCCCTCGTGCGTCGCCAGCACAATGGCCGCGATTTCAGTCAAGGGCAGGTAGCCGGCGATATAAACGAGTGATTTAACAGCAGGTTAGGCATTATTCTATTCGTACACCGATCGAATGTCCCGCCTGTCTATTTACTCGTTCGCCTTGAATCCACGTTTACCCATGCATCCGTTCGTCCGCCGACTGCCTGCAAGTTCACTGATCCGGATACGCATCGCAAAATCGCGTATGAGGCGACCAGTTGACGCACATTCTCGGTGCACGTTGATCTACGGCGCGGCAGAAACCAGATCTCTGCCCAGAAGGGTGGCTTCGCCAAGCGTGGGTGCGACGAAGGGGTGCCTCCCTTAAAAGCATCATGGTTTTAAGGAGGCAGACTTCTGTTTGTAGATTACAAGGTTTTCGCAGAACGTTTAGGATATTTGGAAACTGGGATGTTTCATTGCTGAGTGTTCTTCAGAATTTTAAGGGTTTTTGGTGTAGGAAACGAGGATCACATGGTAGAAAAGCTTGGGTTGTAACCCTTCGTTGACACGCCTCTTTTTTCGATCAACTTTGACATACTGGGTGGCTCACAGCCAGAGCAATTTTTGAACGACTGCCATTTCTCATCTAAAGAATCCAATCGTTATGAAAAATATCACGGGTCAATTTTAAGGCCTCTGGAATGTATTCCAATAGCTTTTTGATTGAAATTTAATTACAGTTTTTGTAAAAAAAAATCTAAATTACCGATGTCGGGAAAAAACGGAAAAAATCTTTAAAAAATTGTAACTTTTACAAATTTTAATATTGGCAGCTAAAAATCTACAGAGTCGTTGTTCAGGTATAATATTACGAGAAAAAAGATAGTTTGTAAGTCGGCTTTGGAAAGAAGGTATTTATTTTACGTATAGAAGGTAGGCTATTTCGGTAATTGAAAAAACAGAGATATTCCACGAATATCCAGGATATTCTACGTATTGGAAAAGGCACAGAGCCTCAAAATCAGGCAAAATCAGCTTATCGGTGGTTCATACCCAGAGTGTTAACAAAGGGATTATTGGCGCCTAGGTACTTAGTTAGCTGAGCAAGTAATTACCTGGGAATTATTTGTAACAGAACTCACTGCAATCAGTAATTGAGTGAAAGCGGTTGGCTGTTTGTTTCTTTGATGTAAATTGTGGATCACCATACGAGTAACGTGATCCTTTTAGAAGAATATAGGTATGTGTTCGGATAGAAGTCAGTTTCCTTCCTTGATGTATGTATTTCACGAATTATCGACGTTCTTTTACTATCGCGTGTGTGCATAGGACTCCGATGCATTGCTACGGGCATCAGTAATGTTTCTGATTTATTCAAATGGTGGAATTTGTATGTTCGACCGATCGATTCCAGCTAAAGGGATGTATCGTGACATATCGTGGTATTAAAATATTTATGATATCTATATTCAGCTCCGAGGCGAATTCCATTCAACAAATATTTACCGGAGCATCGATTCAAACGTCTATCAAACATTGAAATAGATTTCGTGGCTGTATCTTTACCATGCACATTAGAATTCACGATTGCTACGCTTTCATGCTATTTCATCGAGCGTTCATTTCGTTCTACTTTATTCGTTTTAATGCTACGGGTACAACATACATCCTTTGACTTTTGGCTATTTATAAAGCTATCTGTTTCTGAATTGCAAGCCACTAAAAGTGTTTGTCATATAACTTGCACTTTACAGCAATATCTCATCTATATCCACTGCAATGTCAAACTAATAAAAATAATACGCTGTAAAACACCAGGAACAACAATCGTTAATGCATTTAGCATCGTTTGCCATCGAAAAAACTTTTGGTATTTACTGACAAAAAAATTAGTAGCCTCCTAAAAGCTAATCACACAATCCTTTCGTTAATCGCGCTCTCATAATCAAAGAATTTTCAAATATCGAAGTCACATTAACCTCATTACATTGTTAAAAAATATCAGAAATAAAATACAATCTCTGTTTATGATAGTAAGAATCGCAGTTTCACGAACTATTCGATTGCTTCTATGCGCCTGTAGCGTCCCATATGTAGGACCGAGTGTTTTTTTCACGAGCGCGAAAGGTTTACATCTCCAGCCATCTAGTGGCTGTCTTATTGCATCACACGTGACGTTTACGCTTCCGCGCCTCTCGCCAGATGGCCAGAAACAATAACCCTTTCTCGAATGAGAATATGACACCTGTTACTACTTATGGGAAAGTAATCGATCCGTTCAGCCACTCCCATGCTGGAGTGCCCCCATAAAGAACGTTCTACGAACGTCCGATGCCAAAATATAATGGGAAACGACCCGTCGTTTCCACTTCCCGAGCCTAGCATCTTTACAATTGTAATTATGTCACGGCGCTTTATACTCTACGATCGCACTTCAAACGGGAGTGTCGATCTGTTTTGCTCATGGTACAGTGCAGCGGGTACTGTAATCATGCAGGAGCCAGCAACCCAATCCAGTGGATAGCGGTTGATATTTTTGTTGGTCTGGTATTTTACAGCGGTAATTAACACCATGACGATCCCCAATGGCCTGCGGAAACAGGCAAATCAATTCTTTTCAGGTAGTGAGTGGCAGGAAAAAATCCCCAAACACCCAAAAAACAAAACAAAAAACATTGGTACATAAAGGGGAATTTCTGTGGAACAATTGCATGCAGTTTTAAACTCTCCAAAGACTGTCTGTTTTCTGTTTTGTAGCAGATAAAAATTCTTGTTTGTACGTGTAATAGAGGTACTCTGTAATCCAATTAAGTTAAACGAGATTCATGCGAATACTTGTGATAGATCCCTCGAAAATGGTATGTACCAGAGTTAATGAAACATCCTGCATGCACGTTAGCTTTCACATAGAAACTCTGACTTATCGAGCATAAGCGAAACGGGTACACGTTGTCGTTGAAAACGAGCAACTTCGCGACGAGATCAATCACGGTAGCTAACTTCAAAGCTCACTTTAATTGGCAAAGTGACTGCGTCTCTACATCATAGCTATCTCGACGAGCACGCTATACCCAGGCGGGCGGTTCGCATAGGTCACGGAGAGTACGATTGACCTCGACATTACTGGCAGTCTTGGTAGTTGTGCATTTTATGTTTATCACTTCATCGGAACTAGACTCACTAGACTCTTAGAGCCACTAAAATAACAGTACTATATTTAATCGGCGACCAATAAGAATGCTACAAAAAAAAAAATGGAATATTTAAGTGGAATAAATTTACTTTTAGAACATTAATTTTTCCCCTTCAAAGAGCTCTTTAGGAAACGGCAAAGGTTTATTCAAGAAGAAGTACATAAAGTTTCAGTTAGTTCACATGCACCGTTCAATTATGATTACTCTTCAGTTGGAAAAATATCTGCGCTCAGACTACGACGTTTGATTTTAATGCCAGTGTAAAAAACATATTCAGCTCTGTCGGCTGTCCGGCGCAAGTGGCAATTTTCTTGAATGCATGGAAATCTCTTTAGGCGCGCTGCAGAAACTAACTGCGCATCGAGTTTCCGAGAATTGCCTCCGCGGTTTCACGTTAATAATTGCGATGAATGGCCTTTCATTGCCGCGGAATGAAGGAGTTTAGCGATAGAGCTGTTTTACAACCTGGATCGATGGCGTTAAGCTGTCTTTCCTCGTTAGAAAATAACATACTCGTACGTGGGCCGACTCACAATGCACAATTCGCGATGCATTCAGCTGTGCAGGATTTCTAGAACGTATTACGATCAACGTGCTCGCGCATACACACCCACACGGCTGATTGTGTGCGCCGCGTGCATTTATCGTTGTAGGCAAGTTAAACGTTTACTCTTATCTGTGTACTCTCGTCTCTCTTTTTCTATTGAATCGGTAATCCTTGGAGAGCGTGACTCAGAGATACTAATCGGCGCTTAAACATGTAACGCGTATGAAGGAACTGCTTCGATTATTGTCTATGACTCCATGCAACAGTAGCACTTTCGTATTTGGTATTCACAGTGGCACACTCAGAATTTAATCTTGGAGGGAGCCGAGTTGAACGTATAAAAATATTTTTAATCCAAAGTCAATGAAATTCTTTACGTGATTACAAAAATTTATTTAAAGAATAAAATAATAACGCAAAATGCACAAAAAATATACATTTAAAAAATAAGATGTTTAAATATAGTTTTATTTTGTACCACTTTCTTCTACAAAGTACTATATTTATCAGAATGTACGATATTTTTTATCACATCGAGCCGTAAAGTACTAAATTTTATTTTAATTCAGAAACACTTTTGCCATGCTTAGTTGGAATCTTATCGCAATGATACTATTATTTCGACGACTGTTTCGTGCAATAACTTATCGTAACTTATCGCAAGCCTAAGTAGTGAATCGAAGCTCCCACTTCCACGTCGGAGACACGTTAATTATCACCAATAAATTCGTAGCTCTTTGACTGCATCGCGTCTTTGGAGCACGTTTGATCCGACTCTCACGTGCGCGAACGTAAAACACGAACCACCACGGTTCTGCTTCCGGTCGCGTAACAATAATAGGCATCCAGGATTTCCGCATCCAAGTTGTATTTGTCGAAATTCTCTATGAATAACCATACTGCTTCTCCACAAACGTTCGCTCCCGTTTTCGTTCCGCCAGTATTAGATTTCCCTTCGGCTTTCCCTCCGCGCCTCCGCGTTATTCATCTTCCCTCGAAGCAGAAGGAGGTAGCATCTATTAAAACGATCCACTAAATGTTAGGAAAATGTTATCGCTGCTCGCATGAAATAACCATTCAACGAAGTGGCCGCGTTCGGCGCACTCCAACCCCCCTCGCTTTCCCTCCTTTCTAAAATCCCTCTCCAGCCGACTCACCCTCGGCGCTTGTCGTTTCTGCATATTTTCCCGCAGTAACTGAGGCAGTTGAGGCTGAGAATTCAGGGACTCGTATTCCGCATCCCGTTTATGCGCGATCATCGTGTTTCCCTTCCTCGCCGTCGAAATCCTTTCCTCTCCTTTTTTACTACTCGACAGGGAAATTAAGGGGATAATATGTCAGTGTTCCTCTCAGATTTCGTTTCTCCACGTATTGGCGGACTCAATGCGGATTTTCCTCCACCTAGATGTACCCAAGCCCTCACGGCCCTAGGTGTCCCAAACCTATTCCAATCGCAAAAAGGCACACCTCCCTCGCTTGCTGTTCCCACGATGCCGCTATACTCATTCCGCCAGCCACACTCTGCAGCTCTCCCTCCCTAGCGCTCGAGGTCTTTCAATTTCGCGACTCTGTCCGCGTGCACCCGGCTGCCCGATTACCAGCATGCTCCCAACCTTTATTGCGGCTGGAGGGCATCGTCTCCGATATAACGTCGTCGAATCGGGGTGGTTCTTCGCGAGCCCCGGCGATGCTCCACGTAAGCTGCGTGCGCGAAAGTGCCGGGCGGCGGTGTGTGACGGGGTTCGGCGAGTTGCTCGCGACGGAGAGGATCGAGTTGGGGGTGGAGGTAGGCGATAGAGGTAAGGATCGGAGCGAAGAAACGGACGCGGAGCGAGGAAACGGGGCGAGGAAAGAAAAGTGGCGGCGGAACGGGGGAGGGGGTGGTCGGGTGTGTGTGTATGTGTGCGCCAGGCGGGCGGGTGGAGGAGAGAAAGCAAGGAGGTGCAGCGGAGAAGGCGATCGATGCACCGTCCCAGCCATACGGCGGTGCCTGAGTCAGCCTTTCGCGAGCATTGGCCGCTGGCATTACGGCTGCGCTCGTCGTAGAAAAGCGGCGACCGAGGAGAGCGGATTGGGGCTGAAGGAGAAGGACCGCGGGGGTATGGGTGCGCTTGGAAGGGTGGAGAGCTGAATCGTTGCCGCCAAACGCAGCCTCCGAGTAGCGGCTGGTTACCTCGGGTAGATGTGACGTTCCAAATGAATATCAACAAGCGCGCAGCCTCGAGATGAGATGAGATGAGATGGGATAGAATGGTGCAAACGGGGCGCGAGGTGGCCGCGGGAACAGGGGTTGGGAAACGAATTTTACTTCCGCGGGCGTGGCGCGGATACATAACGCGGGGAGATAGTTTTTCTTCCTTCGTTCCTTCTCTTCCTCGACCCCCCACCTTTTGTTCGCCGCTGCACTCGCGTCCACGCTCCTATCGACTGTCTCGACGACGTTGGCCTCGTTGCATCCGCCGTCTAATGGCTAGCGTGCTGTTGGGTCTTTTAAGCCCGAGTTTCTGGAGACACTTGGACGTCGCGGCGCACAGTGGTCTAATTCGCCAAAAAGCTGGCCAATATATGAAGGCATCTTCCGATTTGTCAAAAATTAGTATACAAGGGATTTCGAGGTCGCTGATTCAGAATCCGAAGTCAAAATTGCAAAAAGAAAACGAATGGTGGTCGAGTACCTGAAAAAATATCAAATCTAACGGACACCTAGCACTTTAGAGTTATCGTGGTCGCTGATATCAAATGTGTCATCGAAAATATAAAATTCATAATGGAGGATGTAATACCGCTTGCATAAATATTGTCTTTTACGTATTTTTTTCGTAAAACGTGATGATTTCTCTGTTTTCGCACAGAAAAGAAGCATTCAAAATAATGAATTAAGTATAATTTCATTTTAGAAGAGTTTTGAAAATAGTTTCATACAAATTTGATTTCCTTCACCTTGTTTCGGAAAATAACGTAAAATTGCCGGTCAATAATGTGTTAAAATAGGTCACGTGGTTTTAAGGAATGAACTTGAAAGTGGTATTTTGAAGTTGAAATAAATATACGGTGCGTGCAATGGCGGGAGCGCAAGGCAACGACGAATCCGCGCCGCCGCTTTTCGGAGAAATCGGGTGCTTATTGCGGGGTGAAATTTTTACCGCAGCTCTTAATCCTCCACGCTTCGAAACTAGTGCCTTCGTTATCCAAGCAAAGCCTTCACGGAACAGAAAGGGAACTCGATGATCAAGGCCAGTACGATATCTTCGAGCGTCGAGAAACGCGAGCGCGTTTCACGTTCTCATCCGCCACACGTGACTCCCAGCGAATTTCACTCGACGGTTGGATCGCGTCCGCGGATATTCGAATGTGCCCGGACGTATCTGCGGGGGTGGTCGGCTGCAGCTGGAACGTGACAGACAGCTCGGCCGCTAATTGCATCGGGATAACGTTCGGGACGCCCGAGGGGGGGTAAAACGGTTCGATCTCCGTGCCTCTCTTTGCTCGCGCCAATTGGTTCGCGAGGGGGTCGGGAAAGGAAGCGGAGGAAGGTGGGAAAGGTGGATGAAACGGCGGCGGTGGCGATAGGAGACGGGAGAGCGGACGGAGGAGAGGAGAGAATCGCACGGGAGTTTGGGAGCGTGGTCGAAGCCGGAAGGGGGTTGGGATAGGGGAAGCCAATTAATTTTACGATGGCAAACAGTGAGACTGTCGCAACGCCGTTTCTGCAGTTCACCGAAGTAATTAAAGTTTAAATTGTTTTGAAGAACAATAACGCCCCCACCGTTCCCGTTCCCATCGGTTTCCCTCTGGCTGTCTATTCGACGACGCGTCTACCCACGTCTACGACGTTCCGCGGAGAGAAGAACGGCCGCGAACCGCGACGGGTATCGAATCGAGACACCCGGAAGTCCACGGAGGACGTCCATTTTCGCGACGCCGCGCGCCCGCCGAAGCTCCGTAAACCCTGATGGGACACGGAGGGCGAGGCCGATTGCACCTGGCTACGCTTGAATTTTCGTATCTCTCGGCGGGATCTGAATCATGATTCTGATTAATCGCGGGGTGTACGAAACGGCTGGCGGTGTTGGAGAATTTCATTTAAAGCACGCCGGAGGAAATCGAGCGCGGCGGAGGGGGCGGGGTATCGATAAGGGATCGTGTTATAATATCCCCGAGTATAGATAAAGTAGGACGTAAATATGTTTGCTAACCGCTGGATGTAATGGAGCCCCGGCTCTTTTTATTTCGTCGACGAGCCCCTAGCCCAGCATCGATTAGCCTCAGCCGCCGACCTAGCCGCTCGGTAATATCGGCTCGACTCCGCTCCGTCCATTACACGCCATCGCTCTAATTATTATCCCGTGGATCGAGTTCTCGTCGATTCGTTTCACCGTGGAGCGGAGGGTAATTGAGGCTCAAATGAATGTGACGAATCGCGAGAAATCGAGATTAATCGGCACCGAGGAGCGCGCCCCATTAAAGGGCAGCCTCTCTTTCCCTGCCTTGCAAATACAGGAAACTTGCAATGGTTTTCCTGCGTATAATTACCGGAGATTAAATCGCATATCAGAATGAAGAAAATTACCCTCCATCTATTTTTCTAATCTACTTACCGAAGAGGCTTTAACAAACCTGAGGTAACCAGTACTCTGGTCGCGAAAAATTTCAGCTCAAAAGTCGTCTGAAACTACCAGATCGACCTTCGGCTCGCACCGTTACGTCTTTATCCGCGTAAATGAAGTTGTACTCATTTGTAAGTCCGTCCTATCGGGTATCTCGCCGCAGCGCACAGTGACTCAGGCGCTCAATGGGTTCGCGCCGAGTGATTCGGTTCGAAGAATGCCAGCGAGGTTCAGGGTGAGCGAAAATCGAGGGCAGGTGTCTCTGACAGATTAGCCAGCGAAGCTCGTAAACCGCGGAATGACTAATTATCGGCATTGATGCAGCTAAAAGAGCGGAAGAGCGAGCCGATCGAGGTTGCTGGGAGCTTATGTCCGCAGAGAATCAGAAGTTGCCGGGCCCGTTGCTGCCCCGGCAAAACTCATTATCCGAGGCTTGTACCGAGCCCTACCCCTTTCTCTATGCTCCCTATCCTGCGCCTCTCCACACTAATTATAACCGCAATCATGGCGCGCATTAGCTCTCCTTGTACAGGTAATTGTTAATGAGAGCACACGGAGCCAGATCGCATTACAACGCTTGTACCGCGAGCCACCATTGGTAATTAGAGCCGCCTTCGATTGAGTGCACGTCTGTTGTCTCTATTTCCAGCTCGTCTTCATCATCTTCCCCTCGATTCATTGACATTTCCAAGGTACGCTCGTGCACTATTCACGGAGGATCACTCGTGTTTCGTGCTGTTCGCGAGGGCAATCCTAGTGTTGTTCTTGTACGAGCCAACTCTCTGGCATTGGGGTTCTGAATTTAACAATTCTTTAAGATGAAACACATTCGATGACGAGGAATTTTAATGGAAAGTCAATCGAGAGTACCGCGGGCTTGGTAAAATAATTTAAAATAACAGGATTACCTTGATCTCGGCTAGACACTCAAGGGAATTTAAGTGCCCGAGCAAGGTACAGCGTTCAATGCCAATTTCATTGCTCCATTTGTTTCGTCACAGCTGGAATGCCAGGCTGTCGTGTCGGGAACCAACGAGGATAGAAGTTCGGCCTACTAAGTGGTTCTTTTGTATCGATTGTACATAGTTCCCCGGTGTTGTCGCGTGATCAATGCGAAGGATGGCAAGCGTTTGGCACGCCGTGATTGCAGTCGCTCTATCAGGTTTCTCCTTGACCCGAATCCGATCGTGCCGACCCGTTGTTCATCATATCGAGCTGCTCTAACGTCCAACCCAGCTACCGCCCGGCTTGATGGATCGTTACTATTTTCTAGCGCCGAACATTTGCATTTCACCGCCGAAAGCGACCAAGCTGTTCCCCTGAAAGCGTCGCAGCCGAAGGGCGATGTAAATTCGATAGCATCGCGTGTAAACAGTCGGCGTATTAAATCCTATTAAATCCTCGCGCTTACCATTCGTTCCATTTACATTACATCATCGGGCTTTTTTTCTCTCTCTCTCGGTAGCGTGGCGTGCTCGATCTTAGATCCAATTGCAACCATCTGTTGTTCATCGTATCGGGTTGCACGAGCCAGTAACGTGAATCTGCTTCGCGCTGATAAATTGTTACGACCTTCTTACGGTCATTAATTAGACCCACTTAAGCACCTTGTTTAATCTGATCCCGTTTAAAGACCGACTCGAACAGGGAATAACGCCTGCAGGGGTGCCGCCGGGGCGGCGGGGGTAGAGCGCTCGATCGCTGCGACCGAGTTTTTCTCTCGCGGGAAAACTAACGAATTGGGCGCAGCGAGATCCATGAATTAGTCGGACGGAATTGCTACAAATAGCTCTGTTACTCGCGCGCTCCTCCCCAGCTTGCTTGGCCTGTCTTTTCTTTTTTACAGGCCGTTCTTAACGATTTCCAAGAGAGGCTCGTCGGCCGTTCGACTCTGACGTATGTACCTAATATCGACCTTTGTCCTCCTCCCGAGCCCACGATCGCCTGGCGTGGCAGGGACGTCGAGGCGCAGAGTGAGAAACGCGGCTCGGTATGCGCTCGATTCTAATATTAGGCGGCCGTATGGGCCGGCCGATCAGAAAATTTCAGGCAGCGCGCGGCTTTTAGTACAGACCTGGTCCGCTGCACACGCAAACGCGACGATAATCAGCGCTAACTTGGCTCTAACTATTCATAGCACGTGCGCAATGTCGTGCCCGGCACGTTGCCCGGATCAGGCGTCAACTCGTAATGCAGCCTCTCTGGCCTCTCTTCCTCTCCTCCCTCTCTCTCTCTACCCCTCGTTACAACGCGCCCATGCACGAGGGGCGCATAGTTGCGCAGCCATCGGCAACGCATTATCGCCCCGCCGATCGCCGCCGACGCGATCCGCCGCATTTTACTCGGTGAATATTTATGAGCGCCGACCAACAATCGATCCAGGTAGTGTTAATTGCGCGTCATCGGGGGCGATGCTCATAACGAAACGTTCAATTTGTTTCATCGACGCGGCCACTGGGCCGGCGACGATTGATATTAACGACGTCACCGTTCTATCGCGATTTTAACGACCATCCCCTGGCGATACGGTTTTGCCGGGTGTTTCGACGATGAATCAAGCCCCGGCGGGGACTGCACTCGCAATTAAAGCCTCCCGATCTTTGATAAACCGGGGAGAAGTCGACGGGCGACAGTGAATCATGCCGGTTTGCACTTCCAGGCGGAGGAAGATCGCTGGGAACGAAATGTACACGCTTCATCGAACCTGTTCCGCCGGCAAGATCGTCACGCGGGCATTAACGAGCCCGATGCTCGAGACGGGAAAGAAAAGTGCTCATTTTCTCGTTACCAGCGCGATATAAGGTATCGCGATGCTCGATGGGATCCGCTCGGGGACGCGCACGCGATAATTTATGGCGCACGGTGGAGGCGACAAAAATGCGTCGTCCGCGCTAGCCTCGTCATTAATCCCGATGCTATTATCTATTCTCCTCCGTATCTGGCTGATAAATCTCGCCGGGCGCGAATTAATAACGCGGCGACCGGGCCGGATCAATCTCATTGCCAAGGCCCCGCGCAGAGTGCGACCGCGGTGGAAAAATGTGGGAAAGAATGATTAGCCGCGGCGTCTTCGAGAAACTCGGCGTCTCTCGCGGCGCGGGCAATTTGCTCGCCTTGAAGCGGCTGGTAAATCACCTCGCGCCGCGCGACTCCTCTCCCTTCTTGTTCGGTAAAAAGGTAAACAGTGGAGACGGACGTGGCTCCCTCTGCGCGACACATATTCGCCGCACGATTTTATCATTATCCTCCTGTATCACGGGACAACGCGAGCCGGGCTCGTTCGCGGCCCTCCTCGCCGGAGCAATTTGCTCAGCTTGATGCGCATGCCGCTCTAACTATACGGAGTTTACGTACACGTAACAGCACACGTGTCTCACACGTGGTGGCGTCCAGAGCGGGAAAATATCTGCCGGCTCCCGGCGCTCTTATTATTCCTAAACGCGTCATCATTAAATAAATTGGCATGCTCGCCCATAGGCATCGCCGCTTCCACGTCGTCCACCCTTCTCGCTGTTCCGCTCTTCGCCTCTTTCTTGCCCGCGCGTTTTGCTGCAGCCCTTTGCGCTCGGTTCTTGTGGCGTATAAGCGCTCGGGGAAGATGAGTCGAAAGCACGCGGCTGTTTTAAGGCCCTTCTTAATCGTAAATCGAGGATGGAGGGTAGCGCAAGAAACGTAGGAATTATTTAAAGCAAGGGTCCGTTTTCAAGCTGCTTTCGCTGCTACTTGTTACATCCTTCATCGTCGTGGAAGTAAATTCCAGTGACCAGCGTAGATAACGATGCGAGCGTTGTCGAGGGAGGGGGGGATAGTTGCGTTTTCCATGAGGCCGAGCAGCAGGCATACCAGTGATCTTGGCTCGTAATGAGAGGAGGCGATTCATGCGATAATCATCGTCGGAACACAGCGCAAGAACGCCGCGAAGCAGCGCGCAAACTGGCATTATCCTACAAACTGTCGATTAGCCGTGGCGACGATATCGCGTATGGGGTTACATTACCAGCTTGCAAGATGTTCGCCCAGCAGGCGGGTAGAAAATGGGCCCGGGGGAGGAGACGCCGACACGTATTTGCCCCCTTGACGGTTCGGCCTCGTCGCCTTGGCTCGTTTGAATACGGCCACGGCGATCGAACCATGATATGTAATCTGATTTCCCGTGCTCAGCTTTATTACGTACAAGGATCCGATCATATTATCGGTGTCCCGTTTCAATTACCACCTCTTTGTCTCTTTCACGGCGCACGAGTAATAAGGGCCATTACGCGGCGCGTAACATTATACGCGTACCCGTAATCGCGTCGGGGATGCGGTATTTTGAGAATTACGAAGGGAAGTGCCGCTAAACACTCGGGGCTGGGATACTTTGCAGGGGATATTACGACACTCAGAACCGACGGAGACGTGCTTCCACAAAAGCGGCCATTTTCGATACGGGGAATTATGAAGAAGATGGATTCCTTCTCATTCGGCAGCAGTGCTCGTATTACTCAAAATCCTTCTGCTCTTCTAGAATCCTTCTGCTCTTCTAAAATCCTTCTGCTCTTCTAAAATTCTTCTGCTCTTCTAAAATCCTTCTGTTCTTCTAAAATCCTTCTGCTCTTCTAAAATCCTTCTGCTCTTCTAAAATCCTTCTGCTCTTCTAAAATCCTTCTGCTCTTCTAGAATCCTTCTGCTCTTCTAAAATCCTTCTGCTCTTCTAAAATCCTTCTGCTCTTCTAAAATCCTTCTGCTCTTCTAAAATTCTTCTGCTCTTCTAAAATCCTTCTGCTCTTCTAAAATCCTTCTGCTCTTCTAACTTTGCCAGAAAGAGAGGTTTCAATTTTTAGAATATTTCTCCGCCGATTGAAGGATCTTCCTTCATCCTCGAGCCATTAGTTTCCAAGTGCCTATCTGCTAAGTACCCGCGATGCGTTTCACATAAACGCGCGAATGTTGCGCTCGCAACGTGGCCAGGTCAGCCTGGAACAGCGAGGAATCGGAGTATGTAATACGCGTCGCGGAAATCGCTCCCAGACTCGAAGAGGACGAACGTAGAGTTATGCTAACGAGGACGGCGATTTGCGTTCCAGTCTGTTTATCGTCGCGGTGTAGCCCCCTCGAGTCGTCGCGCGATTGGCAGAACGAGATTAGACCGCTCACGAGGCACCGCGATAAGCTGCTGCCCCATTGTTGCCCGCTCTCGTTCGCTTTTAACGGCGCCGCGCAAAAGTGCCCGCTTCTGCACGTGTTCCCAGGCATCAGCGTGGATTTCGCGACGATCCCAGAAATCCCGGCTCCACCTGGTCCTTTGTGGATTTTCGCTGCCTTCCCGCGCCTTTAATAACGCACGCCAGGCGTTATCTCTGGACAAAGCTTTCCTCTTATTACGGGGGTGATGCGAGCGGACAACGGGTAGGAAGACACTCGCTTCTTTTTCCTGCGGAAATTGACTCGACAATTTATTAGGATTATTTAGTAGGAGAATTGCAGGGCTAGTTGCTGTCTTTCTATTTCAGTGGGAGGATTTTCCTTGGGTTCGAATTTCGAAGCTCGAAGTTCTTGCCAAGTAGGGCCGTGGGTATTAGGGTGGCCCTTATATTCAACCCGCGATTTCTTCTGCTTTCACCGCCTATACGGTTCCATTTCGTAACAAAATAGCCACTGAAAAAGGTTATTGCAATCGGACAACTGGAAAGACCACCCATAGCCACATCCGTGTAGTTTAAGAATCTCCTTTCCTTTTTATGCTTCGGATAACGCTTACAGTAGAGTAGATGCACCATTTGTGGCCACTTTAAGGTATTGGACCAGTTTCGGCCAGTTCTTAAAAAATATAATATTTTCCCGTATAAGCAATAAATGTAAGCTTATATTTCTGGCGGTATACTAAACAAATATTTATCATGTGAAATTCTACACTTAATAATGATCCGCAAGCAGTTTTAAAATAAGATAATTATGCACATGGCCAAAAACAGTGCAATGGCCACAAACGGTACACCTACCCTAATTTTCGTCAACGCCAGGGCCACCCGATTATTTTTCAACGCTCTCTCAACGCTGGCGAAGCAAATGGCGAGGCTGCAGTACAATACTGTTAGAAGCCTAACCATAACTAAATAACTAACTAAACGACTAAAAACTAACTAAATTTAAGAAAACTAGATAGTTATTGTGACGCATAATGTAACCATATATATCGCCGAGCTTTACATTTAAAATCAGGAAACGAATTTAAACCTCGAATATCAGGTGGGAGGGAATTATAGTAATGAGCCGAAATATAAGCAAAGGATGATTCAAATTTAGATGTCAAGTGTGTCGGTATGGACACACATATGTATATATTATTCAAATAATTTTTTCTACTGTTTATAGTATTAACAAACATTACCGAAAAGTACTAGTAACAATTTGTATTCATCTCCTTATAATTAATTCGCAAAAAATACTTGATTTTCGAGCGATCTGACTCAAAGGGACCCGCCGATCTTGGGTTCGAGTCTCATCGTCCTATTTAAGCTCTTTTCTTCAGTATTCGCAGCATCTGCGTATCTTACCCCGAAATCTCGTATCGCTACTACTTAGTCCATCCCTCCTCGCCCGCTGCCTGGAAGATCGATCGAAACAGCAATCGGCTAGGATCGAATCGAGTCGAGAATCGACCTCCTTAAGCCTATCACGCTACTTAGTCCATTCGCGTACCCGCGCACATGTTTATCGACTCTATTATTCGCCCGTGCACACCATTTATTATCCTTATCGCGTTTTAAAGGTTCGGAACAGATAACTGGAATAATACTAACGCACGGCGCGCCAATAAACGCGACCGTTGCCGTTTAAATTTAGCCATTAACCACGAGTTTTACGGCTTTAATATCACGGGGCACCGGTGACTACGAAAACATTCGCGCGGCGTGTATTACCGCGGCTGCATCGCGATATAAATAATAACACAATGCTCGAACCCTCTCGAAAGTCCAAGCCACTGTCGCGTCCAGTCGGCGGTCTAATATCACGGCTGGACGGGGATTCCAGTTACCTGAATTACCACGTACGGAGGAGCAATGGTTTCCGAACGGATGGGGCGCATCCCGGCCGGTGTTTACGAGCACGAGGGGAGCAAATATTCCCTTTCTTATCAATCGGGGCACGTGCATCAATCTTATTTCTCCCCCGTTGTCCTGACACGTCCGAGGAAAACGCGGCCCCGCGACGTCGCTCACGGACGTTTTTGCGCTCCGGACCTAATGGTTTCCGCGATACGATCGAAGGAGATCGACCCCTCCCTCCCGTGCTGGCCGGGGTCGTATCTTTATAGCGCGTGCAATGACTCCTTTACCCGGGCAGCGAGCGCACCGCATGCACTGCCCTCATAAATCCGTCAACCAAACATCATTAACTCGGTGTTATTGGTGCTCGGCCGCGACTGGCGCGGCAGTCTTGGCAGTCGCGAACAGACCTCGCTATTCTCGACTCCCGTTCCCTGATGAATCGAGACATGCCGCGGGTACGCGCATCAGCCCGGCGATTTCCATCGTTCCAGGCGGGGGGAAGCGCTCGCTCCGCCGTTCCCTGTAACTCAGGGGAGACACGAGGAGGATTGTACGCAACGTCGTTCGTGCGTACACCGGGGACCGCGTCCCGCGACGATTCAGCTTGATTTAAGTCGTTACACATTTGCGCTTCTTGCCCGCGCTGCCTCGTAACTTCAACTGACTTCCTCCCTTCTTTTTTTCTGCTTCCAGGTAAGCACGGACACGCAGCGGACGCTGGCGCGCGTTAAGAGCAGCCCGGGACGAAGCACCGGCGAAACTCCATCCTGCGGCGCCGTATGTAACGAATCATTATACTCGGCGCGCGGCGTTAACGAATCGCCGTGTCGTATCGACGGACCTGGGCCCGATCGCGGGGCCGGCTGGAGGGGGGAGGCAGCCGTAATCGATGCCCGGCTCTGCGATCCGAAGCATGCTCGCGCGCCCGTAATTTCTGAACGACGCCCGTAATTCGTCCGATCCGATAATGAGTCGCCGAAGCTCGTCCCGCGGATCGAAACGGAATACACGCGGAGTCCCATTAAAATAATTCGCCAACGGCAGAGATTACGCCCGGTGGGCTGGTTTATCGCGCTCCCCTCATCCGGATATCGATTACCGTGAATCACAATTTCCTGCAGCGCTGCTGGCTGGCTTTCCCACAAACGGAGCCCACAGGGTGGGAAACGGGGGTGGGTGGCGAGCAACAGAAAACGCTCTTGACGCTTGTATACGCCGACGACGTTATTTACCGGGCGGTTTTACCGTGAATCGTTGACGTCTTACGATCGCGAGTGAAACGAGCGATAAACTTAGCGAGCAGCCGCACGGCGGGCTACGGCTGGGTACAATCGAAAATGGAAGTCAAACAAGCGGAGGAAGATCGCAGGGCGTTTTACTAGCCCCGAAGGCGTGCTGGAAACACACGTCGCGATGATGTATCACGGCTGACAGTTTATACTGCTCTCACCTTACGCCTATGTGTCTATGGATGCGCCATTTGTAGATCCGTCATTACCGTTTGTGCACGCCAGATGCCCGCGAGCGCACGCGCGCTCGGGATCTCACGCGCCAGCGGTGAAATAAGCGCGCGCTCTGCTACGTTGGTATCGTTCATTTCGTGGGTGCGTTTCCGCGCCGTGTTTCTGCCTTCCCGTGTACTTTGCGAGGTGCTAAGAGGTTCTAATTCCAACTATTAGAATGGTACTCTCTCTTCTCTCTTCTATTCGCGAGTTGCAAACGCTTCTGTTTTTCATAGAATTTATTTTCTTCTCTTCAATGCGAAACGGTCTTTTTCTTTTAGGATTCAGAGATAAGGTGAATGTCCCAATTTCTGCTCATTTAAGAGGTTACTCGTCATAAAGAAGGTGTTAAGAATTTGTTTGTGATCAAAATTTGCGGAGTAATTGATTAATTCTTTAATTTAAAAACTATTTAAGAAAGATATTTCAAGATATTTAACTATTAGTAATTTGTAATTAAATATATCATACTCGTGCAACACTCGCGTAAATGTTTAAATAATTTAGAATTATTTTCTTGCAACTGTAGTACAAACGTAACGCATGTAATAATAAGAAAAATATGAAATGAGCAGAAATGGGAACATGAGCAGAAATTGGGACATTCACCTTATAGTTTTCTCCTTTTTTTACTTACGTAGCAATGGGTTTTGTAATTCCTAGGGTAAAGGACTCAATTACTGCCACCTTAAGCTATTTTACTTAAAATAACGAATAAACAAACGTTGTAAAGTCATACACAAAAAAAATTATGTAATTCAACCTATAATCTATACTATAATCTATACTATAGATTATATACTATAGTTTATTTATTCGTTATTTTAAGTAAAATAGCTTAAGGCCACAGTAATTGGTCAGGTGTCAGTAATTGGGTCCTTCACCCTATATATTCGAGAGCCACGGAAAAAATGGACCTCGGACGACGGGATCCGAACCCACGATATATCTTTGGGTCCTCTGCGCTACTGGCCTTACCAAAGTTGCCAAATCCGAACCTCCGAGGTCTCCTATTCCGGGCTTCCTCTTACGATGATTCCTGATCCCACGCTTATCAGACCCCTTTAACATCCCGGTGTATAAATATTGCTGAATCGACACGCCCAACCCGTTGCCATCGAAACACAAATATCAGAAAGCGGCCGGCTGAGTTTGTCAGGCCAGGTAGGCTGACTACCGGGAATTTGCCTCT
Source organism: Andrena cerasifolii (assembly GCF_050908995.1). Taxonomy (NCBI): domain Eukaryota; kingdom Metazoa; phylum Arthropoda; class Insecta; order Hymenoptera; family Andrenidae; genus Andrena; species Andrena cerasifolii. The sequence continues at coordinate 10,153,355 of NC_135124.1, read as the reverse complement.
CTAATAAGCGCCTATCGACTGGAAACTGGGATAACTCGTGTGAGTGAAAGCTAATGATTCGTTCCGAAGGAGAAAGTCGGAACTGGCGGTGGCGGCCAGTGACACACGCGTCTTTTGTCAGCCTCGCGCTCGCTCGTGTTGCCGGGCGCAGCGTGAAAAATAGAATAAGAAGAAAATAAGAATCGTGTCGCGTGAGTCACGTCCGACCACGGACGGAAACGGTTCCGACGCGATTTCCGCCGCCACCGTGGCCTCTGGAGGCGATACAGTTTCACCGTGTCGCGATTTATCGGGACTCCATTGTGCCACGGGAACGGTCCAATTGTTCCCGCCTATCGATCGTAAATTTTCGGCTCCCTGCCCCGGCTGGAAGATATTGCATCGATCGCCGTATCGAACTTGTCGCGTTCGCGAATTGTTTAGGGATTCCATGAAATTTATGGCACTTCCTTGTTCTTGGTGCACACAGATGTGCTCAGCCATCCCTGATCCATATATAGGTCAAGACTTTCATTCAGATATTCACGTTATTAACACCCAGCGCGCTCTTGCAATTAAGGAGTACACGGAGCAAGTGGGAGATCGCAAGGTTTTACTATCTTCGATCACAACGCAGTGATCGAAATCAATTTTTTTTTTAATGTTCCACAGATTTAAATAAAATACCCCCAGTCTTTTCCCCAGGAAAGCTGTAGTCCATAACAGAAGAAATCGAGCTCCGCGTTAGTTTCGACAACAACCCTCACGCAGCCCCATTAAAACGCCCCTCTCGAAGGGCCTGTCGCGCGTTTCGCGAATTATTCGCGGAGTACCGAAAACGTACACCGACAAGTGTGGCTCGATAAGCGTCCGCCCTCTGGCAGAAATTTTGTTTTTCTCGCGAGAATGCCTCCGGCGTCGATTTCAGTGGCACTCGCGATAATAACGTCGTTACGAATGGTAAGACGGTAAACGTTGCACGCGCCACGTGACGCGGGATTACTTGGCTCCCCTGTGCCACATATAATGCGGCGATTAAAACGGGCCACGGTGTTCATTAACACCGCGTTCGGCCTCGGTTTTTCGCTTCATTATCAATTTCCACTCGAGCGGGGGCGCGGCTCGTTTCGCGTAGCCCGCCGTATCTCGCGGTTCCCGAATAGAAACGCGGCACAATTCCCGTGATTTGTTGCTCGATTAATGGGACCGTGTACACGAACCGTCGGATCGATCCAATATTCGCACGCTCTCCGCGCCCTCCGTTATCCCTCTTTTCTCTCTTCCGTCGCTTCCCTCCCTTTCGCCGTCGCTCCTGCCCTCCTCCGCCCTCGCTCTATCCTCATATGCCTCCCCCGCCCGTTCCCCTTTGGACGTCGAATACGATATCATCGCTAATAGCAGCGACGTCGTTGCTGGCGGCGACGCGAGATCGCTTACGATATTTTCTCCGGAAGGTTTTAAGCGAGTCGCAGCCGAGCCTGCGCGGATCGATCGGCCGGATAAACCGGCCGATAGACACAAAGCATTGTGGGCAGGACGATGCAACGGCATGCGAGAGCAGTGCAGCTCTCGGCCGTTCACCAATACCTTCCCGAGGCAGACAAAACGACGAACAAACGCCCGATACCATACCGATCCGCGGCTCCAGGGGCGCAGCGAGTGCCTATCGCTGTTCCTTCTTCCCTGGCTTTCTCTCGACCAGGGCCCCCTCGCTCCGCGACGCTGCAAGGATTTTTCGATGCACTGCCGCTGGAGGATACTTCCTCGTGGATTGACTTATCTCGCCGCGGCGTTGGTAAGTGATTGGCGTCTGAAGGATCGTTTCTGTTGGAGGCGAAGCGAACTGATGGGAGAAGTGACAAGGATTAGAAGGATCGCGAAACTCGCTACTAGCATTTATCAAACGCTAGATTGTTCTTCGTGTTCTTTAATAACACCGGGGCACGTCTGGTCAAGCGTCTAATCTCTAGCATACTTTCTACCTCCCCGTTTCAATCGCCCTCGGGATGACTGGCATAAGCTGCCAAAATCAAGCCACTTATTCCCGCCGCGCATTACGCACGGAATGGCCATCAAGGGACGCAGAGAAAACCGTGGAGCATTTCAAGCCGATCCGTTCCTGCAATAGAGTCCACCTCGCGCACAGAGTGCATCGTGCACTTCTCCCTCTTCGCTGCAGCTTCGACGTCCCGTTCCATCTCTCGCTCTCGCTCCCTCTCTCCATCGCCGCTCTCCTCGTTCTATTCCAGAGCTCGTTATTGAATTTGTGCGTCGGCCGAGCGAGCCGACGATATCGCCTTTCAATATCGCTTCATTTGGCTCACGTTCATTCGATTTGCGGGAATATCTCTGACTGCTCGCCCCCGACCATCGCGTCACCGGCCAACGACAGCGAGGGCCCTCTCCGGAGCCACTCTCTTGTCATCGCGCACCTCAGACTAATCCTTTTTAAATATTCCATTCGGAATCAAGCGGAAATTAATCGGATCTTCGGCCCGTCGTCGCCGCTCCCCCTCGCTCTCCCCCCCAACCCCTTTCGCCGAGTTTTGTTCCACCGTCAATTTGTTCGAACTTAAAGCGACGCTGATACCGTCCGTCAGGTCGCTCGTCGTTAATTAAACGGTTTGTTGTCGATCACCGCTCGCCGCTGATACAGAGGCGAATCGGATTCGCGGCTTTCACGGTTTCGAGCATTGCGCAACCGAATTAGATTTACGCAAGCGAATCGAAAGGTTGGCGATCGGTAATCGACAGGTGATGCATAGTCGCGAGGGATTCCGGCTGCTCGTCCCCGCGGAAAACTCGGGATTAGAGTGGCATTAAGGATGGCGATTTAGATACACTCGAGACGGGAGAAGTTTGCGGCCTAACGTCTCGGTGGTGATAGCTGGGGGATAAGTGCGCTGCACCTGGACGCGCTCCCCCCGAATCCTTCGAACAGCACAGGACACGGTTTACGACTGCGCTCGGTGTACTTTATCTTGGCCCTGACGAGCCCCTATCTTAATTGCGAATCGTTCCGTTGACGAGGCCGCGGCACGCTGCGCCACGCTCCGTAATAGCATCTCGGTAACGTCGAACGCAACGTAATAGCAGGCTTTTACAATCGCGTAGAGTTTAAAGTTTACGCGATAATAAAGGTGATCGCCGGTGGGAGATAGGCGTGTAATGGGTAGCTTCTAATTAATACGGATTCATTTGGAGAATTTATGAATCAGCGCTGCGTGCGATACGACCGTTTCAAGTTGCCCTTTGTTTTTTTTTTTATATAGATCTCTCATTTAAATTGTATCCATCTGCAGAAGTGGCGAGCATTTCGCAGCATCCTTTCGATCGATTCATTGAAACGTTGAGCGAGCACACGGTGGCCTCGCGCAGTTATTCACGAAATAAGTACACGCCTGGAAGTGGATGCTTGACTGTACGAGTATTAATATCCTTGGGTGAGGGTTTTGCTCCAGGCTCGCTCCCCCTTCTTTTCTTTTGCGCGAACCGTGACCTCCAGGTCCCTTCAACCGCAGCCTACTTTCTCTGAAATCAAGAGCCCCGCTTCGACGGAACAAACGTTTGTACAATTCTGGTCGCCGTGAAATTTAAATCAATTTAATCCTCCGCTTCGTGGACATTCTAACCGCGGAAACGTCATATCGCGAGCTATTAATTCGTAATTTAGAAGATAGACATTCCATTAACAGATTTTCAATCCCTGTATATCCCCATGGACAATCAAGCCATAGTGAATATCACATACCTTAAAAACGCCATTCGATGAACCATTAAGGAGTAAGTAATTACCGAATCACGTCAAGATTCACTGCACCCGGTCGAACCTCCCAGTGCCTTCTGACATTCCCTGCAGCAGGAAAAGTGACTCGGGATACCGCAGAAGCAGCAGCGTTAAATCGAACAGATTGACAGCAGCTGAATACTACTCGAGGCTAATTAAAGATTCCCCGCGGCCGCGTCCAGATGCTATCAGCCTCGCGCTCGTTTATCGGAGCAAATACGTTCGGCGAGACATCTCTGAAAGTCCCTAGACACAATAATTACCCAATGCGAGAGAGCTGTCTGCGCAGCCTATCCGCGGACGTCAAGATACCGAGATAACGAGGGTAAGCTCTGACTGACGGACTCTCCAGGGCTATCTCGCCGACGATAATGGCGCGTAAAAAGGCGGGGTGCGCCGCGTTTACGATCGGGAAGACGTTACTCCCGCGAACTCTCGGCCTACGGTCGGCGGTGTCGGGCCGATTATGCGGGTGGCAACGCATCGATGAATTTAGAGGCTGTAAAAGGACAATGGGGAAGCGGGGACGCATTGTAGCCGGCTCCCTAGCGGCGCGTTCTTTTCACTGCCGGGGCAACCAGCTGTCCGCGACCGACCATAAACGACGGAGCGGACTGTAGCTTTCTCTGTGCCGGCGTGATTTCACCGGGATCGTACGATGAAAACGATGATCGTATATTTCATACGTGTACTCTCCCCGACAAAAGTTAGCGCCACGGTGTCACTCCGACACGCGTGCACGGAATTTCACTTGGTCCGCGCGAGCTTCGGCGGAGTTGGCCAACGAGGGACGGGCAGTGATTCAGAGGGACACTTTGAATGTTAGTTAACGTGTTACGCTCGTTTTTGCGCATGGTTTCTGGAGTACGTAGTCGGAGGTAATGGTGAATGACGAATTGGAGTTCGAAAGGGATCTATGAAATTGCGCAACCCCGATCGCGTTAAGCCGCGCTCCCACTTGTCACTGCTTAAATTCACCCTTAAGGATACCCTGATCGAAATGAATCTAAACGATCGTTTGTAAAGCAAGATTCCCATCCGCTCGGCGCGCTGGAAAAGCGAGAAATGCGTTTCGCTGGCGTGATATTTGCGCCGCCGGTTGCACATATAATTACGATAATACGTCGGGGGGTAATTACCGGGGACTAATGAAACGAAAAAGCGCGAGATAAGGAAATTGCGGGATTACGCAACGGCCGGCTCGCCGACGCCACGCGTCGCGCGGGGAAAGACTTCTGTTTGCACCGATGATTGGAAAGGCGGGAAATACCTTAATAAGAGATCGCGACCGCGACATGGCGTATCGATGCATGTATCGCGCTCGTTGCGGGGCGAATTCGTTAAATAATTGCGACCGCTCGGTGGACGTGGAAACGCGAATTGCAAATCGAGAAGCCAGACACACGCGCGTCCCTTGATACGTTCAAATCCAATTTATCGGAATAATGGCGCAATGGAAGTGGCGGTTACGCGATTCTTGCTCGCTCGAAATGTCAGGCCATCGGTAAAGGCACGTGTCGAATATGCTTTTGCGTTGCTGCAAATGAGGAACGTGTTTCGAATGACCCACCAGAACAAGCACGGTTCATTTTATTCATTTTCCGCTTCGCGATTACAATATTGCCGCTCCTCCTTGTCGCAAGCCGGGTGACTTCGTCAAGGGCTCCCCGCAAGAATATAATCCCCGGCAGGCGAGCAGTTTTTATTTTTTATTAACGCGCGGAATTTGTATCCAGAATGTGAATTTTCATCGGCGAGGATTTTACATAATTCAATTCCTACAACCTTGTTTGCTTTCCTTATAGACATTCTCCGTAGGCCATTATTCAAACAGGTATTCCGAAGAATTCCTACGTCCGCAGACAGACTTGCAGTTTGTATTCTAATCTCTAGTCACGCGTTGCTCAAACTTTATCCTCAATTTCACCCTCGAGCGCGGAGCTATAAACTCCTCTAAAATAGCGAATTCCCCGTAGCTGTATAAAGAAAACACGAGAAAGATTAACATCCAGGCTGTTAACTGGTATGGAAGTATCCAATCCCCTCGTCCATCAAACGGAACGCATTCGCCTGAAATTGTCGGGCGCGGATTTCATCGCTAAAACGGTTCCCCAAAGTGATCCACTGCGCGATGGCGGCCGGCTTAAAAATAAAATCGAAGGTCGAACGTCGGGCACGAGTGGTCTCCTCGCGTATTTCAGCCGCGACGATACGCGCTTTCCTTCTATCCTTTTTTTAACGGCGATATTGAGAATTAATCGTTCCAGCGATTCCCAGCGGGAGACGTCAAAGAGCCCGGAGCTGTGGCCCACTTTCCGGCCTATAAAACGATACACCGTTTACGTTACACTTCTCTCAGAGACCCGGTGCACGCCCATAAAACGTTCTCTAATCGTGGCCGAGTTTACGCCAGGCTTCCGAAACTATCGGGGAACCTGGCGCAGCCGAAATGCTAATGATTTTGCGGAACAACGCCACCCGCGTACAGTCCCCGTTCACACGATTATCCGCCGTACGCGAACTTAAGGGTTTGCACCTAGTCTGGGGGCCGAAAAGAGGAGAATGTTTGTGAATTTTTTTTTGAAAAAGCGGAGGCATATATTTTCGCAGAAGTTTTTGCACTTAAAAGAGCAACATTTAAAGAACATGAGATATATATCAAACACTACTGCACCAACCGGTGTATAGTTTCGATTTTATCAATGAAAAATGGCTTCATGGTTATCACTAATGGCCGTTTTTTCGTTGATAAAATCGAAACTATACAATTGAAAAAAATCCCCTTGTCATTCGGTAGATTCTATATAAAAAATCAGACCACAAAATTTCAGAAAGATTGGTGCAGTAGTTTTTTAGATATCTTGCCCACAGCTTTTTAAAAAGGGTTTTTGGAAGTCGTCGTATTTTTATGATAAAGGTAAATATTTCTGTACAAAAAAATTACCAAATATTCTTTAAATGTTGCTCTTTTAAGTACAAAAAGTTATGTAAAAGTATATTCTTCTGGTTTTTTAAAAAAAAATCACAAACATTCGCTTCTTTTCAGCCTGCTGACTAAGGGTATAATCTCTTAAGGGAGGATTCTCGTGTGGCAGCCCTCGAGATTCATGAATTTTATTAGAAAAAGCTATTGTTAATATCGTATAAAATTATTTTGGGATATAAGGAGGCATCTTTAAAGTCGTAGAATTTTTTTTCACGTCGATTCTTATAATTTATTAATTATTACTGAATCTTGTTAACCTCTTCGTATATCTTGTATGAATGATTCTCCTGGTTAAGACGTCGGGGGAGAAATATTATCCCGTATTATGCGAGTGTCGTCAATTCGAGCAGCGTTGCCTCGATTTCGGGCTCGTTCAATTTCCAGACGTGTTATCGAAGTTCCCGGAGCAGACGGTGCACGAGAACTCGGTGTCTCGCTATGGATACACGCGGTCCGTGAAAGTTTCGCAAGCTCCCGTCAGAGGAACTCTCATTCGGATGCGAGCGGGAGAGGCCGTTTATTTTAGAATTTCGTAATTCGGGACGAAGACGAATTTATTCGATTGCTGAAACACGTACCGCGCTCCCGGCTTGCACGCGTCATGATAATGCAAGATTTGTTGCGCCCGTAAAGCCCCTTAATTTACAACGGCCCTCGGCCGTTCGCGTTGGGCGCCGTTTTATTAGAACGCGACGCGAGGAGAGCGGCGTCATTATCGTCCAACGAACTTGAATAAACGCGGCTCGTTAACAATCGGCCGGCTTGTAAAAACCCTGTCTGACGATTCTGCTTAATGAACTCCACGGTCCCGCGGCGAGATTTAGTGGAACGTTAAGTCGATGTCTTTGGCGTTTATCGCATACAGAGTAAGTTATATGGTATACAATTTTATTAAAATATTACCAGAGCCGGATTTGTATGTAGGCTAAGCAGGCTGGGGTTTTCAAGTCAGAAAGAATTGTTATCAAGCCCGTATGTAGGTAGGGTAGACCGGGCTAGTTGTGACATTTTTGCGTTTTTTATTTTTGTACCTTTTTCGCATTCCATATTTAGTACTACCAATAACTCTCACTTAAGGGGTCATGCTCAGTCAGGAGGCCGACAAAAGAGTGGTCTTTGGAATTTTTTTACCCAAAAGCTATAACACATTTCTCAAAAAATCTTTTTTCCTTTTAAGGATTGCATCTAGTACCTTGCATCGTAATTTTTTCATTTAAAAATATTTAGCAATAACTAAGCTATTGTCCATCACTCAAAGGTTCTCTAAAAAAAAGGCTTCTGCGGTGACCACTGCTGCTCGAAAGTACTAGATGCAATTCTTAAAAAGAAAAAAGATTTTTTGAGAAATGTGTTATAGCTTTTGGGTAAAAAAATTCCAAAGACCACCCTTTTTTCGGCCTCCTGACTGAGCATGGCCCCTTAAAGTACGTATTTTCCTCTACCGATGACCGCGATCACATGTAATTAAACGAAAACCACGACCTTGAACAAACCATTTTGGAAGTCGAGACACTTTACGAAAAGAGGCTAATTCTGATTCATATAACTATATTTTCCTGGATAAAAATAAACTTAGCAATTGAAAGAATCTGTCGCACTAAATATACAAGGAAAAATTATGAACAATCTGTTAAAAATAATAAAAACTACTGAAATCAGTTGCACTAAAAAATACGATTATCATTATCCGTTTCATACGGCAACTCACAATTAATGCAGATATAAAATTGATTTTTTGGTTTCGCACACTTCTCGTGTGCCCGTTTTTTGCAGTGCATTCTTTCGAATCCACTTTGCGGGGTGTTTCTTTGACAATATGCCCCAGTTGACACCACTGTGTATAAAATGCTATACCTAAGTTCATACCAGTTCGGTGTATTCTTATGTTCTTGGTACGAATCTGTGGCTAAAGGACCACTGACTTAAACGAGGTCATATTAATTTACATACATTTATCTGACAGTCAGGTACAAAAGATTGAAGTGGAAAGAGGAAAGTTACTATCAGTACCGAAAACAAAAAACCTGTAATAAATAACGTGGCAACGCGTGAACCAAGTACAAAAAAAAAAACACCATACAGACCGTGCCCGAGCGACAAAACTTTAAACAGCTTTGTAACAACCTGCCCCTGTCACATCTAGCCCCGGTCTCCCCTACTTAAATGAAATCTGTCCTGATCAACGAGCAGGTACTTACACGTGTCCAGCAGTTTACATGTATTTAGCATCGTATCACGTCTCCACATTGAATGGAGAGTCGGACTGTAGTCGAACAAGGGGGAAGCGCCGTGGACGTCGTTAGAAAGCTTTTCTTTACTTTCTATCCGCACAATGCTATACCGCACGCAGGCAGATCGCGCAAATGTCAATCTTTCTCCTCGACGTTGTTGCGTGCCTCTGGGAACATTGTCGGTTAGCAGTTGCACAAGTCCACGCTCGCGAGCCAAGCCAGGGCCCGTCAAATGCGCGCGCGGGGGATTGACTCGTGGTTTCTTCCTTCTGTAATTACGATTTCTCCTCGGGGCCGGCTTGAGCCCAGCCTCGCGCTCGTCCAAATTAGGGAGACCGAGGAAATATTTATTGAAAGCTACACCCGGAGATACTTGGCCGCGCGAATTCGATATGAGCACGGGTAACACGCCGCTCAGCTTTCTCGAAATTGCATTCCGCTTGGAACCGCGTATTCATCACTCCGGGAACGCTTCTTGAAGTCCCGACTCTGTACGCCATTTAGGTAATGTCTTCATCGCGCACCGCCGCGGGGAACCACGTTTCTTTGCAAGCACGCCGAACGCGGCTGTCTTAAACCATTTAGCGCGGGGCCTTCGCCTCCGCGCGACATTTCGAATTGAATTCGCGATGAGATTAACGATACTCGTACTAAATTGACGGGTGAATTAAAAAGCGCGGGCTTAAAGACGGAAACTGCAGCGGTAATTAGCGGATCGTCGTAACGAGCCTGCTGCAGCGTGCAGAAGAACGGCGCATGCTTCGAGGAAATAATTGGCCGGCCACGTTTTCTTCGCGTCGGGTGGAAAGAGTCCCTAAAATCTCTCGGCAACACCGTGTACACCGAGTAATAACGCCGGGTTAATTATCCAGTGGCAGCAGGTAATTCCTCGAAAGCCGTTTACCATTCTAGATCCACCATCTTAACCAGCGGGCGCGCGAACGCCGGCCGCGGAATATGTTTAAAAGCCCCTGTTCTTTTTCAACCCGCAACACCGAGCTTCTTTTACATAACCGATATCCTGCAACAATCGCGAATCACGGCAGCCCGCGAGGCAATTACTCTGTACACGCGCTGGCCACGAAAATTACAGCTTTCCATATCTGTACGAGCGATTTGCCTTGTCGTTCGTTTACGCGAGCGCCAATTTTCACGCGTAGGAGAGGCGTGCCGTGGTGGCCGAAGGAAAGTTTAACGCCGACATTTCTGCTCACGCGGATACGGAATTTTAATTCCAGTCTTTACCCGCCGCGATGGTACAGACAGCGAGTCCAGTGTATCAAGCCTTGCTAATTATAGGATAGAGGTGTATAGGAGTCGGACCTGACTCAGGCCTATGTTCCCACGCCACCTATCAATTTGATTAATAGATCCCGCGGTTGAAGTTTGACCAAAGCACGACTGGTGTACGCTTCGGTCTTCCTTTAAACGCCACCGTATAAATCCACCCCGCAAATTATCCCCCGAGCGGAGCAGGCGTGACAGAGAAAGAAAGTGACGTCCCAGTTGGCGGGGGACTAAAAATTGACTGCCTCAAGATCGTCTGTCTGGCAGCCGGCGCGCCAGGGAGATTTCCAAAGGTGCGTTTTGCTCGACAATGGCAGCCGGAGGAGCACCGTAGCGCTAGAGGAAAAGCGAGTCAGTTCGAGATACCGCTGCGCTTCGTTTTCCCGATCCTTGACGCGCCTCCCTCCGTCACAATGCGCGTTTCTCCCTCGCCCTCGGGCTAAACAGCCGCGCGACTGTCGCGTAACGACAGAGCGCGCGATCGCTGGCACTTCTCGCACGAGGCCCGTTGTTCGAAAAAACTTTGTGCCCGAGCAGCACGCGACAGGGACACCGATGCGCCGCTGTTTTCCCGCTGCTTGCGAAGGAGGCGAGGGGTGGCGGGTGGGTGAATCGCTGGCGCAAACACGGCCAAGGGGAGGCAGCGAAGGGCAACGTTTCCCTGTACAGCAGGGGATAGGAAAAACAAGGGTCGCGCGGGGTTGGGATCGCGCGCGAGAGAGAAATCGAACGGCGATAAAAGCGGGAAAGATAGAAGAGACGAATGGTAGAGGGTGGAGAGGGCAGGGGGCGTCTGACACCATTGTTGCCCTTCTTGGCGCCAGCGCACCCTTTCGCGCCCTCGCGCCACAGAGGCGAGTATAATGGAAATACGCCACGCGAGGCGAGCAAGGGCGATCTACCCTTTGCTCTGTGGCTCCGCAGGTTGGCGACATCGGGGATCGACGTCTATCACGGTCGAGCGGATCTACGTCGAGTCGGTGATCCATAAGCGGAGTTCTAAGCGTGCCAATAGCTTCGCGCTTCATGGGGGTTGCTACCGTTCTCTGTGCGGTAACGCCGGGGGGGATGGAGGTCAGAGTGATGGTCGAGGGAGAGTTTTAAATTTCAGTGCGTCGATCATGTGCAGTTGGATCTTGCAATTTATATTCCACGGAGTAAAGAACTTCCTGAGACAGATCAATGCCAGGGAATTGAAGTTCATAGGCATATCTAGAACTATCAGTTTCGATCTTTCCCTTGACCACTGTCGATCTGTAACGGGAAATCGTTCAGTTTCGGTTTCAAAGCGACGGTATATGTTTCGCAATGGCGCGGAACCTGTTTGCACGCTGTCGAACGAAATTCGCCCGCTTCTTACACCGATTCGATTCTTCCAGCTGGCTTTCGCGCAAGCGTGTCGGCTTGTTCAATAACAATAAAGCCATTTCAATTGACACACATTACACGAGCGTGTGCACGCTTAAACGTACACAGTGGCGGGCGGGGGGTAGGGGGGAGGGCCGGCGTGTGTGGTCACGCTTGGATTGTACGCGATCTCATTGCCCGTCGGCATGATTAGCGAAACCGGGTCACTTGCAGCGCTGTACAATGCAATCATTCCGCATGCAAACTAATCTTCCTACCACCCACATCACGCTGCGCACGGTACACGCTCGGCTTGGATGTGTGCTGCTATCATCGTCACGGGGGCTGCTCCTCGCTACTCGGGGATTAATCTTGCGAATGCACGCGCGGATTGATTCGTTTACGGACAATTACAGGGGGTACATTCATCTCTTTCGTTCCCTCTGCTCTAATTACACCGTGATCGCTCATTTTTTCCCCCTGTCACTATGTATATCGTCCACGCAATTCACATTAGCGAAATGCTCTTTGATAGGCCTCGCTAATACAATCCACTCTATCCATTCGAAATTCACGGTATAAATTTATATAGTTACGAAATCCGACAGCTTCAAAATCTCCCTTTGCAAAGAAATTAGATTTAGGTATTCTGTACAAGGAAAGAACTCGGGAGGGTAGCGGATGCATCTGCCCCGGGCGCCGATTTGAAATCTTCGTAGAGAAAAGACGTAATTTTGGAAAAGCTGCATTAATGGCTTTATTCAAATTTATGTATCATACTAGCTTAATAAAATACCCGGCGTGGCCCGGGCAAAACTTCGATTATCACGGAGTATCAACAGGGTGGAAATAAGGAGGAAGGGTTGGGATGTCCAGATTTCATGGTAGCTTATATTTTCCACAGGGTTCTAGAGAGTAATTATGCAAAATTTAGTCCAGATCGGTTAAAAGAATCGGGATAAAAAGTATTCTATATGTTATTCCTGGTCCTAGAGTACGCGTAGTTACGACGTGATTAAGTAACAAACATCCATACTCACTTGCGCATTTATTATACATATATTAGCAGGATTATTTCATTTGAAATAGAGGAGACACATTTTATCGAAAAGAAATTAAAATTTATCTATGTAAAACTTATTTATCTGTTATCAAACAGTAAGCAAATTAGGGTACCTGCAATATGTTTGAAACCAGTTAATAAACCGATTATTATACCCAAGTCTGTTTTATGTAGAGTGTGAACCCAGCCTCCTAAGCTGGGCAACACAAGGGGGTAAAATGTTTGCGCTATACTAATCTAGTTTCCTTCCTGACTCTGTAGAATTCCCACTGAACCCCTTCAACTGGCACCCAAAATTGTTACCGGTACCACTAATAATTTTATTCCATGGATATTTCTATGAATCGATTAGAATAGGACACCCCGTACGTGCGTTCCGCCACAGCGATGTCTGACAGCGGTGGAATGCGACGAGCTTTCCTGGCAGAACGATTTCCCCAGGATATATCCTATATATGGAGCTCGTCCTTCCCTTGCTCCTACCTATGGTTTCGTTCTTCTGTATGCAAATAAGCCGACACCTACCTACGCGGCGCTTCGTGTCTTATCTTCATCCCCGGGAGGTTGGTTTCTCGTTCGAATGAGATCGCGTGCGAGCTTCCTGCGAGCCTCCCTCCGCCGCGTCTCTCATCGCCAGACGTCCATCCATCGTGGACGCTCGGACGTATCTTTGACGCTTACCCTCCGACCGATAACGCTTCGAGGGTGGAAAAAAATAACAGAGGGTTCGTGGTCTCGGGGATATACGTGTCGGGTAAACGATCGTCGTAGGAAACCCGCGGGAAGGAAAATAACGTAACAGCCTCGTGGGTGCGACGCCTCCTGCCGATTAGGGACGAGTTATGATTGGAATTGATTTTTCCGCGGCAATATCTAGCTGGCGCTTGAATGGTTAGATAATAACACAGGGCGAGGGATCTGCGGGAGGTTTAATAAGCAAAATGTAAATTATGGGAATCATCGTATTACGAAGCGAATGGTCGTTCCCAAGGGCCGCTGGGGGATTTATAGTTCGGAGTCGAGGAATTACCTAAGTTCGACGCGAGTGGATGTTTAATTGTCGTGGATTTTACAATGCCCCTAGAATTGGCTATTATTCTATCCGCCCGAATTCAAATATGTCGAATCGTTAGTACAATAATGCGATAAAATGCACATTGGAATTACAATTATTGTGGACATTAACGGCGCAGTGTTATTGATACGTCTGCTATTAGCTCGGTATTATTCAGGCTGACATTTAATAATTGGACGGTTCAATTATTTCGATCGATCCGCCGCTTTAATAAGGCAATTAAGCGGGGGACATATTACGTGCCATTTAACACGATTACCTGTCGCCTCGATAGTTCGTATAAATTGATTAATTCGCTGTTACATATTGGAGGCACGGAACTATCGTGTGTACGGCAGTTTGCGTCATTTATGGGGAAATTACAGACGCTCGAACTTAACCAGACCAGAAATTAGATACAAATTTAGAGAGGGAGTAAAGGGCGTAAATGAATAAAAAATAAGTTTATACGTGCACTTTATAATCGCAATAGTGTAACTTTACTCACAAAGGTGGTCCCGTAATGAATTAATAAAGATCCTCCCCTTACCGTGTGCACGTAGGCTACAACATATAATTCTCGTGCCACTAACTCAAGTCCACCCTGCAGAAAAAACCCTTCCACATCCCCAGACAATTACTCCACTAACAAGGGAAGGTCCCGAACCCGAAAATTCAAAAAATTTTGAAACTTTGTGAAAATGTAGGGGATTCCCTCCTAATTACAACGAAATTTTTGTTTGCTGCCCAAATTCACTAGAAGGCGGTGAAATTAACCCCTGAAAATTCGGCTACTTTCCGATTTTGTGTTATAACTCCCGACGTGTAAGAAATACAAAAAAAGTTCCAAGACAAAAGTTACTTCTTTTAATTAGATCTATCATTTGGTAAGAAAATTATTTTACAGTTCGCGAGTTACAGCACAAATTCGGAAAATAACCGGATTATCAGGGGTCAATCACACCCGTATATAGTGAATTTGGGCAGCAAACAAAAATTGCGCGATAATCGGGAGAAAATTCCCCACATATTCACAAGGTTTCAGAATTTTTTGAATTTCCGTGTTCGGGATGTACCCTTGTAAGATATACCACTACGAGAAGTGTATAGGTACCCACGTCACTTGCCGCGAGATCGCCACACGAAAGTCAGAGAAAGAGATCGCGTGGAACGTAACTGCTCGCAGTTACATTTCGCGATACAGGAGGATGGTTTTTTCACAAGGCAGGGCATTAGGGTGCAGCAGCAGAGCGGAGGCCAAAGCTAGAGCGGCACAGGCGCCTTACGGGACGGTGAAAGAAACAGTTGCGTCGTCGGTAATTGCGCGGGGCTTTAATTAACAAAGCACAATGGAGGGAACGTACCCATTGCCACCCTCATTGTCCTCGCGTTAGATCTGTCCTAGCTGGAGCCCTCCCCCTCTCTGTATAAAACCCACACCCGTCCAACCCCGCGTGCACATAAACGCGTCTACACACGTAACCACTGTAAAGAGGGAGGGCGGTTTATCCGCCTCGCTCTTTCGAGCTCTGTCGATTATTTAACGCAATTATCCGTCGTTCCATCGTGAACCGTCCTCGTCTTCCCTGCCCGCCGCCCTCCCCATCGCCCGCGGTGCGCCATTGTTTCTTCTCGGTCGTATCGATTCGAGATACTCGTTCGACTGGTTCCTGTCTGCTCGCGGGATGAAAAGCCCGGCTCGCTCGAGGAGCGGGGAGGAAGAGGGAAACCAGCGTTCTCGATTCTCGACGGAGGTGATTCTTTTCCCAGGGAATTTATAGCCAGCCACGCCGACCGATTAACCGTTAAAAGGATAACCGAAACCGCTTCCATCGCGCGCCATTGTGAGAGCGTTTCGGTGTTCCTCCGGGGACACGTTCAGACGTTGTTGATCATTGTGTCGCGCGCGATAACATCGCGGTGGCCGGATGATATCGCGAAGAAATTGCCGGTGATCCACGGAAATTCCTCCCCTCCCGCTTTCGCCAGGGAAACAATCGATGTGTGCGCAGCCAGATCGGCGCCTCCGGTCCGCAAATATTCGTTACCTATGCGATTATTTGCAAAAGAGCACCCCTCGGCAGGCGCAGGGTTCGCAGATGTAAAGCGTGGAGGTTCGAAAATTTCGCATCCACCACCCCAGAACTGCCATCCCCGGGGGAATAGTAGCGTCCTGAGGGGGGAAGGGTCGTCGGATTCGCTTCATGATTGTTATTCACTTAGATGAGGGGGAGGAGAGAGGCTGTTTTAAAGTTTCCAACGGCGAAGGACTCTCGTTGTATTCCCCCGTGATTCCAGCCGGCTGAAGGAAACCTGCAAATTGTTGTTGCTGGGATCGAGGACACTCCGCCGCAGATTCTCCTGACAGGGGATGACGGTAATAGTATTAGGGTTAGTGGCGTATCTCGAGTGGTTCGAGCTGGCAGTAAGATAGCGAAGGGCTGCGAAGAAGAAGCAGAAGAGAGGTGAAAAGGTAGAATAAACAGAGGAATATAGCGGCTCCAGGAGAGCCGGGGGTGTAAGAGTGAGGAGAAGAGAAAAAGAAGCTGGCTTTATTGGCCTGAATTGCCGGAGGATTAATTTCGCTGGATTTTAAGTGGAACGCCGTCGCTGGAACACAGTCCATTAAAAATGATAATATTTGGACGGCCGATTACCCTCGTTTGTACGTCCAGGCCACTCCATTTTTTCCCCTCCCCGTAAATTAGATTCCAACCCCGAAGGAAACTTAGCGAGCCACGACGGTAGACCGGCAGACACGATAAGAGAAATCTTATTGACCTTAAAATTGGATCGCACGATACTTTGACGAAAAATCGCTGACCGGCCAGCAGTCCTGCGCAGACTCCCTTCGACGATCATCCCGCGATGGAGGTTCGGTGCTCGCGAGGTGTCGGGCGCTTAGAATTTAACGAGCTTCGTTATTACAGGGTCGTCCAATCGAGTCATCCAGACTCCTTTGCCTGGGATTGAATCTTATCGCGGGAGGGTGGGGGCTTGTTATTACAAGTGGGAAGAGGCTCCCAAGGAAATCTGAAAATTCAATTCCCTCCGTCGCGCAAAGAAAGCTCGCTAATTCTTTGCCCGCTCGGCGATATCGCGTTAGATTGGGTAGAGGGATATCGCGATGGGGATCTCGCCGCTTAATTGCCCGCGGGCTCGTCCCGCTGAAAAGCTCCGCGCGGAAGGAAACAGCGCTCGTTAAAAATTCCAGCTACGTATAAGCTATTCCACGTCAAAACGAATAGGTGGAACATTCAGTTTCACCGATTCTCTTCAGAATTACAGCACTTGTCGATAACCTTGCAAAAATAAAGTATACCGAATTTCAACGGCCTACGTCAAATAGTTTTCGAAATATTTAATGTTAAAGTTTCGAAAATTGAAACAAAATCGGCTGACGCGTCTTCACTAAAACTGTAATATCTCGGTCATTTTTAAAGATAATGCCACCGTCTTGGGTTCATTTTAAAACTGAAGGAATGATTTCTCAAGGGATGACGCGTCAGCCGATTTTGTTTGAATTTCCGAAATTTTAACATTAAATATTTCGAAAACTATTCGACATAGGCCGTTGAAAATCGGTATACTTTTATTTTTGCAAGGTTATCGACAGATGCTGTAATCTTGAAGAGAATCGGTGAAACTGAATGTTTCGCCTATTCGTTTTGACGTGGAACAGCTCGTATCCCCGAGTACCTTCCTTCGAGAATCTCCTCTCACTTCTCCTTTCGCTGGTCGAACTTCAACGCTAAGCGCCGCTATCCCTCGGAACCAGGAAGAAAGCCCGCCGCGGAATTAGAATTCCTCCTTCGGCGATGTAACATCGACGGGATGTAAACTTAATCACGACGCCTAGCACGGTATTTTTACCGCGGCAACCTCGATAAAAATACCGCGTGAGGGGGCGGGAAAAAAAAATCTTCGCCCCAATTGGTCGGCTGGTTTATTCTCTCCAAGGTGTCGTAAACAAAGTGTACGCCGCTGAAATATCAGCCTACTTTCACTGAATCGATGGAGGGCGGATATCGGGGGGGGGGGGGGGGTGGTGGCGCGAGGCTGCCCGATAACCGCGTTGAATTAAATTTTCTCGATTGCGCTCTCCTTCATCCTCTCTTCGTCCGTCCGTGTACGCGGACGTAATGCGGAATCTGAAAATTGAAATTCTTTCCTTTCATCCGGAACAGAAGATCGGCCGGGAGGAGAAAAAAAAATTACCGTGTCCCGCCTCTCGAGCCGCGTGGTCGCCGGGCTACGCGAGATATCACGTCGGATCCGATAGACGCGTCGCGATGAAAATCTCGTCCCCGATCGTTTTCCACGCTGAGGGTGGCTGTAAACAGGGCGAGCTTATCTTTCCCTCCGGCTCGAGGGGCGGCCGGGACCCTTTAACCGAAACCAAGCAACCTCGTCGATAAACCTTAAGTTCCGCGGGGGTGGCTGGGCCGGAGGTAAAACGAGAACAGGAAGGAGGACTCCTGTGTATCTTCCTGCCGTCTATACACCGCGCCGCAGAGGGGAAACAACACACTGGGACGGGGGCGCTCTGTATGAGTCAACGTCAATCTCTTAATCTGCCCTGCCCGTAACGACATGCAAAGCAGCTTCTGCCGATGACGATAATTAACCCGCATTACCGCGCTTCATTGCCGGCAACGTGACTGGCTGAATTATTCAATCGACTGTGAGAATTGTCTTTGGAGCTCGGCGAAGAAACAAGGAGATGTGTGCTCCACGAATGCACGATGGAAATGGTAGATTCAGCGCGAAGTTGATTCTCCATACTTGAACCTCGTCCCTTGTTCTTTAACGAGACTAAAGTTCTGGCATTTTGGAAGCAACGTTCTAAAGATTGATTGTACACTTGCTAATTGACTCGAGGAATCTCCCCCTCGTTCGATTCGACACGCTTCCCCATTGCCGCCACCGAATTCCGCCTCGGAGCCCTCGAAATCAGGTGGGTTTCGCGAATCGGTTGGTAGGCACCCCGCAGCCAGAGATTCTGACGCGCAATCTTTCGGCCCGTAGCCCTCGTAAACTCTCGTGCAAGGGCTTTCCCCTGGATAGCGAGGAGGGGGGTATCGGGATCGATGTTGGCATACGAAAACAGCGAAGAGTCAGCCCTCCCCGGTTTCGAGCGGCGCTCCCTCGCCCTGGTCTCCTCGCTGTCGCAGTCGCATATCCGGGGGTCTTTTACCAGCGGAGCGTGTAAGCTGGCACAAAGGGAGCCGTGAAGGAGGTAGGTCGCAGCCGGTGACTGAAACTCCTCCACCCCTTCGCGCTGGCTGGGGAACTTTTCGAAACTGCAATTTCTGTATACCTTTATCGCTGGCCGCCGCCGCGCGTAATTCCGATCGCGCTTGACTCAGCTTTTGCATAACCGCATAACCCGGAGCGGTCCCGTCGGGGTAGTTCTAGAATTCATAAAAGGGTAAAAGGCTAAAATTGCGGCACGTTTTCTTCCCTCCCGCGTCTCCTTCCGTTCCTTTCCACCCTCTCGGCTGGCTCCCAATTCTCCCCTTATTCCACGGTATCGCACAGTGGCCCGCGTTCCACGAACGTAAATGTTCAACCGGCAATCATGCCCATAGCCGGCCGGGCAAATAGTTTTCCTGATTCGATGGGGGGCGAATTTTTCTTCCGTTTAAGGGAACGACTTCTGCCCGCCTACCCTATCTGGCGCCAAACCGTTTCGACTCAGCTTCCTTGGTCCCGGGATTTTTAGGCGAGTTCCAGTCTTGCGGCAGCTGTTAGAAGCAGAATGATTTAACTGTATCTCATTGGCGCAGCATCTGTAAAGCTCTGCGACTGAGTAGCGTAAACGGGATCGCTTTCAACGCCTGCAGCGTCTGTTTTATGAAACGGAAAACACCGCGAAGGTAATTCCCAGGGTTCGCTGAGAACAGAGGTTTAAAATCGCGTAAAGTAGCTAAGTTCGCGAGGTATAATCGCGCTTTCCATCCGTAGATACTTGGAGCAAGTTTTCGTTCGCGCGGGGAGCGCACGGCAATTTCAGGCTGTGTTCCGTAAATCCTCCCGTTGCCCCGGCTCTTTTTTCATTTTCTTGGAATGGCGGCGGAGGAGAGGCGGACTTGAAGGGAAACTGCAACGAACTCGCACACGTCTCGAGCTCTCATCTCTTCTTCTCGAGCTCTACGGCCCGAGCCGAGGGAATCAATAACTCCTCGCGACGGAGTCACCCTCTCGTTCTTCCGCCCCTAACCAAAGAACCCTGCCCGTAACCCCATAAAACGTCCACGGGGGACGGCTCGCATTGTGAAGATTTCGACTACGCAGTTTCTCGCTGACGAAACCAGTCAAGGTGCCTTCGAAGGTGTCAGATTTTCGACGCGCAGCGAGGGGGTGATTCCTCCGATATTTCCGAAACGGTGAAAGGGATTTTAGGAGGCGTGGGACGGGGTAGGAGTTTGAAATGTGTCTGGGGGAGTCTTTGATCGAAAGTACCTCGTGAAACGTGGGATGGGGAGGGTGATTATTCGAAGGGGTTAAATAAGTGGAGTTAACGGCATGTAATCTAATAGTAACATGTTGTTTTATTTCCATTTTTTTCTTCATAGTTTCAGCACTTATTTTTTAAGGTACACAGTGTTTTTTCTGGGAGAGAAGAGTTTGGTAATAGACTTGAATCTAATAGTAACATGTTGTTTTATTTCCATTTTTTTCTTTATAGTTTCAGCACTTATTTTTTAAGGTGCACAGTGTTTTTTCTGGGAGAGAAGAGTTTGGTAATAGGCTTGAATCTAATAGCAACATGTTGTTTTAGTTCCATTTTTTTCTTCATAGTTTCAGCATTTATTTTTTAAGGTGCACAGTGGTTGTTCAGGGAGAGAAGAGTTTGGTAATAGACTTGAATCTAATAGCAACATGTTGTTTTATTTCCATTTTTTTCTTTATAGTTTCAGCACTTATTTTTTAAGGTGCACAGTGTTTTTTCTGGGAGAGAAGAGTTTGGTAATAGGCTTGAATCTAATAGCAACATGTTGTTTTAGTTCCATTTTTTTCTTCATAGTTTCAGCACTTATTTTTTAAGGTGCACAGTGGTTGTTCAGGGAGAGAAGAGTTTGGTAATAGACTTGAATCTAATAGCAACATGTTGTTTTATTTCCATTTTTTTCTTTATAGTTTCAGCACTTATTTTTTAAGGTGCACAGTGTTTTTTCTGGGAGAGAAGAGTTTGGTAATAGGCTTGAATCTAATAGTAACATGTTGTTTTATTTCCATTTTTTTCTTTATAGTTTCAGCACTTATATTTTAAGGTGCACAGTGTTTTTTCTGGGAGAGAAGAGTTTGGTAATAGGCTTGAATCTAATAGCAACATGTTGTTTTATTTCCATTGTTTTCTTCATAGTTTCAGCACTTATTTTTTAAGGTGCACAGTGGTTTTTTCTGGGAGAGAACAGTTTGTTAATAGACTTAACATTTTCTTAGAACATTCCAGAGATGTTAAAGTTGTCTTACATTACTTCGTTGCCTCACTGTCAACGACCTCCTCCCTGCGTTTTTAAAAAGTTACCACCACCACACATTTAGCTATCGATAGAACTGAGCGAACACCACTTAATTCCCCTGCAACTCATTAATCGCGTCCATCCACCCGAAACGCTGCAATTACCAAAACGCTTAAAAAGAAGATCCAAGCCCCGCTTCCAGAGTTTCCCATCGAAACTGCATTACTTTCCGCGAACGGCTCCCCTGCATCCTCGCCGGCAGCGGCGGGCGCAGCACGTGCGGCCCGTAACACTTGAATGGTGCCCATTAAGTAACGCGAATATCCTATTCTCTAGCGTGCCGCGGCCGAGGGTTCGCGACCTGTCGCCGTTAATTTATTGCGAATCAACGGTATCGTAAAACACGGAACGGCGACCGTGGCGATACCGTGCACGCGGCCACGGAAAATGAAGTTACACGGGCGAGCGAGTAACATCGCTAATTTATTAGATTCTGGAATGCGCGCCCGGTAATCTCATCGATCGGTGTATTTGTCCAGCTGAGTGCACCCGTTAATCTTGCGCAAATGAAATAATGGTTTCAAGCTTTATCGACGGATAATGAATTTTAAATCGGATCAGCTCGACGGGCATTAATTCCTCGTTGGTTGGCGAGCGCGCGCGTGATCCAGAGGCTGGATTGCAAATTAGATTATCTATCTCTATCGCGGACTGCCCCCTCCCCCCCCCACTCTCTCTTCGAACCCCAGCGACGTTTACTTTCTGCACGGGTCACCCCGGCAGTCCGCTTCCCTTCCTTTATTTGCCTCGTTTTTTCACGGGCCAGGCACGTAGCTGCCTCCGACCACGAAGCCAAACGGCGCGATAGCACGGAATAAAGGCGCGGCCCGACGCCCGGCTCATCTGCATAATAAAAGTGGAAACGGTCGAGATATGAAATCTTGAACAAACTCCGCGCGCCGTTTAAATCTTTTGGCGCGGTACAGAGCCTCTTTTAATCGGGGCCCGATCCTTCTTCGTCCGCCGAGCGTTTTCCCTTAATCGTTGATTGCGCGGCCGTGTAAATCTCCCCGGCCGATTTGCATTTTCACTCCCCCGACCGTTTCTGCGTTCCTCGATAACTCGACCGACGGTCGCGGCCGGTGCGAAGCCGCCGCGTTATCGGGAACGGTCGCCCGTTAATTTCGCGATCGCCGCTCGGTCGGCGGCGAAGGAGACCACGCGCCACGGAATTCCTGCCGCGATATCTGTGCGCCTCGCTGGCGCGATTAAACGCCACGATCTGCCACCGGTTGTTAAAAAGGAAACAATGTGGACGGATTCGCGCGTGGACGATTTCGTTGGACTTTACGAGCCGCGATGCTCGTTCGAGATTATCTGGAACGAGTGCGGGGCGCAATGGTACGCGCGTTTCGCTGGCAAGATGCGAGCGGGGAACAGCTTCTGAAGCCTTCGTCCACGAACGCAGATCGCTGGGCGCATATTCGATTCTAAGTAAAATCTGTATCGCGGGGAATCGTGGGCATTATATATCGCTGTCGTTGACATTGCTGTCGCCTCCTCGCGGCTGGACACTTTTGTGCAACGGGATCCTCGGTCACCCGAATTTATGCAGCTTCCTCGATTTCTCTGTAATTCTTGTCACCTGATTTTCTTGTCTACGTTTCACGATCCTGGTAGAAAAATAAAAAATCAAATTCTATACTATAGTATTACCAATGGCACGTAGGACATTTTCCGATAAATTTTTCTTTTTTTAATTTTGGCACTTACAGTATTTTCTACAAGGAACTGTTTTCTATTATATTCAACTCGCAGCAGTTAAGCTTCCTCTTGAATAAAAGCCTGCATAATTGACGAGGCATTGAGAGTAAAAACAGACTAACCCATACTTTTTGGGTTACTAATTCATACTACGTACTAATTCTATACAATAGGAAAGTTAATTTTTATTCAGTGCGCGTTAGTCCGCTTTTGCCTTCGATGACTCAGACAAAGCAGTGAAAATGGTTATCTTTGAAGTGTTTCTATTCTGAATTCTATTCCGATTATATATTAAACACGCCGTCGCGATACTTTCTATCGATTCGGTTAACGACACCGAAATTCGCCATCCACCGTTTTCCCTCGACAGAGACAAATGGCTGTCGTCGATCCGATTAATCCCGGGCGCAGTTTACAATCCGAGGATGCACCGGTTAAATAATTACTTAGCCAAGTTACGGGGCTTCGCGGAGTGAACGCGGTAGGCGCGGTAATGCGCGATAATTCGTCGTCTATAGGTTGGCTCGCGGCTGCTGCAGTTTTACGGTTGCGTCGTTATCGAAATTGCCGACCGCCGTGACAAATGAAGTCGAGGCAATTTTCCCGCCTAATTTCCTCGCATCGCCACGAATACCGCGTCCGTGAAAGTATCGCGGTGATCGTGTGCAGCGCAATTTTTTCCGCTCCCTGCTACCCCCCTCGATCCAGCATTTCCTGCCGTCGAAGATTGGTTTCGTTTCATCGTACTGCAATTTTAATCGACGATTCGCTGGATAGCCCTTTTTCCCGCGCCGTGTCGACTCGCTGATGGATCTCGAAAGCGATATAGGAAATAAGACTGTGTTCTGTGTCGATCGACGAGGGTACGCCTTTTTTATCTCGAACTGTGGCGAGATGAAGCAATGAATGTTTACTATGCTTCGTTAGCTGACTTTTCAATGCGCCTGTAATTATTTAAATGTCACTTCTGTAGTGACATTCGAAAGAATCATAGAGGAGCTTGGAATAATTATTGATTGTAGAAAACACTGCAAGTGGGAAAAATTAAATTTTTCAGGAGAGAGAGAAAATTAATTTTGATTGTTAAATATGCGTAAATATATCTACAATAACAGAAGTATATCGCAAATTTTTTTATTTTCTGCATTAATGTAGTCCACATACATGAACAGAAGAATTGTATTTGTAGAAAACCCTGAATACGCCACTTCTTAATTGTAGAGAAAACTGCCTATTCATTTAAATTTGCAAGCACTGTGACTGCCAAACTATTTAGTTTACCTATCGCTTAATTCGTTTTTACACTATTTTCTACTGAAGTGGCAGTGGACGTACCAGCGGTACTATCTTTTAGCACTATTGGTTACGTATTACAAGAGGAAATTACATTAAAATTCTATACTATAATATTGCCATTTCCACGTAGCACATTTCCCGATAAAATTTTTATTTTAATATTGACACATACAGAGTTTCCTACCAGGACTCTTTAATTATGTACGCGATGCAGATCCCATCTAAAGTGATCATATCACACAGCGTAAACCACATTTAACATAAATAAGCGGCAGTTCGGAGGCCAGCTTTCCAAAATTGCAATATCCAGATGTTCGTATTGGACCACCTCGAATATTATGCCACGTCCAGCCTCTCGGTATCTGTAATCGAAGATGTCGAAACCCCACTCGAGCGTAATGGGTTTAACCGGCGTGTTTCGGTTCGGTGTCAGAGCGCCGGGCGTAGTTCCTTGGATTTGTATTGCCGTGATGGGCGAATCGGTGGTAAGTGGGCTGGTAAGAGGATAGAAGAGGGTGGACGGGCCATGTTAACCCAGTTTCTATCCAAGTGATCAATACGGGAACGTTCGTGCCCCATCGCAGCCGCTTATTCGTCTTGAAAGGTTCGCGCCTTGTTTACCCTCTTTCCGAATGTTATTCCCACCGTACCAGAGAGAAAAGCCAACTCCCGGGGTGATCGTATTTCCATTGCATCCGAGGTCTGGCTCCGCGCGTAATTATCACAATAATCGCGACCGTTGGCACCGACTCCCCACGACAGTCTTTGCAAATACGTTGATCCGCGTGAGCGTTGCACCAGCGAGGCCCTCGCAGCTCTATTCAAATGGCAGGCAGGTATTTTCAATCACCGCGGCGCGTTACTAAACCCGCCACTGACACGTAAACCGGGCTTCCTCTCACCTAGTTTACAGAATAAATAAGAAAAACTTGAGGGCATAAAAGATTCGAGTCGGAAACTTGATCGGCGACTCGACAACTTCTTTCCGTCTAATTCCGTCGTAACCAATCTCCCGCTAAAGCGAATCAAGCAACCTTGCCATCGACACTTCCAGAGAACGCGTCAGCGCCGATTTTATCCCCCATTTAAAAACATGAAGCCTCAGCTGAAAGTTCTAGCAACGTAACGTAGACATCCACGTTGCTTGCTTCGTCGCGGCATTTCGCAGCACGAGACAATAAGCTCCCCTCGGCGTATCGTCGAGCCGTGCCATTGAAAATTATTCCAGGGAAAGGCAGGAAGCATTTGGTCCGATATAAAGAAAAGAAATGGAGCCTGGCACACGGTTGCCCTCCGATAACAGCCATCGTCGGCGACGCGGCGTTGTTTCCGCGCGCTCGAACCGCGAGCATTGATGCGGGAGCCGTTGCACGGCGCTGCAATAACAGTAAAACGGCAATATTGTTGTCCCCGGCGAGCGTATCCGCTCGGAATGCGCGAGGATCGCCGTGTATATCACGTTCTGGCGCGGTTACACGCTCGAAGGGACCCCGCGCGGCGGTATCACACCCCCGCGGCGTCTCTGGCTCCTCCGTGGTGGCGAGGAGTTATCGGCGTCACGCGCATCCGTGTGTTATCCTTTATTTGTTCGCCGCGTCGAAGGAGGGAACGGCCCGCGCGACAGCTCGGCCAGAAGGGTTTCTGCTTTTTATTCGACCTGAAAGGACGGCTCTCTTTCTCCCTCGATCCTCCCCGTGAAATAGAGACTCGCGGCTGGCGTGACGACGCGAACGAGCCTTGAAAAGATGCCCATTGCTGGGCGAGCCTTTGCTTCTCGCGCGTTGATAGGTGGCTCGTTGTGGTCGCTGGTCGTAACGCGGCTGATTCTTCGGTTCTGATGGCTCGTCGCGGGTTGTTTGCGTGGAACAGTGTGAGGCGAGTCTGCATGATTGCGTTCGAAGAGTGTGCTGCTCGTTGGATGTGCATGTGTAGGTAGGTATGGCTGAGTTTCGAGTTAATCGCTTGGGATTTAACACCCAGGACTTCCTTTCTGGACTTAAGTACCTTGGTACGTGAAATACTACTTGTATCCCTATTCAGGAGGATTCAATAGTGGCGTGAGAAAATTAATGGGCCCTGGATCTTGGAATTAAGGAAAGAATCTCAGTAAATGAATGTTTATGCAATGAATTAGGAACTGAGGGGCCTACATAGTGGCAAGTAGGCACATGCAACCGTATTATGAGTTTAGAGGGCGACGAGTTGGTGGAGAAATTATTTTCATAGGAAATGCGGTACGAAATTGTAATTATTTTAAATGCTACTTGAATTAGATGGTAAATAGCAACTATTATCAAATTTTTAGCTGGAAAATCAATTTTATTAGGTCACGTGACTTTGAGGAGTCGAGTGGCCCCTTTTACACTACGCATTGATCTTTTCTCAGCGTGAAGAATATTTAATATGGTTCTGCTCGGTGAAACATAGATACTATTATATCAGGAGGCGATGAAATAATAATTACACTACATTGCAGAAATGAAAATTGCCTGTTTTTCACCGAGGCTCCTCAATTAAGTTGCCCTGTATCTGTAGAAATTTCGTAGTAAAAGTTGGTTAAATTGCCATAAATTTTCACGAAGGTCAGCGGGGGCCAAGTAGGAGATACCCTGCGTAAATAGAAATATTTGGAAGGTCATAAATATTTCATGAAATATTCTTCTCCCATCGTTCATCAGAATCACCTTCCACTGTGCCTTTGACTCCCAATGACGGGTCACGACTCGCCGTGTTTCCAGCGCGCGGCCTGAAAGGGGGCAATCATTTTCTCATGATCTCTCGTCCCTCCCCCAAGACCGATCACTTTCCACGTAGCACACACGCTGCTCGGGCCCTGGACGTGTATTCCGCGGCATTTGTTCGACACGGCCGCGTGTATTAACGCCTCCTCAAGGTAAGGTCGTGCCTCCTATTCCCAGTCGGAGCGTTCACCGTAATCTCAGCCGAAGGATAGGCCGTGACAAGCGTGGTAATCGCCAGCCAGAAACTCGCCCTTTCGCTTTGCCAAACAGCTAATTAATTAACGTGATTGGCGGACAGAGTAACCTATGCGTCGCGGTATCGGTACATTGGTAGGCACTAGGGCAAACAATCAAAGCAGTCGAGGAAGGAAGCTTTCACCCTTAACGATATCGCCTTCCACGTCACTTGAACGAGTCGTCGTACCTTCGCTAGCCACTGCATCTACATACGTAGATATATTATTATATTATTACACGCACCTCGATACACCCAACCTCTCAAAACAACTACTGTACAAAAATTTCCAAAAAAGTCTCTGATCTATTATCTTCTAGTCTTTGGTTCTTCCGAATCCAAAAAGTTTATCTACTTCGGCTTGCCCAAGTCTTCAGATTATTAATAAAAATGTCTAAAAATTTTCAAAAGCTTGCCAAACTATTGGACCGCCCCTTCGTGTCCCGGCTGCTTTCGCAACGCCCCTAAATCTGTTCCAGCAGAAGTACAAACTCTCCGTTGCGCGTGGGTGTACGCGCTTGCATCGGACGCGTGCATGCGTTGCACCGAGGATAGGTGCACGCGTTCTCGGCTGAGCACGCCGAAGCCAATTAACTGTAACCCGCGGGATCTGCTTGCCGAGACAGGCTTACCAGAGTAATGCCCTACGAAGCCCTTCGACGCGAGGGGGGGCATGCCCAGACCGGCGAGATGTAAGGCCAGACAAGAAAGACCGTGTATGGTTTACCTTTGTAACTCGGTAAGCGCGATCCAAGTAACACCGTGGCAGCCGTGAATTTGATTAAAATGCAGCCACGGATACGACCGATCCGATCATCGGCTCAGAGAGGATCAGGCCGAGGGCTGCTCGGTATTATAATATAATTGCCGTGGCCGCCCGCTGCCTAGGGGTGAGTCATTTTACACAACGCTGAAAAATCGCTCTCGACGCACTGCGGATCATTTGAGAGTGGGATATCTTTGCGCACCCTTTTGTCACTTTTCAAGAAACCTCTCCGAACGTTTCGTTACCTATCTGTGAAATGTTAAAGATGCGCGAATAGAAACTATCGCGGACTTCAAATCTGCATTTCAAGCGCGGTATATTTTACTCCAGATCGTCGTCCTGCCAATTTTCTAATAGTAAACGGAGAATTGAAAGAAAATAGATAGACCTACATGTATCCACTGCGCAGTGATTGGATCGGCGCAGTAAATTTCGTGCCACGACGGGGGAAAGAATCCGAGGCGCGTAAACGAGGCCAATTAATTCGCGGAAAAAATCCCTTTTCCTCCGCAGCATTCGTATCGGTCCGTGCGATCGTAGGTATACTTTTCCTCGGTAACGCGCAACTCGATTGCTCGACAAATATTGGAAACCGCGTAGTAATCTTGCCAGCGCGGTGCGCCGAGGTTTACACTGGTTGGTTAACTGGAAAATTGAACGTTTGGATTAAGCCCCGGGACCGTCTAAGTGTTGGCGCAAATTTAATTAAACCGCGATAAACGTGTACACTTGTACAATTACACGGAACGAAGGGTCCGGAACGTCTATGACTCTGTACTCTGCGCCGCCGCCCCCGATTAACCCTCGAATTTCATGAAACGAAAATGTGCATGATTCATCGACAACGCCCTCCACCCATCGATTCCAGCGTTTTGCTAATCGAGCAGCGAAGCAAGCAGACGCGCGGCGGCAATACTCGCGACACCGTTGTTTCGTTAATCGCATCAATCAAGCAATCGAGGTTCGCCACTTGCGCAGCCCCCTCGCGTCGCATCTCGTCGTAATTGTCAGGCAAACAGAAGCTCCTCGTGCCGTGGCGAGGTTTGCATTGGTTAGTTAACTGGAAAATTAGACGTTGCACTTTCGGTTAAGCGTCTCGGCGCACGCTGTGTACACGCGTGCAATTACGCGGCAGATCGGGCGGCCGAGAGCGGATGGCCGTGATAGCCGTATCTACCCCACGTAAAGCTCGGGCAGGATATCGCGTGCGGACAATGATTGCGAATTAGTGATTGCAAATTATTAACGAGGCACGCAGCGAGGCGTGATCATCGCCCGGAGTCGTCGACATCGACCTCCTTCGACGAGTCACCCCGCCTGGGATCTGCGACTGCATAAGTAATTTCCAGAGGAGAAGAGACGCGGTGCGCCGCGCGCCTCGCCTCTCGTTCGCTCCGGGAACGCGCGGGGGAATATTTTCTTCCCGATTTAAAGATGGAATCGTTGCGTTACCATTGCGCGTTCAGCCTGCAAAGGACTTTTTGATCCCCTTTGGCGCAGAGAAGTACTGTGCTCCGACGCAACCCATAACTTCGGTGCACTCTGTGTAATTGGATTTCGAAGAATCCTCGTTGCGAATGGAAAACGATTGCGCTGACCCAACGGCGGACGGCTTTAACCTACTTTCCTCGCTCCGTAATGCAACGTTTTACATCGGAGGATGAAAATTCCACGAACTGCAACACCGGTAGCATTTCGCCGTGTTACGTCAGCGGACGAGGCTTCCCTCCTAAGCGCCATTGCCACCAGCAGCTTCTTTCCAGGGATTTACGTGCCGCTTAATTAACGCCGATTGTTGCCGTATTGTGCCTCGTTAGATCGCGGAGCACCGAACGCCTCCATACCGCGGCAGCTTTTCTCAAGCGCTCAGAGGCAACCGAGACTTTTCATCCCGACGGAGTCGTGACATCGTTGCACCTCGATAGGGTTACCTGGGCTCGTCTAACTGCGGCGTTCCGCTATCGCCGTAAATTAAGAGTGAC
Source organism: Andrena cerasifolii (assembly GCF_050908995.1). NCBI lineage: Eukaryota > Metazoa > Arthropoda > Insecta > Hymenoptera > Andrenidae > Andrena > Andrena cerasifolii. The sequence continues at coordinate 10,123,368 of NC_135124.1, read as the reverse complement.
TGACAGACATCAGAGAGGAATTCTCCGAGGGGTTCTCTCGCAACTGGTGCCGCTTTGTGCTGTGCCGCGTGCATAGCGACCGCGCACTTTGATCGCTCGCTGTCCATTATTACGATTGTACTCCCGGCGTCGTTCCGCGAATAAAATAATTCCCTTTGTAACGAGGCTGGGAGACCGTCGGGACGATAAGGATCGAGCTAACCGCTCGCTCGATAAAGCGCGGCTCCTGCAGTGATTCCTTGATGAGAACGTTCGCGCGCGAAGCTCGCGCTCTCCCGCCGACAGGAATATTACGCGCGTGCATTCTGTCGCCACGCCTGTCGCGCCTACCAGCACGTCCCTGGTTGCAATCGCTGTTTTAATCTCTGCTAAAAATTCTGTTTTCCGCCAAGTGCTTTGGAGCGCCGCATAGCGCTCGATCCTGCTCCAGCGATCGCATCGAGGCACACTTTCTTCCCGCCCATTGGTCAACCCGGCGATATTTATTTCGCGCAAGGAAAGCAGGGCGCCCAGAGGTGCCGCGCTCCTCGAGAGCCCCAGGCTCCGTGAGATCGAGGAGGACGGAGGCGAAGAAGAGGAAGAGGCCACGTAAGGTCGCGAACGGCCATTATGCAGCAACAATAGCCTCATTGTCCACTGTTTGCAATGTGACATGCCTAAGAGGCCTAGCTAGGCATCTCAGATGGTATCGCCCGATAATATTGTCCTGTATACTGCTCACTGCCAGCTCTCCTTCCTAACCTTCCGCTATACTCTTTCCCATACCGAAGCGTGGCCCCCACCCGCCCTCTTACTCCGCTCTCTCCTCGCAACCCCCGCCACGTGAAATATATTTTACCTCGGTCGTTGCTTCGGAACGTGCCTGGATATCTTTTACGAGGCTTTCGCGCGTTTTTCCGCGCGAATAAATTACTCGCCGCGACGGAGCGCCGGGCATTCTGTCACGATCGAATTAGACGGGTACCAGAAGATGGAGGAATCCCAGCGTCCTCACGACGAAATCGCCCGCAGCGCGAGGAGTCATCCACCAACACGCTTAAATGCGTCGGCTATCGCTTCCTCCATCAGTGCTAGGCACGCGAATCAAACGTCGCATACCTAACTGGCTTTCAATAGAGCCTCTAATGCCTTCGAGGAGCGCAGTACAGGCGTTTCTTGTCAGCCGAGAGCTTTGCCCGGCGTTGCTTTATGTCACCGGACCTGCGTCTTCGCAATCCTTTAAAGTACGATGCATCTCCCTCAGCGAAATTCCAATTGCATCTGAGCTACGACCCCACTCGTTAGTTCACTCCTACGCTAAACTCTATCTCAGGCTAAGTCGATCCCCAGGGCCAGATTTAGGTCCAGTCGAAAATTTGTGGGCACTTTGGAAACAATTTATACGCGACAAAAAAAAACAGAAAATAAAAATGAAATTTTGGAAGCCATTAAGCTGTCATGGAAACAAATTTTGCCATCGCAGTGTGAAAGCTTAATTACATCGATGTCAAAACGTATGCAAGCTGTGATAATATAAATTTTAAATCAATTATTGTTAATTTCTTTGCAAATTCATAATGTTACATACTCTTTCCAGAACATCGGTCCGTTCCATACTAATTTCCCAGACACATTTTGTTTCTTCCATATTTTTTATTATATAATAAACAAAATTCTTAATTATTTTCAGTGCTTTTACTTTAAAATAGACGAATTTAACATTACCACGCGTTTCATATATATATATATACCGTTGCATATTATACAGAAAAAATATTGGTGTTTCTCGTTAATTTCGTATTTTCGCGTTTGGTTCCAAGCTTATTGCCGGGGGTCGTATCTCGCAATCGTTTACGTCAACAAAGTGAAGCGTTCGCCGATTTCCCTCCCACAGATTTTCACTCGAAGGGATGAACGCTCCTATGAGCGTCTGCACCACGGTTCCTTGAATCCTCGCGGATATATGATACGAAGGGATCTGGGGGTCTGAAGCGGCAGGCCCGCCAAATGGCATTCCTACGTGACAGTTGTGCGGCGCGCAGGAAAATCTAGATCTCGTTTAGCAGCCGAGAAACTCCGCGATCTCCATCTCCCCGGTCCGTCCCTCCCCCTATCGCGGTTAATAACTCGGAGCGCATAGACCAGGCGAAAGGAGTCGGATCGGAATGCAGTCGGTGCAGGAAGTGACCGATCAACGACCCTCCAATGCTTTCGAGCCGGAAGTCGGCTATGATTGACGCGAAATCACGCCGCGGGATTATCGGCGCCCGATACTGTTACGAATACCGACGGCGACGCGCTGGTTCAGAAGAGCCGGGAGCGGGGAATTGCCGGTAATTTAGCGTCGAGGCCGCCCCGTGCGAAACGGGACGCAGACGGGGAAAAAAGCATCGTCGCACCGTTATCTGATCGCGAGCGCCCCTCACCCCGCTGAAAACATTGCCATTTGCAACGACGACTCTGTTCGTGCCGATTCCCGGGGATACATTTTTCATGGCGACGATTGTTTCGCGTTTTTATGGAAATTACGCGCGAGTTCGAACGGTTCGGCGCTCGCTGCTAGCCCAGATCGCCGGGCGACGATATCGACCTTCTCTTTTAACCTATTTCCGTGGGGATATCGCGTGCAAAAGGACAACGCCGCGCGCTCTAGCCGGCTTCGGAGCCGTTGCGCAGTGGCGGTCAGAGGACGAAGGGATACCACCTCGCAGGTCGGCAAGAGGATCGAGTGTGTAGCCTTCGCGTGACGAATACAGTAGGTATACTCTGTGTCAGTGTTTCAGCGATTACTTACTACGTTAGGTGTATTCGATAATTTATTTATTTATTAATTTAACGGGACGTACCCTTTAGATGCAAAGCATATAACTAACTAGGAGAGTATTTTAGATGTCCGCCTCCGATCATTTTGATTTTTGGATATGTTATAGAGGACCGAAAAATAAGAAATACGTGTTTTTTTATTTTTCCCCGTTTTCATATTTGCGGGGTGTAAACTGCGTTCAAAGTTAGGGTTGAAAAATCATTTTTGTGGATTTTTGAAAATCTGGTGAGCCAGTCATATTTCGCATTCGAAGACAAAAAATTCGTCCATTGACACTATTCCCCTATCTCTAATAGTTCTCGAGATATTCCACAAAAATGATTTTTCAACCCTAACTTTGAACGCAGTTTCCTCCCCCCAAATATGAAAACGGGGAAAAATAAAAAAAACACGTATTTCTTATTTTTCGGTCCTCTATAACATATCCAAAAATCAAAATGATCAGTCAGCTATAGTTAGCCTGTATACCGGACAAAAAACGTATATACACAGATTCAGAAAAGGAGAAAGCGAAAATAATAGTAATCGCAAAGGTAGAGATAACAATAACACTATGGTATTCTAAACAAGAGAAGAAAGAGTTCGCCGTTTCGCAGCATCTATAAATGAGATCACGCGCACCCGATAATGATCAAAGAGTATGTACGCTGCGATGGACGCTGGACCAGATGTGTCTTAGATCGAGTGTTAGATGTATCTCGCAGCTACGGTGACGCAGAACTCGCGTGGCATCTAACTTAATGTATATATCGCTGAAAATAAAATAACTCGGCCTTTGAGAATTCAGTGTTGCACCGCGGTGTGCCTGTCCTATCCTCCCAGTGTCCCAACGGTTGCAGTTTCGAGTGGCCGGGCGAAAGTAATTCGTCATCGCGATGGAGATCGGTGGATACCTATCGCGGGACGTCGAAAGGTCTTCGGAACGGCCCAACCGAGGGAAAGGAAGAAAGCAACCGATCGTGGCTGCGCGCCGTCGGTGCGGGCTGCATTGTGCACGTCGGATCGAGGCGATCGGCCGCCTGTTGGTGGGCGATACGCTATTCTAAATAAGTTTAGCTGGCCTGGGTTATTGCCCTCCGGTGAACCTAACGGCATGGCGGCCGGCTAGCGTTTGTGACATTGCGATTGTCGGCGCAACGGCGAAGCCGCGAATGCACTGCGGCCGCACCGCGGCACTTCGCGGTCTTCCACTTCTGCGCGCGGCTCGCACCTAGCCGGCATCCCATCCGCGATTCACGGTTTCCTGAACCGTGATGTTTCACCGGCGCGAGCGATAATCCCCGCCAAGCACCCGCGATAATTATATAAAACACGGTCATTTCCGCCGACTAAGTTGCTCCGCGAAAATACGGCCCGCGATAGAAAGATAGGAGCTCGCTTGCAGTTAAATATATTCAGCGAGGACGCGCGATGAAATGTTATCTTTAGCAGCGATGAGAGATATTAGTTAGATGATCTTGATAGGTATAATTATTAGTTTCAGCAGGGACATTTGAATATACGCTCCGAGGAGCTTCGTAGCCCGGAGTTTTAATTGAAATCAAGATCTCCTCTTCAATTATAGCTCCCTTATCCGTTCGGCTGACTATTTAAGTTAGACCTTTGCCCTCAAGCTTCTTCGCGAAATTCCTTATTCCCTGACTAGTTCTGTCTCCAAACATAGTTTCGCTCCGCGAACCGCCCGCTCCTGGTGCTGGATATCGAGGAACGACGACCGCGGGCCACGAAGTTCGTAGATTCACGGCCGATTTAATAACGGATTAGGGGGCGTGTCCGCGCGCGCTCGCCGGCGATTTAATAAACCGTGCACCGTTTCCCGCGCGCATCGGTTTTCGATAATTAAGACTTGGGCGCACCCGCAAGTGGGTGCATCGCCGGTTCGCATAGACGACGCGTCCGGCGGATCCAGGATTCTCTGCGACCTCGATCGACCACAAGGAATACCGCAGCGCGTCCGGTAACGCCGGGAAATTAGCAACCCCCCGATCCTAAACACAATTATACGACAAAGCAAAGGCGCGCGCTCAGCCGAACACTAATCTGCGCCCCAAACGGATTCGCGTCGCCGTGAAGCCTCGGGATAAACACGAACTTGCGAGTCTCGGTCGACTTAATAACTATTACCGAGTCTGCTCGCCGGCTCCTGCCACCCTGCTGCAAAGTGTTGCACTCCGATGGCCCTCCCTTTGGACGATTGGGGACGGAGCTGCTTGTTTCGAAACTTCTGACAGAATAACTGTTGAGTGCTCCGGAATTTGCAGCGGATCTTTGGGAATATCTATTTTCTGGAGTCGCGATTGATATATCCAGAAATTTAGTACATTGCTCTGTGCGAATACGTATAAATCAGCACAGTAGCGCACCCAGAGGGAGGCCAAGGGGCACCCCCAAAGAAGGGGCTTTGCAAGAAGGAAAGAAAATTGAATTTTGTTCTTTGAATGAATTTTTATAACCGCCTAATGAATTTTATTGAATTTGCGGTAAAAATATTTTTATCCGGTACACTCGGCTCCTCTCAAATTAAATCCTGAGTGCCACCGAATCAGCCTGAATTTGATGTAAAGTAGTTCCTTTGATTGCAGTTTCATTTATCATAGATTCCTCAAGTTAGAATAGATTACATACGATGTAGCTGAATTGTAATACTTCAACGTTAGAGGCTCGTTTGAGGAATAAGTTTGGAAAAGGCTAAGGTATTATATAATTTTTCCATTGAGCATGGCCGTAGAAAGCGCAGAGATCTCGGCTCGAAAGGACGGAGATTCGCGGCAGTCGTAGTTGGATGGAAATGCGCGACGTGACATTGTCACCTCGATACTAAAAAGCACCAGGAACGAGGACTGCATTCACCCCCTCCCTCACCTTTCCGGGGGCGCCGTGTAATAAATGCACGTCTGCAATCTGGGTTTACTACCGACGCGAATCCGTTGGCCCATTTTCGGGGCCACTTTTCTGCCGTTTCGTTCGCGCACACTCGTCGAGCTTTTGTTTGCGTCTTTCGCGGCCCCTTCGCGAGCTTCCATCAGCCTGGCACCCAATTTGCCCGATTGGGGAGAGGCACGTGAACTTTCCGTGTCACAGAAACGTTCCCGCGGCATAAATCGTTCCCGTATTCGTTGCGGACTGAAAACACTCGGCGACACATCGCCGAGTTGTCGTTGGAAGCAGTGGCATACTCAGGATTAATCTCGCGGGGAGCCGAGTTGAACGGATAAAAATATCTTCAAGAAAAATTTCATCAATGCAAATTCAATAAAATTCATTAGGTGATTATACAAATTTATTTAAATCTTTTCTTTTTACAAGGCCTCCCTTTGGGGGTGCCAGGACCTCTTGGCCTCTTCTTTGATATTATTCTTATCGCGAGGTGAGAGAACTTACAACAGTTTAATTCCATTAGGGCATTGGAACGTAAAAAGTGAAGAGAAATTATTTCGAACCCTTCATCTTGAGAGTTGTGTAACGAAGAAACGAAACGGGAAATATTCTCTTACGTTTAAATTTAAATCGCAGTGGAGAAGGATTCGGCGATGTTTTATCTCCAGTCTGCCCGTGTTAAAGTTGACTTAATAAGAAATTAAGTACGACATGGTAGCTCGAAACTCGGTCTTGCGTGGTGAAAGTGCTTCGCGTTGTAAGAAATTTATTGCGATACAGTAGACACTCCATTATCCGAATGCTCTGGTTGAGCGCTGCATAACTGCAACAGAATATATTTTCACAGAACGTTCATTCTCTTTTTAAGCCAGTTTGTTTCATAATGTATTAAAACTACTCTGAAAATCTTAACACTAGACTTGATCGGCCGAAAAATGAAGCTATTTTTAAAGATTTTTTTCTGCATAAATATAACATATAATGAAATAAATCTTTTTGGAATTTACTAAGCTACTCTTGTACTATACAAAAAAATTTTAAAAGATTTTCTTTAATTTGTTTCATACGTTACTTTACGGCGTCAATGTGACACTTCCGATCTTTTTAATTTTTTTTTGTATAGTATAACAGTAGCTTAATAAATTCCAAAAAAATATTTCATTACATGTCCTGTTTATTGAGAAAAAAATCTTTGAATGTGGCTTCGTTTTTCGGCCGATCAAAGTAGAATGACAAATAAAATCTAAATTACAAGGAAATTTTAAATCTTGTAAAGGAAGATTAAAAAATGTACTTATGTACTTTTACATATTTCACCCCCTCCAAGAAAGACTCCTGAATCCGCCACTGAACAGTTCAAACTAATTTCTGCCTTCGCAATTTAATTGTTACTAGTAGGTCAAGACGCAAGAAGGATATAAGGTTCTGCATTAAAAGCTTGAAAACCACAAAAACTTGTTTGCAGCAGATAATCATTAGAGCGTGCGATTATATGGCTGTTAAAAGTGTCCATGGAAACTTGACAGGGCAACCAAAACGACGAGTAATGGATGTCCGCAAAACAAAGCAAAGCGATCGGCGTAAAATCCTGCGGTTACGCATCGGCCCATCGAAACGATAATTGAAAGTGACCAGTACGAGCATGGTCGAGCGCGTATCCAAGCCCCGGACGACCAGCCACGGCGAAGGCATCCGAAAGGCTGGGCTCCTTTCGCGGCGTCAAATAAAATCCTTGCGGTTTTCATGCCGATTTCACTCTGGCATTCGATGAAGCACGGTGTATGGCCGCTGCTTCCGCATTCCCGCGTTTATCGGCCTGCCGTCGGTCAACGTACCCTGGAAAAGAAATTTATGCTCGCCCCATTCTCCCTCGGTTTCCCCGGCTAGATTAGTCTGCCATTAACATTGTTGCATCGACTTTCCTTCGTCTAACCTCTGAAACGGAACACGCGATCCCCGTGAATTTCATCGTTGCCCGAAGAACCGTCGCCGGTGGTTGATCGACGTCGGACACCCAGAAAAAGGTGGATCGTGGTTTGATCGTAAGTTTGTTGGTCGAGTTCTGCCATGGCGGAGCAGCATCTCGTGCATAACGGTTGTTAACCGAGCAAAGATGCAAAAGTCCACTGCCGATGGAACGGAGACTGTGGATCGTGCTTGCTACGACTCTACGATGCCGATGGTTCATTAGGTTGGGTCGTTAGAGGTTTTGTAAAGTGGGTAAATTCTTCGTTTGGTTTCTGTCGTTAGAATATAGTGTACTAGAAGTCTTTAGACAGACTGTGACGCGCAGTTGATAGTAAATCCAAGCAGTGGCGCACTCAGGATTTAATCTTGGGAGAGTCGAGTTGAATAAAACTATTTTTAACGCAAATTCGGAATAAGGGATGAAATCTAGTTTTCTTTTTTTCTACAAAGCCCCTTCTTTGGGGGTGCAGGCGCCCTTCTCCCTGGGCGCGCCACTGAATTCAAGTACTGTATAACATAAAAATACTTCCCCTGACCCTTCGCATCAACCACTTTTATCAAATTCCATCCCCAAGCTGTAGTCGTCTGACTCACCGCATCTCCATCCGAATGAGGAAGTCGTTCGTTCTAAATCGTTGGAAATAGTCTAGCATCGGACGAACGACCTCTCGCCGCTTCCGCGACAAGGGAAATCGGCCTGCAGCCAGAGAGATTATTAGCTCCGTAGGAGATGGACGCGCGAACAGCGGGCTCCCCGACACGATTTACCGCGCCACGACACGATCCACGATCCCCCCAATCCGACTTTATTGGTTCATGGCTCTGTTATACCCGATGGAGGAAGCGATCGCCGCACGATCGTCGAATTACAGCGATCGTAATTCCGCGCGGAACGGCGTCCGCCGGTGCGCGGCAGATAAATTTATCATTCCCCCGGTGGCGCGGAATAGTTGGCGTTCCGCGGCACGGAAAGACGTGGACGGAAATTCGAATGGTGGGCAGGCTTGATAGCGGGGATATAACAGTAATCTCCAACGATTTATGCGCCGATAAAATCGAGACAGCGGACGCGCCGTTGGATCGGGGGGGGCTCCCACTCGATGACATTGGAGCGAAGGTTTCAATCGAGGCCCCGATTCGTTCGTTCCCCCCTCGGCCCGTGGCGCGAATTTGGGTCATGGCGCGCGCGATACGCACAAAGGCCGATTTATACTGTCCGCTCAGACACGAGACGGCCAGGCAAAGACACTTTTAGCGGCCGCGCTATCAGTCCGCGTCCGGTCACAGCCGATTTACGTCGCGAATAACGCTCGGCTAGTCACTGTTTTACAATGCTCTCTCGCCTGTCCGAAGATTTATTTCGCTCGGCTCGCAAGGATTACCCGACGTGTCAGTACACAGATACACACGCGAATGCCTATGAAATTCTGCAATGGGACGGGACACATCAATTCCAGGAGTTAATAAAAATAAAAGAAGACTGATGGAATAGCAGTCTACGATACTATAATCCCGCCACCGTTATTCAAGTCTCAATTATCCAAGCGGACGGTGAAAGATGGATTCGTAAATCCTACGCTTCGACTGTTTTCCTGTTTCGTCAAATTTCAAGCGCCCCGTGCATACCTACCCGTGACACTCTCGAGGCACCGCTCCAAATCTCACCAGGCTCTTAAACAACGCCGAACTCGGTATTTGCCGCTGGCCGCGTTGCTCCGCCTGTGCGGTAGAATCTCGGATAATTGCATTCCCGCCAAAAGCGATATCAGACGACGATTCATTCAGATAACGCTTGCCGGAGGCACGGGGACCGTTTGTAGCTGGACTTACGTGCAAGTGCACTTGCGCAGCAAGGGCGCACACCCCAATGACTATTCGTACGCGTACGTGTCTCGTTCGATATTTATAACTTGTTTAGAGGAGCATGCATCGCGAGCTAGCTTGCGAGGAATGAGCGAGCTGCGCGTGCCACAGCCTCGCCGTGAAAATGTAACAGACGATTGTCTTCCTTTTGAAGCGGCTGGCCCAGGGGAGTTAGTAACTCCACGCCTCGGGCGAAACGTCTCGGATCTGGAGTAGGATGTAAGCGCTTAGACGCTTAGACAGCGCTTGCTCGGGCTCTTTATTCCACTTTTCCCGCCGAGCCGGATCGCGCGGTAATAATATGTAAATGCACTGCAATGTTGTCTCGGAGAACGTTTCATGGACCCAAAACATCAGTCGTTGCATATTATTTTACGCGAGCAGTGCCGCATTACGCATGTGTGTCTCGGCTCTTGTGTTCTGTGGTAACGTATGTGCACGCTGGCTTTGTTGACCGCTTGTAAATATGCGGCGTGTACCTGCGAGTGCTAGAGAATCCATTTTGTTCTGTTATTTTTTAGGATTATTTGTACGAAATTTCTCCACCGCAGACGAAACGTCAAAGATTTTATATGAGATGATTAATTTACTTGGTAATTTGTTTAATTCTGATTAGAAGATTCTATATTTAAGTGGTAGGACTTGTCAGTGGCTTGTGAGCTGCTCGTGCTGTCAAATCTGAAGCTTTGGGAAAGGTGTCAAGGATGTTAAGTAGGCAATCAGGGCTTTCTCCTACTTTCAATCTCGATTGATTCCCCGTACAGTGTTGAAGTAATGTGGCTGGATTGGGAGATGCTTGGAAGTTTCGATTGTCCCTGTAAGGGCAGAACGATACGGCGCCGTGTGAGGCAGGAATTCGTGGCTGGACGTTACAGAAACACGTTTGTAACCTAGCCGGGCAGGTTTTCGACCGAACATTTGTAAGATAACCCGTTCGACAACATACCCAACGATCTCGTCGGCCTAATTCTCCTGCCGCTTCTCTCCACCTTCAGAGAAGGGGGCCTGTAATCGCGTGCTTCTAATAGAGTTATACGACGAAGCCTCTCGAGCCCTTTCACCTCTCAAGCTACGACACGTGGCCCAGAATGCGAATGCAGAGATTCTAACGGCCCCGTTAAACCTTAATTCGATAATTTTCCAAATTTCCACACGGTTCTTCGCTTGCTTTGAGTCTCAGTTTCTGCTCTCGGTGCAAGTGGAACGGTGGTTCATTCGGTAACGAGCTAAACAGATAGCCACAGTGGTAAAGCCAACACTGTACCTAGTGTTCCTGATTTCTCCATATTTGTTGTTTCTCGAGAAATAAGAAATCAGCAATTATAAAATTTCTCGAGAAAGCATTCTCGAGAAGGAACACTAACCGTAGCTATGTACAAATTCTACTGTGAATTTTTAATTACACGTAACTTTATAATTTCCTATTTTCCAACTATCATTTAATTTGACTTTTTACAAAGATTCTTCGCCACAAATTCCAAGCTGTCACGTAAATCCTCACTAATTGGCTGCTATTACCACACAAAGGCAGTATCTACACTTGTGTGGACATTTCCCAGTTCCCCTTCCTCCTCTTTTTATCACATCCCGCAATCGTGTCACAATGCAACGCAGGCAACGAAGAATACCGCCCTCCTATAGATCTGAAACGCGCGAGGAGGAACTCCGACGCCGTCGAATCGCCGTTGAACTTTTAATTCCAGTCGAAAGAAATTTACACCTCGCTGAATTCAATCCCCACGCGAGCCATCGCGGATGACTAAAATTAGCCATCAGCCGCCAGCGACACAATATCCTATTCCCGATCTCGACACCGCCTTTCCACGCGTCGAACACTCGCTCTTCCTCCGCTTAATCGCCGGGCGCGCCTATTAATATCGGTGCTTGTTCCTACCGATCCGAGAGCACCGAAACGCCAGCCGCCGGTTCCAAGGAACCGAGAGCCTCATCAATTCCCAAACGCAATGAATCCGATTTGCATGCCATTTCCATTGGAAGCCGCAGACTCGTCGGGTCGTTAGCTCTCTGAAAAGCCAGGAAGCCAGAGAGAGAAATCCTCGCGAGGCCGCTCGCGAGCAATTTCAATTGCTCGCGCGTACAAGGATGCAATCTTCTTGCCACCCGGGCCCTGGTTACCTCCGCTCATCGCCCTATTTCTCCCTTTCTTTTTCCCGGGGCCACCGGAGTATAGACCATCCGAAATGACGACCGACTACCGGTAATTTGCGCCGATCGGGGGGGCCCCTTGTCCACGAATCAACGCACGCTCGGGCGAGACGCGTCCATCGCGTCTCCGTCGTCGAGCTGTTTGCACGGGGTCCGGTCGCGATTTGAATACCCCTGGGAGTCGTTGCACCGCGTCTCTGCTTTTTCGCCGGAGCCCCTCGACGGGCCTGGCATTATCATAATAACCGGTAGCCCAATAAAGCGACGGGGATTCTCATCGGGAGACCGGGGGCCCCCACGGCCCCTGTGTAGCGCGACGTGCTCGCCAGTGTTCGGCGCAGGTAGGCACTACATCTTTCGAACGGGCGCGCGTCCCCGCGGACGGCGCGGAGAGTCTCGGGCCCCGAAACCAGTAGAACCGGGATACTGGTTTTCTGGCAGGGGCGATCAACGCCCAAGGCTTGTCACGACGGCGCTGCTGAGCGGTGCCGAGTCGTTCGGGCGGAGGAGAGAGACGCGCCGCGGCCGATTGCTCGCACGCGGAGGACGGAATTTTTCGAATGCGCTCCTCTGCACGCGGCGAGACACTTGTTACGCCGCCCTATCTCCTTGGATCGAACGATAATTCGCTGGTTCGCAGCGGTTACCTCGGAAATTGGAGCGGACGAGATAAGATTTACATTTGTCGGCCTCCACTGGAGGGGTAACGATTACGTTTAATGATGACCTCTCGGATTACAGGCGGAAGAGGGTAGTAGGCACGGACGTGTAGATTGTAATTTTTAATAGAGTGATTATCGTGTGTACAGTCGAGCGATCGGCCTGCGCGGGTTTGATTATAATCGGACGCAACTGGCCGCGAGGTTTCTGTAATTACCGCGAAGGCTGCGGGCGATATCGACGGCGCAATAATCGTAAAACGATGGTTGGTAAAAGGGAAAGTAACCGTGGCGAGGAAAATATGCGCGAACGGCTGGAAGGTGAAGCACGGGCGTAACTCTGCCACTGAACCCAATCTCAGGCGGCGTTGAGGAATTAAATACGCGAGGAGTAGGTAACTCGCGGAATAAAATAACAGTAGCGAGCCTCTTTATTATTTAACGATTATTTAAACCGTCCCAGAGAACGTTCGGCTTCGAAGCCTGCTTTCAGAGCTGACGGTTTATCTTGCACTGGAAGTCACAGGGGAAAGAAATTAATTCCAACGGTCTCCCCAAAGAAATCCAAGCATCCGCGCCCAGCATCCGCTCTAATTAAGGAAAGAAAGTTAAATGGACCGTCGCCCCGCGCGTTCTGGTCACTTGGAAAACATTTCAGCGCTTAAAATTAATCGGCAGATTACCCGTTCCAGCGGACAGAGACAGAGCCCGTCGCGGGACTACTGTTTTAATGTCGCAAATTACGCGTAACGTAACTCGGGTTAAGAATGTCCCAAGGCGCGGCACGCGGGTAGCGCGCCTCGTCGTCCGAGAACTTCCTAATTAAAATAGTACCGCGTTTGCCATAGCAAGTTTCGTATTTGCATGCCCGTGGTTGCGGGGAGGGGGTTGAAATCGAGTTACGCGATCCCGTCTCCCAGTCAACGAGACCCCACGGTGCGTGGTAAACGGCTCCGGGGCGAACTTTTCGGGCCTCGAAAGCTCGCCAAGAAACTCCTGGCCGCAGGGTTTTCGGTGAAACTGTTCGTGGACCCCCCCGGATCCTCGGTCGTCCCTGGGACATTAACCCAGCGGAGTCCACTTTTCCGCACCCTCGCTGCTCCCGCGTATAATTGCCCCATTTAGCACCCGCTTTATCTTGTTTTCCTTTCGGTTACATGCGAAACGATCCGCGGCTCCGCCAACGATTCTGTTCATTACCCCGGGAGCAGGGGGTTCTTTAATTGTTTCCTCGCGACCCCGTGGTTTCGCGTGGGTCTCCATGGAGGATAACGAGGAAGAACTTTCGATGAACAAGATGAACCAGTGGGGGCCTGTCTTTAATGCTGAAATTCTGACGCCGTTACGTTTGTCCCAGCTCTCCCCTATATATTTAGGCCTGCTAGAAAACTTTCGTAGGTATATAGAACCCATTGAATGCACGATGGGAAATTTCGCTCGGTGCTCCGCTCAATATCTACGAATATCAACAACTATATTCCACATCCACTCTGCCTCGGGACCTGAAATTCACCCGCAGTCACTTCTCCGTGCACAGAGTCCTCCACTTACTTACCTCCGACGCCCTATACCGACTGCATACAAACTTCAACGAGCACCTAATAAACCGCGGCAATTCCCGCCGCGCGCAATTCGTTCCTCTCGCGTCACGCGTCGCGGCCGCGCGAAATTGTTTATCGCTGCCCGCCCCGGTAACGGTCCAATTTGCGGTTGGCCCCGCGAAACGTGGAAAAAATAAACGGCCGGGTCTCGAACAAGGTGCGCGGCGTAATTTTTTGAGGAGGCCTCATTACCATATCTTATTATTCGCTCAGGAAGTTTCACTTATTGGGTCGCGTCGTAAAATTTTTTTACGCGGATCGTTTCGCGCGGCTCGCACGCACGCGTTTTTTTTTCGGACGGCTCACCTGCCCCTGTCGAATCGATACGCGCTCTTAGCATGGTTAATGGTGTCGAACAGCGGCGAACAACGGGGTGAGCGATGTTCGTGCCATGCCGCGGCGCCGACCACCCATCGAAGGAGGATTGCAATAATCCCGGTCGATAATAATTAATCTGCCAGCGAGAGACAGCGCCGGGAGACGCTATAGCTGCCAGCCGGACAGCTATTGCTCTTGCCCGTAATAATCTGCGGCGAGTTAATTGTCGCCGCGGCGATGCGCACCCTCTGCTCGCTCGCTCTGCGGATCCCCTTTGTCGCTGGTATTTCCAAGTCACGGTGCTCGGGGGGGTTGATAAATTCCAGGGGTGCGAGCGATTTTATTAGCCGGCGTGTAACTAGATTGCCGCGCAGCGCCGGCGCAGTTGCTGTGTTTTTCGAGGGACAATTGCGTGTCCTTTTTGGTCCACTGGCAATTCACTTGGCGCATTGTCTTTATGTTTTTATACGGAGGCAGAGTTCGCTTGATGCGTTTCTTCAGCCGCAGCGACGACAGATGACATAGAATTTTTAGCAGCACTAGGTAATCTTCGTTCTTCCACCCGTGCTCGCCCAGGTTCAATGCGATTATCGTTCGCTCTCAGCGAAAGCTGCTCCAAGGCGAAACTTTCCGGGCAATTAACGTAGCTTAATAACGTAGAACGTGTTCACTGCGTGGCGCCTTCTTCGGAGCCCGCGACGCGGCGCTTCTGGTTAAAGAAAGGGAAGAGAAATGTAAATTCTTAACAGTTTTACATTAACCCGAAGGATGCGTTCATCAGTTAGCGCGAAATTTAAAGTCTGCACGCATCGTTCGGTGGCAATTTCATTTGGCTGGGCGCGTTAGGGTCGTTAGTATCCCCTGGCTTCCACCCTGCAGTGTATAATAGCATGGTAATTTCGTATCTCGTTACAGCGTATTTAGGTATTTAGCTTGTAAAACTTTATGGTGGATGCATGCTCGCTGGCGTTGCTTCTTATTGTCCGGTCTTTACGTTGGATTAAACTACATTCCATCGGACGGAACGGCCAGCCCGCGCTCGATCTGCTTTTTCTCCTTCCTGTCCGTTTCCTGGGGATTCTTCGGCTTCGAGCAGAGGGAACGATCATCTGCGGGGACGGAGAAAAAAACGTCACGCACCTGCCGCGATCGGTGCCGGAACAACGTCGCCAGTGATTGCGCCGCGATATAGCAATTTGTCGATTTATTAATCCGTCGATTACGGAATTTTACGACCGCCTGCGGGAAAAACGGAGGCAGCCCCGCGAACGAAACTGATACGGTTCGCCAATGGAAGGAGAAAAGGTAACGACCGCGCCAGCGAGTCCGTTCGACGGGGTATAATCGAAGCGTACGAGGGAAATGTGGGATAATCGTATAGCAACTGGGAAATGCGTTCTAATAACTTAATTGACGGTGGATGGAAACGCGCCATTACGTTATTCTCTATGCGGTAATGCGCTTGTTAAATTCCTCGCGGAAAGAACGGAGGTTCGCCGCAAATGGCCGGTGAAACTTTAATCATGTATTAGCACAGTGCACCGAGTGCAAGGGTGTGCAACATTGTTTGTTTCGTCGTGTAATTTCCTGCTCGAATGTTAATGGACCTCGGGGCTGGTAAAACGTCAGGAATAATGGAATTCTTTATTCTCGCCGGTGTACTTGCATCAGAAATTCTAAACAGCCTGGGCATTGCAGTTCGGAATAGTTATCGATACTTTTTTAATTCTCATTCCGTACAAGAAACTTACAAAAACCCGCCCTTCACTTTTCGTCGACTCGAGAAATAAAAGGAAGGAAACGCCAGCCCTCCGCGCAATTTCCCAGAATTAACACATTAGGAAGCTGCATGCCCTCGAAATCTCGGGCTCCGTGACTGAAAACATTCCAAAGTAAAGGCTGTCGTGGGACGGCGCTGAAGAGGCGCGGCCGAGGAACGGAGACAGAGGTAGTGGAAGTGTTCACCGGGGATTAAAAAAGAAGCGGGCATCTGCCGACTTGCTCTCATAATGGCCACGGGTGTGATTACGTGCAATTACCGTGGAGTGGCCTCCAAAGATCGATGAACGCTGTTTGGCGGAAGAACAAGGGACACCGAGCGCTGGAAGATGCAGGTGAACGGGCAAAAGAAAAAGGTGCCGGGCAGAGGAGCACTCGGCTGAAAGGTGGATATTTGAGCGATGCAAGAGTGGCCGTGCCGTAAAGACCATGACGGTTAAAACATTTTAAGCCCATTGACCTTAATAACAGGTCTACGGTTGCCGCTGCTTCGGCTACCAACCAATGGCGGCGCTCATACGTGCTTGCCAACAATTCCTTTCGTTTTCCCATCCCCCTTTCATTCCACCCTGCCCCTCTCCCTGCGATACTTTCAGGGTGTCATCAATATTTAACCGCGAAATGCGCCTCTGCTTCTTGGGGTGTTAGCTCGCAACGAGGCTCAGCTGGCAGCGTTCTAATATTCAGGGATCACCGGTGTCTTCCACTTTCAACAAGTTCTTTCCTCCAAGTCAGTTCAGACGCAAGTACGTTTTTTCATCGTTAATTGCAGCAAGCCTCTGACCCGCTCCTTCATCTCCGAAATCCATTCACTGAGTACACACACGTATCCCTGTTTCGAATTTTCTTTGCGTCCACAACGCGATAACATCTGCGACCCTTGATCTCGCCGAGCACCGTTTCGTAACTTTTCCGGCCGCACGGCGATAATAGTATCGCCGTACTAACAATTCCTAGATACACGGAATTACGTCCACGTTCCCCTGAACTCGCACCCAAGTAGGTTCTTCCCGTTGGAGGGGTATGATAAAACGTTTATTAGTAATAAGAAGCCGGATATGGGGCAGGTCGTCGGTAGCTGCAAGCCGATGACGTACGGTTAATTAAATTTCCAGGAGGCATTGAATTCAAACGTTCACCTGGCAGAGGGAAAATGGGGCGGCATCGCGAGCGTCGTTATTTATGCAGCCCGATCGGCACGGATCGCCTTATTTTTACGTTTGTTTTCCTTCCGAGTGGCTGCGCAGGGAGCATCGCCATCAAAATGGCTACCAGTTCTTCTCGAGTAGCTCTGAAGAGGAGCGGAACATCTGTCGGAGTGGCTTCTTCAGCCCCCTTCTAACATGTCTCGAATCACACGGCGCGCCGTGACAAGGTACAGGATTGAGGGGCACGAAAAGGGATTGAGGTTTTCCCCGTCGTTCACGAGGGAAGATTAAAGTCTTCTCCTCGCCTCCCCTGCGGATCCTCCTCCACGCCCCGGCTGAAAAATTCAGTCCCGGAGATCAAGCAAGGATTCCCGCGTTTTCCCGATGAACGGTGCCCGGACTGTTCCCGCGGTAAGCTGCTTTCGTCGACAGGATCGACTCGTTTATAAATAATGAATTTCGATAACGCGCTTCACTTTTATCGCCCCTTATGCCGCGATACGTTTCGGCCACAGGGTTCCACTTGATCTTGCTGCAGTCACGTGGCTGCGTTATCGCGTTTCTTACACATGCTTGCTTATCTCCCCGGCGCGGTCTGCGTCATTATTTAAGAACGTAATTATTACATCCGATGCCTTGCTTGTGTAAAAAAGGGACCTAAGTTTCCTTCGATACCAAAAAGTCCAGCTAAGTATTAACGAAACGTATAAATCGCGAATCAATCAAATTCTCCCGCATCGCCGTGGATCAGGCAACTCAGGCTTAAATCGAGCCTCCCTGCAATCCTCACTTCGATCATAAACACTCCCCGCATCCCCGGTTATTCGCCAGCCGAGTGTACCCACTCGCTGCGACGATCAAAAAGCCTTCCAACGGGGTTCCGATCAATCCGGCGATTCCCCTTCTGCCGGCGAGGATCGCGAGCTTCGTATTATCCAAATCGCATTTCCCCCGTTAATTCGACGTCTCTTTGAGGCGGCCCGGGGCCCGTCTTCCGATCGTTTATCGCCTAATTCGTACACGGCCGGGAATCGAGTAAACCGGATCGGAAGGAAGGAGCCGAAAGGTGGCGAGGCGGTCGCACGAAATCAAGAGGACCTGATTTGCTTCCCCCGCGACGATCGATCACCGGCTAATGCCTCCGATAGGAGATCAAGGACATAATAGCACCCGGCGGACAAGGACGATAAGACATTGCGTCGCCTTCCAGCTGCCAGCCTTTTTTGTCCTGTTGAGGTTAGACCGAGGACGGAGGTCGGCCAGGGGCTAATCCTATTGTAGGGGGGGGCATAATTGGATCGGTTCAACCCCCCTCGCCTACCTTTAGCTGTCCACTTCATTCGTTTCCCCCTTGTAACCCCGGCGCGGGACAATCTAGTCTGGTGGCAACTCGCCTTTCGGCAGAACTGCTTAGGAACTCTTCGTCTAATCCCTCCGCGTCCCTCGTAACTTCGTTAGACGACCTCTCGGGGTCGCTCGCGTATCACGATCGACCGGCCGGTGGCGGACACTCGTTGAAAAATCAATTTCCCTCCCGTGCCGGGCTATCTGATCACATGGCGAGTCCTTTCATTTCCTTCGAGGGATTGTTCCTCTGTAGAGCCTGGACGGGCGACGTCTCCTCCGGGGGTGAAAACGTAGAATGGCCTGTCATCCCTGATGAGGAAATCGGTTTCGGAGGCTACGCTGCTGCAGAGACGCTACTTTTTCGCCTGGATACTATTTATACCTCTCTTTCGCGTTTCTGTTGTGAAACCAGCGGCGGTGAGTTATACCCAATATTTTCCATCGACTGTCACGAAAGCTTTCCTATGCAAATGAGCCTGTAATCATTTCGAGGCTAATAGACGCCGAATACCGGTTAGGAAAGTGACAATCGTCGAGCGAAGAGAGAATCAGCAGCGGTCGAGCCTCGCGCGGCAGATAACTCAATAATAAATCTCCACCTGCCGTAGCCTTGCGTTGACCAGGGATAGTCGGAATGCTCGGCGCGCGGACGAGTAAACCGCATTATCGGAAATAAAAGCGGTGATCGATGGCCGGAGGGATGTAATACCGTTGAAAGATAGTATTGAACATTAATTATCCATTATGGGCGTTAGCTTGCTCCGGCCAGAATGGACACCCCGTTATTAATCTCGTTAACCGATCTGACCGTGTGTCCTATCCTGTATCGCGACGCGTAATTCATAAACTAAATCTCGCTTTAACGAACGACACCGGGGCCCGAGCGTTTTACAGCGTCGCCTACGCCCGCGCCGTAAACGCGAGCCGCTGGCTTTTAACTATAAACACCCGTTAGATAAGTTATTCTCTTCGCTCTCTGACCCGAATGCTTGATTACCGGTCTCGTTACGCGCTACTGTCGTCGTAAAAGCGAAACGAATGTAACCCAATGTCGCAATAAATTGTTACAGAGTAACTGTTACGCGATCCGCTCTCGCTAGTGCGGCAGTAAATTCTCGTTGAAATTATCGCCGCCGTCGGTTATTCGCCGTTCCCCGAGCGAATCAAAGAAGCTGGACTGGCGGACGTCGTTCTCCTCGCTGCTTGTGCAAAAGTGAAATCGCTGACCCGAGTTACTTCGTTAAAAAAAAACTTGGAATTTTCTGCGCGCGGAAAACTGTGTTTAACGTCGACATTGATTGGGGGCACTCGTGATGCAAATTTTCACCGTGGGTGGGGTAGGTAGCTAATTGTTTGAGGACGAAGCACTGTTAAGTGTGATTGTGAATATGGAGAAGAGGGTTTCCGAGCTTTAGTCAGAGAAAAATTACTTGATATGTTTCAGTAATTGGTTTTAACCCTTCGTGGTCACGTGGGGTGTATCGCATCATTCGCACCCCAGGTGTTATTTTGTTCGTGCCAGAATTTCTGTAAATTTCTGGACCTTAATATTGAGATTTTAAAATTTGCTGAATTTTAACCAAAAAATCGTTCTTTCCACAACTACATAAAAATCTTATCATTTCGAAATTTACATTTCTAGAAATAGAGTAGTAGAGTATGATTGCACGAGTATTACGAATGTACAATTATCAGTCAAAAGTTGAAAGTTTAAAAAATACGAAAATGGTAACTCTGTGGGACCAATTTGTGATTATTAGACGGTATATCCACGAAGGCATAATACGAGAGCTGTATTAAACATGTTAAATGCCTAAACTTTTACTGTGCCACATGGCAAATTATTCTTCAAGGCAATCATCAGTGTAGCGACTCCAGTTTCTATGTACAAGAATTCCTGATGTTTTCTTTAAAACTCTAAATTACTGTTAATTAGTCAAGTTTCTGTACAAGATAGCAACTGTTTTATGCTTACCCCGTTACAAATATCTGTGACTGGGAATACTACCTAATTGAAGTAGCTACTTAAAATCCCCCGTGTAGGTTGCTTAACAACCTACACACCAGTTTTATGAACCCATTAACGAGATCTCCGCCAGACTTGCTTGCAGTTCATTAATTTTGTAAATGTTATAAATCACTTCGTTAACGACACGTTACCAAGCCCCGCGCGGGACTGTTCAATTCTCCGGAGCGACACGGAACGCCCGCTTCCATTGCTACTTCGTCTATCCTCGAACATTTGGGTCGCCCTGAAAGAAGCGAATAGCAAGTGGTTCGCGATGCATAACGATACAGTGGCCTGGCGGGCAGCAGCGAATCGGTAGAAACGGGATCGTAAAATTAGCGAACTGCTGCCCTGGCCGAGGACGTAGCTACGAAACTGTACAGTTCCACGTGTGGCGAAGTTTCTAAGTTATTATCGTGGAAGTCATTGTAAATCTTCACGAAAGCGTCCAATCACCGCCGAAGCAGGTACTTAATGGCGCGGTATAAGGAAGCGAGCGAAGGTATCTCGGAGGAATGTGGAACTGACTACTTGCGTAGCCTAAGCATCCTCATTAGATAATTCTCCTACGGGCCATCAATTATGGTGGGCTACGTCCACCATGGGCGGTCCACGAGGACGGCCCATACGCGACGTAACGAATCGGTGTTGAAGCTAATCGAATTATAGAATTCCAACATCGCGATCCAACCGTAACAGAACGACAATGCTCGGTGTTTCGTCCCGAGAAATAATTTGATCGTGAACGTCTAAGGTAAAAGTTCTTTCTTCCACGAGGCTCCTAAGTAGTTCCTACCTGTCTCACTTTCCCAGCCAACCACAATCGTGGAAACTTTTTATCGATTCCGTCACGTGGCAGTCCAATTTAACTGTAGCTTCGTAGCTCCCGGCTCGCGTTTATAAACTTTGTCATTACGCCCCGACACGACAAAATTCCGAACCACGATAGCCACCGCTGGCGGGAAAAGTGACGGTGAAATTTATGGCACTTCTACGCCGATCGTAATGAACGACTTGGATGTCAACTTCCACGGATAGGCGATAATTTTAATGTCTGATATAATGGCGCTTAAATATGACTACTTAAAATACTAGTTAACAGAGCGACGATAGTAAAACGTTTACTAAACCTTGAAATATTGCCTGACAGGAGTTCCTTAGCTCGGGTGCCACGGGATAATCCGGCAGTAGCGGGAATTAATGTTTATTAATAAAAGCCGGCTCGGGGATGGATAAACGTTAATATATTATTCATAAGGAAACGATCTTGCGACAAATTCTCAGCTTCTTGTGGGTCGTTCGCGGGCCGTTTAAACGTTTAAACGGTCGATTACAATGTCTTCGCCGGGCTGGACGGCGATATTTTATCGGGGCGGGACGAAAATGGGTGAGACGCCGATCGATCCAAATTGTAATATCTGATTATCATACCAATGCCGCGGCGTGGCCGTGCGGCTCGCTCGATTAGCCGCGGGCGGCGCGTTTACGTATAAATTATTCGTCACAGCCGTAATTATTTCCAGCGCGAGCGTGCGTGTCGCTTCCACGAAGCCTGATTTGAATATTTCGAAAGTGGTCTTTCGTTTAGACGACGGACACGTGGTTATTAAACTTATACCTTCGAACCCGTGTCGGTGGATACGGGACGGAGGAGAAAAAAAGAAAGGGAAGAAAAAGGGGAACACGGGAATAAATTACAGAGTGCAGAGCGCGGATCCTTGGCTGCTGTTGGCACGTAAAGAATTTAAATTGTTCAATTGCTCGCGCGTTTCGCAATCGAAGAAATCCCGCGGCCACCGTATAAGCCGAGCGTTTAGCTACCGACGAAGACGGATGGTCGGTGGCGCGCGTTTAGTTACCCGTTCATCGGCCGCTGAATTTTTATTCCCGGGGAACGCGAGCCAAATGCGAGCTACTTGTTGCCATTAAGCCGCGCTCCCACGGGCGCAACTTGCGGCGCCAAATTAATTACGAACAGTGCCGTTTCGTGGGCAACGTGCACCAAAATGGGTGCAACACAAATTCCCACTGTGCATTCTGTGTCGTTTATATGCACACGGGAACGTGGCTTAAGTCTCTCTTATTTCATACATCGCGCGTGTTACAGTCGCGCGCTACACCTCGCCTCCCTTCCCTGCTACGCTCTGCTCACGTGTAAACGCGGCTTTAGGGCTCAACGAAAGGGAAACTTTCGCTCGAGCTCCTACTGGAATTTTCACGTCCCTCGATCGTATCGACTGGATTGAAAATGCCTGGCGCGTAACGCGATACCGAGCTCGTGCATCGCGATGATGCATATGCCACTGTTAAAAGCGCATTATGCTAATTTTCATTCTGCGTTCTGTTAATTAATTAAACGTTGCCACTCGTCGGAATACCGCGGATATTTACACGAGCACACGAGCCTCGGTCCCGACGATGTTTTCCCCGTTGATCTCAATGCTAAAATTCGTCCCTCCCTCCCTCCACGATAAAATCAGCGGATATTTCTCCCGCTGCCGCAGCTCGCCGGCGTCGATCTCTGTAATTAATGAAATTGTATCCTCGCGGTGTCGTAATAATTTTCTCGCAAAATAGACACCCGCGTGCACGCGGTATTTACTCGATCGTTCGGCGTATGCTTTACGAGGTACGTTTTGAATATTTGCCGCTGCTGTTAGAGCCGCTTCGGAGGATTATTTATGTGACGCTTCGTTACCGTCCCATAGTTTTAAGCGAGTGTGACGTATTTCGGAGGTATTTTACGACGTGTGTTGCGAATCGATATTCGGCACCGTGCTGGAAATGTTGGTTTAAGTGTCAGTCAACAAACGTCGGAATCGGGAAACTTGTGGGACTCGTTAATGGAAAAGTTTTTTTTTTTATTTATGTTAAACACTGAACCTCGAGCTCCTTCTATTGCAAAACTGTAATAAATTTACGACAGTTTTTTTTTTTTGTCCGTCTGCGCACTTGGCGCACTGTTTTGTACCTTCTTTTAAAAAAGGTAATTCTGTGGGGATTTCACACATTTTGTAGTGTTTATTTATGACTGAATAATTTTTTCAAAAATTTTGACAACTTACCTTATTTGACACTTGGCAGGTTATGATTGAATTGATTGACACTAGCTAGGTTACGTTTACTAGCGTCCTGAACGTAGCTGCTTTTTAATTTTTTCGTCTCTGTGTTTCTTGATGTGTCCCTGATACTCATTTTCCATTGTACATATAAAGGTGGACTTAATTCTGAACATTCGACAATTTCTGTTAAACGAACAAACTAGGAGATCGTTTATTTATGACATATCTTTTACACGATCGTTCCTTTCATTTCGTTAGGGGAGCGAGGCAAGGGTAGTCGAAGAGGACAGATTGCGAGGGCGGGAGCAAAAGTTGGACATAATAGTTGGAGATGCCTATCTTCGCTGGTGAGGCCGGCCGTTTGTATTAATTAGTCGAGTACTTGGTCGATTTCTTAACTCGACCGTGATTGCTGTTAAATGATGCGTGCTAACCGCCCCTGTTGTGGTACCGGGGATTTACAGCTCCAATTTGTATCGTCCTCGTTCACGTTCCTTGAATTAATCTCTTCGATGGCATAACTTCCTGCTTGAAAATTTTATTCATATACATCTTTCAATAATTTTCATTCCCGCCATGATCACGCCCCGTGTGCTGGCTCACTGTAGCGCAGTGTAGTATCGATGTTATTCTGAAAGCCGGATTACTAATGGTATTAATTGGATCTGTAATTAATAGTTACGCTATTAGGCAATTCTTTAATTGCCTTACACGTGTTTAATAATTACAATACTAATGCAGTGAACATTCATGAAATTCAAATGAAACGTTTCAGCTTATCGTTGATCTAATCAATTACGTTGATTATGGTGGATCACTTGAATCGATAGCTATTCATGATTTAACCTTTTGTTCAGCTTTTAAACACTTTTGACGTTGCTACTCTAAATTAGTGTACTGTAATGCTTTCTCGTGAATTTCTCTAGAAATTTTATAATTGCTTATTTCTTATTTCTCGAGAAATACTATAACTTCTCGAGAAACTTAAGTCTAGGAATAATATTATAAATCTCATTTATTTTCGTAAATGAATGTATTACTAGTTAATCGCGAACGTATAAACACATCTACAATTTATAATACATCTTATTAATAACATTAGAAGTTATATGAATTCCAATAGAATATCACAGTACAGAAGATTCGATATTATTAACTGCTAAAGGTGCTCTTAAATTCTTATTTAAAAATTTAGAAAAATTGTATATTGAATTAAGTACCTAATGAGTTTCTCGTGGCTATTAAAAAAGAAATATAGAAAACAGGAGATAAAACTATTGTATCCCGTATAAAATTTTTGCATGATCCAGAATTTCTTCCAAAAGGGTCAAAAGACGCAGTTTTTCATTTAACAGCCAAGATAGATATATAAAACGTGAAAATATAAAAATAATAGATTTTGCCACAAAAAAGAAATAGATTCTCGAGAATTCTCAAGAAATATGATCTCATTTCTGATTTCTCGAGAAACAAAAAATATCGAGAAATCAGGAACACTACTAATTCCTTCTAAATATATATTTTGGGAAACCAGCCTTCTGCAATCCCCCATTCGACAATAAAGCAAACTTTTCATACAGCTATGCGTCAGACACGCTCGGCAGATTAATAGAAACGTGGGTATCCTATAGGTCGTATTCCGAAAGATTTGATTACTCGTATCGGGTATTAATCTACGCCAGGTAATTACGTCGTGTCGTACGACGACTAACGCTGCGTTATTACTGTTATTTGTTCGTCCGGCACACACACAGGCGCACAGAGAGAGACACGTAGCCCTGAAGGATTAAATTCAGGCTGCCTTCTGATTCCACAAGGTCAGTCTCATTCCGTGCTGTCACTCTGATATCCATTTATATCCGTCCAATCATCTAGAGGTTCTCACTGTTCCACGTTCCAGCGACGCGAGTGTCTCTTAATCAAATCGATTAACTTTAGAGTTCTGGTAGCTTGGCTATTAATACTGTCCTTATCCAGAACTTCGTTCCATAGCCTTCGTTCCTTTTCAATCACTGCCACGCTGCTCGCTTCCGTCGTTGAAAGTCTAAATAAACTTCAATAAAGCTACCCTGAAACCTACTGTAGTCTGAATAAAATAAAACTACTCAACGTCGCTGAGTACGTAGCTATCCTCGCCAAAGATTCTCCCGTCATCGACAGAGTAGCAGCTTGACGAGTCAAAAAGAACGCGAGACTAATGGCGCAGGAAATTGAACTTGAAATTAGAAATCGCGTTTAATTTCAACCTCCTACATTATTCCTCGCGCTCTGCCGCCTCGCCTCCAAGGAAACCCTTCCCGCCCGATGTGTAAAGCTTTCATAACGAAAGTTGCTCCATTCTGTCGCGGAAGATTGATTAAGAATCTTCCAAGAAGCGCGATGTCGTCGCAGGCTTCGCCGCCCCCCAGGAATTATATAGTTCGCGGTGATTCTCGCTTGCGCGGCCTGCAATATTAAATCCATCGTGGGTGCAGAGGCGGATGGGGTAGAGGGGGAGCTGGTCGATGGGACGGAAACGCCTGTGTTCGTGGTGAAAACGAAGGTTGCCCGTATAAAAGTCAAGATACGCGGTGCCGATAAGGCGTAAAACTTGGAACGACCTCCCTCTTGTCACTGGCCCGACTTCAGGTTGGCAGCCGTGACTCGACGAAAGATAACCTCCCCGGGAAAGTTCCTTCATTACCCGGGTAATTGCATCGTTCTTGAGCGTGTGTACAGCTTTTGGAGGCACGGCTCTCTTCATCCCGACCGAGGCGACAACGACGTCATCGTCGGCTCGCTGACAACGAAAGGGAAACTTTAAACGAGCTCTGCCACCGCCACCTCCCTCGACCCCTCAACGGTGATTTCGTTCACCCGCCGCTCGACCGTTTAATAACGACTGCAATTATGCCGCTATTTACTTCGCAGGGCCCCGTCATAATGGCGGAAAATCGCTGGTAACTCGAGATGAGTTGGCCTTGGCGGCTTCGCGAAGCCGGGATATGGGAGGGCTGATCAAGGATGAACATTGCACCGTGTTCTATGTGCGTTCTCGATACCTTCGGAACGTTTTTCCCAATGGAAGCTGGTGGTTCTTTTATAGCTTCTTTACTGTTTGAAAAATTTCGGGACCAATGCTTCTTATTCGACTCGGAATTAAATCAGCTGTTCCAGGCAGAGTTGGGCATTAGTCGAATCAATTTTTATTCGACTACATTTTTATTCAAATGAACTCGAATAAAAATTTCGAATAAAGTGAAGTTATTCGAGAATAACGAATAAATTTTTATTCGACTAAATTTTTATTCGACTAAATTTGTATTTGACTAAATTTTTAGTCGTTATTCGTTATTCGAAGGACCGCCGTGGCGACTAAGCGACACGAATTAGCGGGGGTCAGAATCCGAGCAACCCCGACTCGGGTCCCGAGGCCCTCGGCCTCCGGCCGGGCCGAGGGGGGTATCATAAGGCAAGGAGAACACTTTTCGAGTGTACCTACTCGAGCCGAAGCGGCTTATTCTCGACGCTTAGTCACCACGGCGATTCTTCGAATAACGAATTACGAGGAACGAATAACGACTAAAAATTTAGTCGAATACAAATTTAGTCGACTAAAATATTTATTCGTTATTCTCGAATAACTTCACTGTATTCGAAATTTTTATTCGAAGGATAGTTGAAGAATTATTTAGTCGAATAATGCCCAACTCTGGTTGCAGGATAGACTTGAGCTGGTTCTCAAAGGAGAAGGTAATTTTGGCAAGAGCGTGGATGTAAAGCGGGATTAGCGATCTTAAGCGGGCAGTTGATTTTTCTGGGGCCGTAGCTGGCGTTTGAAGGCGTTTCGTAGAAATTGATAAGGCGTGGCAGTGTTTAGAAGCTACATTTCGAATTACCATACGGAGCCGATAATTGCGCGCGATGAGCACAACAGAAATATTTTTCTTGCGTCGCCAGGCGCGTTATCGCCAGTCAGCGGGAGCTTGCGTGGGTTAAAGCGAGTGTTTCGAACGTACAAACAAGTCGTTATTGATAATTTCCACTATCGCGCGGCGATACTTGGTCGTCCTTTATTACCAGCCGCGCCATTTTTAATCGAGTTTATTCGACCTGACGCGAAATGAACCGTATCGCGGAATTAATCGAGTAGGTATCTCCTGTAATTTGATCGCCGTTTAATTGCGCGATTACGCGCGATCGCGAAAGAGCACGTTCGTGTTTACGAGGCGTTGTTATGAAGCTGCATTTGCCGATAATTTTCTACAAACAGAACGAGCGGGCGCAGTGAACGCGGCGAATTGCTTTGTATTATGTTTAGAGGTCCTAGGAGAAACGTAGGAGCAAATTAGTTAATAAATCGAATTGTTTTACACGTCGCGTTCTCAACGGTATGAAAAAGAAAGACGACGGTACGTAGTTTCTGGCCGTGTTAAGAGAGATCGAGAGGACACTTGCAAAGTATTCCCGCGATCTCCGCCTCGCAAATTCCCAGGTAAACACTCGAAAGTCCCTGGAAATATCGTGAAATTCTATCAGCGGGAAAAGTTTCGAAGTTCTGGCCAGGAGGAGCGCTCGGAGTTCCCGGATAACTGGCTCCGACAAGGGAAAGAGGCTGCGCGGCCTTCGACATCGAGCAATCCTTCGAAGTCGTGCCGACAGCATTCTCGAAGACTCGGGAATACAGTGGTGAATCGATAGCTTCGCATCTCTCGAGGAACTTTGTCAAAAGACTGTTCCGTTGCTTAGAAAAACTTTGTCGCATTGCTGCGCGCTATGCTTCGTTTCTTTTGTGTCGGAAATCACAAAGGATTCCTTTCGAATTTGGTAGAACGCATTTATATTCTATGCATAGGTACAGATGAGATGAATTTACGAGTCTCAGAAGTTGAACGAAGTATTCGAATTCTCTAAATCTATCAGCCCTTCAAGCACCAACCCATTGAGACACTTTTAAGAAGAATATAATTTCTGCGGCCGCGTTCGGAGTTGTTTAAAATGCCCCTAGGGGGACACCGGAGGCGCACGTTTCGCGTTGCGGTCAGGTGGGAACGCGGCTTAACGCGCTGCTTCTCGTTCGATCAATCGGTGAAGGCCGTTTCGAATGGTATCCCCAAGGATCCCGAGGACCGTCTCGCGGCAAGGATTTGGAGCGAAGCCAGAAAGCGATACCTGGAAATCTGTCGGACAACTCGATTTCGTCGAGAGCACACCAGAGAAACTTGTTTACCGCTCTGATAATGGTATTCTGTCGGCCTGGCCGACGGCTCTCGTGTTTCTGCGGCACTGTTAATGGACTTACGACGAATCGCCAGGATTTACACCGGATTACAAACGCATTTACGACTAATCTCTTCGTGTGTGACCAGTCCGCCTCTGATGCCCAATCTCTCTCTCTCTCTCTCTGTCCTCTCGTCGTCAGTATCGCTGCCTATTTGTCTTTCTCCGTTAGCAGTTACGTACGTCTCTGACTCTCCCTTGCAGCCTCTGTGTCCCGTGGCCTCGGGAGCAATTCCCGCCAAGATTAGTGGCCCGGAACGTGTGTCATGCCGCGCGATCGGGCGTGTGTGCATTCGGCTCTCGAGTCCAGTTTGCTAGGATCGACGTTCATTGACGTCGGTTTGTTCTGTGGCATCGACGGACCTCGTAGATCGCTTCGCTGAATCGTCTTCTGCAAACGAACGGACACGAGCACGCTTTCCCGACAAATATTTCCACCGGTCGTTGAATTCTTCTCGGAAGCCGAAATTAGCGTTCCAGTGGAGCATCCTCGCGACTGAAATGGATCTTAATGGGGGATAATTACGGTTAAATTGCAGAACAGGGCTGCAGCACGGAGGTGTTCGTTAGTTCTCCTTTGAGCTATGACTATTCCTATTAATTTTCTTTCAACAATTAACACTGTAGCATTTTACTATCGTATCAAGGTAACTAAGGGCTGCTTAACCCTTGACTGGTACACTGTTTTTGGCAAACGTGACTGGCATACTGGGATCGTGGCAGACTCCAAATAGAAAAGGACACAGAAATTTGCAAAGTCGACACTAGATTAGAAAATTAATTAGAAATTCAGTTGACAAACTTAGACAACCAAAAATTTTGCAGCGAACTTTGCGTGCTTGGGGTCATGCGCGACCCAGGATACCAGTTAAGGGTTAAGGCACACTTTCAATTCGTCTCGTCTTTGCTCGAAACATCGTTAAGTGCTGACTCTTGCTATAAACTTCACATAGATAAATTATGACCTTCGCAATTTACACGTACCTCCGCAGCTAAGCGTTTAAACTTAATCGTCGTTCTCTAAGCAGCACGGCCAGAGGTTCCTGCCCCGTCGTGCTCATAAATATTTCCGCCATCGAAGACGGGTGGTTCGGCGACTTTGTCGCGGCGTTTATTCGATGGTAAACCCATTGGCCGACTTGTATCACCAGAAGCGGTAGTTTCTGCGATCAGGCAATTTGCTTGCATAATGCGACGCCTACGCGGCTCCCACGCGCTGCTCGCGAGTTGAGAACCCTCGTCCGAGTTATACCGGCTATTAGAGATAATTTGCGAGGACGTCGCTGGAACACGATCGAATACGATTACGCGGGAGTTAATCGGCGGACTCTAGAAGAAAATTCTGATCGTCGGGGAACAGTGTAGATTGTTTACGGCACCGTTGACTCCGAGTTAATTTCACTCGTGCCGAGGCCGCTCCGTCGGGTTCTGAGGGGGGACCATTAAGTCGCCGATGGAGTTAGTTAATTTTGGTGGGAAATGGAGAGGTCAGTGTCCACTATTGATCATTTGCCTGAGGACAGAGACGTGGAACAGTACCGAAGTACCTACATATAAAAAAAAAAAAATTTCTCTTGTTCCGTGATTAGGCATAAACAGGCGGACTGTTATATGTATTATTAGTAGTATTTAAAAAGTTTATGTTATGTTATGTTTTTGTTATCTATTATTATCTCATCTTAATTTATCTTTGTTATTTTATTTTATATTATATTATTTTATTTTATTTTATATATATTTTTTTTATTTCTTTCTCTTATTTTTATCTTTCTATGTAGTAATGGTAATAATTTTGTATCTCTGTACACTAAAGGGTTTCCCGTTAATAATAATAATAATAACAATTGAGGGGCTCAGTGGGAAACAACCACATGTCACATATGCATAAATTTCGTTTCTTAAGGATCCATAATTTCTTTCCAAGAAGAATTATACATATTTTTGAGAATTATTTATTTTATAGAAATCTATGAGCATTAAACTATAAATCGTGATACTTTCAGTATTATATGAAAACAACAAATACGAAAATTTTTAGGTGGCATGTGCCTGTTTTCCACTGGGCCTCTTAATTATTTTAAGTACACTCCTACCTGCTGATTGCACACGTGGAAGCGTGGCTTTAGGAAACAAACTTCTACACAGTCCTTCTGGTTAGCCCGGTTAGCTCGTTATTCAGAGTAGCCACCATGGAAGCGAATGATTCAGGCTCCAACTGTCCAATCAGCTGCCCCTTTTTCTTCCCGTAAAATACGTCCCCTGTAATTATTATTCAATCACGGGGACTGTCCAGAGCAGCCTTCCAGAGGCATTTCCATAAGATCAGCTTCCGTACAAGATCCATCAGCAAAAATCCCCAGGTTCAGCGCTGCCCGTGATCAGGGGAAGCGGCTGGTTGCCTAGCAGCAGGGGGAAGGTACGCGAACGAGTTGTCTACTTTGTCCGGGCAAGTAACGACTTCGTTACAGCAGAAATCCTAACAAGAGATCGGGCACGCCTTTCCGCGGCGTCATAGCCGGGCTAAAGAAATTACGTTCTTGCCGGTCGTTCCGCGAAGCCAGCCGCCTTCCGACGAG
The DNA here is from genome assembly GCF_050908995.1 of Andrena cerasifolii. Lineage (NCBI taxonomy): Eukaryota > Metazoa > Arthropoda > Insecta > Hymenoptera > Andrenidae > Andrena > Andrena cerasifolii. Next base: position 10,091,934 of record NC_135124.1, on the reverse strand, counting down.
TCCTCAGCTTCTTTAGGGCTTCATTCCCGAAGGTCGTAAGAGGAGAATCGTACGTACCTTTTGCGGCGCTTGTTCCCACTTAACGAGATGCGTGTTCTCGCGCTGGGAATAGAACCGACCGCGTCGAACCCTTTCTTACGATCGGGTGTTTTGCAATTCCGACAGCGTGCCGCGGGGCCCCGCGACGGGTTTGTTTGAATACCGTAGATTATATAATAGCACGCCACGCTAAAGGTCCCCGCGCATCCTTTTTCCGCCCGTCCGCTGGTATCCTTCGCTGAAACGTCTCCACGGTTCGCTGGGAAACAGCTCGCTTTTTCATCCTGCGAGTCGGGGCTGCTGGACGATCTCAGACCGCGTGGACAATGTGCCATTGCGAATGGCCCTATCTAGGTGTGCCACTGAACGACGCAAGCGGCGGGCAATTGCGACCCAGTGGGCTCAAATTGACTCGTGACTTTTTGGTTTAAGCTATCCATCTCTGCACCATCAAACACTTTGTATTCTGGGGCCCATTGAATCTCCGCAATTCAGTAGTACCACTTTCAACTCTTACTAAAATATTTGCAGCAGCTAGTGAAGCTTAGTATTTAATTTTCAGCAGTTTATTCATCAGCGAAATTACCTGGCGGGCGGGGTGACTGGGCAGTTGCCACCTAAAATTGCCGAAAGTAGAATGTACATCGGAAGACACTCGAAACCGCGGGACCAGGGAGGCCCGACCCCGCCTGTCGCTTTATACCGGGGAAAGGAAGGCCGATGTTGCGTTTATCGCTCTTTCCACGGCGAACTTTGAATATTCAGTGGTTTCGCGGCGGTGGGGGAATGCGAATGAGAACGCGAATGAGGAAGGGCGCGAAGGAAATCCAAAAGCGGGAGGGATAAGCCTGCTAGAATCTGGTGTACATCCCCGTTTAGCAATTAGCATCTTGTATTCCGAAGCTCGGGGAGTTTCCTCCGCGGATAGAGGGCGCGCGCGGGAAGAAAGCAGCGGGGCTGAGTCACGGGATCAACCGCCAGCCCCTCGTTTCCCTTCATCAGCCGTCTGAATATTGTTAGGTTCGGTGAATTTAATTCAACGGCCGTAATTTAGTGCGCATTAGTGATGTTCCGCGTGGAAATTCCGCGCGGCTTGGCGGCACGATTAATTTCTGCTTCAACTTTGTTTTCCCCGATCGAGGGGCGGCTCGCGCGCCATCCCCTGGGCTCCGCTAACTCCCCCGCCGCTTTGTTACGCGCGATATCAAGCGAGCTTAGGGAAATGGAAAACAGCGAAGATAATATTGCAACTTACACCGCGGCTCGCGGCTCGCGCTGCCTCTGTTCCGAACTTCTGAAATGAATAGCGACGAGGATAGCGGAGAGGAGCGAGCTTGGAGCGGTCGAGTAACGCAGAGATAAATGTTTTATTTCGGTGAGGTTTTGCAGTGAAATGTTAGTGATAATTATACACAGAACGATTCGGTACGAGTTCTTCCCCCGTCGATAACGAACGCAAAAAACCTCGTTACGCTGCGACCGCTTTTTCAACCCCTCGATGCCAGGATGGAACACAGCCAGGGGGAAAAGCCGCGACATTTGACCCGTCGCGCGGAATCGATTTCGCGGTTGAAACGCGCTTTTTTTCCCGTCGCCAGAAATGCTGTCGTTGGAAAAGACCGATCACGGAAGGGGTGGGTCTGCCGCTTCCCGGCACTGAGCTACGACCTCGTTTCCATGAATTGTGAATTACACGCGTGCACCATCCCTATTTAGGGGTACACGTTGATTCGAGGGAATGTATGCAACGGGTGTGTATACAACATCGTGAATCAGACGTTTACATGATTTAATCACTTCGCTTTGTCTGGTCGAAGGCAGTTCCGATATCGGGTCGCTTGATGCACGTGTAATACCAGGCAATTAGCAACTCACTTGAGGACTCCGCGCAAATGAAACGTTCGACTAAATCGGGAATAGTTACTGCGAATTATCTGCGAATCGAAATTGCCCCGAAATTAGAATCTTTGCCTTACATCCCTCTAACACTATTAATTTAATACTAATTTCCCTCTAATACTAACTTCTACACCAGTTACTCCATTAGTATCTGTACCTAAATTTCCTGATGAAAAATATATTCCGCATATTTTAAATTAACTACAAAGCTACGTAATATTTTTATTCCCCGATTTTTTATTACCACTTTAGTGCCTTTATATTAACCGACGCATCCTCTCTAGTCGCAAGCATTTTCAAACGTCAATTTGCCTAGACTTTCTGAAACAGCAGTTTCAAAGCTGGTCCGCAATAACTGCTGGCATAATTCGCTTTGAATTTCTGAGACGCGAAGTAGGCAAGACGCAGATCGCGGGGTAATCGAATCGTCGTGCGTTTGATTAGGGACACAGCGATACTTCCGGCAGACGGAGGCGTTTCCGCGGCGTTGAAAGCGCGCACCGAGCCGCGGGCCCCTTTTAGCGATGCTTTCAACGTTTTTTCCCCGCCGAAGCTGTTCCGGCTCCGTTGAAATATTAAAATAAACGAGCGGGAAAGGCGGAAACATGGCCCGGCTTACAAAAGAGATTTTCCACTTTGACCCGGCACGGAGTTGGAGGGTACGGGAAAGGGGTTGAAAAGCGGAGGGTATAAGGTTCCGCGTTCTTTCGCCCCGCCATCGCGCCGCTTCTGAGGGTGGGCAAAACAAATTTGCAGACAGGAAGGCGAGGCGCACGCTTCCGTCTAAATGATCGGTGGCCCTCCCTCGCGCTGGATGCTGGAGATGATGGAGACGAATTTCTGGAAAATTTCGCGGAGGAACGCGCCCGCCCGAGAGAGATAATACCGCCTTTACGGCGTAATCGTGACCCCGTGATTCTATTTTAAACACCACGCGAACGATCAACGCCCGCGCTTTGCGTCATTTTCCGTTCGAATTAGTGATTCGTGGAACAACGTAATTCCGCGAACCGGCGTTCTATATCCACTTAGTAAATGAACGCGTGGGGGAGGATAGGTGATAGCAACGCTCCCCTCTTTCCTTCTTCCTTCTACTACAATATTCACCTAGCACGGACGGAGAGGGGGGAGAAGTGACAGAAATACATTCCTTATCGTTCTACCCCTATCAATTACACATGCGCATGTCAACGCATGACATAAACAGCAGGGAGATATGAAAATACCGTGAATTTGCCATGAAAGTATGCCGAGAGCATTATCGACGTGACAATCTGCTTCTACTCTAGCCTCGTCTCTTTTGTGTGATCATTTATGGCGCATGCTCACGCACGACGCCCGAGCGGTGGTGCGCGTGAAACGTAAAACGCATCCAGCGTGCCTCGCCATGGTAACGAATCCGGTCTCATTTGAGAAATGGATCGTCACAGGAGGATCATCCGGCGCGGCTGAAACAATATTAAAAATATCGCGTACACGCGCGCTACGAGCCGGCCCGGCCCCGCCACCAATGGAGTCATTTCTACGTTTCGTTTCTTTTGTGTTTCAGGTACGTTCACTGCATTTCTCAGCGGGCCCTCCCCGACACACCGCCAGCGCTGGCTGGCGATAGTGCTATTCTCACCGCGATCACGTATGTATCTTTGCACGTGTACAGCGTGTCGATATTAATAATGAATGAAGCTGTTGCATATACAGCCTCTCGTCTCGTCTCGTTCGTTCGAAATTCGCGCATGATTTCCCTACCCCTCGGCCGCCCCGATCCTTCCTTTCTCTCTCTCTCCTCTCCTCCTACCGCGCGATTATTATGTGCATATTTCATTTCTTTCAGCGTGCCCTGGAAAAAATATCGCTCCTCGTGCCGGTGTAACGCGATTCCCCGTGCCGCTCCCCTATTTTCCCAGCAAATACGAGGGAATCGCGGATTATGCAGAGCTCGGAATCGCGTGACAATTTTCCGCTTCTTTACTCCCGTAGTTAAAGGACGCATCCAGTTCTGCTCCCCGTTTGCGTTCCATCGATACCAAGATTTGGTTGAAAAGTTGTTTTCGCGATACACGGATAGTTCAGCTGAGTAGATTCTGATTCGTTTAATTTTCTGCCCGGTGAAATTGGTCGGAAAATTTCCACGGTGATGGAGTTCAACGGTATCCAAACTGTAGTTTCGTCATGTATTAATTAGAACTTAGATGCCTGCAGTAAATGCAATTTCGGTAGGAATAGAAATAAATGAGAAACAGTGTTGGAAAATCTACGGGAAATTTGCTAGCAGCGACTGGAATTTGTCGCAGCTGGAACACGGATCGCTCGGTTTCACTGGATTCGATTCCCTTATCAGCTTTATCCCCCATTTTACGCGACGCAGAAAATCAAGGTGGAATGAAACCGTGGAAAGGGGGAGATCGCGACTCGGTGATTTAAAACGATAGAATAGCGGGTCGGAGGGGCGAAAGAGAGGAAAGAAGATTATAAGTGTCGCGTTCCATTTACCACTCTTCTCCTGCTTTATCCAAAGAGGTTTTCACGCTCGAGCCGAGCCAGCCTCGGGGCAATATCCGTAACAAAATCCCGCCGGGTCCTTCTTGTCTGCTCATTTTCGTGGAGGCCCGTTAAATAAATCGCCCGTGAAAAAAAGCAGCGGTTTGCTTCGAATTCCTGGCAAATTGGCGGAAAAGTGTCGATACAGTCCGCGGAAATTCATCCACCGTAGCTATATGAACACTCCTTATCTGTCTTCATTACACACACGTATTTATTGAACGAGTTTAATCAGCATATCGATGCACACCGACATTCGATTTCCCATTGGAAGTTAAGTTGAAATTAAGGGGTACTCCCTACCTTGACGGGTGAAAAATGACGCGAACTTTCGGAATTTTTTAAAACAGAACCATTAAATATATTTAGTTCCAACTTTGCGACTTTATTTGTCGATCTTTACAGAATATGAAAAAAAAATTGTATGCAAAAATAGTGGTTATATCCGGAGTTATAGTGCTTCAAATAGAGCGCCTTACAAAAATCATATGGTATGGTTAGTATAAAATCAGCCGTTGCAGTTGTCTAAAATAGAAAATTTAAAAATTTCTGTAATCTGTATGAGTGTGGCTATCGTTTGAACTAGATTAAATGAGAAATACTGAAAAATAAACAAAAATTGCAACGTCTAAAACAGACATCGATTTCTGCAAAAAATTGGTTGGTTTTTAAAGTTGCAAAAGTCTAATTTTGCAAAAACCGATTTAGTTTTAGCAGCAACGATAATGGGACATCTACTGAAGGCATGTACCAAGTATGAAGTAAATCGGATAATTAGTTTTTGAGATATGCTAACTAATTCGAAAAACATCGTTTTGAGAAAAATGCGTTTAAAGTTTCAGGTAGGTACCGTTTTTTAAAATTAAATCTTTTTTAAAATGTTGTCTCAATATGTACAAATATAGGCATAAACTTATCAATTAATATAATTCGAGGGTTTCTCTAAAAAAAATCCCAAATATCGCGCTCCTTTTCAGGCCATCACACTAGGCCCTAGGGAGACCCCTTAAACAAGCCAACTGAACAAGTTGCGGGTGCGTGGTACCAAGAACCAGGCAACCCGTGACCTTTTATCAGAGGCAAGAGAAACGTCAAGAACTTCTTTCTCTCAGACACTGCATCAACAAGAATCACATTCTCAAAGTAGCGAACCCCTCGAAATCCCCTATCAACCTTTCCCTTCGATAGCGAATGATTTCATGTATCCTTGCTAACATTTGTTTACCTTTCCTCCTTGCCGCGAGCACGTCCCGGTGAGCGGCTGAATCGACCGAGCAAACATCCGAAACAAAAAGCAGCGGGGGGATGATCAAAGCGCAGCCACGGCATCTAGAGCTTTTTTAGATATCGCTTTTATCCGGGCCCTCTGTCGTTGGAATCAACGAGCGTCATCCGTATTTGTCCCCGGCCGTTTGTCCATGCCGAAGAAGAGGTTTCCCGCCAGCCAGAGGTGGTAATACACCCGAGGGCGGACGTTCCGTCGATCTTCCCGTCGGAGCGAAAGTGGACGGCCACGAGAGCTTTTACGAGAGGGGGCATCTCTGTTCTTCTGTTTACGCGCAACGAGAACCGCTCGAAGTAGAGCCAAGGGATGGCTAGATATCCAGCCGTATCTGGTGTAGTAAATACGAGGGTTATCTTGGCCTCTTCCACCGATGTCCCGCTGTCTGTTGGCGTTGATCAGCGACGCGCAACTCCCTTTCTTCTTGCGAAACAGCTGACAATCTCGACATTGTCTTTGTTGGATCTGATCCGACCCACTGCACTCGAATTGGATGCAAACTACGCCAGGGAACTTCTGTTTAGTTGCTTTCGTACTCCACTTGGACTCTGCTCCGTGTTCTGTTTGCGACGCTGCGCGACCATTTGTTACTCGAATTGGGTAGGCGATGTCTTCGGTGCTAGGTTCTCAGCGGAATTCGATTAGGAACGCGAATGTAGATTCATCCGGGTCTGCCCCAGGTGTGCATGGCCGTCGGAACGACCGAAAATAAAGAAAAAAAAAGTTTGCGAGCCACTGACGCCGGTGATGTAAGGTGGACTTCTGGGGGGTCCTGATAGAACGCTAAGTGCATTTGGCCAGCTTCCAACCGAACGACGACTTGCACGGCTTTCCTGGTCGTGAAATCGCCGTGGCGCACACCCCCCCGAACCCCACCCACCTGTCTCCTTTCTTTCCTCGATCCCTCCGGCACGTCTGTCACGATCCTTCCAACGTTCAATCCCCTTGGAAGTTTTCTCAATTCTTTTTCCCTGCTTCTCGTCTACTTGAATGATCTCTACCGGTCGTTGCTTCCTCGTGGCGGTGTTCTCTCGCGCCGCGGAGGCTGGGGATATTCTCAAGATGGTGCTGGAGCTCCGCTGCGCAACGATCGAGCAGCTTGGGAACCCTGAGTTCACCTTTGCAGCACGTTAATAAAATGAGTAAAATTAATGAAATGAGTAAGATTAATCAAATGAGTAAAATTAATAAAATGAGTAAAATTAATAAAATGAGTAAGATTAATAAAATGAGTAAAATTAATAAAATGAGTAAAATTAATAAAATAAAGATTAATAAAATTAATAAAATTTTCTTGGTGGATCAAGTGTCTTCTGTTTTAAAGAATGGATGGTCGTTTCCCTCCAACATTGATTTCAATTTTAATTTATAAGTTTTTCCAAGACTTAGTAAGACTCTAAGCCTTGTTTTATTTTACGTAATCACTTTCATACCTCTTCACCGCAGAGCACACCAACTCGCTTGCTTCACCGTGAACATCCAGACACGAGCGTCCATTTATCACCGAGCGTTTCATCCTCAGCGACTTTTTCTCGAGCGTCTCGCGACGACCTCGCGCCTAACGAATCGTCCTGCCCCGTTTCGAGGGCCCGGCTCGCGCACCGTCAAAGCGAATTCCCATTCATTTACCTTGAATCATCGCGACGCGATCCTCACCGCGAGGCGGGGGCGGCCGACAGGGGCTCGGAGCACATCCCTTTTTCGTCTCGTTTCGCCCGTAGCTTCTGTGACAGCGTTTTCAGGGCTTTGTGGTCGCGCGCGAGTGCCACCTTTGCAAGAAGCACTCGAGGGCCACGGGACGTTAAGGCGCGTAGGGACGGGAAAAAGCTTGCTGAGACACATTAGTCTCGGCGGGGGTCAACCAGTGAAAATAAATGGCCCATTACTCCACCGAGAGGCAGCTTATACGACAATATCTTCGGTGTACAGCGAGGGTCCTCTATCCTCCTCCTAAAATTTCATGGGCCAACGATTCGCTGAAAACGAAGAGTAACAATTAATCTGGCTGTTATTAATTGGAACCGTGTTACAATTTACCGATGTATTCGCGATAAAGTCCTTTTTTACTCCGACATTACGTAAAATACAAAATTTGTTCTGTTACGATGGTACGCGGAGATATTTGTTTATCGTTGATTGTTAACAGCACAATGTACGCGAACGTGTGCGTGTGTCTCGCGTATGCCGGTGCAAGTGCCACTGACATTCAATCAGGAGACTTAAAAGGGGGGGACTTTTCGTCTTCAACCACCTGTGTTTTTAGGAAAAAGCCCTAAACAGTAAAGTGGTTACTGGCTTTTCGAATTCCTGGACTTTCCATGTGAGTAATAATATTTGATAAAAATTCTGTAAGAAAATAGGCGATATGTCTATTGGAATTTGAAAGTAGGTACTATGTTTGTTTGAAACAACGAATGCAACGTTCAAACGCCTTGAATGCGATCTCGAATGTTAGGGAGTAATAGAACCGTAAATACTACGGCGAAACGATAGAACCTGTTACGTCGTTACTGTCGACCCTCCCGGTTTCTTCTCTCGTCCGAGAAGGGCGTTCGTTCAGTGGCCATTCCTTCCCCCGTTTTTGGTTTTCCCCATGATACCCACGTGTATAGAATCGAACGATTCAATCGGGGGATACGTGACTCATTGTTCGACGATTCTCTTATTTTCTTGCTGATCCCATTGAGATCCGCAATTTCACTATTCATTTGAGAAATCGCTCGCATGCTAGGTACTTTATTTCCGAATTGCTCAACGAAATAGACGAGGACAATACAAAACTTTAGCAGTTTCACTTTAATTATTTTAAGTGCACGTACCAATTCATTAGCTAGTGCGTGTTTATCAACTGCCTCGCTGAACTTTTGAAGTAAAAACCTTCGCATAACAAAACTGAGTTGCAAAAGTCTTCTCGCCATTACAATAATGTATTACCAAAATTTTTTCATCAAAATCGAGCCGATCCCATCCAATTAACCATGCAGCAAACATTCCACTCTCCCAGGGGTTAATTAAGAATCTATCTTTGAATTTCCTCCAGGTTTTCTACGAAACTAGCATTTCTTTCTCCTTTTATTACTTAACTGTACGCCAGGGTATACCTCCGGACCGATGTAACTTTCGAAACAACCGATTTAATCCCTGCACACGATCAGCCCGAAACCACAATCTTCGATCTCCTTCTTTTGCCCACTGGTTCGCAGCTTCCTTGGATTCCACGAAAGGAAAGATCGCGCGCACCTGCCCAGGCGGGTTTAGCCGGACACGCCGGCTAAAAATCGACAAACTTGTCGTCGTTTCGTCTTTCAGTGGCAGCGAAATTAATCGGCGAGGCGGTCTGACGCGTGCCCGGAATCACTTTCGCGAGCCTTTTTGTCCACGAACCAGTCGGACAGGAGAGACTCGATCGAAATCGTACTCGTACACAAGGATTCCACCGAACCTTCTGCTCAATCGGGCGTAGGACGAAAGTCCTGCGTGTTTGTTTCATCTTTTTCAAACTCCCGTTTAATTTACGGAACGGTTCACTTCCCATCCTTGCGATTTCTTGAATCGTGGGAAATTAAATTGCTCGTAGAATTACAGTGGCGTGAAGGATTCGATGTTCAGTGTTTTGTACGAAATAGGGAGTAGTTCAATTTCTTTCGAAGATTGGGACTATGCTATCAAATATCCCTACAAAAATTCTTTACCTTCCCACAGTTCTTGTTAATCTGAATAATGTTTATTCCACACAATTTTCAATGCAAGGCGTGTACGAAAAGTTAGAGAGAGGTAAACTTCAGTCTTCTGGGTACGAATATGTGTCTGACTGCAAACATTCCGTTTCCCCTTGCAGACTTCTATTTCTTCCTCTGTTGCATTCAATCACATAGGTCTATCGTAATTATCCACACCCTTTCTCATGGTATTATAAACATTATTTACAAAATTGTTTCCAGTAAATTTTCCACAAATTTATTAGCAACTCGAAATGCGAAAGGAACCCCGCGCGACGCACATTCCTGCGACAGTCTCCTCTCGTTTCGTAATCTAAATTCGGTCCTCGAAGTATGTATCGATAAACGTAGCGAAGGCTCGTTGCGCATAATTTCGATTGATCTAGCGCGTCCTTCATCCAGGCTGAAAACAAACACGAAGCTTCACACCTTACGCGTAGGTATCATTATCCAAGCTTGTACGGGCAGCGAGACGTCAAGCTCGTTCGTTTCCGTAATAAACGGCGATCGATACTCTTTCATTGAAGCTCGCCGTCGTTCGAGCCGCCAGTCAGCCGTCAGTATCAACATTATCATTAAAAAGATCACCGGCCTCGGTAGCTTATTTCGCGCTGCGAGCAACAGCCTTTCTACTCTCGGCGACGGTAATACGAAACGCGTCGCAAGGTGCTAATGGATACTTGTCGGAAGTAAACGCAGGTGGTGCGTTTTGTTCCCCGTCCGTTGGTCCCCCTGTCTCGCCTCCCCCTCCGTTCCCTCCGTCGGCTTTCCTTCGTTTTTCATCGAAGCCTCTCGCGACGCGTCAATCGCACGCTGATACCGCGGCGTCGTTATTAAAAGAGCGGATTCCATTCGGCATTATTAAAATGGCCACCCCGGCGCGGCTATCTTCGCGCGCGAACGTTTGTGTAATTGACGGTAATAAATAATTCGAACCCCCGGCAGGCGGAAGCGAGACTTCCACTCCGCCTCCTCGCGTATTTCAATTTACCGAGCGTCGTCCGTGACGCAGAATTTCTTTCCACCTACTGTTTTTCTTGCGCCGGGAAACGTAGCGCTGATAAATGGCCCGTCTAATTAATTAATCTGTAGCAGCGACATTCTGGCGTTCGATCGACGCGTCCCTTCGACAATTTCCTCGGTTTCCAGTTGAATTATTGATCCGGCAGCGGCGACATCGCGTTTGATTGAAAAACAGATTGTCGGGGTGGGACGTTGTCGAGCGAGCTCTGAAAAACCGGGGATCTTGCAAACACGTCGCGTTGGTTTCTTTCTCCTCAGATCCCACTTCGATATGCAATATCCGTTTTTACCGTGAATTAAGAAGCATACGCGAAACAAGCTCTCGGCTCTCGTCCCTGGCATTAAGCTGCAGGGGACGTTGATGAAAGCAATGCCGCGCAAAAAGCGAGACCCGAGTAGCCCTCCCCCAGCTGTCGCGATTTTTCCTTGAAGGGAATAAGAGAAAGGTTTTCGTTCGTAAGTTTCGCGAAACACGGATACTCGCGTAGGTCGAGGAGAAATTCAACGCGGCGCCTTAATTACGTTAGTCACATTATGCCACGTTTCCCCCTTGTTTCTGCGTCGTCGCCATCAGTTCCCCGGGTAAACGACGCCCGGCGTCGGTATTGCGCCCGCCAGCGGCCCCAGCGTCGAAAATCGACCGTGAGTTGTCTGTCGTCGGTTATCTCACCTCTCTTTCTCGCCTCTACCCTGGTCGCCAACCCTGTCTTCGATCGGTCGCGTTTTTCCCTTTATCGTGGTTCGCCGTTAATTTCATTCGGGCCAGGTGCAGCGTTAATTTCGCGGCTCGGGCACGCTGCTGGCCGCGCCTCGGGCGGAACGAGCCACTCTGGCGCGTCGCGTTAGGGGCGGGGACTGTCTTTTTAATACGAGAAGGGGATTTAAATTTTTCCCCCGTGAAAAAGTAAGTACTGGCTGCGGGGACGTCGAAAGGAAAAATATTACAAAGCTTGTAATTTCGATGCGCTTTCTCTTACTTGGGAGGCTTTAATAGATTAGCAGCCTGAGGTTTCGACCGAAGCTAGTGTATTATATCGAGTAGGCAGCGTTCCTTTTATTTCTCCCAAATTTGATAGATTATTCCCGTCGGTCGTAAAGTTCGAGAGGATCCCGAGGATAATTAGCGAAAGGTGGCGCAAAGCTTATCATCCGATTTCCTAAGTCTATAACTTTGGTCTTAAATGAAACGTGGCACTGCTTGTGGCAAGTATAATGTATCGAGACTTTTAAATTTTGACAGCAAGTTTCAAAGATAGTATCCAACAAATGACAGCTATTCGAGTTAATGCAAAGGGTACTATTTATTGCATTTTGCATGGTACTGTGAAGAATTTGTGGGGTCAGATTTTCGATTTCGCGTTGAATATCGTAAAGTGGGATGTTCGCGTAAACCAATGCCTTCAAATGGCCTCAAAGAAGGAAGTCTTTAAACATTCGTCTGAGTTTACGTTGCGTCAAAACCACTGACGAATTATTACATAAAAACATGGACACAAACTTCCGCGTTCTTGAAGGGTATACTTTATGGACGATACATTTCTTGAATTTCTTCTGTTAAAATGTAAAACTTCGCTGACATGTACCTGAGATTAAAAAAATTAGCTATTAACATCGGGCGATGCCACCTTCGTCTTATGGTGTATTCAGCATGATCTTCGCGTTTTTAACCTCGCAAGTCCAGTAAATCGTCGAGTCCCCGCGCCAATGGGGACACGCTTTCATGGAAGGTGCGAAATGCGTGTGTACCAAGCCCGAATTAGTCAGATGGTGCGAGCGGCCACGGTCCCAAACGTGTACGCATTCTAATTAGATAGACACGGCAGGCTGCCCCCGTCGATGAAAGATACCACGTCGGTTGACGCGTTCTGCTCGAAGAATTTCGAACGGTCGCAACACGCCTTCTCCTATACAAAGAAATTAACGTTTATCGCGGCGCGGGGAGCTAATTAAATTTATTTAGGTCGTATGCATTTTTCCAACGACCGTGGAAAAACGAGACATGCATTAGCGTGTCGAGTGTTCATCGGGGTGCTGTAATTCATAGTCACGGCGACACTTGACAGCATAGCCACGAAGAATACCGATGCGTAGATAAGCGACGGTGCACTTGACAGACTTTTCGATACCCATACAACAATGGTGCAGCATTAAAGCGACACGATTAAGAATTATTGCTACTAAGACTATTCAAATTATTCAGAGACCTCTCAGTGGCATGTATTTAATTCAAGAAACATTGATACTCGAATCATTTCAACAACGAACTTGTATCAGTCCAGAATTGGGCAAAATGTAATCTAATTATAAATTACAAATTACGATTAAAATGTAATTGTGTAATTGATTCACACATTATTTTCTGTAATTGTTAATTCAGGTAGTTGACCACAATTTTGTCAATTGACTACTGTTACATTTTAATCGTAATTTGTAATTAGATTACATTTTGTCCAACTGTGTATCAGTCATTCTCCCCCATATTCGTGTTTCTCTTTACAAGAACACGATTCCTCACGATCTGTCTATTCCTAATATCATTTAACCTCTCCCTAGTGGCTCGGAAACTTTCTTCGCACTTCTGTAAACTCCCTCAATCTCTCCACTTCTTTCAGCAACAACTGAACCGAAGTCGCTGAAGCTCGAGGCACGTGGAACGTTAGGTAGCCAGAGGTAGGCAGCCGCGACAAGCCCGCTGCCACACTTTTCTTTCCCAGATGGTTTATCGAGCGTTGGGTATCGTATCGGTATTGATTTTTCCCCGGCGATTTCACACGACATTCCAAACACTGTCCCCCGTTGCGTATCGCGGCTGATCGGGGCTCGCCTAGTCCTTATCGTTGCTCCTCGGGCCTGATCTCTTTTTATCAGGCCACGAGGAACGCGTTCGACAAGAATACAGGGCTGGGGCGAAAGGCGGCAGGGCAGGGTTGAGCGGGGTGGGGTGGGGGGGGGGGGGCGAAGAGGAGAGGATCCGACGGAGGAACGGCGTACATGTAAGTGGGTAACGCTTCGTGCATGCCAATCGTAGGCCGTATATCTCGTGGTACTTAGGCTGATCGTATCTCAGTCGACAGAGCGCGCGCTTGTTCAGCTGCACCGGCCCAGGACTCTCTTCGGTCGCCCTTGGAACAGGATGTTCGGCTTTATCCTGGCCACGGTGCACCGTATCCGTGAGATACAAATTGTGCTTTCATTCCACGATGATGAACCGCCCGAGCCTCTTTTCCACCGATTTCAGAGGCGACCACTCCCGAGAAATCGAAGATTCCTCGCCGCTCCGTTGTCGCAGTAAGAGACGGACCGTTTGCGCACGTGTCCGGACTGTAAAAATGTCGAGCCGTGGAAACTCGTTGCAAAAGAGGCTGCCCGAGGAGACGTAATGACTCTTTCGCGCGCAGCTACTTAGGGACCGGTTCTGACAGATTTCGCGAAAGAAGACGCGCGTGGATTAAGCGCACGGTGTTACTTAAATGTTCGTATCGTAATTATGCGCAATTATTGCTGCTGGCTTAACGATTCTTTCAGAGAGGAAGGGTGCCGTAACGACGTGTTTCGCGCACGTTCGCGCGAGAGTCACTTGTGACTTAAGGGGTCTGGGGCCATCAAACGCGTGTACTGTTATTCTGATTGTGGTGCAGGTGGAATGGTGGATGCGTAACTTAAACGCTACTACGCGAATTTAAAGTTAAACAGGTTCATACGAACCTAGAATTTAATTTAATTAACAAGTTTATAGAAACCTAGAATTTAATTTAATTAACATTACTACCCTGCTTAAACTATTTCGCAGCGAGGTACAGGTTTCGCTATAATTCTTACTAATTTTAAAATCACCTAATGCCATACCTCTAGAAATTAGAAATAGAATTAGCTGGGTCTTACTGCGCGATACAGTCATCTATTCAACAGGCACGTGAGTGGTTTAGAGACAGGATCCCGGCTACTCAGCGACCGCGATCTAAAAAGCAGCAGCGCGTCGACTAAACGCCTCCCTAGGAGCGAGAGGATAATCATTTGCGGCCCAAGGGTCGAATCAAACAGGATCATAGTGGGCTTTAATTAACGATTATAAACGGTCCCGATCATAACTCAAAGCGTCGAGTGTCCAAGCACCCGTTCACCCTCTTTTTCGTCCTGGACCCGCGTGCGGTCACTTTACTTCCCCCGTCTCCTTGCCGCCCCTCTGCGCTCTTACGCGAATGGTTTTCACGGCGCGGTTACGCTCGCAGAAAAAACGAACGATCCAGCAACGCTCGAGCAGGACCTCGCGGCTTGTTCTTACCGCAAATGTGCGGCACGGCCGAGCTGCCTCGTCGCTGATATATTAACCGAGAATCTGAAAGATTAAAAATGAATTTATTATCGTCGAAACCCGGAGGGGGGGGGGGCGGGCGGGGTGGAGGCGAGGCTGGTGGTACTTCGTGGAGGTCGTACGTACGCGCGATCATTTTTACTCGCGGCGACGGAGATTTATTGCCGCGAAATTAACGTAACAATTTTCATGATTAATGCGCGGCGCGGAATTTTTTCGGCCCCCATGCCAGAACTCGCTAGGGAAGTGCACGGGGTTACCGAATTGGCTGAAACTTTGCGCGTGGTTAATGCACACCTTGTGTGATTACATGCGAAACGCGTTTGGAGTATTATTTAAAGGTTGGAAAGAAAATGGAGTTGAAAGTTTTCTCTTTATTATAGCCAGTGTTAAATAGGATTTCCTTTTGAGGGAGTGTGGCATTTAGGTGTAAAAATATTCAGTATCATGGTGAAGATTATATTACTCGCCCGATAGTACTGTTGTTTCTCCAAATTCCCAAGCTTCTGCGTTAAAAAAAAATTCGGTAAGCGTGTCCGTTTTCCCATATACCTCGCCGACACTTTCCCCCGTTCGCGGAATCTGCCTACCCGCTGCTGCTCGATAAAGTAGCCTCGATAAACTGCATACGTCGCGCATCAATATTGTATTGATACGCGGATAACATCGTATTTGCGTTTATATCGCCGCGTCATCGGCAGCGTATCGCGCGACGAGTGCGTTCCATGTATCTTGCACGTCCCTCGGTATCTTTCCTCGCGTGTACTCGCGTTTGTAAAACACGCTAATACCATCTTGATCGGGCGGAGAGCGCCGACTCTTAATTGCATTAGAAAAAGAGGAAAATAATGCAGCAGACTGGGAGGGAAGAGGGGAGAAGAAGCCTCTAAATTACGACGTTCGTCCCGAGCACTCTATTTAAACGTCGTTTATGATACCGCCCCGCTTCCCATGGAAAGCCGCAGCCCCGTGGCACGTCGGGGAAATTAATTAATACACCTGAGGCCGCGTAATGGCGAACGGAGAGGGGTGGGGAGGGAGGGGGGGGCGTAGACAATGGCCGTTGCAAAAGAAGGAATGCTTATCTTTACCTGGCCGCGCTGGAATTCATAAATTGTACGCGCCACTTGCGGGCTCCGCACCGAGACAGGGCCTCCGCGAAGCGGAGGACGGCACCTCAAAAATCATTTCCGAGAACGGACCTTGAGAGATCTCTCACCGATTGCTCGCTCACTCCCACGCGTCCCACAAAGACGGGGGCCCTCGCCGACGCGTGGCTCGTAACCCATAAACTCCGCGGATCGTTCAAGGTGAAGCGAGAAGAGGCGCATCCACGGCCGAACACGAGTAGGCCTGGAAGTCGTGCATCAACTCCGCTCCGGTAAATACCCTTGGACACTCTCCGCGGCATCGGGGGCCCCGCATTTTCTGTCTGCGACCGCCGCGACGCTTCCCGATTCAACCTCCAGACGACCCGGCGTCACTTGCCGCGAATAAATTAACCTCGCCCCCTCCTGCCATCTTTTACACCCGTTTCGCCTCGATGCCCGTTTTGATAGCATCGCCTTTCGCTCCCGTCGTAATTCCTGCCTACTTGTCCCCGACGACTGTCGATTATTGCCACGATTTACGGGCGTCGTCAACGATCACACTGTGTCCACTGTGCGCTCGATGAGGGGAAGTGTGATTGGATCGGAGAAATGTGTTTGGCGGGCAGTTTTTTTTAGTAGACTTGAGGCATCGAGGCGGGTAGGTCTACGAATTTATTATTTTCAATGCGTACACACAAAACTTCGCGTTCTTCTTATTCAGTGACTGGAAAGTTAAGGGCATAGTTTATCCGCTGAAAACTTGGATATTGGCAAAGAGGGGCGCGAGATTCGTGGAAAAACCGAAACAGGGCGATTCTTCATGTCAATATGAAAGGAAAATATGTGGAGAGAAATTATTTCCCAAAAGGTTCCGTTTTCAAGCAAAGTCATTTTAAAGATTCGTCTGACTAATTATCGATTTTACTACTTTCGCGGTGCATTAGAGGTGCAATTACTGTCACCATTCGTCTGAACCCTCACTGAACAGTAATTCCACGTTCTGTAATCAAAGCAGACGTCTTAATAGTTGATGATATAGCAATGAATCTGTGCATCAAAGTAAATTAACTTCTCCACCAACATTTTAAGCCTCCTCTCAAATCTCTACAGGAATAAAAAAATGTTGGTAAATCAGAAAAGACGTAGTCTTTGGCATGCAATCTTTTTTCATCCATAGCATGAGTAGAATAAGCTTCCAAAAAGTTCGCCACTTGTTTCCAATTCCACACTCCACATGTTCGCAACATGTATAATCAATTTATAAGCTTCCCGAGCTGCTTGCACAGCGAAACCGCCACTGCCAGAGCCCCCCAGTGTGATCCCATTCGCCCATTTACCATCACTTCGTTTCGCACAAGATCCTATTCCTCGCGGTTCGCAGATTCTCATGAAAATTCACGGAATCCTTGACCCAAGAGTGTTCCGTGTCCGTGAGTCCCTCCCGCTGGTTGCATCGTCCCTGGTTCGCCGCGCGGTTTAACCTCCAGACGGAACAGCTACGGTGTGTCGTGTGTATCAGATGGTTGTGCTGGTCCGCTGCCTCGGCAATGTCAGTACCCACGACGGCCAAATGTGCCCGCTTCTTCGTGTATCCCGTCCCGTACTCGTTCACGGTCTGATTCTCCCCCCGGACGCCGATTCATTTCCCACATTTTTATTCCCTCGATTTCGTCCAGCCACTCTGCCTTTCCTACCTTCCAGCCGGTCCCTTCGGGAATTCGTCATTGCCCAGATGGCGGAGAGCGTGATTTCTTCACTCGCCAATTCTATCGCCGGAATAAAATTCTTTTTTTATGACTAGTCACTGGTGATTGTGGCCATTTCGTTGCGTAGGTAATTATCGAGGCAGCTTATCTTTTAGAGGTGCCATAAATTACAGCGGAGCTCTAACGGATCCACTGTCACGATGATCTCGATTAATTGCTCGTGACGTGTTGTTAATTGTATGATTTATCGGAAGGAAAGAAATATATGTGCACGGTGCCCGTAATTTGGCTGTTTGCAATCATCGATCTCTATTTGGGCGAAACGGTTGAGGAGGCCCGTCATGCATTATCATAATATTAGCATCTACGAATTCGTGGAAGCCTGTAATTTGCATTTCGAGCCCGCGCTCCACCGTGGTTCCACGTACATCTCCATCGGGCCGGTGTGTTTCGCAGTGACTATTCAAGGTCAACCGGAGAACCGCCACGTGGCGGTGACACACGCGTTAAACTCGAACGCAGAGGGCCATTTCTGGAAGGAGCCGAAGAAAGGCCCCTCATTGGAACTCTGCGCGTCATCTTCGCGCGCCGTTCCCATGTACAATTTTTCCCCTTCGTTCTCCTCGTTTTTTCTCCGTCTCCCTTCTTCGATCCAGCAGCGTTTGCTTTATCCCTCAAGGTGAAGACGCTTTTTCCCTGCCGGAGTCCGTGCAGGCTTTTGAATCTTTGCCGCGGACGATTCAAGCGTGCGCGCGAAAAACGACGAACAGGAAGCTTGTCAGCCGGCGGTTATCATTTGCATTTGATTGCAATGTCAGTTGATGAATACGTGTTGGTAGGTTAATCGCAGTAGGAACCTACGCTACTTTTACCTTCGGAATAGTTCAGCATTGAATATTTGAGGCATTTAAATCCTGGTGATTGTGTAATTAAGTGGGTCTGTCCACTGTAATGGTTTGAAAAATTAAGCTCTTTTTAAAGATTTTTTTCTCAGTAAATGCAACATATAATGAA
This sequence comes from Andrena cerasifolii, assembly GCF_050908995.1. Taxonomy (NCBI): domain Eukaryota; kingdom Metazoa; phylum Arthropoda; class Insecta; order Hymenoptera; family Andrenidae; genus Andrena; species Andrena cerasifolii. The sequence goes on along the minus strand of NC_135124.1, from coordinate 10,073,311 downwards.
GTAAATCCTTTTCGTATTTATTAAGCTACTATTATATTACACACAAAAAAAATAAAAAGAATAGGTATTTTTAATTTGTTTTAATTGTTTCTTTACAGCGTCAATATGGCACCTAAAAAAAATACAAAATTCGAAAAGATTCGTAATCTGTATCAGTGTCACTATCGCCCGTAACTCAATTGACAATTTTTGTTGAAAATTAACAAAATGAGGCTGGTTTGAAAAAAAGTTTGACAAAACACCTCAAAGGATGTTTTCTCGAGTGTTCCCGGAGAAAAATTTCGGTTATTTTAAGATTTATTTCATTATATGTTATATTTACTGAGAAAAGATTCTTTAAAAATAATTAAATTTTTCGACCGATCAAAGTGGAAACCTGTATCGTCCAAAATTCAGCACAACCTGTAAGGCAACCTGAATTGCTTGCCTCGTTGCCACAATCCCAGACTGGGACTTGTTTAAATTCACGTTGATATCCTTTCCATCAATAATAGAGGTACCCTGGAACTATCAGATTGCCAATTCATGAGCATCGACCATCCATAGGCGTCGAAAATTGAGCGTAAATACATCCTTCAGCTGACCTTAGGCTGTTCCCTTTCTCCCTTTAAGTCGCCAGTTTATTCATCTGGAAGCATCGAATATACCCTTTGGGATTGCTCCGATCGATCGTAACTCCCGCATGCATTCACCGATGGATGAACTTATAAAAGTTTCCGTAGGGCCAGCGTCGTTCGATCGTAAACTCAGTCGTGAACGGCGGACGAGTTTCTGGCAGATTGTACGGGAAGCGAACATTGCCAGTAGTGTTCCTGATTTCTCCATATTTTTTGTTTCTCGAGAAATCAGAAATGAGATCATATTTCTTGAGAATTCTCGAGAAATTGAAAAAATATTGCAAAAATTATATTTTTGGAATAATTTTGATAATATTTTTATCAATAACACAAGGAAACTTTAACTAAATGATTATTTCTACCTAATTTATACAAAACTTGTGTAAATGAAAAAATAGATATTAAATATAATTGGTAAATTTATTTATTTAATAAAATTTGTACAAAGCGAAACATTACTTTTTGGTTTTAAAATTTATTTTAAATCCAAATTATTTTAAAATTTATTTATCTTCTGCACTGTGATTTTTTATTGGAATTCATATAGGTACTAATGTTATTAATAAGATGTATTATAAATTGTTGATGTGTTTATACGTTCGCGATTAACTAGTAATACATTCATTTACGAAAATAAATCAGATTTATAATATTTTTCCTAGACTTAAGTTTCTCGAGAAATTATAGTATTTCTCGAGAAATAAGAAGTAAGCAATTATAAAATTTCTCGAGAAATTCCCGAGAAAGCATTCTCGAGAAGGAACACTAATTGCCAGTTAGTTTGAAACGGCCATTGCACCCGCCCTTGTGCAAAGTGAATTCCCTGTGACAGTATTTCTCTGTAGTAGCACACATTTGTTTGTTGCCGAGTCGGAGCTGAAAGACTTTCGATTAAAAATAGAGATTCATCCAGAGGGAAACTAACAGCAACGAATTATTCGCGAGAAGAGTGCAAGACAATAAAGGCATAGTTGTTATTAAAATAGAGAGGCGTCAGTTCTCCGTTCGCGTGTGTTTGCGTCGTGGACGGAGTTGCAGTCGAGATCGTTTATCGATCCGGTACCGAGAATCGAGGATACACTATTAACCCTCGTACAACGAATGCAGGGTCATTTTGATCCAACTCTGACAAAGTCGATCACGATGTTACATTTGCGACGGCAATGGCAAACTATAGTATAAGATGCCTAAATTGCAATAACAATGTTTGTAAAAATTATACAGGAGATACACCTATTTTATGTATCAAATATACGTAAATATATTTTTTTAATATATTTTTTATTACCTATTTATGTGAAATTAATTCATTTTATGTTCAATTTTTTCGTGAAACCCGTTTACCATAGAAATGTTGCTATGGGTCAAGCTGACGGTCTTACGCGACCATATCCACCATTCGTCTTCCGAGGGTTAAATTGACGCGGAGAAGAGCGAGCTGGAAAATGGATGATGCGCTGTCTACGCGGCTCAATGTCAAGCACCAATCAGCTACTGGCTCGAAGCGAGTTCCGAGAGTTCTGGATGACGATAATAAGAAGGCTCGCGTCGTCGGACGTGTTCGTTGAAACGAACCGTTATCGTCGCCTCTTTGGAACGGCACAATTAATTAATCTGTCCCCCGGAAACGCGTTCTAAAAGTTCTTTATTTCGTCGCGGGGCGGAACGACGCAACGCGCATACGTAAACGGTTCTTGGAAGTCGTCGGATGCGATGGAAAATCACGAGGGAGTCACGTTTCTGTACGTTAATTAAGCATAATTTCGATTCGACGGGGATTCCAATTTTTCTTAACGAACACGCGGGGAGTGGTGGAAAGTTGAACGAGTTCATCGTGACGTATGCTTTGTAAAGTTTTCTCAATTAATTCTCCCTTTTATTTGCTAATCTAATACATTCTAAAATAAAATTGCATAATTTTTGTCTTCCAATCACACCCCTTTGAACACTGGGCAACAGCGAAAAATCTGCACGATCTAGTAATAATTCATTCCCTGACGATTTTCTCCGATACAGTGTTTATCACAAATGGAACATCCTGTATGTCTACCGCGGGGCAGTTTAATGTTAATGTGACGCGTTTACAACGGAATTATTCTCGAACACGGTGCCCGAAAACGTCTCTAATAAAAGAACCAGTCATCGCGCCGCGGATCCAGAATTAATTAGAATTCCAGACGCGGTGTGCGTGTTGGTTTGGCGAAAAAAAAAAAGAAGGAACGAGGGAACCGAGAGCGTGCTGCGCCCTGTCGCACGACATAACTCGTCGAATGCTATTTTCGTCGATCCCGACGAGATCCTATCCATACAGGGGGTGACTCATTATTACCGCAGAGGTCAGAGAAGGAGAGACCACGGTGGAATTATGTTCTCCGAGAACCACAGTCGACGACGATGAGCGCCTTTTGAATAACCACTGGCTGACCTCACCGATCCGCTATACGGCGCAGAGGTGTCCACAGCTCGTGGACGTATTGCTGAGCCGCTTGTCCATCGACCAGGCCGCGATTCTCGTTCGATTCGACGTGCACGCATCGGTTTAATTATCGTTACCGAGAAACCTTGCTCGTATATCGTTTGCCGCGTCCTTGCTTCGCGCTCGATCCGATCGAACCGCTTCAGGTGCCCGGTGCCCCGTAATTGAGCAGTTCTGCTCGAAGTAACGTTCCATAATTCCATTACGTTCTTCGATAACGACATTACTTTTCTATATTTCGTTAGGTCCCGTCGAGTCTGAAATCTACAAGCAGAAGTTTCCAATTATTGTTCCGCTTCGTAGCTCGTTGTCAGTCCACGTTCTCTTATCTCCAGGGGTCCAATGAAACTGTTAAAATTTTCAATGAATTATTAAATAACTGTAATTTTATGACTATTATCTTTTCTGTTCTGAGAAAATTGTTATGCAATGCAGTGCGTTAACTGAAACTTTTGTTCCATATATTTTTCTGTAAATAAGGAACTTTTATTTTCCTGGCAGTAGAAAAAAGTTCTAGTTCAATAGGAATATTTATTCTACTATGAAAAAGGTAATGTTTCGACACTTTTGCCAAGCAGATTTTCAGGAAGTGTTTGGGGTAGATAGAATTGAAGTTGATACCTTAAACCGTTCGATAAAAATAATTATAAGAATTACAATGTGCTTTTTCTTCCATATTAAATTTATCCTGCTTCCAGTTCCTTAAATAATACTAATTAAAAAAATGTTCCTACCTTTTACATTTTACCCTTAAATATCTGTTCAAAAGTAAACGATCCTGCAGAACTTTTATTAATCGAACATAAAATAACTATTAAAACCGAACTCTCACAGGAGAGTTAAAGTGTTAGCGTACAAAGTAAACTTACATCAGAAAATAAATGAGAAGTTAAAATTTCGATAAATAACTTTTATTTACATAAATGAACAGTGTCATTCGACCCCGGCTTATCTCCGGTGTCCATATCTCACGCCTGACACATAAACACCATCTTCGGATATTACTTACAGTAATTGCAAGGAATCTGCCGATTAGCTGAATCAGTAGAGCAGCCAAATATCTTGCAATCCCGCGATAGAGATACTCCGACGATTTCCACCAGCCTCCCATTGAAGGAAGCCAACCAAACCCGCGTCACCCGTTTAGACCCATTCGAAATTGCATCCCGCAATAAAATTCACCGGTAAACGATCCCGCAGCGTAATCGACTGACCAGTCGAGTGCATAAAGTAACTCGCCTAGTCGCCGCAGCCGAGCAGGGGACCCAGCGGAGCCGCTTTAATTGCCGCCGATTATAAATGCTTTTCACAGCCCGATCGGTATCGGTTCGGCTACCGGCGTGTCCATAGGCGAGGTGTGAACTCCAGATAATATGGTAATGCCCGGCTGGCGGTATCTTTACGGCGATAAGGCGATGATAAAAAGGGTGAAGGCGCTGTTGGCGGGGCGGGCGAAAGAGCGCGCGACGAGGAGGCTCGGTTGGCCAGAAAAGCGGGAGCGCGTGATATTACACGCCGCGGGACACGCATGCCGAAGCCCCGCAGAATCTCGGTGGTATCTTTTCTAAGCGGCGCGTTACAAGCGGTCCGCGTCCGCTCGTGTATCGCGCTCGCGAGATATATAACGCGTTAATTAAATTCTTATCGGCCCGATTATCGCGGCTAATCCGCGCGGCTCGCCTCGCGCGAGCCCCTAGCTGCTTTATGACGGCGCGCGAGTTGCACGACCGGGATCCTTGCCGCGATAATGAGGCGAATATCCGAGGAGCGAGCCCAGCGAGCCGATGGGGATCATCGTTTACGACCCAGGCGAGGATTAGCGATTTTTCTCAGACCGTGGTTTTAAGAGGGGAACGGCGGTATCGTTGACGGCACTCGATGATCCTGCGTGACCACTGCGCGCTATCTGTCGCGAGGATGATGCAGCGGCTGTTATTTTATCTCCTCCTGGACTCGAGCGATGGGTCTGCGGTCTTTAGGAGTGATGGATATCAAATGGTTCAGCTTTCTTTCAGACTTTCAGGGAGATTCGAACGGACCACGGATTTTTATTATTATTATTATTATTAAATTAACGGGAGAACCCTTTAGATACAAAGTATGTAACAAATTAGTTCAAAGATAAAGTAAATATAACAAAAACATAAAATAACATAAAATAAAATGTAAAACAATAAAATAAAATAAATAAAAACAATAAAATAAAATAAATAAAAACAATAAAATAAAATAAATAAAAACAATCAAAACAGTCTGAGCCCCAAGACCTAATCACAGCACCAAAGGTGCTTAAATTAATTTAAATTAAATTAAATTACTGAGATAACAGTCTCCTAAGCAATTGGTTCCCGAACGAAGCGAAGGAGACAGCGAACACGTCTATGTCAGCGGGGCACTGGTTCATCTCATCCATAGCACGATTTAAGGGATCGACTGTATAGTGATAATATTCAGGGACACCCGATGCAAAAAGAGGTCTCGGACGCAATGTTCGTTGTGGGGCTCGGAGACGAATCAGTGCGACTAAATCCTGGCACTTAATCTAGCCATGGATTACTTTGTACAAAAATAATAGATCAGAACAGACACGGCGGTGACTGAGATTAGAAAGCCTCATCATTCGCAAAGCTGGACTGTAATCATGGTCATCAAACCGCGTAGGGCTACCAGTAGCTCTCGTAGCAAATCTATGAAACTTAATAAGTGCGTTCCTTGAATTATAAGTTTTATAGGAGTCGTATGCTTTTTGAATTGGCAGGGCGAAGTAGTTTATGATGTTTCTTATTGATAAGCAAGAGGAGTTTACGTGGGATTGCTCGTAAATCAGCTCGTGTTCCGATAGGCGTTAGTAGATGGTCTCCACCGTACGCAATTCCCGCAGAAAGAAACATTCTCGAGCTGCCGTCACTCTGGTTGATTAAGAACGACGTTCGAGTAACTATCCTGAATACGCGATTCCGGCGAAGACGTTAAAAGAAGCAATAAATGGTTGATGGTGCTTGAGCGAGATTTTCAGACAGAGTTCCATCTCAATCAGACTGAATATAAATAACAGACGATGTGGGCTGTGCTCCAACGAACCTACCGGGGCCGGATGTGAATGTACAGATATATCAAACGTGCGTTCGTGCGTGGAACACGGATTATTAGATCCACTCGGGCACGAATTATCGCGCTTGCCGGTGGGAATATAATTTTGGTGTCGGGCAAATATTTCAATAATCGATGATTAATGTTAAATAATACCTGAAATCATCCGCCGTACCCACTCAGCTTCCATTCCATACGCCAAGGAGCAGCGTACACCTACCTACACGTATCCTTCGGGTTTTCCAAAGGAACAAAGAAGTAACTTTGCTCGAAGGGTGGAGCATTGTTCCCGCGTTATCCCCCGATTTCCAGGATCGCGTTCCGCTGTCGATCTTTCCCTCGTTTTCAATTATCCGTGCTTCCAGACGCGTACCGTCGCCGCGCTCTTTACCACCGCGAACCGCCCGAAAGAAGCTAAACGAGCCCCGGCGCTCGTTAAATAAATCGATTTCCTTCCGTGCCCGCCGCCTTTGTTTCACTTTTAATCCATCTCCACTTTGTCCCGCCTTCTACGGACCACGAGCGCTCGTCATTATCCGTATCCTCTCTTTCATACGACGAATTATCAGAGGTATAAATCTCCCAGGCAACATGAGCTCGCCTCGTGTCTCCCAAGCTGCGCATAACCGGCCGGCCAATTATTTTCAATTAGCTGCGCCGTGTACAGCGGCGCTCGTAATTTCTTAGCTCCGTTTTCGGCTCGCCTTCGCCCATTCTCGTAGCTTCCACGATAATTGTCGGGCATCCCTCGAATCCGTCTGCAATTTTCCGACATTTTTACTCGCTCTCTTTCTTCCCGCGCAGCGAACCGCCGCTCGCTGTCGCGCAACCGTGCCCGAGGCACGGGCGAGCGCGGGGATGTCACGAGAAGCCTGCTCAATTTCGGGTAATTGTATTATCGAGTCGGTTGTTGAATGATTTTTAACTCTAATGACTTCTTAAGTAACTTTTTTACCTGCCATACTTTTGGGGCATTTTAGTATGCTTAAACACAGTGGTGGTCGTGTTTGATTATAGTTCGTCGAGCGCATGGGGTGGCTTGATAACACTATTAAACGTATCCTCGTGATCGACGAGTGGGGTATTATATATACTTCGTGCTTCATTTTCGGCTGATCGAAATCTTGCGGAGGTATTTTTTAAATATATAGAAATTTCTGTTTCAGGTATTCGCTACGAATTTTGTCGTAAAATTATCGCTTTATGATAATTAAATTGCTGAGATAATTTGAATTAGTAGATAAATTCCTACAATTGATCCACGGTTTCGTAAAGAATTAATATTTATTGGTGAAGGTAAATTGATTAATGAAATATTTGCGATTTTTAATAAAGCGTTGGATTTTACTTTTCTAATAAATTTAGATTTTATCACAAAATTTAATTATTAAGTTTTCGTAGTAGGGAATATTTTGACGAACATATTTTCATCGTTTAGGCAATATGATAATCGTTATTAGTCTTATTGGGTATAAATAAATTTTATAAATAAATATATTATTTGAATTAACATAATTACTTAAATAAAATTCATTTAATTTAGGGGTTAATAAGTAACTTAATAAAGACACTACTATGATAATAATTATTATAACAATCTACACATTTCTTGCAGGTATTGTTTCTATTCCCACCACTAATCTGTTAGAATCTTAGGAACCTCTCTATTATCAGTGTCATTATCGTCACAACGAATCCTATTAAGTTTTTCCAGGCGCGTCTCTTCCAAAGCCACCAGCGATAGCCTTCCCAGTGTTTTACACGCGTCGAGTGGTTTTTAGAGGATGATGTAAAACTGCTCGGAAACAGCTCCGGCCGCAAAGACGGTCCGCTAAGTGGCTGGTTTGCGGTCGGCTTGTCACAAGACCGTGGTCGATTAGCACCCCGGTGTCTTTTAGTATCGCGTGGGCGGCCATTTTTCTCGTAAACCAGGATGCAAACATCCGTTTTAGTGGGTGGCATCGGATGGGAAACAATGCGCCGCCTTGTTTAATCTCTAAATCGAATCGAGTCAAGCCAACGCGCGTAGTGAAACATTCTCTCCTCCCGCCACTTCCTTGCCACGTATCTTTCATTTCGCTTCCCTGCGCTTCGTGTCACGGCCGTTGCTCGATACTCCTTTGCACCTAAATAATTCATCGAATCGTTTAATACGCTGAGTCATACTCGATTGTTGCGCACAGGATATCTGCTCTGCACTTACAACTCTAACGTGCTATCATCAGAAGATTACATAATACGTCCCCGAGCTATCATTTACCGACCTTCGAATCCACCCTCTACTTTCCTAATCACTTTGCTACATCCCTTCCACCCGTAGCAGATACGCACAACCGATCAGAACGCACAGTGACTCAGCGATTCGCCCACAAATGGCTATCGCAATTGAGTCACGCAGATTTATCTGCCGTTTCGTGTATAATTAACACACATTCTTCGGCTTCGGGGAAGCCGAACAGCGGTCAGATTCTCCTGAATTTATCCAAAAGGAACCATCGAGTCCCCGTTGCCCGATGATCGGTCGACTACGCACCACCGATCACGGCGCGTACGCGCGCTCGATCAGAATGTAGTCAGGTGACGCGCGAGGTGCTCGTAAAACATTAACGACTGGGTAACGTGTCTCCCACATGCTCTCTCCGCCGGAGCAGCACGTGCGTTTCATTGTCAGTGTTAAGGTAACAGGGATCGGTAGTAAGGCAGTCCTCGCGGAGCACCTAGCGGTGTGCCCACGCCGTCGAACCTTAGAAATATTCGGGCCGCGCGCGATCCTTCGAAGGCTATTTTATGGAAGCGAAACGAGCGCTCGCCCACGCTCGCGAGCCCGCTCCGCATAGCGTGCGATGTGCCAGATGATACCGACTCTGGCAATACCTACGTCTATCCATCCACGTTCGGCCGCCGGTATATATCTTCCCATTAGTCTCTGCCCACGTCGGCCAGCTTCTCTTTCTCGCGCGCGCCACGTGGGTCGTTGACTTTGACTGACTCGCCCGCTGCACGCTCTCCATTCCTATCTTTCATTGTCTTTCCTGCTCGTTTTTCCATTCTTCGCCTGCCCTTCGTTATTGCCACGCTGCCTCCGCTCCGCGAGCGTGGCCGGAGCTTTTTGCAGCCGCTGATCGGGATCGAGGTCGCTCCAGTTTACTCGGATCCCGTCGCGTCGGCCACGCTCTCCCCCTCCAACTGGCACGTCGCTTTTTAGCTGGGTATCGTTGGATGGGATAGCTGGGATTCAGCAATTGGTATACAGAATCCATCGGAAGCGGCGCACTTGAGTGTTAAGTGTTCGGGGAACATCTTGGATACATTCAGGGTTTCGCGGTTCTACTGCTCTGTAATGCATAATGAAAACAGTTTCGGTTGTTTGCAGGCTCCGCGGTACTGTTTTACATACCGCTTACGTGTGCCCCAAGTAGCTGACTGCATTTGTTCCATCCATCATACAGGTTACTATCAAAATTATAGTATACTAGCAAAATACAACCGCACTTCGCTTCGGACCTAAGAGAGGTATTAAGGACTCCGTGCAAAACACATTTCACACCTTTTCACCAACCTTTAGGGGTTGGTTGGGGCAAAATCCTGAAATTGGTTTTTAGGCATTTGTGTGGCTAACTTTTGTAAGTAAGAACCAAGTTGCTATCTAGTCGGGCCTAAGACATATTAAGGAGTCCGAGAAAATATATTTTACCTTTTCTCACCCCCTTGGGGAGGGAATGTCCAAAAATCCTTCCTTAGTGAAATTTCACGTGGCTAGGTTAGATGGTTTGAGCTGACCGTTGATGAGTCAGTCAGGACTTCTTCTTTTACAGATATAGTTAGATTAAGTTGAGTTCGGATAGAAAGTTCTCGAGAGGAGAGGTTCCAACAATCATGGCGCTGTAGTAGTGCAAGCCTAGGTGCTGTGATAGTCGCTCTTTCAAGGAACATTCTTCTAAGACTACCCCTTGTGCTCCCGTTAGCCCGACGGTATAACTCGCGTTTTTCATTCAAGAATTTTAATACACGTTTTGGACATTACTTTCCTTCTCTCCTGCTCTTCCCATCGGCCGCAATTTCCTGCGAGCAAAACGAGCGAAACTTATCGGCGTAGCCGGCATTAATTGCCCCGGCACGAGAGCCTGTTCAGGAAGTTATTTCGCAGGCAGAACTTTACGTCCTTTCGGCGTTGTAAAACGTCCGTATGACGCTTTAGAGGGTGCACGCCGCGGCGGACGTCGGTAATTTATGCGCCATGGATTTAACTCGCGCTCTCGTACCTTCGAATGAGTTTCACGTGCACGCAGGAAATCGCCGAAGAAGATCGTTACGTGGCGTGATTGAGCCCTAGGCGAAGATTTATCGGGCCATTGTGCGCTAAGTTGCCTGGCATTTTACGGGAACACCGCGAACTTCACCGGAGGGCTTCGTTATACCCCGGCGATGATTTTGTCTCCGCTCACCCGGCCATGTTTCGTACTCGTTCCCCGCTCGAATGCAAAGCCGATTTATGGATGGTGGATGTCCAGTGTGTTTCGTATAATGCACCGGAAAGTCTAAGTTACAGTTCGCTTCAGCTTCGAAACCTTCTAGCCAAGAATCTACCGCACAGATATTTTCCACCGACCGATCGTGAATCTCCTCGAATCACCCCCGGCGCAACTACAGAAAATTATTCTATCAGATCGATCCGTAATTCGGCACAGATAACGGATCTATCTCTGCGCAATCAAAGTGTCCTTTTGAAGTGGCGTCGCCCACCCTGGGTGCCCCAGGTTTCCATTGTTCCCCTCCGCGTCGGACTTTCGGTGGACAAACTATGTCGATTATTCTGGAGATCGGGTAATTCCATCGGACAGGCCGTGAAAGGTGCAATTTGTTCGTCGTTCGCCCGATTACTATCTCGTGTACGCTTCTTGCTCTCTTTTCCGCGAAGCAACGCTGTGACACCGAAAACCACTAAATGCCGCTTAAGTCATTCGACGTACAAGCGCGGCCGCGCGGAGGGCCACCGTCCGTAATTGCACGGCATTCCACTGTTCAGGAACGGCGGCCACCGTCATTATACAGGTGGGGCACGGCAATTCGCCTTTGCAGCGCCTCCTGCGACCCCCTTTTGGCCCTTTTTTTTCGGGGCTCGCGGAACCCCTTCCCTCGCGGTCCTGCGCATTCTGCCGATAAAGCCTCGGGATTCTTTGCCCCGCTCGCCTCTGGGACCGAACTTTTAATTGGGATTTCAAGGTCCCGCTTTTTTTTCCCCACCGCCCTCTTCAGCTCCTCCGCTGTTACACGGATTCCGAAAGTTTAGGGACGATGAGCTTCGCGAAATCCAGGAAATCGTTCGAACCCAGTCCGAGTCGGGATTCTGCTGATAGAATTAGCAGTCTCGTTGCTCTGTCGCGGCGAGACAGCCTCGGGGCTTGGGGTAACTCGCTCCATGGGTGTTTTCATTCCCAGAAGCAAGTTCCCAAGACGGGAACTGGCGATCCAAGGTACCCGAGCTGACTCTTCAGTGCTGAGACCTTGTAAGAGGCTCCGCTGGGAGTGTTCTGCGAGCACGATAACTTCTGCCTGCTTTAATGGGGAATAGGGGCGTCTGAAATCGAGGTTAGATTCAGTTGTGTGAGGGTACGGATCACTGTACGAACGTGGATGACAGTCATCAACTACGACTTGCAAGGGAAGATCCCGAACCCGAAAACTCAAAAAATTCTGAACCTTTGTGAATATGCAGGGGATTTCTTTCTAATTACAACGCAATTTTTGTTTGCTGCCCAAATTCACTCGATGGGGGTGGAATTAACCCCCGGAAATTCGGCTATTTTCCGATTTTCTGTTATAACTCGTGAACTGTAAGAGATAGAAAAAAGTTTTAAGACAAAAGTTACTTCTTTTAATTAGATCTATCATTTGGTAAAACAAATTTTTTATATTTCATGAGTTATAACACAAAATCGGAAAATAACCGGATTTTCAGGGGTCAATTACCCCCTTAGAGTGAATTTGGGCAGCAAACAAAAATTGCATTGCAATCAGGAGGAAATTCCCTACACATTCACAATGTTTCAGAATTTTCTGAATTTTCGGGTTCGGGATGTTCCCTTGTTGGTTGTCCTGACACAGTTTCGACTCTCCTGAACAGTGATTATCTATATCTACCGCAAAGTTGGCAGGCTATGGATCTTAGGGACTGTTAGATGACTTCTACCTGCGATTGGAACATTACAAAAGCTTGCTAATTACTCAATTATGCTTGAACTCGGTGCCACCCTAAATGTAACGAGGATATCGAAACGCGTGTTGCCGCCGTCGGCGGTCTTCTTCGTGGCTCCTGCGAGTCGCGTGATGAAAATGTAATGAGAATTCGACAGATGTTCTCGCTCGCGTATGACGTTTCACTGGTGGTTTTCGGCAAACCATTAATTGGGCCACTTCGTCGTCGATGCTACATTATAAATTCGACCACCTCCGGTATTATTATCATTCCCCGTGCATAATTCAAGGAGCCCTGGTCGCTCGTGAATTGCGTTTCAATGTTCCAAATTAAATGCTACACGGCTCGGAATCGATTTTCGTCGATCGAACTTGTTACACGAGTCCGGGTAATTAGCGAGCGGGGAACGTTATCAAAAGTCGATTTACATCTGTCTAATTAAGCTACTCTTTCAGCGGGGCCGTTGGCATTATGTCCGAACTGTGCGATTAGCATTCGTGCCATTAGCGTGCAGCTATAATCCAACCGGTGAAAGGTTTCCAAACTCGTATCGGGAGTGGCCCTTCGAAATCGGATTACTACCCGTTCGTTACATTCGCGTTTAAAGTTTTATCGAGCGCGGTTGGATCCAGTTTATAGAGCAACTAGCCCGATTTAATTGAGGGTGAACGTTCGAATTTTCCCCCCCGTGTGCGGCATTTATTTCAGAACCGTCGCGCACTCGTGCTGCTACGAACTTTAGCAGCGTTGTGTCGGTCCGAGCAGCGGCCAGCGTTCCCTCCATAATTTACTCCGTCCTAAAACGCAGTTAATACCTAAAACGACATACAGGCACAGTAGATTACAGAAGCATGGTTGATTATAGGAGGCTGAAGCAGCTCAGCCTCGCTGGAATTTAGTAGCACATCACCCCCTTCCTGCGCTGCTGCTGTTCACAGGAATACCCGCGAAAGGGGATTAGAAAGTTTAGCGGAAGCCTCGCGAATTGACTGATTTTGGCTGGAATCGCCAGGTAGTGGGTTTCGCGAACGGGACAGTCGAAGGCAGCTCCATCGAAGTCCGTCGATGGGGCAGGGAAAATGGAAGAATCGAGGGGGGCCAGTGACTGGAAGAGCTCGATCCGCGACGCATAATAAGATACAGCGAGCGGGAGAAGGAGAAGCACGCCGAGCAATAATTTATCGCGCAAAAGGCATCGCCTTCGGCGTTCGATAAATGTTCACCGATAGGTCACGCCTGTCCCAATGAGAGGCGAAAACGCGCACCGGTAAGGCTGCGCTCGCGGTGCACAAGATCCGGGGTAAATGGACCGGAGACACGTTAAGCCGATCGAACGTCTGGAAAGCTGGCATTTTTGCTCGTTCGCGAATTATTCGCTGAATTACGTTACTGCCGGGGCCACATTTGTCGCGTCGAATTACAATCTCCGCGCTTTATCCGCGCACCCTGTTATAATACCGTGTATCCCATAACTTGTTGCACAATATCCGACGTTGATAAGCTCCTCTACATGGGATTTCGATGTGGCACCAATCACTGTAATCTGTACGAAACTCGCGTCTTATTTTTAGGTGCCTTTATATTACATTCCTTCGCCGCAGGATAATATCGATAATTTCGTCAATCTTTCGAATGTTTGGTAGCCTGTTAGGGTTATTAATGGCCGCGTCGAATCATTATTATTCGCCGTTCACGAGAATTCCTTCGGCAGGGTCGATAATGGCCTCGCCGTGGCCTCCACCGTGGCCGCCGTCTCTTCCACGCATTGCTCGGGAACAATTAAGATCGCCAAACGAAATCCACCCGGCTAACGAGCGTTCTCCATTCGCGCTCGCCCGTAGCTCGTTATTATTGTGTATTTTGTTCCTTTAACGACGTGGATTCAGTCGGCGTTAATCGATCAAGGGGAACACAATGGACGATTTGCGGCGGGGCCCATCGCGTGCCCCTGCATAACGTCCAGTCGTTGTTCCCTCGCGATAGTTTCGTCATTCTTCGTGAGGCGCCCGCTGGAATATTCAATCTCATTTCTTCCCTGACTCCCTCCTGTAACAGGATGATAAAGGCATTGTGTCCGCGTTGCGCGGAAACCTCCACTAGTTGGAGTAAAATTAGCTGGTCTCTTAGGACCATTTCTCCTGTTGGGAATAGCTGCTTCAATTGTTTTTAGTGGACAGACACTTTTGGCTTAAGCCACGTGGCCAGTGGCAATAAACTTCCGACATTTATTGCGAGAGTCGATGTCAGCACTGTGTAAACACGCCTGAGAGTAACTCTAGCAAGTTCTAATTACTTGCGACAGTTGGTCTCAGCAAGTGAATTCTGTCATAGTGTAGACTAACCCGATAATCTTTCTCTCGGAGAGAAAGATTTTACTTCCAAACGAATTAGAAATTTTTGGCGAGAGTAGAAAGCAAGTAGGTGGTAACTAATTCTAACAGGTAGTCAAAATCTTCTGCTGTCATTCGCAAGAAATTGTCCAGTTGACGAGGATCTTCCGTTCTTAATTCAGTGATTTGTGAATTCCAAATTCTTTTCTTTTTTTTTTTTAAATGTAACACTGTACCACGCAGCAACGTATCTTGTTTGTTGTACTGACATTTTAATATACACTGCACGTATTCACTAGTCGATTTCGACTCTCAGGGCTCAGGAGTAACCCTGCAGTGTAAACACGTAAGACATATCTTCCTCAATATTTTTCTCGCCACTATTTGCAGGCAAGAACTTGCGTAAAATAATTGCTGTAGTGTAAACACTCGTGCAAATTTCTTGCGCAATAAATGTCGCAAGTTTATCGTTAGTGGCCACGAGGCTTTGAGTAGTTTTCTAGACAAACTGTGCACGATTTCATTTGAAACGTCGCAGCATGTCTCCTTAAATACGTTGCTTCGAAGCTCCTTTTTATAAGATCAAAGTGAAGTAAAGGAAACAGAAGTTAGTCAAAGGGAACGGATTCTTTTATTTAACCCCTCGTTTCATACTTTTTTCATTATTCTGTCGTTATTTTATTTTCCTTCCTCGGATGCTAATTTTACTATGCAGTGAGCAACTTTTGCGCGGGTTTATCTCGCCTGAAAGCATGCTGCCGTATAATCTTTCGCATTTATGTAACAAAACAAACGGGACGGGTGGCCGAGTCTTGATTACGGAACTGATTAATCAAATGTTTGATCATTCGGGCTGCACGTCATCCAATTAGTTGGGATAATCGAGATTCAACGTTGCGTCTATGACGTATTCCGTGTGCATTCGCGTTAATTATTGTACAGGTGTATTATATAAGACGAG
Source organism: Andrena cerasifolii (assembly GCF_050908995.1). Taxonomy (NCBI): domain Eukaryota; kingdom Metazoa; phylum Arthropoda; class Insecta; order Hymenoptera; family Andrenidae; genus Andrena; species Andrena cerasifolii. The sequence goes on along the minus strand of NC_135124.1, from coordinate 10,057,641 downwards.
TCTGTGTGGAATGGATGGTACGTGGCTGGGAACGTGCATCGCAAAGTAAACTTTACCATGATTAGGAAACAGCGTGTATTATGCTGTAGCCGCGCTTATTGTGCTGCTCCCGTGCGTTACAACATCGTTATTAATCTCGTACACAATGCATAATATTGAACGTCATTCTCAGCTAAAACGTTGCAGCGAAGCACACCGCAACTACGCACAAATTACAACCACATACGTTACTTCATATTTCTTATATTCCCTACAATTAATTTCTTCCTGCGACAAGCAAGACAGCCAGCAGCAGCTTGAAACTCTTCCCCTCGAACCGAACAACACGGCCCGACGGTTCAACGACTGATCGCGCCAACGAAAGGGCCTTTCAATCGCGACACCCTCGTTAAGAAGATCGTCAAACGTTTCCCGTTTTCCCCGGAAACCTCCGCGCAGATTACATCGTTAAACAGCATTCGAGCACGAACCGAGGACGGCGCGCGGCTGCGCCGGTGAATGGATACTTTAAACGCGAATTTGCTGGCGCATTAACTCCGGGAAAAGTGCGCCGCTAATGTGGCATTAACGCTCGCAGCGCATGCACGGGGTGCAAATCCCAGGTGCCGTGAATCACCGCCGGCGCGCGGCTGTTGTTGCATCTATACATGCATCTGCTACGTGCAAATCTGCGGGAAATTATTATACCTTGAACGGTGCACGCTTTTCCCGCTAGATATCGCGAATAACGTGTCGCTTTCATTGATGCGACGCGAACGATCGCGTGACACCGCGCACTTCGCTTCGGCCTGGGACAATGAAAATGAAATTGATACAGTTCCAGATTGTCCCTCAAATTTATGTCCCGCGTACTATCATCCGTTGCTGTTCCGTGCTGTTGAAAGTATGCACTAGTTACTTTCCACGGAACGGTCGGATATACCATTGGATAACGAATTAGAAACGTCGAGCTGATAGATTAGATGTTCATCTACAAACTAGTGCCATTGTAATGCATACATTATCAACCTAGCTGCGCGGTATGAAACATTCATCCAATTCGAACAGGGGAACGTGTCACGAAGAGAAATCGAGGGGCTCGCTTTTCATCAATCGATCCAATCACCGTTACTTATGGACCCTCGCCTACCGTGGTTGGTAATCTCCCAAAAAACAGGACCTTTTCCGTGCTGTCGAAATCCCTGTCGCCTGTCGAAGGGATGTTTCGATCCCGCGGCTGTCCGTCAGCAGGTCGCGCGGGCCTCGTAAATCGAGTCGCAGACGCGACGTCGGCGGGTCGGGAAAAATATCGTTATTACTGAACGCGATGCGAGCTCTATGATAGCGGGCTAGCCGGGGTGTTTGTCACGTAACAGTTTTAATTACGGTTGTCGGGACTAATGTGCTTACCCAAGCGACGCGGCCTGTTGTCGCTTGCTGCGGCGCACGCGACAGAAACGGCACCAGCTGTCTTCCGCTGTTGCCACCTACCACCCTCCATTCCGCCCCTGTGGGCGACTTCCACGCTGCCGGAGTAAGGTTTTTTAACGACCAGCAGAGCTGTTAAACACCGCAATGGCAGATGCTCGTCGAGATTAATCGACGTGGCGCGAATACTCGAGGAGTACAAGGATGACTGTTGCGAGGAAGAGGGATTTCTTCAAACGTCTTGTGTGTCTCAAAATTCCTGAAGAAAGTTACTGATTAGGATTTCTTAGGCTACCTTAGACTAGCTCGTAAGGGCGGGGGAGGGGCAGGGAATGCCACGAAACAGCGTTTTCGAGAAAATTAAATTTTAATACTTTTGTCCGTCAGTAAAGAAAGGTTCGATGAATTTATTTTTCTCCGTAAGGAGTCGTTCTTAAATTACGTAAGACTTTGGGAGAGGGAGTCGCGAATTTCTTACGTTTTCTTACAAGGATGTGTGAGTCAGGTAGCGTCTTACGTAATATTTTATAACCTAATTTTCAATAAATATAAATTCTATCATATTAATGTTCCAGAAAAGTAGTTACAGTTTATATATCCCGAGTTAAATGAATTATATAAACCTTTAAAAGAATTTTAGCAACTGAAAAAATTCGATGTAAAAAATATTACGTAAGGAAGGGGTGGCAATATCAAATCTTACGAATTCTTATACTGGGGGATGGAGGGGGTAAGAAATCGCCAAAATTACCCTTACATATTTTAAGGGCGGTCCCTAAATACTTTTTTGTTTTACCTTGACGACAGAAGCTACGCTTAAAGAAAGAGTGATCGCTTCGTATTTTGTTGCAGAGTGAACATTTCCTATTTTTATTCGCAAAATCACAAAAAATGGACATTGCCGGGTTTTCCCCTACCCTTAAAATTACATCTTGGTAATCTATTTATGACGACTGTCGTACATGAAACGGAGTATCTCAATTTATTAAAAGGGACAATTACAAGTGTAAATTACTGTTTCTAACTCTTCTACATTCTGATTGCAACTGCCCGTGGTGTGTTCACTAATGCAAACAAGCTCTAAGCTCTCTGAGATAGTAATCACCGCGAATCGCGCGTAAAAATCGTCCTCGACGAGCACATTATCGTCAGCACGTTTCAGCAGGGCCACCATTCATAATCAAATGCACAATACGTCTGCTTGAAAAGAGAATATCAGCGGCTCGATATGCCCCTGCCATTATATCGTTTGTTCGCGTTTCTGCGCCGGGTAATTTGCGTCTCGACGGATATTATGTCCCGCAAATTGCCAAAGGGAGGCAGTTTTTCGTTCGGTCGGCCAGCGGCGCGGTCGGCCAGTGAACTGCACGGGGACAATTCATAACGCGATGCTGATCGACGCCAGGCGTCGCGGACGATAAGCGGAGCCGGCGTGATAGCAGTCGCGCCCGATAGGCCCGATAAGAAGGCCACGTGCGTTCGCTGCAGCCGGCAATGCGTCACCATAAATTCACCCCTGTTCTTTCGCATCGTGTCGTTGGCTATAACGGCGTTGTCGCGTGAACTTCGTCCTGATCGCGACACGCCACCTTCCAGGGAAAAGTTAGCTAATATTCTTGCTGCGAGCTGCTCGATAAAGCTTGCATTTCAGGGGTGAGTTTTCGCGTAGCCTTTCGGCAGACGGCGGCCAACTACTGCATTCGATTAAAAATGTACCGCCCGTCGAGCTGTTAATTGCGACATCCCTCGACTGGAAGCATTGGGTATTCAAGGTTCGTATTTAAAAATAGTCGAGAGGAGATGGACCCTTGAGGCCCGAACTTCACGGCTGCGGAGGAGCTATACGTTACGTAGCTATTCCTGTTCTAATACTTCTCGACTCTCGCACATGTATGGGAGTCAAGTGTAGCTCGGCTCACGCTAAAAGAACCGTCCTCGAGCAGCCAGTTGATACTGCCCCGACTATAATTGTCCCACGGGCGGGCAACCCCGTCGGATTACACGGCCGACCTCGCAAAAAGCTGCGGCTCGATCGGCAAAAACCGGAACACTATCAGCCGTGTCCCCGTGTAAAAAAAAATAGAGTACAACGTTATCGGGTGGAGGACGCCCGGAAGAGGGTCAGACGAGTCGGTCACGTGGCGCGAGAAAAAGGCCAACTGTTTCTTTGAAGATGAATCGTTCGGGGACACTTGTCGAGTGGAACGTCTTCTCCCGTGAGATTAAACCTTGCTTCGCCCTTCTTCTGGCCCGTCGCCGCTTCGTCCCGAATAAAACGAGGGAAACTCGTCCCGGCCGTGATAATGGTCCAGCGCATCTCGCCGATAAATCTCATTGTATCAAGGACTGCTTGCTCCACCGAAGTCCCCCTCTGCCCGCCGCGACACCCCTTTCCCTCCCGTCGCTACGTGCCGGCGAAGTGCAGCCCTTCAGTCGCCTTGAGTTATCGCGCACGTGCAACTGCCTTAGTTTTGGCCAGCTTTCTTGTGTCAGCATGGACGATTGGTTTTATTGAGGGTCCATTTTGCGAGGGTGTATTTGTTGGTCGATGATTCAAGGAGGTACATGCGATGTAGGAAACTGGTATAAGTAAGAGTTGTCCTTAAATTACGTAAAGCTAGGGGGGAGGGAGGGAATTTCTTACGTTTTCTTACAAGGGGAGGGGGGAGTCAGCTAGCATCTTACGTAATATATTTCTAAAATATTATTAATGTTCCAGAAAAGTAATTTTAGTTCAAATTCCCCGAAACCGAGTTAAACGAATTATATAAAACTTAAAAAAATTAATAACTGAAGAAATGCAATGTAAAAAATATTACGCGAAGATGGGAGAGGGGGTTGGAACATAAAATCTTACGAGTTCCTATTCTGGGGGAGAGAGAGAGAGTAAGAAATCGCCAAAATTACCCTTACGTAATTTAAGGACGTTGGAGAAATTGGTTTCCCCTGTCGTTTCTGCTTTCCATCGGGTATAACGTTCTACAGAGAAAAGAATTGTATTTTAGAATCAGTGGCATTAATCTGCGTATCTTTCGTTCACAACGGATAGGAAAACGAGATTCGTAAAATCATTGGTAATAATGGTAGATGTAGTCAGATTCCAGAGGGATGGTATCCATACTCCGAAGGTAAAGTCGAGATGGAAAGATAAACGATAGATCCATATTATACGGACATGTTTTATGTACACAGAGAATCTGTCCCATGCGAGCGGAAAAAGGTATTTTTTCGGAGCACACAGACCCTTCCCCTTTCCTCGGGTAAAGTTTCAGTATGTAGAGACCGTCTCAAGGGTTCCGCGCGAACAGAAACTTCACTCCTCCCTAAACAATTGATACACCGAGGCACCGAGCAACAGTGACATTTGTAGGTGATTTCATGAATTGGCACGGAGTACCGAGAATTTCCGGGAAAGTGCCGTGAATCACGAAAGCCCTTGGAATAAAATATTGTCTCGATAAATCTGTTGGGAGAGTTCAGTCGAATTCTCGGTACTCTGTCTTTTTTTAGTAGAAGAACTTGGATCGTGCCAATTCATGAAATCACCTACAAATGTCACTGTTGCTCGGTGCACCCATAGTTCTATTTAAATTCAGAGAGCCGAAGCACCTTTTCGGTAATTAACTCAGCCTGCATCGCTTAAGACACGCCAGGTATACCGGCCGGATGGATATAATTCACAAATACGTGAGAAATTTCTGACCAATCGGCGCGTGACGTTGCATTGATGTACTCACAGGTACTCGTCCGTTCGTTTACCAAAATTTAATTGAAATCCTGCTCTATTACAGGCGGCTGGCAGAAGCGTTAATCGCTGGCGAGCTAATTAATACACTGGAAAGATAAAGCCGGCTGTAGCGTAGATATCAGTGACGAACGGGCTGCGAGCAAATTATTCTGTGCTGCTGGCCGGTCTGATGCGCTCTAAACGGAGCTTCTGCCGCCATAAACAAATACGTTAATGCCCTTTGAATTCCAATTAACGGCAACTGTTTAATTTCACCTCACCCCCGCGTCCCTAGCTCTTTTCGCCTTTCAGCCTCTCGGTACCTATTGTAGAGCCGTTAAAGCGATAGGCAAATCTGCCGAGAGCGAAGTGAAACGGTTTTCCTGTGATGAATGCGCTATAGTGATCAGTCGAGTGGCAATAATAGCTCATTCGCATCAACAGCACCGTGCGAGCAGTTTTTCTTCCATTTTAACACTGTCCGGGATATATTTCATTCATTGAGATTTTGTAGCTTTTGGTGGCCGTTTTGCTTAGAAGGGAGCACCGCGAACCCGCACTCACCGATTGGAACGCAACTTTGCGGGTTTATAGAGTGACTCGAGACGAGAACAACGGTATGTTTCATTAGTGGCTAATCGCCCTTGAAGGGTGTGGAAACTAACATCAAAGTCAAATAGGCACTCGCACTTTTTCGCGAAAAAAACAATGATTCAAACAACAGTTTAATGGTACAATAAGCGCTACAAGTTTGCGTTAACGAAATTTGGAAAAGTTTAAAAAAAAATACCCGACAAAGAGACTTTTTTCATAATTTCGTTAACGCAGGGTTGCAGCGGTTAGTTCAACATTAAACTTTTGATTGAAACATTTCTTTCTTCCTCTTGTACTTCAGGAGATATACGGGAAAACGTGGGGGTGCCTATTTGACTTTGGGGTTAGTTTTGACACCCTTGTTAGCTGAATTTCAGTTGGCAATCAGGAATTAAGTCACCTCAGGCCAGCTTGCTTCGATTTTTAATTTTTAATCTATTTCGGATTCTATTCAAACAGCATCGAAATCTATCTCCAGTCAGTCCCAAGTCATTTGCATTACGCCATCTTTGTGCGAAGTGTCAGCGCTGGGATATCCATCGCTTACGAATACAGTCTGCTACCAAAAAATCTTCTATTCGACATGTTTGAACGACCAGGAGGCAAGCCATTCACGACACCATCGAGGACCACGTGACTTTGCCCGCGAGGCATTTGCAATAGTCATTCGCGCCGCTGGCTATGGAGAATCCTTCGGAAAATAAAGGCAGCGTTGTTTGCCAAATTGCCGATGCACATATACGAACAGCGTGGAGTCTCTGTTGCGCGCGCTGAGGAACAATAACGACCTTTGCCGTGGCTGCTGTTTGCACACGTGTCTCGAAATTCCATCGGGGATCGGCGGGTCTCTCGACACGCGAGCCTTCGCAGGCCATCCAGGGAATTTATTTTCGTTTCGCCGTCGAACGGGCGGCTCTCGTTGTCGCTGCTGCCACTGACAGTGCCACTGGCGCCGAGGAGTCACTCTCCGTCGTCGACACCGACGAGACGGGATTGGGACGGCCGCCTAAAAATAGCTGTGAACAAATTATGAGCCGACTGACTAACGTCCGTGTTCTTTTCCGTCTGCCCTCGCATTCGATTCGCCGCTGATCCCCGTGTGACTGAAAATCGTCGTTAAATTAGAGGGGACAGGCTTATCTTTCCCTCGTCGGATTCGGCGGGCGTGGAAGAACGAATGGGCTCGCTCTTTCCCTTCGAATTTTATTTTTCCTGGCCGTTTACTTCGAGTCTGCCGAATTGGTTAATTGTTCGGTTTTACGAAGGGATTCTGTGGGCAAATTTGAGCACGTGGGCGCGCGGCTTTATGCTAGATCCTCGAAGCCGTCACGCTTCGAATGGGACTTCGAGGAGCGTAAGTGTCGAGAAGTTTTGTAGGCACGGCATCGATTCGTTTTACATACGCGTTGCTTGGATGTTTTAGTATTCATCGACCAGTCGCCGTGAATAAAGCAGATCGAACAGATTTTAATCATCCGCGCCAGGTTTAATGTTGTAACTAATCGAGGGGAGTTTGTTCGATAAACGGCGCGATTTAATCATCGCAATCATCGGCAACATATGTTCGTACAAATTTTATTAATGCATGCACGCCGGTGCCCGCGGACAGATATTAATTGCGATCTATATTAATGCCCCGCCGCGGATCGAATATCATTCGTACACGATAAACGCGAAAACGTCGATCCGTTATAAATTAGAAAGCTATCTGACAGCCAGTCGCCGCTACAATTATTGAACTCCGCGCTTTAGAACGCGCAACAGTTCCTTGAGAAATACCCTCGCGTTTCCGCATTCGCGCGAAAGAAAACTGTTTCCAGTCTGTCACTAGTCGCGCAACCTCTGCATTTAATATCAGAAAATAAATCCGAGTTCTGCGCGCTCGCTTCCTGCTTTCGAATCTAAATTTACAGAAACTCCAAGTTATTCGTATTACCGTGAATAACTAATTCCGTTTTCACTCCTCCGAGTAACGCGGAAAGCAGAAGCTGACAGAGGTAGATGAAAAGTGTAGAAGTTTTCAGAAATACCTCGGTATATTCTTGCCTCCCACGTTCGAGCATTCCAAGTGCCAGGGAAGCCTGCCGCAACTGTTACTGATTCATGCCTTCCTGTCGTTTTATCGCCATTTCGAAGCGATAGATACCGTTCCGATCTGCTTCGGAGAAGCGGCGAAAAGAGCTCGCGTCAATCTTCGGTGGCGGCGTGTATCTCTCGAGGACGGATGTACTTTCCAGCAGCAACGTTTCGCGGAGGACAGAGTTTCACCAGAGATGCTCGTGGCGGGCACGAAATCCGCGGCGAAACAAATTTAACTTGGCCGCTAATGGTAACGCGACGGCGCGGCGGCTCGCGTATGTCGGTTAATAAACTCGGCCCGCTCGGTGCCGCGAAATTCAATCACACCGGGAGTGGTTGATTTTAATGCGTAATGAGCGCGTGCTGATGCCGGGCACGAATTTATGCGAGAAGTCGAGCGGGCACAGCGAGCCGCGCGGAACAGCTTTCCAACGAGATCGAAAACGATCGGGATTGTTCATTACGATCACCGCATTTCCAAATTATGGCGCGTTGTCGCGTTCCCCGGATTTACATTTCAATCGGGAAACATGCGTTTCCAAGTCGAGTTTGGGGAGAATAATAGGAATAGCCTGAAAGGGTGTAGTGCCCCCAAACCAAATTGAACTTTGTTTGCGGCAATCGATAGGTTCCTCTAAGAAAACTATTTCTGCCAAGTTTCAACCCGACACCCCTGCTACTAGGGTAGTTACAGGGTGAAACGTAATTTACAGTTTAAGCTCCATTACTTTTGTTCTATCGAATAGAAACTTATACAAAAAATCAGAGGCCTTCTGCCCATCGATACACGTGTCGGTGAATTTTTTCAGATTTTTCGAAACGGTGGAACGCAGTCGCAAAAATCAAAACCTTTATTTCGTTCACTGCTCAACGTGTTTATTCGATCACGCTGTGCCGTGCAGAAGTAAGTTAGAATTCTAACGTCCCGGGTTTAAATGACAAAGAAGAAGTATCAGGGTTACTCGTGAGTCACTGCGCGCGTGCATAGAGGGTCGAGTACCACCGCCGAATTACTCGAGGAGCTCGTAACGCGCGTCGCGAAGCGGAACGGCCACTAAAAGGCATTCGTCGTATCGCCCATAAAGATCGAATCGGGAGGATCCTGGTCGATGGAAAAAGCCGAGGATGTAAGGAGTCGTGGAACAAGAGCGACGACGACGACGACGACGACCGCGATCATGGGAGAGGACACAGGGAGACGCAGAAAAAGGTCGCGCGAGCATGGAACAAAGCCGCTGCTATTTTTGTGCGTGAAAGGCCGGCTTGGTACACGCCGTACACCGAGGATAAGAGACATGGAAAAAGAGAAGAGAGGGCCGGGGGAGAACAGACCATGAGACGAGGAAGGGAGGCGAGAGGGGTGGTCGAGGAACATCGGTAGCGAATGATGACAATGTCCCTTACCTGATTTGGATTGTCGGTTGACATCGAGCCCGTGGACCGAGATCCTTAATTCACGGACGACAGATGACAGTAAGCTAAATGGGTGATATGGCAGCCGGCGAGGGAGGCGCGGGGGGAAGGAACAATTCAGCTTTGTTCTGTCAACTGTCCGCGGCTAATGAACCTCTCCTACGGTCCGCCCGCAGTCACTTTCAGGACGACTGTTCGGGCCCTGTGTCACGGCTCGATGCCGGCCAATAAACCGTCCGATTTTGCACCAGCCTCGATGCCAGTGCCCGGATCTCTGTTTCGGGTTATTTGGTAGTAGACAAAAGACTTAGTTGGGAGAGAATTTACGGGGATCGATGACGAATCATCATAGGTACGATTTCTCTGCTTCGATACTTTCGTTGCTACTGTACTCAATTGTGACGGACATTTTTTGAGTAAAGGATGCTGGTATATAGACCGTCTCGCTAGATGTTCAAGGTCTAGGCTTATGAATCTACGTGTGCCTGATTTTCCACTGAATTCTTCAAGCAAGCTTGAACCTTTATCTCGCTCCTCCCTGCCAAGAACAGCGCGGCAAGGAGGGACAGATTGCAGCTCCACGCGCGAAACAAGAATTACGAGGCTTCCCAGTGAGTAAACGGGGGAAGAAAGGCCTGCTCCCAGTGTCGCGGGAGTAAACGACCCAACGAACCATGCAAAAAAGCACCTCGGGTTTTGCGCTCCCTCCCCCATCGCCGATTCGATCAGGCGTGCGTGTGACCGGCGATAAGTTAATGCCGCGATTGCTGCATGTGAAAAGAGTGAAAGGGTCGGGGTGCAATGAAGGGGGCGCAACGGCCGGCCGATAGGAAGCGGGTGGAAAAGGAGAAGAAAGAGACGGTGGAAAAAAAGAAAACATAGGCACCGTTGCAGTTGCACTCATTTACTTTCCCCGGCCGCATGAGTCACACATGAGAGGGCCTTAATCTCACGCGATCGCGTCGTGTCCGGTGACCCCTGATCTCCTCGCGGATCCCCCTTCAACCCTTTCCCCCCTCCTCCTAGATCATCCCCTCGGCCGGCTCGTTCCCTCGCGTTACACGCATTTAAATGGCGCTGCTTTACATTTTTCTTTCCCAATATTATGGTTTCATTCCGACCGTATCGTCGGTGCCGATCTCTTCCTGGCTCGACGACACGTGCTCATTTATTTCCGAAGGCCCACCCCTCCGACGGTGCAGCCTGTGCGCGCGTGTCCGCGCTGGACGCTACCTGTCCGTTTAATTATTTCTTCGCGCGGCTTAATGGACAAACACGTACGCCGCGCTATTACGATTATTCGCTGTCCGATCGTTCGTTATCGCGGCTGGGTTCGTGACGCACAGATGAGAGATCGTTTTGGGTAGCGGCGGTGCAATGTATATTGGAAGTCGCGGGCTTCGAATTAGTGTTGCATAAAGCTTTAGTCTTCAATGCTTTAAGCCTCAACCTTAATGACTCAGCCTTTGAGGCTAATATCATAAGAAGCTCGAGCTCTCGAAGTTCGAGGTTCAAGCATTGAGGCTCAAGCCTCGAAGCTGAAGGCTCTTGTGTTTAATAGGAACGAAGTTAACTCCAAGGCCTTGATATTATATCTTATTCTGTGCAACCACTATTGTAAAACGTTAAAATTAAACACAAAGAAAGATGCTTCTTGGTGGTTCCACCAATTGGGTGGATCCGTGTTTTAATAATACAATAAAAGTACAAAACGATACAATAGTATTTTCTTGTAAGTGTAGTCATTTGTAACAAAACTCTTTGATAAAATGAGGTGGAAAACGTGAGGGTGGTAATAAATTACACTTCTTAATAAACTCAACAAAGAAATATGGCTTATTTTAACACCAAAAACTACTTTTGAGAAAATACCGAGCGGACGAACAAACAACCGCTCTACACGAGTCCTTCCAACCGAAAGCCACCACGGTCGCGTTCCTTTCAGAATCGCAGGAAACGCGTACCGCGTGCACGAATTTGGGAAAACCCCGGGCCCTGAGAACAAGGGAGGTTTCGTCGCCAGGCAAATCCAACAGTCACGAAACCTTCAGTTGAACTTTATGACCTTACCTGGTCGCCTTCTACTCCGCTCGAAAATTCGATGCTACGCACGCTACAAAAATTATGATAAAACACAAAAAGAACAACGCAATCACTATAATATAAATTTCAGTATATTGTCTGGTCTTCTTATAACATTTGTAGCGTTCCTGCCCACTACATTCTTAGTTTGAACGTTTCTCAACATAAAATTAATTGATCACTGTCGTACAACACCTGTGCACCGACTGAGCTAACCGAGCAGATTATAAAGGTGATTTAACCGATTTTATTTCAATCGCCAAGGGAACCGAAGTACCTTGCGCTGACGATAACATATTCACTTCACTACTTACAATTTATACGACTCGAGCCTTCGAGCTCGAAGACTCGAGCTTTAAAGGCTAGAGCTCTCACGGCTACAGGGTTCGAGCCTTAAAGGTTCGAGCCTTTAGAGTTTGAACCGCGACTCGAGCTCTTGAAGCTCACGGCTCGAAGCTCATTTTAACAACAATACTTCGAATAGATTCGACCGCGTTTTATAAACTGCCTCGGTGGTATTGTAGCTGGCAATGAATCGACTAGAAACAATGAACCTCAAGTATCCAGCCATGTAACTCGGATACAAAATGGAATTACAACGTCCAGCGCGCTGCCTCGGAACGCGAGAGAGAACGAAGCCAATCGTGCGCTGTTTCGCGTGTGCTTTAATTAAATAAACGCCGTACGCGGCATGCAAACGTCCTGCCACGGGTAATCGTATCTACATTAATTTTCGTGAATCGGCTGGCCGCGTACAAGGAGGAAGATCGATCGTTCTGCGTGCTCGTTTCGCGCGGCGTGTACAAATTTATGCGCATCCACGGTGCATATTCGAGATATCGGGGGGGCACCGTCGTGCGCGCGAGTTTCGGCGCGGAAGTCGCATAATTAATGCTTCACGGTCCGTTCCGTCTTTTTCTTTTCGAAACGGTCCCTACCCCTACTTCGTCGCCGAGCGAGCACGGCCAATAATTCAGGCGGAAGGCGTCGGTAGCCGTTTTCATTTAAACCGTGGTCCTGTCTGCGATCCTTTCGATTTCACGCCGCTCGAGATCGACGCCGATCGATACGGGGTGAAATTATTGGTCCCGCCCGTACACGATCGTGCACGTTACACTCGTGTCTTCGGATCCGCTCCGCTCGCTCCATTTCCCGCCCCCACCCACCCTCCCTTTACCGTTTCGACTGGCGTGGAAGTGATTCGCCCTTTTGAATATTCATGCCCCCGTTTCTCCGTGCAATCGGCAATAATTCGACTCGTACTTACGGCCGATCGTTGCGCGGGGGTGTTTGCTTGTTAGCGGGCATAACTTCGAGGGGTGAATTCCGCGTATCGAAATAGCAAAGCTGGTTTATGCAAACCGGCGTTCTTATTCGGTCCTCTGTTCGCGATTTACGAGCGCTGCTGTATTAATAAAGTTATTTATCCGAACCGGAGTCCGCATCGCTGTACATGCTTGCGCGTATGACTGTGTTTTCGTTACGCTGGTGTAATTGAATTCCGCGGTTCATCGATCGATCAGTTCCCCAGAAAACTCTGCTTTTTGTCTACGGGGCAAACAAGCAGACTACACCTCTCGTTTAGTAAATCACAAGAGGCGAGGGCGAGGCAAATTGATTTATCAGTTTCGATTTCCTCCGGTAGCCTCGGTTTCACCCTCGGTGCCCGTGCAACTTTTAGCCCTCGCTTTTCCCTCGCCGGCCGTCCTCGTTTCGGACGATTGAGCACCCGCATTAAATCGTTCCTTTGTTTCTCTGTTTCAGGTAAGAACTATACGGAACGACAGACGCATGGCTGCCCGATTATTGTTTATTCCGCCGGGGGGGATAGGTAATCGGGCGTAATTGCCCGCGCTTTCCTCGGTCGAAATGAGGAAATTGGCTGTTCCAGCTGTGGGGCTAACGCGGAAGGGGGATCGTCGCTCCTAAACGTGGGCGCGGATCATCGATCCTCCGATCCCGGTTACGCCGATCCAACGGTATTATATTTCGCGGGTTACCTTCGCTTTTGACGACGCGGGCTTAATCCTTGCCGATATTATCGGGAATTTATGACCGCGAGATAGAGGCACGATGGCTGCTTCCATTGGTAATTGATTAATCGCGAACCGATGGGAAATACGCGGATTCGGGGCGGGGGCCGCTCGGTAAAATCAGATTTGTATTTGCGAGTCGTTGAACGCTGTTAATATCTCGATGAGTTATTGCCAACTGCTGGCACGATTATTTAATTTCCACGATCATCCCCGATCGATTTTCCATTAGCCGCCGTCGATTTGGGCTTATGAAATTCCTCGATTGCCCCCGGGGGCATCGCTAAGTAGTGTTCTACAGGAGTACTCGTCATATTTCTCTTTCTAACGCGTTTAGCCTCCCTTCGCTCTGTATCTCCGCACTTGCTGTGGCTTCTCTCCTGTCGTATCATCGCGGCCAATTCAATCGCACCGAATTATATAAGGATCGCGCGAACCAGACTGCGATTACCTACATCCAAAGCGCGTCTAAAGAACGGCGCGATGTCCGCCCCTCGGTTGAAGAAAGAAGTCGCGAAAGAGGGGAAGAAATAAATTTGCCTCGCTAACAGGAAGCAGGTAGATACATTGTATCAAAAGCTGCTAGCAGCAATAGAACGGCCATTAAACGGGGAATTGCCGTGCGCGAGACAACCAGCGTGTCTCTTTCGATACAGTAACACCTGTAGTGGCAGTAATAGCGGCGATAATAGTAACGCTGTCGACGCGTCGGCTGGCATCTACCGGGCCGACGTGGCACGGGGGTACGTTTCCTGTCCATTTTAATTGGGTTATTAACGGGCGCGAGCGTTTCCTGCCTCCTGTGACAAACCCTGGGCCCTCCGAGCGGCTAGCCTCGCAGCTGCCACCTTCCGTCGCCGCGCTGCCGGAAACCAATCTGTTCCGTTTGTCTTTCGCTCCGCGCCACGTTTCGGGGCCGCTCGCCGGCATAAATATGCATCGTGCCACTTAAATATTACGCGGCTGGTTATATTCGTACCGGCCGCGAACCTCCTCCGGGAACTTGCCGCGCGCTATTGTCTCCGTCTTTGTTCTTGGAGCCGGGAGGATACATCGAGATGTCACAGGTACTAAGAGCTGCGAAACTGTCTTTGTTACCAGCTGGCGAAACGTGTAATTCATCGACGACTGTTAATGTGTCTTGGGGGTGGTATTGGAATTTTCATTCGTCCAAGTTCGCGACAGATTTAGGAGAGAAGAAATTTCAGTACACTTATTTGTACCGAGGTATTGTATTTTAAGGTAAAGGTGGAGTGTCTTAGATGCTAACACGAATGTCAGTCAGCAGTCACGATTTACCTGGTTAGTGTCAGATTTCCAAGTGTTACAGTTTGATTTCGTCGGAGTATGAATGTGAAAGTTCGAGGAACGGGATCGCGGCTTAAGCGTCTCACTTTCCCCGAGGAGCGGCGAAAATATACGGAGCCGCGGCGCGGTCCAGCAGCCAGCGCAGCTATCTAGAGCCGTGTCAGAGTCGCGATCGTTCACGGTGTCGTCAACTATAAATGACGATTGATTACGTGCCAACGCTCGCGCACCTTCGTCAAACCGCTCTCGCGTTATATAACGCGCGTTTCCATTGCGTCACGAGCTCCGCTCGTCTCGATCTATTTCCACCGAGCCGACCAGTTATTTCGAATCGTTCATAAATGATTCATGCGCTCGGCATTAACGCCGCGGGAAAAAAGGATGCCGGCCGGCAGCTAGTCCCTCCGTATTCGGTGCTTCTCCATAAAACGGCCGCCGATCGGCGGGAGAACACCTCGGGAAAAGGTTCCTCCGTGGCAAGAACAAAAGAAGCAATTGGCCGCGTCTCGCCGTCCTCGCGTCGGATTCCCCATGCATATGGATTAAGACGCTCCACATCTCGCCGTGCCAAGGTGCAGGATACGTAATCCTGCTGGCGCGCAAGCAAATCATGTTTATTCAGGAACGTGTACATAGCAATAGAGGGACCGCGCCGCGGTGTGCGTTCCTGCACATGCAGGCTTATATCACGGCGGAGATATCACGGAATTCAGAGTACGGATATTCACTCGGAATCTGCACGACGATGCGTTCCAACGTCCGTGATTGTTGCTCGGTTTGTGCCTCGTGGAAATTGCCACTTCGTCGTATATAATCGTGGAAGAAAGCTCCGGTTGAATGAAAAAAAAGTGGACGATCGATGCGTAATTAATTTTGTCTACAAGCTGCGTTACATTGAACGAGGAAAATTGAGGGTTGGTTTAGTGTTCCTCTTTTGGTTGGAGCTGGCCATTTTTTTTTAAATAAACAAACGAGTGCTTTCTGGGTAGCTTCTGTTATACCTGAAACAATGTTTGAGATAGCAACGTATGAGAAATTACGGAGAAATGTAGCTTATACTGTTCTGCCAGCAGCGTCTGACCACAGACTATCTGTTTCCCCTTGCTCTGTCACTGCTTCTATTTCACGCTCAAGTTGCATGAGTGAATCGTGTCTCGTGTTTTGCTACAGGTACCTTTTAATACGCCCATTACTTTGGAAATTCCTTGGAGTGGAAGCTGTTCCAATTAAGAACACCTTCGTAATGATATGCAGACTTGTCAGCAGTTCCATTTAATGTTCTCGAACTGCAGCGTCGTCCACATTCTCGTTTTCAAACGTCTTCCATTCCCCCGAGTCTTTAGTAACTCGAATGTCCAACCGAGTAGCATGCACAGCAAAGTGGAACTCCACTCCAAGCATGTAGCTCGCGTTGTACGCCGTTGCATAATGTCTCTCTTCGCTAATCCTGGCCATAATCATTGCAGTGCAACTCCGTACCGTGATCAAGCCTCACTTACCGTCTCCATTACTTCCTCACGAGCGAAGCCCCGCATTTCGATCCTCTATTCCCACTCTCGTGCAGGATCCAAAGAAAGCACACCAGTCTCGTTCACCCTTCGATCCATCGAGGGCCATTTAACAAGAAGCGCGGTGCTCTTTTTTTTAATCGACCGCGGGGATTATATCCCAGACTGATCAAACATTTGAACGGGACCGGCGCGCCGGTCTAATGAAATCTCCCTGCCTCCCGGACAGAACTTTCATCGTTTCGGCTTTTAACGTTTACAGAACTAATAGTTTAACATGCTTCTTCCCTCTGGTCTCGCGGCCGCAGTATCCCGCGTCGCCGGATCCCTTCGGGGGACCGGATAAAATTTCTCATTTGCCACGGTGTTGACTTTCTCCCGTGGCTTTCGCCCGACAGGAGACGTGCCCGCCCTCCTCCGCGCCTCCCCTGCACCGTGATTGATAAGCCGACGGTTTTTGGCCCGAGCGACAATTCGCTCGTTAATTAACGTTCAAACTGTGTGTCGGCGTGCTGGCCTTCTGTTTCGACCGGGGGGAACCGCCGTCATATTTCGTGCGACCGGTGTTCGCCAGGGTCTTGAGGCGTGTACCGGCGGAGGCGAGGTGCACGGCTTATAGGCGCGTATGCACTGCGAACAATGCATATTCATGAAGCGACGTGCATATTTACGAGCGGCTGCTCGCCCGGGATCCGTGGCACAACTTTACAACACTTTCGGTCGGCCTTCCTTTGGACAAAGGAAGCCGTGGCTTCCTCGATACCACCGCCGCGCGCGGTGCAAACGTTCCCGGTAAGAAAGTCCTCCGGTTGCTGGGGAAGATCGTTTCGTCGATTGAAATCCTGCGGGCCTGCTATCCGGGTCCTAGATCTTCGGCAATGGAAGCTCGAAAGATATGAGATACGATCTTCAAGATCGCTCGATAGTTTTGAACAGTGAAATTCGTTGCGCGTCCGATCCGCGCCACCAGACTATCTTCTCTGTCATTCTGGACCTCGAATGTTACAGCCTCTCCGGTTGGAAACGCGGAGCTCGCCGCCATTGGCCACGGGGAACGACTCGCCGGTACCTTTCGATTAATTAGGGAAACGGCATTGTAACAGTTACGCGCGCTGGAATTCTCCTGCCCGCGAATTTCAGCCGGGCCTTTTAACGCGGGACCGTTGGTCGCGGAAATTGGGTCAATTAAGCGGCAATTACCGCGAATACGCCGGAGCGGGACGACACGTGCGCGAAATCATTAGGATGCTCGCCTCCAAAAGGAGAAGAAGCGGCTCGCTCCGGCGGGGCGAGGGGCTCGGGCCAGATCTAAAAGGAAGAAAGTACAAACAAGTCGTTCGGTGAAACGATGTTATTAAAAGTGGCTAATTGCCCCGCTTTATTATCGTCGGCCGCTGCCTCGAATAGGCGAGAGGCTGTTTTTCATTCGACGGGGCTAATTAATGATCCGCGCTCCGGAGCTAAGGGACGAAAAAGGGAGGAAGGAACTCACGAGCCACTCGACGCACTCGTTAAAACGCTCTTGTCGCTGGATGCCAGCGGAGCAAGCGTTGTTGTTTTCTTTCTCCCCTCTTCTTTTTTTTTTTGTACGCGCGATACCTCGCCCGATGCCTTTGGATCTTTTTGTGCACCTTTTGGATGGCCTGTGTTACGACGATGAGTGTTTGACATGCGACTGCGGGAACGTGGGTGTCCCAACACCAAGTGTAATTGAAGGTTCTGATGGCTTTCGTATTTTACTGATGGTTTTCGGCTGGTCCAGTTGGTGGCTGATATATTTGGAATATGTATTTCGAAATAGCTTCTTAAGGGATTACATGCGTCTAGAATGATCGGAGCAATCGATTTTTCCAATAATAAATCCGCATTTTAACCGCTACACCTTTTACAGTTTATCCACTGGTGGAGATTCTTATAATTGTTCACCCTCCGTGGCCATGGGGAGCGATCGATCGACACCCCCGTCGCGTATGATTGATTCTTTAAAGGTACACTTGCAGGCAAGAATTGTATTGTTCGCTGGAGCCCGAGCGACGTTGCTTCAACTTTCTTCGTGACGTTCATTTACCCGTCCACCCTTATTAATTATGTTCCCTCTCCTTTGTTTTTCCTACACTGCCGCCAGAGACTTTCACAGTTTGGCACGCCTTTCACCCTGCCACGCCGCCGCCGGTGGCTGGAAAAAAGATTAATTAATGGTAAACACTTTCCTTGTTTTTACGAACGCGCTAACGATCGAGTTAAATTTAATTACATTGATGAAAGACCGCTTCTTACCGCTCTTAACCATTCCGCGTCGCGACAATGAGGGGGACGGCGATGGCGATCGCTAGCGCCGATATGGGAAGAGACGCGAGTGGAAATTATTTTCAAAGGGAAAGAGAACGAGTGCCGCGGGAGACTAGCATACGAATTCAGCAAAGTTGGCCGTGTTCGTTGCAGTAATACTTTCAGAATCGAGGCGAGCGAGTTTCGAGGAAAATTGTTTGCGCTCTTGGATATTTGCACCGTTTGAATATCAAGCGATGGTTGAAAAAAAAAAACAACAGAATAGTGGGAAATATTTTGCGAGCAGCAAGATTAAAAAAAAAACGCTATCGATTCCAATCTCGAATTCTGTGAACGTGCAACTACGGTCGAAATGAAAATTTCCATACGTATTATGAGCACGACAGTCAGGCTGCGCCGAGCGCAGCGGCACTGTCCCTCGGTGCCGCAGCCTCCGTGATTATTCAATTATTTTATGCAATTATCTTGGCCCGAAGTTTGAAGCCCTGGAAATAACCGTGCACGAAAATACGGTTCTCCGTTGACAACTGCTGCAGCGGGCGAGAATTTTTCGTATAATCCGATTAAAATATCACCGATGCCGCGGCGTATCTATGCGTTCGTAAAACTTGTTGCATCGCGGATGCAGTTGCATTCGGCGGCGAAATACGACGAAGCCCGTCGTGTCGCGCGATATCGCGTTATAATTTTCAATCTTGTCTGTCGCCGGATTGTAAATGCAATGAATGCTTGTCAATGTTGATTGACGATTGAGAATCCTGTCCGGGCTTTAGATTAGTGGCTACAACGTTGAAAAGGAGCAAGTAAAAAGAGTTTATCGTCCGACGCGCTGAAGAGTACATATCGAATTGCCGTTTTACATAGGGAGGTTTGAATGCTAATACTTTTTGCTTTGTAACTATTTTATTTATTATATTTTTGCGAGCTTCTGTGGCGTTTCTCGGGTACCAGAGCTTTGTCGTATTCTCACCACAGACAGAGGAGCTTTTACGCTATCCCACGATCGGAAATTTCATATGCATCAACCCAAAAATTAAGGAACTGATGATTTATTATGCCTTTCAATTAAGAAGTAATTCACTTGGAAGAGAACAGTACCTATAGTAATCGTTTAAAGCAGTGAATTATTTGAGAAACAAGGCGAAGAAGAACGCGAGAGAAAAATGGAGAAGAGGTAGTGTATCCGACCTCAAGGCAAAAGGAAGGTAATCTTCGTTAATCACGCTCGTGCATTCGGCGTTAATAATATTTTAAGAGGCCTCGATCGATAAGGATTAACTCGCGGTCAGGATTATACTTTTCGAGACCCATTTCCAAATAGGCTGAAATATCAATTATCCCTCCGACCACGCGTTAATATCTTTCCACGCGACGTAATGCAATTAGAGCTCCACTTTATCGAGGCTGATTCCACTCCACGCCTAATTACGACAGACCATATTAATAAAAACGGCCAGGAACGAACGGAGCAAGCGCCGCGCGTTAGCCTTGAAACCATTTCGAGGCAAGGTTTAATAGCCTCTTCGCTGATAAAACGTTAAACTTCTCGCGGGAGATTGAAAAGAAGCCTCGCGTAATTCTAACAACGCCCGTTAAGGGGAGAACCTGGTTTAAGACGCTGAAAAAAAAGGCGATCTTCGCGAATTTTTTTAACACAGAACAATAAAGTCGATCTTTTCAAAACTTTAGGGGTGTTTTAATACATATTTATACAATACATAACAAAATTTTAATTGAAAGATTTCAAGTTCATCGCGCTGAAATTGATTAATCTTTGCTGCGCATCGTCACTTGAATTGGCGTGAAAAATGGGGTCTTTCACTTTTTCCCAAAATAAACACACCAAAGTTTGTCTCTTCGTTTTCATGAACTTACATTGTCGATGAACTTAAAAAATTACGAAAGAAGTCCAAAATTGACAAAATTGTGGGACTTTAAAGGAAAAGTCACGGGTTTGAAGACAAAATTTAGATGTTTTTATTCAGAAAATATGGTTTAATTTAATTCCTTCACAAGTGTTTCTACTGCATCGACGATGGTTGGTTATTATTTACCTAAACTAAAGAGCCTCGGAAAACTCGACCAATCAAATAGCTTTTTTGCTCTCTTTCCCGGTAACTTGAAAAATGTTGATTTGAGAAAAAGCATTTTAAAGTTTACGTTTTCCTGCCGGGCGCGCAGAACTGCTGATACTTCCGAAATACTTCGACTTTCACTCCGAAACTTTAGGAAAATAATCATATTATTTAAAGTAAAACAAAAAAATCGACGATTTCATTCTTCTAAGCCAATTTTTCCCCTTAACAAGCTTTAAATTTCGACCGAAAGTAACAAGTACCGCCGCTCTCTGATCTTGTTATAGGTTCCTGTAGAGTAGCACACTGATATCCCTTGATTGACGAGATAGACACTAAAGTCGGAACAGAATTTATGAATATCTAATGCATCTTTCATCGACTGGACCGCCGGCAGGGCATTAATTGTCCAAGTCACTCCGGTTCGACGTACGCGCCAGCCAGCTCTCCCGTCTTAATTTCCGTGTATAAGATAAATTTGCCTCTGGAACCGGCCTGTTCCGCGCGCTGAAAGCCTGGCCCCGAGACACGAGCGGAATAATAGCGCGTGTAATCGAGTTACGTCGACCGTATCGTTATCCGAAAGCGGACAGTTTGCGTACAGGTTGTAGCGCAGCGTGCACGCAACGCATGGTAAAACGTAGACGATGCGGCCTGACGCGTGATTATTCGTCGATGCCGGGGGAGAGGGAGGGTTCTCTCGAAAATTTACAAACACGTAACGATGTAAGCGGCTTAACGCCGCACGCGAGAGCTCCCGTTACGTGGAACACCGAGCACCCCCGCGATAAGGGAAACGCGACCCGTTATCATCGATCATCGTTAACTCGTCGACAATTAGGCGCTCCCCCGCCCCCCTCCCATCCCGCTCCACATCGGGAATCGACGCGTGATTGCGAGTCTCGTCAGCGCGATACATCCCCCGGTACTTCCCGATAATAACTTCTAAACACATAATTTCAATATTCGTGGGTAATCGCGGCTCGTTTCGTCGAGTACGTGACCGCAGGCACGGGGCATCGCGACGTGGCGATCAATTTTCCCTGGCGCTTCTTGGAAACGGTAGGCGGCTCAAGCTGCCCCCTTCGACGGCTTCGTTTCCAGAGCGGTTCAGGCGGCAACGTCCGTGGAAAGTAGCACTGCAATCGTTGCTCTTTGCTTGCTCCTTCGATGCTGATTCGTGGATTTCGCTGGAAGACGATTCTTTTCGGACATTTCTTTAACTGTCTCAGAGGAACATACAGTGGGGGCAAAAGTTCTTTTTACAGTCTTTAAAAGGGAATAACTTTCTTAAAATTGGTCCAAACGATTTGAGATTTTTTGTGAACCTAGAAGGGTTAAGTAGTTCGCTACTTAGGTGGCGTGTTCCGTCATTTCGAAGGAAATTGCAATTGTTTGGGATAACGGAGAAAATAGTGAAGGTCGTTTTTTTAATTTTTTTTTTATCCGAGCCTGTGATGTAAATTGCAAAAATGGCTTTTGTGGATTTAAGTGAGTTATATAAATCCTGAGAATTTTATCGAAATCGGTTCACGCAGGCAGAAATAAGCGACAGGCATGGAAATATACACAGTGGTGATTTTTGTCGAATTAAATGGGGATTTAAGATCTTTCTGGTTTTCTGCGCGGATAGAGAACGCACAGAGTCTACATATCCCCGGCACGCGGAGATGTCGGTGAATTTACAAGCCGACCAGCGGCTGGCGATCACGAAACCAGTCCCGATCAACTTTCTCCGGCAATTATCCGCCGCTGTCGGAGCGTTCGAAGATCGTCTTGGGCGACCTCTCTTTGAAGGGGCCGAAATCTCGCGGTGGATCGCGGGATTGGGCTCGCGATCCAGATCGCACGAATTCCACGTGGAAGAAATCGCGACCGGGCGATCTGGCCGCGCGGGTACGTGCGAACGCACGAGAGCGTGATGTCATGCGTCGTCTCCGCTTATTTGCGGTAGACACGTAATTGCCGGGCATTCAAGGCCGACCAGCTCCGCTGCCACTTTGTGTGATTTTTAGGAGAACCATGCTTGACAAATTATCGTTACACACGTCAGTGTGACGTGCACGGACCGCTTGTCCCCTCGTGCTATCATTGTTCCGCGGCGCCATTGCATGTTTATTGTACGCCCCCTTGGAAATCTCCGTTCGTGTCTCGTACGCTTCTGTTCCCCGTCGATGCCTGGATGTTTGCCGGTTGTTCCCCGTGCGTTCGCGATTACCGCACGCGAGTTCGTTCGGTAGTCGCCCGTTGCGTTCACTCTTGGGCATGTAATTTCTACGGCACGCCTTTGTTACTCGAAGATTGAAATGCAAATTTATCGAAGAACTGATAATATATAGGACTGTAATCAATTTTACTTTATTTGGCGTTCGAAATTGAAACCAGAATATAAAAGCAGTGAGACGTATTCGATCTGTACCAAATATTTTATGAACGGCAGTGTATATGAATTCTGTCTTTAAGGGGAGGTTCCGATCTGGAGCCCTAAAAATAGGTGACCTTCAGGAATTAATTATAGAAAAAGTACTATATATAATTTAATGGGACGTTTTGCATTGTATTAAGGATGTCTTAGATTATAGAAGTATATTTTTTGTTTTGTAATTAATCATTACAGACGACACTGGGGAGTCGTTAAAGTCGAGGCGTCAAAAAATTGATCAAAATCGGTGGGACCTGTATCCCCAAAAGTTATTATCCGATTCGACTGAAACTTTTTTTATTTTTAAGAATATAGTTCTGGCTAGGGGGAAACCAGAAAAAATGCAAAAAACACATTTTTTTAAGAAAATAACGACACTTGAAGTTCGTCAAAAAATCGACTTTTAGACCGGAACCCCCCCTTAACCTTTAGAGGGCCGTAAAACTTTGGATACTTTGCCGAACATGTTGCTGGTGTATATGCATTAATATTAAGTAAATAAAATTTACAATTTCAATGAAAAAATCCCGGCCCTCTAATGGTTAATACTCTGCAAACCTCGGCGAGCAGAATGTGCGCACGTATGTACTTCGACCCTTAGGAATCTCGTTAAGAGTTCCAGTATACGGGAGAAACCGAAATGGAACGTCCAATTCCGATTCCCTGTGCAGGAAGAGAGAATGTAGTAGGATCTCCATCGAGGCTGACTTCTCTCAGCGTTGTACGAGCGGGCAAACAAATTACGTAACTGCAATTGCAGGAAAAACACGAACGATCGGACTCGCATGACAGAAGGGAAAACGTAATAAAATCGCTCGAGGCCAGCTCTATTGGGCGCACGATCAATGAAATTACAGAACCGATGTATGCACGTATCTCGTACTCCTCTGGAGAGGCTGAAAAAGAAATGCACACATATAAACCGCTCCAGTTTCGCGTCTCTCGAGAGAAAACGCGCGCCGTATCGTTCTCCAGATACCTATACGTGGCTCGGTAAATGGGTTAATCCGATGGTATTCAGTAACGGATGACGGTGACTAATCAAATCATTCGTCTCGATAATGTTTCACGATCCCGAGAACAAAAGAGGCATATCTTAATTCTATTTTAAACGATTTTATTCAGCTTCGATCCTCTGTTTGTTATACGTTTGTTTCTATGGTTCAAATCTGGCAACTCAAATTTAACCCACCTCCAACTATCTAATTGTCTTGAATTTTTGCAGGCGTCGTAGTATATCACCATCGAAATTGTAGAACAAGAAAAGAATTATTTTTTAGTCACTGTAGCACTACAACGTTTAAGCAAACTGTTAAACTGTATACAGCAATAAAAGATATTTGTAAAGAAGCCAGAGCTGTGAAATGTAAATCCACAAACACTAAAAGCTAGAAAATAAAAAATATATATAAAAAAAATTGATGTTAAACGATTTTATTAAAAATGTAGTAAAAACTAAATTAAAGTGCACTAAAAAATAATTCTTTTCTTGTACTTCAATTTTAATGGTTATCACTTTAAATAAAATCGTGGGGCACCATGTGCAATCAGAAGTCGAAGTAGTGATTCATATCCTGTTATGAAATATCGTGCCCCACGATTTTATTTAAAGTGATATTAACACCATCACAATTGAAGTACAAGAAAAGCATTATTTCTTAGTTTTTAGTACATTTTAATTTAGTTTTCACTACATTTTTAATAAAATCGTTTAACATAATTTTTTTTTATATATTTTTTATTTATCGGCTAAAAGAATGCGGCGATATCGAACAAGTGGACTAATTTATCACAGACAAGACACGTTTGTGCTTCCACATCAGTCGTCACCTTTTACCGTAACTGTTGCAAGAGATCTTGAAAAGATTATACCTTCGGGAGTGTGCAAACGGGAAGATGCACCCATCTCTGACACCTGGCCCAACGGAACTCATTAATCATGCGTCACCTATCGTGATACGCGATCTAACTACCCCGGACCCTGTTAATTTCATCATCGACATCTCGATCGTAGATCGTACCGTAGGCGACGCTTATCGCCCACTCGCCAATAAATTCCAGCGAGCAGACGATAAATCGTTACTCGAAAACGCATTCCGCGCGTCCTGCGCGTCTATTCGCCTCGAGTGTCCGTGCGCCTGCGTGGCTGCCGCGACGAAAAGGAATTTCCCAGGTGATCCCCCTTGTCAGCCTCATCGGGGGCTACATTTCGATTAACGGCGAGTCGTCGCACGGGCAAATTGTCGGTCGCGGGGCGGCTCGATAGCGCTCTGCCCGCCAATAAATTAAACGGCATGCTGATAAACCAGTAGCGCCTCTGCGAGCGCGAAGGAAAGCGGAAACCTGTTCCTTCGGAACGGGCTGCTTATCTGAATCGGCGGTATCATAACCGGGGGCCCCGTGTGCGTGTTACATGTGCGTGCGCACCGTGTAAAATGAATTTTCCATTAAGCAGTGGCGCGCGGTGATTCACGACATGTACGCGTCACGCTGCCACCGAATCCCGTCGACTTAACCCACTTGAAAACTCATACTTTTTCACGTCCCCGTCGCATGATTCATCCACAGCCGCTACGGAGCTCTGTGGGCCACTTATTTTTCTTCAGAAACCTCTCTCATAAAATACACAATCCCTAATTGACGGTGTAACGCACCGTCCACTTTGCGATTAGAGCTCCGCGTACGGTGCAAATTCACCTGGCTACCCAAAACCTCGCGCCTCGCAATGAATCATCGGAGGGTGCAACTCCCACTTTCAGTTGAAGTTTCCCTAATTGAACCACCGACTGCACCCGCCCACACACTGTCGCGGCCGGCGAGACGCTTTAATTCTATAAATTCGAAACTGCAATTAAATGACGATATTAATAACGGGTCCCGAATAGCCACAAAACAGGACGCTCGGAACAATCTTGCAAGCGTATCAGCCGGTATTAAATCAATACCACAACGCGAGGCACATAATTTCACCGAGATATTAATATCTCGACGTTTCAATAAAATCGAACGAGTCATTTCCTGCGGCAAGGGGGTGGGCGAGGGGGGGGGGGGGGGCGCGTGATTGATTATTTTTCGTCGGGTGATTTTGTTTGCCTTTGTTGTCGCCGCCCTCCCCTACCAACTATTTCCGAGTTTCTTTTGAAGCAATTCGAGCAGATTGCGGAAAGGATCCGGTACGTTTCGCATCATCGGAGTTGGCCTCTTTGCTCAACGGAGCACATTGTATCGGAATTGGGACGAGATCCCCATTAACTCTTGCGAACCGACGAACCGTTCCCCTATATCGCCGCCCGACGATTGTTCCCTCTCTTCCCCGGCTAACAAACCGTTTCTACCTCTGAATCGTGAACTCTCTCTCGGTGATAGCGACCCAGCTACCGGGACGTGACTCGGCTTTAATGCCGCTCTCCTAATGCGAATCCGCGCCGGGCACGCGAGCTGGACTTGTGAAAAATTTCGTTTCGGACAACTGTCGAACGATTTCGTTACGACGGATCTTGGCTGGAAACGGTCGTTCGACGTCGATCGATTCTGGAGGTTAATCCCCTGTTCCTTGCTCCTTCCTTTAACTCCGGGTTAGACGAGTGTTATATGGAGGGGAATTTGAATGGGAATGGTTACAGGAGAATGGTAGAAATTGGACAATTTTGGACCTACTTAGGAGAGAAGGGTAAAGAAAGTTTTTTTACAGAATATGTTTTTACAGGTTTTAAGGAACACGAAATGCATAATTATTTACACTGGAGGTGACTGGGAACGTTAATAATATGCGAATATTAAAAAAGAACCTTCAGAAACGGTATAGCATTTATTTAAATGTTTTTTTTTCGATATTTTTTGTAATTTATGAGTTACAAGGTAGATAAGCAAGGAAAGGGAAATGCAACTCGAATCTCCACGCTCGCTTATTCAGTCGTTATGACCATTACGCAATAAAACATTAACTCAAGTTGTGTTTCTTAACATTATTATTTTTCTGGCAAATATTGTCTGTTATTGGAATTATTCTTACTAACGGTGACAATCCGGAATTTACGCTTATTTTTATAACTTTTCCATGCTCTTCAGGGTAAATAATTATGCATTTCGGATTCCTTATGACCTGTAAAAACATTCGTTTCCAGCCAGGTCCAAAATTGACCAACTTTCACCCTTCTGCTTTGTATTTAGTCGGAGTAGAACACCGCGTAAGTAGAAATTGTGAGAAAGTGATTTATAATTGTGGGTAAATATTTTGACGCGTGAATGTAGATTTATACAGTACAAAATGAAGAAGTAATGGTTTGTGGGAGAAGCAAGTAGTGGTGGCATTTATTTTCTGAGTTAATATTATGCCAGTTAAAATTGAAACAGTGAGTGCCAGAATTTCGAGCCAGTATTTCGCTAATAAGTATTCATTATGCAACGGACCACCTTGAAAGAATCATCGTCGCACAATTAAATTTGTAACGCCGTCGGTCTGTCAAGCTTGCTCGTTTCAACGCCAGCGTTCGTCGCGACAAGCTGGCGAATAGGAATTAATTTTACAAACTTCATAGACAGACGACAGTCCAATTACTTGTCCGTACGTCGGCATTTTATAATAATTGTACCTTCGGAGTGCTCGCGAAACGGCATTCCAAAATTATTAGCGCAATTTAATTCGCAGGAAGTGTCGGTAGATTGCATAATGAATCATGCAACTCGATACTTTAACGAGTGCAACCCGAACACCGTAATATTTCCAATGTAATGCCTCGAGATACATAAATTGAGAAAGGAAAGGGACGGGAAGGGTTGGAGAAGAGCAGAGTTATTTATAAAGACCTTGGTGCTCCCCTAGCATTTCGTAGCCTCGTTTTATATTGCTCTTAATCTCGTGTTACGATGTAAGTAGCGCATGTAACAAAGTATAACCAGATACGCGATGCTGATAAAGAAAATGCAACATTATATATTACGCAGGAGAACAGGGGGGTGATCAGTGAGAAACAGAATTCCCGGAATCCATTCCCCTTTTGACGTTGCATCGGTGCAGGTAGTTTTTATATTATACTTGAGAATATTCCTAGCAATACTCCGCAATATTACGTTACCAAGCTTTCTAAGAAAAGTTAAATTATTTATAGAACTTGGATCTCTGTGCTTTCGATGGGATCCTAATTTAGATTCAGCTCTCAAACACAAAGCCGTACAGACCGCGAAACAGTGGCATAGTAACAGCAATGCCACAAACAAAGCGATATTTTCAAAGCTGTATTACTCGCGCAACGCCAGAAGAGAGAGAGAGGGAGAAACAGAGTCACTCGGAGTTACTCCATTCTTCCCTCGTCTTTCACGCGCTCCTTTCCCGCGAGGGCCATAAACGCAGAAACCATAATGCACCTCCAGCAAATGAGCAGTTAACCCCGATTTAGCCCGCGCTTGCGCGGCCGTCGACCATTAAATAATAAATCAATAACGCAAGCTAATAATACGCAGATTTACCAAGGCCCACAGACAAAGATACTCTGTTGCGAGAAACGAGAAGCTCGGCCGAACGGACGAGAGGAAAGCGAAACGCTTGATGGTCTCTAAAGCTACACTCGCCACATGTTCATGCTACTTAGTTTCTTTCTCTCTCCTAATCCTTCCTCTCTTCCACCCACGACGCATCGACAGAGCATCACGCCAAAGACCATTAATCGAAGTTAAACCTCTTGCGCCCCTTTCTGCTTCACCCCCTTTGTTCAGTGCTCGCTGCAACTTTACCAGAGGTTTGTTAATTCAGCGAGAGAAATATCTCTCTACCATTTTCAACTTTATTTCCCTCATCCCGAACATAACATAAACACACTGCGATTCATTCACGCGCGCGGCAGGTAATTCGCGAGATTCCTAATTCGTCGGCTCGATTGTGTCTAGCCGAACGGATTCCGCGCGACAAATTGCTTGAAAGATCGTCGGGAAACGACGCGCGTTAAATCCTCCTCGCGGATGCGATCCGCCGGGGTTGATCCGTCCCTTTCAAAAGTCTCGGAGCTCTCCTCTCGCCGATAAACCTCATTAGAAGGGAAATTTTCAACGGCTGGTGGGTTTTTTTCAAACGGCGCGCCGAAAGGGAAAGAGGACCGTCGCTGGTTTTCAATAATAATTATACCCTCCCGTCTCTCGGGCTCGGTTGTATTTTTCATCCAGCCATAATCACCGGGACCACGGCCAGGCCATTGTCGACGGAGAGAGGAAGAGGGACGGTGAAAAAGGAGAGCTACGTTCGTAGCTCGTTCGTAGACGAGGTTGCCGGCGATCACGCGAAATTAACCGACCGCCGATACTCCGCGATCGATTATCTCCTTTTCTCCTGGCCCGGATATTCCGAGCTGCCGATTCGCGAACCGGTGCACGGGTAGCATTAATGTGAAACAACAGATGCGGAGCGCGATTTATATTCACAAGAGGGCCCCTTTACTCGTTCAGAACGTAGCGAAATAGAACGCCGCAATTCCCTGCTTCCTTTCCTCTAATTCAATTAATTAATGCGTCTGAGCTCTGAAATTTCTATCACGTGCCTTGACCCTATTTATGCGTCGATCCTATTTTTCCTTAAACGTTCGCGAAGCTTGCCACATCCGGAAGAGACGCGTTATCTGTTGGAAAGCAACCGTGACAAGCGTCACCCCCGTATCGCTTCCGAGGCGTACGCATCAGCCGTTAAATGAATCGCTAAAGGCCCGTAAAGTTTGTCAGGGAAACGGGGACGGCAGCAGCTAGCTCGGTGGCTGCGGGGGAATTCGGGGGCTGATTTGCACGGTCGTTTGTCGTAATTCCGCCGGGCCGCGGTGGTTTGCATCTCCCGGCCGATTGATAAGCTCCTTGGAACAAGAGGCTGACGCATGGGGGTGCTCGGAGCACCTGGGGCCCCCGTCGTCGTAAAGTTGGCAGTAAGTCTTGTTTATTAGCCGCGCCGCCGGCAGAAATCTCTTCGTTTCTTTTTTCGTTGCGCGACGGAGAACCCCCCGCACGCCGACCAGGAAAATTCCATTTGCGGCGAGTAAATAAAGCCCTAAATTTTCGCGGGAATTATGCCGTTTTCACGCTTAAGCAACTCCGCCTTCCGTCGGCCGGAGAATTATGTCGGCCCGGCGGACGCGGGGGGGGGGTGCACGGCTTGCTGGCTGGCTGGCTGGCCCGTGGCGTGCTGTAATTGAATCTCTCGAATAAAATACGACACCTCGCGCTCGCGTGTCCTGAAATTAGTTTAATCGCGTGTCGCGGCCGATCGGTGATTCGAATTACCAGCGTGTCTCTTCGTCGGGAAAAGAGAGAAACGGCCGTACTCGGACGCCTTGATCCCTCTTCTGCTAGCTTTCTCATTGCACCCGAGGAAATGAGGACCTTTCAGCGAGAGGGGTGCAGCTTCGACTTTACCAACTTTAAGTAAATTAGAAAAAAACTGTTTATAAAATTATCGCCTCGACTTAAAATCAAAAGCAGAACACTAATTGAAATATATATATTTTCATACAGTAAGTAGTAGTTATTGAGTTGATAACCTTTTATTTCTATTTTTGGCGAATTTTTCAAGTCTGCAAACGCTGAGAATAAAAATATTGCGCAAAACAGTAGTGGGCGCTGGTTTAAAAATTTGCAATAAAATTTGGATCAATGTGCACCAAAAAACGGTGTAGACATTCGTAATATAAAAACTGTCAAAAATGGTGTTGCACCCGTTCTGCAAGTGGTCATAGTAGCGTCTATATTACGCGCTTGGTCCGCGTAGAAGTTCATAGTTTCGTTCGTTAAGATTCTCAAGGAATAACGACTCTGGGAAGCGATGGAATTCATCGAGTTGAATCGAGACCCTCGGTGTCTTTGCAGCTCCTTCCAATTTGCGGTTCAGTCGATCGTCTCGCGTGATCGTTCGCTAAAAGACTGTTGTTTCACATCCGCAGCTGTGTCTGCGGCTGTCATCGAGCGATTCCCCGAAGATGCTTCTTCGCGAGGGAATTGGTCGATGGTTTAAAGACGGCGTTTCCACGTGCACGACGCGCGCAGAGTGATACTGTGCCGAAGGGGGAGCTTCTTCGAATGCGTCGAGGGTTGCAAATATCAGAGCGAAACGAAGTCGATCGTCAGCCGCGTAAATATGAAAATTGAGTGGTACGTTTATTACCGGGAACGTTGTCGATAACTCGTTAGCGATTTTGCTTTGCAATCTGTCGTCGAATATAGATGCACTCTCCCCCTGATATTTTATTTTATTTGCTGTTTAATATTTTCATCCAGGCTGGTAAACGACTCGAATACTTCGCCAACCGGTCCCGCGGCGCGGGGATGTTTTTTGTTTAGCTGTTTGTCTCGTTCTCGTAATAAACATGCTGCTTTCCGTTGTCGAGCCTGCGCTCGTCGTATTTATTTCCATTAGCTTCAATTTTAAACCGCTCGCCAAGGCAAATATTTTTCCGCCCCGGCGAGAATAAATATTTTCCGCGGCGCTGCGACGCGCGAATATTATTCCATCGTTTCAGCGCACCGTGATAGCGCGAATTGATATTCCACCTTTTAAGTCCCGCGCCCTAGAATTAATTTTATCCCCGTTATATTATCGCGCCGATAAATCGCCACCAGAACAATGTTTCATCGTTCACTCCGGCGGATTAACCTTTCGGAAACGGGCATTAATTATTTCTATTTATACGAAACGTCACTTAACGTCGCCGTTTGTTGTTCATTATATTTCCAAACGCAGGGGCGCACGCCGGCGCGCGTTAATATGCAAACGTATGATCGATCGAGCATTATAAACAGCATTTCACGCGGCAACGATAAATCTACGGAATGAATACGCCGCCATTGAAAAGCTCTTACCTGTTCTGACGTACACGCGTACCAGCCGTTAAACAATTATTTTAATCTCAATCTCCGCCGTAAACCTGGCGCGCGCTTTACGAAGGGAGCAACGGTTTCACGACCGTTTTAAAGGAACACTTGTGCGTCCCTTGTCGCGACAAATTATTCCTTATTTTCCCAGCAGCTGTACATTTCCACTCCGGCGACGACGCATTAGATACGATTCTAAGAGTGATCCGTGGAAAAATGAGTGACGCAAAAGCGAAGACAAGAGTCAGAAGGCAAAACGTTTGCGGCTGGACGGAGAAAGGATTGTAACAGAGCTCCTCCTTGCGCGCGTTGCTCTGAAAGGTTCATTGTTCCATTGTTACCTGATCAATAGCCAGCAGAAGGGACGTGCATAACCTATGCCTACGTTCAGCAAGAATTCACGCTATGCGCTCTTATCAGCGCGCCTCGGAACGCGGGCCCGATAATCTTATCGCCTAATGCGTACATTGCCGTTGATAGCTGTGACTCTGGTGTAACGAAGTTCCGTCGTAAAAAAGTCTGGGAAAGATCGTAGTTACGGGGGGAAACAAATCCGTCATAAATATTCATGCGAGCGTTTGCAAGTTTAGAACGTTTACTCATAATTCAGCGTGCCATGGAGGTATAAAACTCGCGCTTCCTGTTATTATCTGCATCACACTCGCGACAACCTACCAGCTCTCGCTTTCTAGCACTCACCTTCGCTTAGAATTACCTCTACTACCCCTGAAATTAATTTAAAAAAAAAAGGAGAGAGTATAGAGTAAGAAATGCACTAAAGATTCGTCAAGATTTAACCAACACTGATTAAATTCTAGCAAAAGTGGCCAAGCATCAATCCGTTGGCACGGAATGGAGTATCGAACGCCGTCTGTTACTCCCCCCTCCGTTGTCAATACTCCACCCGAACGTAATCACCCCCCGGTTCGCGTGCTCCAGAGAGAAGCTCGCCGCTCGAGATCTTCCGGAATACCAAGGAGGATCGGCCAAATGAATCGGGATCGAGCTTGACACCGGCGGAGCAATCATCGTCGAAGCTCCGCCTCGGGCCGATCTGGCATCGGCGATAGTTCCGCGAGAGCTCCTCGAGAGGGCGCCGCGCCACCAGGGACTCTGCGATCTTTTCTCGATCCGTGGCGTTTTCGACGTGCACCGCGTATAACGGCTCTCGTTCCTCCGCGCGAGACGATCGCCAGGCCGTGCAATTTATGCCAGCAAATGACTGCAATCTGCGCCTGATCCAACTTGCGAAATGGTTCCCCGCTACCCCCCCCCCCGTACCCTCTCCGGATTGTTGCCGGTCCCGATCGGTTCGACTCGCATGCACAAAAGTGCAAAACAGCCGAAGGAAACGAGCGGTTCGTGATCGGGCGCCGTTAACGTTTCACTTTTCGTGGTCGAAAATTATTCGACCCCCTAGTCCCCTCCCCTGGCTTCGTGGCTCTCGCTGGTCCCCCCCCTGCCCTCTCACCCGATCTTCTGCCGCGCGTTCCGTCAGATAATATCGCGCCGCAGGCCCGCGGATAGAGACCGCTCTCTTCGAGGCGTAATGGACACCGAAATTGATCGGGCACGAACGATCTTGCGAATGGGATTATTGATTTGTGGCGGTGGTTTCGTGCCGCGGCCGAACGCAGCCTGGCCAACCCTCGGCCGTCGATGGGAAACCGAGGATGCTCGCGGAGGAGCGTTTTGTCCAGCGTTCTGGCCGCTTAACGGGTTACCAGCCGGCGACGTGTTAAGGCATTAAGCTGCGCAAACTTCCGTCTCAAGCATTTAATACCCCGCTTACTGCCGCCAGCCTCTCGTTAATCATATCCGAAATGGGATCGAACGCGAGCGTTCTGGTAGTTTCTGGAAAATCGAGGGCCCCCCCCCCCCCGATAATTTAAAATTCGATCGCGCATAAACGAGACGGCCGCGTGTCACGCCGGGCCACCGCGGGCTTCGTTTTATAGTTAATCACCCTTTATCGAGCCAGTCGGCCGCAGTTCCCGCGTAAATTATTGCTGTCATAAATTTATCGCGCGGCGGTAATTATCGGGGCGAAGCCATCCGTCGGAATGGCCGCGAATTACGAGCCAATTCCAATTGGTACGCGACGGTGTATATCTAGCGTTGCGACCTGCCTTCCGCGATTTATCGCTGGTGATCTTCGCTTCCGCGGATACTCGGCTGCTCGTGCGGCTGGCGTAGCAGCCGAAAGGATTATAGAGAGGATGAAATTCGACCGAGTTCGTAACCGAAGCGAGGATCGGCTTCCCACGTTCGGTCCAAAAGGCGTCCGGCTCTCGTTCCGCCGAGCACGTGGCGCGGTTTCTCGCGGAAAAAGCCTGTGCGAAGGGTAAACCGTTCATAGATCGCAGATAAGCATAGTCCACGCGTCGACAGCATTCCCAGCATCGGGTGCATGCATAGACACGAGTCAAGGGTTATGAGAACCTGACCGTTGTAACGTCACGCCTTGTCAGCAGCACGCGTGCAACACTGACAGTCAGTCCATACCGCGATCTTAACGTGGAAAACAGTTCGTTGTCCCTTTCAGACATGCACTTTCCTCGAGCGGGTATACACTGCTGGGACTTCGTTATTCGCTTGACACTAGAATTGCCGACAATTAAAATGTATAGCTGCTTCTACCAACTAGGTACTTAGACAAAATAACTTGTGATTTACAAAATTGGTTATGCGTCATACATATTTATACTACTTAGAAATACACTTTTTTTCAATACTTCAAAATGGTGAATTTATTATTAGCGAAGACAGTTCTTGCAAATGGAGGTAGAGAGCTTTTTGCAAACATATTCCTTGTATCTATCGCAAGTAGGTATTATCGGGTTTCTATCTCTGCAATGGCCAATTTGGCGCCGTTTACGTTTATTCGAATTTTGTGGTGTAGTTGCCGACATTCGAAATAACTGGTTGCGGTATATCTAGGTATCTTAATGTATAAAGTAGAGAGTGTTTGTGTGTTTGTCGCCTAAAAACTTTCGAACGGTAAACTCTGGGGTCGCGTAATGCGTTCCAGCTTATTATGCCCAGCTAATTTAAATGAATGTGACTACTTTCAGAAAAAAAAATAAATATATAACAATTTTTTTTAAAATGAGAATCTAAAGAGTGACCCAAAAAATAAAAGAAAAACAGATCGCTGTCGATATATTATCTTTTACTTTAATCATTCACAAGATGAGTTACACATTTCATTCTACTATAAAATTCTTCTCATTGTCTGGAAACATAGTGTCTAATCAATTAATCCACTCGGGTGCACGATTAATCTATTTCACAAGCCAGCCCCGTTTCCACAAAGCTACCACAGCAGAGTCACCAGCTACTTCTCCACCCCCTTCAGCGATAATCAACTAGGTACATCGTTCACCCTACAAACCAGCGGATAAAACGCTTCACCTTAGTTTCCTGCCCGTGGTCGATAATAATTCGTGGCCAACTCGCGACGAGGTGGAAATATGCGTTTCATAATTCACTGCGGGGAAGGGTGGGCGAGAAGAGGGGTGGGGGCAAGATGGGACCGCGACGAACAAATCGAATCCGGCGCAAATTAGCGCGAGAACCTGGCTGCACGAATTCGTCTTGTTGTCACGAGAAATAATTGCCAGGAGAATTCCTGCGGAGGGGGTCTGGGAGGAGGGGGCGCCGGGACGGGAAAAGCGAGCCCTCCCTCGGGGTTATAATGGCGGGATGAAGCGCCTGGGGTTATTAGTTTAGGAAGCTGCAAAGTACCCCTCGAAACAAAGTCTCTCTGTCTCTCTATAGGGTAATCAATATACAAGCGGCTAGGCTGCCTACGTTTCAGCTCGTTGATCCAAGACCCGAACCCGTCGGAGCCGAAGATCCACCGTCCGTCCCTCCGTCGAATTAGCTGCTCGTCAGGTGGACGTCAGAGAGCGATAGGTGATGAACTCGTCTTTCTATACGAGCGCCGTCCTCCCCCTTCTCACCTCCCGTCGTTATGACGACCCGTGCCCCCGGATTAATTGCGGAATTTCAATTACACCCGCTGGCCGCGCGAAATGAAACTGCTAACGAGGGCAAAAACCCGGCGCGGAGAGTTCGGAGCGCGAAGATTGAAGGTGTTAATCAGCGTTTCGGGGCACGCTTCTTCTTACTTCGCCGGCGCACCTCGAGGGCAAACCGTTTGAACCAGTCGGTGTTGGTCTCGCGTCAGAATCTGCCGAGTTCAATTCAATTTTAAGCGCGCTTCTAAATATATTTTACGGAACACACGAGTCGGCTATTTAGCAGGGGGCTGCCACTCTCATTTGCGATTTTGGGGCAGTGTTTCAACTGCCACCTAGGCAGTTCCAATTTCTTCGAACTAAAATTCAATATGGCCGCGATCACGAGTCCGTGACTCGTCAGGCTGGAACAGACGCGTCCAGTAATTTAGTCGAGTAGGGAGTAATTTAGTAATTCACCATTATTTTATTAAACTACTCAACTAAACTTTAGCGTCCACACGCGGTAAATTAGTAAATTACTTGCTACTCGACTAAAACACTAGACGTGTCTGAACCAGCCTATGTACGCCATTGATATGCTTTGCATGGCATTTGTGAGTTGTTGATTGAGGCGAGCTAGTACCGTACGTAATCCAAAGGATCCTATCGAAAAATAAGTTTTATAAAATCAGTTTGACAGTCACATATATGTATATAGTTGAATATATATTTTTAATGTAGTATATCTTTTTAAATTATAATGTTTTTTACAGAGCTATGTCGCGACATATGTCACGACATATACTACATTCAAAATATATATTCAACTATATACATACCTGTTACTGTCAAACTCTTAAGATCATACATACTTATAGACACGGCTTCAGATAACTGTTTTGGCGCAAAGATTAAATCATCTACGTGACGTCACATGTGGGCAAAGTAATGATGGAAGTTACAGCGATGTATAAATATTTCCGAAAATGCGATTTAATCATTGCCTTTGCAATTCTTTATACAACATGTTTGCACCTTTATTAATAATAATTCAAAAAATATTCACAGAAAAATATATAACCTCACTTTTATATATGGTATGAGGTACTATCCACCATTTTGAATTATCTTTGGCCCACAAGTGACGTCACTTTTGCCGGTTATCTTTGCTTCACTGTGACTCGTGGCTTCCTATAGAGCAGGCCGTGTCTATAGGTATATATGGTCTAAGGTGAAACTGATTTTCTAAAACTTATGTTTCGATGAGATTGTTGACAGGATTGATGTGTCTGTTCCAGCCTTTACGGACGACTCACGAACACGTGATCACGGCCATATTGAATTTTAGTTCGAAGAAATTGGAACCGCCTAGGTGGCGGTTGGAACACTGTTCCAGAATCGCAGATGAGAGTGGCAGCCCCCTGGCATTTAATTAGGCTGTGTTTTAGTAATAACAGAAGAATCGTGATGAATATCGGAGGTTCGACGTCGCCGTGAAATATCCTCGCGGCGAACGTGCCAGTAATCCAAGCAGCGCAGTAATTCATCCCCGTGCAGACAACGGTACCGTTTCAGTTTCTCAGGACCAGTTTGAATTATTGGCAAAGCTCCCCTCCGAGTTATTCGTTCGTTGCTGGTCAAACGTCCTCGGACCATTACTGTCCGGTCTCGCCAAACAGCCGGTGCCAGTGGGTAATAAACCGTCCCCCTTCGCGCTTCATCGACGCGGCCGGTGAAATTATGAAACGCCTATTTGGCGATCCCCTCGAAACATCGGCTACCCTCTTCCTCCCTGTTACACCTTCTTTACGAGCGAGTCGATTCATCTTTGATATCGCCAGCTCGTCCCTCTCGCGGTGCTGGAGGTCTCATGGGCGAGAACTCGATGGGAAACGGACGATAAGAAGGCGAGAACGGTACCTTTTATTATTCCTGTCGAGTTAAACTGGTCCGATCCGAGAGAAAATAGACGCGAATACGAAGGATTGATTCGGAGATAAGTTTCGATACGATTACCCGCGGGATGAAAGATTATCGCGCGTCGCAACTCGTGACTATATCTTTCAGCGCGCATCCTTCATCGTTCCCGGGCTCTCCTTCGTTCGCTAATTTCTATTTATTCTGTTGCAGTCCAAGCAGCACAGCGCTGGGTTCGCTGGATCAGCTGAAGGAGTACCTGACGACAGTGGGAACCTGCAAATGCGGCCTCGAGTGTCCGCTGAAACCTGAACAGGTCTTCAACTTCGACCCCAAGGTATGTCTCCTGTTATTCTTCCCGTAGAGTAGTCACGAAGGTTTTTCGTATGTCGTGTTCGTTGAATTACCAGGATGCGGATAGAACCGCTGTTAGGTCCTTCGTAGAGGAACCGAGGAACTAGACTTCAGATTTCTTCAGATAGTCCACCCCCTCGGTTTCATTCTCTCGCACAAGCATCGAGTCTATCTTCGCGGAAACGATAGGTCCTCTGAAGGATCTACGAACAATCGGGATTTAAATCGTCCCGCGACGAGGCGCGATTCGAATAAATCTCCAGCCGTATTTTGCGGCTAGACGACTGAATCGAAGGGACGAGGCTCGTAAAGAGCGCTTCGGGGCGCGTACGTCGTAGCCGGAGTCGCGCGAGTAAATCGTAGGTCGTGTAGCAAAACGACGAGCGATGTTCCCTGTCGTAATCTGACCGGAGAAATCTCCTCTGCCGGCGTACCTCGCCGCAATGAGTCAATACTCGGTGTTGCACGAGCGATGATGCTGAGAAAACGCGCGCGTGCATGCAACGCCGAGCGGGAAGAGAGAGAGAGAGTGGAGCGGAGCTCGAGGAGGCGCGGAGGACTGTAGAAGAAGCACGGCGAATCGGCGACGCTCGTGCAGAATGCGTTTTAACATTTTTCTCGCCGACGATCCCACGACACGTCGGCTCGACCGTGAAAGTTCACGGAATGAACGATTTGCTTCGAGAGGGACAACTAGTGGTTGAACACCGGTCGTTCATTTGTCGTTCCCTCGTGGAAACGTAATCGTCACGCGGGCAACGTGCTCGATGTGTGAATGGTGGACTCGGTAAAATGGAAAGCTTCGATCTTCTTCGATAGCAGCGACGTAATCTACGAAGACTTGAGATCGCGTGTAATCTGAGTTCCTAATTGCCCATTTGCAATTGCTTACGAGCCTTATTGGTAGTGGCTATTTGCGATTAGAACGATGGCCAGTGATTCCCCGAGTTCCTACAAATGCGCGCAGCCTTTGACATTCCGCAATCGCCCTCAGTCAGAATGCGCGAGTAGAAACGGCCAGTATTTGGTCAGACACGTATCATTGGCTCGTTAAAATTAGGTTAGCAATACTTTAGCGTCGTTTAAACCGTGTTCGTATCAAACGCGAGAGACCAATTAATCCCTAAATGCCCCTAGAAATTTCATACCCCTGCCAGTTACAGAGATTAACCCCGGACCCCCTCAATTTTACATCCCCCGCTTAAAGCAACCTCCGTAATATCCCGAGCATGTGGAACGCGCTGGACGCAGAGCGTACGAGAAAGAAGATGGAAAGGAACGATCCGACACGTCATTTATAACGATCCTCTCTCGCTATTACGCCCGTCGTTAAACTTTCGAGGGACCGCGCTACCGGCGCGGCGCGGATCGTTGAAAGATCGCCGAATTATGCATGCACGCGCGTAATGAAAAATTCAGGCTCACCCGGAGCTCCCTTTATCTCGATCGTTTCAATAATTCATTCGTGAGAAGCGTCTAACGATTGTTCCGCCAGACTTCGGTCGCTGGGAAACAAGAACGAAAACGTAGCGAGCGCGGTGAAACGTAGGCGGGTAAGGGCGTGAGAGAGGGAGGGCGAGTTAGGCCCGTCAACAAACGATTACTCCGCGGAGCGAGAGTTAACCGGTTAACCGAGCGTAATTATCATCGGCGCGCCAATAAGCCTCGGCGATACGCTCGCGCAGGTCGGCAGCATTAACAACGTTAATTTGGAGGGTGCGCGGCGGCGCATCGGCGCGCAAATTAAAAATTCAGCAAACTGCTGGACAAGGGCGCCGGGAGGGGAAGGGTGTAGTGGCTGGGGGCCCCTCATCAGTTTTGCTTAATTATTCCGGTAGCATGCGACGATATAGGAGGAAAGCGTATAATTATCCGTGCACCTGCTCGCTAACCGCTCACTCAGCCGCTGCTTATACCATCCCCGTCGCGTTTCTATCCGCCGCGCGTTAATACGATCCTTAATTAAACTTTATCATCCGGCATCGGTCGACCGGGTGAAGGAATTCATAGTCGCGCAAACCATCGATGCCGGCTACCGTTCGACGACATGGCGATCGACGCGCCAGTAATTAATAATCATTTGCATATCTGCCGCGCCGAGCGGCGCACTTACAATGTAATCTCGATACAGCCGGGTTTACCGCTTTTATCGGCCAATTATCGGGGACCCGGCCGCCCCCTGGTCACAGTCGGTCCGTCGGTGACGATTCTCCTCGATCCACCGAATTATCGATCATCCCGGAGGGGGACTAATGGCTTTCGATTAACACGGGCAGCTGATTGTTACGCGTGTCCGCTGCGCGTTGATAAAGATGTCGGGTGTAAACACTGTAAACTGCTTATGCCCGCTGGCGTGCGGTACCTTACACCGTCCACAGAGATTTTCGCGCGACGCTTGACGTCTGTACGGATGCATCGATTCGAAACTTCGAGCAAAGCAATCTGCTGCTTTGATAGACACCAACGTGAAAAACAGGGAATGTCGATTTTTAATGATTCTGGGATGTATAACGTATTTTGATGGTGAACTAAAATTTTAAAACTTGATTTCGTTCCTTGTTTTCCCTTTACTTTTCATGTGTCATCTTTCTGTAGAAGAATCATAAACTCCAAATTGCGAAGGAAGCTGTATCCAGTGGACCTGCTATTTCAAGATTAGAACGTATTCAATAGAAACCTACTATAAATCATCGTAATTCCCCGTTTCGTTCAAAATCAACATCACAGCATAACTTAATCTCGCGTGCGATAGCGACTACACAGACACGTGTGTTCAATTGAAATTACTCGAGAATTCAGCGATTTTCGAATGACTGACCATTGCTGTCCGCAACCAGCGGCAAGTAGACGCCATAAAGCGGACCCGTGATCATCGCGATTTCCGTTACGTATGCAGAAAACCTCGATTCCTCGTGGCTGGGGCGGATTCGCGTCGCGTAGCGCTGAGAGTAACCAAGACGTCTGCTCGGTTCTGGCAGCAGGCCGGCCAGATTGTATCGGTTCTCGAATCTGCAATGCAAACCTCCCTATCTAGCCACGGACAACGAGGCTGCCGAGGATCTGGACGTCGCGTGATTTGAAGAAGAAGACCACAGCCGGAGGAAGAATAAGAGGAAACGGTGCACGCCAAGTGAAATCTGCAGCCGCCGGGAAAAAGGCATCTCGACTCCGTCCTCGAGACGCTCCTGAATAACGTTCGGCCTGAAATATCAGGAGGGACTCGGGGGACGTCAGCGGATTACCATAATCGCGGCGAGACTCGTCTGTTCGCCAAGACGTTGGCCGTTTATCATCGGTCAGCGGCATATGACGAATTTAATTGAATCGTTGGTGCCCGATAGGCGTGCAGGGTGTAACGAGCGTGCCGAGGATTGATAACGTCGCTCGGTTAGCATCGCGGATACGGCTTATCGTGTAATCTTTCGCTCTACTTATCCTTTTGTTTTCCAACGATTCTTTGGATGCAAGCGACACCGAGCCGGTCCATTCCTCTCGTTCGCTGGCAGGTGATCTGTAATCACGCGGTGAAAGTTGATCGAATCTAGCTTCAAGTGACAGAGTCAATAATTCCTGTACCTCCTTTTCCATGCGGTAGCCACGTTCTTAATACGCCGCAACATTCTCTTCAAACGTTGCCCCCTCTGTCATTTCGCCACGCTATTCGCTCCTTTCGCGAGCCACGTCCAATTAATCGCGCGCCCGTGTCCATTGGCGAGCGTTCGATCAAAACAGAAGCAATTAAAACGAGTCTGGCCGGCCGGGAATAAAGACCGAAAGCCGATGCGCCGCCGAAAAATCAAATCGATCGTATCTGTACGCGCGGGCAACGGACATTCGTGTTCGCGAATACCCAATTACAATGGTCAGACACCGTAACTATCGGCGATCTGAGCACCATATGCGGGAGACAGGGAGCAACAACGTTTCCCCGAGAACCTTTGATTCGAGAACCGATTCTTTATCGGGCCACCGGGCCCCGTTCCTGTCCGGCGTTCACTCCCTCGCGATGCTCCTTTTGTAACGCTCGACGTTTCCGCCTATTGTTGCGTGTACGACGCGCGGAATCATCGAGGCACGGAGAGATTTCTCGGTTTCCCGCAGCCACGCCGACGAAGCCACGCTCCCTCGCGCTCTCCTCGAGCAACTTTGCACAGAGACCATGGGAGCTCTGCTTTGAATTCACGGGAATTACGACGTTGACGGTGAGAACAGAGGGGGGCCGCGGGGCACGGCGACGGGGACGACAAATTATTGATAAATTAGGGGGATTGTTTGAATTAAAGTAGAATCAGATTCTGTCTTAGCTTCGTGGAGATTTTAATGGACTCGTCTAGTCATTCGCGTTTTGAATCGAGATTTTGTTTAGTAAAAAATTGAACAACTTTTTTGATAGTTAGCTTAATCCTGTAGAACTGTCTTTGAGAACTTATGGTTTAGTGAGGGGTTAGACCGCCTTGACCGGGTCAAGAAATACCGTATCTTTGGAAATTTACTTCTAAGCGACAAAAACAGCTTTTTCAATTGAAATTTTTCAATGAAGATAGAAACATCTTTGATTAATATATTCGATTTTTTTTCAAGTTTTCTTTTAAAAACGAATATGGCGGTCGAAGCTAGGCGGTGCACGTTATTTCTAATGAACAGGTTTCTGAAATAAAATTTTAACAAATTAATTTTTTCGATTGGTCGAAATAAAACAAATAGCTACACTTTGAAGCGAAAAGCTCAGGTTCGTGTGGCAGAAAATGGAAGGTAAAAATTGAACGTCTATAAACACCTTACTTAGTTTTGATTAATATCCTATTGCTAAAAATTTTGTTTCTGAAACCTGTTCATCAGAAATAACGTACACGTCATGGTATACTCTCGGCCGTCGTTATTGTTTTTAATGAAAACTTGAAAAAAAAATATATATTATTCAAAGAAAACTGTATTTTTGTCACTTTAAAATAAATTCCCAAAGATGCGGTATTCCTTGATCTGGTCTAACCTAAATAGTCAAGCTTCTTATTACATTATGTACTCCCCAGACAGTGTAATCGTGTGGTCTCGATATTCAAGCCGTGAAATCTCGTTTAAATTCTACGTCCGACATTTTCGACGCTGGAAGCAGCAGGACCTCGCTCGTTTCGTCGTCTTGCTCCAAAGCAACGGCAAAACACACATATTCAGACGGGATTGCATTTCCGTGCAGTCATTGTAGTCTCCTGGAACGCTCAGTTCTAATCTCACAGTTCCGTGCTTCAGCATCGTGTTCGTCATTGCCGCATCCAAACTCGACGGCATCGTTCCGCTGTCTCTCTCCTTTCCCTCTGTCCCTGAAGAGGGAGAGAGGAGTTAGTTTATGGAGTTGTCGCTATTCATTATCACCGCCACGGGCCCGAATGGCTCGGCTCTGTCTCGGCTGGATGTATTAGCGAGTGCTTAAGCGAACGCACGAGTTGCACCATGACGTTAACAAAGGGTAAGCGAGTATCCTTTTATTACATCGAGCTCACCTTGTTTAAGCCCGTGCGTAAGTAATTTGCTTTAATGAATTTGCATCCTCTCTTTCCCTCATCCTCCCTTTCACTCGCCGTCAGCCATTTCGGATCGGCTTTCGAAACATCCCGGATTTACGATCGGCCCTCTCGCTCTCCTGCAACGCTACATCGAAGCCTAAAGGTCCAAACGCACTTATCAGTTCCGTGACGACACAGTTCATTCACGGAACTGATAAGTGTGCGACGACACAGTTCATTCACGGAACTGATAAGTGTGTTTAGACCTTTAACCTGTTTCAGTCAGCCTTAAGCCGCGATCCCACGTTCACCGCGATGAATCTTTAAAACACTCCCTTAATAAGTCCCTTCGACACTTTTAGTGATTTCTTTCAACGCACTTCTATTCGTGTACCTTGCAACGATTTCTGGAGAAGTGAAATTAAGGCAACGTTAAGCCGGCTTCATATCACTCGACCCCTCGCGCACCAGGAAGCGCCGCGTCTGGCGGCTGCATCGGATTCCAGGCGCGGTTCAAAGTCGCCCTTTAAGGGACTCGACGATTTTTAATTTCCAATCGAGCACGCCGGAGCATCCGTCGCCGATTAATTCCCGCAAAAGAAGAGACACAGAGGCGGAGGGAGCCGATGGCCACCGGTGGGGAACGGGAGGCACGACTTTCGCGGCTAAAACGACGAGAAGCAGCGGCACAAAAGAGCCGGGGCCTCGAAGAGCGGTCTTTGTAATCGACTGCAGCCATCGGGCGGAGAAACGAACTTCGAGCTTGTACAAAGAAAGTAATCTTGTACGGTGTCTCGGTGGAAAAGGATCCGGTCGCTGACTGGCGAACCACAAAGTTTTCGTGGAGAAAAGGACCGGTGGGATGGTGGTCGGCGCCGGAGGAGGGGGTGGATTTCGCGACGGATCCCTTTTGTAATCGGCAAACGGTCCTGGATGAAGAGCACCGCCGGAGAAATCGATCGACTTTCTTACAGTTCGCTGGAATTTTATGACCGTTCGTGCAGTACATCGCGAACGCGGAATCCTAGCGGGTCTGTTTGCGTCTTTGTTGGCTGCAGACTCCGGCCGGGGAGATTATTCCAGTGTCTCTGGAATTTCTTCGACGGAATTTCGCTGGAATCCTAGGACTTTGCTTGTCCCCCGAGGATGACGGGAACCAATTTGTACCGTGCCCGTGGCACACATTTAATCGATGCTGAATAGATTAAATTAAATGAGCCCAGGACGCACACCCGAATTCGAGGTGTGTCGACTTCGCAGATTCAATCATTGATTGCACTGGCGTCGCGTGTCTTCTCTGTGTCGTGATTCCTTTCTG
This sequence comes from Andrena cerasifolii, assembly GCF_050908995.1. Lineage (NCBI taxonomy): Eukaryota > Metazoa > Arthropoda > Insecta > Hymenoptera > Andrenidae > Andrena > Andrena cerasifolii. Next base: position 10,012,811 of record NC_135124.1, on the reverse strand, counting down.
CAGGGATATTGAAAGGGCACCGGAGGGTGTAATCCTTATTAATCGAAATTAATCGGAGCAACTTTCATTTCAAACAATTTTCATTGTGGCATATCTAGTACTTGAGTCTACTTAAAAAATTTTGCACGTAGATCGGCATTCTCTTATCAAGAAAAACGTGAACAGCGTTCTTGGTGTTCACCCCAATTAACAAACTACGTAAATACTTTTAAGAAGTAACAATTAAAACTTTCTTCCAACTCTTTAGCCCTCACTAAATTCCTGTGCAACTACTGTCTTTGTTAGGAAAGTTAGTTAGACTACTTGAGTAGAAGTCGAAAGATTGCGGTTGAAATAAAATTGAACAGCCATTCGAAATCAATGGTCAAGATAGTATTATTGTAACATAATTCACTGTCGAAAAGGTGACCACTTTATTTTATTATATCTGCAATTACAAAATTACGACTCAACAGACTTGACATTTCAGCCTTCTTTGTGCTCCCGTTTCTCGTCCACGAATCCAAGGATTTCTCAAATTCGCGTATATTAAATCCCATCGCGCATCATCAAGGAAAAAAGCACAGGGGAGCAAGGGGGTTGAAATTACTCGGATACAGAACGTTTTAACGAACAGACAACATCAGCTACCCCGACGTTTGACAGTAACGGAATTAAGGTAGCTACATTTTCATGCTGGGAAATATCGTCGACGAAACTCTCGTCGCTGCGAACTGTACTTGACGTGTAAAACGTGTCCCGACTACAGATTACGCGTACACACACAGAGGTCGTGCACGGATATCGTGCACTCTCGATAATTCCGCGGATAATTCGATTCTCTCCGAATTGCCGAGCTTGCTCCGTTCAAATTGAATTTCTATTAATAAAAACGGATATCGGTCGCCTGTATGTATGTACACCCTCTTTCTCCGTCCTCCTTAACTCGCAATTTCTCCCCATTTCGCCGGCCGGAGTTTTTATTTTCCTTTCCAATTACTGTTACTCGTTACTTCCTTCCATCCACCTTTTATTTTCACAACATCCAACCCCCTGGCTATCACGTCTTTCCACCTTACTTCCTTATACTTTAACTTCACCTGTGCTCTTACGTTCCGTAATTTTCTCTTTTATAATTTCTCCTCCTCGCTGTGCTGGAACCCTTTTTTCACGTCCAATTACTTTCCCTTGTTGCCCCATCGTCGTTTAATTTCTATGTCCTCTGTTCGTTAGTTTTCACGTTTCTCCTTCTTATTTTCTTCCCGCGATTTTCTCCTTTCTTTATCCGGCCGTCCACTTGCCCGCTCGTTTCCCTTCTTTTTTTTCTCTTCTGTCGGGTCACCCTCTCCGCGCCGTTCAATCTCCCTGTCTGCCTGCCAGTCTACCGCGACGTATAAATTTATTGCGCTCATTAACTTGAAATATGGCATCGGGTACGCTCAAAGTTTATGAACGTTAATGCGACCACGATGAATAAGACCGCCAGTCCGTTCGTTGCTCACGCGATGCAAGCCTCTCCCCTTTCGTTCCACCGAGGAAATCCCACCTGACGAGCGTGATATCCGGAAGGCGACTAAAGGATATCGTCTCCAATAACGTTGCAACCATCCACGCCAGGTGTGAATCCTAATTTCCAGAAGCGTAGATGGATGTTTATAACGCGTAACAAAGTTGGGCCAATTTCTCTTCGTTTATCGCACTGCAACTTGCTTTCTCGTTGGTGTACAATGCATCCAAGTTCCCCAAGACTTTAAATGTACCATCTAAGAAGTGCTGCAACTGCAGCAGTGGTCAAGGAAACAATTTTAAATTCGTAAAAATGACCTATTTACAAAATCCCGCTAAATTATCTTAAATAATATTAACACCCTCCGTGGGTAAATGGTGCAAGCTAAGCAGCTGCTTCCCCTATTTAGGTTTAATCACCCCCATTCGCTCCTCAATTACACGGACATTTCCCTGCGGGACTAAGCATTTAAACGCACTTTTCCTAGCTCTTAATACACAGCCCTGGAAGTGTCTGTATCAAGTAACCAAACTCTGCGAACAGAATCCCCTCGCATTTAATCCTCGGGAATTGAAAGTGACGCGAGTGTTAGCGCTCCCGTCAACCCATAATTCGCGAATAAACACGCCGGTAATACGAATTTATCGACACGTCCCGGGTAAAAAAGCGTTATTACATTTGCGTAAGGCAACGAGGTGATTTGTCACGCGACTAGTTCCACCGGTTTTCTCGCCGGCATCGATCACTGTCCCCCAACAGATCCGCGACAAGAGATTGATACTCATTACCGTCGCGAATCTGTTGCTGGAAAATCACGGTTCCGGCGACTCGAGAAATATTGAAGATGCTCCTCCGACAAAGAGCAAACACGGCCGTCAGGCACGTGAATGGACGTTATTTGATTATCGTGACTGGCGTGACTCCTCGGAGGGTAGGGTGGACCGACGATTAAATCCCCGCTCACGGGACGGCGGGGAAAATAAAGAAAATGACGAGGAAAAGCCGTGGAGCAAGTGACCCGTGAAGCGATCGTTAATGCGATTTCAGTTCCGTCCGGAGGTTATCTCCCGAGAGGAAGAGTGCAGCTAGGGGAGTGGAGGGCGGAGGGTGGTCGGTGGACGGCGGCGGAGGGCGCGACTGCACCCCCGCGGCTGCACCGCGAGGGAGCTGCAGCGTATTGAGGGTGCACGAGTAGTAGAGAGAAGGGCATTGCCGGGGACACTTGAGGTGAATGTTTTGCGAATGGTCGGTAGATGTCTGGTTTGCTCGAGGCTGATATCGACCTGGGTCTCCAGTCTGGAGCCGCCGCCTTCGACCCCACCCTCCACTCTGTTCTCCTCCACCAGCACACCATCGTCGATTCACCACCGGAACAGACTGACTCTCCACCACACCAGCGCGCCCCACCGACACCGACATCAAGAGGCTTGTTCTTGCGCCGCTCAAAGTTCATGTCCGTTTCATATGTCTCACCTCTCGTCCCTTCACGGATCCTCGGCCCACCCTGTCTCCCTCGCACGCGGACCCCACTGCGATCCGACTCCTCACTCCGCTCACCGTATTCTCGCGGCTTTACTTCAACCCCGTTCTGCTCGCTCGTCCGTCCGCCCGCCCTGCCCGTCTACCGGGCGTCTCTCCTCTAAACTCCCGGGACTTGCTTAGCCTCGGCCTGGCCGCTGGCTTATCACCCCTTTTCCCGGCGACCTCGACCCTCTGCCCGTTCGATTTATCCCTCTGTTGCTCGCGAGCCAGTTCCAGGTTACCACGATTCAATTCCCCGGCCCGCCGCGCCACTTCGTCTCTGGATTGAAACCGGGAAAATGGATGACGCAGGGGAGATTTTTCACGGTAGGTAGGGTAGACCGGGGCGAATCGGATCACTTTGTGTTTGACGGTAAAAAAATACTAGTCAAACATTAAAAAACTAATTTTTTATTATATGTTCGTGATCAGTACACCTTTGGCTTTAAGATTAATAATAGAAAATAAAATTAAAGATAAGGTGTTTTTTCTGCAAACAAAAAAACAAAAAGTGAAAAATATTCGATTGGCCCCGAAACTTGGGGCGAATCGGATAACCTATCAATTTCTGAAAAGACTGAAATTTTCATGACAAAATCTTTAGAATTAACTTAAACAAATCTAATTTAATGACAGTGAAGTCAAGTGATACTACTCAGCACACAGATCGGAAGAATATTGCCGTTTTTTGCCGCCTCTATCAGCACAATTCTCGTGGCATCACTCTTCTCAGATAATCTTCTGAAAGTGGACGAATTAAATTTTTACCAGAGTAAATACAATACCACCTTCTTAAGACCATTAATTTAATTATTTTTTCGTCATTTCTCTAAATTTAATTTTTATCACAGATTCCTTTTTTTGGACACCATGATCCCTGATTGCTTTTTTTTTATGTACGTACTAATCATCTGTATATAAACAATTATCACATTTATAATCATAAAAATACTCAAATGAAAATAAAGAGTGATCCGATTCACCCGAAATAACTGTGATCCGATTCGACCCGGTCTACCCTACGTGATTCTCGGTAGGTACAGAGAATATTGCTTCGCGCCGATGCGTCGCGTGGGGTAAGACACTTTGGGAGGCGAGTTTAACTTAAGTGGCGTTACAGTCGCCTGTCCACGGCGGGTGTTATCCGAGCGAAACAAGTTTACTCCTTTCGGGTAAAATCTGACCGGTTTCTAATGAAGATATATACATCGGACGAAGTTAACAAAAGCTGCCTAGCCGGGTAGCATCGCTGTTGAGCCGGGTAGCTGGGCGATTTATCGCGTCCCCCGACAGTCAACGGGTAGCATTGGCTCACCTGTAGACGGCCGGCTCCGGGGATGGGCGCGCATAAACCAGAAACGTCGCGGAGCAGGACAAAACGGGACAGGGCGGAAAGTTACAGGCTCCTATAGAATCTGCTAAATCCTGTCGTTGGCCTCGGTTTGCCCGTGTAATTTATGACAAGTCCGAGGCGGAGGCGCGAGGGATGGGAGAGTGGAGCCAGAGACGAAACGCTCCGAAGGGGTGTGGGTGGGAATGGAAGGGCGACCGCGCGAAGGGGTTGCAGGCAGAAGGACGGAGATAGCAACAGTAACAGTCTGCTTCCTCCTCCCGTGAAATATAATTCCCGGGCACATTCACGGTTGGATAATCCACGTTCGCTTTGCATGAAAACTTATTACGCTGCCGGTAGCTACGCCAGGGTTGGAGCCATTGTCCAGCCCCTCCTCTCCCGCCCCGTGGCTCTCCTCTTCAGCGTCGAGCATGACAAGAGCAATTACACTTTTAAATTACGTTACACGATATTAAGCCCTTCCTTTTCTTTCCTTTCTCTCCTTGCCGCCCCGGCATCCTCGTCCTCGCTGCGTTTTTATGCGCTCCACTTCTTTCTGCTGCTCGGCCTCCCCACGACCCGTGCGTTTCTGCCTAGTTTATTCGGCTTCCTAAATTTTCGGCCGACGTAGACTCCCTTGTTATCCCGTCCCTACTCCCCCTTTTTCCGTTCCGCGGATTTGTCCCGTGCTTTTCGCGGTTGACGTTCATTCCCGACGGTTTTATTCAGACTCCTTCGCGACTCTCTCATTGTCGCCGATTGCCTCTTCTCCCCGTCCACGGAGAGGGGGGTGAGTCCGCGCCTTTGGATACTTTCATCTTCACGTTCCTCGACTGTTTTGTACGTACCTACTGTTTCGTATTCGTCGGAGTGTTTTTTTTTTCTTTCGCTTTATTAGATTTTTAGCGGCACTTTTCTTGCGGTCTTCAACGATCACCCTAGAGGGTCTAGGACTTCTCGAGCTTCTACGCAGGATACTTGTCCATTTCCTTGTCTTCCTGCGCAGCGCCCCTGTTTCGCGTCCCTCCGCCGCGACGGACGGAATAATAATTACCTTTTCACCGCCAACGCGTCCCGTGGAACGAGGGGCAGGGACGCTTTTAATTATTTTATCGCGTGACCGCCGACCGCGACCTTTGCTACCCCCCTGCGCTCGTTGTTCTTTGGATAGGAGCGAGGAAGGGATTGGGTATCGCGATACGCAAATGTGACTGACGTTTCATTAATGCCGTCGCATCGTCGCCTTTTTCATTTCAATTGCAAACGAAAAGGGGGACGGCTGAGAATCTGGCTCGGCGAGGAGACCGCGAGAATCGGGAACATTAGCGACGAGGGTGGTCAAATGTGATTCATTTTGTAACGCGAGTGGGGGTGTAACACTTTTAAGGGATGTCACTACTTAAAGGCTCATTCCACGCGAAGTCGGACACTTTGCAGAGTAACATTTCGGATTTTGGTGCAACTTGGATATGTTGTAGTCTTTAGGGGTTATCTGCGAGTACCGCACGACCCGAGCGACCAATCGAGCCGGTGTGATTGCACGCAGCGTTACATTCAATTAATTTTCATTTGGCCAATTTTAAAACGTCCACGTTTTACAAAACACGTCAATAAAGAGGAAAAACAGGGCTTTATCCTCCTATTTTTTCTAAATTTCTAAAAAGGTACCTTCAACTATAAAATTGCATTTGTTTAGAACAATTACTAAATAAATGGTCAAATATTCGTTTTTATTAAGTGAAATAATTTTTACTAGGTACTCTTATATCTGCACTGTAAGCACCCAAAAGGTCATTTTTATCAGTTTATTAGTTCAACAGTTATAATTTTTGGAAAAATAGTAAACACTATATTTCAAAGAGCTGTAACATCCACAATTTTTGACATTTCGAAAAATCCTTCGAGATATGTTTATACACCCCTAAAGACTACAACATATCCAAGTTGCACCAAAATCCAAAATGTTACTCCGAAAAGTGTCCGACTTCGCGTAGAATGAACCTAAAATGATATTACAAACATCGTTCAGTCGCGTTTCGTTTTTGCCAAAATCGTCCTCGTTATCAAAGATTCGGCCAAAGGAAGGATTCCTCACGGTCGACGTGGCTCGAACGCGTTTAATTCGCGTGCACACGAACAAGCGACTCTCGGGGATTCCACATTTTTCCCGGAAAGAACTCGCGGATCCTGCGCGCGCGACGCAGTCAGCCCGAAAAGTACGACGGGCGGGGGCCGCGCGCGTTGCACATTTTCTTTGACGCTCCTGGCCCTAATAAATCAGGGAGAGCACGGAGGGATGCACGGAACGGGTTATTCGTTGGCTCGTTCCGCCGGTATTTCCGCCAGCTATTCAATTTGCGGCCGTTTCGCGCCCCGCCGCCCCTTCGTCCTGGACAAATGATTTCACGCTGGAGTTGCTCCCTCCACGGGGTCGTAGGTGTCCCGCGTTTCGGGTAAATTTAGAACGAAATAGATGGAATTTCGAGGAGCACGCGCGTCTGATCGATGCCCCACGTCGCCGCGTCGCTGATTCGTACTCGCAGATTTCATTCCGCGACGAAGGAACACCTTTTAAGCCCCCGCTAAGTACTTAGGATCTCATGTGCTTTCAGTTTTAGAAATTTAGAAGTGGTAAAACACGAAATTAAAAATCTGTGCGAAAACTGGAGTAATAACTGAAATTGATTTGCCACGATGTTGAATGATTCAGCCCGGGCGAATTTTTCGCGACGCAGCGCGCACGTCCACCCGAGCGAAATTTCATTGCCGGCCTGATTTAATGTAATACAACGCGCGTTTAACCCGATCCGCGATATTAATGCGGAAAATATCGACGGTGTTTTATCGAAATCCATAGAGTTTCAGCTGTCACGAGATACACGCGTTAACGTCTGGCTGAATGATGGATACCATTGGATTATAAATCGTCGCCGGCGCGCAGGACATTGATACCCACGGACAAAGCGATCTTTACAAATCGTGTTCATAATGGATTACGGCTGTCACCTTTCATCAGCATCAATATGACAAATATTGTCGGTTTAACGCGCGGGCAGACCTCTCCCGTTCACCGCGCGGCGCTTGTAAATCGCGTTTGCTTAGTAAAAGTTGAGCGTTGTCCCTCGGACCGTGGACAGTTCAGCTTTTCCCCGTCGCGTTCCGGCACAGTGACAACGTTCTCGCTTTGATCCGGCCCCGCGCCGAGCGATCATAGATCCGTTAATCATCCGCGAGAATAGGCAGGCCCCATCAAACGGACATCCAATTAGAAATCAGTTCTCCGCGGGCAAGTCGCGCGGAAAATCCAATTCCACCCTCCGGCGGTCGAGAAAAGGGAACGACTCGGTCCGCTTTTCATACGGGGAAGGGGGCGAGATTTTTTATCGCCCCTCGCTTCAGCCGATCCTGGCTGGCTCTCGGAACGGTGATCGTAAAGGTCGTAATCCGGAACTGGCTCGGAACAGGCCGTCGTATCTCAGGGAAAAGAGCGCGTCGCGTAGCGAGTAACCGCGAAGGTCTCGAAAAATAAAAAAATAAAAAAAAAGAGAAGGGAAAGAGGAAACCTGGGGGAAGGACGCACCCCCCACTTCGCTCGCCCGTTTGCCATTCGCGTGTATATTTCTTTTTTCTTCTTCCCGTTTCCTTTTGTTTCCAGCAAGCCACGGGTATTGTCGAGTGGCGCACAAACGTCGGCCCGGAATGTCTTTCGCCCTATGCGAGACGCACAGACGCGCTTACCCCTCGCGCACACGGAAGCACGCGAGACCGTTTGCATGCGTTCCCCGTTTCGCGTGCTCGCTATATCTGGGGAAAAAGGAGGAAGCAGATAGGGCGGCCGTGCTTTTCCGTGTGGTCGAACGCGCGCGTCGAGCTGCATCGGAACCGCCTCTGCATACGGGGTGGTTGAGACGCTTCCGGCCGTTCAGGAAACGCGTTGGCCTCGCGGTGAATCCGTTCCGCCTGCGGAGGCCAGTTTCGGTAGAGTTTACCTCGCCACTGCTGACGCGGTTTGTGTTCGCAGTCCCAACAGGCTACAGGGTAATTTCACGATCGTATCGCTTAAATTGATTGGGAAAGGAAACACTGAGCGCTTCTTCTTTCCTCTTCTGTTTTGAAGTGATACATTTCTCCTTCCTCCTGCGTCAGGAGAAGTAAAAAGCACATCTCGCGGAGAGTATCTGGTCCTATAGCGGAAGAGACACATATCGATAGGCGTTGGGAACCGAGAGCTTTTCCTCTTTTTTATCCTCCCTTACAAATCGCTGTCGGGAGTTACGACTCATAAAATCCTTTCCCTCAGCCGCGAGCTCCGAGATTGTAAAATACTGCCGCGACGAAACTACCCCCGTTCGATCCACTTGATAAAGACGCAATATCTTGGAAAACAATATTACAATCCGCCGTATAGGGAGACGCGAGTGTGTGATCCGTTTCTTCTAAATGCAATCTCGAAGCCGCCCCGAAATCAAGTTATTCGGGGGAGGAATATATCCGCCGTTCAGCGGATCACCGCGTACACGGTGGAAAGCAGTCGACGGGATACCCCGCGCGTATTTGCCGAAAGCGAGACGAGCGGGGAGAGTATTTCAATATGTTCGAATGTTTGACTAGTTCATTGTATCGGAAATATCGACGGAGCGGGCTTGAGACGCCAATGGGTGACGGTAGCGCCACCGCGCAATGGCGTAGCTACCTTTTCGGCGCCCCTCGCCGGGTCATCAGCCTTCCTTCGCCCCTTTCTTCGGTCGTTCGCGTCCGGCTGCGAACGGCTAATGGCACTTTAAACGCTCCGACACCACGTGGTATCGCTTTGTGAGCAGGCGAAGCTTTTATCACGTTCCACTGCGATTTGTTTGCGCCGCGGAGAGGATTAAGCGAGGACCGAGCGAGTTTATCGGCGTTAATCTTGCGACTTTTTCGCGAGCGGTCGTTTCACGCGGCATTTCTCTTCCCGAGCATCGAGAAGAAACATTTTCTCTGCCATTTTTCTGCCCGGGGACGTAATTTTAGGGGGCGCTGGGTGCCACGAGTATCTCACTTCTCTTTTGAGCATCAATTTATCGAACTGTCTCTTGCCACGTTTTTTTTTTTTGCGCCGTACATTTTCACGTCCATTTCCGCGAATAATCGTTGAAGAAGATTTTGTAGCGGTCTGCAGGGAAACCGTTTATCTGGGCTTCAGGCGCCCGCGGCACTGCGCGTCAATAAATCCGACTTTTATTCGAGCGTACCGGGAAAATATGCGCGTAAAACCTTTGCCGGGGTCAGATTCAAGCCGAGCTCCGTCAGGAGGGCGAGGTGTACATTTCGAGTTCTCGCAGCTTTTTGCGCGACATCCCCTTTGTCGTCGAGAACCCCTCCTCGCCCCGCTGGCTGATCCGGCATTCGCGTACATTTCGAATTAATTGAACTGTAGCGGCGGTGTTGGGACACAATGTAACATTGTGCTCCCCGAGATTAATAATACCCGTCGCGTGCAGCGGGGCCGTCCGGGGTGGGAGGACGGAAGGCGGAATGAAAAGCCGCGGCGGATATCGGGCCGCGGGCGACAAAGAGGCGAAAAGATGGCCGCCCGATAAATAAATGCTTTTCATTCCGCAATTAGCGAAGGAATGTGGAAAATTCGCGGACGACGTGCCGAAAGGACACGCGCGCGCGCATATTTAAATCCGCGTCCAATAAGCCTGCACTCTCTCGTCGCTACAAAGGCTCCCCTGCGTCCGCAACTTTTACCCCGAGGCGAAATTTCGTTCCCGTCGGCCAATTTTCAACCAGGAATACGATTAATCCTTCCAGCAGGACAGTCGATATTTCTAAGCTCTTCCGCGGTGCGTTACAGAAGATCGTCAGCGATCGAATTGCCAGCCAATTACTCGGCGAGCCGGCCGTCCCCCGATTCCACCGAACAAGTTCACTCGCGATACACGCGATGCAAAAGTACCCGGTGATAAATTCATCCCCGTCCGGTTCATTTATTTCCCGGAGACAACGACACAACACCTCGAGCGTGGGCCCGCGATCGCCCGCCGCCTCTCCAGCTGCGATCGCGCGCCACAGAGCGCTACGAAACTATTTCCTACGATTAATATCCGCTCGACGAGATCCTGTCGCTTCCCCGCCGATCGAGCCCGCGCTTCTCGCCGGGATTAACATTTCAATAAAAGCCGAATCGTCGCGCCCCGGCTCGCCCCGAGGAAATGATGGAAAAGCGGGATTAAACGCGGAGGATTCAGATCCGACCAGATAACGCGCAGGCCTCGATACGAATCTCCTTGGGATACCGGCGAGAAATAAGGCGATTGTGGCGGGCGTAGAGCGGAGGAGAGCGACGCAGCGAGACGCGGACTCTGGGGGGTGGTAGAGGGGAAACGGAGGAGGAGGAGGGCAGGGAGCGTTGAATTAAATTGCTTTTCAGAGGTATGAAAGTGGTGTTTTACAAGGCGCACGGAGTAAGATCAAGTACGCCCTGGCAGGCTGCCACGCAGTCTTGCCCCGATAATAAATGCTCATTCAAGAAAAGGAAAGAGCCCCGGAGAGTCTTGGTAAGGGACGATGCGGTGGTACGAGGGAAGGAAGGGCGGAAGGGGCAGGGGGAGGGACTGGTCGGCCCTGAGACGTTTTTCTCGTATGGTGGTCAAGCTCGGCTGTAAAGTGCAACGAGTCGGCCTCGGTGAGTCTTGCGCTTGGTGCTGGATCGCGAGTTTCTTCTTCTTTTTTTTCCACTTCTGCCCCTGCCGTCCCGCCGTCCGTTCTGCTTCTCTTCGTCTTCTTGCCCCTCTCCCAGGTGTTCTTGTTATTCCTCTTCTGCCGCTTCATCGAGGAGGCTCGATTGTTTTCGATGATGCGATTCAATCGCGTTACAACACGCTTTCTTTCTGCTTTTAACGAGTAACGCGGCTCGGTAATCGCCTTGGCCCGCGGAATTCGCGCGGGCCTGCGTTGTAAACTTTTATTGGATGAAATAGTGGAAAGTGGATGGATTTCTTGCTCGAAGCTGGCGTCGCGAATTTGTCCGGGACCGTTTTTACGGGGTTGCTGAATGGATTTATGTCCGGGCCAGTCGTTAGGGAATCTGATTGTGATTTTTAGTTTCATTCGCACAGGTAGGCTCAACCCTTCGTGGTCACACGGGGTGTATCGCACCACAGGATATGTATTTCCGAATGTTTCTGTACACTTTTAGATCTTAATAATACAATTTAACGATTTGGTGAATTTTAACACAGACAACATCGCTTTTGTACGCAATTATTTTTTCATATACAAATTTCAAGCGTCATACAATTATTACTTAAAAGGTAAAAAATTAAAAAGTACGAAAATGACGCTGGGGTGCAGTAAACTCCACTTGACCATTTTGTGATTATAAGAAAGTGTAACCAGTGTTGATCGTAATCCTTACTAATATATAAAAGTGAAACGTTGTTGGTTTGTCCGTCTTTCACGCCTAAACGTTTGAACGAATTTCAATGAAATTTTCATGTTATCTAAAATAATAAATAATAATAATAATAATAATAATAATAATTCCCGGGTGAAACCAGCTAGTTTGACAAATAAATTCTGTAGTAGTCAACCAAATTCAATTACACATCAGGTCACACAATTAAAATTAATATTCCTAAGGTGTCGTCCCAATATTCTCTTAATATCCTTCCGACAATCCCAATATTCTAAAAAAAAAGAAGAAAAAAAACAGTGAGAAACTGTCAGTGTATCAAAGTAAATATATCTCGCGTGGCAATTTGCACCGTGCCACAGGGGCCAGCGTGAAACCGTACCTCGTACGCGCGTCCGCGCGCGAAATCGTATTACCCGCCGTTACGGCGTAATAAAATGGCCGACCCGGTGCTTTTTCTCGATGGGGGTGTTAATTTCACCCTTCTATCCGCGATCCCCGGGGGCCGTTTCTGCCTCGATTCTTTTCCTCGCGGCGCAATTGTTTCCGATGCGCCGATTTAACGAGCTTCCGATACCTCCCCGCCATCCTTCTCTCTTTATTCTATTCCCGGAACCCGTGAAATCGACGTGAAAAGAAGAGGGGCTTCAAGGAACGGGTGCCGAGAGAATTAATGAATTTACTGGCCGATCATTTAATTTCCTCTCCCATGGTCAAACGCTCGAAATTGTCGGATTCGGTCCGACCTTCCACCCTTTCGACGGCTCGCTCCGCAGGTCCCTTTTTTTTTTCTCCTGTGGTCGCCCGATAAATCGATTCGACGATTTCCGTTGTGTATCCTTGCCGCGCCGCCGTTCACGGTGCGAAATCGATGAGAATTAACAGGGTAGGTAGAGTTTTCGGCTACTTAACGGGCGTTGGGGAGGGAAGACGAATACGAAAAAGCGGGACACACCCGCCTGGGGAATTAGAGCGTGAGGTTCGTGTTACGGGCAACTGATCCTTGTTTAACGCGTCTATTGCTCAGCGTGATGGATTTAGCAGCATTTCTTCCGTGAAAGTCTCTACGAGTTTCGTGTAGCGCCTTCTGGAAGCTAATATCTGCTGATGCATCCAAGTACCATTTCTTTTTCTGTCTATTAGCAAATACTGTGGCGTAGAAGCTGTCAGAAATCGTGGATCGAAACAAGCGCCCATATAAATCGAACAAATTGCAGAATATTGACTATAACCAGTACTTTTATATGTTTTGTATATTTTCGCTGGTGTTGTACCGCGGAATTCAGGGAAGGGCTTAAGTTTGCGAGGGTGAGGAATGGTTGCGAAACACTGGACAACACATTCTCGTCCGAAGTTCCCCGTGACAAAATCCCAGCAGATCGCGTTACGAATTCACCCTCCGCGAATTCCGCGCAGCAATTGTTTCCTTCTTTCGCGAGATCGATGCCGGTCTGTATGTAGCTAAGCAACCCCGGCGCGCCAGTCGCCCGGGCAAGCGATAAATTTTCCCGTGTACATGGTGGCGAAACACGATGGCGGTGATCTAATTGTCGGTGAAAATTGTCCTGGGATCCGGCGCGGACCACCGACGTAGCTGCGGATAGACCGGATCGCCCGATAGAGCGACGGGCAAACGGATGAACGGACGGATTGATGCGTGGGCGGGCGCGCGGGCCGATCGATCCGATTCCTCCGTTCTTCCCACCAATCAATTCGAGCTCGCAGGTGATCGCTCGTACGCGCATAAACAGCCCCGTCACGCCGCTTCTCGCCGTCCGCCTGCCGAGAGTTGACTTTATCGAGACGCATCTGCGTTACAGTCCGAACAAAATCCGATGGTTGCCCAAGGTGGGCGCGACTTCGACATTTTCATTCTGTTAGCTCGATCCTCCACCCACGGGGCAGTGGGTTGCGCATAGAGAAGGGAGATGTCGCTGTCGGAGTAGCGATTATTGTGGTGGGGTCAGCGCTTCCGCGGAGACCCTGGACGGCCAATAACTTTTGCTCGGACTCGGTGCAGGTATGCCCGCTCATTTCCATGTAATTTCTGTCAGGGAACTTTGGCAGGTAGCTCTGATCTGTCGAGCCGCCGCGAGCACGTCAGTGCGGGTATCGACAAAGAGATTCAATTGGAATACCTTGATGTATCGCACTGTTATCTGCGGATGTCTGGGAGTCTCTTTCAAGGACGGCGCAAGCTCTAAATGAGAAGAAGAGATCGTAATAACCGGTCTTCGCGAAGGGTGGAGATATTCGATTCCGATTATCGCGGAGCGATTATCTGGAGCACATGACGTTCCGTTCGCTAATTACTCCGCCTTGTTCATTATTCAGCAGCGCCGGGCCGCGATGAAATGTCGCCGCGGCGCGATGAAATCGCGAGGGCTAAGATTAATACGCGACGCGCAATTATCCCCGCGCCGTTTCGCCGTGCAATCGAGCGTGAGTCCATAGAAAAAATGTCTGCATTAATTATCGACGTTTCAGCGACGGTTACGCGCGTCGCGTCCGCCCGAAACCTCGTCGATTTGCGCGGAAATGCGCGCGCGTACGGACGGGAGAAGAGCAAATACACTAGGGGGGGGGGGGGGGAGCGAAGGGGAGAGGGTGACCGGCTTCATCCGGTCAGTCCGCATTTAATTAAACTTGCACGATATATCGCGAATATTCGATTATAGACAAATTAGTTTAGTCCCCGGAGCGCGGTTAATTTCACGCGAGACGCCGTACACACGTACACGTATGCGCGCGCCCGCCGACTTGACGAGAACGGTCGAAAATGTAGCTTCGTAATTAAAAAAATCCGTCTTCAAGGAATCTGATTCTGAGTATAAAACTCAAGTCCCACAAGAAATACAATCTAAGGTTGAATCTTAAGGTTCAAGTGTTTTGAATGTTCTAGAAACTAAGTCTCACAGGAAGGAAATTTATTCCGCACCTTAGAATTATGTTTGCACAAACAATCACCCCTCTCCCCGCTGCCCGACGAATTTCACCCCAGTTCGTGAATTATCCAGACAGTGCACGCAACGTAACCCAGCACCCCAACAATGATCGCTTACATTCGTACGCCCAGAAGCGGGCTACACCGAATTCAATCAGATTCGTGCTTAATAAACCGGAACAGGGGAACAGGGACACGGAGCAACGGCGCACTTAATCTGTCGGTCATTATGCGTGCCTCTAATAACGGAGTCGAGGAAGGGGCCAGAAGGTAGAAGGGAAGCAAGGAAGTGATTCATGGTTGTCGAATAATTTCTCCCGGTAAGACAATAAGCTAAGTGGCGGACGGGTGAAGGGGGGGGTGCTTTAACGTCATTAATTAACCGTGCAATTGAGTGAAGATTAATCGGGTGGAAGGAAGAAAACGGCTTGTTCCGGGGGTAGCGAGCGCGGCTGGGTTGTTGCAAATGAAGAGGGTACGGGGGACAATAAGATCTACTTGGCGGGATAGTCGAGGCAGCCACTCAACCCGGTGATAATTCGAACGCATGTCAATTTGGTGCCGGTGCCTCCCCCGACCGACCCCTCGCGGTAATTATACTTTCCCGTCGCCGTTAGGCGGCCCACGGGAACGGATAGACGACAATTTATCCCCGGAAACGCGGAGCACGAAGTGGCGAGGCGCGCCCGTTTCAATGAATTAATTTGATGGACTTTTGAGGCGAGCTGAAACGCGAGCGCGATTTAATTGCGATTTCGACGTCGACGCACCGTTTCATTATTCGCCCGGGGAAAATATGATTTAGCGTTGGAGCCGTAACCGGCCGGGGGATGGAGGGTGGTTTCGGGGCAACAGAGAGGCGCTTATAATTTTAAAGAACGCGGCGCGCCGTGGTGGAACGCGGCCGTGCGAGCCGCGAATTGAAAGGGATCATTGAGACGTTGCGTAATAATGATCGCTCTGGTTTTATGAATTTTCAGCTCTGTTTACTTCGCTGTTTTGTCTGCCCTGGGATGGTTGCTTCCTCGTGTCCCTCCCATTAATTTCAGCCTGCCCCTGGATTATCCCATTTTTTTACTAACTCCTTGCCTTTCCGTGGCTGTCCCTGCTACTTTCTCTCCTCCCAAGGGCTGGTCTCTGAAATGTTTTAAAGGCGACAAATACAAGGAATTTGTAGGAAGTTTGAAGGCTTTATCATCATCATTGTATTATTATATGTATATCGAGTGATGGAAAGCAGAACGTCCCCCACTAATCGTCGCAATGATTTCTTTTCTGTTACAGGTAAGTGTGATCCAGCGATTTACACGTCGAACAAAGTTACACGAAGGTATGTGAGCACGCGACGAAGAAGCTTTAAGGGTAATTCCGTAGGGGAGACAATGAAATCCCTAGTAGGATTGGAGGGTTAGTGGCGGCACAGGGGTTGCAGGGTTCGCTCGAGGATCAAGGCACAAGTGGCTTTCCCTCTCCCTCTATCCCACCCTCCTCTCCGCTCTTCATCTTTTTTCCTACGGGTTCTTTACTTCAGAAGCCGAGACGATTAGGCTCCATGCGTACACTTCACTTGGAATTTTCATCCCTTTGTCTACTCTCGAGGGCGTCCCTCCTCGACTTTGCTTATCATTAATCCCTTACACTTCCAGACCGAGAGCTTATTTTGTCCCCTGTCTAGGTACTCGCCTCGATTTACTCCCTATTTTCTCGCGCGCCGTCCACTTTCGCATGCCTACAAATAATAGACTGCGAAACGGCAAGATCGAATTCGACGCCTCGAAGAACAAAGATTACCCTAACTTCTGTCTGATAATATTTCAATAACTGGCGCGAGATTCGACACAAAACTCTGCCTCAGCGTTGTTCACGGTAAGGTAGATGTACCATTTGTATTTTGGCCACTTCTTAAAAAATATAATACTTTTCCGTGCAAGCAATAAATGTAACCTTATATTTTTAGCGGTATACTAAATAAAATATTTATGATATGAAATTCTCCACAGAATAATGAGCTTAAAAATAATATAATTATGCACGTGGCCAAAAACAGTGCAATGGCCACAAACGGTACACCTACCCTAGCCTCGCGCGATACGGAATCCCTGATGCCTCGCACACCAAGACAACCACCCCGAATCTGCACGACGAATATTGCAGGCACGGTCCGTCTGGTTCTGCCGCGTCGAAATAGATTCTCCCATTCAGCAGCGTTCTGAATGCACATTAGAACGATTCACTGGGCTCTAGAACAGAGCTGAATACGGTATTAGAGAAACGTTACAGCTGGTTAGGGGGAGCTGGCCTCGCCTCTGCGACTCGTGATCCCGCGTCTTAGGGCCTTGGCACGCAGTCGAACATTGTGGTTACACCTGGTATAGTGTAATGGCCCTCCTACGTTTCCACGTAGAAACGTTATTACTCTCCGGCCGAATTTATGTTCGGCGCTGGATAACGATAAGCCAGACAACGGACGTTCATCGGGAGCGACAGTTCTGGATCGTAATCCGTTTCAAGCGACTCATCAGTCATCCCTGTTTCCACGGTTTTTATTCCTGAGAGAAAAAAAAGGAAGAAGAAGGATCTGCCAATGCAGCTACCGCGAATCCACCTCGTAAACATGAAACATAACGCAATTTATTCGCGCATATTTTCGCCGCCGCTACCGCGGACGTCGTTCCGTCGCGGCTGGTTCCAGGCACTAATAGAAATTCATTGAAACGCGTATGCAAACGTTTGTATTCATCGGTATACACGCACGCGAACGACGCTGCCTTGGCGATGCATCAGGCAGATCTGCATCAGAGATAACACGGAGGGAAGAGAATGCCTCTGGATGCTGCAACCCGGCAGCGAATCGTGGAATGCGCGTCTCGATAATGAAATTACCTGTCTTTCTCTCGGTCTCTCTCTCCGTTTGCCTCCGTACAGAGTAATATCGATAATAAAATCTGGTCGCGGAGCACGTACTTACCTATACACGTGCGCGGGCGTATGTGTTCATGCGCCTGGTCCGTGAGTAAGTCGCGAGAGCGGAAATGCATCAATTTATATCGTTGAACGGGCAATTACTGGCAGTTAGTAACGCTCCATTGTCGCGGATTGATGGAAATCGCGGAACCGTATGCGTCGCTGAACATTACGTTTTGCCTCGACGGTGCGGGGGCTGGTTCTTCATCTGGCATGCTGCGGTTCCGTTTAGCGGCGATGAGCATCTTTAATTTCTCGAGCACATGGGGGAAACGAGCGGTTTGATGCTGATGTAAATTACCTGTGTGGAGGCAGTCTTTCCATTTGTGTATCGAAAACGGATTAAAGGAGCGCGATATTTCGGATTCCTTTCAAGAGAAACCCTCGAATTATATTAATTGAAAACTTTATGCCTATGTTTGTACATATTTAGGGAACATTTAAAAAAAAATTGATTAAAAATAACGCTACCCAAAACTTTAAACGCGGTTTTCTCAAAACGATGTTATTCGAATTGGTTAGCATATCTCAAAAATTAATCACCCGATTTACTTCAAACTTGGTATATATCGTCGGTAGATGTCCCATTTTCGTTGTTACTAAAACTAAGTCGATTTTTGCGAAATTAGACTTTCGCGACTTAAAAACCCAGCAAAATTGTTGCAGAAATCGATATCCGTTTTAGACGCTGGCATTTTTTTTTTTTTGCTTTTCAGTAATTCTCATTTAATCTAGTTTAAACGACAGCCGCACTCATACAGATTACAACATTTTTAAATTTTCTATTTAAGACAACCACAACGGCTGATTTTATGCTAACCATGCGCATATGATTTTTGTAAGGTGCTCTAAAGATTTACAATTAAAGCCACAAAGCTGGATGTAAATATATTGAATGGTTTTGTTTTAAAGAATTCCCAAAGTTCGCATCATTTTTCGTCTGTCAAGGTAGGGAGACCCCTCAATAGAAATAGATTCTGAGATATAAAAAACATTTAATCAGTGAATTTATTAATGGGATTAAATTAGATTGAATAGATCAATGTATTTTATATTAATCTCCCATGTGGCGATAAATAATACTGGTTTAGACGATTGCATAGAGTGAATCAGGTTTGAGAATTAGGTCCGTTCAAGCGGGAATTAATTTAGAAGTTGGAATTGCAATTTCGTTACGGAGAAGAAGAGGCAGATAGAATCAATTGCAGCTTGCGACTGACAGAATCGAAATTCGCGAAGCATCCTTCTCGTAGCAGCCACGCTGGATTCTCATTAACAAGACGTATCGCGGAGCTGGGCTCGAGTAAATCAATTGAATAGTAATTAACTGGCATTGCCAAGCCTGTCTTCCTCCCTCTGCCTCCCTTGCCGTGCCAGCGCGAGCTTCGAACGCAATGTCCAACACGGATAATGAACGGATTTCGATGGAATCATATGCCCCGAATTCTGATTCCGTCTCACCCAACGTCGATTGTCGCCTGTTAATCAGCAATTAATTGTAACGCTGGCAACGCAGATACCCCTCGAGTTATCGTCACTGTTTCGATAACTCCATCACCATTCACATTTCATTTTTCAAACGTCCGCTTCATCCCTTGGTGTTAAGAGGGGAATCCTATTCTTCGGGCTAAAAGCATAGAAAAATTGGTGATTTTTCTGTCATCTGGCCATATTTTGGTGCATCTTTGAGGAAGCAATAATTTTTCCATAAAGGTAGCCATAATTTGATGAGCCAGAAAAAATACAAAAATTCTGTGAGGGGTGTGGAGAGTTTTCAAATTGAAAGGTCTGAAACTTTAACTTCTGCTATACAATTTTCATCAAAGTATAAAGTAATGTTTGTTGGACATAGAGACCAAACTTGAAGGCAATCGGTTCTGTAGTTACAAAAAAAAAACGTGCACATCAGCGGACAACAGCGGCATGGTGGTCGATCATGCATAACTCCCATATTTATTATTAAAATTGAATAAAAAAAACTACAGCTTCTTTAAAGATGCATAAAACATGGTCCAAATTTCTTTCTTCTTTTTTTCTTAAAATAATCTAAAATTTTACTCCGTGTTTAGCCCAAAGAATAGGATTCCCCCTTAACATTGAGCACGCATAAAAAAAACATCCCTTAGATTTTGGTATTTAACAACGTACTTAAAAAAAATAAAAATTCGAGACTGGCAACTGGTGTCCTTTACAGAAGAACCAGTAGAATAAGATCGCGCCTCAGAAAAAAAGAACAGCCCACTTCCAACAACGTCCTCCTTTTTTCTGTAAGCACGTGTAACTTCGTCCATCCTTCCTGCACTCGTCTACGATTTCGTTCCTCCTTTTTTACACGTCTGACCCTAGGCCCCCTTTTCCTAGAGCTACTTGTTCGCACCTTTTTTCTATCCGTGTCTATCGAGCGCCGACGGTAAAGAAGCCGCTGCGCCTGGGGCCATGGCTCCCCCTGTTTACTTAAGCGCGTGTACAACTGCCTTGGTTTTTTCGCAAGGATGTACGGATGTACCCTCGCCTGGGCTCACCTCGTTCTTTCTCGCCTTGCGCAAACAACTCGATTCGTCCGACTCGCATGCACGCACATCTTCGTTCGCCCTCATTGAATACGTCCACAACTTCGCTCGTCCTTTTTCCACGCGTACGCGGTAGGTATGTCATTCTCCTTTACATTTGATCGACTCGAGACCTAATGGAAGGCTGACCGTTTTCTCGCGGCGAGACTAATATCCAAAATCAGCACCCCTTTCGGGGGGGAGAAAAATCTGTGATCGGATAAAAGTGTGGCTAGGTATGCCGAGCCACTCCTCTACTTCCTCTTCGCCTTTTTGCAGCGCGGGTTATAAAAACACCATAGACGTTTGCTTTTGTCCTGACGCTGCCTCTGGCCCAGCTTGAGAGCGATGAATAATAAAAGCACTTCGCCGCATTACGCGCAAGCTCCTCTCTCTCGCTCTCTATCGTCCCGCAAAAACGGGATCCCACCGAATCTGCATAATTTTGGATCAGCATTTTCGCCCTCCACGAAAGTGGATTTTTGTTCGAGTTCCGTTGGTTCTCCGAGCCGTTCGTTATTCGATTGACTTGGAATTTTGTTAGAAATTGTTTGATGAACGCAGGGAAAAATGTGGATTTCGAAATCGGAGGGAGAAGCTTTTTAGGCTTATTCAACAGAATACTCGACGATGAAACCTCGTTATTAGAGTAAAATCTCCTCTATGAACATTAGTTAGTTAAAACAAGCCGTCAGCAATGGCACATCTTAATTAAAATAAAGGAACGAACTTCGTACAATTTATAGTTTAAGAGATAACGATTGTGGGTAAAAATGACAGCTTCTGAAGGCCTGTATCTTTTACACGACTTTGGAACCAGCAAAGTGATGACTTAAGCTCCCCCTAATTTCACGCGGACTACCTTATATTTCAGTTTCATCAAAATCCGCAAGCTGGAAAGCAGAAAATCATCGATCTCGCGTAGAATTGCTCATATGTATCTTCTTCAAAGCTATTGCTAGCCCTCTCGATTCGTGCGCGTTGCATAAAAATGGCACTCGCTAAAAATTGAAACGCCAGCATTGGTTTCTGGGGCGGGCGGGAAAAATTAAACGGGCGGTAGTAACGATATAATTCGAGGAGCAATTTGCGGAATCACGAGTTCCTGCGCTCGTGATTGCGGCTCGAAAGGCGGGCCTTCATATTGCCTGGATCGGCGTCATAATCTAAGCGAAACCGGAGTGCAAGTTCCCGAAGGTACATCCACTGTACGAAAGGGCACCGCCGTGACCCCGCGCAATTAACCCTCGATCAGCATTTTCGAGCCAGAGTCGAATCGACTCCATCCACGGTCTACAATTTGCAGCTTAACAATTATCACTCGGTAGCCATGCGCTCGGCGAGCAACAGTTGCGTTCCTCCGCTCTACTAGCTGCGTACGTAATTATCCTTTCACACCAATCTCGCCATTTCCCTGTAACGTCATCTTTAGACACTGCTGCACCATTACTCTAATAATAATTATAACAACAATCATTATAAATTCCGTCACAGATACAAACTTATCAACTCAAAAATAAACTAAAAAAATCAAATCAATTAAAATGAAAATTAGATAACAAACTTATGGTGCATCATCCATGTCCTATACCTTTTAAAACTCGCACGTCCTGTGAATTAATTAGTTCTGCTCATATACTAAACAACCGACTCATATAAACTCCAAATATCCTCCGCATAATCAACCAAACTTCTCTTAAAGTGCAACACGCGTTCAACTTGTCACACACCACAACGTAACCCCGTGCATCGTGATTTACCATGCCCAAGCAAAAAACTGCCCTGTCACTGCAGAATCCTCGCCCCCTTCCCCTAATTACATTCACCGAACTGTTCCATACCATTTAATTGCCACGACCAGCAAGGATCGCTCGGCCATGGCTCGCCCTATTCCCGGAAGGCTAATTTCGTCCGGGTGGTCTCTTAGAGTCAAGTCTTAATTATATCGACGCAGTTGGCCGGGCATACACAGAGGCAGTCGGGTCACGATTACTCGGATATGCGGGGGGTGGGGGTGGGGAAAGGGATACAGAGGGAGAGAGAGAGGCGCGATGCACGGACGAGACATGATTGGAAACTGCGGTCCGCCATTGTGATCCCATTTACGTGGTATTAGTACGGTGTCAGGCTGCAACGGCGTGCGAAATTAATCTCGGCCGGCGACAGAACCGGCGCTCCTCTATGTCCGTGGGGACAATCTCTGCTTCTACCGCTTCTACCCGGCTGTAACAATGCGCCACAGGTTACCAGGAGTTTGGAATCCCGCTATGAATTCCCGCCCACGCGCGGATTAGATTTACACCGTCGACAAACGCTCCCGCGACTCCTCCCGCCCCGGACGCCGCCGAGACTTCCTGATTTTTTCAAATCGCCAGCCACCCCCTGTCCTATGTACGTTTCCATCGGGGATTCCAGACACCTCTTGTCCAGGGGCGACGCTTTTCGCAGCGTATATTTTCAGATTAACGCGTCCATTTCGCCTCGGACCTGCGAGCTATCGGGCGACCAATTTCAAAGGGCATTGAAGCTCTTTGGTGCGTTGATTGTTAAGGTAGTTTTTTTGTTGTTGTTGGTAGTAGTGTTATTCAGGTAGCATTCGTGTCTCCTGCTATCCGATTACCATCTCTAAAATAGTATTCAACACCGCCAATTGTTTCGAGGATATTCGCGTGGATCGATTTAATTGGACGTCCCTCTTGGGTGTGTTCCATTAGTGGAGCAATGTTGATGCAGCCATCACAGCGGTAATTTTAGGTAACGCCACTGTTCAGATTTTACTGGGCAATATAATGAATTCGCGGGTCTATTAATACAGTACTAGCGAAGACCCGTTTGACCGTGCACTAGCGCGTTATTCTCAGTTCAGAATGCTCAGCGGACCTAAGCGAGTTAAATTAGGATTGCTCATTCACTGCTACGAAGTCCCGTGATCTTCAATGGAAACATTCCCTTAGAATATTCCGAGTCACTTTGGGTTCGATTAATTCCCTGATTCGCATGAATTTTCAATGGCGACCGGTGTTGAAGTTACCTGCTCCTCGCTCTGGAAGAATTCGTCGCTGAGGAGCCTCGGCTCCTGCCGATTGCGCGGGGAACGCCGCGGCGAGATATCGATTTGCCTTTCAGAAATACCCGCGAGAACGCAGAAAGTCCTCGCGGAGGATGCCTCGCATCCTGGACGCGCAAGCAGCTACTTGGAAATCTCGTTTCTTTTTCGTCTCTGGTATTCCACTCCAGCAGCGACCCAGCCACCGCTCGCGAATAATGTATCGATACCTTATCTATTTATGTGACAGAGCTCGATGCCAATCTATCCCGCAGGGGAGCGGGGGCTTGAAACAGCCCGACGGGGAAGAAAGAGGCTGGTAATCGATTTCCCTGACGTGGAAAGGGAGCTCTGCCTGCCAGGCAAATCGTTTCCGTTCCTCGCTGTGTATCCGCGGAATCTTATTGGAGAGAGCAGCTCGCTGTCGCTGCTGCGCGGGCATGCTCAACTTTCCTCGACCAGGATCCCCTTCGGTGCATAATATTTGTCGACCAGGGAGGGAAACGATCGGATCCTCTGGAAACGGGAGACGAGCCCGCTCGGAAAGGCAGCGCGAATACGCTCGCATTTTTGCGACTCCGAGAGCCGCGATCAGACAGAATCGTTGGCTGCATCCTCGAAACCTCGTGATCCTTTGATTGCGTTCCATTGTTTGCCGGAGGCTCCGCTATACGTGGCTTCGATTGGTCTCATCGAAGCACGGTGGAAAGGAGATGGGACGCGAATATTCTGTCAGAGTATTCGCGGCAGAGTTTAGGAACCACTTTGTAGTAACGGAGAAGGTTTGCGTTGGGGTGTGCTGATTGCACCGGGTAATTTATGAGGAAAGCGTTAAGCCGCTTCGCGAGTAATATAACAGTAGGTATATACAATAGATGTGCATAGTTGATAGTCATTGATTTCATGAGTAGGATTTCAGTGCCTTAATTGTAGGGTGCAGGAAATAAGCATAGGACACGTGTCAAGTATTAATACTCCACCAGATGTCGTTTGGCACTATTCTTCAATGTATTTACATATAGTTTAAGGTAAATGAACCAACGCACGGACGCTCAAGTGGCTTAAGGAGTAGCGGCACAGTTTTCTCCTAATTTAATTTGTAAAACCATCGTGAAATAAGAAAATCTTGAAATGTGGAAGATAACACAATATTATACTATCGGAAAGTGAGAGAAAAAGTTTATGTATTACAATAGACGTATTTATTAACGAAAATATGAAAATATGCAGATGTCCCAGTAAGCGGACAACCTAAAAATGCTGTGTGCCAGTAAATAAACTTACTTCCTTAAAACAAAAATTAATTTTCTTGCAAGTCTAACTATCGCTTTAATTTTCTATAAATGATCTTAATTAATATTGCTAAATACTTGAGCATTATGGTACTAATTTCTGTTTCTAACTACATAAAAATAAATCAAATTCGCGTTACTGTTCAGGTACTGGGACACGGCTGGGCACTGGTGCGTTTACCTTACATCCGAAACCTTCAAACGCCGTGCGATCGTAACACATTTCGCAAGAGATCACGCGTTACCACTGTGTCGGCTGCGCGATTCCTTGTCGCACTCGCTGCGGGACAGATTTTTTACGACGCGTCTTAATATCCGCCGAGGCAACACTAGAACACTTGTGCGTATCAAGCATTGCACCGACTTCGTAAACCTTACGATTTTTACGGTACCGAGGGTCGTTATCGGTATCGTAAAGGAATAGAACGAGCCCCGTGAGGGCTGCATTCGGAACTAGGGCACGATGGGTCGGATTAAGGATCGATCGCAGATCAAACTGACGAGCGGGACGCGCGGATCCGAGGAGCGTTGGAGCCAAGAGCACGTGCGAATTAAAGAGGCGAGTTGAGCGCCACTAGGACGACATTCCATGGTGCTGTTAGCCCCATCGTGTGCATCTATGGTGTGCATCCATGGTGTCCGTGCACGTGCAGCCAGGATTCCGCGTATGTACGCGAAGCATAAATACGCGGGCGTATAAACGGATGCATATTTACCGCGTTTGTTGGTCCCGATGCGATACTGATAAACTCAGCAGCACTCGATGATATTACGCTCGAAATGTACGCGAAACGTTTCATATTAATTATCGACGGCTATCGTCGCTGACTGGTATATCGACGTGCGTTACGAGAAGTGGCGCGTTTCAATTTTCTTACGAAAAACAGCACGTTTGCCTTCGTTGTTACGAAAACTAGCACGTTTCGGTTTTCGCTGCGAAAACTAGCATGTTTGAGCGGTTTGCCTCGAAAAGCAGCACATTTGGATGGTTATGAAACATCGAGCGCGTCAACGTAAATACCTTCCGACGCGATTTTTATTTAGCACTAAGTCGGTAATTTATTAAACATCAAAATACCGTAATTAAATTATGTGGATTAAAATTTTCATACGTGTTTCCTTTTGGAGATTAGATGGAGTTGTTATTTATTAAACAATGCTTTCAAAAGTTGAATTCTTCGATGCAAAATGCACTTCAACAATTTAAACTAATAGTGTCTACAGTCGAACCCAAAACGTGCTATTCTTCGTGGTGAAACAAAGTACGAAATGTGCTATTCTTCGTGGCTAAGTAGTCAAATATGTTAGTTTTCGCTGCGCAGGACCAACTGTACTAATATTCACCAGAAACGATGAAACGTGCTTCTTTTCGCGGCAAACTGAAGCGTGCTGTTTTCCGCAAGAAAAATGAACCGTGCTACTCTTCCTAACGCGCGTCGATATGCAGTACCGCGGGCGCGCAGAGATTAACGAACGAAAATTTAAGATACGCGCGTTTCGAGTTACCGCGATCGGTTCGGTTTCAATGAAAAATACCGGAGGTTCCATCGCGGCTGGGTGTATCGTGTTTCGTTCGGGTGGAAATGCGAGGGTGAAAAGTATGGGGCGAGCGGAGAATGGGACCACCGCGATTGCCTGTCCATTTCTCTCTGTATTTATGCTCTCATTGAATCGCGCGTGAATTGAAATTTTACGCGCGCTCGTGTCATCGATGTTTCGTAACGAAACGCGGAGTGGTCGGTGAATGGAATTCGACCTGTCCCGACGAAGATGAATAAGCATTGTTGCACAAAGCGAAATTAGCATCGGGGCTGTCGGTACGCGCGTAGGCCGCGCTCAGGTGTGTGCGTGTAAGTTCAAGGATAAATCATGCCTCGGAACCAGTTGTCTTTTATAATGCTTTCACAGTTTAACTCTCTCGCGGCGACCTTGGCAGCTGGTACAAAGTGGCCACTGAAGAGTATACGTTATTCATGAGGGCGATCTTTCAATATCAATAAAAATGGCCCTGCCGCTCTGTTCTCCATTGAGCGCGCTGCTCGAAAAAAAAGAGAGACTTCTTGCGACAGAAACGGTCTCGGCTGTTTCCGTGAAAATCAAAGGGGACGCGATTGAATCCGAAGCAATAAATCGCGTACAGTTTTTAATTACGCCCGCGATCCGCCGCGCGCGATAATATCCGCTAATTAACAAGGGCGGAATCCCGGCAGAATTTTTCTTATAATTAGAGGCGGACTTCTGCGCCGGGCGCTAAGTGGAGTCCCAAGAAATTAAATTCTGCTTTCTCGTTTCGAGACGCTAATGAAACCAGTAGTTTTCCGAACTAACGGCGACGGTGCCGTTTTCTTCATTTTGCAGGATTGTTGCATTACTTGCCTTCACACCCGTCGGCCGTTAATGAAAATATTTCCATCTATTTATCCCCGGGGCTGAGGTAACGCGCGGACGCTTTCGCAGCGGGCAGGAATTCCTGAAGTTTTTCGCGCGTTAATTAGGCTCACCGCGTTCAGCAGTTTATCCAAGGGAAGAAGATAATGAGAAGTTGAACCGGCGGGATTATGTCCGCGGAGCAACTTTAATCACGGCCAGACCGAGCGCATTCAATTAGCGAGCAGATATTTAGCCGGCTCGGATTAGAAGTTGAGCGTTTATACGTGGACGCTGTTAAGTGCTCCTGAAAGTGAGTTACACCGAGTGCAGCATGACTCAGCTTCTCTTTTAGATCGTAAAAGCTTCTCTCTTTGGAGTAAACGGAGATTTTATCGCCGACGGCTCCCCCTTCCTCTCCTGCCTCGCAGCTCGTACATTTAATTGAAATCCAAATCTTCACGCGCATCGTAATGAATCCGGCGTGCCTCTTAAACTCGTAGTAGTAACATCTGCCAAACGCGAGCGGTGCATTTATTTAACTGGCGCGAAGAAGAATAGCCACGGTGGTGGGATATCGAGAGGGTAGGGAAAAAATACAAAGTCACTTTAATTGCCGGATCGATGTTTTATTCACTTTGAATGCCACAATGTCCCTCGTAAATCATTGCTGTTTTAATGCGCCAAATTATTCCGCGCAACACTTATGCGGCCTAGGGTAGTCTTACGTGTCATACATTAAAGATATTCTCGTACTACTGTATAATACATCAGCTGGAAATCTTCTTTCGCCGAATGATTTGCTGCGCGCAGTTGGACTCCACTCGTCAAAAGCGAGTCGCCGCGGGAAAACATGATTCACCGTGGATCCCCAAAAGAAATCCAACCTCTTCCTGCCTCTCTCTCTCTCGGTACGTCCGGCCAGCATTGACTCCCGTCTTTTTCTACCCTCGCCCGAGGACTGGTTTTGCACGCTCTGCCAGCCAATGGACTCTCGATTTCGAAGGGAGACCGGCCGAGAAGCAGAACCAGCCACCCAACAACTGCCACTTGTTACGAGCGTGCGGTGTCACGTGCAGAAGAGCAAGAATGACCTGGTGCCATCAACGGTGACAGGCGTTCCGCGCAGTCTTCTGCAGCGCCTTCGCTCGCGATTCTTTTCTTTTTTTTTTCAATTCCCGTCTGCCGCAGGATTTGTTAAGCGTCCAATGGCTTCGTAACATTTGGCGTGCTTGGATTGTCAAATAAATGGAATGTCGCGAACCCGGGAATAAAGATTATCCGTTAAGGACCCAACTGCCAGAGCGATGCATTTACATTTCCCATTCTTTATGGGTTGCTTCGTTCTCGTTAAGGTAGCAATATTCCACTTTGTATAGCTGAGACTTTGAACGCGCCTGAAAGCCAAGTTGCACATTTCTGTTTGTATACGTTTGTATACATCATTCATGAAGGTTTCTCGGTTCCGCTACTAATCTGCGAAGCCATTCCTGACTTATTGTTAGCCTGCGATGAAGGAAGGTCTCCTTCTGTAGGTGCGAGAACCGATTGGGATTACGTTTGGCTTCGCGTTTTACAAGGGAGTACTTGTGACAGCGGTTCTCAGATCGCGTCGCATGCATAATTCATCGCTGCTTCATAATCCCGCGATACGAGGAATATTCTTTGTAAACCAGTGTACCTTTCCATCAAAGAATCGAAGGGGTAGCGACAAACATGGTCGAACACGAATGCCCGATCGAGGAGTGACGCGTTTTCGTGGCTAGGACGTATATAAACGCGTGCGAGCGCGATTAAACGTACACGGCCGCGATTAAACAATAGTGGCCACCGAAGAATTTCGATACTTCGCCGGCCATTTTGGTGGTATCTATGCATAAATTTTAAGTAAATAAAATTTGCAATTTCGATGAAAAAATCCCGGCCCTCCAAAGGTTAAACACGCGCAAACACCGAAGCAGAACAGACGGAAACTCCGCCTTGGGGTACATATAAGTGTACTCGAGCGGTTAGTTAGGCTCTTTCGCCATAAAATTCTCCTCCCTCTTCAACAATCCTTTTCATCCCCCTCTGTTCGACCCCTTTATACTCTCTACTCTCCTTTCTTTCCCTCTTCCTCTCCTTTTCACGTGGTTTGCTTCATACTCCCGTGGTATTCACCCCCTTTTTCAGCTTCACCGCCATTCTCCTCTTCGCCGTTTCCCTCAGCCTAGTCCTCGTTCCTTCCTCCGCTGGTTCTCCAGCTCTTTTTGCCCAGCACTCAAACTGCTGCTATATCTTGCGTGACTCAAGGTCACCGATTCATGCAATGCAGTCCCATAGCCGACTCATTGTCGACAGAAGTACCCGTACGCGCTTGTCTCGGCATATACAACTGGCCTAACTACTCCCAAACTGTTCCTATAGAACTCCTAGCCCATTCCTAAACTATTCCCCACACCATTCCGACACTTCCTATTTTATTCCATTATCATCCCCATTGCGATCCTATATCACTCCTACATTATTCCTGTACTTCTGCCCCATTGCTGCATACCAATCGTAGGTACGCAATCCTCGCATCGTCGCAAACTTCTCTTGCACGTGCAGCAACTCGCAGACGGAGTCTGCCGAAATTCACTGCACGATTTTTGCACCTGCAACCGAAGTTGCGAAACCGAAAATTGGCTTCCCACGAAAACGCATAATGCTGCAAATCGGGATTTTGCTTCGCGAACGTTCAGATATCGGTTGCGAATTTTTTTAACAGTTGCAACTTCGTTGCGTTTTTGTGGGACGCTGAATTGCTTACCTGAACACTTACGATATTGTGCACGATCGCCGAATGATTGATTAGTAAGTTGAGAGGAGTAGAAGTCTAGTATGAAGTGCGACGTGTGATATGTAATGAGTGATGTGTAAGTGCGGGACAGTCGTGGCATAGAAATGGTGCAAGGATTGATTGAACCGGAGAGGGAGTAATGCGAGAATAACGTGGACATGTCCACGTTACACTATTGTGTAAAAATCATGTAGAAACAACGTAGAAATGTAGCTGTAATAATTTGGTAATGGCATAGATATTTTGATGAAATTGTGTGGGAAGTGTATAATAATTGTGAAGTCACTGGAAAGTGTATAAAGTGTGACGTGGGATATATCAAGACTATATGCACACGAATGTTGTGCAGGAGACCTGAAATTAAACGGACACATGCAGCATGCAAACTATGTGGAACTCGAAGGAAGAGTAAATACGAAGAATGTGGGAAATGCGGAGAAAGTGTAGTGTTCGCTATACGGAATGTAGGTACACACGAGAAATGCAGGAAATTGAATGTGTGCATTACTCAATGCTTCTCTTGGGGGGTGAAAATAAACTCGAGGGATACTCACCTACGTAGCAGGCGCATGACCGCCTAAAAAGTCCTGCCAGGCTTTAGATGGCATTTCTGTCACCTCGCCGCTAATCAGTGTTAAATCATTTTGGAAAGTATGCACTACCTTACGTATCCCTCTCCTAAAGAAGTTAGCAGCCTCTGTTTCGCCATGGAAAAACGCGTGGACGAACAATCACGGGAGAAGCGAAAAGCGTCACGAATCAGAGGCCATAGTGCACAGACATTTTATTAGATTCATCACGCCCTCGTAATTCTTCACGATGCCGTTGTTGGCTTGACGCCGTGCCAAATAAATCAACCGGTTAGGAAAGGTTATGCTCGTCGCGGTGCAGTCTGCTGGCGTGCAGTTTAAATGTCATTATAATGGCTCCGCTTGTAAAATACAGTCGGAAACCGGCGACAAGTACTGGGACATGTCTTCCACGATCTCGTGGCGATTCCAATACCTCGATTGTCGCTCCTGGTTCGCCATTCGCGATCAAAATTATTCACCACTCGAAGTCAGGACACTTTCTTTGCCGCACAAAGTAAACCAGCAACCAGTAGCGAATTTAAGAAAAAAGGCCCATGTGGCAAACGTTCTGAGGGACCCATTTTTTCGGGAAAATGAGGAGGTAGTTTACTAAAAAGGGGTAAGTGTACAGAAAAAGAATACAGTGCTTGGATAAAATCATAATTTTTTTTAAAGGCAGGGCCCTAGGGGCCTTCCGAGCAGGGGCCCTTTTTTCGAGAAAATAAAGCGGTAGTTTACTGAAAACGCTCAGTGTAATAATACAGAAAAAAGATATAGTTTAGGTAAAATCATAATTCTTTTTTAAGGATAAGGCCCTGGGCGCAGGGGTCCAGGCGGCAACTTTTCATCACCGCACATCGACAGTGACGCGCAATCTTTACACCCCATAATGCAGCATACATAGTTGGTTAACGAATAAGCATAAAATGTTCGAACCACCGATTGGACGAACGTTTACCTCTCGAACTACCCGCACCTCGCTTCCCGAGCACAGCGTTACATACCGTCGAACCGTTTAATGGCCAGCAAGATAGGCAGACTGTTATAATTTACATTAAACCATCGCCACGAGCAAACTAAACAACGCATTAATTCCCGGGCGTTATCTTATCGTCGCGTCTAACGAGTCCTACTTGTTAAGTTGAGAAAACGTTTCGCCCGTTGAACTGTAGTAGGTCGGCCCGGTTTATCGGCGGATATCGTTTCCGATTATGCTAATAGTCGGACGCCTTGTATCCCGACTGGTTAAACGACGACGTGTCCGCGGGACTGGACAGTTACGTTATTTGTTTGCGCTCGTTTGCATCGCGGACAACGTGTCGCGTCGTTTATCCGCGCCCCCCCCCCTTATCTCTCTTCCCTTCATAAAGGCAATTCCTCGCCCTGGACCTTCCTCCGAACGGTTTAATATTCCCCCGCTGCGTGCTTCTTTTTCCCTGCCCGCTTTCGAACGGTGGCCATGCGAGCGACACCACCGTGTCGGATACAGAGTTAAACATGGGAAATTACCGCAGCGTTTATTTAAGCGTTAATATTTAAGCGGGCAATATTTATGGCCCTCATCTATATTCATACGCGAGGCGCGCGAAGACACGACGTTAATCGACTTTAATGAGCCACGCGAATTCTGCTGATCCGATAATTGAACTGGTTTATCAGTTTCAACGAGCTTTGTCGCGCCTACTAACGATCCGCAGCTGATTCGATGTTGCCCGGATAAATTCCAGCCATGTTTCGCTCGAAGCTTCTTTAAATATAATTTCCAACCGAACTGAGAACTGGAAATTTTCCAACAGGAATTGGGAAATGCTAAAGTAAGCTCTGTAATCGGGTCAGTCGCGTTACAGGACTGCTGTCACACAAGTATCGAAACAGAGTGCAATAATGGTTTTGTCATTAAATAGTCTGTTAAATTCTACAAAATCGATCATCGAACAGTCGAAACTCCCAATACTGCCAATTACATTTGACAGCTAACCCGATTAGACTGCTTTAATTTACGCCACCAGATTGCGTAGCGGAAACAAGAAAATGCCAATATCGTGGCGCTGGATCGGGGGAAAATTCAGGAAATAGTTTTTAAGGACGAAACCCAAAGTGTCCCAGAGACAGATCCAGATTTGTATTACATAGAAACGTTTGGGTTGGAGGGAACTAATTAGTCCGCGCAGTGACTAATCAGTGCCCGAAACGTTCTAATCTCCTCCGTGTTATCCGCCGCGCGATTAGGAGCAGCTCGATTTCCATATTAAACAAGTTCCACTGGAACAACACGTGGTGGAAGTAAAGCCAGTCGATCTTTCGAGCAGTTTCCAGGAAACGATCACGTCCGATCAGTGGTATATCTGGCCGGCAGCAGGGTCTATAAATTCCGGGGGGTGACAAGAGTGCCGCGTAATAGCGGCACGACGGAATTCATGGCGGTGCCTATAGAATCGGCTCGTTATTAGCGCGTTTGCACATAACTCGGATTCAGCGACGCGGACAGTGCTTCTGCACGGGAAGAGGACCCCCGGGAATATTTATGGGGCACGGGATGCTGGAGAGACCTTCTTTTGTCGCGTTCACGCTTGCCGAATGATCCCAGCATTTCGCGCCGCGATTGTGAACGGCGCGGCGTCGCGACGCGGGCTCGTTTTCGCGTCGCTTATTCGGGGGCATTCCGTGAATCGCACGCCCTGGGCAATCCTGTTCGCCGAGGGCGAAATTAATTTTGATCAAACCCCCCGCAGCTTACTTGTATTTTGCGCGGCACTCTGCTAAATGGTTAAAGAATTCCTCTGAATGAAGATTCTGGGCGCTATTGTCAGAGCCGCTAGGATTCCGCTTGGAAATGCCTGCAACAGCTTTTATGCGTGTTCCACCGAAAAGGGGACGTTTCGGGAGGATAGGGAGGATTAGTTTTTCCTTGGTTGCTAATGATACTAGGCTCAGCGAGACGTAAAACGATGAGTGGCGAGATGCTCCGCGATGCAGCAGCTTTTCATTATCGTTGATATTTTATCGACTACGATTGTAAATGCAAGCGATGGGTCAATTTGCAACAGCTAAATTAATCCTGCTAAACACGACGACGCTTTATTACGTTTAATGTTGCGCGTTGTTCAAGCACAAATGGGGAGCGGATTGGGCAATCGCGTGCAGTTTGACGTTTAATAAAAGTATTTATAGCGCGCGAAATTGATCGCGGACCGGCCTCTGCGCGAGAAACACGCGAGTTGAGAAGATTTCCACCATTTCATTCGGCAGTTGTCGATACAGCGATAATTTACATTTACCAATTCCGCGATAATTAATTCGGCGATACAGCTGTCGCGCTGGAGGGTGCGTTTAATCTCTCTGCTACGGTATAAACTCGATCTTCGTGAACAATAAGCGCTGCAGCAATTTCCAATATGTGCGCAATACGAAAACTTCCATGTAGGTGCCTTCATCCAATATATCTTTCATAATGAATATAATTTTCTTTACTTTTTACGTAATCACTGACATAAATTCTCTGGTGGGCGGCAACCGAGTATAAGTCAAATTTTATCTCATGTTTAAAGCTTCTTTTTTCTTCTTCTTTTGGTGTCCATATGCCTTACCAACTTTCACGCCCAAAATTTAACACCTGATCTTACACAGCACTTTAAATATTCCCAGTGTCTTCCTGCAAAACTAATAACTCTGACTTACACTCGAGTCTGTCCGCCCACAAGAGATTTACTCCTTTCTCAAACCCTGCCATGCAAACTACCCCTCCAAAGTCCGCGAGCAATTCACAAAAGAAGGAAATGTCACGTCAAACAAACATACACCCATCATCGTCGCGATCTAATAATCGAATTCGTCCAGCTGCGAGTGAAATTCTCGATCGCTCCGGAAGCTGCGATCGGCAATTATTTAGAAGTTTTCCGTCCTCACCGATTTCAATGATTTTTGGATATGTCATCAAGATCAAGATTCTGAACAACTTTTTCCCACACACGTTACCGCGGCACGACCTTCGTTTCCGAGATATTTGCGAAAGACTTCTGTCGATTTGTTCCGACGCATTCCACTTTCCAACTTGTCCCGGGTATTAGTATTGGTCGGGGCTAGATTAGTGCGGAGGGCGCGTAAAGCATCATAGCGAACGTGATGTGAGTTTAGAGATTTGAACCAGAAACTTGCGGATGCCCGTCAACACGCCGACTCATATCGGTTCGCCAGGATGCTTTACGCGCCCGCGAGCGGGCGCGCGCCCCCCTGATCTACCCCAACCAATACTAATCCCGGGACAAGTTAGAAAGAGGAATGCGTTGCGTCGAAATAAGTCAAAAGAAGTTTTTCGCAAATATCTGGGAAACGAAGGTCAGCTTCGTCATTTGTTTTGTCCCGCGCAGGCGCATACGCTGCCACGGACGCGTACCTACTGTAGGCAGGTATACGGCAGAATCCATTGTGCAGTAGCAGTAGTTTTTCGCGAATATCTCGGAAACGAAGGTCGAGCGGCTGTAACATCTATAGGAAAAAGTTGTTCAGAATCGTTTGCCCGACGACATATCCAAAAATCATTGAAATCGGTGAGGACGGAGGACTTCTAAATGATTACCGAAAGTACCGCGGTTCGCCGAAACGAGTCCGGGGCTGGTTACGCTCGTAAAATTCGGTTTGTTAAATGCAGTTAATCGGCCGGCAGCGATAGCCTGCTCGCAGCGGCTCGCTAGCTCGCGCGTATGCGGCGAATATTTATGGCGGATGAAGCAGCCGTGAACCTTGCGCCGTGCCAGAACGCGCGCGCGCGCGCGCGCCCGCACGTCCGAGATTCTGGTTTGTTTCGCGCTGTGGCTGGGAATCCAAGGCCGTGGCCCGGCGTATCGGGCGATGAATCGCGCTTCGATCAGCCATTAATCTCGGCGGGGGAGGGGGAGGGGGAGGGGGGGGGCAATAACCGCGAATGCCTCATTGAAAGCCGTGGGGGCAAGGGACCTGGCTGATTTGTCACGGATAACTAGAAGACTTCCCAGCGATGCACGTGCCTCCGTTGCTTATTAATATCGATGGATCGGCGCGGAACACCGGCCGGGCTAATTGTCCGCCGTTTAACATCAATCATCCACGGGCCCGCCGCTCGTTCGCCACAATAGGAGACAGTGATTATTGAGGCCGCCGCTAATCGCGTAACACAAAACTTCCCTCCTTCGAGGATCGGAGCCGTTCCCGCGGAATACACGCGGCGCTCCCCGGGCGTAATTAATCTTGTCGTTCGAGGATGATGCTGCGCAAACGATGAATAAGTCATTCGGTTAGCTCCACGAGCCTGGTAGCCGTTACCGTTGAATAGGAGCCGATCCTCCAATAACCGTAATTCAGTCACGCCGATGGTCCTGTCTCGAGACAACAACAATGGACAAGGTATCGAGGGGAAGAAGGTCCTCTTTACTCTCACGAGCTCTGCCCTGGAGAAGTCGCGAAGGACGGAGGCGATATCGTTCGCGATGAGAACCCCTGATCGTCAGCGAGCGAGATTCCGCGCAGGAGGCACGGTTTGGTACGGTTTGCCATGGTATGCCGTGGTGTAGCTGAACGGTGTCTCGGTATCTCCTCGTCCGCGTACTGTGCACGACGAATAAAACGCGGATTCAGAAGGCGCGGAGGGGGTGCGGGCGAAGAAGGTGGCCGTGCACAAAGACAGAACGAAAGAGAAGGGCAACACAGTGACCGTCCGGTTCATGCCTCAAGACCCGTGCTCCCTTTCCTCGCCCTCCCCCAGCACCCGCGGCCCTTCCAGCATCCCCCTCTCGTAATAAAACGATCCCCCTCGACCAATTTACGCCTTCGAGAACCACGGTGCCGCGGGATGGCTCTCTAGCAGCCGGTTCATAGCCGATAACTCCATTCCGACGCTGGGTCACGACTTCGTGGTACTGTTCACGGCCTCGGCTTTTTCCCCTCGTTTTCCCACCCCTCCGCTCCTGCCGTTCGTGGCTTCTTTACGCGGCCCTCTGTCTCTAATTGCGATCGTCCCACCGGGCCGTGCATCGTCCATACTTACGCAGGCCGTACTTCAGCCCTCGACGTCCCTTCGTGGCACGAGCCAATAGGTCCTCTTCCTGCGATTGCTCGCTAATAAAATTATTCCGCTAAATAAAAATCGGGCTTGGAATCAGTTTTAGGACGAGTGGCGTCTATTTTAATCCCCGCTAAATTACCTTTTTTTACAAAAAGGTACAGAAAAGAGCGCCAAGTATATAATCCCTTCGAAAAGAATCCCATTTAAAAATATTGTCGTAAATTAATATTATATTAATGTTCTATATTTAATTTTACAAAAGTAATGATATGCAACAGTTGCGCCAATTATCACAATGGCTATTTATACAATGAAAAAATGTATTAAATAATATTAAGCAGATATATATTTGTACAAATAAATATTTTAATACGAATAAATATTTTATTCGAAATACTTGGCGCTGCGAAACCGAAGAAATGCTAATTGTCTTAGTATCAATAATTTACAATAACTCCCCTACAATCTAAAATGCATAATATACATAGATAGATAGATAGACATCTTCTTTCGCATAAGTTTCTGGAAATTTGTAAAATTTCTTATATATATATGAATATAAAATTCAGCAAATCGCAACTTCACATCGAAATATCTCAGCTCATAAGGCCCGTAGGAACAAAACGAAGACACTTGTCTCATATAAATCAAACCCAAGCTATCCATTAAGACCATTCAAAATGTAATCGGATCAGCCGTTATTGAGGTTCGGAAATCTCAGGGTTCTTGATAGCGAGTCGTGGCGTAATAGATCCACTCTGCGTCCGCTGCGCATACATACCTATACATACTTGGCGCGAGGCACAACCGTGCCTCTTGATCACAAGAATCCCCTGTCGCGCCGAGGCTGGCGCACGGCCGCGTCTCGAAAATAATCGAACGGCAAAAAGCTCGTTATAATTTTAACTTTGGCTGTCAAGCCGGTGCGGAGGGAGCCTTGGGCCGGTCGTCTCGCCTTTCTGCCGCGCGGGGATAAATTTGACGTTTCGATGGGAGCAGTTGTCCCGCGAGTTGTTCGAACGGCGACGAGATCGCAGCCGGGCTTCAAGGTCCCCGCAATTATTGGCCTTATAGATGTGTCGGACGGATATTTACCGCGCCGTTTGTCTCGCCCTGGACGCGCCGTGTAAACCTCCGGCCCCCGGCCCGCTGCAAATAATCGGCGCGGCGGAAAACCTCGACGTGCCTGACGCTTTATCGACCCACTCCGCGCGATTTTTCAGCCGCCGCGCGGAGGCGAAATTTATTCGCGCGACGACGGGGCGCTCGTCGCCTCGTGTACTCTAGAATTTCAATTTTCCTGATTCGATCGAGTGGTATTCGATTTCCCCGGGAGCTTCGCCCCGTGTAACTGTCGGCGACCGTCGTGCATCTTCCGGCGAATGGTATTAATTCTCAAGATCGTATCGCCGCGCATTCATCGCCGCGCGTACTCCAGAATCTCACCGATTCCACCCAGCGGTGTTATCCTGCAAGCTTTATCCCCGCGCAATTATTCATGGGCGCTGCGCCCGTTGCATTAAATGGCATTATGCATACGCCGGATGAATGTTTAACGCAGACTTCACACGTGCGGGCGTTTTCGCGGTAATTGAATCTATCATTAGCTAATGGTGTGAACCTCTGCTGTCTTGAATGGAGATTTCGTAGGTCGTAATGGTTCTTAACATTCACGTGCTCCGCGCCGGGGCTTTTAAATGCCGAACACTTGCGTGATAATGGTATTTTAATAACCAATCACCCGTGGAAGCGTAATACAAGCTTTACCAGACTCCCCTATAATTACCTCGATCTCCCTCCGATATTTCAAGCAACGATCGTGCTGAATTTCTGCTTCTAAAAGCTCTCGCGGCCGACGGCACCACCGCCGACGTTTTTGCAACAGACGGCCAGCACGACGCTGCATCGTTGCTTGTAAAACGGCACGATAAAAACGTAAGGGTCAGCGACGTGGCCCCTGGAAAATAACGATTTGACTTCGCCTCTGCGAGAGGCCCCCCCGCTCCTATCCGCGGCCGGTCGTGGAGAATAAAACTATAAAAATTTTTTGCACACTACGCGCAGGCCGAACAATTACTAAAGCACGTACAAAGCGGTTTTTACGAGAGCCCGGCTAGCTGCTCTCTAGCCGAGCGGTAACGTTAACGCTCAAACAGCCGGTACACCGGCGCCGTCGTAATCGTAATATAGATCGTACGGGGCACCGTGCTTCCAAGTATTCCATAAAGTCGGCTAAATGCCCGGTTAAAGGTTTCCGTGCGAACGACGCGGGGTAAATTGATCTTGGAACGATCCCAC
Source organism: Andrena cerasifolii (assembly GCF_050908995.1). Classification (NCBI taxonomy): domain Eukaryota; kingdom Metazoa; phylum Arthropoda; class Insecta; order Hymenoptera; family Andrenidae; genus Andrena; species Andrena cerasifolii. The sequence goes on along the minus strand of NC_135124.1, from coordinate 9,974,182 downwards.
TCCCGAGGCGCAAGATGAACGCGTCGGGCTTTGATACTTCTGCGTTTCACTCGTGTTACGCTGCTCCCAGTTTAGTGGGACAGGTTGGGATGACGTTGGATGTCTTAGATAGATCCTTTGCGGATCCTCTGAATCCCTTCTTCCGTGGCAAACACGGATGTTTGATGGAAGAATTTGATTACGAAATGCTGGAAAGCATTTGCTTCGCGCTAGGAACGTGTTAATATTTGGCGAAGTTTTTCTGCCGAAGATAATTGAGTGGCAGGGCAATTATTGTGGTTCTCGTGTATTGCCGAATGGTCGTAGATTTCATAATGGTGGGGTTGGTTGTGGCGAGGTTGGTTCATTGAATGTCGAAGCTGTAAGTTTGTAATAATTACTGTTGCGTGGTTAGGGAAATCAATAGTAAAGGGTAATTACCGTAATTAAGGGAACGTGAGATCCATCGTGATCGCCGCAAACAAAGTGGATAGTTATGCGAGCGCTTTCCGATAAGGATCGTTACGAAACGAATGTGTACAGTGTACCTTTACGACGGTAATAATTTTACCTGAAAAATGCAATGTAAAATAATGCAGGTATAATGAACGAGGATTCTGCAGAAGCATTCACGGCTCTCGGCAGAGGAGTGCGGCAATTAGTCCCATTTAATATAATTGAATTTCAGCTGCATTAAATATAAAATCGACCCATTATCGCGCGTTTTTAGCCACGTGAAACTCGTGCTAGTGGTTCCAGTCCGTTGATGACCTAACAAAGAAGTCGGGTTTTCTCAGGAGCACATTATCGTCACGTTCTAACAATAGCTGCTTTTCCGTTTCACAGAGAATTCATGTGCAGAGGCAATTAATGTTATCGTGTTTCCAGATAATCATTCCAACGCTTGCGAAAATAGCTCTCCAAGAATTCTAGAAAGCTACTAATCGATAAAGCAGCCGTCTTACACGCCACTAAAACTCAAATTTATTAGTTCGCGAGAACGAATCGCGTTCGGGGGCAATTACATTATTTCCCGCTTATTCCCGGCAACAGTTCTCGTGCAACAATAATAATATGCCGATCTGCTTTATGTAAAATTCCGTCAACACCTGATCTATATTTAAACCGCCTCTTCAGGTTCCAAAGCTAATCCGGCGTGTGAAAAAACCGAGGCAGAAAATAAAAATAAAATCCATCGGGATTCCTCTTGAAGCCTTTCACGGACCTCGGAGCACGCATCGAAGAAAGAAGTCTGTTTCGGCGTGTCTCGGCTCGAACGACTTCTTGCGGCCAGCTTTCGATCGTCACGAGATCGTCCGATTGATCGCAAACCTACAAATGCTCGTGTCGCCTCGGCTGCCATAACTGGCAGAAAAACTCGCCGATACTCGCGGCGCTCGCGGTTTCCTTCGAAGCCGGAGCGAAAGACGATTTTATCTGTCTCTGGCAGCAACTAATACCGGTTTTTCGGCCACACGGGGTGGCGGCGGACTTCTTGCCAATCAGCGGTCCCTCCAAGGGTGCGCCTTTTATTCGGAATCGATTAAATCGCCGGGATAAATAAACCATGCCCAAGGTTGCTTTTTAAATCGCGTTACGACGTCGGAGGGAAAGGATGCTTCCAGTTATTATAGTTGGAACAAAATCAACTGACCGCTCAAGGCCACTGAGAGGCTATTCCTCCACCATGTTTGGCTAACCTCGCTGCTTGGCGCATTTATGGCGAACGGATAGCCTCATAATGGCCTTAAACGACCGCTACGCCAAAGCTGACGGAAAATTAATTACGATTTCAGTAACGAGCACACCCAACTTTTACTGTAACGTAATAAAATGCTCGTGTACTAATTAAGGAGGTTGTCCGAAGGTTTCTGGCTAGCAAAGTAGATCTCTCTGTCTTAAATCCTTACTTCTACGAAAATTGTTCTTGAAATCGTATGCTGGAATTTATTTTAACATCGAAATCGGCTGATGCGATGCAGGGAATTGATACAGTGACAACATTTTATGAGAACTGTTCGGCATAATGGATGAAGGAAACATTTACATTTGTATAGGTGGAAAATGGGATCTACTGGTTTCGCGAATTCACGGCACACCCGGTATACAGAGAAATATGTGCGCTGTGTTTCGCATAGCCGCTGGAAGATTTAATCGTCGAGTATCGGCGCGGAATAGTTACACAATTGCTGGCATCCCGGCAACCGTATAGAGTCACGTGTGTCGGTTTATACGAGGAGATCTGCGTTTTTGCCATCGTGCTGCAGTCCGTTCTGTCCGTTCCTCTTCTTGCTCGTCTCATATTGACCGATTGAACGATCCTCGGAAGTTCCGCCGGCGATCGGTAATTGATTTTAGGTTTAATTGAATACAGGACTAGCGTGTTCCCGCCGGCCGTGATTTATAGTAATAATGGCACTTCTTGTCCACCGCCAGAAGTACTATTCCAATGAATTATATCCACCGCGTCAGTCTACGAGACGCGATAAATTATGGGCAGTTCTTTGCCGGGTGAAACCGCGACTTCAACGATTTCGTATTAAATTAACGACGAAGGCTGTTGATCGTTGGGAAAAATTACGCCGCGTAACTGCAAGCTGCAGAATTTCGCAGCGACTTTTAGAAACTAAATATCACCTTGATCTTGCAAGCCACGAATCTGGAAACCGAGAGACCAGCAGCGATCACTAATCAAGCAAGCAATCACGAGTCATTGCCCAGCGACACGAGTACATTCTGCAAATAAACCTCAGCACTCGCGCAACATCCCCACTATCTTCCACGAAGATCAACACACCAGCTGACCAAGCCCGATCACTTTCCGCGCATCAGATCGCTCGCTTATTCCGTTGCGTCAATTACGAATGTTTCGTCTAATCGCAGCGGAGATCAATTGCAACTCGTGTGCTCGCGGAGCTATCACGCCTATCATCCAGCTTTAATCATGCACCGATGAGAATCCGTATCGCGGACAGTCCCGCTAAACAGCCCCGTAAAAAGTGCTGGCAGAGAGATCCCACGCTATCCTCTAGCTGGCCTAACGATCGCACGAACTCGCGTCGTTCGCGCGCACACAGGGAAGCCTGGCAACGGGGCACACTCATAGTTACTGGAAGATTTAATCGTCGACCATCGGCTCGGAATACTTACATAATTGCTGGCGTCCCGTAACCGGTATGGACTCACGTGCGTTGCTTTACGACGATTTATGTTTTTGCCGCGCAGCCAACTATCTCGTGACCCTCTCCTTCTCTCTCCGGCCTGTCGGCGGGCCCCTCGCTCTCGCTCTCTCTCTCCAGTCCATGTGATTAGACGGTCGCACGGAAGCGACGTACACGTCGGTAATTGATTTTAGATTTAATTTAATTAAGCGCCGATGCGCTGGCTTTCAACGCGTTCGCCTGGCTTTTAGCGTCCGCCTCGAGTCTTATTGCGTTCGACTCGCCGCGGAATTCGTAATCGCGTTGGGATGTCATAAAACTGTTTGCAGAGGAGCCCTCGACGAGCACGGCTCGTATTTTTGCTCGATTGTTCGCCCGAGCCGCGTCGAATTTAGCCTGATCGCGGCCAGGCTCGTCGCTTTTATCTTAATCGCGCAGAGATGTCAGCGGGCTCTAGCTCCCATCGACGTACGCGTCGATGGCTATTTCGAAGCTGTGGGTAGTTTGCTAATTGGCCGTGGAGTTTTCCTTTGGCTGGTGGAACTTGCAGAGGGGGCTTGGAAATTTTTGCTTTTGGCAACTTCTGGTTTAACGCGAGGTACTCACTTGAGTTTGGAGCGGGGAGTGGTAAACTGGTAACTTGACAACTTGCTCTTAGTTTGTGAATAAGTGTGTCAGAGTGGACCAGTTTGTGTCTTGAAATAGAAAATGAGTGTACTTTGAATCAATGTTTGGTTAAGACAGTAGGCTGAGTAATTGTTGTTTAAAAATGTTTCTAAAATAATGCTGGTACGAAAAGTTGCATGGAGATATAGCTCACGGTGGTCACTAGTTGCGTCTGACTACAGACGGACCCTTTTCACTTGCTCGCGCATATTTTATTTCTGCGTCTGGTTTAGGACATACATAGCTTAGACAGCTTTATATCTTTCGTTGTATCCTTTAAGATGCGTGTTACTTCGAAAACTGTTTCCATTAACGATTTAAACTAATCAACAATTACATTTAAGGATTCCAGCTTGCACCCCTAATTTATATTGTATGTAATTAGATAAAGTTCGTGCATATATTCACATCGATAATGTAGAAGAACGCAGGATCCATAAGAAACACTATCAATTTTAAAGAGTCAAGTAGAGACGTTTTGCAAAATCGACGAAGGCTGTACATGACGAGGAGAATGCCTTGCAATTGATGACACGCTACCCGAGCGAAGTTTACCTATGACAAGGGCCGATCCTAAACACGGAAGTTAAAGGGAAATATACGAATGAATAGAGAAACTTTGCATCGATTTGGTTCAGGGTATAACAACGGACTGTGAATGCTCTTTGCCTCGGTGTAATAAGCCTAATGAATAATGCAGAGTCGTGGCATCAAAGAGAAAAAAAGTAGTTTCAGAACCAGTGCATAGGAACAAGAAATCGACAAGAGCAGAATTACAATACCGACAGACTTACTTTAAAATAACAGCTTTCAATGGCAAAGCTGCTTTCGCAGTATCGCTGAACACGACGCGTATGCAAATCCATTTCGCGATAAAAAAAATTACCCGTTTCCATTCATCTGGCTTTATCCATATACAAATTTCAATACATATTTCTCGCCTACTTGCGCAATCATTAGAAACATGTGATTTCGACGTACATCACAAAAGTTTCAATCGTTTAGTGCATCCAATCTAAGTTTTCTTAACTCGCAGAATATTAGCCAGAATTTACAAAGCACAAACGGCTGTCAGCCAATGATAATAGCATTTTGTCTAGAGCGCGCACGTATGCGGAGGCACTTTTATCGCGCGGTGAACGCCAGGCATGCACTCCGTTAGAGGCCAACGTCTGCAAATTGCAACCTCGTCGTCGTTTGCTGTTTATTTCAGAAGATTGTCCGCTGGAACGCCGGCACATTAGTTTTCAGAAACGATCGGCAAAACACGTCTAGATCGCGGTAATGTCACAGCGCTGCGACAATAGCCCCAGCGTCGGCTGTACTATGCTCGGTTTTATCATTCGTATTACGCTGTCAGCGGATAAACCATATTGAGCCCGTTGCAGCGGCCAGAGGTGAGCCGTGCATTATCGTGCGCCCCATTATCGATTGCTTCGACTTTCTGTCCGCGTAGCCTCGCGACAGAGGCTACTTCCTGCTGGTGGGTGAAGTAGAAACGCGCGACGATGTGCATGCGTGAAACACAAAATTAACGCGACTCTTTCCTGAGAACAGTTCCAGAAAAATTAGGATACAACCATTTCAGTGAAGACGAAGCGTTAAGTTCCCATTTGGTTATAAGAAATATTAATATATGTGACATAGAACACCTTGATTTTTGAAAGTGAAATTTTGGAAATAATAGTGAAGTGTAATTTAGAAGCTGTACTGCAAATAATGTTTTGTACTAATGAAGATCATAGATTAATCATCCTCGGGGTATGAGTCACACCGAAGTTTATAGTTTCTATAGTTTACCCACAAAAGCGAGTCTCAGTAAAGATTTAATTTCTCTGAGACGTTTGGCGAATAAAATTCCACGATTACCTGGAATAAAGTACCTAACTCACTCTTTATCAGCATTGCACGTGACGCTACCCCCCCACATCTTTTCCCTTATTCCATTCCCCCCAGGAGAAAATTGTTTCCACCGTAAATGGCTCTTTATAACGAACGGTCGCAAGGTCCCATAATTTCATTCTTAATTAAGACGCCATTCGCCCGGCGCTCCGATAATTACCCAGGCATAATTGATTATCGGAGAAACCCCCCGCGACATTTATATCACGGAGATGTCGTAGACAGCGTCCAACAGCGTATCCATCGATATTTAATTCGCGCCAGAAGCGACGCCAGCGGTATTTATACCCGTGGCGTTTTATAGCTGGCGTGCTCCGTTTTCGCCGTTTCATCGCGGCCGTTAAATATTGCAATCAAGTGGAACAAGTCCACTCTAGTTTCTTGGATCGGTTCACACTGGATTATGCATCTGCCCCTTTGAGCACGCCGATGCTCCTACTCGGATATACACTTCGGCCGGTAATTTCTGCCACGTTCTATAAACCTTTCGCTATACGTATCCACATTTAGACTGTATCCGCTCGGAACTATACCCCCCGATAATCGGTGAGTTTTCGAACTTTTCCTCGGATTGTAGAGGCACGAGAGCGCCGAGCAAGTCTCCCCGTCGGAACGATGAAAGAAGTTAATAGTGACCGCCTCGTTGGCGGGAACACCGGCCCAGCAGAGGCATACGTCGGCTGTAAAGGGTACCTACACTTAAGGCGACAAACATCGGCCACGCTCGGAAATTCATTTTCCCCGCGACGTTTATCGTAAATCAATGCAGCGTTCCGGCCGCAGCGAGCTGCAAAAGTGTCCATAAAACGCGGGCGTTCAGCCAGATCAGATCGGCCGTGACGTAAAACGGGCTGCAGTCTCGACCGGGATACATTATATTTCTCATTGCCAAAGCGGCTCGAAATAAGGGGCTGCCAGAGAGAGAGTGAATCATCCGCGGGCTCGATTCTATCGGGCTCGCGAATGCTTGCCGCGATTCATCGCCCCGGCACGAAAATTGCCTGTCCGTTTGCATTTTCCTCCACGATCTACAACGTAGATTTCTATTAAAATCACCCCTCGGGAACTATTTTTCCACGTTGCTTAAAAATAGAAGGCATACGCTCCGAGGAAATATCGTTCCGAATGCTGCGGCGGCTTACAAAGTGGTTCGAGGACATTTATAGATCCTCTGTCTATATTAAAACGGTACTCGAGATGCAAAACACTTCTGTTTATTTCAATTTGGCCGCGACAAATGTTCGGCGCTGTTGAAATAGTCATTCCGCAAAGAAGCGGTCGTGTTTCAAGCAATGTCAGGTTCAGCCGATGGAAGAGCGAAGGGTGGAGTATCGATCGTTGTTCGGGGAAAGCACGTTTCACCGTGGAAAAACAACGAAACTGGGGGAAGCTCGTTAGCATCGATTACCGATCCGTCCACTGGCTAACTATCATAGGCAGATTGCTTTCCCAGAGACCCAGCTGGCTAGGTTAATCCGCTAAAAATTCATCTGTGGAGGTCGGTTGGCTCTCCGTGGAATTTTCGATGAGGCAGCGAAGGAAATCTCTTTCCTGGAGAACAGACGCGCGGTCGTTTCTTCGGGGTTCGTTGAACGAACTGGGGTGGAGGAGGAATAAAGAGAGGTGGGAAAATAGTAGGCAGCCGAGGAACCCTGCCATTTTTCCTTGGCCGTGCATGACTTACGGTCCGTATTATCGTTACGATCTCTTTTCTCCGGGGTGGGAGGGGTGCACGCCGTCGTTCGATAACGTCATGAAAGTGAACACCGCCTTGGCTCGGCCTTCTTTTATTGAATCCACGAGAAACCGCTCTCTTCTTTTGCTCGGCTTTACAAACGAGCCCCGGGGAAGCGACTCGGAACGAACCTATTACCATGCCACTCCACCGGGGCACGATTTTTATTGGAAGCTCGATAATTCCAGCGGCGATAAGTTCTTTTACATACATCATGGATTCAGCAGTAACGAGTCCCTTCTTGCGAACCGTTCCGACAATTCGATTATTGATTAACACATTTACCGCCACGCGAGTTGATACGATCTAAGGTAAGATATCCAGTGACATAAAACAGGAGACAAATTAGTCCTACATGAAATATAAAATCTCCCCTAAACAAAATTCCCAGTAGCGTTGTATTTTATTATTATTATTAACGGGAAACCCTTTAGTGCACAGAGATACAAAATTATTACCATTACTACATAGAAAGATAAAAATAGGAGAAAGAAATAAAAAATTTTCTCTATGCTTCTCAACTGAACAAATTTTTTTTGTTTGCCTCCGTAGACGCGACATTGTAATCCACGTTAACAAAAATTGTGAAGTTGAAGGGGTGTCGCGTTGGAGAAATCATGTTGGGTTGATCAACGGTTAAAGTCTCAATTTGCAAGGTGCGCACGTCGGTCGAGCGGCGGGGAGGGGAAGAGCGGGGAACTCGCAATAAATTCCGGGTAGGAAAATTAATGTCGCAAAGACGTACAGCAGAAAGAGAGAAAAAGAGGGACGGTTGGTCGCGCGGCGGCTGCATCCCCTGTTCTACAACGGGGGTGAATACGCACTGCATACTGAGCGGAACATTACCCGACATTATAAATGAGAATCGTAAAATATTATGGCACGTACCGCGTCCCCGCTTTTTCTTCTTTCGCCTCTCGCTGCCCCTCCCGTCGCCCCGCTGCTCGCTAACTTTTCTGGTTCAAGATGAAATTATCGCGACGCCCACACCTGCGCCGATGAATTTTTAAGCACGTCCATGCGTCGTCATAATTACCTCCTTTTTTTTTTTAAATTCGCTTCACTTCCCTCTAGTTCCGCAGCAGAGCCGAAAATTTTAATCGACGGTTAGGTGACCTCTGAAAGTTATAAAATCGAATTAGCAGCATGGGTTGCGCGTTAATTGGTCGAAGGATCGCAGGCAAATTAGCCGTGGCTAATTTTGCACGTCAATATTCATTAATTAACTATCAATCACTGGCGATCGGGGGGGGGGGGGGGTAATAGGTCGGGCAACTTTATTCGAACGTTTGCCTCGGTTATTTCAAAGCGGATCGGTATATAATCATGGTTTTAATGGCGGTGATTTGATTGGTGATTAGTCGCCGATTGCTACAGTGTATTGCGCAGTTTATAAACGTTTCTATTTTATTACCGAGGTTAACGCTCATTTACTGCATCAATTCCTGCAATATATATTTAAAACATATCCACATTAATTAAGTTTTTACCAGTGTTCTTACGGCGCGTCCAATTACCGTAGCAAAACAATTTATCATTTCAATATCTCCTTGTGACAATCTCTAGCCTGAATGGTAGCTTCTACTCCGTCCACCACAGATGTAATTAACAACTTATAGACTTAAATATATTTCGCTCCTGTGACAGTTATCACGAGCTTCGCGAGATTTACATCGAGCAATTGCACTTGAATAAATTCAAGAAAAGCAAAATGGCCGATACCATTTCAAGTAAAAAGTCTAAAATCGTAGAACTCCTTTTACAAGCAAAAAAAATCGACAAAAATCCAGTTACCCATTGTTTGATCCTCAAGCACGTCGCAGTGCACCACTTTCGACCGTTGAACTCATCGTAATTAACGCTTGCGACACGACCACGGCCCAAGGAAAATATTATGACACCCTTTCCTGTTTCCACTCACCCCGCCCATCTCTCGGCCCCTCAGCGCCGCGGATAAAATTACATCGCCCACGCTGGAACTTCTGAATTATGATCGCTCTCGCGATTCCCGCGACTCTCTCGATTCTCTCTTTCTCCGATCCCGATATACGCACGGACAGACGCGCGCGCGCGCGCACACACACCTCGGGCCCGCAAAAATTTCGCCCCTGGCTTTCGTTAGCCCGGCGTTCCCTGATCGTTGCCGATTCGCGACCAGGTCGAAGGCGGATAATTAACGAGCCGAACCCACCGCCGCGGCGACGACGACCTTAAGAGTTTCCCGCTCGTCTCGCGCGATATTTATGTTATTCGTTAGCGTGCGCAATTTAGGCAGCCGGCGAAATTAATTGCACGCCACGAGGACCGTAAGTGGACGGCCAGGGAGGAGGGGAGGGCTCTCTGCCGGTCAATCAGCCAGGTAATACGTGCACCGGGAGGAAGAAAGAAGGTGATCCGTTCGCGTACGCGAAACGTGGGGTTGACTGTTCGCCGGACGGGTTACTTATGGCCCGATAATTGGTATAATAAGTTGCGGGTGAGCTGGTTGCCAGCGGCTCGTTAGTCGTAATTCCTTTCGGCGGGAACGATTATTTTCGTCCGCGATCGCGATTGTATCATTGAGGCGAGCTTGGTAGCTGTTATTGATAGCCTTCTCGCTGGATGCAAATGGTGGTCGCTCGGCCGCGCGTAAAACAGAGGAAAAAAGGCCGCGAAATTGCCGATCGATTGGCGTCCACCGAAGACCGAGCGACAGCGTTTAATTATTTTTAGAGATCCAGAATAAATTTGATGGCGCGGATGATCGACCGCGGGGCCATTAATCGCGCCCAACGCGGCTATAATAATTCCCCGGCGATCGCCTCGCGACGTTTCGGCCATTCTGATGAGCCGACGCGGTGTTCTCTCCTTTACCCGCACTTTCATCTCGTTGTCCGCGAGCGGGAAACATAATTGCAACGTAATTACGTGAGAACTGTCGATGTATACTTAACGAGTGGTCCAATTGCGAACCGTTTATAGGAAATTCTGCACTTTGTAGCTACAACTGCGACAAAGTGTCGCGCAAGTTAATACGCGAGGCAGGAATTTTTGTACCATTACGCGAACGTTAAATCTCAATCGATTATCCCAGAAAGCCAGCAGCCCTCCATCATTTCGCCTTGCTGCGCGCCGAGCAGTAGGTGGAATTTGCGCGCGAAACGCGGCTTCACGGAGGCGGGTAAATGTCACGATGCCTCCAGAAGGACGTCCACAGTCTCGTGCACGAAAATTTCCCACGGGCTGGGCGATTGAATCGCGGGGGCCGCACGGTTACGTAACGCGAGGCCTCGTTCGATCCGCACGAACCTCGAAAAACAATCGTGCACGCGAGCGAACGCACTCAATCAACATGCGAGCCGTCGAAACGTTCTTTGCAATCGAGCATACACACCGGTTTAATTGGCTGCGTGGCCGTGGTGCACGTACGAAGCGGCATTGTACGCGGGACGGTCCAATTTGCGACGCGGATTCCCCGCTCTGATCGGCTGTCACAATTAAAGTCGTAAAATCGCGGACTAATGGCCTCGTTACATTAATTCCAGCTGCACGGCGAAGGGGGGAAAAAAAGTACGGCTGGACGATGGTGCACGAAAGCGCATAAAGCGCTCGATGCTGCCGCCCCGTTCAGAAGCTCGTTCGCCGCTCGCTTCCGCTTGGAGATGCAGGCGCTTGGAATTGTCGCGTAAAGCGAGAGGCTGATTTGATTTCACGGAGCCCTCCATCAGGGGTTAATTATCATGTAGGATCTACACCCCTAAAGAAAAGGGGGAAAAGAGATTGATGTAACCACGACTGAAGTAATTCATGAGCTTTGTAAAAAGAGAAGAAAACTGGATTTCAGTCTTCCATTTGCATTAAAAATATTTCCATCCGTTAAACTCGGCTCACCCAGGAATAAATCCCGTGTGCGCCACTGTGTTGAAGCGATTCTGACGGGGGAGTAGGTATTTGAATCTCTGTTATGTGGTACTTACTTGTGGATACTGCTTAGTAGACACTGCCTGCGTGGAATGCAGAACATCACTTTTAGTTTCAAAGAGAGGATTCTACGTCGCGCATGTAAGATTAGAATTGATTTTTGACGGTCGCCCGAGTACCCGCAGTTTTAAAGACGCTGTTCCCCGGGTGCATAAAACGTAAACGTCGTAAAACTGGAGTCACCTCGACTTACTCCCTTCTGGGACGAACATAAAGCCCCCTTGTTTTATAGTTCTCGCGCATTTAAGCGCGCAACATTTAACGAATGAAAACTGAAAGGGAATAACCGATAGATTAACAATGCGCGTGGCAATAAATACGGTGTTTTATCGTCGAAACACGATAACGCGCTTAAGTACGTTAAATCGAATATGTTGTTACGCGGCGCGAGTACAGGCGCGCGCAAATGAAGGACACCTCGCGGGGCGACATAAATTCCGTTTAACGAGCGCCGCTCGAAATCAGCCTGGGAACATTACGGTGCGATCCAGCGAGAGTGGATCGAGGCTGGAATCGTTCCGTCCGCCGCGCGATGATTTACCGCGGCGAAAGAAAAAGCAAGAATCCCGATCGATACGACGATACACCTTCGTCCACTGTGACGTACAATCGACGTATCGACGTCGCAGCACGCAAACGATTTACGAGAGGAAATGTTTTTACTGCTTAGATTTGTGCTTTCGATTAACACAAAATTTAACGTCCTCTGCGATCCCGCTGGGGGTAAGGGGGATAAGGGCTAGATGGATTTATAGACGCCACTTTTGCAGCTCTGAATAATGTTTCTGTGAAGAAATGTCTGCGCGTAAAGGACGAGATGACGAGGAGATTGAATTCTTAACAGTGCACCAGAGTTAGTGTTCGTTCTCGAGAAATTTTATAATTGCTTATTTCTTATTTCTCGAGAAATACTATAATTTCTCGAGAAACTTAAGTCTAGGAAAAATATTATAAATCTCATTTATAACATCTTATTAATAACATTAGAACCTATATGAATTCCAATAGAATATCACAGTACAGAAGATTCGATATTATTAACTGCTGAAGGTGCTCTTAAATTTTTATTTAAAAATTTAGAAAAATTGTATGCTGAATTAAGTATCTAATGAGTTTCTTGTGGCTATTAAAGAAGAAACATAGAAAAGAGGAGATAAGACTATTGTACCCCGTATAAAGTTTTTGCACGATCCAGAATTTCTTCCAAAAGGGTCAAAAGACGCATTTTTTCATTTAACAGCCAAGATATAACAGATTTTGCCACAAAAAAGAAATAGATTCGCTGACACTACATTAGACACATTGTGCTACTTAAAAATAAATTTTAAAACCAAAAAGTAATGTTTCGCTTTGTACAAATTTTGTATTAAATAAATAAATGTACTAATTATATTTAATATCTATTTTTCATTTACACAAGTTTTGTATAAATTCCACAGGAATAATTTATTTAGTTAATGTTTTCTTGTGTTTTTGATAAATATTATCAACATTATCCCAAAAATATAATTTTTACAATATTTTTTTCAATTTCTCAAGAATTCTCGAGAATTCTCAAGAAATATGATCTCATTTCTGATTTCTCGAGAAACAAAAAATATGGAGAAATCAGGAACACTAACCAGACTTAAATTGAAAATACTAAACTCGCACGTCATCTGCAGCTGGAAGATATCAGTTTTTTCGTCGAGCACCGGTCGAAATGACACCGTTTAAACCTTACTTTAAAGCTATCAATTACCGTTCGCGATCATTCCAGTCTTTAAATATTACCGAGCGGAACTTCGGAGCTTTAATTGACCATTTCCTCCCCACAGGTTCAGAGGCCGCGCGTAAAACAGCGATGGATTCTGTTGTGCAACCATCTTGCATCCCGCCATTCAATTATTCCGCGCGCCGTAAATGGACGAAGACAAAAAGCGTGGGGGAGAGGGGGATAATAAAAAAAGGTCCAGCGCGTTTGTCCCTTCGCGAAGCGCTCGCGCCCCGGCCGTTTAAAGCGGTCGTATTAAGGTCGTTCCTGCCCGAGGAATGGCGTCTAGTTGGCCGGGGTTAAAAAAAGAAAAGGAAGGGATTAAACCGTGGTTTCCGTCGGTCGACGCGATTATACCCCCGGGGCTGCAAAGGGTGGCGGTCAGCGAGAAATAATTCCACGGGAAACGATGCGCTTTGCCTCGGCCTCGCGTTAAAGATTATCGAGCCGGTTGTTCGGTCGAGATTATGCTCTCGCTTCGCTACCACCCCACGGCTTCGTGTGCATCGAACTGGAATCGTGACCGCCCCTGGAATGCTCCCGACCTCGGTTCCTCGCGCGCTTTCATGTCTCCTCGCTCGACAATTCCCGTGGATTCCTTTCTCCCGCCCCCTTCCCCAATTAACTTCGGCCACAGTCAGGCGAACACTTATCAATGGAAATGGGAAATGGCCATTTGTTCCCTATCTTTCAGAGCATCGCGCGTTCCTAAACTCCACGGCTCCTTTTCTTTATTACACTCTCCGCCTGAGAACATCCTGTGTACAGAGATAAAATCCTCCCCCCCTGGCTCCTCGGTATCGGGTTCGCCGCATCATTTGCGCTCGGCGCGCGATCAGCCGCGAATAAATATGTCCCCCGGATTACAGAGCGAAACCGAGGCGAAGCCGGTAAATTTCATGGCGCTGGATTCGGGCCGCCCGGTAATTGCTACACGCCGCGGTCTCGAAAGGAACGAGAATGAGTGGAGACGGACCGATCTAGGCGCAATTTTATTCAATACCGCGCGGCAGCGGTGTCGCGCAAGTGGGCAAGATTAGCGTGTTTAAGGTGATCACCGCTGATGAGCGGCTCGCCAGAAGGAGAATGAATAATAGACCGGTCGGAGGGAACACGTTCTGATTGAGTTAACCGCCGACATACGTCATTATACGCCGACTCGTCGGCTCTAGACGCCAAGGCCGGCTGCTAAGCGAATACGTACAATCTCGACGTCGTATTCAGGTCGTTCTTAATTAACCTGCTCGGTGCTCCGATACAGGCAGCGACGAGCCTTCGACATGCACCTTCGCGGCTCGTCCGCGACAACGATCGTCGATCATTGTTTCCAGCGGAATAATCAAGAGATTATATTACTGCTAGGAGCGCCTAACTGGCTGCGCTCCTAACAGTAACGATAAACCATGCCCGTAGAAATATGTATACCGTTCAGACGTATGTCCGTCTAATACAGGACACGAACTACTCGCGGTCGTCGAGACTCTTGTCAGGTCATCAATCCTGCTCGACCTAACGTTCTTGTAACCTTCTCCTCCTCTTTAGTGACGTGGATTTATACCCCGGAGCGTGGATGAAGATAAAAATCCAATAAATTCCGGCGCAAGTGCCACTAAATTCCGTGCGAGCTGAACAGTGGAAGGAGCACGGACATTACCCGAAACGATCGTATCAAAATATCGATCCCAACCTGGATCACTGTTATCGACCCGAAACTCAGACGGGTTATGCAAATCCCCGGCCGACCTCCCCCGCTCGCGTCAGCCCCTCGTTGTCTGCTCGTATCGTTGCAACGTCCGCGGCGATACCACCAATAAAGGCGTCCCGTAAGGATCTCGCAATCCACGGGACACAAACGGTTGTCCGGGCACCTTCTGGCCGACGCTGAGTTACATAAGTGCGCCCGAGAAGCCCGGGGCCCCGCGTTCGGCCACGCTAAAACTCTCCAGAGATAATCTGGCCGTTTCACCGCGGTTGTCTCGCCATAATTGGCGAACGCCGGCGCGAGAGCGTCGCGCAAAAGCGAGGCAGAACGTCGAAAAGGGCCGGCGAACGAGGGCAAAAGGAGGAGCAGCGAAGGGTGGGGGAGAGAGAAGGCCACGGTGGACTCGATGCTCATGAATCTCATGATCGATGCGCGATCCACGGTGCGCAGAGAGTGAAAACGTGTCCAAGTTGGAAGGCCGCGGGCCGATAACCGGTAATGGCCGTCCAGGACTTCACCGTGTTACGTGTCAGCCCGTGAGACGTTCCACGGCGATTTACGGCTGCGTACACGGTGCCATTACCGAGCACCGTAAATAAGACGATGCACGGGCGACCGGGGGGACAGCGGGCCCCTTGTGCCGCGGCGGTTCATAATTTTTAACGTGCCCCGTGCGTGGGCGTCGTTAATTTCTGGTCCAACGCAGCGCGTTTTTGTCGGTCTGCATCCGCGCTCGCGACGGTAAGTTTCTGAATCGCACGTCATTTCGCTGGATACGAGAAGAAGGCTGTCTTCATCGTTAGATTTTCAAGCGCGACGTAGTCTAGAATGGGAGGATCGCTTGGTTGACGAAACTGGCGAGGGGTTCGAACGTATCGCGAGTATTTTTGTTTGAGCGAGAACTTTACAGTTTTTCTAGATTAAACGTTAAGTATTTGGTTGTAGGTGAATCATCGATTGTTCTGGAATAGAAAACCCTTTCTCGAGTAGGGGAGACCGGGGCTAAAAGTTCCGGGGGTAAGTTGTTCCGACGGCTCTATCTTCGAAATAAAAAGAGCGTTGTACTTTAAATTATTTTTTCCGTGTGAGTTAATCACGTCACTCTGTCTCCTACTTTAATAGCGTCCGCGACAGCGAATTGTGTGGTTGTAAGCAAGGACCTATTAGTCGCGTACCAGATAAGGGTAAATTAATTTTTTGGTCTATTTAAATTATTTAACGTCGATATTATAGATTGATTCGTTCTTATGGATCGAATGACATTTAAGAACATGGTATAATAGCGTTTATCGTTTGAATATATGTATAAGCAGAATAGTCTTTGAAATTGCTACACGTGTCAATAGGGGCTAGTTGTTACCCTGACTTGGGGCAAGTTGTTACCGTAACAACTTGTCCCACCGCAAATGTATAAGGTGAATACCCCAATTTCTGCTCATTTAAGAGGTACCTCGTCACAAAGAAGATGTAAAAAAAATTATTTGTGATGAAAATTTGCAGAGTAATTGATTAATTCCTTAATAATAAATCAACCAATTCAAAAACTATTTAAGAAATATATTTCAAGATGTTTAACTATTAGTAATTTGTAATTAAATATGTAATGCAATAAATTACAAATAAATTACTTTCTATGAAAAACCTATTACAATATATTAAATACAAGCTTAAAATCAGAAAATATAATAAATTGAACAAGAAATTAGTCAATAAGTGAAGAGAATAACTACATTATTCTCCAGTCATTTTTTATGTTTTATCAAAATCGAAACTTTTAGCCCCGGTCTCCGCTATCCCATTTTGTTCAGCAATGTCTAATCCACGCAGACTATAGTCAAAGCTGCTAGAAAATCGAATTACATTCGCGTGCGACGCGACGGGCGCGCGCGAGCGGAGGGTGCAGTTACGCGTAATTGGATAATTATCGAAGCTTTCAAAGAATTGTCCCCATAACCGGAATTTAAGCGTCGCGATGTATAATGCAACGGGCGACGGATACACCGGCGCGAGAACACGCGGCCCGCGCCGCGTTTCGTGCCGCGGAACTGGGTCGTAGGCGGATTTATTCGTTTCATTACGTGATTCCGCCTGTTTATTTCAATGTCCGCGCTCGTACAGTCAATCTCCATTATCCGTGTCTCGGGGGGTTATGCCCGGGATCGCTTGAGCAAATGCCAAAGGTTATTCCCTCGTAAACTCCGGACGTTATACCGCGAAAGTGCGAGCGTGACTCTTTTTACGAGGCTCCTTTCCCTCGAATCCACTACTTTACGAACTGATACGACGAAACTTGGAAATCATGAAGAATGCGCAAAAATTATATTCCATGTAATCCACGCCGCTAGCGTCCCTTCTTCTTCGTTCGCTGACGGAATGCGACTCTTTGGCTCGCGTCGTAGCCTTTCGCTGTCGCAGTGGCCTGACTGCGACAGCTGACAATTCGACGACGAAGATCGTTGCGTGTTAGAACGACGTTCGCGGTTTCCAGAAGCATCGGCTCGAATCGATCCTCCTCGGGGGCCAGAGACGAACGGTTGGAAAGTAACGAGTGCTTTATGTTCTTGTTTCAGGTTGCGACACGGCCTTGGAGCCCGGATCAGGGCAAGACACGGGAGATGACCAAGCTCTGCAACCATAAGAGGAAACTTTTGCTGCCGATAACGGCGGCCAGCAGTCCTGTTGCATCCTGTACCACGGCGGTCTCCTCCTCGACATTATCCTCCGGCCAGGCCGCGAGCGCGGCTCACGTGAACGCAGACTCGCCAGCGTCGCCGGACAAACCCCGAAAAGGTAAGAGTACGCGACCTTGCGCGGCGATTCCGCTTCTCCATTAATTTAGAGGCCTCCGGCCCATCGAGACCCTCGTCGCTTTCACGTGGGAGACTTTAGGAGTGACGACGCGGTATATTTCTCAGTCCTCTTGACACGGCTACAGTAATTTGCATACTTTGCATATTCACCAGCCTGTACGTTTTACATTTTTTATACGTCTGATGTCTAGTATATGATAATGTCTGCGCAGAGTTTCGTCAGAGGATTTCGAGAAATGAATTTCTGCCGACTCTAAGTCTCTCTCGTTTAGCGATCCGCGTAAGCATTTCGACCATCGAATCGATTAATTCCCGGTATCTATCCGCCGTTTGAGAAACTTTCCGGTTCCCAGCGTCGGTGCCCGGCGATCCACGGAGCCGTGAAAATCCCACTCTCCCCGGGCCCGTCGAACGAGAAGCGCCAGGGCCAAAGTGGCTCGATTAGAAAACGTATTCCTCCCAGAGGTAATCTCGCGAGAGAAATCGCGCGGAAGGAATTTTCCCGGCCAGTCAAGACTTTCATCCCCCGCAACGGACGGCTAGTGTCGATCGATCAAAATCAGAATTTCCCCCGCGGGGGAAAAGTTTCTCGGCACGGCCCGAACCAGCCGTCAACTCGGCCCAACTCGATCGCATTATACATACACGCCAATCAATCTCACGTACACAGAGCCCCGACCGCGGGGAGGCGCACGTACGCATCCTCCGTGTGCCATCAATATATATCGCCCCTCCCTCCCCCGCCCCTGCAGAAGTTTTCCCATCGATCCGTCGTATTAACAAAGTTCCGGCCGCCGGTGGCCGACGGAGCGACGCGCCATAATCGCCGGGAACGTTTATTCACCGTCGTACCAGAAAACACGGGGCGGAAACTTTTATTGGAAGACGACCAAAAGTTTTTCCTCGCGAGCCCCGTGATCATTAGGACGGGAGAAAAGTCCCAAGGTTGATGGGATGTAAGGGGGGGAGGGCGGGTAGATTGGGGTGGAAGAAAAGGAAGGACGAAATTGCGGCATTAGCGGGTTCTGTTGCCACCCCTTTCCTTCGCTCTCCTTCTCTCGCAGCGAGAGATGGCATTAAACTTCCCGATGTCGGTGAAAAAAAGGGGTGGAGGCGGCTAGCACGACGGAGAAGCGATGGAGGCGTTTGCCCTGCCGGGGGTGGAATGATGTATCACCGTGGCGGCTAAACTCTCCGTCCGGATTTCATTACTAAATCCTATAACCGACCGAGGTCGCCCCTTTTTTTCTCTCCTCTTTCCCTCGACCCTACCCTCCCCACCCTCCTCCTTTCTTTTTCATCTTTCCCTTTCTTCGTCGCGTCGCTAATTAAACGGCTGCTATTCCGCGCGAAGTCTGCGCAACGAGAGGCGTGCTCCGGCGATCTCTCGCGTTACCAGGGGAAACAATAGCGTCGCGGTGAATTGAAATTCGCTGAGTGTATTTCGGTCGTTTGCCGGCTTAGCGATTTAACTCTCGTAGCCTTTCCGCGAACTTTTTAACCGTGTTTCGTATCCACCGCGCCTTCTGCGAGGTCAGATCGCGCTATTAATTCGATGTCTGACTTATTACAGACTTGTACTACTAGGTTTTCCTTTTTTCCTTCAGTTTAGCTTCCATCAGTGCTGATCGTTGACTAACAAGGGAAGATCCCGAACCCGGAAATTCAGAAACTTCTGAAACTTTGTGAATATGTAGGGAATTTCCTCTTGATTACAAAGCAATTTTTGTTTGCTGCCCAAATTCACTCTAAGGGGGTGTAATTCGCCCCTGAATATCCGATTATTTCTCGATTTTGTGTTATAACTCGTGAACTGTAAAATAATTTTTTTACCAAATGATAGATCTAATTAAAAGAATAAACTTTTGTCTTGAAACCTTTTTTCTATCTCTTACAGTTTGCGAGTTATAACAGAAAATCGGAAAATAGCCGAATTTTCAGGGGTTAATTTCATCTCCTTCGAGTGAATTTGGGCAGCAAACAAAAATTGCGTTATAATCAGGAGGAAATTCCCTATATATTAACAAAGTTTCAGAATTTTTTGAATATTCGGGTTCGGGATCTTCCCTTGTAAGTAGCAACATACGGTTTTAGATGGACTGTGTAGTATCGATTCGCCAACAGCACATAGGTGTTCTTGGATAGTCGCCTATCCGAGGACAAACTATGCTCAACGCAGTTTAACTTCTGAGGTCTAACGAGAATCGGTGCATTCTGCGTGGTATGGTACACTTTGAAGTGTAGCGTATCGTACAAGTAGGTAATATAGGGTGGTTTAAAAGTAGTGGGCAAAATTTTAAGTCGGAGTTTACACATTAAACGTAGGAGAACAATCGTTCTGTACCCAAAGCCAATAGATCTATGTACTTAAAAAAGGTAGAATACCTTTTAAAAAAATTCGATTTCTTACAGCATCTCCGTTCTTCATCCTGGACCTCGCGTGTCTTCAAAAATCATCGTGTTAAGCATCGTTGAATGCGTCTCAAGGGCACCCTTTCTGTAGCAAAAGAAACTCGAAATTCAATGAACATTCAGAAATCTCGCCTAAGTTGCATCAAGAACCTCTAAAAGAAACGCCGGACAAAAGTAAAATGAGCACACCGTGTATACAGTCTCCGCGAGTGTTTCCGCGGGAGTTTATAGGGTCGTTTTAACATCGACGCGAGCGTTCGCGCACACGGGGGCGTCGCTTCGATTCCAATTTTCCGGTGATATAAAACGACGCGGCCCGAGAAAACGTCTCCCCCGCCCTCGTCCTCCTCCTTTCTTCCTTTTTCATTCCCCTGCGTTTCCCTTTCTCCGGGCATTCGAACAGCATGGTAGGGGGGTAATACGCTCGCGCGGCGTGCAAACATACACCCCTCGGAATAGCAGACGCGGGGGAGCGAGAGTAAAAAGAATAAGCTGGGGCGAGGACGAGGGAGGATGGCTGGGGGTAGGAGGAATCGAATGAATCTTTATCGTCGTCGCTGTTCCACAAATACGAGTCTCAATAACGAAAGTCGATTTCATTTCTCCTCTGTTCTCCTTTTGCTCGATCCTGCCCCGAGGGTGGGGGGGAGCAGTTTTATGCGCCGCGGCTTGCCAAGGGAGACTACCGGCGGCTGAGAAAGCGGAACTGGATCGACGCGATTAATGGAATTCCAACGGCTCGTTACTTGCATCTGAGTGTACTCTCGATTTCGATACGCGCCGGATCCGTCGCCTGGTCAACAAGGGCGGCGATTATACCGCGCCAAACAAAGCTTCCGGAATTTAATTCGCGATTCGCGGAGGCTTCTGTTGGCTTCCACGATTCCTCGTCGCGTTCACCGAATCTCGTCGACACGTCGAGCCAACGGGAGCGTGTCGACGATGTCGCGCGTGTCAAGGGGAACCGAGACGCGTTAACAGGATCGATCGCTTGGCTGCGTTACGTCTTTCTTGCCCTGTTAAACAATTTTCCGCGACGAACCCAGGCCACCCCCTCCGTTTGTTCGATCGATCACGGCCGTGTTACGGCGGCGCGATACGCCCTCGCGACGCTGATACATCCTGGAGAAAACGATTTCACAGGGAGCGCGCCTCTATCCACCTTCCCGGCGCGAACACCTCTGCAGCTCTCGGGGTTTATCGCCTTGTCGCGGGGAACAGGTCCCTGGGAACCTTAAGGTGTTCCCTGTGTACATATGCCTGTAAATTGTTTCGACACTCCACCGATTGGCTCACGGAATATTCCGTGATTCTACTTCTCATGATTATCTACGGGTCACGGATTACTCCGTGCTTGCAGGTGCGCTGGAACTGTGCATGGATACATTCTGTTGACAATCTGGTGCACCGTTGCACTTAAAACTAGCCACCTCGACCCATTGTCTTGTCTCCAATCCAGATTTAAAAAGCTCTTAGGTTCTATTTCCCTGTAACTGCAGCCAATAACGACGACACTTGATACCTCCATCCGAAGGTGTACTCAGTTTCAGGAAGCCTGCTGTAAGTAATTTTAAAAGTGTCCCACAGATCCCCGACATTTAAAGCTCCTCTCGCGCGAGTGATCAGACGGTCCACAAGCTTGCGTCGGACCCTCCCCGTTTCTGCAATCTGGCCACGCGAGCAGCGCCTGTATCGCTGTCGGGCTAGCAAGAGAGGCCGCGAGATCGCTCGAAAGAGGAACCGAACCAATCGGCCAGCTCGTGTCTTCTTATCGTCGGGGCGATCAATAAGTCCCGGGAGGAGGAAAGAATCCGCTCATTCGCTGCCAGCGACGTCAACGCGACGATGGTAGTTTGGACGTAGCCGGTCTGGTGGGGGGGCCGAGCAGGAAGGAGGACGACGATGGCTGGGGGTGGATGGCGGACGGTGGTGGTGGTGGCGGACAGAGAGTTGATAAGGGTTAATTTCGGTACGAAGAGGCAGCGGCGCCGCGGTGTTCCAAATGGGAAGCGGAGAAAAGAGGAGCCTGCGGTCCAACGTCTGTGTCCGGTTGTGATTCTTGCGCCTGCCCCGAGTCATGTTCACCCCCGCCCGAGATCCCTCCAAACCACCTCCGTTTCGTCCTCGGCCGACGTCCTGCTTGCGGTCGCGCAAGCGCGTTTTACACCGCTTCCGTTTAGTCCGCTTCAACGGCTCGGCCACGTCGTTGCGTCCGACCCAACGCTGGCACCGTCATGGGAGAATCGAGAGATCAGTCCCCGGCCGAGGTTCGATCGGGGGTCGAGTAATTCGAGTGCCGTCGAGACCCGCCGTGCCACCGAGTCAGCCGCAGAGAAGTTTCGGTTTAGCAGCCCCGAGAGGAACAGATTGCCATAATTGCGCTCGTTGGCCCGTTCATCTTGCCTCCTCTATCGAAACTTGGTAGCGAAGCGTCGACTACGATCCGTACCGCGAGGGTCGCTTGAAAACGATGGGAACGATCTTCGGTTAGCATCCCTGCGAGACTCGTCTGCTCGTCAGAGTGTACGATTTCCATTCGAACTGTATTACTTGAAATCTGTCGATGATATCTCGTCACGTTGAATATACTGTAGATGAAAGTAACGCGGCAGGAAGGAGCGCCCATTCGATCCAGAAGGGAACTGGAAAGAGATTCCGACGGTTTAACGTTTGGCGGGGAGTTTCCTCGCAGCGAGTCCCACTTAAAAATCCGCGATATCATCGCCCATATTTCCAGCGATCAAGCCTCAAACACCCTCCGACGATATCCCGTCGTATCCCGTAATTGCTACGTCATCTCTCCTTCGTCAGGCTTAACGACGGCAGCGTTTATGGCCGTGAGCCATTGACTGCAGATTTTCGGGGTGGAAGAGGGAGAGGCGAATTTTACGCGTTCATGCGGACTTTCCTCCCTCGCGCGGGAAGCCACAAAATGCTTGAAAGATTTTACGCAAATCTTCGCCCCCTTGGAAATCGGGTTAAACTATCGCCGCTGCAGACAAGCTTGCCTCGCTCTCCTAGGTGGATTCATTATTACATCCACCCCCGTCTCCCTTCCTCTCATCCGTTCTCCCCCGGTTTCTTCGATCCTCCTTCCTCCCACTTCCGAATTATCTACCCCCATTGAAGCTGTGGAGAATAATTATCCGCTGTAGGCTCACGGATAAAAGACCGCCATTGAAAACCATCCCCTTTGGCACCCTTTTACCATCCTGCTTTCCCGTCCTCCTCGTAAATCAAGGTAATTTCGCAGTGTGAACGCTTTTTATGGCAGCTTGTCGGCCATTGATCGCGCGGAATCGCACGGTTTCGTTTTTCTTCCGCGGAATATCAAACAGATACTCGTCCGTCGATGAGATTTCTTTAAATATGTAGAAAGTGTAGAAACACCACCAGATTTTGTCGAATCTTTTTTAACACTTGTCCCACTTCGTACACAATCTCGTGGGAATTATTTTGTCCGGAAATAGTAAGTTGCGACGAAAAGAGTTTCAATAAAATTGAAATGCAATATTGTTCGTTTAACTACGTATATATGTATTCATTATTCCTGTGAAAGGGTGGGTCTGCAATTTGATAATTTGCAGTTGCTACCTATCTGAGAGTAAATGAGGTTTGCTAATAAGGAGCGTGAGTGAATAAAAGGGGAGGAATCTTAGAATTGTCGTGCTAAATGGGATTTAACCTTGCGGGTGGGACTTCGAGTGAAACACTTGTTCATTAAGCAGTCCGAAGCGGCGCTTGAATAATAAGCGGAGGGTCAAAATTAGAGTTAGGGAAATGAGTCGTATTTTAATTCTCCACAATCCTGTGGAGTCACCGCGCTTTAGGATTTCATTGGGGGCTCAGATATTTCCTTGATTCCATTGAATATTCAGCGATGAAAATTTGGTTAGTATCTATTTTGTTCGACTTTGCAGATGGTCTTAACAAGAAGAAGAAGAGAAAACTAGGGGGGATTGGAATTTTCCCTGGAGTCTCGGTCTCACAACTCATGGCACAGCGCGAGAGGGCTATTGTTGCGGCGTCTGGAGTTCAAGGTTCATCGGTGCCAAATGGATCGCAGGTAATGTAACAGTAATCTCAATTAAATTGCTAATGAACCTATATATGCTCTTTATCGGTCCCCTGAGAGATACAATCCCCCGCCTTACATCTCTCCTTTCTCCGCCGTTACACCCATAACATACACCTGAAACTTACACTAACTTAACCTAAACCTTAACCTAAGCCCTTATAACTACGCCGTCACGCTCCGCTCGCACGCACGCCCCTCTTACCCTAGCCTCCGCTTACGCTCACACAATCACCCCCCTTCCCTATCCTTGACCTCCGCTTCCTCTGTCACTTCCATATATCTATTCTCCTCAGCCTCCCCTCTCCCTCATCCCCTAGCACTTCCTTCACAATTAGGGATGGAGTGCAAAATCACTAACAGTGATTTATCACAGTGATCGCAGAATCGCGATCACGGTCGTGATTGTGATTTTTTTAACTCGAGTGAATTGTTTACTGCGATCGTAATCCTTGATCTTGATTGAATTATTTTTTATAAAATACTTCAATATAGCTTGTGTTACAGTCAAAGCGTGCTAATTCGGCGAATATATAGAATGTACATTCATAAATAGTCAATGTATACACGCACTGATTTGATTGGCTAAAGTATTCACATATACATTATACTTTTTAAGTAAAGTGAAGAAATATTCGTTAATTTAAATAGATCAAGAACGATTGCATTGGTTCAAAATATGCAACTGAGATTCTATAAGAACAGTGAGGACTTGAGAATGTTTCGAGAGAAAGTAGAAATTGGGGTTATGTGGCGCGTGCAAAGAGCAGTTATGCTCTTCACCAATCAGAAGCGATCACGAAAATCACGGATCACTGTGAAAAATCACCGTGATTGGAAACGAACGCGATCGGATCACTCGTGATTCACAAATCACGGTTTCAGCCAACATTATTCACAATACCTTGCCACCCTCTCTCCTCCCCCCATCGCAAGCATACCTCCCACACATGCTCCCATGTCTCTTCCCCCCAACCGGACATCCTACACATCCTTTTTTCATCCTTCCTCTTCCCAATACCTCCCCCCCAATACCTCCCCCATCCCTTCTTCAAATACCCCGGTACTGCTGTCCCTCCCCTTCCCCGCCCGATACCACCTGTTGTAATTCGATCCCCTTCTAGTCTAAGTCTTAAGCCGTCAAAAACATCCCTACTCCTAGTAGGGTTTAATCCCCTACTAGCGCAGGTAAACTCTTTTAAAATTCATGTCAATGCTAACGTTATATATCCTCCAACTCTTTCCCTTCTCCCTCCCAAACTCCGTCTGCCCTTAACCGTGCCCACTCCCGGTCTCCCCCTTCACCTTACACGCCCTTCCCTACCTTCCACACTCACTCATTACTCTCTCCTTCACCAACTCACTCCACTTTCACTCCAGCTACAGCAATCACGTGTAAAAACTCCTTGCATTTTAGGTGTGGCCGATCGCAATCCCCAATTTGCAAGTTCAGCAGAGCAACCAACAGATCTGCCATCAGACACTGAACTCACCCTCCCAGAATCAAGACGTGAACGGCTGTGCAACGAGGAATCCTCAGCAAAGGTTAGGTCAGCACAATATGTCGGGGATGCTGATGGGAAATCCGCTGATCATGAATCAGCAGGGCGCCAATTTCAACAACATGACGCAGCAGCAGCAACAGCAACCACAGCAGTTGTTGCAGCATCACCAGCAGATGCAGCATATGCAGATATTGCAGCAGCAAGAACAACCACAGCATCAAAATGCAGTTGTAAATCAGCTGGCGCAACAACAAGCCCCCCACTATCTCAATCAGTTGAATCAACAACCGTTGCACGTAATGCAGCAGCAGCAGGAGCATCTGAACCAGCAGCAACAGCAGCAGCAGCAGCAGCAGCAGCAATTGCACATGCAGCAAATGCAGAAACACAAGATGCAGCAGCAGCAACAGCAACACCTAGCCCAGGAAGTTGACCAACAGCCAGTGACGTACAATCCACAGCATCCGTCGGAGAATTACGTGCATCACATGCAACCGTCGCAAGTATCGTCACAACCTGTTCTTCACCCACAGTTGCATCAGCTTCACCAGCATCAGATGCAACAGCAGCCTCAGCACCAGCCTAATCAGCACGTGATGCAGGCACAACCGACGGATCACTTTCAAATGCAGATACAGCAGTTGCAGCAGCAACAGCAACAGCAGCAGCCACATCAACAACAAGTACCTCAAGTGTGCGTCCAGCCTCAGTATCCTAATCAACAGTTCAGCCATCATTCGCTAGATGTCATGCAGCAACAGGTTCCTGTTTCCGTGATGAACACTATCGGCACAGCTGATGTTCAAAACAGACACGTTCGTGCACCTTCTGTCACGGATGAGGATCTAAACGCGAAGCAAATGCAGCAGCAGCAGCAACAACAGCTCTTGTTGCATAACCATACTATGCAACGACACCACGTTGTTCAAAATGGCAACCTGCCGAATAATTCACACGAAAACGTGCAACGAATGTACGGCCAGGATCAGGTCCAGTATCCCGTGAGGAACTTCGATGCCTCTAAGGGAACTACTACTGATGTCAAACATCAGCAGCAATACGCTTTGTCTAACATAGCGGGAAGGAGCCCGAACACCAATCACACTGTCGAAGCACAATCTGGTATGGGACCATACGGGCAGCCCGGTAACATGCATTTCACCTCGAGGACACCTCCATGGCAGCAGAATCGACCAGCATCGGGCTCTCACCAGCCTCCCCTCGTCACTGTTCAGAATATCACGTGCAACTCCTTCGACCGTGTCCCGCCTCTGCACCATCACATTCCACAAGCCACCACCTGGACCGACGAGGTGGCGCGCAAAAAGGCCAAGTCCAGCAAGGTGATGGTGAAGAAACAACGGCAGCACAGCGTTACGGACGTCAGGAACAACAGCCTCGATCAATCGGCGTCGAGTCCAATCGACGAGTTCAACGAGAAAAGTCAGCAGAATAGTAATCAGATAGGCTCCACTGTCAACAGCAGTGGTCCATCGTTCTTGGAGGACCCCAGCGGTTATCTCGCGCAGCAGACTGCTCTGTTGAACAGCACGATATCCAGGCAAACTGGCGTCAGCAGCTCGCAAGTGGGGATGGTGAACAACTCGAAAACACCGCAGACCAGTCACGGTTCGCACATACCCAATAACGCTTATCTTCCACAACCAAAGCCTTCCTCTGGAGCCAGCCCAACTAGTACG
This sequence comes from Andrena cerasifolii, assembly GCF_050908995.1. Lineage (NCBI taxonomy): Eukaryota > Metazoa > Arthropoda > Insecta > Hymenoptera > Andrenidae > Andrena > Andrena cerasifolii. The sequence goes on along the minus strand of NC_135124.1, from coordinate 9,946,822 downwards.
TCGACGTTCAACTCTGTGAAGAATCACGCGACCTCGCCCGTCGTCGTCCACAGTAGCATGACGCCCACGTCGAGCAACGGTGGGACAGACTCGGAGAGCAGTCCCTGTCAGGGCTGCGTCACTAGTGCCGACACTCACTCGTACGCGCTGGATCAGTATAAGCAACAAATGCAACGCCAGTACCTGATGCATTCAGATCAACGCGACGACCCTGTCACGTCGTCCACGTTTGGAGAACAGTTCCAAACTAACCAACAGCAGGCTGATTCGAGACCGATCCAAGGTGGTACCGTGAGCACTAGTCACGGATCTCCCATTGGAACGAATAGCCCAGCAAATTCGGACACGGCAGCCTCGTCAACACCTGGCATATCGCAGCCAGCAACGCCACAGAGTCTTATTTCATCGCAGCCCTCCACGCCGCATAGTTATTCGCAACCACCGACACCTCATTCGCACGCCACGTCTGGTCAGATGTTGTCTCAGCCTCTAACGCCTCAGGCCCAGCAACCATCGCAATCTTCGATGAGCAGTGTACAGGAGCAACGTTCAGAAACCCCTTGCTCTGCTACAACGTGTTCCACTGGCGTTCCTGCGTGTACGTCCTCTTTGCAGACATCCTCCTCCGCCTCGGACAGCATGACGACGCCTCAAGTAACGAAAAGGCAAACTACGAGACAGTCGTCACTGGATGGCTACCAGCCACACCCACATACCGTGAATGCTGTCACGAGGGTACCGATGAACCATTTCAGTGGTGCATCGTCAGTGATAACTACCATGGCGAGTGGGCACACTGTTAGCAGCAACACCATCACGTCTGTCCTAGCCGGTAGGGCGAATACCGCCACTGTTTCGATTAACACGCCTTCTGGGATACCGAATCCTGCCATACCAGACATACTATCCAACAAACCTCAGCACCAGGCACCGCCGACAGCTTTAACGAACGTACAAACCACTGCTATTACTACGCACTCCCCTCTGCCGATCAGTCAACCATCGATGGCGATAAGCGTCTCGAAGTCACCACTGGAGATGGTGCAGAGCGTGGTCAGTAGCATACAAGTACCTCAGGCCAGTACCAGCTCGCCGGTGCATCCGCAGAATCAACAGCAGCATCAACAGCCACATCAGCATCCCCAGTCCAACGTTCAGGTTCACAATGTTCTCACTTCTGGTGGAATACTCAAGCATCCTGCTGGGTCCACCTTGCCTCCTGGTCATATACTGGTGTCCAGCGGTGGTCAGCTCATAATGGCTAGCACGGGGTCAGGTATCAACGGCGTGATGGCGCCTCCGCCACCGAAGATCATATCTAACTCGAATTCTATGCCACCGTTGTCGGTGTCGCCTATGGTCACCAGTGTAACGGGGGCTGTGAGTCAGGTGATCCCCGCGGTAGGCGTGGCTCAGCAGGTTATAGGACAACCGACCGTGCTGGTGAACACTATTCAGACACCTGTACTCATTCAGCCCAGTATGATGACGATGGACAGTATAGGGCAGAACGTTCAGATACCTCATCTGACCGTCGCTACTGGTAACGTAATACAGAACGCCCAGTCGATCCTAGACGCGAACCAGGACGTCCAAAGGAACGTGAACGCGAACCAGGGATTGGTGAACAGGCAGCCAGGCCTTCTGTCGCCAGAGTCGGCGATGAGCAAAAAGAAAGCGTATAAGAAACGAAAGGCGAACCCTCAGACAGTAGCCTCGATGCTGCACATCGCCTCGTCCCAACAGAACGCTGGCATGTTGATGCAGTCGCAGTCGAACTTCGCGCAGCAGAACTTTCAGACTCAGAGCATAGGCGGGCCGATGCTGCAGGCGTTGACCATCGTCCCAGGGAAAGGTGGCGCGCCAGCCCAACTGGTAATGAACGGGCAAGCTGGCGCAACGTCGGCGCAGTTCAACGCTCAGCAAATCATCACGAATCCCCAACCAACTCAGCAAATAAATCTCCTCCAGCCAGTGAATCTGCTAAACGGAGCTGCTGGGATGGTTCAAAATTTCCCCACCATTCAGCAATTCATCGTCCCTGGCATAGGAAGCATGGTCATGTCCGCTGACGGGACGGCCACCCTGTTGCAAGACACCGGGAATATCGGAATGCAGCTGCAGATACAGAACGTGAACGGTCAGAACGTGTTAACCCCGGTGCAGAGTCACAGCGGAATCTTCAACCCCAGCCAAAGCATCTTGGCAGCTGGCCCTGCCGGTATGGTAATTCGTGCGCCGCAAGCAACTGGTGGGAAGATCATTCAACAGCATAGCCCTGGCGCGCAATTCCTATCACCTAACAGTGGCCAGTTCTTAGTGAACGGAACCACGTCATTTGGAAACCAGCTGAGCCCAATAGTGGCGAACGTTAGCCCGAATCAGCAAGTGACGTTCAACGCCTCGCAGGTTCGTCCATCTAACATGCAGGGCCAGCAAGAATTCATACAGATGAACGGGCAGACTTTGATGGTGCCTTGCGGTACCGCACAGAACATCGCCGTCTCGTCGGCTCCCAATCAGCAGAACACCACGTACGTCCAACAGAACACGACGATCGTGCAGCAGCAGACAACTATGGTGTCCAACAACCAGATACCTAACTTTCAAGCTGCTGCTTCGAACGGGGCGGCTGTCGATCCTTCCATGAACATCGATCATAATCAGTACATCTTGAGCTCTGGCATGATTCAAGGAAAGGCACCGACTTCCCCCAAGAGTAGCGTCAATTCACCGTCTTCGGATCAGAACGTTGAACAGCAGCAGTACGTTCTAGCCAGCAGTAGCACGACCGTCGTGGAGAAAACTGCTCAACAGAGCGACCAGCACAGTCCGCTGATGGCGAGGCACTCTGTTTCGACGCAGACTGCTGGCAACCAGGCGAACATGGCTCAATCAGCCATGATGAGGCAGGGATCCCCTCCAGACACCACGACGCATAGCCCAGGGAACAGCCAGAGGTCCAACAGCCCCGCTGTGGACACCACGACCCATGGAGCAGCTTCACCAGCGCCACCCATTACAGCTAGACATCATTCATCGTCCACGGTAATACCGAACGTTTGAGTATATTATATACAGCGCTTATTGATCTTCGAATTTTCAATCGGGATGAATTTTTACGCCCTTTATGTCTACGATGTTAAATACTTATTCGCCGTTTCAGCCAATGGTTCATTGCGTGTCCAGCAGCGAACCGGACTCAGGCGACGTGCCAGTGGCGTCTGAGGACTGGAGGATTCAGGGTATCGCCACGAAGGAGATAACGCTTAGTCAGCCGGGTCTCCATGGCAAGACTTATGTGGAATCGACGGTGACTACTGGGATCCAGGTTGGTACCCATGTAGAGCAGGTCAACCGTCATCTAACCCTAACAGACATGCACCAGCCAGCCGATACGACACACCCCGAAAACACATACGCTGACTCACAGGAGCATATGGACACATCATCACCAAATCATTCCATATATTCAGACACAATGGACCACTCCCCCGTTGAAGACCAGCTAAGCGTTACTAAAGACACGACGGATGTCTCTTATACGGAGATGGACGGCAATACGTTGCCGGTTGTAGGTCACGGTCATTATCAGCCGATCCTCTATCATAGCCAGCACTACGTTCCCAATGCAAACGTTTATCGACAGCAAACCTTAGTGCCAGACCACGCGCATTACACCATGCTGCCGCAGAGTAAATTCGACGGCAAGCCTTGCGTGGAGACCGATCAGATAGACTCGCAGGTTGTACAGCATGTCGTAGAGCAAGACGACGCGGAACAAAATGCAGAAGAGAAGCCTGCTTTGGACGGCCAGACAGTCGGCGTACCATACTACTCGCAGAATGATGATTATCAAAAGTTTGTCGGCGTCGGTATCGCCGCACCGCCCGGCCTTTACCCGCACTTGTACAATTACAGGTCTGATTCTAATGGGATTGCTGTCGTTAATTATTCACCCGCTAAGCAGGCCTATATAAATCCATACGTTTACAATCAGTTCGTGTACGCGCAAGAGGCTGACGACGGTGAGGAGACAGACTCATCGTCGGAGGAGTGAGCATCTTTCTTTCGTACGGGTCGTATCGATTAATTTTGTACATTTCCAATTCGGTGAAAATCATCAGTGGCATTCCCCTTCCCGCGAGGGCCTATTAACGTGTTTCCAAAATGATACTATTAAGTTTGTAATTAGTTTGTATTTAACGTTATTGATTTTTTAACGTGCAGATACTTTTTGTGGGTCGGGCCCGCGGGGCTCGTCGCTTTTTTAGCGTTATTATTTAAAAGTTGTACATTGCAATAATGTATCTTGTATGATCAATCGTGTGTTAACGGATTGCTAAATGACGACAACAAACAAAAAAAAAAGGAAATAATAATCACGACTCTTTATAATAGCAAACAGAGAGAAAAAATAAATTTTTGCTAAACAATATCTTTCTGCCGAAAGTTGTCTGATGTACATTTTCCTAATTGATCGAAAGAAACGGGAGAGTTCCTTGCGATGGGCATGCGTAATCAGAGTTTGGATTTTTGTCTCGTTGGTATTCACAGTTTTCGTTTGCATGCAACGAAAGAATGATATCTTTTTTTGTACGTGCCATTTTCGTTCGGCCATCGATAGCGTAGAAAATGTAAGTTCTCTCTCTCTCTCTCTCTCTCTCTTTCTCTCTCTCTGTCTCTCTCTCTTTAAAAATTCACCGCGGTGTCATGTTCGCCCATCGTTCGTACGTGTGCTATCCGATAGAGTCAAGAAGTCATTATCTTTCAGTAGATTATGTTCTGTTCATTTCTTTGATATCTTTAAGTTCACAACTTATGTTTTTTCACGCTCGGTCGAAAGAATGATGAGGATCTTGCCCGAGGGAAAATAATAAAAAGAGATGGCTTTTAGCGAAAGTGAAACGAGCGATTTGGCGGTCGGTTAGATTGAAGTGATTAATTAGCATGCGACTTGGTAGGCTTGTGCCTGAGTTGATCGAGTTGTATTTGACAGATCTATACGACAGAGACGTTGAAGCAAGCGGAAGGTGTGGTGAGCACAGTGAGGTGCGAGGGCAGGGAGCATGCCCTCGGCCGCGGAATCAAGCGAAAGCTGGACTCCATCCATTCCATGCATTCCACCCTGCATGAAGACCAAGATGGTCAGTATTGTATGGTATTCTTAGACGTTAATCGTACCTTAGTTGCATAAACTGTATCGAATTATTATTCAGACTAAACCAGTATTGAACCATATTTTGATAATAAACTTTGATAATGGATAAATTGTAGCAACCACGTTAATCACTTCTTAGAACGATTAAATTTACTGAATTATTAAAGATGTACTGTGTTTCGAACGGCATTTTATCAGACTTGACTCAAATAGACATTACAATGTTTACTGGAGAAATTTTGTTTCGAAGAGATAATGTTCTATTATTATAAAAGTTAATTTATCAAAATGGTACATCATAGTAGTACCTCGACGGGGAGCAATGTGAATGATAATTGCAATTAGAATGCTTTCAACTTAATTTATGAATTAATGATTTCACTTTGCTAGTCGTCGACGTTTGCTCTATAGTGAATGTTATTGTTAAGAGTGCTTCCGGCTCTAGCAATATCGATCATTAGACTAGTAATAATTTAGGGATCTACGTTTCAATACGCCAAGTTTTCTCCATATGGCTTTCATATTTTATCGAACAATGCATGTCCTTACGTTATACACCGCCTCACTAACTTGCATGTCCTGGGTGTATGTGTTGCTTATCATTACTCGTTTGCTGCATGCATTACGGCACAGCTGCATGGGCCAATTAGGGCTTGTTGCATCGTGATTGCTTTGGTAATGCTTCTTAAGCGACGTTAAAAATTGATTCATCTCGAAATTGACGCGGAAAGAAACCAAAAACCAGTGTAACATTTGGCTTAATTAATTGGCACAAAGTATTGGTCCTCAGAAACATGAAAGGGAATACTTTTCCAACCACTCATTAATAAGCGCTAGTCAGTCTTTGGAGCGATGAATATAAATTCGCAACGAAACCTCTAAATCTACCACTGTTATCCTAAAATTTATTCTCAAAGATAACGGACCAAAATATTCCTTTTCAATTTCGCACCTTTGAGGGCCAAAGGAAAATACAACGTCTCAAAATTCATTTGCGCGTATTTCCGTCCCCGATCGGAAATGGATAAAGATTGTCGGTGTCGAAAGCAAAAAAAAAACAGACCTTAACATTTTTCACTAGAGCTCGAAGCAGGTAAGTGACGTCACTACTAAACATTTTTGATCCTCATCAAACCTAAGAGAGACTCGATGCTTGCTACACGAAAGTAACGACGGTGACGTTCGATTAATAAATTGTAAATAATATTCACCGGAAGGATTTGTTGCGTTTTTTTTTTCTTGTTTCTACTAATTGGCTGTCAGGTTTGTTAATACCATTGTTCACACAATTGTCACGTGCCATTGAAAGGGGCTTCAGTCACACACGTTCATTTCAGCGCGGGTGTGGCTCACCGGTTTATTTGCCGCGGTATTTCTTGTACATAATCACCCTCACACGTTTCACATGTCGCATGTGCATAATCCTGGACAGGGATCGCCGCGTTCTCGTCCTGGGAGGCGTCAAAACCCCGAGGACATCCACTGTACAGTCGCGAGAATTTGTCGCGTAAATCCTCGTCTTTATCACGCGTTCAGAACGATAGCCCGAAGTTTACGGTCCACGAGCGTTCGCTGTCCAAAACCGTTCAAATAACGGAGAAATTATCGCCCGACGAATTCGCGCGGCTTGTCGTTTATGATCCATTCAAACGCCAGCAGAGGGGGAATATTAAAATCGCGCCACCCGAAACGTAGAAGAATGTATCGCGCGATAAGTCCGCCGGATTACTGCGAACGGAGAGACGAACGACGGGAATTCATTGCATGTGCTCGACTCACCCGATACTCTCATTTCGCCACTGATCTCGCCTACCACCATCTGAATGAAGCTACTAATCAATTTTTTAACGAGCACACGCGCGAGCAAGGAGCACATTTCAAAAACGTACATTCCTAATAATAGAAACGTAGTGGTATTATGAATTAGGAAGTTCAGGGGCAGCCCCATCCATAAGGCACGCACCAAGAGCATACTTATTTCGCTGTTATGCGCTGCACCTTCTGGTCAAACTTAACACATGATTTTAATTAGACGAACGTTGGCGGGATCGTGTCGCGAAGACACTTACTCGAAGCGGTTGCAGTGTCCCTGCTACTAATAACCGAGCTGCGAAAGGTTGTACCGAAGTTCGCTTGATATTCAAGAGAAAAAAAATAGAGCTGTAGCTCCCGCAGCAACGTCTTAAGATTGCTGATGTTCCCACCGGCCAGATTCTTGCAGTAAGCACTGTCTGAAACTTCTACGCGCAAGTCGAACCGCTTTGGAACCACTACTGATGCTCTCAGATCCCTCGCGAAGTCCCAAAAAAGACACGACTTACGGTCATCAGCTGGAAGTATCAGACAGTGTTGATTGGAATTTGAAAAGTATTTCGAAAAGTTTCGACGACTAATGAAGCAATGAACAACCTAGGAATATTTGATTTTAATTGATCCGCGATCCCGCGACGTTCGTCCTGCTTCCTCAGACCTAACTTTGTTCTCACCGCGTTCACGATCGTGTCGAAATCATCTGCCGGGGCCTGAAGAAAGCAGCGCGAAAACAAGCAGAGAAAGTGTAGAGAACCGAAAGAAAAATATCGTGCCTTGTTTGGTACCCCTAGTAGCCGAGGCAAAGTCAGAGGAGAAGAGCCCGAGGAAACTGGAAGTGGGTGAGCTCGTATGGGGCGCCACAAGAGGAAGTTCGGCCTGGCCGGGCAAGGTCGAGTCTTTGGGCCCACCGGGGACGGTTTGGGTCCGTTGGTACGGGGGCGGGGGCGGTCGGACCCAGGTCGAGGTCAAGGCTCTCAAGTCCCTCTCCGAAGGCCTCGAGGCGCACCACCGTGCGCGAAAAAAGTTTAGGAAGTGAGTCGTACCACCTCGTTCGGGGATTAAGTATCAGATACCAAGTATCGAAGCCCTCTTAGGGACGGTGGGTGTCGCGAGGACCGACGACGATGACTTACGAAACGCTCCACGTAAATTTTCACGCTTGGAAGTCTTTTTGCGGTATTTTTAAATCTAACATGTACTTATGGCAATATCGTGTGATTGTACTGAAACATTTTGAGACGATACATGTTGCAAAATTTGTAATTCTGTCCTTGCACGAGGATCAGTTTGATGGAATAATTCTATCCTACGACCGTAGTAAAATTTACACCGCGGATCGTGTCGTGAATATGTATGACTCCGGTAAAAAATAAGGGCTTTATAAAAACGTAATTCCGTTTCGTATTTCATTATCGTTTGTCCAACTGTACCTGAAACACGTAAAAGGTATTCTAAACGAAATAAAACTGATAAATGCATTGCAAAGTGGATCCATGAAACTGTTGGCATTTATTTCGTATCCGTATTATTTTTACTCATTAATGGATCCGTTTCGCACGGCATTTATTAACAAACCAACAGCCAATGATATCGAGTCTCTGTGACAATTTAAGAGAAACCTTTGCGTAGCTGCGATTTTTCATTTCGCAATATCCTTTTAACAGTAGAAAGCTTTTAAAGTACCCTTTTAGAAGGCCTTTAATTGAAGAACGCTTTTGCTCTGACTCTTTATTCGCAGTTGCGCATTTCAATCTACCCTCTATAAAATACATGCGCAATTTTATTTATCTCGCTTAGTTATTGGTGTTTTAATATAACTCGTTTATTCTGTCTTCGGTATGCTCCCCGTAGCGTGTCACGTTTGTATAAGAAATGTTCACACGTTCGCACGGAAATCAATGGCCATCGGTGAAATATTACTGAAATCCGCGGCGAATTGCAATCGATCAGTAGGTGCACGGTTTAAAATATTAAAAAAGAGGAACGAGCGTGACGAGCTTTCAAGGCTTGGAAATCTTTTAACGACGTTATTCGCCGTTTGTAATCCGCTTAGGTAGGAATCGACAGCCAGATATTTAAATGCATTGAACCAAATCGAGGGTTTATTGGTCGTCGTTCAAAAGAGCCACGAATTATTTATCCGATTCAATGTGTCTTTGATATACTAAAATCTGCTTCAGTGGATCACGCGCACAAAGCTGCCACGGACAGAAGTCTTTTGAAATTTAAGGCACCAAAATTTCTAGCGACAGAACTCTAACTTTAAAGAAATCTGTTTCTTCCTATTCTAAGCGATGGAGATCTACAAACATTACCGCGTTGCCAAAAATACTCGAAAGCAAAAATTGACGTTCCAAGAGTGCCAAGATTCCCGTGTCCTCTTGGACAATCAATGAATCTCAAGTTACGTGTAACGGAGCTACTTTCGCGGCGCGTAAAGGGTATTTCCTCCTTATCACATTACAAATCAATCAACCACCGATTCGAGAGCAGTGACTGTGTATTCTCCCAGTCACCACCAGTCAGCAAAGTAGCGAAGTAGCTGCATAGAGCACTAGATGTTATCGCGGCTTAGCTGTTGCTCGCTGATACTGTCTCCAATTGTGCTGGGTGTCCGCCACGTCTAATCCCACGATTTCCTCGTGGCTCCCGTTTCTTTTTCTAGAAGTCGTAAATTGAACATGCAGCTGGAGAACGCCATACAGGAGGCGATGTCTGAGCTGGACAAAGTCACGGAGTCGAGCAAGGATCAGAAGGCCAACAGCAGGTCCTGCCGGCTGGCCAAGAGCTCCGATAGCAGCGGAGCCACGAAAATAGAGGGGAAGAGATCGTCCAAGAAGTCTGTTGGGAGCTTGAACTCTGTTGCAACCGAGCAGAAACAGTGCCGATGATCCACGTCCATGGATCGCTAGATGAGTCAACTTAGATCACGAAACTGCACTGCGTTCGGGATTCGTGCTTGTCGGGGGCAGTATCCTCGAGGCTGAAGCTCTAAGGGATGATGCTGAAGAAGCTGTTGAAGACTCGATATTGATGTCCGTTGCGTTTGTGATCGAGGACGACCGATATACCGATATACTTGTTCCACGCTACTTCTTCTGTGCAGAATTTAATTTACTCTGTATGTTACGAACTAGGGCAAATGTAAAAATACATTCTTTCCGGTGCTTCGAATTTCTACAGCCTTTTGATATTCAATATCAAGATTGCAAAAAGAAGTAATCACGTAGAGGGCAGAACTGCACGGTGCGAAAGTGACGTGGAACGATTGAAATTGATTGTTGTGTATATTCCCTTCCTGCCGGGGCAACGGGGGATTAACAACTCTAGATATACTGTTTCATTAAAAGAAAAAAAAATCACACAGCTCACAGATGCAGGTTGTTATAAATGGGAGAAGCGAATCTACCGCGTGAAAAATTGTTTGTAGATGCGTCGACGGAATAAAGCAGCCGATAGTAGATTGTCGATGACTTTCTCTGACACAGTTCTCCAGTAGGGTGCGTGACAGGGAGGAAAACGAGGGTGGTGTTTGTACTTCGAATACTTAGTCGCGTGTAACGCAACAAATTAGAACCGTCGATCCGGTGTTCCGATCCCGAGAACCACGAACACACTTTCGCGCGTTACCCCGTGCGTTTTTTCTTTTCACCCGCAAGACGGTCAGACACGGATGTAATTTTGAAAGGATATTTTTGCGAGGGAATGAACGGTCGCAGTATCTACGGAGAAACACTGTTCCCGATCGGACGTTTTTTAGATGGCTATACACATAAGTATACAAAGGAGTAATTGTTTTAACGGGGCGTCATCGTGTTGCATTGTAATATTGTGCAGTCTCGACACGTTGAAATCCTTTTTAACCCTCGTCGGCGACGGGGCCGGCGTTTTTTGATCCGCGTGACGATTTTGTAACGATATATTCCTTAGACGGTAAAGTTAATAGCGTATCGACGACTCGATGTTCTATGAACGCGGAGGACAAAAACGAATCTTGTATATAAGAGGTTAAGACCGATTAATTGATAGAACTGGAAGTCTCCATTGGCTGTCATATCCGGGGGTTTTAACCGACACGCTCGCAAGTCACTTTTTAACAAGCCAGGGCTTTCAGGATAGCTCGAAGTCAATTTCGATTACAAAAGAGCAGAGACGAAAAGGGACAAGGGAATGAGAGGGGATCGTAGAACGTCGAAGATAAAATCCAAGTACCTTCGGGAGGAATACTTTTCCATTTTCGAGTTCGTTCCCAGCGTATGATATACCGAGAAACTCACCCTTATTTTTGTATCGACACGGAATTCAAGGCAACGCAGCATCACCGTCGCACAATTTAGCTCCGTGACCGCGAGAAATGTTCCTTTGCATGTGCGTACGCATAAATATGTACAAAAACTTACTTACAGAGTGAATCTTTAACAGTTAGTAGGGTATATGCAGCGAGTGTTTGAGCGGATATTTCATTTCATTAGATTACCCTTGATCGAGAACCGATCGTTCGAGACACGGTATTTTTAATTCTGGGGAAGCTTTCGGCCGATGCATTGCTTACCAATCGTTGTCTGGCTTCCCGGTGCATCGAATAATTTCTGTTTCATAGACAATGGGATTTATCGTTTATTGGATGTCGTTCGTGAAAATTCAATTCTTCGTGGTATTGTTTATCATAACTTGGTAAGTAATGTGTTAAAAAGACGAAGCTTACAGTAGATCTGAACACGTAACAGACAGACAATAAAGAAGATGCAAGTATCAAAAGAGAAAGAGGGTCGCGCGAATTCTTTTTGTGGCTTGTCATTTTGCGGAAGAAAACGTTCTGAATTGAGTGGATTTTAAGAATCGTCGATTACTCGTTGCTACGCGAAGCCTCAATAATGAGCAGCAAGGCTCTGGAGTAATGTTATCACGTAAAACATTCAAAAGGACAGTGGACCAAAATCACATTCAGTAAACTGTCACTGAACCGCTCTAAATGTTACTTTTGTAATGGAGGAGAATAAGAAATATTAAATTCCTTAGTTGTTGGTGCAGAGTGTTTCTAGAGTGTTTGGCCGAAATTCTTGAGCTTAATGACCCGACTGATGGTTAAACTGAATGACCTGAAGATTCGCAATTGGTCTTCCTTACTATTACTAAACAGAATGAAGGAACTGTAGCTTGCTTCCAAAGTTTGCTCCAACATCTAGCAACACTCTGTCCTTACACGTTTCTGATGGTATCGTAGTTTCAGTTGCATTCTCCGAACAGTACGCGTAAACCTAAGATCTGCTGGATCGAATTCACTGACATTCTAAATGCAAGGACCACTAATATGTATTCCGTATCGAGACCGCAACGTCAAGGTGTTCGAGTGCGTTGAAAAATCCCGTCGTAGCAACGAGTGATCGTTACGATTCCGGGCACGAATAAATAACACACCAGCTAGTTGAGGGTCATGGGTCTTCAGTTTCCTGATCGATTAAGTTCACGCGCCTCTCATCAGCGACGTAACATCAAAGCAAATCAAAAGCTCGCGACAAGACGGACGTGTCGACGGGTCTCTCCTCGTACGCATTAAAATTAAAAAAAAATAAAAATCTCGCTTCCTTCCTTCCACGAAACGACAAAAAAAAAAGCGAAACGCGAACAGCGAAGAGACACTTAGAGCCTCTGGAAGACCAACAAGCGTTTATATCTCAGATTCGTAGATTTCCGTTTCGATCAGTGGCGAAAGACATATCACCGGCCGCGGACGACGATCTTCGAGATCGGTAAAAAGTTCTTTCGATAGGAAAACATGGAGAGAGGGACGAAGTGTCGAAGCATTCGAGGATCGTGCGAATGGAAACGTGCAAACGGCTGGCATCGCTGTACACAAAAATGGGACCGTTAATTAAACGTAAGGCAATTCTAATTTTATCGCCCGATTCCTTCGCCCAGTCGATGGCCGCTTGGCGGGATGTGATTCCGCCCCGCGGCCAGTCGTTAAATAGTTTCGTATAAATCGATCCAGCACGAGGGGGAAGCTTTCTCGGCCTCTCCCAACCGGGGAGGATAAGTTTGTAAACCAGTAAAGACTTACCTCAGTAACGTAATGTACGCAAGAATCAAACACGTCTTTATGATCGAGAGTACGTATTATAAGTACTATGTAGCGCTGACGTCCTTTGTATATTTTCCGTATTACTGTAAATAACTATACATACGCCTTATATCGGTAATTATCACTGTACGATAATCGTCTGCGTGCGCATTATTTAATATTTATGCGAATCTTGGGACGAGGGCTGCGTTTGTTCGGATGAGGATGAGCTGAAAAAGCGACGCGCGTCGAGAAGAAGCTTCTAGCCAAGCCCAGTTCTCTGCGAACCCTTTTTCTTATTATAAATTTCTCTTTCGATGGTTTTTTAGGGGAAAATTAATATATAGAATAGATCTAGAGCATGAAACTAGAAAAAGAAACGATGTATGAATCTAGAGTGTTCAGGCTTTAGTTACAGAATTATATTGTTAAGGGTATAAGTTTTCTTTTAGCGTCAGCGAAGCGAACTGTCAAAAGTTCCACAACTGATTGTCATTCATTAATGTTATTTGGCGTAATTAAATCGTGGCGTGACCGCCATATTCCTTCTTGCTTCAGGCTCTAGATTTATCCCTTAATATATGTATTCGATTATGGATCATTTGTATCGTTTTTGTGACGTATTGTTATTATATCGGTATTGGTGTAGCTCATAGCTCTATTTTTCTATGAATAATTTTTCTCATCTGGTGTCTAGCTGACTCTCGTCAACTGTCAGATGACGTTTTATGAATCAGTGACCAATTTGTGTTTTTAATTTCAAACTCGTCTCCCTAGAGACATAAATTCTAGCAAAAATGAACGAAGCGTGGATTCGTTGTCTTAGGTCGAGAAGATACAAGTTCGATCAATTTTTATAGATAGAAAAGAGAAATCCTCGAGTCACGTTGAAATCGTGGATGCGACGCAGGTCGAACCGCGTTGCTTTTTCTCGAAACGAAGCGACGAATCGATGAGCACAGAGAAGCGCGTGTATGGACAGCGTGAAACTATAAGAAAAAAAAGAGGCCTACGTTAGTCGACACTCTGCGTATCGGTTTTCTTTTTTCGTATCCTTTCTTTTCTTTCTGCGATGGGCGGACGAGTGCGATGAATTAGTGGCTAAAGATGTTAGTTGACGCGTTTAGGCGAGGATCGCGACTAACGATCGTGAGGGAAACAAATCTTTTGGAGAACCTATATACCGATAGTTATTGATGCGTGACTGAGAAGCACGGGTTTTTTCGGCAGATATTTATTAATATTATTTATCAAAATGGAAGAAGAAAGAATGTAGTTATATTTAACGGAGCGTTTCGTTCGCTTGTTATGTTTTGAGAGAGATATAAAAAAAAAGGGAAGGAAAGAAAGAAGGGAAGGAGCACGGTGCGACTTTTGTTCAATGTCGCGAACTGTACAGTGTGTATGTGTGGCTGTGTGAGTGAATACGAGAGACAGAGCGAGATGAGGATAACGAAAAGGAAGATTTCGGCGAACGAATGTAGTTTTAAGAGGCACCAAAAAAAAAAAATAAAATAATAAAGAAGAAAAGAAGAAAAACTGAACGATTCAACCGTGATCACAGGATTACCGATAAAAACAGATCTAAGTGACAGCGATGAATGCACTTCTTGGTGTACAATATGATTATTAACGCAGATAATAGCTATACATATTACTATATCAATTGTCAGTGGTATTACAATAAGAGATGATAATTTTATATTTACAAGATAGAAAATCGTTGAATCTAAAGTGAGTGTAATATACGTCTGTACTATGGAAAAACAAGGAACACAAAACACACATACCATACGCAAAAATCCTCCACTCATCGACACCCTTTGCGCCTCCCACCCACCCCTTTCAATCTTCACCCCTGACCACCCCAATCCAAAATTCCGTACTAGGGCAACAACTAGGGAAGCTAGCTTATTTAATATTTGGCATAATATATGTAATATATATATTATGTGATATAATATATGTATTATATATCGGCGACTATAAATATGAATATAAATACGGATATAAATATGATTATAAATATGAATATAAATGCAAATATAAATACAAAATATAAATATATAAATATATATATAAATATAAATAAATATATATATACATGAGAGATAGAGCATAAAATAAACAAAAAAAGAATGGAATAGTCCCGGTCGGCAATATTTGCCTGACACCGAGGAGAAAAGTATGAAGCTATGTGATCCACTACTACTAGTAGCTTTTAGCTGTAAAGACTTATACTTTATTTTGTAAATTTTGTTTATACAATGTTTGATCGTTCACGCATAATACTATTGTATGTGAGAAATAAGTTAATAAATCATTAACATGTGAAGTTACACTATGTGTGATTTTTCTCTGCCGTGTCCCTTGTATCCCCCTGCATTAAAAAAGATCAATCGAATTTCCCTTTAATTCAATTTACTTTTTTTATTTATAAGAGGCGTTTAATTAATAAAATTAATTTTCACCCCGCTGTTAAAATTTTCCTGCTTCACTTCAATAACCAGTTATCAGCTAGCGTCCAACAGACTTCTAATGAAGTTACTAGATGGCAGATCGACCTGTAGAACACCAGAAATAGTTACTCTTAAATAATTTCGAGCTACAAATTCTTCGGAATTCGACTTGAAACACCTCCTTAAAATTGTAATGAGCCCACTATCTCTCCAAGGTATTAATAGAATATTATAAAATTTCAGAAGGAAATGTCTTGCTACCTTCCAACTGCAGCTGCCTAATTAATCAAGCTAGAATTATTCAAACCCTTTCAGAATAGAGAACCCGTATATTTTCCGTATATCGAAAGTAGGTATATTCAACTGAAAACTCCCTGCTTCCTCGGCCGAAAACGCCAATGCAACTCACGTTTTTAAATAATCACGTGCCAAGTACAGTGTCCGCTAAAAGATTGGATACTTTCAAAGTACAGCTGCAATACATTTCCCACCAGCATTCTCCCATTCTCTTCGGTCGTTACGAGAAAAAGATTCATTAATCACCGAGGCCGGCCTATCTTCCGGTTATCTAGCGAACGGATGCCTGGCAAACTTTCTTCGAAACTTTCCAACGACCCACCCGTCCCGTTCGATTGCGCTCGAATGCCCTTGCATTATCCAGATGCACGCGGATATATGCGTGCGTTGCGCGCGATCGATAGCCCGCTCATCCGTCGCTAAAAGGGTTAATGATGCCTGGCGTGCATAAATGGCGCTCACGGGCCCCGGACAAATGAAACGTAATGAGCGGATCGGCAGTACATAGCGGCGTGTCACGATCGCGAAACTCGTAATAATGCCGCGCCAGGATCATGAATTTCCGTGCACCGTACCGTGGAACACGCGTGAATTCGAACAATACGATTAGCGGCACCATCGGGTTCCCGTCCTCTCTGCCTCCTCTATCAACTGCATTCGAGCCGCTCGGCTCGAAACCCTTTTTCGATACCCGCCGCTGTTTACTCGCAACGGCTGGCGGCCCGTTTGTTACTAATTCCCGTTGCGGATAGATCCGCGTTTAGTAAAAATCACGCCGGTTATGGGATACTCCCATTCCTAAGCTAGAATTTTGCGCGACGGAACTCGGAGAAACTACCTCCCGCCAGGCGACCGATTTCACGTCGATTTTCACCGTCTCGACACCGCCGACTAAAGGCCACCCGCTCTGACGTAAGTTTATTACTGGCTGCAAAACTTCACCCTCCCTCCCACCACTTCTAGCAGGTGAAATTACTTCATAAGCGTAGGGTCGTGCGTATCTCGAAAGGGTATACCGTGGTTCGCGTCTCTCTACAAGTTACCTAATGAATGTCGGGGGTAGAAAAGGCAAGGCGGTTGCCGCTCCCTTCGCGGCGCAAGGGGGATGCTTTTCTTCACCCATACCACCTCCAATTTATGCGTCTAGAGTGGTAACGAGGCTACCGGCGAAGATGCCTCCGGTGCTGCTTCGACATGGAAGAATAAACCGAGGGGGAGGTGTTTACCAGAAAAGTCGTACCGCTTGGGGAACGAGGGTTCGACGCGGGCCGTCCGACTGAACTTTTTAAAACGGCCGGGACAGCATCGAGATGGTCCCTGTGAACGATTGGCTGACGAAGGCGGATGCCGGGCGAACTTGTTAGAGGTTCTTTCGCGTTGGGTTTCGTTTCTGCACAGGCAGCTTCGTTATGTCGAGCTGCGCGATGAAATATTTAGTTAACAAGGGTAACCACATACATAGGCTTCGCGAACTGGAGGTATTCGCAACGCGAAGCGCAACGTCCATACAAATTCAGCTTCTCCGAATATCGTTTTCTGTTTAGCCTCGTGATTCCAGCCGCGGATGAAATAAAAAACATTGAAGGTTCAATTAAAACATTGGCGCGTTTAGGGTTGAAATGTCCATGCCGCCATTGCGCACCACCGTATCGAATTTATGTCGCTGAATATTTCATAGAGCAGTCTCGCGCAATATGCTTAACATGATCAAGGAAGTTTCGCGCTCCGCGCCGAAACAATTCTTTAACCCTGCAAATATTTTCCGTTTTACTTGCATTATTCTATGTCCCGTTTACCTTCCGCGATAAACCCATCCCGCGGACGAGCGTCGCAAACGCGAAGCGTCGTTCGCGCCAGCGAAAATATTTTTGCAAAAGCTCGTTACTTAAAATGTTTAAATGCGGTGGAGTTTTCCGCTTTCTATACAGGTTAAACTAACCCACCGTAGTCGCGTACACGCTGGCGAGAGCTCTTTTGTAGTCCTAATGGCACCCCGAATCATTCAATCCGCCGCTGCATAAATAACGCGGTTGATACTACACGGGGACCTAAGCTTTCGGAAGTTCAGCTCTGGAATTACCCTTCCTATCCTTCGTTCCTCTCCTCCAGCACTTGGAACGAGTTTCAATGATACACCAGGGGCTGCTCAGCCCCCTCATGCGCCCTTAATCCGCAAAATTTCACCTTGCGACAGTGGAAATCACGAAGATGGCCACGATATCATCGAATCCCTCGGCTTCTCCTACATCCACCGTTCCCTCGCATTAATCTTTTAGTCGACGCGGAACATCTGCCACTTGATCTGCAATTTTTCGCAAATGAGGCGATCGGTTTATTGTTTTATACAGCCCCTCTCGAAATTGTGGATTAATTTGGGGCCAGCCGAAATGCGCGAATGTTTTACGCTAAAATGAATCGATATGCCTTTGCGATTCTAGATCATCGCAATCTCTGTAGAATTTCGAGAAAAAAAGCGTCATCGGAAAGCTATTATAATCCGACGCGAGTGATTAATGATCCCTTCACTAACTTCCGGCGCGGGTTATTTAAATGCCAGGCTATCGAGCGCGAGCACACATCGATTGGTTTCAACAGCGAAATTTCAGTAAAATATTCGACGAATTAAACGGTAAATTTGCAGGGAAATTTCGGCGCATCTGTTGCGCGACAACGATCGTTTTTCTTGCATGAACACGGGGCAACGCGAGATTTATTCGCAGAACTGAACTCGGAAAAAATACGACCGCAACGGAACGGTCCGCAAAAGTGCCGCTGTTGGGAAAACGCTGGTTCATAAATAAATCGATGTGCGCTGCTCCTTGTTAAAAATTCACCGGGGAGCCTCCTTGGCGAGAAGCGCGCGACAAGTGGATCACGAGCGGAAAGTACACGGCGGTCAAATTTCAAAATATCGTAATTAAGTCGCGGGAGGGTGGGAGGGTGGTTACGAAACGCAGCTGGGAATAAAATTGTCGGATAATTAATCCAGCAAATTTTGCTGGAGCGTGACTGGCGCGTTTTCAAAGGGCTTCACTGTTTCAAAGCTTCCGACTTACGGTACGCTGGGGCGTAATATATTTTCGAATAAAGCTCGGCTGCGGCGTGCATCCGCGGGCCCAGAAGCTGCACAAATACGCTCAGCACTTCATCCTTGAATCAAACGATGAAAAAAAAAAAAAAAAAAATTAAATGCGAACGCTCTTAAACGCCGATTCGGAATGAGCTTGCTCGCCAGTGAAACGTTTCATTTCGACGCATCTGTGTAATATCCGTGCTATACTGGGGAATGGAATCTTTAACGTTTCAATAAAATTCATGGCTTTACTACCGTAGCTGTACTAGCGATTCTGTATGATTTTGGAAATTGGGGGAAACGTTTGAGTTGCGGTAATATATCGTACACTTTCATAATTACTTTGGAAATCAAATAAACTGCTTACTGGCTACTAGCAAGGAACTACCTAAAGCAATTTAATAATTTTCAGGATATTCGTTATTGGTAGGCCTCAAATATTTCCCCCACGTCGATCGCACGAATATTCCATCGTGTGCCATTAATTTCAACTGATTGCCCTCAAGTAAGTAAATAGCTTCATTGAAATAGATGGGAAGTCGCTGTCGAAAAGATGCACGAGCACTTTCGGACACCGAGTGCGAACGCAACTTTTCGTGGAGTTTCGTCTTCGAGTTGCGGCGAACCGTTCCCTTTTATACGAGCTTTCAGCTTATGGCGTATGAATGGGCCAAACGGCGGACCAGACTGAATTGCTACCTGCTTTTAATTTGGAAAATTCCCGCTTGAAAGCATTGAAATCACGATCGAGCAGACATGAAAGAAACCCCGTCCCTTTGACGTTTGCGTAGCTGCATTAGATTCGACGTTCGTCCCCTTTTAAAGCTTCGCATTGACAAAATCCGATTGTTAGTACCTGGCGCGTCTAAATGTTTTCCCGATAAATAATAACGGTATGGAAGTAATGGCTGCATCGATCGTGAAAATATTTCACGCGGGCCACGTAGCTGGATTGTATCGATTATTTTCGACCCCCCCCCCCCCCCGCCGCTTGAACCGAATTGTTTCCCTCGCCTTTAACACTCCGAACCTTCTATCGACCGCGTCTGTGTAAAAAAATATCACCCTCGAGCCTTCTATCGATCGCCACCGTACTTCGTTAGTGACTAGAAATGAGTGACCGTCCTCTGCTGCTCTTCGAGCACACTCGATAAGCTGTTCACACGCGGAAGCCGATCGAGGCTGTTGGATCGCTTAACCACGAGTTCGTCCAGCGGATCATACCGATATGATTATCGAATTATGCGAGCCTCGGTGCGCGGGCGGCCGCGTTTGCCGAACCACGGGGTACATAACCAATATTTAACGCCTATTAGTGCCAAAGAGAATTTATCTTACGCGCTACGGGGGGTTGCACCTCGGCGAAGGGGCACGGGCACCACGGTCTACGGGATTGGGGGCGAGCCAAGGGGGTGAGTCGGTTTAACGCATGCAAGCCGGTACGCGCAGAAATTACGCGACAGCGGGTATCTGCTATTGATTTACCAGTAGCAGGTGCATACGGACCAAATGAGTCCTCGTCGGCGGTATTATTAGGATGGATACGTCGCTCGTCACGCGCATCTTTCCTGTTATCGTTGGCGGACATGTTCCCAGGCAGCCTCTCAACGCGACGCATTCGGCTAAAAAATGTTTCGCTGCGCTGGATATTGATTCGTATTTTGAAACGGTTCCAAACGAATACAAATAATTGGAAGTGAATTTGCCGGGGTGGATGTAACTCAGAAAATGTTTACCTGACCCGTCTACCCTCGCACCTCGCTGTCGCATTAAGGTGTTATTAATTAAAGTCTGAAATTCTTATTAAAAAAGTTCTGTAACGCTGCTAGCCTAGGAGGGATTAAGACTACTGTCAGGAAGTTGGCGGAATAAGTGGGTCTTCCAATAATTCTGAAATCCCGCTGGAATAATTAGGATTTAGAGAATGCCCTGCTTACTCAAACATTAATTATTCGTTGGTCCCGATTACGTTCGTTCGGCTGCGCCGGTTTTCACCGGATCCCCCGAGCGCTATACAACGATCCCCGTAATCGCGACGATTGTTCTCAAGTGACACGATTTGTCTTCTCTGTCTGCGCGATGTCATTGACGTAGAATATAACCGATCCTCCGATACCGATGCGTCGCCACGTCGTGATAGAGGACGGGGCGCAGCCGAAGTTCGTCGTAAATCATGCCACGCGTCGCGGATCATGACGAACGTTGAATGAATCATAATTGTCTACCTGCCTGACGTGTCGCTCGCGAATTAATAACCGAGGACAAGGAACGGCACACTCGAGACAACGGCCGAAAGATGCAAATGGGAAACGGGGCAGCGTTCGACGGTGAATTAACAGCGCCTTCCTTTATCTCGTTTTCCTTCCGTCGATACCTCGCCCGCGAATATTAATAACACGCCCGTAGGAACTCATAACGAGAAGACATCCCGCGGAATATAATCTCTCGCGGTTCTAATTAATTTGCCTCTCCGCGAGCCCTTCACTTCTCCCCGCCGTATTTTCTTTCGCCGCGGCAATTATACAAACTTTGGATTTCCATCGGAATGCCGGATACCCCCCCTCGATCCGCCACCCTCGTTCCTCGTCACCCCCCTACCCCATCCGATTTGGCAACAATCGCGAGGTAAGCGGATTATTTAAGGACTTCCCCGTAGTGCATACTACGTGGAAAACCTTCGCCGCCACTATTCACCAACACGTCCGCACCCGGTGCCGGGCTTCCGCGAGAAAAGGGTGCGCGACACGGAGGGGCAGTACTTTTAGCAAAGTTCCAGATAAATCGCATTCCCCCGAATCGAGCGAAGGGAACAAAATAAAACGTGGCTTTTATCGGCATTTTAATTGCGCCCCTACCCTCAAAGTGCCTCGTTCGTTTTCCATAAAGAGCTACCCAAACACGGATTTTCTTCTGCTTCCTACAGCTTCGCAGACTCGCGCGGGAATCGTTGAACTATAATTTCAATTTATCTTCCGCACCCCTGTACAGGGGACAGCTAATTACGAGAAATACATAAGTGTCTACCTACCGGCCAAAGAAAGTGCACCCGAAAGTCTGAAATCAGCGTCAGCCGAGGGACAAATTAAATTCCGAGTACCGCGGAGCAGCTGTGCGCGACGCTGTATTCCGTGACCGTAACGGAACACAGGCAAGGAACGCGGATATGCCTGCAGCGGCATATCCAAAAAGGCACGTAGACGCAGAAACAACGTTTGTATTTCTATCTTCATCCGCATCCCCGCGTCTGAGAGTCGCGAGAGCAGCCATTCCCAGCCTCCCGTTCGCCACCCCTTTGCCTTCGCTTCTCCATTCGACAGGAACACACGAAGCAGCTTTTGCTTTATCGAGATTGCTCCGCCATCGAGATAGTCCTATTCTTGGCGCGACGGGATTCGCGTGTTCATTCAGTCGCCAGCCGATTCGCCTTTATATCGACCCCATCCCGCGTAACGAGGGAAATCTTATCCGGCGTTCGAACGCACCGTGGGAATTTAATCACGCACGGCGGCGCGCCTCTGATCATTCGGCGGCTCAACGCGTGAATGGTTAATTGGCTGAAATATTTCATACCTAGTGCGCTATTTAACCGTGCCCGTTTTGCTCATTGGGCTGTCAGCGATTGCTCCGCACTGCCTCATTTGTCGACTATAAATTCCGTCGCGCTTAATTTTGATTAGTGACGCGCTGTTTTCCAGCGGCTGGGGAAATAAACGCGAGGCATCGAAGCCTTTGGAAACGCACAAAGAAGAGACGCTCGGCCCGGTTTGACGGCTCGGGTGGCCGAGCAATTAGGACACGGATAAATCTGCTGGTCAGACGTGTACATGTCACTCGCGGGCCCGAGTAGCATGGGATTAATTCGAAAAGAGAAGTTACAAACGGCTAAACTCGAAATGCAATGAAATAGCGCTCGTGGCGTGGAGGCGGCTAACGAGAAGCAAACAAGAAGGGCTGTTTCGGATGAGACACCCCGTGGCTGGAGACTGGCGTCTGGAACACAGACATTTGTCAGCCACCACTGAAGCATCGGTGGCTCCGATATCCGTGCCACCAATTCTTCTCCTACGTTCTCTATCTCGTCGTGCCGTAGCAAGCATCGCTTGAAACTGGGATCTTCTGTGTGAATATTCAATATAAGAATGATGGCGATAGACACCATTTACACCCACCATTTAAGCACAGTGATCATTCCGCGGAAAGCAAACGTCTCGTCTGAAAGTTCTGCAACGAGTAAGACCGATAAGAAGCCCAGCAACAAACGAACCCACCAGCGAGAGCAAAGACGGATCAACGCTAAAGGGGCCAAATTGGCGCATCGAACGTAACAAGAGCAAGAAAAAACGGGCACAGCAGGAAAAATGCTGAAGAACGGCAGCACGAGCAACGTTGCCCTCTTTTCCTCGTTTCTTTCCCCGTCTCCTCAGGCATTTCTTCTCCGCCCGTCCCCCGAGGACGCCGCTGATAACGCAGCGACGGAGGAAGCGCGTCAGCGCCGCGGCGCACGTCGTCTGGAGTGGAAAAACTGATTTATTGCTTCGCAGCGTCCCGACGCCGCCCGGCAAAGAAGTAAAATAACTCGACCTGCGCGACGCACGTGAGAACTCGGTGACATTACCTCGACGCGGAGCGTTCGGATTTACGGGCAGGGGAGGGCTGACTTTTCCCTGGCCCCCTCCCCACGAGCAGCACTTCGGCTCGGAAGCGGATAGAGGAAGGTTTGCAAATCCGATGCTGCATTAGTATACAACGATCGAATTTCTATAATCCAGGATTGGGCCGTTGAATCTTTTAACTTCGCCCCGCGCGGACAGTGCCAAAAGTGCTCGCAGAAAAATAGTTCAGCGGCCTGGAAACAGCCACGTGTCTCACTATTTCCTTACACAAGTCTTTCCCACCGGGAAGCGATGGCGATATTCAGCACCCGTTGTAATTATGCCTGTAGAAGTATACTTTGCTTTGTACTCGTTCCTCTTTGCAGAGTTCTCGTTGTACTTTTGCATTCTGCGCTTGTACAAACTCGGTACCTACAACGTAGATCTCATTAGACTGATTCCTACAGCGGTGGATTTAGAATCGCGTTTTTATATTTCTGTTATGGTAAGGCGTTTTACTTGAGGGTTGATATCGGAAGATACTTTGGGAAGCGTGGATACGATGTTTAAATTAATAATTACGTGGAATTTGATTCTTAGAGGGGGCTTCTCGCGTAACAGCCCCCGAAATTTATGATTTTTTTTTAAACTATTTTAATACTTCATTAAACTCTTTTGGGATATAAGGAGGCATTTTTATATTTGGTGAAAGTATGTACTCGGAGATGAAATAGCAAAGGTTCTTAAAGTATTTATGACTGTTCTTATCAAAGCCTGAAGAGGAACGAGCAGATTGGCATTTAGGTCTGGAATCACGAGCCTTGATACGGGTTATTGATTTATACCGAACTATCTCGTCCTTCTTTTCCGCTCGTTCGTCCCCTCAGTATCTCACCGGCCTCTGAACGTTTTGAGGGGCAAGATATGTCGCCAGAAGTATACCGCCCTAATGCATGAACTCCGACCCACGCGATCTCGCTCACGTCACGGGAACATCCGTCTTGCCGAGCGAATCGAACCGCACGATTTCTCCCGTGACGGAAGTACGTCCCATCGTTGGCTTGAGTTAGGCCATTTTTTTCTTCTGCGTGAAGTAAGTCGATAAGACCGCGAATTCAGTGCCGCGCGGATACACTTAAGATGCATTGATTTCCACGCCAGTAACCCCCTTAAAACGTCCTCCATATCTGGACTTGCCAGTTCACTGTAACAACCCCCGAAAATACGATTTCCCGTTTCGCACCTCGGGGGAGCGCGGCGCGCGTTACACTAATAAATTACCGCAACACGGGCCAGGCGACGGAATAACAATTTTCGCCTGCAATTTGCAGAGCGCGAAATAATCTACTCGAGCCTTAATCATCGTGATTCCCGCGCGAGACGTAGCGTCGAATTTTCCTGGCCGAGCAACAGCGTCGTATTCGCGGCCAGCGTTCTTCCGAGTGCTGGAAGCTCGCCCGACGGTGTTATCGGTGGAGCGTCGAGCATGGAAAAGAGCTAGGAAAGCGTTCACTCGGGGCTGGCAATTAGGACGATCTCGCGGAGGAGCTTTTATAAAGACCTGAAGATATGGTTACACCGCGGCCGCGTAACAACCCGCCCGTTCATAACCCGCTTTCGGGCGTAATGGGGTATTTAAGGAGGCCACTTAAAAGTCATTCGCGATAAAAAAAAAGAAAAAAAGAAAAAGTACGTCGGTGCGCGAGGTGGCTAAGCTTCTGATGGCGTGCGCGCGGCCAGCGGGAAGATAGGAGGCGCACGAACAGTGGCCGGATGGTCGGGTCGAAAGCGCAACGAGCAAAAAGAGAACGGCGGGTGTCAAGAAACAGGGGCTGTAGTGTGATTGCGCGGCAGAGGAGCAAGGAGTGCAACTAAGCACATAATAGAGCCAGAATGGCGTCTCTGGGACAACGAGTGCACACGCCCGGAAGCGGGCTTCTTTATTTCACGCTTTTAAAAGGCGAGCGAGGGAAGGGATTAAAGGTCCAAGCCACTTGTTAGGCAAGGATTTTCCTTGAAGACTCGTTGCGGGGTCTGATCAAAAGCCGAGGTATAAATTGTCCGACGAAACGCACGCACGGCTCTTCTCTGTTCCTCAAACGTTGGAAGGGTGGCAGCGAGAAAAGGGCAGCTTCTCTTGACTCTCTATTAATGCCGCGCGGCGGAGCGCTGTGAAGGGCCACTCCGCGACCGGCTGCGCCAGTATTCGTCACGGAAGCCGATGCTGCATTGTGCGCTCGCAGCGAAGGTAATTACAATTTAAAATGCGCTTTCGCGAGTTATTCGGCGGGATCGAGGTCTCTGGTGAGAATGCAACATCGATGCCGGCCTCGGTTGCTTTCTTTGCGGGGCATTTAACGACGCCGTGACGGCGCAGTTGGCAGGGTAAATTAGCGTGTAGATAAGCCACGGCGAAGTAAATTGACGTGCTCGGTTCCGCCTCGTCCATTCGTCGGAGGATAGGCGAAAGTGGCGAAAAGAAAGCAAAACCCGTCGGTATTAAAACGACCGGGATATCCAATTAGGGGCAGCTTAAGAGATCTCCTGCGCGCTTTCTGCTCGATATGAGGAGGGCGATTAGAATTTCGTTGGGAATAAATTGCTGAGCAAAAATCGTCGGGCTGGTACGGCGGGGAGACGTAACGAAGGAAGATGATTAAAAATGTAGGAAGAGGAGAACTTATCTTGGTGCAAACGATGGTAAAATAGAGCTTGCAAGAAGAGCGCCTCCAATTGTGATTATTCTCCTCCCTCGGCGAGATCCTCGGGGGGAGCGAACGAATATCTCCTTTTCTTACTTTTTCTCCGGGCGCTAATTCTCTTTTAAGAATAGAAAAGGTTGGCGAGATGTAGATTTTCCTCGGTACAGCGAAGTATGGAAACAAAAAAGTGCGGGACAATTAGAATGGGAATTCAAGCAACTGCACGCTGAATGGATGCTTCTCCTCTTTGTATAAATTGACCATGAGAACCGGGACTTTTGTACAGTCATTGTACGGAGCAGCTTAATTCCCTCGTAAAGCGTAACGAATGCCGCCGAAGGATGTTACCGGAATAAATTTTTCCGGGAATATTGCCATTCCCTACGACTGATGGGGAGAGCTATTGTGCCTTTTGTGAATTCACAGAGAACGCTCCAATTATAACGGGCGAACAAGACTTTACTTCCGCTCCATTATCTCGATATAAGAAACTCGAAAGTGAGATCCAACGATGACACAGTAGTCGCTGGAGCTCGGCAACTAAGAGCACCGATCCATTCAGGCGTCGAATCGGCGTCGAGCAGCGTGTAAAAAGTTTATCCGCGTCGGAGGGACACTCGATTATCGGTGGCGATAGAGGTAAAAACGAATCAAGATTGAAATCACGGGGTTACGGTCGTCCCTCTAGCCGTTCTCTACACGTGCGTTTTCTTTGCCACGGTCCGAAGAAACGCTCTGTTAATTAGGAGCCTCGCGGCGGAAAGAAATGTGTACCTACCATTCACGGCGATCAATCACACGATTGACCCTTTGCAGCGTGCCGCGGAAGAGCGTGAAAAGGAAAGAGAGGAGAAAGAGAGAGAGAGAGAGAGGTAGGAATGCCGGCGGTCGATGTTTTTCATTAATTGCCCGGCTCACGGTTGTTTGCCGACCGAAAGACAAAGTTAAACAAGGGCGCAGCTACGGTGGGGAAGAAATTGAGAGAGGCCCTTCTATAATCAGAGTCGTTATCGGATGAGGCTTGGCGTGTAAGTGCATTCCTTCGTCGCGAGCGGTGCTTCTTGCCCGTGAAATTAGTTCCACGTCCATTTAGTAATCACCTGCCGTTTCCCTTGATTAGCCAAAACTTTTACCTCGCCCCCCTTCACCCGCTGGTCCCACTCCAGCCCGGGCCGTCAGCTTTTACGCGCCTCGCT
The DNA here is from genome assembly GCF_050908995.1 of Andrena cerasifolii. Lineage (NCBI taxonomy): Eukaryota > Metazoa > Arthropoda > Insecta > Hymenoptera > Andrenidae > Andrena > Andrena cerasifolii. The sequence continues at coordinate 9,919,469 of NC_135124.1, read as the reverse complement.
TTGCCACCCGGCGTCACCGACCCACCCCCACAGTTCTGTACTTTAATGGACAATTTAGTTGCGCGCCTTGACGTCCCGGAGTTTAGGAAAGACCCACTGAAAATGGGGAACCTCTCCTTCGACTCACGCTTCTCCCTCTAATCGACGTGTAAATATCGCACCCAGCAGCGGGAGCAAATGGAATTGAAATTTTTTCCTACGCGATACTTCAAAGGAACTGGTCAGCGTTTCGGTTATCAGCTCCATCCAGCGAAACGTGAAAACAGATAGAGAGGGTTGTGTCTACAGTGGGCGCTCGAAACGCTGTCCGTTCAGATTCGTTCATGCAGTTTTGTAGGAAGTATATTTAGTTATAGTTATGGAAGTATATATAGGAAAATTATGATTGACTTCCGCGCTCGGAACGCGTGCTTCCCTCAAAGCCTCAATTCTCATTCGCACGGAGTGTCGGAGATAGTTCCGTAATCATCGCGAATCGACCTCGAAGCCCGAACCTCGGAAAGTCCTCTCAGATCCCAACGATTTTTCGAGTCAGCGATTTAGTGGGCTCGCAGATGTTCCCCGTGCTCGGGCGCGCGAAAAGTCCCCGTAAGCGTATTAATTAAACGATTCCCCCAAGAGCGTCGGCCATCGAAACGAAGAATGGAGGCACGTATCTGTAACGGGAATTCCGCGGACGTCGATTCCCAATCGAACTTCCGCCCTTGGGAAGCGAAGATAAGCCCGTGGATGACCGGGGACGTTTAGCGGAATCCGTTCGTGCCGATCGATGCTTTCCATCGTCGCCCGTTGCGGTGGAGTATAAACTCCCTGCGACCCTCGCTACGTGACTCGAATTAACGATCACAATTAACGCAATAGGTACGTACAGAGCGCATCCTGCCCTGCGTCCCGTCACGGCTACCACCCCGCAAATCATTCCGCCTGTCGTCGTTCACTGTTATCGGAGGGGTGCAAAAAGCGGAAGTGCTCACTCCGCGCGGCCGACGTTCGATGGCCACGTCAATTTTTCATAGACACGCCGCGTTCGACTGGGTAATCGAGATCGAGCGATCCTACGAGGCCTGCAGGACTCTATCGATCCCCACCTCTGGCTGGAGAGTTCCGCGCGAATCGCTGTATCGAAGGAAACTGTACAGCTCTCTGGTCCACGATGATTTTGATTTTGCGAACACTTCCAGCCGGATGAAATTTCGCAACCTCTACATTTTTATCCGCCGCGTGTTTAAAGTGCTTGTAAAGAATGCGTCCAGTTTCTGTTTAATTATTATCGCAACAGCATGGTCGGTTGTCGTTTGAAATTGTACTCGCTATATTAATGGCGAGTCGGTATTGCGTTGCATTAATTATGGCGTACTTGCAACATGCAACACTGTCGACGAGGGAGGCTAGATATTATCGCGGTCGGTTTCTTTCGTACCTAGGACAAGGGGGTCGCTACGCTGGCGTAGACTTCCGGAATCATCGATATAACATGATTACCTTGACATACTATGGGAGCACGCGAAATCGATTTGCATTGTGCCGGGTAATACGAGTGCCTGTCGCGCGTCGTCGCTGCGACGTGTTAATCTCCAGTATCGCGACGAGGCATTTGTATTAATTACGGGAAAAGGTAGTGGAGTTATTAACGAACATTTCACGCTCGACTTGTGCGCGAATATTAATCTGTTGTTCGATTCTATCCCCTGCTATTTGATACGTAGCCCCGGTTTTCTGTGACGTCCCAAGCTGGAAATTGTCACAAGCATGTTATTGTGGCGAAACTAAACTCATTTACGCGCAATATCAGTTGCACAGGAGCTGAAGCTCCCCAGAGTAGCCAAGCTGTAAACTGTAAACCTATGCCTCCAATCCCTGTTGTGTACTGATGGCAGTGCAAGCTTCTGTCGTCGCGTTTTCCAACAGGTCCGAAGAGCTGCGCCTCGTGTAGGGGAGAGTAGGGGAATTATGAGCACCTAAGGGAAACGTTGAATCGAAACAAAAGTATCGACTCTAGTCAGATTTACTTTATAGATAATGGAACTTTGGTTAATTATCTACAAAGGCAATGCGACGAATTCTAGACACTTTAATAAACAAATCATTTTTTGGAAGAAAAACGAAACTCTTTCTGTCCAAGATTTCTTGTAGGTAGCGGGGTAAATGCGAACGGTTGCTTAAAATTCTCTTTATTACTGAACACTGGTTTTCTTCCACGCTGTGGGTCTGACACAGTCTTTCTTCTTGTTTCGTCAAATTTTCGTTGCTCATGGGATTGAATATTTATTTTATCTTGAACCTCTTTCACGGCTATCTCAAAATCTTTCACCGAATATGTACGTACAGTGACTCGCATTAATATTCGGACACTTTTTAAGATCGCATAACTTTTTTAGAATTGGTCCAAACAATTTGAGTTTTTTTGAGAAGCTAGAAGGATTAGTTTGCTAACTGACGCGTTTCGTCGTTTTGAAAAAAAATATATTTGGTTGGAATAGCGAAAAGAATAGTAAAGGTCGTTTAAAAATCGTTAAAAAAAAGTTTAAAGGTCAACCTTTACTATTCTTTTCGCTATTCCAACCAAATATATTTTTTTTTTCAAAACGACGAAACGCGTCAGTTAGCAAACTAATCCTTCTAGCTTCTCAAAAAAACTCCAATTGTTTGGACCAATTCTAAAAAAGTTATGCGATTTTAAAAAGTGTCCGAATATTAATGCGGGCCACTGTATATTCTTCCTAATATAATTTCGGTGTACTTGGCAACTAAAAATCTTCGAAGTGTTAAGCGAAAAGGGTAGATGACATAGTCCGTAATAGCCCCAAACACGCTGTTCGTAATTACCCTATATGAACAGAAGTTAAGAAATTTCAAATAAAACAAATACGAACAAGTATATATACAAAATGATCCCGTGATTTTACTTAGAATTAAGTGACTGATCTACGAAAAAAATTATACTTTGTTGGCTAGTACAGTTTTAATGTAAAATTATAAGAAAAGCTACGGAAACATTTCGCGATCCTTATCCTTGCAGTTTCCTTAATACTAAACACAGCTAATTACATCACGTAACAATATCGCGAGCGGGCAGGACAAGCGAATTCAGCGAATATCGCGGTGTTCTGGTTTCCCCGCGTTCGCAATTCCCCCACTCTCCCTTACTTCTCGGACACCACTGCCAGTCAGGGCCCAGATTCAATTGTCAGGGGAACCAAATTACAACCGGGGGGAAGATTTCCCCTTTGCCTGGGAGATGAAGAATTCTCGACTTCTCCCTTTTCTTCTTCAATCCTGAAGTTTGACTACCAGTCGAGCATTTTGCAAGACCTGGTGAGCCATCCTGGCTTGAGGACTTGCCTCTAGGAGTAATCGCCCGCAAAACGAGTCCCTGTAAATCAATGCACGCGGAATAATTTTTGGCGAGGAGAGCAATGCCATGATTTAAGGAACGAAATCGGGGTCGGATTCGTATAATTCACGCCGAACTGAACGCTGCGGTGCTCTGCGATCTCTCGCGTGCGAAATTAATCAGAACAACTGATGTGCCGAGCGACGGCAACGTAAGTCGCGCTTTACATTTGCTCGGTCGAGTTTCGCGTGGCATGTTCATGCAAATCGCTCGACGGATGCGCGCGAGGAGAGATACACGCGTGGCGGCATCCTTTAATTAAAACCGCGGCCACCGATTCAACTCGACGCCGCTAATCCAATGTCCCTTGTCATCGGGCCGCCTTGATTACAAGACTAACGCCAATAATCGGTGATACCGCTCTAATAACTGCATGCGGGTGCTTCGTAATTGCGGCAAACTCCGAAAATCGAAAGGAGGACAGATTCTGGGAGCCGCCAGCTGTGTGGATAATTGTTTCGCATGGAAGATTTTTTTTATATATTTCATTGAATAAATTACATAGCCATGGGATTCTAGCAAAGTGAACAGTGGCGGTTGTGGAAGAATCTGCTCAAAAAACTTGATTGATTTTTTGCCAAGATGCCCGCCGATTGGGCACATTAATCACTGTCTTGAATAGATTGAATACCCTAGCGGGGAAAGTTTTTTTTTCTCGAGAATCCAATTACTGTATCGCGTCAATTCAGCCAGGGGTCAAAAAGCTGCTGCTGGCCTCGTCATTTTTCTCGGGAAATTTGGAATTTTGTGTTTTCATAACGTTCTTTCAGGAGATAACTTTTGATAAAAAATGTTTCAACGTTGTCAATCTGTTGGAACGAAGTTCCCGGTATTAGGTTCGCGAGGCACAAAACGGATTTGCGTTTTTCCCCATGAAGATAATAACAGAGTTATGAAGCTTTCAATAAACGACCATTTATATCCTGAATCGTTACGCAAAAACGCTATCTCTGCGTGCATATATACTTTTAAATCGAATCAATTTTTATGCACAAAAACGATTTCGGTTTAAAGCCCCATTCGCCCCGCTCTCGCGCCGCTATAGCGTTTTGCACGAACCCGTAAAATAGCTGCACTGTAACGTGCATTAATATCCAAATTCGCGTCAGAGCAATTTGTGTCCATTAAACTCTATCGAAACTGTTGCTTCCCAATTCCCTACCACACAGATCAAACGTACGTTAACTATGAATATGCCAATAAATTACACCGGTAATGCTACTTTCCCATTCACTTCTGCTATTAAGAATGGAATAACGATTCAAACGAACGATCCGTCTTTTGACTAACAATTCTGTATGCTGGCAAACTGATATGAACTTTCATCCCTGTAATAAGCTGCACTGAAATTCTACAATATTAAACAAGCTTACCAAAAAATCTACCAAACACAAAACGACGATCAAAGTGTTTTCAAAACACTACGAAGAACATCTGCCATCGACGACTCGAGTTAATCAGAGTCTCGCCTAAATTCCAATGCAACAATGTGAGCTGCACCGTGTTTGACCACGCGGGACCGTGAAATGTCGATGATTCCGCGTAATAATTCCCGCTTATCGGCAGCAATCCCGAAGCAGCGCCTGCCGTTGCTTGTGTAACGCAAAGTTTCATGGTGCTCGGCGGTGTGTTGATCTTAGTCCTGTGTTCAACTCAGCCATGTAAAATCTAAATTGTACGCGAGCTTCTCGGCAGCTCTCGGCTGTTGCACGCCGTCTACGAGGAAAGGGAGGAAGGGGGCAAGAATTCGCTAAACTATTCTGTTGTTCTTTCATTAACGGCCTAGGCGGAATCGTGACTGCGCTTATGTCAGTGAAAACAGGTTAGCGACTTGTGTAAGCATGAAAAAGGGGCACGGGATCAAGGGCTGCGAATGGCGATGAGATGCGCCCTCTGAAAGTTTTCAAACGGTTATTTTGATTTAATCGTTCCCGCTGACAATTGAAGCCGCGCGCTTATAAAATCGTCTGTTTCGGTCGGAGTGCGCGGCAAGTGGAACGAGAGCGTTAGCAGTCAGACAACGCTCCGCCGCGCCGGCTCGTATCACGGTCACACTACTGCTGCGCTCGATGCAATGGTTTCATATCGCTCGTTCAACGCCGTCGTAACTCCATCGACGGTTAGCCCGTTGTTAACTCCAAGTATTTTTATGCAACTTAGATTGGGTATAAATTTTAAACAGCACTTGTTTTCTGCAAATCCCATCTCATGAGGCTGATAAAAAATTGCTTCCTAACTGATTGGTGCTGCGCGTCCAATATGAAAACACAAAGCGATTTATTAAAGGCTCTAAATAAGTGACTCTGATTACTGCGATTAAACGATACGGAGTATCGGTAGAATATCCTGCCAAAGCACCTATAAAGAACAAGTTATTGCGACTTTTATTGCGCTAATAACACCAACTTTTAAACCTCTCCCAACTGCTTCGTAATCGCGCGAAACTATGCACTTTTCTGAAGGTTGCCGGCTCGATTCACGCTCCAAGATGAAATTGACGTTATTAACTCTTAATGGCTACTCGAGAGCAAGTTTTCGCGAGCTCTAACGTCCTCTGACACTTTTCCTTTACTTCCGCGGCAGATCGATAGGTCTTTCTGCTCCTCTTTGATTTTCCAATGAATATTCGCGCTACGGTTGGAAGAGAGGCCTCTCTCGCTATAATATTAACAGCCACAAAGTATACGCTGGTGATTTCGAAAATTAATATCGCGATTTTGTTATTGAGGAAAATGAGTGAAAGCCCGGTTTGTCTCGTAATGCATTCGACAGGGAGATATTACGTTTGAAGCGTACTGCTCTCGGGTGAATTGGGGCGAGCGGGTGAAATCGACGGGCGAAATCGATGGAAAATTTAGAGGTGTCTGGCCATTCACACAGAACGGGCCTAATGAAATTGACCATGATACCGTGCTAGCAGGGACGGGTTCCTTTGATTTCGGGGCGGTTGCCGAGGGAAGTGCTGCCGAAGGGTCACGGTAATGTTGTAAACGAGGGTGAATCTCTGCGAGAGAAAGGGTGGAAATGACTGTTTCGTTAATTACCGGATACTTTGTCTTCGCGCATAAACATTTTACTTTAATTCGCGGCTTTCAACGATTTTATGAAAGAGCATCTGTGCGCCAAGTAAAATTTCAATCGTTACATCTATTTGTTTTCATTCTGTTCGTCAAACAATTTCCACCGTAAACACTTATTACCAGCGCGATATCAAATATCACTTCCACTAATTGAAGTTTTATAAACTCGGTGTTGACGGGTTCCATTAAAACTTATCGAATGAATCGGGCGCTGGTTAAATCGCGAAATAATAGTCGACAAGCACCGTTCGATTTTGAAAGCATTTCGTTGATTGTCGGTTTGGAAAATAAAACGAAAAGTGTAGGCAGGTAATCGCAGCGATTGTTTGCTGGAGCAAATATTAGCAGACCGTGCAAATACGAAAAAGAATCGACTTATGTATGTAGAGCAGGAAACCTGTAACATCGCATAAAGCTGAGTGCGTAATCGCATTTTTACAGTGCCTCGTGGCAGTTAAGGAAAGAATGGCATTGTAAGAAGACAGACATCGTTATGCCGTTCGACTGCTTCCTCCACCACATGTTTTCATCTGCGTATTAGGCGACGAGCCACCCTGCATAGAAGTCAAGAAACGAACCGCCAGAAAGTAACGCAGCAATAGAGCTGAATTTGTCCGAAGCAACGGCCCGTGGGTCTCGCAAAAGCAGTGCGCATTCGTTTCCCATTCGCTGGGGCTGCTAGGTGTTCCGAGCCAATGGCGGGGCGCACCTAATGAAATTGGCCGGACGAGGAAACCAACAACGTGGTGTCCCTTTGATTTCAGGGCCGCACGAGGGAGAGAAGCTTCGGGATAAAAGGAGCCCCAAGATAACTCGGCGAACGAGGGTAAATTCCGTGTGGTCCTCTCGCCAGAGGACGTAGGGGAGCCAGTCGTTGCCGACGACGAGTGGCGGAGGAAGAAACCGGCAAACTGGAAGACAGACAAACAGACAGTGACAGAGGGTGAGGGAGAGAGAGAGAGAGAAAGAGGGAGGAGAAGGGGCATAGACTTTTCGGTCGTCGCCATTCACTCGTAATTCCACGCGTGCCCACTTGAGATAACTCTTGTTAAGCAAGCATTAATGACGCCCCATCCGGTTGAGCGACGCTGGTGAAACGCCGATAACCCGGACACCGCACGTACGAGAGCTCTTCCGGTTCGATGAAGATGCTCCGGGGAAAGCTGGGCCACCCGCTGCTGACTGTAGACATTTTCAAAACGTTTCGTCCTCCCTCGACCTCCGCCACTTCTATCTATCCCTCTCGCTATTTCGCTCGTTGTAGCTATGAATCCCGTTCGGCAGGGAGCCGAATCATCCCGATATAATCTTTGGGAATTTCCGAGGAACGCTCCTAATCCACCGCCCACCCCCCACTCGACTGCGACGATCTCGCGAGAGTTTCGTTTGAAGTTGTAACTTCTAGTTATTACGAACGTCGGTACGTTGCGCGCACGAGCAATCTTCCCGTAGACCGGTAACATGCAAGGTCTTTCAAAGCCGATAAACGATTCCAAAGATTGGGGGAAGATTTGGGGCGCGATTTTTCTTTCAAAGGCCACCATTGAATCCATCTTCGGAAACGTTTCGATACGCTCGACCGTCGGCCCCCTTTTTGCTCCTGCTTGGTCGAAAGATTGGTGCCATTTTGTAGTGTCCTCCTATATTTTCATCGAGATTTCACAGTGTCCTGTCACGAAATATACGGCGGGTGGAAGGGGGAACGCGTTCGCATGCTCGTTGCCCTCGTTTCGATGTTACAAATCGAAAGGGATATATCAGTCGAGGGTATTTCGGTAGCAGCTGCTCTTCGTGCGAAGGTAACGCGTATTTAAAGATCACCCGCTAATGAAGCATAGCGAAGTGAAGTGCAGCGCGGAGCGAGCGGGAATCGCGCGATTAAACAAAGTAACGATTAAATTTTCTCTAAACTGTGACGTTATTAAAACAGCGCCCCAACCTGTTATTTCATGCTAGAAGCTTCCCATTAAAGATAATGACTGGGAACGGGTAATGTAACCAGCCGTATTGCAAGCACACCCTCCTGAACCGTGCTAAATGACGTCGCGTAACGTTACGTGGAATTTTTTCCACTTAAACCTCGAGCGCCGGCGATCGCGTTAAATTATTTATTCGCTAAAGATTGCTTAACGAGCGGCATACGCCGCGCCCGCTTCTTCCATCGTCTGACGGGAAATTAATTGGTGTAATTAAAAGAAAATTAAAAGTGCCCTTCCTCCGCTTCCACCCCCCGGCCGTCTGAAGGTTGGCCCAGAGTCGTAGGGAGAGGTCGTAAAGCCGGAGTCGATTTAAATCCCGTTGTCAGCTGGAAGAAGAGCTCCTCTGGAAACGATCCGGCGCCGTGCATCACGCCAATGCGAACTAATTTTAAGAACATTCCCCCAGGGGGGCCGGGGCAAGAACAAAGAGGGCCGAAGCAAAGCTCGCTGGAAAAGAAACTTTTCCAGGGATCCTTACCTCCCCTTGGAACAATACTAATTGAATTCTATTGCGGAGAGGTCAACGGGCATGTGAAAACGTGACCCAAAATGGCGAACGTACCATTGTCGCGAGCTTCTAATCTACTTTGGCAGTAATGTCTGATGGAAGCCTCGAATATCATTGGCGGACTCTCGTGTTCCCTATTCAACTGACTAATAGGGCAAAGTAGCCGAATACGACGACCTCTCCTAATATGAGACCCCAGCTTATCTCCGCTACAGAACTCTTGAATGCGCAGCGGCATTGTAATCAATTGAGCATCTCGAGCAAGCACATATTTCTGAAATACGATACAGAAAGTTTTTGAAGTGATTCGATTGAATTACAAATACCTCTAAAGTGGTGAGCGTATAAGGATTTTCACAAATACTGTTGTATAGTGCTTGCAGTGGAGTTTAAGGCTTACTAGTTGTATATCATTGAATTACGAGAACTTAACTTCGAAGCTACTTAGTAGTTATCATGTTATTGTTTCCAAATATGAGACCCGTGAAAGTTCTACTGATGAGAGTGAAGATGAAAGTGTTCTGAATGATGAAAGTGATTCAGAAAGAGAATTATGATACAGAATGCTTGTTTTGCAGAGGTCTTTGTTCTTCGGATGTGCTAGGTGAACAATGGATTAAGTGTACGTATAAAGTGTAACGATGGGCGGGGTGGGCCCCTGAAGACTGAGGTAGTGAAGAAATAGATTTCACAAGCCGACTTTATAAAAAAACGAAAGAAAAAATAAGTTTCAGGAAAAAACAAACTGTGTCTCATATTAAGAACCCATTTTTTTTATCTGCGTATTTGAATGACTTTCGTCTTTATTTTATTATGCAGAAACCTAATTTTTGTTATAGTACTTTCCAGTAGGTTGTTAAAGAGTACATATTCCACTTTTGAAATGTGTATCGACTTTTAATAAAAGCGTTCTCAGTCAAGAGTTATGATTTTTTTAAGAGACGAGTCTCATATTCGGCTACTTTACCCTACCAATCTCCGCGCATTCACAATGAACGCGAATAATGTTGATTGGCTCTCCTGTTTCATATCAGATCCCTACGAGCCGACGCACGCGTGTTTGCCGATACAAGCTTCTATCTGTAATACCCAGGCGTATCTCGATCGTCACCGGCCCGCCACCCTTCGATAGACATGAAAAACAGGGGGCGACGGCAATTTAGTATCGCTCGTTCGTCCGGTTTCCAGTTGCAAAGTCAGCCGATGGGTGGGGATCGGGATTGGACTCGTCGTCGATCGCGCCTATCGCGACGAAACAATCAGGGGGATGAACCAGAGGGTGGTAAACGTTCGATCGCGAAACAATACGTAGCTGGCGGGCTTTCCGCGGCCCGAAAACTGCTTTTATCAGCCCCATTCGACATTTCCCAACGCAGATTTATCTCGCCGCGGCATTGGCGCAATTTAGTTTTTTTTTTTTCATCGGTAAATTCTCACCTATTGGCCGTGGCCTCGATATGCTCTATGACGGTTGCGGCGCGAACAATAGGAAAAGAAAGAGACATGTCAATTGCCGATTGCGTCCGCCATTGCCCGTTGCCGGTTTTACGCTTCATTCGGCGAAACGCAAAATTGATTTAATGCACCGGGGCCATCCCGCCCGCCCTCTGTTGCACGTGACCGCTCCGTTTACGCGATCAGGAAAAATTTTACGGTCATGTACATACACACACCGGTGACACGCGCAGCTTCTGTTGTTCCTCTTTCCTGTTTGCACGTTTCCGCCGCCAACTTCGTTTCGCGTGTAACAAAATTTTTTTTCATCAAGAACGCGTGTCCCCTCCAATGAAAAATATTTCCAATCATTTACAGTCACTCTTTTTTCATCATTCCATTTCCACTCTCAATTATAGTGCCAGCAATATTATATTTCCCGCGCGTTCATTTCGACTTTCACCATTTCTTTGATCATCCGATAAGTACCTGGTAATTGTTATTTTTACCCTTCGTTGACACTCTGGGTGTGAGCCACCCGTAAGCTGATTTTGACGCTCTGCAGCTTCTATATGCAAAGTAAATACCTTTTTTTCCAAAGCCGACTTACAAACTATTTTCTTTTGCTCAAAATATTATATCTGAGCAACAACTCTGTAGATTTTTAGCTTCTAATATTGAAATTTGTAAAAGCAACAATTTTTTGAAGATCTTCCTAGTTTTTTCTCGACATATGATAATCTATAATTTTTTTCACAAAAGGTGCGATGAAATTTAAATAAAAAAAATATTGGAATACATTCTAGAGACTTCGAATTTGACCCATGATTTTTTAAAAGAAATTTTTTCTCACAAAAATTGGATTTCTTAGAGGAGAATGGCAGTCGTTCAAAAATTGCTCTGGGTGTGAGCCACTCAGGTATGTCAAAGTTGATCGAAAAAAAAGTGCGTCAACAAAGGGATAAAAATCTGTGCAGCTCGAGTATAGCGAGTACATTTCCTTGATACGAAAGGTTATTTCTCCGTTTGTACCAGATATTACTATAATGAATGTTACACCCACTCAAATGATTAAGCGTCCAACTGATTCTAATGAAATTATTCCTGATACAGGGTTAACGAAACGGTCCCGACCGCTAGTATGCGGAACGCGAACTCATAATGCTCAATTGGATAGTTTCTATTCGTTAATATTTCAAGCGCCAACTTCTCCAACCACACGGAACAATTAGACGCAACCCGTTCTAGTTTCATCTCTATGGCCCGGGCGAGTAAATAAAGTTTTCTGGTTACGCGATTCAATTTAGCAGGTACGAAGAATCCCGGGAAACCTTTGAAACTTGTTTTACAACTCCTTTAGAAATAGCCGCGGTGCTTTTACCTGCTCGTGCCTCAAGTTAAATCGCGAACTTCAGCGATTTTTACTAATAAGCTCGTCCCAGTTACGTAAGAGCGGCACTTCTATTCTCTCGTAAAGCGTGCGAACTTTTGCCTGTGATTTTTACAAGACTCACGGACGCCCCTAACTTTTCACCTATAGTGTCGCCCCCCTTTTGGCCTGGTTAACTTTACAAGCAAATATATTGGACGCCGATGTGCAGACACGATCGACATAAACGTTTCATTTACAATGCCTGCCAATGATGTTTCATCGCACAGACGAAACCGAGTTAAATGAATTATATAAACCTTTAAAAGAATATTAATAATTGTAAAGATGTAATATAAAAAATATTATATGAGAAAGGGGAAGGAGGGGGTTTGAATATGAAATCTTACAAATTCTTATACTGGGGGAGGGAGGAGGTAAAAAATTATCCCCAAAATTACATTTACGTAATTTAAGGACACCTCCAGAGCAGTAAAATTTTGTTGAGTTTTAGTAAGCTTTATTTGCTCACGTCCAACTCAGAATATTGCGGTTCAGCTTAGAATATTTCGATGGAATGATGTTATACCAAATAGGCATCATTAATTGAAACTGCACTAGTGTGTTGCTGAAACGATAAAGGATAAAACCCGTTAATGGTAAATTGATTTAATATCGATAATCGGTTTTGTTTAAACTATCAACGCATTAGCTGTATTACTGGTTTCGGTAAAATAAGCGGAACTCCGCGAGTTCCACGACACAGTTTGCGCGGTTACGTTTAAACGCAATTAATTATGGAACCGACTGCTTTAGAATGAATTTCTCCGTTGGTATTAAAATTGCTTTGGCGCAGTTTCGCCCAAGTACTTAGAGTTATTAATAGAAATTGCTATAATTTCGAATGAACAATATTATCGCTGCAAAACGAAAGAAAAGGTGAACGCAATATGGAATTAAAGCCACGGTACCAAAGAAAATTTAATACGCAAAATTTATAATTTCCGCGAGAAATTTATTTTCAAACAAAGACAAACTTTACCAGAGAGGATTGGCTTTCCAGCAATATGTTTATATACAATCGTTTTAAGGATAAGCTATCGCTTAAATATTTCCCGTGCTTTATTTGTGTCGCAACTTTTTCTACAGTTTCACTGATAAAATTTTATCACAAATAAAATCACAGTCCATCGAGTGTTCTGGTCGGATAGATAGATAGAGAGCCTCTGTTTTTAACTAGGTTGAGTCGCAAACGTACGTAGCTAAACGCGTAAAGCAAATACGAAGGAACGTGTGGACAATCCACAAGATTGTCAGAAGGAAAGTTGCGTTCTGTCGTTGGAGAGGGATTGCAGAGGATCGAAACATTGAAGAAGGAGAGGCAGAAGTTTCGAGACAGGGGTTGCGAATACAAGGGAGATGATATCGCTGCCCCAGACAATTAGCTGGGATTTACTAGACGCTGGCCAGCGAAGAAGGGGCGCCCCTTTTCCCGTCACCCGCCACTTTTGACTGTTCTTGCCGAAAACAATCCCGAAAATCTCTCCCAATGACTCGAGAAAAGTTCCGCGACCCGTCGAGATTCGTAATGGCGTGCTTCGCGGACGAGATCCGCTTCCTATCGATTCGATTTTGCTCTCGGGATTTTCAGAGTTTCACGGCGTCGTGTTACTTCAAGACTTTTCCTCCACCGGGCTCGAGTTAGAACCTCGATTCTATGTAAATACGATATCTCGAGTGTTCTCCTGAGAGAATGTTATTACGGAGAAATTCAATTCTCATCTGCCATACGTGATTTGAAGTTTAATAATATTTGATGCGCCACATCTCGCCTTGAAATTTCATTCGAAGAACAACACTCAGCTCCAATATTCGAATCATAATTTCACTTAGTAACTAAAATGTCCTCCTTATCGTCCGTCGACGACAGCTTCGATTCCTCTGCGAAGACGCAGGCTGACAACGTTAGTATAATACGAAACTCGTTAGCAGGAAGGAAGCACGGGAAATGGCGTGGTCTGCAAAGGGAAATTAATCGATCTTGCCCCAACGGACGAAATGGGACCGGTGGCCGTGTGAAAGTAAAAAAAAAAAAAAGAAGGGATGCAAATTCGCGAAAGTTTCGGCTGTACGATTCGCAATGTCCACCGAGTAATTTCACGCGCCCCTATCTGACGAGAGATCGATCGACCTATGGCGACATCATACGCCGCCGCACAATGGGAAACAAATTACGAAATTACCATACTAAGCGACTTCCGGCAACGACACAATAGGAGCAAACCATGGGGCAGATTGAACGCGATCCGCGGGACGGAAGATCGCGGGGTGCATTATTCGCGTCAATCCAGAAGGTTGCGACTATTATTCAGGCGGTCTGACAATCGGCCAACATGGTCCACGCGCTTTTCTCTCTGGCCGGCTAACGATTTCGCGGACACACTGTCCAGACCATCGCGAAGATTAATCAGCCTTTACTGTGACCTACATGAACGGACGCAAAGAAACTTGGAGGCGAGGGCCAAAGAAATGTGTTAGTTTTAAATCGAATTGTGGCTAGGGATGAAAAATTACTGCTGATGATAAAATGTTGAAAGCAACGGCTAAGACCAAACAATGTAAAAAGGAGGGTGTCGTTATATTGCCGATGCATGAAGGAGCAGAAATAATTAATAACTGTGTAAAAACCTTACAAGACATTTTAATTTTGACTCTGATTAAATTTTGCATCTATTTTCGAGTTCCTAAGAGTATTAAGTTTCTAAGAGTTTTTACCAATTTAGCGATTACAAGTACTTAATGTTTTGAAAGGAGATGATTTCGAAAAGCTTCCACGATCTTTCGCTACTTCACCGAGATTTCTGATATTTTAATGAGAATTGGCTTTAAGACGCGACGAGTTCACTTAAAGAACTGTTAAAAACCTTAAGAACTCTCGCTTTATTCTTTTGGCCGCGGACTTTCAACAGTTTTTTACCACTTTAGTAATTCGGGCTCGTAAAGTTTTTTTTAAGACGTGTTGTTCCCAGTGCCGCGCCGGTTCCCCTCGTTTAGGGGATGCAAAGTGAAATCCACTTAAATTACTGAACAGAACACTTCCATTAAGGTTCAATAATTCATTTGGCCCTTTACAGTGGGCGATATAACTGTATGAAACTAGTCATTGTCCCCTCAAGGAGCAGGTGTTCAGCTTAATTGTTCTTTTCCCCTCGGGTGAAGTAACTTTTCACGGTAAATGAATGCTTGATTACGGTCCGTTACAGAACAAAGCTTGTTCGAATAACTGAAGTCATAAATAGAACGCGTTGCGCCATTATAATGTCTATAAACGTACATATTAACCATATAGGACCCTGAACATCTACTTTTACCTCAGCCACTTTGACGAAACCCCCACGCGTAACTATAACAACCAGCCGCGTTAATATTCCTCGAATATCTCGTCTCCGCTAATCGTTAGCCTTCCACGGGCGGGACAGCAACGGCAAAGGGCTCAAATATGTTCCCAAGAATCTTGGCAGCACCATTAATTAAGAACGACATTCTGACTGGACAATGGAAATTCTTGACAGAAGTATAGCGCCGCGGGCGCTCGCACACACACACACATACACGCGCGGGTGGAGCAGCCACAGACGCGAAATCAAGGTGACGAGATACACGTGTAGATTCAGACGCGTCCCTCGGGACGAAGGGCTCGTTGAAGGCCGAAGTGGGGTCGCCTTTTGTTCGCCGCTGGTAATGAGCGACGCGCGACACTCGAGAGGGATGAAACCGGACCAGCGGGTGGAAATGGACAGATCCGACGCTTCCGGTGGCTGGGAGCCGGTGTTGTTGCCGCAGAGAGGGAGAAAAACGAGCGGCCGCCTTTTCCTCAGAAAGCCCTCTTTGCCATTCTCCGTGATGCTGTGTAACGAGCGACCGATGAAACTCTAACGAGCCTTGCCCATGACTCGCGTTTCATCGCAAATAGTCCTGCAAGAGACTTATCCCTTTGCCACCCTTCCACCCTTTGCCACCCTTCCACCCTTCCACCCTTCCACCCTGCCGCCATTCCGGCTTCCTAGTTAATTCACCACGGCAGGAGGACCCCGGGTCCAGCCTGTTCGTGATTTTTCTTCAATAGGGTCACTCGATCGCGTCGCACCGACGCAAATTTGTCTGCGGGATCGTGCTGGATCGCCCTCCCTCGCGTCCAGGTGAACCATTCCGATGTTTCCGATCGCGATGCTTGCGAAGAAATTTGTGAATCGGCAGTCGAATTGCGTTCGGCTAAGTTGCAAACTCTGGTACGAGATATTGAAGAAAGGTGGAATTTTGTGTGATTTTTATTAGCCTGAAGTGTATTGCATTTATCTTGTTGCAACTTCCAGCGACTTTTGCGCTAATTATTTTGAGACACCTGAAAAGGCAGTCTGATACTTCTACTTGGAGACGAGCTAAAAGGGGCTTTCATTAGAGCTTTCATGCTTTCACTCATTAACGAGTTCGTGAAATTTGCCAAGGGAAATATAATACGGTATTTTATACGGCACGATATGTACGTTATAACAGAATGTTCCGAAATTAATTTCGCTACAAGGATCAGCGTAATTGCAAAGAATCTCAGCAATTGAACACATTCCACAAATGAGCACTTCGTTTGATTGCTCTTCCAATGGAGAGAAATTGATTGAAATCCCGCGGTAACGTGGAGTAGTGACAATTTCAAAGTGCTAGTTAGCCTCCATCGAAATTAATAACACTCGACCCTTTGCTTCCATTGACCATGCCCATTCAACTGTAACTTACGAAATTATAGAATTTGGCGTCGAGAGCGTCCCAGATAAACAACATTAACACCTCCCGCGCAAATGTCTCTCGTTTAAAATCAAGATTCTGTGATAAACGTCAAGATCCTGGCTGATTCCGGACAGCGAAGCTGCACAGCTAATTTCTTTTGTACTCTTTCTCTTCACCAGCGATGAATGAGTCTCTCCTGCTTTTACCCAGTGGAAAGTTTACTCAGTGGCTTTGCCATTTTCAAGGTTTTTCTCTGTGTAATGAACGTCCGATAATTAATAGCCGCAGTAATTGAAGGGCACGCCTAAAGTGAGGGACAAAGGATTCGCTAACACCCCGTCGCTTCGTCTGTGCGACATTTTTAATGGGACCTGTAGATTCCGGTTAATTCAATGGTCATCAATTAACAGGTTACACGGTCGATCTTAATTTCAGTTTAATTGTCACTGCGGACGTAAATTCCCTTTAAAACGTAAACCAGGTGTAGGTATCAGTCTGTACACAGAACAGCATTATCAACGCTGCAACATAATAACGAAAGTGACGTCTATATTGAATTACAATTCTTTTTAATTCAGTCGTATAATCCTCAAAGTTGCTGTAACAAGATAAACAGGCAGCTGGAAACTTGCTTGAAAGCATCGGTATCCAGACAAATTCGAACTTCGAAATCACGAAACGAGAGATGAAAATCCCTGTAACAATATCAGTTTGACATCTCCAGCAAATAAACGAAGCCACCGGGGTGCGAAAGTGCAGGCTCAGTGGGAAGTGAGAAACCTCGAAAAGGTTCGATCTCGTAAATAATTTATGGAAGTTAAAAGGTGTCCGTCGTATTCTGGGACACGGTGTTTCATAGATATTCAGAAGACAAAGTCAAAGATTCATCGGAGCGTGTCGGGGGGTAGTTTGGTCGAGAAGAAAGTCAGCGACGTTCCTCGAGGACGGTAAAGGTAGTTGGGTTCCTGTGGTCGAGGAAACGAGCACTGTATCGAACAGAAGCCGAAGGAGGAGGAGGGTTTTTTTTATCTGAATTTCACCTGCCAACCTGATAGAGAAAGGGTGTACTGTTTCTTACCCCAATCGGTCTCGTGGTAAATCTGCGCTGCAAGAAATATTTCGAATGTCGCCGGAAAGTAATTAATGCCACGTACAAAGGAATTCGAGAATGGTGCGCTTTAAAGTGGGAAAGTGGAAAGAAAGAGAACCCTTTGAAACGACGATATTTATTTCTAACTACGGCTACAAGGAAACAAGAAGTTTTCTTTGCTCGAGACTAAAATAGAGTCTGTAGAATATAATGTTTCTATCTTTATGAGAAAGAATTAATATGTATGTAGGGGAGGCCGGGGCTAAAAGTTCCGATTTCGATAAACCATAAAAATGACTGGAAAATAATGTAGTTATTCTCTTCACTATGGACTAATTTCTTGTTAAATTTATTATATCTTCTGATTTTAAGCTTGTGTTGAATATATTGTAATAGGTTTCCCATAGAAAGTAATTTATTTGTGGCTGATCGAAGCGGAACTTCTTACCCCTACATGGGGCAAGTTGTTATCGCATTGGGGTAAGTTGTTACTATGATATAAGAGTTGCCTTTTAATGAAATATTTCATTTTCTAATGAAATAAAGCAGAATTTTATTAATAATGGTTATTTATGAAGGTTCGGACCAACAAAAATGTATTATCTTTAAAAGAAAACCAAAAGCGACAGTTTTTATTTATCTTTACGCATAACTTCGATCGAAGTCGTGTCCCTTTCCGCCTTTCATTCATATGTTCGCATCTTAAAGCACAGCGGAAACAATTTATACATTTGCGGTAGGTCTGTGACGATAGCACCCCCAAATTCGAATTTTTGGAAAAACTCAACGGCATTCGTTTGTCCATCGTTTGCCCACGTTTGCCCATAAAAATTTTTTTTTGCCCACCCTCCAAAAAAAGTTATGAACAAAATAAAAAATTTGTCTTCATCACTCACGATGAATTCATTTCAATTTTTTAAAAGAAGGATACGAATATACCCGATCTGGCCACGTTTGCCCACTCTCAGATTTCATTTGCCCACCCTCCAGAATTTAAATAAAAAATAAAAACCGCGAAAACATGGGTATAGATGAAGCGATCGCGTTAAAGTTCGATTATTCTCGAAAATATTATCAAAATCGTTCTTTCAACGGTGCAGTTCGTTAGTTTAGATGTAGAAGAGATTTGCCCATCCATTAATTTCGTATGCCCACCCTTCAGAATCGAATTATTAATGAAGATAGCCAAGAAGTGCGGTACCCGTTAAAGCGATCGCGTTAAAGTTCGATTTTTCTGGAAAATATTATCAAAATCTTTCTTTCAACGATGCATATCGTTTGTCCAGATGTAGAAGAGATTTGCCCATCCATTAATTTCGTATGCCCACCCTCCAGAATCGAATTATTAATAAAGATAGCCAAGAAGTGCGGTACCCGTTGAACCGAATACCTTTCCGTTCGTTTTTTCCCGAATGAATTATCAAAATCAATTGTACTTACCGTAAAGGTTGAAGGTGTTTGGTGACATGTTATCCAAAAAATGTTGCACACACTTCTTTCTCACTTTATTGGAACGACACTTAAATTTGTATCGCTCATCGAACACTTCACACTTTTCACACATCTGCAGCATGTGCAGAATAACACCAGAGTGGTTTTCTAGTCATTTTTCACTAATTACCGCAATGATATCGCACAACGGAAAATAATATAATCTCACAGTTACTTCACGAACCGTAAATGAATGCACGGTCTCGCAAGAGTTGCGTCCGAACTCTGTAGACCGACCGACTTTCGTGCGTCGTTGGAAGGAATTCGAGGGTATCGCAGACATCTGTTTACGTTTCGGCACGTTCGATGACGACACGCAGTGTTGATACCCTAAAGGGTAGCAGCGCCGAGTGCCACTGCCGAAACGTAAACAAATGTCTGCGATAGTCTCGAATTCTTTCCAACGACGCACTTCTTGGCTATCATTATTAATAATTCGATTCTGGAGGGTGGGCATACGAAATTAATGCATGGGCAAATCTCTTTTACATCTAAACTAATGAACTGCATCGTTGAAAGAACGATTTCGATAATATTTTCCAGAAAAATCGAACTTTAACGCGATCGCTTCAACGGGTACCGCACTTCTTGGCTATCTTTATTAATAATTCGATTCTGGAGGGTGGGCATACGAAATTAATGCATGGGCAAATCTCTTCTACATCTAAACTAACGGACTGCATCGTTGAAAGACCGATTTTGATAATATTTTCTAGAAAAATCGAACTTTAACGCGATCGCTTCACCTGTACCCTTCTTTTCGAGGTTTTTATTTTTTATTTAAATTCTGGAGGGTGGGCAAATGAAATCTGAGAGTGGGCAAACGTGGCCAGGTCGGGTACATTCGTATCCTTCTATTAAAAAATTGAAATACATTCATGATGGGTGATGAAGACAAATTTTTTATTTTGTTCATAACTTTTTTTGGAGGGTGGGCAAAAAAAAATTTTTTATGGGCAAACGTGGGCAAACGAAGGACAATCATTTCCCACCGAGAAATCATTAAAATGTTTTCATGGGGGTGCTGATGCAAATTTTTTTTTGCCATAATTTTTTTTTTGAAGGGTGGGCAAACGAAATTTTTTTATGGACAAACATGGGCATACGATGAACAAACGAATGCCGTTGAGTTTTTTTAAAAAATCGAATTTGGGGGTGCTATCTTCATAGACCTATTTGCGGCGGGGCAAGTTTTTACGGTAACAACGTGCCCCAAGTCACGGTAACAACTAGCCCCTACCGACACATGTAGCAATTTCAAAGACTATTCTGCTTATACATGTATTCAAACGATAAACCCTATTACACCATGTTCTTAAATGTCATTTGATCCATAAGAACGATTCAATCTATAATATCGACGTTAAATAATTGAAATAGACCAAAATGTAATGATAGAAAAATTTTTACTTATCTGGTACGCGACTAATAGGTCCTTGCTTACAACCACACAATTCGCTGTCGCGGACGCAATTAAAATGGGCGAGAGAGTGGCGTGATCAACTCACGCGGAAAAAATAATTTAAAGTACAACGCTCTTTTTATTTTGAAGATAGAGCCGTCGGAACAACTTACCCCCGGAACTTTTAGCCCCGGTCTCCCCTACTCAAGACATGTTAAAATGTAATTTCCAAATAGAGGAATTTAGTTTAACATCGATTATAGTGCGAGCACAATGGTTAATAAATTTCTCCCCAATAATTCGTACACATGTAATTCAGTAAATGTTTGTATGTTATATGTTCTTTGCATTATCGCGTTGAAGTACTTATAAATTAAACTAATTTCACATGAGCGCAGTACCGGATAATTCCCAAAGTCCGTGAGTCGCTAGAACCAGTACATCTACGTAAATAAATGAAATATTTCGCTGCAAGCTTCTATGATAAATTAAAGACCTTGTAAAAGCCTGACGTATAGCGCGATACTCCACTGAAACGTGGTCTGATATACCACGCGTCGTACTACTGAAATGCCCGCAGCACGGACACAGCAGTTTTATTTCTCCACGTAGTGATATAATCTTGCATTGCAAATTAGCATTGAATCTTTTAATATTCGGATTTATATGCTACACAATCAAATGAAAAGTTTTTTTTTATATGGTAAGGAAACCTATGCAACCCAAACTAATTTCTGTATTCCTTTTACGACACCAAGCCAATCAAATAATTTTCCTAAAGCCCAGTGAAATGTGAAAATAATATGTCGCGCCTATCCTGTTTTGGGGTACCAAATTGTCAAATACCTTTAAATTATAATTTTAATGTCAGCTAGTAGACATAATGACTAAACAAAGACTCCAAAAGATAGCTTTTCAAAGTGCATTTTTGTTAAGTAGTTGCAGAGAAAAAACCTACTGTGAAATTAATGCAGCACAACAGAGTTGCAAAACATGCTTTTAACGAAGGTTCACTTTTTAAAGAGGAACTTTATAGCCACTATGATTTTATACTCCCTAGAGACAGACATGTTTAATATTCTCAAATTTAAGCAAGGCAAGTACTTTTTTCATAATTCATAGAAAGAATAATTTACTGTTTCCTTTATTTGACGTGAGAAACAGATATGTTTCTTGTCGTTGAGTCACCATCAATAATAATTTCTGGCAATATTGAGAGAATGGAAAGCAAAGGAAAGTCGCGCCGCGCGATACCTCTTTTTACTCCATCCAGCCATATTCTTCAACATTTTTTTTTCGTCTCTTTCCAAGCTCCTTACACTTTTCTCCGAAACGTTACGTTGCCTCGCATTCTCGGCTATACTTTCTGAAACTCTTTGCCCTCGGGCCTGAGACACCTAAAAGATTCGCACGTGGCTGTTTTATGGATACAGATGCACTTCCGTTCCTTCGACTGCTATTTTCGAATCGGAAGGAGCTGCCACCGTCTCGCGTAAGCGCGCTCCCTCACAAAAATGCGAAGCAATTTCGTACAAAATGTCGAGATTTTCCGAATCCTTGCCTCAAAACCTACTCGAGCGTATCGTGATTTTCTGGATGCTCGATTCTCGAAATATTGCCTTGATGCCACAAAAGCAGATGCGTCAGTGGTATATTCTGGTAGTCTCTTGCAATCAGCGTGACATACCACTATTATCAACACACCTTATCTTATTGTTTAACATAGCAAAATGACTACGAATGCACGTTAATTGTAAGACAGCCAATTTACACGCTACCATTCTATCTTCAAGTTCACCTTATTCCAATTTCAATATACCAGGCGGAAAATAGATTGATGTAACGTCAGTGTTGACAGTATATTAAAAGAGACACACGGGTGGTCCGTAGTTCGCTGTAACAAATAACGAAAATCCCGTGGAATTGTCTCCCACACTATTTTTCAATTTTCTTGCCTGTCTATCCGCTATTTTGCTTCTCTATTCCTCCGTCTGTTACCTGTCATCTCTCCTTTCATTTCAGGGCGCGATAAGAAAAATGATATAGAGACAATAGAAAATTGTTTTGCCATAATGAAGTCTCAAGCTTGTTGGGTACCATACTTGGCTACGTATTTCGGTACATTACGGGGATTAATTCGGCGGCAAGAAACTTGTTATATTCCATCGAGGGATAATTCACGTTGCGCACTAGAGAATTTAGGAGCCTATTGTAGCAGCCCACTGACCACCGGATTTATTATGTGCATCGCTTAAATGCCACGCGTGTCTGACAACTTCCGTGCATCGTGGATGGAAGTTATTAGGTGTACAAGTAATTGGCAGGTAAAATTACTTGAGTGATATAAGGTTATTACAGGGCTGCGAATTTCGTGTTATAGTTCGTGGAAGTGGGAGATAATTAAAGCAAGCTTCAAGCAGTTTGTGTGCACTGTGATGGTCGAAAGAGAGATTAAAACCCCAATAGTAACAGAAATAGCAATGGTTTGACGATGGAAAATTAGATTCCACGGTGCACGAGAATAACTCCGGGTAGACCAATGACATTAACACGACGACTATCCAAAACAGTTACAATTGATTCCCAAATTTACCACCTACTATTCCAAAAAAATCTATGAAAGCAACCGCGCTATCAAAGATAACTCTGTCATTCATCCTCCTCCAACATCTACCGCAATGTCTACCGAAATCCTCTTCGAAATATTCTACCAGAATTATTTCCCAGCGCCACTTTCTTACTAACTTGGCTCTGCCCTACATTGCCAGTTTCGACTGCTCATTTTAAAAAGTGAGAAAAACGCGAATGAGAATCCAACATGGGACGAATGAAACATTAAGCAAGTGCGCGCGGGTAGACCAGGCTGAAACAATGACGAAAGAGCAACGCGAAGCAGTTACGGGGAAAGGGGGCAAAAAGAAACGAGAGCAAAGGTGCGGGGGGAGCAGTGAAGATGACGGTAAAGCTTTTCTTATCTGAATTTCAAGTGCTGGCCTGTAAGAAGAATGTTGTGCTCCTTGTCTGGCCGGGGCTCCTCGCGGCAACCGTTGTACGAAACTTTCGCGATATCGTCGACGACTAATTAAAGCGCGGAATAAGAGGGGAGCAATTACCAGGACAGTTCCATTTAATTTCGTGGACCGATTTAAGACGCGGCCATGGAGAGAAGTGGGTCGTGAAACCGCGTTATATATTTGCATACGCCGCTATATACGCCGTTCTGATACTTTCCCTTATTTTATTTCGTAAAAACGGAAGTCCCGCGCGTCCGCGGCTATGCGAAATCATCGTTCCCCTATTTCGAGGATGTTGCTGCTGCGTAATGTAATTTAGCACCCTCTACTGGCACCGTAATGTATCGTTGCAAGGATCAACGCTGAGAACATCTCGAAATATCGTAGTCAGATGAAAACGTACGTGATTCGTGATGCAGTTAAAGTACCTACTTACATCCTTGGTCTTCAAGCAGACTAAAAGCACAATCACGTTTCTATAAGCAGCACAAGTACCTTTGCAAGTCTATCTTTCCAGCATAGGTGTTAAATTCGTTAGTAAATTTCTAATACTGTCGAAGTAGTTTCGCGACGTTTTGCGAGAAATTTCTGTTTCAATTTGACACTGAACATTGCATCTCATCAGGACGGGATTTGAACGAAAACCGCCGACAATTCATTCGAGTTTCCAAACAGCAGTTCAGAGCGAAATGATTTCGAAGTTGCTGTCAGGACAAAGGGGAGGATCTTCGGAATGAATTCGATTGCACCGACGTCACCGGGAGCACAAGTTATATATCGTTTTACAAAGTTAAGGACGTTAATGTTGCTCTCCGTTAGCCACGCTCCGACTGTAGAAACAGTTTCAACACCCCCCCACCCGTTATCTAACTTACGATCCTGGTAATGAAAATAGTGTTGTTCAACATTTCGCGTTGCTGTCGTTGCGTCTACCTTGCGAATGAATAAGATTGTGGAAACTGAAGAAAAAATTAATTATACCCTCCAGACAACTATAATTAAAAATCTTCACAGAATATAATTGATATTTTCAATGCAAGGGAAACGTCTAACTGGAAGGCACTGCAAAATGGATTATGAAATGAAGCAGCGTTTTAATTAATTCTAAATTAAAAGTGTCTTTCCTTGTGAAGTTTTAATTCCCAATTTTATCACAGTTATTTTAACGTAGGGTGAGTGCAGAAATGTGTGATTTTTTTTAACAGTAAAAAAGGATACTAAGAGGCGTGAATTCAGAAATTTCTTGTTTCTAACGAAACAAGAATTTAAGCCTGCTGCCTCTCTAACACTTACGTGCAACGTAAACACTTGTAGAACTATCAGACTACTCAGCCTTCATCTAACAGAAATCGGAGGATAAATGGGATACCTGATTAACAACGTCGGCTACTTTAGATGCCTATCTGCGCAATAATACTTCTTCCAAAAATTCCAACTATTCGCTCAGGAAAGATTAGAATTTTGTGACTGACAAAGCTGTTTTTCTCCACTGTTTAACCTGTAGGTATATCGATATCGTTAACCTCAGTTAATCTTATTTATCGCGCTTTATTTTTTAAATTAAAATCTGCACTGTCTAATATTCACTCAGGACAGATTAAAATTTTGTGATTGACAAAGCTGTTTTTTTAAAAAAACTTTTTTACACTGTTTAACCTGTAGGTTTATCGTTATCGTTAACCTCAGTTAATCGTATTTATCGCGTTTTATTTTTTAAATTAAAATCTGCGCTGTCTAAACCACTATCAGGAATTTCGAAATCATTCAAAAGCAAGATGTTCTTTAGTTACTCTAAACATAATACCTACACATTCAATATTTTATGCGATGTATATAGAGCAAGAATAGCACTCGCGTCTTGCGTGGAACTGTGTCTCAGAACAAGAAGAAAATGTTATACGAACATAACTACATCCATATGTCATGAAACGCTTTCTGTCTAATTCTAACGCGGCTAATGAAAAAACTAGGGAACATGTACGATCGTATAACATTTTCTTCTCATTCTGTACTCAAAGACTTTCGCTATAAAGACATTCATGTAATCGGAATTTTATGACACTACGAAGTAACGTCTTCAAATCAACGTACTGACATATAATTTACGACAAAGCTTTCAAGTAACCTTGTCGATTAACGCGATGGAGAAGCGGTTTGTACTCGATCGGAGATGCTTTTTACACGGCGCGGCACGTGCGATCTAGATTCGGCATAATCTTCCAGCTGGATTAAGTGCGAATATGGATGAGATAAAAGGTGGATTCTTTTCCAGTGGGCTCTCCCTTTCATCCCGTCGCTTCCGACCCTTTCCACCTTAATACCATTCTTATTCCCAGGTGCATTTCTTAATAATGCACCACTTTAATCTCGCGCGCGCGAGATAATACTTCGAGCTTGTAATTCGCGTTCATAACTTGGTCGGTGAAATGAGACAATTAATCAGTACCACGGCTAGTAAAATAATTCGATAAGCTTCCTCCATGCTCTCTAGCACTCTTTCCACCCCAGCCTAAATACGAGCTACTACGTAATTCTAGTTTGTTTGTTCCGGTATCAAACTACGTCACGTTCTCTGTTATCATACTTAAAGAAGAATAATTCAACACTTCGAGAGAGCATTAGACTTTGTTCTCGACAATAGCTCGCTCTAGTTTGCTTTTATGTCACATTTCATCACGACAATGAGTCACTTCTGCTTGAAGTGTTTAGACAGAGTCAATATCGTAGATAATTTGCATGCAACTTTGTTTACGGTGTTTTCTTTAAATTCTTGGTTATTAATATTCGCAGAATCCTATGTGTTTCAGTGTTAAAATTTAATGGAAGATTCAGGGACAAAGAAATTCTTATTACTCACTGATTAAAGTAGAATCAGCAGACAGTGTTCATGCGAAAGCAATAATCATAGACGAATAACATTCTAACAATATGCTTTTATGCTAAAGTTGTTGCATCGCGTATGCTGCATTTTTATGTCGCTCTTGAATTAAATAACGGTAATACAATATTCATTATTGGAATAATAACGATGATAAAGGAGAATAAAATTGTATTGCAAATAATCATGATTTATGAATTCGACTCACTCAGTGCACCTTACATTTATTAAAGTTGCAAATGATACATTCGCAGTGTAATTATGTAATTTATTATCATCATTAGCAAACTGGAATATCATACGAAAACAGCTAAAGCACATTATTATCTTGCAAATTAGAATTGAAACTCGTGAAATCACTATGTACACATAAAGTTCCCAGAGAATTTAGAAACCTTTATCAACCGTGTTATAAAACGAAAACCATACACGATTGCGAAAAGGCCTTGAACGACGCCGTTACTTTCAGCTCTTTCACAGCATGCGGTCTGCTTGATCAGTCATATCGCAGTTTACACGTGCTACCGCTCGCTTTGCTCGCACAGATCATCGTCGTGACAGTGCGTCTTTCTCGTACCGTAGAGCCCTATTTTTCCGAAGTAATTACCATGAAATTGTTAACGGTGCTCGCGGTGATTGCTTGCGTGGTCTTTGGTGCCAGGGGTGCTCGAATTTTGGCGTTATTTTCTGCGTCGGCGAAGAGTCATTACAACGTGTTCGAGCCGCTTCTGAAAAGGCTCTCAGAGAAGGGCCACGCGGTCGTCTCTGTGAATTACTTTCCTCAAAAGGTACCACTGTCTAATTTCACGGACGTGGATATTTCGGGCTCCAAGAACTTGGTAGGCGCCATACCACTGGCTATGTTCGAGAACATGCCCAAATGGGTGGGCATGAAGATACTGCTGGGAGATTTCAGCGTGTCCACGTGTGACACAGTGCTAGATCATCCCAAAGTTAAACAGATCATACAGGCTAAAGAGAAGTTTGATGTTTTCATCACCGAGATATTTATCACCGATTGTTGCCTGGGCATGGCTCATGTTTTGAACATACCTATTGTCGTGGGAGCGATCAGCAGCGTGAGCTTGCCGTGGTCAAACGAAATCATGAGGAATCCTGAAATTCCCAGCTACATTCCTAATTGGGCCAGCGGTTACACGGATCAAATGGACTTCTTCGAGAGGTCCGCTAATCTGCTGTTCTTTTTGGGCACAAAGCTTGGTTACAGGTAAGATATACCGCTGCTGTGAAAAGTATTTGATTCTCAAGAAGTTACGTGGGTAAAAATACAACACGGACGTCATGAGAGATTAGATTGGTTGACAATGAGCGTTGAAAAGTGGGAGACCATGTATCGCAACTTATCAAGGCGATATTAGGCGACTTATCAAGACGACGATGCTTCCCGTTGAGGAATGATGTGGTGAAGATCTGAGAGGAAAAACCCCTTCCCTCGTAAACGTTTCGAAATTATTCCATCTATGGTCAATAGTGACTCAAACAGTTCTAAATCAGTGACGTATCTCCGGGAAAATCACAGCGCTTCCTAATTACTTTGTTATAGATACCTTTCTGACACGTTAAGCTACGAAATCGCGAAGAAACACTTCGGTGACGATCTACCTGACTTAGATACCCTGCGATCCAAGACCTCGTTGATATTAACGAATGGGCATTCAGCTATCAGCACGCCACGTGCTCTGGCCCCAGGATTTAAGGAGCTGGGTGGCATCCATATACCGACGTCGGGTCCGCAGCCGCTACCAAATGATCTTCAGGACTATCTGGACGCCCAAGGCAAGCATGGTGTCGTTTACTTTAGTCTGGGATCGCAGGTGGACCCATCCACCATGCGAAATGAAACGCTCGCTACCTTTTACAAGGCATTCGAGCAACTGCCGCAACAAATACTATGGAAGTGCCCTGAACAGAGGATGCCCAAGCTGCCTAAGAACGTTAGGAGCATCGAATGGGCGCCACAGCTCTCCATACTGTGTACGTATACGTTCCTTTCTCCACGCACCGCCGAGTTTAATTATCGAGCCGGCATTGTCCAACCATGATTATAAAGAACTTTAAGGATTCTCTATGCTGCAAGTTCCGCGACATTTCCAACGAGTTGGTCTGGAAGTTTACGAGCAAGGGATTTGCAGATAAAAAAATATGTCCCCGAAGTTGAGGGACAAAAGCCGCCCAGTTCGTTCTATATAAAAGCACGAGGCAGAGTTCGAAGTTGCAAGAGACATGCTAAATGGAAGAAAAAACTCTCCGGCTCCGTGTAGCTGATGAGAGCGGCGTTGTCTTATTCTGCTGCAAGTTTTCAGTTTGCCTATCAAAGTGTAACTTTCTCTGTCTCCTCGTTGCTCTGTATTTTAAGGAGGGTCTATTTTCCCTCCGAAGCGACATTCCTTTTAATCCTCCGGGTATGAATTCCGGCCTCAGCTTCACTTAAAAGCTAGTCGAGGAGAGGTGTCCACGTTATCCTACATTTTGACGGATGAGGGGATGTAGGATTTGAAACGAAAAATCGTTCTTCTCTTTAGAATTGAATATTCATGATCCAATCGTTGCCTTTAATTAATTTAGTTTGGCGCGAACACGGAAGGGGTGGAACGTGTCTGCACTTTAATTGCATTTTTCCAGTTTCGTGATTTCTATTTCAAACCGCCGACGGGATCCACGGATCACGGACATTCATAAACTCTTCCGCAGTGACAGTAACTTAAGTTAGATGTACAATTCCGTTTCCCCGGCGTAGATTATTCGTTGTGCGTGGCACGCGTGTCGGGATCACGAATAATGCTTATATAAATTCTATAATAAAGCACAAAAGACGAGGGAAGCCACCGTTTACATTACACGCCGAATACATTAATCCCACTGAAATTTAATGAAAATTCCTTCCGTCGTTGCGAGGCAGCGTCCACAACGGTCCTCGTTGCGGCTGATGAAAAGAATAACATTCGATCCGATCTGCATCTGTGCCCGCTTGAAATTCCTCGCACGTGCATGCGGGAGAATGAAAATTAATGTTACGGCGAGTGAAATCGTCAAAATAGAGTTCAGTGCGAATTAAACGTCACGGCTCGCGATAAAGAAATTAAATTTCCCTAATCGAATTAGACGTATGGATATGACGCACTCAGAGATAAGTTTAAATGCGATCCAATGAACACGCGCTGGAGTCACAGAATAACAGGGCCAAAAAAAAAAATTATTCTACGAAAAGAAATGATAATTTATAAAGTAAAGTTAAACGACGCGAGATATTACGTATCGCATCGTGCGAATTTCATTCTCAAAGTGAAGAAGAACATTTTATTGCCAAGATAAGCTGCGTCATCGTACCAGTGATAGTAGTCTTACTTTGTCAAATCGTGGACCACGAATTATGAGTGACATTTAAAATTCAAATTTTCAGGGAGTGGATACCACACGTCGTGACCCCCTCGACGATCTATCGCATGTATTTGTGCTTGCATCAGATGCAATGCGTCTGCGTGACAATAACACGTTCTCCCGTATAATCGACAACTCCATTTATATCTCCGGATATTGAGCCCCGAAATCGCGTAAAACTGATTTAAAGTTGCATTATCGTTAAATAATCGGCAGACCAATTTGCTCGAATATCGATCCCCTCTTAGTGTCTATTATGCTGGGACATCGTTTACTGGTAATAATTATATTTCGCGTCGTTTGGGCGATAATAACGGCTCGTTTTATGATATTAGGAAATACGTAGAAAATATTTCAGAGAAAATATAGGTACAGTCTTATGAAGGATTGAATTAATTCTTGATTAGAAAGGTCAACAAATTAACGAAGCTTCAAGCACTGCGTCGAAGTTTCCTTCGGGAGCGCTGTTTGATAAATAGTTATTTTTCTGTTTGGAGGAACTGATTGCTAAGCCACTTTCAGGCTGAAAGTTTAAGTAATTGATAACCTTTTAATCAACGAGAACCGTCGGAGACATTATAGGATTCTACATAATTCGGCGACTTATCACACAGTAATTTATATGGCGAAGCATGATATGAGGATAATGTGTGAATTAGGACTCGGTTAAATTTAGGCCAGGTATGGGTTAAATCTTGGGACAGGTCCAAATTTGCACGTGAGTTACTTGCACGTTCCATTTCGCATGCTGTTAGCAGTCAGATCACTTTGCATGCAAACGATCGCGATTGAAGTAATTGATTTAGATGCTCGAACGGGATTCAAAATGCTGTTGACAATCCTGCTGGTGCTCGACGAATTTCGTGCCAAATTGTACCACGAGCTTGAATAATAATTGAATTACAATAAAGAAGACATTAGGAACATTAAAGCCCCATACTTTTAGAATTATCCTCCACTTTCTAACTCAAGTTGAATGCTCCTAGAGTTACCAGTGTTACCTACCTAATTCACCAATTTTAGGCATTATTGTATGGTATAAGTTCATATGAAACATCAATTTTATAAATTCTCCGCTAGGTATCTTAAAAATTTACGAAACAAACTACGTTAGCTTGAAGAAAGGAAGAAAGCAGGGACTACGGTACCAATTTATCTGCGATTTAATGTATGAAGTTGTCCATCCCCAAAAAACAGCGGTAAAGGGCTGAAAGGCAGGCGAGACATTCGTAACGTACAACTTTATCGGTCTGAAAATTACCAGGTCACCCGAATGTGCGGCTGTTTATCACACACGGTGGATTGCTTGGGACCCAAGAGGCGGTTTATTGCGGGGTACCGATCCTCGGAATGCCCCTGTTCGGGGATCAACACTTGAACATGGCCTACTTCGTGAAAAAGGGACTGGCTTTGCAGCTGGGTTACGGTCGACTTTCATACGAACCGGTATCGAAAGCTTTGAATGAACTGCTCACGAACAAGAGGTAATTAGAAGCTCCGTTCTTCGTGCAAATGGAAATTTCGTGGTTCAGATAGCGATAGAAAGGGGTGACGAGGGGCTGAAGGGTGAAGGGTATAAAGGCAGAGAGAGAGAGAGAGAGAGAGACTTTCACAACCGACACATTCGCACTATCTGCATTTGCAGAGGAATAGTAGCACGATAACCACCGCGAAGTCTACATTGAATTTTAAACATTTACGGAGCTTTATTTTACGCCAGATTTCCGCCGAGCTAATCGCGATGATCATCGAAAGATTATCTCGTAAACTTTACAGTTAATGATTTAGCGTCTATCCAAGTATTTTTGAGATTAGATTGAAGCTCACTGATAACTCCAGTGTAACGACACATTGTTTGAACTATAATACGAAATCGATGGGCGTTACGAAAACTAGCACGTTTCAATTTTCTTACGAAAAGTAACACGTTTGCCTTCGTTCTCACGAAAACTATCACGTTTCGGTTTTCGCTGCGAAAACTAGCACGTTAGAGCGGTTTGCAACGAAAAGTAGCATGTTCGGGTTTACCCCGCGTTCGCAATTCCCCCACTCTCCCTTACTTAAATTATGTAGATTAAAATTTTCATCTGTGTTTTCTTTTGGAGATTAGATGGAATTATTATTTATTAAACACTATTTTCAACAATTGAATTCTTTTAAACTGACCACGCGCTGAGACGTGGTATTCTTCGTGGCTGAATTGAAACGTGCTACTTTTCGTAACGCACTTCTATGTAGTATCTATCGCAGCTTATTATCTACTTATTGTAATCAGTTATTAATTATTTCGAGTTACTTCCCCCTTGACTAATTCAATGTATTCTATGATCGGCAGCTTCGCAGAAACAGCGAGGAAAGCTTCTCTACAGTTCAGAGATCGACAAGTACCACCTCTGGAAGAAGGTGTCTATTGGATAGAGTATTTAATTCGTCACGGACCGAATTCTTTGAAGACAGCAGCGTCAAATTTGACGTGGTATCAGTACCTGTTGCTGGACGTTCTATTAGCAATGGTAACCTCGCTATTGCTTGTCAGTTGGATCCTTTACAAATTGTTGAAGCTAGCATTCCATTGGGTGAGAACTGTGTCTATAGACAGCAAGAAGAAGCTGAACTGATCACGAGATTCAGATACGAAAAAATCGTACTACCTGACAATAAGAAGAAAGACTTGTAAATATGGTGGATAATATCGAGGTTGCAGATAAATTATATTCCATACAATTTCCACGATTTCAGTAGCTCGGTTTTATACAGGAATGAGATTATAAATTAAATTGTATAAGACACGAGTATATAACTGTAGCTTTAAGTACACTATATAATTATATAAATAATAAATCCCTTTCGTTTCGTATAAAGTTACTTAATACCAGCCAAGGAGAATTTAATTCAATGACGGGCTTCGCTTTCTTTCGCTCGATTTGATACGTTAATTTGGCATATTTATTTCTTTCAATCCTATAGACAGCGTGTACACTAAATGCAGCCGGAGCAGCGGCTTTAGAATTTCCGTTTGCGCCAAGAAAGACGGGAAAACGTCGTTACATTAGTTATAAGAGTCACCTTACACCGCGAAAAGAAGCTTTTTGCATATTCCAGCGTTATATCACTCGCGCTTTATTATGAATGCACGGACGTGGAGTGGCAAAAACAGGAAACCGGAAAAGCCGGGTGCATCTCTCTCCACGGGAGAATAAAAGCGCGGTTATAAATTGGGGGAAGCGCGGTGTCTCTTTTACGGGGCCGAATGCAATCCAATAAACTATTTAGACTTTCGTCCAGTGAAAGAAATCCCGGAGAGACGAGGAATTTCGGAGCAAATGCACGGAGAACCTCGTTTCGTCGAATTCATAATATTGCTCGACTTTTTGTTCCTGCCAGCGTTTAATTACTGATAGATTTCTTGCCGCGCTTCAATGTCGCCACAGTAAAACTGTACGGAGCAGATTAATATTTAACTTTTATATATTAGGTTCATTGATGGCCGTAAATTAATTCCGGCGCGCTTTTTGGTATTTTGATTTTCCGAACCCGACACTTCGTGAAGTATTAAATATCGTAGACTATTAGGAATTCATGTACCATTAAGGAACTAAAAGTTTCTGCTAAGTTTAGAGGTCTTCCCGGTCTAATATTGATTTTTAACGTAATACAACCCTAAACAATAGACTTTTTATACTGAAACATAAATTTATGTTTAAACTTTAAGAAAAAATTAAGAAAAGTTGAAAATAAGTATTATTTAATTATTTATAAGCTATGGAATAATATGGTGACTGGGAACTACTTAGTTTCTTAACGGTAGGTATTTCAGTTTTATACAAATTATTTCAGGTTAATTAGCCTTGCGTTTGTAAGTTTCTAAAAATTGCAAGGTAGATTAACTGTCCCGAGGTATAACTAAATTTTGGAAAATTTTGCGCGATCGACCGTCATTAGTCTTCGTGCAGCAAACGTCAATATCCGAGGAAATGAACAAAGTTTGTTTGTAATCTCGAAAATTTCGCGAGGAATACGTGAATTATATTAACGAGGAGTGTAGGCACGACCGTGCTAATACTGAAGACACGTGTGATGTAGTAAAGTGTAAGCGTTAAATATTATTAATTTAAACGAACCGACGTAGAGTACAGCTTTGACTTTCCTTCTAGAGTTGACTTGGAACGTGCGTCGCATTAGTGAAAATATCAAAGCATCCTCTGCTTTCTCCTTCGCGAGGACTACAATAAAAAAAGGTCGGGTAAGTCTTTTGAAACAGAATTTCTGCTGAGGTAAAACAGGATCTTTTGATGTTTTGCCTACCATGTGACACACACACACAACAGTTGCAAACAAAAAGTTTCATCATCTGACATTCTCATTTAACTTTGTATCAATTAACGCGCATTTTTTTTTATATCACCTCAAAGGACATATAATTCCAGCGACGCGTTGGAATATTTCCAGTAAAGCCACCGTCATTTGAAAATTGAACTTTGCGATCAACTACCCTACGCAGCTCCATTTTGTTGTGACCGAAAGCCATTAAAGAGTATTTAGCCGTGCAGAATTTTTGGGAAAGAGGATTAAAATCCGATTTTAAATAAACTGCCAAAAGAGCGGATTTAAATTTTCACCATTAGAGAGAATTGTACATACAGGGAATGTATAAGTAACAGCTTACAGTTTACGTACATTTTACATGTTTCCTTTTCACGTATTTTGTATAAAATTTAAAACTCCTCGCTCTCCTTTTGGGACGAGTCAAAGCTGCAGCGCCATCATTATTACAATCTTTTTTGCCTGCCTTTCATTATTGAGATTCTACCAAATTAGTCCTCCCGTCAAAGAGGCAAAGTGCATTAAACTCAAGTACAGTTTGGATAAAAGCATCTCTATGGTTCCCCGCTATTTCCATCTATTACGTATTCATTGATACTGCGCGTCGTCGAATCAAAGATTTAAATGCATCGTAATAAGTGGAAGAAAAGAAAACAAAGCCCAGCGTGTCCCCCTATTTACTTTGACCGGTTCTCTTTGTAAAATACTGAAATTCTTCAATTACTCATCTGAGCTCATAGGAAGGTAGTCAAAGGGTCCCCACAAAGAACGTCGCGTTAAAATAATTTATTGTAGCAAGGAATTGCATTGAAAGGCACGAGCAAAGTAGACCGGACAAAGAAAGCTAGCATTTATGGTTCCCTAGACATTACACAGCGATTCAAAGGTGACGTTACGATACAGACTCCGTACACGTACTTTAGAAGCAGAGAAGTTAGTTCCTTTTATGTACCCTTCATTTGCAAATTCTCTACTATCACTTATGAATAATCTTGTATCCTAATTGGAACAAACGAAGTAGAAAATAATCAAGAATACTCCTGTCTTATTGGGATTTACGTTTCAAGTTTGAAACACAGTATACGATTGCAAATTTAATAACACCACTCGTAAATCGCAATCAACATCCTCAGCTTAATTTCATCTATTTTCCCAGACTTTCGGAGAGGGAATGAACTGGAAAATGATTGACATACGTGCCACGAAATAGTTCACGGCATTGTCGGAATAAAATAGCATGGAACAGCAATTAGCGTATCCTTTACGTTATTATCGTAAAGCAGGGTTCTCATTTCAACTGCAACTTCTTAATTAACCATGCAATTTTAATTGCGCGGCGGCTCGTGCAGCGTTATTTTCGTCGAGGTGCCCGGGTCCGCGAGAACTCCGAAGAGTTCGTTTCCCCTCCCCGCCCGTGCTCATTAACCGTGTCTCTGGCCTTCCTTTTTCGTCATTCCGCGACAACAAGAGGACAACGGCAAGAGGGTGGACTGTGTCTAATGAGCCCCTTGCTCTTGTCCTCGGCAAGTGTGGACGAGTGCCCCTGTTTAGCTTCGCCCGAAAGACACAGGCGCAGTTGCGCTCGCGAAATAGAATAATTCCGCCCCGGCCGAAGGAACCAGCCAGCCCATCATATATCTTCATCGCGGCAACTTTTTTGACTTGCAATACGCGCCGACGGAAGGATGAAGTTTGCAATTACCAAAGTTACAAATGATCTCGGACCCTGCGGCAAGCGTTTCTGCTATTTATTTCCCGGCAGCGGTGTAACCCGATCGGCCTTTGTTTAATTCCTCGCGTTGAATAACACGACGGAAGATTGATAGTTGAATGGGAGGGAATTTTTAACGAGCAACAAATGATACGTGCCGCGAATAAGATTTACAGCGGGGAAACTTCAATTTTATTTCGACCCAATTCGCCGGCCACTAGCAAGGTGTAACTTTAATTGGACAACTGACGCCCCGTTCAATTGAATTTCGTTTTGTTAGCACGCAGACGTTGACAGCCGGCCCGCCGATTCAGTGGGAATAGGTTAACAATTATACCGACGTCTCGGCAAGAAACAGAGAAACCTATACGAGTTCATGGTCAACGTTTTCGTGAGACATGGATCCTTACCGATACAAGAGGTTTAGTACATTTGTGAAGTATTGCAATGTTTCGATATTTCACGCTTTCACGGAACAATTTTAGGCGTTTGTCTATTCAGCAACGAATGCTTTCGCGAAGCACGTTCAAACGCGGAGTACTCTTAATTTTAGCGTATCGTTTCCGTCCGAACATGAATAATCATAAACGTATCTTTAGAACCTTGAAATTGAATTAGGAAGGCACTACGATTTTCCTGACGTTAGTTTAAGCCACTATGTTTGATCGTAGACCGATTGCTCAAACATTTGGAATATTCCTGTACAAGACCGTTGCGAATGGCTGAAGAAAACGAAGGACTGCATCACAGATTCCATATTTCAGTACACGGAGCTGCTGTTTTGCACGTTTCGATCGGATACACTTTACTTCAGTATTGGATTGGTGCTCATGATACTATGGCTTTTGTATCTGTTTCTGATCTTGGGAACCGCGGCAGACAATTTGTGAGTAATCACGCTTGACCACTTAGAACTGAAAGGGACTAGATAACCTATTTCACTAATTGTTAGAATTGCTAATCAGTGAAAGTTTTCTCTTTTGAAACTTAATCTTAAATGGTCTAGAACGAAACTAAAACGATTCAGGTCGCAGTATTTACATACTTTAAAACTTTTAAATCTCTGGAGGGGGACGAGAATACTACCGAAAATAATTGGGGGATCTTCTACTTAAATCTTCAGAGCTACCCTTATTATACGATTAAAATTTAACGAAAATAATATGATATTAAGTACACGATATTTCTCTGAATTTATTATATGACTCTTTATGTAAATACCTCTAATTATCTTGAACGGTACAATAAAATTAGTAAATTTGCGTAATTATAGCTTTTCCCAATTTTCATCAGGCTTTCAAATTGTTTGAATCAAATCATTTGATATTAAGACAGGGTGAGAATTTATAAAAATGTACCTAAACCAAGTATCAGAGTTTATCACAGATTATTTTATTATATTTCGGGCTACCTTAATCGCGTAATGACTTCTATTAAAAAATAATAATGTCTATTAACTACTCTAGAAATCAATATTTCTATTAACTGTTCCAGAAATTATTAAATCTATTGACTACTTGAACCTCTAACTTTCGAAATCTTGATCTCTATTACCATAAAGTTACCCATTTTATGTGCACTTATTCCATGAAATTCTTATAAGGTGTTACAAGTATACTTTATGTCGTACTCAGAGCGTGTTGGAACACATTCGCCAGCGCGGCTGTCTCCTCGTGTCCTTAATGCCCCACACAAAGAACAGGGAATCTCGAAATGATTGTTAATAAAATGGTTATGGCGGGAATCGAATCTCTATGATTTTCCATAAAACCGCTGGGTGTCGATGGTCCCTCGACGCGTAAAGTCTTTCACGGCACATTGTGTTCGGTAAAGGGTGAATTATGACTCATCGTGTGCGTGCGAATCGACGTACTTCCGCACGGGGAACCGATCTGCACTTTAATCCAGACGGTCGAGGAAGCTTTATGCTTCGCCGTTAAAAAGAAACGATTCCCTTCCAGCGACGGCCGGGCCGGCCACTTTCTACCCTAATAAAACTGGAACATGTCGGTGATAATAATTCCACGATATCATCGTGGCCGCGACTCGCATGATTCAAGCACCACGTAAGCATTTACACACTGTTATCGGTTTCCGCGGCGGCTTTCGATGGGCGTAGGCGTGATAAACGCCAACGTCCGATCATAAATTTTAGAAGAAGACCGCGTGCTCCACTATTTCCCAGCGAGCGCTTCACGTCGCGCAATACAAGATCCCCTTAACGAACACGATGAAAAGCAATTGGAATCAGAAGCGTGCCTATACACGCTTCTCCTGACGACGGATCATTCTTTCCCACGCCCTCGGCTCGAAGAAACTACCTATCCCGAATTCTCAATGAAATTTTCTCCCCGAGCGTTGCACCACCTGCTTCTCGCTCCCCGATCTAATCGAAATCCGTCGGAGAGCGTGCTCCTTTCCGAACATGCGCCAGCTTGATCAACCCGTAATTCGTTTAACGTGCCTCGCTGCCGCATTTACAAATGCAGCCGCATCGAAATTCAATTCGCGACAGAGGGCAGGACAGCGTTAGGTGTACGTACTAGGTATGTACGCGGTGCTCGCGCAAACGGTAGGGTTGTCGGGAATAAAATATCAAGAGGGGCGAATGGCGGGGAGCAACTTGGATGTTGTCAAATATCGGGCAAGGATCGATCGTCGTAAATTAATCGTCACCACCCACTTTTCCATCTCCACCCTTTCACTTTCCCTCTCTTATCCCTGTCTGCCTCTGTCCAGCCAACCCCCTCGACACCCTACGTTGCCCCCGTCTTTTTTCATTCCCTCTGTCTGTGCAGCTTCTGCCCGTCACTGGCGGTGATAGCCAGTGTAATGCGGCTGTCGGAGAATATAGCCGGGGTGACGATATTGGCATTCG
This sequence comes from Andrena cerasifolii, assembly GCF_050908995.1. NCBI lineage: Eukaryota > Metazoa > Arthropoda > Insecta > Hymenoptera > Andrenidae > Andrena > Andrena cerasifolii. The sequence goes on along the minus strand of NC_135124.1, from coordinate 9,880,737 downwards.
GAAACGGTGCTCCTGACATCTTCACGTCCCTCGTATCGGGCAGCGAGGAAGGGATAATAATGTTCACGGAATTAATCGGCGCTGGAATCTTCGTGACGGCGATCATCGCCGGTTCCGTGGCGGTGGTCAAGCCCTTTCGAGTACACATGAAACCCCTCATGAGGGACGCCTGCTTCTACATGGTGTCGATATGCTGGATCAGCTACGTCGTGAAAGACGAGACGATTCACCTGTGGGAAGCTCTAAGTACGCGCGCAACTCTCCCCTCTGAATAACCTGCGCGATTCTAATCGCGTCTTTTGTTCCGTGCCTGGCCACTTGACGCGACGACTGGTCTCACGGTGCAGTTTAGCTGTTATCGGGGGAATTCTTTCGGGTGGATACGCGGATGCATGTGGATAACACGCACTAACTTAGTGTTAGTTACAGAGAGAACTGTGTATTTACCGAGGAAATTTATATTTTTATCAACTATCAGCGTACAAATTTCCTCTGTTTGCAGAGATTTAGGGGGGTTATTGTGTAACAGCCCCCGAAATTTATGATTTTTTTTTAAAATACTACTGTTAATATTGCATTAAACTCTTTTAGGATATAAGGAGGCATCTTTAAAATTATTGAATTTTTTTTAAGTCGATCCTTCTTCTTATTTATTAATCTCTTCGATGATATTGGCGTCAGGTGTAGCACCTGTTACAGTCATCTGATTGCAAAAAGAAGACAATTTTCTTAAAGTTAAATAATTTACGCTGGGACTGGACCTAAAATTTTAATTTTAGCTTTTATTTATAATGCTTTTTTCGTCGATATAAAGAATAGTACGAAAATTTGTCTAAGGAAACAACTGAATTTTTCTTTCAAACTCTACAACTCGTTCAATCCCAGCGTAAACTATCCAACTTTAAGAAACTTCTATTTTTTGCAATCAGATGACTGTGATAGATGCTACACATCCCGCCAACAGGAGTTACATCGTCGAAGGGGTGGACAATTTTCCACAATAATAAATAAATAATAAGAAGGATCGACATAAAAAAATCTGCGTGTTTAAAGATGCCTCCATATATCCCAAAAGAGTTTAATCCAATATGACCAACAGTTCTTTAAAAAAAATCTTAAATATCAGTTACTTTTGGGGCTGTTAGACAAGAATCCCTCCTTAAGTCAATTCAATATCCATCCAATGACAACTCAGTTGAATTCGTGCAGGTAATTGTGTAATGTTTGCAAAAAACATCGACGTGCTTCGTTCGCTAGCGTTTAAATCCGCAAACATTTTTGAAAGTGGAATATCATTCGAGTTTATGCGATTAAGGGTGGAGAGGCGTAGAAACGAGTGCTTACGTAGAATCGAAATTACTTGGGAAACGCTTAAGAGAGATGTACTACGCACACCGCGCTTCGTAGCAATGGGAACGTTTATCTATGGGATGCTGTAAGTATGCGGTTTAATTCTGCAATAACGATAACTTCGGGGCGAATTTAATTAAGCAAAGCCGCGATCTTTCTGCCGTTGGTTTCCTCGCAATCTGGCCACCGACGAATTTCTACTGCACTCCCTGATAAGCCCCCAACACAGAGGAAGAGTGGGCTACCTTTGAACCGGGCTAAATACATGAGCGGAAAATTCAAAAATCACTTTAAAAGAAGCAATTAAACTTTTTCCCCTGGAACGATTAAAACTCCATTCGAAAGCCACCATCAATTGAATGTTTCTCTCGTTTTTGAGAGAGGGCACGCGAATGGAAATGAAATTGGTGGCGCGACGGGACGCGCGGTTGCGTAACATCCGTTTCGCCAGTTATGAATTTTCAAAAACAATTTCACGCGTGCTACAGCCGAACGGAACGCGCCCGTTCAACGATGAAACAGCGAAGAACGAAATTAATAAGTCCCTACTTTTTTCCCGTTGCCCGATTTAAGGAGAGATTTACAACGCGCCAGCGAGAGTTTCCGTGTCGTATCGCGACTAATTAATTATACCTGCAACGGCTGCTGCAGATGCGTTTTTAACGTTGATGCATTTTAATTGCAGGCTTCATAGGTTGTTACGCGCTGTTCATCGTCACGGTGGTGCTCATGCAGATGTACGACAACCGAGAGGCGATGGTGAAAAGTGAGTTTCCGTTTAAGTGATTTTTCGATGGACTCGAGATCGCGCGGCCGAACCTTGACCGGGAGAAAGGGTTGCAAATGCCCCAGGGCGATATAAGCGTATCGCGTCAAATCCCAGGTGAACCCATTTGAAAGAATAACTGTGCCTCGCGTTTAAACGGCGAGGCATAATGCGACCGCGGCGCGCTATTATTCTTGAAAATGGAAATGCGAAAGGAGATATAAATCCGAGGCGATTATAGTAGCACGAAGTGGTGAAATAATTGCAGAAACCTGATCGTTCCGTAGCAATTACGCATCGCAATGCTGAAGCAAGGAAAACTTCGATAAAGTGACATTGCATACCGTTGAATCTGAATCAGGATCGCTTTTCTCCAATGAGAAAAAATGAAATAAGTTGATTCGACTTCATTTGTCTCTGTCTTTTTTTCTGTCAACATAGATACGGCTTCTTTTACTCCTTGCAGTTAGACGATGTTCACTTTGGTTTACAAATTAAATGAGGCTCGAAGTTGCCCGTACGCAGTGTTTTATTAATTTGTATGCTTAGCATGGAAGTGAAACATTACGCGTTCGTAAAAGCCTGAAATTATGTCGAAATGGTCCTTGGGTAAAGTAAAGGACAAAAAGGTCGCCTGCGCCGGTGCAGCTATCGATCCTCTCCCTTGAAGGTTTCCTTGCGTACTTTTACAGACAGGATCCCAAGTGTAGCGGATCCAGACGTCCTGCGCACTTACTTGGCGAACAAGGACGCAACCACCGTACCCAAGATTCCCGTGAGGAGTCGTGCTGTTGGACTGAGAGCTAAGCTGGGTACGAGTGTTGCTTCCACGATTGACCATCCGCCCTCCAGAACTCCATTAAATTAAAATTAAACAAGTCGTTTCCACGAATCTCTGATTCGTCCTTTTAGAAACGTTCCCAAAGCCTAGCGAAAACACGGAGGCCCGTCATCTCTGTGTTAGAAATGCACTTTAGTGCCTCCACCTACTTATGCGTTTGCATCCTTTCAGAATTTGTAACTAAATTTCTCGAAAACTTCCATTAATGGAAGTGGAGACTTTAACGTTGTTTCCAATTACAAATTCTGCCACGTATCATGTCGCGGCATCTAATAAAGGCTGCTTTAAACACTAGACTATACGGTGGCGTGTATTGTTCGAAGCGTCTTGGAAACTAAGTAGATTCGTCGTCCCTCGTAACGATGTTTTTGCTCAACATATTTTTTTCTAACGAGCCTCCGTGTTTTTCAAACCAATTAGCTATCGACTCGTAAGTTGAAACTTTATTTGCGCCTTCCACGTATCAGATGTCGCGATTGCAACGGAATTGGAGAGGGAAAGGGCGCGCAATAATTTGACGATGGATGAGACTGTGGAGGAAGCTGAAGACACCGCCAGGCCAAAGGGACTTTTCAGGGAATTTCTGTACGACGTTAATCCGATAGGCGGGGAGGATTGGACAAACGCGAACCTGCTCTTTAAATTCATTTTAATTATCCGCTCACCTGCCATGTTCCTACTTCAATTATTTATCCCCCTTGTGAACACGACTGCCGCAAAGCAAGGCTGGTCCAAGCTGCTAAATTGCTTCCAGCTGTGTGTGACACCGACGATGGCATTGTTTCTATTAAACGGTTAGTCGTATTAATTGTCGCGACTTCTACGGTCGCCGTTATAAATTGCCCTCGCTAATAAAAGCCCGAGCTTTCCCAGACATGTTTTCAGGCGCGATGAAATATGTTTAAGCTCGTGTTCCTATTTTTTTTCTTGTTTTTTTTAATATACAAATCGCCGGTGTTTTGTCAGAATTGAAACAAATTGTCGTACGTTCACAGTTTTAATTGATATACCAGTCCCGATAGGATGAGAAATTCCAGCAATATTTTAGCGAGAATTGCCGTCGAATTTTTCACAACGAACAACGATGCTGTGTAACAAAAAACAAACTTCTACTATCGATTTTCATGGGCGCGAAGAATAAGCGACAGGAATATTGCAATCCTAGCATTTTTGGGCTAGAGAATAAATATATACCCATCCGATGCTTCTTCTCCGTAGCAATCGTTATCGTTGTACCAAAAAATCGCCTGGCTAAAGTAGTTAGCAGACCGAAACACTTCGGTTAGTCGGCCCTGTCCCCGTCTCATTTTCGCCCCATCTTTCGCAGTCTGGCGAGGAAGCCTTGGCCCGATTCCAATAGCGCCGATATTCCTCGTTGTCGGCACTGTAATTGGTGTAATTGTGTTTCTAACGACCCACGTGGATCGCCTACCAAAGTTTCATAACGTGAGTACTTCTTTTTTTTCCAACCTCTTCGCGATCCGAGCTTCCGTGCTTGGCGCGCTCCTGCACACCCGCTCGCCCGTAACGGTAGCCGACAAATTAATTGCAGGTTTTTGCATTTCTCGGATTCTTGGCCGCCATGCTGACCGTCTATCTGCTAGCTGGGGAGGTAATGGCAGTTCTCCAATGCATAGGCTATGCTTTCAGTATATCGGACGCCATGCTGGGTATCACGTTCCTCGCGTGGGGTAACAGTGTTGGTGGTGAGTGGTAAAAGTATGCCATTTTAATTTTTAAACTTCAAGTCTTCTTCTTCGTTAGCGACGTCGAAAGAAGTGATGAAATGCTACATTTCTCTATTACATCTAGTAGATAAATAGTCCTTCCCTTGATTCATCCAGATTTTGTCCGATTGTCCCTAACGTCTCACTCTTTAAATATTTACAAAAGAATCGAGAGAGGACTCTTGGTCTGTGAAGTCTAGTCTACCCTTTATGCTGGGCTTCACTGTTCACCGATACCAGACGAAACGTGTTTTAGACATGATATCAAACATCGCCATAGCCAGGCAGGGATTTCCACGAATGGGATTTGCGGCCTGCTTTGGAGGGCCGATGTTCAATACGCTCCTAGGATTAGGTCTAACTTACGGAATAGCTGCTGCCGGAGAACCCTATCGACAGATGGATATGAGGATGAGCGACATGGCACCAGGCTGTTTGGCTTTCCTCCTGTGCTCATTGCTAATTACCATCGCCTACTTTAATATCACTGGCGCGGTGGCTCGAAAGTCCTACGGATACGTTTTGTACTCTATATACTTAGCGTTTATTCTCGTTCAGTTCCTCAGTGAACTTCACGTGATCCACCCTCTGGGTACCGATCATCGTCCAGAGTAACGAATAAAGTTCATTAATTTAATACGTCTCCCTGCCACTTATCCATTACCGCCCCTAAATAGCTGTCCTAGATGGAGCACATCTTCCCACGTTCCCAGCGGGGCGCGGAGCGTAATGTCCGATAGCTAATGCAAAGATCGCTGCTGGCATTACCGTCTAATCTCTGGCCGTCTTATCCGGCTTCGGTGGATTTCCGTGGGACGCCGGGGAAAAAAGGGCTATTCAAGGGAAAATGGAGCGAACGGCCGACCAAAATGGTGGCCAATTTGTAAGCGTGCAAGTTAACGAGCCCATTCACCGAAACGGCCATTCGTCTTTCCGTTAATGCAATCAGCACATTTCGCTCGCGCACTTTCGCATTCGTTTCCCGTGGCGCGGCCGCTCGCGAGTGAACACCCCGAACACCTCTGTTCCACTAATTACCTATAAAATTAACGACACGTCTCCCTGTTCGAGTCGATGTCAGCGGAGCTTCCTAGCAGATAATTAACCATATTCCGCAGGCGGACGACGTCATTATGGGTAGCTGGAACCGGGCTTGTATTGTTCCGTCGTTAACCCTTTCATTTCCGTCTGTGCCGAGAATTTCGACGTCTCAAAATATTCGCGCTAACTACCACCTGAACGCTAGTTGCCAATTATAGTGCGCGACGTGTACGTACGCGACAGTGTGATTGTATGATTAACCAAAGGATTCGCTTGCCCTTTCCATCGCGATATCGTTATAATGATACAGCGATACCATAGGCGCTTTCGTGATCCCAGAATTTCTGTACCAAGATTTACTATCGACTTGCACCAAAGTACGATCGTACTTTACAGAAATCGTCTGACTATGAACAATGGTGGTAGCGAAGCTCGGGATATTACCAAAACCGTACATACATTATTCTTAATTGAAATTGCTTGCCATTGAAATTAGCTTGAAACTCAGAGCCACGAATATTCCCAGCGAGAAACGGGAAAGAACTGGAATAGGAGACCCAATTAACGTTTCTTACGTAAATGTGTATATAACTATTCAGAATGGCTTGACGCAATTGAAACTCTTGCGTAATTCAACCTAAAGTGAACAGAACAACGCGATCGACTAGGCAGCATTAATTAAAGCGTATGGAACGTCTCGCGTATGTTGATAAGCAAAATATATCGCGTACTTAAATATCACTTGCGTTAGCAAACATTAAGTATTCGTAATTCCCGTTTGTTTGATCATGAATATTCATCGGCGCGTAATCCGTGCCTCTCGACTCTCATTTGCAAACAATTTTACAAACGACCCCGATGAAGAGAGAGAGAGAGAGAGAGAGAGAGAGAGAGAGAGAGAGAGAGAGAAAAGATAAGAAGGAGGTGGGAGCCCGGCCCTTTGACCCTTATCGGTCAAGACCGCCCGTGTTTGTCGCCCGTTCAATCTTAGTCCCTGTGATAACATCGCGCTAGCAGATCCATTAGCCTCCACGCCGAAACACCCTCGATTCTACGTTTTGATAAGCCCAACACGTATCGCGTGTATCCGCCACGAACGCATGCCCACGTCGGCGGATGATTCCGTCGAATTTCTGTCCGCGTCACCGCAGACTGATTAAAACTTCTAACGATTTAAATATATTCCGCGTAATCGAAATTTTGATGAACACAAAAATTGGATTTCCACGTTATAAAAGCGAAATGAAAGCACCAGCAACCCCGTTCTCGTCGCAGCTTCGCCGATAAAAAAGCTGCGTGTTACGGAAAAATCACAGTTCCATAGCGGATTATGGCAGTGTCCTGTATAAGTTTAAAAGAACGTAAAGTGTTTCTACTTTCCGTCCTTAAAACACCCACGAACGATTTTACTTCTGCATGCGCGTAACCGGATAACAGCCTGCCGGTTCTAAATCACGCAGGCTGTTACTTAATGCTCCCATTCGTCGACAGAAACTAAAATCCGTTCGGTATTTCACGGGCGGTTTGTTCTCGCCCTGCCGAACGACTTGGCGACAATAAAGCTACTCGATAGAGTCTTACGCATAAATTCGACAGTATCTCCATAATCCGGGGAGCGTCGCCTGTAGAAACGGTTTGAAAAATTCTCAATGGTAAATACGTGGAGATATCGTCTGGCGTAGGTACATTCCGCGACAAGAGTGTATCGTAACGGATGGAAATTTACGGTTCCCGCGCCGCTCGGTATCGCGATATCTCACGGTCTTATGAAGTATCCCGAGGAGGGAACACGGCCGTTTACATGTGCAAACGGCGCGCGTAAAACCAACTTCTAGCCGCGCAGAAATATGAAAGCAGGCAGGCAACATTAACGTTGACTCGCCGCTCTCCCTCCCCCGCGGCCTGGCCATTTTGTCTTCCCGCCCCTGATACAGATATTGCCGAGGCATTGTTCCCGGCGGGCTTTACAGCGTGTGTGCCAACAGAGCCGCTCATTGTGCGCCCCCGACCGAAAGTTTAATTCCCAGCCAGCCACAGCTATCCATTCTTTCGGCCTGCTAGAATGCCGATGGAACAATGAACGAAGACGACTCGCCGGGAGGAAAGTGTCGTCACCGCGGGATTCACGGCCTTGCTGGACGCCTCCTTTCTTTTTTTTTTTTACGACCGGTCTAACCCTGCGAGGCTCGCAGGATGAGATTCGTCCCGAAACGGAGGACTCGTCATGTTGTAAAAGGCGGAAAGAGTTAGGGCGGAAGGACGCGATAGGCAGAGACAGAGGGACTCGCCAAAGGCAAGTAGAGCGGAGACTAGGCGAGCTAGACGAAACCAGAAAGACAAAGTTGGGGAAGTTGGTTGAAAACTTAGTTCTTTTCAACGAGAAGGAACTGGGTGGCCAGAATAGCTAATTATTCCTTTGTCCGGAGAGTAAAACGTTAGAGTAGTAGAGAATTTGGATTCTGAAATCTGAATGGCACACCCCCCAGTGAGTGTAGAAATTATTTCTCAGCGAATGGGAACTGTCAGTAGCTGGAAATTTTGTCGGAATTTTTCCGCGCCGACGTTGCACCGAGACGGAAATAGAATAAATGATTGTGCTTCGCGTGTTCATTAGTGGCAATTAATCGCGACCCCTGTGTAACGTGGGCGCAACCCCCCAAAAATGCGGCAGTCACAGGAAATGTATAAATCCATTAGTTACGACCAATTAAATTTAATTATGTATTAAATGCTCGGGGCGATACGTTACACGCGGCCCGCCACAACGCGAAAACATATCTCTCTGACTGTTTAAACTGACAATACCGAGGGCGTTTAAAAACCACCCGATGTTTTTCGCGGGTCGAATCGATTGCGAGTTGTTTGAGAGAGTGGAGGCAAATACTGGATTGTTGCCCGGGCACCATGGGAAACTGCGCGTTTACGGCGGTGCCAGCCAAAAACTCCTTTTCATTCCAGCCGTTTATTTGCAACTGAATATGACGTGAAATATAACGAATGCGGGAAATCTTATGCTTGTGTGTGCGCGCTTCCACCCCCTTTTTTTTTTGGTCGCTGTGGCACTTGAAACATCGTGGGCAACGGCGGGGGAGATTTCGCAGGGAAACAACGCGATAGTGAACACAATACTCGAACCGGAATTTTTGTTCAAACCGTTGCGGAGGATTTAGCACGTCCGTAAAAAATGCCACTTTTTATCTGCAACTTTTTGGTAAAAAGAATTTACTACGGAATTTGTGGAAAGTGAATAATGGAGGTAGTACGTTACTATTATAAAAATGATTATCACGAGGGGCAACGTAGTTGTACGGGAGCGATAAAATTTTTCATACAAATGTGCCAACAATGGAGTCCGCGTTGCGCTCCGAATGTTCACTTTTTCGAAGAAGTATATTTGACAAATATAGGTAAAAGAGGGGTGAATGCATTAGACACGAACTCTTCGAGGGGTAGGAGCTGGATTCGTGCCCAACACCTACCGAGAAATTCTTGCCTGGTCTTTCACGTGCCAACTCGAGTTAACGTCTCCTTCGTCTGAAGCACCTATTCAGATCAAACCTACCATTAACGTACTGTATATATAATACAAGCGAAGTAACAATTACACCCTTATTTACCACTTGTTTAGATTCTACAACTACTTCACGCGCCTATGTATAATTAGCATCGATTGAGATTATTTCAACGACGAACCTGCTGGTCCCCAAAAGCTAGGAAGAGGAATCTGTAACCGAGTCGTGTGAATTTTCTTATTTCTGCCCGAGACTCGAGACCACGCGAGCTATAAAACCGAAGGATCCTGGTAGCAGCAGTCACTGGACGGCTGCCCAATGTGGGTGGACAAAATTCCTCAGGCTAGTCGTGCGGGTTTGCATACGCTCCTTTGAGGGCGGCGAATGTCGAAGATATTGAACATTAACAAGCCGGAAGAATATGACGATAGGTCTGGCGTCGCGAAAACGCTGGACAGAGGTGAACTGGACGTGGCTGCAGGAAGCGGAGAGAAGAGGGAGCCTTTTGGCCCCGCCGCGCCGCGTCAGCGAGCTTCGATATTGTCCTCTATCCTAACGGTCATTCAGCGTATTCACATGGAAAACCCGGAGATACTTATGCACATTGCCTCTTCCCTCGACTTTTCTCCGCACGTGTGCACCCCGATAACAGGGAAACACGTGCGTGCGCTTCTCTCCGCTTCCGGCACCGGCGGCTGTGTCCGGAGCACGTTCCACCGGAAATATAATGCACACTGGCTATACGCCTGGTACGCGTGCCATCATTCTCGTTTAGTTGAAACGGGGATAATGCCATGCACGCCGGAGGAGTAAGCGGCCAGGTAAACAATAAAAAGAGACTCGTTGCTGAGGGTAGTTTTTTTACTTGGGCGGGGACTATAGTGGCAGTAGATTAAGAATTATTCTTTGACGTGGATTTAGGAAGATATAATTTAGAGAATGTTACATTTATATTGTATCTGTTTGTGTCAGTAGAATATTGGGAATTCGCAACCCTTAAAACTTTGCTGGAAATTGTAGAAAGTTTCTTGGTACTTTATGACTTTTTTTTATTGATTTTAAATTTACATACCCATCTGGCAAGAATGAAAAATTCTGCATTAAAGGGAGTGATTCTCATTATCTCTCGCTATTGTTTTATAATTTGCTGCATTTTAATTAAACCTGGTTTAATTTGATGCCCCAACTGGACGCGATCGACGTTCTGTCGACTCTTTAGTGCACGTGCGCTTCCGGCGGGCAACACATGTGCGCGTTTGCTTGCCCACGTTGTACGCCTGAATATTATTGAAATACAATCCGAAAACGTTAATAGCGTTTTGTTAATGCCCGTCTACGGACCACTGTGCGCGCCCTTCCCGCCCCTCGCCATTAAAATGTTTCATTAATTAAAATCAAAATGCAATACGTTTTTAGCGCCGCACTTTGGAAACTATTTTGCCGAGATGCATATTGATAGGTTATCAATGAATCTTTACAGCCGCGTGTCCTTTTCAATTAAATATCGCGCATATATTTGAATTGCAAATCGTTACATGATAAATTACAAGATGTACTGCTCGCGTAATTGTTTTTCGAACACGAATTTACCATAATTGAATTCTGTTATACCGAAATGCCCGACTGAAGAGGTTCTTGAAACATTCTGTATTTCATGTATGACTCGCAAATGTCACGAATGAAAATTTCGAATATTTTTAACGTCTCTGGCAGTCTTCTTTCGATTGGAAAATTTGTCATACTTAATTAAATATTTTATTGAATTTTATGAGATATCATGCACAGCGATCGCATTGTTTTTGTTACTTTCCCCTGTTTCCTCTTTGCATCTTCCAAAAAAAAACTGTGCCATTGAAAAGTTCAGCTGTTTTCGGTAATTATTAGTATACCGTCCGATCGCGTTTTCAAGGATCAATAAAAAGCTTGCTGAGAAAGATGTTACTTCTCTTGTTTCTTACGGCGACGATATTAAGCGTCCAATACTTTGAGTCGACGTTCCGATACCACAGCTAAGTAAACTGTATTGGCTCGCGGCTTCAATATTACTTTCGCTGAACTTCCGTCATTAATTCGGTGAACTTTAAAAGAAACCATGAAGGCAATATCTTCCTCGAGACCGAGTGTATGAGAGATTCTTCTCGCGCAACAGATCTCCGTAAACTAACCCTGTGTTTTTTAAATGCAATCACGGAAACATTGAAAATTAAACAGAATTCTAATCTGCAGGAAGAGAATGAAGAAAAGATCATCAAATCTTAAAAAATTCCAAAAAAGCAAACCACAAACCTCAAAATAATAATTCAGACTTCGCTTAATATTATATTAGAAGGTTTCTCAATTTAACATCAGACAATATAAACCCTTGACAATATAAATCTGAATAAAGCTTTTATAAAGTCACGTTTCTACGTGTATAACATGCAGCAAGGAACACTTCAGCTTTTCTGTTAGCTATTATCTCTGAAAAGCAGCCTTTTTTTTTAAAAAAAAAACTTGAGGCATCTTTAACGTTTCGAAATCGTTAGGTCGATATGATGCACCGACACTCTCCTGTGCCGCATTTTTTCCTATTCACGTTCAAACTTACTCAACTCTACTCTTTTTCCACCCTCGCCGTGCCGATACTTCCATCTCTTTTATTCCGAGGTTCAGCAAGTTTGATACGCTGCCGGGCGGATATATCGCAGCCAGATAGAATATATAATACCTGTGAGATATTATGCCTGCATTACTTGCCCTGGCCACATCGGTAACGGCCCAACACAATGATGGAGTGGGCACTTACACTCGATTTGGATCAGATAGCTTCGATACCACCTATGGGTTTTTTTCGGTTTTCGAATCTGGTGATTTACACGGCCGACGTGTAGGCCGGCTATGTTGGTGGAATTCATAACTCCACCGTGACAAGGAAGCCCAAGCGTTTACACAGTTATAGATCGATTAGAACGAATGTTGCAAGGAAACTGTTCGAGACATGTTTGGTAATCGCAGATACGTAAACGCGTTTGTGAACGTCTCCTTGCGTTTCTATTCTATTTCATCAGGTTTCGACGTACACTCGATCTGCAATCTTTAATAAGCCCCTTCCATACAGAGAGCGCACTTATTCCCTCCCACGTAACCGTTGAGTCTTGCATTTTAGACCGATAGCGGAATCTAGAAATACGTATATGTATACACGTGCGATACCATCAATCGCATTTTCCAGGCAAATTATTCTCGCGGCACCGGGACACGTCGAAACGAAGATTTCCCTGCCGCATGCATGATCGAGCGCGAAAAGAACTTTTAAGAAACGAACTTGGCGAAGCAGAAAATGTTCGACGAACGGCAGTAGTTAGAATTGTGATGAAGAAACGCCAAATGGATTTACCACATTTTAAATCACGATAATGTGTATCATTCTGCGGGAGAGCATTGTGGGGCATTTAAACGACGAAGGAAATGAAAGGAAATGGCGACGCAGATGAAAGCTAAGTAGAGTGAGGGAACTATACGCCAGAGGGACGTTTAAGCTCGTTTACGGTGAGGTAGTTTAGTAGGAAGTATGTGTATTCGGTTGTCGAGAAACTAACGCCGTTTAAAGTAGCGAAAGTTAGAGATATTGAAGTTTACGTACTAAGGTTTGCATGGAACATGACAGAATTATGGCGCTGAACTTCCGACGATAAGTGCGATGCTAAGTCGCTGGATTTTCCAAATTCTTACGGGAAGCAAAATATATTCGCTTGATGAAAGCTAACTACGTAGTCAATAATTTATGTGCAAGGTGTTACAAATATTGGAAGCCTAGATGCAAAGTCAATGACGCGAATTTCCTAGCAGATTACTGTAAATCAGATGTACAGTAGCGTCTTCACAAACCCTTAATATGAAGTGTATTTGCCTCGTTTTAACCGAACCCTCTGCGTGACAGCTTCCCTCGGTACCGCGACGTTAAATGCTAAAAAATTCCACATCTCCAGCCTCGAAATTCGAATTTCCAGGTGGATATAGTTCGTCGCTCACACGGCTCAAGCGACGAAACGTGGCCTTTTAGAATTTTTTGCGAGGCTATAACATGCTCCTTTCAAAATTCAGATCCCAGAGTGCACTTGTACCTAAGGGGACAGCTTGTTGCGTCACTTCCAGAAAAAAGAGAACCGTTGCAATCTTACTTACACCCAACGACTGATTACTCCCTCGCTGTTCCGCAATTTCGCAGAGGGAAAAGTACAACAGAAGGACCAGCGTTCCTCGCCCCTTTTTTCAGATCAAAATGCTCTACGAAAGATAAAAGTCGTGGAAAACTTTTTAATCCATGAAAATGCATGCAATACGAAGATTTAACAAACAATTTCTGTCCGTCAAGAAGAGCGCTTTAGTTCAGCGAGAGGAGTCGCAGGGACGTCGCAAAGAGGATAAAAGTTAACCGACGAGGAAGATTCGTCTTGTGTAAGCAGAGACAGCAAGTTTGCTTTGTTATTAAATAAGAATAATAATTTCAAATGAAAATACTTTAAGAATTGCAGTGTACATCGCGTTTGCATTGCAGGACTTTCGAACTTCAATCTCGGGCCGTATTCTTAACCACTTTATTCTAAAAATTTCAAATAAAATCGCAACTCTGATTGAACCGTGCACTTTCAAAATTAACCTTCGAAATTACATTTTCCATTTCCTCATTGAGGAGCGCATTCCGAGAATGATACATTATAAATCGTGCAGAGGATCTCGCTTCCCTATGTATTAATAAACCAGTGACCTCGATCGAATAGATCTCCTATTAAATAACTTTACACGGTTAAAATCTCATTCACTCGGCTATGTAAATTTTAGAAGCCGATTGGTGAATTTACTAGTTCAATTAATACCTACCTACCATTTCGGGAGAGTTTTGAAAATGTAATGCACTCTTGGAGCCTCGTAGACTGCAGAATCGCGAAGGAGCTTCTAAGTTGCGAAATTTAAAGAGTCTTGCCAGAAAATTTCTACGCGACGTCGATAATCCAAATTACACTCGTAAATATGTTTAATAGTTCTTACCCAATCTACACCGATACCTTCAATCGCGACTTTGGAGCTGAAGAAATTGAAGGACAGAATTCAGCGTATTTGGAAGCCTTCTCGCAAATCTAAATGCTGGGTCACCTACAATCAGCCACGATGCTGCGCGTTTAACACGATGGGCATCAACAATTAAAGCCCTAAAGGAAATTGATGAAACCAGCGAACGTTGCGAAATAATTCCTCCTACACGTTGTTTCCCTTGCCCTATCGGAACGCGGAAGAATTCGATTTAACGCGGTAGCCCTCAGAGCTCGATGCAATTCGCCGATGGGAGCGCGCGTTACGGCGTTGCAACGTCAGCTAAGGGGCAAGGGTGGCCGGGGTTCGATCGTGTTTTCTGCTGGGAAATGGAATTTTCACTGCTCCGAGGGGCGGGGAGAGTTTTGTAGTTTCATGGGACATAAACGAGAAAAGTCGATACGGCGCTGAGGGTCGACAGTTGCGGCGAAACTACCGGGGATATATTAATTGCCGCTGACATTCAGGGTGCGGGTATACGGAAGAGGGTGAAAGACTGGTAAGAGGAGTAAAAGTTTAGGCGTTTAGGCGAATAAAGAATCCAGCACTGTTTAACGGGACAAGGACTACGAAATGTCTTTGGAGACGATTCAAGTAACATTTTGTAGAATTAATCACGCACTTGTGTATATGAGAAAAATTGTGGTCGGAGGATATTAATCTGGGATGCGTGAAATGAAAATTACTTGAGTCGAAGATATATGTTTTATCGGTAATTGTAAATCGGGGTGAAACTGAGCCGAATACTATTAATTCTGTAACAACTATGTATCGGTGGATTACTTTAATCAAAAGTATAGCAGACACAGCAAGTGTAACAAAATGGAATAAATTTTATTTTGGATGGAATGGAATAAAAATTATTTCACTCCTGTTATTCCTCGTATTCCTCGAGCGGCAATTTCAACAAAGAACGTTAAAAAAACAGTCATGACACCTTATTTTACCGTTAAAAAAATCACAACGAATTCTCATATTCCTCACGCGGCAATAATAACAAAGAACGTTAAAAAACGGCGATGACACCTTTTTTAACCGTTAAAAAATTAACAATGAATTCTCATAATATTCAACACATGGTACCTGCCGACGATACGGTAAAAAATAGTGTGCTCAATAAATTGTTTATAATTTCGAGCGATCTTTTCGCGAACGTGAAATTCTCGTCAACCTGCGAGTTTTGCGTCCAATTATGTTCCAGAAATAGCACGATACGCGTTGTGAAATGAAGATAGATTTTCTCTTTTTCGTGGACGCGTAATGACCACTTTTAAATTGGAATTAACGAAGCTCATAGGCCAGGCTATTTCGAGTTCATCTCGTAATGCTTCCCTCGGCTGATACTCGAAATTGGAGCAGCATGCAGTTGCGATCGCGTTGTCGTAAAAGCAACGGAGGATCGAATGGAGAGGAGCATTGCAAAGCTACTATCAAACTCGCTAACTTTTACGATCGGTCTACGACATTGGACACCGCGACTTCTATCCGATTCAACTTAAAGGCGGACACGGTTATCGTCGCATATGAGTCGCCTCGGAATAAAGCTGATTCTAATCGAATTTCCTTCACGGCGGAATTCAGGACACGCCAGACGTTAGTGTTTATTAAACGTAATTGGTTAATCTAATTCCGCGCTGCCGCTGACGAAAATCACATCTTCGTGCTTGCATTATTCCTGCGTAATTAAATTGGAAACCGTCGGAATCATGGACTGTGAAGTGTTGGGAAATATTCTTGCGATATACTTTTGCTTCGTGCTGGCATGCATTTCGAAATTACCATCTCCTGATTCTACCGCACAAACCAATTGCATTACAACGTTTTAATTGTATTACCAGCGGGCATTATCAGCGGACACAGAGGCGCTGGTGTTGCACGAGGAAATTTCTCAGTGGAAACGTCGAAAGGAGCAAAAGTATTCGTTACCGTTCGATTGTTTGAGCATATCTACCCGCGCGGACGTAACCGCGTTTACTCTTTCCCTGCGAAGGGAACGATGCACGGGAACAGTAAACCAACCTGTGTGTTTGCAAGTTCTTCCTCCTCTCGAATCCCTAGGACTATCCTGTCTCCTCCGTCTCCTGGCGAGGGTTGGAATGAACGTCACTGACGAGAAACGTGGCAAATACACACCTACATGCTTCTCGCCGAAAAATAAATTCATCGACAGAGCCAAGAAAAAGGGGAACCGTATATGGGGAGGGATCGAACGCGAGGGTAGAAGACTTGGGGGAAGGAAACGGAATAGGACAGATGCGAGAAGCGAAGACGCGGAGCGGCTTTGTGGAAGCGACGAAAACGTAGAATTTTTCGCCCCATGATATTGCTGTATGGGGCTGGCTCGAAGGGGATGGAGCGGGGCTAGACGGTAAGGCGCAAGATTTATTCCCGCGAAATACAATGTCGTCGGGCTTCGTGAATATCGTTTCTGTTCAACGTGCCGCTTTTAATTAAATCGCATATCCGTACAGGCGCGACACGAATAAATTCCCTAGGGCTGACGTGTGACTTGTTAACACCGACGATTGTACTTGGCCCACCCACCCTCTTTCGCTTCAGACGACTTGTTTGCCGGCGGCAATTCGTGCGTAATGCCAGTGCCATTGAGAAAGCTCGTGGAATAGGAAGAGAGGAAACGGGGACCGTGAAAGATTTCTTGGGCCGAAGGGCGAACAGCAGGGTAGGCGTCTGCTGCGCGACAAAAAAGGGCCGGTTAATGAATTTTTAATTGGCCGCCGCTAGCCGATCCGCGTGGAAGTAAGAATTCGTCCTGTGGCCCGCTTGGAGAGCTACCAGCCAGCCTTCGTGAATTATTAATGCGCGGTGTTTAACCCTCGCGGTGAATACCCCTCGGGACCGCGGTCGAAAATGCGCCTTTGTTTCGCGAACGGCGCAAACGTTTTAATGCTTTCATTCGCGGGAAAAATCTCGCGGAGAATGATTTTTAGTCTCCACGCGGCGGAGTTTGAGTGTGATGGAGAATTTGAGAAAATCGAGTCGGTTTTGTTTCTGGAATGAGTCTGTATAAAATTTCCGCGGACATGCACTTCCTTCCCTTTGGGTTTTTAAACGCTGTACCCCTGGGGATGGAGAATTGTTTCCAGTGGGATTCTACTACTTATTGCTGGTAAGTGGTTGCAATTGGAAGTACAAATTTTAATCTAGTATTCTGATGAAATTCAGTCTTTTTGATATTGGTGATAATGTCCTTTTCGAATTTAACGCGATAATAGATTTCATCAATGTGTAATTGCATTTAGTCGTAATTTTACATTATGGTGTCCAGTTACACGATTGATACGTAAAATGTGTCATAGATATTAATCATGATGATATGAAAATGTTCGACATTCCCGAAGGAAACGAGCGTTAATGTCGAACGGTAATTCTATCATAGTCGGCCAGTCATTTACTTTGTTATAACGCGAAGCCTGCCAATCTGTGCAATTAGTTAATTAAATTACCTACTTCGACTCATCCGCATATTTCGCGCGACGATTGAATAATATACACGGAATCTGATACTTCGATACAAATTGAGATGTGATTGATTCCGCGATCGGGGCAGCAACTTTCGATTGCTCGGACACAGAATCCTTCTCTCACTTGTAATTTTTCTACGAAAAATAATACGGCACGGAAGATCGAAGAGAAATATTTTTATAGCGCGCGTAGTAAAATGCTTTTACGACTGACAAAACACCGTATCGTTTTCATAAAAATCGGAAAGGACAATACTATAAGAGACAGGTGGATGTTTTCAATGTTTCCGAAATGTTTCGAAGTACGGCGCGTTTTATAGCCGGCGTGTGTGAGCGAAAATAAAATCCGAGAAAAAAGGAAGGGGTTCACTTTCGCCTTCTTTTGGTGCGATGCGTACCTTCGGAGAAAATAAAATGCAATGCAGGGAACAGTAACCTACGGAAGAAAGAATTTTCCAGCAAGTTTCTTCTAACAAAACTTTACATTAACTCCAGGGAGAATATATTAAACTTTCCGTGTACCTCCATAAAAACAAATCAAAAGTATTCGGGCCTCAATACCACGGGATAAAGAAATTCTGTATACAAAAATATGAAAATTTGCAGCAAACATTTGTAAAAAAAGTGATTTATAAACCCATGCTGGCTGAGCATTTCTCGCTTATTTTTGTGAGTAGTATAAGCCCATAATATACCGACCTCTTTTCTAAATTACCTTTACACTATTCAAAGGCCAATGTCGATAGTATCAGCCCATTAATGCTAAACCCATCCATTTCCCCTTCGAATAATGGGACTGTGGTTGAGCAGGAAAAAGGGGTACTGTTCGTATCGTGACTATTTTGCAAGTAGATACCTTGCATTCCCTCGGGCAACCGTAGGGCGTCCGCATCTGTGCAATCTGTAACGCGTATGCACTTGCAGGGTGGTGTGCAAGCGGTCGCATGCACGAGGTCTCTACTTACGCCCGGTCTCTGATGTAGTGATGGGCATTCAATCTACTCTCTTGCAAATTTTCAAGCAATTCAATCAGCGTCCCATTTCGAAACTTCGAACACTGTCCGAATTTCAAAAATGTTAAAAGCCTCCGTGAATGTTGAAAGTTTCGATGGATTTTCAAAGCCTTGATGAACCTTTTGTTTCCAGCTCAACGTACGACTAACTGGCGACGGAAACTACCCTCAATACAGAATTTCAATTCTGCCACTACATATTTACGCGTATTTTTAATTTTTCCTATTCTATTTCGTCATGCATTGAAGCAGAAAGAAACAACTGACCGAGACTTTCAACCAAGGCTTTTAAAATGTTCCTAAATTTATTGGCATTCCAAGTGATTTGAATTTATCGTCCTAGGTACGTTTAAAGTGACTCGAAGCGCCTCGAAGCCCATCGCTACTCTTGTGTTCAGTGTTCGTTGCTACTCACTCGTGCGTACCTATGTCTCGTGCTGTCGATCATATCTCACGTGGGCAACGGCTGCACCCCGCCAGCTACCTACTAATTAACAGTCGCTATTAGCCGACCCGGTCAATTATACCTGAATTATTCTGCCGCTGATGCCCTACTGATGACGACCGCTTGCCGTACTGACAAATCGCTGCGATCCAATGTTTGCCGAAATGACTCGGCCCATCTACCTTCGGTGCTTGCTCACGAAACAGCCAGGGTATACGGTTTTCAACGCGGGTCTCCGTTAATACGAAATGTAGAGGCAGTCTAATGGCTGCTGCGGTTAATAATGGAGCGTCGTGGGACAGAACTGTTTAACGACGCAGTAAATCACACGATTTCGTGTTTTATCGTCCTTAAATGAAGGATCGTTGGGAAACATGACATCGCACGACGAAACGCTCTGGTTCCGGGAGACAAATACGAATATTCTAGGAGGAGACACTTACTTTGGACATGAAACGCCACAGTTATGGTAAACCGATATTGAAATCTGAAAATAGGAAATACAGAGACTACGGCGAAAAGATAGCACGTCTCACAAGCGGAGGACACCATGTGGTAGACACCGATTTTTTATGAGCCTCGGCACGATGGATCTATGTCCAAAATAAGTAAATAGATGTCCGAGCGTTTCTGCCAATGGGCCTTAATAGAGATATTTACATGGAAATTATTAGAAATTTCATGTAAATCTCATATCCCTTTCAGGGATTCCCCTCTGAAGAAGTCGGGGTGCCTTTTGAAGATTTTCTCAAGTTAAAAAAAAAATTTATAAAAAAAAATTTATAAATTTTTTTTAACGTGGTGACATCTTCAAGGGGCACCCCGACGCCTCCAGAAGGGAATCTCCCGCGAGCGCCAGGGAAGTGTGGGATTTTTACTCGCTAAAACGCCACTGTGAAATTTTTAATAATTTACATGTAAATATCTCTCTTATTAAGGCCTATTGGCTGAAACGCTCGGACACCTATTTACTTATTTTCGACATAGACCCATCGCGCCAAGGCTCATAAAAATCGGTGTCTACCACATGGTGTCCTCCCCTTGTCGGTTTGCGATTGAAGATACCGGGTGAAAGAAAGTGTTAAACAGTTTCCGTTATGCAATGAAACATTTTGTTGTAAGAATATTACAGCGTCAGGGAGGTAAAAAATGATATTCATTGCAGCAGAAAATGCTGATAATTGGACTAATAACGTGCCCCGAGTAACTCGATCCGTCATTCCTTACCAGCTACCCGATTATTACTCTGATCAGTCGCTGGTCCGGGAAAAGAAATGGATTTTCTTGAAGAGGGGTGCTATAACGTGACAGATACGCTCTTGACAGGCCGTGATTAAAGATCGTCTAGGCTGGTAAGCTGTTCCGGAGGGTAACGATGACATCTATTTTGAGGCTACTCCCCCTATCTGATGTCCCCTGTCGGATGTCTGTCCCAGGCTCCCTTCGCTAATGTCTTCCCATCTCGATAACTATTCCTACAGGAACCAGTAGCTACGCATGTAGTTCAAACTATATAGGTAAATCAGGGAATCACGGTTAACGTCGGTATATTTGAACGCTCTCAAGTTACAAGCAAGACTTGGGAGATGTTGCACCACGGGCTAATTAATTACATCATGCGAGATTAGAAATTATCTGGTAGGCATCTTGCTTCGAACATATTTCGGAAACAGAGGGCGTAGTTTTAAATTTAATACAAATAAATAGCTGGATAGAGTTACTTAGCTGCCGCTCTCATTAATGAGAGACTGATCTTTTCTTCGAAGAGAAATGTTGGTTCAATAAAGCTATCTCTGGTTAAACATGATTAGAAGTTAATCTGGGTAGTGAGGGTAAAAAGACGCCCGCCTTAAGATCGACTTTCTTATTCGTGATATCGATTTTCTTTTTAACCGACTTCAAAAAGGACGAGGTTATAGATTCGATCCGTATGAATTTGTTTTTTTTTTATATTTGTCCCCGCATAACTCCTCAGCATATCGACCGATTTTGATGAACTTTTTTTTATTCGAAAAAGGGCGATGCCCCGGTGGTCCCACTCTGCACTGCATCAACACTGACCAATATTTTGCCAGTTCTAGTTAATAATAAAGACTATTGCAACATTTGCAATGTGTAAATCTGGCGTCCACTTAAAAAAATATGGAAGTCGTAGATTAAATAAGGAAAAAAGTTATTTTTTACTTTTTAGTGCATTTTTATTATTTTGAAGTCGATTTTAATTTTTTTTTTAATTTTGTTTCCTTCTATCTTTGGCCCTCTGAGATCAGAACTTAGTCTGTTGCGCGTGCACACTATCAGCGGTACTGTGCTGTTTCGCGCAGAGAGAGATAAAAGTGAAAGTACCTAAGTGGGAAATTTTCTCTTCGAGTTTCTTAAGAATTCTTTCTGTGTGAGCAGAATATTCTTCCTTATTTCGGTTACTTCTGATAACGTCAACGAACAATTTCACTTCAAATCTATCTGTATATGCCTTACGAAGAAGTTAATTTAAATAACGAGAAAGAAAATTGACCCTTCTTTTCCTGAAACGTTTTACAGCTTCCAGAAGTTAAACCAGAGATTCTTAATTAAAGACAGAATTTTCTACAAACATACGCGAATTTTTGGAATATTCTTCCGCAGCGTTTGATGACGCAGCAATATTGAATTTTTCCCCGATACAACGTACGTGTACCGTCATTTTATTGGAAAAATTGCTATTCAGAACACGCTCGAGTTCCAATTAATTTACTCTGACAGCATTTGGGTATATTGACATCGCCCTCCCCCCACCCCTCCCCCGCGATTAGATTATTTAAAATCTATAGACAGTACAAAAGTTCTACAAACAACTTCGTAATAAAATTTCAAAAGCGCTTTGACAGATTCTGGCCATTTCCTGGATCGTGGTATGCACTCGGGTCGCGACTAATGCAATTCCCTCTACATCCTGTGATGTTGACATATGTTTTCTGTTTGCATACATGGGTTATGCATTATTGCTCCGTATCTCATTATTTCGCTTCCCACCCCTTTCGTGTACTTGCATTTATACATATGTATGCTTCTTGAAACGTCTAAACATTAGTGGAATGCATGTACATTGTACATTACACGTCGGTTCTAGCGAGGGCAATCAATTATTATGATCCACGCGTTTCACCATTCTCCTCCGTCGAAACAGCTTCGTATTTTGGCAATAATAACTGCACTCCTAAATAGAAGAATTAAAAAAAAAATGTAAAAAAGAGAAACGTTGCTAATCCAACTTTATGTTTACCTCGTTGATTATTTATAAGTTATTTTCCCCTAGGGAACGATGTGATACGCACGTATTCATGACTCGAGCAATGAGTCGTAATATTTCGAAGGAAAATGGGGTAAACCAAAGTGATTCGTAGTTCTGCGCTTATAGGCATACCCTATATGACGTGCAACACGAATATGAGATACAGATGAAAGAGGCTGCTGTACGTAGAGACGAATGAAAGAGAAGGTGGGCGAGAGATTGCAGGTACGGTAGTGTAACTGATTGTGAGACGCAATACTGCCTGCGGTAGTCATTACAGAAACATTTACAGGCAACGAATGGACTGTTTCGTCTAATCATCGCTGATTCAAAGGACACATCGTGCAGCAATATTCTAAGCGTAAGATTGCGGAAAATAATTACGATCCCTGTCAGATTGCAGCCGAGTATTCTGCAATTAATGCCACTCGAGGAAAATCCAGTAATTGAAACATTGAAATTCAGTAATTCTGTTGAAAATCCTCGTCTAGGAAAAGTTCGATGTAATTTCCAATTACACTTTATATAAGTACCTACTATGACTTATTTAATAGATTTACGAATAAAGCTTCCAAATGTACTGAATTATCTCGTCGTCAAAGAATTGTTCAGAAAATTTCAAATACTCTGTTCAAACGAGAATTGGTAACACAATATAGAAGGAGTCTATTTGAAATTATGGTAATACGGTAAAAAAAAAAATCGCGCAACGCGGACTGTATGAAAACTGCATGGCATTCTGTCTCCCGCTTTCGAGAGCAATTTAATTAAATTCATCCAAGATATTGCGCAGCGAATGTTACACGCGAAATCTGTCTATGTCTGGCGGAATGGAGATCATACAACGCGGAATGTAAAACTGTAACTGTATGCATGCATGCGTCCCCAAATGTCCGGAAAAGCTAGTGAAATAAAAACGATGCACCGTGAGCTGGCACGTACGCGCTGGTTCGTCGATGAATACGACTGCGTGCAACCGATCGAAACGATAACAGCATTTCGGACGACGCGGGATTATTTATTCGGTTAATTCAACAAACCGAGAAACTTGAAATATAGTTCAGGAAGTAAACATTATCGTTCATGATTTCCTGAAATTATTACTAACCGCGCCAGCGTGCTTACCGAATACTAAATTACCGAGTCGTGTGCAGTTTCGATTGCGCACAAAGAGTTAATAACTTCCTATCGGAAATAATTGACATCACAATGAAACGGACACAAATAAAAAAAGAGGGTGAATGGGGGAAGGAGGTACGGGTTAGGTATCCGTGATTGAAATTATAATAAAGTGCGAGAAACTGGCCGCAGCTGCAAGGGGAATCTCTGAAATTCTGCCAAAACACATTTCCTTTCGCAGTGCTCGTGAAACACGACTGCGGCGCAAAGGAGTGGGAAGATTGCCTGCCTAACTGGCATGAACTCCCGCGGGATTCACCGAATTCGTTCAAAGCTTTCCACGTTACGTTTATCACTAATGTCAATAGACACGTTGCGGAATACGAGACCGGGCAGTCTGTGGATATTGATTCTTTAGCGTACGCACGCACACACACACACGGCGCGTTCTGCACGCTGTAAATGGTACACAGCGCAACGCTCAGCGCATGAATTATACAGCAGGAAGATAGAATTTGTTCACCAACCAATTTTTTTGAACGAGGCTACTCAGTATTCAGAGGCCAGAAATTGAAGGGCTCGATCGCGGTAATAATGATCCCAAGAAAACCGATTGTTGGGTGTAATCAGCGGTTAAATACTGCGCGGTGTCACCGCAGCGACTGCTGGCTTTTAATTGAATTTTCAGGGGCCAGGCCCGCGGACAAGCGTTATCGACGCGGAATTTCGGGAAGGAGGGTTTACTGTCATTGAATCATTCGATCCACGTCAATCGCATATTGAATCAGTGTCCATCACTCGCGTGCATTTAGCGCGTATAGCCGTTAATAGCCGGGCCGATCCTCTCGCTACGTGAACGGAACGGCAAGTATGTCATGTCAACACGCGCCGCGTTACGATTTCACACGTCTTGCCATTGTTCAATCACTCGTCGAGAGTCGAATATAACGGCCGCATAAATCTTGCCCCGCTAATATCCGCGACATTCCGCGGAGTGTATGAAGCTTCAGTTACATCGAATGAATCAAAACCTCGCGGGGATCCTGCGCCTGCTTCACCCGCGGAAATGTAGGCGATGTACTTTATTTGGAAATTAGGGCCGTTCGAGCGAAAAAGGGGAGAATTGTCTCGCATTATGATTTACATTTATGCAAGCGATACCTCGGTGCGGGATTCCACCGTTCCCATATTTATCGGCGCAAAAACGCTCGAACTCTATCTCTTCTTTCTCCTTGAACGAATTCGCGAGCACCCTCGACCGCAACGATCGTTCGTTCCTTACAAAAGGCGTTCCGTACGAGCAAACGAAGCGTGAAACATCTTCCTTCGCGAAAAGTACGTGCATTTACTGGTTCCCTCGGAAATCGGGGAAATGCCGTTCGAGATACGAGCTATGAAATATTTCGACCAACAACGATTAATCGCTGCTACAGATCGCTCGGGCAGAAGCAACTGTCTTAAACCCGCGAAATAATTTATAACGCGTGCCGGGCTACCTACTACCTATAATTTATCGCGAGCTACGATGGAGCAACTGTTTTGGTCTGGCAAATTTAAATCGTATCGCTCTAACAGGCAATTTCGATGCAATTTTATTCGCCGCTTGAAGACGGTATTCTAAATTCATCTCTAACTTCTCGAAGTGGACAGCACATGGAAAATATACTTTAGGTATTAGTTTACAAAGAAGCTGAATTCCTCTCCAGACTACCTTATCTGAATCGTCTGTTTTCAACAGCCTGAGGGAAACGATAATTCCGATGATGAAGGGTGAAATTTCATGATGTACATTCACGTGGCGTGGGTATGTGTTTGTGTAAATAATATGAGTGGCTTGATAAGTGGAATAGCTACGTTAATAGTCGGGCAAATGGAATAATACTGTATGTACACAGTCAAAGGT
This sequence comes from Andrena cerasifolii, assembly GCF_050908995.1. Classification (NCBI taxonomy): domain Eukaryota; kingdom Metazoa; phylum Arthropoda; class Insecta; order Hymenoptera; family Andrenidae; genus Andrena; species Andrena cerasifolii. Next base: position 9,855,197 of record NC_135124.1, on the reverse strand, counting down.
GTGGAACAGCATTGTACATAGTCAGACGAGGAGTCCAAACCTGTATATGGTCAGACAACGAACACAAACCTAGTATCATAGTGTGCTGTAGTATCATAGATTCACATTATAAAAATGATATTCATAATAATATCTGTTGTTTGAGAACTCTTAACCCTTTGACACACCTATCTGGGTGGCTCACACCCAGAGCAATTTTTGAACGACTGCCATTCTCCTCTAAGAAATCCAACTTTTGTGAAAAAAATCATGGGTCAAATTCGAAGTCTCTAGAATGTATTCCAATAGATTTTTTATTGAAATTTTATTACCGTTTTTGTAAAAAAAATTCTAGATTACCACATGTCAAGAAAAAACGAGGAAAATGTTTAAAAAATTGTAACTTTAACAAATTTCAATATTAAAAGCTAAAAATCTACAGAGTTGTTATTCGGATATAATACTTTCAGAGAAAAAATAGTGTGTAAGTCGGCTTTGGAAAAAAACTATTTATTTTGCATGTAGAAGGTACAGAACGTCAGTATCAGCTTATGGGTGGCTCACACCCAGAGTGTCAACGATGGGTTAGTGAAAATCGTTTTGCACGTACTTGAGAATGTATGTCAGAGTGGAACGTCATTGCTTCAATATCACTCGCAATCCTGATGACATTCGCGAGGCTCGATTAAAGTCGAACATTCAACGTCATTTCCACTACTTTAATATTCACAGGCATCCACACGATTCTCGAGGTTCCCATATAAATTCCATCCTTTTATGTTGGTCTCACGTCATACGAGTCGATCGTCGCCCCTCTTTTAAAAACAAAGGGGCCCTCGGTTACCCCAGAAGGCGAGCCCTGATGGGCGAGGGTGACACAACACGGTGGATCACCGCAAATAACCCACGGCTTCGAAATTCCCCGGAGATACACCCGCACATTTTTATCCCGCCCAGGGACACCGCCCGAAGTGAAATCGCGGGGGTTTTGTCGCCGCGTGGGTTATGACTTGCCGGTGGAAGTTTCGTCGAGGAAAATTGACGAAACCACTGTTCTTCTTCGGGAACGTCGCGTGGAATAATAAAAAAGGGAAAGGCAGAACAAGACCGTGTACACGTATAGTCCGGAATAATGCGAGAATTTACATGCGGCCGGGCGTTTCGCGAAAAGACGAGGGCTTAGCCCTCTACGTGATGTAGGGAAACAGCCCCCCCAGCAATTGCATCGGCCTGTAAACGAGCGGTTAACGGGTGCTTTTTATTATTTGCGAACAACCTAATGTCCCCGAGTAAAACGTGTCTTTTTACAGGGCGTCGCTGGCAGACAACTCCAGCCGGGGGGATAAACTTAATTTCACCTGTATTAAACTTTTTCCGGCGAGCAAATTTCGCGGAAAATTTGTTGGGAGTTTGATAACGCTGTCGGGACGTTGACAGAGAAAAATATAACCGTTCGCGTACAACTGCCCGCGTTAATACTCTTCATCTTCAATCTTGCTGGGTAGAAAAGGGCATAAATCTACCTTTAATATTATGTAATATAAATGGCAACGCAGTTGAGGGGAAATCTTTTGTTGCATTTAAAAGACAACACTCTTGCAGAACACCACATTCATCGTGGCGTCAGTGACAGAACAGGCACGCTTCCCTCTCCATTTCGTATAACATCCGTTAGAAAGGATTTTTATTGAATTTTTATCGAGTCGCATTAATCCTTGTGATTAAGAATAAACGCGGAAATAGACGAGCTGGGCTATGTTCTGCCCATAGAGATGGTGAATTTTGCCATCTTGAAAATCATGAAACGTTTGGCTCAAGTTTGAAAAAGTTAAAGGTATAACGAGGTTAACTCCCTCATGACTACGTTGCTGTAAAATATCTCGCAGTCCCCATGCATCTTCCAGCATATTACAGTCTCAGCCACGCTATTCCGAGAATTTCAGCAAAAGAGACTCTCGTGACACTTTTAGTTTGCACGAGATATTCGCGTAAATTTTCTTACTGTGACAAGTTGGAGAGAATCCTAACTGAAAACTGATTAATAGACTGTTCTTGCGGAGGTAAACTACTAAATAAATATCCCCGGATGCTACTGTCAACACGCTAAATATCTTAACCGCGCAGAATGTTCTTTATTTTCCTCCTTCGTCCCGTTTCTCCGGCAGAAAATTCGTCACTCGCGGCATGCGAAAGTAGTAGCGTAACCTGAATTATTAAAAGTAACACGGAATCTTGACCTGGTTCTACCGTGTCAACGGTATCTTAATTATCTTTAAGCGATTACTCGAAGCATGCCCGTGTTCCGCATCCACGTGCAAAGAAATACTTAAGTAACAGCGTCCCCTACATTATTCGATTTAATAAGCTGTCCGCGGTGCTATTCAATTCCTCGCGGCCGACATTGTACTCCGTGTAAGTACGTTTAAGTTCGGATTGCACCATCTGCGGCTGGCGCGCGTCGTTGTTCGAAACTAACTAACCATTTCACGGTCCATCGCATTTGTGTTCTGTCATTCTCTCGTGGCTGGACACCCACCAACTTCGACCCGTTGTGTTACAGTCCGGCTATGTCAGGTTCACTACCCGCCATTATTGTAACACGCGCCATCATCCCTGTACTCCGCTTTCATTTCGAATATTAGACATCGATCTGCTGCAACGAATCGGAGTGGCAGACCATCTTCCTGCTGCTGGGGAAATCATAGCTCGTTCTACACTCCTGGGAAGAAAAATACTCTAATATTTCGCTATTAAGGTAGGTCAATGAAAAATTATAGCGGTAGGATGCCAGGTCTGTACACATTCTCCCTGTTTTACATATACCACGAATTTAAGTGTTAATGTAAGATCAGATGTGGTAAAACTTGTACTTTTTAGTGCTATTTATATACAATTAACATGTATCGAAGAAGGATAAGGACAAAAATTGTATGCATTTCGATACTTGTGGTGCATTCACAAAAGATCCAACGTTATGCTAGGACACTTAAAGCAAATGTAAAAACGTTAATTTTTATATTATATTATAAAATGTTCCAAAAACATGCCAATGTTCCCCCAGTTTACTGCACCACATATGAACGAGTAATATGGACAGAGATGAAAAGCAAGTGGTACGGAGTTATATACGGTCAGAAAAGTGTGGAAACGATGATATGGTGAAACGAGTAGTACAAGTCAACAGTGCAGTCAGCCAACAGGATTGTACGTACATAAAATATATGTACCTACGTATTATAACAGAAGTAGGTACGGTGAGAATATTTGGAAATAGTTCGGCAAAATACGTTTTGGATATTTCTAACTGCTACACTACTTAGTTGGACAACGTTAATGAAGAAACAGGTGGAATTAATTGGAAGAACGTTGGAACTAATTTAGGAAATATCTACGAAACAACGCTGTTTCCCTGATCAGTACAAATCCTTTCGTTCCTTCGAGCGTATTGAAAGGAAGTCGAGTTGCATAATAGCGTGAATCTCGGCAGCAGCGGGTCACAATGCGAAAGTAGATTATAACTCTCGCTCCCATTAGAGCTCAATAAGCCATGATGGTGAATTATCGTCCTTGTAGAACTGGAGCGTAAGCTTAGCCGAGCACGGTATATTTCCGTGCATTACACACAGAACGGAGGGCAGGGACTTCAAAGAAGCGTATTTTATAATCGAGCCACCGTACCGTGCAAATGCAACGCCTCATTTGACGGGGCTATAAAGAATGTTCCTTATATTCCGCCGCTCCACGACGTAGCAACTTCTTCAGGGTGATCTTAACTTGCAGCTGATCGATGATATTTACGTAGCAGAGATTGCATACACTCGTAGAGTTTATTTTAGGAAAAGCTTCGAGCATTTTGATCTCAGACGAGTTTACCTTGCAAATGGTGTTTGTGTTTGGAATAGACAGTCCATCGAATGATAACACTCACTTATACCAAACAGAGGAGGAAACAAAATCTGATGCTGTTAACAATACTCCTGGCGAATCGAACGAGACAAAACCTAGGAAATAATAGCCCCTGGCAATGATGAAATGTATTATTGAATAAAATACAAATAATTATATATAAATAGTCGGAACTCGTATTTAGATCATCAGTGGAAAACAATTTGACACATTGCCATTATGTAGGTACTTGCAATTTGATTATCTCCCGTACGCGAATGTGCGAGCAAAGTAAGCAACTGCCAGCGAATTAAATTCCACAAATAGCGTACACATGTGAAAGATCGTGGCGCGTGTAATGTTACGTCAGCACACATGTTCGTAACGGAATAATAGCATTGGCTATGTAAACCTTGGAGCATATATACACGGAGGTCTCATTGAGAGCTCGAAACTGTCGCCAGCATCATGCGAGAGAGAAAGAGATACTTTCTCGATGGTGCGATCGAGAGTGGTAGAACGGAGAATCACAACACCTCTCACACGCACCAGCTCGCACAAGTCTTTCTCCCTCGCATGTTGTTAGTCGCCAACTGGCTCGACAGGAGACACATGTAAGGCAATGAGACCTCCAGTAGTATATGCTCTAAGATGTAAACAGTGGGACCACCGCAGTATCTTGTTACAAGGTACCTTGGATCCACTCCTTTGTGGCACATTAAAACGATATCAATGTTATTATTCCCTAGCCGCATTTGTATCGATATTGCCAATATCGTGCAAGCTGTTCCCGGCGTCTTTTTTTCTCCCCCTCCCACCCACGAAGAAAATGGAGTAGAGCGACTTGTAAAGGAACCCAGTTCACGTACAAGAGCACACACACATAAAATGTACGTGGCCTCGGGTTTTGGATTTACCCTCCAACGAAATGCTTACTCTGGCAAGACGTAAATCCATGTCTCGTTGAACCGGATCAAAGGGGCCCTTAACATAATTACACGGAGGCTCCAGCGGCCCCGTAATTATTTACTTTGTACTTTGCGTCATTTGATCCAACGTAATTCGATGCAGAGAGAAGTTTTTCGTATGGGAATCGCGAAACGGGGATGGTTATTGATTTTCCAGATGCGCTGGAAATCTGAGAATTCTTAAACGGTGAAGGAAAGACTGCGAAGGAAAATTTAAGAAGGAGAATGATTGAGAAATCTTAAAATGTAAACTACGTATAAATATTTACTAACAAGGGAAAAATCTTGAACCCGGAAATTCAAAAAATTCTGAAACTTCGTGAATATGTAGGGAATTTCCACCTGATGACAACGCAATTTTTGTTTGCTGCCCAAATTCACTCTAAGGGGGTGTAATTGACCCCTGAAAATCCGGTTATTTTCCGATTTTCTGTTATAACTCGTGAACTGTAAAATATTTTTTTTACCAAATGATAGATCTAATTAAAAGAAGTAACTTTTGTCTTGAAACTTTTTTCTATCTTTTACATTTTGCGAGTTATAGCACAAAGTCGGAAAATAGCCGAATTTTCGGGGGTTAATTTCACCCCTTTCGAGTAAATTTGGGCAGCACACAAAAGTTGCGTTGTAATCAGGAGGAAATCCCCTACATATTCACAAGGTTTCAGAATTTTTTGAATATTCGGGTTCGGGATCTTCCCTTGTAAGTAGTGTTTAATATATATTCGGACCTTAAAAATATTTGGCAAGTATTTTTCGTTATCGGCAATCATCCATGTCGAGGGGGTGAATAGAGGCCCTAAACTTGGGGGTCGGAAAAATATTTTCTCAAATTTTTCGCAAAACTGAGCAGGGGCTGGATTCGCCTTTAAAAAATTCACATTTAAAAAAAATTGTCCTACGCCTAATAGTTCTCGAGATATTGCAGAAAATTTGTTTACAGAGATTTTTGCCACGCGTGTCGTTTACAAAAGGTACAACCACAGTACTCTCGACGGCCGTGTCGTTTCGAACGAAAGGATACACGTAGTCGTCCCATGATTTTTCCACCACGGCAAAAATCCGCTTGTTTGGAAAGGGGGCCTAAAATCTGTCACCCTGTAAAAATCCACAGTGCGTGTTCAACTGAACAGCAAACCTATTTCTGCTATTCGGGTCACGCTGTTCATTGGTTTTAGTGCAAAAATGTTTGTTTTCAATCCTTACAGTGGGGCACGCTTCGACGATGCACTATGTATCTACATAATCGATTTCAAAGAAATCTATTTTTATTTAGAAAATGACAAATTCGTCACGAGTGAATGGAAAAGCAAGGTATCGAAAGACTTCAGAAAGATCCACGAAAATTCATCAACTGGCTCCACAGTAGCGACGTAAATGCTGAATAAAAGACAATTTAATGTCACTGTGGACATAGTAGTAGTCCATTTCGTTCGTACGTTCATCCGTCTGCTTTCGGACGCTGAACGGGCAGCGACGAGGGTTCCGAAATGCAAGAGGGTGTATGTCTGCCGTCAGATACAGTACCGATGACAGATAGTTCGAAACTTTAACGAATGGCTTTATCTGCTGTAACGAACGAGGGGGCTGCTATCCTTCTGTTAATTTATTTACGTACTGCATCGTACGCTTTGATTTGCCTTTACGCGCACGTGTACAGAAACAAACTTTATCAAATCGATGATGGATAGGATCTGACGAGGATGAAGTGGAATCTGCGATAATACGTATTTTTCCAAATCAGCAATGCTCGCCACTGTAAGAAATAATAAATCAGCACAGAGGGGAGACAACAAATTGAGAAATAATAATTACTTTGATCAAAGAATATTATAAAATATTACTACTTTTTTGCACACGAGTTATATTACACATTTAATATCTTTTAAATTGTATGTGTTTCGACTCTGTAAACTGACTTTTTTAATTCGTATACCAGAGGTTTTCCCGTATAATAATAATAATAATAATATATTCTGCTGAATTTGCATCGTTGCGATCGAATAAAATATTTATTCGAAACTACTCAATCACTTGCAACAAGTGAAACTTGGTCTGAACGGATCCACCAGATTTTAAGGCTGAAATACACCCACGTGACTGATGAAATTTGAATGCTGGATTAATATCGAATCTTGCTAAGAGAATGCGGTCTTTCGCGTAGTTGTGGTCCATTGAAAATCAGTCACCTCATTCACCGCTGCCGGTACACTCTGACGAAGCTCGTGGAAAATCAATAATACAGCACCGAGATATTATACCGCGTATTAGGAATCTTGAAGGGTTGTGGCGTACAAGCGAAAGGGAACATACCGTTTTATGATAAAGACTAGATGTACAGGGTGATTCTAGCAAAGTGGCCGACAAAATTATCTCTGAACCTGAACAAGTATATCCTATTCAGATTGAAATGTACGACAGAAATAATTGTTACGCGAACGTCTGAATCATCCTTGAAGGCCAGCAAAATCTTTTCTTTCATTTTAACAGATTTCCTGTTCAATATTGAGCCGGGAATGGAACAAAATGCTTCGCGTAAATACGTGTCAATGGGATAAATATGAAACAACCAATCACAGAGGAATATTGTGAATAAATCTGTTGCCTGCTTTTCGAAATGTCGGGCTTTTATGACGACACTCGCCGAAATCAATAGCGGGATGGAAAAATACGACAGGCGGATATAGAAAATGTTTGCAGGGCGGTTAAAAAGGTAAACGAGGGGACAAAGGAAAATTAGTTTCCAATATGGGTTATAGTCGTTATAGATACTCGATTTAATACGGAAAAATATCGCGGAAGGGCTTTTTGTGTCCAACCGGGAAATACAATTATCTGAATGCTGAAATATCTTGCTAGAAACGGGACGAATGGAAAATAGTATTTCAAAATGCAGAGCAAACGGCCTTTTTATATGTGAACGGTCCCAATCGATGAATAGTTCTACTTCCCATAGAGGTATACTATCGCATACCTGTAGATCGCCGCACGAATGAGAAAAATTTAATAAAGGACAACTGACCTGAATTGTTAATGCAACTTTGCTATTAACAGCACGGGGCAAGCAAATTTCAAGCGCGATGAGAGATTTAGCATCAACACTCAAAATCCTTTGTCAGCAAACAATCGATATCTCGGTGCAGACGTTCTTAAGCCGATTTCGCAGGAATAAATCCCTTTAATTGAAGGTCTCATTAGTAATTGAAAGCGCTGATTGGAAATCGCGTCAGTATGGGTGTCTCGTGTTATTGATTGATCCGCAAATAAACAGTCTCGCGACGAACTTTGGTGCTAGCGTATCGAATTTTTTTTTAAAATTAGTTACCGAGATTTACCGCAACGATTTGTCGTTTCGCGCTACCGATAGGAAGTATTTCCCTCGAAATTGCGAAGAACTTTGGTGCGTTCCGATACGGAACGTTTTCCCTCGTGAAACTTCTTCTGAAATTTCTATCGGAGTCCCAGGTGCGTTTCCGCGGCTGGCAAATTCGAAGAAAAGTAAGATAATTAATTAGAAGGATGAAGTTAATGGTACACCTACAGAGATCCTGTTAGTTGAACCAGTTTATCGAAATTTTAGCGAAAGCTTTGTGTCTGTTTATCAAATTTTAACAGGCTTTAGTACCTACCTTATTATTCTCATGCTTTCGAATTCTCGTTTCGCGTTTACGTTACCCTTTCTGAAGGCACGGCTGCGTGACTTTTATACGAGCTAATTTATATCCGCGAAGACAAATGAAGCGTAGCTGGATTTCTGGAAGTTGCGCGTATATAATTAACCGTTTTCTGTATAACGAATCCCGCGTAATAATCGCTCAGATGCTTCCACCATCGGACGTAGCGAAAAGTTGGCCCCGCTGTAGTTCATAGCGCCGAATACAATCGGTTTATTTCAGCTTGACTACATTTCCCGCTTCCAACTCACTCGTCCGTTAGACAGTTATGTTTACGCGCCGGGAAACTTACGAAACTTAACTAAATTAACTAGGTAACGAGTAGATTATGCACACGACATTTAACTGGCAAGTTCGCGCGCGGGGCAGACTTATAGTTTTCCATAGTGAACTACAAAGTAGCCTGGGGAACATCCCTTAAGTTCAGAGAGAGCGTTGTGCGCTGTTACCTCGGTTTTAATGAAATAAGCTTAGACGAAGCGCGATTACTTCCGAACGAGTTCCAAATGGGTCGTTTTCTATTAGAATGGCTGATGGCTGGCATAACCTTACGTTACCAACTTTACTGCTTTTCGTTTACGCTGCAAGTCTGAATCTTTCGAATTAAATCCGCTGAAATACTTGTATTAGCGAGATTGTGGGAAATAATTCGTCGCGCACCGCGGAGTGGCAAAAATGGTATTCACTTGGAACTTTTGAAATCGAGCTGCGTTGCGAATTAAATTAAATTGCGAATTATCACCTTCCTTCAGTAAGAACCGTCGGTTTCTGTGAACATCTATGAGCTAAAAGTTCCCTGTTTCTAGATATTAACAGACAAAGTTTGGGCAATGTTTCCAGTATGTCACGTAAAGAAACTGGAAAGAAGAGCAATTCCATTTCAAGAATACGGCTGGATAATAAAAAGACAAAGAACCTCCTTCGAGAAGTATCAAAGTTTATCTACGAGCAAACGAATTTGTAGTCGTAACTGATTCTTCAGAACTAGCCTCCCGTTCTACGAGATGAAGTTTGAAGTTGCCGGCGCTTTGACTTCGCGATCAAATCAGCAGAACTTTCTTTAAAGATAAAATCATGTAAATCAACGGGGGGCTGATTTCCTCGTGTAAGAATCACGGGATATTCTTGTGCATCTATGCCGCTTGAATTCGCAGTAGAGTCAATTATAATGCGGTATATGTGTACGTAACAATGCTTGCCGCACATTGCAAACGAAGCAATCGATACCGCGGCCGACGTTACACGAAAAACTAAATTTCCTCAAATAAACAGGATTCTCTTTCACCATTTGCAACCGGGATCGATACAAAAGAAAAATCACCAGCGAGTAGGTTCAGAAAATTGCCGATTGTTTCGTTGGGTTTTATTCTCTGTTACATGAAGTACGTAAACACGGCGCACGTGTATACACGTATCGAGCCCGAAATACCCCCAACTGATTCGTGCATTGTCCGAAACATTCGGGCTTACACAATTCATGCGACAAAAGAGGAGTAAATGCAACGAGGAAGACAGGCGGCCGCATCCGAGAGACTGCTCGGGCATTTTCTCAGACCAGGAATGGCAAGCGCCAAAGGAAGCAAACAAAAATAGGAAGTAACGAGCTGGTCAAACAAATGGCCGATAACCTATTGACCCAGATAGGGTGGATGATATTGATTAGTCGCCGCTTGTTTGTCCCATGGCAGTCAAACACAATCCCATCCCTCCTCTATTCTCTCTACCGACAACGTGTCTTCCCTTTTGCTTCGATCTCTCTAACAGATCGTCCCTGTTTCACTTCCGTATCTCCTGCAACCTGTATTCTCCCCGCGAAGAGCCCGATCCTCCCTTCCCCCGTGCCCTTTTTCGTATAGTCTAGCAACGAAATTGGATTTATGGCTTTATTTTCCTCCTCCGTGGACAATATCTACCACAGATTGCCCGACGTGGACCGCGATTCCTGGTATTACAGTGAAATAATGGAGTCCCTGCGACCCTTTCATGCCATCCGCGTGGAAAAAAAAAGAGGAGTCGCCGAAGCGAAGGCTTAAGGACGGTTTCATACGCTAGGAAGTTGATGAAACAAATTTTCTGGGAGGGCCAGACGAAAATGACCTCGCGATTTTAAGTTCCCCGTGACAGCTCTGTCGGAATCAGTGCGAATAGTACTACTACTGCTACTTCGTCTGTATGCAAGATCGAAGCACCTCGATTTTCCAGTTGATTAACTAAATGCTTCATAAAGCAAACAACTACGTCAGAGCTCAAGGAAATTCAATATTTATGAAGTTTACAGAGAAGAAAATTACCTTATTCGAGGTCTTGCAACGAGAAAGAGTATAATTTACCATGTAAATTCTATCTTTCCCAGAATTTTGAAGTATTAGACTGGTCACGAGGAATATCGTTTCTTTTTCAATCGAACTTTGAAATCACGCAATTTTTTAAAAATATTTAGGTACTTTGAATATTTAATTGAAACAGTTTCCTTACTCGTTTATGGCTTTCTTACACGTTCTACAATTTTTTTTTTGAAAAAGGAACGATAGAAATGTTTAAAGAAATTTGTCGCGGTAAGGATTAGTGAGTTGGGAGTTATCACATAAACCGAAGAAATCCCTTAAATTGGAAACCAGGATGTTTTCCTTTATTTTCTACGTAATTCCAGAATTTCTTACGGGATCGGACAGCAGACAATTCTACGTGGTTTCGTATTGGTTCGATGAAAAAAACGGAATCGATTCTTAATCAACTTTCAAGCGGTCGAATGAATTTTATCGGAGGGTCAATTCATTCGAGCGCAATTACTTCCTTCGCAGAGTTTTGCCGAGCGATGCAAAACGTTCTTAATCACTTTTTGTCCACGACTCGATATAATTAGTTTAGTCTCTCGTATTAATCATGTCGTAATGACGTTTTATTACTACGCTAAAGCGAACTGCTTATATGACAAAATCGAGTGCATGTTTAAATAAATAGGTGGTATTCGGCAGCACTTTCATAAAGAAAAGTTTGCTAAATCAGTTCAAATAATTCAGTAGATAATAATTTCAACACCCAATCAAATAATTCGATAAATAATAATACGCATATTCAATCAAACAATTCAATATAAATAGTCATTCAAATGTTCTTCCTCATATTCTTCTTTCATTAAAAGTAACAGAGATACTTTCAATGATCTCCATAACATATTTGTATGGAGTGATTAAAAATTCATAGTATTTTGGAGGTTATAAGAATTTCAATTTTGTTTCACATATTCTACCAAAAATGAATACAGTATACTCGATGTCGTTTCATGCTTGGAATGAATTAAAGCAACGAATTCAAAATGTTGCAAAAATAAAAGGAAATTTTCAATTTTTCCTGTCTGTACAAATCCAATTATAAGATTCAATTGATAGCAAATATGTAGATATTTTTTTATGTAAATATATATCATTTTTCATATTCAATCGTTAAAAAATATTCAACAGACGAATACCATAGTGTATCAAACTCTTCAATTCGAACTCCATGCTTGCGTCCTTTTGTAATGAATGATAAAATTACGATACCTTAACTTCTGGAACAGAAAAATACTCAAGATGATAGATCACCGTTAGTGCACGAACGATTCTAATGAATTTTCGGTAACACTTGTAAATATTGATAATTTTAAAGAAATTCAAAGAATTTCGTTAACTGCACACCACGCACCGTCTAACAAGATCCAGAACTGCACGTGCACGGAATTTCGAGAATCGCAAGCATCCTCGATCGATTCCTGTATCAAAAGTCGAACGCTCTCTGCCGGCCAATCCGGTGCGACCGGTACAAACTGTTTCCCGCGTTTTAGTTATTACCTGTTGCGTTTGACGTTTCCGCGTCGTGTCCAGTTTTTTTTCAATTTTCGTTATCTATCGTGTGCTTTAAATAATAGTGTCAGGAATTAATTAATGTCTCAACTGAAGTTCCTGCTGTAAACGTAGGAATTAACATCGATTCGTTTATTATTTGCGATGATCGATTTAATAACGTTAACCTCAATTATGCACGTCTGGCATGATCGCGAGCGTTTCCGCGACTTTAATACTTTATTATATTTTTATTTAAATCACGTTATTCTTGCGTTAAATCTGTTACAAAATGTTAGTTCGTTTGTATTGTTAGTTAAATTGCAGTAGTTATTATGCTACATCTGTTAAAAATATTATAATAAATTAACACAGAAAATGTACAGCTATTGGCGAATGTACGCAATTGTTTCTAGTAGTGTAAAGCATTTAGTTTTGAATTATTTTTCATTAATTGCCTGTGCATTCACAGGATTATATTTCTTAAATTCTAATTGCGCAGCGAAACCATAGTTATCCTGATAAGATCATTATGTTGCTTATTACAGATAAGTTGAAGGCGTCGATCAAAGTATTATAATTAGATTTCTTTGCCTGGATATTCTTTATAAAACTACATACGACTAACAATGTCTGATTATCTTTCTACCGAACTCGCAGCCACATGCGCCGCGCTTGGCTACTACGATGGGTTTAAATATCACTTAGATAAACATTGTTTAGGTGAGAAGTTTTTTTTTTGACGAAACAGTTCCTCAGCAGACTGAACAGTGGTTCAATGTTAAAATCGTAAATTTAATCGCAGATGTCATAAAGGACTTGATTAAATATTTAAGAAGAGACGACAGTAGTCATACCGTACGTCGGTTCCTCGGTCAAACAAAATTACTTCAGACTGATCTTGTTAGAATTTTTATTGAACATTCTGACAAACTTGAATTGTGGGACGTGTTATTGAGGCAAGTAATAAATTATCTGAATGCGTTTCACAGCAGCATTCGTTCGTAATAATAACTGCCTGCTGAATTTCAATAGGTTGATTATTAATCTAACAAGTCCAATCTTGTTAATTTACAATGAACAAGTACCTACAGATAAATTGCAGCATTCTATATATCAAAAGCTTATTTCATACACTCAAACGTATATGACAGCATTAACTGATGATCGTATATGGGCAACATTAAGTAATCGCTTGAGTAAAATTCTTAAATTAGTAAGTTTCAAAGGTATTTTGTACACGAGGCACGTTCGACCGAAGTTAGTATTATATTATCTCTGTGTTCTATTTCTGTAGGATAGCTCAGACAGGGGGGAAGAGAAGGAAATGACTATTGAAAGAATTCTTGTTTTCATACGAAATGTATTGCAAATACCTCCCACTGAAAATGAAAATCATGTCAATAACGATGTTACAGTTCACGATGAGGTATGAGAGCGAACGTAGCACCTTACGATTTAAGAGTAGAATTTACTTTTCTATATTTATTCAGGTTTTGTTTGCACTTAATGCATCTGGGGTTGTTGACTTGTTGCTGTTCATTGCTAGCAACAATAGCGAACAGCAATATCACTTGCAAGTTTTAGAGGTACGTGAAAAACGAAATTGTAATAATTTGTTTAATATTAAATATAGGCAACTTAAATGATTATTAGCTCTTCACTTTACAAATTGTTCTTAACACTAGTAATACTTATAGTCAGATATTTTTGCCTTCTAATTACTTTTACTTAATCAGAAATAAAAGCATCAAGTTATTTTAACAGACTTTGGACTTATAATATATTACGCATAGACGAAAAGCAATTTTGTTTCGTAATTTAATTTAATATTGGTGATTTTAATAAATTATGTGCAATCGTGCCAGATTGTGTCGTTTATGCTGCACGACCAAAATGCAAGTCAGTTAGCAACATCTGGTCTACAACGCAGCACTACTGAAAAACAGAAAGATGAAGCAGTACTCTTGGCTGCTCGGCAAAAGGAGAAAGAAGAGAAAATGGAAAGGATAAGAAAATATACAGTTGCTGGGTGAGTTTAATTCCCATTTCATGACCCCCTTTTGTACGTTTTTTCTTGCGTAAATTTAAATACATTGGGAATACCTTTCACACTTCGCGTACTTTACGCGGAACGAACTTCTTCCAAAGAGAACAGTATCCTCTAGTATCACTGTACTATTTGTTCACTTCATCACTATTATGTTGTTGCGTACATATTTTACAAAACAATTCATAAAATAAATAGTGCCTCGAGTTGACAAACTTTTTCAACAGCGGGTATTTCAAATAGTTGTCGCGAATACCGTAATCACACGTACAGTATTTCATTTTAATTCTGTATCAGACTCTCGATGTATACTAGGATTTCACTTACACTTAACTAACAAGTAATTTCCATTTTAATGTACGAAATGTATATGCAAACGTTAAACGCGAAAGGAGACTGAAATGATTATACTGTTTGAGGGATATATCTTACGGAAAGTACTAACGTATTCAGGCGGGTGGTGGTGTTAGATGCGTAATGAATGTGACCTAGATTTTAAAGCAAGTCCACGCACCACCTGAACGGAAAAGCTTTTATCCACTTGTTGGGAAGAATGCGCGTTTTATTCTTGTATCGTGCATTATTTGAATCTTTTTGTTACGCGCTGCTACTTCCCGTGGAAAGCTTTTTGCGCCTTGAAAGAGGATCAAAAGCACTAAAAAGATCGACCTTTCCGCGGTCGCCCAGGTCGAACCAGTCGATGAACAACTCCATCGGAAAACGACAACACGCCACGAAGCCATGAACCAATCCGGGGTTTTAGGTGTGATGTTTTATAGATAAAACTGTGAAATTTATGGCCCGAAATTTTTTCAACTTCAAATCCTTCACTTTTCCGCCGGCGTATAAATGATTTTATGGTTTCAGCGAAACTTTTCATTTAAATAATACGAAAAACATTCGCGGTTACAGGTTTCTTATAAATGCTTCTGAGATTTTATAGAAAGAATTTTTCTTCCCTTTCTCCGTTTTCATTTTAAGTTTCGTGATCGTTTTATTCAGGAGATTCGGTGTTGTAGCTCTACATTGTCAGGTTTAATTCTGTTTCTGATTACATTCTTCAGGTAATGAGTGAATCGTTTAAGAATAGTGCAAAGAAGGTGTTGAAAGCGGATCGTCACGCGAGGAAAAGAAAATGCGTCCTATTTAGTCGTTTAGCAAACTGTCTGCCGGTGACAGCCTCCTTCTATTCCATTGATTGGATTTTCAGAAGTCATGGATGAAATTGGATTCGAATGATCAGTTCTTTTTCAATTACTAGCGAGTACATTCTCTATGCATTCTGATTCCCATATATACTGGGACGGTAAATTTGATCTTTTGTCAGCTTCGAAACTTGGTTTCTTAAGATCCTCGCGCGAATAAAATTGATCTTTCGCCTCGAGTTTCTACGAAATTTCCATGATAAATTGCGAGAAACTCAGGTATATACACAAACATTCATTTCCGCCAATTGTTTGGTTCTGTGTTTAGGCATTCGCGTTTTAGCGGCACGTACGTCGTGCAGAATATGAAAGCTATCGGAGAGAATCAACTGTTATGTCACAAACCGTACCAGAAGATTGAAGCATTGAACTTTGGCCAAGATAAGGTACCTAATCAATATGACGAACCGTGACCTCTCTTCCCTCTGCTTATTCCATCCAAAACGAAGGGAAAGGAACGTCAGGCCGGAAAACGATCCGTTCAATTAATCTTTGGTTTCCAACGGGTAGTTCTCGTTAATGAGTAAGTGCGAACGAGGCTGGGTGGATTTCAATGAAAATACGGCTGTTAATTAGGGCTATTCTCGCGTAATTAGAACCAGCTCCCTGCTTAATGACGCTGAAGCATTTAAAACTGGGTCACCGCTCTTTTCGCGGACATTCCTTCTCCTTTTCTTCTGTCTCCTACGTTCCGCTCCGCTGCCAGGGGATCCTTTTCTGCCCTTATACTGTTATTACCGTCCTGCCCGCGGAACGTCCGTATCTGAGGACAGAGAAACTTTTCCTAGCTTGCTGCTTCTACGTAGGTCGTTTCATTATAGACTGCCATAAATCTACCCGGGTCACATGCCTGTCGGCTATCTGAATTCAGGTGATTACCGACCACCGTCATATCTTTTATGGAATTCCAACCGTCCCTCTGCCCTGCTGACCCTTCCGTTTCCTTTCTTACCTTTTTACAGCATTGGAACATAAAAAAAAATATATACGTATAAAATAGGTCATCCTTTCAACGGCCATGTAGTATGCAGGGTATTTCTCTATCTTCGTTACGAGTTTCCTTGAAACATCGCCGTATGCAAAAACTTTTCGTATCCCGGCTGGAAACATTGCGGATTCCTCCTAACAGGATAAACATAGAAATTATTTAGATTAACAGGACCTGGAGAACCATCTACGAATTCCGTGGTCTCATTGTAGATTCTCAGATTCACCACTGGTTATTTATCCCTGACGGATATAACAGAGATTGATGGAAATAATAAGTAGTTAGCGAATTACCCTACATATACTCGTGTCAGTATTTATGTCGACCTAAAGTGTTCCACTAAACAATGTAAATAGTTCTTTCTTCAAGATTAGATTCCACCAGTCTAATAAATGTCGTTTCAATGCAACGTAGAAAAGAGTATCGAAACCAAAAAACAAACGTCCCATGTCGGACCCGAGGGGTGAGCGTACCTCCGCCCTAAGTGTGAGGCTGTTTCTGAAAGAATTCTGTGTGGAATTCTTGAACGCTGCTTACAATCCTGTAATGAGATACGCCAGATCCTCCATAGTCGCCGGGAATCACAGCAATCCATCTGAAACGACTTGCTACCTTTGGGCTTTGCGTTTCTTCATGGAGTTCAATCGCCATTACAAGTTCGAAGTGAAATATGTGAGGTAAGTGGTCGCCACTCTTCTGTTTTCCGATAAAAAAAAAGAAAGGGTGAAGGAGAGAGAGGAACGTCGCCCCGAAGTAGATCCTGAAGAAAGCAAAGAGAGATAGTTTTCGAACTCGTTTTACGCATCGTCGCTTTCTTTAGATTCTTGTCTAAGAAAAGCATCTTTCTGACTGCCTTCAATACGCGTTTTTTATGTGCTACGGTGAAAATTCTCCTGCCGACCGTCACAAACATTTAGGGGTGTTTCGATTCGCGATCATGAGCCTACCGTCGTCTACGGTTTATTTATAGAATTAATAAAGTTGCCCGTGTCTTTTCTTTCTGAAACGATAAAATGCTTCCCGACAGCGAAACAATATCCACAGAAATATTCCACTTGGTACAAAGACAAATGGAACTATACTACGAGATGATGGTGACCGATAAAAAGAAGATACCAGTTTGGTCTCGTAGATTGCACTTGGCATTAAAAGCGTATCAGGTGAGGAAACCGATCATTGATATTCGCTTCTGCGCTGTTTAAGATCGGGAGCACGTTTTTCTTTCTGTTTTTAAATTTTATTCCAGGAGCTTCTGTACACTCTAATGGCAATGGATCAAAGCACGGATCGCGGTGTTAGGGAATCCAGTAAAGTCATTAAGAGTAACGTGTTCTATGTGCCCGAATATCGGGAAACGATTCTTTCCCAGCTTCTGTGCTTCGACGAAGTTAAAATGTCACGGTTCGTACAGAGATATCTTCGGAAATACTTGTATAAATTTCCATGTTGTTTTGTAATCTCTGAGCGCGCAAGTTGAAGCGTGAAAGTTCCTCGACCAACGTCACAGTTGATAGACCGGTAATGAACAGAACCCGGGCCACTGATTGAACATCCAACTTTTTCACAAACTTCTCAGACGACACTTTGGCACGTGTATTAGCACAGTTTGTCATTAATCAGAGACGTAACTCGTGGTAATTCAAATTGGTGGAGGTAATTAATAAGTTCCAAACGGCTCGCGGAGCACGAAGATGGTAATGAAATTGAGAAGTTTCGGTAGTCTAGTGTCGGCTCTTTGGAACTCTCTGTCTCCATTTTCGAAAGTGAAAAATCAAAGGCGTGCCTCGCACACTTCCTCCCCCGCAGCGCGACAGTCGCGAATAGCTTCTTGTCCAACTATTATCCAGTGTTTCGAGCATCTGTTTATCGAAGGATGAAAAACTGCTGAAAGTTTTATCTATCGCAGACAGATTGATTCACTTTCAAATCAATCGGCCCGAACAACGAGGGAGCTACTCTCCTGCTCCTCTCCTCTTCCTTGCTTCTTTAATGCTGTTCCTCATCCTCCTCCGCCACCTCCTCCTAGCGCTCTTGTCTGGCCCTCTCTTCTTTCGCGCGACTTCGTGGAATAAACAACTTTTATCGACCTTCCGGCCGGCGAAATGGGAAAAGGCGGCGGGGGCGTTCAACTTTCCGCGAGTTTGACGGGTCTTGCAAGGATCTCCACTGCGGAAATGTAAGGGCGGTGTGCGGCGCACCGCGATATCGTTACCACCTCTGACATCCCAGTGACGGTGACGAAAACGGGACCCGACGGGTTGCACCAAACTTTGTTGGTGATGTTACCACTTTGAAACTGTATGCACGGCGCAACTGTATTAATTTTCCGACGCGCATTGTTCGATTCCAAGTGACGTCCGGGAACTTTCACGCTATCTGATGCGTATAATTGCCAGAGTAGAGTAGCGGGATTGCATCGCTGTCGTTTCGTCCAGTAAAGTGGACCCTCGAATCCAGAATTCCCGTATCCTTCTAGACAATACCTGACCGATCTCATCACAACGGTGCACGTATTCCTGAAAATGCTGGGGCACTTCTGCGGGGGAAGCAATCGCAATATAGTGGTCCAACAAGTGAAGCACAAGCGGCAGAAGAGGGCATCTAAGAAAAGTGAGGATCGTTTCTCTTTTTCTGTTTTTCATTCGGCCGAGAGCGACGGCGAAACTTTGTTAATGCCAAATGTGAACAGAGACCGTGCAGAAAGAACAACCTCCGCCTCGAAGTTTGGAGGAACGCTGGGACGATATCAGTCCTCAGCTGTCCGCTGTGATGCGAGAAGGGACGATACCGGAAGTTGTGCCGTTCGACGCAACCTCGGACGTACCGATAGACGATCAGAAGTAAGTATAAATTCTTGTATTAAATCCTGACGGAGTCAGCAAATCGGATTTCCAGACGTAGGGAACTTTCATTATACCTTGTCGGATGTTTTCTCGTTTCAAGGGTTGAGGCTATGAAGAAGATCCAAAAGATGCTGAGGTCCAAGTTCCTGGAGCAAGCAATTGGACTTATTAGAGCAGCAAGGTAATACTGTTTACTTTGAGAATCGATTCTACGGAAGTTATTTGTTATTCTCTGAAACCGTTTGGTGCGTGCCTTCCGCGACGTTTCCGACGCTCACAAAGATGGTTCGGTGTTTATTTTGAAACTCGACTCGTAACGGTAAAATGACGCACTGTTATGTATGGCGCACGGTTAACGGCTATTTAGTACTACTTCCCGTTGTTCTAACGTTCCTTTATCTTCTGTAACGAAACTGCATTTCCTTTTCAGAGCGAACGTTTAACTGTTATTCCGAGACCCTTAGGTTAAGAGGTGTATTAGTGTTCATATAATCCGGGGAGGATTTAAATGTATTCGTCTATTATTTTACATTTTGCAGGCTAAATAACTACACGCTTTGTGTAAAAATTTATATATCTGAACGATCGAATTCGTGATCAATTAGCACAAAACAATTCAGCCGTTATCGAGTTAACGAGCGGATTCGGTCGAGCTCGTATCTGTTACACGTCTTTCATGCCCGAATCGACGTGGATGAAAAGCGATTTTTCACCCGGCTTAGTAGACACGAATGCTTGGGGCTAAAAGTGCCATTTACCGCGGTAGATACGAATACTGTCATTGACGCTTAAAATAGCACTCAGGTTGGTGGCAGGTCATGCGCGAGAGAGAATTCTTGATATTTGACTTGCAGCAGTTCTGACGGTTTTCTAATCGTTGATTCGCGCGCCGTATTCCACCACCGAGACATTCTTAATGTATTCAGTTCCCCGCTCTTTCGCGTTGTTACTGGCGTCCGACGTTTTTTTTACGATCGGGCACAGTAAAGGACGAACGATTCAGAGTAACTGCGCTGCTTTATGAAACAAAGAAACAGTGTAATGAGAACGGTATGCGAGCAGATGCATTATGCGCTAAATATACTGCGCTGGAACCAACGAGTTTAAACAACTCCAGAGTATAAATTTACCCCCGAAGCTGTGAAAGTTTTTAGTGGAGTTATACGGCTTCTTTTGTAAAGGTGTGCCTGCAAGCGTGAACGTTTTATTTCAGATCAGTTATAGCAGCAGTTATTTTCTTATGCCTGTGTGATTAGAACGCGAAACGAATAATATACGTGCACAGGAGTTGTTTAAAAGTTCCTTTTACGAGTTCCATACATACGAGCATTCACCGGTCTCGCCCGATCGATGAAGGCATCATTGCCAAGCCGTGACGCGTCAAGTTTGAATAAATATTGACAGCTGGTAGGGCGGCCGAATGTTGAAAAGTGAAAGCTCTCGTTAACCGCGACCGCTCATTTCGCCGTGCCCAGTGTTTGCATGAAATTATTCAGGGACGTGTACTTTATCGAAACGTCCGGCATTTTCTTCGGCGCTCGTTTTCCTTGGATCTTCGGGGCCAATTAGTTGACCAACAGTCAAGTGTTTGCGCCTCCAGTTTGTATTTACATTGCATTTAATCTGAAAGGGGTGGCTCGTTCTTGTAACGCGTCAATGCAGGCTGGCTCGTCTCGATGAGCCTGAGCGGTCCTAAACCCTGTCCCTTTGAAGTGTTCCACCGCTAAATATACCCACGAGTCTTGTCCCTCCGCCAAGTTGTTTCTCCATTCCACCTCATCGATCCTTCTGACCGGTAGCTTTAATCGCCACTTGGATGGTTTCGCAAGAGGCCCTATACTTTAGAGACGAACCCGCTCGCGTGCGGAATGACTTCTTTCTATTCACTCTATTTTCAAAGGATTTCATTTCCCAGACGGTCGGACTGCAAGATATATATATATATATACTTGATGCAGCATCCACGCATCTGCGCTTCAACAGTTGGGACTTTAGGACCGCTTCAAAGCGCTACTACACCGCCGTTATTGCAAAGAAATAAGTTAATCCATTAGGCTGGGCTTCGCGCGACTTAATGAAGCTTCGGTGATGTTGGCACTCGGCTCAAGGGTACTAGAGCGAAATTACCGAAACAAAAAACCGTTTCAACGCGGGCACCCTTTCCCGTAAAGCTGGGGAGTTATGGCCCCTCCTGCAGATTTTTCTTTAGGCGGTATCATCGCCGCAGTACTTCCACGGGGGTACTTTAGGAGATTGTTCGTAATATTCCACCGTCCATTTTATGGGGTAAGCTTTGCCGTGGCCGGTACACAATGGAAGCATCTGGTTGGTGCCGACCTTGTGCATATAACAGGATAAAAGGAAGCGGCAGACAGTTGACTGTGGCGCGTATAGACGCAGCCCCAAAGTAGCAGATATTAATAACGCATTTATGGTAATCTGGGCAGCATTACGGTAAACAATGTAATGCCTCGAGTCTCCTTTTCCTTGAATTTCCTCTTATGCATATATAATGGAAAGCCAGCGCGGCCTTTCGCGCGGGGGCTTCTAGTGATCGCGTTTCGTTTGCTTGGCAAATACTCCCATTGCTCGGATGCCGACTACAACCCTCTAATTTTCTACTTACACCGTTTGCATCGGTGCCGCGATGGCAAAGTGTGCTGACTTCAGCGCAGGCTTGGATAACTCAAAGTCGCGGGATAATTAAGGGGAAGAAGCGCAGCTTTCGCTCCTTTTTGTGTTGACCCATAGGTCCCGGCGCCTGATCAAGGGAGTCTCATTCGCGTCCCAAAAGTTACAGTCTTCCCTCGCATTGAAGCGCAGCTTTTACTCTGTTAATTAAACGTGAATGGGAATTGCTAATTGAAGCGGGCACGTGAAGTTATTCGCCCCCGTTTCCGTCATAATTTTCCGCTACCCGCTGCCAGAATCAGGTGCACATTCTAAAAGTACCCGAGCGGATCTGGGTCGCGGGCTAATATTCATTACGTCGAATACCAATCGACACGGTAATTCAGTTTCGATGCAACGGGCCTCTGGATTCGACGGGGCCAATTCACGTCGAGGTAAGCTGGGCTACTTCGATCTCCGACTAAAAGATCAGCCCCGGAGTCTCGGGTGTCTTTCGAGTGTCAAGGGCGACGAATCGACGCGTCGAAATTATTCGTTCCGTGTCTGGCAAAAGAGCCAGCTCGAGCGACGGGATTGGAGGGCTGGTTGAGGCGCGTCTGAGAGATTCCATTGTCGCGGGACTTCAAATCGATGGATAATGGGGATTGTATGGTGCTGGATTTCTATTCAGACAGCCACCAGTAGCGGCCCCCGTACGAGCCACTTCTTCTGCCCCGGGGACAGCACGTACCTTCCCCCTTCATCCTCCATTCCCTTCCCTTATACCTTGGCCCTCCTGCCACCAGCTTATTGGATTCTCCCTTCAACTCAGGGATTTTGCACTTCCGAAAGTAGCCAGACTTTCCTGACCTGCAACATGACAGGCGATGTACACGGATTAGGCGCCTCTTCCTCGTTGCGGGATGTATCGCGTTCTATTGTCATATACTTTTTGCAGCGTAGGTACTGCGATCTTTGTAAACCTCGTAGCTTAAGGAGCATTCATTTCTGATTACCTGAAAGTTTCTCTCTTTGCGATGTCACTTTAAATCCCGCGATGCCCGGATCCCAGGGCCCGTAAACGCTTGCGTCTGTCTTCAACGATCATACGTTCGAGTATACACTCGGACATTTTTATCTTCTTTGGGATGCATGTATAATCGCGAAAATAGCAGTCGAAAATATATGAAAGTTCATGTAGCAAGTGGAGGACTCTCTATATGGACGTAACGTCGTCCTCGTGTTCAATCACGTTTCACCGTCCTGGCGCACTCTCCCTTTGAAGCTTTCCACCTTTCAGAATATTTCTACGTGCAGCAGTTTTTTAATGAAAATTCAAGGCAAGCGGAGACTTCCTGAAAGGGCAGCCCGCCATCTAGCACAGTGTTAGGAATCTTCCGCCATTAACTACACTCTTTTTCATGAGTGCTCCGCCAAGGTGAAGTCGTGATTTTACCTTTGTCCTCTGGTCACGTACCTAGCCGACTTTCTCCCTTTCCTTGATGCTTTCGGATTCTCGCAAGGAATGGAACTTTCGTGAAACGGGACGGTTCCTTCCAGCTCTTATGAAATTGCAAAAGGTTTCACGGAGGTGAACGTTCACGCGAGGCAATCAATATTTTCCTCCGTTCTGTTTACTGAACGCACCGTATAATACTATGAAAAAACTTCATTCTCCGATGTCGCAATTCATACACCCACGAGCACATTTTATTTTCTGCACTTAAACACGCCAGACGTTCTATTTCAAACTTCTAACACCTCTGCAAAACTTGCCGTTACGATTTAATTCGCTATTACAATCACGATTTCGTCGACAACCCGGGCGATTACAGCGGGCCAATTATGCTGTTTCTATTCAAATTGCCTGTAACGAAACAATTGAATAACTTGAAGGAGTTTATCATGCTTTCCCGTTTCCTTCCGTATTCCCTGCCCACCTCGGCACTGATTGCGTTAGCCGCAAGTGATCGAGAACATCTGCATATTTTATTTGCGAATTGCATAAATTAGGATTTGCATTAGATGGGAACATCGATGAGGAATTGCTCCGTCCCTGGAGATTGGCGTCGGAAATAAATTCGATGAAATTTGAGTGGGTCGTGAGGCAGCTGTGCCTTCGTCTTCCTGGGGAATCTTTCCTCCCACGCGTTCTCTATCCATTCCCTTCGCCTGGGCGTGACTTGACATCGTCTTCTATCTCTAGAACTCTAGACGCTCCAGAAAACGGACACCCCGTGAAAGTTATGCATGTACACTGGCGATGACGGTGGTTGACTGAAGGTAGATGGAAGAATGGAGGTTTGGGGGGCGTGAACACTTGACGCAAGCAGCCGGATGTTGGTGTAGATCGTGGTGAGACTCTCGTGCTCAAGGGAGCCTTCTACGAGAGACCCATTGAGATTGCCACTCGGACCTCTCTCCTACTGTCTCTCCCTCATCCATTCGCTGCACCTCGCCGTCTCGCTTTCGTGTCTTGGCTACGTATGCTACTCAAGATAATGAAACACGTCATTAAGTGGGTCGCTTTGTTTAATCACTCTAATCTTGTTCTAGAATGTGTGCCCCAGTTTTTCAGGCTTCCATGGGACTTCTGCGACTGTTCACTCGCCGAGTGTCCCGTGCCGTCTGCATTCAACGTGTTTGCGAATAATTACTTGGACTTACACGAGTTTCAGTTCGCAACTGGAGAGGGATTTAGTGTTTCACGATGAGAGAGTTTTTTCTTGCTCAAGTTTCTTTATGCCCTGCATGATTGGCGCGAGATAAAGTGATAGGATTATTTCGTGTACCTTCAATCATCTTTGCTAATTCCAATTGTACCTTTAACCCTTTAATTCGCGAAAAACATTAAAAACCTTATCACGCAAAGATTGTGAAATCAACTTTGCTAATTCCAATTGTACTCTCGTTCTCCGTTCGAACACTGATTCCTCTGTCACTTTTTATACTTGACATTCCTTTATTGGCCACAAATCAATTCAGTGCTCAGATTTTCAGCTTCGGTTTTAAGGAATTAGCGGGCGTTGTATAAGAAGAAACTATGAAGTCGACTTAAAACAAAATGTTTCATATCACTAGTGCAGGTTGGCGAATGTGCTATTAATCTATTACCGACTTTCATTCGTTTAAATTAGTCTCTACCAAGTTTTTATTATTTTCCATTGTAAAACGATTTTCATACGACATTTTTAACAGAGGATGTCCCTCTTATAAAAGTTTTTGTGTCAACTACAGGCCTCGCCCGCTAATTCCTTAAAACCGAAGCTGAAAATCTGAGCACTGAATTGATTTGTGGCCAATAAAGGAATGTCAAGTATAAAAAGTGACAGAGGAATCAGTGTTCGAACGGAGAACGAGAGTACAATTGGAATTAGCAAAGTTGATTTCACAATCTTTGCGTGAGAACTTTTTTCGTGAATTAAAGGGAATTAGTTTCTTTCATACATGAGTCATGTTTATGGGGGGGATTGCAAGTTACAGAAATTCTTATATCCGACTAGAATATTTGACAATCGCAGCTATCAGCTCGGTTCTCACCGATTACCAGGTCTCACCGCGAGGAGGTTGCTGCGTTTCGAGACCCGTAGGGAGATAGATGGAATCAAAGTTCCATCGATCTCCCTGTACATTAAGCCAACTAAACCAAAGAGATGGATGGAAACAAAGTTCCATCGGTCTCTTTGGTTTAGATGTAGAATCTAGGGAACTGCCAAGCAATCACGCGATTAAAAGAAATTCAGGAAAGAAGGAAAGACTACCGGTGAGCATGAAAGGAGTATAGGGTGGCGCAGTTCCTACCACCCTGCTCTCCGAGTCGAAAGGGAAAAGCGCTCGACGCCTCCCAGACGATTCCTGTTGCTCCGATGCGACTCGTCAGGAGCAAACACTTGACCTGACTCAAGCCGTCCAACACGGAGATTGGGTAATCGGACCGGGTGACTTACGCAGGCAGTGTACCAAGAGGTACACCCCCTACGCCCGAAACTTTTCCCTTTCGACAAGAACACCAGGGGATGAAACTGATCCACCCATACCGATTCCATGCTCAGTCGCTTGCTCCCGAAAACGGAACCAGCGGCGACCTCCTCATCGGAGATGAGGAGCCAACAAAAGAGCAACAAAGTGGATGATTTAGTGACTACTTCGCAATTTTACATGGGGCCTTAAATACTTCATGCTATAATAAATTAACCTAGACTTACTTAGATGTCTTCTTTCACTAACACTTTTCACTATCACTTTTCACTAGTTTTTTTTTAAGAAGTAGGTATCATCTTATTAAGTTTCTTCCCCGCGAAGGGCTGAACCGGAAATGCTGAAACAATCAACTACGTTATATTAGCAATGGTGTGGTCAACCTGGAAGGAAACTAAGAAAAAACTTAATGAATTGGTGCCGATCGGGATAATTTCCACTAATAGCAGAGCACGCACGAGCATGCAAAACCATCGCAGAGATACACGAAGAAGAGCATGGAATGACGACACATCGACGAGACGCGCGATAGAGGGACAAAAGTCATACAAAGCCATCGAAGAAATCCATGAAAAGAAATAAATCATGAAAACCCATCGAAGTAATCCATGAAATAGAATAAATCATGTAAACCCATCGTAGAGATACGTACATCAAAGAGAGCAGGGAAAGGAAACACATCAGTGATATGCGTGCCAGGGAAGAAGTCTTGCAAAATCATCGAAGAGATCCATGAAAAGCAATAAATCATGCCAAAACCATCGAAGAAATGCACGAAGTAGAATAAATCATGCAAAACCATCGTTGAGATACATGAAGGAGAGCAGGGAACGTAGACCCCCCGAAGAGGTGCATTAAAGAGTAACAGAAATCATGAAAACCCATCGAAGAAATGCATGAAATAAAATAAATCATGTAAATCCATCGAAGAAATGCATGAAATAGGACAGATCATGCAAACCCATCGAAGGAATACACGAAATAGAACGACTCGTTCAAAAATCCTGGAAGGAATGCATGAAATCGGACAGATGATGAAAATCAATCGAAGAAAGCAATTAGATAGAGAGGGAAATCAGTTTTGACTTTGGCAGAATAATAAAATTTTAAATGGCTTAACGAACCCCAAAATTTCATCGGCACCAACCGAATAAAGTAACCCAGGCCAGGGGGGCGAGGGGCCGCAGGAAGAACCAAGGTTGAAACCCTGACCAGGTCTCCAGCATGTCCAGCAAGTCCAGTAGGTCCCAATGGTCCAGGGGGCTCGGGAGCTCCGGGGGTGGAGGAAGGCCAGGTCCCCAGCCAGTCCAGCAGGTCCCAATGGTCCAGGGGGCTCGGGAGCTCCGGGGGTGGAGGAAGGACCAGGTCCCCAGCCAGTCCAGGAAGTCCAGGAAGTCGAGAAGGTCCAGGTGGCTCGGCAGCTCCAGGGTCCCCGGAGGTCCTCCAGGCTTGGAGGACCGACGCGCGACTGAGTACATGGAGCTCTGTGAGCTCCTTATCTAGCCTTTGAGAAACGATGTCCCCCGATCAAAACAAGGTCGACGGTTAATTACAATTGCGAAATCCACCGAATTCTTTGGCAAAAATGGATTTTCTGCTAAAATATCCATTCCAGTGGCTATTGCAATGCCAAATAATGTTAACAACATTTACACTAACCGCCCAGTATAAATTATTATTAATTATGATCGATAGAACTCGAGATATCGAGCAATTAGTAACATTTGCTCTTGGATTTGCAAATGATTTTCTACGCCTTCTACGCTTATACATATTACATAGTATTATATATAATGTATAAACCCCCCCCCCCCCATAAACATGACTCATGTATGAAAGAAGCTAATTCCTTTTAATTCACGAAAAAAGTTTTCACGCAAAGATTCTGAAATCATCTTTGCTAATTCCAATTGTACCTTTAATTCACGAAAAACATTAAAAACATTCTCACGCAAAGATGAAATTTTTCGACTAGAGACAAAATTATTTTATTATTCGACTAAAGGCGAAAAATGTTATTGCAGAGAAGTGTGGCCTGTAAACGATGCTTTCGGAAGGGCCGACATCACACCAGAGGAGGAATTCTTGGCGCTGCAGGAAATCTTCTTTGCAGAGCTGGGCGGTGAGTCGTTTTCCGTAATTATGGTGTGAAATGAAAATTGTTGGTTAATTGTACTGTCTACTGGCATGCGAATTCGTCGGTCGTTCAACAGTCCATAACGCAGGAAATTGGAACATTCATTCCCTTTCTCGTATTACTGCGATAAGACTCTTAACTTCGCGGCACCTACTTTTATATTTATACTTTCGAAAGTTAAGATCACGCTTCCGCGGGTGTAGATACCTCTGTGCAAGTCGATGCGATACTGCACTAGAATCCATCGCTGCACAATTTACGGTATATTGCTTTACGTAGATTCTTAATACACTAGGTGACTAGGCAGTCTCACTCGTGGTAAATCGTCCGTCCGAAAGGGAAACTTAATCCTCGGCTAATACCGTACCGCCTGGGAGATCGTTTAAACTGAATTCTGGAAAATATCGCGCTAACGAGATTCTAGGAAACGAGACGACATATATTTGCAATCTCCAGTAGGCAGCTTGAGATAAAGTTAAAACTTTGTACTTTCAAAGCGTCGGCCGTTAGTACTTTTTGCCGGCCGTCTCCCTCGCCCCGTCCTCCCACTGGGGATTGCCTGTGTAACTTGAATTTATCGAGAAAATTATATTCTCTGTACACACAGCCCCGTGAGAAACTCGCGGACCATACTTTCGGCTGGCTGGCGCGCGCGAGCACGATTATAAAGTAGAAAGTCCCTTATTACATCGGGACCGGAAAGTAATAAGCCGTCCAATTTAATTTCTGGAAAATTCGAAACTAACCGCCGAGTGTATTGGATTAAGGGCTGATGATTCGCTTTATGTATCGTTTCGCGAAATTTCCCGCCCAAATAAATTCCCCACACCCGGCCCCGGGTTTCTTTCATCGCGGGGCGGATCGTCGTTATCATCCCCGTCCTTATAAACGCTGAATCGCGAGGCATCGTTTCCTCGTCGCTGCAATTTTTTCGCGCGTCAGCGTGCACTCTTGCATACACGCGTGCACATGCTCTCGCGATGATGCAGCCGGAGCACGATGCTTTATGATGAATAGACGCGCGAGATTAACGAGAACGCTTCAACTACGAGAAATTCTCCGCGGTGAAATGTACAGGGTGATCTACGCGCCTTGGTCACATTGATTATTCTCAGCGTTAATGGATCGATCCAACTGTCTCTTGTTTTCGGTAACTTTGCTTCAGAGTGGCTTGTGATCGCATCAGGGTACGTTCGTCGTCTTCGTTGTTTTTTCGCACTGTTTTTAATACCAGTTCTGGTGTCTCATATGAACACCTACAATCTTTTTTATTCGAGTAGCATAGACACTAATTCGAAACTTTGGAAATCTCGAAAACAACGTTTACGAATGTAATGCTGGAAATAATGAAGGTGACGAAGTTATACGGACCACCCCTTACATGCTCACGCACGCGGCCGCTCATTTATTTATTACTACGTTGGAAATTTCACCGTACAATTGCCAGGAGCTAACAGACAAAAGCTTCCACAACCGATGAATTCAAATGCTCATTCCATCTCCCCTCTGTTTTTCCACCCTTTGCTTAAATTTCCGTAAGAATAAATTAACGCACCGGCGGATGCGCCTGCTGAGGAGATATTAAGAGAGGAAAAACTTATAAACACGTAATTTTACTCAAGGGTGGCTCCCGCGGGAGCGGTTTGTAATAACTGGCACGTACATCATGACACAAATTTAATTAAACACACCCTTCGTATTCATTTCGCGCTTCTAATTTATGTGTGGGCAACTACGGTGTACGGCGGCCGAGATTTCATGACGTTCCAGCTTTCTGAATGTACTTATCTGTGTTTATTAACAGGCACAACAATGGCTGCGGCGTTATGAACGTTTCAATGCCGCGTTAGCGCTTTTGATTTCGCTTCTCCCTTTCACGTCCCCTGAAACAGTGGCAATGCACGATCTTAATGGAAATTAGATGCAAGCATTCCAGTATAAATGGAGTTCGCATTCTCTTTGCGTAAATAGTACGCTAACTGGTGATTCTGAAATTATAAAATTTAATAAAGGAGCTATATATTTTTTAAAATCAGTAGAACAAGTCAATATTTCTACAAATTGTTTCCCATGATCGATCTTAAAGATTTATCCGTTGTAATATTTTTTTCTCAGCTTGATACAATTTGTCAACGTTGAACTGAACGTTATAACGTTACATTGCACATATTTATGCAGCGCGTACAGCGTTTGCGGATGCTCGTTGACATTAATTGTATAGCCTGGCTATGGCTTGGGAATGGAAATTTACTATTAAATTACATAATAATTTGTGATTCTTATAAAAGGAGAATTAGCGTTATGGCAACATACGCGTGTCTCTGAACGGATTCCCTCTCCTTTTCAAGGCATTTGCATTCCGGAAAGATGTTATTGAATAATATTAAGTATATCGTGCACAATGACGTCTATGTGCAGAATATGCGCATTACGTAAAAAATATTCATAGAACGTTCGCGTTGCTATTTCGATGATGAAGCAATCTTACCATTTCTGGCCTTCCTTTTGATACATTAAACGGCATTCTGGGGCCCATAAAACGTTGTATACCGCGGCAAGCCACTGTCTCTGACGTGTGTGAGATAAAAACCAGAAAAATGGATCGAGTGTGCGGAGCAGGAAGAGAAACCATAGCAGGCTACATTTAAGCCGCGATTTTGTACCTCGGTTGTAAGTTATTCTCTGCTTTCAACAGACGGAAGCGAAATCAACTAATTTCACAGTGGGTTCGCGCGATTCGGTGGTTTTTATACATTTTTACACTTTATGCACGCGGCCGGTTATATTTCGCGACCTGGATCCCGTTCAGATGCGATTTTGCATCCGCGGTGCATAATGAAGCGCCTGTACTTCGCGAGATAGACCCGTTCCTTTTTCGTTTTCCACGGAGATAAATGTTTCGCTTGCGCAGAGAAAAATTAGTTATCCTTTTCCCATTTTACTACTTAGATACTGGAGCTGTAGACTGGGCAATGCTGATACTTTGCGGCATACGTGGGGCTTTAAAGTTTAAGGACTGTATTAGTCACTGTAAAGGCTATGTTGAATATTTATATATGTCTGTTGTCATTTGCTTCGATTTGTAATCGATCCAAGAACGATATATTCAAACGCAAAAAGCAAATAGCAGCCGTGTAGAGAGGGGATTTTTCGTAAAAATGCGGATCATTCGACAGCTGTCCGTTGAAATCTCGCGGGGCTCGTTTATAAATAATCGAAGGAGTTTTATTTATACACGTCCCCTTGCAATCAAATCAATGCAGAGTTACCCCGTCACCGAGGTGTATGTTTCATCGACTGCCGCGTTGGCGTGAAGTATGGCGGTACAAGAAAGGAAGATGCGCCATTCTGCAGTGCAATTTTTCTCCCACACCCCGCACCATTCTAACTTGTTGGACTGAATACTTGATGGATGTATCAAAATGGAGAACCCATAAGTTCTTCTCCGCTCGAGGTCGAAGGTTTGATGAATGAAGACCGAATTGGAAGTCTCGTCTGTGCCTTAGGAACGGAGCAACGGCGAAAATTTACATCGTGCTCCTTCGTAGCAGCGATCCCCACCATATGCCCTCCCATTTCTATCCATCCTGTTTTCATTCCTGCCAGGTTTTATGGTCCATAACTTAGTGTCTTCTACCGCGATATTTTCCGCTCTGTTCGGTGTCGTTTTCTTCTATGCGCGTTAAGGCACGCATAATGTTTCACTGTTTGGCTCGGGGTCTCCTCAACATGCAAACGAAACGGGGGTAGGGTGGAATTTCTGGCATCGAAGTAGGCTCCCTCACCGGTCTCTTCCTTTGTCACACTTCTGTCCCGTCGAAATCACCTGCGGACGATATTTTTCGAGGGCTACCATTCACACGTGTACGGAATAACGATTTCACGATATTACGAACCGTGTCACTGTTGATGCAGTAGACAGATACGTTGGCGCAGAAGCGTTCCTTGTAATAAGGCACGTATCCGAATGTTTGATAATAAAATTACAGAAAGAAGCTACCGGTTCTTTCTTTATCTTACTCGCTTCTCCGCGCCGAGAAGTCTACACACAATCGTCGGAAAATCGTAGCCCCGAAGTGCATTTCCGGTTGCATCAGAAACACGGTACTCCGAAGAAACGAGATCAGTGTGGTGCGTTAGTGATGTGGAAAAGTGGCTTCAAGAGTCTTATCGGGGAAAGCTTTATTGAAAAAATTGCCCCCCCCCATCCCGCCAGCCAGCCTCCGCGCTCTCAAGAAATATAAAATCGTGAAAGGCTCTCGACGAATTGCTTAGAAGGTACGGGCGACCAGTAACCGAATTTCCAATATTCCATTTTCCTTTCGTTCGCAGTTTATGAACGCATAACAGAAACATTATTCATACGTCGAACGCGAAACGTTTCACAATTTTTCGTGCAATTCCTCGTGTCGTTTTTATTTCGCTGTCGACTGCGTTATTTATTATCATAGGTTCGTCCCGCTTTATTTGTTATTCCGTTATTTATGGCGACGGCTCGGTGTCGTTAATTCAATATTTCTTTTCCTCTCCCCCCCCCCCCCATTCTGAAAATCGGTATCGGCTAGCTGTCGTATTTTCGATAATGCGCGGGGGGAGGGCCATCGTTCACAGCCGTCGCTGCCTGGTGTTTATCGTTGAACGATAGCGGCTGGGATGAGAGCATTCGGTGGATTTTAGCGCTTTCGTGCGGCCGTTGTTGCAAAGGAACGAGGGCAGTTTTTGGAACGGGCCGTTTGCTTGCACGGTGCATCGTTCGAGGAACAATGGCCGGATCGAATAGTCGGTTTGAGGCGCTCGAACCGGAGCGCAGACGGAAATTTACATCCTCGCTCGGCTGGGTGATCGCTAGCGTATGTCTACATCTCTGCATCATCCTGGCGCTACTCCCGCTCGCACTCAGACAACGGCCCTTGCACCAATTTACCCGAAATCGGTCTGGCACGTCTGCCTCCCCGTGAACAAATTGCGATCCGCCGCGGTTCCAGGGCAAACCAATCTGAAATTCCCTATTACATCCACTGATTTCCCTTTAAACTTCCCATTATGGCAATTACGCTTAAGAACTGTCGATGGCGTGTCGCCGCATATATATTCGCAGGATAAGTTTACAGGTTTTCTCGTTAGTTGAGCTGCTATTTCATAACTCAGCACGCAGGTAAACTTTGGAATATCCTTTTGAACAAACAAAGAACTGTTAATTAAAATTCACCGCAAAGATATCTACCACGCCACCTTATCACCCTGTCAGCTCTTTTCCCAACAACGTATCGAGGACTGGCGCACTGCGCAGCCACACGGAGCAAGGATAACGCGTTGAAAGAGCCTCTCGGATCGACATTTATCGGTGTTCATGTATCGAGGAGACAATCGTAGCGTTAATGTTTCTTTTTCAGCCACTTCCCCTCGCTCCGGATGGCACTGAAACTGTGTCGGTAACGATCTATAACCATTAACGTGCTGAGTAGCACTCCGACGATTCTCTCGCTCCTGGCCCCCCTTCTGTCAGAGCTTCTTTTTCCGTGTTTTTACACTTCATGCAGATCCTTCCCGCGGAGCAAGGCTTAGGCGCGAAGAAGCTTGCGATACCCGCCTCAAAGCGTCGACGATTTCTCTTGCCTTCCCGTTGTTTTGCTCTCGTTTTAAGCTTGTTGAGGGCAAATCGGCCACTTAAAAAAACGCCTGAAACGGGGTGGCGGGACGTTCAACGCTTCAGTGCGCACTCGTCGCTATCTGAATCCGTTGTAAGCTATACAAATGGGATGCAAGGGTAGAGGCAGGGGGTGCACCGAGAGTCCTTCACCCTCTACGTAAGCTGCAACGCGACGCTCCCTCCCCCCTCGCAGTCAGTTAATGAAGTTATGATTGAAGGTTAAATTCCATGAAATTGCCTTGGTTAATGGCCGTGCGTCTCGCCATGAATGCAAATCAATGTTCAAATTCGACGGTACGTGCGGCCGCCCGATGTGACGATTTTTTTTTAACGCACCGCGGGAAATTTTGAGTTATATTTGCGAAGGCGCCTCGGGGTAATTAACAGCGACGCGGCTATGATTTAAGGGGCTATTAACGCGCGTCGAAGATGAACGAGGCGATATTTTTAATTATTTGCTCCATAATTCACGGGGGACCTCGGGAATTGCTCCTCGTTCCGATATTCCCGTCAGATTCGACGTAACCCTATTTAGTTTTGTCGCGCGCTCTTCTCCGCAGTTACAAAGTAAACATTCTCCCGTCTCCGTGAATAAATATGCGAGTTGATTCACGGGCACGGTATTTGCATCAAAAAGCACACATTTTAATGGGGTGCGTTGCACGTGAAACGGGGGAACATATTTTCCGAGCTCGGCGTCATTTAGCATAAACTAACGAATTAGCGATGCGCACGCTGGCGGGGGCCGTTAACAAATCCGTGGCCGCGAAGGAGCGACGGAGTGAAAATTCCTTTCAGCGTCGCGACATATCTCACGGCCGCGACGGCAGCGGCGCGGCCAGAATTCGAGATTTCCAGAGCGGGAAAGGAGAGACTCGGAGGCACTAGCGTAAATAACAGAAAT
Source organism: Andrena cerasifolii (assembly GCF_050908995.1). Lineage (NCBI taxonomy): Eukaryota > Metazoa > Arthropoda > Insecta > Hymenoptera > Andrenidae > Andrena > Andrena cerasifolii. Next base: position 9,820,505 of record NC_135124.1, on the reverse strand, counting down.
CTTTCCCAGGCCCAAGGTCAAGGGGCTTCGATAGTGCTCGAAGCCCCTCGCGCTCCTTCTTTTCCCTCCGCGCTCCACTCTTTCCGCCCGGCTCTTTTGTACCCCAGCCGAGGAGCGCGGCCGCCTGTGACGCAGCACCCGCGCGAGCCGGCTAAAATAATAATGCATTTGCGAGTTCCACTAGAAATTGAATAACAGTCATGCTTGAATAATACAGATATGTAAATGGAGGTCGGCTCAGGCTAGGTACGAGGTGGCAGAAGCGCAGACGGGATCATTTATATTGTATCCGTACCCGTCCTCTTCTCCTATCTCCACCGACAGCGTTTTCGAACCTACCTCTCCAGCTTCTTCTTTTCCTTGTTTTTCTTCGCAATTCCCTCTTTATTCATTCACCCACTCGGACCAACCTCGTCCTAGCACACTCCTATTCCGCGTTTGTTTGCCCCTTTTAGAGTCTCCGGGTTCTTGTCGAGACCTTATCGCCCCCCATCGCCTCCTTTTCACGTTGGTGTCTTTTATCAAGTATCCCCCGCTCACGTGCCCCTCAATCTAAGCTGATTCCTTCGAGCTCCCTTCCTTCCTCGCTAGCCAGCGAAAGGTCGCCCTTTCCTCGGGTCGTTCTCTGCTCTTTCGCTTTCAGCCCTCGTTCTCTTAATGAGAATAAAAAGGAACGCGACTGTTTCGTTTTACTCGGCCCCGGTACGTTCTTGTTTCCGCTCCCCGTTTCAGCGATCTGCCGTTCTGCTTTTCCGGGGGTGTTCTCCTTTTCCCTTATTCGGGGTTCTACGTTCTACTTCATCGGCACTTGCTCCACCCTTTCCATTACGATCCTCGCATTCTTAGCTAATATTTTGCCTTCTGTCGAGGAACCTATGCTGCTTCTAACCACTTTCAATCCGATTGCACTGGCACTGATGTACGCCTCAGATTGGACGAATTTCATGGGAAGTGTATCAACGTTCAATGAAAAAAACGATCATTCACCTGCAATGGAACTCCATTTGTCTGAATCCATCGGCAAATAGGATGCTTCGGGTAACAGATTAGTTCGGTTCGGTTTCGATAATAGAAGTTGATGTGCGGGGAACTAGATTCGAACATATCCATTCATTTCGACTACCCTGTTTACACTTTAAGAGGGGATTGCGCTTTGTTGAGCCGAAAAATAGGTAATTCTTTATGAATTTTTTGTACGAAAACAGTTCGACAAATTAATTTGAGGTTTGGCAGGTCGTTTCATTACATCTTGAACTATTGTTCTGAATTTTTGTGTGATAGTGAAAAAAAACATGGCAGATACAGAGCCCTGGCGTTGACGAAAAGTAGTGTAGGGGTTATCCGCTCTGTATCCGCCATGTTTTTATTTTCACTGTCACACAAAAATTCAAAACAATAGTTCAAGACACAATAAAACAGCCTGCCAAACCTCAAAATAATTTGTCAAACCGTTTTTGTACCAAAAATTTACAAAGAGTTACCTATTTTTCGGCGCAACTACTCTAGGCGCAGCTACCTACTCTTTCAAATTGAAATAAAACCTCATCTGACAATTATTCACCTAATAAGCATCCACCTCCAAAGAGGCCACTTTAAATAAGTGGGCCGCTGGTAGTAAAAAGATCTGCAGCAGTCTCATTCGCTAAGTACAGTACCTCCTAATTTTTAGACAAGCAGCGAGCTACTTCCGTGCAACCATTAGCCGGAAACAAAAGTTCTAGGGTCTCATTAAAACCTACCGTTGAAAAATGATGTCGTGCTGGAAGTTCCGGAGGAACACCCCGTTTATCCCCTCTTAGAATCGACAGAGGCAAGGCAACAGCTCCCCATAAACTTGACGACCCGATTCTCCCTCTCAATAGCAGCGGCAACCAGCCACGTGGCGTCTGTTTCTTCGAATTAGGAACCTCAGGTGTAACGTCCCGCGAAACGGAGTTAGTGCGGTCGAATCGGGACGAACGAGATAGCATGCGTCTTCCTGGCGTTACGTGCCTTCGAGCTGAAACGATACAGTAACCCGTTCGATTTCACACTCCTTTCCCGCAACTAACTCCGGGGCCCCATAACTCCCGTCATCTCAGGAAAAGTGGTTCTATATTCATGCCCGACGGGGAACCGTAATACAGCCACTGTACGAAACGAATTCAGTGACATTACCGAATTTAATGATTGCTTTAGTTACGGGGCTATTGGCACCCTTCAGATTCAACGAGTATCTCGGCGAAGGGCTCTTCCTCCTCGCAGCCGCCTTCACAGAGCCGGGGCAATCTTCTTGGTATTTCGATCATCCCGTTCCTTCTCGTTCGCCGACTCTGCATGAAACTTTCGATGGAAAATTGAATTCGAATCGGTGCCGCGCGCCGAATCGAATGCGCTTCCGGTTATTTATTTCGTACGGAGCACGCGGCGCGGTTGAGAGGGATGCTGGGGATTGAGAGCGCGCGCCGGGAGGATTTTCATTCTGCCACGGTCGATGACTCAATAACCAATTACAGTTTCTTACGGGCTCGGCGAGGTGGCGTTTTACCGCGACTGCCGAGACGCGTTACTATATTTATGCAAATTGCTACTGGGCTCTTGTGAGAGGCGGCGAACTGTAAAATACATCTGGGAATTCGGTTACATCTTCTCGTTACTCGCCCTCTACCCGCTTTCTGTATGCTTGCGTATCGAGATTCCCCTTTGATTCGTCGGAATATATCTGCTTTCGGATAAACGACGGTATGCAAATTTTCTTAAACTCTATTACGGCTGGAAGGGATTTCGAATGGAATCGTTATTTGAAGCGCGGTAGAAAATGCCCAGCAAACACTTTCAGGGACCTTTAAGTGAACGGTTTTGGATCACGAGGGGGACCGACGAGTGGGGCGCATTTGACGTGGAATTCATATTAAATAACATCGGTGATGATGATTCTGGGTTCTCTTAAAACTCCAGAACCAGCTATCCAAAGATTCGAATACTTGTTCTATCATTTTTCTCTGAAAACTTTACCTCCTGGCATGCACTGTCGTGAACCCAGGAGAATGGAGATACAAATCACTTGTATAAAAAAATTTCCTTTATTACAAGCTAGTTTGAATTTGCTGGTGCGATGTACTTACAAGCGAGATCTAAAACTAAAGACGTACGGAGGAAAAGACCGTGGACAAATCGGAGAATCCTATTGGTAGATACTATTGCGAGGGTGTGGGAAATGGAGCTAGGATTCGTCGTTGAGTAAGGGAGGAAGACATGTTTAAAGAAAGTTCGGTTGTGACTGAGACGTTAGCTTTCACTTTTGAAGGAGGGCCTAAGGACCCACGGCCTAATCCGCTTGTTTTCGGTGAAGTCACGTTCGCTGAAAAAGGACTAAGAATCTTAGAGGGTGACGATGTCCAGATGCGTAGGAAAAGGGAAAGTCGCGAAGTAGGTATCTAACAGTACAAACGTGCACGTTTGTAGTTGCATTTCAGCCATTTAGAAACCCGCCTTGTTAATAATCAATCCAATACTCGATTCGGTAAATCTCTCTTGGCCTCGTAAATGTGCTGAAGAATTAGCGTGTTGAAAGGTAGAAAGTAGTGGCTGTACTTGTGGCTCGGGTTCAGAGCAAAGGGTCTATCAACAATTTTTAATTAAAAGTCAAGGACTGCAAATTGGGGAGCTGGTTTGTTGAAATTTAATTAAAATGTTTTTTAGGGGCATCGCCGATAATTGAAGCGTCCTCGTTACTTTTACTCGTGCTCCACTCTTCGTACAATATTTTGTTACGTGCATTTCGTAAGAACCCCGCTTGAGCTCGAAACGATGGAATTCGAAAAATGTAAGTCTACGATTCAATTGCGTTTAATTACCAACGCAGCCTGCATTATCTTTTCCTTCTACACGAATTCGTTCACGAGGGGGAATGCGCGAGACAAAGGGGGGCCACATGCCTTTCCGCCATACGGTCGCAGTCCGCGCAAAATAACTCCGTTTAGCACAGCAATAGGAGGCGCTGTTTATTGTCTGTCGCCGTTGTACGATGAGCGTAGCGCCGAACAACAGTGCGCTGCTCAAACCGGCACTGTCGTTAGTAGGTACCCGTGGCTCAAAGGAAGTAGAAGTGACAAGCACGTCTTAATGACTTCTCGACGACACAATTATTAGGTCCTCGCGGAACGACGTGAGATAAATTTAAATGTGTAGCCAGAACGGCGGGCCCAGGCTCCGCGCTAGGAAGCTAACGGAAACCAAGGGCGGGGAGCGAGCTTCCCCTTGATACGCGAACGAAATAGCTCGTCACTTTTTTATCACGATCCACCGTCTCGTAATAAAAGCAAAGGGTAAGGGTAGATAGGTGGGCGAGAGAGGCACGGGGTAGCGTCCCCGATGATCTACATTGAAACGAAATTACGTTGCACGAGGGATAATGCACGCCTCTCGGGCACGGAGGCCCGCTAACGTCACTTTCGAAAGACATTTGCGCAGTTAATGACATCCCCAGGGGTGAGGAATATCATTCCTGGACGGCAAACCTGTTTTTTATTGGACCCCAGCAAACTTGTTGTGTTTTACGGCGGTATTAAGGAGGATTCCTTCCTTAAAGGTCGGGCAATCCTGGCTTCGATTAGCTTCGGTTGCTTGGCTTCTGTTATCCCAGATTTCAGTCGCATTATAAACATTCCGTTGGAAAATGGTGGAAAGCTTTAAAAGTGCGTGGAATTCGCTAAGCGGAAAATGGGGAGTTACAACTTAATCGAGATAAATTTGAGGAACCAAATCTGTGACGTTACTCTTCTTGAAATCTGGAACCCTTTTCCGAACATCCTGCACTTCGAATATTCCCTCGGTCATTAAACAGACATCTCCGCTGCACTTAGAAAATATGCACCCTTGGCAGGAATGTGTTGAAAAATTTGATTTTCGCGGGAATATTGCGCGTCCCATGTAAGTGACCGCCGATGTTAATTTATGGGTTGAGTAACGACTTTCTGATCTTGGATACTTGCCATAACGGTGGCTTGGCTTAGTAGCACGTAGGGGCTGAGGAAGGGTGTGCGGGGGGGGGGGGGTGGTTTTACTGCCTCGAATAAATTTCCGCAAAGGACGCGGTCTGATCCATAAAGTAAGAAATCTCTGATAGGCTTTCGCTTTCTGTGCCATCCCACGTTTCACTCGTTGGGGATGATATCTTTATCGCTTTGATTAAATGCATTCGATATCAGAGGAAGGTCTGCGGGAAAAATTGCTCGTCGGATGGTTTTTACCCCCCCCCCCCCTCCCCCTGGATATTTATCGCGCGGGGAAAAAGAAAATAACATTTACGTAGAAAAAATTGCTGTCGATATCTCAACGGGAGTCACCAGATCAGCTCGTTATTTCCACAATCGATGACTTTGAGTCGACTGCAAGGCTGCCCTCTATGTCACACGGCTCTCCCTCTTCCACTCTGACTTCATATCGCTTTATGACGTCCCCCTAACAAAAGTGTTTTCTTTACGAAAGATTTATTGCCAACGTTTCCAGGCAAAAGTTTTCAAGAGACGTACTCCCGTTTCGTCTGACAAGCACTTTCCCGATATGGATATTCTTTCAGCGACAACCGTGTCCCGAACCGAGCTTTGTAGTCTACGCCTTTCACAACTTCCTACCCCCCCACAAACATGAATCAGGATTCCATGACTCTTAATCCCTTTGTCGACGTCATTCGTTTTTCAATACTTGCTCTGTAAGTGTTGTAATTAAGGCTTCAGTGAAAGCACGCGATACTCGTTAACTTCTCATGCGAAGATTACGTCGCAACTGTATGAAAAGATTCGCCAAGTTGAATTCTCTGTTAGAGACTTCAACGTGGGTACGTTTGAAACACCTCGCAAAGGTAATTACGCTCGGGAAATTATTGATACATACGATAAAAAGAAGCGAAACGAAATGCTTAATCGAATCTAACAATTTATTATAGTTTCATGAAAGTTTCTCAGAAAATTGGGAATTTCGCGAGTTTCTAATCGAATTGCGAGTAGAAATTCCATTGCGAAAGCTGTATTCAGCAGTGGTTCTATTCGATCTACGGTTCTACAGTTAAGCCAACAAAAGTTTCGACGGTCGTTTTATGCTCAGTGTCGGACCTCCTTATTCCCTCGTTGCAGAGGAATGTGCGTAAAGATCGCGCAGTAAACGTCGTATTAATCGTGCCATACGTTGCCCAGCCTGATCGCGTCAAGCGCGCGTCCGAGTCGCGTCAATGGTACAGTTTATGCTCGCGAATTTATTCCAGCTGAGGAAGAATATGACGCAGCAAATATTTAACTGCCACACACTGCCCGTTGGGCAAGCACGTCCATGTTATTGCGTCTCATTTTCGTGTTTACGAGCTGCTATTTTCGCGCGTTTCTACGCTAGCCGAACGCCTCTTCCTCCTCGTAATTCTGGGATAAAGCGTGCCTACCTGCAAAGAAACGACTGTCTCTGCCGGAGGGAGATTGCTTATCGACGCCACTGATTACGGCCCGTTGCTCGATGCTCTTCGACGCCAAGCACGGAGGAATTGTATGTAAATTAAAAGTGAAAGAAAGGGGAGATTGCTGTAAAAAAATCTTGCCGCGGTTTCTGAGGGGGAAAAGACGAGAAGAATTGGCGGCGGGCTTTCGAGATTGAACGAGCGACTTAGGGAGTCTTTTAGGAGTCAAGGGTGCAGGGGCGGGAAGAAAAAGGGACTCCTTTCGGCTAGATTTGGTTAGATAATCCCTCCTCGCCGGCTGGGGTAGTTGGCTTTACCGCGACGACGACGAATTGTCGGGAATAATAATTTCATACTTGTAGCCGGGCTCCCGGCAAATCCGTCCAATCTCACGGTCCGCAAGGAAAGCTCAGCTCGATCGAAGGAATAACGAAGCTTTTACCTACAGGGACGCTCCTTCCTTGATAATGATAAAATTTTAATAGTCGTTTATTCAAGGCAGGGGCAACTCAGCCGGGCCGATAAAAACTTAGAAATCACTTTCGGCTTGTTTCCGCACAGGGGGCTCGCCCGTTTCACGGCTGTACTACTTGCCTCACTCCGCACCGCCTTCTTCCCCGTGTGTTGGAAGATACTTAGTCGATTGATAACCAGCATCGACTACCGCTCAACGCGACAGAGCGGCGAGATTGAATTCTTGCCATCACCCTCGTTTATCCCCAGTAATTACTTTTCACCTTAACTAAAGCCAGCTGGATCCAGCTCCACGCAGACGTTAGGATGCACAGCTCGCGAGCGTGCAGGCGCCGCGCAGCGAATTTATGCCACGAAATTCCACCTTCGTTGATTGCATTTGCCAGCGGTGCCTATGTAATCCAGCAATCTTCACCTGTCGCCTGTCGCAGCTCCGGTATCGCTTGACCCAATTATCTGCGCCACCTTTGATGTCACCTACTCCTCGTAGGTGTACGCTGTAAACATCGCGAGCCTCCTTGACAAAGGATCTTTCTGCAAATACAGGAAGGCTGCGTGCCAGCTCGAACCACCCCATCGTAGCGCCGACGTTTTCTTCGGTGGCTCGGCTCTTTCGCTTTTCAAAGAACCCATAGGCGAGGGCCGTCGACAAAGGGCCGCTTTCAAATTGAAATTTTCCCTATCCGGAGAAATCAGCGAACGCTTTCAATTAAACAGGGCAATACCTTCCCGGAGTGTTTGCACAGGAGGATGGATTAATGGGACTCGACGCTGCTGTCGAGCGTACCTACTAAATAAATATCAAACAGAAACCGGGGGAACTGCTTCTTTTCTGTTCGATTTTTCGAGCTGCGCGGGCACCTCGAAGGCAACGCGTTCACCTTTACATTGGAAATATCCGCCGGTTGTCCCGGTTTATTCCAGACGAATCACGAGGCTCGCCCCCGTTAACTTATCAGATCCACTTAATGGTATAATCTTCCAATCGATTTGATCCTCCGCACAGATACGCCTGGGAACTGCTCTACGTCAGGATGTGTAAACGTAAAAAGGGCTGGGGAACGAACGGAGACAGTGGCGGGAGGGGGTGGAAGGAAGCGGTGCAAAACTGTTACAGGGCTTTACTTTAATCTGATCCACGGTTCGGGAAATCGTAAAGACCGTCCGCCACGGAGATGGCTTAAAACAGGGACGTGAGAGAGTTACGAAGTCCCGGATGAAGCTCCCGCGGCTTTCCGTTAGCGGTCCCTTGCGGAAAATTCTTCATGACAAGATTCAATCTCATATTTCTCAATTCCCGCCCGATATTTTCCGTTCCTTAGCAGCCGCGAAGTCGAACTGCGTGGCAGGGATCGCGCGGATGCGCAAACAGCTGTGCACCGGGACGAACGAAGTCTTTCAGGGAAATTGACTTTCGATCTGGCTCAGGGTTTACTAGCTCGGCCGTTTAAGCGGAGCAACGTTCGCCGAGTAACGATCGATCTGAATTTCGAAACGATTTGTTTGGCGCAAAAGAGCGAAGCTTCGTACGCGTAACTGGCGCGCTCGGAGGGCACTCGCCGCGGCGACCCATTGCGAAGTTGAAACTGATTTTTCCCGCCTCGTAAAGTAGCACATTCATAGCGCGGCTGCAAGTGGGTCCGTTTCGAATGGTCGTTTCAGGCGGCGGGCTACAGAAGTTAAGTAGCCATAATTGAGCGCCGTGGCGACGATAACCCTCGCGCCGCGGTGGAACGGCTGTACAATAAACTAGAAATAAAATCTGACGAGTGACGGCTAGCAGGAATTCGCCCCGCTTTAATGGGGAAGCGTGTTCCGAAGATGCATACCTCTCCACGTCCCGTAAATTTAATCGACGTCGCTCGTTCTTCGTCCCCACCTTTTTTTACTCCTGCTCTGCTTCTCGTTCCACGGCAGATTATTAATAAATCTCTCGCGCCATTTAGAACGAAACGCGGCAAATAAAAAGCGACGAAGGTGGTTGGGGGGGTGAGAGGTAATGACGAAGATTCTCAGATTTTCGATGCGGAGCAAACCGCTGCCCGTGGACGAGCGGAGAAAATTAATCGAAACAATTTCTGCGTAGCCTGCACGCGGCGCAATCGATAAGTTGCACTTTCCGAGGGATTTCTGATTAAAGATATCTGCCAATCTCCTTATCTGACACGATCGTGTCGCTTTCACAGTTGCACATGTGTACATATAATTTTCAAACATTTCCATAATCGGCATTGCGAATAGCCACGTGATCGAGAATGGTACAGTTGGGAATAATGGGCAATAATTAATTCATGCCTGGGGGGAGTGCACTATTTATCAAACGTCCAGTGCTAACAAGAAACAATTGTGCACGCGTCGGTGGGAATGAAACGCTCGGAAGACTTTTCGTGTCCTGACAATGCCGCGTTTAATTAATCGTTAAATATTAATGTCCGGTTAACCACTTAGCCCCGCTCGAAGGAGTTGAACAGATTGTCTGGCCAGTTAGCTTCGCCTGATTCTGAAACACTTTCACTTTCTCCTTTGTCCTTCGAGCACTAAGCACGTAGCAAACAAAGGGATGAAGGGGTGTACTTTTTGACTGGAATAATAAGCTGCTTTAATATTTGCTCGCTTCTCAAACGACAAGTTCGTAGATATTTCAAAGGCTCTGCGGGGCCCCTGCTCGCTCATTGTCTCGTACGATTAATTATTAAAATCCTGGGACGCTTTCCAGACGACTGCCATTCGATGAACGCACAATAGAGGGAAAGGTATTTCTTTTGCACTTGTAATCCCCCACCCCGTGGACAAAACCGTGGCTATTAGAGGGTTCAATTTCAAGAATAGAAGAACCGAGTTAAAAATTGTTTAATAGCTTTCTTCAGGTGGTGGACACGTCTTCCCTATGCTGATTTGTTTCTAATAGGTAATAGATATAAAGGGTACCTTCCTTCACTCGGAGAAACTTCTTCATCTAATTAATTTGCTAATTTCACGTCTTCTCTATGCTGATTTGTTTCTAATACGTAATAGATATAAAGGGTACCTTCCTTCACTCGGAGAAACTTCTTCATCTAATTCATTTGCTAATTTCATACGTCAACGCCTTGATAGAAATATCGGAAAGCCGCTGCAAATAGCATTACTCCCGAAGAATGAAATGATTTTACCGTGGCCGGTTTAAGCGCCGGCTCTCGCTCGACGGCCTTCAAGGAAAATTTTAATTAACGGAATTTCGTTTCATCAACTTTATTTCTGGCCTGGTTCTTGTACTTTTTTCCTCCCTCTCGGCGTAATTTGCATGATCTTTTTCCCCCGTTCTACCCGGCGAATAAATGAGAGATTTCCTAGAATGCAAATCCGGCTTCGGTATATGCGGTTACGGCCGCAATAAAAGTCGTTCGAGTAATCTTAGACACTTACATTCGGGAAAGTACTTTCCAATCCCGGTGGAAGTTTCCTGGCCACGGTATTATGGCAATAATTGAAACTCCATCGTCCCTAATCGCCGAGCGATAACGTACAGATGTGGAATCAAGGCGGCCTTCTCGAGGGTCCTTGGTGCGCGCGTTACATCTCGTTTGCATCCAGTTAGCGATCCTTTAAATTCCATCGAAAAGGCGAAGACATTATTCTAATACAGTGCTCGCAAATGCGGTATTTATTATTTCCCACTTAAAATATAACAATTGCGCGGATAAGTTTCATCAGTCGGGCTACAGAAAACTCCAATTTCAATATTAAATTTTACTCTGGATATATTTCTATATTTCACGGTTAACTATCTTGCTTCTAAAATCAAAAGATTTGACATCGTTTAAAACCGAATCTAATAATTAGTGGCAATTATACCCCAAGCTTTCAATGTAATCTCGTTGCACTTCTCATTAAAAGGGACAATGTTTCGCTTTACTTATCATTGCCAGAGATGCTGTCAATTATTTCAATCTCGTGCAGGATACGCACAATTACCGAGCAAGATTATGCTGAATGCATGCTTGTTTAAACGCGGTGCACTTCTTTACATATTCTGCTGCAGAAATTTCCGAGACTTTGCCGTGCAATTGTAAACCTACCGCTGGTCTTAAATATATACCTGTATGGAGGTAGGAAAAGAGATACTTCCGTCTTCCTGATTTTTCCAATTTCACTTTTCATGCATTTCTTATTATCCCGTGGCGGCTCAGCAGTTTCTATTACTCTTCGCTGATGACTGCCTACCTACTTGGCTTTCGCAGGCCAGACCACTTTGTTTCACTTTCAGTTTGACGGTTGTACTTACAAACCGTCTGGGTGGTTATTAATTGTAAAAGAATTAAAGTAGTGGATAAAGAGAGGTAAATGACGGGAGTTGGAGTTGAAGCAACTGTTCTTAATTAAACCTAGCCATCTTTCATGAAACCAGAAAATAATAATTTAGGTATTCATTTCTCTCCCTCAATTTCACATCATCACCGTCACGTTCGAATTAACAAAGAGGAACGGTTTGAATATGTCGGTGTCTGAAAGTCAACACGCGAATGCGGTTTAAAGCGTCAGTGTTTTTTTTTCCTCTAAAGCCAGCCGCAGACGGTGGTATTTACAGTTTCGAGATTCATCAGACCGCAATCCTTATTTGCGTACGAGGATGGCGCTCGATATTAAAAGAGATCGATTCGTCCGGTTTTATCACTTGATGTATCGTACGTCAAGCCGTAAATATTCCCGGAGATTTCGACCTCGGACTTTGGGTAATCCTGAAATATACGAGGGAATAAATCGATTGCCCGTGCGTAGTTTTGGTGGTTCTCTGCGATTTAGCGGTCGCCAAGAGTTGCGTTTCCTACGGGGGGAAAAAAATACATTGAATCGAACGTCGGAAATAGAAAATCTATTTTCGTTAACATACAGTAGTGTCTTCTGCAATTTACGGAGTGCCCGCGAAAATATTTTACCCGCAAGTTGCGTGGTAACTCCTCGTCGTTCAAATAGCATTTTTTAGAAGCAATTCTAAATACTGCGGTATTCATAATAAATAATCAGAGCACGTGGGTTCGAAAAATATTCGCCGCGTTTATGCGCGCTTTATTGCTTTTGCATGAGTGTTTTGGTGCATTTCCCTAAATTTCAACCGCAAATAACCCGCAAATGAAAATTCATTGTTCGTCTAAACAAGAGTGAAAAGTATTTCGCGAAATCAAATAGGTGGTTTTGGATATTCAGCCAGGCGGAAACATAGTTCGCGTGACAGTAAATCTGCGGTCAGCTGAATCACCGCTGCATGCGTGGTTGCCGTTTGAATCGTTGGTATGCGCGGAATCGCAGAAACGGCTGGGCAAACTGTTTCGTGTCTCCTTTTTTTACGAAGATACGGTGGTACTAATGCAATAATGAGGTTTCGTTTACCAGGCTTTAAACTGACTCAATCTCCCACTTTGCAAAATTTAAAACTAGACGATCGAAAGTTCATAATCAAATTACAGCAACGTTTCTTCGCATTGCTTCTACACAACCATGCACCACGACATTTAATTAACAATATCATTACCCCGAACGCTGCAGCAAATATGTAAATAACTTCATTCGCTTGCACGTTCCTCAGAACGATTCCAAGCTCGATCGTCTGTCCTCATCTTTCATTACGCATCGGTGCCGCGGATTAAACGACCGTATATTATCAGAGCCGAGCAGGCATCGGAGGTGCACTCACGAACAGAACGTGGCATTCTTTCAGGCACGTTCGCGCTTTGCCCTCGCGGAATGATTCTCCGGGCCGTATTCGAATCAATTTCCCTCTGGCACCGGTTAATACCGGTCTGTCGGCGTTCCCCCTGTTTTAATCCGAATCGATCTTCAGTGTTGCACGGCAAGGGAGCAAGAATGGAAGGACGCCGGTGTCGCGAAAGGGCGGAATTTTACGGTGCCGTCGGTTTCAATTATCACGGTGGTCAGATAGCAGTGGCAGTTTCACGCGGATATACGCAAACGTTTTCTTCCGCGGGATCGTTATACCTGGGCGCAAGCCGCTTTCAATAATTCGGTCTGTCGAACAGGCAGGGCGGCACCGACGACGCTGAAATTACACCCCATCTGAATAATGAAGTCAATTAGCGCGGGCTAATTATTTTTCACAGGGCTGCCGCTTAGAGGCGTCAATCATTCACGAAGAAGGGGTCGTTGGGGAGGGGGATAAACCCGTTGTTGCCCGACAGGAGATTTCGACCGTTCCATATTCGCGGAGAAGGAATTTACATTCGAGTTGTCAGCTGAACGTGTTACACGCGATTTAGCTTTGACGGGCGGACAGCCTCGCCGGTCCAGATAAACGCGCGATCCGTTACAAAGAAAGAAATACCTTGTTTCTTTTAAATAGTAATATGAACGTTAAAGCGAGGGCGCTTGGATTTTTTGTCGCTTCCGTTCGCGTTGCGCGAAACCTGGCTGTCCGGCAGTAAATTCGGCAGACGCAATTGTCGCGCCATAAAAGGTCTTATACCCGTGGAACTGTGCTAGTAAAACTAGTAAAGTTGAAGCGTTTCGCCCTACGAATTTCTTACAGGAGTCGCGTAGGAATCCGTACCTCGGACCACCTCCTCCTCCTCCTCTTCCTCCGCTGTCTGCATCATACTTTATTTCAAAGACACGTACCTATGAGTTTCCCGAACAATGTACTCTAGCAAGTTCTTTTGTATAGGATCCACACCATCTATTCCAAGGATTTCCTTACAATCCAGTTCCCAAGTATGTCGTATTGACCGCCTTTATCGGGCAATTCCGCTGTAATCATTTGTCATCGCTACGTATTTCGTGTACAAAAGCTGGGATTCCCTCTACATTTTCTGCCCTTGGGTGCGTTATTCAAAGAAATCTGCAAGAACGTAAATCGCAGTCGTAAGAGGAATATTGTCTGGCCACCCGATTGAAAACTTGATCGCCGGGGTTCACGTGTGAAGGAAAAGGACGATATTCAAATTTGAATGCTACGCGCAGCTTCCAAATATAATCTGATACATAAAATCTCGCATGGGAGACTTTCCGAACGGACGAAACACAGCTGCCGTTTCCACGCAGCAATCTACAGCAATCGAGCAATGATTAAAAAGCTCCGAGGCCGCAAGTTTTCGCTATATTCAATAAATCTGTTCCGTGCAATATATCCGAAATCGAATTTCTGTAAGAGCCCCGGCGAACGATTCGATAAGTCCGTGTGTCTGATTTTCCGATTATAGGACTTGGGCAAATAAAAAGGCTGCCGGGTTACTGAAACCGCTTGGAAAGCGGCTGCCACGATGAAGGCGGTTTGCGGACATTGGAGATGAGATGAAGAGGAGATCTCACCTCTCTCTTACTGTGTAAACCTAGTTCACCTCGGTTTCGGTGTCCGTGGTAGCAGCGCTGGCGTCTCCCTTGAAGAGGGTATCATGGTACCTACCCGTTTCCCGATCAATGTCGTCCTGGCTCGGTTCACAGCCTGGACTTTACGTTTCTCGTGGGCCCTTCTAAGAGCAATGGCCGGCAGTGTTTCTGTTACACGAGGGACAGTGTCAACAGATCTGATTCTGCAGGATGTTCTGGGATAATTGATCGAGATTAAGCGCGATAGCCTAAGACCTAAGAGATTAACCGTGCCGGGAGAGAGTAGTTTTGGGTAGGCACTTGCAGCTCCGTTGGGTTATTTTCATTTCGTTTCGAAATCTATTTAATAGATAGTGCATTAGGTTTACGCAATGTTACCTTCTTTACGGTTTTAACGACGAGAGGAGAAGTAAGAGCTATTCAGAATCCAGATTTTTACGATTACACATCGTGTGGAAACTATTATGTTCTGTTGAAATCGTCAAGTACTTACATATTTTATCCATCTTCAGTTTTATCTGTTGCTGTAGCTTCTCTTATACAATGCGTAACTGATGAGGCGAACATCCGCGTTCTTCCATCAGGAACGAAGATTAATCGAGGTATCGTGGATAATTAGTTCGGCCCGAGTTCTCTTTTTAACTTTGCTGATACAGGAAACGTTCGACCCGCTAACGGCGAAATAGTTGGCTCATTAAAGAAGAGGCGTGTGAGGGAGAGTGTCGTTTAGTTTATTATACATTTTCTATGAAATTATACTAAAAAGTTAGTTTCACCATTAAGCCCATACACCTAACTCGATGCTTCCGAAAAGCAGAAGTTACTAACTTACTCTCGTTCGTTTTTACGCAAATTAACTAGTGTATCCCCTGAATAATTGCATTTCATTTATTCACCACCTCTATCTAACTTCCTCCTTCTGTCTCCTTTATGGAATCCAAAACGAAGAAGTGGTCAGCTCGCACGAATCACTCTGAACTCCAAAGATTAGCAACCCCCCACCTTTCACGAAATAAGCCTTCAATGTATCTGTAACGACTAAATCCAATCTGCCACCGCGACGTTGGACCGCGGGGAGGAGCAATCGCGCACGGACGGCTGGGAATGCAGATAAGTTGGAAACTGGATTCTGTTTTTCATCGATGAAGTCAATATCACGGAATAGCACCGTCGTCTAGGTAAACCGTAGTCGGACGCGGGGGAGGGCAGTTGAGGTAGGGATAACGAACTTGTGCAAGATGTTACTGAATTCGCTAGTTCCGTGGCCCCGGGGTGAACCGAGGGCTGCTATACGGTGATTAAATTTCCTAGTTGCACTGCCGCGAAGGGTTATTCCATAGGAAATTTAAACAAGGGCTTAAGGAACCGTTTCTCGTTCGTTCGTTCCCTGCCTCAGCCAAGATCGCTGCCGCCTGCTTTCCCTCCTAAATATCGTTTTTCCCTGTTGCGGTCTTGTTACCGTGTTCGAGGAAATTCAGCCGCGGGCTACGAGACCGGGAAACGCTCACCGCGAATTATTCATGTAGTAATATTTACGTTGCTTCAAAGTCTCGTGATTTTATAACTCGGCCTCGGCCCAGCCACCCGCCCCCGTCCAGCTCGCTCCTTCGACCTCTAACGGTCTCGCTCGGTGATGTTATCTGATTCTTTCCGTGGGTAGATAGGGCGGTTAGGGACAGGGCCGGGGGTAAGCATGTTTTCTGCTTATCGCTTTTGTAGGTGGAGCCGCGAATAACCAGACCTAACCCGATTAACATTCGTTGCGGGACGGAACTTCTGAGGCTCCGGGGATGAAATTACTGAGATTAAGACAGGGAAAATTAAACTTTTCCTTCGCCTCCCAGCGTTCCGTCCGTCCTTTCTCTCCCTTCCCTGTAATTTCTTGCAAATCGAAATTTATGGCGGCGAAGGTAAGGGAGGAATGTCGGTACGGTGAATTGAATGTGCGCGACGTTCTTTCTGGCGTCCTCGAATTGCAACCAGGCACTGTGTGTGTGTGTTCACGGAGAACTGATTAATGGTGGGAAAATAAATTGGGTTATTGATTGCACTCATTTCTGTCGTGCTCGTGTTTCGGCGAAATCGTGAAAAATCGGTTAAATCGGCGATCGCGAGTGATTTTACCGTGATTGTGCATTATTCTTGGTGTTGTCTGTGCGTTTAAATTAATGAACGTGGTGCGTCATGTAGAGAGAGGGCAAACACGTGAAAGGCCGATAATTCGATAAACGAAAATTGCTATAATGCAAAGGTGAAAATAAAATTTGCAAATTGGATTATCGTGTCATCGTACACAAAATGGATCTCCATAATAATGCACGTACACCGACGGGCACAGCTTACTCGCGTAAAAAAAAAACGGAAAATACTCGCGGAAAATGATAATGCAAATTCTATGCCTTGTAATTAATATTTGAATAATTTCTCGCGCATAATTACGCGACGACGTTCTTTAGTAGCGTATTGACAACCAATATTTGTGTGGCAATGGTTAAATTGCATACTGCGGCAGTGCACATTTATTGCCGGATAATGAGGAAGAAATTTATTGTTACGAGCGGGAATATCTCAACTCCATGAATAATTTCTTACGTGAGTTACAGAGGACTGCGATGCATTTTCTATAAATCATATCACACAAAACTAATGAATCAATTTTCGCGGAATAATGTTTCCACGCGCTGATTATTCATTTATTATACTTTTCCGAGCTGAATGGCGCTGTTTGTATAAATTATTCCTCAAACTTTTGTCATTAAAAATACCGCGGACATCAGTGCGATTTTATTGAGTATACCGTTTAATTGTGTTTCAATTTGTACGGTAGAAAATGGATATAAAATTTAAATGGAGCCGACAATGAATTTCTTTCATTAAAGTGTTTCGCGAACGTTATACGCCCAAGTACTGTAGCAGCTACAATATGCGCGGTTTAAGCTTTTAAATGAAACATTCTGATTATATTTTAAAATATTTCCATACCACGAATCTCGCGGTTCCCTTCAGACTCCGATCAGAAAAGATAAAACAGCGTAAACCCGTGTTCGACTGGCGCGGGAAATCTGTTTGCTCGATAAATGACTGAAAGCGTGAAAGCGTTGTATTGTATGTATCTCGAATTGAACCGGATACCGCCTTATCTCGAAAGGCTCACGTTTTCCCGACAGCTGTCGATTTTTTTTCCTCGACAGTCCTGATTCCTCTTCCTCCTTCATCATCTTACTTTCCGCCTCGCGAACTAAGAACGCATTATTGACACGACAGAGAAAATTGTTTACAAGGAAATACAAAACCAGTAATTCAAGTAACTTTCTTGTTGAAAAAAATTCTGCAACCAATTATCACGACTACTGCGTCAGAAAATCTTCACCGTTTGTCTGTCAGTGAAATCTATTTCTGTCTCGAATTTCTGAAGATGCAGCTAATTATGAAGCTGTCTGTAGACAAATCCTCGCATCTGTCTGCTATCACTGGTTCGTGCAATTTCAAAGTAAATAAATGGGTATATTAATATCGTTTCGCTTTAAATACACGAGCGTTCAGAGCACAGGGGAATACAATCATGCGGGGCGTTTATTAAGACAAGTATTTGCACGGTTCGATACAATAATTATTTTTTTTTTATATCAATAATAATGCGCAAAGTGAACAAATAGCATGTCGGGACATACGAACGAAAGTCGATGGCAATGGGGCGCGGAGCATGCGATTAATCTTCTGCAAGGGCTTCAACTGAATATTGAAAAGTATTAACAGCGCGATGTAAACCGTGATACAATTCATGCGCGTCGTAAAGCAGAGGAGAAATTTTTCATCGTGTCAGGCATTGTTGTGAAATTTCTGACACGAGGAGATTTATTCGCGCGGCGATAATCTATTCGCCCGGCGAATGAAACGCCAATGAAGTGTGATTTACTTACCTGCACTTCATGTTTCGCCCCCGGGTCCGCCTATCATTTCTTTTACAGACAATTATCATCCTTGAACGCGACGGTAATCTCTGCTTCCTCGTGATCGTGAAAACAATAATGCCTACTGCTTAAATTCTACGGGAAACTAAGAATATTCGTGGGCGCGCCACTGCCGCAGAAACGAACATACGTAACGAAATAGAACGTCCAGGTACTTGGCGAAACTTAAGCGATACGAACAGTGAGAGGCGATGAAAATGAAGTAATCCAGAGTAATTGCATCTTTGTACGTCGGTTTATTATCATAGCGGTACTTTGACACTGGTTATTTTAAGAAAGATAATGTCTAGCCTCTTCGTTATTTCTTATCTGTTCTCTCCGGCTTCTTATCCTCCGCTTTTTTTTTTTATTCTGTTTGTCGAGGAGCCTTGGCGACCCGCCAAGTTGCCAGAATTAAGTTCGGAAGCTATGTTTCTGTACACTAGGTGTTACCGCCGTTGAGAGCGGTTTTCACCTCGCGATCATCTCTCTCATGCCCTTTCACTCTCTCTCTCTCTCTTTCTCACTCTCTCTCTCTCTCTCTCTCTCTCTCTCACTCACTCCCTCTCTCACGCTCTCTTTGCTCGTTCATCGCATTCCTTTCTCACACCCCCGTTCACTCGCTCCCTCGTACAGCCACTCACGCTTTCTCTTCCCTCTCACTCGATCCCACAGCGTTCGATAAAAGTTCTTCCGGCCAGCAATCGCTCTCGTTTCCCGTCTCGCACTGTCATTCAAACGTACAATTCGCCACCGCGAATTTCACGCCAGCACGTTCCTCCGCAATTCCTTTCCCACCGTCTTCCCCTCCCGTCGCCGTCGGCCCTTTCCTCACCGCATTCCCGTCGTACACGCACTTCCACTTCAGTCACGGAAGCGTCCTCTAACGTACGGCGGAACAGTCCAATCCGGAAACGCGGGTCACGTTACAATTATTTATTGTCACTAGGTGCTATTTAACGGTTTCGATCGCCTGAGATCGATGCAGCGCGAGATGCTGCTCTTTAATTATTGCCACCTGCGGTCCTCGCCCCATCTGCCCCCTGCCGCATCGTCCTTCGAAGCGCCCGAGGGAGCATAGTCGCATGGCGTACCGGAGGAACGGATGTCCGAAAACCGATTTCAAGCCCCTCGGCCACGAATGTATTTTCATCTCGATCGAGTCCCTTTAGATAAATATCTTTGTTTGTTCAGTCCTCGGCCGACGGAGCATACTAATTTTTTTTCCAAATGTAACCGAGCCCCGGCTCTGGCAAGTTTATCGTTCAGCCGAGATTCTCGCCGAGGGATGTATGTACCCGCAGACTACGCGGGACCTTCGGCAACGGCTTCCTTCACCAAACTTTCCCGTCCATTCCGTATTTCTCGACGGACAAAGCCCGGCCTGATGGTTATACGGCAACTATTTTATGGTTTCTCACGGAAAAGTACAGTGATCTGTTCGAGCTTTGTACACCTTAGACAGAGCTGCTCGTTATCCGTCGCTCTCCGCTCGAGGCCGGTTTGTACTGTATTATTGTAGCGTCCGCATCCGTTCTTCGTGGCGGGTGATTCCAGGCTGATTCTCCGGCAGTCGAACGGTGAATTACAATTCGAGCTTTCCCATTTTCCATGTCCAGTCGCCACTCGTCGCGCAACAGTGGCGCGCGATCGTATTTCCTACGCCAGAGATCGGTATAGGGTATCTCGGACGCGTCGGTTGCATTACAGCTCCTCGTTGGGAAGGAACGCGCCAGGCTACTTCAGCATCCTTCTGAAGTACATGTTTATCAGTCGCGTCCTCGACAGCCTTGCGGGTAATATTGATGAAACTTGGGCACGTTCCTCGTAATCCTCGGTGTCTAGCCGCTTATCTCTCTCGAAGAATCGAGCGTATTCAGACTCTGGTCACCAAAGTTCCGTGGTCGGAGTGAGCGTGTGCACTTCGATGTTCTCGTGGCGATGATACCTATCCCTTCGGCGCACGGTGGCCCGTCGCGACAACACCACTGTCAGCGCTACCGCAGCACCGAGGACAGCGCCAGCCAGCACCAACATTCCCGGATGAGCACCGGCGGATAAAGCCTCGGAGACTCTTGCGTCCGAATTAGTCGCCCGACTATTCAATTCCTCCGCGACAGTGTTCGAATCAAGAGTACTCCCTAGTACCAAGTTCTCTTTCGTCAGATTGTTTAGTCTCTTCGAGTACTTCTCCGTCGTCTTCTTCCCTTTCGCCCCCCGCCCGTCCTTCAGCGTCGCGAGTTTCGATAGCTTCAAGGGGTCCATCTTGCTCGACGATATGCTAAGTTTGCCCGGCCCTCTGCTCTTTTGCCTCTTATCCTCTACGCGGTTATCAAAAGTTCCCGAATCCGAGTCGTCCTCCAGGCCACTAATTGACGGTTTACCGTCGCTCTTCCTTCGATACGACGGTTTGGTGGGGTCCGCGATGAAATTCTTCGTCCCCGCTGAGGTCTGATTGACTTTGATTAGCTTCTTGCCGACACTTCGCCCCTTCTGCTCCCCCGCGGACGAAGTGACGTTCCTGAAGGAGGTAGGCGCCTCGTAAAAACGCGTCGCGTTACTCGTGACTGGCAGTGACGCGCTGAAAATTGACGAGATTGTTTTCGCTTGAACATTCCCCGGGTCGCTGGTGGCGTTGCGGGAACCGTTCGCCCCTCGACTCGAGTCTGTGTACGCGGAGTGCTTTGCAGTGTACTTGCTGCGGGATGCGTCGATGGGTGTATCGGTTGCTTTGGATGCGTTGACGTCGGTGACGTTGGAAGACACGTTTAGCTCGGCGAAATCAGAGGTACGTTTCGTCGCGAGTGGAATCGATGATGTAACGGAAGCGGTAGTTTCCGTGGTTGGCACGGTTGTAGGGGGAGGACTCGGCGGCGATGGTAATTCGTACAGAAACGAGCCTGACAATTCCTGCGGTGTGGCACATTGGCCCGGTTGGGCGTCTTTATTCAGCTGTTCGTGCTGCATCAGCCATTCCCCGAGCCAGTACAGGTTTTCGGTGCAATCCCAATTATTCCCGCTCAGGTCCAGGATGCGGAGCTGCGGCAGCATATACGGCAGGTCGAATCTGAGGGTGGTGATGTTGGTCTGAGACAAATTCAATTCGATGAGGCTCTTGCAGGCGGACAGCGCGGCGTCATCCGCTAAAAGCTGCCCGGCCAGCACCGGGCTCCTCGATACGTCGAGGAACACGAGTCTTTCGGGTGTAGGTACTGGAAACGCCATGTCAGTTTGCTCCTCTTGCTTCCGCTGAAGCGAAGTTAATCCCGACATGCGAAGCCTGGCCAGATTACTTGGTCCACTTACAGTATTAGCTGGTAACGTTTTAATGGGATTATCGGACAGATCAAGTTCTTCGAGCACCGGTAATTGACCAAGTGCCCCCACCTCGATCTCGTTGATATCGTTATCGTTTAGCGTCAATGACTTCAGATTGCACAGCCCCTGGAGATCGTTCGCTTTCAAGGCCGTTATCGCGTTCCTTTGGAGTCTTAAACTTGTCAGGCTGCTCGGAAGACTTCCAGGTACCTTGGCGAGAACGTTGCCAGAAATATCCAGCTGCTCGAGGACTTCTAAACGTCCAAGGGCATCGTCCTCGATGTCTATCAGTCGATTCTCCGAGATGTCCAATATCCGTAGCAGGGGGTAGCTGTCCAGGTCTCCGCCGCGGATGGTGGTTAACTTATTACCGGCCAGTCGGAGCGCTCTCACGGATCTCGTTAACGCGGCCGGTACTCTGGCCAGTCCTGTGCGGGATGCATCGACAGTTTCCAACCGCCTGCCAGTGCCCAGCAGCAGCGAGACGTCTCTTTCTTTCAGCGGGTTCTCCGAGAGTTTAAGCACCGATAATCCCGGAAGCGGTTGCAAAGTTCCCGAGGCCGCCCGCGCTAAACCATTCCTAGAAACGTCGAGCTCCCTCAATCTGTTGAGGCTCTCGAACCACCTGGCGCCCAAAACTTGCAGTTGATTTCCGCTGAGGTCCAACTTCTGCAGGGAGTAGAGAGGCGTGAGCGCGCTGTCCGGCAGGTCCGCCAGCCTGTTATCCGACAGATCGAGAAACTCCAACCGGTCCAGACCTCGAAAACCGTACTCGTGCACCGTGGCTATCGCGTTTTTACGCAAACTCAACCTCACCAATCCGGCAACCGTCCTAAATTCTCCGGCACTCACGCCTGTCAGCGAGTTGTCAGACAAGTCGAGATACATCAGCTCGCTCATATTCATCATACGGCCTATTAGCACCGCGTCCAATCCCGGCAGACTGTTGTATGACAGGTTGAGCGATCTCACGCGCTCGAAACCGTGCCACGACGCGTTCAAGAACACCAACGAACAGTTCGTCACGGACAGTTCGTCGAGGTAGGGCAACACCGTCGCGTTCCCCTCCGACTCGTCAACCGTATCGTTTATGTCAAACTCGTGCAACGTACTGATCACTTCGAAATCGTTCAGCGAACCGCTCACTTCCAGTTCATCGAAGAAACCGATCACCTCGTACTCGTCGGCGCCGTCCACCGCGAGGCTCTTCGTTTTGAACGGCAGGCCGGATAATCCCGGCGCACGACCGCGACACTTCACATGCACGGGGGCCGGCGAGTCCCTCTCGACGGCGCCCTGGTGGCACTCGCATAGATCGGGACACGCGGAACCACTCGCCATCAAGGCGAACAGCATCAACGACAGCCACATAGCTCCCGGTACGGCGTCTTCACATCTCGATCGGCCCGATGGTCCTCGAATTACTACTCGCCGGGAAGCCGACAGAACGAGCCCGGTGGTTCGCCAGCGGGCATATGCGCGCCCGGTGGCTCATCGACGGCGGACTTGACGCGCCGCACGTCGTGATTCGGGGACGATAGGTACCGCCAAAACTGACGCGTATACACGGATGCCAGAGCGCGGGTAGACTATCAGCCGCGACAGACGTGATGTCCATACGAAGGACTGACAAACACTGCGGCCCCCGACTCGTAGCTGCGCCCGCCTCTCTCTCCTCTTCATCCTCTGTCCTACTCCACGCCTGTCCGCCTCCCTTTCTCTCTCTTCAACCCCCCATAGCCGGCTGTGTGCCGTCGTCTACAACCCTCCACCCTTCTACCGTATCATCTCTCTCTTCCTCGCTTCTTCTCTCCCTCACCCTACCCCCTACCCATCCCCCAATTCCTATGCACAGGCTATAGATGCGTACCTCCACCACCGCCGCCACCACCAGCAGCGGCAGCCGTCGCTTTTGCTCTCGAACTCGATAAGGGGCGCCAGTGCGCTTGCGTTCCCCGGCACAGGGTAGCAGCGCGTACAGCCGCCGGTATCCTGCGATTTCACAAACTGCTGCCGTTGACGACTGGCTGACTGGCTGACTGGCTGACTGGCTGCTCGGCTGCCTGACTGACTGACTGACTGACTGGCTGACTCACTCTCCTTCTTTGGCTTTCTTCAGCTCGACTCGCGTGCTGGGATCCCCGAGGTGCCAGGGAAACCATTGACGGCCCCCACGGAATCCACCGCAAGGAAACGGAATGACTCCTCTTCTCTGATGCCCCTATTTCCACTTACCGGCGTACCTGCTCCCTTTACAAGATCGGGCGAGGCAAATGCGGGCGATGTAGATAACGGCTGGAATTATCGCCCCGTTTCTAGGTTGGCTATTCTTTGAGCGGTTCAACGATTCCGCGGCGGCTGGATGAATTGCTCAGCCGAAGGTGAACCCACCTTCGAATAGATTCTCACCAGGTGATGATCCCGTGCTCGTTCCCGCGGCAAAATTCACTTCAATCTTATCGTTTCCCCCTTTCTTTTAATGGTGAGACGCGCATGCCTGGATCGTTCAAGGCTCGACGTTGAGTTATTCCGCATTAAACGAAGCGGTGAAACTTTTATAACGGTTCGCTCGAGAAATAATCACGTAGTGTATCGCTAATCCAACTGGAACTTTAACGGCAGCTTCGGGAACTCCCCTCCATTGACTTTCTTAAATTCGATTCGCGTGCTGGGATTACAAAGGAGCTCAGCTGCAGTTCTCACGAAATAAGGTGAGAGGTCAGCTACTTTCTCGGCACGCACGCTTCCTATCTTGTTAAGGCATCCCACTCGATACGATTATCTCATATAAACCTGCCTTTAATACGCGGTAAAAGGCACTCCACCGTATTAGTGGTCTCTGTGCAGTTGAAATTGTCATTTTAAGTTTTCACTATTTTAAGTAACTTCCAACTGACGCAGCAATTAACCCGAGTTTGAGTAACTAGGTGTATTCAGTGGGAATTGAGTTTCATTTGTGTACAGGTATATTTACAATTTCAACGGAATCAGTGAATAAACAACTCCGAACGGTGGCACAAAGAGATTTACTATCAAGTAATTTCATATTTCTTTAACATGCGTGTTGCTTTCAGTACCACTCGTCGCTGGTATATTTTTTCCTACATTTCTCCATAATTAAAATTCTTTCTTCAATACCACAGTATCCTTTCACTCGGTATCCGCTTGAGCATGTACTTGTAGTTACTCCTTTTAATTAGAATTATCATTCAAGAACTTACAGTTCTCACGGTTTTTACACTTCGCGAATTATAACACAAAATCGGAAAATAACCGGGTCTTCAGGGGTCAATTTCACCTCCTTAGAGTGAATTTGGGCAGAAAAATAAAATTACGTAATACATACCTATATATCTTTTGCATATCCCCGCTATTTAATTTTTTTTTAACTTCTGGGTGGGAGATCTTACCCTGTAAGTTTAAAAAAACTACAAAAATATATACTAGCAATGTTAATTATTTTTCTACATATTCTAGTCTTTCCAGAACTCCACACTGATCATTAGATTTAAGCAACCAGGTATGTAGCAAATCTACGCATTGTCTATGTGTTGCAGCCTCGAAAAATAAATGTATTTCATGGAGTAAGTCGAAAGCATGTCGCCACTTCGATATCCATACATTCTGCAGTTTCCTTCGTAGAGAATAAGTGTTCGATTATGCCCGGATAGTCAAACGCGAACGGTCGATATGGCCCAAAACAGCATTTCTGATAAGTCGGCCTTATGTATAACTTCACTTGTATGTATGTATGTTTCGTACATGCCCTTTATATACCCTGCGCATGTATACGCATACATATGTATATTCAGCGCAGCGGCAAGCAGAATTTCGACTCCCATAAATTAGTTTCCCTACGTCTCTAATCTCCTGGGAATTACTGCGCTACTTGCCGGACTTGCCGGACGATCGAACGTGATCTTGGACCAGCTCCGCCAGTCTCGATATTTCTGTTCGATTAGGACGAACGATCACTGACGAAGTTAGCGTCGCTCGCGGTTAAATACTTGAGCCAGTGGACTTTAAGGGTGGATTTCCTGTGCAGGGACTTCGTTAGCGAGCCGCTTCGCCGACTACTCCGCCAGATATCGGTCCGTGGCACGTGGAAGGGGGTTTAAAGTTAAACGAGCGATTGTCAATCACGCGCAAACCATAAATAAAGCGTTGATTAAGGGAAAGCCCCGTCCCTGGCCAGACTATGCTTCTGCTCGCCGACTTATTGCTTCGAAACTCTGCGACCCTTGCACAGGGATAGGACTCGTCCTGGATGTTACTTGTAAAGGTGTTTGTTATTGGTCAAATCTTGCCGTTTTGTCTTAAAGGCAGTGTTGTAATAGTTGCAAAATACTGTAGTACTTTAGGTCTGGGTAAAAGTATTATATGTACATATTAGGCAGGTTAATTATAAACACTTATTGAAAGTGGCCAGAATCTGTGGTAGTTGTTTACATGTTTGAGATGGAAGTGATTGTGATAATTTTAAGATACATTGAGTAGAAAAATTACATTCTGTACTCGTGCACAGTCTGTTCACTTGCCTCTTATTTATTTCCTGTTGATCTGAGCGTAAAATTCATTAATACCTTAATGAGTGTGATTATCGCTTGGGCCATGTTTCATATGAATATTTATCATTCATCAGAGAGTCACATTCCTTTTTTTCAGTAGATAAACAGAATTTCAGTAAATAGCAGTATTATTCATTGAACTATTACATATAATTGAACTATTTATAAAGCAGTAGTTTGCACTTATACTGCACTTGTTATGTTCACTTTCGCTGCCTTTTCGAAAGCTCTCCAGTCGACCTAGGGCTGCAAAGCAGAAGGTATAACAGTAGAATAAATCAAGATGAGTCCTGGCATTATCGGCTCTGCTCGAAACAAAAGGATTCGATGATGAGCGCAAACATTCGCTTCAAACGCATCCGTTCCATTAAGTGCTCTGTAAATCGACCTGAAAATCCGCGTCGCTTTGGAGGCAAGCGATGATTTAATCGCTCGAAATGGTCCATACACCCGGCATTTTTGATGCGACAATTTCAGGGCCACTTGAATTCTTCAGCCACTCGATGTGCAGGAAACTGTTTCAGGCGCATACTGAAGTGCATCCAATGCACGGGAGAAGGATCAGTGTCTTTCGAACGCTTCAAGTATTCATTTGCTTCGTGTACTAATCCTCGCTCGGTACGTTTTACCTGACAGAGTGATGCCTTCAGTTTTCAAGGATCCTTTTAGAGAAAAGCTCACTGCGCTCCTCAACAGATCAATGCTCAATGAGCCGAACGGAGCTAATTAATTCCTCGGGAATCTCGATACTGTATGCTTCAAATAGACATGAGAATTTTTCTTCACAGATCAAAGCTGAGTAACAGCACGAACAGTAATTAATAGATATACAAATCACTATTCAGTAAAAGCGTTATTGCAAGCCGATGCAAAGAGTTTCATTTTCTCGTCTAATCATTACTGTAACCTTCCCCTATCATGCCTTTTTTCAAATCGAAATTCCCATTCAGTTTTTTTGACAACATCGAACCACCTTTTTTTTATTAAACGCGGTCCCGCCGTAGCCTGAATTTCCACATAAAATTAATACAAATTAGCAACAATTCATGAAGCGGACGCCTCGGTCCCTGCAGTCTCGTAGCCAATTAACCGAGGTTCATCAGCGGCGTGGCATCAACAGGGTCGGCCAAAAGCCTTTCCTGAGAGACGGGGCCGTCGCTGGTGCAACTCTCAGCCGGAACAACTCTGTACAGGTGGGGAGTGCCGGTACTGGCGCGGTATATAAAATTAACAATTTCGTCCCGACGAACTCGGGAGTTTCGTGGTTCCGTTGTGCCCTTGCAGCGGCAAGGAGTCAACGGGTTGAAAGGGGTTACAGGGGGTAGAGGGGTTAGTCGGAACTGTTCGAGCCACGGGGCACGAACGGACAGAGGGAGAGACAAAGGGAAAGAGAAAAAGGGGGAGGATTTGGAGAGCGCCGGTTGATAAGGGAAATCTTTCGAGCTTGCGGTGTCGACCGACATGTAATTTCCCCGAAATAGAGGATGGAATCCTGGCGGGCGCTGGCCGTGCCCGGTTACGAAGTTACTTTTACGATAGTGCCGGCCGAATGTAAATGGGAACGGCGTCAGAAAGACTGAAGGAGAAAACCGGAACGACGGAAAGAGAGAGTGTTCGATGGCGGGGTAAAAGGGGTGCGAGAACAGGGAGAAAGAATGAAAGGGAAGGTGGCCGGGGAGTGGACGGGCGACAGAGAAAACGGGAATTAAGGGTGAGGGGGCGGGGGGGGGGGGGAATGCGAGCGAAGAAGCATGGCGAGCTAGGATGGGAAAGGAAGAGGTGGAAGTAAAGGGGATGAGACTGTCGGAGTTTGTAATTGCAGCGGCTTTAACGCGCTGCTGATGGCCGATGGCACCCGGGACTGGGGTAATGGTCTGCACCAAATGTCTCTTCTTGCCGGAGAGTGGAGACGCCGGAGAAACCCGAAGAGACGAGGAAAACGGGTATTCGAGGAGACACCGAACAAGAGAGGCACGTGGATTCGTCGCCTTTCCTTCTTGCCAGGGGCTTCAGCCCGGATCATTCCTTGCTCTCCCCCCGATGCAGCCGCAGCTGTTGGCATCGACCGATATACGTTTCTTTGCCTCGACGTGCATTTACCGTGGCCCCTGATCAGGATACAGGTCGACGCGCGTGCGACGATGCCTCTCGCCGGGTAAATATTTAAATGAGGACAATGGCTCTCGACGAGATCCACGGGGAAAATTCAAATGGCGCCCGGGATTTAGGACAATTTTAACGGGTATCGCCGGGAATCCATCATCACGCGACCTACAAATCGGGGCTGTTTTCATGTTTGCACTACCAGAAACGAATCCCCCCCTGACGACTATTTTTTATGACTTTCAATTGCACAATATTTTTGACAAAACGTTTGCAACAATGCTTCGCGATTCACTGCTGTTTGTTTATCGGTACTCCGTTTTAAGGGGGCTGGAAATTCGTTCCGCGAGCGTTGTTTAATTACAGCTCACTTCCAAACAAAACAAAAATAGTTTTCGATGAAGCGGACAATTTGGCCGTTTCTTTCATCCCTCTCATTCGTGTATTCGTTCCTGTTTTATACTGTTCTTAATCTCTCAGCGAAACGTTCGTGATTTCGTGTCTATTGGAAGTATCCTCGCCTTTAATATCGTTCGAGTAATGCCCCGTTGAAATTGTCAGCCATTGAACACAGTACGAGGCAACTTAACGCGCAACTACTTAAACGACACTCTGGCTAAGAGAAAACGTGCCCTGGCGAACTGTAGTGTATTTACGTGCAAGTAGTTAACGCAGGAGGAGCTAACTGCTGTTTTTTTTTTCATCTGGTACTTAATTCACGATTAACTCAGTGAAATGTTTATACAGCCTCCCTCCAGGGTAAATATTTTATACCTGACAATTTCATTCATCCGCGTTCACGTGCCATCGAAAATTGGAAAAGTTAGCCCCTCAAAAAATTCTCTCCGTAATCGACGATCGTACTTCCATCGGATGCAAAAAGCGGATTGAAGTATTAAAGCGCCAAAGATTTTCGCGAAGCTTCCATCTTCAGCCTGGCTGATTGAATATTAAATTCCGAATTTCATTCAAGGATTTTCTAATACGCCACGATGGCATTTTTAGGGGCGTTCCTTGATATTCGCGCGACCCCCGGCTGAAGTAAGACCTTTCAGCTCGAAAAGTAGAACGTGCTAAGGGAGCGAGATGCGCAGTACAATTTTTCAAAATTCGTGTCAAGCACTATCGTGGCAGGAGTGCAGCAGACCAAGACGCGATCCTGAACGATAATGTTCTAGTACCGAAAGACCGATGACTTACATCGTAGGTTTAGAGGAGCAGGAAATACGTACCGCCTTACACTCGAGGTCAAAGTTTTACTGTCTCGTTGCACAAAGTGTAGCACACAGTAAAATAGACTAAGCTGATGTTCATTAATAATTGAATGAAGAAAGCCCGATTTAATATAAACTATATCTGCTTTTAGAGAGGATTAAAATGGGCTTCTAAATTCGTGCTTCTGTTTCTGTTGCACGTTCTCCCTGTTTTTTTTTTTCAATCGGAAGTCGGGGCTAAATTCGGAATCGCGTGTGACGCCTTCGTTATTCCCGTTCTCCTATTTATATTCCCCCGTACATTTTTCGACGTCCCGAATGAAACGAGGCACTCGATCGTTGTTGTGAACCAGGGCAGATGTGAATGGCTGCTCTTTTCCACGCCGCAAATGGATACGCTCGCGTGTCTCTTATTGAAACAGCCCCCGTATCGCGGCGGTGCCGCGCGTGCACTGAAGTCTTATAGTCGCTTCCACGTTGTACCCGGATTAATGTTCATTCCGTGGCTAAGGTAACATTCTATCTCCGCGCTGTTGCGCGAGCCCGCGATTCAAAGTATCCGAGAAGAAAGGGTCGCAAATTGCAGAAGAACTCGGATGAATATGCGTGGTACCGCGCGAGCCTCGCATCTACCACGGTGACGCATTTTTACCTTAATTTTATCACTGGCTTTCTGCGAGAACGAGTGGGACGTCAGACGGAGCAAAAGAAGTCTAATTAATAAAACCATCACCCCGCTGGAAGAAGGAAAGAACGATTACAGGCGTGGAGTGAGGGAAGTGATAAAGTCCATCAGACAAAGGACTCATAACGTAATTTCTGAGTAAGTTATCGATCCGACGTGTCCAGGTAGCGGAAAGTTCAGTTATCAAGCGTGCGATTAATCAAAGCGTGTCACTGTGGACGCTCCCCTTTGCGAAGAAGGATCGAAAGGGGTGTTTCTACGGAAATTTCATTTTGAAAAATTAAAAGTACAAACGAGGATATACTACGGCACGCTGACTTACAGAGACTCAGGGCGTCGCTAGCGCCAAGTAACGTTTGCGTTCTCTTTGTTTCTGGTTAGATATTACGAGGCTCGACAGAGATCTGACGAGTCTAGGTCGAGGCGGCAATAAAGAGATGGCATTTTCTTTCATACTTTAAATTTCAAATTGTTTATCGCTCCGCCAGAAGGGTTCCGGTACGAACAAATAAAATCTTCCCTTTCATTTCTCTTTCGAATGCATCTTTGACAAGCATCCTGTTTATTTGATGGACTCCCCTTGCAGCTGCCTATTAAATAATGAATACGCGTCTCGAAGGCTGCAGGGGAAAAAAGCTTTTGGCGCGGGTAAAGAAGCATACGACGTCAGCAGCGAATAATTGAAATAAATGATGCAAGTATCTTAGACATTAATCGAGTAATTGGTCGAACGAGCCACTGTCCAAATAGATCGACCATGTAATTAGAAAGAATGCATTGATTTATAATATTATCGTGGTGTTCTTTGACGCAACGTTTCACTAGAAAGGAGCGCAGATAATGCTCACCATTGAGAGTCATCGAGGCGGGAGAAAAGATAAGGGGAGCTGAATTTGGACGCGCCGAGGTTCTTATCGGCGGAATAATGAAATGCATCAATCCTTCGCAATGGAGAAATATAGAGGTTTTGGTATCTTATTTTTTTTTTTGCCAAGTTACCGCGACCTGGTTCAGTCGATGGTATGCGCTCTCGAACAGAGGCGAATACACGATAGAGATCTGGCGTGCATCCTCCGGATGAGGGGTCCTCGGCTATAATGATCCACGAATCCAAAGTTCAAAGGGTTGCGGGTGCTCCGCACAGCCTGATTGTAAGCCAACTCCTAACGTGAATTCCGTGAATTTTAGGGATCCAAGCTGCTGCGTGTCATACTTCAGACGTAGTGACTGCGATGTTTAAAGGAGTTGGCGTTTCAGTGGAATAGAAATTAACGCTTTCTACTGGCGTTTGGTGGGATAATTATTCAATTTGCACTTGGGATAGCTCTGATTTATTGGACGATACGATTCGCCTCTGAAAATCATGGCCATCACTTTTTTCCCCCATCGGGTTTCTCGTAAATGGAGATACGGTAAGAATATCTTCACAAACAGAGAGAATGGAGTATCTGCCGACGTTACACGTCTGCCCCAAACGATAATAAAAATCACACCCATCTGTAATAATTTATAAAGGATTTAATGCCTCGCATTCCGATATTAATCGCCACTTGAGTGGGCCAGCAGTTTGCACCGTAACTTCTAATGAACATGGTACAGCTGCAAATCGACTGCAGCCGCACCTGGGGACCTCGGTTTTGCGAGTAAGGCGGTAAAGGAGACGGCAGCATATCGCAGGAGATTCGTCAGGGTGTAGACAGGTACAAATATCACGAGGCATGAGTTAGGGAGGTCCAAAACTTCCTAGGGGGCTCATTTGATACATCCAGATAAAATAGGATCGTTGAAATGGTTCGAAAAACGAAGGCGGAAGTGGAAGAGGGCTGGTGGATGCTAGGGGTGGTGATGGCCGCGCGTCAGGGGGATACAGTAATTGCCTTGCATCACAGTATAATTCATGGCACGCGTGCGAAAGCTCATTCGTAGATGGCAACTCTTTATTGCTGATAATTCAAAGAACAAAGTGCAGCCGTCGGGAGAAGATTGCTTTCCGAAACGGTTCCGGTGTTCCATTTTAAAAGTCCGTGATTCCACGTGTATGATATATGGTACGAGGCACCCCGTGTAAGCGTTTTCGGTCGGAACGTCACGGTTTCGCCCCTTTTTCTTGGCTAGCTCCGCGATTTCCCTCTTTTCCGGGCTTCCGCGGATACTGTAGCCTTCCGGTATTTTGCAGTTTTGCATCCTGACGCAACCAGCGGTGGAATCCGCAGAATTGAGAGCGCGGCAAGTCGGGTGAATCGCGCTATTGAATATGGCCATGCGCCTCGTATCGAATTCCCAAGTCTCGGCATTATTTCGTCGTGCCAGCGGTGTGCATATTTGCTACTGTGCACGGACGGGGGCCGGAGGGGGATGTTTTTTGTTTATACGATAGAAAATCGTAACGAGGGGGATACTTACATACTGCGCCTCACCTCCGGTTCCGTTCCAAATGCGCCTCGAATCTATTTTCTTCTTGGAATGCAACACACATTCGTTACAGCGGAGACATCTTCCACCCCTCGCGTGTTTGATAGTTTACTAGGATGAATGATTGTCGGCACTTACAGGCTATTAGAAATTTTGTGACTGTCTTTTTTTGATCCCATGAAACGCTTCCAATAAACTTGTGGCGCTTTTCCATCTTGCTCATTGAAAACTCGCAGCAACACACATATAATCCATTAATACAACATTGATGCAACAGATAGGTATATGTCTAGACTTATCCAACGTCAGATATGTAGTTCAAGTTTCAAGTGGCGTGCAATTTCATCTTTCTAACGTTACCTTCAGTCTCCTCGTGACAAGTCCCTTCTGGCTCGAGCAGTTTGCACCGTTCGCCCCCTGGTAAAATACGTCGAACGCTCGTTCGGAGAGTAACCGGAGATAGGTGTTGTTTCTTCGTTGCCTCGTCCACGATTTCCTGATTTTAGCGGTAGATTGGTCGGGAGCCATTTCGCGGTCGTTGGGTGCTTGATGGATCTTTCGGGACACGTTCCCGGTGATTCCGCCTGCGCCCGCCTCTTCCACTCACTTTCCTGGATTACGTTCGTCGCGATATAACAGCGCCGGGCAGCGTTGTAATTTTTGCGTGCAACTGGCGCGGTTGTTTTGCCGGGAAGTTGGCCGTTACGATGCAACTGCGAAACTTTTATGCCCCCGTAAACCCTTTATTCTTCATGCATTTTAAACGCTCGCGGCATTAGCCGCTTCGATGAACGACGCGACACCTTTGCCTCCGTAATAATAGTTGGAACGGGCGAACGCTTTAATCGAGGAATGGTGTAGATGCAGTGCTCGATGCAGAAACGCTAGGTCCGTTTTGTTTTCCTGTCACATAATTCTCCCTAAATATCTGCACATCGGTTTAAAAATATTCGGTACCTGCTGAATGCACTCGCGTACTCGAGCAGCAAGAGTAGGGGAGACCGGGGCTAAAAGTTCCGGGGGTAAGTTGTTCCGACGGCTCTATCTTCAAAATAAAAAGAGCGTTGTACTTTAAATTATTTTTTCCGTGTGAGTTGATCACGCCACTCTGTCGCCCACTTTAATAGCGTCCGCGACAGCGAATTGTGTGGTTGTAAGCAAGGACCTATTAGTCGCGTACCAGATAAGTAAAAATTTGTCTATCATTACTTTTTGGTCTATTTCAATTATTTAACGTCGATATTATAGATTGAATCGTTCTTATGGATCAAATGACATTTAAGAACATGGTGTAATAGTGTTTATCGTTTGAATACATGTATAAGCAGAATAGTCTTTGAAATTGCTACATTTGTCGGTAGGGGCTAGTTGTTACCGTGACTTGGACCACGTTGTACTGTAAAAACTTGCCCCGCCGCAAATAGGTCTGTGAAGATAGCACCCCCAAATTCGATTTTTAAAAAAAACTCAACGGCATTCGTTTGTTCATCGTATGCCCATGTTTGCTCATAAAAAAATTTCGTTTGCCCACCCTTCAAAAAAAAATTATGGCAAAAAAAAATTTGCATCAGCACCCCCATGAAAACATTTTAATGATTTGTCGGTGGGAAATGATTGTCCTTCGTTTGCCCACGTTTGCCCATAAAAAATTTTTTTTTGCCCACCCTCCAAAAAAAGTTATGAACAAAATAAAAAATTTGTCTTCATCACCCATCATGAATGCATTTCAATTTTTTAAAAGAAGGATACGAATATACCCGACCTGGCCACGTTTGCCCACTCTCAGATTTCATTTGCCCACCCTCCAGAATTTAAATAAAAAATAAAAACCTCGAAAAGAAGGGTACAGGTGAAGCGATCGCGTTAAAGTTCGATTTTTCTAGAAAATATTATCAAAATCGGTCTTTCAACGATGCAGTCCGTTAGTTTAGATGTAGAAGAGATTTGCCCATGCATTAATTTCGTATGCCCACCCTCCAGAATCGAATTATTAATAAAGATAGCCAAGAAGTGCGGTACCCGTTGAAGCGATCGCGTTAAAGTTCGATTTTTCTGGAAAATATTATCGAAATCGTTCTTTCAACGATGCAGTTCATTAGTTTAGATGTAAAAGAGATTTGCCCATGCATTAATTTCGTATGCCCACCCTCCAGAATCGAATTATTAATAATGATAGCCAAGAAGTGCGTCGTTGGAAAGAATTCGAGACTATCGCAGACATTTGTTTACGTTTCGGCAGTGGCACTCGGCGCTGCTACCCTTTAGGGTATCAACACTGCGTGTCGTCATCGAACGTGCCGAAACGTAAACAGATGTCTGCGATACCCTCGAATTCCTTCCAACGACGCACGAAAGTCAGTCGGTCTACAGAGTTCGGACGCAACTCTTGCGAGACCGTGCATTCATTTACGGTTCGTGAAGTAACTGTGAGATTATATTATTTTCCGTTGTGCGATATCATTGCGGTAATTAGTGAAAAATGACTAGAAAACCACTCTGGTGTTATTCTGCACATGCTGCAGATGTGTGAAAAGTGTGAAGTGTTCGATGAGCGATACAAATTTAAGTGTCGTTCCAATAAAGTGAGAAAGAAGTGTGTGCAACATTTTTTGGATAACATGTCACCAAACACCTTCAACCTTTACGGTGAGTACAATTGATTTTGATAATTCATTCGGGAAAAAACGAACGGAAAGGTATTCGGTTCAACGGGTACCGCACTTCTTGGCTATCTTTATTAATAATTCGATTCTGGAGGGTGGGCATACGAAATTAATGGATGGGCAAATCTCTTCTACATCTGGACAAACGATATGCATCGTTGAAAGAACGATTTTGATAATATTTTCCAGAAAAATCGAACTTTAACGCGATCGCTTCAACGGGTACCGCAATTCTTGGCTATCTTTATTAATAATTCGATTCTGGAGGGTGGGCATACGAAATTAATGGATGGGCAAATCTCTTCTACATCTGGACAAACGATATGCATCGTTGAAAGAACGATTTTGATAATATTTTCCAGAAAAATCGAACTTTAACGCGATCGCTTTAACGGGTACCGCACTTCTTGGCTATCTTCATTAATAATTCGATTCTGAGGGTGGGCATACGAAATTAATGCATGGGCAAATCTCTTCTACATCTAAACTAACGAACTGCACCGTTGAAAGAAAGATTTTGATAATATTTTCGAGAATAATCGAACTTTAACGCGATCGCTTCATCTATACCCATGTTTTCGCGGTTTTTATTTTTTATTTAAATTCTGGAGGGTGGTCAAATGAAATCTGAGAGTGGGCAAACGTGACCAAGTCGGGTACATTCGTATCCTTCTATTAAAAAATTGAAATGCATTCATGATGGGTGATGAAGACAAATTTTTTATTTTATTCATAACTTTTTTTTGGAGGGTGGGCAAAAAAAAATTTTTTATGGGCAAACGATGGACAAACGAATGCCGTTGAGTTTTTCCAAAAATTCGAATTTGGGGGTGCTATCGTCACAGACCTACCGCAAATGTATAAATTGTTTCCGCTGTGCTTTAAGATGCGAACATATGAATGAAAGGCGGAAAGGGACACGACTTCGATCGAAGTTATGCGTAAAGATAAATAAAAACTGTCGCTTTTGGTTTTCTTTTAAAGATATTACATTTTTGTTGGTCCGAACCTTCATAAATAACCATTATTAATAAAATTCTGCTTTATTTCATTAGAAAATGAAATATTTCATTAAAAGGCAATTCTTATATCATAGTAACAACTTACCCCAATGCGATAACAACTTGCCCCATATAGGGGTAAGAAGTTCCGCTTCGATCAGCCACAAATAAATTACTTTCTATGGGAAACCTATTACAATATATTAAACACAAGCTTAAAATCAGAAGATATAATAAATTTAACAAGAAATTAGTCCATAGTGAAGAGAATAACTACATTATTTTCCAGTCATTTTTATGGTTTATCGAAATCGGAACTTTTAGCCCCGGCCTCCCCTACACGATGAAGAAAGGAGAAAACGTTAAAACTTTCGGAACTACCGTACTATTCTCAAAGAAACGATACACTCCAGGCTTTCCCTCGCGAGCGGGACTTGAACCGGAAGGGAGACACCCCTCGCCGCTGCCCTTTCTCCACGTCGCGATCGCAGAAAACGGGTATTCTTCCCCGTCGTCTGAGCTTTTTTTCATTCGGCCCCTCGTTCTTCCACGGCCAACGATATTCCACGAGCTCGCTTTATATTGGCCCAACGCCATCGCGATCATACTTTCTCCACGCACGATTGCTGACCTTTCGAACATCTCCTGCTTGCCAATAAAAATCGGCGGCGCGTGGGCGGACAAGGAACGCGATTTCCTGGGGCGCCTCGGTAACTTTTTGCTCGCGTTAACGAATCGGCTGGAATAAATTCGTTGTTACCGTCTGTGCTTGAAGGGTAGCCATGGCACTCTGATTTGTATGTCGCGTCTACGCAGGAACAAGTGAACTTCTTGCGTAAGTAAAAGGGGTAGACACGACAAGACGTTTGTTACGGGAAACATTCAGATCTATGGTTGCTGGGACATGCGGCTTACAATTTGATAGTGAAAACCAGATTTATCCTATTTCGCTTATTTTTCATTTCCTGTCTACATAGGTGCTATTCTTTATCTTTTCGAAAGATACGTTTTTGGGAAGAGAATGGGAAAGCTCTAGACACGGTGAGTAATTTCACGGAGGCAAATCTGTTCAAACGGCGTGTTCTTTTTTTCTTCCAACGTTGGCTACTCATCGGGAATTCATCGGAATCGTTTCACCAGATCGTAGACGTTTGCCACGATCTTATCTTACGGCATCGATTAATCATTCCCGTTCTCGTACAAGCATACATTTTTTCCGCGTCACGACTCGGACTCTCCCTTTCCAACCCCCGTGCTTCCATGCTTCTCTATCCGTACGTTCGACGCCGATTCGTTATCGCTTTTTTGCCCGCCCCTCCCCCAGGAAACGCCGCTTTTTGGCGTATCTTTTTTTTTTCGAGACAGAGTTATGGACGAACGCCGACTCCGCGGCAATTGTTTCGATAAATTGGAACGGCTGGCAACGCATCAGTTGGATTCGACCACGCAAGAAGGGAGATTACAATGTAAACATAATGTTCGCCGAGGCTTGAACGTTTTCTCTCGCGTGGGTGGGCAAAATGTACCGCTCCGGAAGCGGCTGTGATTTGTTACGCTGGAAAAGCGTACATGGACCTCTGCAATTTCTAACAGAGCTTTTAGTTTGTTGCGCCGCTCCTTTTTTCTCATCTCCATTTCTTTGACTTGCAAGTAACGGGCAGGCAAAAATTTCAACATATTTGACGGTCGAGGCAG
The DNA here is from genome assembly GCF_050908995.1 of Andrena cerasifolii. NCBI lineage: Eukaryota > Metazoa > Arthropoda > Insecta > Hymenoptera > Andrenidae > Andrena > Andrena cerasifolii. Next base: position 9,782,681 of record NC_135124.1, on the reverse strand, counting down.
TTGTAGCAAGAATCGTCCTTACAAATTCCGTTGAATGTTTCATCAGCGATCAGGTTTTGAAAATTTAATGAAATATCCTGTGTACCGCGAGTACAGTGAATGCGCTACGTTCTCGTTAATCGACGATTTGTATGCAGAATTTTGTCTCTGTTCTTTCGTTTCCCTTCCTGCGTGCTTCCAGGTTAAACACATCTCGAGAGAAGCACTATTGGGGATCACGCGAGTAAGACGCGAAGAGAAAAATCAATAAACACAACTGTAAAACGATATCCTATTTGTACTATTTCATGTCGAGTTGTTTCGTTTCGTTCTATTCCTTTTCCGTGCTCCGTTTCGTTTCTTTATGTGGAATATAGTTTCAACAAGATATACCCGTCTTCCCGTTGTAGCTGACCATACAGCAGCGTCAATAAAACTCCATACGAACCTTCGATTTTTCTATTTTATTTAGCGACGTATAAAGCTTTTATATTGTTTGTGATTTTTGGATGCTGTTACATCCCGGGAGTAAAAAAATGTTCAACGGAGAAGCGTGTATAACGTTGCTGTTGAAGCTGGAGTACCTATTCATCACAGCTTTCTATATGACCGGTATAGTTTTCGAATAGCTTCACTTACTGGAACCCCATATTTTACGTTTAAGTCAACGAATAGTCGATCGAACACGGTAATGTACACCGCGAATGTAACGTTTACCATTCATCAGGCCTTTATTGATATCGCCGCCATCCAATGATTGATTGTAAACCGTAATGGGTTAATAATTAAATATGCAAATAACGAAGGGGTGGGGTTTTTTGCGTTTAATCAGTAAAATGTTTTATATCATCGCAATCGTACCATTATCTTGGATTAAGTCAGAATGAATCAATTTATAATGGAATTAATTTTTCATCAGATTAATCGTACGATAATTCTATCAGTACTGAACCACATTGAACACTGAAGAAAAATTGAACGTAAGCAACAGACAGCTCTGCAAATTAAAGAGAAGACAGCAGTGGTGCATTCGTAGATGGACTTTTTTGTTCAACAGGCCGGGAATTTTTATTGCAAGCTGGGAGCAAGCGTGTCCCCGGATGATTTTTCTATCATGGTTCTGTGAACTTCGTTTCCGTCGCATGTCGAATCGTTTCGGCAAATCGAAACGCGACATCCGGCACTCGCGCGTTCACGCAACGGGGAGAGAAATTACAACATAAACGGAACGTTTGGCGAAGCGCAAACATTTATCGGTTAAACCGCATGCACGTTCAGTGTGCTTTGACGAAGCGTTATCTGCGGTCGTATGGAAACTTGTCGACAATCAACTCTGGCCCACGCCGAATAACACCCTGTTATTATTCGATACGCAGGCGACAAGTAAATGCCGCGAAAGCTGAAATTACGTGTAATTGGATGGAGAACGGCGACGATCTTTGTGGCTGGTTTTTGCTCGTTTTTCAAGTCAACAGGCGAGTTTGATTCGTAACGCCTCTTCATCGAGTCGACAAATCGCACATAGACTTGCCGTATTTTCAAATGCACTATTTTCCTTTTCATCGGCTAGTTAAAGTCACATTAACCTTTGGAGCAGAACACACGGATTTAATTCTATTCGTGTATCTAGGTTTACAAGTGTCTTCGTAACATTTTAGAGTCTCTAGTACCTTGCACCCCTTTTTGCTGACTTTCAAATTATTCATCACGGTGGAATCCATGTTAGAGTGTAGTACGAGACATTCCACAACATTCTTGGACTCCCTCGTCATCTGATTTTCCAACGAATCAAAGAACCGAAATCTTCTTGAATATTGTTCGGTTCGTAACAAGTGTCCAATATCCAGGAAAGTGATTCCTGAGGGTTGCATCGCGTGTTTGCCATTAAGCAACACAGAATGATGCAATCAGATGCAGAATCAGTGGTGAATCGCCGCGGGCATACGGAGCAGAGCGCGGAATTATAACATAAACGTAACGTTTGGCCGCGTTCGGCGAGGAATGCATTGCGAGGAAGGGCCATCGGTGGCTTGCCGGAAATGTACAGATAGTGAACTCGGCTCACGTCCGGAATGCTGTAACCAGGCGTCGTAACACGCGGTTCACTCGTAATTGTAATCCTGGTCTCGTCCTCTGCCTTGCCCGCGCATTGTTCACCCTTCGAACGAGCGATCCAAGACACGCTGAATTCAGATGAAACCTTTGCGTTACATTCTCCAAATAGCGCGGAATTAACGCCAGAAATTTTGAGCTCCACATGTGGGTCACTTTGGTCTCCTTCCAATTCTGAGAGGAGAAGTTCGCTGCAGCATTTAGCTCTTGACCAATTTCAACTGATAAGAATTTAAGGGTATCGGAGCTCCCTCGGATGGGAGGATCAATTCTGTTCGCTTTATTCGCTGCTGAGCATTTCAAAAGCCCCGTTTCAGCTCCTCGGAAGGCAGCTCTGGATACTTAGTAGCAGGTAGTCAGAATCTATGAATGCGGGTTGTCAAAGCAAACTGTAACATAATGTCAGCCAAAATCACGCCCCTTTATTAAATTGTCGTGGTACGAAAAGTGGAAAAGGGCAGTTATGCGGGGTTCTGGATATCATTTATTCGATCGAGCAAGGGCGTGATCGTAAATTCGTGGAAAATGCATGCTACTGATACAAAGATGGGCGATGGAGGACAAAAAACTAGTCGCTCGGCTTATGGGTTTTGTTATGCACGCTTCCCTTCCACGGTGGAGTGTGAAGTTCTGACAACCATTAATTTCCAGCAACTCGGTTTTGCTCCTTCCTGTCAGTTTTGAGCCATCGCCGGCGATATATTACCCTTTTTTTTTTTTGCCCCGGCCAACACGCTGACGTCCGATGCATACGCTCTTTTCCGCTCGCTAATTAATTGATACTGATATTCTCGTCCATCGATGTAACTCGACGACCGTACGAGTCTGGCTTTTAATTAAAAATTTCAGTATACCGGGCGATGGAATTCTTTGCCGTCCCCGCATTGCTTGTTTGCGGAAAATTGAATTCCGTGTATCGACTGTACTCCGCCAAGTATGGAATACTTAATCGTAATTTATGAGCAGAAAATATCGTTCGTTCCCGGTTATTCAGATTTTTGCAATTCCAATAGGACCATTCGACGAAATACAGGGGGCAATGTGTGCAGTACATTTAATTAAGTAATTCCTGACCGAGCTCCAACAATAAATTTATAGGTAGGAGAGACCGGGGCTAGTTGATACGTTTTTCAGTTTTCAATTTTTTCATTTTTGTTTGAATTAATTACCTGATAACAAATATGCTAAAATATACTTGGGTATTTCCTCTTTAATATATTGTAAATGAAAAGTTGAGAAAGTACATACAAAATGAATGAAAAAATGTTTTTTGGACGATCAATTTGGATGTATCAAAACTATTTACTTTTCCTCTATATAAACGAAAACAGTTAAAAACGATTGTTAACATCAATGTACACACACGTACGCTGGATCGTAGGAAAGAATTGAACGACAATCATCATATATCTCGCTCAAGTGGAGCTACACATATACGGTGTCGAGATAATTTGTCTGTATCAACTCGCCCCCTGTATCAACTAGCCCCTACCTTATAAAAGTGAATAAAATAGAGGCAAGGTTGACAATGGCCTCGAAATTTGAGAATGGATACCTATAAGTGTATCGAGAAGATGGATGGTTATGTGATGTTTGCCTATCTGAAGCTGATAAAGTCTTTCCTCTACCATATCAGAAATTTCCTTGAAGTCAGGAACTTCCTGCTTGTCTTCTTTTTTATTGAAACACTTTTAGAGTATGAAAGAACGTAACGCATCGAGATTGTCATACATGATCATGTGGATGAAAATATTTGACACGAGAGCTAGGAAAGTGGAGTTATTGCCTGGGTATAAATTTTATTAATATGTAAAATTATGCAATTGCGGTTCGTGTACTTTTTTCTCTCACAAAATTAATTTACAATTTCACGAGCACAGCGTGTGCCGCATGTTCCTTGATACAACAGCTTCGTTGACTTTCGACCATTGCCATAGTATCGACTGAGTTATAGCTACCATTGTCCCCAGACAATAATAACAATTTCATACGGTTAGATAGTTGGACAGTTTACACAGGTAGATGCCCGTTTATTACCATGCGGTTGCCAACCTAGTTTCTCCCGCCTTTGGTAAATATATTCAAAGTTACTCAATCAACAACTGCATGCGGCAGGCTATTAATGAAATTAGATAGTATCGTATACAAGCGATTGTTGTCCAAATACAGTTGAAATAATGGGGCACTGTAATTAACGTTTACAAATTTATCTTGCACTAATATTAAACAGAAGAATGTTTCGATTGAATCATTAAAGGTTAAGTTCCGAACGTGTCTTTTATTTGTGTTATCTGGTCACAGTTTTAATTTACCCGTGCTAGATTTTGCCAACGTAGAAAGATACGTTTATGGTCACAAATTTAATAGCACTCACGGCGAACTTCGTTTCTTTTGTCTTTACCACGTGTACCTTTAAATTTCTCTGTCACCGTCATGCCCACGCTGCTCAAAGCATAGGCGTTAATTTTTATTCGCTTGACACGCCGGGCACGTATCCCAGATTCGGATGTGCGGCGGATAATTTTTCAACGCGACGCAGTTGCTCGCTGAAACGAAGGGGGTTCCTTAAGGCTGCCATAGAAACACCAGGGATGAAACAAAAGTTTCTACTTAGCGAAATCGTCCTTATGCAAATCCTGGGGAGCTTACATGTGAACTTGAATGTAAACTCCGGGCGGGGGTGCATTAATTCCTGAAGTTATGTCTGTGCCTCATTGTCGCTTCACACTTTCTGTACTTTTTTCGCACATACAGCCAACTTCTCATTTAAGAGCTAGCACACCAAAGTGGAGAACCTTTTTAAACCCCCATTTGCCCTGTACCAAATAATGAAAAACACATTTAGCCAATCTGAGCTGAGAAAGTAGAGATACCTTTTACGCGCTATACGCTCGGATGTTCCCCGATCTGTTCCACGTAGGCCCAGAATGCGTGTTTACCTGGATCTGCACAGGCCCCCCCTCAACCCTCGACACTTTAGTGCGCTATCGTGTTCATCCCCCACTGCTTTTACGACCTCACTCCATTTCTTCCAGCCGCTATACAGGCACGTCCGCGAAATGGTCCCAAGGAGCATCCGGTAGTTAACGCTGCGGTGAGCATAAATAACGGACCCGTCCAAGCGCGTAACTTCCCAACGACGACTCGGCCCGCTTGTCTTTAGGGCGCGTGCAAAGTCGAAATTAATTCATTTCGCGCCCTAGTTGCTCGGCCATCGTACACGAATAACGGCACTCATTTGTGGCCTCGTCATCCATATTCATTCTCTTCCGCTATCGTCGCTCGCCACCGTACATCCTTGGCTCGAGCATATTGCCCCACTTAAAACGTTCTCACGTACGTGGGGCCGAGCCCGTCGATGCATACAGGGTGCGATCATTTGGCAAAAGTTGGACCGCCTGCTTGTGCAGGGTCAGTGGTAGGATTGGTGGCTTCCTACGAAAGGGGAACATCGGCTGAACAAGGACAATTTTATCAATGGTAACTTCTTTAATCAATCAACTTCACGACAGACTGTGAAATCTTTGACGACGTGGCAGTCGTTGTCAGTTAGACACCCTCGATAATTTTTGTAGTTAAATGTTAATATTTCTGGTAAGCGATGCAAAGTTGGAATTTTCTATCGTTTTTACGAGACCTCTGTGTGCTTTCACAGGAGCCACAACTCGCGCAGGATTTGCTAGTCTTAATGTCTGCTGCAGGGAACACCCCCTTTTGTTTTTACTTTCTATCGAGTTTCCATTTCCGCGGCAAGGATTGGTTCTCGGCCTTTCTTTGTAAAATTTAATTTATATCCCCGAGGGAGGGCGCGCCACGATCTCCCGACCGTTTCAAGGGGGAAAGCCTTCCTTTGGAACCGCGAATCCAATTCCTTCCCCTGAAACGGGCTTAATAGATCGTGCACTTATGCAATATTCCGGCTATCGTTTTTACCGTTGCTCCCAATAACACCGGGAATTACGAGTCGACGACACGATCCACGGAGCCGGGACTCTTCTGGGCCAATAACGCAGCTTTAATGCACCGACATTATTTATTGTACCCCCGCGCTTTTTCCCCCTATCGTATTGCTGGTTACCGACTTGATTTATCGAACTGTTTGAAATTCGAGTGAAAGGCTCGTTATCCTTCCTTTTCATTTCCTACCTTCTATCGTCCACGCAAATGAGAAATTGTTGCGTATAAACGGTGCTTCGGTAAAACACATCTAAAGCGTAATAACTTATTAACTTATTATCGCTGAGACCTGGGTGGCGAGCTCCGCTGAGGATTTACCCGTTGCGTTCACAGAAAATCATTTCCACCAGAGATCACACGGTTTCTCGCCATTATACACGCGCTGCATAAGAACGGCAGCAGTGATCTGTAGAATGAAGATAGAGTAGCGAGGCAGCCGAAGGTGCAATATCGTAAGTATGCATTCATGCCGCTGCAATTGATGCACTCGGGACGCGACGGGTGTGCACAGCCTTGTCTTGTTGAAGCTTGCAATGCGATCTTGCCAGGCGGTTCATTAAACGCTTTATTGTTCCAGCGTGATGCTCAGAGAAAGAACGTATTGATAGATATGGTGGAGGTGGCTTCGGGGCTTGTTTTGCGCGTGCATAGAGTCTGCAACGAGGCGGGACGTTAATGTTCAGCGACGTGTCAAAGCGACTAAACCTTCTGCTTCGCGTGAAAAGGTGAAGCTAAATCTCGACCTATATCTGCATCTCTTTCATAGTGATTTACACAGGATATACTGGGGAATTAAATTAAGGAGAAATTAAATTAAATCTGAAGCTGCGAACGGTGAAGCTTGTCTGGCGGGACGTTAGATCTAACTGTGCACTGACATCTAATTGTTCTTTCATGCATTTGTGTAAACTGTGAAATAAAGGTCAGAGGGATATGGATTTTTATTAAAATTCAATACATTAAAGTCATTCTTGGAATTGGGTCGAGTGTATTTTGACTTTCAACTTTCTATCCGAGATGTGGTATAATCTCGCAGTCGTTTGGAAGTTCTGAAATGACAGAGCCGTTGGAAATCGTCGGAATAATTCGGAGAGCATCGGTAATTCGTCCGCGTCGAAATACTGCATTGATCGTCGGGAAACGTGTCGGATCGGACCGAAATTACGGAAGGCTTGTATCTCGAACTATCCATAAACGATAATAACAATTTCGGACGATCATACAGCCGAACAGTTTACGCAGCTACTGGCTCCTGCATTATGCACTCAATCAGCAACCCAGTTCCCGCCGCTTTCGGTAAATATATCAAGGCTAACTCGATCAGTGTACATATACATTCGCTGAGCTACTGGAAATTTTGGTCATAATGGAAATGGCTACACCTAGATTACTTAGGTGGATGGAAGACGGCGTGGGGCGGGGGGCGATGATAATTCGTGATCAGCCTCGACAGAATTTCCAGTTGAACTTGGCGCCCACAAATTATACCAAGATCAAGCAACCTATTAATCTGGTATTCGCGCACGAACTACCATACTCATGCATACGCAATTAGTTAGCTTAAATAATGGAGTTGATGGAGGAAAACAGAGATAGGTGTGTAAAAAAAAGGAAGTGTAGTAAATTTAAGCGAACACTTAAGGGGGCCCTTCGTTCAAAACGCTCGAAAAATAAGAGATTTTTAATAAATTTTTTACAAAAAGAGGCCTTTACTAGGTGGCGCTTATTGTTAGTGCAGCGTTGCTAAAAAGAGATGCCTAAACGCTACCTCAGAGTTAGAATATTAATTTTAATATTGATGTCAATTTTTTATGGAATTTTTTTTATGAATTTAATTTATAATTAATATTTCTTTATATTGATAAATTTTGATAAAATTTTAATTTGAAAATGGAAGCACGTATCAACAGCTAAAATAAAGATATTCTAATCTTCAAATCTTCTTCAACTATTACGCATCCATTAATCCTAGCAAATGCACATCTAATAGCACGAAGCATTATTCTTCTCTTTACTACATTTCATTACGAAGCACAGGCAAAATAGTCGCAGAGAATCCCCCCAGTACATACACGTACCGAATAAACTGACCGAACGCACCGAGCCACGCGTATCCCCTGTTAAAAGTTATCGGAAGTGGAATTAGCGCTACACAGTTAGTCCGCCGGCCGTTAGTGAACAACGATCCCCACGGATAATACTCCTCGCAAGCCGACGTCGCCGGAAGAGTACGCAGAAGAGTGGAAAAAACGAGCGAAATGTATGATGCTTGATCCACCCGAAGAACACCCGGAGCAATCTCGGCGTGGGTTCATTAAAGGCCTCATTGTTCGTCGTAGACAGGGGAAAAGGGTAGGGGTGGAAGCGCGGGGCCCGCATTCTAGTGACAAAAATGCGGTTGTGTTGGGTTTAGGAGGGGGGCACAATAGTGAAACGAGGGGGTAGCGAGGGGTTGGAGTCCCGTCGCCCGGAGGTCGAAAGAGGGAATAGAAACGAATCGGTGGGTATTGGCGATATCGGGCGTGGCGCACGCATTGTCTGGCTGCTCCTGGCTGTGCGAGCTCATCCTATTACGCATCTGATGTCAGGACAAAGGCACTAGCCAGAAATCGGGAGCGAGCACACCGAGCCGAGTCCGTGGATTATGAAAATATTGCTGGAACATCGAGGGAGAGACCAGGTTACGTTTAACCTCTGGAGTCTGCCGCGGATTATTTCGACATCGGCGTGGCTGATAGCATAGCAAATACTTTCCAGATTCCATTTATGCTTTGAAAATGCAACCCATTGTGCGGGGCGTGTATTGAAGGGCGCTGTAAAACGCGGCCGACATTCCTGCTCTTTTTCACTGATTTCCATGTTTGCATCGCGCATACGAGTGGAAAATTGTTGCGCAAACGAACGTTGAGCGTCGCTATATGACGAGGCTTGCGCATTTTTTTTTTGTAGCGCTCGCAAGTAGACTGCCTCTATTGCGAACAGAAGTGATGGAGTACGGATGGCGAGTTGCGACGGGAATGGGGATGAATTTGTTGAATATGGAGTTTGTCGAGTTCCGTGGATGTAGATGGAGTTGAATAGAGTTCGAGGGAGATCAAACTTCTTCGAGATATACAGGAGAAAGAGTACGCGCATCTTCGGTGTTAGATCTGTGCCGGGGCTCGCTGATAATATCGAAGCGAGTATCCTTTAATTCTGTTTCTCGTCTGCAAGCCAAAGTGGAATCTCGCAGAAACAGGGCTCGCAAGTTCAGGTGAAACTACTACAGCGCAGCAGCAGCAATGAACAATACATTACGAAGAAAACATTTCTCTTGGAATAGCTATTTTCATTACTTCCACGTCAGCTCGAGTCGACACCCAAATTGGTTAGCCAGAAGTCACCGAAAACGCGGGACTCACCCCCTGGCATACCACCCTACTGGAATGACGCTCCTCGAGTGTAGTGATGTGAGACACGTACACCACTGACAAATTTCGATCCTTCATTCCAAGGGGCAATCGTTTCCAACGTTCCTCTTTCGAGGAACTCCTGTACCTGAGAATGTTCAATACATCGTTAGATGGAAATAGCCAAGTGCTCTAAGAAATCCAGCGTCCTTTTATTTAACACTAGCTAACCCGTTACTCGGTTCCACCCGGCAATTATTTATGATATTTCCAAAATAAAGAAGCCTAAAAAATAGCCTATAATCTAATCTAGGACGTATGTAATGTATATTCAAAATTTCATTGAAACACGTTCAGACGTTTAGGCATGAAAGAAGGACAAACAAACAGGCAACGTTTCACTTTTATATTTTAGTAGGGATAACAATTCCATGTTAAAACACTGCCTAGACTTTCAAGAAATTCGTAGTACCAAATATTCACATGGCTGACCAATCATTGACCTATACTACTAGCCAAGGAACTCATTCAGACGTCACCTCTGTAGCACCCATTATATTCACACGTTTGACCAAGCATTGACCTGCACTGCTAGTCAACCATATACGAAACATGTATACGTGTGGTCGCTGCGTTTACGAGACACTGAGCTTTTACTACAAAAACTTGAACGTTCTGTACTCACACCGTATCAAGATAACATCCACCCATCTCGAGCAAACCTTTCGAGATCAGTGTTTCGTAAGGCAGTGATACATCCTGCAAGCGCGAACCCAGCGGCCAGCCATGGGCTGCAGTTTTCCAGAGGGCTGAGCAAGAAACGGCGGGGCGTGTGTCCGCTTTATATACGCTCCAACCGCCGCGGTCTGTCACGTCGATCAACTTCATCCGCTCGCGACAACTGTCCTCGACAGGCTACAATGAAATCCGGTCGAGAAATAAACGGTGTGTCGATGTCCAGCGCCGCGTTTCGGTACGCGCACACTTCCTGTATCGCGTTACTGATTTGCGGTTCGCTTTAATTAACGAGCCTGGAATTTCATTATGGCCGAACTCTTGCATGCAGAAATCGCGTTGGCCCCCGCGGTCACGGTTAAACAGGATGCGCTTTGCTTCACAACGAACGTGTTATTTTCCGTGCCACGTGGTCGTGACATCATGGATAAGTCTTGGAAATGGTTTTTGTCTAGTTGTCACAGTACAATTAAATCTTGAAGTGAATTAGAATCGTCTGAAGTGGTTGGGTCACAGAGAGAAGGGTTTAAAGAAATATGAGCTACGTTCGGTGGTGGACAAGCGTTTCTCTTACTCTCGCAGTAAAAGACCATTGCTCCGCCGAGGAGCGAAATCAAAAATCTTCCCCTCGCCGTGGCACAGAAAATCGAGTTCTCGCGGGGTGGCAACTTCCAGAAACGAAGTAATCGCCGGTGATATTTCGAGCGTTTCAGCGCTACTCCAGTAAAAGTGTTTTGTCGCTGAATATTTCAGCCAGCCCCCGACGACCGTCTCTTTGAACTATCTCCGCTGCAGAAAGACCGCCGCGCTTTTTGTCGACATAGTAGATTTCCGTGTAACGCGCCTTCGGTATCCTTCCGCACCGCCTTTTCCCACCCCCCTATTCACCCCTCGCCCCCGCCACCCCCGGCACAATGAATCCGGCCACTGTAGGTAGAGCTTAACTTAAAAGGTCCACCGTATCCGAAACGAGCCCATTCGCGCAGGTGTATCCACTTAGTCCGGCGAAAAGGAGATCAGGAGCTTAACAGCTACCTCGAGGTTTTCGCCATCAGTTTATCCCTTCGCGTGTGCCTGTTCACATGTGTGCCCGCGTGCGCCCGTGTATTGGGGGTATATCTGCTTCCTTGATTCTTTGTACACCCTCTGTTTGCTCGTGCAGGCACGGGCGCCCGTGTGTTCGAGTCTATAGACAACCAGCGCATTGCACATTTCTTGGTTTGCGCACCTTTATACCGGACGAAATAAAGGAATTACAGGGTTCCTCGCCGCAGAAGCTCGGGGAACATTTTCGTCTGTCCATGTTAATGATAATCGAGTGAAGAGGCTGATACTTGCATCCGGAACAATACCTACTATCTGTCATTATATGCTGCTCGTACTGTATTTGTGGGTACGTGTTCGTATGCCCGAAAACTTCTTCCTGTCCCCGTCACCCTATATGCACTGCCGGTGTATTGGTTTATCCGTATTTTTCTATGAATGCATTTCTGTTTACCTGACAGAGCTCATAACGTGCCCGCCTATATTCGCCCGCATTTCCCTGCGAGTGCGCGCGGGCGCGCATGTTGAGTCGTTCTCTGCGTGGATTCATCTGCAGCCACAACGTCGGCGTGCATATTCGCGTGCTTGTATACGGAGTGAGTCACTGTAAATTGGCCTTTTATAGTGACCCTTTGTTCTTGACCCTGCGAGAAGGTATTTACAGAAAAATTGCTGTGGCCAAAGTGTCGTGTCTGGCCAGTGACTGTACTACTTCCCTTCTACCTGAAACTTTCTCAGCTTGCCTTTCTGTCTGACCCTTTTGAGATGCACGCAATGTATTTCCGACATCACCGCAAAATAGGTAGAAATAGACTAGCAAGGGTAGCTCCATAGCAGCCTCGATTATCCTGTTATCTATGTTGCAACTATGATCACGTAATAATTACTTGCAGACAGTTGCAAGATCATTTTGGTGACATGTACATAAAGAAACTGAAAGTAATTCTGGATTAGTGAGCACTCTGAATGCTTCAGTTAAATCGTGAAATATTTCTGAACTGTATAAATCTATCGCACGCTTTGTGCTTCGACAAAGAGCCCACGCCAGCGGTTTAGTCGACAGCAAATCTTTTTTCTCTTTGACTGAAAAGGTTCCCATAGAGAGCTAGTGTAACGAAACGATTGCTTCAGGCTCCAATTCACGGCGGCCCACCCTGTATGCGCCAGCAGCAGTCCATTCGGGTTCTATGTAGGTGCGTTCCCCACGTATTGCTGTTTGCATTCGCCTGTGTGGGAGCCGGTTTATCCGATGGGTCCACGCGTGTGTCCGAGCGGAGCGCCATTATTTGTACGTCCAAATCCCTCAGAAACACCTCTGCCTTCACCTTCGATAACACTATTTCACTCTCTGGCAAGTCTCTTCCTCCCGCAGGAAAACGGTGTCTCATGTAGAATCTAATTCTGAGGAGGCCCCTTCCGTCCGCCCGTCCCCAGACCCTGCTTAAGGGAAACTTTTTAAGTGAAAAGCTCGTGCTCTTTTCTCTGCAGACATGCCCGACGCTCTCCTCTCAGATGCGAGATGAGACCTGCATCCCCCTTTCAGCCTTGGTATTCGTTCGGGATTTTTAAGAATTACCGAAACGTGCTCTGATATTCCTGCCTCGCGCGACCTCCGCCAAGCGACCACGCTAATTTTTTTGACGAGATAAGAGTGGATTGTGAGTTCCACTCGCGTCTGGCTTAAGGGGTTAATCTACTTCGGTCCGCAGGCATTTCTCGTCCCCGAACCTGCCTTACATTTCAATTTACGCCTCCGAACAGTGCTCGTACATTTCCAGCGAATTCTTCGAGCTGTTGTTAGTGAAGTTTGACCCTGATCCTCGACGGCAGGAAGGGAACTGTTCGTTGCAACGTCATCCGCTCGCTTTAATAGGGACACGAGTCGTACAGAAAGCGTCTTTCGCGGGTCTTTCTTGCCGGGCGCGGAGTTCAGGAGCGTCTGCTACGCGAGCGCAACACGGCATAAATCCCGCGATGAGAAATAATTTAACGTAGCTGCTACAATATCATCTGACGCGCCATGCTACGATGCCACCGCCTCATATATCCCTGACGTTTATACGTCTCGCAAAATAAAAGGTGAAAATATTATTCAGCCAGCCCCTGCGTCTCCCCCGCCTCGACCTCGGCTAACAGAGACGCTACCTGGCAGGAAACGCATTACCTTCGCAGCTTTACGACTTTCCTGAAAAGTGTCGCGTAACTGTCCCATAAAAGTTACGGGTGAGGGAAGGGGGCCGGTTGTCATACACCGTGAAATTGGTGGAGTTTCAAAAAGGTTGTTACGGGTATCGGTGTCGCGCTAGACGCTACGCGCAATTTGTCGCGGATCCAACGATCAATTTGGGGATGCAATGGACCGGAGAAAAAATTACGCCCGCCGACACCCCGCGTTCCTCTTCGCACGTTCGCGGGCGCGTGTGCGCGGGAATACGGGTGCCCGCGAATAACAAAACGTTGCTCGAATTTTCACGACCGTTCCGCTTCGTTCGGTCGTTATCGACGTCCCTAGGGTAGTTCGATAACGACCTGAAACATAAGCAGACCGATCGATGATCGATGTTCAACCGTCCCCTGGATTAAAGCACGAATGCTGCGATTTCAATATACCTCTATTCGATATAAAAGCAGACAGACGTGGGTTAAAACCTGGAAGGCAAGCTTTCGGTGCGCGCGTATCGCTCGGAACAACAGAGCTTTATGTCCACCGTCTAATGGCATCTGATAAACTTGGACCATCCATCGGGTACGGCGCACTTATTAAATTACCCGTCTCGATCCTTTACGACACGGGCTTTGGTTGGCGTTTCCATCGCGAGGCTGGTCGTTCCGCGGCCTCGAATGGGCGCCATCAAACAGCTCGGCGTATTACGCGGGGGCCAAGCCTGGTAGCTTCGAATTTACGAACGCACGTGTGGCGGGGGTGGATCGCGCAGGGCCGTGTTCGCCGTATAAGTCTGCCATCTTGCTTGCCAGCAGGCCTGCTTGCGCTGGAAACTTGGGAATTTACGGGGAAAACATGTCCCCACGCGCGAGAAAGTACACCAATTCATAAACGAAAGATAACTGGAGAGCTGTGCGTGGGCCGACCGCGGGGGATGAAAGAGAATGGTGAAGTTGAGGCTGGAACGTCGCTGGGAAACTCCATAGACGCGTTTTACTCTATGAACACCGGCGTCTGAGGGGCTTTGGCAACGGAGGGGTGTGTGGAGGGGGCCACACCGACGTTATCATGGGGATCAAGGGTTCACCTGGGTATTGAAACGCCGCTCCGTAACAATGGACGATCTACGATCCCTCCGACCGTGGAGATCCCGCCACCCTTAACTTCGCCTTATGCTATCTTGCTCTCTTCCTCTATTGCTCCCTTGCTCTCTTTCTCCCGCTGCCTTTATTCCCATCGAGGAAAAGTTTTCCTATCTATGACCGCCCCCCACCCCACCCCACCCCCCTCGAAGCCAGCTCGCCTGTTAAGGAGCGGCCGATCTTGCGAGCATCCTCCTTGAATTCGATAAATTTTATAGGCGGACTTTGGACGAGGAGGCCTCTCCTCTTTTCAGCGGAGTGCTTCAGCCTTTTCGCCGATAGGAACCGTTCGGTAAATTTTTGTTGAATCTTGCCTCGTTGTCTGTCACAGGTCGATCAGAACGCGGCGGGCCGGCCACGTCTATTAAATTATTAATTGATAATTAGCGTGGCCGCTATCGGTTCTCGAGTCGACCAATCGACACGACGTTATTCGCCACGACGGGCATAATAGGACCTCCGTGGAAGGAGCCATTCGAGGATACGATTTACAGCTGAAAACTTGGAATAGGAAGAAGTTGCGCTCTTAATGGATCCGATGCAAGCCATCCCGGCTGAAACCGTTTTGTTTATGGCAGTTGTTTCTTGGGCGGATCCACTGCGAGCGACCTTACGTAGAGTTTCCGCACACGCTTTCTAAAGCTTTCGAATATTTTCGTTGGTTCTCGCATTTCGCGACATCCCCGCGTGTTACGCCATCCACCTCGTTTCACATGGTTTCGCTTATTTTATTTATAGTTATGAAGTGGCTCGAGCAGTTAACCCAGTAAAAATCAGATGCTTAATTATCTCATTCGGTAGGGCGTTTAATCCTGCAACGCGATGCGGTCTAGTTGAAGCAACTACGTTGTGGGAGTTTCAGTTCTTGCCTGGAAATTTATACCGGGATCCTTCCTAATTGCAAGTTCACGGTGCAATAATTTCCTTTAACTCCTGGGCCTCCTGATGTATCCTTGATTCCACAAGATATACTTCATCTCGGTGTGTTTACTTCACCGTTCGTAGAACACTCTGTCTAATCTAGTTCAGACCATTTTAAGGAGTGTCTTGACGAATGAAGCTTCCATTAATAATTTTCGTAAAGCCAGAAGCGGACTGGTTAAAGTTTTATCTACTCCATTCGGGTCGCTGGTGCTTTATCAATGGAATGCTTAAATTGCCATTTCTCTTCATTCAGATATTATAATACGTTCCCATTTTCTCCGGTCGATCGTATGACCAAGAGCTTGCTTAAATATTTCGCGAAGAATGAGCCAGCCTAAATAAAGCCGGGTCGGCGTAACCATTACTCACAATTAGATCCAGTTTTTCAATTAAGACCTAAGCCAGGCCTCGGTTTTAGCTCATAAATATGTATACGCTAAAGGGAGGTTTTTATTTCAGGCTCTGCCAGCCGGTAGCTCGGAACTTAATTGCAAAACCCACCCTTCTTCGGCTAAGAAACGGTGCCTCCCTCGCTTTCAGTTAGTAAATCACTTTACACCGCTGTAGATGATACGCGTTACTACCAAGATTTCTTAATCGCACATGCTTTTTCAATTAAACGAAATCCTCCTGCTTCTGTCAAAAAACCATAGATCTACTTTCACAAGTCCGATGTAAATTGAAGTTCTACATCACTGGAAATGCAAATTCGTTCGGATATCCATCCGTCAGCCGATAGGATCTCATGTTTCATTTATTCCGCCACTAGTTAGATTAAAAAATGATGTTTAATCCCATCGTCCCACACACTCTTCTTTCGCGGAATTCCATGGACACTAATGGGGACAAGTTCGCCTTTAATCGAATAGAATCGAGCTATAATTTCGTTAATTACACCGCGACGAATCTGTTACGTCACCGCCGAACACTGCCACGGTCATAAATTCGGCTTCACCGGCCATTAGAACCGCTTCGTTCTAGCAACAAGGAATTAATTGCTTCAGAGCCTGAGCTATTAATAGCCGATTTAATTTAACCTTCATTCACTATTAATCGAGTAGTCGACGGACAGTAGACCGTGCATCCTGCGCAGACCACGTCACGTGTGCTGAATAGAGCCAGAGGGAACGGTAGAAACGAAAGCGCCAGTGATGGGCGAAATGTTTCGGTGGTGGATGACGAGTTATTCGATCATTCCGTGCCGATGATCAGTGAAACAAGATTCGACGAAGCCCCGAAAAATCTCCTGGTTTCAACAAACCGTGGGGGCAGGGGGAGGCTAATTATTTTTCCATCGGGACACAATGCCACGCCGGGCAGATTAATTGAAATATTGGCTAATATTCCCGCGCAGCTTTGAATGACAGGGGATCGAACGTATCATGGAGAGAGGCTTTCGCGGGTCTGCAGCTGAGAATTTCATTAGGAAAGCTTTGTTGCTCGATCGGAGGAGAAACAGTACTTCGCCCTAGCCCCGGCGAATCACTTTGCAGCATCGTGCGCCGAGTATTCCCGGCTATCGATACTCGTAAACACCGCGCAAGACGTAGTTTCGTCTGTAAACTTGGCCGTCGACGCGGTATGGCTCGATTCCCAGAGATAGTTTGTGTTGCACCGACTACCCGTCCGTGCTCCTGGCAGCTTCAGATACGATCTTTGAACACGCGACATTGTTGACTTCCATAAAACTTCGATTACAGACGATGTAATCGATATCGAAGCGTTACACCAGGTCCCCTTCCCGTCCCTGTTCATGTCGGCCGCCAATCAATTCGCCGGCCAGCAATTTCGTGCCTCGATGAAATTCATCAGACAAATTCTAGCGTTGAGCACCTTCCAAGACACCGCGACTCGGTAGATTTCGAGTACAATCGCGATTGCTCGGTGTACGACGTTCCCGCACGACGTACAGTCGTACGGTAGCTAAAAAGATTCGCAGTTGAGGAGTCTACGTATTTGAATTGCTGGAGATTCGTCGAGGGAATGTTGACACAGGATTTTTCATTATCTGCTTTATTTGTGGGGGAAATCTGGGCACAGAACGGTGTTCGGTAAGATTGTCTTAATTTCCTTCGTACATTACCGCCGACTCATTGTTTCCGCAATAACCACGCGAAATTCGCCCGGCTTGATAAGAGGCATTCTTATCTGAAGTAGCCCCAGCGCCATTTCCCTGGAAGAAGTTACAGCTACCCAGCGGTCCTACGAGAGGATATAAATCCTCGACAATATGCCACGCCAGAAATGGCGGCCGTGGACCGTTCTCTTCACGGCAGACAATCGTGCTTCTTTCATCTAAATGCATGCGATGTCAGCGTTCAGGGGCTATCGATCCAGGAAGGGAATAAGATCTAAACTGGGATCTCTCTGCTAGTGCCGCGGCATCGATGACGCGTCCTTTTCAGTCCTATCCCGAATTGAATTATAACTTCTCGTCCATCCTGGTTCCCATCAAGTTTTCCATCGAGACGCGTCAAAACCAGGAAGAATAGGCGTCGCCTGCCAACTATGGAACGCGTCCTCGTGTTCCCACCCATAAATCACAACCCTTTCACTGTTTTCGCCCTGCGAGCAGACCTATCAGTGGCACGAGCTGGGCAGCGGAACTTAAAACAATTCACAGGGCTATGAATATTGAGCCTATGATCAGCCACCAATTAATTTCCGATCGCAACAGCCTTCTATTTGCGCTGAAACGAAGTCAGTCCCGTTGCGAGATTGTAATGCATTCGAACGCTGAGAATAATGAATTTCGGATGGCGGAATTGGATGACTGCTATTAAAAAAAAGGGATTCTTCTCCTTCTCATTCATCTTCGTAATGGGGATACTTTATAAACTCCAGGTTAACGTCACTTTACGCAGAAAGCAGTGAAATTCAAAGCAACTACGATCTGAAAATGCATGCTTGCAACTGAATCATCAAGTGTTCTGGAAGTCTGGGGAATAACGCTCGGCAGTACCATCGATCGGGTGACGTAGCGGAGCAGGTCCATTTCATGGAAGAAGCACGCGGAAAGCGTACATCCTGCGGCGGCGTCCACCGAATTACGAAGAGGAACGACGCATAGGTTTCTCGATCAGGGAGTATCGATACCGTGGCTGTCTGCCATTTGCGCCAGAGGTGAGGGGCAGATAGCGTCGTTCCAGCGATAAATAAAGAGCCAGGGGAGGAAAGCAGTCGGTGGAAGAGAGGAAAAAGAGGGGGGACGGCATCGGCTCGGCCGAAAGAAACAGAGAGAGGGAATTGATGAGGATGCGGGCGTCGTGTCGGTTCCCATCGATCCCGTCTGCAAGGTAAATCCTTCTGTTTAAAGCGAATCCTTTCGAGACGCTGCCGAAGCTCGGCGAACCTGCGGCTTCGAGGGAACAAGCGAGGAACGAGATTCGAGGAAAAATCGAGGGAAACAATCGCGAGCCCCAGCCGCGCCGGCTGCGAAACCGTCTAAGGAACAACGATCCAAGGATCACCGCGCCCACCGTCTGGAGGGGTTAATCGGGCTTTAGGTGATTGCACCAGCCACTGTGTCGCGCCGTTCGCGGATGAGGGAAGGTTTATTGAAAAGGAGGATCAGCGGGGGCGTAGTGTTGAGCGGGGCGAATTGGGCGGACCCTGGTGCACCGACACGGTTCGTTTAGACGCGAAATGGACTTCCAAAGTTGACACTCTGCCGGCTTTACGACATGATCGCCCCTTGACTGATCTATGGCGGCGCTGTCGCTCGTAAACCTTCGTTGGAACGCGAAAGGCGTTTTATTGGGAGCTTTAAACGCCGGGGTAATGCCGGCCGAAATTTAGCGTTATTCTTCAGATCGAAGTGATAGAAGAATAGGGTGGACCCGATCCGGAATTACGAAACGATGCGAACTTAAATGTCTATCGGAATACAGAGGGAAGCACGGCTCCGCTGGATCGGGAATGATGGAGAGCGTGCGGCGCGAAGGAGACAATCATTAACAGAGTCTTTCGTGGGGGACTCGGCGTTTCCAGCTGCACACGCGACACTCGGAACGAAGATAAATTACTCTGTGACTCTTGAAGCTGCCTATAAGGCGATATCCGTCTAATCTTGAAAAACACTTAAGGCCGAGGGAAACGGATTATTCAAATCCCGACGATGCCTCGGCCCGAACACGCTGGATGGCAAACTCATTTGAGAAGTGCTGGTGGCGGGGGCGGAGGGGTGGCGGTAAGGAAGCGAAATCACCGGTTGGCGAAAAGCGAGTTTCGTAGGAGGGGCTGAATAAAATCAGGAATCGGGGTATAACGACTCGATACCGACGCCTCTTCGTCCTCGTGCAGTCAGCTGTTAAGAGCATCCGATTGCAACCTAAACACTTTTGACGCACGCATAAATATTCCTCGGCGTGGTAAACTGCCTGGAAATCGATTTACCTGCACCACCCTGTATTCAGAGCCAACCTGGCACTGATTTCCTTCGTTTTCGGCCTCGTACGCTTACCATCCCTCCACTGTATCTACTTTCTTCTTGCTAAGGGGCGTTTAATTGTATCGAGGAGAGAAGTATTCAAATTATATGTGGGCACGAAGCAATATATACGAAATATATAAATAATATGGAGCCTGGCATTTTTTTTTCTTTAAAATAATGATGAGATTAAGGCAGCACGACGTGGTCCCATCTGTAGAGGGCGTCCTAAAAGGCGGTGTAATTAAAGTTAGGGACGCGTTGATTAAAATTTTCCATCAGGGGAGGAACGATTCTATGCTGCTGGTCAATATTCGTAGTATTAGTGTACGAAGGAAAACAGAGCTGGAAATTACTCGCAATCGATCGGTCCACGCCGATGGCCCGCTTTGAGAACACTTTAAACGCACCTCGAGTGCCGCGTGGCTCGTCATTATACGTGCTCTGGTATTTCTGTCTGTCGCAGCCCCCTGGCCCATAATATCCAGCTTATTCCACGGCCACCCTGACACACCGGCATATCACGAGCACGAGCATATATACGAGCATATGTACCGTTAACTTATATACAGGGTGAATCAACAGCAAACAGCGCCCTAAATAACTTCTTTATTCATGGTCGCAAGAGCAAGATCAGCAGGGCAAGTGCATCCTGATCTAGGAGCATGCAACAGTTGAATATTTCACTTTTTAACATTTCAAAGACGTAGACTTTTTTTGCAATACGATTTTGAGACTTCCAACCCCTTCAAGTTGCATCTTTTACATTTACGAATGATCGGCCGGTTAGATTGCTTCTAAATGCATTTCTCATTCGTCCGATTGTATGTTCCATTTGAGAAGGGTGTCAGGGCGAATGTGGAATCTTGAAAAGTACAAGGATTCTTCGTCAAGAGAATTTTCTAAGATTGTTTAAGGTGTTAATTTCTAGAGATCCACCCTGTAGAAGGATGTGGCGCGGCAGGAGGGAAAGGGAATAACAATGCCCGGTTGCGTATTATGTCTGGCGTATTGGAACGAATAAGGGACGCGACGCAGTCGGCGGAAATAAAAATACAGGGAAATTCGCCGCGTTACCGTCGTGGGGCGGGGAAAGATTAATTCGCCAGCGGAATGACGAATTTGCGTCCTGTCATCGGCGGCCCTGTGTCCCCCATTATTAACCTGACGATTTTCAGCGCGGCTCGTAAGGGTCATTTATCAGGCCGAGTAATTATTTACGAAACGTGGATAAACGCAATCTCGTGTGACACTCTCGATGCGACAGTGCTAAGTAAATTTACGGAGGCGGACTGTGCTGCTCGTTTTTCAGGTTTATTACGACGGCGAAAGGGCCTTCGTGATTCGAACAATCGGCTGGAAATGGGCTCGCCGATTTTAGAGAAATTATTTCTCCTGTATTCGATATAATTCTAGATAACATTATTAAATAAGAATGAATGTTAACTGCAGGTAGTATATAGGACATAGAAAGAAGATTTTATAGGCTGACGTGTTAAAAGTCAAGGGATAGTATCAACTTTTGTGGTCTGAGAATCTAGTCTCACCAGTCTTCACTTCTGCAAAGAAACTATTTTTAAATGACGAGTAGAATTCCACTGTCAGGTTTCCACCGTAGTAATAATGGGAAGAATAATGGTTAACAAATCAGGAAAAAACTTCATCTCTCGAACCTCTTCACAGCCTCTTCCCTGCAATTTAAACGACACAAGTAGAACCGCCCAGTATGCAGTAAGACACACTAAATGCGCATTTAAACGTCACCCTTTAAATCGAGTCAGAAGAAAGCAATCACTGTGCAGCAATCATGCATTCGAGTTGCACTGAAAGGTTCAACGAACATATCAGCCCCCCAGGTACAAAAAGAAGTCTGTCCCCATGCTGGACAAAGCTACTGGCTTGACCATCAGTCTCCCGGCCTCGCGAAATGCAGAATACAGATGCACGCGTGTACATCATGCATGAACTGTCCCTTTCCCGCGCGTGCAAGTGCTCATTTAAATTTGCAGGGACACTCGCGACGGAAGGGTAACCGGTGTAATTGAATTAGCCACGTCTGGCTGGTAGGGCGCGTTTAACCCGTCGTTCAGAAATTTTTGGCCACGCGATGGCCCCAGGATTTTTTCTGGCTCCCTTTCATTAGACTTCCCGTCTGGGATCGCCGACCAAGACGGTGCCGACCAGGGCATCCGGCTATATTTTTTTTCTATTCCCCGTTAAGGAACCGGGGCCCGCGGGGCGGGGGTTAGCGGTATCTCGATGGATTTGCATTTGAAAGCGTCTCCATCCTCTGTCGGGCCGGCGAGCGTAGAAATGAAAGAACGGCGGAGGTTCGCGAGGGCAACCCTTAGTATTTACCCGCCGTAAATACTTGGTTACGAAGGGCTTGTCGACTCTTATATTGATTCCTTGCTTCTCTAGCCAGCCGACGAGCCTTCCGCAAGCCGTGTTTCCTTCTGAGCCACTTGAAGGGCGATTCTCCACGGATCGCGTCTCCGGAACGCCGATTTCGATGGTTTTCAGAGGGCGCGCCGAACTTTCGAATTTATAGGGCCGATTTACGATGCTGCTCTCGAGCCTTCATTGCTCCCAGAAAAGTTTCGCGCGATGTCGTTTCTTCTTCCCGTTCTGGGACTGCTTCCTCGCCGTGCCTTTGCAAGCCCTTTCGTTCGTTCCCTGCTGTTCGTCCTCCGCTTCGCCGTCCACGCGACCACCCAACTTTCTTATTTCGTGGATTCAGGCGCGCCTGCTTCGTTTCACCAGTAAAATATCCGCGTTTTTTCGCCGTGCCTAGTTCCTCGCTTCAGCCACGCGCGTACCGGATAATGGAAAAGTTGGATACCCGGGGCGAGAAAGAGAATCGAAGTCACCGCGAAATTGATAGCTGGTTAACGGTGTGGTGTGGCTTCCGTGGATTCCGCCGAAAACTTGTGGCCGAAAAATCATGGATTCGATCGATGGCGTGTCTTTGTTTTAGGTCAGACGGCTTTCCAATGTTTTAACGTCAGTAAAAGCAGTTGATGGTTTTGAAGAATCTGCCCTGTTTCCTATTTTCACGGGGAAAATGGAGCTTTCTTTTATATTATATATCGGAAACATTCTCTGATTGCTACTGCACTGATTTTAATGACCGAAGGTGCAGAATTGAATTCAATGGGGCAGACATAAGAAAGAAACGTAATGTCGGGGATATTTAAGTATGTACTACTTAGAGTCTCCAAAAAAACCTTTAAAACAGTTTGTATTCATTAAACTTTATTCGTCAGCGTCTCAGGAAGTGGTAGAATGATTGAAGAACGCACAGGACTCGCAAGAATGGTGAAAAGTTTGAATAAGTTGAGTGATTTTCTTCGCGTTCTCTGTAACGGTTTCTTCTACTGAATTCACAGCCCCTACAAGTACTGTGATCGAAGTTAAATATCTCGCTATATTTCATGCACGCGTTTCTAGCCTAAGAAATATGCGCAACAGCGTGAAATTACTTTCGAGCTGATGGGCTCTGGAGGTTAAAAGAGAAAGCTGAACGTACACGCGTTTTATCAAACACGATAAAGGTCCGCGGCAAGATTTATTACACCAATGCACAGTCTGCTGCGCACATTAGTGCCTGTGTTACCGGCATTTAAACCCCGTCTTTTCCTAAAAAATGCACGCGTTCTGCCGGGCGAACTGCATCGCCGCAACTCTTCTGCTTGTTTCGCGAAGGAATTTCGCTTCGTAACCCAGTAGGTACTCTTTTATTAAAGCACTGTTCAGCTTTTCTCCCGAAGGATGGTAGACACTTCTTGACATCTGCACTCTCATTCCCTGGGCAATCGATCAAACGCTCTCCACTTTATCCAGCACTAGGATCGCGCTTAACCGTAGCTTCTTGCGTCTTTATCTTGTTTACCAAGTAGTTCCAGTCTCCTAACCGCTTGATAACACCGGGGGACGTTGAAATAAATTTGTGAAATCGTCGTCGGGATTCCGGGGAAGAATATCATTGGCGGGGGTAAGTGGCCCGGCTCGCGTGCTCATCCCCGAAAATATAGCGGCCCCACCGTCGATGTCCTTTTTCGTCATCGTCCCACAAGCTATTTTTCCCATTTTCCTGTCTGTACCGCGGCGATCGCCCCGGAAATCTTGCTCGAACACGATCGTTTCGCGATTTTTATCTTGTTTACGAAGTCGCCGAGCTTCTTAACTGGCTAATAACGGCGGAAAAACGTGGAAATAAATACTGGAAATGGCCCCGAGACTCCTGGACGATCATTATTCGGCCCCTATAAACGAACTTGCCCGTTAGAGCGGCGCTGACATTTACAGCTTGAAAAGTTCCAGAGCTTTCTCAAGCCTCATATCTGATTCGAATACACTACCAACTTATACTAAAGTACATCGCATAAGCAGTAGCGCTTAAAAGTTACTCGTAGATTAGAAAAATGTGTATGAATAGAGCAGTGCAGAAAAGGAAGCGAAAGAAAAAACTGTCCACATTTTAAAGCAGTTCTATCCTTCATCTCAAAACGTATTTAATCTCTGATTCGAAAAACATTCGAGGCGATTGAAAATCCGTGCTACCAAAGTGTCCATCATTTTATCAACGTTGACTACTATTTCCCTCGGAGAAAGATATGGAAGGCGAAAATCAATTACAGTCCTACGAACTGATGCTCCTACCCCGGAGCGGAAACGTGATTCTGTTGCCCGTTACCGCGACCCTAGTTCCTCCGACGTGTAACGTCTCACGTAACAACAATTTCGTAAGTATTTATAGCGCCTCGTAAAGACGCTCTAAGACTGTTATGCCTGTATTCGAAAGAGAAACAAATGTCCGTCACATATCAAGGGGGTTAACTCTCGAGCCAAGGGGATGTACAGATTACGTTCGGCGGATCGATAGCCTGGGGAACGCAAGCAGCACGATTATCACCCCTCGCGTTGCCTCCGAGGCCACGTTCCGCTGTTACACATTTATAACTCAGCCACTCTTGAAGATAATTCCTGTCATTTATTACGTGTCGATTTTTCTTTTGAAGAGCTCGCCAGCATTATATCGAGCAACATAATTCATCGGTTGTCAGTTCTTTAATCTCTATGGCGCATTTTTTGCTGAACGCTCTGTGCTTATTGATTCTTGAAAGATTGTTAACTTCCTTTTTTTTTAAACGAGTTATTCGTGTGCTTTTCGAGCGAAGATTATAGCGCTTTAATGTCCTCTTTATTCAGACAGAATTAAATTCAAGTCTCGACGGCAAAATTGAATTCATTTTAACGTAATTCGGGTATTCGAGAATCTATGAATTTAAAGCAATCTTCAGTTCTCGAAAGTTTTAAGTTACTTAACCTGGCAAAATCTCTCGCATACCCTGCGCGCACTTACTTACCGCGGTATATTATAAAAGTTTCGGGAAGATATTTGCCGAAGATATTACCTGTTTACGATAGCGCCCGCGTGTAATGCAGGGAATTAAACGAATAAATAAATTCTGGAAATAAGGAGCGTTTGTGGATTCAATAAGTTCCTGGAAATTCGATTAGCCTGGCAGCAACAAACGTTTCTATCGCCTCGAACACATCGAAATGTCAAACAAATGCGAAGTCGAATGAATAATAAATAAAGGGACAAAAATCCCAATGTGTAATCAGATTAACGCTGAAAGTACACGCTTTGAGGGACCAGCTCGGAGACATTAATTTGAATAAACTGAAGTCACGGTATCATAAATCCAACTTTTCGTTTCCCATTTTCATCGCGAAACTTTTCCATTCTCATTTTCGTTTCCTCCATCGCAAAATCCGCAAATTTAAAGCAGCGAACTCGCGACACTTCACGTTCTACCGCAAACTTAAATATGAAAAAGGAAGACTTAAAGTCGAGCTAAAAAACGGTCGCCCAACAAACACTCGTTCAGTCACTTCAGTGATGTATCAGTGATCGTTACGTCTGCCACGCCCGTCCATCAGCATACCACATCGCCATTCTTGTAATTAAAGCTTGATCGCGCCTATTTACCCTGTCGTAGGACCTTGATAAATGTTTCTGTTGTTGCCGGCTCGAGGAACGCGACTCGTTCGCTGCGAAACATGACGCCGCCACTTTTTCCATCCCCCCATCGAAGTTCCACCCCCCCATTCCCTCGTTTGCCCGCGCCTACTGCCTTCGCGGATGAAAGGAGATCTAATAACGTTAGCGCACTCGTTGTTTTCCTTCTCGGATCCCTGTAATCCTATTTTACGGAGTCGCGAATGCAGATAGCGCGGATGTGCACGCCCGTGATGTATGTATGCGCTGAAGTGTGTGCAGGGGGTATAAGCGCGACGGCGGATCGTCGAGACTTCCTGAAGACGTCTAGGGACGCATCGGTTTCAGGCGGGGCGCGTCGCGACGTCAGATGTTCCGCGATTTCTCATTAAATCGGTTGTTCTGTCGCGGCAACTGGAAAGCTCGTCTCTTGGAGCTCGTCGCGCTGCCGCGCTAGTTTTTATTACGGAAAGATACTTCGTGAGTTTGGTTGCAAATTACGCGTCCACGAAGGCGCCAATGACGTGTCCGCGCGAGAAATTAAAGTGCTTCATAATTAGCCGCCTGCTCGGTCAACAGAACAAGACAAACTGGCGATAATTAAATCAAAACAACGGCTATCGGCTTTGCGCAATCAATCTTCCGATGCCCTCGGTAGGATCGAAAAGTATGTTGCTCTTGTATAACAGATAGCTCATCTCATACGCGATTTACCCAGAATTTGATGGTTCACGTGACGTGATCTTTTCTTCGTGGACAGAAAGAATTTCGCTTCCCTAGGACGTCCATAGAAATTTTGCAAACCCACTGGCCTGTAACCAAGGGCGCCAAAGAATCCTAGATAAGGGTACCGAATTCTTTAATGCCTAACTCTCGTTTCGCGTTCCACGTGCGACGTTATACCAGCGACGAGCGGCTGTTAAAATACCTCGTTCGAGTGGTGCATGCATGCATGTCCCCGCTATTTCGCGTTAACTACCACTGTGTGTCGGGATCGCGGCATTACGTCGTTCCGTTGCCTCCATTCCCGGAATCCTGAATGCAAGATGGCCAAAGGACCCTTGATCGCGACACGAGAACCAAATTTCGCGTAACTCGCGCCTCGATGAAATCCGCCAATCACCCTGACTAACGAGAACCATCAATCATTTAAAGAAACAGCAAAGAGAATCGAAGATTTGCCTGGGTGTCTTGAATTCAACGGATACAAAGTTGAGAAAACTGAGGCTTTTTTTTTAATTTCTCAAAGCTTGTAGTACACAGTGTCTGGCTTATGATCGTATCAGTTGCGAGGCACCCTGTACATACAATTGGGGACGAAAGTTTTCAAACATCCTTTAAAACAGAATCACTTTTTTAAAATTAGTCCAAACGACTTGCGTTGTCTTTATAAGCAAGAAGCATTAGTTTACTGCTTAGGTAACTGTTAACTGTTTGTAGCTCATAAATACGTTAACCAGTTACGACGAATTTTTCAACACGTATACAACTAATTTAAATCTACAAAAAGCATTTTATAAATTTTCATTACAGGCTCAAATAAAAATGTTGCAAAAACGACCTTCGCTATTAATCCGACCAATTGTATTTTTTTTTAACCACGAGACACGTCACCTAATAAACTAATCATTTTAGCTCCTCAAAAAAGCTCAAATCGTTTGGACCAATTTTAAAAAAGTTATTCTCTTTTAAAGAGTGTCCGAATACGTTTGTCCTCCACTGTATATGCTCCAATTACTTTCTAAAGCTATTCTCTGCAGATTAGACTCCCCACCATACAATTTGTTCCAACACTTCCATTCACTTTACCGGGAAAACTCATCCTGCTTGCAATTCCTCGAAAACCTTAAGCCCTTGACTCGCGACTGCGTTCTCGTCGACAGACGACGGGAGCAACTCCGCTGAAAAGAAGAGTCTACGCGAGAATTCCCCGAAAATCTTCCAAGCAGCGAATTTCAAGCGCCCTCGGGAAGTTCCGTGAAAGCACGTCGTCCGGAAACTTTCGATCACTTTTGCGTACTTGTGTGCTCGAACAGGACGCTCGTTCTCGCTCGCGCAGACACCTACGGTCCAGCTTGCGTTACAGCAGGCTAACAGGGAATTGAAGAGCTTATTTCCCAGGAATCTTAAATCCATATTTCTAGCATACGAACGGTATACTTGGGGAAGTTTACCGTACCACCGCCAAATACCAGAGCCACTCGAAATTTCTTAAAACCGTCCACGCGGGTAATATCGAAAGCGTTTTTTCCGAGACGACCGCTTAATTTTGCCCCAGCTGCAGCCACCCCTGAAGCCATGCGCAGTCACGTAAGGGGTGCCGAGTGTAAGTGAAGAAAGTCACGTGCGCAACCGGCAAACAAGGGATATGCAGGCGTGTACGTGTTTGTAAAACACGTCAACGTACGCGCTCCTTTGCCGCGACGCGTCGTTCACTGCGGCAAAGCATCCGTCTTTCATGCTTGCCAATACCCCTGGCAGTTTAAACTTCCAATTGCTGTCAGGAAAAATATCGGTTGCTCGATGTAAAACTGGCTACCGATAAAATGCCCCTCCCGGAAGGGTCGTATAACTGCATATTTCTTCGTGCGCTCGCGTCGTTTTGTTCCGCGAGAAGAAGTAAAAAGAGGCAAGCTCATACACTGCGGCGTGCGATCTGGAAATAAGGTCGATCCTGCCTCCTTCCTCCTACTTTTGCTGTCCCCTTGGGAAACACTTTCGATACGGCTACTCGCCTTTTGTATTTCTGCCCCCCCCCCCTCCAGCCAGCAAGATCGCTTTTGAATATCGTCCCGATAGCGTGTTATTGGTTTACGAACGAACTTTCGTTCTTTATTGAAATACGCGAATCGTGAGTGGGTGAACAGAGTGGTCCTAAATCGCCAGGCCTTGCAGCTCTGCTTTAGTAATCGCGCTGGTGGAGCAAGTTTCGCGGAAACGGTAATCTGTTGATCTGTAATTCGTGGTCGGTGATTGATTCTCCGTGTGTATGGTGGGAATAAAAGGTTTTAAGGGGTTACATAAGTACATACCTTCAGCCGCGGCGAAAATGAATTTTCAGCGATCTTAGGAAATCCAGCAATTGTTTTAGGGATTTTATTAAACAGAAATGAAACAAAATTCTTGTTAAACCTGATTTATTATATAGCCCATAAAGTGAAAGAAAATGAAATTATTTATGATTTTTGAGGTTTTTTAAATCACCGCTGATAAATACCGCTTCGCGGTCGGTATGATATCTTCTTTAAACATCGATGGATTTGAAGAACAAAATAAGATTCTTGTGAAATAATTTTGCCATTTACAGTCTGTCGAGCCAAATTTGTTGACTTCAAGAAGATAATCGATTACCGAGCGAAATTTTGCATGCGAAAAATATCTTTAATTTTAAAAGGCGATAAATTTTTTTTTTTAATTAAAAAATATTTTCTTTCACTTTATGGACTAATAAATCATATGTAATAAGTATTTTGTTTTATTTAGTTTATTAAATCACCTAAAATTCGCGAGACCACAATTCGGTACACTTCCAAGTGTGCAGTGGTCAGAAACGCGTTCAATTCGAAAATATCAATTACAGTTTGATAGAATTTGGAGAGATCGCCAAATATTCGCGCCATTCGTCAGCCACGTAGCTGGAAGATACCAGTCGATCCAAAGTTTCCCAATTTGCAGCGGTACACGACGGCGAGGGCTTCATCTTGGAACAATGAAATTCGTGTTAGTTGTTCCGTCCAATTAAATATCCCGCCGTTTATGGGCAGGCCTGAAATCTCGTTGCGCGGCTAATTCGCGCGGAAAATCGATGCCGATCGGACGTGCCTTTACGATTGTCTTTACCGCTCTCTTCCCGCGGCCGCTGGCCGAGGAAGAAGCGGGAGGAAGAGGTGGAGGACTGATATATGTTGCGGGAGTTGAACTGGCAGCGAAACTCCCAACTACGGTCCCTCATTCGGCGAACTTTCTTACGTAAGTACACCGTACACTCCAACTATGTCCAAGTTCGAGCTGCCCGCCAGGAGTCAAGTGGGTTTATGGAAAATAATTCGAACTGCTCACGCGAATTACGACAACTTTCACGACCGTCTATACGCATTACGAGGCACTTTACGACGGGACGAAACGTACTTGGCTCATCGTCCATGCGAATTAAACGGCGCGACGAGATTTACGTGACGACACGAGCGGATATTTTATATGAAATGTGTACAGGGTGAATGTTTCGCTGCACGGTCGATCACTTGGATCGGCGTATTACTTTGCAATTATTGTAGACCTCGGATCTTTCACATACAAATCTAGAAAGCTGTGTTTTGAAATTCTGTTATAAAGAATACACTTCTCTCCCAAAGCACTGCGCGAGGAATTAAATACCTACACGATTTCAACGCAGTTATAAAACTCAATAATGATAACCCCTCCCCATAATTACACTCGGCTTTTAATCACAATCGGGTTGTCCGTCTTTTCAATTTCTTGTCCCGTTCTAATTTCACGAAAGTTTATTATACAGTCCTGTATTACACGGTCGGCAACTGTGCAGTCGGTGAATGAAATTAAAGGGCTGAAGGATCTTGAGTCGGCGTCGCGTTCCCTGCAGTTGCTTCTACGGCGAGTGTTTCTCGTGCCTGAGGTATTCGGCTCTCATTAGCGTCTCAACTTTAAAGAGAGGATCAAGACGAACATGTACACAGTAACCCATTTCAAAAGGGAGAATGATCAACGCTCGCGAGACAAGGGAGCGTCCCGACGCAGCGAGGAATGTGTACAATGGCCGAGAATTCTCGCCGCCGTGCACCGTGCGCGGCACGCTTGTCAGAATATTTTCCGTCTTCCCCGGGCTTTCTCCCTCGTCCCACTGTGTCTTAATTAACGCGATACAAGCGCTGGAAACGATACTACCCTGCAACAGGGAAGGGAAAAAAGCCGCGCGGCGCATCTCAGAAGTATCAGCCGAAATAAAAGAGGACGCGATGCGATGCGACGAGGGAAATTGTCCCTGCATAATGGCACTCGGCGTTCCTCTGTGCGAGTGGGCGTAGAGATAGCTACCTTTCGCCCTGCGCATCCTGCTCTTAGTTAACATTATTGTTACGGCCGTTCGGCTCGCTAATGGGAACGTCTTGGTCCGATGTTTTGCCATCCCACGTGGGGATCGCAAAATCTTTCGCTCGTTACGTTAGAATTATATGGAAATGTGCTGGCAATTCGCCGATATCAGAACGTAGAGAGGATTTTTGGTTGCGTGTGTACAAGATGCTTTACTAAATCATTCGCAAGGATTCTTCAGCGAACGCACGAGCGTTTTAACTGAAGAAGAATCTTTAACACTTGATTCGCTGTATTGCGAAATATGCTCACTTTGTAAATACACCACCGTTACGGACACGAAGCCAATTATCCCGTTAATAATTTGAAATACCACGAACGTATTTCAAACAATTAATAGCGGCCTGCGTGGTACTCATTGAACTGCTAGATCGTTTCACAATCGTTGCGCAACGTTAATTGATTATTATTATCTGGTATTGTTTTAACCGGTACACATCAAATAACGTTATTGAATTCCGCTACATCGCCGCTTCAATTTACCGACGCCCGTCGATTACACAGAGATGCAAAACTTCGTTACAGCTGGATTTCGTTGGGCGCTTAATCTCTCTGCACTTAACTGCGACTACTCCGAATCGCGAGGAGAAAAAAAAGTGATCGTTACTTCTAGAGCTCGGAGGAGCGAGAAGATCTGGCACGTCGATGGCCTCCTTAGCTCGTGCGGGGACGTTTAAATACCGCGGCGGTGGAGCCTATTAAACTCGAGTACTCCCAATATCGAAGCGAGCAAACACTTTTTCACCGGCTCCCTTTCACGTAGATAAACTTTTTGCGCGTACAGCCAGACGGCTCTCTGTGTGCAAGTGCATCAGGGGAGAGAAGCAGCCAGGTATCCAGCGGTCGATATGAAACCGAAGGAGAGACCGCTGCACCTTTTCCAAGGCGGAAATACTCGGGATACCGTACATTCCAGCCGTATACCCTGGCGGGTAACAGGATCCTCGGGCTCGGTTCTTCCTGGCGCCGATTCTTCGACGCTCAAGGAGCAACGAGCCAGCAAGGGATCGACCTACGCCGCCCACACAGGAGCCACCGTCCGTTCGACCGACCGATTATATTCCACAGGAGCGATAAAGCGATTAGGATGCTCGGTTGTACGCGGCAAGCTTAAGGAGAGAAATGAGGACAGCCAGCTACAGGACCGTAGCCACCGATAGATTGCCCTGGCCGGAGCCTGAAAGGGAGGGAATGCATAGAGAGGCTCTCCTTATAATACGCGAAATGCCTTTAAATACGGAATGCCGACTCATCGATTATTCCAGATATGCCGCTAATACGCATTCTGCTCGTGCCATCACGCACTCCCTTGACTTTATGATTATGGTTACGCTTACACGATTATTATAGCGCTCCTATAAACGGCCGCGCGGGCCGCCTCTGCTATGTGGCAGATCCCTGACCTCCGAGGTACGCGCTGGAAAAGGAATCAATGGGAATGCGTTTGTCTTGTTAATGATGGCGTACTTCGGCTTTCAACGCCTTCGAGCTGAGAATCAGTTAGCACTTCGCTACTACGAGCGAGGCTTGGTTCAACGTCCTCAACACACTTTGCTCGCTGTGCAGCGGAAACGTGACCCAGGACGTTCACGTGTCCGCTACCCTTTGGACTTATCCTTCGTCTCGGGGGATAAAGTATAGGGCGTCTCAAAATGCTGGTGGTTTCTTACTTTTTAGTTGCGATGCTAGATTATAGAACGGCGCAGCACAGTCTTCATCTTTACCTTATAAAAAAATTGAGAATTTTCAGGGGAGATTAGCAGTGTTGGTATCGGGAAAGACTTAGCGCGACACGGAGACTTCTTAAGTTTTATAAATTAAAAGACCCCGCGCTACGTCGTTGGTCATGATGGCATTCACCCTGGAGGCTACTTCGTTCCTTGGCCACTCGAGACCTAGTGATCTTAAATCTAGAGACTACGAAGCATCTTGCGATGAAGCTAACGTTTGGCGGTAATTCTCGCGACTATCTGTTACCGTTTTCGATGCTTTCGTAAAAGTAGTTTTCGTCGCTTATTACTGCTTGACGTTCGCGCCCGTATCACGACGCGGAGGCATTTTATGGCGGTTATCTCTCTGACTAACGTTTCAATTCACCCACCGTAATTCAGAGTCTCCCGGCCCCCTGTTCCGTTCTTCTGTATCTTTATGGTTTCTTACTTTTGTTCCAACAGCGTGAACGCTGCTACTTATTCACTGATTACTTTGGAGTGGCGGTAGTATTCTACGTTATCGTGGCTGCCGCCGCGTAACAACGCTCCACCTTCGGTCGACAACTTTTCCCAGTAGGGAATTGATTACGTTGCCGAACTATTTGGAAAATTGTGTAAGCTAGTTTGCTGGATTAAGTACAGTTATGGGGGTGTATTGCATACATTTCTGCCGCACTTGTCGAATATATTAAATTAGGTGGACGATGGAGGCAGTAGTCGCGTCCCTTCTTTTATTTTCTTCAAACTGGAGTTCACGCGCACGGAATTCGGGGTCCAACGTACCTCAAACACGCCTTCGGGCGAATTTCCGATGCAATGAAAGTCTAAGCAGCGAGCCGAGAAAAATCAATCCCTAAGAAATGCATTCGAATTTGCAGTGGTTTAGTTATCTTTAGCAATGCAGCTGAATAGAAAATAGGTGACCAGCAAAACCAGTGAATATAGTCTCCCAGCAGCAGTTCTCCCCTCCTCTAATTTTCGATTTTTATGCAAATTGCGGGAACACAGAACGGGAGAATGGAAGGCAAAATCGTACGTCGCTATTTCCAAACTTTCGGCTCGTTCTTTCCCCTCGCCGATCACCCTCGTAAGGGGAATCGATTTCGATCTCCAGTCGGACGTCTGCGAAATCGTTTTTATTAGAATTTTTCAATCTTCTCGCTCTACGCTGTCTTCGTCGTTTCACAAAGCCTCGTGGAAATACGGCAGAAATGAGGATGGCCTGGCGCTAGGGAACTTAGGAGGAAAGGAGAACAAGATGAAGGGATCCTTTCTCGAATAAGCTCACCCTTCGTGAAATCTCGGCTTTGTTACCCTAATTTCGTTTTCCTTTTTCCGTCAACACGGCTTGGTAGCTTCCCTCTAATCTCTTATTTGATTTTTCTTTGCGCAGCCTTCGCCATTTTTCTTGTTAGTCTACCGTAAAGTTATTCCGAGGCAACTTTGTATGATCATTCGAAATATATATGAAGCAACTAATTCCCTTTCCAATGAACGTTGAAATTTCATTGATTCTTCGCCTACTTTCTTTCTAGCCGTCTAAAGGAAATCTATCCTCGCCATGGGGTTTCAATAACGATGCGAACAGTTGGCGTTAATGCAGAGACGCAATTCGCCGGGGCGCACCTTTCATTTCGTATTCTATTTTCAGAGGACTTCATCTTGCTGCATAATAAACACGGTTTTCCGCTTCCCCATCGTCGCTGCGTAGATTTTTCCGCCGCTGAAAAAGAAGGGTGTACACTGGACCCTTTTACCTGGGCGACCTTTGCTAAAAATGAAGACCTTAATCAGCCTCGCAGAGGGCGTCGAATAACTACGGACCTCGGGGCGTTTCGCGAACAATTCGAGAGTGACGGCATGAAGGGTAACTGCATAGAAACGTGCGCTGAAAACAAAGTCTTTTCGGATCTCATTCTTTAAGTCTGGAGATTCTCTGCATTCACAAGAAGAGGATACATGTGTCCCCTTTTTGCAAAAACTAGGAACCATTTCCAATTCTGTCTTCTGATTATCACTCCACAATAGATTCAAGTCTCAATTACCTACTCTGTCCACGATGCGCCACTTTATTCCGTATTTTAGCGTTTCACAACGATCATCGAATGGAAGGAAACTTGGTAAATATTTCCCCCCCACACGTGTGGTGTTCCCGTACCTGTATACGGGCTTAAAAAAAATAAAATAAAATCTCGAAAATTACAAAATATTTTCGATCACTGAGCCGTACTTATTTACACGAGTGTTGATCACGCGGTTCGCCGGGCTTTTTAACGATCCTCATGCCTGACGCGACGCGTATCGCTTCACGTTTCGCCGCGGTATTTACGCGTTTGCGGCGCGATCGAAACTCGAGCTTCCCCGTCGAACTTTTCCGCATAAACACCACCCTTCCCCAGTGTTCTTCGCGGCTGCTGCAGCTTTGGATTAATTAAGGGCAGCACTCGCCAATTGGTAACCGTCAACCGCGAATCCTTTCAATAACCGACCTTCGTTAATATTTCTCGCGCTTCGCTTCTTACAGAGCCTGCCTATCCCTCCACTTTTTCCACCCCCGAACCTTTTCGGTTTAAAGTCTGTCGGATTTCCGCGGTATTGCTTTTCATTAAACTCCGCTCAGACCCACGCACCAGTAATTACAACTTCCCCACCCTACGACCATAACCGATCACGCCCTCATTAAAAGCTCATCATCCGTCGCCGAGTGCGTGAACTATTTCGAGCGTTCGGTAACGATAAAGGAATGTTCCGCCGTCACTTTTCGCCCTTTATTAGAGCGGGATCGTTCCGCGCTTCTCGCCCAATCCCTGACGCACGGGAATTCTCAAAATTCTCGGGACCTCCCATGTTATGGTTGCCACGGGTCGAGCACGTTTGATGTTTCTCCTTTTTGGCACTGTCCCCTGCTCAGCCCCATTCTGTCGCTCCATCTCTCCACCCGCGCGGCCTTCTCTCGTCCCGAAACGTGGCTAACGTGCAAGAATTTCACCTTTAAGGCCGATCGAATTTGTCAGGGGACCCTAGTGAGTTTAGTTTAGGGAAGGTATTTGTAATTTCCGTTTCGAGACGATTCTTCCTGACTTTGAGATACGTGGTATTCCGTGAATTATTCTTTATTTTGTGTTCGACTCGAAAGAGGATTTTATATCGCTGTGCTGCTGGGTGTTTGGCGGGAATTTGGTCATGGAGAAGAGGACAGTGGATGCACGGCACGGGGGAAAGGATGTGCACGTCAAAGCTCGTTTATTAATCATCCATTATGGGCGTGGGCTGACACGGGTTGTTGCAGGATTATGGATCGTGCAGCGTCAATGGTTTTATCATGTTTGTAGGAGTTTATTTCAAAGAGTTCGTGATAAGCTTTAGTGAACAGCCATGTTTAGAATTACCTAACGAAATAGATTCTGTATATTTATATGCAAAAAAATGGTTGTTCGATTTGGAAGCGCTAAGTACTTTTGCAGCGTAAAAGCTGCTCGCCTTTAAGGGCCCTCCCTACCTTGGCGGACGAAAAATGATGCAAACTTTGGGAATTCTTTAAAACAAAACCTTTAAATATATTTACTTCCAGTTTTGTGGCTTCATTTGTCAATCTTTAGAGAAGTACGCAAAAGTACTTAGTTTTATTACCAGCGAGAACGGGACATCTACTGAAGATACATGCTAAGTTTAAAGTAAATCGGGTCATTGGTTTTTGAGATATCATGCTAACTATTTCGAAAAACATCGTTTTGAGAAAAACGCGTTTAAAGTTTTAGGTACTTTTTTTTTTAAATTAATTTTTTTTTAAATGTTGCCTAAATGTGTACAAATATAGGCACGAAGCTTTCAATTAATATAATTTGAGGGTTGCTCTTTAAAAAAATTCCAATTATCGCGCTCCTTTTCAGGCCGTCAAAGTAGGCAGACCCCTTATTAAAGCTGGAACAGACACGTCGAGTAATTTAGTCGAGTAGCGAGTAGTTTAGTAATTTACCATTGTTTTACTAAACTACTTGACTAAATTTTAGTGTTCTCACACGAAAAAGTACTAAATTACTCTCTACTCGACGTGTCTGAATCAGCCTTAAGGTACTTCTTACTGCAATTACCTTCACTTCTAATTGCTGCATCACTCGATACGTCTATTCACGTTCAACTTCACCTGCCGCTCTTAATCTTTCACGTATACCTTTCTCCTTTCGCGCTTCACTCTAATTTTAG
The DNA here is from genome assembly GCF_050908995.1 of Andrena cerasifolii. NCBI lineage: Eukaryota > Metazoa > Arthropoda > Insecta > Hymenoptera > Andrenidae > Andrena > Andrena cerasifolii. The sequence continues at coordinate 9,745,775 of NC_135124.1, read as the reverse complement.
CCTTTCCCTAAGTTCGCGCTATCCTTAGATATCACTGAAGGAGGACTCGTTAAGCGCTTCCTTTCATATTAAACTAGGCAGAGTGGAAAATTCGATCAGAACCAAAGTGGACATCGTGGTATCTTTAACCATTAATCGGTAATCAATGCCAGAGAATTCAACGTGCTCGATACATTTTCTCCTCTCTGATATAAATCCTCTCGATCCTCTATTATCATTTCAACACACAATACCTTCTTCCCGATAGGTAGGTACTTAACTTTTCACGACCTTTCTCTTCCTGCGCATCTACCCATTAAAGCCACTCGTAAAATCATTTGAAGGGAGAAGGGAAAACTGAACGCTGACAAAAAATTACATCGGCATCTCACGAGCATCTCGAAGCAGAGGCGAGAATAATAAATCAGTGATACAGCCTACGATAAGTCAGGCAAACCCGTGACGTTGGAATAGCGTGCTCCCATTAAAATAGGATTGCTTTTGGAAGTTAAACAGAAACTCTTATTATTAACCAACACTGCGCTCGAGCTAACAGAGCAGTGCACTCGAAGGCTCTTTCCTGAAAATCCCCGGCACGCAACGCTGCATTACCATTCGCTTTAAAACGCGCACCCCCGGACGTGTTAACCAATGCAAATTCTCGCGTCCGTCTTACCAAGCGCTTATACACGGTTTTCTGTAAGCTGCCGGCCATAAGGTAGCGCGGTAGGGTCGTGCCAGCTGTGTCGTGAAATATTCAGAAGCGCAGCACGAGATTCGAAGCCGAACGACACCGGCCAGGCAAACGGCGCCAGCGCGCGGCCATCCTGCCTCGGGACACGCTTCTGTATCCCAATTATTTATTTACGTCACGATCGTAGAAACACGGCTGTACTCGCAAGTTTCTGCAGCGTAAACAACGAGGGAAGCGGAGGGAAATAAGAACGGGGAAAGTAGGCGAAATGAATAGGGAATGAGGGAAGGGACAAGCATAGGTAGACGAGGGGACCAACGAACGCAGAGACCTGGATCACCCTTATTTCGCTTGATTCTGTGTGGATCTATTATTAATTCGTTAACCACTCGTAAATGGAAAAGGGAGTGCTGTTTACGTGTGGAGTAAACACACGGGTGCTTCGTAACTGAAAGTTTCAGGAACAACGTGTCTTCGAGGAGCAAAATGTACGATCTTCGCAATAATGCAATGTAACGAGAAGAATACCGAAATGTAGAACGAAATAAAAGACGGGTAATTTCGGGGGGACGCGCGATACGAGCAGGTGCTGTGTCAGATCTATCGTTAGACATTAGTGATTCTTTTCCGGGTGTATTATTTACTCGCTACGTCAGCACCATTACTCACGACGAGCCTTTTTACTAATTCCAAGCCGAACGAAACGGCCAGGCGGTCGGTCGACCAATTTGTAAAGCAGTATCGTTCGTCGTAACCGAGCCCAATGGGCACAGGCATTACCAGCGACCATTCGGAATTGCTGTGACAACGTTCCGTGGTTGCATGGCAATTCCGGCCTGGTGGAAAGTTCAGTCAGCAGTACGAGCTCGTTTTGACAATACAACTCCGCGAAGATAAAATCCTGCGGCGCGTGATTCGATCAGGATCGGTTTTCGACTCGAAATGCCTCGGATTCCTAGCTACTCATGACAATTCAGGTCGTTGGCGTTCTCGAGTAACGCCGACGCCAGCGGTATTTCGTTTGAACAGATCGAAAGGGTAATTTTAAGAATAAAACGCTCAGTGGCGGAAACTCCTATTCTTCCTTTGGGAAAATAATATAGTGGTAAGCGATCTGAATGGCAGGATTCTGTTATAGCTCTGTGGGTCTCCCTGAAAGTGTGCATGCCTCTTCGGCTTCTGTATCTTGAAAGCGATGTACAGGTAATCAATTTTTAAGGAATATTGGCTATGCGACGCCGACAAAGGAAATGACACGTATAAAAACTTTCACGAGGGGTCCATTTTCCTGTGAATTCTCGTTTGGGGGAAGGTACCTTCGTAGATACGCTTTTCCAGCGAATAAGGGAGTCATAAATGCGTAAATTCAATTTTAATAAACTATTGGCGCATTTGCTGAGGATGTGCCGTCTATTCCTTACTTTGAACAGTTAATGTCACAGAAGCTACATCGAAATTAAAAAGGTTTGATAAGCTAGAACAGGACTTTGCTGGTGAGAAATATCGAAATTAAAATTATAACGATCAATCTCAATGAACACAGTGTAGTTTTGTGTGGAGCTTAGTTTTTATATAGTCGGATGATTTCAATGAACACGAGCCATTTGGCGCGTTTGACGAGGACACTGGCCAAGCAGGCTGATTTCTTGTCGCGCGTTTAAATTTTCCGTTCGAGGCTGTACACGTGGATCCATTACAAATCGTCATCGCGCCATCAGGATCCGGTGCATGTACACGTAGCAGAGCTTTTGGGAACTGGTCGCGGCCAACTGGACCATGGGATGGGTCGGAATAGACCATCGTGGTCTGCGGAATAAATGACCCGGTTTGTCAGTCGCCATACTGCTCGGAGCATTCGGCTCAATGGAGCATTTAAATGAATTAAAGCAGCCAGATTTCGGCATGGACCCGATTGTTTAATTTCTCGACACCGTATCTTCCTCCGATCCGTCAGTGCCCCTCTGGCGATTCTTATTTCCCGGAGTCCTGCTTTCGTCCAATTATTTCCTGATTGCATTTCTGCCACGCAGCCTTGACTTTAATGGAATCCATTTCCTCTTTCTTCCCTCTGCCCTTCAATGTTTCTCTTTTCTTCGTCTGTATCGTCTTCTTGCAGAAACGAGCCACGTTTGTCCGATTGAAACTCAAAACGAGGGTGCAGGGATCCTTGGTCCGGAGCGAGGCTCATTGTCGGTTGCTTTTTTTTTAATCATAGATCTTTCACTGCTGAACTGACGTCTCATCGTGTAGTAGATTACGCAACGTACACCGCCGTATGAATATCTTTAGGGTCCATTTGATATCGTTTCAAACAGCATCCATCATTAATGTATCAGATGCCTGACGATCAGTTAGCCCGGAACAATGCGTCGGCATTTTCCTCCCCCGAACGAGGGAGAATTTTTCATTGTGTTCACGAAAAAGGATCGCCCTTCGCTGCGTACGCTGCGGCCCATAAGGAAGGGAAGTTGTTCCTTCGTTGTCCATATATAAAACGAGCATCGGACCACTCGAGAGGCAGTAAAGCCGAGTCAGCGGGGGCCATTGTTAGGAGGAAAGAGCTAACATGATTTATCGTGCGCGGATGTTTTGCAAAAGTTTTTCGGCGATCGAGACCAGAGATTTTATAGTACACGAAAGGAGGAGAAAAGGGTGAAGATAGGCGACGGTGGAGAAAGTTTGATCGCGTCGTTCGACATCGCGACCCGATCCCTAAACTGAGCCAAAACAATCATTAGAAGTAACGTTCAAAATAACTCTGCAATTAAACACTGAAACACTGATGATACAAAAAAATCTGACGTCCACAAAAGATCCAAAATCGTCGCATAGAGTCCCCGTACTCCGCATTATCTAGTTAAACAAGGGCGTTTGCGATTTGGATCGAGCGAAATCAAACGCGCCCAGTTGCCCGGCGCGCGGCGTCGGACCACGTCAGCGGGGGTGCGTTTTACGGAGTGGCGATTCTGAAATCAAGTTACGAGATAGAATTGCCAGGGTCGCAGTGGCCGCGTCAAAAAGCAGTTTAAAGGTACTGAATACTGATGAGGGGGCGAGCATCCTTCGGGGATTAGTCGGGCGCGTTCGACTGGCGTGTCAGGGAAAGGGATGGGCGAGGTTGAAACGAAAGAAAGGAAGAGAGGAGCTAGATTGAGCCACCGGCGCCGCGGCCCGACAATCATACTATCATAGAGGCCATGATGTCCCGCATACTGAGCAGTGTCCGCGTGTCACTCTGTGCATATTAATTGCGCGTACGTGTGGCGTCGCGAGCGTGCCAGAAGCGTGCCAAGCTCCACGAAGTTGCTGCTGGCGAGTTGCAATCTATGTACATCATCGGCTACTTTGCATCGCAGTATCGGTAATGGAAGACGATGGACGATACCCGGCTTGATAAAGATACCACGTCGATGAGCCTGAACGAGTCGCCGTCGCTGCAGTGGATTGTCCAGTTCCGCAGAGTGTGTAGAAGTACTTCGCAATTGAATTTCTCAATCGTGCATATAAATCAAATGAAAACAACTTTCGGCAAGAAAAACTTCGTTAAACGCATCGCGTTATCCTATAAATCAGTGCTAGCAGCGCAAACCCTGGGCACGTGACATCGGTCACTGACAAATGGAGCGCACAAAGTTTATCAATATTTCATCACTCCCAAATTGAGGCGACGCGCCCGTTTGTCAGTGTACACATTTTAAACGTTCGAATTTTAAAACACACACCGAATACGTTTGCCGCGATCGACCCGCGCCCATTGCGATCAATTAAATATGCAGCGGGCGTTGACGAACTAAACGCGCATTTTAATTAAACCCTCGCGGGGGCGTCGCGCCCGTGAAGAATCGTAATTTAATAAATATAGAGTGCAGCGGAGTTTACTGGATGGAATGCTGTTTAATGCATTCGCGGTGACTAGTAGCTCGAAAACACTAACAGCACCATTTTCGACACGTTTAGGTGTCACGTTGAATGCCCCCGCGCGTGCTGAATTTTTCAAACGCTTCAATTTATTCTTCGATTAGCAGGATAATTCTTGCGTAACAACGCATAATGAAATAACGGCAGAAATATGCAATTTCCCCGGATGGCTGTATCACGCCCGCTCGATCTTCATTGTAACGTTACGCACCCGTTATCACTCCATCGGCCGCGTTAATTTCGCCCATAATTCTGCGTAATCGAGCTGGAAATTTTGCAGGAATAGCGCGCCGCCCAGGGTGCCTGACGTCGGCCGCGCAGGGTAATCATATGCACAAACTTGCATGTCATTCATGCACGTGCACATTTGATCGTGCATGCGAATGCACGCCGCGCCGGTTAGACGTGTGCTTACAGAAACAATCTGGAAATTGGCATCGGCGCGGCGAGATACTTCGTGGCACATTCTGCACGAGGGAAAGCCACGCATGGCTACGTCGTGCGGCAAGGCTTGATAGCTTCCCAGTTACGAACGTGAAATTAACAATTAACGGGTATTGGTGGAAGTGAGATTTAATTTAAGCATCAAAGTGCAACAGGGTTTCTTTCACTTTTACCTCGGAAACGTGTGTATCGGGTTTGCCTCTTCTTACGCGTGCGATTCTGCAGCCTCTTTGTACGATTTCAATTTCAATGCAGTTGAAGCACGGCAGATTTAAAGTAATGGACGAAACCATTCCCTCTTTATTAACTAGGATATTCGTTTGCACTGTCTAAGTGCACTCACACGGATGCGCGCAACTAAACTGGCACAAATGAAATTCTTTTTCAACCCGTAGGAAGAATGGGGCTCGAACTGGATCGAGCGGAAAAAAGAACCGGCACGAGTGGGCGGAGGGAGCGTGTGCTCCGTTCGCGCAGGTTAATCAATGTAAATAACCACGTATCATTTCTCCATTGTTCGCGAATCAGCGGCCACCGGAGCAAAAACTGATTACGCCCGGCTATCTGAATAAGCTAGATAGAAGGTCGGTCGTTAGTCCTGTAATCCGATTCGATGGAATCAAAAATATCGATCCTGCGATACGGCCACCTACGCCACTCTTTGATGAATAAATTCCTCCCACCCCGTGCCTTTTCTATTTTTCTCCTGTGTGCGCCGAAACAACTGAAACCGTCGTAGCGACAGGGGTGGATCAGGGGCGGCGAAGTACGGCGGAGGGATGACGGTCAAAGTCGGCGCGCCGTGGATATCGTAAACAAAGTGTATTAAAAACGATGGGCCGTGCGCACACGCTTTGCCGCCCCGCGATTACAAATGTCGAAACAGCTGGCACGAAATGGCGTACGACTCGCGACGGGGCGTTCAAATTGCCACGCGTGGAATCGCCCCGGAATAAAATCCATCCCGCGCGCCTGGCTTAACTTCATTCGGAGATACGCCGACGCGGTCCGATTGGCCGGATTATTTTAAAACTCCCATCGACGCCGAATTGAAAAACGCACCCGGCGATAGAGAAATTACGCCCCCGTAATATTTACTATTAGCCGCTCCCGTCCCGCCGCGGCCAATTATTCAACAAGTAACGAGGCTATCGGCAGGCTTCCGCGAGGATTTACAGCTGTTGCCCGTAAATGAGAATAAAACCCCCGGCGCCGACGCTCGCCGCGGAAATTCGCCGTAATCTCGATGGAGATTCGCGGAGATTATTTCCAGAGGGATGTCTTTAATCCCAATGATACGAAACTCGGGGAATCATGAGTTTGTAGCGCGTTCGATGGCTCCTGACGTGCTTTGCAGCTTGGCTTAATTATCCATTAAGGATTCGACTCAAACCGTTGGCGGAAGTCAGTCAGAGAATTAACGAAGCTAACGAGCGATCAATTCGACGGGGCGCTATTAACAGCCGCAGATTTCCCTGATTTTTTTTAAGCTTCTGAGCTGCGAGTACGTGTATTTCCAATGTTACAATCTTTTTCTAGTGCCGTTCGTTTAGCGCTCGTCGCTTGATTATGTCCGCGCGCAATTACACGGCAATTAAGAGCCCCCTTCAATTTCGGGCCCTGTTAAGACGCCCAGCGAAACCTTTTCATATAATAGAAACTGCAGCTCACGGCTGTTTGCCGCAAACTTTAACGGGCCGTTTCCAACGCTTCTTTCTGCAGTTTCAGCCCGATGCACGACCAAATTTCCGAGGGACAAAGATCCCTCGGTTGCGAAATTAGCTTAAACGCTGTTAACGGCGCACCGTTGGCCTACAATCGACGTGCTTTCGCGAGGGTGCGCGATATCGTGGCCAAAGAGCTTCTAATTTTACGGCAATTTTTCGGTAACGGTCTCGACACTTTCCTGGGAGTAATTATTGAACTTTGAGATGCAATTTCACGGCAACTGTCCTCCTGAAGTTTCTTTTACTGACACTTTCTTCGTCACTCGTGCGAGACATTAACGTTAAATATTAACTGAAGGACAGACGAAGAGTTGTTTTATTTGTTTTATTTATTATAATATTTGCAAATCGTTTCTGAACTCGGTGGAAAGAAATATTAGATAGACTTAGTTTTTGCAGAAAAATTCTATAAACGTGTGCTCATCGCCATGTTAGGCTAAAAAATAATATGCACCGGTAACTGGCGGCTATTTCCCGCGCACCGAGTTATGTAATTCGAGGAGGAACGAGGAAGACCGCTTCCCCAGCGTGTAACCAACTCCATCCAACGAAGTTTGATCCTTCCGAGCTTTAACTAATTTCGCCTGTTAATTACAAGTTTTACATTCGAATTTAACAGGTATCCCTTTGCTCGCTCGAGCGTTACCTATGACTTTCCTTTCTAGAGCAGCCATGGAAAATGCACCCGCGAGAACCGCCATTCGTAGCGGTTAATTACGATGGGGAATTGGTAGAAAACGAACATGGAAACTGTCAATGGGACAGAACGAGTTGTCGGCTTTCTAAACACTCTCCTTGATTCCCGACCAATTTCACTTGGTCGTTGGTCCACCGAACCGTTGCAGGAGTCACGGCCTCCTTTCCTTGCCTTTCAACCTTATCGCGGAATCGAAGAATATCGTCGCTTAATTGTACGTAAATTGCTCTTGCCCCCCCCCCCTTTCCTCGCGAAAGTAGCCGTTTATCTGCAGTTGAAGACTTCTAACTCGTGAAATTTTAAGAGCTCCTAAGTGGTAAGAGAACTTGGACAATCTTGCGCAAAGGCTCCGCAAAGTTTCCATCTCGCCAGTTATTCCGATGATTCTTTTATTAATTTCAGATACATTTCTTTTGCTCCACTTGCGCAGGGCGCTGATCACAAGATCCGTTCACTCGTCTAACGGCGTGACAGAGATGGAAATCGAGATGATAGATACATTATCGTTATTTCTCATCCTCGATCGTCCAGAAAGCAATTACGAAACTATTAAAGTTCTGGCAACGTTTCAGCGATTTCGATCGAAAATGATCATTTTAACAGATGCCCCGTTATAGAGAAAAATCTATCAGCGGGAGATGCTCAGTTACACCGAGAAAGCCGCGATAATACGGGTATAGTTATCGCGCAGCGTGATTTATGACGCCATTATACGAGAACGGATCGGCTCGCTGGTATCCACGCGACGTTATCATCGTAAAGTAGCAATAAAAATTTATTGGCACGCTTTCTCGAACCTCTCTAACGGGATCGATGCAAACTTGCAGCTTCAGTTCCTTCGTTATTGGTCATCTTTCAGTTATCAAACGCATCGTTCATCACTCATTATTATGCGGACACATCAGCCCCGTACATCTATCCAACTTATTCTACACAAGTTTTCCATGTTTCGCTGTGAAGAGATTATACAGAATATATTTCTGGAGTACTACTCTTATCTGTCGCTACCCCTTCAACCCTTCTGTTCTCCGAAATCTATATTCTTTTAGTATACTCCAGTATAGGCACTGGAGGCAGCCCTTCCAGCGGCCTTTATTGTATTCAAACTTTATAGAATTAAAGAGTCCTTGTTGGAAACACTGTATGTGCCAAAATTAAAAAAAAAAAAAATATCGGAAAATGTTCTATCTGTCAATGGTAATACTATAGCATAAAATAGTGATTCTCAACCGGTTCGCGAAGTGCTTTCTGCGGGGTCGCCACAGATTTTGGGGATTTTTTTAATATTATTAAGTTAGAAGTATATTCTAAAATACCTATTTTTAATGTGTATTCTTTATCTTATTAAATTTACCTTACCTTCTATGCGGGGAGTTCGCAGGTTATTTGAATATTATAAAAGGGAATCGCAACTCAACAAAATGTTGGGAAACTCTGGTATAGTATTTGATTGTTGGCACTTACAGTGTTTTCTAAATTGAAGGGTCCTTGTAGAAAACACTGTAAGTGCCAACAATCAAATACTATACCAGTGTTTCCCAACATTTTATTGAGTTGAGATTTACTATACTATTTAATTCTTGATATACGCGACAAGACGCGTGTTTGTCGCCCGGAAGACGGCAGAGCTCTGTCTGTTCTCGCGGTCGCGTAGAAGGTCTTGGGTCCTTCGCTGTTGTGTTCACCTATTATCGAGGAACTCTCGAGGAATTCCAAGATACTCGTCGGTAAAAGTTGCTTGTGCCCAGTGACAAACAGGCGACGCGTCGTCAAAGTTTGAAGACGAACGCTCCACCGTAATCTTTTTCACTTATCGCTTTTTCATTTTTTATGCGATCCACTGCCATAAAAGTTGTCCGCCGAAAACGCTGAACCATGCCACCCGAAGTGTTATTTGCGTTACAGAAATAAAATGTTTGCATGTACGGCGCTGTCTCAGGGGGTGCGTAAAGGAAATTGAACACATTCTCTGGTACCTATTGCTTTTGAATTCTTTATAACGCTCATACGAGATGAATTTTCGCCCGTTTCCGCGTCCTTGTATTTACTGTTTCTGTTTTACGTCGCATCTTCGGTTACGTGTCTCGTTTCGCGAATGAGAAATTGGCCCTGTCGGTGAAACTACTCGTGCATACAGACATTTAATTTGTCGAACGCTTCTACACTTTGTCGGGGACTTTTTGACGCGATGTGGGTCAGAATAAAAGGGGCAAGGTGGAAGCAATTTGCCGCCACGAAGTATGTTGACCGAGCGGTGCCGTAATGAATCCCAGATTGTCCTAAAAAGTAACGATAACTCGGAAGTCCATTACCGATTGCGGAATATCGATAGTTCGTTACGGTTGCGCGACGTGTCGGTTGCTGCGGTTCGTCGCCGATCAATCGTGACAATTAATAGCGATTCGTTTGCATCACGGTTGGCGGAGGTGAAACTCGAGCCAGCGCAGTTGGGAATCATGGTCGGTTAGATTTTTCTCGGCCTTAAAGCTCGGATAATTAAATGCACAGTTCCCCGAAAGTCGGCCGTGCAACGCTATTTGGTAACACACCTAACAAACAGTTGGTTTGTCCATAAATTCTACTCTCCGGCGCGTGTTTCCTTTCAACCCCGTCGCAACGGAGAATTTTAAAAATATTGAAAAGCAAACGGTTCGGAACAGCTCATTTCTCGGAGATGCATTTCTGCGTTGAATTTCGGAAGCGAATGATTTAGGAATCTGATAGAGGTGATTTCACGTGGCGCACGTAAAACTTTCAAAGGGATTTGTCTTCTTCGAGGCGAATTTAAACGTCGAGGATTGGATTTTTGTCAAACGCAGAAGTGGCCAAATGGCCGGGTCCTTGATTCCTAAGCTTTTATCCAGCTTCCACTTGGGGACGTCTTCCTGATCTATGATGGCGGCCTAAGTAGTCTTATCCATCAGCCATTTACCGACACGATAAACCTCGGTTGACTCGGGCTCAGGACGATGGAATCGGTGTTATTTGTTCTCACCGCAGGATCTGACGTGGGTCATTCACGAGCTAAATCCTATTTTCGACGAGATTCTAGCCAACGTCTGCATTAGAGAAATTTCCGACTGCCAGAGTGTGGGTTTATGTACTTTGCACTTTTATCCCGTTTAATCCACGGAATGAAAATTATCGTCGAATTCAGTGGCATATGCGGTGTAAAGGTACTTAAAACCGAAAGAAAAGTTTCACTTCTCCCACGTATTAATTTCAAATATTTTACTCAGAGTTACTTGTCGCGTATTCACCGAGCTTGGTTCAGAGGGATCTGCGTTTTAAAAAGTCGTTAAGCTTGCGCGAATGTGTTTCATCCATTGGTACCGGTATCAAAGGGAATCAGTAAAAAGGTGTTGATTCTATGCACGACACAGCGTGCTCTATTGTCTGATATTTAAATACAGCGCGCCAAATGTTGGGTGCCAAAAATTTCCATCGCTTTCCTCGAAAATGTACCATCGGAGTGGGAAATGGCGAGGGACCCCTCCATTGCTTTCATCATCAAGAATTTCCATCCATTTGTAACGAATGCCACATATTATTCTTCGAAACGCGTGCTTTGAGAATGATTCACTGTAATATTCAAATATTCTGGAATGATGTTCGCACTTCTACCGTGATCATTTATCTATGTATATACTGATCACTCGCTGAAGCCATTCGATAATCCTACGTTATATAACCGGCACCCATGCCGAGCCCCGCCAGCATAAAATCCCGAAAGGTAATATCAAGCTAGCTTTTGAATTACGCCTTTTGGATTTTATCACAGAATTTAGGATTACATTCTCCAGTGCCTGCAGGTATTGCACTCCATATTTGATATTGCATCAGTAAATTCTGCGAATATTAAGTTATCCTAACTGAGTTCCCACGGATCCCAATTGAATCGACTACTTTTTTCGATAACTCATTGATACCGCTTAAATCCTATTTAATACCGAAGGTAACAATTAGCTAATAATTGTCAGTTCGATTCGAGAAATTCGTCGATTAACATACGTTCAATTTCTCTACTGTTTCTGTATATTTCCAGTCTATTTTATTTTACGTTAGAATTCAGTTAAATCAGACAGAAGAAGACGAAATGTTGTATATATTCCTTGCAGAAGGCTATTCCCCTGCACCTTTTCTATCCAAAACCCGAGAAAAACCTCGAGTATGGAACAGACATTAGCGAGATACCTATCGCTACGTATTTACCCGCCTGTCTGCTCAACGATTTACTTCTACTACTGAATCGGCCAAGCCTACCAGATATCACGAGCACGCATTGAAGCAGTTGGTAAATTATCATTGAACCGTGGTTCATTCTACAGGTATCAAGTGGTTCGCGCCATTAATTGACTAATTGTCATGCCATCGACATTAACAAGACTCCATTTCGGAGAATCGACCGCGACGCCCGATCATTCATCCTTCCAGCGTATATGCCCGTGCCTCCCTTCCCCGTAAATTCGAAAAATATCACAGAAACAGAACGTTGGAGCGAAGCTCGGAGCTGGTGACTAGAGCAGGGGCGGAGCCGGAGCACGGAAAATTTTTACTGCTCCACTGCTCCAAATTTTTCTGTACTATTTGAATTTTCTTTCGTTTTATAAGAGCGGACGATTTAAATGTTTTTAATAAATACCAACTCTCAATTTTTTCATCATCGAACAAATATTATATCGAAGCGCCGTGCATGATAAGGAGGCATAGTACTTTCTTTGCCCGAAAATTGAGCATTCTTTAGGAATTTTTTTCTATATAAAAATGAAAAGATAGAAAGATGGAATTTATACCAAATAAAAGATCAGTGTTGGAAAGTATGAAAAGAATTTTAATTTAAAAGAAATCAGCTGGAGCGGAGCGAATAAAAAATTGATCTGCTCCGATCCCCTGCACAGGAACTGGCGAATGACCATTCAGTTTTTGAAGTCACATAATTTTATGGGAATTCCTGTTTGTTTCTGTGGGACCAGGGTTTAATAACTTGAATGCGTGTCTAGCATTCCTCGAAGGTTTTCTATTGATAGCGACAGTTATAACAAAAAAGATTGTGATCCCTCATCACTTCTTTTTTATCTCTCAACTCCCAGATTTAACGAATCCCATACCAGGCTACAATTCTCAGGCCTACAACGTCTAATATAACACGCAACCACATCAATTCGTTCCTTTGAATCTCGCCTCAAGGCCCGCCCCACGCTCTGCATATTGCCCTGGTTATTCCATTTATTCGCTTTAATTGAATAAGGCTACCCGCGCGCCAGCTGAAATTCGCGAGCAAAACAGATACGCCACATGCGATTGATCCAGCTTTAACGAAATCCTCGAAGACGTTCCTCGCTAGACCGGCGACGGAAATGAAATAAAAGACGAGCGAGTTTTCCTCCAGACGCGTCCCGAAGGGAGATGAAAGCGATCCGAGACTCGCCGACGGGGGCACAGATCGACAGCGGGGAAATCTGCAAACGTGCTCCTTTCCGATCTGCGCTCGCCGCGACACCGGCCGAGCGGCTCATCGTATTTCACGGGGAAACGAAGTGCGAACCGCCCGTCTTCCGCCTCTCTGTTTTCCCTCCCACGATTTCCAGTGGGCGGCAAGGGGCAGAGGAGGGCGGGCTGCGCCATAAAGGATCCAGTTATCGCGAGGAAACGATTTCATTTTTCCTGCCAGATCGGTTCCAATTGCGTGTCCTTTCGCCAGCCAATCCGGCACGATTACGCGCATATAGCGGCGCCGTCTCCCCGTTTCAAAGCGACTCCGTTAAATTTAGTAAATTGGACAACTAGCGCGGGCTTCGCCGCCGAACTTATACTCGCTTTGTGAGCGAGATACGGGCCCCGGGTAACTGCCGAATTGTTGCGTGGATTTCATTCGAATTAATTAGGTGTGGCCCGGCGTTTTGCATATAGCACATTATTCAAAGTTTAACGCGATCCGTGCGCAACGCCGCGGGGAGTGGGGAGAAAATTATCAAAGTGGAAGATGGAAGACGGATTCTTCCGTTGTTTTATTCGAGTGTGTGTGTGTGTGTGAGCGATTTGGATGTTTGTCGAAATATCCAGTAAAAATTTCAAGTGAAAATTTTCATTGGTTCAAGAGTTATCACCGTGTCTGAAAATGGTGTTTCGGGAAAAACGGTTTCAAAATTAAATCCCCTATGCCAATACCGCTCTGCGAGGCCGTTACTCGACGGTGCACTCAATTAAGTTCGCTGCTATAATTATCTACAATTATTTAAATTTCTTCATAAAATTTTGTTTGAAATGTTCATAAAGTATAGGACTTTCAGCATCAGTAAAAAAGAATATTTGATATTTTTATAAGCTGATATTACAGCTTCAAACCACTACCCCCCTTAAGCAGACGTTGAAGAGCTAGAAATTAAGTGTCGAAAAAACGGATCGAAATGTTGAGCCAGTTTGGTGATCTAATTAAGTGGATGCAACTCCCCGTGCAAACTTCATCAGTATAAACTGCGCGGCAGTGGAACTTGTGGATCAAATAAATTTTATAAGCTGAAACTTGGTGACATTCGTTTCCACTGGTCTGCCGAGTGTTTCGGGGACATGCGATGGGGGGAAATGAAAACCACTTTCCAACACATGCTAGCCTGTGTACAAGGCTTTTGCTTTAAGTGGTTGAAATATTGATCCACCCCGAGATCTTCCTTTTTGCCTTGATTAGTTTTCTTCCCGAGACAAGATACTTCGAATGAACTTCGAGAGCTTTTTCTTCCCTTTTCCCTGATCTTCTCGCGAAACATCGCGAGATTAAAGGATCTTACGTAAAACGAGCGACGTTGACTCATCGTCAGTATTTTTCTTACCTGCTCTCCAGACCGAGGCGGGGAAGAATTATAGGGAAAACTTGAATGCTCGCGGACGCAAATATAAGGATAAAATCGATCTAACGTGCACGACGATCGTGACTCCGTTTCGTATCAGGGCCGATCTTCTGCTTGCAAGAAAAAAAAAAAGGAAGACTTATTTCGCGGAGCTTGTAACGCGCTTAGGATGTCGACTACAGAGGTAATTAATTCCCCAATTTAAGCCCCCCCTGATTTATACCAACCCATTTTATCTGTCTGATACGCATTTCTCTTCGTGTAAATCACAAGCGTGCCTTAGCTACTAACAGACGTTTCAAAAGGAATGGTTACCTCAACCAGAAGCACCGAATTTCAGATTGAGCAGCTTCAGACATTTGTATTTCCATACCATAGCACTGTGAATTATGCGTTCAGCGCCGAAACGTTAAGTTCGGAATTAAACAACCGAATTTCAGAACGAACTGAAGCTAATGAATTCCTACAAGTCTTTAAACAAGTTTCCACTGTGCAAAAATCCTTGAAAAAGGGATTCGAAACTTTGATCGAAGAAACTTTATTCTTACCCTCTTGTCCTTTTGTTTGTAACAAGGGTTGCAATTTTACATTTCCCCACGTTTTATTAGGGCCCTTTCGGCAAGGCACCATGGAAGGTTGCTAAGTTTAGCTCCAGTTCGAGCACGCGAGTCCGTAAGTACCATTTCATACTACTTCAGTAGTAGCTAAGTTGGTGAAGCCCGTCAGGAAATCTCCCATCTCGTCTAAGTCCAGATAACGTTCTTGCGGATTCTCTGGAGTGCGAAACTTGTAAGTTGAAGGAGCTTCTGTTTATTCCTGTCCAACGAAAATTAACTGGAAGCCCTCGTCAAAAAATGTGCAGTAGAAAGCTCGCTGCCGAGAGCTGTGGGGATACTCTACGACCTAAAACGTAATTAACGTCTGCTAATTTACAGTGTCCCCATGCGGTGAATGAAATTAACTACATCTTATTCACCGGTGCCATTGAACGACGTAACTACAACACTGTGACGATTATTCTTCAAAAGTATTCAGCAATTAGATTAAAATTAAGCTTCTTAAAACCTAACGAGGTAACATGCCCCTTTCTTTCTCTTCGTTTTTTTTTTTTTTTTTTTCGACAAAGAGAACGAAACATTAACGGTGCTGCGCAGCTTTGCGTATTTCATTTGCAACGAACGTAATTATTTCATATAACATCTCCCTGCGAAGTATCTAACATTTTCGCCGCTTTGTTTCCCGTTGGCATTCAGCCGCGTGGCTCATTGCCCGCCTACCGTTGCATTGTAACGCTGCTAATAGTCGTAAAGATTATCCGCGTATCAAGCAGTGCGTGTTTGGTCCGACGCAAATTTCTCTGTGGGCTTTGCCCGCACGCATAGGCCAAATTCTGCTGGTATCTGCTGCCTCTTTGAAGATCTGCGCTCTCAGTTAGTGGCTGCTGGAACCTGGATGTTCGGATAGGCAGCGGCAGTACTTAATACAACTGCATGGCAGCATTGCGCATGCACGCGCTTGCACCAAATTCTGATGGATTCAAATCTCTCGTAACCTGTGCACGTGAACCTGTGAACTCGAGTTCTTATTTTAATGATTGAAGCGAGTGATTGTTCACTATGGAAATGGAATGAGAAAATGCGACGGCTAGTAAAGTTTCATCTGCCAAAATTCACTTTAGAGCGATGCAGTTCAGCTAGAAAGTCTAACCACGAGTGATCTGCTGGAAATGAAAGAGAAATGTGGCTTGGCACTACGGTCGCTCAGGATCAATTCTGGCCCTTTACCACATTCAAAATTCATGAACAAAGGATATCTTCTGAAATTCGATCGAGGCTGTATCGTCGTCGCCTCGCAAGCTACGGAATATTTTCCAGCGAGTCCAAAGGTGGCGAATCGAGGAATATTCATTCCGCGGCGTATTCACCATGGACGAAACAAAACGCTTATTCAACCGTGCTCTTTCTGCGATCGCGACGCGGCAGCTCTACGGGGGACTTCAAATAAACAGTCATAAATCACCGGAGAACCGGTAAACAGAAACGTTGGCACCGAACTCCCTGGCAAAAATGGGCGACATTTCGACAAAGGAGAGAGGAGCAGACGGAGAAGCAGGGTGTGGCGGGAAAAAAATTCGTCGCCGTTCGTGATATTCCAAAGCATCGGCGTAACGCCGAGAGGAGGCGGAGGGCATTAGCGAATGGAATGCGCGCGGGAAGCGGTGAACATTTTTGGTTTCAACGCGGGTATCCAGGTCAAACGTGTAAAAGGATAGTATAAGCCGGCACAATGCTGCGTTCTGAAATAGACCGGCGGAATTGTCAGCGGAATAGTCGTAATTTAAATCGGCCGTCTGAAACTCCCGCGCAACTGGGTCGAAGACAGCAGGGGGGGGGGGAGTGCACTCGTTGAAAGAGGGCTGGTGTTAATAGGATAGGTATTCGTTGAAAGAGAAGCCATGAGGATTTATTAAAAAAAAAAAAAAAACGAGTGGATTTGCGAAAAGGGAAGTTAGGTATGGAGCGCTGTAAAAAAGGCGCGCTCGAGTGAGGAAGTTTTAGGCACCAAGCTTCCAAGGGTTTTCATCGATAAAATCTCTTTTAAAATGGAAATTCGGCCGAAGTATCCGTGGCCCAAATATCGGATACTCGATTAATAGCCAGCTATTGGGTGTTGCTTATCGGCTTTCAAAGGTGCCGTGAATTAGAGCGCGACGCTAACGCACCAAGGAATATGAAAATGCATTTACGACACCGAAGATAACCGTTTCAATTTTATCACGATTCGCAGTAAAGGCTATCAAATTCCCAAACGACAGAAAGAAAAAAAAAAGGAACGTGTCGACATTACTCCACTGAGCGATCATTGAATTTCACGTCGGTGAACTCTGGTAACAAAGTAGCGGCACAGAGAACGGTGTGTAAATGATACCGCGGAGAAAGTTACTCCGGAAAAAATTGCGCTACAGGGTGGTTCGGTTGTGACTGGAAATCTGAACCAGCTGAAAAAATATTTCGTTGACGCGAGCAACGGCAGAGCGAAGCCAGCGATAATAAGGAGGGGGAGACGGTGTCGGTGGTTGCATTGTTAGTTAAGCCAGGAGATAGCGGTGATTTAGAACGCGGGCGTAGGGCTGTTCTATGGAGGGGTGGTTCCCGTGCACGGCTGTAGCAGAAACGGCAGAACGAAACTGGTAAATGCGCGTCCCCCGGAACAATGCTGAGTGGTATGTATACCCAGAGGCAGACAACCGGCCGACTTTTCGGCGATATCCAGGCTGCCAACCAGGCAGTGGCAATGGGCCATGGGGATATCCCGTAATTGCCGACTGGTCCTCAAGTGGCAACGGCGACGGTCAATTTCACCCCACTTCCAGCCCCCCTCTCCGAAACCGCGACACCACAGAGACCCCTTTTACGCTCGCCATAGAGTAGCAGGCTTTGCTAGGGATTATGCTGCTTGCCAGGGGCACCGTTGCAATTCCGTGCCCTTCGATGGAGTGATCGAGGGAACGGAAAACACCAACTTCTCTGGCCTGCGTTTTTCTACCCCCCACAACTCTTGGGAATATGTTGTTTGCTACTTGTGCAATGTAACTGAGGCGGTTATACTCTTAGGGGTGTACATGGAGAAGGGTTTTTCGGCGAATTGATGCAGGGATGGAATAGTAGTTTCGATGGTTATGGGCGAGCGGATAGATAGTTCGCACTTAAACGAGTTATTGTAGTGTTTACACGTGTGCGATGGCTGCAACGTATGCAAACGCGTTTATGAATATTTAGCTTCGCCCGAACCCCGCGCGTGTTCATAAATTCATGATCTGTTTGACGCAAATAAATTGAACGGAACTTGATTAAGTGATCGTTGTCAACGTGGAAACTAATTAAAGATGACCTAAGTGGATTTGGTCGTTGCTCTGCAGACACGAATTGTCTATAACAAGATAGCTTTATTAACTTTTTTTTTTTAAATGCTCTTAACGTAAGATCATTATTCTTGGGCAGAAAGACATTTGCGAAGGATAATCAGTTTTTATTATCGAGGAACTGCGAGCCGTTACTACGACCATCATTGGATAAACATCTACGGGAGATGCGCACCTCTATACTTCACTCTCCAGGCGCGGATATGAAATATCCTCTTGAATATTGTAGCTCGCCGAGCGGCCAATGCGACGCGGGGACGTATTTACGGATTACTACATCTGTTTCTCGTAAAAATTCTTGTCGTGAATCAAGATGGACGCCCTCTACGTGCAACATATATAATACCCGTCAGGATTTGCGAAGGATTACCCAGCGACACCGTAAGTCTCGTTCTCCACGGCGTGCCCGATCGATCGGGCGAACAACGGAAGACCGACTACTTTCATCGCGCCGAAGAACCGGGACCAGACGTTCAAAGTTCAAGGACGTGCCCGCTTAGTCTCTTAAATCTTGATTGATGACCGAGTCTTTAACGTCACGGTATCTTGAGAAGAACGCCGACCTACGCGGCCGAAGATCAGAGTAATGTCCGTCTTATCACCTTAAACGGCTCAGCCTCAACGTGCACCTCGATCTTCTTTACAAATAGACTTAATCGCTGCAATGGCCTCGTTACATCGGGCTGGAGCCTCTTCTCCTAGCCCTGTAAATTTTAACTTACTAATATTTACTAAAGGAGCGTTTTATGTCGTCCAATAAAGACAATAAGTGTACCCACAAGGAAGCTAATGGTTTGGAACACTTTCCCGGAGCCGCGGCAGACGAAATTCCCAGGGCGAGTCGCGCCTTACCCAGCATAAACTGCGACATGTTTAAAATAGAGAAAGAAGTGGTATTCAGAGACACGCGAAACCGAATGTGAAGCAGAAACATCCATATTTCTGTCTGAAACAGCCGCAGCGTGCACCTCTTCAAATAATGGGAATAAAACGTCTCGATCCTCGAAACTACATGCCCGACGTACACAGCGACACAAGCTCTTCGAATAATGGAAGCAAAATATCTCGATTTTGCGAGCGTGCCTGCGCAGCAACGCGAATTGTTGCCTCTTTGGAACGCGCCCCTATGAACGTGACAATGGTGAGCTGCTGGCTGGCGCGGCAACTACGCGAGTCGCGCAGAGTGCACAGCAGGGGCGCGTAAAAGGACCGTTTTTTAACAGTTAATTGTTTTCTAGAGTCGCATGCAAAGGTGGTGGCACGGCCAGGTTCCAGCAACGGATGCTGCGATCCTTATCGTTTGTCAG
The DNA here is from genome assembly GCF_050908995.1 of Andrena cerasifolii. Taxonomy (NCBI): domain Eukaryota; kingdom Metazoa; phylum Arthropoda; class Insecta; order Hymenoptera; family Andrenidae; genus Andrena; species Andrena cerasifolii. The sequence goes on along the minus strand of NC_135124.1, from coordinate 9,726,242 downwards.
CGCGCCCCCTGCTCGCAGTACTCGCCTCCATTCCGAAGTGTCATCCCCAACTTTTGATTCCAGCCGACGAGCACGGGCGTTTCTCGTTTTTCTTCGGGGGTCGCCCCGGGATAAATAGCCGTTGGCAAACGTTTCGAGAGCCAGAAGGGAAAAAACGGCCGCGGGGATGCAGGACGATGGGGGGAAATTTTATACACCGAACTAGAAAGTTCCGTCTACCAAATACCGCGCTCCCTTGCGCCCTCTCCTGTGCCTTTTTTCCCTCCCTTCTCCCTGCTTCTCGTTGCTTTTTTTTTGTTAAGGGAGCAGGGAAATGGAGGAGGGAAAGGGCGAATGGAAAGGAAAAAGAAAAAGCTGAAGCAGTCCGCAGTCAATAACGGTAATACGTGCGCGTTCGTTCATCCCCTAAATCGTGCGTTTATGTCGTCGTCTATCGTCCACCGAGTCGGGCGCATTTCCCCCAATTTTCCACCCTCCAACGGTCAGTAAAATCATTGGCACGGCGAAACCTCAAAAGTCTCGCCCTCCGCGCGAGGAAGCTGCCGCGAGACGAAGGGGCGCGTCGTCCTGGAAAAGACGATAAAGAAATAAAAAAGCCGGCTCTGCCAAACTTCTGACTCTTTATTATACCATTTGGAATCGGGCTGAAGTTCATTTCGCACGATAATGGGTAGATTTTATGTCGCTAAAGCGATATCATCGGGACCGTTCCCTACCCCTATTCGCGCTCCTTGGATGCGTTCCAGAACCCGTCAGGACGAGTAGCGCCCTGACGGAATTACCCCCTGTAACGTGAAACGTCCCCGCGGAGAAATAATCGCGGCCAGCTTGATTCGATTCGCGCACGAGCGTTTCCCCGCGGCATTAATTGCTCCCGGGATTGAAAAACCGACGGAAATTTTATGGAGATACGAATGCGGGAGGCTCCGCTTGATCCTGTTACCGTTAGAGATGTCTGCGGGAAATTCCGTGGCAATTAGCTGAACGTTCGTGTTAATTTCGCCATAAAAGTTTCATTGTTACCGTTGCGCGTGATTCTGAGCAAGCAGCAGATAATTTGATGTTAATGAATATCAGCGACATCGTTACACGGAATGTAATTATTCATCGAATCAACGTCCACCGCAATCATAACAATTTGGCGAGGGGAGTGCGCGCAGGCGACCGCGAATTAAAAGCGTTTCAACGCACCTGTTACTGAGAAAAGTCTAATTACGCGCGTGGTATCGCGGCCCCGAGCGGAACACCCTCGTAAATCTTCGGCTAATAGAGAAAAATGATGGGAACGCCGGGGGTTAATCTGCGGCGGGGATGGTGGCTGGTCGTTGGTATCGCAGTAAACACACCGAAAAGTCGTAAAGGGGTTTCCAGGAAATACGTACGACGAACGACAACCGTGGTCATTATCGAGCCGCGAGGCGGGGGGGGGGGGGGGCGGGACAGAGGCTCTTCCAACCCCTGCTCTCACTTCATTTTCCGACTGATTTTTCATAAATACGCGGAGGGCTGGGGGCGGCTATCTCGGCGCAATGGAAGGGTGGAGATTGATACTGATGACTTTGTCGGGGTGGTCTGTAAAGCGAGATTTTAATCTCAGATAGAGGAGAAACTTTGTACTGTCCCTCGAAGGGGGAGGTTATTGTCGCTTTTCAACTATCCGCAATGATTTTCCCTCCGTGGCCGCGTCAATAGAGCGTAGCAGAAGATTGAAAATCCTCCGATTGATCTCGGAAAATCATGAAAGGAGATGAAAGCCGAGAAATGATATTATTTTTCAAGACTGCCAGGGCACCTCGATGATACCCATTTTCTAAAAGGGTTCTAGCCTTTGTTACATGCCTAGAACATGCTTGAAAGACGATAATCAATTGCTTTCGATAAAGGGAAACGCTCGTTTGATTAAAAGAATCTGATTATTCTAAATGTCTGTATTAAATTGCTAGAGTTAGTTGCCACGTAAATACTACCGGCAATCGAGTTTCCGCGGTGGCTGTCTGTAATTTGCATTCCCATTCGGCGAGTAATTTTTCCCCTTTCGCACGCGCTTACCATGCTCGCTAATGGGCGAAACCGCGGCGAAGATTCGAGATATCGTTACACCGCGGAAGCTCACCCCTTTCGAAAATTGCGGGGCGACGTTTTAATTTCAGATAAAAGCGGAATAACTCCCCGCGGGCAGATAAAGCTTGTCGTGTAACGCGTGGCGTGGCGCGGCGCGACACGGGGGTGAGCAATTGTCACACGCGTCGCTTCCTGTCGGATTTTCAGATGCTCCGCGAGATTTTCGGTTCGACAGCGATCGCGAAGTTACGTAATCACGTTTCCATCCTTCGAGCGATCGGGGGCAAATGAGATTCGAAAAAATAAAAGGGTTCGTCCGTTTGTTCACTTTTCACGTAGCTCAGCCTACGCTACCCTCGAGTATCTCCCCGTAATGGTGGTTGAAAACCGCCAGGCCAGGCTGGTTTGTGACACACAGAACGACGTTTTAATTTCAGATAAAAGCAAAAAACGCGACGCGACGATAAAATGCAACTTATCGCTTGGCTCGCGATAAAACGCAACAGCGGTATAGTTAAAATCACTCGTGCTAATCCTCGACGACCCATTCGATGCCATTGAATCGTGTATGTTCCTGGAGGAGAAAAAAAAGCTGTTCTTCACTGTGGATTATTTGTAGCGATACATTTTCCATGTTTTAACGAGAGAGAAAAAAAAATCGACGGGGTGGGTCGTAGAGGAAAAGAGGATCGATACGGTCAGGAAAGGCACAATAGATTCTTTTCCCTATCATGTAATACGTATAATCCGGTCGGTGGTATAGAGACAAGCTTAGAGGATAACGTAAAAGCATAAAGCCACTTTAACGGGTAGCGATATTACGAAGCTATGAATTAATGAAACTCACGTATCACCGATTTCAATACCAGCCTTCGGTGAATATCTTTATGAATAATTTCCTTTCAGAAGGGCTCCATTCGTTCCACTCATTCCTACCGCGTTTTTTTTTTCTACCACGCGAGTCCTGCGGCCTATGAAACCAGAAGATAGATTTTAATTTAAGGGAGGGATATCGTCACTGAAATATTACCGTAGCGGCTCGCCAACGTTTGGAAATCCCGTAACGCTTCGATATCGGAATCGTTATTTTCCTCGAAACAGTACTTTCATACCAATGTTTGCAGCGCGCGAACGATTTTGGGAAAAGCAAATTGCGCGAAAGTTCGATAATGCTAAAACTGTTAAATATGTTCTGGCGGAGCAGATTTTGCATTGAAAAAAACGCAGCATAGTAGCAAAACAACTGGCTATGGCTTTTTAATCGCTCTGTTTTTGTAGCTTGTTAAAAAATACATCGAAAACCGGGCGATATAGTACGTCGGCGCAGTGTTTCAAAGAAATTATCGAGCGGATCGTGTTAACTTCTGTCCGCCGAACGGAATCGCGTGGAAATTTACAAAATTGTCGGAAGTTTAAAATTCACGATAATGGAGAAGCTTTATAAAAGCGTATGCTCGCGTCACAATTTATATAACATTCGGTCCGGCACATCACGCAGAAAAAGCACCGAAATCGATATGCTCGAACGATGCACTGTAAATTAAAATCGAAGATTAATGATGTTCCGTTGGTTCAGCGGTCTTGGCGCACGATATTTTACACGGAGAATGCAGATATTTTTAATTAATGTGTAATTAATATTTCGGCGATATCCGGCCGAAAACGTCCCGAAAGTTTCGACGGAATCGGGGTGCCGCTACATGGGTGGATTTACTTGATTAAACTATCCGGGGAACAGTGCGAATCGAACTAACGTTTATAACTCCGTTCACACTAAATTAATGAATTTGGAAACGTTCAGGCGGAATGCGTTCCGCCCGAAGACTGAAAACGCCCCGATAATTCGCTGTGACGGGGCCCGCTATCAGTTTCGCATATTATCAACCACCCGACTCTGCGGTTTCGCTCCGCGTCATATCAATTATCTTTATTTAATAATTACGAACAATCAGGCTCGGTAGTTGGGATTTCATTTCGATAATACTGCTACCTGTATGCCACATTATCCCGAAACCAGTGAAAGCGAAAGTGAGCATGGTAATCGAAGAAATACTTCGCAGAAAATTGCCGTCGTCTTTTCCTTTGCGAATATGATGATTTATATTTCGTTCCTGGAACGGAATAAACGTGACAGAGCGATGTGGAAGAAGGAGGTCTGAGGATTTAGTGACTTGTACTACTTAGAAGAGTGGGTAAAATATGCCCAGCCACAACGGTCTGCATCCCCTTACGGAGATTTATTTGTGGAAGCCATTCCATTTTATGGAGGCATAAAAAATTTTCTTCCTTCGTAGGTCTGTGTCAGTTGTGGGTTATAGAATGCTCCAGATTGTGTGCAAAGGAAGAATTGGCATGTAGAACATTTGTCGCATCACCCTTAGGGTGAAGTCCTAAGCCAGTGGAGTCAGTGTACGATTACGTCGTTCAATTATTTCGTCGCTAATAAACAATTATTTTATAGTTAACGTCTAATTTGTCATTGTGTCGCACGTTAGTAAAATTGTTATCGCGTTGAGCATTTACACGACTCGTGGAAATTCAAAGGAAACTGAAATCGGACTTGGAGGAACCAGCAAAAATGCTGCATATTCGACAAGAATTCCCATGTTTACTGAATTACCAATTCGATTCAACCATGAATGGCCCGGTGCAACGGACCGGTGCTAATGATGGCGGCTCGTACACACATTTCAGAGATGAGGGGACAACGCGTACGGGGCGTACGCGCGGTCAGCGTGGTGGAAGGTAGCCAGACGGATCAATATCACATTACTATAAATAATTAATAGGCCAGCTCGTTTCTATGCGTGCTGCGTACTTCCTACCCGTTCCAATTTTCTGCGCTGTTCAATTCGCAGCGACGCTCGCGATAATGGTAATTGCACATCACGAGGGAAGAGGTTACCGTAATTGTTAATGCATCGAAATGTGTGCCTCGATTTCGCCTCGTCCACTCTCTAACATGCTGGATCACCTGGAGCCGTTTAACAATCAGAAGTCCGTAACAATGTCCCTCCGATGGTATTCGCGAATGAAGCCCGAGGGTCTCATAAAGCACTGTAAATAAAGTCATTCAACTACCGGGAGGTAATCAATTTTACCCTTCATCCGATTCTCCGATCTTTCCGTGACCGCGGAGGGATTAATAATCTCTCGAATGAAGATTTCGAGGAAACCTGGTTTGCTGAAATCGTTGCTGGCAGGACTCGCAGTCAAGAGTAATCCAGCCTGTGTAGGTCGAACTACGAAATCCTTCGTAATGCTATTTTTTACGGAGGCGTGCTTTTATTACTCTTATTACTTTTCCTAATTTAACTTTCCGTCTTTTTCTCCGGGGCCGCATAAGATACGACCGCGAGCGAACGCTGCCCGCAATCCTGTATGCAGGATGAGTCATACAATGGGAGCAGACTCCGGCTTGGTTAATAACATTAAAGGATAGCGCAGGGGAAGAATTCAGTAGTTTAGTCAGATATATTCTCCTCTTTGCGTTGCTTTAATAACATATATGATAATAAAAGGTGCTATTACAATTTTTCTCAAAATGAACTTTCACAGTGTCCTTTCGTACCTTTAATTGCCTCCATGGTAAGATTGGATCCCCGAATTTTCCATTCCGCCACTTGCTTCCAGTTTACCAGAGCTAAATGCGTTATACCTTCGAAACCGCGAGCGAGACGCAGCCGTCTGTCTTGCGTAGCAACCAGAACGGGAGTAGTCTGTTTAACGCATAATTAATCGCGGAAAGTATACGCGCGATTGTACAATGTAACACGCGCTAACTGGTAACAGGGATTTCGAAAGGATGAACTGCGGAATCCCTGATCAACGTGTATCAGATCCTATGCGATACTGCCAATAATACCTTCCAGATGCACGCGCTAATTACCGCGTTAGAGACACCGGCAACCGCAAACTATGTGGCAATAACGTCGAATCGATCGCGTGGCCCAAAATTCGGGACCAGGAATCGATCGACGTAGACGACAACGAGGGAACTTCGATGGCGAAGCCCGTGAATCCCCACACCTTTCCGCAAGACGCCTGTTTACGATATAATTGCTACGATGCAGCTGGCAATCCGATTTTAATTACTTGTCGCGGCTCGTTATGAAACACGCGGCACCAAAGCCGCGGGGATTCATCCCCGTTGCAAAACTGGTCGGCGAAAGATAAAGTCGTTTAACTGCTAACTCGATTCGAAGACGTTTCGCGAAGTTGCAAAATGTTGGCGAATTTTCGAGAGTAATTTCGCGCCGCGTCCCGTTTCTTTCTCTGCCATTCTCTTTCGGTTCGCGCGAAAGCCGATCGGCTTTGAGATGTATGATCCCTGGAAAACATCCGTAAGTTAATAAAAGTTTTCCCATTTGAACGCCCTCGGCGGGTCTCTGATCATGAATTAGCAATTTCATTCAGTTCCGGATTACTTGAAATGCAAATCCTTGGGCGCTTTTTTGCCGAGTTCGTTAAATCTTTGTTGAAGTGGGCGGTGGGTTGTGTCGTTCTACATTTTCGAGCTGCAAGTAATTCCTGGGAAGGTTTCATCACTGATTAGTAGCAAGTTCCTCTCGCGTTCTGTACAGAATTACTACTGCAGCTGCAAAAAAAATCTGCTTCGAGCGGAAAATATAATTCTACCCTTGAAGGGGTATTCGCTCGAAAAAATCGATTTTTTATGTATTTTCTATTGGTATGAAGTTTTTTTTTTGTTGAGAAATTCGAAATATTAACATATTATGTTACATTTGTTTGAAATTAAGGGGACGGACCACTGTAATGGTCTGAAAAGTATGGATCTATTCGGGATTTTTTTCAAACTACGCAAGTAAATCAATGTATTGCTTAGTATAGTTAATATGTACATGTTGAAGTGTAAGAGAATTTTTTTCAATCAAATTCATATATCCGTTTCCGATATACTCTTCGTCAAAATGTGCGCTGCGGCAAAATTGTGCTTGTGGCGTTGACAGTGCCCTAGCCATATGGTTAATCCGAATTCGAAAAGACAAGAATGTTGAAAAAAAATAGAAGGGGGCTGTTAATTACAAAAACTGATCGTCACGTAATAGAGGCGAGTTTTTCGTACAATATATCGCTCGTGTCAATTGGAGGTTCAGTTTTCTCTGTATACTGTCCACGTGGTTGAGAAACGTCATTCTGAGAAAAACGCGTTCAAAGTTTCGCTCGGCTCAGACGCGCGCTTGACACCGCATCGCGGAAAATACTGTATCTCCGTCAATTTTATGAATTTCTTCATGGAAAAAGGAAAAAACTTAATTTTCCGATTTTTCACAGTGGTCTCCCCCCTTAAACCACATTTTCCAACCTGGTCAGCATGATTTCTTAGAGACTAACAGGCCGATTAACTTTTCCACGATTAACGGTTACAAACACGCAATGACACAGGTGTTGTAAAACATATGCTTCTCAGAACAATTCCTCCTGTCTTCCAACAATTCCTGCCGCGGACTCGACTTAAACCATCGGCCATACCGCAGTGACTCGCGACTGGCACACCGGCAGCCAGCATCTTCCGGTCTGTCGTGGACGTGGAGTGGAGCGTTTTCAAACATTGCTGGCCGGCAAACGAAGCGAAATAACGGAATGACCGTGAGGCACCGAGAGGCGCGAGGGCGACTTGCCCGATATACACAGGGGACACGTAGTCCGGAACCATGTTTGCGATCTCGTTGGCCATTCCTTCGGTGCAGGAATTGCTTGGAGTACGTCGTCGCGCATCCGGGACTGCGGCCACGGAGGGCGGGTAGTAGGAGGACAATAAAAACTGCACCTAAACAACGGGGCACAGACGAGAGTGGCACGACAGCGGGAGGAGTGTGTGCAGGACGACACCGGCGCGAGAAGGTCGAAGCTGCATCGTTACAGAAAAAGGTCGGGTCGGGTGGTGGCCGGCGACGGTGGTGGTTTGCGCCGGTGTACGGTAACAGTTGTCGTTGCAAGCTCCTCTGCAGGGACAAGCCTCGGCGATGATAACCACACCGTGGATCGCCCAGGGAGTGCTATCGCGATAGTCACCAGCAATAATAACTACGAGATCGCAGATGCTTTTGATAATAAGCGGGGCCGCTAGCGCTCGTCTACCAGCCGAAACGATCGGGGCCATAGCGATTATGTTAAGATCGGAGCCCGATGGCCTCGATGACCGAGCAAAATACATAATTCGGCTGGTTACGCCGGGCTGATGCCTGTTCCACGGTGCCGCTGGTGTCCACGATGCTAATCGAGCCACCGTTAACAATGGCCAACGGCGATAGTTCGATGACGGTGTCGTTGGGCAAGCGCGGAGGGTCGACGTTAACTGACATTACTCTTATTGTTAGCACCGATAACGATATCCTAGGCGGCAGACCAGGGGCAACCGTGGCCGTACCTGGTGGCGGTCCCGATAGCGAGATACCAGCGGAAGTACCGCATCTGGTCCTTGGTGAAAGGGGGTCGGCTTCCTAGCCCCGTAGAACGTGATCGCGTTGACAACTAGCCCGGAGAAAGGGGGACGTTTCCAGCGATCCGGTTTGAATAAGTAGTTACCGGCCTAATAGTAGTGCCGGACCGTGACGGCTGTTGAATACAGAATTTTCAGCTTGCCACGGAACGAGCAGATTGGCCAAAGAGAGAGGGTGGCAGCCCCCGCTGGGAAGGCGACTCGCCTGGTGGCATCTCCAGTCGGATTCACGGCGTCAAACGTCCATAAACACCTCAGATCTTTCTCCCCCTTTTCCAACCCTCATCTCGTATGCAGCCGCAGGATATAAAACGTTTCCCATCCCCCGAGCGATCGCCGCGCTTTCCAACCGCGCCGATGTCTTCTCGTTGACCAGACCCTCCTCGGGCAAACCCCCACCGTGTGCACGTCGATGCTTGCGGAGCTGCAGCTCGACCAACAAAGGGAGGTCACAACCTGGACGAGCGCTTAAAATGCAGGAATCGATATGTATTAATAGCTCCTGGGATATTAACCGCTAATGGCTGGTGAATTTTGCTGAAAGCAGCCGGGGATATTGAAATCTTTCGACGCTCCGGGGAGCGAAAGATCCACGATCGCCGATATTGGAAGGAACAATAAGTTTTCCTTTCGTATTAGCCCACTTTCGCGTCGAGCGATTTCATTGAAATTTTTCCAATCACAAAGGTCCTCCCACCCTCTCGCCGCGATCTTCGGCGTGCCTCGGCAACTGGATTATAGCCGGCTGATCTTATCCAGCGGCGTGTTAAACCGTCCTATAGCCGCCTCATCGCCGGAGCGAGAGAGAAGCCGTCGTTATCGAGTTTCCAATGAAGCCTATTGTTGGCTAATGCCCGATCGAATCGATTATTCGCCGGCCGTCGTTTTCGGGAATGGACAAGATGAAAGAGCGGTGGAACTGCGGACTACACGATTTTCGCATGCGGGTCGGCCAACGGTTTATAGAAAGGATAACCGTTCCGATACTGGTTACCCGCACGTCACGTTCCCCGCGCCAGCTTTTGTTATCGGGGCCGAGGAGGCTGGATAAGTTAAACGAACGAAATCTCCGCCTCGCACGATTGCATCGTCAGCCATCGAAAACTATGCCGCGGAATCTTTTATATTGCCACTGGGACGATCGATTACGTGGGAAAAAAACGTTTAAGACGTTTAAAGCGATGACGAGATAAGCGGAGGGGTCTCATCGGATGATTGATCGCGCCTCGTATCCTAATTTCAAGACGCTCTTCAAGACTTTCCCTCCGAAGGGAACTTGGCCCAACCTTGTACAATTTGTCGCGAGCACCGGGAAATTTAGACTGCAAGTATTTCTTCGCGAAACGCGATTCAAGTGGTGGATGCGGAGGTCGATGACCGTTAATGATTCCGGCGACAGTAAATTAACGGCTAAGCATGTTTCTGGGCACCCAGCTGCAGACGCTACGCGTCTGAATTGTCGGGCCAGGGTGAAATTGCAGCTCGAGTGTCTCCTCCGACGCCTACTGTTTACTTCCTTAAATTTTTAAGTTCCTAGTGGCGAGTAAACTTAACTCAGCCCACACTGAGAACTTCCTCTTCCACTGGAACGTCATTAAAAAGGCGTTGCCAGGATTTCTCCCGGGCGTGCAAAGAGGGCCCTCCAGGAATAAGAAGAATTAAAGCGTCGCTTCGGCTCGTATTAGGCCGCAAAATGTATCATGAACAAACTGCGACTGGCGAGGTTTGCATGCGCGAGACAGACAGTGAACATCAAAGCTCTTTCTCCTTCCGGTCTTTTTTTTTTTTTTTTTTTTTTTAACTTCAACCCTCGCGCCGAGATGCACGGAACAAAGAGCAGCCGACAGGGGGGAGCACGGTCTAAAAAGGCCTCTAAGGACGTCTAGCGGAAGAAGTACGGGAACGTCATCTTGCTCGTCGCTTTGCGGCGCGTATCAAATTGCCAGGGAGCGAAGCCTCTTTTCTTCGTGCAACGACACCGGAAGCCTCCCCTTTCGAGGGCCCTCTGTGCGTTAATTACGTTAATAAGCTGGTTAACTATAGCCGCCCAGAAACCACGTTACCGTTATAATAATGAGGATAAGATCCCTCCGGTTCGTGGGCGGGGACGCGTTCCGTGCTTCAGGGAACGGTACCCCGCTAACTTTCGAATAATCTTCCGAATTGTGAAATCTGAGTAGAATTAAAGCGCTTATTTTATAGAAGCTCGCTCGGTTTCGTTGATTTTAATCAACACTTCGCGGGGATATAAATAAAGCCATCGACGTTGGTATAGAAAGGTGGTTGCATCCCCTAACTTTGTCCAGTTTCCGCTGCTTCAGAGGGTCGCTCATTTTTCTCGCATTAGCCGCGGAAACCGCGTTCATCGCGCGATCACACGGAACGAAAAACGGGCGGCTGATGCCGCGCAAATTATTACGGAGATTGCCTTTTTTAAATGCAATACACGGCGCGAATAAAAAAGAGAAGAGGCCCTCTCGATACCCCGTGTCCGTGGACGACGGTTATTATCTCCTCACAAATTACACCGGGGCGTTGTGCCAGAGTTTTCGTCCCAGCCACGATAAACCGAGAGCGCACTACCCTTCGCACCCCGTTCCCCCCAATTCGCCGTCTATCTATTCCACCCTTGCATATTTCAAGCCCCCTCCCCCTTCCCGGCAACACCCGTCTCCCGCGTCTCTTATTTTCGAGCATGGAATTTCACTTGATAGGCCGGGCTCTAGCCTATTTACCCGGCCCACTATGTATTCGTTAGACAACACTTATTACCACGGGCAACGTAATCGCATAATGCCAGCCCTCGTGTTCGCGCTCGTGATACCGCCTAATTTAATGTTTCGGGGATCAAGATCGCCGGCGTAACGAGAGATTCGTATCGAATATAACTAGAGTACCCGGGGGTACCCTAATTAGAATTTGTCATTGCGCTATAGTGAGTTTAGGCGGGGCCTCTAATCGTGATTTGTGAAAGGGTTCGATGTCGAAAGTGTGCTCGGTTCGAAGAATTCGATCGAGAATAATTAGACGGAATGCGTCACACTTTATACTTGTAGTTCATCAGTAAAATATGCGGCGAAATTAACCCCCGATAATTCGGCTATTTTCCGATTTTGTGTTATATAACTGCGAGCTGTAAAAGATAGAAAAAAGTTTCATACTTCTTTTAATTAGATCTATCATTTAGTAAACAAAATTATTTTGCAGCTCACGCGTTATAACAGAAACTTGAAAAATAACCGGATTCTCAGGGGTCAATTACACCACCTTGGAGTGAATTTTGGCAGCAAAGATAAATTCCGTTGTAATCACGAGGGAATTCCCTACATATTCACAAAGTCTCAGAATTTCTTGAATTATCGGGTTCGGGATCTACCCTTGTGATTGCATGTGCCTCAAAAGTTGCCTCAGTGGAATCCCACCTTTTAGAGACGCTGTAATTGCTAATCTTCTTGCGACTGTCGCGCTGTTTCCAGATATACGTGCATTTCACTAGACAGGAATCCTTGAATTTTTCACGAAACGACAGAAGTTCCGAAATTTTGTAAACGTGCAGAGAAGATTCGTGCGTTAATAAACTATGACTCGTAACTTTACGTCCGCTGTCTACTGCAGCGAAAGATTAATTACGTAGTGGGACCTCCAATGAAACCGCTTTAACCTGTCTACGGAGTTTGTGTGCGAACGTCAATCTCCTTTACAGCATTGGAACACCTGAGGTACGCGTGCATGTGTGTGTAGAAGCACTCCGAAATGCGGAAATATCCAACAATAAAATAGGTGAGAAATTTCGTGGCGCAGACAGCCCGAAGTACGTACAGCTCTTGTTTAATTTATAACCCTTAGAACGTAATCGAAATTCGCTGCAGGATCCTGGAATATTTGATGCACGACGCAGACCGACGGAAATGAATCTAAGAAAATTAGCCGTGCACAGACAGGTGAACCAATCGGGCGTCGAAAGTCTGTCGCCGTGGACGTGTTAAGGTTGACATTATAATCCCGTGTAAATCGCCTTTGTGTCGCTGGGCCACCTGTATGCGCATACTCGCACACCTGTGCACACGCAGGTGCACCATTGTGTGTCGCCATGGAATTGCAGGGTCGATCGATAAGCCTGTAACGAGACATAACCTGAGTTATCGAGAGACTTTGGCCATGCACCGTTGATAATCGTTGATCCGAGAACACCTACGCACACACATGTGCATACGTGAATGGTTAATCCATCAGGCGAGCTGGGCCTGAGTGACCTGACGCTTCTATGCACAGCGCTGCTTCTTTTATGTATTCGCCTGGATACCTCGTCAAACGATTGTTTAACGTTTCCTTAAATTCGCTGTCAATAGACCGCGGTTAGATTAGATCAAATTCATCAGATACATTATTCCACTGAATGGAATGAAAAGTATCTTGAAGTGACCAAAAATCAGGGAATAATTGCCCTAAAAAGGAGTCCTACAGGACAAAATCAACTGTCTCTGCACGAGACGCGAAAGACGGACCACGTATGGTTGGAGGTTTAAATAAATAGACGGGAGGTTGAGTGAAGAGAGTCAGGTTATTAAATGTCACAGGAAGCCCTTATCAGTATCTGTGAGTGGACAGTTGATTTCGCCTCGACTATAGCGAGGATTCTGCAAGGAGAAGGTATCCCGAAGCGAGAAGTGGATCAAACTAATCTGTACATCGCACTATGCGCGAAAGTTATTATGCATACATTGTTCGTGATGTCTCAAAGAGCTTTGATGGAATACCGTCGATGGTGTTCAGTTTCGTAACTACCGTGCAGACATGCAATCCGTAGACAGAGTTCAAGACCTTTACAATTCTCCTATCTACGAATTACATTGTAACTATGCTGCGCCAAACAAGATTACATTTCAGGATTAGATCGGTTAGCCTTGCCTTCCCAGAATCCGAGGCGAGCTTATCGGACGTTAAGAAGTTTTCGTTATCGAGTACAAAGCTGGGGGACGCAGGACCATGTTCGTTTTAACAACGTATTTGCTAGGATGAATTTATTGGGAAAAGTTGATTTTAACAAATCAGTGTGAACAGTGCTTACTTATTCGATTTTTCATTCATCGAGTTGGGAGGTGTGAGAAATATTACTGGAACGTTGCGATAAATGAGACTCCAGTTACATGAATCATTTAAGATCAATATTTGCAACGTCATCGCAGTTATCCCGATTAACCACTGTTATTTCAGTTTTCATTTCAGCAACCACATGATGGAAAACGCTGTATGAAATTCCACCCACGCATCGCAAAATCAATGTATTATTTGTACTACTTGGTTAGAAGCAACTTTCCGTACCTACTAATCGAGTGTGTGTACTGTTAATATGAATATTGTTTGCGAATGAAGAAGTCAACCAGTGAATTGTTTTCGATTAATTATGCAGAAAATGTGTAATATTAATTTCGAAATGATTGCGAATGTATTCATATTTAATGTAACCACTGTTGCATTAACTTTCGCATAATTTAACTGCGTTCCGTTGCATTCCACACTATTGGACGTTAATACTTCACGATTTTCCTGAATATATGCATCACGGTTTATTACAGAAAAGTCGAAAATAGAAAATCAGCTCGCGAGATGTCAGTAGGTAGTACAAATTATAACACGAATTCCTGTTCCTGTTAAACTCCATCAAATTCTAACATCAATTTAAAAAAAAATACAAATATTAACCGGGAATAATAATATCATTATGACAAATTAGGACAAATTACCTGCGAACACTAATTACTCATAAAGTGATGCATGAAGCAAGCTTCGCGGTAAGTAATCGTACTCAATGCACAGCATTTCGAAATTATATCTACGCGCAGACATTTCCTCTCGTTTAACAGATTAAAAATTTAAATTCCATGAACGATTTGCAATCTAATTCAATTTCTGTGTCGACAAAGCTTCAGCTCCATTCCGCAGTTAATATATGCGTTTGAGAGGTAACTACGAATGGAGGCGATAAATATTTCAAGGTATTGACTCCCGAGATCCACGGTTCAGCATAATGTCCACGTAATTGCTGCCCCCCTTGACAAAATCGAGCTTACTCGAATTCGGCTAATCAGAGCGAGCAAACGATCTGATGATGGATATCGCGTTTCGCGTACGATTTAATTATACGGCCGGATAAAGCCGAAGATATTTTTTGACGCGACCTTTTCCATCATTAATTCGCCATGGGGCGGCTTTCAGCGAAATGGAATGCGGAAGATACGATGAATTATTAAATTCCTCCGGCACGAGTAGCTCAATGAATGCAATTAATACTCGGCTCGGTTATTTGAATGAAATCAATAACGTTGCGTGTCTTTCCGGCTCGTCTGTTCGTATTCATGGAACATTTACTTAAGCCAAAGAAAGCTGGAGAAATAGAATAGTACGATCCTCCGTGTTTCTTTAATCGATCACCGTGACTGCCAAGGAGAGGCCTTCCCCCGCTTTCCACCGAGTATTTCGGCGACCGCGACGGAGAAATTTTTAAGTTCAGGATGGAAACGTCAGATCTCCCGGAGCGGTTTATTTTACGTGGAACTGCTGCTAGCGAGTTCAGGGGAGACCGCGGAAAGGAACAATTAAAACTTTAGGTTGAAATAGCATGGTCGTCGACATCACTCGGGCGGACTGGAGTCTTCAAGGGAGGAGAAAGTTTCCCTTGGCCGTGGCAACACACTGGTTTAAAATAGAACTTTATGTGATGATTTAAAATACGCCGGAGGTGGAACTCTCCAGCGAGACATCGTACGTTATTAGATGCCAGATAAGAAAGTATACATACTCAATGATTATTCCAGGAACCTCCATGAAATTACAATTGCGCCACCCAAAAATCTGCTATCTTAACTGCTGAAATTTCTCGACTTAATTACGTAGCCCTTGCGAAAGTACTGTACACCCATCGCGTCTTCTTAATTAATTCATTAAAATATTCCACACGAAAGCCCCCAAGTCTTTTCAGTTGTTGAAAATAATGGAATCTTTTACAGCAGCCCCTATTCTCTCATAACACACCACTAAAGAAACGTAACGTATACCCGTGCATGCTGCAACCGAGATTCAGAATCCCAACAGCTTCATTCGTAGGGTAAAACGAAACGTCGCGTGCAGCTTCTAAAAAAAAAGAAAGAAACACTGCCGTGGAAAAGGGATACGTTCGCGAAGCCTTAGGAAATTCAGCCGGCCGGTAACGAGGCTTTGTGTCGATCCAATCGTCGGTGTCTCGGCCGGCTGCAATTTTTCCCCGTTGCCCCTGGCCGCCCTGGGCTCGTCGGAAATGTAATCGTCTTTCCGGCGGCGGCCGCTTAATTCGCTCGTCGGGTCGTTCGGAATAAAAAAAAAAAAAAAGAAGAAGAATACAACCGTTAACTCGAAACCTACGGGATCGAATCCGATCGGATTCCACGTTGGCCGCGTAGGTATATCGGCGGATTCGGCGACGAAATTCCCGCGGAACTCCGTAAATTAAACCGACCGCGACCTTTTCGCCCCGTGGCCCGGTTTCTCGTCGACGGATTTTAACGAACGATTCGCGGGGGTGGGATTTCGCCACTTCCGGAGCTCGACCTCCGACGCGCGATTTGTCGGCGCTGGATCAGTGCTAAAAACGACAGCCAGGCCCGATCCCATCGATTCCTCTCGAATCCGATTCAATAGAGCGCCTGCGTTGGCCTCGAATTCGTACCGCATCGAAACGAAGCTTGCGATTGTTTGCGGGTATTTGTTGGTTTGTTCGCCGCCGGTCCGTGCTAGGGAACGATATCGCGCGTTTCGATATTGTTCGAACGTGTTGTTTGCGTGTCCTTTTCCGCGACGGTGTGCGTGACCCTATAACGGGGTTCGAGTGTGTTCGATTTTTGTTGTAATTCTGATGAGAAAGATGTAAGCCCCGCGAGAGAATGAAGGGTAGCAAGTAGTTAGGATCAAGCATGTTAGTGGGCGCGCGGAACGGTAGCAGTGGGATGTAGGAGGATTTCCTTTTAGGGGATTAATTAAAAATGAATACATCTTCTTCTGTTTGCAGTAGTCGAGGACGATCCTGTTACGCAAAGTGAAAGAAACCACGGGGAAAATGTAGAGCATCTTGATAATAGTGCTGCAGGTAGAGTATTAATGGAACGTGTTACGTAATAGGTTATTTTTAATGGAATTTTTAATACTGTCAGAGGAAGGCCACGAGGAGGAGGAGGAAGACGAAGAGGAAGAATCAGCACCGAGATCTGTTGCCGTAGAAACGAACTTCAAGTTCTCCGACTTCGTTCACAGGTGAAATAAAGGGCTCGGATGATTTAACGTCCCCCATGATCCTCAACTTTCGTATTCTGCTTCAGATTCGCCAACGTGAAAGTCGTCAAAGCGATGCTGATTCTGCTTCGGCAATTTGATAAAAACACCGACGAAGTGAATCACTACGTTAACAGGATGCTGCATCGGATAGCATGGGATTGCAAAATGCCAGGAATGATGTTCCAGGCGTCCATGTTCCGAGCATTCCAAAGGATTCTCGAGTCTAAGCATCCCGGTCATAAGGTGACTTGTAATTAACTTTACTAATCACGAGTCCGCACCTTAATTGACGCTAGTGCAACTTAATCTACAAGTGGCGGCGCGTATTTCTCGCGCCACCGCCTTCAACCTTCGAACCTTTCGAACACGTTCGAGCCACTCCTACAAGCGTCCCACCTTGGCGCCATTAAAATTCCTAAATTATTCGACCAACTCCCCCTTACCCGGGAACAATGCTCGGCGAATCCTGCCCCAAGCCTCGCTTCTTGGATTTTATCAGCGAAAATTTACATATCTGCGTTCCTTCCGCTTAATGGCCGAGAACGGGAGAGCGGCCCTCCGTGTCCAAGTGGACTGAGATTCCAACCCTTGCAGGAGCTCCAAAAGTTCGCGGTCTTCATAATCCGTCGTTTCATCGAAGTCGCGCAGAAGAACCGGAAGGCGTACATGGAGCTGCTCTTCTGGAAGGCCACTCGCGACGCGACCGAGGTCGTCGAGGGTTACGACGCGGTAACGAATAACAAGAAAGTTTCGCGCAGCCTCTGGACCGAGGCCCAAGAGGACGAGTTACGCACGCTCTTCATGGAACATCAGACTAACAACTATCCCCAAGGTACGCTGCTCGCGTTTCCGCCGAATCCTCCGATTCACGGCTTTTCCCTTCGAGGGAAAAATTTCTACGATGTTAGATTTTTTTCTTGAATTTTCACCCACGCAAATGATACACCGAGGACCTTCGAACCTATTGACGATCAAACGAACGCTTAAGGAATCAGAGGGAAATGCTATAATGCATTTCTAAAAGCAAGAATAATCCAATCAATATCCGACGGATATTGATTCGTTCGAAATCTACTCGTCGGGTACATTGTGGAAAAACACGTTGATACTTTTAGCGGAAAAAATTACGCAGGCGTCAGACCCCATTGTCTTATACGAGGCCGCGGTTATTCTCGCTCGAGAGATCCTTGACATCAAAGTAGTTAGACGCCGGCGAAAATTGCCGATAACATTAGATTACCGATAACAACGTCTTCGTTTATCGGCTGACCGAATCACGTACCCCAACGATCATCCAGTTATCCTCCCCTTCCTTCGAATCAATTCGCGGGTAATATTGATTGGATATAAATAGCACGGTTACTCGTAGCCTTGGATCAACATTCATCCCAGCCTCCACGTAGCTATATCCATTCAGAACAGAAGACTGAAATAATTGAATTATAGCAACTGTCTCATTAATAAGCTCTCAGCCACGCGTTTGCTGTAACATCGTTCACGTCGTTCGGATGTGATCGAGTTCTTCTTATAGAAGAAGTATCTTTTATATTTAAAATACATTTTTATTTAGACATTATCGATTGGATACTGGAGAACATTAATCAAGAACGAACGCGACATGGTATTATCAAGAAGCTAAAGGAGATGTACCTGATCGTCAATTCCAAGGTAAGTGATTTCTCATCTCCCCTCAATTATTCTTCAGCCATGATCTATGCTTTTTTTGCGTTGCAAGTAGCGTTCCCTTCTTAAACATCTTCCCCACGATCGAGATGATGCATTCTTATTCGAATTAGATCGGAGGGTGGCTGAAAGTCGCGGACTCGGCGAAAAAAAATCGACTACGGAACAAAACACTCTGCTCTCTACCTTCCTTCGTGATCTATGGGGTTTATGGGGTTGACGCACCCTAACGCAGCGTAACTCTTCGGGCCTTCAGAGAAATATGCGTGTATCTATTAAATTCTGCCTCTTCTAAACAAAAATCTCGCGTCGCAACGAAAAGCTTAAAATAAATGGGTTCCACTGAATTCGGACTTCAGAAAAAGTAAGCCATCCAATCTTTGCAGTGGAGAGTAAAAAAGGAACGTGAAACAAGCCTGAATCATTCGACCCTCTTTCACTAGTCGATACCATCTACCTACTCATTCCAAGGAACACTCCCACCTTAACTACTTCCTCAACGATCAATCTGTTTCTACGAGAGACGCACGCGCCCACGTACGCTTCCAAAAACGTACTTGAAAATTCATTCGACTCTCTGATACCCAGCCCAGTCCCCCCAGCGACAAAACCCTGACAGGATCAATGATTTACAAGGAGCGCGAGAAGTCGAGGGGGGGGGGGGGTGGTGTGCCGCCTGGAAAATAAGTTTCTGGACCGGTGACGCTGACGGGGTGAGCATATGCAAAAAATGGAGCGGTAGAATTGCTGCAGGAACTGTAAATTCTCTGGAGACAATTTCCACGAGACGCTTTCTGGGGCATCCTTTCCCTCTCGCGCTCCTGGAGGGGCGCTCTGTCTCTGTTCCTGCGTGGATCACGACTTCCGCTGCGCCAGCAACAGCGCCTCGCCCTCTCTCGCCCGGCTCTCACGGCGCGGGGATGAAAGTATCTCAAGATTTTCTTCCGTCAAGTGTTCCCTTCCGGCGCCTCTCCGCGCCACGGAAAGCTATCGCTTTGTTTGCGTTTTCCTTTCAAAGGAGCACACCAAGGTTTCGGGCGGGGGCGGAAGCTAGACACATAAATAGACGGCGCTTAACCCCGAATGAATCCCCCTCCCCCTGTAACCACGACTCGATCTCCTCGCTATTGGAACCGTTTAAAAAATGGCCGATTACCGTATCGAAAATGCATACCATTCGGTGGGTTCCATTCATCGAAATTGGAGAATGTAAACGGAACATCTCGTTTTTTACCTTTCAATGCAAATTTCCCTCCATGGCACGCGTATTTTTCTGTTCGAATGGCCATTAATGTGAGATTTCTGGGCGCTCGAACGAGTTGCATTTGAACGCGATTTTGGATGCACCCCTCCGTCGGGTGAATACAGGTTCGTGTGGAAATAATTCTGCGGGGAATTGGAGCTTCTTGTTTTCACAGAAGTTCTATTGATACTCTGTTTCTTTCGTATAACCAAGATTACCAAAGATTTCCCACTACCTGTTTCCCTGCTTCCGCTTGTCAGGTGCCGAAAGCAATCGCTTTATTCGCATATCCCTTACCTGGGTAGATTTGTGTTGAATCGAGAATACAAGCCCTGCATTTTTCGGTCCGGAAAGCTAAAGTATATTACGAGAAAACCTGCTCGCTTTCTAGCAGAATGAACGACAAAAAATATGTTTAATAGAAGAAAATATGTTTCGTTAATTACTCAAAGATGAGCACCGCGTTGAACATCGCGTTTTATGAAGCAATATCGAAACGCATCGCTCCCACGGTTCTTCCACTGAAAACAATTTCAAACAGCGCCGTTCTTTGGCAGCAAGTCGCAGTTTATTGCCACTTTTGGAACGGCAGCGATACATTCTTCTATCGTTCGCTTGAAATCGCGACGGTAATATTAAAGATTTCCGTTCACGAGTTTCCACCGCGGCTTATTCGTTCAAGCACGTTATTTCCCTTTCCCCGGGTGGTACCCTTTTGCCGTGCCGCGGGAAGCTATCGTTTTGTTTGCCTTTTGCCCCTGCGAAACACGTATAAACATTAGTATCGAGCGGGAAAAGTAAGGTGAGGCACGCGCCCCGTCAGTTCAACATCGTCCTTTTTGAGGTGCACGAGGAAAGAACGTCGCGGGACCACAGAAACGAATAACTTCGACCATTCTTTTCCATCGGGGGGGTGTATTCAACGAGCCGCGCGGTTCAATTACCGGCGTAAAAGAATATCTTAGAAATAGGAAGTACGCGCAGCGGAAGAAATATTGAAATCATAGATTCTGACGGACCAAGGATTCATTAGTTTTTCCCTCTAAAGGTTCGCATTGAAATAAGCTGTATTTTTAGTAGGAGACTGCTCACTGAACGAGAAATATGCCGTGAATTTTAATAGATTGTAACAAGCATGGGAATACAAAGGAGGGGAAAAGAGCAGGGCTCTCGGCGATTGTGGCGTTTTGAAAATCGCCTCATTGCGTTCGTTCGAACCGCTGCAACAATGAGCATAGAAAAGATTATTAGCAGGGAAAAACGGCCGGCAGAGAATTAACAGTGCAACGGGAACAGTGGAGCGAGATTTCAACGAGTTTTGTTGTACCGATACTCGTTTTCCCTCTTCCCAGCGTGTCCTACTAGCTTTTGAATAATCCTTTATGCGACAACTTTTCAGACCAGTTACAATACGATTTTAAACAAAACCTTTTCGAAACAAGCGACCGCGGCCGTTTCATGTATTATGTATCACATACATACAGCTCGAAATAGCAGGATTCCTCGGCGAGCTTCAAAAAGTGCGAATGTAACAGTGGAACTTTGAAGAAAATTTACATGAAAATGCCCGCTGGAAACGGGTCCCGACCATTTGCATGCGCGGCGAATTCCAGCGCGGCGTACTTTTAAACGTGTTACCCGTTAATCGGTCCAAATAGTTAAGCATCGAGGGACATTTTTTTAATCGCTGACGATAATTATTCATCGCGACGCACGTGGGCGTCCTTTCGCGAATAATGCAGCGAGGTCGTTTAACTTTTTCGGGCAATGGCTGCTGGGACCTGTTTTCCAAAAGAATCCATCACATTGATCGCCAAATTTATCTGGATGGAATGACAACCGGTAGAATTCCTTCCAACCACCCGCGCCACTGTTCATTTTCATTTTTCCCCTTCTTCTTTAAGGGGGGAACCTTATGTAAATGGTCTGTTTTTCAAGAATTTTTTTTTGGAAAATGTAATGCGCAGATTGATTTAAAATTTGAAATACCATTTATTAACGTTATAATGTAAAAAAATATATTTTTTATAAATTTTAATTGTTAATAATAATGGTGCAATGGCGGCTTGAAAATGGCATCCTGTAAATTCGCCGTGCAGTGTACAATGCACAAAAATGATCTGAAACAAAAAAATCAAAATGGAATAGTTACTTTATGCAAAAACGCTCAGCATGACATTTTTCTTTTATTAAAATTTTCAAAATTGCAAAAATGGCGAAGTTTTGAAGAAAGAAACGGATTTTCGGTTATGAACAATTGTTAATAACAATATTTTACATAAAAAATAAAGAAATCGGAGCTCGTCATGCTGAGGCCAATTATTTATAGAATATATATGCCAAGTTTCATAAAAATCGAGTAATTAGTTTTTGAGCTACGTTGCACGGCATGCGAAATTTTGCGTTTCGAGAAAAATGCGTTTAAAATTTGAGTAACAGAAAAATCGTAATTCATTTTGACTTACCGCAGTTTTTTGTTAATCTGCGATTCCAGGGCCATAAAATAGATCTTCCTCTTCTTCAAAAACTTGTAACTCAGCCGTTTTTTCTTCTTTTCGAGAAGCACAAGCCTCTTTGGCCCAAGGAAGGCTGCGGCGCTCCTGCTGTTGAATACGGCGTTTGTCCTCATTTTCGGCAAACCTTTTGCTCTGCTGTCCAATTACTATGCTAAGTTGTTGCATTGTTTGAAGGACAAACGAAAATCCTTCGTTAAACAGGCCGGCAGCCAAAAAAGCAGCTATTTCAACAATTTTAATACCGCAGTTGAGATGTTTAGGTGCTAAACGCCAAACGATAGCGTTAAAGCTCTCGTTAGCATTTTGCGTATGTCCACCTAAACATCTCTCTAACAAATCATCCCGTGACAAGTCTTCATAAATTGGGCGAATATGTTTTTGTACATCTTCGTGTAATGGAGGTGGATGATCAAATTCTTGCCCCGAGGCTTGTGCGACGCGCCACTTACACCACGAATCGGCGCCGGGGGGACAATCGTCGTGCTGCGGTTTTTTATTTGTCGAAGATAGGTGATGAAATGTTGCCATTATCGCCTTTCTCATCTCAATCACAGAATCACTGTTACGCCTAATAGCGAGACCGTAGTATTTTGTTAATTTTTTTATTAACACGTCTGTCAGTTTTCCTTTTCCTCCTAATTTTGCACTCTTTTTTACATTGCGCAACCGACTGCCCATCCTCTTTTCCACATGTCCAATGCACTCGTTCTTTTTAATTTTGAAATTATGACCATACGGTTCAATATCGAGTATAGCCTTGAACGTCTTAGCGTCACCGTCTCCTATATAATTACTGTAGCGTACTCCGTGTAATTCTTCAGAGCGAAGAAACATTTCAACTACAGCATCTACTTCCATCTTACCCGAAGACCCACTGTGATTTACTGCACAATGCCCATCTTCTTTGTGCTCTAAATATTCGGGATTCTTTTTATCGTTTTTATAAAACGTACATATTTGGCAGTAGCTACTTTTCACCAATAAATCGATGACTTTCCCCGTGTTATAACCGATGAGCGTCGTTACACCGTAGTGTGAAGAAAATCCTCGCTTTTTCCAAGAGCCGTCTCCAGATACTTTGAGTCTTGTCAAGGGTTGTTCCTTTTTTTCATTCAATTGTTTTTCTTGTTCAACAGCTTTGTGACACGTGTCATTATACATTTTTTGCGCTGCGGTATGTATATGCTGTATAATGCCGTCATAAGCACTTACACTCAATTCACAGCCTAAATCCATCATGCCGCAAAATATATTTATTCCTTTACGTGCCACGCCTAGTAAACGCATCACAAACACAATTCTGCGGTTAATTTCGAAACTATTATTTAGAAATGGTCCCGAATTGATTAAAACAGTTCCACACGCACATGTAACGGCGATTTTAAAACCTAATCCACGGCTGCCTGTTTCTCCATATGTTTGTTTTTGTTTACACGTTTTGCACACAGAAATATCTGATATTGCACTAAAAACACTTATGAATTCTATAATTCGGTAACAATGTGTAAAATTAATAATTACATCTGCCGACGTAGCTTTTATTTTCTTAGCAGAAGAGCTCGTTCCTTCGCCTCCGCTCGTCTTTTCACTTTCTATCTCAGCACTCTTAAATTCGAATTTTTTAGGAGCTTTTCGCCGTCTGGGACGATTCGGACGATAATTTGGATTATTATCTTGCAGCTTTCGACTCATTTTCAATTTATTCGTATATATTCGTATAAGGCTCTGTAAACGACCGATTTCACTCAAGAGACGCTGCTGAACTGACAATGAGCGAGGACCCCTCGCCGAAGGGGCATCTTTTTCAAAACCGTTATACACACAAATGTACACGTATAGACGCCGAAAAAGGCAGTGCTATGGTGGGTCTAACAACTGGTGTACATTAGTATAGGTTTTAACACAGTTAGAAGGGACAGAAAGGCCGAGCGCCCGACGAAGGCCGACTACCTGAGCCGCTCCGCCCAATACAACCGTTCACTTTATTTTGAAAATAACGTACAAGAACATCTCTGATCACTTTCTAACTTTTCTACCGTATTCCTGAGGAAATTTCCTATCGATTTAAACAAAAAAAAAAAAATGTTCAAAAATTTCATTTTACACAAGGTTCCCCCCTTAAGGGGTCAGTCCACTGTGATGGTTTGAAAAATTGAGCTATTTTTAAAGATTTTTTTTCTCCGTAGATAGGTACTACATATAATGCAATAAATCTTTTTGGTATTTAAATATTAAGCTACTCTTATATTATACAAAAAAATTTCAAACGAATTTTTTTAATTTGTTTTAAAACTCTAAACGCGATTATCTCAAAACAACATTTTTCTCAACTGGTGCAATGCAATTTTCTACACGTTATTCAGCACAGTAGCTATGGCCGGGACCACGAAAACTTTTTTTCATTAACCATTTCATACTTTTGACAAGGAAAATGATTGATAAATTCACCGTATTTTGGTACTTAAACTTCAAACCTCCGTCATTTTGTTAATTTTTTATCAGTAAAAATATTCCTGGTTCCAACGATAACCACACTCGATCGTAATGATTACAACGTCGTTCTCCCGGAATCACCTGCACCAGCACTACATCGCTTTGTCAAAGCGCTCACACCAGTGCGATGTATATTTAAAAAAAAACTGTTAAAAATTTAAAATAGATTTTTTTATACTGTCAATAAGTAGATAAAACATTATTTACATTGTGCATATTCCCTTTACTAAAAATTAAATCCTAATAAATCACAATTTTCCACGACTTCACAGTGGACCCCTTAATTAATTACTGTCCAATGCAATGCGCAACAGTAGTAGATCCTGGGGCTGAATTTGTGTATTAACCGGTGCTCCGTAGATCTCGCCAACGCGGAATGTTCCCCGACTCGTGGCTACGGCGCTCACCGTCGGTAGCACAGGCAATTTAACCCGATCCTCCCCGTGGCATCCTTCTGTTTGTCGAAAACCCATCGGACAACATCGGTGCAGGGCACGTTATAACGATAATCTTGAGACATTACCTGCTTTAAGGCGGCGGAGGAGCGTGGAAGCACGTGCGCCAAAGAGAAATAGAGGGAAAGTAAGAGCGATGGATGGAAGGGGGTGGGCGTGGGTGGGTAAGGCGACGATATATCTGACTACCGTTAAAACGGTATTACCCCACTTCGAAATTGACGATTAATCATAGGTGTGCACCCGCTGCTCCGCCAGGAAAGGGAGCTGATTGCCCCCATACCACTGATTCCAGCGGGGGAGTCGAGCTCCGCTGGTTCAGGGTGTTATTGATTCCTTGACGGATTCTTACCCCGTTACCCTTTGGGAATTTGACGAACGAATGTTCTTCGAGCGTCACGTATATTCTAATGGAGGGTGGAGACGACGAGGACTAGCGATTATCCTAATTACTAATCTCCAGGGAGCAATGAAACTTCGCGTTGAACGCCAGTTAGCTACATCTGAGCATCGTTTACTTTAGTATATTTGATTTCCTTTCAAATGCAGCAAATGCGTTTCAGATTTCTTGAAATATCTAAAGATGAGCCTGAGACGCACGATGGAAGTGATATGTAAAGACCGAAGTGTTTAATTCGAAAGAGTGCGAAAGCAATTATTTATTTCTATTTTCATTGATTTTAAATCAACCGATAATATTTATTTGCTCGCCAGCAAATCACACGGTTATTAGCTGCAAAGAGACCGCTGCTTCACCCCGCCAGAGAAAGCTGATTGGATTGCTCCGGGTATTATTGATTCCCTGACAAATTCCTTCCAGAAAAGTCTCCCCAAAGTTTACCTCGCGCTAAATTGATTGCCGTAAATGTACTTCATTTAGATTGATTATTTTTCTTTGGTGAAAACACAGTATATATTTAACGGCATGTACCCTTATATATATATTGAAACATTTTGAAGCATTTCCCTCTTATACATTGCTTGACAATAATAAAGGAAATTTCGTAAATATTTTAAAATCGCCGTATTGTTACACGAATACTATTAAAGATAGTACTGGAGTTCGTGTCTAACAAGGGAAGATTTCGAACCCGAGAATTAAAAAAATTCTGAAACTTTGTGAATATATATGGGATTTCCTCCTGATTACAACGCAATTTTTGTTTGCTGCCCAAATTCACTCTAAGCGGGTAGAATTAACCCCTAAAAATTCGGCTATTTTCCGATTTTATTTTGTAACTCGCAATCTGTAAGAGATAGGAAAAAAGTTTGCAGATAAAAGTTACATTTTTTAATTAGATCTATCATTTGGTGAAAAAATTATTTTACAGTTCACGAGTTATAACAGAAAATTGAAAAATAACCGGATTTTCAGCGGTCAATTACACCCCCTTAGAGTGAATTTTAGCAACAAACAAAAATTGCGTTGTAACGAGGAGGAAATTCCCTACATATTCACAAAGTTTCAGAATTCTTCGAATTTCCGGGTTCAGGATGTTCCCTTGAATGTTAGAAAGCTACAAACTGTTCATGAATTATTTATTGCTTTCATCACATTTATCTACCATTTGCAGCGCGATTACACAAATCACCCCCCTTTTCTTCTATTTGACTTTCAAAGTCAATCTGCTCTGTCCGTCTCTCAGCAAAGTCCATTGAACCACAAAGGGTTAAGCACAGTGCCACAGTAGACCAAACACGTCAGCCGGCGCAAATGAGCATCAAGAAACAGAGGGTGGCAGGGAGAAAGGGGATGGAATGTATTATTGATTCGCCAGGGAAATCCATGAAAGTGGGGGGCTTACAATTAGTCGTGGAAGCGTTTCATTTAAATAATTTCATGCGTGGCTACCCTTCGCCCCTCAAAACTGAATGAGGCCAGACTACGCCCGGGTGTTCATTTGACATTCATTTAGTTGGTGAAGTCGCGCGACTGCCATTTAGGACAACCAAGAGGAATCCTTGGCGAGGGAGCGAGGCGTAATCATTGGAAAACGAGCGTCGTATTTTTTCCCCTTTATCCCCTTTCAAGAGAGCAGGGGCTTGGGGATCAGGAATTAGGCGACAGACATCTTCTCCAAGCTCTAATTTGGAGGATAAATTGCTAGCAGGCGATCTTCCAAACAACGCGCGAGTGTACAGGGTATTTTAAAGCGGTGGATGTAAGCTTTTGATTCGTGTCTCATACATGGCCAATACATGGTACATGAGTATGAAAATTCTATTAATTTTTTATAATCCTGATGCTGCTCTAATGGAGAATCTTTCAGAAGAACAAAGGCAAAGCACCGCCTATTTTGCAATTAACGGAATTAAAATTATTCCAGGCTGTCCGAGCCGAAGTACAAAAGAGGCTTCCAAAAGAATGGGGGGACGAGGAAGTAGCCGAACTCACGGAGCTTTGGGAGCAACTGAAAGACGACGACGGTAATTTTCCAGCAACTTTCGCCGAACGGGGGACTCATAGGCGATGAACAACTCAGGGAAACGATATAATTTAGCGGAAAATGCGCGTCATGGCCGGCTGGGCTGGCCGTGCCTCGGAGCGGTCCAAGAATTTTACGAATGTTCGCCGGAGAATTCGTTAGCACCCGCGACGATTCTCGAGATTTAATTAAGCGCCGAGCATCGGTAACGGCTGGTTGCTACCTACAGCAATAATTCCGACTCCGCCCGGACGGACGAAGAATAATATCCTCCCTGACGGAAGGATTTCCAGAAGTCTTGTAAAACTTGCTTCATTTTCGTACGGTGACCCCTTGTCTTCCATGACTTTAATGCTCGAAATTGCTCTTGCCCCAAACTGTGCTCCACAGAAGTTCCAGTTGTGCTCCCTGTCTTCTAGGAGTATCGGAATATCCTCCCTGTATTTTCAACGCGGCTCCGCGAATATCTGAAACGTTCCGCGTGAACTTAACATCTCCAAATCCGTCGCCACGCTCGGTAAAACAATTTTATGCCCGATGGACCTGGTGACAGTTGCATCGCTCTCGGGACAGCCTGAAACTAATCAATCAAACCGAGCCCTGTCCCTTAAGGTTCGATTTAAGTCTCCCGACTAGAAGCTTGGAAGATTAAGAATCCAGATTCCAGCTTCGAGGCACTACAATCTTAAGCCCTTATCGCGGCCAAACAAGACCCAGCTATCAGAAAATTGACTTCCCTTCTGCCGATTCAATTTCCTACCCCCGTTTGGCCGTTGCGCCAGTGCTATCGAATTGAATCAACGTTCCATCCCGTTAACCGTCGAATTAATGCCGATATGGTTTACGTTGTGTACAACAGATCCCGTGGACCTGATCTTCAATGGGCTCACAATAAAGCGGCCGAAGCCAAAGATCAAGGAGAAGCTTTTGGAATTAGGATTGGCCGCGGATCGGAAGGAGCTGCGCAAGAAGCGATCCAGAAAAAGCAACCACGGTGAGCCGTTTACTCTCCCGTTCTCCCCGTCCGCGTACCATGGCCGTTCTGTTCGACTCCTCCTGCCCATGCCCCTTTCCTGCAGCCTTTTCTGCAGCGGCTCGAGCATCGCTGAAGCACCCCTTGTTCCGGCCAATCCTATCCCATCCCATTCGCATCTGTCTTTCTTACTAGCCTCAGATTCTGGCGACTATTCCCATTCGATCAGTCTCCCGCTAATACGATTGCCGGCGACTGCATAGAGCGAACCTGCCCCCGCTCCTTTAGAGGGAGAGAGATGGAAATAAGGGAAGTGGTGCACGCGGAAAAAGAGGAGAACGGAGCAGAGATCAATTTGTACGGTATCTTCTCGTAGGACCCTCTTCTGATTCTTTATGATCCGAGGAAAAAACCTTTCGTCGATATTGTCAGGGGTGAACAGGTTATATAGACTTTGTTTCCTCTCTCTCTCTTTGGCCCGCGTGGGCGTAATATTGCCGCGTTAATTGGATGTCGTCCGAGATCGTGGGTTATTGTTTCTACGATTCACGTTTGCCGGGCGTGTTCAGCGTGCCTGAATGGAAATTCACGAATCGCTAGAAGAAGATTCACCAACTTCCTCCCTCGGTGTGCGGCCACGCTCGATGCGTTCCCCTCGTATAACGCGCGATATCGCGGGAGAGTCAATATCGAAAAGCGTTTACACCCATTTCCACGTGCTTTGCAAAAAAAAAAAGGGAAATCGTCGTGGGAAACGCAGTCTGCCAGTAATTCAGACGAGGATGAAGGCAGCGACGAAGTAGCTGGAGAATCCTCGAGGCGTAACAGCACCGCTCCCAGTAAACCAACGAACAAGAGGGCGAAGAAAAGTACGAAGAAACAGCCGGCGATGGTCTACACGGATGCACAATTATCTGGACTGTTGAAGGATGTCATCGAAAAAAGTGAGTTACACCGCGCCTCCCTCCATTCTTTCCCCAGCGTCGCGGGGGTGTTTCTCAGTGATTTATGGGAATAAAATCCTCCCCAGCTACTTCGAATATTGTGCACTCTTTTTTCATGCCTCCCGGGGACAAATGTGTTTTCGAGGGGCTTCTCGTAGGAGCAGGGACTGCATCGATCGTTTGTAAAAGCCGGGTTACAGTGGAGAAAGTAATGATTTGTCAAAGAGACTTCTCGCGTGCGGTACAAATGTGACCCAAGTTGGTTGGGGAGTGACCGGGTTGATCCCAGCGGATTTTGGACGGGACATCCTTAAAAAACGATCTTGCCGCCGTTTCGTGTCGTGCCAATGTGCTTTTCACCTATCAGAATACCGTTTCGTGCAAGCGGAGTCGGTATATTTTCTTAAAATATACAGCAATCTCGGTTCGTTCGTGTCGCAGAAGATTTATTCTATCTGTTCCCGGGGCTGACGAGATATTTTCCTTCTCCGGTTAGGAGTTACATGGAAGCCTAACTCTTAACTATCGTGTTATGATTACATCTTACTGACTGCTCTGAATACCGAAGACCTTCCCCACTAGCTTCGTTATTCTTTGGGATTAATAAGTGGGCATTAGGTGAGAAAACTTTCATAGAGGGGAGCAATAATTATATCCTTTGTACGTAAATCAGATATGAATGTGGCTCTGGAATGGATCACGGAATCCCTGCAGGATGTCCTGGACGATCGGGACGAGGAAAGCTCCGAAGGTATCCCGCTAGTCCCGCTGACAGATTATTCGTCGGCGGCGATGGATTCGCCGAGCTTTCAAAAGCTCCTTCGAGCCTTGGGATTCACGCCTCCGTTTGATGAACAGGAATCTTACTGGCGTATACCAGCTAATATGCTTACCTCGACCATTCAGAAGCGCCACGATCTTATCGAAGCAGCACTGGCCGGGAATTTCATTGTCGAAGGTATTATTTCTACATTTTTCTTTACCTATGTACCCCGCAGTAAATGAGCTTCCTCGATTTACATAATGGGCACTGAGTCGATCGATTCGTTCGTGCTCTTTAAACGGGGAGTGAAGGGCAATTATTTCTTCCAATTTATGGCTACGAGAATTGCGAAATTCTTAATGCTAAATAATAAGCCAGCTGTTCGAAGAAGAATTAAATAGCAGTAGAAGCTGCCACGTACTTCTTTTTATTAATTTCACTGCCCGCTGATTAGATACTTCGCCCAGACGCACTGAGACACTTCAAAATGTACACCTGTATTTTTGATTTTAGAACCAGCAAGTATCGCGCAAAAAGTGGACTCCGATAGCGATAAGAACGACGAGAGTGATGATGATGTAGACGTTCTTGAGACTATTAAAAAATTCTTTGCACCTAAGGGTGGGTAGTTCCTGCATGCTAATGTTTAGCTATTTTGTCTGAACTTTACTAAGCATTACTTAACAAGCGTATTGAGGTCGAAAATTGTACAATTTTCAGCAGAGCCACCGCCGTCAATTCATCAAGATTCTAAACCTAGTACGAGCGCTAATTCTAAAGCAAAGCCGTCAATAAGTTCCTCAATTTCGCTGAAGTCAACACAGCGTATTGAAATCGAAATAAAGCCGCAAGCAACATCGTCGCAAGAAGTCGGTGTGTATTAGTACGTTTCAGAGAGGCAACTACGTGCCCTCTGTGTCGCGTCAGCTTAAACTCTGAACCACAGAAAGTTACCAACAAATGCAGGCAGAAATCAATCTGTATGAATACTTTCATTCAGAAAGAGAGAAAGTTGATTAACTCTGTTCTTATTAGTTTCAGAGAACTCAAATAAGGAAAAGACAAAGTCCGGTGGTCGTGCAAGGCTACTTGCCGATTCATCGGACTCTGAATTAGAAGTAGAAAGCAACGTGGAAGATGCTGGAGGTAAATTAAACAACTGACAGTCTAATTAAGAAAAGCTGTAGCTAAAATCGTATCAACTCCTTCTTGTTGATAAATGGATATTTCTGTTAGACGAGGGAAAAAGAAATCGATCGAACAGCTCGGACAAGGAGGGCGGGACAGTGAAGAAGCGCCGTCTGCTGGATAGCGACGAAGAAGAACAGCTATTAACGTCTCAGGATACCGAGCCGAAACACGTTAGGACGATAATTAGCGACGACGAGGAGGAACCAACGCAAAAACAACGTAATCAACAGAGATCGTCCCGTGTAATGATTAGCGACGATGAAGATTAATACTGGGGAAAGATCTTAGTGTCAATTTCTACGTCCGAAACACACTCGTGCCTTTACTTTTTAAGAACATCGTATTATCCGCGTTATATAATCCATTATATTATTCTGTGTGTTACATTATACTTATGAAAGTAAAGAAAGAACATTCAATAAACAAGAGCATACACCCAGAAGGGCGACAAATTGAAATTCACGCGCATTAGTACCTAGAACTCCTCCAAGCATTGACAAAGTGTAGGCACAGACGAGGTGTAGGATAGACCTATCAAGCAATGCATTTTTTTGTCCCCGGTTTGGGGAGTTCCAGGACCTCCTTACTATTTTAGTAACGCTACGCGTGGTAGGAATTAGAATTCAACACGTGTAAAACTAGGTCATTCGAAACCCGCAAGTTAAAGATCGTTTTATAAACGTAATCCGTGCAACGACCGAGAAAGAACGATCGCAACAAAACAGGAACACATACGACTTTTAACCTTCCTGTCCTATTCTGGTTTATTTAACGCAAAAGAAATTTATTCAACGTTCAAATTTATATAAACAACAACATTATTTGTGGAAGACATGCTTTCACGATGTAACGCGGAATACCTCGCCAAGGAATTATAACTTGGTATATTTCAATAAGCTCCTGAAGCTAAGAGAGCACTTTAGAATGGTCCAAAACCCATTAGTTCCAGTGTCTCGCTGAAATATTCCAACTTACACTTATCCTTCTATCTTCGTATCTATCTGTACTCGTGTTCTGGGGTCCGGTGGGAACAATCGAACAACATTTCAAGTTACATAATTTATTCTTACATCGAAGTTCCACCGACCTCCGTTCGAGACCCGTAGAGATGGAATCAAAGTTCCATCGATATCTGTAAATTTCAGTGTTGGTGGTAAACTAATACTCGGGGCAAATAGAATCCATTAGAATGATTAAACAGCGCATTAGAAAGTGGCGGGAATGTCAGTAAGAGCGTGAATTTTTAATACTTTTCGGCGTACGATACGTGAAAGGGTTCTACTACACGCAAAGTAATGCCACTTTTGAGCACCATAGTGTCTTGATCCCCGAAATGGATCTTCGGAGAGAAATCGGCGTGAGTCGTTGACAAACCGAGCCAAAGCCTGCCCTCTATATGTCAAACTCTGAATCTAAAAAAGTCACACGTGTACAAACACGCACACACCTGCCATTCGCAACGCATTTCAGACTAGTTGCCGAGTTGGACGCTGTTCATGAGCAGAGGCCGTTAAGGGGGTAGACACGTCACGTGACCTGGCCGATTCAGCAGGTCGGTATTACAGCATTTTTTTCTGTACAGAAATGGTAATACCGATAGATCGACGATTACCCGGTGAACGCAAGAGGGAGGTGTTTGCTATTTCTGTATTCTATTCTGAATAAGGAAATAAATTTTCAGCTGTTCCGTTATACTTATAAAAATTTAAACGGAAAGTCGGCTGGTACTGTAAACGTAGTAAATTCATTTACATTTTAATTACTTGAAATGTGCTTATGCTACAATATTCTACGTTAGCAGTAAGGAATTCTAAGTGAAAAGGGAAAATAGATGAGGGAATGTCCCCAGAAAATGAAATTTGTTAGGTTAGACATTTTTTTACTAGCAAAGCACCGAAACAGAACATGAAATACACTTATTACACGTCCTCTGCAGAAAGCAGTTATCAATAAAAATTATATATACAAAATTGTATTGAATGTTGAATTGGGCTAGTGAAAATGCGCAGACTGGATGCGCGTGATAATTATGTGGTCGGCTCCTCGAAGTGACAGAAAATATAACCTAAAAATATGCTATATGACAACAAATGTTTAGTGGCTATTTCAGCTTCAAAGGCATCGCCTTAAAGTTGCAAATAAGAGGCGCAGGCCTTTCAAGAGGCGTTCGAAAATTCTGCGTCCCTTCGTTAAACAGTTACTGTCTCGAAACATCTGCGCCACTTCTCGCTCTTTGATTTGCTCTCCGGAGAAGTTACTTTGTGCCATCTCTTTCGACATCATGTTCTCCTGTTACAAAGCCCAATTTTGTGCATTCTGAAAATTTTTGCCAGATTTTGGCCCAGGTATCAGGAGAACATGAAGCGAAAAGAGGTATTCTGAATTTCAGCTTCGAAGGCATCCTCGATTCTCTCTCCGAAGACGTTACTTAGTGCCACCTCTTTCGACATCATGTTCTCCTGTTACAAAGCCCAATTTTGTGCATTCTGAAAATTTTTGCCAGATTTTGGCCCAGGTATCAGGAGAACATGAAGCGAGAAGAGGTATTCTGAATTTCAGCTTCGAAGGCATCCTCGATTCTCTCTCCGAAGACGTTACTTAGTGCCACCTCTTTCGACATCATGTTCTCCTGTTACAAAGCCCAATTTTGTGCATTCTGAAAATTTTTGCCAGATTTTGGCCCAGGTATCAGGAGAACATGAAGCGAAAAGAGGTATTCTGAATTTCAGCTTCGAAGGCATCCTCGATTCTCTCTCCGAAGACGTTACTTAGTGCCACCTCTTTTGACATCATGTTCTCCTGTTACAAAGCCCAATTTTGTGCATTCTGAAAATTTTTGCCAGATTTTGGCCCAGGTATCAGGAAAACATGAAGCGAGAAGAGGTATTCTGAATTTCAGCTTCGAAGGCATCCTCGATTCTCTCTCCGAAGACGTTACTTAGTGCCACCTCTTTCGACATCATGTTCTCCTGTTACAAAGCCCAATTTTGTGCATTCTGAAAATTTTTGCCAGATTTTGGCCCAGGTATCAGGAGAACATGAAGCGAAAAGAGGTATTCTGAATTTCAGCTTCGAAGGCATCCTCGATTCTCTCTCCGAAGACGTTACTTAGTGCCACCTCTTTCGACATCATGTTCTCCTGTTACAAAGCCCAATTTTGTGCATTCTGAAAATTTTCGCCAGATTTTGGCCCAGGTATCAGGAGAACATGAAGCGAAAAGAGGTATTCTGAATTTCAGCTTCGAAGGCATCTTCGATTCTCTCTGCGAAGACTTTACTTAGTGCCACCTCTTTCGACATCATGTTCTCCTATTACAAAGCCCAATTTTGTGCATTCTGAAAAATTTCGCCAGATTTTGGCCCAGGTATCAGGAGAACATGAAGCGAAAAGAGGTATTCTGAATTTCAGCTTCGAAGGCATCCTCGATTCTCTCTCCGAAGACGTTACTTAGTGCCACCTCTTTCGACATCATGTTCTCCTGTTACAAAGCCCAATTTTGTGCATTCTGAAAATTTTTGCCAGATTTTGGCCCAGGTATCAGGAGAACATGAAGCGAAAAGAGGTATTCTGAATTTCAGCTTCGAAGGCATCGCCTTAAAGTAGCAAACAAGAGCTACGCCTTTCATGGGCCTTTAAACAGTTCTCGGTTAATGTGATGCTTTTGAAAGACTCGAAGCTTGTAATTTCTATGGTATTCTTAAGGAAATACCATAGATATTTGAAATTTGGATAGGAATATGTAAAAGGTATTTCTGAATAATAATACAGTTTGTTTCAAGTTTCTTTCAATATATTTGCATAAAAGGCCTTTACAGTGTTACAATAAAGTATAAGGTATATAAAGTCACTATTTTCTTGTGATTACTATCAAGGTTTCCATCATTCCGTCGAAATATTCCGAAGTTAAAACCTGTAAGAAGAAAAATATTTTTAGTAACATGACTTGTCTATTATTGAAAATGGGAGAAACGTTACAACATTTTGTCACGTATGAAAATATATTAGTAAAGGGAATAATTTTATTGTGCAACATGTTGATTGAAATTAGTCGTTTTAGATTTTATATGTTTCCGGTAAGATTTAATATTAATTCCTACCACTCGTAGCACTGTAATCTTATTTTAGAATAAGTCGGTAACGTTGGGTGCGACACGAGCAGCGGCCAAATCAGCAACTACGTACTCTGAAATCTGTTGAAATGCTGTGCGTGGGTGCGTGCTTGTATATGTGTGACATATTTAGAGTTTAGAGTGTGCCGATGCGATGTAACTAATCTGACATACTGTAACTAGAGCGATTATTAATCGTGTATATTTCTGTTTTACAGGTAAGGAATTTTTACATAAAAGACGTTAAACCGGCTGCATTTTCGACTGTGTTCATTGAGATGAAATTTGCACAAGCTACTGCTTCAGCCGAATTACCCAGTTACACTTGTAACATTTCATTGTATTGCATTTCACTTATTTGAATAAATTGCAGCTAAGTGGAAAAGAGTTTTTTTATTTAACAAGCACTACTTACTCCTTCCTATTCCAAATCACATATAAAAGACATGCTAAAAAGAACACCTAAAAAGATCCTTCCACGCAGAGTGGTTTTAAAAATGTTCGCATTAAAGCACTACTTTAAATATGCGATTCACTACTCTCAAACTCTATCGACTTTCGTTCACGGCTTCTACTTCTCTTCAGACACTTTACACATCATGTTATCTCTTCAGAGACTTTACACATCATGTTATCCTGTTACGAAGCCTGATTTTAGAGATATCTGAAAATTTTCGCCAGATTTTGGCCAATATATCAGGAGAACATGAAGTGGAAAGAGATATACTAAATTTCAGCTTCAAAGGCATCGCCTTAAAGTTGCAAATAAGAGGCGCAGGCCTTTCAAGAGGAGTTCGAAAATTCTGCACCACTTCTCGCTCTTTGATTTGCTCTCCGGAGACGTTACTTTGTGCCATCTCTTTCCACTTCATGTTCTCCTGATACCTGGGCCAAAATCTGGCAAAAATTTTCAGAATGCACAAAATTGGGCTTTGTAACAGGAGAACATGATGTCGAAAGAGGTGGCACTAAGTAACGTCTTCGGAGAGAGAATCGAGGATGCCTTCGAAGCTGAAATTCAGAATAGCTCTTTTCGCTTCATGTTCTCCTGATACCTGGGCCAAAATCTGGCAAAAATTTTCAGAATGCACAAAATTGGGCTTTGTAACAGGAGAACATGATGTCAAAAGAGGTGGCACTAAGTAACGTCTTTGGAGAGAGAATCGAGGATGCCTTCGAAGCTGAAATTCAGAATACCTCTTTTCGCTTCATGTTCTCCTGATACCTGGGCCAAAATCTGGCAAAAATTTTCAGAGTGCACAAAATTGGGCTTTGTAATAGGAGAACATGATGTCGAAAGAGGTGGCACTAAGTAAAGTCTTCGCAGAGAGAATCGAGGATGCCTTCGAAGCTGAAATTCAGAATACCTCTTTTCGCTTCATGTTCTCCTGATACCTGGGCCAAAATCTGGCAAAAATTTTCAGAATGCACAAAATTGGGCTTTGTAATAGGAGAACATGATGTCGAAAGAGGTGGCACTAAGTAAAGTCTTCGCAGAGAGAATCGAAGATGCCTTCGAAGCTGAAATTCAGAATACCTCTTATCGCTTCATGTTCTCCTGATACCTGGGCCAAAATCTGGCAAAAATTTTCAGAATGCACAAAATTGGGCTTTGTAATAGGAGAACATGATGTCGAAAGAGGTGGCACTAAGTAAAGTCTTCGCAGAGAGAATCGAAGATGCCTTCGAAGCTGAAATTCAGAATACCTCTTTTCGCTTCATGTTCTCCTGATACCTGGGCCAAAATCTGGCAAAAATTTTCAGAATGCACAAAATTGGGCTTTGTAATAGGAGAACATGATGTCGAAAGAGGTGGCACTAAGTAAAGTCTTCGCAGAGAGAATCGAAGATGCCTTCGAAGCTGAAATTCAGAATACCTCTTTTCGCTTCATGTTCTCCTGATACCTGGGCCAAAATCTGGCGAAAATTTTCAGAATGCATAAAATTGGGCTTTGTAACAGGAGAACATGATGTCGAAAGAGGTGGCACTAAGTAACGTCTTCGGAGAGAGAATTGAGGATGCCTTCGAAGCTGAAATTCAGAATACCTCTTTTCGCTTCATGTTCTCCTGATACCTGGGCCAAAATCTGGCAAAAATTTTCAGAATGCATAAAATTGGGCTTTGTAACAGGAGAACATGATGTCGAAAGAGGTGGCACTAAGTAACGTCTTCGGAGAGAGAATTGAGGATGCCTTCGAAGCTGAAATTCAGAATACCTCTTTTCGCTTCATGTTCTCCTGATACCTGGGCCAAAATCTGGCAAAAATTTTCAGAATGCACAAAATTGGGCTTTGTAACAGGAGAACATGATGTCGAAAGAGGTGGCAAAAATAGGAAATCCGGTTTTTGCCGAATTTCTCCTATACTAGGGGATGAAAAATTGTGAAAAAAATCAGAGGCATTTCTGTTATCGGGGCACATATTAGAGAATTGTTTCAGATTTTTAAATTGAAAAACCAAGCTGTGAAAAATAAAAAAAGCCAAAAAATGCGGAAAAATGCCGATTGTGTATCGAAGCAGGCTTGGCACTATAATTATATTTTTACTGTAAGTACGTATGATTGTTAGTATTGTCCTGAATTTTTTTCAGATTTTTAAATTGAAAAACCAAGCTGTGAAAAATAAGAAACGCCAAAAAATTCGGAAAAATGCCGATTGTGTATCGAAGCAGGCTTGGCACTATAATTATATTTTTACTGTAAGTACGTATGATTGTTACTATTGTCCTGAATTTTTTTCAGATTTTTAAATTGAAAAACCAAGCTCTTAGCGCCTCTTATTTGCAACTTTAAGGCGAGGCCTTTGAAGCTGAAATTCAGAATACCTCTTTTCGCTTCATGTTCTCCTGATACCTGGGCCAAAATCTGGCAAAAATTTTCAGAATGCACAAAATTGGGCTTTGTAACAGGAGAACATGATGTCGAAAGAGGTGGCACTAAGTAATGTCTTCGGAGAGAGAATCGAGGATGCCTTAGAAGCTGAAATAGCCATTAAACATTTGTTGTCATATAGCATATATTTAGGTTATTTTTGCTGTCACTTCGAGGAGCCGACCACATAATAATCACGCGCATCCAGTCTGCGCAGTTTCACTAGCTCAATTCAACATTCAATACAATTTTGTATATAAATGTTTGTTGATAACTGCTTTCTGCAGAGGACGTGTAATAAGTGTATTTCATGTTCTGTTTCGGTGCTTTGCTAGTAAAAAAATGTCTAACCTAACAAATTTCATTTTCTGGGGACATTCCTCATCTATTTTCCCTTTTCACTTAGAATTCCTTACTGCTAACGTAGAATATTGTAGCATAAGCACATTTCAAGTAATTAAAATGTAAATGAATTTTCTACGTTTACAGTACCAGCCGACTTTCCGTTTAAATTTTTATAAGTATAACGGAACAGTTGAAAATTTCTTTCCTTATTCAGAATAGAATACAGAAATAGCAAACAGCTCCCTCTTGCGTTCACCGGGTAATCGTCGATCTATCGGTATTACCATTTCTGTGCAGAAAAAAAATGCTGTAATATCGATCGGCCAGGTCACGTGACGTGTCTACCCCCTTAAATTCAGTTCTGAAATTATGGGTCGGTAACACAGTTTGAGTGGTTCGACAAAGGCAGGAGGTAAAACAGCCCGCTGCTTTACACGCTGGCGCCAAACACCTGTATCACCTCGAATTGTCCTCTTCTTACGCGTGCAGAGGTGTTTATCCCCACAGTCCACGAATGAAAAAATCTGGCGCGCAATGTAATTTCAAATAGGCTGACGCGTTTACATAAATCCACGCGAATACCTTCGAAAGTATCGGAGACACGCGCGTATCTCCTTTACGTGTCTCGAAGCCCTCGATCCTGCTTGGACCTTCGCATTCTCCGCTGCTAAAAAAAGAAAAATGAAACAAAGGCCCTCGAGGATGACGTATAGGCCAAGCCCATCGATAATACTTCAAGTCACCTCGCGTCTCGCGCCTCTTATCACGATCAGACGAGCTTGCGCTGTTCGTACGTTCCACCAAAACGGTGTTCAGTCCCCATGTATACGCTGTACCAGGCTGTCGTTGTTCGCTAGACTTAAGAAACCTAACAGACCTTCGAAGGAAACTTAAGTAGTCGCCGTGCGTTTTCGTACTTGCTCGATGGAACATCGTTGCATTCGCGGCGAGTGTCTCCGTAAAAGGGACGTCACGAAAGGCGTCGGACTTTCACGCGGCAAGGGACGTTCTCCTGGGGTGCTGCGACTTGTCTGTTATCGCGAAGCTCTCCCTAAAAGAGTTGCTGCCCGTGGTAACCACTTGCTGGTCGATCATTCAGTGGGGAATATCGAGGCGGGTTGATTTGCCACTAAAGGTGTCTGTGAAAACTATTCGAAATTAACCGAGGACCCGAAGGAAACCGTACCAAAGTGTTGTCCATTATTCCTGAGCGATTGGGATCTACAGATCTTTCGGGTTGTTATGCTATTAACTATTACCGAAGAACATCCCAGGTGTCTCTGAACCTGAAAGATCCTAAAGATTCATACTTACTATATAATCCAAGTTCAATGAAGCCCCTCGATCCTCCGATCTATTGAATCTACTGAAAGACAGCGTGTTTCCTCTTAATACGTAAACACGCGCGTAGTTCCCAGCGCCTGTTTACAGCCGCGTGATCGACGCTCCATATAGATCGACCTTGATCTGCTGCGACCATTAAGAAACAAAGCCAGAGATAACCGCGATTAATTAATAATTATTAAACGCGCAGCTATCTGGGCCGAAGCTGGAAAACCTCCTCTCCACGCACCCACCCGCTCGCGTATTCACAGCAAGTACCACCTCGCAACAACAACAACAACATTCCTACGTCCAATCGATTTTAAATGCTCGCCAAGTGACTCCAAGATAGAATAACACCAATCTCAGACCCATCCAACGTAACTTCGCACTCCCTGCAGCCTACTCTCGCTCGATACATATTACCTGCCCCATCGCCCTCGTGGTTGGCGTCGTTCCCAAATGAATGGGCTCGCCCCTCGGCTCTGTCCCCCAGTTCCGCGTCCCCACCGTGCGGAGCGGTGCCCGTGCCGCGTGGACGGTTGTCCAGGCTCCAGGACGGCGACGACTGGCCGCGTAGGAGGCCGCGTATCGACCGACGGGGTACATGGAGGCGAGGAAGGAGGGCGAGGGCGGCTGCGCGTCGAGGGAGCAGCAAAGCAGGCCAACGCTGCGCGACATCGCCCGCCTCTGTATCAACACCTTCAGAGCCTTCTATGCCGGTGAGGTCGGTGCTGGGGCCGCGGCCGCACCAGGAACCCCGAGCAGATCCACCGCCTGTCGACGGGCCGAGCCGAAGGAGGCGCAGCGGGGCCCGATCATGGGCAACCTGCAGAGCGACGGACGAAAGAGGACCAAGAAGGACAGGGCCAGCACGCCTGGTTCGGTCGGAGACGGTGGTCTCGACGACGCGGATACCGGGGACGATGCTGAGACCGGCGAAGCCGACGACACCGAGACACCTGCCAGGAGCACTCCGGATGCTGCCAAGCCGGAGGGGAGGGTCGAGTTCGAGAAGGTGCGGGTGCCCAAGAGACAGGCGCCTAAACCACCCGGATCCGCCGTGAGAAAGGTCAGGGTAGAGGCCGGGCAACCTCCTCGTGTCTTCTTTTGTGCTTTCCTCGGGGATGAGGCTGTGGTTGAGTTTTAATGGAGGGTGAATCGAAATTCACCCAAGTGGGGAGGGGAACGCGGGGCTCTACAAGTTATCCTCCATTCACGAAATATTCTACCGCTAGGTTACATCTTATCGATGCACGATATTAAGAAATTCATTCGAATCAATGTTATATAGGTACACGAGGGCTCGGTTCGTTAATGGTTTCTGGAAACCATGTACTCCGCTGTCGCCTGCTCCGAGGAAAACTAGTCTACGATCTATACCATTACATAAAAATGTTCGTGTCATTAATGTATCTCTGTTTAAAAGCGCAAAACTCCAAAACTACTGCATCGATTTCGACGAACCTTATACCGGAGGAATCTTTCTTTTAATGGGCCTGCTATAGGCTATAGAATAATTGAAAAATCCACGTGCAGAGGGCGCTACGCTTATTTTTAAAATTAAATGTTAAATTAAACGAGAACAGAAAGTCTAATTTATATCTTAGCGAAGCACGGGTACTCTGCCAGTCCTGAATAATAATAATAGTAATATTAAACTAATGCCCGAGCGTCACATGTTTTCCAAATGCCGAGCGATATCGGTGACCGTAGAGATCACGGCAATCGGCAAAATTGAGTTTACGTTTTCTTGGCATTTGAAACAGATCGCGCAGCCGGAGGCTGACGCCCCCGAGAGGTCTTCCGCGCAGCGGGAGAGGCCC
Source organism: Andrena cerasifolii (assembly GCF_050908995.1). Taxonomy (NCBI): domain Eukaryota; kingdom Metazoa; phylum Arthropoda; class Insecta; order Hymenoptera; family Andrenidae; genus Andrena; species Andrena cerasifolii. Next base: position 9,684,252 of record NC_135124.1, on the reverse strand, counting down.
GAAGGTGAGGATGGATCTCAACGATCGACGGACACGGTGGAATCGGCAGAGACGGGGGCGGAACCGGAGGCCTCGGACACGCTGGTGCCAGCGGTCTCCGGTCAGCGGCAAGGGCTAGCGTTCCTGGTCACGGACTCCTGGCGACTGGCGAACAAGAGCCTCGTGGTCACGGAGATGTCGTTGCCGCCCAGCCAGGAGTCGTCCAGCGACAGCGTCTTCACCGATCCCGAGGAAGTTACAGGTGCCGCGGAACCTGGGAAGAAAGACGCGCCCGCTATCGCCTCGTCGACGTCCACGGAGGAGAAGGCGTTCGTAGACGCGAAGAATCACGGGGTCGCGTCCCCCTTGTCCCCTATTCTGGGTGAGTGTCCATTCACAGCGTGCTTCTACAGGCTTGGGTTGATCGAGCGGGAAATTGACGAGCGAAAGCCTGCATAACCGAGGTAGACACTCGTGTGAAGCTTGATAAAGGTGGAGGGGATAGGATGCGACTGTTTTCAAAGCATACAGGACGTTCCAAAGTTACTAGCCCGTTTCTACTATGCGTTAAAAGCCCGGCGACTATCCCCACCATTTCTTGGAATCCTTTGTTTCCTCTCGCGAATCTACATACAACTCCTCCGTACAATTTCCTCCCGATTACAACGCAATTTTTATTTGCCGCCCAAATTCACTCGAAGGGGGTGAAATTAACTCCTTTTGGTAAAAAAATTATCTTACAGTTCACGAGTTGTAACACAAAATCAGAACACAACCAGATTTTCAGGGGTCGATCCTTCACTCCTTAGAGTGAATTTGGGCAGAAAATAAAAATTGCGTTTTAATCAGCAGGAAATTCTCTACATATTCACAAAGTTTCAGAATTTTTTGAATTTCCGGGTTCGAGATGTTCCCTTGTTAGTTATGTGCACGGTGTTTCGATTGGAGGGAATTGAAAGGGTACACAGGGCGGATTTTGATAAAGGGCTAGGCAGGCTGCACCCTAGGGCGACAAAGAAATTGGAAAAGGTTGAAACCAGTGGCGCGCTCGGAATTTATTTTTGGGGGGTGTCGAGTCGAACGGATAAGAATATTTTTGAAAAAATTTATACAAGGAATAAAATCCAGTTTTCTTCTCCTTTTCCAAAACCCCTCCTTTGGAGGGTCCAGAGCCCCTTGGCCTCCCTCTGGTTGCTCCTCTGGTTAAAACACAGAGACTTGAGACAACTTTCAACTTTCTTTTCACGTAGCAAATTATCAATAACTCATATATGAGTCGTCATGTTAAATTAATTTGAACATTATCTCAACTCTTTTAGATTAAAATATTTTACGAGATTTCTCGAAGAGGGCCGCAGATGTTTCTCAATACAAATAAACACCCCGTACAATAATCACCCCTTCGAGGGATAAACTTTGAAGCGTCCTGTACTGTAAAAAACGTTCGGAGACTTCAAGGGAACCGTAGCTGTTTGCGAAGATGCTCGCGAATAGCCGACAACGATAGTACGCTCCAGATTAGCGCCAGTAATTGATAAGAGGAAGCGATAAGGGTTATCGGAGGGGGGCGTGATTTCGCCACGTGTCGCACTCGTGCTTCCGCAGTCGGGCGCGTTCCGCTGCAAGCTATGGAGCGCTTCCTTTCTCGCGTGCAAAGTTCCTCGAGTCTCGCTAAAAGATTACGGTCCGAGCCTCGGGAAAATAGACTCACGCTCCGCGCAGATCGCCATCGGCCCTTTTCACCGTCGCCTCGCGTTACCAGCGAACTAGATGGCTCGGCGATTCGCGATTATCTCGCCTCCGTCAGAGGTTAACGCGTCCATGTATGCTAATCGCGCTAGGTTCGCCGCATTGCGGAGGACAGAAACGCGGCCGTCGACGAGACCGCTTGGACTCTTCGAGTCTCTGCTAGCGCGCTGATCTCCTCTAAACTCCAAACTGTTCCGTGGCTCGAGGGCCGACCAAGGGCGAAGGAGAGTGGGCACCAATGCTGGACGAAGTCCCGAATTGCATCGAAGATGAAAACGGAGTTGCATCCTCTTGCTTGCCCTCTGTCCTTACAGATAGCACAGGTTCGCCGGTTCTTTCGATCCCAGAGGGAGTCGTGGCAGGGAGAAAGCGAGAGAAAACGAGTAGAGGAGGGTGCTATTGAAAGAAGACACGTTTGATCTTGCAGAGCGACGACTCGTCAACTCCCTGATCTCGGCCCTGCCTGAGCAACTCAAGTGGCGGCTGACGAAGGCGGAAACTGAGCAATTCGCGACCAGACTCATCTCCAGACTCATCTCCGATGGCCTGCTCAATTCGATCACCCTAGACAGTGTCGCTCAGAGCAAGGATGTCGGGGTAAGAGGCACGGGAAGAATCTGGATCGCGGTTCGAGAGCTGCGATTGATGCGAGTACTTTTCAGGAAGGACAGCCAGAGTGCAAGGCCTCGGTGTCAGTGTCTGCTAGCTTGAATTCGGAGGGAGGCTCCTGCAAGGATCGTCGGGATTCGGAGAAGGAGACGTTGAGGCGCGAGGTCGAGCGACTTCGCGAGTTGACGAAGAATGCGGGGAAGACGACCCAAGGGAAATCCACGCAGACGTCCCCTACGACTGTCGTCCCCGAGGAAAGCAAAGGGGACACCTCGGAGAGGAGAAAGTCTTCGGAGGAGGCGAGTGTTTGGGATGGTACGCTCAAGGAACAGCAGCCCACGACGGAGAGTCCTTCGACACTGGTTGCAAGTGGCTCCAAGGATGCGAAAGGTGCGGGGAATGAGGCGTCAATGAGTGCTTCGCGGTTATCTGCGCCAGCTTCTTCTCCACTGCCACCCTCAGCTTCATCCCCGCCTGCATACTTCAACGTCTCCTGCCCACCACCACCTCCGCCGCCTCCTCCTCCACCTTCTCCTTTTCTAGATCATCGCTCTCTTAACGATTCTAGTTCAGCTTCTTTACCTCAAGCTCCCTCGTTTTTCATACCACCTCCACCGCCGCTACCACCCTCCACGTGTCCATTGCAGTCGCTCCCCTCGCCCAGGAGTATAAGTTCCTTTTCTGCAGTACCACCACCTCCGCCTCCTCCGCTACCTGCACCACAGTTCCTGCAACCTCTGACTGGAGAAATACCTGGAGCACCACCCGCTCCGCCTCCGCCTCCACCTCCTCCACCTCCGTCTCCAGCACCGTCGATCGGAATAGCGAAAGGAATTCCACCTCCTCCACCTCCCCCGCAATCTCCTCTGTCAGGGCCCATGATCGGCTCTCTGATACATCGTCCGTCTATCCCACCTCCACCACCTCCCCCAGCACCGTCGATAGGCGCGGTTCCTGGCGTACCCGCGCCTCCGCCTCCTCCACCGCCACCACCCACGCCTTTCGGCGGAATTCCACCTCCACCACCTCCTCCACCTCCCATGGGAAACATACTCGGAGGACCACCACCGCCGATGGCTGCGATGCACGGAGGCCCTCCACCGCCTCCTCCTCCTCCGCCTATGGGTGTCCCTGGAGGTCCTCCGCCACCTCCACCTCCGCCGGGAGTGCAAGGACCCTGCCCCCTGCCCGCGCCACCATCTGGAGGTTGGAACCCAGCCAGCAGAGCGTGTGAGTAATAGAACAGAAAGCGTCGTGTGACGCATGTGTAATGGAGATTTTCGATTGACTAGATCTTCAGATGAGATCTTCATCGTTTAGGCATGAGGAAAGAGCCCCAGTGCCCAGAGGTGCCCATGAAGCCGCTCTACTGGACGAGGATACTGGTCCCCGCGGTGCCGACCGAGCGTGGTTCCGTCGAAACGTCCGACTCTCCCGTTCAGGTGATAAAATTCTGGGGTGAAACTAATAGAATGGGAGTGAAACTAATAGAATGGGAGTGAAAGAACACTGCGCCAGCTTGTTATTCACGGAGATGACCGGGACCAAGAGGGGTCTTTCACGCGATTCTCGATTTTTCACAGGTTCCACTGTGGCTGGAGCTGGAGGAAGAGAAAAACGTGGACATGAAAGAGTTCGCCGGCCTTTTCTCGCGGCAGGTGACCGAGAGAAAGCCGGTAAAAAAGGTGGACGAGACTTCGAGGCCTTCTAAAGTGCAGCCGGCGAAGATCCTCGACTCGAAGCGATCGAAAACGGTGGGGATCCTCGAGAAGAGCTTGCACGTGGATTTCTGCGAGGTGGAGAACGCGGTGTACAACTTGGACACGAGCGTGGTCAGCTTGGAAGCTTTGCAGCAGATATACGAAATTGTGAGGTCCACGTCATGTCCACGTTTTTCGACGAGGTTTGCTCCCTCGATACGCGGTCTTCAACGATCCAATTTTCCCCAGAGGCCGACTGCGAAGGAGCTAGAGGAGATACGAGCTTTCGAGGAAGCCAACCCAGACGTGCCCCTGGACCGACCGGAAGTCTTCCTGAAGAAGCTGGCCAGCATAAACCACTTCACGGAGAGGATAGCCTGTCTCATGTTCCAGACAGAGTCCAGCGACGCGATCTCCTCGGTCTCCTCTAAATTAACGAACCTGCGAACCACCTGCGACTTCCTCCGAAGCTCCAGCTCCCTGAAGAAGGTGATCGCGCTGATCTTAACCCTAGGTAACTACATGAACGGCGGGAACAGGACGAGAGGACAGGCCGACGGTTTCGACCTTGAAATCCTCGGGAAGCTGAGGGACGTGAAATCTAACGTGCCGGGGATCACACTGCTTCACTACGTCGTGAGAGCTAGACTGGCTCAAGAGAAGGATCACAACTTCGAGGAGCCACTGCCGTTACCGGTCCCCGAACCGGCGGACGTCGAGGCTGCCTCGACGATCAACTTCGAGAACATCTCCAGCGAGCTTGAGAGGCTAGGGAAGGAGCTGCAAGGTGACTTGTTACATTTACTGGTTTAGACGTCTCACCTTATACCCCTGTTCTGCGCAGCTTGCACGGAGAAGTGCGACAAAGTGGTGCGAGCAGACCCAGAGGCGTCGGGTCCATTCAAGGAGAAAATGGACGCGTTCTTCCGCGAAGCCACCGCGGAACTGGCGAACGAACAGGAGGCACTAGTCGAGGCGAGGAACAAGTTCAAAGCTGTGATGCAGTTCTATCAATACACTCCTAAGGGGGCCACCCTAGACACGGCTGATCCCAATGCGTTCTTCGTCCTCTGGCTGGGTTTCTGTCAGGAGTTGAAGGTACAGAGGGTGTTTCTAAAATCACGGGCGTAGCGTTCACAGTGTCTATTCTATTTGTAGGATATTTGGAAGAAGGAGCAGCAGAGGATACGCAAGGAACGAGTGGAAGAGATGAGGAAGAAATACGAGAGCAAGACTAAGGTGGAGAAGCTGAAGCTGAACGCGACGGGGCTGAAGGCGCGGCTCCAGAAGCTCTCGCGCAAGTAGTGGATTTTTGTTAACGTTTCTTCAACCATCGAGATGCTAGGCTTCGAGCGAGGATACAGTCTGGCTTGCCGCGGTACGGGCAGCTGTTGGATCGATCGACCGATCCGTCCTTCTTACGGCACTAATTTCGATATAGAATAACGATTCTATCGCGTAGACACTGCGTACTATGTTGATTGGTGAATCTGTATAATTTGTATATACGATGTTTTCGCGGTCGAGAGAATTCGATGATTAATAATAAACGATACTTTTTACACACCTGTCTCTTCTTACCTCCCTCGCCCCGCGGAGACAGGAAAATGGTAATCGTGACCTTTTTGGTGTCAAATGCGTGTGCGTTTGCGTATATTTCTTTCTCCACTGCAATTGGTTAGCGACGATACAGAACCTTCAAGTAAAGCGACAAAACAGGGATTAACATTTAAGAATAGTTAATTGATTAATCGCATCATCGTACGAGCCGTGCTATCACGATTTAATCGCATCTAGAACATAAAACTGAAAGAAAGAAGAAAACGCTCCCGGAGGATTGCTTTTCCGCTGGGGCAAATAGACTTGATCCGGTGCGAGCCCGCCGGGGTCGAGCGGGCGTTTCGTTTTCGAGACAGAACACGCGCACCTCCGTTCTCGCGCGGCCCCCCTTCTCTCTGCTCAATTCATCCGTGCCCTGGTTCGCTTACGGCAGGCAGGTACGATTCGCGCGGAAGCGGCACGGCGATTAGACTTTTAAGGCAATCGTTGCGTGTAGCGTATAACTCGTGTCTTTCTAGGAAACTGTCTTATTCGCGGAGTGGTTCCCGATCGCGACACCGAGCAGGAGAATCGAGCAATATATACATCGTGCTTTCCCAAACATTTCTTCCTTCCCCTCTCCACACCCTCAAGAAAACGGTAATAAAATCGCCACGTCCCTTCCTGTTCGTCGTTCCCCATCCCTCCGGCTCTCTCTCCGTCCACAAAGACCAAAAAAAAAAGAGAGAGAGAGCGAGAGAGAGAGAGAGACGTAGAAGGGAGCAGAAACAGCGAGACGCAGATCGATCGGAAAGAGATGAGCGCATCGCCGAATGCCCCCTTTGCTTTTCCTCGAGGGATGGGAAACCGTTACTCGCGTGTGTGTGTGTGTGTGTGTTTCTGTGTTACGGCTGGTAAAAACCTAGTCCTATCGGATAACGTAAAATTACATTACATTAATATATATTTATATATAATAAATCGTTATCACTATTCTCTGTCGGTAAAGAAACTTATTTACGAAAAAAGAGTTAATCGATGCGCCGGAAATGGGGCACGGAACGGAGACGCGCCAACCCCCCCTTTACGTAGGCGTCGTCCGCGACGCCACGTTACGTACAAACTGCGCCGAGTCACCGTTCTCCGACAATTCTCCTCTCTTTGGATCGCGCCACGCGTCCATTATCGCGCTCTCTACGCATCATTTTTACAAAATAGTTCGATAATAAATGTTAAGCTCTTTCACACTCGGTCCTAGACGCGCCCGAGAAGGGTGGACGCCCAACGCTCCATCCTATCGTAATCGAACTCGAGATTGAGAAGCAAAATAACAGACGGGCGTACACTTGCCTCCCTTCCGGGGGTGTCCTCGCGGGTATTCGTTATTACACGTAATCATTACACTATCCTAAGCGTTGCGGTCGACAAGAAAAAAAAATCCCCCCCCCCCGATTCCCACCCACTTTTCCCCTGTATAAAGAAGCCGACGATCCTTCATCGTCGACGATCACTGTTTCGAGAATAAGTTTGGCCTTTTCGTTAGAAGTGACTATAAGCGACGCTCGGCTACTACAATCGGAACGGCGCCCGCTGGTCGATCGGCGTTGGCTTCCCTTTCCGGTGCGTGGTCGGTGTCGTCGACACGGACGTGTCCGAGGCGCCCGACGGCTTCCTGGACAGCTTCAGGGATGGCGGCAGTGGCGTGCTCGATCCGCTGGACGGTGTCCTCGTTCTAGGAAAGCATCAAGATTAGCGTCACACTCTGCCCTGCAGCCCACCAGTGGCGTTAAACGATTGTTAATCGCGATCCCCTCGAACGATCCTGTCGCGCGTTCGAGATACGCTACCTGGTCGGCTTGGAGCGTATCTAGTACAGGGATCTTGAAAACTGGGTAATTGCGTGGCTGGTTATAGTAAGGGCGAAGGATTCTGCTGGCAATGTCCTTTGATTTAACTGCGAGGAGAAAGGGTAGCTTTTGGCCGTCCACAAAGTGCTGGAAGCTACCTTGGGCAGCCAGGATCCTTCGCCCTTTACTAGAGCGCAACCGAGTAGACCGTATTACCCTATATACACAAGTACTACACCCGTTAATTGCACACTCGGGTGCCAAGTCTGCCCGTCCGGGTTCATTCGGCACGGTTTCACAAGCGACAAAACCACAGTAAACCGAGTCGGACCGAAACGATGATTACCTAGCTTGCTTAACGGCCGACGAGGTGTTAGTTGCTGAATTTGTACACATCGAGCTGCTCCTGGCGTTAGAAAACAGACACGACAGTGGGTTAGTTAGAACGTCACAAGCGGTGCGGTGTTAACGGCCGTTAAATGGAGCGAAAACAGCAAACCAAACTCCGCGGTGAAAGGATCCGTCGAATGCAAACGCTCTGGCGAACTTAGCTGGGCGAGTCACGAATTGGAAAGCAAGCCGATTGGAAGCTGCCGACTTAAGGCGCCGAGCGGGTGCATTCGTCGAAGCTGACAGAGTAGGGGAAAGCAAAGAAACGCTGTCCACCATTCGCTCGGCGAATGGCGCGGTAAGCACGCAGGAACGGGAACAAAAGAGATACTTGTGCGGCATGCATGTAAAAACGCACTCTGTACAGGAGGTGCCGAGTGAAAAGAAAAGCGAGTTATTTATATCGTTAAGAGCAGAGGAAACAGTTCAGCCATACCCGGTAGAATCGGTAGAAACCGTCGAGTGGTTGCTTTGCGTGGAATGAGTGGAAATATTGCTGGTCGTCGATTGCGGGGATTTTATATCCGTGCCCACGTACACGGGGATCCTCGAGCGGCTAAACCATCACCATCGAATCATCAGTTTATTGTCGCCGAGTCATTCGCAATTGTCGTTGAAACTAAAGCTCGAATGATAACTGAACCGAACAACAGTGTGAACCCAATCGCAAAACCCGAGGGGGATGAAATTAAGAAGAGAAACAAAAGGGACGGCGAATAATTAAATGAACCACCACCACTGCCGCGAGCATTGCTTTTCAGTAGGCGCATGAATTTCGAATGAGTGATTAGCTTCGAGTTGTTCGAGCCACCGGCCACCAATGGTTATTTCAGAATCGCCCCGACCAGTACAGTGAAAGAGATTAAAGCTTTAAAGCCAGTCGCCATTTCGCCGACTCCGATAATCGTTAATCTGGGTTTACCTGATCGGTGTGCCGACACCAGTCAGGGTTGGAATGCTCGAAGCTCTATGGATTGTGCCAAACCTAAAAAAATGTTATTAACCAGATACACGTTAATGGTCGTTAACCTACGCGTGAGCACCTAGTGCGTTAATAATGCGTGAGACGGGGATGTGGGGCGTCCTGAATCGCGTCGTTCTTTCGCGACGATAAAAAAAAAACAAAAAGGATAGAGATAGACAGAGAGGTAAAGGGAAAAATAAAAATAAAAGGAAACAAAAACGGTAAAAGGTAGAAAAAATGCCTGCGGGGAGCTAAAATTATGAGCATCGTACTTCGTGCACACAGAGGACACGTCGAGTAAAAGATTCATTCCTAAGATATTCGTGGGGTCAGATGCGGATACGTACACGTTCCTCGTTAATCTATAATCACCGGATGTACTCTCTGAGATGCGAGAAAAATCATCACGATCTATGGTACTTGGCAAGATGCGAGTTAGTCTGTTCCTTGTAATCTCTATGCGACCTCCGTCCGAATCTTTCTTGCGGTATGTTTTTATCGAGTGAACACAGAAGTGATGGGACTGATGGATGCGTGTACGAACCTCGATGGAACGCCGCTAGCTGGGCTAACCAGACCGGTGGGCGTCCTGGGTCGTGAACTCGAGCCGTTCACCGGCGTTCCCAGCCTCTTTCCTGACACGCTGTTGTGCCTGCTCGAGGTCGGGGTGTTTCCTGTCGTGCTGACTGTCGTCCTGCGCGGAATACGGCTCAAGTTCGTCGAGTCGTCTGCAAATAAAAGGGAGGTCTAACTTAACATTCAGGAGGACTGAAAAGCGACGTCACAGGTTCCGCAAGAGTATCGTAGATTTTAAGAATAAAGGAGAATCCCTGTTGAACTTTGCTAGCTTAACTCTTTCGCTGTGGTATTCGACTATAGTCGAACTATAGTTCTCCGAAACCGTAAATTGAAAGTTAAATTTTTCTTTCTTATTCGTCTGTAATTGACACTTTTCAAGAATCATCCGCGAATTGAAATACGCAGCGAAAGGGTTAAAGAGCAGCTACGCGAGGAGATGAGAAGATGCAAGTAGTACAGGTAAACGATAAGTGACACTTGCCAGTGCTGTCGAGTGACTGCGTGGAACCGTAGCGACTGGGTGGTTTGCTGCCTTGTCTGGAGGCAGGCCTGCTTCCTGGTCTGCTGGTTGGTCTGGACGTCGGTCTCGACGCTGGTCTACTCGATGGCCGACTACCTCCTGCGATTAAACACGCGTTAATAAAGTACTCGCCGATTAAGGAGCAGTGAGCTTAGATACCTCAGCGACTCGATATCTCGCGATGGGATTTACCTGGCGTGATGCCACTTCTGTAGGGGGTGCTGGTCTTCCTGGCGGAGCCAATCCTGAAGGAGCTCTCGTTGTCGCTCAGGCTGTCCGGCGTCCCGGCGCTCAGCGAGGAGCGCGAGGCTCTCGTCTGCCCCATGGGAACGCTTCGCGCGCTGCGTTCCCTCACCTACGCGACAGAAATCATAGCTCGGGTACACGAAACGATGGGGATCGGAGCAGAGAAGATGCGTGTTCTACCGTGTAGAGACAGATTAGGCGAACAAACAGACAGACAAACAGCGGGAGTCGTTCGAATGGTCGACGCGCTAATGGGGCGCGTCGATGCTGTTGGTTACAGCGATACGCGTCGAATCGCCGGCCGGGTGGGAACGAATTTAACAGAGGGACGGTTCTTGTCTCTTTCGTGAAAATTTTGAAGATTCCCATTGGCCAGGAGACCCTCTCGACGGTATCGCGCAACAACATTGCTTCGCGATGCTGCTCGGTCGTTCGTTTAGAACCTTTCAACGCCACCGATGCGAACCAGAGACCGATCGATCGATCGAAGGAAACAACGCGAGAGAAATTAAAAAAAATAACAACCAGAGAGATAGAGAGAGGGCGTGAGAAACCACCGTAATAGACAGATTTACGTCTAGGAAACAAAACAAAAAACGAAAGAAATATCCATGCAAACTTACCAGAGGAAGTTGGGAGAGATAGAGTAGCTTATGGTGATTCGAAGTGTCTCCGATCAACGCCACTATGCACGCACCAATACAGCAATACAGGAGAGATCGTTATGCATAATAATCGATACCAGTAGTAACACCGTAAACACGGCACGCGAATCGCGCTGGATCTCGCGGGAGTATCGACCGATACCGTGTGTCTGGGACATGCTCGACACCCTCTACTGTCCCACTGGTGCAAGGGAGAAACAGGTACATACTTCTCTCCCTTGCGCTACCGGCACCGTCGCCGGCCGCACATTGGAGCGGCCGCCTTTACCGCCCGCGGATCTTCGAGGGCGTCGATTGTTCTACGGGGGAGGGGGAGATCGTTCAGAGGCATCCAAATTGAAATCAGACCGACCCAGGGTCGAAACGAAACACAGTAAACCGCGAGACTAAAACGAACCGATACGAAAGGGGCGCGATGCATGCGGTCGTTAAAAATTACCAATCGATAAAGAACTCGCGAGTCGATGCACCTGAGTCGTGATAATATGAAGGTCGGTGATCGAGCCAATCTACCAGCTCTGCCGCATGCAGGATCCTCGATCAAAAGCTGTATTATATGCAGCGCGTCGACTTGCGGGTCGCGAGAACCGAGCGCAGACGAAGATCGCCGTGGCGGGTAGCTGAGGGCAGCGACAGCGGCAGCGCAAAAATCAAAACTGAAAAAGGGTGGAGGCTTCGTCGCAAGGATCGCGACGAAATCGCGCGCTCCATCGGTCGCCTAACGATGGCCGTGTAGCGTAAAGCGCACTCGAGTGACAGCAAAGAGGAGCTCGAAATGAAAAGTGGATGGAAAACCAAACTGAAAACTGAAAAGATAGACACGCAAAAGGATGCAACAAAGGAGGAAAAAAAAAACTGTAAATAAAAGGAGACAGATCATCGGGGGTACACCACCGTGTGTCACAACCAACGACAGCAGAACTTAGAGAAGAAGTAGACTTTAGTTTCTTATTTACCCAATGATAAGAGGGGGCGTGCATGTGGAGGGGATACGAGCACGGGAGGTCCTCCTTTTGCCTCAAACTCTCAAATATCGGCGTCAGCTGGCTCATAAACTCCTCCGCTACACCACAAACGAAAAGTTTAGGAATGGCGCCACTTTCCCATGCGTGGGCGGACCGTTCTCGCTGGCCTTCGTCCGTCGCCGTGGCGGACGCCTGGAGCCTTCGACCGATTCACCCACGAAAAAGAGATCCACCGACCGCGAGAGCCTTCGTTAAAGGATCCTTCGGTCGAAGCGTCCACCGTTCGCTCCCGGACGACGGACAACCCGAGCGTCGCGATCCCGACGTGGACGTCGGGTCGCGACAATACGGGAACAGAGAGAAATAGAAAAGACAGTAGAGATAGATAGATAGACAGACAGACAGATAAGACAGAATCTCGTGAAATCGCATCTCCTGAGGTCAGGTACTATTCCCTCTCGACGAGCCAAGGAGCTCGGTTCACAGCGCGACCTTCGATTATTATATCCCGGTGTATCGAGCACGCGGATATCAGCGTGGCTGGGTTCAAGGGCGGCCAAGGACTCGGGGTGGGTTGGACCTGGCTGAAAACTGAAAGGGAGCGTGGGAGGCGGTCGGAGAAAATGGTTCTGAGACTTAAGCGGCTACCTCGAGGTGCGTGGCTGGTTCTAGGGTAGCTCTAGGTGCGACGATTGCTACCGTCCTTCAAGCTGACATGCTCGCATGCGAGGATAGAGAGAAGAGAAGATTCGATTAACCTGCTGTCCTCTCAACAACTGGTACTTACCCCCAAACAGAGGACTCGTACGAACGACATCGACGGGCTTTGGTAACACCAAAGAGAAAAGGGGTGGGGGACGGGGCAAGCCAAGACAGTTTCGATAGTACAGACATGGGGTGGGATCTACGTGCGGCGTTGCGATCGAGAACCAAGGAAACTCCGCCGGAGCGTCGGTGGAACGTCGATCTGGCGTTTCAGGGCTGAACGGATCAACGAACGATCCAGCGATCCAGTTTGCATCGTGTCTGGTCTCTCCGTCGAACGAGGGGGGAGGGGGGGGAGTACAGGCTCGAGTCGAACGCGTGACTCGATGTAGAGGTATAGACAGAGTGATAACGAGTAGTCGAGGCCCGTGGATGGATCGTGATCGCGGGGGTGGCCGCGAGTGGCGGTAGACGTGGCTCGTCTCGGGGCACGAGCGGTCACGGTCCATCGACGGCGAGGAGAGAATGGTGACGTTACCTTGGTGATGGGTCCGGCGTTCGCGGATGAGATTTGCGCACGCTGCAGCGTCGAGGTCGGGCTCGGCTTCGATCTGAACGCCGTCATTGTCTGGCTGACGCCGTCCGCCAATATGAATTGCTCTCGCAGCTCGATATTCGTTCTTCCCTTGGCTACAGAGTGTGTTGCGTGCACGCAAGTTAGAAGGAAGCCGTTACAGGACACGTATGCCGGGATTTAAGAGGGGGTGTTTCGAAATACAGTAGAGAATGAGTATTTTTGTACAGAGAGGCGGAGAGATAGACAGAGCACACAGAGAGAGAGAGAGATAGAGAGAGAGAGAGAGAAAGAGGGAGAGTAAAACAGAAAGCGGATAATTAACGGGCAGCCGACAGGTAGAGTCGCGTTTGTGTGTGTTTTTTTTTTAAATTGTTTCACCGATCCCATTATAGGATGGTGCAAATCAGAGCGATCGGAGGGTGGATAGTAAGTGAAGCGACGAGTCATGCCGCGTTGTAAACAGCGGGGAATCGATGGTTTTCGAAAATGATCCCCAAGGATGCGCAGGAGAGGATAGTCAGAGCAGATAGTAAGTAGAGTGTGTAGAGGTACATAGGCGGCAGTAGCGACAGTAAGTTAGAGCGATGCCAGCGGCGTACACGGTATGTATGTGTGCGAGTGTACAGTGGTAACAAAAAAAAAAGAAAAGAAATACAGTGTATTACAGAAGAGTAGAGTGGCCGAATTTAGCGTCCCTCGCGGCGGAAGTCGAGGAACCGCTTTGATTTGTAAAGAGATCGCGAAGGTTGTCTTATCGCACCGATCTCGGCGTAGAGTTCCCGTTAATTACGCTTCAGCGGTACGGGGAGAGGGCATGCGATGGACGTCGACGTCGAGAGTCACTGTGATCTAGAAATTCAATTGAAATCAATGCTGCTAAGCTTTACTCGTGATAAATTAGAGTCACAAGTGGCGACGCGAGTAGGGGGGGTTGACTCTCGACGACGACGATGAGACAGGGTAGTAACGCGTAGTTTCGACAAAGGGTGCCACCGAGTAGACAGGACGACGTCCAGGAGACGGAGTTCGTGTCGTTCCGGCGAATAATGAAAGCTAAGATGATCAGAGTGGATGAGAACGACGGTGCTAATTGACGTAGAGAACGCGAGCACGGTTGTTTGTTACAGGGTAACTCAAGATTGCATGCCACTTTAATTTACACACACGCGCGCACGTACGTACACACACACGCACGCACGCACGCACACAACAGACGCGAGAGTTCTGTACAACGAAGACACGCGGGGCGAGGAAGCAGTGACGTATGTAACACGAACAAATATACGTATCATGCAGGACATACGAATAACGCAGACTTCGTGGCCAGTGCGATCTCGTGATTGCATTTTTTCGAGCGTGGCAAATGATGCTTTTATCGAGGTTTCTGGACGGGACCGTGTGGTCAATGATCTGTGAAGACGTACGAGCCACGAATCGCGATTAATCCCATATAAAAAGATTCTCACCGAGCGGACACCAACCCTCATGTTGTTCCGGTTTGTTAGGGTCCGGTATCGGCATTAGAAAAACTTGACGAGTTAATCACGATTTGAGGGGTTTAGTTGGTCCGTTACTTTCCTCTATTATTAGTGTTGTAAGTTAAACGAAGGCATGCAGATATTCCATGAACTCGATGCGCAATTAAAAACGTACACGTGAGATGATATACGTCAGATAGGTACGACGGCAAACTAGTGCGCAAGTAAAACGAGATGTATCTGAATGATGACAGGGCCAAACGGGGAGGATGTTGGGTTCTGGAAGGCGGGAGGATGTTGACAGAGGGTCGGGCGACGTTAGTGGACTAATGAGAAGCGATATGAGTCTCTTAAAGTACCAAGATACTCTATTTACTATGATGATCGATCGATCGCGTTCCACGAGCTGTAATGCAAGCAAAGTTTCATACGAGAGGTGATAGCTGAAGTTGCAATCATAGAAATACCTCGAATAATTAGAGGACGTCCCAATTAAGTAGAATGGCAACTATAGAAGCTCAGAAATGATACAGAAAACTTGGCAATTTATTTCATCCTCCAATGGCCCTAAGTAAACTGATCCAAATCGAGACCTCGATAACAAGCTACTCGTGGAACGCGACCGTTCGTTCGTAATTAGTGAGAAAGCCCAAACGAGACCTAGCAAATACGCAGGTAGAGGTACACGCGAAGCGGAGGCGTGTGCTACGGGGGCACGCTTCCATCTTCAGCTTTTGTACGACACCCGGTGCTAAGATGTGGTCGTCCAAGGTTAATGATATTAGTCACGCTCTCACATATAATCGTACCTCAGGAGCTGAGATCGTGCACGTACGTAAAAATGCACCAAACGAGGGTAAAATGCGACGCATGAAAATGAACGTTCGCGTTAGTGATCGTCACGGGGAATGAATCTGTTTAGTACTAGTGGAGAGATGGGTCGCGTCTGTTACGAGCGCTCGCGACGTTCCCGAGGCAGCGGGCAACGATCGAGAGCCGGAGCTTAGTACCGATGGGGCAAACGCAAACGACACAACTCAACGAAACGTAAAAGAAAAGCACGTTAGTGAACGGATACTGAAAGAACAAACGGTCAATACAAGCCCACACGCGTCGCTATACGGTAACAGAAAGATAAACGCGTTTAGCTGCCTCTTTGGATGGGAGAGAGGAGAAGGGACAGTGTGAAATATTGTATATCGAGAACCGTGTGGGACGGAACAGTCGAAGGAGGCTTGAAAAACCGCGAGGAGTCGTTCATTCGCTCCAATAGATTCGTAGTCGTACTTAAACATCTAAACCCGATTTTCATCGATTCCGACGGAATATACTCGGCGATAACGGAGTATAGAGAGAAAGAGAGACAGAGAGAAGATGGGAGAAATACTCACCGCGGCAAGGGTCATTTTTTAATAGAAATTCGTCCAAGGCTACCCATCCGCCACCCACTCGCACCATCACGGTGGATCGTAGGATTCGAACCAATCGCAGCTTCTGGCTGTCACCGAACTGTAAAACAAGAGCGATTAACACTGTGCACCGTGACAGTTCTCGATTTCTTTGTTCCAAGGGTCCCCCGCTCACCCTGTACTTTCCCTCGCCGACCTGGAACACCCTAAACTTCTGTCGACAGGTGCAGAGCATCACCAACCGTTTCACTTCGTCGTGGATCTTATCCGTATCGTTGTAGGTTCTTCGTTCCTCCCAGTCCGGTCTCAGCGCTGCGATGAACTCTTTCCAGTCGATCAGCCCCTCGCCATGGCGGTCGAACAGGTCTGCGACTGCTCCCATTTCTAGTCTCGAGGTCTCGAACTCTGCAGCGACAGGGCGAGTTAAAGGAGATCGATTATGAAATAAATGCGCGATAAGGAAGGAGGACTGACTGGTGTTCATGATTCCTTGAATGAAGTCCTCGCGTGGTATCAGGCCGTCGTTGTTCTTGTCCATCTTCCTGAAGAGGTCCGTTAGCCTGGACTTCTTGTGGTTCATGAACTTGAGGAACTGAAACAGAGCAGTGGCGTTCGTCAGTTTCAGATTTCGAAGAAAGTCTCCTTCTATATGCTTACCCTCTTACGCCAATCCTCCCAGCTGAAGTTCGCGACACGGTCCAGCTCCTGGATGTAATTATACTTGTCCTGAAGTCTACGCTGCCGTTCCCAGGCCAGCATCCAAACATGCCTCCATCTGTCCCAGAGCAGTTTCACCCTCGGGCTACGGAACTCCGGTTCTGCGCCCTTGCTGTGGACGAGAAAGGTAAACGTCACTCCCATTCGCTACCAATGTTCACCTATCGCGCGTAACCAAAGCATGAGAAGCAAAGAAAGCGAATGGACGATGGAAAAAAATCCTTGAACCACCTTAATGAACCGCGAAACTATAATCACTCTGTTGAAAACTAGAAACTAAAAAGAGAAAGTATAAAGAGGAATAAAAGATAAACACGCAGTGGAGGCAAGAAAATCGTTCAGCTAAGGGACTCGAATAAACACAAACGCGATTGAACTGCACAGAAATCAGAAGACACTTCGGAAGATGTTAGGGTGAAAAGCAGAGCACGGGCGAGCAGAGAATCCAAGTAAGGGTGGGTGTGACGAACCTTCCTTTGGGTGGGAACCGTGGGCCGATGTGCGGCAACGAGTCTGGCGTTCTGTCGCGACCTGGGCTGGCTCGGCTAAACAGGAACATGCGTCACATCACTCGACACTTCTACCGGATAAACACGCACCACCGGAACTAGCGCCATGGTGCAGCGACCGCCGTGTCCCAACTGGCGGCCGCCCCCGCGGCTAACTCATACGAGCGAGTGGGGGAGAAAGGAAGGGAGAGGAGAACAGGCCTATGCGCGAGCTACGTTCAACTTGTAATTTACGGATAATATTCGGCTAGTTTGATATTATTAGGCCTATTCTCTGTATGTGTACAGGGTGCTTCGTTGACTCCTTTATAAAGTTTTTACTAAAATTATAGTATTGATGTCAACTTGAATATCTTTTACTTATAGTACTTTCAACTGTGGCATTATGACTTTCATCTTGCTATTAGTATTAATCTGTGCGTTTTTTGGAGAATTGTTTCCTGTAATAGTCGCTTAGATGAATAAACGCTTTCGGTAGAAGGAGCTTTGTCAGTGTATTCATTTAAGATACCCTTAAATGACCTCTTTAAATGTTAAAGTATGAAATAGAGTCATCAAGAAACACCCTATACAGTGTACGCCTCGAATGCACGCCAAGTGTCCTTCAAAATCCGAACTCAAGGTAATATTACTCTACCATGCTGCCTACGATGCGCATACACCTTCGAAACGCTACTCCAATACGACTATCGACCTCGATGGAGCCTTTGAATCGACAGACCCGTCTCGTTCGACAACGCACCTTGTCAAATTGTTCCACTTGTCCTCGTAGACGTCAGTCATCAACAGTTATCGCAACCTTATCTCACGCAGAGTTTAAAAAAAAAAATTGAAATACAGAACCAGACATGCATGGGCAAAAGTGTGACCCCTCAAACGTCCAAACAGCTCACGCAAACGAAAACAAACGGCGGAAAGAGAATGCACGGTCTCGTTGGACAGTGAACCGAGTTTCGAGAAGCAGATACAAGCGAGTATGATTTCATTAACGACTTCGTCTACCTCTAAGGTGCGATGACTCTCTCGACGAGCGCGATCCTTGGCGATGCTCCGCGATTCTCGCGAGTTCTTGCTAAAAGACAAGTGGGGGAACGGGAGGGTGGGCAAAAGAAAGCAGAGAAGAAAGTGAACGTACGTCGGCGCGGGTGACTTAGCCTTCGATATCTTCTTGGTATCCTTCACTGGCTTGATCTGCCTAGCCTTGCAGACACGATCGACCTCGATCTGTCTGCGGCTGGTGTTCTCCATGAATTCTCTGTGATCGGCGATCAGCATCTCCAGAGTCGGCTTGTCGTCTGGCAGAGGTTCCGCTTCGAGGGCGTTCAGAGTGTTTTCCAGGCCCTCCAGCCAGGAGAGCAGCTCCTCTAAGAGGTTGTCGAGGTCCTGGGGGTGGATCGAATGATAGGTAAGATCTGTTGGTGCGTGGCCTAAGGGGTTACGCCACCCCGAGACGCACGAAACTAGACGATATATTTTACAGATACTTTTACACCGCACACGCGAGACAGCAAATAACTCGGCCATTATTCAATATTTTTGTGTAGTATTTATACAATATGTGCACTAATACATGATCTACACATATGAAGTAGAAAAATAATTTTCAACGTCATAGTATCTGTAAAAAAAATCGTCTAGTTTCGAGCGTCTCAGGGTGGCGTAACCCCTTAAGGGGGTATTTTCGTCTAGAAGACCAATTATTTGCCTTTCTTTAGGAACGATGCACAAAAAAGTGACACAGTTTTCACCGATAAGCATAATCCACACGAATTTATCAATATTTCATTTGGTTGTAAAAAAATCTCGTAAAGCGTGTGCAAAAAAAAGGTGACTCCAAAACGAAGAAACCAAAAGGATTCTTAATCAGTAAGATTGTGCTTGTAGCCGGTAGCAGATTTATGAAAAAAATTAAATATTCACAAAATGGCAGGACTTTGAATTTGGAAACCTCCCCCCCCCCTTAAAAATAGTTTGAATGGGACTCTAGTGTCCTAGACCTACCTGAAGTCCTCGCATATGGTTCTCCAGCCTCTGGTTCCTCTGTTGAGCCCAAGTGGCGACCTCCTCCCATCTGGATTGAATGATCGTGATCCAATGTTTGATAACTAGAGCTCCGTCCGGATGGGCTTTCGCCAGGATCGTTTGTGCTAGCTGCAATGTCTGATCCTTCTCGACCTCCTTGGTGCGCAGCTCGCGTAAGAACTTCTCGTGCTCCATTAATTGATTCCTGCTCTCCTGCTCGTCTTCGGGCAACTGTCCAGCGAACCTCAGCTTCATCTCAGCGTCGCTCAGCCACTCGAGGAGCATGTGAACCGCCTTGTGCAGCCGTTCAGCCTCTCTGAGAGCTTCCTCGAGGCGTTCAGTCTTGTCCGAGGACAGTCGCGATACCGTGTCCCATAGATCGTTCAACTCTGTGAGCTGAGATCCTATGGCACGAGCATCTTCTGGAGTCGCTTTGCCAAGAAGCTCGCGGCCAGTCTTGATGACCGATTCCATTTGGGAGGCACGAGATTCCAGGTCCTTCTCGAAGGTCCTGTGCTGCTCCACCAAGTTCACCACGGTGTCCAGGTCGCCGTGGAGCAGTCCAGTGTTCGCTAGCTGCTTCTCAGACTTGCTGAGCCACTCCAGCAAAGCTTGTATCGCGTCCTTGAACTGTCCCGAGAAGAGGAGCGCTTCCTCCAGCTTCCTCTGCCTGTCCACGCATTTACCACAAACGGTGGTCCACTTGTTCTTCAGCTCGTTCAGGAGTTCCTTCAGGGCGAACTCGTCGGTCTTCGGAGCCCTGTCCTTCAACACCTTGCCATTCTTCATGGTGGCGTCGTAGGTGCCCTGTTTAGCGCTGAGAGCCTTCTGCAGCTCGCGATGCTTGTTCAGCCTCGCCTTTATCCTCTCAGGATCGTTGCCACCGAGGCCACCGTCTCCAGCGACCTCGTCCAAGGTCTTCTCCGTCTCGTCCAGCCAGTTCATCAAGCTGGACCAAGAATCGTGGAACTCTCTCGCCTCCTTGTACCCATGATCCAGAGCCCTCGTCCTTTCCGCAGATTTGGAAACCACCCTCTCCCATCTGTGCTGCACGCTGATCAACAGATTCTTTATAAGTATCACGTCCTGTTTCTGCGAGAAGTACTTCAAGTGGGTTCCCTTCTTGTCCAGATTCAACATGGTCTCACGATGCACGCCCACGTCCTTCTGGAAGGACTTGTGCTCCTCTATCTGACCTAAGATGGTCTCCATCACTCTCGACACGGGTTTCAGGTTCGTCAAGATCTTCTCGGCGTTGGTCAGCCAGTCGACAAACGCCTGAAGCGCGTCGTGGAACTCGGTCGCCTCCTTCAGCGCGATCTCGAGCTTGATCTTCTTGTCGTTAGCACGAGCGGTCACGTTGTCCCACCGCTGCTTCAAGGTCTTCAGGTTGTGGTTCAGTCCACCCGCGCTGCTGGTATCGGCGCGCTTCAGATACTCTTGACCCTGCTGAAGAACCGTCTCCACCTTCGGACGATTCTGCTCCAACTCGTTGTAGACCTCCATAAACCGCTCCAGCTGCTCAGACGCTGTTTCTGGCAGGCCTCCGACCGGTTTCGAGGCCACTATCGTGTTGTCCACGTCGCCCAGCCAGGACAGGAGATCCTGGATCTCGGCTGTGAAGGACTGAGCCTCTCTGAGGGCGTCCTCCAGTTCTCGTTGGCGATCAGCGGCACGCTGGAGCAAGTCTCGCCAGCGTCTGTTCAATGTACCCAGCTTCTCAGCCGTTGTCGACGCTTCAGCTGTTCCCTTTCCATCCTCGATCAACTGCCGCCCAGCGTCGTTCAGAGTATCGACGCTCGTCTGGTGAGCCTGGATATCGTTCACCAGCACCTTCAGCTTAGCCAGCTCCACTTCGATTACCTGCGGATCACCAGCCACCGCCTTCAGGCTATCCAGGGTGCCATCGGTCTTCTCGATCCACACCAGCAGCTCGTCCAGCGCGTGCTGGAACTGCCCCAAACGCAGCAACGCGTTCTCCAGGAGCCTCTGCCTCTCGACGAGGCCTCTAAGCAGCCCGTCCCATCGCTTGTTCACAGCGCCCAGTGGCTCCTTAATGGCGGCAGCTTGCTCCGAGGACGTCCTCTCCGTCAGCTCAGCGGCTTGTCTGAAATGGCGTCGGGGAAGATTGAATGACTCGTGTAGACCATTCTGGGTGGACTGTACGCGTTGGTGTGAGAAAGCGTACACCATGGAGGATGCTTGCAAGGGGCGGTCGTTTAAATTCTTAACGTTTAATTCGATGTTTAGTCAGAATGAAAACACAGGGTCGACGAATCTACGGGAGAGGAGAGACACAGATGTATGTGGTGTTCGGACAGAGAAGTTTGGCTGCTCGAGGGCAAATTATGATTTGTACAGAAATGGTCCCAGAGGCTGCCACGCGCAGTGGTGGAGGGTGGATATTCGACCTCGAGGAGCCAACATCTTCTGGCCCCGTGTATAGCCTACATGTAAGAGGAATACGCCGTGACTCGCGTCCATTCTCGAGTCCCCGCGACTAAATACCTACGGAGACATGGTGTGGTACGTGTATGTAAGTAGAACAGGCACGTCACGAGCCAGGCAAGATAGGCAGGCAATGTACAACGACCGTTCGACGGGAAATACGCTCTGCTCGCAAACTTGAGCCAGCAGAGAGACAGAGAGAGTTAAGGATTCCAGAATTATTCGACCGTGGCTTGAGGTATTACGTCTGGTTACGGATATTACGAGATTAAAAGCACACGTAGGGGTGTACAACGGGTATGGAACGAAGATACGATGTAGATGTAGAGTATAAAATAAGCCATGCTCTCTAACTACAGCTACAACACAGAGAGAGGTTGACTTGCCTTGTCAGACTCCTATGCGTTCAGGAACCGGCGCGGAAAAAACAAAAGTTGGGATTAGAATCTCGCTGGTTGGACAGGTTGCAGTATTCCTGCTATTGTTATTCGTGACAAACGGACTTGCCGCGGCGAGGGGGGAACAATTATGACACAAACAACTGTTCGAGTTGGGAGTTCCCGCGGGGCATCAACGAGAACGCAAGATGGGATGGAGAGAAGAAGAAGAACCGAGCTTGTTTACCTGTTCAAAGCCTCGACCTTGACCATGTGAGGATCTACTTCCGCTTTGAAATTGGCCAACTGTTTGATCTGTTTCTTAACTTCGTCGATGTCGCTGCCCAGCGGTCCCATGCGCGTGAACTTCTCCTCCGCCTCCTGCAGAAACTCGAGTAGGTTCTGGAGGGTCTCGTGGAACTCCATGGCCTTCTCCATCGCGTCGATCAGGTTCTCCTCCCTTCGAGCGTACAGCGCGGTAACATTGTCCCAAGCTTGGTCCAGGTCCTCGATGTGCTTCCTGACCTCTGGCTTGTCAGGTTCGCCGCAGAGTCCCATCAGCTCGTGACCGGAGGCACGGACTTGCTCGACGTCAGGTTTCGTCTGATCAATTTCGTGCCTGATCTCCTGCAGGGCGACCTGTTGCTGCTGAATGGCGGCCGGCTGAGCTGCCGGCGGTGCCTGGCCAGCGAGAGCATCTTGCAGCTCTCGAAGGGTCGACATCACGCCGTTCAACTCCGACCAGAACTTCTCTGCTATCGTCAGGGCATCGTCCAGAGTGTGTCCTCGCTCGGTGGTCGACTTCTGCACGTCGCTCCATAGTTTGTGCAGCTTCTCGAGCTTCCGTTTTATGTCCTTCACTGCCGGATCAGCCCTGTTACCCGCTTTGCTGATCACATCATCGGCAGCTCTCTTAACGGCCGCGTAGGCCTCCGACCTGTGAGCTAGCTCGTCAACCAGAGCCGAGTTCTCCTCCATTTGGTCCCGCAGGCGTCCAGGATGCGCGCTGATCGGCTCTGCGCCATTCACCTGGTCGGCCGTCGATGACAGTGCGCGCAGCATTCCCTCCAGTTTATCGGAGAACTGGGAGGACTCCTGCAGAGCTTGTTCCAGGGTCTGCTGTCTACTCCGTAGCTCAGCCCTGAGGGCTGCGTACCGAGCAGTGTCTGCCTCCAAGATGTCCTGGATCTTCATGCCCTCCTCTTCATTACAGAGCTTCAGCAGAGCCTCGCCAGTCTTGTTGAGCTTCTCGACCAGAGGCCTGTGCTCGTTAATGCTCTGCATGAGCATCTCGTTCTTGTCTTGCTGAGCAGCGATCAGGTCGGGCCTCAAAGCTGGCATGGGCAGCATAGCTACCTGCTGTTCAGCTTCTTCGAGCCAGCTGACCAAGCCGATGTGCGTGTCGCGCAGATGTTCGGCCAGCGGTAACGCTTGCTCTAGAGCTCCAAGCCTGTCTGCTGAGAGGCCAGAGACAATCTCCATAGTCTCCCTAAGGTCCTCCATCTTCTCTCTAATCGTTGAAGTGTCCTCGTGCTGACCATTCTCGCGGATCACCTTCTTCGCCGTCGATATTACGTCCCTGACGCGACCCTTCTGACTGGATATATCGTCGTTCAGAGCCTTGTGCTCCTTCAGCTGCACTCTGATGATCTCAGGCTCGCTGCTGGGAGGCTCCGCCTCTCGCAGCTGGTTGTCCACTTCACGGAACCATTCCAGCAGGTCATCGATGTCGCCTATCACCTCGAGCGAGCGCTGCTTGCTCAACTGGATCCTCTCTGCCTTTCGTTGGATTTGCTCTGCGATGGCGTCGAAGCGCCTGTTGTCTCTGGTTACTAAACCCTCGATGGTCGCAGCCCCCTCGCCAGGCGACAGCTGAGATAGCTGCGGTCCAACGGCGTTGATCTTGTCCAGGACTGGCCTGTACTCCGATATCTCCATTTCCAAGCGCACAATCTCGTCCTCGCGCGGCTCCGCTGACTGAAGGGCAGACTCTGCAGCCTGCATCCAGTCCATCAGTCTATTGTGGTTGTCGTGGAACTGTTGTACCAGTGGTAGGGACTCCTGTGCGTGCTTTAGGAGGTCAGATCCTCGACTGACCAAGTCATTGAATCGTCGCTGCAGGGAGTCCAGCTTGTCCTTCAGCTGAAGGGCCTCGTCGCTCGAGATGTGCTTCATCAGCTCCAATCCAGCATCAGTGGTACTGTCCACCTCCGTCTGTCTAGTCGACACCTCCTCGGTGAGGTCAGCCAGATCTTCCATTTGCTGAAGAAGCTTCTCAGTGTGAACAGCCAGGACCCTGTACTTGGATAGCCTGATCTCCATCCCCTCCATCCAAGCCTGTAGCTCTTGGTAGCTGAGGACCAAGTGACGCAGGCCTTGCCTCGATCGTTGCAACAGTCCACCTAGGGCCTCCGATCGTTCAACCAAGGCAGCGTATCTGTCAGCCGCGTCCTGAAGCTTGTCCGCAAGAAGAGCAGCCTCGTCCTCGCCCACGAGAGACATCAGTTGACTAGCAATCTCCGTGAGCTCGCTGAAATCAGGCTTCCTGGACAGGATATCCTCGTGAAGGGCGTCGTGTTCTGCAACGCGTTGCTGAATCTTCTCCTCGTCAGTCGGCACCAATTCCATGTCCCTGACACGTTTCTCAGTCTTGTCCAACCAGATCGCCAGTGGCACCAGCTTGTCCTGGAACTGTTTGGCTACTCCCATGGCCTGCTCCAGAGCCTCCATCCTTTCAGCCGCGCTTTCAGTCAGGTTGTCAAATCTGCCTACCAGCTCCTTCAGCTGCTTCTCGATCATCTTTCGCTCTTTAGGATCCGCTCCAGCCGCCACCTCTTGACCCATGTTGTACAAGGAGGACATCGAATTCTGTCGGTCCATCAGCATCTTCTTCAAGAACTTCTGCTCCTGCAACTGTGCCTTGACTACTTTGTAGTCCGATGACGGTGACTTCTGATTGGAAACCATTTCTTCTGTATCCGTTAACCACTTCTCCAGACCATCCAGAGCCTCCTGGAACTTGCCTGACTGAAGCAATCCCACGTCCAGTCGTCGATCTCTCTCGTTCAGCCTGTCTTTCAGATCGTTCCACCTCTCGTTCATCTTGTCCACATCCTTCTCGATGTTATTCGTGTTGACATCACGACCAGCTGTTTGAATCAGGGTCTGACCCATGCTGTTGCACTCTTCCACCGCACGGGCCAGTGGTTCTATCGTATTTAGTTTCAGAAGCCTGAAGTCCTCCTGCTGCGCCTTTATAGACTCCACCTCCGATCCGACGGGCTTGAATCTTCTGAATTCGTCATTGGTCTCGTCGATTTCGGCTATAACATTGGCATGCGATTGATAGAACTCCTGTAGCTTGTCTAGAGTCGCTGTCAGCTCTTCGTGGCGATCCCTCGAGCGGTCATCGAGCTTTCCAACCTGTCGCTTCAGACCAGCAATCTGTTCCCTCGTAGCAACAGCATCAGCCGCGAAACCGTAATCGACCAGACGCTCCCCAAGGCTCTCCAGATCGGTGACCTCCTCGTACAATCGGCTCACCTTGCTGATCACCTTGGTCGTTTCCTCTATCTGAGATCGCACGAGTTTAATCTCCCTGCCCGGAGCTCTCATGGAGTCCAGTTCTCTCTCGAGGCTGGAGACTTGCTGACCAATTGATTTCACGTGGTCGTTGAACTGTGCCACAGCAGTAGCCGCGCTCTGCAACTCGTTGCATCTGTCATCCAACTTAGCCTGCAGGTCGTTGATTCGGTCTGTCAAATTGTCCACCTCGTCTTGCAAGTGGGTTGCATCCACCCCCTGCTCGCCTGCTTTGTTTGCCAGATCGTTGGCCTGCTGCTTCACGCACTGCAGGGGTTTCTTCAGGTTCGACGTTTCTTCTCGTAAACTCTGCAGCGAGATGTAATGACGGGTGTTGAATACAGAAAATGTGGCGTCGTTCCATTCTTCGAGATAGCCACTTACCTTTATCCTATCGAGAAGTTTCGGGTCCTTAGCCGCTCCGCCGAGGGCGTCGTGAGACGCAAGCTTGTCCTCGCAACGCTGCAGCCCGTGACGCAAGTCTCGCAGGTTCTCGTTGAAGTCCATCAGGTGACGCGCAGTGTCTTCCAAGGACTGTGTTCTTGTCAGTAGATCTGCAATATGAATCCATTCAATTAAATGTAATATCTAAAACACTCGAGAAAGGTGTGTAGAACCTATACTAGGGTGAGTCGAAAAAATCAAATTTTCGAAACTCGAAACTGCCTAGTGCGGAAAAGTTGCGTCTGGGGAAGACAAATCGAGGCAAAAAAAAATTTTTTAAATCGGCCGATATTTGACCGGCCCCAAACGGGAAAATTTTTTTAATTTTTTACGAAGTTTGGCGACATGCATTTGCAAAAATGCAAATTTTCAACTTTGAACATCTTTTGAGTTCAAACAGTAATAGTTATTCGGTTGCTTGTTCCGCCGAATTATTCAATGAACCCTCGCGAACACAACGATATAAGTTATTATTGAATTATAAACATTTAAATATGTTTAAACAACGATCAAAGGGAAAAGGACATCCGAAATGCCCCAATTTTTGCAGACACCTTTCGGAAATTTGATTTTCCGGCCCACCCTAACCTACATGGTTCATTAAACTTACCATTATTCAACTTGTCCCATCTAGTCTTCATAGCACCGAGCTCGTTCTTCACGTTCTGCTTATCGATGTCACAAGCACCGAGGAAAGTTTCACCGAGGGTCTTGTTGTTCTCGAATTCGCCAGAGTGCTTCCAGACTTCGTTTCTGAACGACGAGAGTTCCTTCAGCTGCTTCTCGATGTCCTTGCGCTTGAACGAGGCAGGCTTCAAGCACTCGAGCCTGTCCTCAGCTTGTCGAAGCCACGGGAGGAATGTGTCTTGGGCTTTGTAGTACTTCTTGCAGTGTTCCGCGCAAGTCTGCAGCTTTGTGTGTCTGTCGAGCATGTCCTTCTTTAGGCGATCCCACTGGGACTGCATCTTGTCCAAGTCGCGTTGGAGAGACCTATTCTCGATTTTCTGAGACCGCGAGAGCATGTCGCGCCCCTTGTTGAGGAGCATGATGACTTCGTGCTCTTTGCCCATCACGTTCCTGTACGTTGGCTCGTGGTGGTCAAGCTGCTGCTGCAAGATATCTCGATCAGCAGACACTAACAGCTTCTCAGACATGTTACCGAGCTCGTCAGCGAGCCAACCCAATGTCTTAGTGCAGGAGGCTTCGAACTGTCTTCCATCGCGCAAGTTACCTTCGATCTCAGCTTTCTTATGGTCTAGTTTCTTCTGCAGATTAGTGTACAGCTTACCAACCGCGGCCAGCTT
Organism: Andrena cerasifolii; assembly: GCF_050908995.1. Lineage (NCBI taxonomy): Eukaryota > Metazoa > Arthropoda > Insecta > Hymenoptera > Andrenidae > Andrena > Andrena cerasifolii. The sequence continues at coordinate 9,656,928 of NC_135124.1, read as the reverse complement.
CCCGTGAATCTCAGACTTGGAAGCTGGATCGCTGAGAACTTCGCAGAGCTGTTCACCAGCCGCTTCAGCGTCCGCTAGCAGAGGCCTCTGGCCCTCCAACTGTCGCTCAAGGTTCTCGATCTTACGCAGTTGATCTTCAGGGTCCTTCTCAAGGGTAAGTTCGTCCAGATTGTCGGAGATGCCTTGCAACGCGTCCCTCAAACGGTTCAAACTGGCGTCGAACTCGCGGCTGGTGTCAACCGCATCACCTAAGCTCTGTGCTCTCTCGTCAAGCCTACCCAGTTGATCGGACCATTTGTCGAGGATGGACTTCAACTTGTTACTGGTTCTCTGCCCGTCCGTGGAATCGATTCCTACCACGCAAAGTATGCTCTCTCCAACTTGCACCAGATGATCCAACTGAGGCTGCTGAGTGCGGAACTCTTCGCGCAGAACCTGCACCTGCTGCACCTGGCTGGCGACCATCCTAGGATCGGCTGAAATGGGTCCCAGCGCGCCTAACATTCTCTCCTTCGACCCTAGCCACGACACTAGACCCTCCGACGTGTCGTAGAAGTCCTTCACGTCGTCCAAGAACTTTATCCTGTCCTTGCACCGTTCACTAAAGGACCTCCATCGACTGGTCACGTCTTCCATCTCGTCGTTCAACCTGTCCACGCCATCTGCCCCCTTCTTGCGCCTCACCAAGTCCCGCACTTGAGTTCTAGTGGTATCTAGCAACGACTGCTTCTCGTACATCTCTTCGATGACGGTCTTGATCTGCTTCGCCGTCTTGTCAGCTTCCTCTTTCGTGCTCGGCATGCTCTCCTTGGGTATTTGTCGCTGAATCTGAGGAACAAAACATGTTGCAAACATTTCCTGATAGTCCAAGGATCGAAATCGCCAAATCTGAAACTTTACCTTTTCAAGGAACTGAGAGAGGGTCTTCAAGTTATCCATGTGCCTCCTCAGCTCATCCTTAACGTTGTCCAATTCCGTCTGTCGGTCGGTCAAGCGGACGCCGAGCAATCCGTATCGGTTGTTGATCTCTGAAAGCTGCTGCTGAACGGGGGACAGGTCCTCCAGATGGAAACCGTCCTGACTGGACCGGCGGCTGCTGAAGCCGCTGCTACCACCTGGAGAGACCGGACTTTGAGCGGCGTACAATTTAGCGGGAGATGGTGAGCGACCGTCTTGTGACATTCGTCGTACTACAAAAAAAAATGGTGACAAGAAGTGTGAGTATAGCGGTGAATGACAGTAGCCGGTGTAGAAATGACCGCGAAAGAGTGAAGAAAGGGAGACGTCAGTTAGCAGATGCTAAGCGGTGCCGACGACTAATATGGTAACGGAGGTGACTGATATGTACCTGGTCTCTTGGTCGGACTGGTGCTACCACGTCGGCGGGTTGGACTCTCGGTGCGTTCCTTCAGCAAGCCATCGTAGGCGATTCCAAGGTCGTTCACCTTGTCCACGGTATTACCATAATCGCGGTATTCCTTCTGAATGGGTTTCAATTCATCCACTTGCCTCTTCAGCTTGTCCAAATCTACGGCCACAGGTTCGAGTCCCTGCACTTTATTCTCAGTACGTGTCAGCCAATCGATCACCTGATCGCGAAGCTTCTCGTACGCGGACAATTGTTCAGCTCTGGATTTACTGAGCCGTTGCTTCTCGTCGATCAGATTGTTCACTTCCTTCCACTGGGATTCGAGGGCCTTGATCTTGTCTCTGATAGGAGCGACGTCGGTCACGTCCTTCTTCGAGATCAAGCTCTTACCGTTCCGAATCAGGTCGTCGAGGTTCGCTCTTTGGTCGTTACGCTTGTCCATCAGGTTCGCCATTTTGCTCTCGTATTCACCGACGTCCAGCTTGCTCAAGTCCCTCGACTCGAGGGCCTCGATCATGTGAGCGTACCAGCTGTCGAATTTCGTGGTCTCGACCAAGAAGTCGCCCAGAGCTTGCGTGATCTCTTCGAGGAACTCGCCCCTGCGCAGTGACTTGTCCATCAGCTTCTCGAACCTGCCTTGGACATCCTTCAGCTTCCCTTCTATACGCTTCGCGATCCTCGCGTTGCTCGAATTTGAGAGCAGGTCTCGTGCACTGCTCGCGACGGCTTCTACGCTCAGGCGATGGCTATCTAGGTCAGATTGAAGAAGCCGCTGGTCCCTTTGCTGCTCTTCTAGGCGCTCCTTCTGCAAGCTCGCTGGTCGTTGAATGTTCCTACAAGAAAACATAGGATCCGTGCTCAGTCCTACTTTCAGTTTCAATAGAACACTACGAACCCTGTTACTTACTTGAACTGGCCCTCAATGTTGTTCAGCCACAACACCAAACTGTCCAGCGCATCCTGTACTCCCTGGCTTCGAACCAGAGCCGCGTCCAGTTCCTGGCATTTCTCTCCAATAGCGTTGGTCAGCTGTTTGTATTTATCCTCCAGAGCCCTCGCGGGTTCTTCGAGTTCGTCGACCTCCTTCGGTGTCAACTGCCCGTCCAGGGACCTCAACAGTGCGTCAACAGTCACCTTCACGTTCTCCACCAGGCGTTCATTAGCGAGCATCTCGTTGTTCAGCGCCTTCGCCTTGCTCAGCTGGTCCTCCACCTGTTTAGGCTCCGCAGCGATCGACTCGGAAATGGCCCTATGAACCTTGGGCTCCACTTCCTTCAGCCAGGATCTGGCCTTCTCCAAGGCCTCCCGGTAATCCCGCTGCCTTCCTCCGACGCCAGACAGCTTGTCTGACAGGAGGTTCGCTCGTGAAAGCAGATCCTTGTACTGAGCAGTGACGATGGACACTTCGCCGCGGATAGGCGAGTCCTGACTAGCCACTGGCTCTTTATGGGGCAGTCTCTGCGGTAAACTGGTACGGAACTCGTTCAGGACATGAAGGAACTCCTTGCTCTCGTCGACGAACTTCTGCGCCGCCATCGTTATGAACCGCAGGTCAGCTTGGTGCGCTATAACGTCGCTGATGAAGTCTCGCGTAGCGTCGGTGCTGCTGTTCAATCTATTTAAATCGGACAGGGAGTGCTCCTTCTCTTCCAGGACTCGCCTAGCGTTGTCAAGCCAGTGGGAGAAGGTGGATAACTCGTTCCTGAGGAGAAGAAGGGTAATTCTTAGAGGGCTGAAAAGAAGAGGTGCACTCGCATCGGGATACTGACTTGAACTTGACCAATTCATCTCTGGCAGCGATCAACCGCCTCACCATTCGCTCCGTACGATCCGAGGCTCTGTCGAACCTGGTCTTCAGGGATCGACCGTTCCTTTCCAAGGTGGAGACTTCCTCGCTGGACAGTACATTTCCGCCTGTTAGCACCACCTGACGAATTTGATCGAGACAGGAGGAGACTGGGCGAGCATGGGCCTCGAGGTCCTCTTTGATCTCCTGGAAACATCAGACTTGTTAACCGACTTCAAAGAGGAGGAGGTTACTCAATTCGTCACGTATGTATGTATGTTCACGCATAACTGCAGTACAGGTGCACCGATTTCGATGATTCTTTTTTTATGTAAAAGAGTATGAAGAGCCGGTGGTACCATGCTAATTTATTATTATTATTATTATTATCGCGTGGACTGATCTGAATGATTCTTTCGTTGTTACATCGAGTATGTTCCCCAATTGGTACCATGATAAATGTTTTTTAACCGACTTCAAACAAAGGTCACTAAAAATTAAAAAATAATAAACTTAATAAATAAAAACCGACTTCAAAGGTGCGCTAAAAAGGATAAAATATTTTTTATTAAATCGGTGCCAAAATAGAAACAAAATTAAATCAATTTCTAAACCATTATCAATTATAGTCCATTAGCACACTAACGCCCGGGAATTAGAGTGCGCAAAAATTGAGTGGGACCGATTTCGAAGAAAAATTGTTTTATCCTTTTTAGCGAACCTTTGAAGTCGGTTTTTTATCTCAACAGCTCATGCAACCCCACCAAGCCACCGTATACACTGTGTAACAATAAGATAACCAACGCCCTTACTTTCATCGCGTTTATTTGATTCCGAAGCTGGTCGACGTCTTCCTTCACGTTGTCCTGGTTGGCCAGCTTGTCCTCCACCTCCGATATCCATTGCAACAGCCTCGAGGACGTTTCGTCGCACAGCTTGTACTTCTCCTCGACCGCTTGCTACAATGACGCGCAACAGAGAAGGGTGGCAGACGTTAGCAGTAATCGTAGCTGGCGACAAACACGCTCTGAGAAAAAGTCTTATCCTCTAACGTGCCCTCTTAATATCTAACAAACATGGCCAAAAACCGCCCCCTTACCAACGGCGGTCTCTCTGTAAGGATTAAAACGAGGGTGAGTATAAAATAATTAAAAAAAAAAACAAGGAACATGGTAAGCTTAAAAACGTATCTCACGCATGCAGAACACATACACACACTTTGGAACGTAAACAACGTGACAAACGTTATAATAATCAGTAATTAAATGTATACGTATATATGTAAATAAAAAAAAAACACAGTTTTAGAAGAACCCAGAGGTCCGATCTGCACAGCGAGTAATCGAACTGCATACTCGTTCCGTACGTGGTTTTTCCTTATATGCAGTCGCAAGCGAACGAGGGGCACAGAACGGAAGCCGCGTTCTCGTCAGTACGGACGCGTCCACAAGCAAGGTTTCATACAAAACTGAAATAAAGGTCGATACGTGTGGCGACTGAAATGAAATCGAGAATGGAAGGGTGGCGGGGAGCTCGCGCGAATTATGGAGATCGATGGTCGGTTCTTTCGTGGGGGAGGGCTTTTATGGGGCTCTGACAGAGCTCCGTGAACACGTGCTAAAACGGGGGAACGAATACGATAATACCTGAAAAAACAAAGGAAAATGTATAAGAAATCTGGCTGAATTAAAATCATAGTCGTATGCGATTCGTCGTCTCAAATCAAAGTGCTCGGTCGACGGTGTAATAAAATTAAAGGGGGCTGTATCTCTTCTTTTGTTACTGCTCTAATAAATAGGGGGGGTGCGTGCGTTCGATGGTGAACATCTGGTTGATGCATGCGGTCGCACGTAACACGTGGCTACGCACTGAACGACTAGTCGCTGACGATTCGATCGTTGCGTAAATGTTAACGACCTCCTCGGTGGCATGATCACCCGTTAATGTTTAATACACATCATTGCATTACCGTTTCACGCTTTGCTTCTACCGTCGCCCCGTTCTCAATCAACCCCTTAGGCTAACGAGGTTCGATAGGTCAATGTATGACAGTGGTGGCTGGTTCTCCGAGCTTTCCTTTTTGATCACAATGGCATGGTAATGAGGATGAATGTCTCATCTCTTGTCAGTATAAGATTCGATTCGACTACGCGAGAGACAATGGAACTTGAAATGAATGCCTCGGCAGCGTGGTGGTCGATCGCGAAACGATAGCAATTCGCGAGCACCTGGTTCCTCGAGAATCCCCTCGAAGGAAAGCGTGAAACGCTCGGCGAGCCAACGTGCAGATTACAGACAAACGTTACACGATTAATACTATGATCGAGTTAGCATTGCCGATGCGATCTGGCGGGACCGATGGAATTCTATTTAGTTAAACGTTACACGGTACGGCGAGGATTATGCGTTTCACGGGCGATTATCGTCTTTCTCCCTTCCGTTTAAACGATCACCGCGTTGATTAGTGCACGCGACATTAGCCCCCTGTTACGTGGAAGAAACGAGAAGTGGTGAAGTGATGTGCGATCCTGGTGTAGATGAGATGCGAGTGCGAACGAAAGGGGTAAGTAGGAGGAGCGCCCCACGCGAAGCGAACTGGCTCGCGTTCCCTTCGTTTCTCCGACTATCCAAGTATCTTTCAGCCATGCAGCTTGTGTGCTCCACGTTTATCGGGTGCTCCGATTACGCGCGGATGCCTCGATACGTCCGCGACATGCTGCCCGAACGTGTTACTGCCTCGGCTACTTGGCTATGGGAACGTATTCGTGGCACGCTCTACGAGGGGTTCTCCATGCAGGATGCCTGATAGTTTGGTGTGTTTCGATGCTGGTTACGATCGCTGTTGCTACAGTTTTTTTTTTTTTTTGCCTCTACCGACAAGCATCGCCGTCGGCATTGATAGCGAGGTAATGTCGCGACAGAACGCCGGCTATCGTCGCACACGTAGAGCGATAGACGACGTGGATGCATCGTAAGCGTACAATTAACGTAACGATCCATTACCCTCTGGCAAGCGGTTAAGAGAGAGTGATTAGAAGTGAAGAGGAAATGATAGAACAGGGAGAGAGCGAAAAAACAAAAAGATGTTGACAAAAATAAATGAATAGAAAAAGCTTGGAAATCGAGACAGATCAACAAAAAGAAAAAAAAAACAAAAAATAAGGGAAGTAGTGAAGTATAGCTTAGTGGGGTTACGGTAGATTGGTGCATGCGAAAACCTCTTCTGTGCTTCGGATATTGAAATAGAACGCTTCGTAGAATTGAAGTTTGCCAATAACAATTAAACGGGATCGGTATAAAATTCTTTTTTCGTTTGCTTAGGTATCATTCCCGAGGAAATTCATTAGAGCGAAGTCAATTACGGATGAAATCAGCTGGCCGTACGCTAGTGCGATTGTTTGCTAAAGTTGTTCAGAATACCGTAAAGAATCGAGTAGAGGAAGGAGGAGGTTTCGCGTGCACCGGTCCAGTAGGCGTCGTGAAGGACGACGAAGTGTGCCAGCAAGATCGAGAGGTGAAAGAGGAAGAAGAAGAACAGGCGAGAAAGAGTGCCACTTACCCTAGCTTCTGCGGTGAGAATATAACCGTGCTCCAGGGCTTTCGCGAAGTCAAGGCTCTTTCCCGATGGGTCTTCGATAAGCCTGCCCGCTATAGGATCAACTATCTTGGCGTTAATTGCCTCTAACAAGCTAACGATTTTACCGGTCCCGGGTTCTTTGATCACTGTGCTGGACGGATCTATCGAGCCCGAGTCGATCGCCCCCTTGAGCGTCGCGGGGTCTAGGGCGGACGCGACGCGGAACGGATCGTTGAAGCCGCCGGTCGCGGCGTCGTAGAGGTCGAACTCCAGGGCCTCGATGAAGGACAGGCCCCTTTTAGGGGTGATCAGAAGCTCCGCCTCGACAGCCCTCGACAGCGGGTACAATCTAGAGGTCTCTGTCTCCAGGACATTCCCTTTTTCAGCGTCCATCAGGCCCTTCCTGAACGCCTCGGCCAGCTTTACAAGCTTCCTCTTCTTCGTATCTTTGATCAGCGCCGAGTCAGAGTCCACGATACCCAGGTCGACAGCTTCCTTCAAGGTGACTGGCTCGCCGGTCACGGGGTCCGTCAGCTTCCCGCTTTCCAGAGACAGCTGACCCTTCTCAGCAGCCTCTTCGAAGGTCAGAGGCTGAATGAAATACACCTGGACGTCCCCGAAGCGAACGAACCGCGGGGCAAGTCTGCCCTCGGAGGTTTTGGGCGAGGTTGACTGGATTATCCCTCTGCTGGCTGGGTCGAGAACACCGTCGGCCAGGGCGTTGCCTATCGCGACGAATCTGCCGGTCTTGGGGTGCCTGATCACGGCGGCGTTGGGATGGAGGAGGTGATTGTCGATCGCCTCTTGGAGGGTGTACTCCCGTCGAGAGGGTTCGTCCTTGCGCGTCAAGCTTAGGCGCGCTTGCTGAGTGGTCAGTGGCTTCTCGAGGGTGACCAGGAGGCCTCTTTCGAGTGCCAGGTTGATGGGGTAAGCGCGTTTTGTCTTGGAATCGAGGATTCTGCCGTGCGCCACGTCGATGGCGCCGCTCTCGATGCCCATGGGGATGGATGTGATTTGTCCGGTGGTTGTGTCCTTCAAGGCAGTTGTATCGGGATCGAGGAGGCCCACGTCGAAAGCACGCGTCAGATTGTGGCTCTCGTTCGTTCTGGGATCGACGAACGTTCCAGCCTGGCTTCTGTAAAGGTCGCTGGTGACTGCTTCCTCTATGCTAAGCGGCAGCTTCGACGGAACGATATGTCCTCTCTGGACAGCCTCTTTCAGATCGATAGGAGTCTCGTCTCCTGGCAACGAATTGTAGGTGCCGCGAGTGTCGTCGATCACGCCCGCAGAGATGGCTTCGGACAGTGGCATGTACCGATCGGACCTAACGTCTCGAACGATGGACGTAAGAGGATCTATCAGCTCCGCTCGACAGGCTTCGGCGAGTGTGAGCTTCTGATTACTAGAGGGGTGCGTGAATCTCCCCGACGAAGGATCGTAAATGTTCATCGTGATCGCCTGGTGGAGGCTAAACTCGGCCGTCTCGATGTCAACGATGAGCCCCAGCTGCAAGGCGAGGGCCAGGGGCACCGATCTATTCGCTCCGGGTTCTTTAAACATCCCAGACCGCCTGTCGATCACTCCCGCGCGGCAGGTTTCCGCCAAGGAGAGCAGCCTATCCGCTCGTCTATCCCAGTAACAGGGAAGCATAGGGCTGATCACGCAGTTCCTCATCGCCTCGTGCAGAGTGACCGCTCTTCCAGTGCTCGGATCGGTGATTTTCCCCGTCTGCTCGTCGTATAGCCCCTGATGGATCGCCCGCTGCAGAGACACGGCTGCTCTGTGGTCGACGATCAGGCCAGCGTCGTAGGCTTCCTGAAGAGACATGTCAGAGTCAGCGGTGACGTTCACGCTGCCAGTGGATCCATCGATGTAGCCTCCTCTGATGGCCTCCATCAGCGAGATCCTCTCGCGGAAGCCGCTCCTCTCATCCTTCACGGTCACGGAGTCAGCGTCTATCAGATTCCTCTGGATGGCCTCGAGCAGACTCAGGTAGACGCCTGTCTGAGGATCGAGGAACATGTTCGTCCTCTCGTCGAGGATTCCCTTGGAAATGGCCTCGCTGAAGGTCATGGGTCGCCGCGCTTCCAACAGCAAGCCGCGCTCCAGAGCTTCGCGGAAATCGACAGGCTTACCCTTCTCGTTGGTCACCGTTCCTGTCTTGGGATCGACTATCAGCTCCTTGATAGCTTTGTCGAAGGTAATGGCCCTGCCATTCGGCTGGCGAATCACCAACGCGGTGCTGGGATCGATCACGCCAGCTTTGATGGCTCGATCGGTTGGCAATTTCTCTCTGGTCTCTGGCACGATGAATCGGCCGGTGGTTGGCTCGTAGAAGCCCTTGAAGACGGCTTCAGGTAGCGAGATCTTGCGCTTCGCTGGGACTATCAGTCCGCGATCAAGAGCGTCCGTGAGGGATAGAGGAGAACTGGTGGATGGGTCGATGGCCGTGGCGGTTTTTGGGTCGATCAGACCCTGCTTGATGGCCTCGCCGAGGGATATGATCTCGCTGTTCCTTGGATCCTTCACGGAGGGGCTGTCTTTGGCGATCAAACCAATCTCGAGAGCCTGCTCGAGGGTGTAGCTGGAGCCGTCTATATCGAAGGTCCCCTTCTGAGGATCGTAAGTCTGGTGAGCCAGAGCTTCCTGCAGGGACCAAGGTTTCACTGTGCTGAGGATGAAGCCTTTTTCATGGGCGACGTCTAGTGTCATAGGATGTGGAGACACTAGTATTCCCTTCTCGAGATCGATCAACTGATTCTGCTCGGCCTGCTGCAATGGCAGCACCCTGTCGTTTCGATCGTCTCTCACCATCGTTGTCTCTCCGTCAACGTAACCCGTTACCAGCGCTTCCTTCAAGGTAGTCTCTTCTCCGGTCCTGGGGTTTGCGACCAGGCCAGTTCTTGGGCTGTAGTAGTCATAAACGATCGCCTCGATCAATGAAGGAACGAAACCCGTGGTGACGATCATCCCTCTGTCGAGGGCAATATTCAGAGGTAGCAGTTCACCAGCTTTGGTGTCCTTTAATCGACCTGTACTTGGATCTAGCAATCTAGACTCCCCACCCAGAGCTTCCTCCAGAGAAAGGAACGTTCCTGCTTTAGTGTCCTCGCACTCGCTGATGAAGGCGTCGATTATTCCGCGGCGTACACTTTCTTCTACGTCTATGGATTGGCTAGTTAACGTGTCCAGAATTTTACCTGTGTCTTCCTCGTAGAGACCCTTTCTAATGGCTGCTTCCAAAGACATTGGCTTGCGTGACTCGGGGACGACCAGCCCTTTCATGAAAGCGTCCTCGACGTCCACCTTTCCCCCAGACTCGAGCACTTCCTGAAGAGACGAGACCTCGTCTTTCACAGGGTCTCGAATGCTGATGGAATTGGGGTCGATCAGTCCCACTTCGATGGCTTCGTTCAATCTCATCAATTTGTTGGTCTTTGGGTCCCGCACCTCGCAAGTCGATGGGTTGAACAAGTCCATTTCAACCACGTTCCGTAAACTTAAACCTTCTTCGCCAATTGCTTGGGTCATTTCCATTTGCATCACTGGTTTCTGCTTGATCAAGCCTAGCTTCACTGCCTCGAAGAAGGGAATCTTCTTGCCCGACTTTGGATCGACCATGTTGCCGAGGTTTCTGTCCACCAGAGGCTTGCCAATCGCCTCGCGAAGAGACACGAACCTGTCGCCTGTTTTGCAAGATAGATCTTTTACTAGAACCTCGTCCCGGTCGAAAATCCCGAGGTCAAGGACGAAGTCGTTGAAGGACACCACTTCTCCTGTTTCAGGATCCATGAACTTCTCCTTTTCTAGGTCGAATGCACCACGGCAAACGAGGTCGCGAGGTGTTAAGTCGGGTGTCACTTCGATCGTGAACTTTCTGTATGGTTCTTCAGGCTCGATCTCGGATTCCTTTTCGCGATCTTCGTCTGGCGACAATCCTTCGGATTCCTCTGAGGACTCCCTTTCTGTGCGAGTGTCTCCGTCGAGTTCTGATGGCTTCTGTGCTTTTTCTTCTATGTGGGCTTGGACCTTGAAGGGTTCTTCTAGTTTCTCTGCCTGGGTTGGTGATTTTGAAGGTTCCTTCGTTTCTTCCTCTTCTACCTTCAGTTTTGAATGTTCTACTGGTGCCTGAGTTGAGATTTTTGGAAGTTCCTTCGATTCTTCCAATTTCGATGGTTGTTCTGGTGCCTGAGTTGGTGCTTTTGGTGGTTCCTTTGGTTCTTCCACCTTTTTTTCCAATTTCGATGGCTCTTGTGGTGCCGGAGTTGGTTCTTTTGGAGCCTCCTTCGATTCTTCTACTTTCACCTCCAGTATTGAATCTTCTTTCGGCGTCTGAGTTGTTAACGTTGAAGGATCCTTCGTTTCCTCAATCTTCATCTCCACCTTCATCTCTCCTTCTGGTGCCTTGTGGCCCTGTACTTCCTCTACCTTGCCCGCTGGTAATTCCTCCTTTTCTACCTTTGTCTCAGAAGGCTCTTCAGGTTTCACTTTTTGAACTGGCTGCTTCAAAGCTTCTTCTAACGCCTCCTTCACTTTTTCTACTCCCTCCTGCACCTTCAAAGATTCTTCCACTATTTCCTTCTTGACCTCATCTGTCAATCTCTCCACTGGTTTCCCCGGTACCATCGAGGTGACCACAAAGCTACTATCCAATTCTAATACTTTCTCTTGCTTGATCGACGAAATCTTCTGCTCTTCTCTCACATGAGAGACCTTCACAGTTTTCTCTCTCTGCACCTGTCTACCTGTATCCTTGCTCGCAGAAGCAACAGCGTCGTACACTGCCTTCCCAGCAAGAACAGGCGCTCCGACCACTGCCAGGAGTCCCAATTTCGCTGCCTGCTTCAGGGAAACCGTTCCACGCCCCTGCTCGCCCTTCGTGTTTCCTGTAACGGGATCAATGATCCCTCTATCGACAGCTTGCTTAGTAGTAACTGTCTCGGCGGTCCTAGTATCATACAGCACAGTATTCGGGTCGATTAATCCAACTTCCATCGCCTCAGTGAGAGTATAAGACTTCTTGGTATCAGGATCCAAAAATCTGCCCGTTTCTTCATCGTACACTTCCTCGAGCCGTTGAGTGGCTGCGGTACTACCCGAATCAGGACGATCAGAGGAGACATCCAGAAACCCGTTTTCAATGGCTTCCTGAATGGGTATCGCTATACCCGTCGTAGGGTTGGTGTAAGTTCCAGCAGTGATATCGAGAAGGCCCTTCTGCAGAGCATCATCGAAAGTCATTTTAACGTCCTTAGTAGTAAACTCTTCTTTTGTCTCTGACTCGTCTCGGACGATTCCCCTGCAACGAGCCTCCTCCATATTGATGACCTCTCCAGTCTCAATGTTCCTTACCTCAGTAGGGCCTACCAAGGCATAACCTGGCATGATTGCTACGGTCTTGGTAGTAACTGTGTGATAGCAGGTGACCGTTTCAGTGACGCCACTGGTGGTGACGGTGACTGACGCACTGGCAGCTGATGGTTTCACTACTAGTAACCCAGACTCGATAGCTTCTAGAATGGGCACTGGTGTGCCAGTCATAGGATGAACGAAGACACCCTTTCCTCGGTCGATTAGGCCATCTTCTAGCGCCTTGGTCACCTCCATGCTGTCAGAAGCTATAGCACAAGGTAACGACATTATGAAGTCCCCCTTGATGGCATCCTCGAGTAGCTGTCGTTCCTCCGTGATCGGGTGGCGAATCTCTCTTCCGGTAGCATCTATCAGACCTCGTTCGAGCGCGACTGTGAAAGTCATTCCAGCTGGTGGTATTTGCTCCCGATCCTTATCCGACTCTGCGAACACGTTGCTCTCCACGGCCTTCACCAGATTGACGCTATGTCCCTCAGTGGTTTTTATCAGAGATCTTTCTGGATCGACGAGATCTCTCTCGATCGCGTTCCGAAGAGTCTCCGTGTGACCGTTCGAGCAGGTTAACTTTGAAAGGGGGTCGACTATTTCGCATAGAATGGCTTCTCTGAGAGTCAGGTGCGCGCCAGTTTCTGGGTGAACGACCTTGCCCCCTTCAGGGTCCAACAGACCCTGTTTATACAGGCCAGGGATCGACAGACTCTTTGCTAAGGGTACCAGAACGTCGGCAGTCTCTGGGTCCAAGATCCCACGTTCCACTGCCTCGCCGATGCTGAGGACGTCTCCCCTCTGAGGATCGACGATCTTCCCTGCCCCAGCGTCTATCCTCTTGCTACGAATCGCCTCTGCTAACGTAACAGCCTTACCACCCTCCACTGTCATTTTACTATTAAAGATCTCAGTCGTTTCTGCGTCTATTAGTCCAGTTTCTAGAGCCTCCTTCGCCTTCACTACCCTCTTCCTCATCTTCTGGAGCACGATGGGCTTGGCTTCTACATCAGAGTCCTGCGACACAGCCGCTTTCTCGACAATCACTCTGCATTTAGGCTCGAAGCTGATTTTGGTCTTGAATTTCGCGTCCACTTCTGGTTCGGGTTCCCCTTCCGTCCTCGACACTGAGTGCTCCTCGCTGGTCGCTGCAGTTGGCGACAGGTCGGTCACGGAATCCATTATGGACGTGGATCCGATGGCAGAGTCCAGTTCAGAGGTAGAGGCAGAAGCTGAAGGCTTGCCCATTACAGAGATCTCCTCCTGTTCTGGCGACGATTCCTTGCTGAGGGCTGCGTCTATTTTATGGGACGCTGCGGTGTCGGTGGTGGGCGTGGAGGATGTGACAGGCACCAGAGGCGAGCCAATTACGCTTACTATACCGAACTTTGCCGCGTCCAGCAACGATATCTTCCTATTCTCGTCCACCTTGTACTCAGCGGTTTCAGAGTCGATGATGCCGCGTTGAACAGCCTCCGCTATGCCTACGTCCTTCCCTGTAATGGGATGTTTAACGACCACCACCTCAGATGGCAAAGTGCCATCGGAGAGGGCTGACATCAGCTCAGCAGACTTACCAGTCTCGGTCGATATGACCAAAGCGGTGCTTGGGTCGTAAATTAAGCCTCTGGAGACCCGTACAGGATCGGGTATCGACTGACTAGTCTCGGAAATTTTGATCTCTAGTTGCTTAGATGGATCGTCCACCCTGGATAACTCCAGCTTATCTGGCTCGCCCGATACCTTGGTGATTCGTAGTAGCCTCTGCTGAGAATTATCGCCCCCGTGATGCCTGCCTTCGAGGATTATTAAACCCTCGCTGATCGCCTCCTTCATCGTTATTTTGTCTGGATGAGCATAGTGTCCAGTTGAGTCGAGGATGTTCTTCTCCAGACTGCGCAGCAGGGATACTTTCCTGCCGTTGTGCGGGTCGATAACGAAGCTCGAATTGGGGTCTATTATTCGGAGCTTTACGCACTCCTCGAATGAGACCAGTCTGTCCGTCCCAGGGATTATGAAGAGACCCGTGGTGGGGTCGAAGAACTTTCGATCGATCGCCTCGGATAATGACCATCCATCGGTGGGTAGCTCGAACACCCGCCTCTCTGTTGAAAGATTTTCCTTCTTGGATACTCTGTCAGACGTAAAGTCGACGATGCTGCTTGTGTCTTGATCTAGATCTGGATCCTTCCGTCGACCGGACCAGGATAGCTTTACAACGTTTCTATCGTCTTCTGGGGATACTCTATCCGTTGTTCGGGTTACTGAATTACTTTTGACTACAGTTTCCGAGGAGGTGACTACCAGATCCTTAGCGATAATGGTCGTAGTGGTGCCAATTGCTCTGGGCACACTATCGCTCAGGGAAGATTCGAGGGAAGCATCGAGATCCATCGATCTATCCACAGAGGGACCTCGTTTCTGCTCTGTTTGTCTCTTGTCAAACATACCCTCAGCTTCTCGTTGACGAGTTTCCTTAACTTTTGTCACAGTCTGCGTGGTGACAGTGACGTTCAACAATCCAGTGAGCAAGGCTGCGCCATCAGGAGTGATGAGTCCCCTCTTTATCGCGTTTTCAAGGGCCACTGGCTTCTTAGTCCTTGGATCCAGCAGCAGGCCGGTCTTAGGGTCGAGAAGATCCGAGAAAACGGCTTCTAGAAGCGTGATCTCCTTGCCCTCTTCGACAATCCCGATTCCTCGATTGAGCATTTCCGAAACCTCTGGTCGAACGCAGGCTCGTTCTTCAGCATCAGCGAGAGAAACGGTCTCCCCAGTGTTTGGATCGACGATGTAACTACCCCCAGACTTGGAGCTGATCAGACCTTTGAGCAGCGCAGCGTTCAGGCTGACGTACTCCCCGGTCAATGGATCCCTGAATCCATCTACGTCGAAGATAGTCTTCTGAGCGAGCGAAGTGACGAGGCCTTTCTCAACAGCCTCTGAAATAGCCATCTCCTCCGCAGAATTCGTGTCCCTATACGTGGCGTTGTTAGGATTAATCAGACCACGGTTCAATGCCTCGAAGAGCGTAACAGTTTCCCCGGTTCTCGCGTCAAAGATCGAGCTCAACCTGTCCGCGTCAAGAACGCCCCTCTCGATTGCCTCCGTGACGGTCAACTTCGTCCTATGCGCCGGGCTCGTGATCCTCCCACTCTCGTCGATGATCTCCGAGTCGCGACAGTCCTTAAGGGTCATGGGTTTGACGATCAGTCGCCTTCGACGGGCCTCCTTCAACGACAGCTTTTCCATCGTCAGGCCGTGCATGTACTTCCCTGTCTTCCGGTTGACGATTCCTTGCTTCATGGCCTCCATGAGCGTCACCTTGGTGTCGTTCCTGGCGTCCACGATCTCTCTCGCGGTGGGATCTAGAATCCCCTTATCCACAGCCTCGTCGAGGGCGTAAGTCTCGCCCGTTACACGGTCGAGGACACGGCCGAGCGTGTCATCCACCAGACCCTGCGCTATCGCGTCGGTGAGCGGCAACGCGTTCCTCTTCACCGTCACGGTCACGTCCAGCTTGGCCAGGTAACCCCTCGCGTGAGCCTCCTCTACCGACAGCCTCTCGCCCTCCTCCGTAACGAGGTCGCCCGTGCGCGGGTCCATCGCGGTAGCATGCCTCTCGCCTACGCCCTCCTCTATCGCATCGGCTACGCTAACCGCTCCCACGCCGACGGCCGTGGCCCCACTGTAAGTTACCTTCGCTCTGTCCCCGGGCCCGTCGGCCTTCTCCGCGTCGCACAGCTCCCGCTGGATCGCCTCGAGCAGAGACACCGGCCGTCCCTCCTCGTCGAAGCCGCACGGACCCAGCAGACAATCCGCGAGACGCGCGTCGATCATCTTCTCGCGGGCCGCCTCCTCGATCGTCACGGTTCGCCTGCCGTCCCTCGAGCACACTATCCTACCCCTCCTAACGTCCAAGATTCTAAGGCTGATCGCCTCGCCCACCGTCAACACGTTCCCGGTCCGTGGATCAACGATACCCTTAACCTCGATCACGTCCTCCGTACCTATACCCTCCTCCAACCGCTCTACCCTCTTAACGCTCCTAATCTCGCTAAAGTGAACGCTGCCACCGCTTCCGCTGCTCACCCTCGACCAGGACGCCGCGTCCCTCTCATCCGCGCGCTCCCTCTTCTCCCGCTCGACCGAGTCCTCCCTCTCGGGGTGGATGGCCGCGGCGGTGACCGCGTCCTGGCCGAGGTGGGCGCTCTCCCTAGAGCCGGAGCGACGCGTCCTGTCGCTAGACAGGATCGTCTCGGTCCTCTCGGTACGCTCTGTCTTCTCATGGCGCTCTAGGCTGTACCTGTCGAGGGAAGCAACAGAATGAATGATAAGACGAAGCGATGATTCGTAGAATCGCCGTATCTTTGCCAGCTTTACTTACTGCGATTGTGTGTAGTGGGTGGTGGTGGAAGTGTAACGTTCCTCGCTGCTGCTGCTCTCGTAGATGTTGAACTCTGTGCGGAACGTCCTGAGCGGCCTCTGCTCCTGAAGGGCGCGCTGAAATTTTAACAGAAACCCACACGTTTGGTCAGCGTTTCAGACTTCCTACTTAAATACGCCGGCCGCTGTGTACCAATCCGAGCTTTAAAATAGAAAATGAGCACGCCGCTGAATAATCCTCAAAGTGCCCATTAAAACGACACCGCGAAACAGGCTATCGTCAGGACGACGGGCAACGTTTTCGCGAGATCACTGTCAGAAGCGACAATCCTCGACGGAGCGCACAGGTGATTCGCGACTCGAGGAATGCAGGTCGCTCAGCATCCCATATACGGAGCAAATACCTTTCGATACGCGTAAGCCGCGGTGAAAACAAGTCGCCTCGGGGCGGTCAGCCTTCGACGAGGAATATATGAAATTAAAGAATTACCGCGTTGACAATTCTCCTATCTAGCGTCATCGCGTCAACAAAACACTCTATCCCCTCTCTCTCTCCCTCCCTCTATCTCTGGATGACTGTGGATCACCGCGACGTATTAATAGCCGCGACACGCACAAGTCTCGATGGAAACGTCCAGTTTCAACACAGTCTTATGTCACCAGCTCCAGCGTAGTCGGTAGCGGGCGTGGAATCAGCGTGTCACTGTCAATGAAATGTCTCACGGCGAACATGCTCGCGATCGCTGCTACGATCGATCCACCGCCAGCAACTCCCAACGACTGACCAACCTCGAGTTGGCCGGCCTGCCAACTAGTAAACTCAACGAGCGAATCGGCCGCGTGGCGGAAAAGCCAGATTCTTTTTTTAGCCGATCGACCGGGCGCTCTTTACCGGCGTGCGAAGCGCGTACGGTAGCGTTATTCCACGATGGCCCGCATCTCTTATCACTGGTCTAGACGCGCCGGATCGATCGGTTCTGAACTTCGATCCGCGCGTCAACCGGTCTTGGTAGCCGCTCCCCACCATATCGTCCACCTCGGAGCCAACGTAAAATTGGAGGATAACGTAATCGATGACTAACTGCGCGGCTGACACGTGGTTCGACCAAACGTGCACGTGACAGCGAGGAATACTTTGCTGTAATCTCGGAGAACAGCCTCTGACACCATCCCCACCCGATGCGAGGAGGCACGCGATGGTTTTAGTTTCTTCGTGAGCAACCCGTACCTTTCGAACGATCCTGACGTTGGGCGTGAAAGGTTTCTTAGTGGGCCCAAGGCCGGCGTCCACGCGCATATTGCAAGCGGAAGAACGGCGTAATAAACGGATACGAGCTGCCACTCTAGCCGGGACCTCTGGACGCGTCGGCGGTGCACCACGGTAGGCCAGCGAAAACGCTGGTCAGCGCCAGCTGTGCGGGCTGCTGCTCTGCGCCGTCGCTCGTTCGCACCTATCGAGCCACGGTGCACACGCCTGGCGTATCGATCCCGCGGGAACCATGAAAATCTCGCCCGTGGTCGCGCGTAACAGAATAAGTACGCGAACTACGCGGAGCACCGCGTGGGTGGGTGCTAATTTGCTGCGCCGTTCACGCGAAGCGAGTAAAGTTTTATGGTAGCGGAGGGGTTGTTCCCGAGTCGTGGTGGGCCAGCGTGCAGAGATTGCAATCTGTGTAATAAAGTATGATAGATCGAGGAGAAACGTTGTCCAAGCTTCTTCTGTCCTGCTCCTTTATGACCGACTTAGCGCGCGAGGTAAAAGAGTCGCGCAGAATTAATGCGAATCTTAGTAACGGAGGAAAGACTCACCTGCAGAGACGTGTCTTCGGGGTGCAACGACGCCAGCTGCCTGACTCGTTCCTGAAGAACGCTCACTAGATTGGTGTACTTCCTGTTGAGGTTGTCCAGGTCACGCGCCACGTCGTCCACCGTCGAGGTGAACTCTCTTCGGGGCTTCTTCACCGTGGCGTCCATAGACGGACAGATATCTTCCAACTGTTCCTTGAACGCTCGAAGCCTTTGTCCGTAGATCTAGGGTAGTTCGGTTAGCCCGTTACGGTTAGCGGATAAAGTATTAGATCTCGCCTGTGCGTAGCTACCCCTTTTCTATCCCCTTTAGCGTCCCTAGTACCCCTGCTGTAATTTTAGCGATTTCTCAAGCGGCTTTCTCCTGGCAGTATTGCGCAAACACAAGCCCAGACGATGCCCACTGCGATGGGCTACGGGTCTCTTCTGGGTGAAGATAGAAGAAGTGAAGGAAAGGATTCGTCTTCCTTCGACTTCGCTTCTTCTAGCTTCGCTCAGGGAAGCTTCGCTTGGCCTCAGTGCATCGCAGTTTCCAGAACCACCCTGTACATAGTGTTACGACGCCTCGCGTTTACCACGAGCGATCGGTTAACCGTGCCTCAGGGATATTCGTTTAGGGCGGGTGCGCAAAGTTAGAGGTAACACGAAAGGTGTAATTAGAAGCGATTATCGTGTAGAATAGTCAGGTGTTCCAAGCAAAAGTAGCGTATTAAATGCCCTCGACTCTGCACCGATCGCTCGAATCAACACGAATGTGAACGAATGAGAGAAGCCGCCAGCAGCCTTTCTATTGCAAGCGTTAGCCTCGGGGACAAGCCTACTTCGCCCGCATGTACAGCAGCTACGGTGTACCAGGATGTCAGAAGCGGAGATTTGGTGAACGCGTAAGCGAGAATGTACATAGCGATGCACCGATCCTTGATCCCTGGAAACAATTGAAGAAACTCGACAGATCTAGAGTACGTTGCTCGCCGGTGACAGGACGACCGTCGATCGTCGAGAAGCCCCTGGCAAAACCCGTTGAAAGAGGGGTCGATGGTTGGCTGCGAAGAGTAGAGGTCCGACGTGACGATAGCGGTGGCGGTGGTGACAGTGACGCAACAGTAGCACTTTTCCTAGCGTGATTGCGCCCGATGACAACTACAGGCGACGATCCACGGCGACCACGACGGGGACAGCTTCACTTAGCAGCAGAACTAGACGGGAATCTAGCGTCGAGGCGGAGAGAACCTCGTCGGGCAATGGGGAAGACAGACGAGAAGGAGAACGCGCGACAATGTACCGCGACACGGGAAAGAAACCGCGCGACATATCAGGGGGGACTGTTGTACGTATAAAGAAGTCACGCAGTATCCCATTCACGCAAGCGTTCATACCGTAAGCTAAAGGCTACCTAAGGCTACCTAATAGGCTAACTAAGCCTACCTAAAATGGCTTGCGAGTAACCCAGTCGCGAGCGTGTCGCGTCTCATCTTACCTTTCCTTCGCGAATCAACCGACCACCGGTCACATTTACCGCCTCGATCGCCGGGGCTCGTTCCACCACTCTGTTCAATAGATTCTGAGGGCAAACGGTGAATGAGAGACAATAAGTATCAAGGGAGAAGCTGGTGGACGATGTACCGGAATCCACGCGAGTTACCTTCGCGTTCTCCAGCTCCAGCTTGGCGTACGAGTCGTCGACGAAATCGACCTCGTTCCGGTAGGCGTGCTCCAGTTGCTGAGCCAAACTGTAGGCCGCTTCGGCGCTGCAAACTCTGTCCACCAATTGGCCGCAGACGTTCGTCCACCTGGCGTTCAGGCGGTTCACTTCAGAATCCAGTCTGTCCATGTCCGTGTGCGGACCGTGATGGCTAGGTCTTGACTTTTCGACGAGACGCCTGGTGTTGTGCGCGTCCTCGTTCAGTTGATCCATCGCGCTCTGCTCTTGAGTGATGGTGTTCTGCAGGATCCTCAGGTCTTCCAGGACGTTCTGCAGGCCCTTCAAGTCGGATGGCAACTCGTCGAAGGAGGCTAGCTTCACTTCGAACTCGGAGATCACGGTCGTGTTCTCCTCGAGACTAGAAAGGAGGATCTCGACGCACTTGAGTCGCTCGATGTAAAGGTTGCTCACGTTCCAGATGTGATTCCACTTGGAAGTAACGGCGTCCAGCTTGTTCCTCATCGCTGGTGTCTTCAAGGTGATGCCACGGAAGGTCTGCTGAACCCTGTCGAGGTCAGGTGTCAAGCGACGAAGGCTTTGCTCGTAGTCCTTGTGCTGCAGGACCAAGTGCTCTAAACTGTCCAGGTCTCTGGGCAACGGCGCAGCTATGCGAGTGTTCAGAACTCTTTCAGCCTCGTCGAGTGCCTGTTGAAGCGCTGAAACCTGATCGTTGAAAATACGTCCCGCGTTCTTCGACTCCTCCTCCGCTCTGGCCCTCTTCTCCAGTTCGTCGAACAGCTTGTTCACCTCGGCCATCTCTCGCTTCAACCGTCTCAGCTGTGGGTCAGCCGGGTCTCCTTCCGACAGCAGTTTCTCAGCGTCCTCGTTCAACGCTTTCCTGATGGCGGTTCGCTGGTCCTGACCCATCGCCAAGAACTGCGGCAGGTCCCAGCCCTTCACCACCTTGATGGTCGCGAATATCATGTTCTGCCTCAGCCGCAGCTGCTTCCGTTGCCAGAGCGCGACGCTTCGATCGTACTGTCGTCGCAATCTCTCAGCCGCGTCAAGGGCATCCTTATCTGGTTGCTGGAGGGCGAAGCAGACGCCTGGAACGGGGGATTCGACGCCTTCCTGATTCTTCACGCGCCATTTTATCCTTCCAGAGTTATCGTACAGCGTGCATTGTTCTCCCCTCTCTATGGACATCTGAAACGAGGCAATTTATCCGCTCAATCTACGGGCTATTAACGAACGAATGACGAAAGACTCGCCCACAGACTTACGTTGACTTGCTTGTAACTGCAGACGCAAGTGATCTGCATGGGTCGAGTGACTGGCTGTCGACGTTGCTTCATGGGAATCACGTCCTTCGCCTGCTCCACCAATTTCTGCACGTGGTCGCCGTAACTGTTTAACTCCTCGCGGAGCTCTTGCATGCCTTTCAGCAAACGCTCGCCCTCGTCCAACGAGAAATCGGACTGAGAGTAGATGGTGTTGAGGGTCTCGTCCCTCTTCGCGATCCACTGTTCCGCCTGCTGGATCTCGCGGAAGAACTGCTGGCTCTGAGCGGCGTGCTTAAGGTGCACCTCTAAACAGAGGGTCAACTGAAGGAGCCATGCCCACTGACTCTGCATGGCGGACATGTACGCTTCGATCGTCTTTGCAGCAGGGTGATGCTGAAGAACCAGAGCCTCGCCGCGGTCTTGCACCGCGGAGAACTGAATCTCTCGCTTCTCTAGGTCGCTCATGAGGGACTGTAAACGTGATAATTTTGGGGATTAAAGATTCGTAGGGGGCTCGGAGAATACTCCATCACCCAGTTGCACAAAACATATTCATATCCATTACCTCGATTCCAGATCCATAGGTACGCTTGCACAAAATGGAGAGGCGTTAGCGAATATTCTCGGGCCACAGATAAGTTGCAGGGAACAGGGAAATGGAAGAATCAAAGATACCAAGTCTAAATACCTCGTAATATTGCTCGATGCTCTGCACGTTCAAATTCTTGTCGCTCCAGTCACGAGTCACTTCCGTCTCCTCCTTGGAGCTCAACCAGACCAGCTCTCCGGTCGCGGATTGTATGAAGTCGTGTAACGTGTCCAGATCGGATAGCCTCTTGTTAGAGGCCGATAGTAACTCGGTATAAAGTTTCTGAAGAACGGAGAGGTGTTGACTGTACAGGGTCAGCTCCTCCCCGTGGAAGTGGCTCTTGGACTGCATGCATCTGTCCACTTTTGGATGGAACTGTTCGATGTTCTTGTGCTCCCTTTGGTGAACGTCCAGCTCGTTCTGAACGCTGGGCAAGTCGGAGCCGTAATCGGCCTCTTGCAGCTGCTTGATCTTAGCCTTGCACCAGTCGATGCAATCGTGCAAGGCACGGAAATGGGGGTTGGTGTCTACTAATCGAGTTTCGTGGACGGTAGTGCGGTGTTTCGTGACGACGCGCTCCTCCACCGGGAAGGACACGGCTGATAAGGGCTGCACCAAACGCTTGTGGAGAAGAGATCGCAGGGCGACCCATCGTTGATGTAGCTTCTGAACTCTGTGCCACAAAAACCATGACTTAAAAACACGCGTAGAAGAAAGAAAAGCCTCTCTGACAAATCCTAACGTTCAGAGCGAGTACAATCACGCGGACAACCTAAATCCAGACTACCTTTTATGAAGTTCCGCCGCCTGACTGTATCTGCCCTCGGTGAGAGTGTGCACGTCGGTGAATATATTCTGAATCTGTATCTCGGTGTTTCGTATATCCTGCTCGAGAAGGTCCACGGCGTGCTTGGCCTCGAGAGGATGAAGCCGATCGAGGCGTCGAGCCTCGTCCTCTACGCGTCTCTCAAGCTCCTCCAGTCGATTGTCGGTGGTCTTCATCTCTCTGTGAACTTTCTCGGCCAGTCGTTGGAGTCGTTCGAGTCTGTGCAACGAAGGAAAAACTCAACAGTGGGGGGGAAAAAAAATCGAGCCCGGAGCGAATAGGCTTGACGGGCCCCGTCGCGTTTCTTACCGTTTTATCTCGTCGATGATCGCCTGCTCTCTCTCCTGGTGCAGCATCATCAAGCGGTTCCAGTTCTTCTCGATCACTTCGATGTGTAACTCGGGCTCCATGTCCACCTCGCCGACCGCCTCGAAGTACTTCTGCAGGTCCCTGAATATGTAGGAGAGCCTCTGCTTGTCCCTGTACCTGGGCGGCACCTCCTCGTTCTTAAACTTCGCGCTGTCAGCCGCCAGCTTCTTCATCTCGATGAGGGTCGGCGGGAAAGCGCGCTCCTGCATCAGGCTCATCTTCTCGCGGATCCACAGGTGGAGGGAACTAGCCAGCTCCCTGTACTCGGCGGAGCGCCTCTGCGCCTCTGCGTCGTAGAGCGGATGGATGGCGGGCGGCTCCGGGAACACGTCGTAGAGCGAAGAGATGTACGTTATCAAGGACTTCTCGTCCGGCTCGGGTGTGTCCACGTCTGTGTGAGGGGAGAAAAAAAATGTGAATCAGATCACTCGAACCAGTTGCCAGCTCCTGCCCCTTTCCAGAAAAAAAAGAAAAAAAGAGAGAGAGAGACGCGAGACGGACGGAGGAAAAGAAGCAGGACGGGAGGGAACGGTCACGGTCCAAGCGACAACAGGAAACGGTCGAGCAGCGTGTCCCGCGCATGGGGAGAAAAAAGGTGCAGGAGAAAACATGCGGGACGTGGAGAAATTCGCGGAGGGAGGTCACATCTCGCGGGAGGAATTTTTCTAACGAAATAGGCAAATACGAGCGTTGAATTACCTTCGGGATCGAGAAGCCTCGTAACGCCATACTCGCGCTCCGCGACGTGGAAGACCCGGTCGAGCCGCTCTCGTGGCTGACTTGCACGAGCGCCTCTCCAGTCGACCAGATCCGGCCTGTTTCGATGAATCAGGGCGCTGAACGCCAAGCCGTCCCTCCAGGATCCAGTGAAATCCGTCACGCGTACACCAGGGTAGCGCGCCGTCGATCGTCGGGCCCATCTTAGCAGCGCCTCTCGGGCGGTTACGTTCGCTTCCTGGCCCACTACAATGTCTGATATCTGTGCGAACAAAAAGACGTAAGATTCATCAGTAACCGCCGTTTTGCCACTCTCCAGCAAAGTCAGTGCTGGCCACGAATGGAGCACCCTTTCGCTTCAACTCTGTCCCCTTTCTAAAATCCTCCGGACCGAAATCTGGGATAGTGCATAGGCCTCGAGGTTGTTCGCCGCTTGGTTCGCCCTTCGATGTTCAACCGCGCGGGCTCGAGCCCCGAAACGTTCGTCCTACATCGGCCTATCGCTGGCAATCGAGAGGAAGCGCGGAGTGCGACGACAACGAGCGCGATGCAGGCGCAAAGCTAACGAGGGAAAGTCAGTCGTTCGGGTCTGCGCAACGAAGCGCGCGGCGATGCTCGCATTGCTCGCTCGCGGTGGCGCTTACCCGGACGGTTTTCGGTTTTGGCGAGGCCTGGCGACTCAAAGAGTAGGAGGAAGTGGCCGCCTCCTGCAAGTATCCCGCGGAGGCGCGCCTCGTCAAGTCTTCGGCCACGCGCCTCTCCTCGCCCCGCGTCAATGTGGTGGTCTTACGGACGATCCGTGTCACGATACGCTTCGTGCCGTTTTCTCCGTGCCTCGACGTCTTCGTTGACTCGATCGACGATCCTAAATCGTGGCGTAATTAGTCGCTGAAGCGAGGCACGCCGCTGGAGAACCGCGGCACCGAGATACGAGCGTCGAAGACGGTCACGATCGGCAGGCCGATTTAGAATCGCGTCACGATCGGCTCAGACTCGGCTGCGTTCCAACGCAGCATCGTCTAAGTCGACCGCGACGGGATTCTAAGTCAATCGCAGGCTTGTACATACGGGACGTCATCCTTCCGAAGTTTGAATCTTCTCTCGCCCGATAAGATAAGCGCAACGCTGTTTGACTACCAGCTACTTCGTGCCGTATTAGAAAGGTGTTTCTGGCAGGAGAATATCACCGCGCGAAGACTCTCTCGGTCTCTTACTTAACGCTCCCTAATTCTCACAGTAGCCGGCGCTATGCTGTGTTCGTCATGAATTCACGTTTACTAGTGATTCTTTGGAGCGAACGTGTTCGTTCTCCGAGGAAGATTCACATACAAGCTTCGCTGTTGACGTCCGAAGGTGGGCCGAGGAACGGCAGGAACATGTAGGTAAACAGTGAATCCGCCGAAGGTACAACTGAACATTGTGTTTTCGAGACCTTCGCCCGATACGGACGACGTTTCGCGTGCGCAAGCCCGATGGATTCCCCAAACTCGACGCTCGGTCTCGGATACTCAACGATCCTACCTAGAACCTCGGTGGACAGCCTCCTTTTCGTATAGATCGCCGTAAGGTCGTCGGCGACAGGTGTCGACGCGGTGGGCGCGGACGAGGGGACGTTCTCGCGAGCGTCGTCCTCCCTGGCGCCCTGCACGAACAGCCGACCACCCTTGCTGAACCGATAGATGGACATTTTCCCTCTCGCGTCCTCTGGGACTCTCGAGAAACTAGCATCGACCTCCGCGCGAAGAGGTAACCAGCCGCGTGCGAGCGCACATTCGCGGCCTTATCCGGCGTCCGGCTAGGCACGTCGCGTTGCGTCACGCTAAAGCCGATTATCGAGAATCGACCGCTCCGCCAGCTCCGTCAAGTTGAAGCGCCGCTCGTCCAGGCCCGGTTAATTTCTCGACGCCTATCGCCGAGCGATCGATCGCTGGCCGGGGTTGGAGGAGCACCGATTCGCGATCGCAAGTGTTTACCGCACGGTCGCGTTCCGTAGCACTGCCCCGCAAGGGGTGGAGGGAGCGGAGAGCGCCGACGAAACGTCAGGCGACCGAGCGGGAGTCGAACGGTAGCCGAAGGTGACGGACAACGATTGATAACGGCGCCGAATGGAATTGGTCGTTATCGACGACACGCGAGGTAAGCGTTAACCGTGTCGCGCGCACTGTACAGGTAGTAGCCGGTGCTTCTTAGCGCGTCCGTTCGCTCGCTGCTTGGCTCGCGCGTTTCACCGGTAAGGTTTCCACGACCTGGCTCCGTCCGCCGGAGGAGACACGTGTCTCCTTCGTTGCGCGCGGCTTGAACGACGCCCGCGGGAACAGGGGGAGCGCCCTGTCGCCCTGTAGCACGAACACGACAGGATAACGTCGCGATACAACCGTACAACCGACAGCGTGCCGCTGTTGTATCCGGCTGCCGTCGCGAGAGTAGGCCAACGAAATGCGCACAGGTGAGAGACGCCTCCGACAGCCCCCCTTCTCCACTCCCCACTCTCTTCACTGTGTCTTTCAGCTATTCCCTCCTCCACCCCCTGCGGTGTTCTTCGTGCTTGTCATACCGCCGCTGCCCGTGGTGTCCTTTGCTTCCGCCATGCTGCCCCCCCTCGTCCTCGTCGACTCGCACGAAAGTAGCGAAAGATCGCGCATGCGCCCGCCGAGCCAAGCGAGGCGCAAGAGCCCCACTTCTGCCAGCGAAGCTCCGCTCCTCGGTCGCGCCGCTGGTCGTGCATCGCGTCCTTCCTCCTTTTCCTTTTCCAGAGATATCCGACGAGCACGCCGACGGCCACGGTAACGCTCCGTAAGTGCCGCCTGCGACCTGCAGCGGCCGCGAATAGGCTTACCTAATTCGCGCGCGCCACTGTTGATTAATAACACGCGTCGGTGCGCGTCGAGGCCGCGCGAGGAACGAAAACAATGCCTAAATAAGTAGACAGAGAGCCGCAGGAGGCGAGGAAAACGGGACGCCGAGCGTCCCTGAGCGTCGCGGAACCGCGGCCACTCGAGGCCGGATGTGACGTGATCGCTCCGGCGCGACCGCTCGCTCGAGCTCCGCCGCACAGTGCTTCCGGTACGCGGCCAAGCGCGTGAATCGATCGCTGCGAGAACGCTGGTCGTCGTCACGCTTTTCCACGAAATCACCGCGGGAATCGCTTCGAGAAGCTTTCCCGCTTGGCAACAGGTCTTCGGAGTTCCGCGATCTCTATCCGCATCGATTGAGAACGAAATCTAAGCGACACGCAGATCGAGCGATCGATAACTCGCGACGCGATAAGGCGCCGAGGTGCGATACGTTTCGCGTATACATTCCTGAAAGGACTCGCGACTTTTAGGACACTCGGTATGTACAGCGAAAAGAAATACAAAGCGCTCACGTGTCCTGTTCGCAGGCAACAGTTTTTACACTCGCATACCCTCTCGAGACCGAGCGTCGGTAATAAAAAAAAAGCGCGCGTTTATTTTCTCCGAAAGACGGACGGAGTGGGGAGCGAGCTTCCTTTCATATTTTCTTTCCGCCGGGCGTGTTGGCGCTGCCCCATTAAGACAGATCCTCCTCAAAGGCCACGAAAGCTTTCTCCGAGACGGTCCATCGCGGACGACGGTGCAAAGGTCTGGGTTAGCTGCGACGCTCTAAAAAGGAGCACGCTCGCTTACCGGCGACCTTGGCCGGTGGCGTCATTCGCGTTTTTGTATTCGACGCTCGATCGGCCGACTGCGATTATCATAATCACAAGGTGGGCGGCCGGTGGCCCGCGACACCACGCAGAGACGCGGCAGGACGGTCCCGCCTCCCACGCCCTCGAATACCATCGCCGTTCGGCTTCGACTGGCTGTCAACCTTCCGCCTTTGTTGACTCGGCCGTGATCGCGAAATACCATAAACGGTAACGTCTGTCGCGAGCGCCGAGCGGAAGGGCAGCCGTCACCGGCCGCGACGGTGCACGCATGACGCGCGCGGACCGACGGGAGGATATCTCCCCCTGCGCGTGGGACATCTGCACGCGAGCGCCATCTACCTCGCTCGATCTACGCACGCGGTCGATAACAGAGCCCTGAATTGTCTGGCTGTTCCCTCGATCCCTTTCGATTGCGAACGCTTCGGGGCCTCCTCGACAATCACTACGGGATAAAAGTGTAGGGAACTTACCTTGCGTCGCCAGCTCTGCGGCGCGAAACAAAACAAAAAAACACACCATTAGATAGATGCGCCGGACCGATAGACGGAGTAGAGTAGGTACGAGGTGTTCCAAGATCGGGGGAGGAGGCCAGTGAAACGAGTACCTCGCGACGAACGGGACCGAAAAGTCCTCTGCTGCTTCGTAGTCTGACGAATCTCCGTAAGGAGCTCGAACAATGGCACTATTTTCGGACAGACTTTTCTGACTCATGTCACTCGTGAAGCACAAAAGTCTCTCGCCTGAAACCACCCTCTTGTCAATCCTACCGTCCGCAACTACGTCACCTACCATTCAGAAGCTGAAAAGGTCCTCGCACAGTTCGGAAAGACACCCAGCAGAGGATTTTCCCATTCCTTTCGACTCGAGGCGTCTCCGCGCCTCCGGCTGGACCCACGATTTTCGGACACTCCGTACTAGGGGATCTTGGGTCCGTTCTACGTCCGTTTCACGCAGTGGACGCGCGGGTTAGAGGCTGAAGAGCGCGTGTCCGGGCAATCGTGCATCGATACGAGGAACACTGTCTCCCTTTGTGCGGCGACTCGCGTAACGCGGTTGCACTCGCGGCGATCGATCCCTCGATTCGATGGTTTTTGCGGCCAGTTTCGACGCTCGGCACGGAGGGCGGGGAGAGAAATCGAAATTGGTCGGGGGATTCCTGCGCGATGATTACAGCCGCAGCTTTTTCCCCTCGCGGAATTTCGCGGAAGGGAAACTCTTTCGATCGGTATCGCTCGCGGGAAGGTCTAGCGCGGTACCGACCGTAGGCGATCGAAGCTAACCAGAACCAAAACTACTCGAAAGGCGAACCAGGTCTGTCGAGGTAGATGTGCGATCGTTTCTAGCTAAGTCAAAGTCGCAGAAGAAGAGGCAGAGGATCGCTGGTGGGTGTTTAAACGTTTGCCTCTCACCTGGAAGTGCAGTATGATGGTCCATATCAGTCCAAGCGTTAGCTTCGGGTTTCCATCGACGATATCCTCCGCGCGGATATTCACGAGCTTGATCTTCTTGTAGCGGAGAAAATCAAGGGCCATTTGCACGTTCTGCAGCATGTGGAAACGCATCCGTCCCCTTTCCCGCGGCTGCAAAAGAGCATCGATTAATTGCCATTATAGATTGAACAGCGATTCCGGTGTTAAACCCTCGGATGTGGGTCTCTGGGACACTGATAATCGAGCGTGGATCGACAATTAAACGCGCTGGACATTGTTCCGCGATAGAAGCATCGAGACCTTCCCGAATTGATAAATATTTATCATCGGCAGGCTGCTGGTAATCTGCTTCCCATTCCCGTCACGATTCCGTAACACGTCGCGGATCCGACTCATCCGCTGCGGATCGAACGCGCATTCCACCCACTATTTTTTAATCGGGGTCAAGTCGGCCCCACCCTGTCGATTACGTAACTAGCAGTTTCACCCCGGCCAGCCGAGGGTTCCAGCGAAGCGCCGCCAAGTCGATCCATCGCGTGCATCATCAGAATTGAGCAGGGGAAAATCCGAGACTTACGAGATGCTCGCCTGAGAGGACCTCGAGCAAGGAAATGAGGTTGTGCCCGTCCCGCAGGTCTTCGAACAGATCTCCGACATGTCTGGTGGCCTGTAACAACGATTTCACGGATCAGAGCTCCCGATCGACCGAGGCTAACGGCTATAGACGACTCTCGACTGAAAGTGAACGACGAGCATCTAAATCAATTAGGGAAAAGGGAGTAATGGGACGTCAAGCTTAAGGTGTCGGACGATCAAACAGACGGACCGTGAACAGGCAACGAGCAAGGTAAAGAAACATCGGTTCTACGAACGTTGAACGTGCAAATATACACACACACACAGAGAGAGAAAGGCGGACGGACGGATAGTAGATAAATAAGTGATAAGTGGGGACCGCTGGAAGGATTTGGACGGTGATAATCGCGTGCCCCGCGAAGATATAGCTCGCGAGACGCGCGAACGCAGCAATCTTTGGCCCCGGAACTCCCGGTTAAAGTCTCCTTTTGCCGTTTGATAAGCGCGAATCGACGTGCGAGCCGATTGTTCGCGGCCTCAGCGATCATTGCGCGTTTACGCGTCAGCTCGAGCCGCTTCGCGGGAATACCGTTGCTCACGAGTTCATGGAAAGAGACGGAGGAAAGAAGGGGAGGCTCGAAAAGGGTATTACTTGGAGGAATGGTCATTGGATGGACAAAACGAGGCACAGTGTTTGCCGGTGCATGCGAAAATGCCTTCTAACGTCGGCGACGGGTCGTTGACGACACCTGCCGTGGACTTACAGTGGGGGAACAGCATGGCTGGTTGTTCACAAGGACGCACACGTGCAGGCACGTGTAAGTCTGAAAAAAACATCGATTGAAAAAGGAGCAGGCTGCGGATCACAATATTCCGCGTGCCTTTCCGCGGTACGACCGTAGGTAGCGGTAGTTTCCCGCGTATAGCGGGGGCACGAAATCGCGATTACCGGGCCGAAGTTCTGACGGGAATTCGGAGCCACCGCTACCTCCGGTCGCACGGACGAGTGGTACCGACGTGGAATTTCCCCTTCGCGATTAATTTGCATGTTTCTGATTCTTCGTCGCGCACGAGTATCGCGCTTCGATGAACTCAACTGATCGAAGACGAATTAAATAAACAACTCTCATTCCTTTCCTCGTCGCCTAAATTTCCCCGAGATCCACCACCTTTCGAACCGCCGACTTGCAGTTGGTCCTAGTTATACAGAAAGATACCAACCCTCAAAATGATAACAAAAAAAAATAGTTAAACGCAGTACGAAGTCGCATCATTTTGTGATCTTTATTTTGCAAAATATTACTAACCCTAGAAAATTTAAAATAATATTAATTTTATTCTACTACTCACAGTTAAATAGCCCAGTAAAAAACGTTGCAAAACAATAAGAAGAAGTAAAGTATACCCAATAGAATTATTAAAGCTACTCCTCCTCTTTAACGATTAAAATCTCCGAACTGAATTTACTCAGTGTCAGATCATTGGTAGCTTTCGGCATAGCTAATCAGTCCCAATTATAAGTCACTATACAGTACTCGAACCACTCGTCCTGATTAAGCAAACTCGTTTGGAAGGAACGCTCCTGGATTCATACCTTCACGTACTTCCAGTGCTGCGGCAGGCAGGATGGGAAAAGAGAAGAGTTACAGCGCACGATTAATAAATACATCGGTGGTGAGAGACACATTCGCAGAGTGAGTAGTCAAATCGGGGCAGGAAGACTCCGAGAGAGTCGTTTAAGGCGCTCCACTTGGGACTAACGGGACGTGAATGGGAAGCGAGATAGATACCGCCTCACGCCCGCGCACGAGGCTCGCGATGTTTATTTTCCCACGTTACTTATTTATTTTTTTTTTTCGACGTCCTTGTCCCACGTGTTCACGTGAACGCGTCTCACCGAGCTGACCCACCTCCCCGATTCCGCTGGCCAAGCATGTAGGTCGCTGCTCGCGAAATAGGGCAGTGGGTCGAACACATTCGCGCGTCAAAAGTAAACAAGTTCGTGCGCCGGGGACAAGGACATTGAGAAACACCGTAGGAAAAGGAGGACAGGCTGACTTAGAATCGTACGGAGCGTGTACCTATATCTACGCCTCTCATTCCGCCTCTGTTATCCCCATTCTGGGATCACAATGCCTGCCACCTTCGGTCTTACCGTTCCTTTAAATACCCAATTCACGAATTCCACCGTGTCTCTGCCGGCGCGTGCGATTACGACACGATCCTCGGGGTGAAAGAATCGGTGCGTTGTCGCGAGCGCAGAGTTACGTCGTCACGGCCGGAGTCGTTGCTTTCGAACTATTCCGGGGCGCGAGAGTAAAACGAAAGTAAAAACAGGGATGAGCAGAAACAGAGATCGAATGCCCGCGTCACGGTGTGCGTTTTTCAGCGCCGCCGTCTCGGGACAACGACCGATGATTACCGGATCGAAATCGAGTATGACAAAAACGCGCGCGCGCACGGTCGATAGGCGCGCGATCGATACATCGGGGGAAACGAACACCTCTGCCGGTGAATGCCCGCCGGAAATTCGAACGGGGTCGAAGGCTTTCCCCGATAGCGTCGAAATATCTAGAGCGTTGGGAATTGATTAGGATATGGATCAGGCTGATACTTTTATTCCGTGGATGGGAAGGGTGGATCCAAGCGTTTGTTTATGACTCTCCTCGAGGATTCTACGCTCGTTCTTTCACTCGTGGTGTTGGGTACGCTTGGAAATATTCCGCGGAATACTCGCGTGAAATACGAACGCGCAATTAAGTCTACGGAGATCGCGTGACGTTTAATGGCGCAATTAGTGGCGCGAACAACATTGTCGCTCGTTCAAACTCTCGATTATACTAATAGCGTGTACTTTGCGTGAATGCATAGAAGAACGAGTTCAGCTTAAAGATTCCTGCAGCCGAGGATGCGTCAACGATGTAGCCGCTGATAGATTAGTGATGACTCGTGGGATTTTATCTGTTCCTCTTACGTCCGCGTAACTCCACTATTTACGTCTACTATCTCAATCGCACATCTAGCAATTCAATCTTGCGCCACACTTAGGAGCTGTTCTTAAATTACGAAAGGGTAATTTTGGCGATTTCTTACCCCATCTTTTTACGTTGCATTTTTCAGTTATTAAAGTTCTTTTAACTCCGTGTCGGGAAATTTGAACGAAAATTAGTTTCCTGGTGTTGGATTATTATAATTATTAAAAGGCAAAAATGATTCAACATTCAGGGAAACCTGAATATAGTAAAAGATAATGATACGTGTGCAGAGCGTCTTTTTGTTTCTGGCAACACTTCTGTTCGGTATACCGTCATAGAAAGACAGTCTTTCCTAGCCGTTAAATAAAACTAAAATATAAAACTAAAAGGCTCATTTATTTAATGACCAATCTCCAATATCTGGAACATTAATGATAGAATTTGTATCTATTGAAAATTAGATGACGGAATATTACCTAAGGTGCTACCTGTTCTCTCCCGCAAAAAAAGAGGTAAGAAATTCACGACTCCCGTCCCCCAGAAAAAAATTCTTACGTAATTTAAGGAAGCCACCTTATCGCTACTTCTAAACGAACAGCTTGAACGATCCCCGAAAATTACCGAGCACCCCCGAAACCCGAAAGGGTAAGTGAACGTCGGACAACAACGCGGGTACTCCGAAAAGTGACGTGTACAAGTATGAAAGAATGCTGGGCAGGGCCCGTTTATTCACTAGATCGGAATCCACGAACGCAGAAGTTACTTCAGCGGACCCATTTCCTGGCTGGAGACGTTACGCAATGGCGACGCGATGCGTCATGCCCAACGTCCTGCACTCTCTCGAGCTGATCGCCAGCCAGTTTTTTTCCCTACCATCTATGCAACATCTGCCTAGCTGACTGACTGACTGACACACAGAGCCGGCTGCCTACTTGCCCGCCTACTTAACGGGCCGCGAGAGGTGGTAAATCGGGAACGTCGTCCGCTGGAGAACGTTTCCGAATAAGGTCAGAGTGACGAGAGGAAAAGGTGGGCGCTCGCTCGCGCGCGCGGAATCGAGCAGGTAGGCAGCCGACGAGAACCAGTGCCGATCGACGCGCAAACACGCAGTACCGTTTCGCCGTATTACCCTGGAATCCATTGCAGAACGACGAAGAGAAGTCGGTCGATTCGAGCTGGCCACTCGTCCACCACGCGTGTGTGTATGTGTGTGTGTGCTGTGCGCATGGAGAAACAAATCTCTCCCTCTCTCTCTCTGTCTCTCCCTTCTGGAAAGAGGGTGGCGGTCTATCGACACCGGGGCCGATCTATAGACTGTTTAAAGACGAGAGAAGCGAGCGAGGGGTGAGTAATGCCGGGCTCGACAGGCGCCGACTAACGAAAGGAAGAAAATGAGCCTCGATACCCCTCGAAATACCATTCGAGTTACACTCGCCGCTTACCAGCAGCTTCTTCAACCTTGCCTCTCCTTTCTCCTCCCCTAGGCTTTTGCACACACGCGGGCGACGTAACGAGAAAGCGATCCGAGGAATGCACGCCTGCCCGGCTCGATCGTTCAATGGCTGTGGATGCTGCTCGCTATGCTTCTCCATCTCGCGGGGCGAACGTCCGCGTATGGTCGCCGTTTTTCATCCTCCGAAAACGGAAGGTGGACCTGCGTCATCGACGGGGCGAGAGGGACGGGGAGGCGACAGAACGAAGACAAGCGACACGCGGGATCAAGGCTAACGTGTCTCGAGTTGCGAGAATTGTTCGCGGTCGCGTGCCGTGTCGTCGGCGTCGCTCGTCGCCGACGTGGCCCGCGGTCGCCGTTTCGTCACCGTCGAGAAATCGGTATTGGCATCGCCCGCATCGTTGCCTGAACGCGAGGCGTCGGAATAGATACACGCGGCGGCGACGGGGTCGTTTTTACGGTCACGTGCTCGCTCGAGGAACGCGCGCCCGACGACGATGAACAGTGGCGGTGCTTGTTCGAGGATCGCGGCTCCGTATCTCGCCGATCGACCGCTGAAAGGAGAAACGTTAACGTCGAGAAAGGGAGCCGCTCTTAAAAGAAAACCAACACCCTGGATAACCAGCCTCCGACACTGTCTCGAGCTGTGCATCTCCTGTGAGAGATGCTTGAAAACCTCGAAACAAGTTCGAGTAGGGTAATTACACTGGTTTGCAAAATTAAATAAAAAAAATTGCGCAGCAGACGCCGCTATTTTTTTTCGTACGTAAAATGGTCCGCTGATTCCGAAAATGAGGTCGAAACAAAATTCGATGGATACGTTTTCGAGATATCGACAGGTGAACTTTTTACCGCTCTGTCAAAAAGGTGGTGGTCCCTTTAATTTGATATAATTTTCGACTAGATCGGACATTCGCGACACGAGATATTCGCAATTAAGTGGGACCACCTTTTTGACAGACAGGTAAAAAGTTCACCTTGTTGATATCTTGAAAACTTATCCATAGAAAATTCTTGGACCATATTTTCAGAATCAGCGGGCTATTTCACGTAAGAAAAAACTAGTGACATCTGCTGCGCGAAATGGCTGTAAACTATAGTGTTATCGGAGAGATGCCGCACTGGGAGAGACAGCGCACTTTCGATAGGCATTTCAGATATTAAAAGTGTTTCAAACAAAAGGATGCTTTGGGTTTTAATTTTTTAAGGCTAATAAATGTTCAGCTAATAATATGTATCCTTGGATAAAGTTTCCATTGCAAATTTAAACGCGGTGACAACTTTGCGCGAGTCGCGGCAACTCTCCCATAATTACCCTATGTGCCTACGAAACACAGCTGCGAAGACCATAAACACGGGACGCTCCAAATTACTGGAAGGTTCGGTTCAGCGAGGTAATCCACACCGGGGGGTTGATTCGAAAGGGTGAGAATGTAGAGGGTGGGGCCCGGGGCGGCGAGGGGAGAGCTCGTTAAGGATCGAGCCCGCTATCGATCGCAATGATTTTCTCGATTTCACCCACTCGGTTTCCTCGCCGCGTTGCCTTCTATAGCCGCGCGCGTGATACCGCGCGTAATACCCTCCTGGAAGGGAGTGTTGCTCGGCCCACGCACACGGCCTACATGGACAGATGGGTGCAAGGCGAGGAAGGTCCCCCTCGGTCGGTTTACGTGTGTGCGGTTGCGAAACAGCTGGTTGTCTCGCGTCGCTGCTCTCGCATGCTCACCTATCAGGTGTTCCGATACTCTCGCCGCGGCTCGGCCAGCCGTGGCCTCCCGCTAAGGTCGCTCTAAAATTAGGATCGCTCGATAGTTGGAAGGAAGGGCTAGCCTTCTAGGAACCGCCTGATCGCGTAAACTCGTGGAACACCCCTCGCCCTAATGGGATGGGCATCGTTATCCTGCAATTACTGAATCATCCGCGCCTATCGACCGTCCCACCGTCTGTACAACGCCAGATACTACCGTTCTCCACTGGCTTACCTTCTTCAGATGCTTGTTCACCCATTTGGTAAATGTTTTCTTCTGGATCGCGTCTCGTTCGTCTGTAATCACAGAAAGGCAGCGTTCGGTTAATCGGTGGTGATCTTAGGGGACTCCTGCAACGAACAGGTAGAGAACGTGAACGTCTATAGGGCGCATTCTACCCCCGCCAAATGTGCGCACGGTTCTCATCGGTTTCCGCATCATAGGCTAATTAAACCGTCGATCTGCATTTCCACCGATCGCCCACGCAGGCAAACAGGCATCAGACAGCAAGCAGCCAAGCAGCCGAACAGACGGACGGACAGACGGATGTGTAGGTGGCTCGGGATAGGTAGTTAAGTAAGGTAGTAAGGTAGGTAGGTAGGTAGGTAGGTAGATAGGTAGGTAGGAAGGTAGGCAGGCAGGTAGGTAGAACGGGTGTTGATACGTAAGCAGTCAGGTAGGAAAAGAGCAGCGGATCTGGCAGGCAAACAAGCGAACGTGCACTAAAACTTTCGACTATCGGTCGACGGCTATAATTGCCGATGCGTTCCCCGTCGATGATACCCGGATACCTGCCACCTGAACCCACCTATCCGCGAAGAAAGTCAGCTGCGACAGTTGACCCGTTTATTGCCCGTGATCCACGCGCAACTTCTGGTAATTTGGGTAACTTTACAGTGGACGTGACGCACAAAGGCGGGCAGCGCTCTGGTG
Organism: Andrena cerasifolii; assembly: GCF_050908995.1. NCBI lineage: Eukaryota > Metazoa > Arthropoda > Insecta > Hymenoptera > Andrenidae > Andrena > Andrena cerasifolii. The sequence continues at coordinate 9,620,438 of NC_135124.1, read as the reverse complement.
GATCCATCGACCCGTACTTGGTTCGACGACACGACTGCATCGCGAAATTAATCAAGCTGTGGGCGCTCGTTCTCCACCGAGGGGCAATTAATTACGACCGATTATCCGTTTCTACGTCTAGGAGGCCGTATCGTCAATAGCTCGACTGGAAATTGAGACGACCGGCTAATTGGAGTGAACTGTCGGACCCCGCTGTCCGGCGTACGTGCTCGACAGGGCCTGGGACAAAAGGTCCAGTCATATCGTGGAACGATGCTCGGCGCGGACGTCACGAGATAAGAAAGACAAAACCTATTTGCATCGTTCCGTAATGATGCGTCTCGCGAAGGATTCGGATTTACAATAGCGATTCGGATTAAGGCCGGCTCGTGGTTAAGTAGGGGAGAGATGCTATAAAAGGGACAGGTTTTAAATGGGACAAATCGATCGAATTGAAAAAATTCTGAACGCATTACGCATGCAAGTTATTTTCCTGTTTATGTCAACGCTAGTGTCCAGTCATTTCTTGCAACAGAACAAGCCTAAATAAATAAGTTACATTCATATATTATTCTTTCCTTTGTTAAGTTTTGTAGCTCTTTTTTGGTTTTTGGGGTTTTCTGTGTTATTTCTGGATAGTTTTTTTTAGTTTGCTCATTAGCAACTCACTGATGCCCGCGCATTATACAAAATGAATAACGAACGTGTATTCTTTCGTTCATTTCGTTTACAAGCGCTTAGGGCTTTACTGAATCTTGATCCGAATGACTCCACTTCTCATCTGCCCAAACATGTGACACTGCATTGTGCAAAACACCCTGTTTTGAGGATTTCCATACGAAACAATCAATACCGTGAATTCGAATTTCCGACATATAAATTCATTATTTTTTTTTCATTTGGAAGGACGAGAAGTATGAACAAACAGATAAAAAACGCAACAAAGATGTACACATTCATTATTCATTTTGTATAATGCACGGGCATTAGTGAGTTGCACGAATGCAGCTCGCATAATAAATAGTAAAATCAAAAAACTAAAAAAGAAATTAAAAAATAACACAAAAACCTGAAAAAAAGAGCTACAAAACTTTCCACGTCTACGTCGTTAGCTCTGGGTAACGCCAAAGGAAAGAATAATATATGAATGGAACTGCTGTTATTCATTTAGGCTTGTTTAGGTTGGCAACACTGTTTCTGTGTAAAATTTCGACACTCTGACCTTAGAATCGTGATTAGCGATATCAAGAACCATTAGAAACATTTAAAATTTTCAATGACTACAATAGTGGCCAGCCTGGCCCTCTAAAGGTTAAATGGGACAGCATAACAAGTCTTAAATGACCGTTTCATGGCTGTCCGTCTCATAGGCATGTACTGTTGAACACTATGTGTGTTTTACTTTCCTGTAAAGTTATTAGTGCATCATCGGATACATAGATGACATTGTTTTAAATTGTCAATTATCAGTTGATGGTGTATTGTTTCAAATTTAAGAATTAAAAAAAAAATAAAAATAATATGAAAAATAAAATCTTTAATCTGCAATATGAAAACGTACCTACCTATTTTAGTACAATTGATCTGATTTGAGTAGAATTAAATTCTAAACTATTGTATTATTTAAGTGTTTTATATACTTTTCATATGCGTACTTATATTTACCACTCGTGGGTATTCCTGTGTTGAACTTATTTAGTTTGTAAGACATCGATTTTATAGAAAATATTACTTTGTAACTAAAAAACATAGTACAGAGTTCATTTTTTCATAGATTCCCTTGCTTTGTAATATTTAGATTTACAATTATAATTATAATACTCAATAAGCTTATTTTTATTAACGCGTCCCTTTCAAGACTTATAATGTCCCATTTAAATCCACCTAGTCGTAAAAGGGACAATTCCCACTTATTTGAAAATCGAAGACTGTTGTTTTCTATTATAATTAATGAGTTTGCAATATACTTTCATCAAAGAAAATTAAACACGCTTTCTATAGATGTACTTGCTTTTTAAATAAGTAGCTAAAATGACAATGTCAGAAATGGACGCTAAAGAAAAAAGTGTCCCTTTTGTAGCACCTCTCCCCTACACGCGACGCATTTATTCTAATCGACGGCGACAGGATATTTAGCCTCGACCACAGGCCAGCTGAATTCCGACCCGATCGAAAGGCATGATTCGGAAGAGCGGCATGCCGAAACTGTGGCGCACACACAATGGAGATAAATTGGGACAACGAGGCTTCTGACACATGGGGAATATTTCGGAGCGTGTGATAACTGGGACCGGTTGGCAGGGAAGGCACGGTTGCGTATCGCGGCGATCATCCAAACAGGAAGTAGCGTGCTGAAACGAACAGAAAAATCACGGGCACGCGCAATATTCCGCGTACGGACCGCGATTAACAACTTCGTGGCCGAGATAATTCGTGAATGACGCTCGAGGCGACCCGAAATTGCTTCTTCGAATTCGTTTCCTGAACGAGACACTAGCCGCTACGTAACTTTGTGTAGGTATAATGCAAACCGACTCGACGCGTTCTAAAGGCAGGCCAAGCCCTGCGCCGTCTCGGGATATTAGACACACAAAGGTACTCTAGAGTTAGTCGATGTTAAAAAAAAAAAAGGACTACAAGTCGCGGGAAAAGCGTGGTCGAATCGCCTTCGTATCGGACGTTCGAGTCTCTGGGACTCCTCTGCATCGCGAAACTATTTCGCCACGGCTATTTCCGAGGCCACTTCCGCGAACCGTTCGCGGGTCAAACGGCAAAAGGTAAACGACCTTAAAAAGCTACTTCCGCTCCCGGTGGCTCTAGTGACCGATACGAACTGCCGCGTTTTCTGCGAAACGCCTGTTCTACGGGGTTCCTCTTTGGATCGGTTCGCTCGCTCGAGAGGAGCTTGGATATTTGAACATCCGAGGGCACAGTTAATGAAAGAGAAGCGACAAAGTACTGAGAGCTCTTGCTGTCTTGCATGGACGCTCAAGATTCGGGTACTCGAAAATCCAAGCAGCAGCAGGGATTTCAACGAGCCCTGAGACGCGCGACGAGTTCCCAATGGAAAACATTCCCGGCGCACAACACACGTGTACTGTACTCTCGCGATTCTAATTCCAAGCCCGCCTATCTACGCGTACCGTTACCAACTATCGCGCTAAGGGTGCCCGTGTGTGCGCTGGGAATACTTTCCACCGGCCACTCGTCATACGCCGAGCGACAGGCGCGACACTCGAGGCTTTCGAGACCCTCGAAATCGTCGAGATTCGAGCGCGCAAAGTGGCTGGCTCGGGACTTATTATCGCGCGGTGCAAGTCACTTGGAACCCCCTTCTTATCGCCACTTTCCCTCGACAAAGAGGAACCACCGTATAGAGTCGTCGCCAAGGGGAATGAAGCTGAAGCGAGTTCAAGGTGAACACTAGAAAAAAAGAGAGAGAGAGAGAGAAGAAAAAACGAAAACTAGAAAACGAGGGAGGGGAGGATCGGAAGGAAAGTTCCGTGTGACGAAGGTAGAGGAGGGTCAAGGTGTATTGGACGAGGTCCAGAGCACCGGCATGCCAACTCTTCACCTACCGTGCGCCTCGATGAACATCGCCCAGCAACCCCAGAAAGCCTGCGAGCTGCCGGAACGATGTTCCGCGGCCCCGTTCACCCAGCAATTATCCCGCCGTTCCGTCATCGTCCACGGAAATCCGTATTCGCTCTGACCTTTGAACTTGGAAAGCGACTCCTCGTAGCCGTGCTGCGACCGTTGCTCGCGATGGTGCTCCGCCACGGTGTCGGCCGGGTCGAAGCCCAGCCTCTCCTTGTAATAAGCCTGAGTGGACATCTCGGCGGCCGGTGAAAAGCTGTTCTAGGTTCTATCGAGACCAGCCAGCGAGCAAGGGACGTTCCACGCCGTTCATCACGCCACCCGCCCGCGTCAACCTCTCGCCTACACTTCCCTACGTTCCCCTCCTGCGCGCCCTTTAGCCTCGCACCAAGTTTCAGTCTATCACTCGCGAGAAACAGACACGCGCGTTCTTCGAAGCACTGGGCAGCGAGGAGTATAATCGACCATCAATTTCCGGGCGTCGATGCCGAGTTATCGAAAGGTCTCGCGTATGGTTCTCAGGGTAGCAGGGAGAGCCAGTTTCGTCCCTCGATTAATCACACTTTTCCTCTGGCTCCGAGTGTCGTTGCTCCCGCGCGATATTTCTCCGCCTCCTCCTCCCCGACTTTCGTTTCTTTTTGGATCGGACACGTTGACACTGGACGCGACGTTGCACTGTCGGGATAGAAGAGAAACAGGCGATAGGGGCAGGCTCCGAAACGAAGGGACCATCGCCCCCCCCCCCCTACGCTGAAGATGCTGACGGGGCGAGAATCGGGGCGGCAAGTACCGCGGGAGACACCGCGAACGGACACAATGCGGACACACCGGGTAGAAGCAGAGGAGAGGAGGAACGGCTAATTTCGTTCCCCCCCGGTTTTGTCCGTTCGTTCGCCCGCTCCAGACGAACGAAGCTTAACGAATCAACGACCAAATTTATCACGGCACGTCGCAGACGTAACCACTCAACTTGGCCTCCCGGTGCCGAAAGTGCCCCGCGAGACACGGCAATCGGTCTCTCGCTGACGCCTTTCTCCGCTCCCCGGTCCAACTATATCCGCGCAGACGGACGATAATTTCCCTAAGCGAGGGCCGAAGCGCGCACTCCGTGGCTCCTCGGCTAACCAGCCAGGCGGCGTATACCGGCCACTAATTCGCTTATCGCGCGTTAAAACCGCAGGGGAGCGGTGTGTCGCTGCTAACCGGCCACCGAAACGAACCCGACTGGAGCACGCGAGCGAACCAGCGATTGTACTAACGAACGAGCGGGCTGTGGCCGCGCGAGTGCGCTTACCAGCGAGCCGACCATCTACCAAACTGACGGTCCACGAGACGCGCGGTGACTGAGACACGGGTGCCACCCGGGGAAACCGAAGACCATCGGGATCTCCGCATATGGTAATGGAAGCAATGCCATGTGGGTGTCGTCTTCTGAATCGGAGCGAAAACCGACTACGTCAATTACAACACGCCCGGGTCGGGCTAACGCCTCTCTCCCTCTTGGCGAGTGCTACTGGTCCCCTCCCCGCGATTCCTAGGCGAGATTATATATCACCAGGTCGGACAGCTGGTCCTCTGTCGGCGAACCCTATCGCCCTAACACCCTATCGCTCTACGCTATTCGCGGACCATTCTTCTTCAGGTGGAGGGACAGCGAACGGTGTGGATCTGCTGATCCATGGGGTTTCGGGGATCTAGAGCGCGTGACCGGGCTCGTGATCGCAATCAGACTCGACTGGACGACTCCGGGCCGGTCCCCTCCGTGGTCCGACGGAATTAGATGCGAATAGAAAATAGAGTAACCCGTGTGACGCGCCACGCGGTGTTAGGCGAACTCCTTCTGACCGTGTAGAAAGTTCGAGAGAAAGTACCCCGGTGTGCTAGCACGTAACGCGCCGGCGAAGTCTGAAATTTTGCGGGAATGATGGAATAAACGGAGGAGCGTCGCCTGCTGGCAGCCGCCAGGTGCCCGGGGGTCAAGCTGTGGGAGGAAAAGAGGTGGATGGCGTCGGATAGGTGTTTAAGAGGAAAACGATACGGGAGATAGGAGCGGAGCGGATGACATCACTGTACGTCGAAACGCGACGTGTTTTTTCTCCCACCCACCTACCCTCCGACACCTACGATCATTTCGTTCTCCCGGTGAACGATACGCGGCCTTCTGACGCGCGTAGAAAGGTGCCGAACGGCCGATTGCCGCCGTGTAAGGTGCACTGGAAAAGTTGGAACATTCAGGTTCTCGGAAACCCCAAGCTCCGCGGCGTCTAAATCAGGACTCCTCTCGTTAATGAATTAAAAAGGATCCGGCCACGCGATCCTTTCTACTCCCTTGACCTTCCACCTCCCTCCAATCAATTCGACTCCTCTAAACTGTATTGGACACCGAGGCTCTCCCGAATTCGCGTCGCGAAGGATCGCAGGACCGGGTACGTGCAGCGGCCGAGCAAAAGCTGGGGAAGAAGGAGGAAGCGAAGGAAGCGCGTGTACGCGAGATGCAGAGGGGCCGGCTCGGCGGCATTCTTGCGGCAACGGCAGTACATATAGCAGTATAACGGGTCCATATAGTCGGCTCTCGGAGGACTCTCGAGGGCTCTTGGAAGCCGAGAAGACTCTCTCCGGCCGTGTGGCTCGGTCAACCTTGAGAGCAGCACGCGGCAAAAGCGCTCGCTTCGCTCGCCCGATCCACCAAACCTTGCGTTACACATGCGTTCGCCTTGATCATCCGTCCGTCCCAGTTACGGCCTGGACAGGGTCGATTCGCCTCGCATCGACGCTCGACCTACGATACAACGCAACGCTATCCCTGCAGCTCTCTAGGCAACAGGCTCGCGTAACTCTAGAGGCAAATATCGATTACGCGGATCGACCTTTCGCGCCTCGAGGCGAGACCGTCGAGCAGCCGTGCTCCTCCGCAGCCTCGAACTTGATACGGTACCACGATCGATCCCGCCCTCGACAACACCGCGCGAGTCTTCCAATTCGCGAGTCCTTGAGGACGACCTTTCGGCTGGGGGCCCGGTCCAAATGGACCGATCGTTAACCAGGTACGCGAAGGCGAGGTAACGCGAGTCGTGGGCACCGGGCTAGGGAGCTTCCAGAGGGGCAAAAAATAGGGCGTGCTCGAGGAAGGGTGCCAGTGACGATAGCGCGAGAGCCTGGAGCACTCGGAGAGAACGAGTGCCGCGATCAAGCTTACTTGCACTTTCGCGGGCCTGTTAACGCGACGACCAAATACGGCTTTCGGCACGAACGCGACGGAGGTCGCGGTTACAGAGGTGGGGGCGATATACTAACCGAGCAGAAAGAGTGCGAGAGGAGAACGAATCACGGAAGGGTCATTCCACGCGAAGTCGGAAAACTTTTGGGAGTAACATTTCGGATTTTGGTGCAACTTGGATATGTTGTAGTCTTTAGGGGTATATAAATGTATCTCGAAGGATTTTTCGAGATGTCAAAAATTGTGGATGTTACAGCTGTTTGAAATATAGTGTTTACTATTTTTCCAAAAATTATAACTGTTGAACTAGTAAACTGATAAAAACGACCTTCTGGGTGCTTACAGTGCAGATATAAGAGTACCTAATAAAAATTATTTCACTTAATAAAAACGAATATTTGACCATTTATTTAGTAATTGTTCTAAACAAATGCAATTTTATAATTTTATTGTACAACCGGTCATGTATTCCAACAGACGCTCAAAAATACGACAAAATATTTATCCTTTAACATAATCCCATCTCATCCCATCCTCTCCCGATGGAAGAATACTCACCACCTTCTCGTGGTTTCCATTGAACAATGGCAACTGTTTTAAATGTTTCAAACAATAAGTGCCATCGACCGAGATTGAGTTTCCAGTAACTATAAACGATATTAAACCTTGCAGCGGTCCTCATTAATACCCGATATAAAAGTGGCAGGTATAGCCGCTTGGCCGCTGCGAGTACCGCGCGGCCCGAGCGACCAGTTAAGCCGGTGTGATTTGACGCAGCGTTGCATTCAATTAATTTTCATTTGGCCAATTTTAAAACGTCCACGTTTTTCAAAACACGTCCATAAAGAGGAAAAACAGGGCTTTATCCTCCTATTTTTGCAAATTTTTAAAAAGATGCCTTCAACTATAAAATTGCATTTGTTTAGAACAATTACTAAATAAATAGTCAAATATTCGTTTTTATTAAGTGAAATAATTTTTATTACGTATTCTTATATCTGCACTGTAGGCACCCAATAGGTCATTTTTATCAGTTTACTAGTTCAACAGTTATAATTTTTGGAAAAATAGTAAACACTATATTTCAAAGAGCTGTAAGATCCACAATTTTTGACGTTTCGAAAAATCCTTCGAGATACGTTTATATACCCCTAAAGCCTACAACATATCCAAGTTGCACCAAAATCCGAAATGTTACTCCGAAAAGTGTCCGACTTCGCGTGGAATGACCCGGAAACGAGAACAAGCTGCAGCGTAGGGTAAATACGTAATGACGATGACGATAAAGAGGGCGTCGAAAAGGTTCAGCGTGGAAACGTTGAGAAAGCTTGCCGAGGGAACTTCCAAGTATAGGCCACTTTTTGCAGCACGATTTTCCAGGGGGAAATAAAAGAGACTGGAACTCGATGTGTGCTTTTGGAGGATGACGAGGGTACGGCACAGGCTGCGAGACCGATTCGGGCCAGAGAATAGGTCGATCGGACCAAATTAAGAAATTCCAGGTACATGGGCAAGCGGCGGGCACACGCCACACAGGCGGCTGGCGCTCGTACGTGATTGTGCGCGGCGTGTCTCCGCGGAGCCGGTTTGTCATAGAGCCCCAGCAGGCCTGCAATTATTACGCAATCCCCGTATTCGATGAAAACGACTTTCTTCTTATTCACTCGCTGCTGAAACCGCCGTCCGTCTACGCGGATCTCGCGAGCACGTCCTCCTGCTCCTTCTCCTCCTCGGCCGACCGATGTACGTCAGCTTTAACCTCTAGAACGACACTCTGACAATTTTAGAGCACTGTGCGATCGCGCCCCCAAATTGACATTTAAATAAATCGACGTTCACTCAACGTTTCCGAAAAATTCTCAGGTATCCCTCTTTGCGAACCTTCAGGGAAGATGCTTGCGGCATATGGTTCTCGTTTGTAGTAAGAAAATCGAAATTTGGGAACGAGAGCTTGATATTCCAGCGTATAATGACGCGCCTGTAGAGAAGATTAAACTTTTCCTACATTTCAGCCCCTACGCTATTACCCCGATTCACGAGATTCCGGGAAATCTCTTCAGATTTTTTCCACACTCGCGCCAACTGTTCTTCGAATTTTCATAAACCTCTGAAACCCTCCGTTTCACGAGAGACCCCAGGAATCCCAGAGCGACCTTGTCGGAAACCAGCCACACTCACTGCAACCATCCACTGAACTGTCCCTAATTTTCTCCCAGGCAGAATACTCCCCGCCCGAGTTTTCGGATCGTCGGTGATCTTGAATGAAGCCGATAATATCGATACACGTATCTCTGATTTAGTGAATCGGTCGCTTAACAGTTCCGACTCCCCGATATGCCGTTTCGTGATTTACCAACAACGCGGCCGCGTTAATGGGAGGGGGGAATCGAGACGGCCGAGTGGGAACGGGCGAGCGAGCAAGCGTTCAGCCGTGTTCGCGGAACAGAGACAGCAGGAACGAAGAACGGAGGGGACGAGAGAGACAGCAGGAGCCAGGAGGCAGAAGGTAGAAGTGAACAGGGTGGTGCCACGGAATGTCTCGTGTTTTCCTCTGCGATCCGTCCACCAAAAACTCTCGAACAAACAATAGGGAGGCCGAAGAAGAACGAGAGGCACCCAACGGTGGCGCGCACGTGTCGAAAGACAAGCAGTCACACGCGAAGCCTGCACCCCCCCGCGAGCTCCTCTCCGCTGAATGGCCGCGTAGCTGCGCGCCTCCGTTATCGATGGATTCACTGGAGGAGACGCACCGTTTACTCTGAACCGCTCTCAGGTACGTCGACGAGGATGGGCAGCCACGGCGGCGTGGCTGGGCGCGACCACACTGCCGGCACGATCGGCGCGATCCAACTGATAGACAGAGACTACAGGAACGACCCATCGACCCGACCCGACCGACACGACCGCTCGCCAGTACCCGAGACGTGGCACTGGAATTCCGCGCGGCTGCGAGCGGCGTATACAGCGCGCGCACGACACTACGTTGACGAAGTCGACGCGCGTATCCGGAACCCCGCCGTCGTAACACGGCCCAGGTAGCCGCGGGCCCGCGGGCCCCGTGGGCCGCGCGAGCGCTGCGGAGCGCGCTCAGGAAGGGGCAAGGAGGACAGAAAGGTGGACCGAGAAGGATGAATGGGCCGAGGAAAGAGGAGCAACGTCTCGGCGGCGCTTGGATACTGGGGGGCAGCGGCGTTGTGGGGGCACGGGGGGCCACGAACGAGAGAAGGAACGGAAAGAGGAGGTTGCAGGAGGAGAAGGGGGAGCGGCTAAACGAGACCCGGCAAGGGAGAACGGGCAGAGAAGAGAACGAGGGATAGAGAGAGGAGAGCGAGCGGCCTGCGAGCTGGAGAAGACGCGATTTGCCGCTCCGTCGTGTAGAGCACGTCGCCTCGACGCAGACTGCGCCGGCCTGGACAACTGCCGCCCACCCAAGCTGCCTCTCTACCTCGAGCCTCCGAACCTCCGAGCTTCCAGAACCTACACTCCCCTTTAACCGTGCCCCGCCATCGCGGCCCACCTTTCATCCTTCGCTTTCTCTGTCTCGGCCGACAGAGAGATCCAAGGCGAGGAGGTGAAACGGAGATGCAGAGCGCCGAGGGAGGGGTCCAAGGGGCCAGCGCTGGTCTTTTTGACAACGCTCCGCCCGCGGTATATAGCTGCCGTTACAAACAGGTTCGTAGGGCAGGTCACGTAGGTAACGAAAGGGGCGCGCCGTGGAAATACCGCGAACCGCCAATTTAAAGCGCGCGACAAGGGGCGTCGAATGCGATCTGTTTTCTTTCCGCGCCATCCCCCCAGCCCCGCAGCCCCGTCTAATGGATCGTCCGTGCTTGGCTCGGCGTTTTGCCTCGTTCGTTTTACCGTTCCGCGCGAACTCACGCGTTCCGATATACGGCGCTTCAGCAAGGTTGCACGTAACCTTGGCTTCGACTTCTGCGGGGTATCGGAACGAGGTAACTGTTCGCGGCTATGCGCGCGGGGACACGGATTAGCACGCGAGTCTGTTTACGCCCCTCATTATGGAAGCGCGGATAACGCCACCGATCCCGAGGCGGCTGCAACGTTTCAGGCACTTCAGCGTCGCGCCGCGAAGACTAATCGAATACTCTATAAACAGTCTGCCGCTTTTAAGTGGTTTCGGTGGCCCGCGATAAGGCGTGAGTCGGCGCGTCAACTGCCGAGCACTTATAGCGTACTCGTTCCCCTTATTACCACTCTAAAGAGAATCGTCTCTGAAAAGGTCGTAGGCCTGCGAGGAAAATCCTCGAAGTCCGTGAAATTTATTCCTCGCGGGAAATGCAGAATGTCGCGGTGGTAATAATAATGAATTTGGCGTACACGCCGATTCTGAGGAGACTCTGCAGATTTGCAGAATAGTGAAAAGTATTTGATAAGTATCTTTTGTTAACGGCAATCGTCCGTGTTGATGGAATGAAAACCACCCATAAATCTGGGGGTCGAAAACATTTTCTGAAAATGTATAAAAACTGAGCAGAGTGTTCACGCACACGTTCAGCCAAAACGAACTACTGCATCATTTTACAGGAAGGATTTCGTATACATACTTACTCAGTTATTTTGATCGTCATAAAAAATTTTAAAAAATGTAAAAAAAATACGCCAAGTACATGAAATCAAATAAATCACAAAAAATAGAAGATAATAATAATAAAAAGAAGAAGAAGAATTGCGCCAATTATAACAATGGCTATTTATACAAAGAAAAAAATGTATTAATTTTGTAAAGCTATTAATTTACGACAATGTTTTTAAATGGGATTCTTTTTTATGGGTTAATTAAAATGTCCGCGATATGAGTAATTGAATGAGCACAATGTATGAACACAGCATTTTAGCTATGTACGAGTATATGTAATTGTGTCATCTTAAGCGCAGTTGGAAAGCACCTTTATATGTACTTACAGCTCATTTTGATTTCACATCTGTTTTCTATTATTATCATCTTCTATTTTGTGTGATTTATTTGATTTCATGTACTTGCCGTATTTTCTTTTACTTTTTTGAAGTTTTTTTATGGGGATTCGTACATACATGACGGAGATAATTTCTCGATAAATTGTGTACCTATTTTCTATAATCGCGATGCGACTAGCGTCCCGAACGCAGCGGCTTTTTCTTGTTTTCGTAAAGACCGCGAGTGGCTGATTTCAAGTCGTTTGGATTTGTGGTTATATTTACTGATTTCACCCGCTCGGGGTTAATTTCTTTTTTAAATATTGTATTGTCATCGAAACTACGCGCGCCTGCAAAGTTTCAAGACAATTGGATAGTTGGAAGTGGGTTAAATTTGAGCTGCCAGATTTGAACCATACATACAAACATAGAAACATACAACCAAACATACAAACAGAGGATCGAAGCTGAATAAAATCGTTTAAAAAAAAATTGTTTTACGTCTAATGGTCCTCGAGATATTCGAGCAAATATGTTTTCACCCCCTCAACGTGGAGAGTTGCCATGCGTGGAAATATTTTACACTATTCTGCAACTCTGTAGAGTCTCATCGAAATCGACACGCGTACGAGTTCGATATGTTCCCTGGCACGCCCGCGACAAGCTCGCACGACCCAACCTCGATTTCGATAGCATGAAAAATTTCGACCAACCTCTGTGAATCACCCTCCCTGTACAGCCACTCGTCCCCTGGGCAATGTCATTCCTTATCGAGCCAGCGCAAATAAAGGTACCTATCCTGTTTGCATCGAATTCTCCATCGAGCCTCCCCTAACCGAAGCCACATTCTCGGTGCTCCCGTTGCATAGTTCACAGCCCGTCCCACCACTGTACCCATTTCTTTCCCGCACAAAGTTGCTAAAGTAAACGTGGCCGAAATTCGGTCCCCAAGTGGATAAACAAACAGCGGCGCGTAAACGACATTACTCGCGGAATGAGCCGTCGGAGGAGGAGGAGGAGGAGGACGCGTAAACGCGCCATGGCACAGCCCTCGAAGCGTGAGAATTCTTGGGGCCCTGGCGGCCGGCCAAATGTACCTAATTTTTTTCTTCGTCGATCATTCCTAACGTCGCCGATATTCTAGCTGTTGTTTATGCGCGCACTGAAACCGAGGCGGCAGGACGCGACGAACCGGCCGCGTAACAGATGTGGACACTAAATATGCGACTCTCCAGCGGATCGCTAATCCGACCCGCGGCCGCGAATGCAGGAATGTTTATCTTATCGTGATAAACGATAACAGACACGTCGAAATAAGCTCGGCGGCCACTTATCATCGGCTTGATACCGCGCTGCGAGGAAAAACAAGGAACTCGAGTACCTTCACCCGCGGAGCGCAAAGGTGGACAGTTGGGTGGACGTTCGGTGTTTGTCATCCAAACGCTGATCGCAACCGACTTCTATTCTTTTTGGCTGGGACCTAGTCAACGGAGACTGGCCCTGATCAACGCTGAATGAGCAAGCACGGCGTTGGATAGATTCTCAGAGTTTTCACGTTTCGCGTTAAACAACTTTGGCAAGCAATTATCGCTGATCAGGAAGATACAGTATCGAGTGGGCTCTGAATCACTGCCGTGGAGAGCGTAAAGAGTATATTGGGTGCTGATGTAAGCCGCTGGTTTTATAAGTGCTAGCCGAAGGTCCTAGGTATGCGAGGTTTCAGGTGAACCGAAGCTATCGATGCGAGCAACGTGTCAAGTTCCTAGATGACCGTCCAGCTAGACGGTAGCCGTGCCCAGAATACTCCCCCGGGTACTCTTCACTGACCTACATACGCGGTGGACAGGGCGCACGCTACCGAGGGAAAATTCACAATTAAGGAGGTATACCCGTTTGAACCCTCGGAAAATGTATACATTTTGTGGATTTTTTTACAAGTCAACGGTTTGATGCAGATTTCCCGTTTTTTAACTATGTTTACATAGTATTATGAACTACTTATAAAAAAAGTTTCAGTTAAAAAACTATTGTTTTTCGGAAGTTACGGATACATGTCCGAAAGTCTCTCGATTTTAGACGGCTAAACGGTGGCCCTAAAAACTCGCGCTACGTTCAACCAATTTACTTCAAATTTTGCATGCAGAATCATAATAAGATTCCGCATCGTCCAACGAAGGCGATTTTGAAAATTTTGAAAAATAAAGAAATGGTGAGAGATCAAAGGTAAAGTTAAATTTTTCTAAGAGAAAAATCCACCTTTTTCCTTTATAAATAATAAACGGGGAATCGAAATAAAAAAAGCCTTCGTTGGACGATGCGGAATCTTATTATGATTCTGCATGCAAAATTGGAAGTGAATTGATTGAACGTAGCGCGAGTTTTTAGGGCCACCGTTTAGCCGTCTAAAATCGAGAGACTTTCGGACATGTATCCGTAACTTCCGAAAAACAATAGTTTTTTAACTGAAACTTTTTTTATAAGTAGTTCATAATACTATGTAAACATAGTTAAAAAACGGGAAATCTGCATCAAACCGTTGACTTGTAAAAAAATCCACAAAATGTATACATTTTCCGAGGGTTCAAACGGGTATACCCCCTTAACAGGATGTCGAGAAACCGACAATGCTACCAGAACGTCGCTCGTCAGGGGACCCTGCATGCGAAGGGGTACCGTTAGCGGTTCCTATCAGTGAGTCAGGTGCGTGGTATCGACGTGGGCCCAAGGAATTCGGTTAATTGGTATCGTACTTACGAAAGTAGTTTCGGTGATAAGAAAGTAATTATCGAGCCTGGCAATCTTCAGCGATCACGATAGTTTCCGCTATCGTCGCTTTTCCATTAGCAAAGATAAGGTGTGCTTGCGACGAAATCGACGCGGTGCATCCCGCGGCAAAAACAGTTGTTACGGCTGTAACCGAATTCCGACGCTGTTACCGACAAGATTTATACCGTCGACATGCATTAGAATGTTCGAGGCATCGGCGGACGACAGGACGAGCTCGGCTTACACCGTAGCCTACGGCCGCGCCGAAAGGGATAATTCTCACTATCTAACGCTATTTAGTAATGTCTATTACATATTCGATGAGTTCGGAGCAGCGGTTAATCGCCCCCCTCCGTTCCGCGCCGACCTGGATCCCACACGGCAACATTTTTCTGTTACTTTTCTTTTTTTTTTTCTCTCTTCCTCTTCTCTTCTCCGCGTGCTCCGTTGGCAAGTTCACGCGCATTCCTAACTGTACACCGATCGAATCGGAGATTACTACACCAAATATATATTAAAACGGGGGTTCCTCTATGAGAATTTTAGTCTGCCGGCGAACGCCGAAACTTTGACTTCACGGCGTCCCCTGGTGTGACCCGGACAGCGAGCGCGATGTCGGTTCGTTTAACGTCTCTGTGGTCCCCGAGGGAGGAATATCGCGGAGGAAAGGGGTGCGCGACGAGGGATGCTTCCGCAGGAGGTGAGTCAGAATTCTTTCCCCCCCGATTGACGTTCAAATTAGTCCAGCTGTGTGTTTCGCGCGGCTCGGGGTCGTTACACTCTTCGGCGAGAGATTTTCGCGGGGAGCGCCAGATGAACCGCGGATGCACCCGGCTCTTCAGGTACCGCAGGTACCTCGGGACATCTAGCGAGCGGCTCGTGAAGCCTCGCTCGCGCTAAAGAACGGCAGCGATCGCGGCGAGGATCGAGCGCCACGGGCCACGAGACATGTAACCCGTGCGACGATGCAATTGGAAATGTTCAGGAACCACGCGATGGGACGTAAATTGGAGGAACTGTATATCGTCGGCGATACCGCAACACCGCGTACGAGCAGTTTGCAAATACCGCGGTTCTGCGTTTTACCGATTTTACAGGAGGAAGAAAAAATTTAATATTTCAGCCATTTTAAGGGATTTCTTTGACTGAACTTTTTTGGGTCAGTTTTAGCAGGCCTTGTAATAAATAGTAGCATCGATTCATCATAAAAATGCTTGATTTCTGTGTAAAGTCACTTTCACGCACCAAACGTGCCGTCACTTCGCCTGATTTCTCTGTAAATGCGCGGTTTTGCCGCCAACTTGCTACGAGAGACAGATTCACGGTATCCTTGAACCTGCTGGTTCCGTTGGTAAAAAGGCGGTTTTCCTATTGGCTGTTTCACATGGTGTGACTTTTAAAAAAAGTGAAACAGCGCTTGGCAACCGTGGGCGCGAAATCTCAATTTTGCTAGTTTTATAGATCCGCGGTATTTACAAACTGCTCGTACGCGGTGCTGCAGTATCACCGACGATATGTCTCCAATTGCCGGCAATCTTGACAATCTTCCATAAAGGAATAGTTTCGTCCCTTTCGAACATCCTCCTCTCGCGCCGACCAAGTCGTATACCACGTAATAATAAAAGTAAATACCGCCTTTGCTCTGAAAGAATTATCATTCTTCGTCATCCAGAAGGACCCAAGAAATCGATCCGCGTAGCGCCCTTTACTCGACCGAACGCCCCCGCAATGTCACCGAACGCGTCGCCCGAGCGAGCCGAGCGTGCGCGGGCGTAAAGGCGGAAGTAAAGCGGGGGCAGGAGGCAGAAGAGGAGGGACGAGACCGAGAGGCAGGAAGAGGAAAGAAGATGTTCTCGAGGCTGGGGCATCGAACCGTGACCCGAGCACCTGTTGCCGCCTCCACGCTCCTAGATTAATGAGAGCCGACCTAACCTGCCGCCTCCGCTCGGTACTTGGCCGCGTAAGCACGGCGCGAGGCAGCGTAACCTCTCCTACGCGAGCATCCCGCGGACCGTGACCGCTGAAAAGCCCCGTCGTCGGTGAGTTCATCGACGCGGCGACGCGGCTGAATCGCCCGTCCGCGGAAACCCATAAATTGAATCAGGACGCGTCACGAAGGAATATAGCCCGGTTACTAGAGCATCCGCGATACCGCGCTATAATTAGAAACAATTATGCTCGCGTGCCACGGACACGCGACTGCACATTCGATTAAGGCGCGTTTATTACGGGAGCCAGCGTCTACGAGCGCCGATCGAACACCATTCCAATGGCGCTCGCCCCCTTTGTGCGAGCGAATCAGAGCCTGTAACTTCACGAATCGGATCTGGCCCACATGCATGGGCTCTGGCGAGCGGGGGACAAGCACGCGAGAGGGAGTCGCGCGCTCGTACAATTTGGGGAACGCACTGACCGTCTCTCGGTCGGTTCCAACTCGAGACGCGTGCACGCAAACTTCTCACGCGTAAGACGAGATCGGCAGCTGCAATACGATATTTATCGAACGGGCTCGAGTGACTATTCCTGGTCAGCAGCCCCTCGCCCAGAGTCGAGTGAATCTGCAGCTTCGTCAATTCCCGAGGCCTGTGCACGCTGACGCGTCTCGATGCATCCTTGCTAGACGATCCTAGGTCGACGCAATAGAGCCGTACACCGACTGACTTAATTTTCGTTCCTCACGAAACCCTCCGAAGAATCGATATGGACGAGGGCGGTTCTGGGGGGGAGCCAGCGGGGGACTAATACGGGCGAAAAATGTCCTCGATTACGCGCGTCATTATCGACTCGAACGCATGGCGAGTCGCAGTGCCTACTGCGACTTGGCTAATAGGCCCCGAGACGGAGAACGGGAACGAACGATTGATCGCCGGCATTGCCATTAATTTACAACTCATTATACGATCGCATTCTGGTCGATTACGTACGCGCTGTCAATTACCACTGTACGAAGCGCACGACCAGCGTCGCCCCTCGACGTAATGATGCCTATTTCGCAATTGATCGACGGCTACCACGTGACGTCTCTCGGAGAACGAGCGCCCAGTCGCAGTCACTCTACATTACCCGCGCCGACGAAAGGCGGAAGAGGACCCGGGAGCACGCGTAACTAAGAGCCCCGGTCTTAACGGAAACGGGAAGCTCGAAGGAGATTCTGACAGTTACTCACCGGCGATCCGTAGTACGGCTCTGTCAGCGGGATCGAGCTGCAGGATACTCAGTGGCTTGTCCTTTACCCATTCCTTCAGGCTTCCGTCCAGCTCGAACTCCATTATCCAGAATGTTGTTCACGACGACTACTTCCTTTTCTTCCTTCTCTACACCATATTCGCGCGCTGGGGCTTGCTTCGGCTCGGCACTGTTTCACAACCACTGAGACGGCGATTTCACAACCCGCGGCACACTGCTGACAGGCCAGAGCGCCTCGTTACGTCGCCGGGACCTCGACTCGGTAGCGTTCGGGAATGGCGAAAATATTGCGCCCGAGAACTAGAGCTCGGCCGTGGTTATCGAAGTGTGCTATTCGCACGTGTCGCCGGACGCGACATCTTCGCCACCGGCGCAGCTCTCCTTCCGTCGATGTCCGCGCGCCTCTCGAGGATAACTCCGAGGCCTGTCGGCGATAATTCCGGTGGAACGGGAGAGCACGTGGACGTACCGTCCGCCGTGGCGCGCGTTTATTTACTGTGCGAACGCCGGCCGCACGGGGCACGCGATGTAGCGCCGCGAGAGAACAAGTGCACGAACTGCACACACCCGGAACGGAACGGAACGGAACGGAATGGCAGCGGCAACGGAAGGAAGAGAGGTGAAGGGAAGGAGGCGACGACGGGACCAGGGAAAGCGTTGCGATGTATGGCGTCCTTTTGATGACGATGCACAGCAACGACTTGACGGTATTTAACGGGGGGGAAAGGCAGAGGATAGCGGGCCAGTTGCTAGCAACGCGACCAACTTGCGCTTCCTGCGCGCCGATAATCAGCGATGCTTCGTATCTTGGTCGCGCGCGGCGCTTAGGTCAGGCTAGACACGGCTGTAAACTTGGTTAGGTCAGGCTCGGCCTCGACCACCGCGGGCGGCCTCGAATTCCCGTCGTTGCTCTACGTTTCCCAAGACCTCTGCCACGATCCGGGGATTCTTCTCTCCTTCACTCGATCGAATACCGTGGCCCGTTTCTTCCACCGCCTTCGCTGCTCCCATCCGGGGACATTCTGCGGGGACGAATAGAGAGAGATCGTATTTAGTTCTTGGGTCGATTCGACAGAGTCTTACTTTTATTCTCGCGTGCATGCGAGTGATGCGTAAGAAAGGGGGGGGGGGAGGGGGCGAACCCGCGTTGCGTTAATATTTTAGCAATGGCATTATGACTCACTGCCGCGAGGGAGAAAGCAAACGCATACGTTTTCCGCTGTTTCTCGCTTTCAACGGATATGCTCGCGGCGCAAGGAAATTTCAAAACGGATCGATTTCTCTGGCGCTGGCCGTTGCTAAAGACCACGGAGGAGCGTGTTTCGCGACGCGATTTCTATTCGCGCGTCAATTCGCGAACCGTCAACGGTCAAAGCGATAGGATCGGCCGAGAGCCGATACAATGGACCGGAAACGGATGCGGTAACGACGCAGCAAGTCGGGCTGATTTTCGCCCAGCGACGTTATTATAACGGAATAAATCGAAGTACGCGTGAATTCTTCGTCGCGCGGATCATCGTTCTACTTTCCAACGGAGCTACTTGCTTACTGATACGAGTTGGCTTAATTATGCGACAGCCTTGGTAGCGGATTAACTTCGACGCAATGTTGTTGTCGATAATCGAATTGTAGCGATCGGTTTACGCGACAAACCCCCTTTCCTCCCTGCCGCCCGCTCGAGAGAGAGACTGTCCGCGAAGAGAGCCAAGTTGGTCCAAGATTATTTGCTTTTACACTCCAGGAGACGGCAAAAACACGGACATCCGTTCTATATTCACGCCGAGCGATTTTTCTCTCCCTACCCCCCTCCGCCCCTTCATCTCTTTATTCTTACGAGTCAAATTTAGAATTGTCCAAACGCTAGATCGCGAAAAGTGCTCTCACACATCCTGCCGTTAAGCAAACAAACGGGGGAGAAACGTACCGGAGCCAGGGTTTGATTACACGCCGAGACAAAGAATGGGTAACCTGATTGCCCCGGAGTTAAACCTAACCTAACAGTTCTTGAAGCGCAACGGGAGCGTGGTCAGTCCCGTTTTTTTTTTTTTTTTACGAAAGCTGCATAAATTCGTCGAGCCTGCGCATCGTGCGGATCTGCGCGGGCGGATACCCTCGAGCAATATTATCTCGTCAAACTTCGGAGCAGAAAACGTTTTCCTGTCTTATGAATGCCAGAGTGTACATGTACGCGACGTGCGGTTGCTACGAATCAGCGACATCTGCGGAAGAAGTTCAGCCAGCCGAGTGAAACGAGATACTTAACCGTTCCGCCGAAAATAAGGGGAGACGTAGGCTGTTTGTTTCGCACGTATCGTCTCGAGTCCTGACCCAAACAACGGGGTCGGCGCAATACGAGATACGTACGGGGACGATACTCTCTATCTGCCACGGATCCGGGTACATACTCGGTGAACACCGCGAAGTCATTCAAGTGCCAGCGGTGATAACGAATTGATAGAGATAGGGAGAATGGTGCATTACCGTTCGATCATCTGTCGTGCCCGATGCGAGAGCCAAGAAAAATCAATGTTCACCCGGTGTTCACGCTGCTGAGTGACTTGGTCGGCAACGTGGCAGCCCGATCCGAAGGATATCCTTTCGCGACGCACGATACACTTTCCAACGAGAACCACTACGTACACGCGTGCAGAGACATCGCATTATCAATTATCATAGCGATTTTCGCGTTAGAAATGCGACCCGGTTCGGTCCGACGACGCGCCTAGCAGACGACATTTTGCTTTTCACGAACGCGCCCGAAATGCGTCGACCATCTCCGAAGTGTCGCGACTCGACTGAACCCCCTCCATCCGGCAGCTGCTGCCAATCACAACGCCCCGCAGCGGCCACTTCGAGCAACTACTTTACGTGGCTCACCCCGAATTTGTCTCCTTCTAATCGATTGTAATGATCTACCTCCTATCGTTCCATTCACACTTTCTTCCATGTATTTCTTAGATTATGGGCAAATAATACCTACTACGAGGAAAATTAGAGAAATTAAGTAGTAAAGAGAGTGGAGGAAGGCAGGGAAGGGAACGATCACACCCTTCTCGGAAAAAAAGTTTTTAAGGCAAGAGTTGAGTAACTAGCCGGCTGGATATTGAATAATACCGACTGCTACCGAGACACCGATATATTATCGTCGATGCTTAAGATTATTATTATACTCTGTAAAAAGCTTAAGAATAAAACATGTGTCTTTTACATATGAATGAATCGAACCCGTCTCTGACATCATACCTATAACGGATGACATGAATTCCTCGTTGGAAGGTGGTTACTATTGACGCCACTGTCATCGGTGGTTCATACAGTGACGAGAACGGTAGCCTTCGCAGCCACTTGCTTGCGTTTGATGTCACCGCTAAATAAAGCGACTGACACGGTCGGTAAATGCGAGGACGGTGTTTCGAGTAGCACCTATTCCATAATTAGATGCTTATTAAGAGATTCGTTGAAGATCAGCTCCAAAGTTCAATCTGTTGCACACGACGTTATCGCGCGTTTAATAACGAGCCGGCAGTTTCGAAGATGATCTAAGGATGACGGGTCCCTCAGCATCCATAGTCCGAGGCAAATCTCCTGCCGAATTATTCAAATCGGCGTGCTTCTCTTTCTGTAGCTTGTCAATCCTGTCTTCTCTCTGCTTAATTACGTCCTTGAAATGCCGTATCTTACGACGATATTCACGCTTCATCCGGCGCACTCGGAGCTCTTGTAACTTTATACGCTTCTCCACGGATTCCACTTGCTGCTTGGCGCCCCTCCGGACACTCTGCGCGGTTATAGATAACTTATTATTATAATATCTGCTACTAAGTAGTTGAAATACTTTATACGCACTTCCAATTGGTTCTTCAATCCGTCCACCCGGCTGGTAATGGTTTTACCAAGGCGATCAATAGTCGCGTTCTCTTTCTCCGTTTCGCGCAAAAGAGCCAGCAACTTTTGCCTCTCCGCGATGATTTTTTCGTACTCGGAAAACAGGTCTTCGCAGTAGGCGGTCGCCTTCTTTAATTGCTCCTTCAAAGAATCACGTGAAACACGAGTCGAATATAATACCGTCTGCGTACGCTCGACTTTACGTTGTGTGCGCCTGAGGAATATCTACGTACGCGTTACCATGCGGATGAAATTTATAAAGATCGTGTAATAAGAGAAATGATACTTCTCTTACTTCAAATTTCTTTCCAGACTTCCGATGAGGGTGTTCAAATGATTCCTTTCCGCCGTGACCATTATCAGCTCCTTCTCGTTCTCCGGCTGATTCTCTTCCATACGTTTTATCTGATTACTCAGATTTCTTTTCTCGCTTTCGTATCGATACTTCAGCTCATCTAACAACGTTCTGCATTCGTCGATAGCGGTAGTATGAACAATGGTAGGCACCGTTTGCTCCCCTTTACTCTTCATCTTCTCGAACTCTTTGCTCAAGACCTCGTACTTCCCCTTGAGATTGCTCAGCTCCGAGGTAGCAGTCATGTGTTCTCTCTTCAGTACTTCGTTGCGACTTAAGATTGCCTCCATTTTTAATTCGTACGTCGAACGAATCTCGCTGGCATCTCTTCTTAAAACCGCGGACTCTTTCTGCAGGCTATCGTTCTGTTTCTTTAGCGATGTAGTGTTCTCGACTACTGACTTAATTTCCTTCGCACACCTATTGCACTGTAATTGTTCCGTTACGTTTATACAAAGAAAATCTTCCATGTACTTAGCTATACCGTGATACTTACTTCAAATCTCAATTCTTCTACCTCTTTGTGCATAAGTTCATTCTCCGTAAGGATTGCCTTACACCTGCTGCCAAAATCGGCCATCTCCTGCTCGTACATGATTACGAGTTCACGCTTCTCCGACAAGTTCTCTTGGTAGGCATTCAAGAGCGGAGCTAATGCATGAAAACTAACGCTGCCCCAAACCCTTTGACTGTACACTTTCTCCTTCCCACTGTTCTCTACAAAGTTCGTGGAGCCACTCCCCGACTTTCGATCCCTTAATTTGTCCTGACACCTCTCCAATTCAGCATTTAGCTGATAAACGATATTCTTTAACAGCGTTATATCTTCGTTTGACTGCTCCTTCTCCATTTCAAGCTTTTGATTGCGCTTAATCAGCTCGACTTTGGTTTCATCCATCTCTTGCACCATCTGCACCAGTGTCTCGTAATGAGAACACACTCGTTGATACTCAGCTTCCCGCCTCTCCATTGAACTACTTAACTTATCACATTCTTCTCGAACACTTTTGTAAGACTTCTGTAACCTCTGATACTCTTTGGCTATTCTTAGCGTGTCTTCCGAGAAATGTTTATTTCTTATCCTCGACGAGGTAATACCTAACGCAAGAAAATTGAATATATAACATCGTTTCTACATACTACGTCGCTCTCTAACCATATCATAATACCTGAATCTGCATCAGCTACGTCAAACGCCTTTTCCTCCACATAATTATCTTCGCTTAATTTCCTACTCCGTTCGTGCTCGCGCCTCTTGCCCCTCAAACTTATGTCACCTTCGCGATCATTACCATCGTCCGTAACAGGATCCGATGGATCCTTGCACTCGCTGTGCATCTTCAATGCATGCCTGACTCTCGGAAAACGCCTGCGATGATAAACAGGTTTATAAGTTACCTCCGGATTACCCTTTGCCACTGACGTTCTTCTACGGCTATGCTGTAACCAAAAGAGAGGTTACGCGTTGGCGCGGAACTTTTTGCCTCGCTTAGAAAGAGACTGTATCGATCATTCTTACTGTGGAACGAGTTACCTTTTTCTTTTCTTGCTCGACGCTGCTGTCGAAGCTAGCCATTATTTCTCTGTGAAGGAAAGATAGTAGAGGTTAAGCCGTTTGGTCAGGAATATTCGAGACACCTGAAAATTGGAACACAGACTTCGGGCGACAGAGCCATCACGAGCTCGGTTGCCCCGATTGCCCGTGGAGAAAATTTGCACGCGTGGATCGGCACACGGGTGCGTATTTTTATTAATTCCCAAGTTTGTATTCCACTCGTTGCCACGGCAACTGATATAGTGGAATAAGCGACCACCATATGGCGCGAACAGCAACTCCTGCCCCTTTCGACGCCCACGCAAACTAACTGTTTACTTCGACGACTTATCTATCAGAGGTAACTCGCGTGGATTAAAACGGATTACCGTCAACGGAATATTACTTGATTCGGTTTTCCCGTTATGCTCTATGCCTCCAATACACTCTGTTCCCGAGACGCGCTCACCTTGCCGCGCGCATACGAATCGCAAAATTACTGCTTAACTCTGTTTATATGAAATACGCGGCGATAGACAGGTACCGGAAGGTAAAAGCGATTAACATTATTGATATTTGCGCGCGTCTGCAACGCTCGCGTCGAAGCAATTCAAAACGACCTCGGCCCAAAGTTATGCGTACTTTGTGTAGATACTTGTACCAATTATTATGAAATATAGTCAAATGTACCCGAAAATTATTTTCCTTTTAAGACAGCGCTCAATTGTTATTGCTAAGAGACCGAAAGCCCGTAGTTCCAGGAAAACGAACAGGTGATAGGGTAGAAGCAGACCCGGCTCGAGCCTTTCTTGCGCCCCAGGGCAAACTTGCCAATTGTGCGCCCTTTGTTTATTTGAGTTTCTTGATAACTTTACTCTGAATTTTTATTTGTAGCTTAAGGGGGGAGGAGGCCTACCTAGAAATTTTCGAAACTTCGAATTTTCGATTTTTATATGTATTTTCTTTAAGTACATCTTGAAAATATTCCCTGAAAGTTAATCCGACCAAAATTGGCAAAGTTAAGGTATACGCGTGTAAGTACGTTAAACGCGTTGTACTCAAAATCATGCTTCCAAAGTCGCTGATACACATACAACTCTTAAATTAATGAACCGATTTACTCGAGGCTTTGCAGGCTTATTTTAGGGTTAAAAATTTAAACGCTATCAACTGGTGAACTTTACGCCGTAGACAGCTGCCTCCTAATTTTGCCTATAGGGACGAGCCGAGTCTGGGTTTCCAATAAAAATCATACTATCAGTTAATAGAGCATTGCTAAATCGGAACGTAATTAATCGTAGACCCATGCCAAAACGGCACATCGTAATCTCCTCGCGATAACGTCTCGCCTCGGTTCCATGAATCAGATGCCTGAAATCGCATTCTTTATGCGCCGAAAAACCTTTATCGGGTTATTCGCATCGACGACCAGTGTTTATCGATACCGCCAATATACCGCGTGCATTTCGCGACGACATATCCTAATCGATCGGGATGATTGGGAAAGGGCGTCCACCTCGGAGACGATCGAGCCACCAGCACTCTGCTATTTCGTTCGCGGGCACCGGGGAAAGTATTACCACTATTGGTAGTTGTCGTCGTAAATCTACTGTTATTCTCGAGGTTACAACTACGTACCTAAGATAAGACAGCGTGATAGCAACCGCGAAATTGTTAGCGGTAAGCTTTCGCGTGCCTCCGCGATTAGGATAAAAACGCAGGAATTCGCTGGAATATAAAGCAGATCGTCGCGTACGTTGCCGCAAAATTTTTCCACCTCGATCGCTGCAAGTAGCGACAGCGTTCTAACACTCTCCAACATCGTCGCACGCGCTATGGCAAAAGGTATGGGCGGATCAGAAATCGCGATTGCTACCAAAAGCTTCGAGATAATTAAGCAGTGCTATCGACTAGAGAGATCTGAAATTTCAGATCGTTCACAGAGAGCATGAATCATATCGCTGCCGTAGCTCGGCTTATCGTTGCGATCCGATAGAGACATTTTAAAACACACCGCGTTTAATTTCACGGCTTACGAATCTTTGTTTTCACAGCAACGTTACTGCTACTCAGCTGGCTAGCGTTCATCCTTGGGTCCAGCCTCGCCATAGACGATGGATGCAATTTTTATCAGGACCTCACGCCCGGCACCACGTTCTACGTCTACAACCCCGAATATCCGTACTCGTATCGAGGGCAACGGTCCTGCAGGTGGACCATGAAAAGCGACTACCACGTCAGCTTGAACTGCACCACGTTCCAGCTCCCCTGGGTAAGATCAGAGTCGTCAAGTGACTGGAAGAGTAATCGGATTAGAAGGAGAATAACAAACGATCTTTGCAGAGCATCGACTGCATCTCGGAGAGGCTCTCCGTCCAAGTCAGCTCAGCCACCACGCACCAGTATTGCGGCGATGGGTCATTTAACGTAGAGTCGGAAGGGCCTATGATGACAGTGACACTGATGTCGCCAGCGTGGTCCACCGGTGGCCGGTTCCTCTGCGAGGCAGTAGCGGTCAAGAGGCCCCAGGACAATGAGAATTGTCAATGTGGGTGGAAGAATCCTGTACGTATGACTTGTTGCATCAAGCGGAACTGCTGGCGGAGAGAATCAGCTTTCGATTAAACGATGCGTGCTTAGACTAGGATCGTCGGCGGCATCACCACGGGGGTGAACGAGTACCCCATGATGGTTGGCTTCGTGGACATTCAGCTCCGAAGCGTGTACTGCGGTGGTACCATAATAGCCACGACATACGTACTGTCAGCGGCACATTGCTTCACGAATAGGAATATTCAAGAGCTAGGTGCCTTGGTAGGCGAGCACGACTGGACGACAGGTAAGCCCCTTCGCAAGAGTGCGTTAGCTGAAAGAGAAGAGCCCGAGGTATAATTGGGCCAAGTTATGCAGAAAGCTATCAACTTAATGAAATCATTGTTGGATAGTGGCTTCCTGCATACCTTGGCTCAATTGATTCTGTTACTTAGGCACCGACACGAACGCCACGGTGTTGCATCGAGTGAGCCAGGTTCAAATACATCCCAACTACGTCAAGACGTTGAACCTGAACGACATAGCCGTCGTAAAGACGGTCGGGGTCATAAAATTTGATAACCTGGTTGGCCCGGCTTGTCTACCCTTCCAGCATTCGGCAGACAGCTTTGGCGGCAGTATCGTCACCGCGTTGGGTTAGCATAGCATACCGATTCCCATCGAACGTGTCTGCCACGTACTAACAGAAACCACTGCTGAAACTAGGTTGGGGAACAACAGATTTCGCCGGGCCTCCCTCTGACACTTTGCAGAAGGTCAACCTGAACGTGCTGACGAACCTTCAGTGCTCTAAATCCTACCAGAACATTAACAACGACCAGATCTGCACCTACACCGTGGGTAAAGATTCTTGTCAGGTAAGTCCATCACCTGGAGGCGGTAGAAAGGGACAATTAAAATCGATAAAGAAGTGAAACTATTTGAAAAAGCAGTAAAAAGAAGTGGGTACATAATAAATGTTTGAATTCAGTATCAAACTTTGTAATCTTAATATATAAAGCAGAAAGTGTTTGCGTGTCTGTCTATCGCCTAAAAGCTTTCGAACAGGTAACTCTGGGATCAGGAAATGTGTCGCAACTAATTATGCCTAGCTAATTCAGATGAATGTGACTATTTTCACCAACAAAAAATATACTTTTTTTTATAAAATCAGAAGTAAAGCTAGTTGAATATAGAGGGCGGCGGAAGAGCTTTAGATCGGGCCTGGACCCTCAGTCCCTCGAATCCCCCATTGGATCGCGCGAACTGGAATCATTCGTTTGTTTCGCAGATGGACAGCGGTGGACCAATTCTATGGGAGAATCCCACGACCAAGCGGATAGTACTCACTGGAATTATCAGCTACGGTGGAATTTGCGGCGATTCCGCCGGCGTGAACACCAGAGTAGGGGCTTTCGTGGACTGGATTACTTCGGTGACCCCGGGTAAGTGTCCATCCCGACTCGATAGGCAAAGTCTAGAAGCTACGTTCGCCTAACGCGGTTTCTTGTTCCAGACGCTTCTTACTGCATCATCGAATAAGGAAGCGCGTGCAGCTGATCGCCTCGACTCGATTCGACGCGGTATCGACGGCACGCCACTGACCATCCCTACCATTAATTCCGCTGACACCGCCGGTTCGCTGTTTTGAATGTCCTCCCCGAGGAAGCGACGAAGAACCCACTACGTGGTCGCGCGGACTTAATGACCGGAGTCACGCCAATCTATCGCGTCGAGTTTAGAGACGACGTCAAGCTTCTCCCTGTAATCTAGATTCGACGTGTATCGACGAATACATTCAATACACGTACCTATGTGCGTTACGTTAAACCTCGCTGCTTGGACATAATTTGCCTTCGGCTTTGTTTCCTTCCTTTTTCTCTTCATTTTTTCTTGACGTAGAACTACATCTCTCCCACCACCATGTACATAAGTAAGCAACGGCTACGGGGGCCCAAATGGCTGTACTTGCGAAAGGGACCGGTGGCCGATCGAGATGAAAGTTGGCGGGTATTACGAGGGTTGCGGGAAGACCCCAAATATAAAATTTTAGCAATTAATGCGTTCAAAAGATACACTGTGCATAAATTTTAATCGTGCATAAAAAGGTACACCTTACCGATTCTTTTTAATCACTTTACTTCACGGTCCCAGCTCTTAACAATATTTCTGTTGACTCATACCGACGCAACGCATTCCACTTTCCAAATTGTCCCGGGTATTAGCATTTCACCCTCCCCGCCCGTTGTCCACGTTAATATTATTTGACGTTTACGTAAGACCGCTCGAACCGCGTCGCCGGAGCGTCTGCCTCTCGGAACCCTCGAATCGATCGTAAAAATCATTCTGCTCGTACGGAGCCTATTTTTAGGAGTCGGAACCGCCTGGATCCATCGGGCCAGGTTTCCGCCGATACCGCGACGATGATTGCGCGATGCTCGCGAACCGGAGCAGTCGGCTCCGGGGGGGATGTACAGGGTCCTCCAAAAAGCGCGCCGCGACGCTGGACGAGGCGATTTCTCTGATTTCTCTTGAATAAACAAGCAGGGATCGTGGAAACGTACGATGCTCGGAAGTCGGAGCATACGTGAACTTGAGACTTGTAAGAGTTCTTGCTTAGGGGATCGTGCGACCTGGCGGAGGGCTTCCTGCATGAAATTGGACTTAAACTGCGGGTACCACCGAGCATAAGCGATCTGTAGAACGTTCTGTGTATCTAGGAGGTGATGCAAATCGTAGGAAATATTGTTCGACACTTTAGACTCCTTTCTTTTTCGACAGGGGTCACTTGAGTTGCGCCACGCGTCGCGGAACAGCCTGCACGAATAAGTAAAACAATCGGTCACAACAGCATTCCGATCCCGTGCACGTTTCAAGTCGTAAGCGGAATTCATCCGCGGACTTGCTCGCGTCGAATTTTCACGCACGATCCCCGCTCGGCCACCGACGACTTATGCAATCGCGAGTCCTCCTGCGCAACACCTTGCGACGAATGCAAAGTGCTTCCAAAACAGTGTTATCAGAATTCCGGCACGGAATCTTTATCTCGAGTGCGCAGGAGAGGCGTCGACGAGCCCGGGAAGTCCGAACGCACGTGGTGCTCGCGAATCCCCAGGCTTCTCCACTGGCCTAGAATACACTATCGATTTCAAGTGGCCCCACAAAAATGCGAAAACTCGAGGGCATTTAAATCAGGTGATCAAGGCGGCCACGCAACTGGTCCACCGCGACCTTTCCCATCTTTCCTGCGCCGATGTATGTGCACGTAGCCGAGCCTGCGCTTAAATCGGAGCGCGGAAACGGGAAGCCCGAGGACTCGACGTCGATCGAGGCATCGCTTTAGGAACATCCCGTGCACCGGGGGTCGTCCTCAGGCGGCCCTGTCCGCCGCGGACCGATGGAAATTAATTGCCCGTAAACAATGTCTCGTTATTAATAAGTTCGCGAATGAGGATGTGACGTGAGACGCTCTACAGGAGGGAATACACGGTGGCGGCTCGCGGGGCGTCTAACCAGCGCGAGCATGTCCGCGTTTATTTGATATACCGCGAGGAGTCGAGCGATAGCCACCGCGGAGAAGCGAAACTTCTGCGCCGTCCAGCACGTTCCGGTGCGGTATCGTTTTTTCGAAATACCTACGAGGGAAAATTAATCGGCCCCGTCGAAGGTTAACGCGTGTCGCAATTGCGATCGCCACCGAACACGGGCGCACGGACGATTCGCGTCGCGTGGTGGATATTTATTAAACAAATTGATTTCTTCGGCGAGAGCTTCGGGCATGATCTGCCCTTGACACGGTTGTTGAGTACGATGATGGTACTCATAAACGGCCACCCTAGCTCGGCTGCGCGCACGAGTGGCTTGCCCCGCTGCTCGTGCAAATTTCGTGCCAGTTGCCGTCACACGCCACGCTTCGAGTTCGTCGGACGACGAATTTCAGAGAGATCGGCAGGACAGGCAATGAACTGAGCGAAATGAATTGGGGGACGGAGCAAAACGGGTCGGGCACTGTACCGAAACGTGCACTTGCCGAACTATCGCCGATGTCCCAATCGGAGAGAGATTTTTTCGGGTAATCCCTTCGGGAGAGCCCTCGAAACGCCGCACGGATCTTGGACGGGGTGAGAGTACATCGCAAGATGGGTACAGGCGGTGAGTCGAGATCAGAGGGTAATTGATTCGAGGACGAAAATGGCGGGGACTGAACTGAGGGAGATCGATCTCGCGAGCCGCGGAGCGCCCGCGCAAACGCGCGCTTCCGCGAGGAGATGCGAGAGCGAAGTGACTGGAGGAGGGACCGCCGATGTTTCGGGGAATATTTCAGGGCACACAGGGATAGATTGGCGCCAACTCCGTCCCCCTCCAACCCCCGTCCTGGTGTCCTTTCGATTCTCTCCCCCGATACGAAGTCGGCCAGTGGAAACTCGGGCGCTCTTGGAGCGCGTCGAGCGGGCCCGCTTCACGGGCAAGCGTAGGAAGAGCGTGCGCGCCATATGTGCATAATTACCGCGGCCAATCGGGGATTGTAAGCGTCGGAGAGCTTTGTCGTAGCGTGCCGAAGCTCCAGGGTCCGCTACGTCGGTTGGCTCCCTCGCGTGCGTGCACGGGCTAGCGCGCGAATGCGCGCGCGCATACGGCCGCGCAACGGTGGTTAGGTTCAGTCGGATATTGACGTTCGTATGCACGGGGCGCGTAACTAGAGAGTCTCTTCAGCAAGCAGCAGCTCGAGAGCCCGAGTCGGAACGAGCCTACCTCGAAGAAACGAATTCGCGCGCGCGGACTCCGCTTCGTGCACGCCCACCGAGAAACGCCTGACCGTTCCGCTAGTGTCGGGTGTAGAGGACAAGAAGGGAAAGATAAAGAGAAGCAGAAGCGAGAAGAGCGAAAGGGGAAGAACAGTGGCGAAAGTCAAAGTCGCGCAGCGAGCTGAAGGAACAGCCGTTCGAGCGAGGAGGGAGGGCCACAGAACCATCCAACTACATGGCTCCGAAAACTCGTCTGTCGGTTCACCGTCCACGCGATTCCTATCCGCGTTCCAGCCAGGGACGACCGCTCGATCGGCGGACCGTCGGATCGAAATAATTCTGTTTCCCTAGTTCCGATCTTGCACGCAGGAGTCAGCTCGCTGGTCGGCCTGCCGAGCGATCCCATCGACGCGACCCGATCAGCTGGGTGAACGCAAGAGCGGTGCCGATCTAGCCGCCACAGCTGGATCGCCCACGGTTTTCTACGGTTCGAGAATTACAGCTCGCCCGAAGCTTATGTCACACGGAGCCGAGAGGTACGCCAGCGTTTACGGAAGACGAAAGAGGAGGAAAGAGGGGATGCTCCCAGGGAACAGACGTGCCAGCAACGCGAAACGTGAGCTTCCTTCGACCCTCTCGAATCGTCGTCGTTGAGTGATCCCACCTCCCCGTGCCCCCGCGATCCATCTCGCGACTCTTCGATGCACCGCTCGAGAAACAAACTAACGCTCACGCGCCCGCTAACGGAAGCCCTTTCAACGGTCGTGCACGCGGCTTTCTTCGACCACCCCTTTGCACCCCTTTGTCGCGTCCCATTCGCGTGCTCGCTCTCACGTGTCGCTCCCGTTTCGATTCTTCCGCAGATCTAACCGTCGGCTATCTAGACGGTCCCCCCGAGCGACGATTCATCCTCGCAACGTCCACCCACGTTGTATCGATTCCACTCGCAGTCAATTTCAACCCCGCGTCCCCCCTCTGTCTCGGGTCCTTTTCGTCGATCGGCAATCGCGAGAACAGTAAGACTCTTTCACGGCCGTGAAACACGAGGCGCCCGCGAGGTGGGGAAAAAGGGCGCGCGGTCGCGTGGGTGCCGTTCGACGAACAAGGCGCGTTCCACTTCGCACCATTCATGCCTTCCACGTTACCCCGAGGGATTTTTCTACCAGAGGAGTAACGAACTATTCGAGTCTAACGTTGATTATACAAGATATTCTTCTAATCAGGGAGTGACTGGCCGGAGAGATCCTCTAACCGGGCCTTCCGTCGAACTGCCATCGGCTCGTTCTCGTACCTAGTCTTCGTCGATCGTTGTTGTTGTTGTTGTTGTTGTTAACTGTTGTTGGCTCTCTCGATACTATTTTTCCCCCATCGCTGTTGCTCCGTCGCGATCGCTTGACCGCGAGCACACGAGAAACGGAGCAGGCCGAAGGAGAAGAAGAAGAAGAAGAAGAACGAAGGTGGTAAAGGGAACGCGAGAAAAGAGCGTGAAGGAGAGAGGAAAGAGCCGCTGAAGAGGCAAGCTATTTATCGTGTGGAATTCGAAAGCGCGAGTTGAAGGATGGTAGTGAAGAACGAGAACACGAGGAATGGGCATGAGCTGGCTCCGTTGAACGAGGAACGTCAGGCTGGCCAGAACGTGACGATCGTGGTGAGCGGAGGTCAGAATGCTGCGAGCAGTCAGGAGACGAAAGAGGACAACAGGGCGGCATGGAGCGGAAAGATGCAGTTTTTCCTCAGTATTATCGGGTACAGTGTGGGGCTGGGGAACATCTGGAGGTTCCCTTACCTGTGCCAACAGAACGGAGGAGGTGAGTAAGCCTTCCAAACGATCCAAGCCACCGACAAACTTCCCTCCGAACGCAGAACGCTCCCCCCTCGAGAATAAAACCATCTTTCCCGAGAACTAACTCGCTTCGGATATAGCTAGATCCGCGCCGCGAGCCGCTGCCTACGTAAAACGTCCGCGTTATACGTTATTTTCGGTCACCCTGAGCGCCGCTTAAAAATATATACCTTCGGGAAGTCTTTCGCGCGCCTTCGAAATACCCGCGGCGTCATCCGTCCTCCGGAAGGCTATTCCTCCTCCTCCTCGTGCCTCTCGGCCGCCTTCCGACCCAGCCGTTTAGCCGAAATCCGCACTAGGAAACCCTGGGGGGAGAGGGGCGCGTAAAATCCTATAAAACTCGCCCTTGAACCCTCGGTGTTCCGTTCCGCGACCTATGCGCCGTGTAACTCGATTACATACCGATGCAGAGGACGCGGAGAGGAAGCTCGGGCCGGCTGCCGCGCACCTAGACGGCGTGTTACGTGGACGGAAGAACGGCGACGAGGCGTGGAGGGTCGCGACGAAATCGCGAATGGAAGTCGGGGCTTTACGTCACCGACACGAAACGCGGGTTTACGCGACCGCTAAATCGGAGCACCACCCCCCTCCCCCCCCCCAGCCGGGTCCCTCGCTGGCGGAACTTTCCATCGGCGGAGTCGCCGTCTTCGTCGTAGTCGTCGCCGGCGACGGTTGGAGGGCCTGCTGCGCAGCAGAACCCGCAGGGGCAGTCGAGTTTGCGAACCGAAATCGAGCCACCGGGGGCTGGCCTCTCTGCGCGGCTTTCAATGGAAATTTCCGTGGCACACGACACCGACGTCGTCGAGGCCGACGTTCAAGCCCGACGCCGACGCGCATCGATCGATTTTTACCATTCTATCGAGGGGAGGATGGAGGGGAGAGAGAGAGAGAGAGAGAGAGAGAGAGAGAGAGAGAGAGAGAGAACACGTAACCGTTTTAACATCCGTAGCGCGTTCCTGCTCAAGGGAAACATCCGTGAATCGTACCACCCTCCCTCCCTTTCTGCCATTCGGTCTTCAGGAGGTTTCGTGGCTTTGATACGTATTTTGGTTTTATTGGGGAAACTCAACCTCTATGAGTGGAAAGAGGGTGGGTGTAGATGCGCGACGCGAATAAGAGGCTCGTACGGTATCTCGATCAGCAGATGTCTCTAGGAAAATTTGAGGGATTGTTACTGAAGGTGCAAGTACAGGGTGTCTCGGAATGGGTGGTCAGAAGCAGCAGACAAAATATACGAGAGCGCATGTTTGTGGATCTTTGTACTCTGCATTTGTAATGAAACGGATAGATTTACTGTAAGCGCTCGGGTACCGCCTGTGAGACTTTTAATATGCGCATGAATGCGCAAAAGTGGTAGCGCGTGTCTGTTTACGTGTTTCGGGAGTCGGAACGAGCGAATTGACAGATATATGGACAGATAAGAAGAGGCTCGGGCCTCACTCAGGGCTCAGGGCATGTGGCCTGAGACTCAATTCCTACTGATATTCCTACAATTGTACCTATTACCGCGTACGGTCCTGGATGTCGGGGCATCAAAGACCGCCGCTGCTCTAGTGTTTAATTTACGACCTCGCTATACCTTTGCGGGTACACGGTACACTATCAACCGGCTTCCCTTCCGAGAACGACTCGTGGAACATTTTAAGCGCATTGTAACAATATGCACAATACGAGCCTATTCTTCCGATTACAGTTACAAAGGAATACGATCCACATTCCTAGCTTCGACGCGCGAGATCCATGCCCGTGGCACCGACCGCTCCTCCTGAAACCCCCTGTACGCCGAATTGTGCCATACTCGGTAAGCAGTTTCGCGGTGGAAGACGCGCCACGGAAGATTGCAACGTTATACCCTTGAACGGAGCAATTTTCCGCCCCTATCGAACCTGTCATCCAAGATCAATAGCCACCCGACGCTGCTTACCAAATGCTTTCGATTCAAAGACAGCGGGAGAGAGAGAGAGAGAAAGAGAGAGAGAGAGGAGGGGAGGGTAAAAAGAACCGAGCTAAGATCGAACGTACGTAGTAGGTACGCGACACACGATCAATACCGAACCAGACACTCTGGCTGCGGCTGGCTGCGTCGGAACTAGACTAGCACGAAATAAAAAAAAGGGGGGGAAGGGAAGGGGAATAGAGGAGAAGGTTCTCTGTGCGAAGCAGGAACACGACGAGGACCCTGCCAAATGGGAGAGATTAAAAGAGAACGGTTGCGCATTCATTCCGTAATAAGGGGGTCAGAGGAACAAGAGGATCGCTCGGGCTTGTGGAGAAGGGGGCGGGTGCGCGCCGACAATATTATTTTACGTGAATGAGTAACGAAGAATAAGGACGAGGGAAGAGATAAAAAAAAGCACACGCATGTCATACACGGGGGACGGTTTTCAGGTGCCTTTCTCATCCCGTTTTTCGTCATGCTAATCCTCGAGGGTGTACCCCTGTTTCTGATCGAGCTGGGTCTCGGTCAACGTATGCGGCAGGGCGCCCTTGGAGTATGGAACACGATACACCCTTGGCTAGGCGGTATAGGCATAGCGTCCTGCATCGTCACCTTCTTCGTCGCCCTCTACTACAACGTCATCATCACCTGGTGCTTCTTCTACCTGTTCAACTCGCTGGAGGTGAGCCCCCTTTGATCGATCGATCGTTAGTAGGCCGCGTTAGTACCGCCGATCCGAGAGCGATCTTGAGACACGGCTGCGTCCACCTGTCGTTCTCTAATTGATCGATCGACCTACGCGCCACCCAACCCCACAAATGAAAACGGACACTCTCGGCCGTTCGATTAATCGTTTCAATTTGTGTTTCACGCTGCGCGCGGTTTAGGCCGTCACGATTAAATTTGGCGTAAGTACCTCCACGATTATTGCATCTTGATTCGCAATGCGACGGCTGCCGCGGTAGACTGGTAGCGAAAGGGCACGGCGTGCATGACGTAGATCGTAGACGCGAACGCTTCTACGGAGCATCTTGACTGAATTCTTTTTGAGGATCGCGTGCCTGCAGCGTTGGTAATGAACGATTTGATGCAGGAGCCCTTACCTTGGGCGAAGTGCCCGGAAGTGGACGGCACGCCGGTACCGGAGTGCGCGAAAAGTTCCGAGACTGCCTATTTCTGGTACAGGACGACGCTGGACGCTGCCTCGTCGATAGAAACCGGCCAGAGCCTCAAGTGGTGGATCGTCCTTTGTCTGTTGCTCAGCTGGGTGGTGGTCTTCTTCATCGTGATGAAGGGGATACAGTCGTCGGGGAAGGTAAACCGGGATCGCGCGATGCGCTCGATTCAACGTTGTATTTAATTTCCTTCCGAGGATCTCCCCAAGCCTCCCGACCTCCCGGCCCCCGCCCCCGTTTACTTTTCCCTTCTCGTAAACGCACTTCAGTCAGATACTGTGTCAACGACTTATTTTCTTTGCTTGATTTAAAGGTGGTATATTTTACATCCATGTTCCCGTATTTGGTGCTTACTATCTTTTTTATTCGTGGAATAACGTTAAAAGGTGCCGGCGCTGGATTGGCCCATATGTACACGCCAAAGGTGAGTCGATCGTTGCTCGTCGTCCCGAGCTGTCCAACTCGGGACACCCGAAATTCTTTAACCGGCGTCTCTTCCTTCCGATTCGTGCAGATCGAGAAACTGTTAGAGCCGACGGTCTGGCTCGACGCTGCGACACAGGTCTTTTACAGTTTCGGACTAGCCTTCGGCTCCTTGATCGCGTTCGGCTCGTACAACACGCCGGACAACCACTGCGTCCGGGACGTGATACTGGTCAGCGGTTGTAACGCCTTCACCGCTGTTTACGCGAGCGTCGTGATATTCGCCATTCTGGGCTTCAAGGCGACGACGAAGGTCGACAAGTGCCTCGCCAGGTAAATCCCCGTTGCGGCGGGTAGAGCGGAGTACCGCGTCCCTACTCGCGCCGATCCACGTACCATCGTTCCTCCTTTTTCCAGTAACAAGGACTTGCTGCTCGAGGTCGGGCTCATCCAGCACGAGAACATCAGCATGGACGAGTACAAGAACGTCGTAAACAGTCTGAACGAGACCGCGTACAACATAACGCTCGAAACGTGCAGCCTCAGCAAGGAGTTGGACAACGTGAGTACCCGAGGTCGCTTCACCCCCTTTTACTACCGTCGGTCTGTGCAGTGTGAGTGATTGATCGTTAGGCGGCCGAAGGAACGGGGTTGGCCTTCATAGTCTTCACGCAGGCGATAGTGGAGCTACCTGGCGCGCCATTCTGGTCGTGCATCTTCTTCCTGATGCTGCTCGCACTCGGTCTGGGCTCGCAGATCGGTATACTGGAAGGCATGCTGTGCGTCATCTTCGACATAGATCTGTTCAAGAGGATAAAGAAGCAATACATAACAGGTACGATCGACGCGATTCTCCTGCGTCAGAGCGACGGTCTAAGGCGTTTAACGATCGTCCCTCCTGTTCGATAGGGGTGGTCTGCACCGTCTGCTTCTTCGTGGGCCTCATCTTCTGCACCGGCGCTGGCGAATACTGGCTGAAGATGTTCGACAGCTTCGCAGGCACCATCGGTCTGGTGATGGTCGCGCTCATGGAGATGATCTCCGTCGTCTTCATCTACGGCCACGAGAAGTATGCTCTCTATCGCGACGGCTGATTAAAGGGGCAAGTGACCGCGTTGATACCGATTAATCCTTCCGTCGAACTTGCAGGTTCACGAAGGACATCGAGGAGATGACTGGGTACAAGCCAGGATTGTACTGGCAGGTGACCTGGCGGTTCCTCGCTCCCATTATCATGGTGTGCATTCTCGTGTCCAGCATCGTGTCGATGATCATCAAGAAGCCTACGTATTCCGCGTGGGACCCCGTACTGGTATCCTCGGACCGCTACCACGTCCACTTCCAGGCTGTGAAGCGTCCTCGTCAATCTTGTTACTCGTTTCAGGCTAAGTTCGTGATCCTCGATTACCCCAGCTGGGTCCTGGCCATAGCGGTGGTCATCATTTGCGCGGGAATCGCGCCGATACCGATCGTCTTCCTCCTCAGGCGGTTCCAGTGCGTCAAGCTGGACGTTGACATCCACCAGGGCAGTATACGGCGCATCGACACCACGGTGTCTACCAAAGAGATGATGGGCGACGTTGATGTGAGTATACTCCAAGTATACTCTCTTAGCGATCCGCTCGTTTCGCCAACATCAACCGCGGGTCCTACGTCCTATCCGGAAAGGAGATCTTCACCTGTGGTCAAATATCTCACGTAGAATAATCGTGCCAGCTTGTACACCTATAGATCTAATCTATGATCCACCGATTCGTCACCGTCACTCGAGAAATATTGGTCGCCCAAGGTCCGCGCGTCGCCCCACCGCGGAACACGCTGGGTTATCTTTCTATTTGAGAAACAGGAAGCACTCAACGAGAGTAATTTAAACATTGCAGCAGAAAGTTACGCCCGCAGCCTTGGGCGAGCGATACCTTCTACAACGTGTCTAACCATTCGAAGAGTACACGAAGCACGCTCATACGCTTGCTGGGACAACGTAGCCGCGTAGTAACCACGGCAGTGGACGGCTTAATCGGCGCGCCGAGAGATCAGTCGCGATTAACAGGGGTACAAAGCGGGTTGGAGAGGAGTTAGAGGCGCTCTAGGTGCGTCGATTAAGCCGCGGAACCAGCTCAAATATTCACGTTGGACGTACCTGCCAGTTGTAGGGAAGCGTCCGTTCTGTGTTGCGGTAACGTCGATTAATCGCTTCTCCCATAGCTACCTTACACGTGAGTCCGTAGTATACTACGTTTACGGAATGCCTCTTTGCTTTCTACAATAGAATCGCGCGTCGGTTCCTTCGGCTTGCGCGCCTAGCGAACCGCGATGCTCTGAAAATTAAAGGGAGCCGCTGGTTAGTAGTTGACCCATGACGGGAAAGCCTTCACGCTCAAGCTTCCAAGCTCTCACCTGCACCCGTATTTTGGCCCGCGTTTCGAACGATTCTCTCGCCTAGAACGTAGCTGCGTTTGTTCGTTCGCGATAATGTACGCGGTAGGCCACGGATTAATTCAGGGGGGTGCCGATCTTTCAGATGGACGAGTACCACGATCGTCTGGAAGATTTCCCCGAGGAGGACGAGGACATCAACAGCGACGACGACAACAACAGCGCGCCGCCGATCACGAAGATCGTCCCGAACAAACTTCAGGGTAAATCCTTCAAGATGGAGGTAATAGACTTCTAAGCCGGACAACCAGGCCTCTCAGTCTCCTATTGCATCGTTTCTACGAAACAGCGGGGAAAGGGGGCAGCGCCGACGTTACCCCAGACGCGTAAAACGATTCCGAACCAACGGAGGGCTTTC
The DNA here is from genome assembly GCF_050908995.1 of Andrena cerasifolii. Classification (NCBI taxonomy): domain Eukaryota; kingdom Metazoa; phylum Arthropoda; class Insecta; order Hymenoptera; family Andrenidae; genus Andrena; species Andrena cerasifolii. The sequence continues at coordinate 9,581,554 of NC_135124.1, read as the reverse complement.
GAAAGCAATATTTACCATCCGTCGAGCCTGTGGCGCGGAACATTGGCGTACGAAGCAAATAAAAGAAATAGAAGGGAAAAGAGAGAGAGAGAGGGGGGGGGGGAGACACGCGAGAAAAGAAAAGAAGCACTCGGCGTTACGGTGCTCGTTCGCAAGAGGACGGGGATAAATCGACTCGAGATCGTTCCGTCGCGCCTCCGCTCGCTTCGTCGATTCGTTTGCATCGAGGCGCAAATCGCTTCTTAACGGCCTGAACGTCATCGGGCGACGATCGAACGGAAAGAAGGGATTACACGCGAGCCCTCCGCGGCGTCGCTAATAAAATTAGACTTCCCCCTGTGCGAGACGCGAATCGCGCCGATATCAAACACCCTTGTTCGCCATTTAGATAGCGTGCCGTCTGTATTTGCGTTCGGATAACACGGTGCGTTTCGATCGAAACGTGCAGTGATAGCCACGCGGAAAGATCGGAGGATCGACTATATAGTAGACGGTGGCCACGTTCCTACTGCTTCCATCGTACTCATACCTCAGGGATGAGAGAAAAGTCAGGAGTGTTTGCAATCCTCGAAAGCCATCGCAGTCGCAAGGAATACAGCGGGATCACAGTGTTAAGAGAATCACACGGAACGCGATACGCGAATCTCTCCCGGGCCAAGTAGTAACTTGCTACTCATAGCTACTGGAGTCTTCAGGGTGCAGGCTGTTCTGTTAGAAAAAAAGATTCCTCCTGTATTATCCGAACTGTTCAACTAGCCTCTCGATACCCACCTACTTACTCCAGTGCGCCTACGGTCTAAAACTCCACGAACCTCCAATGCTTTTATCGCCTCGCTGTATTCCCTCCACCTACGACACCTAGAGGTGCGCCCACTCGCCTATAGCGCCGTACGAGTAGGACATAGCGTATAAATAGACGGTATCTCTGTAACAACTAAAGTATTCGTACTACTACTTCCAACTTGCTAGAACCCGATTACTTACTTAAAGTAGACCGCGAACTTCCGTCGAAACGTGGACTTCGTCGAGTCGTCCTTTTTTCGGGGTCGAACAGTTTCTTTCCTTTTCTTCTCCCTTAGGACGGTACTTAAAAAGGCCCCCCTCCAAAAGATAGGAGAAACGAAGCGGCGATTCGAGTCTTCGCCTTCGAGAGTTCTACGAGACCGGGCGTCGGTCGTTCCTCGAGCCGGAAACCAGGGAGATCGATGGATAGAGTGGTGCACGCGTGTCCTGCGCGCGTGGTTTCCTCGTTTTCTCTCTGTACCCCGAGGTGGATGTATTTCGGCCAAGTTATCGGCGAGAACAAACATGCCGCGAGCGCAGGGGCGGCCATTCCTCCGCTCAACAAAGTCAGTATCTTTTAAAGAGTACAACGTCCGACGCGCTATTGGTCAACAGACGCTGTATTCTATTTTCCTCTTCGGCAGCCCGGACTGCTCGGAAAAAGCGTGACCACCGTTACCCTTCGATCTATTCCTTTTCCTTTCACAAAGACAAATCGGAGCATGGCCGCCGCTGCGTTCCGTAGACGTTAAAGTATAGATCGTACATAGGGTATATGTATTGTATGTATACACGAGTATCCAGAAACGTTTAAATAAAAGCTTATTTATTGCCGAGCACGAGTCAGCTATTCCGTATTTTCTCCCACCGCTCGACACCTTCCGATATCGCTGATCCGCGAGGGTGGGGCCGATATCTTTGGCTACGGTGGAGGAAGGGGTCATCCCCACAATTTTGACTACCTATGCCGGAGGTCATAGATACAGGCCGGTCTGAGCGGTTTCGCGAACAGCGACAGAGGGGAAATCGGGGCCCTCTCCAGCGAACCTTGCTTCGAATTGCGTGACACTTCAGAAGTACGGTGAGGTAACGGAGAACGCTGCTCGGCTCCTCCTCCAACGTGGCCCTCGAGAGAGACAGAGAGAGTACGTTAAAAAAAGGCGCGCCGAGGGAGGCAGGCGGCGTAGTGGAGATTACCCCTCGCTCGTCCCGACCGGCCAATACATCTGACCTCTACAGCAACACTAGGAAATTCATGGACAACTACACAGAGCTGTGTAAAGCGAAAAAACATACGCGCGGTAAAGTTCGGCGATAACACCGACGACGGTCACCATGTTGTATTGACTCGATGATAATTAGTAATGATTTCTAATACCGCGACAACACAGAGACAGATAGAGACGAGCAGAGATGGTTTGGGAGGGGACAATAAAAAGTTGGCGGATGGCATAGCAGTATAAACGACGGCGACGTCGACGTCGACGTTACCGTTGCCGTTGCCGCGGCGGCCACCCTTCCTGAAATCCACGCGCTCCTAGATTGTTTATCAATGGCGAAAGATACGGGACTCGTTTGCGAATGCGGCGTTCTGCCTAATGCCGACGACAAGTCGACAGAAAGAACGCAGGATGAGTTCGTGGTGAGTTACCGGGGCCGGTCCTATGATATACGCGAGTTCCTCGCTTACCATCCAGGAGGAAGGAAGATGTTCGGTTGCTTCAAGGGACGAAGCTTGGATAAGGCCTTCGACCAGAATCCTCACTCGAAAGGAGCTTTCCACCTTCTCCAGGACTTCGCGGTGAACGGTCAAGAAGAGAGCTGGTGCCAGGAATACGAAGTAAGTCTCACGAGGACGAGTTCCTAGCGCGTGGTATTCTCTTCGAGCTTCTCGATCTTTTCCACGATTCAAGGATCGTATTTGGTTGATGCGCATTCAGGATTTTTCTTCCGCTTCAAAACCCATTACTCATTCTGCCATTGTGCGTTGCAATATATTTTCTGCACAAGTTCTGCGATTATTCTAAGAGACTGAGATTCTTAAGCCCTCCAACACAGGTATCTAACGGTCATAACGTGATACCAATCGACTGTGTGCAGTGAATCGCGGAAGGTGTCGAAAGAGAGAGCATTGATTTGCTTCGTTCATGGCTCTGTTAATAGGATCGGCTGTGTTAATGGTAGGGTGGTATGCAGGTAGTCTGAAATCAAAGAAGGGCCTAGGTGTTAGGAAAGTTAAGTGCTGCTACAAGCTCAGGTCAATTCACCTGACCGTGAATGACCTTGAAAAGAAAGGACAAATCCGCAACCAGTTTACGATCATTAAGGGTAGCTATTCCTACTGACTGCAGGGTCGGATCAGCGTTTCGTATTGCTTCGCAATCGCGAAATAAATCCCAGTGTTTTAAGCGTCTTACCGGTAATTCTCAGGCAGTGGTTGCGAAAGCCGAAACGCGACGTTATTACGAGACCAAGGTCATTAACTTTAGGAACTTTTGTCAGAGCCGCGTTACAAAGCCTATAGTAATAAACCTGGCGTCGCTACAAGCTCTATGGGTTGGTTCTCATAAAAACGCAATTAGCCATGTCGGTTATAGCTGTGGATTTAGATAAAGCATCGATCCGGCGCGCACGCTGCTCGGTCTTCTTTCACCGTCCATTGTTCTGATAATATTCAGTTGCGTAAGATCGATGTTTCAACAGGTAGTGACAGCTCGTTTCAGGTACAGATCTCATATCTTTCTCCAAGTACGAAACTTGCTTATCGCGCTTATCTCTGCTTCGTTAATCTTCGCCGTGTGACGAATGATGAACGGTGGGGGCTGAATATTATTCACCTTTGAGGCTGTCCTGCGCCAGCCTAATACGTCCTTGAATGGGAAAAGATCTTACGAGATCGAACATCGTTACCGACCTTCTCTAATTGATTCGAACGAACGCGTCCTTAGAATCTCGTTGATTGGAACGCACCTATACTTCATCAAGTAGGCACACTGGGTGACCGATACTGGGAGTGGGCCAATCTTCCAGTGAATCGACAAATTCGTCTCTTCCAATCGAACTTCTTGGAGACGTTATCGATCACCCCTTGGTACTTCGTGCTGATCGTATGGGTCCCAGTGCTCGTCTACTTCCTCTACTCAGCATATAGAAGTGTTGCCAGTAATTGTACTGGTAATTATTTTCCGCTGTTTCCTGGATTCTCTTCTGGCGATCATTATCGTGAAGCAGTTAAAAATCTTGAAAACCGATTATCCTAATGCGATTATCGTTTGAATTCGTAGGAAATACCTTGCTCGAAGCTTTGGTCTCGTACATATTCGGTATACTAGTGTGGAGTATTTTAGAATACACGCTTCACCGCAAACTCTTCCATTTCAAGCCGCCAGCTACCTCGAAGATACTTATTTCCTTGCACTTTGTGCTTCACGGCGTACATCACAAGGTAAGACTTAATGGTTACAGAAAAAGATTAGTAGCGGCGCGTAATGACAATGCTTTCTCATTTTCTCTTTCCTCCTCTCTTCTAAAGGCGCCGCTCGACAATAGAAGATTAGTATTTCCTCCCGTGATCGGGCTGCTAGTAGCGAAACTGTTATGGTGCATTTATGGAGAGTTCTTTTCTGAAACGTCGGTTTACTTTATTGCCGCTGGTACTACAACAGGTACTGTCTTCGGTGCACTTATATCTAACAATCCGGTGCTGCGAGCATTAACTATACAGTATTTCCTCGTTAGCGGCTCGCTGGTCGGGACCGGCGTTGAGCCCGTATCGTGAACAGAGACCTAATTCCGTTCCGAGTGTTCGTTTCTCGCTTCTTTTTGGCCGAAGGGTGGAGCGAGATGGAACACTGCGTGCGCGATGGTCGCAAGCGTTTACCGTGAGCACGAAAAAACCGCTTCGCAATGCCCGTCGCGCACGCAAAGTATAGAGTGTCAGGCTTCCGAAAGACGGAGCGAGACTGTCTCAACGCGTCGTCTGTCTCGAACCGTCTTCGCTCGCTTTCAATGCCTCTCGCTTGCTCTCATTCTATCTCGCTCTCGCCTTCGCCGGACAAGAGTGAGACAGAAGTGGTGGGGCTAGCGAAAAGTCCGTATCGTGTACACCAAACCGAGCCCGTAACGAGGAAATACTGTACCTCGGATATGGAATATTTCGATTCGCAGGTTACGTGTGTTACGATCTAATGCATTATTATCTACACCACGGCGCCCCAAAAGCTGGCACCTATTTATATACCATGAAACGGAATCACAATTACCATCATTTCCTACATCATGATTTAGGTAACATTCCCTTTACTCTTGCTACGTTAATCAGATCTATTACACGCGACAATTCGTTCCCTCAGGTTTCGGCATCAGCAGTAAACTGTGGGACCAGGCGTTTGGGACGACCATTTGTTTACGACGGTTGACGAAACCGATAGAATGGTGAACCAGTCACACTATATACATACTCCTTGTACATCGGGAATACTTTAAGTACAGCAAAGGAACAAACAAGTAGAAGGTACAGAACAAAAGAAAAGTAAAAAAAAAACAAAAGAACATGATCTCACGGACCCAAAGCTAGGAGCATCTAAGCGAGTCAATATTTTAAGTACACAGACCGTTATCACTGTACGCTCACTTCCCACAATAGTGACTGGAAGATAAGCGTACTAAAGCACGGATCAATGCCAATAACTAATAAATAAACAAGATTAAGGCGCTTCGACTTTCACATTCTTTCTGCCCATACTTAGCTGCGGAAAGGTGCTCTTATTGGCGGGAGGATTCAATCTAGAGGACAGATGAACAAACGCATCGAACAGACTAGCTCTCTCCATGACATTTACTTCGTAGTGCTTGACCTTCTCTCTGGTACACCAGTTCGCAGCCTTATTCGCCGTATTCTCCAAGCTGTGCGCGTCCTCCTCCACTTTGGTTCGATTCCCAACAACAATCACAGTTATCTCCTTCTTATCCTTGTTTCTGTCTATATCCTTCTTCAACGGGAACAGTACGTCCAGAGATTCGGGTTTCGCAGTGTCGTAGACCAAGATGTATCCATCGGCGAAGCCAAAGTAATGTCGTGGAAGCTGCTGATTGTTCGCGTTATTGTGCATGGGCTCCAATCCTGCTGTATCATAAAATCGCACTTTCTCCTTCGTACCGCGATCCGTTTCTATATTCGCCACATAAATATCCTCGATCGTGGGATGAATTTCCTGTCACATTACAAAGCCCACATTGTACAAAAGCAATTTTATTTGCAGCTTCCAAAATCATCGTGAATCAATGAATGTAAAAGTGAGCGTTTCTGTTTGTAAATAAGATGCTTCGACCGACCATAACCTAAATTCTTACTGTTTTGGCAACGAGATTTCCGTATATAAGTTGCTCCAATAACGCTGTCTTTCCCACGCCTTTCATTCCGCAAACAACTACTTTCGTCGTTTTTCCCATGTTCGATCGTTCATGTACGCCGGAATAAATGGGCAATTCGTTGGGCGACTAATTAAAGTCAACACAACACTCAGCCTAGTAACTCTCGAATGTTAAATCGCCAAATGTATTCTGCTAGGGGAAAATCTAGTGTTTCTTTATATACAAAGTGTTTTTCCCCCATCTTATAATCTGTGTTTTCTTAAGTACATTAGGTAATTAAGATATTACGACTAAATGAATACTGACAATTCTTAACAATTTTCGTGTATATAATTTAAATACGTCCTCGACAATGTACGAGTCTGCGAATTTAGCGATAGAACCTTTTCTATAAAGCTCGATGCTTCATAAAGCATAAAAATATATTTGTCTGAACTGTAAAATACGATACTGGAATGATTTAAACAATGCTATTATAGACGGCTATTTATCAAATATATAATAACTCTTCAATAAAAATATCTTCTTTGTGGGATTAAGTTTTCTTACATTGTAAATACTTTTAAATTTATTATATCCTCCCTTACTCACTAACTAATCTGTCCCCTACGAATACAGTAGAGAGCTTAATCCTTCCTTTCTTTTGGTAGAAAAAAGTTTTGCCAAATAAGCTGAATATATCTACAACCTTTTAATTTCTTCAAAAATCCCGATGCAATTCTTTCTTTCTGTCTCACATACGAATTCACGTGACACATCGTCCTTCCCTCAGTTATAAATCTCGCTGAATTTCTCAATATTCAGCAACGCTTTCAATTTCCTACACACCCTCGCACTGTGCCCCGAATGGTGTGACGTTGGTAAATTTTGGAGCGCGACGAGTCCCACGTATAAAGATTTCATGCATCTTCTGCTTGTTAGAGATCGATTATTTAAAAGCAGACATCTTTCCAAGATGTCAAGCTCGACGCCGGAAGTAGACGGACCAAAGTACATCTATATCTCAGACTCTTATCAATACCACGTTACTTCCTTCGCGTGGAATTTATAGTAATCTATGGTTTAGTCGTTCCTCTCGCCTGTTCCTCGGATTTTGTGTCGTCAGCCAAAAGAGTGTTCAAGTCAAAATCTTGAAAGTTCACAGAATGTTGACTCGAGCCTGTAGCGACAAATCAGATCTGTGTACAAAGGTCCGGATATAGAGAAGCGTACAAGTACAACGAACCGAACATACCTGCATGAGCGAGAAACAGGTCTTTCAAGAATCCAAGTTCTTTAGTCAGCATTTTAATCTTCTCCTCCAGTAACTCATTCTCTGTCTTTAACTGATTTACACGTTCTAACGTCTGCTGGGTACGCAGTTTACTTTTAACCCTCGAACGTTTTACAGCCTGCAAAAGCATCGGGAGGTTAGTTAAGAAAGATTTTGATCTGCATATTCGTTAACGATTACTCACCTGATTATTCCTATCCCTACGCCTCCGATAGTCTTCGTCATCTTCCTCTTCGGACACTTGCCGCTTCTTTTTACTCGCAGCTGTCGTGGTGTTCTCTTTATTTTTCGGTGCCATCTGAAAGCTTGGTGACAAAATCGCGTATAAACCATTCACACGAATTAACAACGGTACTCAAAGAACAGCATTTAGTACATAGCAAATGGAATAATTATAATCATACATAATTCACTTATTAGATTTGTAAGCAAGCCATTTATTTATACCTACATAAGATCATGTCTTCGCGTGGTTTACAATGTTTACATAGCAATCGCGGGAATATATGTCAAAGCTACGTATGTACAAACGTATATCGAATAGTGCGTCGTCGCATAAGTCAGGGTCAATGTTTTTCGAACGTGCAATGTAAGTTCCGAAAGTTAGGAAACACCAACGAGCGAGGAAAAATGTATTTCACAGGTATCGATGTGACTCACCTTCCACGTCCCATACAAGTCTTTACATTCCCGATTTAGTATTCCCAAGAAAAGTTTAAGGTTGACACTTTTTCGACTGGTACGCTACCATGTGCGTCAGAGATCACAGTATACTACCTATCACAGTTCCGATACGACGTGCGAATCAGTGCTGCGACGAATGATGCAATCCTATTTTAAAGCAGGCTTGCAGGTAATCTTATAAACCAGCCGAGCCGCTTTCTGTCGGCGCTCCCCCGAACTAAACTAATTTTGATCAACCGCGACTTCTCTTATCGACATGCGTTTTCTTCATTTGTTAAAATCGGCTCTTCAATTGCACTTCGTAATATTCCAAACATTATATACATCGTAATGGTCAAACATTTTCAAAACAATAACGACTCATAAATGGCTTCAAGAGACGTATATAATAATAAGAAGAAGAAGAAGAAAAAGAAGAAGAAGAAGTATATATCGTATAAGTTTACTTGCGAATACGGCCGAAAAAATTAATTTCTCAGAGTAGTATTCAGTTTTCTTTATTAGAATCGTCTCTCTTATTTATTCACTATCTGAACCACTATCAGCACTGCCACTACCAGACCCGCTACCACTACCACTGCCCGATCTCGATCTCGAACGAGAACGCGACTTCGACCTGGATTTTGAACTCGACGGGGATCCACCACGAGATTTAGCCGGTGATCCAGAACGAGATCTCGAAGCTGACTTCGATCGGGATCTCGATTTAGACGAGTTCCTCGACTGTGGGGTACCGGATCTTGATCTCGATTTACTGTGAGATCTAGATGGGGATCCCGACTCGGATCGCGAGCGGGAACCGGATCTGGACTTGGATGGTGAACGAGAGCGGGACTTCGATCTGGACGCAGATTTCGAACGGGACTCCGATCTGGATTTCGATGGTGATCGGGAACGAGACTTCGATCTGGACGCAGATTTCGAGCGAGACTCCGATCTGGATGCGGATTTCGAGCGAGACCGGGACTTTCTGCTGGATGCTTGAGAAGATGCTCTAGACGATGCTCTGGATCCAGCTTCGTTCTCGCCTTCGGATCCTTTTCAAATAGATACAAAAGAATTATGTAAAGCGTACATATAAGTAAATTGATTAGAATTTTATAACATTGTACACTGACCTTTTTCATCTATTTTCTCAACCACTTGCTGAGGTTCCTCCTCTTCTTCTTCCTCTTCCTCTTCATCTTCTTCTCCGGGCGGTTCCAATTGCTTCTCTCTGTATCTTTGCATTTTAAATTCATTGGCATTGAGCGGCCGATGTCTCACAATCAATCTCGTATTGTTCGGTTGTTGTCCAGCTTTTTGGCGACGTTTACTAAGACGCACGCGCGTTTCCAGTTCGTTGTAATACACCTGCGATATGAATGACGAAATATTACACGCGGCTGTATTTTAATGTCGCGTATAACGTTAATCTTACGCACCCCGTCCTGTCTCATTACAAGGAAGTAGTTTTCTTCGTATCCCTTTGAAGCTTTACTTTTAACGTTCCAATTATATTCCCTAGCCATTTTATATTCGTACTCTTCGTCATCCGCGTAATCGATTTCAGCCGTGAAGTCCCTCCTACGTTTTTCTAAGGTTTCGTCCAAGGGTAAGAAGTAGGCGACAAACTGTTCGCCACTTTCGTCCATTACACCCCTAAAACATTACTTGTGTTATAACATTCCGCTCCATAACGATCAGACGAATATCCGAGTCGCTAACTCACCGAATCATGGCCTGTGACATCTCCTCGATCTGAGCTGGCACAGATCGTCCTGTCGGAGCTGGATCCGAATCGAATATGACTTGCGCGCAAGGATATTTCCACAGCTAAACACAACCATGGTTGACGTTATAAAAAAAATTAAAATATTTAAAGCACACAAAAGCTATCATATTTTAATAATGTACCTTGAAATCAGGGAACACCGGCAAAATCTCTACAGGCACCACGTTCGGCTTACTGTAATGCCTTTCGATTGATTTCTTATTGTCCTCAAATGTTTTCTCTATAGCTTTTATTTGACTATCACGATCCATATATAACGTTTCTTCCTAGAAATATGAATATCCAATTGAGAGAGCATATGCTAAAAATATGAAAACGCAGTGGGAAAAGACACCGAAGTATACTCACTTTGAAATTCTTTTTAATGCTATAACCAACTTTCGCCTCAACTTTATCCACAGTTTGCGGTTGAAATCTAGTTTGCTCCGTCGAGATATATTCGGTACGTCTGAGCCATGACACGCTTCTGGCATGGTGTCTAGATCTTTTAGAGTCCTGAGGAGTAAGAACGTCTTCTTCTAGGAGCTTTTCATCCGCGGGATCCAACTGAGCGTTAACGTCTCCGGCATACGTGTCTTTATTTATAAGATCGATCTCAACACCCAAATCGTGTTCCGTCAATACTTCATACTTATAATTACGTTCCAACGAGGTCGGATTATATTGAATGAACCTGCGAATATTCTTGATCGTACGATTACTCGAAAGATTGGATAGATTTACACAGTAGACTTACCGAGTCGATTCAAAGGGATATGTAATAAATTTCGGGTCGAATGGAATATCCGGCAGTGTATTGCAGTATTTAACTCTGCATATTAACTCGGACCTGGAAGAATGATTACAAAGGTTACTCTAATATCAATTATAGGTTACAATCCGGGAGACAGCGTTTACCTTTTCTCCGCGGGCCTAGCTGCACGTTTATCCCTTTCGGCTGTAGTGCCATTAGTCTGAATTGTTGGAGCCATATTGCACTAACGAATAAAACCAAACAATATTTTGTACATCACAACAAAATTTTATATATCCCAAGCAACTTCACAAGTGTAAACTATATGTATACTTTGTATATGAAGGATGAAGGCTACACATAGCGCCATCTGGTTAGAACGTACCATTTGAAAATATAATCCAATTCATTCGAGTTTCTCAAAATACATTTTTAAAATCTGATAAGCGTTACAATACTTATGCTTTTTCAGATAATTATACAATAATATGTACAGAATTCATAGAATCTGTGAAATACTTATGGCTTACATTAGTATTCCATTGCACTTCACAGATTAATGCAAAATGAGAACGAACATTTCCTATATATTTGCTTAACTAAAATATTATTTAACTTTTTCTGATAATGCCTAGACTTGACAAGTCAAATAGAAATAACATATATATTACTTGACAATGTGCATATAAATTTCTAAATTAAAAAAAAAACTTAATTAAAAAAAATTCTGGAATTCGCCCCTTGTCCTCCCATAGATCCTCGTAGTCCAATCAGGATGGAGGTCTAAGGATGGCACTGATACGATATAGGGACATTTATCTTTTACGTTGGTGAAATTGTTTCGCTAAAGGGTTATTTACTAATCAACAGGACATACACAATGTATATACTAGGCTATTCCTCGAAAGCGTCTCTTTACATCTCTCTGCATTTGTTAAGGTTCCGAGAAACGTCTCGAGTTTTCGGCGATATCATTGAGTCGAGAAGATCGTTAAGTACTATGGAAACATTATTGCCTTCGGAAATAGCTCGATTGGTTCTCGGTAAGAGCGGGTCATGACCATAATCCGAAGCGTCTTTTAATGATAACCTGCTGTCTGGCGGGAACCTAATTATTTCCCGATGTTGTTAATGAAATGATAAAACTTACCACCTTTCCTCGTATACTCGCATAATTTTTATCCGGGTTAATTGAATTACCTTTGCGCTAACGTACACGATGTAAAGTGCAATTTTCAAGCGTCCCATAAATATATAAGTACTACGCGAGTTCCAACGCAGATCGTAGTGCATTGTCATAAAGAGTTTCTCTCAAATCTCTATCCGCCCGAAACGATTGATTTCAGGATACCTCGAGAGTCAAAACTGCATCGAAGCTGCTAAAATATTTTTAGACACATCTCCGCATTTGCAAGAATGTCGTATCGTAATTTCAAATGGAAGGCGATTTAGTACCAGAGTCGGTGGAACGACATTGTTGGAGATTATAGAAAAATTTTTCGCTATAAATGCAACGAGTAAGAACCAGTCAGAATTAATAAATATCTCCGTGGAATTACTGTTGACTCGTGTGAAAAATTTCAAACATTTATATAGTTCAGGAGCGTCTTGGCAAAATTGCAGATTGCGAGCAATTAAAACATTGCAGAGATCTACTCGAACAATTAAAGTTTCTAATCGAAGAGACTCGTGGACAGCGTTTTGTCGTCAACATCAATGTTCCCACACAGGTGAGAAAGGAAAACTACGCTATCATAATTACATTGTATTTTGAATTAAATATATACACGTACTTGTAGGCCAATTCTCAAATCTGCAACGGTTCTCCAATCGTGTCCAGCAGTGCTCGTAAAAGACGTCACAGTAACAGTGATCGCGAACGATGTAAGCGTACGAAAATAACATCCAATGCATCTCATCATTCCGAATCACCCTCCACTCGAGGTACAGAGAGACATACAAAACGCTAAGCTATACCTTGATAATATATCAAACACATAATACCTCTATATACGCAAGTGTTACAACTTTTTGTAAGTGATCACATTGGTTACGATTATAGGTTCGGATAGCACAGAAGCTACTCCATTGGAAAGTCTACCTGGCCACACAGAAACGTCCACACGACAATCTAAATATGTGGTCGAGGATAAGGAAAATCCAAAGGACGAATGCAATAGCTTTCAATGGAAGCATCAAGGTCTGTGTGTGTCAATTGAATAAATAAATGGCATCCCTTTTCTTTGACGAGTAGTAAAATTACAAGAGAATCTTTAATTCCAAACTGGTTAGGGGGCGACGACAATCAAGATTTTTTGAATGTGGAAACAGTGAATACTGTCACGAATAGCTTGTTTAAAGAAAACAACATCAAGAGCTCCTACTCCATTGAGAAGCGTACAGCTGCCACAAGTACGGAAGAACTGTCAAGTTGTTCGTGCGCACAAGTTCAGACTACTCTTTTCGGTACACCAGAGTCCGAGTCCGATGGCAACGACGAACCTATAGAAAATTTAAGCGTAAGTATTAATGCGGTTACCTATTCGCGGTTTCACCAACTTCGTTCAACTAATCTTTCATTCTGTTATTGTCGCAAGCTACTGACAAAAGAGCTCCTGAATCGGACAGAATTACAAGAACGTATTGCTGAGAATATTAATAAAGCGATACTCCCAACGGATATATCTTTGAAAGATGAAACATTAAACGAATCTGTGAACGGCGAAGGAGCAAATACTTGCACGATGACCGAGCTGAATAGTGCCATTAAAGCAATAGTAGAGGCCACAGAGTCCGATCCGGTGTTTGAAAAGCTTTTCGACGAAATCGTTGGGCCACACGCGGAAACCGACACAAGCCCCGACGAAGATACCGCCGCCACCACCGCCGAAGCCAAGTTGGAAACCAGATTCGCTCTCGACGAATCGCGGGAGAAGCAATCTATAATTAACGCGAACAACTTTAGTTCCCCAGTAGAACCTATACTACTCGTAGATGTGAAGTCAGTTAACGAGACGAATGAAGCAGACGTGCCGTTAAAGCACAGACTTCGTAGTTCTTCTAGACAACAAAACGTTCGCGTTGAAGACGAACAACGGGATCAAGAGAAAGATTACAGTGCCTTGGAGGATCAGAATGCTGCTGCAGTGTTGAGCATAATAAATGCAAACATCGCTAATAGCTGTAATAACAGATTAATCAACGATCGAACCGTGACAATCGTAGACGCCACGAATAAATCTACGGTTAGGTTGGACACAATTGATGATTTCGAAAAAAGATTGCCAACTATAAATGTTTCACCGATTAAAGACACACAGCTGGGGAAATCGGCAAGCGGTGATGATCGGAAAAAGGTCGACAGCATCTGTGCAACGATTGCAAGTATCGACACGGAATCGAAGATGAGGAAATCGTCGTCGTCGTCGTCGTCGTCGGTGAGGCGACCACGGCCTGCGAAACTTGGACGCGTGCCGAAAAGTAACGCGAAAGACTACGTCACGCCCGAACAAGACATGTTGGCGATGCCGACGTTAATAGTCTGTTCGAGAGAAGAGATGAGCAATATATCGGCTACAAGTACGCCCTATCCGGCAAATCGCACTATGACGTCCACCACGCATTCGCGCTTCGTACCAATCGTTCCCAGGGACCCGACGAGTAGTAAAAATGTCAAAAATGTCGTAGAAACATTGTATTTGAAAACTGTAAATGTTTTTCAGAAACTACCACCGCCATCTCACAACGACTTGACGAACGACTCGGGAAACGTAATACCTTGCGCACCGTTGCAAAACGGGAACAACTGCAAGGTAAACGACGAAGCAAAGAGTGCACCACCTGTTCAGACTCTTAACACCCAGATCGGCAGTTTGATCGGGAGTCCTGTTGCAACCACCACAGCTGGATCAATCGTCGGAGAGTCGATAATAACCCTTTACAGCAATGAAAATGGCGCAAGAACCGTACTGCCGGATAGTTGCAGCATGCCTACGATAAACGTAGAAGATGTCGTTAATCTATCCGGTACTGGGTTGTCTCCCTACGTGAAATTTAATTGCAATAAGGCTAACGAGCGTGTCGATACGGCGGCGGATATCGACTCTACACCTATCGTACAGAATGCGAAAGTGGTCGCGGCATGTAAACCCAACGTTCCGCAGGACCCGTGCCCTTCCACGTCCAAGAGTAACGATCGCGATATCATTAGCAAACGAACTCCGCGATCTTTGTTAAAAAGCAGATCAAAAAATCATAGATTGAGTTTATCGACACCCAGAAGGAGAAACAGTCACGTAAGAGCCCTCGACTTTAACACTCCGATGAAGGTAGTTGTTGCTGGCTCGAGCAGGACGAGCAAGGCGAAGAAGACGACGATCGGTGAAAACGAGAACTTGCATTTTTCACCTAGATCCGCTAAGCATGTTAAATCTGTGCGAAGGACTTGTCTTTTTAAATCTCCTCCATTCTCCAACAGTGCGGCGGCGGCGGCGACGGCGGTATCCGCGTACGGAGTAGACACTCAATTGAAGAAACACCGTCAGCCTTTACAAGTCCCTATAGCAACGAGAAGTCCTTTGCCAAAGCTTATGGGTGACTGGGAGAAATGCAACGGCGTTGGACTTATGCTGGGTGACGCATCTCCGCAACAGATGAACAGTGCTTTTCTGGACAAGCAAGTTCAATCCAACTCGTCCGCGGTTGCGTCAAGTGTTTGGGACGCAGATTTGAGGAAATCTCTACAAGTAACCAGCACGGGCGGCGAGAAGCAGAGAACAAAGGTATCCACCAGTAAAAAGGCGACAGGTCAAATGAGAGGTAAGACTGCTGCGTCGAAGAAAGCCAAGTGTGCTAATTCTCGTGTACCGAGACGGAGAAATAAAAATATGCCGACCAAAGGTGTAGTTGACGCGAAAACTGAACGTCCGGACGAAACACAGAAAGCAACAGAATCGACTGTCGCGGAAAATGCGCGTATGCGTACGTTACCGGTCCATTCTACAAGTCCGTTGGACACGCACGTAAATCACATTCTAACGAATAATTGTAATACGAAGAACGACAGCGTCTCCCAAGCGCGCGACATTGGAAAATTACGAGATATTCCGGAAGAAGAGAACGCTAACAAGGTATCGTTACAAAGGTATCAACACACTGCGATAACAACAACGGCAACGACGACAACGGCGACGACGACGACGACGACGGCAACAACAACCGATAATGTATCGTTGCAGAAAAAAAATGTTAAAAAGTATGCACAGCTAAAAACATTGAAAACTAATTTGAACAAATGTAGTACTGAACAGAAACCGAGTCTGGGAGGCGACATAATCTCCGCGGATACCATGCAGTGTTTAGAGTTTACGCAACAGATATTACAAATGCCTGCTGATACGATCGAGTTGGAAACGCCAAGGAAATTTGAAACTACCTCCGGCGTTCCACCGACGCCGCGATTACTCAGCCCCAGCAGCAGTGATACAGCAACGCCATTTGTGAAGATCAACGAAGATTCTAGCAAAATGCGTAGTTTCATAAACACTCCAGATTTCCCGACAACACCCTGCATAGCATTAACACCTAAACATTCCGGGGAAACGTCCAAGGATATGACTGCGAAGAAGGAAACATTCAACTCTTGTTCTCCATACTACAAGCCTACTACTGATATGGAGCACAACGAGCATGCTGAAAGATTTAAAAAGTCAGAATCAGGTAACACTGTGCAGAAATCACCCACGGGGCTTGAGCAGAGTACGAAGCAATCTGTACCTCACGATATTATCAGTTCCACAAATGTGTATCAAACTTGTGTTTCTGCGAAATTAGAAATAACGCAATTCGAAGTGATTAAAGAAAATCTACCAAAAGAAGAAGCAGTGAAAGAACTCTTAATATCAACCAATCCCCGAGACTCAGTGTGCTGGACAAAGTTGAAAGAGGTCGACTGTATCAAGGATGATGGTGTTGCGGGACATGTGGGTGAAACCAAGTACGATGGTACAGAATTTTGCACGAAAAGCATCAACGACGATGATGTACACTTACGTAACGGTACAGAGTCAAACGACTCTTGCACTTCATCCTCTTGCTCTTCCTCCTCCTCTTCCTCCTCCTCCTCCTCCTGCTCATCATCATCATCATCATCATCCTCCTCATCATCATCCTCCTCATCCTCATCGTCACCGTCACCATCACCGGCACCGTCACCGTCACCGTCCGTTTCCAATCATTCGAGTGCAACGAATGCGTTCGTAAAATCTTTCCCCAATAAGGGGACATGTAAAAAAGTTCCCAATCAGATTTATACCGATACGAGCAACGATTCGGCACATGTTACGGAAACGGTGGTCCCGGAAAGTAATTCGTCAATGATAAAGATCAACACAACGGACGTACTATGTACAAATCATGCGGTCGAAACGATTATTGCTTCGAGAATGTGCGAGTCGTCGCCTTTAAAAGTATTTTCAATATCAAAGAACGAAGAAGAACTAAACTGCGATACCAAAGAAACTCCCGCTAAAGACGAGACCTTGCTGAACGAAGCAAATATTTCAGAGACTCCCAGCAGTTCAAAAATTGGTGTGGAGAATCTACCACGTAAATCTTTTAAAATTTCACCGTTCGTTTCTTCGGGGAACCGAAAACCCTTAAAATCGAATAATTCTACGGCAAAGAAGAAACCGAAAATCGTGAATATACAACGCGTGAGATTAAATTCCTTGATTACTCTCAGAACCAATAGTCGTTTGAAAAGTCCATCTTCAGTTCTACAGAAACATAAAAGGTCTCTGACTACAAATGAGAAGCTAGTCTTGCAATTGGAAGCAAAGCGTCAACGCATGATGGCCAAGTTCAGAGAAATCCCCGGGTCCAATCCGACTCGCGGAAAATCTCTGCAGAGACGTATGATTTTTAAGGGTAAGAATAATAGTACTAGTCCGATGAAAAAGAGTAATCAGTCTAAGCACAATCAGAGGGCTGGCGGGAACAAAATTAAGAGGAAGAAGAAGAGATTGAAGGAGGAGGGGCCTGATAATAATATCAACAACATTAACAACAAGAACGACGACGTGAATTCAGAGAAACGGGTTCGAGAGGACGATAATGATGCAACTATACGCGACGAAGCGTTGACTTTAGAAATTGCGAGGGACACGGATAACCGAGAAAAGAGCGACTTGAAAAAAGTTGGCAATCTGTCCGTGTATGACGTTACAAATGATGATCAGCTTACTAGCACGTATCAAGACTCGAAGGGTTTAGACGCACCCGCAGCGGAAAAGAAAACTGGCAATTCAAACGTCACGAAGGAGAAAAGCGTATCATCAACACTGGAACTGGCGGGAAATTCGCGGGTGAAATGCGCTGCCATTAATACTGCCGAACAACACACTGCTGAGAACGAGGAGTCGAACAGAGGACACAATTTGAATGTAAAACAATTGGAAAATAATGGACCGATTACTGAAATTGACTCGCGAACGAGTAAATCCGATACAATAAGAAAGAAGGAGCATAATCGTAACGAGGGAAACGCGAGCAAGGTAGAATTCTCGAATTATGGTAGTAAAACAAGAAGCGTGTTAAAATTAAAGGTCGATCAAGTAAAACGAGACTTGTTCAGCGACGAAGAAAACAATCACGAGACATTTAATTCGACAAAATTTTCGACCATTCGGGAGGATGATGTATGCAATCCAGCGTCCACTACAATCACAAATTCCACCATCACTAATACCACTAGTATCACCATCACCTCTACCACTACTACTACTGCTGTTGCTACTATTACTACTACTACTACTGCTGTTGCTACTATTACTAGTAGTACTACTGCTGTTGCTACTATTACCAGTAGTACTACTACTACCACCGCAACCAATGCCATTGATCGGCCTGCTGCTGCTATTGTTATTACCAATATTAATACCAGTACCACTACTAAATCGCCTACAGAAAATCTCGATTCGTCAAGTCCCAAGAATTTGTCTTGCGTTCTTCAATGCTTACAACTAGTCCCTACGTGTAAGAATATTTATACAGAAGAACCTGAATACGAGTACGACTACGACCGTAAGGCTGATTTTAACGCAACCTCTGTACCCAACTCGGTAGAGTATCATTTCTTATATGACAACAATGTACCCGTAAAAAAGAGGAGGCGAAAATACAGCAGTCGCGAATTAGAATTTCAAGTTAATATCGTCTTAAACGAAGAGGGTGGTGACGATTGCGTTAGAGTAATGACTGCCACCGATTACGAAGAGATGATTAATATTCCGCCAAAGTCTAGGAAAAGACTGGCAAGTAGAAAATCATCATCATCATCGTCACCGGTCAAGAAGGAAAATGTTTGCGAATCTTCCAAGAGAACGACTGGCGGCACTTGCACCACAGAGACTGTACATACGAAGCCGCTAGCTACGTCTTCTCCTATCAACAAAACGCTTACACACAAGCCGAAAAAAGTGGCTGTTAAAACATGTCTAACAGCCGAAAGAAATAACGAGGTGCAACAAGATAATAAAAGACGGGCGAAAGTGGAGAAATGTCGCGACATCGATGAGGGTAATTATTGTTCGTTTAAGGGGTACATAATGCCACTGTAGAGCCCGGACGAAGACAGCCTGATCTCGTGGATTTCTTACGCAAGTATAGCGGATTTTGTATTCCATTCGCTATACTCGCATAAAATATTCTAAAACTCAGGCAGCCTTCGTCCGGGCTCTACAGTGGCATTATGTACCCCTTAAAGACTTGTGTGATTAAAGTAGGAAAGAATTACCGAGATTTTTTTTCAGACATCTCCCCCTCGAAAATTCGAGAAAGAAAATTATCAGAGGCGAGAGAATCCAAGCAGGTTAATAATTAATTGTATTTTCATGTTATTTTCTTGATGACGAAACGAAAATATAATAATAATAATAATAATAATAATAATAATAATAATGTTTCATTTCAGGTTGAAAGACGGCCATACGCAACCGATCCAAAAGCGTTGCTGAGCAACTTGGATCTGGATAAGTTTCTAACATCTGTCCATGGACCAGCGTGATCTCACTATGCTTAGCTCTCTAACATTGTACAGAACTTGCTAATAATAACTTTGATTCGTTGCGTACTAATAGAAAGGACTCTACAATAAATGGATACCTTAAGTTAATCATGATGTTTATTAAAAATATTGGCGCTTAACGGGCAGAGCTAGAATTGTATACACAAAAGCTACACGTAAGAATATGAAAAGAAAATCAACATGTACCTTGTTTACAAATAATACAGGAGACGCATACTGATTTTGTGTTACAAATTAAACGTTCCAAGCGTTTGCTAATAATCGCGCACAAGAAGACACGTGTTTAACATTTGGATTTTACGAGTTTGTCTACATCTTCCACAGCAGACAGTAATTTCCGCCATTGCGCCATGCTGAGGCAAATTCCTGGAGAAAAGGAAATCGATCACTGCTCCATCCACATTTTATCTGTTTATCTTGAAACCATGCGAGAAAAGCATACAATATTCTCGATACCTTTCTTTCCAGGCTTCAAATTCGCATCCTTGTCGTAATACATTTCTCTAATGTCCACGTACAATTTCCCTTTGAAGTCCCGTACACTAATTTGACGGTTATTTCCAAGATCCCAAACAGTATCTTCGTCCTCTGTAGATTCTTTCTTAGGCTTCTTCGATGCCTTTTCTTCCTTGTCTTCGTTCTCTCTCTTTGGTTTCTTCTTTGGCTTCACCTCCTTCAAAACGAGGGACAACGCGAGTTACGACGACTTTAACGCGTGTCGTACAACATAATAGGTAAATATGTATAGGTATTGTGTCCATTGTGGGCGAAGACTCGAGAGCTATATAAATTATAAAAGTATGCTTCGTAATGTAAATAAAATACCTCCTCGCTGCTGTCATCATCGGTCGACACGTACTCTTTCGTTTTCGGCATTTTCTACAAATGTACACCTAAAACAATGTCTCGCTAGCGAGACATTAATTTTTAAACGGCAAGAAATATTATTTCTAGGAGAAATCGATAACACGCAATCATTAATTCTATTTACGAGTACTTGATATTTTTCAATAAGATCAATTAAATAAATAATCGAATGCGAATTCTTGTGTTCGATATAACCTCTCACGAGTGCGAGAACGTGTGTAAATAGCTATTTGTACACACGCACACGCAATAAGTACCTGCAAGTATTTTGAGAATGAAAAGCGAAGCGGCGATTCGTAAATTGCGTCGCGCACTCGATAAACGGACGAACACTTGGATTGACTCGGATACTGAAATGGCAACGGATCAAATTATAATTCGAAAAGACGATTGAACAGTTACGGCAACTACGAGCATACTTCGACTGTGCTGCTGTGTGTGTGTGTGTGTGCATGTGTGTTTGGTTTAACTGGCAATGAAATCCGGTTCAACGAGTGTCAGCATCGATTTCCGTTTCCGTCTCGAGGCGCAGGATCTCAACACGACAAGTAACGCGTAGTATATGTATGTAGTATATACTTGCCGTCTTTCCCTCGCAAATAAACTAGCAATATGTAGTAAATATAATAATCAATTCCGTATCGATATTCATATTGTTAGATTATTCGAAAAATCGTTTATATAATTTTAGTCACACCGAATAGAAGTCCCTCAAGGTTTTACACGATTCGCGCGAGAATATTTAAAAATGTACTCGTGTATCTTTTGCGGTTACGTCTTGACAATTCATATTGGATGCGTTCCACTTTCCATGGAAATAACGTGCGCAGTGGGCGATTTTGGTGCAAGTGGAACGCACACCTAGAGACCCGGCAGCGTCTCGACGCCAAGTCCATGTTCGACACCCTGTATATATGTCGACTGTCGCTGCCGTGTATCTTTACTCGTAACCCGGCTATTCCAACCTTACTTGAAAGTTATTTCCTTAATATCTCATCACACCTGCAATATTTCCTACATTTAAGGGGGTAGACACGTCACGTGACCTGGCCGATTTGGCAGGTCGGTATTACAGCGGATTTTTTCTGCACTGAAATGGTATTACCCATAGATACGTCGTTGCCTGGTGCACGCGAGAGAGAGCTGTTTGCTATTTCCGTATTGTATTCTGAATAAGGAAATAAGGCATTTTTCTTATGTAAACCGAATAAGACCAAATTCAATAAACTTGGTCCACGTATGACAGAGATATCGTAACATGGGTATTGATGATCTGAGAATACCTCGCCTCGCCACGCCAAGTATTTGACTGAAAGCACCTTTATGTACTTGCAGCTCATTTTGATTTCACATCCTCTTTCTACTTCACAATTATAACCATCTTCTATTTTTTTGTGATTTATTTGATTTCATGTACTTGGCGTATTTTTTTTAAATTTTTTTGAAGTTTTATGGGGATATATGACAACCAACAAGTTGGAGAATTATCGTTATAAAGTTGCAACGATGAAATGTATTCAATCTTTACAATTATGTATCACGTTTTCGACGTACGTACGTTTACAATTACCCTTTCTAACGCACAATAAACTCTTTCGCGCAGTATATACACACTTGACACCTTTATTATTTAATATAGTATCGTATTAAATAGACTTGCCGTGCTGAATGCATCGTATGTATACATATTGTATATCAACAGATTGCAGGTCACGGAAATGAATAAAAACAATTACGCCGAGGGCAACCGTTTTGCGCGCGTATCGTCTCAAACGAATGGCGCAAAGGTTGAATCATCTTGCGCGACTGGGAATGTCGTACGTATTATATAGTAGTAGCAAGGTACATGTACATGTAATATAACGTATATATGTATTATTAATCTGTTTATACATCATATGTGTGTACACTGATGTATGCAAATAGAGTACCAAACTAAATCCTGTGTATAGGTATTCCTAGCTTCGCTTAGAACATGGTTTTTCCATCAACATCTTTTATTTTACAAATACGTAATTTGGGAATTACGATCGAGATCGTTGTTCCCCGTTTGAAACAGTTTCCCTCCTTCGTATTCACGATACAAGTACTCGAGATTCTATTCGTTTAATTAACATCACTCGTAGTTCGAGACGCGCGAGTTAAAGGGCGTCGGCTATCCTCGTCCGATCCGTACGTAATTTCTTCGTCCGACCCATAAATGACGTCTTCGTCGGAATCGTTGATCATTGAAAATGCCGGATTGTCTTTCGTTATAGAAGAATCTAGATGCCAATAGGAAATGGATGAAATCATGGAATCAGTGTGTTATATTCGCCCTCGTCCGTGTTCACGCGACACTTACGTTGACCGTATATTTGTTGGTGTGCAGGCGCGTACACGTAAGCCATCGTGTACAAGTAGAAATTGAGGAGACCGTACAAGGCCATAAACTGGGCCGAAGAACGATAGTAAGTAGTGAGACGAGATGCAAAACTATCTTCAAAAATACCAGCTCCGAACTGCCGTGCTGTCACGCAACCGCAAACCAACGAAACAACCCCAGCAAGTAACGTTAGAAAACGTAAACGAAGATCTGTAAAAATTATATATACACATGTATATATCGTTAGGTAGAAAATGTATGTGTGTATGTACATTGAGTTATTATTAACTACGTTCGCCATACCAAAGTACGGCATGGATCTCAATTCGCTGTACGCTCTCAATATCAAAAGAAGTAGATACGCGATGTAAAATCCTCCTACCGTGAAGAAAAACACTTTGAAACCCTGCAATCATGTAAACCTTGTTCATTCTTCGGAAATTTCACACGTCAATCACATCATCATCATCATAGGTCGCATCAATCGTTAACTTACAAAATAATTTGATGTATCAAGAACGTAATTGTAGGTAGGATCCTCCAGTTCCGTGCAACGTAGCCACGTTGCTAGAATAAGCGCCGAACACCACAGTAAACCCACTACCAAAACTTTCGGTAAATAAAATGTAACAAGGCGTCTTTCGTTCTGTCGAAACGAAATAAATCATGCTCTTACACACTTTGTAGTAAAAGTTATATAATTGTAAACAGTAAAATGAAATTATACCTGTCTTAGACCATGGTAAACGCACAACCAAAACATGAGGACCGCACAGAGAAATGTTGTTTGCAAAATTGCATCCATCATACCAGGTACCCAAGAATTGATCAGAAACGTCATGGGAAATAACGGATCTATGCGGGAAAGAAAATGTAACATTGCGAACGTAAACACCAGTCTCATTAGCCCCCGTCGATTAAAGGCTAATAAATCTTACTATTGTATAAAATTAGTAATGGAAGGAGTATAGACATCCATTTCTGTTCTATCGACCAGTCGTGCAATGGGTACTTTCGAAGGGAATGTCCGAACCAGCACTAAAAATCAACGAAACTGATGTAGTATTTCGTTCCGCATAGTGTAATGTGACGCGCGAGAAAGTAGCAACTATCCATAATTTTACCATAACGCAGAACGCAGTCAACAAGAAGATTAGACGAAACCAAATCTCTAGCTCCGTAAATGCTGGGTTGTAGTTTTTGAACTGCGAACAAACAAGAATAGTTAAACGTAATGAAGGACATACGTATGTATATGTGTGTATGTATAAGGAAAAAAATAGTACGATTCTCGTTTCGTTTGTACTGCTTACTGACGTAGAACGTGAGTTCGCGTATGTTATAACGCTGATGGAAGCCCTCGAGTCCGTGGAAACGAACGGTAATTATGTAGTAACTGAAATCTATGAATCCGAGATGAGCAACTACCAGCTCCTCGCACGTTTGCCTCTCACATTTGAACTGTCTGGTCCTAGGACGACGGTAAACGTATACATATATCAGCGACGTTTGTACATGGGACGTAGTTTTCAATGCAAATATTACGGACAGATGCAGACTATAAACACACACAGACCTGTTGCGTCCAGTTTCTGAGGACAAAACAGCCATAAGCTTACGATCAGTGGTAATACCATCTATGGAGATGCTTATTTGAAAACTCTCGTCATATCTCTCGTCTGTAACAATGGAAAATAACTGCCTTCAGTCGATATCAAGTTGAGTCAAAGTGTAAAAATTCATTCGCTCGCTAGTTCCCCACACACCACCATGATGGTGGTGGTCTTACCATCGTTATTGGACGTCTGTAATTTTGCCATCACCCATAATTGCTGACTGTAAGTGGATAGTAGAGGCGTTTTCATGATAAAAGGCCCAGTAGCCACTTCGCTGCCATTCAAATGAGCTCGTTGCTCGCTCGTAGAAGTGATGGGAGGACCTGCGTGTTAAGAGGGTCGAAGAGGAGAAAGAAAGTCAGGTATCTTTGTATCTTTGCGGTGTCTCGTAATTAACTAAAATTATCATCTCTGTAAATTGGCTCGAACTTACCTGCAAGCCCGATGAATACTGCCAACACAAAACACGCAAAGAAAGCAACAAATACCATAACGAACTCTCTCTTATGCATAGAATATAGTCGCATCTGCACAGATCTGTGAAAGGAGATGTATATACGTATAATAGAGTACACTAATAGAGTACCTACTCCCGTTAAATTGTATTTTCACTCCGAATACCTTTCGCATCGATCATGATGATAAGCGGGTGCAATGTACTTGTTAAACTCACTGAAGAGATCACTGAATTGCGAGAGAACGTTTCGAACTCTAAGATTCCATCCTGTGGAGGGGAGCTGGTACGAGTATCCTAATCCAGGACCATCCATTTTTACGTCAATCCTATCATAATGTCACAGGAGATTCCCATTAATGACATTTTCACAGTCTCGTAACAACCTGACATATGTACATATAATACACGCACACTTTTCGGTTCCTCAGCTGTACGTATGTACGTTCCAGAGAGAATAAAGTGTGTATAAAATGCTCCGTTCGTGTTGTTACTCGGCGAGCTTCCTTCCACCCCTGAACTTTACTGAAATCTCAGAAATATGTACATACATCTTTCTCGGCAGCACGAGAAACAGATTCGATTTATCACGAACGTGAAACTGTATCGGAAGAAATGTATATAGCATGCATGCATGTATGCACACGCACACACACAAAATATATGTATATATAATATGCAATTACCTTCCTATTTAACAGCGAGCAGCAGCGCCTCTCGACGAGTATAGTTTCAGTTTCGGCACACTCGACTTTACTTACAATTATTAGTACTTGGTCGGATGAAAATAACGAAATAACGTAAAAACCTATTATCAAGCATTAATAACTATACAATATATGTACATATTCGGCGATTAACGGTTGGAAAGGGTCGTCGTCGGGTAGCGGTAAGAGAAAAGATTAAATCCACAACGACGACGCACGAAACGAAACGAAAGCGGCAGACAACACGATCACGACGCGTTTGTACTCTACTATTGATTTTTATGACCGCCATCTCAAATGCTACACGGGGAACCACTCGCGTTCCAACGTTGAGACAACGTCTACTCGGGGCTCTTGACGCGATAGCTTTTTGTAATAGGTACATATCGCGCGCGCGCGTTCGCGGCAGGTGATGTAAATAGATAAACATCAGCCATTAAGCGAGCGAGTTTCAAATTTATTGCCGAAAAGCGATTGTTCGTAATTCGTACATGTGTCTTTGTTGAAATAATAGTCATCACGTTCTTAATCCCAATACTTTATTTTTCCATCCCAACCGGCCGTTGCGAGTCTCGAAGGCTCGTGCGGATGCCACAATACATCGATACACACGCCGTCGTGCGCTTTCCACTTTTTATATAATTTTGTCGTTTTCCAGTCCCAAATGTAACATTTGCCGTCCGCATCTCCCGACACAAGGTAGCTAACAAAGTGAACGGTCAAGTTGGCACATGTATGCGATATTAAAATATACTTGATTCGCGCGCGGGCGCGCTCAAGTTGATTGTAACTTCGGTAACTATGCAGAATAGGTGTTTCCTCATCGATTTCATTGGTTTTTGGATATGTTGTAAAATTCAACATTTTACAACATATCCGAACAACTTTTTCCTATACATGTTACCGCCGCACGATCTTCGTTTTCGAGATATTTGCGAAAAACTTCTGTTGATTTATTCCAATGCAACGCATTCCACTTTCCAACTTGTCCCGGGCATTAGTATTGGTTGGGGATAGGTTAGTGCGGGGGACGCGTAAAGCATGGTAGCGAACCGATATGAGTTTGAAGATTTGAACCAGAAACTTGCGGATGCCCGTCAACACCCTGACTCTGTTCGGCGGTTCCGACGCCGCCGGATATTAGGATGACTCTGGTTCTAAAACATGCTTTACGCGCCCCTCGCACTAATCTAGCCCCAATCAATACTAATACCCGGGTAAAATTAAAAAGTGGAATGCGTCGTGTCGGAATAAGTAAAAGAAGTTTTTCGCGAATATCTCGGAAACGAAGGTCGAGCGGCGGTAACGTGTAAAGGAAAAAGTTGTTCAGAATCATGTCCCTGACAACATATTTCAAGGTCGTCAAAATCGGTGAGGAAACACCTGTTCTGCATAATTATCATGTTTTCTCTTACCTCATGTCCGGCGAGAAATCCAGGCCACACGCGTAACCAGCAACCATATGACCCGTGAATGTTTTCTTACGATTCATTTTAAATCTGTTGAGCGCGGAGAATATTACGATTTTGTTGTCCATACTTTGGCAGGCGAGCCACTTTTGATTAGGAGAAGGTGTGACCGCGGGCATCGAGTGCATGGAAGGATCAGCTATGTACTTCATGTCTACCGGTATGTCCCTACGCGCGTAAATATAAAAATTTCGAAATTATCCTGCACACACATACACACACACATGTACTTGCGCGCATGGGTGCATATATGTATGCAACTACGTGTTTGATAGGTGCATCGCATTTAAAAAAAAAAATGTTACCATTCCCAAACTCGCAGACTTTTATCATCCGACGTCGTCACAAATCGTCGATTCTCGTCGACGAAAGTTATCGTATTCACAGCTCCCAAATGCCTATCATATTCTTGGGTTATTTCGCCGGAACGAACATCCCACTGCGATAAAGGTATCACATTAATCTTTACCGTAAAAGCCGACATTTATAAAATACAAAACTTCTCCAACAACTCACGCATATAATCTTCTTGTCACTGGTGCCTGCCACGAATAAATGTTGCTTGTCCGAGTCTGGATTAAATTTCACGCAATACGGAATTTTTCGGCTAGTGAATCGACTTATACAAGCACCAGTCTCCGTGTCCCATAGCTTCACGTAACGATCGTATCCAGCCGACAGAAACCTCTTGCCATCGTTGTCGAAACTTATATCCCGCACGGCTTGACGATGGCCATAATAGGTTCGGATGCATCTCCTCTCTTTATAAACTTCCCATAACTGTGTGTGTGTGTGTGTGTTCATGGAAGCGGAGCACACACGCGGAATTAAAAGCTACTCTTACAAGGCAACAAAATTGGGTGGGTTGCGCGGGATACGCACCTTTACTCGGCAATCCATACTGCAAGAAAGTAATAAATGCGCCGTACGTGGATACCATCTGATCTGCGAAATACCCTTGGTATGACCCTCCCAAGTGTGTATTTGCGCTTTCGGCAAAAAGCATCTATCAGGCGGTGATTCCGACCTCAGATTCACCCCGACATCCTGAGGCGCGTGCAGAAACGATCTTCCTTGATAGTCCACGCTGTCTTTGACTACAAAAGCAATTTTGTCGTTGTAAAAGGACTGCGTCTCAAGTTTCGTATAAGCGATAGAATGGTGTGTACGTACTATGCAACACCGTCTTCTCCTCGAGTGGTTTCTCTTCCGTTGGTTTTCCTCTTCTGTTCCTTTTGGCCAATATCTCTTCCAATTCGGCAGCTTCCTCTTCGGTGGGCTTTACAACTCGTTTTTCGTCCACGTATCCACCCCACGGACCTAAGAATCCTTCGATATCCGCAGGATCGTCGTTCCTATGTCTTTTCCTCTTATCCGAAGGTCTCTGCATCGTATTTTCAAACACAGTCTTGCCACCGGATTCTTCCGCCGCATCTTTCGCTCCAATAATTGTTCTACCTTCCTCCGCGCTACCATCCACGGTCGGATCCAACGCGTACCCTGAAACAGACGCCGACATACCAGAGCTAATTAGACGACTAACACCCAGCTACCTTTAGCACGATCCGGTCCAAAATAAAATATCGCCATTCCGTGAATATATGTACCGTAACTGGCAAAAGTTCTTCTCTGATTTTCAAATTGAAATTCGCTTATATGAGCTTTCTCCACGTATCCAGAAAGCATGTTCTTAATAGCTCGTTGCTGTTGCGTTTTAAAAGGATTCTCCGGCCCAATGTCCGGAGCGAAAAGTTCTTCGTACTTTGGATTGTGCATAACTTCCTTCATAGTCGAATCTATGTGCCTTACGCATAATTCGGTTCCCTGCGATACATCGAGGTTGAATCGAGCGTTAATGATTACGTTGAAAAACTGTTACGGAAATATTTACGAGTTGATTACGCAGGCCACGTAGCCTCGATGAAATTTGTCGAATCACACGATGGCATTTTTGAAAAAAAAACACAGAAACAAATGTTTACCATTGGTACCACCTCCGGTGCAGAGCAAATCTGCATGTCGGTAGCCGTACTAATTGTTGATGATGACGACTTCTCTACGAGAAGAGATTCAACATCCAAGACGCAGTTAACCTCGCTGTTCGCGTTTTCATGTTCACTTTCCGACTCGCTATTTTCGTCACTGCTACCATATTCTTTCAAAGCAAGCATATTCTCTTGGTACTCGTGCGATCGTCCGTAACTCGTTTATTTAATCATCGATCGCTAAACATTAACACGTAAATCATTCTTGTTTACAAAACACGAAACTTGATTTCACAGCTGAAAAAAAAAATAACAAAGCCAACAGAATTCGATTCGGACAAGGTTCACCAGATGGCGTTCAGAGTCCCCGCAGAACATTGGATGCGATCAGCCAACACAACCGGTGATAGAGCACTAAAGAGTTGAGTATGCGCATCCTCCATATTGGGTCCTCTGAAGAGAGAAAGCGTGGTTAAGAAAGGAATGCAGATCGCGAAGATTTAATATAATTATGATAATACAGATGTCGTTGCAGTGATGTTTCCTTTAATGATCCTCTAGGGAGTGATCGGAACAACGTGTATTGTCGCTGATTGGTTGCCGCGATTTTGGAGCAAAATCGGAAGTAGACAGAGAAAGAAACTGTAAAAAAGAAAGAGACAGAAGTACTGACAGAAAGAGAAAGATATGTTTATTTCCGGTTTTGCTCCATCCCTATATTCCTATGTCCATGCCTAAACCATGTTTATGAAATACTGTAGAATGTTACCGACGAAAAAAGGCCAACCTCAAGCAACAGAGCAAACCGAAGTGAACCGTGTAAATTCGCCCGTATGCGCTCCCCCAACTCGATTGGCTCTTTCGCTGCGAGTGCGGCTGGTGTCTGAGAGAGTTTGCGACAGCCATCCATCTCGCTAGACAGTAGAGACGGCTACTAAAGTACTTACTCGTCGAGTACATACATACTACATACATACGTAACAAGAAAATAGTAGCGGCGAACGAAAGCAATCGATAGTTGTTTAAAGTGTTTTAAAGCACGAGCACGCTGCGCGAATGTTGCGTCCGCGTCCTAAATAGAGAACGAGAGGGAGTATCGAAAATGAGTAACAACTCCGATATTAATACGCCGTCATATTTCCTTCCGGATGGTAAACCGCTAATTTACGGCGACGAAGAAGATGCGTCGTTACGAAACTTGTCGGGCGTGAACCTGCCCGAAAAAATTCTGTTTATAATCGACACCGTAAGAGAGAGGAACAGCACCCCTTTCAAACTGTCTACAGCCGGGGGCAAGTGTATCGAGCCACTGCTAATGATCAAACGGGTCGTGGAAAGTTTTGTCTGTATCAAATCGGCCATTCAACGCAGTCACGAGTACGCGTTAATGATCCTGAACGCTCAAGCCGCTCGGTGGATATGCGATTTCACCAATAACACCAAGAGCATTATCAATCAGTTGGACATTACGAACGAGCAAGTTCTGGAAGAAGATCAAAAGTCGTACGACTTTGGTCAGCTGTTGGAAAAAATACAGTCCAAGCTACCTGTGCCAACGAAGAAGAACAACACCGTCGTCATTCCAATGTTCGTTACCAGAGTAATTTTGATATATTCGCGATCTCACAGCATCCCACAATTTCATGCCCATAAAAAGTATTTAGACAATCTCGAGGCGAATCCATACTTTTTCATAGACGTGTTATACGTACACGAGCCCCCGTGCTCGGAAAATTTGTGCGAGGAAATTTATGCCCAAGTGACAAAGTTGGATACAAGAAACTATTCGTATATATTAGAGGTAGGAAGGAACGCAGCAAAATTACACGATAATATGGCAAAGCTGTTGGCACATCCTTTGCAACGACCGCCACAGAAGGACGCATGTTACACCATTTGTCCGGCTTCCAACTTGCAAGAGATATATACTAACGTTTAGCTGCGTAACTCTCACCAGATACAGTTACCGAAAATAAACTCTACTTTCACACACGTTCGTGCGTATGAATTTATTACTCGTAATCATATATATATATATACACACACGCACGCACGTGGTTACGTGCGAACAGTTTTACGGTCACGGATCAACTAGCTACTTTTTATATCTCTTTCCTTAAATCTATCCAGAAAATTGTACAAAATCTTGACAATACCGTGTGAACTTCGTAAATTCATTTCAATATAATATATAATACACAACGTTTCGCACGTATTAAATGTATATACAGGGTGTATGCACATTGTAGATGTATTGTACAAACAGGACGAGTCTAATAAATCGATCCCCTTGAATATTGTACACATCTTGGAGCAGCTGTTGTTGATAGGGGGTTTCGCGGCGGGTGTAGGAATTATGAATTATACCCGAATAAAATGTGAACCGTCAACTTACTGCTTATCGCGGCAGATATTACCTGAGTACTTACATATATACATACAATATCTTTAATACGATCGCAGCGCTACCTCGCTTTTCCTCGATTGTCGATCAAGCATAAGCACAACTTTTTTTTACACACTTGCGTAGGCAACGGTAACGAATGCGCAGAAATACAGCAGAATGTACGAAGCGATCAAGGTACGCGTCGACGAAGAGATTCGCAATGTGTCCAAAACTTGGCTCAACAGCTTCACGAATCGTTCCACACTGTTGTTCTCGGTAATATCATCCATCGCAGCTTTCGACATATCTGTCGTCGACTGAAAAGTACTTTTTGTTGCGTGTTTCGCATTCTCAGGTTGCCAGTCGCCACACGTTGGAAAATTATGCGGCACCGGCAGCATGTCTTTGTTGTCGCCAACTTTGAAAATCAACGACATTCCAACTTCAGCGTGAAATTCAATGTGGCAATGGAACAGCCAATAACCTGGAGGATAAAGTACGGCGTTGGAAGATGAAATGTTTCGGAACGTTGCAAAGGCCCGGGGATTACATACCTGGATTATCCGCGTGAAATCGCACGATCGTGAAACCACCATCGGGTACCGTTACAGTGTCTTTTAACGGAGCATGATCAAGGTGTCTGCGTATCAGTCCCTCGTCGTCTAATCTCTTGACGGTTTCTACAGTAACGTTTCTCCCGATTCTCTCCATCGCGATCACGCGAAATTGATAGCCGTGGAGGTGGAACGGATGGTTTGCATCGTAAGCCAGGCCTGAGGAACGCGATAGGGGAGCAGGGTAGACAAAACGTTGAGAGTTATACGCGTAGATGAAAGAAAAATCGTATTTATAGATACTACGCTTTACCTTCGTCTACCAAAACTATTTCCACCACGCTATCAAGCGCCACTTGGAGCACATGAGTGCAGGAACAATAGTCTCGTTCACAGCCCTGCACTGTACTCGCGTTACAAAATTCACTTGGATCGATAGAATCTCTCTGAGACAGCAAAGGGACCGGCGGTAACCGCATCGAGATGTGATTCAGTTGCGGAGTCAGAACTCGTTTCGTATCTTTTACTGCAAGTATAGATAGATAGGTACAAAATGTTGGAAGAACCGCAACGGAATTTGTGTCGAGTTAAGATGTACATCATCACCACCGCACGTACCTTGATTAAATCCGTAAAGCTTACTGCGATGAAAGTGAGGATTGTCCTTCTTGTAAAAGTCGTAAGACACGTAAAACTGGTAATCCGGTTCTTTCGTATTTGACTTGTCGTTTTTATCCATAGCTCTCAACATAGGTATACTAACGCTCCCATTCGTTTCGGTACCTTTGTTCAAAGCGTTTAGTTGCTGAAAAAAGATATATGCGCGCGCGTGTCGCCGTTTAAGGGCTAATGTGCTACTGTAGAGGCTGAAAAGGCAGCCTGATTCTGAGAATCTTTCACGCGAGTATAGCGAATGAAATACAAAAGCCGATAAAAGGGCTTCAAAGTATGATAACAATTTTTTTTAAAATTTTTTTAATACAGACGGCGGTGCCACAGCTCAACGAGAGTAGCTTCCCCCGAAGAAACAATGTTCCGCGGCCGGAAAGATTTCACCTTCAATTTTTGACCTAGAACAAAAAACCAACAATTTTTTAGTTCTATATAAGATTATCTCGGGAAGGACACGATGTAATGACAAAAATTTAAAAAATTACTATTTTTTATAAGAATGGTGCGTGATTGAAGAAAACGCTTCAACAATTTTTCACGTCAATCACGCACCATTCTTATAAAAAACAGTATTTTTTCATCTCCTCGTGTAATTTTCGACATACTCCTGTGTATCGAACCACGCTAAAAAATTTTGGTCTTTTGATCTAGATGAAAAGTTGAAGGATAAATCTTTCCGGCCGCGGAACACTGTTTCTTCGGGAGAAGCTTCCCTCGTTGCGTTGTGGCGCCGTCGTTTTGTATTAAAAAAATTAAGAAAAAAAATTCTGATCATACTTTAAGGTATGTACATGCAATAAAGGTCTTCGAGCAGATTTTGTATTCCATTCATTATACTCCGGGCTCTACAGTGGCACATTATCCATTGTTAATTATTACCCATGTACATTCTCAACCCTCGCGCGACTTGGAAATCTGATGTCAGATACGTATGCTGTGTAGTATATGTGTATACACGTACCCGACGATCCGAGGAGTCGTTGGTTTCGCGTTCGTACGTCACTTGGGCTTTCGGCTCCTCTTCGATCGCACCTTCGTACCGCAGTACAGCGACTTGATAAGCCTTTGTAAATCTTTCGTCGCAATCCATTAATCCTCGAACTACGATCCAGTAGTTGTCCACGTCTCGATTCGCGTGAACGACAAAGTCGAATCTTTCGCCAGCGTAGCTTACCAGAGATTTCACTAAACGAGATCGCAAGTACATGGTCATGTAAGCAGTACGTATCAGTATCGGCGTAAATTTTATCACGTTCCTCCTCCGTTCCTGGCTCAATTTCTTGCTTACGCACCTTGGATCGGCTCGATGTCGCGTCCGTCCGAACTAATTACACTCATGGTGTGATTATCGATGGTTAACTCGATCGGGCAGTTGAGGACCTCGGCGTTAACGAGCCTGAATCTGTGCCGCTTGTTCTGTAAACGCCACGATCCGATTATCGCACGTGGATGCGGATGAATTTACATATCAGAAAAATTCGCGCTTGACTCTGTGCAGTGCGTCGTTACCGGTTGAACGATAAACGTTGCGATCGGCATCGTCGCCGAAGCGCCGTTTCCATTCGAAACAGATGTAAAACGACCCAGACCGTTGACCAGCAGATTCGGCGGCTTGTTACTTCCAGCCGCGTAATAGTGATTTAAAAATTTATCGATTCCCGATTCGTGCGTCCAATCCAAGATCAGTATGGTATGTTGGTCCACGTCGTACAAGTCTTTGTGCCAATTCCGTCGTGGTGGTACGCGAACGATCAACGGACCAAACACCCCATCACCTCGTTGAAAGCCTAAACGGTAATTTGGTGTTTTCGCAAAATAGTCGACGAGTGAGAGAGAGAGAGAGAGAGAGAGAGAGAGAGAGAGAGAGAGAGAGAGAGAGAGAGAGAGAGAGAGAGAGAGAGATAGTGCGATTCGAAACCGTACCTAGATGCGAATGCCAAAAATGCGTGCCCGCTTCAGTGGCGATGTAATCGTAACGGAAACTCGATCCTGGCAAAATCGGGCACTGCGACACGTACGGGACACCGTCCATGTACGGTGTTTGAACGTGATGTTGTCCGTGCCAATGCATCGTGGTGCTCTCGGAATGCAGTAAGTTTATCACGTCAACCGTCACTCTATCGCCTTGGCACACCTACGAACAAAACGAACGTAGACACCCCCGGCAAACGACCCGCGCGCGCATTTCGCGTCGGTTATGCGGGTCGAAATGGATAAACAGTAGGTACCTACAGGTACACGGCGATATCAATATATAATAACTGGCGTAAAGAAAGAAGCGACCGGGCACGCGCGCGTCGAGTCCACGTTCCTTCCGGGCAATAACCGCGTTCATATGTAGGTACCTAACAAGGGGAGGATACCACGCGGTGGACACCGATTTTGATGAGCCTTGGCACGATGCATCTATGTCGAAAATAAGTAAATAGGTGTCCGAGCGTTTCTGCCAATAGCCTTAATATTAGAGATATTTACATGTAAATAATTATTAAAAATTTCATAGTGACCGTGGGGTTTTAGTGGGTAAAAATCCCACGCTACACTGGCGCCCCCGAGGGATTCCCCTCTGAAGGAGTCGGGATGCCTTTTGAAGATTTCTCCAAATTAAAAAAAAATTATAAAAAAACAATTCATAAGGTTTTTTTTAACGTGGATACATCTTCAAAAGGCACTCCGACGCCTCCAGAAGGGAATCTCCCGCGGGCGCCAGGGTAGCGTGGGATTTTTACCCTCTAAAACCCTAAATTTATAATAATTTCCATGTAAATATCTCTATTATTAAGGCCCATTGGCTGAAACGCTCGGACACCTATTCACTTATTTTCGACATAGATCCATCGTGCCAAGGCTCATAAAAATCGGTGTCTACCGCGTGGTGTCCTCCCCTTGTAAGCCAGAGACAGCCGCATACCTCGATAGGCGGTCCGGGCATTTGCCGATTAACGACCAAAACAGATCTTTCGACACCATCGGCTGGAACGCAGTGCCTCCGAAAGCAATCGGTGACATTAATCGGGCAATCGTAGCACGCTTTACTCATCGTGTGATAAGCCTCTAATTTGAAGATGTAATGGCAGTCCATTGGCGGAGCTCCGTCTACGCAGTCTCGCCGACAAGGATGTATTCTCCAGTCCAATTCGTCGGCGGCCTCCAGTTCGATGCGTCCGTATTCGAAATCGTTGTGCGCTGTTACGATCGTTTCTTCAAAGATGAAAATAATTTATTACAGGATAGAACGAGACCACGAATCACAGTCCCGCGCAGTTCTACTCTCACCAGACGAATAGCAGCGGAACAACAGCAGAGGAAATTGTAGCAGAAGCAGCATCACCTTCCGACATGTCATCTCTGATCGGCGAGTTGGCAAAGGTGGCAAGTCTCGCGCGCTCAACGACTCACGACCAACTCTAATCTAACGGGCGTGCGATTTTATAAGACGGTGAGAATTTTTCGCCCAAGTAGACGAACTGGGTAACGACACCGCGGTGTCGGTAGATAGGTAGGTGCACCTAACGCGATCACCAACAATATAGAACCGGCAACTTCCAGGACACTCGATGCTCTTCCTTATCTAACCCGGATATTGCGAGAAAATGCTTGGCAGATGAAAATTCTATACTCGGACACGTTTCGTTGGAAGTTGCAGAGTTGGTAGGTAGCGGGATTTTATTGTACGCGCGATAACGCGCGCGCGTAACGTTGATCCTCCGGTTGAAACATCGACGAACGAGCGAATGATAGAGGTATCTCGTATTTTACGTTCGCGAGGCAAACATCAGTGACACGAGTGTTGTAGATTGGCAAAGAAAATACAATATGTGTGTAACGCATGCATGCGCATAAGGAACGACTCGTACCGAACGAAAATTTGCAAAAGCCGACGGAAAATTCACGCGCACCTTGAAGGAAATTTACTTCTTACGACTACAGGATCAGAACTGCCAACGCGGGTGTTGCGATGCCTCGTTACAACAGGGCGTACACATGGTTCTGCGCGGCTCGTGGGAGAAAACACCAATCTTGAGCGATCCAGAGATGTAGGCAAACAATAACGCGTCGTCGATGCTCGCTCCTCTGCTTAATCTCGAGCACAGCTACGCGTAAAATTGCCGAAGCGCTAAGTAAGACTGGACAAATGCAGCACCGTCCGTTTCTCTCTGCAGGAATTTTCTGGAGGTCACTCGTACCCCACGAATCGCCGCCGACGGTCCTCCTCTTACTTTACGCGGCTATCACGTGTAGCACGCACCTCTACCTGTACGACTTATACTACCTATAGCTACCGTAAGTTCCTCCCACGATCCTTGTATTCCCCTATAAAAGGGGAATCATGGGAATTTCCAACGCGCTAGGAACTACGCACAATCGAAACTCGTCCGTATCAATCGCATTTCCAGTTTCTCCTTTCAATTGGTACGTGCTCGCACGAAAGTTTGCGGCTTTCCGTGGTCACCGCGCGCGCGCGCGGTCTGCATCGGGACAAGGCGCGTTTCATTAAAGCAGCGTGTAGATAACTCACACTCATCCGTAAACGTTTGATTTTTATCTCTTCCGAAAGTGATAAAACGGGATTAATTTGTTTAAATTCGTCTCGGCGAACGTGCTGCACACACGCTTCGCGTACGTGCATGTTTAATTACGTACATGCAATACACGTGCAGGCACTCGCGTGTTTTCTGTTCCGCGACTGACGTTTCTCAATCATTTCAGCTCGAACACGGAGAATCGCTCGTGACGTCGTCGTCGTTGGAGCACCGTTATTCGCCAGGATACCCGCGACGGATTCAATCGGCGTGATCCCGATATCGAGAGTTCGGGACCAAGTGCCGCGACTATCCACTTTACATAATGTAATTAACGTTTCTCTCGTCTCGCACATTTAAAACGCACGCGAGAAAGGACGTTAATGAACATCGTGCTACCTTAAAGCATAAAACGCAACAACCGAACCGTGAATTTTTCCGTAGAATCGCAGGATCGAACGCGGGACACGCATCACGGTTTTCCCGGTCTTACAGCTGCACGTGACGTACGCGCGTACAGAACGAGACGTTGGATCGCATCGAATGATTTCACTCTAGACCTAAATATATGTACATATATTTGCCGGCAATTTTCGCTCGTCAAGTTTTTCCTCATCTTGGTACGCAGAATCGCCTTGTACGTTAAGTGTACGTACTAATTACCGAGAAAACGGTGGTTCTTCGGTTCTTCCGTCAAACCACGACCTTCGAGATTCGACACAACCGGCTGATTATCGCGCATTATGATTCTTACTCTGATCGTCTACACTCTACCTGTATCGCGCTACATTGGGAATCCCGGGTCGCGCGAACCTGCGGGAGCTGGAACCCACCCTGTATATGTACGTAATTTCCTTTCCAGGAAACTCGATCGTCACACTGTAGTTTTGAAACGATACTGTTACGTTTCCCGCCGATTCTCAAAAGCTGGCTTGACGAACGACAAGGACTGGATTATAGCGAGGAAAAGTTAAAAAAGGAAAAGAGTGAGAAAGTTTACGTAAGATCATCAACCTTCGCCTCGTGTAACGGTATCGCCGGCAAAGATGACACAACGCACAAACGGTAGGTATATATAGAGGTTGTACTTGTTGTGAAACCCACAAGGACGCGCAAGAACGTTCCTCTCCCAGAGAGCACAAGGACGTTTTAGGAGCGTGTTAAAAACGGTCAGACCGGACGTTCAGGACGTTTTAGAATCCACGAAGGTCTAGAAAAGATCTTAAAGAGGTCCTAAAAATGTCCGTTTTCACAAACTAGAACGTATGTAAAACGTCTGGAAAAGATCCGGGTTAGGTTCGAAACAAGCGTTTTTAGGACGTTCGTCGCTACTGATTCGATTGAACACAAATTTTAGGGTGTAAATGTTTTTCAAAATAATATGAAACTGGATAACAATTTATTTCGTTTAATTAATTAAATTAGTTTTATTTTGAAACTTACAATTGATACATGAAAATGTCAGTACAAGGTCGAATATACAGAATATATCAGTTAAAATAGATATGAAATACATATAGAACATGTAGGTAGTACACATTAGTTATTAGTAAAGACAATTATTCATTCGTTACAATCGCCCGATACACGTAAGCAATTTCAAGAAAATTACAGAAATTGAGCCACTTTTTCTCTCTTCACACTCGAAAATAGTAAAATTTCACTCTTTATTTTATTTCTGCAAATAGGCAGTTGAAAAACCATTGCATAAATATATGCATGTACTTTCTGAAATAATTTCCCAAAAAATCGATTCTTTTTCTACCTCCTGACGGTAGCTAACCCCTTAAGGCAGAAAAGCAGAAGAAATTGACTCACAAGTGCTGTTATTCGAAGCGAGATCTTCTGAGACTATTAGTCATTCAGGTTTCTAGTTTTTCTGGTTGTAATGCAGAATATGTTTCATAAGTACTTAGGGATTACTTCAAGTCGCTCATCTTTTCTTCGTAATCGTCATTGCTTTTTGATACAGTCATAGTTTATAGCTTATCATATATACTAACTTTGCGATCCGCAGTTCCGCACCACACGTCTCTGCCAAAGGGTGGCCCATAATTTTATTCGGCAAACTTTTCGCTGGTCGTCTTTTCCTGAAGCTTCCTTTTCTGCATGCTACGCTAACATGTAGGTATTCCAGATGACTATGCCGAAGCTATGAGAAAATAAAAGAAGAGATTTACAATGCGAAACAGAGTTTTCCAATAAGCGCAAAAGTATAGGGAAAACATTTTCAAGCAGCTAAAAAGTTATCACGGGTAACCCAATATTAGGTAAAAATTATAACATCTGCAGCTATTTAATTATTGTTGTTATATTCATTTTTTTACAAAAATTATTATTATTTTTAGACAATAGTATTCCAGCAACACCTAACCCGGAACAATTGCAAACAACCAGTAACAGCGAACAAAACAGCCGGGAGGGGCGGATACAAGTTTAAGGAAGACATTGTCATTGGTAAATTAATATTATTACCTATTTATATAAAGATATTGTATGCGTATTTTTATAATACTGGGTTAGTGTAAAATAAAGCACACGCGTCGGTCTACTTAATATTATATAAATGTACAACTGTATTGGACTGGCTTTACAATATGAAATTCGTTTCTCCAAAATATCGTACTCTCTGCACAGCTACTTACCACTCAACAGGAAGAAGAATAAGGAAATGAAAGACGGCGGCCCACACTCCATTGTACACAGTCACGCATCACGCATAGTAAAGAGGGGAAACATTACATATATTTATAACACGTATTGGGTTAAAGTGAAAAAATATGAAATTTAATGAATATTTTGCAGAAAATGTAGACGCACAACACTGTCTAGTTGTAGCGAGTATCAGCGAAAAGAAAAATATTTTGAAATGCTTGTGGCACAAGCTAATTTAATAATAGCTCTCGCGGTGGAAACTCTGCAAGAAGTAAACAATTTAAACAACCATGGCGGCGCACGAATTACGAAAGAAAAAATGTTGTTGATTGCAAAAAGTGATCGATATGGTGTAGAATGACCCATCTCTAACTGTGTGGCGAGAACTCTCCTCTGTATCAAATTCTCACTCTATAGGTACCTATTATAATTAAGTTACACGTATGCAAGGTTAAGTAGCCCGCATGTAGGGTTAGGGCCGATTAATCTGCAGTGATGGAGGGGGAAACACCCACAGGAGCGGTGGGAATGGTCGTGAACTTGACTGCGCATGCAGCATTTCACACACTTTAAAGTAGTTCATGAGTTAGACGCTGTTGATGAGTAGAGGACGCTATATTCAGTTCTGAAATTACAGGTCGGTAACACAGTTTCGCTGGAGACACAAACCCCCGTAAACCCTAACCTAGAACTACACACTTTTGACCGCAAATAGTCAAACAAATATACAAAAACTGTATGAAAACAATATAAAGACTGTATAAAACCTGTTTGCATACATTCGGTTAAAAACATATAAACAAATACATCTGTGTTTTTTGTTTTCCATTGTTCTGGGAGCATTCATAAACATTTTGATAAACTGTTCGATCTATCCATACTTCGTGGATGGTTAGGTTTCGGGAACGTCCGGAGGAGGGGGTCCAGAGGACATTTTACGGATGTCCATTTTCACAAATCAACCTGTGGACGTTCAGACCTGAAATAGACTTAAAATGGACGTTTGCAGGACGTCCTGTGCTATTTGAGAACTGACCGCATTTTGATACAATCCAATACCATTTGCGACAGGAACGTGTCGATCGACGAGTACATGTGCCAGTTTTCTATTAACAATTATTGCCGTCGGCATAATTTGGCACAACACCCTGATTATTACGTACTTCGTCTGGACCCGTTCAATTATAAGGCGCGAAGAGAGATACCCAATCACGCACCACGCTCAAGTATCCCCCAACTATCTGCGAACGAGGTTTCATAAAACCCTGTATTTACAATCGTGCGTGTCTCACATTATCCTGTATGCAACGATTTCGAAGTAGCTCAATAAAAAGGAATTAAAAACTTCGAAACATCGCACAGCTATCTAAATTATCGATACACTGCGCCCGTCGACAGCTAGCGCACTCTGGTTGCGCATGGGTCGTGTGGATAAGAGTTAAGTCAAGAGTGGATCCCAAACATCTCAGGGTACACCTCGGTCCGCCTTCGAGACACCGAAACGCGTTTAATTCTCCGAATTAATGGCATCCTCTCCATGAAACAGTGTAAACCACGACAAAACGGCTGAAAAGCAAGCGGCAATCGTGTCACGTCGAGTTAATGCGCGTATCGTGGGTGACACTACGCGAGTCGACGGTGCACGTTCGCGACGCTGTTGTTCTTCGCCCTTAATTCGCCTGTCCCGATGTTCGAGCATCGGTTACGTGGATAAGTGGCGAATCACGCGAGCCAGCCGAAAAGAGTCTACGACTTTCTATCATCCCGAGTGCATCGATCGGTTTCGGCGTGCAGACGATGCGCCCGTTGTTGTCAATGGGTTGGCCCGTTCCCGCTACGCACACGCATATGGTGGCAGTGTACGCGACGTTACCCACACCGACGCAGAATCTCCTATCATAAGAACCGGGAGCACGCTGCCTTGCGGCTTAGATCGTGGTTCGCTGTTCACCACGAACCGTCGCGCGGACTGACCAGTGACAAGCTCCGAATTACTTTCTTCGTGGCCCCTTGCACTTACTTACGTGGCGGGCACTCAACACGCTCAACGGGACGACCATGTGCGGTAAGTTAGCGGAACGACTTTTGCGCGGCACGTGAAACGGTGCTCCGTATTAGCGTCGATCAACGGGGTCGAGCTGGTCGGCTCGAGAGGGAGATTTCGATGGGGAAAGTGTGGCGCCAGCGTTCGCTCGGTAAAAAGCCGGATCGTGACAGGTCGCGGCGTAACATCGTGTCGCATGCTACGGCGGGGCGAGCTTTTCAACATCTGTTACGCGTTTAACGGGCTCGCGTAAAAACGGCAACGAACGGGCGTGTGTTTAAAAGACCCTGGCGCACGCGCGCTCGCCCATCGAGGCCGGTTAACATGTTAAGGGGCACGTTCGTCCTGCGAAACGTATTTCGCGCGGGATTAGAAGCTTTCGTTTTCGGATATTGTGAATGGGAAATACGATGCGACGAATATTGTTGGTAAAACCGAGCGGGGCAGTTCACTTCAAATCTCGTATTTCAGTGGCAAAATTGTCCAAGTACTATTTATACAAATTAAGTTTGGAATGGACGGAGTCTTGCATGGTAATTGTATTTTTATTTGTATGAAGAACAATGTACCGGGTGTAGTGATTGCATTAATATTTTTTGCATTATTATTTTTTATATTCGCTCAAAGGTCGGAGCCAAAATTTTACCTCTGATAAGAGCGCGTGGGAGGTACGATAATGTCGCGTCCCCGCTGAGCGCTTAATCGTTAAACGGAAATGTTACAGTAACGAATGACGTAGGAAGAGTTTAAGCGCACGGCCCTTGAAATTTCTATTTCTGGTCATTGAATTTGAACCGAATGTTTCATCACATTAGCGTAAGCATTACAAGGTTATACAGGGTGTCCCAAATCACAGGATTCTCCTTAAAAGTACATCATTCTTCTAAAATAAATAAGCCAGAAGTTTAGAGTATTGCTCCAAGAATGTTCGTCACCTTCGGTTACATTTTTACCAGCTTTCCCCAATTCGTAACGCTTACCGCATTGGAATCCACTTTCCTCGGGGTGTCGAAGGATTTATCTGGGGTTCCATCGAAGCTTCTCGCGGCCGGGGAACCACCGAAAAGTCACGATGTTACGAAATCACTTTGCGTCACGCATTCTTTTTCCACCGTTCAGGAACCGCGGGCGAAAGTCCCTCCGGTTCTGTTCGAATCGAAGAAAGGGAACGGAGCGTGCGCTCGCAACATTCTTTCGCCATTAAACGCCGACCAAGAGCGTGTAATCACGAATTCGCCTCGACTTAATTCCCCGCTGGTACACCACGAAAAGCCAGCGACAACTCCGCCACAAATCACGGGCCATTAAAGGCTCCCTCGAACCAACGCGAATATCCGCTCCGCGCCGCGGATCAGATAAGGCAGCAGTTTCTTTTATACATGGGAGCTTATGGGCATTAATTCGCGTTGGTTTGAGGGAGCCTCTGTCGTCGCATTCTTCTCCTCGCCAAACCGCCCGTATTAATTCACTTTTCGGCGAGTAAATATTTACGTCCTGCGACGAGTCTGATGCATATTTACGAGATCGGGATTGATAACATCGGCGCATCGCCAGCTAATTATCCCGCGACGTAATTAGCATTTTATTTGATTTGATTTCGCGATCCGTTGCTCGGGGAAAAGGAAAGGAGAAGGATGCGTAGCAGCGTAATCTCGATCTTTGGATGCTATCGACTTAGCTCTCGTGTTCGCAACTTTGTCGAGCGCTTGGGCCGATGGAGTTAATTAGAGAGGCCTTATTAATTAGCTGATTGCTCGAGCCGCGGGAAGGAACGCCACGGTGGATGGAGCTGCGCGTTTCTGGTAGCCGCTGTTCGCCTCGGTGTTTCCAGATCGATGCTTCGGTGTTTAGCTTTAATTAGGTCACGCGTTTCAAGTCGCCACGCGAGAAACGGATTCCAGGCACGAGCGCGTTTCCCGGACACGCGCCTTCATTTCCATTTTTCCTCGTACCAGCAAGCTGTGGATTCATAGGCGGTCGACGACCTGCTTGTTTACGTCCTCGTCCTCCACGCACCGCGAATACCTCGAGGATTCAAGTATCCTTGCATCCGGAGCTGCGTGGCTTGGAGTTTCTGTGCTTATCTGGCTATTTCACACGCGAACATATGTCATGGGTCCTTGAATTAGGTTGATCGATGGGTGACGATCGTTTGAAGCGCAAAAGTGGGTGAAAG
The DNA here is from genome assembly GCF_050908995.1 of Andrena cerasifolii. Classification (NCBI taxonomy): domain Eukaryota; kingdom Metazoa; phylum Arthropoda; class Insecta; order Hymenoptera; family Andrenidae; genus Andrena; species Andrena cerasifolii. Next base: position 9,537,376 of record NC_135124.1, on the reverse strand, counting down.
TTGGGACACGAGTATCGTTTCGTTTAATTGTCGATGAGAGCTGTCTGATTCGTGGGAAATGGATTTAAGATACAGTGATGGTAATCGGAGAAAGATTCTCCTGTGTATGTAATTTCGAGAATTGGAGAATTCTGAGGCAACCGATTGCCATCGACGCGATAGATGGAAGATAGATCGAAAGTGTAGAGTGTATACCGAAGCTTTCATTTTCGAGGAAATCCAACTTTCAGGGCAAGCGTCTTCAGTGAATCGGAGATGAAGAGATCTATACCCAACAACAACTTTCGATTTCCTACACCTCGATCCTGTAGACGTAGACTCATCCGTACAGTTAAGTCTCGGCCCGATGGACTCTAATGCAAGATTCATTTTGACCCAATAAGCTTTTACATTACAAATTAAATATGTAATATATGTAATTTGATATATATATATAAGCCGGGTCAAAATGGACCATGTACCCATCAAGCCACTTTAAACTCGATACCCCAAAAAACTTTCATGCTTTCCTTCTATTTTTAACCGATTTCAATAAAGAGGAGGTTATAGATTCGACCCGTATATATTTTTTATGTTTGTCCCCGTATAATTCCTCAGCATATGAATCGATTTTGATAATCCTTTTTTTATTCGCAAGAGGCCCAATATTTAGCCACTTCTGGTTAAAGACTATTGTGACCTAATTATTATTATTTTATGTACATACACGCATATCTCCTAAGCATGTTGTGTCAATACGTATATATATAAAACGAAAACGACAAGAAATAAAAAAAGTAAAACCGACTTGAAAAAAAAAAATGCACTAAATGTGCAAAATAATTTAATCCCTTATTTAATCTATGACTCTCATATTTTTTAAGTCGGCGCCTCATCATTTGTACTGTGTAAATCTGGCGCCGACTTGAAAAATATGAGTGTCGTAGATTAAATAAGGGATTAAATTATTTTCCATCGCTCAACACTCCCCTCGTTTCACGTCAAAAATCATACGCCGCGCCGAACAAACAAAAAGCAGTCCGCGCAAGAACTTATCAGCGACTTTCAAAGCACGAATTTCCAAACTGCATTCCGCCGAATAGCGGAAGCGTACAGAGAATAATTGCGGAGCAGCGGTTACGTTCTAACGGGCAGCCGGATTGCGAAAGTGTTGCAACCACGTGACTCAGCCGCTTAATGCAACATTCTCAAAGTTCATCGAAAGTTTAATGGTAACGGTGGTCACGTGGCGGGTCGCTGATCGAACTTCACCGACACCCATGGGTGTAGCAGCAGCGCGGCAGACAATAGCGTCTAATCGGGAACGAGTGTATCGGCGGGCGACGACGTAGAGGAGTGAAAGTTTTCCTGTGGCGAGCCTGGCGGGTGTCGCGAGAGGGTGCAGCGGCCGGGGGACAGTCACACGTGACATTTAGACGTGGCCCCGCGCAAACGCGCGCACATAGGTGTACAGGGACCGGTGTATCCTCGGCTGCAGGATTTCGCAGGATCCTTTCTCCAGCAGGCACCAGTTTACCTTTACCTTCCCCACGAAATTCGAACGAGTGGCCTCGCCGACGAGAACCTGATTTTTGTTTACGTCCACGAGGATGCTGGAGCAGCGTGCGCAGGAATTTTGACGAAAATTATCGGGCTACCTTTCACCTGGCAGCTTTGATTCTTCTTTTGCTTGTCCTACCGAGCTTCGTTTTCTTTTGGTGTCTACTACGGCGAGCAGCTCGAGTTTCTGGTTCTAGTCTCCTTGGGGCACTACTTTGGGGTGTAGTCATTGGAATTTTCAGGATCTGAAGCGCAGACGGGCAAAATTTCTATTTAAATAAAATTTCCAATGACGAATTAAAGTTAAAAAAAATTGTTCGCCATTCAACCCGAGTTAAATTTATTCGGCATGTGAAAAATAATTTTATTAACTTTTATTCGGTATTCGAAACTTTATTTTGGTAAAACGTTTGCCCATCTCTGATCCGAGGATTGATTGGAGTGGTTCAACAGGGAATTCGAGTTAAGGATTCTAACTCCCCTGCTGTTTGTTACATCTTCTGCTCGTTTGTACTGCCTATCGTCGACTGTCGGTCTTCAGTTTGGCGTGGAAGTGGTTGCCACGTATTTTACGACCCCACTTTAGTCTACCTTCAGAGAATTTCATGTTAGGATTTGCATAGGAATTCTGCAACCTGCTGATCACAATGTTCCATCCGGCGAAGAATTTCTCCATTAAAAGCCCTGCTCAGCGTCGACTCCCCTTTCACCTATTATCGCCTCGCTGCCTCGTTTTGTTCTTCGCTCTGCTACGTAGGTACGTTCCTGGCTCCTTTATGATCCCAGCTGCTCCGTTCCATGATAATCGATCGATACAAGTGGAAGACACGTTCAAGGTTCGTGGTTATTACCATTATCTACTATCCAGACTGTCTTCTCCGTCGTTCGATTGATTATGTACATCGATGCACGATCAATAGGCCAAGTAGAATGAGCCATTTAGAGCAAACAAAGAAGTCGAAGCGACTGTTAAGCAACAGTTTCAACACTTTGGGCGGTACAAGGTTTTAAAAACTCCCTTTTTAACCCATTACTGGATAAGTATTAAAATAGAAACTCTGAGATTTTCGTTGCATTCGCCCCGATTAGAAAATATTAAATTTTCATGTTGCGCTTATGCAACAACAGCTTGGAAACGCCAACACCACTCAAAGTGTTAATCACCATCCAAGCAATCCAAATTAATTCCAAGAGTGGCAATTCAGTTACTTGACCTACCTATTAAAGAAGGAAAAAGATAACAATTTCATGCATTTTCACACTTGTAGTACAATCGCAAATGTTGTGATAGGTCACTTAAGGGGGGAGGACTACCTAGAAATTTTCGAATAATCGATTTTTATATTTCCTTGAAGTACGACATCTTGAAAATATTCCCCGAAAGTGTCATGTTAATCCGTCCAAAATTGACAAAGTTATACGCGTGTAAGTAGGTAGGTGCTCCTCGGTGTAGCGTTCAGACCCAAAACTTTAAACGCGTTTTCCTTAAAATCGTGTTTTCAAAGTCGGTGACGCACATAACTCAAAAAATAATGAACCGATTTATTCGAGGCTTTGCAGGCTTATTTTAGGATTAAAGATCCAAGCGCTTTTCCTTTTTTTGCCTGGATTTTTTTCACACTCGAAAAACGAGGGATTTTTTGCCAAATATCGATGCTTCAACTTTGCACAGCAAATTATCTTGCTTCATAATAATTTTTTTAAAATCGGGTCCGATAGCGCCTAGATAATTTCATATATTATCTTAAAAGAAGTCGAATTTGCATTTTTGTTCTTTCAATACTTTTTACCACAAAAAATACCGAAATATCCGTAAGATGTAGGTACTCTTTCCAACAGACTGATGTTTAATAATAAGAGTTTTTTCTAGACAAAATCCCCAACGCAGCATGTTGTTTTGACCGTTCTAGGTAGGCCTCTTCCCTTAACCCTTAAATAGGCGCACTGGCAAACTCACACAAGTGGGCGCATGGGGTCAGCAGTGGCACCAACTTCTTCCTTATATTTATCGCAAATCAAAAGGCAGTGAAAAGTAAAAACAAGTATATTTGTTAATCAACATTTATTACTTTTACAAAAACCACAAAAATGAAACCTTTCTGCATTTTCTTAGCGATCAAAGTGGCCTCGACCCGATGCGCCTACTTAAGGGTGTTAAATCAGATGTAAAAATGTCATTTTCATATTATATAGCAAAATGTTCCAAAAACATGCTAATGTTCTCCCAGTTGACGATAGTTTATTGCAAAGCTCGGTACACACGCATAGAATCGATATTACGAAGGTTCTCGCCGAAGACCTCTTTCCATTTCGACCACTGTTCCTTTGAAATCAGTATACCGTTACACGAATCTTCCAAATGGTCCCACCGAGCCGATCCCCAGGTCTGATCGGACTAATTTCGTGTCAGTAGGTCGCAGAAGGCCACGAGTCGTCATGGCCAGCGATATCGGGATCACTCGATTCCGAAACGTTGAATTTCCATACTCCCCAACACCGTATGCATCTCAATTACTCTTGAGTAGAAGCCGCTTCCACCAAACGAGACATCACGCCCCATCACTCGAGGCTTCTAGAACTCACGATTCCCCACGTTCTACCCCGCTCAAACTGTAAAAACAATTACAGATTGTAAGCGCCCGATAGACGCAAATACCATTTACGTGCGTACTGCGTTTTTAATAAACATTCATAATCCCCTTACTACGAAGCCGATTCTTGTATCCTTATCGCCACGATATCGATAGAACATTGATAAAACAATGAGGAACTTCCGCTGACGATCATTCAGCGTCGCTTTTATCCGAATACCGCAATTGTGACTGTAAAAAGAATTCGTAGGACGATTTAGAAGGCGAATCATGAAATCAATTAATGATTATCTGTCGGAGGGATTAAGCCATCCGGCTCGTAATAGCGCATCGGACAAAATTTCGATAAAAATCCTGATCTAATGGATCATTAGATGAAGGCCTCGCTGATAAAACTCTCGTTATCGCCTCGGGCAAGATCTTCCCCATTTTTTCTCTCCTCTCTAGAAAAGAGCTGGTGGTTTTTCTTCTCCCCTCCTTAATTCGCGTCCATGTAATCATCGGCATGATTTTTCTTGCCCCTCTATGGCAGGATGCCCCGTATCGGCGTGGAAAGAAAATTTCGCTTATCGGCATGGCTAGTTGGTGACGTGACAGTTCGATCGTCCCTATCGGCAGGCGACTCGAAATCGAATTACAGACGTACGACGCATCGATGCACCGTCCACGGCCCTATTCTTTTCGTGACTGGCTACCGTCGCGGTTCTCGAGCTCGCCGGCGCTCTTTCATCTGGCTGTTCCGTCCTCTGCAAGTGGGTGGCGATGGGTGGTAGGTCCCCCGATCCTTTCGGCGTGATCCGTAGCTTCTGGATCGTCTGTGAACGGTGTGGTTTGACGGAGTCGGTCGGCAGGTGGACTTCTGGCAAAGTTGCATTTAATCGCGGGGGTGCAGGGATCGGAGAAGTGATCGAAGATGGGATTCTTAGTGGTCGGTAGGACTGTGTTGATTTTGAAGGTGGAGTGTGGGACAGTGGAAGAGAATCGGGGGGATTCGGTGGATTGGAATATTTGCCTAGTTTGCAGTATTGATTTAGATAAGAGAAATTTATATTGTAGTTAGGTCGATGCTAAATCGATAAGGCGCCCGATGAACTGCGTATCTAGTGGGCGCTATCTACCTATCCTCTGTTTAAATAATCAGCTCGCAGCTATAGTAGTTTCGCTCTTAGTGGTTTAGCGGGTAATTCTGCTGGGTTGTTTATAGAGTTGTGGTGCTTTGATAGGTGTACCATTGAAACACTTGTTCTTTTAACTCTATTTATAGGTGCATACATTTTATAGCCAGCCTCCTGCAATGTTTGTCGAATTAAGAACGGGGACATACTGAAAGATAGACTTCCCCTATTCTATGCACAGGTAAAACCATTCAGGTTTACCCCAAGCAGAGGTCCATTTCACTTTCTCGTTGAAGAATCATTTGCACAAACAGCATCGAGGAAGTAATCATGAAACCAGTAGATCAGTTCCTCTCCATAATCGAAACCGTCAAGTCCAATTCTCAATCTTAATAATTCCCCGCATTAAATCGTGATTTGCTCGTGCCTCAACCATCAAAACAATCGCCATTTAATTCCCATTTCTCTGAGTGACCAACAAACTTCGCCAAACCGATCGCAACGCATTAAAGCCTTTCTAAGCCGAGGACGTCGCCTCGAACATGATACCCCTGGATTCCATCAGGCACTATCCCCTGATAGAATATCCAGGATCAAGCGGGGGCGGGTTGTACATCGAAAAGACGCCAGCAACCTAATAACCGTAACGTTAGACGGCTTAGTAGCGAGTCTGCGTCGTATGACGGACAATTGATACAACATCGAGGGATAAGTGCCCAAGAACCTCGCGCAAAAGCCGCCGCGTCGACCGCCACCGGAGGTGCACGCCAGCTCTAACGAGCATTTCGTTTATTCTCACACACGCGAGCTTTCCCTTTCACCTCTGCAGGTGTGTGAATTACCTATTCCACAGGACCGTGCGCAAGTGTGTCGATTCACGGGCGACGACTTTTTACATTTTTGTAATGCCGGGGACCTCGGGCGCGTATCGGTTCGCGGGTTCCCCGCCGCGTGAAAGATAAGCTTCCAATGCTCTTCGAACACCTGAAGTGGCACGGAATATGTATGCTGATTACAGTTACCTATTAATTTTCAAATTAAGGATTCGGGTTAAGTGAAATAATGATCAAATTAAGGATTGGCGTTAGGGTAAAATAATTTTCAAATTAAGCCTTTGGTGTTAAATAAAATAATTTTCAAATTTAGGATTGATGTTAGGTTAAATAATTTTCAAATTAAGGATTGGTGTTAAGTGAAATAATTTTCAAATTAAGGATTGGCGTTAGGGTAAAATAATTTTCAAAATTAATTTTCGATAATTATTTTTACAGTTTTATAGATATAAGAAAAAGGTGCCACTTCTGTTTGAACTTCTTTTCGATACCTCTCACCGTTCTCGAGATATTCCACCGAAAAGAAAATTCTGAATTGTTTTCAAGGGGTGATTTCATCCCCGAAAACCGCACTACGGCACCAAGAAAAAATAGGTTTGTGATGAACTACTCTACTTGCTGACAAAGTTGCATAAATTTCTGATTTTTGGGGTTGCCTAATTTCCCTTATAAGCGAACAAATAATAATTTCAGTATTCAGTATTCAATTTCTATTATCAGCTAGCAGCCTCAGTCTATCGAATATAAATCTCACCCCGCAATTCTTTCCAACGACCCGTGCCGTACACCCGTAATTCTACAGAATTTGGAACGATTAGAAAATCTATGTGTTAAAATATTCTGTCATTCTGTGCTTCGGAGAGAGTCGGTTAGATTAATAAGATGGGATGAAACACAGGTTTTCTATGCTTATCACTTGTAGCGCATTTTCTATTCCTGTAACGAGGACTAGCTTCCACTTAATGATTCTAGAAACTGGGACGGTGTATAGCTTCTTTCTAAGAGAAAATGTTGTATTGCTTATCTATCCGCTTCTGGCGGCGTTATTCCCTGCACGCAACAAGTGCTCGTTACTTCTAGCTGCGACGGAAGTCCGCGGAATTTAAGCTCGGTAAGCTGCCCTATGTTTATGGGAGCTCGATTTAGTAGCGAAGGCGTAAATGGAATGCGATCCAGGGTGCATAAATAAGGGGTTCATCGAATATACATCGCCCGTGCATCGGTCAGGGGTGAGGAGGGCTATTTGGATGTCGATAAATCGAACCGTTTCCGCGTTTTATCGTCGACCTTCGAGCGGTGAACGCGGCGGAGGAAAAAACGCCTGGTGGAATAGAAAAATACACTGTATCGGTTAATGCATCTGAAGGTCTCTTGTTTTCTTTCTCTTTGCACGCCTGGTAGGGGGGAAACATTGGAAAGGGTGATTAATCGTTTGTTTAAAACGCAGGGCGATTATTTGACACGTCATTCCGCTCAGTCTCGTTCATAATATCAGCGAACGGAAAATCCACTAAACTCGAAAGATGAATGGAGGTAGGGATGGGCAAAATTTTTATTTAAATAAAATTTGGAGTAACGAATAAAAGTTAAAAAAAATTATTCGTCACACGCTGGTTAACGCGAGTTAATTTTATTCGAAATTTTAATCAAATAAAAATTTTGCCCATCTCTGAATGGAGGTAGGGGATGATTGCTCGAGGTCTTCCACATCTTCTGTCTAATCGAAGTGTAATTCTCTTCTGCTCCCCAGGAATCTTCGCGTATCTCAATTACCTGACGCCAAAGAGCAGGAAGGAGATCCTGGAGCTACTAGTCGGTGGACTGAAGCGCCTGGAGTACCGTGGCTATGATTCAGCTGGTAAGAACAAGCCTGAAATACCTTACTTCTTTTTTCCTTGGAAAGAAGAATCCTAAGAACGAGTAGAAACGAAAAAAAAAAAGGAGGAATTCAGCGAGGAATTCAGTGTTCTCGTTTTCTGGGCGTAGAAAGTGGGCGAAGCGGATATTCCTTGCACGTTTCGTTCGTTTATTTCAGGCGTCGCCCTTGACAGCGCCGATGGCAAGGATATCTCGATTATTAAGAAGCAGGGAAAAGTCAAGGCCCTGGAAGAAGAAATCTTTTATCGTAAGCATACGCTTTCTTTTATCAACTGGGAAACTTCTCTCCTATACCCGAGTCCACTGCACCTCACCTTGATCCGAATTAATATAATACAAACTGTTAGAGACTCCGGACTTATACGCTGTACAATTGCAACTCGTACATTGTCCTTGCAGGTACCAATATCGACTTCGAATCGAAGACCTACAGCCACGTGGGCATCGCACACACCCGTTGGGCGACCCACGGCGTTCCCTCTGAAGTGAATTCCCACCCCCAGAGGTCCGACAGCGAGCACGGTTTCCTGGTGGTTCACAATGGTAAGAACACCGGCTCTAAAGACGTTAAAACAGCTTGAAACCATAGGGAAGTGTTCCTTCTATACACTCACGTTGTTTGGAAAGGTATCGTGACCAATTACAAGGAGCTGAAGACGTTGCTGCAGCAAAAGGGCTACGTCTTCGAGAGCGAGACCGACACAGAAGTGATCGCCAAGCTGATCCACCATCTCTGGGTGCAGCATCCTCGCTACTCGTTCCGTGAGCTCGTCGAGCAAGTTGTCCAGCAATTGGTGAGAAGCGTTCTGTAATGAAGGATTAAGTAGTCGAAGACTCGGGTGATTTGTTAGCGACTGAGGGGTCTGGATTTTTCAGGAAGGTGCTTTCGCCCTGTGCTTCAAGAGCAAATACTTCCCTGGCGAATGCGTGGCGACCAGAAGAGGATCGCCGCTTTTAGTCGGTATTAAGACAAAGACGAGACTGGCCACCGACCACGTGCCCATCCTCTACGGCAAAGGTAAGTCGGCGAATCCGTTAAATAGCAGTGGTTGGCCCGAGCGCTCGACAGAGCTCGTCCCGTATCACGGAGAGAGGTACAGATTGGTTAAACTTTAGGAGAGATCACAAGGCTATTTTCTGGTCACTCGGGCGCCGAGGGCTACGATTCCGAACGTCACCGTCGGTGCAGGCGGCGGAATATACATGCTTTTTCCATTCCTTTAAAGGGCAAAGGCGAGGCAGCTCTGAGATATAGTCACTTAGATATATCCCACCCCCTTTCACTTTGCAAGGAGGTTGGTATGGTAATTGGTGGAAATGTGCAAGGGTACCTTTGGTTTCTCGTGTGTCGGCTGTAAAGACTAATTGTGGGTTATTAATAGCATGCGTTACACCACGATCTCGATCTGTAGCTCAATTAACGCGTATCTTGAAAGTAATACACTAAGCATCATTTTACCTTGGTCTAATGTCTACCTCAGTGTCTAATAGTAACATATATATTGAAACTTATGGGTTGATAATTAACCGGCGATTAATACTAACGCAGAGTATCTTGTTTACGCTAGAATTATAACCTGATAGAGTTAACGGGGCGTCGGATACTGTAATTTGTCCCTTAGTTGCTTCAATCGGGGTAATTAATGTGTACCTTTTTTAAATAGTAGCGTATCCTGTGATACTCGGCTGGTTAAAATGAGTAGCATGTTTCTTTTCTCTGTGGAAAATAGTGTTGTTATATTTGTTAATTTAAGTTATATCTGTTACCTGTTCCCTCGAACAGTGACAAACACTTGTTGCATGTGTACTCCCTCGGTGATTCAGTTTTATATAGATACTATATGATGTTTCTTTTGCATGAACACCTACCGGTTATGTTCTTCAACTTTTCGTCTCGACAGATGAACTTCCATGCGTAAACAAAGGTATATACACTACTCTACACTTATCTCTCTCTATCTCCTCGACATTGGACCTTTCAACTTGCTAATCTTTACTGCAATAAAAATAAAGCGCCACGTCTTTCTCTAGCAGAGTAAATTGAATATCAGTGACAGGCAGAGCGTCCAAGAAAGGTCCACTGTTTGAGCAGTAGCATGCAAACTAATTCAGCTTCATATATCTGACAAGTGTTTTACCAAAATTTATACACCGCATCTTATAAATACAATATATAATTTCCATTTAAATGTCTGCGTCCAAGTGTCTGTCAGTTCTAAATCATTATCTCTCACTTCTCTCTAACAAAATAACCGCCTCTCTCTCTCTCTCTCTCTCTCATCCACCCGATTCAATTTACATTCCTACCTGAATGTATCCACTCATTTATAGAAATATACACAGACAATAGAGGAATCAGTTTTACTTTGTAATCCTCGGTGTACAAAGCGTCTCATTCAAATACTCCGCAGAAGCTTGCGCATTCGTAGCTTTGTGATTGTAATCGCGCATCAGAATCCAACAATATACAACCACCATTTAGCATCGCAGTTCGTTTCACGTTTTTTTTTTTTACCACTATAGTCTGTAATGCCCGTCGCCATTGCGTTACCTGTTTTGCTAATTGTTTTGTTTTCTTTTTCGTCTCTCCCCCGCATCCAAATTTGAGCAGAAGTTGAAGCACCGACTCAAGGTAATACTTTAAGTACGTATACGCTTGCCTCCGCTCCGCCACCTCGCAGCCACCGCTTACTACCATCCACGTTCTGCCTGTTTTCCCTTAAATAACGTGCAACTCCGCGCACAATCTCGCCACGCTATCCAATGGATGTTAAGGAAAAGGCCACGTTTCGGTGTATTGCCACGCTTTCAGTACGTATTACCAATGCGTTTCTCTTTCAGTACGGGAGAGCACGTTGCAGGAAGTGGAGGGTGCATCTAGCGCGGCCTTCGAGCAAGCCACCTCTACTTCTGTTCTTCCTCTTCCATTAAACAGGTGTTTCTTCCCGCGGAGGGCCGTAGCTTCTTCTACCGGAAGCTGTCCACGACTGGGGGCTGTCTAATTCCAATCGCCTCTTTAATAAGACCGCATTACAGTCGTTAACAACCGCTTCCTTACTTATCACGTACATGAAACATGCGTTCTTGTTATTGTCGTTGGATGAATGATCAATTAATGTCGTCCCTTAATGCAGTCTCTATGTCCTGAAGCATACAAGGTATACAGGACAATTAACGGCGCCGCTATTAAATACCTTAACGTCCACTTATTTAGGGACATTACTTATCGCGTCTCTGGCTAATTCGGTGTGGGGCTTGTAAAGGCAGAAAATGGTACGATGCATGATATACTCTATGTCGTTGTTTAACTGCATCGTGCCCTTTTGGCTCGTGGGCCACGATTTCTACCCAAGGAGCCTGCAGTTTTGTACATAAGTTCGTAGTATTAAGTTCAGAGAGTGTTCAAAGCAAATTCAGTATGATATACTTAGTAACAAATTTGTTAAACGAGAATATTAACAAGGGATGGAGATTGAAGTCGGCGTGTATCATATAATTGGATTCCTGAATTTGAGATATAAGAATGGTGTAAAGTAGGGGGGTACACGCTGTATTCTGTTAAGTGCGGGGAAATTAATGCATCGTTCCTGGCAGACCATCGCCCGCACGGCCGCAGCACCGAGCTTCCGGTGATACCGCGAAGCGAGAGCACCTCTGAGTTTCAACCCCTGGAAGACAAAGAAGTGGAGTATTTCTTCGCCTCTGACGCCAGCGCTGTCATCGAGCACACCAATCGCGTTATATTCTTGGAGGTGATAAACATTTTCTCGTTTAATGTGTGAGGCACGGAATCAAAGAGTAGATAACACTTTGTATCTTCTGTTATTAGGACGACGATGTGGCCGCTGTGAAAGAGGGTGCCCTCAGCATCCATCGTCTCCGTCGATGCATGGATGATCCCCACGCGAGGGAGATCACCACTCTGAAGATCCAAATCCAGCAGATCATGAAGGGCAATTACGAGTACTTCATGCAGAAAGAAATCTTCGAGCAGCCCGAGTCCGTGGTGAACACGATGAGGGGGCGCTTGAACTTCCGGGATAACTCTGTCACGTTGGGAGGTATTAAAGTAAGTTTGCAACAGCTTTGGCATAGGTCTTTCATTCTTCTTTAAAGAACCACTAAGCTGACGGGCATTTACCATTAGGATTACATTCCCGAGATCAAGAGGTGCAGGCGTCTGATGCTCATTGGTTGTGGAACGAGTTACCATTCCGCCATTGCCACCAGACAGCTTCTGGAAGAGCTGACTGAACTGCCAGTTATGGTGGAGCTTGCATCAGATTTCTTAGACAGGAACACGCCAGTGTTTAGGGACGACGTGTGCTTCTTCATCTCACAGTCAGGTGAGCATCAGCGAAGTCGACTTCGCCTTGGTGTCTTCGAAGCGATATTACTGATTCTTGGGTACTTGCTCTGTTAGGAGAGACAGCAGACACGCTGATGGCTTTGCGTTATTGCAAAGGCCGTGGAGCTCTGATCGTTGGAATCACCAACACCGTGGGGAGCAGCATTTGTCGCGAATCCCATTGCGGCGTTCACATAAACGCTGGTCCTGAAATCGGTGTGGCTAGTACGAAGGCTTACACCTCTCAGTTCATTTCTCTCGTGATGTTCGCTCTGGTTATGAGCGAGGATAGAATTTCCCTTGGATCTCGGCGCCAGCAGGTACTGCACCTTCCACTAATCAATTCAGTGGAAACTGTATTCGGAGGATACAGCCCAATGTATTGTTTCGACAGATCATCGAAGGATTGAAGAATTTGGACAACCTGATCCGCCAGGTTTTGCAGCTCGACGACAAGGTGAAAGAGCTGGCCAAGTCCCTGTTCCAGCACAAATCCCTATTGATCATGGGCAGAGGATACAACTTCGCCACCTGCATGGAAGGCGCTCTGGTGAGTTATCCGTATTCCAGCAACGAGGTCTGATTATCCAGCCGCAGCTTTCTAATCGACCACTCTGTTCCTTTACAGAAAGTGAAAGAGCTGACCTACATGCACAGCGAGGGCATCATGGCGGGTGAATTGAAACACGGCCCGTTGGCACTGGTTGACGACTCGATGCCCGTCATAATGATCGTTATGAGGGACCCCGTCTACACGGTGAGTAGAATGATTAAGGAGCACATTTCCCTTGTCGGTTTAGTGGCATTGTATTCGTTGCTGCTTTCAGAAATGCATGAATGCGCTGCAGCAAGTGACAGCCAGAGACGGCAAGCCGATCGTGATCTGCGAGGAAGGCGACGAGGAAACGAAAATGTTCGCGGAGAAGGTCCTCCAAGTACCTAGGACAGTGGACTGTCTGCAAGGCATTCTCACGGTCATCCCGATGCAGCTGCTGTCCTTCCACATCGCGGTCCTTCGCGGCTGCAACGTCGATTGCCCGCGGAATCTGGCGAAATCGGTGACGGTCGAGTAAAGTGTGTCCAACTGGGCAGCAAAGACTAGTTTCGAACGCGGCATACGAAATTCGAATTCTAGATATTTCGCTGAGGACCCGTCTTACAATAGTGTAAGAGAGTTCATTCGTCATTGTAGATCGAGGACAGGCCGGTGAATATTCTCCCGATAACGAGAGGATGGGAGTTCGATTGCTTTTTAACGCGTACAAGTACTTAGCGATTATAGCCCCGTATTTGTTAGAGTATGAGCAGAATTAGGGAGGGGATGTTGAAATAAAATATTCCCGGTGTTCGCGCGCGTATTACGCAGTTCTTAGAGTTAACTGTTTGGACCATCTGTTAGTCTTTCTATTTAATCTTACAATAGGCGATTAGTATACCCGGTTGATGGCGAACGAGGACGTTTCTTGTTTGGGGATATGTTAACGGAGCTGCTAGCAGTATAATTCCAGTGCATTTAACGATCGTTCACATTCATATCAATTAAACAGGAGAACGTGATCGGATAACGCTTTTCACATTACAGACTAACAATTGTGATGATTTTTATTCAACTCTTCGAGGCGAGCAAGACTGCGGTAAACGAGGATCGTGATTGAAACGAGATTCAGCATATATTATTCTGGAAAGCGTACGTGTATGTGTGTGCGTGGTGAATGAGTGTATCATAAATACCGGCGAAGCTATGGGATCAGGTGAAACGGATTTGAGAAGGAGGGTCGGCCAAGGCGTTGGGAAATTGGGAAAAGAGGTTTGTCGTGTGTATTTGGAAATTCGTATTTTGTACAGTATTTAAGAGGAACAGGCGAAATTTCATACTTTCCCTTAATTTTGCTACGGAAACTATATTACAGGCTAAGCGAATTTTGTTACTGACACGGTATAATCATGTTCAAGTTTAAGATTATATAAACACGAACTTTATCTATAAAATGATCTTTGGTATTCGTAATGTGGTACACCTTTCTCCTATCTCACCCGTAGAAACATCTCCCCGTCTATTACACATTGAAATACTGTATTATGTTTCCACATACAATAGTATTCGGCAAGAAACAGAGACGACATATATCTATATTACCACGATATTAAAAAAGGAAAGTATATTCAATTAAAAGAATTACTTCAATTCGAATGTAAATGTAACAAATAAAGTGTGTAAAAAAAATGTAGAAAGACTGCATATACTGTCATATAGCTAGCGATATTATCGATGCACTATCGATAACTTACCAATGCAATGCTTAGGAGCATATAAACATGGAGGAAGCATACAATCAGCGAAAATGTAGACGGCGGTTTCTACCGAGAGAAAGATATACATTGGGGACACTCTCTCTCTTTCTAACATCAAAAGAAAAACACTGGCGCTAGAAAGAGAGAGACTGTCCCCAATGTATATATTTCTCTTTCTACCGCCGTCTACATTTTCGTCCATTGCATACTTCCTCCATGTTTATATGCTCTAAGATGCAAATAATAATCAATTATTATCGATATATCAAAATATCATGCCGTACCTCGATTTAATATCTCCGAAAATCGGCGTGTCGTTCTAATTGGACGCGGGCCAGAAGGGCGATCGAAGCGATACCGCGAGGCTGTATGCGCCAGTAGTAAATCTCGTGTTTACGTCGGGGCATGCGGAATCGAGTGAGTGCGCGATGTTGAATCCAACCAGGTACGGTTCGCGACTCCTCGGCAGAGTCGAGTGAACGTAGCAACGACACGCAGCTAAAACGCTCGCGATTCTCGTTGCTCGATATTCGAATCAGTCTCGAGCGAGTCACTCTCCGGCACGGACCCAAGTATCGCGCGTAACGTTCGTTAAACCTCGAGCAGCACCCTCTCCGATCGCAAAAGACATTGGCAGTAATCGCGAGAGATAAATAAAATATACCAAATCCCGCCCGTGAGCGATCGACCGCGCGTGATCGTGCGACAAAACTAGCCGGTAGATTGAAATGCGCTGTTGCTGTTTCGCGTAAGTTGCCTGCGCCCGAACGGCTGGGGGATCGCGCTGGGGAGGCCCTCGTCGGTGGTGCTGCGGTCGTTAGCCACCCCCCCAGTTACCAAGCTGTCTATACGTGCGGTCGCCATTGCCGGCGGAGAGCGGCGTCGGTGTAACGCCGCCTGCGCCATATCGCTCGGCGGTGCCAGAGGGCCCAGAGGCGCCACTACGCGAGTCAGTCGACGGTCTGCCGGTGAGCAGTGCGGACGCGTCGCGGTAACGGGATAGCCACGGTTTGTCGCGTTGCCTGCAAATAATTGCTGGCACGTCCGCGATTCACCTCCCACCGTGTTCTCGGTGGGCCAGGGGTAACAGTAACACGGACGTCTACCCGCGGACAGAACGGAACGGAACCCGCCTCTCCCCTCCGCCGGAGCTTCCCCCCCCGAAGACGGCGACGACCCTCTGCCTCCCTCCCTGGGCGCGCGCCACGGTTACCCGGTGTTGAAGCAGCGCCGCGGCGGTTCCCCTCTATTGATCGAATTCGACCAGCGAAGTTTCCCCTAGCGTGTGCGGTAGTGGCGACCGGCAGTGGCTCTCGCGCTTACGTTCCTCGGTTCGGTGTGCGGTAAATAATCGCGATACCTCGGCATGGCTACTCCGACCTCTTGCACGCGGTTCAGTGACAACTACGATCTCAAGGAGGAGCTGGGCAAGTAAGTAACAGTGGACATCCTATAATAACATGATCGACGGGGGGGGTGGGTGGGAGTGGGGGAGGGTACCGATGGAGACGGGGCGAACTGACGGCGGGAGTGTTGATAATAGCAGGTGAACGTTACGTTTAACGTTAACCCCGCGTGCCCTCGACGTTTTCTTTCGCACCAGTTCGTGTACACACGCGTTACAAGCTCTCTCTGTCTTTCCTATATATCGTTCGCTCTCTCCGACGTTCCGCTGGCCAGTGGTGTCTGTCTCCCACGGTACTCCGTCGTGTTTTTACACGCCGCGGACTGGTGTCACGAGAGTTAGGTGCGTCGAGGCGTATCTCGGTGGCATCGGATAGATTGTTCCAAGTTTGTGCACGTTATCGCGCGATGACTTTGCGGTGCACGACCGACGGAGCATTTCTAGCGCGATTCCTAGCAGACGACGCCGTGTCGTCGGCCATGATTATTCTCTACGTATGCGGGGCCTCTTTCCTCTCCGATCGTTCCGTCCCCCTCCGTTGCTCCCCTGCCCGTTACAGGTTTATCCGTGGTTCTCTTTCTATCGTTTGGTCTTCCTCGACCCGCGGATCCTCTGTATTCGAGCGCCTGCTGTCTCTCTCGCGCGCGGGAGACACCCCGTTGCATTTTGTCTATATTTAAGCGGCACGGCCTGTCTGCTCGTGGCTCAGCCTCTATATATAAAGCGTCAGGGCGCTTGCCGTGAACGCGTTACCCATCGCGGTGGTCTGAACGTCTCGAAAAACTACGGCATCCGCATCGTGTACGCGGATCTGTCACCAAATCAATACGATGTCGTCGCGCCGCTTTTTACCATCGTCCCCCTCCTTCGACCTCCTTCTCGCACGTTCTGCAACCCCATCGCACTGTTTTGTCGCTCGTCCACGCTCTTATCATCTTTCCTTCACCCTTCCGCGCCTCTTCAAGATCGTCCCCGTTTCCCTTCGCTATTCGGCATCCTCCCTGTCCAGCCGCGGCAGGTGGTTGCAGTCTTGCGCGACGTTGTCCCTAGAAGTCACTAGGCCCCGCCGACGCGTTGTTTTCCTTGCCTATCTGTCCTTTTTATCGCCCCTACCATCCCTTCGTCGATTCCTTATTTCCAAGCAATCATCGCGTCATGGAATTACTCTTAATAACACTACCCATATTATTTTTCACCGCCTCTAGTGTCCGGGAGTAAATAGGCAACGAATCTTTAGCAAATGTATATACTTCTGTTTAAATCGCGAAGCTGATTTGTACGAATTCTCGCGTTGTTAATTCGGTGATCTTGGAATTACGTTCTGAGGATAATTGCGGGGGGGAATTCGTGTTAATTCGTTCGTGAAAGGCTGCAGTTGCTTAGTCAGGGAAATTTGTAACGGCAGCAACGTTTTGTCACTAAGTTCGTCGGGGTGGCGTAGGGTGTCGGTCTCGTGTGGCGCGTAACCTCGATTGACCTCGACTCTCGCGGAATCGTGGGGATTTCTTGGGTCGAGGGACTCGAGCACACGGCTAAGGAGAGAAATTTCTGACCACACCCCCGCGTCTTTTTGGGAGAGTTTGCGGTACGGTCGATAAACACTGAGCGTAGAGCACGCGTAGAGCACGCGTTACACGGTGTCACCTGCTCGTCTTGTATCAACCCCGCACCATATCCTTCGTCTCCTCCAATCTATCGTGCCAATTAGCCGTAGATATCGGTTTCCCTTTTCCTCTTCGACGAGTCGTACGGGTTCCCTGAACCCCACTATCGACCGGTTTACAGAGTGTCGATTTTACAGCGGGGCGATTTACAGCGCATTTCGTTTTATCGGCCATCGGGGAGCACCTTTAGTCCCTCGCCTATCTGTTTCCGATTTTTACCACCCTTAAAGTCGACGAAGCATTCTTTGCTCCTGCTAGTTACTTAATTGCGTCCAGCTTTGCTTTTTAGAGCGCCTGGATTGCCGATACTGGTACTCAGGGACGTTCGGAGGCGATATTTCTTGGTTGTACAGGTTTTCGATGGGGGCACGGAGCTAGCAGGCTTTTTACTTCAAACGACCGTATCGAAGTCGTTGAATTTCAGTCGACCTAGACCGTTGTCCGCGCATGTAAACACAGTCGAGACGTTCCCGTCAGTTATTAGTTTATCTAAACGTGCTTTGGGTCCAGCCGTTATGAGTATTCCTAGAATTCTTTGAATACACTGGCAACAGGGTCATCTAACTCGGGAAATGTCGTTACCACGTTTTCAAATATAAAAGAGTCGATCCCTAAGGCATATGTACAATCTACTCCCACTGATAAAAATTGTAAACAGAGAACAATAAGATTTCGTTGAAGGAATCTTTCTTCTCCATTCAGAAATGTTTACAGAAAACTCTGTGACGTAAGATCTACAGTGGCGATCGTAAGAAAGTTCAAAGCTCGTAAACTTAAATTAGGGTTTAAGTAATATCTTAAATTCTTAATTTCTTAAATTCTTAATTTCTAAAGGAACTGATATTAATTAAACTTTCTTTCCACCACCACTACCGCTATTCCTCCCAATTCAAAATTGCTTTCAACAGATTAGTAAGCTCAATCTTATACCCCTCGAATTTAGAAAGCACACTTGGCTACAATCTCACGTCGCTGCGCGGAGTCGCTCGTTATCGTCGCCGTTGTCGCTAATTATTCGCACGCTGGAACAATTTCGGTGGGCGCTCGCGAGGAATTCGGCGGCGTGTCCGTGGACCGGCATAATCAAAACATTTTCCACGGCGTCCCGTTGAATAATTCAACGGGACGCCATGGAACGGCGGCTGGCATCTCGCGCGTGGCACCTTTTCCTATTGATTTCGAATCGAACGCGAGAAGATGGGACGAAGATGACGATGAAGAAGACCACCCCGCCCTGGCCACGGTCGTTTCGTCGATCCTGATCGACGCGTCGCTCGTTCCAGGCAGATTTGATTAACGATCCTCCACAAACCCCTGGGAACTTTTGGCGCGGGCGCTGACCGCCAGCTGGAACGCTCCTTTCGCAGTTCCACGTTCCCTCCTTGTGCAACGATTTCCCTGGTTTTTGCTTGCAGTAGACAGTGGAGATAGATGGTCAATACTCCCACCAGGAGTTTATTAATCCTCCCTGCAGGAGATTATTAATCCTCCTTCTAGGAGATTATTAACTAATTTCAGACGTTGGTATCAGATGATTCAGTCGATTAGAATCGTTCTAAGTTTCTGCAAGCGACTAGTTTTCTAAAATTTCTCTCTTTGGTAGGGACTTTCATAGAACTGACTATCGCCACCATTAAAACATTGGAAATTGGAATAATATTCGAAATATCCAAGATTCTCAGCAGATAATTCTTAACAAGCTAATTATTTATATTTCCAGTCTCCTTTTTCTCTTTGGCACCGAAGCTTATGAACCGTCGTTTGGTAGAAGCTCCGGACTCCGACGACCACCATTGGTTATCGGGCACGCGTGAAATAGTTGCGGTAGAATTCTCGGTTCTCTTCTGATGTTTAGGGTGCGAGAGCCGAGAATTTACGGCGAGATCTCTTGCGTGATTTATCGCCGAGGGTGCAGAAGCGTTTCTGCGCGTCACGGCACCGCTAAAAATATAGCATGTCGGTTTCAACGCGTGATAAAGCGTCGCGTGCTGGGACTTTATAAATGAAAATAAAATAAATCGATGACACGATCGAGCCCCGTTGTTTGTTGATAATCAGAGACCATAAACCTTACTCCAGCAATTTAACCCTTTACATGGCTCTAGCACGCGCTATTCACCAGTATTCTATATTCCCAACCTCGGTACTTCTCTCCTCCATTCCCAATCCTCATCCACAATTAACTCACTTAATTCCCTTTCAAACTCCTCAAAATTCCACTTCCCTTTCCCTCCAGCAAAAGCCATACAAACAAATATTCGTCGACCCTCGATCAAATCCACGACTAATTATAACAAAACGTGTAAATTAACGTATCAACTCTGCCCGTAAGTTCAGCTCAGTATTCAATTGCAATCGACGATTACTTTTATTAGGAAGTTAATGAAATTTTCCATCGATATTCGATTATAGAATCCACCTTGTTTAACCGATTCTGTGTCTTTCCTATTCCGAACCCAACTGTGTCATACATCTTTAAAGAAAATAAATTAATCCAGGTGTCGTTTCAAGATCGAAACCTTCGCCGTCCAGATATTATCTGAGATAAAGTTGGATACACTCGTACGCCGTGCGATCGATCTTCCTAGCGTTACTCTGTTTACATGCGTGCCTGTGTTTACATCGATCATACACATGGAGGTGCTTCGGCAGCCTTGGATCACAGTTATCCCCAGCCACCAAACAAACACCCGTCTACGTTTTCACGCGCGCAGATATTTTGTTTAGGTACATATTGGACATTCCGCGTTCGCCGATTACAGACCCACCCAGATTCTGCAATCGCGTTTCCTTCGCGACGCCCCTATTCTCTGGCTAAACAAACCGCGAGGGTGGAATCAAAGACACGGCGGTGCGAACGATTATTTCGGCGCGGAGGCTCCCTCGGTTAGTCGGGACGTCGTAAGGCAGATAATAAAGCTCGACGCGCTGCTGGGGACTTATAGAAACCCAGCGAAATTTGGTGCGAGACGATATTACGGGGATGAAGCATGGTTGCCATTTGTATTCGACTCGGGGGATGTTTCTGCACCGTTGTGGAAAATGGAGTTGGATCTTCCACCTCGACGGTGCTTATTTCGCGGCTCCTTCGGGGGGACTGTAGTTTAAAGCTTTCGAAACAACGGTGGAACGAAAAATTCAATGGTGTATGGTGAGATTGTCACTGGTTTATTCTACCAACCCTCCAATCTACGAGATATAAATTTAGAATAAAATATTCTTTCCATCGAAAATATTCCGATTTCTACTACCGATCACAGTTTCATATTTCTTTCCGCCACCAATCGGAATCCAGTAACAGGAAATAACCCTTCGTCCCCGTCCCCCATTTCCTGAAACCTTCCCCCCAAGGTAATCAGTTTCCAAAAGAGTCTTTCGGCTTCGAATCGTTAACAAACTGATCGACACTCGCTCCGCCACAGATCTATATCCGTATTCATCCCGGTTCGGATCGAGTCGCCCCAGGACTTACGGCCAAACCGATTCGCGTGTTAGTTTTGGCAGCGGCCTGCGCTGACATTAAGACCCAGGGTAAATATTGGCTCTATCGAAGACCGCGAGGGAAATGCCAATTCCCAGCGCGAAGTAGCAGCGCGTTCCTCGTAACGTTTCGTTTGCACGTACGTTACGCTTTTCAGTTTTCCAGCCTCTGGCTGGCCTGGCACGAAGGGGGGATCCATCGCGAAACCGAACCGCAGCCTCCCCCTTGGTCAAAGCATTCTTCGAGGGAAGAATTCCCTCTCTGTTCCTCGCCCAGAAAGGAACTATAGCCCGGCTATGGCCCAGTTCCTCGAATCGCCCTAAACACCCTCGTTTCTACTATTATACACACTCTGCACCGGAGTTTCTTGCCCCTTTTCGTGGCTCATAGACCTCTTTGGCAGCCTGCTGTTTCCTGTGCCCCTTTCTTGGAGTAAAAATATTTTTAAACGCTTGGCGCTACTAAGGGAATTAATTAAATGGAGATTTTATCTGACGATTGGTGGGGCTGCAATTTTTTGCAAATTCTAGAATCTTTTGGGTACACGTTGAATTTTATTTCCCCCAGATTTTGTCTTGTTAACGATCATTTCCACCCCCGGTAGAATGCCAGAGAAATTAGTATTCATGGATCGTGCGCGAGCTCAATCTTCCCTCGCCCCCTTTCTTTATTCAAGCTTCGTTGCAGAACGAAGGTAGATAAATCGATATCCAGAAGCTATAGGGTAGTTTACGGTGTTTTTATTGCGAGCAGCGTATACCGGAGTTCCCTGATAAAGCGGGCAAGTGAGTCGTCCCTCCGCCAGCGATATATCAGCCCCCATTTTTCCAAAGTGCCGACGCAGGCTCCACTTTTTCCCGAGGCTATGCAGAGTCCCTCACGAGGCCCTTCCACAGTCGCGCTTCCGAACCGTCGTTCCGAGGGAAATTATCGAATCATCAGGGATTATCGGGGGCTAGAGAACGAGCGCGGGCGTGCTCACTTTTTGCAGGTGAATTTCTGGTGTTAATGCACGGCTCCTTGCTCCCCTCGCGAACCTGTTGAACAGGAAATTGCTGGATTTACAAGGATTATTGCGGGGACGTTCGGTGTTAACGACCATTAAAACAGGGATTTTCATTCTTACCCTTGCTCCGTGTTGCTTTCTTCCACCGGGCTTCGAGGAGGTCGAGGCAAGGAAAAGAACCTCTGTTCGACGCGCCTCTTATATGAGGCATTGAGAACAAAAGCGGACTAACCCACATTCAAAAAAAAATAATTTTTCCTATTTTATATGATTATCGGAGAGAGAGGAGGGAAAAAGATGAGACTTTATTATAGTTCGTTGGACAATATAAGCGATAAGCTTGAAACGCCATCCTGTTTAAACACAGGAAAAAATAATAATAAATAAATAATAGCTGCGCATAACATTCTGCATAATTCAGATCGACCTTCTGCCAAATTGAACCCAGCTGTAATTCCACCCCATTCTGATCGATTTAATACACTCTCACCTCAAAATCCACGCAAACAGCGACCTTTCAACCCCTCACTTTTAAACACCCCAAACTAGAGCCCACTATGTGATCCCAGTTCCATAAAATTTTCGCAACAATTCATGCAATCCACGTAACTTCCTTTCCCCAAGATCCCACGATTCCTTCCCTTCGTGGTAAGCTCTCTGTTCCTCCTAGAAGCTGCTCCCTAGTAGTCGCGGGAATTACGAGGCGTCTTTAGCTTTTACGGTCTTTAAAGACGACATTTTTGCCAGCCGTTACCGCTGCCCGGCTTCCCTGCTTTACGAGGTAATTTCGCCGCTTTCCCGGCTGCAAAAAGGCGGAGAACGGCGTATGGTAATGCGCCGGGGCGTTGGTGGGGTGGGCGATGAAAGAAAAAACGAAAATTCATAACGTCACCGCGCAGAAGTGTCTGTGACTAATGGCGGGGGATGCTCGTTTCGAGGGGGTGGAGACGATTGCGAGGGATTGGACGGCGGGAGACCGGAACCCGGAGGTGTTTCGAGCCACCCCCGAGTACATTGGTCGCCGGGGCACAGGTTTTAAGGCAGAAGGGTCTGGGTGCTCGTCGATGAGCATTTCCACCGTAATTTTTGCCTCGTTGAACTGCAACGCTCGCGCCTCGCAAAGCCTCCCTCGTCTATTGCGCGTGTTCGTCGCGTAATTAACGGTGGAAGTTTCAATGGCGACACGGGGGTGCCTTCCGCGCGAAATATTGAATATTTCATTCCGCTTGTAGGGTGCCTTTCCTGGGAATTGATGGAACTTTTATATTGCTTATTATTTTCCTGCTTCTGTTTATTGAAATTTGGCGTTAGTGATTACCCACCCCGTTGGTGACTGGAACGCCTCCAATCTCTGGCCACCGACTTATTAATATCCTGCGCAGCCTTGCACGGAGTAGAAGTAACTTTTTATTTCCTACGGGCGAAGGGGAATCGATGGGAATGGCCCTTCCGTTTCGCAGTGTTACTCGCGATGCGCATGTTCGGTGCTCTGCCTCCGATTAAGAGTTAATGGCACACGAAAACGTCGATATCTCGGTCAACTCGCCGCCAATCGACCTTTAACCCTTTCGTGCTCGCTGACTCCGGCGAAACGCTCCGAATTCGGAGGCAAGCTCGATGCAGGAAGTCCACTTGCAACGTGTCGCCAGCTCGCACCCCGATGGAAGCTGACGCCATCGCGTTTAATCCTCTCCACGCCCATTTTAATCAGCCGGGTCTATAAATTACGAAATTTAATACAGAGGCGAGTCTAAAATTCTCACGTGCAAACAAGAAATCTCTTATCAACTCTTTGATCGAGCACCTCAACGTGACGCAACACCCCATGCTACCTTTCATCAACATATTCCTAGAGTAAAAAAAGACCTCTGTTAATATTTTCACCTCCAATTCCGTTCGTTGAACCAGAGCAATTGACGAGCGGCGAGGAAAAAATGCGAAATCGGGTTGCAATCGGAATCTTATCGCTTTATCAGTCCGGGAGGAGGCCCGATAAGCTGTGGATAGCGGATCGATCGGCGAATGGGGTGATTCCTCTGGTTCTCTTTCGAGTGGTCGAATATTAGGATGTTCCCTGGGAATCGATCGAGGGGGATGAATTCTCGTTTTCAAATATCGCAGGGGGGTGGTGGCGGGGGACAGGGTTGATGGAATGGGCAGGGGCCTATGGGTTCGATGGGTCGTGCAATTTAATGAGATTTCGCGGGTCGATCGTTCGCACGATTAATTAACGAGCTCCGTTAATACCGTCGAATTATTATGCGCCGGGGTGCATACTTACGCGCGACCTTCCAGTCGATCACATCGCTGTCGCCGGTTCCCAGGGCCCTATTTCGGGGTGTTCCCCATTTCTTTTCCACCCACTCAGGGCTGCTAGCTTGAAAACAATGAGCGCTGGCAACGGCTCGCAAAAATGCTTGCGAATACCAAGTTCCTGCAAATATTTGCCATTCGTGCCCCCGGGGGCATTCTCGCCGGTTGGTTTCCCTGCCTCGGAGGGAGTCGCTGGATCGATCCTTGATGGAAAATTGCCAATAGGTGCACGTGGGGCGGAGCTATGGACAGGGTGCATTGATTCCTCTATTCCTCTAATGTAATTGATCCGTGCCTGTGTCGCGGGTAAATCTCCATTTGGGGTCACCGCGGTGCGCGATGAACTTTAATACCCGAATCCTCCGATGTATGTAAGTGCGTTACCAGTATCCCTGGAACTGGGATGGAAAGACCTACGGGGTAGGACCCTAAGTAGAACTACCCGGGAATAAACAAACACGACTCCCAAGTAGAGAGCAAACATTCCCAAGTAAAGACTTCCATCGCACGCTTCTGTAACTACCCCTAGACATACCACTGCCGCCCGTAAGAATTGGAACGCCCGCTGTATTTTCACAAAATACGATATTCGGTGCAGATCGAATACGTTTCACTGCTTTTAATTTAAATTACCAAACAAGGGGAGAGTTGCGAGAGCTCTTCAATAAATTTTCAAAGTTTTTCACAATTGTACTCCACACAGAGCAGGCGTTCTAATATTTATAAATGCCAGTGTAGAACTATCCCAGTATAAATATCAAAGATTTCTATGTATTCTTAAGCACCCCTTACAGCCACCCATAGAAACAGCTCCTTGAGCTTCCATTACTGTTAACGAACTGCTCCACCAATGGTTCCCCCAGCACCACATTTTCACCCCCTAAGATTCACTCAAGGAACTCGTTGCTGCGCCTGCAGGAGGGGCGATTCGCCGTGTCCATGGGGTCGTTACAGAAATTTCTATTAGCTTATGGAAGGGGCTCGACCTGACTGGCCTAGTGTTCGGTATGACCCGCCCTGACTCGGTTCCACTCGGTCTGAGAGGGTGACTCGCGTGTCCTGCGGGGTCCTCCCTGGAGACATTCCCGTGGCGACCCACGATCGATATCCGGACGGCTCTGCTCGTCGTGTGCCACCGTAGATACGCTCACATCCACACGCCACATCGTCGCGTGTTTTTACGCCACCCTCTATTATTATTAAACGCGGTTGCGTAAGATAAGAAAGCATCGATTGGCCAGCTGCACGCAATCCTCTGCACGTCCACCCCATCGCCAACCCTCCCTCTGGGTCGCTGCATTTTTTATCACCGGCGGGGCTTGTACCAGTCATTTCCTTTCTTATCAGTAACACGTCTTCTTAATATTCAGAGGTTTCAGTTCTTTAGAAGCATTCAACGTTAATGCTCCTTATGTCTAGCTTCCTCTTAGAATTCCAGTGGAGGTCGAAAGGAAGCGGAGAATTTTATTTAGGACCTGCAGCAAAAGGGGTGCAGCTCCATTCTTTACGGGTTTTCAGTTATGACTTGTATTACATGTAACAAAAATCCTACATCGTTTGGTGCACGTTTCATGCGATACTGATAATAAATAAGCGATTTATTGCAAATTCTGACTCCGCGCTCATTACGATATGTTGGAAAATGTGCCAAAAATATAAATAAAAACTTATCAACTCAATAGCTACTACTTACTCTGTGAAAATATATATTCTGGAAAATCCCCAATCTATGGAACATAAATTGTTGAGTTATAATTCTGTTTATTTTGAGTTATTAAATTTTCCTTTCACCAGTACCGCGCGTTATTTTTTTAAGGGAGATTATCAGGTCGTAGTTTGAAGAAAGTCGTCCACGGCTTGATACATTTGGATTTACATAGGGGGACTTCGAGGGTGGCACGCAATTCTCCGCGGCCGATAAGGGTTTGCATTTTCATGAGCCGTTTCTTTATGCGGAGCGTGCGTGCGAGATTTAGATTAGTCCTGTGCTTAATATGCGTGGTAATCGGGGGGAAGGGATCTGAATAGATGATTTTTGTGCCGGCGTGGCATTCAAAAGTTTCCAGCTGTAGCGCTGCGCTGATTAATCGTGTAATTCACCAGCATCGAGGTCAAATTTGTCCCCGACGGCCAGAGGAAATTCGAAATCACAGGATTCCCGCGTAAATTCATTAGCCCAGAGGCAGCCTCGCTCATTTTTCGCGCGCCACTGATTAACAACGACAAATACTTCCCGTGTTGAATTTAGCGCCGGGTGGAGGGGGTTGGCGAACCACCCCACGTTCTATAGCTGGCGTGTTGCGAATCTGTGCCACGTTATTCCGCGATATTTAATCCTCCGCGACTCGTACAAAACCCGACGACTCAATGGCGTGTGCTTTTTTTCCGCTGGTGGGAGGGGGTCGTCAACCCTGAAAGGCAACTGAACTAAAAAGCTACCGATTGCCGTTGAGCAGCGCAGCTCTGTTACAGAGGGTTAACGGTACTCGGGAAAGTGGCACTTCGGCCCTGTTACCCTCGCATTCCATTCGCTCGATATTTATTAAATCGACGCCACAGCCGATTAAACCCTTAGCCTGCAACAGCGCAGCCCTTATGTTCCGTAACACGTTGCTTGGCTCGAAGGTCCCCTCGCTTTGGTATTCTTATTAGAGCTTGGTGCTTGATGGTAAGATTAATTTTTTCTAAATTGTTCTTCGGCTTTGAGAGAAGTAGCAGGCATACACAGTGTATACGTATAGTACACGGAAAATGGAACGTTGGTTCGCTCGGGGGGCGTAGAATGGCGGCACGGGTGGTCGAGGGGGGTGGTCTCCAATTTCTCGCGATGCTCGCGATCATGTTGTACAAATTCGGCGCGCACGTGCGTGCACTCACGTTTTAGCCGGCGACGGGGATGTTGCGCGATGTAACACACCTATTTACCAGGGATCCCGTGTCTCTGTCGCGCCCGCCGTCCCTTGTTCCGCCCATGGCAGCTCCTAATAATAGCGAGCGGTACAGGACGAAAATAGGCCCGTGCAGAACTATGCAACACGCGGTTTCAGGAATTTCATCGTCTGCCGTACGCGCGACGGCCGTTTCCCTCGTCCTAATGAGACGGCGGGATCGCGCGGGAAGCAACGGGTCCGGGGTGTTCCACCAGGAAGCTGTTACTATAAATAATGATCGCGAGCACCGAACGGAAAGAAGCGCTCCTTTGAACGACGGATTTAGACGTTGCACGGAGACGCGTTTGATCTTCTGTTCCGCTTGGAATTGTTGCTCGAATGGTCCGGGTTAGGCGAGGGGGTGCTGCGTCGCTTGCGAGGGGGGCGCGCGTTTCCCGGCAGATCGGTGCAAAATTTCGTGGTTTATTCAACCAAAATCTTTTTTTAATTAAACTATTTTCCTTGACTGCGACCTTTTACCATTTTTTTTTCTGGTAAATGTACAGGACACCTTCTATATAGGTAGCTATGGAAATTTTGCATTATCCCGGATATCTTGGCACTCTTTGTGCTGCAGAGAGTATTTTTTTTGTGGAAAGGGGAAGATTTCATAGGGGTCCCCAGTGACCATCACTTGGAACTTAGAATTTTTAATAAGTATAACCCTTAGATATGCAAGCTTATTTGAATATTAAGTGCGTCGTTAAAGCGTGAAATAAGTATATTTCATGTAGAATAGAAAATGTGGGGCAATCGCGTTGCAGCCAGCGTTATAATAAGTGTTATTTGGGGGTGGTTGAACATAATTGGAGTTTCAGCCTGGGGTTACCTTAGATCCAGTATAGCCCTGGTGTACTTTTAACATAGATTTGACAGCGGTACAAATCAGAGTTAACATAGTTTTAATTCAGTGGATGGAAGTGAGACCTAGTTCAGTCCTAATTCGGACCTGGCCCAGACCTAAGTCAATCTAATTTAGTCTCAATAGACACCAGCCCATTCTAAGTCTAGATATAGTCTGGTTCGAGTCCAGAATTAGCTCAGCGTCCCTCCAGACTTCATCAAGATCTAATCAAATTGATATAATTCAGACTTCGACCAACAAGGCGACATTCCCAACCCGAAAGTTCTGATTTTAATGAAACTTCGCGTGAATTTACAGCAGAAATTTGCGAGCAGCAGTTTTTGTTTCCTCCGGGAAGATTGTTCAGTTTTTTGTGTTGTATCACACCACAAAAAGAAAAATAAGTTATATTAAAAGAAATGAAGAAACGCGACGATTTTAAGAATTGATTTCCCGGCAGAAAATCCCCCTCCCCCCAGAATTTTCGCTTTGGGAATATTCCCTTGCAAGTCTAATCCGTACCTAGTCCAGGCTTAGGTCAACCTGACGAAGTCACGACCCAGCTGAAACCAATTTCAGAGCTGGTTCAATCCTTCATCTACACACAACTGAAATGTAATCTAATTAATCTTCCTCAGAGCTAAGTAGTCCAGGTCTGATGTAAACCCAGATTTAATTTAACCTCACCCTCTTTACACTGACCCTTCCTTTATTCCACTATTGTTTAAAACAATAGTCATTCTCAGCCAAGATCTCTATTCAAAAGAACTTGCGTCTACTTCTATAAAAAATTAGGGAACTTCTACTATCCTTTGACTCATTTTTCCCTGCCCCAGAGCTTCTTCTTCCACCCCTGGAGCACTCCACTTCCGTTAGAAGTTAACGACCGCAGCACCAGTAAGCCCGACGCAAGGGAACTTCGCGTAGCAATCCGATAATCGTCCTCAGAGATTCAGACCGTCTTCTCCCGGCGAAGCCACAAAGCCTTAAAAGATCCACGCCCCATCAGCTTCTGCCTCCTAGGAGGCGCCCTGCAAGTGTTTTAATCCTAACGGGCCTCAGCTGCGGGGGGTTGAAGTTTAATCGATACAGCTGCAATTTCTCGGCCCGCGGAATTAAAATTGCACGCGCAGCGGTTGATATTCGTGTCCCACTGGGCTGGGGAGGGGGTGTGTGAATAATTGAAGGGGACTGCTCGTTACAATCGCACGTGAAATCGGGGATTAAGCTTGGAACGTGGCGGGGAAGATAGGGGATGGCGTGAACTGCTAGCGGGGGGTGGGCGAAAGAAATCGCGATGCTCGAGCTTGATCGAGCGTGTGCTATTGTTTCGTGGTGGGGGAGTGCTTAGGGGGGTGTAACGATCCTGTGGCATGTTTTAGAGCTGCTACTCTTGTTCTCTAGCTCGGTTGCAAATTGGAGGTTGATTCCATTCGAGGGTAGGTATTCAAAGTGCCTATAGGTATATCAACCCTGCGCGGTCACACGGGGCGTATCGCACCCCAGGATATGTATTTGCCAATATTTCTGTAAATTGACCTTCATAATAAAATTTAAAAATTTCCTGAATTTTCACAACGAAAAATCGTTTTTTTATATAAAAATTTACATTTCTAGATAAAGATTATTAGATTATTACGAATGTACATTTATCACTGGAAAATTAAAAGATTAAAAAATATGAAAATCGTAAGTCAAAAATGACGGTAGGGTGTAGTGGCTCTTTGTGACTAATTTGTGGTTATAAGAAGCTGCGACCACGGAGGGTTAATTCGCCATAAGAAATCAAGAAAGTCGTAATAATTTTATGTACTTTATCAACATTTCAACACGATCAACATTTATTTATGTGCTTTACCCTAATATTCGTTTTATATAAGTAGGCTACTCCTGTTAAAATAGTAATAATAGTAACAATAACCAAGGCATACCACCTACATACATTTTCCTCCAACTTCTCGAGTATGTATCTACCCAATTTCAAATCTCTACGTATCAATTTCGACGATATCATAAAATACAGCACACAGAGATATTTCGGCTGTTCCAGCCTTTGTTAATAAAACACTTCTACCCTGATTATCGAGTGGCTAACTCGGAATCAAAGGTGACACAAAGCCCGAATTAATTAACGCTGGGACCTTTGAATCGGCCCTCTTTAGACGCCCTTTTCGAGAACCTCTCCACGTAGCACGGAAAGTCGATCGTTTTCCGCGATCGTCCAAATTTCCCTGTCGTTTCCAAACACCAGGGGGGGGGGGGGGCTTGTCGATCGAAGGAAATACGAAACGGAGCGGGCTCGGCGTGGACGTGTCCCTCTTCGTGGCTTCCACCTCGCGGATATTATTTTTGGGCGGTTCGGATCGAAGGCAGACTTATTTTCGGCCGCGGTGCGCCGCGGACGGGCGTTTATATCGAAGTCGCTTCTTTTAATCTTCCAATCGGCCTGTTCGCGACTTCGCTGGAGGCAGATATCCCAGCGACGCGGCTATATTAGGGCCGTCAGGGCTGCTTCGTGACTCGCGTATCCCTATGTCACATCGTTAACGAGATTCGCTTCAGAATCAGTTCCTCGAACGGACCCGGACCACTTGTGAGCTTGATGTATCGGATTCTGGGGCGATCATCTTTGATTCGGTTGCTGGGACCGGGGAACACTTTATGTGCACGCTAATAGAGAAGGACAATAAGGTATTAGGGAAGTGAATCGCAATGTGGAGTGATAATGAATATTATTGAAGTGTAGGAAAGGAAGGTGGAGATTGAAGCAAGGTGCAGAGATGCACAGCTTTGGTTGATGAAGAGTTTTGTACGTCCAAGGTCCTCCATCTTTGAGAATAAAAAGATGCAAGACTACGTACGAGTTTTAGACTTCGAAGAGTTCGAGATCTTTAAAGATCGGCTGCCTTCGCGGTCTTCCTTCGTTGGGGTATCAAGGACTTGTTTACATACGGTGTAACGAGCATTTGGCGGCCGCGCGACGCGTTTGACTAATTCGACCGTCGACAGATCGAGCGAAACGGGAACTCGATGGGAGGAAAGCGACGATGGAGAGGATAGTCGCACGGAAATAATCTCGTGGGTGGAACTCTATAGTTCCTGGTGGCACTGATGCGCACTAGCGCGACTAGATATCTCTGCTGCTAGTTACTTCGAATATTCCTAAAACCTTAAGGCGAAGGAGGAGATATCAGTTAGTAGAAATAGATATGTACATGGTAGTGAAGGGAGTTAACCCTCGGCTGTCGCAGTGTGTCGAAATGATTTGACTTCGAGGCAAAACATATTTGCGGCATCATTGAAAATGGCACTACTGTTTAAACATCGTGACAGTTTAAATGTTAATTTCCAACGATATATTCTACAATGTTCAAACTTTCTCTCAGAATTTCTGCGACTTAATTTAACAGATAGTCTTTAAATAGCAGCTGATTGAATATTAGCTTGGGTCGGAGCGACCCAGTGTGACAACTAAAAAAAAAATAAATAAGTGTGACAACCGAGGGTTAAAAAGGAATTAGCAGACTATTTACCGTTTCTTGAAATCTCAACAAATCTTCCCCTCGTCATTGGATTATCCCAAATCCCTTAAAAACCCCAAAGACCCCTAAAAAAATTTCACCCCTTTGAAACTTAATCCCTAGTCTCAACACGGCCCTACCATATGATATCCCACACAAAGCGTGAAAATTCGCTCCGCTCGTCTTCCACCGAAACGAGGCAGGCAGAACTGTTCGCGATACGGTCGATGCGATTCGAATCGTCTTGAAGCCCATCACTGGTTTCTAATTCAATAGCAGTGGCGCGCGCTCGCGCGTGCAGCGGTATGTTTAGACCGGCTATAAATAATTGACGGCGCCAGAATTTCGCTACACCAGCGGAGAAATGTCACAGTCATAACCGCGTGCCCGTCGCGGGGATATTGGAGTCGTATATCGGGGGCATTCGCGATTATTGTACGGGCGTGTGCGCGCGTTTCGAACGGCCGCGGGTTATCGCCGCGAAAATTACGAGCCCCGCCTGGGAATTTGAACGCGCGTAGACGCGATCCCCGGCCCCGTTATCGATACCATTTTTCTCTCCGTCCACGGGCAGCACCGCGTTATCCCGCGGTGGCCACTTCTTTATGGCGCGCACGCGGTGGTAGGAAAATTGCACCCCTTCGAAATTGTAGAACAGAAGTGTCGGAGATGTACAGTCGGGAATGATTCCTGGCCGTTTAAAGGCAATTTTGGGGGTTATCGATGGCGAAAGCTCGGTTCGATTGGTTTCTCTGAGTGACGAATTAATTTAGGTGGTTGAAAGTTGGAAGGCTTACAAGGAAACATTCCCAGAAACAGCTCGGTACATCTACTTAGTAAATATTGGTGCGCTTAATAAATTTATTTGTACTGGGAATAAATTTACCTATCGCGTCACTCGAATACTTAGCGTGTTTTACTTCTGCTTCTACGCAACGCTTGAGTAGAATTTGTTGAAAAATTGAGAATGGTGGAATTCAGGCGCAGAGACTCGCTCACGGAGTCTCCAAGGGTTATCTTTTTGTGGTGCTCCACGTCGAGGACACTTCTTCGGGATCGATTGCACGGGCTGAAACAATGAAACTGTTCCGTATAAGCTCCGGGCTGGCGAGCTTCTGCGAACTTTCTGCTCGCGAAGTGCAGGGAAATCTCGTTATCCGAGAATAATTAAAGGGAGCGGTCGTTTGGATTAAACGGGGCTCGGATTAAGGTTTTATTGTGCGCGTAAAAACGTCTTCGAGGATTGCCGTCCGTGTTATATCGCCGCCTGGAGCAATCTCTGACTACGAGGGGGACAGATTACTAGCAGGCTGGAGTGGATTGGAGTGGAACAGAGGGAGCGTTTTAAATTTTCATTAATACCCAGCGGACATGCTCCCTACCCAAACGAATCTTCCCCCGTAAATCACACACCCACTTTCTCCTCCAAAGACTCAGCCAGTCTTTTCATGCACCCTGCTGTAACTTAAGTACAGCAGCAATAATAATTGCAGAAGAAGAAATCTAAAAGACTCTGCAGCTATCGGAAACCTCCGTCATAAAAAATCGCTGCTGTCAACCCCTAAAATTTCGCCAACCAGTTCGCCATCAAGCCGTATTTCTGGCCTCCCGTCAGAAATAATGCCTGGTAATCGTTAATCCATACGCGTCGTCTGGACCGTGTCTTCCCGCTGCTATAACAAAAGGAACCAGTCCCCTTAAGGTGTCCTCGCGAGCCGTTCCTCGAGCTTCCGTCGTGTCCTTGCCCCGTGACGTTAAGACCGAGCGCTACCCACGTCTCTGGTGGCATTTCGTCGGGACGTCTGCTTTGATGCTCTCAGGGAGGGTCGCGCACGTGGAGGCCCAGCCTTGAGCAAGGGAGGGAGGGTGACGTGAAAATTTTATTCGAACCCTCGCGGAACGCGCAGTCGCTTGACCCCCTTTCGGGCCGGATCTTTATTCGCCCCCTTACGTGTTCCTTCCAGGCCTCCGTCGATTGTTGTCTAGTTAATTTGGCGCTCGAGTGGAAGCAACACGGTCCCCGTGTGGGAGTAGTTGGGCTTTTGGCGTAGATGCATTACACACTTGCGCATAGGTACTTCTTGCGGAGGGTGGTGAGGTAATTAGCTCTCAGTGCTACTGAATTTATTGCGGATATGATGAGTGCAGACTCTGTTCGTTGACCAGGGTCACAGGGTGGCTGTATCACTTTCCAAAGACGCTTTTTAAAATTTTTCAAGTCTTCTACACCTTCGCTAGTACTCACTGGAGCGAATCAGTCTTCCTCGTGTTTGGAGCTTTCGATTGTAAAACATTCCAGCTGCCCTTGTGGATGTATCGAACTCTTCCATCCCTCGATAAAATTCGAAAACTCTGGCTGCGATTATTTTGCACCCCGTTTGGCCCATCGTCCCAGGAAAAATTCATTCCGCCGACTAGGGAGCGACCCTTTGTCCGAGTGATTAAGGGACCAGGGAAACAAAGGGGCGAATTTCGTGGCGTTTCAGGGTGCGCGCGGCGACTGTCAGGTTCGGAAGGCATTGTCACTGGAACAGCAGCTGATATTCTTGGAAACTGGGACGGCGAACTTTATTCCTGCCCGCGAACAGCTCGTACCCGCTTCCGTCTGCATTCATCCGCGCGCTGCTCACTGTCGATCGCTGGACTGCCGATTCCCCAGTTCTCGCGCCGGAAAGAAGGCAAGACCGCGATAAGCCGGCCTGATTTTTCGCCGCTCGCCCTTGTCTACATTCCTCCCTGGTTATAGGCACGGCCAGCACGGTTCCTCTAGACTTTACAGTGGCGGTCTAAAGAGAGCTTAAACTATTAACAGTAATAAGAATAAGTGGAGAATTATCCGTGATAAATTTGAATTTATTTGCAAGTCGATTACAAATTGATAGATGGAATCATTTATTATTGGAACTACGCGCGAGCTTGAAACAGAAACCCTATTTGCGTCCGCAGAATTCACAGTGAAGGCAGCAATAAAATGGCATTACTGTCGGTTAAGCAAGGATGCATATAGTGACAAGCAAGTCGAAGAGAAAGTTTCAGTCGTTAAAGCCTCGCTCTCCTTGAAACGGGGTTAGACCACTGATTATCTTATGGCGATTTCGTTTGACGCTAAGTTCTCTGGTGGCCAGTGCTGCCCTGTAATCATGAACGTCTGTCAACAGCCGAGCTTACTTGGAACAAGTGACCAAGTGCACCTACTTGGCCACTGTAGCAGCTAAGTTAGTTACGCGATCGTTACTGCTCGCGCGAACAAAGACGCGTGCACCTTAATCGCTGGGCTCCATTACCCTCCTCTAACATAATTACACGATAATGGGTCATTCCTCTGTTATCGATGCTGAAACTTTTTCAAGTTTAACCGTCTGAAACGAAACATTATGGTCTCTCTACCGTGGCAATGCGGGGAATGAGGGTGTTACAGTCGGAGAGTCTGCTATAGTCGATCGTTACCCTTCTGTCGCAAGTAGCTGATCACTGTGCGATAATTTAGTAACTGATAATATACATAAGTCTGACGTTCTATGTAAATATCGTTGTGTTCAAGGAAAACTACTGTTTTTTTTTATTATTATTATTCGTCTTTATTATTCATCACGGGAAATTTATGTGAATTCAGTAATGCAGTAGAATAAGAGGTGAAGGCGAGGCTGCAGTGTGAACACTGTTAATAAATATTATATAACTACATCTAAATCTAAACACGTCAGAGTGGAATTATATTAGAGTTTAGGGTCATTCAACGAGCGATATACCGTCGTGCGACGGTTGTGCGGTACGACAATACTGCCGCAAAAAATTGCGACACGTGTGAATCTCTCTATCATGAATATATGTACCGGTACGGAATCGCAACGACGCCGCATCGCTCGTCTGTCAATTCACTTCTTATAACGTATGACTAAAACGATCGATCCGAATGATCGACAGCGATCGAGGAAAAAGGAGTAAGATATGCTCGTCGTAGTGATTCAGATCGTATCAAGGATTCAGCTCGAAGGATTTGCCTTCGATATAAGGCGAGCGTAACCTCGATTCCAAATCAGATCGTCTCCAGTAGGAGAAGTAAGAAGTGACGCTGAATTCTAAACTGCTGCGGAAACATTTTACTTTTCGTATCTCATAGGACTTGAATCTTTTTCCCTCGCTTCTGAGATTTTGAAAACATTACCACATGGTTACGTCTGTCTCAGATCATTTCCTCCTGCAATCCTAAGTATTATAACTGCACATTCATAGAATTTTCAGTGTCACAGTAATTCCTAAATAACATGGCAGAGGTGATATCAAAGAAATATGCAGAACGCGTTCGATAAACCGTGCTCACATCATTCTTAGACTCCGCGCTGCAACCTTAAATGATTCATAGAAAATTCAGCTTCTCTCTATCTGAAGAGATGATACCACAGAAGCACTCGGAACACGTTGCAACCAGCGGATTCGTGCCACTTATATCATCGACAGCGACGAAGTTAGACGTCCGGGTTCACCTATCGTCTCCACATTCCATCGCTATTTTATCGTCACTGCGGCTGGTTCACGATCCCCGCGTACGTTCCCGACGAAAACGTGACTCCGCGACGAATGTCTGACAGCGTCGTAGCCGGGAATTTTTTCACGTCCGTATCAATGTCGATACCCATCCATCTGCGGTTGCTGTAAAACAGGCCCCGGGGGAGTCGATTACCGCGAGGAGGCGACCTTTCCTGGCAGGAAACGGCGAAATAAATAATTGATAACGCCAGTCGCGTGCGGTCGGTCGCCGGTCGGCCAGCCACTCGGCTGGATCCTCGGCGATCCGGGATCCGCAGTCTCCTTGGAATCCCGAGACGCGCGGTCGATCTCCGATGGATCGCGATCGACCGGGCGCCCCAGTTCCCTGGAACCCGATACGGGGATATCGATTTGATGGACAGCTGGGGGATTGTGTCAGCTTCTACAGTTTCCTGGCACCGTCGCACGGCGGAGGGTTGAAACTGTATCCCGTTGTGGCCTTTCTGGCGGAGCTGGGTATGGGACTTGACAGTTCCTGGCTCCTGTTGCGAAAGCAATTTTATTAGTTCGGGGCGCGGGAAAGGAAAGGGAGGGGAAGGAAATGTTTTTGGGCGTTGATATTAGGGCGAGTTGGATACTGGTGACGTAATATTTGCGGTACTCGGGGTTCTAGGGCGTTGTATTGTTCTTGTTCGGAGGTTCCAGATGTTGCTAGCGTTACCTTTGGAGATGCGCATCAATTTGGAGGTGGAGATTGTGATATGAACGCTTCGGATGGCGTGGGCGTTTTTCCACGCCGAGGTACTTGCATGCTGTGCGCTGCTTGCTCTATTCAAAGTGTTAGTGATGGGATATTTGGAGTATTTTGGGTATAAGGGCGTAGAATTATTCTTGCTCGAGGGTTGCAGGTGTGGCTAGTGTTAGCTTGGAATATGTGCATCGACTTGAGGATTTAAAAAATATGTTATTAGAGTGGTAGACTTTTATCGCCTGGTGTATAGTTGCCTTAGACGGTGGGCTACGCGTACAGGTGTACGATACCTTTTTTCTCTGATGGATATCAGATATAGTTGGCGTTTATATACGTCCTAACGAGCCCAGCAGGACGACCGGGGGTTTCCTCGAAGCTTACACAGTTGACTGTCGAAAATAGGGGAGAGATTAAGGTCACTTTATTCGCCTCCGGCGCCATAAAGATTAGCGGAGCTCCTGGAGTTTTAGGATTAACGCTTCCTGCTTCGTAGAAATTTCATTCGAGATTTCCTCTGACTTGTGTGCGCGACGTGTCGCAGGTGGAGTGGATTATTCAGAGAGCTTACGTTCCTTTGCCAAAGCTGAATTCGAAACCCTTTGGGACGTCTCTAGTTCGGGGAGATAACACCATGGTAAATTCGAATGGTACATAGCTGATTTCGATCCGGCGGTAGGGTGGCGCGCCAAGAACGATTTTCAACTTGGAAAATGGTAAATATTAAACTTCTGGAGCTAACTCCCTCATTTCCCTTCATTTCACTGCAATTCGTCGTAATTCACCTTCGATAAAATACCTCTAGTCGCCTCATCTCTCGATAGAAGACTCTCGACGGACTTTCAACTTAGAATATTTGAGGCTATCAGCGCAATAGTGGCGTAACCCCAAAACTTTTGTTTTGAGAGAACGGTTAATGAAATAATTGTAGTTTTAAAGTCGTTGCTTAAAATTTTTATTTTTAGGTACCTAGATACGTTTTTTTTTACAAAATATAATTGCTAAGGCATATATTATTAGTATATAAAATAATGACCAATATTAGACAGGCCAGTTTTGCGATGTAAGTCAACAAAATGCACAGTGCAAAAGCACGTTTTTGTGCCCCCATTTTGTGTATGTTTTTGTGGGGTTGCTCAGGACACTATAGAATTTAAATTTTGCTGTATAAAAAGTGGTTTAGGCTGAAATATCAATTCACTAAAAATTGTGGGTTACACGCCACTATCGCGCAGATAGCCTCGTTTAAAAGGCTAACCTTCTGCTGATCCCTGCCACTTGTCCCTTCCCTCCACCTACAATACCGCAATCCACCTCCGACAACAACCCCTTCCAGCCGCATCCTCTCGATAGAATCAGCACAGACATGACTTATCTCGTCGCGGGCCAAAGAAACCGTGTCACGCGCGAAGTATCCACTCCCGACGTTTTCAAGGTTCCCATTCCCCCGTGCGCACGGTGCTCGACCTCGCAGCGTATCGTAACTAGCCCCCCTTACAAGTGACCAATTAGTGCCTAGTATTAAATTACGCCCCCTTGCGAGCAACCGGAACACAAAGACAAGTGACATTGTAGGCGCGAAAAACAGCCCTGAAGAGGGCAAAGAAAGGGAAGCCATTCTTCTCTATTTCCAGACACCACCCTCTCGCCCATTTCCTCTATTTGCGAGCTACCTAAACCCGAACACCCTCTGAAACGTCACCCAGCCCCCTATCCCCGGCGAGCCTCTTCCACCAATCTTCCCCACGCGCTTTGATCGAATAAGTTTCACCCCCCAGCGAGGGACGAACTCTCATCAGCCGCGTGTCGCGCTGGGGATCCAAAAGGACCGGGCTGTTAGACAAAATTACTCCCTCAACGATTCCATCGCGACGTGCAGCCGCGAGAAGCCCAGGCGGAAAGTATCCGGCGACTTTGAATTTCTTTTGCGAGGCTGCTTTGAAACGTCACTTCCCAGCTTCTCCGCGCGTTCGTTGGCTTCGGAGGCGTCGGCCACTTGGCGCGCCCTCGCGTCAAAGGGCGCGGAGGGTGTTCCAGTTCGAGACGATTTAAATCAAGTATTCGCTAATAACGCGGTACAAGCGGGACCGCTGATCCGCGAGCCTCCGTCTCTCGAGGTCGAGCGGAGAACGCGCAAGAGCATCCTCGAACCTCCGAGCGACGTTCGCGGTGACTTTTCAATCCTGACAGCCGTTCGCTAATTCCTCTCACTCTCGGCCCACCCCGCTGCACTCTAGGAACACTCGGACGGGAGAAATGAAGGGTCGAGGCGCATCAGAAGTGGCTGCAGGTGATCGTTGCTTGAATTAAAGGCTCGTCGCCTTGTTACCTGGAGGATCACTTCCGCCGAGGGAGCAATTGGAAATTTTCACTCCAGCTGGTTGAATACGGGATACGTTTAAACTAGAGGTGTGCGGGTACCCGACTTTTCGGGCTCGGGTCGGGTAAAGTCGGGCGAGCTCGGACGGGGGCCCGGGACAGACGGGCCAACGGGTATTCCGAATAAAGGTTCTTCATAACTCTTTCAGTCAGAACCTTTATATAACAGTTTGAGACAGTTATTTTCGAAACCTATTCAAGCCCTGGTTTAAACCTGATGCACCTTGCAGCTCTTCTCTGCGAAACGTTGCCGCTCGATGCTCGCTTTGGCTTTACTTTAAATTAAAACGCGGCGCTGTGAGTTGAGAGTCAAAGAAGCCTGGGGCAAATGTATCATATCCCATCGTGTTTCCTTTTTATCGCTTCATTTCCGCTGAGAAAATCTGCGTTACCCGCGGTGCCAGTGGGGTACGAAATCCTCCGCTGAGCCCCCTCGCGAAAAGACACGCGAACGAACGACCCCCACTCGGTTTGTCAGACAGGCAGGCGTTGCTTCCATCGTTCCGTGCTTAAATAGCCCGGCTAAGGCATAATTTAGACACTGTATACAGTAATACCGCTCCGCTTTGGGCACCATTACCCAGTTACCTCCTATTATTGGGAAATCCGAGTTAAATCTGCCAGGCGGCGGCCCCTGAAACCGGGCGAATCGATGAGGAAGGAACCTAACCGAACCGGGTTGCTTACACCTGCATTAACACGCGATCCCATCGTAAAGCGTATTTTTATCCCACTTTGAGCGTTGACGATTATTTTCTTGTTTGCATTTCCCGTTCGCGCGGCAAGCGTTGAACCCTCCCCTGCGATTCGCCGGTATCTCCGCCGCCGGTAAACAAACCGGCGATATTGATTAGGAACACCATAAACCCACGCCCCCGCGGGCGGAATCCGCGGCAATAAAACACGCTCGATCTGTTAATTCTCAACTTAAATTTCGTGACTTCAGAGGCACTCCACGTATCGCCGTTCCGAACGCGGGAACCGCGGCTTTAAGCGTGCTCCGTACTCGCGCGCAATTGTACGCGTGGGATCGCGGCTTAATGCCCAACCAGTCCCTCATCGAAAGCTATCGTTTAACCGCGCTCTTTTCGTCCCATCCGCAATTTCGAATGACACGGTTGATTGAATCGTGCATTGTCTATTGGCACACATCATTTGCAACGTCGATTCGCCCGCAAACCAGTTAGCCGTCACTGCGATCTGACAGCCTGTGCCGTTTCCACGCCGCGCGGCGCCCACTCGGAAGGAAAAATTCGGGATCACCTAGGCGAGCGTATCGACGCGTATCGACGGCAGCTCGTCACGGTTAAATAAACTGTCTGGCCAAGAAGGTGTCTCGATATCGTGTATCGGCTCTCCACAGCCTGGGCTCTCATTATTGGGCCAGGAGATTTGCATCGTTCCATCGACAGAGAAACGGCGTGCGCGGGACAGGTTCGGGTTGCTCCTCGATTCTATGCATTTTAAAACTCATTGTTCGAAGAGGGGGGGAGGGCCGGGGGATTGGATATAGATTGGAAACGTACGAAAGGGTTGGCTCTCTATCGATCTCGGGGCTCGAACTTTGATCCTTCGCTTCTCCAGCGAAACCCGCACTGACGTTTAATCAGCGTACGTCGATACTCATTTCTGGCCTCCGTTTTCCACCTCTCTACCGCGTTACGATTCATTGGGATAGGCGTGTGGAATGCACGGAGAAGAGTTGATGTTAGTATTCCGGTATATGTAGATTCCAGTTCACCCGGAGTGGGATAAGGGTAAGATTGCGCGAGTCGGTATTGAACGCCTGGCTTTCGCCCCATAGGACCCCGTCACACGTACGGGAGCCCGGGTTTGGTTGTCTCATTTTTTCATTCTCATTTTTTTACGAGTTATAGCTGCAGGGAAGATCATTCAGACATGGTTTATTATAAACTAGGTACGTCCAACTTTATAAAAAAAAATTGGTTCTGTGGATTTCGTCAATCAGATTAGGAGCTAATTCGCATTATTTGCTGGAACTGTTTTGTGACAATATACCCCCAGGTTGGATTGGTTGTCATAAATGTAGATAGCTAAATTTATTAATACAAAGCCGATTCAATTAAGGAAGTAATATCATTTTTTATTGTAATTGTAAATGCTGTAGTCCTGAATACTAAATTAAACTTAGAAACATTATTAACAAACAGTTTACAACTTTATCCCTGAACCCTAATTTCTCTGGGTTTGCTTTCTGAATGCATAGCACGAAAAGAAACAATGACTCGTCGTGTCTTCATACGACTCCGCAGCGAATTGAGTGATTGGAGGAGGAGGCTGTGATATGTTTACGCGTCGCCATGGATTATTAGCACGTTCCTATTGTTTATAGTTTCTTTTTTATAGCGGTTGTGACAACCATACCCGGTCTCCCTACTTCTAACCTTCTCAACGCACTTGTTTCGAATCCCCTTTTTCATCTCGAACGTTATTATCGCACTTGACGCTCTTGACTCGACAAGTGGCACCCCAGACCAAGATTAACCATCCCGTTCCTCGTTTCTTCGCGCCGCAGTGCAATTCGGGGTGGACGTTGGAGGGAATGGTACTCGCCTTAGCATTTGCTTGAGATTACGCGTCACAGTGGCAGACGTCGATGTCCAGCTAGCCTGATCAGGGCTGTGCCCACGGTCGTCCCGCACACCCCCCTGACGAGGAACGCGGAGAGATTGCCGTGGAACGAAGTATCGACCGACTAAAGCCATCCCCGCCCGGCCAGGGCGACCAACCCCCGACCAACCCTCCCTCCGCGGCCTATACTCGGCTTTCCTGTATTCTACCTTCGCCATCCTCGCCCCTGCGTGCCGCTGGTCGCGTACCCACGGGGGCTGAACAGGGCGACGAGCCCTCAGGACGTTCCAATGGAAATTCGACCATTGTAAAAAGACATCCCTACAAAAAAACTTCAAAAAAGTAAAAAAATTACGCCAAGTACACGAAAAAGTCGAGGACGAAAAAGAATATCACCAAAAAATAGAAGGTAATAATTACAATATAAAAAAAGATGTGGAATCAACAATATTTACTCCAGATACTGTCCTGAAACCACTGCAGCGAAGTCGTAGAATCGTGGAAGTGTTTTTAAGGTACATATGCTTGGAGCATCGATAGAAAAATGAGAAGGCGAGACTCTCAGCTTCAATCAGAGCCACTGCTCGTTTACTTCGCGTCCTTGTTATTTTATTTGCGCGACAGATTCAATTGAAGACTTCTTCTTCGGAGGGGATTCGATTGAAAACTTCTTCGCGGGAGATTCGATTCGAAACTCTTCCTTCGCGGGAGACTCGACTCAAACTCCTCCTTCATGGGAAATCTAACTCGCACCACTTTACACTTACCCTTCCCCGGCTCGTACACTCCCACACTTCACCCCCAGCCTCCTCCACCCCCAGGTCCCATGAATAAAAACTTTGGCGGTCAGGACGCAGTGCCTCAAAGATTTACTCGAAGACGCCTCCGCGTGCAGGACGAAGGTGCCGCGTACAGATGTGGGTCGTCGACATCACCGACCGAATCGTTAATACGTATCGGTGTACAGAGGGGAGGGCTTGTCTCGACCGTGTCAAAGCCGCGGTAGCCAACGATTCATTCTTCCTTTCTACCGCCCCGTCCCCCCTGTGCTTTCTCTTTTACCGGGCCCACCGCACGGCAGCTCTCCTTTTTGCATCGCGGCCGCGGATGAATGCGAAACGTCGGGCAGAACTATTGCAGCCAGCCTCGGCTCGCCGCTCCATTGTTCTGCACGCTGCTCGGCAGACAGTTGACACGGAACAGCGCGACACAACGATACACACGCCTGCGTCACGACAAAAAAAGGCGGGAAAAAAGCTTTCAAGCGACGACGAGCTGCGGGGGGAGATGGGGGAGGAGGTCGGAGGCAGGGGGGCAGCTTTGTTTGGCGGCTGAAAATGCCTTGGGGTCAGCGTGAAAGGGATTTATGACGATGGGACGATCGCGTAAGAAGGGTCGGGTAATAGTTGCATGGAAATTGGAGCCGTTACCCGATTCCGCTACGTGCATCTACACCTGCAACCCCTTCCCGCCCCTTTGATCTAAATAGAATTCTTCGAGGAGGTACCCAGGGGACTCAGGCACCTCGAAATAATAATATTAAAAAAGAATTTTTCGCTGCTCAATAATACACCTGATAGTCTACGTCACTGCTACAGGTATAGCAACGCTACTGTTATTCAGAAATCGACTAATCTAAGGGTTCCCTTGTATAAGCATTTTCCTGAAAGTCGTGAGGTTTAAGGATTCACTGGTGACCCTCGTGAATCAGCGTGCTAAGTATTAATGAAGACAACTGGAGTATATACTTGTCTCGAGTTCCCCCAAGCCTCCCCCATAAATCCTGCTGCATCGTCGATTAAACACGTGCTCGTTGTGCGCACGATTGTGTAAACTGTAAACGTTTCGACGTCGCGATATCGCGGTTCCGTTAGTAGGTTGCCGGCTTCAAGCCTATTTTACCCCCAGCTGCACTCGGATGCAATTAGGGGGCCGTGTACAGAGGAGACGGTAGAGAGGGTGGGCAGGGCTAGGCGGGAAGCGGGGGATCAACTGAATTTCCGCTTTTTCGACTAAACAGAGGCGATCGTGATACGGTAACGGCTTGCACGGCAGGCAGACGTCCCTAGGGTAATCATCTTGCGAGCACTCCGCCAGTCGTCGGTTAGCCGCCGTCCGACTTCTTATCCATTCGAGGGCGCGCAATTCTTTCGCTCTCCAGCGGACGGAGGAACTTTTTGATCGTTAGACCCGCTTCCCACTGCCCTCAGCGCGCCGGTTACTTCTCCAAATCAGCTAGCTGGGACGTAGGTACCCACGAGGGGTCATTCGGTTTACGGGCATTCCCAGATCCTTTAAGCCCGTTAACTCGGAGAAAGGCAGGGTTATACGATCCTCCTGCCCCCCAATTTGAATGTAACCATTTATCAACGAGAAATCAACCCTACGGGACTCCTAGCGGAGACGAGTTCGAATTTTAATTCGTGTCTGGCGATCGGCCTCGAGTCAGCCGTGTCACTTTCTACTATCTGCCTTATTTTAAGTATCTAATCTTCGATTCTAAAATTGGCCCTCGTTCGTTCCGAGCGAAAGCCCCTGAGTGGGTCAACCCGGCCCCAGTTGCCCTCGAGTCTCTCCCCTCCCTGTTATTTGCGAAAACAGTGGAAGCCAACTATCGGCGGGGGCAACAGTACCACTTACAGCGCCGTGTAACCCGATGGCGTGTGCCACGCATGTATGCAGGCGGGCCGTTTCGCGA
Source organism: Andrena cerasifolii (assembly GCF_050908995.1). Taxonomy (NCBI): domain Eukaryota; kingdom Metazoa; phylum Arthropoda; class Insecta; order Hymenoptera; family Andrenidae; genus Andrena; species Andrena cerasifolii. Next base: position 9,492,711 of record NC_135124.1, on the reverse strand, counting down.
TCGCTGGTCGGGTAGAAGTAGGGCGGCCAGTAAGTGCCTATGCAAAGTGCAGGAACACGTTTTACGATGGATCACGTGACAGGGTGATCCGACTCACCCCCGCTACGCAGCCCGCCGGGTTAGGATTCTGCGGGGGTGTGCGCGCGCAGCCGCCCGTTTTAGCAACACGGCTATTTAGCCAGCTTCCACCCCCCTGGACGATAAGGAAGACTATGCCAAGTCGGATGCGACGTCGATGTTCCCGCTGCCGCGGATCTTGTCGAGTTATTAAAAGTTTCCAGGCGACTCCCGGCACTGCCCTGAAAGCCTGCATAGAAAAATGATAAAATTGCTGGGGAGAGCCTTTCACGGGGCAGAGGTTTAAGGGAAGGGACCGGGTAAGTTGACGTCTGATAGAGACGGCCGAAGTTCGCAGATGTACAGAGGCTTTCATTATGGATTCAGTATCTGTCGACCGTACAGCAGCCTCGCCAAAGCTGGATTTGCCATGGCGAGGGGCTGAACCCGCGGCTCCTGTCGTGTTATTAAAAGTTCGCCCGGGGTTGTAGGAATTTTGTCGTGGGGCTTGATGGGGCACCCCTGTGCACTCCGCAGAGGAGGATCTTGTTGAAGTGGGTAGCTAGTGGGTGACTTATGGGGGCGTTCTACTTTGATCGGCCGAAAAATTAAGCTGTTAAAGATTTTTTTTCTCAATAAATCTTTTTTAATAACACTTGACGGGAAGTAGGTAGCGTACAAGTAAACATTCACTTGTAGTGAATGGAGTTTCCCGATTTGGAATATATTTTTTTAAGTACTCATAGATTTTTTATTAAGCGAAATTACCTTAGGTAATTTTGTTACACAAAAAATAACATCCTATTCGGATTCAGCACCACAAAAAAACACGAGTAAAATAGGTCCATTGCAGATATAATTTTCAGGATTTCTTAGTTACTATGAGTGCTTTAAAAAAATATATTCCAAATCGAGAAACTCCATTCACTATAAGTGAATGTTTACTTGTTAGGTGGTCTAGGCACAGAATCGTTAGCTAGAACAGGAAAAGAATTATCTTATAGATTTGATCACGTGTTAGACAGTACTGGAAATATTTATTGCATCACTCTCAACTTTACTTAGTACGCAGAATTTTCATAACAATATGGTCTTCCTACATATGTTTAGGTACTGATTCAGTGCATAACCGATCAATTTTAGTGCTTACTTTGCGAGATAGAGCAAGTGGCGATATTAGGAACACGGGCCACATAGGTAAATCAGATTTAACAGAAAATAAAGAAGCCTCCAAGGGTATCCATTGTACGTCCATCTCTATCTCATATCTGCATCGTAAAGTCCCCGGACGTCCGCTCCATACCCCCGAGACTTTATCCAAGTCGGAAAACCAAAGACATTGAGGTGTCCAGCATCGGAAAGTGGAAGTTCCTAAATAAACAGCGTCGGTTACGACCAGTGCTTGCCGACTTCCGTCATATATGCACCGAGGAGAATCCAAGGATCCGTCGGCTTCATAAAACAGAAATATAACCAGCGATACGTAACGCCGCACGCTCGTAAGCCGCGAGGAGAATCGATCAACGATAAACCGGCCGTACTGGGACACGTTTATAGCCGGTGCTCCCGCAGGTTACGCGTCCACCCTGGTAGTCTACCCACGGCAAGATAGGTAGGATCGCGCAAGTATTTAAAGGTATCGACGCTCCGCCGTCGCAACCTCGCCCGCCGTGGCAGCCGAGCCAAGGCTTTGAGGGCCCATAGTCGATCTTGCACGCCCTACTTGCACGTCTTGTCGAGCAAAGTGGCTCGATTCAAGGCCGTCGCTCGACCAACCTTTCTGCGTCGCTGGCTTCCTCTCTTCCATTTCACTCCCATCCTTTCCCCCTGCTTTCTCCCATCCACTTCACCGTGGCCCTCCGTTTCCCCCGCGCCCTCCGGACTCCCAAGGATAACTCTAAAGGTCTGCGCACACATATCGCGTAAGAAGAAGAGGGGCGTAGAAGGTCTCTTCTTTTTACCACTGGCACCACGGATACGGAACTGACACGGAACGGATATGTGTGCGCAGACCTTAAGGGTGCGTTCCGTTTTGGTTACAGCGCGCATTAGTGGTGCAGAGAATTCCCTAGAATCCTTTCATTTCCGATTCAGCGAGCTTCCAGCAAAGGCCGAAACTCAGACGAGAAGAAGTTACTGTGCGCATGCGTATTTGTTTCTGCAATCTTTGATTAGTTGAATCTCTCTGTTTCCACTAGCCGATACAATTTAATGAAAAGTAATAAAAACAATTAATTCTCTAATGATTACAACTGCCACGTCTCTACGTTATTGTTTTGAAGAAACTTCATCTCATGATTTTTTTTTAATAAAAATGTATAATTATATACTTATTACCTCCCGAAAATGTTTTTCGAATATTAATCTCGAATATCCCGGAACGATGCGTTCTATATAATCTGACATAATCTGTCAATTTTTAGGCAAACATAATCTCTCCGCGTGTTATAATTAATGATGTGTACCTATAATATTTCCGATTCTAAATGGCAAGTTAATATCACCTTCATTTTCGGTTTCATCAGACGAATCGCAGCAGCTGATTGCATTATCACTATTATTTAATAGTATCGGGGTTAACGTAAACATCGTTTCTTTATCCATGGTAGCATCCAATTTGATTTCGCATGAAACGCAGGAAAAACCGTCCCGTTTTTGAGAACGTATGAACCGCAGTAATAAAACGGAACGATATGAATGCGCGCAGCGACTGCGCTGCGTGAATCGGAACGAACCCTAGAACAAGTCGCTCGACCGACAGTTGCGCTTGGCTTAACTTTTAACCCTACAGTGCACGCGTTTTCATGATATTGAACAAAAATTCAGATGACAATGTCTCGTAGCGATAAACAGATATTTGTTCAGTATTTCATTTTCGTTATTAAATATCTTTCTTAATAAAATTTTTCTCAAAACATCCATGCATTTCTATGTGCAATGGTGTAATTTTAATATCGACGTGCACTGTAGGGTTAACGCGCTTCCAGTATCATTTTATCACTTTCGCTCCGACGTCATAAAATAATCGAAGGGTCCAAGTGTCCCCGAATGTTTGCCCAACGCGGTCGATGAAGCGCGACAGGCTTGAAGCGACGTTTCCCAAAACCTTGCCCAGCTCGAGGTGCAAATCTCGACGAGCTTTGAAAGTCTCTCAACTCTCTGGAGGATGTAAATAGATCTTGGAAGTCTCGATATTCGAGGTGGTTGGAAACGGCGGAGAATTTACAAGGGGAGCGTCTCCAGCGCTCGCCCACTACCCGAGCAAGTAGTTCAACTCGACGTATGACGACCCCAATTCTCTTCCGTCGTTTCCTTCCGATTAAATCTCGGTGACGGATTATCCCCCTGCCGCGATTACGTCTCGCATCGCGCGTCCTCCTCGTCCCCACGCCTGCTGTTCCCTCGCCTCTCGAGGCGCGCTCGAGCAGGGGAACGCAAACAGCGGCGGAACGTGGACGAAACGAAAATGGACCGGGCTCTCGAGGAGGGAGAAATAGGTTGAGCAGCCGTGTCCTTTGCGTGCTCCACCGCGGCGGCTGTGTGCGCCCCGCGAGTGAATAACGATGACGTTAGTCGCAAGAATGGCACAGCGATTAAAAAAGGTCCACCCTCCACGCGCGCCCCCCTTTCTCTACTTATTCATTTCCCGTTCCTCCGGCGGCGAGCGTCCCTCGGCCCGCGATAAAACTTTATACGCCGCTCCACGTGACGCGGGATATTCATTAAACGTAGGGATGAGCGGGGCTGTGTGGGCCGAGGGGTGGAATTGAATTGCGCTGTATCGCGATAAAGCGCCACCGACAAATCTCCCCGTGGATTCCATCTCTGGATCGGGAAATCTCTCTACCTCCGCGGTGCGTTTCAATTTTCCGCGGAACCTAACGCGTCTAACGCCTCCTCCCCCCTCTGGTAGCTCCACTCCCCCCAATCTGATCTCGCTGGATCATAATAGGATATTCCGCGAAATCGTAGTCCGACTGGATCCTCTTTCAACGCTGGATCCGCCGCGCTGATAAGATTCCCATCTTCGCTCGTGCCCCGTGAATCACTCGAGAGGCTCCGCGATTTTGTACTAGCTCTGGGCGCGTAGCTTCGTCGTGATCTCCGCGGGGATTCACTTGGCGGCGGGTCGTTTCTGGAAATCGAGATTAATCGCGGGCGGAACTCCTCGGTCTGGAGGGTTTAAAAAAAGCGTGTAGCTTTGTGAAATAACGATTCGAGGGAGTTATTTCTTCGAGCATCCTCCTTTTTATTATTCTAGTCATAGGTGTGAACGATACTCCCTCTTAAGCTTATACTAGCTTTACTCGAGGTCGCCCGAAATTTAGATTCTGATTTTTAAAAAGAATTATTAATTTTTTGTGAAAATAGTCACATTCTTCTGGATTAATTAGGTATAATGAGCTGGAACACACTTCGTGACCCCAGAGTTAAAGTTTATGTATTAAGTTTGTTTCGTTTAGTATACAATCGACCAGCCAACAATTAAGAATTCTAAAGGCCGTCGCGCATTTTGGCGGAGCGCGGCGATACGAAGCAAGAAAAGTTTATAAACGATTAAATTAGTTAATTATTATTGATTTCTCCGCCGCGCTTCGGCCTTAAGGCTACCAAAGCGAAGATACTCCACGCGAGGAGATAATAAGATAAGCGAAACGAGCGTGTCGGGAGGGCAGTATCGATGGGGCGAAGAAGAAGACCGCGAGTGTCGAGGGGGTTGGCCACGATCGACTCGCTCGGAGGCAATAATCTCGCTCGGAGCACGTGATATCGGGGATCCTGGTGAATCGGTAGGTCGTCGTGCAATCTTCGGGTAATGATTGGTCTCCATGGAGACTGGGCAAGCGGGCTGCCTCGCCCTTTTTCCTTCGCAGACCGAGCGGCGCGGCTAGCGCAGGAGCGCCGTGGCGCTCGCCTGCAACCACCCCCGACGCCTGCAGGATGAAACATTAACGTTGCGTTTGCGCCGATGCGCCCTGCCTTGAACTACTTAAGGAAGGATACGCGATGAGCCTCCGCAACACGGCCTGACCTTTCGTCCTACTCGCGCTGTTTCGCCGGCCGACACGCTTCCTCCTACCTTCTCCTCTTTTTTCTTTCACCCAGATACGGCAGTGGTCAAAGGGAAGTTTCAGCTCCGCAACAGAAGAGATGGTTTCATTAGGCGGAATTAGATTTCCAAGTCCTACAGATCGGGGCCCGCCGAAATGGACCATTATTATTTACTTTTCTTTTGGCGGCTTGATAAAGCATAAAAGACTGAAGAATTCTTATATCCAAAGTTTTGCTCTGTGCCCCACGGTTACAAAGTTATATCAAAGAAAACGTGGTAACTGTAAGGGCTGATATCACCTTTGCAGTCTTCACCGATCAAACGAGCTACGTACGTTAAATTTTGATGTTCCCGCGGTTCCTCGAACATCCAATCTCCGCCCAGCGATATATTCGCGCGATCGACGCGGACCGTGCTCAGGAAGCTGGAACTTTCGACGTTCCCTCGGCTCCCCGTTGCAGGTGGATGCGCCGGGGTCGAGGTAATCGAGAAAGTTGAGCCCCTCGAAACGCCCGAAAGTCGTGGCACCGTTTAAGGGCGCAAATACATACACCCCGAAGTTTCGAGAGACCCCAGATAGCCCTGGACGCTGCCAGGTGGCTCGTTCGCAGATTAGCCCGAGTACTTTTCGGCGGCGAGCGTGGTCGAACGTTTCCTCGTCCCTTCGTTTCGGCATCTCCCAGCTGTACTAACCGAGCATCCTGCTTTTGCACTGTTCCAGGGGTGCCTTCTCTGTGGTGAGACGATGCGTTCAGAAGAGTACCGGCCACGAGTTCGCGGCGAAAATCATAAACACCAAAAAGCTCACGGCCAGAGGTAAGCTGAATTAATAGAGCGCTCTTGGCTTCAGGTTTTAATATTAACCCTTTGCGCTTCGAGCCTCGTAATGGTCGTCCAGTGGTCTCAGGAATCGTAAAGTCCCATGTTCGATGAAACTAAAGGGTCATCGATGGAAAGTACCTTCGGTTGATTGACGGGAGAACAAAGGGTTAATATTGCGTTGCGAACGTGGCGAAATGATGCTATTTACCGGGCAAGATTTCGCGCCATTATCGACGAGGGTTTATAATATATTCGCACGTGAATTATTAATGGATATTTCATAAACGATTTCGGTCGAGTCTGATGGGATTCCGTCGCTACGGAAGCGGTCCTCGAAAGGCGCGCTATAATCCATGAAACGGGAGCTTCCGCTTACTCTGAATATTTCAGTAATATTGGACGAAAACGTGGCGCGTAATATCGAGGTTGATGCAAAGCGGCGCTGTAATTCCCGTCTGATAGGATAGAGATTTGTTTCAATTAGAATTTGAAGCTTGATGAACTTTAACACTTTCTTTTCACAACGCTAAATAATCGAACACCTTAGTACACACCTTTTTCTTCGTCTCCAGGACTAATAATAGTAGCTACTCAATTATTATTCCCTATATACCCACTAAATTATGAAATATTACTTATTTATTAACTGGCAGTATTCGGCTTAATAAACACTTTCATTTCCTTCCCCGTCAACTGGGCCACGTTGCCAACCGCCATCTTCTCCACCCCCTGAAACCAGAAGCCTAATAACGACTCCAAGACCAGCGTCAGTTACTAATTATTTCTGTCCACGGAGGCATTGTTCGGCCACTTATCGCGATTAGCCGCGGAATCGCGGAAAGAGGCTGGTCCTCTATGTATCCTGAGACTCGGCGTCTAAAAACAACGAGCGACGACGTTGTCAACCTGCCAACATTCCGTCGCGACCAACAGTTGCCAGTGCCGTACGATCGTTGGTCCAGGACACCCCCTTAACGCCTCCTTCGCGCTTGCGCTGGCGTCGGCGTGTTTTCGCGCCGAGGGATCCGCACCTTAAGCAGGGTTCTCACGTGCTTCCACGTCAATAGTTTTCAAAGCACAGGTTCTCAACTACCGAATTGAAATTCAAACAACAGAGACGCGAAATTTAATCACTCCCAATTGAATCAATCAAAACATCCACCTCCGAGTTCAAGTATCGCTTTTTCATCGATCGAATCAACGGACGAGATGGCGCGTGTTAGCTGGCCGGGCACGTGCCGGGTATATTAGCAGAGGAAAGAGAGATCTTGGATCTCTCCTCGGCTAAACTTAGATTTATTGTTGATGTTGTCCACGACGCGGCTGGTGGAATTTCAGAGACACCCAGGGAGCCTGTCGGCGAAAAGATTCTTCTTTGGATTGGGACGAAAAGATACCTCGCTTCTATCCCTGTAAGAAGCCTCTATTCTCTTGCTTTCACACACGTATTCATTTTTGAAAAATGTGTCTAAGGGTTGGAGGGATACAGTGTTGTCTCGGACTAGGGTTAGCGGTATTCTTCCTACTTCTTCTGTTCTCACCGCGACGAATGAGACAGGAACACTTAGTCTATCTGATCCCACGCGATAAGTCAATGAAGGGAAACCGAGAAGCCACCTTTTTCTGAGACAAATCTGCACTTTCTCCGTTGCGATTGCAAGAGGACGAAGGTCTCCAATGGTATTTCCATTTTCTTCCCCTGGATGTTGGTAGATGAATTTAGTGTAATTTTAGTATAATTAGTCAGCGTTGGTTGTTGGTATCAGAGGCTTTATCGCCGGCTATCAATCGATTCTCTGGCAGCGGGCCTAATGCGCGCTCGCTTGAGTCATCCCCGTCTCGCGCATGTTTCGGAGAACTCTAAATATACCGGGGAACGTGTCTGACTCGAGGCGAATGTTAGGGATCGCAGTGCACGGCGGGGCGTCGTTGACGGAAGCCTGCTCGTCCCACCCCCTCGTGAACTGGCGTGGAAGGGTGGTATCGGTTACGGCTCGCTTCCAACGTCAACAGGAGCCGAGTCGCGATGGAAACTTGCTGCCGGGTTAGGGGGTGGATGGCTTGTTTACCTTGATACCCGTGCCGCGCTGCCCTCGATCGGGGGCTTGTAATCGAGCCTCAGAATTCGAGCGCCGCGAGGAATTCACGAGGGTCGCGCGCGCAGAATGCGGGGGCAAGAATCCACACAAGGGGGTAATGACCAAACAAGAGCAAAAGGGTGATCTTCGAACGCTGTGGCTCGAGATGGGCGATGGGAGCAGGGATTTTTCGATTAAATTCAGGGGTGGGACGGAGAGGTTTATGTAGTTAGGGCGGGGTGCTGGAAGCGGAGGTGTTTGAGGTCCTTTGGGGAGTGATATTCTAGATGATTAGAGAAGCTAATTTTTAGGACACAGAAGGGAGTAGTTAGACGAGGAGGGCTCTTCAAGGCTTCAGATCTTCTTGGAGACCAAAGGGATATAATTTCGTAATAGTTTGAACAATTAACCCTCTAGTGCATAGATTTTTAATTCAGTTGGAAAAATTAGACTAGTCTAATTCGGGGATGAAAAGACCGAATCCGATGTCTGTTTTCAATTTGGAGGACGTCTGGGCTTCCCAGGACAGCCTTCTGGGTCACCGCCTTAAGGCGGGATCCCAGGTATGGTGGGAGAATACCCCTCACGAAACGCACCGGCCAATATATCAGATACCGATCTTGGACATGACTTCTTTATGGAAATACCATTTTTTATACAGATTAATTATATTTTACATCATAAAACAAAAGCTATATCCCTTCTTGCTGTTCAAGGATACTGTAGTTAAAATTTCGTAATGATTTGTTCAGTACTTTTCAAGATTTTTGTGAGCATACAAACAAATGTTATGGCTTTATTATAATAGTATGATACGATATATGTATGTATATAGATACCAAATTTCATGAACAAAGAGCTAAATGGTGCACAAGTAAAATTTTCACGCATCAATTATTAGGATGATAAACTAACTCCATAACTATAACTTAGGATGATCCACTAGCCTCATTTCACAGGTGTACATTATTTTTTGCTTTCAAATCTTTATTCCATTGGATAGATCACTACACAAACTACTTGCCAATAATTTTGTTTTAGCTGCACGGTGTCGGGAAGTATTTTATATGATTTTTTTACTTTCACAAATAATTATCGCAGCATGCTTAGCTCAAAAATGCACTTCAGATTAGATTTCTGTCAAATCGAAACTTCAGATTGACATGTTTCTTAGGCTAATATGTGCGGTGCGGCAATACTTTTAAGGCTGGCAACTGAGAATTCTGAGACACAAATTATAGGCGCCCAACTTCTGGATTAAACAGGCGTATGCACTAGAGGGTTAAACGAAGCTTCCATTTTGTATTCAGGATCCTCTCGATGGCGTAGACGATAAATTCTTCCATACCTCGAGTTTCAGGCTAAGACCACTATGGCTAGCAAATTGGGGCTCTCCGAAAGCGTGATCAAGTTAACAAGATTGGCGTTACGTGGCTCCAGAGGCTCCAAGATCCTTGCCACCCAAGTCCGCAAACCCTTTCCCATCCCGGCCTCGCCACAAACATCGTTTCCCCTCGCTGCGATTTTAAATTAGCGCCGTTTAGAACGGCAGAAAATTTAGCAACCGCGAGGGGAACTATTTCCAACACCTGCGGGGGAATTAAGTCGCGGCATCGATAGGGGGTTGAGGCTGCGCACCGTGAAACATATTCTATCTTTGGCTTCGCCGCCAGCTTCTCCGCAGAGGGGCGGAAGGTAAGCAGGAAGGCGGGGAGGGGTTGGGAGAAAAAAAGGTTGCAGCGGGCAGTGAAGATGAGCGGCTCTCCTCCCTCTCGACAGGCCGCTCCCCCTCGCGTGGAGAGGGATGGTACGGTTGCACCCTCATCCGCCGACGACGACCTTGCTCCAGTGACCTCTTGACCTACCGTTCCACGGCCGCCGTTGGACTGTGCGCCTGTGAAACGAATAAAGCGCAGGGGAGATCAGCGGACCGGTGCACCGTGCTCACCTTGAATCACCGCCAATGGTCTGCCACGCAGGTGCCAGGGAACAGGCAGCACGTCCACCGATTTCCCTCGAACAGAACCCTCCACCGCCATTTCCCGTCATTTCCTACTCCCCACTGAGGAAATCCTGGCGAAGGATGAGGGCAGGAAGAAGTTCATACGCTCCTATAAGTGAGCACGAAGGAAAGAACAAAGAAGAATCTAAGACAAGCATGAGATATTCCTGCTGCTACTAACTTACTCTGACACGAGTATACACCCGAAACACCAGCAGCGAAATGTGTCCCACGTGGAGAAGTCCTCCGGGCCGCACGCCCTCGCGGAGCAACATCATTCACTTTCCGCTCGCTGATAAACGATGCAACCGGAGTGGCATAAATTCCCAGAGATAAGGGAGATTCCAGTTTTATGGAGCCGCGGAAGTTTATCTAATCAGTTATGCCGCAAGATTTATGCAGATCTCGGTTGGTCAGTGAAGCCACGCAAGTAGGAACGGAGCAGCGGTCTTCGTAGCTTCCGGTTCGGGGAATAATTAATCGAGCACTCTGTTCGGAGCTTCTGCCATTTGAAAGTGTAATACGTGGCGAGGGGGGTGGTTCAAAGGGGGTTGGAAGATGGAGGCTGGGACGGCTCTCACGTTCCTCCGCCTTATCAATTCTCCGTTCCGTTCGGAGGTCCGTCGACTATCCAAGCAATTTCCTTCACATTTTCCCGCGTCATCAACAGCCTATTTAGGGGGCTTAATGGCGATCGCCGTGGAATTCTACGTGTTAATACCGTTTTCTGATAACATCCAGCGTGGGGCGCAGGGGATACAGTAGACGCGAGGGTGGCTCTGAAATATCGCCTGACAGAGGCCAGCTTTTCCACTGAACCATCCCTTAAATGTCAAAGTTCTGTTTTACAGGGCTCATTCCCCCATCGACCTTTCCCCAAATCCATCCCTGGTGAATCTGCACAGGTCTTCTGGGTAGAAATAAAAAGATTATTATATTAGTATCATCTACAAGGGTTGAAAGCACTCCCCTTTATGTGCTAGAATTTGTTAAATTTTAATTTTTTCCACCTTCTTTCTTCTCTCAAATTCAAAGCACTTTACTTCGCCAAGCTCACTCTTCAACCTCCCCTCGCACGTGAGACTATTTTTATAATATTTTCCCCTCCACAAATTTTTGTCCACCCACGATTCAACAGACCCTCCGATTCCCCAGAAACAGCCCACAGAGCTCGGCGAAACGAATCCCGCGGCCTTTACCTGCCGCCCTGCTTTTTCCAGCCTGCCGTGAGCAGCAGGGCGAGCTCGATCCGTTGGGGATAAAAATAAGACGGCGGATCTTCCTCGTTCGCCTGTCCCCGCGTGGATAATCCGTTCGTGGACGTCGCTGGACGCGGCGGCACGCTTTGATAGCTTACAGGAGCGGCGGGATCGCTCGTTTGCGTTCACAAGGCCGATCTGGCTGCTTTGCGTTCGATGAAGCACGAATGTCACGAAAGTCGGCAAAAACACACGCTTCTCCTTTACCCTCGCCGCTGATCCTGTGCAGCCAGGGACGAAGGGCGCGACGGGCGGCCGATCGGCAAGCAGCCCTTGATCTCTCGGGCGTGATAAGAACATCAACCGTGAACGCGCATCTTGCGTTTCGAGGCACTGCCTCCACACCGCCGGGGAAAACTGCGTCGATCCTACGCTTCCATCGCAGAAACTCCACCAGCGGCGCGAAACTGACGAGGAAGCAACCCTGGTCCTGGGAAATTCGTTTACAACGCCGCTCATATCCCGGGGCCTCGGAATTTTTCATCAAACCGTGTTGTTTGGATGTAACCTACGATATCAAAAGAAGGGAGAACGATCCTGTATGAAAACTCGTCAGGATCAGGGAAACGGAAGGCCGAGATGACTTTGAGGCTTGATTCCACCCCTTCAGAGCGAATTTCCGCGGAAAATTTATTTATTTATTTAATACATACGAAGTAAAGTCGCATTGGTACCTATACAAAACAAAACAAAGAAGAAATAATAATATTTAAAATCAGTAAAGCAGGGTCCACATATGAGAATGCTGTTCTCGAAAGCCATCTTTGGGAATTTGCAAGCAAATGTATTATTTTGTAAAACGTACCAAGGAAAAGGATAAACCTAAACCTAAAATAAAAATTCCTCCCTCGCATAGGTACTCCGATGTGATCTACATTCACGTGCCAAAAGTATTTAGCTTGAGAAAATAATAATGCTAATCCTGAAAATGTTAATCCTGAATAACTGCAATCTGATCGCACATTTGGTTCGCTACAAACCGCGCCTCGTTGCAAACCGCCAGAACGCAGGATCGCGAAGAAGCAAGTGGAAAGTGGAAATCATCCCCCACCGGGTCGAGGTGCATTACGTGTTTCGGGGACGGTCTGCGTGGCGACAAGCACCCTCAGGAATGTTCCAGAAATAATCTTAGCGTAGTTTCGCGCTTCGGCTATCGCGGGCTTAATGCCGAATTTACGGCAGCGCTGTTCTCATCGGGCGACAAGAGGAGGGCCGCGCAATTGGGATCGCTGGTAGGAAGGGAAAACGACGTCGCCGCCGTCGTCGTCGGGTAACCCAGTTCTTTTTCCCTCTATTTCGTCGAGTGGCCCGTCCTCCAATTTGCTTCACCTCGGTGCGGCTGCAGTGTTCCTCGGGGGCCCTTGTCGCGTCGCTGGTGCTCGTTAATTCTGGTTATTTAATGTGGCGCCCCCGGGGCCGGGGCGTGGGTCGTCAAGGCCCCCCTGTTCCACCCTCTTCCAACCCCCCAGCACGGGGGAAGATTTAATTATAGGCAGTAAAAGCAGCCAGCAGGAGGGCCGGCGATCTTGGGGCGCGAAGGCGAAAGAACACACCGTTCCGAGCGTTTCCGCGCCTAGGTTGACGGATAAACGGATCCTGCAGTTGTACGGCGGCCCCCGAGAACGCTTTCTTAAGCGCATTATGGCTATTAACTGAAGCGACCGGAACGAGAACCGACGTGTCGCGTCTCCGTTTTCTTAACTGTAACGCAAACTCCCGCGAACGGTTATTCCATTCCGATTACGCAACCGCCGCCATGCTGAGCGCTCCTGGGCTGGGAGAGCGCTTTCGGCTAGAGTCGCGTAGTTTGTGCGCGTGTCGGTGGTGTTGCTACAATGGGAGGGTATTACGTAAGGTATTGTAGGGTTTTATGGTTTCAGGTGGTTCTGGGTAAGCGAGGAGGGTAACGTAGTTTGAAATTTGGATGTATTTAGTAAATATTATGTTCAGAGGATTCGGAGGTTGATATTTGGCTGTGGAAGAGAGCGTTAAGGGGTCTTTCCACTGTGACGCACAGATAAAGTAGGGTCAGGTGGGGCAGTGTAACAAAAACGTTAATAATGATCGTACACAACAGAATGTATAATAAATCAACTTTTCTTTTAGACTCAAACAATCAACAGTCTTGATACTTCAAATCAGAATTAGCAGATGTTAACAATTTTTATTTTTTGCGCAAGTAACTGATGTCATATCCATGTTAAACTGTGCCCCTACCATATAAACAACAAAATATCAACTGGAATTTTATAGGGTATGAATACCGGCAAACTTTATTGTTATATCAAGCAACAAATATATGCAGTTTGTTTGCAAAATATTATTACTTACCAGAATTACTGTACATATGTTGGAATAGAAACAAAAATCTTTTATTTGAATTCGTCACGTTTGAACACGAAAATACTATAATAGTATATAAATACTATTATAGTCGATGATTAATTCCATGGGATTAATTCGGATTTGACTGGGTTAATTCGTGGATGCTATAATCGATACGCGACGGGCTGCGAGCGTGTGGACGCGAAAGCATTCGAAACGCGGAATGGTAGCACGCCCCGTCGTATTTAATAAACGAGCATCGTGCCGGGGCTCTTTCGCCCGCTAATGCGATGGGGATCGATCGTCGATTCTCGAAGGAGCGCGGCCCCCTCTGTCCAGGGGCACGTGTACAGAAAGGGAACAGGAAATCGTCCTCGAAATGACTCGGCCACCCGACAAATCCAATTTTATCGCGGTCCTTGGTGAATTATCCACGAGGAAACTCGTCAGGGGACCTCGTCGGGGAAATTCGATTTCGCGGTAATGACTATACCCGCCATTGGTAGCCATTCCCGCGAAACTTTCGCGATGGAACTCGTCCCGGTCCTTCAAATTGCTACGCCCTCGCGAACAGTCGAATTCGAGGGGCGTTCGAGGGTCTGTCTTGCGATTCGCTGACTGTTAAAAGTCTGACGAAGCCTTTAAATTGAATCCTTAATAAATTAGAGTGAACTCACTTCATCTACTTCATCGGTGGAATTATTATTCAGGAGTCAGTGATATGGGCAGAAATTATATGCCACATTGTATAATAAATTGTAAGTATTGAAACGTTTGAAGAATCATATTTACAAGTTGGTGTTTCTTCTGTTCCAGACTTTCAGAAACTGGAACGTGAGGCGCGGATATGCAGGAAGTTGCAGCACCCAAATATCGGTGAGCACGTTTTCCCTAGTAGATGTAACTCTGTTTAGTCAGACACGGTAAATCGGACTTGAAGAACAGCAAGGAAACTAAAGCAGCGCCGAGTAGATGAGGTATTCTATGGTCAGGCATAAGCCAGTAGATTCGTCGCCCTTCGGTCAGCCATACACTGCACGACAAGTTCAGAGCTAAGTAGATTCAGTCCATCTATAGTCAGACGTCAGAAACTAAAGGGGTAGGCATCCGGAAGGATATGGTTCCCTTCGCGATGCCCCTGCTCCGCTATAAATGGATATTTTTACTTAAAAACATTTTTCCTATAAACTTACAAACTGATTTCTATCAGCTAACAAATCTACGAACGTGCAATACTTGTTCCTTTTTTTAGTTTCCGAAAAATTAAAAGTTTCCAACCGTCGCACTAAGAAGACCCTTTAAAGTAGGGGGTGAAAAGAAGTAGATACAATCTGATTAATTAAAAAGTGAAATCTAAATTGAAAGTCTAAGATCGAATATTATAATTCCAAGCTACAGTACTCTGCAGATCTATTTTCCATCTCCTCTTACAATTCCAAGAGAAAGACCCGCAGCAGTGGTTCACACACCCTTTCGACACGCTACGCCAATTGCCCTAGGCAGAAAATTTCACGCGCGAATCCCCGCGAAATTCAGGGCAAATTGCCCCGCGAAGGGAGCGTAACCACGAAGAATGGGTAGGTCGTGGGATGTGTGTTCAGTCGGGCAGAGCAAAGGGCACGTGGAAGCTCCTCATCGACCCGCTGCCACCGCGTCGCGACCTAACGATGGAAAATTATAAACGGGGAATGTAGCCACGGCGCACGATATTGGAATCCAATAAAGCGAGAGAGCGAATAAACGCGGCTGGAAATAGAGAAGGGCCAATTCGCTTTTACACTTGTCCAGCTTCGGTATTCTTTGCCCGGGCTGTTTCCTCCATGTTGCTGCTTCCCATTGTGACGGCCTCGCCAGGAAGTGGCTGCGATTTTCTAACATTTAGCAAGATCGATTTTTATTGTCTACATAGGAATATTTGAGCTTCGGGTAAAATGTGTGCGTGTAATATTCTACTGCAACACACGACACTCGGCAATTTAATCCCGAAGCGTTAGATATCAGCCGCTGAAGCCTCCGTCAAATTCGAGACGTCGACGAAATCGCGGAACAGCCATCGTCATGCAGGCCACGCCGCCGTTATCGCGATTCTGCAAATATTTGCGAAAGGTTACGCTCGTTAAACCGGCGGTGCTGCGTCGCTGAGAGATAAGAAGGCCGCGTGCGATCGCGGCAAGCACATTACGGAATAGCAGCGATTTGCAAGGTCGACACCGTGGTCCCAGAGACGGCCAGGCTCTTCCATAGGTCAGCGTCTCTGAACGGACAGAGGCTATCAGGATTACGACCGGGATTATGGGATCCCGATGATCAGCCTCGACCCTTAAACTGCGCCCAGCTCGTTAACTAACGGCTCTCCTCGGTTCACTGCTCCGAACCTTATGCCCGAAGTCCACCCTTTGCTGGAGGATCCCCCGGAAAATCGATTCGGCTGCTCCGTACTTTAAATTAGAATGCAGGAGACACGTGAATCAGGATCACCTGGAATTTATCAGGCTATTGGCAGCAGAACTTTAATTAAGATGTCTCTACGGTTTTAACGAATCTGATATTTTCCTGAATATATATATCCATCGTGTGTCGTTGCGCGTTAGGAACGTCTGCAGAAGAGTTAATTTCTAACGAAAATTACCATCCATCGCGAGACAGTTACGCCTTGCGCGCAGCCATAATGTACTTGGAGTTTCCACCTTCACGCTCTGCACCCTGCGATCCTGTCAAACGCAGAACGTACCCCCGTCCGCGGGGAGTTCACGTGTATTGCCTGCTAATTCGCTGGATGAAGGGGAGGTAGCTGTAACCTGTCATGCTGCACGAAATTGCAATTGTGTGACACTGCTGTTCCTTATAGTACGGTTTAGAATGGAAGTAGCTGGAATGTAAAAATCCTGCCTTTTCCTGGGTAGGGGAATGTAAAGATCCTGCATTTTCTGACGTAGTTTTCGCAAACACTGATTCTGGTATTTAGGTAAGTGGGAAGCTACTGAAGCAGGGTTTATCGGGGAAAGGGTGATGATTTATTGAATAGCGTAGGAGGACGAGGCTTTCAGTGGCGGTTTCGTTGTTTAACGCTGGATTCAATGGTAGTTTAATTCCGGAGGAGAATTAGCATACGTCGGAAGATCGCGGTGCAAGGCACGGCCGTATATTCCCAGTTTATGCCTCCGCGCCGTGGAAACTATACACGTGCACGCGTGGAACTTGCTCCTGGAGCGCAGCTACGAAAGTTCCGCGACACGTCGGCCCAGGCTCGTTTATGGCTGCAATAAATCTGACGTATGCAGGCCGCCACCTCCGCCATCTTTCGTTGCTGCCAACTGGGTGTGCACACTTTTACATCCCTTGGAAACACAATCGTCCAAGTGTGCTTCTGGTTCGCGTGCTCGTATCTTGGACTGGCTCGCCGATGTTGCAAGCACCGTCGTAAAGGTCCCTCCGTCCAAGTCGTCGAGCTTTTTCCATCGCGATGGTCATGGGACACTTGGGTGTTTAGGTCGAAGGGGTTGCTTAGCCTTAAAGTTAAAGGAATAGAGATGGAAGTGGCATGTCTTCTTGACTACTTAACGCTTCGCACCCCTTTTATCTGAAGCTGTAATATTTTGTGGGAAACTTGTTAACACGAGACCTACTGTGCGCATTCTTGAATCTAGTACGCAGCGTTTCAGTTATAAAATATAGCAGGACCTAATGGTACCCCAAAGCTCCATATTTTTGAGAGGCAAGAGGTTAATTAGGAATAGCTAGTAGTGAATTAAAAAGGTATCCCTAGTTAAATTTATAATACTACTGCTATTATTATTATTATTATTTTTATTATTAATATTATTATTATTATTATGCCTATTAATTCAGGCGAGGTTGCAGTAGGAATACTGTTGATAAGCGTAAGCATTCTATTATTGCTACTATCGCTGCTACTGCCACCACAGCCACCAGTAATTGCAAGAATATCAATCATCTAACTGCAAAAACTCTCAACTCTGACTCTCGCAAAGTGAGCCATTGTTAGAAGCTCGACGGTGCACAGGAAGAATGACGGATCTTATCAGTCACGCGGAGGCAATTGGTCGAATGGAGCTCGGTGTTCGGCAATTCCCTGGCTAATTACCCGTGCGACTCGTCCCTCCGTAGATAATTAAGCTAGGCTCGAACGTTTGCGACCACCTGTGTGTACATCTACCGCTCTTAGCCCCTGGTAGAACGATCTCTGGCAGCGCTTTCATCGCGTGTACATTCGCGTTAACAGTGTGTGCAGCCGTGTGTGACGTTACTTGGCCCGTTCCGCCCCTTTGCAGGCCTCAACCCCGCCGTACGGAGGATCCTCCGCTTGGGCCCTCGGAACTGTACGAATTATTAACACGAGACTGCGTGCATCGAGTTCTTTCGAGCTCCCTAGACCGTGCAATTGGGCTTCTCGATGGTCAAGTTCACCGTCACACCCAAACCAGATTCCTTTCGGCTTCTCCTTTCTACGCTAGGCCGCTGCGAATGTACCTGAGACTACTGCGTGCTAACTTTATTCTAGAAGGAACCTGTGGATCTAAAGAATACTGCAAAACCTGAGAACTCTGCAGATTTACAGCTTACTGCACTGTAAAATTAAGGTTCTCCGTGGCTAAGTTCACTGTTGCACTGAAATCTTCTGGTTTTCAATTTTGCATCATACTCTATGTTCACAGTTCATCTAGCTCCTTAAATAAATTAATGGTATTCGACCATCAACTTCGCTATAACGAAACCTTATATCTACTTCTTAAAGTCTAAAATCACGTTTTTCAATTCAAGCGGACTATTCAACGCAATCTCCCACCGATTCTCTCTACTCCCCAACCAAGCCATCGCAAAACCCACTCTAGACAAGCCATTAAACCTCAGTTCAGGCGATTCCAATTAGTTGAAGGTGCTCTGCTGCCGGTACCAAGATGGCTCTCCTGGGACCACTCCGATCACAGGGGCAGCCTCTCTTAACGTTATTGGCGACTCGCGTGCCTGACTCGCGCGTGCAACAATATTATGTATCTCTGCCCGATTAGTCGCACGCGAAACAGACCATCCACGTGTCCAGCATCGTCGAACAGAATACGAACGACGCCGATGAACACTTCAACCGTGCACCGAGTACTTCGAGGCACACGTTCGACTTAAGGGGGAGGCCTACCTAGAAATTTTCGAAAAATCGAGTTTTCGATTTTTATGTTTTCTTGAAGTACATCTTGAGAATATTCCCTGGAAGTGTCAAGTTAATCCGACCAAAATTGACAAAGTTATACGCGTGTAAGTAGGTAGGTGCGCCTCGGTGTAGCGCTCAGACTCAAAACTTTAAACGCGTTTTCCTCAAAATCGTGTTTTCAAAGTCGGTGACGCCCGTAACTCAAAAATTAGTGAACCGATTTACTCGAGGCTTTGCAGGCTTACTTTAGGGTTAAAAATCTAAGCGCTATCGGGAGCTTTTCCTTTTTTTTTGCCTAGATTCTTTTTACACTCGAAAACCGAGCAATTTTGTGCCAAATATCGATGTCTCAACTTTGCACAGCCGCCATTTTGTCTCAACATAATTTTTTCAAAATCGGACCCGATTACGCCTAGAGAATTTCATATATTATCTAAAAAAAGTCGAATTTTCAATTTTTTATGATCCTGCACCGAGCTACGGTTGTCCCCGTAAAGCGCCTAAACAAAAGGACGTTGTTCGGGCATCGCCTATAACTCACAAACCTTTCGATACTTTTTACCACAAAAAATACTGAACTATCCTTAAGATGTACTCTTTCCAATAGACTAATATTTAATAATAAAAGTTTATCAGTTTTTCTAGAAAAAAAATCCCAAAGAAGCATGTTGCGTTGATCGTTCTAGGTAGGCCTCCTCCTTAACGTTTTCTTTGAAGTCTCCGCGGTACAGTGTACCGGGTACACTGCGCGTTACTGCTGCGTTCCCTCCGCAGAAACAGTTGGTAGCTACCGGGAATCGTAAAACGTTTGCAGCCTTCCAGCCCGGCGGTTCCTGTGAACAGGGAAATTTGGCGGAACCGCACGTGCTGCGTGATTAGCACAATGCCAACCTTGAACCGGCGCTCTGGTGTCTCTCCTAGTGGTATTACGCCGTAATGCGCTGGATACGAGCCAATCGGTATCGCCCACCTGAGGGGGAGGGAAATTTTAGCGAGGACGTGCCAAGTAAGGCTCGACAAGGCAGAATTGCGTTTTTCTGCAAGATCGACGTTAAGAGAATTTCCATTCTAGAATGTCCATGCTGCAAAGATTGGATCAAAGGGATCCTCGAGTTTCTCTTCAGATTCAAAACGGCTGCCCCCGCTAACGGGATCATCGTCAAACTTGCCCACCCTTTAGGATTGCATGATTTGCAAGATTTTTTGATACTGGGGTCTGGGCGGGAGATTCGCAACCTCAGAGTTTGGAGATATATGGAAGATGTGAGGTTTGAAGTGTGGTTCAAGATTTTTGGGATAGCAGAAATGAGAGTAAAAAGAAAGTTGATGATAGGAGAGGTACAGTGGTGGTTAGGAGAAAGTTTATAACTGATATTTCTACATGCTTGCATGAGTAACTTAATACTAGACTTTAAGTATCTAAAAAAATATTTAACCAGGGCTGGATTGAGACTTTTAGAAACCCCAACCACTTAAAGGTTTTGAGATCCCCATTATACTGGGCGATCGCTTCAACGCAATGTATGATTTCTTAGGAATTTCCGATAATTTCAGTTGAATTTTAAAATTCAGAAAATGTCTATAATACTCCTTTCTCCTGATGGCCTAACCACGTGCTTATTTTGCTTATTGCTAAATCCAGGACTGTATCTGGCTATCACTTGGGATCAGATTTTAAGATATAATTCTAATTGAATAATGCCTCGAAGGGTATTAAGTATCTTTTTACTTCCTCATACCTTAACCCTCATCCACCCCCCATGTCAATTTAAGACAGTTTACCCGTAAGAAGTCAATATTGTTCTGTTAAACGCGATTCTTGTAAACAAACAGTATCTCCTGCACATCGTTTTATTCTGTGCGAAAGTTGTGAAAAGTCTAAGATGTAAATGTTAACTTATCAATTTGAATAAGAAAATATCGAAAAACAAGTGTTTAGTTCATGAAAATATTCAGTTCATGAAATGAGGAACGGATGAGGGTTAAATTCTAATTCTGTCTAGCGGAGATATTTTATTTTCCTTACCGTTCACAGTTTAGACTTTCCTTTGGACGTTACTATACAGTCATAGATGGAGGAGTAAGAAAAAATCGTGGGCCCATGTTTGTTAATGCCTTTGCTGGTACTTGGGTTATTTTGGGCTTCCCGCGGAATTTTCTCTTTTCCCGTTCATCCCAAACCACCCTTTTCCTGCTTGTTTTGCTAACAGCATGCAGACACTCGTAAACTAACTAAGACCACGCTCAAGGCTACGGAAACTCTAGACTGGAGCTTGTTTCTATAGAATGACGCACTTCGAAACCTTCCCGAACGCTGCCGTGTCTCATTGTTAGGCTGGCGAGTAATAAAGTTCACGGTAATAGAGTATCGCTGCGGCGGTTACGTAAGGATACAGCGGAGCGTTATCACTGGCGGGCGGGCTCGCTCGCGTTTCTCGATAACGCTAGCGACGTTTCCACCCATCCGGTAGGCACCTCCGCCGGAGACGGGATTAACCGTGACCATTGCTGCGGCCAGATTAAGGAGCGGAGCCAATTCGACAGAATGAAGGTCCACGGCGCTTATCGCGACAGAGTCTTCGCGTGTGCTCAGCCTGCCGCGTTATCGATCGGCGGAGCAGCAGTGTGCACGGTTGCCTCGATAATCATCGAAAAAGCCAACACGTGCCAGGCACACCATTGACAATAAAAACACAGCACGCGTTACTTTTTTACGATCCAACAGAGAAACTGCCGCTTTTTCGTCACGGCGGAGATAGTTAAACGCTCTTCAGCCAATAAAAAGTGACCATTAATCCTTCACCTTTCCAACCTTCGGATTGAAATCCCCGTGCGGAAATCCTCCACTCCTATCCCTTAACCATGCTCGCTGAACGCCCATGAGCGGTCTCCGCACGGGCTGCCCGGGTTGGGGAGTTAACAAATTTAAGTCGCGTTACTTTGTCCATTAGCAGGATTCAAACCATCAATCTTCGATCCCCGTGTGTTTAAAAATTGCAGGGACTTGTGGGCGCCGCGGGAAAGGACGAAGGATCCCGTGGCACGGCAATTAGTGTTTTTATTAATCGATTGAGTGGAGCGGAAAGCGGCGTGTTCTCTGCCATTCGGGGCAACGTGAGCGTGAGGGGGCATGGTCCAGCGAGTACCCACCGTCGCCGGGCTCTTTTGTTCGTTTGTAAACGAATTTCATTGATCCCGCCTGTCACGAATCCTTTCGCAGTATTACAGACGCGACGGGCACAATCCAGGCTGTTTTGTGTCGTGTCGATGGACACAGGATCCCGTTCAGAGATAATCATTTGCTTTGTTGCCGTCATTGTCCGCGGGAAATGGCGAGAATTGGCCATCTTTGGTGGGCAGTTCTTTGCCGTGGGCAATTTCTCTCGCTCCCCTTCGCAGGATGATAATAATACCTGCCCCGTTGCGTCACGAGATACAAAATTAATTAAACGATGAATGGTCGAGGTTACTGCTGTTATGGAACCAGATATGTTAGATACATGGATAATTACTGGGTAATTACTGGTTCAGTAGTACATCGATCGACAGCCACGTAAATAGAACAGCAAGCTGCGTGCTTCAGCAGTAAACAGTTTGTTTTCTCGTTGGGGATAGGGCATCCTTATAGAGCAATAAGAAATATACAAAATTTTTACCTCAATTTTAGCCGGGGAAATATAGCCTGATGGAAACATTCGACCACGAGAAGTATTCAAATATTATGTATTACTATCTTTTTTCGGCGAAGAGACAGTCAGTGGTATTTGTATTTTATACGTAAAGAGAGGCTATGGTTCTCCAGCTTAAGCGGTCTCCCTACTTTGACGGCCTGAAAGGAACGCGATATTTGGGATTTTTTAAAGAGAACCCCTGAAATTATATTAATTGAAAATTATATGCTTATGTTTGTACATATTTGGGCAAAAAACTAGCAAATTTTTTGTTGCAGAAATCGATGCCTGTTTTAAACGCTACTATTTTTGTTTAATTTTCAGTATTTCTCATTTAATCTAGTTCGGGTGATATCCACATTCGTGCAGATTACACAAATTTTTAAATTTTCTATTTCAGACAACTGCAGCGGCTGATTTTATGCTAACAATGCGCATATGATTTTTGTAAGGCGCTCTATTTGAAGCACTGTAACTCCGGATATAATCACTATTTTTGCATACAATTTTATTTTTCATATTCTCTAAAGATTGACAAATAAAGCCACAAAGCTGGAGGTAAATATATTTAATGGTTTTGTTTTAAAAAATTCCCAAAGTTTGCGTGATTTTCCGTCGGTCAAGGTAGGGAGACCGCTTAATAGAGGTACAAAGGTCTTTTCCACGAAAAGGCAGATTTTAGAATTGTTCTGTGACATAATCGGTCTTCTCCCGAATAGTTTCGACGCTTCTTCGATTAGACTCGTCCTGGAAAGTTCGCTAGAGATGCTCGGAAGGTTTTAAGACCCTCTCTTCCCGTGGAATCCGTGCCCGAAGAGGGAAGAAAGGGGCAAGTCAGTCGTCCATAGGTTGTCTATCCTTTTACCAGGCCACGTTCCTCTTTTCAGCGATCGCCGTCATCTCGTCTAGCATCTTAGAATCTCTCGAGGGTCGAAAGACCGTAGATCAATACTCCGCGCATCCACTTTTCCGCGTGCCACCATCCCCTATCCGTCCACCCTCCAAAACCCTTCCCCCGGTCGCATTTCCATTCTCACCTTGACGGATCGGCTGCTCGTACCTCTGCGTCGAAGTAAAACGACGGGCGCGGGACATCGTTCCCCTCTTAAAATATTCCTCGAGCTTGTTCGCGTCTCCTAGCTCGCTTGAATTTCACGGGAACTGGGAAAAACTCGAATATGGCGGCTCGTGTCTTCGTCGTTGACTAAGTAGTTTCCTGTCTCAGAGGGCTCTCAAACAATTGAAGAATACTTGCAGAAAAACCCTGTAATATTTCTCAGTAAATTTTCTTTTAATTTTGCCACTTACAGTATTCTCCACAAGGACTCGTCAATTATCCAAAAAGACTTCGTTACGCGAACAAGATTCCCGAGACTCGCTGATAGTGGTGAACGGACTTCCTCCATTTTCAGAGACTCCTCAAAGCTTCTCCAGCTGGTGTCCACTCGAAGGGTTATTTCCAAGCCCAGGATCTGTAAGGGTGTTAGGGCGAATTAGAAGTCGCCGCCTCGCGGCGTCGTCGACAGAAGTTGCGGGGTTTGTCAAATCGATGCAGACGGTTCCATAATTCATAAGGGCCCAGGGTTTCTTTTATTCATCGTACGGCTCTATCCGTCGGCTGGACGTGACCAATGAATTACCGTGTCCTCTTCCGCGGCCCGTTTCCATGATGGCGTGCACCGTTCGCCCGCGTCTGTTCCAGTCAACAAGTGATACCTATCGATCCTCCTCGAGCCCACCGTTTCTCACACCGCTTCCACTTCTCTGTCACCGCAGCTGCTTTCTTCCTTTCGTTTCCCCTCGCCTCCACCCTCTCGCTCGTCTTCCACTCGATCTTCCTCGATCGAGCCCCGCGATGCCCCGCCGGGAACGGCCATCCAAAGCAAGATGGTGCACCTCCATCTTCGTCGTTCGATTCTTTTAGACCCGCGGAGAGAAGTGGAGGGTGCTTGCGGTTATTGCAGAATCGCGGATCGTTAGCCCAAGTTTCTTTCCAAGTTGCATCCCCGGTGGAAGAGTCGCGGGGGGGCTGGAAGCATAATCGCGAAAGCGCGTAACCCCGCGTCGCGCTGCGTCGAGGTGTGGCTTCCAGGATCGATACACGCGCCGCTTACTCTCGTTTCTCTTTCTGCCAGCCAAGATCCACGCTCCCACTGCTCCACGAACGTTAGAAGCCAGATGTAGATTCCTTTTACCTCGTGCTAAGCGTTAAAGCCAACAATCAAGCATTTAGGAACAATTTCTCTACACTTTTCACTTCTTATTTTCACCCATTACTCCGTTCAATTCTTCTGAAAATAAGCTTCTATATTAGCTCGTGGCTCTCAGGAAGTAATAGCAGTGACAAGTAACATGTACAATTTGATATTTAGGTGGGGGTTTAATCTTCAATCATTAACCACTCGAATGTATAAAGCATTCAACTGCTCGTACACCCATCGTGCACACGGTTTTCCTCCAAAAATCAAAGAACAGGCATAAAACAACTTCGCACACCTCCGTTTAGGAAGAATGCGCGCTGAGCATTATTTCCACCCACTGTACACGCGTTTTCGAGGGAGAAGCTGGAGGGTCGCCTGGAAGAGGACGGCCGTGGAAGCCGGAAGAATTTAATGAAAATGGAGGAGATATCCGGAGGAACGAGACACCCGACTCACAGAGAAAGAGCAGATACCTCTGCCCCTCCTCTATGCTCCTTCATCCTTTTCAAATGATCCTCAAACCGATCAAAAGGAGAAGACGTGGGAGGGCATCCTATCCTCCCGCTCCCTTTGATACCCTCCAGCGATCCAATAAGGATCAAGAGGGAGCCAGTCGGAGATCAGAGGGCAGAACGAGCGTTATTATGGGAATTTTTATCGGCTAGAGAGACCGCGTTTCGGATCGTGCAATTTTTCCGCCCGCCTATGAGCTATCGCTTGTCATGGCACGCGATGGGATGCTATCGAGGCTCCAGCAACAAAACGCTCTTTCCTGGGCCACTGGTGCGAGAGGCCAGCAGTAATAAGCCCTCGGTCGATAGATTCGCCGCGTGGGCGAATGGGAACCTCGCCATTTCTCAATGGGAACTTTCGAATAATTTCTCATCTCGCACGCCACGCAATCGAATAGGATGACCCTCGCTTGGGGGGATGTAGGGTCCACTTGCACCCACTTTAAATGTCGAGCTTTCTCGAGTTATTAATCAAAAGCAATCCCTGTTTGAAAAAAAATAGGATTTTAGATGATGAGGGTTGATGACGATTAAATTAAGCGACTGGTGTGATACACTTTGAGGGGCTGAAGCTGGCGTCAAAGGGTAGTTAAAATCTTCCAAGGGAGACCGTTGATTTCTTTTATTCGGAATTAGTTGAATATACTTGGGGGATTTGCGCGCTGACAGTGTTGTATCTAATCCAGTGGATTTGTTGTTTGCTCAAAAGACACGAGGACGTCTCGGCGACGTTGATTTCCCGCGGTCTCACTTGACATTAATTAAGGCCCATTCGACCGGATCGTGCGGATTGTATCGCGAGGAACGTCTCTTCGTTGACCTTAATGAACGCCGTGATCGAGGGAACTGTCGCGGATGCAAATGATACCCGGCCATTCCCCGTATCGATCTACCTCCGCTCGCGTTTTCGGGGATATTGCCCCCGAAGGCTTGAATAATTCCACGATACTATCTGGCGTCCGTTCAAAATTACTTCCTCCTCTTCGACGTCTCAATCGCGACTCCCATTCGAGAAGCTTTCGAGCTCACGGTGTATAGTGACTGGAACATGTGTAGGTCGTAAAATCTGTGCAACGTTGGCACTGCACCTGGCGTGGGCGTGTTCTCACGCCGAGGGACTTGCAGACCCTGCAAACTTGATTTTCGCGTGGTCTCGCGTCGATATGTTAGTGTAAAAATTCGAAGATAAATTATAAACAAAGTAAATCTTAGAAATTAAAGATAAATCCTAAAATTTACCGCTACGAGGCGGTAAAACTTCGAAATGTTCCAGAAGACTTTGCCAACCTGGGACGAGAAGTGTTCCAGTTTCAAATATTTTATAAGACATTTCGGAGTCTCGCTGCTCCGAATCGGTAAATGCTAGGATTTACCTAGGACTTGGTAAATTCTAACATTCACCTGCCTTCGGATTCCTACTATGATAAATATATTATAGAAAACATGGAACATATTATCCCAGTGTGCTGGAATACTTGCTCGGGTCTAGTTAAGCGAAACGATGTCGACAGAAACGATAGCTTGGAAAGGCCTGATCTATTTAACCCTAGACCGACGCTGTGAGGTCGCCGACGATCCCAGAAAATTTTATGTTCTCTACAAGCGTGTGAATAAACGCTAGAATATCAGCTTACCCTCCCAAACTTCATTTCTCTCCGTGAGAACGAAAACCATATACCGTAAATATGCACAATGAATTTTTCGGAAGCGTTAGGTGAATTTTGAAGGGTTTGAATTTCAATTTGGAAGAAGTGGACAGTAGGCCAGGTGCTATGCAAAAGCTTCGAGTTACCTGGACAGCGAAGGAAGTATTGCAAATTCGAAAGTCGACCTCGCTAGTGGTTGACCAAAGAAAAATGGCTGCTCCGGTGGCCCGAGGAACTAATTGGTCCTCAGCTGCGCAGCTAGGACAGGGAAAAAATCTGGATCCCTAATGGCGTCGTTCGTATGCGCCGCGACGCGGCCGCCGCGCCGCTGCAATTTGTTCAACGACCATGAGGATCGTTTGCGCGATACCGCGACAATTTTCCCTCCGCGTCTTCAATCGTCGTTGCAACATTGTTTCCCCTCTGCATTGTCGCGCAGAGGGGCTGGAAAAGCTCGCGGGTACTTGGGAATGCCCCGAGCTTTGCTCTCCCCGAGAATTCGTTACTGGCTTCACGAAAGAGACGTTTGAAAAGAACTTGAAACGTTTCTCAAATATTCTGTTCTGTCTTAAGCACTAATTCTTCCGTCCTCTTTTTGTTACAGTGAGATTACACGACAGCATACAAGAGGAGAACTACCATTACCTCGTATTTGACCTGTAAGTAGCTGAGGAGGGTGTATTTAATCGTTGCCTGGTCGATAACGTGGCGTCGAAAAGTTCACGAGTGAACGAGTTGGAAAAAATCCCAGACGGGTTGAAAAAATTCCCAAATCAAGGAGTACGTAATGAACCAAGGATCGTGAATCGAAAGTTCGTAAATTAAGCGATGAAATCGCGTTATCAAGCTTCGTTCCAACAGTACTCGTGAATATTACCGGGACGTTTCGTTAACGAATCATAATTTATACACATATATAATTTAATTACTCACCAATGATCGACGACCAACTTCCCCGGTATTTTCTCTCCCACCACCCTTTCCCACCGCCCTGTGATCTTGCGAGGTAATTGTTAATTTGTACCAGTCACTGGGTGATTATTCGAACGGTCCGTCCTCGTGAATTTTAATCAGGCATAATTTGCATGTTAACGAGCCCACGTGGTTCTGGGCATCGATATTCCGTGGCGACTCCTCGCCATAGGTCTACTTTTATCGTTGCGATTAATTGCGAGCTCGCGATATACCGTTCGCCTGGTGGTTAAAGCTTTCTTCGTGTGTTTCGTACGTTCCTTTCACTAATTCTTGAAAAATACTCGAATTTTATTGAATATAGAGTACAGAATGCAATATAGAATTTTATTCTGAGGTGTATAGGAGTACAATTACAAGACAAAGTGTTAAATGGGGCAAAGGTTGATACAGAATTACGATTCTTATTATTTTGTATTTTCTTAGCGGGTCCATTCTTTAGAAATTTGTTTCCTTTATGAACTTAATCGTTTCCAATCCTTCGTGGCTGTATTGAGAATGAAATGAAGTGACTGCGCGAAGTCAATTCGCAGAGCCACTACCCCCGCCACTCTACTCCCTCGCAGTAGTATAACTCAGCGATTTCCGACGCCCGAGCGTACTCCCCCGAAAATTGAACGTTTACGAAAGTTCTGGCCCCTGGTTTCCAGTGTAACTGGCGGGGAACTGTTCGAGGACATTGTCGCGCGAGAGTTCTACAGCGAAGCGGACGCCTCGCACTGTATCCAACAAATCCTGGAGAGCGTCCACCACTGCCACCATAATGGAGTTGTGCACAGGGACCTGAAAGTACGTAGACCGGCCATAAAGGGGGATAAATCGTTAATCGTCTCGAGATCGCGCCTTCTACGCGGATAAATAATCGAAGGAAGCATTTGATGCAATTCCAAATTCGACAGATCCCGCGTTGAAATTCGCTCTTAATTCAAACTCCGTGATTTTGCAGTCCACTGAATGTATTATTCATTTTCGCCACTTGCCAGTTCCGAAATATCGTTACAAGGATACATAACACAGAGGGATAAAAAACAGGGCGATTAAACAACACCGCGTAAAATATGCGGAAAATCGAGAATACTTCTAGACAGAAACTTAGAAGGTATTAAAATTCTGCCTTGCTCCTGTTGCAGCCCGAAAATCTGCTCCTAGCTAGTAAGGCGAAAGGCGCGGCTGTGAAATTAGCGGACTTTGGGTTGGCGATCGAGGTGCAGGGCGAAGCACAGGCATGGTTCGGTGAGTCCATCATGGTGAAAGTCATGGAGAACCCCTAAATGTTCTCCTTTTGTTGCCCTTAATTTTGATTAATTTATTTATTCGGGGTTAATGGAATTTATAAGATGTATCTAATACGAATTGGATATAGCAATTTTGATTAATGGATTATTACAAATATTTCGATTAATTTAATTATTGGAGGGCAATTTAATTTCAGTTAAATAATTAATTTAATGAATTGATTTATAAATATACATTTTTTTAAAATAAAAATTACATTCTTATGAAGAAATTAAATTTAAAAATAAACCTACACCCTTATCCAACAAAAATGAATTGATCCACTACCTCTTTGATTACACCTTGAATCTATGAAAAATTGCTGTAAGCCACGAGTTTCGGAAACAAACATTTGCTTCGCCCCTCCGCACCTTAGGTGTTATATTATCATCGATCCACTAATGCATTCTTTCTACAGAAAACGTCAAGATCAAACGATCTCAATGCTCGGAGCTGCTGGAAACGAAAGTTCCAATTACAGTTCGGATCGAATGTAAATTGCCGCGAGTTACACGCTCGGAGAGTCGGGCGGGCAGATGTACGTAAGAAATTAAGGGTGGATGGTTCTGCCCCGAGCCGGTTTAAATTTCCGCGACGGAGGGGCGGCGGGGAAATAAATTTTTACCAGCCGTGTGTAATCTTTCCGTCGCATCCACCGACGTGCACCCTTTCTGTCTCCAGTTCCCAGGCAGCCGCGATTTAAATTCGACCGCCGACATTTTCATTCATTTAACGATCCCGCCTTTGCCCCCGGCGCCCCTTGTCCCTCCGTTTAAACCCTCGCCCCACATCCTGCGCGTAGACGGGGCACGTTCGTACGTACACGTCTGGCTGAAGCGCCCCCTCCACCCTCTTGCTTTCGACCGTCTGCTCCCGTTTTGTTTCCACGCCGGCAACTCTGAGCAAGTTTCCCCGAGCTATTGGAAAACTTGCCGCGAATTTCTCGCGGCGAAATGGATTCCAGCGTGCACAGATTTTCACCGCTCCGGGAATTTTCCTGCATTGTTGCGCGGTCGCGATCAAAGCACCTGGTCGAATCTGTTTTTGAATGCAGGAACCCAGGCACAGGTATACCTATACTCCCTTGCTCCAGCGGTCCATGCACCCTGGGCCTCTCTCTTTTCTTAAGAATAATCGAGTTCGTTCGATGGTTCAGTCTGCGATAGAAGTTTACGGAATATTCTCGGGTTTGTTGAATATTTAAACTGGAGTGCGGTAAATCAGTGGTTTCGATTCTTCATCGCCCGGGTCAGTGCTCGTTGATTTCTGCGCTTCGCCGGGTATCAAACAGCCAGTTGAGACGGCGCGACGTTCGTTTCCGTTCTGGAAAAGCCGATAGCTGGAAATTCCATTGACGAGGTGACACTGTTACGCGTCGGGGACTCGCGGCTCCCTCTCCATCGTCCAACGGAATCCATCTTCGGCGAATACAGGCAGCTGCTGGGAATTCCAAGTTTCTGTATGGTAAATGCTGCATACTCGGCAACTCTTAACTGTACGACGGCGAAGTTCGGTAGCTGGAAGTTGCGCGATATCACCGTCTACAGTCAGGCACGGAGGAAAGAAGTTTCCTTTAGTATGGATACGAACTGCGCGGCAAATGTTCCTCCTTTACTCGTCGCTTTCAGCAATTGGCCAGATCCGCGCGCTACCCAAATTTCAGAGGCGTCGTTAGCTTTAAATATACAATTTGGGCATCCAACGTCGTCACACAAAAAGTATTTAGTAGCTATTTAGGGCTCGTGTACTTTCTCCCTTCGGTATTTTAATCGATACCGTGGCACACTGAAGCATTCATAACATCACCTTGCTGTTTATCAAAATTCATATTTGAGCCCCTCGGAAAATTTTTCAACTTTTGTGTTTAAACGCTTAACAAGTGCTTCGCTTGTCGATATTATATTCTGAGAGTCTCACTCAAAGTCAGAATTTTTTGCAACAATTATTTTCACTACGTATGCATTAAAAAAAAATTGTACAGCGTTTGTATTAAGAATTGGTTATTAGGAAAGCTAGTTTCTTTCGTGTCCGACAATGTTTGGTGCCCCGATGCAAGTGGACGCTTCTGTGCACTGTGTTCGTCGCGAAATAACAATTTTATTGCTCCTGGGCGAGACTGAATCGTAATGGTGGATGAAAAAAAAGGTTTCGCTGGGACGCCTGGTTACCTCAGCCCGGAAGTCCTGAAGAAAGAGCCGTACGGCAAGCCCGTGGACATTTGGGCGTGCGGTGTCATCCTTTACATCCTCCTGGTCGGTTACCCGCCGTTTTGGGACGAGGACCAGCATCGACTCTACGCGCAGATCAAGACGGGATCGTACGACGTAAGAACCACCCCACTCATACGCGCCTCCACCCCTGATTTCTTGGGTGGAAATTCACCTTGTTATTCTTCGTTGAAATATTCAAATTCGATCCACTCGACTTCACCCTGTTCATTGAAAGTCCACCGGAATAACATTGCCGCCGCGGAACATTATGTAGATAGTTAATGGGGAGGGAAGATTGTTTATCCTTAAATTTGAAAGGAAAAGGATAATACGTTTCAAGAAATGTAATCGCGTTCCTTTTGAATAAACACATGTGCTTCCGTTTTTAAAAGTTCACATGGCCTTTAAAAAGGATTCAATCTCACAGTGGAACCTCTCCTGCTAGAGTAAACAATGTTCCCCCATCTCTAGTAATCCGAGATGTAGGGTAGAGTCGGGCTGAGAGTCCCGTGTCTCGTATAAATCTATGTAAAATTTAGTACTAACAATCTAGAGATATCTGGTGTTATTTTGTATAAACTATAACTATTGTGCTTTACGCTCACGAAGTTCGTTTCTTGATACTGTTATTTTCTGTTGAGTTATACCACAAAATGTTGGTCAATGCAAAATGGACTTCTTGCCCCACGTAAGGCGCAAAAAGTTCATTGCTTAAGTTAGAAAGTCCCTAATGTCTTTCCGTGTAATATTAAACTAAATAAGTAAAAGCCTCTTTTCAAATCAACAAATATTTATTAAACCAATTGAATTCGGGACTTTTAGCCCTACCCTACCCTAATTGACGGATATTGTACAACGGTTCTCGAAGTCTCCCGTAGTGTGCAGCTTATCTTCGACTCCAGGAGCTCTAAACAAAAGCTTCCCTTAGAATAAATGCAATAATCCACTCCCCCATCGTTCGACACATCCCCCGTAACTACACAGTGTCAGTCTGACCTCAGATCAGTGATAAAGCCAGCCATAGTGCCGACGAAAGCGATCGGATGTCCTGCAAAACGGCCGAGGCTTGCAGCTGGAAAGCGGCTGCAAAGAAGTCGGGCCGGAGTCATCGGGAATATGGAGCACAGGAACCGTGCATTCGCTATAAACAATATGTAAACCCGTTTCCCCGTTTGTTCCACAGTACCCAGGCCCAGAATGGGACACCGTCACGCCAGAGGCCAAGAATCTCATCAATCAGATGCTGACGGTGAATCCCAGCAAAAGGATCACCGCCAGCGAGGCACTCAAGCACCCATGGATCTGCGTAAGTACCTCCACCTTGGATCAGTGGCAAGAAATAGAGGGAGTTGGAGAAACAACTTGTATAGGTGCTGACGTTGCTCCTCTTTCTTTGCGTGTTACAGCAACGCGAGCGTGTCGCATCCGTCGTCCACAGACAAGAGACCGTGGAGTGTCTGAAGAAATTCAACGCAAGGCGCAAATTAAAGGTGAGTCCCACCTACGCTCTCTCTTCTCCCCAGCCGCTGTTGGAATTTAATTAAGCGATCCAGCGCCGAGTGGACGAGTAATTAGAGGGCGGATACGGGGCCGCGAGTTTCCCAATTAATAGAATTCAGACGCGCGAGCGAGCACGCCGACGACGTTGTAGCAGAAACTACCTGCGCGGCCGTGTAACTAGTTACGCGGGAGTTTCGATTCGAGACGTCGAGTGTTAAGGTGCGCCGGCCCGTTAAATCATCTGTAGCTGTGTCAGACCCATCGGAAGGGGGCGAACTGCTGTTCAACGTTTAATCATCCGCCCCCTGACCACGGGGGTCTTCTGGGGCTGGAGCTCGAAATTCGAGTGTGCAACGAAAGTGAAACGAGGCCGGTAGTCTTTATCCGTAGAATATTAACTAGTAAAATATTATTTAAGACAAGCGAATTATGGCGATCCTTTGAAGGAAATTGAAAGAGCTAAACGACGAAGGAATGAATTCTCTTTATTATTATCATTTTATTAATTTAGGTTTCTACTTTCATAGTTGCCTCGTTATAAGCTTGCTATTACGTTACTACTGAGTGCTAAATTCTATTGCCAATCATTCGGGTCAAGTGGAAGGTATTAAATAGAAAAAATGGAATAATCGCGAGAGCTCGAGCGGCATTGGTCCGATCCGTAAAAGACATTGATCCCCTCTCCTTTCACTTCCGTTTTACCTCGAGCAGAGGCAGTCGCCTTGGCCGACGATACAGCTTGTGCAATTGGAGGTGGCAAAGTCAGCGTGGCATCGTCTTTGATTGGGAATTCGTGGATTTCTCGCTCCCCTACCCTTAGCCGGCTCTCTTCGACGCCTGTTGCAATTGCGACTGCCGTGCCGAGCTCAGTCGCTCGAATTGCTGCCGGAATCGCGCGTGTCACCAGTTGAATCGAGCCTGGGATACGTGTGTGTGTGTGCTCCCGGCGATTACGCTCTCCTCGTCCGTGAAAAGTCTCGTCTTACACCGCCGCGCGAAACTCGCGTTGATTGCGAAACGTCTATGACATTCGGTCGATCCTCGTGACAGAGGCTCTTTGTTAATATTGGGGTCTCCGGTTTCGTAGTCGCGGCCTCGGCGGATGAACTTGCCGAAGGGTAGCAGGGTTGGGTGGAATACGAGCTGGAAATCTCTGAAAACAGTACACAAACCCTCTTCCCAAGTAGTTACCATAGAACGCTCGCGACCAGGACTGCGAGAGACGTGGCTCGTCAATTTGCCTGAAATCTCGTACACAATTACCGCGCACCGCGTACTATGGTATATTAAAACCGGAGGGTCCAGTGTTGAAAATCTCCAGATGAAAGTCGAATTCAAAGTTTCATTTTTCCTAGAACCGCATTCACTGAGCAAACACCTGTGGAAGTCTTGGGAGCCAAGTATCATTGAAATCTCGAGATGAATTCATGAAAACAGACAGGGTCCAACTGCTGTACTCATGACAAAAAAAGTTTAACAATCAGCTGCGCGTGCCGCGAAGAGAATTCCCCGCGTTCTACGCGTGCGACGGGACCGTTCGTGACGTCCGACAAGCGAGGCCTACAGAAATTATAATTTATAATTCCGCAGCGACACGCGTACCTCATTAACCAGCTGTCCCCCAGTCTCCTATTAACTATTAAATTTCCATGTCGACGTGCCCCCTCTCGCCGCGAGGAAATTTCCGTATCGCACGCGAATCTGCGATTTCAATTCGCGTAAAAGCTGGATCGCACCCTGGGGATCGAGCCAGCGGTGGCTCGATAAATACACCCGATTCCTGCAGAAGATGACGGTATCGATTATCCGGGGCTCGTAACCATTCAAGCCACATACACCGTGGGCCGTAAATCGTGGCAGAAGTGAGACGGGGGAAGATTCCATGGCTCCAAATAAATCAGAATGATAGAATGACTCTTCTACGAAGCTTCATTTTCCAGAGACATGACTTTGAAAATCAATTGAGCAGGCATGCTCCTTATATTTGTCTTCCAGCTGGCAGTGATTAAGTAAGCCCAGCAGCTAGGGTTCGCAGGAGCTACAATGGCATTCGCAGAAATACCGTGGCCCGTCGTCCTCGTAAATAGATTCTTTTTGGTTTGTCCAGGCCTGATCGATGCTGCCTGAAAGCAATCGAAGGGGGAGAAGCGTTCGGCGAGCTTGCAATCACGCGATCGTTCCATTAAGCCCGAATGTAATTAGCACTCGAGCGCCGTGCCCCTTGAAGAAGGTGACCGGCTCGCGCGACCCCTTTTAGGGGTTCCAGTCGTATGGGGGAAGTTTTCCATAGAGTCAGGTAGCTTTCCAATGCCGGCGGTCCGGGCAGAGTTTCTCGTGACTCGTCGGGGCTAATTCCGTTTAATGGAACGGCGATGAGAATCGAGCGGGGCCAGATATGGGGCACAGAAATTAGAGGACTGCCTGCTTGCGTGCGATCCCATTTAATTCTTTCGTGTCGGGAGGGTGAGTCACGCGGGGGATGTTCTCTATAGAATCTGGTATCTCTCAAATATCCCTTGTCACAGTTTAATGGAACAGGTGTGGAACGTCTGGGAACATTAATGAACAATGCAGTATCGTGGCACGAGGCTGCTAGATTGTTCGCAACAGAAATTGGGAGCTTATCTGTGATACACGCTATAACGCATT
The DNA here is from genome assembly GCF_050908995.1 of Andrena cerasifolii. Lineage (NCBI taxonomy): Eukaryota > Metazoa > Arthropoda > Insecta > Hymenoptera > Andrenidae > Andrena > Andrena cerasifolii. The sequence goes on along the minus strand of NC_135124.1, from coordinate 9,457,312 downwards.
AAGTGTTTGACTAGCGGATAACGAGAAACAGTTGTTCAGCAAGCAGGTTTGCTAGGCATAAACGCGTTCGGTGTTCTGAAAACTCTGTTGTTTACTGAGAACTCAGCGAGGAAATTCAGCTAGGACGCGAGAAGGGCCAAGGAAAGCGAAGCATGAGGGCGTTGAAGAAGAAACTCGTGTTGTGCAGGCAGAAGGAAACGACCATTCCCGAGGTATACACTTGCCCTTTCATGGCCCTCGATTATTTAATCGACGAACTTTTAATCGCTTCCATTTTAATCGCGAGTGCGGGCGTGGCAGCGCACCGATACAGAGAACGATGCGCGATAAAGTCTACCATTCGACCGTGGATCATTAAGGGGCACTCTGTAGCGCTCGTGAAATTTGAAGCTTCGCGGGTGAAAGAGGAAAAATATCCCATTCCACGCGCGCTTTGCTTTCCCGCTCCCTCGATACTCGAGCAACAAAGTAACGCTCGCTGGTAACCTGCGCGATCTTCGAAACATTCAAACAGCGCTCGCTATATTTTCGTTTTACACGGTGAAAAAGTTGCTTTGACGCTCTCGATGCCCTTCAGTAAGCAAAGCTGTGCGTGGTGCCTCTTCGATAAATCTTGTTCGCGCGACAGAATTGCAAATAGCCAAAAATTGCTTCGCCAGAAAAATGGCGCGTGGTAAAATTCGTTCTCTGTAGTCTGCATTATTAATCCTTATAAAATTAACTAATATCCTATTTTCTAAATGGTATCATTTCGATTTTCTGCTAGCAAATGGTGTCTACCCATGTGTGGTAATAAATATACATTCCACAGCCGTAAATGGTGGCGCGTTTTCATTGTTGGGTCAAGTGGCTAAAAAGAAAGATAAAGAGAGGGGAATCGAGAGGTTGCTCAGGGGCTATACGAGGCATCTCCATTTTAAATTACTTTCAATTGATTAGTTTGACTAGCTCGGACACTCGAGGCCCGCTCCAGCCCGCCACGTCGACTCGTTTACGACTCAGACTGCTTCCCAACCGAATATAATAAATGCTGCGCGGGGCCCTCGGAAAAATGCCAGGAGTACAAGTGTACGACATGAATATTGAACGTAGCGGAGGAGGAGGAGAAGGAACGGTCTCCGTTACAACCATAAGAGGGCGTCGAACGGCATTTAAATATTCGTAATTCAAACACGTTGCGCGCGCATGGTGACGCGGGAAAGCCAGCCGCCGTCCCGCGCCCGCCACCAATCGAGATCGATTGTTCTGCTGGCAAATATTTGTCGTAAACATTTCCCCGATACTCCAGCCCGAAAGTTGCGTCCACGTTTCCCCCCGTTATTAGCTCTGTTTGCATTGCCAGTTACACGTATTTGTTTCCCCGTGCCCCTCGCTACCGACTTCCCCGACGAACCACCCTTACACGCGCTCCCGCCGTCGTGTAATTACCCCACGAAATAGCAACTGTGACATTATGACACTTCGAAATAGAAAACGAAGCGTAGAACAGGCGAAGTATCACCTATCCCCGCTCTTACGAAGCCCAACACTCGCAGATAAAATAAGATTTATAGTTAAAGGACACAGTGAAGAATCTAAGACTAGGAAAAGTAGAAGAAAGTAGATTACAATAGCAACAGAATTATAATAAAGAATGAGAACGGTAAAAATTTTAACAAGTACGACGTGCTTTAAAAATACTTCCAGGCTTCCTAGTTCGATAACACGTATCGTTTCTCAGATTATTCCAAGTCGCTCGTAAAATGTAGATACCTACCTACGTTCTGTCGCGTCAACGAACGACTCGACGTAGTAGGATCGTTTCTAATTCGGATAAAAGGCGGTGAAAATACAAATTCGCGACGGAAAGTCTGCCCCCACGAAAGCACTCGTGAAATAGCACTCTCGGATCGTGAGAAATGATCGGTGGAAAGAGAGGTGGCGACGATCCGCCTCGCCAGTCCAAAGTCTAAAGTTCACGGTGCAATAACGTTAATACGAGCAACCGGAAGCGACTCGAGGCCTCGTGAACGAACCGAACGACGCTCGATTGCTTGCCGCCTCGTACCAGCCAGAGGAGTCGACCGAAGTCGAAATTTTACACCGGGTTTTATCGCCGAAGGAACGCGAGCTACCCTGGGGAAGAAGCTCCCTCGAAATTGGCCATCGCGGATGTAAATAAAATTGCAGCTAAACGAGTTGCCACGGCTTTCCAGCGGAGGCCCCGGGGTCGGCGCGATCGAAGGTCCAGTTAATTACAGACGCGGTGCTTAGCCCGTTACACGGGCATTATTGCGCTGTCGGCACTCTGCAGCAAATAAAAAAAAAAAGAGGGTGGCTTGCCTATCTCGTTCGCCTTTTTTTTTCGAATTGCCACGAGCTCGCTCGCGATGCTTCGCGGCCCTCTGCTATAGTCGGGGCGAAATCGATTTTGCTGTTCAAGGCCAGTCCCTCCGCCATAAATCGCATCTGATAGAAATCGCTGTTATAGAGGGGCGGTCGCGGAGACAATTTTGTGCCGACTGTGGCGGAGAATTTGTCGGGTGCGGGAGGTTAGAGAGGGTAGGGAGCGGAAAAAGGGATGAATTATCGCGGAGACTGGGTCGCGCGAGTCTCGAGTGAATGATCATTCCCATGAAATTCATTTCTGTCCTCGAAACGACTTGCCGGGAAACTACCTTCTCAACCTACCACCCCCCGGTAGACGATCCGCCCCCCCAGTCTCAATTAACGCGGAAGAATAATCGTGGACCGTTTTCTGTCCGCAGGGCGTTATTCTGACGACCATGTTGGCGACGAGGAACTTTACCAGTAAGTATGATGCACAGGGTAAGTACCTGCGGCCCTCTTCAGCGCTTCATGGACCACGACAGACAGTACTTTTATACCCCCTATTAAATTTCACGTCCCCCCGTCTCTCTTTCTCTCTTCACCACTTTCTGCCTCTGTTTCTCTGTATCTCTGTATCTCCGCCGTCTCTACTCTGCCTCTTCGCGTCCCCGGATTCATAACCCATAAACCCGGCCCCGTTTCTTCGCCCGTCTTGTAAGCGCCAGCCGCTGTCGACCACCCACCCCAACCCGCCGTTACACGGAGAGGACCTCTGTTCGCCAGCCCCTTTGCTCTTCGCGAGAGGTGCTTCACGACGTGGCCGTGCACGCAGCGTTCATTCCGCTTATTAAGACGTTACCGCGGCCCTCGGCGGGCAAGTCGAGAGGGTGGTAGCGGGACCCTCCCTCTGTTCTCGTCCCTCGCGACTCTTCGGCCATGGCGGGCGCTCACGGAACTTTACGCTGCCGCGTAATCGAATCTCCTCGGTACGGAAGCTTCGTCTCGGTCGCTCCCCTCGAGGCTTCTTCGCGGAGGGTTGATTGTCGAATTTAATCGGGCACATCGAGCGGTCGAAATTTCTTTTCGTGGAATAGTGGAGCCAGTCGCCAGGCGGCCGAGTTTAATCCATAGGGCCACGAAATGAAGCACTCGCGATCATTCCTGCTCGACCACCCCTAATCAGTTGGAGCCCCTTTCGTCGATCCCCGACCGTAGATCTGAGCAGCGAGGTGAAATCTACGTGAAATGATTTTAATTAAGGAATCGATTGTAACGTCCGCCTTCTGTCGCTTTACGTTCCTCGATCGCTTGCTTCGCCAAGAGAGCGGAGTCTTTTCAAACGCATCTGAGTGCAACCGATCTCATTGGCCGATTACAGCCCTCGGGGGCACTGATATCCGTGCACTGTGGCCGAAGCCTCAGCGATTCGGCAAGTCTGCGGTCACAGTGTCACCGATATCGGTCGTCAGATTCTTTCTATCACAAGTCGGCGAAAAACAAACTCCTTCCCTCGATTAAACGCATCAGATTCGCTATAAAAACCCGTGGGCAAGAGCCACGAGGATCATTATTAGCCAGTTACTCGTTCTTAAGTGTAACTCCGTTAGGCGTCGTCAACGTAAACAACAGCATCGGGAGAGCCGGAGAAAGCGACTCATCTTCTTTCTAACTGTAAAGCGTTAGCAACGGGGTATGTTAACTCGATGTCCCTCTTATTTCAAATTTCCTTTTCCTCCCTTATAAAACGTAGTCGAGGTGTGGGTTGTCGCTTCGATAGAGCAAGGACCCGAACCCTCTAAACGCTCAGAGGGAATCGCATAGTCCTCAAGTGACAAGATCGATAATATTTCGTCGGGATTGTGTGGTACTGGGTTTGATTGGTAGTTGAGGGTATTGCTTGTCGAAGCGCGCGCGTGTACAACTGAGATTCCTCGAAGCCTCTGTGATCTTGTTCTAGTCAGTGATTTCTAATGTCGCTCAAACGATTTCACCCTCGCTAGCTCTGCGTACCAAACGAAGTGTCATGATAGTCGTTCACAAACCCGTGTACCTACATATGTGCCTCATAGTCGATGCATTTCGCTCGCACCTCATATCCTGCAAGGACTCTGCTACGTTATCCGGAACGAAACGACTCAATTTCTTCCGTTTCCGTTTGTTCGGTGGTAGATCGGTGCCTGCCTCTCCGTATGTACTCTTCGGTCCACTAGCGAGAACCGCCTACGAATGATTATTCTGTGTTTAATATCGCTGACCACTCCGCAGTGCCTTGTTCCCTCCAGGAGACATCAGCGAAATACGAAACACCTCGGTGCCCCACTTTTTCTTATTCTCTGTCTCTCACTTTCTCTGCAATTCATGTCGCACATTTTGGAACGACACATGAGATCACGTTGCAGTCCGATCAGTTACTCGATTTGCGAAATCTCTGGAGAATTCGGACGGTATTCGCTCTCTGCCCGTGGTACAGACATTACTAAGATTTTTTTCTTGCATTTTCACATAACGAACACTAGCGTTCCAAAATACCGAGTATGAATATTTCTACGCGACCCGTGTCCCTGCACAGGACCGCCACCTGTGCTGGATGCTCGACAAACAATATTACAATCTCTGTATTTGTGCATCTGCATCTTGTACACAGGAGAGTTCCAAACAGCACAAAGGCATCCCCTTAGATCGTCTGTACAGTATGACCCGGTTATATGAATGCCTACTTGTATCTGCTCGTGATCAAACAAATGGGGAGAATGGAAGTTTACATTCTAACGATTAGCAGAAATTAAATGGACCCTCGAATCTGATGTCCACTGTGGATAAATAATAATAAACGGGATATATTATGTAAAAGTCTCGAAGAGCAGCAGCGAATAGCCCACGATCTACTTCCAATAAAGCACAGGGTATATTTAATTACTCACTGCAAATTTAAATTCAAATTTCTATATTCTTTATTAAATCTTCATAAGAGTATTACCAACGAATTGCCTGTTCCTCCCCGATGAAAATGAGCCCAAACACGACCATATTCCGATTATTTTCTGTTGCACATAATTCGAATGATATCTTCACAATTAATCTAAAGAAAATGAGATAGAAGTCCCAAATACCATTGTCTGATAACGAAGGCACAGCACATGATAATACACTCGTCGATCTTCCATTACCGATAAACCGACGCGCCATCGATCTGTCGCTTCGATCCGCGCCCTCGAGAGGTCAGTGTTATGATTCTCTGCGCAACTCCACGGCGCACCACCATAGAGGAAAGGGAACGAGTGAACGTAGTCTATCAGCGCGATCGCGGAATAGTACGGAACGAATTATTTTGACACAGTGCGTGGATTTGGTACAGCAAACGCGTTCAGATTTAGATACCACGTGTCGTATTATATTTAGGCTATTATCCTGTCTGAAAATGGCGGTTTCGGTGAATTCAAGCCTTCTGGGACTGCAATGCAGACGTCCACTCGTCTCCACTGGCAAATCCTTTCCAATTCAATGGTAATACTCTCATAAAAGTTTCATTACGAATACAGAAATTAAGTCTCGGTTATTGGGACGTATCCCACGCGTTTTGTCGTCCTACCAGTGGCGCAGAATTGATGGGTTAGTCGTTCTTGCGATGTAAGCGAAAAATAGTGGCAGTATATTGCACGATCAGATACCAGGCGTGGTAAGTGATCAGATTTCCCGGTAGTACTGTGAAATCCCGTTTTTAATCTAGTAGATAGGCGTCTTGCATCCGTAGACGCTGAATAAGACACTCGCGTATTCGATTCATAAATATTTGTTTGCGAACCTAACCTCTGTGTACCCCTTTTTGCTATTGACCCGTTTGTTTCTTCGCCCATTACAAAAGTTAGTGTAATTCTTTGAAACGACAGTGAACGGACAGTGAAAAGACAGCGGAAAGACACATCGTCGGATACACTTCACAGTTGACTTAGGGAATCAGGTACAGCGTCGCGCGACCGTAGCGCTACGGTCGCACGAAGTTGATCTGAGGATCTCGACTACGGTGCGCTTAAAATCGATGCGATTCGAAAGATTTCAATATTCTAGCGGGCGTTCTTTGGTCGTGAGGGATTGTTAGGTCGAGGGGAGCAACTTTCGGGTGAAATGTGGAAGGTAACGTTCTACGTAGAGCAGGAAAAGGTGCCGATATTTTCCATTTCTTGCACACGTTTCCATTTCTTCTCCCCCCTTTCTTGCACACTGAAATTCAAATACTTCCCTGCTCCACCGTTTACCCAAAAGATCGATACCTCGGCGCAATGTTGCCGAGGGTTTTCTGCGGTAAAGGGTTTTCCTAGAGGAGAAATGGAAAAAGAGGAACGGCAGGAAAGTTTTTCCAGCTTCTGATGGAAATTACGCTATCCCTAGGAACCATCAGATACTTTCATTATCGCGCTACAATTTCCGCGAGAAGTATCGCCGCGGAAACGGCCCCCGAGATCGCCCGACTTTCGTCAGCTTGTTGCCTGGCAATTTGTTTCAATTAACGAGGAGAAAGACAGCCTCCCGATCGTTCGTTTTCTTTCCTTTCGTTCATTACTTGGACGGCAACCGACGTATAATTAACTTGGAAACTTTGTAGCCCGGAATCGGCCTGTTCGCTTTGTTTCCCGCGCTGGCGCGAAACCTATCGCCCTGTCGAAGTTTAATTAAATTTATCTCATCACCGTAAGCCGCGCTCTCGATCTCGCGAAGCCACTCGGCTCGCCAGAGCCTAGCATCACCCCGTTTCTTTTCCTTTTTTCTCGCGTGGACGTTATCTTCCACTTGTCTTCGCGAGCGCAATTAATTCAGCGTCCGTCTGCTCGACGAAATGGACGGTGAACCGAGGCAGGGAACTACAGCGACGCGAACAGAACAGCATACAGGAGGTGAAACAGAATCTGTTCATTTTTGAACATCTATCCTAGAATCTGTCTGCTTATCAGCCATCGAATCGTTCCTTCGTTCGTTCGTGCATCCACATCAGCTAATTACCATTCGTTCCACTCGAATCTGTTGCTTTTGGAGTCATCGCCTGAATCATTTCGACGGGATCGTACGAACCTCTTCATCCTAGTTTTCTCAAGGTGGGGTCAAGGTCGTAGTACAATAAGGGAGGATTCGCTGCAAAAGTGAGACGAAAACGAAGATTAAATTTTTGTCAACCTGATCGCACATCAGCGGTCGTTGTACGTGGCCTCGCTGACCCGCGCAATGCGCGTCGCTGACCGCTGGGTTGCCCTACTCCAGGCGCCCCTGATTCAGGTTTTAATCGTTGATAGCTGAAAAACAAAGCCTCCACCGCAATTTCGTTACTCTTCATCTTCGTCTTATTTTCTCGCGCAGAATCACCCCCGAAATTTACTCCCAGCTAATACCGAGCGTTCTGCATATTATATCTCGACCTCGTGCATCGTTGAAGATCACCTCGGCGGTGTTAAATGCCGGATAACCGACGGAAGCCAAACAAGCCTCTGAACTTCAATTTTCTAACGTATTCACACAAACCGAGATCTAACCGTCGCTCCTATTGGGAAATATTCTGAGAGCGCCATCTACTAAAGTAAGCTCTGTAATCGGGTGAATCGCGTTACAGGACTGATGTCACAGAAGTGTTGAAATATTCCAATAACGTTTTTGACATTAAACAGTCTGTTAAATTTTACAAAATCGATCATCGAACAGTCGAAAGTCCCAATACTGCCAATAACAGGTGACAACTAACCCGATTAGACTGCTCTAATTTTCGCCACCAGATGGCGTAGCGGAAATAAGCAAATGCCAATCGCCAGGGGACGTAGTCGTTCGTTAACGAAGCGGTGTCGCGAGACTCTAGTGCCTAGGAGTGGAAAGTGCCATGAATCGGCATCGGCTTTGGAGCTTCCGTTACACGTAACGATCCGCGTGTCGGTTGTGACTCCTAGGCGAGTAACTCTCGCGCGATCGTCCGCCCCGCGGGATCCTCCGGATGGAATCCTCGCGGGAGGGAGCGGGGAGCTTTCTCGGAACTCATCGAACTCATAAATCTGGATTCGTGCACGGGGGCTCCTGAATGCCGCCGGGATTTATGCGCGGAGACGCGCTTATATTTACAGACGCGTATGTATCGTATGAATAAATATAAACCGAGAGCGAGTCCATAAATCTGGCTGTGTAAAAAGGGGAATTCATGAGTCGAGCGTGGAGAAACCGAGGATCCATGAATCCCGAGGCGACGCGTTCGCCGGGTTCCTCCCCTGCCGAGGGAGCGCGATCCAACGAGATCGATAACTCTCGCCTGCCTCTCTATCACTCCCCGTCTCTCTTTCTCTCTATCCACTTACTCTCAATCTGTTTCTCCATCTTGGTACGTACTGTGACTGATTTCTTTGACAAGACACGCGAAGTGGGTCGGAGGTGCAAGGGCAACCCTACAATCTCTGTATCTTGCGACGCTCTTGAGCCGATAGAGGATGTGTTTGGGCGATAAAACGATAAGCCACGCTTGCACACGGCGCCGCACACGTAACAAGCCCGACTTACACGCTGGGATCGATCAGCGGCCGATCTATTCGACTGTGTTCCGTCTAGAGTCGAGCCTACTGTCGCGTTGCTCGGAACAATTGGGTCAAGGCTGTTCAACCTTCAATTCCCACACTCCTGCGCTCCTCCCCTGCCGCTAGCTATCGCGGGCAGGAGTGCGGGAGGCTTTATACTCCGCGGATCTGAGTTCAGATAAGCTTGAATCACAGTATTACTCGAGGAGCTTGCCACTTTTGTAATTGTAAGTAAAATCATCAGCTTCCTAGCTTCGCCACCCATTACAGGCACAATGCAGATAGAATGTTGTAGCTTTAGATAAACGTTCCGCCAGTTATTTCGAGCAACGACAATGCGAATGTTACAGAAAGATTTATCTGGGGACTAGAAGTATCAGAATTTAAATAGTTTTATTGATTAGGGTGAATATTATAAAAGATTGGAATAATGGACGTCGAAGTCGAGTGCCGAGCTCTAGACGGGAACACTCGCGAATAATCGTACCGCGCCGCATTTAGCATGCCTGCGCTTTCCGTCTCGCTTATTTATTTCATTTTACGCCTGGTCCTCGGCTGTCTATCCGCGTTGCTCGCATTTCTTATCGCACGGCTCGCAGGGAATGCAGATACAGACGCGCGACGAGCGGCAGCATGTTGAAAGGGGCCGTTCGCGCTCAACACCGATGTCCCCGGTACTCTTTCACGCCATCCTTGGGATTCCCTAGTGTCGAGGCAACGATTACTCACCTCTTGCACCCCAGACGGTGTTCATCCGCGTTTCTTCTCTTTAGGAGAGGCTAAGCTCTTGTAGCCTAACTTCCCATTCAGCCACACCCCCGAAAACAACCCCAGCAGGTCAGTATACGTATCTCCGTCACCGGGGATTTGTTTAAGACAGTTCTTCTGTTTCTACCCCCTCCGCGTTGAAAAGAGACATCGTTCCAAAGGAGCCAGCTGCAATATTCTTTTCCTTCTTCGGCCCCCGAAAGTAATGGAGATTTCTGGAGCAAGAGCGTTCAAGTGCCCGTGTATTGAAATTCGCATTGAAATATTCTTTGCACCATCGCTGCGCGTTGCCTCGCCGCGTAGGGGTGCTTTTCGCGCGATGGAACGAGACACGAATACGCGGGGGCGCATAAAAGCGCGACGAGCTCCTTGCCTAGCTCACCACCCCCCCAAAGCACACGGATATTGTACCTCGGGGAGGAATTTCGCTCCCGTATTTATACGTCGAAACCGAGCGCCTTTCCATCCCGCTCCCGCTCTGCTTTTCCCGCGGTAAATTATTCAACCCCATCCCCGTCGAAAGTCGATTCGCCTCCTTTGAGGCCTGATATTGCTGTGACAATAATTACGCCGCCCCCGGGGCAGCTGTGTAATTCAATTTTTCGTTCAACCCCCTCTCAGGGGAAGCTTCTCTCCGTGGAACACCACCTGGCCGATATGCGTCTCCTGGCGCACCCTGCATCTCCATTCTATCATCCAACGCGGCAGCGTCAGTCTTCTGATACCAAAGACGAGGGTACAGGGGTGTCCAAAGGTTTCTGGGGTCCCGTGCTTGCCAGCTCCGTTTCCAAGTCGATGATTAAAATGAATTTTGGACGTTGATGGTCACCTTCTCTTTAATTATAACGGAGCTTGCTATTCCTCCGCGTATCGGGCCTGAGAAAGTAACATCGCCGGGGAACTGTGGAGATACTACTGTGCAGAGGGGGTTGCTATGAGCTAGGGGCTTGGAATATTTAGTTTCGATCTTCTGGAGGATATAATTCGAGCGAGTTCAACCCATGGGGATGTACAAAGATGGGTGTAAGGTACTACAAAGTACATCCACTAAGGTTGGATAGAATCGAGAACCTACCTTAAATATGGAAACTACTTAGCGTTATTTATTGTACAACTGCTCCCCAACCAAAACGAACACACTCTCCTGGAAGCATCTCCAATATACCCCACACTCTTGAGTCTTCTTAAGTTCATAGAAGCTCACCCCCACGTCGCCAAGAATATATACAGACTTGAATTATATTTAAAACGTAAGTGGAATCTACTCAATCAACAGTAGCACTTGGTCCCGTTATCTACCCTTCTACATTAACCCCTAGGGATAACTGTCGATGGGGTGGCTTTTTGCGCACTAGCAAACGACCAGGGGCCCGGCCCCTGGTTCGCCGCACACTGCACCCTCGCGACAACACTTCCTCCCCGCACACCCCGCCTCCCCTTGAACAACACGCGCGCAGCCTCTGCATGCAGTTAGAGCGATAGTTTCTTTTCGCGATACTTGACTGACGCTTCTGGCACGGAACGAAGCCGAGCTCTCGAGAGGAGCCATCACAAGGTAAAGACAAGAGGACCATTCTCCCTCCTGGCACCGATACGTCGTCTTGAGAGCATCGGCAGAGTTGCTCGGATCGATCGATCACGATTGTCTCGCATGCAGAACACATGCACTAAATGGGAGTGTTGGATTCCCTTGCGATCCCTCTCCTCCTACCTCCCCGCCTGTCTAACTCTCCATCCCAAATCCCGTGGCCGTCCTCCGCAGACCCCTTCGATAGCCTCCTTTGTGGGGAGAGCGGGTCTAATTGGTTGGTAACTCCGCTCTGTCAACGGAGATCCAGAGTCGTCGGACTCGAAATTGTTCTGCGCACCGTCCCTTTATCCGATCCCTGAAGGAACCGCGATGAAGTATTCTGTTCTACCTAAGTTGCTGTTTCCCTTTGGATATTCCCTGCGGAGGATGGGATCATCCGGGATCTTCGTGATCGATGGACTTACTGGATCGACGCAGCGGTTGCAGGGATTTCTCAAATTTTAGTACCTACAGCAGTGATTCCCAACCTGTGAGTCGCGAAGAGTTCTCTGGGGGGAAGCTACGGTTTTTTTTTGTAATATTATTAAGGTGGAATTATATTCTGAAATACCTTATTTTTAATGTGTTTTCTTTAGCTTATTAAATTTACCTTACATTGTACGAGGGAGAGGGGGTCGCAGTTTATTTGATTATTATAAAAGGGGATCGCGATTCAAAAAGGTAGGGAAACACTGCTCTGCAGTGTGCATTGAAGCTTCCAGACCTCTGAGTTTAATAATTTATTGCGACGGAATGGAAGGCAATAGAATGAAAAGTCTTTTGGACCTTTCACTCGCTACGTCGATCCCGTCCACGATTTCCACTGTCTCCGTTGTTAGACTTAAACCTGGTGTCTCTAATATTCGGCGATCGAGATGCGACCCGTGCGAGGCTTCTCCGCGAGTGTTTTTGTTCCAGAGAATTTCCAGTGTTCGGAAGGAGTCCTCGGAGGCTCGTTCACCCTTCCTGTGGCGCCCTTCCTCCATTCTTCCCTTGCGCCGTTAAGGCGGTAACTGTTGTGCGCTATTCTTCGATTCTCCGCCAATCTGTTTCATAATCAGCGAGGACTGGAGCGTCCTTTGTGAGGAAAGAATGGAGGAAAGGTGGTTGCCCGGGTTCATTTTCTGCCATTGTTCCCGAACTTCGTTCCAGTTTCATCCAACGTTTACTGTCTTTCCACCCCCTTCGCGCTCTATCCCGCGGGAACGGTGGAGTCTCCGCCGCGCTGCAGCTAGCGGGTACCGCTCCGCTCATGAATAATTCGCTGCCGCGAGGACGCGTAGCTGAAAAGAAGTGGCGGAAGGAGTCGTCGGGCGTATTTAACGGCGTCCTTGCTTCCGCCCCGGTGTCGTGCTATATACCCGAGGACCCTCCACTTTCGATCAATTGGTAGCCCCGTCTTTCTTGAGTCAAGCCCAGCATCGGCGCGGTCCTCGAGTTATTCGAACCTCTGAAGGACACCACCTATCTACCGTTCTTCTTTCGACGATCCTTGCAATCCTCGAACGCACGCGTCTCTATCTTGATCGCTATACCCGAAGTATCTTCAGCGAAAGGATCTCTAATAGCGATTCTATCGTCTCGATATTCTGGTTTATCCTTCCTCCAATCTGTCCTTTGGCCCACCCTGTGCGTTCCGTGTGCTGTCCACTCGCCCTGCTCTCTCTAACCGTCCGTCCGTCTTCCCTTCTGCCAACTTACTCTTCTGTCTTTGTCTTGCTGAGTTACTTTTGTTCTCTCTCTATCTCTCTCTCTTTCTCTCTCTATCTCTCTCTCTGACTCTGTCTCTGTCTTTTTATCTACGTCTACCTCTTTCTATTTCTCTATCTCTCAACCGTCAATGCTCTACGCCGATTTACTGAAACGCTCTGCGTGCTCCAGGTCGGAGCATCATGACGAAGAAGGGCGATGGCTCTCAGGTGAAGGAATCGACCGACAGCAGCACGACGATCGAGGACGATGACGTGAAAGGTAGGACACACCCATCCTGTTGTCACTCTAGATGTTCTTCTAGCTCCTCTTTGCGCGTCCTCAGTTCCCCATGGGGGGACGACCCTCCGGGCACGGAGGTCGTCCGAGAATGTGCACCTACTAATAGCCCGTGTGTTTTTGGGACCCTTTCTCCGCACCGAGAGAACGAGCGCGGAGCGTTCTGTCGTTGCTTTCCATCGGGTTTACGCGAAACTTGTGGCTAATTCGAGGCGATCCCAGTGGCTTTTGACGGAGTTTGAACTACGCCTACGATTAGTATCGAAATATTTGAGCAATAACCCTTTCGAAGTTTGTACCCTACGCCGCGTGCGGGACACTGGGTGCAAGCGGCGCTCACCGCGCTCTCTGCACGCCCTTGGGCGTTTTCCGCACAGGCTAGGGATACTTATCGAAAGGATTGACATTACGGTTCAGTAGGCTCGAGGTGTGTTTAAACTCGCGTTAGCTGGGACGCGACGCGACCGTGTGACGGTGCATACTCCTTGCAACCTGGAACGTAAAGTCCACGTCGGAGTTGCAACGAGAGCACCGATTACTCGAGGTGTCTGCTCTCGATTCAGCACACGTTCCCCGTACACGCGACGAAACCGAGCCTGAGGCTCGCTAATTGCTCGAGACCGCCCAACTGGGACGGTTAATTTCGCAGCGAGATCTACGTATGGATTGAAGCTCAATTCACGTTCTATACTTGTGCCCGTAACGCGGCTGTAACTGGATTTCTGTCACGCTGTCGCCCGCCTACCGCACAGAACAGCCGCCCCCTTTTACCAGAGAAGACGAGGTAGTCCAAAACGTTCCTTTCACTTCTCACTCGGCGAGTCGGGTTACAGCGGACGGATTATCGAGTTTAAGTCGCCTGGGATGTTCCATCGACCATGGAACCCACGACAGATCCGATTGAAACTTGCCATTAAAATAATTAATATTCCACGGAATTGCACCCCCTTTAACTGCCCCTCTTGGACACTCTGGGAAACGACGATACCAGCAATCGATCCTGTCCCTCGATCAATGCAGGATCCAACGAACCGGTATAGAGAAGTAGACTTTAGCTCCTGGATCAGTCGATTACAAGATAAATCCCTCTCCCCACTTTTACGTCGCGAGGAAGATGATTCTTCGACATCGATGAACCCTCCCCTTGGTCCCTCGTACGTAACGAAATCACGAGCATAGACTTGCGCGCGCATATCGGCCTATTATTAGAGAGATAGTGCTCCTGCTCACGTGCAAATCGATCGTTGGACAATAGCTCGAGTAGTTAAGTATATCCCCCTCGTTGCTTTGCCCCTTCAACCTGTCGACCCTTCTAGCCACGATCCGCCTTATATACTTGCGTACACCTGTGCCCCGATTACCGATATATGTTCGCAAAACCTGTCACGAAGGTTCGTCGATTCACGCACCCTTTGCGATCTGCTGTTCCAAACCGTTCATCGACACAGTGTCAATGAAACACGGATCTGCTCGATTTGTGATTAATTTCCATGGCAGAGTAAGGTCTGCCTCTGTCTGCCCTGGAAATGCTTGCATTCTGCGCTGAGATCTGGGAAATGTGATTTGCTAGATTCTTTTATAAAGTTCAAAGGACTTCTTTTATTCGAAAAATTCATTCACGATTTTATTGAATTTCAACGAGAGTTGCACACTTTTATTACGCAGTATTCTTTTCCAAGATCCCAGTAACCGATCGACCGAACCTTCGTGGGACAGTCACAAGGACCATGTAACTTTTAGAATGTAAAGCTTTGCTAGTCGTTGTTCACAGAATTCACAGCAGAACTGTCTTTCGCGGATTTCTCTGCCCGCCCTCTTTGTAGACGTTGGAAGCTGTACACTTTCCATCGCTCTGTCGCGATTTCCCCCTTCTCTTGTACATATACTTGTGGTAACATCTGTCTTCACGGAGATTCTAACAATCGTCTCACCGGAACTCTTGAGAAATCGATGCAGTCGTAGTTGCAATGCGTTGCTGTTGAATGCAACAATTCAATGATATCTACTTTTAACACATTCAGAGTATTATTGCACAGCTATTAGTATCTGCTAGCCATTATCACTGCACAGCAGTCATTCTTATGGAACCACTACTTCCTAGTTGCATTATTAGTCCACCATGAATTTATTAAAAAATTTCTTACTCCTCCTCCAGTTTACTATCGTGAATTCCAATTACACTAGGACTAGAGTCATTCTACTCAAATTGTAGTGCTAAATTCGCAACGCAGTTTGCTTCGACTGTGTCAATTTCCCTCCTCGCGTCACTCGGACCCAAGACTTTGCATATGTACCTCTGTACGCCACTGTTTCTTGCGAAATCCCATCTGCTCGCCGTAGAACCGTCTATACACCAATCTAGAAGCTCCACTTTCACCGTGTACAGTCTGTGTCATCCTTATCGACCTAATTCCGAGCGTCGAGTTTTCACATTCGCGCGCTATCGTTCGCATCAACCCGCCCCTAATCAACTGTCGCCCGAGTTCCTTGATTAACTCTGACGGCCCGGACAGAATCGCGATCAGGACACGAGATCGCATCCGCGGCCACCCTCGAGACTCCTCGAGCACGGGACAGAGTGAAACAGATTATCGAATTCAAAGCCTCCTTTTTCCTCGCTCGAAGAATCTGAATAATTCAGAGAATTCAGAAGGGACCTTTCTTTCCATAGTGGAAGGGCCTTCGAAAGCAAAGAACCAGCGTGTAGGTCGTCTTCGCAGGACCACACCTCGATGTTGCGCTCGGTGCGTCCTCCGAAAACTCATTTTCCCTCGACACACCTGTCGACCAGCTTCGAACTGCTCTTTCCGTTGCGATGCACACTCAGGGGAACACACGAAGCCTTCGTTTCGCGCGCGCATACGTTGCCAGAGCAGCATCGTTGAGGACCCTTCCGCAGGATTGCACTTTCGCGACGGGAGACTCTGTGTCCCCGCTATAAACATGCGTCTCTCTGGAATTTTATCGATGCACTGATGAATTATTACTGTCGCTCGTCTTTATTACAAAGAAAATATGGAAGAAGCTTTAGACTGCAAAGAAGTGCTAGTAGGTACGTGATACATCAGTGGAGCACTCAGTATTTAATCTTAGGGGAGCCGAGTTGAAGGGATAAAAATATTTTTAAAGCAAATTCGATGAAATTCATTGGGCGATTATAAAAATTTATTTAAAGATTAAAATCCAGTTTCCTTTTCTTTTTACAAACCCCTTCGTTAGGGGGTGCCAGGATCCCTGGGCTCCTCCCTCTGGGTGCCCCACTGTCCTACACATTGCGCAGCGGCGACTAAATGCTGTTTCAAAATCTAACTCTAAAGATTCTGTTTCGCAGAGGCGTTTGAAAATTGGCAGTAAGCTCGGGAGAAAATATCTATGCGCACTTCCGTTTCATAGATTTCAGTTGATACGAAGATGAGAAACTTTTTGCTATCCCCATTTCAAGATGCAAATTTCTCTACCCACTTGTGGCTTTCGTTTAGCGGAGCGATGAGACTTTTCCTCGGAGAATGCCCGCGCGAAAGTGCGATCCTCCGTGATCCCCGGCATGCATGCAGCCAGATTCCCAGCCAGTTGTCCCGTACACCGAAAACACCACCAGACAATGGGTTCCATTTCGCCCTCTCAAGATTCAGACACTTTATCACAAAGTGAATTGATCCTCGAGGCCCCCCTACCACAGACACGAGTACACTCGAGCACAAAACGGCGATACTACCGAGCACCGAAACAATTGGATTCAGAGGTGGGATTCAAAGGACGCGGCGGCCCTTGTTTACCGTCCCTTCGATGCAAATCGAGATGAGAAAAAGAATTGCGACCGACTCACTCAACCGTTTTCTCGCTCGCAACGCTTTTCCTGTCTAAAAATCGACGCCTGAAAGCTTCCCTTCGTACGTACGTCGCGACACTTTTCCAACGATCGCCTCTTTAGGTCGAAAGCACTTCTATTTTCAATTCGAAACCACCGAATAGATGAGTAATCATCGAGGATCCATTCCACGAATAGAAAATTGAACTCGAGACTTTCCGAAAGACAGACTTCGTTTTTAGAAGTGACTTCAGTGGCGGTAGGTAGATAGGTACTCCCATCGTCTGAATGGACCGAAAGTAACTTACATCGTGATCGAACGTTTAGTTGAACCGCCACACGCTTTCGATATATCATCCTCATACATCCACCCACACATGATACACGACCACGCGGTCCGTCCAGCGAAGTACAAGTAACAGCGCAGAACAGCTACGCGAGGGGCGATGAATAATGTTCTTTTGCGCCCAGCAATGATGCTCACAAATCCATAACACGTAGTCGTAACTGTGACACGGGGAGAAGTGCACCGTTTCGAAGCAGGAATTTGATACGGCCCGAGAGCAATTTTTTACTCGCGGATTTTCCAGCTTTCCGGGTCGCGCGTACGTGGCCAGTAGTATAGGCTGGAATTGGTCAGGCCCCGGCCGAAGTAGAATCGGTCGGTATCGGATCGGGCGATGATTAATTAACCATTTGGCCGCGGGTGGCCGGGAAAATGCGCGAGAAGCGACGAGATTAGATCAGCGGTGATTTATCTTCGCGAGATTGCAGGCTTTCGAGATCCGAGCTCGGCGCGAGAGCTCGAATCTGAATTGATCGCGCCGCGTTCTCCGACACCATTCGCGCCACTTGGTTTCGAGGAAGATTCGTTCGGATTCGATGGATTTATTTCGATGGACCGAGGGCACGGGCCGCGAACCAACCACCACCGTCGCTCGCGATCGGAAGTCTTCTTCGTTCCGCGAGCATCGGGTATAAATCGATCAGCAGAGTCCGTGACTCGAAGTGTGTATCAGACGATGAAACTAGCGTTCCCGCGATCTCGGCGTTTCTTTCGTTCGTTTCTGTTTCTCTTGCCACGGCGACCACCACCCATTCCACTGTCGTCTGGCGCACACGCTAACTCCGTTCGCGTAATTAGTATGCAATTAGCGCGGCACGATGAGGAATTAGTCGCTCGCTGCGTGCTCGGATGAGGGGGTAGCGAGATTACTGTGGAAATTAGTCGTGTAAAAGTTAACCCTGGAAGAAGGATATTTCGAGAGGTTTCGTTTTGGAAGCTACAGGAATTTTTGCGAAAATGTTCTCCACGGACATACCAGCTGTTTTGCATTCGTTGGAATAAGGTGTGTGGGACGATGGAGTTTTGAATTAACTTCCAGGATTGACGAGCCGTAGTTTATAGGAGGAGCTTTGCAATCGTAGAGTAAAATCGGGCAGAGAATAACGAAGGAAGATTCTGATTTCTATGGATCGTTAACGAAGCTCTCTCGAAGATACGATTGAAGATTCGACGACGAGATGCGTACTCGCGAATCGAGGATTCGATTGTTACTCGACGACGCTTCTGTCTCATTCTCTATCAAGCATTCATCGCTGCTTTCATTTTTCTTTTTCCTTGTTTCTCTGCTTATTATTACTAGAGAGCGTCTCATCGAATTCTTTGTATTATCGTCGCAGCCGATGACTGAAAGGAAAGCGCTCGTTTCGAGTCAATTATCGCTTGGAACCTCGTCACGGTTCAGTAATCAATTCTGTGGTTCTTAATCATTCAAAAGTTTAGTATAATTATTTTAATTTTGACAATTCTTGAATTATACACGTGAAATACAAGTTGGGAACCGCTAATTAAGAGGTCTTTCACTGAGAATTAAAGAACCTCAGCAATCGAGCCATTCGATATTTGAATAGTATACCACGTGCGGAACACTGGGTGCCACTATGCGCCACCCGTGTTCCTCGAACGCCGATACGCGTTCTCCGCACACATATAGGCAAACGCGCGTACACAGTTCAGAAACGAGCAGTTTTCATTCGACATCGAGCTCGCGAATTCCTCGGAGCATAGTTTCGACCTTGTTTTACCTCTCGCGCTTCTCGCAGGCTCGTTCTCATCTCCACGTTCGCCACGAGCTAGCGAGCAGATAGCCATTTAGCCAGCTAAAAACGTTTAGACTCAGCTTTAGCCGCGTTAGAAGCGTAGCGCCACTTTAGAAGTGGACGTCGGCAGAGATCGTCGTAGAGAATGGCCACCGTAGGCGGCAGCAATCTGTCACACACATCACGACCAAACGTAAGTCGAGACAAGCAGAGGAAAGACACACTGTTTCGTTTCGTTCACCCACTCTACTCTTCTACTTTCTTTGCTCTTTTCCGTACGGTTGCGTCGTACTCGGTCGTACACACGTCTCCCTCCCCCTTTTTTGCTAGACACGGTTCCTCACTGTGCACCGAACTTTTTTGGGATGGCACGACACCGTTGTCCTCTTGCCACGCTGCTCGTGCCTTGGACATGTTCATCCGCCACGACGTTTCTGTCTCACTCTTCACGCTCCTTCTCTATTTTTTTCTGTTTCTCTTTCTGCATCGACTCCGCCACGTCACGCGAAACCAACACACCACCCCCCTAACCTTGCAGCCTCTCGGGCCTGTACACACGCGAATCTCTCACCGCCACGATCACGAGAACACACGATTTACTCCGATGTTATGGATTTATGAACACCACCATCCCGCCTGACTCGCCTTTTCTTTTCGCACCTGCACTCACCCCCAGACCCATGGACTCCTTAGTTTCCGCTTCGGCGTTCTCGCACCGCTTTGCATGGCTCCCACTGCAACGTGGAAAATTGTCCTACGATAAACTCGAATTTCTTCGGGCAAAATTGTAATTAATTAACTGCCCACCTCGAATACGCACGGACAATTGAGTCGAGCGATAATGCTTTATTTTTATGAGCCCACATAAATGTCATTGAAATAATTGATGTCACAATTTCGTAGTCTACATTAAAATAAAGCGTTGTATACATCAAAGGACAATTTCCCGCGCGATCACGTCGCTTTCCCAAGTTTGTCGCAGTTCCCAGCTTGAGGCGGGCCCTGTGCCTGCGTAGAGTCCTGCTCGACGCATCATGACCGCTTGCGCACGGCCGTGCATCGACACCCAGAGCTTTCTCGGATGCTGAGTCGAGCGTTCGAACCGATCGAATTGAGGGGACACGAAATATGAGCGACCTCGATCGTTCCCAGGCGAGGACAGACGCGAAGCTCCGTCGAAGGAGTGTCCCTTCCTGACCTGGGCCTGATTGACAATCGCGTGGACCTCTCTAAATGCACGCGACGCCCTCTATATCCGAGAAACGGGCGAAAAAAAGGATGTCACCCCGACTAGACCCACCCCCTCTCGAACCCCAGTTTGTCTTTGGAACTTCAAGGAGCTCGATGACGATTTCTCGTCGAACAAATATCCTGGCTGAGATCTCGGACACGTTTTCCAATATTCTCGTTTGTCTTTGAAAGCGACCATGCCAGCTTCTCTTCTCCCCCCCTGTCTCTCTTCAAACCCCATTCTAAGCGAATCGCTCGCTTTTTCGTTTCTCTTGCACTTTTTCCGAGGCACTTGGAAAGGGAAACGATCGAACCTCCCGGCAAAGTGAAACAATCGTCGCGCTCCTTGCTCCTTCGAGCACGATCCCTGGAGGAATTCCATTTCTCGGGACGTGCCCCTGTAACTGGCCACCCTCCCTCCGCCATGGCGCGATTAAATCGCGCTCGACCTGCACGCGCGTCGTCCCCCTTTCCTTTCTCCAGAGACGATCGATTCCCCTCGTCGTCCTCGACGTTTTGCACGTTCACCGCGAACTGCACCCCCTCGGGCACTAACTAACCTGTCCTCCCGCCACCCGTGCACCCCCCTGTGCCTATATTCGATCGACAGTGGGTCAGGAAAGTGCTTCGCTTCCTTCAGCTTCTGATCTCGAGTGATAGGTGTCGTTGGTGTATTAAGCAACAGTGAGATGACCAATGTGGAGTGGATAGGAGTGAACTAGTTTCGGGGTTTGATGACAGAGTCTCTTGTAAATTGAGTGTAATTTTCAGAATTCTTGAGTTATAAACTTGAATTACAAGTTAAGAACCACTAATTAAAAGGTCCTTCGCTAAGAATTAAGAAACTTCAGTAATCGAGCCGATCGATATTTGAATAGTATACCACGTGCGGAACACTGGGTGCCACTATACGTCCCCCGTGTTCCCTGAACGCCGATGTGCGTTCCCCGCGCGGGAGGAGCGAAATTCAGAGTTAAAAGTGTAGTAGTTATTAACACTTCGATACAGTACTAGTTTCTCTTCCATCAGCACCAATTGTTGGATATAGGAAGTTGAAGGGCTTACTTTCGTGACTCACGCTTCAGATCATTGATTGACTTCTCCCTTTCTTCTTCTCCTTTAATCAAACCCACTTCTTTTTGCTCCCATCTTTTAAAGAGTACCTAGATTCGAGGTACTATACTTTGTACCCATACAGCGAGAGATTAAGAACGTATAAAGCTCGCTGATAATTCTCTCTATCTCTCGTTGACTTACGTTATAGATTAACTTGCAGCGTGTAAATCTCATTTACTATTAACGCAGCTAGTGTCGTTGCCTTTGTGAAGTAACTGGCGCTTCGTGGCGGCTCGCCGAACCCTTGGGGGAAAATTAGGGAAAAATCAGCGGGAAAATTCGCCTCGATGTTGAACTGTACATATCAGTGTGCTTTGAATGCTAGCTTCATCGATATTTTGCATTTAATTCGACTGCGTTGACATCCATTCTCCCTTGGGGAACAATTTGCAAGAACAATCAAGCACATGTTTCCATTTCATGACTAATACACTTTCAAATTTAATCTCTCGTAATCACGCTTCTGCCACGAAGTTCAGTTTCTTCACGCGGAGCGCTGCGATCGAAACGTCGTGTTGCATCTTTTAAGGGGCCATCCAAAGAGCAACGATTCCCTCTCCCGTACTGAATAGTGAATTAAACACATGAGGTCTAGTGAATTACCTGTGGAATCGACTCCCGATCCACGAGAAGAAGGTAGAGCTGCCGTTGCTTTTTGATCGGCACCCGCACGACGTTGCTAGACGTAAAGATGCTTAGCTCGAGATCGAGAGCGTGGCTGATCCCGTAATTAAAATTATATATATATATATATTGTAACGAACCAGAAAACTGTCGCATTATCCGTATATACGTGATGTATGTGTGTATGTTGTACAGAGGATAAGAAGGGCGGCGTCGACCGGAGCAGCACGGTCATTGCCAAAGAACCCGAAGGTAAACCATGCACATCAAAACCGAAATCGAGAAACGTACCGCACGTTTCGACGTTTCGTCTTGTTCTATATATACATATGTACCTCTGTATATATTTATATATACCAAACACCGTGTCCACGCGTGTGTTCACGCGTGAACGTCCCGCAATCAGCCTGGCTTCTCCTGTTCGCGAGCTGGAGACGATTCGAGGCCGGAACATCTTGTAACAGCATGTGGTTCGTTGACTTCCTGTGCCTTTGATGCTCATCCTGTACTTTGAGATGACGGCGAGGATAATATTGGCGAAATTTGTTCTAAACAGTCGTGTCTTTCTGTGTGCATGAAAGAAACTTAAGCTTCACGGATGAACTTGCATATTATGATTCATTGCAGTATCTACTGAACAATCTACTTTCAGGAAATTAGAGTTGATAATTGGGAAATGTCAAAACTAGCTTTTTTGATAATATTGCTACCTTGAAAAATGAATTGGGAATTCCAGCGCTTCTGGGACACTTCTCGCCGCAACAGCAGCTCAAGTATACAAATTAGAGAACCGTCGATGCTCGAAACAGGCTACGTTCAGTGATTTTAAAATTCCCTCTAAAGACGACAGAGAGCAGTCTCTAATCGCAGCGTAAACTCTAATTTCGCGGTGAAACGGGTTAATGGCCCTTTGAAGCGAACATGTTCTTTCGAGCTTTCTGGGCTGCTCGGCGAGAGGGGCCCGGAAGTGGGTGGCGCGGACAGGAGAAGCCAATCCCACGAGGGGCTCAGTGACGAGCTTCGAGCCGAGCTTTTGCACCCTGTCTGTTCCAGCTTCCGCTAATTCGTACTACGGATTTACCGTCTCTCCAGCCTCCTCTCGTCCCACCAACTAACGAGGACCGTTTGCGCGCGTTCGCTTTCTCCGATCGGTGTCTGCAATTAATCAATCGTAGCCACCCCCTTGCGGGCTCGAACCCCCGCTCCTAGGTGCTGCACGACGAGAAAAATAAATGCAGGGGGTGGTTCAGGAGAGTGGTACTAGTTTACGGGGGTGGTTCATGCACCTTGAGTAAAGAAGAATGTCGTGTAAACATGGCTAAAAAATCATCCCTAGGAGGATGATGTGAAAATATTTTGAAATTTATTTCAGAAATCTTCCAAATTTGTTTACTAATAATAATATTAGAACATAACACTACTACTCAGTTACTAAGGCAATAAGGGTTGTTAACTGATTTTCATTTCTAATCTCATATTTGAAATCTCTGTTTGTTCATTTCATAATTCTTTATGAATATCCCTTTAGAACACACGTTCACACGAAGTTTGTTCCCTCTATAACCGCGCACGCGTGCTGAACCCACCCCCAAGCTGGTGCCCCCGAGCCTCGAACACCCCCGCATTGCACACCCTGGTGTGTACGTGTGCCGTATTTTTGCTGCAAGTGGACTGGCACACGTTCGACGTACGCGTTCGATTTTTAGAGTGAAAGAAACCGATGTAGTAGAGGTCTAGGCTGGCCTTAGACTTAACGCGACCAGCGTCGTAGCTCTCGTTTGTTTACCCTCTAGCTAGCTCGATCTAGAACCGGGCGAGTCGACGTTGAAACGAAGGGGAGGCATGGATGTTCACTTCGTTATTGAAGTAGAGCAGTGGAATTAGCGACTTCGTGGCCCGTAGCCATCTGAAAGCCAACGGTCGGGGGCTTAAGGCGCCCGAAGAGTGTAGAGAAGTAGAGGAGCAGAGACACTTAAGTGGCAACGAGTACGGTTACTCCGTACCGATGTTAACTAGCCTTAGAACTTACATTAGGAACTGTGCTCCGTGTTGTTACAGCGTTATCCTCCTTAGAAACGAGGAATAATGTGTATATGCATATTAAATGTTGCCTATCAGCAGCTGGCTGGTTTAATGATCAATCCGTAACGCGACACGAATTATTCACGATTCATTCGTCGCGATTAGTCATCGCCAGGGACAAGGCTTCAACGGAAATACCCTGGCAGCTTGGCAGCGATGTACGATAAGTAACTCAGCATCATTACCTAGCCATTTTGGAGACTTTATTCGTCACGCTGAATAGGTAGAACCGTTTCATGCATCGCAGTTCCGCTGCTCGGTTTGGATATGCCCTCGGCGTAGCCGTAGATCCGTGGTAGCCTATTTTCCATAGATAAGATTGTTTGCCACGTAGTACATTAGTCCCTGGGACCATCGAAGCCATCGATCGTTGAGTTCCTTGAAGCTTGGGGAGAAAGAATTCGTCGATTGGTAGAGTAGTTCCATGGAAAACAAGAGAATTCATTATAAATACCGAGTCGGTGATTGGATAGATCATCTTTCCACCTGTCAACCATTCGTTTAGACTCATTCCCCCAGTTCGAACGATCTTCCATCATCGATCAGTCCCTTTGAAACATCCGTTTTCAGGATCGATAGATCTCATCGCAGTAGGGTCGAATAAAGAATCGACTTACATATTAACCAGTCAAGGGGAACCTCTCTCTCTCCACTGTTTTCCATCGTGCACGACTTAAACCCTCAGATTCGGAAAAAGTAGTGGCGGGTTCGAGTAACTCGTGAGCATTTTTGTTTGTTCACTTAACTCCGTGGAAACTAGTCGCAGTTAGCCTAACACTCTTTCATCGACTAATGCGAATGGTAACTAGCATAAAACATTTCCATAGACTGAAAACAGTGGCGTTGAAATGTATAGTGGAGGGTTTACCTAGTTTCTCCGAGTCGATTCTTCCTTGGACCAGGCTGTAGCTAGCCAGCATGGAAAGTGGAGCGTTCAGGTGGCGGATCCGCAGCGGACTCGAGCGGATGCACGCCGAATTTGCGCGAGGATTAGAAGGAGCGCGATGTGGCGAGCTGTCAACGGAAATACCTGGCCGCTTGGCACCGCTTTGAAAATAGATCGGCAGCGGTGCGCGTACGTTCGTTCATTCGTTCGGCCATCCCCGAAGCCGGCCTGTCGCGATAAAGCCAGGTCGATCCTCGAGCTTCTTCCTCGGCGAACGGAAGCGCCGCGCCGACGAACACCCGCCTCCTCGTCGGCTGTCCCGCTGTGGCTTCTCAAGCTGGGAGGTTCGCGCCCATCGTCGCCGTTGGAAAGCTCGGGGGAAAAGGCCGCCGCGGCTATCGATAGTGCGATAAATGCGACTCGGTGGGAGAAGTCGAAGCGTTTGAAATGTCGGCCACCGCTGGCTTGCCAGGCTCCTCCAAGCAGGCTGATAATTACGGTGAGCTGTGTCGACGTTTGCGTGATGGAGATTGCAACTAGTGAATTGGCATTTGTTGGGTCGCGAAGTGGAGTGGTCGAGGAGTGAAAATAGTGAAGCCTCATTCAAACGGTTATAAAACGGGCCGATGAATCAGAGGCGTGGGCTTAGGATCCTCTGGCATTCAAGAAATCGTGGATCTTTAAGGAACCGATGTGCCATTAAATAAAGTTTTCGTAGGCTTATTCTATTTGCACGATATCAAGGTCACTGATTTTTTAAAATTCAATCTCAGACGTCCACCTTAGTTTACATTTCAATTTTAAGTCAACACTTTGAGTCGCGCAGGTGTTTGAGAAATGCCCTTTGCAGTTCGAACAATACTTTCGATGCTTTCCACAAAATATCGACGTGGAACCACACCGGAGGCGTTAAGATTTCAGTGAAGCCCAAAAGGGAACCGCTTCTACGTTCCACGTTTACTATCTTTGCCCCTCGATTACTCCTCAAGCTTGTACAGAGACTTATTCTTCGTGATGTACCGGAACGTTACCGTCAACGGTACCGTGCAGCCTATACTCTTCAACATCCCGAGTCGTTAGACAATGGTGATTTACGTTCCGCGACGGAATCTGGCGGGTGTTCGTTTCTGCGTCTGTTGGACGCTGCTGGATGATTAATGACGTCGTCCCACGCGAGAACGAACTTCCGACCAGCCTCGGGATCGGACGTAGGAGCGTGTAGAGCGTCGGGTCACGATCGCAGCCAGGCTTTTCGATCTATTTCAGGAGCGAAACCGTGTCTATGTCGACGGTGCAGGCGAAAAGTCTCTCGCGACTGTGCGTAACTATTCTCGTTCTACTTAGGAAAGGTCGCTCGCGCGGCTAGCACCGCGTTTCCGGCTGGTCCTCGTGCCCGCGGCTAGTCTTCCAATCGCGTCGTTCACGCCCGTCGCGCCCCGAACCGATCCAGACACCTTTCAGATGAGGCTGAAGAGAAAGGCGACGGAATTCGCCTCGTGCAAACGTATCTCGCCGCCAGCTTCCGTTTCACTCCTCTAAAGCCTTGCGTGTACGCGTGCCTTCTCCGCAGGGGAATGTGTTAAGTCAATCCTTCCGAGGAGCACGAGGTTCTTGGGTTTCGTGTGGAATAAAACGGTGATATACTTCGGAGCATTTCCAAGTGGCAGTGTCGTGTCGCGAAAGAAGTATTTGACCAAGTTTGATGTCTCTGATTGGCACGCCATTCGGATTAGCCACTGTGCATCGAAGTCCATGGTGATCGACACGTGGGGTTCTTTGAAAGTCTTTTATTCCATACCGCGTGTATATTGGTGAAGAAGATTGACTCAGCACGTTTACTGCGGTGTGTCCTTGGTCGTATTAACAAATCCTGCTTCTGTGGATCGAACTATGACACGGTCTACGTGCATCCTCCAAGTGCTCTGCTTGAGCTCTGTGGTTTCTTTGTGGTCGATAAAGGGACTGTCACTTGGACGACGATGTTTAACACAGATTAACTAGGTACCCCGATGGGTGTGGCTATTCGGCGAAGTGTTACCTAAACTTTCTTCTTCCCATCGCTTTAAATCAGTGAATTAAACGTCGGAGGAACCTCGCTAATCCCTGGTATCAGTGATTCGATGTCTTCTAACACAGCATGATTGGAGCTACAACTATTTAGGTGTACTCTCTGGGTCCACTAGATTTTTCATCCATCTGGAGCCTCCCTTGCCTCAGGTCCTGTCTGCTATAAATCCTCCATGGGAGCGTAAGAGGTGCCAATGATTAATCGTCTTCTAACACGGAATTAACCCTGATAGGCCCAATCACGACTAGGTCTAGTTGATTAATCGAGTGAGGTGTTCCGTGGACTCTGTTGCGTTCTCGACTCCCCTGTGTCGATGCCCCCCTTATCGGTGACACTTCTAATCGGTGTGTTCGAAATCTTCGACGAAGGCCCCGGCTCCCAGGGCACACCTCCGAACAGCCCTGCCGCTGTGACCGCGTTCTCCAGGGTGGTCGGGGCGGCCAGCCAGGTGAACAAGCAACCCCAGAACCAGGTTCAGGGGAACCCCCTTGGATTAGCCGCGGTACTCCTACAGGGAGCGCAAGGTAAAGTCGGCCGACCAGAGTGAACTGAACGGAAGAACGGTAGAAAGCCACTGCCGATCAAATTTTCTATAACTCTCTTTTTCCATTTGATTTCTATTGTAGCAAGCGTATGTTGAGTATACGCCAAGCTACGGCTAAAAATAAGAACCCCCTTGTTTTCCACCGTTCTTCCACCTCCCAGCGTGGTAATCTTGGCGAGGTTTTTGTCACTTCCGCCTACGCCAGCGTCGAGCACCTTCCGAGTCTCGATCGCGATCGGTGGTGCCCACTGATTCTTGAATTGCACGACTTCAAGGATGCATGGGTGATGTTTAATGTTTAAGAGAAATTAGAGGTCTCTCTGGGTTTTATATTCTAGCGTAGATATTGGAAAATTGTGTCTGAGTAATGTGCATTAGGGGGGAAGCTTGTTCCCTTTGATTCTACCACGACGTTCCTTACTGAATATATCAACATCACCGAATTCACTGTTGAGAAGTAGTTCAAAGCGCGAGGAGTCGAAGACCCCTGAAGAGAAGTCCTAGTCGTCCTCGCTACTTTGAACACAGAATGTCTCAGAACGAAGCAAACCCAGATCTAACCCTTCGCTACCTCGCAGTACATTTAAAAGACATTCTGCCATAGAGATGAGTACCTGTCTCATAAGTGAAGAGAAAGCGTTGAATCGATATCCATTATATCTCCATAGTCATTCATCGCGACCTACGAAGCCTGTCCTGTCCAATTTTCAACCCCGACGGTGGCAGAAAGAGCACGAATAAACGAAGGAACGAAATTCATCGTGCGCAAAGCTGACGAGCAAGCTGCTCGTAAAGTTTACAGTCGATACGGGGCTCGGCGGAATGATTGCACTTGGAGCGAGACGACGAAGCGATAGGATCGTGGATCGCGTGAAAACGGCGCGCAATGGCCGCCATCGCGAAGATGGACGCCATCCGCGCCCTTCTCTCGCCCGTTTCCCTTCTTCCCTCTTCCTTTTTTTTACGCCCTCCGGGGCGAGAAGGAGGAACGCGAGGGAAGCGGGAATAATTGGAGGTCGCCGCCGTTCCCCGTGATATTACGATCCTAAAACCCCTTCGCTTTTTATCGCTCGTGTCGCGCAGTAAAAGTTTACGATCGGCCCCACAACAGGGCGAAATTGCAGGCTCCCTTTGCGGCTGTGTATCGGAAATGCGCTTTAACGTGCTCGTGTAGAGCGGCGCGAAAGAGGCAGGCACGAGCCATGGACCCTGAAATGTCAGCGACGAATCGGTAAGGTTTTCTCGGTTGAAACGCAAGTCCCACGCGGCCACTTCAGAAGAACGTCCTGCGAGCAGAAGCTCGAGGCCCCTGACCCACGGAAACGCCGAAAGGATCGAGTTATAATGGAACACGAGGGATTTGCCTGACGGCTAGTAGATCTAGATATAAAACCATCTTTGAGATTCGTTATTGAGACTCCAAAAGCCGATCCTTTTGGCGCCAGGGTACGAGTATCCCGTTGAAGGGATTCAATGGCATCCAGAACAATTGGGTTCATTAATGTTTCAACTTCTGAGTCGCCACTGTTCACACGTTTCCACCGTTAGAAACAAGACTGAAGACCGAATACCCTCGTCAGAGATCGGTGAGTCCCCCTTTTTTTTTAGAGTCGCAGCATGGATCTTTTTTTCTCTCTCTCCTAAAGTTTCCTCTGTACCGCGTCGAAGCTGAACACACGATCACGCTTCGCGAACTTAGACCTTGACATGTTTCTTTTTTCTTTTACTATGCTTGCCCCCGACCCCCCCAGTATCTCACCTCCATCTCACTCAGCACAGACGCCCACAGTTGCCGTTCACCATTTCTCGATCATCGCCTCATCCGCGGGGCCTCAACGAAAGCACCGGGGGGGGGGGGTGGGCAAGTCCCTGTTTCATTGGGGCCCCGTCACACGCTTAGTACTGTCTGATCTAGATCACAATGGACTCTGATATCAGTCTACACTCGGTGTTGGCGAGGCTCGTTCGTGGCCCTTCTCGAACGAGCGCCCTCGCTACGCCTCTGCATTCTGCCAATTTGCTTTCGATGATGTTTTTGTTCTCTTCGTCATTTCTTTTACCTTGAGTTGTCGATTCTATCGCGAGGACCATTCGTTGCACCCTCGTGTACCTTGTCGTTGCTCGGAGGGCGAGGGAAAAGGGAGTCTCTCTGTAAGTGGGCCTGATCGGGCCTCGGGCATCGTTCGAGACGGTGTCGCCATCCGGCGACGAGTACCCGAGGGTGCAACGGCAGAGCCATGACGGCACGAAAGAGGCCCAGAAGAGACCGGGGGGGGAGGCTGTTCTCGGTGGCTGACTGTAGCTCGTCTTTGGTTGGTTGGTTGCATGACTAGCTGGCAGCGCAGGAAGCGGTAGCAGCAGTGGTAGCAGCAGCAACAGCCAGAACAGCCAGACCGGCGCCTCACCGTCGTCACCGGCGGCCATGTTCATCGGGAACAACCACGCGGCGTCGGCCACGGCATCGTCGCGACGCCACGACTCCTCGAGCAACGGTCTGTATCGTTCAAAACACCTTTAACACAACCCCTCTGCTCTTTCTCCGCGCCCACAAGCCCTCTTCCCTCACCGGGACACGCAGACACCTCGTTACCTTGCTCGTGCCACGAATATTCTTTCTTCTTTGCCTGCTTTCACTCTGCCTCCCCTCCGTTCCCCTTTATTCCTCCTGTTCTTATTGCACCTTGTTTACGGAGGCGTCGATTCAAAGCGTTCAATGCATCGTTGGGTCGAGGAACGTCGCGGCACTTTGTGCTGCTGAGGAAGTGGACTTGGATGTAACGAGTTTGCGATTCAAAGGACATAATCCGTCTGGGATTGTGGGCTGGGAAATGTGGACTGTTAAAAAAACAGTTTGAGTCGCGCAGGGGTTCGGAAAGGCTCGTTTCAGCGGGACAAGTGGGGAAGTTTTATTGTTGGGAGGGATTTATTGAATCCTGGGGAATTATAAGTTTGGTACTGTTATGGTAGTGAGTTTGTATGTGGGAAGGGTAAAGGGTGGGAGGTAGAATTGGGAGAGTGTTGAGGAATTAAGGACCTTGCAGCAAGATGGGTGCAGCTCCATCTTTACCAATTTCGAGTAAATTAGAAAAAACTGCTTGTAAAATTATTGCTTTGACTTAGCATTAAAAAGAGAACACTAATTGAAAAATATCTATTTTCACCGAATAAGTTATTGGGTTCATAAGCTTTTATTTCTACTTTTGGAGAATATATATTCTATAATAAAAATATTAATATTTCTATTTTTATTTATTCGCAATAAATCGCTCATTTCTTATTATTAGATTTTCATCAAACGTGGACCAAAGGATGTAATTTTTTTTACATATATTACACGTTGTAACTCAAAAGCTGTAAAAAAAAATGGAGCTGCACTCCCCTTGCTGCAAGGTCCTCAATTTAACGTTTTATAGTAGAAATTTTGTGTAATAAAAAATTCGGGGTGATTGTTAGTAGAAAAGTATCGACGTTTGATCGATGTGGAATCTTTTCCAAGCAAATTGCTCCTAGAACCGTGTAGGGCGAATTGCATCCGTTTGGAGCGATCCTCGATAATCCATTTCATTGCGGGGAAACGTGTTTTCGCCCGCATTGTGCGGTTTGATTGATTCCCATAATAGCGAAAAGTGCATTTATCGCGACGCGGCCCATAAATCAACCTCCCATTTCGCAAATGGAAGACACTTTTACATCGTACTAACTGACGGGACGCCGGGAACACGTTCCTCCGCGAAATGGACGAGCTCTTCCGTAATTTGAATTCATTTTTTTCTAGGAAAACGAATCTCCCGCGCTCCAATACGACTCACAAAAGACTCCAAGTTACCACTAAAAGCTTCTGAAGTAAAACTCCTCACTGCACTTACCATTTCCTCTGAATTCAGCAAACGACGAAGTAATGGTCTCGAATTTCATGAAGCAGCTATCGTATAAGAATCCCAAATTACAAAGTTACTTTGCGAAGTAACCAATTTCAAAATTACCACAAAACTATATATCCGCGATACTCCAACTTAAAACATTCCCCAAGTACAATCACGATGCATTAACTTTTGGTCTTCGGTTCCCTCGAAACTGCCCTTGCTACACCATTCAACGACCATCCCAAATTACAGAAGTCTCAGCGATTTCCATTGACTAAATCTACCATCCCTGAATTCCTTACAATTTCGTTGTTATTCGATTTCCCGTCTTCCACGCAAAGGCACCGTCTCGTGACATTCTCCAGCTCCTCCCTCTCCCCTAATCGGGAGGAACACCCTGGCAGGGGTTTCTGTCACCCACGAAATTCGATGACCGAGTCCTCTGTGTCTTTCTGCATGTTCCGGTCGCACGTGTCGCTGGCATGCCGCGTCTGTTTCGATTGCATGCGCCTATACGAACCGAATAGCAGAACTGGAGGCACGGCGAGCTGGCGGCGGTGGATACGTGCAGCTTGGTCCGGCCAATGGCTGCGACCCCGAAGACGGTAAGAAGAGCGCCGGCGGCGGTATGGTGGCTGGGAAAAGGCGCAGGAAGGACGAGGACGCCTGCTCGAAGCTTAGAAACTGTTGCTTGTCGTGAGAGTCGAGCCTCGTGACATTTCGTCCTCGAATTTTACAGTAGAAAATGAGCTTCCAAGATGATTATCCTTACCTTCAAGAACGACAGAAGATATCAAATGTCACGAAGCTCTCTGCGCGCGCCCCTTCTTGTCCGAGGGGGGCTGCTGATCGTATATTTGGGTATACCTGAGTTTATTTTCTTCGTGTACCTGGTACTCGAGCTGACGGAGTGGTTGTTTAGTATTTTTATTGGTAGATGCTGCGAGATTGGCCTCAGGATACGACGGGATCGTTGAAACGTGGATGGGGTGGCCCCTCGAAGTTGCAGCCGGTTGTAAAAGTAGACGTTCCGAGATGAAAGCATCGCGAATAGTCGAGCAATATAATTCAACGCTCGAAGGATTATTATATATTATATGTTCTGGAGCGATCCGTTTTCTTGTGTGCATTTCAACGTGGCCCGTCGTGTCGTGCGCCGAGTCGCCAAGTAGTCACGGTTTTGTTTCGGGCGGACGGCCTGCCGTAAGTAGTAAGTATCGATCTTGGTCAGACAAGGGGGCCAGCAGGACAACGTCGCAGGGATTCCGCGGCATCGATGGACCCTGCGGGTACTTTAGACGTACAAACGGGCATTTCCATTTGTAATTAACGGTCTCTGGACTTTTGCTTCTCGCACGAACCTTCTCTCTTTTTTCTGTTCTTACCGTTGTTTGTCGTTGCTGTTGTCGTTGTTGGGAGATACGCGGCGGTACGCTCGCGCGCGTGGCGACACGCACAATATCGCCGACGTACAAGCAAGAGGATTCACTGCAAAGGATTTGAAAAAAAAAACGCACGGCGAATCGCCCACGTGTGTCCCTTCATTGTTTGTCCAGCATTGTGTAATGCAGAGTTTAGTGCAAACGCAAGCAGACGCCGGTAAAATATCATTTCCAGGCGTCGTCTGGTTTAATTTCCTCACTACCGAACTGTTAATACTAAATTCGAGGGTGGAATAGAAATTCTTTTAGAAGGCAGCTGATCTTTCAATCTATTCTCACCGGCTTCTTTAATGATTCTTGATATCGAACTGGGAAGGTGCAATATACTATTTCAGAGACGAAGGTGGTATTCTTTTAAAAAAAGCTTGGCGTCGAGTCTGTTATTGGAATATTCTGCGGTACCAAATTCTCCGATGTTAGCTGAATTTTTTAAGGAATAATCGAATTGGATTGTTTGCTTCGGAAGACCAGCTAGTATTAGCAAGCGGAAATGCAATGAGGTATCAATTAATTCCCACTGAAATTCGGCTCGAATTTATTGGTAATTAACGGACAAATGTTCCGCGATTCCCAAACTATCGGCTGCGAGGCGTGTAATTAACTAATGACCCAGAAATGGTATTTTATTCGGTCAGTGGAGCGTCGCGTAGGTATATTGATTAGGCTCTCTCGTCCACGCAGAACGCTACAAGTCCACGTCTGTAATCGATGTGTAGGCGCAAGAACAGTTGTCAACGGAATTAAATAAAGAAAACACTCCGACGACCCAAGAACATCGTGTGCCGTGTGAAACGCAGAAGGGAGGAATCGCCGGACAGGCTTCGTAGTTAACACGATATTAAATTGCGCTAGTTCGCTGATAGAGAGTCGTTTAGTAAGAACCTGGTGCATTCCATTTGGCATTTACAAAGACCATGGGCCAATCTTGCGCGCAGTCACGAATTGTAACAGCGCAAGGCTTCCAGTATTCGTAATGTTCGTTGTACGCTTCTCGCGACTGGTTGGCCATTGAGAAAACATTATTTTCGTCGTTGAGATGATGCAGTAAAGCTATCTGTCTCGTTTGTAGTGTCATCTCGTTGTTGTTTTTCATTTATTCTCGAGCACCCTGTAACGCATCGAGGGAATTATTAATACAGAATGTTTCATCGAGTGGATTGCGGTTAGCTTTTAGCGAATACATTCGCGACATGGGTGTCGCTTCTTTTTATACCGGCTTCTGTAAAAGAGCCCCAAGAACCAGATGATATAAAATATTGTACCTTTTAAAAGGTGAACCGAAAATTTTTATTAATTCGTAATAAAAGGAAGAACTAAAAAGCTTCTAAGTGATACAAGACTTTATAGCCAGACGCATCATATAATCGACATAAAAGTCTTCGAATTTCCTCAAACACCACGGCACCACTTTGAAAATTGAAGCTTTCACAGGGAATAAGTTTCGTAAGGAAACGCATATTGGAAGTTCTGAAGAGCTGTAACCGCTATTGTACCGCGAGAAGGAAGCGTCTAGCCATAAACGATCCAATACCACTTACTCCGCTTGCTGCACCTTTCTGCAGCTCACAGGTAAACTCTCCTCAAAATCATTTGCAGCGAGGATATTTCAGAACCGCGTACCAATTTGTGGCGTCCCAAAGACCCCACGGACGATATCGCGAAATATTCAGAAAAAGCCTACCACAATCACAGCAGCGAAACATTCTGTGCGTCGTAACGTGTGCATCGCTTACAGTGAACGTACGCAAAATGGTCGTTTCGACTACTAGCAACGAACGTAACTTCCACGGCCAAGCTAATCTCGCGCTTGCTGAAGAATCGAACGCCTCCGAGTGGAATCGAAAGGGAAACAGGAACGATTCGCCATGAATATCGATACGCCTTCAAAGTAGTCATCGAAAAACCGCCACTCCCACGTTCTTTAACATCCATCACCCAGGCTGAACTGCGATTCGATTTCGACGCACAGCGTAAAATCGACGCGCGCCCCCTGGTCCGCCTCGGCTGCGACGCGGACTGCCGAGCAAGTTTCCCTTTCGAGGATCCCTGGCGAGATCTTCGAGATCGTTAAAGACAATTACAGAAGCCAACGGCGGGGACAAGAAGAAGGGAGAAAAGCGTAATAAGGACGAGATGGAACCGGAGGAGACGGTTAATCCTCTTACGCCGCTCGCTGGGGATTAAGCTCCGCGACGTTTCCGCACGAACGGCCGAATTTTCTTTCGACTTCCTCCACTCGACGAGTCGAAAGAAAACCGCGGACCGAGATATCAAAAGAACGAAAAAGAAAGAAGGAAGATCTCTCTTCTTTCGCGAGCATCTTCGATAGCAGAAAAAAAAGTAATCCTCCGCGGAGCTTAATCTCCTGCCGACCGAAAACCGCTTCGGCCATCGCAAGAAACCATCCTCCCGCCTCCGCTATAAGAAACTTCGCTGATCTATTCGAAACTACCGTGCATAACGCGAAAAAAAGAAAAGAAAGAAACAAAGAGGGTGTCTATATATATATATGTGTATGTGTATATATATATATATATATATATATATAAATATTGCTTGTAGAAATAAGAATCGTGTGTCCTATCAAGACCTGCAGCCAGCTATCGACCAACTCCCAGTGCTCAGGTAACGAAACACTGTGCTCACGTGAATCGTGACGAAAACCCGCCGAACGGAAACCGGCGCTCTCGTTTCCGTTCGATGCACGCCGGCCCGGCGTAATGTAAATTTTGTTGTCTCGCTACGGCGCGCAGTAGGGGTAGTTTACGGCTCTGCAGCTGACGATCGCTGATACATTGGTGGTGGTCGCGGTCGGCGAACCGAAACGATCCATCGAGCGGTCGACCCTCCCCCGCGATTCGATTTTTCGTTTCGCGCCCGGCTCCGGGCAACCAGACTCTCGCCGCGGATCTTCTTTTATTATTTTTTCATTTGCTTCTCGCACCCGGGGGAAAAATGTCCAGGGAGGGCACGATTGGAATCCGTTGCTATTTTTAAGGATCTCTGAAAGATTGAAAGAATTGGGATATCGCGCACGAGACCAGGTATTTTTCCACGAAAGCCCGGCTCGTTTCGACGGGACGCCGGGGGATCGGGGAAATTATTCGTATTCGGTTGGGATTGCGTTTGTAGGTATATGGAAATTGGGTAATGGTAGAATAATGTTTGGAGGAAGGTAACGGGGTTATGGGGGTTGGAGAAATTTGAGGGGAAGATTTGAACAGTTTTGGATACATGGAGATTGTGTTACAATGGGGGATGATGTAAGGGATTAATTTGTTATTTGTTTCACAGAGGGGCAAGATCCGTGTCATTTTTTAACGATATGAATTTTGATTTTCCTCGTCGCGGCGACTGGGGAACTGCTTCTCGGGTTCCCCGTCTCGTCGCTGACGCGTCGGTAATCGAATCGCTGCATCGGATAACAATCTTGCAACGCAAAAAAAAGAGCAATTAAATCTGACGTTGATTCGAACGACGCGACCAACGACGAGACACTCCTCCTCCTTTCCGGTCGACTTCAATCGCGCCAATTTTCTCTTATCACAAAAATCGAAGCCTTTCCAAAGATGATACGTGGATGTCTCTCTGAAAATCGGTGCGATGACCGGTCGAATGGGAAGAGGAGGTTTGTCGTCGACGAAATTCGATCCTCAAATGCTCTGTGTTTATAAAGCGTTAATTATTTCAATATTCCTGGGTGCTAATTGCTTCTGGATACGAGTCGCTGTTTATATCAATATTTTTCTGCGTACTCTATGGATAATTTAAAAAAAAAATACTGATAGATGAGGATCATTTGAGGATCGTGTCATTGGAGTCCGATTGAATCGAGTAGATTTTTCTATAGAAAATACATCTGAGAAGAGTAAAGGATTATTTGATAGAATTTTATTGGATGTCCCGCGATGGTAACGCTGCTTCCTTTTTGTTTTTTCTTTTGAGATCGACTCCAATGGGTAATCAGTATAAGAGAGTCTTTGGCGTAGGACGTAGAAGTTGATAAAGATTCGTGCATGTGACTGTTGTGCCGTACGATGTGTCGGTATGAGCCTGGATCGTTGATCGAACGATCGGGCGTGCCGATCGCGCGCTTCAAACTGATCGATAATGTGTTGACGATTCCAGCACGCCGTCAGGAGATCATCAAGATGACCGAGCAGCTGATCGAGAGCATCAACACTGGCGATTTCGAGGCGTACACGTAAGTGGCGAACAGTTGGCAGTGTAAAAAAATTATGCTACCACGCGTACACGTAAAGATATCATCACTTGAAATATTAAATTCAAAGGGACTGACTCACGTCGATAGCTTGAACAACACTATTAACACTTTGAGTGGCTTATTTTTTAAA
The DNA here is from genome assembly GCF_050908995.1 of Andrena cerasifolii. Classification (NCBI taxonomy): domain Eukaryota; kingdom Metazoa; phylum Arthropoda; class Insecta; order Hymenoptera; family Andrenidae; genus Andrena; species Andrena cerasifolii. The sequence continues at coordinate 9,420,018 of NC_135124.1, read as the reverse complement.
ACTGCTCCTCCAAGCCGATCAGACTTTTCCTAACGATCGCTACTGTGAAGAAAGTTTTGCTTAATAAATAATACTTTCAGATGCTTTACAGAAAATATGAACTACGCCTCTCAAATAGGGCTGGGACTATTCGAATAATTTAATATTCGAATATTTGTGTATTCGAATAATTTAATATTCGAATATTTGAGTATTCGAATAATTTAATATTCGAATATTTGAGTATTCGAATAATTTAATATTCGAATATTTGAGTATTCGAATGTTATTATTCGAATACTATTCGAATACATCAGTATTCGAATACTTAAATATTCGAATAGTATTCGAATACTTGGATATTCGAATTATATTCGCCAAATAATTCAGCAACTGAAGTATTCGAATACTCGAATACCGAATAATTCGACAAATAGTTCTAGCCCTACTCTCAAAGCGTTAACAGAGGTTCCACCCTGAGCATAGAGCAGATTTAAACTCGAGTTCGATCAACGATTTCCTTTACCTCTCTGAAAATACAGAATTATATTTATTATATTTATCAGCGATTGAATTGTTCCCGCATCCCGTTAATTGTTCCCACCATGCCTCGCAGAGGTTATAGAAAAAGAAGACGGTGGTTCTAACGGCGTTTACGCTTGCAGGAAAATCTGTGATCCACACCTGACCGCGTTCGAGCCGGAGGCTCTAGGTAATTTAGTCGAGGGAATGGATTTCCACAAATTTTACTTTGATAATGGTAATTATGAATCATTTGCATCACTGTTAAGCCGTAGCCGCGCCCGTCGTCACCGCGTCTCCAACCACTGCACCCTTCTTGTGTCTACGTTCTGCCGTTTTCCGTTTTAATTTTCCTCCCGGCCTGCTGCTGCATGCTCCGCCGTATCCTTCGAAAAAATCCGGCCCCCATTCGTTCCAACTAAAGAGCATTCTCTGAATCGTTTTTTAACCGATCACACGTGGGAAGAAGTTGATTTTACGCGACCTATCCCCTCCCGCCGTTGAAATCTCCGATCGAATGCGTCCTTTCGTCCTCTCGGACTGCTCGCGTTGATGTCGACCCAGCTTCTTATTGCACCTTCGTCTGATTTATTGGTTCCAAGTTGCAGAAAAAGTCACCGAACGACCGAAACCTCACGCCACTGACAATCCCTTGCATTAAAACAAGAACGAACCTATAGATCGATTATCCAGCACCGCCAAGTGTACCTCCACTGTGCAGAGTCTGATTCGTACTTCCGTTTTTTGAGAATCAGTCAAGTAAACGCGGCGTAACATTTTTAGTTTATAGATAAAGAGAGCAGCTTTCGATTGATATATCACACGCTGAAGAAAAATTGATTATTAGCCTTATTAACTGGTTTCTATTACGAAGTCTGTGGCCAATGGTTTGTTCGTTCGGTGCGAGGAAGGACGACAATTCTCTCTGTCGGTTCCTACATTTTCTTTTTAATTGTATGTTTCGTCGAACGCTCGCGAGTTTCTGGATCGAGTCAGAACGTTCTCCCGCTACCGTTTCCCTCCCCTTGTTCTTCGTTCCCGTGTCCGTTGAGAGGCTCAGCGGTGCGCGACGAAGCTCGCAGACCCTCGAATAACAGAGTGTTTCCCTTTTCCAATCACCAAGCAGTCCTGGGGAAGAACTGCAAGGCCGTGAACACGACGATCCTGAATCCACACGTGCACCTCCTTGGGGAGGACGCAGCGTGCATCGCGTACGTCAGGCTGACGCAGTACATGGACAAGTGAGTTGCATTCATTCAGGACAACCTCGATCGACCGTAGAGCGTTCCGTAGATTCGATTGGAGAGTGTTGCTTTTAATCTGCGAATGGTGACGGATAATTGGGGCTGTGTTTATGGAATATCTCGATGCCTGAGGCTTTCCTAAAGCTCTTGGATGCATCTGCAGTGTAAATAACAGTGCCTACGAGATGTGCAAAACGACAGAATGCATTTGGGTGTGTCTGACGTGTAATTGGAACGTGACGAGTGTACTTGATGGTGTCCAAAGTTGTTCCCCTTGTTGCCCTGTCGCCATTTCCTCCCTTCCCTTCGGTATTGACTGTGCTTGCAAGGCAAAGGTGAGCGTATCGTTCTGCATCGTCCTGGGATTCTTGGAAATCAGCTTGCAATATCCAGCAGTAATAACGTGACTCCGAGTCAGCACTCAGAACACGTACAGGTGTGTCGAGGAACAGTGAGGTCTTCCTCTTCTGTTTGCGGACCCTCACTGTCGCTTGGCACGCCTGTACTGTTCACTGGCGCACTCAGGACCCGCACTTAGAATTTATTTATTCAAAACGCTCGAAAAATAGGTGATCTTTAGGATTTTTTTTCTTCAAAAAAGTATACAACTTGCAGTTAAAAAAAACTTTATGGTCTTTCCTTATTATTTCTTCAAGGATATAAAAACTTTTTTTTTCATTTTTCTATAATGGTTCGAATTTTACGTGGCGCTCAGTGCACTGCTGCAACAAAAGAGGCGGAAACGGTAGACAGCTATTGAACTAGACGCAGGATTGTCTGCAATCGAAAAACCATATTAATCTTGGGAGGAAATTCAATAAAATTCATTAGGTGATTAGAAAAATTTATTTAAAGGATAAAGTCGAGTTTTCTTTTCTTGGGCCTCATCTGGGTGCGTCAATGGTACCGTCACCCAAGAATCCCAGGTGTTTCGCAGCTAGGGCACGCGTGTTTGGTACGCCAGGGTGTTTTAGAGTGGAGTGTTCTGTCCGGCCGTGTACACGAATCCGGTGTGATGTTGCAGACAAGGGGTAGCGCACACTCAGCAGACGGAGGAGAGCCGCGTGTGGCACAAGAGGGACAACAAATGGCAGAACGTGCATTTCCATCGGAGCTCAGTGACGGGCCCGTCGCCGTTCGCCTTCAATCAGAAGTAAACCGTTCGGCGGGGGAAAGGTGAGAGGAAGTAGCGGAAGCGGAAGAAGATGATGGGCCGATGTGTCGGTGGTGGCTCGTCACCTCGACGCGTGGAACGAACGAGCCGTGCAACCAACACGCTAGCAAACTACACACACACACAACACACACACACATACACACACACAGCGATACACACACGGGGTAGAAGCAGGCGAGGCTATGGCTCATCCGGGTGGATGGATAAATACATATATAATTAACCGCGTGCACGTGTCCACTCGTCTGTCGACACGTGCACGCGCGGGCACGCTTGGTCAGCACCGAGCGTGACAAGAACGGGAGGAAGGCTGCGGAATCATTTTGGCATCTTTCAACTCGCTCCGGTACCTGCTCGGCGTACTTATTGGCGAGAGGTGGTGTCTAGCTTGGAAAGAGGAGCCTGAGTCACTTGGGAAGCTTTGTTCTGTCCTCGTCGAGATTGAAATCAACATTGAAGATAATTGAAGTTGTTACTGGAACGAAGTAGTCTGGAAAAGTCTGGGGAAATTGACAAATTCACGGCGTAATAACCGTCGAATATAGAAAGGAGGAGAAGCAACGGCAACTACAAGGAAGGAAGATTAATGTTCGATAACGTAGAATGTCGTTGATCACCTAATGCAGAGTTCCGTGGGAAGGGGTCGCTGGATTTAATAATAATAACGACTGCAGGGGAGAAGAAGAGGAAAGGAGAAAGGAGACGAGGAGACGAGGAGAATAGTGACGCCGATAATAGCACGCAGCAGCAACAAGTAACGACAAAGGGCAGAACAGGCTATCATACATCCCTGAGAAGCACGCGGAAGAGGAGGATCGAGGAGGATGTCCAAGGGAAATGGAGTGGAAAGGTGTTCCCCTGGGGTCGGTGCTGGGCATCGACGAGGGCGGCGGTGGACGTGGAACAGGAGGAACGCGGTGAACCGGCGCAGAAGAACGGAAGACCCGGAAAGGAAGAGGCTGCACGGGCGAGCGGACGGGGCGGTGAGGTGGCACCCGTGGCCACGGACGCCGAGATGAAGATGGGCGCCGGCACGTCGGCTACCACGTATATATTTAGTTCGTACGATAGTCGCTGTACAGAGAACAATCTTCCATGTAACTCTTTTTTCTTCTAATTTATCGTTCTCGACTCTCGCAACGACGCTACCGAGACATATTCCATGTACATCCGTGAGCGTGCGCGCGCTCGAACACGACACACACACACACACACACACAAACACACACACGCACACGCATACACATCTCGATATACTTACAGACACCGTACCCACGCGTACACTTATATATTCCAGAGAAAAGAAATAATGAAGTACGTTTTAAACAGATAGGCCGAGGAAGGAAATTCTTAGTCGCCAGAAGTATTTAAACGAGCACACAGATACAGACACACGAGCAGCAGAGGGGGAGAGAGAGAGAGAGAGAGAGAGAGAGAGAGAGAGCAAGTGAGAGAAAGAGAGTGAGAGAGAGAGAATCGCGCGCGATTGTCCGAGGGAGAGAAGAGCGATCTTCAAACGTTGTTACCTCATCGTCGTAAGGCAATTTCGCGGCTGGCGTGGCGCGTAAAATCGGCGCCGCGACGCGCGCACCGCCGGCGCGCTTTAAATTTCGTTTTACTAGTCGATCTCGAGTCCCCGAGTGCGCATAACGCCCGAAAGAAACGAAGGAAACGGACGGATTGGGGAGGAACGATGGGAACGGCGAGCCAGCCACAGAGATGACCGGACTCGCCGAAGCGGACGGACGAGCCGGATAGAGATGGGAGAGGAGGCGAAGTGGAGCGAGATACGAGTGAATTGTAACGACCATCGTCGTGCACCTCCGTTTTTTTGCGTTGTCTGATGCACAGGGCGTTATATATATTATATTTATATATATATTTATATATATATATAGATGTATGTATATCGATCGATCGGTCCACTTCCGGTGTTCGTCGAAGAAGAAGACGGACGAGAAGAGTCGCGGCGCGCCCGATAAGTGACGTATATTATATTATCGCGGGTGGGACGACGAGGGGTAGGTGGGGGACGGCGGGAAGGGGGACCTGGGTGATCCGCGATCGTAAACCTTTTTGTCGAATTTAAACCTTCATTAAACACGAGATAAATCTTTCTACACGTTCGTACATCCTCTATTGCTAAATATCGACTTACGAGGGAGTAAATCGAGTGAAATCGACGGATACCTATGGGAATTACGAAGATTCAGGTGGATGAGAGAGAGAGAGATGATCGGAGGGAGGGGGATAGTGTCTTCATCTGCACGCGGGAGAAATCGGAGGAACATTTTTGCCATCTTGTTATATATATATATACATATAAATAAATATATATGTTATAACATGTACATGGGTGCGCGCGCGTGCGGACGCGCGAAAAGGGTGCACGCGCGTTTTCGTTCACGTTCTGCTCGACGCTAAATACAGGGCCGGCTTTAAAGCAGGGCAACGCCCGGGGCGGCAAATCTGTACGCGTTCATTCATTTATATCCGTTTGGATTCGTTAAGCAGAAAACTGCTAATTGATTTTCGGACCCTTGAATGGGCGCCGCGATAATCTAGCCCGGGGTGGCAATCTGCTAAAGCCGGCCCTGGCTAAATACCTGTGCGTAGTCTTTGAAGGTGGCTGGAACTCGTCGGGAACCGTGTTCCACATCCCAATTCTCCCATGAATTTCATTTACTAGTCTGTTCTCGTTCACCCTGTTTCGAATTAGGAACATCCAATGTCTACGCTTTATTAGAAACTTTCTGTGCCCGTGATTAGGGAACTTGAGTCCGTTGAATTTGACTTACGACTCGCGAATTTCACTTAAGGATATCTATCGTTACGGAGAATCGAACGTCGAGTCGATTGGAGTCGCGATCGCTCGCGAAGGCGCGGCCTCCCCGATTCGAAAACGCGCTCGAAAGCGCGCGTCCACGAACGTGCGCGCGCGCGCGCCTGCACCGCGACCTACCGCGTATGTATATTGATACGACATAGAGACGAGGCGGAGTAGGGTGAGGGGAAATTGAAGAAGAAAGAAAGAAAACGATTTAATATATTGCAGATACTATATTATAAATATAAATATAAACATAAATTAAAGTTAAGGAATAGTTATTTCTACTACTCTAATTCGTCGCTTCTACGTGTGATTGTTGTATAAAATACAAAAAAATATGAACGATTATTGATTTATTACCATTGTTACTATACGATTATCATTACACGTTAACGACTACTACTATTATTGTATTATTATTATCATTATTACGATTATTATTATTACCATTATTATTACCGAGCGAGCAGCAAGAGAAGTATATATATATACACGAGGAGAGTTCGGTCGGAAGCGTGAGCTCTGCCGATGAGAGGCGGGGAGAAAAGAAACTTAGATAGTTATAATCGTATTGTAAGGGCTACGACGATTGTACGCCCTTTTCTTTCCTACGGATAAAAGTATTCTTAATTGACGTACGAATGGATCTAGAGACAAATTATAATACAGGAGAAACGGAAAAACGTGACACGAGGGAGGGGTGAAAAACGATCTACCAAAAGAATGAAGTAATAGCGCGTAATTGATCTTTATTATACACAAGATTTATAAAGACACGAGCGTTAATAGCGATCGAACGCTGCGACGAGAGAAATCACGGGAGCGAACCTGATGTACCGTTTTTAACCGACTTCAAAAAAGAGGAGGTTATAGATTCGAGCCGTATGTATTTTTTTTTTTTATGTCCTACCGATGGAACAGCTTGGAAGTGGGAACAGCGCGACAGGGAAAGAGAACGATGGGAATGAGGGAGTCGCGACGTAGCGCGCGTCGTTTAACAAGTTGTTTCTTGTCGGGGGACAGAGGAATATTACGAGAAATCGACGGAAGAGGAAGCCGCGCGAATAGTAGGGTCTGTGAACGCGGAGGGGTGTGGCCGCGTATCGGATTTTGCTGAAAGTCGTTGGATTGTTTCGTTACGAACGCCGTTACATTTGTAAATTAAGCTTCTGCCTGTTTAGAGTATATTAGCCGTTGATTGTTCCGCCAGCCTCCCAGGTTCTCTCACATTCCGTAAAAGTCTATCCGAGTTTCTACTTACCGATGTCCACGAGCGGTTTACAAAGTCGTTAATCTTTCTGCAATTATTTGCCATTTTTCTTCCTCTTGGAATCGCTAATTGCAAGCCCTTTATTACGGGCTCTCTTTTCATTGTTTATTTCTATTATTCGCCTATGTTTAATCCATGGGAATCTGTTTCACCTTAGAAGTCTCCTTTCAGCTTGAAAATTACCAGTCCACTCAATTAGGTTTGCATTCTTATAACGATTCCTCTACACTGCGTTCCATATAAGAGTATACCAACGCCCCTACCGATTTGCGAGCGATGCGATTGGTCGTAGCACTTTCCCTGCCGGTTTACTACCAATCAACAGTGTATCCCTGCGTGAAACGAGTATGCTCTAATGCGGAACGCAGTGTAATCACCTCGTATTTCGCGTCGAACTAGTCAGACAGAAGAGAGTTGCTTCCTCACCCTCTGCTTTTATCGTAGCGCGAGACCAACTGAAAACTGGCAAGGGTCTTCGCCAATACTCGTGCAACGATTTCTCTGAACCACAGAGTGATCCTAGGATCATGATATCTGGGAACTTGCATAGTAGATCCTTCTTTCACCTTCTTCCTTACTTTCAGCAAGATCTGCGTTGTTCCCGGGGTGAAAGTGAAAGGGTGAGACAGCTTGGAGGGTTGGGAGTGGAGTAGGTACCGAAGAAGCTGGAACTTGGATGATTGAAAAGCCAAGAGTATATTTGCTACTTAAAGAAAGATACCAGAAGAGATGATAGAATGTTAGTAACGAGGTATTTTCATCGTTCGCTTTTTTCCTTCGCGATATGGTTCGATCGTTCCAGCGGATTTCAAGCGATTAGATAGAGGTCGCCTAACATCCCACGAGCTATATCGGTTTGACGTACAATCCTTTCGAGTGGTCGCGTGACGCGCAACCGATAAGCGTTATTAATCCAGCCCGCATGTTTACTTTCCCCTGTCCATCGGATCCGACCTCTGTTTTGCTTGGAGCTGTAACTTTTCGAGAAGGGACGACAACAAAAAAAAAAAAACAACTGTATTTATCGTATGTACCGCCGTATGCGACTTTTAACGAATTAGCTCGTTCAATATTGTTACGTTGCGAGTAGCGAGTCAACAATCAGCGGAAACGGCAACACGAGAGAGACGGTGCGCACGGCTCGCGTCCTCTTGCTTCCCCCGAGGTTCGAACACAGAATCAAACGTCGACGTTTCATTTTTTGATGACGGGTAGAAGCGGGAGGACGAGCTGAGACACGCTAGAGGAAACGGCACCTTCGACCTCGGCCGCCGCTTTGAACGTGGAAGGTGGAGGAACGTTGTTCTGTTAACTTGCCGGTGATCGAACCAAGTATCTAAATTGTGGGACTGGTGGTCGAGGGTGCGTTTCCTCCAGCGGCGATCAGCGGGAAATGTGTTGGCTGAAGGAAATTGCGCGCGCGAAAGCGTTTGCCGCGCCACAACCGAATTACCGAATTTCAATCGACAAGCTTAGGGTTTAATCCGCCGTAGCGTGTAATTAAACATAGTAAATCCGTTAAGGGTGATATTATCGTCTTCTGCGTACATACGCGCGAGCGAACCTTTACGTGCACACCGGTCGAGCTGCGTATGCACGATTTTATTACCAAGATTTTCAGCGTCACGTTCAGAGAAAGCGAGAGGGAGAAGTAAAAGAGGGTCGTCGCGAGGCGCGTTACGGAATCAAGTTCCTCCCGAGCACGTTGCCGGTGCTCGGTGTACTGCGATCGTGATCTGGTGGGGCGAAATCTCTAAACCGGGAGGAAAAATATAGTTCGACCTTTCGAAGAGTTCTAATCGCCTTGCATCGCAAGAAAATTGTTAGTAATTGAGAAATCTTGGCTGGCACAGCAAAGAAGTGGAAGAGTCATCTTCTTCCCCGCAAAATTTTTCATTTACCTTCTTCGAACAGCCTCGAGGCACCGTGACTAAAATTATTAACACAGAAATACGATTGTTACGAGCTATATTTTTAATCGCCCGTTTCGTACTTGCCCCATTCGAAATCACCGAAACGATAGTTGGAAGCGAAATCCATTGGATGATTTCGAGCGATGGTTGGACGAAGTGTTCCGCGACGGAAGTGACCAAGGTGAACGCGATCCTCGACCGACTCGACCTCTCCTTTCGCCTCTACTTCGAGTCCGCGTCGATGAATTTTTTATCGTTCCGTAACTTTTTGCGATCCACTACGTAACGCATAGTTATTGAATTGTATTTACGCGTGGCCACTATCCGCGGATATATTGAGGTACAGCTCGGTTAATTTTGCACGATGGCCGATCCACGACGTTCGATCGGGATCGACGATCCTGCTTCCGCCCGTTCGACGCGTACGGGCCCGAGAACGCTTCCAAGCGTCGACACAATTACATATCTTCTTCGTTGCAACGCACTCGAAAAGGAAAGAAGCCACCTCCCTCCCCCCGAAAAAAAAAAAACGAAAGTTCATCCCCACTCCCCGAAAACGCTGAATCGGGCGGCAGTGCGATTTTTTAACCCTCGTGCGCTTTTTATGGTGAAACGTGCGCGTCGAAAGGGCGGGAACGGCGCGCCGAAGCGCCGCCGAGCGGTGAGACTAACCCTTTCGAGCTTAAACGTAACAAAAACCGAGAAGGATGGACAAGGGAGGAGAGGGAAAGAGAAACTTTCGAGTTTACCCCCGAAAACGAGAGACAAAAAAAAAAAGTATAAAGTATTGAACAGGGGACCGAGAGAGATTAGCGGACGTGCGATCCAACTGTGCCTCGAAGAAAATCTGAGCGACGTCCCCTTCGAAAACAAAGAAAAAATAAGAAAACCCTATAAATATGTAATAGAGAATTGTAAACGTTCACTACTATTCTTATTGATATTATTGTCATTTATTATTACTGTCATCATTATTATTGTCATTGTTATTGTTAACTATGATTATACCGTCGTCACGCGCATTAGAGGATTATATTCACGTGCAATGGCGGATGACGATTCCGCGCGACATTCGTGTTTTTACTTATTGAACGTCGCGATGGCATAGGCCGAGGAAAGCAGGATGGAAAGAGGATACTCTCGCGGACATCCGCTGGAGGAGACCGCGCTCTATCCTTCCAAGCCGCCGCAAGGGAAAGTGCGCTGTTTTCTGGATCGGGAGGATCTCGATCCCCGTTGAAAACAGCGGATTTTCGCGCCAGAAGGTGTTCTCGGATATCGTTCCGTGGATCGTTGATCTCGACGTTTGCGTGGACAAAATCTCAATAGTATCGACGCTTCTCCGTTTCTATTTCCTGTATCCGATGTTTCGAAACCATCGCTGAAACATTTATCACTTTGTCGGGGATAGAGAGTGAGTTTGCGGAGATCTTTCGCAATTCTGGGGCGATCTATATCTTCGCTTAAAATAATTCAATTTCAACCGAGCGTCCAAAATTAGCGCGCCGTGGTCTGTGGACTGTGATGTCAAGTGGAAGGTTCCGATCGTCGCCGTTCAGTTCAAAGATTAAACTCACCCGAGTTATTTATACGACTAATTCGATTTATAGTTGCAGCTTCGAATAGCGTAGACGCCGCGGTTGAATTGAAACTCTAATACCTACAGAGGCTTATCTCCGTCTTGTACATTGTTTTATCGAGACTCGCGATGCACTTGATCTTTCTCCTCCGCGAATTAAAAATATTTATCAGCTTGGCCGCGGATCCCAAGGCACTGTCTAAAATTAACGCGTTGCTCATCGATAGAGATCATTTGTACGACCAGCGCTTCAGTGCCGAGTGGCTAGCGCGGCACGATATCGATCCCTGAAGCTCCAATTTACAGACCACTTGCGCAGAGCTCTTAGAGATCTGAATCTACGGAAACTCCGAGGATCTGCTAATTTCTACATTCGACGATAGACTCGTAATGATAATAACGGTACATAAATTGAACCCCGGATGAAAACGTCTTTCGAGTTCCAGCGTCTTCTAGCGCGACGATCAACGATCCCCACGATCGATCCAACTCGGGTGGTCTTCGGGAACGATCCTCCTCCCGGTTCTCCAGCCGGTGTCCCGTTTGCAAAGGTCCATAGCGATGCACGCGAAAGGATAGAACGATCCACGATGATCCGAGCTTCCTTTCCATCCTAAGTCGATCCCCAGCCGCTCAGCATCGCCGTGGACGTTGCCAACTAGGCAGAGAAAAGGAAAGCGGCAGAGAGAATGGAGCGAGAATGTGTGCGAGAGAGCGGAAGAATGAGAGGCTCGAGTGCGTGTGTGAGAGAGTGGGGGAGAAAGTGTGATTATTAAATCTCTCATCGGTACATTTAATATAAACGCTAATTCATTATTACAGACATTATTGGATTTACGGTAAACGGATAAGCGATTGATTACAATTTTGTCCTAATGTTCAGAGAAATAAAACAAGGAAATACAGACGCCTCCGTTCTCCACTTCCGGCCACCGTCCGCCTTCGAATTCTCGTTCTACGTGTGACCCTAAAAGCGGGGAACCCACGAGCAAGTATTATTTAAGTAATTAGCGTGAATTTCTTCTGTTTCTTTTTGTTTTTTTTTTAAACAATATGAAAGTAAATGGTAACGCAAAGAATGCCACTAGCCGACCCGGAATTCGCGAAAAGAGCTTATCAGGAAGTATCAACTGCTTCGCTCCAATTGCAAGAGGTCCGAGCGACGAGCCAATTGGAGACGGCAAATATTTAAAGACATGGGATGCGAGTGACTGGCAGGATACATATTTGGCAGTAGCAGGCAGATAAGGCGTGACCGTCACTCGCCCGTATTTTTCTTCTTATCTTGACAAGTGTTTCTCGTTCGTCACTGTTACGCTGCTCCTCGAGGAGAAGAACGGAGAGGCGGAGGGTACTCCTCCCCTCTTCGCCTCGGCCAGCAAACACTGGCCCATTTCCCGCAGTATCTCGTACGTGAGATCTGTCCGATTTTTATCGCGATCACGGGGAGAAGGCTCGTGTTTCTCTGGCTCGATCGGTCCGACGTTTATCGAGCGGTTTATCGTCGTTGCATCGGTAGGATTCCATGGAAGAACGTGCCTCCTTAGCCCGTGCTCGCTTGGTCACCTCGTTTATGCGTGTCGCGCGTATATTCCTCGTCGAGCCATTGCGCTGTCGTTGCAACGATTTGTAACACGAGCGATCCACCTCGTGGCGGCTCGCGTTTCGTTTCGCTCGTCGTCACGACTCCTTATGCTAAATACTCGCGCTGTCCTCTTTAGAATTACATCACTGTCGTTATTCTCGCCGGATGGTCGTATTTTGTTATTAAATTGGAATCCTGTCGTTTAGCGAGCCGCGTATCGTTTTTATTTATTTATGTCTGGACGGTAAAAGCTTGCGGCCATTGTGAGGAAAAGTCACAGGACGGCTGAAGCCGTCGGAAGGCTTCTAATCAGGGCTAAGAAAGAGAACCGATTACCGGAGAATAGAGAAGACGATCTGCGTTCTACGAAACTTTTATTACAAATAAATCCTCTGAATCGATACAATCCTGCGAACCGGGCCTGCCCGTCGGACCGGAGGTCCTCGTTAAAATGCCTAAGAACCTAGAACACCACCCTCTCCGTGGCATCTACTCTCTCGCGGGTGGTCCGTCCCGAATGAACGCGCAATCTTAAACTTACTCGTCGTTACCGTCGATAACTCCGATTTAAAGCCTGTCAAGACACACGTGGCGATTATCTGAGCGGTGTACAATACCCTAGACTTACGATTAGCGTCGAACGTTAACAAAGAAACAGCGATCAGGGGACAGGCGGGGGGGGGGGGTGATTAATCGGGCCGAAGGGCGGCGTCCTACGTTTATTTCTTAAGCTACCTATGCAAACGCAGATCTGTTAGAAAATTGCTAGACGGTGCGATCTGCGACCTTCGCGCTTTTCCATTCCTCTAAAGCAAGTACACTAGGCGCCGATCGTTAAACGCACTCCTATCTATCGTTATCTATCTGTAACTCGTGCCTATTATTATAACAATGTTATTGCCCGCGGAAGAGGACTGCCGCGATCCCGGTACAATCGAGATCTCGGAGGTCGCCGGCTGGATTACATGGACGTTCCGTTTCGCTTCGATTACGCCGGGCCGCGCTGTAAAGCCGAACAAAACACTCGCGGTGGACGAAGGGTAAGGGAACGGAACGAGTTACAGGGGGTTCTCGATGCCGCGAATAAAATACAAATTACCAAGCGATTGAAAGCAACCGTAGACGTTCGTGCATTACGACGAGGTGATAGCGGGGCGGGGCGTATACATAGAATAATCAGAAGAAGCGCTGGAGGGGGAGGAGAGAGAGAAAAGAAAGAGAAAAAGAAAACGACATATCTCACACCGATAATAACGATACGATACGGGAAGCTTATCGGGCTAAATATACACATTGTGTCCTTACAATTAAAAACGAGAGAAATTACACTCGCAACGATGATGAGTCATAAATACGGGCTGGTGTTATTCTTTCCCCCTCTAGGCTCGATTAATATCGCTCGGGCGCGATATACGCGTCGCCTGGTGGTAGTTGTCCTCGGGGATCGGGTTTCTTTCGCTTTATAACCGGTAGTGTCGTCGAAGCAGCATTAGCCATTTCGTAACTCGCCGCTTCTCCCTCTGTTCCGACCGCGTCCTACAAAAGAACCGGAAATATTCTGTAGCATCATCTTTCGTAGAGACAGATAGATACATGTACATGTGTGCGCGTGGGTATAAACATCTAAGCTACTTTGTTCGACCCACCCTTTCTTTCTCTCAAAGAATCGGATGACCGTGAGGCGCAGCGCGTTCAGATCTCCCATTTCGTCATCTAATTCCGCGCGGTGATAGAGCGCCAGGTCTCCTCTTTCGTCGACGACGATCGACAGTTGCAAATTCTTTTCATCGTAAACAAGTGTTACTTGGCAGTTTTCGGACGTATCGTGTCGCGCAAAAGAGGATCCCCTCTGCGATTGCTCACTTCTCGACTCACGTTGCGGTACGTGGTGTTCTTCGAAATTAAAGAAAGGAAATGTCTCATCACGAGCGCCGCCCCCCGCCCTCTTCGGAAGAGGGCGGGGGTGGTGGGGGGGTGAACGTACGAAATTCAGAATACATATGCTGGGACGAGAGACAGGTTTAATCGTGGCAAAGGGTGGGGAGAAAACGATTGTTATCGGTGGCGATCTGTGTGTAAGGCGTTTTGCGATGGGAAGTTAATGGTCTGGTGAGCGCGCAAGTTCGCTTGATCGTGTTACGTGCATGCTAGATTAATCTGACGTTGAAGGACGTATATACAAATGGCGTGAGAGTACCTGTCCGTAATATGGCTTGGCTCGCCAGCTACGATGCAATGATCGTGGGGCGATATTCTTTTTCTGTGATTTCGTAATTATTTCGTTGCGTTTTCAGTGAAAACGCGATTGCACTACTGAGAAGCAACAATAGACCTCGTTGTCAAAGCACCCATCGCCCCTATGGTACATTGAAAGATAGCTTCTTTTGGTGTTTTTGATTAAAAACTTTATTTTCATAGCTACAACAATTTTTTCGTTTTTTTTTTTCTTCCACTTCAAGTAGTAAAATACCGATGCGACATTACATGCACATGTTCAATCGATATCTCCCTCTCTTGCGTTACATACGAAAACGTTTTCTCTTTTTCTTTTTCGATAGCATAAAAAAATTACAACACTTTACCTTACTCTTTATTACTATTACCGTTATCATTACTATTATCAGTGTTTTTCTCCCACCCGTTTATTAATACTTAGCCTTGTCGGCTTAGGAATGATAACCAAAAGAACTTAAGACTTTGTACTTTACTCCGTCCTTCTCAGAGGCTTTCTCTCATTTCCCTTTAACTCTACAACAAAAAGATTTATGCAGAGGCGACGACAATCGAACGTTTCCTTCTGCGCATTCCCATTAGCCCGCGCTACGAGCGTAAACCTAGTACAGCTATACAAATGTTTATACACAGTTCTTGAAAAAAAAATAATATATATTTATGTAAAAAAGAAGAAGTAAGATATGATGATTTATGGGTGTAAATGGGTGGAATCGCAAAGTTAGACAAATTCACAGTATGGAAATGGAGTGGAGGAGATCGGATAAAACTCTGTACACAGTCACCTACTGTACAATACCTGCGCGTAACAGAGAAAGCTGGTTCGCACTAGTGTGGCGAATTATCGGAAGGTTCTTGGGGGAATATTATTATAAATGTTCACTACCTCTGCGTATCTGATTCAGGCATGACAGCATTCTGATCATAAAAACAGCAGGTACAGTCATTGTGTCTTTGGTCTCCTCCAACATGATGGCGTTCCTCTTTTTCAGCTGTAAAGATAACCAAAGGGAAGGGGGGCCATTTTACAGTCGATATCGCACGTATAATTGCCACCCGGGCAGGTCTACGTTAGCGGCCCACTTACATCTTCCGCGAACTTCTCGTCGAAGCACGGCTCCTCGCTGATCGGCGCCCACAGTTTCACATCGTAATCGATGCCGGCGGTGGCCAGCAACGGCAAATAGGGGTGCGGTTGCAAACAGTTGACAACATGCTGGTCAGCCTCAAACAACATGCACAATTTCGCGGTCTCTTTATCCCAAACGAACACGTGGCCGCAGTCGCTGCCCGACATCACGAAATCGTTGCCCCAGAAGTTCGCCTCTTTAATCATGGTCCTAAAGAAACTAGAGTCAAGCGGGGGAAGGCCAACTGATCAGATAAAATATGGCGGCCTTATATGAAACGGCCCAGTCCGCTCGAAGGCTTTTTCGGAACACAGCGGGTCAATGATTTGGCCTTCCGATTTTCGTTGTGAGACTTTACACGCCGGTTAAACGTTATTACGAGAACGAGTCAGTAAGAAGGGGCCAAACACCACCGAACAGATTTGGTCTATCAACAGACATAAACTTCTACTAGAGCTTTCTACTACAACACAGACGACTGCTGGCCCCTCGCCACCCAACACTTGCCTTTGATTAAGAACAATTTTGAGAGCATGTTAATATCGTTTAGTCACAAGACTGGTACACGTACACCCTCGGCTCAATCGTACACAATTTTGCCAACGATCCCAAGGCACGTACCTCGCGGGAATTACGTTAATCGTTGGATCAACATGTAGTTACCACGAGCCACAAGAAAGTAAGAGAAAAGTAATTGAAAAGTACGTATACCTCGCGTTCCGATGTCCCATGTACTTCTGCTTCACGCGCAGCTCCGTCACGCCGGACGAGTCGAAGCTCGCGGACCCGTGCCGCGATCGAGAGCTACCGATCGCTTCGTCCAGCTCATCTTCCACCCGACTCCTCAATCTGGATAAAAGAAAAATTAGCGTTCCGTCTATCCCTGCGAGCGCAGGACCTCTCTCGCCGCCAACATTCGATTGTCGCCAGCATACCTTTCCCTAGGCTCGATATCATCGTCATCGCTATCAGTGAAAGCGCTTTCATCAGTCTCTGTCAAAGAGACAACGCACGATTATTTAAATCTCCCCGGCGAAATACATCGATCTACGTCGCAGCTACTTACTTTCTTGTGTGTCGCTGAATCGCAAGAGTTTGTCACGGCTTCTGCCCGAGGATGCTCCGTTACTCTGGATCCCAGATGGTCCTGCGGAGCAGTGTTTCGTGCAAGATGAATGAATTCTACGGATCGATGGATTGATAAGGTTTGTAAAATGGAGGAGTTTTATTACCTGCGTGGTAACTGTCGCGGATCATTTCGTCAGCTACGCCGAGGGATATCGTCGCGCTCGTCGAGCTTTTATCCGTGTAAGTTAAACTCACGGCGGGTTCGCTACCGTGTCTATAAATAAACAGGTAGACATATTATCCCTCTGGAGTATTAATATAACAAGCGTAACAAGCTCCTTATACTTTTAACGTCATACTTTTCAAGGAAACCATCCCTCATTTTGGTCAGTCTCTGTTGAAGATTCTCCATCATATGGCCTTCCTGTTTGTTCTCCATACTGGTGCAAGGCGAATCTTCGCCACCGGTTTGCTCGTCCTCCAAGGTATAGCTGCGTTCGTCCGCGGTGCGCGAGGAACACGGCTGCACAGGGCACTTCTGCGCCTCTGTTTGACTAGATTCAGTTTCTGTAGGAACATTTGGTTTGCATTCAACCGGGATTTCGTCGGTCGTTTCGCTCTGAGACGGGATTGCTTCTTTCGACGATGTTTCCGCTTTCACCTCCGCGGAGCGACTCGGTCCAGGCTCGCTTTGCTCGCCGCTTGAACCGGCGCCGTCGAATCTCTCCGCTTGCCTCTCCGAAGTGTCTGCAAAATTATCGTATGCTCGTTACCACGGCAAATCGGTGCTGCAACACATTGAAAACGAAATGTGATCAACTACCTCTTTCTTGACTACTCTGTGCAGGAGCGGCTTCGGCTCCTTCAAGTTCGCTCTGTCTTTCCTCGCTGATTTCCATGGTGTTCTCGTTACTGTTCTGAGTATTCTCTTGATTGCCGATTACGCCTTCTAAGCTGTCTTCACCGCCACCGCATAGCGCAGCTCTGGTGGTTGGATCGTTTAACATTCTACTGAGAACGATCGTCATTCTCTGCATCAACGAAGTGTGAAGGACCGGTCTAGCCTGCGCGATTTCTAGAAAAGGATAAGATGGACCTAGTACCTTGTGCCGTGGGAAGTTACAGGGGATGATTGATTTTGAAATACCTATACCGCTACGTCGGCCACTTTCGCGTTCAGGTCGAGCGTCAGGGCCAGTGTCGGACCAGTCGCCTCTCAGTCTTAATCTACGCACTGGCAATGGTGATCGTTGCCTCTGTTTCTTCCCTTCCCCTTTCCCTGCTCCGATGTCTTTCCTCAAGTGTACGCTACCTTGGTCCTGAATGAATCAAGCAATTCCACACAGTAGTACTATGTTTCTTTCGCAGAAAAGAAATGTATTTCCGAGGTACCTTTACGTTGAACAGGTATAGATGATCGCTGCTGTAACTGACAAGCACATCTTGCCCATCAGGACTGTAATTCAGGGATGTCATTCTGTGCGAGTTCCCTTCGAACTCTGGAACGGTGAAGGTGCACAAGGCCCGGACTGCTGCTGTGGTCTCTGTCCATCCTATCAAATGATCGCATGTACTTCTTTCCTCTATACGTCTTAAATTAATCAGCCGAATGAAGTGTTAAAATTACCAGTGGCTGGTGTTCCAAGTGTTCTTCTATCGAATATCCTGACCGTGCTGTCTGAACAACCGATTGCTATTTGATGGGGTGAAACAAGGTTTACCGATAGGGCAGTCACAGCCCTCTCGCATGAAATTAGTACATCCTGCAAGAATGTGTAATGCAACAACCGTTTCTAAAGTTGCCAGTAACAACGCGACTTGTCTGTTATTCACCTCTCTACATCTTGGTGTGTTACACCTTTCCTTTATTCTAAGGTCGAACCATCTTACAGTACCATCCTCCCCGCAACTCAGAAAGCTGTGAGGCTCACCTGGTATCGTCGCTATTTCATAAGTGGTACCGCTATGACAATGGAATCGGTTGAGAAACGTTTCGTTTCTTCTCATTAAATCTGCGAACATTCAAGCTTTATTGTGCCAGAACTTTAGGACCGGGTTATTATTGAGTGCGCTCAAAGGGTAATAAATCTTCACCTGTATACAAAATAATGCCATCGCCGCTACAGGAAACTATCCGATGATCTCCGCTGTTGGGCAGAAACTTTGCACTAAATATATTCGCTTTGTGGCTGGTCTTATAATTCGTTAACATCTGCAAAGGAAGAATGATACCGTAACCAGAATCTGTCGTTCGCGTCTCTTCGGCTTGCAAAGCTCTTTTGTTTGTTATGGCCATTAGACGTATAGAGCTACTTATCCTACTTAATTAACAAGACAGCTCTAGATCGATGGTTCTAGATGACAAAATTAGCACCACATGCATTGCACTCAAAGATTTTTGTTCATTTGGCAGAGGTTCCGCATTTCTATCTATGTCAATGTTAGACCTTGGCTAGAATTAACTATCCACGATATTCCCTTGAAAAGGTTTATTGCCAATGTAACTTCCTAGATGCACTTCCTCCTGGTAAAGTTCGTTTCCACGCGAACCTTACATAACAGTTTCCCCTCTCGAATAAATGCCAGCAAATGGTTCTATAAAATCTGACCGATCTATATAGAAAATAACCTTGATCTACAGCACGTGTTTATAATAATAGAACTAATGAAAAACAGCACTGCCATTCAGCACAAATGTGTCAAGTCATGTTCCACGACGCAACGTCCATTGCGTTAAATATAAAAAAAAGCACATAATAACGCGAGAATACTTTCTCTGCTAGATATGTATAAATAAAATGAAGCAGAATTGTAACGATGTATTAAGAAACAAAGTGAAGCGCATGTGGGTGTCTCGGCTTCAATATGCTTTGTCAGGGGCGAAAATATAAATAACCTTGGCACGGAATTTTATAAGAGGCACGAGTGTACCCGAAATTAATATATACAACAAAATAATAAATTCGTTGATCATAAATTGTGTCAGCAGGCATTACTTCACTTATAATTTAGACCGTTACTCGCAGGAGTTAATAATAAACTTTTCCAAGTAAACCGGGCTAAAATTATACCCTCGCGTTATCCAAAAATTCTAAGAGCTTTACGAGTTCTTAACTCGTGGGACCTAATCGCCTCGTCCTTGCAGCAATCCTTCCTACAGAATTACACGCAGAAAGCACATACATCGCGCTCGACAACTCACCTGATAATTAAAGGCCTTTGTAATTACAAGATGCTGATCGTCGCTGCCGGACAATATCAAGTCGCCAGTGGCATTCCAGCAAACAGAGTTCACACAGCCGTTATGTACCTTCAATCTCTTCAACAACGCCATACGCTGCATCATTTGGAGACTGGCTGTAACACGAGGGGCCAAAAGGATGGCATAAACACACTTGCGAAGCAGCACGAATGCATATAAAAACTCCTCCTTTATACACGCATGAAAGCAATAATCTAGAAACATCTCTGAATGTAATTGCTCCTTATACCGAAAAACTCTGGAACTCTGATCTTTGTCCGATCGCGGTCTTTCAAACCGGCGAGAGAAAGAAAAGAAGCATGTTTTTATCGTGTCACGTTACACAGCACGCAACGGCGTTATCGAACTTTCGCTTAAAAACACGGACGGACGGGGAGTACCTTTACTGCTGGAGTAAAGCTTCACCCTGGTGCAATCATCGTACGGCTGATAATAAATGTCACGGAAGATGTTGGAGCGTGTCTTCTCCATGGTCGGAGCCTTGGATCGTTACGGTGGATATCGTCGAGTATCAGTTGGTCGGAGGCATCGATCTCGGATTAACGTCAAATTCCAGATAACCGCGAGGGCGAAAGAGAGAGGCGAGAGCGAGCCTTGTCAATCAGGAAGGGACTCCGCACGTTCGCGTATCGACCGGATCAGAGGCCGTGTAACGTGCTCTTACGCAGCGAAAATCCACGGGAATCACACCGAGACGACATGGCACTCGTACTAAAAATAAACTCCGCGCAGCTTCGAAAATTTGTGCAATCGAACGAGCCGCGATCACTCCTGGCCAACAACAGCTGAGCGAGTGTGCACGCGCACGGTGCGCTCCGAAAAGAAAGTGCGCGTGAGCGCGCTGCTTCCATACGGTTATAATCGATGTCGACAGTAACGGAACGCGCTGCCCAAGGGCCCCGCGAGTTTCGGATGAAAACGGGGAGGGGATTATTCGTGTACCTGTTTGAGAAGGGGAATTTAGGACTCTGGAATCAGTAGTTGTGTATATACTTTGTCACTCTAAGTTTATAGTAAATATTAATTTTTACTGTCTTCTTTTTTCGTTTGTAAAATGTTTTTCGGAACGCCTCGGCTTTGAATTGCTGCAGCTGCAAGAAAATTGCAAGGTGGAATTTTATTTCCCGAACCTCTAAATTTCATTTGCAATAATGTTGAGAAAACTTGTCCCTTCGTTACTTTTTCGCGGGACGTTGGATAACTTGCTCGAATACTCGGCTGAGAGCAGTGCATAAGTATTGTAAAGAATGAACTGTAAAGTGGGAAGCACAAAGTACGAACTGTGGAGGTTCAACTATGAACAGAATTAATATCCTGAAAATACTCTAAGGCCGGTATTCATAGTCGCTACTTATTCTTAAGCAAATGCTTAAGCATGCGGCATCCTCTACTAACCTAGTAGCTAGTAAAGAATAAGTAGCGACTATGAATACCGGCCTAAATCTCGCTTTATTTAATCTTAATGATATCCGCTAGTAGCGCTGCGATTGTATTCTTCTAGAAAGTCTGAATCGATTACGTTGCATGCGACAAGAAAATGATAAGAGGGCTTTCGACTGCACCGCTTCCACTTAACTTTATCATCAGACTACACAGGTTCCTGTTTTATCCCATGAAGGTTAAATCTGCTACATAATGCCACAGACGAGGTATAGATCCTATACTTCATCGATGGCGACACGAACATCCATAAGGTGATAGGTCTATCCTATACCTCGTCTGTGGCTGTAATCTTATTTTCGACTGAATCGATAACGTTGGGTGTGACAGGAAAATAGTAAGAAGGCTCGCGAGCCCCCAGAGCGTGCGACACAAAACTACATTGCGAGATAGGTGTATCCTAATCCTGGTCTGTGATTCCACGCTGAAATTACGTGATGAAATTATTTAGGGTCTCCGTTAATCTTGCAGTATGCCATTGAAACTCTCTACTTCGAAAATGTCGGCTTTCAAATTTCAACGAAGAAAGAAACATCTCGATTCTCCACAGGGCGATCCAGATTTAAAGAGAATTATTTGGGTCTCTACCTGTACCGAGCCGATTTACGGCAGAACGACGAAGTGGAAAAAGGGAAAGAGCACGGGAGTAACCTGACCGTATTCGTAGCACGGCAGGTAGAATATTTCCAGAGATCACCGCCCCTGGCGCAAGGAGCTTAAGCACCTGCCGCGTTCAAGGTACGACCTGCAATGTCCAGGGAGATATCGTAATCTCAAAGTAGGAATTCATGCTCGCAAACGCTCACCCATTACTCGCCACAGGTATTTCAATTGCTTGAAGAATATTTGGGAGCTCCTAGCAGAAGTCTACTTATCCCACACGATCGGAGGAATCGCATGACACATCGTACCTACTCCCTACATCTCTCTGTTGTCAGTTGGTCCAGGGATCTACGAAAGCGTGCCCGTTACGTTGACATTCAAAGGGATGAAGTCCAGGATGAAAGGAGAGCCGGTGCACCGTGACCAGGGCCCCCCTCACAATCGCCAGATTCTCTTCCTTTCAACCTCCCACGAGGTAAAACACGCTGTTAAATCCCCTCCTAAAAGTGGAGGATGGTCCAATCAGAGGTGTGTCTGGCTTCCCGCGTAGCGACCTTAAAGCCCTAGCGTCTTCAGCAATCGTTGTTGGGATCCCAGGCCCCCGGTCGTCGCCATATTGCTAGTGCGCGATTTCCACGCGAATCTACCCTCGTCACCGTCGGTCCAGGTACCGGTGGGCGGGCAGGGTCCGTCGTTATAGAAGATGACCGCGACGCGATCGTCTGTGTGACTGGACGCGGTGGTGCACGCCAGACATGGCAAAGCAAGAGACTCGTGCGCGTAGGATCGTCGCTCCCGTCCACTGATCGATCCGTTTCGTCGTCTTCTGGATCCCGGGGACTAAAGGGAGAGGTTATAGATCGCGGACGGTGTGGAATACGGACTACTAATCGATTAACGATCGAGCAGGAGGTGCGTGAAAGCCTATACGTCGCGGTGCGGTCACGGACGACAAGGTTTCACTGGAATGCCCCACTCGGTGTTACGGCACTGTGACTTGTGAAATGCGGCGACGGCGGCGGGCCAGCAGCGAGAAAAACGGGGGCCTGACCGAGCACATTACCTCTCGCCAGTGCGATATCGCTAGTATCCTCGGGATTTCGTAACGAAAGACAAGCCTCCGACTGTCCAGTGAAACCCACCCGTACAACTATGCCTGCACGCGTCCGCCCGACCGCCGTTGACAGATGGAATGCGAGCGTACCGCGCGATCGTTCGCAGTTACGGTGTAGTGCGAGGACGACGACTCTTTAATACCGCCACGGAAGCCAACCGCTGCTCGCGGACCCCCAGCACCCGGGGAACCGTTCGATACCATCGGTGAGTTCGACGATAAGAGGCCTGTCATCGGCTTGCGGTCGCTCGTGTCTACGATTCCTCGAAGACGGCGATCGTACATTTCGGAGGAGTGGGCGACACTGGCGAAGAATCAGCGATAACATTGACAAAGTGCGCGGCAATTTCGTGTGTAGGAGAAGACGCGAGACGTGCTAGAGAGCTACGGAACAGTGGCAAGCGAGACGAACGAAGAGAAGTGTGAAAGCAGGAAAGAGGTTCGGAACGGTGGGCCCCTCGGACGATAAGGTAAGGCGTCTATCGGACGGGCCAGCTCTTAAGTAGTAAATCCGATCTTGAGAGAAAGAGACAGAGAGAGAAAGAGAGAGGAGTGCAGGAGAGTGAGAGAAAGGGGGACCCCGCACAGTGACCCAGATTTTAGCGGGTTGAACGAGACGAGCCGGCACGAAGGAAGAAGCCACGGTGGTGGACTTTCTGAAATGGGACACGGCACAGCCTGGAGCTAAATTAGCCGCGATGTCCAATAAGAGTAAGTCCCAGCCGCAGCAGCAGCAGCAGCAGCAGTATTCATCGCACGTGATCAAGTCAGCTGCAGTGGAGCAAGCGCCACCGCGATATCAACCGCCGCCGCAGCCGTCCACCGGCATCCTGAAGAATCATCCTCAGTTCGGCACAGGTCCTTCCGTGTCGAGTGCCGTTCAAGGTCCGGCCGTGGCCTTGACTCATCATCAAGCGTCGCAACCGCGACCGGCGCCGCAGCAGAAGGATGCCCAGAGCAAATATTCGCCGAGGATAGAGCATCGACATCATCCTCAAGGCGGTAACGCTCCATTGACCTCGGCCGTCCCGAAAACTCAGCCGCACGGCTACCTCCAAGCCAAGGTCGGCCAAGGTCAGTACTTGCCGCCTAACGGTCAGTATCCTCCCACGGTAAACACTGGCCAGACAGCGCCGATCAGGCAGAGGATTACCGACGACGAGTTCCTCCGGCTCGGACCCGTGGAGATGCTCAAGTTCGTCCGCAAGACCGAGAGCGATATCGCGAGGCTCGCCGCTGAGCAGAACCGACAGATACAGAGCTTGGTGAGTGGTGCCTTTACGTGTATTCGGCTATTCGCGCGTGTCCACCTTCCTATTCAGCCTCGGAAACAGGCGACGAGCTTATTCTTGCGTAGATCGACAATGCTCGGGTGGAAAAATCCTGCGCAAGACGCACGTGGCCGATCGGGTTTCAGTTAATAGAATGAAAGTAGTGGAGCAAGTATTCGCTCGATCACTTTGCTCTTCTTATTGCACGGTTTCGCGGAAAGATGCCATCACGGATCTTAAACACGTCACACGGAAGTTTTGGAAGCTGTTCTAGGTCACGCGGGTCGGGTCCACCATCGTAATTTCAACCAGTCACGCACACGTGAGACTGATCGCGAACGATCGCAGCGGGCGTCGCGTCGCGCGCTTTTCAACCGGGGAAGGTCGAGGAGATTGCGAGGTGGATGCGATCGATGCCGTTTCTTTGAAAAGCACATGTGATTTCAGCTGAACGAGCTGCGAGCGTTGAAGGAGGCAAACCAAAGACTAAGCGACGACAATCAAGAGCTGAGGGACCTCTGTTGCTTTCTGGACGATGATCGCCAGAAGGGACGCAAGCTGGCGAGGGAATGGCAGAGATTCGGAAGGTACACGGCAAGTGTTATGCGCCAAGAGGTGTCCGCTTATCAGAACAAGTTGCGTCAATTGGACAATAAGCAGCAGGAGCTGATCAAGGATAATCTCGAGCTGAAGGAGCTGTGCCTTTACCTGGACGAGGAACGAGGAGGAGGCCAGAGGGACGACGGGGACGGCTCGAGCTCAAGCACCAACGCCGAAGAGACTGCACCCCCGAGACCTAGGCACGCCTCAACGTTCAATGGTAATTTCCCCGAGAGGCACAGACGCTTGACTTTTATCCGAATGTCGCCGAATAGATCTCTGGATCCGAGCGTGATTTACAGATCAAACTATGCAGTACGTGAGGAGCCTGGAGCAACGGGTGAAGCAACTCGAAGAGGACAAAAGTGTTCTACAGGCACGCGCGCAGGGATGGGAAATAACGCCCGGCGAGATCTGGGAAAATCCAAATAGCCCGGGGGAGAATCCTCAGTTGGGAGGTCGACCAGAAGCGGTGGTACGGGCTCTTCAGGTTCTCGAAGTCAGAGAACAGCTTGAAAGAGAAGGCGGCCACGACGGGGAGAAGGCTTTGGTTAGAGAAATGTGTAATGTAAGTTCTCTTAGCGAAGCTGGTGTAACGCGGATACTCGCACGAATACGGATGTAAGATCTATGTATAATAACTGTTTCGATAACGCCCGTTTCAGGTGGTTTGGCGGAAATTGGAGGAGGGCCCACAAACGAGGCACTGACGATCCGCACCGTGGCAGTGAATCCGTTGAATGTGTAAAAGTTGTCGCGCGATCCGTTCGCTCGGATAGCGTATCTTATAGTATTATAGTAGCTAATGCGAATGTTATGAATTTCATAGATTTATACGCATGTACCTACAAGTATTTCGATGTAAGAGTCAATGTGCCTAGTTTGCAGTATTTATATAAAGATCGTAACGCCGTTAGATCGCCTACAACGAACTGTTAACAAACTCTATTTTTATTATAAACTCAGTATAATTTACTTTCGTATATCCTGGCAAAACCCTATCCCCGCGCTCGCTTTGTCAATCTTATCGCGTGCTAACTTTCTTTGGGAGACGCGACAGCAAATCAAAGCGCAAGGTTGATACGGAACCGTCGCAAGTCCAAGGGCGCGATCCGAACTAGCCATGAAAGCATTATGTGGAGTGTTTACTCTAAACCCCTGTCCACAAAAAAGGACGCGTTTTGTACACGGATTCGGTTTCTATTTTTAGCGTGTCAAAGAATCCTCTTTCAGCGGTTTCCGCGCAACACCGTCCTACATTTTCTGCGGCTTGGTTTATGAATCGTTTCTTTTCACAGTTACATTATGGAACTAAATAATGGCGAGACTGGCGGGTCACAATCGAAGTTCCTTGATGTAGGTACTATTCTAATACAAATTGAAAGCAAGTGAAAGTGGCCAACGAGATGAACGCAGCTAAATGAACCGACTAAAAATACACCCTGGAAGATCGATTGCGTATTTAAAACCGCGAATTCGGAATGGCCTGTGAATGATGTATCTTTGTAACCTTCGTGGACGACGGGTCTGTAGATCTTGTTGGACGCTGGTCGCCGAGTTTGCGCCGACCCGAATGAAAGGGCGTTAAGGTGGGGATCGCGTCCAGCCACTTGTGTCCAGAGAGAGAGATGAGAATCACCGGTGATGTGCGTGTGCACTTGCCTCGGGGAGGACAACGCGAGGTTCATCCTTCTCTTCGTTGTCCTGGCTGTGTACATGCTCGCCGGCGCTGCGCTCTTTCAACGGCTGGAGGCTGATCTTGAAACGCGACAGGTACGAACACCACACCGCCCTTCCCAATTCTTACTTAATTTTTAAAGTTACCTCTGGCGATGCTCGTGACTCGGACCATTTCCGTTTACCGCGCAGGCCGCAGAATTCTGGCGCGTTTACCATACCTTTCGAAGGCATCACTTGCAAAGCAGCCCAATCGCTCTTGAAAGGCTGGACGAGTTATTGTACGCGTACGGGAACGCTTCATCCTCCGGCATCATCAACAAAAGCCGCCGATGGGATTTCCCTGGAAGCTTTCACTTTGTGGGTACCATCGTCTCTACGATCGGTAAGAGATCCACCGTGGCCTATTTGGAAGACCGAACGTTTTTGTGCCGCAAGTGAACCGGAATAATGGGTCAGTGGAGCGCGAAACGCGTACGCGGTACTTTATCTTAATCGTGCCTTTATCCTTTTTCATTCCTCTTTGGGAAACTCGTACGTACGAGCGTGTCAACAATTATTGCGAAACGATTTGCAACATTCGCCCCATATACTTCGTATCTTGTGCGTTCGGGTATTTTCCGATCGTCCGGCTGGTGCCAACACATTGGCGGCCGTATTATCTCGCGAAACTTGGTCATAACAGTAGTTGAATAAAAGCGGTAAGGGTCGTCGCCCGCGGCACGCGCAAGAATCTTGCAGGAAATTCCAGAATGTTAATAACTTGCGACCTAGTCTTCCAGTTATCCTCTCCAAGCCCTTTTCGGCTCGGTATTCTGCATTACGCGTACGCTCGTGATTCCAACGGACTCTAGGGAGCTACAGATCTGATTCCAGATCCGTTTTCTAGGGTACGGAAACACCACGCCGCAAACGACGGCAGGCAAAGTGGTCGCCGTTCTCTATGGATTCTTTGGCTGTTCCGGTAATAATACAGCGGAGTCGTTCGGTCGATGTTAACGATAAGAACCGTTGTACATTATATGCAATTTTGGTACAGGTGGAATTTTATTCTTCAACCTGTTTCTGGAACGGGTCATCACTTTTCTCGCTTGGATTTTGCGCAGCGTGCACATGCTCCGTTTAAAGAGTCGCATCCGGAAGAACTCGCTGGCGTCTCGGCGTAGCTTCAAGGCGCCCGAGGGTCGGAAGGCTTCTTTGCCAGACATACTTGACGACGATGCCGATGACTTGGATATGGACCAGTGGAAACCGAGCGTATACTGGGTCATGCTCTACCTATCGCTGGCTTGTTGTGCCGTGGCCAGTTGCGCTGCCGCGGTTTACGCTCCCCTCGAGGATTGGGAATACTTCGACGCCCTTTACTTTTGTTTCGTCAGCTTCGCGACCATCGGCTTCGGAGACTTCGTCAGCACAGAGAAAACGCATTATCCTTATATCCATTGGTGAGTTGCCGCATGACTTCCCTCCACACTTATTTGCAGCCGCTGCTTTATGTCCCTTCGCGCGCAGGTACCGTGTCGCTAACTTTATATTCCTGCTGGCCGGGTGCTGTTGCACCTACTCCCTGTTGAACGTGACGTCGATCGTGATAAAACAGGGACTAAATTACGTTATACAAAAGATTCAATGCGAAAATCAGGATATGGCTGCGCCACATTTACCGAGACGGAAGTCCTCCGTGTCCACGACGTACTTTTCGAAGAGGAGAGGGACGAGAATAGTCGGAAGAGATTCCTTTAAAGGGGATAACTTTGGAACGCCTAGAAGGATGTCTGGAGAGCTGATTTCTATGCAGGACTTCTTCTCGGCGAACAAGGTTACTTTGACTGTAATGCAGAAACAGTTACAAGAGATGGCTCAGGTGCAGAAAGGGACTAGCTCGATCGCGACAGTGTCCAACGCGGGTGTTCTTAAGCCTGATGCCGTCGGCCCTTTGGCTATCGTTAGTGAAAAGTTCAAAAGCAAAGTTTCCAAGAATCGGTAAACAGATTCTGGTCTTCTAGTTCATGTGACAGAGAAGCGTGCTAGTTTTAGATAGAGCGAGAAATATGAATTATTCTTGTAGCAACTTAATCTAGTGGAGAATTTTTAATCTACTACTTCGTTGTATATATGTATCATGCGTGAAATGCACTTACAGGCATTTTATTGCCGCATCGTTTACACCTCAGTCCTAGATCTCCGGTACAGTAAATCGTGCGTCGCTCAGTCACCGAGTAACTTTATTTAAGTCATGTTTACAATTACAGTTCTCCATGTACTCAACAACATTAACAAACATGCACTCTTTTGTCTTCGCTTTTCCATAATACGTATCATATTATGTGTACATAATGCATGTAAAATAAATTTCGGATCTGTTGAGTTGCCAATCTGTAATTTACGGAGTTACTCTTCGGACAGAATGGTCTGTAACGTGTGCAGCATTCGGTGCATTCACGGGGAATTTGATGCGCTGGTAAAGTGTGCACATGTCCGTTATCTCGATGTTACCAATTTTACATGCATCGTAAAATTACAAAGACAAAAGCTTTCCTTGTCTAAGTAACTATTAATACCTTCAATTTCAACCAGATATTTCAATTCGATGAATGCGATGGATGTGAAACTGTCACGCTGCGTCGCGCGAATGAATCTAGTCGTCCTGATCTCGCTGATCTCGCGAAAAAGAATCCGTTTTCTTTGGGAGCCAAAGATCGAAAATACAGACATCTTCCTCTAAACGAGAATGATAGAATACGAGCAATTGACAGAAAGTTACGAGAGAGTAAAAGTGAATTGGCGATCCTTTATAGACTACAACACCTCGTGTAATCTACAGACAATTGCTTTATCATCGAAGCCAAACGTGACACGTAGATACTACGATCAGGTCTATGAGAAAAAAAATATGGAATCACATCGTATAGACGAGATTACACTGGTCTAAGGTTCGGAGGAGTCGTGTTCTCCAAATTCAAGCCGAGTTTAAATTTCACTTTAAACCTGAAGCTCAAATTTGACCGCTCTAACATCCATAATTTAATCACATCGAATTGCAGCATTTCCAAGATTTCAAAATAAACTACTAGAGTTAACGTGTCAGCGATGTACCAACAGCGCAAGGGCCTGGCTCTACCTTTTTCTGTGCTCTGTACTTTGTAATGCCTTGAGCAAAGATCTCAACAACTACATGCTTCCCGTTGTATTTTAGTCTTAAATCTCCATGTTCGTGTGTTTCCATTGTGTACTTTAGATTTAAATCTTCGTTCTCTGCGTTTGCCCATAGGCTCAAAGTTTTCACAAAATAGCGTATACTCCGTTCCAACAAATTTGTTCAAAGTGACGCCTGGGTCACGCCCGTGGGCGTCATTGTCAATCACACAACCAACAAAATAGCGCCAAGTGTTTCGCACCGGCGCCAACAAAGCTGCGCCCCAAATATCTCCCAGCGGAGCATCGATTACTCCCACGCGGGCAACGACGCCCTAATTTGGCAACGACAGCAACAAGCAACAGCGCTCCTTCGCTGTGCACAAATTTATGAGATTCATATCTCAGTAAACTGACAAAACCTCGCGTCGAGGTTGCCACGGTTCTTCTCAGCGTATGTCGCGCATACGAACAAATTGCTGCCCAACGAGCTCCAATCCGTTACTTATCAGATCAACGTCGTCGGATATTTTTATTATTTTCGGTTTAAAGAAATCTGAACTCGTGTCGCACGCTTGGATGTAATCGGACAGAACGAAATGATCTTCCACCAGTACAGGGGGGTGATTCTGATTGTGCGGCTGCCGATTGCGTGACCGCGGTACTTGATCAGCAGGCTCCATCAAAGTCGAATGCTTTTTCCGTTGATGCTGTAAAAGTTTCGCCTGCAATAGTAAACGAATGTATCGGGTTTCACAATTTTCTGAAGCACTATCGCGTGAACAAGATTTACAACACTTAAAACGCACCTTGCTAGCATATTGTTTGTGACACCATTGACAGCCCTGAGGCGTAGTTGTAATACTACCGACAGTCTGACTAAATGTTGGATTCGGTAAGTCAGAATAATCGGACTCCTTTTGTCTATTACTTGGTGGTAAAGCAGCTCCTGGATGGTTCTTCACGATGTGTGCTTTACGTTTGCTGCTACTTTTATAGACCTTTAGACAGGAAATAACGTAAAAGCAAAGCATATCAGTTAAATGCAAGCCACCTTGTTCTACCGATAAGTTGTACGAACCTTGTCGCAGTATTGACAGTAATAATCTCTGGTCTGGCGTAAAATTGGTAGATTTAGTTCTGGTACAGATTCTGGCGCAACATCGGGATGGCGTTTTGCCAAATGATTGACAAGCATCCCCCTTCGTTTAAAGCCTACTAGGCATTGGTGACATTTATAAATGAAACGATTGTAATCGTTAGGGTTAATCTGTTAATAATATGCAATAAAATGTATTATTAAACGCGTTATGAAATGTTTCACGTGACAACAGTACAAGTGTACCTTTGGAACGAATTTTTTAGTTTGCGTAACTTGCGACATTTGCTCTTCAGTCGCCGTTTGCGAATTGTGCAACTTCGTCATGTGCTCCTTTAATTTGTCTTTCCTTTTAAACTGTTTGCCGCAATTTGCACAATGAAATTCTCTGTAAGAGGAATAAAGTTACCATATAATATTATGCAGTATGCACTTTCGTGATGTATAAATAAATAATGTTAGTTTACCTATGATCAGAATGTTTCAGTAGATGCATCTGCAACTTGTCGACGGTAGCAAATCGTTTCGCACAAACTTGACATTTGTGCTTTCTTTCGCAATGATGCGCTCTAATGTGCTTACGAATAACTGAGTACTTAATAAATATTCTTTGGCAGTAGGGGCAGCTAAAGGTGCCGTCTTCCTTCTTATGAGTTTCTATGTGTTCCTTCAATGTGATACTCTGACTGAACAGTTGCCGACACATTGGACATTCAAACACTTGCTTGGTTTCTGAATAAAAGAGAATATATATATACATACACATATTTTTTTCTACGTCAAATTATTCGATAGAAGTATGATTTACCTCGATGCGTTTTCAAATGGCAAGACAGTGCTGAATTATTCATGAATCTTTTGAAACAGATATTGCATGGCAGTGGTTTTTGGTCTTCAGCACCGTGCACCAGACAGTGCTGTTGCAATCGTACTTTCGTAGCAAAACGTTTGTAACACATCGAACACTTATACGTAGACAGAGAACTCATTCTTTTCGCCTTCGCTAGAGACAATCTCCCGTGTTGCGAGATATGGTTAATCAATTCTTTTTGCTTCTGAAACTGTAGCCCGCACTGCGGGCAAGCGGTAGATTGAATTTTGTGCTTCATTTTGTCATTACCATGACTAAGAGTGTGTATGTTAAGCAAAAGCGGCTTCTTAAAAATCAAACCGCAAACTGAACATTTCCATTCCTTAGAGTTATTTTGCCTCGAGTTCTCCTTCTCTTTTAAATTTCTGCCGCGAAACACTTTCACGCGACGAGAGTGATTACCCTCGAGCCGAGGCCAAGCAGGTAATTGATTTTTCGGCTCTGTAATACGAAGTCACGGATAAATAGATATAATCTGAAATATTATACTATTACAAATCTTGCATACCTTTGTCATCTTTGGTTTCTTGTACAGGTTTCAGGGCGGTTAAATTCCTACGATTCGCATAATCGATACTAGGCCCAGCTTTTAATTCTTCCTTTGGCAAGATGCTTCTTGTAGTCAAAAACACTATTCCGTCACGTTGTTGACAAATTACTAAGTTCTGTTCTTTATATGATAATGCCGGTCTAACGAAACGCATCCAATTTGAAGCATCTGTAATGACAGTAACATACCTTTTACTTTAAAACTCTAAATATATAGAACAGTACTCTGAAATCTATCAGCGCTTACTTTCATTTGAAACGTCTACTTTTAGCAGTTCTTCGTCCTCGGTTTCGTAAAGTAATGGTAATTCATTTTTAAATGGTGTACCATCATAGGGATATAATATACCTTCTATAGGACCAAACTGAGTACGTTTTTGTATATAACGCTTCGCACATACTCCATAATCGAATCCACCTGACAGAATTTCGGAGCTGGACAATTTGTTTATGGAAAGATAGGATCCTGGCAGTGTTGCTATAGCCCGAGATGGTACAGGTTGATCTGCTATCGTGCATACATTATGCGAAGTGCAATTGTCCCCGGTACAGACATCGTCGCATTCGTCGCAACCTAGAGAATAGTTTACGCTTAGTACTACATTAACAGGATAACGAAAATAATGAAGTTACGCACATAAATTCTTTTTGTCGTTTATACGGCGCTTAGAGCGTCTAACATTCTGCTTTTCGCCATCCTTCTTTTCTTCGTTATGCAACAAAATTTCATTCGCTTTCTGATTTTTCGAAACGGTTAAAGGATTCGTATTGTTCTCTTTGTTCGAATTCCCTGCAGCCGACGAAAGCGTAGAATCCTCTACATCAAGGTTCTGAGCTTTAAATGAATTCATGACATTCAGTTGATCGTCTTGCATGACAAGAAAATCTCTGCTTAATGTAAAATCTGTACTTGGCATTCCTGTCAGCATCAACGGAGCTGCCGATGGCTCCAATCCAGCATTAGATTCTGCAAATACAATTCACAGTTACGCCACAAGATCTATCGCGTTTCGCTTAACGATAACATTGCAGCGGCGATTACCTTGCATCAGAATTAGTTCAGTGCCGACGCTAGAGACCAATTGCTCCTCATTTCCATTGGCAACAAAGTCGGCAGAGTTGTCCGCCTGCTGCACAGTCTGTGCGTCGATCGGATGCGTCAATTGGGAGACATAGTTAACGTTCGTTCTTTCGGTGGATTCAGGCGGTGATATTAAAGGGGAGGCCGAACCTTGTAGGACAACGACAGAATTATGAAACGGAGACGGTGGGAGTTGTACCGGAGTAGGTGAATACCTAGCGGCTGAACTCATATTCGGATCAAGAGGACTGACGCGGTGCTCGAAATCGGAAAGAGGGGAAGACGCTCTAGGGGAAAAGGAAACCTGCTCGTATGTTGGAAACAGGCGAGAGTACTCTCGGGATTGATCTTCCACGTACTCCACCTAATAACAAAATCATTCCAAGTATTGTCCGTCGCAGGGAAACGTAGCCGAAGATAACGCAACCATGAGAATTTTACTTACAGTCAAGAACAACAGCTTGTTATTCATTTTTCTCGGCTGCTCGCACACCGACGAGGGAAGGGTATGATCGGTGGGCCAATTTACAGAAGTGTCAGACACTTTATCAATGTTTTGAATCTCAAAGGAGTTAATAGGGCCCCCCTCAGGAGGGCCCCTTGAATTCATTTTATTTCTCGTCGTGTACCAGCGATATGACAACGTCTGTTACCTGTTAAAATTGTGCTTTGAAAATACAGTTAGCTCTGCTATCGTGGGGCGAATAAGAGCAAAGAGATTGCAATTCTTTAACCACAACGATTGCATTCGGACGATTTTAGGATCGCTGATAAGGGGCGATAACGCTCGCGATAGATTGAAAGCGGGCGTACAACGCTCCGAGCATATGTGTCCTACGAAATGGAAGACTTACCATCTTCGATACATAAGTTTTCGAAGTCGATGCACTTTTTTCCCTGTGATGCACCTGCTGCAGCAGACTGGTTCGTCAACAATCGACGTTATCAGCTTCATAATGCTGACTGAGCACCACTGAAATGGCGGGAAACTTTCGAACTGACGGAGAAAATCGGTGTTACGCGAATTTCCGAGTGCATCGCGATTTCCGAGATTAAATTCATTTCTAATCAACTGCCTTTATTATCCAACCTCTAAATAATCCCCGTTCATTCATAATTGATATTTCCGTTCAAGTATCGATATAAGCTAGGCTAAAATCGATTTTATAAACTAACAAGTACCATTTCTTTTCGCAACGTTTCTGTCGAGCGATACACGGGGCGAGTCGATAGCTTCCCGCCCTCCTACATCGCTTATTTCCACCCCTTAATTTATGAATAGGGTTGGTAGGGTCACCTGCGTGTACACAGGAGGTATCTTTCATAACTTTCCTTAACAACGAAACAACAACGCGTCAACAAGACTCTGGCATGGCTTTTCGATACATCTGCGTAAACGTAACAGCGTAATTTCTATTCTAGTTAAAGGTAAACGCAGCGATCATGGTGCATATAAACGAGGTGACCGATCTGATGGATCGGATGATGAAGGTGGAGATCTTCCGCTCAGCGGAGAAACTTTGTATGGTAAAGGACGAAGAGACGACGTTCCTTGATCCAAACCTAATTATGGATGCGAGGCACCGAATCCTGAGAGAAGACTTATCCGTCTCGCCGACCAAAAGCTCCGTTCTGGCCGAAGCCAGGAGGTATGATCTAATGACCAAGAAAGAAAGGGAAAGATTTTTGGCACTGGTAGCTAAGCTCTCTTTTGCAGACTATTAACGCGCGATGAAACCAGGGAGATATATATGAAAAAACAGCAGCGATTTCTGGAACGAGAGTTGAAGAAATTCGAAATGGAACTGAAGAAATCCCGACCGAAATTCTCGGAACCCTATATGTGCAAACGAAGGAACTTTGCGCCGTCGGATGACGAGGACTTTTGGGGGACCTCCAGAAGGATCAGAAACAAGGTCCGCGTAACTTTCATTTAATTGTGATTGCTATAATTTAGTATATACGCAACTTTTTACAGATAATTGTCGACCCTAAAACGGAGAGGAGCGGTGGGAGCTGTGGACGAAGTACGCAGACTGTTTGTAAGAGTACGAAAGCGGAAGTTGATGACCCTCCCTTGACAGAGGAGGGCGAGAAAGAGCCGAAGGAAACGGAATGCGAAATACCGTGCACTGGGAGTATAAAAGTAACGATCAAGGATAAGCCAAGCTCCGAGATAGAAGCGCAACGTGTGCGTGTTTTAAGAAAGTGCTTCGATACTCTGAAGCGAAATGCTGAGGAAGAACGGCGGCTTCGCGATATCAAAACGAGGATTCAACGGAACGTGGCTTCGAAGATAATGAAGAAGTACTTGGATGTTTGGAGGACGAGCACGAAAAATGCGAGGAAAGACGAAGAGGAGCAAAAGGAAGAGCGGGGTATCTCTGAGGAGCGGAGGATCGAGATGTTTATAAGCGCTATTACAGAACGCCAGAGAGAGTTGATGAGAAGTCAGAAACCAAAGAGCAGAGATGGTAGATTGGTGGTGAAAGAGTCCAGCAGCGCAGAGATGAGGAGGAAAAGTGTTTATTCTAAGCCTGTTATTGTCGAATCGCCATCGCAATGCCGATTAAATGCTCAGAAGCAGATAATAGAGAAGCAGAGAGCCAAATTGGCAGAGCAGAATAGGATCATCGAGGAATTAAAATTAAAACAGGCGCAAAAAGAGATATCTAGGGCGACCAAAGAAACTGTGGACATGGCCAAAGAAACGCTCACCTACTGCGGGCAGAAGACCAGGCGAACTTTGATTCAATTGATGAAGCAAACTGGCTACAGGTAACATAGACCTTCGAGGCAATTAACCATTTATACGGGTATGGATGTTTATAACGTGTACTCTTCTAAAAGGGATGAAAGCCTGACGGTACCTCAACGAGCTCCAGATCCACCGAAGTTTCTGTTGAGGATGGAAGCTCGAGCAGAGGCCAGACAGAAGAGAATAAAATTAGCCGAAGAATCGCGCAGGAAAAAACTGGAGGAACAGAAGAAGAAGGAAGAGGCTGCTAGAATAGAAGAGGAACAGACGAAGAGGAGATTACAACAAGAGGTCAGATAATGTAGGAGGTCAAAGTATATTAATGTCATAGCAAGTGTCATAGGCATTAATTTCACCTCGCAAGCTCCGTTATCGCTTTAGCAATGCACTTTCTTATTTGTCTACGCGCGATACAGACCCTCCTTTAAAGAAATGTTCCGATGAATTTCTTTATTTATTAATAGGCTGCAGCAGAGGCGAGAAGACTACGAAGAGAGCAGGAACAGAATCGATTACGTGAAATAGAGAGATTTAGACAATTGAACAGCATAGCGGATGAATTTTATCGGCGATATCTGCTACGGCGTTATGTAATGGAGCCGTTCATAGCCCTCGTTGAACAGAAAAAGAGCAATGTCAAGCAAGCGGAAAATCATTATAGAGGAAACGTGATGAGGAAAGTGTTTACAGCGTGGAAAAGAGAGACCGACAGTCAATGTAGAATTAAGATCGAGATTGTCGAATGGTTTTATAATAGAAAGATAGCGGTAAGGGTATTTGAGAAGTGGAAGCAAGTGACCAAAGAAGTTAATTTGAAATATCAAGTCGCCATAGATTTCAACGATATGAAGCTCTTAGATCGGTACTTTAAGTCGTGGCAAGTAAGAACCTCTGAATTCAGAGCAGAACGCGAAAAGAAAGAGGAACTAGCTAGTAGTCATTACGAAAGTAAATTAAAAGTGAGATACTTGTGTATGTGGAAGAAGTACCTCGCAATAGCTGCAGACATCAAAGAAAGTGAGAAAAGAAAGGACGAATTGAGGCAATTGGTGCAGAAAGTGATCCCTGATTTCGATCCTAAACAAAGAGGTGTAGCATTAGAGGATTAAAGCTAAGTTACAATATTGAAATTAAAGTACAAAGACTGTATCATAATAATACTTCTAAGTTTACTGTGTAAAACGAAGACTAGAATTAATTTTATATTATTTTGTATAAAAAGAAATTTAAACATTTATCACATCTAATATTCTTTATGCTTAGACCTTAGATGTACTGTACATAATTGATTAATACAATTTATTACGTTAATCATACAATGGCCACTTTATCACAGTTACAATAAATATAGAAACGATGTGCACGCAACAGTAAAATAAAAGTAAGTAAAACTTCAAACTGATATCAGCGCATTCGTATCGTGATATGTCGTTATTAAGTTCAATATTACGAGCGATAGCTTACTAGTGTTCAGTATCTTGGTATTGTAAAAAAAAAAGAAGAACAATAGTTGGCATTAAAGTATATATTAATAATAGTGAAAGGTGCGTTTTAACTAATATTAATGTGTACATTCTGATTCACATACCACTGTGCCCGATGTTTTGGCCTCATTGTTTCAAGCTTTTTAATATCCTTTGCACAGTGCAAAGTATCATCTTCCGTACAAAGTAAATTTTATAATCTAGTCTACATTTAATATCTAAGTTTTGCAGCAAAATAATCGAGATACGAGTTTCAGTACCCCGTGGTCATACTGGTTTCCAGCTTGGAGAAGGCGTCGCTCGTTCGATGTTGTGCCAAGGTAAATTAACCAAAGATGGTATATTAAATAAAAAAGTACCACTAGACCAACGAGCAAGCTGTAGAGTGCCGAGATGAAGCACAGGGCAATGCTGGAACAATATGTACATTATTATATATCGATCGGGTATTTGAAGCAAACAGTTGCGTGACACGTTATCTGTTCAACTTTTATATTCCTCAGCAAGCAAATAACAGATATTACAATATTTACGACGTTAACACAAGTCTCGACAATTATCAGCATCTCGTGATAATTAAAGTTTGCATTGTAGATCATTGGTATCTTTCCAGTTTAGTTCTCAGACCCTTAATAAAGCGAATTGTCGTGTCCCCCTCCCCCGGACTATAATTTCGCATCCTCGATTACCATTCATTTCAACAGATCGTATGCCCGCTACTAATTACCGCTATATAACATAAAATATCTCTTAAATGGTACATACTCTAGCTGATGATACACATCGCTGCAATCATCTGGTAATAGGACAGTGCCAATGAGTATGAACGGATGGCAAACGCTAGTCATTGTTAGATTGGAGCCATAAATGAAAGCTATGGCCGAGAAGAACAAACATCCCAGATACCATCTTAAGTTACTCGAACCTATGCAACAATCCAACCTAAAATATAAAACGTACATCCTAAATGCGTCCGTGCGTCATTCCGTAAGCCAAGAATCATGCTCTGCGTAAACCAAGAAGACTGTACCATTTACAATGATACTCCCTATTGAGAATGCACGTTTGACACATTCGACAGTGATGCGCTTTTGGCGGGGCTCTTCTCCTACACGTAATGCAAAGCTCTCCGCTTCCCTCGCCGAGTTCTAAACCTTGAGCGAAGGTGCCTTCCTGAGTAGCAGAGTCTGCGTTCAATCTACTCTTGTATCCGCACAGTATACCCCCGATGACGCATATTATAAACACTAAGTTCTCTTCCGGTAGGATCTCTAATAAAGGTACGACACTTATTTCAAAGATCAGCATCAGCATCACCACGCTCATGATCGTCCACATTAAAAAGAATTTGGTGCGCAGCAGAAACCTCAGGAAATTGTGGTGCAGGTAGTACACTAATAACGGCGTCGCGACGAATATAATGACAGTACATAGGACCGTTTGCGCGGCGATCACCGCCAGCGTTGGAACCGCGAAGATCGGTATCATCGCGTCGACCGAGATTTGTTTAGCACCAGCCCTCCAACCACAAGGGTTTCGGAGCCTGTCCCACACGGTCATCCTCTTTCATATAATTCTATATCGAAGGATACGTGTTTACACTTTCATGGAGAATTGAGGAGAGAACAACACCAAGGTTCGTGGGGGTTAGGTACGTTTTCACGGGACGTCGTTGTTTCTGCTATTGCAAAATTTCGGTCTAACAACTGTGAAAAATGTCGCGCGTTAAAGCAGGTGACAGCACCATTTGAACTAGTTAGTAATAATTACATTGACAATTATAGAATCCCGGATCTTTGATCAATATCCAGAAGAATGTTTTCCTTCAACAATGGACCATTGTTTCGATAGAAATCAATACTCCCTTTTCTACCGAAATTTCCAAGACGACACGCCAATAAATAACAGAGCGCTCCGTTTTGGAAACGAAATTCTATGGTAAACGAAATATCTCCAGATTTTTATACCCTTTTCGCGGGTTACGTACCGTTGCTATCCAAAAGAAAATTCATGACATAAGTGTTTGACAGTACTTTGAATATGGCGCAAAATTTTTTGAGGGGAATCATGAACCTTAAGGACGGTACACAAGTTGTGAGGGGTTGAGTCGCGAGACGGAAGGGGAATCAATCTCTAAATGACTTTCAGCCATGTTGGTATGGTCAAACGGTGGTGCACTCTACAAACGAGTTTAAGTATTATATTATATTGTAGAGACAAACTTGGTCTCTAATAGGCAGATTATATTTAAATGTGTATAATTCAAGCATGTAGTTTTAAAATTCATCGCGAAATAGCATAGAGGACAGCACTAGTTGATCATACAAAGATGACTGAAAATACATTCCTCTGATGCTCCCCTCGGTGTTTCATACCCTGTGTCCACAAGTCGGCTTACTTTATGCACTGTCCTTTAGGTCCATGGGCGAGAACAACAGTATTTGTATCCAGTGTCCAATCGGGATCACTGCACTGTACACATGTGCCTCCAACAGTACAAAACAATGATGTTGATGTCGGTTATTCCAATAGTCGAAAGATCGTGACGAATCGTTGAATTATCGTACCGAATTCCATGCAGAAGACACGTCCCAGGTAACGAATACTTCGCCTGTAAACAGCCGCCCGTGACTCTCTAAAAGGCATTGCCATTTTGTCCGACTTGCTCGTCATTCTCCCATGTGACATTTGCCATAATCACATTGCGCAGGAAATCATAAACGCGGCACTCGCGGCGAGAATTGTGACGCTAGTTGGAAATACGATCGACTTAAGCGGGGAAAAAGAATTTTTTTCACATAGAAACAAAAAAAAAACGTCCGAGTATCTTAATCATCAGCTGTGCGTAACAAGGAGATCGAAGGTCGACGGTTATCTAAGTTTACTGTTTCTCACGCGGTATACAACACTCTCGTTTGAATTATGAAAAATGTAGCTGTTAAAAACGTTCGAAGGAGAAGTGAAATAATTAAGTGGGCGCAAGTGCAATTGAATCTCTATCGAATTTGTTGATTCATCACGATAGAGCGAGATACTTAAGGTCAGAAATTCAATAATACATGGATTATGAAATGTAAAGGTAATCGCTTAATGACAACGCGTATGCATTATCCGCGTACCCGAACGAGTCGAACAATAGAGTAACAGGTTAAGGGGATATTCGTATACCTGGTGTGGGTAACGGGAAAGTGAATCACTCAAGGTATTTCTGTTAGTCGTTGTCTTTATTAAGACGGTTGACGTTGGCGGTTGAGTTGTCCGTACCGCTCTCAATGTTCGACTCGCATCGACTGCCGTGTGGGTTCTCGGCAGGGATCGGCGGGCTCCAGCTACCGCTGATGGAGGGGGAAGCACCTACAGGAGCGGTGGTTATGTGTGCATGAACTGTGCCTTCGTCGGTCACGCACAGTTACCACCGCTCCTGTAGGTGTTTCCCCCTTCATCAGCGGTAGCTGGAGCTCGCCGATCTCTGGTTCTCGGCGCGGATCTTTGGGGACCGTCGTCTCTCGCGCCGTGCAAGATGTTTATACAATCTTATCGACGACGATCCTCGCCGCTTTCCGAGAACTCTTAAGCTGCAACGTAGCGCGACCTATCTGCGCCAAAATTCGATGCGTCCGTATAACCGGAGAGATCGAGAGTACGGTGGCACGCAAAGGAAAATTATAGTACATTACCATCAACAACCAAGTCCGCCAATGCCTTGGAAATCTGTGATTTCGATTCTCGATCGTGGGACGATACACCCACGGGATCGAGAGTTTCTTGATCACTCGAGAAAGACAGGACACGTATCACATTCTTGCGCGATCTTTTTTTATCGGCCGTTTTTAATATCACGTTACAGTCTACTTCTTTCTTTCATTGACGCGGCGCGAGACAAATATCGATTGGTTTTTCGCGAGGCACATGGATGCAGACGCGGATGAACACCATTATCGCGCACTGTCGTGGCGAGGCTAATTAAAGAACGGTGGGGCAGAGCGCCATTAAGATAATCACGTAGCACAATAATGAACGGACTATACCAGCGAAAGATTGATCGACAATTACCGCCCCACGGCCGCTCTCTGCTGAAACTGAATGTTTCCAATTGTTTGCACGTGTTCACGCGGTTATCATTGTTTGCTAGGCAGCGGCGGAGCTGCGGGCCGTGCCGAGTGGGGAGGAAGCAGGATACAAATAACTTATTGTCGCTTGCGGCACAGATCTCCATGCACTTACGCACACACGGTGCCCCAAAATACGCTGCATTACTCCAGAAGACTCATAAAAACCGGATCTACGCTCGCAACTAACGGATGACTTTCCGCGTCTGAATCATATCTACCAGGATCGATGGTCGAATCGAATTTCGATTAACTGCGCGCGCACCCCGCGCGCTTTCGAATTCAAATTCCTGGTAACCAAAGACCCGCGCGAAATTCTGTATTCCTCCTGGCGTAATCGGACCCGGTGGAGTTGCATCGTTTATTGCTCAGACACCCCGTGCGCGGTGCATATATGTATGTATACATACTCTCGTTGCGATAGCGGCGTAAAATTTCGTAACGTTCCGCCGTTTCTCCTCATTATGAAATGCCGTGAAATCGGTATTGGAGTCAATTCGGACGAGGGAATTCCAAATACATATATGCACCGCTGCGAGATCGCAACGACGCCGTATCGTTTGCCTGAATTAACCCTAAATTATACAATATCCGTGTGGCGGTACTTACAGTTGTTACGTTTAACAGGGAAATAATGTTGCGTAGCGAGTCAGCGGGTTCAACGTTTGAGACTACGTGATCTACCTACGATGGACTACGTGACTGACTAATGGCATACCTGAAAGTCCACCCCCTCCCGACCCCAGGGATGCGCCGTTCTGTTCAACAATGGGGCCTGAGAGGGAAGGGGAACATTATCCTGTTTGCCGAGCGCGTTTACCTTTCATAGGATTCGTGTACCCCCCAGGTCTGTCGGGCCGTCGGGGGTAGGAGACGTTGGCGCGTGAATCATAAGTTTTCATCGAAGAAAGAAGCCGATTGGACGCCCCTTTGACCCACGGGGGGCTCGCCACTTCAGCCTCCCCCTTCCTTAGGCGTCGTGCCGTGCGGTGGACAGTTAGTACGCGGATCCCGATGCGGGGAGTCAACGAGATCGACCGGCAAAGTAGCCTTGTAGTCGCGACTCAGCGCTTCCGATCGTATCTCTGCGCGCGCTCCGCCGGGTGAATTCGACTTGCAGCTTAACAGTGGGAAAGTCGGAGCGGTCTTTCGGGTCGATTGTTTGCAAGCAGTATTATCGGTTCGCCAAGCGAGAAAGCACTCGAAATCGTCGGGAGATAGAGCCGGATATAAGAAGCGCAGTTGTTGCGAAGGACGGATCGGATTTATCGGGTGAAATATGGCGAGCCAGAGTCGAGCGTCGCGCGGCTTCGTTCCGGGGCAATGATTATTACACCCTCCCAACGAGAGTTTCCCTGTGTCTGTTCTCGCTGCGATATCGTCGGTTCGGATACAAAGTTGCGAAGACCGGGAGGATCAATGACCAGCCGCATCTCGCCGTAGTAAAAAAATTGTAATAGTAAGAGCTCGTAAATCATTGTAGCTCGACTGGAACGATAGCCAGTCGTGGAGGTCGTGATCTCTCACTCTCAGTGATGGTCGTCCGTGCGTGAAGCGTCCTTTTTTTTCCCCCGTAGCGTTTTCGGAGAACGGGGTTACGCTAAGTGTACTACTATCGAAGGGGGTGATTGACGGTGCCGTTACCGTCGCATCGGTCGGTAGTTCGGTACGGGAATCGAGAGACAGTGGCGAACCTCGTGAATCGGTTCGGGGATGTTGGACGAGGTTTAAGAAAGAATCGTGAAAGACACTCCGAGCGATATAGAGGAGGCATCGTCGTGTGACACAAGAGCAAGTCGGCTGATAACAAGTGACAAGCCTGTGTTGATAGACCCGGGTCTTCTGGCACTGTTCCGCTGACGACGACTGCCAAGGAATTGTGTCACCACGTTCCAGTGGTGTTGGCGGCCGCGATGGTAGTGGCGGCGGTCGGGTTCAGGAGCCTATGAATCCAGGGTTACTGCTCTCTCCCCTGGGGCCGTGCTGTTGGTGGCTCGAGAAGCTTTCAGGCTTCCCGCGGAAGGCTGGGAACAGGTCTGCCGTGGACTCGTGGGGATGTTATGTAAGCTGTAGTTGATCGACGTAAACGCGTACACAGAGATCGGGTGCCGTGCGCGACGTGTTACGGTATAAACGCGAGGCTGCCGAGAAGCCGCGGCGAGCCGGCGAGAGGATACTCGGTACTCGCGACCAGTAACGAGAATTGCGGGGACGCGTTAGACGGGGCGATTCTGCAGCGGACGAACGTCGTATAAGGTCGTCTCGATCTTTCAGGTGATCGGGTTACGTGCTCTAAGAGTGATCCTCGAAGGCCCCCCGAGGACACCCCCTGCCCGTGGTTCAGTTTCGACGAGCTTATGAGCTATGAGGAGGACACGCGGCTGAGGACCGAGGACAGGGAGGAAGACGACGAAAAGGAGTACGAGGAACGTCTAGGAATGTCTTTGGCATCGACTAACAAGCTGCAGATTTTGTGGGACCATTTCATTCATGCCGAGCCGCAGAGTTACGAGGTACCCCCGCGCCACCCGTGCCTTTTCTGCTTCACTTTCGCACGGTTCACGTTACAATTAGTTGGCTTTGATCCGCTACGATTTTGTCACGAGCTTTTTCCATCGTTCGCTTTCAAGGAGGAACAAAGGAGAAGATCCTTATTAGATAGACGCAGTTCCAACCGACGATGCTTTTACCTTGACGCTTGCCCTTTCTCTCCGCAGCCTTATTAATACCACCTAATCGCGGAGGACTGCAGTGACGATAATTTTCCTTCAAACGCATTACTGCTTAACGCGCCTTTTACCGCGTCCCTCCGGCCAAGATTTCGTAACCACCGTCAATCACTCGTCCCTCCACGGTTAAACACCAGTTTAGAATCTGGTCGGATGACTTAGAAGTCACGGATCGCTCGCTTGCCGATACTTTGCCGCGAGTAGAGAAATAATACACGATCTTTCTGCCTCGCGTAACGTAAACACTATCGATGTCTTCGCACGTACTTATCGAAGCAACCGGGGCAAACTCGCGGACGCTCGCGCTCGAGGTGCGAAACGTTATCTGGAACCGATGTAAAATCTTCCACAATAATTATGTCACCGGGCCGCGAGGCTTCTAATTTCGTGAAGCGTTATCGCC
The DNA here is from genome assembly GCF_050908995.1 of Andrena cerasifolii. Taxonomy (NCBI): domain Eukaryota; kingdom Metazoa; phylum Arthropoda; class Insecta; order Hymenoptera; family Andrenidae; genus Andrena; species Andrena cerasifolii. The sequence goes on along the minus strand of NC_135124.1, from coordinate 9,375,304 downwards.
GCGTGCATGCGGCCCCACCGTAGACGAACGAAATTGTCATCTGTCAAACTTGACACAAAGCTCCCACAATCTACGATCGACAAGATGTTTGCGGCTGTTTCCATCGTGAATCACGCATTTGCGCGTCGAACAAACACGATACGAGGCGCGTCGTCGCTCGAAATTCTCTTCGCTATGCTTGGAAAGGGTTGAAAATGTAGACGGGGGCATAAAACTGTACGGCTCCGCGTTCGCGGTGTCTCGACAGTTGTTTTTTTTTTCCCCCCCGATAGCCAATTCTATCCGGGCGATTATTTTATTGCGCATTCGGCGACACGCGCGACAATCGTGCATTACGAAAATGAAAGAAAGTAATATCTTTGTTCTTCTTTTTTATTATCAAGTTTAGTACTCTGTATCTACTATTTCCTCGTCGGGCACCGCGTATCTCTGTCGTAACGAGTTGTTTTTCTCGTTACCGTATCGAATCGCGCGTGTAAAAGCAGACTTTGAAAAAGAGCCGTTAAATTATTTATATTTATTAAATTTATGGTAATTACTTATTTGCTGCCGGTCGTCCAGCCGTGAGCCGAACTCTCGATGATCTTTAATTCGATTACCTAATTGGGATTCAGTGAACCGTGGTACGAGCCGCCGTGCGCGTTTTTGTTCCAGAAATCCTCCTGGCTCGACATATTCCTCGCGGAGCTTCTGGCCCAAGTGAAGGATGGCAGGGACGTGAAAGATGCCCTATCGTTTTGGTAAGGTCGCGGCGTGGCACTCGATCGCGCATAGATCGCGCGAGAACGCGTCCGTCCGGCATCGATCGATATCTCCTCTATTAATTCTTTTTTTATTCGATAAATTCCACGTTAAAGACGACACCCCGTAACGCGGTTCGGTTACAGGCTTGGAGTGTTCTACGCAGGGAAAGTAGAAATAAAAAGCGCGCCGACCGACGTGCTTGTTTCCTACGTCACAGCGATCAGCCACCGCAGAGCTACAACACGATCTCGCGTTTGCGGTTTCCATGCCGATGCGATTTTTAAGTCTGTCAGTTAGCTTTTCCCTTGCACTCCGTGCGCCGTCACTTTTACACACTTGCACAGACCTGCGCGAAGTTACGCGTGTACTTTAGCAATAAAGGAATAAATGATATCGTACCTCGGACTATTTGATTAGTCTGTATGTTTGTGGATCACGTGTATCTATACCACTATCCGGCGGGCGATCGACTTTCGCCACCCGGAGTTCTATTGAAGTGCACAGTATAAAACTTCCCTCGAAGATATCGCGTCTTCCACTGAAAATAAGTTCGCATACCGGACGGTTACGCTCGGACAATAGCTGTATCGGGGCGATAATACGGCGCGCCGCGATAACGGCACCTCGGCCGATGGATTAGATAAGGATATAAAAGACGTAGTATGGAAATACCCATTTCAGTTCAGTCGGCGGCGGTGGCGTGTCTACCCTTATAGCCTGCGAGCTACTCTCGGATGTCCACGAGCTCTGCGCGAAGAGGAGCGACGGTGACCATCTGATCGGCCTGAAGAAGTATCTGGCGCAGGATCGCGGCTGGCGTTGCCTGGCCGTTCTCCAGCTGCTGGGCGTTCGAGGGCTCTCCTGTGCGCGCGAGCTGGTAGCTCTTCTGGTGGCGCTCTATCCGGTCGCCCTTCAGGAAGGGGCGAGCAAAGCTGATCCCGCGGCCGGTCGAGAATCCCCGCGAAATACTTATGTAAAGTTCCACTGCAACGACGACACCGTCGACACGGTAGAGATCGTGCCGCACGCGAGACGCAAGCCGACAAAGTCCGGCCGAAACAGCGCTAGCTACGAGGGCAATGTATCGTCGCGCAGAAGGGCGAGCTGTCGACACAGTATCGGCGCCAAGGTGCCGGTCCACAATAAGCAAAGATCGCTCGGTATGTTCGAAGCGCGCCGCGACACGCCGGAAACCGCGAGCAGCGAGTCCGAATTGCTGACGGACGGCGTGGATCGGGCGCGATCGCTCACCCTCAAGATCCGCCTGAACCCTATGGATTTCGAGTACTTCACCTCTGTCGTCAGAAGCGACGAGGAACAGAAATGGCAAGCGGCGCTCTACGAGCTGCCCGTCCGGCCCGCTAAGAAGACGCCGCGGGACTACATGGACGAGAGGATCAAGAACGTGCTGGACGCCAGGATCAGCAACTTCGAGACCAGTCTGCTGATAATACAGCTGCTCCAGGAGCTACGAGACTACGACACTCCAGCTGAACAGACCCCGGCCGTGCAGGTGATGAAGTTCGCCTTGGACACGCTATGGTCCCTTCAATTCGGCACGGACGGCGACGGCCTGACTGGCGTCGAATGCGCCAAGCTGAAGGCAGCGGCTGCGAGGCTGATGCTGACCGCTATGGAACGCGCGCTCAGGGCCAACGAACCGACCACGGCCGTCATTCATAATGTTATTCTACCAATGGCCGTCAGATTACTCGAAGACGCCAGCGGCAAGCCGGTGGACGTGTTTTCGCCAGAAGAAGGCTCGCTGCTGCAAGAGTTTATCTTCGCCACTACTTACGGGATCATGACGTTCCTCCTACATTTTCTGCTGCACCAACACGACGCCGCGTTAGATAAGCTGTGCGACTCTCTGGAGCTGTTCATGCTGTTCGTAGAGAGCCAGGGCGGCAAGCTCATCGGCAGAACGATCTTCGCGATTGTTGACCTGCCGAGCGTCGATCCAGCGAGATCGCTCGTACGCGCCAGAAAGGTCATCGATACGATAGGTGCGCTGATGAATGCGTTGAAGTCAGCTCGCCGCGATATTACGCACAGGGCACAGAGCAACCGAACGAAACGCAAGCACAACGGCAATGACGTTCAGTCCTATCATCACTCCAACGGATTCGGAGCGCCTTACTCTCGCGATCGGTCTGCCGATGCCATCGTTACGAATCGCGCGTGCAGCATTTCTTCTCTATTCATGATCCTCGCCAATCTACTCGAGGACTCCCATCGTCTCTCCAGCGAGTTGCAAGTCAGACTCATCAAAGTGGCCACGGTGGCGGGGACCTGTTGCTGTTTTCCACCTAGGGTCCTGCTGTCCAGCGTGGCCACCCTCTTGAAGAGGCACGATCCGCCCACTTACGCTCCAGCCGTGACGCTCTTGGAACGCGCGCTCTTTAAAGAGCTAGGTGCTTACTCGGAACTAGACTCGTGTGAAATCTGTGACCATTCTGCCGCGAATTTTTGGGACTTTCTAGAGATTTACACCGATCTGTTGGACCCCAATGAGCCGAAACTGTGCTACTGCATGATGGCGCATCTTCTAAAGACGGGCCCCGCATCCAGATTCCAAGTCAGGCGAGAACTGCTCCTCAAAGTTTTCTATCCCACCTTTCTCAAAGCCAAAGCGCACTACGGTGCGGACAATGGGAGCGTGGCAGCGAAGTTTCTCATCCAATCTTGCCTCTCAGTGATATCCTGCTTGATCGTGCATGAGCGGATATGGGAGGCGTTCACTGAAATGAACGGGCTGGAAGAAGCACTGGCCTTGCTTCCGGATACCACGTTCACGAGAAGCGTTTACGCTCTCCTGGAAATCACCGTTATCATCGAGATATGGAGGACGAGCTCCGCGGGATCGGATCCTGGAGGCACAGAGGTACCTGCGCTCAAGTTTCTACTCAGCTCCCTCGAAAATGAGACGACCGAGTTGCTGAGCGGTCTGGAAGAGAAGCGCGTCGAACAGATAACAGACCAGACGCCGGACGAGGAAGGGGATGATGAAAATGTGGGGCGAACAGCGGGCGCTGACACGAGAAACGATAATGAAGCGAATCGCAGTAAAACGGGGAATTCGATCGATACCATTTCGTATTACCCGCAAGTATTTTATAACCCCGATGTTACAATGACGTCTCTAGAAGGTGAAGACGAGATGGACGCGAACAAGAGGATAAATCTGCACCAAGCAAGCGCTGCGTGGAGGGCCGCGGCTGGGGTAGCTATGTGCAGCCCCAGATTTCGCCAGGAATTGTCCTCGCACGCCGTGTCGGGGAAAGCTCTGGAGCTGTTTAAAACATTGGCCGTGCACATCTCCACGGGCAGTATTATAGGTGCGTTGGTAAAAATGAGCGGGTTATGGATTATACCAGACGTAAGACTGCCTGGATTTATATTTACATGTATGTCCCCGTTTCAGATACCAATAAATCAGCGCACACACTCTTCGAGGCTTTGCTCACGTGCTGCCTGACATCTCCGTTGTGTAAGTACTTTTATATAACGAACATGAATCACGAGCATTTGGAGTACACACGTTTCTGTCCTACGTCCTCCTCCATCGTGCACAGCTGTGGATTATCATCCTAATAAGCTCCGCGAATTCGCCCGACGCGAAAACAGTTCACGGAACACTCGTCGCCGGTAAACACCTCCGAGTAACCGTTCGCTGACGGAGGACTTGTTAGACTCGCAGCGTAGTAGCATCCTAGCGCAGTGCTTTATTTTCTCCTTCAGATATTTATGGTGAATAATATTGTGGGAGTGCGAAGACTGTCTGATTGACAAAGTATGTTTGGGCCAGAGCGATTGGGATCGAGAGCGGATGTTTATAGTGGAGTATCGAATGCGTCAGGGGTGTGAGGTTTGAATGGTTTCGTCGAATGCATGCGGAGAGTTTGGGTGACCCGAGTGCGTGTCAAGAGTGTGTGTGTTGTAAGTGTGAATCTCGGGGAGCGCAAGATAAGAATGGATGAAGGCAGTCCTGCAGAGTCCGTCGAACGAGAGGCATCATCGCCTGAACCTATTCTTTATAATAAATTAGCCTTTTTTACTTTTCCACGAGTGTGCAGTTTACTCCTGCCCTGATCACCAAACATCCCTACAATATTTGAAATCAAATGCGGCGCAGGTGACTGCGACGTGATCATGGAGCTTGGAAGAGCACTGATGGACGCAGGCATGAAGCTGGGTCGGGGACTCGCCGTGATCGTGGAGGCTCTACTGAAAGTCTCTATGCTGAAGCCGGCTCAAGAGGAAACTGTTTCACAGTACACCTGTCCCAGAGTATGTTTCTTCGTGGCACATGTTCGTTGAACGATTTCATTAATTAAGATGCTACTCTGTTGCGTTATAGTTTCCAACGATGACGTTAGACGCAATGCCAGACTGCGCTGCGGACGATAGCAGTACAGGGGAGTACGTGACTGCGGACGATGGCTACGAGGCGGACGTTGAAGTGCCTGGGAGAAGTCCTCACAGCAACGCCGTGAAGAGAAACAATCCTCTGGGTCCGGTGGTTGAACCCAGAGGCCACGCGAACGCTCATCCAGCGCTGTGCTCGTTGGCGGTGGATCTGTTAATTCATTTCAGTGGCCAGTGAGTTCTTGAATGCTCCACGAACGCTCGGTGATCGCGCGAAGAATACTATGAATGATCTTCTTTCGCAGAGGCTTGGACGCCGACAGGGGGTCTATCATAACTGCCGGCTTGAGAAAAATTGCAGTCACTTGCAGAGAAAGCGCATCAAGCTGCGCTGCTCTGGCTGGCTCCGGTGTGATCACGAAAATGTTAAACGGCTTCAGGGATATCTTCACTAGCAGAGATATCCAATACCAAGGTATTTTACGACCGCGGAGTCTTCGATCGATACGTGTAATATTGTTACTGTATGTGCTCCGTTTAACAGCAGTATTATCCAACGAAATGTTTCAGACTTGCAACACGCAGTTCTAGAAGTGTTCACCCTACTAGCGACGCAATCGATTTCGCCGTCAGAGTTAGTCACGTATCTGTCTCTGTTCAAAGTCGACGCGCCTCCACTGCTATCCCTGTTGGAACCACTTTTCCATCTAGTCCTAGCCGCGCGACCTCAACCCAACTTTATCTTGTCCTTTCCCGTGCTCGCTGAGATGAACGTACTGCCGAAGGTTCAATCAGAAGAGTACAAGAACCTGGAGAAGGTCGAGAACCTAGTGAACAACTTCCGAAAGAGGCACCTCGCCGCGGGGATATGCAGCCCATGGTCCGTGCACGCAGCATGCCTGCCAATTGGCCCTAAATTGGCCTGGTCGGTTTGGCTGCAAGGTTGCTCCGTTTCCATGTGGCTGAGGATCGAAAGGGGATCGCCTGTCAGTGGCAAAGGGACGGTCATGAGCACGTCGCCTTTAATCGACTCGGACAATGAGAGCTTGTCAGACTGGGGCATTCTGTCGGACAATTGGAGTCGAGAAGGTTGGTAAAGGAAGGTTGGATGCGAACTAGTGGCAAAACGTAGGTTGAGTAATGCTTATAATGTATGTAAAATCGACGTTACATGTTTTCGGATACGTCAGTCGTAGCAGGCTCCACATCTCCGCCCACGCCGACGTCCATCATTCACTTAATGTCTACTGGATTCGAGTCTTTGGTCCTCGAAACGTGGCTGGATCTTAGGTCAGGTAATTAAGTAGACACACTTGGTTTTTCGATACTCGTTACGCAACTGAGTATCGTACAATTATTTCACGTGTTATTGCTTTGCCATTTCAGACAAGTTAATCTTACGATTGACGCGACCAGGCGACAAGATAAACCGAACGATCTCTGAGACGTCGATATCTGGAATGCTTCCCTCGGGCCGATGGCATCACCTAGCGCTGAATTTCAAGGACACCGTTCTGAACAAACGCAGCGCCGTTGTTGAGGTTGTCCTTTGGGTAGACGGCTGGAGGGAGATCAACGCACAATTACCATTTGACGGGCTGCTAGTGAGAAAGCCTGGAACTACATGCGTTCTGTTAGGACAAGTTGGAACAAGCAACGTCGGTGCCTGGTATCTTGGGAACTTAATGGTATTCAGGTACGCAGCGCGTTTAACTTTATTTAACTTTAAATTATCGGGCGATCAGCACCTTGTGCGCGCCTATCACTAAGGATTAATTTACAGGTGTCCAGTGTTTACGAAGGAGAGAGCATTGTACCTGGCAAGCCTTGGACCTAATTACACTAATCTCGCTGAATGCATTTTAAACACCGGGAAGCCGGATTTCGCGCCGCTAATTGCATCTGGAGCCTTAGACGGTGTTCGAGAAGTTAGATTCGGTAAGCAAGACGATCCACGAGTTCGATCTCGTCAGCTTCGAACACGTATCTAATCATATTCATGCTCGACGCAGAGGGAGGGAAATTTGATACCAGCCGGAGGAAGTCGTACGGAGGAACGTACTTGAGGCACGCGATCGAGACCAAAGTGTCCGACACTAAAATCGATTGGGACACAGTGATGGATGCTACGAATTCGCACCTAGGCGAATTGCAAGACAATCTGCTCCTCAGTTACGAGGCGCAGAATCCCAATATCGTTCACTTGTATCCTCAAGCTATCACGAATCCTGCTGGTAAGTTTGCTAATTCATTGGTAGATACTGCTGCTCGTAATCGTTAGCCTTTGCATGTAAATGGTGCATACACATTTTTAGCCGTCGTAAGAAATCTACTTCCGGGTCAACCAGGTTTTAGGGTTCTCTCTGCGCCAGAGCACAAAGTTTCCCAGCAACCACCCTTGTCTCTGTCCCCGATCTTGTCTGCTCGGTTAGAATGCCAGCAGTACAGAGGACTGGTACCAGCTGCTACCTTGGTGGGCGGTGTGCCCATATTCCTCTATCTGTTCGCCAGAGTAAGTGCGGTCACGTAGAAGATTTATCGATCTCAAATCGCAATGATAGCTGATCTATCGCATTGCAGGTTATCGAGTTGAACTCGACCGAAGAGGAGCAGGCATTAGCTCTCTCGATAGTTCTCCACTTAATACGCAATGACTCGGAACTTTTGAGTCAGTATCGGTCAGAGGGTGGAACCTCGTTAGTCCTACGCGTGCTAGAATCACCGCGGTGCCACGCAGGTAGACATATCCTGAAAGCGATGTTAGACGCGGCTTGCGATAACTCGATCCTACTAAAAGATATCGGCAGCGGCAATCATTCGGTCTCGCAAAATTGCGAAGCTGTCATCACGGATCCCGAACTGATCAAAGGCGCGCTGACCGCGTGGAGAACGTGGGCTAAATACGACACCTTGAACTTGCTACTGCAAGCACTGCTATTGCTGCTAAGAGACCAGCACTCGCAGCGCGAATTTAACGCGTCTCAATTAAACAGAGTACGAATCGTTGACACCATTTTAACCATATGCAAGGTAAATTAACACGATCTAACGCGGATTGAATGGCAGGAGAACTGAGATGTACATATAGTGCAAGCATATTGTTTGTCATCGTAGGAGCATTTCCTGTACGAAGAACTAGGTGCTGTTCTGGATTCGTCGACGGGAACAGCCGTGGTAGAGCTGATAAGAGCGCTCATGGGAGCTCCTCCAGAGTTTGCTCACCTAGTGGCCATTACCGATTATCTGGTACTCGTTCACCAGGCATCGGAAACCTACATCACTCACTCGACTCACAATATATATTTCCTACTACCATCCCTTGGAGAGAAGAAACCCGTGAAAATCAACACTATGGTAACTACTAGTTCTTCGGAAGAGTCTATAGAAACTCTAGAGAACAGCAAACTGAGCAAAGGATTGACGAACACACAGGTTAGTACCAGCACAGTTGAATTACAATCGGACGATAAACGATATTGAATCCTCACTACTCTGATAGATTCAGAAAAATAAAATGCCAAAGAGAAAAGAACGTCGGAATGGCCCTCCTCAAGATACCAGCGCCGGAGAAGATTCTGGAATCGCAGCTAGCGATGGATCGAATCCTCTCAGCAATGTAAGCATGAAATAACTCTTTACTGGAGGGATGAACGATATATCTTAACGTTGCAATCCTCAATCAGGAGAAACAATCCACGTGGACTGACGAAAGAAGAGCCTGCCAAGGCCTGGTTTGCGAAGGGCTATTATTACTGCTTCGGGATGCAGTCAGAGTGTTGCCTGACAGCCAAGTTGGCTTGATGCTGAAGCACGTCTTGAGGGCTGAACTGCTGCTTGTATTAGCCAACAATCCCGATGCCAGAGTTCGTACAGCGTTAATTAAGGTATTATAATATCCATACCAAAAGATGACATTTCATTGCAAGTAGTGTATTACAACAATCGCTGTTTGGCAGGTGGTGCAAACGTATTTACAACGCGCTAGCGACGAAGAGGTTAACAAGTTCATAAAGCAAAGATACTTCATGCATTTAGCGAACCAAATAGCCTTGTACCCTGGCAGTGAACCGCTTGTGGTTGCCTTAGAAAATCTAGCTTTGAGAGGACCAACACTTGCCGCTATGCCACCACTAATGGCAATGCTTGCAAAAGCAGCAGCTACTGAACCGAACGTAGCTAGGCCCGTAGTATCGTTCATCACCGACATAATCGCAAAGGTAGGCTGATACCGATTAAGCATCATCCAGAGAGTGAGACGAACAACAAGGTTAAAAGAAGTTTCTATTTCAGAATCCCAGCGCTCTGAGGATGCTCCTGGAGCAAGGGCTGGTCGAATCGCTGGTTCAAGCATTAGTCGGAGGAGCTCACAAGGGTAGCTCTACATCCCTCTATCGAGACATCCACGTGCTACTCGTGGCTGTTGCTACGAAACTTTTGGAACTACCTGGCAACCATCAAATGCAAGCCGTTCTAGACTTACACTTAATACTGAATCACATGGAACTGAAAGAAAAGTCTCACTGCACCAAGAACAGAGGTTGCGCGTCGACCGTAAGGGACGCGCAGATCGCGCTCTTTGATGGAGAACTGGATGTGCTGACGGCGAAGGTCTCGAGTCAGTCGGGTTTCAGGCTACGCAGCACAGCGTCCTATCTTGCTTCAGCGGCTCATATAACTTCAGGTAATGATTGTTCTAACTATGCGACGTTAAAAAGAGGACAGTTGTTTCACGATTTCGTATGTTTTAGTTTTCACAACATCCAGCGATCAAAGCGATCCTGGATCCCGATCGTCCAGTTTCACAAGTTTGCACACGCCAACAGTCGCAAGTTCGCGCGAGCCGGGCAAAGGAGAGTTACTCGATCGATTTCGCATTATTCTATCGCGTGCCGTTGAGTTTATAACGTCCGCCGACGAGTCACCGTCCGGCAATGAATTACAATTGACCAAAAGACTGTTCTCGATTCTTTTGCACGGCCTTTGCAATCCTTTAGAGAAGAGGAATCAACGGAGCAGCGGGTGGTCGAACAGACACGCTCTTAGGAAGTACACAGCCAAGATAATGGTGTGGCTGCTGGGACCACATCAAAGCAACAACACCAGGATCTTTGCCGTTAGATCCCTCATGGAGGAACCAAAAGCCCGTGACATATTATCTTCTCTTCTGGAGGTGCATCCGCAAGTGGAGCAAAAGTTCACTGTATTCTTCTGGGATCTGTTACAAAGGCGAGACGAGATGCCCAGCGCTGATGCGAGGATCTGCGCCGAGCTGAGGGAAGCCCTGAGCATATGGGACTTGGCGAAGGGCATAGAGCAAGCTAGCCCTGGGATGTGGAACGAAGAGCTGGCGTTGCTGAGGCGCGAACTGATGAGAGACCGTGACATATGGATCGACACTAATCTTCCAGCTATTCAAAGGATTGGCAACAGATACGACGTGCTCGCTAAGCAGCTGGCGGAGAGTGCAATGACTATAACGCGTATGGTTGTGGAAGAGCAGAACCAGGAACGTAAAGTATTAATGGAAAGACTGAAACATTCGAGGGCGATGGAGGCTCAGGCAGTGGCTAAATGGAGAGACTTGGCCCGACGTTTGACGCACGAAAGAGCTGCCTGGCATTTCCTCAACAGTTACCCGGGAAGTTGGGAGCTGGACCCAACGGAAGGCCCTGCTAGAGTCAGAACGCGATTGCAGCGGTGCCATTTGAACATCGATAGAAGGTTCTTCATGTCTGAGCACCAGGATAAGCTAGAAGCAGCGGAAATCGAAGCGCCATTGTCTTATTTATTCATTTCTGTTCGTCAAGATGCAAGCGCAACGGCGTTAATCGAACGGCTGCACACCACTGAAAGAATACGCAAAATGTCACAAGCTAAAGTAGTCACACCCAGAGCTGAACTAGCCGGGGAGGTTCTTATCGGCGAAACCTGCCTGTATTTTGTGCCTGATAATCCTGATGTGCCATTGCACACGGATATAGCTTTAGGTGGCTTGGATTTAGCTATGGTGGGTGGAACAGCCTGGCGTCTCGAAGATATTCGAGAGCTGCACAGAAGGAGATACCAGCTCCAAGAGAGAGCCATCGAGATATTCTTAATCACTGGCAGAACTTATTTACTGGCATTCAATTCATCCAAGGAGCGAGATGAATTCGTAACGGAGTTGTCTGCCTGCAATTTGCCGAGACGAGTACCTGGAGATGACTTAAGCGAAGCTATCACCCTGTGGCGAAGCGGAGCTTTAACAAATTGGGAATACGTAACTTGCTTAAACAAGTTGGCTGGTCGTTCGTACAATGACCTGATGCAGTATCCCGTGTTCCCCTTCGTTTTAGCGGACTACACTAACGAGAAGATCGATTTGAACAATCCAAAAATCTATAGGTATGTACAGAGAGAGATGTGTGTGAAAGATACCGTGTAGAAACATTGTAATGTAAAATTTTTGTGTAGGAACTTCAAACGCCCCATGGCTGTGCAGGATAAAAAGAATGAACAGCACTACATAAACAATTACAACGTAAGCGAGTTGATCAAGAGATTTTCTAACGAATACGTTGCCTGATTATCGTATGTATTATTCTTTCTAGTATTTAAAGCAAGCTTTATCGGAAGGACTAAACCTAATTGCACTGAATCAAGAACCGTTTCACTATGGCTCGCATTACAGCAACTCTGGAACGGTACTTCATTTTTTAGTGCGATTACCACCGTTTACCAGTATGTTCCTGTGCTACCAAGGTAAATGAAACGTCTCATTTACGCTAAACGTACCAAGGCTTGGTTTCAATTAAATCTGCTTTCATTGTTAAAGATGACAACTTTGATATTCCCGATCGAACGTTTCATGCCCTCGCCACTACATGGAGATTAACTAGTTGCGATTCAACGACGGACGTGAAAGAATTAATTCCAGAATTTTTCTATCTGCCCGAGTTTTTACTGAACTCTGAAGGTAAATACCCCATTCCATTTTCAACCTGGATTGGATGCTTTACGAGTCGATATCTAAGTGGAGGCTTTCTCTGAACAGGATTTAATTTCGGCGTACGACAAAACGGCTATCGCGTGGGAGACGTTGAATTACCAAAGTGGTGTGGTGGTGATGCGCGACTTTTTATTCTCGCTCATAGAGCAGCCCTAGAAGCAGATCTCGTCAGAGAAGTTTTACCATATTGGATCGACCTAGTCTTTGGATTTAGACAAACGGGAAGACCAGCAGTGGAAGCTATTAACGTATTCCACCCGGCGGTATGTTGGAAACTACATTCCCGCGATTTTATTTCGAAATTTCATGTATTTATGTTTCTAGACCTACTATGGATTCAATGTAGAGCAAATAGCCGACCCTCTGGAGCGTCGAGCGTGGGAAACGATGGTGCGAACTTATGGTCAGACACCAGCGCAATTATTCAGAGCCGCTCATCCATTGCCAATCCAAAATGTTGGGAACGCGATGGTGTATAACCCGTTACCCCAAGTTATCGAGGGAGTGGATGGTAAGTTGCAACTTTTGACTACCATCCTCGTCTTATCAACTCTGAATATTAAAACTAAGCTGTACTCTACGCGTCTATAGGCATAAAATGGGGAAACTATGTGGGTGCACCCGGAAACGAACCAGTCTTGTGTTGGAAGCATAAACACAGAGCACCATTAGCACGCTTAGTTCCCTTAATGACTGGCGATGTCTTTGGATTGCCTAGTTACACCACTCTTCTGCTTGGTTACACGAAAGAGAAGGGTACCTTTTATTAAGCTCTAACACTAAACATTCTACGCTCACTTATATTTATAGAGGGATTTTGCGTAATGCTTTCAGGTGCGAGTATGTTGAGTGGGACGTCTGTATTAGGGGCTGCTCTAGTGTCATGGGGTGGTACAGATGGAATTACAAGACTGAAATGTAAAAAGGAACAGCCGCCCAGGCCATTGATTAAGTCTTCAGGCCTCGACCCAGTAAGCACAGTGGAATTTCAAAGAATTTTCTCAATATTTGAGGATCTGTGTAACGTAAATTTTTCTATGCTTGTAGATTACTACTTTAGGATCTGCTCCCGATTGTGGGCAACTGTGGGCTGGCCACTTATCCGGCAGAATCACAGTCCATGCGTATACCGTTGCGCCAAGCAAAATCGACTTTAGCTCAGCGCCAGCATCGGTGCTTCTAGCTCACAGGAGTAGAGTAACGACGATATCTCTGTCGCGAGCATTCAGCATAGCTGTTACGGGCGATGCAAGTGGCGTTATCGTTATCTGGGACTTGAACAGGTGAATATGCTCCTGAAGATAGAATTGAGCATTCGCATCGAAATCTATATTGAAATAATTCATTATCTTTTGATTCCAGTTTAACGTACGTGAGATCGATATCCTGCGACGAGAGCTATCCTATTCGTTTACTGGCGATTAGCGAGACACTCGGAGATATTGCTGTTACTTATGAGACCACGAAGTCGGTGGAGAACGCGTCTTCCAGTCAGTCTGAACTGAAAGTATTTACGATAAACGCGAGACCAGTTGGATCCGTTCTATCCAGAAAAAAGATAACAGCCCTTTGCTACAGCAACGCACCAGAAGGAGTTTCCGTAAACGTTATAGCGACAGGATTGGATAACGGGGTCATCAGACTATGGAGCAGCTGGGATTTAAGATTAGTTAGAGAAATTGTAAATGGTACAAAAGGTTGCGGGGCAGTAATCGCGATGGCATGGGCATTAGATCAGCATCATTTTTACGCGGTAACAGAAGATTTTACGGTTCTTATATGGGAAGGATCTAAACGTTTGAGCAACGGTACACCAAAATTTGTTAACTTAACATCCCTCTAATGTAAATAAGCGAGGTAGAAATGCCTTTTCAATACATCGACTAAATTAATATTTCATTATAAATGTCACTAAATATTCATTTTTATTTTATCGATAGGCATTCTGAAGAGCATTTGGAGTTTGCATGCTCATAACATCACAGTCATTTCGAATATATTTCAGTTGAGACTCTAAAAACAATAACTCTATACCGCATTTGCATATTTTTAAATGGAAACCGAGCAACACGTTCAAGTATTATTTTACTGAAATTTTCATCACATCGATTTTTGTTATTTCTTTTATACCCTGTTGTATTAAATTATACAGTGCACCTATACAGGAAGTACACTTTTTGTTATTAATATATGTATGAACATAATAATAGTATATTGAATATACGCTTATAATAAACTACTATTCTCGTCAATTTCTTACGTTCATGTCGCAACTTGTGTGTATACATAAAAAAAATGTTTACGGCAGCCATAAATCATAAAAAGAAAAGTAGCAGCTGCTCGACTTACCTCAAATGACGTTCAAGCAGTCTTCGATGATCTCGAACATGGGGTAGTACTTTCCTGTTCTCCTTGCAATCTGTTCTGCCGTATCTCCACTGGAGTTGACTAGCAGTGGCTTTGTGTCTGGATGTAGGAGGAGGAGCTGCAGGGCGGGAGAATTATGAGAGCTTGCGGACACTAAATGCAAAGGTGTCTGGTCGCCCTTGCTCCTGGCATTTAGGTCTGCTCCATTTGCAATTAGTACCGCGGCGCACTCAACATTGTTCCAGCAGCACGCCGAGTGCAGTGGTTGCCATTCGTCCATGGTCTTGGCATCTATCTTCGCGCCTGCTTGGAGCAGATACTGTAAACGGAACATCAGTGTAGTTAAGAGTAAATTCTTTGACGAGAAAATTATGAGGAGAAAGTAGCTGTACCTCCACAACTTCCACGTGATTGCCATAACACGCTCTGTGTAATGGAGTGTAGCCATCTTTATCCGTGCATTCCAGGAGACGCGGATCTTTTGCCGATAACTTTTTAACTTTATCTACATTACCATTCTCAGCTGCGGCCAGGATTTCTTTCTCGTCAGGCTCTATAGGAGGAATAAACATTTCGTTTAATTACTTGTCATTAGGAGCAGATGGCACGCCACTGTAGAATCATGACGCCTAACCTTTCGCATTGCGATCGGCTTCCACTCCGTCATCGTCGTCTTCCCAAGCGCTTACTTGCATACGCTCTGTCCGCGGTGTATTTAACATTTTATCGCGGATCGCCTCCAAGTCTGTTAATTGATCATCCTCTTCCGATGACGACATTTTCACTTCGCAATAGATCAAACGAACGACTCGTAAACATTAAATTATCGCGCCCGTTCTGACTATTCTTTCGCGCGGTATTCGCATCTGGCGGCAATCAGGGGAACCCTAACTGGCGGTAAAATTTAAATTCCATTACCTCCATTCTGACATGAAAATCATTCACTGTTTTCGATTGTTTTTAAACACATACGATTTATTTAAATGATCCGTTGACGTTTCATTGCTGCGATAAAATACGCGGTCGAAAAAGTATGGAGAATGTGAAACTGTTAGAAAGTCTAGATATCCTTGGTTATGCTGGCGTTTGCGTGGGAACAGAGAACTCGCAGCTGTTGCAAAATTCCCTCATAATATTGCAACAGGAGAATCATTTTCAAAAGTGTTATTACTGGGGCAAGATCTACGGAGTTGTAAACGACTATAATATCGCGTACGGTTATGTAAAAGATTGCATGGATGGTCAAGTTTATTACTATAGGTAAGAATATTTGTGTCAATGATTCCCAAACCTCTAGTCCCGAGGACAAAGTTGAGAAACCCTGTCCTACACCATGAAAGTTTACAATAGAACGTACTTTATTATTTGATTAGCACGGACTGTCTGAATTGGCTGTTACTACCGAAGGCTAATAAATGTGCTCGATTCTTAACGCCCCTTGCAATCAATAAATTCGAGGGTGATCCTTCGTTAGTTACTAACGTCTACAACGTGAATCCTCCGTTCCCGCCAAACGAAGACTCAAATAAATATTATGATGTAAGATGAATAGAATTCTAAAGATATATTTCTAAGTATGGAAAGAGAATATTCAGAAGTTTCGTGTATGCTAGGGTCCCATACCTAAAGAACTAAAAGAAGAAGACAGACTCGCGGCCACTGTGGAATTAATTATCGGAGACGCCGCAGTGATTCCCCGTGGCGCTTGGTTCAAGTGTCCCGATGGCGACGTCGTCGAAAATCTTAGTTTCGAAGGTCTCAGTGTAGCCGATGCCCCTTATTTGAAATCGTATTTACGCGCGCGTCCTCCTCATCAAAAGTGGAATACTAATTTACTGACCAGGCCTGACTACAATTACGCGTTGGATTTTTTGGACACCATCGATCTGGACGTCCCAGAAGGTATTGAACTTGTCCGAAAATGCCATAGACTTTATATACGAACGATTGGATTTTCTGCACAGGGTGTTGGAGCCTGCAGTTTCTACATGGCAAGCGAATGGTAATTCTACACAGTCTGTATTGGCCTGGTATGATATTTTACCACAAATTAAATACCCCTCATTACGGGCACCTTTACTTTGGCCATGGGAAAAAGAACATGGACGTAGTTTTCATGGTGTAGTTACAAATGTCGCAATAAAAAGTTAAGAATTCATGTGTGCATGCAGTTATCTCGATACGCATAAGATGAAATATTATCTAGTCTGTGTTTCAATAATCTACAATTCTCGAAACGGAATTAACAAAAAAGAAATAATTGCAAATAAATTAAAAATATTCAGTTATTCTTTCGTATATATTGATGGACTTGTGAGCGTGTATATATACGCCTTTCGCAGTCAAAGGGTTAAGGCATTCGATCGAGTTGGTTAGATTCTTTTTTGTTTTCTATGACAACCAAACATTTGCCACAGCGTTAAATTTCACATTTTCCCCCGCGTATCTTGTGGTATGTTGATACCTATCATTCATTAAGTTTACAAGTAGCAACGACACTACACATGGTTTAAGTTGAGAGGCTGATTGTTGTTAAAAATTTCAAGCATCTCGAAAAGTGACGCGTAAGTCGTTAACGTAAGGTTATGAGCGGCCCTATTTATGCTTCAGTCCTACGAACTTTAAAATCCTGCCTTCTTCGAAACGTTCTTTATTAATAAATAATCCTTTCGAACGGCCGGGCACGAATGTCCGAATTAATTTTTAATCATCTTTATGTTTCATGTGGATGAAGAATTACAATAGAAGCTTGTTCGCGGCCTTTGTGAACGGGCTTTGTGGATATATTAGTTAAGGCGAAGTCCCACGAGATGGCAGCAACGTTTCCCTGGAGGAGGACGCTTTCGAACGCACAAGCGCAGTGACCGGCGTACTCGAGTGAAGTGTTGTTGCAAGTGCTTGGGATCCGTATTCCAACGTATTTCCCCAGGATATATTCTCGCCAGCGGTGAGTAAAAGCATTTCCACCTATTCCAACGATCTTTCCCCACTGTTCAGCGAGCTTTCGGCCATCGATTCGGTTTACTTTGTCCGTTAAATGGAAAGTTTGATAACGGCGTGTCGCCGGGTGACGCCGGCTCTACGAAAACGTATTTCGTAGCACGTGGATCCTAGCGGTCTCTGGGCGAATCAGCTTCACGACTCGCGTTCCTCTCGCTTCGTTCGAATCTAATATCCCCGTGGATTCTGGAGATTTTTCGCGGCGACGCTCGTCCACGACGCGACGCCTACCGTCCCCATGGTATGGGATTTTTTTCCTCGTTGACAGACAGGCGGCGTCAAGTTTCCGCTGGCTTCTGCACGAATTGCGCGTCATCTGACGTTACCAAATGTTTCGTGTTCCTGTTCCGTCGTTGGACTCCAAAAGAATAGATATATACGACCGACGTAAGTGACTTTCCAAGATGGTTGGTAAACCGAATCTCCGGACTTTTCCGCGACAATCGTGCATCGACTCGCGTGAGTCATTCTTTCCCTGGCGTTATGGAATTGTAATACACGCTGCATCGGGAAGCAAATATTCTTTCCAAAATACGGCGCACCGTCGCGAGCGTAAACGCGCGTAGTACTTATCGCGGCTTAAACCCGTATTTTTATTTCGTACTATTTATGCGACGCGAAGATGCTCGCTTCAAGGTTAGCTAGGTCGAAGTGAGTTACGCTGATCCGTCGTTCGCTGGAGAGAAACAGATCGTCTTGTTTTTCGTGTAGAGATCGGGGGGTCTCGCGTCAGAATAAATTTGTCGATTCTTGTCCCGTATCCATCGCGCAATAATCAGTTCCTCCCAGTTAGGAATCGTAAAATCGTTGACAGATGGTGGTCGTTTTCGGGACTCGGAATTCTGCAAGGTAGCCCCGTACCCCTCCCCCTTCTCCCAGTTCGCGGTGTCAACACGAGGGGGCGTTTGTTTCTCTTTTCGTTCTTCCATCGAATTAAATATCCGTGGTTTCGCGGTAGATACGGGGTGCCGCTTATTAGAAGCCGTGGACGTAGCATTTACGCGGATCTAATAGACCGTGAAGTTGCTGGGGGCAACATATGTACGCTGTTCGCGGTGCTGGCTAGACGGAAAATCTGTATTATTAATCCTTTCGTTCCGAAGATCACGCATCTCGTCTGCCTCCGTGGTTGGGATCTCGGAAGATGGATGGGGGGGGGGGGAGATGTATACTCTTGCTTTACCATTTTCGATTCTCGGTCCCTGCGGTTTTGAAAGTGTCTGCCGCTGTTCCCTCGAACCGTACGTACGCGTACGTTCGCGTACGCCCCCTCTCCTCCCTGCCAATTCTGATACCAAGATTTATTTTCGTGCGACGAAGAAATCAATGACGCAGCCGATAACCTCTCTCTTTCTCTCTCCTCCCCTTGGCCGTGTCGAGGGGGATAGGAAAGCCTGCGGCTCTCTTTTTATCTGATTCATATGCACGGCCGTACATGTGCAATCGTGTAGTCAATTCCAAGCACGGACCGCGAGTTCCGGTTCCTATTCAAGTGGTATCCTACGTATCCCCCGGTCTGCGTCTTCTTTCTCCTCTTCGTCTTCCTCCTCGATCGCTTCGAGCATCGGCCAACCAGGATGTAGCACGCTGCGTCCCTTGTCTACGCTTCGGAATAGGAAGTTATTCTGATTCGTTAGAAGCAGCACCTACCTCGGACCGCTAGGCTCCAAGATTCTCTCTTTATTTCCCGTTTCGCGCGGATTCCCGCCACCGCGACGTACAATGTATCGAACGTCGGTTATCGACCCCTCCCGATACGCATTGCCGCTGTTTTTTTTCACCGCTCGACAACGGATCGCGGCGAAATCTTCTAACGGGACTTAGAGTAAACCGTAAAAACCTCGTGGAAACGTCACGGCATTGACTTTCTTTGTTCCGCTAGCGTGAACCCGGTTCTCCCGTGGTTCCGTAGCCTCCACAGTTGGCTGCGAGGAGGCGCGAGCCATGAGGCCCGACGGGGCCTCCCCCCACTTCTGCCCGGCTCCGCGCAATTTGTTGCACACCCTCGGCAAATTTGTTCTAAAGTTAACGCCAGCCGAGCAGCGCAATTAAGAACCAGATACGCGTCAAACACGGCTCTCGAATGACTCATTAACGTAGCCAGTTAAGCGAGCCGCCTTCTTTTATACCGGCCCCCGTACGATCGTATTATCGATCGCGAAACGATCGTATCTCGGCCAGTAATTCTCAACCATTGTCACGCTAGCGAGCACCATTCGAGTCCTATTACCCGAGCTCCCTGCCCGTTATCGTCGTTACTCGGCGAAACTGTTGAGCCGTCTTTTCGTTTAAATGCTTCGTAGTCGCGTTTCGCCGCTGCCCCTTCTCGCCCCGGGATTATCCGCGCCCGTAGCCGACACATATATCGCAGTTTTCTGCAGACCATGCGCGCCAGTGGTTCTCACGGGGCCTGACGCCAGCAATTAGGTCGAATGGAAAGCGTGATGAAGGGCCGTATAATGCGTGAGAACCGCCCGTTTAAGGCGCGAGAACTGGTTCTGGTCTGATCGCGGGCATCTTCGTCCCAAGGCCCTCTTCTCGATGTTAAACACGGCGATGTTACGAGCTCCTTGGACTGCCTGAAATTAAACGTCGGGGACAAGGAGCCCCGGGGACCGCCTTTTCTCCAACCCCCGATCCCCCTGCCGGCCGTTCGAAACGTGTGCCCTTCTTCCTCCTCCGTCCAGGTCTCCCCCACTCTCCGGCGTCCCTTCTTTTTCTCCATTTGCTCTGTTTCTTCGCCGTCTTCTTCCTTCTTCTCCTTCTCCGGGGCTGCCTACCTGGCGAACGTTACGAAACGTTTTAGATTCGAGCTGGAATTTCATCGAAAGGGAGAAAAAAGGAGACCGACCGGGCCGCGCGCAATGTTGCTTGTCGACGAGCGACTTGGTCCAGCGGGCTGCTCCTCGGCTTCCTTTTCTCGGATTTTCCTCTGGTCACGGTCGTTAGTTTCGCAGAATTTCTATGGAAATCACGCGTGCGGTGTTTCGGTGGACTCCTCGGCGATATCGCGATTCGCACTGGTAATTGGTCGAGCGGTCGAGGTCGCTGAAGATTTTCTAAAGGTGGAGGGCGGAAAGGCCGAGGAGAGGCGAGAAGAAGCCGGTGTCTATCGGTCGGGCATCACGTGCACGGGGAGTGATTCTCTTCCATGCCGTGGCTCCGTTGTCAAGTGGACAATATCTTCTCGTGTTACAACAATGTTACCGTTGCCGAACAAAACGACGCGCTCCGATGTTTCTCCTCCTTGCGTGTCTCCATCGTGTTCGCCCAGGTATGTACTCCGCCCTCCCGTGCTGCTCGAGCCCAGACATATCGCGGTGGTTATAATTTATATCGCGTCACTCGTATCGCATCAACGAATCGCTTCCTTCTGCCGCCGTATCGCGTAGCAGGGAAGCGTAGGGAACGTATCAGCGGAAAGTACGTGGCTCCGAAGTTCTATCAGCAATTCGAGAATGATTCTCGGTTCCCCTCGATGTCTCATCGAGACCTCGTCCCAGGCCACGTTTAATCCACCCAACGCCCGTTATGGGAATCCCTTGGTCGTCTCCGTCGTTCCGCAGGAAACGTCCAGCAGATATCCGATCGCGGCGTAGCCTTAATGGATCAGAGGGTCAAAGAGCAGCGCATTGATTTACCGTTACGATGCATCCGTGTAACCCGTGTATCGCATCCGTTACTATCGCCGCTCGATGGCTCGATCGAGACGCCCAGGACCAGAGCTCGCCGTCGATTGCTCTCGACGAGATTGCGTTTTCGTACATCGCCGAACAGCCCAGGAAGTTCCTTCGTACCTAGTCGTCCACGGTTTTCACGATCGTTGTGCTTCATTGTCGACCGTACAGTGTTGCGAAGGCGGCCGTGGCTTCTTGAAACAACTCCTTCGAAAGCATGACAGCCGTTACAATGTGGGTATAATGTATAGGACTCCTCTGGTCGTGAATGATTCGTTTCACCGTGACACGTACCTCGGGCCCGACAGCCAGCGATGATTTCACCTCGCCGTCGATTCTACTTGCATGGTCCGTTCCTCGGGCGGTATGGAGAGAGCTGTCCGTTCGATACGCGCCGGCCGACCTTTCTTCCAGGAGGAATATTCCTCGGGGAGAGTTTTCGGCTGGATCGGACACGTAGATTAGTGTAGTCGCACGCGGGTCGCGAGCGCGCCTTTATTCTTTGCGAGCTCGGAGCTGGGGATAGACTATAGGCGGACGACTGTATACACGAGGGCTTACGGTGGCTGTAAGAACGAGAGAGCTCGAGGGGCGATGGGGAAAGGGGAGTATGGGGGTTATGGGGGCACGTTCACACAAAACGGCCACCATAGGCACTGGCAGCTGTTCACCATCCGTGCCCTACTCTCCACGCTGCTCTCTCCCCCGCATTCTTAGCTCGGCTTAGCCTCGCCCTTCCTCCGCTTCCCCTTCTGCCCTTCCTCGGTCTCGATCCTACAAAAGTCCGTAGCTTCTGTGCTCCTCCACTTCTCGCGCTCGTTTCTTTCTGCGGCTCCTCCGCGCGGCCAGGGATCCCGACGGATAATCACCAGCGACGAGAGACTTTCCTCCGATGTCGAAGGGGTTGTCTGCGCCGTCAAACAGTTCCACTCACCCTCCCACTTTTACGAGTCTCCGAGCGCATCCGCGCGGGCGAAATGTGTCCGTCGAAACGCGCGAACACGCGGCGGGAGAGGGCGGAGGATGGCCACGTTTATTACGCAATCCCAGGCACGTGGTCCAAGTGTATCGCCGCGGCTCGTGTTTACCTGACCGGGCATAAATCTGGCCCCAGGTTTCTTCGGGCCCTGGCGAGACGGACCTGGGGTTCTTAACTTTTTTTTTTAGGGAAAATGTAGGACTTTACTGACAAATGAGATAAAAAATAGCTGTGTTACTTTTCAGAGGAAAGTGGTACAAAGTAACACTACATTAAAATAACATCTTATTTTTTAAGATGTATTAATATTTAGAAAAACATTTTTCTTTTAATTTTTTTTAAAATTTCATATTTTTTGCGTTTTAGTTATTTCAGTTGTATAACTACATCTATTTTAAAAAAATATGGCCAGACCTACAAAAGGAGCTGCTCGTAAAAGAAAGAACCGTTTGCTAGAAACGGAAGATTCCAATAATAATGAAACGGATTTCTTATTTTTGGTGTAACTTCGAAACTACTTAACCGATTTTGACAATTCTTTCTCCCCGACCTAAGTTGATTGGAGGTAAACTAAATACAATAAGTTTCCTGAAAATCGGTCCAGTAGTTACGGAAAAACATATAAAACCATCGAACTGAGAGCCTCTTTCTTTTTGAAGTCGGTTAAAAATATAGTACATTCCGATGTTTCCCGCGATGGTTCCCTTCTCTGTGGCCCTAAAACCGAAATTCGCCTGCGAATGCTCAGACTTTAAGGGTGTAGCGTTCCCCAGGATCGATCAGTGATACGTAATAGATGAGCGTCGACAAAGTTGCCTGTATTGTACGTATAATAATATCATTTTTATCACTGTGCATTTCACGTACGCTAACCCCGAGCATTCACTCGCGGCACAATGGCGTCCTTTGCGATGCAGCGAGCAGAATCGATAATCAGACTCGTTATACTGCCCGAAAGTACATATTTCTCCTTCCTCCTGCACGCTCCTTGCTATCGTTCCCTTGCAGAGAAGCGGTTCCAGTATTTTCGCGTATTGTGAAGTGCATTTCACCCCCGCTGCATTCGCCCCCTCTATTCAGCTCCGCATTCTGGCTTCGTGAACCGTAACACGCGAAATATTCCGACGAACGTGCAGCGAAGTTCGCGTTCCTTGCGAGAGAATCGTGGTCGTCGTTGTTGGCCGAGTAATATCGCTGTTTGCTTGGGCGAGAGAGTCAGAGTGAGAGAGAGAGAGAGAGATGGCGAGACAAAGGGGCCTGAATGTGGGTGTGCAAGCAGCGTCTGTGCTCGCGTGCTCGACGCTTGAAAAGCCGCCTTGAAGAGCCAACACAGTAGCTACATAATGGATTAAGCCACGTCCCCGTTGACGAGCCACGAACCGACAGGAAAATCCGCGATAATGTGGTTACGAGGACCTTTTTCCCTCGTCCCGTGCGCCCCCTTTTCATTCCGGCATATCAGCGAAGGAGGTAAAAAGGCTGGAAGGGAGAAGAATGTCTCGGTACCGCTCCCCGCCAGGGAGAATCTCTGGCAAGTGCCCTAGACGTTCTGACTCCTTGATTATCCTGTCGCAGCTCGTTAAGATGCTCCTTCCCTTTAACGACGGCGCTCCGCGGCGCGTGTGCTGGATCGATCAGTCCGATTCCTCGTGGAAATTCGCCCGCCCGCGCTTACCATAATTGCGTCGGGCGAGTCGGGCGCGCTGGAGCACAGCGGGGCGCGCACGTGTATCATCCGAAACGAGAGTCGGTTGGAAATGGCGAAAATGAACCTCGGTCGTAAAAATATTTACGCAGCCAGAAATACCGAGGGCGCGACTCGTCCCGAGCGATTTCGTTCTCGAATCTGGCAAGGTTCGAGGGGGAACAAGGAGAGCCCTTGATCGTCGCGGGAGCTCGCGATCGATGCTTTTAATTCGATCTCCGAATAACCGCCGAAGATCGTCGCCTTGCGATTGAACGTCGCTTTCGCCGAACGAAAGAGCCGGCTGCGGAGCGACTCGCAGCCTCACTCGGCCGGACTCCTCCAAGCTTCTAATTAATTGCAGTTAATTACGTTAATTGGCCCAACTAATGCGATCGCACGGCCGCGCATTCCTCGTCTTACTTCGTCACTGCTTACCACTTGTCGCCGTATAGACACTTCTCGCGCACGTGTCAACGTGTAGATTTTCATTGCAACGCTCGCCGAAGGTATCGAGTACGTGGGGTGGGGTTTCGGTGTCGTTTCACCCCGGGACTACGTAATTATTATTATTATTAAATGACTTTATTGCACCATTACAATTAAAATTACAATGGCGAGTAGGCGAGCTTCAGCATTAAGTGCTGCTCTACAACTTGATCTAAAAAGTTGTTGGGAGATAAAAGAAAAGGAAAGAAAACAAATAGACTAACATTAAATACAATAAAATAAAATTTCTAGGAACAAGATAAGAATAAGAAAAAGCCATTTACATAGGGAACCGTGGATGAAAGAACGAGCACTCAGCTTAAATGAAGCAAACGACGACAGAGGACGTATATTAGAAGCAATGAGGTTATAATAATAGGAAGATATGTAGGAGAAGGACCCAGTGAATTTACAAGAGCGATGGCGAGGCACAGACAAATCAAAACAGCGTCTCGTTGTCATAGAGCCGCTAGAGCGCATGGACAAATTGGAGCGAAGCAGATCATACAGATACCTCGGCGTACCTGTTGCGAGTATCTTACAGACAAGACAGCAGGGATGGAAAATCCATCTCTGCTTCATCTTTAGCCAGCCAGAACGCTGGAAAGAAGGCGTTACGTGGTCGTACTTACGAACATTACAAAAGAAACGGAGACATGAGTTCTGCACACGTTGGACAACAGACAGAAGTGCCCGTTAATACTATTACGAGAAAAGTAAAGTGTAGTTACAGCTTCGAATTTCACGGATCGAGCACGGCGGGGGGTTACGGGTCCGTTGGAAAAGCCCCGACTACTTCCCCCGGATCCCTTATTTGTTTTCCACGGTCGGACTCGAGCGACACGTGCTCCTCTATTCTTCTGTTACCGCGGCTCGGATGGCCGAATCGGATACCTCCGTCGCCGAAAGCATCCCGAAGGCAATGGGAACGAATCGGCTGGAGGTTTTCGCGTGTCAATGGCTATCTGATAATTGGAGGAGCCAGTAATGGCGGGCCTTGGCCGCGTAAATGTCGGTTCTCGCGTTGCATCCCTTCGGCCTTCCACTCGGTGGCCGTCCTCGTGACTAATACTTTTTTCCAGCCCGTTATAAATCATTTCGCGCACGGCCCTGTTCAATTACTTTCCTCCTCGATCTCGCCGCCGTTCCACTTTCTTCCTCCTCCTCGCCCTCCTCCCGCCCGAACTTTTCAAACGCGTCCGTTCCACTCGATTCGCGTGATTAATTCACTCAGTAGGGGGACTTTTTCGCGAGCGAACATTCCTCCCTTTGTCTAGACGCCCAGACCCGAGATCTCGCTGATTATCCTGGATATTAATCCGAAGCCGCGACGAGCGGCGAGTGTTGGTGGCGGATGGTCTGGCATGCGTTCACCCGGCGCGCATTCGTGGGCGCCGATGAAGAAACAAATACATGCCGCGCGCGAGCGAGCCTGCCGATTGCTCTGGCCACGATCGACGTGAGAGGAGCATCCCGTCGGCGCGCAGCTGACACACCATCCGCAGCTGTACAAATACGAGCGAGCAAATTCGGTAGCGCCCCGACTCGGCACGTGCATTCACCCCGACACGCTTTCCCAAGTGGCCCTCGGACGGCGGCAATCCCGATCGCTTCCCCGTGATCTCCGATCGTATTGTGCCGCGATTACGCGCTAACGAGCCGGCACGTCACTCGGCACTCGGAGATACACCCACGCTAATCTAGCCGGGGCGCGCGCGTTATTTCCGCGCCGCGTCGTGGGACGTCGTCACACTTTTTTTTTCCTCCCAACCTTCTCTCGCGAATGAATAAATGACCGGCTGGTTAAACGCGAGTACAATGGCACGATTACGGCGCGATGCCTCCGTGCCTTTGTGGCCGCCTTAACTCGATCAGCTCTCGGCTCGTAGAACGTGTTAAGATTAGACTGCACGGGCGCAGCCGCACGTTTCTCTTTCGGGGTAACACGCCACCCTAAAATAGTCGCCGCACCGCGGAGGGCGCGCTCAAGGTGAAGGTTAAAGTTCCGCCTGTATAGGGTGGCGCGTTGACAGATTGAAGTCGCGCCAGGCTGCTCCGGCCGAGCGATCAATCCCGCTTCTCACTGTCGCCCCGAAACCCCGGCGCGTTTCAATCTCCGGGAATCGTAGCCGAAATTTCTCCGGAGGATACGGCGCGCATCGAAGTCCCTTTGATGTCGCGGGCATGTGTCTCCGTTTGCTGTCGAAGCGTCGATTCACTCGGCACCGCGTCGGACGCGCTCCGCTCTGTCCTGGTGGGTGTATCGTCGTTCTCCATTGTACAGCATGTATGTACAGCGGACAGAAATCTGCGAGCCTCACTTTCGGCTGTTGATTCTGTGAGCTCAGCTTAGCGGGTGTCGCGGGAGGCTTCCTTTATCGCATCTTGTTCAGAGTTTACAAGGATGCTTTCTCTTCGGGCTTAGAATATCCCATGCAAAGAGCGAGCGTGTTGATTTAGTCTCTAGGATGTGTAACTCGTCAAACACACCTCGTCAATATTTACATTCTTTCCACGGATAGTGTCCTTCTAGTATTGTGTCGCCGCAGGCGTACCGGGTGTACCACTTTAATCCGCCAGCCGGTGTAACGTATATTTGATCGCGGACTCTGAGCGCAGGCAGGTCGAGTGCGGGGGGCAGAAATTGAAAAATCAGCGGGCGGAGGTGTCAGGGACGTTGCAAGGTCAGCGTGTTGCAATTAAATCGTTGCATCTTTCGCTCTGCACGCTCATTACCTCGCGAGCCGAAGCTTCGGACGTGCGTCTCGAAGAAGGACGACGTAGCACGCACCCAGCGAAGGATAAAGTCGTTTCAGCGGTTGATCCTCTAATTATTCCATCCGACGCGACGTTCCTTCCCGCTTCGCACCAAGGGAGACTCCTCCCGTGCACCGCGAGCCGAATTAAGCGCGAGCGTCTCCCGCGAAAGTGGGCCGAGCGCGAAGCGCGTCAGGCCTGACAAATTTTTAATGAAACGTTACGGCGGAGCGGTACCGCGGTCGTCCCGTTGCAACTGCCCGAGCGTCGTCGTTTCGCGGTGTAAGACGCGGTGGGCCTTAAAATAGTATGCACGCGCGTGGCGCACGGTGTGCAGAGTCGCTGCCTCGAGGTTAAGGTTAAGGCTGTGCACGCGGTGCACCGTGGCCTGCAAGGGCATCGCGAAGATGAACGGGAGAGACTAATACAGTTTTATTTAACTCCACTCGGAACAAACGCGAGCATGGCCGAAAACGAGCGAGGCATTGAGCTCTCGCTTTCTTCGCAACCCCTCGCGCGGTGCGGAACAATCGGGAAAGGGGAAAGCTCGATTGAAACACTGAATATAAATAAAAAATATATAAAAAGAAATTATGGTGAACGGTTTTATTAAAAATGTAGTAAAAACTAAATTAAAATGCACTAAAAGATAAAAATTAATTTTTTTCTTGTACTTCAATTTTGATGGTGTTCATATCACTTTAAATAAAATCGTGGGGCACGATATTTCATAACAGGATATGAATCATTTTAACTCTTCGTTAACACTCTGGGTGTGAGCCACCCATAAGCTGATTTTGAAGCTCCGTACCTTCTATGTTTAAAATAAATACCTTTTTTCCGAAGCCGACTTACAAACTATTTTTTCTCTGAAATTATTATATCTGAACAATAACTCTGTAGATTTTTAGCTTCTAATATTGGAATTTGTGAAAGTTACAATTTTTTGAAGATTTTCTTCGTGTTTTCTCGACACATGGTAATCTAGATTTTTTTTACAAAAACTGTGATGAAATTTCAATAAAAAACTATTGGAATAGATTCTGTAGACCTTAAAATTGACCCATGATTTTTTTCATGACGATTGGATTCTTCAGATAAGAATGGCGGTCGTTCAAAAATTGTTCTGGGTGTGAGCCACCTATGTATGTCAAAGTTGATCGAAAAAAGTGGTATATCAACGAAGGGTTAGAACAGAAACAAACATCGAAATGAATTAGTTGTTAGAAAGTTTTCATTCGCATTAATGAAAAAAAATATTATAATTGCGGAATACAGATTGTAATGTGATATTAAATTGATAAACAGAGGATCAAAGCTGAATAAAATCATTTAAAAAGGAGGAGCCTGCGGGAGTGAGTGGAAGACAGATAGAAAGGCGGCGATCAGAATTGGCGTCACTCCCCCGAGGTCTGCGGGCGGATTTCCATTTCACGGCGGCTACGTTCGACCAGCTTCTGAGCCGGGATGGAAGCTAAATGGGACCAGGCTCCGATATACGTATCGAGGTTCCGGTTTCGCTATGCTCGGTTGACTATGGGGTTCAGAGGAGACACGCCTAATGTGTATCCTCTGTGTTCGTAAACGCGCAACGCTTAAAAACCCCTGCCGGGCAGTGTTTTTTTTTATATATCCCCTTCCATCTCCGGTTCGACATTCTCGTATTTTAATCGCGAATGGCGGTCGCAAAGTTTCGCGAGCTGTTCGCGAGCTGTTCGCCATTCTACCGTCTCCGCTTTTTCCCGCCGAAACGATAACGCTAGCTTATCGTGGCGACGAGGATTCTCGTTCCAAAGGACACGGCCGGTGTATCTCCCCCCGATAAGCCTACATCGAATTCTATCGCAAGGAAAATTCGATCCGAGGGCACAGAGCGACGCTCGACGCCGTTCATCTCCGCTGGAGAACACGGCGCGTGGTGTTTTTCCCTGTCGAGTAATTCCTTCGCGGAGATACGGGGTAATGGACTGTTTCTTTGGCCTCCGTGACCCACGTCGTTAAGATACGTCCGCGGAGGCGAAGGGAATGCCTCGAACGGGCAGAGTGTTCCCGTCGCGGAATCCGCACGCTCCCAGGCGGGTCCCGCGGCGAGCGATCCGCTCGACGAATCCCAAGGAACATCGAGCGTTGTGTCACGTTTGTCCATCATTCTCGGTGCACTCGGGCCGAGGAATACCCGCGAGCACCGGTCCGGCGCGTCTTCGGTCGGACGTTCTCCGCGGTTTTCGAGCGCGCTCGAAATGTCAGGGTAGCGCAGTGATTCGTAAATGTCGCGCGATCGCTTTTTATCGCGCTCTCGGTATGTCATCGCGGACTGATCTTGCCCCCAGCGTGGAGCGCTCTCGGAATGGATCGGCGCTCGTTCGCGGAGCCTGTGCCGCGCCGCTATTCCAGAGTGACGACCGGATACGGATGATCGATAATCTCCGTCGTATCGCGCCTGAATAGAGCGGCTGGCTAACAGAGGAGAACGTCTTTGCGCGGGGGTTGGCGACGGGGAGGAGATATCGTGCCGTTTTCTATGACACGTACGGCCGATCGAGCGAAGCATGGAGCGAGAGGAAGCGCGGAGCAAAGGAGGCTGACAGAGCCAGCCGAGCTGCAGATCGGTTGGCGAGAAAACGGTAAACCGCCGGACGGGACCCGGCGAACGTTTGTGTCGTACCTCGAGCAGAGATAGTCGCTCCCCCGAACCTTCTGGGCATAATGTCAGCCGACAAGATTGCATCGATCGCCGCTCGAGGATGAACCTTAAGCTTTGGGACCCGAGCGAATCTCCGATCTTCTGGCGACGCGGATACAACCCGCCCTCCTGTAGCAGCGTCCTTTTCTTTCCACGCGCTCTCGAACGCTTGTCGCCGGTGGATCGAGGAAAGTCCAGGAAATTTCGTCGAGCTGCACGCCCTGAAATCGGCCCGACGACGTTTCTCCCTAACATCGTTTATTAAAAACTACCAGCGTTGCGCAGCAGCGCCGGTTCCACGGCGAGCTCGAGATTTAACGCAGTCGTTGTTCGTACGCCCCTGCGCCGAGCTTTCCCCGGCTGCACTTTGCCAGATTAAACGCGCTGCAGCGGCTGCTAATGAATTTTAGATGCAGGGAGAGAGCGGAGCGCCGTCTGTCGCTATTGAAAATTGAATAACCTTGGAAATCGGCTAGCTTGTATTAGTAAAGAGCCGCCCAAAGTCGTGAGAAGCCTCTGCTGGAGTGGATTTCGTTGCTCGTTCTTGGACCCTCGGAGAGGAAGAAGGAGTCTGGAGGCTGACCCACTCGGGCACCCTGCCGCACCGCGCACGGCCCTGGAGCGCTCGAAGGATCGAGAAGGAGAGGCGAAAGGACGAGCAGAGGTCCTGGTAATTAAGGCGTTTCGACAAACGTACATCGCGGGAACCGGTTATCCCGGCATCGTGCCGCGTTTCGCTCGCGTATACCTGCCGCGCGGAGGTTGCTCGCAAGGTTGCTCGATTCGCCGGCCCTGACGGTCCTTCGGCCCGCAAATATGCGTAATCCCAAGCGCACGCGGTGTAAAAACCGCGATCACCCAGGATACCGAAGTCGGCGGAGAGACCTTGCGCCACGTGAATCGAGTGGATCAGCGACAGTTGTAGGAAAGTCTGCTGCTCGTCCGCTGAGCAGGAAGTATCGAATTAGCCTGCCATCTCCTCGCTGGAAGACAGCGCGAAAGGATTAACCTCTAAACCAGAGCCTCTTCGGGCTCCTCCTGGTTAAACCTCCTCGTGCTAGCGGTAACTCTTACGCTTTACGTGCCGCGTTGCTTCTGCCGGGGAGCATCGCGACGAATCACCACCGACCAACAGGTTTCACTCCCTTGTCCCGGGTCAGTGCCTCTCGTATTTCTAATTCAACGAGACGAAACGGTAATGGGAGATTGCTGTTTCGCCGCGAATTACCTCGAATCATCTTCTTTGGAAGTCGCTGATCGACGGACTCGGCTGGCCGAGCTCCGTTCCCAGGAATGTTGCGGCGCTGTAATTAAACGACACGGTGGTTAACGGGGAACGTTAATTACCAGGATTTTGTTCGCCTCCGCTACCCCTTCCCGAGTGGAGCCTGGTCGCGACGTAAAAAGTTAATTAGTAAAGTTGGCAGGAAAGTTTCGGTAAACGAAGGAGAGCCTGCTGCGTTCGATTCAGCTTTCTTGAACGCTGCACACCGCGACCCGTGCCTGTCTGCCTTCGCATGACTAGGCAGTCTCGGCGCTGCTCCCCGTTCCGAGAACTTTCCACCGAGATTAGGTATACAACCACGGATGAATCGGTTTCCGAGCGCGGCTCGTAATTCAAAGTGTAATCTTGTTTCGGGCTTTGTTCGCCCTGGCAGCTGAAAGGGGCCACTCTCGTCGGCAGGAGAGTCTCTTGAAATTATTGTACAACCTCTTGTTACTCGCGTTTACGACCCATCGCCGTAACAGAGATCGAGGACCCGTTTCAAGCACAGTCTCGTAGAGCCATCGTTCTCGCTTGCCGAGACTAGCTGGAGATCGGTACGCGCGCTTCTCAGCAGTGTCGCGAGAGACCGCGCGAGAGTGTTTAGCGAGCAGAGAGGCAGGCGGATCGTTCTTGATCCAGCAGCCAGCCGAGATCATCTTCGCAGATTAGACCAAAAGAGGATCGAGAGCGTCGAGTACATATCGCGCGGTAAAGGTCCTCCAGAACTTCTCCCCCGAGACCAGCTGCACGCGTGGGTTGCATCAGTAACCCCGCGAGGCCTTTAGAAAGTAAGCTGCGCGTCTCAAGAACCGTTTCCCCGATCCAGCCGATTTTCCAATTAAAACGCGCAATGTAATAAGAAGAACCTCGGGGGATCAGGCTCGCTTGGCACGCTGACCACCTTTGTGGGTAACGTTATACCGAAGCCAAAGGATACCGGAACAGGGAGGGATCGGAGTCGAATGTGTCGCCAGGATTCCGCGATCGATCGATCCCAACCCTCCGTTCCCGGCGGATGTTTCAAGCTGCAGCCACGGTACTATTTACAACGCGGTTATCAAAACCCTCGAGCAGTCGAGTGGGGACTTTGGTTCGCTGGCATTATCATCTCCAAACACAAACACTGCCAGTGCATATTTACATTTTAAGTAGCTACTGCGCCGGGGATGAATGCTCGTCGTAAAATTCTGTCTCCGTGAAGAGTGGCTGCTCGAAAAAGGAAGAAGAAAGCCCGGCACCACGTCGCTGAATTTCGCGTTGTTCGATCCCTGACACATCTGCCTTTGGTCATTCAATTCTCTGTAGTGCGCCGTACAGAATCGATGGATTGCCTGTGACTCGGTTCCTTTGTTCGCGATTAACCACCGCCCCCCTGTCTGATAAGCGGCGAACGGTAGATAGGGACCCGCTCCGAAATCATTAGGATAAGGAACGCGTGATTCTCGTTGCCCCACCCCGCTCTCCGCGTCGCTTTCGGTGGCGCTCGCTGACGAGGCGTCCTCGGACTTCCAGCGCGGTATAAGGATTATAAATAACGCCATCGGAGGAAGCGTTTGTCCTTGGGTATCATACGAGGATCGTGTACGCATGTACCCGCGCGCGTACGCCGAGAGGAGAGGTCCCTCTTACACACCAGGTTGATTGTCCGGCCTTGAATCTGCGGCCAGATGTGCCACAGGGCGAGCGTGCACGCGCACACGGGCGCGCGAACACGCTCGCGCAGTCCTGTGTCCGGATTCGCTCCAAAAACCTGTTGTGCTGGTATCCAAAAACCTCGCTCGATTTGACAAACGAGTCGCGCGCGGCGCTCGACGGGCAGAACCACCGCGTCACGATCAATTTTTAACTCGGCGAAATGGCGCGCGAGCGAGAGAGAGAGCTCTTTCTAGGAGGTTGGAAGGAGGAAGGTATCTAGCCGTGACCGCGCGTAAACCCCAGCAGTTCGATCTTACTTCGTAATTCTGGCTGCTATCGAGTCATTCGGTGCGCGTTTCGCGTTCGGCTTCCGCTCCATTCCACCCCCATTCGGGGGTTGTTCAGTGAGAGGTTACTGGAAATATCCGCGACACACCCCCTTCGTAACGCATTAACGGGCTTCGGATAGGGGAGCCCGCGCGACATACGGCGACAGTCGCTAATCTGGAAATCGAGTTCCGCCGAACTCGAGCGTAGGAGAAAGCCGCGACCTCGTAGAATTTGGCTGTTTAATGAGTCAGCCGTGGATTGTTCCACGAAGCCAGGAGCGGCCCGGTATATATCTCCCCCGAAACCGTGGAGTTCTCTCTCCTCGCGTCCCTCCGTCTCTCTCCGTGGGGCATAGAGGGATAAGCTTCGAGCCACGGGGTTGGTCGTGTCTGTCGGCTTAGAATATTGCGGGGGTGGCCACCGGTGGAGAGAACCCCATGAATCATCCGACGGTACAATCAATACGAAAGCACCACCGACCCTCTCGTCGTCGAGAGTGCACCGCCGAAGCGGTGGAAGCGTAGCTCGCCACGGAATCAGCCCAGCCGAGAGAGGGTGGACGTCGCCGTGCGCGAGCACGGGGGTGCACGCGCTCCTGCCACTTTCTGTCCATGCGAATTTTCGAGTTTCGCGGGACACGGATCGTTACTTCGATCGCGCGATATCCGTCTGCGCTCGGCCAGACAGCTCCTGGTTGGAATTTCACCCCCTCGAGGATGGCTCGCGTCGTCGTCAATAATTCTCTCTCCATCCTCCGCGCGAATTCCACAGTTCGGGCCTCGAGTTTCGAAGAGCAATTTCGTTCCAAGCGTCACGTGAACCATTGATACCTATCGAAAAATTCTACGCGCGGAGGAATACTCGTCGGATAGCCAGTATTGGGTGCTTTCGGCCGGAGGATTATGTCAGTGGAACGCGCCTTAGTTTCCCTTCAGATAAAACGTATATACGAACTCGTATCAGCGCGGCCCAGGATAGACGTGTTTACGGGGGCATGGGCCACAGTTTCGCCGGATATGACCGAGAGATTTCGAAGGCTTCCACGGTGCAGATAAACGATTCTGTTTGAACTGGAGACCGCGCGCGGGCCTCGAGTCGTTTATTGCACTTGGAACCATCCCGCGGGATAAAGTAAACCGTTCGCCGGAATCCCCGCCATTTTTATTGCCCCGGCAAGCGTCGAGGAGCGCCCTCGACGAGTTCGACGGCTACACGCTCTCCCTTTTTCGCGACGGTGCGTCGAGGGAAAGGTGGAGACAGACGCTCGGGCTCGTGTGCTTCTGAATTCAAAACAAGGAAGCTCGAGCCAAGACGGAGGGCGGGGAATTATTTTTCTTGGCGAGAAATCGCGGGTGCACGATGCTTCGAATGTGAAAGAACGGATCTGCTCTTCCCATACGAGTTGGAAATATTCCTCTCGTTGTGTCGAAAGTATTTTTAAGAGACTAGAACGGGGGTCGGCCAATCCAGTTCCTCTCCACGGATTCCAGTCGAGTTTTTGCGCGACGCCCGTCTCATCGATATTCCCGGATAGATGTTAACGAGTTTGTTTTCCCGCCGGTAAAAGTGGTAAACGGTCGCTTCCGTCTGTCGCGGGCACGCACCACGAAAATACGAATCACGGTGCGCGCCGTGTTGGCATCCTCCTCGTCGCAGAACACCCGGTACGGTGTGCTACTAATTGCCTCGAGAATGGCTCAGAATGAATTAAACGACCTGACAAAAGGTAGTTTCTACGGCCATTCAATCGCACTTTGCGCGTTTCTCCGCAGTGCGAGCTCTGCTCCTGACTCGGTGCTCACGTGCCGATTGGAGCATCCTCGATTCATCTGGATTCTAGAATTTAGAGGATAGAGACCTCGAGTTACCTACGTCCAGGGGCGGTAATCTTTCGGGACCGACTAAATTTTGAGGAGCGACTAAATTTTGGGGAGCGACTAAATTTTGGGGCGTAACAAATTTCGAGAGCAACTAAATTTTGGGGAGCAACAAATTTCGAGAGCAACTAAATTTTGGGGAGCAACAAATTTCGAGAGGAACTAAATTTTGGGGAGCGACAATTTTGGAGAGGGAAAAATTTCGGGCAGCGACAAATTTTGAGCGCAAGAAATTGGGAAAGTTTAAACACAGAGGCTTGAGACAACTTTAAAACCAATTCCCCTTCTTTTCACATAGCGAACTAGC
Source organism: Andrena cerasifolii (assembly GCF_050908995.1). NCBI lineage: Eukaryota > Metazoa > Arthropoda > Insecta > Hymenoptera > Andrenidae > Andrena > Andrena cerasifolii. The sequence continues at coordinate 9,340,152 of NC_135124.1, read as the reverse complement.
TTTACTACTCGGCTTCGCTCGAAGTTTAGATTGTATTTTATAAAAGAAAATTTTTTTAAAAATATTTTTTGGTGAAAATAATCACATATATCTGAATTAGCCAGGCATAATGAGCCAAGGTACATTTCATGACCCCCGAGTTTACCGTTGGAAAGTTTTAAGGCGACAGACAAACACACGAACATACGAAACACTTTCTGCTTTATAGTATAAGATTACTTAGCAATAACTAATTATATGAGTTGCCACATTGAATTTATTTTGAACTCGTCTCGACTCTTTTAAATTAAAATATTGGATAATATTTCGCGGAAAGGACAGCAGACACTTGCTAGCCTAGGGGCGCCAAATCTCCAAATCCGCCCTTGCCTACATCGAGTACATCGAGTTCTCCCCTGGATACACAGGATCGCTCGATCGAACCAGTCATCCCCTCGATCGTTTTTCACCCGTCGCCGGAAACAATGGACACTTTCGGGCGTTTTAAAAACGCACGCGCATCTGTCGGGGGTCTCGACCTTCCATGGACTCACTTTTTCTCGGCTCGTTCGCTCGTGCACGATCGCGGGAGTAAAAAGCACCGCGCACCGTTCATTTAAATGGACGCGTTTGCATCTGTCCCTCGCGCGCGGCCGTCGTTCAACGGCCATTTAAATCAATGACGACTAACATTTGGCGTCAGCTGGATTCTCCGCTCGCGAGGAAAATCGTTATCTTTCCCTCCTCTTTTTCCCCCCTTTCGTCGAGTCCTCTGAGCGCAGCACGGCCGAGCGCGAGGCGTCAACGGCGGCTCGTCGAGATAATTGCGCGCGACAAAGGGGAAAAGTTATGCCCCGACGTTTCCAAATGCTCCTCTTTCACGCGAGACTCCCCTAAAATAATCGACGGGCTCGCCGTGCTCGTTTACCGCCGCCACGACATTCGGCCACCTTTAGCGCGTATAATTAGAGGCGTCGCGTCTTTTTCTACCTCGGAAATTACAGCCTCGTTAAAAGCCAGAGCCACGGCTTCAGCGATTATATATCTAGGTTTAACGAGCAATTCGGTTTGTCGACGGTGGCCTGGGCCTGTCATTGCGCGCCGTCGAGTTCCGTTAGCTTCTGCAGCCGCGGCTGTCGGAAACGTTTCCGGGATGGAACGATGGAATTCAGCTCGTCGTTCGATAGAGCGGAGCGTCGTCGGTTTCCACCCTCTCGCCTCGTTCGCGAGTCGTTCCTGATCGCCGAGAAAAGCGAGCAGGTACGTGAGCAGACTTCGTGGCCGAACCGACCGACCGGTACACCCCGTAGCAGGATCGTGGTCACGTTCCTCGTGTAAAGGCCTTGCGGTCCTCACGGTCTCCGCCTGGTCTACCCCCTATGAATGAAATCAGCGCTGAGAACCGTCTCGTGACGCTTAATTGGAAGTTAATTGCCCCGACGCCGGTGATTTACCGTCTTGCTGGAACAACAAGCTTACGGCCCACCGCGAGGCACAATGGTGGTATCATTAGCCGTTTAAGCGAGTCGCGGCGCGGCATCGTCGTGCAAATTGCGTTCGCGCCAGTTACGCACACCTGAGGACGCCCTGCGCAGTGGGACAATCGGCGAGCGAGCTGCACTTTTCTCAACGGCCGCTCTCACCGGGGAAAGGATAGAAGTTTCGGGCGTTAATTATGCGCGTGCCGCGCGCATTCCACCGTACGCTCGCGCGTGCCTCGACTGCGAAGGCGGAGGGTATCGACGAGCGTGTAAAGAATTCGCGGGGCACTGGCAGAAGAGCGACGGGCTGTCCCCGGTTCCGTTTCCAAGTGAAACGGCAGAGGACCTTCAATCCTGCGATTCATGAAGTCAGGTTCCACTGATCACGAGATGCGGCGGCCAGAGGAAGCTTCCAGCGCGTACGCGCTGGGAAATTCATCGCGGCCGGCGCGGGGTCCGTTCGCGACGCGTATGCATTAGGATGGCTCTTGTTTGCTATTGATACAATTTTTTTCAAGATTTTCTTCGGGACACCCTCCAGAATAGTTCCAAATAATTAAACAAAAATCCGTGTGAAGTTTGAGCTCGATCGGATAACGGGGAAGAGTGTCTCTGGGCCCTTAAACATTTAAATCATTATTTAACAGCTCGCCAAGTCGATTTTATATAATATCCTCCAAGTTATTGATTAAATCAAAAAGTATGTCAAACAAAAGTTGTAGATCCGGACAAGGAGCATCTTTTATGTTGTATTACTTCTTCTCTAAAAAGTGTTCTAGAAGCATTTAAACTTTGAAAATTTGAGGGAAGAAATTTTTTTTTTAGTTTTTCGGACTTTTTTCGAAAACCGTCTGTCGCACGAGAAAAAGCAATAGAACATAAAAGATGTTCCTTGTCCGGATCTACAACTTCTGTTCGACATATTTTTTTATTAAATCGATAACTTGTAGGATATTATACCAAATCGATTTCGCGAGCTGTTAAATAATGATTGAAATGTTTAATGGCCCAGGGTCACCCTTTCCCGTTATCCGATCGAGCTCAAACTTCACACGGATTTTTTTCTTAATTATTTGGAACTATTCTAGAGGAGTGCTCCGAAGAAAAATGAAAAGCCGAAAATAAGAGCCACCTTAGTTACGCATCGACGGAGTACGATTAAAAATTTACTTTCCCTTTGAACGGTCGGCGAACACGCAGCTGATTCTACGTGTTCGAAGGACGAACACGCGCGGGGGTTGGCCCGGTGCCGGTCGATGGCGTCGCGTCGGCTCGTAGAGGTGACAGGGTGGACGACGGTGGTTTGCACGTGCAAGGAAGGAGATATCGATGGCCGAGCCCGATGGGACAAAAGTTTCACGGGAAGTGAGCGCAGCGCGCGCCTCGTATATGGGGCTGCACCGTACGCAGCGCGTAAGTACGTACGAGCGTAAGCGCATTCCGGCCGGTACGTGCCAGCGGACTTTTCGTCGCGGGTACGTGGCGTTCGTCAGCCCACCGTCACGAAAATCATTTCGGGCGCCAGCCGTCCACAGTTCCGACGGATGCGAGGGATTCGTGCGACTGATCAACTTTTATTCGGAAGTGGAGGTTTAACCGTATTAAAATGCCAGGTCAGAGAGAGAGCGAGCCGTGGCCGGGCCACGTTTAAGGTCGCCGGAACCGGCGTCGAATAATATAATATCAGCGGTGGTTGGTGCCTTTGAAGTCACGAAGCTCCTCTGCCCGGTCTGGATCCGTAATTTACCAGCGGATTCAATGGAACGGTCTCGTCCCCGCGATTGGGATATGGGTAATTACGTGGCTGGTTCCTTTTCTGTTCCTCTATCCTCTCTGCGCGTCGCGTCGCCGCGTTACGCAACGTGGTAAAGTAAAATTCGTCGTGGAGGGCCTGATACCACAGAGTATCGGTAGCCGTAATCGTTCCTCTTCGGTGCAGTCTTCGGGCATCGGGTTATGCGCGATAAAGCGTTCGCGATAAAGTAGCGTGGACAAATAATATCGCGTTCGATTTACCGTGACACGAGCAAATATTTGTGCCTCGATTGGTCGTCGGAGAGCCTGCAGAAAATGCTCGGTGAATTCCTAACAGCTCGTTGCACGGATTCGCGCACGCTGGGGTGGATGTTCCTTCTGTCACAGATTTTCATCGATTCGTTGGATATTAGATAAGACCGTTCGGAGAAGCTTCGTGGTGTTTGTCGAACGAGTCGGAGGCTCCAGCTCGCAGAATATACAACAATTTGGCGTGCTGCGGACAGCGGGTAAGGGGGAAAGGAAGCGGGAGATGCACGTGGGTTCGCCCACCTACGTTGACGCTGACAAATCGACGTGTGTCGAGCAAATCGCCCGGCGTCAGGCGAGCCCTTTCACGGCGAAAGCTCTTTCCTACGTCTAATAGCTCGAGGAACGGATGTTGCACCTTGGAGTTGGCACCGGGTCAGAACGGGGCGCTCGCGTGGCCTTGTGCTCGATTGCATTTTCGTCGAATTACGATTCGCGGTATATTCCGCGTGGTCGTTGACCTTCTGGCGCGGCATCGAAATGCGTGGGCGTTCATTCATTGGCCAAGATAGTGGCGGTACGTGGCCCACGAGGCCTGTGTACTTGTTCCATTTGGCATCGTGTCGTAGACACGCGCTGTACATCTTCATTAATCGGCGCCTCGAATAGCACGCGTCTACGCAACCGACCGCCTTTTACGCTCCGGCAGCCGTCCGCGCGTTTTAATTGGTTCATTTCGGGCTTGGTTCAGCTCGCTGGGGAGCGAGAGAGATTGAACGAACGGGCGCGATCGCATAATAATTCGATTTACAACCCGGGGCTGGATCCGTTCGACTGTCCTCCACCCCTGCGATCGCTCTTTCGCCGTCCATTACCGTCGCATTCGTCCGCTTAATTGGCGCACAGTGATTCGGAGATCCGCGCTTTGTCCCCCGTCAAAGCTGGTCGCGTTCGCTCGGATTTCAAGCGCCTCGGCCGCGGCATTCTTCCAGTACGTTCACACAAACGTTGTCGTAGTCGGCGGCTAAGGTGGAGCTTCCGTTTCCGGCAATGAACGTGCCGTATACGAGGATCGACACCATCTATTACACGCTACGTTCGTACGCGGGCCCCTGACAACCTTCCTTTCCTATGCGAAACGTATTCCTCGCCTCGTTCACCCTCTACTCCACCATAGCTAGGGTTGCCATACGCCCCGTATTTCACTAGTAGGTGCTCATAGAGTAAAATAAACCATTACCCACCCAGTTTCTTCGTGTTTTATTTATTTAGCATTTAAACGTTCCGCATCAATGCTCGGCAATTATGGCAACCCTAAAAATAAACCGTTACCTACCCAGTTTTTTGATGTCTTATTTATTTAGCACTTAAACGTTCATCGACGCTTGGCAATTATGGCAGCCCTAACCATAGCCAATCGAATATTTGTATCTTTAATTATGCACGGATCAGCGGAGCCTCGTGGTTAATTTGAACGTCCCGAAGTTCAGCTAGACGCGTCTCCCGCAACGCAGACGATTCTTCCTCTGAAACTTCGAGAAAGAACCATCTCCCACGGCTGAGAACGAATCACCGAGGACCTTTATCCGCTGCCCGTTAGCCACTTTACTAATTTACGGGGTATAATAGTCCGGGCGAAGATACAAAGGCTAGACGTTGCTTCTGCATCCCGGTCGGAAATGCACCGCCCCCGATTCTTTCTCTCCCGCTTCCGTTTCGACGGAGCGGCCTGGGACGGGGCAGCCGCGCACTGCTCGTTAATAATTTCGAACGCCAACACACTGGAGGTGGCCGTTCTGCGCACTTCTGTCTCTTAGAGTGCACCGATCTTTGACTAGCCGGCGTTTAATCGGTCGAGGGCACGCGCGATCTTCCGCACCTGTGTACCGTAAACTGGGGTGACTTTGCCCGCAGGGGTGACTGACATTGCTCACTTTTCGGAAAAACTTTATTTTATTTTATTGCGAAGTATTTAGAACATATGGTGTTTCGTAATCGATAGCAATAATTTCTCCAAGGTCAAACGAAAAAAACAATAGCGAATTCAATCATATGGTAATTTTTCAGAGTAAAAAAATTACATAAACAAAATTTATTTTCCAAGTGAATTTTGTGATCTCCGAATTTTGTGCTGGTGAGAGAAAATAAACTTTAGAATCTCGTACAAAATTGTTACACAATGCTGGGACAGGGCCGGGGAAAATATTAAATTCGTTAACAATACACCCGGCCAGGACTGGTATATGGGCTTCATGAGAATACACAAAACGGAACTGGCCGAAAGAAGGTGTGAAAATATTTCTCGCGCGAGAGCGGCTGTTGGTGCCGAGACAGTTGTAAAATATTTTGACCACATAGAGAAAACGTTGGAAGGCGTCCCGAAAGCGAAAAAACCGTGTTTTCGGCGTCGGGTGAAATACCCAGAGCGCATTTTAAGGCTTTTTTTAAATAATTTGTTTTTTAAACGTGTTTTGATAATGCTAGCCTTATGAATCCATTAGAATAAAAACGACTGCTGAATTATAACTCAATAATGAGTTTTAGGCATGTTTTCACTGAGAAATTTGACATGGGCAAAGACACCCCAGTTGAGCGTTTAACTTTGCCCACCATGTTTTTGGCATTTTAAAAGCACACGTTTAAGTAAAGATTTTTTTTAAAAGCCTATTTAAATCCACACGCCATCTACCGTATAATAGTATTTTTCAAAGAAAAAAAATTTAATTCACTAGGAGTGCTGAAAAAGTTATTTGAAGTGGGCAAAGTCACCCCAGTTTACGGCACGCGTATCATGGAAATCGGCTCGGCGTTCGTCATGCGCTCACCGGTACCGTTGCCGAGGCTCTTTAGAGAGCCGGTTCCCTGGCGCTGCCTAAGAATGACTAACCTCGCCTCCCTTCGGGTACTCTCCGCGGAGGAGCTCGATGTTCTTCCTCGCGCGAGAACCCTCCGCGAGGAGTCAAACTCTCGCGGCGACGATCAAGCCGTAGATTTCGGTTACGGGCCTGTGTTTTTCCGTGTAGCGTGACTTTCAGAGCGGAAACGTTGCGGTAATAGCGGTATCCTGGTGGAAGCACTTGGAGAAATGAAAAGGAGTAGGTGATTAATGATCGTTCGGCTGGCCTCAGCGCGTTTATCGCGACGAGGCTGTGTTTCGGAGCCGCGATTCTTCGGCACTCGCGGACAAAGAAATCCTGTGAGCCGTTCCACTGACCGTGGTCATTGTTCGTCGATAACGATATCGCCCTGGAAACAACGATTCGTCACTGTCGCTTTCCTAATTGGGTTAATGCGTCTCGCGACGCGCTCGCGTGCGAACGCCTCCTTCCTCTCCTCGTCGTCAAAGGAATGTCAATTATCGCGGAGCCGCGACACGGCCGTCGCGCGTATTCTTTGTTTCGCGAAAAGAAGAGGCAGACGTGATTCGTGCAATCGCAGATAATTGGCGTTAAGTAGAGCACTCGGCCGCAAGACCTCCTCCCGGTGTTATTATTCGGTCCCTGTTCTTTAATCCAATTTGTTAGTCGGAGGACGCGGCACGGGCATCCAGCGGTTGCTCGATTAACGAAAAACCTAGAACTCGCACTCCAGGCCGGAAGATCGGTTTCAATTATTCCCGCGCACGTCCGCTCCCGTCCTAATAGGAGGCTGCATCCGGCGAGTCGAGCTGCTCTCGCTCCTGAAATCGATTTCCATTAAGGGGTTACCTACCGTCAGGAGGTAGAAAAAGAATCGGTTCTTAGGGAATTCATTTCAGAAAGTACATGCATATTTTTGTGTAATGGCTTTTGTATTCAGATGAGAGACACTTTAACAGGTTATTGTATTAAGTTTTGGTATAAAAATAATTAGTTATTGCACAATTACAACTGGATTTCCCGGAAGCTGTTTTTAGAAACACGTTTTACGGTGACCAACATTATTCGGAACTGGGTTACCTGAAATAAAAAAAACCAAGAAGATTTAGTTACTACAATATTTTATCTAGTCCTTAATCGTTCCGTTTTATAAAATATTAATCTGTGACAAAATGGCAGATGTTTAAAGTGAAATGATCGACTTTCGTAGATAAAACACTTATTTTTCACCCATAAAATAAAGATTATACATTGGAAAAACAAATGCTTCGATTACAGACTAGATTTGAAAGTCTAGAAGAAAGCTACAAAGTTTCAGAAAGATCGGTGAAGCGGTTTTGAAGAAATCGTGGTCACCGTTCTAAAAACAGCTTCCGGGAAATCCGTTGCAATGTTGCAACAACTAAATATTTTTATACCAAAACATAATATAATAACCTGTTAAACTGTCCCTCGTCTGAATACAAAAGCCATTGCATAAAAATATGCATGTACGTTCTGAAATAAATTCCCAAAGAATCGATTCTTTTTCTACCTCCTGACTGTAGGTAACTCCTTAATTCGAGGAGAGCCATTGCCATTATATTCCGGTATCTCCGAGGTTGTACGTAGGTATGCGCGAGGGACAGGGGAGAGTCTGTCGCGCTATTATACCATTCGGAGAGGTTTCGACGCCGCTACCTTCCGCGCGGCATTGCCTTGTACACCATGTGATCGCGCCTGCCTGTTAACCAGCGGCAACAGGAACAACGGTTCAACCGTTGTTACGAGCAATTCGTAGCGTGTTACGGTCTATCCTCGTCGTCGCGAGTGAGTAACCCCGGCAGCCTCCAGAACGGCCGAAGAATTTACGTCCTCCGTGCTTTTCCTTCCCACCGAGTTTTACGACCAGGATCCAGCCCATCTCGGTGCTCCACCTGTTTCGAGAACTCGTAGAGATCCCTCGCCACTCGTACCTTGAACTTGTCGACGATTCCTGCGCAGCCACGCGAGCGTGTCCGCTCGAAACGCGCTCGAGGTCGAGGTCGAACCGCCCGGAAACCATTATCGCCGCATCCTTCGCGGAAAATCTTTATCCATTCGTTACCAAGAAGCCGATGATCGTCCCGCGCCGCCTGCCCTTGGACCACCTATCGGTAACCGATTTCCGGCGAGGGAACCGCGCACTGGCATCGATTGTCGCGGATCGAGACGGCCCGAGCTTACGCATTCCGCGCGGATTACTGTTTCTTCGACGCGTAAGTGGTTTCGCGTTAGCTCGCGCGTAGAAATCGATAAGCGGTCGCGTCGGCTTTCTTCTGGTCGATGCGAACGGCTCGTTTCAACCTGTCGTCGTTGGGTCATTCATCGTAAATTGTCGAGAACATTGATTGCAACGTGGCCGTTCCATATCTATTCTAGCCTGTCATTCTTTATTTATTTTTAGTATTAGAATGCTCGCGTCGCACAGTGGGTGGGATTTAAAATTTGCCGCCTTTTGGGCCTTTTTCTTAAGATATCGGAATGAAATTTACGCCAAAAACTGACCGAGCGTTGATAACTTTAAACATTAATAATTTGAGCAGTGGGACCAGGGGGGGAGTAGAGGGGAGTGTACTGAAACTATTGCAATTGGTCCGAAAGTGGAACTTTTTGGCGTTCGGAAGATATTCGTGATCAAATTTTAAAAATGTCGCTATTTTCGTTACTGCATATAAAAATCTTTTTGAATGGATTGTTTATATTAGTTACTAATAAAAGAAGATATTTATCGCAAAAGCCTGGTCTTTAATTCAAACAAACCGATTTGTTGCTACTTTCTTTTATTATTCGAATTTTCCTTATAACTTGGAAACGAAAAGCTTCCCTAACATTTTGCTTAAACCACTGTAAAGGTCATTAAATAAGGTACCAAACAAACAGAATTACATTTTTTTTATAAATAAATAAAAAATGTAAAAAATATTGAATTATACATCATTAGAAAGGAATACTTTTTTCCTATTTTTGGCGTAAATTTCATTCCGATATCTTAAGAAAAAGACCCAAAAGGCGGAAAATTCTAAATCCGACCCACTGTGCTTCGTGTTAAAATCTGCCCGTTCTCGCGTCAATAGCAAGCACGGTTTTATATCTCTAAATGAGTAGGTAAAGCCGAGAAAACTCCAGTTTCCAACCGCCTCGTCTAACTGACACTCTTAATTAATGGAGAAAAAGAGGCGACTGGTCGATAAAAGGGAAGTGGCCGGAGCTAGGGACCGCTCGCCTTACTTGATCGAAATAGTTTCCACGCTGTCTCGCGCCGCTCCACTTGTACTATCGTGCAGTAGGATTGGAGGTCCGGGGAAACGACATTACGTGCCGCTGGTAGAGTAATAAGGTGGACACGCGGCGCGCACGGTTGGCCGTCGTTCGAAAATCGATAGGGCGCGTCGTGTGCGAGCGTTAGGATTTCGCCGACTCGGCATCGAAGTCTCTGGAAGTCGAGAGAGAGAGATGGAGAGTTGAACGTTAGTAGTCGGGTGTCTAGTCGAAATTCCGAAATTCCTGACGCGCTCGACTATTACCTAGCTTGTCCCGCCGCCCGGTTCTCCTCCGCGGACCGTTCCACGGTGCTTTTTCGCATTAGTCATCGCCACCGCCATCGAATGGCGAAAGGCGACTCGCGTAGACCAGTTGGAGGCAGCTATACACACGCGCGTATTTTGTTTCGCTCGAGCGACCACCGCCGTGGCCGCCCAAACAACCAACGATTTCCAAGTAGAACGCCTCGCAATCGCCGCTGTAGATTACGGCGACGGTGGCCACGAGATCTCTGCGTAATCCCGTGGCTCGGATCGGCTGAAAAATACGACACCCGCGACGAGACGGGGTCGAGGGCAGAGCGCGTTTACTCGCGGTCCGCGAATCGATTCCCTCCCACTCGTCGAATTCGGTCGAAACGCGTTACGGTAGGTCGTTAACCGGGGAGTGCAGCCAAATCTAACCCCCGCGGTATGAATCTGCGAGACGACGAGGCTGGGCGCCGTATGGCTTCGGTGCGGCGTCGCTTTGGGCGGCAATCGAGGAGCGACGGTGTGTGCCCACGGGTTGTCGATTGTCGAGGAAGAGAGCTGACCCTGAAAATGGGTATACTTTCTCTCGGAGCGGCTTCGGCCGTGCCCTGAGGTAGGGAGCCCTTCGTGACAGGACCCCGCCCTGGAGTCGAACCCCCATACCCCGAAGTTCTTGGCGAGCTCGAGGCAGGGCTGCCACCATCCGACACCCGAGTCCCGGGGTGCCGGGCTCAGCCTGTACGTTCCTGCCTCCCTCCCGTCTATCCCGGAGCTCATTCTTTCTCCGACCGTCGAGCAGTGCGGAACGCGCGCAGTGGTTGAACGTAGTCGTGCTCGGTTGCTCGGTGAACGCGGACCAGACGATTAGGTGTTCGCGAGCGAACCAAACGAGAGGCCAGTCCATATACGTGTGTTGTTGGAGCAATTTTCGCCGGTTTGTGCGCGCGTTACTCGCCACCGTCCCCACGCTTCCTGGGACAGACACGGAGGAGAAAGAACCGAGGGGTACAGTGAGAGAGAGAGAGAGAGGGAGAGAGAGGTAGGCGATACACGGCCGGCCGCAACACTGCGTTCGGCGGGAACAAAGGAACCGCAGCCTCGAGCCGAGGGAATCGGCCGCGATCGGGCCATAGCAGCGCGAACCGATCGATCCTCTCATCTGGTTCCACGTAGACCCGGGGACATCGCGATCTCCGCGTCCTGTGACTCCTGCCGATTGGCCGCCACGCTTCCCGCACGGGGGTGAGTTTCTCGCATCTCGCTACTTGCGCCGCGAATTTTCCTCAGTCGCGTCTGGAACCTGTTGGTGATTTCGGGGGCGAAGTGTGCACGCACGAGGTACGAGGGAAAAATCGAGAGGGCACGAGCAGCCGTGCACAGGGATAGTGCGACAGGCAGAGGAAGAGGGGAAGAGAGAGTCAGGGAGCAGGAGCAGGGAAAAGGAGCTTCGGAGGGGAGAAAAAGGAGAGAGAGAGAGAGAGAGAGAGAGAAGGAGAGAGCGTGAGAGAGAGAGAGAATGAGAAGGAGAGAGCGTGAGAGAGAGAGAGAGAGAGAGAATGAGAAGGCGTGAGCGAGTGAGAGCTCGCTAGCTCGCAATACGCTCTGGTGACAGAAAGACGGTCGGGTCGGACGGACGCACGAACGGACAGACAGACCGACAGACGGACGCCGCTTCCCCTCCGTTTCTCTCTCGGCAGTCGGTCGCGCGTTACCGAGCCAAGTGGATGAGTTCGCGAACGCGCTCCCGCTAAAACCTCCTGCTGTCTGCCTCTCGAGCAGAGTCGGGTGTTTCGTTACTCGTTGCCTCTCGCCTTCGCCGATGCGAAGTAGAAGCCTCGTGTGCCCGCTAGCCGCTTCACCTCTCGTTCCTCTCGTGTCTGTCTAGACGCCACGCCACGCACCCGAGCTACACGGCCGCCGCAACGCGCGCGCGCCTCCGCCGTCACAATCCTCCACCTCCTCCTCGGAATAATATATACTCGTATCCAGTGTGTTTCTTGTGGCGACCCGCGGCGAGGGAAAATATCGCCCCGACGCGACACTCACGAACGCCCTCCGCCAACGAGGTGAGTACCAGCCACCCCTCCCGAGTGGGCCCAGCGTCGTTCGCTGCTCTCCGGCTCGTTACGAGGCTCGTTGGACGCGCGCGCCAGCGAACCCTAGGGTCAGCACACCTTGCCTGCATCCGCGTGGTCGTCTCTCTCGGCACGCCGTGCCCCGTTACTCTCCCATTTTTCTTACGACCTCTCTGGTCCACCGTCCAGCACCGATACAGCACCACCTACGCTGCCTACGTCCAGCAGCAACGTTTCCGTTCGTCTCTGCTCGCTGCCTGCCCAAGCTGCTCGCCGGACGAGCGCGGCAGCGTCGAGCGGGATTTCCAGCGTGTACCCCCGCGCCATTTTGAAGATGGGCACCGTCAATCGATATAGCGGCCGCCGCGCGACGAGCCGGCTTTCAATTCCGCTCCCTCTCGAGCGTAGTTTCGGCTCTTCCCCGACACGAGGCTCGCTCGCTCCGATCTTCTTTCTGCGTGGTTGTTTCGCTGCCTCGGCGGTCGAAACGCCAGGCACGCGAGCCACCGGCCTCGTTCACGATCGAAGGATCGTTGGGAGCAGCGGCCGGTTACGCCATCTTGATTCCCTCTCCCACCAGTTGGCCGGTATTAACCCCCGAACGATCGACCGATTTCGTACGCACGATTTCCAGGCCCCTACCAGTGACCTTTTCACGATTCGTTGGTATCTCGCGATGCTTCTCGCTCGGCCCTCTCGCAACCTGGTGGTGGTCTTCGCTGTTCCTCGATTTACGGGGCACGGCGCAGTGGGATAACGAAGCCGGACCATAGAAATTGGAGTTGTTTGAATCGACGCGACGCGGCGAGAAAAGTTGCAGCGGACGGGGCTCGCTTTGTCCGCTCGCAGATTTAGCGGCGTTCGCTTGTTACCATGGCAAAAGCGTGGAGCGGAGAGGAGAGGGATAGAAAGGAGATACGTTCTTGCCTTAACCCGGGTGCCTTAAACAGAGGCGACGTGTCTGCCTGCCAGCCAGCCTGCCTACACTCTCTCCCTCTCCTCCCTCTCTCTCTCTCTCTCTCTCTCTCTCTCTCTCTCTCTCTCTCTTCTTTGTACCGATTTTGCATAGCAGGCCTCTACCTGCCGTGCATTTAAAACGCAGTCAAGGCTTCCACGGAAGCGATTGTTGTCGCTCGGGGAATGGCAGCCGGTGGAGAAAGGCCGAGAAAATGCTGGCCTGCCTGTGCATGCCTGTGGATAACCTGGCTATCTGGCCAGTTGGCAGGCCACTACTCTCTGCGTGCACCTTGGCCCGTTCCTTTTCCTTCGAGTTTCGCCGCCTCCTCTGTCCCGCAAATCCGCGATCTCGCTTCTACTCTCGTCTCACCCTGTCTCACTCCGCTCCACCTGGCTGAGATTGATTTTTTCGAAGTGCCGCTCGGAATCTTTCAGCTTCGGAAGCTCCCCTCCCCACAGCTTATCGCCCGTGAACTCCGGATCCTGAAAGAGAACAGGGCGTCGGTACCAGCTCCCGATTTAGTTTCGCATTCGAATGCACCTGCGCCCGGTCGCCTTGGTCAGCGCGCAACGGTCGCGTTCCCGCGATCAGCCTCGTCAACGTTTCGCGATTCGCCACGCACTACAGCTCCTCCGTCCCTCCTTACCGCAATATCGGCAGCAACCAGTTTCAGCAACGGCGAGTCCGCGCGATAACGGGTCGTTAACTTGCCCACATCTGCCTTTCTCTCGTTTACAAGAACGAAGAAAAGAGCCGTTCCCGAGCGCTCGGGCAGACGTGCGGGCCGGAGCTGAGAGCGCTCGAAATGCCTCGCGGCTCGACCGGTTTTTCGCGAGAAAAGAAAACTGCCCACCGCACCACAGTGGGCCAAACGGCCGGTCTAGCTGGGCAAAATTCGAAATGAAGGATTTTGTTATGTCTATCTGTTGTCAAATTTGCATGAAATATGAACAATAATTGATTTTTTTTATATAAAAATTTGCCTTTTTTAATATAAATCATATTTTAATGATTAAAGTAAAAGAGTAAAAGAAGAATTCGCAAGGGAAATATAAACTTTTAAACATACATATTTGTACACATAATAATTTATTAAAAATTAAATAATTTTTCAAATATTTTTTTATTAAAAGAAATTATCATATGTGCAATGACTATACATAAGTAAACAAAGACGCGAATAACTTACAAAACGTCAAGGGTTTTTAAATTTCATGATGACAGATACGTGAGACACACTGTGTAATAAAAAACAAATAATAGATATATAAAAAGTTCCGGTACGTCAAAATATAGCTTCACGAACCTTAGGGATACCTGGTTTTAAGGTAGGCTCCGTATAAATACTGTACTTGAGTCAATACGTCCCAAGGCCTTCAGTATCTTATTACGATGTATGGAAATTCCGAATTATAGTACATGGGCAATAATGATCTATCATTCAAATTAACATGCAATTATAAGAGACGGTAGATGTAAGAAATACAATACGTAGTAGAGGTTTGAGTATAATATACCTGTGTGATAGATAATATAGTGCTTCTGAGTTCTAAACCAAAGAAAAATAAGTAATATCATTTAAAAAAAACATGGGATACCATATCTATGATTGTAGAATACACAAAAGAGCTACTCTGGACCATTTAGCACCATCCGAGACCATTCCGAGGTTTCGGAAGGTTCAACTCATGCACGACAAAGTACGCCAGCGCTTCATAAAAAGCGAAATATCTTCCAAATCGGCGCCTGTCGGCAAAACATTTTAATCAGCACTTGTAGGCGACGAATCACAGAATACAATGATATAAGGAAGAAAGCGGTCATTTGAGGACATGTTTTTGTAGGTTTAGATAAAATTGAAATACTTTGCTACGCGTCGCACATTTCTTCTGTTAGTTTTAGGTATTAAAAAAAGTATTTCCAATAAAGTAACGAAATATGTGCTTGTCACATCTTAAAATACCTACCTTACGGAACAGTATCCGAGATAGAATATAGAAAAATCCTAGCAACCGTCTATGAAATACAGTTCTGTTCGTGGTGCTGTATTCGGGGCTAAGTCAGTTCGTAAACCATAACCACGGAACGAGTATCTTTGCAGAGGTACTATAGCCATTAGGCGTTATTAAATAAATTTATTAATGTGTTTTCGGTTGCTCGAAACCTTTTCTAACAACTTGGAATAAAAATCAAAACATTTTATAGCAGTCGCCAAAATAACTTTCGTCCAGCTAGATCGGCCGTTTGGCCCACTGTGCGCTCTTTTCTCCTTACCCCACCGTTGCTTCGGTGTCTCTCGATCGCGTGTCGATCCCTGAAACGTCAACGTGCACGGAGCGTCGGTCATCGTTCTTTCCTCCTCCTGTTCTTCATCCCGGGACTCTCCGGTTGATCCGAAACACTGTTGTCTTGGCCTATCTGCGCACCGTGTTTGCACGAGTCTTTACATTCGGCTTCCAGGGACTTTGATGTTTGCACGGGGTCGAAGGGTGCACGCGGCGCTGCCACGACCCAAAAATAGCGCTCTGCTCCGGATACGCGTATATTTTTAAGCCCACTTGGGGACCCACCCTATCCCATCCCCTGCCCCACCTTTTCCACCCTCCCGCGCCACGAGAGAGCTTCTCTGTTTGGCGACGATTTCCATCGGTACACACGCGGTGTACACACGCACGTGCGGAGCCGCTCATGCATGCGGGACACGCGGCGGAATACGGGCCCCGGCGTCGCCTCGCGCCGCCTCATTCTCTCCCGGCACGCTCATAATTCTCAATTTCGAGAACAGTGGGCCGAGGGCAGATGTCCTTTTTCGAGGACGAATCGTTGGCCTAGGCTCCGCGCGCCGCCTCGAATTAGGCGCGCGTCGGCCCTGTGAAAATAATGGCCGATTGATTGAGCGAGCCACGCTGCTCCGTGGGAATCGACCACGCATCCTGCTCTCTCGCACACGGAGGGGAGACGAGTCCAGTTTCCTCTCTCTCTCCTTTTGATTGACGGGAATATGTTTTCTTTGGCATTAATGACTCGGCGACTGCGCGTCGAGTTTGAAAAGTACGGGGAGTCCTTGATTCAACGCAACCGAGACTCCGTTCACTGGGGCTCGATTGCGCACGGCTCTGAATATCTTCCACGTCGCTGGCGCGACGGGGAAAATGGTGTTTTAATGCCTCGTGCATAAGGAACTCGGGTTCAAATCTCTGACTCACACCGCAAACACGTCGGAGCTGCCTATCGTTATCATTTCCCGAGTATTCGGTGCCTTCCAGCTCACGTTCGATCAGCGTTATCCACGCCGGGCCCGCGTGCTCGTCTCGCAGCACGCGTTCGCCGAGCGCGATTCTGCCCGGCCTCTCGTTGTTACATCGTTAGAATCGCATAAACGTCGACGACATTTTCTCATTAGCATCGCCCCCGGGCCGCGTACCGTTGGAATTCAGTTCCCATACGCCGCTCCGGACGATCTTGGCGTGACATCGTCGTTAAGGCCTTAACAGCGTTCGACGGCAGTGACCCTTGAATGCGCTTATTAATCTATTGAGCGGATCTGCAGAAAGAAATCTTGGTGCACCGTTTCGTTTGTGCGCTCGTTCCCAGTGAACGGGGCAATTAACCATGCAGCCTCGAAATTGAAATCGTAGCTTGCCGTCGGCGCGTACGAAGCCTGCTGTCTAATGGACGGGGACGTAATTTCGCAACAGCCTATCGCAAACAGGTTGCCGAGGAACAATCGCCGAAGTGGATTGCAGCTGGCTTAAGGTGACTGGGTAGTCAGATCGCTCGAAAATTAAGTATTTTTTGCGGTATTAATTACATGGAGATGAACACAAATTGTGACTTGTACTTTTGGGTCATGTTTGTTAATACTATAAACAGTAAAAAAAAAATTATTTGAATAATATATACATATATATGACAGCGCTACAGTTGCCTGATACATAGGTGTTTTTCTGGAGCCGCTGTAATTTTGCAGTGATTCTGGCCGTAAGAAATTGAATTGTGAAATATCCTCTGAAATTTATACTTCGCCCCGGCCTTCATTCTGCCCTGAACCTATTAAAAAAAGAAGAAAAAATCAAAATTATAAGTATAGCGGTTGTAAAACGGCAAATTTTAAAGAAATTAGATTTTTCGCCAGGGAGAAAACAGCCATTCTATTTTTTTTTGTCGAGGTAGGAGTTTTCTCAGACTTATACTTAGGTTCAGGTCGTAACTAGACATGTTTCACATATGTGATTTTTTTTTCAAATCGATTTCTACCTCCGTTTCTTCGCAATCACTGCAAAACTAAGAGGAAATATGATTCCGAGAAAAACGCGTTTAAAGTTTCGAAAGAGGAATGAGTCTACCTGCGTGCGGGCAGAAACGGTTTTATGACGCGCTCGACCTTTTCGGCTGTAAAAATCCTCAATTCTATGCGAATTTTAACATAAACCAAACGGCATTTTGCAACAAATGCAACAACAACAAAAAATCGAGTTTCCGACTGCCGAGTTCCCTCAAGCAGCTCGCGATAGCCCAGATCTCGAGTTATCGGTCGGATCATTGGATGACTCAGAGGTACGGCACGGTCCCGTTGGCTGTTCGCCTTGTTTCCAGAAAATCGTTACACGCAGAGTCGTTGAACCGGTGTCCGCGGCGTGAATCGGAGAAACAAGTGGTCTGAATGGCGACCGACTTCCTTTCGTGTTCTTTTATCTTCTCGGTTGTACGCCGCGGCCTGCGCGAGTCGCGGACGCAAGTACGCGTATCAGCCCCGACTAATTCGCGGTAATTCCCTTGCTCCCGGGGTAGCAGAATTTCACGCGGAGTTTCTCCAGCCTCGGTCGTCGTCCGAAAGAAAGAAGGGCGGTTTTATCTCGGCGATGCAGCTCGCGACCGCCGATATACTAAATATAGGAACGACAGCGAGAGATAAATCGTAGGTAGGAGCGAGTTACGAGTGAGTTATGAGAGGAAAGGCTATTTTTCCCGCGCGAGATGCCTCCTCGAGCTTCCCACGAGCTCTCGCGATAGTTCGACACGTGTTTCGGCCCCGCCACTTAGCGCAGCTTCGATGCACCTCGGCCACGCTGAATCTATTTTTTACCCCCGCGCAACGTCCATGGTATATCCCTCGGCTTCCATGTGTTCGCTGCACTCGAGACGGAACAACATAAATATTTGTCGAGGCTCTTCCTGCTGCCTAATATACGATCGGGGCTAATTATGCGCTTCCTTTTTCCTCGCCGCGGCTTCCTTGCCCGGTGATATTTCATCGCGCTCGAAAATACACGCTCCGGACCGGGCCCCGCTGCAAACGAGCGCCGAAGTCTAGCTGGGAAATCTGATTATACCGCGCGCAGCTTCGGACATTTCTCCATTTGCATCCCCCCACCGCGAGCACATCAAAGGGATGGTGATACAATGGCCCTGGTAATGTTTGTCGTAATTCGACGGGATTTATCGCGGATCGCGAAACGAAGCGGAACTCTTAATAGCGTTCCCTCCACTCCGGTGAACCGTGGTTCCTTTGTGCAGCATGTATGTACTCCAATTTGCTCGGAAAATTCGGTCCCGACGAACGGGGGTGTCTCGATGGTACACAGGGGGGTGCCCGGCATTGTGGGCCATTATTCCGTTACGTAAGAATAATGGGAATAGAAGAGACGCGCCGCGCCCCTGGGACCGTCGATAACACGTACAATGGACGTCGAAGTGGAAAGTAATTTTCTATATCGTCTTCTGCCTCGCGCTCGTCCGTCGCGTCGCCTTCAAGCAGCCTTCTCGAGTGTGCCACCCGGTACGTGGTGGACGGAGACCACCTAACGCATTAACGCAGGCGTAGTAAAGCTGTACAACGACGCGAAAGTGCAATGCACCGTGAATAGGCTGGCAGAGACGAATGCTATTATTCAGTGACAGTGATAGGCACGCATTCGAGCCGCGTAACTTCTGCTTCGGAAAAGCTCCGCGCACGCGTTTATCGTCGACGACGTTCCATCAGATACCGCCGCGCTTGCTGGATGCTCCGCGCGGATCCACCGTGTCGTCCCCGCCCGCTACGAATTTCAAGGCGTGCGCCCCGCCGGTCTGGTGTATCGAGCAGTCCGTCGAAAGCAGAAAGCTAATTCAATTTACCTACCTACTTTCCAAGCGTAGCGAATCCGTATTCATGGAAACACGGGTGTTCACCGGTAGTCGACGGGAATTCGATCGGCCCGAATGGATAATGCCGCTCATTGCGCTCGCGTTGCGCGTCCCAACGAAAAGTCCAGCTACGCGGAAGGATTAGCACGCGGAACTACCACCCTCGATAGTCTACTTTCGATTCGCGATGGAACGAGGCATTCCGCGCACGTGCGCGTGCATCTGGTTCTCGATCGTTTTCCCTGGCCCAGACACAAAGGGCGAACCCTTGCTCGTAGCCCGAAGCTGAAGAACGTTACGCACCGTGGACGCGAGGCGGCCAGCAGCGCGTATCCATGCCACGTGGTGTTTAAAACGCAGCATATAGACTTCTTAGGGTGGCTCTTACTTACTCTTGGTAACATTTTTTTTTAAGATTTTCTTCGGGGCACTCTTCAGAATAGTTCCAAATAATTTTAAAAAAATCCGTGTAACATTTGAGCTCGTTCGGATAACGGGAAAGGGTGCTCCTGGGCCCTTAAACATTTAAATCATTATTTAACAGCTCGCGAAGTCGATTTTATATAATATCCTCCAAGTTATTGATTAAATAAAAAAATATGTCAAACAAAAGTTGTAGATCCGGGCAAGGAGCATCTTTTATATTATATTACTTTTTCTCGTGCGACAAATGGTTTTTGAAACAAGTCCGAAAAACTAAGGAAAAAAAAGTTTCCCTCAAAGGTTGAAAGTTTTTGTTGAGAATTTTTATTTTCGAGGACTATTTATTAAATATTTAAGGGGGGGCATATACCGAAATATGCGAAAATGATAAAAAAATTCTTATTTTTAGTGTTTGAGATGTCATGAATATTTCCTGAAAATTTGGGACCGAAATTCGCAAAAACATTAAGTCCCGTTATCCGATCGAGCTCAAACTTTACACGGATTTTTTTTAATTATTGGGAATTATTCTGGAGGGTGCCCCTTGGAAAATTCAAAAGTCGAAAATAAGAGCCACCCTAATACATACACGCGATGACTTCTAGTCCAGTATTCGACGTCGCCCCGCCTCGCCTGGCCGTGCCAGTTTTTCCCAGTTCTCGCTCGAACAACGGATCGCTTCCTCTCCGTCAGCGTGAGAGAACCTTCGGGATCGACCTCGGAACCGTTAGCCACCGTCCACGTCGTTTTAACGGCTCGCCAGGCTATATTCTATGACGATAATTAGAGAGACCTCGGTCACACGAAAGAGCGGCTTTCTTCATCGCGCTTTCGTCCCCCTTTGTCTTCCGAAGCGATTTCTCTTTTCGAGTGACGCGAGTCCGAAGCAGCGACACCGGCGTCCGATTTCCGTTTCGACTCTGGCGAACGACACTCGCGAGGCTGGCTAATAAAAAAAAAAAAAATCCCCCGATGAGGAAACCGCGCCAGTCTCTCATTAATACGGCCAGCCTCGGTCTTTAACTCCCGGAGAGGGATTCCTATCGTGCCAGTTACGCGCTCTTTTCCACTTTGTCTTCCTCTTTGTCTCGCGACGCGGCTAGCTTCATATATTATTCATCGCCGTCGAAGTATGCCCGGCGATTTCTTTCTCGAGCCGTGTACGGCAGCGAAAAAGCTCGGGGCGAGCGTTTCACTAGCGATGTCGCCGGTCTCGATCCCGAGGAATCTTTGCAAGCCGCACCTGCGCTTTTTCTGCGCCGACGGGCGCGCGCAGGCAGCGGCGCGATGACACAACCGCCTGTATCTTTATTAGAAATTGATTGGATCGAGCCGAGCCTTACCCGGCGCGGTGGGAATCTGGCTCGAGAAGGTCGATGCGTCTGGCGGTCGCGGCGCGAAAGGCAGCCTCGATCGCCGCTCTGCCAGTGCACCCGCATATCGATAAACGAACAAATCACGCTTATCGAGATCGAGCCGTGCGGAGTAATTTGCGCAATCGTCACCACCGTCGAAGGAAGTACGTGCGAGCCGCGCTCGGCCTGTTTTCCCCCGTTTTCGATCGAATCGATACGGATAAGCCGCGGATCAGAGAGCGTTGCTTCGGCCGCGATGAGGGGGCGACGTCCTCCGTGTGCTCACTCTCGCCGTTTGATTGCAGGTCAGTTTTACTGGACGCGCGACACCTGATCACAGCATCCGGAGCGCGCGACGAACGAGAGACAGGCGACAGAGGTGAGACAGAGGACGGACAGCGAGGCAAAAAGAGAGCAAGATGGGTGTGAGACAAAGTAGAAGGTCCGTGGACATAACGACGACGCCTAAGAAGGAGGGGGCACCGGCCGAGGGAGGTGTCGGAGACGCCGCTGCACCTGGCGATGGCAAGCTGGAGAGGATCGAGGAGACCGACACGAAGCCCACCACCAACGGCATAGCGCCGCACACGGACGTGACCGAGGATAAAGACGATGCCACAGAGAAGGAGAAGGAAAAGGAGAAGGACAAGAAGAAGGAGAAAGAAAAGGTGAGGCTCTTGGATACGTTACACTTTTTACCCCTCTTCGATCGACCTTCTCCCCTTAATCGAAATCCTTGGCTAAACCATTGCGTTGGGTGTCTAAGAATCGAGCGATTAAATTTCTGGTGAAATTGTCCAGTTGCATCGTTCCTCGTATCTTATGTGCTGGCATTTGCTCTCGCGGCAATGATTCATAGACGCGACCGTCGAACGCTTTTCAACGACTCCCACGAACCTGCTGAAACTTATCCGAACATCGGACTTATCATCGCGGAACGCTTTTTAGAATCGCCGCTGGTGATTCAGCTCTCAATCGCGGAGGACGTAACCGCGAGTGCATTTAGCTGGATTTCTTTTCTCCGGCTCGCGACCGGGGGTTATTAATTTCAATTGATTCATCGACGATGACGCCGCGCGACTTCTCGCCGCGCGTCTCGCCTCGCGCGAAAAAGCGCGCGCTCTCCGGCCGGTGACTCCGTCTAGCATCGCCCCGCGCTAGCTAAGACCGCGCACGTGCGCGTTTTCGCCGCGTACTATTCTGAGACCTGACCGAGGAGATATGCTACGTGTTTGATTCGCTCGGGACGCCTCCGTCGGCAGAAAAACTCCTATGGGCGAACCGACCAAAAAGGCCTACACGGTGGAATCGAAACACCTGGAGGGCTTTGGCAGTGGCTGCGAACGATGCGTCACGCTCGAACGGTCTCGCGCTCGCGAACCCACGCTATTTTTCGAGCAACCCCTGAACCCTCCTGGCTGTCGATGGAATTTGAAAAGCACCCGGGGAGGGGCGAGTGGCTGTCAACGGCAGACGTCACGTCCGCGAACCAGCCATCGAAAGTTCCAACTGTCGCTCTCGTCCAACTCGCATAAGCGTGTCAGTGTATTATCGCGAAAATGCTCTCCCGGCTAGACGAAACTTGATATTTCCTCGATTGAGCAACCCCGGCAGCTGTCATGCACTAGATACGCCAGCACGCGAGAAAGAGAGAGACGGCTGGTGTTGCGCCTCTTCCTTTCATTTCCGTTTAACAGCAGGTCTTTTCCTATTGCCCCGTCTGCCTCCAATCGACCGGGCCGCGTAGCCGCGAAGGCGTCGAAAGGCTTATCGCGTGTCTCCAATTTTCTCGCGGACTCTAGACGTTTTCTGGTTCCGCCGTCGTACACTCCTTGCGCTTCGTGCATCGTGCATCGATCCGACACCGCATTTCTAGACCTCGCGCGAGACGCGTACAACTAAATCCCCTGGAAAAGCGTAGCTTCGCACGCAGGTACTAGCCGTTGTCCCACTTGGCTGCGGCGGGATAGGGTAAGCAGGCCAGTAGATGGACGGTTTAGCGGATTCCGGTGTTTATATCGAGGTGGTTATTAGAAATGTCTGTTGTATTAGAAAAAATCCAAAGCTTTGCACGTAAAAATGTATAAATTTAAAGAAAAAATTACTGTAAGTAAAAAAATTAATGTATTTAAGCATGAAATTATGAAAATTCTACTCATAGCCCGGATATTATTTTTGATATTCTATGATCGATGTAGTTAATTTTTTGTTATGAAAAAAGGGTTTTTAATTTTGTTTTAATTTATCAGAAGTATGTCTTTATTATATGATTAAATAAACTAAGAAAATGGTGTCCTTACGAATATGGTAAGCTTCTTTTTACCTCTTTACAATACGTTCAAACACGTTTTTTATTAACTTGAAGGCACGAATACGCTGAGCAATCGCTACTAAGAATCGAGCGACTAGCGCATACTGGTATAAGACTGTATAGATAAATATTTTTTCGCATACGAAAAAAATTTCAATAAATATATTAATGTTTTATAAAACAACAAACGTTTTTTCTACAAAATAAAAAATCAATAATATAGAGTAAAATTCTAGTTCTTTCAATATTAACGATTAACCAACGATTCGTCCATCTACTGGGCTGCTTACCCTAGCCATCGGTTCCTAAACGCCTCGCCTAGATCCCCGTTCACGCGGAACCGATCGAACAAAGCCGATTTCATTCGTGGCGGGAGAAGGAAAGTGGCCGACAGGCCTACGCGAAATCTTTGGTTATCGCGCGGACGTAACCGCGGTATCAATTTCTCGATCTCGCTTTCACGCGCCAACCGCGTTACGGTAATTCGCCGTAAACCGTGTTATCGGTATCGAGTGTAATTGCGATCGGTGGACGGATGCGTTCGAAGAACGTAATCGCAACCATTAGCAGGTATTATTACTCCACAAGCTGCTAACACTCGTTCGGAGCCCGATTCTGTTTAAGCAATCTTTCCACTGTAACGCCCTACAAAATATCCATTGCTTGGAATTTCTTCTTGTCACAGAAAGAACGTGTTTACTAAATTGAAGTAGTTTATATTTATTAATATGTGTTTTGAGAATGCAACATTTTTTTCCATATCTTTTTAATGCCCACTTTGGCTCGAAAGCAAGCATTAAAAATATATGATTTTTTTTTGTATTTTCAATACGCGTATACCCCTTCGTTGACATACTTCTTTTGTCGATCCACTTTGCGCCTGGGTGGCTCAGACCCAGAGCAATTTTTGAGCGACTGCCATTCCGATCTAAAGAATCCAATCGTAATGAAAAAAGTCGTGGATTAATATGTATTCCAATAGCTTTTCAATTTAAAATTTATCACAGTTTTTGTAAAAAGAATCTAGCGATCATACGTCGAAGAAAATGAAGAAAATCTTTAAAAAATTGTAACTTTTACAAATTTCAATATTAGGAGCTAAAAATCTACAGAGTTGTTGTTCAGATATAATATTTTGAGAACAAAAAAATAGTTTGCAAGTGGATTTTGGAAAAAAGGTATTTATTTTCCATATAGAAAGTACAGAGCATCAAAATCAGCTTATGTTAACAAATAAAAATTCTTTTTGTGACAAGAATAGTTCCAAACATCGGCAAATTGTTTAGTGCGTTACAGTGGAAAGACCCGTTAAAAGCCATTCGTCCATCTCTCGCTTTACACCAGTAAGGTTTCAACGCTTCGCCATTGATCGTTCTCCAAGCGCGTGCTTCGCCGTTTAACGAATCACCCGTAAGCTGTGCATCAGCGAAAAGATCGAAACACTGCTGTCGAGTGTCAAAGTTTCCCTGAGAAAAAGCTCGAGATACCGTTGGACAGTGGCCGAGGGATGTTTGCACAGGTGCTCGCGCAGGTAACGCGTTCCTGGCTAACTGTAATCGCGTCTCGCCGCGTACAAGCGCATACCTAACTGTCCTAGACGAATAAATCTTTTGTCCCGTCTTCCTTTGACGACGGACAGTGGGGTCGTTTGTTCCGCAGCAGCCGCGAGGTGTATTGAGAAACGCTCGCGCTGCCAGCACCACTGGGATCTTGCAAAATCTCGAGGCAGGTGCGCGGCCGCTCCGAGAGTCCTCTCGCTCGTTCCTCGTATCGAACACCTGCCCTTGATGCTTCGCCTCGGTCATTTATTTTTCGCCAGGATCTACGACGCCGCCGCGGCAGCAGCCAGTGTTTCGCGAATAATTTAAGATATATCTGCGGGCAGTCTTTGAGAGAGTGGACAAACGAAGAAACGAGCGAGCCGAGCCTAATGGAAAGAGCAACGCATACTTTGGTAACCTTGACCATGCAAATTAACGACGCGGTGCACGCGGGCCGCCAAGCATCGCGTGCTCCCTCCGCTCAATTAAAAGGTACTTTCGAAGCCGCGGGCGTCGCCGCCGCTCCGCGCGATTTCCTCGGCTTTTCCACGCGGGTTTCTTTCGCGGATCGACGAAAGCAGCCGGCGCGCGGAATAATCTCGATATCGCGGCCCCGTGGCAAAAGTGTGCTCGCGTTACCCGAGTGACCTGAATTCCACGCTGATAGTTTTATTTCGTAGGATAGTGCAGGCCGGATCACGCGATGTTTTAGACGCTGCTTTATGCAGCGTAAACCATCTCGATTGAGAAAGAGAGAGAGAGAGAAAGAGAGGGAAATTGTTCCCGCGTGAATCATCGCGGTCGGTTTATTAATTAATCCGAGACGCGACTCATCTGTTTGCCTCCGCTAATTAAAACTGCGCGCCGCTGGAATTCCATTGGAATGCTCTCTGGACAGTGCGCCAGCAACGACTGTCCGCTGAGTAATCTTAAACGCGATTTGACTAATTTCTACCCGCGTTCTTTCTGCGGCGCTAGTCACCGGGCGATTGTTCCGTGATCGCTTGGCTCGAAACGAAAGCAAAACCGAGCAGTTAATGACGCGTTTTCGAAAGAGTAGTCTGGCTGGCGGAGGAGAAGGAAGGAAGGCTTCTAGAAGTCTGTCTAGAGGCTCGAGAGGAGAGGAATCGATCACGGAAGGCGCGCGATTATCCGCACGAAACTCGTGGATATGGTATTCTTATCCCGTCCGCCACTTTTCAGCCTCTCTTTCTCCGAGCGCGCGCTAATCGCCGCGAATTCCTCGCTCGGGGAATCGCGTTGCCGCGCGCAAGAACGCCGCATCGTTCGGCAACGTTCCCGCGACTACTCGCGGAGACACGCGAGGACCCGAGAGCTGTAGGACTTTTAGTACCTGCTGGCTGATTCAGCGGTGAGGAATTCGTCGCAGAACACTGCACCTGCGCTCGATTCGTCCTTCGCTGCGTCCTCGGGGCCGCCCGCCGTATCATTTCTTCGTATTCCGATATTGCCCGATCGACAAACGCAGATCTCTCATCGGCCACGCGCAAGGTCCCTGGCGCCGAGCCGCTCTTGCAGGGGCTCCCTGAATATCAAACCCGAGATAAGCCGTTGGCATTCTTTTATTTATAACGCGCCGCGCGCCTTGCCATGAATATTTACGCCGCGGATGAAGAAAACGCCTAGAAAAAAGGCTACGAGCGCCGGATGGATCGTACGCGCATCTAATCCGCGCTCCTCTTGGAAACGAACTCGCCACCGAGGATGGGTCGAGCAAACAACCAGCCCCGGCTGCTTGCGTTTATCGTTGACCCCAGGTTCGCGGGTTAACCGAAGGTCCCAGATACGGAGAATCGGAATCGACGGGGAAAGGGAGAGAGCGTGCGATCGATAGCTGAAATCATCCGCGATTCACCTTTCGCGTTCCTTGATCCTTCGAACGTCTAGCGGTATCTACCCAGCTTCCAAGGGAAGTCGGAAATTCATCGGCACGCGTGGAAATGATATTGCGACGGTAAGGGTCGCCCCTGGTTCTCCCGGCCGCGCTAGAGACCATTTGTTTCCTTTCTTCCCGGTGCCGGAGCTGCGATACCGCGATATCCACGAGCAGGACGCCTCGCCTGGCCGACCAGAACGAAAATAACCGGATATTTACATAATATAATGCGCGTTGGAGGCGATGGAAGATTGTTCGGTGCCGAGGAGAAATAAAGGCGTGTCGCAGCTTTTGTTTTGCCTCTGTTATCGAACGGGTATGACCTGTGCGTGCGTCCTCGGGCCTCTGGAACTGGAGCTCGCCTCGGTAGCCAGCTTTTCACTTACAGCGACCTTAGATAATTACGTCGGTCCGATTGTTTGCTCGATTAGCGGCGCGGTATAATAGCGTTGGCTCGTTCGCAACCGCGCCGCGAGGGGGGGACTCGTAAACGATGAAACGGAATTGTTCTGGAGGATTTGCATCGGTAATAAAGCTGGCCGATGTTTACGCGATCGCAGGCGTTAAAGACCCGTCTCGGCCTCGGCCTGGCTGGCAAACAATGCTCGCTCCCCGCTCCATCGTTTTCCATTAAACCAGCATAATGCGCGCTAAACGTTGGACGCAATGATTCATAAAGTAAAATAATTCAGCATCGCGCCGACCAGGAGCACGATACGCGCGTGTCGCTGGTGTGCTCGGCCAGGAGATAACGCCACGGGCGTTTCATCGCCTCCGAGAATTACCCGATCGAACAAATGACGCACTCTCGCGCTTTCCCTCCGTCACTGTTGATCTTGACTCGATCACGCCGCTCCAATCTTTAATCACTTCCGTCCAGCTATCTGGTGTACGTAATCTGAAAATCGAAGAGTCGCGAACCGTTTCACCGAGAAGATTATATGACCGTAAAACGCGGACCCTCGGTCGGTCATACTTTCTCGTTTGATTAAGCAGCGAAGGGGTGAAATCGGTTCACCGGGGCCGCGAGTAAAAGTCGGTTTATACAGCCACCGAGTCCGTGCCGTGACGGGCCCGGACCAGTCGAGCTCCGGACGGGCCCCGAGATGCAACCTGTCGTGGCGTATCCGCCTCAGCGTTGCCGGATTTCTCAGCTCATAATGTTCTGTCATTAGCTTTCGTTTGCTCAGAAGGGAAGATCCCGAGGTGTAACTGTGACTTTTCAATGAACTTTTGCAGTCTGATAGGGCTTCACATGCTGAAGGTACTGATACACTGGTCTTCACTGGTCGAAGATTTGTTCAGAACTGATTAGGCACTCGCTTTCGACCAACTAAAAAGGCTTAGGCAATAAAGTCATGAAGCTACACCTCGGGACCTTCGCTTGTCAGGTATGACTCCTCTAGGTAAACCCGGGAGAAGCGGTTGTGCCGGAGAGTTGGTCGAGTCGCTATATTTCAGACTCTATACGTAAAAATGCGTTAAACCGCAGACCAGTTGCTTCTCTAGAACCCAAACAGTTGAATGATTAGCGTCATTTCGCTTCCTTCTGTGTTTTCCTGGAGCATAAATTCCAGCAACGTTGCACTTCGACATGGCACGGACTCTGCCCGTCCGGCCCGTCGTCTCGAAGAGCGGCCCACCGAGCCCGGGCCCAGCGGGGAACGAGGAGCCGCCGAGTTTCCACCGAGCTCGGCGGTTCCTCGACGTCCATAAGCTTACCATAGAGGCTCGGCCCGTCACGGCCCGGACTCGGTGGCTTAACTCGCGTCGAGGAGCTCGGACGCTACGCGATCCCGTCGTCAGAGAACTGCTGATCGTCCTCTGTAATCCGAGATTTTTGCGGTTTCATCCCGTACGGCGTACGTGGTCCCCAGCCGCAGCTGTCCCGTTCCGATAAGTCTCGCGACTGTTACTGCGAGCTGCTCTCCCGCTTTTTCCCCGTGTCCGTTCCTCGACGAATTTCTTGCCGCTCTCTCCTCGCACGCGCAAACACAAATTGCTTCCCCGACCGTGCACGAGACTCTTCAATGGCAAAGATCTCGGTCGCCGGAAAATTTCTTCGCCTCGATGGCGCAACCCATCGCAGCGGTTCGCGTGACCGATGGCGAATCCTCGCCCAGAAACAACGGCAGCCCGTTATTTTTACGGCGTCTCACAGTGTTACGCGTATAGGGGCGTTCCTGGACAAAACTCAGAACTCCTGAACTAATCAGTTCTCGTCCTAAGCACCCTAATACTTTTTTTAAAGAGAATATAAAAAAGCATCGATTTTTGTAATGAATTTCTAGTATCACTTTTGACAACAAATTAGCATTCAGCAGAAGTTATGGGTAACATTGAAACCTACGTTCCTTTATTAACATTTTAAGGTACAAGAATTTGTGGATCGAACGCTTCGGATTCTTCACTTTTGTCCATTACGCGTAACACTGTGCGTCTTCCGAGAAGATTTCCATTCAACCCATTCCGCTGGCTTGCCCATCCATTTATCTCGATTCGCGATCCAATTGTCGCGTTTCGCGTTCGATGTGTCTGTTGCGCCTCGAGCATGGCGCGTCTCGAGCGTTGGTGGGGCGATGAGAAAACTTTGTTTTACGGCTAATAAAAGCTCTTGGAGCGAAACGGAACGGAACGATTCCACTCGGCGAGCTTTACGAGCCACGAGTACGTTTGGGGTAACGTGTATCGGAGTCGATGGTAAATAAGTAAAGCGTACGCGCGTGGAGTAGTATTTTGCAATTCGGGCTCACCTGCTCCCCCCCACGTGCTCCAGAGTTCCTCGTCGAATTCGCGATGTTTGGTCGCTCCGCGAGCAGCTGAGGACAATTTTCGCCGCGTTGGGGCATTAATATGCGGACGGGGGTCGGCTCTCTCCACCTTAACTTTTGAAACTCAGCTTATTTATAACGGGAAGGTGTATTGACTGGATTCTCCTTCTGTTCGCAGCCAGATGAGGTAAAAGCCGAGGAGACGAAGCAGGAGTCCACCGGCGAATCTCCCGCGGAAACGGTGGAGGCCACGACGCCCACGGAAGCCACCCCCGCTAGTCCCAACACCGCAACTTCTCCAGACAGCAAGGAAACCAAAAAGAAGGACAAGGTGAGATCGATCGCAGCGAAATAACAGCCGATGGGCAGCGGGACGAAACTCCAACTGATTGCATGGCGGTTAGAGGTCGTAATTTGCGTGGAGGGCCGCCGCTTCCTGGGAGCGCGACTCTCGAGGCTCTCCAACCGCCAGATGGATCATTTCGTCGGCGACGTGGCGCGCGTACGCACGCGCCCTTGCAATTAGAGAAATAAGACAGCGCGTAATGAGTCCCCCGATCATTATCGATGCCGTTTCCTCGTTCATAGATGAAGAAAAAGTGGTCCTTCAGGTCGATCAGCTTCAGCAAGAAGGACAAGAGCAAGCCAGCCCGCGAGGAAGCGCCCAAGAATGGAGACGTCACCAAGGAGGAGCCTCTCGCGGAGGTGAGTACAGAAACTTACCTTATCGGGTTCGCTCTTCTTGTGTCGCTGCAGAGCGTAGAGCGAACGACCACGGGCGACGCAAGAACACCGGCCGACGGTGCCGTTAATTGTATCGTCCTGTCATCTTCGGGGGAGAAACGACCCGCCTCGTCCCGTTCTAGGCGGGCGGGGGTGGCCAGGGGGATCGAAAAAAGCCAGCAGGCGCATGTACATATGTTCGCTACAAAATAAAGGGCACGGGCAGGCACGCTCAGCTGTTGCTCCGAGCAACCGACGTTCCGTTGATTCATCGTGGTGTGTATACCTATAAAAATTCGCGCCGCTCGCCGGCAGATCGATCGAACGGGTACGACCAGCAAGCTAGCTCGGCCGTCCGCGAACATAATGGCGAGGCCGGCGTAACGCAGGGCAGATCGGTGCTCGCTCGAGCGTGATTTGTGCTCTCTTCGATTTCAAGCAATCGGTACGTACAGCGTGCCGCGCACAGCGGCGTAATCGAGAACGACCACGCGATAACCGTCACGGATCGAAAGCTCCGCGCGCGCGCTCCGGTGTTTAATTGGCCTCGAGATGTCCAATAAATCCTCGGGCCTCTCGCGATTATCAGAGATTTATTTCGCGGAAAAATGATAAGCGAATAGTGGAACGATCGACGTTAACAAAGTCAATTATAATATCCAGCCCGGGCCGGCGATTTTTCCTCCCCTGGGTGTTTGTCGGATATTTATGGAGCGGCCTCGATCGCCGGCTGCGAAAACGCTGCGCCGCCTGGACGCGTCCGAGGAGCTATCATTAAGGAGCGTGGGGTTTCGATTCCTCTGCCCGCGACTTCTTCTTCTCCCTTTATCGCCGATCGAGATCTCGCCTGGACACATCGACCTCTCGCGGAGCGGCGCAATTAACGAGGCGCGGGTACTTGACCAACGGCCCGTGTTCGAGGACCTATCGAGATCTCGGCCAACGATTCCAAGGACGAAGGGCACGCCAAGTGTCGGAGTAGGTCGGCGAGCAGTGTGGAGCCGCTTAATTGGACTTAGAATCCGGCGAGCTCTTCCGTATCGCGAGGAATGGAGGAGAGGAGGGAAGCTCGTTCCGCGACGTAGTTGCCCTCGCTATAAATCCGCGAGCGAGCGGATGTATAATAAGTAGCGAGAGGTTGGCCTGTCTCCTTTTTCCCGTACCTCCCTCTGGCTGTCGAGCCTAGCCGCGTGTAGGCGAACCGTAGCCTCGAGATCGTCAGGGCTAATCTCCTCGTTCCTTTACCACCTTCTTCATCTTCTTCCTCCTCTGCCTGGTCTCTGTCCCGCGCGCAGCACGGCCGCTCGGCCGCAGACTCTTCTCCCTTTCTTTTTCTGCAACCTCGCCGCGGCCAGAAAGAGTGGGAAGGGCGTACGGCCCGTGACTCATCCTTCTGGTTCGTCGTACCTCGCGAGTTTCGTGATAGGCCGCCATGGAGAACCGGCTCCGAGTCACTGAATTATCCCCCTGGCTTCTCTCTCCGTTCCCGCTTCAGGGCTGCTCCTTCTCGTACCCTGCGCCTCTCCCCTCGTCCTCCCAGAACACGTAATCGCCGTCGTCGTCGTCTGCTTTCCTGGCCTTGATCGAAGGAAATAAGTCGTCCGTAGCTGTCTATGCTGGTAAAATTGACTGGTCGAGTCTGCCGTGGGTCCCTCGCTCGACACCCTCTTCCTCCGGAGCTCCATCGCGACTCGAATGGGTTAACGAGCCTCTGCTCGACGCGTAACGTTATAAATACTCCGGCGGATGAGCGTTACGTTTCCATTTATCGCCAAGACGATCGATCGGAAGATGATCGATGCCCTCGTATCGGCTTCGTTAGACGCTCAAAGTACACGTCCGTGTTCAGTCTCTGGCGGAGACATCTCACTACGCATCGGCAAGTCCTCGTGTGCCTCTCGCTGCCGCGGCTTTCACTCCCTTCGAGCAGGCCGCATTCCGAGTGATTAAGGGAGCCGCGAGTAGTGGTGCGTGTGATTACACGGCTCGTAATGGCGGGATGTCATTGTGCCTGCGGTGTTATGACACCAGCCTGCAGAATGACTTATTGCTCTCCGCCTTGTTATCCCGTATTTCAGCGGGTATTTTGTACCATCCTCCTCGTTTGTTCGCTGGCGTTACGTCGAGTTCCGTTCAGCCCGCTTGATCGTTTGATCGCTGGATCGTTGAACGCGTTATCCTCGACTCGTTCCTCTGTGCTCGCGCCTATTACGCGCAGCCCGGCCGATCCGAGCGGCTGACCTCTTGGCTGCTGGTTTATCCCCGGCGCGCGTGCATCGTCGCCGCTCGGATTTGCGTGTGCGGATCTTTTTTACAGACGAGGACGACTACGCGCGCGGTGTGGTCCGCCGTGCGGTCCCAGCCCGTGGAATGAGAATGGGAGTGGTGGGCATGTATTCTTCGGGGCACCGTCCTACGGGACACGGAATCATAATCGTGGGACACTCGCCAAACATGGATGATCCTTAGCCCCTTGCTCAAATTCTGGAGTCGACTAAGACTTTCGGGAGAAGTCTGTCTAAACTCGATATCGTTAGGGGAAAGTGGGGCATAACCGGGTACCTAATGTATTTTTCCTGCTAGCATAAAGTCAGACGGCAAAATAAACTTTTGGCAGCGCTAGGAATCTTAATTGGACCTTACAGAATCAGAAAATCAGAGTTCTTATATAAAAAAAAACTGTTTGGCTCACAGGAAAACAAGTTTTCTCGGAAGTATGCAAGTACCCGGTTTTACCTTATAGGTGTGGGTAATACACCGGGTATGTATTAAAAAACGCATAAAATATGAGATAATTATAACACCTTTATTACCATTACTTTAGAAACCATAAAGGAAGGTTTTTTTTACAAATATTAATATGTATATAAATTTATTTTAATTTATTTAGTGAACAGAAAACACAAATAAAGGTCTCGTCGCCCTCCTCAGCATTTGTGCAAATCTCATGAGCCCACCCGTGGCAGACAATGCATTGAATCCACTTTTCCTGGGACTTGGAATGAATGAAAAGTTCGTCACAAAATGTGCAAGGTTCTTTCGTAGATAATTGCATCTTTACTTTATCTTTTTCTTCATTTTTTTTGTAGTCTAGGGTTAACTTCGCTCCTGGTTTTACCCAAATTTAGCTTGGTGGAATTTATTCCGAAGACAGATCCTAATTTCACTGGACTAATACATAGAACTACCCGGTTTTGCCCCAAATGAGGTGATTTACTAAAGAACCAGGTAAAACGTCAAAATACTGTGTAAAATCTACAGAATACAATGCAGTACTTACCGTAACAGATCCTTTACATCCAAGTGGTATAAAAAAGGCAATTCACCAACGTAACACTGGAACTTTTCAACTCGAAATTTTTAAACTTCTCTGAATGAAAAACTACGACGGTCTTTGCGCTGCGATTGATCTCATACCGTCGTGAGATCCACCCGAATGTAACACCATACTTTGGCTGCATATCACAACTCTAGTCTTAGAAAAACAATGGCACCCGGTCTGACCCGCGTACCCGGTTTTGCGCCACTTTCC
Organism: Andrena cerasifolii; assembly: GCF_050908995.1. NCBI lineage: Eukaryota > Metazoa > Arthropoda > Insecta > Hymenoptera > Andrenidae > Andrena > Andrena cerasifolii. The sequence continues at coordinate 9,306,585 of NC_135124.1, read as the reverse complement.
CCTACTCGTGCTTATCACCATCGCAAATAGAGGAAGATCGTCTCCATTCCGGACTATAACATAGGGCAAGCTTGATTCTCGGCGATTCGCCACGCCGTTTTACGCTCACTCCGAAATGTTCTGCATCGATTCAAAGCTGGCGCAAGGTAAGTTCAGAGACCTTTAGTTCGAAAGGAAGGGAGCAATTATGGCGCAAGCTGGTACTCAGGGGGGCGCGAAGCATCGACTCGATTTCCTACGGGAAGTGGGACATATCTGTCAGAGAAATCGGTAATGGGCCTGCAGGAGAACCGGCCGTCTACGGTTCTGTCCGCTCATTGTGTTGGCCAGCAGAGCACGGTTCAATGGCCCAAACTTCCCGGATACGCTTACCTCGACGGCGCGTTATTTTGTCGCGAAAAAAGCTCACATGGCTGGTTCGCGAGTACCGACTCTCGACGCAGCCGTTAGCCACGCGGCTGTCGCATCGACGATCAGATTTCCGTGTCCTACTCCAGCTTCATCCACCGTCAGAGCGTCTGGGGTACTCCTCGCGAGTTCGTTGCAAAGTCCTGTGGTCTTTTGCTCTTCCCTGTTCCGTTCCCTTTACCTACCCGTTTCGGTTACGTTGCAAATTAACGGGACTAGTCGAGTCAGATCCAGGGAGCATCCGGAGTAATTGGCGCCGGAGCTGACCGCGTCACTGCTCGCAAAATCTTCGCTATTTCCGCGTTGACGTGCCGCAATGTCAGCGCGATAAGGGCGCGGTCACCTGTTAAAAATAACGGAGCTTCTAATTTATGTACTATCCGTCAGGAGACGTAATTTGCGCGGCGAAATAAATTCACGTAATCGCCCCTCTCCCCGGTATCGCGCCTATCCCGATCTCGACCCGGTCCGCGCGTTCTCCGCTAACATTTTATGCGATCGTAAACAAGCTGGTAACGGCGCGAGTAGGGAACGCGTAGGAGGGAACGTTAGATCGAGGGGTAGCGTTTCTATTACCGCGACGACCTATTCCGCTGCCTGCGGGGGCAGGGAGGAGGCCCTCGCCTGTTTGCGAAACGCGCGCGAGCCTCGCCTCGAATTTTATCTGGCAGGTCGCGCCAGCTTTTGCCTTCGGCGGTAATCGAATCCTCTCCCGTACGTGATCTCGCCTCTGCTCGTAGCTAAAGGCGATTGCCAGGCCCTCGTCGGAAGACGCACCATTGGAAGGAAATCCCCCTCGATGGCCGAACGGGCTAGAAGTGGTTTCCATCGACAAGGAAGACGGAGACAGGGTGGTGAGGATCTCCAAGGGGCGCGGAAGGATCCCTCGAGAGTCTTTCCGTCTCGTGTCCCTGGCTTCTCGCACCTACGCGAATGACACATTGTTTCCAAGCAGCCACCCTCGCGCAAAGCGCTGCGAGAGAGGCTGCGTGGAAGGGGTGTGGTTCGCGCGGGCGTGTGCCTCGTTCTTTGTCCCCTCGACGCTGGAAACTCGCTCGTCGTCCAGTGCGGGGAGCCGGAGTTCTTCGTATATCCCGCGGCTGGCTGACTTTTATTGTAAGGAGTTAGAAAGGCGATACGGGGTGTAGCTGGAGGACGTAGGAGCACTGCGCGGTAGTGTGCAGCGGTATTAATTAGCGCGACGTATAGTAGGCGAGGAGGAGGGTGGTTGGACGAGGCTGACGGGGGTGGATGGGTGGAGGTGTAACGGCAGCATCGAAGGCAGAAGGTTGCGGGTTCGCCTCGCGTGACTCAACCCCGAGGAAAAAAGAAAACACCTGTGCACGAGGGTTAAGGGCAGACTACGAGAGAGTTTGGCGAGCGGCGCGTACGACGGCAAGGGGTGAGAAAGACTTTCACTAGCTCCTTTGTTCTAACTGTTTCATGGTCACGAACCTGGGCGCGTTTCCTTTCTTTTCCACGGGCTCCGCGTAATCGGTAAGTCGACGAGTCCACGCGAAAGAATAACCGGGAAATATATACCACCGATATCCGTGGCCGTGCGAGTGTTTCGGACGAATTGTTCGGAGCCGGCCCTGTGGCGCTCGGGCAAGAAACGGAGCGATTTGTTGGAGGCAAGGAGGCCGACCGTAACGCGTCCGGATGGTACAAATTTATGTGACAAGTGACGAGATACGGCGGCCTCCTCTCGGCTGCTCCTCTTAAAATATGTCGCAGCCGCAGTTGCACATGCAACGGTACATGCATGCACCGAGGACGAGGAGAATACGTGGCCTGGCGTGCAACAGTGGCAAAAGATCGGGTGGACGGTTAAAAACCGGTTTGCTTCGCCGCGGAAGGCGTCTCGGTAGTTTCTACTGGCTTCGATTTCATTCCTAATGGCCCTGATGAAATTCATCCCACGACCGTTCGGGGAGCTCGCGATTGCGTCGTCGCCATTCCCCCCCCCCCCCCCCGCGCAGCCGACATTTTCCCCCAATTACCTAACGCTGTACCTGCGGGCTCCCAAGCGGCCGGGTAGAACTTTGTTCGCTGTTGATCCGAACGGCTGAGGTAGAGAAGCGAGAAACCCGCCAACTCTTTATATTGCCCTGGCGAGGGTAATTGCGCGAGTAAAAGTCTGCGCAAAAAGATTCCCAAGGAACTTGATTCCGCTCGGCGTGTGCTCCGCTCGATTCCTCTCAGCCAGCGAAGGCAACTTCGAAGGGATGCCTGGACGGAGGTAGGGGAAAAACAAATCCTCTCGACGTCGAGCGTTTCGCAAGCCCTCGAATCCCCGACAGGCAGGTCCTCTAATCGCGCGGTTGGCGCAAGCAAATCGCCAATTAAGCCGACGCAGCGGCCGGTTAATGAGACCGCGATGAATTCGCCGGAAGAAAGAGAAAGGGGACGGCGGGATTTCACGTTTCAGCGTGCGTTCACGGTGGCGCAGGAATTCGGCAGGTGTCTCCCCAGCCCGGCGAAAATCGAATATCTGTCTCCTTCGGTTGCCTCGCGTCCCTCGGAAAGCCACTTTCATTCGTCGCGATGAAAGCTCTGTCCTCCCTTTTTCCCCCATTCTTTTTTTTTTTATTTCCGCTGCCCGATCTGTCTTGTCCAATCTTCTTCGGTTCGCTCGTTCCCTTGCTATTAGCTGGGGAGGTTTCCCCGCGGTCTTCAGCCGTCGCGTTTCAAGTCTGCGGACTTAACTGCATGTTAGCGGTGCATGTCTATGATCGATTTATACCGTCACGGTTCTCGTGACAAACTACAACCGCGTGACAAAACAGCTGTTCAATATTAACGTGCAGTTTTTGTCTGCGGATAAAAACCGACAGGTCGAAATTGAAAAAAAAATGAAAGAACTTACTATTATAATATTATATTTAAACGTTGCTCTGGCGAAATTGGTTCCCTCGTTATTGGGTTTTGCTTTGTCAGATTATTTTTTATTAAAGTTAATAGTTCATCATACGTTTTCGTGTCTATTCTCAAATAATTTTTTAAATCATCGGGTTCATTATCCCTTAATTCTTGCAGTAATTGAATGTGACTCGCAAGGGAAGATCCCGAACCTGGAAATTTAAAATATTCTGAAACCTTGTGTATAAGTAGGGGATTTCCTGCTGATTACAACGCAATTTTTGTTTGCTATCCAAATTCACTCTAAGGGGGTGCAATTGACCCCTGAAAATCCGGTTATTTTCCGATTTTGCGTTGTAACTCGTGAACTGTAAAATATTTTTTTTCACAAATGATAGATCTAATTAAAAGAAGTAACTTTTGTCTTGAAACTTTTTCTCTATCGCTTACAGTTCGCGAGTTATAACACAAAATCGGAAAATAGCCGAATTTTCAGGGGTTAATCTCACCCCGTTGGAGTGAATTTAGGCAGCAAACAAAAATCGCGTTGTAATCAGGAGGAAATCCCATATATATTCACAAAGTTTCAGAATTTTTTGAATTTTCGGGTTCGGGATCTTCCCTTGTCAGACGGTCCTTTTCAATTAAATACTTTTTTACCCATTTTTTACGATTTACAGGAGCATTATTTATATAATAATTATTATGTGGAGAATTTCACATAATAAATATTTTGTTTAGTATACCACCAGAAATATAAGGCTACATTTATTGCTTACACGGAAAAACATTATATTTTTCAAGAAGTAGCCAAAACTGGTACAATATCTTAAAGTGGCCACAAGTGGTGCATCCACCCTACGTTCAAACATATTTCCTTTCGTGCAACTCCGATCGAGTCTGCATGACAACTGAGAAAACTTTCAGCAAAACGAAAGTACACAGTTTCGATGAAATCCGCGGATAAACCAACTGTTTTCATCCATTAACGCGCAGTTCTATCTGTGACCGATTTATCCAACGTGATTTCTCTGTGAACTTTCGTCCTATCTTGCTGGGTATTTGCAGTTTTGATCCGCCGCAGACTTTGATCGCGGACTTCATCCGTCGCGGAAACCACCCCTCGCGTGGCCAGCTATTCCGTTCGCGCTGGTCGGGCGACAAGCAGGGGGGACGAGTTAGAGACGAGGACACGTTCGTTCCTAGTGCCAATCGCATTTCGCCTCGTGCCACGCGTCCCTCCTCGCCAGCTCGCGGACAATGCGACAGGTGGAACGCGAATAAAAAGCACGAAAGTTGCGACAACTCGCGCGGCGAAGAGGAGCCGTGGCGCGCGTGCTCCGTGCTCCACGAGGTTACCTTTCGAGGTTCGATGACCGGTCGTATAAATACTCGGCGTCGATTCGAATCAATACTGGCTGCCGGTTCGGGGATTTTTCCATCGAACCGCGATCGAGCACCGAGTGCAAAGACCTCCCTCGTCGACGCTCCCCCTCGCTGAGAGAACCGAAAAGGAAAGTCGCTGTTCACTGTTCTCTAACGGAACTGCTTAATCTTCTTACGGCGGATTACGCGAGCGAAGCGGACTTTCCTCTTCGTCGAAAACGGAAGCCTTGAGAACGGGAACAAGCGCCTTGGGCGTCTCCGGCGCGGGAGAGCAGCCGCGAGAACAATCGATAGATTCGTGGGTGCGCGTGCACGTGTCGCTGATGAATCTCTCAAGGGGCTAGTAACGAGTCGTAAAAGATGGAAAGTTAACGAGCCGCCCGGGCCCCTCTTGACAGTCGCCTTTCAGCCTCTCCACGGAGCTGCCTGTCGTCTTCGATTTAAATTCAGTTAAAAAGAACCTCTACGAGCCGACGAGAGGGACAAATAGAAAGGGACGAGTTAGGTATACGTTTCATTGTAACCAAGCACAAAAGGAGTCCACGACCCGGCTCGGAGGGCCACGTTTCACCCGTTCGATCATCCTTTGACTTTCCCATCCGCGATTCGGGAAAAGATCGCTCGATTATACGCGGCCGAATTCCCTTATCCAAATGTCACTTGTGCAATCTCGCCCGAGAAAGAGGGGGACGCCGTTTCCATTTGTGCTCCCATAAGGAAAAGGAAGCGCCCTTTTCCCTCGGCCCTTTGTCTCGCTCGCCGTCTCCTTGCGTCAACCTAGACGTCCGACTATTTCCTTCGATTCCGGCGGTCTATTTGACGCATAAATTGGATCCCGGGATGGTGTGCGAGTGGGTGTGCTCGAGCAGCGTGCTGTCGGCGCACCAGAGGGCTTTTCGTTCCCGTACGTTTCCCTCTGACGTCTTATTTCGCTGGCGGAGAAAACAATACGCAATTACAAACTAATCAACCTCGAGGCGAACGGCTGGCGAGCAGCCAGAACTGTTGAACGCTCGACCCCTCGCTGGTGCCTAGAAGCCATCGGGAGGCTGTTTGGATTAAACGGATTACCTGAAGAGCCTCTCTCCGCTGCTGTCGACGAAACAGTTCACGTCCCGTTTTTCTTCACCCCGCCGCTGTCAGCACGCGGACTCTCCCACCGCGGATTAATCGACTGTATTCTCGATGCGCCCGGTCTTTGCAGTTAAGCAGAGTCGTCGCGTCCGATAGCAACAGTTTCGGGATATTGCGTCACTTGGAGACGCTTAATCGACCAGAGTGGGGGTGAGTCGAGCCCAATATAGTATCGCGCTGCGTCCCGTAATCTCCAGGGCCAAGTCTGTTGCGCAAATACCGCGCTTACGCAGTTTTCTTCCCCGTGTCCCACGGTCGATAACGAGACAGACGATCGGCGGCGAAGAAGCTTCGCCCGCGACTCCGTCTCAATCTCCTCGGTGCCCCGAGGCGCTGAAAAGCGCTTTCCATTGGTCGATCGGTCGGCGCGTTAACGAGCAGGCCGCCGTATTACGCAATCTCGGGAGAAGCAATAACAGAGGGAAGGATTTTTCGTGCTCCCTCTTCTCGTCCAGAATTAATCTCTCCCCGGTCGCGGAGCGGGGCTCCTTCTCGCTGAAAAGCCGTAACGCGAAAGGAACGATCGAAGGGGGCAGGTGGCTGGACGAAGCTGGCTCTGCGAGTAGGTAATCAAGCACCTCCCCTCGGCGAGATGCTGAGAAGAAACGGGGAGCCTAGCGCGCTCGCCCCGCGCCAGCCGGAAAACTCATATTTTTATGAGAACACCCTCCCTGTCCCCACCCTATCTTGTCCGTTTCAATTCACTCGGTAACGCGCCGCGACGGGGCACGGAACGAGGAAATAAAGCACCACGCCCCCGTGCGCCGTTGGAAAATTAATTTGGTAAATGTGGCGCGCGGTTGTCCCGCGATTACTACGCCCGCCGCTGCGCCTCCAGTGCGGCCGTTTTATTCGGCCAACGCGCCGGAAAACTGTGCCGGTTGAAAGACCTCCCCGTCGCGCAGATCTCAAACCTCGTTATCACTTGACGTCATCGCGATTGCTATTGTATTAAAAATACCGAATGACGAATATATGCACGTCCTTTCGCCGCTCGCTTGCCCCTTCTTTATTTATAAACCGCTGTATCAGACGTGACACACTTGGCGTCCGCATTAAAATGCGAACCGAGACGGCGATAAAAATGAGCGTAAATACGCTGGCCAGCGAATTGTCAGCCCGAGCTCGGTCGCATTATCTCCGTTGGCTCTTTTTCAAGCGACCAACAATGTCAATTCGATAACGTGTGCTGCGACTTGTTGCCGATCCCGCGATCCTTGGCAATGTCCAAAGTCCTCGGTGCACGGGGTGCTGCGCTGCGTGGATATTCGTGCGAAGAACCTTCCACGTCGCCGACGAAGAACGTCGACAGAGACAGGTCGGCGTTTTTCCGCAGGGAAATCCGTGGATCGATCGCGACTAAATCGCGATCAGAAGGGCTGGCGGAGTTTCGTGCTCCTCTCCGCCCCTTTGGATTTGGGCGTCGTCGCCGTCGTCGTCGTCTAGTATCGAGCGTCCCGACGCCGGGACGCTCGGAGCTGTTGCCATGCCGACCGACGGGGCTACCAGGGCTTTTCGCATTCACCAGGCCTGCCACGGGGCGAAAGACTCGCGCCACTCTCGGGCACGAACAAGAAACTCCCCTCCGCCCAACAGTTCCTCGGCTCCGATCGAAATTTCCTCGTGGAAATTACGCGCGACTACCTGCCCGCCCTCGGGCCGCATCGAATTACACGCACAATCCACTTTTGCCGGCGCCCCGCGGTGTAAAATTCATCCATTTTCTACCACGGAGAAACGGAAGCTCGTCTCCACCCCCGTTGCTGCGACAAGACTCTCGTCGACCATGGGAGATCGCAATTTCGCAGCGGCCGTTGCTCGTCGGAGTTTCCTAGAATTTTTCCAAGTCACCTTGGATATCGCAAGCGAATCAGGGGAGGATGGTGGCTGGCCTCTTCGCAGGCTTCGCGAGGATTTCGAAGCGATAAAAGGGAGCTCGGGCGAAGCAGGCCTGTTTTATTGATACGGTAGAGCTCGTAGTTGATCCAGGAAAGCAGAAGTCGTGCGAACGTCAGGTAGAAAAGGGTGCAGGCATCGGTTTCTCGACTCGTGCCGCGCGGTGATAAAAAGGGACTGGCTGGAAATTTCGCGCGAGACACATTAACGGGGCGGGGGCGTTGGAATTAATTGGCGAGGATTTTAACGCGTGACGATTTCGGGCGTCGCGTAAATAATTCAGCGTTGTTTGTCGGACGTGTATTGTCGCTGGTCACGGCAGCGAAGAGACAGGCCGGGCGGGGGCAGGCAGGCGCGGCCGCGTTTTGTTTCGTTAAAAAGGCCGCTTCTTAATTAAGATTGGACGCGGCAAAAGGGATCGCGTGATTTCCCAGGTGGAATTTCCCGTCTGCGGTGGCCGACTGCCGAGCCTCGAAACCGCACGACTCGACAGCACGCTTTCCAACCAGAAGACACTCGATAACGAGCTTTTCCGTCCATTATCTTCCCTTTTTATTTCCATCGCAGCCGGCCCTTTTCTCCTCTCGCTCCTCGCCCGTGAATGGGTGGTACCCGTCTCCCCCGACCTCTTCGAGGAATCATCTGTCGGCTGAAACAGCCACGGCTCGCGCAAGCCGAATGCAGATTGCGCCCGGTCTATGGTGCTCCCCGTTTCTAATTAGAATCATCCCCATTCCTTTCAATTTATCGCTGAAATCGCGCGAAATTGCGGGTCCAGAAAATAGAAGAGCAGCAGCAGCCCCGTGAAACATTTTCCGCTCGGCGACACGTAGAAATTTCCCTCGTCTGGATCGCCTGCGTCGCTAAATCAACGGGACGCTGTGGCGAGGGTAGGAAAGGGCTCTCTCATTTTCTACGATCGTCCCTACAGTTCTTCTGCTCTTCTTTTTTTTAGTATCGACGTTCTCGTTTCGACTCTCCTGGATTCGCCAGGGCGTACGAACGTATCCGGGCAACGCGCGACGTCGAGCGCAATTTGTAACAGGAAATCCTGCCGCCGATACGTGAAATATTCCAAACGTGTTCGCATCCCGGAACGATGACGGGCGGGAAGGAAGGAAGGGGGCCAGGGGACGGGGATTTCCGCGAATCCGCGGATCCTTCGCTGGGGGGGAATGGAATTCTTACCTGCTCGCGGAATCGACGGTTTATGAAGGCGGGGGTGGTAAACACGTTTTCACTTAGCTCTGCTTATTCGAAATCCCGTTCGGTGGAACCGGCAGCGATTCCGTGGCTGCTCGTTGAGAGCGCGCTCGCTCGGAAGATGATCGCTTTCGCAGATCGAATTCTCGACGGTGCATCAGCTCGTTCCCGGGCAAAATAGGGTTAAGAGGCACGTAGCCTTCTTTCAGAGCACCGAGTCAGCCAGGCAACGCCCTCGGTCGGGCCACGAGTGGATTTTTCAATTTTTATTGGGGGTCGAGTAGGGTAAGCAGGCCAGTAGATGAACGAATCGTTGTTTAATTGTTAATATTGAAAGAATTAGAGTTTTAACCTATATTATTGTTTTTTATTTTGTAGAAAAAACGTTTGTTGTTTTATAAAACATTAATATATTTATTGAAATTTTTTTTTGTGTGGGAAAAAATATTTATCTGTACGGTCTTATACCAGTATGCGCTAGTCTCTCGATTCTTAGTAGCCATTGCTCAGCGTATTCGTGCCTTCAAGTTAATAAAAAACGTGTGTGGACGTATTGTAAAGAGGTAGGTAATAGATGATTGTGTTGAAATATTAACAATTTAGAAATAAACGCGTAAACAAAGAAAAATAAAACGATAGAACTTATAAAAATGACTGTCCATGTACTGGTATGGATTTTCTAACCTAATTCCAGTAGATGGACAGAATAGAATTGAACCTTTAGAAGCCGCTTTTTTTTAATAAACAAAAAGTTTACACATTTACTTGTATGTAGGTATCTTATTTTTCTTTCGATTTAAATGGCAAGCAACAAAAAATATATACCTTATATCAATATGCACATAATGATGTACATAGATAGAGATTGCATGTCAAATCGGGACAGTTCTACACGATTCAGGACGTCTGATCACTTGAGGATAGATATAACTATTATATCACTTTATTTGCACTCTGGGGCCATAACCTGTTGCACAGTTTTCGGACAATGCAGACTGCATACGTTTTTAATTTTGATGAAATCAACTATATTTTTGCAAAAAAAAATGCTTTAACCTAGGTCACTACTATAGCTAATAAGCCTTTTTTACGTCTATTCAGACACCCGTCCATCTATTGGTTCTAAACTGTCCATCTACTAGCCCTATAGTCCATCTACTGGTGATACGGGCTATGAGTAGAATTTTAATAATAACTTTTTTACTTGCAGTAATTTTTTTCTTTAAATTTATACATTTTTACATGCAAAGTTTTTGATTTTTTTTCTAATACAACAGCTATTTCTAAGAAACACCTCGATGTAAACATCGGAATCCGCTAAACCGTCCATCTACTGGCCTGCTTACCCTAGTTTGCCGTAGTCACGGCATCATCGAGAGGTCCGTCGCGTGGCAGCGTTTCTCAATTATGCAGGGCCCACGATATTTCCGGGAAGCAGCTCGTGGCTGAGGGCTGAGATATTCCTTGCGCTTCATCGTCGTATCGATCGTCAGGCAGCTTTCGAAGATTCAACCCTCCATCATACCTTCAATCGATCGAGCGATCATCCCCCAAACCAGGCGCTCGTCTCGGGAATCGGAATCTCTTATGCGTCCCGGGATCTTGACGGGTTTCGTTAGGAACGCGGTATCATTCGCAGAGCTGCGTGGAGAATGCAAATGGGGGGAAAAATTGCGAGTGGACGGTCGGCGGGCGATGATTATCGTTGACCGCTCCCCTTCGGCGGATCGTTCTCTTCTAGCTTTCGTGCGGTTGAATCCGCGTACACGAATGATAAAATCGATACCCACCTTTCTCATTCTCTCTCTCTCTCTCTCCCTGTCCCCCACTCTCTCCGCGCGCGCCGCCCTCCTTGTGTTGCGTTTCGCGACCCTCTTCAAAGGGTGAAGAGAGCGGACGAGAGGGTGAATATAGAGGAGAGTGCGTGCGTGCTCCTCGGAGCGTGTCGTTGACGCCGTCGCCGCCTTCGTCGGCGTCGTTTCGTGTCGTTCCTGTTGCACGAAACAACGGGGCTTCCCTCCGGGGCTGGCGGATTGCTTTAAAAATAATAGATTTTACGATCTGCCAGTCGTCTACCGGCCCCCTCGCAGACTCATCTCTGGGACTGGCGAATACTCACGACATCACTTGCCCAGCCACCATTACGACCCTCGCGAGCATCCCTCTTTACGAGTCGCGCGAGTCTCTTCGTCGAACGTTAAAAGTAAACCTCTACTGTCTCCTTGGATCGTCTTTTAATAACGATCAGGTGCATACAGAGTTTGTAATCTGCGATTTTTCCGTGGCGAGGGTGAAGGAGGCTTAGAGAAATCGATCGGAACGGAGGAGAATAGTGATTTACGCACCGATAACGGTGGCTGCACCGACGCATTTGTCGCGTCTGTCGAAACACTTGTTCCACGCCAGATTAACGCGCGCTGTTGCAAAAATTAGCAATCGTGTCGTGGCGTTCGTTCGCCTCGACGGAATAGTGCGTGGCGCGACGAGGGAGAGAGGTGGCTTTTCAGCTGCTTCCTAGAGGGAAGGGCTGTCCATGTGTCTGGTTAGTTAGCGCGCGTATTTTCCATCGTTAACGCCAATTAATACCTCGGCCGTAACGAGGCCTCCCTTTTCACCGTTCGCGGGAGAACGTCTCCATCTGTACGCACATCCGGTTGCTGCGCCAGATCCTCTCCGTTGGTAATCTGCCCGCCTCGTCGCCTGGGCCAAGAATAATTCACGGTCGATGCTGCCACCAGCGATCAGCCAGAAAACCCGGACCGTCGGGCGCGAAGTAAATTTCCTTTCTGCGCGGAATTTTTTCTACCGACTTGCTTGCGACGACGCCACCGAGACCCGTTACAATTCGAGCAATCACTATCTAAAAGTTCACTGTATCAGGTAGACCCTGACCTCGCCAGTGACACGGCGATAGGTCATCTCGTTCATGCTTGCATCACTATCGCCACGTTCTTGAACAAAGATTCTTCGTACGTCGCCACTGGATGAACCATGCCCAACCGACCGTCGCCGTCGTGTCAGCTTGAATTTCGAATCGACTCACTTCGTGACTAACGCGGTCTAAAGGTCAAGCATGCAACAGCCCAAGTTTGGAACCGACTCAAAAATGCCTCCGCGCCGTTGGAGCCGCCCGGCGTAACCCCTGGGTCCCTTCTCCGTTTTGTTAATACACTTTTCCGTCCCCGATTCCCTCCCTTGTCCCGGCTCCTTTCTCTTTCGATCGTCTAAGAATAGAAACGGGCGGTGGTTTTGCGGCATGGATTTTTTCCTCGCTCGCAGACGCGTTCCGATTTCTCGATCAGCGGGATATATCTGTCCGCGTCGGTTTCGTCGCCCTTTCGCAGCAGTGCTTTTTCTTTTCCAGTTCGCGAAAATCAGAGGGCACGGCTGGCCTTCCTGTCCCTGTGATCCTCTGATTTCTCTCTCCCTCTCTCTCTCTGGCTTTGTTCGCCCCCGGTGCGCGGTTCTCGCGTCTTTCTCTTCCTGGTTTCACCGCGGCCGCGTAGGTGGTGCATGACGGGTTTCCCTCTGCCCCCCCGTTTGCTTCATTGTAACTCTTCCGTTTGCACTCCTCCTTGCTCCCCGCCGAGGGCACTCGCGCCTCCTCTCTCTCTGGCGCGAAACGCGCGGGTCAACTTTCCTGCCTGTCCCTTTCGGAGAAATTTTCGCGAGGTATATTTCACGCGACGCGAAGTCCTCCTTGGCTCGTAAATCTCTGGCCTGTCGCGAGCCCACGGGTCGCTGAAGAATTCCGTCGCTCCGGGTTCGGGGTGGTGGAAAAAATTTCCCTCGCCCGGCGCCTTTTTCCGCGGATGCTTCGCGATCCTCGCGCTGTGCTCGCGCGGAGGGAGCACGAGCGCGGAGTTTCCCTTAACTCGGCTAGATATTTCCCTCTTCTCTCCCCGGGTGTCCACGTGTGTATCGGTAACGGCTCTCCTCTCTTCTCACGCCGAGAGACGTGGGACGATCCTCTCTTGGACTCTATATAAACCACCGTGAACTCGCCGTCTGGCTCGAGTAGTTCGCCAACGGCGAACAGAGTTCGTGCGGATCCTGCTCCCCGTCTGTCTGTCTATATTTGCCAGTGAGAGCGTGCGTGCGTGCGTGCGTGTGCGGGGCAAAGGTAGATCCCAACGTCGACTGTCCCTCCGGGACGACTGGGATAATCGTGATCGCATATTTTTCGCCCTGGAAGCTTACCGATCAAGTGAATTCCTTCGAGTCCCTAGACGGGAGCGCCCGATAGAGTGCAGTTTACAGTTGCAGTCGTATTATCTCCTGGAGTAGACGAACTCGGTGCTTTGGCAATCGATCTCGGTGGAAAGTTATTCTACATCGTGGACAATGAAAACGTAGACGACTCCATTTTGCTCGCAGTTCAGAGATGAATCATTCTTGTTTTTCCCGTGGTATCAGTCTTGCAGCCAGCGACTCGCTTCTATTAATAGATAATGGCAAAGTAGCCAGGCTCCGAATGCGCGCTCTCCAGTTCTCTCTATACAGGGCGTTCCACGTCAGGCGCGATGCAAGCCTAGAGAGCAGCAGCGATAACTTACAGAATTGTAGAATCATTCCGTGGACCTTCTTCGAAACGAAAAATCTTTATACCCAAGACGTCGTTTCGCTTTCTCTCGGCTAGTAACTTGTGCTTTGAAACGCCCTGTACAGACCTGAATCGCCACGAACGATGTCTGGCGTGGCTAAAATAACTGCCGCTGCATCATACTTGCCCGAGAACGCGACTGTTCCAAAAGTTTCGACACGAAATATCCCGGTCGTCCGGATCGCGAGCGGCTGGTATCGCAGGAGGTATAGGAACTGTGGCATATTTTTCAAGGACGATTGAGGAAAGGTGATCAGACCTATGCGAGGATGGAGTCCACGATGAAGGCAGGGCGAAGTGTGAGCAACGGTGTGTGCAGACTAGCTGGTGCGTTCGCCCGTGGAGCTCGTCGAGTTTTCTCTTACGTGCCGCTTTTGGGCGTCGCTGCGCTGCCACCGGAAGCCGAGGACGAAAAGTCCGCCGCGGTACGACGCAGATCCTCGTCTATAACGATCCACGAGCCTCGATTTTCCCCCACGAACCACGCTGGAAAAATGACGACACCGATCGCCCGGGGGGTGGCCTCCCTAGCCCAGCGCGTTTCCCTTCATCTCGGCCCTATTTCCGGCTGCGCGATACCGAAACGGAGCGAGCACGTTTCCGGCGCAGATTAACCGTTCCCAGGTGGCCACACTCGCGGAGGAATTAATGGCTGTCGTATCCGTTCGCTGGCCGTCGTTAATTTCGCATTGTTCCTCCGGTTATCAGAACGAGCGGCACCGAGGCGCGGGGGAGGACTCGCTCGCCTCGCCCCGGATAACACTTAACGTTTCATTTATGCCTACGATCGGCGCCAGGTTTTTTTTTTTTATGTAACCGGCCGTTTGTTTGGTGTATTTGAAGCGGCGCAGAGGGAACAAAGGTAAATCGACACTGGGCGTCGCGACGCACGCGCGTAAAAATAGTCCTCCGCGGGGACGCCCAGAGCCTGCCACGGTGAAAGCTCGCGAAATGCTTTCTCGGAGCCGGCTATAGCTCGCGAGGAGGCAGGGGAACGACCACCGAAAATAGCGCGTTCGATACGCGGGGAACGATCTCGTTCGAAGGATCCCGCGTGGACTTCTCGAGGCTGGGCGTTCCACGTGGGTGAACGCGTTTTAAGGTTTCGCGTATCGAATTTTAGCAGCGCCCGGGCAGAATGAACGCGATATCACGCGTTAATCCACGCAGAGCCGTTCGCCGGAGCGATGGAAATTAATACCTGGGCCGAATTAGTCGCGCTAGACGAGAAATTTAATCGTTCGCTTCTGCCGGGCACGATTGGGAATTTGTCGCCGATCGATGATCAAAGCCGATCCGGTGAATTCGTTGCCGCGAGCGGTCGCTGATCATTGGGAAATTCTGTTAAAACGCTCGCTGGTCGGGTGGACTCGATTACAGCGTTTAAAGGGTTACCTACCGTCAGCAGGTAGGAAAAGAATCAATTCTTTGGGAATTTATTTCAGAAAGTACACGCATATTTTTGTGCAATGGTTTTTGTATTCAGATGAGGGACACTAAAATGGGTTATTATATTATTTTTTAGTATAAAAATATTTAGTTATTGCAAAATTACAACTGATTTCATGGAAGCTGTTTTTAGACCGGTGACATCACGATTTCTCCAAAACCGCTTCACCAATCTTTCTGAAACTTTGTAGGTTTCTTCTAGCCATTCAAATCTAGTCCTTAATCGAAGCATTGATTTTTCCAATGCATAGTTTTTATTTTATGGATGAAAGATGAATGTTTTTTCTACGAAAGTCGATCATTTCACTTTAAACATCTGCCATTTTGTCCCGGATTAATATTTTATAAAACGGAACGATTAAAGACTAGATAAACTATTATGCTAACTAAATCTTCAGTGTTTTTTTATTTCAGCTAACACAGTTCCGAATAATGTTGGTCACCACAAAACGTGTTTCTAAAAACAGCTTCCGGGAAATCAGTTGAAATTTTGCAATAACTAAATATTGTTCTACCAAAAACATAATACAATAACCTGTTAAAGTGTCTCTCATCTGAATACAAAAGCCATTGCATAAAAATATGCATGTACTTACTGCAATAAATTCCCAAAGAGTCGATTCTTTTTCTACCTCGCGACACGCGCCAGCGCCGTTTACACGCCGTTTCAGCCCCGTCGCGGGCCTCTTCGCGTCAGATTTATATCTTGATTATTAACGAGCCTTCGAATCGCCAGTCAAGCCCCGTGAAGAGTGCAGGTTAACGAGGAAATCAACGAGCCTGGGACATCTCACGATCATTAATTACTCGCACGCTACATTAATCTCTTGTGGGATGGGCTTGAACCTGTTACAGCGTTTAGAAGTTTCAGGACGGTGCGTCCCTTTACCTCGTTGAGGAGGGGCGGCGGAATTAAATGATCGCGAAAGCAATTGGAGGACTCCTCGAATGGAAATACACGATGCACCTAGCCGCGCTCGGGCCGCATTACCATGATTTGTCTCGAACAGAGACATTAAATGCATCTTCCCTCTCGTCGACTTCGTTTACATGTCCAGGCCGATATTACCGTCGGTCACGCTCCGCTGAACCGAATAAATGCTGCTGTCGTAATTCGATTCTGAGGAAGGCCGGTAAACAATAAGAAAAAGAACCAAGGAAAAAGGGGGAAGGAAATCGCGCGAGCCTTTAACCAGCACGCTGAATAATTCTATAATAATAAGTCTTCAAAAACCGGTGCATCGCCCATATTTTTAAGCACCTGAGTCATTAAAAGCGTCGTTGCTTAGGTCACTTGATAATATATCTCTGCCCCAGCGTTATTACCGTTTCGCGACGAAATAGGATACAGGTCGGGCTGCGTGAAAACGAAAAGTTGGCCGCCCGAAGCGGGGAAGGAAGCAATTAGTTGGTGCAGCATAAACGGATGCGCAATAACCGTGTTTTACGCCCGTGGCTTTCCGTCCACACTTGGAAAACTGGCGTTTCTGATCGCTATCGCCTGGTGAATTTATGTAGCTCGCAGTTAGCATCCCAGGTTGCATCGACAGTTGCTGCACGCGCCACCCTAGTCGACTTTTTTCCCCATTCTTTTCGAGGGAGCAGGAAATTGATTCTAGTATCGGTGCTAATGCAGCTCCATTGACACACGGAGCAGCTTGCTTCACACACCGTGAGGTCGGGCCAGTACAGGAGCGTGGGCAAAGCCGTGTGCCTGCCAGCCCTCTGCTAGGAATATTGGAGCGATTCTGGCGTGCGGCCGTGGGCCGACAATGGCCGCTATTAATCCGCGCCCATTGCGATTAAATGTCGCGATATTTTCGTCCCCGTGACGTCGGCTCGGGATGCCTCGGATACTTCGATCTTACTTGCGGGACTATGAAATGAAATCAGGGGTCATGCTTTTTCTCGGGATTCAACCGGATACTTGGCCGCGCGTCAAGCCCACCGAACGCCTCGAAATCCGCGATTCCCGTTTAAATATATTCAGACCGACGCCGACGCGGCGTCCTGACGACCAGCCAACGAGAGCCATCGTGCGTAGGCTCTCTCTTTCCCCCGTTCGCACTCGTCGACCCGCCATCGTCGCGTGTCCCTTGATGGGGAACGCGTCCCCGCGACGACTTCTTTGTAACGCAGCCAGAGCTGGTCGACGGCCAATGATACGTCCGCGGACGCGTAAAGTTTGGTTGATCCATTTCACCGTGAGAGGAAGCCGAGAAAAAGGTAATCGGAAGTTTATTACCGCGATGGTTCTTTATTCTGGCGGACAATGGCCCGAGGAGAACGACTCTGGCCGGCGGCCAGATTTCGCGTTTGCCCTTTTAGCTCCTTTGCCCGAGGTTTAGACAAATTTGTAACGCGAGTTCGCGCGAGGGTGAGCGTCGGAGCCCCGGGTCGGTCGATTCGTCGGTTGTTCACCGGCGGGGGTCGAAATACCCCGGCGAACCGCCGCACAGTGGTCTAATTCGCCAAAAAGCTGGCCAAAATATGAAGGCATCTTCCGATTTGTACAAAGTTGGTATACAAGGGTTTCCGTGGTCGCTGATTTAGAATCTGAAGTCAAAATTGCTAAAAGAAAACAAATGGTGGTCGAGTACCTGAAAAAAATATCGAATTTAACAGACACCTAGTACTTTAGAGTTTTCGTGGTCGCTGATATCAAATGTGTCATCGGAAATATAAAATTCATAATGGAGGGTGTAATACCGCTTGCGTAAATATTGTCTTTTACGTATTATTTCGTTGAAAAAGTGGTATTTTGAAGTTGAAATACCAATTTTCGAAATTTTTGTTAACATTTACAGAGTAAAGAAAAGTAGAAAAAAATAATAATCTTGAGTTCATTCTAGTACGGGCTATAGCAACATGTGTATCGAAGATACACACCAAATTTGAATGAAATCGGTTAAGTAGATCTTGAGATTTTATGAGAGCAATGAGAATATCCTTTCGGTACACCCTTTTGCGTACGAGGCTCTGTACTGCCACCAATTTTGATTATTTCTCATTGTAAAAATTTCTAAGTATTGTTGAAAAATGAACAAATACATGTAAAAAAAAGTCAATGGAAGAAGTTTCATAGTTTCGTTATAAAAAAATTCCGGAGAATGCAAAAAATTGTCTATAACTGTAGAAGACCCTCTTAAGCACTTTAAATGTAAATATCTTATAGGGTAGCAAATTGTAGCAAAATTTTTCAGTTGCATATCCTTCTAGGCAGTGTACTTGAAACGAAGAATTTCTTCTCTTTGCGTATAAAGCGTATAACATTACTTTTTCCCTCGTTCTTTATTAAGGGAGGACTAAGATGTACGATATATTGGGAAGGGAAATACACGGGTAAATGTACAAATATTTTGTACTGCTGCTATGCAAATTTAATGTTTATAACACATATTTTAATGGTAAAACATTTCACAAATGAATTCCTTCAATGAAACTTTGTGCGATACATTAAAAATGATAGAAATATCAAGACATTAAGGACCAAGAAATTAAGCCAACTTTGAAGGTTTATATAATAATAACTGCTTACTGTATTTTAATTTTTCAAACAGTATTTGTTACATTGCAATGTATGTAACTGTTTTATACTTTGAAAATTGCATTTTGACCAGCTTTTTGGCGAATTGGACCACTGTGGGCCGCGCTCTGTCGAGTCCGTTGTCTGGAACGGGGTCGATGTCGAAAAGGCTGTGGGTCGCGAGTCGTCGTACTCTAGAGGGTGCACACAGCGTGTTCCGCCTCGCGTCGAGGCTTTCGCCGCTTTGAAAAATTGTGTACGCGACGGTGACGAAACGCGGGGATCAAAAACGTCTGAGAAAAAACACTCCGGTTTAGAAAGCCCTTGTGCCCGCGACCCTTCAGGGGCTGTAATTCTTTAAGCGAGAGAGGCTTACCCCTTACGAAAATGCATGGGAGGAACGGCAGGAAGGGGTTTCACTTAACCAGCCGATCGATACGCGAGGTCTGGGGACGATAAAGCACGCTGCCGCGTTCCGCACGTCCGGTTTCTGTTTCCCTCTTGTGTTTCAACAATTGATTTCGCTCCGTTTCGTGTTTCTCGTGTTTGCGCCGAGCGACGAGTGTCATCGAGCGAAATCGTCCACACTCGTCGATCGAAGGAATAATACCGAAGGCCTTCTTCAATCTTGAAACAGCGGCCGCTGCTCTCGGAAAATAGGGAAGTCCACTCGCACTCCTCTACTTTCGGTGCGATTCACGAGAGACGCGGAGCTGTATTATCAATCGTGAAATCTATTATGGACCTGGTCGAAAGTACTTGCTGACACAGTGACACGATTGGCCACCCCTGAAAGGGTGAAGTTGGTAGCACGGGACCCCATGGTGTTCTCTCTTTTTGTACCCCGCCGCGTGTATCCCTCCCAGGGGCCATCCACCCTCCTGCGGACCCCTCTTGTCTACGTGTCGCTAGGTTGTTCACCCTTCTTTCTATTTCAATCGCTCGGAGCGCGCACCCCTGGCTTCAAAAAGAACGGGCGACAACTGTTAAGTTGGTCACCGTTTCGCGAGGCGAACAAAAAATTATGTCCTGCTCCAACGAATCGGTGTGTTCGCTCCTCGCGACGACAACGCGTGCCTGCCTTATTGAAAAGTGACCACCCAGTCCCTGCGTGCCCTATAACTCGACCCGTCGCGAGCGTTTCACCTTTCACCGACCCACAACCTCCGTATCCGAAACGGACCTTCGGCTAATGAGTGTACGACGCCTGCGAAAATGACTGACGCGTGCGATTTTCCAATGTTGCAGGGCGGAGAGGAAGCGGAGAATGGATCAGCAACGGCGGGTAGTCCGGTGGAGGATAAGTCAGCCGTAAGTAGTCTATCCGAGGAGAAGGAAGCCGCCCCAGTGTCAGCGGCAGAGGCAGCAGCGGCTGTGTCAGCGGCAGCGGCCACCACCGAGACGAAGGAAGACGCCCCGGCAGCATCGGTCACTAGTAGCCCCGCTGACGAACAGCAAGAGGAACCCACTCCCTCTGCCCCCACTCCTGTCCCTGTCGAGGAAAAGAAAGAGGAGGTGGAAAAAGTCGAGGCCGAGAAAAAAGTTGTCGAGGTCAGTCGAGCCGGTGATCAGTCGGTACCGGACCCGGTAGAAGTCCAGACAGTCGCTACGCCGTCTATCATTGAGAGGAAAACCAGTGAGGATATTCCTTCCCTGCCCCCGTCCAGTCCACCGCCAACCCCCATAGATCCGTCACCTTTGCAGCAGGCTCAGCAGGCTCAGCAGGCGGCGGCGACCGCGACGGCACTCGCAGAGGCCCTCAAGCTGCCAGCCGAGGCTGCTGGCAAGGATATAATCGCACCCGCTCCCTCCTCCCTGCCTTCCTCCTCCCCAGAGCGTAACGGCCCGTCAACGCCGCCCGCGGAATCTCTCGATGTGTACCCCCAGAGATCGACCAGTTCTTCCACAGACGAACCCCCAACGGAATCGACCCCTGCCCCCCCGAAACCAGAGGCTCTGCCGGTGGTAGATACTGACGCGAGTAATCCGGAGGTCGCGGTTGAAACGAGTTCAGAGCCGGTCACCGGCCACGACAGCCAGATCCCCGCGCTTCAGGCACCGCCGGTCTCCTCTCAGAGCGACGCCAAGAGCCTCGATGATGCTCCCGCTGCACAGCAGCAGGATTCGCCATTGTCCGCGAGCAACGAGGAGGAGCTTGTCACAGAGGCTCCGGCTGAAGCGGTGGACTCTGAGAAGGCTTGCGAAATCAAAGCCGTGGAAAAGAGCGAACCTCTTGTCGTGGTAGGAACATTGGAGAAGCCAGTGGCCGTTGAAGAACCCGTGCAAACGGATTTAGTCTGCGACGTCGCTAGCGCGCCTTTCGCCGGGGATCAAGAGCCAGAGATGGCAGCCGAAAGCGTGGCGACCGAGGAGCCCGTCGTTTGCGAGGGGGAGAAGAGGCCAGAAATTGTGAATCTGGCGGAGCACGTGGAAGAATTGGCGGAGGAGCTCGTCGAAGCGGATATGGTCGTGCAAGAAGGAACAGCGGCAGTGGAGCAAGTCGTTATTGATCCGCCGGTTTTGGTGTCTGACTCGTTCCTGGAATCCGAGGAAGGGCTTGTGCCCATCTCGGAGGAGATTCTGGTGGAGGCCAAGCCAGCCGTCGTTATTCCAGAGGACGAAGAGACGGTGGAGCAGGTAGTGGACACAGATGCGGATGCAGAGGTTTCGAAAGTGGAGACGGAATCGGTCGAGGTCGTACCAGACGTCGAAGACAAGTTGGAAATGGAAACAGAGTCCGATATCGCTGCCCCCTCGGCGGAAAGTTTGGTCTTTGAAGAGCTAGAGGATACATTCCCCCTGAACGAAGAGGATGTCGATTCTGTTCAGCCCGTAGTCGAGGCTAACACCATTATCGAAGAATCCGACGAGAAAAGAAAGGATGTACGAGCGATAGTCGAAGCGGAGGAAGCGATGCCATCGCCGGCAGAGTCACCCGTGCCTAGCCCTCACGAACACCATGATTCCGAGAATGCAGTAGTTGAAGACGATCCGACCACAGTGCCTTCCCTTGTAGACATAGAACCACACATTGTAGAGGTAGAAAAGACGACAGAAGTCGAGGACTCCCCTTCGCAGAATGAAGATATCCAAATGGTAACGGAATGCTCTCTCCTGGACTGTCCTGTTCCTCCAACAGAAGCGTCGTCGCCGCAACCATTGGGCAGTCCGATGCGCCCCGTCGTCGAGAAAGACGCCAATCTCGCGAACGAATCCGAGCCGATGTGCCCGAGACTGGAGCGCGTTCCTACCCCGGCGGGCGATCTCCCGGCAGCTGTCCAAGACACCACCAGCCAACACGTAGATTCCATGGAATACCCCTTACCACCGGAAGAGCTCTCTTGCCCGTTAATCGCGAGTAGTAATGCACCCGAGATGAAGAGCGAGCTTCCAGTTCCTGACCAGAGCGCGTCCGCGTCCAGCCTGAGAAACCCGACAGAGACACTTCTGACACCGCCCAGAAGCCCCAGTCCCCAATCCAATGTCAGTATCACGTCCGGCCAGACAACATCCACAAAAGACTCCTCGCAAACACAGTTTTACGACGACCAGAGTAATCGAGAGTTCAAGATGGAATCGGTGTCGATAAGCCTCAATTCGTACAATGAGTCCGAGATTGAATTAAAGGAGAGGTTAGCCGAGTCTCTGGCGAAGACTGTGAACCAGGAAGAGAGCTCGGTTTCGTGTCAGTTGTCGAACAAGGCCACGTCGTCAACCACTGTCCAGGAGACCCATCAGGTGACTAACATGTAACACAACCTCCTGGCATGAATTCAGGCGGCCAAAATACCGTTTTGGTGGCGCCTCGTTCCAAGTATCTCGTCGTACGGTATCCGCACAAAACCGTCTCTGTGATATAGTCTGAAAATATCGGCTCTCCCGTTTTTCCCCCTTCATTCCCGAGTTTACATTCTCGTCCCGGGTGCTCTGTCGCCCGAAAACTATACCCTCCGTCGGCCTCTTCGCCTCGAGTCCCTCGAATCCCTCGAATCTATCCGACAGTCGACACCTCCGCTTAACCGACGTTCTCTCGACGAAGGGTGGTAACATCGAATGAGACTTGAGACCGACATCGATCATCTGTGGGTTTATTGCACGAATTTCATCCAAAAAAAAAATAAAAAATAAAACGAGATACATAATACCATACATTGTTGCCCTCGGCGGTTTCCGTGCACGATGGAATATAAATCCAAGCGAATCGATCGATTCTTGCCGCAAAACATCCTCCCTCCCTCGGTCACTAAATCATCACTCGTTTCCCGGCCGCCCTTCCTCCAAAGTGGATCCACCGTCGAAGGGTCTCGTCGAATGCATCCTTCGTTCTGCCGAACGTGATTAACAATGTCTACTCTGTTGCTGACATCTTCCGACGCTTCCACCACTACCGACCAACTACCAGAACAACCATTACTGCCATCACCTGTGTTGTTTGCCTCTTGGTTTTCTTGACAATATTAACACGACTTGTTATTCGAATCGAGGCGCTAAAAATAGTAGAGCATACGTAGCTCGACACATAGATGATGAACGAGCAAAAGCAACGTTTCTGTGCACTAGTCGAGAGACCAGTTTCTCGTAGAGAAGCTCTTTACTCATTTCTCGTCGGAACGCTGTCACTAATATAACATGTGTAGCCGCCGCTCGACTTAGAACGAATCTCTAGCGTGAATCTCATTGATAGACGTAAACTTTAAACTAATCTTTCTGTTACACGTATATAATATAATTATAGCTGACACGTATTAGAAGCTAATACAATGGCATATATATATAGAGAGAACTTTAATATTAGACATCGATTACCTATCTCATGCTCTTTCCGTAATTGCATCTGTTGTGTCGTAAGCATCTTGTATTGCGCATGCAGAGTTTTCATATCCGAGGGGTTTCTCGCCAGAAGAGGGTTTCCAATACTTTGCGCTGTCCGATAGCGTGAGGAGCGATTCTGTCTGGCCAATTCCGGATGAACTCGTCTCGTTATAAGAAAGGAAACCAAGGGTTGTTCTCGTTCTTCGTCTGAAGTGGCTCGACGGAATCGACCTTCACGTCTTTTTGTCCTCGTAGCATGCTGGGATTTGGACTTGCCGCGGACCTTTTCATTCGCAAATTGTATCCTCTAACGAGCAGGCGTGTGTATGTGTCTTGCAGAGCACTCCGGAACCCGAGGCCCCAGTGGAAAACAACGTGGCCCACGACAGCACGACAGAAAGTTCAGATGACACCAAGAAAGTAACACCTCCTGCCGTCCCAACCGAGGTACCCGCATCACCACCATCTGCGCCAGTCATCACCGAAGATGTTGCCTCAGTAGCTAAGGTATCGTTTGTATTGGTCGAGCCCTCCGCCGTAAATCTACGCCTTAGGATAGTTTGACACACGTGATGATCGCCAATAGATCGTTGACGCTAGTTAGCGAATACGATTCCGAGGCCATTAGCATTAGCTGAATGTCCAAAGAGGAATAGAGTGCGAGGGGCCATCTGATTGATATATTCTCATCCTATTAAGTTTATACGTCTCCTAGTAGCCAGGCAACAGCTCCTGCCGCTGCTGTTAAATGTACTATTTATATTTCTTCTGTTAAAGGCTATCGAAGAGATTGACATAAGCGATAAGGCTGTTGCGGCGGCGACCATCGAGTGTAATACGAACGTAAGTGTCTTGCAAGAATACTCTGTCTCTCAGCTACTGCGCCTCCTGTCTGCGAGCTTATCCAGTGTGTAACGAGTGATTATTTCTTTTCGCAGGAAATCATCGCGGACGCGCATTACCAAAACAACATAAACGAATAAACGCCACTAACCGAATTATATTTTGGGAAGAAGAAAGTTCTTTTCTCTCGTTAAAACCAAAAAAGTATATTATATAGATATGTATATTTGGACCATTCCTGCAAACTAAACAGAAAATAACGTTCTTTCGTTACGAGCAACCGAAAAAAAAGAAGAAATAAAATAAAATGGAACGACGACGATGTTACCGCGACATCGCGAGAGCATTATAGACTTTTATAGTAGGCCTATTAATAATTATTAGACGGCATTTTGACGGCAGGGCGAGGGGAGAATGTTCACACGAGTGGCTACGGTCGTGTCATCGAAGAGGGGCAACGGAGTTACGAGGACGGGCCAAATAAAGCGGTCGATTCTGAAAGCGGGGTATGTCTTTCGCGGATGGTATATCTGGAGGCGTGATGAATTTCATTCTCGGCGCGAGCGATAACTAAGGAATTTCCAACGTCGGGCCGTGCCCAGCCGCAGGTTCCGGGCGATTACATTGGCCCTGCTGTATAGAAACCGAGAAACTGTCATTGTTGCTCTAAACTGAGTCGTAAGTAACGACACGTGCGACCATCGCGCGTCGGACACGCGGCGAGAACGAACATTTCCATGAAAATGATCAAGAAGAGAACATCGTCTCTCCCGTTAGCCTGGGATGAGAAATGCTCGTCGGATCGCGCCCGCGTCCCGTAACTACGATATCATCGCGGTACGTTGAAAGAGTGCAAGGGACAGGGGAGGCTGTAACAAATGTAAAGATCGGAGACCGGGATGGAGCAAGGGTGTGCGTGTGTCCGTTTGAGTGCGTGAGAGGGAGAGAGTGACAAACGCCAGATAGAGAGCGAGAGAGACAGAGAGGAGACCGAGAGTGCGGGGCAAGAGAAGGAAAATGGAAGGGAACGATTGGAATGTTATCTTCGTCGGAATGTGAACAGGTAAAGAGATGAGACGGGGAAAAGCAAAGTGCGGAAGAGAGAGTGGGAGAGAGAGAGAGAGAGAGAGAGAGAAAAAGATTAATAAAGGTTATGTCGTAACGCGCGAGTAATGAAACACTCGCGTCGCGATTTCAAGGACAGTCGATTATTTTGCTCGTATTTCTTTCACGGTCCTTGTTTTTCTTTGTAATATTGTACAATCGAGAAGTTTTTATGTTGTAACGAGGAACTGCACACACAATTCTACGTATGACTTTGGTACGCGCGAGCACACGACACACAAATATATACACACAGAAAAAGGAACATGCAAGGACATTACACGCGATTACGGTTCATACACGTATCATGATGCAACACACGAGATAAACAAAACAAAAAAAAAAAAATAAACATACAGTAAGTCGAGACAGTGTAAGTGATATATAATCTAGACTCTAGACTAAAGCGTTTGTGTAAATTCGGCGTTTGTTCGAAAAATGCTACTTCTCCATATGAGAAACTACTTACGAGGAAGCCTATTCGTAATTTTATAATAATCATTATAAAAATATCGCCTAATTACATTTTACGGAAACATGCACAATTACCACCCGAAAACGGATTCGTTTCTGCGGATCTCCAGGAGTAAATAATTACCTACGAAAGCTTTTTTTATTAAGACCGTAGCGTAGATCGTAAAGTTAAACGAAAAAAAAAAAAATAATGAATGCGCATTATATGTAAATGCTCCAAATCTCTCAGAATACCTGTAAGTGTTAAAATGGAGCGAGCGTTCACTTTGCCCGCGACCGGCATTGATTTTTAAACGATATATTATTATTAATGAGTAAGGAGAAAGAGGTAAAATTAAAAGTTGTATAGTAAAACCTTTCATTAAATATATTGTCCGTAATAATCTTTACAACGAAATTCACCGTTTTTTCGAGACAAGTTTTGGCGACGAGAGCGAACTTTTTTTTATTTAAAAAAAGAAAAGAGAAAAAAAGAAATCCTTGAACCCGACTGATGTCTGTGGATTTCGAGGCGTCGTCGACGCAGGCCCCTCCCCCGTTTATCCACTTTGCGCGCCGGTAACTACAAATTTGTAAACGAGGTCTCCGAGTCGACGACGCCCCGGACACAGAGCGAACAGACTTCAGTATCTTCGATGAGCAGTTATAATAGTAATTAAACTATTCTACATTTATCTATAACCTATAATAAACTGTGAAACAAGTGTAAAACGGCGTGCCTTCATTTCATCTTGGAAACCTGGTTATGATTACACGATAGAGGAACGTTTATCTTGTTTCATGCTACTTTATTTACATTATCTCATTGGTTACATCGAAGCTATTGCACTATGGTTTCCATGGCGTTTATAAATGTTTCCAGTTCATCCTTGTTCAACTCCAAACCCAGCATCCGCTTTGTTTCCTTGTTCTCAACCATAAGATCTAACTGGAGGAGGGGTTCTCTTAAAGAAGCCAATTTGCTGGAACCCATTACAAGCTGTTTAGAAAGAATTCCATTAGTATGCGATCTCTTTTTGCTAAAACAATTCTACGTAATATATATACATCACCTTCAGTCTCCAATCAAAATCAGTTAATGTATCGCATTTCTCTTTAGAGTATTCCTTCAATAAAGCGTCTGTTAATTGTTCCCTACGCACTCTCAGACAAGTCAGTATAGTCTCTTGAATGTGTTCTGGCAGTTCATGATATTCCTGAGGCATCTGAAAGGCATCATTATTATTTTGCCTATGCAAGAATGTATTAAACTTGTAAAAAGAAAACTATACCTTTTCCTCTGACAAATACAGGCAAGCAGGGTTCCGTAAGAGCATTGATATTAATTTGTACGTTTCTTCGTATTCTGCTTTGCTCCAGTCTATACTGTTTGCAAATCTGTAGTAGGACGGGCCTGGTCGGCCACATATTTCATCCACGCAGGCATGTAACAGCTAATCAACACAAAACGGAGTCATAGAGATACAGATTTTCCGCGGTCAGTAAGGGTGCTAGATTAGCTTTGCAACGACACTTACCTCTTTCAAAACATGAACTTTATCTTCACCGAAGAGGTTAAGGTATAAAGATTGAGCGGTTTCCATAGTCGCTGCTCTCCGAGAACCTCTTCAACTTCGTGCCATGAGCAACGCAACTGAACAATATATTCATTTGTAAAATCACATTGTTCTCTGTTAAACATAGATTTATTACACACGAAAGTCGTTTTACGTTATAGTTCCACTGGTATCATTCGTAATTACAAGACTGTACATGTACGAAAGTATCACAAACAGATTTACTAGATGCTAATGCAAATATTCATATTCTTTATTTCTTCCGTGAAAATTAACGGGTTTACTTGGACGTTTCAGGTTGCGAGAACAAGTTACCTATGGCGAGAACGTACAACACCACCAAAACAACACGTTTATAGATAATACATTATCGCCATCTGGGATTGGTAATATCATCGACGAAGTATAGGATAGACCTATCACCTTATGGAACTTCGTGTCACCATCGACGAAGCATAGGATGGACCAATCACCTTTTAGAACTTCGTGTCACCACTCAAACTGTGTTACCGACCCATAATTTGAGAACTGAATTTAGCGGCCTCTGCTCGCGAACAGCGTCCAACTCAGGAACTACTCTGAAATGGTGAAATGGTGAAATGCTGAAAGATGCGTGCGTGCGTGCTTATACACGTGGGAGTTTGACATAGCAGGCGAGCTTTTTCGCTGCGCTACGCTTCGACTTGAATTAGGACGGGGACTGGTGTGATCGACGGTTGGCCGGGGCTCAGAGGAAGCCGCGAACTACACTTAAACGTAAGTTGCGATTTTATTGAAACGATAATCATGAATTTCTTTATACAACGTTACTGCTTGAGTTGCTGCCTACGTCTACATATATTTGCTAGAGTTGGTAGCGAGTACAACAGCAAGCTGAAGGTCGAGCGGCGCCCGTTCCTTTATTTTCGCGATAGTGAGATACAGTAGAATATTCGTCGTGACAATTAGAACGGACGCCGTCGATTTTAACATCGTGCACATCACTCGCCTGCAGATCGAGGCGGGATATTTGAACCTTTCGTTTCGCTGCAAAATGTTTGCGCGGAGCGCCCTCTTGCATCGCCAGGAGAGTCGCTCGTCCGCCATGTTTGAAATCGCATCAGTTCGAAAAGTGGTTTTAAGTTTGACGGTGCGTGGTAAAGCGTTGTTTGCGAGTTCGATTTACATGCGAATTGTGCACGGTGTCTCCATTGGCTGATAAATGCTGGGTCAGCTATCGGTTCCGCGATCAAGTAGGCTACTATGTACGTAGATACTCTATAATAATGTATATAAAAGCGTACAAAACACATTTAGTTTGGGGGGGGGGGCAGGGGGGAGGGATACGAAATACTCGCGACTCGAACGACACGTCGAGCCACAGACCTTTCTTATTCTTTCTTCCTCCTTCTCTCGTATACTTAAATAGCTTCGTCGAAGGTCCGTCGTTAGTAGTCTGTACAGGTGGACGATAATTTCGCGGTGGAACGATGTTTATGTCGTTCGGGTCAGCAGACAATGCGAACGAACGTAGTGGCGTAGCGGTTAGAAAGAAATTTCTATCGTATGAGGCAGGAGTTCTCAACCTGGTGCGCAGCCAGTGATCATCAACCGGTCAATTAGTTTACTTTTAGCGAATTAACTCGAAAGTTAGAAACGGGCGTTGCCATCTCGAGTATAAGCTTCGAGAAGGGGCGGACAAGCGGGGGCGGGTTGAGAACAACTGTTACAGGTGATAAAGCACAGACGTTAAATCGACGAACGCGACTATCTTGATCGCTCGAGAGGTCCTGAGAGTCTCTCGGCGCGAGCTTAGAAAAATAAGAGTACATTAAGGGATCTATTTTATTATTCTGCACGATTATTTCTCGCATCCGCGGTTCTCTCGCTTTGGTATACGGCCCTCGATGTCGCGAGCGATTGCACCGCCGCGTGACGTGGCTCTTTCCCTTGGTAGAATTCGAACGGGCGACTCGGTAAGTCCATGAAACTCTCGAGAGGAATCGCCTCGCACAGAACAGAGGCAGGATCTCAGACTAGGCTCGCGGTCCACGCTCTTTTCCTCGTAAACTATGATAACAGAGACATTCGCGTAGAACAATAGTTGCCGCGCCTCCCTCAGATCTATAGGACCCCCGACACTCGCCAGGGAAATTCAATATCCGCGATTCACGAGAGTCTAGCACCAGTACCGTTTTAGTTCTCGAGCAACTCTACGCTCGAGTCCTTGAATTCTGCTCGAATCGCGACGTAGATATTCTCTGCAGTGTTTAAGTAACTGTTTACGATTACGAGTTACCACGGAACTTGCGCTCGCGTCTCACTGTCTCCACGAGTTCAAAGTAAGGGCACTCGAGTGAATGACATTGCCCTCCGGGTGATCGCGGTCACCTTGCGTGGACTTGATTCACCGGTTCGTCGTCCACTCGTGTTCGCCTAGATAACGCTACTTAACATAGAAAAAAATTAGGGAGAACAGAGTATAGCCGTGAGGTGGACGCTGAAAGTAGCAGAATACATTTACAAATAACTGTCTCGAGGGGTACATATACATATAACGAGTCTCTGGTAAAAAGGCACTCGGAAAGTAAATGGCACCGTCGATAATTAGTCGCGCGTTGTTCGCACGCTCGACTTTCTCCCACGTCTTCTTCTCATTGGCACTTCTTCTCGTTGTCCTCCGGCCCTCTAGCTCCTGTATCGGTGGTTCATGTTCATCCGATAGTTGACAATCGCATCGAACTTGTCCTTCTTCCGCGGGCACCTGCCCTGTCTCCCCATGTATTCGCCGAACTCGCAGCTTGGCACCGCGCACTCTTCGTTTTGAATGCACCTGGGAACCGAGGTTGCTAATCAGCTCGTATCTTGGGGAATTTATGATAAGGAATGGAATGCCTCTGGCTCTCTACTTACAGTCTGTCCGTAAGGGAGAAGTATCCCTTTCCTCGCCTGCTTTTGATGCAGTTCTGATGGTTCTCGTAGCAGTTGCATTGGCATTCACCATCGTGTGTGATCCGAGGCGTGAATTCCGAGGGACATCGGCACCTGATCAATTAAAAAATGAACAATGAAAAATTTAGAAATTTTAAAAGTTATAAATTTAGAATTCCTTAAGGTTATAAATTTAGAATTTTTAAAGGTTATAAATTTATAAATTTATAAATTGGAAATTAAAATTTTAGAAATTATAAATTTATAAATTGGAAATTAAAATTTTAGAAATTATAAATTTAGAAATTTAGAAATTGGAAATTAAAATTTTAGAAATTATAAATTTAGAAATTTAGAATTTGGAAATTAAAATTTTAGAAATTATAAATTTAAAAATTTAGAAATTGGAAATTAAAATTTTAGAAATTATAAATTTTTAAATTTATAAATTTATAAATATCTAAATTTCCAATTTATAAATTTATAAATTTATAAATTTATAAATTTATAAATATCTAAATTTCCAATTTCTAAATTTATAAATTTATAAATTTATAAATATCTAAATTTCCAATTTCTAAATTTCTAAATTTATAAATATCTAAATTTCCAATTTATAAATTTATAAATTTATAAATATCTAAATTTCCAATATCTAAATTTCCAATTTATAAATTTCTAAATTTCTAAATTTCTAAATTGGAAATTAAAATTTCAGAAATTATAAATTTATAAATCTATAAATTTATAAATTGGAAATTAAAATTTTCGAAATTAGAAATTATAAATTAAATATGGATTCAAAATTAGGAATAAAAAATTAGAAATAATTCTACGTTGGAGGGGTGGTGAGGTCGTGTTCGGGTTGGGGGCGATGTGACAGAAGAAGCGTAGGCACGAGCTGCACGATGTTTGGTATCGAGGTGGATAGTGGGTGCTGGTGGATGCTCGCGGACACCGGCCCGGTTTGAATGCAATCGATATATATTACATGCATGTACGAGGGGGTACTCACGGCTTTCTCGGTTGTGCCCTTCTCATGTTCTGAGGTTGCGGGGACGACTGATAATGCCTGTACACTCTCTCGGAGGGTTTCTCGTTCGGCGTGTCGTATTCGGTCCTCTCTTTACACTCGCATTCCGTGTGGTTGTAGAAAGACAGCTTCTCCACCACGCTGCCGCCGCCCACGTTCGTCGCCTGGAATAAAAACCAAGAGCAGATCGTTACTGCACGTCCCTCGGAGTGAGATACTTTCCGATCGGCCACTTAGAGCCGTCTATCTCGACGGAAAATCGCGGCGCCCGCTCGAAAAACCGACGCGATCGCCTCGTATCGTTTCAGTTTTAATTGAGTTCAATTAACCTTAGCCGGGTGGTTGGCCTGGCCGCTCTAAAGTGGCCGGTTACTAGCCAGCACGCTTGTCGAACGGAAGGGGGTTATCTCTATCGCGGGGGCCACGCGCAGCAGCTCCAATCGACACTAATTACCCTCGGTTACTATTTTTACGGCACCGATTTCCAGCCTCGTTCGCCAATCATCGCGCTCCCGCATGTGGCCCGCGCCAACCGAACTCTAGCTAAATCACGCGCGTCGAAACGTAAACGCTTTGAAAGCAGGACTCATAGAAAACGCTCGCATCTCGTTGGCACTAATTGCTGGACACGAGCCGCGATGCGCTCGGAATTTCCCAGTTCCTCTAAAGCCCACCTCGCATTTCAATCGGCTGCCGCGCGTCCCCGATCCAGAAATCGGGGGTACGCGATTCAGGGGACAATGGGATAGAAAGCTCGTAAATCGAGGAAGAAACGAGAGGTCCGGGTGCACGGGGAATACGGATTAGGCCGGGTTTCGTGGTACACGTGGATACCTGGTCGAGTTATAATTGCTCGGTTACGAGCATCTCGGAGCGAAGAGCAATTGCGCGAGGGTAATCGATCGCGTTAAGTAGGTCGTGTCGTGCGATCGCTGGGCCTGGGCGACGATCGATGACAATGAGCTGGCTCGCTAGCGGAACGAAATGCCACGATCGTGGGTCCAAGGGTACCGGCGCGGCGCGGCGATCAGTCTCTCTCGGTCCCTGTGTTTTATTGATGGGATTCCGCGTGTAGGCGCGGTGATCACGACGTTGCTCGAACCGTCGATCGATCCATCGCCGGGGCGATCAAAGGTCGAGGGAGAAGCAACGACAGACGGATCCGTGATACCGATCGCTTATGCAACTGCTAATTGTAGGGAAGTTCGTAGCTGTTCCTGACATGTTGCCCAAGCCCCACATGGCGACCCGTTCCTTTGTTCCCTGCGTTTTCATTACAAAATGCAAATTGAATACTCTGCCATTGCGTAAATAGATACCTCTAAGTAGCGCAGGTACCCGAGCAGTTAGCACTCAAAGTCCACGGTCGATCACCGACTGTAGCTCGTCGAGGCGATTCGCGGTGAAGTTTCGTAGGATTTTAAGTCTGCCGTCTCATTGAACCTCGAATGCGCGAGTACAGTCACCGAAGCTAGGAAAAGCGTGTACGTCCTCGCGATGTAGTAAAGAAACCGTTTCAACCAACTTTCGTCGTGGAATCGGCAAGAAGGAAGTTTGTGCGGGTATAGTTGCCTCCAGTAGACATTCGAATTTCACTATTTTTCATCGTATCAATATGAAAGTAATTCTGCCGATTAAAATCGGATCCCCCCTCTCTAGAGCCTGTCATGACTACGAACCGATCTTAAAGCTTAGTGGAATGCGTAGCCTTGAGCAACGCAGATTTATGTGCGACATGGCATTCATTTATAAGGTGCTAAACAATTATATACATCGCACCGAGATATTGACACTTTTCAAACTACACGTACTACCTAGGATACTGAGAAGGCTTCCCATCTTCCCAACCTCGAATTCAATACTTTTAACGCCCGTTCGGAACCGAAAAAAATTCATATTTAAATATAAAGGATAATGTGTCAATAATTGGGACTGGGTCACTAATTAGGATATTTACCTTACGTGCTAATTGCTCGTGCCGTATCCCTTCAAGACTTCTCGATAGAAAGAGTAAACAGCGCGGCAGGGACAGAGAGAACAGAAAATGTGGCAGCTATGCGCCAAAAGTTAGTCTACACAGATTGCCTAGAGATGTCACCTGTGTACAAGTTCTGTTTACCGACCGCAGTGGTGTCATTAGGGCCCGTCTGTTTACAAGGGACGTTTCGATCGATTCGGACCATAACAAAAACTAGACGGCAGCCTTAAACAGCTCCCCACGATCGATTCAAACAGATCGAATCGATTATCTGCCGGACGCACGGATGCGAACGCGAAGGCGGAACGGGACGTCTCCTCTCGTGGAATAATAAAGAAACAGCCAGGACAAATTGCCTGGAAGAGTAACGTGGGTCTCCGTGGTTTCTTGCCCGCTGACAAAGCGCAAAGATCTTACCGGATCTTTGTAATACGAACTACCTTGTGGGCCGTCCGCCCGTTCCCCTGGCGCACTCTGTCAGGACGGTACGCCAGGATTGAGATTCGCGATCGTCCCTGACGAATAGCCTGGTCGAGAGACGGTGGTCATAAATTTTATGCCACAGTGGCGTACGTGGTCGCTATCCCCCGAGGAATCTCGTCCTCCTCGAATCCGAATAACGTCGAAACCGAGTCCCCCGACGGAACCCTGCCTTCACCGATTTCTCGGCGAAACAACTTGCCGTCGCGATCGTTTCCTCGCCGGATCCGCAAGAACTCCCCCGATCGTTCCTCCTATCCGTGGTTCGCCAGAAATTCCCCGCTCTCTGAGCAGACCCGGTCTCTCGACGCCATTGTCACGGTCCTTTATCTCCCGGCAACCACCCATGGTGGCCCACAGCACTTTCTCGCGAGGGGCACATCCGCTCCGAATTTTTGCATATTCTTTGCACGCCCCGGCCGCGAAAAATCGAGCGTGAATAATGCACTTCCGGGCTGGCGGCGTTCCGTGGCGCTGCACCCGCCGCCTTCGCAAAGAGCGTCGCTGGTGTGCGTCCGCGGGGTGAGACCGAAGGTGCACCGCCCATGGTGTATAAAGTCGGCTCGAACCTGTCCCCCTGGGCAAGTCAGGTCGTCTTCGACGTTTTCTGGCGAGCAGCTTTGCCCGCGATTGCGAACGTCTTCGTTACGAGTTTCGATTTCGCAGCGCCGCGCTCGGTTTAATAGCTTGAAAGCCGCGCGAATTCGAGACCCACCGAGCTTCAGCTGAATTAGCAGGCGGATTGACAGTGAGAAACGGTAGGTTTGAAGCGAGAGGCAAACGTGGCAATTCAGTCGCAGTGGTTTAGAG
This sequence comes from Andrena cerasifolii, assembly GCF_050908995.1. NCBI lineage: Eukaryota > Metazoa > Arthropoda > Insecta > Hymenoptera > Andrenidae > Andrena > Andrena cerasifolii. The sequence continues at coordinate 9,272,118 of NC_135124.1, read as the reverse complement.
CGGAGCACGTACCACGGAATTTAATTTCTACGCTGATTATTTTGCCGCGGGTATGGATCGAGCAGCTGACCGGCCGAGCTCATTAACATTCACCGTATCTCGCTCGGGGCACCCGCTCGTGAATGAAGCGCAAGAAACGGCAACGAAATCGCGAGCACACGCGAGCCTCGAGACCGGCGAACCGTTGCCGGCTGCATCTCTTCCTCGCGGTATTCCCATGTATGTTCCCGTGTAATTTTCGGGATTCCAGCGTGTCCCGCGACTTAATCCATTGGGCTGGTAGGCTCGCGAGGCTACGAGACACCGAGTCTTGTTTCGCTGCGAAAGACCGATTGTATTCCAATGCGCTGGCGGCGAACGGTTCCCAAGGGGTTGCGGACTAACTTATGGTACAGGAGGAGGTAATTGCCTCCGGTGCCTCTGCACGGCTCGCTAACTATCCCGAGATTTTACTACCGGCCAATGCTTTATCGCTCGACTCCAGTGGAACGCGAACCCCGAGGTCCCCCCTCGTCGTTGCCGATGCGACGATTCCGATCGCAAGAACTTTCTCGAGGACACGTAGCGATTGATCCCGAGGTACTAGACAGCGGTTTGACGAACCCGGGATGCTTTTTTCGCAAGCGTTTCCCCAGGCAACCTGTGTTTTCGCATGCAAATACAGCTTTCCTTTCCATAGTCCGACGTTTACCGCGAATACTGCGAGTGGAACTCTGATCCTGTCGTGCCCGGAGTCTCTGCATCGAAGCTCCTTTGGTCTTCGGTCGCTTAGTATGCGCGACCCACAGAGTCCTCGGCGAAGCGAGTCCCTCCGTAGGAGATAGTTTGAAAGGGTACAGAGTGTCTCTCCGATAGATTAGCCGTGCTGGCAAAGAGAGTTTAAGCTCGGCGTAGGATGATGAACGTTTTGGCAGGCTGCCTGATAGAAAGCCTGTTCTCCATCGCCGCGAGTGTTTGCGCAACCTCAGCGATACTCGGTACACCCGACACCTTTGTGTACAAAATAATCGGCGCAGGCTATTGCCGCGACGGCTTTATCGCATTTTTTCGCGAGCATCGTGTCAACGTTCTATCGTTGCCCCGCGATAACGGCCCGGCAGGATTTAAAGAACGGATCCTCTGCACCGCGGCGTCGATAACGGACGCTGGCGAAGAATCTTAACGACCGCTCGCTTCGAGCATCGTTAGGGCTGGTCAGGTAGCAGGACGGTCCCTTGGGCGTTCTTTCTATTTATTGGAATTAACCGGATAATTCTGACACGAGTTTTCAACGTTTGATGAAATCCGCGACTCGTGCGAAAGGTCGCGAGCCTAGGCGAGGTCTGGAAAGGTCTGCAGGAGCACGCGTGCGTTTCCTCTTACCTTCTTTGCCAGGGTGATTTGCGAAATGTCCCCCGGGCGCAGCGTCCGCAACGGTGGAAACTCTGCGCTTCGAACGGACACCGACTCTCCGCGAATTCGCGAGCGTAGGAGTCCCGGAAGAAAGCAGGTCCGCGGGAGGAATGCAATTAATGCACGTGCACCGATGCAACATTGTCCGAGGTCCGTTGGCACTCGCTGCATAGGAGGAGTTCCCTTAAGGGGTTATACCTAGTCAGGAGGCCCAGAAGAGGCGATTTTTTTTTAAAAGCGGAAGCATATATTTTTACAGGACTTTTTGCACTTAAGAAAGCAACATTTGGTAACTTTTTTTGTAAAAAATATTTACGTTTATAATAAAAATACGACATACAAGATGCCTTCTTACAAACGGTGAAGAAGATATCTGAAAAACTACTGTTGCAATTTTTCTGAAATTTTGTGGGCTTATTTTTTAAATACAAATCTACTGAATGACGGAAGGACTTTCTTTCGCGAATGAAAATAGCTTCATGGTTATCACTAATGGCCGTTTTCATTGATAAAATCGAAATTATACAATGGAAAAAATATCCCTTCGTCACTCGGTAGATTTTTATATAAAAATAAGCCCAGGAAATTTCAGAAAGATCGGTGCAGTAGGTTTTGCGATATCTTGTTCACCGTTTGTAAAAAGACTTCTTGGATGTCGTATTTTTATTATAAACATAAATACTTTTCTACAGAAAAATTACTAAATGTTCTTTAAACGTTGCTCTTTTAAGTGCAAAAAATCCTATAAAAACATATGCTTCTGCTTTTTCAAAAAAATTCACAAACATTCGTCTCTTTCCGGCCTTTTACCTGTGCATAACTCCTGAACGCCGGACTAGCTGTGATATTTGAAACGCTGTCGAGCCGTAATTCCGCGTAATCCGCAGAAACAGGAGAAATTCCGAAGAGACAGAAAAAACAGCAATTAGGTTTCGACAAATTCCAGTCGCGCGTGCACAGCTAAGGAGATTCATTCAATATTATTCCTTTCTTCCTGCTTGAGAAAAACCTTAACCCTTCGCAGCCACACCTGCTTCTAATCACAAATTATTCGCACGGGGTTCACCGCAGTGCAGCTTCATTTTTGAGTTACCGCTTTCGTATTCTTCGCGTTTACGTATTTTTTTCTGCTTCGTGGTGATCTTTATCGCACCCTCTCCCCCGCCCATTTCCCCGGGTATCATCTGCCGCAGGGAATGAAGACATTCTAGCAGGGTTTTCGATCAGGTCGAGGTGTCTATTCGTTAGCGTCGACCGCACGAGCCACACGCGGATCGTTTTACAGGCGCGCACGGTCGCGGTGCGGCTGGTATGCGGATTTACCGTCCGCGCCGCGGTACGTATTAACGGACTCCGTAAAGTACGCCGAGTTATATGTACTATCCGCCGGCTGCATTGACAATTCCGCTGGAATGTCCGTTTCGTGCCAGCCGTTTCTCGCGAAAACGTTACACCTGGACGGATCGCGGAAAGCGCGTGCCGGCCGATTGCTTTCCATGATTTATCGCCGTTACGTCGACAGATACCGGACGAAACGCTTTGTAAAATGTACAAACGAGCTGAATTTGATTAACCCCGTCTGGCAGAGGTCCGCTGGCTGGAGGGGACAGATGGGAGATAATACCGTTCTATGTATCTGGTGTCAGTCAGCGGGTTTCGATCGCCGATACCAGCCACCCATCAGCGAGATATCGTCTCGCAAATACGTCCGCCTGATCGCTGGGGTATTCGGCCGCTAATCTCTCTTCCTCGTTCTTTCTTGCGCGCGCTACTAGAAATGGCTTAGGCGATTTATAACACCACTTTCACCGGCTCCCCCGTTTCTCTCGTCGCGCCATCTCGAGTAATTCGTCCCTTGGAGGTGTCACCGTGGCGAAGCTGTAGCTCGAGCAGCAGAGGCGGATTTGGAGGTTTGGCGCCCGTAGGCTAATAAGCGTTTACAGCCCCAAATATTTTAATTTAGAACAGTCGTTATCATTTCACAATTAATTCGATACAGCAACTCACGTATGAGTTATTGCTAGCTCGCTATGTGAAAAAGGAGTGTAGGGGAAAACTAGGATAGTTTATCAGCATTGATACAATATCACATCAGTTTTTTAATTAATATATTGGCAATTTGTGCCTGCTGTCACGCTATCGTGGTAATGTTTGCATTATCGCAACACTTCGCGTTGCAGTTTTCTTTCGAGAGCATAGAATAATGTTGTTAGGAGCTTCGATCTTATTTGCAGCCAAAAAGTAAATATTTCGGTCTGCTTGATCTTCCTTCTTTTCGAGTAAATGTTGCATTTTCAACGATTTCAAATATATTAAGTAAAAACAGCAATCTCTGGTCTATTAATGTAATTTGTTGATTGAGCTAAATATTTAAGGTAAGCTTCATTTTTCATCTTTTCCAAATCGAGTGCATTGAGGGGTACAGATTCGTCGCTCCCAAAACTTTGCAGCCTACTTGGCCTGCGCACGAACCCGCCCCTGTCGAGCAGGCAGGCTCGCGAAAATTGCCCGGCCTACCCGGCTATCTGCCAGCCGCCGCGACCTTTCGCTCGTAAATCCCATGGTCGAGCACGGCAGCTCGCGTGCACCAGTTTTTCACGGGCACGTGCGTAAGCGCTAAGGCCGATTTGCATGCGATTATTGGTGGGCGTAGCTGCATTCGAGCGAGATGTTTATCGCTGCGGAGGCCCCGCGTAAAGCCTGCCCAAGAAGATTACACGGGAATTAGCCAGCGGGGCTCGTCGCTAGACCAGTCGCGGCGGAAGGTGGCTCTTTCCTCGAGCACTCTAGATTTCTCGAAAGGGAAATCCATTATTGATAGACCGGTTTCTGGGACGGCTAACCCTCAGGCGCGTTATCGCGACGATCTCGGGGGCGATTTTAGGCCAAGATATCAGGCAGCCGGCGCGAGCGTCTCAATCTGTTCCCCCCTCGATGACAGACCGCGCGTAATTTCAGTTGTTCCCCGATAAGAGCGCATAAATCAACCTCTCCCCGAGCAGCGTTCAACCTGTTTCGAGCCAGTTACCGATCGAGATCGCCCCGGGCGACTGGGCCCGCGATAACTATCAAACTTGACACTGTCGATGAGGTCGTTTCGACTGGATTCGACAGCCACAGCCGCCTACTCCGTTTGCGCCGGGGAAAGCTGAGAGCGTTCGAGGGTGCAGCTTTCCTCGACGGCTGTTGCGTGAAACTGCCCGAGCAATTCGAACCCTCGTGCCTGTTCTCTTTCGATTATCTGCCAGTTGTCGCGGCGTAAATCAACGTCCGACCAGATATCGGGTCGCAATCGCGTTAATCGATACGCGAATCTCGCGCTGCTCGAGCTGGTCGCGATCGGTATTTGCATACGAGCGCCGACGTTGCGCACGCCCGTTGACAATTAACGTCAGCGCTGAAAGACCGAGGCATTTACTCCCGCCCCTTCTCCGCTCTTTCCGCTCGCAAAATTCATTCGCTCGGGCGAGACCGCCGCGCGTACGATTGCTCGCGTTATCACGCATTGCCGCGCGAGAATAATCCTTTAAGGGGAGGCTTGGAGCCAGACACAGGTGTCCCGGCTCACGTTCACGCGCAGGAGATGGTGTATCCGGGATATTGATTAACGATTCTTCCAGCCGTGCGTCGTGCGACGGATAACGATCGACTGGGGAGTCATGCAGGTTCTGTAATACCGCGGCGCGGATTAATTAACGTTATACGGCCGACCGGTTCGCTGCTTGCACACGCCGGTGTCGTACACGCCAAAGGATTCCTCGATTTTTCCGAATACGTACTGCCGATCGAAGATTCGAGCTTCTGGATTACGCCGACGTCTCTGAACGAGACTCTGCTTCCACGGCAGCTTTCAGCGAGATCCAACTGGCCCAGAGCAGTCGTAATAGGAACTACTGACCATTCGAGATGAGACGTCGCGTCGCGAAGCCTCGAGCGCCTAGATATCGTTCGGAGACGGCGCTTGAAAAAGTGGAATTAACGCGCGATTTAATAGGGGTGCGCCGCTAGTCTGGGTGAACGGCCAGTGGCCATTATTCGAAGACAATTTGTAAAGCGGCTCGGAGCACTGGGCTCGGGCATTTCCATGGGCATCGCATGCCTCGTTTATCCGCATCGTGATCGCATCAGTATCGTGTACACGCGCGCTTAACACGGTAAAAAGTTAAGGGGACGAACGTTTCACCGTTTTTGCGCGGGCACGGAATGCGGGCTGGAACCTGGAGCTGCGTGCCGCGACCTATCGGCGTATATATTCGCGCACGTGTAACAGCAACGCGCTAGACACCGGAGCTCTCCAGGTCGACGCGACGTGGAAATTAGCGGGGCACTGGGGGATCACGTTCCGCCGCCACGATTCGCCGACTGGTCGCCTTCGAATCGACACGGTATCGAGCCGTCCACCAGACCGTTTAAAAGTCAATAGGCGCGTCTTCGAGAGGAACCAGTTCTCGCGTTTATCGAGGAGGATCGTGTCGCGGAATAGAGGAGGGAAGGAGATACGAGAGCTCGTGGTTATCTTCCACTGCCGCGAATGGAAATTTTTCTAAACCGCCGTTTCTCGGAAACGACAGGCGTTGGCGAGGAATTCGGTGAAATCTGGACAGTTCGCTTGGCTCTAACCGTGCCTATCGCATTCCGCAATATCTCGAGCCGCATAAGGTTCGCATCAAGGACAATAATTGGGTTCGCGAATCCACATTCGAGTCGGCTGGCCCTCGTCTGCGGGATTGTTTACAGATTTGGGAATTGGATCCGGTACATATTCGGTTAGCCGAACTCAGTAAATGGGTCCGTATAAACTTTACTCCCATGTCGTCTCGTAAACGTCCTCGCGCGGAGAAACGCTGGCGAACACCTTGGTCCACTGTCTCCCTTTCGAGCGTCGACCAAGGGACCGTTTCCTGAATCACCAGAAGTATCAGCCCCGATAATATATATATATATAATAACCGTCTCCTGGTTATTGAAGAAGAATGCCATTTCGCGATTCCCATCGCGGTTGGACCCATCGAGCCTCGCTCGATTCGATAACCCCCGGATTAAGGAATTCCGATTTGAAAGTCAATTGCCGTGACCGTCGTGGGGACCAGTTTTTGCGACTGTCGGGGAAACGACGAAAACGAAAAACAGCCACGAGGAGCGCACGGAATCACAGGAAGCCGATCGTAAAGACTCCGTTCCCCGAGCGGCCGCGATCGATCTCTCGCGTGTCCACGATAATTTGTCAGCGCCGCGAGGACACGGGACGCGACGCACGAATCGCGGGGATGGTATGTAAATCCTGCGGCTTTAGCGTTTCTCGAAGCGAAGAGCCTGGTCTGTCGAAACCCTCCTGTCCGCTGAAATAGGATTACCTGCCTCGCTAATAAATCCTCCACTCCTTTTCGATTATTACTTTCCCCCGGGCGGATTCTCGCAGCGCGGATCGAAGGTACTGCCACTGGATTAATCCTGACGTTACCCTATTACCGCGGCTTTATCTCGCTGGATGCGCGCGTCGCGTGCGTCGTCGTTGCTTTCGAACTCGCCACCGTATACTTACACGGAGGCCGCGGTATTAATTTCCACCGAATTGCTATCAGGCAGGGCGACTCGGAGGCTACTTCGAATAGATCGATAAATTTCAGCTACCACCGTCGGATAAGGCGGCTTTAATGCCGGGGATCCACTTTCGCGATTGCTTCAGAAATTTATCGTCCCGCCTCGGGTGCCACGTTCGGCTGGATGCTCCAGCTTCTCCGGCTTCTCCGCCGGGAAGATCGATTAGTCGAGCCGCGCCAGGGACGATAAATCCGCGCGCGCGAATGTCCAGCGCGGCTGTTGCTTTCCCAGGAACCGGTGTTTCGTGGCTCGGCGGCCCGATAGCACCGCTCCATCGCGCACGATCCGTGTCTATTATTCGCGGGCGCGCTCGGTGCCGCGCGAGATCGAAACGCGTTACGTGACAGGAACACGTGTTTACCCGAACGGGAGATAATTGGGCCCGCGATACGATTCGATACACCGGCTGCTTGTTAGGTAATCGACGCGTTAACGGCTTCTTTGGACCGTTGCTGTTGTTAGTTCGCATCTGGATCGATGATCTCGACGTGATTCGTTACTACGACGTGTTTACAGCTCTTTACCTGGCAACACCTAAATTTAGGGCTTAACTCATAGGATCTTTTTTGGAGAGAATTTCCTAGGCTATGAATTGTATAATAACTATTTTTGTCGCAAAACTGATAGATAACGAGATATTCGGGGAAAACTGTTTTTTTTTCAACCCTCGGTAACATTTTTAGCGACGGTCGGATCGATGGGGACTTTTGACGACAATATTGTTTAAATGACAAAATAAACGCCCATACCAAAATTTAGCTTGCTAGGATTTATTCCGGAGACAGATTTCTAATTTCACTGGACTACAAGTAGCTCGAGAGCAAAGAGAGTAAGGGGTCACAAAATCCCATTTTTTAACATAAGGTATTGTGCATACATTTTACGGCTTCGCTAGAGTTTTCTGAAGTTATGTTTTTAGTCTCATAACGATCCCTTAATATTTACTCAAGTCATCGCAATTTATGTTTAAAGAAATAATGATTTTGGGTGGTGAAAAATTTGTTGTTTATAATTTTTAGCTCCAATAGTAATGATTCGATAAACAAACTGTAAATTGAATAAATGCGTGTCGTGACGAGCTTTGCAACACTATATTTTTTAAAATACAGTTTAACACATTTAATTTTCCAATATTTTCCACAAGGGAAGATCCCGAACCCGAAAATTCAAAAAAATCTGAAACTTTGTGAATATGTAGGGGATTTCCTCCTGATCACAACGTAATTTTTGTTTGCTACCCAAATTCACTGTAACGGGTGGAAATTAATCCCTAAAAATTCGGCTATTTTCCGATTTCATTTTGTAACTCGCAATCTGCAAGAGATGGAAAAAAAGTTTCAAGACAAATGTTACTTCTTTTAATTAGGACTATCATTTGGTAACTTACAGTTCGCGAGTTATAACACAAAAACCGGAAGATAGCCGGAATTTAAGGCGTCAATTTTACCTCCTTAGAGTGAATTTGGGCAGCAAACAAAAATTGCATTGTAATCAGGCGGAAATCCCGTACATATTCAAAAGGTCTCAGAATTATTTCAATTCCCAGGTTCGGGATCTTTCCCTGTCAGCGTTTGAACAATCCTTTTTCGCATTTTCGAGCGCTGGTCCCCTTATTGCATCCGAACCCTCAACCGCTAGAAATCGGTTAGCGTCTACTTGTTCGCGCAGCGGTGCCCCGTTGAGTGGCCAGCTCCATCAGAAATCTGAGGACGCGTTGGCGAGCGTGACAGCGAACCGATACCGGAAACGCGAGCGTTTCCAGCTCGAGTGACGATAAATCCGTCGAGGAGGCGCCTTTCGAGGCGATCGCACGAGGGCCTCGAGTCGATTGGTTGTGGATTTACCACGCGACGAGGCGCAGCGCATAAATATCGACCCTCGTGGGGAGTTTGCCGGTCGCGGAGCGACGAGCCAAGTCGAAGATTGTCCGCGCGGGATCGCCGTAGCGGGTCGTCAAGAGGGATCTAATTACAAGGTTTCGCTTCCTGCCGTAATTAATCGCTACGAGCCGGAAGATTTATACACGGCCCGCGCGCCATCCCCTTGTTCCGTGTTCCGCTCTCCTTGGCCCAGGCCACTGTTTGCCTTTCGATCCTGCTCGCGTGCACTCGACGGCCCTCGATTTTCGCCGTTGAACGCGCGCAATCAGAAGAATTGCCAGTCCAATTACTGTCCGCGTCCCTAATTAACGACAGTTCCCCAGCTGGCCCCATTGAAACGTACTCCTTATAATAAACGGCTGTCGAGACAGAGCCAATCGATGACCACCCAACCGTTCCCCGAGAGTCTAATTTGCGCGAGGCTTCCGGAGTTTTGGAAATAGGGCGGCAGAGGCGGCTACGCTCGGCGAAAGGGAACGATCGAAATAGAGTGGGAAGGCGGCAAAGTTCGAGCGGCGAGGATCCGCGGGGCTTGCGCAGAACGGCGCGGCGCACTCTAACCGGCTGGTAACAACGCGTTAATATTAGCGACGCTGGAATCCGGCCGAAGGGAGGCCGATCGTTCCGAGTCCAGCTGAAGAACAATGAATTTCCGGTCAGCTTTGCGCGTCCGACCAGCGACAATGTCCTCATTGTGCCGCGTGCGCTGCATAAAGATGCGCCTCTATCCTTCGCCCCGGCTCTCTGAATCCACGCGAGCGCGCAGCCGGGATTCCACCCTGCCGGAGAGCCGCGGCCGCGCGAGATTCGAGGAACTCGGGGATCCGAAAGGCGGCAGAACATTTCGCGGATCCCTCGAAGAACGATCAGGGCTATTAATCGCCAGCGGGCTCGCGAGAGTTATGCCTCGGCCGGACGAAACGGAGAAACGACCCGAGCCAGCCGTGAATGGAAACGCTCCGGTATCTGTTCTTCCATCGCTCGTTGCATAATCGTCCTCGCGTTAAGAACCGCTCGAGTTATTACTCGCGCGGCCCATGCTGAAAAATTCGGTATATGTGCAGAAGAATGGGCAGGTAGATTTTACTTCAATTACAAATTTTCTTGGAATGGAGCACGAACTAGCACCTAATTCTTTTTGTTTCTAAAAGAGAAGGGTTCATTCTTTTACATAATATCAATTACACCCATTGCAAATGGTTGCAAGTTTTTAAAATTTTATAAAAAGTTGGTTAACATTTCACCTGAATTTATGACCTTCATAGAATATATAGTTATGTAATTAATTTTGTAACAAAGTTAAATTGCACATATCACAGAAAAATTTTTCAGAGTCGTGAATAAAAACTATGGGAAACATTGAAGTTTTTGATGAGCTCCTAACTTTTGCGATTTTGGCAAAATTTGAGCACCGATCACATGGAAGCAATAGCAAATATTAAAAACGGGGTTTACCATAATATAATACAGTAACCAGTAAGGTTGTTAATAAAATGTGAATTGTAAATGCTCCAGCAGCCCTACTTTTCGAAAACATGGGTCTAAATACACGGGCCTAGCACGAGCTTCCGAGGGTTAATATCATTTATATTAATACAACTTAAAGGCCGTAAATTTGCGGTTAAATTGAGCCGAATTCCATTAAGATATCTAGACCAGAACCAAAGTTATAGATTTTTGATCGCCGTCGGGTCGATTTGTCCCACTGTGCGGCGCGCCGTCCAGTTCTGCGCGATTGGTCAATCCCGATACCCGCTCGCTCGCTGGCTGGCGGGATCGTTAATCTCCGGGGTCCTGTCGCGAATTGAAAAGGAGCCTGGCACGGCGCGCGAGGATCGGCAGCGGATCGTGCGAAACGCGGCACAGACCGCCCGGCGCGAATTCGAGAGCGCGATATTGCGCTGTAAATCGAGGAGGGGAACGGCACCGTGAGCTTTGTCCGGGCGCCTGCAGCCAGCAAGTGAAACACTCGCGGTCTCGCGGCTTCTTCCCTGGCCACGCGCCAGCATTGTTTAGCCGAACTCGTAAGATCTGAGGAAATAGAGGACTGTCGACGGAATTGCACTTTTGCGGTAGAGCCGCGCGGTTCGGTGCGATTCTCACCGCACCGGGAAAGGTTCTACGGAGAGCCGCTGAAGCAACGCCCTCGGGACGTTCGTGTTCACTTTCTGGACACTCGAAGGTTACTTAGGAACTCGGCTGCGAGGTAGTTACCCGTCCTGGTGTACTATTTTCCGACGTCGGATCTTTGCACTCGGCGTCCCACCGCGCGAGGATCTTTAACGTCGCCCCGAGCTGACTCACGGAATATCTTCGGACCCTCGCGAATGCATTTGGAAGCGACGCCGCGCCGAAGGGAAACGGTTTCGGCGAGGATTTCGCGGCTAGAATATTTCGACTGGAATATCTCCTCCCGCCCGTCGTTCGGCTCTACGAGTTTCCACCTCCACTCAGGTCTCGGGACAACTCGTCTATCTCAGATAGAAACGAGATACGAAGGTCGTCCTCGTGCTCCTAAACGGAATCTCGTGTTCCTTTTATCAGCACCTGATAGCGACTCTCAAGACGAGGTCGATAACCCTTGATACAAGGTACACCAAGGTTTTTCCCCTGAACTTTTCGGAAGACTGTTCGAGTTACAGGGGCCACCCTATGCGTTACATAAATGAACCGTTTGAACGCCAAGCCGACGACCTAGATAGCGGAATCAGTTAGACTAGTTTAACTGAACTGGGGAATCCTGGTTCGAATTCCAGTTCTCTTGCTGAAATTTCTGGAAGCACGCTCGAGCATATCGATCTAGGTCGATTCTTCTTCGCCTCCCTTGGAATCCCGCGGCCATAATCTGTCTAATTGAATCAGACTCGGGTCTCCGCGACGATTAAAGGATCGTTGGCGGAATTGGGCCGGCTCGCGAGGAATCTCGAGGCTGCGCGGAAAGTCGCTTTTACGAGGCAGCGCGGTCGTAATTCTCGCGCTTGGAACGTCGTTCTGATTAATTTCGGTACCTGCCGACCGGCGGGTCTGGCCGCGGAGCTGGAGATACCGCGGGTAATCGAGATATCGTTGGACGGAGGTAGCTCGATTCCACGGTTACGCAGCGATTATCGAGCGTGTCGTTCCGAATACCTCGAGCGACACGCTAATGGACGTCAGGGATGGCCACCGGCAGAAAAGTCGCGAGTGAAGGGTTCACGGCCACCTCGCCGCGATGATAAATAATCCGTGCGTGAGAGCCGCACTTGCCTCCTCTCTCGCCACTCCTCTCGGACCCTGGACTCTTGGCTGCTCGGCGCAGCGAGTGTCGGAGGTTCGCGCAAGTCGCGTCGGCGAGCCGCTTAATGAACAGGACAGGTGAGCGCGGGCTAAGTGGCATAAGTGAAAACGTATGAATGGCTCGCGGGGAACGGGGACGGGGAGAGGGCGAGCATCGTCTAATGGCAGCTCTCGATAAGCCCGCACGAAGAAAATGGCATCCCCTTTTCGCGAACGCGCGGCAGATCTCCGTCGCGATTGTGGCCCGCTGGCCGCGGCATTACCTGGGCTTCTCCCACAGGCTCGGGTAAGCTAAAATTACAAAATAATTCAATTACGTCGTGTTCAATCACATTGTAATTCGTAATTCAGATCTCGCAAGCAATTAAAATACATCGCAATTCGTAATTGCAATGTATTTGCAATTGTAATTTCATAGTACAATGTAATTGAATTATAATTAGGAATTAAGAGGTAACCAAATTGAGAGGTAATCAGAGGTGGGAAAGAGATATGTAGGTAAAGGTTTCGAACAGAAAAAAATTATTCTGAGTGCTGAATATAGTATTATTCATAAATTTATAATATATAAAGAGAAATAAACTCCTCTGTTAGATTTTTCCACTCTTTTCTCACTTCGTCAAAGTTTTGAGCTGCAATTTAATTACATTGTATTTCAATTACATTGTAATTCAATTACACGCACAATTACGGTAATTAGGAATTGAATTAATTGAAAAGTTTGAATTATGTGATTGAGTTACAACGTAATTGAATTACTACGTAATTAAAATACGGTGTCATTAAATTACGTAATTAAATTCTAGTGTAATTCAATTGGCGCAACTGTGTAGCGCGGCCCGATTGGAAAACTTGCGAAGGGATCGTTCGACTCCTCGATTACTGCTGCTGGCATCAGACGCGTTAGACGCTTCGGGAGTTCAGAACAGATTACGCACGTGTCCCCCGACGTCATTATCGCCCACGCGTGCTAACTGTACGCACAATTGAATCCCCCTTGCTTATCTGCGCCTTATACGCGTCGACGACAGACGCGATGCTCGCCCACGAGCTCTCCGATTCCCTTCGTCGTAGGTTGTTTCCTCTGGGAGAGAGGGATTACCGGCCGCGGGACCGCGGCTTGCAATTAAATCGCAATTAGCCTCGCGGACGCGACGGAGGCTTTTGTGAACGATTCGCGCGGACCAACCGTGGAACGAGCGTAATTATCCTCTATTGTATCGCGCACCTTTGTGCCTGCCAATCGTTGCTCGGAGCTATAATAATTGAAGAGGCCTTGTCGCGAGTAGAAAAGATGCACCCCGAAGGATGTCCTCGGTGTCTCGCACTTTCCAAGCGCATTCCACGAATCTGTCGACCGGTTCGACGTACGCCGGCGTCAGTTTCACCGTTTGGTATTTCCAGGCCGGATTCCTCCTCCACAAGTCGGCGAATTAACCGCGGCGTTTGACGCGGTTCCGCGCAGATCGGTATCCGACTCGCGCCAGGGTTCCTGACCCTCGTTCGCTGGACTCCGGCGAGCGTTTTCCCCTTCCCGATCGGAGACAAAGCGCGATCGGAGGAAAAACGCGAACGAGGCCAGACAGGCTCGAACTAGCGCGTTTCCAGGCTCTCGCGAGGGCTCGTGGGTGCGGAGGGAAGGCGTGGGTGCCACTGCCATTATGTACCTGACGTTGTGACGAGTGAGCGCGAGCCCGGGGAATCGGTGGTTGCTTCTGAGGCAACTCTAGCGTCCCGAATAAAAGCGAGCCGCCTCTTCTAAGTCCGCTGCTCGTCGGTGCAACCTTTCGAAACTGCCTGAAGAGGCTCCTCTATGGAATTTGCTTTCGAGCAGGCACCGCAGTCGTTGCGCAATTCCTCATCGCACCCGTAGCGAACGTTGCACGAGCATAGACTCCCAGAATGTTAGCTGGAGGAAGCCAACTTCCTTGCAGCCTGCGTTTCCGCACGGCCATTGTCGTCTCACGCGAACGCGTGGCCGTAATTCTCGTCCGATCCTTGGCCAGACCAGCTCCTCGATTCCCCTCCGCTCTCGCAGCAATGATTCACCCGGTTGATTTACGTGGCTAGCAACAATGCCACCCTCCGATCGACTAAGCGCCATTAATCGACGATAAAGGCTCGTCACGGGGCCCTTGAACCGTAGGTATTCTTTCGTCCCACGTGCTGGCGGTAACGAGCTCCGCCGAGATCTATCTCGTCGATTACTCTCCACAGCCTATCGGCCCCGCATCGGTCGCGTCCCGCGAGATTCGTATAATTGCCCACTGTTCACGGCGCTCGCGGTGACGGAGGGTTTCAATGAACCACTGGAGGTGGTTGTTTCTATTAGAAAACGCAGCTCGCAGATTGATTCCGATCTACAAATTGGCCAGTGAACGATCCTCGATTTCGCGGCCCTTTGTCCCGGCGGACGTTCGCTGACAGCCCGTTCCCGATACCTTCGAGCTCGACGCGTCCCGGGGGCATTGTTGATGTTCGGCACAGTCACTCCGTCAAATTGCTTCGGATGATGAACGCGGCGGGAGCGCAGTCATCGTGACGGCCGCGTTTCTACGTTCCACGAGCTTGCTTAACGCCCCCTCCGTGAATTAACCGAGTTACGTCGATTACTTTCGCGCGCGGCAGATAATCTTAATTGCATCATGGGACGAGCAGAGTCGCGCGCGGCGCCCCGGGGCCCTGCGCCGCGTCACGGAGGCAGCCACCCCGAGTCCCAAGCGAGCAACAAATTGCTCGCAACAAATTCGACTCCGCCGTGGCCTTCCATTTCGAGGATAATCGGTGCCATTAGTTACCGGGAGGTAAACAGTCTCCCATGGCACGGATCTCTCGAGGACTCTCGAGCCGTTCCCACTGAAAAGAGTCCCTGCGCATCGACGTCCTTGGCAGAAAATTCCGGCGGGCTCGGTGGGAGGAGGCGGGAATTTTTTCTGCCTGCGCAGACACGGCCGCTAGTCGATTTATAATCGTCGCCACGCAGCCAGCACTTCCCTTTTCTCTTCTTCCCTCGTGCCCGGCGACGGCCCTCCGTGACCGTTGTCGCTGATCGTCGGAGAAAGCCCCGCGTGGCTTCCCTCGCGGAAACAACCTATCGCGCGGCCGCGACGTCTTCCTCCTCCGCAAGGAATTCTAAACCAACGGTATGTAGTCTGAGTTTTGCGTAACGCGCCAAGTTAGTCTCTATTTCCTGTGCGCTCTGGACGACGCGTTTAATTCTCGACGAAGACCGATCGACCTGACCCCGCTGGTCCGCTCCGATCTCGAAGACGCGCGAGCGCGTACCTTGATCCACTTTCGTACCGGCGGAAAAGCGGCGCACGGGGATACCTCCGTTGTCTGGGCTGATTTATCGATCGACGCCAGGTCGAATTGCGCGAGCCGCCCATGCATAATGCAACGGAACGAGGCAGCATTGTGGCGAATCAATTAAAGGGGCCGTTTCGGCTGGCGCGTTGCACCGGGCGGCCGGTGTGCGTGTCCAGACAGTCCACCGTTCCACCCCTCCTACCGTTGCTCGCGAATCAACGCTGATGCATAATGCAGCGCATAGGTCGGCGGAGTGAACCGGAACGACAATGATCCAGCGAGGATCGTCGTAGGAGCGCGGGCCCGCTGGACCGGTCGCGGTCGCCGTAAAGCACGTCATAGCGTATCTTGATGTAGCGTGCGTCGCGAGCAGAACGTCACGAAGGGCCTCGCGGTTCTGCAATGGAATTTACGAGCCGGAAAACAGGTGGTCGGTTAGCGAAGTCCTCTTGAACCGAGCAGAGACGCTGCTTTGTCCCGGTCCGTTTCGTCCGCGCGTAGAGACGGCGAGACGAGTGGTTCGCGACGATAGAGCGTGAAATCGAGAGTGCTCGGGGAGAAAGGTGTGCGCTCAAAGGCGTGCACCGCGGCACGCGGATCCAGGCGTTATTGTGCAGCGACAAGTGAATAATTTTACGGCGAAGCTCGCTACAAATTAGACGGTCCTCCGGGCGTACTCGCGAGGGCTCATCTGCATGGCGCCGCGTCTTGCATAACCAACAAATTCGCAACCGCGGACACGCTTGAAACTGCATATCTCTCTCCTCCGCATCCGCGCAATCTAATTCTCTCACGCGCGGTGGGGAAATTTCGCGATTTTATGGCTAAAACTATTAAAATAAATTTTTGAATTCGACAGAGTAAATGCAAATGTTAATTGGAGAACTAATATGAGTATCAAATGCCACCAATTTTACTATTAAATGTTTTAATACAAAGGTCGTATAGACTTGAAAATGTTTATGTTCATGCGAGGTTAGACCGATCGCAAAGAATTAATCCAGATTTTCAAGTTGCTTCAAACACTTATATTGTGTTATCCAAAGATCTGAAATAATTTGAAGGCATGGATTCAATTCCTGGCGGTGCGTGAGATATCTTTTTGTCCTCAAAATAATTATTTTTCGGTTTTTAATACGTAATTTATACAATTTTTAAAGTAGTGTTTTAGAAACAACCTTTTCATATAAGAATCAATTTTCAATACATAAAATATTTATCAGTCCCATAATATCCTACAATGATTTTCATTCCTATTTTACGTTGGACTATTTTGATTCTATAAATGCAATTATTAATTGCTAATACTTGCTAATCTTGTATAAATGTAAATAATAAAAAAATCTTTAACGTTCGTAATTTTTGTGCTGTTTTCCGGATAATTTAGTTTCTCATATATTAGAACGTAAAAGTGCCGAATTTTATATATTAAAAATAAGTTTTGAGGTTTTGATCACGAAAATCGATATAATTCTTCAATTGACATTTGTATTAAATTTGTAAAATTAAAAAATTTCATTTCTGTAGTTTTGGCCATAAAATCGCAAAATTTCCCCACTGTGCCACGGGTGGATAGACTTGGAAACAATCGGGCTTTCGTTCGACGGCGAAGCATTAATTAATGGCGATAGTATCGCCGCGAGAGCGGTCGGTGACACAACAGTGAGATTATATTCTGCCGGGGCTGATAGGCAAGAAACCAGAGGGCAATAGAAATTCACGAGGTAGCGTCGAGAACAAGCAAATTAATACTGCGAACGAGATAAAAAGATAAATGAGCTTTTTAATTGGACAGCGTCGAAAGACACGGGGGGGGGGGAGAAAGAGAGGAGCCCGAGACGACGTGGGTCGAGATGGCAGAGGACTTGGCAGGGGGAGAAGGAAAAGGGATCGCGGACGCGTGCAAGGGAGCCTCGGCCCCACCGGTTTCTGGCGAGTGCACGCTCGCTAAATCGACCATTCGAGGCTGTGCGATCCTGGGGCCAGACTCACTCCGTTAACCCTTTTCTCGAAAAACCAACTTCCGTGTCCATCTGTAGTCCATTAGCGCGCGGGATCGGGCCCTTCCGAAGAAAGCGGCTGTCGGGCCGCGACGTCCAGGTTGCCGGGTAATTAGCTGGGAACGAGGTTCTAATTGAGGACACGATAGATAGGACGGCCAGACACCCAATTAGCCGAACGCGAGCAAATATGAACCGGTACTGGTACAGTCGATTTAGAAATCCCTCGAGGTCTCCGCCGCTGTCCGCTCTGTCCATTAAGTTGAATAATTGTGACAACCCATGGGACGTCTGGTCGCGAAATAATTGCCTGTCCGTGGTCCACGGGGCGTTGTCGTCGTGCCGCACGCTCGCAAGTAGATTCGGCGCGTGGTGGTCAGGCAACGCCAGACGAAGCCGTCGCGAACGGTCCCGCGGTGGAAGAGGAGTTGAAATCGCGTCAACTATAATATTTACTTCCTCCTCGTACGGGGAGCTTGTCCTACACCAGAAGTTGTATGCAGAAGCCGGCTAATCCTGGCTGAGGAAGCTTAAGGCTACTGTACACGCGATGTTACGTGAGTGGCTACCGCGACAGTTGTACCTTTTGCGGTTTTCGTCTGCGGTTTCTCGCGCGGTCCAGCTTCTTGGCATTGTTAGGCTCCCTCTAAGCGCGCTTCTCGTTTCTTCCGAGGGTGCTCTCGACTGGCTGCTCGTTACCGACCTTGTGATTGCCAGGAGGACAAAGTCAACCGCGGGGTTACCGGACTGGAGCTTGCGTAGGGTAGACCGGGGGCGATTGTAACACGTTAAATATCTTAAAACATACGATAAATATTAACACAAATTTTGGATATATGACGAAGAATGACATTTGGAATATACTAAAGTAACTTTTTTTTACTGATTTAAAATTGTAATATAAATACTCCCTTTGCAAGTACGTGTTTTTCCTTTTTCTTTTAATATTTAATCTGGCTATTTTTAAAGTAACACTGATCGTTAGTTATCACTTTTAAGTGTCGCGTTAATAAAAATTTATAATTTAAGTTCAAAAGCCTGGTCGGAGGCGATTGTAACATCGGCAGTCGGGGTCGGTTGTACCGCGACAGAACTGAACAGTGACAAACAAGATAAATGGTATTGTCTTGTTAGCATGGAATCCTATAGCACAGCACAAGCAAATCAAATAAAAAATGAGTGCAATGTACTGAATGTAAGGATGCATCACACGAAGAATGCACCAGCCAAAACGTTTTCTATTTCTGCCACAATTGCCATATTGCATAATAGGTTATAAATTTTACTTTTTTTCATTTATTATTATAATTAAAATCAATAAATATTTAATTTTTTTAAGTTAAATTGCTACTATCGATTCCATGCAGTGTTACAACCGACCCGGGGTCAGGGGCTCATTTTTTATTAAGAACCTAGATATTACTTGACACACCGAAGCTTTTGTGTCTCAATAATGTCAAACAAGTAACATTTTCGTTTAAGAACTTTCGTTCTAACTGTGATAATTCTTACGCAATTGTATTCCAAAGTCAAAGTGTTACTACCCCCGGTCTACCCTACCGAACCCTTTCTTTTCTGGAAGCTGTCTATCTCGACTGTCATTAGAACTTTTCAAAGAGTCCCGGAGACGTAGACATTAGAAAATAGGGGGAGAATCGCGAAGTATAATGTTGAGCCTCGTTAACAACGTTGCTTGAAACTGCGAGGCTTATCATTCCAGCTGGCGGTTGTAGTCAGAGCGCGCACGAGTGCAAGGGCTCGGAGCTGAGGCCGCAAAATGTTGCCTGCACGTAGATGCTGGGCCAGCACGAGGCAGCGATGTGTCAGCTTGAATATTGTGCACGAGGCAGACACGGGCCGGTAGAACAACCCGCGTATAATGCAGTCGCCGGTGGTAACTTAACTCGAGGAATAATCAAGCCTTAACGAACGTCCACCGCGAGGGGGTTCACGTGAGCGAAGGTTAGCCGAGGTTAGTCCCCCGGCTGTTCCTCTGCCGGGTGTCGCGTGTAAACGCGCGTTAACAGCTTCGGGGACCAGTCCCCATCTTCTTCAGCT
This sequence comes from Andrena cerasifolii, assembly GCF_050908995.1. Taxonomy (NCBI): domain Eukaryota; kingdom Metazoa; phylum Arthropoda; class Insecta; order Hymenoptera; family Andrenidae; genus Andrena; species Andrena cerasifolii. The sequence continues at coordinate 9,252,602 of NC_135124.1, read as the reverse complement.
TTGACCACGCTCGCGAAGCGGATTTCGCCGATCCTCCCTTGACGGATCAAATTCAGTTTTCACTTTCTTACGATCCTATTCCCCTCGATGATTCTGGCACCGAAGCACCCATCGATCCTTGGTCTAATCTCGACTTCCGAGCGGGGTTCCCCGTGATTGCGTTCCCGCTCGAAGAGGCGCGAGCAGGCAGCGGTGCAAAGATTTAGGTTTCGTAACGTACGACGCCTCGAAGAGTACGCGAGCGGTTCCTCTGAATTATGTATACAGGATAAATGAAGCTGCCAGCCGCGCCTTTTCTGTTTCGAGCGTCGAACGGCCCCTCGGCTGAACGAACGATGACGAACGACGTTGGGGATCGCTTTGAAACAGCTCGAAAATTTATCGCCCCTTGCCGCTCTTATATTATTGCTTTCGCGTCTTCTGCCACGAAGACAGCGTGTACTCGGTTAAAAGCCTCCTTCTGTCGCCTCCTCATTGTATGCAGATTCACGTGTCCCCGAGTGTATACACTCTTTGAGGTCTCGACGTGCCTGCCTCGCTCCTCTACTTTGCACAACCGCGACAGATCCGCTAGCTTTCCAGCGATCTCGCCCGCCGCTGGCCAAATATTTCAAAGCGAGCCAGTCCTTCGAGGCACCCGAGTCCCGGCGGGAAAAATAAAAAATCACCCCTCGTACTCCCTCGCAAAAACACATTCCCTCCGTAATGACGATTCCCGAGATTTACGGCGGCCCATTGACGCACGGCCAGCCGTGGAAATAATCCGACTCCGGCCACGGTTAGAAGGGAACGGTGATTTCGCGTGTTCGATGATCCCCGGTGCTTGTCCAAAGCCACGGACACGCACATTCATTATATGGTTTATTCATAAAACGTCCCCGCGAACAACGTCGCCTCCGAGGCGACGTCGCGCGGCAAATTTAGACGCGGCGGCGCGGCCCCGAGAATTTCTATGCGAATCGCCGTCCATTTGCGTCGTTTATTACTCGCGACCCTGCCATTCGTCACGCGCCGCGATTCCACGAAGTCGATCCTGGCTCGCGGAAACTCGCGACGTTACCGTCGATACACTTTCCCGCTCGATCGGACGATATTGAGATCCACTGGCAGCCGACAGGCCGCAGGTAAATTACGAGCCACGCGCGGCTGTGTAACATAGAATGCTGAATCTGCGCAGGTGGTCGAGCAACAGTCGGATATCCGAGATGCACGCGGTGAAACTGCGAGGGACAATCAGCCGGCTTTTTATCCTGGAGCGGCTGCGGAGTAGAGGCCGGATCCACTGACTGGTGAGTGAAACGTATGAAACGTATGTGCCCGCATGGACATTAGCGATAAGCTAGCAAGGGGATAGGAATCTGTTTCCGACGGTCGAGATCGCGTCGCTCTTCGATGCGATCTCTCGGTGAAAGGGCTACCGCTGGATCCAGCTTCCATCTGAATCGAAATTCCGCGTTTCAGACGCGAACAATCCTGCTGAATACCTCGACTTTCCATCTCGAGAGCAAAAGCGTAGAGGAGGAGCGCGATTCGCGTCTCGCTGAGGTTAGGGTTAATCGATGACTCTCCTCGATCGAGATTCTTCGTGGACGCCGCTTCCGACACGCGGCGACTTCCATCGGCGAGAATGCGCCTCGTATCCGTCGCGCAGAAATTTCCTATGCCCATCGGTACTTTACATTCCGCTCGGCGAGTAATTAGTTTTTGCATCGGACGGCGAATCGTTTCCCATGAGAGGATCCCGGTACTCGGGGAAGTCTCGTAGGAGATAAACGTCAAGTCGAAGCGCGGCCCTGCCCCGCCATGAAATATTACCCACGATGTTCTCGTAACGGAAGCTGACGGCAAAAACATCGTAGGGGAGACCGGGGCTGAAAGTACCGGGGGTAAGTTGTTCCGACGGCTCTAGCTTCGAAATAAAAAGAGCGTTGTAGTTTAAATTATTTTTTCCTTGCGAGTCGATCACGCGACTCTGTCGCCCAGTTTAATAGCGTCCGCGACAGCGAATTGTGTGGTTGTAAGCCTAGGATCTATTAGTCGCGTACCAGAGAAGTAGAAAATTTTCAATGATTATTTTTTGGTCTATTTCAATTGTTTAACGTCGATATTATAGATTGATTCGTTCTTATGGATCAAATGACATTTAAGAACGTGGTGTAATAGTGTTTATCGTTTGAGTATATATATAAGCAGAATAGTCTTTTAAATTGCTACATGTGTCGGTAGGGGGTAGTTGTTGCCGTAAAAACTTGCCCCACCGCGAATGTATAAATTGTTTCTGCTGTGCTTTAAGATGCGAACATATGAATGAAAGGCGGAAAGGGACACGACTTCGATCGAAGTTATGCGTAAAGATAAATAAAAACTGTCGGTGGAGAATTCAATATCTGCTACGTGATTCTATCGAGATGCATTAAAATACTACAATGTGGACAAGAGTCCACAGTAGCCTACAAGTAGAAATTTTAATAAGTAGGTACCTACGTACAGTTGAATGTAAGACTGATTAGTAGATTATAGTTTTTATACCAAAGATAACGTTTATAGTTATTATATCGTTTTGGTTTTCTTTTGAAGATAATACATTCTTGTTGGTCGGAACCTTCAGAAATAAACATTATTAATAAAATTCTGCTTTATTTCATTAGAAAATTAAATATTTCATTAAAAGGCGACTCTTATATCTTAGTAACAACTTACCCCAATGCGATAACAACTTGCCCCAAATAGGGGTAAGAAGTTCCGCTTCGATCAGCCACAAATAAATTACTTTCTATGGAAAGCCTATTACAATATATTAAATACAAGCTTAAAATCGGAAAATATAATAAATTTAACAAGAAATTAGTCAATGTTGAAGAGAATAACTACATTATTTTCCAGTCATTTTTTATGTTTTATCGAAATCGGAACTTTTAGCCCCGGTCTCCCCTACTCCCCCGTATTCTGTTGGCTCTCCGCGGTCGTAAGGCTGTATCGCGCAAAGATTCGTCGATCCAATTAAAATCGCTGCCACAGCGAAGGTGGAAAAAGCGTCGGCTAGCGTAAGGCGGCGGATTTTCCTATCCTCCTTGTCGGGAATGGATGATTGGCTGACGACACGGCGGACGTGGCACGGGCTGCAAATAAATCGCGGCGTTCGCGTCGAGAGCGGCCTTATGCTAATCCGCCTTGGCACGAGTGTCTATTACGAAAGGCAGCGCGACGGGAAAAAGAGAAAGAAGGGAAAAGGCAGCGCAAGATGATGCGTACGCGCGACACGCAAAGCGAACGATAATTCCTGCTGGCCGGTCGTCGCCTGAAATTTCACGCGGCTGCCACTGGACGCTCATTAACTCGACGCTCGTAACGGCCTGCAATATCGTTTGAAGCGTAATTCATTAAAAAAAAAAAAAAGAACCGTACTCAGTAAATCGCGTCTCCGGAAAGCTTCAAAAGGTGTAATCCTATCCGACCGCGTGACTTACTAAGCAGCGTCCTGTTACCATTCCTCGTTGCGACTACTTAGTATACAGTATCACTTCCCCGTAAGAGACACTTCCCGCGATAAGATACAGGAACGATCGAAGCGCTGCGTCGTCCCGAAGCTACTGGGTGGAGATGGCGTTGTAATATCCACGTTGCCTCGCAAATTGGAAGTCCCCAGCTCCCGGAGGTCTAGCTTCTCGCTGGCAGAATCGTACTCTGAGGGTTCTGAAACATCCTGAGGAGATTCTTCCGCGATTTTGCACCGCGCAATCCTACGCGTTCGAATCCGACCATCTTCGATCACCATCTTCGCCGAGCTTCCGGCTGGAGGACTTCAGGGGCCCGTGCGATCCCTGAGACAAGCAGCGAGCGTAGTCCCCGGACTCGTCCTGTATCTCGAATTTTCATCGCGTGTCACGTCCCATTTCCGACGCGTCGAGACAATGGACCGTAAATCCCGCGTGGAACCGTTTCACGGCTGTTCCCCGTGCCTCGGGATCATCGGATTAGCTCAGAGCCAGCACTTGGAGCGTAGCCCTGGTCGATTGCCGAGTTACCGCTCCCCGTGGTATCCTTGATCGTGAGTTATCGAAGCCGCGCCGTAAACGGCAGTTTTCATTGACTGGCGCAAGAGGAGCGTATCTGATGGGACCGAAGCCATTCGGCTCGTGGAACGCGCGACGAGTATGTACGCCGGTACGCGCCAGACGTTGGCTGGTGTCTGCGTGTCCGCCGACGTACGAGCGAAAATAGAAGTAACACGGTGCTTAGCGTGTGAGGGCATGTCTGGCGTGTACGAGGCGGGACTATCGATAGCTGACAGCTGACCCCATGGGGTCAGCCCGAGTAGGCGAGGCTCCACGGGCCAGCGGAAAAGGAAGTCGTGACTCTCAGTCACCTTTACTCTTCCTCTTCCTCTTCCACCCTCGGCGATCGATTTCCAGATTTTTTCCCCGTACACCCTCGTCGATTTCCACGGTTCCCCACCTGGCGAATGGAAGCAGCCCGCTGGATCGGCCTCGGTTCACGGGGTTGCCGTGGTTTGTTCAGGTGATCGATCCTCGGCTCGAGTTACGACGTTCCAGCGGGCGCAGGGGTACTGTTCGCGGTAGGCGTGCGAACGATCTTGAAAAGTGTTGCGTGGGCGTCTGCCAGTCGAGATCTCGGACGCACGGAGAAGGGCACGGTCCGGTCGCGAGATGTTTCCACTGGTTGCTCGAACGAGGATCGTCGAGACGTCGTTAATTTTCCGTGGTTAAGGCAGTTTAACCCGAGGTAGCCGCGTAAGAGGCTTACGCGATAAGAGGGCCCTCGATGGGGCGACATTCTTTTTCGCCTCCACCTGTCAGGACCACGCCGCGGCGGGTCAGGTGTAATTCTGAAATAAGAGCCGCGCCGGGCGTCCCATTAAAATGACGGGCATGTCCGCGGCGACGCGAGCCCCCGTTCACGGTGCACGGGCCTCGTTAATCTTGCGTGGGGTCTGACCAGCCCGGCTGCCCAGAAACAACGCGGTGGCCACCGATTCTGGTAGCCGGCGCGCTGGCGACTCAAGAAAACCATTAAAAACGATAACTGGCCCTCGCCATCCACCGATTGGGATCTACCGCATTCCCTGAGAATGTAACGTCGTCCCCTTGTCTCGTAGCCGAGCTTTTTAACGGCTCGTAGCTGCGATCCTTCTCCACCGGACCGTCGCGCGAACACGAAATCCTGTCCTCTACAATTTCCGAGGGCGCACCAGCGCGCTGATGATCGGTGCACAAGCTCGTTCTGAAACGGATGACCAGATGCGTCGCTCAGCGTGTTAGACGAATAGGCCACTCGAGCAGGCTATCTACGAGTGCTCTTCGGGTGTCTAAGGGTTTTAGAGATGAGGTTGATACGGAGTAGGATTCGAAGGATGCTACTTTGGCGCGTGATTCGGAGTGGGTGGAGAAAGAGCTAGATTTTATGGACCTTCCCACTTTGGAATAAGGCAATAACGATGGAGTATTAAAATTTATAGCAGGTATCGGTGCATCAGATTCTACTTCTCTACCAACCCCGCATTTGTTGATCCGGCTTCTATCCAGTTCCGCATGCGTTTCGGACACTGATCTCCCTCGATCTTCATCCGATCCTCCCTCGAGAGATAAAACAATAGCGAGGCTGTTCATCTTCCCCCCGCCTCGTCGTTGGCCAGCATCAGACTTGGCAGTGGGCTGGGCGCAGCTGGCTGGTTTCGTCAGCCTTTTCTCCGATCCCCCGTCCCCTGAGCTCCTCAAAATCATTAACTGCGATTCCGTTTATCGAGGTTAATAACTTCCCGGATGTCAGGACCGTTGCAGCACCGTCTGCATTCTATACCTGTCCTGCTGAACAATGATTCCTCCCGGAAAAATGTCTGGCTCCTCTTTACGGTCGCCTCTCGTCTCGCGCACCACTACTTTCATATCTTGGAGAGAGGCTCGCTCTGCAACGGTCGCCCGAATTACGGGCACGGGACTAGAGGAGCTCTTTTAAAGCTTTCGCGATAACTAATGGCACCGGGGCATAAATAGCGGTGCTGTAGGAACGATTCCGGTCACGGTGCACGCTTCGAAGGGTTCTTAAGCCGGTACCTGGATGGTTTTACTTTGAATTATCGGGCGACTTGGTTAAAAGGCGAGCTGCGGCGCGTTCCTCGTTGAAGCGTTCTGTACGGGTCGTTAGGTGTTGCCGCTGAGCTTCTTTGTGCTCCGAGACGCTTATACCCTCGATAATTTGGTTCTCTCGGAGGGACAAGTATCAATTAACCGATGGCTCACGGAGTTCGGCAGAAAATCTTAAGATGAACATCGCCGTTCAGCATTAGGCCACCCACTCTGCGAGGAATAATTGTCAAAAACGTTGCAAATTTGTTGGAGAGCCGTAACAAGTGTTTCCAAATACAACTCGCGGTGCAATCGGGCTAGAAGATTAAAAACCTTAGCGCGATTCGTCTGGCGGCGACAGGGAAAAACTCGGTGCGCTATCCGCGCTGGATGTCGTGACTGTCCGAGCAAAAAAAAGGCAGCGATTGCTTATGCAAATGCAGGGAAACGAGGCGACCGAGCCAGTTCGAAAAAGTGGACGTCGATCGACGTGTATCCGCTCCGGGAGCAATCGTCGCGCTGGAGAATTCTCGAAAGTTTCGCGCGGTGCATGAGTAGCAGCTTTCACCGGATTTCGACGCCAGTCTAATCGTCTCGCTCGTCGTCGCTGTGACGAAAATACGAGGCAATCGCTTTCGAAGTTTACCCGTGTCCGTCGAATGTTTCGAAATGATCTCTTCATTGCAGCTGAACATTAAAGGAAAGCGATCGTAACTGTGGGGGCCTCTGCTCTAGACACTACAGCTATTAGTGGCGTCTCGTGAAACGAATCGTTAGTGCACTGGGCCTCGGTGCACTGCACGCTCTATCTTGGATACCATAACGATCCTTGGGCTACTATTTCCCGTAATATCCCAGCTTTCCCGCGTTTCCATCGACCATATAACATTTCCAGAAGGCTTCAACGATCGGCGAACGTTAACCCAGTTACATCCCCGCGGCGGATGGATCCGGAGGTGAATCATAAATCAGTGTATTTCGGTATCGCGGAAGCCACCGTATAGCTCGGTATTAATACACCGAAAGTTCGCGGCTGGTGTCGTGCTTTTGTCGTGCACCTGCATACATATTCATTCGCATAATGCACCGTCGTCGACGCGTGGTCGCACACCGGCACGCGAGCACTCGCGACAAGAAGCCGGTACGTCCGTACCGGCCCAAATTTGATACGCCGCCAACTTCGGTCTGGCTCGGAAACTGACTCACCCGCGGCAGCCGGAAAAGCGGCTCGACACGCGAGAAACGTCATCCGAAGATCGTTTTGACGAGCACGCCGATGGGAAAAGCCCGCCTCCCCTTCGGCTTCGAGGCAGGTGGCGTCGACGGGGGTTGCTAGCGGTAATTATAGAGGGCAACTGGAGCGCGTCGTCTCGACGACGACTCGTTTTAGAGGCTCCTTAGCGGAGAAAAGGGTTTCGTCCACCAGGGAAATTCGTTGGCAAACAGTGCGATTACGTCTCCATTATTCTTACAACATCTTAACGTTCCCTTCGACAAGTCTCTCCTTCGTGTTTGCGTTCTCCGCACGTTTCCCTGGAGATCTTAATCGGTCACGGTTCGGGCCGCTTCCGTCGATCAGCTCGAGCCATTACGCGTTTCCCCCGTCTCCCGGGAATTACTCGATAATTGATATAATGGCTTAATAGCATTGTGTAAGGGCACCGTCGTAACCGGGGACAGGATTGCTCTCATTCCACGTGTCGTGCTCTATCGGGCATCGGCGAAACGAAAAAAGGCCAATGTATCCTATTAAATTTATAGCCTTCCACGCGGAGTGACCCCCGAGTGGACCTGGGCCCCGTGCATTTATCACAATCACTTCTCGCCCGCGATTGGCCGAGCTGTACGCGTGGGTGTGCGGGCTAACGATATATCGTGTGATCCTTGCCAAGATAAAGTACGTTTTAGAAAGTACACCCGTGCCAGTTCTTCGACGGGCAATTAACGTTTTCGCGGTTCTATGAAATGCCTCTCGCGTTTCAACGAGCACGCGAGCGCGTCGCCGCTTCGAGCTTGACGCAACCGACACCCCCGATCGCGCCCAATGAATACGTAATATCCAATCGGTTCATGTTTTCGCCCGGCTCGCGTTTCGTCCCGGCGAACGCCTCTCCTCTTGCGTTTGTCCCGCGAGGAGATCCACTGGAATCAAGTTCGCTGAAAGTGTCGCCTGTCGCGCGAGGAGCACGTTGCACGCTCGATGATTGCGTCGGGAGCGACTTATGAAACGCTCGAGCTCGTTTATCACGTCGGAGCACCTAAGTCCTCGCGAGACTTTGGCGTTGTCCCGGCTCCGCGAACAGAAATACGGAACCTGCGGGCTCTCAAAGCACGATCTCGAACGTGCTGAAGCCGCTGACAAGTTTATTCGAAGGAAACCGAGACCGGCGGACGTGTTCCGCGGTGCCGACTGCTTTCGTAAGGTGTACGCAGTCCGCGAGATGGACGATTCGCGAAAATCCAACGGCAGGCTCCTCTTCGTACACGTGCTCGGCCCACCATCGATTCCCACCGGCAGTCAGCGAGAACTTATGCTAATTCCTCGCGGCAGAGTCGAACGGTAATTGCGGTGAAATGCAAATTGCAGCCGCGGCGTTATTGCGCTTCTGCGCCGGCAATTACGCGGCCCGCTTGCTGCGATTTACACCACGGTCGATTTTCGTGCTGGTTCGCGTGAATACCGTGCTCGCGAGGTTTTGAACAGGGCCGCCCATACTTTTTCTCGGCTCGAAGCATCCGGTTCCACCGGGGCGCGCTCGCTCCGGCTCTCGAAGAACCATTTGACCGTTCGCAAGCGTTCGAGGGCGAGCGATCGAAGAAACGACGCGGACAGCTCGATGCTCGGTCAGATCGCCTAGGAATGTAGTTCAATCCAATCCACGTCGCGCGGTCTGCGTCCAGTAGGAATGCGATAGATCCATCAGGATTAATTGATTCATTAAGATCGCTGGTAAGGTTTAATGACTCGCAGTCGAACGGGGGGCATTCGTCACTGAAAATCTATGCCTGTCTTGTTGCGCTGTCGAAACGACGGACGCTGGACTAGCTTCGGGCCGTGCCAGTTGGAAAGTGACGGGTCGGACGTATAGAGCAAGCAGGCGCTCGTGAGTTTTCTTCTATTTGCAATTTTCCACGGCCAACTATCCGGGACGACTGTTAGCATCGCAGCGCGGCTCGATCGATCAAGGAGTTTGCGCACCGATCGATCGCGACCAGTCTCGATCGTGGACAATCCCCGTTTTCAAGGAACGACACCGCGGTGATGCCCCGAAACGTAAATGTATCTTTGGAAGTTTATTAAAAGCAAACTACGCAATAAATCTTTTTTTTAAACGTGCAGGACTTTTTATTGGATGTTTAAGTTATACAAATATCTTTTTTACATTTATTTAAAGCAGATTTATAAGCTCCAGTGAATTAGGGCTGCAAGCAATTTTCGCTGACATGGTTCACAGTTTTCCGTCGAAACGGTTTTTCGGATATAAAAGACCAAAAAGTTTTGGAAACTATATGAACATCGCACGACGGGTTCGATTTTGAAAATTTTGCGAAATTTGGTTCCAGTAAATTAACCTCTTTCGTTGAAAAATTAATAGAAGGAAACGACCAATGCAAAAAATATTCCGGCGTGCCATAGCCATCCGCATGTAGTTTCTAAAATATTTTGGTTTGTTGATTTTAGAAGCATCATTTCGTCAGAAAACTCTCAAGTAGATTTTTTACAGCGCAAAGTTACTGGCCCTGTGGAGCTTGTAAATCTGCTTTAAATGAATTTAAAAAAAGATATTCGTATATCTCAAATCTCCAATAAAAAGTCCTGAAAGGTTAAAAAAGATTCATTACGGAGTTTTCTTTTAATAAATTTCCAAAGATACTTTTACTTTTCGAGCCGTTACCGTGGTGTCCCCTCTTAACCAGTATAAGTACAAATATTTAACATTGTCTTATGTGAACATTTCTACTTTATAACCCTTTGTGATTCGACACTTCTGTGGCTTCAGTAGCCACTAACAAAATACGTTACATATCACAGAATCACTAAAAATAAATGGACATTCCCTGTTTCCCCCCTGTACCCTTCAATTCATACTAGCAGCAAGAGCAGAATTAATTACCTTCAGCGTGCATTGAGCGCGATTCGCTGTACGCAGCCTGTACAGACATTCGGCGGGCCTGAACTCGCGGTCTTTTATGAAGCTTCTGCAGCTTAAATACTCGCGGCTAGCTTCCACTCGTTTCCCCCACGCGTCACGCGTGATTTATCGCAAACACCCGCGTGATGGGCACTTTCAATGGCACGCCATTACGGGCTAATTGGCCGTTCCTCGGCGAGGAAATGCCTGAAGGGTCGGCTCTGTCTTTGAGTCTATTGCGCGAGGACAATAGCGCGGTGAAATCCCAGCCGGCGCGCTGTCTATTTCGGGAGGCAGGGACACCTCTTCAATCTCGCACTCCCACACCTTGCAGTTCGTGCATCCGAAATTAGGTCAGGTCAAGCTGAACCCTTGGGAAGGGAGAGAAAGGGGCCGCCCGTAATGGCGGGATAGAACGGTGCTGCAAAGTATCGGGTTGCGCGAGGATCGCGAGTGCGACCGGTTGCACAATCCTGACCACCGGTTCGCGAAATGGAGGTCTATGGGGCTGGGAATGCGCGCTTTGTCGGCGATCCTTTTCGTGAGAGAGAACGGGCCCGCGAGGCTCTCGGCTCCATCCCGTTTCCATCGGGTTCCTCTTCCCGTCGAGTTCGATTCACGCGCTCTTCCCTCGATCGCACAGGCCTTGGACGGGGGTACCGAGAGATTACAAGCGATCTCATCCTCGAGAAGGTGTGAGGGGACCTTAAGCTCACGCATCGGCGACAATCAGGCATAATACGCAGGCGGGAGAACCACTAATTTTCCCGGGGATCGATTTCGTGCATAAATATAGTCGTGTGCGGTTAATGCGACACGATGGAGGACCACCATCGAAGAAGACGCGTGTCCTCCGACCAGTCACGGTCGTGCTGGTTCCGAAGCGGTGCGTCGACGTTCGTAAATACCTCAGGGGCGTCGAATGCGCGCGATACAAAAGACCGAAGAGCCATAAGCCAGGCTGGGATGAATCATAGATGAGGCCCTAATTACCTATGCGGGCTCGTCGAAATGAAAATGCGAAACGGGAGGAAGGGTACGGCGAACGATCACGGCGAACACTTGCGCGCGCTCTGACACTCGATCATAAGCGCGTATGCGTCTGGCGATCGCGAGACAAGGAACACCGGCATTCCATCGAGCGCACGGAGTCTACGTACCCGTTTTCCGTGACACTAATGGGCAGGTCCGAGAGCCGAGGAATTTATGAGGCTCTTTCTTTCTGGCTCGCGTTAGATAAGCGCGTTTTGTGTTAGTCATCGAATTCGCGGGCCGCCGATAACGTCGCTATTTATTAACTGGTCGGCGTGCACCGGCACAGAAAACTCCGGACGTGTCTCTCCGCTGAACAAAGTTTCAAATCGCACGAGATCCCCGTGCCGATATCGGCGATAGTTTGTCCCGTAAATCATGCCTGGAAAATACCGCGACTTCGCTTCGCTTCTCGCTAATAAATTCCCCTCAATACAGTTTACACGATTAATGGTACTTTCTCCTCGGCGATAAAGTCTTCCCCGTTGCGGCGTGGCATCCATCAGGCGCGATGCGCGCCTGTTTGTACGGGATCTCGCAGGATTTATCTATTCGCGCAAGCTGGATCGTCTGTCGTTTAATCGAAGCCCGAGACCTATTCCGCGCTGATTCATGCGTCGTCCTGGCAAATGGCCGAGCGTGTCTCGCCGCGGAGCGACCAAATGAATCACGGGATATGTACATACGTCGGTGCACGCAGGTATCGCGTAAGGAATAATCGAGGGATTCACTCACGTAGAAGGAGAGCTCGACGCGGTGCGAGTGCTTGGGCACGCAGGTGAGCGCTTCCGATCTGCAGCATCCGGTGTCGTCCGAGCACCTGTGCAGGATGGCGCAGTGGGGCACGTAGGTGGTCGACGGGCTCGGGTAAACGTCGCGCACCGGGATCACCCTCGGTCGCGGCCACTGGCAGCTACCCTCCCGGGACACTTTGATCGCGTGCTGAAAAGCCTCTCGGATCTCCGCGGCTGAAACAACACACCGAATTCAATTTGATAACGTTGCCTCTGAAAACAAGCCAAAGGAAAACTGCTCGCCACTTTACGAGCCCCGTCCAGCATTCTAAATGCGTGGCTCTATCGCCTGGAGATTCTAAATTTAATCAGATTCGTGGCTCCAGCTGGGTAACCCCCAGCCCTCGTCTCCTCTCTTGATTTAATTAGCCGCTCTCCCATGATCTCATTCCGGTCGGTGTACGCGTGATCACCAGCGGAGGATCGCGATACAGCCTCCTAGAAATGTCCAAGAAGCCGTGACGAATCCGTGCTCCCTCGGTGACATAAGTCATGCGAGCTTTCTATTGATTCAGCGCGCAGATACCTAATCGCTTTCTACGCGTTTCACGGGCCGTCGATAATTATGCCGCGGCCATCGCTAGCGGTGCAATTTGTATGTACGGCTCCGCTAGAGAAACTACATTGTGTGTACCTGCGAATCGATAAATCCCGGCGCGAGGGGCCACCGTTTTCAAATGCCAGGGGGAATCCGTGGACGTTAACGCGCCAGCTCTTTCGAGCGATCGAGCCTCGATATTAAGATATAAACGCGGTAATCGCTGTAATAAATAAAGGCCTAGTCACGACGACACGCGGGGACGCTGGAGATTCGCCGGCGTGTCACGATGGAGCCCGGTGTTATTAGCGAAAGGCCGCGACAAAGCTTCCTCGACGGCGTTCAGATGATTATAAATTGGAAGTTGATGGGACGTCCGCGTGCGAGTGTCAGAGAATGAAGGGAATCTCGCGGACGGGTCGATCGTGCCAAGTTCGGCTCGATTTCGCTGAGACGAGATGTCGCGGCCACTTGGTCTCTAATCGAGAATTATTGCGAACGATCAGCGAACCCGGAGGCGATCGCCCATCAAGCTGTCGTTTATCAGTTGGCGTATTCAGGATGAATTTATTAGATGCCCGCGAATTCGCCGTTGCTGAGAGGATGGAGCGGGAGGAGACGGCTGTTCGAGTACTCGGCTTTTCGAGCCGAGCCGAGCCGAGTATCCGTGAAAACCGAGTGGCTCGAAAGAACCGAGCGGCTCGATAAAACCGAGTAGCTGGAATTTTTTCGAGCAGACCGACTGTGTCGAGTAGCTTGAAGCTTGAAGCTTGAACGTTTCGGGTAATACGAATGTTTCGAATATTTTAGGTTACGTTTATCTACGGGAATGTAAAAGTGGTTCTCAATTAGTAATGTGAATAATTAAAATGTAAGCTGTACATGGAAATATTCTGTAACTTTTGAAAATAAGTACTAAATTCAAATTTTTTTTCTCCATTTTTTTGTGTATTCATGAACATATTCGTATACTTCTCTTTATGTTATCTTTCTATTCTTTTAACTTTTTTCTCTTTTTCTTACTTTTTCGCCTTCTTCGTATGGGTTTTACTTCTGTCGCGCCATTGTTAACACAGGGCCTTGCCCGCTCATAAATAAATAAATAAATAAATGAATAAATACTTAAATAAATATAAATAAGCGTAATTACAAAGAATCGTGAATTACTTGCAAACATTTGAATACGTAAACCTTGCATTATTAATTTTTCAATTTCTCATTTTTTATTTTATTAATGTAAGATCGCAATACCAATCTGCTTGAATGGGGATGGTGATTCTTTATAAATACGCTTATTTATATTTATTTAATTATTTATTCATCTATTGATTTACTTATTTATTTATGAGCGGGTATCGCCCTGTGTTAACAGTGGCACGGCAGAAGTAAAACCCATACGAAGAAGAAAGATTTAAATTTAGTATTTATTTTCGAAAGTTACAGAATATTTCCATTTACAGCTTACATTTTAATTATTCACATTACTTATCGAGAACCATTATTTACCTTCCCGTAGATAAACGTAACCTAAAATACTCGAAACATTCGTATTGCCCGAAACGTTCAAGCTTCAAGCTTCAAGCTACTCGACACAGTCGGTCTGCTCGAAAATTTCAGTCCGCTCCAAGTATATTCGAGCCGCCCGAAAAAAGGCCGAGCTACTCGGTGTTATCGAGCCGATCGGTTCTTTCGAGCTACTCGGTGTTTACGGGTACTCGGCTCGGCTCGGAAACCGAGTCTCGGCTCGGTCGGAACTTCAAGCTACTCGAACAGCCTTAAGGAGAGCAAATATATGCGTAATAATTCGCGAAACGATGATGTACTGTGGTAATCGTAACAGCAAGGCAGCAGGAGTCCGCGACGCGTGGCACGGAAGCGCGACGAAACCGATTCAGGGGAGAAGTTTCGGAAACGTCTCTCGCTGCGGTGTTATTCTCTCGGTTAATCTCGAGCCGGCGATCTGGCTATGCTAATCCCCGGCGTAGGCGTTACTCTTGCCACGGCTGCACCGACGCGAGATCATATCGCCAGGTTTACAATAGAGGCACGACCGTCAGGGATCCTGAAGTATGCGCGCTCGCTCGCTGAACATCCCGTATTCAAACGTATTCCGGAATGTATTATAAGAGAAAGGGATTAGATCCGATCGTCCGTTACTTTTCTCACCCGCCAGATTGATTTCCCTCCCCGCGCTCCGTTCCCAATCAAGCTGCATTCCAATCCAATTGTCTCGGTTCCCTCAGCGGTCGGTTATGTACCGCACGATTCACGATCCACCGGCCAAGGAGAGCTCGACGATCGGAGTCCTTACGTAATCCAACCGCTCCGAAACTCGCAGCTAATTTAGATAAGTGTTGGAAGTTTCACGATGGATTCGAGGTTCGCGTGACGGCGATTCGATTGGAACGCGTCAGCGCGCGTTAACGTCTGAAAAGGCGCGGGGCGCGCACGTGCGTGCACATATCTCGTGTGGGACACGGGAGTTCATAGGAAGGGCGGCTGGAGTTGCCGCAACACCGTGCCGGCTTAAGCGCAATCGTCGTCATTAATTTGCATATTAATAGGCCGTTCGGCGTTCCGTTCTCCGCTCCGTTACGCGTTCCAGAGGAGCTCGCTGCTCCTTGCACGATCTAAATAGAAGCCGATGGATAAGGAAGAGCCCGCATCGCGCGAGCATCCAGCTTGCGCAATCCCACCGGCTCGAGAAGCTTCAGACGCGAGGCGCAGAAATTGGATAGCAACAAGAACGGACGCGACGCTGACTTTATTCCCTTCTTCCTCCTTTTTACGACGCGACTGGTTCTCTCGAGCTTCGTCCTCACTGCCCGCTTTTATATGCTCCATATTTTACCTATTAATTTCTAACTGGACAAGCCAGACGAGCGATCCGATAATTACCTACGCGATGTTTACGTTCGAGGCGTAATTGGCGCACCGTGTTGACGAGATCCGGCCGCTGGACCACCCTCGACGATTTCACCATGATTAATAACAATATCGCGGCAAGAGAGAGAGAGAGAGACAGAGAGCCAACAGGTGCGGTCCCGAGAGCACGTCGCGAATGCTTGCATAAATCGACAGGAAGTCTACCTTCATTACGGCCCCATCCTCTTTTTACTTACGCGGCAAGAATTCGCGTATACTCACTCTTTCCGTTCTTGTTGTACTGCTGCATGTTGCCTCTGGTTTCTTTGACGCCCTCCCGAGTGCCCAGAGATTGCCACTTGTGCACGCTGTGCGCCGACATCGGCGGGTAATCCTGCTTCGATTGGTACCCGTTGTACTGAGCCCCGGTGCCGCCCTCGTACGGCCTTTGGTCTCTGTAATCGTAATTCTGGGTGACCAGGGGCCTAGGTGTGCTGGTGGTGGTGCTCGTGGTAGTCGTCGTGGTGGTAGTCGTCGACGCGGTCGAAGTGGCTGGTGTCTCGTCCTCGACCTCGTCCTCGGTATAGTCCTGAACGACAGAAGAAATCTCGGTGAGAATACTATCCGGAGTACCTAGTACCTGGACTTCTAGACGAACGCAATGGTGTCTTCCATCGCCGCAGGGCACAGGGTGTGGGGTATCGCTGACAACGCGGCCGCGAGCACGGTCTGATCGATTGGCAAACCAAAGGGAGGTCGAACATCGCATAAATTGTGCTCCCTTCGTGATCGTTTTTCGATCGTGGGTGGCCAACACTCCCGCCCTCCGTTCCAGCGGACCGTCGCGAGATTTTCTGCCGCAGATAAAGTTTAATAAGCGAATTTGCATCCAACCGGGACGCACCTTCCTCGACGACCCGCTCGGAAAGAGGACAGCGACCTACTTAATCGCTGTCTGCAGCATCTGCGATCCTTTGATGTCGAGCCGCTTAATAGAAACAATCCTCGCAGTCTAGCGTACACGTACGAGCATGTACGCACGCGCAGCCGTATGTAGATCGCGTCTGTACGGAGGAGAAATTCTGCGAGGGCGTTCGTTCGCGCGTCTGCCAGCTGCGAGGGCTGGTTACTCGCGAGCCTCCGCTCGATGGACACTCGAGGCTCGCGGCGTCTGCCGTTTCTTTTTCGCGCGCCTTCGGTTCGTCGCTCCGCACTCGCGATCCTCTCGAATCGCTCGCCGCGATTACGCCGCGAGAAAAACACCCCGTCGGGCCCGACCTACTTGCGGCTGAAAAACGCCTCGCCGACCTTTATCCGCGCTTTTTCCTCCCTGCATCCGAGCGCGAGGCATAAATCACGTACGGGAATTCAAGCTGCCTGGTTATCGTCGTTGCTGCAACAGCCCCGCGCGTTTATTGCATTCCCCGAGCTGTTATTATTCAACGCCGCAGCGCGTGGAAGCCGCGGAATAATTGAATAGGAACGATCCAACGTCTGAACGACCATCTGTTCTTCCTTGTCCCCTCGCGGGCGACTTCGATCTGATATCGCCGGGGTAAACCGCGAGATAATTTATCCGGGAACGGACAAAGGGTAGCCGGAATTAACTTGTTCGCCGCTCACAATACGGCCAATTACTCGAAATGTGATGTATCGCTCGTTCTGCAACACTTTCGCTGCGTCTATCGTTTCGCTCGCGATCGGCCAGCTCTTGGCGCCGACAAGTACGTAGTAGGCCGGAGCGATATGTAAAAGCGAAAATTTATATTTGAATTTTCAGTTGACCTGGGTGCGGGATAGTTAGTTGTCTTTTGATTGACCAAACACAACTGTAAAAAAATGTGGGAAAAATATTCATGTCTGCAGGTTCCTTTTTCTCCTAAAAATGATTATATTATTATATGATTATATGATCATTTTTGGAAAAATATTCATGTCTGCAGGTACCTTTTTCTCCTAAAAATGATTATATTATTATATGATTATATGATCATTTTTAGGAGAAAAAGGAACCTGCAGATATGAATATTTTTCAAATTTTTTTACAGTTGTGTTTGGTTAATTAAAAGACAACTATCCCGCACCCAGACCAACTGAAAATTCAAATTTAAATTTTCGTTTATATAGTATGATTATATAATATTTTTTAGGAGAAAAAAAACCTGCAGACATGAATATTTTTCCAAAATTTTTTTACAGTTGTGTTTGATCAATCAAAAGACAACTATCCCGCACCTAGGCCAACTGAAAACTCAATTTTAAATTTTCCTCTCCGCCCTAATACGTAGCCTGCCGCAAAAGAACTCACTCGGCAGATGGAAAAAGTTTGACTACTTCGATGGTAGACTTTGAATGGTCGTAAATGCTGCAATCATAAACCATAAAGGCCACTCTTCTTGTACTCGCTATCTGGCCACGTCTTCCGACGAGAAACTCATTTCTATTTAAAGGAATCGATCTTTCGAGTCGTATCGGAGCAGGATATTTCGAGGAGGCCTGTGCGCCGATAAAACATAGAGGGTCAGGACTGAGAGTCTCGTTTACGAGGATTCTTCCTCCCTCTTTGATCTGCGATCGCAAACAGCTGATTACATACGTCGCTAGTAAATCCGCGCGGTGCGTGGTGCGCTATCGTTAACGATCCCGAAGTAGCGAGGGTCAGTGCGAGGTCAGCCTCGGGCTGAACTTGAAAACGGACGAGAGCGGTTTCCGTGGATCTCGCTGCATGCGACACAGCACCGTCGCCAATGTAGGAGATCTGACGACATCGGAGCAGACCCTCGCGGGATCTTTCTCCTCGCGTGTACGTACCTCGTTCTTGCGCTGTTCATGCATTCTGCCCGCTCGTCGAACTTTGTTATGTAGACGGCCGAGTAAATACATGGAATTATCGAGTCTGCCCGCGATTAGATACCGGTCGCACGGCTCGGGGTTAATTAAATCGAATGGGGAACAGTGACGATAATCGCCGGAAAAAGGCGGTCGCCGCTCGGTTATATTTATCGCGGCGGAATCAATTTCGGAGAAACGTGCGTCCGAGTTTTACGACGCTGGGTGTCAGGGGTCACCGGTTCTGATGATCGAGCGGCCGAGCGCGAGCTTGTGAAAATTGACGATAAAAAAGAATCGAGGTCGTCGACATGCCATTTGTTCTGTTAACTGGTCGGACACGCTCAAGGATTTTCGCCTGCGTATCACACGCGACGCGGAACGCTGATAACGACCCGGCTATTGTGAACTAGACCACGCGCCGTCGATTTCCTCGTGCATCGTCCGCCGCGTGAAGCGTAACCGAGCGCCGAAACTCGAATCGTGGCGATCGACTATTCAGGAAAATTCTGCGGGCTCGGCTAGGCGCAAAGATCACGGAGAACCAGCGAGCTTGCTTCTACGTGCGCGCGGTGTCCGGGTGCACGAACGAGCACGGTCGTTAAGTGCATTATCGTGCATTGTCTTCCCGCCGCTATAAAATATTAGACGCGTGTGCCGGCTGTAAAAAGAGCCGAGACACTTGGCACGAGTTTCAGCGAAACAGGGCGAACGATTGCGTCGCGAGTTCACTTCTATCTCGGAGTATATACCAGCGGCTGATGTTTGCGGCGCGACAGCTCGCCGGTGCCAGGCAGCCTCGTAAAATGAATCTAACCGAGGTCTATTTGCTATTCGTACCGGCATTACGTGTTAATTATATGAACGTGCTTGTGCAACGACCGCCTCAAACAGGCGTAAAGGTGCCTGGCGAAATTTACTGTGGCGTAAAGCGGCTTTACCCCGCGGACCGAGGCAGAACGACCGCTTCGAGCCGATCGAGTCGACAGTAAAAAGTCCGGTTCCAGGGAGCGGAATTCGTGCCGGGGCTCGAATCGGCCTGTGGAAACGGCCCCTCCCGGACCTGCGAGCCTTCGGATCCCCTCGCAAAAAGGCCAGCAGGGTAATATTTAAAGCGCCCTTAAACGTAGCTGGGGAAGCGCTAACGCACTCTCGGCGCACCTCCTGTTATTAAATATCGGGGCCAACCCGTGTCCAATCCCCGGACCACCCAAAAGTCGTAGGGGTGGTCCGCTTAGAGCTCCCTGGAAGCCTATCATTTGCATTATGGAAATCTGGGTCACATACTTTCGCGTTAGACGCGTCACTCCGAACGGCTTTATGCAAAAAAGAAGGGTGGCTTTATCGTGGGTCATCTTCATTTCGCGCGAGATTCACCTTCGATCTCAGGGGGCTTCGCGGCTTCCCAAGTGTCGGGCTTTCTTTCTTCTCCTATTCCCTAGATTCCCTAGGAAACTAGGTATCCTAAATCGCATTGTCTCAAAAGGGCATGCTGACAGTGTAGGATCGAGATTGGGTCCCGAGACGAATCGACGGCATCCGAGAGACCGATAACCTCTTCTCGGCCGCGGTTCGAGTAGCAAAGAGAAAGAATATTCGCGGGGCAGTTTTCTGAGAGAAGGGCCCTGCCTGTCTTCGCCCGACGGTATTTTTACAACGGCAGAAAAAAATGCAGAAGGTGGACACGCGGAGGCACGGGAGAGTCGGCGTGGCGGTTCCCATACAAATGGCGGGCTCACCGTTCCGAGAAAGGGATCGCCTCGCTGCCAGGCTGTCTGCCACCACTGGCCGCTGCCACTCAGCATGGGAGACCATGAGCCGACCGCGCTCGTCATTGATAATGCGCTGCCGTAACTTCTAGGAACGGATTCGCGCCCACAGCCCTAATTGTTATGAATGACGATCGGCCGAGACACCGGGGGCACTTTAATCATCGATGGTACCGGCAGCTGTTAGATCGCCCCGGCTGCCGCGTTAATGAGCCATAGAACAGACATGTTAACCAACTAATGAACTAGCTAGAGGAACGACCGCTTTCCTCGCGAGCTGCGCGGCTCAGCATCCGCGCGCATAGTCACGCGTCACGGCTATTCATATTTCCCCGCAGCCACGGTTCCAGGCCTTATTAATCGCCGATCTTATCGCCGCCTGTTAACGATAATTGATTCGTAGCGGGCAACGGAAAGATGAGTCCGGCGATTGTTCCACGCTGCATGCGCCGTGCGCTTAATCGTCCGTCATAGTCGAGCCATTAATCGAACTCATTTCGCTTTAACGCCGGGCGGGGATCGTTATCGCGACTAGATCGGCACGCAGCGCAGCCTTCGTCAGCCAGAGGGTTCTTATCGTCGCCGCGATAACTGATTTATTGATGCCTCCTCGTTACTGGGTGATACTCGGGGCGAGCAGGCTGCTGGGAGCAACGAAGAGAGCAGCGCAAACTCCTTCGTCGCGAATGCTATGAGATTCGTTGACAAATATTTGCCCATTCTTTCTCGGCTGTTTGTACTTCGCGATCGCTGTTTGCGAATACAGCCGGGGCGGATCGAGCACGTTCGCCTCGGTGTCGAGCTACTCCGAGTGAAGGATCGTCTCGTCTCTCGGCCCGAACACTTTCAGAATATTTTTATCGGGGCCGCCAACGAAAATAAAGTTCTTTCCATCGCAGAAATTGGCCACGGCCCAAGGAAGATGAAAGTGCACTCGTCTCGTAAATTCTCGCGATCCGACGTCGATGAATCTCCAAGCCAAACGCTTCGGAGCGCTCGCCTCGCTCCGCGGTTCCCGCTAAAGAAACACGCTGAACGATCGTAACTTTCTTTCCTCCGGGCCGATCGGCCCGGAGACTTAACTTGTCTTAACTCCCGACGTAATCGGCTCGTTAGCATTTGCTTGACAGCCAACCCACGTGTTCGGGACTAAAGTTCGTATGGGGATCGGCGGTTTGCTTACGCCCCGGCTCGCTCGACATGTGTAAGGCGATGCTCGTACAACGTCTTATCTGACGATGTCGCAGCCTAACCCTGAAGATGAATATTAGGAAAAACAGCGCGTAACGCAACGCCAGGCCTCGACGGCGGCGATAGCGGCGCGTCCGATTCGAATTTCGTATTCAAATGTCGAACGAAAACACGTTCTTCGAACGCGGCTCGCAAAGCCTGACCCATTTGGGTATCTCTGTAAACGGTGTTCGTTAACTCGCTTAATTTCTCAGCGCGGCGTTGTGGTTGGACAACTTATGTACTCTTTGTAAACATTTTTCTCAAGATTTTCTTCGGGGCACCCTCCAGAATAGTTCCCAAATTTTCAGGAAACATTCATGACATATTAAACACTGAAAATGAGGCAAAACAACATTTTTATCTTTCTCGCATATTTCGGTATATATCCCCCTTAAATGTTTAAAAAATAGTCCTCGAAAATAAAAATTCCATTTTTTTGTTCGCCTTCATAAATAAAAAGTATTCTAGAAGCATTTAAACTTCCAAAATTTGAGGGAAAAAAGTTGTTTTTTTTTAGTTTTTCGCACTTCTTTCAAAAACCGTTTATCGCGCGAGAAAAACTAATAGAACATAAAAGATACTCCTTGTCCGGATCTGCAACTTTTGTTTGACACATTTTTTTATTTAATCAATAACTTGAAGGAAATTATATAAAATCGACTTCGCGAGCTGTTAAATAATGATTAAAAGTTCAAGGCTCCAGGGGCACCCTGTCTCCTTATCCGATCGAGCTCAAACTTTACACGGATTCCTTTTCAATTACTTGAAACTATTCTAGAGGGTGCCGCGAGGAAAATTCAAAAGTCGAAAATAAGAGCCACCCTAGTGGGCGCAGCTTGGAGTCGATGACGAGCCGCGACGCGCAGAATTTTAATTGCAAACGATGAATCAGAAGCGACGGTTCACTACGTGCAACGTCCCTTGGCAATCGATTGATTCCGCAGTTAGTCACTGGGCTGCGCCCGATTCGTGGATAATTTATGATCGATGAACCCGGTCCTCTCTTTTCTTCCTCCGTCCTCGTTCTTTTTCACGGGTGGTCCGCGCGCCAGATACAGAGTAGCATACAGAGTGCGTGACCGACGAACCCGAAGCACTTTCGATGATTCATTCCGTGATTCTCGCGTTCGACGCCTAGCTGTCTCCTGGCCTGCTCTCCGCCGATTAATCGGTGCGCGACAAACGGAATCACTGTCGTCGGATGCGCGCGTCTGGACCGTAAGTGGTTGCTGCCACTTCGAACTCGGCCCATCTGGCGATCCGTCCCCGTCTAATCGACTCCATCTTCCAAAAAATAAGAACACCCCGCTTTCCACTGGGCAGGTCTCAGCGATTAATCGCGCGTTTTTGCTTCCTCGAATTATTCCAATGCCGCGCGGAAGATCGTAGATATTTTCGTACCCGGCGTAGGCCCCGGGCCAACGTTCCCCGGGGCTCGCGACATTCCCTCATAGATCTTGGGGGCTGACGAGTCCCGAATTCCGCGTGGTTCTCCAGCGTATTCTGGGCGGTTACGCGTTCCTGCCACCTCCGACATTAATCGCAGCGCCGCTCCAGCTTTCCCGGGAAAGAATTCTGCACCGTCGGCGCACGCTGAACGCGCGCGATCAACCGGCGCGATAATGGGAACAATGGAAATGGAAAAGTGTAGGAACACGGAAAGTGCCGCGCTGCGCTGGGTAAACTGCGAGCGTATCGATCGACGGAATCGAGTGGCGTGCACTTTGACACGGTTGATTCGCGTTAACCAATGAGATCATCCGCGAGTTGTCCGACGCGCACGTTAACGGGGAGAAGGTGCAACGCCTGCATGACATCATCCGGTATTCACGCCTTGCAGAACACGGTGCACAGCCGTCGACACTCCTTAGAAAGTCTTCGGGGATAAATAAATGCCTGGAAATTTATTTATCCGTGCTCCTCTGGCAGCTACCGCGATAAATCTATCGCGGGGCCGCGTCGTGTACCGGTGTATCGGAGAATAGATCTGCGGAGGACAATGGCCGTGCTTACTCGCAGCAAATTACCGGACTGAGGCTCCCCGCGCGACTACTTTCGAGCCCGGGATACGCGGACGTGCTAGCAATCACCGCCGAGGCTCGATTCTGCCCGAAGAGGCGACATCCTCGACCGATCGGGGAACTGCCGCCAAAATGTGCGACTGCAGAGTTTGACGCGGAGGAAGGTGACCGTTTAGAAGCGATCGAGTTACGAGGCGATTAAACGGATCTAGATCGTCGTCGTGCCAACGGCGGCTACTGAACCGTGCAGTATTTCAATGACGCGTTGATGCATGGTACGTAACACGCCAGCTCAAGTGGCTGTACCCGAGAGGACCATCAACAATTCGCCTTGTCGATGTTTAATTAACCGAACGCTTTCGCATTCCGGGGCGTGGACGCGTTCTCCAGCGACTCGTACCTTGTAAAGCTCTGCCCACCTAGGAAACATCTTGTCGCTATCGATCAAACCGAAAGCCACCGCCATTCCTTACCCGTGCGTTCTAACACGGTCCCCCTGAACCGGGTTCTCGAACTTACAAGGAGAGTATTTTAGGTGTCCGCCTCCGATCATTTTGATTTTCGAATATGTTATAGAGGACTGAAAAATAAGAAATACGTGTTTTTTTATTTTCCCCCGTTTTCATATTTGGGGGGTGAAAACTGCGTTCAAAGTTAGGGTAGAAAAATCATTTTTGTGGATTTTTGAAAATCTGGCGAGCCAGTCATATTTCGCATTCGAAGACACAAAATTCGTCCACTGACACTATTCCCCTATCTCTAATAGTTCTCGAGATATTCCACAAAAATGACTTTTCAACCCTAACTTTGAACGCAGCTTTCACGCCCCAAATATGAAAACAGGGGAAAATAAAAAAACACGTATTTCTTATTTTTCGGTCCTCTATAACATATCCAAAAATCAAAATGATCGGAGGCGGACACCTAAAATACTTGTTAGAGTCGCGAGAAAAGTGACTACATTGGGCTAACCCTCAGACTCGGGCCATTGCTTTTTCGTGGCTCGGAGGCAGGCGCTCCTCTTCGACGGCTTCAGCCGCGTAGAAAAACAGTGTCGAGGGATACGAGTACAAGTGTCGCCGAGCTGACACGGTCGCTTCGTATGGCAGGGCTGAATGAGCCGCGCAGGATAGCGTGGTATTTTTGTTGCCTGCTCGCGCAGAGTTTCTCGTACCGGTCGCAGCGACAGGACGCCGGCGAGCGAGCGAGGATCGCGACGGGGAAGAGGCGGATTCGTTCATACCAGGTGGTTTTCATTGAAAGAACTCGTTCCTCGGGCCAAATAGGGTCGCCCCATTCATCCCGAGGCGGAACGATCGGACGCGGAATACCTATTAGCGGTAACGGGAAGCTGCTGCGGTAAAAGTCGCGTTTGTAACGAGTGTAGACGTCTCTGGTCGTGACTTCTAATAAGCCGGGCCGTTTACAGTTTCATTAGTGCGCGATAAAAGTTGAGCCGGCTGTCAGTCATCCTAACAAACGAGAGCCCGCTTGGCACACAGGATGTTATCAGCGCGCGGATGGCAGTTGAATTCAGTAAAACAGAACGGCGAAGAAAGTAGTTGCCTGGCAATTGAGCAATCGCGGCGGCTGGGAACTCCCCGCGATTTCTCCCGCAGCACGCCTCTGCAGCTTTGCATCCCTACAACCTCGCGCTCCAGATCGGGCGCCATCGGATCCTCGAGATTTCCCGCGGCGAGGTACAATACAAATGCATCCGTAATGTACCCGGTACTGTTTTCAATTAAAACCGCGTCGCAAGGAGAACCAGTCTGCTCGAAATACCCGATGCGTGACATTAATATTCATTCCTCGATCGCGCTGCGATGGGAACGGGCTCCTATTGAAAGACGCGCGACGTCGCGACGCCACGGATTCGTTGCGCGCTGCACCGCGAGCAGCTCGGCGGACGCTTTCCGCGCGGCGGCGTGCGTTTTCAAGCGGGTCAACTATTTTTGTCGCAGCGCTGGACGCTCTCCTGCCAGTCGTTGCCCATTAAGCGCGACGGTGTGCTCCGATCCTCGTTGAACGATCGCTAGATCTGTCTGCTCTGAGCTGGGCCGCGAACCGTCATCGATCCAGCATCGAGCGAAGGCGGACAAGCGGCCGAAGAACACGACGATGCACCGTCGGCATCTCGCTAATGCATTCGAAAAGTTTCCATCGTTCATCGCGCGAACGCTTGCTTATGACAGCGCCGTAAATTATTCATCGAGCCGCGCCGCGGGAAGAGAGTATCCCTGCTCGGGACCGCGGTGTCCTTTCGTTCAAGGTGGTGCAATCGGCTGCAGCACGCGACGACCGGTGATTTATCGAGCGCGCTTGTTACGCGATTTCCTCCCCCGCGGCCCTATTGTATAGCCGCGGGAATAATTGACGGGGGAAGGCGATACCACGCGCCTGTTCGCGCTCGCCTTAAATCAAGAGGGACGTTAATCGTAGCCCCGCGAGACGCGCGTGGGGCAACTGTTATAATTAGCGCAACGATGGTTATCGAATGGTTCGGCGTTAGCCGGCGATTCCGTCGGCAATTGGAGCTGTACAGAGGGCGAGCTATTTACGGTACCCCTATCGCGGGAACGAGCAATTAGCGAGATGTAATCGCGGCCTGTGCGCTCCTATCGATGCCACGGCTCGACCTTGCCCGACCATCGAGCCGCCAAAGCGTCGCTCCTCCAACCTTCTTCCCGTCCGCCGTTTTTTCTCAAATAACCCCATACTCATGCCGATTAATGGGCCCAGCGATGGTCGATAAGGCAACAATCTCCGGACGCATGGCCGTCTCTAATGCGAAGCTCCATTTACTTGAAAGGAACGGTAATCGTGTCAGGCGAGGAGCTGTTTGCCTGAGACGAGCGGGCGAAACTTTTGCGGCACCATTCAAAGCTGCCCCGGCCAGACACGCCGTGCCATTGTTCACGAAAAAGGCACAAGGTCCCCGCGATGCGCGCAATTGTAAAATAATGTCGCGCGACGCATAACTGATATACGGGCCCCGTTATCCGCGCGAACAACTCGTGCGATTGGGAACCAGTTTCGAGTATGACGGTGCGCGCATGTATGAGATGGGGGAAATATGAGCCAGTTAATGAGAAGTCAAGATATTTAATCAGTCACTTAATATATTTATTAGAACCTTCGGCAATTCTTTAAACAAGTAATTAAGAATTACGTAAGAGTGGCCTTCTTCACGCGCCTTCAACTCAGAACAAACTATCACATTTTCCTGAACAAATAGGCTTGGCCCACATTGCCCGCGGGTCGGGGTAATGAGAGCCATCTATAGCGGCAATGCGAGCCAAGCAAGTCTTGGCTTTTTCGGCAGCTTGGAAGGCCTTATAATACTAAACATAACTTATAAAAATCAAATTAATCAGATGAACAATCGACGAATACCGCGTGTTCTAAGAAAGGCACCGACAATTCAAATAAATTTCAAGCCTCATTTTTTACAACAAATTAGAAAATTCAGTAAAAATTAATTCAGTAGTTCTTTCTATTCGCTTTAACGGGCTGCATCCATTGATTCTGACGTTCTCATTACTCCTACGAAAAAAACTCATAGCACCTTTTTTGTAGAGAATATCCTAAGCTATAAATTGTATAATAACTATTTTTGTCGCAAAACTGCTAGATAACGAGATATTCGCAAAAAACTGTTGTTTTTTTTCAACCCGCTGTAAATTTTTTAGCGGCGGTCGGACTTTGACATATTGTTTAAAACGAGCAAATAAAGGCCCGTACCAAAATTTAGCTTGGTGGGATTTATTCCGAAGACAGATCCTAACTTCACTGGACGAACTAGCGATACAAATGCCCAGCTATGTACACTGTTGCGAGGAGGGTTGCCCTCGGGCGGAAATACGCCTTCCTTCGATTTACAATGTTTGCTAAAACTATCTGACTCTAGGGGCCTCCAGACGCTGATACATACTATGAAACATTGATACATGCTTCATGATACAGGTTCCTGAAACTGGCATCTTGCTCACCAGCCGGGAGGGTGAGGCAGATGCAAGGTGCACGTATCAAAGTTTCTCTGCAACATGTATCATCGTCTGAAGCCCCTTTATTACCCATTAGCTCGAGTTCCTCCGTCTTCCTTCGCTACCAAGGAACATACAATAGAGTAGAACCCGTTCACGACTTGCTTTGAATTTGAGAATTGGAGCCGCCTTTGCACATGGATTAGATTAGAACGATGAAGAAAGGGTTAGCATAAGAAATTGGGAATACGAAAAGGGGAAAGTTCTCCCTTGCCTGGACTTTGTTGATCGACACGTCGTCCCACGGGCAGGCGAGTGTCGAGCAGGTGTCCACCCTGCAATTTTTCTCGCGGGGGCGTGAGAAAGTAATTAAGATAATTGAAGCTGCGGGCGAATTGTCCCGCGATTGTCTCTCCTCGAACCTGTTACACGGTGCGTTCGTTCCACGCACCTTTCCCCCACGCGCACTTAATGGCAGCGGTAATCGCCGTTTTCTTCCGTCAGCGAGAGCGCTCGCGAGCGTATCGCGCGGCGATTAACGTCGATGAGCCCAGCGGGCTCTCCTCGAAATGTCATCAGCGTCGGGTTACGTCCAATTACGCACAAAGGACGCGTTGTGCACCGCGATGCGATTCTCTCCCCGCGAGCTTTTACAGGAGAGAAACTCTGTTTACGAGCAGGCACACGGCCACTTTGCCTCGGGAAAGTCTCTCGCCGCCACTCTCGATCGGGGAATGTTGAATTAGCGATTGGCCACGCCGGTGGGAAGAGACCGAACGTAACTGTAATTGAATTCCTCGTCTCGAATCCGATTGTCCCGCGGTGAAATCGACGATTTATCGTCTGTTCCTAGCCAGGTCGACGCCGCTTTTATGCAAACTCGTCGGCGTCGGCTACCGGGCGCACCTTACGCCGTAACAGCTCAATGAGTGCTGGCCTTAACCCGATCCGACGACTACAAGCTGTCCGTTTTCAATGGTTCGGAAATATCCCGTGACTAATCGCGCGCGTGAAGCCGTGGCGCAAGAAAAGGTGTCTTTAGAGCACGCCAGCGGACGGGAAAAAATTTCTATCCCCCCCGAGAAGAGTCTTCCTTCGGAGGCTGAACTAATCGTGACGTGTATGCGCCTAGCAATGAGCTCGGAACCAGAAGCTGGCCTTTCAGACGATCCAACGACCTCCAGACAAAGTGGAGGTCCGCGATGGAAAGCAACGAAGTTGCGCTTAACGGGCGAGGAATCGGTATTCGCGCGTCACTGGGTCGTTGGTTCGCATTTCGATGGGCATGGGTGCGCACCGTGCATATCGGTATGCCGAATCTTTGGCGCGTCGTCGCCGAAATAGCCGGCAGCTCAAGATAGACCACTCGCGGGACGAGTCTAGCTGGCAAATGTTAGTAAACCAAGTTGGAGGGTCGTTGCTCCTCTTCGCGGAGGCTTGCCCTACGCGCGAGACGTCCAGGCGTTTCGCTACGATGATCGCCGGGCCGCCATCCGGGGAACTCGCGATTCCCGCTCGCTGGATGATCGCTGTGAAAGCGGGGAGACCTTTTGACGAACCACGCGTGGAGGGAAGCGGTGAATGGATTCGTTTTCACCTCCGAGAGCGGCGAGAAGGGACCAGGACGACTGCGCGGGGCTAGACCTTTTTACCAACGCATTTATTCTCGTCGCGCCTTCTGACACATCGTAGGCCGGCCAGACGCGCCGGTGAAATTCCTGACGCGTCCACGCCGCCTGTGAATCAGTCGAAACGGTGACATCAATGGAGATCGACGAATTCGCGGTCGTTAATATTCGCGGGAGCGCGCCAGTTTCCGAGAAAGGGGTCTGAGAGCGTTACGAAATTGTTGCTTCGGTCGAATGCCCGTGTCGCTGAAAGACGAATGCCACGGAAGCAGCCGCTACAACGTGTCTCCTGTCAGCCCTGCCTTCTCGGACGGCTATCCTTCGAGGAAGACCGAAGTCCCGCGCACCGTTCCCGCACAATCGCAGCTCAAACGCCAATTTTTCTTTCCCCCCTTCGATCGAATTTCTCCTCCGGAGAACGTACCGCTTCTGTCTGTCATTCGCCGGGCCATTAACCGACTGGAATTTCAACGGAGCAGAGGAGGAAGATGGACATTAAAGCGACTGTTGTTGCAGGTTATTAAAAGTTATTCAGCGCAAGGAACAAAATGTATCGACTTCCCTTTGAAGAGGGAACACGGTCCAGCGCGTAGGCCCGACACGGTGGGACCGTGCGAAAATGGACGGGACAAAGCGAGATTGCCGAGCCGGTGTCGCGTCTCGGCGCTTTGAGGGCGACGCGTAATAATTAGCCGAGGCGTCGCGGCTGCCGTAATAATTCCCATGCGCGTGTCACGCTAGATAAATTGGCCGGCGCAAGTTTCCGGCTTTCCACGCTGGTGACGTCTCGTCCGTTTCACCGCTCCCTCGCGCAAGGGCGATCCATTTGAAGCTGAGGAACAATAGAGAGCCAGCGGCCACGCTTTTCCCAGAATCACGTAACGCTATAGGTAGCTCGTGAAGGCATTAGCCTCGCGAGCATACGCGTGCGCGATAAGCCACCCGTGGATCAGCATCCGCGGATCAAACCGAGATCTCGTTCAAGTTCGTTGACTCTTCCGGGAAAATCTCACCGCCCGGGCCGGTTCGCGACATAGATCAGGCGATGGCAGCCGCTTTGTTTGAGATATGCCGTTTCCACGCGCGAAAACAAACAGAGGCGCGGATCTAGCCGGGCGCGCGCGAACGGGAGTAAATCGCGGAGGTTCGGGCGATTCAGCGCGAGCTGCGAGCTACAGGAAGTTGCCAATTCAAAGGGTAATCGCTAACGTAACCGTAAATTCAGCGATGACGCTCGGCTCTGTTATGTAACCGTCTCTTAACGAGACTGTTTCTCCAGTGTCAAATACTTGTTGGTCGTTCGACCTCCACTCTCCGCGGCGTCACGCTGCTCGCTCATAATTAACACGGCCGAGTGCGTGTCCGATGAAGAAAAAACTGACGGCAATCGCATAAGTCAGTGCTCGTTGGCCGCGCGCGCCTCCTCCGTCGAATTCGAATGCTGATTATCCGGTTAATTAGCCCTTCTGATACGAACAAATTGTCCAGCGAGATCCGATCGGGATATCCAATTAGGCGCGTGCCTCCTCTCCCCCTCGGCGGTTTGCGCTCGCTGGGCGACTCTTTATAATTGCAAATTGTACGCCGAGGCTGGCGCGAGAGGGAACGCCTGGAAAGTCGCTGGAAGTTATCGCGACGATTTAATATTTGCATAAAACGGCGCGTAACGCGCGAGCACGGGTCGTAAATCGGTGACACCGTACTGACATTTTCGTTGGGCAATCGAACGGGGGTAATCCAGCTGAGCTCCTCCGCGCGCCAGCTGCGTTGCTTACTCGCTAATTTTCCCTCCATCGATTCCACCCGCGATTTCCGCCGTGACTTCCAATTAGTGTGGCCACTGGGTGATTAGGCAATACGCGTGGGAAAGCCGAGCGTCTTGTCCCCGTGTCAAATGTCAAAGGTAAGATTCCGTTTGAACGTTGCAGTCCAGTGAAATTAGACGGAAATCTGTCTAATCGACGGAATAATTCTCACCAAGCTAAATTTTGGTATGGGCCTTTATTTTGACGTTTTAAAGAATATGTCAAAAGTCCCCATCGATCCGACCGCCGCTAACAATTTTACAGAGGGTTGAAAAAAAACTGTTTTTCGCCAATATCTCGTTATTTAGCAGTTTTGCGACAAAATAGTTATTACATAATTTGTAGCTTAGGGAATTCTGTACAAAAAAGATGACTTGTACAGAAAAATTTCACGTTGAAGTTGGCAGCTTCCAATTTTTGAGACAGCATAGCAGTAACCTACTCTTGTTCTTTCTATTCGCTCTACACGTGCTACATCCATCGATGCTGACGTTCTCATTACTCCTACGAAAAAAACTCATACCACATTTTTTGTAGAGAATTTCCTAGGCTATAAATTGTGTAATAACTATTTTTGTCGCAAAACTGCTAGATAACGAGATATTCGCGAAAAACAGTTGTTTTTCTTCGATGGGGACTTTTGACGTATTGTTTGAAACGACTAAATAAAGGCCCATACGAAAATTAAGCTTGGTGGAATTTATTCCGAAGACAGATCCTAATTTCACTGGACTATTGCGCGTGCAATCGCGGGTCTCGGCGTTGCATATTTATGGAGGTGGTCGCGCGTAGGAAGAACGAGACGTCCGCGAACAGCCGACCGACTGATTGTCGCGTAACGAGCGAATTTAAATCTTCGCCGAGTGCGAGGTGTATCGCGTTTCATGCATGATTCCGCGGTCGCGCTTTAATTGAGCGTAACAATGATCGTAGACGTGGCTCCGGTGTAATTACCGTCTCCCAGACGACGAGCCAGCCAAACTCCCGATTAGAATGACTCAACGCGCCCGCGGGCGCTTCAATTGCACCGCGTCGCGATTCCAACTTGCCAGGGGGCACCAAACGGTTGCGAAGAGTACGAACCGCGCGCTCCTTTGATCTTTCGGGATCGAAAGCTTCGAGTGCTTTGTACCGCTCTATCGCCAGCAGCGTGGCCGAGAGCAGGACGGGAACGAACTCGCGAAACGACGCGCTGATTTATGGACCGATGATGGAAACGCACGCGATCCTGTTGGTAACGTAACGCGAGGATTAATCGTGCTTTCTGGGTGGACGAATGGGTGGACAGTCGTTAATTAATAGCGTTGGAAGGCTTTTATCGGTTATCGAAAGGAACGAGGCGAAACACGTTGGTAATCCCGATTAATGACAGTTTTGCAACGCCCGCGGAGAGTTAATAGTCCCTGTCAGTGGGATTTTTCCGTTACGACAGGTGACGGTCTTGGGTCTTAAGTCTCCGCGTCGCCCCGCGAGAAATCAATCTTCCATTGCGCAAACCCCTTTATTGCCCACGTTAATGCCCCGTACCTGTATCCAGACGGACGCATCGCGTCGCTCTCTCTCTCGGCCACCGTCGATCGAAGGTAATCGCCGATGTTCTCCGAAGTAATTCAATCGCCGTCCGGATTTATGCCGCGCGAAACACGCCGCTAATTAGAAGCCTCGGCGGCCGAGCAAATCGTTATTTCCCGCAGGAATATGCAAGAAGCTCGTGACCATTTCAGCCGGCGCTTGCTCCGTCAAATATAAATCATTCGCGCGGGGTATGAATTATTTACTAGGCGACTCGTGTATGAGATTCTTAATTTGTAATCGATCCGCGACGATAGGCACCCGGAAATTACCTGTCCGCCGTGATAGATGGAAACGAGCGGCGATAAGTGGACTGTTGTGTGCGAAATTGAATTAGCAATGTTTCATTAGTCGCGACGGGCGGCGATTATCCCCAGCGATCGAGGCTCCTCGACGCGCCACCAGTCGCCGCGGCTGGCAGAGGAGAAAAAAATTGGAATAATCGAGACGGTGCGCCTACGAAAATCCTCGAGCACTTATCCGAACGGTTGTTCGCGGCGCGAGGTACAAGCCGCATCTCGAGGCGTGGAGGTCGCCGCATAAATATCGGAGGTGCGTGCGAGCACACCGAGTATCGTAAAGTAGCGTCGAGGTGCACGGC
This sequence comes from Andrena cerasifolii, assembly GCF_050908995.1. Classification (NCBI taxonomy): domain Eukaryota; kingdom Metazoa; phylum Arthropoda; class Insecta; order Hymenoptera; family Andrenidae; genus Andrena; species Andrena cerasifolii. Next base: position 9,219,713 of record NC_135124.1, on the reverse strand, counting down.
GAGTAAACACGGGACCGGAACATCTCTGTAAACATGTCGGGGGGCCACCGGCACGAAAAGAAGCGAGCGCGTGCTTTCTGGAAGCCGCCAGCTCGAAAGCTCGCTGGGAAAACGTGGAAAGGGTAAACTTCGAGCTGCCGGCGCGCGAGCTGACATCGATAACATTGCGTCACCGATTGCGACACGCAGCCACGCGTGGAGATTTTCCAAGTAACCGGCACTTTGGAGCTGGAGTTTTGGTAAGCAGTGCGTATCTACTTGTTGCCGCTCGTGGATGGGTGAAACGGTGCGAGAGGGAATATGAAATGTATTTGCCAGAGGAAACCCTCTGCAGTGGTGGCTTCGTAGCTTCCAGTATTTTACAAGTTTCGTTCATAAATATTCATCGGGCCGATCGACCCTCGATGGAAATAGACTTCGGTCGAAAGGGGAAAACGTTCTCCAGTTTGCTTATTATAGTAATAGACGCGAATGGAAATATCCCCGAGGAATCGGTACGCGCACAGAGAGGTGCAACAATCTATGCTCTTATTATGAAAATTGTTGTGCCCGACGCTACAATTACACGCGTATCACTTAGCGCCGTTTGCATAATCCGTCGCGATTGGTATCTCGATCGCGCCTGTTTATCGGTACTCGCCTTCCCGCCGCGACACTTCCTCCCGGCCGTGAGCGATCGCTGGTTCATGTAAAATTCATCGTTACCGTCTAATTATTACCCGCTAATGATAGGTTTTCGGCTGTCGGGTTGATTCGCGCTGACGCGTATCAGTTATGAAAATACGGATCCGTTGCTTTTCCCGACGACATTATTTCACGGCACGCCACCAGGCTCCCGTAAGGTCGTGCGGCATTCTTGGCTGGTCGTAAAAATCATTTGCAACATCGTGTCGCTCGGTTCTCGAAGAGTTATATCGAGATATCGCCGCGCGGTTGCTCCTGCCCGTCTTTGCCGGCTGGTTCTCCGGGGCGTTTCGCGATTTTCCGCGATATCTCGCCCACCGATGGCTGCCGGCAACATTCACCTGTCGATAGCCGGCCGTCGCGTCGCTCGATATTATAATTATCGCGTGCACGCATTAACGGCAGGCGCGGCTAATCAGGCCGCGTGAATTGCGCGAGTTACCCATGTAACTCCATGTCGCGGCCACTTTACGAGCGGCGCGGGATAAATTGGCTTATATATCGCGCTGTTCGGGATAATTACCGGCGAGACGGGGGGAGAGTCGAATAAATCACACTTTACGATGCCGGCGAACGGTACGCGTCTGCCTCTGTTTTCGCGCACCCGAGATTGCTCGTTGCGCCGTCCAGATTCCCCGCCAGAATTTCGATCGATTCGAATTCCAGTGGCGGCGCGGCGAAGCTCGCGCGGCAACGAAAAGAAACGACCGCGCGGGTTTATTGTGAAAAATAGACGCCACGGACGCTCGTCTAAAATTCACGACAATTTAGAGGCGTTAAATCTCATTGTCGGTTCCCCGAATCGATGGCGACCGCTGGACCATAACACGGCAACGAGGGCCAATGAAAACGGCCTCACCGTCGTAAATTCAAGGGGCACCCACGTCGCGGTGCCTCGCGTAAATCGGTTCGAATAATCCCGACGCGGTGGGTCGTCTCCGTATTGTCGCGTCATCTCTTGGAAAACGAGATTCTTGAGGGGTTATCGGTAAGTGCACGAATATTGGTAGAGCAGCTCGTTATTATAGGCAAACCGATTAATATAAAAGAAAGATTGCGGCGCAACTGCAACGCAACGTACTTACGTAAGTAACTGCAGGCGTATCGTTCAGCGAGTACAGGAAAAATAAAAGAAAGCGCGGCCATCTCCAGTGAGAATACTCCGGCGATCTTAGTAAATTACGTGTAGATAGCATAGGGTTTTTCCTTTGGCGCTGACGTTTCAACGCTGCGAATTCTCGAACTTGCGCACCGAACGAATTAGGAAGGCGAATCGAGTAATTAATTCTGCGGTAAGAACCGAAACGATCGTCTCCCGGAGCTGCGGCTCCGAGTGTAAAGCTCTTTTATGACGAACGCGCGGCTGATCTGGGAGCTTTCGTCTTCCCCACGAGCAGCCATTCTTTGGCCACCCAACGATCGCGGCGAGATCGTTGAGAGCACGGGATCTACCAGGAAGGGAATTATCATTTTAATTCCACGGATTTGGTGAGTCGGTTGAAGCGGTCTACAGCGGGCCTAGATCACGATCGAGGAGTCGGTCCACCTCGGGGCGAGTAAAATTAAATCCGTCGGGACTCTGCCAGAGGTCGTTCGCGGTTTAGCAACGTGACTGGGTGGGCCACCGCCTGCGCGTTCCTCTTGGGACTTCGCTATTGTGATTCCTCGGGTATTTCGTATTTTCGGAGTTAATCCGCGATCCAGGCAACCATCGGTGGATCACGTGTTTCGTGAAGGAGACGTGATCGCCATAGGAATCCGCGATCAGCGAAGAAATACCAGTCGCTGCAACCACCATTCTTCCCCAAAAGCTGCCCAATTCCGTGGCTTAATCCATTCAGGAAATGCCTCCTCACGACTCCTTCTCTCCACGAACGAAGGGCCGTGCGATTTTCACGAACCTTTCCCAGTCGCTTTCCCTCGAAGAGCGCCTTGTGGTTCGCGCTCGGCGAGATGCCCGCTCGAGATCCCCGCAGAAAATTATGCCCGGCACGATAACGAGGAGGAACGCGCGGACAACAGGGAACCTTAATCGTCCTGCCAGGCCTGATAACGGCAACCCCATTAACGTTCTGCTAAGGCAAACAAGCCTTCTTCCACTCCACTGGCCACTTTAGATCCTGTATCCGCCGGCCTCGGCTAGAGGCTTTTTATAATAGCTTCATCCCCGCGCGCGAGCGTTAATCCCGCCGCGTCGAAGGTGGTAACGTGTTATTTCACCGATACGCTTCTTTCGCGCGGCAGCACGTCCTGCGAAACGAAATTGCTTCCCGCCGTTTCCTGCGGGGAACTTAATGGAAACTCCGGTACCCAGACCGCCCTCTCGGGCTCGGGTCGATCGGCAGTGTAAACAGAATTAACCCCTCGGTGTCTATCCTAATTACTGGGAGGAGGAGTTACGAGGCAGCCTTCGGGATTACGTTTGTTCGCGCTGGGAGGGCCTTAATGGACCGGAACGGTCCACCGTTGTGCTCGAACGTATCGGGCTAGATTTAGTCGTAGATAGGACTAGTCTGGCTGCCAGAGCAGCGCCGGAATATTTTTGGATTTTATCGGTGTATCTGCTCGAGAATACGCGGCGTTGGAGGCCCTCCAAGTGGATGCGAGAACGACCCGAATTCGAGGGGAACGGATGGTAAGCCTGTGACCCGGTCGCGCTCCATTCCCAGTCGATATCACCTGCTGCGGACGGAAGTAACGATCGTTTCATTCCGGGAGATACACAGATCTGGCTGATATCCGCGTGCAATAATTTCGATGAGAAGCGGATCGACCTGGAACCGTTCCAACATCTCGCCACGCAACTGTGTTGCATCCCCGGTGAGCCTCCGCGTCTCAACCGTCCGCCTATACGAACGGTTGTTTCACTAAGCATACATACTTCGATGGTCGGTGCCGGGTTTGCGAAACAGTGTGGGGATTAATTGCGTCATCTTGTAAAGCATCCGCAGGATTCGAAGCGGCCGCGGTCCATTTCCCGTGACAAATCTGACAGAAGCTTAGTCACCTCCCATTGTCGTCGCGACGTTAGTCAGTGAATAACTCTTGCCTCGCATGCACTCGGTCCCGCGGCTTCCTACGATCCCTCCGATTCCCGATACGTCGGTCCAGATGCGTTCGAGTAGCGCATCTGCGGGACAATTGCGGCGTACGAGCTTCCAGGAATTAATTAGCCTACGCTTGCTCGAGCCGACCGGTGCTTCGGAGCATGAGCATTCCGCCAGCCGAAATCAACTTGCCAGGCGAGATTCGTGAGTCATCGATTAGCGGGCACCCGCGCTCTCTCATGTAACACGCGAATGCCTGCGTGCTGGGAGTTGAATCCTCTTTCTGCACGCGAAGAGGGTGTGCGCTCGGACATTATTTCATTTCTAATTCTGCACTTGACAGCCGCGATGCTCGCCAACTGTCCCCCATTTTTACACCGGTCTTATCGAGGGAATGTGCAGCCGCGGGGCGGACAGCACCCGCCGAGTCGATGGCAGTTCCTTAAACCGTTTCAGAATAAACGCGAATCCGGGCTCGAGACCGCTATTTACGCGTCGCCCGTTATGTAAACGCCATTCGGCTCGATTCCTCTTCGGTAATTAGAAATGTGGACCATGGACTTTTGCGCGTTACAGTGCACCTTCTGCAGTCTCTGCGATAGTATATAGGGGAGACCGGGGCAAAGTGACGCGAAAAAAGTTTGAAGTCGAATAAAATTTTTCACATTCAATAAAAATGTGTGGAAATAGATTTATAATATAATTTGAACATTACTATTGATAAATTACGAATAGCAATACTTAAAATGAACTTAAAGTATATTAAAATTCAACTTGAAAAGAAAATGCCAAAACGACCACTTTACCCCATACCTGGGGTAAAGTGAGCTGAAATAAAATACGAGTTTTAATTAAGTATATAAGTAATTATTAACCTCTTGCGCTGGGATGACGTGTTTAGCACGTCAGTTTCTGTTTTTTTTTTAACCGTGGTTGTCAAAAACTGTGTCAGATTTTTCAGTGGAAAATTAATTATTTAATAATGTTAGGATTATTTTTTTCTCAAACGCGTGTACATGTGTGTTTATAAGCTTGTTATAAACACGCAGAAAAAAATTGGAGTTAAAATAACATATTTAAGACTCATTTATCCAAAAAGCTAAATTGAAAGGAAGGCCAATTGGAAGTCTCCAAAGCTTCATTTTTAATTTTTTAAATGAATTTCCATTTTTCGATATCTGAATGTGCATAATTATCATTCTTATATTACACGCATTTATTACGTCACCAAAATTTGTAAATATATTCTATTGTTAAAGAATAAATTAAGAAAGCTCATTTTACCCCGAGGTTCACTTTGCCCCGGTCACCCCTACAGTTTTTACAGAGGGGACCTTTCGTCTCGTCCGATCGAGAGCTTTACCTGTTCCAGTGCTAACTTCAATTTAAAGACTGTTATTACCAGCTGCCAGCGAGTTAGTGAAACGCGGGGTTGGAATGTGCTGAAAAGAGCGGCCTCGGGTCGGGCTGGCCTACAATTCGCCGGAATTCGGCCTATTTTTGTCGATTCATTAACTGGATGCACCCGGCTTGTTTCGCGGCGATCCTCTGAATAGGCGGTGGTGGAGATGATTCATCGTCTCGGCAGATTAGTAGCCCGCAAATTCCTCCTCCGCATCATCGAGCAGCCGGCCAGGCTTTTTAATGCGCGCCCTCCCTTATCGCCGCGCGATGACTTCATTACCGTTTAAAACTCGGCCGAGGAAGGCACCAAGCAGCTCCATTTCGTCGAGGAGGCGAAACCACGAGTCCTCCGCTACGAAACTCTCGCAGATCCATGACTCAGCGCGGGGATTTTCATGCAAATTTCTCTCGACGTCGAATTCTACGCGCGACCAAACGAGCTTCCGCGGTAAGCTTGCGGATTTACGAATGTTGGCCGCGCGGTCAGGTGGCAAAGCCATTTCTTAATGCCTCGCCACGAGGTCCCATTTCGGCGAAGCGCTCGAGAATTCGTCTGCTACCGTCCGAGCCGGAGAGGATACCGGGAAAGACGAATCGGGGAACAGGCAGAGCGAGAGAAGGAGGAAAAAAGCAGGCTCGCGGGGCTCCAAGTGCATCTTACAGATACAGAGCTTCTGCGAAGCCTATCGGTCGTTCACGAACACGCTCGACACGGATTGCAGAATTTTTTGATCGCTGAAGGGTCGGAGGTGACAAACAGAAATTCAGAAACGCTCCCGCCTGACTTCCCGCGGCATCGTGCCGATATTTGGCGAGGTACGGGCGAGATAAGGTTATCTAATTCCATTATGAAACACTTAGAGAGATTACAGAACGAGCCTCTTGGATTATCAGTCCTCGGATGTAGCCGCAACACCTCGCTCCGCCGAGCGTTATCGCTTGAAACGAGCAAGCATATGCGGGTGTTGGCATAAAGCTTCTTCCTCAAACCAGTTGCCAGCGATATTACCATAAAATTTCACGCGCTACTCGCGTAGCAACTAGTCCCCCCGAGTGTCGCCAGAATTATTGTCCGCGCTCGGTGCTGCACAGTCGGCGGCGCAACTACCGCTAGACATTGGAAAAACCCGCGGTTTCTGCGCTCGATCGTCGGTAGCAATGATCTCATTAATCTCCGTTGTTTTTCTGCTCGGAAGGTAGGTCATGATAGATGAATCGCGGACGAGCTGGTCGCGCGTATCGCGATCGCCGTCTGAAAATACATCAGCCGAAGGGCAGAAGGCGGCTATATCCAGACCGATGATTAATAACTAGAGACGATCGTTGGTTACGTTTATCTATCGAACGCGAATGTTCCTTTCCGAGGGTCCGCGCGGTCTTCTTTGCCCGACCCGTTCGCGGATTCCCCTTATCTGCCGCTTACTGATGAAATTACACGCCCACTAATTCCGCACAGCGGCGCGGCCTGTCCGCGCCACGAAATCTACGACGAGACGTCGTCGCTCGCGAGGCGGACGTGGGAACGCTCCGACTTTCCACGCGCAGCATCCTCATTTCCCCGTAAGCTATCTTTTAATCGTGTTTTAATCGTTGCGCGAGGGTCGTCCTCGTTCTCCCCGCGATACGCCGCGCTCTGCCTAGGAGCAACGGCGGGCATCGAGAGATTCGCGGCAATGAACCGCGAGGAGCGACCGCACGCTGCACGTACAATTGCTCAATTACCCGACGCAGTAATTCCCCTCGGAGCGTCGTGTAGAAGTAAATCGCCGATGGAACGTGGCGGGTTTACCTTTGTAAATTGGCACAAAAAGGCTGAGCCGCGATCGCGACGACAGCCGCCTCGACTTCTTTCCCTCTCTCATTCCCTGCCGTCCGAGGGGAGACACCGGCTACCGTAGAATTAAGGTGTTCTCTCGGCGAATCAGTGGCCGAACGCGGGACGTGCTTTCCGCCGGGATCCCTTCGATTGTTCCTTTTCTCGGGCCGCGATAACAATCAGAGAGCAAGCTGGGCCTTTAGCCAGGACCAGAGGACCGTCGAAATTCTTCCACTCGGCCTTACTGTCTCTCAATCTTACTTCGCTCGATTCCCTCCTTCTTCTCTTTAAGATCGCTGCTCCCCGAACTGCATTCAACGCCTACACTTTTCCCCCCGTGAAAAATGGATCGCGTCCCGCGAAGGAAATCGAACAAACAAACGAGAAGCGTTTTACGATCTGTAGCAGCACGTGGCGATCGCTTGGAATCACAGCCGCTGTTATTTCACCGCGGATAACAGCTGCGCGACTCCGATCGATGCATCTGGCGATCCACGCGGAGATTCGGTCGTCTAGATCCGCGCTTTCGGCAACCGGGCGGTTGACCTTTTGGTCGAGATGCCGGTAAACGCTCGTTTTTCAGGCCTCTGAACGCTCCCTCGGCTTTGCTCGTGTTCGAAATTCGCGGCCGTTCATCAACGCCCCTCTGGGCGCGAATGGAATTCCTATTTCCTTCGCGCTTCGTTCGGGGCGCTCGCTCGCGATCCCTTTTGCCTGTCAATCCTCCTCCAGGGTCCGAGGCTTGTTTCCAGCGGATTTTATCCCTCGAAGCGTGTCTTCGGGACCAGAACTGGCGACCCAAGGGTACCTGAGGTCTGCGTTAGCCTATCCACCAGTTTTGAGACCATGAAAAATTCTCCACTGCGTTAAAACATACTGTTAGACCTATGGTTCGGCGTAAAATTCAGCGCCTATAGATCTCTCGAAGTGTAACGAATCGCTGTCGCTGGCTTGGACACTTGAGTGACGGTAATCGAATCGCGATCGCCTGGAGCGACCCATTAGGCGACGTTTCGATGGCAGAGGTGAGGACAGCTGTGGCAATTGGTTCGGTGACGACAGCAAATTTGCCTCGGATCTTACTTTCAAATTGGGTGCTTGCCCCGGGATATAAGGTGCCTGTCTATTCCGTGCAGAGCATCGTTGGGTATTTGGGCTGAAGGAGAAGTGAGTCTTAGAAGACGTTGGCTTTATTGATAGAATAATGACAAGTGAGTTTTCTAGCTTATGGCTACTGGAAAGTTCGACTCCTGGGGGATCGTTCTCGGTATCTATAGTGACTCTGCGGGTGGAGCGCCCCGGTGAGCGAAGCTAGGTAAAGGAGAGCCGCGGTTTCAGCACCCTTGCGGTGTGGATTTCGCGCGAACCTCGAGGTAATAAAGAGCGGCGTACCGACAACCGCGGTATTTCCGAGGTCGGTACCTGTGGACCTCCGATCGAGGGTTTTGACGCGGATAAAAGCACCTCGCGGTCGGCTGGCGTCTGCACTACCAAGGTCGAGCTAATCTTGGCCCCCATAGGTAAGAGGAACCGCGTGGTCTTGGCCGGAGCAAATACACAAGGACGCTAATAACGAGCCGGCCAGCCGTCTCGACGAATGTGCAACGAATCTGAAAGGTTTCTCAGAACCGAGCGCCACTTGGTGCTTCCGAAAGAGCGACGGCAAGGGTCGAAGCGTCGTCGATGAGAACGTCTGGGTCGCGGGCGCCCGGGCGGACCGAAATATAGGCGTCTGGCATGGTTCGCGGATTCTATTGCCAAGGACGTGCCACGAAAGGATATTTCGAGGCAGAGAGACGACGACGCGATCTTCTGCACCGATGCGCTCCGTGAAAGTCGATCGAGCGCGCCGCTGTCAGGACCGTTGATAGAACTTGCAGGCAACTTTGCTCAGCCGTAGCGTCGCGACCGAGAGGAATCCAAAGTGGCACGGAAGATTCCAGATCGGTGGCGTAAATAGAGGCGACGATCCGCGCGGGAGGAACATCGATAAGGATTCTCTCGCGTGTACCAAGCGAGCGGGCTCCGTAAAATGGAGCCACGACGATCTTAATCTCGGCCGACAAGGTCGATGCGGGGGAACCGGAGGAAGCTTTACGACCCTCGGTGCCGTCGATGGCATCGAACGCTCGCGAGCTCGGCGCAGGCATTTCTCGAGCCGGATGCGAAACGGAAACGGATCGAGAGAGTACAGATCGCGCGCAACCGACTCTGAAACCTCTTCGGGGCATCGATTGTGAGCGAGCATGCGCGCGTGGACGCGCTATCAAGGCCGCGTGCAAGGGGAACCCGATTCGTCCGGGACATATCTAATCCCGCATAATCAGGTGGACAGTGCCTACCTACCTACCACGCTCGTAAATCTGTTCCGCTATCCGGGGACAAGAATTCCTTGCCCGCCAACCGTATATCATCGATCTCGACTGCGCGGCTGATCCTCGCCACGGTCTCCGTATCGATCCTAGCCTCGTGTTGCCTGATCCTACATCTGTACCAGACGCTCCCGGGACTACCGTGCTTGTTTGATACGAAAACACGGTTATCTCCTGTCGGCGTTCTCACGGCGCGCGCGTGCAAACAGCGTGGCAAAGATATATGAAAGTGTTTCAACTCACTGTATTAGTCACATCCGCCTGCATGCCCGAGTCCTCCTCCACTCCAGCCTTGATCAGATCCTCCTCCTTCTCGTTGTCCGGCGTGTTCAGGTACTCGTCGTAATCCTGCTCGAGACTCTTGGTCCTCGCCTGAGCGTTCTCGATCTTCGAGCCTGCTCTCTTCTCCTGTCGATCCGCGCTCTTCGTCGCGACGCCGCTGCCGTTCCTCGCGAGCTTGCGGTCGGACAGCGAATCCAGCAGCTTGCCCGACGAATTCTCCGCCATCTTCTTGGACGAGTGGTGGCTGGAAACGGGGCCAGCGTAGGAGGAATTCACGGGTCTCCCGTGAACCAGAGGTCTAGACATGTTCTTCGGCTCGTACTTGAAGTTGCCAAAGGCGTCTCGCTTCGTGTGCTTGTCCGTCTCGATATTTCTGTAGTCCCTCCTGACGGTCGGCCTGGCCGTCGTCGGATCGTCCGACGTCAACCTTCGGATGATGTCGTCGAACGTCTTCGAGAGTGGCTCCTTCTTCTCGCCCTTGTAAAAATCGTTGTCGAGCTCCTCGTCGTCGTCGGTCTGATCGTCGTCCTCGCTCTCCTTCCAGGCGCCGTCCTCCTCCTCGTCTCTGTCCGTGTCCTCGTAACCGTCCACGTGGTACTCGTAATCCTCAGAGTTCTCGTTCCTTCTTCTGTCGTTTTTGGAGAAGGACAGCTTGGGTTCCGTAGAGTTCGATCTCCTCCTCCAATCGTCGAATCTCCTCGATCCTTCTACGTCGTCGGGTCGATGCCTTTTCCTGGCGTCGGGACGCCAGTCGCGTCTCGATTCGCTCCTGTGCTTCTTGTCGTTTTTCCACCAGGCGTGGCGGCCCTCGGCGCTGCTCTGGTCGTAGCCGCGGGACTTGTCCCGCTCGAATTCGTCCTCCACGTAGTCGTAATCCGCGTCGCGATTTCTCGAATGGCCGGGCCTGCGGTGGGTCCTGTCGGGCCTCGGTCTGTAGCCTCTCCATCTGTATCGGGGAGAACCTCTGCGTCTGTCGTCGTCCTCGCCGTACCAGCCGGTTCCGCGATAACCGCCGCGATGGTACCTAGCCGGGTAGCGCGGCTCGAACATCCGTCCGTGAGGAGCGATCCTCGGCGACCGGGGATAGGATCTCTCGTAATAGGGCCGTGCCTCGTAATCATCGACCTCATCCTCCGCGGACTCTTCCCTCTCGTCCTCTCGATCCTCCCTGTCCTCCCGCTCCTCCCTGCCCTCCCGATCCTCCAGGTCACCGAGCGAGCCGTCGTCCTCGTACTCGAGCTCCTGCGACCAAGACGATCGCCTGTCGACCAGCTCGTGTCGATTCCTCCTGGCCCCCGCGGACTCGTGCCTGTGCCTGTGTCGGTGTCTCGCGTCGCTGGCCGTGTCCTCGTGCTGGCGATGCCTGGCCTCCGCCGCGAACAGGCCGTAGGCCATCAGAAGGATCAAGAGCAGTAGCAGCCTCCTGTCGCGCGTCATTTCGTCTGCCGAGTGGTTCGCAGGCACCTTACATTATCCTAGCCACGCGATACTCTGCCCGTTGCCCGCTGCAAGTCGCGTCCCCTCAACGATGCATCGCGATCGACGCGCAGCGAGGCTCACGAACGTCCGCGGCTGCACGTTGCCGCGATCGAGACATCAATCGCTCGCACGGCTAACCGGCGCTGGTTATTATTATCTGCCCCCTGGAGAATGAAGGTAACGGCGGCGGGTTTACCAGCGTTACCAGCGTTGATCCACGTGGTGATCACGCGCGGCCAGAGAAAGCACGAATATCGACGCGTTAAGCGTTACGCGACACGGCTGCTCCTGCACAGTGCACAGTTGCGTTTTGGCCCCGTTCCAGTTCACTCGATTCCGTAAAAATGTCAGCGCAACGGTAATCCCTGAAGCGGCGAACGCTGGGTGCCGTCGACGCTCGTTGCACGACGATTCCGCTCACGTCTCGCGCCCTCTTGCCTCTTCTATCGTCGTCTCGGACAGCTCCGTGTACGCTCGCACGTCCATAGCTCTCGCGTTCCTTCGTTCGCCCGCAAGCGTCGCTCGATAATCTGCCCGCGACGATGTCCAAGCGGTTTCGAGCGTTTTTCCACCGGTTTCCCAGCGATTGGATCTAGCTGCCAGGAGCTACCTCGATCCTCCACTCTCGAGAATCCCCAGGACCAAGGACCTCGCGATCGATACACGCCGCTCGGGCACTCTCTCCTCGAGGACGATCGAAATGCGCGCGTCTCCTGGACGACCAACCGGCGCACTGCTCTCTCTTTCTCTCCCTCTCTGGTCTCCCGAGTCCAGCACGCGGAGATTCCACCGAATCGTATCGCGGACCGAATGTCGCGGGCGACTGAGGCCAGCCTCTCCGACCGCCGGCCTGAGAGATCGCGGAACGCACTGCGCATGCGTGCGGGCGATATTCGTCTCCCCCTCCCGCCCCCTCCGTCATCCCCGAACGCCGGCTTTTCTGCGTCCCCTTCGTCCCTTACCTGTGCGCCCGTGTGCCACCGCAACAACTCTGTGCTCACTCCGTTCCATGGACTCCCGGTGGACGTGGTGTACCATCCGGGTGCGCGATAGGTACCTGCGCTCCGAGCACCAGATACCGAGGTGGACGCTCGCCTCTTTTCTTTTCGAAACTCGCGGCAACGCGCAACTTCAGTGTTCGCTACGCCACGTGGCCATTTCAACTTCATTCTACGACGCTCCGATGCACTCGATCCACGTACCGTGGCTCGCTGGTCTCGCGACCCCGTTAGCCACATTGTAGATAATACTTCCGACCTGGAACGGTTATCAATGGCGAGTTCGCGACCGCGGGAAGCGTGCGAAGTCTCTTCGCGAAGTTCATCGCGTCCTCGCGACGCCTCTGTCCAAACGACAGCTCCGACAGAAATGCAAGCACCAAGAGTTGACGCTATTTCTCAGGCACCCGACTTCTTGCGGGTATTACGCGAAAGAAGTGGCTCGAGCTAAATTGAAACGGACACCGTGTCGATCAAATTTAGCGGCGCGGCGGCTCGTCATTAGTGATGGGCATGATACCGCTCAAGCAGTATCGATACCTAACGGTGAAGTATCATGGCATCGCAAGCATGTATGAGTGTCGTAGGTATCAGAAGGTATCGGTACGTAAATGATACCTACTCAAAAGGTTCGATGCTTTGTAGGTATCAACATCTTGGCTGGACTTGGTATCGATACTATTCGAACCCAAAACAAGCATCCATAGGTATCGAAACAGGAATGAGTACTTGGAAAGCATTGTTTCCTAAATGATACCTACAAAAGCCTCGGTCCTTTAAACTCGACTGCGTTCGGGTCGGACGAGATGCCGCACGGCATCCAGATGTCGAGGACAACCCCTCACCCCGGCGATGCCTCTCCGAGTGTCGCGACTTTCGACCCTCGAAATTTTCGCATTTCTCATCAGATCCTTGCGAAAACGACGCCAATCGATTCCTTATGTTTCTCCGATGAAACTAACACCAAGAACGACGTAATTCGGAGCATAATGTAGGAAGTCAATTAAAAATTGATTTATATAATTTCACACTAAGTTCGTTAAAAATAGTCCGATTTACATGAAATTTGGTATGATTTTCATTGGAAAAACATAAGATATCCATCTGTGGATCCAAATGTCGATACCAAGTACTTACATCAGTATTCGAATACTTAAATATTCGAATAGTATTCGAATACTTGGATATTCGAATTATATTCGCCAAATAATTCAGCAACTGAAGTATTCGAATATTCGAATGCCGAAAAATCCGACAAATAGTCCCAGCCCTACTTGAAACTCATGAGAAAGACTGGTATCACGCCCATCACTACTCGTCATCCTCCGCGTTTTTTCTTTATCTGGCAGTACCGCGCGCGCAACCGCCGATACATGTGTTTCCGTCACGGATCGCGGACCCTGCCCCATTTTACGACGCCGGGCGATCGGCCACCCTTTTCCCATCCGCGGCCCATTCACTTTCGCGCCGCCATTCAGCGATGTCCAGCGAGGACCACGAAATCCGGTCGGGGGGCTCGGCGCGCGGGAACGAGAGGTCGATAGGATCTCGTGATCCGCCGTGCCTTACAACCGGTACAACGAGGACTGGTTTTTCGTCGCGTACGGAGGTCGTCGGGCGGTTTTTGTCGCCCTTTTAAGCCGGCCGCTGTGCACGCCGCGATAAATAAACCCGGTAGCCTCCCTCGACGGCTTCCGCTCCGATTCGATCCCTCGATACACGCGCGCACTCCCGACCTATCGCGAGGAGTGATCGCCGCGCCGGCCGGTGCGTCATCGGTCCTTTCATGCTGCAGACAGGAAGATGGGGAAAGGAAGGTTCGTGTCATTCGGGGCGACAGAAGCCTCCTTTTCGATCCTGCTTCTTCAGCAACGCTCAACGTTCATCACCCGTCGCGTTTCTATCATTTCGCAAGATACGCATCACCGGGGCCGAGGATGCTAGGTGCAGATTGTTCCCAGGGTTACCACCTCCCCGGTTCTGGCCCGGAGAGTCCGGGTTTCGAAGCAAATCTCCGGGCTCCGGTTTTACTGGAAAAATCTCCGGGTTGTAAAAAAAATGAGATAATAAGAAATTGTGGTATTATACAATGATATTAATTTTATATACATATATATAATAAAGTTATTAATTTAAGAGATAGATACTTTTAAATTCTGAATTATTTGAGCTTAACAGAACTGCGCATCTGTTTTCCCGATATTCGAGAACAAAACGTTTTTTTTTGCTCTTTTCACCTCCAGGTTGGAATATGCGGCACTCCGGGATTTATACGGTGATAAGGTGGCAACCCTGATTGTACCTCGCTAAGTCTGCTGCCCCTGAATCGTTTCACTCTCGCTGGCTCGCGTTACCGATACTAATTCCCAGCCATTCGTCAGAATTCTCCACGCGGACGATCGTGGCCGCGCACGACGCGGAACGACGATTAAATCGCATCTCGGTCGGGGAATTCGAACGGTGCCCGGTGAACGCGTGTAATCAGCCTGCCAGACAAATGAGCCGCGCAGTCAGGTGAGAGGGACGAGCGCGGACGAACAAATGACCCTGCAAGTTCGGCCCTGTGAGACACTCCCGTGGAATGCAACCGTTTGCTCCTCGCTGGGAAAATAACATGTAGGAGGCACGAGCGGGTTAACAAATGCCCTCGGCGTTCGCGGTACGCATTTTTTCATCCCCACCCAGGCGATATTGGCGATCGTTCCTCCCGCTGGCCCTTTGACAAAAAGCGGGCGCGAACGAGAGGCGACAGGGCCGAAACGGCAGGCCGCGGGCTTTGCGCGGACAAGCGACTGTGGCGTTTTCGTGTTTCTATTCTGGAACGTGGCAAAAGACATATGCCGGCACGGAGAAGGAGTGCTTCCGTGGAATTCCATCAAGAGTTTCGTGGGCACGGAGCTGAATTAGTCACGCGGATTTAGGCATGGCCCTCGTGCCAGCGAACGTGTCTGAATGCAACGATTTGTTCTACTCCAAAGGAACCCGCGGTGTAATTTCCTGTAAGTCACCGCAGCTCTCGGCCCTGTCGGCCGACGTGGACGTGTCGAAAATTGTCTTCGAAATCGTTTCACGTATTACTCCGTTAACTGGGGCAGGGGCGGTATGCGACTCGTCGTTTCGAAACCCTCCCGAAAGGCGGCAGCCAGAGTTTCGTGAATCTTCGAGAAAGCTAGGATAGGCGAGCGTGTCGCGCCTCGAGAATCGCTGCTTTCGTTCTGAATACTTTTGCCCAGGTTCACGAGGTTATCTCGCTAGATTGTGCTTGTGGGTCACTTTGCTATTCGATTAGTTCGCACTGTTTTCTCTAATAATCGCCGGGGGTTACGTAACGTATTGGCGCTTCGACAGAGTTACGAAAAATCACTGTAATCGGTCCAGCCGCGGATCCCATTTCTCACGGCGCCCGGCGCACCTGCGACGCGTGAGCGGTGCGGGCACGGAGAACGAGGAGGAACGCGTGTTCGTGCCCGATTGTCACAATTGGAATGCGTTCTTCTGCGTTTCAAGGCCATCGGCGCTGGGGACCTTTGACATCTCGCACCTCGCCAACGACACGTCCCGCGATCGTGCTCTGCGATCCTGTTCTCCCACCGCGTCACCTTGGCACCGAACCCGCCGCGAGGAAATCTCTTCGAACGCGACGATATCATTGCCGCCGGACAATGAAATTCCTTCGTCATTATTTGCCGCGGTGGCAATTTCCATCGGAGGGTCGACGGCTGTAAACGATCGCGAGAGGGAATCGAGAATAATCGGAAGGCAAATAGAAAAAGATTGAACGAGGGACCCGGCATCTTCCGTGTCTAATGGCAGTGTAAATATTAATGTGCCAGACATGCGAGCGCTCAGTCGATGGCAAGCAAGCTCTCTGTTTGTCCAGCGATAAACCCAATTTAGTTATTAGGCACGGGAAGCGGGATTTAATTCGGTTTTCTACGTTGCTGGGACAGGGAGCAGTTCGGTCAGCCAGCTTGCACAGTGGGTCGAGTGAATTAAAACTTCCAATTGGATCGTAACAAACGACCGAGGGGATAAAGGAACGTAGTATGTCAGTTGCAAGCGCTACAAACGCAGAGCCTCGATCGTATTCCCCAACACGCGCCACCTGACCGTTCATTAATACGTGGGATTAGAAATGGACCACCCGCAGCTGATGCCTGGGCTCTGAAAGCCTGTTCCTGCCCAGTGTCTGTGGCCCACAGAAATCGAGGATCTTGCAGCTAGGGGGGCGCAGCTCCGTCTTTGTCAGTTTTTGAATTATGACGTTTAAGATGCGTAGAAAAATCTGCGTCGTTTCGCGCACGGTTGATGCAAATCCGACAAGAAACCAGCGATTTATTGGAAATTTTGAAGGCAGCTTCAGATTTCAACAGATTTGCCAGAAATAGAAATAAAAACTTAGCAATCGCTACTATTTATTGTGCGGAAATATATATTTTTCAAGCAGCGTTCTGTTTTCATTGCTGGGTCAAAGAAATAATTTTATAAACAGCTTTTTCTGATTTACTGGAAGTTGGTAAAGATGGAGCTGCACTCCTCTTGCCGCGACGACTCGTAGGATTGCCAAATACGAGGGGAACGAGCGAAAGAATGCGGCAGACGTGATATGGTGAACTTTTGCACATGGTTTTATTTGTTTCGTTATCAAACTCGGTGCACCGGCACCGTAATTACGCGCTTTGCATTCCTTTGGCTTACAGATATACACGTTACAGCTTAACGTAGAGACTATATAATACCGCTTCGTTCTGCACCTATGTCTGAGATATGTCGAAGGCAGGTACAGGAGATACGTCGGTGAACACTAAAGAGGTACGATATAACATACTACGACAAGTCTCGCGTCCGACACGTGCTTGTACAATGGAAAAAGAAAAGGGATGCGAGGGTTGCGCTCCCAGAGGCGAGAACGGTGCGGAAACGTCGGTGACGTGCGCGAGATTACTTTTGCGCAGAGAATTTATCCTGTAGCGCGTGTACGGTGTGCGCGTGTGTGTTGCGTAGGTGTCTTTTAAACCCAGCTATCGAAACGTTCGCTCTCTAGCATGTTATATCCTACTCTGTCATCTGACCCTCGTCTTAAGAACCTCGCTTGACGGATAGAGGGATTTAGCCACCGTAACCCCGAGCCGACATTCGTGGTTCCATAGAAATCTACAAAACGTGCCCGAGCAAAGTAAAAAAAGAAATTCGGGGAACGGAGAAGGTACAATCTGTGTTCAGGGTGCGAAGCAAGGTGTTCCCGTCACGGCTGATGTACCCTAAGAAAGCTCCTTTAAAATACTTAGAAAAGATCTTTGCGAATAAGCTTACACGCTAGAAAGTACATACATGTTCACGATCGAGACGCTAATGAGAAACATCGGATCGAGAGGCGATCGTCACGCGCCCGAAGTGCTTTTGATTTGAATCCTGGCGGACTCTCGACCGCAGCTTGGTCTCATCTCGCCGAACGTACCACTCCTATTCTCTTTATTGAGGGGCATTTCGAGGGGACAGGGAGGAAACGCAACCCGCTGCCCGCGAAACGCCTCCAATGCGCGCGAGACACGGCGGGAAGGTTCAGACTCTTCGCGAGAACGTCGAGAGGAACATGCTGATCAGCAGCGACGGTACCATCATCATCGTGGTGACGCTGAGGCTGGAGGCTCCGGATAGATGGAGCTGCTTCATCAAGTCAGCCGGCACGTCCACGTACACCTTCTCAACGCCGATCTCCTTGATCAACGTCGACAACTTCTGCGCGTCCACCTTGTCGCCCTCGCTGGACCAGATGGTCAGCGACACGTCCTTCTGGCTGCTCTTCTGTATCAGCGACTTCATCACTTCGATATCGTTCGCAGCTAAGCCAGCTCTTACGGGATAAGTTATCGGCTGGGTGATGTTCTGTCCCTTCACGATATCGATCATCGCCTGAACCTGCTCCTTCGTGTAGCTACCTTCGGTCACGTTCGGCTTCACACCGTACCTAAAAACCCGCGATCGTTTGAGCTCGTTAGGTTGGGCTACTGTTCAGTGATTAGGGATGCACCGAGCTTACCTGGTAGTCCAGCCAATGGATAATGTATAGTTGGGGTATGCTCTCGCTGCGCTCAAAAAGGACACCGCGTCCACCGGCGTGTCGCTGGAGTTCACTGGTCCAGAAAGTATGTCCGCGTTGAGGAACACGGGCAACTTGATCTGCAAGCGGAGAAGAAGTCGAGCGATGAGAGGCGAAGTAGGGCAAGTATCGGTAAAAAAAAAAAAAAAGAGTGGAGAAGAAACGCGAGGCTAGAGATTAACGCGTGGATGCCGAGAATTCTCGGGTAGCGAGGAGCCCTCGAGCTGATCGGCGATCGGTGCGAAAATAGCTGGCCAGTCCTAGAATATATCCTTTAATCGAGGCGATCGCTGAGGCGAGGCGCTCTCATCGCGGCGATTCGCAAAGATCTAGAAGTCGTTCTAAAAATACGCGGAAAGGGGCTGCGCACGTACGTCACTGCGAACGTTCTCCAACTTGAGCTTGCTCGCGTCGAAGGCCTCGATGCTCTTGAAGTCGAGCTTGATGCCCTTGGTGCGGTTGCTCATCACGTTCTTGAGGAAATCCTCGAGCGACAGGTCGCTCTCTGTGGCGGGCGGATGCGCCATTATCGGAATTTTCGTGTCGTTCTCGTTGCTCGAGTTCAGTCTGCCCAGTACAACGTCAGCCTCCAGCATCATGATGTCGACTTTAAAAAGAAAACGAGCGTACGTGAAAGTCTGCCGGCGTGTGGGTGCGGGCGAGCGAGGGAGAATGGGAACGGAAAGGACGAAGACAGAGGGACAGATATAACCATGGCTGAGAAGCGCAGGGAGCAATTGCGCCGCGAAAAGAGAAAGACAACGTGACACGTAACACGTAACATTGCGAGGGGAGAAGAGAGAAATAAGGGAGATGAAGATAGAAACAGAGGGGGAGGGAGAGAGAGAGGAGAGAGAGAGAGAGAGAGAGAGAAAGTCGGTTGGTTTTAGTAGTTGCAGACACGTGCAACGAATATCGATCACGTCTATAGAGGCTGCAAGCTAACGATGGATCCGACTTTCTCTGGCCGTGTTGAGTGCAACTACTTTTTAGACCCCAGATCCAGGAGAGACTTGTCGAACGCCCCTCGACCGTTCTTGCCTTCGCTTAGGTCCCCGCGTCCACATACGACATACCAATTCGGTGCTCGTTGCTGGGGCCGCAAGGAGAGGCACGCAGTCGCCTTGACATATATTTCTGGAGTCTCAGCGACGATTCGAGTTAGACGAGGGGGGAAGAGCAACCGCGCGATCAATCACGGGACCATTCGAGGATCAAGGTCGCCTGTCCGAGGACTGACCTTCCGCTACGACAGCTTGAACTCGTCGCCGTTCCCGAGCTCTCATTCAGATTCAATGGAGCCATCGGTTCGTTTCTTGAACATTGCTATTGTTTTTCTCGAATATTAATTACGCGTCCGGGCGGCGCGGCATCCCAATTATAATTTCGCTGGACGTCCTTCGATCCAGCACCGCGGCGCGCGTCTTGAAATATTTAACCGAGACAATTAACCCACCGTCCGCGCTCGTTTTACCCCGAGCAAACAGATTTGCCGTGGCGAACGGAGCGCACGTGTCGCCGGGAGCGGCATTGTGCTGCGAAAAAATGCGCCGATGTCTAGGGATCGCGGCGCAACAATAGCTCCGGGGTTCGTTAGCCAATAATGCATCCGCGACGGACAGGAATGAGAAGGAAACGAAACCGGCGAACGGAGGCGTCGCCGGGCAGGCCCGCGAGAAATGAATTTTTCATCAGGCTCCCATCCGCCTCCTACTCCTACTTTGGCAGCTGATTATTCGTAGTCGCAGCTAGCGACTCGCGCGACAGCTTCTATCCAAGGAGAGGTTTTAATCGATAATTATTAGCGCGGCGATGGCTGGATGTGCCTGAAGCTCGACCGCGGACCTTTGACACGATTTAAATATCGCCGTGCCGCATTTGCTGCTAACGAGAGAGACGGCTGGAGTGCCGTCAGGGGTGCTGCGCCGACCGCGTTAAAGAAGAGAGCCCGAGACGGCGCGAGTGTACGGCGATCCTTTGGGAAGGGAAATTTTCACGGTCCGTTCAAACGCAAAGCGGATGCAAACGAGCGAACCTCTGCACCAGGCGCGTTGTAATCGCTGGCTCGAGACGCGATTCGCGTGCAGACCTCTCCGGTTCACGATCGACTCACCGTTTTTAAGCGCCTCGCTCAGCTTCTCCTGGCTGTTGACGGCATGGGCCCAGACGATCTTTGTGAGGTTGCCCTGGATGCTGGGGAAGAAAGTCCTCGGGTCCATGGACACGTTGCACGTGACAGCTTCTGGAATAGGTAAAGGTAGTTGGCTAGTTAGAAACGGGTGGACGAACTCGGTACTCAACCTTCCGCATTAAGATTCTCGAGTCTCTTCGACCTATGACCCAATATTCGGCGGGGTCGCTCCATAATTGAACGGATCGCGGATTCCTCTCGGGGCTGCTGGGCAGAAGGATCTAGAATCTAGCTTCTAGAATCTAGCTTCTAGAATCTAGGGTTCACGGGGGAGAGGACCAGTGACGGAGAATCTCGTCCTACTTCGCTCATTGTGCCTCCTTGGGATCGATAATCGCCTTCATTCGTTACCGTCGTTAAGCTCTTCGAGAATCCCGCAAGATCGGCCGGGGCAATAACGGTTGGATCGTACAGTCATCGGTTTTCGCTATTGTCTTCGCGGCAACGATAACACTTTCGAGCGTTCTCGGGATCGATCCGTCGACCGCGACTTACGGGGGCGTTTTCTCCGAACGTGATAAAGTAAATTACGATTTCGCGATTGTGTGCAGTCACTGGAGCAGACACCCGTGAAAAGCACAAGTGTGTCTCGCAAGTTTCACTCGGGCGAATCGATACCGGGCGAACTCCCGATACAATAGTTCCAACTGACCCGTTTTCGGTCCAGCAGCCACGTGCAGGGTTGGCTCCGCGCGTTAGGCGATCGACTATATCGGACCACGAGGGAAAACGAGCAAGCAGTTTTCCGTTCCTCTCCCGCGCGAATATCAGGGATCGCGTGTATAGGATATCGTGACGTTCCTCGTTTATTCCTGGAAATTCCTTGGATCGGAACTTGGAGCAGCTCGCCTGGCCTTTCCTCCGACACGATTTAATTTCACGCGCGTTTCTTTCCCTACCACTTACCCAGGGAACGAACAGAGCCCGCGCATACTTGGACAGATTATACTCGCTCGGTCATACGCTGACGCCAGGCTTTAAGCCGCTCTATCTCGACTTCCGCATCCGCGGGCCCGAGGCTTCCCTTTCACACCGCGACACTTCCGACCGACTTATTTCCGAGCCATCGATTCTTTATAGTGCTCCGTCTGTCCCGCGAATCGGTCATCGACCAGGCGACCAAGGAGAATGCAACACCGGCCTCTACTTCCCTTCTTCGTTCCCCGTAGCTATTCGAACCGCCGACGAAGCTTTGGTTCCAGGCGAGACTGACCTCGAACGAGCACGAGTTACACCGACGACGCTCTAATTGGCTGAACAATCGATCGCTTGTCCCCGACGGCGCTCGACGGTTCCTAATAACGCGTCATCCTTATGCAACACTCGTTCCCGGCAGATGTATTTTCGATGAACAGGAACAGGTCGCTTGGAAACTTCTCGAACGACTCGGTGGCTCTGCCTGCAGGCGTGAATCATCTCGTCGCGCAGACTTTTTGTTAACCATCTCGTTTAATCGATGCATCACAAGCGAGGGAAATAGTCCCTCTGGAAAGTCGGAGGAAACGCCCTATGAAAATGGATTATCGCTGCTATCAGTGGTTCCCTATCGCGATTCGCTGATTCCCCGCTGCGGTGACCGAAAAATGAAACTTCCTGCTTCGTTCGGTGAGACAGGCCGACGGAAGCTGCTCCTATCGAGTGCCTCTCGAGCGAAAGCCGCTTTTACGCGCGCATACGTATATGTCGAATAGTTCACGGAGTTCGTCTACTTTCCTCCGGCTTAAGCTGCACTCTTGCAGACGCCCCAGACTTCCGGCGGAATTACCGGCATACATCGGCGGTATCGAATTTAGTCCGGCGTGCGGGTCGAACGGCTCTGACTTATGGTAATCGAGGCAGCTCGAATCCGGCTTCCGATTCTCAGCCAAACTATCGGAAATTCCAATTTCCACGGCTAAGCGGCGATCGGATTTCACCGAATATCAAGGTCCCCGCCCGTTTGTATCGCTCTTCCGAATGCAGCCACGAATAACGCCACCGGCACGGCGCTTTCGTCCCTTTCGTTAAAACTGTTCCGTTTACGGAACAACGAACTGCGTAGGGTAATTGTGGGACAGTTGCCGCACCTTACGCAAAATTGTCTCCGTGTCTAAATTTTGCAATGAAAATTTCTTCAAAGGGTACGTATTATTAGTTGAACATCTTGTCCTACTACTAGCATTAAGGAACATCAAAATTTTAATATTTGTCACCCTTAAAAAATTGAAACTAAGAACACCTATTTTTTAGGAGAGACGCCGCACTTTCGTATATCCAAGTGCTGTGTCGAGTATGACCTATTCTGGCCGAGAAATATTCCACAGAGTTCCTTTAACGCGTTACAAAAGTTACATCACGAAAAACTACGAATTTTTAACTACTGCGACAGCAAAAATAAACTCGACGTATAACTATTGAGGCAAAGTGCGGTAGGCTTACCTAAAAAAATAGCGAAACCTTTAAAAGTAATAATGGAAACGCGTTCTCGCTTATTAATCTAACCTAAACGAACAGCCTGAAGCAAATAAAATCGACTGTGTTGTATTTTAATATCGATAACCCTGAAATACCGAAGGTGCGGGGCGTCTCTCCCAGTGCGGCATCTCTCCCGCAATTACCCTGCCGCTACTGTTCTACAGCCTGTAGGCCGATGCACGGCTATAACGAATATCGATGCGACGAGTCGCCGCTTGCGTACATACACAGGGGTGTACATACCACCCTTTCCTCACCGTGACCTGAAAGCGACTTTAAAATATCGACTGCGTTTCACCGTGACGCGCAATTTATTTGACGGACAGGGGACGTGACATTAGCGATGCGTTGCTTTCACAGCCACTCAAGTTTAAAGTCACTTTAAAGACCATCTATAGAAGGTTGCGGAAAGTCGCGGGTGCTACGCCGTTTCGTTGCAACCGAACTTTCGTCGCCGGAAGCTCCGTCGTCGTTAGGCACCGTTCTCGGAACGCGGCGACCGCAACCCTGCCGATAACAAAAGTAGTCTTGATACGATAATAACCGATTGCGGGCTCATCTATTTATACGACGCGATGCCATGGAAGTTTGTTGGCACCGTGTGATACGTGGGTTTCGAAACGCCACGTTGACCATCTCGCAAGGGATGATCCCGAACCCGGGAATTCGAAAAAATTCTGAAACGTTGTGAAGTTGTAGGGGATTTCCTCCTGATTACAACGCAATTTTTGTTTGCTGTCTAAATTCACTCGAAGTGAGATTAACCAGTGAAAAATTGGGTATTTTCCGATTTTGTGGTATAACTCGCGCGAACTGCAAGAGATACAAAAAAGTTTCAAGAGAAACGTTTCTTCTTTTAATTAGATCTATTATTTTGTAAAAAAATCATTTTACAGTTCGCGAGTTATAATACAAAATCTGAAAATAACCGGATTTTTAAGGGTCGATTACACTTCCGTAGAGTGAATATCAGGGTGGCTCTTATTTTCGACTTTGAATTTTCTTCGGGGCACCCTTCAGAATAGTTTCAAATAAAAATAAAAATAAAAATAAATTCCTTGGAAATAAAAATTCCATTTTTTTGTTCGCCTTCATAAATAAAAAGCGTTCGAGAAGCATTTAAACTTTCAAAACTTGAGGGGAAAAAAGTTTTTTTTTTTAGTTTTTCAGACTTTTTTCGAAAACCGTTTGTAGCACGAGAAAAAGTAATACAACATAAAATATGCTCCTTGTCCGGATCTACAACTTTTGTTTGCCATATTTTTTTATTAAATCAATAACTTGGAGGATATTATATAAAATCGACTTCGCGAGGTGTTAAATAATGACTTAAATGTTTAAGGGCCCAGGGGCACCCTTCCCCGTTATCCGATCGAGCTCAAACTTTACACAGATTTTTTTTTTTTAATTATGTGGAACTATTCTGGAGGGTGCCCCGAAGAAAATCCTAAAAAAAAATTTACCAAGAGTAAATAAGAGCCACCCTAGTGAATATAGACAGCAAACAAAAATTGCGTTGTAATCAGGAAGGCATCCCCTACATAGTTACAAAGTTTCAGAATTTTTTGAATTTCCAGGTTCGGGATGTTCCCTTGTCAGATTAGCTCCGATCCTATATATATATATATATATCGCGGTGGGTTCGCGATGCAATTCCGGCTTTCTGCTTCGCGATTAATCGCAGCGTAGCTACTCCGGCCTCTGCCAGGCACTTACATGTACATGCAGCTTTGCGACCAGTCACAAAGTCATCCCGAAATCCGTCTGCTCCGTGGGTTTATAGGACACCGGAGGGGAATAGTTGCCATCCGTCTGATCGATATACAGTGGCTCGGTATGCGACTCGGATACATTCAGACGCTTGCAATTAGAAACCTCGCTGAACATAATCTGCATCAGCGGAATTGCTTAAAAATTTGTTTACGTAATAGCAGCTGGGTGGTCTCGCTGTAACCACCAACTATTTATCATAACACCTAAGGCAGTGGAATACTTTCGTTACTCAGCGCTCACGCGTGCGACACACGAACTTCAAATGATACGGGGGACATCGATATCAGGAGGTAAATTATTCGCGCGAGCGAAGGATAAACGCTACGTCGAATATTTTCTGCTCCAAAACATGCGATTGTTGGAGAAAGTGTATTAAACCACTGGGTCAAAGCAATACAGCCTCTACTAGCGATGAATACGTTACGACAGAACGGGCATCTCTTACAAAAGTATACGCATACAAAATAGAGATGAAAAGATCTGTTGAAAATTCGTCGCGAAAGCTGGCCCGAGCTCGCTCGCGTGGTCGACGCTTCCCCGCAAACATTAAGCACCGGTCCTTTCCAGGAGCAAATACCTCGCGTACGTGCGCAAACGGCTTGATTCCCTTCCAAGAATCTCAATCGAGGTGATACGAGACTCGTAACTGGACACGCGAGCACGTGGATTCTTTCAGCCGCGATATTCAATGAAAACAGCGCGCGTATTTTCGTCACGTCTCGTTGCGTTACATTTTTCTACACAGCGTGTACTTAGATCTGTATCTGAAGCATGAACAGCCGACTGTATTTCGCAAATGCTTTGTCGTTGAATTGTCGTTCCTCGCGTCGATTCTCTCCAACAGTGGCTCGCGTTTCATGAGAAATTAGCCCCTTTCACGGAGCGTTTAATTGGCAATAAGTATAGCCTCGCCGTTGAAACGTCGCTCGTAGCGGAAGAAAAAGGTGGGATTCGAGTGAACCTGGGGATCCAGCCGTACCCCGTTCACCGGCTGTTATCGCTCGGGCCTTATCACCTGCAAATATTTTTCCTACGGCCCGTATATTTCTTTCATTTCGTCGGAATTGGAGCGCGCACTTCTCCATGGCCAACGCGTTGGGTATTGTACCAAGTGAGTCACTCTCCTCGGTGTAGATAAGGACGCAGCCATCGAGAGCCTACACCTACCACGGCAAACATCCCGTGTACTCTTCTCTTGCGCAAACCACGCCGGGGCAAACAAATTCTAATTGTATTGGAGCGATGGCGACGGAGCCTCTCGGCGATCTCAATTGAAAATGCGAATATTAGGCGCGATCAGAAGAGCTGGGCGGTGCTTATCGCCCCGTGCGAGCACGTTAACACCAACACCTATCGTTCTCACACTTCGCCGTGTGATTAGCGTCGCCTACCTCCGGGTAGACGATCTGCAATCGATTCGGAGCAGGCAGACACTCGAGTCCTCGACTAGCGCGTGTATCAAAAGGGGAGACAAGTATGTCAAGATAAGATACCGAGCTGAATGCAAGGGGTTAAAGAAGAGGGGTCCCTTCGACACGATCCGCGTTTCGCTACGAAATTTCACGTCGCCGGCGAATTCCGCGGTAATATTTACAGCAAACTATCAGCGGCGAAGTCGACGCATCCTGCAGGCTGTTTATAAACGACAGCGGCTCGTTAATTAGTACGCTAACGGACGGTCCGTGTTTACCGCCGTTAAACAGAAAACCCCGAGTACCTGCGTATCGATCCACGGCTCGGTCGATTAGACGAATTAGTACTATTAATACGTGCGTAATGGGCTGGGTCAGGTGACAATTAATTTTTCGTCGCTAATTGTTTGCGAGCCAGTCGCGGTCACTCCCGTTGCTTTTGCGCCTCCGTAGCGCGCGTCGCGGTCGGCGAATCTAAATTTCCAGCGAAATGCGCAATTTTGTTGGCGCGAAGGCCGCAAGGTAGCTGGGGGTATCGCTGAAGTAGCAGCAGCAACCGCCTCGTCCTCCCCCCGCTTACGCTGCGAACCGAGGACCGTTAATGAGCGTTATTGTGAAAACGATAATTGGACAGCGTGTAACGCGCGTCCCGAACTCGGGCGGCAGTCCGCGGGTATAGACTCGGGACTGGATCGTCTTCCAGAGGAAGCGAATTTCCTCGAGGAGAGGAGATTCGCGGAGGAGCGAAGATCCTGGCGTTACGCGCTTCGATCAATCGGCCTTCGAGGCGGTTATTTTGCCCGTTGGAACGGGGGTGGGCAAACAGCGCGCTGAGAATTTATTTAGTTTATTCTCGCACTATTTTTGCGCGGGCAGGTTAGTTGCACATCGTAACCGCGGCCACGCGGTCACGGTGTTAATCTATTTTTAAGCGTGGCCCGCGTTACAAAGAGCCGCGGCTCCGTTAAGAAGCGCTGGAAAATTCCAGCTCGCCGGCCGAAAGAAAGGAGGAACGCGGAATAAAGAGCTAGCAGGAAAGTGGCTGACGGCAGCGGTGGGGTCTGAGTAATATGGCCGAGACGGGTTACGCCCTGGGCGCGTTTGCATTTCGAAATTAAATAGCGTCTCGCGTGGCCGCCGCGAGGAAACGGCAAACAAACGGCCGAGCATCCTCCAGCAATTTATTACATTCGCGGCTGTACGCCCGTGCGCGATCGAAAATGTCAAACGCTGTCGCGTGACCGTTGCCAATTCGAAAATCGAGCGTCGCTTCCCTCGGAACAGCGAATCCTCTCTCGATCGCGAGACGAGCGTACGCTCCTTTCATTTACGTCGTCGCACAATACCGGAGGAAGATTGCACGATTGTTCGCGAAGCACACTGTATGATACTCCTCACCAGGATCGAGAAACGTCGGAGAATTCGCGCGATCTCCGGCGACGCGTTTGCCGCGGTTTTCGGATAAAATCGATACGAAGCGAGGGTTCCAAAGGGCCACGTATGCTACCCCTCTTCGAGGATGGAAGTAGCGAGAGGATCGAGGGTATCCGAGTATCGCAACACCCCTCGAGCCCGGTGCGCAGTGGTTTGGAGCGCGAAAGAGTTGCACCAATTTGCGACACACTTCGAAACTGCGTGACCGAGTACGCGCGGGATACGTAGCACTGGATTGTTCGCGGCAGGGTGTTCACGGACGGTTTCGCGCGCGCTTTGATGGCAAGAGGGAAACTTACGGATCGCTGCCAGCAGGAGAAGGCTGGAGATCGTGGTCGTGGCACCCTTCATGGTCCCTCGCGGCGAACACAGTGAATTCGCGAGCAGAGCGGAGGAGGAGGAAGAGACAGGCGCGCGAACAGCGTTGTAGACGTGGTTCGTGCTGGCTGCACCTTACCGAAGAGGGAGAGAGAGAGAGAGAGAGAGAGGGGCAGAGAGTGCCGGCGCGGCTCTGGTCGCTCAACGACACCCGGTCAACTCGGCAGCCTCGAAACGACTGGCTGTCGTCCCGAGGCGTCGACCGATCGTCGAAATCCAAGCGTACACAATACGGAGCCGCGTGCACAGGGGGCTGCCCCTGCCTGCCGGCTCTCCTGGCCGTATTTCCTGGTGCACGGGACACGGGACCCATGCCGCGCGCACACGTGTCCCCTCGGACACTTCATGCTTGGGACCCAGGCACTCGCTGAAACGTGGCCTGAATAACCAGGCGGTCTGGGAGGAAGGGCCCTCTCGATACGAGGACCAGCTACCGCTGGATGCGTGGATCGAATTAGAAGTCGCTTCGAGGAAAGAAAGGATTAGCGAGCAGCGTGCCACTAGCAAATTCTAGCGAGTTCTAGTAAAACCTGGTAACCGACACGCTCGGAGCTTCGAACGTTCCCGTTAATTCGGATTCGGGTAGGTACTTGGAACTCGATGTTCCACCTCGTATAATGGAGCAGAGCGCAGTCGTCGAGCGGGAGCAAAAGTGGAGCGCATAAAGCCAGGTGTTGTTTCGTCAGAAAATTGTACAAATATCGCGTTTAATTGATAGCGCTTTTATCGCAACTGTGTAAACTGTGGCGTATTCATGAAGCGCGAGCAATTGCCTGCGAGTCGCAGCGCGGAAACGAATTTTCGTCGATCGACTCGGCTCCCGGCGACTCCACCCCCTAATTATACGAGTGGCTCGCGATTTGAATAATCGATGCAACGCGTTCAATCGGCTGGACAATGAAATAGTCAGTTTCCGAAAGTCGCCGGTTCGAAAATCCGCGGAATGCCTCGCCCTGTCGAATCGCCGGGAAAGATGCGCGCACAATGTCGGCGGTTGCTATCGCTTGTCTCGTATCGCGAAAATTCCCTCGGGGGGAGGCATGGGCTGTGTTCGACGTGCGCGTTTCAAACGCTGCTCCAACGAGAGACAGGCTTCCAAGTTTCGCATTACTATTCGAACCGTTTGCCTCGCGCGCTCTGTCCCCGAGCCTGGTCTAACGATCGCGCCATTAATCGCGACTAGTTCGTCACGGCCACGCGAATATGGCAGCAATTGTGTACGGTGAATCGTACGCGCGCCGAGGCAGTCGTTAGCATTGGAAAACGGCGCGTGTGCACGGTTCCACGAAAAATTTGTTGCTGCGCGCGACATGTGTTCAGCACACGATCCCTACGCGAGCCATAAACGCTGTCGACAGGGGTCGTGTTCCTAGGGCCGGCCGAGGGTCGGGGTGCAAACATCTGTCGAGGGTTTGCGAAGGGTAACCGAGTACCGCCAATTTCGCACGAAGTTCTGCCATCGACGGATCACGTGCACCGCTCGTGCCTCTTCCTCACGCGACAGGAGCGTTATTTTAAGAAAATTTATAAAGTAGGCGTCAGCGAGCAAGCATCACTGTCACCTCGTGATTTCTTAATACCCTCGAGATTCGTCACCGAGTCTAGAAGTCAGATTAAGTGCGACAGGGAGCTTGGCATTTCGTTTATTGGTAATAGAATAAATTTTTGTAAAGCATAGGTGCGGAACTCTGGACACAGGGTACACTTGGGTAAGTTCGCGGTACAGTTTGCTCCGCGATAATTTTTCCTTTATCTGTAACTCTAAATTGTCTGGCTCCATTTAGATGGGGCAGAAAATAACAGACAGCGTTGATCTTCTAGTTTATGTTGTGGTAAAATAATTAGTCGATTGAAGTGAGAGAGCATCTTGTTCCAGCAGCGCATTATTCGTGGAATTTTTCATGCTAGTTGTGGATGATCGTTTGTTTATGTATTATATGTGCTTTAGAAGATAAATGGAAAGTTAACTGCTTTAACAAGGCTTACTCTTGAAATTATCATACATTAAGGCATTAGTGTTATTTTTGCTTATGAAAAATTACTAAATTCTTATTTTTCGTGTGGCTGAGACTGTGTTTCTGATTGCGCTTTTGAGAAATTTTGATGGTCAGTGCCAGAAACAATGTTTCCATACGTCTCAGACATCTTACGATCATTATGCACAAAATAAAAATAATATAAAATAATATAAAATAATATAAAATAATATAAAATAATATAAAATAATATAAAATAATATAAAATAATATAAAGTAATGTAAAATAATATTAAAAAAAGTAGCTGATGGCCATATCACGGACTAGCGAGAACTATCCCGGAGTTACCAGAGCTATCACGAAGTAACCAGAGTATGTCACGACAACTTAATTTTGTATATTTTCAATTAAATATACCTAGTAAATTTCTATTAACCTATTATTTGTTTCTCTGATGTCTGACCTATCGTTATATCCTAGACTCACTTTCAGAGTATGTAAATATCAGCAGTTAACAGACAAATTCTAAAACTACCACGGACTTACCCGAATTTACCCTATCCTTGCAAGTCCAAGAAGAGTACAGTGCCGTCAGTAGCTACACTGGATGACATCGGCGATAGTCCCCGGAAATTATGAATAATTCCACACTCATGATCGAATTTATGGAAGGAAGGGGGTCGATTAATCATTCCGTGATTTATCGTAGCGTTTGCTGTCGAGCAGATAGCAAACGAAGGAAAACGAAAGAAGAGAGTGCAATTATTGTACGTACGCGGTGTGCGAGTCGGAACGGCTGGGTCAACCCTGTTAATAGGTTAATTTCACGAGCGACCGTCACGCGATTTTTACTGGAAAAACGGTGTATTTATTTAGCCCCGTAATTGCGGTACTTTTGATGGCGCCGAAAGTTTAGCGGGTGGAAACGAGGGGAATTACGAATTAGGAATTACGAACATGTGGCTCCGTAAAACCCCCCGAGTAAACTCCTGGGAAATTCTTTTCCTCCAAGACAGCTATTCCGGACCTTCCGCGTTTTCCTGGAAACCTCTTCCTCTTAGTGCCCGTTCCCTACCTAAACATTGTTATTTATACTTATCCGCTTGCTCGGGTATGCAGACGACCCCTCGCTTCCAAGGAGGCAAAAATGAATTTTTAATTCCGCGTGTCCGCGCTTCCTGTGCCCCCGTGACGTGGCAGGGGTCCCAAACGACATTCTTCCGGGACTGGAGACCCGAGCGCGACCCTCGCGAAAGCTAGCATCGAACGGCCCCGCGGAGAGGTCGTTCGTAAATCGGTCATAAACTCCCGGACTTGTCCTTGACTCGTTCCCAGGCCACGAGCAAGGAAATGGAAATGCAACGCATTGCATTCCGAATTTTCCAGGTCGTCCCCGCCACCGTCTGCATAGACGTTTACGCGCGCGCGCATCTGGCTACCTACAGACGGACTCAGGGCCGACGCTGTTCAGATACAATGGAAAAATGGGAGTTTCCCCGAGACAATGGGGAATACTCTCCTTTGTCATGCGAGTTGAAGGTCCCCTCGGCTCTTCGTCCTCTCTCCTTCTATCATCCGCTCGCACCCCTCCCTTTGCCAGCCCTCTTTCTCGCTCTCCGGCCGCCTGGAGTGCTCGCTGATATCCTCTTTAAAGCCCTCCACGGAATCGGAATCGACCAGCAGACGTGACAATTAGACGTTTCGATGGCCCCTTACGTGGAATACTGGTCTGACTCCGGATTGTCCAAGGTTCGCGCGACTTTCAATGCAGCGTGTTTGATCTCCTTCCAACCCCCAAGCTCCCCACACCCTTGCTGCCTTAGGTGCCAGCATTCGGTGCCTTCTTAAACCACAGGAGACGATTGACGTGCGTCCCGCGGTTCGCAGGATGGAGGAGGCCATCGAACCGCGAATTCGACGATGGTTCGCGCTGGCAGATTCTGTCCAGAGGGAAGACTCGGGTGGGAAAGGACTTTGGACGAGCCACGTGGACGTTTCGTTGGTTATTGATTTTCGAGCGGGTCGCGCGAACTCGGGGCCGAAATTGCTTTCTTAACAACCCCGTCTCATTTCCATTCAATTAGTCCGCGGACGTCGGTCGCTGCGCTTTACGTATCCATTCCCTGCTTTCTCGTCACCGGCTCCGTTTCCAATGCGTTTCTATGATAGTCTGTATATTTGAAATGCATCCCTTAAATGCGAGTTGCTTTGTACCTACACAGGTTTTTTTTGTAGGTGAAAGTTTTCGCAGCATTGCGTGGTTATTCGCTGTTAACGCCCGGCTCTGCGCCGCGGTTATTCTCTCTTGTTCGCGCTGAATAATTCAGTTTACACGCGCGGCATGAATTATTTTCTCGCTGACCAGAGCTCGCGACGGTGCCAGTCGTAAAACCGTTGTTCCTCGCGATATTGTAGATACCAGTCGTAATTTCCGTATCAACCTTGTTTCATCGTTTAGAGCCGAAGCTCATTTGGAACAGTTCCTGCTGAACAGGACCGCAAATTTCCCAACGGCGCTTTTCCGTAGGCATTGATCTTGCACTGGACGGTCTAGAATGCACAAGGTTGCGCTATGGACGCGCTATAGGATGCGTCCAACATCTTATGCAAAATTGTGTCACGTAAACTGAAGTACCGACTTAACGCGGAGCGTAAAACCGCCTATCTCGTCGTGTTTAGTTTTAATTCTTACCGTTAATAGCGCTGTAATCTTATTCCCTTCTGAATCGATAAGGTTGAACGCGACACGAAAACGGAAAGGGGTTGGTTCGTAGCCACCCCCTACGTGTCATTCCAATTTAGTGATTTATAATCTAGGGAAGCCAGTTCCTTGTTCTATTTTATTAGAATATATTTGGAGCTGCTTTTACTAATGCAGAATTTATAGGAACAGATCCGATAGGCGATTATTCCTTAAATTTAAAAGCGCAGATACGAGATACCTTGCTAATTTGTGAATTAATATTCACGTCAATTAATGTGACAATGTATTCATATGCAATGAATATTTTCTTCGCTAGTTTGGCTGTGAACGAAGGTAAGCAGCATTCAATCATAGCACGTGTACGTCCTTCCCCTACCTGACCTTACTTTGATCGCACGTATTGTAAATATTGTGTATTGTAACATATCCTACCGAACGAAATTCTGGTAGTAGGGGCTACGCAACCCCACTGCGCGATAAGTATCACAGACAAGGACAGGTCGCCATTCGTTCCGTGGTCGCCGAGCCGATAAGAAGTGCCTCTTGCTACGCGCGAATTTACGGAATATGTACGTGACCTTACCCTTCGGCATTCAATCGTTGCACAACGAAACTAGCCCCCTTTACACTCCACCACGACATCGGTTTTACGTTCACTCGCTTTTCATTATAAATTAATTTCGTATCGCGAGACATACATATTTAAACTGTCACTTGCTACTTTATTACGATACAGTTGCAATTATTTCATCACAATTATTTTGAATTGTTTTCTTTTTCTGTTACAGATATCTGGGAGCGATTGAAGTGAGATGATGAATTTAAATAATACGAGCGCATGGCTGCATTTTTTTTTTATCCTTTTTCCGCTTATTTTACGGATCTTCTAATCTATCATTATAATCTTATTTCATTCTGAATCGATAACGTCAGGTGTGGTAGAAAAATGATAAGAGGTTTCGCTAGTTCCAAAATCCTGCGACAAGAATTTACAGTGAGCGTTAGGTCTACACTGTGTCTATTCTACGGTTGTGATTTGTTAGTGGATAGTGAGAGGTATTACATAAGTGTCGATCAATTCTCGACCATGAACTGTTTACCTGCTGTCGAACAAGCCTCTGGATTACGTTGCTAACTGGCCACGTAGATATTGAAAGGATGAAGTGTTCCCGAGTCAGGAGATTTACTGCACTCAAGTATTAATTGTTTATCTTTTATACGGTCCGTAATTTACAATAAAAGAGACGTTTGCATTCGTTGATATAACTTCCGGCAGCAATGGCGGTTTAAGTACGCGCGTGGAAGGGGAAGCGACTGGAGTGATGAAATCATAAAAACTTATTATTGTAAAAATGTTGAGGACGACGAGTGGGCTCCATCTATATATTAATATCGTGGTTTATATAGTGGGCTCCATCTATATCTATAGATAATAAACAAGTGTATCAAGTATCTCACCTCGTCGATAATGGATCTCATAACAAAATGCAAAACATCGTAATGAGTTCCAAATCGAAATTCGCACACAGCTGAGGCTTAGGGGGAACACTTGCTACTTAATTCAATATATCATTTTGGTAAACAGAAATTCTCCATCTTATCCGTGAAAGATACATTCACTCTCCTGGTTAATCGCTAACGATAAAGCAGCGACCGAGGAGAAGGCGTCGCGAAAGCAAACTCTTGCGAATCATCGCGCTCGCTTCTCGCAACTGGCAAGAAAATATATTTCTCCCTGGTGGAACGGCGACAAATATTAACGTCACGTGGTAAAAGTTTTTATTAAAATAGAATACAAAATTGCAGGACTGTAGCCAGGCGATCCGCACTGGCTATACAATATTTCTTGGTGGAAACTTAAACGGGATTTTACAGCTACGCGATAATTGTACTGGATCGAATCAAGCGATCGCAACGACCAAGGTTCGTCCACGGTAACTTAAATCATAACGTATCGCGCTTTGGTCGATACACACCGAAACGGCGTCGGTACTCGCGACTTCTTAACGATAAAAGGTAAGAAACGTGTAGCGGCGCTGAAGAAATACATGACATCTTTCTTAACGCGTTACTGCGGCTAAATGTTTGGCACATCGTTAGCTTTTAGAACAAGAGGAACATTGATTCGGCGATAAAGTTCATTCGTCGTAATGCCTGACGTCGAGGAATAATTTTGCGAATTGACACGATTCGTTGCTTCCGGTTGTTTCCAAGCTCTATTCCCTTGGACCGATCAACACCGTCCGTCTCAGTTGCTAGGGACCGTGCAGGAAGAAAACGAAGGCAGCTTTCGTTCTTGGAGCTTCGTCGACTGTTTGCTCGATGTTCGACTACGGTAAACAGCGTTCATTACGCGCTCGCGCCAGATTAACCTTTCGGCTGATAGACACTAGTTAAAGCTTCGTTCATTGCATCCATCGGTGCTGTCAGTCTTTAATTCCGTTGGCCCTTTGGACTTGGATCGCGACTCGAACGACACGGGCATTCTTTCATCCTCTTTGAGCACGATGCTCTGCGTAGCAGTTCGGCCTTACGCGGGGCCCGGATGAATCGGATCCAAAGTCGAGCATCCGTTTCCAGGGAACGGGGTTACATAATCGCTGCGACGCAACCGACAGAACAGCGTTCAAAGTCTTCGACGGCTGTTGACGAAAGGCTTTGCTTCGATCGTCCGCATTGTGTCGAAATCGTGAATCGAAAGATACACACGAACGTAGTCTCTACTCTCTATTATTCCTCTACTTGCGCAGCTTCGACTGTAGATCCATATTGAAGCACTCGATCGTGGTGGGGTACAGCTTGCGATCGCTCCTCACGTGAGCGTCTTCGGCGACGCCACCCTTGTCCAGGTACATCAGCTCGGACTTGTCCACGGCGGACGAGATTATTGCCGGTTTGGCGGCCTGTAAAATTTTCACCGGTGGAATCTCGAGTCTCGCGCAGGGGCGGTGTTAATCGAGGTAGAACGAGGCTTGATTATTATATCATCGGTGATAGTGCAAACCGCGTACGAGCAGTTTGTAAATACCGCGGTTCTGCATTTTACAGGGGGAAGAAAAAACTTAGTACTTCAGCCATTTTAAGGGGGTTTTCTTTGACTCAATTTCTTTGAGACAGTTTTAGCACTTCTTGCAATAAATACTAACATCAATTCGTCACAAAAATGCTTAATTTCTGTGTAAAGTCACTTTCACGCACCAAACGTGCCGTCACTTCACCTGATTTCTCTGTAAATGCGCGGTTCTGTCGCCAACTTGCTAAGAGAGACAGATTCACGGTAGCCTTGAACCTGCTGGTTCCGTTGGTAAAAAGGCAGCTTCTCAAAAGGCAGAAATCTCAATTTTGCTACTTTTGCAGATGCGCGGTATTTACAAACTGCTCGTACGCGGTTTTGCACTATCCTCGACGATATGGTTACGTACCTTGTCGGTGGCTACCAAGCTGGCGCGCTGCCTGTTGAGCAGGTGTAACAACGCCATGGTGCAGATTATCAGGGATCCCACGAGAACCATAATTCCACCGGCGTACATGAACACGTCTGGCACCGTTAACAGGCTCTTCAAGCTGTTAACGAATTTGTCAGTGGCTTCCACCTCCAACGAAAACCACATCACTGGGAAGTAAATGGTCGGGACGTTCTTGAACAGTCTGAACACGAATCTCTAGTGAATACGTCGACCCCACCGTTCCCTTACGCTCGTTAAAAAACTTCCACTCTATCATCTAAGTCTTAGCAAGACGAGACTGACAGTTTTTCGCGCTGATCTCTTTACTGTCGGAAACGTACTTACGACACAGTCTTTGATGGCTCGAGGAGCACGTTGATTTGCAGTTTCGCTGTCACTCGCAGGGGGATGCCCGTCGTCTGAAAGGATCGATTCGATTAGCTTTGATTTCTTGATCGCTCTAAACGCGCGAATCCACGATGAGAAATTATTAGCCTAATTTCATGAAACTGATGGCCAAACAATTGAAAGATAACAAAACAATTAAATCTCCCACGGGACTTTAATCTCCGTTATTATTATTATTTTCTTTCCATTATTTCCATTTTGCTGTCGCTGAGATTTTTGTCTCGTGACGGAGAGAGTCTCGTGTAAAATCTCATCGTGGATTAGCACCTTAAGAGGAATTCTCTATGAGATTGTTCCGTTTACCGGCTCTAGAGTGATGGAGAAGTCGTGCTCGTCATCAGGGCTCAGCCCTATGACCTGGTCCTTGAGATTAGGGTCCGCCCTGTTGAAATGGGGCAAGCTGACGAAGACTGGCGCACCGTAGCGGCAGGCGCTCACGTTCATTAGCCCAACCGGGGTGCATTTCCCGTTGCAGAAGCAATTGCCTATGTTGACGATGTCTGGATCCTCTTCCGGCGGGTCGGTCACCTCCGACGAGTGCTCGGCCTCGAAGAAGTCCTCGGTGGTGGTTGTCTGCTCGAAATACTTCGCCTGCTCGTGAGGGTATCGCCTCCGCGTGTTGTTCCCCAGTGTCTTCTCGCTGAGCACGTACTGATAACCCTCAAGACCCATGTGGTCAATCGTTCGCGCGTACTCGTAAGTTAACGGCCTGCGGTAAGAAACGATACGATTAATACGAAGGAAAAAAGAGCATGGTCCTATCTTTATATCGTATGAGAATTGCATCGCGTCGCAGTGAATGGAATCGCGAAGGGATCGGTCGGTCCTGGATGCCGTGGTTCGCGAACGTTTGCAGACTTATTGGCTCCACCTACGACGGGGCTGTCGATAAACGGGATTACCGGACGATCCAATTTACGTGTCTCGAAGGTTAATAGAAGCCTTGGGAATTAAGATTGACCAGGGTTCAGGTTAATTAATCCCGTGCCGGGCGTGCACTAAAATTAGCGCGCGCCGACGAAAGTAATTAGCGATTCTACGATGGGTCACGCGTTTCCCTCTGACTATTGAGACCTACTGACCTGCACAGGTCACCGCTGAACAACGTGATCTCGTCCTTCTGCCTGTACGGCGGCCAGAATTCGCCCGCGCTACCTTCCACCACGTTGCACGGGCTCTTGAAGTACCTAGTGGTGTCCTTGTGGTTCCATTTCTTCAGCACCCCGAACTGACTGATATCCTGGGCACCTGTGTCCATGTTGAAATGGCCGTCGAACATGGTGGTGCCGTTCCTCTGCGGAACAGAAAGCGATAGATACCAGGTATCTGACTAAGGGCTGAAATCTTCGATCCAGATTACCGGGAATGCAGGTGTCCGATAACGGGGCACCAGATAACAGCTGATTTCTTAGCTTCGTGAATTTACTGCGCGGCAAGGAAGTGGGGCAAAGAGATAGGCCGGCCGTTAGATAAGCAGAAGTATTGGTTGGCTGTAAATGTTGCACGCGTGACGTAAGAAATTAATACATAATATGCCTCCCATTGCTTTTCATTCGTCATTTAGCGACCTACACGTGACCTGTCCTATTCAGTACCAATTTAAGTCTCGCTGCGAATAATTTATCGTCCACTGCAATGCCGTTGCTGCAACAGCGCAAATCGCATCTTCGACCTTCTGCGCGCCCTCGACACAATTAAATAAACAATTTCAGGCGGTTCCGCCGTGGGATGAGTCGTCGAACGGTCGAATTGTCTTCGGGGAATGCTGACCGCTTAATCTACGCTGCATCCATCGCCTACCATGTAGAACCAGCCGAACTTGTCGAAGGGTGGTATTTCCTCTCCCATGGCCGCCATTCTGCCGAGATTGATCAGGGAGTCCTCGTAGCCGGAGAATAGCAGCTCGCCGACCGTCTTCGTCACGTGTACCTCCGAAGACGACAGCATCAACGATAAAGTGTTCTGCAGCACGTCCACCCAGAACCGCGTCTTGTGCTTCGCGGACTGAAACGACAACGGTGACGAGCGATAGATTTACTTCGAAGAGAGGCAGCCAGCGAATGGAATAACGAGCTGGATTCACTCACTATCGCGACGGTGTTTAATTGCGTGATCTGGTCGCTTAGGGAGCCGTTCGTTAGCTCCGGCTCGAAGTACCACCACCGTCGATGCATGTAACTGACGGTGTGGTTCTCAGGATGAAACTTGACGTCCGCTTTTTGCCTGATCTCCCTGCAATTCAAATTTCCGACCGTGACTCGTGGACAACCGGGGATCGCAGCATCTACTCCGAGATTTTATAGACACCTTCCATGGTCGCGATAAAAAAGGAACACACGATCTATACCATGAGGATCGCGCAGTTAGTAGTTTTCTGACTAATGCGCTCGCATTAATTCAGACGCAGCGCGACTTTTTTTTGTGCAGTATACATCGAACGGAGGTCGGTAGTGTTTATTAATGATCAATTAAGGTGTCCGTGGTTATATGTGGTGTAACATGCTTTGTGAACGACGAAGAGCGATAGGGAAAAATATGTATCGCTCGCGGAATGGTCTAATTGCGCAGGCTTGCTCTTTTAACATGGAAGTCGAAGTCGCCTTTTCGCCGTTGGTAACGTTAGTTGCTCTGCCGTGTGTGGGACGCAGCTGCTTAAACGGAATGTGTCATTACGCGCATGCACGTTGACGGAAATCGGCCGGGGGAAAATGACAAGAAATTACGCGACCCGAACCCGGCAGCCGTGCAATTAAGACGGTTGTTGTTTGAAATGAATTACCCGCGATGCTCAATTAGGCGCCGCACGCGTGATTAAAGAGCCGTGATTGGATGCTTTAGCCTACATATCTGTACGTGCCTCGCTGATTACATTTGACGCGACAATTGCTCACCGCTAAGTGTACGGATGCACCTCGTGGCGTGTCTAACAGTTCCCCCATTGTTACCAGCGCAATCTTCTTTTTGTTGTGTAACCGTCTCGGGACTAAAGGGGAGACGAGGCGACGCCCCGTAAGGGAAGAAGAAATAGAGCGCGAGGGGAGGAGGCGTGGAGGGAAGAAGCATTTTCTAGGGGGCAAAGTTCTATTTTGGGCGCGGGGCACGCGAATCACCGTGGCCTCGTTGCCTTCGGCCTGAAGAGAGGCCGAAGGAGTCGAAGGGGGAGAAAAGGCCATCCACGAAACAAGAGAATTCAAACAACCTGTTTCTCCTTCCTAAATATAGAACCTTCTTCCCTCCGCAAGAACGGGCGCGCATGCATTCCAGAGAATCGAAGGTGAACCGCGATGCACCGTGAGAAAATTGGCATTCCCCTGGAGCCGAGTTTCCAAACCGTGGTGACGGGAACCGCGAGCGACTCGGGGACACCGCGGTGGTATGCGTTCGGTCGGGGACAGGTTCCCAGCCAAGGGGAAAGTAATTAATTAAGCAATTATAATAAATTACGCAACGTTTAGAACCACCTACGCCTCGGAGCTGTTGCTTGACCGCCGGACGTTGTATCGTTCATTAAGATGTCAATATCGCGAGGTTAACTATGCCTTTCTTATCGTGATTAGGTGATCTATTAGAATGCCCTCGTGGAAGGATCGGGTCGGATCCGTCTCGCGTCCCCGGTGACGATGCATCACCGTCTTATTCACGTTCGATACAGTTTTTGCGGCTCGTATCGCGAGATATCGTAATCGCGAAACACACCGGATCGGGATCGAGCACCAGCTGTTACGCAAGTCTTTCCGCATCGACCGCGACAAGTATTTTTTTTCTCTCTTTTTCACCGATGAGTCCTCAATTTCCGTAACACAGTCCGGACACGTGCAAGGCTGATAGCTAATTGTTACTCGAAAGCGATCACTGTGTTTCACCGGCCACGCTACGAAACCATCGTTGCACCGCAACCGAGGCCTTGCCGCGATCACGTCCACGCGCGCTGCCTCAAGTTCAAGTCTGTCGGCGCTTTCCATCCTGGCCGCCGATCGCGGATCGGCGAGTGGTGGACGCCGACGACTCCGATCCTATCGGCTCTCGATAGCAGGTTATCTCCGAAGAAACTTACGTACCGGAACACGTATGGGCCAAGCTCTTCGAGAATCGGCTTTTTCCCACGGACGGTCAACTCCCGCGGGTTCGTCCAGTTGAAGAAACGGATCTTCATGTACATCGGCGGCAAACTGCTCGTGTCGTTCCACACTTCGAACGCCTTCGACGTCGGCGCTAACGGCATTTCCTGGGCGTGAAACATGCGTTTTTTCATATACTACTGCACCGGGTGAGATGTTTAATGAGCGGACATAGGAATCATCAGAGGCGGCCCGATGCTTGCTGAATCGCTATCGACGCCGATGCGATACGCAATCGAAGATGAAGTCGGGTTGCAGTTGCAAACGTTAAGGACACGTCGCGCTGAAGCTAAACGATGCCGCGCACGTTCCTTCGCGACGAGAAATCGTTCGTCCAGCGGAACTACAAAGAGATACGTCGATTAATTGAACAATCAGCCACTTTTCCAATCGCGCTGGGAAGAAGACGGTGCGGCGAGGCGCAGGCGAGGGCCTGCTGTCCGGACGCCTCGTTTCGTCCATGCCGCGACGGAGACGGCGACTTCTCGGTATCCCGCAGACGGCCAAATCTTGCTTTTCCTCGTCTCTCGATCCTCCGCGGCGGAAGTTCGCGAGGATTCGCGCGCCTCTATCTCTGCCGAGCGAGCGGTGGATTCTTTTGGAAAACACGATAGACGAGAGAATCGCGAGATAACCCAGAACCCCGAGGCTATCCAGCCGAGTTCCGATGCAAAAAATAAAGCGTCGCGACTGTGTTTATGCGACTCCGTTGAAAATAAAGAAGGCCGGCGCGTTCACGGACGTGAAATTATAAAGTCGTCGAGGAGCAGCGCGCATCGTAGAATTCTAACTGACATCGTTCACCCGCGACAGCCATGGCCCGTTCTTACCGGGGCATCGTAAAGTCTCTCGCGTCTGATCGGTGGAAGAAGCCTAGTCGAGTTGACGAATTAATTAACCGAACGTCGATGGAAAGAAGATGAAGTGTGTACACCGAGGAATTGCTGCTCTTCGTGTCTTTGAGACACGAGATTGCTGCGCAACGGTCTTGTAAGAAGTAGGTGATATCCCCACGCGAGCGCAGGCTTCTGGGGAAGACTTTAACCCGCTTACCTTTTGGAGAAAGTGATGGAAGAGCGCCGGCCAGAAAAAGTAGAGGCACGCGCCCACGACGATCAGCAGCAGACCAAGGAGCCCAAGGCTGATGAATTTGCTGGTCCAAGGCCTCATAGTGACGGGATCTTGTGTACGCGCGCCGCTGCTCGCCTTCTCAGCATGTGTGGCTTGCTCGCAAGTGGCTCGGTGCCGTCACCGATCAGACCAGTCACCCTGCCGCGTTTTCGGCCGGTCCGCTTCAACGCCGAGCAACCTGAAGAGACAGATAAACCGTATCTAATCGACTTGACGTAGAGTCGTACAGCCGTAGATCCCCGCTCCCGCCCCGCGGGCCGTCTTTCGCCGCGCGTCACGTGCTTTTCAGCGCCTGAACGCTGACACGCGCTTCTTCCCAGTCGAGCCACGGAAGTGACAGTTTTGCCACTTTGCCCTGCCAGCAGATTGCAAGAGAACTGGACGTAAGGATCCAGAGTGAGATCCGTCGCGCTGACCCGAATGGCCCATTTCGGCGCACAGATTTTTCTGCCAGCGCAACGCGCCTCGAGTCCCCCGTAGATCTATAACTTATCGACACGACTCTATCGGTCTATTAAAGAGGCGGGAACAAAGGCGGCTTGGATCGATGGAGCGCGAATGGAAAAGTTTGTTTACTGTGCAGTTTCAGCAGAGAGCTGTGTAGTTCTTTTTACTCGCTTTCGCACGCAAGGAGGAATATTTTCGTCTTTCCTTCTCGAGATTCCTCGACGACGGTCGAGGTCCTTCTGAGTGAACGAAAGCGGCGATTAGAAGGTGAGTTCGGGGGAGCAAAGTTTTACACTAGGATTTATTACAGAACTTAAGAGAAGAGAGGTTCAAATACAGTGATCAGATATTTTCTGTTCCAATGCGGGACAGGCAAGCAAGCAAGCAAAAAAAAAAAGGTTAACAGATCCGTGAGGAGATCTTTTCCGTAGTTTATTAAAGCATTTACAATATAGTTAAAAATACATACTTGTGATTATAAAGTGATACACTGAAACGAAATTAAAAATATTTCTTTTTTCACAACAAAGAAAAGTAGAGGAAACAGTAACTTCTTGCCACTGCGAAAATGTAAAAGATTACATGTCCAATCCGGGATACTTTGCGGGACAAAGGGCTCAAATGCGGGACGTCTGGTCGCTTTAGGTTAAAAGAGCCCGAGGAACAGATCGGACAGGTCTCCGATCCCCTGGAATTCGTTAACTTATAGGACCGTCTGTCTTGCCGAAACGGCGATTTTTCCGTAACGAGCGCGCAACATAATCCATTTTTCGGTTTCCACCGTGTATCGAGTGGATCAGATGCTAATCCATGGTTAACGATTTTACGTAACCGAGGCTGCAGTATCGAGCGTTCAGTGACGGTAATAGTGCGCAGTACGTACTAGTGCAACAAAGTGTGCAGGTAATACATTGAAATGCACGAAGGTGTTAAACACGCTGAGTCATTGTAACAGCAATACTCGACTGCTCGCCGTACTGTTCGGAATCGTTGTTGCAGTCCGCGCGTAAAAGTAGCGGCTGTTCCCGAAATTGATTATCGAGTAGCGATTTATGGTCTGACGATTGCTGTCGCGTTCCCCTTAAACGGGTCTCCGAGAGGCCAAGCAATTATTCCCGAATTAACGTGGGTATTAAGTCAAGGAGAACTCCGAGGCCTCCGAAATTCCGCGAAAGGGAAACCAACCAGTTAGCGGCGTCGCATTGCAACAGCGTCGCCGGAATTTGATCAGCTCGAAATTCGAGCAGCAGTGATACGCGTGATCGCGAAATACATAGTGACTGGATTACTCATTCGTGGATAATCATTGTTGTTGCGGTGATGGCCGTGGTGACGTTTCGCTGAATTAGTTCATAAAAGATCATCAGACTCGACTGGTTTCGCGCAGGAATACAAAAAAAAAGGTTCCTCGGTAATTATTTTTGCGGGAGCTTTTTCTGCAAGTCGCGCTTGCAAATCAAGGCAGCTAATTGGAATTTATAGCGCGCCATTACGATCTCATTCGGCCGGGGGCCGTGAACCGTGCGCTCGCATAAATTGTTCTTGTGTACCGCGGCGCTCCGCCTGTATTTTTTGGTCGTCGAAACGCCGGGCTCCATTCATGACGATGCTCGCTTATCGCGGTTGCAATGAACTCTATCCGATCTTCCGGCTAGTTGCGCGCATTTAAAGGTGCCAGGTCAGCGAGAGAAAAGACGCGGACTCCATCCCGTAGGTCGAGTTTATCGCGCGCTCTTATTTCCGAGGAAACCTTACGCACTTGGAGTCTGGGGAAGTCGTACGATGATAATTTTCTTTGGGCGTGATCGCCGGCGAGCGATTTATCGGCAGGCGCTTCGGCCGCGAGAACCGACCGATTCCTTGACCATTAACCACGCGATCCCTCGGTGCTCGCGCGTGCTCGGAGTCACCGCGACTCCGCGGTAGCCTGTTCCGCGACGCTGGAAAGTTTTCGACCAGCACGAGGAGACGCGGAGGCGTTCAAACGCATATAGAGAGGCGATATCGCGTGAGACTGTAAGCTTTGTCGCCGCCGCATATCCGCTCGTCTTGCAACCGTTCTCGCATTGATGTACGAGCATCAGTAATGGGAGGGGTCACTTATCGGTTACCGTCGCGCCGTGGCCTGCACCACCGCGTTCCACCGACAAAAGACGATAACAACTGTGCTGTTCCTATCGTAAAGCAACTATCTTAGAAGCCCTCTATCTCCTT
Organism: Andrena cerasifolii; assembly: GCF_050908995.1. NCBI lineage: Eukaryota > Metazoa > Arthropoda > Insecta > Hymenoptera > Andrenidae > Andrena > Andrena cerasifolii. The sequence continues at coordinate 9,175,444 of NC_135124.1, read as the reverse complement.
CGTGCCCTGATACCCCTTGATCCTGTCAAGGGATCGAAGCGCGTCGATAGGGCCATCGAACTTTACTCTTCTATGTACCCCAGTCTATCGTTCTCATCGTCGCTGCGGAATCGAGCAATGGCAAATGGTTGCCACTTCAACAAATAGTTTCCTTTCGCGATAAGCGGTCGCAGACTAATCGTAGCGGACGCGCCGTATCATATCGCCTCGTTCCGCTAGAGTTCTTTCTATTTCTGTTGCGTATAATCGCTCTGGATCGCGTGTGCGTGGAAAACAGAGTCGGGTCTCAATGAAACTATTCGTATGAAAAAGAGACAAAGGAGGACCTCTGACACTGCGTTTTATTTAGACCGCGATGAATGAGTAATCGGTGGGTAAAGCGAAATCGCTGCGGGACGTGGTTCCACTTACTTTTACTCGCGGGTCCGGGCGCAGAGTTGCTCGTCTTCGCCACCGAGGGCCAAGCAGTTGCCTCCTTCAGCGATGGGAACGTCGATACGAGCGATCAGCAGCGAGTTGAAGACCGTTGAAAAAGCTCAATCACCTCGAAGCTCGCGTGCGACGCTCTATACGGCGCGGCTGTTACTGCCGCGTCCGATGAATCAACAGGCTGCATCTAATGTGTCTATTGGCCGCTTCCCCTCCACCCAGGGAGACTTTTCCCTCCTTCGGTCGTCTCCTCGGGACCTTCGTGACCCCACCTTACCCCATCGACACCTCCTGAAGAAGTTTCTCACCCGCGAAAGGCGCGAACGTCGCGGCGAGGGGTGAGCTCTTGCACGACCTCCGAACACCATCCCGCGGAGTGGGCTCCGTCCTATCCAAACACCGACTATCGCATTTCACCGATTCCATCCGTCATTTGGCTCCGCTCCAAATACCGCTCTCAAAACGCTCGCACCGTGGTTCGCTGCGCGCCAGATGGCAGTTTCGTCGAGAAATTACACTGCGACACGTGCTCTCGCGTTATGGCTACACGTGTCGCGCGCCCGTGGCCCGAGCAGAGCTGTCGCTGATAAGGCAGAAGATTCGAGCGAGTCGCGGGAAACGTTGGACTAGGAAAACAGAATCGAGCTAATGCTCTCGTCTCAGCCGTTGACCATGGCACGCGTTTCCCTCAGCCACGTCGGCCGTGTTTTTTGTGGCTGGCATTTAAGTTGCCCCGTGTGGCGCAAAGACGTCCCTCATTCGTTTCGCGAGCATACGGACGCGTGGGTCAACAACGGCGCACTTAGGCGACGCGGCGAAAAAACAACTAGGGTATAGGGCCCATCTACCGGACATTTAGCGATGGCATGGAAGTTATTTAAGAATTTCAACATATGTTTTCATACGTTCTGAGATTTTTTTTGCATTGAACTGATTTTATTGAGCATTTCCGTAAGTCCAGGACTTTTTGATTTAAATAAATAGTGAAATATTAAAGAGATGTTAGTAAATATGTAAAACAAAATTTTGTCGTAATTACCGGACACGCTTAAGGGGACTAGGCAGTCAGAAACTCGTTTTTTGGGGGGTATTTTTCGAAAGTACCACCCTTCCCGAGTAAAATGCCGTTTGGTTTTTGTTAAAATTCGCAAAATTAAGGATTTTACAGCCGAAAAGGTCGAGCGCGTCATAAACCGTTTCTACGCGCACGCAGGTAGACTGATTCCTCTTTCGAAATTTTAAACGCGTTTTTCTCGGAATCATATGTCCTCTTCGTTTTGCAGTGATTGCGAAAAAACGGAGATACAAGTCGAGTCAACACGAATATTAACACAGTCCCCGGATTCGCTTTAATTTTTTTTGGAATATTACTAAATCACCTCCATATACATTTTTTTATTATTATTTAAACTTAGTACTATCGCTACATAATCATTTCTGTACATTATATCAATTGAATTATTACTACATCGACTCTTAAATATAAGTGATGCTTAGCCATTTTGATAATGAAATTGGTCAAATGCCAATAATTGCTAGAATGAGAATTTCTATACATTTTTTACATCTTTCGCCTACATGAATCATAAAAACCTCCATTTATTTAAAAAAACTATAATTTCAAATGTTATTATAAGAATATTAAATTTTAATTTATATAGCCTGGATTTCACAAATCATAAAAATGAATATTGTGTCCGGTAATTAGGGGACCGTCCGGTATATGGGTCCTTTACCTACCAATGAAGAAATCCAAACGGCCAGCTGGCCTGCTGGGTCGCGGAGCTCTCGAGCTCGGTTTCACGTGTTACGCAACGCCTGCCTTATGGTCGGGCGGTGGGGACGATAGAATCTTGATCAGGGATTAATTAACGGGTCGGTTAGTGTGATCGATTCCCTTCCGACGCTTCTTCCTTCCTCGCTACTGATACCGACGAAATTGAGGATTATCAGATTCGTGCAACGCTCGCGTGTGGTTTATCGACGATTACGCAACGCCTCGAGAAGAGCCAGATCGCTCAGGCTCCTACGTTCACTGGTAAAACGAAATCATGGCCAGCGAGTTTAACTGCACCCCGCGGGGGTCCTCAAATATGAACCGCGCCTCGGTGAAATGCGACTGAGCTGGCCTGACCACCCTTTCTCTGGACCCAATCTACTTTCGTGCCAGAATTATCACTCGTGTTGGGAATTCACCGGCGCGTGGACCATCGGGGCCGAGGCACAAGTGCATAGGGCGAGACACGGTCGGAAACTACGGGTAAGCCTGTCAGAGGAGAACAAGGGGCTAGCTTCGCGACAGGTAGCAAGCCTCGCAAGTGCCCCGCCAGCATCGGTAGCCCCCAACCCTCCCTTGCCGCTTCATCTATGTAGTTCAAAGCCGTTGATCTCTTCATTGCCAAGCGGAATCGTCTGCATCGTTCGCTAGCGGCCGCCAGGACGCGGCTTCTGTCTGTTAATTGACCCGGCAATTCCGTTCCGACGAACTCTGACCGACCCTCGAGCGTTTATCCGCTCTCTGCTAGCTCTCGAACACGCGGTTCGCGCGAATGCCCTCTTTCACCCTCCCTCTGTGCACCAACAAGTGAGCCAGACGAAGGGTATCGTGCTACGTCTGCCCGTTTAGCGAGCAAATGAGAGCAGGCTGGCTGAGTAATTATTCGACGGCGCGTTATTTTGGTGGGCATGTTTATTAGATCCTCGTCGAATGATAAGCTGCATTGTTCCAGCGATCTCGACGTACAGATCTACGTGCGCAGCGGTGACTTGTTTCAACGGTCGAGTAGTGCCGACGGTAGAGATCGGGACTTTTAATTTTGCACTTTGATCGGCCAGCTAGGCAGCTTGTTTGATGTAGATAAATCTGAGAGAGCCTCAACTGTTCAAACTTACCGGTATCTTGAGAAGTTCGCCGTATCGAGAGCTTAGAAATCGAACGTCGATTCGGAGTAGAAAACTTTCTTGTTGAATGTAGGAGGCGTAGAAATACGGGTGGTCGAGATTTCGATATCCCGGGAATTCTGCTCACAGTTAGTTAGTAATCAGTGATGAGCAACCCGCGGCCCCGCATTTGTTAGATCGTAAATCTATGTTAGAAGTAACAAACTCACCCCGTAAATTAAAATTCTTTGATTAGTATATTTAAGTATTTAATATTGCGGTCCGCGTAAAGTAGTGGGTTTCCTCTTCTGGCCCACTACGGGCCAAAGGTTGCTCATCACTGAGTTACTTAGTTCGTTAAATTGTGTCAGATGATTCTAAGCGATTATCCATGTCGCACTGGCACCTGGATTTGCCATATGGCGTTTATCAGATATACCCGTGATCGCTATTATAACCTTGTGATATCATCGACGATGCGAGTACTCGTTTCTTTCCTCAATATCTCCATACCGCTGGCTGCTGAAGTGACTCATCTTTTGATGTTTACCAAACCGCGGTGTATCGCGTAGCCGCTTACGAAGCCAGTCAAAGTCCTGTAATTGTAAGAACACCCCTTGTTCCGTGATCCTAGCCTTGTACGGACGAAACGTACGACGACCAGAAGCCGATTAACGGGCGTGTCTAAACAATTTGGCGTGGCGACGGAGTCTCGCGTCGCGCGTTACGCTCCGATGCACTGTGTAGGTCTGGATTTCCATCGGGGAGCTTCTGAAAAGTGGTAGACGCGAAGGAGGGGAGGTGGTCGAATGCTCTGCAGTTGTTACAAGTGTTGCGTACCAAGTGGCCAACATTGGGGGAGGCGTGGCGCGTACCAGATAATCGACTCAATTTATTTACAATAGAAAAACGTATAGGATGTGTACATATAGTTCTAGCCGAGTTAGAATTCTAGCCTTCGAGACGCGTCGCGGGTTCTCCGCGCTGATAAATTTGCGCGTCCCTCGCAGCTCTGTACCCGGGAGTAATGATCAAATGCCAGAACTAATCCTTAATAAACGTGCACTTATCTAATAAAGCTTTTAAACGGTACATAATGTAACGATGCAATGCAAGAACACTCGTAGTAACTTATGTGTACGTAAACGCAGTAAATTAAACACCGTCCCAGATACATAATCCACGACTCTGTTGCTACCGTTCGATTCTCTCTCTCTCTCTTTCTATCCCTCTCTCTCTTCTACCCCCACCTGACTACGTCTACACGATCGACGTCGTAATATATTACATACTTAACAGTAACGATTATAAGTTCGCGCGAAGTCGCGACGAACGGTTGCGAGGCAACGAGAAATGCGATTCGGAAGATCGCGCGGCACGCGACTCTGCGAGGAGGCGACGCGCGATCCTCTCGGGGAAACGAGACTCGTGCTCTATCAGCTATCGGTACCGCTACTTTAGGGAAGTCGGGGTCTGTGGCTGACCGTACCGATGTGTACGATATAAATATGCGTGCTCATTGCTAACGGTCTCGCGACACGTGCGAAAGATCGGTCCACGGGAGCCTCCTCTACTTCTCGTTCGGCGACTGGCAGAAGCGCTTCCTCGCCCACCATATGGCGGCCAGGGCCGCTGCCAGGAAGCCGATCCCGGCCACGATTCCCATGGAAATAGCTCTGTTCCTGCGGTAGGCCGGTACCTCGAGGCTGACTCGCTCGCTGGTCGCCACGTCGTCCGAGATCGACATGGCGGCCACCTCGAACGTGTAGTAGCTCTCCTCCTCTAACGTTTTCACTGTAACAGCGTGGAGAATATATGTTCGTGAATCGTGGGGAAGCAGAGATGGGCAACAAATTTATATAAATGAAAATATCGAATGACGAATAAAAGTCGAAAAAAATTATTCGCTGTGTCGAATAAAGTTAAAGTTAAAGTTAAAGCTAAAGCTAAAGCTAAAGCTAAAGCTAAAGCTAAAGCTAAAGCTAAAGCTAAAGCTAAAGCTAAAGCTAAAGCTAAAGCTAAAGCTAAAGCTAAAGCTAAAGCTAAAGCTAAAGCTAAACCTAAAGCTAAACCTAAAGCTAAACCTAAAGTTAAAGTTAAAGTTAAAGTTGAAGTTAAAGTTGAAAAATTTAAAAAAGTAGCTTTATTTATTCGAATAATCTGAAGTCAAAGTAACTTTTATTTGATCCGTTATTTAAATAATGTTTTATACAGTTAATGCCCAACTCTGCGGGGAAGTTATCCCTAAATTAGTGGAGTTACCTAAGTAGTAAGTGTCGGTCGTTTCCGCTCTTCCATACAGTCGCTCGGACGGTCCTCTGAACCACCTCACCACGTACAGTCTGACTTGTTCCTTCCCGTAGGCAGGATGTTCCCAGGTGACTAAATATCCCTCGACGGTGGCTTGCACCCTGACGTTCAGTGGCGGTCCCATTCTCTCATCTTTCGAACGAAAACACTTGTTACATCGATCAGAAACTATGCACATACTCGAGAATTGATAATCGTATTGTTGCTACCTGGAGGACTACGGTACTCTGAGGCCGAGTTCTCGTCGATCAGATCTGAAATTCGTTGCATCAGTGTCATTTTGAAACTCGAAGCTTTCGGAAATTACATAATCCTATGATATGCCGCGGAACGTACGAGGCTGAGTGAATATTCGCAACGTTTTACTAAACATCCCGTCGCCGTGCTTGTCCTGGCTCAGCACCATGAACTCGTACTCTCGCCCTGGGTTCAGATTGTTCACGGTCGCCTCGGTTATTTTCCTGGACACGATTTTCATGGTCCTCCATTCGGTGTTGTCGGTTGGTCTGTACCTAATCGCAAGTAGAAATCGTTACTTGCCGGCTTAATTATAACAGAGAAGCGTCACAGTCGTTCGTTGGGGAAGTTAGGTAATCTACCAGACGGAATAATCCATCTTTGGCCTCACGTATCCCGGCACCCACGTTAGCGTCACAGCATTATTGCTGCTGTTGGCGCTCAAATTGTACGGTGCTCTTGGAGGAACGTTGAGGACCATTAATTCCGTGTCGGCAACCACCGTCGCGGCTTCGTTACTGGCTGCGCATTGATACAACCCTCTGTCCTGCTCCTGAATTCGGTCGATCGTCAAGTTACCACCTATTAAGATGGCCCTGTCAGGCGGCACCGGTGAACCGTCCTTTCAAAGCAGCATGGGACACCATTAGTAGACGGAAAGAAGGAGATTTCTCAATGACGACGCGGAACAGTATTCGGGGCTCACCTTGTACCAGACGATCGCCGTTCGATGGGACTGATCACCGTCCCTGGCGTCGCAGGGGATCTCCAAGCTCTCGCCCAGTTTCCTTATGTACAGATGCTGGGGCTTCACCGTGAACAGTGGTGGCCTCTGCACGACCTGTCGATAAATGTTGGCCAATTAGGATCGAACGCGAGATGCACGGTGGATGCTGGTACATTAAACGGTCGCAGAGCTTCTGAAAGTTTACAAGTGGAAAATAAAGGAACGGTTAACACTCGTCTGCGACTGGTCAATGGTCTTAACGACTATCGTCTTGTTCTTTGTAGCTTTGTAGCGTGGTTTTCGGCGCAGTGAACTCGGATTCCTTCTTTTCTCCCTTTGTTGGCGGACGAATTGGAAGCTTGAACGGCCAGCAGACCCAGCTCGGGGAAGCAAATACTCGCCACTGTGATGGCTGGGCTGGGCCCCTCTGTGCCCAGCACGTTGTAAGGGGTGCAGGTGTAGCTCCCAGAATGAGTCTCGTCCACTTTACTGAAGTACAGCGAACCGTTCCTCCTGTAGAACACGCCCTGGACGTTGTAAGGGTCGAAGAGAAATCCATCCTTCTCCCAACGCAGGTTCGTCAGGGGTGGATTCGCCCTGAAGTGGCAGTCGAGGAGGGCCGGCTTTCCGTACGGCAGGTACACTTCCCGGGGAGCGTAGATAACCTTCGCCTTGTCTGGAACGCAGAACCATTCACTCTTTAAATCGAACAGCGACGGAGAGATAGAACAATAGCCTGGTGGGTGGAACGCGAGCCAAGTTGCCTCTGACAATTCTGATTACTCTGCCATTATCGTCAGTTGTCTTCGTTGGTAATTCCCATTATCGTGCTCGCGTGATTATTTCATTTCCTGGGCGAAAGTGTGCGATCACGGCCCCGTACGCTATTCCACCCTCCGGCACAACTGGCAGGCACATTCTTGCACGCGTGTGTGCGCGTATGTATGTAGGACACTCGGATGGGCCAAAAGGCAGATTAAAATCCTTTTACTTACACTGAACGTTGAGGAAGGCAGAGGCACTCTGTTGGTCCCCATTCTCACCGGTCACCACGCAGCTGTACTCCCCCAGGTCCCCCATGGCGGCCGAGTTGAGAGTCAACGTTCCATCCTCGCCGATGGACCCTCTCCTCTTGAGATCCTGTCGCGAAACGTACCTCTGAGCCTAAGCGCCTGAGCGATCGGAGGGGTAAAAATTGCCACTTCGGTTACCTCGATTTCTGTGATTTCTACGCCCTCGCGGAACCAGCTCACCACTGACTTCTCTCCTTTAGCCACGCAATCAAAGCTAACCGATTCACCCTCCATTGCGGTCCTGTTCACGGGCGGGACCGCCAGTAGATTCTCGCCTGGAACAGACGTCGGGAACGGCGACGCACCTGCGTTGAACGATTTAACGAGTCTGCCCAGTGTCAGGTTAGTAAGCGTCAGCGGGATTATAATTTGGTTGTTTTACAAATCGATTTAGTGGCCCGGCGATAGCAGGATTAATCACTCGGTATCGTTAATACGGTTTTAGTCGTGAGCAACATTGCAACGCGTTAATCGATCGAGGCACATCGAGTGCGCCGGTTAAGGGGGAACAACACCTCGGAGCCCGGAGAAAGTGCAATTTTTTGGAATTTTTTGCTAGATATCCATACTTCGTAGGAAAGTCATTGATATGGGGTTTAAATGTGCATGTAGTGGACGGTATTTTAGAATTTTTGTGTGACAAAATATACAGTTTTAATCAAGTTGTAGAGGTCGCCGTAGAGCGCGACGCGTCGAACACGATCTGATGGTTTCCCGCTTTACTCACGTCGCGTTCATCTGAGAAAGAAAAGGAGAGCATTTTTTAAATCTATATTAATATAGTTACAGTTAAGCGTACGGAAATTTAATTACAATAATTTTTGGAGAAATGGCGGAGCATAAAGGGGAAAGTTCTAAAATTTCGAGTCACTTTAAGGAAAAAATCAATATATTTTGGGGTGGGAAAAATAGTAAAAATAATTTATTTTTAATTTCCGTACGCTTAACTGTAATTACATTAATATAGATTAAAAAAATGCTCTCCTTTTTTTCTCAGATGAACGCGACGTGAATAAAGTGAGAAACCATCAAATCGTGTTCGACGCGTCGCGCTCTACAGCGACCTCTATAACTTGATTAAAACTGTATATTTTGTCACACAAAAATTCTAAAATACTGTCCACTCCACGCACATTTAAACCCCATATAAATGGCTTTCCTACGAGGTATGGATATCTAGCAAAAAATTCAAAAAGATTGCACTTTTTTCCGGGCTTCAAGGTGTTGTTCCCCCTTAATCGACGCGCCGTTTTGCTTGAGTGAGCTGTGCACAAAACGCAAGTGTTATTTCGAATCGGTGCGTGACAGAGGCATTATGTCGAGTCGGTGACGAACGATGGGTATCGCGTATTTTTTCACGGGGCCCGTTGGTTTCCAGATTTTCCAGGAAGGGGCGCGTCTCTTTTGTTTAGAATCATCGGCCGATCATTGTTCAACGATCTCGAGCGGGCTTGCGCTATACCAGGGGGTCATTATATTTACGATTGATATCCCCCACGGCCAATTGCGTCGTCAGTCGTCCCCACGGTGACTCAATTCTCTATTACCGTTTAACAGAATTCTACCGGCAAAAACCAGAATTCCGTCTGGGTTAACGAGTGATTCATCGACTCTGATCTCGCGCCATAAAGAGGGTCGGCTCGTAGAGCGAACCTCGGAACTCTAGCTGTGCCATGCTCGGTGGGGGTTAAAACGGTGGGTCATTCTCAGGTGGGGCTCTAGATGGATTAAAAAATATGTGTATGCGACGGAACGTCTGAACTATGTCTTGTACGCTTACTTCCTCCTCGCCGAAAATCTGGCAAGATTTCACGGGCATAAGCCTCTGCTTCGTCCAGCGTTAGTGTCCGCAGACCAGCGTGACCCAATTCCGTGCTCAGGGTTAGTCACTTGCCACTTAACTACGTTAATTCCCTTCGCCACTTGCTGTTATCGAATTAGCCGATTAAAAGGACACGAGAAAGTGAGCGACCTTACCATCTATAGCGAGGTGGAACCAGGTTCCATTGTTCCTGGAATTTGGAGTCCTGTTGGGGAAGATGACCCTGCACTCGTACCATCCTTGGTCGCTCTCGCGGATGTTGGTGAGATTGATGCTTCCCTGGCCGTACGATCGGCCGTTGGCGTCTTCCAGAAGGTGGACGCGGCCCTCGAAGCCCAGGCCCACAGAAGGTTCTCCATTATACCACGAGAAGATCGTTCGACCCTGGAATAAATCGATGGGCCCCGATGGTCAACTTCTGTTCCGGTATCAGAGGATGATTCGCACTAGTGACGCATCGCTAACAGGTTCATCCTCTTCCACTTGCATGGACGAGTGGTGACGGTTCTCCGTAAAACGTAACGTTGGACCCCCCACCCTCCCATTGGCAGAAGGGTCGATTCGTCCCTCCCACCCTCCCCTGCCCCCGCGTCTCTGTCTGCTCGGAGAATTACAGAACATTTTCCAGCTAATTTATCGATCCAACTTGATTTCTGGTATCCGATTACCTTCGCGAGGCCAACCGATGTAGACAGCCGATCTCATAATCGCCGCCTGACCGCGGGAACGTCTGACGGGGAACAGGGAGGGACTGTGACATGGTGGAGTCCGGGTTAGTGGGATTTCTGCTCCATCTTCTCTCCTTCTTCCAGGGAGAGAAGATCGCAGACGCGACTCGACGCGCGAGTCCCCCGATGAAAATGAAAAACACCGGAGCCCGGGGAGCCCTCGCAGTCGAAACGGGGCTGGCGAAAAGGCCGCTAATCGTCCCTAATCGTCTGACAATGCGTTAGCAGTGACCCACTGGTTGGACCCCTCGTGTCGCGGACTCGCCGTGACTAGATATAATGCAGCCTTGCGTCCCGTACTCCAATTACCACCGTTCCACAGACAGAGAGGGAACGGGCACCTGTTTTGCATACGCATCAGGGACCAATCAGGTTAAGTTCCACTTGATTTTATGCGGTAGCCATGCGCGACGCTCAATCTGTTTCCGGCGTGCGGCTGCACGCGCGTCCAATGCAACATCCGCGAAAGAACGTCGCCTCCTCCGACCGAACCGGAAATCAACGCGATGCGCCGACGTCCTTTTAGCGCTCAGGCTCGACTTGCGGCTGGACCGCCGTGGACGCCGGTCTGTTGGCTGCTCCTTGACGGACATTAGTCTCAGCAACATTGCTCGATGGTCCAAGAATCCAAGAGGAGGATTTTACACGGACCAGCAGACGGAAGAGCAATCTAAGCAGGCTCTCGAACGTTCCTCCCTCCATGCTTCGTCGAAGTGGAAGTGGATGAACGTGAGTTTCTCGCGAGGAAACTGGAAAAGCTCGGCTACCGAGGGTGACGCGATAGTCGGCGGGAGTCGCGGTGCGGAATTGTGCAATCGCAACCGCATTACTATCGTGTCGACGCGCGACGACTCGAAATCGAGACTTCAAGCCACGGAAATCAAGATCGACACACGCGCGCTTCCCACGCGGATTGAATTAGATCTACTCCCCGAAGAAATCGAATCACCTATTCTGCCTTGAGCGCGCACTTTTCTGCGCGGTTGAGCGCGCTGCTCCCGCTCCTGTTGCACCTCCTCGCTAGCCGCAACCTCGAGCTTGGATTAGCCAAGCACCGAGCTTCGTTTAGCCAACTTAACGCTTTTTAATCGCCAATCAGTCATTCTGCGTGCACGTTTCTTTCCTCCCCATCCGTTTCGCGACGGTTACGTCAACAGCTAGCAAACCCGCCCCTACATTCCCTCTGCGAATCTTACACCGTTGCTCCCGGATAATTAGTTGGTTCGTCGTAGCTTTTCCTTGAAGGAACCGATCGATTTTCTTTGCGTAACAAAGCTGATGAAACGACACGGATGAGTCGAAGCTGGAAACCGCAAATCGCGTCATCGGCGGTAACGCGTCCCGCAAGATTTAGAGTGTCCCGAAGTAATATTATTTACCACCGCTGTGTTGCGTAACAATCGACAAACGGTCTTAGCCGTTTTCCAGGGGGAAAAGTGCGCTACGGACGGAACCGGGGGAGTCTTTTTCCCGCGTGTTTGGGGATGAATTACGCTGTGCTTACATCACGGTTCCACTGGAGGATGTACGGGATCGGTGTCTCGTGTGGGAAGTCCAAATCGCAATTGAACACCGCGTACTCTCCCACCCCTGCGTTCAGATAATTCGGCTCCTTCTCCTCTTCCAGTATCAAGCTGTAGCTGGAAGCTGAAAAAGATGAAAAACACGCGAATTACCAGCAGCGAAACTGGCGTTACCCGCGAAAACTCGCCGCGATGGCGACGGAGGGGAGAAGGGAAGAAGGGAAGAAAGGAACAGTGTAGTCGAGACGCAGTTGGCGATAACATTGCGTGATAACCCGTGTAAAATAGCCTCAGCTAAATTTCAGCGAATTGGTTAATTCTCCGCGGTATTACGCGCGACCGTGAAGCGAGTCGGAGCTGAACGGGCGCAGAGTTCAATATCAACAGCACCAGGGGACGCGGATAGGGGAGGATTCAGGGGTTTCGACGGGACTCACCTTGGTAGCAGAGGAAGATCGCCAGGAGCTGATGGATCCGCGACGCGCTGAACATTTTCTCTCTGTTTATCCGATCTCGGTTGCGCGTATTCACCGATTACACCGTGGCTGTCTCGCGGAGAGGACGCGAGCACGCGATGCCAGAGGCGAGTCACACCTCGCGACCGACGACGGCAACGACGACGACGACGGCGAACGGAACACGGCAGCAAAACACATCTGTCATCACCCACACTCATCAACCATCGGCCACCACCTGCGACAATTAATCGGCACGCGGCACTCTCGCGATCGGGGCTCTGCGTCGCGTCGATCAGCGCTGCCGCTGGCACATCCTCAGCCTCTCTCCTCAACCGTCTCTCTCCTCTCCACCCCTTCTTCTTGGCTCTCCCTGCGCGCTGCTCTTGAGACTCACCGCCTCCTCGACGCAACTCTCATCCTCAACTCGATCGCTCCACCGAGTGCCAGCGAGTGGCCGATCAGGTGCACCCCCGGTCTCCCTTGGAGTCGAAAGGGGAGGTAATCCTGCGGCAGCGCGCTCCTCGAACGATCTGTCGCCAGCGGGATCGCCGCGGGGCGCCGGTGCTTTATCGGGAGCCGCGAAATCGAGCGAACACGATCGGGTCAGGTGCAGATTGCTGCGGAGCTGGTCCACCGTGGAACGTTCTCTCACCGAGTGCTGCAGCGGTTGCGGTGATAACCAAGTAATCGCTCCGCCTCGCTCAATCCGAGCGGATACGACGCCGAACAGCAGCGGTAACGAGCGCGGCAACCGGGAAGGGGTAACACCGGCCTACAGGGGGGGAGTGTTGTAGGGTACCAAACGATTCTGTGTCGGTGGTGTACGGCGGATAAGTGCGCTCCTCTAGCGCCGTTCCTGCGCTCCGACACAACCACATGCCGCGCACGACCCGTTCGGCCCGAAATGCACACCAGCCGAAACGCAATCAGGCTGCTTGTGGGAAAACCTGCTGTACGGCTGTGACTATTGGCGATTCAATGGCAGCATGGGCTGGCTAAGTGGAGCTTGAAGGTTTGACAGGCGCCATTGAGCGTTCCGGTCCGCGCCGGTGCCTAACCAGGCGAAATTCTCAGATCGTCAGAGAGCAATTTAGCGGAAATCGTTCCCCGGCTGGTTGAAAGAAAGTTAGATGACCTCAGAGTCTGAGGCTGCAGCGCGATCCTGTGCCGCGCACTTATTGTCAGAATCGCCCCTCGGTCTTTCGTGGCGAACGGAAGAATTAAACGCGCATTCAGCCGGCCGAGTCTGTGTCCTTTCAACGCCGCGCCTTTCGTGGTCAAAGCTGATTCGAAGGAATTAAGGTAGCTCGAGTGGCGATTAAAGGTTCGCTAAACCCAGCGGTACATAGAAACGGCCGATCCGCTGGACAGATGCGGGGCCGCGCTCTTCGAATGGGCCTAAATTTCAAGGAGCTATAACTGTCATCGATTCACTGGCAGTTGACGGGCCAATTTAATTTTATCGAATCCTTTTAGCGAACGATACTCGGCTGAGGAACATCGTCGTAGGAGCACATCTCTTCGTCATTGAGTCGCAATAGGTGTCGTTGATTGCCCCAGCGCTCTCTCCTCTTATTTATCCTCCCACCTAGCGCCGTAATTGCTCGCGGGCCTCTCGTAACGAAGACGTGCACTTCCGCCCGGGGGATATTTAGCATCGTGAGACGTTCGCCGAGAGTTTCCCGCCTGGGCTCTTGGTCTCGCGAGAGGTGCTGGGAAAAGTCAGCCACCATTCGGCGACCTGCGCTGCGAAAAGAGCAATCGGAGGACAGGAAACGATGGATTAAACGAGCTTTTTCCTGTCGGAGGTGGGGCTTTATTGAATTTCGATCAGTTCGGAGCGCTGGAGCGGGGAAGACGACGACCACGGTGACGGCGACGGCGACGACGAAACGGCACACCGGCGCGGCGGCGTAGCCGCGCGCCATTTGCGTGGGTGACCTCAGGTTACGTCACATCCGTCCCTTGCCGCATTAGCAGACTGCCCACAGCCTTGTCACGCTGTTGAGATAATGGATCCATTCGCATGGATCACGATCCAGGATTGGACGTGCCCGGGACACTGGAAATAAATGCGTGCATAATGATAGCCGACCGTATTATTTCATCGACGAGCCATAGAAGGGAACCACTTGTTCCTGGTCCACCTGCCATGCGACCAATGAATCCTCGGGAATCAGAAACGCCACTCCGTCGCGTCTGGCTCGTCTGCCGTCTGTCACGTCCAAGGTAAAGTGCCTCCGTCGATCACTCCCCGTCCCTCCGTTCCACGATACCGTGCGAGCTCGTCTCCAAACTCTAAAACTCCGGCGCGCAGAACTCAATTCCTAAGCAATCTCTGTAGATTAAGATCGCTGGGATCTCGCGTAGGAACGACCAACAGCCCCGTTAATTTTCATAGTCCGCTTGGTAATAGCCAGGCAAACGGCATCAACCCCCCCGTGCACAGGCGGCATTCCGTTATCGTGACAGAGACGCGCTCCAGTTTTTCGCTTCGTATCGAGGGAAATCATGGAAATTGCGGTAATTGCCAGTAATCAGTGCCGTAGACTTGTTGCGCAAAAGTCGTCCCTTCTTCTCGGGTTTAATGGCGGGTGTCGGCGAGCGCTGCCTCCGTGAATTGCGAGCAGACCGAGATTCCGCGTTTCTCATCTCGGCCGACGAAAATATGCGCCGCTCGCCGAGCGATTGGACGGCGGCCTCGTTACGCCCAACTGGCAATGATCTTATTGCCTTGGCCAGCAATTCCGATTCCACGGATTTCTGGAAAACCCTCGCGCGACGTCTCTTAATCGCGTCTCCCGACGGCAAAGCGGCGAACTCTTCGCCGCGTATTTCTTACCTCCCGATCCGGCCCTCGCGAGAGTTCCGTCGATCGACGCCAGTGAGCGGAGAACGTGCTCGGTGCAATGAAAATACCACGAGAGGCAGATTTCTAAAATAACGTTTGTATTTATTAAATTTGAATGTTATAATCTATGGTATAGGTATATATTATATGCGATGCTAACGTAAAATATTATATTGATACACGATAATATTATATATTATACACTATATCGGTGTAGGCATAGTTTTCCGTTTAAAAAGCCGAGCGACGCGTTGGATTTACTGAGAACGTAAATCGAACTTTACTCGATACAGCTCGACACCAGACGAGTGCGATGTGCGAATATCGCGTGCCCTTCGTGCGTGTATATTAGGGTGGCTCTTATTTTCGACTTTTGAATTTTCTTCGGGGCACCCTCCAGAATAGTTTGAGCTTGATCGGATAACGGGAAAAGGTGCCCCAGGGCACTTGAACATTTAAATCATTATTTAACAGCTCGCGAAGTCAATTTTATATAATTTCCTCCAAGTTATTGATTAAATACAAAAATATGTCAGACAAAAATTGTAGATCCGGACAAGGATCATCTTTTATGTTTTATTACTTTTTCTCGTGCGACAAACGATTTTCGAGAAAAGTCCGAAAAACTATAAAAAAACTTTGTTTCCTCAAGATTTGAAAGTTTAAATGCTACTAGGACACTTTTTATTTATGAAGGCGAACAAGAAAATGGAATTTTTATTTGCGAGGACTATTTTTTAAACATCTAGGGGGGCATGTACCGAAATATGCGAAAAAGATAAAAGAAAAATTTTTTCTTATTTTTAGTGTTTGATATGTCATGAATGTTTCCTGAAAATGTGGGACCGATATTATAGACTCTATATCTTCGATATTTTTGCGAATTCCGGTCCCACATTTTCAGGAAACATTCATGACATATCAAACACTGAAAATAGGAAATTTTTTTTTATCTTTTTCGCATATTTCAGTATATGCCCCCTTAAATATTTAAAAATAGTCCTCGAAAATAAAAATTCGAGGGGAAAAAAGTATTTTTTTTTTAGTTTTTCGGACTTTTGTTTGACATATTTTTTTATTTAATAAATAACTTGGAGGATATTATATAAAATCGACTTCGCGAGCTGTTAAATAATGATTTAAAAGTTCAAGGGCCCAGGGGCACCTTTCCCCTTTATCCCATCACGCTCAATTTTCACACAGATGTTTTTTTAATTATTGGAACTATTCTGGAGGGTGCCCCGAAGAAAATGTTGAAAAAAACTTTTACCAAGAATAAATAAGAGCCACCCTAAATATTGTATATATACTATGCATCTGCATATCTGCAATGGTGTCTCGGTGTTCGCGCGTCGCATACTTCTAGAGGGGATTGGAGTGAAAACGTAGACATGTACCCCACACACAAGTACTCTCTCCTTTTTTTTTCCTTTCAAATGTCGCTTTATTTTTCATTTTATTTGATAATAAATTGTTCTACAATTTGTCCTAGGTTAGTACGTCTTGGAGTTTCTCGTGGGGAGAGGTTCGCGAGAAAGCATTAGGTCAATCAATAAAACGGTGAAGAATGGAGGTGAATAGCGAGCACTCGCGAATGTGACGAACGAAAACGCGGTCCCTCTTTCGTGTCTTCTGCTTTTGCTCTCTGTTTCGTATCGCGCTTACAGGACGAAAAGGGGCCACAGGCGAAAGTAGGTGGGACAGACGGTCAGGACAGAGGAGCGTGGCTGTGCGTGCAATCAAAGCGATTTCACGGCCGAACGGCGGGGTAATGATAATTTCGATGTTGCTGCGTGGTAATCGAGGATTCTATCGATAGACTACGAAATCTTCGCGATTCCCGGTCCCTGCTGCGATTGTAAATTTTAGCTGCCGAAAGAAAGGAAGGCCGATGCCCGGTGGAGATAGTTGCGCTCGACGGAGATGAGAAGATCGCAGCGCCGATGGAAAGCAAGTACGCGAGAGCCATAGCAGTTCGATGCGAAAACGTAGGATCGATCGGACGATCGAGGGTCTATCCGCGTTTCCCTGCGCAGTCTGACCTCTTGGCGCGCGTTGACTCGTACTACTGGCTCGCAACGCTTCGCGATCGACGGGGCTCCGTCACTAATTGCCGGCACGATCACGATCGCGGCGACGGCTGGTCGTACGCCTCGAAGCAGCGACGATTTGGTCGTGGTAACCGACGGAGGCGACGGGGGACGGGACGGGGCGAACGTGAACGGAAAGGAAACGTAATCGTTGGAACGTAACGGCGGGCCGATCGATCCACTCTCGCGCGATCCCCATAGACCGTCGGAATCTAACGGTGCGCGTGTACCTTTCTGCCACGCAGCTCTTAATTCGCGAACGTTCTGCTCCGAGGGATGAGAGAATTTTCACTCGCGACTCTGAAAAATATGCTATGCCAGATGGCTTTCAGGTACGTAAAGAGCGAATACCTAAATTAATTTCATCCGTATCCGGCGGTACGTTCGCACTCGCTCGAATTCTAAATAAATAACGCGACGTGGGTGTGATCGCGAACGCAAAGAAAGCCGTGACGATGATTCGAGGTAGACAGAGAAGAAGGTGGAAGTGTAGAATAAGAGATGGTGAGATGGAAATGGAACTCGAGATGGAAATCGAAATCGGCGAAGTAGATTGGGGAGAAGAAGATGGCCGTTCATTTTTCTTTTCTTTTGCTTGGAACGAAAGGAATAGACGTAAAACGAAGTTTGTCGATAATGATTGTTGATGACGAACGTTACACGAACGAATTCACGATTCAACCATATTATTCACTTAACACGCGATCGCGCGAGACCATTGTCCATTAAACTCGTTCTATATCGTAACCTCCTTCGCTTCTCGATCTCTGTATACACATATACATTATTCCTCGCTAAATCTCATTTTGCCACTTGGTTGGTGTGCCGCGCGATAACACTCGATTCTCATCCGCGGCACTCGCGATCGTCGAAGATACCCTCTCTCTTTCGTCGCTCTTCGATCCACCGATCGTCCATTCTCGGCGCGTCCTCTTGAGATCGTTGTATCTAACTATGATATATCTACACGTTACTTATATGCCTATATCGATTGGTTGGTTTCTCCCTTTCTCTCTCTCTCTCTCTCTCGCACGCTCGCTCGCTCGTTTTCGTCTCGTTCGACAGGCGTCTAGAACTCTGGACGAACGAGAGGTCGCGGGTCCGAGGGAAATCGGGGAAAACGTCGGTCCACGGAGGCGATCGATCGACGTTCCCGATCCCCTCTGTGTGTTCTTGGCTCGATATCCATCTCGGCTGCATCTACGTGGTAGCGTGACCTCGCCGAGTTTCGCAGCTATCGAAGAGGCAGCGAGTAATTCGACTCGATCGCGGCCGTTGGACGTACAAAAAGATTATTGATCGATCTCTTGTTCCTTATTCTCGCGGCGATTGCGGACGCGCCTCGACGGCGTCCTGAAACGTTACCACGTAGATCGCGTGTAGATCTCGCAACCTGGGGCAGATCTCTGTGGCCGATCGACGCGCGCGTCTCTAACTCGATTATTATGATACAACCGCGGCGATTCGATCAGAAGCTTGTGGGTGGCACGATCACACGCTGGCCCCTCGGCTGTTCGTGGCTTTCTCTCTCTCTCTCTGGCTGTCAGAATCTCGGGTAATAGTAATTAATTTAACGAATTAATCGTCACCGCGTTCGTCGTTCTCGTTGATTAATACGCTACACGCTACGGTTGTTTACGATTTACAATATCAATTAATTATCAAATTTTTAATTCAATCATTAGAATTACTTTAGAATATTGGTACTCTTACGCGTCACCTCTGTTTATAGTATCTTTCTTTCTTTTCATTTATCTCGCGCTCACTTTCTCTCTCTCTCTCTCTCTCTCGCTCGCTCTCTCTCGCTCTCGTCATCCTCACAACTAGTCACGCGTTCTCATCGGAACGCTCTCGTCTCTAAGTATAATTTTCCGCGTCTCTTCTTCTCTCAGTCTCTCGGTCTCCTCTCATACTCGTACGCGCGGCCACGCGCGTACACACATCCGCGCGCGCACGCATATATCACACTCGCACGCAGCCTCTCGCGCACGCATCCAGAGGATTACATTTTTAACGAAAATTATACAGAGCGTCCTGCCCCGACGGCGTGTCCGCGTGTCGTTCTGCACGTAGTCGGTTGGTTGAACGGTTCGTCGAAGTATAGTTGAATCGTGAGTAGGGCCCTTGCTAATATTTATATAATATAAGTATGTATAATATGTACGTATAAATAAGTGTTTGTACTATAAAAAAAAAGTAAAATGTTGAGACGTCGAGGGAGGGTGGTTGGGGGGCGGGGTCGGGGAGAATCATCGCGCTGCGGCGCGGCCCGAGAGTGTTCGATTCTCTCTGTCTGTCTCTCTGTCTCTGTGCCTCTGGTGAACGTAAAAGTCGGGAGGGAACCGAACCAGGCCAACGATAAGAAGTAGAAGAAGTAGAGGAGGCGGAGGAGGAAGGAGCATAAAAGTTGCGATAACTCCGTGGAACGCTCGAAAGGGAAAAGGATCGTTTAGGTCGCCGAGTTCCAGTCGATCGAGATTAGCCCGTATTTCATCATCGAACACTCTCCGGGCCGTCCACGAGCTTCGACCTCGACACGAGATGATTTAATACAATGCGTTTGGTGAGAATTAGGTGAGTCTCTCGAAGAACGCTTTTCGTGTATGCGCGTGTATCACGTGTTTCTCTATCATTCGTATAATATCTCTTGCTCTCTCTCTCTTTCTCTCCTTGCGTGTACGTGTCGCTTTGTGTCGCTTCCTGTCGCTTCGTATCGATTTACACGTGTCCCCCGTGTGTAACCTGTACGTATACTCGTGTTGCGTGTACGTGTGCGCGTGTGTGTGTGTACGTGTGATTCTTATTACTTTTTTTTTTATATTCTTCTTTGTTTTGCTAATGCACGTGGTCTGGGCCGGGTAGGGCTGTGCTGCCACGCGAGTGCACGGTTCGCGGTTTTCCTTCGACCGGAGGGGGGAGGGCCTCTTCTTCCCGCGGCGCGGCGGGACGAGGAGACGGAGCGGCGGAGTCTCTTTGGTTGGCAGTTCGTCGAGGAAAATGCGTTCGCTCGCCGAGCAAAAGAGGCCCCGGTTATGTGTACGAGACACGTAGAAAAGGCGGCGACGCGGGCGGCGGCTGTGTCGCGTGTGACTCGGTTTGATCACGGGTAGGCGTGCACGCGCGTGTACGCGAGCCGCCGTGGCCGGCCGGCCGAGCGCGCGCGCGCGCGTAGATTCGAAGAACGTTACTTATGTATTCTCGTTTTTACGTTGCTTAAGAAAAATTATTGTGCCGATAATATGTTGGGTCGCTAGCGAAACCCTAAACAGGCAGTGCAGTACGAGTGAGTCCTTAAGCAATCTCGAGGCAAGCTTCGGCCTAATATCACGTTTCACGAGTCCATTTGCTCATCGATATAATTACTTGGTAGTTTCTCGTGTATATTCTCTCGGTGTACGTATGTGTGTATATTGTATAGATGTGCCCCTCCGTGTGCGTGTATACATGGTAATTCTTCGGTTATCTTTACGTGTACGTGTGTATGTGTGTGTGTGTGTGTGAGTTTCATCGCTTCGCTTCATTATTTTCTTGTTTGTTTATTTGTTAATTATCACTTACAGTGTACGATTAAGATTAATCTTACGTGTCGTTCTTTAAAAGGTATGTATACGGAGCACGGTACAGTTTCTTTGGAGTATCATGCCGGCGTGCCTTACCATTTCTGCCTGAAATCTCTTCGCACTTTCCCTTTCTCTCTTCTCCGTCTTTCCAAGAATTGTCAGTCGGGAATATTCTGTTGCCGCCTCTCGAGGCGAATTTCCGTCGAGATCCTCGAGCGAGCATCCTCCACTTGCTTGCGTCTCTTCGTGTCCTCATTCGTCGGACCCCTGACGGCCGCTACCCCTTGTCATTGTTCTACTTTATAATATTAGTATCGCTAAAAATCGCGGTCCTCCGAATCGGACGTAGGCGTCGTTGGTACGCGCGGGATATGACCAAATAACGATCGTCAGGCTCGAATCGTCCTCCGCGCCGAGTCGCTGGATCCTCCGTCGCGTGGATCGTTCGGCTGGCCTCGTCGCTCCTCCTCGGATCGGCAACGATCGGACCCCGACGACGTCCGCTTAACGGCTTAACGTACAGTTCTACCACGTTGGTTGTCGCGCTGGCGAGAATTTGTGTATCCTGAGCTGACGGGCGTGTGTATAACAGCCTTCTTTAGTTTTGTAGATGGTTGCCCAGCTGGAGTAGAATTGACTTGAGGTTGCCTACACTGGTATATCGCGTACGGTGATTCTCGTTGTGCTTTGACAGTTGGTCTCCGATGACAATCACGGCGACGTCCGCGTGGGATCGCGTCTCGCGTAGGTAATTAGTGTAATTAGGTATCGTCACAGCCGGGGAGCCGGGATCTGCTGGGTTGTCTCGGGATCGCTCGTCCCTCCCTTTCCATCCAACACCTTTCCAGACGTCCTTCGCGTTCCTTCCGCGTTCCTCGGGAGCAATGTTTCCCAGGTAGCGATTGGTCCGTTCGAGTAGCGAACCAGAACAGGTACCGGATGATCGAGCTATGGAAATCCATCGATGTGGTAGCCTAATACTAGTGAACAGTGTCGTCAACACGCGCTCTCCAAGTGCGCGCTCTGCCTCCTCCTCGCCTGTCGCTGCCGGAACTGATGGAACTCGGCCTTCATCGCCTGCACCCTGGCCTCGATGTTGTCCCTGCTGTATCTCGGCGTCTGGTGATGAACCGTGTGCACCTGGTGCATGTGCGGCACGTGGATGGTGTGTATTTGGTGCACGGGTGGCCTCTCCTCCCTGGTCGGCGTGGAGGCGGACGTGGGGGTTGGCGTGCACGAGACAGGGTCGAACTCGTAGTGGCCGTCGACGCTGCCCGCGTCCACGGCGTTCTGGATATGAGTATGCCCGACTTTGGCAGGATCCTGAAGCTCCAGCCACCGTCCAACCAGGGGCGGTGGCGGGGGCCTGTAAGGCGGAGGCCTCCATTCGGCCACGGTGCTGCCGCTCCTCGAGCTCTGGTTCTGTTGCGAGGTGTTCTTGCTGCCGAAGCCGGAGCTGCTGGACCTGCTCTCGGGCGAGGTCTCCAGGTCCGGGGACGCTGCCAGTTCCGGAGCTGACCTCGCGTGTCTCGCGTGCCTAGGGGGCAGCCTGGCCCTGGGCCTGCCCGCTGTTTGAGGCGGCGAGGACGTGGCCAACGGCTGAACAGGCACGAACCTCCTGGACTCGGCGTGGATGGCTTTTAGCGAGGGCAGCTCCTGGCTGTATCGCTGGTGCATGCACCTCAGCTGGAGATAGTCGGGCGGCGTCGGGAAGGAACGTTCTCCGGAGGATGGTTGCCTGACCGAGCTGAGATCGCTGAAGTACAGAGGCGTCCAGGGCACCTGGCCACCGCTCGGTGAACTGGCGAGGAACCTGGGCGACGATATCGTGCAGATGGCCGGCGCGATCCTCCCTAACGAGTTCACCGTCCCGTGCTGGTGTACGGACGCCAGTCCCCCGTTGATGGAGACGCCGCTGCCGTCGGACCTGAGGCTTAGCTGGCTGGTGCCGACCAGCGGCCGCCTCCACGAGGACTTGAGCCGTTGCTTCGGGAGGAAGCCGCCGTCGTCGCTGCTCGACGCGTCCAGGATGCTGTTGTTCGCCGAGCTGAGCACCGAGTCCGCGACGACGAAACGGCCGTCAGCCGCGCGGGAGATCTTACCCAGCGGTCGATCGCGGCACGAGTCGGGCGTGTCAGGGCTCAGGATCTCCCGCAGGAGATTTAGACCTGGTACTCGGCTTTTTCTAGGTCTACGGGTGGGACAGAACGAGCGTTAGAGAGATCGTTGCTGTGGCGATTGGCGGCGGCGAACGCGTTCAACGCCGTCGGAGGAACTTGTTAGCGCGCGCTTCGCCTCCGCAGAACCGAATCAAACTTGTGCCTTCTTATTGGAGCGTTCAGCCTCGCGACACGATCGAGGTGCTTGGTACGAGATTGCAGCGGTTAGCACCCTGGGGCCACGATTCCATTCGGTTCTGAGGACGAGACGGCACGTATCGCGGATAGAACTCCTCCTTTCTATAGAATCTCACCCTCCGACGAAGTTGAACGATCGCCGATGTACAGCAAGAGCGTGCAACAACCACGTAAGAACACGCAACGTTAACACGAACAAAAAGGAAACAAGGAGCTAGTTAAGAAACAAACAAAATAACGAAAGGCAGACGTACAAGTTGAACGTACAAGGTAATAGTTAAGAATTAATTAGGTGTACGTATGTAATAACGAATAACGGATGCAGGCAGGGAGGGCATGCTCATGCGCATTCCGGTGCACGAGTGGTCGGGCGTGAAGTGGGGTTGTGGGTGGGTGGGCGTTGCCAGTGACTGGATCTTTCTTTCTTTTTTTTTTCCTTTTTTTCTTATGCTCTTTTAAAATATCTTTTCTTATTTTTTCTTTTTTCTTTTTTCTTTTTTAAGATCTCTGCCCAATATATATGTATATATATATATTTTTTTAGTGATAGCAATCGTGGATTTAGGTGCTCCGAAACTCGTCACCTTTTCTCCTCCTTCGGGTCCGGCAGCAAGGAAAGATGGGGGAGAGAGAATGTTGTAACACAACGATTACATTCACAAAAAACAATATCGTGGCGATAATGATATAAGAAATATAACGCTAAATAACCGAACGTTACTTCTAGGCGGTGGTGTTTAGGGAGCAAATAGATAACGTCTTCCCGTCTCGGCGGGGGAGGGAGGGGTGTCGGTGGCTCGCGGCTCTCGATTTCACAAAGCCGCGGGATTCTCGCGCGTCTCGTCGGCCGCGCGGAAAGCATTTCCAACGGAAGATACGGAACAAAGGGCGAAACTTAAAGCGTATCCCGCGAATGAATGGCAGATGACAACACTCGGTACGGAAAAAAGAGAAATTAAAGAGGGACATAGTATAGGTAACAGACAACGACAGTAAGGAACAGATATTATTATTGACAAAAAGGGAAGAAAGGGGTTCAAGCATATTCAGACAAGAATGTTCGTCGGCCCCGACGAGGGACCGACATGAATATACAATGAAAAGTCGTGTCTGGATGCAGTTCAGGGGGTAGAGCCGCAGTGAGAGCGGCTTACCTATGCTCTCTTTGCTTATGTCCGTGTGTTCGTGTGTGAACGCGTCATTTTACGGCTCGTCTAAATTCGATAGACTGGAAACAGCAAAAGAATACAACAAGTATCGGTTAAAAAATTTCGATCGATGGTAAAGCACCCCGCTGATTACTATCGCAATACAGTTGGATTGCCTTTCTCTTTGTCATGCTTCAGTCAAAGTGTGTGACATGCTACGTGAGAAGAAAATAATCGGAAAGCGAACGTTTCGTTGACAGTCTCGTGACCGAGATCGTGAATGTGAGGTAGAAAAAGAAGGGTTAAAAGGTGAGAATAGACGGCCAGGACCGATACTGACAGATTCCGTAGATCGCGCGGCGAATCGCGGGGCGATCCGCCCCGCGACCGCGACGCGACCGAGGCGATGACGTGAACAGCGTCTGCCGGGATCGGCCCGTGGTACTCTTAGAAAAGGAAGCAAGCTACCGGTCGATATCTTCGATAACAATTATCTTTACGGTGCATCTACGAATATAGAAATCTTCCGCGAGATTCGTGGAATCTTCACTATTCGAGCAAAAGGGATGGAAGTGACCCCGATGGTTGGCTGGCATATAGAATCCGTAGCGTTCGAGTGGCATTCTGCCGTCTGGTTCGTTAGGGGATGCAACCATCGGCTCACTTGGACCTCGGGCATCGTCTATCGATTGAGCGAGTGGCACAACGGGAGACGACAAACCGCTATAGTCGGACGGTCGAATGAACGTGAGTGATGGTGATTTCGGTGAGCGAAGTGGATGGCAATAAACGAGTGAGCGATAGTATGTAGAATGTAAGTGAAGAACGGTGGAAAGAAATGAGAAGTGAAGAGTTTTATGTACGTGTCTGGCAGATGTAAAATAAAGGAAACGTGAGTTTGATGACTGTACGATGATTACTGTAGAGGCGAGATCGAGCATGAGCATTGATTGACTGCGACTGGGCGCGTTATGACAGAGACGGTTCATTTCGTAATGCAATGCCACGAACTAGCCTCGTTCGCCAGCCTCGGACAGTTGCGCAAAACAAGCAATGTGTCTCGATAAACGATCGACACTTCATGTATGATGTCTATATATGTATATAAATTTCTGTATACATATATATATACGTGTATGCGTTGGTATACGCACACACGTCGCGTACAAGCGTGTACTTTGAACTGTAACAAGGTTCGTTGCAACTACTGAACATCTACCGTCTTGCCTCGTCCCTTATCTATGTACTCCCTAAGTCCGCCGAACGAAGGTATTTAGAAGGTACTGACTGGATGTTACTAGTGTGACTCCTAGCTGTTATTGCCTGTATTGCTGATCTCATCTACAGTCATGACAATCATCCTAAGTAGTAGATAGTAGATGGTAGTGGTAGATTAGTAGTAGGTCCTAGCAGGTAATATTGCAGAGCTGTAGTCTCGCACAGTAGGTGGTAGTAGTAGTAGTTATGGTAGCAGTAGTAGTAGTAGTAGTAGTAGTTTAGTAGTAGTAGTAGTAGTAGTATTAGTAGTAGTAGTAGCGGTGGTAGTAACAGTAGGTAAGTTGTAGTAGTATTAGTAGTAGTAATACTGGCAAAGTCCTGGACAAGTCCTAGCGGCAAGTGAGCGTTTGCTCGCTCGATCGATCAACGACGAACCACGAGAGTATCGATCGGATCGTCTGACCGATCGACGGGCCGATCGTTTTGGCAATAGGTGTTTCCAGACACACACAAACACATACATGTATACCGTCGGCGAGATCTTAGTTTCGTGGTCTCGGCAGCAACCGTTGTCTCGGATACGTAGTAGTAGTTGTGATGGTAGTAGCGGTAATAGTAGTAGTAGTAGTAGCAGTAGTAGTAGTAGTAGTAGCAGTAGTAGCAGTAGTGGTAGTACTTGGTTTATTTTCAGTGTGGCTAGCGGAGGTTAGGCTTACTGTTCCGCCTCTCTATGATAAACACGCTCTCGTAATCTCGATTATCGAGGTGGAGCGCGTGATGGTCACGATCACGGTTCGAGGGGGCCTGCTCGTGGACCGGCTCCGAGGTGGCAGTGGCGGGGGTGGTTACTTGCGTAGGAAGTGGTGGTTGATGAAGAGGTTGTGGTGGTGGTGGTGGTAGTTGCGGATTCAACGGGCTGCAACGGGTCAGCGTCGAGACTGACTCGCCGCACGCGTTTAGATTTGTCGACCTACAGAAAACACAGAGAGAGAGGAGGACAAGAGACGCCCACGTTTTCATTTCTAGCTCTTCTTCCATATTCTTTCTCTTTTCTTTTCTTTTTTTTTTCTCTTTTTCTTTTTCTTTGCTTTCATTGTTCGCCTTAGCGCGCGTTTCCTTCGCGATACTTCTATCGTTTCTATCGCGATTGCGGCGCGCACGAGCTACGGTGGGAGAGAGATAGAGAGAGAGGGAGAAAGAACCCGAGCAATTTCAGGCTGGTCGGAGTGGTCTTTGTGTCGCAGCTACCGCTCGATTCGTTCCACTTGCTCTGCCATTCACTTCCACTTTTCCCCGTGAAAACGTCCGGACATTTACCAAAGACCGCTCCGAGCTCTTTCTCTCCGAAGCCTCTCGATCCCCGGCAGAACTCTCTAGCACGCGTTGGCTCTCTTCTGATCCTTGCTCTGATCGCGATCCGCGATCCTCGATCGTCGGTGGTCGAGGTTCGTCCAGGGCCGTATTCGTAGTCCGCGCTCTCGTTCTTTCGTGTCGTCGCACCCTCTGTCACCTTTAATCCGCCTGGATCCCCCGAACGAGATCGCCCTTTCATCTACGCGTATCAGAAGCGATACGAGAGAAACCGCGACTACGAATCCGGGCCTGCGAGTGAAAATCTTGGCAGTGGCTGAACCGTCCAGCCCGTTCTGGATATACGTGTAGGTATAAATGTGCATTATCGGTTCGTATCGTGAACACCCGCGGGGAGAAACGCGGATGATGGCACATGTGCATACTCGCCCGAGGGATACGCGTGTCCATGTAAACCGAAAGATAGGGGGGGGGGGGCTTATCGCGAGGGTGGCGACGGCTGTTGGTGCAGGGTCGCGGGGTGAACCGTGAAAAATGCAGTGGGAAATATTTGACGATCGCTGGAGCGTCGCTCGCGAATATTTCTCTGCGCGGTACACACTATATTGGATCGCAAGCCCGATTCGAATTACATAATTTCGATTGCTCGATACCATTTGTTCGCGGGCAAACCCACTCGGACCACTTACAAATATTGTACGCCGCATTTCCGCCGGTTTAATATTATCCGCGTAAATATCGGACGAGCATTAAATTACGTTAATGCAAACATTTATGGTGAACGGCAGCTGGTGCAGGCGCAGCGTTTATAATACTTTCATGATTAACCGAATATCGAGAGTTCCCCGATTTGGAGTTAAAGCCTCGAGGGGGACGGGGGCGGTGCGACGGGGATATGGATGCGCTTTTCCGGCGCGGACAACCTCGCGATAAGCCCCGCGTGGAAGCCGAGGGGGATGATTTGGACGTGTCAGCGATCCCGAGTAAAAGGTTCGATAAAATAACGCGGATAAACGAGGAGGGAGAGGGGGTTGGGGCGGGGGCTCGGGCGTCAATGAAAATGAGGGAGGGTGAATGAATTATCCGCGTGATAATCACCCCCGGCTGGCGGCCGATGGGTGAACGAACGGAAATAAAAAGCGGAAGGGAAAAGAAAGAAGAGAAAAAGAAGAGAAGGGAAAGAAACGGGCGTCGAACGACAAACGAAATGGCTCGTCGCGTGGAAACAAAGGCGACATACGATCCAGAATAGGCATCACTGCAGTCGTATTGTGGACTTTTGGATGCCACGATGGAAATCATAATAGTCGGCTGAGTACCCGCTACTACACGTGCAGTCCGCCTGGCGTGATTTCAAAGCTGAACACCTCGGTTATCGAGGCCGATTTTCATATGTATATGTATGGCGTACGTACGGTTTCGTCGGGAGAAATGCGATGACGCCGGCTCGGCGTGTCTCGAGAATATCTGTTTTTTTTTTCTCTCTCTCTCTCGTCGTCGTTCGTTGACTCTGTTCTCTCTGTTCCGTTTCGTTTCGTAGCGTTTCGTTTCGTTTCGTTGCGTTGCGTTTCGTTTCTGCTGGTCGTGTCGACGGAAGCTGCACGCTAACGGGACGGAAGACGGGCGCGAGATTCGAGAGCGAACCGCGCTTGGTCTGGTCCATCGCGTAACCGAGATTAAAGGTACGAGGAAACATTCCAACTGCCTGGAATCCCTTCAGGGAGAGGAGAGCAGGCTCCACCGATTTCGAAATGATATTTTGGCCTCGCGGACCAGGCCCAGCGCGAAGGTATCGCTCGTGCTCGAACAAGTGACTGTCAGTGGACCACGTTCTCCACGACCATCGACACGGATCGTCCTCCAACCTCGTCCAAAATACCTCTGCTGCTGCGGTTTAGTCTGCCGTTTTTAGCGATTACGCGACACGTATCTACGGGCTAGTGTTGTGTCATGGTTTGTATGGCGCAAGATCAAAAGAGGGTTCCTTTCGTCTTTCGTTTACTTTGTACGCGTTCCTTCGCTTCGTTCGTCCTTATTTTCGCTACACTTTTTGTCGTTCCGACTGAAGGCAAGTGACAGCTGTTTCGTTGAAGTGGATCGAGACGACGGGAGGAGAGAACAAGAAGACTCCCTCCCACGTCTCTCTCCTGGCTTACGAGTTACTTCAGAGACACGTTACCAGAAAATAGTACCCGTTCGTTCCGCTTCGGCTGCGAGTCCTGACGAACTTTTGCTAGCGCGGCACTCTCTCGGCGCTTGGGCACCGGTATTTCGATTTCCTCGCGCTGTTATCGAACGAACGTGATACCATTATCGCGCGAATATTATCTCTCGATAGTTTCCGCGATAATATAAATGTATATGCGTAATCGGGTATATAGCTGGAATATTTTGTCAGCTATTGATTACTCGTGAGAGGTTTCGTAAATGCTTGCGGTGCTTCGGTCGCCTAATGCTCGTAAGAGGGGGTGGAGTGGTCTTAATTGCTAGCTCTGGCTAAACCTAAGTGATGTATATCTCTTCGAGGTCGCATCTGCCCCGACTCCTGTTTCGTTCTTATCGTAATCCAGGCGCTCCTTTCCTCGGAAGAATGGGTAATAATGGAGAGAAATTCTCAGAACTATGCAAGCTCCTGGCAGCCACAGTCGCGGTTGCCGGGCGCAGATGCGACCTCATCGGTCTACGTCCTCGAATTGACATTAAATCTTGGAGGGGTCCCCGTGTGGGGATGAGAAAAGTTAGGTGAAACGGAACCTGTATGGAGAAACGGAAGGTTCTGTGATGGACACTCACTTTTTCAAAGGCACTGTTCCCTGGGGCCCCTGCCCTGCGCCGTTCCTGGCGTCGGTGACCCGGCAGGCCACCATACTATACGCTGAAAGCAGTTCTACAATGTTAGAAGATTATGTTAACTAAGCAGGCGCTCGAGTTGACAGGTGCTCGCCCAGCTCCTGCGTTACCAGATCGTCGTTGCCTCCTTCCACAACGTTCCTCTTATCTCGCGTTGCCCGTTCAACGTCCCTATAAACCGACACGCATTCGGTGGAAGGAGACGACACGACCAGAGAGCCCAGGCGCAGGCCGGAGCTTGAAGAAACAGCGACGAATGGACGCGTACGCCTCTCGGTGTCCCTGCCCTACCTTTCTCCTGTTTTCGTCTCTTCCGCTTATTGCATATCTTCACCGCGCATATGCTGAGGATGATCGCGACGATGAAGAATAGAATACCACCGACGACACCCGCGGTGATCGCCTTGTGCTTCACCCGGGCAGGCACCGGGAATTTCACCTGCTCGCTGGCGCCGTAGTTGGTCGCCGAGTTGGCGAACACTTGGAAATAATAGGTCCTACCACCGACCAGATTCTTCACTGTGCTCGCCGGGGCGCCATGAAACAGAGAATCGTGAAAACCAATCTGCTCGTTCTGCGATACTTGCTTGGCGGAGTTATCGTTGGGTTAGCTTGAAATTAATCGATCAATTTCAGTCGACACAGGGTGGAAACTCGGATGTTAGAAAAGTCTCGAGCGACGTCCAAGGATACGTACCCAAGTAGCTGGTTTCGTCGGGTCGGATTTGTCCCTTGTTGAGCGTTTTCCAGGGTCCGTCCGTCTTGTACTTGATGGTGTAGTACTGAATGAGGTGATTGCGATCCACGGGGGCTTGCCAGGTGATGAGGAACCCGTTACTGATCTCTGTCACCGTGAGATTCTTGGGAGGACCTGGCTTTGGTCCTGGCGATTTAAATCGGATTAGCAATGGTGGGGCGGGCCGGGACAGCCTAGATAGATGCACGAAGTGCAAACTTCTTTCTCGCCTAACGTTCTGTATTTTGCTCGATCCTGAACGCTACCCCAAGGCGATAACGTTTCCCCTCCAGCTGCCCTGCGCTGCGCGCTCCAATTCGCGAATTGGGATTACTGCTCGCTAGTTTAGCTAACGAATGAATGCCGGAAGTAAATTAGACGGCAACGTTATGCATGCGCGCGGTGACGAAAGAAGATGACCTCACGCGTCTCCGATTTCATCAAGAAGTTGCATCAATATCGTTCCACGGTCGTGCGGTGCCGTCATCGTCGTCCGCGCAACGTTCACCACTGGTTCAAGATCCACTTTGCCAACGTATCGTTTAATTCACCCCGGCCAGGCAGAGAGATAGCGAGAGAAAGAAGGGAGAGATATAGAGAGAGTGTGTGAGAGAGAGAGAGAGAGTTCGAAACGTAACAATCGGCAGACGAGAAGTCGTTGCCACCGTTACGATATTCGCGATTATTTGCGAACGTTAAACAATGCCCCGGCAGAATGCGATAAATTTTCAGGATGGAAAAATACACAGGCACGCGCGACGCGGTTCGTCGGAACGGCCGATATTTCCGCGATCGTTTCTGCGGTATTTACAATGTCCGTATTTGTTAACTTCATTTCCGCGCGCGTGCACGTTGCGCCGAATAAATTCGACGACCGCACGCGGGCGGCGAGTGGCGCGCATTAGGAAATGTGCAAACGAGGGAAATATAGACGCGAGTGCGGGGCACACATCCCCCGTGTCCCTTTCATTGTGCGGCTATAAAAATATAAATGGGTTCTCGATGGTGGCGTACGCTGCGCCCAGGAACAGCGCGGATAACTGAAACACGCCGGGTATACGCATTGTACTCGCGAAAAGCTTTTCACCGAATGTAACGGCAACGAGTCGCTGCAATTAATTCGCCCCGGTCGAATAGAACCCTTCCTCCCGCCTCCACCCTCCCGCCTGGTCCTCTGGCCGCCGTTTGCCCAGGTGAAGCGGAACCTTGCGCTGTTGTTCGGTCGTTGCCGTTTCGCCAGTCGCGTCGTCGTCGAAATGACGGACACCCGGCCGAAACGAAACTCGGTACCTGCACCCTTTGAACGCGCACCTCGGCCCGAAATACGAGCAATCGTTCGGCGCCCATCGAGGCACAATCGAAATATTTAATCGCGAAATGAAAGCGTCCGGGCCACCCCGTTTTCGTTATTCACTCGATACCAACGAACACAATTTATGCAATTTAATTTCGCCGGCCGAACGGCTCGCAAACAGGCTCAGCCTCGAATCTTCTTTACGACCTTCCCCGTTACCCCCGGTTTACGCTGCAGCTCTGCAAAGAGCGAGGGAAAGTACGAGGGAGAGACGATGTCAGGGGAAAAGTCAACGATATACGCGACGGAAATCAAGGGGGGGAATAAGTTCGCAGGGGAACCGGAGCGGCTGAATTAAATGCTCCATTAAACGTAATCGGGAGAGATATGAAAGAAGCAAGTGCAATAAAGAAGGAATTACGTAGGTACGGCTGGCGAGGAAGAATGCGCGACAACAGAAAGATGAGGAAGGACAAATAAAAAGAAAAGTCGATACCTTTTGGGCGCATGATTGGCGGGAACGCTGGGTTGCCGGTGGAATCGGTCGGTAATATGAGAGTATTATAATCTAAGATGTCTGAAACGAGAGAAAACAAAAACGGCAAACGTGAGAAATGAAGAGGAGCTTTGGGGCTGGGGGTTGGGCAGGGGTTGGGCGTGCCGTAATAACGGGTCGTCGAGGGCGAACGGGACCGGAGGAGATCCTCGCGAATCCGATCCACCGGAATTCTCGTTAAGCTGGCTGTAATCGCGTTACTCGAGGCAGGCTAACGAGTTTCGAGACCGCTGATGCGTGGACAGCGACGACGGATGGGGACGGAAAAAGGCAGAAATTGAAGGGCGGGGATGAAAGGTCGAGGGAGCACGTGTACCGACAACATACGCACGGAAATTCAGCCTCGAACGGACATTATTAGCGGGGATCTCTGGCCCCGACGCGCTATTAATATGGAAATGTTAGGAATACGGGGGGCACGGTTCCGCGACGGCCTCGCGGGACTACGCACCGCGCACAGACGCATCGAATAAAGATTCGCGCGATAGCGATTTACGAGGGCGGAGAGCCAAGGGAGATCGGCGGACCTTCCGCGGCCCCTCGCTTCCGCGAAAGGATACCGGATAAAAATCTGCACGGCCGAGTCGGTGGAGGAGAAATCGAGGCACCGTGTATACAAATGGAAGGCAATGAACCAGTGGATTCGGGGGAAGGAAATAAAAGCGGAAACAGAATGAACGGCTCGATGGGTTTTCCGATACGATAAGTCGCTAGCGACGGAAGCCTTCGTTCCCTTTCTCTTTCACGCTGCCTCTGCTCATCCGACGGCCCTCTCCCCTCCCCCGCATCCCCAACCCGCCCTTTCCGTTCAACCCGTTGTATCTCCAGTCGACAGAAGTTTTAAGAGAAACTTCGGAATTCTCGCGCAGAATCGGTAGTTTGAGGAGAGAGAGCTCCACGGAGAGACCGGTCGCAGAGTGGAGAGGCACTTCCTTCCGCGCGAGGCATCTTTACGGACTCGTTGAACCGAGATTCTTTGTTAAAGAAGCGAGCCCGTGTTTAGGGAGAGGCTCGAGTCGGACGGTTTTATGGTCGATCGCGTTCAAATACAGCCCCGTGCCTTTGATTCCCCGTCGGCTCCCGCGAGTCCCCTGATCCCGGCTTTATATTCTGGGTCGAGCTATTCCGACGCTTCGCGATCCTTCCCCTCGACGGGACTGTTCCTGCTTCGTTGCGAAACCTCCGGCTAATTAGCGGCTACGATTCGGTGGGCGATCTTACCGCTTTGATCCGTGGCTGCAGCTTGACCGGCGCTCGACGATGGAGTCGCTGAGTGCGTCAGTGCCACGTCTTCGAGGAGCGAAGCGATAGAAAAAAGAAGGAGACAGTTCGCACAGGTGGCAATTGTTAGTTTGTTAGCGTGGACCGGGACCGTTAGTGGGCGGTGTTATATACAAGTGCATGCGCTTGGAATTCGGAAATCGATCGCCGCGAAACGGAGGGATCCGGAATGTTTCGTACGGAACGACGAAGCTTGGAATCTTTAGACTTTACGGCACGTTCTGTCGGTGAGGGAGTAGGCGAGTGATCGTTACCAAGAGTCCTGACGGTAATAACTTTGCTCAGCATCCCATCGCCCAGCGCGTTCTTCCCGATTACTTGGAACTCGTACAGCGTGCCAGGCGTCAGTCTGTTGATCGTCACCGTCGTGCTACCCGACGGGGTCACCGGAATCGTTTCCCACTCAGACGTGCCCGATTCTCTGTACCTGTATCAGACGTACCGGTGCAAGCGTTATTGCGATCCGCGAGTCATCCTACACCCGCAGCAGTGACCCCCTTTCGGATGGAACCGTGCGTAAAGCATTTGCTCACCAGATGGTGTAGTCCTGCTTGTAGTCAGGCCCGCCGGAGTACCCAGGCAGCCAAGTCAACGTGACGGAGAACTCGGTGGCGGTCCCCGAGACGTTGTAGGGCGCGTGAGGTTGCGTGCCCTCGACGATCAGCTGCGTGGGGGCCGATATCGTGGCCACCTCGTTGGACGCGACGCACTGGTAGAAACCGAAGTCCGATCGTCGAAGGCTCTCGATCGTCAAATTTCCGCCCACGATCTTGGCCCGGTTGCGTTGGATGGACGCGCCGTCCCTCTGCGTAGTTATTACAAGTTATTCGGAGCAATTGCATCGGAATTTCGCAGCAGCTTTATCTTTGAAAACGTGAGAGTCCACGCTTGAGATTTTGCTGCGCGTCGAAGGCCACATTGAGGGGACTAGGCAGTCGAAAAATCGATTTTTTATTGCATTTTCTGAAAGTACTATCTTTTCTGAATAAAATGCCGCTTGGTTTATAGTAAAATTCGCTAAATTGTAGATTTTTAGATTTGTAGAATTGTAGATTTTAAACACGTTTTTCTCGAATATTTTTTTCTCTTCATTCTTTCCTGACTGCGAACGAATTGAGGTTCAGATCGACTTGGAAAAAATTACGGGATGTGTAAAACGTGTGCCATTTCGGGGGAAACCTCATAGGGTCCGTAAAAATTCGAGATTTTCATAAAAAATTAAGAAGTCACCGATTTTGTTAACTCAGACCATCATTGTTTGTGCGCTACAAAAATCCGGTGACTTCTTAATTTTTTTTATGAATATCTCGTATTTTTACGGACACTATAAGAGGTTTGCCCCGAAATGGCACATGTTTTACACATCCCGTAATTTTTTCCAAGTCGATCTGAACCTCATTCGTTCGCAATAAGGAAAAAAATGAAGAGTAACAAATATTCGAGGAAAACGCGTTTGAAGTTTCTGGGTAAAGGCGACGCTACAGGTTGCCGCTTGACATTCTTACCTGCCAAATCTACAATTTTGCGAATTTTACTATAAACCAAGCGGCATTTTATTCAGAAAGGATAATACTGTCGGAAAATGCAATAAAAAATCGATTTTTCGACTGTCTAGTCGCCTTACGGGGTCTCCCTACCTTGGCGGACGAAAAATGACGCGAACTTTGGCCATTTTTTCAAACAAAACCATTAAATATATTTACTTCCAGCTTTGTGGCTTCATTTGCCAATCTTTAGAGAATATGGAAAAAGAATTGTAGGCGAAAATGTTCTTTAAATACTGCTCTTTTAAGCACAAGAAGTTTTGTAAAAATATACGCTTCAGCTTCTTCAATAAAAATTCACAAATATTCGTCACTTTTCGGCCGCCTGACTAGGTACAACCCCTTAAGGAATTTGGAAGGGCATTTTACTATTTTTTATTGTCTATCTCCGTACTCCTGTTTTTTATGCAGTTGAAATTTGATCTTTTAATTTGCTGAAAAATTCGCTCCGCCGACCCTGAGCCTATGCACATGTCGCGTACCCTGTGCCATTGTATCGTGGGCTTCTGCGTGCCCTCAGCCTCCTGAGCGTCGCAGTGCATCTCAACGGTCTCGCCAACCTTCTTCTGATAGATCGGTTCCGGCTCGAGGGTGAACACGGGCGGGTTCCGGACCAGCACCTCCATCGGCCCGGAGCTGCCCTGCGTGCCCTGCGCGTTGTAAGGCGTGCAGGTGTATCTGCCCTGGTGATTCTCATTGACCCGTGTAAAGAGCAGGGAGCCATTGTTCATGACGACGATATCCTTGGTCTGATAAGGCTCGAGAAGTCGCTTGTCCTTCGTCCAGGTCACGTACTGCAGGGGCGGGTTCGCCTTTATGTAACACTGGACCACGCCAGCCAAACGGAACGGCAGGTACTGGACCGTGGGGGTGAACGTGACCTTCGCTGGATCTGGAAGATTTGCGCGCTCGATTGTGACAAAGATCGGGGCTAAATATTATATACACAGTGACTCACATTCCACGTTGAGATAAGCGCTGGCAGTTTGGGGATCACCGATACCGTTCGTGACTTCGCAAAGGTACTGGCCAGAGTCGTCGGCGCTAACAGGGTTGATGACGAGGCTGCCGTCCGTCTTGATGGACACCCTCGTGTCCAGCGTGGAGACCTCCGTGACTGGCGCACCCTCTCGGAACCAGCGGACGGTCACGTTGCCCGGGAGAGCCTTGGCTTCGCAGGAGAACTGCACCTTGTCGCCCTCGAGCTTCGTCTGGTTCGTGGGTGGCACAGTGATCACCGCACCGCCTGCCGATAGACAGATACACTCGTTACACCTACGTACGTGTAATTAAGTCGATGGCTGCATCAGATCCTGACTGAGTTCCTACGGAAACGTTTCGGGCGTCCTCGGGTGCTGGCCTGGCTAAGCGAGAAAACTGAACGTAGCTAGATGATTGGGGGGCGATGATGAGCAAGCAGCCGGTGCCTATCGCGCGCTGGCAGTCCGTCGACGTCGATCGTCTCGTGGTCGATGCCGGATATACGCCGGCCAACCAATATCCTGGCCAAAACGATGGACCCAGTCCCGCGGAAGCTTTTAACTTCAGCCTGCCGCCGTGTGAAAGCGCGCCGCGAAACGAGATTTCATCGTTGCTCGTCGACGTTCCGCGCGATGCCGTTAAATAAACAAACGGAAAGCGAGATGGCTCTTCTCCATTCGGCGGGGTCGGTGGAAGGAAAGAACGGGGATCGATGATGGGGACGCGTCTGTTATTTTATCTATGCAACTCCGGGCCGATAAAAAGGAATATTCCCCGGGCAGAAGTTGTCCGCGCGAGAGTTTCCATTTGCAGGATATGTCGGTGCGTGAGAAGCAGCGCGGGCTGAAGTTTGGATCGGCTCGGAGGAGTTTGGGGAAGAAAGGAGAAGAACAAAGGGAATAGCGGCGGAAAGAGGGTGTATTTGGGGCAGGACGGCTCGGCACTACGGCAGCCACCTTTTACTCGGGCGACTTTTCGCTTCGAGTCTTCGTAAAAAGGATCAACAGGGTGCATTATATTCCCGTCGATATCCGAGAGGTCTCCCCCGACTGTGCTCGAAGAATTTTAAAACTTGCGGCTTCCCAGAGGAGCGCGGACGGCGAATATCTTGACGTGCGCCTATAATGGCAGGGAATCGATCACGGCCGACAAAAGAGCGAACCTCTCCCCGGGATTCAGCAGTATTTTCTGCAATCCGATCTATCGCCGCTGGCCGGGAATTAAGGTGGCTCCCGCGTGTCCATCGGGCCAGCCACCTCCTCGATTCACAGACGCGCATACCTTCGACCCGAGAATCTTCTCGACCATGAGTTCCCAAATCATAGCTCCCCAGACTTGTAGAGGGATCTCCTGACTTTCGAACAGAACGCGGTAGAATAGAATCGAAATTGGCGAGCTATCCCCGAGGTATGTAAGCGATTCTATAGCAGTTTTAAGCGACAGTTGCTGGCTCTTAAGGGGACTGGGCAGTCGGATCGCTCGAAAATCAAATATTTTTTGCGAATTAATTAGAACGAGATGAATACAAATTGTGGCTAGTACTTTGGGGTAATGTTTGTTAATACTATAGACAGTAAAAGAAAAAATTGAATAATATATACATACAAGGTATCCGCGGGAAAACTGAATAGCTGGATATCTTCTAATGTATTGGAGATAAAAAAATTAAAAATGTATGGCGTTACATGGTTCGAGGGGACCAATTTATTAGCGCAGACGATTGTTTTTTCGATTATTATTTTAAAAGATACGATGGTCAAGTTCGGTTTTTTAAATGGAACTATTTTTTTTGAAGAGGTGAGCTGATAGTGCGTTCCAAGACGAATTCAATAAGCATTAATGTATACACTTGATTTCCACTGGTTTTTGAGATATTGCTCTTGCAAATTTACTGATTTTCACTGAAAGAAAACCCGCTGAAATTTTGTGTTTTTTATGGAGCCGCTGTAATTTTGCAGTGATTCTGGCCGTAAGAAATTGAATTGTGAAATATACTCTGAAATTGATACTTTTCCCTGACCCCTATTCTGCCCTGAACCTATTGAAAAAGAAAAAAATAAAAATTATAAAAATAGCGGCTGTAAAACGGCAAATTTTAAAGAAACTTGATTTTTCGCCAGGAAAAAGAGCCTTTTTTTTGTCAAAACAGAAGTTTTCACAGACTTACGCGTAGGTTCAGGTCGCAACTAGACATGTTTCGCATATGCTGAATTTTTTTCAAATCGACTTGTACCTCTGTTTTTTCGCAATCACCGCAAAACGAAGAGGAAATATGATTCCGAGAAAAACGCGGTTAAAGTTTCGAAAGAGGAATCTTTTCGGCTGTAAAATCCTTAATTTTGCAAATTTTAACATAAACCAAACGGCATTTTACTCGAGAAGAATGGTACTTTCGAAAAATACAACAAAAAAATCGAGTTTCTGACTGCCTAGTCCCCTTAACAGCAGAAATACAGTTGTCTTTGTCGCGCTAGTCCGCGAGATCGCGGAAAAAGATGCTCGCAGAGGTGACGTCGGGCGCGAGGTGTATTTCCGATGAAGCGAGCGCGGAGATTAAAGAACCAAGATTATTCTCGCCCCTTTGATTATCATTTGCCGCCCGCTTTGTCGCGTTGGCTCGTTACTCGTCTCGCTTCGAAACAATGGTGGGCTCGCGGTTGAATGCGCGCGAGTCGAAAACCGCAGGCAGTCCGCGAGCGTGCCGCGGATTCCGCGCCGCCGAAAAGCCCGAGTTCACTTGGCGGACAAAGCAAAGGATCCCGATAAACGGGACAATGAAATTCAGTGGCATCCAGCTCGCGAGCTGGCCGCGTTCGTCGCGAGCGTCGCGGAATGACGACCGCCGCGATGAATTTAGAAGCGGCGACTCGGTAAATATCCACTTGTGCTGAATTTTAAAGTCTCCCCATCCCCTGCGACCCACCCTTTGTTTCGCCGACGATGAATGCGAAAACGCGCCGGGACGCGTCCGCGTTCTCAATGCGTTCAGGCTTCGAACTGTTCTCGACGCGGGATCGATTTAAAATAGCAGGAGAAAGCGGCGTGTATTCGGGCCGGTTGCAATGGCGAATGCATTTAACGCTCGTTCCCGGCAATTTGCCGCGCGGCGGGCCGCGTGCACGCTCCAGCAGAGAGGAACGACGACTCGACGGGCTCGACAGCCCCGACGGCCCGACAGGGATGAATTTCGGAGCGGAAGCTCGGTAAATATTCAAAGAGCGGATTGAAAAGTTTCTCGCCGGGGGCGGCGAGAGGGGCAAGTTCGGGCGGGCGCGGCTGGCTCGAGGATCCTTCGCATCGCTCGCGTGGTCTGTCGGCGCTGTTTTATACGCGGCGAGTCGGAGCAGTCTACTTTGCACCCGCGACTCGAGCGCGCGCGCCGTGGCTTCGGCGGAGGGATGACACGGTTTATTAGTCGGAAAGTTTTCGCAGACTCTCGGTCGCCCGTATAAATCTCCTGCTGGGAGCCGAGGAGCCCGCGCCGTCGGATTTTTCCGTCGCTCTCGACGTATTCGCGTCGGACGGAAAGGGTTGCCAGACGAGCAGCTTCCTTTTAGCGGGGCTGGTTCGCCGCGGAACGAGTCGGGAGCGTCGCGAGCCCCGTCAGTCAGACACGAGGCAGCCTCCCGCTACGTTTGACAGGCTCGGTCGTCGCGGGAGAGAATAATGGCGCGTCGATCGTGGAAACCGATGCGTCGGTCGGCGTATTAAATCGACGAGTCGTTAAACTCTGGGAAAGCCGCCAAGGGGGCGGAGGAAGCGCGCAATGATGAAGACGAATGTTCTCGCGGCACCGTAACGAAGCTTACAAATCTGCGGTGCTCGTGGAAAACGAGACGGGGGGGTTTGGGAGGGAGAAAAAGAGCCGGGGTTGCGCGGAGAACGAGACAAATCGCCTTTTAACTCGCCACCCTCCGCGAGGAACATCCTAATTGGCTGGCGCTACGAGCGCTCTAGCCGCTTTGCCTAACGCGAATTTTATCGCAAGCGACCAGCCGCGATGTAGACGAATGCATCGATCTCCGACACTTTACGACCTTTACGTGCTCGAGCTGCCCTGAAATACATATATGTACAATGTATACCTATTATGGGCGCAGCCGATTACGTAGCTTCAGTCGATCGGGGGACACCCCTCTCTCTCTCTCTCTCTCTCTCTCTCTCTCTCTCTCTCTCTCTCTCTCTCTCACTCTCTCAAGGCAATTGCGTGAAAGTGATGCGTTGGGAATGTTTGTATTGCGATGAAAAGGAGTACAATGAAAGTCGAGACGAATGGATGAGTTGCATACGGCGCCCTGCATCCGACCAGACGTCGAAGCGCGTCAAGGGTTGCTCGCACGGAGGCGGAGAGATCGCGCTGGGTCAGCCTCTCGGTGGCGCTCACTTGAATTACCTCTAATTAAAAATATGCGCCGCGATGGGAGCGCGGCAAGTTACACAGAAGTTGAAACAGCTCGACCGATCAATCCCACGAGCGGCCCGAAGACGTTCTCGGAGATTAAAAGTGGCGTAAAAGTTATTTACCGTTAGCGGGGAGAAGGTTTCAGCGGACCCATCCGGGGGTGATTCGTTTAAACGAGACTTTAAGAAGTTCCATAAAACCGGCGCGGTCGTTCCACTGGCGTCGAGCAGAACTCGGCCCCTGCCTCGGGATGGAGGGATCGGCCGATCCCAGCGATCGATCGGCGATAATCGGTCGCGCGAATTCCTCCCTCGCCTGTCACCGACACGAGTCCGCGGCGACGGGCAACAAAAATCGACGCGGGCTGCATCGAGGCTGCATTTTCTGGCGCCACGGTGGTTATCGGAATTTCATTA
Source organism: Andrena cerasifolii (assembly GCF_050908995.1). NCBI lineage: Eukaryota > Metazoa > Arthropoda > Insecta > Hymenoptera > Andrenidae > Andrena > Andrena cerasifolii. Next base: position 9,134,662 of record NC_135124.1, on the reverse strand, counting down.
TAGGCGCTCGATCGATCGCCGACTACCGAAAATACCTCGATAACTTCTAATAACAAGCCGCCCGATAATTATCGCGACGATCTGCCGTGCAATTAACGGGCGCGCGGCTAAATTCCTCTCCCGTTGTTAGCTACCAAGAGCGAGGCCTCTGACGAACGCACCTCCAGTGCCTCGGCGCCAGCCCGAGCGGCGACCGACTCGGACTTCGGCCCTGCTACCTTCTGTTTCAGCTTGTGCATGCAGGCTTTATAAAAAAAAAAAAAAAAATGGGACGAGAGGTAAGCAACGGGGATAACAGAGGTTGATAAAGGAACAAAGGGATGAACGACGATCGGGCCAGCGAATAAACGTCAGCTCGCTAGCCGAGCTCGAGCCCGAAACATTGCGCTGCAGTCTCAAAGGGGTCGGAATTACGGCTCCCCGATGAGATAATAATGTTTGTTTCGTTCGGTGGACTGGCGAATCGCGCCTGTCGCGTTTGCCGCTGCACCGTTTGGCCGATTAGCACGTTCCTGAAACGAAAGGGTTTTTGCCGCGGTCGCGCGTGACGTTGGCGATTCAACTGGATTATGGGGAACGAACGGGTGCATCGCGGTGCACCGTTCGCGCCCTCCTGGCAGGGGTGTGTGGGTGGGGGGCACAACGTTTAACGGAACACACGAACGTTCAGCCGTGGAGGTATCGCCTTCGAGTTCATTTGCCTCGATCCGCCCAGAGGTGATGGGGATGCTCCACAAGTCGTTGGCAATTCGCGATTCCGTAACGATTGGCTGCCGCCTGTGTGTTTCGTTGGTCTTACTCACCAGCGATTATAACGCGGGCCGTGTGACTGATCTGGCCCTCCCCGTTCCGTGCGATGCACGTGTAATCCCCGATGTCCTCGTTCCTGATCATCGAGAACCTGAGCTCGGTGCCGTCGTTGAATATCCCGATTGGGCTCAACGGCTCCACCGGATTCGCATCCTTGTACCAGAGGATTTCCGGCGTCGGCGTGCCCTCCGCTTGGCAGTTCAATATTATCGCGTCGCCCAAGTTCACGTAGATCATATCCTCCGGCGTGATACTAAACTTTGGCGGTGCTGTGGAAACAAACGGGCGCGTTTTTACTCCCTCCGTAGAGAGGTCTCGAGGCTACGAACGAGTCTGCGGGGGGGATCGCCGCCGAGGCGACGGGACGCGACGTTCGGAAAGGGTCTACGCGTCCATTAGCCGGCCCGAAACTGGACCACGCGATCCAAGTTCGTCTCCGATCGATCGGCGGCCGGCATCGCGACCGAGACATTTAGGGGAGGGTCGTCGAACAGGGGGGGGGGGGAGGAACGATCGCGTCAGCGCGAGCGGTGCATTACTCGGGACGAGTAAGAAATGGCATTAAGGGAACAATGAAACCCTCGAATCCCGTGGACGTTTAGAAAGCGCTTCCGCGGCGCTACCCGGACGTTTTTATCCGGAACGAGTTTTCTATCCGGCAGAAATCGCGACGGGGCCCTTGAACGACTTCGACGACTGCCAGGGCACAAAGGATCGTCCATTCTCGCCGTATAAAGCAAGCTGTTCGCGATGTATGGGGGAGAGAGAAGGTCGAGCCGGGGAGAATGAAGGGAGAAGACAGCGGCTGGGTTACGAAGCAAATCTGCGATGGTAGATGACGAGAAAGCTCACTGAAATACATATTGCGAAACTTGGAGAGCATCGAGGGAGGTCAGCCTGCGAGTCGTTATTGCGCTCCGTGTTTGATAACTCTGCTATTTAAATACTTAATGCTTACCTACAGTGAATCTGTTGTAAGAAAAAACTTGTTGCTGCTAGTAAGAAGTGTCGATGCAGTTGTGTTTGTCGTATGTATTCGATTAGCTCTCATTGCCCATCCCTTACCTTTAAGAATCGCACCGTGCTCGAGGACGTCCGTCGGAAGACAGAGCGGAGAAGACGGAGGGGACGAAGAGCGCCGAGGGGCGAGAACGCGCGGAGAGGAGCGGGGGAGGGCAACGGTTTGCGGGTGTAACGCGAGCAAACGACCCAGCGCAGAGACAACTTGAAATGTACAAAGGGAGCCTGAGCGGTTTCGCTGGTCGAGTGCTTCTCTCTCTTTGACGCCGCTGGCAAATCCTTAGTCGTCGCAATCGCCCCGTCGCGTCGAGTCCCGTCGAGTCGCGTCGCGTCGCTGACGTTCCTGTCATCTTCGTCGAGTGTGGCCCGTGGGCTCGACGAAGACGAGCGGTGACGAGGCACGACGGACCAAATGCATCCGGGGGGAAACACGCGGACGAGAAAGCAGGGGAGGCGCGACGAGAGGGAAAAAGGAGAACGCGACGTTTCCTAAGCCATCTAAATGTTTCTCTTCCCTGGGGCCGTTCGTCGTCGTTTATGGCCGAACAAAACGCGGCAATAAGTTTTCCTTTCTCCTCGCTACCATTTTTCCTGTTCCTCCGTTTCTATCGTTCGGTTCAGTGACCCCCAACGTTCAGTAGTCGTCGCTGTCGTCGTCGCCGCGTCGACGTAACGCGTAAAACTTTATCGCGTCGCTCGACGAGAGACCTGAATTGAATTCCCCAGGAACGACACCTCCTCTTTCCTTCTCCACCCTCCCTCGCCCCACCTTTTCCTTTATTTATTTCCTTGTTTCGTTTGTCTTATCAGTGACGCTTACCAGATTTTCCCCGGTATTTTTTATTCACGACGGAGAAGGATGCGAATCAGCGCGCGTCGTCGTCTCTCCGAGGGCATAAAAATTTACAAGTCCTTGCAAAGCGTGGAGAGAGACACTTCGCCAAGTTCCCGTTCGTTATAGGCGCCATAAAAGCGTTCTACTCGTCGCGGCCATAAAATGTTCTTAAGCTCGGGGTAATATTAATGAGTCGCTGCGGGGTAGAATCGACGCAACTTTACGAACTCGGCCGTGAACCGGCTAGAAACTTTCGACTTGAACAGCATTCGCGCGAGCGAGCTGAGCCTCGCGCAAGCACCGACACTTATTACCGTAATTAAGTCTTTTTTAATCGATTTCGCGATGCCTTGTAATCTCGTATTTCAAGCTAGGGACGAGGGGAACTTCGTTGTGAATAGGTAACGAGGAAGTGGTGAAAGGTGTGATATATGGATGTTAATAAAAATGTGCGACACGTTCCTAAAATCGATTCTACGCATTAACGTAACGAAAGAATGTCTTGTACACATATGTCCGGGAGTTTTATGCTTTTAGTTATGTGCTACAGTTGTTTCATTCTCGGATTTGAACTTTATCATACATCCGCAGAGAAGTCAAATATCGGTGTGCCACATTGTTAAAAATAAAGGATTATGTGGAAATGTTGTACCAGTGGTATAGGAGTAACATGGGAAATTGTGTGGACGTGATATGGAAATAGTATTGGAATATTATCGGAGTAGTCTAGGGGTAGTATTGAAAGTGGTGTGTGAGTGGCGTGGGATGGATGTGGATATATTTTGAAAGGGGAGGAGAAGTGGCTTGTGGGAGTAGAAAGGTCTGAAGAATGTAATGTATATGGGATATATCGGTAATGTAGGAAATGTTAGCTGTCAAAGAGAGAATGCTAGACCTGCCCCTAGAAACACGCAACGCGATACACAGCGCATCACTGCAGACCTCTGGGTTGCATGTTTCCAGGGACAGTTCATATTACGAATTAACGAGGGAAGATCCCGAACCCAAAAATTCAAAATATTCTGAAACATTGTGAATATAGGCGATTTCCTCTCGATTTTAACGCAACTTTTGTTTGCTGCCCAAATTCACTCTAAGTGGGTGTAATTGACCCCTGAAAATCCGGTTATTTTCCGATTTTTAGTTATAACTCTCGAACTGTAAGAGATAGAAAATAAGTTTCAAAACAAAAAGTTGCTTCTTCTAATTAGATCTATCATTTGATAAAAAAATTATTTTAGAAGTCACGAGTTACAACACAAAATCGGAAAATAACCGGATTTTCGGGGGTCAATTACACCCACTTAGAGTGAATTTGGACAGCAAATAAAAATTGTATTGTAATCGAGAGTAAATCCTCTACATATTCACAAAGTTTCAGAATTTTTTGAATTCCCGGATGCGAAATCACTCGATCAGTCTCACAAATCTGCCGCGGTATTCAGTTTGCATGTAAACTGGTACACTACTATACCAGTATCTATTATACACATAACAAAATACATAGTACTTGCAATGCTCACCAAGCATTGACATTGACAAAACTAGTGAACGCAGCTTATACGTATAAATGGGAGTAGGACGCTTGAGAGTATAGACCAGAATATCCCTTCTCTTTTTCTATGTACGTAGAAGCGAGAAATTGCTTAATCGAAGAAGGTAAATTGGGCTCGTTGTGTTCTGTTGAAAGCTACTTACCGTGGACGTCCAGGTGGAACCAGGTACCATTCTTGTGGCTGTTGGGCAACCTGTTGAGGTAGACGACCTTGCACACGTACCATCCTTGATCAGTCTCGCGGATGTCGGTGAGGTTGAGACTAGCCAATCCATACGGTGAGTTTGGGCTGACCCTCGAGACTCGGCCTTCGTATCCGTCGCCACTGTGGGTCGGATACGACTCGTACCATATGTATATCGGTGTCTTCTGCCCCTTGCACCAACACCAACACGGAATATAAACGAGGGAGCCCTATGAACGCGTACATACTGGTGCGAGACACTCTTCGGGAGCACGTGCAAGTTCGATTTCAGCCACGGTCACGCGGGAACTGTACGTGGCAGTTATGGCCCATCCCCGTGGTTCGACGTGCACGGATCGGCGGTTCTTCGGAGTACCAAAGACCGGTGGTAGCGCGTTCGCGGAAAAGCAACGATACTAGCGATCGAAGTCGGAGGCTGGCTCGCACCAGCTGTCGGGATAATAAAATGACAAATGACGAGACAAGGGATGCAGCTTGTGTGGAGAGCGGGAACGATCTAAGCGATCTCGACCGCGACTCGTCGCCAGGTAGGCAGAGGCCTTTCCGCGGCAACGGCCGAGAACGTACACGTAAACGAGGCCACGGCTCGCTTTCCCCCCAGTCCGACACGTGCCGGGACAAGGAACCTCTTAAATTTTCATGCTCGTTACGTTCGTCCGACCGAGGAGTTGTCGCGGGACAACTGTCATTTTCCATGCAAGCCTCTACGGCGAACAAAGGGGCCGAGCGCACGCCGATGAAAAAGTAATCCCCAGGCGCGAGGGAAACAGGAATGGATACGAAGAGTTTCATGCGATGATGCGTGGCGTGCAGAGGGGATCATCGATCGTAGATTAAGCAAGTCGCGTTAAGCAGCTTTTCCCTTGCAACTTGTTTATCGAGAACCGATGATCGTTGGTAGATAGCGTAGTAAAGTCTGATGCGGAAAAGTGATGCGAAAGACATGCAACCAGCGAGTCGATGTGTTCCGCGAGAACTGATACGGACGGAATGCTTCCCTTGAGCAACGTTGCAAGGCTCTCGGTGCAATCTCTTGTGAAGCGCAGAAAGAAATGTATTCAGAAATGTACGTCTCGTTACGCGATTGTTTCCGAACGTGACGAACAATGACCATGCACTTGTATCGTGTGTGCTTCGAAGTGGCCAGTGCGGAGCGCATGTGTTAAAACGAGCAGCGACAATTGTGCGCGTCAATGCGTTAACTGACTACTAAATGTTTGTCTATACTGTAAGGCACACGCGTCGAGGGGTGTCGCAGGGATTCGCATATTCAAGAGTCGATTATTGGGGCGCGACAGTAGAGCTTGAGAATTGGCAATAAGGAACGAAAATCGTTTTACTAACAAGTAAACATTCAGTTATAGGGAATAGAGTTTCCCGATTTGGCATATATATATTTTTAATGTACTCATAGTAACTAAGAAATAATGAAAATTATATCTGCAAACAAGCGATTTTTTTATTAACAGAACTACCTTAGGAATTTTTTTTACACAAACAATAACGTCATATTCGGTTTCAGCACCCCAAAAAAAAACATTTATATTCTTAAATAAGAGAATTTTGCCGTTTTTCGCATACGCCTTGAGGCTATATTGAATGTTATTGATAACACGAGTAAAATAGGTCTATTGCAGATATAATTTTCAGGATTTCTTAGTTACTATGAGTACTTTAAAAATATATATTCCAAATCGGGAAACTCTATTCCCTACAACTGAACGTTTAATTGTAAGATCGTTTCTGTTTCGCCTGATTCCTTGTCGCTCGGTCGCTTGATCGCTTCGTCGCTTGATCGAACCGATACTTATCAGGATCGCGAGCCGACGTCTGCGTCGAGGGGCAAGGAAGCGGTTCGCAGAAACGGCAGACTACTCGTGTCTGGCACGGAACGAGGCTATTCTACTGGCGCGCGTTTGGCAGCGCTATGTCTCGCTTGGTCGAGGGGGGAGGTTGAAGAAGGGAACGGAGAAGAGAGAGCGAGAGCAGAGGGAGAGAAAGAAAAATAGTCGAAGGAGCAAGAAAACTCACGAACGTGCCGTGACGATCGTACGTTGGCCATTGACTGCCCCAGTTGACGGTTTCTATTTCGAGCTGGCCTACTTGCGACGACGAACGGCGTGGTCGGCCGGTGTCGCAGTCGTCGGTGCTCGCGAGCACGAACCACAGTGATTTCAATATTATTCTCCCCTGAGCTAGTCGCGGAGCCCCCGTTCGATATCGCGATTCAGCGGCGAGTTGTCGCGCATTTGCTCCGCCGCTCTATAAAGTCCCGCGACAAACAATGAGCGAACACGTTCCCGCGCCTCGACGTCTGGATGTCTCGAACCCGAGGATAACAATTGGCTCTCCTTCCAGTCTAAAAACCCCTGTCCCCGGGCCTCGGGGGAAGAAATTACACGCCAGCGAGTTCGGCGCGTTCGCGCGAGCATCGATTCCGCCTTCTCGCGCTTCCCGAATTCCACGCAACCGCGAGAGATCACGTATCCATGCTTGTTGATCAGCGGAAATTTTACAAACCAGCTTGCAAGCAGCGTCGCAACCCCTACCCATCCTACAACGTTAGCAACGATCAACGCGAAGCAAAGCTACGCTGGCGCGAAGAAATCTGAATTAATAGAAAACACGCGTGGGAGGGTCGAGATGGGGTGTCGCGGAGCGGAATGCACGAAACTGGGATAAATTACGGGGCTGAATGGCACTTGAGAGGGGAGTGGGGCCGGGCTACCTATTTTCTCGCTCTTCCCTGGCACGGCTCTGGTTGGCTTTCCGATCCGCAAGCGGGGGACGAAAAGCTGCAGCGAGGGGCACGAGAGGAAAAACAAGCTACCCCCTTCTAGGATACGGGGCCGGGGCTCTGTCAGTAGCTACGAGCTTGAGCGGAATAAGTCCCGCTCTACCCGCGCGAACGCTCCGCGTTTACACCTACGCGCGCCACTCATCTAGGTCAGGTGACTTTCTTTTATTTTCTCAGCCGGCGCTCTTTCCTCTTGCCTCGTTCAATTAGCTTCCCGCATATAAAGCGACGCGCGAACGATGAAAAGAATACGATCGCGGAGCGGAGAAAGGTTATAGGGCGCTTTCGAAATAGGCGACTAAAGCAAAGCTCCGCGGGCATTCCAACCCTCGATTTTCGCTAACCCCAGAGGCTGACGCGACCTTTCGTCAGGGAACTTGACACGGGGCAGACGAGGGTCTGGTTTTCAGCGGTGCTTGTCGAACAATGAATTTCGATAATTCATGTCGCGGCCCCGTGGGAGGAGGATGACGCGGGTCCAGCAGGTAAAGCGTCTTAGGACGATTCCCAGGGCTCAGCCTCGGCGAACGAATCGAACGTGTTGCGGCACGTGTTGCGGAAATTTTGATAATTCATCGGCCGAGCGAGTGACGGATCTTCGCGGTTCTCCCGCCGAGGGCGAGGCTTGATATTCTTGATTTTCGAGGGGGCCACCGTGTCCTCAGGGGTCTGACCCCAGCTCCGAGCTAACCGAACGTGTGAAATGTTAACGAGGCGCGAGTGTCCCAGAATCCCGTGCGTCGCGTCGTTTCAACGCGCCACGCCAGTTCGCGACCACCAGCCGTTCTCCTCTTCTCCGCCGTGTTATTCCGCGGTGAATTTAAGCGTAGATTGCTGGCCACCGGATGGCTCGGCGTTAATATTAATCGAGCAATTTGAAGGCGACGCCAGCGCGATCCCACCGTCGCGCGAGTCGAGAGCGCTCTAGAGGACTCTAGAATCTAGAATGTACCGCGCAACTTTCGGTACTGCTCGATATTTACCTGGCCGCTTTGTTTCAATGCCCTGGCATTCACAAGTTTCCCCGTTAGCAGCACTCGCGAACCTTACGCCCCGGGTGGACGAACTCACTAATGCACCCCGGAGTTCTTTCGAGAATCGCCGCCTAACGTCGATGCACGCCGATCGCCGCGGAAACCGTACGAAAGCGTAGGGGAGTTCAACCGTCGTTGCTTCGATAATTGCTCTATAAGGCTTTCGCGATGATAAGTTTCTTAAAAAATAATCGCACGAGATACACCGCGAGAACGTTTATTTTCCTGCGTGATAATTTCGGGAGGAAGCATCGATTCCATGGAACGTTTACAACTACCATCGTTCGAACTCGGAACTTTGGTCCAGCGGACCCTTTGCAGGAATGAGAAACAGGCTACGACCCAATGAAATACCAGAATTCCGTGAAACTCCCCCCGTTACGCGGCAACTTCGACGATGTACTTCCACCGAAACTTATCCCGAGAACATCGCTTTCACGGGAGGACAATTAACTCCGCGGGGGCGAACTAATACTCGAAAGGAAGCACCTTGGAATGGGCTTGCAATGCAAGTCAGATCAGTGTTATGAAACGACAACAACCAGTGACCCAAGTTTCGCGATCGATTTCGTTGAAGCCTACGCTCCAGCGCGACCTCCACTTATCGTGGCGTGTAATAATGATCGGTCGTTTGTATACGTGAAATCTATACGCCGTACGAGGGAGGAAGTTACTGGCACGATGAGAGAGTAGCGACTGCAGGTTGAAAGCCGCGGTCTGGCCAAGCACCGACCTATTCTACTAGCGCGCTGGTTAGTCGTATAAGCAGAAATAAAGTCACGGCTTGCTACACTTTAAGGGGGGATCCTGGTGTAGCCAGCCGAAGGAACTGATTTTTTTTTTGCATAAATCAATAGTTGAACATCACGATAATATGTTCCTAAAGCCGCAAAACGAAATTCGAAAAATTTAAGCGTATATCAGAAGTTACCAGAAAACTTGAAATGTGTTTTTCCCGAAACGACAGTTTTACAATTTGCGGGCAATGTAACTCCAAAAATATTCAACCAATCGACATGACCTTGTGCACGGATATTTGTGAACATTTTCTTCGCAGAGCTTAGCTATTGGTATAATGATATTGTTTAAATAAATAACATTTTCACACATTTAAGGCGAAATTTCGTTGGAAAAAGTGAACTTTTTTTCAAGAGGCCGCAATTTGTTCAATTCTGCATCTTTTAAGTTATGAATTTATACGATTTAAGCGTGCACTCATAAATTAAACAAATTCAATGTTCGATTTTGGTTTTAGATGAATACAGTAGACGCTACGTTGCCCGCAGTGGAACAATTGCGTCGCCAAAGGCGTGGGCATAAGCCCGTATAACTCTGTTATTTATCGCTCTTTTTTAATACAATTTTTTTAGTATCTACCTTAATCTGATAATACAATATTCTGAAAGTTTCAGAAAGATCGATTGAATACTTTCTTTAAAAAAAATTCCCGAAAAATGCCTCGATTTTCAGCTAGTTACAAGGCTCCACCCTTAATAAGACACATAACCGCTCTTTTTTTAACTTCTATTAGGTTGAAATTCCACGAGTTCGTGTTGAAATGATATTTCAATGACCAGCGTTTGCTTACAGAGTCACTTTCCCACAAACATCAGCGAGCTAATCGTACCTGCTTTTCCAATGGAGGAACTTCAGCCGCGTGTCTGAACATATTTATTCGCGTAACTGGAAAGAGCGTAGGGTTAGCGGAAATGGGAGCGGGTTTATTGTATATCCAGCAAAGAGCACGCGACCCTCGGCTTTTCCATGGCTGCTCCCGAAGCGAGAAAATTATCCTGACAGAGTAAACGCGCGGCGAGTGTTTGCCCAACTTCGCCCGGCAGAGTCTTTGCCAGTGTTTTAAGTGAAACCAGAATACGGTCGCGAATACGAGCACTCGCGAAGTATGCTCTGGCGTCCCTTTTGCGTATCGAGCAGCGGAAAGAACTCCGTTTACTAGCAGATGTTGCTGGTATCTCTGGGGAACTAAATTAAGAGAAACGCGGTCCATGTTTCTGTTTTGTGCTCCATGATTTCATCCCCCCGGTGGTCTGATGTTCGTTGAAAAGTGCCTCGGTAGTCCGAGTTCAGCGAGCGTGCGGCTCGACTATTAAACAAAACTTTCCGGCCTGCTCGTTCTACGAGCTACTCAAGTAGGCTATACACCTGCTTATCCTGCTCGCTTGTTCCGTCCACTTTCTCGATTCAATTACCTAGGAAACTAAAGAAAGGTATTTCAAGCGCGGCGTAAGCGGTCAGGATAGTTAGTAGAGGATCTCTAAACTGGCGTTACTCCCTTTCGAATGGATCGTCGAAGCGTTCCTGCTGTCAACTGTCGATTTCGAGCGGAAGGAACGATGGATAGGGTTGGCGGACCAGGCCCCGCTAATTATCTCGTTAGGTGGCTCGTGTCGAGGGTGGCATTAATAGCAACAATGCGAGAAAAGGGAAGACGCAGTCGCCAATTAGGGAATATAACGAGCCGCGAAGCTCTGAACCCGCGCGATGCCGTAGAAACAGAAACGAAGTGGGCCGGTGGGAGGGTGTAGAAGTTGAGGCTGGTATCTGCACGTGGAATCGAGCGTCGCGGAGTGGGGTTAACCCTGACACAGTTGAGTAGCACAGCCTGGCCTCCGTGTGCTCTGCATTATGCATGCAGACCTCCTAACCCCGTACGGTAACACGCCCCTGCAACGCTGCCAACGATTTAGGGTCGCGAGAGTCGCTGGTCTCTTTCGCGCGTTTTTAAAAATATCTTCCGCGTCGGTTACAGGCCAGGGCGGGGAGGCGGGAGCCTCGTTCAAAGGCGTTATCGAAGTCAGGTGTCCAGGAAGGAGGTCGCGGTCGACTAAATTGGCCCGGAAACGAAGGGCGTAACCGCGCGATAGAGGCAGGGTGACACGACCATTCGGATATCGAGTTTCAAGGATATCCGGGCAGGAGGGTGGCAAACGAGAAGACCGTCGTGTCCTGCAGCCCTACGTGGACGGAAGGAAAGGGATGAGGAATGGGTTTTCGGCCGGTGATACCGGGCGCCAAGCACATCCACCGTTCTACGTAGCAAGAACTGGCCCACGGGGTGGTTTATGTAATGTAAAGCCAGCCGGCCAGGCGGGGGTGGTCTACGCTGTCCTATTTTTAAGCCAACTACGGGTTAACCGGCTAACGTTCAATCGATAACGCGAGAGAGCAACGTGCACCGTGTTCTCCAACCGCCGCATCGACAGCCGCAAAGTTCTCCCAGAAGTTTCGCCGAGGGCGTCCGGCAAGAATTTATTTGTCGCTCGAGCTAATCGATTTATCCGTCGGCGGGGAAGCTACAGACGCGTGGGAGCTCCCGCAACGGAGATCCCCTCTGTCTTAAACGCCGATTCCACGACCCAACACCCGCGAATCCGTTCACCGTCTGAGAAAACTCTGACTCGTACTACTTGCCGGGAGGCGGCCGCGGTTTTAAGGCGAGCTAAACAGCGTCCCGTGATGCACGTTTTCCTCCGGATCCGAGGGGATTACCGGGGGAGGGAATTTAAATTGTACGACGCGAAACTATGCAGAAGGTCCTCGCCGCTGTTAGACAACTTTCGATAACTTTCTATCAAGAACTTTATGACGTCGTTTTGCCCCGCGGATTCATCGCTCTTCCGTCGAACTAAAATTAATTCCACCTTAAACTCCCGTAACAAGATTTCCTCTCCTTATATCTGGCGAAAGACTTGGCCGGGACTTCGGCTGAATTTACATCCGCGTGGGCGGAAGATCGAACTCTCGAACCGATCTGCATATTAACAAGAACGCGTCCTTCTTTTATACGTCCAACTTGGAGGCTGGGGAGGCTCTCGAAACGCGCCTCTCTTCCCCCGCCGCCGACGGCTCCCTATTAATTGCGAATTATCCGCGGGTTTTGGTGGCGCGCGAGCTGCGGTACATTTGGAGCGGAAAATTGCTTCTTTGCCGTGGAAATTGTAAACGCGACGGTCCGTCCTGCTTCTTCCTGCCTCGTCGCAGCCGCGCGAAGCGTAATACGGTTTTTGAATACGACACGGATGTCGGGTGGACTTTTTTCTCCCTCCGCCGGCTGGTCGTCGCGCCGAGCCCCGGCACGTTCCGTCGCGCGACTTTGTTTCTTCGAGGAAAACCTAATTACTGGCTCGCACTCGGAACAACGACCTCCACTTCCCAAGAATTACCCGGGGATTTGCATTTCCTCCTTGCTCAGAGCGGCTAGAGAAAATAATTAACCCTGCGCGACGGGCAGGGGGGTGGGGAACGGAGAAAAAAACGAGGATAAGGCGAAATCAGAGGTCCTGGCTTTTTATTTCACCGCGGACTGAGAGGGGGAGAGGCCGAGGGGCTGAGGACATTTTGTCGAGCGGGGATCCTAGGAATATTCAGTCGGACCTTGGATGGGAAAGCTGCCAGGTTGCGGGTAACTTTCGCAGATCCCGGAGAGGGTGTTCCTCCGGAGAATCTGCCGGAGGAATGGGGGAGCAGGAGTCAGGTTTCCCGTGGGGGTGAAGTGTCTTCCCGAGCGGAAACGCCGGAGAAATTGAATTGCAACAAGACTCTGCTTCTCTTTTCCTCGCCGGGCTGCGCGCACGGTGTCCCGCGAGGTATCCCGCAAAACTACCCGGGCGTGTTTAGCAACTCTTTCACGAGACGCTCCTCCCTCCTGTCCCGGTCTCCTACCCTAAATATTGTCCCTTCGCGGGTCCGCGCGATCGCGACAAATCCCGACGAGCTCAGATGCACCCCTAAATCTACATTTCGCGCGGCCACGCGAGATTGGCGCGAAGTTTACGGAGTTTCAGTCAATTGCTGTTTCCGCAGACAGCTGCTCCCAAACTATTCGACGTTAGTGAACGCGCCTGCGGTGCATCTCGAAAGCGACGGCGACGTAACGCGTTCCGAGAGGCGCTCAGACCGGAGATCGAGTACTATGTACTCCGTTCCCCGTGTTCCATTAGTCGAAACGAGAATATCACGCAGATAAACGTGTCGCGATCGAACGTGCCGTCGACTTTCCAGTGCCACGCTAATTGTCCTCGCTTCGCAGCTTCTCGCTCACGGGGGAGAAAGGAAAAACGGGAGCAGGAAAATCTCTTCGAATACGGGCCCACCTCTGCCCACCCCCTCCGCAACACGTATCTCGCCTACGCGCGTTTCACGGACGCGCGCACTTGTTTGCGAGACTGTAATGCGGGTTTCCTCTTTCATCTGTTCACGCAGAACACTGGCAGCCGCTGAAAAGCAAATAAAACGCGGCTCTCTCCGCGTTTCGTCTCTGCTGGTACCATGCATGCTCCGCGGTTACAAGAAAAAATAAAAGAGAAAGGAAACAGTACTGCAAACACGCTGCATCGGTGCTGCGTCCGAGTTCTAAAGCTCAGAATTATTTTTACGTGGCTTCCGCGCGAATTCCGCGAGCATTCTACGCGAACCGTTGGTCGGAATCATCGACCACCCCCCCGTTCACCTGCCTCGCGATGCTCTGTATTATTTCAGCCCCAGTTCACGAATAACCGCCGCGTCTCTGTTTCGAAGCGAGACCGCGAGTTCCCGGAAGCTTTAAGGGTTTCCAAAGCCCGGGATTCCAGCGTTTCAATTCTTGGATCATACTTCTTCGACAACCCCTAATTCCGGATGATACCCGAAGTGGCCCGAGCCCGTCGCTGCTCGTCAATCGTTCGCAATAGTCGCGAGATAGCGATACGCGGATGCACACCGACAACAGGATACGAAAGGAGAGGAGACGAGCAGCGAATCGTATGCAAGACCCCGCGCAGACCGGAAAGAGGCAGAAGAGGCGCGCGAAAAGTGATCGCCGCGGCCAGGGAAAAAGTCGGGCGGGAAGAGAAATTAGTTGTCAGCTGCAGTGGCGCGGGGTGAATCGAGGGGCAAGGGAGAGAAGGTCGGCTGGGGTGTCCCCGGGCCTCCCGGTGTGATTTATGCGCGCATAAAAAAGAAAACAAGCTGCCCCTCTTCCGTCGAGTTCCGCCACGGGGTTCGCTTGGAAATGGAAATGGCGGTGGCGCATCCTTTCCTGTCGTTCCGCGCCTCCGTCCTCGCTCTCGGGGCTGTTTTCCAGCGGAAAAATCGCTCGGCGAGAGCTTGACCCTCGGAACTCTTTCCCCGCGAGCATCGTCGCCGCGATATGCTAATTAATTCCGCGTTCTCCAAGTTTCGGGGCGAATCGGATATTTCTCACTGTTTCGTTTTTTATTTATAAAATAAAGATTTTTACGTTTAGTTTTAATTTTTATATAATCACGTTGAAGCCAAAGGTATACAGATAACGAATGTATATTAAAAAATTAGTCTTCTAATGTCTGATTATTATTTTTCTACCGTCAAACACAAAGTGATCCGATTCGATCCGGTCTACCCTACTGAGCAGCCGCCCCTATATCCTCTCTCGAAGCAACGAACAAAGACCACACTTGCGATAATAAAGGACGTTTATTAGAAGCACGGTGGCTAGTACGATCCAGGTACAGAATTGCGATCGCAGAGGAAGCCGGCGATCGTTGTAAGAGAAGCTCGGCGCGCGGAACCGGATACGATTGTCATTCCCGCAATCATAGTATTGTACCGTTGAATCGAACGATCGATTAATTAATTATGCGACGACGGGCACGGAGGTTTGCCGTGTCAATATTCAATTCACGGTTAATGTGTTCCGGCTGGGCCAATGCAGTAGGTAATCGCCTCGAAATCCGGTGTCGATCGACGCCACTTACTCGCCTCGCGTTTTGCTAACCGGCAAGAACCCGTCCCCGTTCGAAGCTACCGAGCGCTCGAACGGGGTGCTCCAGATCGCGGAAAGTATGATCCCTGTTAGCGGGAACTCGCGTGCGCGTGACCTCTTTTCCCGGGACAAGGAGGATGAAACGGTAACGACGGCTTCGCGACCGTACGATCGCACGTGACACGGAGATCAGTCCGGCGGAAAACTACGGGCATGCAGGGTGCGACTGCCTCGCAACAGCCAGATAACGCATATCGCAGGCACAGCTATAATTTTTTAATGCTAGACCGACGATACGAGACCATTCGTCTCGTGGCATGTTGGGAACGCGGCGTGCTCGCGTGCGAGCTTTGGGATTTTTTCCAGCGGGGATCGCCGCGCGCTTGCTGTTCCCTCCGACACGCTTGCCTTGATTAAAATTACACGCGTCCTCGTGCGAATGAAACAGAGTCGTAGAGTCCCGTCGCTGTTCTTCTTTTCTCCGGTGACGCGGGCGGTGGACGATTCGGGTCACGGGGTTTTAAAAGAATCGATGCTTACGCGGCGAATCCCTCTGACCGAATCCAGCAGCCACGCGCGAGCGCTCGCTATTCATGCAAAGAACCAGAGGTGAGAGAGACAGAGACGTGATTTTCTGACTTTCCGCCTTCGGGACGAGCGGAAAGTGCACTGCCCGGCAACCTATCGTTGTTGCCCGACGATTGACGAGCTCATTGGATCCAGCGCTGGTTAACTGTTAGCTACAATTGTCGAGGAATTACGTAAAGCGATTACGCCTCTTCAGGTTTCTCTGACTAGAGGAAAGAAGCGCGCGGTGCACTCGAGCTCGCCAATCGAAAGGGCTGTAATGCTTAGTTTACACCTGACGAGTGAGCCGACTGTGCCGAGCACTCGCCCGGTCTGAACGCATATTCTAGCAAGGCCGAGTAATCCGGCGGGCAAGTCGGCCGAGATTTTCACTCGGCCGAGTAGCAAGATCGAGTGACTCGGCCGAGTCACTCGTCAGGTGTAAACCCAGCTTGATAGATAGTGTAACTTCATGAAGATAGGACTTTGATAGACGTCTAGAAATGTTCGTGGAGGCCTCGTAGACTGTCATAGTAAGCACAGAGAGGAGAGGAAATTCATTGCCGATTTACGATCGAGTGCTCGGCAGGCCGGATCGAATGACAGCGGATGAAACTCCGGCGAAACGAGGGACGCGGCCCTTTCTCTCTCTGGGTTAGGTGCAACGAACTCCACCGCGGTGAAACGAGATCGGGTACGCGTGAATCGCGGCGCGGGGACACGCGCGCAGGAGAAGGAGCGACGATTACAGGTGATTAACACGAAATTAATCGGTCGCCTTTGTCGCGTCGGTCGACAGGCAGCTGGTAGAACTACGCCGTCCTGAATCGATGCAATCGGTATCGGTGAAAGTTCGAGTTTATAATGAGACGAAAGGTAATTACCTGCCGCAAAGTACTGTCGCTCATTCTCTCGCGGGTCCACGAGGCTGCGGACGCGAACGTCGCGATCGTGTAACGATGATTCGCGTGGGATGCGAGAATGTGAATGAGAGAGGGAGAGAGCCCGTGAGCGCGAGTGATCGATTCGAGCTAGTCGCCGAGGGAATCGTGTGATCGGAGGACTTCGTTGATCGACGTAGAAAAACGTGCTCTGCCCTCACCAGTCCGGATCAGATACATGTACGCAAGAATATACCGTGGAATGCAGATACTGTATAATAAATAGTAGTTGCGCTACTGTACGCGAGCGGGAAGCCAACGAAATAATGTACCGCTTTGGATGGGAGCGAGAGGCGTGTCCCGTTCGCCGCCGAGTCCAACCAAAACGCGAATGTACAGAACGCGAACGAAAAACCTTAAGCGCTGAAGCGAACAAATCGTTCGAATAAACAATACGTAAGCCAATTCAAAGTATCGTCGACAATCATTGCAAGGCTTTAAAGAACGTAATGTGTGCTTACGGGGCCCCGCTTCGTCCTCCTGCCTCGGATCGCGCTTGGTATCAGCGCGCGGGGATGCCTTCGGTTCTCGCCGCGATAAACCGGAGTACTTGGGCACCCGAGGACGCGCAAAAAGCGCAACAACCCGGGCTGAGCGTGACGCGCAGCTAGGAAAACCCGGCTGTCAACTCCTGGGCGTCTATAAATCCTCCGCGCGAGAATTGAACGACGAGGATCGCGCACCTGGAGGTCCCTCGGTCGTTTATCGCGCCCGAGGGAAACTCGAGGAGGTATCGAAATCGATCGCCACCCACCGTAGGCTGTTTTGGAATCGGCTTTCCAGCGGAGCGGAGTTTCGCTCGTTGCAATTTGTCACGGGGTCGAGGAGCGCGGAGCGTGTACAGAAAGAAGCGGTCAAAAGGTCCGGAGCGCGGGGGATGATCTACCGAGGGCACGCTCGCGAAAGCGTCTAGTTGCCGAAGATTGAGACAGCCTGCGCGAGGAGGCGAGTGGGGGCTGTCGTAAATAGATAGATCGCCGATAGCGTAGAACGGCCAGTGACCGTGTCTGTCGGTGGCAGAGGAAACGATAAAAAGAGCAACCCGGTACTGAACGGAGGGTGGAAGATTCGATCGCGTGGCTCACACGAGAGCACCATTCATCCGTGCGCTAGACTCTTTCTGTCGCCACCCCCGCCGGCTGGTATCACGCTCCAATTCCCGATTACGCAACGTTCGACCGGCAAATTAAAAAGAAGCCGCGGAAGCGAATCCAGTCGACGATTTCCGCGGGTCTCGGCGATACGACTGCACTGTGTTTCCCGTCGGTGCGGCTCAATTCGCTGCGCCAATAGCTCCGCTGCGCGTTCCGATCAAATAAAAATTAGATATGTAAATGAAGATCGTACAAGATGATGGAGCTTTCACTCGACGGAATAAAGGCACGGGTGGTCGTAGGATCGATCGCTGATACCAGGGCGCGATTCATCTTCAAGCGGGGCCCACGTATTTAACTCACGGATATAGAGAGCAGAGGATGTCGTCCGATATCGTACCGAGTCGCCTACCTTCTTCTCCCATTGGAGAACGTAGGGCACTGGGTGCTCACCGGGGAACTCTACGTGACAGTTGAAGACAACGCTCTCCCCCAGGATTGCCGTAATGTGCACCGCGTCCTGGTGACAGAGACCTGAAACACACCATTCACACCGAACACATTTATTCTCTTTCCAAGTACATACGTACCCTCCTCCTCCTCCTCCTCCTCCTCCTCTTCCTCCTCCTGTGACCCAGCGGCGGAGACGCGCGTTTATTCGTCGCGGGTCACGGATCGCCCGCCGATGCAACCGAGAAGTTCGCCATGCCGAGAGGGAGCTCGTCAACCAACGATCCGTGGCCGGAGGAAACTTGCCGAAACTCTGGCAGACGCTGCTATGACGGCTGATAGATATTTTGCAACAGTCTCCTCGGCTGCCTTTCGCGGACGCCCTTAACTTTTCCGCCGCGAGTCGCCAACTTCCTGATTTACGGAGGCAACTTCTGTCCCCCGTATTTTTGCGACCCTACTTACGACCCGTCAAGTCTCCGGGCTGTTACGCGAGAGAGAGAGGGAGAGAGAGTCTAGCTGCAAATTTCATGGAAGTAATCCAACGCGACGGCTATGTTTTCACCGAGACAACGGCTATTTGCGAAACGCGCGGCACTGTGGTTTAAGGGGGCAGCGACTTTAAGGGGGTAGGTTACCCTAAAATTGTCGAAAATTGCTTCGTAGGATGTTTGCTTATTCCGCTAGCTGCATCTTTTCTACGTATGTTAAACCGCAACCGGGCCCCGAAATTCTAACAAATGAAGGAATTACAGTAAAAAATGTACGAGCTTGCACATGAGATCGGATAACGATGTCCGACTTTAAACGCGGTTTCCCAGAAACTACGTTTTCCAAAACGGTGAACATAAAATCTCGAAAACCGAACGAAATTAATTAAAGGAAAACTACTATATATAATTTAATTGGACTTTTTGCATTGCATTAAGGATATCTTAAGCTATAGAAATATATTTTTTGTTTTATAATTAATCATTGTTGACGGCACTGAGGAGTCGTTAAAGTGTCCAAAAATTGATTCAAATCGGTGGGACCTGTATCTCCAAAAGTTATTACCCGATTCGACTGAAACTTTTTTTATTTCGAAGAATATACTTCTGGCTAGGCGGAACACCAGAAAAAAATACAAAAATGACACTTTTTTTAGAAAATAACGACACTTGAAGTTTGAAATCACTTTTTCCCTATATATTTCATCCTTTCAACGCCTATGAAAATTATAAATTTTCAATTTTTTGTATTTTTCTTGTACCCCCCCCCCTAGCCAGAAGTATATTCTTCAAAATAAAGAAAGTTTCAGTCGAATCGGAGAATAACTTTTAGAGATACAGCTCCCACCGTTTTGAGAACACTGTTTCGAGAAAAACGCGTTTAAAGTTTTACGCGAGTGCCGAGTGGCCGGGTGTTACCCATGCATTTGCCGCTACTCAAATGCCTATAACTTCAGGAATTTTACGAATTTAAAAAAATTCCTTTCAAACGCGTATTCCTAAAAGGTTGAACATTCGAAAAATGAGATAAAAACATAATCGACTTTTAGACCGGAAGGTCCCCTTAAGGGGGCAGCGACTTCAAGCGCGATGCTTCGCTCCACGCGTGATCACGAGTTTCTGTCAATCCCTGAAAAGTCCGTAAAATCGCTGTGGCGGCGCGCGGAAGAAGCGCGTGCACCGCGAGAGCTTACCGACGCGACGCAATGGGATCCATTCGAATAATGGATCTGACTTTGATACCTATTCCCTTTGACCCCTGCTGCGTGCGAATACGACGCGTTTTTGACGCCTCTGCCGTGCGCGACAAAGGGCTCAGCGATAAATCTTTCCGCGCTAGGATAGCGAAACGTGTTGCACAATGGTCTGCGGTCTCGCGGCGTACACACTTCAATTCCATGGAATTGTCCTTGTCAAAGGAGCTTCTCTTCGCTTTGATTATCAGGTGGTTAATTAACCCGGGCTTCGATATTGAAATTGACAAGGGCAACGTTCTGACCCGTTGGGGTGGCATCGATTGACCTGTCATTAGAAAACGATCGTAAATGCTGGCGCTGATAAGGAGCGCAGAAAGAAGGCGATTAGCGTTGCTAACACCCTCCTGACGAAATTATTGATATGGTAGTAAATGAGCGACGCGTCCACCCACTGCTGCCCGCGGAACAACCCTCTCGCACCGACCCCTGCACGCATCGCGCATAATGATTCGGCCAGAGGAACGCCCAGCGCGCATTCGTGTACCATTATCGCGATTAGAGAGTCCTAGGTGGGAGTGGCCCAATCTCTGGAACAACTGTTTTTATCGTCAGCCGTCATTAAAGTTTCAGCTGGCCACATGAGGGCGTGTACACGCACCGCTGGCCACCTCGTTATCGCGAAAAACAAGTTCGTGACCCGCATGTGAAGTGCCGGCCTGCGGACAATTAGCAAAATTGTTATTGCGACGAATTGTTAAGCGTCCGCGAGTCAACCCTCGACATCCTGAAGGTGGGGGAAATTAAAATGGGAGGCAGTTCGGCAAGTTGGCGGCGGACGGACAGAGACGCGGCGGGATCGAAATTTTCACAGACGTTTGTTTGCTTGCAGAAAGTGAAGCACGCGTTCGAACCACCCTCTGCACAGGCATATCGGGAGAACGCGGAAGGTGTACCTACGCGGCAGCCCCAAGGGCGCTCGATGCGGGCGCCCGCCCAAAAAACTAAATGAGACTTTCCAAAGAGCGCTCGCCGGAGCGTGAAAGCGCCGTGAAAATTGTGTTCGTCCGCGGAACAATGGCTCGCGAGCCTCCGGAATCCCACTCGAACGCGTGCATCGGAGGGTGGGGAATTACGCGGGAAAGAAAAGGCTGGGCAAGCAAGAGCAGCCCGATCCAGCCGAACTCAAAGCCGACGGTAAACCGCAAATTATGCAGTCTCCTTGTTGCAAACGCGAGGAAACGTGGCCACTACGGATGGAGGGACCCTCTTCTTTGGAGGATAAGGGTTATGCTACCTGGGAGGTTTGATATAGGACGAGCAGGGGTCGTTGACGCGCGAATGTTACCTGGGGAGGAGACAAGTGGCAAGAATTTACCACCGGAGCGATCTTACGCGCTCGCGAAGGGTGAAAAGTGGCGTGTAATGAAAGGAAAGGAAATGTAGAAAACTTGAGAATGACAGTGGACAGAGTTAAAGACTAGTTTGGAAAGCTGTGGCTGGACGGACGTCTTGGTTGTCGTGGAGTGTGCGACTTTGATCGCCACTGGAGCTCTCCCTGTATTGTCGCTGCCCATTGTTCAGGTTATTGGCAGGTCGGTATCGGTGTATATAGCGTTGCACAGACGCGCGGGCATCCACGAAGGGTCATACATATGTATGGAACGCGGCAGAGCGACCCTTCTTCGGTAGCGTCCCTTAGTTCTCGCATTCCTTTTGCCCGTGCACCACCTGTCCCTGTGTCGACAGCTTCTATTTGCCGCGCAAAGAATGCGCACGTTCCAACACTCCGTTATCTGTGATCGGAACGAACGAGAGCGAGAGAGAAAGAGCGACAAACCGCGAGGACCAGTAATCATCCACCAGTGGCACTAAATCACGGGGAAGCGTTCCTCGCATCGACCGCGGTGTGTATCTTCTTCCTCTTCCCGATTACTTCTAATTGTACCTGACGATATCCGTCGACTCCACTCCCTGATTCGCTACCCAGCGATCCGTATTCTGTACTAATAGTTCCCTTGGTTCTCGGACCATTACTGACCATTACCGACCGCTCTGAATGCCTCGACAACGTACGATATCATACTCGAAGGCGCGCGTAACGCGATACGAGTTCGCAGCTGAGCTCCGCGAGCGGGAGGAGAGAAGCCGAGGAGGACGCAAGAAGATTCTCATCTTCGCCGCCGAATTTTCAGGCAGCGACGAACCGTGAAATTAAGCAGCCACTCCATCGGCTCGTAAGCCGTGTATCGCGTGCAAGCTAAATAGTTAAGGGTGCGCGCTGGCGCTGCACACGCGAGAACGTGGCTGAGAAGCAGGATGACGCGGAAGAAGCAATTAACCAGGGGCTAACGAGCATTCTACCGCCCCGGCTAACTCTCGCCCAGCGAGTACAGCTTTTAATTATTTAGCGTAATTGGATGCACCTAGGGTAAATATATCCCGAGACACGGGGCGCGTCTTCGTCTTTCAGCCGTCGCGGTTAATCGGCCACTAAAGTCAACGGAGCCGTTGCGGTATCGAGTTGTTGACGTTCCACGGACCAGCGTTCGGCTTGTCGTCGCGAACAGCCGAACAAGTTTTTTTAGCTGGGCTCGATCGATCGACCGACATGTCGAGTCGAGTCGATTCGAGCCGCGGTGTGGAACGGGCTTTAAGCAAGGCCAACGTACCCTCGAGGAAGGGACAACGTCATTTGCAACTCGTTTCATCGCCTGCCATCTGGGCCGCTTTGAAGGCAGCTACGAGGAAGAAACCATAATCGTTTACCGCCAGCACGCGCGGATGCCTCGAGTATACGTAATTTATGGCAGCCAAGCGCCGCTCCCCGACACCCCGAGTCCCTGCAATTTCCACAGGAATTTAATCGCCACCGAATGCATCAGCGGACAGACCCTGGCTGCCCTCGAGCGCACCAGCTTCGGCCAGCTCCTTGTTTTCGTAAGAATACTCGCGACTCTGAAGGATGCGTTACGAAGTCCCTAGGGCCTTGCGGAGCTAATTTCGTTTTCGTACACGCGGCTGGGGAGCTCCTCTTAAGCGACGGGCTTAACATTTCCGAGGGAATTACATGCACCGGCGAGTCCATTCGTCCAGCCGAATCAATTTAAAAATTCGCAGCGAGCGCCAGGGAAGCTGAAGGGCACTTCGCGTGCAGCCAGCTTGCCGAACGGCAGAGAGGGACCGGCGGAAAATAATTGAGAAATAAATAAATTACGGGCATTAACTGGGAAAGTTGCTCACGAAACGACGACGGCCGGCGACCTACAGGGGTGCGCAAGTGGCGATCACAATGGCCGTCCTTCGCCCGTTCCCTCGACTTACCAAACTTTCTATATTAAACAACTTTTCCGCTAATTTCGCTCGCGATTCCCTTTTTTCCCCCCCATCTACCCCGCCTTTCTTCCCGCCTTCGCGTTTCAACTTTCCCCTTATGCCCGGAAACCAATTTCGCGATAATTTCGTTCGCTTTACGAAGAACGAAAGAACGAAGATCCTGCCGCGTCCCGATAGCGTAACGGCGCGAGGTGGTATAATCGCCGGTTTCCTCTCCGAGCGCGCTGAACGAGATGGGACGTTAATGTTTTTCTCCGCGGCGAGAAGGAATGCGAGGTTCGAATGAATCGATTCATAGTTTCGCATCGGCACGCACGCGTCATTAGCGTGTGCGATGCGAGGTGCGCGGCGCGCTCAACGAGCTCCCTGGGCGGGATGATGGAGCTTTAATGAAATTGTTCTCGTTGACGAGGCTAACGAGTAACGTAAGGGCGGCCGGCCGGGCCGTGTTGCGTGCCCCGCGGTATTAAAAAGAGAGAAAACATTCTTTGATACGAGCGCCTATTGACGTCAACTTCAGCCATCCCGTTCCGGTAAATTGGTCTGGGCGGTGCGGAGATTTTTCTGCTTCGGTACAACGGCCGCGAATAAACGCAATCGCGGTGAACAACACGCGGAAAACTCCGCGTGAAAGGTATATCCTCTGCTCGGCGTTTTTTCCGCGCAGAAGCTATCCCAGCGCGTTTAACGATGCCGAAATATTATCTTCGATTCGTTGGATACCTTTCAACCGTTAAGCGATTCTCTGACGGATTTTTCACCGCTATCGGTCGTCGATAAAAAGAGAAATATATCCGCCTTTCATACCGTTCAAATGCGTCGAATAATTGTTCCACCCTGGAAAAGAACTCAAAGTCTCTTTTTGGCGGAATTCTCCAACGCTTTGCTCGCCACAGCGAGTTCTTTCAAACTCGAACCACTCGCTCGCGGTGACAAACATCCGTTCGGCCCGAATATATATATATATATATAGACGCGAGATAAAAGAGTCTTACGGGAAAGTTGGTGCAGCGACAGCTATCGAAAATTCGCTTCGGGAGAAATTCGATTTCCACGCGTAGCTGGCTACAGCGTTCGTTTACAGCGATTCTCGAAGGGCTAATGGCGAAGCGCGCGAGTCAACGACCGTGTGCAGGCGTGATTGTACGCTGCGACGCAGAGATACGTGTTACCAATTGCAAGAGGTATCTTGACGGAAACCCTCCGCTCGATCTCAATCGCCGTCATTACGCCTGTGACCGACGCGCACCCGGCCACGCCACGCTGAATACAACATCGATCAGTCGATCGTACTTGCGAGACGATGGAAACCTATTACCCTGGCCCGGTAGACTTGTTCTGATTAGGGAGCTTCGCTAATTGATGTACAACTCGGCAAACCGGCAAACGGTAATGAAACAAACGCTTGCTCCAACACTCTGTGCATAGACGTGTGTGCGTCTGTGCAGGAACCGATGAGGAGCCGACGTTGTCTCTGTTAGAGATTTCGCTGCCCCTGAGGATCGTTCTCGAACGCGTGGAACCTCCCGCCGTGAAAACTTCGCAGTGAAACACAGTAGATACAAAGGTTTGCCTGACTTGCCTGGTGTGACGAAGAGCACGATGCCGAGGAGCAGGGTCCTCGTCGCCAGATCCGCGATCCACCGAAAGTCCCTGCGACACCATCGGAGCCGATGCCTTTCCCCATCCCCTTCTTCTTCCACCTCAGCGTCATTACTGAGGAGTCGTCCGACGGAGAAGCGCAGCTTTCCGTAGAGCGAGCCAAACAAGCCGGTCCCGCTTTTCGCGCGCCTCACAGCTTTCTCTTTGTAATTCTCCTCGTCCTCCTCGCGTCTGCAGGGCCGGGACCCTGTACACGTGGGTTGGCCAGAGGCGAGGGTCGCTTGCAATTCAACCCTGTCGAATAAAATAGACAAGTTTCTCCAGCACGGTTACCGAGGAAGCGAGGGGGCGGAGGTAACTGCGTATCGTAAACGTAAGGGGACGTTTACCTTTCATCGTAGTCGTGCGTGGTCCACTCGTGTGCGAACGAGCCATCGTGCCTTAAGGAACGAGGGCTCTGGGGAAAACTGCTTCCTGAACACCGGGACTCGAGCCTTCGCCGGAGGTCCGTGGCTTGTA
Organism: Andrena cerasifolii; assembly: GCF_050908995.1. Lineage (NCBI taxonomy): Eukaryota > Metazoa > Arthropoda > Insecta > Hymenoptera > Andrenidae > Andrena > Andrena cerasifolii. The sequence goes on along the minus strand of NC_135124.1, from coordinate 9,109,471 downwards.
GCCCTCCTCCGCCCCCCATTCCCCCGCTCCCATAGTACCTGTAAATCATAAACGACCATGTAAGCCAGCTTAGGATAGCCAAGGATTCGATCGGGGATTGAGTGTAAATAATTGAAGGGGATAGACCAGCCCTTCGGTGCCGAAGGGGAATTATTCCGCCTTAGTAACGAGGCCATCAGATTCACGCGTGCCCATTTTAGCGGGGATATTCCCTGCTAATACGAATTCCCTTCTAATCTCCGAGCGACCGAAAGAGGTATCGCGCTCAGCGGTCGGGCAACAATTTATTAAATGGCACCGCACCGTTTTCGTTTGAATGCGAGCGGACGATAAATCGTGCCGTTCCTCTAGTTGCGCATTCGAATATAATTACACGTTTCCCCGGCCCGTAATCAGTGCTCCCGATAAATACCGGAGGGCGAGCGCGTTCCCCTCGTTATCGGATCGCGGTATTTTCAATTTGCACCAAGCAAGCTACTTAATCCCAGCCCCCGCGTAATTCGAGCCGCGATAACCGTATGTCTCGGCCGGCTTTTTTCCCCCCATCCAGCCCTTCCTCCGTTAATCGAGCAATATAGTCACGAAAGCGGCATAATACCGCGAGCTAATGCCTTAATCGATCCCTCAGAACGGTTTAATCCACGATTCTTATCGCGACCCGATTACTCCGGCTAGAGCCGACCCGAATCGTCCGATAAGAGTTCGATTACTGGCACGGAATGCCCGTAGCCACCGAGCGTCGAACAGGATCCCCTTGGTCGTGGGTTTCTTCGCTGGTTCGTGTCTGCTCGGAGCTTCGAGCATCACGGGTACGTGGTGTCTAACGTCGACGCGAAAACGAGGATCGCGACGCGCCTCGGGGTCCGACACTCCGCCGGATATCGGACGTTCGATGGGGCTTCCGATACGATCGGCCATTCACCGCACGATTCCGCTATTTTCAATCGGAACTCGCCCCGACGATGGTCGGCTCTCTTTAAGTTGCTGATAAAACTTGCTTCCCCGACGTTCTAGCCCGCGAATTCTAATTTCGAGAAATGAGTTTGATTTTCTCCGCGATGGCGCGATCGATCTAGGCTATGGTCTAGAGGAAACTTTAATGTCGCGTCGGTTCGAAGGTAAAGACTCACCCCTGCCGTTCCGCCACCACTACCGCTGCCCGGATCGTTCGCTCCCGGCGCCGAATTTCACCAAATGCGCCACTTCTTCAGCCTCCGCGATAGCCACCTTAGCCTCCGCAACCTGCCGCTATCATCACCTGAAACAGCCAAGCGGTTCGGTTAGAGGGGAGCAAATGCGGGGGAAAATAATTCAGCTCGCTCCAGCGTTCGAGGCCGTGCATTACGCGTACGGTTGCATCGGTGATTATCGAGCACGGCTGAGTTCTTCCGGCGGCTAGTTGAAATTCCGCACAGGTGGGCCACGAATCGAATCGATTAGCGAAATACGTGCTCAGATGCGAGACCGATCGGGTCGATTCAGGCGCTCGCTCCCTGGGAAAGACGACCGTAGGGAGGCAGAACTTTGCAAACGGGGGATGATAATTATGAGCGCTTTCAGGCACATCGCGTGGCTTATCGCCAGCCATTTTTATAATTCGCTTCCCCCTCGAAATCCGCGCTCTTCCGACCCCCTCCTCTTTCAAATGTTCTTGTAAATCTTTCCTACCGCTTCACCCGTTATAATTATTCTACAATTCTAATTATATTTTGCGATCTGGTCGGTTCGTCTTCTCGTCGTTTCTACTCTTTTCTATTCTTTACTTTTCTTGTATTAATTTTAGGCCTAGATTACTTGAATTAAGTTCTCGTTTAAGGTTGGGTTGAAAAACAGTCCTGACTGAACCCCGCCTACGCATTTGTCGCGTTTCTCTCTGTTTTCTACAGTGACTCGCATTAATATTCGGACACTTTTTAAAATCGCATAACTTTTTTAGAATCGGTCTGGGTTAGAATCGCTGATTTCGGGAATTTTCGCGAGTCTCGACCTTATTCTGCGATCTTTAAACGTTTGTAGCTCGGAGCAACGTTAACCGATTTTGATGAAATTTTAGGCACGTATACAACTTACTGCAATCTACAAACAGGATTTTTTTAATTTTCATTACAAGCTCACAAAAAAAAGTTTAAAAATCGACCTTTACTATTCTTTTCGCTATTCCAACCAAATACATTTTTTTTCAAATCAACGAAACGCGTCAGTTAGCAAACTAATCCTTGTGGCTTCTCAAAAAAACTCAAGTTGTTTGGACCAATTCTAAAAAAGTTATGCGATTTTAAAAAGTGTCCGAATATTAATGCGAGCCACTGTACCTGCTGTGTCTTGTTTGTTTGGAATAAAGACGTTTAATAATAATAATAATAATAATAATCATCCGAACAGAATGTCGACCGTGGGAAAAGCGAAGATGCATAGACTAATATGATATTAAAAACCTTCTCGAAGCTTGGAAGCTTGGAAGGTTCGAACGGTGCGACAGCGAAGGACACCGCTATGCGATACACATCCATCGTCAAGCTGTTCCCAGATTCTGCGAGTGAAAGCTCTCATTCTGGCGCGCATCGTTCGATTCGCTTACATTCGTAAAAGAGAGGAGCCTGGAGCATTCGTTTACGATTATCGGTATTTAACGCCGATATTATTCCGGATAGAGTCGCGGTTTACTGTCTCCGGGCGAACTGGCCCGGAACGGCAGTCTTCTGCCGGTGGGTAGGTACTTCCGCGGCGAGTCCAGCTGAGTAAACCGGCAATGAAGCATGCCATAACCGGGTCTCAGGATGTTGCGCGGAGGAGCGGGCTAACTGGAAAGCCGTCAGCACCTTGGACGAAGGGGATGGCGGAGCGTGACGGGCGCGGCACGGTGCTAATAGAAGACGCACGGGGGTGGTTGGGCGGAGGGTGTCAGAGTAGGGTGGTTCCCGGTTGAACAATGGCACATGTCGCCCGCGCAATTCCACCCCACCGAACGACCCACGACACCACCTGTCATAACTCGTCTTCGTGTTCCACGGTTATTAGCGCTGAGCCGGTGGGATTGACCAATATCTCCTACCCCTGTAATCCCCTGCAATCCCCTGCTCCTTTCATCCCCCTAGCCCGATCGTCATCGGCGACGCACGCACCCGGACGAATCGAGCGCGAGGAACGGTCAAATGATACCTCCTGAATTTATCGGCCACGTCACTTTTTATCGCGTGCTGCAATTTCATCGATGCCCCTCACGGCGTTGTATCGTTTCACCACGGTTTTCCTTCGATAGATGCCTCGCAGCCTATCGACAGGAATTTACTTATTCATGTACAGATGGAATTACTCGTATCGCTCGCACGTGCTGCGGATCAAACGGCTTCCCACTTCTATCGACCACCGCGCCGCGCGCTCTGATACGCGTATTACGCGACACCCTCGAACGAAACGAAACAGCCGGCTAATTGGTCCGTGCTCGATGGCTCCCACGCGACACTACTCGCTATCTACGAACACTGACCTAATCAGAATACAGAGGAACCAGTGACGGTTCTTTCAACGCGTTACTTAAAACCGTAGGAGCTGCGCAGAGCGGCTGTAGTAGCGATAGAAGCGATCGAGCGAGCAGGATTTATGGCTTCATGACTTCTCCAATCAATTACGGTGGGAAGCAAGTTTATTACTCGTACGGTGCAGCCAAATTGCCGAAAGTTCCTGGTCAATTTCACCCCCGTGATTCGCCTGTTCCCAACGTTTCCAGGCTGGTCTACGAACTTTATCCCGTACACGTTCGATATACGAGAGAATTAATTACTTCGTCGGTTAGCTGCGAGCTGTATGCAAATCTCGAGCTGTAACGTCGAGTCGGTGGCAACTACGAGTCACCTGCACGCCAAACGGCCGTTCGAATACACTTTTCTATCGTTCCACCCGCATTATTACAGGCGCGCGGCGTAGACCGGTAGCGCTCAGTAGTTTGGTCCGCCACTGGCCAGGCAACCGTGCAAAGCGCGGCCAAATATTCTCGGCATCGCGACCCACTCGAAAAAGGTCGAATCGACATGCGTTCACGGGCAATTTCGCCGTGAATACGCGCGGCTGCTCGATTCGATTCCAGCCGCGGCTAAAGCTGATTCGATCAATTGTGAAAATTCGGCTGTGCTTTTTGTAGTCTCGTATCACGAAGCGAGTGCCGATTGCTATTCAAAATTGAAATTGCGGGCCGTCGATGTATAAAGTGGCTCCGTAATATCGATCCAATTACGTTGCACGCTGGTTCGCCGTTCGTTCGCTCCGCACATAAAATTTCGACCAGATCGAAATCCCCACCCACAATTGAAACAATCTTGCGCACCCGGTCCCTTTTAATTCGTTCGTTCGATCCCTGAAAAATGATGCTGAAAAATTCGGTATGTATGCAGAAGAAACAGAAAAATTGTTAACGCAGAATATACGCAAGATTTTAAGGCATGGAAAATATATCATTCTTCGGCACTTACTGTCAATTGATGAGATATCAGAAGAAGCGCAGGAAACGAAAAATAAAGAATACAATTATTACCGTTACCATAACAGTCGAAAAATTATTCTCGAATTATTAAAGAATATACTCTTGATATCTTCGGACCCTTACATCTCATCGTTTCGAAGAGTAAGAAGGGGAAAAGACGTAATTAAGATATATCCGGAAGAGATGATTCACTTATTAGATGTGTGACGCAAATATCTTGTATAACCGGAGTCATGAGACAGCACAGAATATTCTAATGGGCAGGTAAGGTAGATTTTACTTCAATTATCATTTTCTGGGAAAGTAACACAAAGTAGCACCTAATTCTTTTTGTTTCTAAAAGAGAAGGGTTCATTCTTTTAAACAATATCAATTACATCCATTGCAAATGGTTGCAAATTTTTTAAAATTTTATAAAATGTTTGTTAACATTTCACCCGAATGTATGGCCTTAATAGAATATATAGCTGTGTAATTAACTTTGTAACTAAATTAAATTGCACCTTTCAAAGAAAAATTTTTCAGAATCGCGAATCAAAACTATGGGAAACGTAAAAGTTTTTGATAAGCTCTTAACTTTGGCGATTCTGGCAAAATTTGAGCACCGACCACATGAAAACAATAGTAAATATTAAAAAACGGGGTTTACCACAATATAATACCTACAGTAACTAATTAATACGTTAATCAAATGTGAATTGTAATAGGCCAGTAGCCTCATTGTTTCGAAAACATGGGTGTAAATACACGAGCCTAGCACGAGCCTCCGAGGGTTAACATCACTTATATTAATACAACTTAAAGCCCGCAAATTTGCGGTTAAATGGAGCCGAAATTCATTAAAATATCTACCCCAGAACCAAAGTTATAGATTTTTGATCGCCGTCGGTCCGTTTTGTCCCACTGTGCGTCGAGGTCGGCAACGAAACCAGCTGGGCGGAAAATAAAGGCAACGCCGCGAGACTTCATCAGCCACACAAAGGAGCCGTTTCGTCGGGAATTCAGATGCACTTTTCCCGTGACACGGTAAAGACGATGTGCCCTAAGGTTCCTTGGCGTCCTTCAGGAAATGTGTCAAGTACTCGGAGAAAATAACATGGTTTGCAGACGAGCCTCACATTTTCAGAAATCTCGCGTCGCCACCCTTCCGCTCTAAGTCGGCCGTTTGCAGGTTATTTTAAGAATTTAAGAAAGCAGCTGTTCCTTCGAGAAGGGCAAGGAACGCAACGAGTGGCGAAGAACACATTTAGAAAATGGTTCCCTACGGGGACCACTCGAACAGCGCGACGAGTAGGTACCTAGCCTCGCTATATTCCTTCTATCCACGCTATTGCTTGACTAGATGCACACTGTTCCCCAGCTACTCCACTCCGTGGAGCCTGCAGCGCGTATTGTCAACGCGGATCTCGTGGCAAATGCATGTCCGCGTCAGCGCGACCCCTTTCAGCGCGTGCAGGAGCACCGCGGGTCTGTGCGTCACGAAATCCGTTCGCACGTCCTTGCAGCACGATGATGAGGACGTTAATTATTACCGTCAAGGTCCTCGCCTAACTGTAGAGCGGCCTGTTGGCGATAGAATTCCGGGGCGAAAAGGGAACGGACCCGAGGCCACTCCGATGACGTTTCGCCGACATCGAAAGAAACAACCCCCCCTGAAAAGGATCGTCAGGCAATGTTTACCCTCTAGCCACGAGCTCTTCTCCACCCTTTGTGCTGGCGGAATCTTTCTTTCCACCAATTGCGAGCTTTCAGAGGGAAATAGGGGTCGCGAGTGCTTGTCGCAGGCCGCGGATTAATTGCCAGCATTCGTGCCCGGTGCTGTGCGAGGAATCAAACAGGGGCACGTTCAGAAAACCGCGAGCGAATAAATACTGCGGGTGCTCGCGAGATTGTTTACAATTTCACGGAGCTTGGCAGGCATCGTAGGACGCTTAACGTTGCTCGATACGAAGCCCCACCGCTAGATTACCAGAGATGAATATTTTGATATTCCATGCAGTATGCGCACGGTATCGATTCGCACGCGTTCCCGCTAGATTTCGTTGAGTCCAACTGCTATTCCAAGCGAACTCCGTTTTAAATCGATAACGATATCATTGGCGCCGGCCATCGCTGGCCGTGCAGAGAATTCATATTCACCCCGTACAAAACGGCTATGAAAATCTCCGCGAGGACGTTGCCTTCTGTCTCCTCTCGAGGAACGAACACCGGCGAGCCACTCAATTATGCAATGTCAATTAAATCTGCCGCCCCGACGAATTGATCCAATTACGCGGCGGCCAAAGCCGATGGAGTCCTCTCGCAGGAATGCATTAGAACGGGCCAGTCCTCTGTTCCAAGCTTTCTTTCTATCCCACGGATTTTATCGCGCGTAGCCTCGGTCAAGTATCATCCCGGGACTCGAAGGAAGCGTAAGGATCCACGGGGACCAGCCGTATTCCGGGCGATTACGGGGTAAAGCGAGTTTCCGTGGAGCAACGTTTCCAGGAGGGCCGGTGGAAAGGATTTCACGACCTCAGCCGCAATATGTCGGTCGTTCATTAACCGTTTTCAGTCCGAGTACATTCGCACGCCCTCGTTCGCCCTCGTATCTGGTGCTGGCAATCCAACTTCCGCATAGTCCACCGGAGAATCATTATTGGCCGTCCCATTGACGCGGTTACGAGTTGTCGGGAGTTTCCGAGTGCAAGATCTCCACGGTCGTAAGGGGGCGAAGGGCTCGATGAACGAGTAAGTCGTGTGGGGGTTACTGCTGTCGGCGGGCAAGCCTAGCGGGGGACTCGGCGGTGATTACATCCGAGATAAGACGCGGAGGGAAAGGGTGAACAAAGGTGGATAGATGGAGGAGCGACGATAGCAACTCGCCAGGGGAAACTAGGGAAAGGGTGAAAAGGTGGGCGGACGCGCCGAAGAAGAGGCAACGGAGAGAAATGAACGCGGAGGATTCGGTGATAGACAGTGGGTGATACGGTGGAAATGGGTTTTAAAGTGGGGGCTGTTTAAGGTGCACCGTCTCGAGGGAAATCTCAGAACATCGGCTCTCTAACGTTCAACAGAGACCCTCGGAGTTCCTATGCGCCAGCGCTGCGGAGCAATTCAAGGTACCAACGATTCTGTAACTACCGATTACGACGGGTAGCTAACTAGTTGCAGGTGTGAATATTAATATTCGAGTTAGTTGCTGATCTTAGCACTCGGGAGACACCACTTTCGCAGGAATTAAGCGCACAAAGGGTAGCAAACACTTTGGCAGGTATATAGTTCATCCACTGTGCAGTGCCAAACGCTGCAGAATATTTAACGGCGAGAGAGTAGAACGTTCTGAACGAAAGAGAGGGCAAGGTCCTACCTGGTAGCGGAGAGGCAGAATCCACTTTGTGCACCCGAACGTCCGAGCAACCTCCAAGGAGACTTTATGTATCGGAACTAAACGCGAGCACGGGCTGGGTACCGCCGAGCGCCGATCCCCTCCCTCTGTCTTCCCTTTCCGCGGTCGAGCGCTACAACGTTGGCGTATTTGGATACGACAAACTACCCTCTTTCTTAACAATCCTCTCGCTCTTTGTATTCCACGGACCGCCGAACTTGCATCCTGGCTTTCAACGGGCAAATGAGATCTCCTCTTTTTCTCGACCCGAGCCCCCGTCTCTACCGCGGGACTATCGTTGCGTTTGCTTCTTACAGCACGAACAGTCAGAGGTAAAGGAGAAAGTTGGAGGGCGGGAGGATCGGCAAGCCCGGTGGTTTCAAAGAACAGAGATCAAGCTCCGGTAATCTACTCCATTTGTTTACCGTCTTGGCTGCTATCTACCCCCCCGAGACAATTACTTCTCCACGTTTCCTACGAGTAATTGTGGTACCTTCAAAGAGAACGGAACTTACGGCGAGTTCTTGTCGGCGAACTCCGAACGGATGTTGATAAATTTGTACCTCGATCATTCCGCGATGTGCGGGACCGATTCAACGAGGGTGTGATTTGTCGAGAGCCACTTGATTCACGCCGATGGTCCGACCTTACCGAATCAACAAGACAGAGGATTCTATGCAAATTCCGCTCCGCCCGGCTGAAAGTGACGTAGACAGCGCCGATAACTCTCGGCAAGTCAAATCGACGACAGCCTTAGTCTAACGCCGAAGTGCTTAACTCGATTGCCGTTAACGGGCGAGTTTATACAAGCGACATTGTCTTATTGCTACCAAAATTTGCGTCGGGTTCACCGCCGAGTCTACGTCGCAATATTATCGTCTGTCGAAAACTCCGTCGTGGATCTCTTCGAGAATACTTCGACACCACTGTTGGTTACTTGACCCGCATTCACGCCCTTCTCCGTACACTAAATCACCCCCCTCGCTTGCAATTATCCGCGGAATCGGCGCAATCGAGGCAATCGCCTTAACGAAAGCGTCGGCCCTGCCTACATCCGACGAGCGCGGAGATAGCGACGCGTCATAATTACCGCAATGCCGATAAGTATCTGCGGCATACGTAGATGCAGGGGCTCCCTCGTTATCGTATGGCATTTAGAGCGGAGTACGCCTTTCTGCACGGCAGAAGGCAATTTCAGTCGCGCACGTGTCGACCGCGATGGGGCAAAGGAGAGGAAAGTGGCTGGTTTCGCGGACCTTCGGAATTACGCGCGACAGGCCAGGGCAAAAGTGGCACTGCGCACGCGATCGCGCCGAGTTTTCGTTCGTGGAACGCCACCCTGTCGCGGAAAAAGATCGCTCCGTGGCCCGTTGGATTACGGGCGATAGCGGCACGGAACGCGGGGATCCTTCGAGCGACGGAGACTCGAGGAAAAAGCGAGCAGACCTCGCGCTCGCGTGATGCCCCGGCTAGCTGCGCGACAGGGAAAAGGTGCACGAGCCCGGTTAGATACGACGGTGAGGCATTTTTCTGGCTGCAGGAGCGAAAGCATGCGAGCTATACACCAGCAGAAGACAGAAGAACGCCGGTGCGAGCGTTAGTTTTCATAAGACAGGTTTAATTAAAGTTCACCGTTCAGCTCCCCGGCGAGACCAGTTGTCCCACGCGCGATACATTTATGGAAAGGTTCCGGCGATATTTGCGGTGCGCCATTCCAGTGTAAAGCCCGGAGCATTCGGCGTGCCGGGGGCGATTCGTAGCGCTGCGTAACAACCGCCGGAGCCGCAAAACGCGTCGCCTGCGCCGTCACCTCGCCGACCGCAAAACTGCCAGCGGAATACCGAAACGCGACTGCGAGTACGCGCACCAGGCATAACCGTGAAACGATACGGGGGAAACACCGACCGTCCCGAAATAACTGAAACTTTTGCGGCCGTCCCGGCGAATACCAAGGATTCTGATGCGTCGATCCCGGAGCTACGATTCGAAAGCCGGCGCGCGATCCTCCGCGATTCCTTGCGCCAGAATTCCTCGCGAGGATCCCCGGAGCCGCGCCCTCTTCCCGTCTCCGGCTCCCTGCGCGCGGCTGTTGGTTAAAATATTAAACTTTCGCTGGCATTGTTCAGCGAGATAAGGTATCCTTCGCTCCCTGCCTCGCGAGTATACCGTGGCGGAAGAAGCTGCTCCTGCCGCGGTGATATCCCTTCGGGCTTTACGCTTTTAGCTCCGAGAGTCTGGCTTATGTTCGGCCCACGGTGTAATAACGTTAAAGCTCCCTGTATTCCCCGGCTAAGAGACTCCCTCGGCCTCTCCTCCGGTTATGAAAGATCGTAAAGCTTGCAGACGGCGAAACGCGGGGAAACAGCGAGGAATCATCAGGTACCCGGCCCACCCTAGGCTTCTTTCCTACCCCGGAGGTAAACGCAGCGGCTCGCGGGGAAAGAAAATTTTCAATTACCCGCCGACGGATGTTGCCGAAGGTAGGGAGTCGCGGCGAGCCAGGGGAATGTGGAACAGATCTAAAGTTGTCTCATCAACTTTTCACCGACGTTGCACCGTTCCTGGAAGCACCTTCACTTATTCAACCATGCACAGACCGAGCGACTTTGCCGGGCAGACAATCGATCGTTCGATCCACGGCAGAGCTTGTTTCGCGTGATCGACCTGACTCCGTAGGACGAAACTGGGATCGACGCGCCTTTATCGGTGGAGACGCTCGTTTCCACGGGGCTGGCTCGTAAATGGCGAGGAGCCATGCGAGTTCCAGTCGAAAGTGGACCGTAAAGGGGCGTTAGGTCGCGAGGAAGCGACGAATCCCCGTGTTTCTCGTGTTCTCCAATAGCTCCGCGATTTTGTACGTGGAGATTCGATGGATGAATCAGCTCCCTGGGTAGCTCGCAACCTTCGCGATAGAAGAACGTACCGGTGGATTTACGAACTGCTCGGATATACGATGCGTGCACGTCCGCGCTCGGGAGCGGTGCTCGATAATGCCTATTGGAACGCAGTAGGCGTTGGTAGCCGGCATAATCCAAAGGGTTAATTATCCGGTGCTATTAATGCCCGCTAACAATGCGGCTAAATTGCGGGGCCGAATAAAGTACAGGCGCGCGGTGCTCGTAATTTCGCGCTTAATTAACGCTCCTCTCCGTCACGTATCTCCTCGAGCCGACCTCCTTCCTGTCGATCCATCCTCCCGGAGGCGCGAGAACGCCTCGCGAATCAAGCGTTTCGAGGTTAACGCGGCAACGGGAACGCGCTAAACGAGCCGCAATTTGCGCGCTCTCAGAGGAGAGAGCATCGAGAGGGCGAGGCGGAAAAGCCGCGAGCCGGGGGGCTGAAGAGATTTTCAGAGGCAGTCTCGACCCGGTCGGGCCGCGCTTTTCTTTTCGGTGTACGAGCCCGCTAAGGAGGGCAAGAGGACCGCGAAAAGAAACGAGGCACCAGTCCCGTTCCGATAGGAAGAGAACGAGAGAGAGAGAACGGGACAGAAAGCGGTTGGGAAAGGGGAGAAAAACCGGGCCAAAAGAAGACGGCGTAAGGGGTGGGTTTCTATTGAGTCGGTCAGCAGCCCGCAGCTGCAATTGAATCGAACGTGCCGTAGGGAAGTGCACTTAGCCGTCTCGCTTGTCTCGTCTCGCTTTCGCCCGTGCCACCGACAGGCACCGACCGCCCACGACAGCCTCCGACCACGGGGAACGACTTCTTGGAGGCGGCGAGCAATAACCGTTGCCGAACCGACCAGCGCCGAAAGGGAAATTGCCGCCGAGAGAATTTTCGCCACCAACCCCCGCGCTTCAACGCGAGGGAAACCAATACCGAAGCTTCCACTAGGTCAGCGGATCAGTCGGGCCCTGATGCATTCGTGCGTCCGAACAGATTGCACGCGGAACGTTAGAATTCCAACTTCCCCTTGGAGTTTCACCACGATTCGCAGCAAGTGATGATTATGTGCGATAGAAACTGCCAACTCGGTGGAGACTTACAAGGAGAGTATTTTAGGGGTCCGCCTAAGATCATTTTGATTTTTGGATATGTTACAGAGGACCGAAAAATAAGAAATACGTGTTTTTTTTATTTTTCCCAGTTTTTATATTTGGGGGGTGAAAACTGCGTTCAAAGTTAGGGGTGAGAAATCATTTTTGTGGACATTTTTCACCCTCCAAATATGAAAACGGGGAAAAGTATAAAAACACGCATTTCTTGTTTTTCGGTCCTCTATAACATATCCAACAATCAAAATGATCGGAGGCGGACACCTAAAATACTCTCCTTGTTAGTGTTAGCCCCCTAACCGCTGCATGCTAACGGCCGCTCAGACTCGTCGACTTTTATGATCCCCAAAGGGTTGCCCTGGCTCTGAATCGTAACTGAGTTAGAGGAGATAAGTAATCCTCGCGGATCTCGTGTATTTCGGTCATGTCACGAAACATGCTTTACGCGGGTCTTCGCCGTGGACACACACGAGTCGGATCCGATTACCCTAACCGGGTTTCAGCGTTGCACGGCTAAGAGGATTACCGTTTTCTTACGTGAAGCGGCCCCTGTCGGCGATCCATTAAACTAGACTCGAGGAGAAATAAGTTGACAGAAAGTGCGGAAGCTACCCGCGAGTGCATCGAACGATCGTCGCCAACCCCCTGGGGCTTTCGGGAGCGCTGACGTATCGAAATCTGGCGCGCGCGATAACGCGCCGCGGCGCTGGGCGTGCACCTGAGAATGCACACACACACGTGGCCCATAATAAGCGCAAACCACCGAAACCAGGGTGGTCGTGCTTAAGCGGTGTCTACGAGCTGCCTAAAGCACGTGGCGCAAACTAAGCGGGCACGAAGTTTCGAGCGAGTCCGCTTGCATAATACTGCAGCTAGACGGAGGCAGCAGCCGCGAAAGCGAAAGATGGGCGGAGAGAGAGAAGCAACGGCGAGAAAATCTGCTTCCCCGTTGTCGAGCTAAAGGGAGGACGCGATACGAGTGGGAGGGGGATGTGAAGTGGCGAACAAGAGTCGACGACAGAGGTGTGTCTAAGTTACGTCGGATACGCGGGCACGTTTAAATTCCGCTTAAAGGGTCATTAAGGCCGAATTAGGCGAGCTACGCCTAGCACCTAGGCTGTCGCGATCACCCTGCAATCCTGCCGAGGCGAAACGAGCGCCGTAACTTTTGAATAATACTCAGCCAGCCGGGATCTCGTCGCTCAAGTGGGCTCGACTGCACCCTTGCCGAATCACTGGACGGCTAAAATGGCCTCCGGGATATACCTGTACCGTGATCCTCGCCGGTGTCTAAAACCCGGCTAATGGAGAATGGAAAGCGATTACCGTTCTCGCATCCGAAGCAACGATTTGTCGCGAGCACAGGCCAAGGAACATGCAATACCCGTGAAATCCTTCCGAGCGAACGGCTCTCGCCCGGTTCGCGGGACGAGAAAGCTCCGGGCTCGCGTTTCCACGCGGGCACGAAGAGCGATCGCATCGTTAGCCGTGACAAAATAAAACTCAGCACAGACGACAGGACAATATACGGGGGCACGGGAAAAATCAGCGCGGGCTATTCGTCAGGGTATTAAAAGGTCCACGGGAGCGGACAAAGGAAAAATTGGCTGGACGATGCTGTCGTGAACGGTGATGAACAACCGCTGCTGGCATTCGGATGTGCCCGTGTACTCGTGTCTACTGCATTACTCCGTCACCGACGCTCGATCCGCATCCAGGCGTAAATCAATCGCCGCGATCAACCCGGGTGCCTTGCTACCCTTTGATCGCTGGATTAAAACGTTTGTTGGATAGCTGGGGAGGGTGGGGCGATCGCGAATTGACCAAGACGAGAGCTATCTCGCCGTTCGAAACCGACAAACTCTCGAGACGTCCCTTTAATTTTCCAAGGGGCAAACGAGCCCGATAGCCAGCCGAGGCACGGCTGGAAAAGTTCGTTAGAGACGAGGACTCTGTCACGAAAGCAGAGTTGCGGACTAGCCCGGGGTTTAATTACGTTTCGCGCAGAAACACGGTTAACTGGACGGCCCGGTTTAATTACACCGTTCGCGGCTGTACAGTGTAAACGCAATAGATGCAGGTCCGCGCGCAACGGCTACGAGGCGTAATTGAAGGGTTTTATGAAAATCGATTTTCCATAAAGCGGCACATTGTCACGCTACATTAGCCCGGATGAATCTGCGGGACGGAAGCGTTGCTGTGCCGCCGCGCCGGATTGCCCTTCGATACCGCGGATATCGCGATTCCCGCTTTCCCCCGGACGGTGGGTATTATTTTTCTGGGGCGTGGTGACCACCCGGGATCGCGTTTCCAGCAAGTTTCCCGGGCTCATTAGCGTTTACAACGCGCGTTACAAATACGCGCCGACGCGGGGGGAACGCGAGCGGTGAGCCGGGCGCGACCATGGGAAGCGCGGACACGACTTCAATTTCCCTCGTCCGATTCGTAATTACCAGCGGCGCCCCTTTAATTGAGACCCAATAGTGTAAATTAAAATATTGCCCGACGCGAGAGCGCGGCGCGTCATTACCACTCGCGCGCCTCTCCCCTTTCTCCTATAATTAAAACGGTAAATTAACGTATGACCCGCGTCGTTCGCGGAAAAGGAGGATATGTAACGTCATTAGCGTGCTCGCGGGCGTTGTTTGTCGCGCTCGTTTTCATCGGCCCGGTCACAGTAACGAATAATATGTAGCGTTATCGAATGGCTTGACGGTAGTGATGGGCGTGATACCAGTCTTTCTCACGAGTTTCAAGTAGTTCGATACCCAAAGTACTCGTTTCGAAGGTTCGACATTTGATACCAGTAGGAGCTAAAATGAGTATTGAGTACTTTAAGTATCGAGTAGAATCGATTCGCATAGGATACCTACAAAAGTCTCGGTTCTTTAAGGGGTCAGCCCACTGTGACGGTTTGAAAAAATTAAACTGCGTGAGAAATTTATTATTCTTTATCGTATCGATATAGAAGTGATACCGATGGATTTCTTATGTTTTTCCAATGAAAATCATACCAAATTTCATGTAAATCGGACTATTTTTAACGAACTTAGTGTGAAATTATATAAATCAATTTTTTAATTAACTTCCTTCATTATGCTCCGAATTACGTCGTTCTTGGTGTTAGTTTCATCGGCGAAACATAAGGAATCGATTGACGTCATTTTCGCAAAGATCTGATGAGAAATGCGGAACTAAAAGATTTCTCACTTCTTAATGGGTGTTCCAACCATTTCGATTTCGTCCAAACCCGAACGCAGTAGAGTTTAAAGGACCGAGACTTTTGTAGGTATCATTTGGGAAACGATTCTTTCCAAGTACTCATTCCTGTTTCGATACCTATGGATGCTTGTTTCGGGTTCGAATAGTATCGATACCAAGTCCAGCCAAAATGTTGATACCTACAAAGGATCGAACCTTTTGACTAAGTATCATTTAGGTATCGATACCTTCTGATACCTACGGTACTCACACGTGCTTGAGATGCCATGATACTTCACCCCTAGGTATCGATACTGCTTGAGCGGTATCACGCCAATCACTACTGAAGTTGACGGAAGCCCGACGATTATTAAAGTTCCCGATTCTTCCCTGGATGAAATCAATCCATTCGGGTCTGCCTATCGCTATTCCAGCTCGCATGACGCCGAATGGAGGCCGAAGTTGCACGTCAGCGGCTCCAGGGCCGAAGGAAGACCTTCAACTTTCGACCTACGAAACTCGCAAGAAACGGCATCGCGTGCCCGCGGAATCAGCACGATCTCGCGGCGGAATTTTCGATCGGCGCCTAGCGTTGGCGTCGGCACTCGAAGGACAGATGTTGTCTCAGGCCGGGCGTCCGGGATTAGGTCGAAAAAGTCGCATAGCCGTTGAATAAATTAACCGTTACGTGACGAGGCCGTCCGCGAGGGCGTCGTTTAATATTTAAGTAGCTGCGGATCGCAAGCCTCACCCCCGGAAGACACGGCCGCGCGCCGAACGTAAATTCAGACGTCCCCCGTTTGGATGGCAACGCTTTCTTCTCTCGTCAGGAGAGAGGAAATTGAAGAAAGTTAGCTGCCACCACTGGCGGGTTGGAAAGCGAGAACGGGTTAATATAGGTACCGTTGCAAGTGTCGTTAACCATGGAACGAGGGTATCTGTCAAACGCGAAACGGCCGATATTCGTACACTTGGATGATTTACCGATCAATTTCCTCTCGCAGTTGATAGCCGTTCCGCTCTATAAAAACCAGTCGATAAAAATGACGCTGCAACTGTGTCCGGGCAACGATTAAATTTCATTCTCCCCGGTCGTGGCCCGTACGTCATTAATGGCCGAGGTGTCGCGCGTCGCCTCTTCAGACCTCGCTTGTCAGTCCGTGCACAGAATAATATATATATATATAGTACAGCGCGGAATTGACTCGTAAACAACTCCGCGGAAAACTGATGTTTAATCCGCGTGTACCGGCGAACTGCAACCGTCGCTTCATTTTCGTATTCGCCGATTCGGCGGAGATTCGCGGTCAGCTTTATCGGGGCAGACGCGAAACGACCGCGAGATTCGAACAAGTTCAGCCGTGCCAGCAGTTTTTAGTCGGGCCGAGGCGCGGGGGCGTTTCGACGGGCTTCGTATCGGGTCAAGAGAGATTAAACGAGAATTTGGTCGGCAGAAACGCGCGCGAAACGGCCCGTTGTAAACGCTACACCGCCAACAACGATGCATTTTTCTCTTCAGCACCCATATCCCCGGCCCCGTTCCTGCCTCTGTAAACGTTTAGTTACGCTGCAATTGCGCCGCTGCTCGCGGAGGACACAGGGGCCCTTTGAAAAACGGGCGCGCGTTGTCGTTCCCGGAGAATGGGGCCGCGTTTTATGCGACCGAATGAAAAACTTGCATTACCCCGCGAGCGCTGTCCCATTAAGGCGCGGGGAATAGGTGGCGGGGAAAATGCTACACGTTCGATCGCTGGTTCCAATTAACCGTAACCGCGGGAATTTCTGGCGATGGGCGCCGCCAGACGATCGCCTCCTTCTCCCGGCCCGAAAATCAGACTGGCACCCTGCTGAATCGCAACTTCCCCCCGCGGCGATTTTCATCCGCTTGCAGCCCGATCCGCGAAACGCAATTTAATTTCCATCGATTTAATCGTCGCCTGGCGGCCGTCATTCACGAGCAGATGAATATGCACCGGCGTTGTGTTGGTTCGTGGGTGTGTCGGCTACGCTGTATGAATTTCCTTTGGATCTCGCACATCTTCTGTCAACGAACGCAGAGGA
Source organism: Andrena cerasifolii (assembly GCF_050908995.1). Lineage (NCBI taxonomy): Eukaryota > Metazoa > Arthropoda > Insecta > Hymenoptera > Andrenidae > Andrena > Andrena cerasifolii. The sequence goes on along the minus strand of NC_135124.1, from coordinate 9,092,370 downwards.
AAGTAGCAAGTAGCGAGTGAGAGATTCCGTTTGAAGGTATCGCGAAACTTCCCCCCAATTAGCCCGCGCTCTTCGAGCATGCTTCTACTTATTCTTAGGCGGGCAGAAATAACCCTAAAAGAATCTGCCGCGGCATCGACGAACGATTAGAAAACTAGAGCAAAAGTTCAATCTAAATTCGCGTTTCGCAAATTGCTCCGCAACTACTTGCAACTGCTGCGTACGGCGGTAAAGTTAAATGTGGCGTTGAGGAAGTCCGTTTTTCTAACGAGCCTGCGTGGTTGGTGACTAAATATATCCTCCACGCGATTACGGTCGATTGGACGCCGTTAGAGGCCCGCGGGCTTGATAATCGGCATAATCGAGAGACGGAGATGAAGAAGGAGGAAAGCCAGAGCTGCAGCGAACCGTTTCAGAGGCAAGTGCATAACCGATGGTGATGTTAAGCCGTGACGTAACGCGGTTCAGTAGTCTCGGACGGAGCGCCGTGGGCCAGGCGTAACGGCCTCGTAAATAACTCGCGGGGGGGGGGGGGAAACTCGCGCATAAATTATTGCAAATTGATAGTTGCGGAGTTGGTGAATTATATTGCCAGGGCCCAGCGGGCGAGCAGCAGCGAACGAACCGTGAACGTGCCCTTCGCGCGTTTCCTGGCTGGTATAGGTGTATAGGTGCCTCAAAGGGGCAACGAAATCAAGCGTGTGCCGCGAGCTACGCGGGGGATCGATTTCTTAAGCGATCGATCCTGTTCCGTCCCGAGCTACGAGTTTCTCATCGCCGGACGACCCCGAGTCCGCTGGCCGTCTTTCATCGGTAGACGGCTGTGGCGATGCTTCGCGCCAAACTTTTAATTAAATTACGTTCTTGCTTTCTTTTTAAAGCTCGCCTTCTTCCTGAACAATTACAACCCCCTAGTAGGGTTGTAGTGGAAGGAACGCGATGTTTTCAAGGGAGCAGTTCCCGAGCGGAGTTTATAAATGTACCTACTCTGCGGCATCCTGTACGCTCAGCAGAAAATTGCTCCAAGATCGATACACCAATTAACCAGGCAGCCACGTTAAAAGAAGCTCGCAGTTCGCGCAATTAACGAGGCATAACTCCAACTCGCGCGGCTCCTCGACTATCGGACACCACCCTCGCCTGGCTTTGCCGCGCCGTGTCCCCAGGCTTGCGCGATCTTTCCAGGGCAATTAATTCAGCTCGGAACGAGACGAGATACGACGCTGTTCCCGAGTGGCTGCCACTTTGAGCAGCCATCGCGGGGCACGAGCCACTCGAAGATACGCAAGAACTGCACCGCCGGGCCGGGTCGTTCGAGGGGATCGAGCGAAATAATAGCGCGCCGCGGCCCATCGATTCGGAGGATCCACGGTGCGAGCTCGCGAGGCCGCTACAAGTTCGTGCAATGATAGCGGAAATCCTTGCACTGCCCTTAACCCACCCTTCGCGGACCTAACCTGCGCGACTGCAACTTGCATCCAGCATGGAACGAGGCCATGTGCGCTATTAGATCCACCGACGAGGAGGAGGCAGTGAGAGGGTCGACGGTGGGGGTTGGGCGGTGAGGGTGACGCCAAGTTACAGGGGAGAATGGAACGGGGATGAACCGCGAATCAACGGATGTGTGGTGTACGTGTGATGCATGCAGGAATCAACGTTCACCCTTCCTTTCCCATGGTCCTTCGATCAGGTCACCCTCTCTGTCCTTTCGATTCGAGGAAAAAGATTCGAGAGCTCGATGGTTGAACAGCGAAAGAAGAGAAAGAGCGGAAAGAAGGAATGTCGAAGCTTACCAGGAGCCCGGCAAATCAGTATCCTGTGTTCCTTCTCTGGCTGGGGTGTGGTTCCTTCGCGTACGGGCGGGGCCAGGATCACCCCACGGGATTAAGGACTTTGGACTTGGCTGGATTCGGGAGAAAGCTCGTCTCCGACCTCCGAGTATACGTCGGTTCGCGTCCACGTATGCGTGTGTGCGTGTGCGCGCGTGTCCTTGTTTCTAGGTGCGCGATCGTAGACGGCGGTTAGCGGGACGCGTGTGTCGTGTGTGGTGTGCCGTGTGTGCGACTAGCATCGACGCGACCCCGCGAGTCGTAGCCTCGTAAGAAAGGCCGCGAAAGACTGAGGGGGTAGGGACGGATATAGGCGCGTGCACGTTTCTGTCGTACACGCGAATTGGCGTGTCACTGCTGGCTACTGCGTCCTGGTCGCGCACGTGTATCTCTGAGCGTGTTTTGTGTGTGTGTGTGTGTGTGTGTGTGAGTGTGTATGGGCGTGCGTAGGTCGGTGGGCCAGTCGGTCAACGGTGTTTGGAGGTCAGGGGGCGAAACGGGGACTTGAAAGGTTCTGTTTGGAAGAAACGGAACAGGACGAGGGGGATCGGCCTAGACGAGGTCCTGCCTTCGCTAGGACATTGTTACTCCTGGTAGCCCGTCGTCACTGAAGGACCCGGCTGCTGCCAGCTCGATCCACCCGTGGCTGGCAGCCACCTCCGCCTATTTCCCACGAGCCGCGATGCCCTGGCCAGCACCCGCCAAGGTCCACGCCAGAAGATCCCTTTACGTCTTGCTGCTTCGTCCCTCTTACCCACTCTCGCCCTTCCGTGGTCCGTCCTCAGTCACGTGACGCATCGCACCGCGATATTGTGCGTGCTACCACCCAACGACCGATCGCGTCACGATTTCGCGTGCACCATCGATTCACCTCGCAACCACGATTGCCACTGGATCTCCAGCGATGATCCACCCCTTCACCGAATCGCGAGACGCGTACCCGTGCTCCCGGTCGCTTAGCGACCAACTCTTCCGCAAGCTTGGTCTACGGACGTGACTGAGCGCGATTCCCGAGATCTTCGACCTTCGACCCAGGGTTTCGAGGTCGATACCGGGCACGGGGGTGTTTTCTAAAAAAAATTGTTTCTCTTGCGTTCTACCACCAACACTACCACCACCTCAGTGACATACCACGCGAATCGCACTCCGTTCGTAGCACTGTCCGACACCGTTGCTCCAGTCTTCACCCCCTTCCGCCAGTCACAGATGCATTCGTCCTCTGACGTCGCGGAACTGGCCTTCGCGTTCTTGCTCCTCTCCGCACACAGCCGCAAACCCACGCCTCCGACGCAGCCAACGATCAACGAATCGTTCGCGCCGGATGATTCGCGCGTCCCTAGCGGTAATTCCCCAACGACGTCGCGTACCCCGTGGGTGCTAATCGCCGAGCACTCGCGCTTCTGGCCACTAGATTTCAGCGGAGAAATCGCGAAGAACGCGTTGCACACCGCGAGGGAGTAGCTGGAGGTACCGCTTGGCTGGCGGTGGTGCGCGGCGCCATGACAGTGTTGGCTCCTCTACTACCGCCCCCACCAAACAACCCCCACTGTCGGCGCACTCTCTCAACCCCTCTTCTCCCGGCAAATCCCCTTCGAAACCCCTCGACACCCCGCCAGCCCCAACTTCTGCCTCCTCCGCCACCACAGATCTGTTCCATTCGCCCCGTTGTACCTCGTCTTCCACCCTCCTCGCAGCCCCCTGACGTCCCGCACCCTGGCTCGCGCTGCCTCGGCCCCACCAACGCAATATTGATCGGGCGGAAGGGCGGCATCCAAGCTCGTAACGAGTTCCAGAGGTGCCCTGGCCACGTCCCTCGTGTCATCTGCCACGAGCCACCCTTTTTTTTCCATCTTCCCTCTCACCCCCGTGCTTTCTTGCTTTTTTACCCTCACCCGTAAGGGATTTGTCGCGTTCGCCCCGCGAAACAGATTTTTCCGGCGGTGTTCTCCGACGTTTTTTCTTCCCCGGCGGTCTACCGTGTCTCTAGGTGACAGATTTTTTCCCCCTAGACCGCACGTGGATCCTCGCGTGCACCCGCAATGGCCAGAGTCACCCTCGGCTGCCACTGTGCCCGACCAAAATTCTCCCTCGTCGAACGCGCTCCACTCGATCTGCCGCTACGGGATTGGATCCGTTTACAGTCTTCCGCGAGTCGCTTCGTTACTTTTGTTAGACAAACAGATAACGGCGGAGCTTCCATAATAATTTGATTTAATCCCTTCTGGTTTAATGGAGAGGGTGACCGACGCTTTTCAGCGTTCGCTGCACCGTTTGCCCGCGGTCTTTCCAGAAATTAAATGTTTAAGTGGTTTCTTCCCTCTTGTCGTCTCGACTATTAGACTTACCCCGCGAGTAACGCGACTCTGTTGAGGATGATACGCAGAGCGATGAAAGTGCACACCGTGTACACTTGCCCGCTCGGCATTACAGCAAACGTACAAAAGCAGGAGCAGTGTAAGTGTTGCACGGTCCAAGTAATAAAGCTCGTAATGAATGTAATGAAATGCAGGTGACAGGGAGGGAAGAAAAGTATACGCTTAATTAATGGTCAACAGAAAGCTGTTTACTCTCACCCCGAGTATGCACCGAAAAAGACCGCATTGCTTAAGGGATGACTGAAATACTTTCGCCGAGCGGCCGCGGCTGCCGCAAAGGAGCACCCAGCCAGAGTCCCAACGAAGCTCTGGACCCACTGCTGTGTTAAATTTAATTAAGCACGCACAGGTTCCTGCGCGGTCGAAAGTAAGGATGCCCGGTCGTAATTTATTCATCCTCCACGGGACCATCGCTCGCGCTACGGAATATCATCCTGCAGATGTTCGAACAAATGTAGTCTAGTCGAACGAGCTGTCCGTCTGGAAAAACTCAACGCCACCCAACTGGAGTGGCGTATCGCTGTACATACTTGCTCAACGAGCTTGCACGCTTTCATTGATATTAAATGACGTACCGTAAAACGAGGGAACATTGGCAGCAGGGGATAACATTGGCACATGCCGGGGTTACATTGGCACCTATACGCATGAACATATAAAGTCGCATTCGAGATCGAGATTTTAGGTACACAATTGTTTCAACGTTTGCGGTTAGATATCCAATAATCATCTGTCAAATAGATAACTTTGTTACGTTATACATTATTTTATTAATAACATTAGATCGCAATAATGCCTAGATCTTATACAGCGACTACCGGGAAGAGGAAGTATAAAGCATTTATAGATTCCGATCTTGATAAAGCTTTAGCTGATGTTAGAACTGGAATGTTTCAACAGCAAGCTAGTAAAAAATATAATATAAGTACCAAGCGTGTGGGGCATCCAACTACTTTAAGCACTGATGAAGAGAAAAGTATAGTAAATACAATGTTGGCGGTGGCTACATGGAGTTATCTCTTAAACCCATTTGACGTGTCGTGAGTGGGTCTGCGGAACTTGTAATCGAGGAACCGAAACAATCCACACACGAAAAATGATTAAATTATTTGCTAATCGACTAAACTACTGGTCGTATCTGAACCAGTCTTTACTGACTTCAGAGTAGTAAAACTTAATCTGTTACTGCTATTTACATGATGTGCCAATGTTACCCCGTACCGGCTGGTATTTAACATGCATTAAAGAAGAAAATGACAATAATTTTATGCATTTTAACACTTGTAGTATAATCACGAAACATGCAATGTTATGATAGGATACTTAAAGCAACTGTAAACATTTTAATTTTTACATTATATAACAAAATGTATCGAAAACCTGCCAATGTTCCCCCACTTTACGGTAGCGAATATTTGCTTACTTGCCACACTTTTTAGAAGTCACTGATTCCTTCGTATCAGACAGAAATTCGAGGCTTGCCAGAGCGCAGACGTGACAGAAGTCGAGCAAACTCGCTGCGAGAGGCTCACCGAGATCAGCTGTCTTGGAATTAACATGCATCTACGCGAGTATACATGCCGGCATTAATAATTCAGCCGCGTGACTTTTCGCAAGATCAAAGGGACCACAGAAATTCCACGGTTCATCGTGCTGGGAGCGGTAATGAACGCGGATGAGAAACGCGTCTGTCCTCCGTCGCCGGTGGTTTCGTCGCAGGCGTCGAGGCGTTCCCCCAGAAAACTTTTCTGTGTCTCGATACTCGGCTGCGAGGTCGCGAAGACGTCGACGTCGGCTAGAATTGTCTCGAGCCACTCCCACGAATGGAAAACTTTTCGGGAGGTCGAGAAAATTTCGCGCCTCGTTGCCTTTCGTTATCTGGCTGACTCCTAACTCCCTTCCGCGCGCTCGGAGCACGCGAAAACGCGCAAACGCGCCGAGCAAAGTTCGCGATTATCGCGAGACCGCGCGCTCCCGTGCAGCCGCGCCGCGCGTCACCCGGGGGATCTTTGATTATTTTGAATCCGACCGAGAGGCAGCCGGGCTTTTCATCGTGTCCCTTTAATTACCACCGCGAGCCTATCGGGGGGAAGTAAGACGAACGACGGACGAGACAAGAATGGAAAGGGGTGGACCCGCATAATAGATAATAACGAGATACGACGCATCGTTGGCTCGCGTAGCTTTTGACACCTGATCCCCTTTCTCGGTAGACACAATGCCCCTCTGTTAACCAAGCGCCGTTCAACCCTCCAGACCCACGTAAGCTCTGCTTTTGTCTGGCCGGCGACGAAACGAGTGCCTCGTAACCCTTAAATAATACCGGCCGCCTGGCTTACGTCGGTATCCAGCGTCCCAGCGACGCTCCTCTCTCGCGCAATCGCCAATTTATCTGGGGCCAGTGATAAGGTGCACCTATCGTAAAGAAGGAGCATCGCTACGTGGCCAGGGAACAACGCGCAGATCCACGGATTAGCGATAGGTGTAGCTGGCTAGATCGCGGGGGCGGGTAAAAAGTCACGTAACGGAAGTACGGTTAATTCGGGATGCGCGATTCGCGCTTCGCCCCGGTTATCGAGCCGGATGATCCATGATTCATCCCCCTCTCTCGCGCCGGGCGCGCAGATCCTTCGCCACCCCTAAATAACGAGCGGACGCATTGTTCGAAGTGGTATCTAACGGCGTGCAGAGAAACCTCGTAAAAACCGTTGCGTTCATGCATATGCAAGCGTCGTAAATTTATGCGGGCGTTCGTCCCGTATCTTTATTCAGATTCCAACTGTATCTGCCTCGGTCCTCCTTTTTTCCTCTGTTTAAAGAGGGAGAAATATAAACGAATAGCGACGTAACGAGTGGAAAATACGAGGTCTCGATAAATGAGCGGTCGAGCACCGGAGTTACGGGATTATTATTCCGTTTCTGTGGATTCTTTTCCCCCGTCAGGATCGATGGGCACGATCCCGTACGTTATTAGGAGTAAACTCACCCCGCGAGTCCGCTCGGCTGTATCCAGAGAGACGCCTTGGGATCTGAAACAAGAAGATAACAACGGTTAGTTTCGGGGACAGGATAGCCGGGCCAGCGGCGCTGGGAACTTTTGTAATTTACAGTCGCGGAAAATTCCCGTAAGGGCGATCGCGTGACCAAAAGTAGGCGGGATCGAGGTCGCCGGAACCAGCCAGCCACCGGGGGTGGACGTTGCCCGTTGCACATCTTTCGAGGGCGTGAAGGAGAGGAGGACGACGGAACGGCCGGTGTGGGACGAAAGGGAAAAACTAAAACTGCGCCGCGAAAGTCCGCCGTCTCTCCGGAGACTTCGGAAATCCTATTGTATCCGGGTTTAATCGAGGAACGACGTCGAGCTCCGTCAGGACATCTTACTCCAATCAGAAGGAGATAATAGGGGTCGAGCGGAAGGTCACCGACCGATCTCTAATCGACGTCGTCAGATAAGCGTGGGGGCGGAATTTCTTGCAACGATCCCGACCGGATCGCGACCATCGAAATTTCTCGCGGTCGCTCGACAACGAAACCTGTCTTCGAGTCGGATCACAACGATGGGACTTTCCAGCTCTCGCGGCGCACAGCCGCACAGTATTATAAAATGGGACTTTCCACTGTCCCGCGATTCTCCGCGTAACGCGCGCTTCATACTTTTCACTTGCTGATATCGCCCGGAGTTAGAGCATCGTTGCAACGACGCGACTCGCTCGAGAGAACGACTCTTTCATTAACTTGAAATCGTCGTTTGCAGAGAGTCGCCGGTGTTGTTCGCGTAGCCGTAGATTATCCACTCGAATTCGCCCGCTGCGTTTCCTAGGAAATTGGGTTGGTTGACATTAATGCGATGCTCGCGGCCCAGACCACCCAGCAGTTCCGTCGCTGAGACGCGTTTCCGGCAAGGGCCGTCGACCATAAATTGCTAAATACCCGCACTTAAAACGAGCCAGCCAGTGGCCGCGGAAGGGAAGGAAAGCTACGTATATCCTGCTCCTCCGAAATCCGTCGCCACAATGCTATCGGCGAGCACCTCTTTCGCGCGTTCAGCCGTACGGAATAAAGTGGAAAGTCGTGAGGATAGTTAGTTCGTCTACTCGATCGGGACCGAATGAAATCTTATAAATACAAGTCTATTAGGGCGGAGAGACGCGTGCTATACATATACGCGTGCACGGGGATCGATAGTTTTGCAGAGTTTAATATAAATGTCATGCTGGTATTTTCTGCTCACGCGAGTGGGACAAAGAGGGAGACAGCCGACGGAGACGGGGATGAGGGAGGAAGAGAGTCCTCGACCTCTTAGGGGAGCGAGTACAGCGAAGCATGGTGCACTGTCGTGCAGCCGAATAAATACGACTTCGCCGATATCCGCCAATAAAATACGACGTCCCATAAATCTACATAAAGCTGTAATGATTGAGAACCGGACGGTAACGGGATCGGAATCGACCGCTGTATTAAACTTTAAACGAACGTCCACGGAATTGCCATCCCCGTAGCATTAAGCAAACATCCGGCGCAGTTCAGCCAGAAGGGAATCCCGCATCCTCTTCCAGAGAACGAATCCTGGCCAACCATCAATCCAGCTGTAAGCCGAGTCCCATTAAAAATAAACAGATTTCTCGTGGTTCCCGGCCCTGCTCGTCATTAATCCAACCTCGTCGCCTCTCTTCTAATCCGTAAGAACGCGCGCCGAGGCTGCCTCGTTTGCATGTTTCACTCTTTTCTCTGTTCCCGGGAGGAAAAGACAAGGTGTGCAGGAACAGCCACCCTCTTCGACTATTAGCCACCCCTCTCTGCCTCTCGGAGGACGCGACACGTCGAAATTGGCCCTAAAGCTGTACGGCGGGAGCGCCATCAGCTCAAAAGGGTTTGCTCGGGACCCCGGAATTTAAGGCGCTTCCACGGAGAGGCACGGAAGTGTACGGGGGATCGGGAAAACTGCGACCCCAAATCTAATCGTGCACTGGTTCCCAGAAAATCATGGAACGACTGCAAACGTCACGTCGAGCCGAGCTTCAATTTAATTGTTGCCGCTCGTGGAGCCGCACAGTGGGCCGGATTTAAAATTTGGCGCCTTTTGGGTCTTTTTTTTAAGATATCGGAATACAATTTGCGCCAAAAAATAGGAAAATATTATTCCGTTCTAATGGTGTATAATTTAATATTTCTTACATTTATTTATTTATTTTTCAATTTTTTTTACTTATTTGTGATAGAAAAAAATAATTCTGTTTATTTGGTAGCTTATTTAATGCCCTTTTCAGTAATTTAAATGGAATGTTTGGGAAACTTTTCGTTTCCAAGTTATAAGCAAAAGTCAAATAATAAATGAATGCAGCCAAATATCGTTTTGTTTAAATTAAAGACCATTTTTTGGGCTAAACATCCTCTTCTATTAGTAATTAATGTAAATGATCTGTTGAAAAATAATTCTGAATATAGTGAGGAAATTTCCGATATTTTTTAAAATTGACAAGGTTAAAAAATATCAGAAATTTCCTTAATTAATTTTTTTCTATCACAAATAAGTTAAAAAAATTGAAAAATAAATAAATGTAAAAAATATTAAATTATACATCATTAGAAAGGAATAATTTTTCCCTATTTTTTGGCGCAAATTTTATTCCGATATCTTAAAAAGAGACACAAAAGGCGCCAAATTTTAAATCCGGCCCACTGTGAGCCGTCCACGACTGTCTTCTGCTTTTATTAGCGACGGTGTTTGATCCTCGAAGTCCAGCGGCTGTCCACTAGGAATTCTTCGACGAGAGCCCTTTATCCTCGGCCAAGTTACGAATAACCATAAAACTGCACGGGGGAAAAACTGCGATGCATCGCATCGCGGCGAGCAGATCCGATTATCCTATCGACAGGTTTGTAGAATCCGCTGGAGCGCGGTTGGAAATGTAACGATCGATGTTGCAGCCCGTAATCTGTCGATTAACAAAACGCGAGCGAACGTGCCGGAATTTAATCCGGCGAAAAAGCTTGCGACGAATGGATAAATTGTAGGGCCTGCGGATCAGAGTGCAGGCCGGCGGCCTCGGCCTTGCGACGCTTCCGGAAGAGCATCCGCTTGACCGCTCCCGGATTCGAGAAGATCAATAGCAAGAGTCGCGGCGCGAACCAGCCGGGCCAGCGTTCGTTCAGGATCCAAGAAAAGACCCTTCGGATCGCCCGGGGGTCCTTTACCTTCGTCTAAAGATAGCGGATGGTGTCAGGTCGGAAGCGGTTGGCTCTAATTTTACTCCAAGTCCGTGGCTGAAGGCGAGTCGGCCGGCGTGGCATCGGTAACCAAGAGGTCGGGCCGGCTGATCGGACGGCAGCTCTAATTTTAGATAAATCCATCCGACAGGCGATATTAGTTGGAGCCGGTGTGGCTCGCGTATATAGTATACATGTGAACGCACACGGTGCATCCAATACACGTCGGTCACCTAATAATGCAGGTGAAGGTGCACGCGTACATGCAGCTGGCTGGCTAGCCGAGCTCCTCTCCCCTCGTCTCCTTTCCACTACTCCCTTGCTCTCTCTCTCTCTCTCCCTCTCTCTCTCTTTCTCTCTCTCTCTCTCTCTGGTCTCGCGTACGTCCACCACGTCTGGCTGTGTACGGAGGCCCGTGTACGAGCATCGAATTGCTCGGCAGGAAATCGATGTCCCTCTGGACGGTACCAGGCCGGTACCAACCGCCCTAGGCTGGGCTTCCACGACCAAAGGCGGACGAGGAGTACGTGTAGGACAGACGGACCGTGAATGAACGCTTTCGGCGAATAATTGTTTAACAGGCGCGCATCTCTCGCGTCTAGAGCAGCGGGGAAGAAGTATGAGACATTTGATGCATCGACCGTGAATGACGAGTGTCGGGGGCAATGTGCGTTCGGGGATGAATTGATGGAAGCCGGGTGGAGGTGCGTCCTTTCACCGTAAGCTTCTCATTTTTCCTATCTCCCAAGCTAACTACACGGCCATCTCTTCGCGGGCAGAACAAGTACTGGCTAGTTAAGCTTCGAAATAAGGTTCACCGAGCGTCGCTCGGGTTTGAACGACGCGGAATAGAGGGCGGATTTTTCGGTGGGAATCGCGGAGCGTTCGATCCCTCGTTCGTAAACAGAGATATGCAAATCCTGCGGCAGCCGTGTTCACTTTCCTCCGCGCGAAGCAAACCGCGAACGCTCGGGAAGCCAGCCGAGTGCAGGGCGGGGGCGCAGCTTGCCAAAATATTGTTTCGCTTCTTGCCCGCTGGGAGAATCGGTCGGGGAGATTATTCGGTGCGCGCGTACCGCGACGGAAACCGTCTGTCGAGCTTTCGAAGCACACCGGCGAATCCCAGATATTCGGGTCGGGAAATCGGGTAAATCCAAATTTATTCTACGCGCGCAGCACCCGCGTTTCCGATAATTTTGTTTACACGACTCCCCCTCCGTCGCGCACCGTCTTTGTGGCTCTATTCTCCGCGGCGGCGTTTGACCGTGGAGACGCGCAGATGCCTCCCTGCCTCTTCGATCCGGAGCTCTCGTTTCCGGGAAACTGGCGATATTTATCCCTGCAAACACTCGCAGGCTCCCCCCGACGGGGAATCGAATACATATATCTCAAGAGATTTCGAAGCTATTAGATGGAAATCTGATTTCGTTTGACACAGGTACGTTAACCAAATGTCGGGGCGAACGCCGGAAAGATTGTTGGGAAATTGAGGGCTCGGGTAACGAAGAAGAGAGGAAAAGAGGCGGGCTTGAATGAACGTTTCATTTCGACGCTCTGCCGTCGTGCCCGGAAGCGGGAAATGGAGCTGCAGGCCAACGAGACCACTGAAATGCAAATGAATGGCTCGGTGCAGCGGCTACACCCTCGTACCTGACGTTCGTGGCCGAACCCACGAACGATGGATTTTATGCGGCGGACGCGCGTCCCGCTGCTCGACTCATGTGCTACTGAGAAAAGTGCGGCCAACACGCAGCCGCCGCGCGCAGCAAGTGAAATAGCCATGAAACTGCACCGACCGGAGACGCGGTCGCGGCGTGGATCCGCGTGCGGCCGAACACGCGCAAATTAATAAATACCCCCAGCGCGATGTACGAACGCGAACGCAGAATGCGTCCGTGGATGAAAGGGTTGCCCCCGAGATTTCTTAAATCCAAGTAGCGGGTAGAGACGTCGACGTTGACCGACCTTCGAGTAATTGCTGATCGAATTACCGTCGGCCCGACGACCGCCAAAGGATTCCCCGGATTCCCTAGGACCGGAAATTTAATTCCGAAATCCGCCACAAAGAATCACCGGCCAATGGGATTAACGAATTCGACGTAAGACTTCTCTACCGTCGATTCTCCATTTCGCTTTTACTCTTCTCTTTCGCAGTTTCCTCGGAGGTGCCACCGCGATTGGTCTTCGTCGTGGGAAGGATTGTCGTCTTGTTTACTTGCACAGTTACAAACAGGAGCAGGGGAATTAATTGACGTTTAAAAGAGTACTACGAGATACACTACGCAGGTACGTGGAATCCGTACAATCCACTTTACAGCCGATTAATGCGCGCCCGGGCTAACGAGCTTTATTAAGCAGTCTAATGAAATCCAAAGTTATCGAATAGGGAGGGTAAGAGAGTCTGGAACAAGCCCGTAACTAGGAGGCACCGGACACAGCCAGACACGATACCCGAGTCTCTCGCTCGGAGTTACCGGCAATTCGATTCGGAAGGGCTTCGTCGGAGATCCATGGTTCGCGGAGACCGAGTTACAGGCGGCTTCGACGAACGGAAGAAGAGAGAATGGGACACAGGGAAAAGGAGAGAGGAAGAGTAGGTTGGCGCGGGTGGCGCAACTACCAACTGGCTCGACCACGAGAGTTTCCCTCTAACTCACTGAAATTCCACGGTATTAATTTATCTTCGTACCTTTGCTTTCCCCTCCCTTATCCCTGCCGCCCCGCCCGCGCCAGTCCCTTCTTCCATCGATCAATGTGTCTGGGGTATGATGCGCGTTTTAAGTACTTCATCCCGCGTACGCGCATAGGTACGTACAGGTATTTACAATATCCCTCGCGCTTTCGTTCGGGACACGCGGCACGTGTAAATCTCCTGTCGCGGGCGAAAGCGCGAGAAGAGCACAGCGAGGAGACGCCTTTCTGCGGGATCCCTCGGACGCATCGCGGCGCTACGGTATTCCACAGCCCCAAGTCGGTGCATTTCTCTTTATGCACTCCCTGGCTATCGTTCCACCACATAACTTACAGCTTTTCACCTAGCCCACCGTCGGCAGTAAATATTCCTTCGCAACCAATTTCCATTTGCGAGTCGGGTCTCCGCTCGCCCTTCGCGCCGCTGCTCCCCTTGTCACCGCGCCGCAAGGTTTCCTTTTCTTTAAGTACACCCGCGACGTCCGACGGACTAGGCTGAAAGTAAGAATTAAAAGGGTTCCCAGCTTTTACCAGACGCGTAGGAAACGAGTGTTTACTGGAGGGAACGTGTCGGGAACCGCGAGATAATGCACGCAACGCGCCTCGCCGGAGCGCGTTAATTGCGACACTGTCCTGCGACTTTCCTCGCCGGTCCAGGAGTCGCGTGCACATCTCAATCTTGCTCCGCTGTTCGATGAAACGAGACGAAACAGCCCCCTGGAATCGCTGCGCTCTTCACATTTTTTACCACGCCCACCCCGGCTATCCACTGCCGAGTGCAATTTCTCAACCAGTCAGAGGATTATTCTCGCGTTTCGACCCAGCGCTGTCTATTTGCGTTTCTTCTGTGTCTGCCGCATAAGTTACGACTCGCCGTTTCGCGGGGTAAATACATCGTTCCACCCTACACGCCTCCCCCCACCCCTCCGCACCCTCATCCAGCCAATTTCTGCTCGCGAGTCGCGCGAGATTTACACGCCTCGCTGGTCAACGCGTTCGAATTACGAGAACGTAATCAGCGTTTTTCCAAGCCGCTCCTTCGCTGTAGGTTAATTCGTTGGAGCATCCCAACGCGCGACGCGACTGCCTCGAACGGTTCGCGAGGTCTTCGAGGGCGCTGCGCTTCAGCTTGCTCGCGGAATTAAAGGGGACTGATAAAAATATGGGACACTGGAAGCAGCGAGTAAGAGATTAGTTAGAGATTAAAGAAGAGGACAAATAAAACAGGGAATCGTCGTTAACGAGGCTGCGACGATCGAGTAGCGAAAACGCTGCGACTCAGAAACGTCGACAAGTGCTCCGGCAAAAAAGCAACCACCATCTTTTTTACTCGGAGTGCGCTGGAGTACAGCGGCGTCGCGACTGCATCGGTGAATTTCGTCGATTGCGTCGTTTCCTGGATAAACAGCTGCATAGACTCGGCTGGGAAACGAAACCCAGGCCGGGATGGAAAGAGTCAAAAGGAGGATTACTGAAAGCCCGTACACACGGTGTCTTTGAAAAAAAAAAAAAAAATCGAGGGAGTCTCCAGCAGCGAAGATATGCAGGTGTTTGTGGCTGAAGGGCCCGAGTCGCGTCCTTTGTGCGCGATAATTTTCTTCTCCCCGCAATCATTTTCGTTTCCACGGCAAATACTTTAATCCTTTCTGTGCGCGCGCTCCGGGAAAAATGGGCTAGTGGATTTGTATACGTCACCTTTCGAGCGGGAACGAGTCGAGAAAAATTTCCATGCAAATGTACCCTTTTACCGCGCAGCGGAATGGTAAATGAATACTGGATGGAAAAACGCGAAGGGCGGCCCGCTCCACCGGCTCTCGTCTCCACCTCCTTCCCGTGCCTACCCCAGAGCTGCGAGCTGAAATTTCGCGAGCGATGCGACGCGTTTGAATTATTCGCGCCTCTCCGTCTCCCCTCCGCCCACCTCTTCCAGGCTTGTTTAATATTTCATAAACCCGTATACTTATACAGCCGTCCAGAAATCTTGAAATAGTGAGATACGCGACTGACGTACGCCTCCGAATTCTTTCGATCTGAATTCTGGCGGACCTGCTGGAATGCGAGGGCACTAATTGTACCCACGGAGCTAAATATACCGCGGCTACTAAATAAGTTCGTCTCTGGGAGAGAATTAGTTGGAACGCGAGAGACAACTCGACGTTAAAGGCAATTTATCCGGAAGGGAAGTTCGCAAAGTTTCGTCGGTTGTTCTGGAATCACAGGAGGGAAAGCCACCCCCCTTCGAGATCCCCCTTTCCGCCGGCAACATTTTTTCCCTCGTTTGATATCGCAGAACGGATAATCCGCCCGGTCTGAGTCCCGACGATTCGAGACACGTTCGGGGATCAACATCGACGATACCATCGCGGATTAAGAGGGGGCGGTGGCAAGGAATCGGAAAGGTAAGAGGAGAAAATAGGCTGGAGGAGGCTGGAGTTACAGAGCAGAGACGCGGACGCGCGAAAAAGAGGAACGGAACAGAGGCACGTCCATGTTTGTTTGATACTTGTAGATATACGTGTACCTACGCTGGGTGGTGAATCTAGTGGGAACGCGTTTGCACGGGAAACGCGAGATTTCGCTGTCAGCAGGACCTGCCCACTGCTCACCTTCTTTCTTAATTACCGAGCTGGCTCGTACATTCGTTTCGCGGCTAGGGGGTTGGACGGAACGCTTCCAGACCGTGCTGCCTCTTCAGCCCCCGACCTGACGCCTCCGTTCTCCTTCCGCCCCCTGCCCGTTGCTTTTCGGAACAGCCGGAAGCGCGAAAGCGTTGCACACAGCGCACACGGGAAACACGGGGTTTTCGGGGATGCGGCACGCGCGAAGCGGCTCGTTTTGTTTGAACGGGGCCACGCCTTTGTTGCTGGGCAGCCTTCGGCTGCAAAGCGCAGGGGACTCGGGGCTCCCTGATGCAGAAATAGCAGCCGATACGGAAGGAGGCGGTATCGTCGGCGCATCGAGCTCGCGAAATTGCATTTTCACCGTCAAAGAGGCGAAGACACCTCTCGGTGGCTGTTTACGCGACGGGAAATTTCCGCGGCCGTAGCTTGGCGCGGGCGAAGTCGTAACGCGTGAAATGGCCCGTTCACATCGGCGGAGAATTATCGCGGCGTTATTAACGCATCAGGTATGAATGGCGATATGTAGCGTGCCGCGGGAGTCGCTGCTCGGAACGGGGACAACGTTATTATGCGTTCCGACTCCGGAATAAATGTCCGGAAATTTTAAGCCGGGGGAGCGCTCGAGCGGACGCGTCGGCCGCGAGTTTTCAATTTTCCGCAGTCACGAGCGCAACTTTAATTCGGTGAATTCGCGGGGAGCGGGCGCACGCGCTCCGGGAAGACTAATTCTCCTGAGAGGCAGCGGAATTCAATGCGCGAACTCGCTGGTTGTCCCGGTTTATTTCTGGCCTCGCGTGTCTCAGTGGCGGAGTCGATACAATGCCGGCCGCACAATCGCGTCTTTGATGTAATTTCCACTTCTTCGCCGGCGCGCGGTGGCAAGACGCGTCTACCCCAACAACGACCGGTTCGAACGCTCGTCTCAAGTCGGCAGGGAGCTTTCATTGTTGTCTGCTCCGTGTTTCCGGACGCGGGAGGGGGCGCGAGAGGCACGTAGGAAATTACGTTGCACGTCAGAACGCGGTTTCGCGTTGCAGCCAGCGGTTTCGCCGACGATCGACGGAGAACGGGCTGAGGGTCTGGAGAGGCAAAGGGGTGCTGGGAGAGATAGATAGAGTGGGAGAGAGAGAGAGAGGGTGAGAGTGAAACGAGTCTAACTCCGGGCGAGGTTCGCGAAATTAAGCGACAACGATTGTTGGCCTGAATCGCGGTAAGCGCGAGGATGCTTTACGTGCATCAACTCTCCCTGTGATGAACGCTTTCCCTATCGCCCTGTATGCGTCGCGTGGAACTTTCTTGTCCGTCCCAGTCCATATGAACCACAAGAGCTACTCAACAGGAACCCCGAGTTCTTTTTCTCGCGATAGAACAATGCCAGATAACACATGTGAAAATTGTTTTACAAACGCACTGTCCACTAGTAATTGATCCTGTCTAGGAGTCGACAGAAGCAGCTTTCTTTTACTCGAGCTCGTCAACGAAGAAACTCGCCCCCTCGGAATTGCACCTCGGCAGAAGAGGCGAGATGGGAGCAATCTTTAAACAAGCCTCGTAAAACTCGGATGACCCGGTCTCTCGTATGGGTCATAAAGCTCATAATAAAGCTCATAAAGCTCGTAAGGCTGTGCCACGGTGTATGACGGAGAAAGGGGAACATGCAGCCGCGGGGAGAGCTGGGAGGATTTGCACCGGGATAGACTGTCGGTTATTCATGCTTAGTCCACTGGAATGAATAACGGTTACGTCACAGTCGTTCGTTAGAAAAGCCAGTGGAAATCGGAAACGCTCTTCCAGCGCAGACTTGCAACGACGCGGCACTTGGGATTGATCCTACCTACCTATAACGTCTGGCAAATCAGTCCCAATAATTTTGTAACGAAAGCATTGGAAGCTACATCGAGAAGTGGTCGCTGGAGTTTCCGCGAATCGAATGACCGCTCGGCAAAAAGTTGCGCGAATCTTTTCTGCACTGCGGGGATAAAAGTTGCCGTGACCGCGGGCAAGAGGAATGGAGTCATCGTGAGAGGAGTTTCCGCGGAATCATTGGAATTTCGATGGAGATGAAACTTAGACTAGCCATTTGGAAGTCAAATTTTGCCACGATCCGGCGCCTAGTTCCCTCTGGCTCTCGCGCCGGTGAAAAAAGGAGGATAAAGTTTGAAGTCTCCACGGGCGAAAGCGAAGCGATAAAGCGCCGCGTCGCCGTGGAGGACTCAATTTTAAGATCGCTAGCTGGAGATCGATCGCAGAAAATCGTTCGCCGGATTTTCCAGCACCGACGGCTGCTCCGCGTCGAAACGCTCGGAAATTCGACAACCGTTCACCAGCGTCACAACCGTTTTCATCGTCAATTTTTTCGTTGCACGTCACCGGAACGGATTCAATTTCCACGATATCGCGACTCTCCGTATCGCTAGTAAATTATCGAATACACTCGCGTATCTGTTTTCAGCAAAGTTTACAGTTGGCGTTTGAAGGCCAATAAATTCACTGTATCCCGTGCATGGCCAATCATTCGGGGAAAGGTGGGACAGTTGATCAGCTGGGATATATGATCGCATCAGTTTTTTAATTAATATATTGGCAATTTGTGGCTGCTGTCACGCTATCGTAGTAATGTGTGCATTATCGCAATAATTCACGGTAAAGTTTTCTTTTGGGAGCATAGAATTATGTTGTCAGAAGCTTCGATCTTATTTGCAGCCAAAAAGTAAATATTTTCGGGCTGTTTGTTTTTATATTGGATTTTCAACGATTTGAAATATATTAAGTAAAACCAGTCATTTCTGGTCTAGTAATGCTATTTATTGATTCAGCTAAATATTTAAGGTAAGATTAACTTTTCATCTTTTTCAAATCGAGTGCATTGAGGGATACTTGATCAGTGTGTGAGGTGGAATACTTGGACAGCTGAAAATGCCCCAAAAAGAACCATAGAACGGTTAATGAAACAGAAAAATACCGCAAAGAAAGTGAGAAGGAAAATCTTTTCTTCATCATCATCATCTTAATCAGATGATATCTAACAAAGTAAGTGAAATCTCTGTTAAGAATGCATTTATGTTGTTTTATGTCATAGAGTTTAATTCTTCGGTTTTCTTTTTTCAGTAGTTCTTTCAAGTTAGTTATAGTTTATTTTCTTTTCATGATATTCCCTTTATTTCATGTTATTGACGAAGATAATAAATATTTTTTAGAAAGTTAATGTGTTATTTACTTTTAAAGTTCACTGATCAAGTCTCCCTGACATTTTGATCAAGTCTCCCCTTCAGTGGGGGATACTCGTGCATAACGTCACTGCCAGAAAATGTTGAATTTCAGTCATTCAAATTAGTTTTCATCTGTCAAATTTATACAAGTATATTCAGAATACTCTAAGAATCACAACTTACATAATTAAATACAAACAAAGCAAACCATTATTATTATTTTAATAAAAAAGCAAAACTGTGATCAACTATCTCACCTTTCCCCTATCGTAATCGCAGCCGAGCGAAGATATGGAATTGGATTGATATTAGGATATCGTCGAGCAGGTGTATCAGCTTGCTCCCCGTTACGCGACCCACCGACCCTCGCGTTTACAAGTATATCCACGCTTCCTAAACCCGTCGAGTGTATCGCAGCTACGAGAATAATCGCCGTTTAAACGCAGAAGCTGTCGAATTCAGAAATAAAACGGCGCAGGTACAGCTTGATGGTTGCTTTTGTTCGAAAGTTTTACCGACGTATTCTCCATCCCGTTCGCTCCCTCTGCTCCCCAGCGGAGGATAACAATCTTCGTGCCGGCACGTTCAAGTTCGTCCAAAGGTACGAACGCGGAAGGTGTACTTTGCATCTTCGGAATGCTCGATTCAGGAGCATCCGCCGTCTCGGGGAAGAAGAAAAGTACCTACTCCTTCGAAGCGAGACCTTTATCGCGGAAAAGTTTCCTGAAACCAGCTGCGAGGGATTCCTCCGCATCGCCTCTCGCTCTTGTAATCGCAATAACCCACCCTGCCACCCTCTACGAACGCCCTTCCAGATCCAACTCTGGCCTAGTCTTTCCCGCCAGATTCCAAGTGTGTGTCGTGTGATATTCGGTGCCACGATCGAACGGTCCAGCCCGCCAGGTAGAAAAGAATTATTCGGAGCGAAGTCATTTAGATTCGCGGACGATGTGCCGACGCGTGAATAATTCAATGACAGAGAGCCGTGTCGCGCCGGTGTCTGTCGAGCCGTCGTGCCAATTCAGACGGTTATCCGATGGCAACGGGAATTATTAATAACGCTAACGCGATCGTCCTCCGAGCCGGCAGTTATTCTAGCCACTCGCGGCGCGATCTTTGACATCCCCGTGACTCCAGCCAACGGGCTTCCAAATCAAGCCAATCGGGAGGCGGTCTCGACGCACCAGCTTCCGATCGATGAACAACCCCCGAGACACACGCGGTCGAGCATTTTTAATTATACCCTGCGGCATGCTTTTTAACCGCGCCGCTGCTCATTCGAGTTCATTCACTATAATTCCTCCGTTATAAACGTCATTTACTGCCACACTGCACGTTATTAAGCAGTCTGCGATGATAAATGTGCGCAAAAGCAGAGGGCATTTGACATACCGTGCATGTCCCATGGCTGATGCATTTCCAATGCCAGCCAGAAGCGATGCAAGTGATGGGAACAACTGATGGGGCAGACAGCCACCGCTACCTAGACTTTTGCAGCAGAATTTCCGCACGATGTAAGCCGCACTTGGACTGTTACGCGTCCTCCTTAAGTCCTTTGTCACTTCTCGTAGAATACACTTTTAGCTACGGTCGATAGAGCAAGAGCCGACCGATCACCCATGTTCGGGTGGAACGTATAAGCGCGGCGAGCGCGTACCCTAAACTGTTGAGCAATAATGCGAGCGATACCCCCCTAACTGAAGCGAGTTTCATTGCGCGATAGAAGTTGACCCCTGAATCCCCGCGTGCCGCTACCCAATATTCGCTTCAAAACAGTCTTGTTTACCCCGCCGGATATGGAATCGTATTAAATTATACACAGTTATTACGCACGGCGCGGTCGAATTAATAATGTAGTCGCCGGGCACCGTAACCTCCGTTAATATTCTATTCGGTAAATTCGATCACACGCGAGCTATAATCTCAGCCACGTCGAATCTGCATAAAAAAATGCAGGAGGATTCACGCCGGTTTCCCCTTTGCCGCGACAAACGTTTGTTCGCGATTAATATGCGCGAGCGACACGCGAAATGGAAAACGGGTCAAGCGGAAACACGTTTACGCTGCAGATTGTAATTCAATTACACAGATTTAATATTGCATGTAATGATAATGTTATAATTTATGTCGCCGCTGGGAGAGGCGGTGTTCTTCGCAGCACCATCGATCTGATAAACATTTTGCGATAGTTTGCCTGCTGTTTGTTGGTAATAAATACATCAATCCAATCTAAAGGGTTACAACCCTAGTGGCGCAACATATTGGTTAAATATTTTTTCCAAGTGTTAAAGAAATTTTTTTTTTGGCCACACTTTTTAATATAACAAACATGTTGATTCCAAATATTATATACACATACTGAAAATGCGAAATAAATGTTTTGAAAATATGAAATAAATATTCGTGGTATGTAGAAAAAATATTCAGAAAATATAAAGCAAATATTCTGGGAATGTGAAAATAATACAGTTCAGAGTTCCAGAATAAATATTCAGGAAATGTAAAATATATAATTATAAAATGTAAAGTAAATATTAAGAAAATGTGAAATACATATTCAGGAAGTGTAAAATTAATATTTAAAAAATGTAAAGCAAATATTCAGAAAATGTGAAATAAATATTCAGGAAATGTAAAATTAATATTCAAAAAATGTAAAGTAAATATTCAGAAAATGTGAAATAAATATTCAGGAAATGTGAACTAAATATTTAAGAAATGTAAAGTAAATATTCAGAAAATGTGAAATAAATGTTTACTTTACATTTGAAAAAAATATTCTTCCATAATATAAAATGAACATTTCCCGAAAATTCGAGGAAAAAATATTTTGTTTCTAATATTAAATAAATATTTAATTTATACTTGTGCCAAAAAATATTTTTTCTAATATAAAATGAATATTTCCAGTATATTTGGAAAAAAAATATTTGCTTCTTAATCTAGAATAAATATTGTATGTATACTTAAATATCAAAAAGTGACTGAACCTCTTTTTAATATTGGATGTATGTGTATTCAATATTTTGTGCTACTAGTGAATAATTAATTCCTCTTTACTCAGAGCGGAGAAATAAAAGTGGGAAATGATTGTGCATCGTGGAATTCATAGGCGACTCTGCTAGGTCTTCAGATGATGGTGTTCAAACATGCACATGCACAAGCAGAGATATGCCTACACCTAAGTAAAGCGTACCCTGGTAACGGTAGTATGCGTGAACCTGCTGGCCCCTTGCCATACCTTTAATCCGATATAGTATTATTAACTTGAGCATACCATGGCTTTGGGCGTGTAGCACACAGTGGCTTCGCGAATGGAATCAAGCCGCGCGTGCACGCTGGCGATACCCTCGAGCCGCGAGATGGTGCGAAAAGACCGTCGACCTTTATCACTGGCTTCCATCTCGGGAATTTCGCTATCGAGCCAGGACCGAACACGCGCTCTCGCTAGAGTCACGCCAGGCCCCGGAGCGCGTTTATTAATTGATAAGCGAGCGAATTTCCTAGCAGCAGGATAACCCGGTCAGCCGATAAATCGGGGCACGCACGGCTCGGGAACGCTTCGAAGCATCCAATTCGAAAGTCTATCAGAGGGACAAAGACGCGTCGCGAATTCGATTGAAATCTATCGCGGCCAACACGCCGCGGATCCATCCCGTCGGGTTCAAGTTTGCTCGGGTAGTCGAGTTTAATCCGAGTATTTACATTCTCGAGTTAGATTTCCCAATGGATTATAAAGCCATCGGATCCAATCCCCTTGTATCCACACGGGCCGCGCGTAAATTTCAAAGTGGACGGTCGCGTTCGAGGCGGTCCTTAATTATTCGAAGGTGTTCGGGATCAAGTGGTCGGATCACGTTCGTCACTGCAAGCCGTAAAAGTGCTCTAGCTATTAGAGCCTATAGAATGCCGCGTCACCGGCCACATACTCGGTGCAAACGAATACGAAACGATCGAGGGGTTGGACAGGTTACCTACGCGATTCATAGCCCGTCGACCACCTATCGAATGATTTTGTCGAAGTATACAAGTGCGCTCTTTCCCATTCCCGGCGGGGTCGCCTGGCCATGGCGAGGACGCGACAACGAAAAGGAGCAGTCTCGAAGCATAGCTCGGGACAGGGGCGAGAGACACGTGCGCCGCTACAAGAAAATACGGCGGGACTTGCCGCGCAAGTCGTATTATTTTAAGAAGGAAACTACTACTCGGAGAGAGCACTTGGAGGAACTTTTCTGCTTCTTCTTATCACCGGCGCTTCGCCTCCGTATCCTTGCTTCTCTCTGTAATTAGATAACTTTTGACCCCATTGTTTGAGCGCAGAGGTAATACGAGCAAACGTCTGCCGCCCGCAATTTCGCTGGCCCCCCGCGCGAGAACGCAGACGCGACAGGGTAAAGTTTGCACCGGCTTTCGGAGACGAACGTCCGAGAGCAGAATTTGCGGACATTTTTTTATAACCCACAGCCACGGTTCAGAACGGTCAGATCGCCACTGCGAGCTTCACTGTAGCTGGATGACCAGCTGATTAATTTCTGCGCGGCGTGCACGTGATCGGGTTACGATCAGCGATCCCCACGCGGCAAAACTCATGCAGCCAGCACACTTTTGCGATAATGACGGCCAGGTAGGCCGCGGGCCGCGAGCGACTCGTGTATCAGTCGAGCGGTCGATGGAAATTAAACTGGTGGTTTAAAAACGGCGGGAAGGGTCGGTTGGATGTTAACGAATCGAGTTACGTAACGTCGAAATAGCACCGGTCGTATCGGGTTTGCCTGACACTCGTTGTCCCCGGGCTTTTCGCCGGAGCTGGAGCCAGTGCCAGCAGAGTCAGCGGAAAAATTCAATTTTTAATTAATAGCGATACGGCCACTTCTGCCCGGGCGAGGTCGGGCTGCCGGCCCCGCGATTTCGTTGTTTCGTAATTACGTAACGTCCGGCGGAAAATTGCGCCCCGCGCGAATGCAGTTCGCGTCGTTTCGCGCGACACGAATAGTGAGCGTTTCAGCTGCTGCATTCCGTTCTCCTTTCCCCACCCAGGAGCCGCGCCTCTTCTCTTTTTCGTTCCCGCGATATCCTCCCTGGAGGTCGGTCCTCGCGTCTCGTCCCAACGGCACCGGGAGGAGAATCCCACCCCGGGAGCGTCGAGGACCGTTAATTCGCCCGCGGCACGGCTCGCCGTCGAGTCAAAAGGCGAGTCGAAGCGTTGCAACGCGGCGCACTGATTACAGAGAGGATCCCGGTAATTTGCGGTCGCCCGGAATCACCTGTGGGATTCGAGGCTGTCCGCGGGCCAGTGATTTCGCGGACCAAGCTGATACGAGTGATCCCGTTCACGGTGTCGGACGCGAACGCGACTCCAGCTAAGTCTTTCGAGGGGGACAGCTAGTCGTCTAATCAGGCCGCGGGCAGAAAGAAAATGGAGAAAGATGGTTCGCGGTGGCTGAAAAATGTCCCCGAGCATGACGGTCGGCCCCGGCTGCCTTCGCTTCTCCGGGATCTCGCCCGAGGACGCGACGTGTTTGGCCTGGGCGTAATTAATAAGGCTTTAACGCGTCGACAGCTGCACCTGCAATTTTTCATCCCCGTCCCCGTCGCTGATGCCGATTCTCCCGCAGCCACTGGCCCAGCAGACCGAAATGATGGAAGTGGCGCCGGTGTTCTTGTTGCCGAATAAGGAGAACTGGCCGAGAGAAGGGCGGCGGAGGGGTGGCGGGAGGACCTCTAAGATAATTCATTAGCCGCGCGAGGCATTGTTGTGATTCATTATCGGCGCTCACCGAGCTGCCGTAGCCTCTCCGCAATTTATTAAAAGCGAACGAGAATTACATGATTAACGAGAACCTGTGGCGCATCCCTGTGGCGGATGCTTAAGGGATATAAACCCGCGAGAATTTGTTTGCAAATTACCGTCTAACGATCCCCGCGCCGCTGGTCTTCCCCTGTTAACCGAGGAGCCTGTCCCGGGTATTATCAATCCATTCGCTGATATCGTTTGGCTATTAGGCTGATCGGAATCTATTTTTCGCTCTGCTCTCCCTCGGAAAACCTTCGGGTAGGCAGAAAAACGCCTAGGTCAATCGAGAACGAACGGCCTTGGGTCTCTCCTCTTCGAAATACCTACGTAGTGCCGTCAGGAGGAGATTTATCTAGCCCTGACGTTTTTCCCCAACATTAGTCGATCGCGATGCGTTCAATCGCCCGTGGCTTGCTGGCCGCAAGATCGACAGAAGAAAATGCCAGGACTTTGAGCCGACGAGGAGGACTCTTAAGGTCCCCGACACGGTTCAGCGTCCCTTGACTACACGGTCCATCGCGTTGCTCTGTCGGTCGATACCGATGCTCGTCAGCCAGTGTTCTCCGCCCTCTTCTCTCCTCTCTGCTCCCGTCTCTCTTTATAGTCACCCGTATCCACGGGGGCTGCTCTCTGCCGGCGAGACTCCGCGTGTTACGTCAGTGGCAGACCGACCTCAAACCTTCCAGCTTACCCGGCGTCGGCGATGTCTTCCTCCCTCGTCGTTGCTGCCGGTGACGTCACGCCGCTGTCCTACTCTTCGCTCGGTTAAATTCATATCCCAGTGCCGAGCACATAATAACACATCGATTATCAATGATCGACGTCATCCACGAGTTCTCGCGCTCAGCTGCTCACCGACGTCGTTACTCGTCGCTACATAACTTTTTCCTCGCGGAGGATAATCGGCCACCATCCCGACCGCGTTCCGTTCATGGTATTCTTCGACGGCGGTTAATAACTTTCGCCGGGCTTTCTCTCGCCGCGTAAATGTACGTGTCTCCTCATTTGCATAATAGCAATACTAACGATCAGCCAGCGAGAGAATGACCGTAATCAGTCCGTGGAAAATCCACGGGCGCCCGTGCTAACAACCCGTCACGAGCAGCGCCCCGACATTAACATTCCACTTGGAAAGTTCGCCGAAGTAAAAAGACAGGCGCGAGGGCGCGGTAACATCGAAGCGAAGATAACGAGAACGTTTAACATGCAAATACCCGGTACGAAACGCTGGCAAAACACTGGCGTAGGTTCGCGCTCCTCGCCGCGCCACGCCGGGTCAAACAATTACGTGGCCGGGGCGCGGTCGAGGGGATCGCGAACGGGAACCACGTCCCCCCGCAAAAACTGCAATGTTACGATGTAGGTCGGTCGCCGATGCTTCTTGCCGGAGCAGCAAGATCGCGACTACTCGCGGCCACGAAGAAGCGGCAGAAGCCGGGAACCGTGGATCGTTGGCGATGACCGAGAGATCCGCGATTAAAGACTCGTCGAATCGTTTAACCGGGGCCAGATGCACGTGAGCGGCGCCCGTGATTGCGCGAGTTTATCCGAGGCGAGCCACACGCGTGTCGACGGGGCGAAGAGTGAGCGAAGGAGAGGGTAGCGTTGGCTTTTCGTATCAAGCTCGGTGGGGCAAGGTTTGACGTCGCGGAGGCAACGGAGGGCAGAACGTCGCGTGGCAGAGCAATGAATTTCCGGCTTAAGGCACTCGAAGGATAGGGGGTGAATAGGGGCGCGCCGTGAGAAGGGTAAACGGGCGGACAAGATAGAGTGCGACTCGCCTAAGCCGAATGCAACGGTGGATGGCCCTCCGGTGCGCGTCGAGCTCGCCGAAGCGGAACAAAGCGCGATCCCAATGAGCTGACTCGGCAATTCCTCGCTCGAGTCTAGCCGAAACTAGCTCGCTAATATTACCGTGCATTCGGCGCACCGAGGCATCCGGGCTTTACAGCCACGGGTGGCCACTTGACCCGCTCTAGCCAGCCGGGTCAGGCTGCGTTATTGATTTCAAAAAAAAAAAAGAAGAAAAAATAAGGATAAAGGGGAAAGAGGGAGGAGGGAAAGTGGCGAGACGCGAAGGGGTTCGCGGCGGGTGCACGACGAAACAACGAGCAGCCGAAAAGAAAATCGAGGAAAAAAGAGGTCCGCCGGGAGAAACATGGGGCGTGGGAGAAGCACGGCAGAGAAACGCAGAGCGGTGAATCAAGATGGACGTGTTATTGTTTCAAGGGTCCGTTGGAAAAGGGCAGAGGTGCGTTGGAAATGGAAAAATAGACGGGAAATTGTCTGAATACCGGCCACAAAGGAGCGCTGAAGGAACAAGTAGGAGCTGGGAACGACGCGAGCGAGTAGAATAAGCAGCGAGTGGAATTGCCTGGCCGTGTAAATATTAATAAGACTCGACAGGTGTGGCGTATCTCGATTAAATCGATCGTATAAATTTGAGAAAGTCCGGGCTGCTGTTGCCGTGTACGCGCGATACAAGTTGCCCTTTAAAATAAGTCGAGCCCGCTTTGAGGGAAATCGTTTCATTCGCCTCTATCGTGACACATTCAATTTACCTTGCAGCTACTTTTATTTCCAATAAGCGCGCGCGGACCCGTACTTCCCTTTGGCCGACTCGAGGTCGAACGGATCAAAGGTTTCCTCCGCTGTGGACAGAAAGCGGAGAAACCAAGCGGAGAAGAAGTTTGCTCGGTTATTGTGCCCACATACCGTGGCGGAATATTTGCCCATCGCGTCACGTCGGGGAGACACCGCTAACACCGAGCGATGCGTCGTGCAATGAAGACGAAATTGCATTCAAGATAAGGCTGTTCGAGTAGGAGAGACCGGGGCTAGTTGACTAATTCCCTTTAATTGTTGTATTATGTTATAAATTATGCTGCGACTCGCGATATTGAAACATATGAATGACCAGCTTGCCATTTACTGTGTCACCATGTGTGATAACCATTATTTACATTCCCGTAGATAAACGTAACCTACAACATTCGAAACACTCGTATTGCCCGAAACGTTCAATCATCAAGCTTCAAGGTACTCGACACAGTCGGTCTGCTCGAAAATTTCGATCCGCTCCAAGTATATTCGAGCCGCTCGAAGAAATTCAAGCTTCTCGATTCTTTCGAGCCACTCGGTATTTACGGGTACTCGGCTCGGCTCGGCTCGAAAAACCGAGCCTGGCTGGGCTCGCTCTTTCCGAGTACTCGAGCAGCCTTAATTCAAGACGATCGCGATAATCATCGCCCGCGACTCGGAATCCATTCCACCTGATACTACGTTGTTGAGCAGCGCTGTTCCTTCTTGAAACGATAAAATCTCTCGACGAAATGTACATACACGTACCTGTGTATACGTTACGGGAAAACGGAAAGAAAAAACGTCGGAGTAGAGAGACGTTGCATCGGCGAAGTTCCCCGATAAGGGAGAGGGCACCGGGGAAGACGATAAACGGTAAGCTAACGAAATGGAGAAGCTAAAAGACGGAGATGGGAACGGAGGAAGAGGGGAATATGCGGGGAGAGGTTAAGCAACTTGACCCGATTCGTAAAATGTTTCACCTGGATGAGATCGCTCCTACCCCGGCGGTCCGCACCCTCTTGACGTCACAGATGCACTCGGTGACGTCACGCCGCAACGTCACTGCACCGCCGTCGGTTGGCCCAGGTCAGGGGTCGTTGCCAGGAACGTATCGTGCACCGGCGGAGCAGCATCGATGACGCGCAAGTCACTTGCGTTGCACACGCAAGGTATTAGCCGTATGCAATTAATTACCGGTCCGGCATCGGGACGCATCGCGTCGATACCCCGATTACGTTCCAGATATATTTGCCCCGGCGGCGCGGCCCGGCGCGCTACAGCGTGAGCGTTGCCCGCTCTACGATCAATAGAAAATCGCGGCGTGTCGTGCACCGAGCCACGGGGATTCCAAAATATTCGCAATCTACGCGCGTACGTGCCGTACCCGTAAAACGAAACAAAGATCGCGATTGATGAAACTATACCTGGCCTCCATCGGCGGAGTACTTTAATTAATAACCCACGCGGAACGCCAGTCGCGTAGCGGAAGGGAGTTACACACGCGAAATATTCCGCAAGAGCATCGACGCGTGGCGCCTATACCTGCGAGTGTATACTATGATAATATGCGGCCGCGCAGCTCGACCCATCCCACGGCAACTTTCCTTAACGAGTTTATACGCTCTTCGCAATCAATAGAGGCAACATTTTCGCTAAAAGCGTGTGCAGGCATTTACATCCGGCACTGTTCGAACCTACCACCATCGCACCAGCTATTTCAGCCCTTCACACTTTCTAAATTCCCCCGGACCTAAATTCAATGATACTCCTCCGTCCGCTCCCCCCCCCCCATCGTTTCGGCCATGAGTATTAGCCCGACGATTGCCCGACCTCCTTCACCTCCGACACCCCATCCTCGCCACCAACGGTTTTGGCGCGAGGGTGGGTTTTGCTATTCGGCCAGCGGCCACCGCTTTATGAGTGGCCTCGTTATCGAAATGCGATAATTTGTTTAGCCGACCGCGAAATCCCTGCTCCCGTCCCTCGGCCCCGCAGCACCTACCGAACCCTCTCGTTCCACCTGCAACCCAGGCCCTGTCAACCCCTCGGCGGCGTGTTATCGTGCGCCTGACAGCACTGACACTTTGGCATCATTACGATGTAAATGAACGCGGAGTGTCAATACTGGCCGGCCTCGGTCGACCTGTTCATTATTTTCCGTGGTCAGGAATTGTCCGTCGCTCGGCTGGCAAAGCCGTGCACCGGCTAGAAATAACAGCGAGTGTATTCGCTGAATATCGAACTACCCTCGGTCGACGAAGCACCGTGGCTATTCCACTCACCTCCAAAGGCTCCTCTTAAACCCCGATTGTAATGCCACTTTTTCCTGCTTATTTCATTAGGCCACTTCCCGGCTGAAAATAACGCCGTCCTTACCAATGCAAATACGACCAGCAGCCCCATCGAATTCGTCGGCCCCAGCGAACAGCGACGCAGGAAAAAGCTTGGCTAAAGGTTCGAAGGTGAGCCGAGTTAAAGTCTATTATCGCGAGGTTTTATACGCAGCTCGGGCATTTCCGACAAGTTCGCCGGACGTCCTGGATCAATGGGCGAATCGATAGCCGACGCTTAGGCGGGTGGAAGCTGTCACCGGTCGGGGACTCACATTCAATTTCTCCCTCGATAAAATGGAAAGGACACGACCCGCGAATAAAAGGGTCGATACGCTGCGCCACCATTTACAAACACGGAATCACCGGTGCCGCGGCAAACAGGCAAAGTTCCACGCGCTCGTCGCGAAAGGAGGACGCGTGCATAGGAAGAACAGCCACCGAGGGGAGGGGGTCTTGAATTCGCAATGCGTCAAGCGTGTTTATTATTTAGCAATAATAAACGACTATATCGCGGAGTGGAAGCTCGCTCGGCAATAAAGCATCGCCGGAAGGACGTGTATGTGCGTTGGGAAAGTAGAATGTAGGCCGTTAGGTGCGCGACGCCGTTAACGCGGCTGTACGTGACAGGGACGCTTTCAGATATTATCCGACGCTGTGTAAACCGATAACGTATTCGCGATGCGGGGTAGAGAAGCATTGTTTACCGCCATCGAAGGTGTTGTTCGGAATGGAGCCACGTAGACGCGTATATTTTCGCGCGGCAGAGTTATTTTTTCCAAACGGAGCAGCGACAACGAGGATTCGCGGGAAACCTCGTTGCTCCGATGTCAGGGTTGCCCCAGCGGTAGGTGAGTCGCGAAAATTATTCATTTCCGCGGAGAGATGTGGCCGCAGTCGCTTACCTTACTCCAATTCCCCTCTTTCCTCGTTCCGCTCGAATTCAAGTTACCGTGCCACGTTCGCCGATTTCCATCTGTTCCGACGCGCTGCGCGTCTACCCGTCCCCTGCGGTTTTCCCTGGAAACCTCGACGGGGGACTCGAAATAATTCCGAGTGGTTCGCCGTTCGCCGCAATTTCGGGCGACCTCTCCGAAAATCCAACCTGCCGGGCTGAGAATGATCTCGAGACGCGTACCGCTGATAATCACCGTTATCGCGCGTGGCACGTGGTCACTTCGCACGCCCCTTTATCCTGGTCCGCGTGCACGACGCCTGGAACCGCGGACGTCGAAGTCGTGAGCAATCGATGGCAATGAATAACGGGTTGCCGAGCGTTTTCTCGCGGCGATTTCGTGTGTATGGTAAGCGGGCTAATCTTCACGAGCGATTCGCACGTGAGCCGTTTATCGAAAGACGTAGTTTGCCCGCGATTCATCGCGTTAAGCGCGAGCATCCGTTAAGATTACGCCGGGGGGTGGTTCGATTCTCGTGGCTGGGGGCGGCGCGTAATGGCTCCCTTTGCTAACGACGCCTCGAGGCAATTGCTTCATGCACAATTGAAGAAAAAGCGCCCTCCCTTTGTAAACATGCACAATACGCGTCTTCTAAATGGAACGAAGGTTTAGCGATTCGAAGTTACTCGCCCCTGAGTTTAATAATGCAGCGTTCCTTCTTTTATTACAAGCTGCGTACGGCGCGCGGGCGAAACTGAGCTCATAGAAAACAGCTACAGCCGGCGAAACGTTGTGTTAAAGTTCCGTTAAAAGAAGAGGCTCGTTAAAAACTTTACCACCGATAACTTCCCCGTCGCTTAACTAACTTCTAAATTCCTCCCGTATAATGGCGGCTGAGTGTCTTTAAATTAAAACAGGCGTTAAGAGGGGGGTTTGCGCCTTGTCGGGCCGAAAAGTAGGTAATTCTTTGTGAATTTATTCTACAAGAACGGCTCGACAAATTATTTTGAGGTTTGGCAGGCTGTTTTATTGTGTCTTGAACTATTGTTCTAAATTTTTGTGTGACAGGGAGAGAAAAGCGTGGCAGATACGAAAAGAGCGTTGAAAAATAATCGGGTGGTCCTGGCGTTGACGAAAAGTACTGTAAGGTTTGTCCGAAATACAAAAAAGGAAAGAGATTCTTAATCTATATGAATGTAGCTATCGGTGGTAGGAGATTTATTAATAAATATAAAAAAATGTTAAAATGGCAGCCTTTTGAAGAAGGCGAAGCGTCCTGATTTGAGTCTGAAACAGGGTTTGCCGCAAAATCGGGAAAACTTCTTTAAATAAAAAAGGAGCGGTTTAACAGATACGGCAATAAATCTACTACCACCGGTAGCCACATTCATATAGATTAAGAATCTCTTTTCTTTTTTGTGTTTCGGATCAACAGACGCGGTTGCGTCTGGAAGCTAATTTCCTTTTCCCCTCTACCCATAGGCACACTGAGCGACCATGTCTCTATACACGAATGCTAGCGAAGTGGGTACGACCCCGCAGCTATTTTGGCCTTATTATCTTATCTGAGACATAGTTCCGGTGTTTTAACATGATCCAGCGAATAATTTTTTTTTTCTAACCCCTTTGTCGTTTTACTTAATGTTTCGAGCTGTTTTTCTAAATGATAAAAGAATTATTCTGAATTAATAGTTATCAAAATGATAATTTTCTTACGAGACAGTTAGACGTCACGTAGCGCTAGTATTTGACGCCAGTAGATGTCGCCATTCTCGTTTTACTTCTCCACTTGACACCAGTAGATGTCGCGTTTCGAGAGCAGAATTTATCCAATTAGACAAATCCAGTTGACAAAAAAAAAAAAAAAAGCCGCTAGTAAGTGTCACCTAGCTGTTAATCGATCATAACCTGCCAATTATCAGTTATCAAAATTTTTTAAACGTCACGAGTTTTTCCAGCATATAGGCCACTGAATTATTGTCTCAATTAACAAGGTAAGTCGCCAAAATAGCTAATTCCTTAAGTATAATAATCCGTCAAGTATAAAAAGTGACAGAGTAATTAGTGTTCGAGCGGAGAATGAGAATACAATTGGAATTAGCAAAGTTGATTTCACAATCTTTGCGTGAGAACTTTTTCGCGAATTAAAGGGAATTAGCTTCTTTCATACTTGAGTCATAGTTATGGAGGGGGTAAATCTTACAGTACTTTTTTCACTGTCACACAAAAATTCAGAACAATAGTCCAAGATGCCATAAAACGCCCTGCCAAACCTCAAATTAATTTGTCGAACCGTTTTTGCAGAAAAAATTCACAAAGTAGGCGCAAACCCCCCTTAATAATTCAATCCAGTCACACTTTACACTCGCCGCGCGGCTCGCAGTCCGGTGTGTACCCGGCGCCACCCGTTAAAACTGCACCCCGCGATTATCCTGAAACGGTATTTTCAAAGTTGCGCGCGTCGCGTCGAAGGGGTCGCTTAAAAATACGAAGCCTCCTCGCGGACGGGATTCGGTATATCCGCGGCGAAGTTAACTTTTTAATAGAACAATTTGTCGCGGCCGCGTGGCAAAATGTTGCGCGTAAACTTCGTTATTTAATTACGTTTGCCCGTTCACGTGCAGGCCCACGTGGCGCATGCAAATGTTATCGTTATCGTCACGTCGATCCGACGTCGGGCATCAATTCTGCGAGCGCATGCAGGTGACGCGACGATTTCCTCTCTGGAAACGGAGGAGCAGCGCGCGCCTACCCCCGAAGCTTCTCGTCCA
Source organism: Andrena cerasifolii (assembly GCF_050908995.1). Classification (NCBI taxonomy): domain Eukaryota; kingdom Metazoa; phylum Arthropoda; class Insecta; order Hymenoptera; family Andrenidae; genus Andrena; species Andrena cerasifolii. The sequence continues at coordinate 9,059,064 of NC_135124.1, read as the reverse complement.
ACGAGGGGCGGATTTTTTTTAGGGTTCTTGGTACCAGTGCGCTTTCTTGTACGCTCCACGAAATAAAGAGTTCGCAATTCAAGGGAATAAACAACCGAGGGAAGCTTGCGGTCCGGTATCGACATTCAGCAATTGAATCGCGCACCGGCCTTCTCCAATCGGACAAAGTACGACCCCATCGATTCGCCAAGTTACAGTTGACCAAGACTCCTGTGTTCTTGACATCTTTCCTCGGAAACTACTGCGCTTCGCGCGGATTGTTTATCTTCCGGCTTTAAATGCGGGAATATCGCATTCTATTCGATTTCCACGCGCGCCGGGCGCGCAGTAAATTGTCGAAACCTGAATTTCACCGGCGACTCGAATAGGCGTATCGCCGAGCGGCGTAAAGCGCGATAAACACGTCCGTTCTGATCGTTTCGGCTCGGCTGCCGGGCCGTAAATTTTACTCTCCTCTGGAAGAGGCTGTTAAAGCGGAGGAATTAAGAGAAACAGCCATTAAACTGCGAGAATGGCCAGGATTCGGTAGGATCGTAGCCGTGCGAATGCCTCGACGGGCGTCGTGTTTTAGCGGTGACGACGCGAGGAATAGAAGTAAAAATAAAACTGCCCGCATCGAAGCCCCGCGAGCTTGATGCGACTTGGCGCTTCGAAAAAAAATCGCCAAGCACCAGCTGCGAGGAAAATGTGCCACGGCATCAAGATCGGAGGACGCGGGCTAAGTACACGCCTCTTTGCAAATCGATTCGTATATCCACAGCCTGGAGGAACTCCATTACATGTTTATTCAAAGCGATTTATCAAACGATTTTGTGCAGCTATTTTTTGTGTTTTCTGTGTTACAAACTTCTTTCTAGCGATGAAGCCGTCAATTTCAGGTGTTTATTTAATTACTTTTTGTTGCTATACGTTTGTGGTAAGCAATAATAACTTCGTAAAGTTTAATTCAAAATTGCCTCGTGTAACCTTAATTACCAAAGCTGATCTACGCAAACAATTAAACATTTAGTATACTTCCAAGTCTCAGCAAGCATCGTTGTTTGCGCAGTTATCATTCCTGATTATCAAAGAACTGAGATTAACTTTCAGATTCTGCTGGTTTTTGCCCGAATCCCTGAAATTTCAATTTATTCAAAAAGGTTCCGAGTTCATGAAAATACTGTCTTTTTGCAATCAGGGTATTTTAAATCACTTTTTATTATGTTCAAATCCCGTAATAACCAGCAAGAGTCGATTACCCCCCTAAAATCGTCGATCTCTGCCCAAAGAAGCTTTAAACTTATTATTGCCTCCAGTTATAAGTCGTGATGATCATACTACACCGTTGCACTCTGATAATGAATATGCTGACAGTGATACTAGTTCACACGATCATTGACACGATCACTGCATTGCCGTATAAAAAAAAATAAAAAAGTTTCACAGATTGTGTTATTAAATATGTACAAAAATGAATTAAATAAGTTTAAAAGAGGAATCTTTTGTTTTATTTACTTTGAAATAATCGTTTCTGATTAAGTTATTTAATTAACACAAGTTTTCACGACGCCTAGGAATTGATGCCAACTTTTAAGAATCTTTCACCCCACTGTGCGCTGCCCGAACCTTACTTCGATTCGCTAGAAATTCTCTCGTCAACGCGTGGGCGGTATCGAATGGAACCGAGAAAAGTCGAGGGTCAGATTCGCAAGAAAAATTTGACATAGGTAACGCCGTGTCGAAAAAAAAAGAAAACGTATTTGTCTGCCACTCTCGTTTCACTCGCACGTGCACGGAATCTAGCGGAAACGTATTACGCGGCAACGTATCGGCCTCGATTGGCTCGTAAAATTTGCCCCAGCTTCTGGCGGCAACGAAAACGCAAACTGCACTTTTCACGAACGAACGTCGTTCTCCCGATAGCGATAACGGTGGCAACAATGACGATAATAGTAGCGCATAAATTGAAATGGATTACTTTAATTATTCAGCAGTGGTGGAACGCGACAGTTGACATTTCGTTATTATTTGCCGTTGATCGGTTTTAATTAATCACCTTCATTCCCCATTCGTAGATTCATCGGGCCAGCGTTGGACAAGCACGGGGGGGCGGTGCAATACTTTCGCGACAACGCGATTGCGAAATAAGCTACGTTATACGCGTACGCTGTTGTTTCCTTTCTCGTTCTCGTTCTCGTTATCGTCAATCTGCTGGTCCCCACGAGCGATGCTCATTTCATTCGCTAATCGCGCCCACCATTCCCAGCGTTATCGTCGCTTGTTAAATCGCTCGTATCTCTTTCAGCACGAGTCCCATACGTCTGCGTGCATCGAATCCACCTGCCATTCTTCCTTCGCCTCGCGTTCCCGATCCTTTGCGAAATTCCTCGGGGCAGCGCGGCTAAATATCGTTCGGTTGCCACGGCCGAAAACACCGTGACGGTTTTACGAGAACAAAAACGTGAGAGAAATGGAGGCCGGCGCGCCTGGACGGAGCTTAAAATTCGCGGACGCGAACGCTTCCGTGGACGTTTTTTCGTTTCCCCGTCTCCGCGGCCTGCTCGACATCGGCCCTCGTGACAGACAACGACCATTACTTTTGACACGCCCTATACGTGCATAGCATGCCCTCGTTTCCATCCCCGGCATCACCCCCGCTGATATCGGTCCAGTGTGCGCGAGGGAGGGGGACACGGGGAAAACCCCGCGGGACGTGATTTATTCGTGCTTTTAGGGATCCTTTAAAAGGACCTACTCCCCCGCGAAAATGTATCGCTCTCGTATCCACCGCAATCATCATTTTTTTTCTAATATTTCGCTGGCGTTCCGCCCTCCGCCCCTGTGATCGAACGCATTGGGAAAAGGGCCAGAGAGGTGGACGTACATTTTTAATCACGCTCGTGGCACATTCGGATTTCGCGAATGAAGCGGGCGCAGCGCGGTTGCGGGCCGATGGCGAGCTAATGCGAGATATAAAAGTCACTCGAAATATGATTTTCCACTCGCGTGTCTCTGGGCGCGGGAAAGCTTTCGCAGTGCAATGACGAAGGTAAATACACACAGTGAAACGGTAGAATGAAAAGACAGACTCTCTCTCCCTCTTTCTCTCTCTGTCTCCCTGTGTCTCTTTCCGTTTCCCTCGGCCGATTGTTTTCACTTATCGTTTTGAAGACCGCGTCGCGTCGTTAGCCTCTGAGCGTTCCGCGACTTTTCGAGCCTCCACCGAGCGTTCCGGCTTCCTTCGTCGGGGGCTCGGGAGCTGGGATTTCCGTGGATAATCCGCGACTCACGGGGCAACTTAATTGAAAGCAACCTGGTTCTCCGCGGCACGTAGCCGCGCGCGGCGTTTTATGATATACACACGCAAAGCGTCCTGTAATCCCGCCTGCCGACGAGAGGCAGGCGAAAAGGTAAATCGAAGATGGGTCTCCCATATCCCAGAGGAGAGAACGATGATAAGGACATCTGAATCGAGGCAGCGGGAGGGTGGCGAAACGTGCAGCGAAGGATAATCCTGCGTGACGTCAATGAACAGGCTTAAAACGCGCGGAAAATAGAAATAGGTACACGCCCGCGAATGAAATTCTCGGGAAAGGTTGGAAAGTGTACGAACGGTTATTAAGCGGACTTCTCACAATGGGATCCCGGCCGCGACCTGCTCCTTTTTTCCGCCCTTGCCGCTGAATAACCCGTGCCGCGGGCGCGCGCCCGCGCGCTCGAAAATAGGGGCGAGTAATTAAAAATGTAAATGAGCGTAATTACTCGCGGAGAAATGCAGCTAATAGCCGGAGCCTAGCCGGGAGTTTGGCGCGAATAGGTGGCTGCGATTCGACGAGCGCCGCGCGGCAGCCCCCGAATCGGTCGAACAATCGCTTTCATTAAACCGCCCAAGTATCGCCAGGGAGTTTGTGGAACTTTACGCGCAGCCGTTGCTCTTAATAAAACTCTGTTGCGAGATTGTATATCTTCCGCCGAGCTGGAGCCGGCGGAACGAAATTGAAGCCGGCTCGTTGGAACATTAACGCATTCGGAGGAAACTTTCGGGAATTCGGCGAACTTCTCCCGGAGAGGATACGGCAGGAAGGGAGGCCTGCATGCGATTCGCAAGCGGATCATAATGCAAGGAGGCCACCGAAATTCCGCCGGATCCAGCCGAAAGCCAAGTAACGCTTCGTCCAAATTGGAAGACCCACGATATTAAATTCGAGTTAACCGATTTGCGGTTCCAACTTGCCGGCTACACGTAACCGCTCGCGTAATTCCACACACGTACAACTACGTCGATTCTCCGCGGACACGATTTCGCAGCATTCAAATCCATCCTCCGCGCTTTGAGGATTTTAAAGATTGCAAAGTTGCAATTAGTAAACAAAGAGGAGTGGGGCGTTAACACGACCGCCGTCCGGTCGGTTCCCACAGTGCCCGGTGCTTTCAGTGACCATTTCTTTCCATTCACAGCACACAATCGGGAATTATAACGCATACTGGCGTGTTTATCGAACAAGTTGCCAGTCATAAAGGACGCTGTAATCGAACGCATTAACGCGCCATTGACGCGAAATGCCCGCCAATTATTCTCCTCTGTTATGACGCTTATTTAAACCCTATTCAGCCTGTGACACAGCGACCAGCCAGTCGCGATAGTCGCTGCTGGACGAAGAATAGCGCGGCGGGCAATTTTGAGGATCAATTGCGGTATAAAATTAAAGAATCCATTGTTCCTGGGATAACTGGCGAGCCACCGCGTTCTCGCAATTGCTTTCCTCGCGCGGAAATCAACGCGCCAGCGGAAGCAATTCTCCTCGCACTGCCTGTCGTTTAATATCAGTCGAGTAATTAACGCGATCTTCGTCCATTCGCCGGCGCTACCTTCCGAAGGGAAAGTCGTCTAATCGCAAGACGTAGATGCTGCTGCGCGGTCAGGGTCGAATGTTTACTCGCGAGACGATCGAACGATGCAGAGGAAGGAACGTTGAAAGAGAGGAAAAAAGGAGACCGATGTCGTCGCGACGAATCTTCCGGTAGGTTTGACGAATGGGTTTCGAGGTACGTATCTTTTCGCAGTGGCGGTTGGCGCCGCCAAGCTGGGCCCGACGCTGAAGAATGATATTCCTCCAACAACGATAAATATGGCAGGAGGAGTTGGAAGAACCAGCTAACCCGATCGACTCACCTTTGCCCACCCCGTTTTTAATCCTCCCCAGCTGATGCTCATCCACCGTTTGTTATTTCCCGTGAAAAGCGGGTTGTTCGGGCGCATTGAAATTTTTCGCGAGTCATTACTGTAACGAAAAAGAACGAGTGCATCGTTTCGCGTGCCTCGAGGACCCGATCTTTCTGGATGCGCGATCAACCGCTCAAGGGTACGGCGGCCATTAAGGACGAAGCGTTTTTCCCTAATTTCCGCCCGAAATAACGGTCGAGTATATTCGGCGAGAGTGGAGCGCGAAAAGTGTCAAGAGCTCCCCCTCTTGCGTCGTTCGAGAAATTTTAGAAAAAACGCGGGTACGTCCGCGACGCTGATCGACGCGTACAAGGTGTTAAGCAAATTGGAAAGAATTGCGATCGCGAGCAGGCCGACGGAGACGGTCAATTATCGTTAATGCACCTATATCGTTGAAAAGATTAGGAGGGCGGCTGGATAGAGCGGTGGAAACGATCCGGGAGGTACTTGAGTATGCGCGGCCATGGTTGCCAGCACGAAAACCGTAATTCCGGAGTAACTTTCAGTCAAAGCTTAACCGAGCTACGCTTTTTTTTTCACGCGAAAACGTTGAATAAACTCACCACGCTCCGAAAGTCCTCGCCTCCCCTCGCTACTCGCCTCTGTAACAAAATAACGATCCAATTAGTATTAGACCTTTTGCGAAATGTTCGACGATCTACCTCCCGGTGTCAATAAAATCAGAAAAAGCACACCGAAACTACATACCGCATCATATCCCGTAATGCGGGGAGGCGCAGAAGACTGCTCGCGTTTTCCAGCTACCGCACGCGAGCCTCGCAATGGCGTGCTTTGTAATCGACCTTGGATCTTAGGGCGATAATCCCCCGTCTATTTTCTTACGATAGAATCGATAATAGCAGGGGGTCGAAAGAGGGAAAAAGGGGCCGGAATCGCTGCCTACGGTTGCCGGTCGACCTTTTCGCTGGTCTTCGGGATTCGCATCCAGTAATTGCTGCGGCAATTACCGCGAATTACGGCGATAATTACCGTCATTATGCGGTGCAGTAATTTTGGTAATTACCGCAGTAAATCGTAAGCTCCGATTGCAAGCTCTTCTGGCCCATCGGTAGACCGAGGCTAGGACGCCTTTTAAGACACGTAGATAACTAACAGGCTGATACGGGATTCGCGTGGAATCGTGTTGCCTTTGTTTATCGCAAACCTACGGCCGTTCACGGACGGACTCCCTCTACTTGGGCAGCTGCCCCAGTTTCCACCAGCGTTGCGCCGCGGCTGCTCGGGATCTAAGAACGCCCGGCCGGTTAATTAGATACGAAAGACTTTATGCTCGGAGTTCTGAACTGCAACGAGCGAGTCGAACGATTAGCCTCGTCCAGTCGTCCGTAGCATTCGAATCGTTCGAATGAACTGCACGAGTCGCAGGTGCGGCCGAGGCAGCAACAGCCAAATGCAACGGAAGTTGTACACGCCTAAGTACTTCTCAAGGCAATTCAGCGCCGAGCCGTTTAGGCTGCAGGGCGCGCAGATGGTAGAATTTAGATCGAAGCGATGAATCGCGCGAAACTGCGCAGGTAACGTTTCCGCTGGTCGGATCAAAGGTATATACGCAAGGGTAAATCGATGCTGGGAGTAGAGCGAATTATCGCCGGCGAACCGGAAGCTGTAATCTCGTTTCTATTTCATGGCTCCCTCCAAGTACCTACCGAGTAACGCTCGTCGCTCCGGAACCCAGATATTTCCCTACCGCTGGAGGCAGAGCAATCCTGCGGACCTCCGGCAGACACACGCGAAGGCATTTCGAAAGCTTTTTATCAACGTGAAATGGCAGATTCATTATCGCGAAGAGGCGCATTAGGGACGTTACACGATTACGAGCGTGGCTTTTATTAGGCCCCGCGTTCTCCACCGTTAGTCGTTGTCCCGATTGCGCAAACACAGATGCCAATCGGACCTGTCGCTTTTGTTCCTCGCACGGCACTAACTTCATAGCTCGGCAAAAGCCGCGGGAAGAAGGTAATGAAAAACTGCAACCCGGCACGCGGTTGCTGTATCGCCGGTTTTCGGTCCACTGGCCATCGAAAGGGACCGCGGCGCAATTTTCAGAGATGGGAATGATGCGTGCTTCGGGAAGAATGACTAACCTGAAACGCGCAACTGCGCCGGATCGAACGGCAAAAACTGGGAACCCGGGGCGAATTCTACTTCGTGGCGAGAGCGAGCCAGACGACCGGTCGTCGGGAGACGATAACCAACGGCGAGCACCTATCGTCGACCGGGTGCCGTCTAAATGAATGAACGCTGGCCAGGAGGCGCCGGGAATTAAAGCAGAGGCTGGGAATCGCGCAGCGGTCGTTCATCTGGGAACAACGAGGCGGAAATGAAAAGCATAGCGGAGGCATCGAGAGCGCAAAGTGGAGCGGCCGTATCAATGATTCGGAAACGATCGATGAAATGACAGTTTTCAGCGCGTCGAAGGCAGGCAGGCTGGCGGGCACACACGCACTGATTGCGCATGGTGCGACTCGCGTCCATCAAGCTGACAAACGTCACGGCCCATGCAAATGGCTGGGGCCACGCACGCCCGTCCTCCCGCCCTCACCTGCCGGACCGCTCGCGTGCTTGCATTTCGCGGGATGCTAAGCCGCCTAATTCACGATAGACTTCACCATTTTTTAGCGGACCGATCGTAATTTTGTCGGCTAGCCTGCGACGGCCACTTAACCGAGATGTTTTTCCCGGACGCGGCAGCCCCGGTGCACTGGACCGGTGCGACCGATGCGTTTAAAATGATTACCGGTGCGTTGCGTTCTGTCACCTCGCCTCGCCTAGCTGCACGCTGCGAATGGTCCGCGGCTGTTTCACAATTTATGAACCACTCCCCGTTATTTTCTACCACCCAGCCACCCTGTCTTCCGACCTCGTCCCTTCTCTTGCATCGCGGGTTAACGCTCTAAATTCTAAAGCAACGGAGCAGCTTCCGCAATTAATTGCGATCTGAAATTCTTCGCGACGAACCGGTGAATCACCCTGGTAATATGAGCGATCGATGCCATCTACAGGCAAGATGGGATTGGGTTGCCCCGTGCCATTTTCACTGATACGGCAGCGGCTCGTTTTCGCCGGGGTCCAAAGTGAAATCGCTCTTGCAACTTGTCCTTCGTCGAATTCCGCGTGGTTACGTCACAAAGTATCGTTACGTAGCCCGGTGGAACTTTCGAAATTGGTGGCTGTGCATCCGACGAGGGAAATCTGGTTCGACGACTGCATACGTAACGAGATTGGAAGGGATATTCAAATTACGGCTCGCTTTTTCCGAGTTGCCCGTAATGGCCCGAGCCCCGCCACGATATTTTTACCCTCGACACGTCTACTTCGTCCCCTGGCCAGGCTATGCTTCAGCGGAACCCTGAGCAGGGGCTCGTGTATCCAGCGAGTCGCACGGCCTGACTGGCAAAAGACTGCCGGCGGAGATTCCAAAGGCTATGAAAGTTTTATGACACGGCAGCGGAGAAGACGCCGCGGCCGGAACATGCACGACGGGGGTTGCTCGCACGATGGTCACGGTCGCTCCATTTTTTCTCTTCGTTATATTACAAGCTCCGCGAGGTCCGTGCACCGTTCGACCAGTTTCCCCCGAATTTTCAGAGCAAAGGCAGGAAAAATGTTGGCGGAAAAAGGTGCAGCCGTGGAATATAACGAGATCTTCGAAAACCGCGGTTTCCATTGTTGCAGCGGGGTCAGCTTCGGCGTTACGCGTGCACGATTCGCAATCCTATCTCGGAATTCATGTTGAAAACCTTTTCGGTTACAAAAGCCAGATCCTGCAGGGCATTTCGAGATCTCTGTGGACGATACCACCGTTTAAGCCAATGGTAGTATCGTTTTATTCCAATGCTATTAACGGGGAACGGCGCTCTAGCACCGTCAAAGACGTCGAGGGATAATGGGTAGCAAGAGCTATCGTCGGAAATTAATTAGAACAGGGTCGTTTTGAAAACGCCGCGAGATGCCGCTGGGGGGTTAATTCGGGCGAACTGCGAGGTGCGGCGGGACGATAAATCAGGGCTCGTATAATAATGAAATTGAACGCGGCCGCTTCGGTGTCACGGCAACTTTTCTCAAAAGCGTCTATTTATCTTTCTTTCGAAATAGTTTGAGAACAGTTCGCTCATAAACGGCGCGGGCCGGAAAGATCCTCGTCTCGGCTCGGTTGGCCGTCGCGTTCGCCACCCCCCCGCGACTCGAGCAACTGGGTCACCGAGATTGATGGTTTTTCTTTTATCCGCGGTATCTCCAAAAATAGCGGGAGGCATTCATAAATTTAGTAAACAAGCCCAGGTGAATGGCGTCCCGATGTCCGCGGACGCTTTTCAGCCGCGTGTGACGAGGAATTTTAAATCGCGATTACACCCCCAGCGCGGATGTGAGATTCCGTTTGAAGGAGGAGAGGCACGGGAGATAGCGCGGCTACTGTAGCGGTCGCGTGGACCGCCGATACCGGATCGGGAGAAGGAAATCGGATCCGACAAAGTAACCTGGCGGAATCAAAAACTCTCGAACGTGTCCGAGCGGTCAGTGGGGTCGGGCAACGGGATACGCGAGGATTCAAGTGCCGTAAAAGCGATTCGATTTGCAGAACCGCCCTCCGATTCCACCCTTTCATCAAGCTCACTCCACCGATGCTACTTCGAGCCTGGCTTCCTCTCAATCTCCGATCCCGCCATCCCTCTGTCTCACGTTCCCGTAATTTCCTGCCGACGCGACGTCCGGCCTTTCGGTTACCGATACCCTCCGCACGGAGTGGCGAATTTCGACGGCGAGGAAGAATGCGTAAAGCTGCGTGCAGCGAGTAGAAATATTCGCAGCAGAATGCGCGCGTGTAACGAGCAGTGAGAACGAAAAGGGATTGGGGAAGGTCGCGGTGGGGAGAATGATCAAGTTGGTAAGCGTCAAACGAATGTCGCTTTCCAAGCATCGGTTCGCGCAATTAGCTCAAAGCGGAGAATCAAGTTGCGTTTTGCGGAACTCGATTCGGATGCACAGGAAGCACGTGAATACGTTTCGATCGGGATGATCAAAACGCGAGACGTCGACACGCTCCGTGATCGCATCATGCGAGCAGCGCGAGTAGAAATATTATATCGGTAGAAGGGCATCCAAGCTCTTCCAGCGCTGAAAACATCCACGAGATTCGTGGCGGCTGCCACTCGACCCCCGAGGACCCTTTGCCGTCTCCACTTTTGACCAATCCCAAACGCAACCACACATGCGTCGTATTTAATCCGCGTTTTACGCCTCGCCGGACTCGAGTGCGATTCAATTACGATGCGAGGTTGGTTAGGTCCTCTGTCGATCCACCTTCCGCCCTTCTTCTACACCTGCGCCATCCGGAATGCGACAATTACCCTGCGGACGCCAGAGTACGTATACCAGACGCCGGTAATGCGCTCTTGTTTCGGAATGCTCCCGGCTACGAACGGAAAAGGAGTAATGGGGAGTGGAGAGCACGCACGAATTCTCCCTACCCCTGTGCGCTGAAAATTTGACAATGCCCCGGCTTGGAAATTAATTTCCGCAGGAACGTGCGCCGCTACCTAGCTCGCGATAATTATACCGTACAATCCCGAGCCGCGGAGGCAAGCTAATCGTCTCAAAATGCGCCGGGATGGGGGCCGCGAGTTCGTGCTCCGATGTGAAAAGTCTCGGCAAAGGATCCTTCGACTGTCGACCGAGGTACGAGCAATTGCCACCCAGCAAGTTATTACGGTTATTTCAACCCTCGTTTCACCCGTTCCTCCGGCAGCGCGGTTTCATAATAGGAATAACGTAACAAGGTTAATGTTTACTCTAAGACACGCGAAGTACAGCGCCGTAGTCGCGAGCAACCCGAAGCTGCCGGTGCATCAACGTAGCGCCAGCACGTTTGTTACGTTACCAATTCTCAGCGAGAGGCCGGCTACAGGAAATGTACCGGCTAATGGGTCGAGTGTGTTTGCGAAGTATTCGAGTATAAACCCGGGTGCAGCGGTGCTCGCGCGCTAATTTTAAGGTGTATGTATTTGTGTACTCGTTGCAGGAAGCTCGAGAGTTATGCGTCAGAACTCGAGTCCCTTGGCGCCTCTGAGAGGGAACAGTGGTAGCGATTTTTATTCCTTTTCCCTCTCCTTTCTCTGCGAGAGCCAGCATCATATTTTGGGATCTCTGCCGAGAGCCTGGGAGGTTTGTTCGTTGCTAGGTCCCTCCAGGCCAGTAATAACAGCCGCTGTACATTTGGCGTAATTTTGGCGACGTATCGATTATAATATCGCAGCGGCAGAATTCGTTCGTCGATACTTAAGCTGTACGGGGGAAAGAAGAATACTTGCGCCGCGTGGCAGTCGCATAAATCACCGACTTCTATCCCTGGCTCGCGGCAGCCCGCAGCGAAGAATCCAGAGCCGCGGTCGGTCGCGGCTAGTGGATGTCCACCGGAGCAATATAAGAATTTCCTCTCTGCGCGTCCCGCCGCGCAACGCCGCGAGCAAAGTTGACCCAGACGAAGGAGGAGGGAAGAAGTGAGCGGAGGAATACCCGTGGGGGATGAAAGGTCGAGGGGCTGAATTCCGTCGGGGGTAGGCTGGCAGTATGGAATTACGAAGTTTAAGATAAAATGGATTCGCGGAATCTGAAATAGAAAATTCCCTGGCTAATACCATCGCGGGATTCTCATTCTCCTCGCATAACCTTCGTCATTCGGGGACTCCCTTTTCCTTCGTATTTCAGTCGCGGCCGCCGCCTTCTTTCTCCCCAGTGTCGAGAGACGGAGAAGAAAGAAATAGCCGAACGTAGTTGAAATCGGTCGAGTTCCTTCGGATCATTTCGCTTTTACTCCCATTCTTCCGTCTATTCCTCTCCGCTATCAGCGATAATTACACCAAGCTGTTCCTTTTCTGCACTACCTTTCTATTATTCAAATGTAGCAAATACCTGGGACAGCTTCCAGGGCCCTGCCAATCTGAAGAAGTTCCCCGAATGTGTCTAGAGTCCAGAGGCTGAACAATTCTAGTCATCGCTCATAGCGGGGATCTCGCAATCACTTGCCTCTTCGTCGAGCCTGTATTCTACAGTATGCCACTTGAATTTCATGACATTCAGCGAGGGACGTTAAGCTGCCCGTAGCAAAGAAAGGCTGCTCGGGGAAAAAGGAGTGGCCGGAAAGCGGCGGGTCAACGGCCGGGGGAGGGAAGAAAACAATAGACCCAGAGGAAAAACGACGCGGCAAGGAAGGAAACTCGAAACACGAAGAGGCGGTCAAGGGTCACCAAATCTAGCCGTCGTTCGCATAAATTAATAAGGCACTTGTGCGCGGGGGATGGCGCGGGACAGGGTGGGCGAGGCTGACGTCACCGGCAGGCGAGTACACAGTACACAGTCGACGTTTCGAGTACAGTGGAAACAGGGCCGGGGGTGAGGGGCTGAATTATATCGGGAGCCACCAACACACCCGCTTTTTCCAGTCGACGTGCGCAACCCCCTTACACCCGCGCTCGTTGCACTCGTCCCGCTTCCCCACTAATCGGATTTTTGCGCCCCTCGTGCCTCCGAGGAAAACCTCGGACCAGTAGACGAAATCGCTTCTCCCAGATAATGCAACCGCCCCGAAAAAGAGGAAAAATCATGCCTGGGCCAAAGTTTAGGCTAGAGGGATGGCCAGGGGTGCCGGAGAGCGAGCGCAGACGCTTAAATTCTCTCAGCCTGTCATGCGAAACGTGCAGCTCGATAAAACAAGCGATCTTCGATTCGACGTATATCGGTGATCGTTGCACATTCGGTTCTTAGCGAGCTCCACGAATTATTTGACAGATTCCTATCGGCCAGGCAGATATTCGAGCATTCCGGTAAGTATCCTTCGCCGAAGGGTCCGGATGTAGACGGTGTAGAACGGTTCAAGTGTAATAGCGTTAATTGATTCCGACTAGGTATCATTGAAGCGTAAGCGTTGTTTGCCGTGCTGGCCACTAAATTTTCTAATTCCACTCTGTTGATGCAGTCTGGCAGCTCTGCCTCCTGTCGTCGGTTTTGCGCCTCTCTACCCGCGCTCGTACGAACCGTCGATGTCTAATTTAATCGCACCAATTAAGGCAGACCTTCAACGAGGAGGGGCAAAGTAACGATCCGGAGGAAATCGAGAAATTAATATTTCTACGGCTGGCGGGCCTGAGGAATGGAAGGAGACCAGTGGAGAGAAGGATGAGCGGAAGGGAGTTGAAGGTCGGAAGAGGGTTGTAAGAGAATAATTAACAGTCGCTCTATAAAATCCAATCGAGACAGAGGCAGAGAAAGTGAGAGAGAGAGAGAGAGAGAGAGAGAGAGAGAGAGAAGAGGAACGAGAACGGTCGAGTGATGCAATGAGCGACGAAGAGACCAAGGGTGTAGGAGTATATTAATGAATTCATTTTCGACCATGGCTTTCGTTCAGAAGCAGAATACAATCTCTCGCAAATTCGCAAATGCGGACAGCCGTTACTGCGACGGAGAGAGCGTTACGAGCAATGGCCGACTAGTGGAGGGCATCGACTACTTGCCAGTAGTCGAAATTTTGATAATTCACCATCATAGCGAACCGCATGTTCCCTTCTCTCCTACTTTACTGCGCAGAGGTTTAAAGATAAATAAAGCGAGCGAGTCTCTCTCTCTGTGCCTGCCAGTGTGTCTTCTGTATACATTAAAGAACATTACCTCCACCCTCCAGGATTTTAGAGCTTCCTCATAGAGAGGACCGCTCCCACATTCAGGATACATAGTCTACGGCGAAGAGACTGTCCTAGCAACGGCCACCGGTATACGAGTATTAAGTTGATTTATTTGAAAGAGAAGTTAATGGAAGTGATTCCGTCCGCAGACGCCGCATGTGGTCTCGTGAGATACGACGCTGCTCGTCCAGACACGCGGCCCCCAAATAACGTCGCGTCTTTTACACCTCATCATCCTTTCCCTTTGCGAGACTCTAATTGCTTTGGAGAAGCAGGGCGAGTTATCCCGAATTTTGACACCGACTGTTCAAAAGCCCAGCTCGAAACTCGTGATCCGTTTCCAACGCTGACGGTAAATTGTGTCACAACAGGGGCTTTTGTAACGCGTTCGGTCAGGCTGGAGAGACCCAGCTGGCTGCAGCACCGACGAGGATATAGGTTTTATAATAAACCAATAATCTGGGTGGTCCACGGGGAAAACGAGGCTTTCAGGGCCTCCATAGAGGGGCGGGGAGGGAAGAAAGCGCGGACAATTCATGGGTTCGAACGAGGGATGAAAGGATATAAACGCATTTTCGAGGGAATAACGAGCCACTAGCTTCGAGAATGTCTCCTCTGCGGAATTCCCGCGTACGGGATGCCTCCGCTTGTTTAAACCTGAGGGTTAAATCGAAAACTGATAACGACAGCCTGTGTTTCCTTTCCGTTCTAACTGCCCTCCCGCGGCCCCTGTTCACGCGTTATTTTCGCGCGTTATCGGGCAGCCGCGATTCCGTATCGAACACGTTACGGCGACCCTTGTAATCCGTCGTGTTCCGATGCTACAGGATTGGACGTCCGGTCCAACACGTGCATAAATTAACCGGAAATCTCTGGCCAGCTAATTATCGATGCAAACTCGTCGCGAGCTTGTCTCTCGCCAGCTCCCGATAATACATGTGCAGTCGCGAGAACACAAGGGCCGGGTCGCGATCTAGTGACACCTCCTATCGACGCTGAACTTGTCAGCGGCCGATTCTAGTTGACGCGTCGAAAGACGTCCGGCCTGATAAGACGTCCCGGTCCGATAAGGAAATGGGTCGAGCGTCATGGGCGATGGAAACGCGTGAGATTCATTTTGCGGGGCCCGGTCTAAGGTCGTTCCGCGCGGACGAAAGAATCCTTAGAATAGCGGGGAGAGTTTGCGAAAGGGAAAAGTGCAAAGCGAACAAAGCAGCCGGGATCGAATCGAATTGCACGACCGACTGGTCCGATCCAGTACAAGTATCAATTAACAACAGATTTTAAGAGAACCTCCTCCCCCGTCCGTGTAACCCGAGGGTTGCGGAACGTTTCACGGGCTGCTGGCTGAATCCGAAGAATGGGTTGACGTCGCAAGGAGAGCAACTTGAATAATTTCGTGGGAGTATCTTTCTTCTTTGGGCTGGAAAGAGTTTCTCTTTCAACGTCCGGAGGGCTGCACTTTGTTTCATTAAAGCACCAGCAATATATCTGCGCGGCCATGGAGTCGGGGCGAGAAAAAAATGTTTGCCTTAATTTTGCATTCCTTTGTATCGTCTCGCGGCTCGCGGCTCGCACCTCCACCCGGTCTGCAGTCAGTACCGCGTGCTTTAGTGCATTAATGCTCGAGCGATGTTGTATAAACTATTCTCACTGACATTCCTGGGTTAAAGTTTACGGCGACTTTGTCTTTGCCTTTCGTTTCTTCGCGTTCCTCCTCTCCCTTGTCTCCTCGCGCCGTTTGCCGCTTTCTTCTAGCCAGCGTTGCAATCGTTTCAAGAACACCCGTTTACGGGGATGCAATATTGCGCAATTGGCTGCTCGAAACATTGACGAAGCGAGTGCTTTCCGCTCCCGTTTCCCCCGATTACTGCGAGATACGACAACGAAGCTTTCGAAAGCGGTGCGCGATACCCGAAACCGTGCGTCGTCTCTGCGCGTGACGCGCCGAAAATCCGCAGCTGTTAATAACAAAGCTGGACCCGATAAATGGTTTTATTATACGCCGCGCGTGTCCGTGTCGCGCAGCCAAATAAAATCAAACGTTTTATCCCTTCATCGAACAATACCGGGCGCGCTGGAAAAAGCTTCCGCGTCGCCTCGAATTACAGATTGAACGTTAAGAGAGACATCGAATATATATCGCACCTATGCACGGGGAAGCCGACGCGTCGAATCGCGTGCCGTATTCCGAGCAAAACCGGATTCAAAATACGCGCACAGGGAATAAAATGCTTGTCACCCCGGCGGCATGTACTTACGACCTATTTCAAGAGCGATCGAATCCCCTTGTATTCAAGGCATCACGACCGTAGACTTTCCTTCCGCGCTCTCATCCTCGCGACCTCGTCTACGTTATTATCTATCGATATCACCCCGCCTCTGGCCGCGGTACAATCGCTTCCCCCATCTTCGGGCGGACCGAAAATAAAAGTTGGTCGGAGAGTGTGCAATTTCGAAGTTCCGCCCTCTTGAATTTAACGACGGTATAGGGTGGAGGCCAGGAGCCGCGCCTCTGATTAACTTTCAATACATTTTCAAGCTCCGTTAATCAAGCCCCAGCCAGCGGAAAGTCGTTATCACTTTGCAGACCCGACCTTTGATCCTCGTTATTTTCTGCACGTCACCCAGTGACGAATGAGAAGTGAAAATGCGCGATTGTTCTCTTCGCGATCTGGGATGATACGGGAGCAGCAGCGGTTCACCCAGCCTCCGCGTAGGTGTGTACACCACCGACTCCCATTACGTGTCGCTAATCATTCCGCTAATCCATCTCTCAACCCCGCTCCACCGGCGCCCTCTCCCTTCCGGTCCATCCGAGCCGCTCCAATCCCTACCCCCGCAGTCGGTTTAAAGATAACAAATGCCGGCCGTTTAGGGGCCGCGATTACGACGGGCCATTCGTTTCGTGCGTCAGACCAGTCAGCCTGTTCGAGGAAACTGCGAATCGGTCCTCTCCAAAGCTCTACGCCCCCTCTGGGTTGCATCCGCACTGTACCGTTTTCCCGCGCTAGCGTCGTTAATTATTACGTTACGTCCGCGTGTACCATAAACCATAACGATGGTAAAGAGAACAGATTCATCGACGGACCAGATTTTCCCTTTATTTCGATCAGAACTGTCCCCGACATTTTCTACGCTTCGCGTTTGATCGACACCGACGCGTGACAATTTACATATTTCACAGGGACACGAGTTACAGGGGCGAACGTCATTCGAGATCAGTCGAATGCATCGCCCGATCAGAGGAGTCCACTGATGACGCATTCGCGAGAGTGCTACTGTGGAGCGAGAGTTTATCGAGCAACTCGTCGCGGAGTTACAGGCAAGTTCGGAGCCCTATCTATGACTGAACACCGGCTCGCACTAAATCGACCAATTCCGACCTTAACGCTCGGACGCAGCCGAGGGAAATGTCTCTTCGGAAGAGACGTAACGTTCGAGCCTCTGGCAGAGGATTAACCCGCTTGTAATCTTCGTCCTTCACGCTACCACGGACTTGGGATCGCTCTGCTTCTCCATCCTTCAGTCAATGAATACGAAATGCCAAGTGTTGGTACGACCTCATCCAGCCCGCCCGTCTCTCTCTCTCTTCAATGTCCACGATACGAGCCCATTGTTCCTAACGACGCCCCTCCGCCCCTGCATTCGATGCAAGCGCGTCATAAATGTCTAATTAAACCGAGCAAACTAATTTTGCGTTTTAACCGAACGGGAGACCGTAAACGGGTCTAAGGTTCGTTTAACCGCCGTCGGACTTGGTCCCGACAATTCCCTGGGATTAACAAGCGCCGGTGATTTTAATGAAAAAGAAAAAGATAATTCCGACTCGCGCCATACCCCGGCGAACAGGGTGAAAATACTCACGGACGCCTGAGCGAGGCGAGGAGAAACGACATCGGGTCGTTCGTGGCAGCGGAAGAGGCGGAAGAAGCAGAACAAGAGGAAAGAGAGGAAAAGGGGGAAGAAGAATGGAGGGAAAAAAAATGGGAACAGTGCAATTCCGTCCCCGTTACGTAATTCCATTATGAATTGAACAAGGTCGCATTCGTTTTAATGTTGAAGCGTAATTCGAAGCGGATTTAGCCGGATGTGCTCACTCGTCCGTTCATTCGCAGACTGACTGACACTCGGTGCACAAAGCACCGGCACGTGACCCGTCTCTGTCCCTCCGGCACCGTTGCACCCTGTCCTCTGTGGCACATCGGCACCGACCATCCCCGCTCGCTCGCGTCCACCCTGCGCCAGCAGTAGCAGCAGCAGCAGCAGCACGGACAACTCGCACACTTGTGCACGCGTTTCCTCCCTAGGCTGTTGCCGCTACTCGGCCCTCTCTATTCTCTATCCTCTCTCGGCCTCTCGCCCTCTCGCCCACTCGGGCCGCAACCAATCCTCGCGCAGCCCGAGTGTTACCGGATTACAATGTTTGCCGGCGACTGTGCAAACACCGTGTGGTTCCTCCCGTGTACGCACATCCACTTCCACGTGGACGCGAACCGACGCGAACCGACGCGGACCGACGCGGACCGACGCGACGCTCACCTACGCGTCCCCGTGATAACACAGTGTCGAGCAGGCGACATAAATAGAGGCAAACGAGCGGCCGCGGCCACCCCCGCCTGCACACGCGTGCACCCTTCGCTGCACCAGAGCCACGAATTAAAATAAAAATGTATATACGATTCCAGGGGGCGAGGCGCGCTGCGGGGCGAGCAAAGTTCCCCAGGCTCGCCAAGGGTCACCCTCCTCCACGTGCTCGTTCCTTCTCTTTACCCTCGTTCCGTGCCGTGTTTTTGTTTCGGTAACCGTGTGCAGGAGCAACGTGTGCGCGCGCGGTTGTACGTGCCTCACCGTCGTCGTGCAAGTCCCCCCCAGGTTCGCCCGCGCTTGCTCCGCCTGGCTCGCGATGCGGTGCAGTCGACGGCGATTAAATCGAACGCGATGCTTCTTTTCAGATGCTCACGAGAGATTGATCGGAAAGCGTACGCTCGAGAACCCGCGAGACGACGAGGATTCGCGTGTCGCGTTGTTCGCGTGAAATCGCCTGACAGTCGTGTCACGTACGACGGGAAAACCCGCGCGACATCGGGC
This sequence comes from Andrena cerasifolii, assembly GCF_050908995.1. Taxonomy (NCBI): domain Eukaryota; kingdom Metazoa; phylum Arthropoda; class Insecta; order Hymenoptera; family Andrenidae; genus Andrena; species Andrena cerasifolii. Next base: position 9,040,074 of record NC_135124.1, on the reverse strand, counting down.
CGCGTGAATGGAGACGGAGTATTTTCCCCCTTGCTCGGCGAGAGAATCCTTGTCGCTAGATATATTTCAGAAAAAGGAGGTAACGCGACAATAGCTGTCGGCGACGGTGCTCTAGCTGCGGAAACCGTTCGAGAAGAAGCCAGCGAACGGAACTGAGCGTACGTCTGCCGAGAACGTACGACGCAGCAACGTTAACGTAGTCGTCTCCCGGAACGATAAGTAGATCGACCGAACTCTCACGGGCAACGACACGGCGCGACAATGTGTCGACGTCACGTGCAGTTGCTAAGGAAGATGGAAAGCGGCCGGGCCGGGCCGCGAGAACGCCGGAACCAAGGTACACGCTGGGAGTGCAGACCTGCCAGCCGGAACTTGACAAAAGTTCAGACACTTGCTAATGAGCGGTACACATTTCGCCGACGTACAGGCGCGCACACGTTCCCTACTCTCGATCTCCGCAAACTACTCGGTGGTCTGCCTCTTCCGCTTGGTCTACGTGTCTCGCGCACTGCCAACCAACGACCCAACCGGTTGGCCGACTCGCCAAAGACGAGACCAACGACCTCTCAGCTGCACCTGCAGCTTGTTCGCCGAGATTTGCCGGCGTCTCTGCCAGCCCAGCGTCTCGCCAAAGAACGCAAATTAGTTCGAGGCTCCTTTCAGATACTTCCATCCAATGGCCGGCTCGATTCCAAAGGAATCTCAACAATTAGTCGATCCACCGCGGGTCCTGAGGTACCTACTCCCGAGGTTCATCGAGCAAAGGCCCCGTCCTCACGCGGAGATAATCCAAATCGCTTAGGAAGGAGTCGACGATTCAGCTCGCGAGTCGATTATAATTTCAAGGGGCCGGAAGATTATAATGCCAGCGTTACAGTCGGCGACGGTGGATGCCGGTCATCCTCAAACAGCACCGGGAATATCGAAAGAAGAGGAACGCTCGAGCCGGCCCGGGAAGACGAGACGCGGCAGGATTACTTCGAGTCAACGCGCGGAATGCCTAACGAGGACTTGCTCGCCGAGGGCGAACGTCTCGGATCGAATCTACCAGCCACCTGGCAAAGCTTTTCAAAGGCTGCGATTCCTAGATTACGGACGTCCGATTAAATTACCTGGCCTCGTCGTCGCCAAGGCGCGAAGTATCGATCACTCCGCTATGAGCGCACCTCGCTTCTTCGATATTTATGTAGGCTGCACTACTTCCCATCTATCCAACTATGTTTACTGGTTGCGCCCTTAGATTGTCTGCGCGCGACACGGGAGTGGAGAGAGGGAGAGATTTAGCTAATCGAATTTGTTCGATTAAAGATTAGACGCGCGCGATCATTAATTGCGGGAATACTCGGTCGTGGAGGGATTACTTGGGTCTATCGCTCGGATTTAACCGGGGCCAAGAGATCAGATGCACCGTAACTCGCGCGATCCTCGACTTTTCCTCCGATCGTATTGGATTCAGTATCATTCCTGTGCAACTGGTGGAGCAGAATTTTATTGCAATCGGCCGACGTCAATGTACCACTAATCCAGACCAACCATCAAGACGCGAGGAACGTCTCGCGGTGCGAAAGCCCGCAATTGCAAACCCGATGTCGCTCCAACGGTTACATCAAGGCGGAGGAAGAGAGGCGCACGGCGCCAGGTATTGCGTTTGATAAGAAGAAAGCAACAAAGCGGAAACTCGCGGCGCTTCAAGGTCCTCCTTTAGCGTTTACGAAGCTATAATTTGTACAATCGGATGAAGTGCTTCGTCCCTTGTTCGAAAGAACGTCGCTTCTCCTTGAGGATTTACGCGTCGACCGCGAGGCGTGTTAATGAAGCTTCGCTCTTGAAAAAGGAAAACTCGCACGCTTTGAATCGCCCGCATACAAGTTTCATTTTGCGCAACTTTCCTAGCCACGCCGCCAGGGCTACCAGTTTCACCCCCCTGCGTGCGGAGTGCATTTCAACTCTGCGTTAGAACGAACGAGATCTTTGAAGAGCGCTTCGCGCAAAGCTTTGCTGCCCGTATCGTCGTTCTTATAACGATCCTCGGCCTACTGCTCCCGAGTCGAGGCAACCCCCCTATTTTCATTCCGTCCGCACCTGAGGAACGCCTAGCAACATTGCTTCGGCACAGGAGACGCATCTACGAACGAGGACGAGCACGAGTATTTACACGGAGGTGTTTCTGATGATTCCTGTCAGAAGTACTCCAAGTTTCCTTCGCAATTCCATACCTGAAGAGGAGAATATCCCTGCGAATGAACGATGCTTGAACGGGGTACTTTCGACAATTTGCATTGTTTTGTCCTGCTCCGCGGTAAAGAGCCGAGGCCTCAAAGGGAAGGGATTAATTTTGTGAAATTAATTTCCGAGACAATTTCCTCGGCTACTAGAACGGTGGATGTGGTTTTATCAGGCTATCGGGACAGGCAAACGAAACGCTTCAAGTTCAAATCTTTCTTCGTCCTTGGCACGAGCCCTCGAGGAATTTGAGAGGCAATCCCATTTGCGTCCTGCCACCGCCACCCTTCTCACCCCTTCCGCCTCCCTCTGGCGAACATTAACGTTTCTCTTCTTTTTCTCTCGCTGCTCCTCTTTCTTCCTTCTTTCCGCCTTATCTTCCACTCTCTTTACCAGGGTAAACACAAGACGGCGATACCAACGGATGGTTTCATCGGGCCCTTTGAGAGCCCAACCTCGGCTCGCGTCATCTTCTTGGCAATCTGTTGAAGCGGATCATAACGCGCATGCCTCCTTAGCCTCGGCCCACGACGAAAACGAGCTCGTGCCCGTGCACGAGGGCGAGGGCCAGGGCGACGACGAGAAGGCGACGTCGCCGGTTGAAATAAAAGAGACGAAGAAAACACGGGCCACGGTTTGCGCTTTGAAGTCGGTGCTTCCGTGATCGTCTAAGAGACTGCTGCTCGTCCTTTCTCTTGGCGTGACACGCCGTGTCACCGTGTCGGTCTTTCATGTCGGGGAAGCGAAGAACCTAATGCTGATGAACCGGATAGGGGAACCGAAGATCTTGTCTCGATTATTCTCGCCATCCCCTGACGCGTACGGCTGCCTCCACTTTTTCAAACATACTTCCAGAATATCCACGTGCACGACCAGCATCCAGCCATCATATAATGTATTCCTGCGTATCATTCCCCGACAAGAGCGGTGGCAACAGTGGAAGAAGAAGAGACGTATACCCGGGCCCCATCTGAATCCCTTTTAACCGTGGCCGCGCTAACATTTTTCATACCGGAATAAAGTACATTTCCCTTCTAACAGACGATTGAGATTGCGAAGAAACCGTGGGTGCCTCGATTCCCTCTTAAACCGAAGGAGCTCCTTTCACGAAGACGGCAGAATTATCGCGAGAAACCGGCTCCGGAGAGTGGCAAACAAATCTCCAGCAGGCAACAAGCGAATTACTCGGGGAATTATTAGATCTCGGAAATGGAAAGATTTGGAGAAGTTACGCTAAGACTCTGAATGCAAGTCAACGCCGGCATTCCTCTATGCTGCAGTAGCGATAGAGAGATATCTTGCAAGTGTCTCATGCATAAGTTTAAGCGCGCGCACGTAAACCGCGGCGTGCACGCGCGCGCTTCACTCTCGCGGCTGACTAGAGACGGTACAATACCACTGAAATCTTCTGCCAGTAGCGCGACGCGTATATGTCGGATATTTATCATTTCTCTTCAGCCTCTCGGCGATTCAGTCGATTCCTGTATTTGTTTCTCTCGCATAAATTCTAAAACTGTGATAAAAGAAGGAAGAAATTCTTCGACAACATAATACCTCCGTACCCTATATCGTTGCCAACTTTTTCAAGCTCAAGTAGACGCAGAAAATTGCTTCTTCGTTCGAACTTCTTCAGCCTCGCGCGTATCGCGTTCCACATTCGCGGCATGAAATTTTTTACTCGGTCAGCTTAAACGAGCTCCGCGAAGAAATCGATGGGAATAAGAGGGACGAAAACGCGCGAGGGAAAAAATTAAAGACGAGGGCCAGGCGGAACGGAACTTCTCGCACTGGGCACAGTTGCTTCGGTGGATCGTCGGACTAACCCTCGAACAATGCTCGCTGAATCATCCCTGGATCCGTGCTAATATGTATCTCTACCTCACGCATGAATCCTCAGCGTTATGATTGCTTCTATTAGCATGACTGGCTGGAGACGCACTCGTTGGCCACTGTAATCGCTTCATGGGTCCGAAGTGATACGACCAAGCGAGGGTTACCGAGCGCGCTCGCTACGGTGTCCCCGTAAGGGGATGAGATGCTCCGTCGCGAACCCCCCGAGAGCACAGCGCTTCTAATAATTATGATATTCCGTCACGGGGGTGGTTTTGATCTCCCCCGGCTAGCCCCCCTCGCTCGCACCTACGTACACCCACCTTCGCCAAGACCCCCCGCGCTCTCTCGGCCCCCCAGGGGGTTGGGGCGCGGCCGTGTTTGCTCTATCGACCGCCGACGATCCACGAACTTAACCGAACGTGTCCGAACGCCTTCGTGGAAGGGCATACCACACCACCCGCGTATCTCTCCCCGTCGCGTGCCACCTCTCACCCCTCCTCTCAGAGAAGAACCGCCAACCTCTCCTCTCCTCGCTCGCTTCCCCTCTTGCTTCACCCTTCAACCACTTCTACATCTTTCTCTTTTTCTTCCCCGTCGCATCCGTGTTCTTCATCCTACTCTCCCTATTCCTCCTCCGCCTCGCCCCGACTCCACCAGCATCCCCGAGAAAAGAAAAGGTAAAAGTACCCGCCGACTTTTCGGAAGCTACGCCACAAGGGAGACGAAAAAAGATATAGGGTGGAATCGAAGGTTCTTCCCGTGAAAGTCGAACCTCCGGGATCCTAATTTCTTCGCGGGCAAACTCCGACCCTACCCGGGCGAGGAATCGCTCCGGGGTGGAACGACGCTTCGTTTCTTCTTTACGATTAACTCTCGATGAGATTCGGTCGGGTAACGTTCACGCATGGATGCAAGGCGCCACCCGATCTCGCGGGCGATGATAAAATCCCAGTGGGTATTTTGTTTTTCAAAACAGCGAACCAACGGGCAATTAACTGCACCAAGTTGTCAATGCTCGCGCATTAGTGATTTGATTAACCGATGACAAAGAAGGTCGACTCTCATCAACAAGTTCGCGTTTTTTCCACCCGACTCGCGCTATGAATACTAATTACTTTATTCGTCGGCTGAAAGCACCGATCGCTCTGATACACCTTGTTCCCTTCGTCCTACGGCGTCGGTAGAGGAGACCGGGGCTAGTTGTTACACTTTCCAGTTTTTTATTTGTTTTGCATTCCATTTTCAATACTATCAATGACTCTGACTCAAAGTGCGTTCTTTCCTCTACCGATGACTGCTATCGCATGTAATTAAACAAAAACCATGACTTTGAAACAAGCCATTTTGAAAGTCGAGACATGTTGTAACAACGTGCCCCGAGTAGAGGCTATATAATAAAAAAATCTATTTGAAAAATAATAAAAACTACTGAAATCAGTTGCACTAATTAAACACATATGGTTGAAACACATCAGCCACTTCATCGTCGAAGTGATAGTCCAAGCAAGAAGAATTTAAACGGCTTTGTAAAAACCTGCCCCTGCAACAACTAGCCCCGGTCTCCCCTACGGGAAGCTTGGTCCCGTGGAGACGGAATGCCACGGTGCAGATCGTGGAAGGTCACGATAATTGTCGGGGGACGGCAGGGGAACTGGCGTTGCTCGGAGGTTGCAACGAGAGGTGATTCAGGGCCAGCGTAGTTGGGCGAAAAATGCGCGGAGGAAAAGCTCGGGGGAAAGTTGGCGAGACGAGAGGAGGAAAGGAAGAGGAGAGGAACTGTTGTTCTTCCGGCAGAGGCGACTTTAAACCGGCTCCTTTATCTCCGTTAACGGTTCCAATCTCGAGGAAAGTCGCGCTCTACGTATTACCCGGTGTCCTTTTTGAGGAAACTCGATCGGACCCGGTTAGTACACCGTTTATTCGCGGCTCGTTCCTTACAGGGTCGTATCCGGCGCGTTGCTCCTCTTCCTTCATCCACTTGTTTCGGTTCCGCGGATTTTAACGGCAGCCGTTCAGGCGGGCAAAATAATCGCCACTACTTTCCCGATAAGGGAATGAAATCAACAAGAAAATCGGAGAAAATCGGAGTGGATGATCGGTACGTAATATCCTAGGAAAGAAGAGTCTCGCTTTCCCGCGATCACGAGCAGTTTGTTGGTCATAAATACTCCTCTCTTGCCGCGTTAGGTGTATTAACAGCACACGGACGCTTCCAAAGCCCAAGATGGTTTTCCCTGCGCGTAAAGTGGATAAAAATAGCAGACGGCGATCCGTTCCATGAACAACACGAGCGTTTCTTCCCCGATCCTGCTCGTCGGAGGTTCGTCTTTCCTCCGGATTGGTCGGTGGCCGAGACAAAAGGGAAACACTTTGCGTAATACCCTCGTTTGTTCTCCCCCAAACGGCCAAGGATTCTTTGAAGTTCCGGGGGTAGGAGCGCGAAAGGATCGTGCCTCGTTCCTGGCCACTTCGCGCGATCGAGTAGCCCGCTCCGCTACGCTCCCTCTGATCGATAGGTTAAATTCAAGATCGCGTGAGAGAGCCTATTACCGCTGGGCACTCCAGCTTGCTTGTCGGCTAGATGGGTACCAGACGGCGATCACCGACGATCATTCTCGTTGAACGAGGAGCAATCCGCCTCTTGGAATACCAAGAAGAACCTCCACGCCGCGTCGACCTCGGCGTCGGGTATGATCTTGGGTCTGTAACGAAACGCACTCGCCCCGAGGGAGTTGGCCCTACTCATCGCCAGATTCATCGCGAATTATTGCTGCACGGTGTCGGATATTTACTTGCCCCTCTATCCACCTATCACGGAAGGATCGATGCTGCAATTAAATCGTAATCTCGCGATTAGGCGGAAGGGTCGGTCGCAGGGAGGAACGCAGCCGTAATCCGACGGGAATTCCAGCGTGGACGAGTTCCATCCGTGTCGCCGAGAGGCGTCCGTACAATGAAAGTCGATGGTTTTAATTCCACGGAAGGGTGGAGGAGAATAGAAATAGAGAGGGCACGGTGACGCTCGATAGAGCTCGGGAAAATTCACCATCAACGTGACTGTGTTTCATTCCGAGGAAATTCTTCAAGGCTTCTAATAAAACACTGAGGGATGACTGTTAAAATTCAACGAAAAATTTGTTTGTCCCTGCGCAGGGCGATTGGAATTCCTTCGCAACATCTGGCAAAAATAATCAACGAGGAATGGTCGAAGCTCGCGCTAAAATTAATATAGCCAGCGCAAAAGAAACAACGCACCAGCTGTCGCCATGAATAATTCCCTTTCCTTTCACGGCAATTCAACCCTTGCTATTTTCCCTGCCTAACTCCCTGTCCACTTAACTTTATTTCCCCTTATCTACTTTCATTCCACGGAGACGTCTCTATCTTCTGGAAATTCTCATACGAGCACTCGTTCTACAATCATCGGCGATGGCGATGGCGACGGCCAGGTGGGGGTCAGAGGACGCGTTCCGATCTGCTATTGTGGGGATATCCCAATTCCGGCTGCGATTCGAACGTTCGGGTGTCGCGACGGTGGAAAAAGAAGTTATGCTCGACGATCGAGCAACCGGTCACTCGACCGGCAACCAGAGTTCGTCGGAGAAAGGAGGCGCCACGCTCTCGGGAAAGTTCCATCTCATCAGCCATTAAACAAAGCAGCAGCAGACACAAAGGAGCGTCTGCATTGTCGAGAGGGTAGCTGGCAACGGCTCAAGAGAGAACCAACCCCCTGACGACTAACGTCGAGAGGTGTTTCTGATTAATCTCCGCGGCCCCCTCGCTGCCCCCCTTTTTTTCCCTCCCCGTTCGTGTCCCTTTCTTGCTCGTCCCGGCCGGCGTACCTTTCAAAAATGCAAAGCGTTACCAGAGAGGGCGAGAAAGCGCTCTCCCCTTTTAGCTGTAAGACCGCCCGCTTGCGGATACTCAACCACCCCCCTCTGCGCGTATTTTAAACGGATGAAATCAATGGTAAATGCCTCGACTCTGGCCGTCTTTCTCTATAGAAACGAATGCACGCGGTGCGTGGAGCATCGCTAATATTGGGATACGCAAAGATTCGAGAACTGGGACGAACGTCTGCACACTGCGAGTGTACCTTTAATATCCCGTTATTGCCTGTTTTCTTTTTCTGCCGCGATCGGCTGATCCGGCGTGGAACGAGGTGCGGGGTAGCCTGCGATACTTTGCTCGACAGAAAGGCGATCTCGATTGAAAGGGTATCTGCTTACTCGACTCGTTGGAAGGCCGATATAATCAAACGCGGTAACACGAGAGTTCGATGGATTGTTTGATCGACGTGGTTCGTCCTAACGAGGTCCGAGAGCCCCTGGATACTCTTCTCCCGGTCGGAAGATTTAAATAACGAAACAAAGTGTACCCCCACCCTTGTTCGATCCGAGGGACGATCGAATTTAATCGCGACAAACGGTCGTCGCGTCGGCGTCGAGGTGAGTTCCCGCGTTCAACGACTCCGCCTGCAGGCTGCGGATCAATCTCGCTCGCGCAAAAAAGAGAGGAGAAAGCAGAACGTGCCCGGACCTGGCAACAATTTTCGCGATGCTCCGTGCATCAGTGCGATTCAGGAAGGGTAATCTTCATAAAAGAAGGAGCGGGTTGAACCGCGGGATAAAAGGTTCGCGCACAGAGCGGATACGCGTGCACAACCGCGTGTGTACCCGATATCTCTCGGGCGCTCCGCGCTCCGGCTCTCGTCGAGTGGCATCTCGAGCCACGCCGCGACGTGCAAATAAATTAACGTTTATTCGGCTTCCGTAGGATCGGCTATCCGTTGGTCAAACTTCCAGCTGCGCTTCCGCGCGTTATTAATCAACGAGACTGCTCGTAACTCATCGCACTCACCCTCTTCGCTGCCCCCTTCTCCTTCGGATCCTCCCTTTTTCCTCCGCCCCGCTCGTCGTCGCCCGTATTTTTCCGCAACAGACGCAGCCAACGTCCCGTTTCGGCCTTCGTATTTCCTCGTCGCGTTCGGAAACCGTTTCGGGGGCGAAAGAAGATCGCGACGCCGCAGCGACACCCATCAAGGCCGAGCCGCGTGAAAACGACACAAGAGGGTGGAGCGCGATTTTAAATGGCCGAATAACCGCCCGGAGGCCGCAGGAATAGGCAATGCAGGTTCGTGACGTCCGCGAAAGGTCAAGGGTGAGAGTATAAAATGGTACGGAGGTCACGATGCGGTTCTTTTTAAAGATAATTTGGTGGAGCTCACGTGGCCTTTCGACCGACATTGCCCCGAAATGAAAGTACTGCAACCGAAGGGTGAAAGGTTGCACAGGCATGACGAATGTCGAGAATCGTTTACAACTCTACTATCCTCGCCCGCTGTTGCCAACTCAGATTTTTGAAAATCCGGAGAGAAAAGTTCATTCCGTAGAATTCCGTAGATCCCCCTTTGAAAAATCCGTTGATTTACGGATTTTCTTCATAAGTGTTAATTATTACATGTATGATAGAAGCTAATTCCCTTGCTCATGGAAACCGTCTTTTCCCAAATCCTTTCTAGAAATATTATATCTCGACCCTCCCCTAACATCCTCAAAAAAATTATTGTCACCACGAAAATTTACAAATTACGAAAAAAGTTCACGTGCAAAAGTTGTGAAATCCACTTTTACTAATTCCACTTCAGTACAAGAGCTTTCCCCCAAAATAATGTTCCCCTGAAAGTCGTTTTCGCGAAAGCCTTTCGTCTCGACGTAAATTCAAGAAAAGGAATTTAAAAAGTTCACATACAAAGATTCTGAAATCAATTTTGCTAATTCCTATTGTACTCGATTAAGTGTGATGACAAGCTCTTGTAGTGAAGTGGAATTTAGCTACCCGCAGTAAATCGGCGGTTTGGATCGTAAAATCAAATTAAACAGTAAATGATTTCTTTAATCAGAATCAGAATCTTTTGTTTCATCAACTTCGAATTACCTTAGTTTTAAAATTATACATATTAATAGTATTAAATAATTTAAGGTAAAAAATCCGTAGATTTCAGTTTTCACTCCATAGATCCGTAGATAAAGTGAAAAATCCGTAAATCTACGGAAAAATCCGCAGGATTGGTAACACTGTCATCGTCGACCATTGCTAAGCCAGCTCGCGCGCAACGTGTGCAACGCGAACTAAAACGGGGAGAAACGCGAGCAAACTGAAGCTAGGTTTACACCTGACGAGTGACTCGGCCGAGCGACTCGGTCCGCTACTCGGCCGAGTGAAAATTTTGACCGATTTGCCCGCCGGACTACTCGGTCGAGTACCGGAATATGCGTTCGGACTGGGCGAGTGCTGAGCCCGGTGGGCTCACTCGGTCGAGCACTCGTCAGGTGTAAACTAAGCATGAAAGTCAGCAGTAGAACGCGGGCATCGATCACGGCAGCCCGTCTACCGATCGTGATTGGTGACTCGCTTCGTCGCCCAAACACCCGGTAATTGCTGGGCGTAGGACGCAAGCACGCGAATGGAAGCGAGGCTGATGACGGTGGCACTAGATGGGAGAAGCCGGGGCGGAATGCGGGGTTAGCTAGCGAAAGAAGGGGGGCCTGGATCACCTGTGGGTCAAGCATGCATACATAAAGGGGTAGGTACGTGGAACAGAGGTAGCGGAGGATGGGAGATTTTAATGACCGGACCGCCGAATTCCATAAACCGGCTCTGTATCGGATTATATTGCCGCCATACTACGGCTTTCATGATCGTGTTCGAATTTTAATGCCACGTTTGGCGTAACGCGCAGAAGAGAGCACGGCATTGCATGGCACGGCACGACGCGACACGACACGACACACAGCAGCAGCGGCGGCAGCTACTATGTACCTACTACCAGAGCTTCGTTCGCCTATCGTGCAGCCTTCCCCTCGGGCTTTACGATATCGCAAAACGCCCCCGGACCCGTTTAAGTGCGATGGACGTCGTAAGCTTTACGATCGTCCTAGAGCCGACGGCCCACTTTCGCGATATTACAAATCGTTTCGATTTTCCGCCTCCGGGGCGACCTTCTCCACCCGGCACACACCCAGCCGCGCCGAAATCGCGCGCCAACTCTTTACCGACGAAATTCTCCTCGCTGGCGAATACGTTCTCCCCGGGAGAAACGGGGTTTCCCCAGCAAAGAGCCTCGCTTGCCCTCCACGGCCAGAGTATTATTCAAGCTCTTTCGTGCTGCTACAATAGCTACCCAGCCGATATATCGATTCTGCTTTGCGGTACGTACGCAGAAACTGCCATTCAATTCGCCACCGTGATATTAGGGCTTTTTTCAATCGGGCTTCGAAAGCGTGTAATTTTGCTTCCGAAGGTCCCGTCGCGTCGTTTAATCAAATCTCTTGCTCCTCTTTCGACGATCAGTTTCGTTACTCCGATTTAACGAATGCCGCCCGCTCGGCAGGGCGAAAGCAGCCCGATATTTTCCATAATGCCGACAATGCAGCCACGCCGACGCAAAAGCAGGGGCGCGGAGAGTGGCAGTTCTTGCGAGCGTTACATAGGACAACAACGCAACTCGCTTTGCAGGAAACTATTACTCCGCGGTGTACCCTGCAATTAGTCGCCTGGCAAAGGAGTACAACATTTAGCGGTCGCATCGTTCACGCTTCCAAGTTGCCCGCAAGTTTAAGTGTGGCGCGTAACTTTGGAATCTCGGCCGTTGATTAGGTAATTAGTCCTCCGTGATGTGCCCTTACAGAGAGCTTAAGCCATTAAGAAAATTCGCGGCATTTCATTGCGACGCGGAAGGGTGCGCGCACGGGGAGGCAACAATGAACCCCGCTTCGAATGGGGAATAATTGAAACTGCTGGATAAAGGAGAAATAAAATTCTGGTCGGGCGTACGCGCGGCATCGGATATTTCTGTAACTACCCGTGGCAGAGCTCTGTGAAGGAAAGCCTCGCGAACAATACGTATTATATCGGTGAATTCTGCTAGCTGTTATTATCCTGTAACAGGGTTCCAAACGAGCCATTTTCGCCGAGCCATCGCTCTGTCTATATGCGGAAACAATCCCTTTTACAAAAGGAAGCTTGAAAACCGCACCGAGCCACCTTATATGCAAATTCAACAGCCACGATCGTTGTACGCTGGATATGAAGTAGCCTGCAGGGAAAGCGGCGCAGACCAGCAGCAGATAGATATGTACCTAAGTATGTAAGATTCGCCCCGCGTTAAGGATCCATTCATCGAGAATTTATATTCGCTTCAGCAACCACCTCGAATCCACGATATTTCCCTAATTTTAGAATCGCCGGAACTCAACAGCTCTTGCGACCACAATAAGAAATCTTGTTAAGAGAATCGCGCTTGTAGCTTTTGGGTCATTCCACGCGAAGTCGGACACTTTTCGGAGTAACATTTCGGATTTTCGTGCAACTTGGATATGTTGTAGGCTTTAGGGGTATATAAACATATCTCGAAGGATTTTTCGAAATGTCAAAAATCGTGGATGTTACAGCTCTTTGAAGTATAGTGTTTACTATTCTTCCAAAAATTATAACTGTTGAACTAATAAACTGATAAAAATGACCTTTTGGGTGCTTACAGTGCAGATATAAGAGTACCTAATAAAACTTATTTCACTTAATAAAAACGAATATTTGACCATTTATTTAGTAATTGTTCTAAACAAATGCAATTTTATGTGATTTGACGCAGCGTTACATTCAATTAATTTTCATTTGGCCAATTTTAAAACGTCTACGTTTTTCAAAACATGTACATAAAGAGGAAAAACAGGGCTTTATCCTCCTATTTTTCCAAATTTTTAGAAAGGTGCCTTCAACTATGAAATTGCATTTGTTTAGAACAATTACTAAATAAATGATCAAATATTCGTTTTTGTGAAGTGAAATAATTTTTATTAGGTACTCTTATATCTTCACTGTAAGCACTCAAAAGGTCATTTTTATCAGCTTATTAGTACAACAGTTATAATTTTTGGAAAAATAGTAAACACTATACTTCAAAGAGCTGTAGCATCCACAATTTTTGACATTTCGAAAAATCCATCGAGATATGCTTATATACCCCTAAAGACTACAACATATCCAAGTTGCACCAATATCGAAATGTTACTCCGAAAAGTGTCCGACTTCGCGTGGAATGACCCTTTTACGAACCAGCGTCAGAGCGGTTCTTCGGAACTACGAAGCAGTCGAAGCACTCGACCGGGAACGTTTCATTGATCAGGGGGAAAATACATGGGGTGGGTCTGGGCTTGGAAAGGCGCAGAAATATGTGCTGATCGAGTCACAGGAATCCCATCTAGGATTAATAGTTCGATATTGTCAGTAGGGGAACAAGCCTCGAGCGCTTTGGAAAATGTTCCCAGCCATATATTCGGGGTGTCTAAATTAACTGACGTCGATCAAGCTGAACGGCCGAGATAGCCAGGCGGTGGTGGTGGGTCGATTTCGTCGTGGCATCGGTCGAAGCAGAAAAGTTAAATTAAATTCTACGCGCCAGGCTATTTCGATTCGTTTCGGCTCCACCGTCACGTGTGCGCAATAAACGAGCCGGGCGTAAGGTGCACTTACAGTGGTCGTTTTCATAATCCCGCTCCCAGAGGCCTACTGCTATAGATTGTTACGGTAACGGCCCGGCTATAAAATTTTCCGCGGGCGTTAGTCACTCGCCGAAACAATCTCAAGGTGGAGCGCCGGTCCAGATAAGCGCGATTGCACTTTTCCAGATTCCCACCCGCGACTTGTTTAATTAACGCGTCTTCTTAATCGTTCCGCGGAGAGAAGAGATTTCATAGGACCCGATTCGCAGACCTCCGGCTCGGCGATGCGGCAGAAAGGGTGACGCGTCGTAGAAATAAATGGGACAGAATTTACGCGTACGTATACGCAGAGTTTACGTGCGCGTCGATGGAGCAAGAAAAATTTGCGACGGGCGTTCCCATAATCCAACTTCATCCCCGTTGCCGCCGCATTTTTACGAGGGCGGCCAACATAAAATTCCATCCGTGGAGATCTTGTTCGTTTTGCGAAACAAGGGGGGGGGGGAAGGTGCGAAGAGCTGTCGCACGATAACTCGAAACGCGCCGGGGATCGTAGCGGAGGCAAAGGTCGCGCGGACATTATCTCCGGTCCACCCTTGTAGCCGGAATAAAAGCAGAGGGGGCCGAGGGTTGGAGGAGGGTACGGACAGAAAAAAAACAGGCAGAGACTCACTAGTGAGTGGCCGAGTGGAAAAAAGACGAGGAAAAATGTGAACCACGAGCTGTAGCCGGGGAGAAGGATGAGAAAACGGCAAGGAAGGCGGGGGTGAAATTAATGAGACAGAGAGAAGGAGGCTGGCATTGTACAGGATGTTTCTTAATATATGGAAAGAACTATGGGAATGAAAAAGCTTGTACGAGCGCGTGACTGGGATTACATTGTTTCTACGTTATTGTCTTTTTCCCTGCCCTAGCGATTTTTCTCGCAACAAGAATGCTGCAGTCGAATAGAGGCGTCTTGGCGTCTTTCCGCGATCACCCTCGCAGCTTCACGTTTCCAGAAACACCCTGTATGAGCGTGATCGAAGGAGATACGCCGGGAGACACTAAGCAAGATATCTCGGCCGCGATATTTCACTCTGATACCACGTAACTCCCGATGGAATGCACTGTGCAGTAAGGGTAGCTCGGTAGGTATATGTATGCGCATCGTTCCCACCTTTAGCGTACCATCCGGCGACTGGTGTGGCGCGTCGATGAAGAAAACCAACTGCATCGGGTCTCCCGTTACGAATACCCTGCCATCGACACCTCGGCTCTAACTTGCCGCGGACTCGTATAAAAGTTTGCCGCGCCGAGAGAAATTTTCATTCGATTTTTCATCGAGACTGTCGCCTATAAAACCGTTCCCTTATCGCCACGCGAAATCAGCAAAGTGGCCGGTGGAAGATAGTCGATTCAAAGACTTTCCAGACAACGCCGAAGACGTCGCGAAGCTTCTGTGTCCACTGCGGGCCGCCTCCCAGCCTCTTCGGGGACAACTGAATAATAGAGAGGGACATCGGTGCTCGAGGTCGACCAACCTGTATCCTCACCACCCTCCTTCGAGCACCGCCAGTCTGGGATAGTTGTGAATAACGATGCCCGAGGGAAAACCAACCCCTGTTGTTGGTATCGTCGTGCTAGGTAACCGGACCAGCCACCGACCCTCTCATGACGCGACACTTCCCCTGCACCACCAACTAGACTGATGTACGATTCACGATTCAGGATTCACCGTGCTTTCAATCAGCCACCCGCTCCTTTTCCCTATCCGAACGCCCGGAAAACGTTCCCGCCGCGATGCCATCGGAAAAATGGAGTACATACTTATCGAGAGCCGCTTCTTATTCTACCCTTCCGTTTTGTATCACGGGTCGTGGGTACAACTTTCTACGGAGTGGGTGAAGGAGCAGGTGGTGGAAGTATAGGTAAGTTTCACAGAAACTTCAAGGCCCCCCGTTGCTGATATTTTCCGCTATGAAAATATTTCTCCCTCCTCCTTCGTTCGACGTTGATTAAAGCATAAGGACGCCTTCGCACGCTTATTGTCAGGTGGCTGCTGGCTCTGCCGGGTTGTGGCGGACGCGAGTGAAAAGTACGCGCCGTGTCCCAAAGAAAACCTCGACGAGAAGTACGCGGAAGTACCTGTGCTAAAATATTATATTTCCACGTGGAAATCGGAGGCACATTCTGCCGACAATGTGCTCGTGGAAAATAGCGAATGCTGGTGTAGACTTTAGAGGAATTTGCAATCGCAGTGTCAAAGTCTATGATTTAACATGCTCGCCGACCCGAAAGCCGAGCCGTTGTCGACACGGTGTGTTGCGCGCCGGATCCAATGAGATGCAAATAGTTAACTAACTCGCGGGGGTTTGCTGGTAATACAAGCGCAGCCGATGACGGCGAAGCTAGTCAAGCTCGCAGTCACGTAATAACCGAGTGCCGTCGCGAAAAATTCACCTCGGAGCTCGGCAAGCGTAGGGGAGGCCGGGGCTAAAAGTTCCGATTTCGATAAACCATAAAAATGACTGGAAAATAATGTAGTTATTCTTGTAGCGGTCATCGGTACGGCAAAATATGAACATTTGGCGTACAGATGGTCGGCATGGTTTATGACACGCGCGCCAGCAAAACTATTTTTGAGTAAGCCGTTTTCCGTTCTTTTCGTGATTTGAACAAAGCATGTTTTCTTAGAGACTTTCGTTTACGGCCTCAATAGTTATTGCGGGTATCGTAAACCTTGAGTTTCTGTAGGGCCCACGGTGCGGGGCTGGCGGCCTGCGACCGGCCACGTCACGCACCTCGGGGTCTGGGGAAATCCTGCTGTGTAACAGAAGTATTTCTCCCGCCAAATTTCACCCCCGCTATGGTGGAAGCGCGCCGTAGACGCGCGAAATAGGTGGCGCGATTTAGGGGTCCAAACGATACCGATTGGTTGACATCGGCATCGGGTCAACCAATTAGGAGGAGTTTGCTACCCGCGCGCGTCTTGCTGGAAAATTGTGCGTCCGGCAGAAGACAGTCTTCGTTCTGACCTCAACAGATCTTAACGTTTGTGAAGAGATAAATCACCGAATAAAAGACTCACGTTGAACGATATTGTGTGTGTCAATTAGGGAATAGAACCTATCCTTCTATTCCTTTATTCTCTTCACTATGGACTAATTTCTTGTTAAATTTATTATATCTTCTGATTTTAAGCTTGTGTTTAATATATTGTAATAGGTTTCCCATAGAAAGTAATTTATTTGTGGCTGATCGAAGCGGAACTTCTTACCCCTATATGGGGCAAGTTGTTATCGCATTGGGGTAAGTTGTTACTATGATATAAGAATTGCCTTTTAATGAAATATTTCATTTTCTAATGAAATAAAGCAGAATTTTATTAATAATGGTTATTTATGAAGGTTCGGACCAACAAAAATGTAATATCTTTAAAAGAAAACCAAAAGCGACAATTTTTATTTATCTTTACGCATAACTTCGATCGAAGTCGTGTCCCTTTCCGCCTTTCATTCATATGTTCGCATCTTAAAGCACAGCGGAAACAATTTATACATTTGCGGTAGGTCTGTGACGATAGCACCCCCAAATTCGAATTTTTGGAAAAACTCAACGGCATTCGTTTGTCCATCGTTTGCCCATAAAAAAATTTTTTTGCCCACCCTCCAAAAAAAAGTTATGAATAAAATAAAAAATTTGTCTTCATCACCCATCATGAATGCATTTCAATTTTTTAATAGAAGGATACGAATGTACCCGACTTGGTCACGTTTGCCCACTCTCAGATTTCATTTGACCACCCTCCAGAATTTAAATAAAAAATAAAAACCGCGAAAACATGGGTATAGATGAAGCGATCGCGTTAAAGTTCGATTATTCTCGAAAATATTATCAAAATCTTTCTTTCAACGGTGCAGTTCGTTAGTTTAGATGTAGAAGAGATTTGCCCATGCATTAATTTCGTACGCCCACCCTCAGAATCGAATTATTAATGAAGATAGCCAAGAAGTGCGGTACCCGTTGAACCGAATACCTTTCCGTTCGTTTTTTCCCGAATGAATTATCAAAATCAATTGTACTTACCGTAAAGGTTGAAGGTGTTTGGTAACATGTTATCCAAAAAATGTTGCACACACTTCTTTCTCACTTTATTCGAACGACACTTCGATTTGTATCGCTCATCGAATACTTCACACTTTTCACACATCTGCAGCATGTGCAGAATATCACCAGAGTGGTTTTCTAGTCATTTTTCACTAATTACCGCAATGATATCGCGCAACGGAAAATAATATAATCTCACAGTTACTTCACAAACCGTAAATGAATGCACGGTCTCGCAAGAGTTGCGTCCGAACTCTGTAGACCGACTGACTTTCGTGCGTCGTTGGAAGGAATTCGAGGGTATCGCAGACATCTGTTTACGTTTCGGCACGTTCGATGACGACACGCAGTGTTGATACCCTAAAGGGTAGCAGCGCCGAGTGCCACTGCCGAAACGTAAACAGATGTCTGCGATAGTCTCGAATTCTTTCCAACGACGCACTTCTTGGCTATCTTTATTAATAATTCGATTCTGGAGGGTGGGCATACGAAATTAATGCATGGGCAAATCTCTTTTACATCTAAACTAATGAACTGCATCGTTGAAAGAACGATTTCGATAATATTTTCCAGAAAAATCGAACTTTAACGCGATCGCTTCAACGGGTATCGCACTTCTTGGCTATCTTTATTAATAATTCGATTCTGGAGGGTGGGCATACGAAATTAATGCATGGGAAAATCTCTTTTACATCTAAACTAATGAACTGCATCGTTGAAAGAACGATTTCGGTAATATTTTCCAGAAAAATCGAACTTTAACGCGATCGCTTCAACGGGTATCGCACTTCTTGGCTATCTTTATTAATAATTCGATTCTGGAGGGTGGGCATACGAAATTAATGCATGGGCAAATCTCTTCTACATCTAAACTAACGGACTGCATCGTTGAAAGACCGATTTTGATAATATTTTCTAGAAAAATCGAACTTTAACGCGATCGCTTCACCTGTACCCTTCTTTTCGAGGTTTTTATTTTTTATTTAAATTCTGGAGGGTGGGCAAATGAAATCTGAGAGTGGGCAAACGTGGCCAGGTCGGGTATATTCGTATCCTTCTTTTAAAAAATTGAAATGCATTCATGATGGGTGATGAAGACAAATTTTTTATTTTGTTCATAACTTTTTTTGGAGGGTGGGCAAAAAAAAATTTTTTATGGGCAAACGTGGGCAAACGAAGGACAATCATTTCCCACCGACAAATCATTAAAATGTTTTCATGGGGGTGCTGATGCAAATTTTTTTTTGCCATAATTTTTTTTTTGAAGGGTGGGCAAACGAAATTTTTTTATGAGCAAACATGGGCATACGATGAACAAACGAATGTCGTTGAGTTTTTTTAAAAAATCGAATTTGGGGGTGCTATCTTCACAGACCTATTTGCGGCGGGGCAAGTTTTTACAGTACAACGTGCCCCAAGTCACGGTAACAACTAGCCCCTACCGACAAATGTAGCAATTTCAAAGACTATTCTGCTTATACATGTATTCAAACGATAAACACTATTACACCATGTTCTTAAATGTCATTTGATCCATAAGAACGATTCAATCTATAATATCGACGTTAAATAATTGAAATAGACCAAAAAGTAATGATAGACAAATTTTTACTTATCTGGTACGCGACTAATAGGTCCTTGCTTACAAACACACAATTCGCTGTCGCGGACGCTATTAAAGTGGGCGACAGAGTGGCGTGATCAACTCACACGGAAAAAATAATTTAAAGTACAACGCTCTTTTTATTTTGAAGATAGAGCCGTCGGAACAACTTACCCCCGGAACTTTTAGCCCCGGTCTCCCCTAATCGCGTTAGATGTGGATTAAAAGAATCTGGAAGGAGGCGACACGTGCACACGCGAATCTTTCAGATTTCGCGCAACCGAGCGTCGCTGATCCGCTCAAAGAATAGCCACGGTTTGGCCCCTCAAAGGCTCCTATAATGCATACCGCGTTTCGCTAGCTCCAACAATAACGCTGCTCGCAATACTCGACGCAAGAACAGAAGAGGGATCGCGGTAAAGGGATCCCGCGATAGCGAGGTGGAGATAGATAGTGGGAAGAGAGGTGGGAAGCAAAGCCAGGGGGAGCAAGACAGGCAGCCAGCTGTCTGATGCTACATATTTGGCTGAGAAAGACAAAAGGAACTGGTTGCTCGGAAATGGTGGCGAACGGTGTACTCTGTAGCAGCGGATGAGCAAGAAGGGCAAGAGGGTGGAAAACTTAACAATACCCGCAGGCCGATGTGGCACGCAAAGTAGGACTAAAGGGAGAGAGATTGGAAGAGAAAATGCCGGGAGAAGAGAAGGACGAAGTGCCACTAAAAGTGTCATCCCTCATTCCCGGTACTATTTAACGGCGTGTAGAACCAGCTACAACCCCGGTGTACACGGGTTTTCACGGAGCCGGGATGAAAGGCTATACATATCTATACCGCGTCTATATATCTATACGCCTCTGTATATCTATATACAGGGACGAAATGAAAGAGGTACCGACTGGCCATTTTCTTCCGCAACACCTCCAACTTTCACGGGCACTCGGCCAACGTGCCATTTCTCCGCGAATTCCGAATCCTCTCTCGACACCTACAGAATTATCGCGGCTCGCCTTCCGTTTTACAATTCCCGAAGGAGACTCGTGGAAATGTAGAAAGGATACTTATTTTCCTAGGGAAATGGCGGCGAACGGAGACTGATAGTGGCTTCGAGGAAATCCACTGGAGACATTCGAAAGTGCTTTATGGTTATTCGACGCATACATATTCCCCCTCGTTCGGTACGTCGCGAACGAATTTTTGGAACGGCCACCCCTAATGGATCTCTGGCTCCGGACACACACGCGCACCTACGTCGCGAGCCGCCGTCCTGGATAACGATCGGAAAAACGAAAGTCAGGTGAGAAACCGATTACCACGGGGACACTTTTATCAAGCTGCGCGACCGATTCCTGCCAGAGAATGCTCGCGCGAGTTACGAGACTCCTTTGAATATTTTGGGACCAAGGAAACCGTTGTCGCGGTTGGCCGGGGCGAAATTTCCCGCCGAGAACCATTCGCGCAAGTACGAACGACGATACGGCGGAATTGTATGTCGTGCGCGTTGCCGCAACACCGCAAACACCGGCGGAGGAGAGATCCGAAGATCAGAATGGCCGGGCGGGCACGAACAAGAAAAGGCGCGCAAAGTCGTTGGCGGTAATTAAGTAAGAAGCTCAAGTTCCTTGGAAGCAGAAGTACGGTTTTGTACCTTCAATTACCGCTTCCGCGGCAAAAAATGACCACGAGCTGCGGCTTTTCAAGCGCGCGGCCACAATGCGGCCCCAAAATACCGAATTACCTGCCTCGAGGCACGATCACGCTCCAGCATTAGCCATTCGTTCCGAGTGCCCCAGCATTGGAGGGTAATTAACGAATGAGTCGTATCGTGTTGCGCGTCGCAACTTTTACGTGGCGAGAAGAAAAGGCCCAAGAGTGAACGGACGGGCTGGGAGTGGCAAGAACAGTTGGGAAGAATTTTCTGGGCACCCTGGCAAAGTGGATGCACGAAGCACGAGGCGCGATTAGCTGCGAATCGTGAAAATTCGTTCGTTTTAGCTGTTAGCTTGAGCGGCGATCTTCGCACGACCGCAACGACCATCCTCCATAATACATAAACTTTGCATATTGCATATACAAGCGGGAAACTTGCAGCGGTGCATGGAGAAGACTCTGGGGAGCCGTTCCAGCAGCCGCCGCTTCGATTCCATTCTTCCGATTATACCGACGCACGCATTAAGAGCAGGAAAATTGAATAGATTTCAGATTTGCATAGATTTTCACCCTCCCCCTCCCGTTAACATTAATTCGCGAAACTCGAGTTATAATCTCGCGAAGTGTTTTCACGCCGGTCCCCGCGCCTGTTAAACTTCGTTTCCCCGGGATCAATAGGACAGCAATGTTCCGCGCGGCAACGCGTAACCAATTCAAGAAAGAACGGAAACTGCAATTTGGAAAACTCAAACAGCCCCCACTTGAGCCGGAACTCCTATCGCGCCGGATCGTTTCTTCGCACCTGCTCGTTGTTTACTACCTCCAATCCGCTGCCGGAATTTAGTAGCAGCCGAATAATCCCCGTGCCGAAATTAATGCCAGTGAGGTATGGTGGATAAACGCGTGAAAATTTAAGGGAAATGCCGACCAGAAGCATTTGGAAAGTTATTAGGAGGAATTAACCGTGGTGCAGCCTCCATCGGGGTGAAAGAATCGCGCGAACAGTATAATTATCCGGAACGAATCATTTGCTAGACAGAACAATGTGGATCGCGCGATCGATGGAAAGCCTAATTTCAAAGGGATCGCTATCTCTGTCCTCGCAGCTGGAGTCGCTTCCCCGGCGAATCCTCGGAGCAGAAGCCCAATGAGAACGACTCGACGGCGACGCCGAGAAGCGTTGAGAGCAGGAGTCGCCCTTTAGACTTTAGAAGGTACTTGCCCGCGATAGGAAAGGAAAAAGTAGACGGCGTAATCGCGATTTCCATCAGGAGACGTTTAAGGGACCGAGCAAAGATGTCTGCACTTCCATCGGCGACAACAGAAGCGAGACACCCTTCGCCGAGGGTGAGGGATGAGGGATGAATGGAGGATCCGCGAGGGAGGCGAGTGACGAGCAACAGAAGGGTGGAGTAGGCGGCAGGGCGGCAAGGGACGCTTCCAACGGGCGACTTATTCAAATGAGCCGATAGATTGAGCCACGAAGGTGCCATTTGTTTCTTTCTCCAAGTCGTTTCGCTTCGTATTCCTTCGACGCGAGTTCCCCGGCTAAACTGAAAATAATGTTACGGTGGTTGGCGTACGATTGCTGGGTGCTCGAGCCGTTGCCTCGCCGCCCCTAAGATTCCCGCAGGAAGAAGCCAGAAACGACGTGTACGTCGTTTTGAGCAGCACATCCGCCAGGCACGATTCGATGTTACAGAGAGGCAAGAAATCGGTATCTAATCAAATTTATCTGTGCCAGCGCTTTCCCTCGAACGCGTTCCTGATGGCGACCGAGAACGAATTGGATAACGGTCGATCGACTCGAGGCGCGAGAGGAGTTGTGCCAGCGTTAACGAGAGCAGGTCAACCCGTTGAAAATACATTCGGGCAAAGAGAGAAAGGGAGAAGTAGAGAGAGAGAGAGAGAGAGAGACAGAAAGAGGGGACGAGAGATAGAGAAAAAAGAAACTAAAAGACTGCAACGGACTGAAGGGGCATTCCCTCCGATTTTCCACGTCATTTCTCCGCATCCGCTGCGATAGGAAATTTTCTCGGGGTTCAACCGTGATACGACCAGGGGGAAAAATCAGTCGACCAGATTCGAATCGGCGCGTCCGCAGTAACGCGGCAGAATCCTACGTACACTCTTTTTCCCGATCCGCCGATCGTTTCGTACGTCTTACTTCCACTTTCCCACTGTGATCCCCGCGGCCTCGCCTATTTCTCTCCCCTCCATCTCATCCTGTACTTTTCTCTTCGCCCATACGGTCCAACCTTGGCCGCGAACGTAAAAATCAACGCAGGAGCGCACACTCTTCTTCCTCTCTTTCTCTTCTCTCCCTCTCTTCAGCCTCCCGGTTCGCGTTGTTCGCTCTCCTTCGTCGCGACGAAGGCAAGCAACGGTTACCGATGCGAAAGCATCGCCCGCGTAACGAGTTCGACGCCAGCCACGTAGAAATTTTTAATCAGCTGGTCATCGAAGGACGACCGCCCGATTCGTTAGGATTAAACTGCCGGGTCAGGAAACGCCGATCCCGCCAGCATTCGCCGCGCAGCTCGTTATCTCCATTTTTCTGGCTCATCTATTCACCGAACGGATGAGTTACGTCGACGAAAGAATGAGAGCGGATAGGAGAAGCGTGTGGAGGGCTTTAGAAATCGAACGAACGACCGCGGAGGGCGGTTCGGCTCGCGGGCGTCGGGGAAACTTTTGACGCTGATTTCCGAGCCCCGCGAAACCGCGTCCTGAATAAAATAATAGGACACCGTTCGGCTCGTTCTCGTGAAATATACACGAAATTCTCTCCCGCCTTCCGTTTCCTCTGGACTCCGGAGGAGCGGGGGCGAGCGAGTCCCGTCTGGCCCAGGACGGTACGTTACCTACTGCGGAGAAGCCGTGCTTCTGGCCCGGAAGCGGTCGGGCGCTGTGTAAACGCACACGTACCCGCGGACGAGCACCTGCAGCACGCCTCTATCTCTGCCCGGTGCGCAGGTAACTTTACACCGGCCGTAAAGAAGGCTAAAAAACGAGACCGTGTCTTTCCTGGCTGACCATGAAGAAAGAATCTCCTGTTCGCGGTAAACCTCGAACGAGGGGATCGATGCGGCAGCTTTACGGAGCGTGCCCTTTCTTCCTGGGCGAGCTTCCTCTCCTCGGGAAATACGCACATTTGTGAAAGTGGCAGTACCTATTGCGGAGAGGAGTCGATTAAAGTTCAAACGCTCCGTAGCCGCCAGATTCTGTCCTATTAATCGAATAGGAAGCCCCGATTGATTTCATTGTTTACTCGAACCGCTGAATCAGTTTCGTCTTTCTTCGCTCGGACTCCTGATTTGTTTCGATCGCTTACTGTTTAGTCGCATCTAGTGAGAAATCCCAACTACCCCGAGGTCGAGCATTCTCTCCCTTACATAAAATCCTGCCGAACAACTTGCCTCCGCAGCCACCAGATAAACTTTGCTTCCTTTATAACCTGGCTCGCCGAGGCGGCCAAACTTTCCCTCTGAAACCGCGATCAACCAGCCCCCGTGTATTCGTAAAAGAATTACGTCCCGAAGAAACGAGAGACCACCGATTCGATCGGCTCCAACTCCGGGGGAGCTGACGCCCCGAGAAGCGATGCATTAAACGCGTAATCCTTATTCGCGAAAACACGTTGAACGCGAACCTCGGGAGCACAGTCCCCGTGCTTCTCCCTAGTTCTTCTGCCAATCTCCCCGGCCGAATCGATCGAAGGGGTTGATGGAAGCCAGGCAAGTAGATAGGAGCGAAAAGGAAACGGAAGCGAGTTTACGTCGAGACACCTCCAACTTATTCCCGCGTCGCCTTATTCCCCCCCGCCCTGCTAAGAAGTCGCTTTCTGACCCGTAAAAGTGAATGCATAAAAGCGCGCGTCATGAATGCATAAAATAGCGAATAAACCCCATCGCGGAATATTCTTGCTTACTTCTTTCCTCCTCGCCGTTTGCACAGGGATATACGCGTCGGTTTACTCTCCCCCCGTTGCGTTTCTCCTCGTCGACGCGCAGCCACGCGATACCCTCGGCCGAACGAACCTCTATCGAGTTTCAAGGGCCTATCGTCCACCCTGTCTGCCTCTACCCCACCTCGGGACATCGACGAATCGAGAAGACTACCTGAGAAACCTTTGACGCGAACTTTACTCCTCACCCTCGACATACGATTCGCCAGACTTATCCGCGTTCCCGTTTCCTCGCGCTCCGGGGAACGTTCGTTGGCTCGAGGATCGTTCTAAGCGCCGCGTGCACTTAGCCCCGGATAAGTGCAATTTTCTGCCGCGCCTTTGACTTAACGCTGCGATTTCTCCTCCGCGAGCGCGAAACAATCAGATTATTGGGCGGAGAACGCCAGTAAGAGATGCATTCCCGTCTCGCTGCTCCTTAACGGAACAACGTTCCGTACTCGAGAGAAATTCCCAAGCGTCTGCGGGCGCCTCTTGTCGTCGAATGAAAACCGGGCGAAAATGATACGTTCCGGCGTGAATTCCCTCTGTAGGTATTAACGTCTGCCGCTGAAGCTTCTCGACGTTTACGGCGCCGTTCGCGTCTTCGCGGACAGTACTCGCGCAGACGAGCCTCCCCTAATTGCACAATATCGCCGTCGGACGACCCTTCGGAGGGATGTATTTTCCAGGGGGATCCAAAGTTTTCGAGAGCGAGAGTCACAGGCCGAACGTGGCGGTGCTGTAAAACGGCAAACGAGACGGTTCGAGGGCTGGCTGCACTTAGCTCTCAAAGAGCCCCATTCCGCGTCCCTTTCCTGCGTCATCCCCCAGCCGGTACAAGCGTACTCGTATCCCCTACGCAGAAATGCAATATGTGCATACGGCAGACGTGCCGGGAATAACGGCAGACTTCACACACGCTGCGAACCCACCCAATATCGTGGCGAATACGCGCTGTTTTGTGCGATGCTTTCCCGCGCGGTTCATCCGACGCTGCCAGAGCGTCGTTTAAGAAACCCGCGGGACCACCCCTTCGTGTCCTCCTCTCTGTTTCTCTATTTAATCTTTCACGTAAAGTACTTCGCTAGAGCAAGGGGGGAAAAAATGGATGTAAGTTTCACTTATCGCTTCCCTCGTCCTTTCTCCCTCGCAGCCCCGATTTTTTCGTGGACCGACGTTTCCTTTCTTCGAGCACGGGAATATTAGCGATGGCGGAATAAACTAAACGATAAGACTTGGTCGTCGCTAACGACCTAGCACGAGCTCGTTGTTGCCAACTCCGCGAGAGACGCCCTCAACGACGTCAGAGAGCCGGGGGTTGTAAAATATGAACGGACGGGAGGGAGCGAGAGTTCCGCTCGCTTCCGTATTTTATACCGCGGTTTTCGTATACGTATATACATATAAAGTTCGCTTTATCTACGAGGACCGTGCGCTTCCGCGTAGGAAAGGGGATCGGGACGCGAAGCCGGAGGTTGGTCGACGGGGCCGCGGGTAACGTAGCTCAAGTGCCGTTTTAACTGTTCCCTCCGCGGCCTGAATATAAAGATCTTGCCCGCGAATATCGCTGAATGAGCCATTAAATTAAGTCTCGCATCCCGATCCCGCGAGTTCTGCTCCAACGTCGGAAACGCTTTACGCGAGCGTGATAAACGGTGTTATTAACGCTCTCCGACAGACACGGGCATCGACGCGTAAACTTATTAATTCTAGTATGATAGCAGCGAGGAGTAACCGTAGCAGAGGGCTCCAAAGGAAATCATTTGCCGGGAGTACGAGCCCCTGTATCCATTCAACCCTCGATGGATGTACATTCTGTCAAAAAAGTACCGGGAATCGATGATTTAAAAAGCTCGCTTAAAGGGATTGTTGAAATTCCTTTTGCCGCTAAGTTGGCACAACTGTCCTCTATACTCGCGCGGAGTTTGAGCGTCACTTGTCCATCTCACAAAGCTATTATTGTCAACGAATTTCTGGCCAAAAACTCAAGAAATCTTATCGAGCAGCCACCGTATTCCCCTCATATAGCTCCGGCCGACTTTTTTCTTTTTCCAAAACTGAAATTACCACTTCGAGGCACCGGTTTTCAGTCGATAGATGACATAAAAGAGAAATCTCGGCGAGTACTGAAGTTGATTCCAAAAAATGCGTTCAAAAGATGTTTTGACGATTGGGTTCTTCGTTGGCATAAGTGTATTATGTCGAAAGAAGCCTACTTTGAAGGCGATACAATAAATTTGCATGAATAATACATATTTTGTGTTTCATTGACCAATTCCCGGTACTTTTTTGACAGAATGTATGCTTGGGTTGTAACGGGCTGAATACGTCTGACTCTGCAGGTGGGTGCAGCGCGAAACATTGACAGGAGCGCGAAAAGACGAAGGAGATGGGGATCAGGAGTCATCATCCGGAACTGCGTGCGAGGGGTGTTGAATCCGGCGACGAATCCCCGAGACGCCTCGACGGTATTACGGTAGATGGGGAATGAATTTCACGGATGTCACGGAAAGAATCGGAGGCGAGCTGAAAAGCGTTTATGGCATTCGTGTCAAGATGCATCATCCTGTAAAACGATCGGGGGCCATCATCCTTTCCGCAGCTCGCGCGAGAGCCAGGTATACCTATGCGTTCCCGAAGCTTTTCACGTCGTCGCCTCGCCTCCGCGGGATCAACCGATCGTTCTGTCCCCTCCACCGCTCGCATTCGATACAATGCAGTTCAACTTTAATATATCACCCGAAGCAGTGACTGCCGGGGACGCGACAAAGAATGAACGCCGTTTGGAAAAGTCGAAGGCGGACGAATGGGACGCGGTGGAACGGAGAGAAGCGATCGGGGAGAATGCAGCGATGAACTGGAATCGACAAAGCCTCCGAAAAGACCCGTTTCGCAATAAATAAGTAAGAAAGGGCCAATATCGGCGAACCTTCCATCTCGGGGGGGTTCCCCTCGCTTCGGTGGATGCTAACGAGTAAAGAAGAAAAGCGGGCAATAAAGGGGCCGGATACGACTTGCCGCAGACCCTCAGGAGAGTGTCGATCGGCGCGTCTCGAGCGCAGTGACGTAGCGTAGGAACGAAGAGAATTCGGAGTGCCCTGCAACCCGGCCGAAATGGAAAATCATGGGGCGCACGATGGAACATCGTTCACCGTGGGGAAGAGAGGGAGGACGGTTCGCGAGCGATCGGTTGGTCGCCGAACGTACGGCCTGGCCGATGAATATTAAAATCTTGCGTACACAGCGTGCACTGACTTCTGCGGGCTACCGCGGTGAAACGATAACGCCGTCGGGATTGCGGAGGATCCACTGCAAGCCGATATAATTCCAACGTTTTTCTGCCAAGCGAGGAGAATGGAGATCGATTAATTATGTTGAACGCTTTAGGAGGTTTGGGGCGAGCGGTTGAACGAGCAGCCAGCAAAATCGCGGAAATAGTCGAGCGTGGTCCATGAAAAAGCCAAACATAATATCAGCAGGAAATTTGAGCATCGATGCTGATACCGCTGAGTATTTCGCTTACGTCTAAATAGCCCCATTCTTCTTTTCATCCCGAAAGCGCGCCTATTTATACCCAGAGAACATCCTAGCAATACAGGCTTGTTTTCAATTAAACTTGCCCACCCCGCCGACGATTTTTTCACCTCTCGTGCCTCTGACGCTCGCATTCATCACGACGAACGGAACTAGCTCGCGCTCAGACAGAACAGCCCTGTAAAAATATGCTCCCTCCCCTCTCGCCGGGGATATTGCCGCGGAAGGTGGGCGGAGATCGGTGAGGAGAAATCAGAGGGAAATGAGCGAATGCTTCGTGACCAATGGGGAGTTAAATCCAGCGGAACTGGGCTTAAAATGGAACGCGGAGCGATCCCTTTGCGCTAAAGTATTCGGGATCTTTATGCGCTGTTTGTACAGTTTCGTAAAAAGGGGAATTCTCTAAAAGGAAGTGGAAGAATGTAAACCATCGAAGGAAACAGAAGGCACTTCGAAACCGTATCGAAAGGGTGGGCGAGAGTCTGAACCCTACGAAGGTTGTCTTTGCTCGATACGCCTTTTTACTCCGAACGGAGACGAGTTTTTCCATCGGAACGCGGCGGGAGAGGGGCACGGAGACATAAAAGCAAGCGAGTGAATAGTTGAAAATTACGGAGAAATCGGCCGTGAGAAGGAACGCCAACATTTTCCACCCTCTGTGCCCTCCTTCTAGCTCCTTTTCCTCGTTCACAAGGATCCTCGAATCCTCGCGACAGACGTCGCGGAGAGGTCGATTTCGATAACGCACAGAGGCGTGAGGGAACACCCTGATACAGAAGCGCGCGTACACACTCGCGCGAGCAACTGGTAAAGCCGGGAAAATTCAGCGATTTTCGTTGCGATCGCAGGTGCAACGATGCCTCGACAGCTCCGACTAATCCGAGGATATTTATTCGACCAGATACATCGACCATCGCAGCGAAATAAACGATCGGAGCAAAAGGCTTGCATAACGTTTCCTTTAAACTGCGCGAGACGGTGCGGCCGGAAAAAAAATGGCTGGCGAACGCGACGATGGAGTTACTGGATGGATGACTGGATTCCGATCTCGGAATTGCTGAAGAGCCGGGGCCACGCGTTAATTACCGGTAGTTTCGACGTTCCGCTGCTCTTTAAATGCAGCCTCGAAAATTAAGTGCTCCACCCTCGGTGCAGTGGGGCGGGAGCGAGACAGCGAACGGGGAAGAAAAAGAGAGGAACAGAAGAGGTTGAATGGGGAGAAAGCCGCTCGTTCCTTGCAGCCGTTTACAATTTATAATCGTATTAAGGGGATGGAGGAAACTCACTGGCTCCCGTAGCTCCAGTAGCCTCCGTAGTTCCCGTAGCTCCTTGGTCGCCGACCAAGCCTTCTGCCAACAGCTCCAATTCTGAAAGACAAAAAAGCGGAGATATAGTTTGATGGAGGCGCAGCGGTATCTCGGTCGAACCGCCGATCGCTGAATAAACGTAACTCGTAATGCTTTGAATAATTGCGCCCTGTCTGTGCTCTAGGCTGCTCGGCCCATCGTTTCCCTATATTTACCTATATTCCAAGCATCTTTCTCAGCGCTTGAGTTCCCCTTATTCCAGCCTGATCGGGGCGGCTTCTCGTCGCCAATTTATCCGCGCTTCGCGCACCACAAGTACGTATTAATCAACGTTTCTTAGCGTCCGGTTAAACAGGGGCCGTCTAATTTCACTTGTCGCTATCAAAAGATTCCCCAAGGCAGCAATAATCGTAACGACGTCCTTTACGTTTCTAGTCGAGCGTCCAACTGATTAAACTCTGCTCTTAAGTCCGACGTCGCTGCGCGGAGGTGCACGGCTGCGCGACCCTTGAGAAACGTACTCGGGGGCTGGCTGGGAGAGAAGCTGCTTCCCTTTTTCAGGCACAAGCACGTCGCTCGAGGAATAATTTTCCATTACATGCGTTCGTAGACGCACGCGCGAGTAATTGAAAAGGGAACTAGACGTTCGAGAGTATGAAACAGAAAAAAAAAAAAGAAAGAAGGGAGGGAAAAGCCACTGGGTCCGAGGCAGCTTTACCGCTTTAACTCGCGTAAAACAGACGATTACTCTGCTCATATAGGAAAAGGCAACCATTTCGAGTTGCTAATTGATTTTTCTTTCGACAGCGCTGCTGGCGTGCTTTTAACGAGCCCGGAGACAGAAGACGAGCCCGGAAGCCGTCCGTGTCCGACTACATATTTAACAGTTGAAAATCATGGAGAAAATTATCCCCTCCGGCGCGGGCGATGGAAATTTTAACCACTCGAGAAACGCGTTACCGGCGCGTAAAGAGCAGCCTTTGTTCGCGCGAACAAAGTCACGCACGCCGACAATGCGCGAACCTATACCAACACGAAGAATATATCAAATGCGGCGTGGATATTTTTTGGGGCTTGTTTGTCGATTGCCAGTGGTTACCCACCCCCACCCCCCACCCCCCACCCCACCCCTCTGCCATTGTGGCGCTTTTTCACTGTTCTTTACGATGGCAAATTTGCAAATTTTGCCTGTGAAAGCAGAACGAAACGTTCTCGTCAACTGCATTCCATTTAATCACCCCCCTTTTGAACGTGCCGCATTCAGCTTTCTTTTTTCTCTGGAAATTCTACCCATCTCACAGCAGCCGTGCGTTAATCAAAAACAACGCTGGAATAATCTGGTTAAACAGAGGCCAGGGAATATTTCTCTCTGGCGGGTCCGGCGAGAGAGAGCTGCGCGAAACGATAATACGTTGTAGTTTGTAGTATTGCGTGCTCCTGGAGATTAATTTCCCTACTTGAAGGGAACATTATCCATTCAAAATGGCCCGGCAAGCGACGCGACGCGACGCGACGCGCGCCAACGAAAATTCTATCCGAGGGAATGTTGCGAGAGGCGCTCGGCTGACTAGACGCGCGAGGCGCACGTGTAATTCATTTTGCTCATTCATTATGGATTTTAATACCGGTCGCGTCGGGAGCCCGTCATAAATTAAACCCTGTCAGGCGACAGCCACCGCCGAAACGAATGAACCCGCGGTATGCGACGCCGACTGACAGAATCACGGATCGGAATTTTTCCCCCTCCGATGAGTCTCTCAATTTTCAGACGACCGGCGATCGATAGACTGGCCCCTGCAGACAAGCCGGTCCAGCGGGAGTTCCCGTTCGACTTTTTCTTTTTTTTTTATCACCGTACACGCGTGCGTCATTAATTGCAGCAGGAACGAATCGATTCCACTTGCCGCGGAAAGTGTGGATCCACTTTCCACCGGCTGGAATATCGTTTCGCTTTCGTTCGACAACCACCGCGGCGAGCGTCGCGGGGGATACGCGATTGCCAAGATGGAGAGTCGGCGGCGACAGAGAGGCGGGAGACAGACGCGGAAGGAAGCGACGCGATCGAATCGGATAAAGATGCAAATGCTAAAAGCACCGGTGGATAGGATTTCGTTAGGGCGCGAGGCATCCGGATATTCCAAGTTACGCCGGAGACGGTTCACCGTCGAGGCCTGCAACGGGGCTCGCAAGTGTTCACGCAGTGTGACGTTCGCACACTCGCGACCGCCGCGCCGCGCGTATCCCACGAGTGCACGCGAGAAGGGGCCATTAAGAGGTGGCACCAGCCAGTTTTCCTGTCGTTTCTTCGCGATACCGCCGTCTGGCAAATGTATTACCCTCCCCTTTAATTACACGCGTTACTTACGCTCGTTAATTAGACTCCGCCCGAGAATTAGAAAACCGACAGAGGGGGTTGCACGCGAGTCATCGCGGCGCGGTCGTAAGTGGCCGTGCCACGCGATATTTTTGCGAAATGAGACTCTCGTGATCTAGCTGGATACATTACGTTGTCACATTCGAGGGGCTGCTCAGATTTCCACCGTAATTCCCAGATTTAAATCGTTCCCCCCCCCCCCCCCGATGCTCCCTAGCCGTCCCTCGTTAGATCGGGCCGGTGCACTCGGATCTCGAATAAATGCATACAAATTTTTATGCGTCGGGATAGGTACGTATAGGGCATCGTTGACGTCCATGCTCGAACGGTAATGTATCGCGCGTCCGGCAAATTCCAGCGCACCCCGTATATTCCCTTTGGTCCGCCGCGACCTGCTGTTTCTGCGGAAAGGAACGTGGGAGGAACGGGGAACGAGATCGTCGGCGGAGAATCGAGTTTCCGGTGACTTTTATGCGATCGCGTTCCACGGCGTATCAGGGCAGAAGAAAGGTAGGAGACCGAAATGGAGCAGAGCAGTTTTCTATTTGCGCCCTCTCTTCTTCGCGGTCTCGATTACGGACGCGCTATTGTCGACCGCGCCTTTCAATATGACGCACGGCACTTGGGCATAGTTGACGAACTTGTTTAAGCTACTTACAGGAACAGAGAGAAACGAGGGTCGCTTCTCGAGACGATTCGCGCAACGTCTCCGTTTAAAGATCGCTGCTCGGACGAACGAGCGACAGCTTGGTCCAGAGCCTGGGCGGCACGCAGCGAAAACGAACTCGCAACAAGATGTATCCGCGGAAACGAGGATATTAATAATTTCACACGGGCCCGCGCGGCCGTGATAAATCTGAGACAGAGGAGCAAGAAGTTTATCGCGGAAATCGTAAGAAGGAAGACGCCAGGATTTCAGCGTATATCATAACCCGGGCCGAGAAAAAATTTTACCACCCATTGCTAGGAAATATAGCACCCCACGGTACAGAGGGAATCCTGCGGTGAGCGGCGTGGCGTGGCGCAGCGGCAGCTCCTAGCTCCGTATAACTACTTGTTATATCATGCAAGCAACCGTGATAAAATACAGGGAAGATCGTTAAAAATTTTCCTGCGCGTATCCGCCAGGGAACACACCTACCTCTTTCTTTTCCCCGAGCGCGCCACCGATACGAAACATAGCCCCGATATGCATAGGTGTGTCTCAGCACACTTCTAGTCACAGATTATTCCGTAATCCTCGCAATACGCGTGGCACCTAACGTGCTAAAGGAGATTAACCGTAAACGCATGTATCCTAGCATTGTTACCGTTAAAAGGACGTATGCAAAGCAACGAGAGGTTTACGAGGTTCGCGTACGCGGTAGGCGTAATTCAAAGGAATCGGTTGGTTAGCTTTGATCGTCGGAACCACGAGACGGAACCACGCGTGTAGCTCGCATCGCGGCAAGCGTTTACCCCGCTTTCTCTCTCCGTGAACTTGAAATCGAATTACACGCGCTCACGCACACCGGCAATTCCCTCTTACGCAATTCCCCGTAATTCCAGGCGCAGGAGTATACAGGCCGTGCGACGACGGTCGAATCAAGACCGTGAAATTTCCAGTACCTGCCTACCAAGCGCGAGCGAGCGGCCGGCAATCTTATTGTCTTCGTCGCGGACACGAGCGACTTCCTATTCGCCCCCGGCTCATAAATTCTGTCCCACGAAATGCTGCAAGAACGGTGACAAAGCGTCTTTTCGCCCTCGTGTCATGTGTCCGTTTCTCAGCCGCGTGGAAAAGAATCCACGGGAATTTATATCCCCGCGGATAGGAAGATCGTAACAAAGTTAAATCCGCCGGGCTCTCGATAACGCCAGACTCTTAGACCAGATTAGTTTATCGACGAGGGCTCTCTAATTAATGAATTACCTGCAGCGGGCTCTCGAGCACGGGCGAAATCGAATCAGAGGTGTCGGAAGAAATAAGGGAAACAGATGAAACCGAAGCAAGTTGAAGTTATCCTTCGAAATACACCCCGGAGTGTTCCACTACCGCCCGCAGATCATTCATCTCGCCCCCTGGAGTAGGTAGGGGAAAGGCGGGATAGTTGATCAGCGGGGATACCTGATCGCATCAGTTTTTTAATTAATATATTGGCAATTTGTGCCTGCTGCCACGTTATCGTGGTAATGTTTGCATCGTCGCAACACTTCGCGTTGCAGTTTTCTTTCCGGAGCGTAGAATAATATTGTTAGAAGCTTCGATGTTACTTGCAACCACAAAGTAAATATTTCGGTCACCTTTTTCTTCGTCCTTTCGAGCGAATGTTGCATTTTCAACGATTTGAAATATATTAAGTAAAAACAGCAATCTCTGGTCTATTAATGCTATTTATTGATTGAGCTAAATATTTAAGGTAAGTTTAACTTTTCATCTTTTTCAAATCGAGTGCATTGAGGGATACTTGAACTGCTGAAAATGCCCCAAAAGGAACCATATAGAACGGCTAATGAAACCGAAAAATACTGCAAAGAAAGTGAGAAGGAAAATCTTTTCTTCATCATCTTAATCAGATGATATCTAAATGAAATGTCTTTTAAGAATGCAGGTATGTTGTTTTATGTCACAGAGTTTAATTTTTCGGTTTCATTTTTTCAGTAATTCTTTTAAGTTAGTTATAGTTTACTTTCTTTTTATGATATTCCCTTTATTTCATGTTATTGACTAAGATAATAAATATTTTTTAGAAAGTTAATGCGTTATTTACTCTTAAATTTCACTGATCAAGTCTCCCCTTCAGTGTTATACTTGTGCATAACGTCACTGCCAGAAAATGTTTAAATTCTGTCATTAAAATTAGTTTTCAGGTCTCAAATTTGTACAAGTATATTGAGAATACTCTAAGAAACACAACTTAAATAATTAAATACGAACAAAGAAAACCATTGTCATAATTTTAATAAAAAAAGCAAAACTGTGATCAACTATCCCACCTTTCCCTTACCTATTGTCCAGGCAACGATGGGACGCAGTTCCCGTGAAAATTCCATAAAGATCGACGACTCGGCGCGTCAGCTACGTAATTGCGCGGGCCACGCGCGCCACCGGTCTCGCTAATTATGAGACCGAGTGAATGAAGCGAAGAAAAAGAGCGGGAGGATAACAGGGAAGGGTTGAAAGATTCGCCCACAGTATAGGTATAATGTTCATATATCTACCGCGGTTGCGGGTGGCGAACAATGCACGCCACGCAATTCCCACAGGCACGAAGCGGCATGAGGCGGCATCAACCTGCATCAACCTGCATTAACCTGCATCCTGAATTCTCACAGGCAAAGAGTGCGTTCACTTCGTGCCGGAGAAGTCGACGACCGTAGCTGGCTCGACGCGGAAGATATTTTGCGGTTTAAATATCGTCGATAGACCGGCGGAACACATATATCGCGAGGCTAGAACCAGATTGGGAAATTCGCTGCGAGATAAACGGAAATTTATAGTTTTTCATAACGCGGCGGGTTTTTGACTGGCAATTTAATCGGGCGCAGGGTAATCAGTAATGCAGATTTACGATAACGTACATGGGATCGCGGCCGGTCTCCGATAGACATAAGCGATAGTAACGGCGCGGCGTGTCCCGCGATGCATTAACTGCAGCTGCCGCAGCGCGTCTGCACAAGACGGACTAGGTCCAAGCCATTACATTATGCACATGTGGGTCACATAAATACATCGATCTCATCGGTCGCCGATAACAATCGGACCGATCTATCCGATCGACGTCAGTGGCAACGTAACAGAGGAATTCAGATGTCGTGCTCTTGGACGACGTTCAACCCCCTGATATTCCACGACAAAGAGCTTCGTTACGCTGGTTCGTTCAGCCTCGCGGCTGCTTATCGCGACCAGTACGTTTATTTAAAAGCAATCTCCGCGAAATCATGTAAGCGTCTCCCTCGACGAGACACTGCGAGGCCTCTAACTCAGCGCGGTGATTTCTCAAAAGTGCTGCGCCGCTCTAAAACGGATGCTGAGATTGCAAAGTAGGGTGGAATAGACGGATCACGCGCGAGGACCGAAAATCTTGCATGGAGAGCACTTTGCCGGCGAGCCTCGCGGCGAAACCTTAATAAGAATTCGCCTGTCACGCTGGTGACTGCTCATTAGCCAATCGGAACCGCGCGTCCGGGCACGATGAAAGAATGAACGGCTTCCGGCTGCGCCGATGAAACTGGCGACTCACGTCGAATTACCTCATTAACGGTGTAATTGATAAAAGAGCATAGCGGAGGAGAGCAGCAACGGTGTCTAGTTTAATTAAGAAGCCGTCCATACGCGGCACGTATACCCAGCACTTTCACTTTCGCGCGTTAACGCGCGCGTGTCGATGAGACAAAAGGAAGAATGCGAGCTTATGAGGGACGCGCGACGCGTGCCGCGATAACTCATGCGCTCCAAGATCCCTTCTTTCTCGATTAGTGGCAGCCGCAGAGCTGAAGCGTTCTCGTTCAGCGTCCACCGTGAAATTATTTGGCGAGGTCGAATAGCCAGAAAAAGGAAGAGCAAGCCGATGCTCGAGCAGCCGGTCGTGGCTCCTGTGGCAAAGGTGGAAACTAAGGGTCCGCAAGCACTTGCACGAATATCCCAGGGACTTCTATCAAGGTGGATGGGGCCAAAGTTAGTAACCAAACGAGTTTCTCGCTAACAAACCCACTGGCGCGAAACAATGTCGCTGACAGTCGAGGCTTACGGAGGAATCATTGGAGAAGCTGCGTTAATATTGTTCAGAAGTTCCTGCTACGTGATACAACGACGGCGAATGCAGGAGGGATCGAGCGTAGAGGAAAATGGTTATCCAATAAATTCGAACGATAAATTTCGAAGCGCTCCAGCGTGCCAGGGAAATTATTTCTGCGCAGGATATCGACTAACGCGTTAACTATTGCAAATAAAGAGGGGAGCAGGGCTGTCTGCCTATCGAGCGATAGAATTTTTAGCAGTTAATGTATGCGCCGCCGGTTCACCAGCAGCTCGGAAATCAAGCTCAGAAATTGCCTTCGCCCGAGAACAAAGTTGCGAATAATGGAATCTAACGAAGAATAACAGTTGCCGCGAGCTCGCGATATTGCCGTTAGCATTAGCATACACGAATGGAGCATGCATCTACGAGCGCCGCGCGCCGTTTTCGCCGCTTATTGTTATTAAGCTGCGTAATAAAAAAAAAAAATAACAGGTTGGACAGAATACTTCTCCCGTGACTAAGAAACACACGGCCGTTCAAGTTCGTTCGGTGAATGCAGTTCCCTTTCAGCACTCGGTAAATAACCGCTAATGAGACGGTCGGAAAAGTAAGGGAGGGGGTTTTCATAACGCGATTGCGTTTCCGCGAGTTGCGCGCCGCTCGGAACCAGCTGGATGCTCGATTTCGCGGGCAAGGATCATTCGAGGCAGCCGCTAATTTGTCTTGTCGCGTTCCGACTTCCGTTTGCGCAAATAGCAGAAAAGAAATGGCCGTCTCGGAGGAGAGCGAGGTAAAGACAGGGAGGCTGGCGACGGGCGAAAAGGGGCGAGGAAGATAGCGAACACTCGACAACTTGTGGATCGTTTCATTATCTTGGAGTGGTATTCGCGCGCGCAACTTCTAAAGTTTGCCGCACGGATTCGGGCCATCCGGCAGAGCAGAATAATCATATTAGGTAGCCGGGCCGCGAAGCCTTTGGCAGCCACCCTCTTGACACGGTCCTGGCTAGGCATCGCGAATCTCCGCGCGAAATTCCTATTCGCCACCTCGGATATCATCGGTGTAAATAGCTGGTTGCTTAAGGCGACTATGCGCTATCGTCCGCTTTGAATACGGGCCGCCGAGTCGCGTCGCCTCGAACCGCGCCGGCGCTTATTATGCTCCTGGCATTCGCCGTTGCATATCTTATCGCGCCTATCTTATTGTTCCCGTCCCCGCGTAATCTGCATGGAAGGCAACGCTGTTTGTTTTAATTGAACTGGCAAGAATAAGCCGAGGAAAAGTTGGAAAGATTAATAAAAGCCGGGGCAACGAGGGGCGCGCGAAAGCGTACCGACGCTCCTCCGGCCGATTAAATTAGCCGGATCGAGCCTTCTACCTTCGACCCTTTCGAGCGCGATCGTTTAGCCGGCAGTCGGACCGCTTTCAGACGGATCCCTCTCGTCCTGAATTTTCTGCGAGAGTGAAGGTAAATTTGTTGTGCACTTCAAGACCGGCTATGATGTAATATAGTAATGGATGCGACGGTGTTGACTTTGGAAGTATTTAGGTCTCGGAACTCCTCGAAGGAAGGCTCGAAAACCATGGGGATATAAAACTAACATCCCCCTTTCCGGCGCAACGCTCGACGGCGGCGTTCCGTCGTACGAGTACGCAGAAATAATATTGAATTCCAACGTAGGCAGTTGAGGTAAGACTTCCGAGTGTACATAACGGATTCAGCGCATTCGGGCGCGTGCGCGACCCCCGCGAGCAGAGCTACGAAAAACACGCTCGATCTCACTCGTCGTTCGCAGTCACCGTCAATTACATTTCAGCGAAGTTCCATTCATTTCGAACATAAGCACCGAAGGCTGGAGGAAGAGGCGAGGGAAAGGGGAGTGCTGCTGGTCGTACCAGAGATTGTTCTTGGCGAAGAAAGCGGGCGAAGAAGCTGAAGGGAAGTGGATGAGAAGGCGAGAAAAGAAAGGGGGGGAAGACACGAGGGAAGGGCGCGGTTACGCGTAATTAAATTTGCAACTATTAATCGAGTTCCAGCCAATCGATACTGACCCAGCATCACGGACGTTGCAAAGGGCCAGAAGGTAGGGTGGGTCGAGGCGGATCGAAGGGTTATGGGCAACGAAGAGCGGCGTCGATCAATAAAATCGGACAAACAAACCGGCCCAGGCGAGAGGAAACGACGGTTCAAACTTCTAATTGGAAATGACCGTGACAATGACCAGGAGTTGCAAACCAAGAGGTGAAGCAGGACAAGGGCGGGAGAAAGAGATAACCCTTGCTCTTCAATCCTGTAATGGCGCTCTTCCTGTACCTTTTGATTGGTTCAATCGGTCCAGTCGTCCGAATCGTCGACGAAAGTCACACGATAGCCGGGCTACGACGTAGGCCGCGTTCTCGTTTCTCTCGGGCGGTTTTCGTCTGCGACCCTAGGGCCGGAAGCTCGAATCATTATCGGCCACCAGAGAGCGAAGGGGGGGTGGTGGACGATGGAAATAAAGGCTGTATTTAGAACGGCGTGATCGCGTTGCTTGTCCTTCCTGCGTGCAATTTAGCTACCATTTGGTCGCTTAATCGCTTCATCAAGCGGTTCCTCCAGCCGTCGCGAGCCATTGAGGACAATGTATGTATGCGAATATGTTCGCGAGATTGATGACACGCGAAAGATATATCACAGGCGCTGCACCCGTAATCAATTGACCTTACAACGAGCCCGGTCCACGTAGAGGCGCAACGATCGGTGTACACCGTCAGCGTGTTATCGTATCATCGATACCTTTAACGTCCACCAGCGATTCCTTCGGTGTGCACGGCGCGGGGGCCTTTCGCCTCTATAAATCTATCCCCGTGCGTAAACACGTCGACGAATCTATTGCCATTTTGTAGAAAGATCGTTCCACGCGATTCCACCCATTCCATAAATCAGTGCTCGTGAAATGTCATACGGTCCGATATTGCCCAACTGCGACAGCGGATTCGGCATCTGTCGCGGGTGAAAGTAATTTTCCGCGCCGTGTTCGCGTTAGCGAAAGAAACGGAAATCGCCGGCGACTAGCTAAAACGGCAGAATTAATTAAGACAGCGGCGGTACGCGCGACGAGCAGGCTGCTCCGGGTTTAATTATCTAATAGCTTTTGCCGGAACTAATGCAGGTGTCGCGCGTGTTAGTCGGTATATGTCTGCATATTAGTCTGTTAAAACGTGTACCATGGCCTGGCGGTATCAGCACCTCCGACAGATTCCCTCCTGCAGCCCTTTGAATTTGTCAGAGGGATTACGCGTTACGTTGCTAAAAATGCAAACGGTAGCCAGCTTGTTTAACGGTCGCCGTATCGTCGTAGGAGAGTTGGTTTCATCTGTTCGCCCAGACAGATGTAGCATAGGGTATGTAAAGACTACGTAAGAGTGCAGGTCTGTGCTCCGATGTTAATCTCTCGCGACAAAGCAATGGTAACGAAGCTAACGAGCTAACTTAAGCTTGCTTTAATTATCGAGCGTTAACGACGAAAGATGTTTCTCGGCGTGTGCTTCGCATTCTCCCGTACTTGCCTCGCAAGGTTCAGTCAATTAAAATTAGTTGATGCGTGCATTCGATCGCTGCTGGACATGGTGGTTGTCCCTCGTAGATGCCAGAGTCGACGAGCTCGCACAGTGCTCCGCTCATCTGCGCGCGAATGTAGCCGCGAAACACAACGAAGTCGGCTCTCGTGCGCGGATCTCGCACACCGAGGCAGCAGGGACGTGTCCGGAAAGGGTGGACACTCGGAAAATAGGGAAAAGCAGAGGGGCCGCGCGCGCATCGAGAGTTGAGAATCGCCAGCGGCGAGGTGTTATCGGCTCTGCTCTATCCCGTGCGCGCATTGCAGTTTAATCAAAACCACCTTTTTGCCGGCGGTGCGTTTTTCTTTTTCCTCCCCCTCCCCCCTGCCCCGCGAACAAATAATGGCCATCGCTTCCTAACACCCACGCCTCTTGCTCCATTCCAGTTCCTACACACAGCGTACAGCGTACCGCGTGCAATTGCGTCATCAACACGACTCGCTGTCGTCGATGAGAATAATGAATTTCCATCGAGTGCG
Organism: Andrena cerasifolii; assembly: GCF_050908995.1. Classification (NCBI taxonomy): domain Eukaryota; kingdom Metazoa; phylum Arthropoda; class Insecta; order Hymenoptera; family Andrenidae; genus Andrena; species Andrena cerasifolii. The sequence goes on along the minus strand of NC_135124.1, from coordinate 8,999,211 downwards.
ACTCGGAATTCCTATCGGCTTAATTGCCCCGATTATGATGGCTCCTAACGAACTCCGCAAAGTCCGAGAGCTCTTTGAAAAGTTTCTAATTCGATCGCCGCTATCGAATTTACGATCCTGTCGGCACCGACGATCCGCGGACGTTTCGATTCTAAATTGATGCAATAAAGTCGATCGGATCCAACCACGAATTCGTCCTCTTCGGCTAGTGGCTTTCCTCTTCTCACCGAGGCCCCCGTATTTTTTCCCTTTAATGGTCGCCCGACAAGTCGTTGAAGCGGCTGTTCGAGCTGCTCACGGGTACACTGGTATCAGAGTCGACAACGATTTTACGCTCGATGATCAGTCCTTCCTGCCTCGTGCGTTTTATGAGACACGAGCGAGCGGCCGAATGAAAGAGAACGAAGGCTGGCTGTTGAAAACACGCCCAGCGAACGACACCGAATGAATCGGGAACGTCGCGGGGCCCTGGGTTCGGCCGCTGCCGCGACCGTAAAAGAGCACCGAAAACATCGGGCAGCGGACACGAGCGTTTCAACATTTCCCTCCAGATATAACATTGTAGTATATCTTCGGGGTCTGGTAGAGAAAAGGAAGAAGCCAGAAGCGGCTCCTGGAAACGAGTGTCTTCTCTATGCACGGGCGAGGAAACGACTCACGAGCTCGTCGCGCGTAAAACGAAGGCTCGTTAAGGTTGCCCCACCGAGCGGACCAACGTTTCGGTCTTACTTGCAGAGATCGCGAACGTTCCGGGCGGAACGTGCGAGTGCATCCAGAAACCGGGTTTAGGAGACCAGTCGGCCGACAAACAATTTCAGCTGCAAACGGACTAAATATTTGCGCCGCAGTAATTGCAGCGGACAGCGCCGATACTTGGGTTAATTGATATTTGCAGAGCAGCCGGTGGTAATTCCATCGGTATTCCGCTAATTAAAATATGACGTGTGGCCGCGCCGGTCCACCGTTTATAAATTCAGTCCGGAACAGCGGCATCGCGGTCCCTCAAGCATTGTGATTCCGTGTAAACGTGCCGGCGGTGCTCCTCGCCCGGCTCTCCGTGTCCCATCTCGCGGAAACCGATCGAGCCTCGCCGGGAAATATTAACTGCTTTCGTAATTTTCCGATAGACCGTGGGGTGCCGATGCCCGCGACGCCCTGCGCCGCGCCGCGTCCTTCCCTGTAGCCCGGAAATTCTCTTTAAAACACTGATTGCTACGTCCTCTGACCGAGTCCCGCAAACGACGAACAAACGCCGCTTCTATTCACGCGATAAACTCTCAACTGCTTTAATAACCGACCGACACGGCGCGGGACGGGCGGCGGGCTCGTATGCGTGAAAGGTAACCGGCTGATACACGATGGGTATTTTATCCATCGGCATTGATCCGCTGATACATTGATCCGCGGCCGTGCGGTATAAATCTGCTGTTCGTTTGAGCATGAAATTAATCGACAAGCCGACTCTTTCCTGGCGTTACCGCCATGTCAGATCGAAACGGTTAAACGTAATTACAAGCGCGGCTATTCGTACGTCTCGTTTAGGCCCGCGGTACAATCTAGCGAAGTTAGTATTTATTGCGGGTCCCGTTCGATACATGGGACATATTTCTGCGCGAACGTACGCGAGACATTGCCTCCGAGAGGTGACAACCTAAGCGAGCTACGCGCGGTATCTCAAGAATCGGCCAGACTGCGGACCAGTTTAACACGGAGCCCTTCGATTTTTCAATTTCTATGTATCTGCTCCCGTTTAGACGCCAGTAGAGTAAGAACGGGTATCGACGGGCACGAAAGTGCCCCTGCGGAATCAACACCCGGCACGTAGAGGCAAGACAGCCCCAGAGCAAATTGAAAGCGTTCGTTGTAACTGGGAACTCTGGAATACTGGGCTGCAGGGAACAGTGTGTCAAAGCTCTGCCTACCTCTGCGCTCTGCGACCTGTTTCAATTTTCATTTTTCATCTGGGGGACGATGCTTGAAATTGAAGGCACTCCCTTAGCGAAGTCAGCCGTCTCATTGCCCTGGATTGGAAAGGAATAGGCCCTCGACAAACAGGGAAGAAGCGAGCCGTTCGAATGCATCCTCAAATCAGTTCGCAGTGGTCGCAGCAACAGCCATGGGTGGCTGTGTACATGTACGTACGTATTCGAACAATACCGTGGAAAGGGGTTAGGCGGCGAGTGATGGGGGTGGCCTCCCTTTATTCCTGATCCCAGAGAGTAGAGAGCCGCAGCCTCGATCGGCCATTACTTAGAAGCCGATTTATCGGCAGCTACTCGCTAGTAACGTACTGACGCTACTCACAGCTGTGCCACGGATAATGCAGGTGCAGGTGCAGCGAGAGGACGGTTTTCAGGACACGCGAATTTATAACGGCTGGCCCGTGTACGCGGCGCTCGTCCCTGGGAAAGCGAGACCAGGGGCTTTTCCCGGCTATTTCCTTTTTTCCTCTTTCCTCACATCCTATCACACGGTTCGTTGCCTGTCCGTCAGGGATGTCCCTGCCCCTGGGGAAAGATTTACAGACTCGTAAATCGTTCCCGATCTGCTTCGAAATGATGTTCGATCGCGTCCCGACAAACAGACAAAGACAGCCTGGATCGTCGATAGCGCCGAGCGAACTTTGATCCCAGATTTCTAACGTGGGTACATCTCGTTTCGTCGGCTCGCAGTTGGCCGTGGATTTTCAAGCGGAAAGCGCGGTCTGAACGTTTATCCTGACCGAAGCGGACCGACCGGGCTGACCTCGGGTCGGTAAGAAACGAGATTCATTTCTTCGATCGTACATTTGCCCGGGAACGTACACACCGGCGTCTGCGACATTCCCGTGCGCCATGATTTACGGGGAAACTGGTTTTCCGAAGAATAATCCGCAAGATGCGGAGGAAAGTTGAAAATTGGTCTTCAAGCTACGAGAGAACTGGGCCCGCTATGATAAATGGATCGAAAGGGATACTTGCCGGGGTTCCAGCAGACGGTGGATACTACCTTTGTTGGTCTCACGAGGGTCATAAGTTTCGCCGAGCCAATATCTTTTTGACTGCCTCGACACCTATAATGGCAGTCATTATGCGCGCGGAATACGTAAAGCCTCGATAAATCAGCGAACAATATGATGGACGCAGTCCGAGGAAACGGACGAGTTTTCTTCCAACAAACGAACCTTCTCCGACTCGACGGATCCACGGAGCCGACCGTGTCGATCATATTTCTCATCGGACGAATCTGAAGAACAGGATCACCAGGGAGAAATGCCCACGAGATCGCGGAAAGGTACCGATTCCGCACGCGATCGTAACAGAGACTTAAGGTTACGCGCGCGACGTACGCTCTCAACGTCCAGCAACCAAGTATGTAGAGTACCTCTAGGTATTCGTGGCGCTGCTCTTCGAGCACTGGTTCACCTTGGACGTGTCTCGACTCTGACTCGCCTGGCGCAACACTCGTCGAAGAGTCAGTTCGCTCGTCGAACCGAAGGAAGATAATTCGATCGGGTATTACTTGCGGGTAAGTGGCTTAATTGCTACGTGTCGGGCAATAGTAGGTACCGCCAGCTGATGAACTGCATCGTCCGACGTAACGTTCCATCGGAGAACCTTCCATTTAGCGATTTCCCACGTTACGTTCCTCCGTTTCTAGAGTACAGGCTCACCGAATCGACAGAAAAAAGCAGTAGGACACGGTGGATAAAGTTACGACCGCACGGGATAAAAGCCCGGGGAAGATACCGAAACGCATGACTCGACTCGTGGAATCTCTTTTCATAGACATTTAACCGGCAGCGGTTGAGTTTTAGCTTCCTAGGCCCCGGGGGATCCGCCGGGATCGAACAATGCCGTGTCAAAGCCCTTTCACGAGTTTCGTAGGAAACGCGCATCATCATTGTCTTAGAGACGTTGCCGAAAAGACATCGGCTGGATTTTTCCCCTCTCGGGTAGGGACGATGGCGCGACGGGGACCGACTCTTTAAACTCTGCCGTCCCGATTGAATACGTGGCCCCGCACAATTGATTCGTTAACTCGATTCGCAACATCTAGTCAATGTTTAAGCGGCGGTCTTTGCGAGGGCATTGAAGCGCGAAGACAGCTTCCTTCCTTCCGGTCGAAACTCGGCAGCCGGGTTCAGCAATTCCGCAAAGTTAGTTTCGACTGCTGCGACCACGAGTGTCCATTCCAGTCGCATTCGAATGTCCCCGTAACGCCGGGGTTACGGCTGCTGTCGTTACAACGCCGAGTCAGCCGGCCGCGATCGTTACAGGTAATAATACGGCATCTACACGCCAGGTAGATGCAGCTCCTGCCGGCGGACACCGCTTCGCAAAGTTTCGCGGGATTTTTAAAAACCGGTTCCCCGCCAGGGATTCCGAAATGATTCCTCTTAAGGCGACAGTTGGCCCCGAAGAAGATGCCCCTCGGGTTATTCCCGCGAAAGCCTGCAACCGTGGCGCGACGATTCGCCGGCCTTTTTACGACCGTCGTATCCATCAGCACGTCAAGAGTACTTTTGCCTGTTATTTCACTCTCGTACGCTCGCGCGATCGGTGCTCGCCGAACGTAAGACGATTACGTAAAACCACCGAGTCGCGGCGTTCCCTCTCGTGACGGTTAACGCAGCGAAACTTCAAACTTTTATTACCCTCGCGTCCAGTATATCGGCCCGTTACGTTCCCCGAGTATTTATCACGGTTTCACTTCGAACGTTATTTTAATCCCGTCGTTGCAATAGCTATCTTTCAAGGGGAATTGCGCCGGTGTGAATATTGCATGCACCGCGCGCGTCCCACCTACATCCGCCGTCTAACTCCGCGGCGTGGAGCGTGCTTCTATTCGCGAGCGCTACTTAAAACTTTACACGGTTTTTAAGAACTGGTTTTACGGGGAGAAGTTGAAACAACCCCGGCTACGATGACATTCGGGCGTTAAGATACACTCCTTTTGTGTTCTCCAGGCTCTATAAAAACTTTTAGCTGCTCGGAGAAGTTAGTTTCGACTACTGGGCTCGGCACTGTCTAGCGCGGAGCCTGCATACGTATCGTCGAGCCAACGTTCCAAGCCTGACACAGGGACTGGACCAAGTGTCGTGCACGCGCTGTAGGCACCTACACCTTGACCAAGCAAACGCGTAGGGAAACTTTAAAACCGGCAGGCCCAGGGTGGCTGGGTTGGAAAGAAAGCGCGCCAGGCGGTGCGGATAATGGAAATAAATGGACCGACGCGACGTAACGACTTCCTCCCACGGTAACGCATTGATAAAGATAACGGATAATAAACAGCCTCCTACGTGGACGATCCATCCAACGATCTTACGGGTGAAATTCTCATCAAGAACAATCCTTCAACTGGTAGGAGGTCACGACCGCGCCCTGAGGAAGCGAGCTGATCGTTCGGGAAAGTGAACAAACCACGTTCCATCCCTACCACCATCGCGGAACCAAGGTTCTCCCTTTGCTCTCTGCCCATCTACGTGGGCTCTGATCCTACCATCCGTGCTCTCACGATTCCCTCCGATCCGCCCAACATCTTCTCCCGGTCCAGCCGCGTCTTTTCCTTCGTTCGCCTCTCGTTGGCCTCTCGTTCGCCTCTCGCTCGCCTCTCGCTCGCCTCATCGGCCAACAACGCCTCTCACAATCAGTCTGGCTTCATCATTCGCTCTATCTGCCCCACGGTTCTCTCATTCAATCCTTGCAAAACTTCTACCTCCGTCTCGCTCCGTCTGACCACCTTCCCTCCTTCGCTCCCCTCGCCCACGTCTCTGTCTCGCTAATAGCTGCTCTCGGGCCAGAAGTTCCAGCGGAGAGTTTACGGAGAAGGATCGTGAATACCTATGAGAACGGTTTAGGCGAAAGCAGTGCTGCCGGGGATCGGTCAGACCGGTATCCAGCCTCTGAGTAATCCTCGAGGCGGGCTGCACTATGTTTACAAACACGAGCAAGTTGAAGGAACCATGAATGACCAATGCATCGGGGCGTCTTGATTCAGCGTACAATCGAGCGCCATGCCGCGCCTCGCGTTTCGCAACACCGGATCGCATGGAACCAATTCGATTTCCCGCGGTTACGACTTCGCCTTCGACGCAGCTCACGATCGCACGATCAAACGGTTCTTCTGTCTATTCCAGCTGCACGGGCGGCGGTAACGAAGGCTCCTCCAGCCTCAGAAAACACAGCTCCCATTAAACTTGCTCGCGGAGAGGCGACACATTTGACGTGCGCGACCTCCCCGAGGCGTGCCTGGCTTTAATCCGGGACAAAGTTCCTTCGCCGTATGACTAAACCGTTTCATTCAACTACGTAATTAGGATCGAACAGCAAAGGTATCCCATGTTGGCTCAGTACAATGAATTCGAGAGTGGCCGGGACACGCTCGACGCTGATACGCTCCCGCGGCAAGACCCCAGCGAAATACCCAACTCGGATACTGAATTCGAGAGAAGATGAGAGGATCGGTGGCAAGAGGGCTAGGGAAAACCGAAAGAGACCAAGAGGACGGCAGATGGAGCTGGTTTCGTCCGCTTCTCCCGTGTAATTGGAACGAACTTACTTTGATCCGTTGATCTCGAGATTAACAGATGCCCCAAGGCTAGATGGCAAGTTCGTCTATCAGAGACGAAAGGTGACGAGCGAGGAGAGGAATGCAGTACACGCGGATAGCTCTCGCTGAAAGTCGTTTCTCCAAATATTCCGCTGCAGACCCGAGGGTGGTGCATCACGGATGTGTTCTCGGCGAAGGTATTTAACCGTGAACCCGGCGAAAAGCAACGCGAAAAAAAGTCCACCGGCGCGTATTCGGTGCACCAGCGATACGTCCATGTCGCCAGTGGATAGTGCGAGCCCGGGTACTCCGTGTGGAGGGCACGAACTCACTTTAATCCGTTCATCTGGAGATTAACGGGTGCCCCAAGGGTCGCCGGTAAATTCCTCCATCAGGGGCGCGAAAGAGCAAGGAATGCAATACCGCAACGAAGACGGCGCCGATCGTCCAGTCGGGGGGGACCACTTTGGCAAACGGGGGAAACGTTAACGGACTCGCGCAAACCCGGTCGGATGCCAATGGAAGCCGCAATCAACCGTCCACCGAATTGTTCATTAATTGAACGGCGCGTCGGGATACTTGCTGGACTTTGAAACTGTTCCGGTCGCACGCCTCGCGGCTGAACCACAGGCGCTCACAAAGGAATCCTCCTTAGCTAAGTCGTGGAAAGTATCGTTTCCTTCGAATCCGTCGGACGATCTTCGAGGATCCGATTCAGGTAAAACCACCACCCTCGGCGTCGAGGGTTAAGGGCGCTCTATGGCTATTTGACACTTTCGTCGGCGTGGTACAAACGATACTCCCGGAAAGAAGAAACGAGCGCGCCCTGTGGGAAAGTCAAACCTTCCGAGAAGGGTCGGGAAGGGGGAGACACGATTGCCCGGGTGTGAAGATAAAATTCTTCGCCCGAAACGGAGCGAAGCTCTCGGACTGGTTTACGGAGGTAAGGGGAAAGGATTCGCTACATTTGCACACAATGCGAGCATAAATATCCCCGCGCCCGTAAATTGATAACAAGTCTATTGCTAAATGAACCTCTCGCGGAGCAGTAGCGAAATGTACCGCAAGCGTTCGTTCCACCGGATTCAAAGAATTTTCAATGAATAGCTGTGGGAACAGAGCCGATTATGTCATCCCGAGGGTTCACGGGTATCGCATGCTGCAACGTAACGGCCGGCTTATAATTTATGATCCGACAGATAGCAAAGAAATGCGTCCTGCGTTCGTTGGTAACAAGTAGCAGCCAGACACGCGCGCAGTCTAGCACAGCATCCGTTGTCCGCGTAATAACCACACGTGAATAACCGCGTCGGGCGAAAGATTGGCAGCCACCTCACAAATGAAGACATAAGTACGCGTTCAAAGTGGATCGCGTATTCATAGGCGCTCATTCTGTCACGGGATTTAAAAACCAGATGAGATACGTAAAACGTTCGTGCACCCGCTGGTAGAAAGGGGGCGGGATTGCGTAAAATTTGCGAAGGAATTCAGAACTAGCTGTAACTTGCCGATAATTACTCGTTTAACTCAACCGAACGCAACGTCAAGCCGACACGACGGTCGGCAATTACGTTCGATCTATTCGTTTCAGCGACGTTTCAATTAAACTCCGCGGGAACCGCAAGCAGGGATTCGCGGCGGAGTATAGAGTGGCGCATAATTTCCCTAATTACCGATCCTGTTTTCCACGGCATTCCGGCCGTCTACGAATTGCGCTATAAATCATGCGCGACGTTGATACGGGCACTCGAAATCCGGAATCGTCGAAGAAAGAAGAAGCAGAAACGAGACTTTAGCCGTAGGCGAATGCATACTCCGGTGAAAAGTCGAGATGCAGAAAAGTTTTTACCGGCTCAAACTCGGAATCCCCCGCCCACAAATTGCGATCCATTCAGGATTATTTGAAATTCGAAGAAACTTTTGCTCCAAGTGGTTTTCTTCCTAGTGTCGCGAGCGAGTTCAATCAAGTCGAGTCTTCCCTATCCGTCTCCCCGCGCCACTCTCGGCTCTCGCCACTCCACCCTTCCGCCCCCTCGCCTGTCCTACCCTTCTGGCTTTTCGTCTAAGCATTCCACTTGTCTATCGACCGATTTCGCCCGCCGCCCCTCACCCGTGTTCGTTTGACACGCCTAACTCAATCCCGCCTGCTTATTGCGCTGTTTCATTCCTCCCCTTTTGCCTTCTCGTTCGCGTTTCAACGCCGTGGCCCGTAAAAAGGATCAACGGGACCGACCGTTACTCCGAGCACACGTATAATCACAGGAGAATAAGGGTCGATGACGACTCGACCGTACTGAATTCCGTGAAATTGCTGGAAATCGCGAGTGCACGCTTCTGAATGGCTGCAATCGTGGAAAAATGCCTAGTCACGTTTACACGTACGTACGTACGTACACACACGGCGGACCAAGTCTGCTCAGTCCGCTGGCCTCTCCCCTCTCTATGCAGCGAATATACCGTTCAACTAACTCAGGTCCGAATAAAAACATCGAATTAGAGACATTTCATGTCTCGAGGTACGTGACCGTCGATACGTCAGCCGATACGTCCGTGGGGATGTAATACGGTATCCAAGATGCGCGCAGTGCAGCGAAGAAACTTCAACGCAGCGGTGGCTCGCCAATTTTAAACAGACTTCGAACTTTGCATCACTGTATTACGGGCCGTCAATTAACTGCGGGCTTGGTAATGCTATCCATAATTCCCACGCTAACGACGCGTATCGTGCGCCGCTAATCCCAAATTAGCGTCTGAATTATTTGCTTCCCAATTAGGTGGCGCTCGCGAACGCTCGAGTGCATCCCCCGTAAAGTTAAGCGGCCGCGAGAAAGGAAAACTCCTTCGAAGAAAGGTTTGACAGAAGTTGCGCTTGACCTACTCCTCGGACCGCACCCCCGCACCCCCGTGAGAAAGCTTCGGGGGGTAGGTACGTACAACGATCGCCGCTGTAACAGTATCAGCTGCGTGGAACAACCTGCCTTTTGTATCAAGAATTACCAAGGAGCCCCGGCCAAGTCCTGGCGGCGATATATCTCTCTCTCTGTTCTCAGATTTTACGAGCCCCGGCTGTTTCTTTAGACGCGCCCGGTAAACCTGCCGCGTCTTTTCCTCCCACGGGGGTAGCTCATTTTTTTTTTCCCACGACTCGTCGTTAGTTTCCGGGACGCGGGGGCTGAACGGTGTCGCGCAGTCTCTCGCCCTTTAATGCCACTTAAGTGCCGTTTAACGACTTTTTTGTTTGTTAACGCGGTGGCTTCTTGCGCGTCACTCTCGACTCGATCATTTTCTTCGTCCGCCGCGGCTTTTCTCCGGCTCATTTTCACCCTCTGTTTCTTCTGCTCGTGTAACCGAGTAAACCGTCGGTGAATAATGCCCTTCCTCCGAAAGGATAAGCGTGCTCCCTTTAAACACGGTTCACCGAGGGTAGATTCGACTGTGACCTCCAGCTTCGCCGCCCCGCTCCGCCCTTCCCAACCCCAGCAATCGGCCGGGACCGGCTCTGCTGAAACGGCAAATATTACCGGGGCACAGAAACACCGGGAAACAGTTGATACAATACCCAGTTGCTAAATGTCCTTCATCCCCTATTCGGTGGACGTTGCGCGTCGCAGGTCCTCGCCCATTGCCGTCAACGATTTTACGAGGATAATTCGGCACGCGGTCCAACGAGGCGAAAATAACGCGTTAATAACGGAACAAAGGACTGGACTCGGCGATGAAACGAATTAAAATTAATGCTTCGAACGGTAGATAGCGGGGTGGGGCCACGTAATATTTTCGCTAAGCACTCACCAGCAAGCTGTCGGGCCTCCAACGATTTGTAGCTCATTTACGCGACCGAAGAGCTTAATTCGGTTGAGCTATTAACCGTGGCACAATGGTTTCGTTGATTTAGTTACATTGCTGCAGGCTAGACGGAGAGGGGAGCGCAGCGGGAGAGGGTGGGAGAGAAAGAGAGAATGCTGTTCAACGCTTCAAGTGGCAGGACTAGCTCGAAAACACAGATCCACCCGGGCTTCGACGGTAAATACGAATTTGTTGACTTGACAAAATAATCTGATCGATCGCAACGCCCGGTGAATGGCGACCAGGTCTGCGCGACCCATGAAAATTATGCATTCTCCGCAGCGAACGCGACTCAATCGAAACAGCGCTACGTAATCATCGATTATAATACATTAAGCGTAGCCGAGTTCGTTAGATGCAAATTATACTGCGCTTCCTCTTCCAGACTGCGTCTAAGAGGCACTGATTGGGAGACAATCGTGAGGTTCTCTGACAATAAGAGACGTTTCGACGCGTTTCCTCTTAAATGGAGGAAACCTGTTACTGGCCTGAACTCTACCTCGCGCGAAATTTCCAGCCGGATCGTGTTATTTTAAGGGACCTGTATTGTCCATGGATTGGAGGCTGCAGCGGTGATCAGTGCACCGTTTAATGTAGGTACATTTGGATCCTTCGCCAGTGGTGCGGTAAGTGCACCGAATTGTACTGGTAAAGTAGATTGCATGGTTCCCGATCCGGCCATCACCGGATCTAACTAAGAATCGCACCGCTGTAGTCAGCGGCGACACACGTATATACAACCTAATCGATGTTGCAGCGCGAACTGTAAATGATCCAGGGGTGGACTTTCAACAGCGAGACAATGGCAGAGAAGAAAGAGCAGGAGACGGGGGAACGCGAGCCAGGGATAAAGAGGACAGCGGGGAGAAGATGGTTAGACGGTGAAGATGGCGAAGAAGGTGGATGGAAAGGACTCGAAAGATTTCTGTTATTTGACGTAATGATCCTGGAGGAATGCGACGAACGCTGGCCGGAGAATATTTTCTTGGCAAGGCAATTTTACCTGCCTCCGGTTCACCCTCCTCCCCTGAAACCCTTCTTGCCCTATTTTCTCTCCCTTCCGGGACCTGTCATCGATCCAAGGAGAACGGGGCGAAATTCCACGCACCGCCTCCGAGCGAATCTCTTTTAAGCCTCCGCGCTAATATAAGAAACAATGGAAGAATATTGCGCGGCGGGCTATCGAGCGGAAGAATTAGAATTCCCCGAATGAAAGCTACCAGTTGATTAAAAATACCAAAGAACCTTTCGACTGGCTTTGACGCTCGAGTCGAACAGACCGGAGATTTCAGAAAGTATACGCGGCATAAATACAATAGAAATGCAGGGCGAGCGAGGCATAGACTTTTAAAGCGCTCCTTAATCGAGAAGAGTGCCGTCGACGAGTTCCTTAATACGTATAGGCGAAACGTGGTGCGCGGCCGCGTACTCTCCACTATTGCCCGAGAAAAATACTTCACCTAACCAAATTACTCACCACCCAACCCACCATCGGTTCCCGATAAACGTGGGGAAACCGTTGCGTCGAAAATCTGCCACGTAAAAAGAGAGGAGCGGGGAGATAGATATCGGTTTCTTCTAATCGAGAGAAGTGCTCCTCGGGAAGATTTATAAAGCAACGCGGAAATGTTTTATGCTTGCAAAAGAGGATAATGACTAGAGTTCGATCCGCAATGCAACGGCGAGCGATCTTTCGATTTTCCGCCGCAGCGAAGCTCGCGCAACTTCTCCGCTCCCCTCGGAACTGTAACAGCAAAACTCTGTAACGTGTAATTGATTCGTCGAAGCAATTTCGCGCGGTGCATGCAAACAAATGATATCGGCGGGAAAGACCAGCGAAGACAGGTAGCTACAGTCCCCCGAACAAGCAGCTGCGGAACGTCAGAAAAGTTTTGACGAGACCTATCGATGAGTTTCCGCGAAGCAGGAGAAACGAACGGGAAGGTTAAGACCTGTCATTCTTCGCGCGGCCCGCCCAATCACGCAAAGTGCCTTCTGCCTTCAACTTCCCTATCGCGTTCGTCGTCGGTATCGCCGAGCTCTCTCGTAGCCGTGTGTACCTTCGCCTCACGCGAATATTGCACCTACACGTGGACGCGTGCTCTCGCGTGCTGGCCTGCATGTGCACGGGCTGCGCACGGCCACACACGCACGTGTACTCTTGCAAATATTTACGCGCATGATGTGTATGATATAAGCGGGTAGGCAGGTATCTCGGTGCAAGCCTCCATTATCGAACGAGAGAGAGAGAGAGAGCGAGAGAGAGAGAGGGAGAGAGAGAGCGAACGAACGAGAGAAGGCTGAGAACCACCCTCCACAGCGACTCCCCGGCCTTCGGCGAAGAATCAATGCGACCACCTCTCTCTACATCCCGCACCGCCACCCACACTTCTTCTCCTCCACCTCCACCACCACCTCCACCCTACAATCGTTCTACACTCCCTCCCTCTTCTCTCTCTCTCTCTCTCTCTCTCTCTCTCTCTGTGTGTGTGTGCCTCACGCCACGAACAACCAGCTACGTGCACCACGCGAAAAAGAGGCCTTGATACCGCGCGGTTTACGCACCGACGAATTTCCATTCTGACTCGAAGAATCCAATTTACATGGTGGCCCGTCGAACTGGAAAAGCCGCGGCAACAAAGATTTACGCCAGGTAGCGTGGCTCCGTCGACAGCGGGTCGTCAGTGGAGGAATAGGGGAAAGAGCGAAGGATCCCCGGCGTCGCTATTGTCTACCCCGATGCGCCTGAAAATTTAATCACAACTCGCGGCAACTCGCGCGCCGATTCGTTTCGCGGTTCATCGTGTCGTCGACGCGACGCGATTTGCATGCACCCGACGCCCCCGCCGAGTAATATCGACGCGACCCGTGTTTAAGATGTTCGCGGAAGTTAATGCGCGAGTGTACGCGCGGGATCGCGGCCAACGCCGTGGCGAAATAGAATTTTAAACCAACGCCTGCCTCCGCGGCGGGAGTTTTTCCCGCGGAGGGCGCGGCGAAGTTATGACACGGAAATTTGCAATCCGGACCGGCAACCGAAACTTTCCTATACCTGAGAAATACGGTACAAGATTGCCCCGGAAAGTTTCGCAGCGAACGCGATTATTCGAGCTCGCGGCTCTCGCGTCTGAGAACGTCACGGAGCTCGAAAAATCACGGGTAACCTTACGGGCGGTGGTTGAAGATCAACGGAAAACGATTCCGGGACTGTGTTACTCGGCGCGCGAACCCGGTGATATTTTGACCCCCGAGGAGGAGTCGCGGCGAGGAATCCAAAATCAGGTGAGGAGAGCGAGCGAGCGGGAGGGTTTACGTGACTGCAATGTGCAAAATTGTCCTTTGTCGAAGGAAATAGCAGTCGGACAGCCGTGCATTATCCTCGGCATAGTGGAGCATATGCAAAGTACCAGCCGACGCGACCCACCCGCCCCGTTTCAAGCGCGAATCGAGAATTTTCGGTAGCGAACGTCCTATATCCTTTGGGATAACACTCGACCAGCTACGACGCGGGAATAGAAGAACATAGAGTGCTGCTGTATCCACGCGTTCCTCGCGGAAGGTAAAGGAAAACACGCGTAACAAGACCGAGTGAACGGTTCGGCGAGAGCTATTCTTTGCAGAATCATTGCTCGTTGGACCGTGCATCGATGCACCGATACCACGCGGAGAATAAAAAGCGGTCCTTGGGGACGTTTTCCAAAGTGGCAAACGTTGCAAAATGACGCTGAAAATGTGAAGAAAGAGTCCTGGACCTACTCACGTCGTACTCTTCGAGGACCCGTCCAGCAACTACGCGCAGCAAGTGTACACTGCTGCTTGTGACGGCTGACGAGGAGACCTTGCGAATATCTTGGCAGAACTACGCATCAGGAATTCCCAGTTCAAGCCGTATTGCCTCGTGTCAGTTAATTATATACCGCCAACGTCACCCGCTGAGCAGCAGAGAATAAGAGACAATGGCCGAATAGGAACAGCGGGGAAAATAAAATACAACCCTCTAGCCATTGGAGCTGCCTTTAAGAGCAAAGAATCAGGAGGCACGATTGTGCTCTAGTGTCGGAGACATCGACGCCAGCAGAGACAGCCAATTTTGTGCGATTGAAAAAAGCTTACGCTCGAGAAATGATTGACTCGAAACGTTCAATGCATTCCTTGATACTTTGGGAACTACTCAAGTTAAATGAGAAATCTTGTGTACTTTGAAAATGCTGCTGAACCGCGAGTACCTGCAGCCAATCTTCCCTGTTCCCTTTCTACAGAATTTCTCCTCCTTTCTACAGAACATCAAAGATAGATAGCCGTTAAGCAGCAGACTGTCGGGAATAAGCGGCCCCGGAAGCGGGCTCCAAGGCCGTTTCAATTTAGACCGAAATCATTAAATCGGCCAGGTGTGCGGAGTGAAAGAGAAGCGCAAGACTGGCCGGGGCCCGTCCTTTCACCTGTCGCACGGCATTCGAGTAACGAACGCTCACTCAGCCCTCGCCAATTTCCACGTTCCTACCCTTCGCGTCAAGGTGAGGCAAATGCCGGGACTTCCGGTACAATGAGTTACCAGCCTGCTCTGACCACGAACACGCTGAATATGCATGAGGCCCTTGTCTCTACTATCGGTACCTAGGTCCTCGAATTAGGTTTCCCGCAAGTTCTTCGAGTCCTGTTCGCGCTGGTGCTTCAGCCACTCCAGGAGCCCTCTAGTCACCTCTCGTGGCCTCCTCGAGAGCTATGCCTCGTCGAGCCTCCGCCGCGCTTTTCTCCGCGTACCCCTTTGCCTGCCCCGAATTCGAGAGGCTCCTCTCGATCGCGGATCGATAAATCGCGATCGAAGCTGGGAGGAGCCCGTGAATAGGAACAACGTATTGCCGAGAGAAAACAGGCCGCGGGGAACAAAGAAGCGTGAAAATCCTGTATACCGATCCGAAGGCGCAGGGAGTAACGGAAAGTGCAGCAACGGGCACGGCGGATCTTCCAAGTTCAATCTTATGTTCGTAGAGAAATATAACGGTCCCACAGTTCTACTTGCAATTAAAAGTTGGCGAAAAAATCTAAGCCGCCCCTCGCTTTCTCACGTACCATGCACGACCACGCGTGTTATCGCGGCGTTTCACGGGTACGATTACGATCCTGAAATACGCGCGAAGATAATGCGCCCGGCGAAGTTCTCACGTGTAATAAGATGTAATCCGAGCTTCCTGTTGCACAACCAAAACGGACTTTAACGAATTCTGCTTTTCCAGACTGATTCTCAACCCTTCCGTTCCCACCTCCCCTAGCTACGTGCTCTTCCAGGAGAAAAAGCATAATGAATTTGATGCCACATTAAATTCTTTCCATGTCTACTGGCCACTGAAAGGTGGTTGCGCGGGGGAGAGCGTGTGTGAGCGTAGGAAACAGAGCTGAGAGTCGATCGAGCGCTGGGAGAAAAGATTTTCTTCTTCGGGTGCGAGTTTCTTCTGTAGGCGGTGTACGCCGTCGTAAAAAAGGAAAACATTCCATTCTCCGCATTTGCTTTTATATTCAACGTCACGCGCCGCATTGCCTTTGCCAGCGAACAATAGGTACACGCTGGCACTTGAGGGAATTTTCGTCTCTGTGGAAAATAATTTACGCCCCCTCGTAACTTCTCCCGTCCACGTTCTTCAAAGTCGATCGGCCACGACGTACGTACGTACGTACGTACATACCTACGGGGGTTTTTTTATATAGGAAACACCGGTCGACTAGCGCTCGATACCGACTCGCAGACCTTTCCATTCAAAACAAATATGTATAATACGGGCGCGCGTACGTATTGGCGCGGGATCCACGGCGGTAAAACCAATATCGGGGCGGTGCGGTTATCTACATATTGCAGATATACCGATATTCTATAAATAATCCGTACAACTCTGATGGGGAGGAGAGTATGGCCGGGAGCTGAAACGATTCTCCCACGTACGTGAAAAAGAGCTCCCAATTTTTCATCCGCGAATGCCTTCCTCGCGTAAAACGCGAAAATAAAATTATTATAGCGGCTATGCGCGGAGCATCTAAGAGCTCTGCACGTATAGGTATACAAACTGCTCCGTTTCAATCTGCGAATAGCTACATCGCAACGACTATGCTGAATTGAATGGGGCAGGTCACTAGGATTTCACTCGAAGGGCAGACTTGATTGCTTATAAGACTATTCGGGCCAATTTTCGTAAAATTTCTTTTTAACGGAGCGCTCGTGGTAATCCGTTAGCTCGAGCGTCTCGCGGGCGAAAGTTATCACGCGTGTCGCAAACATTTGCACGGCGAAGGAGCAGGAATATAAAGAGATTTTCTTTTTACCGTGACTTTTTTATGGCGACTTATTTTTCAGCGCGCGTCAGGCTCGTCGCCGAGATTCAGGAAATCTTCGTACGCCCTAGAGCACCGCGGCTGTCTGCGCGGTTTAGATCTCGAAAGCGAGCGACGAGATGCATTCTAGTCCCTTTGCTGCGAGAGGTGAGGATGAGGACAGAGTTCGACGAACCGACAGGAAATGCGCGAGCAGATTCCACAAGTTAAAGCACCCGTGGTTCGATACGAAGAGATCATCAACCGTATCCACCATCCGTAATCAAGATGACAACTTAGAGAGACCGTATCTACCCAGCACTCCAGCTTCTGTGGCGTAGATATTTTACTTAGCCCGTTATAACCGCGTTGATTACGAGTCACGGTGCACATAGGCCGCACGTGATGTTTTAAATCAGCTTATGCACCGACTCGCAGCTAGTGCCCGCTCCAATTACTCGTTTCGTGAACGCGACGGTTCAAAGTAGAGCAGAAAATGCAGCGGGGCATTGGTCGATGGCGTTGTAGACTTAATCGTCGCATAAAACTCGCGGTAGCCGCGGAACGCCAAATATTGAACGGGGCATGACAAACGTCAGCGGGGAGGAACGCGTCTCGGTGGGAGCGATTTCGACGTCGGCAAATATTTACGGCTTCTTTGAGGCCGGATTTTACATCGAAGCCGAAAGCTCTCAAAGCTGCCAGAGTCCGGCTGCGGGCGTGTATTTGCTGTGCTGCTGGATAACTACCCCGGGTACGAAGAGATACCGCGGGCAATTCCTTGTATTTGAGGACGTGTCCTTTCGCGTAATGTTTGCGTCAACACCGCGGATCCACGGGAACTCGAGGGGCAACGACGAGGAAAAGGAGTCACGTACCGAAGCTTCCCTCCGCAGGGCGGGCACGGCTCTTGCGAGGGCTTGACCTCTATATCGTTTGACCTGTTATCGCGTACACGCAACCACGCTCCGAAGCGTTAGTAAGGCGTAAAGCGCGATAACGGCGGGGCAACGCGACAGAGAACGCGATTATGCAATATAGGCATAGGGGTGGGGAGGGAAGAAAGCACGTACGAATGATCGGAACGGCAGCGAAACGAATAAAAAGCCGGTGAATTGAAAAGCAGAAGAGTACGTACTCACCAGTGACGCGAGCGTAGAGAGGAGGAAGCGGTCCCGGGAGTTGGAGTCGGTGCTCGCAGGATGCAGATGAAAAATCCTCCAAAAAGCAACAAAAGGGCACTGAATAAACGAGGGCTCGCGGAACACAAAAGGGCCCGGTCACAATGAAAGCACGTAACGACACCCGGCGGCGGTCGGAAGATCCGCAGAGTCGTCGCGGCGACCGCTTCTCTCGACCTCACGACCGGAGGAAAACAACGGCGTGGAGTCGCGAAACTTGAGCGTCTAGACGCGCGTCGTTTAACGAAACCAATATATATATATGTATGTATATATATATGCGCCAGCGGAGAACGAAAGAAAAGACGCGCTCAGCGAAGCTGGTTGATACGCGAGCGATAAAATCCGCAGCCAGACGCGACGTGGGAGATATGAAAAAGTGGGGAACGAGAGGACGAAGGAAATTCGCCTGGCACGCGGTTCGCGGACGCGAGCTTCGAGGCCTCGAAGCTCCGAAAGCAGCAAAGACACGTAAACGGAGCAGTTTCCCGTGCGAGGTTCTGCCGGGTACTGGGGGTTCGAGCCGGGCTATCGAACGCACCTCCGCGCGCTGACCAATAGGCGCCGACGCCGCGTTCCCCACGGCCAATCGACGATCGCGACACCGGCATCGCCGTGCACAAGCCGGAACGCGGTGCCGCGGTAATCAAAATTTACCTGCGACGCTGTTTTTTCTTATGCTCGCGCACTGATCCGTCAATTACGATTACCTGCCGCACTCTCGGCGCCAGCCAGTTAATTAGGCGAAGCGCGACAAAGGGCACGGCCCGGCCTCGTAATTTTCCAAATCGGCTCTGCCTTGAGGGAGTGGCATTTGGAAACGGAGATCCTTTCCACCGAAAATGTATCAATATTCCAGCGCGGAGGGAAGCCCGCTTCGGAGCTCCCCTCTGAACAGATCGGTGTACACATAGTGGGAGAAACGGGCGGCTGAAACGTAACGAGGAATAATTGAATTACCCCCTGGCCTACCGCCACCTTGTATTTATTAATTGTTTCTATTCGTAGCCGCGAGTGATTTATGACTTTTCGCGATTCACTGAACCATGTTTCGCGAAATCGCGTTCGAACGGGAAATACAATAGCTGGGCGCGCGGAACGAGCGCAGGGATACGATATGATCCCTTGGGTTATAACCTGGATAGGATTGCCCTAACGCATATTAACGCTTCTAATTTATGCGAGCCCATCGACCGTGCGAGATCGCTAAAGCCCTGCCTCGCTATTTGCTCGTGACATCGCGGTCGGTCACTCGGTTACGAACTGCCAACCGTATCGCTCCGATCGCGTCCACCAAGAGGTACAAAGGGAGCGGGAACACTTAGAAACCCTGGCCGTAATCTATGATAGAACGTTATCGGTGGAATTTGAATAACACCCTACCCCCTCCCCCCATTAATAACCTCCATTATCGCAATTAGAAACTTTCCGCCGTGCCCGATCTGCGGTTATCGATATGCCCACGCGTAAACTGGGGTCGATTCACGGACCTTGTTTTATTGATTACACCGCCCATGATTATTTTCGCACCATTGTGTGCTATGAAAAACGATCCAAACAGAGATGTGAAAACTGGAGCCGGGGCAATGATCCAGCCGTTATTTCGGCAGCATTGTTCCGAGTGGCGCGGTGTAATGTTATGGACAATGCTATTTGCCCCTAGATACATATCACTGCCTACCATTATTTTGTGATGAAAACATTTCATTCTAAATAACGCGGGGACAAAAATGATCAGCGAACGCGGGCTGCTCGGTCTGCTGCGCACCCCGCTTTTGAATGACGGACTGAAAATTGATGGGAAACGTTTACCTCGATAACGTTTCGCCGGCTCCGATGCTGACAATCAGTAATCTGCATATATTACAAAGTAGATTGTGCTCTTTTATCATTTGTATATCGCGCCGCGATGGCTTTAGTGTTTGTCTGTGAAACCGGGATTAGCATTCTCAAGGTTTTCATCGAATTAATAACGCGACAATAAAACTCGGTTCGTCGCGCAACGATGTCATAATTAACAATTCTATCGCGAGCAAGGTACCGCTTTGCCTGCAAGTATCAAAGGGGTATTAGTTTGATAACTGAGTTACCGTTAGCCGATTAATGTAGCAGCCCTTTAGGAAACAAACGAGAGCAAATTGGGAATAATACTAGCATCGATCGAATACAAGGCGCGTCGACACGTGAAAAAGTTGATAATAATATTTCCACGTTGAGGAATTATTTCATAATCGTGTCAACGGGATTGCCTCGATCCTTGATCACAAAGGACAGATTCGATGCACCCAGAGCGAATGCCCCCGAGGGCTGAGAGCGAAATAACGTAGACCGTCCTCCTCGGGAAAAGCAATTAATTCTCGTGGGACGTTTGATCCACGGCACGGGCAAAAGACTAAGCTGAGAGTGTAACCTCCCCCCTCCGGCAGATATTGTGCTCTAATTAGAGAAAACGAGGAATTCCATTCCGTGAATCTAATTTTCATGGAATAGCGCGAACGACTGCTCTCACCTCCTTTTGAATAATCGCTCCTAGAACTTTTCACACTTTGCCGGATTACCATACTTTCCAGCAATAAGAACGGAGCCGCAGCTTCGCGCGCACCACTTTACCTCCGGCAGATGCTGCCATTTCTCTTGGCAAACGACCATAAACGTATCTCTATAATCATGATAATCACCAGAATAGCAACCGGGGGCACTACCGGCGCATTCTAGCGGTGCTGCAAAATTTATGCCCGGAATACGATGCGAACGGAAAAAGGCGGCAGCGAGGACACAACTCTTGATATTTCCCCTGCCGCGACACGTATAACGCATTACATGCACGTACTGCGAGCGCTAACAGTTCTCCTAGGAAACTGTGCTTCCGTTTAATTACAAGGAAGCATCAAATTAAACGATATTTCGATAAGATGGATAAATCTACGTCGATCTATAATAATCTTCAGCAATCATTCCTAATAATAGGAGGCTGAAGTAATTAACAAGCAGCTCCTTCGTTCTATTGTTAGACTCGTTCCATCTTCAATCCGAGCTTGAGTGGCAGCTGCCTTATTTCATTCTCCATTACTTCAAGCGATTCGTCTTCGTTATTATCTAACCCGCCCTGAACTCTGATTAGCATACCGATCGCCGGAAATAGGCAAATCAAGTAATCGCTTGAAAAATCGAGACCAATGACGTTAGTTTTTCCAGGAGACAGATAACGGTGCGCGGTTTCCAATGCAACTGATTTTCAATAACCACCGATTTCAGCTGGCTTTCTTTGCAGACACCGCGATGCCACCTATCCACTGATTAATCCTCTTTGCTCGGCCCTTTCGAACCGCGGCTTAACTTTGAATAGCATCTGAAACGACAAGCCTTCGAAATACTAGTCCTGGTCATTATAAATTCAAATAGTTATCGGGGCCGTGCAGCGCACTTCGCTATCCAAACGAACTCTTCTCATTACAATGACGGAAATGTCGATATCCGGGAGCTATTCGTATGCGATGCCTGTCGAAACGTTATATTCATTTCGCTATAATGTAACTCGCATGAACATCGAGTCAACTTCATAACCGATCCATCATCGAGTCGGCATGGCGTTAATTATCGAGTATTCGTCTTCAAATTATTAGACCCGTCGGGAAGTTCTGTCGCCATTGCGAGCCATGTTTATCCCGAACATTACCTTTAACACCGTATCAAATCTTTCTTTGGAGTTCCCAGTCTGACTTTTCATCGCCCTCGCCTCGAGTACTGATAAAAGTAATCCGAGCACGGGTTATTCGTTCATCGTTGAAAGTTTAACAGTGCAAACATATCAGTCGATGAGATACATACACGGCACTGCATTCTTCACAAATACCAGAGAGAAATTAACGCTACTGTCGCGACAGTACTTGGGTCCTGCAGAAGCCGCCTAGATGGGCACAGAAAACCACAGAAATTCCCGACGAACCTGCCTAATATAAAGAATACGATTCCTTCGCAAGGGATGGAAATAAAATTCTGCAAAGTCCATCCACGCAGCCACTGGCCGGGGAAAGAGATTTGAGGACAACGCGAGCCTTTGAAAAACGCAACCGCTGTGGGTTTACGTAATTTGCGACGTTGATCAATAGGACACGGTCAGTCGAAAGCGTTAGGCAAAAAAGGGGCAGGAATAATCGTGGAAGTTTTGGAGGGTGGGGGTCGTTGTTCTAAATCTAAATCGATGTTCCACAACTCTGTTCTCGGATGACAGTCACACTATGAATCAACGTGCGCGCCACGCCTTCGTTTCATTCACCCTCCAACTGAGCGCGCCATTTGCCGTCGCGAATACGCAGGACAACAGGGAGAGAAAGAGAGAGAGAGAGGGAGAGAGAGAGAGAGAGAGAGAAGCAACCACCAGGAGCAGAGATTGCGGTGTCCGTTTTGGCCTTTATTGGAGCCGGGTCCGAGACGACTCGACATTAGTAGCGACGGTTACGAGCCACCCGCGAAAGGACAAATCCGCCGTGGCTATCGAGAGAAGGATCGATCGAATCCAAGGCATAGCCAGTCTAATGGCGCGCGATCAATCTTGTTTACGTGGGACTTGATTCTGATCGACGGACCTTGCCGATTCCCTATAAACTCCGTACGGCAGGAAAAGCGTGAAATGAGGAAACAGGAGCAATCTATACGATCCGCTCGAATGAATCGCGCTGCAAATTCACGAAACCAGGCCGTCATTCGTGCGAAATTAACTGTCCTGTCGAGGTTGGCCGCGATTCAAATTGAATTGACTATCGTTATGCGTTGGAAGGGCGGCGAACTACGGGGTAGGGAGGTGGCGATGGTGCGGCGGTCGGCGGGAACGGCGGCGGAGACGATTCATTCGATTTCCGGCTCGATCGGCACGGAGAGCCGAAGGCGTAACTGAAAAATGTCCCACGACCGGTAATTACGGCTCCGTTTCTACAATTACGTATCCGGGAAACGTCGAACGTATCGCCAGAAATTTATACGCGCAACACCTGAACGAGAGCGCTCGGAGGCGACCGTTATCATCCGTTCCCCTCATTTACCTATCCATACAAAATGCACCGAACGATGCCCCGCTTATTTCCCGGCGGTCGCCGGCCGAGCCGCGCCGGTTCGATCGTGGTTTATCACCGCGAGTCTAAACGCCTCAAGACGGCGAGACGGTTGAAAGACGAGGCGTCTCACCGCGGGCGAAGTTAAAATTGGAAAATGGAATCAGAAAGTTTACTTGTATCCATTGTAAGCTAGACGACAGTGCATTGTGCTGGTTATGAAGGCAATTTACCAAGCGTAACGAACGACAAAGTTTCGTCGTTGCGGCTTCCCCGGCGTGAAACGTGTGCTTTGTTCGTTCAAGCTTCTCTCTGTTTCTAATCGCTTAACGCCCAACTACGGCCAGACTATTTAGCATTCTATTTTGCCGCGGCGCTTAATTCCCAGCGATTTCTAGAACCAATCGGGATCCACATTTCCCTCGCACGATCGCCCGGACTTAATCGAAACACCGAAGCCACTTTTCCCGACACATCCACTTAAAGTTTATTAATATTCCCGTCTAATCGACCGTGCGTTGGCGTTCCCGATCTGGAAATCGTAGTTAGTGGAGCGCGTTATCGCGCGCCGCGAGCCAGCGGGGAACGAAATCCGGAATTCTGATCTACCACTATGCGACTGTACGTATATATGATGCCTCGCGGAACAGATGGCATTTCGAACTTTGGCGCAACTGCGACTCCACTGCTTACCTATCCCGCGCCTTCATGACCGCGGATCGTGGCTTCGATCGAAGGTAAACTAGAAACTGGATTACGAATCCCACGGATAGTTGCCTGGACTAATAGACATACAAGCCAAATTATCCGCTCTCTCTGTGCACGGGCATAAAGGGTAGACGAGGGGCGCGCATTGTGCCATCATCTGATCGTAAGAATTCTCCCTGCTTTTTAGCGACAGCCCTAAGAATAATCTGAATTTCCGGATTCTGCGGTTCGAAACAAGTTACAAAAAGTTAGCGCTCTAAAAACGCGGATAATTAAAGGGCAAGCATTTTTTTTTTGGAGGAATGTCAATTTTCCCTCTTGCTGTACCTACTAGTAGGTACTATTTCACGCTCGCGTTTATATAAATGTAAATCACCGGCATGAACGTTGCCGTCCACGAATCGAAACCGTACCAATCGTAAAACGGAATCAAAATACGGGGAGTATTTGTCCCTCCGACCAGATATTCAATCATATCGGGCTCTGCATTTTATTTGAGATAAGCTATCGAGTTGGCCCGGTTCGTACATTTAAAAACACCAGATTTTATTGAGCTGACCCGCCAAAAAATTTGTTGCATCGACCGCGCAATAATGACGTACGTGACCCGGCGTATCTCTGCAGCCAGATGCACAACGTTTGCGGCGTTATTGTTGTTACGCAAACACTGGAACTCCGGCCGCCACGGATGTGTTTATCGTCGGATTAATGATTCCATTTGCCCAAACCCTTTCCGCGCCCAGACACAATGGCCAAGAACGCATGACTTGCCTAGTCCTATCCATGACTTTTCTACTTTGCCCCGAATACTCGCGCGATAAATGCCCGATCGCGAACATCTGCTTCCGAAACGTCGTCGCTTGAAACCGCGAATCGAACTCCTTCCCTCGGCTAACGAATATTTCCTCTAGCGAGTTTCTGTAAGTCTGCCAGAAAACGCACGAGACTCGAAGAGTGCTTGACTGGGTTTGTCAATACGCGCATAGGAATGCTGTATCTGGATAAACAGGGACGTGGAAAGTTTATATAGATCTTCCTGGATGATGCTGCGTGCAACTCGAAATTTCATGGCTCCTGACGTAGTTCAACAGTTTACGAATCTGGTTTACGATCCTCGGAAGTTTGTGGCAAAATACCGTTTGAAATAGAAGAGGAAGGAAGCCGGAGGAAAGCTTTAATCCTGTCTGGTATAGATCCGCGCAGCCCTGTCCGAGTCTACTTTCTCCAACTATTTAATATCTTCGACAACGAAGAATGAATTGCCGCGAGATAAGAAATGGTCTAATAGAGGAGGAATATGCTTACTATCTGGATACCGAGTCAGAACGGAGCTAAGGTATATATCCAGTCTTCGTCGCGACATCGAGGGGTCTATGAAATTTAATTTCCCGGATAAATTCATCATTTATTATCGTCGTCCGATGTACGTATTAGTCGGATAATTTATAGTTGGCGTTCGATCGGGCGTTAATGGACTTTTCAAGTTACCCGGTCCTCTCTCGGATCTTTCAGTCTCATTCTCTTCCCCCGGTTGCCCGATTGTGCCGTTAAGAGAGAAAGTTTGATCTTGGCGGTGGCATAAACGACGCTCCGGGAGCTGGGAGCGGTTCAAGCATCACAATTGCGCTCGTACAATCTGTCGTGTTTTGCTTCATTAGTTCCTTCTGCGAAGTGTCCTCGAAACTCTAACTACCGAGAGCACAACCGTGACATTCGACACTATAGCGGACGAATCTGCATTCGGCACACGCGGAGGCATCCGACCCGCTACGTATTGTTTATAGGAAGGATAGAGGCGGAGCAAGGTATACGCAGAACACTTCGAGCATCGTTTACTTTGGAGGAACACGCAAACAAATAGCAGTCGACCCGGCAGCCGCTTTAACAATCTGGGAACACGTGCGCTGAGCAAGCCTGTCTCCCTGATATTACTACGGGTTGATCTCGGCGAGAGTGCCGCAGCGGAAGAGGCGGCAGGAGGGCAGGGAATTTTACCCAAAGTCTCGAACACTCGCATTAATGGTAGCTAACGATGTTAGCGCGCGGAACAGCCGGGTAAGCTGCGGAGCTACCATCGTCACTCTCACCTGTGTAGCCTAACAATTGAAGAGGATCGGGGGTGATCCACGAAACTCCAAGTTCATCTAACGCGTACATAAGTCCTGGCCCCTTTGAGGCCACGGAACGCGCGCACGCCGCGGCGAAAGGAGAAGGTGGAACTGTAGAAATCCCCTTGGGAGACTCGAGGAGACTCGAGGAGTGAAGCAACACAGAGATTCCTGGCTGCAGTAATGCAATTTGGTAGTTGTGCTGCTGTAACGAGGAGACCATAGCCGTGTTACGCGCGCTTGATGCGCTACTCCTATCCACCCTTAGCGGTCGTTATATGTATAGGCGGCCGTTCGGTCGTAGCAGGTTGGTCGGCTGGCCGGTCCACATGTTGTATTTGTACTACAAATCCCCGAACCTCAAATCCCTCGTCTGCAACGCCTAGCAGCCCCTAATCATGCCCATACTAACACCCGCCGCTTTCACCTCCACGTTCGCCTACCCCTTTTGGCCTGGCAATACGACAAAATGCTTGATTAGCTTCTACGCCTCTCTATCTCGTCGAGGGACGCCTGCACGTGATACCGTGTCCGTGTTTATGCACTTGCACCGTTGCCGCCGGAATATTCCGAGGCTACCCCCCGCGCGAACAATCAATAGCAACTGAAAGCTAGCGCGCTCCTAAATCGTCTTGGGGCAAGACAATCCGTGCCATCGAATAAATAGATGACGGTAGCGTAGCTGCTCGATTTGCTGGTAAGTCGGGGAAGCCAGAGCCGTCTTGTTAATCGAAGCAGCGAATTAGGGACCCATAAATACGAATTAGAAGCGGACTGCGCGCCGCGTTAGCATCTTGTATGCACGTCCAACTGAGCGAAAACTTTGAATTGCGCCCAATGGCCTGTCCCGGCGTTGCTCCGCGGGTGAAAGCAGCACACTGGACAGCGAAGACAGCGAAATGATCGATGGCAGCTGGTAAGACGCTCGCTGTACCGTTCCCGACAATGGAAAAGTGTCCAACAACTTCCTCTTGCCGCGAACGTTACCGCTTATACTCGTGCGAGCGGGCACGGGGCAAAAACTTCCAACACCTAACTCGGGACTGTTTTGCAGCTGCACGCGACTCGCGGACGGACATTACGAATGCATATGCTTTGAAAGTTTCGGTCTAGCCGCTGAATCAGCGACTGTCAAAGGACGAGATAGATTCGGGACGCGTGGCGTTATTTATAAACATCCGCCGTTCATCTGCGCGTGCATAAGCCGCGAGATCTCGGGCATTTTCCGCCGGGAATTTGATTTCTCCGCGATCAGCCAGCACCGCGCGTGCCCGGCGCGGCGCACTGTATACAAGTTGGCATTAACAAGAGAATAAATTATCCTATTCGGCACGAACCCTTCATAACTCAGCCGGGGAAATTAGCATAAGATCAATATTGCTTTTTCACGCAGCCACTGACGGAGCTTCGTCCTTCGGTTCCACGTACCTGGACAACCGAGGCGGGTTCGTGCGCAAAACGGTAAATGCCACGCCGACGCTCTCGCGGAAAATAATGGCGCGAAAGAAGCCGCGTCCCCGATCGATCCATGTAAATTTAATTCGCTGACGTAGCTGCATCGTTATTGTCGCGCGGACGGTCCAAGAGCGTTAACCTCTCGGAAGTTACCCTCCGATTTTACGTAATCGGATGGCGGCGGCGTCGATCGGACGGGAACTACACCCCAGGTGACGGTATAACAGTTAGGCGCGGTTGACTTCGCCGGCCGATATGTCAGCCGGTGTAAAAATAAAGTTCCTCCGGTTCTCCGGGCGATTGGAGGAAGGGGAAAGCAGCGACGATGACGTTTCCAGGTTCACGTAAGAGCCTACGTAACCGAGGATGCTAACACCGGCGTGTATCCACGCCACCATGAGGAGCCGAGGCGAGAAGTATGGGGGAGAGTGACGTAGAGAGAAAGAAGGCTAGAGCGCCGAGGAGGGCCAGAGGGAAACACAGGGAAGTTAAGGGGCCGAGGGAGGAAGGCGAAGCGTGTAAGTACGTACTCTGTAGTAGACCGTGGTCCACGTGACCGGTTGTGCTCTCGGAGTGGAACGCCGAGGTCAATGCTTTCCGTCCAAGGCCAAAGGACCGGCAGAGCCCGAGACTCGAGAGTGGGTACTCGGATACGAAGAGTACACAGCATCCAACGTTGAAGGCAAGCAACGGCGCAAGAAGGAGAGACCACCGATCCCGGGCCCTCCCCCTTTACCTTTTACAACCTGCTCCTTCTCTCCTTCGCGCCCAGCCTCTCGAGGTTAAACGAGGTTCTCGCTCTCGCCACCAACATCTCCGCGTTACGTGCACGCCGATGCCGTTCTTGCCTCCAATTCCACGGAATTGGATTTTCAGCGTTAAAGACTGGACGTCCTGTTCGAGGAAACGAAGGTAGTTGCACCCGATGCTTCGCCCGCGGTGCTTCGCCAGCCCCCGGCAGAGAAATTTCCGAGCGATACCGCGCGGCAAGTGCCTCCTTACCGGATGGCGAGCATCGGTATTAAGAACGAGGATAACGCGACCAAAGAACTTTGAAGTTTGGCTTAACGACCGAGTTGTTAGTTTCCAGTGGCCGAGCAACATGCAATTGTGCTCCCCATTCTTCCCTCCCTAACCGGCGCGACGCGCGGGGCAACCAGAAAACGAATGCGATCGTCAGGGCTAACAGCCGATGGGGGTTGCAACCTATTTCACCCTTATGCCTCCGCGTTTCGTTCGTAACTCCCCGCCGTTGTTTTTTCCCCATGAGTGTTTACAAGTTTCGCTTCCATAACAACGCCGTAAACGGCAGCGGAATGGCACACGAAATTCCGGCCGCGAACTCCGTCAAGTGCTCGGCTTCATACATTCTCGAACACAGTGCCTGATTGAATATCCGTTCAGCGGGCACAAGTGGCGCAGTTAGGAATGTATGTTAGAAACTCGTTTAATGCCAGCCCTCGGGACTGAAATTCTGCGGTGGCGGCGGTGGCCTGTGCCGATGCAGTCGGTTTCGAGGCACACAAACTCCGGCCAACCGATCTGCCGCTCGTACGGCTTCCGCTAGCCGCGCGCTCTACTCAGTTTGCCAGTTCACAATCGGGTGGAAAGAACGAGTCGAAAGCAAAAGCTCGCCATTATGCCTCCTAGCCATCGCGCGACCCGAATCTTTCGTTAGTTTCAACCGACTCCCGGCTTCGAACGGAGCGAAGCTCGCGGTTGCACAACAACTAGGCACACGCCCCGTGTGCCCGCGACAATAGAGACGGAACAGGCTTTCGATGATAAAACGCCTATACACGGTTTAAGCGACACTTCCTATAAGCGCTGCATTACGTCAACTGACCCAATTTGGAGAGTCCACGAACGTAGGACAATGTTGGCGTCGGGCGACGCCTAATAAGGTACGAAGAGGCGTACACGGGACACGGGGCGGAACACGCGTGCACATGCTCGCTCGGATGCAGTGTGCAGAGAGTGCAGAGAGTGGCCTGCGACTACATACCTACAACTGTTCTCACTTGCACCGAACCACCCGACGCTCCGGTGTCGGCGACATCGTCGCCGTCTTCGGCGTCGTCGTGAATAGCCCGGGCACACATGCATATTCAGGACTGGTCGACCAGTCGCCGGGTAAATTAGACTATTTGGCCCGCTCTATTATTGAAGGAAGCCTGCGGAACAGAGCTCCTGCAGCTTGTAATACGCCACCGCAGCGTTCGCAACTTCGCGGCACCCCGTAGCTTTCACGAGCATCCAGTGAATGCGAGTGAAAGAGAGGAGAGAGGCGAGAGGAGCGAGGAAAGAGAAAGGGCGAGTGCAGGAAGGAAACTGACACAGAGGACAGAGAAAGGGAAGCTTGGAATTGCACTCCGATATAGAACGACCAGCCCGTAGTTGATTCACCTCCTTAATCATCCCCGAAATGAAAAAAAAATTTACAGCACCGAGGGTGCACTCGACATCGTATTTGGTATTAAAGATGTTTTGCAATTATTTCCCCCGCGACGCAACGGCACAGAATCTATGCAGATATCGAAGGAAACGCAATAATACAGCGACCTAGGTCAATTGCTGTTCAAATACTACTTGCTGCGGAACTGGAATGAGGTGAAGGTGACGCAAGTGCTTCGATAAAGTGAACTCGCTCGTAATGCCATAATACGGCATATTTTATATCTCATAATAGGGCGGCATATATATGTATGTATATATATATATATACAGCTACGTATTAAGATACAACAATACACCGATACAACAGCGACGTGACCTGGGATTCAGAACCCTCTAGATTTTAACGATAAAGCAGTCAAAGCGAATTCTACAGCTGGATATTATTTTCCGCCAGCGGAAGCTTTGGAAACCCACTTTTTGAAAGCGTAATCCCCGGATAAAAGGAACGAATTTTGTTGGAAACCTTTCACGTGTTCAGAAGAGGCGCTGCCTATACTCGTGATTTTGATATTTTTAATCAAGTATTCGTTACAATACTATCGCAATCGGCACGAGGACGGTGTCGCGAATGGGACGACCATTCAGGGCGCGAAAGATGAAATAACGCGAGAGTCAGGTGCCGCGGTTTTGGACCGGAAGCGGGTGTGCGACCGCTGGCTTCCGGCCTGGTTTCACGAATCAAAGGAAAAGGGGACCGTTTTATCCGTTTCGAGCCGGTTTCGAATGCCGCACGCTCTATTCACCGTCGCGGACCGTTAATTACGGGCCAGTATGTATAATAATCTTTCAGAGACGCACGGCGATTTAAAGAATTCCTCGACGCACCCCTGTGATAAACGATTCACTGATTTTAATGACGCGCGACTTCTTTCGCTACAGGGTAAACCCGAGTAAGTTCGTGATAGAGGTTACTCCGTGGTACTTTTTCATTTATCTGTAACTCGAAATTGTCTGACTCAATTTAGATGGAACAAAAACTAACAGGCAGCGTTGATCTTCTAGTTTATGGTGTGGTAAAAGAATTAGTCGATTGAAGTTAGTGTGATAGAGTGAGAGAGCATCTTGTTCCAGCAGCGCATTATTCGTGAAATTTTAAGGGATGGTAAAATGATACTTTAACATGCCTTACTCTTGAAATTATCATACAATAAGGCATCAGTGCTATTTTTGCTTATGAAAAGAGACTGAAGTCTTATTTTTCGTGTGCCCGAGACTGTGTTTCTGATTGCGTTGTTTGAGAAATTTTAATGGTCAATACCAGAAACAATGTTTCCTTGCATTTCAGACATCTAATGCTCATGTAACGATTGATTATACACAAAATAATAACAATATAAAATAATATGAAATAAATATATAAAATAATATAAAATAAAATAATATAAACAAGTAGCTGGTGAACATATCTCGGGCCAGCAAGAACTATCACAGAATTACCAGCTGTATCACGGAGCCACCAAAATGTGTCGTAAAAATTTAATTTTGTATATTTTCAATTAAATATACTTAGTTAATTTCTGCTAACCTATTATTTGTTTGTATGATGTCTGACCTATCATTATATCGCAGACTCACGTTCAGAACATGTGAATATTAGCAGTTAATAGACAGATTCTAAAACTATCACGAACTTACCCGAGTTTACCCTACCTAGTAAATTTCTTTGTATCCAGGGCAATAAGACATTGATTTTGTTGGATTCATGAGCTAGGTTTGCGAAAACCAGTACGACACGGACCGTGTATGCATCTTCTTTTCGTTCTGTTCACCACCCTCCGCGTTATTCGACGGAGTTTCTTATTCAGGCAGTCTCCAGCGAGAAGCAAGGTAGCTCTTTTAAACTCTTGCGCTAAATAAAGTCGAGGGACGTTTAATTTACATACATTTACTCCCTCCGTTTCCCTTTTTCCCCACCAAGTGGTGCGATGTCCCTCTCTCGGTGCGGTCTGATCCACGATATCTCGCGGCAACCCTCCTTCCCTTCCCACGACGATGACGACAACCTCTAACCCCGGTCCAGCAACCCTCTGGTTACGAGTTCGTTTCGCCCTTCTCCCCCTCTCTCTCTCTCTCCTTTTCGCATTCCACCTCCTGTCCCCTTTTTCTTCTACTTCTCTACCGCTCTGGCCAACTAGCTTCTCTCACCCCCTCCGTTGCTCCCTCTTTATTCCCACCCTCCGCCGCTCTTCCTTTTCCACGGTCTCTGTCTAACCCGAAAACTCGCTGACCTAATTTCCACGAAACTGCATTGCGTGTCCTACCTGCACGGTTGCACCTACCGCATTCGAAACTGCACATCACCCCTTGCCTCCCGATGTCCTCCGTGCACGTACGTATGACGCGCACTATCAACCCCCTTTACCCTGCCGAAGCGAAGCCTAGCGGGGAGCAGATCTATCCCGCAGTTTCGACTTACTTCCAAAAGGGGGATCGCCCTCTTTTCGATTCTAGCCGGAGTTACCGAGCACGCTGTACGTGGCACGAGAGAAAAGCAATGGGGGTATCGACTAATATAGGTGGTTGTCGGGGAGGAAATAAAAAAGAAAGTCGGACGCTGAGAATCGACGGGTCGTGGAATCGGCTGAACGAGCAAAATGCGAATAGCGGTATATCGGGTAGAGCGAGGCAAGGGACAAGTGGGCGAAGGGGGAAGGGGTTTTGATGGAAAAGTTTTATCTCGGATCGCAACGGCGTTTCATACTCATTTTGTGGTCCTTTTATCGTGACCACCGATGTACGAGGACGCTGAAGTTATTACCGAAGAGGAGGGACGAGGGGGTTGGGAGCCCGCGAAAGAATTACATTTCGGTTTGTAAGTAAGCAAATACAGATCCCGCGGAAGCGTCGATAAAATTCTGAAAGTTCGTCAGTTCCCTTACAGCCAAGCTAACTTAGAAATTTTACAACACGGGGATTCGCGTAATCCGCCGAATAGTTTCGTTACCTGTGGAGCGTAGACCCACTCAGAAAATTACGTGGTTCATTACGGTGACCGCGAACGAATCGCGCGTAAAATTCGCGTCCCAAAAGCGTAGGCACTCGACCAAGGAGGAAGTAAAAATTTTGATGGATCGCGAACAATGATTTATCGCGAATCTAATGGGAATTTTAACACCGCCGACGAATAGACGGCTCGCGATAAATTACACGGAAGCCTGCGAGCCAGATTAGCGGCCGAGATAAAAGAGGGGTAGACTCGTCTATTCATCAATGAACTCTAATTACGGCTAAGAAGCACAACCACAATTAAACCCCGTTTCGGGCCACGCTGGTAACAACTTTTAATTGCACTTCCCGATTCCCTCTGACAATGAGCGAAAAGCGGGGAGCCTGCCGGCGGAGTAGCGACGCGGGGCGGTAAGGAGAGGCCAGGCAGAGGAGCAAAAGGAAGAAAAGGTGGAGAGGTACAAAAGGTTGCGGAGGAACGTTAGGCGTACCGCGGTCGACCGTGATCGATAATTCGACTTTCGATCCAGAAACTGGGCTCGCGGGTTCTGCCCGGCAAAGGCGTGCGCGAGTCCGGGTCAAAGTGACGTGAAAGGTTAACCGTAGTTGAACGAGTTCGCCTTAAAGTTAGACTTCAATTTCAATCTGTATATCGCAGTGGCCTGCAGTTTAATGATCTTACTAACTCGGTCAGGCTTTTCCATTATTAGTTTCCTCGGGGGCAAACTCACCTGTCTACGGTGGTTACGGCGAAGGTACCGGCAAACGGTCGCATTCATCCGAAAGATATCCTTAGCCAGACACTGTGCACAATGCGGTGAAATCGCGGGCACGAGAGAACTGATCGCAACCACCGATCGCGCCATTCTATTTTCAGTCCCGAGCAGTAGGTACGGGATTATGGCGCGAAATGCGACGAAGATGATGGAGGATTTCTAATTACAAGTGTAGCAATGGATAGATACTCCATGCTACCTCGAAGAAATGCATGGCGCACGACGCAACGCCCCACTCGCCGGTAATGCAAGCTTAAAGGGAACGGGAAGGTCAGAAAGTTAACTTTATTCGTCCTTCGAGGCCAACCTTTTAGAACACGGTATCGCGTAGCGGCGAGCATGCAGTTCCGAAGAGCCCTCTGTAGGATACAGACCTGCCTTTGCATTGAAAGGACCTCTGTCCTATTGGAATAACAGCCCTTGGGACCTTATTTCAATACGTTCTCTGTACCGCGAACGCTATCGCGGCAAGGTTGCCGATGAAAAAAGAAAGGCTCGCAAAGTAATTGCAACAAGTTGCTACACCGAAGCATCAAGTATTCGAGCGGGGAAACTTGCGGGAAAAATGCGCCCAACAGGGCGAGCGTGGTGTTCGCCGAGAGAATAACGGCCGTGTTCTCGTTAACGTCAACGTTGCACACAGTTTGCCCGCCCTAGGGTGATGCCTGCGCGTGATCCTTGTCATCGTTATTAACTATTCTAACGAATACAGAATTTCGCCGTGGGGAGTACATTAACGGGCTGCCTGGCTGGGGAGAACTTTCGGCTAGATAAACCCGAAAGTGTCGTGCCCGATTCGTCTTTCAGCCGTCAGGAACACCGCCTGAATTGCACCCATCCACGCATCAGGGGATATCGCTGGAAATTTCCGGAGACAGTAACACGGTCCGGGGGAGGGGGGGGGGGGGGGGGCATTTAATTCGAACGTTTCAGGGCAAGAGCGTGGCGTGCAGCCTGTGTAAATGGAAATCGCAGCTGAGCATGGAATACTAGTATCCACGAATGGACAACCGGCCGAGTGTCATAGCAGCGATTGCAGTAACAACACAGCGACGAGAACAACGCCATTCAGGCAGGACGATATTGGGGCTTGTGGCCCCGTGTGCGCTAGAAATTCACTCTTCTTCGGGGACGGTACAGGGGAGCCGGTAAAGCGCGAAGCTCGGCCGATGGTTCCGTAAATAAATGCCATTCAGAAACGTCAGAAGAGTACAATACGATTGGAACGTGCCTGCGTCGCTGTGAATTTATAGCGCTCCTACGTCGCCGTTATATTGCCTAGTTTCCAATAGCCGCCCCGTAAAAATTATCATCGGGCCACTGCGCGCCTACGACGATCGCGTTTCGGGGACGGAAGGTATCTGTCTCGGCGGTCCCTATTATTAAGCCGCACATTTATCGGAGGAACGTCTGTTCGTTCGAATGCTGCCAGTGCGCGGCGTAATTTTAACGGTATAAAGGCACCGGCAACGCGAAACGGAACGCTGAAGGTTTATCGTGCGTTGAAACGGAACTGCGGATAGGTATTTAATACGTCGATTGGCCTCTAGTGTTGTTCATCTGGGCACGTTATCGAAACACAAGTGTTGCGTGATGTTATAATTCAATCGTTCGACTCTCACGCCCAGTCGTGATCGCAATCGATTCCCCGTAAACGGCATCACCGGCGATGCACGGTTCATTATTTACAACAAGATTACCGCCGCGGCAACGGAACGGTCGGGGATTCCGCTATCGGATATTCATATTAACATTTATTTCGTTCGCATCCTGTCGGAATCCAACCTAACTCGCACACCCCGTCCACGCGGACAGTCCATCGAAAAGCAAATCCAGTTACCGCTCAATTTCCACAATAGCCTTGAGACCCCCTCCCCGGCTAACTTTATTAGAGCCCGACAACTCGAAACAACTTGCTGGTAACGCCGGCTGATCGAAGTGCACTCGCCGGCCGATGGAATTGTAATGAGGGAACTTTGATGGAGATTTGGAAGCCTCCTGCAAGGTTTTAGCGACATCGGAAGCCCGCTCGAAGAACCGATCTTGGACTGAATTACAAAAGACATTCTGCCCCGATTACGGGGTGCCGTTCGCTCGCGGCATGCATCATACTTTGAGCCAACAAGTGCTGCTCGCTGATGCGTTAAAAGTAAATACAGCGTAGACCAAGCTACGGCGACGGTATCGCTGCCTACCACCGACTCTACTGTCGCGGAATTTATGATACGTTTTACGCATTTCCTTCGCCTTTCTCCGTATTCCCTCTTATCTGCCTCCTTAGATGTAACGCGCCGCCACCGTGAGTCAGGTGATATAAAGGGATTCTCCTTCGACGAATGCAAAGGCATTCGAGGCGGCGGGCTATCATAAAACTTCCTATACACTCCTCAAAGTA
Source organism: Andrena cerasifolii (assembly GCF_050908995.1). NCBI lineage: Eukaryota > Metazoa > Arthropoda > Insecta > Hymenoptera > Andrenidae > Andrena > Andrena cerasifolii. The sequence continues at coordinate 8,963,460 of NC_135124.1, read as the reverse complement.
TCGCGAAACTCATTCGAATTTATGGAACGCATTCTCGGGACGTATATCCGCGAGAAATCGCGAGGACGCGAACGTATCCTCAAAAGAAATTCAACCACCCGGCTAACGCCCAAAATCATGCCATCATTTCCGTGACCGTTTCGAATTTCTTTGTGACAACAAGATTTATGTAGGGTAAACCAGCCAGTAATTGACCGCAAACCAGTGAATGACCATTAGGCAAAAAAATGTAAATTATAAGTTTAAACATTATTATATATTTATAAATGGAATTTAGTTTCACTTTTGATATCCTATATTTTTAGTTACGCGTATTAAGCAAACATTAATAAGTACAATTCTTATTAAAAGTATGCGGTCATTTACTGGGCTTCTACACGTTTCGCATTTTATAATTGTTTTTTTTTTAATTACGATAAGAATAAGTAATTATTTTTATAGAAATTTCAGGAAAAATAAATTTAAATGCAATTTCAACAGTTGTTTTGTAGTTATACATAAATATATTCAAGTATTAATCTCAAAGGTCCATAGATTCAATAATTCAGTTATTCACTGGTTGGTTTACCCTATGCGTGAAACAGCTGAGAACTGAGAAGCTGTACTAATCCCTGTGTACTAATTTTAAGTGATTGACTGTGTTTGAAGATATCGAAAACGCGCAGCGGAATTAGGATTAAAGGACAAATCGACGGGCGCGCACGTTTATTCCAGCAGGATGCTGTAAAACACGTTTAATTGCGAGGCCTTTAGGCAGGTGAGCATCTAGGTCAGAGTGTAAAGTTTAAGGGTTACTACTGAAATTTGCATATCGCCGAGGCCCGAGGCGTAGAACCTTCGTACTTCCGAGGAATGTGTATAGGGCGTAAAGAAAGTGGTGGTCGTGGTCTTCCGAAGTTGAAGTGAATCAAAAGTTCCGAGGAAAAGTGAATAAAAAAACTCGGGTGTGAATCAGAAGTGTAGGGAATTTCAAAATCAAGACCAATTTTGTGGCATCGCATTGTGGCTCATCCAAATGTGTAAGCACGTGCGTGAAACCCGTAATTATTATTTTATCGTACCCTGTATATGGAGTAATGATATACATATATATTATACACATGTGTACGCATGTAGGGGAAGGGGCGTATGATGGGGAAGCAAACATGCAAAAAAAATTGATAATTATACCTATTATTTAAGTTTTTATGAACCAGTATATAATTATAAGTTATTAAACTTTTAAAAAAAGTAAAGAAAAAAAATATATAAAAAAACAATTTATGTTAAAAGATTTTATTAAAAATGTAGTGAAAACTAAATTAACATGCACTAAAAACTAAAAAATAATTATTTTCCTGTACTACAATTTCAATGATTTAGATTTACTATAAGTACATACGTGACAGATCCTTCTCGATAAATTGTGTATTTCCGGTAATCGCGTTGCCACTAGCAACCAGAACGCAACGGCTTTTTGTCGGTTTCGTAAAGAACGTTACTGGCTGATTTCAAGTCGTTTGGATTTGTGGTTATGGGTTATATGTATTGATGACTGGGCCATTTTTCCACCCGCTCGGGGTTAATTTTGTTTAAAAATATTGTATTGCCATCCACACTACGCACGCCTGTAAAATTTCAAGACAATTGGATAGTTGGAAGTGGGTTAAATTTGAGTTGCCAGATTTGAACCATACATACAAACATACAAACAGAGGATCGAAGCTGAATAAAATCATTTAAAATCGAAATCGAGATTTTATAAATCGACGCATAAATTTTGAAGAACTGCGCGTTTTTAACAACGAACAAAGAAATAATTTGTGGCACGCACGCACTCGCGTTTCAAGCACTCAAAAGGATCCGAAGTGATCGCCGCTAGTCGGCACTGTGGCTTGCTTTTCGTATGGGCGGAAGTTACAGTGCTGCCACCGCGGAATCTTTCTAGGTTGAGTTTCTATGGCAAGCACGTTTCACGAACGGTATGTATCCATTATTTTACAATATTTCTACAATTTCAGATGCTTTCGCAACATTAATGGCTCCCGGAATATTCTACTTTATGGCCGCGTATTAATTCAGTATGTTTTGCCGCTGAAACTGCTGCAATTAAACAAAAGGGTTTCAAAAACAATTGCGGCATGATACGTTGCTAGAATACATGTTCGTAAACGAAGTATCGATTCTGAAATTTTCCAGTTCATTCTACATATTTCATTAAATTCGACGTTTCGGGTAATAGAATCATTTGGAATTGTTGGTGTGAAAAATTAGTAGTAAAGTCTAACAATATTGGCGAGTAAATGTCGCCGTGCTAGCTGTAGAGTATTTTCATCTTACATTATGGTTATACATTGAGTAAACGAACCGTGTTTTTTATTATAAACTAGGTAAGCCACGATGCAGATATTCGTAAAAACCCTGACGGGTAAAACCATTACCCTCGAAGTAGAGGCATCTGATACTATCGAAAATGTGAAAGCGAAGATCCAGGACAAGGAAGGAATTCCACCAGATCAGCAACGTCTCATCTTCGCTGGGAAACAATTGGAAGATGGTCGCACCCTTTCCGATTACAACATTCAGAAAGGTAGCACTCGAGCTTATTCTTCTTCTGTGCCTCTAATTAAACTTTGAAAATGCCAATAACCGAAATGACCGTTACAGAATCTACCTTGCACCTTGTGCTTCGACTTCGCGGAGGAGTTATCGAGCCTACGCTTCGTATTCTCGCAATGAAATACAACTGCGACAAAATGATTTGCCGAAAGTGTTATGCTCGCCTTCATCCGCGCGCAACTAACTGCCGTAAGAAGAAGTGCGGTCACACAAATAACATTCGCCCAAAGAAGAAGCTGAAGTAAGCTATACCCCGACATTTGTCTTGCATATTTTGCAAGTTTATGTACCTCTTAAAAACGGTTTTAATAAAATGTACATGAGAACATAATCTAAAATAATCGTGCAGATTCTTCCTATATTTTATAACATATATTTGTTGTACGTTAACAGACGCATAAAATTTATTACATAATTGAATTATAATTTAAATGAATGTTATGTACATCGATTTGCGATTAATTTAATTAGCTAAAATTAATTCGAATAGATCGACCTGTTAAGTAACTGTTGCTGCTGTTTCGAGTAGGTTTCATATATATTGATGTCAGTGGGATTCGGTACTGACCCTCCAACCTAAATAATGCATACAATTTTAAAATGATAAAAACGATTGCAATGGTAGATCTAAAATAAATACTTACGTTAGCTCTGTTAACGTATTGCTCGTATATACTTATACTACACTTTTTTACTACTGGTAGCGTAAACGCAGTAGTTGTACTTTCAGGAAATGATGCCTGCTGAATTAACTTCGAACGAAGTTTCATATAATCTGACGGATAGGTCGCATTACGTCCAATTAATACAAACCTGTAAAAAAATATTTAATTCCAAGATGGAACGCCCCGCGGTACCCGCGAAAATGAATTTCTCGCGTCCCTTACTTTTTATATAATACAACGTCGTTTCTTTTCGGGTATTCCGGTTGAGTGCCGTAAACTTCTTTCATAGACGGAAACAACGATTCGAACGATGTAAATTCCGAGCTCTCTTTCGAATCCATCAGTTGAGAGTCGTTGGTATGTTGATGGCTCTCGTCGTAGTCTGAACTGGAATCTTCGCTGGAACTATGAAACGTCCAGTAAAATCGATTCTCAAACGGTTGTACAAATTTCACCATCAAGTTGATCTTACCTCGCGCTTGATGTTGTGCTACTCGTACTACTTTGCCCAGTCATAGAAGGGTTTTTCATATTCAAATATTTATTGCCCGTCTCTTCCCTTCTTCTTCCTGGTCGAACCCGCACCGCGAACGGACTAAAGCTCGTTGTAAAATGTGGCATAAAATCTCTGACAGAATGACTAATTTTATATGCGTAAACTTCAGAAAGCAGAGACAGTTCGTAAGGTCTATAAAAAGTAGTTTTAAACACAAATCCGGCAGTCTTTTTAAATTTGTATAATAGAAAGTTTTAAGTACCGATGATAATCATAATAAACATCGATCATTTCTTCTATCGAATTTTGTACTTGTACTATTTCCGTACAAGCTTTTGTTACTTCGTTCAGCGCGTAAGGAAGGCACTTCAATACGCTGGTGTCCCACCATTGCGTTAGAAGTTTTATTCTGCGAAAATATTGGCAAGCAGGTATGTGGTGAAGATAATAATCTGTTAAAAGTTCCCATATTGGGGGCTTGCCTTCTTCGGGTATAAATAAACCTGTAAACGTTTTTCTTTTCATACAAATGTTTTGTTTGCAGATGTCTAGTTGTGTGATTTATGCACAGATTCATTTACCTAAGAATAAATTAATAGTATGTTGTTTTTCTTGATCGCTAAAGGTATTGCTGTAATACCTACTAAGGGTCTGCATAATATCATTACCCTGACTAGTCCATGGTGCAGTCTTCCTAAATCATAATGAACAAACTCCTTGTAACACACACATCGTCATTATTATTATCATTATTATTATTTATATGCCTTTACCTGTAAGTTTTTATTCTATGGACCAACTGAGAACCACCATATTGTAATGCTAATGTATCACCATGATCTTCATATAACTCTTCTAACATTCTTACACAATCAGAGTCAAATTCCAGTTTAGGGGATTCCAAAACACCTAAAGCACATAACTGGAATCCCAGAGCACATTTCCCTACTGCAAACTGCGCTGTATTTGTACGATCTAAACAATCGACGCAGTTTGTCCTAATTATTCCAGTTTGCAATGTGCCCGTGTTATTAAAACACTGCCTCATTTTATTTTCAATGTGATTCGAATCGTTACGATTCTTTTCTACAGTAGCGCCGGTATTGTACTTCAAATGTAAAAGATTATTATTTTCGACTGGCAAATTCATGGAACTTTGAACATTACAGAAACTCAATGATAAAGTTGTACTTGAGCTCGTTTTGGGAAGCTTCTTCGTATTATTAGATTGGGTAGAAAATAAATTTCTTTGACTATAATATGGATTTTGGGACTGAAAAATACCCGTTTTTAAAACTGTATTGTATGCAATATTTGCCAAACGGGCCATTACATTAACTTTCTTTCTGAAATATAAGTTACACTATCGTTAATTCCTACTTCATTTAATACTTTCGTAAATTTTAATATAAGCTAGAGGTAATCCTACCTTTTATTCATTCTGGCCATATCAAACCTTTCATATTGAATATGATGTTCCGGTGGTAAAAATTGGTTTAAATATTTAACAGCCACACTCAATTCTTCGGTCAGGGTACTTTCATGTTTCTTCTTCTCGCGTTTTTTAACAAGATTGAGAATTATAATTGGAGAACCATATCTTTTAAGAAGCTGATTGAAATGTGCACCTAGTTTTTTCAACAATGATAAAATGCACGTTGTACGATACAAATCAGAATACTTTTAATACTTTTTAATTGCCCACCTGCTGTTTCTACATATGGGTCAGCCAAGTCACAAGTAATAGTGGGCTTAGGAACCATTTTGCTAACATCCTGACTCCAATGACCAGGAACTGATCCACGCATTTGAACAAATGAGCTGAAACGACCTTTGCTCAAGGAACTTACCCCAGAATCATGAACAATTTGTTCAGTTTCCACTTCATTGGCAACGTCACCCTTCATTTTTTAAATTGTAGTTTAATAAAAGATAATTACTATCGTAAAGAGTAGGAATTACTCAGTAATACGTACATCAAAATTCGCACCGCGTTTTAAAAATCTAGTGCCCGCATATTTGTTACTTCTTCTCGCTATGATAGTTACATACATAGATCGTCCGAAAATACTAACATTTGATTGGCCAATAAAGCCGTGTATAACGTATAAAACCCAGTCACGGTGTAGATCTTTTTCTACTGGCTTCAAAAGGTGAGAGTTCCACACGAACCGACGATGTGGATTACTTCGTATACCGTAATCAATATATTTCTCTCTACTGCTAGAAATATAATCCAATGCTCAATTTCCAAGTATAAAGACCTGGTTCTTAAATATCACAACAAACCTATTATGCTGATGATGTTTTCTAAACGACCACATATTAAAGAACTCTCCCGCATCTTCGGCATCACCATTTTCAGTTTCATTTAATACCCTATCATTCGTACTAGGTATGTCTGATTTAATGTGTTTCGGAGCAGTCATATTGCTTTGTAGAGTATGAGTTAAATCATACGAATAACTAAAGTAGAAGTTACTGCTTAAATCGATACTTTGAAACATTTTTACATATCTTTGCTCATCCGGGTGAAAGACACGCACAGTGTCATTTGGAATATAAATCATTGAGGTATCTTCTATTTTGTATATCGTATGGTGCCCAATTACAGCCACTCTACGCCGTTTTGTCACCAGAATTATATAGTATCCTTCCAAGAAACGTACAAAGCCTATTGTAATAAGTTTAGATATAAAATTACATTAATCTACCGAGATAGATGGACGTTAAGAAAAATCTTTCTATTATATTGGAAACACATTTTCATACACATCTAATGTATTGTGCATATACCGTGCTCGATTCCATGATTGCAAGTAAAATGCCATGCAAACATAGTTTAATGTTATATCATGCTAAAACCATATGTATTTCGTAATATCTTCTACACGACACGTTTATATTCATACGACACTTACAAGGGGAGGACACCATGTGATAGACATCAATTTTGATGAGCCTTGGCACAATGGATCTATGTTGAAAATAAGTAAATAGGTGTCCGAGTGTTTCAGCTAATAGGCCTTAATAATAGAGATATTTACATGTAAATTATTAAAAATTTCATAGTGGCCGCAGGGTTTTAATGAGTACTTATTTTCAACATAGATCCATCGTGCCAAGGCTCATTAAAATCGATGCCTATCACATGGTGTCCTTCCCTTGTTAGTATGAAAATTTCTTGCATATACAGTATTATTAGGCTGTCTTTCCAGTATAACAACTTCGCTGATTTCTCGATAGTACGAATAAGTAAATTTTCTTATATTTATATATCTGATTCAGTTTCGTCCTTGCAAATTGAGAATACGCAAATTTTAATAAGATGATAATTATCGAATTCCTTTTTAAATGTTACCTCGATTTAAAGCTTAAAACGTTTACTTCCAATATTAAACTCAAGGGCCCTTACCAAGAAGACCGAAAGCTGGCACTAGTCGGGGAAAACAGTCTCTTTGCCACATCGTTTTCCAGGTGAATTTAGTTTGAGTCGGTTTGTGCAACGGCTTTTGAGATTCTTGGTGCCCAGCCTCCTCTGACACACCATTGTCAGGTGCAGATTCTTTATAAATGCTGCCTTTGTTAGCAAGCAAATATATGTAAGCTATGTCTTATATAATAATTTTAGAAATGGCTTTGTTCAAATATTATTGATACTCGAGGTGTGTTGCGCTAGACACTAGAGTATAGTCAACATGCATTGAAAAAATGAAGAACATGCAAGATCGAGAAGCTAAAGCCAATAAATGTAACTGTACGCTGATAATATTGCATATAACTGTGCGAGTGTTAAAAATTTGTTTGAGATGTAAGGACTGTGTATGTAACGAAAGCACGTACAAGCACTAACCATTTATGAAATATGTAAGATTAAAGGAGTAGTTCTGTGTTACTTACCGACAATACCAAAAGCTGAGACAACTCTCGCGACGCCACCAATATTATTTCGTTGCCCAGCGCGGGTACGATTACCCATATCTATCATATTCACAAGATCTTTTATTTCATCCTGAGTATATTCCCTTTTGTCGTCTACGACAACTAATTCTTTTGGCTCCATACGGTCTATTTTTAATACCCGAAAGCGTGTTAGGGTATTATTTGACCCCATCAAATAAAATCTCTGCGATAGATAAATGCTTATGGTGTTATACAGCTTCTGAATTGAATAATATTTTTAGGAAATAAGTTATTTATTGGTTCGAAAAATAATCTTACAGATTTCGTTTCATAAAGTGCGATTTTTTGTATCGAGGAAATAATGGGATGAAACACTACGGTCGGAATTATATTTTCGTTCATTGTGAATTATTTATTATTTAGACGAAAGTAGGTGCCTTTTATTACAGTTGATTTGTACACGTGACATTTACGTTGACGTCTTGATATGGTTTTGATAGGATACGTGCATCAATCAGAGTGCTGCCACCTGCGACCTATTACCTATTACTATACAGAATATAATTAATATACAGGTGAAATAATTTGTAAAATAGCCACAGCCACGGTAGGTTTGGTTAGGTATATCGAAGCTGGACTCTCGTGGTGTTGTCATTTTGGTCTTCGTTCATAATTTATAAATGATAAATTTATCGAGGTCTGTTCCTTGGTCGTATTAATGAAAAATCTTTTACTTATTTCTTCACATTGGAAACATTTTCAGGATTTTAAATTTTAATGTTGTATTCGCATTAAAATTCGTATTACCCGCGTATAAAATCAAGAGAGCAACTATTTATTCCATTAATGAATATAAATATTTTCGATCGATTTGAATGACGAATTGAAGTTAATAAATTTTTTATTTGCGAATCGTGGCCTACTCTTGGACCTATTTCGATTAATTTAAAGTTCATAAGAATCATTTATTGCTCGTCGTTGTGTGGTGACGCCTATTGAAGCGTCCCCATTAGGTGAATTTCACACAAACTTTAAATTATGTACAGAGGCACGATACCGTGCTAATTCATTTTTCGCAGCTGGAACGAATAAAAATTAATGCAGTCGTGCATTATATCGATTTCTACGTAGTGGATTTATTAACGTTAATCTCCAACCGCTTCGCCGTGATTCATTCAAGCTTCTCTGACGACAAAATAGTAATAGAGGAAATACGACTCTCAATACGTATCGGCAACTATGGCTTTCCTACATTTATCGGTTAGTTTGGACTTCCACCGAATTCCGGCGTTTTTGCCGAATGCGCGCCGAACGCGCGCTGAGCTCTGAACGAGCAAAAAATCGGTGCACGCCGAATGCACAGGTGAATACGCGGTTTAACAGAAACAAATTCTGTAAACTGTGAGCCTTATCTAGATAAATAATCATCTAGTTACATACGAAATCGATTGGATGATAATTTATATTTACCCTCTATCCCGAAGGTTTCAAATTTAAGCCACCAAAATGTTTCTTTGACAAATTATTAAACCATTATTGATAGAATTTTTGCTCCCCTCTTTTATCTTTAATATGGAAGCAATACGTACATATTTATATTTGTAGTATTGTAGGATATGATAAGTTGGGATTAAATAAGAAACTTTGTTTTGTATTATATTTCTTTTTAATTTTAAAATTAGGAACAAAATATTCTTTACGTACGTAAAGATTTCTGATTTCAATGGAAAAACAGACGTAACGTTATTATTTATTTACAGCATATACAATCAATTTAAAAGCTTGATTAAATAACTTATGTGTTTTCTATAAATCAGCTACGTAACAAATTTAGCAATAATATACATACACTCTACAGAAATATGTAATACTATTGATTTACACTAAATTAACCTGATTTCTATATAAATTATTTCGACAGTTTCACGTATAAACTTTTCATAAGCCTTCGCACATTTTCGTTTTATTTTCAACACACAATTTCAAGAGGAAACAAATATTTAAGCATATTGCTTTCGTTATGTTCTACTTTTTCCCTTATTTTTCTTCTGCTTTCATTGTATTTCTACAATTATGTACACTCGCTATTATACACAAATAATAGAATCTATCGCGAATACCCCTACATTAGTTCAATTATTAAGGCAGTGAATGGATTATTGTATTGTTTATGTCATTCAGTTGAGGCTGTAAAGGAGTAGGAAATGTTAAAAACTTGACGCATTGTAAATATTAATGTATAATTATAAAGGAATTAATATTCCATAATGAATATTCAACTCGAATTTTCAATCATGAATTACGTTCTTCTCGGTTAAAAAATCAATTTCCTCTGATTCAGTTTAAATAAAAGGTGATTTGAAATATCTATTTACAATACAATTGCAGTATACCATGTTATATATAACTTCTACTTCTAATCAATAACTTATTGAATGTTGTTTATATGTATAACAGAATATTACTTGTTTCGTCACCTATCTTCACTCATGATATGTGAAAAACTAATCTTTAACTATTACTAATTCGAATTTCAAGGTTTCCAACTAAGAAAACTGTCCTGTATAACTATTTGCTTGAATATGCTATGCGTGATGGATTGCGGAGCTTTACGATTACGTTGCGCTTCGAACATGTATGAAACTTTTTCTCTTGCTTCGCTACGCGAAATATCAGCCCTGAGCCCTAGTAATCTGACTAAATGGTCTTCGGTCATATCTGGGTACTTTTCAACCAAGGAATGCAAATCGAGAGAAAGAATTTCAGAATCTTCGCAACGCAATACTTCAGCAAGACGTTTGATTATTTCGAAGGGAGAATTGAAGTTTCCTACTTTCGGAGCTATTCTATCGAAAAAATTCTTCAGCTTGTCTGCCTCTGTCATTATTTTAGAAGTACACGTCAAGCATTCGTCGTACGTTTTTAGCGATATCTTTCGTTGCAGCATAGCGGAAATATAACGTTTCGCAATCAGATTCTGCGCTTCTGTAATTACATATTCAAAGTTCCTTGGACACAGATGATTGTAATCTTGAAAGTAATCTTCCAAGGTAACGCAGATCGTCTCTACCGGGATAGGAGACGATAACCATTTCGGAGTAATCAAGTCTTGAAATTGCAATTCCAAATCCAAAAACGATTCTTCTAATAGTATGGTTGCTGCTTCGTTCCGCAACTGTTGATAATTTGATAACAGATTCTCAAATTTCACAGTCGCGTCTCCCCTGGCATTAGAAACCCAATAATGCTGTTTCATTTGTTGCGCTAGTTCTGTAAATTGTAAGCAATTATTAACAATCGTAATCATGTGATGGGTAAAGTAAGGTACTTGGCTTCTATCCTCGAAATGTTTGTTCTTAAATTCCGATATCGCTTGTCTGTACATAAATCCATATTTAATAACTTGCTCGATGCAAAGCACCAACGCTTGCGCCGTTAAGTCAGCGCTAATCGTTTTCGTAACTTGAAGATTTTGATCAATCATTTGAAATATAATGACCGGAGCTGCTGTGTGGTAGTATGCCTCTTGGGTGCTTCCTTCCGGCAGCACTCCGCACCACCAATCAACTTTCTCAGTTTCTAAAGTCTTTTTCATCCAATCTTCATAATTCAGGCACATGTTCCTCAAATATTTCTCTTGAAGATCGTTTATGATTTCAGCGTTCAACAAAGGACCGATATCGCTCGTATCGATATTTAATTCAGGGTGCTGCATTAACTCTGGCCCGGTATAAGTATTCATTATCCACGATAATAAAGAAACATATTCGTTTCCTTCTAAACCATTAGCGATCGTGTCTTTCAAATGCTGGGACAAGCTCGTGTGATACATGTTGACGCAGGTGCGTACAATGTTATACCAAGGCGGAAAGCAGGGTTCGCACAGAGTTTTGCAAACTCTCAAATCTTCCAGAATTAAAAGTCTCGTCAGCTCTAAGTACCTAACTAGCCACATTTTATTATCCGCCCTTTCTTCGATGTGCGTCCCTTCGATTCTATTGGCGACAGATTTCTCAAGGACTTTCATCGCCATATCTTTCCATTTCTTAGGTCTTCCCGGTGGCATAAATCCACTTTGCTTGTGCCTTTGGATAGCGAAATGATCAGCTTTCTCTTCTCTTTCTATAATTCTAAGAGCAGTTACAATAACGGTAGGTTCCTTTCTTACGGTGTTCAACGTACGACTTAGTACCAATCTGATTTGCTTCTCCATCAGCTGCGAGAGCATTTCGATGTCTTCTAAATAAGCCTTTAACATGACCGTGTCGGCAGGCGATTGATTCGGAAGTTTATGAAGCTCGTAAAGCAAGTCGTCCCTAGAGTTCTCAAGATCCATGATGCTCTGATGAGCATGTAAAAGTTTACCCTCGTTTATCCATTGCTTAGTCTTCTCGACGCTATCGGGTACAGTAAATGTATGCTTCAGATTCTCCTTGGCAGTAACATATTGCGAATGGCGCATGTTCTCGTCCTGAACAGCTTGCAGTCTTGCATTGAGCTCCGGAACATGGCTGAACAACTCGCCGGTGAGCTTCAAGTCCTCCTTTATAGAAGCGATACTCTCCAAAGAGCTTTGGAGCTGTTCGAATCCCACGCGAACTCCGTCTAATTGACTTTGCATTGCAGTTTTGAGCATAGTTTCTACGGAAGCTTTTTTCCGGCTTATTCTACGTTTGTACATATCGATCTTCTCCAATTGACCTGGACGTTGCAACAAATTCGACACATATTTCGTCGCCCTTGCTTCAGCCTCCTCTTCCAATTTTTGTAGATCCTCCATTTTCAAAGCCGTTTCTACTTTACAAAATTAGTGCTAACAGACGGTGGAAGATAAGAATCCTTAATTAATTAGACTCGATCAGAACGGTAAGCGTGCGAGCATTATTTTGACATTTGTGAAACCTTGGTTAAGTATCTTAAGACACGTTTACATCGAACAGATTGTCATGTCAATTCTCGTAATACGAGCATGCCTTTTAGCGGTAAAAATCCAACTCTGCTACTGTGCAAACCCACATTGATAAATTTCTAAATAGCCTGTTCTCCAATAAGAAACGAGCATTCAAATATATAGAATTGTTGCTGTGCTGCGGCAATTTAGGTGAGAAGCATCTTTATTATTCGAAGCAAGTAACGATCCGTAGAAAGTATATCGTAATTTTTCTAGAATCTCGAACGCGAGTTAACATTACAAATGCATTCTCTAAAAAGATTGTCGGGGACAATCAACCAATACTCTCGATGTTATTTAAGAAGATGCTTAACCTCGGAATCGAGTGAAAATAATGAGATCGAGGAACAGAAAGGTAAGCAATCGCCTTTTAGTTAGTAGCATTTCAATAATAAATCATTAGATTGAAGATTACTGTGTAACGCGTTGCTTATAATATCTATGATGAAATACTTGTACATGTATAAGTAAATTATTTCAGAGAGAAGTATTCTGGTAGAGCATTACGAGGGTATTACTACAATCGGCATAAATCGTCCCGAAAAAAAGAATTGCTTGGACGTTGCAGCCGCGGAAGAATTATCAAACGAGTTAAATAACTTTGAAAATGATGAAAAGTCTATAGTTGGCGTACTTCACGGTATCGGGGGTAACTTTTGTAGCGGCTATGACCTCAAAGAAATTGCGGGATTTGATGGAAAACGTGACGACACTTTACCACAATTTGAATCATTGGTAAGGTAAAAACTAAGGTCGTGTTCACCACCATCTGACGATCGTGGATTTGTATGGTGCGGTAACAGGAACGCTGCTAGGCTCTGCCCGAACGTAGCCGTGTGGCTGTTATTTATTCTTAGCGTAATAGTAGAGATGAAGCTATCGAGAAAGAATCAATGTTTTGACCAATAAAACTCCTGATTATTCCGATGTATGTATTTCTACGTTAAGAACTCAGTTTGGCTTACGCGTCAGAAGCTTGGCACTATCCCCAGCACTTCTGGCTCGCTCTTGTTCTGCGAAGGCAAGAAAATCTTTTAAATTTGGTTAAGTTTTCCCTTTACACGGTTAAAAACCCGCAATAGTTACTCTTAAGTGATCAGGAACTGGGTCCTTGACGGTACCTCCTCACGAAACTCACCAGCCAATACATCCGAACACGACCTTAGTAAAGTATGTTTGAGAAAATATTGTGCATTAATTACTGATTTGTTTTATAGGCTAATAAAGTTGGATTAAGTAAAAAGCCTTTAATCGCCGCTATAAGTGGATACGCTATTGGTGCAGGATTTGAACTTGCTCTAATGTGTGACCTCAGAGTAATAGAGGAAAATGCAGTATTAGGATTTCTAAACAGACGCTTTGGTATTCCTATATTAAGCGGTGGTACAGTTCGTTTGCCTGCATTAATTGGATATTCGAGAGCAATGGAGATCATCCTAACTGGTCGAGCTATTTCCGCGGACGAAGCATTAAACTGGGGTTTAGTTACTCGGCATACAAGTATCGGGACAGGTACACTTTTGCAGGAATTCTAATTAATAGCGAATGATGTAATACAAGATAAATGTGCTTAAATACACTCGTATCTTTCTATTTACAGTATTGGGTGATGCGGTAAATTTAGCAAAGTCGTTTGTTAAATTCCCTCAAAGGTCATTGCTCGCGGATCGTACTTCTGCTCACTTTGCTACATTTTCTGCCAAACCATTAGAAGAAGCTTTACAATTCGAGAAAGATAACGCGACCCATTTATTATTAGAGGAGGGTGTTAAAGGAGCAAAGAGATTTGTCGAAGAAGGAGTAGGCAAACATGGAAAATTTTATAATCTATCGTCAGTAAATGCAAACTTTAAAGACTTAGATAAGGATCTCCTGTAAAATTTTTGTAATATTTGTTATATACTCCACCGAACACAACCGACGACCTCTAAAGAAAATAGTAGACATGACAATTGTACATAGATATCCTATAAAGTAGTAGTATGTGCTTCAAATATAATTAGAATTTTCTAATATGATGAGAGATACTTTAATTTAGTATACTTATAAGTGTATCATTATAATTTCACGAATGTTTTTTTTTTAACGTAGATTTAATAGACAAACTTTTTTTTTGCGGGATGTTCGACTTTAATAGTATTTCGGAGCACCTTTTTGCTGCCTTACCACTAAGAAGTGGTATGAGATTTGTCATTTGGCCATTTGCATCTCCTGTGTAAATGATACTCTTAAAATGAGTGGTGCTCTACATTGTGCGTACTTACTTTGATACGTGATTATGAAGTACGTTAAGCCCGCTCTGAAAATATTGACACCAGACGTGTGAGGCTCGAAAAAGGAAACTTTTTTCAACTGGCAATTTATTTCGTCGCACAAATCGAATTCAGCTGTAAATGTACAGTTCAAGCGTAACTAAAAGATTCCTCTTTACTTTTATAATCAATCCGATTGGCAGAAAATATATTTCGCTCACTTGGTCCCTCTAATCCTACTTCATCTCGAATGTAGTTCAGTATTAACTTCAGCGGGCAATTTATGTTCACTAAAAGTTCTTTCTCCGGACCTTCAGACTGCGCATTTGTCTCGTCATTATTAACCGATACTGTCAATAAAATACGTATAATATATAATCATCATTGAGAATATTGTGTAAGGAAAGTGATCTTACTAGTATATTTAATTCGCATAATCGACGTCATAATTCGATTAATAATGAGCAAACAGTGTAAGAGCAGGTGAACAAGTAGATGTAAATTCAATCTAATATTCAAATACTTTAGCATGACACATATTTTATCCAAGAAACGTATTACACATTACAAGGTTAAAATAATCGAAAGACATTCCATATTTCACTGTTATTCAACCGTTCACTTTCATATATTGTGCTGGGTTCCCGAGCATCTGAATACTCCAACAATTTAAGAACTGTACAAACATTCAAAACACAAGAGAACTCGAATCCAAGGAAAGAAAAGCTGTAAAAAGATCAAAGAAAAAATGAAGGAATCCTTTTCAGGATTTGAACCCTGAAACATCTGGATACTGTTTCGAGATATTCGGGCTTAAACTGCATGGGGATACAAAGTAACGTAATCATGAAAATTTAAATGCTTAGAGTCATTTCTTATCGACTAACATTCTAGAATATGTATATACACATTCCATCTAAATTGTGCTCTTTTCAATTAAGGCCTCTCTGTTGGTACAGGACCGCGTCCAGATTTCGACGGGACGGCGATCGTGGCCGCCGCATTCATCTGGATGGAATTCCGAATAATCGTGGAATTTCATATTCAAGTTAAACAACGACGACCGTCCGGAGGCTTAATTGGCGAAAGTAATGCGAGCCTGCCAACCACTGTCGAGCCAGTTGAAGCTGTGTGACGAAACGAGTGCAGGTGGCGGTGCATTGTTGCGCAATCGTTCGTACCCCTCCTCTTCCTCCTGCTTCTTGTAACCAGGAGTCAGGACGAGAGTCCCCTTCGTAAGAACCAGAAGGCACTCCCCACCAGGTACCTTCCTCCCTGCTCGACCTGGTGAATGTTGTGCCCGTAAGTCCGCGCGATCAGCACCGAGACTATTCTTTCTTTCGTTTCTTTCTTCATCTCTGCCTTCCTCAAGGGCTCTGTCCCTCATTTTTTTTGCTTTTTCGCTCGTTGGTCGGATAGCTTTCAAATTAACGTTTGCGAGGAGAGATTCGCGCTTTCTGCATTCTCGCGAACTCAGCGATGGAGCCTCCTGAAACGAAATGTAAGGGACATTTAAGTAAGGGAGCTCTAGCACTCTCCAAAGAAAAAGGGCAAAAGAGATTAATGTAATCACGATTGAAGTAATTCAACAGATGAAGTAAGAAGAAAAGAAAACTGGATTTTCTTCTAAATAAATTTCTGTAATCACCTAATGAATTTTACTGAATTTGCATTAAAAATATTTTTAGCCGTTCAACTCGGCTCCTCTCAAGATTAAATCCTGGGTGCACCACTGCGAGAGATTACATACTTACGTGTTTAGATCTGGGACTTATTTTCACGGGTATAGAGAGACATCGACATAAAGCACCCACAAACTGACCCGTGAAAATAAGTCCTCTGAGGGAGACATTTTCAAAGTATATTGGAGATACAGAGAGTGCTTATGATTGGAAGTGAGTAGAAAGAACTGATCGATTAAGATTCGTGCCTTAGATTCTTATCAGAAGTAGATACAAAAGGTCTTGAAGACTGGAAAAAGGGAACATCGGGTATGTCAAAGTAGTCTTTGGGAAGAATTAATTAAAAAAAAAATAGGAAAGTAAGAAGCAGCATTATGCAGAAAAGAATTGATCAAAGTATTGTAATAGGGATTTCTACAAAAGCGTTTCAACGTTAATGACCAGGCGAAAGTAGGAAGAGGAATGGTATGAAAGATAAAAGGGAGGTTCCCAGGATCTGCTTTCTGATCAGCCCCAGCGTGTACGTGGCATTTGAGAGGAAGATGCCAGTGCCTTTCACGAATCACCACTCGATTCTACAATGTGTTATTGTTAGAAGTGATCTCGTAATAGGAAAGATCTTTCCGATGGGAGAGGCGAATCGATGGGTTCTTTCTCTTCGTAAAATGTAGTGTCATCTCCGTGACCGCTATAAAACGCTATTAACATTCTGTATTTAAATACTGGGATAGGTACTCTAAATCATCAATAGCCTCTCAGGAACTCGAAGTGACTGAAAGCAAGATGCATTCTTCATTCTTGTTATGTGTTACTTAACCCTTGGTTATAACACTGAGGCAAAATGACTAAAATTTGCCTTCGAGGTAAAATACTTTTGAGGTATCGTTGAGGATTTCCCGATTTAGTAGTAATTACCCGAGTGAGAGAAACTATTTTTACTCTAATTTAATACTTTTTGTATTAAATTTGTTTAGTATTTTTTTTATTAAAGTAGCATATCTCAAGAGCATAACCATAATTTTTTAGCCAAAGATACTAGAAATTTAAAAAGTTACGATATTTTAAGATAAACTTTTTTGGAATTCTCTTTTAATTTTTTTTTAAACATGATACTTTAAATGTTATTTTTCAACGATGAACATATATTCTAAAATGTTCAAACCTTATCTCAGAATTTTCGTGACTTAGTTTAACAGATAAAAACGAAATAAAAACTATGCATTGGAAAACAAATGCTTCGATTACAGACTAAATTTGAATGTCTAGAAGAAACCTACAAAGCCTCAGAAAGATTGGTGAAGCGGTTCTTGAGAAATCGTGGTCACCGCAATCCAAAAACCCATTTCGGGAAATCAGTTGTAATTTTGCAAAAAATAAACTCTTTTACACCAAAACATAATATAATAACTTGCTAAACTGTTCCACATCTAAATACAAAAACCTTTGCATACAAATATGCATGTACTTTCTCAAATAAATTCCCAAAGAATCGTTCTTTTTCTGACCTTACTAACTTCAGTAACCCCTTAAATCGCCCCGGTGCGATAACTACGTTAAAAAAATAGGTGCGGACAACCAAGGGTTAAAAAATTCATAACATTATCCTATCAGTCAAACGACGAATTAAAAGTCGCTCGCTTCCGTGTGCCCACAATGATATTACCAATATTAAAGTTCAACGTCGCGAGTAAAAATGTACCTAAGCACCATCGAAGCATCGGCAACTGTGGGGACCATAAAACGTTATACCCGTTTTACTCAGGGAAGGTTTCGTCCTATTACCTTCCGCAGTTTAATGAAAACTTACGAGCCTCGAAGTGCCCGTTCCTGGGCGCTTTCTTCGCCCGTGCCAACAGCACGGCGACCCAGTCGGGAAAACGGACACAGTTGGCGCAATTTTCCTGCGCCACGCAAAGCGTAAAAACTGCGGGGACGCGGCGCGGTTGCTTCGGGTCCTTTATACGGCGCGCCGTGTGTCCATTCTGCAGCCCCGTGCTGATCGTATCTGCATGCCACTTAACCATTACGTTTTACGAGGTGGATGGACGTAAAGTGCTCCCCCCTCTCGTCCAGCAACAGGTTACGTCGTCGTGGACGAAGGGAAATATTCTCCTCCTCGGGTGCGTGCGCGGTGCGCGTAAACAGGATCCGAGTCCCGGCGTACCTATCCGCGAAATTTACCACCGGCCGTTCCCAGCGGCCGACTGCTCCGTCGGATCGACAAGCCTCATCTATGACAACGTAAACCGACGCGCCCGCGAATTTATGCCGTTTCTGTTTCGTTCCCCGCTCGATAACCAGCGCCCCTGGGATATCTCGGTTGTTCGAAGGACAACAGAAACCGCGCGCGACGCTCGCGCTCTATGAGCTGCCTTGGAAAGTTGCAGGACAATAATAGGCTGATTTTTTGATAAGGGAGTTCCTTAATCTTGGAATGGCCCCCGCTGAGATCGTCTCCTGGCATCTGTTCAGCATTGAAAGTCCGCCTGGAATTAAAAATGTGGGATCATTATCAGTGGCGCACCCAGAGGGGGTCCAACGGACCCTGACACCCCCGAAGAAAAAGGAAAAAGGAGATTAAGGTAGCCACGGCTGAAGTAATTTAAGAGCTTTGGAAAAAGAAGGGAAACTTCATAGATTTTTGTTTAAGTATATTTTAGAGTCACTTAAATTTTATTGAATTTGCGTTATAAATATTCATATTGATTCAACTTACCCCCCTCCCATCCCTCAAGATTAAATCTTGAATGCGCTACTGATGGTTATGTTATACCTACGCGAAGCTTCGTCTTCCAAGAAAATGGCACTCCAGTTCAGGGACTTCTACCGAAACTGAGAATAACGATGTGATACCGATATTTTTCGGTTCCATCTTCAACACCTTTATAGAAACCGAATTTCGCAAATATCGGTATGACGTCATACCGATATATGCAAATTCTGGTATATTTACTTATATTTAGCGGTAATTTTTTCGGTTTTAGGATTTTATTACAGTTTTCAAAATATTATTAGACAAGAATCTATACGGTAAACGTATACTAATATATTGATATTTTTATGAAAAGATGTAACGTTATTTCGGTGTTTTTACAGCTCGAGTTCATAAGGGTTATGAAGATATTACTTTAATCTACCATGTCACCGAAAGAAGAACCAAAAAAATAGGTATTTATTTCGATTTCGGTACTTTAACGATTTCGGTATTCGCCTATTTCGGTTCGGTAACGGTTTCGGTACTCACCCGTTTTGGTACGATATTGGTTTCGGTATAGCTTTGTTAACGTAATACCGGTATCAAAATTATACCGGTTTGGAGTCCCTGCTCCAGTTTAATTGAGTTTTCAAAATATCTATAGAAAAATACCATAGTCCATGTTCTGTTTTGGTGATGATAAGGCCCCGGTTGCTCGGTTCTTGTAAACATGCGATATTGGGCCCAATTTGACCAAATTTACTTACGCGTGTAACTTTACAATTTCCGTACAGGGCTTAAATTAATTCCACAACTACTCCGACTACTTTCCTGCTGTTATTTGCTTTTATTGATTATGCACGCGCACGACAACTATATAACTTTTACTTATCCTGTTAATATCATAATTTTCACCTCGTTTCGCATCGAAACGGAAATTATAGTTTCGAAGATAAAGCTCGATAATCCGCGAGGAAATTAGGAAAATTAATGCCAACGCATCGCCACACGTGTCAAGCATTATTGAAACACCAAAATATCAATATCGACACGTGTATCGACGATTATTGACTTATATCCGCAAAGTACTACTTATCGGTCGGGACCGTGCGCACCGAAATCGTGCCCAGCATTCGTATGCAAATTATTATTTGCCACTGATTGTTTATGGAGGCGTTATATCACGGCTGTTATGGAAATGGGAATTTTATTTGTCGAGCGTATATTCGCGAAGCGTTTCCGGTATTTCTAGTCGAAGTCAATTGCGATTGGGGCGCGATCGTTCCTCAAAGGGCTTTCATTTGCATTGTGAAAATTTAAATACCCAAAGCTGACTCGCTTTGAACGAATCCAGAAGAATACGTTTTTTTTTATTGTGGCGTCGCATTATTTAACGAGACAGAGTCTGTTTGTTTATGTTCACGTGCAAAAGTATTTGACATAGTTGGAGCCCATTTTGAACGGTAAACTAAAAGAAATTGGCTGGTTCTTTTTCAACCCAGTTTGACGGCGAAACTACTGTTATATCGATGATCACAAGTTTTACTGTGGAAGTCGTTATTTATACTAAAAGGTAATATTAATTAATACTAGGCATATTCAAAAATTAAAAAAAAATTGAAACTGCAGAAATGTAGTTCGAGTGATGCTTCGAATAATTCTTGTTGCGGTAATGAAACGATACTAGGGGTGAAAACACCCCCTCAAGGAAATTAAGCAATTGTGAGTTTTCATATTATCGCGAATATCTGCGAAACCGCAAAAGATATCGAAAGGAAGTTTAATTCAAAGATTTATGGTTTTTTATGTCCTACAATATGGCGATCAGTAATTTTTGGAAAACAAGATGGTGGGGATAAATCTGGAAAAAAATATTTTTCGAAAGTTCTTTATCACCATATTGTAGAATATAAAAACCATGCCACTTTGAATTAAACTTCTTTTCGATATCTATCACGGTGTCGCAGATATTCGCGATAATATGAAAAGTTACAATTTCTTTGAGGGGGTGTTTTTGCCTCTAGTACCGTTTCATCGCCGAAACAAAAAATGCTTACGTTATTAGCACCACTTGAACCACATTTCTGCAAAGTTTCAAATTTCTTTAAATTTCCGAGTTGCCGAACATCCCTTGTTAGTTTTTATTTCTGGATTAGTATTTAGTTTTTCCTATTAGGAATGACTGTAAACGGAAACTATTATTTGAAAATGCGGCGAGAGGTGGTGCCCCCAAATTTCAAGCGGAAAGTGCTTAGAATTTCAGTTTATGTATTTATCAGAGTATATAACTATAGACCCGAAAAGTAAAATTCTCGTAGCCTCCCTAAACATCAAAACATCCTTTGGAAACGTAGTTCTTGCATGCGAATCGCGAATCGGGCCGTTAAGACTGCACATTCAGCTGGCTGGGGTAATATACATAAACAGTGCGCGAGACTTGCATTCTATTCCGGAAAAGCGAGGTCCTTGAACTCGATTCTTAGCTACATCTCGAGCTACCTGTTCGCCATGTCGTCCTTTATCCGTTCGCATAGCCGTATGCAAAACGCATCTTTCACGCACGGTTCACACACGCACCATCTGCGCGATAATATAAGCGGGGCGTGGCTCTAGGACAAACAGATTTTCCACGGAACTTCAGCAACGGCAGGTTCCATTTCCACGAAATTGAATTTGGAAAGCTGGCTGCCTGATACGGACCGTTCGATTGTGAGTACAAGCTCCATTCAGCGGTATAAGAGTAGCTTAATAAATTCCAAAAAATTTTATATCATAAATGTGTTGCATTTATTGAGAAACAATCTTCAAAAGTAGCTTCATTTTTCGGCCGATCAAAGTAGAATGAACCCTTAAAGGCTCGTCTATGTACTTATTGTGTCTGTCTATTACTGACCGCTTCTACTTGCGTACCAGTGCTTATTCGTCAGTAATTGTGGTGGGTTCATTCAAATAATACAAAAAATTTTTAAAAATTGTGCTTGAGCCATTTAAGATGGTATAATAATCTGGCTTCCATAAGGTTCGTTCCTAAATGCTTTACTAACACTTGAAAATGTGTTGGTCAATAAATACAGTGGTATCATTTTCCGTCGTGACATTATAGTTTCCACATTACAAGACCTTTGCAAACATGAGATAGACACCAAGTGTTTACTCCTCTCATTCTGTGTGCTATTAATAAGTCCAATGGCTCATCACGAATAAATTACCATTTATGAACTGACCTTTCCCATTTTTTGGTAGAAGTAACTTTTAGCTACGCAACTGAAACTTAGAATGCATTCATGAATTTTGGAAATTATAAAGAAACCGAACATTTATGCAGCATTAAATGAATTTGTATGAAGTTAGCGAAACGGTATTTACGTGGACAAGGTCGACTTTGATTAAAAGCCTTCATTCTGCCCAGAATTGTGCTCGTTTAAAATTGAGATTTAAAGTTGAAAAGAACTTTCTCTCCGCTTACGTCGGATCGTGGAAGTGTGAAGTGCAAGAAGTGAATGTAAGAGTCGAAAAGCGCGTGCACGTGGGTGAGCGTTTGTAGAAGTGAACGTGTAGAAAAATGTGTTTCGACGCCGCCTTGAATGAAACATAAAGACTACAAAGAGAGGCATTAGAGAATACGAGAAAGTTGATACGTCGATCGTTCAGGAACTAAGAAGTTCGTGCATACAGAAAAACTTTTCCCAAGCCAACAAGGACTGGCAAGTTTAAACTTTAAAACGACGTTAGCGGTAATGATGATAATTTTATAAATGTAAAAAAAAAATGAATTTTACGAGGTAATACCGCGATGTACTGATTTAATGTAAATGAGGGCGCACCATTCAACATTTTCGGCTCCCAATCAGTGAAACTGAATGCAGCGGTTTGCTGAATTACCGTGGATCACGATGTTATCATATTGCATTTAACTTGGAAAACGATATTGCCACGGCGGAACAACGCATTGACAGAATTCAAACGCATTAAATTGATATTACGCTACACTGTACGAGCTGTTATTGCGTAGCGAAATTCTCATTAGGTATACAGGTATCTGGATTAATTTTGGTACACGCAATTCAATCAAATCTGTTTCATAGTAATGTTAACGCGTACTTTAATCATTACATTCTAATATCAGTCATATGATAGAGCAGCTAGAGGAGTATATGTAGCTATTATAAGCTACTAGTTTTACTACTGGGCTTTGCCCGGAATTTATATTCTGATTTGCTAAACAAAATTTTGTTTAGTTTTTTTGTGAAAATTTATGTGGATTAGCCAGGGGAAAAAAGCTGTGGCATATTTCGTGATCTAAGAGTTTACCGTTCGAAAGTTTTTAGGCGACAGTCAAACACACAAATGTATAAACTTTCTGCTGTATATATTAAGATGGGAGTAGACAGTAAAACGATAATAGAATATAATGCGAATTACTAGTGATATAGACATGTATGTCACAAGTTTGATTTCATCAAAGCCGAACAGCATTTTTGACGTTATTCGAAGAAATGGCAATTATACTAACTATTAATATAGATATAGAGAAGACACTATTGTCAATGTTGATTATATTTATTTAAAAAGCGTGTGGCTGTATAGAAATTTCGCAGTTTGCTTTTAAATTCTATTTTTACGTTTTTTTTTAAATAAATATTACTTCTATTATTGCAACCGATCTATACTACTCATGCATTTTTTTAATTTTCCCAAAGTGGTATAATACCTACACAAACTTATCGATGGTATGGAATAAATATAAGATTTTATTAACAAACATGGTGGCTTTATGGACATTTCGGGCAGTGTAGTGTGTAATCCAGAATCGATAACACGAATGTTAAATTTGAATTGTAATATAATGATGTCTAATGCTGTCGTATTCGTGTAGCACAATGAATAAAATTGGAAGTGGGTCTTAGTAGTCCATTGTGCATAAGCTGTGTAATATTTAAAAAGAAGAAATGCGCGGAGTCTGAATTATTTCTATCCTCTTTGTAACTCGAGACGCATGCGAAGTTAACTTTTGAACATCAGGAATTTGCCGATTTTCTGTTGTTCTAGAAATCGAAGGTGTACCGTAAAGGGAACGGATGAGGCTGTAGAAAAGTCGCTAAAAATAAAATTCATAGGCATGCTGTAATGAAGTAGCCAACCCAATTAAATAAACCGAAAGCACTAATTAGGAGTTCCGCAAACAAGTTACGTGGAGTGTGAGAAAATGGAAAGTACGAGTGGAATTTATTTCCGCTTTAAATGCAACTATTATGGGTGCAATGCTACCTCTAATCACGAAATAAAAAAATATCGCTGGAGTGGGGTGGAAAAATAAAAATGTGCCTATTCGAATAAAAAAAAGGATCATCAAAATCGGTTCATATGTTGAGGAGTTATGCGGGGACAAACATACAAAAAAAAAATACATACGAGTCGAATCTATAACCTTCTTCTTCTTGCAGTCGCTTAAAAATAATTGTATTTCATTTGTTATTATCTTGTATTGACGTGAAATAATTACATTTTGCGATTCGTATTGATATGAAATAATTACATTCTGCGATTCGTATTGACATGAAATAATTACATTTTGCGAACTTCATGCCAATTGCTCATTCTAAAATTTTGCACACCCTCTACAGGATCAAACACAAATGGGGGACGAACTTTGGGACATTCACCCTAATATTAAAATCTTAAATCTCCTACACGCGAGACACTTTTATGATTGACGATTGGTACTTGATATATCAATACAATTCCTATTTTTAGAAGCTAGTATTGCCCCTGTCAAGTGACTATATCCGAAATGCCAGTTGTGAGCCAGAAAGGTGTCTTTTGTAAAAAGGTCCTCCCTCTTTGTTACCGCTGAATCTTTTATTCCCACGCTCGGATGAATTTTCTCCATTGCGGAAGATGTGCCACTAATCGAAATCGAGCACCGATACGAAGGATTCCGACGGCGGAGAACCGAGGTATTCAGGTTGTGTAGCAAGGACGGACTGCGTGCACACAGTTGCAGAGTAAAAGTGCAGGGAAATAAAATGTAGGCTGTTACGTGGCCAGAGGCGGCTCGCATAGTCACAGACATTTTGACTATTCGTCTAACAAACGAAGTTCGCGAGCTTAGAAACTCCAAAAATTAAGAGACTTTGAGAATATGTGGACAAATATCTTGATAAAAAAAGGACCATTTTTTTCGCTGCTCGAATTTACTCTAAAGGGTTACTCTAAACGATTTATATTAGCTGCAACCCTCCGTCTGTATGCTTGGTGTTTGTTTGTTTGTTTGGTGTATGGTTCAAATCTGGCAACTCAATTTGAAAAAAGAATCTCAATAATTCGGTGGAAAAATTTCCAAATTTTTAATATTCCAATATTAATAGCGAAAACAATTGGGAATTCCCTTCTGTTTATTAATTCTGTTTTTCATGCACGTGTGACCAGCCATTTAACGACGTAAAAGCTCCGAAATACGAGGTCCAGTCGCCGCTTTATTTCGTATTTACGCGACACCTGTATTATTTTATTCCGGCTGACCGGAGAACAACAAAAATTACGCCTGGCTGCCGTGCGTCGCGTTTGTTCCGCGGGATCATTATAAAATGGAGCTGCCAAAGGCATATTCATCGGTATCTTTCGCTCGACGTTTCTCACCTACGCGTTTGTTCTGAGCATGGAAAAAGGTGGGCACGTGGGTGTACTGAGCTCTAAAGGCCAGCGATAACGACGCGAAAAACTCTGGTGCCGCGAGTCCGTATCGTGAAATACAAGTGTGCATTTGCATTGGCAGAAGACGATCGAGATATCACCTCCGATCGTTTGTTTAATCAAGTCCAGCGCAATCAATCACGCGTAAACGCCTGTGTAACATGTACGGGCCGTTACACACGGGGCTAAGGACTTTGGGAATATTTATTTAGTACTGGCTAATGCACCAGAGAACGCGCGGCGAGTGTCTGAGTTTTGACGACATTTCGCAGACTTGTACAGCAGCCGAAAATAAGTGGCAGTAATTTCTTTCTGAACCAACGACTCGTTTCGGGAGTTATTAAACCAATAACAGCAGTTTTGCTCGGGAAATATTGATCTCTCAATTTTTTAATAAATGTGGTACTTTTAAACATGGGCTCGTAAAGATTCCTTCGCCTATATTCAATGACATGTCGAGGCACCAGGATGCAGACAGCAATATGGTGCGACGCGTTTTGCGATTAATAATTGAGTAGCGTTTGATAACTTGTGCATATTTTGTTTATAGCTGGTGACTCGACTCGTTGGCCGGACAATAGTCTAATGTCTAATGGAAGCGGTACTGAAACGTTCAAAAGTAAGTGCAGTGTTTTTCAATTAGCGTCCTAAGAATACTATTAATTTTAACGAAATTATTTTCCACGAGATCAGCGTAACACGATTAAAGTCATAAATAACGATTTCATCTTGCGAAGCACAGAGTTGTTTTAATTCATGGTACTTCGTAGATGTTGTATCTATAAATGCACCTTGGAACTTTCAAATGCCAAGATGCTGTTAATTATCTACATAGAGCGGAGGGTCATTAAAGCCACTTATTAAGTGCAGTGATTTCGAAAATAGGGATAAACGAGTTTGATCGCATGATACCATTTCGTTGAACCCCAATGCGGATCTGTAAGATACGTGTAATTATATAATACGTCTATTTATGTGTAAGTATAGCAACCAAGTGCAACATAGTCATGAATTCTTAAAAAAAGATCCTGCCTACAACTTATCCTACCGTCTATGCGAGTTATAAGACATAAATTACGCAGAATGTATCTTAATAAACCGTGCCTTGTTATTATGCAGGCGAAGATATAGCACAGGTATTATCTATGTTATTACATAGCTCGAAAAAAGTCGGCGAAACTGTCCGACGTAATCACTCCATTGAGTAAAAAATTTTCTCACGGCAAAGAAAAGAGGAAAATGAGATTTACACGTTTACCCTATCATTAAAAAATTGTTTTTAATAATTGGCAGTACAAAATGGCAGTGTGTGACATGAGTTGTAAGAGAAGTCATTCAAACACGTGACACCTAGGTCTCTTGGTAAATCACGCTTTCAGTGGTTACAGTATTTTCGTTGCAGCAATGCAAAATATCTTCTGTTTCATCACATAGACATTCTTTATTTAATCTACGTGGTACACCTGATCAGGGTAACAAAGAAGCTTCGCGAGGCGTGAAATATCTAATCATATTTCAAATGTATAATATTAATGTCAATAATACGACTTTGTTACTGCAAATTACAGTATATGATATTAAATAGAAATAATACTACGACAGAAAATGTACGAAACTGTAATTCGTGGTAGAGGAAAAAGTGAATGCAACCGAATAATAAACCTACGTATTAATTTTTCGAACATTCTATCCTAGGACTTTTATTCGAATGCTTTGAAGAGTCTATTTGCTCAACGGGAAACACGTGGTGTTGTTAAAAGAGTGCAGTGGCATTTTTAATTCCATTCATACAACTTCCACGACAAATTTTCATATTAAATTTTCAAGTCGTTCTGGTGCAAAATAATCAGTTTCTTAAATTAGTGGGCGCTAATAAGTAATAACTAACAAATGCAAATAGTTTCCGATGGGTCCAAACGGACCCCGCATCTTCCAGGCGAATATTAACTCCACCCTGCCTTTCTTTCTTACCCCACTTCAGTTCCATATCACCAAACGTTCATTTCACTGTTAATTCCGTCTCGGCGAGGCGCAACTATCAACCTGACTGCCGAACCCACACCCTCGCGCCACTGTATACACATTTGTTAAAATCCTCAATTATTTGCAAACATTTCACTGCCCCTCAGGTTTCCCTCGACTCTACCGCGAAGCGTTACGTGGATATTTCCGTTTGTAAATAAATAGAAGCACCGATCGAGCCGGGGCTCTTCTTGCTCTCGTTTCTACGGCAACGATCGCGCGTTTCATACAGGATTTACAGGTTTCCTAAAGGGAATACGCCTCGGTTCAACGTACCGATTATCGCGATCCTCTTCCTCCGCTCGGGCCGAGGAATTCTTCAAGTGTCGGTAGTAGCCGTTGTATCGGTTTATCTTCGATCGACAGGTCCGATATGCTTCGGATCGATTAATCTTCGCATTGGCTAAGCTGCGATAAAGCTCCGTGTGATTTATTAGGAAGCAGGAACGCGCGGATATTTAAGAAACGCATCGCGCCAGCTTCTTTCGCGGGCGCGAGACAGAAGAATCGCGTCGTTTCGAATTCCGTCGTGGATGCGCAACAGGTTTGTTTACGCGCGCGACGATCGATCTCGCAAGTTCATCTCTGACGTCTCCACCGGGCATTCTGAGGCGAATTCAATTGTGTGGCTTAGGCCCCCTTTACACGGGCGCTTCTGTGGCTCGTGTATGGCGTTGGAATATAATACAGGGTGTCCCGATAGGACGCCGCTAATTTAAGGGAGGGACATTTGGACCGGGAATAAAAAGAGTTTCTTTCAGATTATTTGTAGAAAAACATGTGTAAGCAAATGAGTTCAGGTTTTACATACATCTAATACATGCGATGAAGAAATTACGTACATTTTTTTCACTGAAAATAGCAGATGATTGTAATAATACTGGAGCGTGAGACGACTCTTCATTTATTTGTTTAAATTACTGCCACTGTAAAACCAGAGTCATTGAACGAAAACAAAAAACGGAACGGAATTTTAATTACTATTAATGGCTATACGGTAAACCTTACAAATACACATTTTTGAAAGTAGTATTGTTTTTTGCAAGAAACTTTGAAAAAGAACGTAAGAATATGCATTCCTTTGTGCTTAAATGATACATTTTTCTTAATCCTGTTTTTTTTTTCGTTTTTCTAGTTCCACCGTATAGTCATATTAATTTTCGAAGAAATGTGCGTAATTTCCTTAATCAGAAATTTCCTCAACGTTTGATTAGTCGCGGTGGGAGAAATATTTGCCCTCCTAGATCACCGGATTTTTATCTGCAGAGGTACGTAAAACAATTGGTGTACACAAAGGTATTAGAGACTGAGGACAAGCTTTGGGAGCGTATATTTTGAGTGATAAATTTTCTACTGAAACTGGCGAAATATCTGAGCACACTTTCGTCGCATGTAAGCCTATAAAGTAAATGACCAGAATTTCCATCGAATATATTAACTTGAATCCGCGTTTAAGTGCTCTCAAGGTACTCTGTAGGTATGCAGATTCGTTAATTAAATGGCAATTGATACTTAAGCGAATAACAGGGTAAGAGGTACACGTTTCAGCATCGATCGGCAGAAGATTAAGCGATTCGAAAAAATGTACCCACCTATTCTTTAACATTTTACAAACTGACGACAAATGACCCTCGCTTACGCGTACATTCAGTTTTTATCGAACAGGTGGGCGGCTCCAATAGGCAATTAAAATTAATTCCGAAACAATTTGCGTACTTACACCGAGCCTCGGTTTTCTGCCTTTCAAGCGCTAGCAGGTAGTAAACTGTCACGCTTGATTGCATTTATAAATTATACGCTTCTTGCTCGATGTGCCTTAAGTATCATCGCGAAAGGCAAACCGTGCAGCGAATGCAACCTTAACGTATTAAGTTTGATTAATTCTGCCCGTTCGCGGAACATCTTTGGAGACCGTTCGCGCTGCAGCCAGACGATAGCGTTTTCTCTTGATGGGAGCGGCGCGCCGCAGCGGGGAAAGTAAAGTAATCTAAAGGAAATAAGAATTACTTCCTTAGCGTAGCAGCAGACAAAGAAATCCAACGAATGGTGTTTACACGTATTTTCAATTAAGCGGCCCTGGCTTAACTGAGAAGAATTGTTTTACTTCTCAACTTGTCAAGCATGTACATATACGGTTTATTTCGTACCTTTTGGTGAGGTCAAAAGGAGGCGAAGTAACCATACTTACATGCGCTTTTACATAAAATACGATACAGAGGTTTTACCATAAATATTTCTGATACAATTCTGAGGAGGATAAGTTGGGAATTGTAATACCCTTGCCTGACGTACTGTCTTCCTGTTTATTTTTGTCTAGTGATAGGTAAACAGCTAATGGTAAATAATTAGCCTACCTTCCTTTTTATTAAACGATTTTATTTAAGGGGTTATTCTACTTTGATCGGCAGGAAAATGAAGCTATTTTTATAGATTTTTTTCTCAGTAAATACAACACATAACGAAATGAATCTTTTTGGAATTTATTAAGCTACTCTTATATTATACAACAAAATTTAAAAAGAATTTTTTTAATCCGATTTAAATGTTTTTTATAGCGTCAATATGGCACCTCAAAAAGAGGTTGTATGTGACTTTAAATGAAATCGTGTAGTGCGCATAAATTAATGAAAGAAATTAATAAATTTTTTCAGTTTTTCAGCCACTTAATTCTTGATTATGTATTAAATTGATTCATCTCCTGTTATGAAATATCCTGCTCCACGATTTTATTTAAAGTCACATATCACCGTCGAAACTGTAGTGCATACAAGAAAATAAATATTTTTTATATTTTACTGCATTATTTATCAACTTAAATAAAATCATTTCGCTTAAACTTTTTGTTTCTATGCTGTCGCTTCTAAACTTGCTTCGATACATGTAATTTCTTTTTTATCAGCTTCATTCACTTAGCACGACTATTGCCTCAATGGCTATTATCTTGTCTCTTATGACAGTTATTATCAGATGTCGTGTGTGAATCACGTTGTTTGCGTTGTATTATCCGTACCTTCCCACTTCTACTCGCCACGACATTTCTCGATCGCATCAACCAATATCTATATTTCATTTTCCACTTCCTCGGTCTCTCTCGTACTTCTTCTTTTACCTTTCGCGTCTTCTTATTTCTCCCTCTTCACATATCGACTCTGTCCCCCGTTCGTTTATTCTTCCTCCTTCGTCATCGAAAGTTACATGAAAATTGTCCTGTCATACGTGACTCGTCTATAGCACAGTGGTCCTCCAATTTGTCAAATAAACTATAAAATCGTTTAAAAATAAAATATTGCTGTAGTTCACCGTCATTGTTTGCTCGTTTTGATAAACAGAGAAAAAATGAAGAATACTTTGTTGGATATTTATGTAATTAATGTTTTTTGCAACGATCTCGTTTGAAATCATGCATTGCTTCGTTTATACTTTTGGAGTTGCGTGAAATATGTAGATAGTTAAAGAGAACAAAATAGCTATTACCCCAATAGTTTTTTGCCTCACTATGGCACGCTCACTTACATGACTTTTATGCAATACAGCAGTTTCTGTTTGTTTTATATTCTAAGAAAAGAACGATGTACCTATTTCAAATTGACCCGGGAGGCCCCACAATTTTTTCAGCTGCCTCTAACTTTTATATTATCAATTTAATATTTAAAAAGAAATATTTTATTTTGCAACTATAACTAGGCTGTATTTTATATTACTTGTGAGGACTAAGGTTTTAAAATTTGACCCCACAGCAAGAGAGGCCCCAGCTTGCGTCTTAGTTCTTAAAACTACCTTCTATATTTCATCAAGATCAATAACTCAAGCCCCGTGCGCTTTCCTTAATCAGGAAACCCTTCTTACAAGCTCTTTCGCGCCACCTAGCAACGAAACAGCGCGAACCGTCAGGACTCAACGGTATAAAAGGGATCGCCGCTGAGCGACATCGACCGGCGAATTCCGGCTGACTGGGCCTTCGGTTGAGGTGGTCAGGCCCCCCGTATGCGAGTCAAGGTCACTCAGGCCCATCGAGATCGAAGCCTCGAGCGGAGCGCCTAAAGGTCTACGCACACATATCACTTCCGTAACGATTCAGTGCCGTCAGTGTGAATGGTCCCTTTATTTCAGTGTCAGTAACTGGCAAAAACGTGAACTGCTCCATCCAGGGTTGTCAACTTTTTTCGCGGAAAAATATAGTACTTTACGGCCAAATATGATAAAAAACATAGTACTACATCGTGAAAAAAATATAGTACTCTTCAGAGGCAAGTGTTACAAAATAAAACTACATTAAAACATCTTATTCTTTAAATGTATATTTTTGTATGCATTTTGCATTATTAACTAATTGTCTTCAACAAATATGTTAAAGGATTGATTGCACTGAAAGACCAAATTAACATTTTTTATGAGCGATAGGCTGGCTCTGTTTCTCTCTTCCCACCACTTCATATTCATTATAGAAAACATGCTCTCTGTTAAAGTTCAATTTCACAACTTAAAGTTCTGATGTTGCCATAAAATAAAGAAACAAGGAAAAATTGTAGAATATTAACGATGTATCGGAAATACAGTATTTTTGCGTACTGTATCTTTTTCCAACAGTACATAGTACACTAGACTAGAATATAGTACAATACTATATATTCTAGTACAGTTAGCAACCCTTCATCCCAAAACAGGGAGACTATATTTCCTATCACAGACTCTGACGGCACTGACACGTGTGCTCAGGCCTTTATTAGACGATCGACGAAAGGGAGAGCGGAGCCCCGTCACGTCTGGCTCGTACTGAAACAGACCGCCCGTTTAGCGACGCCGGATTCCGGCCACGCCGACGCGTCGGTCGAGGCGGTATAGTTCCGCGGCTGGACGCGTGCTTGCGTAAGCGAGTCAAGGTCGCCGAAATTCAGATCCGGAGAGATGAAAAGCACCGGTCCGCCCGTTCGATGCTCGCCCGCGTCTGGGCCGAGGCTCGCTAAACCAGCCGGCGTGGCACAAGTCGCCGGGCGTGTTATGAGCAATCGCGGGGACAGGGCCCCGCGGTGGTAATTTCCAGGAATCCCGGATCTCTCCGTGGCCTCGTCCGCGCTTTCCTCGCGGATGCGTGGCGTCGTTTCCAGCTCGTAAACACACCGCGGGACTGCTTCCATTGCCTTCACCTTCGGCGCTCCGTGGCCATGCCGTGTCTACAGTTGCGCGCCGGGGGACGCGTGCAACGCGCTCGCATGCTGGAAAAATATCGTCGGATCCGGTGTACCCGGTCGGGCGACTACCTGCCACGCATTGCCAACTGGTTGCGGCCTGTCCCGTGTTATTACCAGCGCTCTGCTGGCGGCCTGTGCCCCCCGCCCCCGTGCGCATTAATACTCATCGTCCATCGACCAGGTTTACGCAACGCCTCTGCGAGGACTGCTCCTCCGCGGGGCTCGTTGTTGCTTTTGTTTCGAAGTCAGCGACTGCGGAGAGGCGAGCGTCCACCCCCGTCGACGCGTAAACGCTGCGAGAGCACTGCGAGGGTGGCTCTTCGTAGGGCGCAATGGAGATTGGAGGCGCTTGGAGACGCGGAGTGGGCTGGAACGTTCGTTGCGTCTATTCCTTATTTTATCAAATGTAAAGTGGAAAAACATTTGGTGTTTCACCTTGGGTAATAAGAAAAGATTACTGGAAAAAGGCTCAGTAATCCATTCTCGTAACAAAATAGATGTTCGTCAATGTTCCGTGTTCGTGGATAGAAAGCAAAATGAATATTAGACGGACGTGAAAGCGTGCGAAACCGTGGGGCAACGTTACTGCGAAAAAATCACAGAATCCGAAAGACAAACTCCAACGCTTCGCAAGCGTTTCGAGCGGGAGCAGAGTACTGGCAGTCGGCGTGGATACACAAAGTCGCTGTGGACGAAGAAACGAGCTCGGTAAAAACTGTGCATCGCTAACAGTTTCTCGAGAATCGTTGAAAATTCGGATCCTAAGAATAAGTTTCTTTTTGTGATCGCCTCCATGACGAACTTGATTCTGATTTAGTTCTAAACTTTTCGTATTTCGAAATCTGTAAAGAATGTTAGTAATCCAACTGGAAATTACATAACATAAGACAGTATAATTAATAATGCACAGAGGTTCTTCTTAAAGTAAGATTTCTGTGCAGGGAAGGATAATTTTACTAATAATTTTAATTCCTGATAATTCAGAGATCTATTGGAATAGCGATCAAGAAAAAAGAAATTAAACATTATAGCTGAATTTCTGCTTTGCACTGTTTTCTTCTAATTTTTCAATTTTTATTATAAAATACCAAAATATGTAAGAACAGAATTACATATTTGTAAAGCGCGCTAAGCCACAAGGCGTTCGCCGTGGAGCGTCTGGCCGAAAAGAGAGGACGATCGAGGTAGGCCTCCGTCCGCAGCCGACTCGTCGAATAAAATAGTAGTTGCTAACTAGCCGAACGAAAGACCTCGTCTGTGTTTTATTAATCTTCCCCGATTCCCTTACAAATAAATACTACTGTAAACCACCTTCTTTGGCTTACTGTTTAATTATGCGTTACTTGTTTAAGCAATATATCAATTAAAAATGAAATACTTATCAATTAGCAAAAGACTAATCATTGTTGGATATCTACCAAGCTACGTCCATGTAAAATCTTATAAAAAACTGTATCACTCGGATATCAATGCTGGGGCGCTCGTTAGACCAGATTGTGTGCATCGTGCTACAATAATAATTCCAACGGGATTGGCATTGTATCCGCCTTTTTTTTCCACACCCTTGGCTTCAATTCCATTCTACTTGCGTCGTATTTCTATCAACGCTCTTATTTACGGATTAACTATTCTCTCACTTTTCGCTTGCGAGCCTTTTCCTTCTTCTCTTCCCTTCTATTTTTAACCTGCTCTCTTCGCCATGCTTCTTTCTGTTCCTACTTTGGCTTCGCCCCTCTAGCCATTCTAGCTTCGTTCTATTTATCACCCTCTCATTTTGCCATTGACTTTCCGATTCGCCCTCCGATATCTACACGGTGCTCCAACATTTTTCGATTAGGTAAACTCTGATAGAAGAATACTTTGCCTAGATACACTTTTCCCTTGATTTAAGGGAAAACACTCAAGGGCGCTAATTTTCTGCCCCGCTACTCTTTTTACGATACCACTGTACCCCTGAAAGGGACTACACCCTGCGTATCACTGTGCCCTATACATCTCGCCTATCTGTTTATCCTCGCCCCGGCCACACTGGCTATCCAACTTATGATCGCGGTGACCTCGGCTCAGTGATCCGGCTTCGAAATAAATTCCGTGTCGCGCGATTAAGCTTCTCGCACAACCGATAACGGAAGTGTTTCGAGCCGCCGACCTACTCCCACGACAGTGCGAACACCGGATAAAATGAAAAGTACGATCGCAAGGAGCGGGCTGACTCTTTCGACACGCCGCGCCGGATACTTGCGATCAGTTCAAGAATATCTCTCCAACAACTTTAAACTACATAATCAGCTGCTATATACGTATAGTTATTCGTAGCGTATTAATATGTGGACTGGCAGCTCGCAAAAGTATCCGCCCACCCCATACGAACAATATATATATTTTACTTTTACTTAAGCAATGTTAAAGGGCGTTTTACTGGATTTCACAGTAGGAACATTGACTACTAATATTGGTCGTAGTTGTAATTTTATTTTGCATCCTGCACCTAAGTGTTCGCGAACATTTATCGTGCTACAGGACTAATTACACACGGTATAAGTTCGTCCTGTACTTTTGCATCGATTATTTACGCGATAACGCGCGTTGAAATAACCATTTCATTTACGTTGACCTACTTATCGTTGGTTTTCGTAAATCCTGTTCAATGCTACAAGAAACTCGATGTAAATACATGCATCGGCATGCCTTTTCACGGATGCTTTTTACGTGACATTGTTCTTCGATCGCCAAGACGAAACGCAATTTAATGTCACGCGCAAATCGACACGGGATCCTTATAAATAATCATATTTACGTACATCGGAATTCTTGGGCTACAGTGGGACCCGTGAATGGTCGCCTGGAGCGAGATATTTGAATAATATGTGCAGGACTTGTAACATGGGACGTCCTTGCACGCGTTTATACACATCCTCGCCAGCATCCGTTCCAATATCGAGACGTCGAAAAAGCATTCCAACGTTTATTAATTAGATACGAACGCTGAGATTTTCGACACTGAATATTTGAAATTGTTTTTGGCACGATCCTTTCTCGAGTTTCCCACTTAACGGCATTCTGATTTCTACCGCGGTGAAAGAGAAGATAAGGCCTCGTATAAAGTGTTTTAGAATTGTAAGTGTGAAATCAATTGATCGGTAGAACTCTTAGAAAGCAGCTGTTTTAGTAAATATATGTCTAGAAATTAATCGTCGCAGAGACAGTCGACGTTCTTATTTGCAAGCTTTCACTACTGTGCTTGCATTTCTCTCATTTCTCATATTTTTAGTTGAGCGTGTTAATAAATAATGTACGATTTGAAAATGTGTACGTTTTTTATGGGCCGATTTTCATTTACAATCTAAAGGGATGCGAATAATGAATGTAATTAAAAATAATTAAAAACTGGCGGGAATGCACTTCGAGGTTGCACGAATTTATAGCTCATGGAAGACAGAAATCTAGTCATCAAACAATTTTCAGTTATAGAATTTGCTTGTAACTATCATGGAAATGTGACATTTTCTCGCAATAACCTCGAAGTGATAGAATAAAGATTTTAGATTTGCGAAGGTCTGTTCCAAGGATGAGACTCGTGGAATTCGCTAGCGAAGTCGCATAATTTGGTCTCAAAGCCGCTGCTGTCGCGGAACTCGGTCACAATGACAATACTGGGATCGCAGAAGTCGGGCATGAGGACATTACCGTCCTAGAGCTCATCTATGAAAGCTGACATCATAGAATTTAACCGCGACGGCTGTAGAATCTCCTAACTTAATATAAATGACGATAGAGAGAAGTAGTTCTCCTTACTGACATCAGCGAAGACGCGAACCTCCACGGAAGCGATACTGGAATCGCAAAATTCGAGCCCCTTCGCCCTGCAACCATGCAATTTCGTTGCGACGCCCTTCAGTTAAAATTCAGCTTCGGTGACCTGTGTTGGGGTAAAATTCGAGTCATAAACCTCGGCGACGATGACACTGATGTCACAGAACCCGATAACAAGGCAAGAAGAGTAACAGACCTTGATAACAACGACACTGAATCCATTGAACCCAGCCGCGATAATATTGAGAGCCTTACAAGTTACAAGACGATTGCGTCGACCTTGAGTCGTGGCACGTACTTGTACAAATTATGGAAGGCGCGATAGTGACTTTTTTGGGTAATCGAAATTGTTGAGTGGCCAGCTTTTAGCCAACAATCATTCGTCACTAATTGCGAGATATCACCCTTATAAGGGCTTCGCAGCATCTGTGTCCAAAACACTGACTAAATTCGTACAGCGTCAGACTTACAAGGGAAGTTGGGCAACCCGAGAATTCAAAAAAATTTGCAACATTGTGTGCAAGTAGAGTAGATAATTAAAAGTACTTATCGAAAAATCCATATTTTTCAAGTTACCCCCATCACCAATCCTTAATTCGATAATTATTTTTACGCGGTTTTGTAGATAATATCGCTAAATATATGTATAATCAATCTACGATGTTTCGGACACGGGTTACCACCGAAACGAATCAACAATTTCGAATTTTCTACGTAACTAATATTCAATGAAGCCAGGTAAGCACACTGAAATCGTTTAGAAACAATTACCCGTGGAGTCTGCGCGGCACGATTGCATCTGCACACTTGATTGACGCAGGCTAATGAAGCCACTATTGCACTAGGCGGATTTAACAAGAATAACGAACGTCAACGGTGGTTGCGAGAGCTGCGAGTGGCCTGGCGTAGCCGCGTAGACACTGCCGTGAGAAAAAAATGGCTCGAGCGAGGAGGGAAGAGGCGGTGAAGGTGAAGGAAGCAAAAGTAAAAGCGGTTGGTGCATCTCGAGTGGAATCGAGCGATAGGGTCGCCGTGCAGGAAAGGAAAGAGCGATTGCATCCCAACAAAAGTGGAAAACCGGCTCAGCTGCAGCCTCCGCGGTTGCATACGTGCCCGTGCACTCCTGTTATCTAACGCGTATCGCAACCGGTCCTCGAAGAAGCCGCGGAGGCTCACCATCACTCCCGGCCGCGGTGCCATTTGTTACGATTTATCGCGAATTAACGAGGGGACACCTCTTCCCACCGTTTCCAGATGTTGACCTTACATCGCGGCGGAAATTTCGCGGGGGAAAAAGCGCGCAGGGCCCCACGGCCAGTGAGGAAAGATTTAGGCCCTTTTCACTATCTCGCACCGAGACACTTTTGTGGCAACTGGCGCTTCGGATAGATAGTAGGTGCACAGTAGTGGTCAAAAGAAAGTTTAAACTGCGAATGGTAATAGAAGCTAGGTAGTTGCATTATGTAGCATAGGTTGGGGGTTTCCACCCTCGTCATCCCTTGCGTACTCCCATGCTAGTAGGGACAAAAGATTTAGTTACGGACGCTTGAAGTACAACGTGGGCGGTCTTTATTTAATAACGATTTTATTTAGCTTCGATCCTCTGCATGTTTGGTTCAAATCTGCAAACTCAATTTTAACCCACTTCCAACTATCCGATAGACTTGAAACTTTGCAGGCGTGCGTAGCTTGGATGACAATTCAAAAGTATGAAAAAAGGGTAATAAATATATGAAATGTATTAAAAAAATCCACAAACACTAAACACTAGAAATTAAAGAAATATATAAACAAAATTTTTAAATAAAACGGTTTTAAAATGCACCAAAAAGTAAAGAATAATTGTTTTCTTGTACCACAATTACGATGGTGATATGCCACTTTAAAGAAAATCGTGGGGCAGGATATTTCATAACAGGATACGATTCAATTTAATACAGAATCGAGCCTCGAAATGAGCGATGAAATATCCTGCCCTACAGTTTTCTTTAAAGTGACATGTCACCATCGTAATTGTAGCCCCAAAAAATAATTTTCTTTTAGCTTTTAGTCTATTTTAAAATCGTTTAATTTATACGTAACAGCTAATATTACGCAGCTGAGCGGTAAGAGATTAAAGAATAAGAAAAATATAAAAATATAAAACTCTCTCCTGCGAAAAGGCACTTACAGACACCACCTGATCCTAATAGAACCGAAGCGACTGAAATTCATACTATGCACACAGTACATACCGAATGTAAATAGTCCCAGAATTAGTTCTCGCGGACGTTAATCGGGAATATCGTTCGTTCCACTTAAAAAGGAAATTGAATGTACTTCTTGATAAAATCGAAGATTTCCTGAAGCGCCATCTTGCAACCCCTTTATCTGGAGAACGAGCCGCGCTAACAAGGATCTAGCTGGCCGGGCTGAAATTACTATCGCGGGGGAACTGGTTCTACGGTTGGTTTCGTAGGCATATGAAATTGAGCCGCGCGTCCCCGGTATGCCTCCGTTCTTACCCGTGGCGATATTCGTTGTTTATGCAAATGCATGCGAGCGCGTGAAAAGTGAATTTTACGAGTTTCAATCGCGGCCACCAACGCGTTCGAACGCATTCCGTGAGCCAACTGACCGAGACGACCGACGGGTGTTTGGCTCGCGGCACTGTCGCAATGCACGCCTAACAAGGAAACGTTACCAACCCGAAAATTCTGATTCCAGGCACTGAAACCTCGTGCGAGCGTAGATCATATTTTAAAGTTTGGTTCTATCTCGCACCGTTACGAAGTTATACTATTAGAAAAATGAAAAAAAATGCGATGACTTTAAGGGTTCATTTCATCCCTTCGGTACGAAATTCCGCAGAAAAAGAAAATCGCTCCTACATTCACGCGATGTTTCAGTGAAATCAGAATTTTTGGGCTTGCAAAGTTTCCGTGTAACGTGTAATTGTGCCTTCGAAAATTCCGCCCGAATGATTCGGCAACCGGAAGTCACGACCCGGACGAACGTTTGTAGGTTGACGTCAGGCGTCAATGATATCGAATCGATGGGTGGAAATTATGAAATAGGCGGCTTGATAGCCGCCTGAAATAAAAAATTCATAGCTCATTTTAAACATAATGAATGTGGTTATCGTCCCTCGTCCCCCGACGCAGAAAAATTGGAATTTTTTAATTTGCCTGTGTCCTAATATTCATCTGACAATTGTATTATTTTGATAAAAAAGATTATAATAAAGGATGATCCAAAAAAATGAATCTTTAATTTTCTATCAATTTGTAATGCTTCCTTGCTTTGCAAAGAAGTAATTACGTTGAGAATGTGCGAGAACGTTGCTCGGAGAAAGTGCAACTTTAAGAAGAAGAACGTTATGAGAAACGTTTGAGATTCTCGAACCTCACTTATCGTCTCGTTCACTGAACGTCTATTTAGAGCATTGAGTAACGATTGGAATC
The DNA here is from genome assembly GCF_050908995.1 of Andrena cerasifolii. Taxonomy (NCBI): domain Eukaryota; kingdom Metazoa; phylum Arthropoda; class Insecta; order Hymenoptera; family Andrenidae; genus Andrena; species Andrena cerasifolii. Next base: position 8,923,058 of record NC_135124.1, on the reverse strand, counting down.
CAGAAACGTTGGAAATAATCGCATTCCTGTTCCTTTACGTAGGCAGCATTTCCCTTTTTCGTTAAATCCTTGAACCGTTTTATGTGCCAAATAACTGGAATGTTGCCTCCTGTCCATTAACAAGAACTTTATCGCGAAACTCTCTCCTGGCGGCGAAAACGGTTCTTTTGGCCCAAACATCCGGAAATTCGCCTAATAATATCGAGCCAAAGGACACCACGATAAGGAAACCAATTTTTGTTCTCTATATCTCTCCTTTATAGCCTGAATTACATTTACTGTTTAATTTCAGCTGCTTTACGTTCACTTCTACCTTTATTGAATCTAAAATGCTTTAAACTTTATTCATCTCGATATAAATTTTATTAAGTTCGAAGAGAGATTTTTGTCGAAGTTATACGCGTTTATTAAAATGAAAGTCCTCCGAAAGATAGCTTCCCCAACCCCTTCAGATATTTTCGAAGAGAATACGTTGAAATCCTAACAGATTTTTTTTATAATAACATATTATAAGTCTGTAGCTATCACATAGTTTAGGAAATCTGCCTTCATTTTGTAACATGACATTATCAGCACTTGAAAGACCTAGATTCATAGTGGATTTATTTTTTGGACATCGCGTTATTAAGTGTTCTCAAATTTTACAACTTTTTACATTAGATATTCATCCTAGAAAATTTAGGCTACTCTGGGGAAATACAATCTCATTAATCGTACCTATGTGTATAAATAACACTGTTCACTTCATACATTTAGATCAAGAGTTACCAATCATATTTGTAACTAACTGCTATCTTCTTCATTTTAGTTTTGTGTGTGTACCTTTACGTATTCTTTGCTTCTACTCTATTTACGTATTACTTGTATAATTCTTTCTCTAATCTGCGCTTCATTGCTCAGTGCACATATGACTGTTTTTCGTATTTATCAAAGGGCTTCCGTTTAACTAACTAAATAAATAATAAATAAATGAGCATAAGCACATCTCCGGCTTCCTCTCCTAAAATTACAAAGCCCCCATATAAAAACCGAACTGAACAGAAAAATTATCCTCTACAAAATCACTGTTCGACCCTACTCTTGCAGGGTAAGATATAAGACCGCAAAGTATTAATAATGGCGTATGTATAAATGAAGTTTATGCATGAGTAAGGCTAGATCTAAAAAGGGCTTGAGTTGATTTCTGCGCCGCACGAGAGCAAACAATGAAATTGGAAAACCAAACGAAGTAAGGGAAAAAACGTCGTGGTGTAGAAGTTTTGCATAATAGCGAGGCGAATGAGAGGATTGGCCGAGAGTCGCGTTCGACACGGTCGCGGCAATTTAACATTGCTGCAAAGCCCGGACGCTAATTGATCGAATGCTTTACCCAGCTGGCAAAAACTAATAGAACGCATAAATCAGAGAGCAACGAGCTGTGGCATTCGGCGAATGCCAGCGTTGCAACACAATGCTTGTGTCTGTGTGTATCGGAAATTTGCAGACTTTTTTCCAACCACGATCCACTTGGCAGATGCATGATAACCGTAAAAATTGCATTAAGGATATTCACCGCTGCAGAACTTACAACTAAATTTTTTTCCTCCTTCGTACACTTCTGTTGCCACTTGCTAGCGTACCTAATTGCAGAATTTTCTGTGCATGATTATGGCTGTAAATAAATAAATCTAACATATGTAGGGGCGATAATTTGAAATTCAATAAAATGTTGCGTTCAGTAGCTCTATTTCTATATGTCAATCTATATAATGATAATGATCTATAACTACTGTATTAAATTCATACTGCTTGGTTCATTCCAGGTTCATTTCAATTTTGTGGAAACACTCTTGCCTAATTTTCTGCATAATTTTTTTTTATAATACCGAAAAGGTTCGCTTGATTTAAGATAAATCTACTGATCATCAATTTAAAAGTTGATAATATGATTAAATTTCTTTACCCTTGACAATTTCCATTATAATGTACCTTTACGAAAGTTTGTCAAGGTTTTTGTTATAAAAATCCTATCTAAATATTTGTGTCTTAAAGCATAAATGATGCTATATTAGTCCTGTGTTAAATTAATTTTTCAGTATATTTCTTAAAAACAATTGTAACGCGTACGAAGGTTACGCTTTTTGCACATTACAACATCCAGAGGTTATACATAGGATTGGCTGTAGGAAATAGCGAGCATAAGTTAGGCTTAGGATTATTCGTCAAAGTTCTCTCTATTCGAATATTTCAACTGTCAAGGTACTCGAAGTTTATTTAATAAAATTCGAATGTTACAGTATTCGAATCAGGATTGCATTTGAATACCAAAACTATCGAAAATCATCTGAATTTTCAAAGAAGGATTCTTGTAAAGAATAGTTGTGAGTACAGTTATTCGAATACACAAACTAGAAAAACAGCTACAAATGTACAAATAAGCGTGAGAAGGTGATGAATTTTATTCGCAGAAAATTGTTCTCGTCAAAGAAGATTTTAACTCTACTCTGGCAGTAACCCCACTCTTTTCTTGCCATTTTCTTGTCTGCTTTTTAAGTGAATAAAATCGGTGAAACTTAAATAAATTTAAATTGCACATTAAGAATAGCCGAAGAATATAATTGTAGAAAAAATAAAATTTTGTAATACACATAAAAATAAAAAATAAATATTCAGTAAAGTTGACTAAACAACGCATTACAAACTATGTACGTAAACATTGCTATATTATGTACCATAATAAATTGGAGGTAAAATTAGAATAGTGACAGCCCTGGACGCGTTAGAAAATGATCCTCGCGGCTAGCTGGCGCGGGGGATGGTGAAGCTGGCGCGTTCTCCAATTGAAATTGCGCGGCGGGCAAATTGAGAGATTAAATGAAAATTAATAGAACGGCCTAGCTTTGAAACTGCGAAATTCCTGGAACGCGTGCGGTGTGTGGAACAACTGGAGCAATTCAGCTCTCGGCACTGTGGAATTGCAACAGCGTTGCATTCGAAATTTTGCGGCGACCTTGCGTAACGCGGCTGCGATCGGTTTAGCATTTGGGAAATCGTTAGTCGAAACGGTGAAATTTATTCGCTCGCGTTGCACCATTGCTTCGCCTCGCAGTTCCTTGTTCCGACCACTTTTCCTTTTAACTGCGCCCTTCCTCGAGCACACCGCCGGCAAATGTTAACGGAAGACACGCAATTTGAAGGAATCAACGGAGATTCTCGGTGGAAGGAGAGTGAGAAGGTTTCAACGCGGATAAGACGAGAATTATTGCGGCCTCTGCGTAGAGAAAAGAAACGCTCGTTTCTCGCTGTAAATCGAATTAGACCCTGGAGATTTTCTGCGAAGACGTCTGGAAGCTTCGCGCTCCCCTTGCCAACGAGGCGCTTGAAATTTTGCAGCCTTCTCGCGACAATTCGGAATTAAAGTTACATGCTATATACGTCTTTTAATCACTTTGTACGAATTGTTTTCTTTTTCTTTTCGCTTCTTAACGCTCTATGTTTGCAGGCAGAGGCTGATTGTTAAGAGTATCCTTAATGGTAGTTTCCTTGTGGAGAATTTTTAACGGTGAAATGGATTGAGAAGGTAATTGGAGAATCCTGCAGGGAAGGTAATTATGATGGGAAACTTCTGTCATTTTTTGCTCCAATCAAAGTCTTTGCGAAACAGTCGACAAGAAACTGTATCCGTTTGTATACCATTTGGAAGAATCAGTTTATAATCACACTAGCAACTCAATATCATAGTAACTATTAAGTATTGTAATAAATCTCTGGAGGGCGTCTTATTAGAAATTGTGTATCTTTATTTAATGCTTGTTCGAATCAAATAAAAAATCCAATTAACACGACAATAATAGAAAAAATACCTGACGAAACAGGCAAAAAGAAGTACTCTTTTGCTAGTAACATTCTGTTTGTTTTATCAGTAATAATTACTCAACGTTAACTAGGACATGCCGTAATTATGTCAATGTTACTCATTTGTTTTTCATAATAACCTCTACTTGGAATTCATTAAAAAAGAGATAACACAAATGATAAAGGCAGACGCAATTTCACCATTAGGTCTGGGTTAGACGAAAATAGAAACCATTTTGAATATGCAAATAACTTTGTTCCTCATTTTAGATGGACACGAAAGACGAAATCGTGCTCACCGTCACTAAATGTATTGATTTTTTTTAAACCGGTATACTATATTACATTTGAAAACTAATAAAAACATTATACAAAGATTCAAGATACACAGTGTTTTTTTCTATTAAAAAATATATCACGAATACCACCTGTTTTTTGGATCTTGTATAAATTGGGACCAATAAGTGCACCATTTTCCAAAAAAGATCAATTACCTTAGCACGACTAATTACTGCAAATATTTCCCATACAACAATCCTAAAACAGAACCAACTAAAGAAGACAACAAGCAAATCACTACCATGAAAATATTCCTAACCCGAAAATTCTGATTTTAACAAAACTTCGTGTGAACATGGAGCATATCAGAGTATAAAAGGAGCAATTTTCTCCCCGGAGAAATTCACTCTGAAGGGGCGCAATCAGCCCTTAAAGTCATCACGTTTTTTCGTTTCTTCTTTTAAATATAACTTTGTAGCGGTGTAAAGTAGAACAAAGCTGTAAATATAAGAATTGTTCAGTTTTTAACGCTCTATCAGGCTACCAAAAGAATAATAAAGTTATATTAAAAAAAGAACGAAAAAACATGAAAACTTTGAGGGCTGATTTCACTTTATTTCCTGAATTCCCTTCAGAGTAATTTCCTCAGAAAAAAATTGCTCCTCGCATGCTCCGATATGCTCTGCACCCACGCGAAGTTTCAGTGAAATCAGAATTTTCGAGTTGGGAGTGTTCCCCTGTAAGGCGATTTAAAGTGAGGTGGTCAAAATTAATTACGCAACGACGGCCGGAGAATGGCGCGCCCGCGACCGCACCGTCGGCCAATCTAAATTCCAAATTACCAGTTCGAGAAGCAAGTTTAACTGCACGATACGGTAGCGGCTTATGATAAAGTGACATTCGTTCGCTACTAGCGGCGAGTGTTTAACCCGTTGCCAGTTTCTTACAGCTACGCGGGCCCCCTCGAAAGGTTATTTCACTCGCTCTGATAAAGTTTATCGTTACATAATTCGTTAACCGGCGAGAAACAAGCTCAGGTTTTCCTCGCGCGATTCTTTGCGAACGCCTTGTGCCGCAAAACTGACTTCCATGGTGTGCGCCATGACTTACACTTTTGAATGAAATTGCTGGTACAGTGCGCTGTTTAATACACAGGTGTGTTCCACTATCAGAGAAATTGCTCCTGCTTATTCCTTTCGCGTGCAGTTTTATTTATAATATCGAACAAATGATATGCAACTGTATAATAAATCTGTGTTTTATAACTACTTTGCGCTTGGTCAGAAATATTGGCGCACCCATGAAAAATTTACTTCCCTTTGTATTGCACATAAAAATATTCCGACAATATTCCCAGAATATCCAAAAATCGTAGGACCAGTCTAAACTCACAAATTCACCATGGCGAAAGAAATTAAAAAGTCACCTACCAACTTGCAGTCGAATGTTTCGTTTTCGAGATGTATGTAACAAAAGTTTAAGCAGCCAACTCCCGGTGGGCGTTATTTAAATATCGACAGCAAATACACTCACGCACGGGAAACGTAACTTAACTGTTATGTCAGTATGCAGCCCAATGGGCCCGGGTGCCGAAGAACTTTAACGAGTACGAACTTTAACTTCACTCTCAAGGCACTTAAACTTTGACTTTTCTCTCGACATGCTATCAGAATAATATTCGAGACAGTTCGCCTCCTCCTTGCTGCCTGAATAATACGCGCCGACTGCTCTAAGCTACACACGTCCGGTTACAAACGGATATTGGCAAAACTTGAAATAGTTTGAGGCAAAGTACTGAAATGTAAAAATGATTTTTTTATGTATTATTAATTATTTATTTTATTTAGGAATATTTATTCCTAAAACCTGAAATATTTCCATAAGCAAACACTGTTTGAAAGTACTATTTCATTTAATGCTTAAATCAACTACTATTATAAGAAGCTATTTCATTAAATGCTTAAATCTTGCTTCAAAAATGCTAAATGCTTCATTTATGTCCATTACCCTGACAATAGAACCTCGTTTGTTTATACACCGGTTAACCGAATAGTTGAAAAGTGCTATCTTAGTACTTGAAATAGTAATTCGATTAGAAAAAGGGTAATTCCACGAAATTAATATTGCAAGAAAATAACGGAACATTTTACAATAATGAAAAGTCCCATGAAACAGGAAACTATGTTCTTAAAATAAATATATCTGTAGATTCTAAAATTTTCATACGCTTAAAAACAATTTAAAACGCGAGCGAATCTACGAAAATTCTTGCATGAAAAAAAATATACGTGACTTGGTAGGCCAAAATTAATTGTAAAAAACGAAAACGTGCCACGAAGGAGATTATTAAATTTACAACGCTTGATCTATAAACGCAATATTGCACATTTCCGAATAACATTTCTGCGTGTTAAAATATAATCGCCCGATATAATTTGAACATTGTATTCGTCCATTAAATTCGATAATCCGGCTTGCAGTCCGCACTGCATTTTTTTTTATTACATTTCAACAGATCCAGCAGCTGCAAAACTTATAAAATACGATTAAGTAGTTTCAGTGATATAAATCCTTTTCTTCACCTCGCTATGTTTTATTCGCCCCAGCAATGTAGTACATTTCCCAGTCTTTCGACATTCTGCTGTTACCCCGAACACACACATGCGCACATTCTGCAACGAGACAGGCAGAAAAACGAAACTTTGCTCGAACGAATAGTCTTTCCACAAAGTGGCCTTGGGAACAATTACGATAAGAACTTTTCTCGCTTTGCAGGCTAAATTAGATACAGTCGACACGTTTTATTCATGAATATGCAATTAGATGGTCACACATTACGTTCCTTTATTATCACCGCGATTGGAAACGTTAAACCTTTCGTGTCTGCGTCATTGTTGCGGATACTCTCGGTTATATAATATGTAAAAAAAATCATGCGTTTTATCATTTCTAGGAAGAGGAACGAACAACAGGTAGTGATAGCTGGGGGGGAAAAATAAAATATCAGACGCGGCGACAATGCAACAAAACACGCAGGTGCATGTCGTGGATAATTATTGTTAAGATATTTCATTTTTACGAGCGCTTCGCTGTACCGACTGCAATAATATTATTATGTACCTTATCAGCCGCGATGCTTATCGCTTCTTGTTAAAAGGGTATGAATATCCTTATCTACTTTAGCTACATCCAATTTGCGTTTATTTAACACGACAGCTGAACGTCCGTGGAGACTTCAGCATTCAGCGAGCAGAACGTTCACTTTGCGCTTAATCCTGCCAAGACTCGGAATACTGTTACGTTATACTTCACAAGCATAGCACTGCTCTTTTTTACATTGTGGCACTCTCGAGAAAATGCCTGGTTTCTTTGACGTTGGATTAAAGAAGCATTCCTTTATAACTGGGACTGTTTTTTGAAGAAGAAAGTTAGCGTGTCATATTCTTTTGCAACTTCAGAAGGAAGTGCTCTATGAATTTAAGATTTCAGACAGACGAAGTCAGAAGTGATTTCGATTGCCAACGGAGTGGCGGTATGGAAGATAGAAATCTTTAAAAAAAATTGGTAAACTTTAGAGGGGGTTGTTACTCTAGTGTAACTGCCCGCTTTTCAACGCCATCTTCCGGAATTTATTTAACAAAAAGTATAAGTTTATACTGTCCGGCGTTTCTCCTGCATATTAAGATATGTTTGAAGTAATACTCAGAATTTTTTTAGCTTTTTTTATCGCATATTTACATAGATATACTCGGGGGTGAAAGCTTCTTGAAAATAATTCTTCTCCATCGGGGGAAGGTTTGTTGACTGTTACAGCCATCTGAAATGGAACAACTAAGTTTTATTTCAGAGGTCGCCTAAGAATAAAAATTTGCGGAATGACAGCATTTTGAAAAAATGTTCGATTTTTACTAAAAATTTAGATGTTCTCGGTCTGTGAAATTAATCTTTTAAAATATAGAAACTCGTCCGTGGTTCCAACCATAATAAAGCAAATAAACCTTTTCCATTTTTAGATGACTATAACAGTACCCACACCATCGCCCGACGGGAAATAATTGTTTCGAAGAAGCTTGCGCCACCGAATTTGTACATCTTTGTATATATGAGATAAAAAAGCTCAACAAAATTCTAAGTATTACTTCAAACATACCTTAATATACAGGCAAAAAGCTGGTCAGTATAAACTTATAATTTTTGCTAAATAAATTCCCGAAAACGGACAGCTACACTACTTGCAATTAGTGGAGGGAAATCGAGAATTCAGGACGAACCATTGAAACGCAGATATCCTCAGGGTTTACATGATATTTATTTTCATGTTTTATAGGTAATCCTTATAACATTTCTTACATATGGGAATATGAGATATATCCATGGGCAAGTCGGAGAAATAAAAAAAGAAATTAATCGCTGCCCACTTACGCACCCTTCGAGTATCGTTCAAAATAGACAGTTCTCTCTTTCTCTCCCACCCTCGCACACGTGTTACTTACACTATAGATACAGTGTAGTTTCCCCGCATTTTTTTTTAATTTTTTCATTAATGTACAAACGGGTAATGCAACGTTAATATTATCGCCGTAATTATTATTCCTAGTGAATCGTCGATTAACAGTAAAGATTGTGATTTTTATACACTTCGTGTGCGTGCACCGTTGTCCTCATTTACATTTCACCCCTTCTCCCTCCACAAACATACACCCTCCGCCCATTTTTTGCCACGTGCGTTCGAAAACGCGCCTTAAGGTCGACTCGAAGTCTTGAAAGAATTTTCTTCTCGGGCCAGAAGCGTCGTTCCGAGTGCCACTGACAATTTGAATTCGTGGATGGACCTCGCGAGGACTTCCGGTCGACCTCGATCGAATTTTACGCCTCCTTTCCGCGACGAACTCGTGATTTCTTCTGAATGAAGTAGGAAATTGTAACACTGCAGCATTCAGATTTATGGTAAGAAAGACACCTCGTGCATAAAAGCGCGAATGAAATTTGAATAAATCGATGACCTTCGTTCGAAGTTGCTTCAGACGAAAAAGGGATTGAAATTTTATAATTCTACACCTCTGTGGCTAGAATTCCATTCGAACAAAAATGTAATTGTTTGATTACACTTCTCGGGAGAACGTGCTCCGTACTCATCACTCTTCGCGTGTATGCTGCCCGCAAATTCTTGCAGCAATACAGCTGCAAGAAAAAGTAATATTCCGCAGAAAATTTATACTAAAGTGCACTGCGTAATTATTCTGCATGGCACGCTTTGATTACATCGAATGCCGGCCTTATTCGCTAAGAGCTCGCGACTCGGGATCCCCCTCGCGGCGAGCCTTTAACGTAGAGGGAGCACGAGCGATCGATAGATCATAAAGGAGGTGTTTTCGTAGGGAGCACGTGGTAGTTTTAATTGAAGATTTCGTTCACGTTTCTTCCGCATCGCTATCTCGCCTACGTGGGGTTTCGTTACATCGAGTTTTCATTATTCGAAGACGTTAAAGTGCCGCGGGAAGTCGAACACCTAGCATCTCCATTTTCACGACAAACAGAAAATACGGAATACTAAAATATATGTTATTTATATATGTCACACTTTTTCCTCGTTTTATTCACGCGAACCACACTGCACTCTCCAACTCGTGTACGCACAGAGATTTAATCTCGAAGTGATTAATTCGCCAAGGTCGTGCGCTTATTGTGCACGTCGAAGTAACGAGTGCAAACCCATGTCTGAATATAAAAGCCCCTCGCCTTTCGCAAAATACACGATACTTCGTTACGAGGCTTTCATAAACAATAGACAGTTTGTAGAAACGATTCGTTTAAAATGCACTTCTTTTCGCGAAAAATAAACGCATCCACTCATTGCTACTGTGATAATTAAATTAAGTATCCTCAATTCACGAATGATTTTAAACTCGTCCTAGTTTCTTTCATTCGATGTGAATCAGCCTGTTACCCACGTTTCGATTGATTTCCCGGTGAATCGTGCGACGTGCAACGTCCAGGGCGAGGCTGCACGTCTCAACAGAGGAAGAGACTGCGCTTTTTGTTCGCGATGAACACGCACGAGTTCGTACTTTCACAACGAATCTATGAATTCGTCTTCGCCCATAGACCGAGCTCATACAAAGGAGCGCCAGGCTCGTGCTGCACAGTGGAGCAACGGCTGGAAACGAACGGAACTTCCGCCAGATCGGAACTATTTGTTCTCGTTTAGCTGGCTCACTCCGTCGCGCAAACGTCCGAGAAAGATTCATTAATGATCGTCTCCTTTCAACGATTAACCCCGAGGGGCTCGTTAATTTATTTCTTTGATTCTTAGCTTCGTCGTTTTTACAGTCCAGGCTCGTCACCTTCTGTGTGCAAGAGATCGTGGGAGAATCTGGCATCACCGAGGGTTTCGCGAAATAATGCAAGTTACGTAGATGGTTCTTACAGCAATTTGGCGCCCCTAGGCTAACAAGCGTCTGCCGCCCTTTCTGAGAAATATCGTCACATATTTTAATTTAAAAGAGTCGGGACAATTTCAAAATTAATTCAATATGGCAACTAGCACATGATTTATGAATTACTAATTCGCTACATAAAAAAGTGAATGGTTTTTAAAGTTGTCGCAAGCCTCTGTGTTTAAAACTTTCTCAATTTCTTTCGCCTAAAATTTGTCGCTCCCCAAAATTTGTCGACCTAGGCTGCAGCCTACTATTACCAAATTCGCCACATTCAGGATCTGTAACACTACGAGTGGGTGGAAACTTGTATGACAATTACTCACAAAAGTATCCGTCCACCCTACATGTCCCATACTTTAAATGTTAAATCGACTTCAAAGTAAGAATTTGCAATTTCAATTCACATTAATATAAACCTTGACAAATGGTACCTACACTGTTTATTTAAAAATGTATTATTCGTGGAAGTAGCAGATCGTGCAGAAAAATATTCGCCCAAATTCAATATTTAATTTATACTAATGTAATTACAATAAGTTAATATTCTTGTAATATTCCTGCGATTTTATTACTATGCATAGGTTCAACTAATTTCCTGCGAAATTTTGGCTTATCTTGTTCCATTCTTCTAGCAAAATTTCTCTGAACATGTTCTTTGGGAGATGGTACTAACTAAAAATATATTAATCAAGGTTTATACTGATGTAAATTATAATGGGTAATTCTGAGTTTCACATTAATTAAATAAGTAACATATGTTATACGCAGGGGTGGGTGCATATTTTTGTAACTGTAGGTTTTACTACAACGAATTGCTTTCAATTTTCTGCTCGCTGTGATTAGTCTGAATTTTCGAAAATAGACATTTTAACTAATATTTCAAAACACTCAGTGGTATCACACATTGAGTTTATAAGTATTCAATGTAGCGAAGAATCAGTTCGAAAACAGCGACAAGTCTCCGAGCAAACAGTCAACACTTTTACCGGTGTTTGTATATGTATAGTTCATAAATTTTCATGAACATCGCAAATGATATTCGCTGAAAGGAATCGTAGCCGGTAGGAGGCAGCATTCCAGAAAGGAAGGGACGCAATGTGGATCGAGTGGTTTCCTGTTTGTTCCATGAATTTTCCCGTACGGCAAAAAAAGGATAAGCGAATGGAAAAATAATTTAACGAGTTGAGGATCGTGAAAAAAGCCCATATCCTCGTGTCGCTTTCCTTTTGCCTCCTTTCTTCTTTTCATCTTCTGGAAATCGTCCTTTAGACTCGTTTGACGCGAGAGAACCGCGTGTCGTCAATTAATCTTGAACTCTGTGCAAGGAGGTACCTACTAGAGATATATGGGACGGTTGGGCGGGTGTTCGGGACTTCGCGTGTTGCAATCGAGGATATCTACTTACAATTTGTATATTCGAAACTGAATAGTACCTCAAAATTCTTCGTCAGAAATTCTATTATTCCATTTCACTTAAACTTTCTTCAGCCTCCAAAAGTATTGGTCCTAATAGCTCGCAATAACTTAATTTCTTCCACAAGGTACGAATGAAAAGTGTAATCATAGAAATGATTCTCCTATCGCGTTTACTAGGCTCGCGATTGCGTCTTAATCGAGTTTAACGAATGCAGCTTATCGTTCCAGGTCACAATGGACTATTAAGTATAGTATTTAGGGCGGCGCCACATTTGCGTTTTGTTCCCGCGGACATTATTCGCTAAGAGCTCGCGGCTCGGGATCGGCGGCGAGCCTTTAACGTAGAGGGAGCACGAGCGATCGTTCATAAAGAAATTATAAATATTTTCGAAGTATATTTCGAAGTATATATATAAATATAGAAAAACAGATTTTTTGAAATCTCAAACCCGCAAATGCCCTTAGACCGATCATGTGTAGCGTCCCCATTCGAGTAAGACAGGAAAGAATTTTTTCCGAAGAAGAATATTTCCCGCGAGAAACAACACATTTTAAGGCGGTCTCGTTTAGAACCCTGCTCTATTGATTTTATCCTTTTGATGAGCTTTTATACTGCCTCGAGGGAGCTGCTTGAATTCTATCACGAGACTTTGCAGGGCGAAATGCGTGGTGGAGCTGGAGAAGTCTATCCTTTCATTGCGAGACAAGTCGCAAACACGAGATAAACTTTTCTCGCTTAAACAAGAATTCCTTAGAAAAGCGACTCCAAAGACTGTCGAGTCCTCGATGATTCTCCGACCGAACAATCTTCCCTCGAAACAATCGCGAAGAATTTTACGCAATCGCGTTAAGAACGTAGGGGAAGGGGGCATGATGGGGTAGGTAAGCAAGCATGCAAAAAAAATTGATAATTGTACCTCTTATTTAACTTTTTATGAATCAATATATAATTATAAGTTAATACTTTAACTTTTGGTACTTAGTCTGAGCAACATTTAAATTAAAAATTAAAGTTATTAAACTTTTAAAAAAAAGTAAAGAAAAATGGGGCAAGACGGTTCCCCTAAATATTTCTAGAATTGATCCGGCTTAGCTTTATTCCACACATAATGTTTTTAACTTTTATTCGAAATTTTCATTTAAATAAACATTTTGCCCATCTCTGGTTCTTAACTACGAACCGCGCGTTTGCTGCGCAACTATGCCATCTTATCAGCGATGAAATCCACAGTGATGCAACGTTTGTTTACGGGTAGATGATCAGCAACCTTGTTAGTGTACCTCCAATAAGCCACCGCAGCTACATTTCCCTCGATAATTCGATTATCCACTTGTACACCCGTCTAAAATAGATCCGTCCCGTTGCTCGATGGCTTTTTCACCCTTTGATTTTACAGCCAAAGCGAATCGCGGATGCATTCGCGGGATTGGTGCTGAATACTCGCGTCGATTGTTGGTCGCAACGCCATTCCTTTCCGTACATGGTACGTAAGTAGTAGTAGAGAGTGTTTGGCCTTCTGATGCGTGGTAGCAAACGAAGTGCGCGAACGTAAAAGGAAAAACATGTAGACGTTTTTGTATGCTTGGGTTCACGTGATTCAATATCCTGATTGAATTTGTTGAAAAGTGAAATGGTGATTTGGCAGCCAATGTGGCAATATTCATTCATTTTTTTCAAGGAGAGGAGCGTTCGCGGCCACGATTTTTTAGTATTGAGGGCGTTGAGTAAAGAGAAATCATAACAGAATTAATAATTTAAGATTATCAAAAACGGCCCAGGTGGCAAACGTTCCGAGGTGCCCATTTTTGGGAAAATGAAGATGTACTTTTTTAAAAACGAGCAAAGTGTAGTAGCACACAAAAAATATAGTGTTTGTACAAAATCATAATTTTTTTTGAACATGGGGGCCTTTCAATCACATTAAAAGTATAATCGAGTTCTATTACAACTAGTCATCTTTCTACCAAAACATAATTCAACCGTGACACACAGACACAGCTATTTTCATATAAATATTCTAACAATTTTTTCCTCTTTGCTCGATTCCCTCGGTGTTTATGAGAAATCTGCCACGTTATCTTTTTCTACCTTCAGCCTTTAAAAGTCATCGTGCATGATAATTACTCGCAATCAGGTATACTCGATTAGCAACTAAGTCTGTCTACATAGTGCATTTTAAAATAAAGAGAGTGATTTCAAACTCATGGCCTGTACGAATAAATACCCGCGCACCCTATTTTCTACACACACGTGAAAGATTCTTCCGCGATGTCACGCCACCCCCGTCGCTCACGAAAATCACCCTAAGCGCGCCCTATCCCGTGCCTCTTGTTCCTCCTGCCTTCTCCAACCGTGATCCAATTAATCACCATGACGTAGCTAACAGTTATCTAAACCATGAAAGGTGTACGCGCTCCTACGAGCCGCTTCGTTTTATTTACAATGCAGAGTTGGGTGAAATTTGACGCGGGACAGTGACGCTTCTCATTTCCACCGCGCGTCTCTCGGTCGATCACGATTTTCGGACGAATGCTGGACGAAATTTAAGTAAGACAGTGCTCGAGGAACTAATGCATTGTGTCTGTGCGAGGGAGGCGAGGTATTAGCGGTGGTCCTTATATTACGTAATGCTTTGAGGGGGTGCGAATTTGTTGCTTTCTTACTAAGGGGAGAGAGGCTAAGGTAGAGTTTTATGTAATATATTTTTACCCTAACTTTCAATAAATAAAAATTCTATCGTTAATATTCCGGAAAAGTAATTTTACTTTAAATCCTCCAAAACCGAGTTAACCCTCTAGTGCATAGATTTTTAATTCAGTTGGAAAAATTAGACTAGTCTAATTTGGGGACGAAAAAACCGAGTCCGATGTCTGTTTTCAATCTGAAGGAAATAATAATAACAATAATAATTTTCGCAGCGTGCGGAGCTCAAAAATGCACTTCAAATTAGATTTCTCTTAGGTTTCTTAGACCAGTATGCGCGCCGTGGCACTATTTTTAAGGCTGGCAAATCAGCATTCCCAAACCCTGGATTAAACAGGTGCCCGCCTTGAGGCAGGCGTATGCACTAGAGGGTTAAATGAATTATATAAACCTCTAAAAGAATTTCATTAACTGAAAAAAAATTCGGAGTAAGGAGAGTGTTGGAGTGTAAAATCCAAAACTACCCTTACGTAATTTAAGGACGGCCCCTAACGGTGGTGCGAAGCGCCAGCTGTTGGAAGAATAACAGGATTTCAGTTTACTTGCTCTACCAAAGATTACATCCCCCGCGATCGATGCAGAGGGTAAATAAAAGAGACTGCAATGAACATAAGGATATAAGTTACGTAGACTTCTCAAGGTAAACCGAGGGAGGGTGGAATTCTCTCGGCAACTACGACTTCCGAGCTGCTCCCACCCTCGCAGCGTAATAATACAGCAGAGAAGAACAGTATCGCCCAGCGCAGTCTGCAATAAGAAAACTATAGACGTGTAAATCATAATCTTTATTATTAAATCCTTCACTTGAATGTTCGTACAAGCGAATCGATATTCATACTCTTATCTTGTGTCTAGTTAAAAGAAAAAAGAACGACGATTAATTAATCGCTATATCACTTCTCGCACAGATACGGCACGTTCTCCTCACCGTTGGATATCGAAAGGCAAGCTGCCGTCCGAATCGTCCACGCAGACGTAACTAACCCCCCGGTCGAATTAGAAATCGCTTACTCGCGTCGAGCTTTACTTATGCTTCTCCTCGATCCACCTTCGATCGCTGCCTCGAGTAAGTCAGAGTTACGAGACAAAGTAATAAGCCCCAGGGGGGGGGGGGTGGTAAAGCTCCGAACATTTATCGTTACGCGCGTGAACTTACGCACATACATCGGGCCAAGAACACGCTGACAAATTCTCGATACTCTCACCCAACTCCGGCTCGACACACTCACAAAAGCGCGGTGTGCTCGGCTCTTTCTCGCGCGCTTGCCCACGGCTTGCCCGTTTCGGACAGGCGGCCCTCGATTTTCAATAGCTCGAACGGCGTAATTAGCACGCTTCGCGGGTGCCATTAGGCGCTACGCTGTATTAATAAGAGAGATAGTTTCGTGATTAGTCTCGCTTTTCCCGTATTAAAATAGAATGGCGATATACGATGAGTAGAATGGGCGTGTGTTACTCTTATCCTAATTGTGTCTCGTCGTTCCCGTTTCACTGTACAATGAGAAAGGTGAAGCCCCTTTCGAAAGGCGAACAGAGGAGCTCCGACACTATCCAACGTAAGAAACTAAAGGAGAGGGGCGAGAGACGCCTCGCGATTTCATTCTCGACTTCAGTTTTCACCCCCTCGTTATCTTCTGTCTCTCCGCCACGTTTCTCCGTATTTTTCTTTCCCCTTCCGGGGCTCGAACGTTGCGATTAACAGATATATACAATAGAGTCGATCCCGGACAAATTTTAGTCGCGTGCCGCTCGTCGAGAATCGCAAATGTTTCCTTAATTGACTCGAGAATTTACGAAATCAACCCTGGATAAGAAGACCGAAGGTCTGTCGAATTTCGGCGATTCTCTACGCGTGAATTTACAACCCTCACCGATTTAAAAAAAAGAAAACTTTCATCGGTGAATTTGAAGAAAAGAAGCGAACTTCTCCCTCGACCCACGTATCAACACCTCAATCCCTTTCCGTTTCAGCCTGCACGTTTCACTTTGCTCGTTTCTCTTTGCCTCCTTACGCTTGCCGCCGAACATCGCAACCATCACCCCCGCGCTACCGATCCTCGCGGAACCTCCCCGCGTGACCGGGATGGTCCATCTCTCTGCCATTCAAGCCCCCTGAATAATAACCATAGTGTTGTGTCAGGTAAATGCATTTTATTTCCTTTTCTCTTTTCAAATATAAAAATCATTATAATCATCGGAGCGAGTACAGTGTCGCGGGCGGTATCATCGTACAAAACATTCGTGGTGCCGAGCGTATGGTTATTATTCACTTTCCAACTCGAGCATCGCGGGCCGAACACACGATTAATAATAATAATAATAATAATGATAATAATAAAAAAGAAAAGAAACTGCATTCGTCCGCGGTTAACGATCCGCTGAATATCAACGACACTTTCTAAATTCGCGTGTCTCCCACCAAAACCCCCTCCCCCAAACTCCCCTCGCATCATCCCCTGTCTCCGCATTCGCAAAACAGAAACAGTCATCGCTCTCGCCGCCCCGTACAATGCGTCTTCATCCAGCCTCTCCTGAATCGCGCTACGATCACGCGGGAGCATCGATCACACTGCACGCTCGTTCGACGTTACAATGACAACGCGGAAATTACAATAAAACGTATTTGCGCGCGACGAAGTCGCAGCTGGCGAGCCCTTCCCCCGATCTTGCCGTGACCCTCCGATCTCCTTGATCGCCCCTCGCCGCGACTCGCGTCGGTCGTGATTCGCGCACTCTCCCTTTCGAACCGAGCGTGGAAAAGAGATGGGGATTTCTGAATATCGAAGGGGAGGAAGGGGGCTCTCGTTGGAGCTGATTGCCTTTTTGCTCGGATACGTCATTCCGAGGATACGTTCTTTCTTCCGTTTGCGGAATCGCGAGGCTCGCGAGACGCCGCTCGCCGAGATCGCGGAGGATCGTGAGCAATATTAATTGTCGTCGCGTGTCTGGTCAAGCGCAATCGAGTAGTCAGACGTTATTCGACCGAAGGAATTGTGCGTCTTTGGTACCACGGATTCATCTTCGAGTGGCCTGATCCGATCACGAATCGATCGAGAATTAATCTATGCCAGGGGAAGGAAATAGGCGGTGATAGAGAAAGGTGGGGCGATTTTAACGAGCGTCGGGGCGTTTCAAACTTCTCGGGAACGACGATCGTTTGAGAAACAAGGGTCAGGCTTTTTATCCGGATGTTAAGATACGCTACCCATCAAACGCTTTGACTATAGGTACTTTGCGCCTGTGATTAGGGGAGGACGAATGAGGGGTGGAGGTGCTTTAGGGCTACTAACTTTCTACTATATAGAAAGAAGGAATGGGAGGGAAAGAGATGAATTATCATTTTTTACTCATAATTTCTTGGGACTTCGATGGGCTTTAATGGAGAAATGCAGATTGATGAAAATTCCGTGATATGACGTGCAGGAAAATTAAAACTGTTTTGAGGTTCTTGTAAATTTGAAAAATGGCACGAAGATGGAGATTATCAGAGATAGGGAGAACAGTGGTGGAGTTGGACAATCTGTATTAATTTTGCGAAAGCAACTTTTGTGATCTTCTTTCTCTCATTAACATCTGCAGTCAAATTTTTTAGAGGTAGAGTGTTTAGGGAACGAACGATCGATGCGCATCGATCTTCAGAGAAATCCGTCGTGATAAGCATGCGACTGATCTCTCGACTGTTCCATCGATCCGCTTGCGTCGCGATCGATCGTCCTGCCGCGCGAAATTGTGGAACATTTTTTTTTGTCTTTT
This sequence comes from Andrena cerasifolii, assembly GCF_050908995.1. Taxonomy (NCBI): domain Eukaryota; kingdom Metazoa; phylum Arthropoda; class Insecta; order Hymenoptera; family Andrenidae; genus Andrena; species Andrena cerasifolii. The sequence continues at coordinate 8,904,632 of NC_135124.1, read as the reverse complement.
TTCTCTTCTTATTTTTTTGGCAAAAACGGGCGCCGATTGAACGTTCTAATACCGTTGATCAATCTCACAAAACACATATCTAAAAATGATTAATCTAAAAGCGCCCTAACGAGCAAACGATCGTATAAAATATTGTTTCATTTCTGTACTGTTTAAAAATAACGGTGTTTCCTTTTTCAGTGCGAAATAAATCCTTCACTTTCCTCCAAAAATCGAGTTCGGTTCGCGAGAAAGGTTAATCGACGCGAATAAAAGTATTACGACAATAACGCCAAAAATTGTGGGGAAAAAATGATAGCTACAGTGTTTCATAATGCACTTTAACTGGGATTAATCGTGAACCATTTTTTTTCTGTTTTCTCTTCTATTTTTTTTAGAAGAAACTATAGCCTTGAAAATGATCAGATTGGATCATTCCAATGTGTTTATAAAAACCGTTAAAAAATGTTTACACGAATTCATCAATGGTATTTAACGATACGATTGCAGTAAAAATACAAATGTTTATAATAAAAGACGCGAGCTTACCGGATGTGCCCAGTTAAAGGGTTGCACGCACACGTTGAATTTATATAACGAATATATTTATTTATGTATGTATATATATATGTATACCTATTGTAATCCTGTCACCTACGTTAAAACGAGCAGTAATTTAGATGGAAATTGATAGATTATGACAATGATCGATGGTAAAGACGCTATTTAAAGCTTTCAGGAATTAACGTATCGACGAGACGACTAATTCGATAATTGTCTTTTGATTCTAGTCCACCTACTCTTCTCTGATCGAATCACGGAGCGAATACTTCGACGGATTTGTTGCGTCCGGCGTTTAAGAATTGCAGTCTTTGATGTCTTTGAACTCTCGAGGAAGTCTCCTTCCAACTATAGCCAACCGAAGCTTCATGGTGTACACAGAAGGGCCATGGAGCTTTGCTAATCTAACGTCGTCTAGACCTCTTTCGCCTAACTCCCCGTTTCCGTCGCCATCGCGTTTTAATCATCCCCTAAGGGCGAGTTACATTATTTAACATTCAAACCATACTTCAATTACTACGCATTCACGACGTGAAATAGAATTCCCTAATTAGATGTTCCAAGCCTATCGAACTCGTGCAATCCTACTCGGAACTCGGGAGCTCCGACTCGAACCGCTCCAAGGGTCACTCGAAGCGAGACTCGGGGTCTAACGAAGCGCTCCAGCCTCTAGCCCTCGAGTAGCATCCCGAGAGCACTAAATTCAACGACGTGGAAAATCCGCGCGCCTCAATTTTATCACAGGCTAACGTAGGAGGCTAATTTCCCTGCAGCGCGCGACCTTGCCCAATGTTGCGAGAGTCGAGGTCCCCGACTCGTGTCATTCCGCTAGCAAAACGCGTGGAATTCGAAGGCTAGACGACGCGCGGGGCTCCAGCTGAAGCCTCGGAAGCTCGAAGCCCGAGCTTCCTTTGAGCGAGAATTGCGATCGGGGAGTAAGGATGCTTTTAAACTTCCAGAGTCGAGAGTTTCGACCCGAGTCATTTCGAGATTGAACGCGCGCTGCTGAGCCCGGTGTATCGAAGACCCGGCGGAGCTTCAACGGGACGCTCCGAGTATTTGCTCGAAAGCACTCCGCACTCGAAGGATCCTGTCTGCCCTAGATGGATTTCGTGGCGTATCTTCCATCAACTTCGCGCGCGTCGAAGCTCCGTCTCGAGTCGGCCGAATGCTTGGCAACACCGATCGGAACGTATCGTCTTGGCGGTGGGCGAGTCTCCTCGTCCTTCGGAGAAGGGTCCTTCTGTAGAGACACGTGCCTGCCGACGCGCGCGAGTCGGCGACGAAGAACCTTTCTCTGCAGGAAGGAACGAGAGCGTCGCGGGAGTCGAGCGTTATGGTTAGGGGATGGAGTCGACGGAAGAGTCGACGGTCGAAAATTCAATTGTGACGCGCAGGAACGGAGCGGTGGTGGTTAGAGCAGCGGTGGTGGTAGTAGTAGAGCGGCGGAGAGTAGACGGATTGAGGTGCACGCTAGTCGCCCCGGCTCTCCTTAGCATTAACACGCGATATACCAGAAAAACCAGTTTGCGGGCTTTTTATTAGGCCTTTACTTTCGCTTGCAAACTGAAAGGAAGAGTGAGCGAGCGAACGAGGCCTGCTAGAGTAGTCGATGAGCGAGCGAGCGAGCGAGCGAGGCAAAGTGACTGACTGTGCTAACTAACGGGGTCACCAGTCGATACGGCACGCACGTACAGAGGGACGCGAGTCGCGCACACATCCCCTCCCCCACACACATCTTTCTCTCAACCTCCACTCCGTGCACACTTTACAGACGCAGGCGTACTTGCACCGCACAGGCGGACGAACGCTTAGAGATCCGCGTCTCTGGTGTTGCCTCCGCGCGTGCACAGAGCGTGCACGGACGGAGGTACACGTACACGCGACGATGCGCACACCGGCAAGAACCATGGCACACTGAGAGATGCAGGGGCGCGCGGGGGCACGCACGCGCGCACGTACAGAGGCGACCGCAGGTTGGAGCAGCGCGCCGCCGACACTCTCGCTTGCTCGCGGTATTAAATAATTACGGTATCTAATAAAGAAAGTTATGCAAGCCGCTGGTGTGCCGCCGCCGCGAGAGACTAGGGTCGCCGCAAGGATCACTCGATCGCCCGTACATGTGTGACCACGCGCGTTTCTGGTAATGGCTCAGCCGGACCCCGAAGAAACGCGGGAAAGCGTTGTTTCTCGTACCTTGGTTTATTCTTCCTCCTGTACAAACTCGAAACGGAGGAAGAATCGCCACCGCGGTTCCTTCTGTTCGCCGTCACGCTCGCCGCGATAGAACGAGAAGCACGCTCGCTTCCTGAGAAGCGATCTCGTTCGCCCCTTCCGCGCGTGAACCACGAGCTTCTGCTCAGTGTCCGTCCGTGTGACATTGCGTTCGCGTGGCGCGCATCGCCGGTTCCCGCGAAAATAAATGAAAGAAACGAATAGAAACGTTCTCCCACACCGATCCCCACCGTCTCCGACGAAAGCTCTTTCCCCCGTATCGCAACGATCGCGCGCCGCTCATCCTCGATCTCGATCTTATCACGTTAGATAGTATCTAAATGAAATGTGTTCACAGCCACACATTAATATTTATACATAGATTTTATACATGTATATATTTATATATTTAAATATATATATATATATATATATATATTTATAATATTTTTGTTGCAAACGCCACGCCCGTTAATGTTTCTTTTTATTTTTTTTTGAAATCTTTACCACTACCTTTCTCTTAGTATACGTTCTCGAAACGTTTCTTCTTCTTTCTCTCCTTCGTTTTTTTTTTTTTACGTTTTTTGTTTTGTGTGTTTCTGGAAAAGAAAAGGGGCGACCGGAACGCTGCGCGAGACGTTTCGTGCTTTCAGTCGGTTTCTCGAGCCGTGCCCCCCGTCAAGATGCTCGTCGTCCCATCTCGTTTTTACTCTTCAAACTTCCCTCGTCCCTCGCCGCCGTCGTTTCTCTTCCGGTCCGCTGCTCCTCGCCGTCGTTGCCCGCTGTCGTCTTCCGTCGATTTCACTTCCCTTCCACTCCAATTCGGAATGACTCGGAACGAACATCATTCGAGCAGCTTGCGCGAGCGTGCTCGATTTACGCGCACAGTAATATATCCCTTACATTACCCGCGAACAACGTTGTCTGTCTCGTTAGCGACGCGCACCGATCAGCGTCCTTTACCACCGTACTTCTCCTCGGAGCAACCCCATTCTACGCGTGTGCATGCGCGCTCCATTTTCTACCTCCCACCGGTTCGAATGTTAGGCACAACACATTGTTACTTTGTATTTCGTTTCGCTTGGAGTCTTGTAGTCTCTCAGTTGATCCCCTACGACCGTCTAGCAAGTACCATCGTGTTTGGTCCTCCCCGTGACAACTGAGTGCGTCCACCGCCAGCTGGCTAACATGGCCAAGGGTAAAAGAAGAGGCAGCGCGATCGACGAGACTCGCGTCTCTCCTGCCTCCGTCCGCCTACGCAGACCTCCCCTTTTCCCTAGGCTCTCAGTCTTCCTCAACCTGATCACTGTCACCGACCCGTTTCAACGACAGGTGCCTACCTCCCGCGCGGTCCCTCTCTGCCGTGCTTGACCTTGGCTCCTTCACTTCCATTCCGACGAGCTTCCCTCGTCTACGTCACAACGTGGACCGTCCTGTGCACGGTGTCGGACGGGTCGAAGCGTCAACTGAGGAGCAGGCACTGGTCGCTCAGCCGGCAGCGACGAACGATCGACGACTGGCGACACGCGTGGTCCTCGACATCCTCCCGTGCACAGGGGCCACGACGAGCGGGATTGCGTGGCGCGTGGCTGGATCGAGGGCACGGGCCTCCTTGGCCGGCGGCCCAGGTGTCGATAGTCCCGGTGTCGCTGGCGGGGACGGTGTAGGTGCAGCAGACGTCGGTGACCGTGCTGTTGATGGTCGTAGCGGTGATGATGGCGGTGCTAGTGGCGACGATGGCGTTGGTGTCGATGTCGCATCACGACGAGCATGCCATCCACGAGTTGCAGGTGCACGTGTAGCACGCGGTGGGTATCACGGGAGCGTAGTAGTAGCCGTTCGCGTAAACGTAGGTGGCGGGCGGGCCAGGCGGCGCCTGTTGGTGGTTCGTCAGCCGTTGCTGTTGCTCCTGGCAGAATACCTGGTAGGCGAGGTTCTCGATGAGAGCGAGGGACTGCCGTCTCTCGTGGCCCATCAGGCAGACGGTGGACTCCTCCACCACGCTGTGGAGCAGCATCAGGTACTGGTACTTTAGGGCCTCCTCCTCGGGGCCGACGAAATGATTCCACAGGTAGTTCTCGAGCTTGGCCCGCTGCTGGCTGATGTCCGGGAAGTCGATGAAGAATCTCGAGCACATGTACCGCTCGAGGGTTTTTATGTAATCGGGCTGGGAGGGTTTGTACATCTTGACGAGGAGGTTGCAGTACTTGAGCAGCCCGCCGCCGCGGATCTCCTCCGGATGCCTCGTCGAGATCAGCTTCTTGTGGAGATGATACAGCGCCTCTTGAAAGTCACCGTACACGGACTCGCCCACCACCGTCGGGTAGAAGTTCTCGCCGATCGGCAGCTTGCTGCACTCGTAGAACAGAAGGAGGGAGTCGAGCACGATCTGGAACGAGTCTACGGAGAACTCGAACTGTCGCCTCATCGTGTCCACGAACTTCAGCTCGACGTTCCTGTGGCCGCGGGAGTTGCCCAGGGAGATGAGGGACCATCGGTCCCCGTCATTGTTCACTTTCACCATCTTGCTCACGTACGCCTCTTTCAGGCTGCACGTGGTGATGCGTTTGCGGCTGACGCCTTCGGGCAGCAGGTCGAACAGCGAGCCGAGCACCGCGGCCTTCACCTTGTCGTAGTTTCGCCCGCTCGACAGCTCCACGGCGAAGATCAGGTCCAGGTCGTTGTACGGCTGCGACTCGGTCGCCAGGACGTGAGAGGCGGCGCCACCGTTCAGCCGGATGTCGCGTACCCTCATCCCGGCTCCGCCGTTGCTCGGGTCAGTCTCCAGTTTGCTGCGCACCACGGTCACCAGGTCCCTCAGTCGGACCTCAAGGGTGGGGAAGTTTCCTCTGCCGTGGATGCATACCACCTCGTTCATCACGTCGTTCAAACGACGGACCTGCTCGAAGCTCAGCACTGCCAACCTCTGCTGAGGATCAGGGCACTCCGGGTTGTTGTTATTGCTGGTGGTGGTGTTGGTCTCGTTGCCTCCGTTACCGCCATTGGTCTTAGTGCCGTTCACCTGGCAGAGGGACTCCATCATAGCGACCCGACGCTGGCGTTCCTCGCCGATCTCCAGGGAGCCACACTGCAACAGGAACGAAACGGGATATGTTATTAATCGTGCCAATTCCACGCTCCATAAATTCTATAAAGGTACACTTTACTGTAGGGAATCACTTTCATTTTTAATAAACCGCGTGGTATGATAAACTATGACTATATTCCTTGCCCCCACAGCTTTCTTTCTCTCTCCATTCCCTTTCTCACTTGCGACTCAATTTTCAACTCTATATGTTTTGCGCGCTATGCAATTTACTCATTCTTCCACTTCTTCTTTCTATCAAGTGTGATTGTAGCTTGTAGAACGCACAGGTTCGACGATACCGTTGCCATAGAATTCCAAATCCTCGATTTCTCGATCGAAACAATTAGAGGATCGCCGATCGAACGGTTGCAGAGAATGAGGCAACTATGAGGCGCGGAAGACACGGAACTGCGTTACGTAACGAAGCAGTAAAGTATCGACCATCTCACCCAGTAATAAAGTCATGCAGGCATGTGCTCGTTTAATTGTTCTAAACAATCGATCACGATCATTAGAGAAACTTGAGCGTGGGTCGTGGCAATTGCAACAGAAGGTAAAATGATAATAGTTCTTACTCTCGAGCACCATCAGTGTTACAAATTACGTTTGCACAAACACTGCGAACACCGATACCACGAGCATTAATTAATCATACACACAGACGCGTTTCATCGAACCGTTTCCCCCTCATTCACAGTAGAATAAGTACGAGCATCACAGACAAGGGACACTGACAGCGTAATGATCAGCTATCACCAAACCTGCTCGTCGTAGGACGTTTACGGGAAAGTCGAGGTACACAAACTGCCCTGGGTCTTGCAGAGGTATGGTAACTAATTTCAGACCCACTTAATTGGTGTGTAATACGATATCGCTGAAAGGCCGAACCACCAAATGTAGTTTTCATTACGTATCATGTACAAAGCCACACTTCTTTAGCCACATTTAGGTACCGCGCTAAGCCTTGAAATATTAATACCCAAAAAATGTGCTCAAGTGCTGAATCCATCCCTGGGCTCTACACTCGAAGGAGGACACTATAGGGCGCTAGAGATTTTGACCCATATTTCTTTTACACGTTACTGTTTAGACTGAGACTTTGAGAGCAGCAAGTACCGATGCAGGTACATGTTACTTTCTACGTATTTTCAAGGCATTTCTTTCACTTATTTCCGAGCTAGGTGCTACTTTACCTCCTTATATGTATTAGCCCTCTACTGTTTTCCCTATTCTCTATTTATCAAAGGGTTTCCTGTATATAAAAATAAAAAATGAAAGTCCGAGGACCAGTGAATCTTAAAATTTACTTATTTTAGGATTCACCGATTATTTAAATTTTACAGTAACGTGCGTTACTATATGTATGCTGCCAAAGAACAGAGACTATGTTTCCGAAGTATCTGATTATGGAATGGGAGAGGCGAGGGTGCCCCATCCCAGAGCCAAAAGCGTACTTCTCTAAAAAATATCGCGCCAGTCAATCGAATCTAACGAGCACGTATTTAGAAATGCCACGAGGTTACATCCGGGTGGTGTGCACGTTCGCGAACACTCTGCAAACTGCTCGAACTTCTCACCGCTGTTCTACGGATTCGCGGCGCGGAACGTTGTAATAAACCGCTCGAACGTTCGCGCTCCATCGAGGAAACGAAATCGTTTCAACCTTCGCGAACAGCTTTCACGACGCTTCGTTAAGCCTATCATTTCAGAGATTTCCTTAAAAACGCACGGAATGGACACTGATCACGAAATGTCACTGGTGCCGCTAAAGAAACAGTGCTGACAAAAAAATAACAGTTCGCAGTAGAAGACTTTCGATTTAACGCATTTGCTTCTCGGAACTTGACGGCGCCGGAAAATCGACTCACCGAGGAAATGAATTACGAAAGGATCACAGATCAAGCGAAATATTAAATTTAACGAACAAGTCAGCGTTAATAGGGGCCTTGGTGGCTGGCTGTTGAAGTTGAACGAATTCGATAGCGCGAGAAACTGGATCCGAATGAACGCACACGGACACGATAAGGTTTAATTATCGTTACTTCATTAGCTGATAATGCGACGATTACGAGACAGCAGGCGTCGTTACTGTTATCGATACGACGAAGTCACGATACTGACCGCGGCGAGTAAGCGACTCAACCCTCTATTTAACGATTTTTCCAAAACTTCCATTGATGCGAGAGAGAAACAGCGATAGATTACTTAATTACTATTCTCAAATTGATAGAAACTAAGCCCCTGCTAATTTTACCATTACTTAATGGCAGCACGCTTGTCTGCTGATGATTATTTTCATGAATAAATTTATTGTTCGAGGGTTGCTCAACCGCCTCTTTTTTGTTTTGTTAAATTCAGCCGCGGCTTCTACTACAAGGCGCGCAATCTGCGCGAGCGACTGAGACTCGTCATCAGACAAGGGGTTAATATCAATCAAACCCTCGACACTGGCTCGTAGGCGTGAGATTCCTAACGACGACAGCAGAAGACGTTCGAAAGAACGTTTAGCGCTCTAACTAGCAATTCAATTACAACTCTATTCGGAACGATAGCACCTAACCGTGGTAACTTCATTAGTTAATAGCCGGTTAATTACGTCCCGTTGCGTCGCACTTGTCATTCACTTCATACCGTTCTCCACTGGCACGTGAACATACACAGGCAGCGGCAGGATTGGGCCGAGAAATTTGATCGAGCGACGTCGATCTTACACCGACGCAATCACCCCTGTTGACCACGAAACAACCGGGTAGAGGCGTGCACCTAGCGCGCTCCGCTACGGCAAAAGTCGCCCGAAGTGACCAACGGGGAAAACTTTCACTCCTCCAGAGAGCACTCCGTTTCCCCAGCAGCAATCACGGGACGATCGAAGAAAACAGAGAGACGGACGAGAGAACGACCTGCCGCCACCTGTGGAGCACGCGTCCGCCGCGCGTTCCCCAGCGGCGTTCGGAAATCAATCCGCGGCGTTAACGAAGCCCAATCGCGGCTTACCATGAAGAAATCACTCGACGCGGTCGAGTGCTGGATATTCGGTGGTCCAATGTATCGCAGCTGGGTTGCCTCTTCGAGCTGACGCGAACAGCGACTCGCGGTAGGTTCTAGGTGTGCCTGAGCGTGGCTGCGAACGATGGGGCGTATGTCCCAGTGGATAATGGGCAGTGTTTCACCAGGGAGGCTCTGACAATGCGGAGCAAGCGCGAGAATGAGTACTCGCAGTGTCTGCGCAGATAACGACCTCGGGGCTCCCGCTCCGTCGCGACCGATAGATCCGCAGCTGATGAGAGGCACCAGCGAACTGAAGCCAGCGGAGTGAAAGGCGAATCAAGCGGACTGGTGGCGGGCAGCGGTAGCGGCGACAGCACCATCAGCAGTAGTGGCGTCGCGAGTGCAGCAGGAGGATAGCGCGGAACCACCACTACCGTCGACTTTGCTACTATGATTCAGAGAAACTACAGGTTTCCAAAAAAAAAAAATGAACTGTGAGGAGGATTTCAAAAATCGCAGTTTCAAGTGTTTCACTTAAAAGGGAAGATGCTGGGAAATTCCAAAAATTTTAAAGCTTTGTGAATATGTAGGGGTTTTCCTCCTGATTACAACCCGATTTTTGTATGCTACTCAAATTCACTCTAGGGGGGTTGACGAAGTTGAATTTGTATGAAAAAGAATGGATCATGCTGTTTCATAATTATTTAAACCACCCAATGCAGATTTCATATGGAAAAAGGATTTTAGAAGACAGTATTAATATTTTTGTTTTTACCTTTTTCCTAATTGTTTAAATAATTGGTAAGACCTTCGCCATTTAATAGGTCTGATTAAAAGAAGTCTGTTCTCTCTTTTATAATATAAAAAATAAGTTTATAAAAATCAACGCGTGGGTGATTTAAAAAGTCTTCGTGGGTCAGTGTCTGACCCGCGGGTCATAGGTTCGCCACCATTGGTCTATGATGTATGCGATCTTAAATGTAACACTGTCATTATACCAGCAGTGTACTAGGAATATTATTCTTAATATTAATACGAAAATTCATGCTGCATACTTCTATGTTATTATCCAATCTCTGTTATCACTGTGCGCCCTCCGAATTTATTAAACTGATCTATATCTACCAGCTTCGCGTATATCCTCCCATGGTTACGCTTTGTTCTGATCATTTATTACAAACATACGTTCGGCAAGGCACCCCCATCATCTTCAGCAATTTTTCCACAAGTAGCACTTGCACCGCGATCACGACGTTGAAGTTTGATCAACCGGCCACTTGAGAGAAGCGCGTTGCCCCAGATCCGCCCGCGCGCCTCTCTCTCCGCGGGCCGCGTCGACTGCTCCAGTACTTTCTATGACGTCATACCGAGGAACGCGTGGGCGTCACTGAATGAATACGCCAGTGGTGGTAAGGTTATACTCCCGCGTACAGTGGGAGGCACACGGCCAACTCATAAATTAAAGAAGGTGCGCGGGTGCGCGTTCGGGCGTAGGCAGATTAGGAAATCGAGCAGAGGGGCGCACACCCTAATTGTAACTTACAAAGGTGGCCGACGTTTCGCGAGCGCGACCCAGTCGGAAACGATGGGGAACGACGACGCGTAGGCTGCGGCGAGCTGCATGCCACGCGTCAGCCTTATCGCGCGCGGTTATCCGGGAAAAGTTGCGCGCAGATATCAGTCGATGACGTGATGCTGCTAGACCAAATGCTATCTCTCTAGCTGATTAAGTGATTTATCATTTCTGTGAGCGGAGAAAGTCTTTATAAACAAAAATTCCAAGGGCACGTATCGTGCGTGACAAAATCGTAATTCCATTGAGTATACGTACATCGACTGTAGAAGCTAAGTTTCTAATCAGTTAGCCCTGAAAGTTGGTGAATTTTAGCAGGAACAAGGTGGATGATACAGTTTCACGTGAACTCGCAAGCTTTTTAATCCCTGAATTTTAAACGGCAAGTAGGTTTCGTAGTATATCCAAAGCTGCGCAGGTGTTAAGGGAACTGAAATGGTCCGCAAAAAATCGAGGAGAATGCCTACAAGGAACCATCTATGGTTCCGTAAGATCTCTGCCTCGACGCAACGAACAGTTTCGCCAGTTTGACCTAGAAGGGTATCAAGTTAGCATGCCACTTGAATACGTCCGGAGGAGTTCACCGTATCCTTTCCTCCGGCTCTACGCCCACGCAGGGGTGGCCGGGCGCGGGGTGGTGTGTACCCGGACGCCCACGCGCAGCGTCGCAAAAGCTGAAGGCTGGACCAACAGGAGGGCCGACAAGTATTATCGATCTGCCCGATACCAGCAGTCGTCAACCCACGTCAAACGAGGGGTCAGGATTTTATTTTTACGCTCGCCACGGGCGTGTAATTTCCACTAGCGACGAAAATATGTTTTGGGGTTGGCTGGATCTTCCTAACGATGAGAGGCGAGGCGCGAGGCCTTGTCAATAGCGAGGAAACGAGAGACGACGCGTGTAATCGCATGAGAACATGCGCCTGATGTGGCTCTGTACCAGGAAGGCCCATTATTCGAATTCTTTCGAATACATATTTATCGAAGATAACTATACGAATAAATTCTATTTAGTCGAATATTTCATTCGGATAATAACTCATCGGTATTTGAAACATATTTTATATACTTTTTTGTAATACTTATTATTTTTTAATCAACTGCTACAGTTTGTAACATATTATTCTATCCATTTATTTGAATAATTTATCTATCTATTACAAATTTATTCAAATAACGGTACGAATTACTCTTCATAGTTTTGGATGCCGCTTAGTTTTGTAAAAGCGTGCTCGCACGGTCTATACAACCAGTATATAATTGTTCAAATAAAAATTATTTATGTTATCTGGATAAATTCTTATTTGGCTAAAAGCTTAGGTATTCGGATAAATTCTTAGTCGTTTAAATATTTATTCGAACGCATTCTTATCCGACCAACAACTTATCCCTTTGTAGCGAATAGAGGTTTATTTGAAATTAGTTCAAAGTTTAGTTAAAATTTTAACTAAATCCCATCTCTGTTCCGTACCGTGCTGGGTATATTTGGAATAACTTTTACTCGAGAAATGTTTGCTTTGCGAAGCAATTCGTCGGGAAAGTAGACAATTCGATTGAAACAGTCAGAGCTTAAAACTAGAGCAGTACAAAGGAGTAAGGAGTGTTTTCAATCTGGGTTTAGTAGATCCTGCAGGCGACGACTTTTTCTCTTTATAATTCAAGTACAAATAAAGGAGAAAAGTGAGATTTATAATGGAAAGCGTGTAAATATTGCGGTTCGAAGACAAACAGGTGCGCTGTTATTAACCTCTGGTATTCTGTTTCTTTTGATTTATGCTCCCCTGCCTTAAAATATTAGATAGTTAAAGCATTCCATATTTGTTCTCTTGTTTAATTCATGGTACAGTAGAAACAATGTGGGGTAAACGCGTGGGCGAATTTATGTTCTATCTGAGCTAGGAATATTTCGGACAAGTTTTCTTCCAATGATTGTTTTTTATGTTATAATACTTAATGTTTCCTTTAATTTGCGATGGAATAGGGGGAAACGCAGTTTATGTGCTTGGGAAAGCACCAGGGTACCATTTTGCGAACATGGAATGTGGTTTTTGAATAGTCTTCATTGCTGTTTTAATAACTCGATTAGTTATAACAGTCGTAAAGTATTACACTTAATAAATATAGATCTAACCCCAATTCAAGAAACCGCGCAATCAATTCTTCGTTTTCCTAAGTAGTTATCTTTCTAGTTATGTATTTGTGAAGCCCAGATCCGATACGCTTAAATGAATCGAGTACTATAGACCAAGTTTCTGTTCCTCGAATAACTGGAAACATTGAAATATTACACTTTCAAATTTCTCCTACATAATATAATGGAACGTTACAAACCTAGACATCAGTCTCTATTAATACCTTTTCCATGTCAAATGAAATCTTCTGGCTAATATTCGATTAAATCCTCAGCTATTCCATAATCCAAAGACACCTGTTTAAAATATAATTCCGTGGATCCTACTATTAGAAACCAGTAGGTTTAGCTTTATAGTAATAAAGAAATACATTTTTAGCAGCTTTCATCGCCAATCTTATAATTTCTATCGCAGCTCCAACATAAACGCACCCTTACAAGTTACAGGCACCAATATTTCCCTCAAACCAGCGATGTTATTGAAAAAACGAAATGTATCAAGGAAATGAGCAGAATATCATCTATCAACTACTCCGTCAATGGAAAAAGGGTCAATTTTATTAATTCCTGCTTTTCATGTCCCCGCAAAATGCCACCTGTCACGCGTTGAAAACAGACGCTCGTTGCAATACGTCTTAAAATGGAGTTGTCCAGGTTTCATTTAGACCTCGCGAACGCCATCGATAATCGAGAACGTGGAAATAAAGCTCGGTCAAGCCCTGGCAGAGTAAAAGCTTCTCAGCGGCGACGCGATAAACGCCGTTTCGGTTACGTCAGCGGGCGTCGCTTTAGCTTTAAAATTAAGTCGGCGCTGAAATGATATTCTATCGTAGGTTCGACAGAACGAAGACCATTACCTCCAGGTTATGCAATGCCGCAAGTGTGCCGCGATAATTCTGTGCAGTCACGTAATTACTGCATTCTCTGACCTTTGAACGAGCGCGCATTTTACAAACGCGATCAGCTGTCGCGAGCAAGTACGATGCGCTCCATTCCGCCACGAGGTAAACAAGTTTCTCCGTCACTACTTCAGCCAAGTATTTTGGGGAATTACTATAAACGTTATTTTCAAGGACAATTTAATGATAGGTGCGCGTGTGTTCTATGAAATAATTGGAGCAGATCTGCCAGGGGCATCGGTGCTGGAAGATGAAGAACTTTTAGGGAAAATTGGTTTGAGCAACGGATAATTGTTTTCCTTTTTATTTTATTTTTAAGGTTGCATCAACCTATTTGGGCCATTAGCCACCACTTTAATTTGCATAAAAATGAAGGTAGACGTAGATATTAGATTAGGTTAAATTTAAATTATATTAAATGGAAAATTTTATCATTTTTTCAAGAATTTCAACACACTGGAGCATGGATTTGCAGTTCGAGTCTCAGACCTTGTTGACGAGTAACACAAAGTTATGCAATACCTCTTTTGCCTAGGTGTCCTGTCGGAAAAACCTGGATTTGCAAATTTGTTGCGTTAAGAAAATGTCAGTGAAGGCTCACGCGACTATCAAAATATTTCTACAGAACACACATTGCGTCATATTTATCAGAATGCACTAAATATGATATTCATCGACAGGAACTGCAGCGAGAATTCACATGAAAAACGACTGTGGCTTCATGATCAATTATTTAAAGGCGTTTTCAACGAAACAACTTTGTTGGACATTTTCAACTCGTTTCACGATAAGAGAATACATAACTCCTTATTCAATGGGGCACTGATTGTCAGTTGCATTCCACAGTCACGTTTTAGCTATTTTTTTTTTTAACATTTAACTTCTGCTTCATGCGCTTCATACTCCACGCTGCAGGAAACAGGAAACGGTACTTCCCAGGTATAAAAACAGAATAATTGGAAAATAATTTCACTTGAAGTGCTTCCCAACAGTCTCGTTATTCATTTCTCCCTCGATTCAGTGAGGAATCCGGATAAAATATTATCGCGAGATAGGTAAATGTCTGTCAAGAACGGATTGCGCAATTGAACGATCGCGCGTTAAATGCACCTGGGAAATCCATGCACGAAGTCCGGCGAATATGAGGTCCATTTCGACCGATCCTATATGTACTGTCAACTGGGGAAACATTGGAAGGATTTTGTAACCTTTTTATTACATAATATAAAAATGAAAAATTTTATATTTGCTTTAAGTATTCTATTATAACATTGCATCTTTACGGATTGTATCCGAGAAAAAGAAACCGAGAATCCTCGGTACTGCGTATCCAAAAATGTTCGCGATTGAATTGAGGCAGCCGCGAGGAGTCGACGAATGGCTGCAGCGTAATGCAGGGGGAGTGCTCGGTGCACTAGGTCACTAGGGAGATGCAGGTTCAGCGGTTACGTGAAATCGTAATGCTTCGCTTTTCCACGGCCAGTATATGTTAGCGAGTTTCTCTACCTGGGTGCCCGTTTAATTTAACCCTCCTCAAATTGGATAGTTAAAATGAAAGTTTTGGATTTCCTTGCATAGGTACTATGTAACTATTCGTGCCGAAATTAAGATACGACTGAATCGATGGTGATGGGAAGTAGGATATCGAGTAGCGGCGCTATTACACTTTAATGTGAAAAAGTATAAAAATTATGTACATATTGCGTAACGTTTGAGAAATGAATGGGAAAACTGCTTAAATAGTTAGATAGTCGTTTTGAAGTACCTACGTATTTTAAACTGCGTTTATTATGTAAGGAATAATTTAGTTTGTATCTTAGTTTTCTTTTACGACTAATGGTAATGGTAAGGTAATTGGATAGCACGTTTTGGGTTATTGAAATTCTAGTGTGTGCAGAATTTAAGTATTCTATGGTTCCTTGTTTGTAACAACTGTTGCAGACGTGTTGGAGTGTATGTGGCTGTTATGCATGTTTTGGATATTATTTCATTGCAAGTGTTTTATTACACTATATATACACCCCTGCTAAGTATTTTTCAACACGAAGCAATCTTCGTTGAAAGACAATTTTAACACAAATACTAGATTATTATTAAATTCCCCCCAACTGTAAATTAAATACAGATAAAATCCATTCCAGGGTTCTTCATCCCTCTTTCGACTATTTTAAGGGACTTCCCAAAGCTGCGATTTTTTACATTATTAACACTTCGTGGATCGCATCTTTCCCAGAAAAGGCAACTGCTCAAACCCTTACTTTCCAAGACATATCAATTCACAATTAATTACACTAAAAATAAAAGAAGCAATTACTGTGCAACCTAAGTATTTCCACGTCAATTGTCATTCGTTAGTAGCCTTTTACCGAGTGCTTATTTCCTAACACATGAAAAGTGCGAAAAACTGCCATTCAAAAATTCGCAACTCCAGCTTATGAAAATGCTTATTCCCATTTCAATGGTCGCCTGCATTTCCAAATTAAAGGACCCAGTGACCCAGTGCCACTGCGTCAAACACAGAACGGCCCCCTCATCCAACGCTTACAGCATTTATGCATAAATGCATTTGAAAATCCGTCAACAAAGATTAACCAGTCCCGACTGCCTATCGACCGTTCCCTCCATTGGGCGTCTGCGCTCGCACGAGGGCATCAGACAACTTAATTCCCGTGTAAGCGTCCTCGAAACGACGGCCAGAATAAACTCGTTAACTCTTTAGTCTTCTTTCTAAATCCTCTTACGTCATTTATGCGAGGCACGAGAAATGAACGGCAGTCTCTTGCGCACGCACTGAAATTACGTTTCCCGGAATGGCAGCGATTAGATGTCACACAGAGGCACAATAGATTAATTCCCCGTAATACTGTTTCGCCTGAAATGTGCTGCAGGGAACAGCGTTCCGCAGAATTAAGAAGAATTGTGAATACTCAACAGGCGTTTCAAATGGCAAGGTAAAGATTCATTGGAATCCAGGGATTGCCTGGCCTGCCGGGGCCGCGATAGAAGATTCCACTGTGGTTTGTGCGCCGGGAAGAGGTGCTTCTCGAAGGATCGATCGGGGGGATCGAGAATTACACATGCACACGATTTTACGTGCAAAATCACCGGACTTGGTATTGCACTTTTCTGGTATGAGAGTTTATTTTACGATCGTCGTGAATATGTGCCGCGATTTTTACGATCATTTTCGGATGTTCGAATCTTCGTTGTTGTTAACGGAGCAGAAGATCGATCGCGGGAGAAGGTGCAGTCGGACGGGTACGAGATGCGCCAGTGTATTCGATGAGAGTGTATACGTTCCGTTTCGCGATCGTACTGGTTCTCCTTATTTCGTAAATCGCAGAGCTCTATGCGAACGCTAACCGCAGCGGAATGAAAACCACGACCGTCAATATTCTGTGTTTCCCTCCCGTCGAGCTAAAACAAACGAATCCTCGATTCGCGTTAATCAGAGAAAAACACGAGCTGTTTCGCCTGCGAATTAATTCGCCACCGCTCGAAACTGAACCACGGTATCTCCGCTTTGGCGATACAGGGTGAGGGAAATTATTTTTATTCTACTTTTCCGACTTATTTTTGCACTGTATATTTAACTTATAAGGATCAGGCCCCTGTTCATGTGATATGTCACTGGAAATTATTGGGTTGGCCAAAGAGTTTTCTCGCCTTTTTTAAACAGGTTACATATGAATGTAAACTCAGCGTTCTTTTTTTTTACATATTTTAACTGTGTTAATATATTTGGGTTCAAGGAAACTATACCCTTGCGTTGCAACTGAAATGCCATATTAGAAAAATGAGAAGACACTTTTGCTAAGCCAATAATTTTAAATGATACATATATGGCACATTAACATAGGCCTGATTCTTACTGGTTATTGTTCAAGAACTAACGAATAGATTACACGTAGCTGTTTGTTAATCCTTGACCTAGATGCATATATAGTGCACTGCAATATTTTCAAATTTGTCGCCTCGCACTTCCATGGACACTGCAGAAAATTGGGCCATTCAGTTTCGCCAAGGAAATTATGAACAGTCATTATTTTATAGAAGGCATGTCTCTCGAATGAGAACTATTCTTTCTTTATATCTAATTTACCTAAGAGGTAGACAGTGTGCTATGTGTAGCATTAACAGAGGAATGCAAAGGATTCAAGGAGACATAAGATACCTTAAAATATGATAGTTTTCATATATCTCGGATAATAAAACACAACTTAATTAATCTGATGAGAGTAATATTACCAGAGTAATATTAATAATATTAATATTAGTATTGATAATATTAATATTACTCATATTATTTATATTAGTATTATTCATATTATTTATATTAGTATTAATATTAGTAGTAATATCAGTATTAATATTAGTATGAACATTAGTATTAATAATATCAATATTACCAGAGTAATATTACAGTCTTTTACAAGTATAGTGAGCACCAGTATTCTGCCTAAGATCATGTTATTATGAAAACTTCATATTACATAGCTTGCATATTTATATTCAATTTAAATAAAAATTGAATAAATCCTGGTATATTTTAAGTATCGATAACATCTAAATAAAGCTGAATTTCCTGCTAATTAGCATTTACGCGGAAGAAGGATTTGATTATGTTTTAAATTTCACACTGTATTTAATATTTATTTATTATTTAATAAAAGTAAAACAGGGAAGGAATAAAGAAAAAGCAAAATATATTCACAGCAAGATATAGTCCACTGTCTAATGACTCTAATGGGTTAATCTTAGTTCGTTCACCATAGATCCTGCAGCAGGGTACACAGTTCTGAACGACAGTGTACACATCCTTACGGTCCATGCATCGGCAAGTATCCTCGACGAGCTACACTCGATCGACTGTGTTTGTCGTGACGTGGATGCAGTTCGTGTAACAGCGTTACTTTGTTTGACAAAGGAACATGCATGTCGAGGAAGGCACAATGATGTTACAGGCCAGAATACATTAGATCACAGAGGCGTCAATTACTATGATTTCCGATTAGACGCAACGAGTAATTGCAAATTCTTGTACGTGAACCGAAAGTTTTGTGTAACTTAGCCAGATGGATCAGATAATAGTAAGCTATACATTCGAGATATTAGAGTCTAGTGACTAGATGATCAAGATAAATAGAATCGGAATGAACAGAGTTAACCTCATGCCTCATAATTACGAGTAACACTAATGGGAGGGATTAAAGTTTCCTACACGTCGTTACGTGATTGAATTCAACAAAAAGAGATGTAAATAGAGAACTCTTAAACAGTCGTTAATTTACTGATGCAGTTTATAACTATTCATTAATTAATAATTAGCTTTTTTAACTTTTCCTTCCATTTAACCTTTCGTACTCCCAATGTATCAATGTTACGCTCTGCTTTCATTAACCTTTAAAGGGCCGGGCTGGCCACTATAGTGGACACCTACGTATTTGGATACTTTGTCAGCCATTTTGATGGTGTATATGCATAAATTTTAAGTAAATAAAATTTACAATTTCAATGAAAAAATCCCGGCCCTCTAAAGGTTAAACTATACAAACAAAAGGATTCGTAACATTTAGGATCAAATGAATTATTGCGTTTGGAATTATTCTACCATACGACTTACAAATTCAACACTTTTCTACAATACCTACTAAATTATATTATTTCCTACATCAAAGTCTTGAGTGCAGTATGCACGAAACAAAAATATCTCTGATCAATTCACCATTTTTATTTCATATTTTCAATCAAACAACAATTTTTATTCATAGTTTAAGATATAATAAATATAGTTCAGCATAATAATCTCTCATTAAGACCATAGAAAAATCTTGAAAAAAGGTCAAGAAGGAAAAAATCTTAGAAGGTTAACTTTAGCACTTGCAATCTTTCGAAAAATCGTAAGGCACGGAGTTGAAGTGGCATAAATTCCACTGTAGTCGAAATATGAAGTTAGTGTCGCGTGATCAATGCCACAAAAGGATAATGGAATATCGGTGAGAAGTTGATTCACTGTTCCGTGCCGATAGTGGGACAGCGTTTGTCCGACTTGCCCCCCATCGTCGTCCGAAAGTCGGTGTTCCGCTCTATTCCGAGGTATTGCCGGCGGCGTCAGACCGCTAATAGGCCGCGAGTGACTCAGATTTTGGCAGACACCGGCGAAAATTCAGGCGGACATTCCGCAGAGTTTCCCCGGTGAATTGTGTGCCGCGAGAAACACAGGCTATTAAATATTTCAAGTAGCTGTAATTTTGCGAGATTCCAAGCCGCTTACAGTCAATGTGTATGCATTACGAATTCGGCGGTAGAATTATGTTACGATCAAAGAGTTGATTGGGCGCCGCGTGGCGAGCAATTTTTTCGGTTGCATCACCGTGCCCGGAACGCACCGTTGCCAAGGCAAATATTAATAAGCGTGATTTGTAAAACCGAGCGTTAGCGCGGGATGTAATGACGGCATGTAATGGTTTCTTAGCCAATTAGAGACGCGTGGATGAGGCAAAGTACATATATCGAATAAAAGCGCAGGCGCGTGTGACGGATGGGCTATCTTCAAAGTGTCGAGATTCGATCGTCGGTAAAGTATATAAATTTTCTAATTTCTGACGATTTTAGAAATTCTGTGCTAATTTGAAGTTATGCAGCTCCAGGTCGTTCTGTTGTGGGACCGTGCAAATTGTTTTTTTTTAGTGGCTCCATACATTTCTGTGGAATTCCAGAATTTAATAATACTTTACAGTGGAGTTTCGGTAGTTACTTAAAAAAATAACGTACGTATATGTTCCTCGCGTATTTGCTAAAGTAAAAGGTGTTCCATGGCTGAGAAATCTAGGAAATGCTTTTGCAACTCTTAGGATATTTAAGGCATACCTATGTACTTCCTAATCTAATATGATCTATAGTCAATATATATACAAGGTGCACAAGTTAATCAATTTAATTATTTTTGTTACTACTGCACAAACTCAAATTATGATCCTTTTACATACCTTAGTTTAGAGATTTAATATCTAGAGCTCTAATGATAGAAACAGTACGTTATGTGCTCACCAAATTGGTCTCTGTCTGCTAAAAGATAGGCGGCAAAAATTATAGGGTTTCGATTAAAAAAGTGAAGGTGATCTTGAAAACTGTGAGAAAAGGTGCTTACAAAAAATATATTATAGTCTGCAAGCCTCTGTAACCTAAGGAATTTAAAAAAAAAACTTAATATTGTGAAGTAGTGGAAATAATTAAGAAGATCAAGTTATGTAGTTTACCCTGTATATGAAATGGTAGTCGTGAACCACGTGGAAAGACAATTTTCCGCGAAAACGCGAAGTATTTAATGAAAGCTCACTGTGCCCTGCTCCAATTGCATTTGCTTAGTGTGACACGTTAGCAAAGGATCGATCGATACTGGAAAATACGTTCCACGGCGCATTTTCAATGGAGGTGCATGCACGTCGCACGCGCGCCGTTAGGGACCCTCATATCCATTGAAAATGCATTGCATAATATTTCGACGGTCATCGGCCTGCTGTTGACTGAGCAACGAATCAACCTTTCGCTCCTCGACCGTATCGCGCGTCGTTAGTTTCAAGCGTCGTGCAATTTGTCACGTTTACACAAATTACTTGCGACAAACCGGCGAACGAAAAATTATAGACAGAAATTTACGTACTTCTGCCTATCATTCTTTAGGGGCTTCTACCTGTTGTTATGATTACTCGCAGAATTTTGTGCAACGTCGTAATGCTTCAGAATGTCCTACTCGCTAACATAATCTTGGAAATATCTATTAGTATGTGGAATATTTTTGCAAATTGACGAAATATCGAATTTCATTGTATTTTATTCTCTTTTGCCTGTTTTCTATCTTGGCACTGTTTCTTTTTTCCTTTAGTTTGTTCATTTTTGTGTTTCTGCTTTTATGTAGGGGAGACCGGGGCAAAGTGAAGCTCGGGGTAAAATGAGCTTTCTTAATTAATTCTTTAACAATAGAATATATTTACAAATTTTTGTGACGTGATAAATGTGTGTAATATCACAATGATAATTATGCACATTCAGATATCGACAAATGGAAATTGATTAAAAAATTAGAAATTAAGTTTTAGAGACTGCCAATTGGTTTTCATTTTAATTTAGCTTTTTGGATAAATGTGTCTTAAATGTGTTATTTTAACTCCAATTTTTTTCTGCGTGTTTATAACAAGCTTATAAACATACATGTACACGCGTTTGAGGAAACATTAATCCTAATATTATTAAATAATTAATTTCCCACTGAGTACACATTCGGGGTAAAGTGATCGAGGTAAACTGAGCTGCAAAGAAAAGATGCGCGAGTGATGGAACAGAATCTAACCTCAAAAAAAATGAAAAATCTGCCACAGATTTTGACAACCACGATGAAAAAAACAGAAACTGACGTGCTACACACGTCGTTGACAACTATTCCCAAAATTCTACTTGTTGATGTAATTTTTTAGAAAATTCTACCCGTCGGTATATCTGTAAGCAAATTTTACTTGTCGATGTAACTTCGATCGAATCAGTAACGACAACGATACAATTCATTAATTATCATTCATAGTGGCATAACCCGAAAAAAAGTCAATTTTTATTTTTTTGCACAAATAGACATCATAGGCACGGTATTTTTATCATGCAAAGTGCACACTTCTAACTTCATCAGATAGATATTAATATAGGTAATGTTTCATGCCATATCAACATGAGTTACAACTTGAAAAGTTAGATTTACAATTTTCTCGAACAACGACACAATTCGAAAAGGGTGTAAAATATAGGGTTGATCGGATATTCCTTTGAATTTATTGGCGAATATGCTATCTGCAATTCTTAATCTGAATTAAAGTCCTTTTAAACAAATTATATGCTATTATATTCAGCTATTAGTCAAATGCAAATTTTAAACTGCTCTTCCTGCAAACTTTACATTCTTTAAGTCATGCTACTATCAATTCCAAGCAGCGATGTATCAAACATTTTGTTCCTAGGAACTTAGTAGCTACAAACACAAATTATAAAACCACTTGAATGTAGTAGACGTTCCGTTCCCAGTGAACTTATTATCCACAGCGATAGACAGTATTCGGTACATTGAATTTCTACTTCTACAAAATCCCTCAACACGAGTGGACCATCTTGAGCGTCCTCTCGAGGCCACTTTTCCAATCGCCCAGTCTTCTGGCCAGGCGCAGATGTAGGATTTCCTCTCGTTCGAATCGAATTACGTCGAATTGTAGCTCGGTTTCCGGGTGCATAGGCACAGGGGATCGATACCGTGTAGATGAGTCACGATTCCCCGTCGACATTAAAACCGTTTTCTCGCTCCCTCCCCAGCGGCGGTTGCATAATGATCGAAGAAGACGAGCGCCGACCATCGCAGAAATCCGCGGGCCGGCGATTTTCCACGGAGCATCGCGGAATAATATTCCCTGCCCCTACGGGAGAATGTAGGCCAGGCAAATGCCGCTTTATGCAACGATTCCGTGACCGCCTATATCCGCGTCCAAGCACGGTTTTGAATTCTTTAGCGCGTCGATTCGCGATCAATTATTTATCAATTTTCTGCCGCGAGCTTATCTATAGGCCAGGTACACACATCGCGCGAAGCGATGTTTCTTCCGTCGCCCTCTGCCTTTTCTGTAGGGCTATCGATTTAGCTCTTTGGGCCACCGTTCCTATCTTCCACGCGATGCCAGTAGAACTCGGTCTCCGGGTTTTCATTCGATGGGGGGTGAAGGAATGCAGGTAATTGGTACCAATTCCGTCTCTACAGTCTTCTGCCGTTTCAATTTGGTTTCGAGGTATTAATGTAATAGACGCGAGAAGTGAGGTAGAAGTAAGCTCGATATCGTGGACAAAGAGAAAGAGTAATGGGTGCTTGACGAAGGAAGTTTTGCAGAGAATAGTGTTGAAGAAAGAAACTTCGGTGGTCGACCGTGCTTCAGCCAGAAACTTAGTTCGAGTTTAAGGGCAACAAAACTGCGCGTAGTTCGTAGCCCACTGTTTACTATCTTCTCAGCTTTATTTTTTAAGAATGTTGGACAGAACAAAAGAGTTTTCAAAATGACCTTGTTGCAACGTGTTGAGGAGTGTGTGGTACTGAATTCAAATCGTGGAAACATTTTACCAGAGTCTCTCCTAGTACTGTAATTAATAAATTACTACCACAAAAGTGTCTTTAATACTCAAATGCAATGAAAGATATAAGAACTCAACGGACTTGTCAAAATATTAATTAAGACAGCAACTGTCTAAAGGAAGATATCAAATTTCGTTTTCAAAACTAAATCGTATTTTATGCTTTCTCTAAACTTATGAAACATGAAAGCAAATCCTAAAATCCGTACAGTACCCAATAAGTTAGAAATTAAAAAGAAGAACTCTATCAGTGGCTTGAACATTATTTAGGAATCCAAACAGTGCTTCTGTTATATAAAATTCTTTTCCTACATTTGAAATGCCGTTGAAGAACAGAAGCACTGTTACCCGTCGATAGAGCTTCGGTGTATTACATTCTACAGCATTAAACGCATAAATTAAACAACCGCATTCACAGTCACGCCCGCTTGAAATAATTTATTCCGAGGTGTATGCGCGCCAAGGATGAACCTGGCTTTAGTCAGTAAAATATGGCAAACACGAATGACACACTGGGAATACTGCAAACAGTGGAAACTATAATTGCCCAACGTTATACCCCTGTGCAGATGGAGAAACTGCTCGGGGTTGCCGTAGGCGCCATTTTATACAGAGTGTTACCGAAACAGATGGCCAAACTTTAGAGGATGACGAAAGGTTGCATAAATATAGATCCGAAAATCTTGCTGTTCAAAATGAAAAGGATAAACACTTTTTTCCTTACTTATTGCACTAAATAAATTGCTGGAAGTGATTGCTTTCACAGCAATACACGCCTCACACTGGCGTTTCAGGGTCTGTCGAAGAGGTTCAAGAATGCCTGGAGTGTTTTAAAGATAGTTACGCGAATCGACAGCGAGATTGCAGTATTTTCACAGTAGTAAGTGGAGTATCGTAAATAAAAGCCTTAAGGTGTCCTCATGAATAAAAATCCAAGGAATTTAAATCAGGAGAACGAGCAGGCCACGGAATTGATTCTCTTGTGCCAGTTCATGGAACGGAAGAATTTCCAGACAGTCGTTTACGTGATCTATTTTCATCCTTAGGATGAGTGGAACACTCTCCTACTGTTTGACTATCTGTTTCAATTACACCCCGTACATTGAACGATGCAATTTGCTCGTAGAACTTCGTAATTAAGGGTGAAGGGAATTCGCAGCCGTTCGGCGCAACGACGTTTCGACTACTGTAATCTCGCGAGACACAGAGTGCACTTCGAACGTAGACTCACTTTGCAAAGTGTGCGGTTTTTAACAAATTCCAATCATTTTCGCACTGAAGAGTTCCAAGTAAAGAGATTCAATGCCTGATTTCTCCAGAAATAGCTGATCCCTGATTAGAAAATTACGTTTGCAAAGCTTGTCGACGAAACTACTGGAATCCTCTAGGCACTGATGAAGATAAAACGCTATCACTTGAAGACACGTTCGGGGATGTGCAACTCTTGCTTTCGCTCAAGAATGTCACTAAAAGAGTGTGAAATCAATGCATTTTCCACAGAGAAATGTCCGCGCCACTTGTTCATACTTGTTCAGTGAGTAAAATATAGCAAAATTCTCTCGATTAACACGCAAGAGAAGATGACGCCTTAACTCGTCGTGTGAAAATACTCACAAGTTGCTTGTGACGAGTTTACTCGTCATGTGAGAATTCTTCCAAGTTGCTTGCGACGAGTTAACTCGTCATGTAAAAATTCTCGCAAGTTACTTGTGATGAGTTTACTCGTCATGTGAAAATTCTCGCAAGTTGCTTGCGACGAATTAACTCGCCACATGAAAACTCCTACAGGTAGTGTATAACGAGTGAAATTCATATAACAAGTAAACTCGTCATATTAAATCTTCCAGGTGACTGTGCACGACGACTTACCTCGTGAAGAAAATTTTACCATTTAACGCAAAAACCTGTGTTTACATTTGCCCTTTTGTTTCGACTAAAATTGCCGTATTTGTCTTCGATTCGTTTACTTAATTATTACGGTATAGCTGTACGCATCGGCCTGCCTTTAAACACTCGTCGTAGGCGCGCTTTTGAAAGAGGGATTGCTCGTTTAGCAAGTTAATCAGAGCTCACGAGTGAGTTCCAATGAATAGTTCGTCCGCGGCGCGATAAAAGGGAACAAGAGAGGAAAGCGACAGAAAACGGAAAGTATTAGGGGGACAACAGGAATTACGCAGTCGGCGAATGCACGCGACGCGGTGCACAATCCCAGCGATAATTGCACGTAGGCGACACCGAGTCGCGTACGCTTTGGACGAACGACACGCGATTTAGTGTGTTCTCCATCGTTCAATTTCCATAGGGAGGCGTGTGGGTGGTTTTTTCGCGTGCAACGAATAGCGTGCAACCGACTGCACGCGTTTCTGTACCCCGACGCCGAGAGACGTTTCCGCAGCCGTCACTTTAGCGAACTCTACGTCGAGATTCTCGAGCAATGTCGAAACATCTGTCACTCGCGAGTCTGCCCGAATCAAGCTTTCGTTACGGCCAAGCGAGGGTACTTGTATCTCCTTTTCCTGCGCGGAGAGTGCGCGAAATTGCATCGAGAGGACAAAACTTTGAACCCGATTTAGTCGAGAAATTTAAAGTAGCATTTAGGTCGTGCGCGCTCGATGTATTATGCACGCTAGGCATTAGTTGGGAAACGCAAAAATGATCGATGTCGCGTACGCTAGGAATATATGACGCGTGACGGGGAGCGTGTTAAGGTACGAGATCCATTTGAATATTCAGATTTCCAATTGATACGTCGCTTGGAAGCGCCGCGATTCTCTTTAACGAGGTGCACCTTTGAAGAAGCCCCGGACGCGCAGACTGAATGAAAGTGGAAAGAGAAAACGGGACTCGACGAAAAGGGAGAAGGCGAAAATGCACGCCGCCGAGACACGTCCTCCTGACTCATAACGGTGCACAGAGAATGAAAGCGATCGCCGTATATGTGCGCCGTGAATTATAATGCAAACAGCAGGTGGGGAAATGCTCCCATTTGCGAGCACCGGTCACGGTGTCTTTAATTTAGGAACATTTTATTTACAATATATAACAAAAATTGACCATTCGAGTGCTAAGTAAATATTAATGATGAAAAGATGTGTATTTAATGCAATTAATTACTCTCAGAAAATGGTTCAGCATTATCTAGGTCGGATTAATTAATTTCTTTAGTACATCTGGTATAACTAAATCAAAATAGCCCGCATAAGGTACCGTAAAGTTGTCCTTTACTGATACAGCGACCAAAGCGTTTCCTTTCTACGTGTTTGATATAATTATGTGACACGTGGATAAAATAAACGAAGTCTATTGTTTTGAATAATCTACTTAGGGGATATTCAGAACGAATTAAGAACGTGTACTGTATTGAATGAAGTGGTTACTCAGACTTGATTAGAGCACACAAAAAGTGCAATAAGTTCAATAGGAAAAAAATAGAGGGACAAAGATAGTATTATAATAGATGAGATTCAACGAAAAGAGATTACGCTGTTATTAAGCCTATTTAACTCTGAATGAAAGATGCGGAGGAAAGAAACACGCGCGTACTGATAAGCCAATGGAAATCAATGAAAGCGTAAAAAACTGAAGCATAATTGCATAATTCTTCGCGTAATAAAGCTGACAGAAACAGGGAAGCCAATCTCGATAGCAACATCTCGTTGATTGAGTAACAAAAAGTACTCGAGTGTAATCGAACTGCTTTCCAGATGAACGCACCGATAAATAACTGGACACTTAAGTGTCATAATAGCGCGTCGCACCGGGGAACGTCGGCTGTTTCGAACTAATTCCTGGCTAACACTCAGGCCAGCGATGCAACTCGGTTTCAAAAGCAATTCCGCGAACCGGCACGATTAATAAGAGCAGATAACGAAAGGAGAAAAAAGGAACGACGAGAGTGGGTCTGTACACAAAACCGGGTGATCTTAATTACATTAATTAAATTCGAAGTTATCGCGGCACGGTAGCGTAAGAAGGAAGCAGATTCACACTAATTACCTTGCGAACTATCGTTACACGCGGCGTGTACGTGAAATCGTACGTTGCGGCGGGTTGCGTCAGCGTCGAAATGAATAAAGTAGGAAAGAGCAAAGTGCATTAACCACGACCAGCCGCCCGATAAAATGGTAAAAACCGCGTGCGCATCGTACGAGCTGGGGCTCCATCGAATCATATTGCTCGTCGATAGCATCGACATTTTTCGGCTCGCCGATTTCTTCTAAAATTCATTCTTCTTGCGCGCGCACATTTCGGGACATTTAAGCGATTTATTCAACTGCTGTGTATTCTACAAGTTCGATTTCTAGTGGAAGTATTACTGTGTTAATTGTATGGTACTTTTTCCAACCCTGGTTCATTAATTTTTTTGCTAATAAATGAGTATTTCCTCAGGCTTTGGTGATCTGGACTTGTAGGATTCAAAACTGTTTACTCAATCTTTAATGTGTAGTTACAATGTCAGATCAACGGTAATCAACACAATAAATATAGACATACGGACACATTTTTCACTAATTCTTAATTATTTCCACAATTTTATCGAAATTAAATAAAAAAAGAGGGTCTGTTCTCTCCATTTATACACCATTATAAAATCGAGAGGTACTACGAATTATTGATAAAATTCTTATTGCCTTTAACCCTTCGTTGCCTAATTTCTTCGATTTTGGAAAAAATACATCTTTGGACTCGTACATGTGATAATTATAAAGGAAATATAATAAAAAAAATTGTATTCCAAAGTCAAAGTGTTATTACCGCCCCCCAGTTTACCCTATGCACGAAGGATTAAAAACAATATTTCAATATTCATGATGCGTGTTTGCACGCGTTCAATTTGGAAGAATCATTCTGAATGAACAACAGCATTGAAAAAAGTAGAAAGTCCGTCAACTAATATTCAATCTGGTCAAACACTTTGGTGGAATTTTGATGGTAATTTTGTTGAATGAATTGACCCGTGTAAATTCGACCTAACACGGCGATGAAAAACCACGAGGTCCTTTCAGGACGTATCTTGGTAAAGAACTAAATCTTTAAAACCCCGATATCGATTTGACCACGACAAAATAACAAATACGAAAATTCGAGTTCGATTTTCACAGAAAATCATAAATACCACGCCCCGTGCATTTACCACGTTACAATGCACTATATCAACCAACTATATGCAAGATTTCAGTCCAAGATTCCAATCGGTGACCCGAACCTCGCGCAGCCCCTTGGCACAGGTGCCCCTAGTAAAATCGGCTTTCTGCGAGAATGAATACCAAAGCGGTTACCTAGATCGCGACCAAAGGATCCACCCGCGAGCAACGGAAAAGGTAGCCAGCAACAGGCGACGGGTTTAGCGAAGGGCTACCCCAACAGCGGGTAGGAAGCGGGAAAATCGAAGCGAACGTTCGCGTGGCCGACGACGCGATCGCTGGCGACGTAACTGGAAAACGGGGTCACCGTGTGTACGCGGGCAAAGACGACGTCGCAGAACAGTCGAGGATGTCCCAGTTCCGTGGCACCAGGGTCGTTGCACCCGGCTTCAGTCAGCCAGTGCGGGCAGCGCGCGCTCCGCGTGCCACGAGAGTTTCGATTTCGCGATCGCGCACATCCGGGATACGTAAGTCCCCGGACCGTCTGACCGTCGCAAAAAAAAAAAGAGGAACAGGAGAGAATAAATAAAAGAAGAAAAAAAAAGGAAACAGAAATGAAACGGTGGTCGAAGGCATCGGCCTCCAAAGGAACTCGGTATGCGAGCGGAACGCGAGGAAAGCACGCGATCCGTTCCCGTCCCTTCCCCCTTCGTCCAACCCCGCAGCTAACACTGAGATCGTAACCGTTAATTAGCAGCTCTTGTCGATTAGGAGGGACTTACTGGCGAGCGCTCTGTTTGTGCAATTAGGAGAAAGCATTCTGGAAGGAAGGTGTCGCGGAATCGGCCGAATGGTGCAAGGTGGCTCGAGGGCCCTGGAGGCAGAGGCGCTGGAACCTGCGGGTGGTTTCGACAGGACTCGCGTGTGCACTGTTGCGGGAGGTAAGTGACGCTGTGTAGTCGAGGAAAAGGTCAGCTGAGAGTGAAGCGTGTAATGGGTGCTTGAGAAAGTCAGTGATCCGCGTGCACATTCTGGAAAAGAACCTTGATCGATATTTTACAGCGGAGCTTAGTTCGCCAATAATTTCTTGAGAGACAGCGGCATGTTTCTTGAGGCATGGAAATATCTGAGAGCGCTGTAACGCGTACCTACTGTGCCCGTATGCCTGGCTTTTTGCAATGCTTAGCGTTGCGAGAACAACCGAAAGCACGGTGTGGGTGTAATATTGTATAAACAAAGATTTCTGATGTTTAATCGGAGGATGTATTATGGCTTGCAGAGATGTAGCTATATGAAATCCATAGGGAGTTACATTAACAGCGCCTTTACAGAGGGTGGTCAAATAATTATACTCAAAGAATTGTCTTCAAAATCTGTGAAAGTCGTGGCTGTAAGATTAAAGTAATAATGCATGAATTTTATTGTTTTTCATTTACTGATTATCTGCGACATCTGGCAATAGTGTGAGTAATTTTTCAACATATAAATCTCGTTTGCTTTTAAAAGGGCGGGGATGAAATTATTGCAAATAAGACAGAAATAATGGAGAATGTTATACTCCAAAACTGCACGAAGTAGCCACAGCATGCACCGAATTCAAGCCGTCATAAAAGCTAAAGGCGGAGAAACCAAATTTTGAGTAATTGTATTTTTCTTACAATACAGTCTTAAACCTATATAAATGAATTTAATTTGCAATCTTAAATACATATACTAGTATTAAGAAATAATATTATATCATTAAAAACGAGACATCTATTTTATTCCATCGCTTAAACTTACAAAATATAAACCTTTTTGTTTGAGTGTAATAATTTGGCCACCCAGTGTCTTGCAGATGAATCAACAGCCCAGGAAGGTCTTCAGCATAGTTTTTGTACGTTAGTGCTATAAGCTGGCGAGGTCTGCAGGAATGTGGCCGAATAAGTGCCGCACAGTAATGAGCAGCCGAGAACGCATTTAGTGGCTGGTACCCTGAAGAATACTCTTTCACATACCACTCGAATGTACCTCAGGTAACTCACTGTTGTCTACGAAACGCAATACTTATTTCCCTTCAAATCTCTCAAGTCTACGTAAGCATTGAACTCCACAGACCTTGTTCATTAAAGCGACGAAGAGTATTGAAAAAAGAAATGGGCATCGATACTTCTAAAGTGTGAATCTAGAGAACAATACGAATGAAATAAGTACGAACATAGATCCCACGATACAAGAACGTAAGATCTGCTCTTGTTTTTGTTGGTGAAGGGAACTGGCAGGTGAATTAGGAGAAAGCGTTTAAAAGGGAAGCACTTAGAGCGCCTGCTTGCGCAGAGTTCCTTCAAAATGCAGGTGTAAAATGTGCGAAAGAAGGTCCCAAGGGGAGAGGCACAGATCTGAATTAGGTTGAAGAACTCGACGCAGGTCCTACTTGGGAAAGTGAGAAGGAGCCTTAGAACACATTTGCCAGCATCTCTGAACACATATGTATCTCTCAGGCGTGAGCTATTCGCTGCCGATTCCTTGTCACTCCCACATCGCCTTCGAATAGTAACCACGGTAAGTATTACACCCACGGTGGAATTAATGGCTCGTCTTCTTTTTCGCTGGCTCGCAGTAGCTGGCGAGCATTAAAGCGGATTACAAGCACGTATCGTCTCACGCTATTATTTCAATATTGGCTCCGTAGAAAAGCTCTCCGTTGATTGCATCTCCGTGCGTTGTTCAACGCGCACGCACCACATGCACACCGCGTACGAACAACCCTGTTTCTCTACGGCGACCGAGGCGCTTCGAAGATTAGAAAAGCCCGACGAAATAGCGCTCTTCGCTAAGCCAGCTGGCGCGGTAATGCGTCGAGCATGTTCCACTGAATCACCAGCGTTGACTGCTCCTGCCAGACAGACGAAAGGGGGTGACTGCTCGATAGGACCGTAAGACTCTTCAGAAATGCCTGTTGACACTTTAAATGGGTCGATCTAGAATTCTTGACGCACCACGCTGAGGGACGGTTTGCTCAACATGGCTTCCTAGTCGTCGATGTGGTAAAACGCTCAAAGTGATCAGGCTCTTGTTAATGTATAACCAGGAATTGCAAGCGATAGGCGGTCTGAAGATAAAGCGCGAAGTTTTAGGTAGGCGATGCTTGCCACCACCAGTGGCGGATTTAAGGAAAATAGCCCGGGTGGCAAACGTTCTGGGACACCCTGCATACATAACAGAAGTACAAATAAATCTACGCGCCTGTGATATAAAAATTATGGGGGGAAACTTATAGTATTTGGATAAAATCGTCAATTTCTCTTGTTGCTCTTCACTCAGATATAACGATCTGACGAAACAACGCGGGACAAAACAGTTTTACAAAATAAGACCCTCGAAAATTGTGATGTTTCTCTAGAGCTAATGGTATTGTACTTCCTTCGTGTATAATTATTTAAAGCTTTACTTCTAATTTATTAATTGCCGTTTTCCAGAAGTTCATCACGTATCTCTGCGCGGTAGTACAGTGCCAGTGCAGCGTTTACCAAAGTCAGGATGCACCAAATTGGATTCCGAAATGTTTTCGTACTTGCACAAAGGATAAAGGGCGAACTGTACCGTGGCAATTACCGCCGAAATAACCTACCGCACTTTCGACCTGCTCTTACGTATCCGAGGTTCGTTTCTCTGACGTAAGAGCAACGGAACACAATAGGCACGAGAAAGAAGCTTCGATGACGAGAAAAAGGAGGACTGAAGGGGGATTGATGCGAAGTTGTGCTGAAACGATTACGCCCTGAGAAAAAGACGACAGGAAGCCACCAGAGATTCCACCCTTGCTTTTACCTCTTATTCCCGTTTCGTTTTAACAATTTCAACCGAAATACGAAACGATTGTTCCACTTAGTTCCAACGGACTTACAGTAAAATTCTACTCTTCAGCCATTTTTGTCTTTCAAATATTTTATTACCAACGACAATGTAACCCTTCGACTACCCCAAGTTTCTGTTCAATTACAAGGCTACATTTCTTTGCTGTTGCTTAAAACGCGAGAAGCACAAATGTATATCCTTTCCTATGGCCCATCTTTTTCCAGAAACGCAGTCGAAAAATATATATTTTCACATAATAGGTAGTAGTTATTGAGTTAATAAATTTTTATTTCAATTTTTGGCGAAAAATATTCAATAATAGAAGTAATAATAATAAAAATAATAATAATTCTATTTTTATCTATTTACAATAAATTACTCATTTGTTATCGGATTTGCATCGAATGTACATCAAACGAAGTAGTTGTTTTTACATATATTACACATCGTAACTTAAAGAACTGTCAAAAATCGAGCTGCATCCCTCTTGCTGCAAGATCTCCAATTGATTTATCAACTGAAAGTTTTACCAATAAAGCGGGTTTTCAACTACGTAATTGATTTTCAGGGAAATTTGATCTTACATTGATTTCGACTTCTGAATCCTACATATGCAAATTGCATGCGAATAATCTTGGCTGTGCGGTACGCGCGACGTGTTTGCATCCGTGATCCAGTGCACGTGGTCACCCACCCTGACGTCATTGGTCATTGATCTTGATCGTACGCAGGTATCACGTATCGTTCATCTCTTAGACTGGTTTCCCCATATTTTTAGTATCGTCTCTCCCTTGCTCAAACTTTCCCTCTCAGGGCAGAATATCCAGCGCGTTCGGCAAATTTTATTTCCATATAATTAATTGAATCACTGGTTCTTTCTGTATATCAAGCAAGGATGACTTCGCTAGAATTCGCGGTGGATTCACGCGAGTAGTATCGATTCGGTTTTGTTTACCGCGAGCAAAATAACCAAAGGAGAATTTGCATGAAACCGCCGTCTCAATCCACTGTCGCTGAGACTCGAAAACGTTCGTCTCCGAGGCAGTAATATCCCTCAATCGTTAACGTCGACGCGGCGATGATAAAGTACTATCGTTCGCGTTCATTAAAGGAATGTTCATTCAGAAAACCTAACTCCTGTGACGGTAGTTGCCATCTCAACTCTTCTCCACTCTCGTACACACTTTACGACGCAATTCTATTTCGTTGGTGCTATTGGAGGCTT
The DNA here is from genome assembly GCF_050908995.1 of Andrena cerasifolii. Classification (NCBI taxonomy): domain Eukaryota; kingdom Metazoa; phylum Arthropoda; class Insecta; order Hymenoptera; family Andrenidae; genus Andrena; species Andrena cerasifolii. The sequence continues at coordinate 8,870,898 of NC_135124.1, read as the reverse complement.
ATTGTTAGTGGGAATGAAATAGTTTATGAATATCGTACATGGAAAGGCAACTGTTAATAATAGTCACCTCGATTGCACTTTGGATTCTCACTACTACTTTCCTACACTTTTATACACGCTTCCAATTAAAATCTATATCTCGATATCTTCGTGGGTTTTTCTTAACTCAAAGTAACGTTTACTTTAAATTACTCGAATGCCATTTCTTGCGAGTTCAAGCGCAGTAAAGTATAGGTATATGTATGAAGGTATACCTGTTGCGAGTAAAGTTATAACAATGTAAAAATATTTTTCCAGTGAAAATATATTATAGCAATAAAAACATTTTATAATAATATCAATATATTGTTGCAGTAAAAATAGTTTTGTTAAAATATTTTATATTTTATAACAATATAAAAATGTTTCTTATAGCAATGTCAAAATATTTCTTCAGTAAAAATATTCTTTAAATAACTTTAACATTATGAATCGCAAAAAGTGGCATTCGAGTAATTGAAGTAAACATATGAAATAGTAGTTCTGTTACACATACAATTCTTCATAATTTCACCTTCTCTCTGCTTTATTTTCATTTCACTGAATCGATAAACATCTTGTGTGGTTAAACGAAAGTTTCAGTTATGATGAATATGGTAGCACGGAACACGCTAAACTATTGCAACTCTTATCTTTGGCAATGCATATACAGATGTGGAAGAATCGCGTGACAGTCACTGAGCGATGAATTTCCCCGAAGAGAATGGATTTTGCATTGAATGTGCCAGAGAAAATCACAAGTGGCCATAAATGTTGCGTCTAGGCGGCAACCCGTCGCGCAGACGCTAGACGAACAAGCTGGTCGTTAAATCAGCAATTATATGGCGTCGAGGGTCCGCGATGTCAGGCGCCTCGCGACGGTCGATTATTTCGTGCGAAATACGAGCCTGGCGACTGTCGCCTTCGAGCTTTACAATGACGAAGCTGGATCCGTTTTCCGTGGAATGATGACGACGAGGAAAATAGTCATCGACTAGAGAAACAGACACGATAAAAGAGATGTAGAAGAAGGCGAGAAGGAATGACGACGCGGAGTATCGTATAATGGAAGGGAAACCCCAAAGGAGATGCGACGCTATAGAGGAAACGCCACGACCGTGTCGAGGTTAAGCGAGCCCTTGCTGGCTTCATCGTTGTACTTCGCAGCTGGAGATGCAAATACTGTCGGCACCCCTCTTTTCTTATAAACGGTGGAATACGGTTAACGTTATAAGAAGCTTGTAGCTGCCATAGAATCTGGGTTTAATCATTATCGAAGATTAAGGGGATTTTTTTTTTAATTAAATATTAAATTGTATTAATTTTCTGGCTGGCGATGGGCAACCGTCCTTAGAAACGCTCTTTAATGGATTTTGGAATATTTGTATTCTTCAGGAATTAATAAATTAAGAAATTAATTGAAAATGCTACACCTCTTGAAAATAAACAAAATTATTTCTCTTCGTTTCAAAATATTGTTACTTTGACTTTCCTCAATCAATGAAAAGTTAAGAATTTGTTCTGAATTTGATAACGAAATATTGGATGGCAGTTTAAATGTATTTCTTCACTCACTGAGCACACTTTTCGCTGCAATCTATTTTATCGCTTTATATGGTGCCTGTAAGCTTCGTCGCGCACGTTCACGATCCAAAACGCTCGTTGACGTACAGATCTGGGGCAAAATCTACAAGTGGTTGCACCGCCTCGGGGCGTACAATTTTCTGGATCACTGATCGATTTGTGAAGTAGATCAATAAGGAGACTGTTCGGACGTAATACTATTTCGTCTCTGCAATTCCTGAAGAAACTTTTAACGAATATCTGCCTCTCTAATGTATCGCCTAGTAGTACCACGTAATAAGATAATCACAGTTTGGACACCGCCCCTGATTATTCTTTACTGTTACTACAAGTAGCCTAATATTTAGTATTAACATTACATTTCATAGATGCTTTTCAGCAATTTCATCGCTAAAAACTCAATTTTTAAAAAAATCCAATTCCTGGGTATTTCGTACACGATTTTTGTAGAATATTGAAACAGATCATGGACAATTATTTCTAACACTATTGAATATCGTTGAAGATTTTAGTAAGCTAGAACTGGTAATTATTGTAGGTACATCATAGGAAAGAAATTTAAATATACGATACGACGAACCTTCGATACTGCAAATCAGTATCGAACTGATAGGAGCGTTACTGTTTTAAAGCGACGTAAAACGGAGGATTTTTCTGAATGGGTGGTTCTGCACGCTAGATGCTTCCATGCGCCGCGTGTACTCTGGGACTTGAAGTTTCAAACCGAAGTAACTGATTATATAATAGAGGAGAGCTCTGCCAAGACGACCGCTTTCGATTCTCCCCTCTCGCTGGCACGTTCGCGTAGAATTCACGATCACGTGAGGGAGCAATCACGTGATTCTGACGCACGGAAAGAAAGTAATACATACGCATTCGACCGATTTTACCACACTTGCATCATTGTAACCCATTCGATTTGCAACTACTCCATCTGGAATGACCTATGAATCGAATGCCCCACAATCATTCGATCCATTCCATCATCCGTTTTTACTAACCTACGCCAACGTGTTATTTTCTACTTTCTTTCGGTCGATTTAATAATTACTGCTGCTTTAATTAACCCTGAAAGAACTTCTGGGGCCCAGCCTCACCCACTCGTATCTCTTGATTCATTTACAATTTTCTTCACTTTGTTTAATTATTTTTTACCTTGGTGGTGTGTATAGTATGTTAAAAATAAGAGGATCAAGTGATGCAAATGTTATCAAATTGGAGATGATTGTAAAAGCAAATTTACGAAATTAAGATTGTTGCTTTCGAGACGATTTTCAGAGAAGCTTTCCCTTTTCTTTATGTAGCACGATTTACTCACATGAATTCGTCAATTGGACCCATCAATTATGACTGTTAATTATAACTCTCAAAAATACCTATTTCCTTTTTCATTCATACATTTATTTTACCCCGTGGATGCTAGACGTCATTTAATAGAACCATGATGAAATTTAAGCTCGAGAGGGGTTTCGTATTATCTTAGAAGTCAAACTCGGCTGAAGTCATCGTAGGGTTAACGAGGTACTGTCGATCGCCGTATATTAATCTTCATTCTTTCTCTTTCCATTCGACTCGCAGTCGAAGACCAGAAGAGAAATGTGAGTTGCGATATATAACTTGCATTTGTTCCGCTTGAAATCGTGATCGATAAAGTAGGTCGTACTTCGCACATTAATCTAATCGATATGATTTATTCCGTGAATAATCAAACTTCGGCGGCGAATTTAATTAAATGCTTGAACGCGTTATTTGTATGCATTATCTGCCGAAATGATTAGTTTTTAGGCACAGAAAAGTAGCTTATGCTTTTACATAATTCTTACATCCAATCACCATTCAGGAATAGAAAAATAATTATGGATCGACTCAATATTTCCAATTGAGTTCGACTGCCTGATACATGGTCGCACTTTCTACTTAATCGTTGATTTCTCTAATATTTCAAAGTATGATCTATTCTGTTCAGAGTAATCATTGGGTTTCTAATAAATAATAGTAATAATAAATGCGTTTTATTCCATTGATTAATTGCGCACTATTAATTAATTCTAAGGTTATGGAATCTACTTTACTACAATGTATTTCAAAATTGGGAATAGAAATTACTTTTTTTGCTTCCTTTGGATACCACTTTCCAGGCTCGTTTTAAATTTGTATTTTCCCTCACTGATAGTTGAATAATGATTTCACGTGACGTACCTAGAGTTTCTTTGAATCGACATTTCTCTTTTTATATTATGCCTGCAAGTAAGTATTTATCTTGAGGAGACATATTTAGGCACGTTAAGGACAAATATCCCTCTAATTAAAGGTTAAAAATAAGAACGAGGCTTGAAATATTGGCAGATCATCGCTTCGGGGGTTCAATCTAAATATATCTCTTTCACGCCTATATTAACGTAGTAATTAAGTTCTGCGATAAGTGCAATGCCGTGCAACGTGGCCACGATTAAAAGTTATTTATAAACCCCATTCAACGGTTTGTAACAACGACGTGTAACTCGATAAATCACGCTGTTGGCAATGACCAGTTTGTACAATTACCAAAAACGGGAGGCATTCATATTTGGAACAGTTAATTTCTGAGTATTATAATTTTCCAAAAGTGGAAAGAAGTGTGGGAAAAAGATTAATTTTAGAGAGTCGTTAGTGAGAATTCAGGAACTCTATAAGTTTTCAGAGTTCTCACAAAAAGTTTCCAGAGTAAAGTTACAGAGTTTTAAGAGTTTCTTTAGAGAATATATAAAATGTATTTGGGGGCTGAATAATTTAGAGTAATGATAGAATTTAATTCTATCAAGTTTTGATACCGTTACCACCTCTTCATAATTAATTATAATTTACGATAAATTCACTTTATTCCTCAACCACGTTAAATCAAAATCGTTTCAATTGAAAATCAGTTACTATAGCCATTACTATAAGTAAAAATGTCGATTAGATTCTACGCACAAGCGGAACCATACGTAGCCATGCAAAGCCGGGCTGCGGCTTAATTTACGAAAACCATCGTGATGGGAAGCTGTTTCGAAACAGTAAACCGTGATTGAAAGCAACTATGCGATGGCTCTATGACGTAATCAGCTTCCAATGAACGAAGCACCTCGCGTTAATGGCACCGTCAAAGACTTTGCGTTCAGCTTCAGTGAAACAGTGGCTGAACTAGCAATTACAGCTTTCAAGAATGTTTAAAATTTTAAATAGTCGCGAAACAGCGAATATCCCAAAAATAATAATTCTCTGTTTGATACGAACTTTTACCTTTCGCAGTGATTTGACCACGAAATCAACACGGAAAATCGACAACTCGAACAGATAATGCACACATGCAGCCGAAACGTAGATGATGTCATGCGTTTATCACAGTTTCGATGGCGAAAAATTCATGAGCCCCTGATAGCAGTGCTGTCAAGTGAAAATATTCATATTTCATTACACCTCCACGCGCGAAACGGTTGACCTTTTCCCGTTTTAATACACCTTTCAAGTAAAATGGCAGATAACATACACCGCGTCTTCTCTAAAGCATAGCGTAGGTACACTTAAAAATTATAATAGGTACACTGAAATTCATCGAAAAAGCTGTCACACATTAACCCTGTTACAATTCCGGGTTTAGCTCTTATCTCTGACAAAGCACTACTTCTGTGCGTGGTAGGTATATTGTTCTCGAATTCTTGATGCCAAGAAAATTAGAAAAGAAACTAGGATTTATTGCGAACAAGGCAATGCGGGATTGTGTACGTATTAATTATATTACCAATGTTTGTAACGGTGAATAAACTTCGTTCTTTTTTTTGTTGTATTTTTTACACTCCTGGACAAAAAGATAGCACGCGTGCTATCATCAAGTACTCGAGGCTATATTCCAAATTCTTCAAATTCAATGAATGGTACACAGGGTGTCTCTGCAAGAGAAACTCCTCCACGTCCCTCTTCTTACCACTGGTACTCCGGCACGGAACCAGCAGGGAACTGATAAGTGTGTTTAGACCTTAAGATCTTCCAACGAAGAGGCAGAAGAGTGAACAGTTGGCGCGAGAGCACTTACCGAACGCTGCTTCCAGTCAACGCTAGATAAGGCTAATGATTCTGGGGCTTTGGTTACTTATTAGCCATCGTAGCGCTCCACCGAGACAAAGCCTCGAATATGAAGTAGCATTCGAGTGTCCTCGTGCTGCTAGCTTACGCGCGAAGAAGACGTTATCGCGCGAGCCAACGTTTCGTAACAGACATTGACATTACTGCAAAAGGGTCATTTCCGTCCGTATCCATGGATCATCGACCGCTTTTCATCGCGCGTACGCGTTCGTGCAAGCACGTTAGCGATCTCTTCACGGTCGACGCCTTTCCCGCTCGAACGGTGGCCATCGTAGACGCACACGCGCCCAGTGGCACACGCTAGGCTGAGAAAAGTCTGCTCTCGTGATAGCGTTTCACGCAGGTGAAGCTAGTAAATCTAGCCACCTAGTCACGTCGCTGATGTGCTCGAAAGAGTCACGAACGGGGTGGTAGCTGATCCTTTGTCGCCATTACATAACTGACTGAAATAGGATGTAACGCGACTACGAGCAGATTTGCAGGGTATTTGCGGAATAATGGGTGGATGTTGGTATCGATCCTCAGCCGAGTGCCACAGCCGAGGCACTAAAGGCGCTGCAGCTTTGCGTTGGATTGGTTTTGGGGTGTTCTGAATACCTGATACGAGTCCGAAGTAGAAATCAAGAGGAAAGAATGCAGGGGCAGAGGGTAGAAAACGGATAAACCAGAGCACAGGAAGGAACGGAAAAATAAAATAGCAGAAGATCAAAAAAGACTAGAAAAGAATAGAGAAGAACTGAGAAACAGAAGAGCGCTAAACAATGAGCGCTTGCAGATTTAAATCAGATGTCAAGTGATGCTGATGAAAAACACGGACGCAGAGTCATTTGCGTGGAAATTGTTTAGGAGTGATATCATTAAAAACGAGGCATCTTGTTTCGAGCCTCGAGCGCCTGTAATTTTTGAAAGACTAATTGTAAAAAAGGTACTTAAGACAAAAGTTGCGTGCTTTCTACTGTAGATTATGAAAACAATTGTATTTACATAGGTTTTCATTAAAAATGTTGAAATCACTTGCTTGGAAAAGTAATACGACCCTTAAAAGTTTGCTACCATTCTTCAGAAGCACCTTTGTCATTAATAGCGTTGCACCCGCAGTGCTTTTATCGTTCCGAAATAGCACTGTGTCGCGTGAAACGCATTTAGCCGGCTCGTTATTTCCAGCACGTATTCGCGATCGATCGCTTATCTCGTGAATGCTGGTGGACTCGGCAAACGTAAGAGCGTGTGCCGTACTCCAGGCCCCCTGCGCCCCGCTTGTACGCACATCAAACGATAGATCGCATTATGTACGACCGAGTGCCACAGAACGTGACGATCATTCAGAAAGCTTGCTAATCGATTTTCATTCAACACGCATGTATGTCCCCACCCTCGCTTCTTTTTTTCCATCTTGCCCGTTTATCGCCCAAGGGCTGCTTCGCGCGAGACACTTCAGTGGCTGGGATATGTTTGCTATGTAAAGGCAGCGCGAGCTTGAAAGGGAGCGAAAAATAGTAAGAGATTGGGGGAGCGAAAAGTAACAAAAGATAAGAAAAGGTGGTGAGAGAACGAAGAGTAGAAATAAACAGAAGATGTGAAAAGGTAGCAAAGATATCAGATGATATTAAAGTTAGCAGAAGGTAGTAAAAGGTAAATAGAAGATATTAAAGTTAGTAGAAGGTAGTAAAAGATAAATAGAAGATGTGGAAAGCTAAATATATATGTAGATGAGGGAAAAATATAGAGGAGGGTAAAAGATAGCAAAAGGTATCACAGGATAGAAGAGAGCAAACGATAGCAAAAGGTATCAACGGATAGAAGATCGAAAGACAGAAGAAACTAAACGCTAGCAAAACATAGAAAACAGGAGAACAGCACTATGTACCTACCGAGGCAGCTCGGATACTTCGAGATACTCCTAGTTCCCATTTGGAGAACATGCTTCTGGGAAAGAATTATTTATCCATCAAACAAGTTCCCAGCCCCGGTGGAAAAGAATAGCAACAACGAAAATTCACGTCCTGTTGAAGTAGGTATGCAGATGCATTCGCGGGCATATGCATATTCAATCGAATGTCGGTTTACCCAAAGCCTCGTAGCTATCAGGAGCCAGCGTCCGCGTAGTTATACCGCGCGGGGGAACACACGTACTCTCGCGTTTATTGCATATTATTCGTCAACGTCACTGACGTAGCACGATAATCGGACACTAAACAGGTGCGACAGATCGGCGTACAGACAATGTACGACACGTGTGGATCGATTTCGACAACAGATGAAAGAAAAGGATGCTTAGAATGGATCCACTGAACATGCTTCCAAAGAGTATTCCGTTGACAACGGTCGGGTATATAATCGAGTATGACAATTAACTGGAAGCTTGACGCAATTTGGAACACAATGGGAACTTATTAGTTCGTACATCTTCAGCTGGAATCTCTATTATGAGAACTTCGATCTTCTAAAGTGACTTCAGTTGTTAGTGGAAGCTAGTATCGTTCTACGTTGATTTGGCGAGGTTGGCGTAGTAGTAATTTTAGTTATTGCAACTTTGCAACTTACTGTCACTTCGGAATAAGGAAATACAGATGCAAGTAATAAAAGTTTCCTTGAAGTTTCCTGGGAAATAGAAGAATGTTAGCTAACTTATTGCGCGCAACTGTCTGAAACTTCAAGTCAAATGCACAAACATTTTTATACACTTTACTCTTGCTTTTGGAACAATAACTTTTCGTAGTAAATTGTCTCTTAACCTGCCTAAACGAGAAACGTTGTCAGGAAGGACTGATAACTCTACTCTCACCACTTTTTACGAAATATTGCGCGTACACTCATTGAAGTTATGTAAAAAAAATAGACACGTTCTCAAGTAAATGCGAGCAGAGTGAACCAAACAGTAAGATTCTTTAACAAACAATAAACACACAATTATATTAGATCGGTGCAGGAAGTTCGTCCGCGTTGTTGCACCAAAGTGTTTATTAAAAGTAGAAGTACAATATTACATGCAAGTATTTTCCTTCGAATACCTATGACCTTTTGCCACTTTTCTGGTAAAAGTACAAGTAGGTGCAGACATTTCTGTACAGCTAACATCATCTACGAATTTTCACACTGTCCTAATACAACATATTTATATTTTGAACCTATCGTGCCAGTCAAAGCTTGAACCCATTCACAGCCATATTGCAGTCTCTCGATCAACAAACATGTTTATACGCTATCTTCCATTACACGTATTAACGATCGGAGCATAGTTTCAGTTGGTTAGAAAGGCATATCATAAACACAGGTGGACAGGAACACGGGCCAAGGAGAGTGCATTGCACTAGCGGGAACACGGAACAGTCAATTGTTCCTTGGATAAAGTACTGACAGCCAAGGAACGGCTGGTCTTAGAGGAACAAGGCAAATACAATATCGTTAGAACGAAACACGATACAGGTCATGAGAGCATCGCGTGTCGTTGCGTTTCAGGCAGAAAGAATAACAGGCCGCCGAGTCACTGGCCTGTTCTACTTCGGCCAGCCTTTCTTTCCTTTCTGTCTCCTTTTCCGCGTGCCCCAAAGCGCGCGCAGGCTAATATTCTATCCGCAGCACTGCACGATGGGGTTAGATTCAACACGTTAACTGTGGGGATTCTTTTCACGGACTTTCGTATTCGGGGGTATGTGTCAGTTGGTACTTTACAGGTGTAGGATGAATTGGGTTTGTGAGTTTCTCTGCTAAATTCTGTTACTTCGATGTCTAAGAAGTTTATTGATATCTGTTTCAAGGAAAAAAGTGCAAAGTGGCGGAGATACCTTCTTGGCAATGAAGGTTCAGTGAAATATGGTTCTCCTGGAAGATACAACGCGTAGCATTGTATATTTGTGCAGGGTGTTCACTGCAATGGTCCACAAATTTTTTTAGTCAATCACGATAATCTGACAAAACAAATTGTTAACTGTAATTTATTTGTATTTTAGGAATAATGCAAATTAATAACAAACAATAACATTTCGATAATACTTTTTTTATAGTGAAATCCAAGTTCATATTAAGCTTTGTTTTGTAGGTGACAGTAAGACGAATTCAACGAGTATTATAATGTAATATTTTTATTCGTAAGAATATTGTATTTAGAAGTCAAAATGGCAGTAGTTGAAATATAAGAGAACGGTCAATGTTTATGTGTCCCTGCTTAATCAGAGTCTCGATAAAAATCGGCTATGCCGAACACACTTTAACTATTTTCTTCTAAGCAATTCAGCGACACGAGCAAATAGACGATTAAATGCATTCGAGTGACGATGGACAATTTTTAGGCAATATCTCCCTCCTCCACCAAAATTAGAATTTCTTTTGTATTGCGAAGCGATTAATCTACATCGTAGAAAAACTTCAAATGGGACATCTGTCTTGCGTGGCTTCGAGTATCATAAGGAGAGACGTGTTGCATTTTGCGCCATCGTTTTCGACGTTGTCATCCGTTATAGAGACGGAAACGTGGAATTGGAAATTACACTCCGCGCTTCGAACGCGCCGCGCAGTTGTCTACGGTTACTACTGACGCGGGGTTTCATTCAAATCGAAGCACCGTAATGCATTTTCACGTCGAACAGGTCGCTACATAATACAAGAGAGAAGGGGATTGCTCGCTTCGTAAACAACGCATCAAAGCAAGGTGTTGAATTGTTTCAGCGTCGCGAGCACATTGTGAAACGCGACACTTTGGGTTTCATTTTACTCTTCATCGTGTATGACAAGCGCGATGCGACGGATCAGCTGCCGTTTGTAAAGTAAACGTGATCACTTTGCCGCAATAGCTCCGAAGACATGCTCCTAAATTCGTTGCGTTATCAACTGGATGAATAAATTGCAACTCGTTCAGTTACAATGAAAAACAATTAATTAATTAAAGCAGGTATTATACAGTTTTCAAAATAAAAAGGAAAATTGGGTGTGAGATCTCGAAGTCGTTTTTTCTATGAAGGAAAATGGTCGTTAAATAATACATGAACCAGAAACAGATGGAATATAAAAATCCTCGTTTAAAGGAATGCGGTTACAGCGTGCGAATTTGAGATTATACGAATACAATTGCAGTGGGATATTTTCAGCGCAGATTAACCTTATCTTCGAAAAGTTTATCTCGCCGAAAGGACACCGCAAAAATGGTTCACACGCTTCAAGGAGAGCAATCTTCACGTAAAATAAAAAGGGAAGAAAGAAGCTACCAGAACGTGGTAACTGTTATAAAAAAATAAAATACTTTAACAAAAAATCGCACCGTCTCATCAGACAGTCCACAAGTGGATAAAAAAGGATTATCAATCTATTCACTGCAAAAGGGTGAAAATGATGCTGCCAAAAAGTCGTCAAGAGCCTCCGACTTGTCCCAGGACGCGAGAAAGTGTCCACGCGCGAAACTCACCGCGGGACAACCGGAGAAGTCCCCAGCAGCTGATTACGCAAAGATCCCTTCTAATCGTTAGCCCGGTTTCCGATTCTACAGCTTAATTATCGAGCCGTAAACTCGCGGCGCAAGAAAAGGCAGCGGGCAGGAGAAGGGACGAGTGTGCCCGTGCCTCCTGGTCACATAATGGATTAAACGAAGTCGAGAGGCTCGGGAAGTTTGGTCGTAATTAAGCGCCGTGTGTTACGTCGTCGTTGCACGAAGCTGCCAATGAGAGTAAACCAGCTAGACGACGGATTCCGTGGGCCAGTCGACACGACGTGACACTGGAATCTCACGTATGACCACCATTTTATTTATTAGCATGCTTCCACGCCATCGTCGATTTATCCTCAAGCCTGTATGACACCGCGAGATAGGAGGGCTCGTTGTATGGAAACGCTTTCCAGATTTTTTGCATGCTTCCCAGCGCGTTCCCGCGTGCGTGCACGTATCCTGGCTGGCATTCCCCCGCAAATCACCTGATCTCTATGACTTTTTCTACGCTGGACGACGGCCACTTCAGCTGGCACGAGCATTTCCGCGAAATGCGAGTTTTCTTTGGATTAGGCGGGCTGCGAGATCGCGTGCTGTGGCGAAACACCGCTCCTAAACCAGCAGTAGGTGCATCTGTAGCTTTCTTTATTTTAATCCCCCGTGGGGGTTATGTAATCTTCTTGTAATATAAAATTATATTTTCTTCGTGGAAGTGGCAGCAGTAAGAACCAGGCAAGGGTTAAAGCAGGGAACTCTGATTTTAGAATTTGTGTGGTAGCTTGAGTGCTGGTAGAATAGCTTCAAAATGCGGGGAATTTAGAGACACATTTATTTAGAAATCACTATGCTGAAGATTCGGGTTAAACGAAATTTGAAGTCCTCCTAGTTGTAACGCGGATAACATCGAAATAAAGAGTAATAGAATGCTCATTGTACGAGAATTCTAATTTATGCACGATTCGACTGATTACATTTGAACCAAGTTATGCAGAAATCTAGCAAGAAGATACAAAATTAGTAAGGATTCCATAATTTTGTGATCTTTATTTTGCAAAAAACTACCAAGTCGTAGTTCCATTTTAGGCTTAAAAACAAAAGCTACAGAGAAGTTAAAATAATATTGATTTTACTACTCACTATTAAATAACATGCTAAGAAACATTGTGACACGATAAGAAAAAATAAAAAATACCTAATAGAAATAAAGCTACTTTTCTTTGATAATTAAAATCTTCAAACTAAATTTACGTAATTCCAGATCATTGGGGCTGGTAGCTTTCTGCATAACTTGGCCCATTTGTCACTGTCGTAGTAGTGGATAAGACGTGGATAATGCAATGCAAACACGCGGAAATAATACACGAAATTGTAGGCGCAAGATTGTAGGTCGTTAATAGATATTCCAATTAAATGCTCATTACTGATAATTACACGTGCAAACCTAACAAGTTGCGGTTACTAATGTTAATTAAAGAAGACTGTTCCTTATTAATGATAACGAGAACTGTAGTCTCAGAGATACTGATCAGCTTCGTCGCGATTAAAGTGGAAGAGGTCAAGCGCGGGTGCAATTTTAAACCTGACCACTGGCCGAGTAGTTTCATTACTCCTATGGTCAGACGCTACCTTTTAGTCGAACCGCTCTGTGCTTTCCTCATCTCCGTAATTCCTCTGCATTATAAAAACCTAATTCTTCCGCTATCTTTAATACAATTCCTGCTTTGAACTGAAATTGAAGCTCAGACATTTCATGCACCAGTTCAAATAGTAATAATTCAGGAGACTGAACCAAGCACTAAAATATGCATATAAAATGATCAAATAAAATATTAATATCTCTTGAACAACGGTCTCTCATATCACTCTAAGTTACCTACTTCAATAATTTAAAATAAATTTTCGCTACACAATTAATTTTCAATGGAAATTATGCCTATGCGTCATTCATTCTTATCAATCTTCCTTCCGCATCCAATTACTACCTTGCTGAATTAACACCGAGACGAATTAAGAAGCCGTCTGTCCAGTTAATAAACTTAAGGTATTTAAATATTTGTTAATATTGGTCAGTAGTAAATCTTTGCATCAAATACCGATTCAATTTTCCAATCGCAGAATCGTAAAGCAGATCGCCCGAATTACAACAAACCCTATAAATTTCCCAGCTCGGCTCATCAGAATTCATTCGAGTAAAAAAGAAATCTCGCGCAATTTCTAGCAACTATTTCTGCTAGCGTCGCGATAAAGAACTTGGGCGATAAAAATGTCCCGGGACGTTTTTATCGTGCCCAAACAACAGAGACCGAGTCTTGTATATCAAAGCTCCAATGACCATCTCTGTTTCGACAACCGAGGAAGAAACTTGTCGAGTCGGCGGAATTCTCAACTTCCACCGGGATAACATATCGACCCTGCGCGCCGCGCCCGTTTAAAGAGGCAAGTTATCGTGAAGTCAGCGTACAGGTATCCGAGTTGTTTCGCGACATGGGACAGGTTCGACCGACGCGACGGTGGCGAGGACTCGTCACATGTCATCGTCGTTGCTAACGTCATTCTGAGAAACGTTCCCGCCGCTGACGAACGATTCTGAGGGCTGCGCAACAGCCGGCGACCAGGAGCGTGCGCAAATACCTCTCCTCGTCTATCCTAAATACCAGAAAAAGGTCACGTTCGCGGGGGGCAATGAGTCTAAAGTCGGGCTACCATAGGAATAGGGACACGACGACATTGTTCAGCGAATGCATCCTCCACGGATACTTTCACGTGGTCTGACACAGAACACGGTGGCGGTTCTCGCTTCTCTTCTCTCCTATGTGTCTCCTCTGCTCTCCTCAAATCTTTTTTATCACTCTTTTGTGCTCCCCTTCTGTGTTCTATGAGTTCTCTGCTCTCCTCTTCTTTCTTCTATCACTCTTCTGCGCTCCTTTTCTCTTTCCAATCACTCCTCTGCTCTCCTCTCGTCTTCTCCATCACTCCTCTGTTCCCATATCCTCTTTTCTATCACTTTTCAGCTTTCCTCTCCTCTTTTCTATCACTTTTCAGCTCTCCTCTCCTCTTTTCTATCACTTTTCAGCTCTCCTCTCCTCTTTTCTATCACTTTTCAGTTCTCCTCTCCTCTTTTCTATCACTTTTCAGCTCTCCTCTCCTCTTTTCTATCACTTTTCAACTCTCCTCTCCTCTTTTCTATCACTCCTCTGCTCTCCTCTCCTTTCTTCTATCCTCTCCTCTCCTATATCACTCATCAGCTCTCCTCTTTTCTGTCACACCTCTGTTCTCCTCTCCTCTCTTCTATCGCTCCTCTATTCCCCATTCCTCTCTTCTATCACTCCCCCGCTCTCCTCTTCGAGTCCTCCGACCCTCTTGTTTTCCTCGGCCCCGCGGAGTATGTCGCTCACTCGAACACAAAGAAAGTGAACGCAAGCCTCAACGCAACCGGGAAGTGGCCTGTTTATGCAACATGATGTCTCTTGCATCGCTCCTTATGGAATAACTTGCTGGCTGTGGTCATAAGCGACCCAAGGTATCGCACTCTTCTTGCGTTCTCTTCTTTTTGGCGCGATATTCTGCGCAGTAAATGGGTACCTGTTCTTATGCTTCTTCCAACAACTACTCCACAGACCCTGGTTTCGTAGAAAATTGACGATAAGATTGGCAGTTGTAAGAAATTCTACAAGGCATACGTGGCCTTTATTCATGGACGTAGAAGAATGTGGTCATTTAAAAATAAGTGTGTTTTGCTAATACATTAGAGTTATTCGTGTTTATAGTTGTTAAGCGTAACGCGATAGTTGATAACGAAATTACTCTGAAAAGGGAATTTACTGTCTTGTCTCTTTTGTAGACTTACTTGGATAAATGTCCCAAATACTGCCAGTGTCTCTATTACTTCCACTTTATTTATTTTACTTAAAGAGAACGTAACATGTAAAGAATAGTGTACAATAATAATAATAAGAAGAAGAAGACAGTTCCAATTTAATAACAAATTATTTTTGTACGCTTTTCTTTATACATTATATTTGTATTAAGTTAAATAAATCAAGTAATTTACAGTAATAGCGACACTAGCAGTAATTGGGACGTCTACCCTACGATATTTCTGGATAATCATATGTTCCCATTATTGTCCCCGTTGCTGGGTTATTAGACCAGCAAAATTCCACCAAGTACAAAGTATTTTTCACAGATATAATGATCGAAAAATAAACCGTTTGTATTTAATTCTAAATTGCTGTAATCTCTCCTCTTGCCCCCAATTCCAATCATCTACTACATGACAAGTAACTCCCTCTATTTTCCTCTCAGATACATCTAGTTCCTCTCCTTAGAGCAATATAAAACCCATCGAGTCGCTCCGTCCTATTGATACAGATACGTTTTCACTTTACCATGGCAAGCCAGATCCGACCATGTCCTCGGGGAAATTACAAACTAAAACTAACCAGCGGGTATAAAAGCTGTAAAGTACATAGCCGTACCCTTGAGATCCCTGTCATAACAAAAATACGCTCCAACTTTCAGTGCTACAACCCTAAAAACCAAACTCTCATTAATTTCTAATGCAATTTCACAGCAGAGCTGACATGTTAAAAGGCTCCGTTATAATACTAAATCATCAACGAACCTCGATCGCAGTTAAGAAATAAAACTACCTCGCTCCACGTTCTCCTCAACGAAATGTATGTATCTCCGTAACACCATTCCTCACTTTCACACCAACCCCCTGCCAAACGTAGAAAAGAGATGGATCCTTGCCCAATATGGGACGGCACTTTATCGCGCGATCCGCGAATATCAACCGTGCAAATCTACAGAAGGTCCATGGACCGTCACGGCGCGATCTACGGCGAAACGTTACGCGCAAGAATTCGCGATTGACCGTATCCTCGGACCATGTTCTCCTCGACGGGAGAAAAAGCTGATACATGGTTGGCGCATCGTTGATACGTACGCGCGGCGAATTTCACGCAATATCATACGTCACGAGTCGGCCTTTTTACGCAGCTTTTAAGGAGCGACGGTAATTACCTTCGGGGGGCGATTTATCGCGAGCGAGCGCGCGCGTAACGTCTGCCGGCGCGGCTCTCGCTTTCGTGAATCTTCAAGAAAAACGAGCTCGCGCCGAGAAAGGCGGTGAACGTAACCTCGAAGGGTCTCAAGGTGGAAACGCGAAACGTCTGCAGGACGAAATTGGGTCGCGTTCCGCTGGATCCTTGATGGCAATTGTGTGGCGTACAATCGGCTTAAAAGTATCGTAAGAGAACGAGGCGCTACGCGAGGGGAGAGGTATGCGATCTTAAGGCGGATTCACACATATCAGTTCGCGCATGTCAATGGTAAAAAAAAATCGTTACCCTGTTTTGGAATGGAGCAGTTTATGCAGCACTTGCCCGTGCCAATTACTGACGCTGATGCAAACAGTCCACTGACTCTGGTGCGTGTGAATCCGATTTTACAAGGGTAGTGCACAAGGTTTGAGACACCGATTTGGATCCCTTTTTGCAGACGCTATCGTCCAGAAATACACGATCATTTGTTATATATATATGTTTGATGAGAGGGAAAATAAAATAAAACATAACTTAGTTGATTATACGGCTTTATAAAATTGCTAATATTTTTTCTTATTATATAAATATTTTATATAATATTTTTGCTAAACCACGTTCTTTAGACACTGCTATTTCATGTAAAATTTACTTTTGCTTCCATTCTGTTCTTTTCCTTTGCACCATTTAAGGGGTCGTTCCGGTTAGCGCGCCGAAAAATTCAGCGATTTTCAGAAATTTATTGCGAGGAAAATTATTATCGTATATGGAATAATTTTTTTTCTATTTATTAAACCACATTTCCACTGTAAATAAAAAGTATGAAAGTAATGAAATTATTGTTTTGCAAATGCTTTTGAAAGTGTTCTTGATGACATGTTTAAAAATTCATGCCTCGCTGGTGCAGGCGATTTCAGCTGAAAGAGTTATCTGAACCCAAAAATCGCAACAGATTCTTGATCAGTATGTTTGTCGCTATCGCTGGGACTATAATTAGTGATTTATCTTCGAAATTAGTAAAATGGCGGGCATATATGCAAGAAAAATGTTTTTCCAGCTTTTTTCTTTTGCTATTTTCGAATTTAAAAGTAGGTTAGACTCGATGAAAATACTTGGTTGTAGTCCCTGCGAGAGCCACAGGTGTGCAGAATAAGCAGTAAAATTTATAAAGCAATCGGTTCGTTAGATTTGGAGATTTTACCTTCACGACGTGGACAAACGGCGTTTCGAGAAAAACGCGTTCAAAGTTTTCACCCATAAAAGCCAAGCCTCTGCGCTTCCTACAAAATGCCTCTGTAGAATCTAAAATAATCGGAATTTTTCCACGAAAATTTAACAGTACATTCTTGAAGATATGCACTTTCGAAAGATGTTTAAAAAAAATCGACTTTTTCAACCCGTCTAACCAGAACGACCCCCTAAAGTTTGTCGACAAAAATTCCGAGCTTAACGCACAAAAATTCCTATTTATTTACATTCCCACGAGATGCAGCTAACAGTGAAATTTCCCTAGCACGAGAAAGCGATTTAGAATGCGCGACATCGCTGACGAATAAATTACCTGCATCTCCGATGTTTGACATCAGTTTTAATGGAGTCTGACTAACCGAGCTCCCGTAGAGTAGCTGATGGAATGCTAACAGCACATTCGGTTAAGTAACGTCTCAATATCGAGAGGCAACATTTGCCTCTGAAGCAGGCGGTTCAACGATCCCTCGAAATCCGCCGGCGTGCAAGCGAAATTAATAAATAGGCGACGAGTAAACAACTCTCGCCGCGTATTCATCCGCGCTAAAGGATCCTCCAACATTCGCCGGGCCGCCGTTACGCCAGTAACATTTCCCCAGCCTGTAATAATGGGCTTCACCTCTCGTCGCCGCTGATCGGAAAGTCAATAAGACGCTGTCAATTGCAAAAGTTTATCGACCTGTCGCGTCGGATGCCAGCCGCGACCGGCGAGCCATCGTCACCGATAGAAATCCCTCTCGGAACTGTTACACAAAATCGCTTTTCTACCGCGAAATTAGCCGGACCAGTCTCATCATTCTCTCTCCGTTATCTAAAAATATTCGACGCTGGCCGCTGTGCAACGTAATAAAAACGAGGAGAGACAGTATCTGCGTACACGCGCGCGCTCTCTTTTCTCTCTCTCTCTCTCTCTCTCTCTCCGTCTCTCTTTCTTTCAATGACTTTCGTGGGGGCTCCGGTGCCGCAGAGTTTAGCTTACTCTAAATTTATGCCCGTGTTTCGCGAGGCTGGTTGCGTAACGAAGCGAAAAGAGTCGCTCGCGATTAACAAAGCGTCACGATGTAATCGCAGGCCTATAATAGGACACGGAACACTGGCTCGCTCCACGAGCACGCGACCGCCTGGCTACGCCCACGAATTCTCTGGAAACGATGCCGCGAAATCGCGCTTTTATCGCCCCGTGGCCCACTTACTCTTCCCTATCGAGCACCAGCACTCGGCCGCTATCGCGAGCCTCGCGCGTCGCGAACAATGGCCAAGCGTGAAGATAATTCGCGAAGACATCAAGCGGGATGGCGCTTAACAAGTGTCCGTTAAAACGCGGACCGGCGTGCTGGTGCGAAAAGTTCTGCGACGCCTCGATGGAGAAGGTCACATCTCGGGGAACAGCGGCGTCACATTTTATGCCTTCCCGTGGTTAAGTGTCGCAACGTATCAATGAGCACTCATTGCGCTACGGTTGCAATCGCGGGCATGACACTGTGATTCAGTCGCTAAGTGGCGGCGTGAAGACGCTCTAGAGTAGAGGCCTCTAGCGCGCGAAATATTAGGTTGCTGCGTAGGGCCTGTCTTCGTTTATGTTATGAGTCACTCGATGCTGATTTATATTGTCAATAACTTGAAAGGGGCCGGAAGAACTGAAGATTAGAAGACCATCCCTTGCGAATCGGAAGGGTGTCCTGTACCTCCAGGATAACACGATACCAGGTATGGCCGTAGCAACGCAAAAGAAAAATATCGGAACTGCAGTGGGAACCTATTAGCCATCCACTAGGGTAAAGGACCCAATTACTGATACCTAACTAATTACTGTCACCTAAGCTATTTTACTTAAAATAACGAATAAATAAACTATATTATATAATCTATAGTATAGATTATAGGTTGAATTACATAATTCTTTTTGCGTACGACTTTACAACGTTTATTTATTCGTTATTTTAAGTAAAATAGCTTAACGTGAGAGTAGTTGGTTAGGTGTCAGTGATTGGGTCCTTTACCCTATATTCCCCGAATCTGGTAGCAACAGATCTTCACCTTTTTCGATCACTACAAAACAACTTAGACTGGAAAAACTTCATAAACCTATTTTTCTTTAAGATAAATCTGAAGATTTTTTTATAAATAATGGTGGTCATATATAGTTCGAAGTATAAGCTGTTTTTATGCAGCATCCTAATACTATACAGGGTGTCCCACTAAGGAGTGGACAGCGCAATATCTCTTAAAGTATTGTCGATAAAAATATAAAAAAAATAGGGAATTGCATGGTTCGAGGGGGCCCATTTATTAGCGCGAACGAATTTTGTTTTCGATTATTATTTTAAAAGATACGATGGTCAAGTTCGGTTTTTCAAATGGAACTATTTTTTTTGAACACCTGAGTTGATAGAGCGTTCCAAGACAAATTCAATAAGCTTTAATGTATACACTTTATTTCCACTGGTTTTTAAGATATTGCGCTTGCAAAATTACTGATTTTCACTGGAAGAAAACCCTCTGGAATAGGAAGGACCGGGGTCGGTCTTACTGGCGCTACGGGTGGCATTGCCTGTTGAAACTGATACCTACCTGCCAATGGTCTACGACAGGGTTCGCAGGCCCAAAAGCTGGACAATTCTTTTCCGTCAGAAATGCTACTTAGGTAGGTACATCTGGCGGTATCGAGAAGCGCACCGTTACTTTTATTTCGCACTTGCTTCTACGCTCGGATGGCCGGTTCTTTTGGGAGGGATGCAAGTTGGATTGGTTAGATTAGGAGGAGTGAAAGTTGCTAGACTAAATTTCAACCATAGGGAGCAGATTGTGTCAAAAGAAAAGAATTGTCCAGCCTTTGGGCCTGCCATTTCTGGCGTAGACCTTTGGCAGGTAAGTATCCATTTCAACAGGCAGTGCCACCCGTGGCGCCAGTAAGACCGCCCCCGGTTTTTGCCATTCCAGAGGGGTTTCTTGCAGTGAAAATCAGTAAATTTGCAAGCGCGATATCTTAAAAACCAGTGGAAATAAAGTGTATACATTAAAGCTTATTGAATTTGTCTTGGAACGCACTATCAACTCAGGTGTTCAAAAAAAATAGTTCCATTTGAAAAACCGAACTTGACCATCGTATCTTTTAAAATAATAATCGAAAACAAAATTCGTTCGCGCTAATAAATGGGCCCCCTCGAACCATGCAATTCCCTATTTTTTTTATATTTTTATCGACAATACTTTAAGAGATATCGCGCTGTCCACTCCTTAGTGGGACACCCTGTATAGAGTCGACAGAAGAAGCAGGTAAGAGACTATTTAAACAACTTGATTTTGGTCACTTTTGGCCTGAAATGCGGCTAGCTGATTTAGAAATGTGTATTTGATATTAAATGATCTATGTGGCCTAGCTTATATTAATGCTTCGGGGTATGTTCAGTTATCTTATCGAATGCAGAGGCCAAATCAATCGGAGTCTGGAATCAGATTTCTAAACAGATTTATTGCTCTAAACTGTTCCACTGGTTTATCGGCTCGCGGAATCACCATTGCAACCGAAGGTCAAGATTTGTACGCCATCGCTGGAGCGACAGATACTTCCTACTGTTCAAACCTACCGTGGCCGCGAGCAACAGGCGTTCCGAAGTCCCAGACGACTCCGCACGGATGGGCAGCTCCCGACTCATTCGCGTCACCGAAACTTTTCCAAACAGAGTTTAGCGAACTTCTCGCGAATGTATCACGCCTTGCCGAGATAAAGTGATATCGTAAAAGCAGCTGGGGACAAAGTTGGTAAGCGGTCTTCAGTGTGTCGTCGACGAGTCAACAACGCGGGGAAAAAGATTGTCGCATCCGTGATATACCGTTGTAGATGAATTGGAAAGTGTAGCAGCAAACGAGGGTTACCCATTTTCACATAAAATTCTGCATGGTTTCACTGCAGCCGTAGGTGAACTATTCAACCTATTTTCTAGAGTTTCTTTAGAGCTTGCTGAAGATTCGTGTGATATTCAACGCCAGTGAAATGGTGTGATAGTTAAAATTGGAATAAGGCGTAAAATATTCTGTGATTATTAGATCCAAGTGTTAAAAAAAATTGGCGAATTAAAATGGATCCTGTGTAACGCGAAATGCACGCTTAAATAGTTATTATATAGCCTAATAACCGGTAGTGATGTCCACTGTACTTTAGCCTGTTAAATGGGACAGATGAGCTAACTCGTCATTTGGAGATGCATCTAATCTGACAAGACGAGTGAAGTTACCATGAATGTTTAATCATTATACTTAATAAAGTGTAATCATATGGAATATACAGCTCAGCAAAATGAGTTGTCACCTTTAATACTTCTAGAATACACATTTTCATACCCTCAGAATGCGTTTCCTAACAATAGATCACCACGTTTACACACCGCCATTTTTACTGTTCATCTTCACAAATCTCATATAGTATCGCCATAGCTCCCTTCGCAAGCTAATAATATTCGTATAACGGTGCACACAAAGATAATGTTCCTAGCACGCGCGCTACCATATTTTATGAGGTGTCGCCACTACTGAATCCGTCATATGTGACACTATTATCATAAAATAGGCAGCGCCCCTGTTATTACAGTAACCTATCAGACGCGTTGATAATATCCCATCGCGGAATGAGAAACTCACATCGCTGAGCCAGTTCAATATTGCAACACTGTTCAATAATAAAAAGAAAGAAACAGTCTACAGTAGACTACACACTTCCCAATTATTTTCACAGCTATCCAAGCTTATCGAACGTGACAGGGGATAACCCACCCAAGAGTCACGCCACCATGAGGCCTACGGAGGAATATGATCAACCAAGTGCAACCCCATAACGAGTGACGAAGAGCACACCCAGTAAAGGTGGATTCACACCTATCAGTTCCGGCTTTTGTGTCAATGCCAGAGATGTAGATCTCTCTTCGTGAAATCTCATCAAATATTTTAATTCAAAAGAGTTGAGACAATTTTAAAATTAATTCAATACGACAACCCACATAAGAATTATCGCTAATTTGCTACATGAAAAAATGTGAATTATTTTGGAAGTTGTGCCAAGCCTCTGTGTTTAAAGATCACCCGATCAAAACAGCCAGAGTAGAAACATTTTGTTACCTTCTCCAATTTCTTTCGCTCAAAATTTGCAGCCTACTTAGCCTATATGCTCAATTCCAAAACAAGAAAACGATATTTTTTTATCACTGACACTGATCGCCACGGAACTGTTGCGTGTGAATCCGCCTTAATTCGTACCCCCAAAGCTATCGCTCTAGACTCCAGACACTCCTCTAGTAGGTCGCGCGTTAGCCTCCACGTCTCAGCAAGCTGCAACACGCGTTTTACCACGTCGTGGCCCGCAGGCAGACGGATTGAAAATCTCTCGCGAAACACCATTTCATCTGGCGCTGGAAGACAGGCGACCTCGAGCATCCAGCGATGTGGGACACCGTGGCACTCGCCCATCGCCTTGTCGATAAGAATATGCGGGGACCTTGACAGAGGCGACTCCTCCCACGAGCGGCCAACAAGACGAGGTATGCACGCGCGGCGTGCATCGCATACGACACACAGGGTTTCTCCTGTCACCGCGGCTAACCCGATTCAAATGGTTCTACCTAGATGCTCTCCGCCGATCGTCGCTCGTTTCGACACTTCGCTAAGAGCGCGCGCAACCGCGCAGCCGGCTTGCGAAATAATCCGAGAACGAGCGACGAAAAAAAGAACACCGGCCGATAATAATTTAACGAGCCTGCCAGTTCTAGCGGCTTAATCCGGCAATTTTATCGGATTCCGTTGCGCACGCGCGTAGCGTCCCGCGCTTTTTCGTCTTTCGCCAACGGTGCACACGGCTGGCATAAATACCAGGGGTTTTCTGTGCAGCATTATGTCTGCACTATCGGTCCACTCGCATTGGTATTTTAATTTCCAAACCGCGCGATCGCCATGAAGGAATTTTCTTTTTGTTCGAGCTGAAGGAACTATTGTTTCTGGGATACGTAGGTAAGTCCCTATTTATGGAAGTGGTATTCTGAAGGAGATGCGAGACTAAAATCGACGGTTTCTTTTGGGTTGGATTGCTCAGATACCAAGTAATCACCGTGCCGGTACTTTTCACAGTTTTATTATGCACGTTTTTCAAATAATTTAAAAAAAAACATTGTCAGAATGTTTGAAAATTAATCAAGTTATTTAACGCTAAAGATAGTCCTGCGTAGCTGTTGTTGGTGTACATAGTCCGAGGTGAACCAATCATCTAAAAGTAAAATGCTTTGGGCTGAGTAATTTCTACGCTACAAACAGCGTGGAACTTTACTGGCGATTTTAAACAAATACTGTGATAGTTACGCACGAGTCAATTCTTTCCCTCATTTGCACGGAAAAAATCGTCTTTAATCAGTTATAAAATGTTTTACAAACTTGTTATACTTATGACCTGGTCTATCTTTTCTTAAATATTCCTATAGATCAGTGCTCCGAAACCTTTTCTCACCCTCGACACACCTAAGCCCTTCCCCAGAATTTCGCGGTACACCACAAGCAAAAATATATAAAACACGTAGAAGTGACAAAGTCTGTGCACAGAAATTACATTTATTTATGAAAAACTTTGTTAAAAAAAGGATCTTGTGCTTTTTCTCCTCTCGAGGGCATTACGCCCCGTTACACTTAGCATCGTCTCGCTTTAGAGCGCAGATAACAATTAAAAGTTACCCCTTTTAATGTCCATTTTGTACCACAGTACAGATTCCATCATAGCACGCATCTATCCAATATTCCTTGAGTAGCCTAAATATGAGCGCACCAAGTGCCCATCTGTTGCTATCGCGAAACTTGTAACATCCCGAAGAAGATCTGATCCAGGCTGTGACGAGACCATGCGACCGAACGCGTACGGAAGAGAAAAAATGAGTGGACATGCAGAGCGAGCGGCGGCCAGGCAATTGGGATTTGCCAATCATAACGAGATCGGTTATTGCTGGCCATTCGGATTTCCAGGTGCATACCACGCCCTGGTACGTGCTCGCGAACCTTGAAAGACCGGCGACATTCCTTTTACAGGGCTGAAGTGGAGCGTTCTCGCATGAAACGCGCCGCTGGAAACGAACATTGCACATGACTGACTGGTGAAATGCACGCGGCATTTTGTGCCTCGCTCTCGTTACGGGACACGTAGCTCGGCCACTTTGCGCAGGTCGATTATAAAAATAAAAGGAGAGGTCGAAGGGTTTGTATACACGTGGAACTCATACGACTAAGCAAGAAATGCTGGGTCAACATAGGTCCGCAAATTGATTCTAACCGGGATGCGAGCGATCCGCTGTAGCTGTAAAAACAAACTGCAATTTACTGTAGCTGCGGAGGCAATATCCGCAGACTTCTATCGCCGAATCATTGATTCTCAAATCACTATACTGTGACCCATTTCATAATTCAGCAGAAGCAAAAGAAAAATTTTAGTTCGAAGGTTTCTCTCTGCCTCGTGTTTCCACCAAAGCGAAGGCGCCTTAGAGCGACGAGTTAATTCGTCTTCCCCGGGTTAACCAATGCAATATTGTAGCTGCAGCTGAACAAGGCGTGAGTTTTATGGTTCTATAATTAATCATGCGGCGTTGCGCGCGTTACGTGAAAATCCGATTAATAATACCGCGGCGGCGAAGGACGCCGGTGTAAGAACTCCAATTTCGCAAATTACACTTGGCTTCTGGATAGAAGAAACGCTAACCCGCGGGCGAGCGAGGGTTCTAAAGTTACGGTTCACGATCGCGAGTAAAAAGGAACGTTCTAACGCCTTCGAAGGACATCTCGCTCTTAAGAAAGCAAGAAGTAAGAGGAAGCACGAAGACTGGTACAATTGCTCTGCGACCCAGTTGCGCCAGGACGATCGGTATTGATCATCTGGTACGGCTCAGGACTGTGATAAATTTCGATAATACAGTGGAGAGCAGATTGCTATAATTCACAGTGAGAAACGAAATAAAAGGGGGCGTGTATTCGCGATGAACGTGTCTAGCGGAACTGCGTTCCAAATGCAAGTATATTTGACGTTAATAGAGCGATCTCTGTTAACCTTATTACGCAGACAGCGTCTGCTTTCCTCTGCCTGCTGGAATTAACCTACATTCAACATTGTTAGTGCTTACGAGGGAAGAGTCCGATCAGAATGAAAGCTTTTCTTCAACGACTCCGGGCTCAAAATGTGGAGGACCACCGATGAAAATAGATCCTGCAAGTATTTCTGGTTAGAGGGTATTCTTAAATTAAGTAAGGGTAATTTTGGCGATTATGAGAACTCGTAAGATTTTATATTCCAACCCCCGGAAGCCTTACGTAATTTAAGGACAGCCCTTTAACGTTTAGTTACTTTTGTACAGAATAGCTTTAAATATGTATATCTTCGGAGCTACTCTACAATTTATAAGATTTTTTCACGATCATCATAGCTTAGCTGGGAATGCTCTGAACTATCGTCGAGGTTGCTATTACGATTCGAAGTTTGCTGAGGTATTTTTGTTCAAGATAGCCTCAAATGCTTGCATTTTTAAAACTACTTTGAAATTTTCCATCAATTACGCCATCATACTCTAAGAAATTGATGATCTCGCGCGATACTACAGGAGGATCTGAATCTCGTGTTCACAGAAGACGCTTCTAGAATCTATCTACCATCACAAGCACAGCAACGAATTTAGTGATAATTGTAGTATGTGTTTCATATATTTTAGGAGTCCTTCTATTAACGCCATTGCATTTTAGATTGTCCCAAATTAGGTTTGGTGTTGAATAACTGTTCTGCATTTGAGAATCATCTGGTCTACAGTTATTTTGGTATTACGTATGCCATATATAGGGATCTTCACTGCGTTGATGATTTTCGAGTAAGAAATTACTCTTGAAATTATAACTTGGTGGAGC
This sequence comes from Andrena cerasifolii, assembly GCF_050908995.1. Classification (NCBI taxonomy): domain Eukaryota; kingdom Metazoa; phylum Arthropoda; class Insecta; order Hymenoptera; family Andrenidae; genus Andrena; species Andrena cerasifolii. Next base: position 8,844,573 of record NC_135124.1, on the reverse strand, counting down.
CTCGACAGGTGGCAACATCGTTATCATTATTCAGCTGAATGAGGAATGCAAGGAAATAGCAAGAGACGTGTCGCAAAGTGGTAGAAGAAGAAAGTGGCTCGAAATCGTGCAGGGCCTCCTCGAAGTCTTGTCTTTGCTGGCCGATATTCGCTGTTCTTTAATTGGCCGTGCCAAGTCGAAGTCGAAGTTGAGTGGGTAAGTCTTTCGCCTCTTGGCACCGTATTTAGACGGCCGATTAATTATGCGCTCTTACCATACACGGCAGTCACCTGTATCGAGCGCTCGTACACGCGGCTTTACGTCTTACTTCGGCTCGAATGCTCTAAATCTATGACCGCGTCAGCGACACGTATACTTGACACCGTGCCAGGAGACACCATTCGAAAAATTCGCCACCAACTTTCTATGATTCGGAAGCTCCGCTCCGCGAGTCAAATCTCGGGGTGTTCGCGTTACCACCGTCCAGTGTTTTTCTTACAAACGGCAAGCGCGCGGAGAAAATATAAGGGGAAATGTGTTTATTAGTATTTCTTATTTAAAGAAAGTATGTGACGTTAAATTACTCGCACAGTGCTATATCATGTCCGCCATTAATACTCAAAGCAGGTCTCTAGGAGTGATGAGAAGTAATTTGACGAATATCTCCGAGAAAGAAGTCGTCGTGTCTTTTTAACGCGTTCACTATGGTGCCATTTTTACTGCCCTCTTCACAGACATCATACGCTTGAGCGGAGAGAAGGTAAATATAAAGTTTTATGATTCTTAAAGACCTACAACAGGGCGGCGAAGAATTTGCGAACAAATTCATCGTGGAGATGGATTCTAAAAAAATTAATTTCGTCGAGGATTCTTCATCGCCACGTTGTGGGATATTCAGGATCATAAAACCTTGTACTGAACTTCTTTTCGACATCTTTCTCGGTTTCATAGATATGTAATAAATAATTTCTTTGGGGGGATGTTTCCACTCCTAGATCAAATTTTATTTTTGAAACCAGAAATATCACGTGATTGGGATCATCTGATCTACATTTCCGCGAAGTATCAATTTTTTGGGAAATTTTTTAGCCGAACTTCCCTTGTTAGCCACGCAAGATTAGTTTAGCACGTGACTGCTCGACAAATACGATTGATCCTATGCATTCGCTCCAATTTTCCCCAATTCCGTTGTTTACGCAATTCGACGTAATGCCTGCCGACAGATACAACGTACGGTACGCTTTCGCAGTTTTTGTACGTCTCGCGTGGACGATAACATACGATAAATAAATCCTCGTGGCCCGTAATACGTGTGCACGTTACTCCACACATGCAATTCGCATAATAATACTTATTCCCATTTCGTTCCGCTTCAGGCTGAGAATGCACGACTAAACTATCAACTTTGTACAACGAGCGCTTTCGCAATGAAACGCACCTACGTACGCAGCTTCGCAGCTACGACAGAAACCGTGACTTAATCCTCGAAGAAGATTCCTAGAAACTCTCTCCCCCATTCTCTAATCTGTCATTCGCGTAACAACGCTGTTATATTGGAACCTGCTCGACGACGATTTGGAGAGTCCAAATTAGTGACAACTCGACAGATATGTCGAATAACATATTGTACTTCTCGCAAAGGAGCTTCTAGGCGTACAATAGGTGACGGTGCTACTGCGAGCCTTCAATTCGGCCATTTTGTTGCGCTTATCGATTGATCATGTCTATTCATTGATGGCACGTTCTACTGAATAAGCTTAGCGCGTAAATATCTATATTACAGTACTGGGAATATTTATTGCATCACTGGAATATTTAGCGTGTAATCGCTTCCACCACATTTAGTATTACTTAGTATTCGGAGAGTACAACGAAGTTTTGCGAGACTGTTCACTAGGCATACAGTGCCCGATATCTTGGTTAAAATAAGTTAGATAGGGTACTTAGATGTACCGTTTGTGGCCATTACACTGTTTTCGGCCATGTGCTTAATTGTCTCATTTTTAAATTGCTTGCGGATCATTATTATGTGGAGAATTTCACATCGTAAATATTTTGTTTAGTATACAGAAATATAAGGTAACATTTATTGCTTACACGGAAAAATATTATATTTTTTAAGAAGTGGCCAAAACTGGTACAATATCTTAAAGTGGCCACAAATGGTGCATCCACCCTAGCAACTATTTTATCAATCATGTAGCTATGAAGATTGATTCATAGCACGTCGATTTGTAGGTAATGCAATAAATATAATAGTGCTCTATGGTAATTGGGGGAAAGATGCCTAAGGTTTCTTAATAATTTTTTTATAAATTTCTATCATATCTCCAAACTTTATTTCTTATCTAAATCTCATACTATGAAACGAACACCACTAAATTAACAAAAACTGAATAGATTCCATTTCGCTAACATCTGCTGGATAAACTCTGAGTTATGGTTGCTTGGCATCTCCCCCTAATTACCTTAAATAAAATGAACTCCAACAGCCTTTGAACGATCTGGACCAAATTTTGCACAGTTACTCTGTAGGCCTCTGCGAAATATATAGGCTACCATGGATATTGGAACTCTCGCCTTGCCAATTGTGTGACAAGCATTTCACCTCATCACTCGAGGCTGAAGTGGTTCTGAGTATTAAAAAGACAAGGGGCGAAGACAGCAAACAGAACACACGTTGTGAAACGATTAATTTTTTTTTTGTGGAATTCGCTACCGAGAGACCGTATTTACGCACACGAGGCCGTCTCCAAACACAATGGTCTCGTAATGACCACTGTAACTTGTAACCCGGCGATGACTTGCGAAACGGGCTTCAGAAAGCCGCGCTTTGAAGATTAATTTCACCAGCAAAAATCGCGGTGTCTAATGGTGACGCGATGTCATCACTGTTTGCGCTGAACAGCGTTACTTACGTTATTACAGTATTGCCATAGCACCGCCTACACGCGATAATGCAACGTTACGTAATGCTCATAGTAAAATGAATTTACTTTTCGTGAATGCAGGTGTGTCGTATAATTGCAACGCAGCATTCATTAAGAGCTAAACGAGCGCGTAATGAAACTTTTTCATAGTCTGAAGACAATTTTGTACTCGCTGTACTGTACAGTTTGAAGCAATTACGGAATTTGAAAGATTTCAGCATTTGTTTGCGATTTATGATGGTAATTATTAAAATGAACGCTTACGTAGGAAGAAGTATACATAATTTGAGAAGTACCAAAAATGCATAAATCTTTGTGTTTACCAATTGAACTTCTGTGTCTTTTTTTTTGACTGAATTATCGAATATTATTTACTTTACAACAGATGACTAGCGAATTAATGAGTGGCGGAATTGTCAGAGCATGTGGACTGCACTGTTGTTAAAAAATGAGCGATAAATTTAGATAGGTGACACACAGAAATTTTGTAAGTTCGCCACCTGAGATGAAGAAAAATGAAATTAGCAAATTATCGAAGCTTCGTTTCACTGTCGATCGTGGAAAAAAATAGGAAAGTCATGGACACATTCGATATTGGAAAAGTAACTTGAGAAAAGTTGTAAACACAGTTTTGCGATGATAGTGGCAGTTCAGCTGGTGATTGTCGTCAGAAAAGAAAGATGAAGTAATACAATGCGTGGGTGGACGGAGAAGAAATTCAATATCAGAGAAATGATTTGTTCGGGGGAATCGATATTGAGACATGAAAGCTACAGGAAATGGGGATTCTGGTAATGCATCATATGGTGAAAGGATAGAATAAAAAGGAGAGCAAGTTGGGAAAAGGAAAAAAGAAGAAAAAGCAAACGCAGGAAGGAGGGCGAAAAATATGGAGAAATTTTGAACGGAAATAAAAAGTATGTCGATTGTGAGTTTTTACAGAGAAGTATTGTGACGTCGGAGCGATCTACATAATGTTCACAGAGCTCGTTCCAGCAGTGAAGAGAAGGCGGAAAACATGTATCGCGTACTTGACCTTACACACGAGTGACGTAGCTGATACGAGCGATAAGGAAAGCGAATGAAAGAGAAGCTTGGAAAAGTGAAAGCAATATCCATGCACGCCGATAAGAGCTGGAAAAGTAGCCGTGAAACGTGCTCGATACAGCAACTGGTCTCCCTCGAACATGTTACATGACCGTTGATAGTAAGGTAATAAGGATAGCGAGAAAAAATAATGAAAAATCACCGACTGCGGGGCAAACATGTAATATACCGATAAGCAAGCTTACGCGCGGAAGGGATCTACATACAAAGTTAATAGAGTTGCGTTGGAATACACAAACCTGATTTAAATAGCGGCAGATTATAATAACTGATCTGAATAATAGCAAATTAGAATGTCATTGCCAAAGCGTTTCCATTAATTAAACTTTTGCTTGATCGAACAAAGGAAAGGAAAATGGGAAATCAGTTGAAGAGGTTTTCAGTAATAATGTAGTTTTATTTTTCATGCTATGGCAATTAGGCAATGTACTACTATCGAAAATTTAAAATAATTCGTTCCTTAGATTCCAAGTGTATCAACTTGGGCGGCAAAACACTTCACGTGACATTAATATTTTATAAGGAAAAGAATACACGCGACGAAAAAAGGGGGCTGATGATCGGCGAGGGGGCAAAAACAGAAAAGCCCGCAGCAAGGCGCACTTGACCCGCGATACACGTGACGATATCAAGACAAAGAGGAAGAGAGTGAAATAGAGAGACGGGAGGAGAAAAGGAGAGAGAGCAGGAAAGATGGAACGCGAAAAAGGGAGGGAGGCTTGACGGTAGGCGCGGGCATTACGCTTTTGCGATGGAACGCACGTCGTAAGAGCACGTTTTAATGTCAAGGAAGGCGCACAACACGTTTTGCAACAATGCGAACGATGGGCTAACAGCGTCAAGTACGATGGTAACCTTTACGTAGCTGCCGGCCTGACCTCGAAAAGATTAACCCCTACTCGCAAGCAAAGCCTCTATTGGGCTTAGTTCACACGTATATTATACCAGCGCAGAAAGGTTGCGGGATTACTACCAAAGAAAGATTCGCGGGAGTGGGTTCTTCAGGATTCAGTGATTTTTTAAACAGGCGAGAGGTAACTATGGGTGCTTGTATACATTTGAGTCAGCCTTTAAGGGTGGCGAATGAATGATGAGAGTTGCTTTTTGGTTTCGTTTTCACGGAGCGTGTTTTGCGGGGACATGGTGAATCTTCTAATCTTTAAATTTTACTTTAAAGTTTACTAATGTTATTCAGGTGTTTTTATTCCGAATAGCGTTAGTGTAATTACCACAAAGATAATTGTACCTGAAAATGATCGTGATACAGAACTGTTTTATATGGAGATTTCTGTAGGAAGAGGATTTGTAATTCCTGTGTTCAAGAGCCACCGGAAAAAAAGCGGCTTCGGGCGATGGGACTCGAACTCACGATGATCTTGCGGATCCTCTGCGTACTGGCCAGTCGCCTAACTCCACCAACGCCGATCCCCCGGGGTCTCTTATTCTGGGCTCCCTCTTATGGGGTTTTCTGATCCCGCGTTACGAAATGTGTCTTTTGCAGGTTGTAAAAAAAATAGATCACAAATGAAACTGGAGCCTAAAGGTCGTTGTCTATCAATTACACAGATTCGTGAAATCTGAATGTAGGGGTACCGCCACTAGTCGAGAAAGGTGGCAATTCAAACGGATTAAACTCCGTATCAACCAAGCGACGTCAAATGCCTTCATTATCAGGAGTACAGATGTACTAAGTGTGTCCCTGGAAACTAGTATTAAGTCTCTAGTAGTTTATGTCTGTGTGGGTCTTGAGTGCAATCCTATGGATACGCCTGCCATCGTTGCTGCTAAAGGGGCTTTCCATTAATCCCTATTCTCACGAGTTCTCGACTGGTGTCCTATTCCTTCGAATAAATCCTTCGTCCTAATACCGAATGTCTGCCAGGCTTTATCGACAAGTCCACTAACAGACCCAGAGTAAAACATGATTCCTCTACTTGCTTTGTTCCTCCGTTGATGAGTAATACTCATAACGGCTTTCAAAATACGATTCTGCACTTCTATCTAGACCCCCTAGATAAGGGGTGTGGATAAAGGTACGTGAAACTCGGTAAGAAATTGGAGGTGAATTATTTGGTTCGCAGAGAAATCGCCAATATCTGCAAACACGAGAAGTTCTTTCTTTTTTGTAACAACTCTTGGTTGTGTGTCTCATATCTAGTATTACAAAGTCTGAGTAATTTTCAATGCAACTAAAATAGACTACATACTAAGTATTTGCCTATTAGGAAACCCCAGGAACCTGACTTCAGAAATCGTAAACCCTGTCCCAGCATCTTATACAAATAAAATTCGAAACTTTCTGATTAGTCAACGATGTGTTACCGTTTCAATTAAGAAAATCAGGTGTTTAAATCTTCGTTAAAAGTAGAATTTCTATATCATATCGCAATTGAGCGAAAGAGGAATTTCTTTGAAACGAACCACCAAAATTTCTCGCATCCTAAAGTGCAGTTGTCAAATGTTTTGTGCTGAAGGAGCAAAAGAATAGCACAAGTTTTATAGAAAATATATTCTGATTGTCTGAAAACTTCAGTATAATTGATTCTCATAGAGTCTCTGCTTAGTAGATCCCCTTACTGAAATTCCATCAGCAAGTGGATGGAGAGCCAAAGTGTTTTCCACTCCGAATACGTCGGCGATACAGTATTATATTTGATTCGATGAACCAGAAACGCTTATTGGGTGAATCGCGTGATTCCGTTGACGTGTCCATCCAGCCAACTGTGTATTAACCTTGCCGATTTCAGGAATAGAAGATCGTTTCGTGTACCTACAACGCTAGATTTTTTTTTCGTCCCAGAACCGAGGCGATACCTCGACAAGGTAAATATTGATCTCAAGAGAAGACTAATTAATTGTGGGGAATCATACGTAGATACACTAATTCCAAGTAATGAAATATGTATACCTTTCGTAATAACTATAATATACAGGGTGGGTCAGGACGTACGACACAAACGGAAAATAGGGTAATTTCTTCTGCAAAAATGAATGAAATTTTAGCTGAAATATTTTTGACACGAGCTTTCGTTTTAGAAAAAGTCGATTTTGAATGTTCATGCTTTGCGCGCGCCTAAGCCAGTGTAATTATTCAATAAATATAGGACAATTGCGAATGAAAAGATTCTTTAAGTCGAAATCAATTGAAATTGTAGAATAATTTTTTTCGATTGAGGCTTTGTTTTTGAGAAAATGAAGTTTGCAAATTCATCGAGTACGAGTACAATTTGAAACTAGATTCTACCTTTGCGTAGATTTTCTCGGGATCAAAGCCTCAATCGAATAAAGCTTTCTACAATTTCGACGTATTTGCATATGAGCATTCATGTGTCCCATATTTAATAATAAATTCTCAGATGAATTTTGGAATCCTTAAGAAAAAAAGTAGGAACTCTCCCTATGCCCAGTTGTACAACCCCTTCCACTCTATATACTGCAGAATCAGTGTGAAGTTATATTAACTATTTACAGACTCAAATTCAAATTAACACTGCGATCAATATTTGCAAAGTAAAACGAGTCAGAACCAATTTAAAGGAGACCCACTTTATAAAACTCCCCTTCGTTTCAATGAAATGTGTTTTACATACACGGCTTTCATTTCGCAAGATAAACAAGGGAAAAGTATTTTCCATGGAGAAACTACCAGATACATCAATTTAATGCAGACCACCTCCGTCGTTGATTAAATTATCAGCATTGCTCTTACCGCAACTTCGAGCGAGTTAAATATAATATGCATTTTCGTATCAACCCCGATTAGCGTTCCTGTACAAACAACGGTGTATAAATAACGTCGCGTATATGTAGCGATTTCGCCTATTTCTGTTGCCGAATAATCAGTAGCTTCCAGTCCCGCGCGATAACTCTTGCCAGGACAACTAACCTCGACTCTGTTAACTGGAATTCGAATACGCGGTTAGTGGAGCTTCCTCGAGTTTTCATTAGATCTTATAAAGGAAACCATCGCAGCCACTCACGGTGAATAGGAAAGTACCGTCAGCGATGTGGAATTAAAAATATACTGCAAAGATTGCTGGAGTAAACTGTGGGCAGGTTTCGAAGAAACAGAGAGAGTAATTATATTAATAAATAATTAGGAAATAAGGATGTTGAAAACGTTCAAGACAAGAGCTATTGGAGTTGAAAGAGTTCATAGGTTAAATGGAGCACGAAGATAGTTCCACTATTCATCTTCTTCTTTGGGGGTAATAAGGATCATAAATGTGTAATTAAAGGCATTCAAAAGATCAGCTGTTTCTTCATTTTAAATTCATTGCAACTGACTTGAAGTAAGCATGGTAGACATTCTAAATGTGTTTTTGTACCTTATTTGTAGCTGATGTATTATAACTGTGTATGATATATCTACTGTATAAAGAAATCAACTAATGCTAGAACTAACATATAAAAAGATGTTACTTAAGGGGTGACAACAGGGTAATGGGCCCGAAAATTAAAGGTATCCTTGGAAATTTATTAAAACCAAACTACTTAACGAATCTTTTTTTAAACTTTCAGGACTTTTTATAAATTTCCAAAGATATCCCTCCTTTTCGAGCCATTACCCTGTTGCCCCCACCCCTTAAAAAGAAGATATTGATAACCCCAGTAAATCCTGTACATCCAGCAAGGGAATGATTCTCCATAAAGCACAGATTTAATAAATGCAATATATGTTTGATTCGTTGCATAGTTCGCAAGAAAAATAGCTTTAAAAATGAAACTACGATACTACTAGCTTACTTACACAAGTAGAGAGCTCTTCAATTGTCAAAATAATCTTGAGCTTCATAAAAAAAATCTAGAGTAAAAATACACAAATACGAAACTCACACGTTAGAGATCTCTTACACATAATCAAACAAATACACGCGTTAGATCATTCTTCTCAGAACCTGCAGGACCAATCAACAAAATTCCATATTTCTCGCTCTTTTTTTTCACGAGATACCACTATCTGATTGATTGTACCACGACTTACTACACATCCTAGGATAACAGGTAGCCCCCGATTACACTTAGAAGAAAAAGTGACTTGCCTGTTCAGCATATTCTTCGTATCCTTCACCGTGGCAGAGCAGGCAATTGAATAACTGCGCGTTGTTACGATATGCAAATGGACAGAAATTAATTCCCAAGATTGTAACGTGCGTTCTAACCAAAGTGGAGAGAGTAACTTACGACCTAATTAACCGCGCGGCATTACAGCCGATCCTACGAATGGTGAAGCTCTAAAAATCCCGTGCGAGCTGCTTAACGCCCGTATCGCGATCGTAATAAGAGCGTTACACAACGCCAGATACGACTCGTGATATTTTCGAGAAGCATAACCCATTACGCCCACGTCGTTGTGCAGCGACAAGTGATCCGTATCGTTTGTGCATCTCAGAGCCCATTGTGCGGCGCAGCAGCTACGGCCGAATTGCCACAAGCAATTCTCAATCTTCCCCATTCCCTACCTCCTAACGTTGTCCAAGTGGTTTGAAGATTCGAGCTAAATGCAAGCTGAAGCCAGGTGAAATCATTCGTGCCAAGCTAAGTAAGTAGTCGAATGTCTAAGTAGCTTAATTATTCGAGCGAGCTTGAAAAAATTCATTATGATTTGAGTAACTTGAATGGTTTAACTACTTACTAATTTGAACTACTCGAATTGAAATAATTACTCAGATTCCACTGAGCTGCTTGAAAAGCAACGAGCTGCTCGTATCATCTCCAACTACTCGATTAATCTTTGAGAATAAAGGGAATCAATAGAAAAGGAGGTCATTTAAAGAACAGAGATGTTGTTATATTTTAAAAATACAAAAAAAATTAATGTAGCTGCCTGGAGGGTTTATTATGCCTGGAAGTTAAATTTTTGTGATTCATAATTGGCGATAACAATACGTGAACAGTGCAAATATCCCCTCAGAATAGATCCATGTATCAGAATTAAATTCAATAATACCGTAATCTGTCTTCGCTAAATGTCACATTTACACCACTGTCTTTGTCCTTATTAAATCCTTTATTTTCTTAGTTTTCTCTTTCCCACTGCAGTATTGTGTTTTTCATATGCTGTAATAATGTCGCATAATTATTATAAGTGTAGAATAATCCAGAACCTTTGCAACACCCCTCAAATAATAACCGGCAGCACAATGAGAACCAGGGGAACATAGATGCACGGTCCAGCGTTCGTGCAAGCCGAAAGCTGGTATCTAATCGAAGTTAAAAATAATACCGCTGCGGCGATCCGCGATATCCACAAAATTAGGTAAGAGTGGGGGCTTTCTGCATTCATTACGAGATACGAAGCCCGGTTGCCCGTCAATTTCATCATCGACGGTGTCAATGAACGAGCAAGCTTCAATTTCGACAGGGAATCGATACGTTAAAGTGACTCGCCGCGTCCCGTAGTCGTGAAATTTAATTAAATCACATTATCTGACCCAGTGAAAAGCGCACGCACGTGCCTTCCAGTCGAAATATTACGTCCATCAGCGCTGGTTATAATGTCGAGTCGCAGGATCTGTCAGAGAACCGTGATTTCGCGGGCGAAACTCGTTTCGGGAACGTGTTTCTGCGGTCATTGATGTATTCCGCTTGAAATGGATTACTGATGACAGTGTTTTCATTGGAAACTATCCTCTCTGAGAAAATTACTGCATTTCGTGTGGACGTACATGTAAAGGGAAAGGGAAGATGGAAACGAGTGTTTGATGAAGATATTTTGAAGAGAATTCTGATCTGAAAAATTTTATATAAAAGTGTTTGCTAATAACCCCAAAGTAGAGATTTCGGTAGTCTGGAACGTTTCTCAATGTTTAGTCTAATTCTAAAAATTTTGGTACAATGCTAAATAATGGTACCTACGTATGGAGATTTAAAGTTCAACTGTGGAGGCATTCACAAGTTTTGTGATGTCACTTCTAAATAGGGAATACAATCCCGGCCATTATTTACTATCCCGGGATTGCGAGATTTTTTAAAGTCTATCTCGAGATTCCGGGACTAATCCCGGGATTGGGTATATATTTTCGACTTCTATTTATCTAATTTCTTTATTTATTCTGTACATTAATAGTACAGCACAAAATGATCGTGTTGCTTTCTTTGTTAAACCCGTATAGACAGTTTAATATTGTATTTACCTTGGATGTTTTTAAGAAACAATACGATTTCGCGTAATTATTTCGCAAAGTTAATAGGACATTGCACACAGTGCAATTCAAACGTCACAAAGCGTCGAGAACGTGCCAACACTTGCGTCAGATCACGCAAATGAAAATTCCCTCGCTCCTGCCAGTCCGAGTTTTGTGAAAATTAGCACAAATTAGTCGCGTGCTAACTTCCGCGGTTCGTTATTTCTGGCACACCCGTGGCATCGTAAAGTATCATTTTAAGGGACAGAAGTGTAGCAGCAGTTTCGAAGAGTATCTTGTGGAAATGCACGTACATATATATACAGGGAGCTGTGATGGATGTAATGACAGCGTGCATTTGAGAGAAAGCCAATTGTGTATGAATTTAATGGCTACGAAGTTGAGAACTGACCTACAAAGTCGTGTATATTGAGAAAAGTCAATCTTGAATAACATTGCATCCCTTGTTATTATATCACGTAGTTAATTATTAATTTATAGTAAACAGACAACTTCGGTAATTTTTTCTGATTTATGAGGTGACGAAAATTCTATAGACTATCACAATCTTTATTCTATTTACGTATGAATACAGTGTAGTCACTGCGAATTGGAACAACTTGTCTATCGATACTATGAATTAACTAGACGATGGAGTTGCAGAGAAATTAGTGTCCATACATTTTCAATTTTTGTTTTAAAGTGGCAACATGAAATCAGTTGAAAAATAGACAGAATAGTATTTCAGAATTTTAATATAGTATTTGTCATTGCACTTAGCCCTTCGTGCTCCAATTTAATCCCTATTTAGTTGTTAGCTCAATGCTGTTCTTATTAAATACAGAACATTGGAATAGTGAATGATATAGCGGGGTAATTTCAAATTACGAATCTCCTATTTTTATTTTAAACTTGGATGTACTTAAGTGGGCAAAGGTTTAATAACATTATTCCTGCATCTCTCACGTTGCTCATGTAATCAGACAGAAGGTTTGCTCGAAGCTCTATAACACCGTAAAGACCGGAGATATTTTACTAGTTACTGCACTGTACCCATCAATCCCGTAAGCCTGCTAGCAAGGAAGTCAGAGCTCGCGTTGAACCACCTCGCGCAACCCGTTGACGCGTCCAACGAAGTCGAAGAAAGGAGGAAGTACAGGAGATGAGTGAAAGGTCCGCGAAATTCGCCGTTGCATTAAACCACAGCTGGAGTGATACACGAAACTACTTGTTGTACATGCAACGGGATCCCCAGGAGGAAAAGGTAGCAACGAGATCGATAACATTCTATCGTAACAGCGCGAGCATTCCCGTGGGATGAAAGGAGGAAGTGAAAGGCCAAATTGGAGCCTTCGATGGATATTGCAATGCAGAGTCTCACCTGGCGCGTTCGGAAAGCAGCTTCGTCAGCGACGGGCACTCTTTTGGCAGACAAAAAGTCGCCAACCAAGCGACAATAGCCAGAGGAAGAATACCGCGATCCCGGTGGACTGTCCGATGTAAAGCGCCACGAAGAAAGGAGGAAGTGTCGCGGAGGAGTGAAAGGCTCGACGAGAAAATTCACCGGCGAGATTACAACTGAAACTGGACGCAAGTGCGCGTCATATCGCGACCCATCGCGTCCCGTCCAGGCGCGTCACGTAACGTCGCTATCTCGATTCGCTCTCCCAATAGGAAACGTCGCGGGGCAGCGCGAGTGAAACGTCGCGATTCGGGTTGGCAAGCCAACACGTGAGAGATAGTGGCGAGTAGCCGTTGCTCAACTACCGAGGAATATGACGGGCATCCATGAATCTGATCCTCCCGATGGCCACTTTATTCCAGACACGTAAAAGCCCCTGTTACATTTCATTAAAGGCCTTTTCACACGAGAAGCGTCTCTGACTCACGACTGGTGTTTCAGTACGTTCACTTGACGGAGGCGACGGTGTCTTAGAAGGCACAGAACAAGAGTGTGAATGTAAAAAAAAAAATACACATCAGTCACAAGTGGGAAAAGTGCCTCGTGTGAAAAGGACTTAACGTAGGTACTTAGAAGGGGAGGACTCTATGTGATAGACAGCGATTTTGATGAGCCTTGGCGTGATGGATCTATGTCGAAAATAAGTAAATAGGTGTCCAAGTGTTTCTGCTAATAGAGCTTAATAATACAGAGATATTTACATGTAAGTTACTAAAAATTTCATAGTGGCCGGGGGTTTTAGTCGGTAAAAATCCCACGATACCCTAGCGCCCCTGGGGGATTCCCCTCTGAAGGGGTCGGGATGCCTTTTGAAGATTTCCCCAAGTTAAAAAAAATTTATAAATTTTTTTTATAATTTTTTTTTCATTAATTTTTTTTTTAACTTGGGAGAGTCTTCAAAAGGCACCCCGACTCCTTCAGAGGGAAATCCCCGGGGGCGCCAGGGTAGTGTGGTATTTTTACCGACTAAACTCCCCGGCCACTATGAAATTTTTAATAATTTACATGTAAATAACTCTATTATTAAGATCTATTGGCAGAAACGCTCGGACACCTATTTGCTTATTTTCGACATAGATCCATCCTGCCAAGGCTCATCAAGATGTCTATCACATGGTGTCCTCCCCTCGTTAGTGGCACGGTATTTACTCGAAATGGAACTTTCGTCGTATTTTTTACTTAAATGGTGGCAAACAATAGTTCTCTGTGATTGAATATTGGAATGTAAGTCTAAGTTCTTTATCACTTTGTAAGGCTCCACTGAAATATGAAATCCCACGATGCGTGAAATGTGTTAATACCGAGATAAAAATCATGTAATCTCACGGGGAGAGAAGAATGCAGTTCTCGAATCACGAAACAATTCACATGCACGTTCTTACTATACCGTGACAAAAGAGATTGAGTCAACCCCAGTTTCAATTAGAACAATAGCGCCCATACACTCCCTTCCATCTAAATAACCAACGGAATCACCAAACTTTGAACGACGGAAATGAGGGAGCCATGTCGGCCAACGGTATAATCCCGCTACGAACAAAACAGGGTCTTAGCAGGATTGCCAGGAATTACACTAAACCGTCACAACTTGTAACCTTCGATCGCGGGTTACCGGTGAAACGCGAACGCAAACAGCGGCGAACAGAGCAGCGAAACCAAAGATAATGGGATTTATCGGCGACGACACGACAGCGAAAGCGTAAAAGTGCAACGCCTGTGGGATTATGCTAACATAGAAGAACAGCCTGTTGCGCTCTGTCTGCGGGCAGGAACGGGCAGCGTTGTCCTAGGTCGCGTCTCCCCAACCTGTCTTATATCCTCCAACGGGATTTCGTAATTGACTATGTATGAAGGCGAGGCAATAGAAAATTTTAAAATTCTGATGGAACTTCAAAACACCGTGCTATTGTCCTGTAAGTTGGCAATATCGTCACCAACGAGTTAAAGAATGTCCTGCAAGTGGCAGCGCGTTGCAGAGGACCCACGGAACGTCATGGTAGCAGTGCAAAGGTAGTCGCCCAGCAGCGATGAAAGTAATCGAAGATTCATCGACGAATAGGTACGTTCAGAACGATGCTTACCACATCTTTGGAGCACTCAAAGAACAGATGGTGTATGAGTGATTGCACGCGACTGAAAGACTTTTATTCGAGGAAACCATGCACTTTGTAAGCGCTGGAGAACCTTCTTCCTCGTTCTCCATCAACTACTTGCAGTAGTGCCTCTACGAGTTATACTGACTTAGGTGTGAAGCCACTCCGCGGGGTCTTAAGCGATATCCTGCTGGGTATGGGCCGCTAAACGTGACCTCTTGCAAGACTGTGTTTAAAGAAGACCAGGACAAACCCGGGGCCCTAAAGATTAAGTGTTACAATTTCGATTTTAATAAAATAAAAAAGAAATTGGAGATACTGTTTAGCATTATTAAAAGACACCAATTAAGCTTTGCTACTGGCTATTCAAACTTGTCTCATTGTCAGCACATATTAAATACAAATCCATTGTAGTAAAGTATATGTACTGCATTAGAACAGCTGTAATATAAATAATTTTATATTAACAACTTATTTTAAATTAAAATCACTGCATGTTTCAGCTAATTTTAGAGATTTAGGACCCCGATTTTGTCCTGGTCTTCCCTAAACATGTTTGGCGGCCCGTACCCAGCAGGGTATCGGTTAAGGCCCCACTCAATGACCTCACACCTAAGTCACTACAGCTCGTAGAGGCACTGTACCGTCCTATCTTCTAACATCCCCGCGTCTAAAGCAGGGTCTGCTAGGTAAGCCTTACTGACGAGTTCACTATCAGGCCCCAGGGCGAAACGCACACTTCTTTCCTTTTTCTCTTTTGATATCCAACCTTCACTTCCATACACATCTCCTACCCTCACCACCTCACAGCTGTGTGCCACTGTTGCGCAATAAATATGTAAGGTTTTCATTTGACTCGCCCCGGTACAATACGCGATCGAAGGCGCGCGCTCGCCGCGACAAAGGAGAGGGTCCGCCGCTTCGCAGTAACGGAATAATGCGAGCACTTGCAACAGCCACGCGTCACAAAGCAACTCGCAAAATGTCCCTTCGATTATTCAACCGCAATTTTACCACGGACGCATCGCAAACAACCTGTTGACTGCGTAATTAAGCGCGCGCCCAACGTGCCAAAAGCAGTCTACCTCGCGGCGCGCAAGCGCATTATGCGCAATCGTTAGCCTTAGCAAATCTGCTTGAAATTCCTGGTCGCGTCTCGATCGGACAACCGACACAAATTAAACAATCTTATCTGGCCGCGAGTTGCGTGGTCAAGATTAAAAGGCAAGTCTGTCGTTCTTCTATCGCGTTCCATTGCGTCCTACTGCGTTCCAGGATGCTCTATTATGCTGTGCCACATTCATCAAGCCGAGCAGGGTTGAATGAAACGAATAATACGCTGCGCAGAGGGGTCGATAGATAGCGATTCGCAACGATTTTCAGGGATGCATCGATTCTATTGGAACTGAAAGAATTTATCGTGCAACGAACACTGGAATGTCGAGTGCAGTACGCTTCGTTCAGTGTTATGTAACCGCCATGTGCCTCGAATGCAGCAAGAAGGGGCGCAGCTCCATCTTTATCAACTTCGAGTAAATTAGAAAAAAAACTGTTTATTAAATTATTGGCTTAACAGTAAAAAGAGAACGCTAATTGAAAAATATATTTTTTTACACAATAAGCAGTAGTTATCGAGTTGGTATGTTTTTGTTTCTATTCCTGGCGAATTTTTTTATTCTGAAGCATTCGTATTGCCCAAAACAGTAATGGGTGCCGATTCAACATTTGCGATAAATCACTCAATTGTTATCGGATTTTTATTAAATGCACCAAACTATGCAGAATTTTTTTTATATATATTAGGTACACGTCATAACGCATAAACTGTCTAAAATGAAGCTGGAAGGTCCTCAATTAATAAAGAGTATAATATCGCATTACTCGTTTTTGTTTTAGCATGCACTGTGCGTAGAATTAAATAAAGATCTTTCAGGAAATTGGGTTTCAGTTAGATGTGGAAATTGAAGCAGTTAAAGAATAAAATAGACATAGTCTTAGCTCTATGATGGCCGCATATTTTCGAGTAACCTCACGCTCACTGCCCATCATTTTCAAATTCAGTTTTTTCCGGGATAAAATAAAAGTTAAATTGTGCCCAAATTTCCCGGGTACGCATTGATGTTTGAAAACTACATAGAGTAAAAATCTTCGAATGTTAGAGTCTTATTGGTCACAAATACGAAACAAAAATTCGTAATATATCAAAATCTTGAAATCGCGGTACCTATACGTGTCAACAGGCCTCAAAGTATTAAACAAACTGACAGAAAAAAAATTTTCTATGTTGTCCGTTCTGGTACGTTCAAACTCAAAACCTCAATCCATCCTCGATGCGTTCCCTGTCCAATCTAGAAGTTAATAACCAAAGCAACCACGAGACAAATTATACGAAGTAGAACGGGGAAGTGAGACAGTGGAACTCAACATTTTATTGCCCGCTATTCTTTGTCCCAGCTGAAAGCAGTATTTATTGTTCCAAGGACGTACGGACACTTTCACGGAGACCGAATATAGAACTTATTGCTCCGTTCGCAGAACTCGTGAGAGGAAAAGATGAAGACTGCGCGCGTGCAGACAATAAGCGTAAGAAAATTTGCATCGAACGAGGTAGGTATGAATGTTTGAAATTGCGTCGGTTCTCTGCTCAACTGTCCTATTCGTCGTTTAATAAGAAATAATTCAACGATAAACCACATTGTCTTTGAAACACATTGCGCAACGTTGCCTGCCGCCATTTTCGGAGTGAACTTACGCTCGCTGCTGATGTATTTCCAATTTCTAAGCTGTTCGTCGATTCTTTAGAATCTTCACAATTGTATCTCGTAAATAGATTAGTTCTATCGGCGATAAATGTAAAATAAGATTCAATTGAATTCTTAGGCTCCAGCGCGGTAATATATTGTAGGCGTGAAGGCACCGCACTTCAAAAGCTCGAACATCCTACAAGAACTTACAAGGGAACATCCCGAACCCGGAAATTCGAAAAATTCTGAAGCTTTGTGAATATCTAGAGAATTTTCTCCTGATTACAACGCAATTTTTGTTTCTTGCCGAAATTCACTCTAAGGGGGTGTAATTGACCGCTGAAAATCTGGTTATTTTCCTATTTTGTGTCATGACTCGTGAACTGGAAAATAATTTTTTCACCAAATGATAGATCTAATTGAAAGAAGTAACTTTTGCCTTGAAACTTTTTTTCTATCACTTACACTTCGCGAGCTATAACACAAAATCGGAAAATAGCCGAATTTTCAAGGGTTAATTTCACCCCCTTCGAGTGAATTTGGGTAGCAAACAAAAATTGCGTTGTAATCAGGAGGAAATACCCCACATATTCACAAAGTTTCAGATTTTTTTGAATTTTCGGGTTCGGGATCTTTCCTTGTTAGCTGCTGGGTATAAAATATTACACCAGCAGTGTGGACACCTAAACCTCATTCATTATAAACTGCGATAAATATTTTAGAAGGAAAAAGGACGAAAGTTTGAAACCTACTTAGCTGCGTGCACCTGTTTAAATACCTTTTTAATATCCTCGACCTTTAAACCCCTAAATCAAAGCTGGTTAATCGTTCCCTGCAGTTATTTCAAGCAGCCTTTACATGTTGTAAACAACGAACGCGTGTTTTATGTAACCACGTAAAAATTGTATGCGGACTTAGGCGTGGAGACGAGGTGGACAAATAACACGATGAACAGGATGTGATAAATACAGCAGGATAATAATCGATCTCGTCCCGGCGACGCTTCTAATCGCAGCATTTTGCAGTTGCGTTTAACAAATGAATTAACGATCGCGAATAACACCCATCTCCAGTCGATTCTGAGAACGTATGCAAGCACGCCTGACCTTGATTGGTCTAAAAATTCCTAGAACACAACTGGCGAAATTGTAAACGCGATACGACAATTGTGGCGCGCGTTGACCCTTGCCGAGAGGACGGCAATTTTCCAATCAACAATCAGATTTAATTGAACCCAGCACGTCGAACTTTCCATGGAATTAGACGCGAATGATTCCACGATACTTTCAAACTTCTCCCCGCGACTTTGCACGGAAATTCAATAATTATTCGCCAGGGTGGGAGAATTCAAAATTTCTCGAACTTCAAAGTGAAATGAGAAATGTTAGGTGCAATCTCTTCGATCTGTAGAGATTATGTCGCTTTATTGTAAATGAATGACGGTTCGAAAATTGAAGAAATATCTTCGAGGATTAAGGTGAATGTGGAACTGTCGGCGAGGGAATCGAATAAAGCTCTTGTAATGTAAATTTATGTGAAATTACAGAGACACGGTGTGAATGTACGTCAGAGGACTGGTATAAATATTTTATTTGCTGTGACATCAAAGTTGGAGAACAGTTTTACTTGAAATGAATATGTTTCCTGTAGATTCTATTTTAAATACTGTGTTAAAGAGTAGTTGAAAAGTATGTAGAAACTTAAAGAAAAAATAGCTAGATTTGCATGATTGCATTTCTCTTTATAGTTTCTAAATGCCAAAAAAAAATAGTACTCTTACTATTAAACTTAGGTATATCGAAATAGTAACCGAGGACAAAAGGCTTTAATAAAATAAAATTAGTTGAAATAATATTTAAAATATTGAGCAGCGAAGCTAAGGAAAGTAAAAGAATATTTCAGCTGTAACAGACAAAACGGAGGTTGGCCCAGTTTGAGAAAGAACTGTTGAATAAAAATTCAGGCAGTTCGCCTTTAATAACGAGCACGTTACTCGTCTTTACGCCCGCTTTGCCTTTTCATCAGAATAAATTTTGAATATTTAAAAGATTATATGATTCTTAACTTTTTATTTCGTAATGATCATTTTTATTAATCTCCCTAAAAAGAACTTCGTATCGAATTCAAAATGTAAAATTAATGTTTGCAAATAACCTTCTAAAATAATTTAAGTATATACATAGCATTTCATTTGCTCCGCAAACACTGTTACATTTGAAATACTAGGTATTATGCCTGTGCTCACTTAAACGTGGGCTATTGAAAAACAGCTACGTCAAAAGCTTCCGTTTCAATTAATACCAAAATATTCGAGGTTCGCAGTCTGTTTACCTCACTATAAACCGTCACAAACTGTATCAAACATCCCAAATAAAATAATATAGAAACGAAATAATACGCTCCTATTTAATTACCTCACTGCTCAAAATATCACAGAAATTTTACACGCGTATATCTTAAAATAGCATTCTAAATACCTCTATTTCAAATTTTAACTGAACTCCAACCCGACATTCCTCGCTTTCTTCGTAACGACGAGGCGCGAGCGAAAAAAAAGTGCGGAAAAAAATCTATCTACGGTCGCGGCGAAAGGAAGAAAAGGACTCGAGAAAGGTCGCGCGCCTGCGCGCCGTGTACATTCTGGAAAGAGCGCGATCGTACATCCGTGTTCACGGGCACCTACGTCTGTTTTGAAAACGCGGTCGGTAAAGCAGGGCCGTAAGGTTACGCGAACCGACAACGACAGAAAAACTATCAACCAGAGGAACGCGACACATTCAAAATTCCAGGCTGCCAACGGCACTCCGTTCGAAAATCGCCAACGGTCTTCACTTCCTTCCGAGTATTCCTCCGTCCGGGTTCGGCGCGTCAGGTTAGGTCGCACGACGCGGTAACCTAAATGCCGTGTTTGAAACGGATCGCCGAGCCCGGGGATCGATACGCTCGAACAGGGGATATGGCAGATTTGGAGCGCTACCATATGGAGCGCCGGCGACAAAGCGACAAACGTTCGGAATGGAGTACTTACATTTTGTACAAGAGCCTCTCCTTGCTGTCGTCGGGACGCGGTGACACGGCACGTCTCACTGATGTTCACCGGTGTCGAAGCACGCTCCACATGTATCCGATCCGAACGTTCCTCCGTTCACTCTCTGCGTGGATGGCGTGGTCGCGCGTCCGATTTATTCTCGCATATGCTTGTCGCGTCCGGCACCACACGTGACGTTTGAAAACCGGCAACGTACTTACGTACCGGCCGGGGAGTCGAATCGGCGAGAATACGCGCGCGATCGTGCGTGTCCCGTGGCTATGCCTGGCGCTCGACCGATGATGCACTGTGCGTGGATCGTCACCAACAGAACGCGTCTCGTCCGGGCTGCCTCTTGATCGGGGCAACCAAAAAAAAAACTGCTCGAACGACGAGACGTTGCTGCCCGTCGGTGTTGACGGGCAGGCGCGAGCGAGAGGTTGAGGACGAGCGTTAAACCGAAATACCAGTCCGACCGTTCCGGGCCCTCCGAACCACCGTTGTAACGTCGCGCAGTTTGTCCTCGCGGTAGATAATAAACACACAAGAGAAGGCAGGGGGTCGGGGAGGGATTGCGAACGGTAACGTCGAACCGTTTCGAACTGCGTCGAAGCGCGAAGAGACAATTTACGGATACAACATCGGTTTACACATCGACAACACCTCAAGTCGCCGCGGCGAACCAATTGACACTGACAGCGGCGTTCAACTCGAGCGCGCACGCACTCTACCTCTCCCCCACTCCTGTCACCTTCCCTCTTACTATGGGCACCTTCCCCCTCCACCCGCTGCTCGATCCCCCACCAGCTGTAAACGTCATTCGTAGCCCGTGCTCGTCCCTTCGAGCGCTTCCACGCGCTCCTGAGTCACGACTCGATTCGATTTTGACGTATGCACGTTACGTGCGTAACGAAATCCCCGAAGAATGCCGGCCGGCAAAATGACAGTTTACGTAAGCATCGTTCTGCGTTTAAGTTCACGGATTCGCGCTGGCTCGCGCGTTGATGATAAGGGAGTAACTTCTTTCGGATGATCGAATTCTCTGTTGCTTTAAAAGCTACGTATTATGGACTTGGAGCCAAAAATTGTTTCGGCTGAATTGCAATTGCCACACATGGGCCAGGGACGCTTTGACGCACGGATTACATCTTTCGTTGGAAGTGAAGCGAGGAAATAGTCGTCGATTTAATATTCTCTGAAGAATAGCATATGGTGTGACAAATGACGAATTGAAGTACATCTTGGGTTCCTTTTTTCTTTCGGCTTAGTATTCACTTCTGACGACAAACCACCAAATTGCAGTATTTAATCAGTATACTACCAGTTTCAATTTTAATACATCTCCAAAATAGAAGTATCATTTAGTCGTCATAGGTGTCGCAACATTAAATATATATGTGTTTATGAAATTCCTGTTAAAAAGTGTTGCACACGACTAAATGTTCTAGGCGTTATCATTGTTTATAAAGTAAAGCGGTGACAAGGGATATCTGATTTAGAATGGCAAGACAAACTTGAATATGAATGTGAATTGTAAGGATCGAGTCGCCTTGGTGTAAGATTCAATGAGTGTCGGTTGTGTTGAGATACATATAGGTACTTCCGACGAGCACAGCAACCGAAGGTACTTTGTTAAGATGTGTTGAAGTACTAACACTTACTCACAAAAGTATGCGTTCACTCTATACGTATAAAATATTTTACTTCTTTAAGTAATATTAAATTCAGAATTACTCACTACAATTTACATTAGTATAAAGCTTGTTTAATATATTTTTACTTAGAAGGGAAATTCGGCAATTCGGAAATTCCAAAAAAAATTGAAACTGCAGAAATGCAGCTGAAGTGATGCTAATAACGTAACTATTTTTTAATTCAGCAGTAAAACGGTCCTAAGGGTGAAAACACCCTCTCGAAAAGAGGGAGAGTTTTCAGATTATCGAGAATATCTATGAAACTGTGAAATATATCAACAAAAAGATAAATTCAAAGTGGCATGGTTTTTAATATTCTACAATATGGCGATAACGAATTTTCGAAGAAAAAAAATTCTTTCAAAATTAATCCCCACCATCCTGTTTTTCAAAAATTCTTGATCGCCATGTTCTAGGATATCGAAAGCCATAAAACTTTGAATTTATCTTTTTGTTGATATCTTTTACAGTTTCATAGATATTCTGGATAATCTGAAAACTCGCTAGACTTTTCTATTCATACATTAATTGTGGCCACCAACACAGTGCTCCAAACAAAACTACCCCCACGATGTTCCCACGGAATCATCCGCTGTGTTCGATGAAAATAGCGTAACAATAGCACCATTGACGTAGAAGCTGTAGCCCATTCTAATTGCGTTGCAAGTAGCTTTTCCTGCACGACACATTCGCGCTTGAAACGCGAGCGAACGTTTTATGAATTGCGCAATTCTTATCTGGCGGCGATTGTCACCGGGCGGTTACGTAACGACGGGGCGACGATGTCGAGCGATAAAACAACCGAACAGTCGCTGATCCCGTCGTTGTTTTTCAGTTGCAAAATTATCGCGACGCTCGCCAGCGATATTTCTCACCGCGAACAAGCCGGTTTCCGTCGAGTACTTAACGTGTTTCCAGCGACTCCTAGAAACCGGCGTTCTATAGACGCTTATAGCGGCTGCACAGCCCATAGTCGATCGTTCTCTTACAATCTGCTAAGTATTTCCACATCGACGAAACTTTTGAAGAGTTGTCGCCCTACTTTTCCCCGTGCCGCTCGCGGCAACAATTTTCCAGGGTGCCATTATGCCCTAGCCGCGCGTCTCCCGAATACATACAACCTCCATTCAGACCTATCCCAAGTATCAAGTCACTTACGTTATTTATTACTTACTAGCAAAATACCCTCGCGCTTCGTTTCGTGCCTAAGAGATATTAAGGACTCCATGGAAACACATTTCACCCCTTTTCACCACCCCGTTAGGGGTTGATTATGGCAAAATGGTGGATCTGGTTTTTAGGCATTTGTGTGGGTAACTTTTGTAAGGAAAAACCATGTTGATATTTAATCGGGCCTAAGAAATAATAAGGAGTCCGAGAAAACATATTTCATCCCTTTTCACCCACTTCGGGTTGGAATTTCAAAAAATCCCTTCTTATCGAGCACCTACGTCGCAATAGGAATATACCCTCCGAATTTCATGTTTCTAGGCTCAGCGGTTTGGACTGGACGGTGACGAATCAGTGATACAACGATTGTAAAAGTAAAAATTAACACGTTCGCAAAATTAATCCACCTAGAAGTTAAGCTATGCTATGTTATGCTACGCAATGCTATGCCATGCTACGTTTTAAAAAAATTAGCTTCAATACATTCTTATGGAACCGTTTCCACCAAAAGCTAAGCTAATACATAGTATCTATAGCATAGCATACCATAGCATAGCTTAGCTTAGCTTCCAGGTGGATTCCCGGCTTAATGGGGAGTCCGGATTAAGCCACCTCGGAGGTTCGGCGTTGGTGGAGTCGGTTAGACGCCTGACCAGTACTCAGAGGAACCCCAAAATCAGTGGGTTCGAGTCCCATCAACCTGGGTTTTTTTCCCGTGGCTTCCGAACACATTAGAATTGCAAAACCTATTCCCTCAATATTAATACACATGTAATCACCCGTATGAGATTTTAATGGTGCTGCCACGAAACTGTAATGTTTCCTCCAACTGACAACTAACTTATGGTTATACTTTCGAAGTCTAATGCTCCCACAGCAACCGTTCATACCTTTCCTTTAATAATAGTAACTGATACAAATGTTTATTCCGGAATGTTTATAAATGAAATTAGGTATATTATGGGTTTGAAAATGGATTCAGCGTACATTTGACAAGCCATCCATGGTCCAAGGGTTAAACGTTGCACACAGAAATCCGTTCCGGGGCAGACGCGGAAAAAGGAAGACGGTAATTAATGCAATTAAGATGCAACATGCTGGACCGACTTTCAACGAGTGTGTTTGCACACGCACGCAACTCTCCCGGACAGCCGCGTTTTCACAACGTGTCCGTAACATTTTCATAACATTCACGAGCGATAAACTATAACGGTACCAGCGCGCACGTTTATCAGCCCACGCGTTCCCCGCAATTACTCTATCGCCGTGAAAAATCGGCGGCATGCAAATTACCGTTGCTCCTTTAATTGGCTGGTTTTGGAGTCGAGAAATAGTTTTATACCTGCGAGTGGTCGGAGATTTGAGTTGCGCTAGATTCTTGAAGCGACGCGAGGGTTAATGGCACGTTTAATTTTAGCTTATGAAGGGACAAAGCGCGTCAACAGTCGAATCTGCATGTGTTTACTGCGTTGAATTTCTCCGAAAGTATCACTACCTTCAACGATCAAATTTTAATGCAACGAGCGCGAAGAAATTTGTCTCATACTCGAGGGCGATTTTTACAGAGACAACGGAAGTGCAGCAGGGAAAGTGGAAGCACTATTATCGTGTAGCTGGTAAACGGCTACTTGGAGCGGACGTTGGTTTTCATTAATTTATAGCGGAAGATAGCAGACGAAAGAGAGCCGTTCGTAGACTATGCACATTCGATAGAAAAATACTTGGGCTGAGTTTCAAAGACATTTTTAGGTCAAGCAGGTATTGCAGGTTGTTGACTCTGCATCAGATCGTTACTTTCACGTCACAGTGTTGGTCGAGCTTTTAAATGGAAACCGGGCTTTATCTATTCTCGTATGCGCTACATCGAGGACGTAACAATCGCCTTGTCGTGCCGTCATCGATAGACGCTAATTGTAAGCTGTAAAGTCCCCTCGCGTTTGGAATTCTTTCTCGCAGCCCTTTGCAGATGGAACAACGAATTCTTTTGGGACATCCAAACACATCCTCCGCGTTTCGAATTCGTCTTCGTAGCCTTTTGCAAGGGGAACTACAAACCTTGCGAGACTCGAGAACACTTCCCTCCTCGCTTTTTCAACCGTTCTATAGAACTTTACAAAGGACGTAACTAGGGGTTGTAATACGAAAAAACTAACTCTGATCCGAAAGAAAATTAAAAATCTGAATTAAATAAAAAAAAAGAATTAACGTATTTTTAAGAAGACAAAGTAAGGAGAAAATATATACAAATGGCACATGATTTCCTAATGACTACCCGACCAACAAGTGTAGAATTTGAGAGCTTTTTCCGCAGCTGGATTATTTTGTACAAAAATTAGGAGACCAAGGTTTAGACAAATTATGATTTTGACGTGCTTATTTGTTAAAAAGAGTGGATAAATAAAAAATATTTAATTGGGTAAATTAAGATTCTTTTCATTGTTTTTGTGGTGCAGATTCAAATTTAATAAGTATTATCAATAGTTTGCTAATATATGTTTTTTTATATCATTTTATATTTAATGTTCAAAATAGTTTTATTTGCATAGGTATATTTTTTATAATGTTCAATTAGTTTAAAATTTTTTTTTTTAATATTTACTCCTATATTTTCAATACATTAAAAAAATACTGGTAATTTACCAGTAAACAAGTTTTGATCGAAAATTTTACCAAAATACCAGTAATTGAAAAAGTTGGTAAATTTACAAACCCTCGACGTTATGAATTTCCTCAAATACGAAACTTTCCTCGTGTTTTCAACTTGTTCTTGTATCTCATTGCGAATGAAACAACGCAGGACAACGTTTACAAAGGACACAACGAATTTTGTAAGACACGAGGACACTTCGCTGGTGTTTTGAATTCTCTCGAGCACTCCTTTGCAACAGAAATAAGGAATTTCGTCAAGCACGAAGTCACTTCCTTGGCGTTATCAATTTTTCTCTAGTGCCCATTTGCAAAAGGAAGAAATAAATTAAGAGAGACTCGTAGATGCCGTTAGAACGCCGTGATTTGTCGTTGGCTTTTTCCTCCATAAACTTTCGAGCAGTCATTCGGTGGCTAAGCGTATTCAGGTTCCCGCTGGCGCGCGGCAAAAACTCACTCTTAATTGGAACAACCGCAAGCTTACAACATTCCAAATGGGGGCCGGTTTCCCGAGGGAAGGTCACTTCACCGGCTTCATTTGAATTTTCAATTACTAGGACGATTAACCCGACGGTACTGTATTTATCACCGTAATATTGTTATCTGGGCAACGGGGACAGGTGCGCTCGTATCAGGAGCGACACTGATTGTTCCAGGAGTCGAGCGCGGTGAAGAAGCCAGGGCCTGTAATCGCATAGTACATCCTGTTTTCCGTGAAGGAAAAATAGAATCGAAATAAGCGAAGAAACGAACGCGTCCTTTTCAGCCATTAGCGGCACACGAGCAAGGGATGATGATGAATTATTAGGGGTAGGTACATGCATCGTGAGGATTTGGCAGAATTGGGCAGAATATTAGTTGGATCAATTTTAACGAATAAAAGTTTATGTGTATGACGTCGATTGGGATAAGAACGCGTCAATTTATTAAAAGTCAGGGCTGTGAGTAATTCCTAAGCTTCGGAGCTTGAACTTAAAAGCCTGCGCTGTAAGTAACGATAAAGACATTTTGTTGTAGGCGAGGAGCTTGTGTGAACTGTCAAGCTGTCTTAAAAAGAAAAAACAGTTAATAACATACACGTTCATAATTTGGGTAAAGTAGTCCATTACTGTTTTCATTGGCATGGAAATGATGTTTTTAAGTAAGATCGGCTTCTTTAGATAGTTTTTAAGCTTCGGATAATTATTGAACAGTTGCAAATGTAGATAATTAGTGCCAACTGTAGTTTAATAGTTCTCTTAGTAGTATAATTTAAAACTTAGACAAGCCGGGTAATTTATTTCATGTTACTTACCTTAGAAAGCGTATTTAGTACTAATAGTGTTGAGGGTACGAGGACGAGTAAACAATGAAAATTTCAACGACCGTTCCCTCTGACATTTCCATGTAATTCGAAGAATATCGGAGCAAGGTGTCCGCGCGAGCTACCTACAGTAAATTTAGGTTCGCCCATTGTTTACATACCAACCAGAACTTCATAAATTTTCGACAAAAGCCTTCTTAGCAGTCTACCCGAACAGTTTCAAGACATCGTGTTTACCAGCTGAATTATCATCAAATTAATTTTGTCCTTCCTTTGTTGATGCGATTGTTCGCGAATATGGCGGACGAACAGTTGAGATAATTGGTAAAGCAAGATACGCTACACTATGAAAGAGAAAGTATATCGTGACGCGAAAGTATATTTTCAATACACAGTACATATATAGATATACTGTATACAAGTGATTGAAAGCAGAATCATAATTATCTTAATATATAAAGCAGAAAATGTTTGTGTGTTTGTCTGTCGCCTAAAATCTTTCGAACGGTAAACTCTGGGGTCACGAAATGTGTCCCAGTTCATTATGTATAGCTAATCCAGATGAATATGACTATTTAAAGAAAATAAATAAATTTTTTTTTATAAAATCAGAATCTAAATTTAAGGCGAAGCCAAGTAGTAAAGCTAATTGCATAATAAAGTACACTACTGTTATTTTGCGACGTTTCCCTAACGGTCCCCTCTGCGAAGTGTCAAATGTCCTTCCCCACCTAACGAAACGACTAACTAAAAAGAATCTTCCCACTTAAAAGACTCAATTAATAACATCATTTATTCACAAGTTCGTGTAAAAGAAGGAACTTCAGTAGGTGACCACATTACTTTACAAAAAAGTTTATATTTTGTAAGTTTAAGCGATGGAATAAAATAGATATCTCGTTTTTAATGTTGCAATATTATTTTTCAATACTAGTAATGTATTTAAGAATACAAATTAAATACATTTATATAGGTTTAAGACTGTATTGTACGAGATATACAAGTACTCAATATTTGGTGACTCTGCCTTTAGCTTTTGTGACGGCTTGGATTCGGCGTGGCACGCTTTCAATGCATGCTGCGGCTACTTCCCGCAGTTTTGGAGTGCGGTGCCATATTCTGATAATATTCTTTATCAGTTCTTATGTGTAATATTTTTATCCCCGCCGTTTGAAGAACAGATGAGATTCACGTGTTGAAAAATTACTCACAATGTTGCCAGATGTTGTACATAGCTAATCAATAGAACTTTAATAATTACAGCCACGACTTTCACAGATTTCGGCGGAGATTAGTTGAGCATAATAATTTGGCCACCCTCTGTAATTATTCATAGTACACTTACTGCGAGTAACAAGAGCACACAAGTATCATTGAATAAGAGAATCCCTGACTCGTCACAATTTCTCGAAATCCTTTCCCGGAAGGGAAGCCAACAGGAAGGGAACATCGGGGAGGAAGGCGTGGAAATGGAAAATCGAATGGCGATGGACGATCCTCGAAGGAAAGAGCAGCAATATGCTGCGAAGATGGCAAAGCGCGCGGCATGCATTACGCGCGTAGCCGGAGCGCAGTGCGAAGGACAACGAAGGAGCAACGAATGGCAGGCATCGTGCTCGGGCAGCACCGCGAGCGAAGTGAAGGTGGCGATGACGTAATATGCGGCAACCGCGATACACGCGTAGAGAAGTGGGGTTGCCTGTGACGGTAAAGGTGGCCGCGGGATAGGGGGCAGCTTATCACATGGGGAGACGGCGGGGAGGGGAATGTACGGAGAGTGGGGAGCAAAGAGGGGAAGTGCACCGAGTGCGCGCAAACGCAACGGCGCGCAACGCTGCGCTGTGCCGTGTTGCGCCGTCGTTACGGCGACCGTCAAGGACGTTTGCGCTCGGTGTGCCATGTCGAGCGTTAGAGTGAGAGGAAAAGAGAGAAAGAGAAAGAGAAAGAAAGAGGGAGAGAGAGCGATAGAGAGAGAGAGAGAGAGCGATAGACAGAGAGAGAGAGAGAGAGAGAGAGAGAGAGAGAGAGAGAGAGAGCGATAGACAGAGAAAGCGATAGAGAGAGAGAGAGAGAAAGCGATAGAGAGAGAGAGAGAGAGAGAGAGAGAGAGAGAGAGAGAGAGAGAGAGAGAGAGAGAGAGAGAGAGAGAGAGGGAGAGAGAAGTGTTCAGAGTTTAGGAAACTAATATACAATAATTATTCAACTGCATTCTTTTCAGTCCAATAATCTGATGAACGAACTGGATAATCCGCAATACAGATCCAACGTAGCGAGCTGCTGCCCCCCCCCCCTCCCCCCTCCCCCCGAATTATGTAAACCGTTCGTCGAATAATTGATCGGATCGTTCGTAGAAAAAGCCAAAATGTCGAAATAAGGAATGGAAGGACTGTCGACGCATTTTCGATTTCGCTCCAAGTATGTGAAAAGTGGCTGTACGTAATCGAATCGCGGGCCACGCAGTTCAGTAGCGCTGCGAGTGTTTCGTGTTAAAAAAGGATTGATGTTTTATCGAAATTTCCAACGTCCTGCTTGTTAGAAAGTAGATGGGCGAAAAAGGTCTAGGCATTCCGCGACGTTATGTCCAGCGTGACCGATGGCATTACAGCTGACTTATAGATCCTGACTGATGGCTCGGTCAGTGGTGCCGTCAGGATTAAGATAACACTGGTGGAAACTCTTAGCAGAGATACGAGAGATTCTCGGGAGGAATCTGATCGCGAAGCTTAAAGGGACAAAAATTAAGAGAAAGATATAACGTGTAAACGAAGTGTTATGTACAATTCTGCGGATCCACCGATCCAGATGTAGATTCACCCCTGAAAGCAGTCACCATCCCTCCTTTAACACCCTGTCCAACAGATATTTCTTGAAAAAGTTTAATCGTTTCTTTTTGTAAACAGTTTTAATACTTACACAAGTATTTTCAAAACGGTCTTATCTACTGCTTTTTACTGGAAATGGTATGCGAAAAAGTGTTGGTAATTATTGCCAGGCAATATGCATTCGCTTTAAAAGAAATAATTTCAGTATTGTCAGTAGATTGTCATTTATCTTTATTACTACCCACCGATTCTGATGCATTTGATTCCTACCGACAATTGCAACTCTGTTCGATTTTATTTGTATATAATAATCTTTTCATACGATTTACCATTTTTTCAATGCAACGTTAAAATATATACGACTTTTGCACTCAACTTCTACTTTTACATGTACTATATACTTTCTAACTCTGCTATTTTTCTCTTTCTTGATTTCTTACATGTCTTTGTTTTCTTTATTTTCCTGACATTTCCGGAATGTCTACCAGTGCAACGAAGAAATATTATTATTATATTTGTGACATCTACAAGTGTTTCTTCACCACTGTTATCTATGATAATACGTGGTGCAGTTTACGTAACGTTTGGCAAGTACATCTGCAGAAAAATTGTACTGTCCACCGAGCAAACTACTACTTATAACAACAAACTAGTACTTATTCCACTAACAATAATTCGCCACAATAAACAAATAAATAACCAAATAAACAACTTATTCCCATACATCACTTCCACCTGCGTCTACATTACACGATTACTAAAAACTAAAAAATTTCTGTCGCAAGAAAATAATAAACTAGAATTACCCTAAACACTGAAAGCGCCTCGGTCTTTTAAACCCATCGCTACACGAAGGATTCGTCGCCGAGGACGGGCTACGAGCGCAACTTGGAAAACGTGCGTAACGGGGTTGGAAATAGAATCGGGGAAAGAGCGGCAGATCGGTACAGGCCAAAGCGAGGGAACGGGACGAAGCAGACAAAGCAAGGGACCTGATGGGCAGGCTGATGAGAAAGAGAATGTTAAATAGACTGCGAGTAGGGCATACGTGCGTGGGAGGAACGGAGAGAGAGTATGCGACTAGAACGTTGCGCGCCGCGCGCGATTAAGTGAGAGGGAACGCGAGCGGGAGCGGGACGGCGGACTAGAAAGAAGCAGGGAGAGAAAGCGAGGGTGTCAGGAGGAGAACGAGTGACTGAAGAACGGAGAACGGGAGAGCACGCCTGACCGTTTCCAGAGAGGGACAGAGAGAGAGGGAGAACGTGCTCTGTCCGACGTACCCGCGAATCGACGAATTCGAGCCACTCCATCGGCCTCGAGCGGCCTTGAACGTATTGCGACCGAGTGCAGAACGAGAAGCGAGAGATTGCTGGTCGTTTTCCAGGGTGACTGTGGGCACCGCTCCGCGCGCGTTTCTGTCGCTTAATAGAAACCTACCGCGTATTTTCGCGATCGAGCGCAGCCTTTTGTACTTATTAACAATCACGTCCGTCCCCAACTTTCAGTCTCGTAACTGTAAACAAAATCGATCATTGAAGATTGATATTAGCTATCTTATCAGTGCGCCCCAGTCTGCACCGTTCGTCCGCGAACGAATCCATTGGAGTAGTTCGAGAACACGTCTTAATCCTTTTTATGTTTTTTTTTTCTTTCTATTTCTAGATTTCTTTAAGGCGGCGGGGGAAAAGAGATTGATTCGTGCGACGTTTGTCGATCGAGCGACGATTAGCGTTTCTCGATATCGGCCGTAGTTAGCGTGTACCAACGCGGCATTAGAAAGTATTTGGATTTATTGTCGTGGCATAAATACGCATGATCGAATGCGCCTTCGGCGACGTGCAATCTCTTAAAATCGTACAACGCCGGCCTCCGAGTCAACTTTTACTTTGTTAGAAAAGTCCGGTGTCTATTCAAGGCCATCGGGTTATCGATCAAAGCCGCGAGCGAGTCTCTCATAATACGAAAAACCGATCCCTTTCATCAAGCGGATCGCTTGAAATTGTAATACAGTACGCGGCACGGGGGTTTCTCGAGCGCGAACACATCGATCAGTTTCGTGTTTAATTGTACGCCGATCGGCGCCGTGTTAATCGCGATCGCTGGAACACGATTTGCCGACGACCGGGTCGATTTACAGTGGATCGATCACATTTTCTCCGATCCGATTACGTTAATTCGTTTTTGTATTCTTTCGTAATTATTAGTATTTATATTCGTTTTCTATTTTCATTAGTTCTTTGTTATTAATCTCGGGTGACCCTGACTTAAGGGCAGAAAATTGCTGAATCTCGCCCATTATACATTTCCTCGTGCAAATAAGCTCATTAATTTAGCACGATTTATTTTTTGTTAATTGTATGCAGATAGGAATGTAATACAGATGATTAATAATAATTAAAAATAATGTAAAATAATTATAATTATGATAATTATATAGATAAATATTATTACTATTATTATAAGTATAATAATTATTTTAATAGGTAATAACTGATTATTTAATTATTAATGATAATACTAATTCACAAACATGACCATCCTCCAAAGTTCCATTAATCTTCTCTTTCGAAAACACTTTGAAGATTCTAATCGTTTAGTACTAAATTATTAGATACAACTAATGAATTCTACCAGCTGTTTCAGTGGTATTTCCATTCACTCTTCCACCCCCAAATCAATTCCGTGGGGAAAGCAGAGCAACAGATTTCTACTCCACGGTTTAACGTGATTTTCTAATAATAACATTAGTAAATTGTTTGTAGGTTGCTTTAATAAATTTACAAGGGCTCGATCGTCGATCCGGACGTCTACTCGTAATAGTCAAATACTGGCACGATGAGATTCAAGGATTTCCGTTCGACCTGCGACACAATTCTGAAACCGAGTATAAGTCACTAAACGGACAAAGCGTTTGCGACACAAGCTTTTTCAATCTGGCGACTAAAGTCACGGCGCGCGGCGGTTTTCACGGCAGCGTGTGGAAGCGGTTGGAAAAAAGTTTTGCATAATGCATAACGGCGGTGCGCGGCTGCACGGATATAGGCGCGAGACCGGCTAAATCAATGACCCGCGATATAGTTGATCGAGCGTTTCACCATCGTGGGATCTACACCGTTTCTCCTTACTTTACTGTATCGCAATAAAGACAGTCGTCCATGCACCCACCTCGCGCATACCGTCGTTGTCCGCAACGTTACTCGTGCATTGAACATGATCATATCGCTGGCTCGTTGGCAGAACTGACCAACTCCATATTCCTCAATTTTCGGTAAATGCGAATTTGAGGTCCCATCTGTTACAATAAATCAGGTAATAATTGAAAGCTATTGCAGAACACGTAAGCCTCTCCCCACATGGATTTTTATTACTCTATTGTTTAAAGAACTTAGAAAGTGCATTCTACGGTTAATCCTTGAGAAATTTACTGTAATTTTAATTTGTAATATTGTAATTCGCGAAGAAAACTGAATGTGGGGGAAATACCTCACAAATTTGTGAGTCGAGGTTAGAGCAGTATAAGAAAATTTATAAATTTATTATTACCCCTTGGGCGGCGGGTATGGGGTCAATTTTGACCCATACCTAATATAGTTTCGTCCATGCAAACCTCAGAATAAATTTTTATACCGAGCTTTGACATTGTATTATTTAAAATTCCCTTTTTATTAAAGCAGTGATACTAATAAGAACATTCAGATTATAGAATGTTAAACAGTATTTAAAACAGAGCTGTCCATAACGTTAGTTTTGTTTTAAACCTAATCATACAGTACTTCGCAAAAGGAAAGAAGTCGTAAAAAAGATTCAATATAAGAACCAAATCAGAAGATTAAAGAAACAGTTTTGATCTTCAAGAAACTTCGAAAATCATTTCAGTGAAGACAATTAATTATTTTCACACTCGAAGTTGGTTATCAATTTTTAAATTTCGACCGGTAGT
This sequence comes from Andrena cerasifolii, assembly GCF_050908995.1. Taxonomy (NCBI): domain Eukaryota; kingdom Metazoa; phylum Arthropoda; class Insecta; order Hymenoptera; family Andrenidae; genus Andrena; species Andrena cerasifolii. The sequence goes on along the minus strand of NC_135124.1, from coordinate 8,810,528 downwards.
TTATCACTGGACGTTTTCCAACGAAGGGTTTTCTTTCATTTGCCTGAAAACTCAAAAGCGATGAAATCCAGTAAACTTTGAGCGAGCCGATCCGTCGTCTATTAATTAGTACCGCAAATGGCAATTGACTAAAATTTCAATTCGAAACCATAATCTACGATGACTTGTGCAAGATAACGCTTCGCGAACGTTACGGTATAAGCAATAATCTTGCGCAACTACTCTCCGCACACTATTCAGTGGAATTTAATCGGTGATAAGCCGGCCTCTGTGTTCGACTGCGGTCAGGAGGCGCACGGTATTTTCACAGATATCGCCAGGAAATTACACCAACTTTTTCTTCTTGCCCACGGTATCACGAAATAGATGACCACGCCACTTGCATAACGCGGTAATTGCAATTAGTCTTCAACAACAACGGGAGACAGCCACAGAGAGATACAATATATCTTCCGATGACAGGGTTCAGGAGTATCAAGCCAAACCGCGGACGTCTCCAGCAAAACAGTTCACGGTTTCCACAAATGCCACTGAAAGTCACAGATTGCCCCACTGGCACTGTTCAATCCACTGAAACGAATAACTTGACGGATTGGCACTCGTATCTGCGCGGGCTTATTTCCGTGTCGAAATTTCTGGAAAATATCGGAAGATCGATTTGGACATTTGGCGCCCCGCAGTGGACCGGATTCACTTATTTAGCGCCATTTGGGTCATTTTTTTAAGATATCGGAATGAAATTTACGTAAAAATATAGGATAAAATTATTCCTTTCTAATGATGTGTAATTTAATATTTTTTACATTTATTTATTTATTTTTCATTTTTTTTAACTTCATTGTGATAAAAAAATTGAAAACTGCTGATTGCAGCTAAATATCGTTTTGTTTAAATTAAAGGCCAATCTTTTGCTCTAAACATCATCTTCTATTAGTAATTAATGTAAATAATGCATTGAAAAATAATTCTGAATGTAATAAGGAAAATTGCGACATTTTTTAAAATTGACGTGGAATATCTTTCAAGTCCCAAGGAGTCCCAACTTCTAACTAATTGGAATATTTTCAGTACACCCTCCTCTACATAATTATGTAAAAATCACATCCCACTTGGTCCTACTTTACAAATTATTAGTGTTTAAAGCGCCCCTAGGCTAACAAGCGTTCGCCGCCCTTTCCGTGAAATCTCAGCAAGTATTTTAATTTAAAAGTGTGAGACAATTTTAAAATTAATTCAATATGTCAACTCATATATGAGTTATTGCTAATTTGCTACATGAGAAAAGTGAATTGTCTTTAAAATTGTCTCAAGCCTCTGCGTTTAAACCACATTTAAATTTTTTTTGTCCAAAATTTTCCGCCCTAAACTGAAGACTACTTGGCCTATATACAAATTCGCCCCTGAATGTTTACTTTGAAGAGAAACCAAGGAAGCAGTTCGCTTTCTGCGCTTTGTACAGAGCTTTTCCGGCAGAGACGATCGCTAGGAAAGGCTTGAGCGACTAAAGGCGGGTTCCCACGTGTCAGTACTGCCACTGACACAAAGAGATCACTGGCACTGAACCGTCACGGAACTGACACGTATGAATCTGCCTTTAAATGGTCATTTTTCAAAGTGTTAAAGTAGTTTCTTTTCGTGTCGCCAATAAAGCTCTCGCGCCCTTGTTCCTTCGCAATTCAAACAATTCCCTTATTCAACGCGAAGAAAACTAAATCGACTGTATAAAAAAAAAAAATCGGGCAATTACTGCTTCCTGTTCAGCTTTAGATAAAGCTGGCTGTGTTTCTGGAGATAAGGCGCGATGTTCAATCTGGCGGAACACAGAACCACAGAGATTTAATCCTTGCCGCCAAAGAAGCACGACAAGAAGTCCAACGGAGCGTGGACAAATCTTCGCTGGTTTAATCTTTTCTTTCCTTTTTTTCATTACTTTCAAGGAAACCGCTGGCTTCTCTATGAAAGGGCCACTGTTTGACCGAAATACGAGACGCACGAAAATAGCCGCTCGATTTTGCTCGCACATTAATTCACTTTCTACGGGCCAACTGGTCAATCACGTTCCCGTTGAAAAATTTGGCAGGCCCATTTGCATCTTACGGTAAGTCGGCCACGTAGAAACTCGCGCTGAATTGATTTCTAGTCTGTCACAGCCTTGAAAGCTGTCCCTTTAAGCGGGGAGTGACATGTATCTTTTTTTTTTTTTAAATATTGAACTGAATGGGGTACTTTTACGTAATGCGGTACGCTATAACGAGGTTCATCGCGCGCTTAGGCTGTTACCTAAGCTGCTCAACTTGGTCCGGACAAATCGATCGATACTGCTTTAATTGATCGTACTAAGCCTGCTGAAAAAAAAATGGAATTTCGCGCTCGAGATATCGTTTGGTATAATCTCTGTAAGCCCTTGAGATGCAAGGCATTAGTTGACAAAAGGTTTTTTAGAAAATCCTTCTTTAGGTAAAACTTTAAGTAAAACTTTCGGTGGGATGGAAAAATTCTCTTAACGGATTAATAAAAGTGGCAAAAATTCAGCAATTTAGTTATTTTTTATAAGAAATGATACTAATTTTTTCCACTGCAAGGTATATTCATTAATTACGTTTTCCCAAATTTTGATGAATAAAATCATAATAACTGAAGGAATTATAGCTGTCGATAGGAGACGTTCGTTTTTTCGATTAGTTGTCTGACGGACACTGTCCATTAAACACCTCATTTGGAGACAAGAATTTGAACGGATTTTAAAAATCGATTCAAAGTAGATATCCTTGAAAAATTTTCGAACACCGTCAAGGACCTCCACTTTTAATGTATTTTTAAAATCCTTTCGAGTTTCGGGTTCGAGGGAGTCCACTGGACCACGCCTCGAAAAATACACTTCTCATATTGGCAGGAGTGACTTCTTCAATTATTATTAGTTTTCAATGAAAATTTGGAAAATATCAATAATAAATATATCGTTTAGTAGACAAAAATTTGGCGTAATTTATACTTACACCTTATCTTTATAATTATACATTAAATAAAATGTACCATACACTTTTTCCATGCAGGTAAATTAAATACACGTTTCTCTCGTATCTTATCGCAATACACACCGAATAGCAGCGTGGAACAAACAGCAGCAGCGCAATTTCCAATTAACGTACAATTTATTAATTAAAACATCATTAAGTATCCTGCGTGCCGAACATGTTTCGAGCGCTCGACTGTAGCCGCCGCGCACGGGCATCTCTCCCCTGGAATCCGAATCTGTCGTCCATAAATATGTTAGCGACAAGCATTCCGCGGCTCAGCGAGGAATGATAATGACAGTATAGAAAACGAAAGGAGAAGGAAAAAGAATTGTTATGCAGCTGCGTCGATGGAGGAAGATGAAAGGGACAGCGACCACTTCGAAGATTGATTCTCCCCCGTTGAAATCGACGAACACGTTACATGAATTCTATCGACATGGCGCAACGCAAACAGTGGCGATTGCGGTTCTATTACTAGGCGATCGTTGGCAAAATTAGTGGTATTTGCGGTCAGTTTGAACGAAGTTGCCAGAACCCGTAGAACGGGGCTACTTGCGACCGATGATAAGATTAACTACTTGCACTTGGTCGAAATAGCAGGACCTGTGTATACAGGGTGGCCCAGAATTGAGGGACAATCCGGAACATGCAAAATCCTGATGCAAAAAGACATCGAAAAGTCCTTTACCGTTTTGGGATTCGATGCTTCGTTCTCGAGATATTAACAGTTGAATATTAGCGGCCGAACTTTCGGGCCGCGCAGTTTAAAGCTGAAACAGCTGACGCGGAGCAGTGACCCCTAGCGCGCACACGTAGGAGGCACACGTAGACACAGACACGGTGGAACGGCTGAAAATGGGTTCGCAGCACTGTATCTACGCACGCCTCCTGCGCGTGCGTACGAACTGTGAGTGTACTCTACCGCGCGCTCAACTGACTCGGCTTTAAACCTCGCGGCCTGGAAGTTCCACCGCTAATATTCAACTGTTAATATCTCGAGAACGAAGCATCGAATCCCAAAACGGTAAAGGACTTTTCGATGCCTTTTTGCATCAGGAGATTGCATGTTCTGGATTGTCCCTCAATTCTGGGACACCCTGTATACTGTCCCACGTACGATCGAAGATGAGTTCTACTATGTATACAGTGAATTGTAATTCATTGAATTCAAGAGCACACGCCATTACGCACTTCCATTTGGGATTGTAATTAAAAGTGTGATAATATTAACTTCGTTGTTGATAATATTCACTTCCCACGCTCATCGTCTGAAAGCTTTTCATGAATGTTTATTCTCCTGAATTATTACTTAATCATTCATTTCCTGATGTATAAGATGCGGCTGAATTTGTGGTATGAACGCGGAAGAGGTGATTTCTTGTGCAGGAATAAGTGGGGAACGTGCAGTAAAATTTGTTCACGTGAAGCATCACTTTTGAGGAAATCAGTTTTCAGAATTCACTGAATAGGCGTGGTTGGTCTGTTAATCTGCAGAGCACTTGTTTGGCTATTCTTAAAATTAAAGCTGCCGTTTATAGCAGAGGGGTTGAGAAATTTATCAATTAATTCGACAAATCTAAATTCTGCGGCAGATTTTTACAGTGAACATTAGGAAGAGTCAACTTCAACAGTTTCGCCAATTAGTAAATCGAATCAATATTACAAAAATTTTCACAGTAGTTTCTTAAGTGTAGTCATCATGCTTCTTCGCATATTTTTCCACGAAGAATCACCACTTTTTCCGTTGTATCCTGAATCTCACCACTCTTTGTATATCTTTCGCTCTGAGAAGGGATGATCATAGAGTAGAATTACAATTAGTAAAAACACAGTAAATTGTAGCGGGAAGTTATTAACAGTAACAACTCGAATCGTGTGATCGTGTGTTTCCCAAGTAGCTTATCAGATATCCTCGAACTTGAAACGTTATTAATTAAATCTTACTACGACACACGTTTATTATCTATTCCTTTTCTTTCCTCATATCATCTTGCTTGTCTCACTTGTCAACTATTAAATTGCAGAAGAGTACAGTTAGAAGTACAGATCAACTTATCGCTTTTATAATAACAAAGAAACTTCTGTTAATTGTAGTCGTGATTACTCATGAAATAATTGTCCATGCAAATGTATCTGTTGAACTTTCACTCTGATCAATAATTGCTTCGTATAGTGAGTATAATTTATTATTCTATGATTTAAAATAAGTCAATGGCGAATGACCTTAGACAATTTTGCAGACATTATTTTTCCCATGTTTTATTGACACGTGCTAAAATTTGGATCAAAATCGATAGGACTCCAACACGAGGAAGTGACTCGACAGAAGCATCGCGACAATCATTGTAAACTGACCTTTGTATCTGTTCGCTGAATGGAAATGTTTAATGCCCGCTATACAGCCAATTTAGGCAATTAATTCGATGACGTTTAATCTAATTAGAAGTTTAACTAATTAAAACTTTAAGTTATATCAATACGATAATCGCTGGTGCTAGAATACCGTTAATACAACAGGAAATGTTTATGTGGATTAGAGTTTTAATTGTAAATATTTTTGTGACTCAACGACGAATTTGGTAAAATTTCAGGACGACTCTTGGTATCAGAGATCCATTCCAAGTTATTACTATTCATTATTGGTTGCACTAAAAAAAATGCCATTATATAAAAGAATTCATATACTTATTATATTTATATAAATTCTTATAGATATATTATTTACAATTAGGCATACAGCTAGTATTGAAGTACTTATACCAGTGTTAAAGCCAACAAATGCTCCTTGTTCTAAGGACTTTTCCACACGTGATATTTACACGTTTCATGACTAATATTTCATACACACTCACTTGGAAGATATGTAGGTATATCACTGGTTTAACCCCTTACGATGCCAATTAACGAATATTGTGTTAAAAAATATGAAATGCATACACAAACGAAAAATACCAAATCTTCTTCCAGCTCTTCAGACAATTGATATAAGAAACAGAAGACAGAAAAGTGTATTAATAAAAACCAGATACACGGTATTACATTTATATAATTCTAAATATTACGCGTGTGTTTTCGGGACACCCGTGGGAGAACGTAATCAGGTAGTTAAGCGTTAAAAATAATAAATTAGCAAATCTATGACTATACAAAATCTCCAATCAGAAAAGTCTCTCGTGTAAAAAGGCCTCTACGATTTCGCCACCAGATTCTTTCCCAAGCAATAGCAACGAGATCGTCCAAGAATCGAATGGTGGAAGGAGATACTCGGCCTATCTGTAATCGAAGAAATCGATTCACCTGTCGTTATCAGGTGGACAGTACACTCTGTTGCACGGCACCTGTTGCTAATGCGGTTGCAACTTTCATCGGGCGTGCACGCGAGGCTATCCGCCTACAGATTGTCGGGTGATACATGAGGCTGGGTTATCGAATCCTCGTGTATTTTCGTATAAAGATCGCACGTAACCACGAGCAATCTTCGCGGTGTTATTGCAGCACGCCTGATTAATAATTTAAGCGGCTCGATAGCCGGCTCCCCAGCCAGAGAATCAATTTGTCGGGAAACGAGTGGGAAATCTCGCGTGTTAACGAGGCATTTATAAATCGTTGATTAGCTGGCGTTCTGGGGACGTTGATAGCGACGGTGCCAATTAGTCGCAAAGGGTTACCTTCTCATGGAACGTATAGAATTTAGGTATAGGTAGACTGAACTACCTGGAGTGAGAGTTTAGAGTTCTTTGACAGTTTTGCCGATTGCAGGAACTTTGTAGTGTCATATTTATTATACGTATGTTTTATATCAAAACAACTGAATAACGTCGGAAATGAGTTCGTCAAACATTCTTCGCGCCAATCAATTGTCTCAAGGCCCCAGTTGCATATCTCACCCGCGCGAGTCGTTCGCCAAGCAGTTCTTGCGAACTCTCTGGACGTTTTAAACAACAGGAACAGAGACACCGCGCGGTTCTCGTATCTCACATTCGGTTAATGATACTCCGTAGATTACGCTGTGGAAAACAAGACAGGATTGCGGTTGAACCGCGCCAGGAGATTAGCCCTTCGTCGCACAATCTGCCATTCCTCGGGGCCTTTTTCCTGTTTTGATAGAAAGTGGTTTTCGTATCGCGAATACAGCACGTAACTGAATTACCATTCCTTTGACGAGCGGGGATCGATAAAAGTGCCAGCGACAGCTGATCTATTTTTAGTAAATTAGTTTCGAAGAATCTGTAACAAGATCATCTTGCCCCGACTTTCTTTCGCGCCACCTTTCGTCGACCCACTTCCTTTCTATTAGAATTTCGTTTATGTCGTCTTTATACGCGGCAATGGTAGAGAGTCAATCAGTGGTAGAATTGTTACGTCACGGTATACCAGGAATAATAGAGCGCCAGCTTTATGAACTTCTAGTTCACATTCTAGCCTGACGTGCTGGCAGACGATAGGACTAGCGTGCTGCCCGAGCATGTGCGCTAATCAGTGTCGTAATCGAGAGGATGCCATTCTTTGTTGAGCACGAAGTCGCCAGATAATGATACATGAAGCTAATTCGAAAAGATAGCAACAACTTTTCGGGATATATCTCTGGTGGGCGGGCAAACGAGTGCAAGTCAGAATTATCAGTTTTGCAGGATGCTACTTGGAATATTTTAAGTGCTATGTAAGATCAGGTATCAAGGGGACTAGGCAGTCGAAAAATCGATTTTTATTGCATTTTCAGAAAGTACTATCTTTTCTGAATAAAATGTCGTTTGGTTTATATTAAAATTCGCAAAATTGTTGATTTGGCAGGTAGAAACGTCAAGCGTTGCCCAAAAACTTTAAACGCGTTTCGCTTGAATATTCTTTTCTCCTGGTTTTGCCGTATTTGCGAATGAACGGAGGTTCAGATCGACTGGAAAGAATTACAAAATGTATAAAGCATGCGCCATTTTCCGCGTAATCTATTATATGATCCGTAAAAATTCGAGATTTTGATAAAAAATTTTGATAATTTGAATTAGTAACAGTTTTTAACTCTTAAAGGCTCCACCTGTTTACTTTCATGGCGAATTAAGTTATAACTTCATTCTTAATTGAGAAATAAGAATGAATAATATATCTCCATGCGTTGTGCTGCCAAGTGAAAAAATAAAAATTGAGTTTTTTTTAAATTTTTAAGTACCTATATAAATATGTATTATGGTACCCACAACTGCAATATGTACAGTGGCGGATTCAACAGGGCGGCTAATGAGCAGTCGCCGTCTAGGCCTCCGTAGTTCAGGGCTTCATGACCAAAAAAAAATTATGATTAGGTACAGGTATCCAATCACTACATTTTTTTTCATATTATTACACATGACCCGTTTTTAGTAAACTATCTTTTCATTTTCCTCTAAAAATGTGTTCCTCAGAACGCTTGCCACTTGGGTCTTCTTTCTTAAATCCGCCACTGAATAAGAATATTAGAGACACTTCGCATGGACAGAGTTAGTGACTCAGCCTGCATACAGTAACTTCCGGAAATATTCGCGTTGATCGTATCCAATCGCTCGCATACAGAATGGGGAAGGCGCAGTGTTTAGTACTAAATTATTTCCTCAGTTATCGATTTGGTCCTCGCTTGAACGACTCAGCAAGGCCAGTGCATGGAATATACCAGGTGATTGAAGGATCGCTCGCACGGAACGAGCAACAACTAGGTATAGTGGCGCTGGTGCGCATATAGCGAGGGAGCAGAACGTGCTTACAAGGAACTATTACATATCGATGACTTATAAGTTCCCGAACCCGAAAATTCAAAAAAATTTGAAACTTCGTGAATATGTAGAGGATTTCCTCCTGATTACAACGCAATTTTTGTTTGCTGCCCAACTTCACTCTAAGGGGGTGAATTTAACCTCTGAAAAATTGGCTATTTTCCGATTTTATTTTGTAACTCGCAATCTGTAAGGGATAGAAAAAAAATTTCAAGACAAAAGTTACTTCTTTTAATCAGGACTATCATTTGGTAACTTACAGCTCTTGCAGTTTGCGAGTTATAGCACAAAATCGGAAAATGGCCGGAATTTAAGGGGTCAATCCCCCCCCGAGTGAATTTGAGCAGCAAACAAGAATCTCGTTGAAATCAGGAGGAAATCCCCTACATATTCACGAAGTCCCAGAATCCTTTGAATTCCCGGGTTCGGGATTTTTCCATGTTAGTGCACAAATATTGTATGTCTACTTTTAGCATTTCCGAGAAAAACAGGTTTAAAGATGCAACGGTCCATAAGATTCAGAGATATACAATAAACAAAGATATTATTTTTGACAAATTTATGAGGTAGATATAAATGTGACTCACAGTATAAGGAAAGAGCCGAGAACTCTTTATTGCATATAAAAGTTCAAACCTCGCAAAAAGTGGACTCTGGAATCAGCTAGGAGCAGATTTATTTGAATTTGATTACAGTATTAATTAAACAGCATATGGTTGGCTGGGCGATAAAACTGACCACGCCCAGTTTTACCAAAAACAGTGTCCGCAGTGCAGCCTTAACCTGGAGGCGAAAGAGGCATATAAGGAAAGGTAAATTTATTAAGCCAAAGAAAACACATTCGTTGTGTAGATAATATTTAATTACCTTAATTATTTTATTCAGTGCGATGGCTGCGTTTGCACCCGAGTAACCAGCTGCTTCCTCTTTCATAAATGAAAAATCAGTGTTACATCATTAACAGAATATGGCAATGTAACCATATTAAGATAAACAAATGCTAAGAATCGATGACTAAAAACAACCGCGGAGGTCCCCCAGAAAACACTTCGCGATCCACTGTTTGGAGACCACTGACCAAAAACGAGATTTTGGTCTTCAGCAAATGCCAAGTGTCATTTTCATTTAGTAAACACCAAAATTCTCGTTCCTGAAAAAAAGTGGACCTGGTCAGTCCAAGCAAGAAGCCAAAGATACATTTAAGAGTAGGAGCCTTATTTACCGATCTCCTCTCCTCTATTGCATTATTAATATACAATCGGTCTACGAGTGTCTCCATCCGTATTCCAACAGTGCACTCGGCGCTTTTGCAACACGTCGTCCCCGCGTCTGTGCAGCCAGCTTTACACGTGATGTGGCGCACCGGGTTCCTGTGAATTTTGAAGCCCATCCAGCTGGTGTCTCGGCCGACGATCAAAAATTCGCGCCGTGGCGCGCACCCGCGTAACACATTGTCGCTTGAACCTTCCCGGTTCGTTCTTACGTGCGCGTGCCACGTGATCGATCGTCACGGGTGCATTCTGCTCCCCTTCCGTACACGCATCCTCATCTGTATGCACTTCGAGCCGGGTGCCAAAATTTCGGCGCACATGCACGCGCTACCACACTGGTTCCGCTCTCGCGATTGCCAGATGCACGCGCTGCTACTCAACACTCCATCTGCCGCGTGTTTTCGAGCAGACGTATCGTCACTGGCGATACTTTCCAAATCTCCGAGCTGCTCGTTGGTTCCTCAGAGCCCTTGCAACTGAATTTCGTGAACGGGATCTCGATCTCTTCTATGATAGGTATGAATTGAGATGGGATTGAGGGGCCCAGTGGAAAATGAGCACACGCCACCCCTTTTATAATTTTAGAGGGAAGCAAGGTTGGAGAAAGAATTATTTTCAGAGGAAACGCGGTACGAAATTGTAATTATTTTGAACGGTACTTGAATTAGATGGTAAATGACAAGTATTATCCAATTTTAGCTGAAAAATTAATTCATTTTTTCCTCCGTTATCTTACTATACACTCTCATTAAGAGAATGTTTTTTACCATTTATTTCTGTGTTTGCTTCGCATAAATGATTAATTTCTTCACATATCTGTTATCTCCATCTTGAAAACAGTGTATGATCTGTCACGTGTTTCGAACGAGCCGAGTGGCATGGGCTATTTTTCCATCACGGATTTGTTTTTCTCAGCCCGCAGAAAAATATGATTCCGCTCGGTGAAACGTGCATGCTATTTTATTAGGAGGTGGTGGAATTACGCTACATTGCAGGAACGAATTAATGGTGACCACAAAGAAACGAAAATTTATGCACGTGCCTGTTTTCCACTGACAAGGGAAGATCCCGAACCCGAAAATTCAAAAAAAAACAGAAACAAAAAATTATCCGATACTCCTATCGAAATCCTCCACAAACCAGCAAAGTTTCGAAAAAATCTGAACTTTTCGGTTACCGAAGTTCCCTTGTAAGTGATGTAATCTCATTCACACACATCTCACGACAAACATAAGAGTGTTTACTACATTGCTTCCAATTCAAGTTATATTTCTAACAAGGGAAAGGAAGCCGATCATCGATTCACAATTCAGACGTAGAAGTATATACCAATGAGACACGGACAGATATTGTACGCGAGCAGCGTGCTTGTTAGATTTAGAAAGGATTTGAAGTCAATGTTCCAAATGAGTCTACTCGATTGAAACAAACTGGCCACAAGAAACCACCGGTAGCTGAATGGGAAAACTTTCTATTCTTTATTCTTTCCAATTATTCCGATTTAAAAAGGAAGCAACTTTATCTTGCCCTAGAGTTTCGAGAGGCTCCGAAGTGAAGAGAAACTTTGATTAACCGAAGGAACAGATAAGGTGGAATTAGGAGATACTTATCTTCGGTGGCATTCGTTTATGAGCGAGATCTTTAATAATTAAAGGTACACACGGCATCCCCGAGTTACGCGCATCGACACTTTATCGTCACGATCGACAGGATAAGATCCGACCAATCTGCAACTAAATGTAGCTGCGTGCAAGCGAGGTAAAACGCGTTGAATTCCATCATAAGAGGCATAAGGATATAGGTTACAGATCGAATAGGTTCCGTTCCGCAGCGGGGGAAAAAAGCCAACGAAACCGGTAGCGGAATGAAGGGAAAAAAAATCGATTTTCCTGTCACTTGCGACCTTCCACTCTTCGAAACTGGTGAAAACCGACCTCTCGAGTTTTACATCCAGAAACAGGGTGTGGTAGGTAATGCACAAGGTTGACTACATTCACGCTGGCGCCATTATCTACTCGCTCGAACGAATTGTTAAAGGAACAAGTCTTAAAATTGTCCTCGTTTCGATCGAAAGGTGGGTACAGCCGGCAAATCGTCCACTTCGTTCTTAATCACTTGGTAAGAAAAAAAATCGGCAGCTAAGACTATTCTACCACTGACATTTAATTCGTGGAGGCTCGTCTTAAGTGGGGGGCACGCGTATGCGTGGGTAATGAAGTGAAATTGGGAGGGAAAAATTATTCTGTACCGTTCAGCAAAACATGTTGATTTTAACCAACACTGGCTACGCAAAGCCTGAACTTCCGGTTATCAGTGGCTGCTTAATATATGCGAGCTTAATGAAAACGGTACCGTTCTAAGGATGTAGGAATGTTAGCTGGTCAGACTGGTTGGAAAGTATTAAGACACCTGTGAAAAAATTGTTTCAGCAAATAAAAATTAACATTTCCATGAAATATTAGATGCAAATTATGTTGGTAATACACTTGTTCAGGCGTGAAGTGGTTGTAAGATGCGTTTTTCCTAAATTTGGGTTACTTATTTTGTAAAATAGATCTATGCTGGAAGTCTAGCTTCGATTCATTTCATAATTATAAATATTAAATGTAATAACGTGCTAATATTTTTGTCCGCCCATCACGGTATACATACTAACGAGATCAATTTAAATAACTAACTGATGGTAGAAATAATTAAAAGTAAGTAAAAATGCACACATACCTGAAATAGCTACATGAATTATTATTACAGTTGAGCTGCCAAAACTAATCAAATTACGGTTTAATGTTCACATACACGTGCATTATGTATCGCGGGTCTGAGAGAGGCAAAACTTTCAACTCGATTTTCTCACAAACCGGTAAACAGCTCTACTTAGTTGAAAATAATCAATGAGCACACAAATTGTCCACGGCTTCTATAAAAAGTGAATTTTTCGTGATACAATTACGTACTCGTATTTGCAATTGTTTCGACAGATCTCTGCGCCCCTGACATCTCTGAAACGTTGTTGTCTACTAAAGTTTAGTAAGTCCTGGACCAGGCTCTAAGTGGGCAATTCCTATTTTTCTTAAAAAACTTCCCTCAATATGTCATGTAATCCAGCGACTGGAATATTGACAAAATTTTCATAACCTGTACGTAATCTGTACAAATCTCATAGCGCACACAAAAAAAGGAGTGTAGTTAGGTGTGAATCTACTCTTTTTTATTGTACCTTAATTATATTCTTTCTCTCTCCTTGTTCCCTTTCTCTCGTATAACGAAGTGTTGAGTACTCCAAAGGACTTCATACCCACCAAATAAATAAAGAAATAAAGAAATATTCATCACCGTTTTTTACCTATCCCACGATCACGTTTCCTTTTGAGAAACAATAATTTAAGACCCATGAACAGATTCAGACCCTATCGAGCACGGACCCAACAAAACCGCGGAGTCAGCCCAAGCAATGTCGCGCAAAAACGTTCGCCTTCACGGGGCGACGAAAAAAAAAGGGACTGGAAAAAGTTTCGGCGACGAGAAAGGCGCGTACACGGGGCAGAAGTGGTTGCCGGTCTTGGAAGAAAGGAAGGTTTTGCACGGTAATCAGAAAATAATGCGGACCGTGGTTTCGTAATATGGTGAACCGAGACGAAGCAGCTGGTGACCTTGTCATATTGGCCATGGGGATCGATAAAGGCTATTAAATAATTAAGTGCAACATCTCGTGGGATTTATCGTACACCGCCACCTGGTACGCAATTGCGCCTCCCACCCCGTACAAACGATATCACAGATCGATTCTTCATCGTGGCACGCCCTCAACACTTCAGGACGCGCTCCGAGGAAGGCCTGGAGAATTGATTTTCAACGGTGCGACCCGTTCAACGTGTCGTCTCGGCGGAAGCCCCGCGGAATGGAAAATATTACCGTGTCTGAAGTCACTGACGAGCCCCTTCAGAATGCTGGCGAGAGATTACGGGAATATCGCCTTGTTCGATCCGTTTCAACGATTAAGGGAGCTTCTTCCCTACGAATAGGAGAGGAAATACGAATAGGAGGTACGGAGGGTCCCGATGCAGGCGCGCTGGACGACCCATCAGCTTTGGCTCAGCTATCGTGCCCTCGTAATTGCCGAAGTTAAGCTGCATTGTACATAGTTAATGCTTAGAAGTGCTTACAGTGGGCGGTGAATGGGTATCAACGAACACTGCGTGCTGTTGGCATTAGCGACTCCGAAGTCCACCTGTACAATTACTGGTGGCCGACTAATTCGCCATTGTAATCCACGCTGATCGGCGGAGGCGCTTCTCCAGAACAGGATATCATTTCTGATACACTTTTATTCGAATATCCGTCTCCCTCTTCAAACATTTTTGCGTAGTTAGGGTAAACTTGCCTAAATCGTACCCCTTAAGAACAAACGCTTATTAAATGAAAAATAACGGAAAATGAAAGAAGATTAGTGATAATCAACTCTTTATGAATAGAATAAACAGTTTTATAAACGCAAACAACAAAAAATAATCAACTTCTATTCATAAAAATTTTTTTCTACGGTCAGAATAAATCAAATTTAAAGGAGGAAGACGACGAGCTTTTGTTAAACACAAGAACCCCTCGAGGAACCATAAATCATCGATATACTCCGCTGTGCACACCTGAATCGTACATTTTAATCGGGCGTATGGCTTTCCGCCGGTCGTAAACGTTCGTCTTCCAACGAATACCTCTATAGCGGACTTTTAAGAGGTGCAGTCACTTTCTTATCTCGCGAATCGGTCAGGCTCTCGATTTATGAGCCACCATTAATTACAGAGCGATTCACGAGTCAATCGAACAGGGCCGCTGACACATTTATCGTGGAAACAATCGGCCGAAAATTTCGACCGCTTTCTACGTTGCTCAACTAATTGTGAGTAGATTTCGTTCCTACGGCGCATTCCTCTCACGAAATTAGCGCGCATCGTGCAGTTCCGGCGAGATATTACGTTAGGCAGGTGTACAGGTTGATTCTAGAAACTGAATTAAATTTCATAATATCCAGCACTTTTGCACTGCATACTTAATTTTTTCGTGAGTAAAAAAATTAGAAAATAAAAAATATATAAAAAAAAATATGTTAAACGATTTTATTAACAATGCATTAATATCTAAATTAAAATGCTCTAAAAACTACAAAATAATTATTTTCTTTTACTATAATTTCGATGGTGGTTTTCACTTTAAATGCAATCGTGGGGCATGATATATTGCATAACAGGATACGAATCACTCCAATACAGAAGCAAACGTCGAAATGAATTTGTTGTGAGAAAGTTTTCATTTGCATTAATAAAACAAAATATTTTAATTACAGGATACAGATGGTAATGTGACATAAAATTGATAAACTGCAGTTGACGATGTTCCACTTGCCAGCCGATACTTCCACGATTTTATTTAAAGTGAAAAAACACCATCGAAATTGTAGTAAAAGAAAAGAATTAGTTTTTTAGTGCATTTTAAATAATTTCTAGATGGAGGTGTCCCTGAGAGTTCAAGGTGGTTGTTATTTTTTTTAAATAAAAAATTATCGTTGCTTTTAGTTCCACGCGCAGCCCACCTCGATACGAGTTCATCGATCTATTACGTTAAGCTTGCAAGGTCGTTAAAGTCTTGCTTCCCTGAACGCCGACAAGACCGAACCGACGAATTATGTACCCCGATAAGGAAAGTCTTGTGGCCGTCCGGCGATGGAAGACTTTAAACTTTAAACGGTCATTTGCTCCAAAAGGTGAGGTCGTCAAAGTGTTAAGATAGTCCTTATTATGACACCCAACTTTTCCCTCCATCCGTTGCTCGTTTCTTCGCGTAGAAAGGAGCTACAGCCTGCGCCAGTCCATGGAGTCACCCTGTACATAAAATATCCGATGGCATTTTGAAAATGCCCGGGGCTGTTAGGTGTTCAAGTAAACGCCAGGCATCGGTATGGAGTAGCGAATTGCTGGGCGCAGATGCGCTTCCATAATGTCAAGAGCAACCAGTGTGCCACAATCTAGCCACGTGCATCCAACGTCTGTCTAAGCGAGTACATATTTAGGATTTGATCAGCAATTCGACGTGTAGTGGCTTGTATAGGTACACATAGTGATGTCGTAAAAGCAGCGGGGGAGGGGGAGGGGGGGGGGCAAAATAAATAGCGCCATTGAGTATTTTCTCTGAACACGACCTGCTAGTGAGTTAGACCTTCGATCAGCCATCTTGTGTACGTCTCTTGTGGAGATGCATATTCAGTGAAACGAGGGATCTATTTGTAAGGACCAATGGCTACAGTAGAGCTGACAGGAATAGGGATTGATGGAATGGCATCTAATGGCCAATACAGGATATGCCCCTGTCTCCTGGAACGATTGACTTTGGTACGTCAATCGTAATTGTGTATAATGGATGACGAAACTCAATCCAGTTTATAGTCATATAAGTCTGAGGAATGGTTCGTAATAGTGGCTGAAATAATTAAATAAGCTTCCACTTAAGGAACTTTATCACTTCATAAGTCTTCCGAGATTTCTTTATGGACACAAGTTGCTGATGGTATAAGTATAAAAGATTCGACACAAAGAAGTACTATATTAGATAGACAGCTTCGTGATCAAGTTGCAAAAGGCACTGTTTTATTAGATGCACAGATTCCTGTAAAGCTTGGTCTGTTATTTATTTTAAGTACCTTTTAGAGTTAGGTACTTTTGATTTTTTATTGCGTGCATCTACGATATTATAATTATCTGAAGATATTATTTATATAATATTTTCCTGTAACAAAATTACTGAGATTTGCTGAATATATGTACTTTTAAAATAAGCAAATAGTTGTAAAGAATATACAATAGATTTTCCACAAAAAAATCCTGAAAATCAAGTTTGTTTTCGCCTGCCAACTAGGCATGACTCCTTAAAAGAATTGCACATTTATTTTCCGGATATTCGAGAACAAAACCTATTTTTGCCTTCTCCATCTCCGGGTTTATATTCGAATCTCCGGGATGTATATGGTGGCAACTCTGGTTGGAATAGAATGTGAGCACCTCGGTGAAGAATATTTCCAAAATAATTGTTACAGACAATTTATCGAGTCGACACTTTAGTGCCTCATTAGCGAAAAATGATTCATGATCCAGCATAACGACATTGGATTAAAATTATCATTAACTGAAAATCGAACGAATCAATATTGTCTCATACAGCCGAGAGTGATCCATTATGGATTTAAATTTTTTAATTATCCTATGTATCGATGAATATCGTTCTGATAAAAAGAAGGCTTCCAAGCGTAATAAGAAGACTTTGAAAGACGATCGGAGATAATGAAATTAAAAATTCAATGAGATATCCATCGGTTGACTGCGGTGAGAAATAAATTCTTCAATAGAGCTTTCGCCTTTGACGGAAATTCTAACGACACTTGCGTCAAGAAGGCACTAGTTTTATCACTTTCAGCCTGATACTCATGCAAACGATTAACGTTATTGCTTCCCCGAGCAAAAATATTGTACACTTCCGTGTAATAATTTATTTTCAACGATCCTGAACTTACAAAAGTGACAGCTGACCTTCGACGAGCGGACGTAAAATTTCAAGGCATTAATGCAATTTCCTTCGCGATGGATGGTCGCAGTTACACTTATGTTGCAAACGTCACTTACGTTTTGACATGTACAGCTAGTCATTTGAGGTAAACCTTCGCGATTACGAAACATAATTTCTTTCTGCTCGAAAACTTTCGAAATTGGTGTGCACGGCAAATTTTGAACGATGCTTCAACTGACTATCGAAACATGACGATTTGGATTATTGATACTGAATGATGTTCTTAGTCACTTCAAAGTCTGCAATGGTCGATGTAAAAAGTGCTAATTAGGTACATGTAGTAAATCCCAGTTCAATAGTTCCAACAGTTGCAAGGAATATTATCAAAATCTAATATGTATAATGCAACAATTATGTAACATAAATTTGCTCGTTCAGATTGAAGACACCTATACCGACGAGTGAAATTAACAAAATAGGATTAAAAGAAACAAAGTGGTAAGAGCGTTATTGCGATAATTGAAAACAACATTAATTTAGCAGAATGAGACAAAGAAAGGAATTTCCAGTAACAATGGTAATAAATTTAACAGTATCCTTCTAGGGATTCACCATACCCGTACTTCCTCGATGCTGGTCGACAATTAATCGTACACCGTATAAAACGCTACCAGACATTTCCCGTCTTGCACCATTTGGTAGAGCCGGTATTCCCCTTTAAGAGGAAATTTTATAAAACACCGACAGGCAGGACCATAATCAAGGGAAACTTATATTCCTACGTACCATGGAGCTAATTAAGCGCAGCAAAGAACAGCGGTTTAAGTTGAAAGAGAACGCAACTGATACGATCTCACGAGGGGGATGCGAGAGGTTTGGGTAGCCGATTTGCTTCAAATTTTGCAGATAGTTACTGCGACAATCTGTATAACAATGTAGAATAAATGTCTTGCGGGAAATTCGTATTCAAACTTTTGTCTTTTCCAGCCTGCAACCGGGCATATGGTAATTTCTTGCATAAAAATAAATCGAAAATATAGAATAAACCTTTCTGTAATGTAAATCAAGATATTCTCGTAAACTCTTGAGCAGTGCTACGTATTTATTAAATTATTATACATCACGTGGATTAATTACCTATATGCAAGATTCTATTCCAATCGGTAACGCGCACCTTCTGCACCCTCTTAGCAGTAGCAGGGCACGTTTCTCTGTCCACCGTGGTTCTCCCGACGCACAATCCGCAGATCTTGAAGCAGACCGTGAACGAACGATAACGACCATCGTTGGCAAAGGAGAGATCGTGAAAATTCCTCGCTAGCAGTCACCGTTATGCCAAACGATATGAAAGACCATCCCCGTTTCTCCTACACTACACCCTTGTCCGCGCTGTGCCTTCTCCTCGACGCGCCCCAAACCCTATGCCCCTTTGCGACAACCAGGCGCCCTAAGCGACGTCACCACGAGGGCAACACCTTCTGTTCACGACCAGCCAAGGTATTTGGGTCAATCGGTTGCCTGGCAACAACTTGGTCAGCTCTTCCCACGCATCATCTAGAATCGACTGCGTTATACGCTAGCGTCGTGGCGTCGTTCGTTCCCTGCTCGATAGGGAAATAACGTAGCGGCCCCCCTATAAACGTCCACTCGGCATGGACTTGGTTAGCAGGTCGATTTTAAATCAATCACGTGGGCGAACGAGCAATCAAACCAGGACCCCTTCGCGATTTAGCCTGTTTTCGCCGCGCTTCGTGCAAATAGGGCAGAGTTAATTCGAACGGTTTGATTAATATCGACCGACGCTCAAGGCGGTTGCTGAACCGGTCGAGGGCAGATTATCGGACGATTGAAGTTGCGCGACAAACGCTATATCGTCGACTGTGAACGATGAGAGTTTTCAGCTGTTGATTGGATCATATCTTGATTAGGAACGATATCTGTGCATTTTGAAATACGTGTTTGAAAATTACGCGATTCGGTGCTAATTCGAAATGGAGAGTTAATGCTTTTTTGTGTAGTTTGAATTGTTAATATAAGTTGAGATTGTCGAAATTAGTAGGTGAAATTATTCATGTGTAAAACGACTTTTGAGGATCTGATTTTTAATATAATGTGAATAACTAAGTGAAAGATAAAAATTGGTACCTTTTGTATGGAGGTTTAAATATTCGTTTCAATTACTGATAGTCAAAATCGAGATACGATTTAAGAAACATTGAGCAATTTTTTTTACCGTTTATTAATATCATGATGTGCATGAAATTTTGACAGAAAGTCACAGTCTTGATCATGGTGCTTGATCATATATTGTTTTTAAATAGTTAATCTTTAATACTTATCTTTAGAATCATGTGCCTCCCAATTACGAACAAGTAACCATTTATAAAATATGTATCTTTCTTAAACCATATATTATTATAGATTCATTTCGTTTGCTGTTTAGTAGCTTATAATTAATTATACAATAATCATTTACAGACAACGTAAAGTCCACGGAACAAGTCTTATCCGATGTACATATCAAGTAAAAATTACTCGAGCTACCAATCTCAAGCAAATCACGTTTCGATAATAAAGCAAGATGAACTGTCAATCATACATCTTCAAATACAAATGATTAACTCATTGCGTCAAACATTAAATATTTTGAACAAACAATTTCACACGCATGGATACCACAGAAAGGAATTTAAACTTACTTTAATCTATTTCTTTAATAACTATAATTTTTCTATTTAAATAATCGTGTTAGGATACTAAATTCCACAGAAGTTTTACATATATCCAGGGTGCTAAAAGAAGGGGATCTGAAACTTCAGGGACGCATAAAATGCTCATTTAACGTAGCTACGTAGATGCACAAGTCAGTGCCAATCAAATAATGTTTTACCTTCCGTTATATACGAGACAGGTCACTTTATATTACAACCAATCATGTCGACACTATACGAGCATATGCGAAGTTAAGTTATTCCGATTGTACAACCTAGGATTTATACAAAACCCGACTTATGAAAAAAAATGTTTTTCGATTTCCAGTTATAAAAAAAATCGGTTTTCGAATTTTTACAAAAAAATGTGTAATTGAAACAGTAAAAAAGTATATATACTTGTTTAAAAAAAATTCAGTTCATTTAATATTTATGGAATTACAAAATATAATATACTCTATGTATATAAAACCAAATAAATAAAAACTAAAATTCGCACGAAATATAAATTATAAATCTTTATTTCATTTAGTATTTTTCTTCAGCAAACATGAACTCGTGAAGATTAGTTTTACAACAATATGTTTGTGCTCGAGGCGATTTCAAGTCAAAATGTTAACGTTTCTAATGAAATAATTAAATAACCTTTACATATCAATTCTAGCATCTAAAACCTGTTTCTCAAATTTAAAAACCGGTTCACGAATTTTACAAATTTATTTTAAAAAACGATTTTTCAACCCGGTTTTTAAAAACCGGTAAACTCTAGTACCACCCATTGGAAGAGAAAAGTTGTAGGTGGTATGTGATCTACAAAAACCGATTATGTTTTACTCATCGTTTTCCCTTCGAAGTTATTTGTCTTTAAAAAAACTCACGCTTAAAAAAAAGGAAATTTGTCCTGCGCCTAATAGTTCTCTAAATATTCCCGATAATACATTTTCGACCATCAACTTTAAGGGCTGTTTTCACCCCTCCACCATAGACGATATGCCGATAACAAAAAATACGAGTCAAACATTTTTCCCTATTCCGCAGATCTGCAGAGTCTCGTGAAAATCGGCGTGTGCGGGTTCGATCTGTTTCCTTGTAAGGACGAAACACTTGGCTTATCTCGTAGTTAATTACCTCCGCATGGGCTAACCCTAGCAGCCACCAGCGACTACGAATGACGTTGCTCCGGATCAATGTCACAGAAACCAGGCGCCCGCCACACTGTTGCGTTCGACGATACGTTCGCGTGGGTGCAACTCGAGGCTCTGCTCGCGTTAAGTGCAACGTGGGTGCATCGCCGTGTGCGTGCATCACGCTCCCCCGATGGCGCGGCGCGCGTTACGTGCTGGTGCGCATGAAACCAGCGTTACTTCGCGTACGTACGCGGTAACTGCCGTGTCATTAGCCTGTCACGAACGGCGAGGCGAGGCGCGACGCGTAGCACCGACGTCTCTTTGATTTCATTTGGCGTCGATAGTCGGGACTTTGCGAGGAATCAGGGGATGGCTGCCACGCGATAAAAACGATGATCAATGCGACGCTGGGGGCTATGTATATATGTAGACATACCGTGATTTATGGTGGAATTTCGGTGGCCACGCGCAAATGGTAATATTGATGGGTAGAGAAATAGTGAAATCGAATATATTCAATCACAATAGGTGAAAAAATAGGTGGGTATATAGAATGATAGTTTTTCATACAGGTGAGGCTCCATTTTTGAGAAAATCGATTCGAAAATGAAACCGATTCTTAATCCTTCGCACAGAAAATGTTATTCCATAATTTCGAACTGTTTTTAGACGAGGATTCATTTCGTTTACAATTGTAGCATATTTACTGATAAATTCTGCTCATCTTCGGTCAATTTTCAAATTCGATTTTCTCGAAAATGGAGAATATGAAAAAATTTAATTCTATATTTTCGAGTTACGTCTGCATGAGGTGTCGCCTAGTTTCTGGTTGCACCACGAGTTCGGAAATACCCTGTGTAGTTAGTGCACAACGCGTATGATACGGTATTGAACGCATGGGGTATATGTTACTCAAAAGTTTACGCGATAATCAAGTTCAAAATTTTACCATTTTTAGACTCCCGATATACGCCCACGCGTTTGAATTGTTGGATCAAGTTGTTGAAAGTAGGATAGAGGAGGGGAGATTG
Source organism: Andrena cerasifolii (assembly GCF_050908995.1). Lineage (NCBI taxonomy): Eukaryota > Metazoa > Arthropoda > Insecta > Hymenoptera > Andrenidae > Andrena > Andrena cerasifolii. The sequence goes on along the minus strand of NC_135124.1, from coordinate 8,788,079 downwards.
ATACTTTAGTCGGGGGCGGTATGAAGCATCCCCATTTGAAATTAGTTGCCATTGATAAGCCTGACACAAAAGCTGAAAATGCCTGCTTTAAGGTGGATAACTACTATGCTGGGTTGGCAACTAGACTCTACGTTGCAGTTTCTGGTTTAGCTCTATGATGCTTCTTTTTATTGCAATTTACTGATTTGCTAAAAATGTACCCCTCGACGAGTAAAAATTGGATTTCTCAGAATCTACGGAACGGATTTACTTCACACTTTGACTGTAATTTCTACGTATGTAGGTACTGCCTACTATTCGATTTCAGTTTTTTAAGTTCCCCATTTGTTCTACTTTACGTTAAAGAAATTGAAAAATTTCATGTAAAAAATGGAATGTAGACTTAGACGACAGCAATTTTGCTTTATTATTTATTAAATTTCTAGTACTATCATTATTTTAAAGTCAATACGTCTATCAAATTTCAACCCCTGATAAACACAACATTAATGAAGTCGAAAATAAATTTTTGTACTTTTCCTCAAGTATGAAAATAAATTGTAATTTTTCCCAAAATGAGATGAATTATTTAATAAGTTAGCAGGTTTCTATTTCAACCGAGTCATTGAAGAATCTATATAATTGATGTGGGTCGTCTAGCAGCAACGTCCAAAATAAGTTGGGACCTTTTCACACGAGTAACTCACCACTAGCATCTCGAATTAGCACTAATTAGCACCTGGTAGAAGTAGCACTAATTTAGGGAAATCTATGAACCTGTTTGAATCATGAATGGTGAGCCACAAAAAGTTTTCATCTGAAAAGGACATCAACTAAATAGTATGGTTAATTAATTGAAAACTTACAGTATAGATTAACTGTGAAATACTAATGCCAATAACGTCTAAAGCTCGCTGATAGTTTACGTCCCGGAATCCTGATAGTATCTAACTTAGTTAAACTTTAGAGATAAACTTCAGCGATGAGACGATAACTAGTGCCTCATATACGCTGGAGCCAATAGTTGAGTTTGAAAGTGATGGAGTTGGATCGAAGTTCGATCCAGAACTCCTAAAGTATCTTATCATGTAGGATTTCGGTTTTGATACCCCCATGTTAGCGATCTCAAAAATAGTTTCTTGTTCTAGACTTTTGCTATTGATCTGAGAAAATTCTTGCTACTAAATTCCACCTGTTGGAGGTAACTTTATTAACAAATTAAGACTTGGGTGAGAATCAAAAGACAATGAAACTGTGAAGCATCATTCAGGTAGTGTCCTTAGATCACAGATTAATTCATAACAAAGTTGGAGAAAGTGCAAGTTTTCATGCAAAAATGACTCCTAAATGCAGAATAAAATTTTCCCATTCGAGTTTCTGATCTCGAGGAAATCAAGACTCGTACAGCATTTTTTAGGCGATGTTGCTCTAAGCTTCGAAATATTCTTAATATTTAACAATATTAAATAACACTAAGAAAAATTCAATAATCAAAAAAACATATTCCAACCCCGACTACATACTTAAATTATGATTTCTAATGGATAACCGATACCACGAAAACACATTTACAATAATAAAACATTTTCTCCCTTTTCCTAACATCTCGATTTAGTTCCATCGTATTCGTTGCACAGGAGAAACTTTAGAATAACATTTACAGTGGGCGTAACCCAGTATTTTTAAAAAGGGTAGTATTAGTACTAAAATGGGAAGAAAAGTGATCTTCTCGAGTACTGTGAATGTTTCACAGAATCTTCAATACACTAAGAACCATTGAAAGTTGAAAGCCCGCAGCTTCTCTGCTGAAATGGATTGCGTGGGTGGTTAAAGTTCAAAGGTCTCTCATACAATTCGAAGCCTCTGACCTTATCACCCAGTTCAAAATTACTCATAGTTTAATTGCCTTACATTCCGTCTGCTACAAGATATCATATGTCAGATCCCCTCTGCCCTCCCCAGTTTGATAGGATACAGCGATACTCAAACGTTAATTATTGTATCCCAAACGAGTCCACAAAAGATATCAATCTTGAGGTATAAGCAGCAGGTAACGTCATATAACGGCTCATCTAATCGACGCGATCGTTGGCAACGAGGGTCTTCGATTTGCTTAAAATTTTGTACATAGTTGGCGCACATCTCGTAGAATACTGTATCAAATGTATAGGACATTCTACTCAAAAGTTTACGAGATAATTCACTTCAAAGCTTTGCCTTCACCAGTCCCTCGATATACGGTGGAAGAACGAAGCTGTTTAGCACTGCACTCGTAGCTCAACTGTAATCGATATAGTCATCCCTGACATAGATATACTCTAAACCGGCAATTCCTCTCCACCACTCTTAAAAATTCCAAGGTTTATTTACATATACAGCAACACATTATTAGGTATAACGTATTACCAGAGATCATTAGGGCTGAATTTTAAAACATCCGCCGCGACATACGGAATATGAAGATACGTATAAGCATATAGATTAATCGTATACAGGGTGTCCCACTAAGGAGTGGACAGCGCGATATCTCTTAAAGTATTGTCGATAAAAATATAAAAAAAATAGGGAATTGCATGGTTCGAGGGGGCCCATTTATTAGCGCGAACGAATTTTGTTTCCGATTATTATTTTAAAAGATACGATGGTCAAGTTTGGTTTTTCAAATGGAACTATTTTTTTTGAAGACCTGAGTTGACAGTGCGTTCCAACACAAATTCAATAAGCTTTAATGTATACACTTTATTTCCACTGGGTTTTAAGATATTGCGCTTGCAAATTTACTGATTTTCACTGCAAGAAACCCCTCTGGAATGGCAAAAACCACGGGTGGCACTGCCTGTTGAAATGGATACTTACCTGCCAAAGGTCTACGCCAGAAATGGCAGGCCCAAAGGCTGGACAATTCTTTTCCGTCAGAAATGCTACTTAGGTAGGTACATCTGCGGTATCAAGAAGCGCATCGTTACTTTTATTTCGCACTTGCTTCTACCCTCGGATGGCCGGTTCTTTTGGGAGGGATGCAAGTTGGATTGGTTCTGATACAATCTGCTCCCTATGGTTGAAATTTAGTCTAGCAACTTTCACTCCTCCTAACCTAACCAATCCAACTTGCATCCCTCCCAAAAGAACCGGCCATCCGAGCGTAGAAGCAAGTGCGAAATAAAAGTAACGATGCGCTTCTGGATACCGCAGATGTACCTACCTAAGTAGCATTTCTGACGGAAAAGAATTGTCCAGCTTTTGGGCCTGCGAACCCTGTCGTAGACCTTTGGCAGGTAGGTATCAGTTTCAACAGGCAATGCCACCCGTAGCGCCAGTAAGACCGACCCCGGTCCTTCCTATTCCAGAGGGTTTTCTTCCAGTGAAAATCAGTAATTTTGCAAGCGCAATATCTTAAAAACCAGTGCAAATAAAGTGTATACATTAAAGCTTATTGAATTTGTCTTGGAACGCACTATCAACTCAGGTCTTCAAAAAAAATAGTTCCATTTGAAAAACCGAACTTGACCATCGTATCTTTTAAAATAATAATCGGAAACAAAATTCGTTCGCGCTAATAAATGGGCCCCCTCGAACCATGCAATTCCCTATTTTTTTTATATTTTTATCGACAATACTTTAAGAGATATCGCGCTGTCCACTCCTTAGTGGGACACCCTGTATACAATAAGTTAATCTATTTCAGGGTGATATTCTAAAATCAACGTATTACTGAATTAGACATTGTTACAAATTAAAAAATATTTCGTCACAGTTATAAATTTATTTAAAAAAGCACATGCACTAATTGACATCGTCTTTCATTACACTATATATACACACTAAACGGCTATTCGTTGAGATAAAAAGTATGATTTCATGTGCGGTTAAACGAAGATGGATGAAAAATATAATATGCCGTTGATTTGACTCTGCCGTTGATTTTCTCCCTTGTAATTCCTTTGATCTTAAAGTGAATCGCTGGTTCGCGTAATTTAAAGCAATATTATCCTAACTGAAACATCAAAATGTTATTTGTCCCCTCTGTACGACACGATAATCAGGCCACTTTCGAGTCAGGTTTAAACTTTATCCGGGAGCACAACACGCGAGAGCCTATCAGCAATATTTACCAGTGAAATTCTCCAGTTAACAGTGCACTAAGCCTTTCGAGGAGCATTGGTACGCTGTGTTTGCCATGCAAGCCGAAACTAATGCCAAGCGTACACAAATTTGCCTGGAAATTAAGCAGAAGCCCGCGGGATTTGTGATTATTGCCGATCCGGCGAGTGGCAATTGAATTTCCCAGCGATATCTATTATTCTGCACATCTGCTTGGCGACGTACATGTTTTGGCTGGCGGGCTACGCGAAGAAAACACGACCGGCACGTGTACGTTTGAACAGTTGCGCGACAAGCAACGAGCGGTGATAAGCGGCATCCGGTCGATGGGACGGAAAAACATGAGGAAAAACAAGCGTGAAATCGCGATCGCTGCCGGCTCCATTTGGCCGGCCGATTTAGAGGTCGCTCCCGATGGTGCACGATGAGCGATACAGGCCGATCGTTATGTCGTCTGACGTTCTGGCCGCCGAATCGACACGGTACCTGGCATCCAGCCACGACCTTTAAACGATTAAATAGATCCACGTTCCCTGGTTCGATTTTATCTAAAAGGGAAAAAAGGCAAAGAAGAGGTCCAGAGATGGGGTACAAGAAAGTGTTCAATTCTTGTAGGATTACGAATGCTAGATGCGAGAGGCTGACGCGCCCAGGGCTGGGTACTTCGGACGAGGGAACGGACGTCATTCTTCTTAGAGGATTCCAAAGTTATCGAAGAAATCGAAGGACGGCGGGCTTCTCATTTTTCTAGCTTCCCAGCTGAATACGTCTTTCCCATTGGTCACCGTTGTTAACGTTTTACTCGGGGGTGTCTCGCGGCTGTTTCATGCGAAAGAATTTTTGTGAGTTTCTTAGGGTAGATCCTAACCAACTGTGTTAGTCAAATTAGAGTTGAGTAATAAACGATAAATATAAAGTAGTATGATACTACAGAAATAATAATAGTTTTTAACATTGTGTATATATATTTTAAAAAATGCAATGTTAATATAAATAATTGTAATACGAAAATGGAATATTAAATTGGTTAACGCAGTGAATTGGAGCAGCGGATCTGATAACATCGCATTCGTTTGGAGCGTCTTTTATAACCGAAATGTCAGGAGATGTGTTCATATGAATTTAAATTGTCGCTCACTATTTAAATGTCTAAACATATCTATTGTGCGACGATGTCTGGTTGACTGCTCTATGTAGTTTCTAAAAAATTTGCACGTAAATCTATTCTTCATGGGCATTTATGACGAAACGAAGTGGTCAGTTTTGCAGAAATTAATAAATTCATTTCCTGACATTTCGATGCACTTTTGTGCCAATTTTGGTACACTTCTTGAATATAGTTTTCCTGTTTCAGAAGAAAAACTGAAACTATAGCCCTGTTTTTTTCGACTCTGCCACATGCCACTGTGTTAAAATGCATTAACTTTAATTAACAATTTCTCGATAACTATGTGGTAATTCGATTTTAAACTTCGTACAGGGGTTGCTTGTATTCCAAATTAGTTTTGAACGAAGTTTGAAAGAATTCCTGAGTAGATTATCCAGGAACTACCTTAATCGAGACGATTTGGAAGATGTTATAATATGCGACCATTGGAAATGCGGAATACTACTTCGTGACTCAGAGATACAGTGTTAGAATAGGGGAATGCTACTGAAATATTAGAAATTTAGTCACGAGCCCTCCTTAGAAGTGAGAATTACATTGTAAAGTCACGAAAGTGCAAACATTCTGGTTCGTAATACGTTTAAAGAACTCCCGCCGTAACGAATCGTATCGGAATTGCGGAGTATTGAATGAAAAGCGCCACGTAACAGTTGTCAATGTCGAGCAATGAGCGCCAGCCTATTGGAAACGTCCAAAGGTCTCAGCCGAGTTTCCGATAGCGCCGATGCGACTCTCGTCGCCCAGGCACGTTGTGGCGCGAGTGTGATAAACGAAAGGAAAAGTTTGATCGATGTCGTCAATGGACCGATACGAGTAAACGGCTACAAGATATTCCATTCAAATACTATCACCAGTTGTGACAACTAAAGTACAATGGCAATGACTGTCGAGTGTTCCAATTTACCTCCATGACGATTCGGGGGTCTATTCCCAACTGCTTAGCTGATCCTTTACCCGGTTCCACCCGAGAATTATTTATGATGTTTCCAAAGTAAAAAAACTTTTAAAAAATAGCCTATACTCTAATCTAGGACCTGTGTAATGTATATTAAAAATTTCATTGAAATCCGTTCAGCCGTTTAGGTGTGAAAGAAGGACAAACCAGCAGACAACGTTTCACTTTTATATATTAGTAAGGATAAGGATAAGGATGAAGCGTACTTACTTCGTTGCCCGGCACTAATTAACTTAAAAAATTTGAATGTAAACAAATTATGTGACCAGTATTCAACTATTAGTCAAATGCCTGGCATTAATAGTGGCATGATTCAAGAAATGTAAATTTTTCCGGGAAAAACAGTTCAATATTTGCATCTGATTAATGATTGAATGCTGCTCGTATAATTTGTTTAAATTGACATTTTTTTGAGTCGTGTCACTATCCTGCCAAGAAACGATTTGTTATTCCAGCAAGGAATGATAAACTACCGTGTTGTTATATTTACAACGCCCTTTTATAAAAAAATTGTGTTTGCACTGTTTGTCGTCATCGTGAAGTTGGAAAAGAAAGGTGTAGACCACGAAATCACGCGGTTGTTCAATTTTCTAGCTATTTTATTTATTGTGGCGAGATGCCACTGGCTGATTATTCGCGAAGCTCGTTTCATTCACGGCTACACGTACTTATTTGTGTACGAAGCATTAATATCTATAATGAGATCAGAAAATAAGCTTGACGCGACAGGAAAATGGGAACTCGTGTTTCAAGCGTCCCTAAATCGATAAAAACATTTTTTATTCTTTCGTATTCCTTCACTTTCGATGCCCATGGAGGGCCTCTTTACACTAAATACAGTTGAATCATTAACCCCACTACGTTCCTTGGGCCTTTTGTCACCCACTTTCGCTCTACTATATCCCTTCTTATTTTTACCAACTCGCGTTTTCATTTCATTGGGGACTTCTCTAACTTCGAGAAAAATATAAAGAATTTCTTACTAATAATGTATTTCTCGTTCTTTGATATTATGCTAAATATATAGCTGAATTGAAGGCCATTACAGGGTTAAAAAAGCAACAGGGTATTTCAAATATGTATATTCACTTGGTAGACATAACGTTGATTTGCAAAACAACAGAAAGACATATGAAAGTGTAATTATGCCCAAAGTAATGTCACGAGCGATAGAAGTGTCTCGTGTGAAAAGGCCCTAAGGGTTCTCGACACTTGGCTATTTAAATTAGTTTCGCGATCCAAGGGCAATGGCACCATTTCAGCAACAAGTGTCAGCCAATAGCTAAGATGCTCTTCTGCAGCCAGGGTCTTCCTTATCACTGACACAGCTCTAACGTTCATTTGTATCTAATCAATCGGATTCGACGTAACGTTATATCGCGCTTCCCGCAAACAGAAACGTTCATTCTTATTTTCCTACGTTCTCGAATCGCTTCTCTGTCAAACCTTGAAATCTGTTTTCCAGAAAAGGCAGTTCATGGATATTCCAGGCTGTATCTATTATCTGATTAAAGTATTACTAACTATCCACACATCAGTTTGATTATTCTGCCAAAGCTCGTAGAAAAATATCGCTGTATTTAATATTTCCCCGAGGACAGAAAATTAATGAAAGGAATTCGTGGACGAATAGTTCCCAGTTTCAGTCAAAGATATCGAGGAAAGGCGACATTTTAAAGATTCCTGTGAGTAAATTGTGACTTCATTCGTTCAATTTAAAACTAATTTCACTAATTTTATTTCAATTTTTATTACCTGTCTCTGATCTGATTTTCTGGAACAGTGTCATGCACGTGCAAAGCTACCTCCTTTCGCCCCGCAGCTAATTACTGGAGCTGTTTTAATTCCCCATTAGCGCGGCGACAGGAAAGAATTTAGAGTAGGCGCGATTAATCAGGGGAAAAATGGAAGCGAACGGACAAACAGAATTTTAGCCGAGAGATTATTTCTTGTTTGCTCGGCTCCCATTTAGGCGCCACGTTGCAGATATAGTTAAGCCGAACGAGTTATGAGAGAGACCCAGTTCGCTTTGATACAATTATACACACACGTAGTCGTTCCACCAGCACCCGATTAATTTAACAGATTATTTGGCGCACATTCCGGAGCAAACTTACATTTGCTGCTACCTTTTCGATTCCTAAACTATTCATTGATACTTGGTCAGAAGAATCTCTGCACATTTCATAGGCGGAATAGAGACTTTCAATAATACAGTTTTATCACTGATAAACATGAAATAACATTAAGTCCTGAGACTTCGCGAGAGATAATACAATATTGAATTAATTCGACAAATCATGCACGAGTGACAGCGGCAGATAAAGTATTAATTTCAGGGAACAATAAGAATTATAATTTTTTCTGCAACGTAACAAGTTGAAAGCAGTACTTGGGGGGGGATTTCTTTCGATAGTGAGACTGAGTTAAGCGTCTGCATTAAAAGAGAGTTAATGCGAAAACAAAAGCACATTACCGTTTATTCGTGGAAGATATTACATCGTAAGAATTTAATTAAGTAATATTAATTTGCGCGCAGTGAGTTAATGTCACGATATCTAATAAGTAGGCAGAATATTATTTAAACCTCAGAAACTTTGATATTAGCAAGTGTGAATGGTGAATTTGCGAACTAGCAATAAGTAGGAGGCATTGTAAGCTTATAGACCACAGTCTGTTTAAATACGAGGAGCTTTCTAATAATGCAACAAATGTTCTTAAAATTAATGTACGTTATATTAAAATATACCTAAATTTCTATTTAACTTCCCTCGAAAACTAAGCCTCGGATAAAAAAGATTTATTTCACACTTCTGATTTATTTTTGCATAAGGAATCACCTCTTGCCTGCTTGTATCAACATTTCAGTGGCACCCTGTATACATATACCTATGAAACTACATAAGTGACAGCCATTTAAAAAAATTTACATCGATCCAGTTATACATCGTTGCCCTCAGACTCGATCAATCGAAACTGCAGCCTCAATTTGCAATGAATTCGCCATAGGTTGCAGATTTCGAGAGACACGTACAACGTACAATAATTGAGGGCTTTCCGTCGCCCCTTCTCTGGCCTGATCGGTAAACAACTCGCCTTTAGCTGTTTGCCCGTTTATCTGAAGACCTGATAACGCTCGAAGCTTTTGGCGCTGGCCCTGGCTAACGACACAAACCACCATCCAAACCTACGCCCACGCGCGTACATTGTTTCTTTGTAATTAAACTCGACTATCTTTGTAATTAAGCTCGATTAAAGGGGTTAAAGGGGATTCGTTCTCTATCGAATAAAAGGGTGAAAAGGGGGACGAATCGGTGGTGCAACTTTTAGCGTGGATTAGCAAAACTTGAGCACACAACGTTCGCTATTACTGTGAACTATAAATTGCTTCGGAATTATCGAGGAAATAAAGGTACAACAATATCGTATTTCGTATTCTTTTTAGTCCTCGATGCTGGTACAATGTTGTTGATAATTACGCGAAGATCGAACGATATCAACAAAATACTTGAACCGTAAGTAGGAAAATTTCTGCACTGAGAACAGCGACAGATTATGAAAGATTGTAAGGTATAACTATTATCGGAATTACGACGGAAGGAAAATGTTGAAAATTTTTTAAAACGACACTGCATTGGAGAAATCTAGCAAACTTTTACAGTAGAAAGTGAAGTATATTTTTGAAGAGAGAAAAGCGATTGCAGATATATTAATTGTAGACGAAGATAAGAGAACACGTAGTTTATATTAGTATCGAAGTTTTTAGGGTCGACATCGTAAAAAAGGTACGTAGTCGAGAAGAACAGCTGTAAAGTTTTATGTTCCCTTTTCAATTATGCAAGAATTTTTGAACTTACGGTTAGAGCCGATAGATGCTAAAAAGCCTAATAATCTACTAATCTTGAAAAGTCAGAAATTAAATGCGAAGAATCTTGGCGCCAGTCTTTCAAGAATTAACACGAAGAAGTGCTCGGTTATCATGTTTGTTTGAGCAGCATTAATTATTAATGCTCCAGCCGGAATTTATCCAGCATCTATTTATTATTTTACGCTGCCTCTGATAACCGATTGGCCGGAAATAAAGTATCTTCTTAACTTCGCTTGTTTTGCTGTAATTCTTGTTACATTCGAAATTTCACTTCGCGATATATATGCTTTACCGAATTATCGATGAGTCACTTGGCAGGATATCGTTTAATTAACGAACGCGGTGAACTTACTCGCTTTTTATCCAGCTGAGTTACGATAATTTATTTACGGCACGATTGACATATAGAGAAATTGTCGTATCGGTGCCATTTTTTACGGGGTGAACAAACTCTATCAGCCTGACGTGCGGATCGCTATTCTTAGCAAGTGGAATGAAGAAATTATGAGCTTATCATCCAGAACGGTTAATAGTGAACAGAAATGTTTTATTGTACAACCCAAACCTTGCCGTCACCGTATCTCGCGTTTCAATGGCGAGATAACATCATTTTTATTAGTTAATGTGGATGTGCCTCGGTAAATAATTATGTAACAAATCGTCACTGCGACTGGCGTAGGTAATGATGAAAAGGGAATTGTACTGTTGGTTTTATTAACCCTTAAATGGCGGATGCAGGGTACAGGGTTCATTTGGAGCCGTGTAATTTTTTTTCGTACATTTAACAAATAACGTGAATAGTTTAACCTGTTGGAGGAGACTGGCTCACTCGTCGTTTAATATTTTCTCCGCATTGGATTCAATATAAAAATTTCAAAATGTCACTTGTACAAAGAAGTAATAGTGCATTAGGTAATGCATCGTATTAACTGTCGGCAAAATGAATTAATTAGCTTACAGTAATTTTATTCGCCATGCAATTCTAAATAGGCTGGAGATATTTCTGATTGCGAAATGGCCCAGTTAACAGGTTAATATACGGATAGAATGGGTCAGAACGGACCCTGTATATCCGCCAGCTGGGGATTAACATATTATCTGGGGAACACGTTATCGTTTAGATTGAATAAATCGTGGGTAGGTATATCGGTAAAACAAGTTGTACATAATTAAAAAAAATTCTCATTTTTGCTTTATGACGAAAAAACATAAATATGTACCGCTTTACGGTTTCTGAAAAACCATACATATTCACTTGCCTACTGTGCATTACCAGTAAGCCCACGACAGTACCTCTGCATTAGGCAGGGCGAGTTGGGTAACTCATTGCGAAATTTTAATAGTTAATCTCGTATTATATAAATTACTTTCCATTTTACACGTTTGCACAAGTTTCCCTTGTCTTTCTCGCGCTGCCTCAAATATGTCTTTGTGACCTTCATTCATAACGAAATAGTCTTATCGCAAGCGTATTTCATAGATATTCTCGCCACTAATTATACGACGAGTAGTTCAGTTTCGTGCATATTCGAAATTAGGCCAGAATTAAGCGTAATTCACACAGCCTGCAACACGATGTGAACGTTCAACGTACTCGACGTTATTAATCCAATGTCCAAGATTAATTTACAGAATTTAACCTTTTGAGAACAACGAAAAAACGAATGATACTGTGCAGGGTGGTTAATTAAATTATATGAGCTTTCATAGCTGACCATGGAATTGGAGCATTTCGTGATGGAATTAGTAAGGCACGCGAAGGTTTGTGTAAACTTTTTGGCCCCTCGACAACGGTTTTATTTCCTTCAGTTCCATCTACTTTTATGAAAGGGGTTGTACAAAGCGTTAGGCAATATTTTCTCGAAAACCGTTAGGGATTGGGACAATACTTGTTTTTAGTACTTGTATTTTGTTTCTTTTAATGTATACTATTATTATTGTTATTATGTCAGTAATATAAATATAATACACTCGAAGGTGAATAACTTTTATATTAATCGGCTCCTCTTTTGCATAATTATGGGACTAAATAAAAATTTACAAAAAGTTTAAGCTTTTAAGAATTATTAGTTTAACACGTCTCCTCCATTGAAACGTAATCGATAGTTGCAAAACAGTAACTATAATAAACGACGAAGTTACAAATATAAAATCTATTGAATTTCAATTAATTATTATAAACTTCTATGCTTCTTATGTAATTTCGAGCCCGGGCAACACCGGGTACTTTAAGCTGATATCCGTGTACTATCACCAACTAAAATCTAAAACTTAAAAATATCCGAGTTGCACATGTACGGTACATACAATCTACCATCGTAACCGTTGTCCTTACAACGTTCCACAAAACTCGATAATCTGATCCCCATCCGTTGCTGAACAAACGGAGAGCCGGAAACGCGCAGCATGCATCGCGCGTTCCACACAATGACTAGTAGTAAAATGAATAGAAACAACTAATGGAAGAAGGAAAAAATGAATGTGAAACCATTTCTCAGGAATCCCAGCGCGTTTCACGAGCATATTTTTGTCGCAACGATGCAACCGTGCCCCATCTCGTTCCCCTGTCACTCGCGCAACCAGAGTTTGAATATATACCAGGCAATTCTAGGCGTTGAAATGTCCCCCGCTTTCTGTTCCTTTTGCTGACTGATTTTCAGACATTTTTTACGCACAGATTAATTGCAGTTGAATTAAATATCAGGTGCATTGTGAATAAATCGTGGATTTACTGGTAAAGCACAGTACGTAAATATATGTACATGTGTACATAGTTTTCCTGCAGGAGAAATTAGTTAAGTCCCTTAGGGGGTGTAGTGAATTAAAAAATTTAACGAAGTAAAAACGGTAATTTTTAGTTAGTGTGTTTTGCCAGTACACCCTCGAAATTATGATCCCAGCTGCTTAGAATGAACATCCTCGAGTTTCCATAGAGTAATGCAACACCGAAACCAGAACCCATTTTCCAGAAATCCCGGAGCGTTTTGCCAGCGACATTGTCGCAACGATGGAACCGTAACCCGTAACTCGCGTAACCAGCGCTCGAAAAGCGGACAATCGGGATCGGTGGCGCGTTATTATCGGGGAACTCGATGCTCGTGCTCGCAAACAACACAACGTTTAATCGGCGTCCGTGTTCATCTCGTAGCGTGAAAAATATTTGTCGGTGCGTATTTAGATAGAATGGTGCCTTGCGGATAAAAGGGGCCACGATACCTCGCGGTCCGTTTGCGAGACAATCGCGCGCGTTTCTCCCTGTTCGCGGCGGTCAACGACAACCATGCGTTACCGTACGGAATTTTACGTATCCGTGCCACTGTCGGAGCGATTTTTTTATTTTAACACAAGGTAATCTCAGCGACTTTCAACCCATCCCTATAAAAAATTGGTCCTCGCTGACTGAAAAGATTCTCGCCAGCAAACCAACGTTTTATTTGACGGTGGTAAAAGGTTCTTCCCTCGTTTATTAGTTTTAAGCAGTAAACTTCTTTACAATTTCGTAAAATTAGAATCCAATAGGTACCTCGCCCCTGGTTTACATTTGTAGTTACCAAATTTATTCACCAGCAAATTGCGTCGGGTATAAAAAAAAGGACAGAATGAAAATTTTTTAAGGATATTTTTATTGTACTGGCTAAAAAGTGGCATAGGTGTATTGAAAAGCACAAGAATCTATTTAGAAGCCAACTCATATTTTTCTATATTATGTACATGAAACTTTCTTCAGAAATGTTTAATTATTTTTAATTTCTCCGAAGAAGTCCGTCAAAAATCAAGAAATGAGAAACCCGGTAGGTATTTGGAAACCGACCGGGACATCGGGAACAAGAAATGAAAACCGGGACGTAACCCCTTTTACAGTCAAAGTTGGGCATAAATTAAATACAAAATTTATTGAAATAACGCAACAAATAAAAGTTACTTTAACTCTAGTTAATTCGACGAATAAAGTTAATTGTTTTATTCGACGAGAATTTATTCTACGATTAAAGTTAATTTTTTTGCTTCAATGATTCAGTACATAGGACAATCTTGCATGTAATTTAATTTCTCCTAGCCGGACTTTAAAGTTGAACGTAATCGAGCGAACGCGGGATAATTCCCGCAATTATGAACTAAACGGCGACGAATATCGTACATTTTTCCGATTCCCTTCGCTGGTAGAACCGGTAAGGGTGCACACAGATTGTCCGGGCGAAATGAAGAAAAAATATCGTTGCGTGCGTCGACTTATCGGTTCACCGAGCGCATGTGGACGACGTGTTGCGTAAGTGAGTGGAGACAAGCAAAGTTATTCCGTTCAATGATCAATTTGTCGAGCGGGCGTGCGCTGGCAGTGCACCCCGTGCTCGGCCATCGCTGTATTTGGATCGAATCTCAAAAAGGGCCGCGATAACGACGCGATTTTCGACTTAACCGCTCAATCGCCTCCGTCGATACTAAATAGCTCGGGCGACCTGTCCACTGCTCCAACCGAATCGATCAGGCCAGGTTTCGCCGTGAACGCATTTCTGCAATCGCGTGAAAACTCCTGGAGCCGAGTCTGAACCGAACGAGACTGTTTTGGCGCACACATTCTGCGGTTGTAAGTTCGCTAACATTTGCCGAGAATGTGGACTCGTTACTCTAAGTATCGTTAGCGACCACGGGCTGGGGGAAGGTTTGTTTTAATGCAACTCCAATTGTGTACATTCAGCGCAAGTGTTCTAGTCGATATTAGGATGCCACGTTTTTGTTATAAATATCTACATAATGCTCGACACTATTTTCCACCGATCGGTCACGCGAAAAGTTTAAAGAAATTCGTGTAAAGTAAATACCTAAGCAAATTATCAGTTATTAGTTAGAAGTTGGCGTATTGTTTCAAATTTAGGAATAAGTAAATAAGTGACTATTCGAAGCGACAAACTTCATCGTCAAAAGAATGTATCGCATTAAATTATCCCTCGTTATAAGTTTCCTAAAGTTATATGTAAATTTCGTGGATTCAAATTGTTTTCTCTGTCTTACTTACTTCTTAGGTGACTTTTAAGAAGATTGTATATGCCTTTTCTTGGACATTTATTTTTCAATTAATGTAACATCTTAATATATAAAACAGAAAGTTTATAGATTCATGTGTTTGTCTGTCGCTTAAAAACTTTCGAAGGTTAAACTTTGTGGTCACGAAATGCGCCTCAGCTCTTTATGCCCGGCCAATTCAGATGAATGTGACTATTTTTACAAGAAAAAATAACAGTAAAAATCTTATTCTATAACATCAGAATCTAAATACCAGGCGAAACCGGATAGTAAAGCTAGTAATTATATATTCGGCAAAAAGAAAGTGTCGAGGGATATACAAGGTATTTCACCTAACTTTTATAACCTGAAATATTTCTGCTATACTTTAAATTTCATAAAAATGTTTCCTACAAAAGTTGCATAGTCTTGTGGTGGCCGGCGAATAGTGATAATAATTTTATTCTTTTGGGGGAGATTAATGAGATGCGAAAGTCAACTTTATTTTTGTAAATAGGGTGCTATATTTAATTTCTCGGTACCCGATAGCCACTTTAAACAGGAATTCAACGACCTACAACAATAAATCCATCTGGGTCACTAAAGGTCCTTTAAAAAATTTAAAAAAAATAACAAAATTTCGTCTCGATATCCCTGAATTTTGAAATATTATTTACGTTTAATTTTATTTAACACGCGCGTCGCGTCGTTCCCGTTGCGTTCCGCGTGTTCACGTGCAGCGGCGCAAGTACTCGAACGGGTGTAAGTACCTACTGTAACCATAGAAAGGCACGGCCTTGATATTTCGTATAATATGCTTTGAGAATTATCTCCTGGGATTGGTACAGGCCTGGTTTTCAACTGTCCCTCCCCTGTTCTGCCCCCCACCCGTGTCTCTCTCTTTTTCTCTGGCCACGGTGGACAGATCCAAAGGTCTGCCAGACAAAAAGTATCACAATACGCGGCAACACCAATTTCCAGCCACAATCACTGAGGTCGCACCACCCCGTGAAAATAAAAGGAGTGGTGGGAAAAAAAGGCACATGAAACCTGTTCAAGTGGCTAATTACACCTTCTCCCCGCGTCGCCAAAAGGGTAACCAAAAGTCTCGCGGCATGAGTGGCTCGTAATCGCTTCCACGGCAGAGTGAATTAATGGGAGAGGAATTAATCGATTGTCTGTAAATTAATGGCAACAATTGCAAGGAACAGGATAAGGTGCAAATCCACGACGAGACAAAAATATTGTGCCTCACGCGAGACTTGAATCTCCGTTATTACTATTCCTATATTTTCATTATTTATATTTAGGTTTTGCTCAGATTTTTCTCTCATGCTACAAAAGTCTCATGTAAAATCTCATCGTGGATTCGCATTTTTACAGAAGAATATATATCTCAAAGAGATAATAAAATCCTGGAACATAATCAAGCGATCTGAGGGTACAAATTATCAAATCTTCGTCACCTATTACAGGGCACTTATTTGATCACATCCCTACACGCCCCAGAGCCTTAAGGGCGGACCTCACCCTAAAGCCACTAACAAAAGACAAAGTTAGGGATTTTTTGTTCGTATAAATAAAAATCTAGGGCTTGGATTTTTTATATAGTTTTAAAGCAACCTTCATTTTGCTAGAAAATTTTTTTTTTTTGAAAAATTGTACAAAATGGCTTCACCGAGGACTGCTAAAAGACTGGCCCACACTCCCGGGAACGACTGGATCATCTGAGAAGGAAATACAACAAATAATTTTTGCAGTTCTCCGGGAAGCCATTTTGTCCGCTGCAATTTTGTACAATTTTTCATAAAAAAATTTATTCTAGCAAAATAAATGGTGCTTCAAAGCTATATAAAAAATCCAAACCCTATATTTTAATTTACACTAACAAAGAAATCCCTAACTTTGTCTTTTCTTAGTGGCTTCAGGGTGGGATCCTCCCTTAACACATTCAGCACGGCTGATGTCATATAGCACAAACCGATACAACCTGCTCTACACCTTCAGAAATGGTCGTGCGGAATGTGTTAAAGTCCTAATACCCTCAAAATACCCGATATTCGTCGTTAAGGTTTAAACTCCACAGAAAACACTCAACGATGCTACCGACTTTATCCCCTTCTCGTGCTATTACATCACCAGATCTCTGCAAGATGCAGAACACTCGACCTACTCAAGTGGATATTCATATTCCAGCGATATTTCTGAACGTAAAAGACACTTATTATAAAGATGTACTCCTTCAGTCACATATCTACACACCCCAGAGCCTAAAAGTCCCAATATCCGAAAGTATGACAAACTCATCTCCGAGGTCTCCACTTGAGCAGCGACACTCAATGGCGGCACCAACTTTGCCCCTGGCTGCTTTCAAAACATCAAGGCACTATACTCGAGCAGTCCTATCAGGCAGCTCGAGCTGCGAAAAGAATCGCGAAAGAGCTGTCGCGGGGCATTTTTTTTTATCAGCTTCGTCTGTGCTCGCCCCGTGGCGGTTGCCTGTTTCGAAACTCGCGGCGCGGAAAAAAATCGTCTGCGATTACCCAACCCGATCCGCACGGCCTTTCACGATTCCGTACACGCCGTAACACGCGGGAGAGTGATGAATCCAGCAGCTTGGAAATTGGCAGCCGGGTGAGGCCCCCGGATCGGTCCCAGCGGCGCGTTACACATTCGCCGCGTCCGCCTCCTACGTAGATTTACGTAGCGTGAATTCGATATCGCCGCCGTATTATCTCCGATGCTAGATTAACCTGTGCTCCGCGCTGTCGGTTGCGTAACGCGGAGAGAAGAAAACGCTGCGCGCCTCGCCAGGACGACGGGCACTTTCTTGCGTCCACTTTTACGCGGCGCATGCCCGAGCGTCCACCTATCGCCGAGGATGATTGGAAGCTGGATGAAAGGGACGTGGAATTTTCTGCATGGTATTTCGACGCCGAGAGCCTCCAGGCGTGTAACGGTCGCTGCGCTTCGCTCGACCGTTTAACTTTCCTACGTGACCAGAACGATTTATTGGGTCAGATACATAGGCTCTGTCACCGTTCCTCCAGTAATTGTGAGGGACCACGGTGGCACCTTTTAGGCTGCAGCACTAGGGTGGCCCTTATTTTCAACCCGCGATTTCTTTTGCTCTCGCACCCTAATATGGTTCGATTTCATAAAAAAAGTAGTCCCTGAAAAAGATCATTGCAATCGGACAACAGGAAAGGGTGCCGACCAGGCCCCTTAAAGGTTAGAATTCATCAATAGTTTGAATTTAAAGAATTTCTCAAAAATGGTAAGCCCTATCGAATTTTTGTTCAAATAATATTAAAAGAGCATTCAATTTTCTACAATTACTGTATATATCATTTTTTCGGATTTCCAACCATTTTTTAGATAACAGCGGTTGAATATAGAGAGGTCTGCACTGCGTAGACAGTACATCGCGCCGTACAGGTAGGGCGCGCGAAGTGCGGACCCCTCTATATTCAACCGCTGTTATCTAAAAAATGGTTGGAAACACGAAAAAATTATGTATACAGTAATTGTAGAAAATTGAATGCTCTTTTAATATTATTTCAACAAAATTTCGATAGGGCTTACCATTTTTGAGAAATTCTTCAAATTCAAACTATTGATGAATGAATTCCTAACTTTAAACCCTTAATATGCTATACGAATCCCACATTCGATAACAACGTCATTATGCTAATTTATTTCAATAGCAAACAAACTTCATTAAAACGTCCTCACATAACGAACAGTTGACTCATCTCTTAACTTTCTTGTTAAAAGGCGTAATTTCAGAAGATGATAGATTAAAAATTATGTAATTTCCATTGATGCTTATGGACGACAAGAAAACCGAGTTGCGAAGAAAACAGGAGGACTCGAGATGAATACATTTGGTGTGAGCAGATGCTCAACCTCATATTACATACATATTTGCAGATTTTAAAATACCTTCAACTTTTATTGTTCAGATACAGGCGACCTTTGCTTCACTGGTCATGATTAAATGGGTTTCATTTCAGTCCGACGCGATAAGCTCACGATAATGCGATTACTATTGACTTCGCCGCAGATTACACGGGTTTGATTAATCGACTGAAGTCAATTCTCATCAATTTCTGGTAGTATTTTACATTCTATCTCTCTGATAATATGATCCCCGCGCTTGTTCGCTTGTTTACTTCCTAAAAATGTTCGCTTCTCTTCCATAATAGCTTATTTATTCCATTCACTCATTGATTTCTTCCACTCGATTGTAATTCATTATAAATTAAACGTGTGTTGAAAGGCAATAATTTATCGGCGCCCGTGTCTCATACAAATCAGGTGTTTATTATCCAGAAGACTATTGAAATGATAAATAGTGTAAGGAGCAGTGCTGCCAGAAAATTACTGTTTGTATTGAGCCTCGCGACGTGTGTACAAAAACCAAAGAGTATCTGCTACTGTCGAAGCGATTTCACCGAGAAATGAAAATTTATTAATACTTAGAGGCAGCGCGATGATAGATGCCATACGACACGAATTTATATTACGGATTTTACGCGAAACGGGTAATCAATTTCCAGATGGCGAAGAGCTCGGCAAGCCGTAATGATGATGACACGTGATTTATGGAACACGCTATGTATATCTCTGATTCCCTTTTCAAACATGAAACTTTGGTTTCCTGGAACCTTTCTACTCTTACGAGACTCCCGATCCAATCGCTTTTTATCCGAGATAGTATTTAATCCTAAAAAGCATCTACGTCTGTGACCCGTGTACTGTGTCAACGTCCAGTAACATCTGCAACGCTGTTTCTACGAACGTGATGAACAACTCGTAACGAGGTAATAACGCCATGCGTTTGATACTTGGCGCTGTTAAGCCCATTACATATGTAAAAAGAATAGCTGTATATATATACGTAAAAGTTGGGTCCAAATTGACCCCAAAGTTTCCTGTTTGATAATTAGTATTTTTAGTATTTTCATGAATTTCGTATCTTCCTTAAAATAGGGCTGTATCTTTCATGTTAATATATAAAGAATTCTAATCGCTACCGTAAAGGTGTCTCGTGTGGAAAAGTCATATTCATTAATACCCGATGCACTGCAACGTTTTCACTCTTGGAAGCAATGTAACTTCATTTCTTCGAGTTTTCACTCTGTCACCTTGTTCGCCAAGTGTGTCGAACAATTAAATGACAGACTCTAAGGCATCGTCGATTTTTCTCACCGCGTAAAAGGGTCACAAGCGGCACCAGGAAATACCTATGTCCCTGACTCTAGACTAATTGCGAGTGTAAATTTTTGACGAGTCTACCTGGCCTGATATGGCAAATCGGTGTTATGGAACGTTTGATTCGTTGTCGGAACCTTGATCCACAATGGCAGTGCACGGCAATAATACAGCGCGAAAATCAAACACCTCTGTCGTGCTTGTGTAATAATATTGATTTATTAGCAGAAAGATGAATTCGACGGAGGAGCGTATAAAAGGAGAATAGAAACAATTCCCTGTAACGATTACTTCTAAAATAATAAATAATTATTTAAACAGTGGATGACAAATTTGTTAGGCAATTGACAGGATGAATTTTGACTGATAATGTGATTTCATTAATTTACATCTTAGAATAAGCTTTTATATTACATCTTGATGTTTCTATTTTTCTTCGTGGAAAAATAAGTAAAAAATAGAGAATAACAATTTTTGATTTGGTGCTTTGTTTTCGACAAAAATCAAAGTCTACTATAAAAGCTTGAAGCTTAAGAAATAGGCACTGTATTTTATTGAAATTTCTAATGTATTTTCTACTAATATGGGAATTTCAATTATTTTTAGTGGCATATTTATTATACATAATATATTTAATACCTTGTTAATTTATGAAAATCGTGTGTCAGCCAATGGAACGTCATCCTTTGAAAATTTCTTAGATGATCTCGATAAATTTGGAAAATTAGACTATTATTGTCACATTTTCCTTCCGAAAGTAACTACACGAACCAAACTATTTGTCTTTTCCCCACAACCATCTGACATTATCAAATATTTAATTCGTCAATCTTACATCTACTTAATTATTCATCGGCAGAATGCCACTGCACGTCTATACACACCAGTAGAGGGATTCCAACTTCTTTTCCTTCTTGCTAAGCCATAAGCACACGATTATGTGATTTATCGTCCCTCTGACTGAACGCCATGTACAGGTTGTTCCATTTGCACGGGACACATCGTCAAAACGAATAGATGTACGAAAAAAAATTGACAATCCTAAATTGCTTTGAGGATGTGAATTAGTTTTGAATACTTTCACCTTCCATTCCATATTTTTTATACAATAAACGTCTCTAAGAAAGAATTATTAGTCCGAGAGACATGTTAATTTCAAATTTGCAAAACAGTTATTTAGAGAGTATTTCCACATCCAAAAAGGTTTCAAGATTTCGACACACATATTTATTTATGCCTTTCTAAAATAGTGTCCATTTTTCCGATACACTTTTCCATTCCTTCGAGCCATTCAACCAACCTTAACTAGATTTCTGCCAAAGGTATGTACTATAAAGAAGTCTGACGACTCGACTACAACACAAAGAACGTTTCAAAATCCTATAACTTTGTAGGTCCCCGCATACTGTCTAGAAAGAAATGTGACATTAGAAGGCAGAGCAACGAAAACCACTCAACCAGGCTTTATCACATTTTCAATGCCTGTGAGCCTGTTCGAGTATTATGGTACACGCTGTACAGAAAGTGAGGTAAAAACGGGGAGAAAAGGTGAGGCTTACCAAAGCAACACACTGGACAGGTGCGTTGGAACTGAAGCTAGTTTGCCAATAATCGAAACCGAAGGTGCTCGATTCACACCTGTGCCATCCTACCTTTCCAATTCGATTGTTTAAACGTCTGGTCGGGTTACACAGCGTTGCTCGATGAAATCGACGAGTCTTTAACACTTCCCTTTAATTCCCTTCGTTGCATTTGTCAAACGCCTTGAAAACAAAATAGATTCCCACTTCACCATGGAACAACGATACCTTTTCGTCATCGACCCTGACGAAGCCGGTTCATTGGGCTAGTCTCACGCCAATTTATTTCCTGGATACTGATTAAAAAAAATGGCTATCATCGCGAACGTCACGGGCGCTCGAAAACGTTTAGAATGGCACAGCTGTTATTTAAACGAAATCGCACGTGGCATACATTAAAGCGAACTGTTGGCGCTGACAACAGGCACCATTACTCTGGATTACGTACGTACATCTACGTTCATAAGTGTTGGAACACCTGCAAATTTATTGGAGAACTCTGACAAATTTTACTTTATTTGCTGCTTTAAATTGAAACCAGTGAAAAGTACTCAATGTGTAATAAATATATAATGTTTTCTGTAATTACAGCAGTGTTGAGCAAATTTTGTCCTTATGCAAGAATAAATAAAAAATTATTTTATTTTTTGGATGACCATCAGTAGTCGAACACCCTGTATATGTATTTCCCTGGGTCGTCACGCGAGCGCATGAAATTCTTGGCTATTCCCCTTATGAGATATTCGGGAAAGAAGAGATTGAGGCATTTAATTTTTTTTTGCAACGACGAAAAGGAAACTGAAATATCTGACAATCGTAATTTGGAACTCTGAAATTGGGCGAAATTAAATTACAATGATTTTTTCCTTTAGAGATTCCACCGTACTCGAAACACAGGACAGTTCCTAGTTGCAACATTACTTCCGCGCAATAAGATAAATAATACTTTCCAGCGCGTTACGAGAAGGCAAAACCGCACAAAGACGTCGAGGCCTCAAATGTTTAAAAATCGCGCCGGTGTAATTAATATCTTGCGCTTTCACCCGGTTATTATTAACTGTACGGGACGCGCTTCCAGGATATCAAATGACCAGCTGCAATGTGTTTCACTGGGTAAGTAAACCAATTATTATCTAATTCCCAGCGAGTCTACTTGCTCGTTACACTTCAGCACGCAACGAACCTTTACATCGGTTTCTTGCAAGTATTAATTAGTGGTCACAAAATCATGTAGGAAGATTGTAAATATTTTGTAAATATTATAATTCGTTGAATGTTAATTTGTTAATTTGAGTTGGAAGAGTAAGGAAGTGTTGTAAAGACATGATTAATTTATGATTCTTATGAAGCATTCGTATCTACTTTATTAAACTTTTACGTAGTTTCATCACTAAATAATTTTCTATAAAAACCTATAACAGACCGTGACATTTCATTTTTACAAAACAGTTTTATACTCCATTTAAATTCGTTTTTTAAAGGGAAATAGGTAGCAACTGTTTCATTTCCATTAGTATAATTTACTTTCGTTAACCTTTTCCATTAACACCTCAGCAAGCATAATGAAATTTCTGATGATTAAATAAGTTCTTCCATACTTTTTTCATTAAAAATGCGGACCAACAATTACAATCGGCTTTATTTCTTGCGAAAGTTTATAAAAGCTAGGTATACTTCTAGTGTTCTCAATGATTATAATAAAATACAATTATATATATTGAAATTATTCAGGTTGCTTAATGGTTTTAAAATCCTAGAAATTATACTATACAGTATTAATTTGTGTTTGTACCTTTATCTGCGGTGTTGTACTATTTAACACTCTCCAATCGAAGGCTACGTAATCTTTACTAAAAGCACTTTATTAGTAAGATCTGTAATTTTACAAACAGATTATGAAACTTCTTTGCATAGCATTTATCTGCGAGTAGTCCCGCAAATACAAACCCCTCTGTACCATTTGTACGCGCGACCACCTGATCGATAAAACTGTCTTGCAATATAGTTGCTACCCTATAAATTGCAAGCTCATTCCTTAGTCCAATTAGAACAAAATTTCATATTCTTCTCCACCATAAGAAATGGATGTAACCCTGTACCAAAATCGCCTTACCATTAGATATTTATCAAAAACATACAAACATAACATTCTATAGTGATGCCACCTATGACGTGTTGAATATTTATTTAAGTCAAATTACTGCTTATTAAAAACCAAGTATTTTTTGTATTTAATAATTTTTCCCATCTCCATTAGTTTCCAAAAAAAATTTTATACAATTTTATACACGAATCAATTGTTTAAAAAATCAGTTATTAGTCAATATAATTTGTTCGTTGTTCTAAACCTCTATTTTACACCATCTAACAGAAATTTCACGATAATAATACACTCTTTTTCTTTTATTATCTGATCTGTCATACTTTATATTGTTACTATCGCTATCCACGTTCATCTTAATATTAGTGTTCTCATTATTCTTACAAACAATGGGAATAATTCTCTATAAGTTTGCTTAGACGTAGGTACAAGGTACAACTCGATACAACCTATCCTGTGCTCTAGTTACATCAGTGCGGAGGAGCCTCCCGTGGGATCAATGGGTCATTGCCCCATGTCTGCAGCATCAGGACTGGGCAGAGCAGACACAGCAGCCATGGAAAGTGTTACTCGGCCCTTCCAACGCTACAAATAATAAAACATTTTCTCACGCGAGAAACCGTTCCTTCTTCACTCTGCCCGATAAACATCGCGATGCATCGCGAAATATGAGAATTCTCTGTTTGTTTTGCACACCCCGATTAACACAGCGTTTTCTAATTCGCATATCACGTTGATGTGGAAATATTGACCTGTGTGCAGAATACAACAGAACAATGCGCGTTCTCCTTGAATAAGATACTCCCATTCTACGCAGATGCCCGTTTAGTTAACTTCGACTTCTTGATATTCGTACTGCTTTAACATCAATAATCCAGAGAATCTTTCCTTTTTACGGCGACTTCAGATTTTTCTCCCATTCGCATCGACGCTATAAAATACACCCAAAGTTTTGCTCAAATCTTCGTTTCATCCAATCGTGAAATGCCGCAAACTTTTATCAATCCTGAATACACATGTTCTCATCACGCGATTGTTCACTGAAACGAACATGAGAAGGTACTGTTTCAAGTGAAAGGATCATAAAGGCTATTTCTTTACCGTTACTGTTAGTAGTAAATTTAGGCTTAGGTTAAGTCTTTGTTTTAAGTATGTAAGGTTAGGTTGCAAAACAGTATTACGACTGAACTTCACCTTTGCGCTATTTCTTTTTTTCCAATTCTTTCTTTATTCCTCCTTTATATCTTCGCGCAATAAAGACGCTTAATAATAATAATAATAATATTGCGAAAATTAAGGTGGTGTTCCCGTTTGGATGATTAAAAAAATTGATTCTTTTAATCACATTTTCTTAAAACTTCACACGTCGAAAACGTGTTCCTAAAAATTCATAAAAAAATTTAACGAAATAACAAAGTTACAGAGATTTGAAATTTCGAAGTGGACGATTTGAAGCTACTAAGTTTGCAAGTTAAAAACGGTATCACAATATGTAAACTAGCGCTACGCCCATAATAAATAGTTTCGTCTCTCGTCCTCCAGAAAGCAAAAACATTATGAAAAAGAATATTTTCCTTACACAGCTGCCAATTTGTCACATTACATTTTTCATATTTTTATTCTAGTAACGATGCCAACGACGCTTATCTAAATTGCTAAAAAGATTTCTCGTATTTGCCCATATCAGTTGAATACAACTTCAATCCTAGAACTCACGGAGAAACAATTTTATAACTCGCTGCAGACAACACCAAACACCTACCTTTACAAGCACACGAGATAAGATAAAAAGTTCTCTGCAGACTGTTAAAACACAAGAAAATTTGTGAGTCAGATTTAAAATTCCCCGGCCTCGTAATCTTATTTAATTTAAATCCTACCGCTCGTTCAAAAAACGACGGCCCAAATGGGAACACAATCTTAACGTTCCTGCAGGAATGCAGGAAAAAGTACGACGCAAGACTAGTCGAATTCCTGGTCCTACCCGTGCTGTCCATCATTGCCCGCAAGTTTGGGAACCATTGTGCTAGTTTTGCATGTTCTGCATCGGCGCTTCTTTTCCACGCTCTCCGGCCAGACGAGAAATTTATCGCGTCCTTCGCGGCGAGATACACCGTCGATCGGATCCAGCGATCCTGCATGGTAGCTTCGACGTCGCGGAGATTGGAAAAACTTTCCCCGCGCGGCTCTGACAATACGGAAGAAGGCAATTTACGAGAGGATTCCATCGCCTGTAACCCGGCGCGCCAGGAATGCGTGGCGGAGAAAAAATGCATCGTCCTTCTGCAAAATGGATTTTCTGCCTCGTAACTTTCTGCACAGTACATTTCTGTTACTGATGTCCACAGTCTTAACACTTCGACGGTCTCACATTCGGATCCGGTCTGCCTTCGTGGTTCTTAAACGCCCGTAAAGGTAGTAAAATGTTACACGGGCAGATAACAGTCGCAAAATTTGAATTTCAGATGCGACATTTCCGACAGAATAAAAATTGCAACGAACGATTAACGCAGTTATCGCACTACCGGACGATAAAACGAAACGGTGATTCGTGGCACGCAGATCGGTGATTAATTACGTAACGCGAAATTATTCACGTAGGGAAAAGTTAAGCTGTTCTCCTCAGCTTGACGGCGTCGATCCTTCGTTTTGTTTACGTGCGAGATGCGGCGGAAGATCGTGAACCATGCTTCGTTATAGCGTGATAATCTCGCGTTCATTACCATTCGATAGAAAATTGGTAATTGATTAGATTTTAATTGAGCCCCGATGCATGAGAACTTCGCGTTAAAGAACTTCGATACGGAAGCGTGAAGCTAAGACGAAGCATCCTCGAACTTTTCTTCGGAATAATGTGCAACTTGCTCGTGATCTTCTGAATTCTGCTTAACTACCTTAGCGTGTCAGTTATCTATTAATATTCGCTCGGAAACGTACTAGTTTTAAGTTCCATACACTCGTACTCTTCTCAAAGTTCAACTATCGTTTAATTAATTATCTCTATTTAATACAATAGCAGGGGAAAACAATTGATGTCACCTATTCAGTCTGACTTGGAAAATGATACTTAAAAGTCGTCTCAGTTTGAGTTAGAGGAAGGCTGCTGCAATTAGGAAGACTGAGTGATAGTAGTTAGAAAAACTAGTTTCCCTACAGCCGAACAAAACCACTTACAAGTATTATAGTAGGCTTTCAATATTTAAATAATTGCATTTCGTGAAAAATTTTGTTACAACTACTCTTGTTAATTAGAATCTGTCTTGCAAGAAGCTACCCTCGTAGTGGAACAAAATGGCCCAGGCAAAAACGTTATAAATGAATAATGGATCACGTGCCAGAAAGGAACAAATTAATGAAAAATAAATTACGATCCTATCTTTAACATTCCTATACCTTCCGAAGCGTTCACAAGTTTGAAACCAGTTCAAGACGGTACAAAAAGGCAGCGTTGCTACGAAAATACACGCTTCAAAGAAGTATGCGGCTTGGGTAGTAGGGTGGAGCGGAAAATTTAAATTTTCAGTTGGCCTGGGTGCGGGGTAGTTGTCTATTGATTAACCAAACACAACTGTAAAAAAGTTTTGAAAAAATATTCATGTCTGCGGGTTCCCTTTTCTCCTAAAAATGATTATATAATCATACTATATAGGCGAAAATTTAAATTTGAATTTTCAGTTGACCTGGGTGCGGGATAGTTGACTTTTGATTAACCAAACACAACTGTAAAAAAAATTTTAAAAAAAGTACAGAAGAATTGCGAAACTAGAGCGCGGGCCTAAAGAACTTCTCAAATCCGTCATTTATAGCTTATAAACATAATACTGAAACGTTTAAACATTCCAGATAATCGATCGTGTGTATTAAGTAATACGTTAAAATCGGTCCACAGAATTTATTAAACGAAACAAAAAAATTGAAACGTAAAGCAAAAGAGGGCAGACGAATTTCAAAGCTAGCGAAACGTACGTGCTGATCAGCCGAGCTCATCGCCTCCGGAATCAATCCCGAAGGGCGTAGATACGTTCGACGACCGAAATTCGCGCGAATTCATGATTGACCGACGCCGATGTTCTAATGGAACGCTTCGCCTCCATTACCAACTGGCACCACTTTCATCCACGTCCACAAATATCCTGACCTTAACTGGCGCTATTCCGCGGACTCTGTCTTCGTGCGTTTGACCGAGAGCGTTTCTATTTTGACCGTCGACCGCAAGTGGCATCGCCACGTCTTCGCGTATCCGACCCAAGTGACACTGATTCCATGTGGGACGACAGAAGTTAGGATCACCAGTCGCGATTTCAATTTAGTTTCGACGATCGCTTAATCATCTACGGTGCCTTGTAGAAATCTAGCGACGTAGGTACATACATGTACGTAGAAGCAGCAGAGGGCGAAGTTGGGAGCGTCCTCGAGCGACTACCCCCGAGTCAAAACCCAAGGGATGTATTCAGCACAGATTTTGAACAGGGGGTAGTAGTAGACGTATGATTAAACAAGTACAGTGTGGTCATAGACATCTTAATATATAAAGCAGAAAGCTTTTATATGTTTGTGTGTTTGTCTGTCGCCTAAAATCATTTAAACGATAAACTCTGGGACCACGAAATGTGCCTCAGCTTATTGTGGCTGACTAATCCAGATGAATGTGACCATTTTCACAAAAAAGGAACTAAAAAAAAATTCTTTTATAAAATCAGAATCTAAATTTGGGGCAAAGCCGAGTAGTGAAGCTAGTAGTATATAATACACACCAATTATGGCGGCCTCGGATTAGTCACGATATATCTGCTAGACACATTACCAAATGTGTTCTTCGTTAGCTGTTATACAGCTACACTTCCTATGCACCCCAGGTCCTTAAAGTAGGTACTAATATACAAAGACTGTGCTGAATACACGCCTGAGTTCTCGACCCGAGAATTGACACTCGGGGGCGTTACCATGCAACTTCCTTCACATTGCTTTTACAACACTGTGTCTCTGCAACTACTGTTCTTGAAGGCCCCAGGGTGCGTAGGCGTGTACCCAAATAAGTGCAGCCCTGTAATAGGCGACTAAGAACCCATTCAGCAGTTTGCACTATCAGGGATATCGCTGTACACACCGTTTGACTGGTGATCTCAGGATAGTCGCCATTCAGACCTTTGCAAGGCATGGTACACGATTTAGATGGCTTTAGGATTAACAAGCAGGACGATGAATTTGACTAGCACGTACTCTGAGATTGATCTGCCTATGTTTCCTTCTGTTTTCACAGTTTCTTCTTTTTATTTCATATATCCTGCTCAACGACTCTCGTTGGAAGCACGAGAGCAAGCGTGCAACGGCGAGTTCGGCTGGTGCGCACGCTTTCCCTTAAAAGGATACAATTAGAAAGCAGATCGTTGTTTCGCGAGATGTCACAGTGCGCGGATAAGCAAATCGTTTCACCCTGGCGATCTTCGTTATGCTCGGTTCGCGGCGAACAGAGGGTCGCGCGGCTTAATTAACGTTGCAAGCGAGTGGAAACGGACTCTGTTCGGTCTCTACAGAGTGAGACGAAAAGGTGGTACGAAGGGGAACAGAGGGATTGCTCGTGTGGAAATAAGTCGAAACTGCGAAATCATTTTTGTCTCGTGAAAAGTGCAGGAAGGCAAGTTTTTACGAAATCCAAGTAGCTGTTCTCGAATAAAAAATAAAGAAAGATCGACTTTGAAAGAGCATAAAGCATTTGCAGTCGCATTTTAGTCAGAGCATGCTGGAACCACGCCTTCGTTCAAAATTCATTCCCTTTTTCTGAAAAAGGGGAAAGCTTCAAAGAAAAGTTTTCTTTCATACAGTTTTTTTTGTATGAAGTCTCCTTTCTAATTGTAATGCCTATTACAGAGAATTGCTATACCAGACAGCACAGATTTAACAATTTCCAAAATTCTTTTTGTCCAAATTCAGCCTCTACGGTTTTAACTCACTTATTGAATGGAGAATGAATTGCTTTGTAATACGATTCTTGAGACATTTTAATATGTATCTTTTAATTTTGTAAGTTTTATCCTGTGGGAAAACATGCGATTATTTCTAATGTGTCTAAATTCTAGGAGAATTTTACTGAATAAATTCTTCTATTAGAAAAATATTGAATATTTAAAAATGATAGGGATTTGAAAGTCTGATAAATGAATCAACGCGTCTACAGCTCCAGCAAACCTACAAAACTCCATCTGAAATTAAAATATTCTACGAACTACTGGTAATAAACTAGATAAATCTTTGTCTACGGCGAGTACCACTTGTTAAGCCAGAAAATAAAGCAGAAAATTGTTAATATCGAATATTTAACAAAGTTGAAAACTAATAGAAATTATCTCGCAATCATACTGTACTCGAAAGCAGTTCCTTTAGCGTTTAACACATTATATAATAACATTAATATCGTTCACTAGATCACAAAAACTGCAGACATCGTAATACGACATACAGACTTAGCTTTGCAACTCTTCTTGAGGAAAATTTGTAAAAATCCCTTACAAATACAATCTTAAAATGAATGCATTATATGTAATATGTCGTATATCCATAACTGGTTTATTTCGTTACGTTGTTATTGCGCAACCCAGACTTAAATAAATAATTAAGGATGCTGATTCCTGGGGTACATTCCTTAATAATAAAGTTCTTGGTGTTAAAAAGAGGTATAAATAATGAAAAGACTTATTTGTTGGATTTAAGATTCGTCGGTCGAAGAAAACACAATAACGATAAATACGACTTCTAATTACATCCAACGATCGAAGCCTGGTCTTCACCTACATTTACGCGCAGAAGGAAGAGAGGAAAAGGATGAAGATTGGAGATATTGCTGGACCAAGCGCGACGCTGAATTATGCCAAGATATTATGGTGCTTGATCATGTCGAATTCCATTCAAAACCCGTTGAATTCGCAATGGCAAGTCGGCCGTTTAGGTAGACCAAAGTGGTTCTACCTTTCGCTTAACCTTTTCTTCATTCTCGTTACTTTCACATACGATCACCGACCCCCGATGTCGGTGACAAAACGTTATATTCTATTTAAAGATCAGTCCGGTTATCGATGTCGGCGGGCAACTGTATCGAAGAATGCCTGCACGTGGGCGGTTTAAAAAGCCTTTAACGCAAGAACAAAGTAGCGGCGATGAAGCCGATCGAACCACTGACGCAACGTCTCGATTACTTCTTGATACGAATGTTTCATAAAGGCCAGGACTGGGACTGGATAGAAAAAGGGAATTGCCAAATCGAAGAGAAGAAACGACTTGAAAAATTCTATTCCGTATCTCATTGACTCTGTGCATATGCTTACTCTCGGTTTCTTCTTGAATGCAAAGAGGATTTGTATGGGAGAAGAACGTACGAAGATTAGAATTGGCGAAAGAGACTGCATTAGAGTACTATAGGGAACACAACCTAGAGTGAGTTGAAGTACTTTCCACTCAAGTGTAAATGAGGCATTGAGAGCAAAAGCGGACTAACCGACATTGAAAAAAAATTAATTTTTCCTATTTTATATGATCAGCCCTTCGTTGACACACCTCTTTTTTTAATCAACTTTGACATACATGGATGGCTCACACCCAGAACAGTATTTGAATGACTGTCATTCTCATCTAAAGAATTCAATCGTTATACAAAAAATCATGGGTCATTTTCAGGGTCTCTAGAATGTATTCTAATAGATTTTTTTATTGAAATTTTATCACAGCTTTTATGGAAAAAATTCTAGATTACCATATGTCGAGAAAAACGAGGAATATCTTTAAAGAATTGTAACTTTTACAAATTTCAACGTTAGAAACTAAAAATCTACAGAGTTGCTGTTTAGATATAATATTTTGAGAAAAAAAATAGTTTATTAGTCGGTTTTGGGGAAAAGATATTTATTTTACAAATAGAAGGTACAGAGCGTCAAAATCAGCTTATGGGTGGCTCACACCCAGAGTGTCAGCGAAGGATTAGTACAGCCTTTTGGAATACATTATTGCTACTAACTCAGTTCCGCAAAAAATGTGCGTTAGTCCGTTTTTGCCTCAATGCCTCGAATAACACCCTTCTGTTTTCACTTATAATAAATTGCAATAGAAATCTTTGATTTGTATAGAAAACGAGCATTTGAAGAGATATAGCAAAAAGACAACCTAAACAATTCCGAAATACTTTCAACGCCCGTACAATTGATATCCTTCCACTATTCTTTCAAGTCCTAACAAACCACCCACCCGAATCCTCTACATCTTTCAATATTCTCAACGGATAACTGATTCGTTCAACGTTAAAAATGAACATCTTCCAAGCCATCTACATTAAAGAAGGAAAAGGTCAAACCACTAGGTATCAACCCTCGCCCACCGAGTAGGGGTTAAACTGTGAACAGTAACAAAAATAAAACAGTTCCATTGGGAAGAATTGTATCTTTCAATTTATATCTCACAGATAGAGGGGTTGCTAGAATAGGATAGTGATACCAAAA
This sequence comes from Andrena cerasifolii, assembly GCF_050908995.1. NCBI lineage: Eukaryota > Metazoa > Arthropoda > Insecta > Hymenoptera > Andrenidae > Andrena > Andrena cerasifolii. The sequence continues at coordinate 8,755,626 of NC_135124.1, read as the reverse complement.
TAATACTTGAAACCTAGAATTAAGTTAGATATGCAGACATATAAAAATATGACTCATAAACTTTCTTTTGACCACCACTGTACATATGTATCCTAACAATAAGCTACAGCCACTGGTCAGTACTTATTAGTATCACTTCTTAGAGTACAAATAAGGAAGTCAGATTATAAGAAAATTTAATATACAAATATATTATACCACATGTACGAGGTACACCATATTGAGTTAAAATTAACGCCCTATCCACAATTTAAAAGCCATTCCACACGAAATACTTCTGCATATACTTCACAACTAGTATTTCAAATGCATTCACACGGTTTCTATCTTCATCTATTCTGTTCAAAACTACTTAGCTCTCTCTGCCAAGTTAATTGTACATTCAAAGTACCAATCTGAAAATATGTCTCGTGTGAAGAGGCTTTAAGGGTTAATCAGAGTAAAAGTCGCTCGTTACCGTATGCACGCTGGCAATTACACCTATTCTTCAGGCGAGACATACCGATGGAGCTTTCACTGCAAGATGTTTGGGTAGTACAGTGACACTTTTTACTGGGGCGTTCTATTTAAATGTATAATGCCTCAGAAGAAGCGAATCCCAGGCGTCTGTCGTATATCCGGTGTCCAGGACTTACGACGAATTTTAAACGGGTGCAAGCAATGCCAGTGGCTCGTGCGTCAAACTTTTGGATTTTAAACAACTGCCCGCGGAATAATTTGGCGTGTAGCAATTTACAGTCAGTTATAAGCTGCCCCCGGCGACAACGTGACGTTAATTAATGCACAGAAGACAAACTGTTGCGGGTACGATTAATCTAAACCACGTGTAAGATTAGATTATGCAGGGTGGGACAAGCAGCTATTGCCACCTCAACACCTGGGCCACTGTGGGGATATCGCGTAACGGAAGTTACGGTGCACGGTACGGTGCTGCCGTGAAATTCGAAAGAAACGTAGGTTCATTTTTAAAGAAATTCATTAGAGCAAAACTGCTTAATTCGAGGGGAAAGATAGTGAAATTGATTTTATGAAAACGAAAGTGACAGGAAAGTGAAAGTTATTCCGGGAACGATTTTTTTTCATGTTTCATATAGAATTTACATTTGTCATCTTAATGTAAGTAGGCGGGCACAGTGATGATAGTTTAGCCTTATCATATGTTAGTTGATCTTGCTTGAACATTTAAGAAAAATGTTTTTGAAGGTTGCTAGACTTTCTGTGTTACAAGGACTGTTTAAAAGAGAGAGAAAGAGGTATGGGAGTCTTACACTTTTGCATTTTCGGACTTAGATGCAACTATAAATATGCTTCACCTCGAAATTCTGTAATAAAATTATATAACATACTGAACGCCAGCAGAACAATAAATAAGGATTGCATTTTAGGAAACTTGAATGACTCATGTATTTATAATTATTTCGATGAAAGTATAATCTGTTTCGGTATTTCATGTTCCCCTCGAACTGAACATTTTTGGGGCCATTAACGAAAATTTTAAAGAGAAATTATGATATGCCAATAATAAAAACGGAGTTATAGTTCTGTAAGACGCTTTTCTATAGGAACGATTACAGTGTAAAGTTACTGTCTATATTGTACTACTTTTGTCGAACAAATTCGTATCTTGTTTTCGAAGGTGTTAGTGTAATTCTCGAATTTTCTGAATTAGATAATTATTCCTCTATTTGACGTGGCCGAACAAGCAGCCGAGTTAACAAAAGTTGAATAGTTATCAATGCCACGTGTGCAGGACGTATCATGTCACTTTACCATATGCAAACGACCACGTACGTTTGTCTGACACTCGTTTCCACAATTTATATGTACGTAACTTTCAAATTTCGACTGACTTAAGCACTCCGGGCTTCCGTTGATTATCTACATTGAAAGAAAAATTCTTCCAGAGCAAGTCGATTACATAATCGTTTCAGTTAATTAATCCAATGTAACAGAGGAATTACAATAATTTCGCCTGAGTGCATTACGCGAGAAAGTTATGAAAAGTCGATAAGTAGGTACAGAAGGTGTACGGCTCGTTGAGCAATCATTTGCGCTGGCAGCTGCTGTTTAAATACGCTGGATAAATAATATGTGCTCGTAAGTACGATTCTAATTATACTTTTAGAGCTCGAGCGATCAGCAACGGTTTTTCGAAACGCATCGAGAAAAAGTCAGCCGTTTCATTTGGCAAGGATTAATTAACCATTATGCGCGTGATTAGGCAGGGGAAATATCTGATTAGAATGTACAGGTAAATCAGTACCTATTATTCAATCTACGAATTCCAAATGCCCTGTCTGTTATTCGACCATATTCTTGCAAGTAGGTGATTACCTATAGGTATCCTAATTTCTTAATGGGAATCGCGGAAACGCAATTAATTTTTGTGAATATTGCGTGCAACAATTCGCGAGTAAAATAAACTGACTGAATACCAATGCATCAATTACGTATTCATCGCAGTGATTCGCGTAATTTACGTGTTATCGTTTTTCAATTCAAAGTCGGAAATAAACCAGCCTTCCGTGTGCTGAATTACTTCGTTGCAGAGTTTGATGCCTCCACAAATACGATTTACAGAAACAACAATAAAAAATAATATGTACATATTCCTTCTTTTCCAGAAACGTAATAAATAATGGACCATTGAAACTCAGATCTGGGCGTCATGTGTATCAAATGTTTTAAAGGTGACTTAGAGGAACAAATTATTTCATTCGGTAACGTGTTTTTTTTAAATATTCTTACGTTCAGTTATTTGTGCGATGGAAGTAATTGTTTCTATCAATTGACCAAATAATTATTTGGTTATCTAATTCCTAATCGAGTAAACTTCTGCCTCGTTGAGCATTTTGGTAAATATTATAATTTCTCTAACAATTTAAACATGTTACTTATTGTTAGTGACCTCACATCGCGATATTCTGTTTTATGTTCAAAGCTCAAGCTGATACATTGTTTTATTTAGAACAATTAATTTAAGTAATCAATTACTTTGAAATAATTTGTTCGGTATTTAGATGTCAAGTATAGTTTTCACCGTTGCAACCCTGTTTAAATTACTTTTACAACAAAAATGATGAAGTACTACTACTTTAAATGTTTGATATAATTTTTACCTTTCATGCATAATAATATCTGTTCAGATCTGTTAAGAATGTGGTGTTTCCTACTCGAAATGTAGACTTTCTAACAAACATTCGGTCAATTAATGATTGGCTTTAAAGAAATTTGCAAATCGTACTATCGAAGGTATGTACTTCCCTCACCTACGTATTTCATAAAATTTTTGACAAGCCATCCTTCCCAGTGGTCCGAAAGAAGGAACGAAAACAAAGCAAGAGACTGTTAGCGACCCTAGATTGACATTCGTGACACTAGGGACATCGGGATCGCGATCTGTGCTGTAGGTAAACAAAGCAGGATGTCTGACAGGTAAACTCGTACGAGCACAAACAGAATTACGTGACAGTCTAGGGAAAACAACTTTGGCTGATTCAAGAAGGGTCTCTAACATACCTCGGATACCCGTGACGCCTTAGAGCCGTTTCACGCAAGACACTTTTGTAACTGACGACCGGTATCATTTTGTATATTAAAAAATCTGCTTTTCCATATTTTTCAAAGCAGTGTTAACTCTGCCAGATGAACACATCACATGTGCCAGTCGCGAACCACAGAAGTGTTTCGTATGGAAAAGACCATATCTTTGCAAATATTCATATGTACGCGATGTCTCGAAATAAATGTCGCACGAAATAATTGCAAAACGGTGAAAATACGAAGAAACGCGATGGGACCTCTTCCCATATCTTTACATTTACAATTTTACGGTCAACTTGAAATTTTCGCACCTAATTTAACCTTAACCTAATTTCTTTTCTCCCAAAGTTTGGGAGAATTGCGTTTCTTTTCTACCCTAAAGTGAACTTGAAATTTTTGCACATAATTTAACCTTAACCTAATTTCTTTTCTCCCAAATTTATATAAAATTCTGAGAGAAAATAGGGTTACGTTGAAATTTTTGCAGATAATTTAACCTTAACCTAATTTATTTTCTCTCAAAATTTTATATAAATTTTGAAGAAAAGAAATTAGGTTAAGGTTAAATTATATGGAAAAAATTCAAGTTGACCTTAGAAAAGAAACGCAATTCTCCCAAGATTTTGGGAGAAAAGGAATTAGCATGCCCATTATTTTAACCATCCTTATCTCCTGCCATTTTCAACCCTTTCGCGTTGGTATGGGGGAGCCTTAATGCTTCAGCGATGCCGCCTCAGAAAATGAATCTTCGCTAGCAAGTAACTTCAAGAATAGATCGTGACCCATAGAACGAGAACACGACTCGTAGATTTTCCGGAGGAAAGGTTATCGTGTATTGTGTAGATAATAACTATTCCACGATCCGTTTCGATTTCGGAGGTTACTTTCGTGCGCGTACACTTGCGCTGTATCCGTCGCGGACAACGTCGATGAGAAACAAGAAAAAAATGTCCCTCGTTGATTATTGTGATTTCGACATCGATGCTGCGACTAGTAGGGACTTTTCACACGGGACGCTTTTGTGGTTCACAACTGGGGCATCATTGGCAGCAAATGTATTGGCAGAGACAGCGCTAATTTAAAAAAAATAGTGGAAGCTTGGAAATGAGTGAATACGTTCAAAGTACTAATTGCGAGCCATCAAACTGTCTCGTGTGAATAGGCCTTTAGTTTACCCTTTTAGCGCCAGGTCGGCTGCCTCTGCGAGAGAGAACAAAAATCCGCGGCTTCCGAGTAGCACGAATAAGAGCGCGGACAGAAAATCTGATTACAGCCTGCACGGGTCTCACGTACGAAATATCCGACCTTCGATCGCACGCGCGTACGTACGTAACCTTGCGGAGCGATAACATTGAAAGACTTCCGATGGACGGATAGAAGGAACATCACGCGAAAATATTCGTACAAAAAGAAAGGACACAATGGAAGAACAAAAGGAGAGTAATATAACTCCGATATTAATTCCTTTGTCTGGCCAGTCACGTATATGGCTGGAATTATCAAGGGAACGGTTCGTAACGTCATAAACACGCGATACTAGTTGTAAAGAAAAACATGCTCACTTTTACGATAACCGTTCCTATGCGGTCCACGCGTTATCGGGTCGTCCCTCAGTAATTTGCTCGGGCGTCAGACATAAAAGTCCAGCTGGCAGACATAATTATCGCTTGCAGCGAAGCCCCTTGCGGCACGGTATCGGTAGAGAACAATGTCGCGTCCTACACGATCCGCATCTTGTCTCAGGCGTGTCGGCCAATCGATACCCGTGCCATTGCTCCGGAAGTGATCCTTTAGTTTCGAGACGGTCGTAGTGACGTCACGTCGAGCGATATATTCGATCGAGAGGAACGGGCGTTGCGTGGGTTAGGTTAGGTAACGGAACGGCGAGGCGAGTATTTAAAAACCATAAAGAAGAGGAAGCACGCTTCATAATTCCCTAATACCCGCAGCGTCCCATCCACTCGCGTCGAATAGAAATCGAGAGCCTTGTCTAGCGGGACCATTGAACGCCGCCTATCGACCTCGACGGTGGGGTGCAACGTGCCTCGCGTTTACTGTCGCGACCCTCGCAATGATTAGCCAACTACAGTTGTCGCCAGAACGATTAACATTCGCGTCTCCATGAAACACGCAACGAACCCCGGCGATACGCGCGCCGAGAGAAAAAATGCCGCGCGACCGGCGGCACCTTTCGGTGCAATATCGCAAACCAAAGCATTAACGCATTCCAGAGCAGCGATTGGCAAACGCCTGGATCGCGGCTGACACCCGTTACGCTAATTTAATAAGTGTTCCTCTGTATCAATCTACCGGTTTCCAGGCGACAGTTCCCGGTCTTACCGGCATGCCACGAACGTAACCTCGCACACGCGAGCAGAGCCGACAACGGCCATCGATCTAGCTCCCCACGAGCGCCGAAAATTCACACTAGACGCAGTTGGGAGTATTGTATAATGTTCGAAAGTCTCGGCCACGATGAATCGGCGACACTCAGTGGGGCCAATCGAGCGTGCAGCGTATTCGAAATTTTCGATCCGCTCCCGAGCCCTTTTCCCTGCGGTTAACGACTCGCTCGGCATCGGCGCAAGCTCGGAATCGCGGGTAAGGGCGGCGCATCGCGGACACGCGACACACGGCACACGAGCCAACACACCGACTCTCGCGGCACAGAGCCGACTCGAGTTACGTAAGCTTACCTGCATCAGAGGTAGAGCCCTGCCGGGATCGACGGTACTGATCGCCTCCTTCCTCGACGCCGGCTCGTCCTTTGCCACGTCCCCCGTCGGAACCGCGACCTTCCTCTCCTGTTCCGGTAGCGGTGCGTTCCCGTTAAGATTCGCCTTCTCCATGGTGGACAGTGTCGCGGACGATAGCTGATCCGTCGTAACGCAGGCCTTCCCTCTCTGTTCCCTGTCGGATCGTAGCGGACCGGAGCAAGCACGCGTATTTGCGACGTCTCGGTTAAATAGCGATGATCGATCGATTCACTCTGAACAAGAACGAGCCTGTTCCACCGGAAGTGCGTCGGTCGTCGCGGCGAGAAATCCCGGAACTCACACTTCAGCGTTACTCGGCTAGGACGTGTGTCACGTGGTCGGGGACACCAGCGAGAATCGCGGAGCCGAAAGGGTCGAAGGGGGAACGTCCGTTTCGCGCACAGTGCGACGGGACTCGGGGAACGATTACGCGAGCGCGTGTCGACCACGGCGGTGCCCTGCGTTTCGGTTCGGTGGCGGTGACGATCGAAGCGGCTCGGCGACGATTACGAAAAGAACGACGGGACAACCGGCGGGATTCGACACTGCGAGAATCTCGTGCTGCTCCGTTCCGGCGTGATGTCGCCCCACCCGACTCAAGTCGAACGCCGCGTAACTCCCCCCTCCAACGACGCGACGACGGTAGGCCGCACGTCTGCCCGAAATCGCCCGAAAGCTGCCGGCGCCCGTCGTTCCGACGGGACAGCGCCACTGGCACCGCGGAAAATCCGAACGCTCCTAGCTTCCGCGCTACGCCGCGCCATGCCGCGACCGCGGCGCGACGCTCCTCCCGCGGAACAATTTCCCTGCGTTTCACGCGGTAAGGCTGATTAGCCCCTTCACCCTTTGCGGTCTTACGTCGCGGCTGACACCGCGAATTTCGCTTCAGACAGCATTATGGCGGAGCCAGCTCGCCGCGCAGCTTCGCGCAAATTCGTGAACGCGGCTGGCGGCGTCAGGAATATTTATCGTGCGACGCTGGTACTTAGAGGGTGTTAAAACAGGGTGGTTTTAGAATTTACTGGCTTTGTCTGGGAAAATTTAACGATTTTTAAATAATTTCAAAAAGAAAGAGGTTCTCAGTTCGACGTGTTTGCGTGTACCTATGTATGTTATTATGTGTTATGTTTGTACTCCGCAACTACTGGACCGATTTTCGTGAAACTTATTGCATTTAGTTTAGCTTCAATCCACTTAGGTCGTGGAGAAAGAATTATCGATATCGGTTAAGTAGTTTTGAAGTTACACCGAAAATAAGAAAACTGGATCATTATTATTGGAATCTTCCGTTTCTAGCAAACGGATTTTTTAGCTGCCGATATTTTTCAAAATAAATGTAGGTATGTGTACAAATTAAATAACTGAAAAACGTAAAAAATAAACAAATTTAATTAGAATTAATACCGACTTGAAAAAAATAAAATTGAGTCATGGATTAAATAAGGAAGAAACTTATTTTTCACTTTTTCAGTGCATTTTTATTTTTCTAAAGTCGGTTTTTACTTTTTCTTTAAATTTTTTTCTGCTTTATGGTCTAACCGTTATGATTTTCTGATTAAAGTCGTTTAGGAGTGGTTTTAGTAGTTTTATATGTGGAACAATTTGATTCTAAAGCCGAGGGCGACGTTTACAGTTGTAAATAGAAGTTTAAAAACTCTGGGTTATCAAGTACCTACTGTAATATTGTGTGGCTGCAATTGATGTTGCTTCTCTGCAAGAAATCGGTGCGCGCCCGATGCACATTCGGGGCGAATGCACAGGTGAATACGCGGCTTTACAGCAAATCTGTTTGGCAGGTGGCGTTTTTAGGCGCACGTGTACGGTTCTCTTAAAAATATTGTTTGTAATCCTTGGCAGGCGGTGTGTACAAGTGTGGCGCCCACATTATCGATTAATATTTATCAAGACTCGTTTTATCGAAGGCAAGTGAAGATTGCGCGACGTGACTTTCCTTGCGACTCCAACGGGAAAGGAAATCTGGCATTTAATCGTGCATCAATATTCAAATTGGCCGTACGAGCAGCACTCACTCTGATAAATTCCGAAACGGATTTATCCTGCCAGGAATCTCAAGGACCTCTGCCGTTCCTGCACGCATAATAGCTTTAATTTGATTGGCTTTCGACATATTATCATGTTAATAAACTAGGGTAGACCGGGGGCGATTGTAACACGTTAAATATCTCAAAACGTATGATAGATATTAACACAAATTTTGGCAGTATAGATACAGAATAGACATGCATACTGAAGAAAATAACTTTTCGATACCCTAAAGTAACTTTTCCTTACTGATTTAAAATTGAAATATAAACACTCCCTTTGCAAGTACTTGTTTCCTCTATTTTTTAATATTTAATCTAGCTATTTTTTAAGTAATACTGATCGTTACTTATCACTTTTAAGTGTCTCGTTAATAAAAATTTATAATTTAAGTTAAAAAATAAACCAAATAAAAAGTTGGTGCAATGTACCGAATGTTGGGATTGATCACATGAAGAATGCACCAGCCAAAACGTTTATAATTAAATAACATAATTTATTATAATTAAAATCAATAAATATTTTAATTTTGTAAAGTTAAATTTGTGCTACTATCGACTCCATGCAGTGTTACAACCGACCCGGGGTCAGGGACGGTTGTAACACTTTCTCCGCTTCTCATTTTGTATTAATAACCGGAATATTACTTGACACACAGCGAAACTGTTGTGGCTCGAATAATGCCAGACAAGTAACTAACACTTTCGTAGAAAAAACTGTTGTTGCAACTGCAATAGTTTTTGCGTAAGCGTATTCCAAAGTCAAAGTGTTACTACCTCCCCCGGTCTACCCTACCTAAGTTCCTACTGAATCCATTTTTCATGCATTACACATGTTTCCTAGTCAACAACTCCGCTCCTGCATGTTCAGCTGCCAGCTAAATATACCAAACATACGTACAAAGTGACAATGTGCCTTTGTCACGTACGTATTATGCTCATTAGCAATAAGCTTTACTCCTTTTCGAGCCAGAAATTACGTCGCGTTAGCATGAATATTCAGACAATGGATCTGCGTTGTAGAAAGTGGTGCTAAGGAGAGTCCTGTAATTTCCTGCAAAATAGAATTGTTGTGCATCCAGCTCACTGTCTTTATCTGTTTGTATGTGCTATTATCCCAGCTGAGTGCTTTTTGCAACACGGTATCGTTCAATGAGTCTGATAAGGGCCATCTCATGAACGAATACAGCATTAATTGAGCATCGAAGTAATCGGCGCGGCACGGTGAATGTGCGAGTAATTAAGATATCTATTAGATGTCGCAGGCTAATCCGTCATTCTTCACAAAGAAGGTAGATAGCTACTGTTGTCGGACCATTGTCTCGATCGTGGTTATCAAACATTAATATTAAATTGCGAGGCAATAAATGGCTTAGATTGTAATACAGACAACTCTTCGTCGTAGGAAATCTTTTTATCGATGCAAAGATTCATATCACTTTGTCCATCTAGTTGCAAATATGTTAATCTCCATTTCTATAGGGTTAAAAGAATGATTTCTATACATTGCGGAAGGAAAGGGGACTTCTTTTAAAATGCCGCGGGAGAATGAAGTGTTTTCCTTGTATTGGGTTTAGAACGGGAAAAATCGTCGATATCGTGGATAGCTCACTTGCATGAATCAGTCAACCAGTAAATGAAAGGACCTGACTCGTATTCTTGTTCAGTAACTCGATCCACGGATTCTTTTTCCTCGCGAAACAGTACGGTGAACGTGCCCGAATTTTATGCTCAAGTGGTTCTGTACCGATACATGCTTGAAAAAGAGCAACAACACTGGGATTCTTTTCTAAGAAACTATTGGTTTTTATTGGTCCCATTTGTTTTTGCTTCAAAGTACAAATATTGACGTGTCTCAACTGAAATTATGTAGAAAAATTGGAAAGGTTTTAACACAATATTAATTGGTAATGAAAATCTTAATTGGAACTTTAGTTTACTGCTCCTTTAAGCGATTTATCCTGAAAAGTTTCAAAAAAAGGTAAAATTCGCTTCAAGTAATGCTTCAATACCGCGTTTCATGTTTTAGTCTGAGAATAATTTAGCCAGTATATGTTTGCAGTAGTTTGCACCCCTGTGTAGTTTAGTATTCACTGTAATTTAGTTAAAACCAATTTCGATCATCCTGGACTGTCATGTTCCTCATCCTGACCTTAATACCTATCAAATATAATATGATCCGCCCTTAAGGTCATACCACAAAAATTGTTTATGACATGGAAAAGTAGTGCTAATTTTTTTACATATGCATAATCTGCGCGTTGCATGGAATTTTTTTTTAAAGGAACCATATGTCGCAAACGAACCGTTTCGTCAGGCGAAATTGGTAAAGATTTCGCAACGATTTGATATTGTGTAGTGCCCAAATGGTGGGGCCTGGAGAGTGGTGCACGCACCCCTAAACAAACACAATGCAACGTTTGAAGGGACAGGAGACCGACCAAGATGCATTGACATAACTAGGCCCAAATCAGTGTAGCTGAAATTCAGGTGCGTTGTGTATGCCAGGCTATGTCTTTAGAATACCGTTTGAAGCTGCTGATAACCAGGTCCATCGCGCTTGAGGGAACGATACATTTAAAGGGAAAGGAGGGGCAAGAAAAAATATCAGTTGTATATGGCAGGGTAAATTTTCCGAATTAGGAGCTGCCCCCTTTTGCCCAAACTACTTATGATTTTCTGGTTTCCTTGAAATGTACAGGTGCGACTGTATAAAATCCCTGATCAGTAGGGTGGTCCAAAGTTGCCCATATCATTTCCTCCAGTTTACCACGAGAAATCTCTAAAGCATCACCGTCACTTCGCCCGCGAAACCTCGCTCAGCGAACAGCATTATTCCCCGATAAGATAAAAACTCAGCTGCAAGTTTCACAGAAATATCGCCAATACGTCACCGGTCGATCAGTTTGATGGAAGTCTTTACGAGCGTCCGATCGGGAACAATATTGACCCGCGCCGTGTCGTTCGTGGAAACCACGTTTCGCATGTCGTTGTAAATCAACGCAATAAAATCCTCCATGTCGCGCGGCGCTCGAATTTTGATCAGTGATATTTTCGACGTGGGCACGTATATCAAGAAACTCGATCAACGACGCCGATTAATTAATCGATTGACAGTTGTCGGACGAAAGCGACGAGAAAGAGCTGTCGCGTACAAAGGACAACGTTAGCTCTTTAGAGCGATTCGTGACTCACCATGATTTCTATACGCTAGTGAATAAGTTTCGTTAAGACGAATTGAATTTCGAATTTCCAACGAAAAGAAAGTGGTTATAGATTTGCATCTCGTGGGGGAACCTCAAATAAGCACTTTAGCAACTTCGAGTGATGCAAACGCCACACAGCCAAAGTAAGCTGTGCGGCATAGGCACCCTCCTCTACTCTGCCGTTGTTGCCATATGGTAACACTGCTTTCTGTGGCACGCACCATGTAAAAAGAATACGGCAAGTAGGGAGGGATAAGTACCAGTAAGGAGCCTCGTCGTGTGTCATAAAATGTGCTTTTCACGACTTGACGCGCTCATGCTCTTTTACCGAGGTCCAAAAATATGATTGCTACTAAGTTCCCAATACAGCTCAGCAACGAAGGCCGAGCGACGCACTTGGTAATTCCGTTTGTCTGAAAACTCGATATTACGATGCGGTCTTGAATTCCAATTGAAACATTTGATTCGTCTTGATGTAACTTTTCCCACATTCATATACGGCAATCGTGACACACGTTTTGACAGTAAATCACTCTGCGGACTGAACATCGTGCTTCCTTGCACAAGCTCCAGAGATCGGGGGTATCAAAATGGTAAACAGTAAGGAGGAGGAATTAACGAGAAGATTCGCGTGCTCGCAATAATGTTCCCGTTAATCTTAACAGGCATCGTAAATTTGATAAGAGGTGGAATCACAAAGCACGGTCGCTGCCCTATCGAGCTGAACGCGCCCGGGGTTCCCCGCCGTACGTTTCGAGATTACCGAATCGTCCGATAGAGACGAGACGATCTCGATCTGTCGCGGTCGTCCAGCATTTTATTGCGCACTCCGGCAATAAATGGTGGACACCGAATAGAGGCGACGATATTGAAAACGAAAGGGGATCAATGAGATCGCGGGATCTCAATCTGCGACCCATACTTTCAGGGGGGCATCGGTTCACCGCGAACGACTGCTTAGCGTGATCGAAAATCCGTCAACTATTGACGTCTGTAAACGCATCGGTGCCATATGTTAGCGTGCACCAGCCGCTGCTCTATTCCCGCAAAAATCGGCTAATAAAAAGGCAACTCGTCGACCTTCGATATAGTCTATGCCTCCGTGGCGATTGGCTCTCGCTCTCTTTCTTTCCCTCCTTCTCCCTCCTCGCCATTCTCTCCCCCTGCCCCTGCTCTGTCTCGCTCTCTCTCTCTCTCCCTCTCTCCGTTCCTCTCTCCGCCTCTCCCGTTCGGCCTCTCCTCCTCTCCCTTTCTGTCCCGCCGGCTGGTGTGCGTCGCCAGTGTGCACCGTTGCCAACTTTCACGTATCATAATACACAGTGAAAGAATGTGGTTTCCCTTTCAAATTACAAAATACGGTGCGAGCGCATTGCGCGCCGCACACTTCCTTCGAGTATTCGGTGGTTTCTCTCTGCTGCCTTGTTTTCGTCGGAATTCAAGCGTCCGCTGGTTCTCGACCTTGGAAATGAAGCCTTCTCCAGCCGTCACACCGCGTTCGATGCTTGCAAGCGCGTTCGAACGATCCACTGTCCGAATAGCTCCAACTGGCACACCGCTGCGTCTCCGAGGGATCCTGCTACGCTACGCTACGAACGGATAGCTCGCTCGCGATCGTTAGTGCTCCTCAAAGCCCGTACGCTTATCATCGTTACGTCAGAACGTTATTCATTATTCAGCCGCGCGAGTTATTTCCGCATAAATTACGCGGAGACCCCCCGCCGGGGCGGGGCTCCCATGGCGTCGTGTAATCGCCCTGGGTGCTGTCCCGATTGAGGTCGTAAAATCGCGTTCTAGCGACGAGCCCCGGTCTCGCCTTCTCCAAGGATACGAGCGGCCCGGTGCAACACCTGAGACCCGGAGCCTTGATTAAGATATTACGTTGCCACGCATGGTCCACACGATCGAGTGCTTGATTTTACTGCTAAAGACAGACTTGACCCAGATATCCCGTAAAAACCGGCGGACACGTCCGTTCTAATTGCGAATATCGATTCGACGGAGCTACTTGTTGCCGCGTTCACGCCGTAACGCCGCGATTTGTATCATCTTTCGTACTATTAATTTGACAGGGGAAGCGCTTACGTGCCTGCCGGATTTGGGTCAGGGACACGGGTTCTGCGCCGCCGACGCGGACAATAAAAGCTGCGCCCGGAGCTCCTCTGCTCTCCGAAGGTAACTGAGAAACACCTAAACAGGAATCCGATACGATCGATGCCAGAGGAGAGGTACTCGGGCGCTGTACTACATACAGCACATTCGATTCGTAGCCGCATGACTCCGATTAGTGGTCGACTTCACATGGTCGGTCCTTTTTCCTTCGCGAACATTTCTACACTGTTTCGTGAACACGGGTTAGGGCACTGCCACGCCGCAGGTTCCTGTCCACACTTCTACTTCCCAAAGAAATTTACGAGATATGTAACCGAGCAAAGTCCTGTGTTTTAAGCAGGATGGCGTTTCAAGCTTACTTTTGCTTATATTGCCCAACGAACTATAGTCCCATTTTTTTGATAACTCCTCTCTCCTTTGGGTCCCAGCAGCAGCAGCGCACCGGGAGAAAGGTGGTCTCCCATCTTTCCCAAGTACACCGCCCCGTGATGCTTAACTTCGGTGGTCTAACGAGAACTAGTGTTTTCCATCACGGCTACGGTCGCTGGTCCAAGCAAAGTCGAAACATATTATTGAAAATGCATTTTCGCGAGCAATTCGAGGGCACGTAGCGCGACGCTATTTAGCCCTCTAAAAAATAGACGGCCCGCCTGTCGTCGACGAAATAGTGAAAATCAGCCTTTACTTATGCTACAGGAATAGTAACACGAACGAACGCGAGCAGTAGAAGTTTATTTATTCAACGGTAACGATACATCGTAGAGCGAACAAAGGAACTTGATCTTGAGATTACATTTCTTTGGTGGCGCTGCGGAGCATCCGAAGTTTCGTTCTGCGCGAAACGTTTCATTGATGGTCAGAGGGAATCTACCGAGTCGGCAAACCCGAAGCGCGAGTGGTTTTTGCGAAAGGCGCGGGTAGCGTCTTACGAATGCAGAACAGCGATAAAGATGTCTCTGGACCAATCGGCCAGGATGCAATGCGGCGATGGTACGTCAGGAATTCCAGAAATCAATGTCGTATCCAGCGTGCATTGCCCGTGGGTGGTGTCCGTGCAGGCAACAAGTTTCTGTCGTACTCCACCGCGCTCGTAAGGAGAATATCCCAGGCACAATTTCAATAGTTTAGGATGTTTCTGACAGCCGCGAAGCATCGCCACTTATCGGGTAGGTAGAACGGTTCGAACACGTGTGGAAAAGGACAGTCCCAGCCTGTCACCCTTTGTATCGGCGCCTCCAAATGCAAAAAGCATGACTCCTGTTTTGAAAATGGTTTTATTAATTGCTTCGCTATAGTTCAGTGCCTGGTGAATTTTTTTGTACAGTACGCACTCGTTATAAGCCCGACGAACGGGGCTGGCGGCGGGCTTATAGCGAGTTGTGGACACTATTCCGTGCGTTAAAAGGCGCGAGTGAGGAAACCCAAGAGGGAGACTCTTTCGCTTGTTCTCGGGTCTCTCATTCTCGTCCGAAGGATTCCAGGAAATGCTGGGGATAGTCGCCGGGCGTACAACGCATGGTAGAAACGAGCTTATAACGAGTGCGTACTGTATTAGGTCATCACGTAAATAGTGTCAATATTTTCGGTACGTATGCTGGGTGAGAATAAACAACCAATCAAAGATACATATTTGGCTTTTACTAAGTTTTCCTAAGATTCCTATTCCCCTTTATGAAATTCTTTGGCTCTGTTTGAAATATTTCTTCAATTCTCGGTGTCAAAGAAATTCACTCCTTTCCATGTAATTCACAGTAAACAATAGAAAGCAAATCATTGCCACAATCGAAAATTTCTTCTAATTCTGACAATGTTAATTATTATACATGTACAACGTCTTACCAAACAATTCCCTTTCGATTTAACTAGTGCATATTAACTACGTGCAAGCCCTAAAACGTCTTTTAACACTTTGAAAATGTATTATTTCTGATAATTGAAAAAGCAGTGTGCACCTAACAAAACTACATAGTTATGTGCGACCCATGAATGTGGACTCCAGAGGTCATTTTAATATCAGTGTGTCATATTGAGCGATAGCCCCTTTTAAGATGGAATTATTAAATGCTTATCTGAATTATAAATTATTTAACCATGCAGTATGCCTGCTGATTTAGCGCTAGGATTAGAGTTTTGCAAGGTATAAGTTTGTACATCTGAACAAGCTGAAGCGTATCGAACCGTCACGAAGTGCGCAGTGACGTAACAGGAACGCGCGTAATGATATCCTGCCACATGCCAACGATGCATCGAACATGCATACCTATAATGCATTTTGGGCAGGGAGCGCTTGTGTACGCGCTACGTGTAAATAATTTCGTAACTGGAATACTTAAAATCACATTTGACCATTAGACATGCCAACGCGTGGATAGTAGGAGTAAATTATCGCGAAGCATGCTTCAACTACGTCCAGTTATTTCACATTACTATATAGACATGGTTTCAACGATATCCTACTTTTAGTAACATTGTTTCCCGAATAAATGCTTCCCCATTTAAATAAATCGACTTTAAAAACGTGGATACTAATCAATTTTACTAAATTAAATTATTGCTCCAACACTAATGACATATAAAGGATTCTTCTATTTCCTTCCATCAAGATCTGCAATGTGAAAAATAACTGAAGTACATCCGATGGCTTCAAAATTTTAATTAAAACAAATTAAAAAGAAATCTTTTAAATCTTTTTGTATAATATAAGAGTAGATTAATAAATACCGAAAAAAATTATTGCATTACATGTTGTATCTACGCAGAAATTTTTTTTTTAAAAAGAGCTTAATTTTTCAAACCGTCACAGTGGACTGACCCCTTAATTTGAAAATAATATATTGCATGCTTAAAGGGAGGTTCCAGTCCAAAAATCGATATGTAGAAGTTTTCCTTCAATTAATTCCTAAGATCCCCTATTTTATGGCCTCTAAACTGGAACAACCCTTAACGATCGATTAATTATATTGACCATAGAAATCATTATAGTTATTTTAATAAAGGCGATTGCCTGATTCTTAAATGAGTTATGATTTACAAACAATCATTTACAATTATATAAAATCCTTATTACTTGAACCTTGTCAGGTGAATCAAAACTGCTAAGTACATACTTAGTGAATTAATACTTTGCGTGGTGCAATGTTTTGAAAAATGCCCCTTCAAGTTGTTCTGGACTTTACGAGCGATCACTGCCGCCGAGAAAGTTTTACTTAACTCGTCCCGAGCAAACATTGGGGGGCGCTCGAACAATACTTTCGATACGCTCCAGAAAATACGAACGTGAAAATTCGCCCAAAACACAGTGTTAAAGTAACTCAGGAAACACATCCGAAAGTAGTTACAAGTAAAAAAAAACCCAACGTACTGTTTGTCAATGGGACCATCGTAATAGCTAACTCGAATCAGTTCAAAGCCGAAACTTAAACCGAAACAATTGCCTTTACCTGAATGGTCGAGACGATTTCAGCTCCGAATCCACTCGTTAGCGGCGCCTCATGTGCGACCAGCACGCGTCCTGTTTTCTTCGCCGACTGCAACGTAACGTACGATTAAAACGCTGCCATAATCAGACAGTACTTTGCAAATCACTCTTACATGAATCACGTATTATGCATCTCTAATACTTTTGAAATTATCAATCCACTTTATGAACCACGCGATTGCACACTAAGTGCTTAAACGTCTGATTGGCAGACACGTCATAAAAGTTAACTTCCCAGAAGAACAGTATCCCCGGTGACTCTGACTATTTTTCTCATTTAATCAGATAATCTGTGCCTTCGACGAGAATTATGGAAAGCGATTATGAAGTTAACTACCCATGTATTTTATAGCCGGAGAATAATTAGCGATCACCATTAAGTTGTACGATTTGGATGATTGAGGCAGGAATAGCATTGGACGTGTCACGTAGAAAAGCGACGTTCAATCCTCTAACACGTGTCACAAAGGGTAATTCGTTGGACAAACGGTCCGCTCCACGGATCAATTCGTGAATGATTTATGCCCCGTCCCATGCGGACTGGCATAATAATAATTTACATACAGCCCGACGCTAAGCGAAGCATTAATATAGCGGCTGTACGAATCGTTTCGCGGCGACCAAGCGGATCCACGAGCCACGATCGACGTTAGGGATCGAGCGACGGTGGCCTGTAATTAAGACACGTAGGCGCACCTGCGCCTGTGTCCCGTTGTAAATCATTAGAAAACGGTAACTCGATAGTAGGTACGCATGGCTTGCGCGGTGCGTTACAGGTTTCTGTGACATTTCAGATTTCAGCTGACCTTCCCCTGCAACTTTCAGAAGTTACGGTCACCTGCTATCGTTCACCCTCTCCCGAACTCATTGATCCATCGATGTTCAACGTGATCACTGAATAACTGTGACCAGCAACGAGTAACGACGCACGAGGGAGTAAGGTAGAAAAGGTTAAAATATTTTCTTGCGTATTATTGCAGTATATTATTCATACTTCAAGATTCAACGTTCTGCGAATGTCAGATCAATTTATGATGATGCTTAAAACGATAATCTTTAAGTTTCTTGCGACTCGAATATATGTTGTTTTTTTTTTTAAACACGTGCAAATTTACTGAATTGTTTTTGCCTGAATCCCTTTAGGCTTACTTCTAGTTGATATTTAAACGGCGATGGTGGTGTCTTCCGGAACGCAAGAATGTTACAAGGATTTGTAAAATAGATTAACTTGTAAAAATAAATTCGCAGAAAACCGTTTTGTACGCGAAGGTCCATGTAGTTAGTGTCCACGATATTTTACGATCTTTATTGCCCCTGTTTCCTTCAAACTCGCGACATAAAAACTTATCACTGGTATTAGACAAAATAATTAAAATATTCTACAATATTAATATCAGTGCTATGAAATATCGCATTCCCAGCTGTTCAATTCTTTCTGATAGACACTGCGCCGAAGAATATATCGCAAGCACCAGACAATAGAAATGAAAATGAACGTCAGACAGATTTGAAATGTTAAATCAAATTTTAAGTACAAAATTGAGGGGCCCAGTGGAAAACATCCTCGTGCCACCGTTTTATGATTTTAGAGGAAAGCAAGTTGAAGGAGAAATTTTTTTCATAGGGAATGCGGTACGAAATTCTAATTATTTTCTACTTGAATTGGACGATAAATGCCAGCTATTATCTGAAAAATTAATTTTATTAGGTCGCCTGTCCCAAAGCAGCCGAATAACACGGGGCCTTTTTCCACTACGCATTTGTTTTTTCTCAGCAAGAAGAAAATTTAATACTATTCTGCTCGGCGAAACGTAGGTACGTGCTATTATATTAGAACAGTGGTGCACAGGGAGCCGTTTTAGCGCCTAGCTGCGAGCAACCCGCCTGTCCCGTTGCTAAGTTTAGAATCGGTGAGGCGAACTGCAGTAGTGTATATAGCTGGGTTCAAGCCATACCGTATGCACGTACACTACTGCAGTTCGCCTCAGCGATTCTACTTAGCAACGGGACAGGCGGGTTGCTCGCAGCTAGGCGCTAAAACGGCTCCCTGTGCACCACTGTATTAGGACGAGGTGGAATTAAACTACATCGCAGGAACGAATTAATGTTACCCACAAAAGAACGAAAATTTACGCAGACGTGGCATGTACCTGTTTTCTACAGGACCCCTACAATTTTTAACGTCTACCTGTCCAATTTTCTCCGATGGCCACTGAAGTCACTGCACCAGCTCTACGGTCGCTAATGACGGACGCCTCGGAGGCTGCCTCGCTCTAAGAGTCTAACTAGTCATGCGCTATCTCATAATCATCGTTTTTCAAGACCAAGCTATTTCGCAAGCTGCCTGCTTTCAAGATCCCTCGGACAGTTCCCAGAGATCGCGAGGGAACTTTCCGCTGGACGGGCAGTTCTGCCTCGCGAGAGTCGGCGACGTTCGGCGAGCATCATCGACCGGGGGAATCTGTGAATGTATCGAAATTGCGCGGAACGGGTTTCCAATTACGCTCGCCTCTCTGCTAGGACGCGCGCGGGCACGTATGCATGTATAATAACGAGCCGCGAGTGCATACCGTCCAATCGGCATATCATTAAGCGGCTAAAGATCGATTAGCATAAATCAGCGCGATATTAGTGTCCGCGGCAATCCGCGGTACCGTAATTCGGCCGAGTGAATGTTGGTTTCATTTACTTTTCGTATCGTTACCGCCACGACAACGGCCCCTGGCATTTAGCTAGGGCGGAGGGGGGAAAGGGGTGGGGAGATTAAGAGAATAGTTTATATTATACTGGGATTACTGGGGAAACTAGAAATTATTCTAGTCGAAACTAGACTCGCATCTGCGCGGACGAGAGAGAGAGAGAGAGAGAGAAACATAGACAGAGGTTTAATGACCCGCTAATTAAAGAGGGGAAGTAATAAAAGCGCGACGATCGAGGCGGATTATCCATGTTACCGTCGATTTCGCAAATAAAAAAAAAAATGGGCATGCACCGTTTATCTGCATTTCGTAATTATTCTGCAACGCTCGGGAATACTTAGCTTTTTCCACGAATTTCGAAAGTCTGCAGCGGCGTTTTGAAACTCGGTGGAAAAGAAAGCCGCCCGGTGCACTTACGAACTCGTTAAAAAATGAATCGCTAACCTTTTTCGTTAGAATACGTTTCTGCAATCGCGTTATTTCGCAAGTGCGGCGTATGTTCAAATAGTTACATTGTGGGATTGTTTGTGGGGGTGAATTTTTTAAGTCAGTGGGATATTATTAATGCGGTGAGTGGGGAAGGCGAGTTAACTCGTTGCTTGAAAGTTTCTCTGCACGGGGCAGGGCGGGTTAATTCGGCGTGGGAATTTAGTAGGTAATTACATTCGGGCTGAAACAGTAAATACAGTTATTAGATCGTGCGTAGTGCTCGCTGTGAATGAAATCGGTTCATTCGTGTTCCACCGTTTTTTTTTTTAAATATACTGGGGGCGTTTCTGGTCAAAGAATGACCCAGTTAACGAGCTAGGAAGGTCATAAAGCAGGGTGCCTTCTCGAGCGGTTCTATCAGTCTTTTATAGGAATTGAAATCATGCCTTAGAAGGTGACGGCAGTTATTATTACTGGTATGAAAATTTCTGCCACAACTATTAAACCCGTCGAAGTTACTGGCACGCAACACCTGATTGACCCCAGGCCATGAAGTAACCTCACCGTTATGTCACGAGCAAATTATAGCTTTCATTCGAACACCAGCAACATTGGCTAGTTTATCCATTAACATTACTTGCTTTAAATATTCTTCTGGGGAAAGTATTCAAGGAATTCAGTTACACTTTGTGGTATTTCCGTTCTGAAATTAATCTATTACCATCAGGAGCGGATTTGTGCGTAGGTTAAGGTTACACGCTTCTCGTGTAACAGCCTCCGAAATTTATGAATTTTTTTTTTAAAATCTATTGTTAATATTGTATTAAACTCTTTTGGGATATGAGGAGGCATCTTTAAACTTGTGGAATTCTTTTCTTTTGATGTCGATCCCTTTTATTATTTGTTAATTATTGTGGAATCGTGATAATCAGTCATCTGATAGCAAAAAGAAGGAAATTTTCTTAAAGTTGAATAATGTACGCTTAAACTGGACCTAAAATCTTAATTTTAGATTTTATTTATCATACTTTCTTTGTCGATATAAAGAATAATATGAAAAAATTGTATAAGGAAATACTTACTTTTTCTTTCAAACTCTCAATTTTTAATTTCTTCTTTAAAGTGGACCAATCCTAGCGTAAACTATTTAACTTTAAGAAATTTCTATTTTTTTTACAATCAGATGACTGTGATAGGTGATATACATCCCGCCGAAAGGAGTTACATCGTCGAAGAGGTGGACAAGATTCCAGATAAATTAATAAATAATAGAATAAATAATAAGATGGATCAATTACTTTTGGGGCTGTTAGACGAGAATTCCCCCATAAGTAGGCTTAGAGCGGCAAATTTTGGGCGAGAGAAATTAGAAAAGCTCTAACCACAGAGGCTTGAGACAGCTTTAAAAACAATTAACATTTTTCACGTACCAAATTATCAATAACTCATGTGTGAGTTGTCAAATTGAATTAATTTTAAAATTGTCTCGACTCTTTTAAATTAAATACCTGCGAAAAAAATTCGCGGCAATGTAAAAAAACCCGCTTCCTGAGTATCATCCCCCTTTACGGATGAATTTTCGATAACACTTAAACTCTGGTAATAACGATAGCCATTCTAAGCATTTAACACATGCAAACTAATATCTACTTACACATTACCTAAGCTTCGGAACTGAAATAAAATTGTCTCCGCATGGATGAATAAAATTAATTCTACAATTAAAATACTGCACCCATGTTCCCCCTCTTTCCCCGTCCCCTCAAAGTCTTTCTCTTGTTTCGGGCGAAGGACACAACGTGCCCACGTAATACGCGCGAGCGTAGCCGCGCTTAAACGTAATATGCAGATGCAAACGATCCGGTTGCATTAACGCGTGAAAACGGGGCAAATGATAATGACGAAATTACCTTGCAAACGAGTTCCGCGTCCCAAGGTAGGATAGACACGAGGTCTATCACCTCGCAGGATACATTGAGCTTCTCCTGGACGAGATCGGCCACCTCCAGCAGTACGTGCACCTGAGTGCCCCAGCCCACGAGTGTCACCGCATCACCTACGAGCAGCGCAAATGTGTACACGCCACGCTCGTTTCACCTTACGCGCCGCACAGTGTCTCGCGATTACAGCTACGCTTGTGTGTCGCGGCTCTCTCCCCGGCTCCCGCCCCCTCGCGTATCCTGTTTCAGGACCGGTCGTCGCGTGTACTGCTCCGCCGATTGGATAATGAAAGGAGAATTACGACCGATAAATATTATATTCTGGAATGACCGAGCGAGTCGTTCTCGCACGAGGCACAAGCACGGCGGCATGATACCGTGCGCCCCGCGTTCGAATTATTAATAAGACCGACGAGGTAATCGACGAACCCAGCGGTGGAATCGCTTTATCGTTCCGTAAGGAATCAAATGCGGAAGGCCGAATGATACGGGGTCCCTGTTGAAGCGGGACGTGCCACCGTGCGCTGATGAAAGGGGTGACTTGAGGAAAGGGGTGCCGATTCTCGAGATGACCGCCTTGCAAAATTCGGAACTGTAGAGATAAACTCTGAAATTATAATTGAGGAAGCTTAGGAGCGACGGGGGAATACGAGCCAGTGGGTAATAAGAGCCAGTATAGTTTTAGCAATATTGTAAATCGGACGAAGACGTATTTCCGCTCGAAGGGATGCCTCCCCGCAATAATTATGCTGGGCATTTGTTTGTCTCGCTAATCGCGTTCGTACTGATGACAGAGAACGTTGTTTGTTACAGATGTTTTTTCTGTTATTTTTCGAAAATTTGCGTCGACATAGTAAATACAAAACCTTTGTCTATTATATTTTTTATTTAGGTTTAATTTGAATGATCCATAGATAAACTTTGTTGTGATAACTTCAATTTTGGGTTTATTTCAAATGCTATTCTGCTATTTTTACAGAAATAAAATAAGGGTCATAGGGGTAATTAGAGTCAAGTAGCTCCTTAAGTCAATTTACCCCACAAAGACTTTCAATAGTGACAGCTTTTTTTGCTAAAGATGCCAACTTGGAAAGGATTGGCACAGTTTGTGACACACCAAAGAAGTACTTAAAGACATGATTTTTGTAGCTAAGTGTGTCCACTCAATTAGAATTCGTTAAACATTAATCAAATCATTAAACTCGATTGTTGTACCGATTCTTATGGATCTCTAATAATTGTTGTACTTTTAGTATTAGAAGAGAAGATTTCAATCTTGTTTTTGGCTAAATAATTTGTTTTTTGTTCTGTGTGAATACCTGCGGCCAATGTGGGCCAAAACTGTTTTCTATTCAGGAAAATGTTATAGTTTATTTTGAGTTGATAGCACCCGAAGAAGGCTGCTCTTATGTAATTGTTTATTAATTGTTTAAAAAATTGCCAGTGGTTATAATATATATTTCAAGTGATTGATTAAATATCTTGACTTTTCATTAACTGGCTCTTATTTCCCCCATCTCCCCTATCACCTTCGCGAACTCCGTGTCCCCGAAACTTCGAATGGCGCGGTGGAAAGGATCTTTATCTGAATTTCGAAATGCCGCGCGAATTGGAGGTAAAACCCGAACAACAACTCACGCGTGGAATCTCACGCAAAAGGACAATCTACGCATCGACTATAAAGATTCACGTTTAACAAGCGGTTATTTATGAAACCCTTGAGATCGAAGTGAGCAGTTATCGAATCGTTAACGCGGACGCGTATCGAATTATTTATACCCTTAATTAATCGGCGTCCAACGACGTTGTAAATTTCACATGCTAGCTACCGACGATGAATCGGCGAAAGCCTCGCGACCCTCGACAAAAGTCATTACTACCGCAAACGTGGAAAAAGGATTGATTTATGCGTGGAGGACGACCGGAGTTGCCGAGACAGCATTGTTATGCAGTTGCGAGGTGAAACTTATCCCGCCGGTCCAGTCAGTCTTCCTGCACGCCTACCTTCTCTCACGACCTCAGCTTTGCCGATCTCTATCGTGTAATGATCTTTCGGCACCTGGTCGATCGCCGTGCGGTACAGAATTTTCGGTTCAAACATGATGCAGGGATCCGGCTCGTCTATGCAGCTCAACAAAAGGCCTTTCGCCTGCTTCGCTCCGCGGGGCATAACGATCTGAAAAAGACGTTCGGTCACATTTCATTACTCTTTTCCACACTCGCGCAATCAACGATTACGCTCAGGAATTCGCGAACGGGCGACCTTTCCTTGTGTCGAACGTATGCGTGTCGAGGAGCAAGGAACACAGTTTGGGGCGCAAAGAAAATGCAATCCTCCCAATGACGTGATCGGTGCTCTTATATCGCAACATTGGGAACAATGCTTCGGGGGGTAATACGAACGCTCGCAGTGAAATTTCTTTATGATTTGAGGAGTTGAAGAGGTAAACGGTGCAAGTTCCCATCCTGCACTGCAAAGAATATTAGCTCAATATTTTGCCAGTTCTGGTTAGTAAAGACTATTGTCACCTAATTATTATTATTTTATGTACACGAGCGCATATCTCCTCAGCATGTTGTGTCAATATATGTATATAAAAACCATCGAATAAAAAGATTTATAAACAAAATTATAACCGACTTCAAAAAAATAAAAATGCAGTAAAAGGTAAAAAATAATTTTTTCCTAATTTAATCTACCACTGTCAATTTTTTTAAGTCGGCGCCAGATTTACACAGTGCAAATGAAGCGTCGACATAAAAATATTCACAGTCGTAGATTAAATAAGGGAAGAAGTTACTTTTTACATTTTAGTGCATTTTTATTTTTTTAAGTCGGTTTTAATTTTTTTTTTATTGAGAATCAGAGTTTCCATTGACGTGAGACATTTTATTCGAAGCTTACTGTAGAATGTAATTCCACGGTGTTTCATTCCAGACACCCTATAAGGTTTGGAAGAAACATTTTGCTAAACTTTAATGCGCTTCTCTTCGTTCTCACGAGCCTGCGTGAAACCTGGAAAATAAGCGGAACGACTTAGAAGAAATAACGAGGGATGTTTACGCTTCGGGTAGGAAAGTTTAAAGTTTGGTGAAAATAGCTACACGGGCTGGTTAATCTTATTATTGCCAATGAATAAACCCGTTGGTACGTTCCGTTGCGTTCCGTCTTTGTTTCCGCGACGGACACGCTGCATCGAAGAGCGCGGCGAGGAGCGAGCGATGTTTCAGCTTCAGGAAATGTCGACGCGACGTTGCGCGCCGCTGTCCGTGTAATCGGGTTGTATAGTGTCGGTGGTCGCGCGGCGGTGTAGGAGGAAAACTTTCTTCATGCATACGTAGAGTACATGTGTCGTACAATATTCATGGAATCTCTTCCAGAAAGTTAAAAGCCAATGACTATAGCTAACGCGTGCCGCCGCGCGCGTAGCATATCCTTGAGCATAGAAATTCGCTCGCGATGCTTACATAAGTCGGTAGTTCCCTTGGGTATATCTTCCGCCAGTTGATTTCGTGATCGTATACTTTAGAAGTGTATCGACGAGAATGATGTATCGAATGATAATCGCGAAATGTTAAAAAAAATTAACAAAAATAAATTAGGGAAGGGAGACTGCCTGAAGCGTAGACTGTCTGACCATACACAGGGCAGGTTCTACTTCAAATCGTATACCCTTCGATTACTGACTATATTATAGCGTAACGTTGTTTCCTCCGGTACGTGGTGATGCAGACATCTATTGGGGAATACAAAAAGTAATACAGAAAGTACATCATATCGACGTCAGATAAAAATGATATGTGAGAAATGCACGCTATTATAGACGAAGTATGGTCTGTGGTGATCGAGAAGGGCCCTGTGTAGGGGGCGACAGGCGCGGGGAGCATTATATGCATCCTTATTTTTATGCAAAATGAAGCTATTTTCAAAATTTGCTGACCTGAAACATCTGTCTATTACACCGTGGTCTATCCTATAATTCATCGATGCTTAAACGTAGAGAGCGCAACAAAATCCCTCTCCTTACGATGTGGTATTTCAGTTTTTGTAATAAACTTCCATAAGATGTTAGACCTGTTCCATACTTTGGTTGCGTAAATATCTAATTATCTGTACGTTATTGTTATTAAGGTAATTAATTATTCATGTATGTAATGAATCACGTCATCATTCTTACACACCTTTAAACCTGGCGTATGGGCGAAATAGGCTTCTGGCATTTGCGAATGATAAAGTCCACCATGCCCAACAGCTCCACAAGGCGTTCGAAGTGTCAATTTACCACAGTCGAATTCTCCTCCACTCCGATATCGAAACTTGGCGGCTTCGTTTACCAGCTGCCGATAACATTGCAGAAATTAGCTAAAATAGTGCTTTTATATTCAACTTACCATACGAAACACTACGTAGTTGCGAAAAATATCCCTATACTTGTATTTTTGAAGAAACGAGAAATAACTATTATTTGGTTGATCACGATTGAACACTATACCTGATCAAAAGCGGGAAATATGTAATCCGCGAATTGAATTTCTGCGATGGCTGTAACACCGGCTACAGCTAATCCGATTCCAAAGCCAGCGATTCCTTGCTCACAGAGAGGTGTGTTGAAAACGCGGTCTTGCCCGAACTCTTTTTGTAGGTTAAGCGTGCATCGAAAAACACCTCCGAACCCGACATCCTCACCAAATATCACTAAACAACAAAAATGATTATTTGCATACTAATTGGCTATCAACAGAGACACATAAATTACCATTCTGTTAATAGCACAATCTTCTGACAATACTACACCTCCATTCTGCACCATTCATGGGTGTCCGGAGGGGGGTGCAAAAGGGGTAGCTGCCCCGTCCGCGGATTTGGAGGAAAAATTTTTCAAAATTGATTTTCATTAAGTTTATACTAAAAAAGGGAATATTTCTAAATTTCGATTTAAAATTTTTAATTAGATTGGCACTATAAAATGGGTTAAAAAAGCAAGAGGGATATATGATACAGGCTGGTCCGTTGATAATATAATCTCGAAATGGCGATTTTTCATGAAATAATATGTCAAAATTAAAATCAGGAATTTTGAGTCGGGGCTTTGTTCTCGAAATAAATCATTTTTATTACACATTAATTATGCGTATAACTGGCTAAGGATTTATAAGATGCAAAAATGAATTGAAATTGTATCGCAATAACTTTTTCTTCAACTAGTATTTGTTTCCTTGAAAATCGGTTTTAAAAGTCAATCGAGTATGCCTGCATTTTAGTAAGTACCTTAATAATTGTACACATGTGCACCTCTATTAATTATACTTTTTAAAATATACGCAATACTTAATATCGTTTATGATAAACATGTTTCTCATTGAAGTAAGAGTAATCCATAAATATCGCGTATTGAGAAATAGCATGTGCTACTACTTAGTAGCTGACGCAGTATATACATGCATACATGTATGTATTACAATAATCACGTTATCGCCTTTCGATGATAAGATAAAAAATAGTTTGTGCTTTCGTCAGAACGTAACGGAGCCATTCGTAACGTTGTTACTTTTACTCTTCTGCAAAGTCTTAATAGATTTTTCAATTTCTTTAAGTAATTGTCGATTGAGTAACATACATAAGTATAATTTATATATCATCTATAATTACACAGTACTCAGTTGACAAGAAAATTGTTGCTACCTGCATCAGGGTCTCTCGCTAGCGCGATTCGTAGTCCAC
Organism: Andrena cerasifolii; assembly: GCF_050908995.1. NCBI lineage: Eukaryota > Metazoa > Arthropoda > Insecta > Hymenoptera > Andrenidae > Andrena > Andrena cerasifolii. The sequence continues at coordinate 8,727,702 of NC_135124.1, read as the reverse complement.
TATTTATAGCTTGATACATATTCATCGTTTCGGTCTCATCTGAAATAAAATGATTGATGTGAAGCCATTTATTCCTCTTTCCCGATCAATTTCTCCCGTTTACAATATTTTGCCACAAATTCCACGTGCCCGCATTCAACACAGATTAATAACCGATGCGCGGAAGTGTGCGTACGCATCTTTAACGCGCGCTGGCAGGCACTTAGAAAAGTCTGCTTCCTATTCGATTTTCTTATCCAAAATTCCTCCTCGTCAAGTTTGTTCGACACATTTTTAGTTCAATCGCGCCGTATAGCAATTAAAGAAACTCTTGCACTTACCGGCGGTGTCCGTGATTTTATCAGGATAATACGTGAAATGTATCTGTCTGGCATTTTCGCGTCGCACATATCTGGGATTGGAAACCAGAGTCACACGAGTGTTCAACAACCGCGTGCACAATTTACTGAGCACCATCGTGAATATGCGCTACTTGCAAGAGAGCGCGATGATAATGCGGGTGCGTTATCTCCTCCTCGTTATTTACATACAATATGGTATTTTTGAACGCGCGCGGCCCCGTACTCGACCCAACTCGAATTTCGTAAACAGCCTGGCTCGCGATACGAGCGCCTCTACAAGCGTAACAACAACGAGTTTCCATGCACTTGCTTATGCACACGCTCAGTGGCGGATTTAACAGGGCCACTGATGAGCAGCCCAAGGCCCCATCTCCAAATAAATTATAATTAGATCCAGGTATCCAACCACAATATTTTTTTCTGTACTACTACACTTACAAGGAGAATCTCCCGGATGTCCACCTTCGATTGCTTTGAATTTTGGATATATTTTAGAGAACCGAAAAATAAGATACACGTGTTTTTTTTATTGCGAACCGTTTTCATATTTAGGGGATGAAACCACCCCTCAAAGTTATAAGATTTTCAGGTGTTGGTCTCCGATTGCTTTGGTTTTTGGATATGTTTTAGAGGACCGAAAACTAAGATATACGTGTTTTTTTATTGCGAACCGTTTTAATATTTAGGGGGTGAAACCACCCCTCAAAGTTATAAGATTTTCAGGTGTTGGTCTCCGATTGCTTTGGTTTTTGGATATGTTTTAGAGGACCGAAAACTAAGATATACGTGTTTTTTTTATTGCGGCCCGTTTTCATATTTAGGGGGTAAAACCACCCCTCAAAGTTATATGATTTTCAGGTGTTCGTCTACGATAGCTTTGATTTTTGGATAATTATGACGCAAAGGAAATTTATATGAAGTTTTACTCTTCACAATTTTATAAGCCTTATGAACTTTGATGAGTGGTTTCACCCCCTAATCGGAGGCGGACACCTGGGAGACTCTCCTTGTTAGTCCGTTTTTAGTAAACTACCTCTTCATTTTCCCGAAAAAGTGGGTGCCTCAGAACTTTTGCCACCTGAGCCTTTTTCCTTAAATCCTCCACTACACATGATTTTCAATCTTATGTAATTACGCCTACCCCTACTCCTGTGCCGGTCTACGACTAGACGGCTCGTAGAGCACCATGTAGCAGGACGTACATGCACTTCCAAAAGGCGTATTAAATATGAACTTTTTAATTATTGCTGCTACGTGTGTTTCGACAAGTTCGCTGACTTTAGTTACAAGAAATGAACCCAGACCCCAGGCTAGCCATCTGGCGACAAATCGTAAAGCATCGGGTGGATAAGAGTGTTGAGAGAACGAACGATCGGCTGTTTTATGGATCGATTGCTCTTTCCCACTAATCCTTCTTGAGCCTATGCATCAGCACTGTCTGGTCCCTGTCTTCTTGCGTTTGATCTGCGTCACCCCAGCCCCACAGTTCATGGCTGCCGTCACCGGTTCTCTTCACCCTTTTCTGCACCAGGTCTCTGGGTACCACTTTCAGATCGTACGCCCAGCCGATCTTCGCGAAAATGTCAATGAACGCTGTCGTCACAGTGAATCCGTTGTTGCCCAGCTCGGACGTCTTGTAGTCCCACGGGAACACGTGGTGATAATTGTGCCAGCCCTCCCCGAAAGTAAAGACGTTTGCAACCATGTTGTCAGAGGGTTCGATGAACCTGAAATTAGCGATGGGTTCGTTAAAGTAATCGAATTTCCATTGTTAATGCGTGGGTTAGGCTTATCCCTACTTCATGCAAGCTGAAGGATATAAATTTTTAGCATACTAACTTGTCATATGGCCTGTTTCCAAATTTATGGCCCGCAGAATTGATCAGCCACGAGGCGTTCACAAATAAAACAAAACGCAGAATCCCGGGAACGAAGAAAGCATTCGACCACGTTTCGTTCCAGCATAGAACTGGTACAGCAGTTGGTATAATGAAAGCCAGCAAGGGCATCAGGACTATGTAATACCTGTAAACATATTAGAAACGATGTTAAGTCAAATGACAGAATTAGAAATGTAAGAATTTGTAATTAATTAAATATTTACGAAAAACTGTGGCCTATAAAATTACGAAATTCGATTATTGAATTTCCACACATTGAAAATTGATTTTCTTCGAAAATGTTACTCGACTGTCTTACTTTATTTTTCCTCGAAGTATTCCCTTAGGTAGAGAAGTGCAAACCAAAGAACCGAAAATTGTGCCTACCTTTTCTGGAACGCAAGTACGGGGTTTTTCTGCAGATCATTAATATCTATTTCTTTGCCTTTCTCCTTAACGTCCGGATGCCTTCTACACAACACCCAACCAATATGCGCAAAAAAGAATCCTCTCGTTGGATTATGGGGATCTGCATTTGTCTCGCTATATTTATGATGAAGTCTATGATCCCTGGCCCAGTTAATTGCAGAATACTGTAAAAAAAAACAAAGAATTAAATTAAGTGCATTTGATTGGAATTACATTATACTATTGTATATAACATATTTTGTAGAGTTCCTTTCCGCTAACAGAAGTAACGCTTATAGAGTTTAGAAAATACAAAACATATATAATTAAAGGGGTGGGGAGAACATTTACGGTTTCGATTTCAATTTATCCAGAAGATTTGTACTCATTTTTTTTTAACTTTATAAATAATTGATTTTTACATTTCAGATTTATTCGAAATATTCATGTACTCATTTCGGTACATTTCATTACCTACTCGAATTTATTTCAAGTCGATTTACCGACCATACGATAACCAGTTGCTTGCAATTTCGTCTGAACTGTCTATTTAACATTATACAAAATAATTTATTAATTCCAATGATATCGAGAAGATGATAAGTATAACTGACATTTATTATACGACTCGTAACGATTGTAGAACCGATTAAAATAATTTCATAAGGGAAGAATCATGATATTGGGGTTCCATGGAGTATTTCAATTAGGTTGCCTGCCGCCTGATTGATGACCGTCTTTTTGCTCGCTCTTGTGTGACAGGATCATCATATGGTCCATATGACGATCACAAATTTCTTTATGGAAGAATCCGTTCACTTACTTGGAAGGCTATGGTGTTAAGGATCATCAATAGGACCTGGAGCGGCCACTTTGCTTTGTAGGCTTTGTGTGACCATAATCTGTGAGCACCAGCTGTGATTCCTATGCCACTTAATATGTACAGGCTGAGTGCTGCAAGTAACAGAAGCACGAAGAAAATAACATGTGCAATGTTAGTTATGATTACTCAAGTGCAAACCGTTTAAATGTTTCATAGGGTTGTAACGTAATAAGGATACGACGATTTTCACTGAATTATGTTTCAGAACCACATTCATCCTAATATCTGGCGACACCGCCGAACAGAGTCGACGGAAGCCCCCATGCACCCAACAGGTGGTTTCGAAAGCACCCTCTTCCAAGCAAAAAAATTATGTTTTAGTTCAAAGCTCAGTTCAAGCTCAACTGGTTCTAAAACATAATTTTTCGCTAGGAAAAGGGTGCTTTCGAGAGCACCTGTCGGGTATATGGGGGCTTCTTCATTTTCACAAAAAAAAAATTTTTTTTTATAAAATCGGGATTTAAATTTCGGACGAAGCCGAGGTAGCAACGCTAGTTTTCTTTATAAAACAAGTAATTAGCCAGACGAAAGCTGCTCGTATCAATGACACGTCGTTAGAACTGGTTGCACTGGTATTAAATTTGTACTTTAGCATTTCTTCAAAATTTACCATCGAAATATTAATGTTGCTCACCAAAGGCGGCTGTCATCAGTTTGGCGGAAGTGAAGAGGATGTATGCCCCGTAAAGTGCAGCAAGATGAAAGGACCCGTAGATAATCACAGCGGCCCAGATGATGCTCCTCTCGTATTTCTCCTTCGGCGTTTCCATCTTCACATTTTCCTGGGGTGTCTCGTCTTCGAATGGCACGCCCGTCGGGGTACTTGCGACATTTGGCGGCATTGTTGCTTTATTCCAGAAAACAATGGTACACACGCACGCATATTATATTAAACTTTACCATTAACATAAAATGCTACGAGTGATTGAGGCAAATAGTGACCTGGATATTTCATCGAGAAACTGGGGGAATCTAATATTCGTTCACACGTATAATGGAATGTCACAACTATGGAATTCCACTTGTCTTATTTAAATATTTTATATGGACGTATAAAGTTGTTACGAGCCGAGGCAGAGAGCAATTAGATTCGCGGCTTCGAGCGGAGGATTTGTGATTGTTTGAATGTTCGTTAGTAGCGGTGCCTTGATATCACCGGGAGCCGCTAAGAAAAGATAGTTTAGCCTCGTAACTTCATAATGCGATACACCTCGAGGGGTTGAAATGCATTTCTGTGGGTTTGTCTCACACTGGAAATTCAAATATTGACTGGATGCTAATAAAGAAATCTGACTAAGAAATAACAACATATGTTCTATAAGTTCGGTGTTCGCAATTGGTAGAGTTTATTTGACGCTGTACCGAAATCCACCTCTCGGGGTTAACGCACTGAGAAACGCGGGCGTCTCAAAGAAGAATAAGTTTAATTTAAACTAATGCTTAACAGCCATGTTACGTACTGTATGGTTATTCCATATAATTGCTCAAAAGGAAATAGAACGCGACCTCGCCAAGCTTCTGTCTTAAATGATCACCCGAGTATGCATTCGTGGTTCCTTTTATACTACAAAATTGGGCGCAGAAAGCGGTGCGGACATGCGCGTGCCGTCAATTGAATATCAGTTTCCTTGAAAAACCTCGGCTGTATCACACCACTGCAGGATGTGATGACCCTACCGGGTCACGTGCATTCCAAAGAAATTCTGACTGTTTATAAACACGGGACCGGCTGGACGCTGTATTCGCCTTGCGGTCAGCCGAAATGTTCAATCTGTTTCTTTCGTTCCAGTCCTTGCGTGACGTCGAAGCTCATAGCTTACCACATGGCTGAATTTGTCGTGACAGTTGCTTTCATATGGTGTGCCAAAATATATAGTATTTCATTTAATGAACAGAAGGGCACCTTCGTTTCACGGAAAATATTGCGAACTCCAGAAAATTATGCTGGGTATAAAAGCCAGTGAAAGTTGTCCTCTTTCACTGTCTCAAATACTTACAACTTGTTACTGTAATTCACCATTTGAACTGCGTTAAAAATAGTCGAGTTTACATGGTATTTGGTGTCTTTTAATCGGGAAACTGCCAGGAATCCATTTCTGTCACTGGCAGTGAAATTAATTATACACCCCCACATGAAACTTTGATTTCCATATTTCTAAAACTCCGGAAAACTTGCTGTTCATTTGTCACTGATATCTTTAAGGTATAACCCCTTAAAGGGGTTCCTGTTGGAGGCGAGGCGTTGAAATCTAATGCAATAGGCTTACACCCTTCGCGATTTTCGAAACAATGAGATTCGCTAAATTAAATCGGATTTGCCGAAATAAAATTTTGCTATCAAAGCCACGTTGTTGCGACGTTCAGAAATGTCTGTAGGATTTCTATTTGGTCAAAGAAAAGTTTATAAAAATTCATGGAGTCATTTATTGCCTTGAATTTGCCATCAGCAGATTCGCCAGGGGTTTCATAAAAATCCATAATTTATTTTGAATACCATTAATAATTGTGAAATATTGCGCAACTAATGGAAATAGTTCATTATTTTTTGGTGCTTCTGCTAGCAAACAGTAAAACAGATTTTCGATGTCTAAGATATCAATAATGCTTTATATATGTAACGTATGGTCTTAAAACTTTGGTCACAAATGTTTCCATTTTTGTTCTTGCTAAATGCATATTAGTACTAAAGAAGCTCTATTCAAAACCATATCTTAAGTTTACTTAGATTTTATTTAGTTTCCTTAATGTTTTATTATTAACAGTTAATACAAACAGAAAGATGTAAATTGTTTATGCGATGTACGACCTCTTTAAATCCTAATATATTATTAATATAGTATCACTAAGTAACGATTAATCATTTAGAACTGGTTTTGTACGTCTATGTCTGATCTCTAATGAATTTTTCGCCTATGTCTGACATATGAGTGTTCCTTCTACTGTGGCTGACTAAGCATTGATATTCCTACTTGAAATTACTATTACACTATCGTTCATACTACATATTCGCAAATGCCACGGGAACTATCGTGTTAATCACTTTTTGCGAATTTGTTGATATATTTAAAAAAACATTTATGCGATTCTTACACCAAAAATTATTAATTACAGAAACACCGATTTACACGTATTAAATACACTTACGTCAGTTTACTTGAGTTTAATTAATTTTCTTTGTACTTTAAATCTTAGTAAATTACGTTTATTATTTGAATTGATAAAGATGTCTGAAACTTAGTTTATTGGAAACTTAGTGTATAAAGAACTTGATTCGTAACATTAAAAGTAAGGATAAAAATCCAGAAACATATTGTATACATATATTAACAGCTACTTCCTTATAATTTTCTCAAAGTTAGAAGAGTCATCAAAGAAATAAAAATTCAACTGAATCGAAAAAGGCCCGAAGAACGTGGCAGGAGTATATCAGAGGCAGGAGTGGACAAAAATGGAATAAATATTTTTTTATATTCTTCATTTGTGGCAGAATAAAGTGCAATAACTTTTAGACCCATACATTGTATACTTTTTTCTACAAACAGTCATAAAAGTTAGCTATGTTTTCGCGAAATTTGGCGGTGAAGTGCCCTTTAGCCTACGTATCACCACTGTCTGGTCCTTGTCTTCTTGCGTTTGATCTGCGTCACCCCAGCCCCACACTTCATGGCTGCCGTCACCGGTTCTCTTCACTCTTTTCTGCACCAGGTCTCTGGGTACCACTTTCAGATCGTACGCCCAGCCGACTTTCGCAAAGAAGTAAATGAACGCTGCCGTTGTGTCTAATCCGTAGATGCCCAGCTCGGACGTTCTGTAATCCCACGGGAACACGTGGTGGTAATTGTGCCAGCCCTCACCGAAAATGAAGACGTTTGTAAGCATGTTGTTAGAGGGTTCGATGAACCTGAAATTAGCGATGAGTTCGTTAAAGTAGCGCTACTTTTCTATTGTCCCTGTTATACATATATTTGAAGAGAGAAAAATGTTCGATTAATCGAACCGCCAAGCTGGAATTCGTCGCTCGATGATCCTCCTAATACAGCGTTTCCCAAATGTTAATATCAAGTGTAATAAAGCGATTTGTGGCAGCAGAGCGTGTCGCCGTCACTTTGCATCGTTGTGAAGCTCCCGCCAAAAGGAATAGAACACTAATTGTAAGTACTACCCTTCTCAACTTGAATCAAGCTGCGTGATCAGATTCCAGAAAAATCGATAAGTTTAAATAACACATGAAGAAATAACAAAATCAGTTTTCCTGTAAATTTGTGTGTGAGAGCTATATATCTAAATAGTAAATAAGGATAAATTGCAATTTAGATTTTTGCATTGTGAAAGAGTGATTATATTTATCTCTTACTCGACTAAACGCATATTAAAAAGATAATAACTTAAACATTGTTAATGCGAGTTACTTCATGCGAGCTGAATGATATAAATTTCAAGCCATACTAACTTGTCGTATGGTCTGTTTCCAAATGTATGGCCTGCAGAATTGACCAACCACACGGCGTTCCAGAAGGAAACAGAACGCAGTATCCCGGGAACGAAGAAAGCATTCGACCACGTTTCGTCCCAGCATAGAACTGGTACAATAGTTGGTATAAAGTAACACAACAGGGGCATCAGGACTATGTAATACCTGTAAACGCATTAGGAAAGCTGTTAAGTCAAATAACAGTTTATATCTCGCATGAAAGCTAAATATAGCGGTGGATAAAAGTGTTTGCATGCCGCCAAAGCTAAAATAATATGTGTTAGAATTTGACTTAATATTATTATTACACTTATGATCGCGGAATTCGAATATTGTATTTCCACACATTCAGAATTGTTTTTCTTTTACTCGAAATGTTCCCTTAGGTAGAGGAGTACAAACCAAAAAACCGAAGATTGTGCCCACCTCTTCTGGAACGCAAGTAGAGGATTTTTCTTCAGATCATTAATATCGATTCCTTTGCCTTTCTCCTTGACGTCCGGGTGCGTTCTACACATCATCCAACCCATATGCGCATAAAAGAATCCCCTATTTGGGTTATGAGGATCTGCATTTGTGTCGCTATATTTATGATGAAGTCTATGATCCCTGGCCCAGTTAATTACAGACCACTGTCGAAAAAAAATCAGAAAGAATTAAGTTGGGGCTAATTGCATTCTAATTATTCTATATAAACATCGAAGACAACTCATTGATTGATGTGTCGCTTAAATTCACTCTTAAAGTGTTTAGAAATGTGGTAGGCAAGGAGAATATTTACGGATTCGATTTTAATTTAACCAGAAGAATTGTACTCCTATTTCTTTTTTATTGTATAAATGATTGACGTTTATTTTTCAGTCCCATTAGAAATATTCGCGTACTTATTTTGGATCGAGTATTCGAGTGTATTTCAAGTCGAATCCTTACTTGGAAGGTGGTGGTTTGAAGGATCATCAACAGGACCTGCAGCGGCCACTTTGCTTTGTAGGCTCTGTGCGACCATAATCTGTGAGCACCAGCTGTGACTCCCATGGCACTTGATATGTATAGGCCGAGTGCTGCAAGCAACAAAAACATGAACAAATGAATATGTGCAAATGTGTTTAAATGTTTCATAGAGTTGTAACGTATTCAATAATAAGGATAGGCCTAGACTGATAGAGACCGTCACCCTGTTTAGGAATAGAACAATTTCGAAAGTAGAATTTATATTAACGACTCAGTGCGAGCCAACATGATGAAATTTTCCGACATTTTCTATTTGCTACGTCTGTATATATCGTATTCAATCCCTTCAATAATCTTTTTTAGAAATAGGTACGAAGTATTTTGCATAGCCTAATAATTTCAGGTATAACTGTTCCCCAGGTATTCTGAGCTGATCCCAGGGAAAAATAAGAACTGTCAGCGAAACTTGGAAACTGATCCTGATTCTTCCTTAAGACACTAACACGAAAATCTAAGAGCAACTTCAGGTGGATAATCTTACGCCTCGTTATTCTAGATCTAGATGATTTATAATCAATTTTTTATAAAACATGTAATTAACCCAACGTAAAGTACTCGTATCAATGACACTTCGTTAGAGTTCGTTCCACTGATAGTCGGTTTGTACTTTAACATTCCTTTAAACGTTACCATCGAAATATTAATGTCGCTCACCGAAGGCGGCTGTCATCAATTTGGCGGAAGTGCAGAGGAGATATACTCCGTAAAGTGCAGCAAGATGAAAGGACCCGTAGATAATCACGGCGGCCCAGATGATGCTCCTCTCGTATTTCTCTTTCGGCGTATCCATCACTCCATCACTATATGTCGCCATTCTTGCTTTATTCCTGAGGACATACGTACGGAAAAATGTTACACCCCAGGCTTACTTTACTTTTATTCGAAATATTCTCTTGTCTCAGTTATATCAAGAATTATGCATCACTCCTCCCAATATAGCACCGCGCAGATAATAACGAACTGATTACTAAAAACCGTGCCCCTAAAAAAAAATTAAACAATCGCTCCAAGTTTTAACAGTTATTTTATGTCCGATTAATAAAAGATCTGGAGGATCATATATTTTTGAACTGATAATTAAAGGTGAAATATAAAAGTTAGGAATATATTTTTAATTAGCAGATAAAGTGCTCCGAATTGCACTTTGCGACACACTTGCGATCAGTTGATGGGTCGACGACGAAGTTTCTTTAGAACATGGAATTAACTGAACGTAAACTACTCGTATCAATGACACTTCGTTAGAATTAATTCCACTGTTAGCCCAGTTTCTACTTCGACATTTCTTCAAAATTATCATCGAAATATTAATGTCGCTCACCAAAGGCGGCTATCAGTTTGGTGGAAGTGACAAGGAGGTATACTCCGTAAAGTGCTGCAAGATGAAAGTACGTGAGGGAAATCACCATGATCCGGGTGAAGCGCCTCTCGTACCTATTCCTCTTTCGGCGTTTCCATCACTACATTTTCCTGGAGCATATCGTCTTCGAATAGCACACCCCTCGGGGTGCTTGTGACATTTGGCACCGTTGTTGCTTTATTCCTGAAAATAAACGTACACACGCAAGCACATTATATTAAACTTTTTCCTTTAACGTACGATGCTAGGAGTGATTGAGAAAAGGTAGCGACGTGAATATTTCGCCCTGAAACTAGAGGAATGTAATATTTGTTCCATTTTTGTTCCATAGAATGTCACAACTATAGATTAAATATTTTCTACGAACGCCAGTTTTCTTATTTAAAAATTTTATTTGGACGTATAAAGTTGTTACGAGCCAATGCAGGGGGCAATGAGATTGGCTGCGATCAGAGGGTTTATGGTTACTTTAGAGTTTATTAGTAGCGGTGCCTGGTTATCAACGGGAGCCGCTAGGAAAAGTTAGTTTAGTCTGAGGAATGCGCGGGTCTAAAAGTGGAATAAGTTTAAAGTAATGCCTGACAACCATGTTACGTACTGTATGGTTATTCCATATAATTGCTCAAAAGGGATTAGAACGCGACCTCGCTAAACTTCCGTCTTCTAAGCGCGCTAAACATCAAATGAACACCCGAGTATGCATTCGTGGTTCCTTTTATACTACAAAATTGGGCGTAGAAAGCGGTGCGGACATGCGCGTGCCTTCAATTTAATATCAGTTTCCTTGAGAAACCTCGGCTGCGTCACACCACTGCAGGATGTGATGACCCTGCCGGGTCATGTGCATTCCAGAAAAATTCGGACTGTTTATAAACACCGCGAAATTTTCAAGCGAGCGATGATATTGAATTTCTAAAGGAACCCAATGCCGGTGGCATTGAATGTTAACGAATCAAAGGTGCATGTAAATAAGTTAAAGTTAGCTTGCATAGGGGTGGGTCCGGTTTAAAACTTGTATGTGGAAGAAGAAGGGTTTTTTGTTGCGTTAGACTTGTCCTATTCGTTGAAATGTATTTTTATTTGTAATTGCATGCGTCTTGTTTTAATCAAAATACCTTTTTTTAATAAGGGTGGAGATGGTGTTGTATTATCGTCAGAGTAAGAACTATAAGGGCGCGAAGTTTGAATTGAATGTATACATGGTTGAATGTAGTAGGAAAAGGAATTAGGGTGAAATTTTGCACCCGGTAATAAAAATAAAACATTGCAATGTAATTACTATGTAGCATGTAACTAAAGTTGTATACTATTTATTTTAACAGATATTCGTTTCAATACCGCGGGCCTTGCAGAAGTACAGGTGGAAAGTACCAAACAACGAGACGCGCAACTTTCGTATTAATAACAATAAGCCACGGTGTCGTCATTCATCAAGAATTATTCATTATTAATTCGTTTCCGAGGGAAAACATACGTTTTAAGTTACAGCACCAGTGGTGCGCTGCGATAAAATCCGCGCGCACCGTCAGTGACGTTTTCTGGCCGGGACAGTCGGTTAGATCAAATCTAAAGTCCTCTGGGGAGACAACCACAAGCGCCGTGTGCCCTCTACTGGCATTTGCATGACTTTACACTTTCAGCAACAGCCCGTAGATGGCGGATATATCGACATATGTGAGAAATTAAAAAGTGTAATTAGAGTATAATTAAAACAAAAGGAAAATCGCCACACTGGGATTTGAACTCTCGACCTCGTGATTGTGACTCATGCGCTCGGGTTCTGGAAATGAGGAATGTTGGCGAATAGAGCCGAGCAGACAACCGACACGGGCAGGAGTAGGGATATGTTTGTTTGTACTGCGATAAGAGGAAAGTGGGTGAGGTTGGTGCATATATGCATATGTAGAACGGCGGAAGACTAATCGCACGTCACTCAGCTGCAGCGGTTTTCGGTAACACGAATTAGATCGTTAAGGAAAAAATCAAACTGTGAAAAAGGTTTGCAAGTTAATAATTTTCAAATTTTTATTTTACTGAGATATTAAGGATGTTGTTCCGAATGGCCACAGTGGTCGATCGACACGTGGTTTGACGGGAGGAGTGGGAAAGCTGTGTGGGCCCGAAATCTAAAATTGAGGGGCCCAGTGGAAAACAGGCCCATGTCACCGTTTCATGATTTTTTTATGATTCTTTTACCTCAAAATTGTCGTAGGGTAAACCAACCAGTGAATGACCGAATTGTTGAATCTATGGACCTTTGAGATTAATACTCGAATATATTTATGTATAACAACAAAACAACTGTTGAAATTGCATTTAAATTTATTTTTCTTGAAATTTCTATAAAAAATATAGGATATTAAAAGTGCAACTATACTCCATTTATAAACATATAATAATGTTTAAATTTATAATTGACATGGAGCACCCTACATATACTGAGGCTGCTATCGCTATTATATTATCGGCTATTCCACACTTGACAACTACTACAACGAAAACAGTTGACTAATAGGGTTTGTATAGGCGGACTTCAATGCATTGTACTCAAAGTGTTTTTACTAATATGTATCTCGGAAACTAATATATACCCGAAACTACAATTTTAGTTTTAGGGTCCACATACCACCCTCCCGCCCATCCTCGTGTCGATCACCCACTGTGGCCACGCGAAAGTACAGCTGAAACCAACAAATATTGTTTATATTCCATAATGCATTGATTTTTTTTAGCGAATAGATAATAGTGTTTGTAAGAAAGTCCGATGTACGCGAATTTGAATTGCGTCCCTGAACGTTGGCCTACCGTTCGGAAAAACAAACGCTGGGACCGTCCGTGGGGGAAAGTTGAGGAACTCCCAGACGTCATGGCAGCGTCGCAGAAGCAGAGTTGGGCAAAAAGTATATCTAAATAAAAATTTCAAATAACGAATAAAAGATAAAAAAAATCTTATTCCTTATTCGAGGCACGAATAATCAATGTTATCTTTATTCGAACAGCAACGAATGCGAATGAGCTTATTTTCTATGAGAGTTTATCCGACGAATAAAAATAATTTTTTTATTCGAAGAGAGTTTCATCCATTGCGTGGAATAAATTTTTCATCCGTAGCTTTATCCTTTATTCGAAGCCATCGAATAAAATTCGTCAGCGTTGGTGTGTTTATTCAAGCCACCGAGCGTCGAGCCCGGCCGAACAGTGAGCGCCGCACAGAGGACCAGCGGCGCGCGGTATCCTGGGGCTTTCGAGACTGATCCATGCGTTATCTTACAATGAAGTTTTCCCAATGTATGTAAACGTAGTAGTATGTAAACATAATACAAAAGCGGAAAATCTTCACCAAGCCGCTGACTTGTAAAGAAATCCACAAAATGTACGCATGTCCCGAGCGTTCGAAAGGGTATATCCCCTTAAGACGTCTGAAGACGAATGAATTTTACATCTTTTAAAATGCAACGGTTTCCTTGCCGTTGTTTTGCATATCTTCATTCGTTCAGAGACAATGTCTTGACAGTTTAACCCATTCGAGTGTCTAGAATGCATGCGACCCGGGGGGTCGTCGCTTCCTGCAGTTTTGTGACGCAGCTGAAGTTTTCCCCATAAAACTGATATTTAATTGGCCCGCCTGTCCCCACCACATTCTAAGTTCAATTTTCTAGCATAAAACGCTAGTTTAGTGCGCTTAAAAGCCAGAGGCTTAGCAAGATCGGGGTCCATTCCCATTTGAGTAATTGCACAGAAGAACCATACGGTACGTAACAATTGCTGCTGGCATTAGTTCAAACATATTCCCCCTTGGACCCCCGAATTTTTCAGTGCATCAAACCCGAGAGGTGGACTTCAGTACCGCGACAAATACACTCTACCAATTGTAAAGACCGAGCTCGTAGAATATACGTTTCTTACACATACGTTCTAACTTCGTTAGAAACCAACCAATATTTCAATTTTCCAGTGCGAGATAAACCCACAGAGATACATCTGAACCGCTGGAGGTGTATCACGTTAAGGAATCACGAGGCTAAGCTAACTTTTCCTAATGAATCTCATAGACAAATCTCCCTGTCACTACTTTTCCCAGTAACTCGTAGGCTTGTGCGTTAACGAAGAAGTTCAATTTACTGTGTGCACGTTTGTTTTGCAGAAATTAAGCAAGATGCCGCCATATGTGACAAATACCTCGACCGGTGTGCTGTTCGAAGACGATACGCTCGAGGAAAATGTAGCGATCGAAACGCCGAAAGAGAAATACGAGGTCCGCATCGTCTGGAAGAACGTGATTGGCTTCGCGTACCTACATCTTGCAGCACTTTATGGACTATACCTCGCCTTCACTTCCGCAAAATTGATAACAGTCGTCATTGGTGAGCGACATTGACACGTGTAATTTACGTTGGGTTAATTGCATGTCCTATAGAAGTTTGATGAGAAATCATCTCGATCTAGGATAAGGAGGCGTAAGATTATCCAACCGTTGTGACGCGTAGATTTTCGTGTCACTGTCTCAAGGAAGAATCAGTGTCGGGTCCTCGATTTCAATGACAGTTATTATGCAACTTTCTGTGCAAGTAGAAAATTGCAGAATGTTCTTTTTCGTGGAATATATCGAGAACGGTGAGAGATATCTAAAATAAGTTTAAACAAAAGTTGCATCTTTCTTTATGTCCACAAAACTGCGCAGAAGTAATTATCGAATTAAGGATTGATGTTGGGGATAACTTGAGAAGTTTGGATTTTTCTATAATTATTTTTACGTCCATTTTCTTAGGCACGCAACCATTACTAAGGCCCGGTGCGGACGAGCGGTTTGCGGCAGTTTGCCGTCGCGGCAACCTTCCGCGCGCGTTTTAGCAGAACATAAATTTATATGATGCTAAGTTTTGCGGCTACTAAGCGGTATGTTAACGTTCGTTTCGGCGAACGCACGTATTGCTTCACCGCGAACGAACGCAGCGGCAAATTGCCGCAAACCGCTCGCCTGCACCGGGCCTTGCGGTACATGAGTCACGGTTGTTGATTTTAGAGTGAAAAGGGAAAACTTCTTTTTAGAATTTAGGCTGTAGCGATGTGTACCTATGTATCTGCAGCTTATATTGTTTTCTTCATGCTTTTTTTTATTTGCAGTAGTCATCACGCACTTGATCAGTGGCATGGGAATCACAGCTGGTGCTCACAGATTATGGTCACACAAAGCCTACAAAGCAAAGTGGCCGCTCCAGGTCATATTGATGATCCTTAACACCATAGCCTTCCAAGTAAGCGAACGGATTCGACTTGAAATACACTCGGATACTCGATCCAAAATAAGTACGCGAATATTTCTAATGGGACTGAAAAATAAACGTCAATCATTTATAAAATGAAAAAGAAATAGCTCCTTGCCTACCACATTTCTAAATACTTTAAGAGTTTCTCCTGATTGCCGAAAGAAACTCCATGAAGTATCAATGTAACTCAGTCAAAATTTAAGCGACACATCAATGAGCTGCCTTCGATGTTTATATAGAATAATTAGAGTGTAATTAGCCCTGATTTAATTATGTCTGATTCTTTTTCGGCAGGATGCTATAATTGAGTGGGCCAGGGATCATAGAGTTCATCATAAATATACCGAGACAAATGCAGATCCTTCTAACGCAAAGAGAGGATTCTTTTTTGCACATGCTGGTTGGCTAATGTGTAAAAAACACCCGGATGTGAAGGAGAAAGGCAAAGGAGTCGATATTAGTGATCTGGAGAAAAACCCGGTACTTGTGTTCCAGAAAAGGTAGGATCGTTTTTTCATCAACTTCATGCATATGTTTGGTAACTGCACAAGAAAGATGATTTCCATGGGTTAAATCTTAATCTTTCTGATGCTGTGGATGCATATCCGCGTTCAGTGTGTGCGAGGGACGCATATAGCAACTGGAGGATTTCCGCATGTGGCACTAAAAGGATTAAGAAGCTCACGAACGAGTTTGGAAATTGATTAAAAATGTGACATACAGTGGATGAAAATGATATTTGTACAGTAGGGTAGCTATATCGAAAGAAATTATAATTGCCAAACGAGTAATTTTATTAGTGGAGGGACTGTTTAAGTCTTTGTTGGGGGCACCGTTTTTAGTGAACACTTCTTTATTGTCTGAACGGCGCTATACAGATAGGAGAGTAAAAGCTTTAACTCTCGCATTTCTTTCAAATTCTAACACATACATATTATTTCAGCTTGGCTGACGTGCAAACAGTTTTATCCTCCACTATATTTAGCTTTTGTGTAAGAAATAAATTGTTATTTAACTTAACATCTTTCCTAATCTGTTTACAGGTATTACATGGTCCTGATGCCCCTGTTGTGTTTCGTTATGCCAACTGTTGTACCAGTTCTATGCTGGAACGAGACATGGTCGAATGGTTTCTACGTTCTCGCGGTTATGCGTTATATTATCACACTGAACGCCACGTGGTTGGTCAATTCTGTAGCCCATCTCTATGGGAACAAACCATATGACAAGTTAGTATCGCTTAAAATTTATATCATTCAATTTGCATGAAGTACGGATAAGCCTAACCGACGCATTTACAATTTTTAAGTTTTTTTTTTTTAATATGCGTCTGCTACTGAATTAACCAGACAAATTAACAAAAAATGCCATTTTTCCATGTTTTATTTAAAAGTATCGATTTTTCTGGTATCTGAGTAGGTACCTACATTCCTTATAACAAATTGCATAACATTGCCATTCAAACCGTTTTTACACATCTAACAGTTTTCGAGGTAATCGAGCATATAAGTTTCTTGCCCCAACTTCGAGGGCTGTTTTCACCCCTTTCGCATGGATGATGGCAGCTAAAAAGACTGCTTTCTTGCAAATCCATATTAAAATCGGCGATTGTCACTTACGGATGTTCCATTGTTAGATTATGTAGTATCCCAATGTTTACCTTCTTAAAGTTTTAGGAGATAAGTTCAAGCAGGCATACTTGCGTTGAAATTGAGTAGCACATTGCAATATTGAAATTTAAATATTTCCTAAACAAATAGTTTAGCTGAATAAATAGCTTAATACTTTCGCGTACGAAATGGTGAGCTGGATCGCTGGGTCTATTAAAAAATAAATGATTCCATTTAAAAGAACAAACGAGAGGTTTTTCTACTATTCAACTCCTTTTGGCGAGAACTTTACAACAGTCTGCAGGAATGCCGGCACTTTCTGTCGCTGCGGAGTTTAATTTTAACATTTGAGAAACACTGTCTTAGAAGGATCATTCTAATTTGCATATGTATAGCAGAGACAATAGAAATGTCGCGCTACTTTAACGAACAAATCGTTAATTTCAGGTATATGAATCCCTCTGAAAACATGTGTGTAACCATCGCGACAGGGGGGGAGGGCTGGCACAATTACCACCACGTGTTCCCGTGGGACTACAAAGCGGCCGAGCTGGGCAACTTTAAATTCAACTTCACGACAGGGTTCATTGACTTCTTCGCGATGTTTGGCTGGGCGTACGATATGAAAGTGGTACCTAGAGACGTAGTGCAGAAAAGAGTAGAAAGAACCGGTGACGGCAGCCATAGGTTGTGGGGCTGGGGTGACAGAGATCAGACGCAAGAAGACAGGGACCAGACAATGGTGATGCATAGCCTTAAGAAGAATTAGTAGAATACAGCAATCGACCCATGAAGCAGCCGATCGTTTGTTCTCCAAGTCCAACGATGGTTGTTCGATCTCCAACTTTCTTATTCCACCCGCTACTATAGAATTTGTCGCCAGATGCCCAGCCTGGATTCATTTCTTGTAACGGAGGCCACCGAACTTGTCAAAACACACGTAGCAGCAATAAACTCACGATGGCAACAGTTAAGGTACAATTGTAGCAACAGCAACTACAATTGTTGATTCGATAATTGCATTGGCGGGTTAAGGCGCTGTACCGGTCTAGAACCCATAAAAATGGGTGATATTTAGGAATTAATTATAGGAAAACTACTTTATATAATTTAATGGGACTTTTTGCATTGTATTAAGGATGTCTGAAACTATAGAAATAAATTTTTTGTTATGTAATTAACCATTGCAGACGGCACTGGAGAGTCATTAAAGTTGTCAAAAAATTCGTCCCAAACGATGGAACCTGTAGCACCTAAACCATTGGTCTGAAATAAAAACAATGCCAGATTCTCGCTCGTGGAATTAGCAGTAAAAATGACAAAAATTGTCATTTTTGAGAAAATAACGACACTTGAAGTTTGAAATCACTTCTTCCCTATATTCTTCGCCCTTTCAATGGCTTCAAAAATGACAAATTTTCATTTTTTTAAATTCGCCTGGTTTCTCCACGAGCCAGAAGTATATTCTTCCAAATACAAAAAGTTTCAGTCGAATGGGATAATAACTTTTCGAGATATAGGTTCCACCGATTTTAAGAACACTGTTTCGAGAAAAACGCGTTTAAAGTTTTACGTGAGCGTCGAGTGGCCGGGTGTTACCCATGCATTTGTCACTACTCAACTGCCTATAACTTCGAGAATTTTGCGAATTCCGAAAAAAACCTATTAAACACGTATTCTTAATAGGTCGGACATTCGAAAAATGAAATAAAAAAAAATCTATTTTTAGACCGGAACCTTGGATTAAAGGGGGGCAGGGGGCGACAAACGGGGTCAAGGATTCAAGAAAACAAGCTTTGTGTTTGTTTTGTAAGCTCATTATTTATTGAAATGTATGTATAAGCGTGTTATCGATTCTATTACAATACGCCAGCCGATGTAGCTGTTGAATATCTAATGTACCTAATTGTCGCATTCATGTTTCCGCATCGTACTTTTAAATATTACATTTCAAGGTGAAATTCGATTATGTGATTCACCAGAAGGGATCATCCAAATCACGCTATATGTATAACGTATACATAAATAGACTTTTGGTAGTATTAAATTAAGTGTTAAGGAACTACTTCTGGTGTAAATCTACCCCCCTTTCTATTTTAGGCGAGAAAGGGCCGTGATCTTCCACTTTATAAAATGTACATCCTACTGTGGAGCGTGTAAAATTTTTATTGCTCGAGGATCTTTAATGATATCTATAAACCGTGACGATGTTATAACATTTGATTCACGCTGTAATATAGTGTCACGACAGCGAATGTCATGACTTTAGTTTCGCGTCAAAACGCACCCGTACTGTCGACCGATACATCGTCGCCGATTTCGTTCCATGACAGGAACCGTGATAATTTTAAATCGCAATGCGCACTAGCGACCCGATCGCCGCGGCGTATTGTTGTTTACCTAAAGAACGCGAGTGGCTGATTTCGAGTCGATTGGATTTGTGGATATGGGTCATATTTATTGATGATTGGGTAACTGTTTCACCCCCTCGGGGGTTTTCCTCATAATTTCGTATTGTTATCGTAACTACGCACGTCTGTAAAGTTTCAAAACAATTGGATGGGTGGAAATGTGTTAAAATTGAGTTTCTAGATTTGAACCAAACATACAAAACAAGCTTACATGCAAACAAACAGAGGATCGAAGCTGAATAAAATCGTTTAAAAACATGAGACGTTCGGGGTCGCAATTTCTTTTACTTTAGCGAAAACAAGATCCATAAATGAATATTTATCTGTAAAACTATCAAAGGTAAGGACACGGCACTTCTTTGTTTTAATGGTGAAGGATTGGCGTTTCTGAATAAATCTTTGTAGCTGGAATAGTGGTTCTTGCAACATGAAAATCATAAACGAAATTCTTGTTTTACAATTTCATTTATTAAAAAGAACATATCCTACAATCTTAATACATACATTTGTAGACCATTCTGATAAACATATGATATAGATATTTGCTTGAAACTGGTCAAAGTTAAAAGATGTTGCTTGCTGCTTTATCTCTTGGCATCATCAGTTTATTGCTTCAGTTACAAGAAATGAATCCAGGCTTGGCATCTGGCGACAAATTCTATAGTAGCGGGTGGAATAAGAATGTTGGAGATCGAACACCATCGATGGATTGAGAGAACGAACGATCGGCTGTTTTATGGATCGATTGCTCTTTTCTACTAATCCTTCCTAAGCCTGTGCATCAGCACTGTCTGGTCCCTTTCTTCTTTCGCCTGATCTGCGTCACCGCAGCCCCACACTTCGTGGCTACCGTCACCGGCTCTTTTCACTATTTTCTGCACCATGTCTGTGGGTGCCATCTTCAGATCGTACGCCCAGCCGATCTTCGCGAAAAAGTCTATAAACGCTGTGGTCCCGTTGAATCTGTAGTTTCCCAGTTCAGCCGCTTTGTAGTCCCACGGGAACACGTGGTGATAATTGTGCCAGCCCTCCCCGAAAGTGAAGAGGTTTGCAATTCTGTTCTCAGAGGGATTGATGAACCTGAAATTTGCGATGGGTTCGTTAAAGTAATCGAATTTCCATTGTTAATGCGTGGGTTAGGCTTATCCCTACTTCATGCAAGCTGAACGATATAAATTTTTAGCATACTAACTTGTTATATGGTCTGTTCCCAAAGCCATGGCCTGCAGAATTGATCAACCACGTGGCGTTCAGAAATATAACAAAACGCAGCATCCCGGAAACGAAGAAAGCATTCAACCACGTTTCGTTCCAGCATAGAACTGGCACAACAGTTGGTATAATGAAACAAAACAGAGGTACCAGGAATACGTAATACCTGTAAACAGATTAGGAAAGATGGAAGTTTATTTCTCGGCATGAAAGCTAATGATAGTGGAGGATAAAACTTAACATAAAGGCCACAGGTAAAAATTTATCCCAGCGGGTTCCGGTGGAACGCAAAAGAATCGGCAGACTCTCCTCTTTAAAAAGAGCTTAAAACAATGATATCCCGGCAATCATTAGCGGAGATACAGCGAGCAGAAGAGAAAATAGAATTCTTACAATTTTTAAGCATATTTTCGAAAGGACATGATATAACGAAATGTTAACCGAATCGAAAAGGCAAAAGATGCGACTTAAAGAGGAAAGACTGATCTTTCTATTGCTTTTTTCACGAACGATCTAGGATGATTGCATCGCTTGCTAGAAGCAACTGAAGTAAAAAAAAAACGATTTTTGCTTTAAAGTTAAATAACTCCGCCACAAAAAATCGCACAAGAAGTTTATTGCTTCGTTTTTACACAGGAAAGCTGTCGCTTTCGACTGGTGTAAATGGAATCTGTGTAAAAAAATTCATACTCCCCGTGGCACATTCGCAAGTTGAAGAAATTGTTTTAAAATTGACCAGGTGCACTTTATATCGTTATAACTTTGTCGAAATGCAATATAGCTAAAATCTAAAAAAAGGCAGCTGAAAGTAGAGATTCAGCGCTTTCAAACCATATTTTCAAAATATCGATACGATCATTTTTGCCGGAGTTATAATCATGTAAAAACTTCCCTCTATTTTCGGGTGCCTACAGGTGATCTTTTAATTGATGTGAAGAGTGTATATGCGTTTTGCGCACACACTGAACGCAGATATGCGTCCATGGCATCGAAGAAATTATGATTTAATCTACGAAATGCATCTTCCCTCTATACAATTAACTTACGCGTAAAGATGATTAAAATACTGCCCTACCTTCTCTGAAACGCAAGTACTGGGTTTTTTTCCAGATCGGTCACATCGATTTCTTTGCCTTTCTCCTTCACATCCGGATGTTTTCTACACAACAGCCAACCAATATGCGCAAAAAAAAATCCCCTCGACGGGTTAAAGGGATCCGCATTTGTCTCGCTATATTTATGATGAAGTCTATGATCCCTGGCCCAGATAATTGCAGACCACTGTCGAAAAGAAATCAAACAGAATTAAGCAAGTTCCATTTGATTCTAATTACATTATATTATTGTACATAAACATCCAAGACGAGAGGAGAACATTTACGCTTTCGATTTTAATTTATTCAGCAGAATTGTTCTCATTTTGTTTTTAATTTTATAGATGATTGACTTTTATTTTTCAAACTGATTCGAAATATTCGCATAGGTGTTCATTTCGACTCGAGTACTCGAGTTTATTTCAAGTCGATTTATTGACCATACGATGACCAGTTGCTTGCAATTTCTTTTGAACTCTCTATTTAAAATTGTTAATAATAATTTATTAATTCCAATAGTATCGAGAAGGTGATAAGTTTAACTAAAATTCGTTATACGACTCGTAACGATTGCAGAAGCGATTAAAAGCATTTTATAAGGAAAGAGTCATGATTGTTCTTTCCAATGGGTCAAATTCCGCAGTTCCTCTATTACATAATCGAATAGATAATGGGGTTCCAAAGAGTAATTGCCGCCTGGTTGATAATCGTCTTTTTTCTCGCTCTTGTGTGGCAGGATTATTATATGGTTCGTACAACAGTTACAAATTTCTTTACGGACGAATCCGTTCACTTACTTCGAAGGCTATGGTTTGAAAGATCATCAATAGGACCTGGAGCGGCCACTTAGCTTTGTAGGCTTTGTGCGACCATAATCTGTGACCACCAGCTGTGACTCCAAGGCAACTTAATGTGTATAGGACACATGCTGCAAGTAAAACAAACATGAAGGAAAGAATATGTGGAGCGGGCATCTGGACTTGCGATCAGCTGATGAGTCGACGACAAAGTTTTTTTAAGACATGTAATTAGGGGGGAATTGCACCTTGTTGGGCCGAAAAATAGGTAATTCTTTCTGAATTTTTGGTGCACTAACGGTGCGACAAATTAATTTGAGGTTTGGCAGGCTGTTTTATTGTGGCTTGAACTATTGTTCTAAATTATTGTGTGACAGTGACAAAAAAAACATGGCAGATACAGAGAGAGCGTTGGAAAATAATCGGGTGGTCCTTGCGTTGACAAAAAGTACTGTAAGGGTTATCCGAAACACAGAAAGGAAAGAAAAATCTTAAACTGTATGAATGTGGCTATAGGTGGTAGTAGATGCATGAAGAAAAATAAAAAAATGTTAAAATTGCAGCCCTTTGGCAATAAATCTACTACCACCCATAACCACATTTATTTAGTTTAAGAATCTCTTTTCCTTTTTGTGTTTCGGATAACTCTTACCGTACTTTTCGTAAATACCAGGGCCACCCGACTATTTTTCAACACACTCTCTCTGTACCTGCCATGTATTTTGCCAGCTGCGTACCACGCAGGACCATCTTCAGCGCTTAATAATGTCAACAAATTTGAACATTCCGACAATTTTTCTTTTGATAATTACTCGGAAACGCGTGCACAATAAACTATGAAAATTACAGGTATAATGATTAATTGGTACCTAAGCAATCCGACACAAACGAAATCATCGATTTTATCAATTCATCAAATCATCAGTTTGTACTTTAACATTTCTTTAAACAGTACCCATCGAAATATTAATGTCGCTCACCGAAGGCGGCCGTCATCAACTTCGCGGAAGTGAAGAGGAGATATACTCCGTAAAGTGCTGCTAGATGAAAGAACCCGAAGACAATCACGGACGGCCAAACGATGTGTATCTCGTATTTCTCCTTCGGCGTTTCCATCGCTACGTTTTCCTCGCGCCTATCGTCTTCGAATAGCACCCCCGACGAGGTACGTGAGACATTTGGCGCCATTCTTGCTTTATTCCTGGAAACAAACGTACACACGCACACACATTATATTGAACTTTTCCTTTAACGAACAATGATAGGTACGAGTGATTTCGTGGAGATTTCGACGTGGAGATTACGTCGATAAACTGGAGGAATATAATATTCGTTGCATTTTGTACGCATAGTTACGTTCATACGTACAATGGAAAGCCACAACTGTGGAATCACCGACTTCGATCAATTTCTTGTTCGATTACATATTTTCAATGAATACAACTTTTTTTATTTAAAAGTTTAAAAGATTGGCTGCGAGCAGAGGATCTATGATTGTTTTAGGGCTCATTTGTCAAGTAATAAAGACGAATAATAATAATAATAATTATAGTCTGATTTTCGAGAGTTGAGACTTGAGGGGAGTCCCCCGGACGGAGCGTGGTTTAAGGAGGAACCAATGGTACGCTAAGGATTGCGCGCGGCGTTGCCACTCATTGATTCCTCCTTGAACCACGCTCCGTCCGGGGGACCCCCCTCAAGTCTCAACTCTCGAAAATCAGACTATAGTAGCGGATGAACCGGTGCCTGGATATCAACGGGAGCCGCTAGGAAAAGTTAGTTTAGCCTGAGAAATGCGGGGGTCTGAAAGAGGATTATGTTTAAAGTAATACCTAACAGGCATGCTACGTACTGTATGGATATTCCATATAATTGCTCAAAAGGGAATGGAACGCGACCTCGCCAAGCCTCCGTCTTCTAAGCGCGCTAAACTTCAAGTAAACAGCCGAGTGTGCATTCGTGGTTCATTTTATACTACAAAATTAGGCGCAGAGAGCCGTGCGGACATGCGCGTCTCCTTCAATTGAATATCAATTTCCTTGAGAAATCTCGGTTGTTTCACACCACTGCAGGAAACGATGATCCCACCGGGTCGTGTAGATTTCAAGGACAGTACTAGAA
This sequence comes from Andrena cerasifolii, assembly GCF_050908995.1. Classification (NCBI taxonomy): domain Eukaryota; kingdom Metazoa; phylum Arthropoda; class Insecta; order Hymenoptera; family Andrenidae; genus Andrena; species Andrena cerasifolii. The sequence goes on along the minus strand of NC_135124.1, from coordinate 8,702,836 downwards.
CGTAACAACGTCAGCAAAACTATGGCATTGTGACTATTAACTTGTGACTCGGTGTCACGACTCTAATTAACTTTGTTCCTATAAATAAAAAAGCCGAACATACAAACGTGTAGGTACTGCTCGCCGGAAATGGCCTATGACCCGAGCGCGCAGCCGAACATATTTGGCTGTGCGTGGACATTGCGCGAGCATTTTCAAGGGACGTCACTTAATATTGACTGCCATTGTCACGTATGCGTGATTTCTTGATTTTGATTCACTCCTTTCCGCGAGTTTAGCAAATTAATTTTATTTCATATTTATTACCAACAAAATTATACTTTTCAAGGGTCTATATCGTACATATAATATGCTGTTTTAAAGTTTCTCCAAAACCAGGGACAAACAGGGTCAAGGATTCTAGTAAACAAGCCTTGTGTTTGTCCTATAAGCTTATTATTTATTGAACTGTATTTATAAGCGTGTTATCAATCCTATTACAATACGCCAGCCGATGTAGCTGTTGAATATCTAATGTAATTATCGCACGAATACAGTCGTTCCTGAAGATGATCTTAAGAATAAGCAAATGCTTATATGTAGGGTCGTTTTATATCCATTTTAATTACTAAATTCAGTTCAATGCTTCATAGAGCATTTACTTAAGACAATGCTCATTCACGTTCGGAAACTTTCGCATTGCTTTTTTGGCATTCTATCACATGCTTGTATTTATTAATAAGGACATGGTACTTCTTTACTTTAATCGTGAAGGATTGGTGTTTCTGAATAAATCTTTGTAGCTAGAATAATCGTTCTTACAACATGAAAATCATAAACGAGATTCTTGTTTTAATATAATATAAATCTTTATTCTTCCCCTCAGGGCTATAATCTCCTTCCAATTCTCCGTTACCTCTATCTTAACCTATTTACTTATTTAATCATAATAAGTCCGAGCGCTCGCATGCTTGCCCGCTCGTTCGCCCGCTCGCTTCTCTCCTCTACCCTTCCCCGACCCCCGCTTCCGCTCCCTTAACCATTCGCTCCCATCTCCTCCCTCATCCATCCGCTCTTTCCTTCTCTCACTCTCGCCCTTCTCTCCTTTCCTCTATTTTTCTCATCCATACTTCTCCCCCCTCAACCCCTAACAGCAGGCCTGCCCGTTAGGGTGCAAATACCTCCTGAAGTTCTGGGACCCGGGTAACAGTCGAGCGCGGAACTGTTACGTTGCTAACCACAGCATGGGCTGCGGGAGAACTGCAAGACTGCGTGCGTCCATACTGCCGCGTAGGGGTAGGTGGAGCAAGACGGGGTAACCCCCGTATCTCGTGATAGAAACGCAACTAAGTAAAATTGAGCGTACGCGTTAGATGCGTCGCTATCGGCGCCGTCAGTGAGAAGCGAATCAATGAAACATGTGGATGCGTGACGAAGTTAGATCAGAATTTATAATTTATTGGGACTTCCTTACTTTTTCCTTATTTTTAGCACCCGTGACAGTGATGTAATAATATACAAGATCTTCGGTACATGTATGTGTTTCTGAGGCAGAATTTAGTTGGCTATAAGGTACGTATGTTATTTTAAATTTTTGAAAATAATGTTTCGGGCAGTGTTCATATGATTATAGTGAGACGTGAAAAGGCGTGAGAGTTACCCCATCATGCCCCTCGCAAACCTAGAAATGAAAATCAAAGTTTCTCATTGTTCCAGGAGGGTTAAAAAATACAGACGGAAGACGGACCGAGGAAAATACTTCTTTTCTACTAATTAGTCCAAAAGAATCCCTTGTGGAAAGGTGGATAAGCTGCCAAATATGTGGCAAATGGGCTCATTTCTCCTGTATTGATGTAGGAAATGAGGACGACGAAGCCATACATGTGTGCATCCTCTGTCAACCCAATAAATAATTACTGTATATATATATGCTTTATTTATATTGTTTTTTAATTGGTACCTCACCCGTGGTCCATTTAAACCTGTAAAACTTAGGTTCATTCGCAGTTAAACCGAAAGACTTATTACCAAAGAATGGTTCAGACATAAAATTGATTAGTTGATCATGAAAATCTGTGTTTTATTCAACATCAAACCTTAACTACCCCGTCTTGCCCCATCTTCCCCTACAACGAGTCTATACATACATATAGCTGGGCCTCACACGAATGGGCGCACACATACTCTTGCATTTCTCCCAAAACCCACGCAACGGTTAGCAAGGTAACAGTTCAGCCCTCGGCTGTTGCCGGGGTCCCAGAACGTGAGGAGGCATTGACGGGCAGGAGTGCAAGTATGCCCCTGTCCACCGAGTCAAACTCAGCCTTCATATCTGCGAACAAAACCACCATCTTCCTTCTCTTTCTCACCACTAGGTAGTTCAGCACGTAGATACTGTCCACACAAACCACCACCCTCATAAACCCCGTTTGACTCGGTGGCAGCATTCCCCTCCACCCCACCTCCACTCTTACCCTGTCCGCCAACACAGACGCGTACTATTCTTGTTTTACAATTTCATGTATTAAAAAGAACAACTCGTACAATCTCAATACATACATCTGTAGACCATGCTGACAAACATGTAATGCTGATAAACTGTTAAGTTAACGGACTTTGATGGCTGCTATATCTGTTGGCATCATGAACTTACTGCTGCTACGTGTGTTTTGACAAGTTCGATGGCTTTAGTTATCAGAAATGAAATTAGGCTACGTATCTAACGACAAATCGTAAAGTATCGGGTGGAATAAGAAGGTTGGTGACGGAGCAGCCATCGTTGGATTGAGAGAACTAACGATCGGCTGTTTCACGGGCCGATTGCTCTTTTCCACTAATTCTTCTTAAGCCTATACATCACTAGTGTCTGGTCCACGTTCCCTTGCCTCTGATCTGCGTCATCCCAGCCCCACACTTCATGGCTGCCGTCACCGGTTTTTTTCACTCTTTTCTGCGCCACGTCTGTGGGTACCACTTTCAGATCGTACGCCCAGCCGACTTTCGCAAAGAAGTAAATGAACGCTGCCGTTGCGTCTAATCCGTAGTTGCCCCACTCGGACGTCCTGTAGTCCCACGGGAACACGTGGTGATAATTGTGCCAGCCATCCCCCAATACCAAGGCGGATGCAAACTTGTTCTGAGTGGGATTGATGAACCTGAAATTAGTGATGAATTCGTTAAAGTAGCGCTACTTTTCTATTGTTTCTGCTATACATAGGCACATTTGAACTGTAGACTAAGGTTTTTGATGGATGATCGCGTAGAAAATTCATGAAGGTCAAGTTTGTTTTTTTAAATGGAATCATATATTTCCAAGAAAAAAGTATTAAGCTATTTATGCCGAAGAACCATTTGTTCAGGGGATATTTGAATTTCAATATTGTGAAGTGCTACGCAATTATTGTTTCAGTAGCGAGTACGCCTGGTTGAACTTATCTCGTAATACTTTATGAAGATAAACATTATATTACTACATGTGTGTAGTATACATATGTGTCTCTTGCGTGACTTCAGTAGCAGGCGCACATTAAAAAAATAATAATTTAAAAATTGTTAATGCCTGCGTCAGGCTTATCCTTAATTCATGCAAGGTGAATGATATAAATTTTAAGCGATACTGACTTATCATATGGTTTATTTCCATAGAGATGAGCTGCCGAGTTGACCAACCACGCGGCGTTCAATCCGAAAACCTGTCGCAGAATCGTGGAAACGAAGAAAGCATTCGACCACGTCTCGTTCCAGCATAAAACTGGTACAGCAGTTGGTATAAAGAAACACAACAGGAGCACCAGAGCTACGTAATACCTGTAAACAGATTAGGAAATATGTTAAGTTAAATCGCAGTTTATTCATCGCATGAAAGCTAAATATAATGGAGGATAAAAGTGTTTCATCACATTTTATCACTCGGGGAGAGAAAGTATTTTTGCAATTTGCAAACGAATCTTGGGGAAGATTATTATAACATTTATGAACAAGTTAGAAGAGCAAACCTAATATTAAGGATCAATGAAATTGTATCTATTCGATGTAATACAATTTCTGGTTAATGTCTTACTACAATACCATAGCCAAAACACAGAAGACTAAAACAGTTTCCAATACTCGATCGCGATGCTTCTTAATCCTTTTGGTGTTGATATGCGGAAATCCTCCAGTTGATTTGTCCACCATACTTGCTGATTGCTGAACAATACATATATACACCCCCAGCACACGCTGAACGCAGATATGCGTCCACAGCATTGAAAATATTGATATTTAATCCACGGAAAGCATGTTTCTCCTATATCATTAACATACGCGAAAAGATGATTAAAATACTGCCCTACCTTCTCTGAAACGCAAGTACTGGGTTTTTTTCCAGATCACTCATATCGACCCCTTTGCCTTTCTCCATCACATCCGGATGTTTTCTAGACATTAGCCAACCAACATGCGAAAAAAAGAATCCTCTCTTTGCGTTATGGGGATCTGCATTTGTCTCGGTATATTTATGATGAACTCTATGATTCCTGGCCCAGTGAATTACAGAATACTGTCGAAAAAAAAATCATAATGAATTAAATTAGGTGCATTTGATTCTAATTACATTATAGTACATAAACATGCAAGACAGTTCATCCATTATAATCATTTCCTAACTCAAATTCCTCATACGACTCGTAACAATTGTAGAAGCGATTAAAAGCATTTTATAAGGAAAGAGTCACGATTGTTCTTTCCAATGGGTGAAATTCCAGTTTCTTCTATTACATAATCGAATGGATAATGAGGTTCCAAAGAGTAATTGCCGCTTGGTTGATAATCGTCTTTTTTCTCGCTCTTGTGTGACAGGATTATGATATGGTTCATACAACAGTTACTAATTTGTTTATGGACGAATCCGTTCACTTACTTGGAAGGCTGTGGTGTTAAAGATCATCAATAGGACCTGGAGCGGCCACTTTGCTTTGAAGGCTCTGTGTGACCATAATCTGTGGGCACCAGCTGTGACTCCCCAGCAACATAATATGTGCAGGATCAATGCTGCAAGTAAAGAAACATGAAGAAAAGGGCATCCGATCAGCGGGCCAGCAACCAAAAAGGTATAAAACCTTTAAGGTATAAAACTCCTTGTCGACTGACGCGTCGACAACAAAGTTTCTTTAGGACATCTTCTGTTTCTTAGGACATTTAATTTCTACTTTGATATTTCTTCAATAATTACCATGGAAATATTAATATCGCTCACCAAATGCAGTTGTCATCAAGTTGGCAGAAGTGAACATTAGGTATACTCCGTAAAGTGCTGCGAGATGAAGGTACATGAGGGAAGCCACGGCCTTCCAGATGACGCGCCTCTCGTATTTCTCCTTCGGCGTTTCCATCGCTACATTTTCCTCAATCGTATCGCCTTCGAATAGTACACCTGTCATGGTACTTGTGACATATGGCGCCATTCTTGCTTTATTCTTGAGAACAAACGTACACACGCACATACATTATTTCGAACTTCTTTTTTAAAGTACCAAGCCACGAGTAATTGGGAAAAGTAGGGACATGGAGATTTCATCGAGAAACTGGAGGAATGTAATATTTGTTTCATTTTGTATACATCAATCAATTTATTTTCTTATTATTTTCTACGAATCCCATTTCTCTTATTTAAATGGTTTAAGGCCGAGGGCAATGAGATTGGCGGCTGCGAAGCCGAGGATCTGGGATTATTTGTAGAGTTCGTTAATAGCGGACGAACCGGTGCCTGGTTATCACCGGGAGCCGCTAGGAAAAAGTTAGTTTAGCCTGAGAAATGTGGGGGTCTAAAAGAAGAATAAATTTAAAGATAAAGTAATGCCTGACACCTACATATGTTACGTACTGTATGGTTCTTCCGTGTAATTTCTCGAAAGAGAATGGAACTCGATCTCGTTAAACCTCTGTCTTCTAAGCGCATTAAGTTACAAATGAACCCCCGATTATGAATTCATAGTTCTTTTTATACTGCGAAAATGGACTTCGAAATTTGTAAATACGTGCGCGCCACTTCAATTAAATATCAGTTGTTGAGGAAAGTCTTAGCCGCGTCATACCATTGCAGAAACCGTGACCCACCGGGTCGCGTGAATTTCAGAATCAGACAACGTAAACAAAATTACAGTAGGTATTGTAAGATTGAAACTACTAAGTAACCACTTAGTTACGCGGCCACACGAGCGCTAAAGCAACCGACGTAGCTGCAGTCATACGAGCGTTGGTGTTGACGTCTCTAACTGAGAATAGTTAGGTCACATCGGCTGACGATAGGTAAGTATCCTCACGAGCAAGATGAGCGATACAGGAATTGTAATTTTCCTTTATAGCGTATTGAGATTATTAAGAAAAAACGCAAAACCAGAATATATTGGGTGAACCCTACAAACGGTTCAAGACTATTACAAGGTGCATTTTATATGCTTTATAGTCAACCTCGAACTGATGAAGCAAAATATTTTAACTATTTCCGAATGTCGGGGGACTTTCCCTGAATTTAAGAAATCAATTTTATTTCATATTTATCACCAACAAAACTATACTGTTCAAGGATTTATATCCTACGTATAATATGCTGTTTTAATGTTTCTCGCTGATTGCACCCTCACCATAAACGTGTCCTGCTCGACACACAGATTGATTCAACAATGGCATCCAGCAGTATCTCAGATCTTTGGAGTGAGCTGCAGCAACCGAGAAGTGAACCTAATAGGAAACCCTAAACGTCATACAAAAATAAAAATCCTACCATTTACATATGCTTATTCAACACATAATTATAACTTCAGTAAAATTAGAACCTCAGCTTCCATTCCATTTAAAAAGGGAAGAAATTTCAATGAAATACAATGGCATTAGTAATTCAGTAGTTTATAGAAGTAAACTAGTAGATACATTCTTTAATATATGTAGAATGGCTGTCTGATTTTTCTTCAAACATAGGAATAGAATTCATTTGCGATGCAGTTAGCACGTACAAAGGTGAGAGAAAAAACTAAGACCTCATATCTTTTGGGGCTTGTGGGATGGTAAAACCTCATCAATGGGATCTCAATGGGGTCTTAGTTTATTTTCATAAAGAATAAGAGTTTTCATTAGCTTTAATTTAGGTCTGGTCCGAAACTACACATTTTTTGAAGATGCTCGAATTGGTTTCGAATCGATTGGAACCTCCGTTTTTTAAGTTATCACTACAAAACAAAAGAGCCTTTTTTTAAAAAGCCTATTTAATGATGCATCTGTAGCGTCATATATAATGCATATTTTTTACTAAACAAACATGTTTTTTAAAGCTTACGATGTTAATAAACTTCATGCCAAAGAACAAGTCTCAGTTTCATTTGGTTTCTTTGCAATTAATTGAATGAGAAATGCTTCATTTTAGACAGGAATGACTGCCTAGTACCCTTAATAAATCATAATCATAAATAAAATGATCATTGAAGAGTGTAGCAATTTGAGAAACATCTATAGCGATGTCCAGTTTCACGAATAACCCTGTACTTCCCTGATTGGAATACAGATCTGGTTAACGTGCTAAGAGTAAGTAACTCTGGCCGCTACGCTGCCATGCAATACCTTCGCGAGTATAAGATCCTCGTCACCGTTTAAAACTTCGAAACGATTGCCACATTTAGCTGGAAGTATATCATTGATATTCTTCTTCGGCAAACTCGGCATGGACTCCCAGCGCAGCTACAATTGTTGATTCGATAATTGCATTGGTTGATTAAAGGGGCGCAAGGGCGACAAACGGGGTCAAGGATTCAAGTAAACAAGCCTTGTGTTTGTTCTGTAAGCTCATTATTTATTGAAATGTATGTATAAGCGTGTTATTGACCCTATTACAATACGCCGGCCGATGTAGCTGTTGAATAACCAATGTACCTAATTGTCGTACTCGCGTTTCCGCATCGTAAGTTTAAATATTACATTTCAAGGTGAAATTCGATTATGTGATTCACCAGAATGAATCATTCAAATCACGCTATATGTATAATATATACATAAATAGGGTTTTGGTAGTATTAAATTAAGTGTTAAAAAATTACAAGCTGGAGGTACTTCTGTATAACTTCTCGTGTAAATCTACACCTGATATGTATATCGTGATACATTGGAAAGGGAGAGCTCAGGCTCCTCAACCAGTAATCGTTGTCTGATCCTCCAATTCTGTTTCAGATTATCACAGTGTAGTAACATTCGACGATCGTTTAGAGAACGATTCACATGCCCAAAGCATTAATGATTTATCGATGCTCTCATAGGTTCTAAAGTTCAAACGAAGTATCTACATTGTTCACACAAAGTTAGAGGCGTCATTTGTCTTTAAAAAATATCGGACGTTGGAAATCGCAATTTGTTTTACCTTACCGGAAACAAAATTTATAAACGAATATTTATGTACAAAACTATCAAAGGTAAGGAAATGGTACTTTTTTATTTTAATCGTGAAGGATTGGTGTTTCTAAATAAATCTTTATAGCTGGAATAGTCGTTCTTACAATATGAAAATCAATAACGAAATTCTTATTTTACAATTTCATGCATTAAAAAAAACTAATCCTAGAATCTTAATCCATACATCTGTGGACCATGCTGATAAAAATGTAATAGAAATACAGTAATCGCCCGTTATGAGTCTGTTTTTTCCGCCCGTTGAGAGTCCGGCGACTATCCCCACCATTTCTTGGAAGCCTGCGGACGAGAGTGAGAGAACCGGACAACGAGCGAGACGAAACGAAAGGGTCGACACAGCCACTGGCCGCGCGGACCCTGTTTCATGGGTCGAATGCTCTTTTCTACTAATCGTTCCTAAGCATATGCATAAGCACTGTCTGGTCCCTTTCTTTCTGCGTCTGATCTGCGTCACTCCAGCCCCAGACTTCATGGCTGCCGTCCCCGGTTCTTTCCACTTTTTTCTGCACCAGGTCGCTGGGTACCACTCTCAGATCGTACGCCCAGCCGATCTTCGCGAAAAAGTCAATAAACGCTGTCGTTCCGTTCAATCCGTAGTTGCCCAGCTCGGCCGCCTTGTAGTCCCACGGGAAAATGTGGTGATAATTGTGCCAGCCCTCCCCGAAAGTGAAAATGTTTGCTATCAGGTTCTCAGATGGATTGATGAACCTGAAATTAGCGATGAGTTCGTTAAAGTAGCGCTACTTTTCTATTGCCGCTGTTATACATATATTTGGAGAGAGAAAAATAATAAGTGTAAAATTGTTAATGCATGCGTTAGGCTTATCCTTACTTCATTCAAGCTGAGCGATATAAATTTTAAACCATACTAACTTGTCATATGGTTTGGTCCCAAAGGCATGGGCTGCAGAATTGATCAACCACGAGGCGTTCAAAATTAAAACATAACGCAGAATCGTGGGAACGAAGAAAGCATTCAACCACGTTTCGTTCCAGCATAGAACTGGCACAACAGTTGGTATAATGAAACACAACAGAGGCATCAGGACTATGTAGTACCTGTAAACAGATTAGAAAAGATGAAAGTTTATTTATCGCATGAAGGCTAAAGATAGTGGAGGATAAACTTATTTGCGCGTCCACAAGTCTAAAATATTGCGTTAGAATTTGACTTAGAAAGATAATTAAAATACTATCCCACCTTTTTTGGAATGCAAGTATGGGGTTTATCTTCAGATCATTAACATCGATTTCTTTGCCTTTCTCCTTGACGTCCGGATGCTTTCTACACAACAACCAACCAATATGCGTAAAAAAGATTCCCCTCGATGGGTTATGGGGATCCGCATTTGTCTCGCTATATTTATGATGAAGTCTATGATCCCTGGCCCAGTTAATTACAGAAAACTGTCGAAAAAAATCAGACAGAATTAAGTTAGGTCCATTTAGTTCTAATTACATTACATTAGTGTATATAAACATCCAACACAGTTCAACCATTATAATCATTTAGCGAATGCTACTGAATTCATGTGTCGCTTGAATTTTGCAGGAGTTACATTGATATTTCGTAGAGTTTCTTTCCGCTGATAGGAGAAACGCTTAAAGCGTTTAAAAAATGCAAATACATACATAATTAGAGAAGGAGGAAGGGAGGAGAACATTTACGCTTTCGATTTTAATTTATTCAGCAGAATTGTTCGCATTTTGTTTTTAATTTTATAGATGATTGACTTTTACTTTTCAAACTTATTCGAAATATTCGCATAGGTACTCATTTCGGCTCGAGTACTCGAGTTTATTTCAAGTCGATTTATTGACCATACGATGACCAGTTGCTTGAAAATTTCTTTTGAACTCTCTATTTAAAATTATTAATAATAATTTATTAATTCTAATAGTATCGAGAAGGTGATAAGTTTAACTTAAATTCCTCATACGACTCGTAACAATTGTAGAAGCCTTTTATAAGGAAATAGTCATGATTGTTCTTTCCAATGGGACAAATTCCGCAGTTCCTCTATTACATAATCGCATAGATAATGGGGTTCCAAAGACTAATTGCCGCCTGGTTGATAATCGCCTTTGTTCTTGCTGTTGTGTGACAGGTTCATCATATGGTCCATACAACAGTTACAAATTTCTTTATGGGCGAATCTGTTCACTTACTTGGAAGGCTGCGGTATGAAGGATCATCAATAGGACCTGGAGCGGCCACTTAGCTTTGTAGGCTTTGTGCGACCATAATCTGTGAGCACCAGCTGTGACACCCCAGCAAGTTAATAAGTACAAGACGAATGCTGCAAGTACAATAAACATGAAGAAAAGAATATGCGGAGCGGGCATCTGGTCAGCTAGCTAGCGGCCCAAAAGGCAAATAATTGCGATCAGCTGATGAGTCGACGACAGTTTCTTTAGGACATGGAATTAACGCAACGTAAGCTACTCATACCAATGACAATTCGTTAAAATTCGTTCCACTGGTATTCAATTTCTACTTGGACATTTTTTCAAAAATTGCCGTCGAAATATTAATGTCGCTCACCAAAGGCGGCTGTCATCAATTTGGCGGAAGTGAAGAGGAGGTATGATCCGTAAAGCGCTGCAAGATGAAAGTACGCGAAAATAATCACGGCCTTCCAGATGATGCGCCTCTTGTATTTCTCCTTCGGCGTTTCCAACACTACATTTTCCTCCATCGTATCGTCTTCGAATAGCACACCCCTTGGGGTACTTGTGACATATGGCCCCATTCCCGCTTTATTCCTGAAGAGAAACGTACACACGAATAGGTGTTATATTGGACATTTTTTTAACGTGTAAAGCTACGAGTGATAAGGAAAAGTAGTGACATGAGGATTTCATTGAGAAAGTGGAGGAATGTAAAATTTGTTCCATTTTGTACACATAGTTTCGTTCATACGTATAATAGAATGTCACTACTATGGAATCACCGACTTCAATCAATTCCTTCTTCGATTACATGTTTTCTATGAATCCCACTTTTCTTAATTAAAAGTTTCATATGGGCGTATAATGTTGTTACGAGCCAATGCAGAGGGCAATGAGATTGGCTGCGAGCAGAGGATTTGTGATTGTTTTAGAGTTCATTAGTAGCGGACGAACCGGTGCCTGGATATTAACGGGAGCCGCTAGGAAAAATTAGTTTAGTCTGAGAAATGCAGGGTTCTAAAAGTGGAATAAGTTTAAAGTAATGCCTAACAGCCATGTTACGTACTGTATGGTTATTCCATATAATTGCTCAAAAGGGATTAGAACGCGACCTCGCTAAACTTCTGTCTTCTAAGCGCACTAAACATCAAATGAACACCCGAGTATGCATTCGTGGTTCATTTTATACTACAAAATTAGGCGTAGAGATCCGTGCGGACATGCGCATCTCCTTTAATTGAAAATCAGTTTCCTTGAAAAACCTCAGCTGTGTCACACCACTGCAGGAAATGATGACCCCACCGGGTCGTGTAGATTTCAAAGACAGTACCTGAACATAACAACGTCAGGAAAACTATGGCATTGTAACTATTAACTACACAATCAGGGTCACGACTCTAATTAACTTTGCCTCTATTAATATCAAAACGCAACATACAAACGTGTAGGTACTGTTCGCCGGAAATGGCCTATGAGCCGAGCGGCCAGCCGAACATGCTTGGCCGTGTGTGGACATTGAGCGAGCATTTTCAAGGGACGTCACTTAACATTGACTGCCGCTGTCACGTATGCGTGATTTCTTGATTTTGATTCACTACTTTCCGTGAGTTTAAGGAATCAATTTTATTTCATATTTATCACCAACAAAACTAGACTGTTCAAGGATTTATATCCTATTACATATAATATCAGAGGCGGATTCAGGAGCCTTTCTTGGAGGGGGCGAAATATGTAAAAGTACATAAGTACATTTTTTTACCCTCTTTTACAAGATTTAAAATTTGCTTGTAACTTATATTTTAATATCTCTATCTGATACTATAGCCTAAATAATTAAATTCACATTAAGTATTTACACAGAATATACACAATGTCATAATATTTTTCTATTTTATTACTCTTGGAGGAGGGTGGTCGCCCCCCTCTGGATCCTCCCTCGTTGGATTGTACAGTTCAAAGGGGAAAGAGATATACAAATTAAGCTTCTTTACGATGAAGTCAAGTGATTGGTGTATACTTAGTCTATAATAATCTATCAGGTTTAATTTAATTTAACACTTTAAATAGTACAACACTTGTAATAATATTGTAAACACATTAAGTATCGTGCAGATTTGTTTCATGTTTCCAGCTCGTTCAGGATTATCTCGATAGAGATACATAATCTAGATCTAGGTGGTAAGTTCGTGGATTTGAAGACCTCTATCTTCCCGCGAGAGAATCCCTGATTTTCTGATCGATCCAACGACGATAGTGAGAAACTCGAACATAAACACCAGGTTTATTGGCTTGTCCACAATGTTGCCCCCAGCTGGTGATCCCATATAACGTGAAAGCTCCTGCGTTAAAGAAACACGAGATGATTCAAATTAATTATACACTCTCACATCAAACATTACCTTACATATTTCTAAAACTTTGAAAAATTTGCTGCTTAATTTGTCACTAATTTTTTTAGGATCAGTCATACACGTCGTACAAATTTGATTTACATAAACAAAGATTTTATTTACGTAACAACTGCAAGCACTTATTTCTTATTTATTTTTACATTTTCTGTAAATATAAATTGGAAATATTGAATATGAATTAATTTGTGCAGAAAATTTTTACCTATATGTGAAAGATTCACAAAGTTTTGTGCACCATTCTCAACAATCGCAGACATTGATTTGTAAATTAAAAGAAAGGAGTTTTTTGCTGGGGAATATTATCAAATATTAACTACAGTTAGAATCTCAATACAAAAGCTTGACAAAAGCTAATGATGTATACTTGAAATTTATCAGCCTAATGTTGAATTCTTTAACTAATCTTTGAATTTTTGTTCGCTTTACCATTATGATAGCACACCAATGGTCCACCAGAATCACCATCACAGGTATCAACGCCCTCGTCGAGGTGTCCAGCACACACCATTCCCTCGCTGATTGCACCCTCGCCATAAACGTGTCCTGCTCGACACACAGATTGATCCAACAATGGCACCCAGCCATATCTCAGATCTTTGGAGTGAGCTGCAACAACCGAGAAGTGAACCTAATAGGAAACCCTAAACCTCATACAGAAATAAAAATCCTAAGATTTACATATGCTTATCCAACACCTGCCAAAGTTAATCGAAGATGATTTAATCGACATAGTATATAAATGAAATCGATTTCGGCTGAACTTACTTCAATGTTGTTTATGTCTATTTTATCTTCAAGTTCTTATTCAGATTTCTACATTTTAAAATTATTTTTATGCTGTTATAATAATGAATAAATTTTGTGTAAAATGTATGAAAGGAAATGGATCTCAGAAGGTACTTGAAATATTCTAGTTCAAATAGGATTACTCTTTGTATGGTCGCGTTAACAATATTTCCGACGACTTATTTACTTGATTTTCCAGTCTCTATGCTACCAAATCCACTGATGGTGCAATTAAGGCCAGCTGGATACTCGGCGTTTTCAGGTGGAAGGCAAATTGGCATGATATCCTTGCCAAGAGGAATTCCCTGTCCCTTCAGCTGCACGAGAGCGATGTCGTTGTTCATTCGATGGCCTTTCCGGAAGTTCTCATGTATGTAGTAGTCCTCGATATTGGCTTCAACCTCTGTCCCTTCGTCTATCTAATCATATTCGTAAGTACGTGACGCATACAAAACACATTTTCCTCCAATCGTACTCTCTTAATTACTTTCAAAACGAATTAAAGAGACGTACAAACAATCCCACTTCAATCTACCATGTACATATGATATCAGAAACTACTTCAGATACAAATGGAACAACACTTGTGAGAAGCACACAGTATCCATAAATTTCTTCGTCGCCTAAATAGAATCATATATTCTTATGCTTCGTAACATTATGAATATTTATAACTTTAAAAAAAAATAAGAACCTCTGCTTCCATTCCATGTAAGAAGGGAAGAAGTTTCAATGAAGTACAAAGGCCTTGGTAATTCAATACTTCATAGAAGTAAACTATTTAATATGTTATTTAATATAGAAATACTGTCTGAGTTTTCATCAAACACAGGAGTAGAATTCTTTTGCGATCTGCCGTCAGTTTCATGCGAAACGAATGATCGCTTCGATTTTCGCCATCCAAAAGATCACGAGCCGTTGCAGCGGAAGCTTTTAATTACCTCTGTATTATAATCGCCAGCACGGACGAAATAAGTGCCTTTGTTGTATCCTTCCAGACAATGCGCAGCGGTTAGCACGTACAAAGGCGAGATAACCACCGCCCCGCACCAATGGTTTGATCTGCTGTGCGCGCGGATACGGATGCTGGCCTGTCGATTTTCCAAAAGTCACGAAAGTGTAATTGAACAAGCTCTCGAGCAAAGACAAAGCGCGAGTACAGGGCGGGAGGGTTTGCAAGGATTCAGTTTAATTAACAGGGGGAATGCAATAAAATATCTCTATCTCATTTAATTTCGATTCCCCAAATCATTCTTAATTAACGGCCACGGCTTTATTTTTTACGGAATGGACATTCGATTTTGTCACTATTCTATTTCAAAGTATCAAGTGCCATCTTTGTAATTACGAGTCAAAATTTTATTTCTTATGGAGAAAATTAATTATGCTCACAGTACTCGGAGCATCGGGATCTTACATGAGCACATTGCGAGTACAGCTTTACCTTTCATGCCATTTAGGTATTATCGCGTATAGAAATCGATATACAGGATGATTCCATAAATTGGACTAAATCACAACTGCTTCCCGAGTGAAACTTTATTTCAATTCTCAGGTTGAAAAATAACCTGCATTATTTAATCATTTTGGATTAAGCTACTTAGGATTAAATCAGTGGTGATTAATGGAGATAAATTAGCAGGGAAACTACAAATGGGTGCTTTAACGTGGGTTATTTAACTGCCCACTGAAACTGAATCGATGCTCTCCTTAATAAATCGTAATCATAAATAGAATGATCATTGAAGAGTGTCGCAATTTGAAGAAAAAAAAATCTACAGCGATGTCCAGTTTCACGAATAACCCTGTACTTCGTTCCCTGAGTGGAAAACGGATCTGATTTACCTGCCAGGGGTAGGTGCCTCTGGGTGCAACGGTGCCGTGCACTACCTTCGCGAAAATAACATCCTCGTCATCGTTAAAATCTTCGGACCGTTTGCCACATTTGGCTGGAAGTATATCATTGATATCCGTCTCTGGCAAATTCGGCATGGACTCCCAGCTCAACTGCAATTGTTGATTCGATAATTGCATCGGTGGGTTAAAGGGGCACAGGGGGCGACAAACAGGGTCAGGATTCAAGTAAACAAGCCTTGTGTTTGTTCTGTAAGCTCATTATTTATTGAACTGTATGTACTTATAAGCGTGTTATTGACCCTAATACAATACGCCAGCCGATGTAGCTGTTGAATAACTAATGCACCTAATTATCGCACTCGCGTTTCCGTATCGTAAGTTTAAATATTACATTTCAAGGTGAAATTCGATTATGTGATTCACCAGAAAGGATCATTCAAATCACGCTATATGTAAATTAAGTGTTAAGGAACTACAAGCAGAAGCTACTTCTGTATAACTATTACTTCTCGTGTAAATCTACTCTCCTTTCTATTTTAAGCGAGAAAGAGACGTAATCCCCCACTTGTGTCAAATTTGGATTGCACAAGGATCTTTAATGTAAACTAAAGGAGAGACTTCACTATTCTTCTGATTTAAGAATCAATTATTATAGTATTTATAGATATCGAATTGTGCAAAGAAACTGTAACCTTAGGATTTACGCTCTTCTGCGGAAGAGAGTGTTTCGATTTACCTTGGAATCGTTAAGATCTCCAGGTGTACAAATCACACCTGCGTCCTCGTCATGGTCGCAATTGTGCTGGCCCCAGTGATTGTGATCGCATCGGTACAGCTGGGTCTCGTTCCCGTAACAGTCAACCTTATTTATGAGCAAATTACATTTAAACAATAGTCATACAATAGCGGTACCACCGATCGTTAACGTTTTAAGGTGGGACCCCACCCTGAAGCCACTAAAAAAAGACAAAGTTAGGGATTTTTTTGTTCGTACAAATAAAAATATAAGGCTTTGATTTTTTATATAGATTTAAAGCAATCTTTAATTTGCTGGAAACAATTTTTTTTTATGAAAAATCATACAAAATGGCGGTAAACAAAATGACTTCCCGGAGCATTGCAAAAAAACTGGCCCACACTCCCGGGAATGACTGGATCATCTGAGAAGGAAATACAAAGAAGATATATAAACTGGAATATATTATCTTCCATGTAGCGTAAGACTTTCTCAAAATTTGATTTACTTTGGAAATTATAGCAGTTTGAAGAATTGACTTTAATTTTTAAAATACTTGTAAAAAATCGAATAATTGGAATATCCAAAAAATCCTACGCTACATGAAAGATAATACATTCCACTTTATATATCTTTTTTGTATTTCCTTCTAAAATAAAATAAAAATTGCGTTAAAACTGTATAAAAAATTCCCTAACTTTCTCTTCTGTTAGTGGCTTCAGGGTGGGGTTCCCCCTTAACACAGACCAGGTATAGGTCCTAGGCAGAGTCAGGAACGATGGGGCCGCAGTGAATGGAGGGAGAAACACCTATAGGAGTGGTGGTTGTGTGCATGAACTGCGCCTGCGTCAGTCACGCACACATTACCACTTCTGGTGGTTGGTATAAACCGTACCGTTTGATAATCGACTTATCTTCCATTAAGGAACTTATCTAATCTGAATAAAAGATCAGAATAGAACCAAATCGTGAACAGTACATAACAAAATATTATGTACATCCAGAAGAAAGACATGCTTGATAGCTCGTACTCAAAATACATTTCTAAGAGAAGACTTTGCTTCAGTAAAGACAATTATTGTGTCGATTATGATGTCGAAGGTTCCTACGACCTACTGCGATCTAAGTACATACTTCGTCCAGCCAAATTGGCCCTTCTCCTGGTCCAAAGAAGCCATCTTTCTTGGCAACAGCTCGCCCACCATATCCCAACGATCTGCAAATCACGGTTGCTTCTGCATTCGCGAAGTCATCGTCGCACACGGTGCCCCATACACCGTGGTGACGGACCTCGACTCTTCCTTCAAGGGGGGAGCTTCCGTTTGCCAGACGTATCTCAAAGGGTGCCTGAAATAATCGAGATCGATTAGGCGTAGCTAATTATATGTATACATTCGAATGGAACTGAAAACAGTTTGTATTATCTCAGCTGCGAAAACAAGAGGAACTTTTGAAGTGGAAGCCTTGAACATTACTTTCTGTAACTTGTTACTATGTGGGAATGTGGTTTCGAGACCGTGAAGGTGAAAGGAGCAGGTGGTTTCGATGGAATATAATTAAAATATGTGTAAAAGTATGTGAAGATTTAACGTCTCATATCTCAGAAAGTAAACCTCAAATCGTATAGAGGCAAGAAACTTTTCTATCTTTTTTATCACGAGGAATTCATATGTTTCGGCATGATTCTATTTATAAGAATGTTTGTACAAGATATTTTGTTACTCACGTCACAATGTACAGAACTTTCGTCAGAACCATCTGCGCAATCGACAACCGTGTCGCATATAAATGCAATTGGGATACATTCGGGGCTCTTGTCGCACTTCCAAGCACCATTTGGGCAGCTATCGACTGCAGTCTTGCAGACGACGCCCACTGCTTCTTCTGGTTGACAGTTATGGACACCCCACCTGTAAAAAGAGATACAAAAACACTTGTTGAGTCATTAACGTCTTACGATGCTTTGTTTTGAACTTCTACAGGTAACGCACAGACACAGTGGTACTGTCTAAATTTTTTGTCCAAAACATACATTAAATTACTGCTTTGAATATTTAAAAAAAAAAAAAAAAAAAGAACGGTAGTGGAGTGTAATTTGTGGCAACTTATTTATTTATTAGTAAGTTTAGTATGGCGTATAATAAAGAGTAATGTACCTACGTAATTTTTTAAAATGTCTGCATGTGGTTTTAAATGAAAATGGTATTAGTAGAAAATTACTTATGTAGCGTTCCCATTAAAATTACCCTTCAAAATCGCATTCACGCAGAGAAGTCTCGTTGCCCAGACACTTCAATTGATCGACCATGAATCTTGTTGGTGGATCGAGATTCCCGTAATATCCTCCTGGCCTTATTTCCATAGCACCAAAAGCGAAACCGAGTTCTTTACAAATTACATGTGCGTCGATCATTCCGAAACCATCGTCGCAAACTTGGCCCCAGACACCCCAAACTGCAAAATTTTCCATCAAGGTAAATATGTAAAGCAGTTAATTAAGAAAGAAGAAGAAAAAGTCACTTGCGAATTCCTCCTGCTGTAAACCATTTGCACTATAGAAATTAAATTCATTTTTGCATTATCTGACTAATAGCGATTTCGAAAATTTTAAGCCACTGAGAACTTAAAAATTTGTTGGTAATTGTTAAAAAAAATCTTGTACATTTTACGTGGGTTATTAATTCTAGGATACATAATCGTTTGGGAGAAATTCTGAATCACATTATTTCCTATAACGGCTTCTGTCAACTTCTATATAGCATGCAACGTTCGTACTTACCTTTAACTTCAATTCTGCCTTCGTGACTATTATTCGAACCAGCCAATCGAATGCCGTAGTTCAAATTTTCCGCAGTGCAAATGTTCTCGTCGCTACGATCATTGCAGTCGTTCTTTCCATCGCACACTTGAGTCTGGTTTACGCACTTCTGGTTCCCACAAACGTACATGCCTTCGCAGTTCAGACTTCTCTCCTTCATTTCGTAATAATCGAATTCGCTATCGGGTTTCAACGATCCTGTCATACCAACGTTACTGTCGCTTAAAAGGCAGACGTTTTCTTCAGCCCTGATGAACAAAGAAACGAAATGTATTACTAGATTGAAGACTTCATTCTCCAAATGGGAAAAGATTCTTCTTCGATTTTCCCTTTTTTCTATATATCATTTAGAAAGTATTTGGATGAAATTGAAAAAAGATGTATATCGTTAATTTTATAAATAATCCTCTTGGCAAAACAATATTATTTTCATGATAATTAACTTCAGTAATTAAGCAACACTTTTTACAAGAAATAAATATTACGACATTTCTATTTTTGAAATTTTACTTACTTGTGTGCAAATGATCGACACGTGAAATCGGCGTCTTTGCATCGGAGAGCACACGTTTTTAATGGTGTGTTCAGCCACTTTTCAACGTCGTAGCCCTCCAATTTCTGCTTAGAATGTTTCTCATAGAGGTCCATCTGTGATATGCAAGCACTCTCGTCTGCTCCGTTCGTACAATCCTGAAAATTGAACGAAAGGGAATAGGCACGTTTCGATAAAGGCTCATATCTCAAAGTTCGTAATGTAATGCAGCATTGAATCTACATAAATATGTATCTCACAATTTCTCATTTGAAGTAAAATCAAAGTACTTCTTTGAACCTTTTAATCCTATCCAAAGTTATCAAAGAATGAAATAAGAGAATAAAGAATTCAGATTAAAAAATTATTCTATACATATCAAAGTAAATTTAGTGCGTCATATAATTTACCTCTTCCCCGTCGCAAACCCATGGCGAAGGAATACACTCACCAGGCAGACACTCGAAATGCTTAGGTTTGCACTGACCCGTCAAACGTGACCTTTGAGAGCCTGTTGGGAACAAATGGATTACTTAAATGTACATCATTACAATAAAATTGATAATGTGAAAGGTTCTTTGCAAATGGTACCAGCACTTCCGCAAGGTGGTATATCGCAAGATTCCCGTTCCCCTGCTGGGCCAGTAAAACACCATGGCCTGGTCTCTCTATTTGGATTAGGATTTCTGCAGTAATTGTGAGCCTTCAGTTTTTCTCTGACTTCTCGATTAACAACCTGTAGCACAGTAAGTTGTTATAGTGTAAGTTTTATAATTGTTATAGTTGTTATGGCAGTATCGTTTAAATTGTCAGCGAAAGTAGAAGATTTCAATTTGAAGAGTATACAAAATAATTCAATGGAGCAACTCTGCTTTCATTGGAGTGAACCCTATGAATACTTTAAATTCTTCAGTGTGTGTTTTAGATCAATTTGTGTAACAGTTAATTTGCAATATGATGTATTAAAGAAAGGAATAGAATATAATAGAAACCAACATTTACTCGGAGTGGATGAGCAACTTTCTTGTCAGCCCATGGAAGGCAATCTTTCCCTGTTGCTGTTACACTTGCGTTCCCGTCGTATTGGCTTCCTTTACCGTAGATGCAACCTAAACGGTTCGAAGTAATATATTAATTTTTATTACAGAAATTCTGTGGTAAATCTCTTGAGTATTTAAATACATTTAAGGATTTAGGAGTGCCTAGAATTAATTAATTTATGATAGGAAAAAGTGGGAACACTGATTCCAAACTAATATTAGGAGTAAGGGCCCTTTCATGCAACACACTTTTGTGGTTTGTGACTAGTATTTCAGACATATTCGCATATTTTCTATTACTTTGTATCTTTGGTAAACGAGGACTATTTCTAGCAAAGGAATGTATATGAATCACCAATTGTGAACCAAAAGTCCTAAAAAGTGGTAGACTGAAATATTAGTTGAAAAGTTCGTACCAATATCGTCGTAAGGTCTTTTACAAATGTAAGAGTGGCCCTTCATAGAGGTGGCACAGTCTTCTGTGTCCCAGAAGAAGTAATCAGCAACGCAAATCGAGTCTGGTCTCGCATGACACGGGAATTTCCTCTTCATCACGATGCAAAGGGTGCGAGAGCCCACGAATGGGGGGTGCTTCTTGTCTTCCATCCAGCCTGGCCACCATTTGGTGTATCTGATTACAATTGCCATAAGTCAGTATTGAATAGAAATACCGTAATAGTAATTATGAATGTTCTGTTAAAAGAAAATTAACATCTTAAATACGACCACACAAAAATATAGAACGTATTACGATCTATTTATATTACTAGAAACATTAACAGAGAATCAGTACTACTATCCCCGAAAATTTTAGTGTTTACTAAACCCTAGATACGCTAATCTCGAACCCCAGAACTCAACAATATCAAAAACCTCAGAACGATATCAACAAAATATAATTCCTCTGTTGCAGAGACTTTCAAGACGAACCAGCCCTTTAAATAACACAAAATACTTGGGTCGTGGCAAAGTATTTAATACAAGCTTGCACAAATTTCCAGGTAGACTTTCCATTTAATTACACCCAGAATATTATAATATCAGCGTGCAAGACAATTCTCCTGCGAAGTTATCATGAAAGCGTTATCTGAGAATAATGGCCCACCTAAACTTCGCGCGGGAAGAGTCCTCCCAAACCCAGAGGGTGCGGTTCAGGGTTGTGAATCCGACACCGGACGTCATGATCGAGCCGACTTCCGGGTGCATCTGCACCAGCCAGTCGGACACAAAATCGTTTTCCGCCTGGCTGGTGATATCAACGAGTCGTGCCTGTCTTTGCGAACAATATTCCAACGCCTCAGCGTGATTCAAGCTGCTATTAGGATCAGCTAAATGATAGCACTGCCCTTCGTACGGTATCTCGTCTTTGCGGCACTGCACCACGCGATTCGGCGTGCACCTCACGCCGATCGCATCTCTTTCCACGCGACACTCTGGCTCGTGGGTGAATCTGTAAAATCACGAGCAAAATTTGCATCATGCTTGAAACCGTCGATTAGTATACTACCTGTTATACTACTGATTAAGGGGTTACATACCCTTGGCAGGTCGGAAAATAGGATCATCATTATGGTATTCTTTATCATATAAAGAAACGTCATATTTAAAAACCAAGATATACACCTTATTGTGTATAAATTAAGCTGTATTCTCTTTAAAAAGAAATTTGATATCTTAAGAAATGGTGGCATAGCAGCTCCTTCTTCCCAAGTCTCTTCATACTTACAGCATTTGCGGTACCGAAAATACCTCAGAGATTAGTGGACCAATTTGAATAAAATTTTACACGAATATCCTTGAGACTATAATCTAGTACTTGTCGAGACGATTTATCGATTATTGTCTTGTTTTTTTTTTTATTGACGAAAGAAGATGAAAACTTCAGCCGAATATCACATGCTTGACTTTGATCCATAAAGATGACCCATTTCCGATCTGTCAAGGGTATGTAACCCCTTAATGTATTTGAATGATTCGAGATAGAATTTTCAAAAACTGTAGGTCGTTGATAAACTTTCAGAACCTTTTCGAAGGGGACACTTCTGCGGTTCGCAACTACTTAGTATTTCAGTATTTCAATTCAGAAAAGATAGATAAAGGGAGATGTTTGTCTCTAAAATACTAGTTTTGCGCCACAGAAATGTCTCTATATATTTTAAGATATGTTTCTTGAATCAGCAAGTATGTACATCTTGATTTAGAACTTCCTGTTTTTTCGAACGATTTATAGCGACTTCCCAGAACGCAGTTTACAAGAGTCGGCTTACAATATCTGGAGATTAATCAGCGCGGTGTTAATTTTAATTGCGACGGCGATGAAAGCGAGCTCTTATCTACCGCCCGGAAAAAACAGAAGCCTGTGAATCATAGCGCCTTACTTGCACATTTGAAATCTGCTCTCGTTGCCTTGACACGACACAGAATTCGCGGCGATCCAGGTTGGCACTTCGTTGCGAGTATTTCTTCCTTGCCAAGCCATCTCGGCGCCTCTGGAAAGAACAGCGAAATCTTCGTTTAGAAATATTCGCAGGATCGACATCAAAATCACAATATGCACCTCTCGTAATTTACTCAGGTTACTTCAAAGCTTTTTCCGAGGAAAGTCTTTCTTTAGAATTGGACTTGAATTCAAGGTACTTGGACATATTAATTCTGAGATATTAAAATACAAAAACAGCTAGCAGATAGCATTTAGGACATGTGACATGAATCCTGTGGTTCAACATTGGTACTTTGATTTAAAATAAATTGGAAAAATTGATTTAAAAGTAGAAGAAAAATCACAAGTAAATGAGGTGTACTTTAAATTTCACACGAATGAACGTATAAAGCACCTCGTGTATCCGAGTTGTCGACACACAACGTGGGCTTCTTTCAAAGTCCAGCTGTTCCTGGAATCGCAAACGGTCCCCCAACCAGGACTCGCCCCTTGGACCTCTAAGTAGCCATCGTGGGGCCCTGAACCACCCCTAAGTCGAATCACCTGAAAAGATCGTATTAAATAAATGCTCTGAAATCGTGAATTAAGTATCTTTTAATTCAGGTACCCCAAGTGGCACAAAGACTGTTTAATTAAGATTAGAGGCCACTGTTAATATTAACAAGGAAGTGATGTTTTATCAATACAAAATTATAAATTCTCACCTGACCGGATATCGGAGTGGGTAGAGCATTCTTTTTCGACTGATCCAACGGTTTCACTGGTGGCACGTAGTAGGCTGGGAACGGTGGTTCCTCTGGAAAACAACATTCGACACATTGCCACTTTATAAAGAAAGCAACAATTAATTCCGGAGTGATTTAATTACTAAATCATCCGGAAACACAGTGAGATAGATGAGTAGCATTAATATTTACATACTTGAAGAGTCCTTGTAGAATAAGGTTTAGTCTGGGTTAAATTTTTTTTTAGTTTTTGAAAACTTGCAATGTTTTCTACAAGGACTCTTCATTTATACAGGAAATGAGATCGTGATTGAACGATTTTCTAAGCCCAGTGTTAATAAGAGATCATTCCAACAGCATTCCATGCTAAAAGCGTGGCGATTTTGCCAAAGGAATGCGTGAAAAATTAAGACGAAGAACTTACCTTCATTTTCTTCGATCTCGACGCAAATGCAGACATAGAACTTTCAGACAACACACACTTACCTTCTTCGAACGAAGCAGCTTCAATGTTGACAGGATCCACGTCGGGTCTCTTCTTACTACCAATCTTCATGATGACAGAAGATTCTGTTGTAGTCGTTTCACTCTTGTTCTCGAAAACCAACACGGGCTTCCAGACTTGCTTGTCATCCAGCACGTCCACGTTGTGCTCCAAATCAGGCTCCGTCACATCCGGATACTCCGTTGCGAAACTTTCCCCAATGGATACACTGGGGATGTTCGGATCAGGGGTGCTGGAGACTGGAGCAGGCTTATGCGGTGTTCGTAGAACCTTCTTTTTCGTGGGGACTATCAGGTGCTTGTCTGGGCCTCTTTGAGTACTGCTACTGACAGAACCTGACAAATTGCTGGGTTTGTGGTATGGTGGTTCGAGATCACCTGATGGGACGTTTGGATATTGATTGCTTGCGTTTGGTGTATCAGGGTCTGGAGGGACCAAGAAACGACTTGGTGGTCGAATATTCGTAGATGTTGGTATATGTTGGTTAACATTTGGCGGTGTAAGATTCGGAGAAGGTTGGTGAGTGCTTGAAACGTCGTAATATGGTGGCTGAAGATCTGTTGCTGGCAGAGCTGGGTATCGCCAGACAATCGGAGATGTTGGCTTCGACTGAGAAGGTTCGTTAATTGGTGGCTGAAGATCTGTTGCTGGCACAGCTGGGTTAGGCCAGCCAATCGAAGATGCTGGCTTTGGCTGGGAAGGTTCGTTAATTGGTGGCTGAAGATCTGTTGCTGGCGCAGCTGGGTATTGCCAGCCAATCGAAGATGCTGGCTTTGGCTGAGAAGGTTCGTTAATTGGTGGCTGAAGATCTGTTGCTGGCACAGCTGGGTATTGCCAACCAATCGAAGATGCTGGCTTTGGCTGAGAAGGTTCGTTAATTGGTGGCTGAAGATCTGTTGCTGGCACAGCTGGGTATTGCCAGCCAATCGAAGATGCTGGCTTTGGCTGAGAGGGTTCGTTAATCGGTGGCTGCAAGCTGGAGGCTGGCATAGGTGGGTAGTAATTGTCGTTGCTTTGTAAATTCGGCGAATTGGGAGGAGTCCGTGATCGACTAGGTGGTGGATAATATGGTGGCTGAAGATTCGTTGGCGGCACGTTCATGCGGGGATAATTTATATCTGTTAGATTGACAGAAAAGAGTGATTTCTGAACTGAAACTATTGCTTGACAGTAGTATTAGGTAATTAACAGACAAGTATCTGAGAAATATATTACTCCTGTAATGAAGCCTAGAATTAGTCTAAATAATAAATGGCCCAGCGATTTATTTTAATTGTAAAATGATGTGTAAAATAAGTTAGAAAATTTAAATATCAAATAACAATCGCTATCATTAGTGATTTAATTATCAGACAAACAGTCCACTGGCTAATTATTATTGTGTTAGGGGCCACTAAAAATTGATGATTGTTACCTGATCCGATTAAATCCTCACTCTCTGTCTGAGAAGATGAATGATTCTTGGGTTTTCGGTGACCACGTCCATGAGAGGAAATATTATTAGTCTGCGAGCCATTATCATTAACAGGTGTGTAATGTGGTGGTTGAAGGTCTTCAGATGGCAGTTCGAAGGGGGATTGGGAATCAATATAAATGTTCTGATCTCCTTTGTTGAGATCATTCGAACTTGGTAGATCATTTGATCTATACGTTTTCGTTTTCGAGTGTCCTTGATTCACTTTGATTTCTTTCGTGATAAAATGCCCTCTCGTACCATTCGCATCCACGTTCACGTTGCTTGAGGGAATAGCTTTAGCCCCTGCGAGGAGAAAATCATTTTAATGATAGGAACAAGTTTGAAGGAAAATGTTTAATCTGTGTGTGATTTTCACACCTGGTCGATACTGTCCTTTGGAGTGCTCAAAAATATTCGTCTTCGACGACCAGTGGTTCACCTTCGAATCTGCTTCTCTGTCAGCTGTGCTCTGATAGGTATTAGCCCTGGACCCCCAGTCGTGGAATTTATCGCCCTCGTTGCTAGTGCCTAAAAAAGATCAAACTCTTACTCATATTTAAAGCTTCTTGCTTTCCTTATTCGCGTAGCTCCCACTGTTTCGTAAAAACCAACAGAACAATCTCTACACCAAGCAAATTAATTTCGTTGAATAACTCATTCTCTTCCAGATACATGATAAAATATAAAGTAAATCTGAGCTGATTTATTACCTTCACTCCTTAGTGTGTTTAGCGGTTTTGTCGCAAATCTGAAGTCGATTAGCATTCTCCCACGTGGAAAGTGTTTTTTAATTGTTCCTCCGTTGTGTCTGTTAATCAAACTTACCTTCGTTGCTGAAGAATTCCCTCGAATTTGATTTCGAACGATATACAGTTTAATCTGTTAGTTTTAAACTTAAGTTTCAATGGAAATCCATAGAAAGCCCATTGCAGCTTGAGAAATAAAAACCAAAGAAAAACATTCATGCGCTCATCGTTCAACCCAAACATGGCATTTACTTTCTGTTGTTTATAATGGGCTTGTCCCGTCAAATAATAAATAAATAAAGATGCTTTGTGTGCATATCATAGAATCGAACTACTCAATTCCAAAAGCATGCATTTCAAACAAGCAAAGGGATGAACTACTTAGCAGCAAGCAAAATATTAAATCTACAGTAAATCGATCAGTAAAAGTACTGATTAATAGCCTAACGTTCCATTTCGTCAACATGTTCACAGAAATACAACTACAGTGAACCGATCAAAACAGTTACTGATCGATGAACACAGGGATCACGTGATAAAGAAATAAAAAAAGTCACCTTGATTCCACTGTCGATCCTGTGGCTGATTTGGCGTCACCCCTGAACCTTGCTGACTCCAGCTGGTAGGAATTAATCTGCTCTCTGTCCCCACAGGTTCGCTCCAAGTCGTCCTATTTTTCGCCTGTCTGTTGAAACTCGAGGTGCCTTCGTTCACAGGCAACTCGTCATTACTACCGACGTAGACGTTCCCATTTGATGGCGGGAATGCCGGATCATTTCTGCCATGCTCTTGCCGGCTAGGGATGTATTCTTGCCCCGTTCTTCTATTATTCGGCGAATTCCCTTCGCTGTTCCCAAAATTTCGATTCGAGGAGGAATCGAATCCGCCAAAACCTCTTCCACCTTCTGTCCCCTCGAAAACAGTCTGCTGAGTCTGCTGGTCAGAATCATCGTACTCAGGGGTGAATTGAGGCCTACCATGGAATCCATGATGGTGATGATGAAGCTGGTGGCCTCGACCAGGTTGCCAGGTTCCATCAGGAATTCCCTGAGTGGGTCTTTGAGTATCAGGCTGGCCGTATGGAGGAACGGACTGCTGGGTCTCAGTGTCTCCGTCAGAATCGTATGTCGATCCATCACGGTGATGATGATCGCGGTGGTGATGGTATCTGTGATCGTAACTGGAGCTCTGATCGTTCGTCCCATGATTATGTGACCACTGGGTGTTTGGATAACTCGAACTTCCTGCTTGATCCCAGTAGTGATGCTCATGGTCG
Source organism: Andrena cerasifolii (assembly GCF_050908995.1). Taxonomy (NCBI): domain Eukaryota; kingdom Metazoa; phylum Arthropoda; class Insecta; order Hymenoptera; family Andrenidae; genus Andrena; species Andrena cerasifolii. Next base: position 8,674,924 of record NC_135124.1, on the reverse strand, counting down.
TGGGTTCCATAACCAGTACGATCATCATCGCCGTGGCTGGTGTGATCGTATCGGCCCTGAGGATGAGGTGGCGTGGCAGTTGTCCAAGCATTGGGCTTCCAGCTCGGTTTCCACGCTGGTCTCGATGAATCCCCGTCTGTCACTGCCGGCTGTTCAGTGGTCCAAGTGTTTGGGACCCACTTAGGTCGCCATGTTGGTCTCAGCGAGTCCCAGTCCGTCCCTGGTGGAGTGGTCGTCATCACGGGGCGACTGGCCTGCCCGGGGGTGTAGTAACCATGCCACGTTTGATTGTATCGATGGTTGTGCTGCCACGGTCTGGATTCAGTGGAACCACCCGACGACCATGGTCCGCTCATAGTCGTTGGGCTAATTGGAGGCTGCGTGAACGTTGGTTTATCTACGAGGAGGATTATGCATATGCTAGAACCGTGTTCTATTGATAGTTGAGGTATTAATTTGTTGATTACCCGCGTTGCAGCCGGGAACTTTGTGAGGCCAGTCACAGACGGATGTAGCAGGGTTGAAGGCTGTCCCTGGGCCGCAGTCCATGACTTGGGTAACCCCGTTTGCGCACTGGAGGAACTTCTTACATGTGTCTGGGTGCGGTAGTAGCCCAGTGTGAGCTTCAGGGCATGCGACCTTCTTTGCTGGCTGGTGTTCGCTGTACCCTAATTTCCTATGATCGTAGGTCTCGTAATCGGGGGGTACTAATGGTGTTGTAGTCTCCTCTTTAGATTTCAGCGCGTCTGGTGGACAGAATTTATTCATGCGGTTAAAGTACTGTGCCAGTGCTTTTAGTATGGACAGAAATGAAATATTAATGCCCAATGCATATGATGTTCGATATATATTATACCTCCTCGATGCCACTGTCCCTTGTGAATACAAGATTAGTAATCCCAATAGTGAATCGACTACTTTTATTTCAATAATGTCTGTATCATGTAATTGAGGCATTTCATGGAAAAGGGCACATAAGCCTAAGGACATTACTTCTCTCGCGTTTAGATTAGCTAGATGCTGTTTTGCTACGTAGCGTGATCGACGCGCAGCCACATATGAAAAGTGTGCCGGGTATCGAATCCGCAAGGAAAGAAGCTAATTTAGAAAAAAAAAAATGATTTGTAAGACAGCTCCCTGCAAAGAATTGAAGAAATTAATACTTACTTAAAACATTACATTTTTTGTTTATTTTTCTGCTTCGTTTTGTATTTTCTATTTAAGCAATGTATAAAAAATGTGTAATTAAGTAAGTAAATATAATTATATTTAAACAACTAAATAAACCTGCAATTTTTTACGAATTTACCACATTGCTTGAAACTTATAAATAAAGACACATATAATTTTCAAATCTGTTTTCAGAACGTTTTAAGGACACGGTACTACATCCTTAAAAAAATGGATTTAATTGCATTACTTTTTATTAAGTTATACTATAATGAAAACTTTGAAATCGATTTTCTTGAAATGGCATTTTGGGGTATGTGCCCTTTTTCCATCGAGTGCCTGAAGTTACCTTCACAGCCTCTCACGTTGTACGGCCAGTCACAAACGCTGACAGCAGGGTTGAACACCGTTCCAGGACCACAATCTCTAATAAATGTCCCACCATTTGCGCATTGTAGATATTTCGCGCAATCTGAGGGATGCGCCAGTAAACCTGTCACGTAGGGTGGGCACCGTGGCTCCTGTGAGTAAAATCGATAAGATCCTGACAAGATCCTTTGTATCCAAACGTTCTTTCGAACGTTACTTAAATTTTCCACCCTCGAAATACCGAAGCTTTAGCTTTCACAAATATACAATTTCCACTGTTCAAGTGGAATATTTTTAAACTAACTTGTAATCTTTCGGTTTCCAAGTGACTGTGCGAGCCAGGCAACAACGGCTCCCGCCTTCCCGACGAATCCAAATAATCGTTGGATGGAAAGTCAGCAACCTCGCCCCCGTAACACTTGACTTTGTGGGGGAAATCGCACTCCAAGGTGTTAGGGTTGAACAGCGTGCCGGGTGCGCATGGTTGGACGAAGGCTCTGCCCTGCCAGCAGTTGACGAAGAATTTGCAATCGGGGGCGTAGACGAATTGGCCAGTGGAATCGGGATCTGGACACTGGACACCCGATACCTTGTCGTATCGGGCGACAGTGGATTTCGATTTAGTTGAGAGAAGAATCTTCTCCCTGTGGGGTTTCTGGAAAGATATTAAAGTGGTCCTAAGTATCTCTTAACACACCTTAATTATTCCTCTTCACTTCTGCGAGATAAAAATTGGAAATATCTTCGAAATAACTTTTTCTACCTGGCTCACTTTCGACTTATTTGAAGATTGTTTCATATCTACTTAGATACACACGGGAGCAATAGCGACGAATAAAGAGTAATTTAGTTGCGAATTGCCCTATGTTAATCCCATGCTAGTTACTCATAAAAAGATATAAGCAATGATTTTGAAAAATAAAGACGTAACTTTGAGAAAATTTGAGTCCTTGTAGAAAACACTGTAGTGCCAAAATTAAAAAAGAGAAACAATTTTTATCGGAAAATCTACGTGCCAATAGTAATACTATAGAATAAATATTCATTCTTAGCGCTTACAGTGTTTTCTACAAAGACTCTTCAACTATTTATCAATTTATTTGCGCCATACAGACTCTGGTTACTATAACGCGTGCCTTAACTGTATCGATCAATCACTGTTAATATATGCAGATACCGATCGTTATTTACTACTGATCACCAATGAGTGGCATGATCCAGTTTTAAGAATAAAATGCTATCACCGGATATTTCTAGAAACTTATAGTATTATAACATCATTGCTTTTCGAGGGAAAGCAAATAATTCCATTACCGTGCTATCGGCAGATATTCCCTCATAAACATATTGATCACTGTCCGTCCTCGTCTGAGAATCCTTCCCTCCGCGACTTTTATCCCTCTTCCCTTTGTCTCCCTCGTAATCGCGATCTTGTTCTTGTTCCAGGTCTCGAGAACCAGATGGAAATCTGCGATGCTCCTGCTGGTCGAATTGACTGTACTCCAAAGAATAATCACGGCTCTGATCGACATTCGTCGGAGTCTGACGATCATCCGCGATTTCTGTCCTTTGCTCGATCTCGCTTCCGGGAGCTTTCCTCCACGTACTCCATGTCTTCGTGCCAGCATTAACGACGAACGCTTTCCTGGGACTCGGTTCGTCTGGATCTGCCCGCCATTTTGGAGAACGCGATGGGTCCTCGCCCGAGTCCGCGTACTCTTTCCCTGACAAGTACCAAGGAAGTACTTGTTCTCGTCGTTGTGGTGGCTTTGTGGTCGCTTCTCTGGGGTCGTAGATCTACGCGATAAGCGCAAATGATAAAAATCGAATGTATTCATATTATCAGGGATTGATGTTCTAAGGAAACTAATCTCCGCTTCATACATGAGCTCGACCACTGCTGAGGGTTCAAAGGTTCTTTAAACTGCTTCCTCTACATTTTCCGCGAAATATTGTGAAATTGGAAAACAGATGGGACAGTAATGTCAACAGCTTGATAAAAGAATAAAATTGTTCTGTTATTTATTGTGATATAAGGAAGATATATATGTAAAACTTTAAGGACGAGTGTTGCTATAATCATTCCAATAAAATTATTAAAATATAACGCAATGGATAAAGTGACGAATAAAGTTGCATAAATTTAAATTACATTGAAATTACGTTAACGCTTGGAACGTTCACTTATCAAGAGTGAACACCAGCATTACATAACTTTTCTGTGTCAATACTTGGGAGCCACATTTTTTTTCGTTTACCGTTCCACGTTATCGATACTTGCCTTGTCAATGAATACTAAGCCAGACAAAGAACAGAAGATAACGTGCAATTATTTAATATTTGTAATCCATTCCTGTAGACCATAATTACAAAGCACCACGTGCTAAATCATACATATTTATTCGTTCCAAGTCTTGCTAATTATACAGGGTGATTCAATAATAATATTTGAAATTTCTTGATTCAGGCGTGTTATACGTCTCGAAATTACAAATCCTGTCAAACATGGGCCCGAAACTTCTTGCCTACATTCCTAAACCTAAGTCCAATCGAATTTTATTAAATAATTTAAAAGTTTTCGAAAGTCACTGATTTATACACATCGATGTGCGCAATACAATTAGAAACGATCCGAATGCCTATCAACCTCAGCAATGGCCAATGATAACAACATACTGAGGCCTCTGTGGCTGCTTCGATCACTTAGATAACAACATAACTAAGCTATTTAAGCCATTGAGAACAAAATAACCCACTTTTTTTACGAAATTGAGTTAGTAGCAACGATGCATTCCAATAGGCTCTACTAATCATAAAAAATGTGGAAAAATTAATTTCTTTTTACGCGGGTTACTCTGTTTTTCCCCCAATGTCTTGTTTAATCCCAAAGCCAACTGGTTCATACCTTAAAGAAGGTACCTCAATAAAGATTACAACTGCCTCTCAATTCCAAACTGTACAATACCCTCGCAGATTTTCAAACACCGCTAATGAATCACCCTATACATCTAACGATGCTAACACTCGACGGCCGAAGAGTGGAACAGAGCCTATGAAACGCGTAGTTCAACAACACTTGCGAAATGGAGCCGAACTTCTGTTACTCCGAATTCAAGCAAAACAGTTCCCCCCTAAAAGAAATGGAACGGTAGTCTTGTCACCCTTATCGATCCCTTGGTTCGTGTAACCCATCATCAATTCAAGCAAACCAGTTTCGCCCTGAAAACACCCAACCACCCCCACGATGCAATTACTTAAAAAAAATTTGCTTCGCAAAAATCGTTGCAGGATTCATTCGTATACGTATGTCAGGGTGGTCGATGGGGCACAGCATCGAGAGCACGGAGGGTGGAGTGTGTCACCAGCAGGGATGGAGCAGCAAAGAACGAAGGAAGGACGTACCGCGTGAGCGAAACCGACGACACAGAGAACAGCGAGGACGACGGTGACACGATGGATCCGCGGGAACATCATCCACGACGCCTCCGCAATACACTGAGCATCGCGTGGTACGGATCCCCTATTCCCAATAAAACCAGCATCCGTCCAGTTCGCGTACTTACCCAGAAACAACAGATAGCTGGCGTTCCTCGCGGGAAAACACGCAGCGATTCGAAGAAAGGAGAGGGTTATCGGTAGCCGGAGGTCGAGGGTCGGCTCGAGATCAATGCTGGCGAAGAATCTCCGGAGCAGGCTGGCCGACGAATCGGCGAGGGCAGAGGGAAGAAGGCAGGCAGAGGCTTGGGCTAATAGGGAAACGAAAGGAGAGAGCGAGCTGGATGGGGCTCTACCGAAAGAGGAAGACGGTCACGTGCTTTTGTCAACGTGGTAATCGTGCGAGTGCACACAGAACTGTTTGCCAATTGACTCCCGCGAGAGCAAATTGGCCCTCGTTGGCAACAATCAGACACCACCGTTGCCTCTAAAGAGGCCGACCAGGCGGCTGCAAACACCGCTGGCGACCGAAACGATGGAAACATCGTCATGCGCGGTGCTGCTTTCAGGATTGTTTAGCGAGGCTTTATTTTTTCAGCGCAATACAATCTGGTGATGGTGGCGCGTGGAGGATCTTGGGGTGCGGGAAGGGGTGTGGTTTCAAGAAACACGATCACGGGAAATTGTGCTTCTTGGGCGAGCGACGATCTCGGTGATGGTCTTCCTGGCTCGATGAGTGCTGGTGCCTGTGCCTGGGTCGAACATGTAGGTGTACTGGCAGATCGTCAGGTTGCAAACCCCCTTTGGACGTAGTAGGTGCTCGGAGCAGTCACCCGGTGCAGTCCCCTCCTGCGAATGCAGTAAACAGGTACGTGAACGGGAGGGTGGGTTCGACTCGCGTCGCCTAGGGTGCCTCCGTAGGAGATAGACAGTTGGAAAAGGTATAGCGAGGTGGTAAATTAAACCATCCAGCAGCACCGAATTATGTAGCGGCTCTAATTGAAGCTGCGGGTCGCTATCTTCTCATTTTTCTGTCAATTCGTTTGTGCTGTCACACGAAACATGTTCACTTTAACGCTCCAGCAAGCTTGCGACCTCGCGTACCTGTTCCATGTAATATAGGCATGTATTTGTCTGTGGCTGGCGACTGCTCGGGATTTATTAGCCCGATGTAATTTCAGGTGTGAAGGGAATCATGGATCATGGTTTGCAGAATTTCTGGTCTTTAGTTGAGTTTACATTAGGGTGTATACGTAAGTAGTATTGGAGCAGGTGTTTTATAAAGAAATTTTAAATATCTCCAGAAGCATGCACTTTAGGATCACCTTTCCCTAGTACTTTTACACGTAGAATGGTGCGAAGAATTGACTTGGCTAAAAGAAACATACGGTTTTATTTAGATAAAGAAATAGCTGCGCTTAGGTACATTATTGCGCTTCTGAAAACAATGGGGCCACAGGGAGATGGGAATTCTTACACCATTCAACCTTTAAAACAGAAGGTGCAGTATAATTAAATTGCACGATATTGATTTGCCCTGTGCACCTGTTACAGACCACCCAAAGAAGGTGTAGGCCTAAAGAAGCCTGTAAATTCATGGCGCGAATGTGTTCGATAATAAAGATCGTTGTATTTTCCTTCCGAACAAGATAGAAACCTGAACATTTTCTGTCTCGCCAATTCGTACTATGATACATAATTTCGGATGTCGATGAGTCGACGCGTAGGACTACCGCTAGCTAAATTAGCAATTGCCAATGACGATGTCAGGAACAACGAGGGTAGAACACATAAGTCGAGTTCAGCTTTTTGGCTAGTTTGTCTGCAGAAAACGTTACACGTGTGAGATTCTTATTGAAAGGGTCGTAGGTGTAATAAGGGCGAGACAAATGAGTATAACGAATATAAAACAAGTATTATTTAATTACTTTATTCTCTCAAACGTTTCCATAAATAAACAATGGTTTCAGATTGCATCCTCGCTCTTACGAGTGGAAAAGCGTAACAAGGGTACGCGTCGATTTGTTTCATAAGGGTACAGAGGCATTATTTCCACCTATTCACGCACACGCGTGCAGTCAGTTCGGTGTACCGGTTGTATATAGTCGCAAGCCTCGAGGATTGGATTGAATTCCAAGCCCTGGAGGCATTCCCAAACTTGACATGTCCCGTCCACGCATCTGTAGTACTTTGAACAGTCTTCTGGGTAGATCTTCGTTTCTACCACTGATGACTGAAACGTGAAACACGTATGGAATTTAATCCCTCAACATCCCTTATTCATTTACATGGTAGACACAGCTACGGTAAAAAGGAATTTAATTTAAACGAGGCCAATGCACTACACTACACAGTTACTAAGGTGGCGACCGCTATCAAATCCAGGTACGTCTAAACTAAATAACTGTAACATTAATTGTCACTTTTGCGATATGTTGTTTATACTAATTTCCAATTGGCGATAGTTCATACTTAAAGTGAAATCGTTTATTTTATCAACCGGGCAAAATTGGTAACATAAAGCTACAGCAAGTTTCCGAACAGAAAAGACCCAGTTATACTGACACGTATAAGAATTGGCCATACGAACTCGACACACTCATACCTGATTCCTGTGACGTACAAAACCCTGTGATATCTTAAACATCTGTCCTAAGTACACTAGGAAAAGAGCACAGCGCAACTTACCGAATCCACTACCCCTCGTAAAAGAAATTGGACTTTACTACCTACTTTGAATACGTCTGTATCCCAGTGCCTATTTTGCCGTGGTCACTAATAATCTCAGAAGGAGTGACCTTATACTCGCAATAAAAAGAAGAAGCTACAGAAAACTCGATTGCGCTCGGATAAGAATAAAGGTTTGGAAACACCAATTTACCTGTGCTGACCCCAAGAAGAGGGCGGCGAAGCAAAAGACTGCGCACAGCAGGATCGCGGAGAATTTCATGTTGGTTGCTGGGTACTCTTTCCAAATCCGTATTTCGAACTGAATCATCTTAGCCGAAAAAGAATCGTATTTATACTATCCTACTATCTGATTTTCAATGCGTACCTTATCTCTTTATGAATACTTGTACCCGCACTTACCTTATCTCCCATTGAATATAACGTCAAGGCATGATTCAGGCGAGCGATGCGGCGTCGTACTCAATGACAATACTGCCACAAAAGTATCGAGGTCACATGTATCTCTATATACATATATATATATGTGTGTGTGCCGGTCCTGAAAGTGGCCAGGTATTAAGTAGTTATCGCCAGTTTTATTTCAACAGATTTCACGAAGATAGGTATATTATTTTTAAAAATACACGAACAATTGTTTTCCGCGCTATCGAAGACGCTGAGGAGTAGAGAAAATCATAGCTCGTGAGAAAATCATTTGTAATTCAGAGAGGAAAGTGTCCATATACGATTTGTATGTTTTCCACGAATATCTCCTACCAGAATGTTATCGGCATCTGTATTTTCTTAAGCTACTATCATGTATTTTTATTGTATCCTGTCTTACTGTACACTCGAAGACACACTTGGCGAAGTATGTAAGTAAATTACTTACATACTTCGTTATTAATCAACTATTGCGACGTAGCGTAAATTGAATTTATACAGTGTTTCAGAAAGGAATTCAATTGTTTGTTAGAAATATTTTAGAACGATCGCTCAATTCCAAGGTTCTGGGGTAAGTACTGCGTGGTTCATGACAGTCCTCTTACCAGAAGACATCCTCGCCATCCCCACTCCGCGGCCAGACCCTTAAGGGGTTGGACTACTGTGACGGGCCGAGAAAGTCAATCTTCTGATGCAAATTGTATAGGGGCTGATACTCTGATTAAACTGCGGTATGGCACTTATTTTTAATATATTTTAAAGCATTTAACCCTCGAGCGGGCGCGCTTTGTGAACTCCGTTCACCGATCTGCGTGTTTCCTTCATTGGGTCTCGGTAAGACAAACATTCTCTCCGCGCGATCGTGGTGGGTTTCAAGAACCCTATGATGCTTGTGCCAGTTGATTTTCATTTTTCATGTTAAAAATGTTTTACGTATACTATTTTTGTGTTTTTAAATACATTTACTGCATTTTTGGGTACATTGCTAATATTTTCCCATCACATTTAATTTAAGTTACCACTGTCAACAGAGAAACCGTTTCTGAAGTGTAATATATAAGGGGGCTAAAATGATTATTTTCAACTGATGAACTGAGTTCACCACGCGCCTGCTCGTGTAGCTCTCATAGGCGCGCCCGCCCGAGGGTTAAAACAATTATAAAAGTTAAGAAAATATATATATAGGTGGCTCTGAACTGACGGTCTTTTTTACGGAGGGTACCTAAACGGAGTACCTCCTAACTTAATTAAGGTTTATCTGAAACAAAAAAATAAATAAATTTGTCTATTAAATATAATGTAATACCCAAGAATGAACGGAGCAGTTTTTTGTTAATATTTCGAAAAATTCGTTGAATAACAGCGTGTCGAAGAGAAGAATGCAGATTTTCGCAAGGAATTAAATCGGCAATGATTGCTGCATATATTAGCTAACGTTTCGATTGAAAATGATCTCAACAAGTGTCAAAGATAAAAAGAAGTCAAAATTCGTATTAAGAAGATTGTGCGTTATCACAATCCTTCTTCATTTAGAGGGCATAGATACCTCGTTGATGCGGTATGAATGAACATGTGTGTTGATTATTGTGTAGGGAAAGAGTGTGAATCAAGGGGCTACTGCTAAAGATGGTCTACAATCCTAGCAGTGGGACTGTCTTCAAGCACACCTGGTGAGTGATACCTTTTAATTCCGTTAATCCTTCTTTCACATGCTGTCGAACAGAATGTTTTCTGTAGCGAGCCTAGTGACCACAAGTGTATACAGTAGTGGTAAATAACTTCTGAGGTAAGAATCGGGGAGTGGACAGGAAACGTTGCACACGCGATTACGACTTTAAGGTTTACGGGTGTAATGATACGAAGCATCGATGGTCTAGTTTTATTATAAGTTTTATTTAATTATTCCATTTCGTTGGCAATGGTTGCAAAATAAACAAACGCTCGATTGGCATTTAGTTCCTTGCTGATATAGGTCCTTCGCGAAAAATCTGGCGTTGCTGATTTAAACTCATGTCCTTGGATTTAAGCATCCCAGACTCGGTGTTACTAAACACGTTTGCACCAAGGGTGAGGGTTCACAGGATAGTCGCATGTGTCCTCGGGTTCATTAAATTCTGTACCCGGGCCGCAAGACTGAACGAAACATTTATTATTGTCACAATTCAGGAACTTCGAACAATCCTGTGGATATGCGCGAACATCAGCCTGGAATTAATAGAACATCATACATGCAGACAGGTATCTCAAACGAATCGCTAAATATGTGTTTTCGTTTTACTTTCCAGTGTTGATTTTTAATCTTCTTTTTTTTTAATACCCCTTAATCTCCCCTGTACTATATCGTTTCAGCATTCGCGATTATACTGATAAGATAAATCAGTCTTTTAATTACAAGCATGCAGATGGCAGCGGAAATTAAACAAAACAACATATTTCACACTTTTCACAATTAAATTAATTTTTAATCTTACTATATTCGATTTTTGTAAAGTTACATACGACCGTGCTTTTATATTTCGAAGGAAACTGGACGTGTTTTGAACACGATGAATTTTACAGCACAAAATTATTGTAAAATCGCTTATTGTTTGCGTGGTACTTATTAATTATAATCGACCCTTGTCGAACAATAAAAAAAATCTTCTGGGTAGATTCTCAAATCTGCCACTAACGACTAACGCATAATAAGCATAAAGATTGACAAAAAGCAATTTACCTGTGCAGACCCTGCCAAAAGGGCTACGAAGCAAAAGAATGCGCACAGCAAGTTCGTGGCGAATTTCATGTTGGCTGCTTGCTCAAATTCGTATTTCGAACTGAATTGCCTTCGCTGAAAAACTCGCATTTATACTATTATACTATCTGATATTTAATGTGCACCTTGTGCGAAAATTGAAGTGGTAAACATTTATATGCATGTTTATCATATCGCCTATTTTAAATATACAGGAAACTCTCACTATAAGTGCATTTTAACTACGTATTGTAGCCGCGACGCTATCGCCGCATATTTCTTTGTATCCTTCGCGCCGAGAGTGAAGGAACCCGAGAACGAGCGAGAGGGGACGAAAGAGTCGACAACATGTCTTGGGAATAAATTTCGTACATTATGCCTACATTATGATAATAAATCATTATATAAGTATGTGTAAATATGAGTAAGAAATAATGAGAATGAACGAGAGAGGAAGAGAGAGATATAAATAATCAGGAGGATTTTAGGTATCCTCCTCCGATTGCTTTGATTTTTAGATTTGTTTTAGAGGCCCGAACAATTAAGAAATAGGGGTCTTTTTATTTTGGGCATATTTGCATATTTATCGGGTGAAACCACCCCTCAAAGTTCATAAGAAGGCTGCGACGCCTCACGAGGGGCGCTAAGCTAATCTAATCCTAACCTATTGCCGGTCAGAGTGTTTTTTTGGAATATCTCGAAACCTTCGTAAGCTTCATCGATTCTTTCGTTTCCGACCGCCGCGATGTATTTATAGGGTAGATAATAGATAAGCGTGATACATATGCTGTCACGGACACGTAAGTGTACGCAAAATGTATTGTAATTGTAGCAACTAAGGCCGAGCGGTGGTTATGTAAAGGGAAAAGATGTTCAGAATAATGACCGTAACAACATGTTTCAAAGCCGTCAAAATTGGTGATGAGTCCTTTTTCTATATAAGTAATTAGCCGTGGCCTTCGATACTCGAAACCAGGGGGTCATACAGTGTGTTGCACACCAACGATAAGACGCGGCACGCATCTTGAAATGCATAATAAAGTGGCAGTACTAAAAGTATACTTATAATTCCATTGAAAAAAATTACATTGATATTGAAATCTCTGTAGATAATAGCTTACACGCAAATCCTAATTTCTATTAAGTTTCCTCCATCGAATCAAACCACTTTCCAATTAAACGTTTTCTCGGTTTTTCAATAGTTAGAAAAAAATTGCGTGTGTACGAACAAACCGGATATTCATTATATAACGCTGAAGATGATTAATTACTTCCAATCTCCTATATGTAGAGAACGATTACTGAAAATTGTGGGTATGGTTTCCAGTGAAATAATTATTCTCAGCAACAAATCATGGAAATAGAAATAATAGTCCAAATTCCATTGCGTAATAAAAACTGTATTATTGTAATCACCTGTGATTTACTCGATCTCGATACCTCAAAGATAAGGTATGATTACAAATTACTTAGTGTGATAATAGTATCTATCGCTAACCCAGTGACTAATATTTCCAACTTTCGGTGTCCACCATGTGAGCATTACCTGACTAAACTCTATACAGTAGTTGACCACTATAAGAGCTTCAATTTAGGTAAGCTCTATGGAATAGTAACTTTGGAATTTTATACAGAAAGTTTTGTTATACCAGGCGGTAAGAGATGTATCGAACACAATTATATCTAACACCAAAGAAACTTTAAGAAACCATTACCTACGTTCGATCTTATACTATTAGAAAGAAACATAACTCAAAATTGTAGTTATTGACCAGTCCAGGTACAGGTTTGTGACCACCGAATATAAAAGAAAATAGCATATTCTTTATTTTAAAATCAAACTAAAATTCGACATATCAAAATAAGAAAATATTGTCTTCGGACACTGCTCCTCATTCGATTTTTTTAGCTTCTTAGATTTCTCTCTCATCTGCCTTTCTTTCCTTCTTCTTCTCTACGCCTCTCTTTGCCACCTTCTCGCTCAAACGTAGGAGATCTACTGGAGAAAAGGTTCATAACTCTGGAGATAATAATTAGGGATATTGATGAAACACCAATTGTGTACTTTTAACATAAGTTTTATTTAATTATTCCATTTCATTGGCAATGATTGCGTAATAAACAAAGGTTCGATTAGCTTCCAGTTCTTTACTGATACCTACATGTCCCCCTCGAAAAATCTGGTGTTGCTGATTTAACGTCTGTTTTCCGTGTTGCTAATGACGTTTACACCAAGGGTGAGGATTCGCAGGGTAGTCAGGGTAGTGAGAGACCAAAAAACTTTGTTGTTCGCCGCAACTCCAAGCGTAGGTATGCATGCACTCATATATTCCCGTGTACCTTGTGGTCGACAGTACGTAACGAGGCTAACTCTCTAACAACTCGGATGGTAGTATGGGGCGACTTACGGCCGACCGCCTGTAACGAAAATATGTCCCAATTGAAATTGTTCGACCGTTAAAAGTACGTGCGAAACAGTAATCCTGCTAGCATAGTAGTAAACAGCATGGAGTCCAATTTGCACAGTGCACAATACGTTGTGCGCCCGACGCTCCCCTCGCTCCCCGTGCGCGGAGAAAATTATGCAATCCTTCTGGGTTTTCCGCCGCGTTTGACTCACAATATCTCGACAACCGTGAGGGCAACACGACTGCGTGGTATTACTTTAAAGCCTCTCGACGAGACCTATTCAAATATATGAAGAACATATCGCAGTGGATTAAAGAAAAAAATTTTAAATTTATTTTCGTGTGAATTATTTAGCACATAATCACATTTGGGACGTAATGTTCAAACGTACGAGATCTAATGAAGAAAAATAACTTTGGATATAACAATTAAGGATAGTGATGAAACAACATTATGCACTTTTAATATGAGTATTATTTAATTATTCCATTTCGTTGGCAATGGTTGCAAAAGAAACGAAGCATTATTCGCTTTCACTTCATTGCCCGTACATGTCCCCCGCGAAATATCTGGTGTTGCTCATTTAACGTGAAATCGTTGAATGAAAGCTCCCAGGACTATGTTCTCAGTGTTATATATAGCCAACACGATTGCAATCCCTGCGATTTTGCAGAGGGTAGTCACAAGTCCCGATGTTTGGATTAAATTCTGTTCCCGCGCCGCACGATAAAATGAAGCATCCACTACCGTCACAGTGCTGGTATTTTGTACAATCGCCTGGATACGGAATAACTTCTCCCTAGAATGAGTAAAGCATAATATATGTACGTAGGTAATACCAAATGAATCAATAAATATTTTCGTTTTAGTTTTCCAGTTTTGTTCTTAATCTTCTCTTTTTTAATACCCCTGAATCTTCATTTTTTCTTAATATCCCTCTCCCCTTTAAACACTTCCTCCATTAGCGATTACACTTTTGAGATCAATGGATCACTGAGTTTAATAACGGTTTTGACACTTTGTTTGATTTAACACTTTTCACTAATAAATTAATTTTTAATATTACTCTGCTTGATTTCTCGGTGAAACGATCATGCCTTTACATAGTGTTTCCAATGAAACTATTCGTTTTATGAGCGCGACGAATTATACTGGCAAACATGTTTTACATACAAATTTCGAATGACGAATAGAATTTAAAAAATTATTGCCGAATGAAAAAAATTAACTTTATTCGTCGAATAGTCTAAAGTTAAAGTAACTTTTACTGGATCCGTCATTTAAATAATTTTTTATTTAGTTAATGCCCAACTCTGCCCTCAAGACTCCACCTGGCAAAGAAATTTATGATTTCATCCAAATACTGTGTCTTTTTTTCTTTCCCATAATTTTCATCCTACCCGCACGTAAATTTATTTGTATCTGTTATCTATATAGGGTGTTTCAGAACTTTGCCACCTGGGCCTCTTTCTTAAATCCGCCACTGAGCACAAGATTATTGTCAAATCATTTATATTTGCGTGCCAATTATTAATTATAAATGCTACGTGTACTCACGTTCACTAATCCACAGAGAAGAAATACGGCGCACAGAATCGTACACAGCAAGATCGTGGAGAGCCTTGTACTAGCCATTGTTTCTTCTGCAAATTCGCGCGTTGAAACTCGATTGCCTCCTTCGCCGACGAAATGGATTTTATATACGTATCTTCTAAGTATAAACAAGGAACATGATTTAATAACTTATCTGGAAGCTAGCTCTTTTTTCAGTGACTTCATTCCCCTTTCCGTCATCGACGGCTTATGTAAGCAGTCATTTTTTACGACCTTAGTTCTACGAAGCGCGCAAGATCGACGTTGCTGATGTCGTTTGTATCATGTCTATTTCCGGACAAATATTCCCAATCGAAATTAACGCATTTAGAAGGTTTATTTACACATTAGCACGTCTTTGATTGACGGCTGTTGGCGAGACATCACGAGCGTTACATCCTTCTGAATGCTGGCCATTTATTTCAGCTGAAGTTTATACTTACTTTGTTGTCTAGTTCAACTTCGTCGTTAACCGAAGTTTCTGTTTCACTGCTTTGTGCAATTCGAAGTACGGATGCTGCTGTTCGGAGTCCGTCTTGGGCACTCTTCCTAGTCTACGAAACGTTGGAGACAGGAGTAAGAGAGTTTGAAAAAGTGTATAGAAAGAGTTGGTGGTCCAGAACAGGGTCAAGCACTGAAATAGTTATTTTCACGGACTTTAGTACGAGAAGCAATAGAGAGAAAAATGTAAATTTATTATGTAAATTTAGAAATTGCTTTGTAAATACCGATGGCACGTACGCCAGGACAGGCACCATACAAATAGTAAATACTCGAAGGACATTCTTGACTATTTTCCGGACTTTGGTTTCGTTCTTTTTGTACAGCAGTTGCTGAACCTAGAAAATATATTACCTTGGAATAGAAATATTCTCGTTCAAACACAGATAGCTATTTCGCATACATACTTCTAGCGTGGCTAAAGAAGTAAGCCCAAAGAGTACAGGTAGTACGAACGAATGATCTATGTCTGTAAGATTCGTCATCCATCCGAAGCCTCCGTTAACGAACTCAAGGTAATGTTGTTGGGCAACTAACATCGAATATTTCGACTTCTTGAAACATCATTTCTAACTTGAAAGTGTTAAAGCTGAGTAATATTATACTCACCATCGTCTTGTTTAGGTAACATGTAACAAAAATTTCGTAAAGAAAATGAAAAGCCCAACCATAATGGCACTTGTAACAGTACCATTGCGACGATCTTAAACGGATGACAATTTTCTCTGACAATTAATTCCTTCCACTCTCTTTTTACCTGTTACGAAGTATATTAAATTATTTTACGAATTTCACTTACCTATGCATGTGCGAAAGTTCCGTCCGTTTTTTCGTATGATAAGTATAATATACACGTGATTTACTTTATAATACAATTTCCTTAAATTCTTCTGTATCAGCATTTATCAGCACAGAAATTATAAAAGGTCTGAAGAAAGTAGGAAACTGCTTCTTTCTACAATTACATTGCTGTGCTCGTTATGCCCATGGAAACACACACGTGTCTTAAAATTTGACTGCTGAAAAGCAGACAGAACTTTGGCGCAGAAGTACGTACAGACTCATTGTAAACACGGATCGCGTATGATGCATCCCATCCTAAATTTGACATTGCCATTTTCATCTCCATCTTTAATCTTTTCGTTACATCCTTCATTTCATGCTTTAGGTTTTCCATTTTAGCCACAATTTGATGCTAAAAGTGGTAATTCAACATTAATTTTGAGTGCAAGTGTCTTTTAGTGCGTATAAGATTTATATAATAGCACTTACTTGGTGTACAGTTAATGGTAGAGCTATAAATGTCCTTGTAAGAACTGTGGTAAGCATTATAGTTGTCCACCATGGTAGTCCTGTATTGTGATGCATCGCCTTCAAAACTTCCATCATACATTCTACTGGTAAGCTTTCAGCAATAATTTTAAAGATACCACTGTTATACCTAATTGCATCGCTTACAAGTGAATCTGGTACATGTGAATAACGTCTAATACTAGTCATTGTAGGAGGATAATGATATTCAGGTTTCACTCTGGTTAATATCATGTTTCTACAACATAGTGGCCCTTCGAGAACACTTCTACGGTTCAGTTGATGCATAGAAATTTTTGGTGTTGTTGAGAATTTTCGTTCGTTCGAAAGGGAACCTAACAGCACTTTACTATTAGAAAATATATTTATGTTTATGTTCCTATGTGAAACTACACTAGGATCACCATCAACAGAATGGTAGAATTTGATAAAAGTGGGGTTGACGTATTTAAAATCTAATAAGATTTTTCGAAACATTCGTGTCATCATTATAATAAAAATACTATATAACTTTAACACTCGAAACGAGAGGAGCAGAGGAACGTATTTATTCCATGTGTTTTTTACCGTACAACTACAGTTTATAGGTTAGCTTCCTAACCTCAAATATCTTTGTGCACTCTTATTTGATAATTAAAGGATAAGTATTTTTTTAATTAATTTAATAAATAAGTAATAATACGTTCATTTTTTGTACATTTATTTGTATGAAATGAAATGATAATAGTGTCACATTTTCCAATATATTTTCAAAATACAGCAAAAAAATAAGGAACACAAATGGGATGGTTTAGGATTAGTACAATCTATTAGCATGCTTTTGTATCGTTATCATAAAAGTTGTTAGTGATAAGTACCAATTGTTAGAAATTAAACCTATTTTTGTAAAAATATATTCAAAACCCCAAGTTACCAACAATAGCCTCTGTAAAGATCTACAATACCGATGTAAGATATGCTAGAATTATTGTGAAAACTTTAGGCACAGACGAGGTATAGGATAGACCTATCATCACAGACGAGGTATCAGGGTACAAATGTTTGCAAAACTCTTTTAGTGACCTAAAAATGCTTGGATTCTGCGGGTATATTTTGTCGACTTTTGCTTTACTTTGGACACTGATATTATTACATATCAACACAATCTCGTTGAACCATGAGCAGAGCGCTCTGCATTGAACCTTCCTCTTTCGATTGAGACCTCGCCCAGCCCCAAATCTGCTCATATAAGAACGAAAAACGAAAAATCGTGACTACATTCCCAAATCAGAGTTCCGCCATATTGTGAAAAATAAAAAACGCCAAAAAATGCGGAAAAAGGCCGATTGTGTATCGAAGCAGGCTTGGCACTATAATTATATTTCTACTGTAAGTACGTATGATTGTTAGTATTGTCCTGAATTTTTTTCAGATTTTTAAATTGAAAAACCAAGCTGTGAAAAATAAAAAACGCCAAAAAATGCGGAAAAATGCGGAAAAATGCCGATTGTGTATCGAAGCAGGCTTGGCACTGTAATTATATTTTTACTGTAAGTACGTATGATTGTTACTATTGTCCTGAATTTTTTTCAGATTTTTAAATTGAAAAACCAAGCTGTGAAAAATAAAAAACGCCAAAAAATGCGGAAAAAGGCCGATTGTGTATCGAAGCAGGCTTGGCACTATAATTATATTTCTACTGTAAGTACGTATGATTGTTAGTATTGTCCTGAATTTTTTTCAGATTTTTAAATTGAAAAACCAAGCTGTGAAAAATAAAAAACGCCAAAAAATGCGGAAAAATGCGGAAAAATGCCGATTGTGTATCGAAGCAGGCTTGGCACTGTAATTATATTTTTACTGTAAGTACGTATGATTGTTACTATTGTCCTGAATTTTTTTCAGATTTTTAAATTGAAAAACCAAGCTGTGAAAAATAAAAAACGCCAAAAAATGCGGAAAAAGGCCGATTGTGTATCGAAGCAGGCTTGGCACTATAATTATATTTCTACTGTAAGTACGTATGATTGTTACTATTGTCCTGAATTTTTTTCAGATTTTTAAATTGAAAAACCAAGCTCTTAGCGCCTCTTATTTGCAACTTTAAGGCGAGGCCTTTGAAGCTGAAATTCAGAATACCTCTTTTCGCTTCATGTTCTCCTGATACCTGGGCCAAGATCTGGCAAAAATTTTCAGAATGCACAAAATTGGGCTTTGTAACAGGAGAACATGATGTCGAAAGAGGTGGCACTAAGTAACGTCTTCGGAGAGAGAATCGAGGATGCCTTCGAAGCTGAAATTCAGAATACCTCTTTTCGCTTCATGTTCTCCTGATACCTGGGCCAAAATCTGACAAAAATTTTCAGAATGCACAAAATTGGGCTTTGTAACAGGAGAACATGGCGTCGAAAGAGATGGCAAAAATAGGAAATCAGGTTTTTGCCGAATTTCTCCTATACTAGGGGATGAAAAATTGTGCAAAAAATCAGAGGCATTTCTGTTATCGGGGCACATATTAGAGATACCTGGGCCAAAATCTGGCAAAACAGCTCCCTCTCGCGTTCACCGGGTAATCGTCGATCTATCGGTATTACCATTTCTGTGCAGAAAAAAATGCTGTAATACCGACCTGTCGAATCGGCCAGGTCACGTGACGTGTCTACCCCCTTAAACGTTAGGTGCATTACGGCGTCTGTGCGCGTCATTATTGGAAATAAGCATTACATCCATCTAGCGATCATCTCATTCGTTAATCCATCCCTTTCAATGTATGCAAGAATTATAAAGATTTGTTTATTTATATATTGATGTACGATTGAAGTGTCTTAAAGAGACACGTCTGGAATGTTTCTGGCTACCAATACTGTATATCTGTGTATTTACTCGTATATAATGGAAATGTTTAATATGCTCTTGCAAACAAGAGATATTACTATTGGTCGATTGATATCGCTGTGTAATAAGTTATAGTGTCTTTCTTAAGTATTCTAGGCTCTGGAAATACTAATAAATTCATAAAGAAACAAATTCGTTTACCCCTTGCTTACATTGAACGGGACTCAGGGCGGTATTCCCAGGCGCTACTTATTCTCAAGCAAATGCTTAAGCATGTGGCATCCTCTACTAACCTAGTAGCTAGTAAAGGATACCGAATGCTTAAGCATTTGCTTAAGAATAAGTTGCGATTGAGAATACCGCCCTCAATCTCGTTTCCTTCCGGATATCGTTTCGCATTTATTTTCTGGCAGGCTTTACACACAATCGATTTTGTTACGAAATATTGGAAGAGGAAAACCGAGATAGTTAATTCTTGAACATTCTAAATTGGACATTTCCCTTTGATAACATTTAATTCTGAACGTTAATTCGCAGCTTAAAACTTAGGACAGAGGAATTTGTTCGAAATAATCTGCGGGCGCAGCTAGGGATTTTACTGTCACGAGTACGGCGCCACAAGTATCGTTGAAGTAGAAACAACGTTCCCGCGCAAACGAGCGCCGACCTCACTGTCGCCGCCAAAATATCTGACGTACATACGCATAACCATCGTTGAGGAGGGTAGAGGTTCATTCGTTGCTAGCTGTGGCTAGGAGAAAGTCGTGCTCGTCGCTCGTGTTGCAAGAAAGTTTCGATAGAATTCTGTAAAAGATGTCAGGCCGCGGCAAGGGTGGTAAGTATCGGGTTTCTTTCGCCGAGATGCGAGGCTGCGAGCTATCGGAAAACACGGGAATCGTTTACGGTTTTGCAGGAAAGACCAAAGGAAAGGCGAAGACCCGCAGCAGTAGGGCAGGGCTGCAATTCCCTGTCGGAAGAATCCATCGTCTTCTAAGAAAAGGGAATTATGCGGAACGAGTCGGAGCTGGAGCACCGGTCTACTTAGCCGCCGTAATGGAATATTTGGCAGCTGAAGTGCTGGAGTTAGCCGGAAACGCCGCAAGAGACAACAAGAAGACAAGGTTGGTACAGCAGTCCCTTTCTTTCTCTCACTTTCCCCGCACCCCTTCCTCCCATTATTGCAAATACATTTAATAACGTTAATAATTAATAAATAATGTCGTATTATAGGAAGAATTCATTAAACTTCGATGTATTAAACAATTCTGTTCAGCATGAGAAAAATAGTCAACTGCTATTTTTTCTTAACTTTATCCGTAGATATGTAACTTTCGTAGATTGTATCGAAGTAGAAGTCTGTTTACTGTAATCTCTGGAACAAAGGAAGTTCACCTTTAATTTAATTGTACTTGTGTACGTGCGGCGAAGCAGCGACCTCCAAAGTCAATAAGAATTCTGTTTTTCCAGGATAATCCCACGTCATTTACAGTTAGCCATCCGCAATGACGAAGAGTTAAACAAATTGCTTTCGGGTGTAACCATCGCCCAGGGTGGTGTACTGCCTAACATCCAGGCTGTTCTTTTGCCGAAGAAGACTGGTACCAGCGGATCAGGGAAAGGCGACAAAGCATCCCAGGAATATTAAAAATAACCTTTCTAACTTAACAGTACCTTAGAACTACACCCCAGTTTCTTCGATCTTTACAAAAAGAAAATAATTAGAATGTATGGCATTATTATCACGATTCCAATCATGTGCATTGTAAAGTTATCTCAATCAGCAATGCGATCTACCGTTCCATTACCAAACAACAATCCTCCTTCGAGTTTTGCAGCGGTGTATATCGCGTTATTGCTTGAGATAAGTTTCTAATGTATTTAAATATAAGTTCTAATATTTAAGTGTCCATTTCCATTAATATATCGACTCGTTTGTTCCAATTATATTATACTTTTATGACTTGTAAGAATGGATAGTAATTATGGCAGGTTAAATAGTTTTTGTTGACTGTAAACAATATTTAGAGTGAAAATAAACCATGATTACTCTTAACCATGCATTGTTATATTTTAAAGATGATTGCTTCCCAATGTGTGTATTTATTCTATGCTCCGGAAATTCGGTAAGAAGAACGCGTTGTCGTGCGATGGCGAACGGATTGTTGGCTCTGAAATTTAAAATTGTAAACAGTCCGCGATAAGACAGGTCACAGGACGATCGTTGGCGGAGTAGTGCAACGTGAGCGTGTAAACCGGTGTAGGTAGCGCGTCGGTTCGACGTGACGTTTAGTTTTTGACCGCTCGGTTATTGAATAGTGTATAGTAGGCGTGAAGTATTCGCGAAAGGTTTATAAGAATTAGCGTAAAATGTCGTCCACCGATATAAATATGCTAGTCGATATGGGTTTCAGCTTGTCTAAGGCGTAAGGGTCTTTGACGATTCGCCGAGCGGCATGTCTAACCTTTAATATTTTATTATGTATATTGTTTCAGAGAGAAGGCCTTAGAGATCACTGGAAACAAAGGTGTTGTTCCGGCAATGGAATGGTACGAGAAAGGCCGTGGCTTCATTCTCGTCGTCTGATGCCAATCTTAATTTTCATTTTAGGCTCTTGGCTCATTCAGATGACGCAGAACCATCGCTTGAGCCACCGATCGCTGAAAGTGCCCCAACGTCAATTGCTCAGACCCCGGCTCACGACAGCACTGCTAACGCCGGTGACCAAGTGTCCACTACCGACGCTGCCAAGTCCACCAAATGTGACATGTACATACATTTCGCTAGCGCGCATTAACACTCGTAGAATTTCCAATGTAAAGCTTTCGGTCGATGCGCGTGTCTTCAGATGCGGGAAACTGTTTAAGACTAACTTGGAGGTTGAATTCCATGCGACAAAGTCTGGGCACGACAAATTCTCCGAGAGCACGGAAGAGAAGAAGCCTCTCACAGAGGAGGAGAAGAAGGAGCAGTTGCGAATAATAACGGAGAAGCTAAAGCAAAAGAATAAAGAGCGCGAGGAGCAGGAGAAGCAGGATGCTTACGAAAGGGAGAAGAATAGAATACGGTCAGGGAAAGAAATGGCTAAAGCTAGGAGAAAGTAAGCTATCTGTTGTCCAATGAAGCATAATACAATTATGTTTATTTGTACACCTTGATCGTAGGTTAGAACAGTTAGAAATGAAGAAGCTCATGGAGGAAAGAAAGCGTGAGAAAGAGGAAGAAAAACAGGCGTGGCAGAGGGTAAGAGCCCAAATCGAAGCTGACAAAGCTGCCAGGCGTGCTAAAGCTGATAGCGAAAAGCCTATCGGACCTTCGGCTGCACCTTCGTCTTCCACGGTGCTTCACAGGAAAGATTACAATGAAACAAAGCTACAGGTAAAATACTGTACATTTACACAGGGTGTTATTCTACCTACAGTCAATACTCTCGGAAGATAATACGAAAATCAGGAGTGACGGAATCGCCGGTAGAGGCTTCGTTTTCGAGAACATTCCCTTTGAACTTCAGCTAAATACGCCTTCCCCTCAGGCGCCTACGGTGCACGCGTATTTAGCTGAAATTCAAAGTGAATATTCTCGAAAACGAAGCCTCTACCGCGATTTCGTCACTCTTGATTTTCGTCTGTATAATCACCCCCTATAGTATCGACTATATCTAGAGTAGCACCCTGTATGAAACAACAATGTTTAATATTTCAGATTAGACTTACCAATGGACAAACATTAACGCAAAGTTTCGGAAGTAAAGAGCAATTATCTACCGTGAGATTGTTCATTGAAATTAACAGGACAGACACAGTCGGTCCATTTAACTTAATGACGAACTTCCCAAAGAAAATTTTCACAGAAGAAGATTATAACACTCCATTAGATGTCTTAGGTATGTTATAGATTAGGCCTGCCCTTTACGGTGCAAATACCTCCTGAAGTTCTGAGACCCGGGCAACAGTCGGGCGCGTAACTGTTCGAATGCTACCCGTTGCGAGAGCTGTGAGAGAACTGCATGAGTGTGCGTCCATGTACGAGCCTGCATGGACGGCTGCACACTCATGCAATTCTCCCGCAGCCCATGCTGTGGTTAGCAACGTAACAGTCCCGCGCTCGGCTGTTGCCCGGGTCCCAAAACTTCAGGAGGTATTTGCATCGTAAAGGGCAGGCCTGTTATAGATCATGGTATCTATCTATGTCAGGGTTGACTAACTGGTGGTCCGCGAGCCACCGGGGGCACCTCCGCCTTGCTGCCACGCTGAACGGCCCCCTCCATACCTACTAGACTCTGACGATCGTAGTCGAAAAGAGAAGGAAAGAGGGAGGATTTCGAGGAGCCACCAGTTAGTCAACCCTGATCTATGCCATTGTCGCTAGAACGATCCGCGTCGATTGTTTTGATTCCGAGTGGCGCGTGTATATCCCTGATAGCAAAGTGCTTTAATGATCGTGTGTTGAATGGAACAAAGTCCGATCGCTCGATAGTTACGAGTTTCGTGGTTTCAGGCTTAACACCATCCGCAGTTGTAATCGTTCAGAAGAAAGTGGAGTAGTGTTTATTAATATTGATTACTACTTGCCATGCCATCAGTAATATGACTTGTAAGCTAATGTATCAATGTACAATGTCCAACACGCTGTTCATGAAGAAGGCAACATTTTTATGCGCAAATATTCTCCGTTTGTAGTTTACAAGGAGTGCATGTTTTTATCACACTTGTTTTTAAAAAATGATATAATTTGTAAAAATGGAGGAAAAAAATATACACTTAAAACTAATATAAACTTTCGTCCGATCATTTGCCCACTTAGAGAGATTAGTAATTATGGTGTGCTGCAATTTATTTCCATTCTGCCAGAGTCTTTGTAAGCTTTCTACACAGAAGTTCATTTATAATACAATTATGATTGTGCTACGAAATAATTTCCAGGTACTGTACCCGGATATATCACATTCTGATGAGGATCACAGTTCGTGGGGAATTCGTAGATTCCATTACAATCGGTTAACTGTAACGTTTTGTCGAAACATATTCGTATTTCGAATATGTATGACTTTCTAGAGTGCTGAAACGAGTTGAATAGTAGCTGTATAAATCCATTTCTACAGTAATATATTAATATAAATTTCATGGGATTCTTACCTTGTCTGTTCTACACGTTATCTGAGCTTCTTTGCCTAGTACTCGATGAACTCCGTTCAAGATATCAGTTGCTGTGTACGTTCCTCCAGGTAAGATGCGCGCTCGTGCCAGCACGTTTTTCATATCGTATCGATCTAGCAAAGCTAGACCCTCTTTGAAATACTTCACTTCAGTGTTCAGTGGCTCCAACACTGCCGCACAAGTTCCGTGCTTCTCCCATTCGTGCTTCCAGAGCGAGTAAGACTCTGTCCCGTATTCTATGTCTATCCATTTCTCTTTCAGTTGCCCCTCCACGGGTTGTAACGCGGTGGGATTAAACGGTACAGAGGGTTTACAAAACTGTGGTCCCACTTTGTTGTACTGAGACGGCCAAATACCGTGAATGGTCCATTCCTCGTCATCCTTTGGTAACGAACAAGTATGAGTCACTGAGCTTTCTTTCCATATGTAGCAAACAGTTTTCGGCCAACGTTGAGTGAAAATTAAAACGTCGAAATCATTGGAAGCCGCTGTCGCTAGTCTACGATGTTAGATTTTTTTTTTAAATAAGCAAATCTGTATTGTTTAATTGAAAAAGAAGCACTGGTTCAAGAACCAAACGTCTTCACTTACCCATTCAGCGCAGGGACGAAAAGTAAAAACAAGCCTATAGTACTGTAGTGAAGCATCTTTGAAGGATGAGGCTTCTCGAGAGTTCGAATTTTCGCACGCTCAACGCCCGGTTCAACTGAGTCAGCTCTATCCTCTCAACGCGTTTTATGAACATCGCCCCACCACTTCCAGTCACGCTCCGCAACAGATGGTCATATACCTGACCGCCTGCAACTACTTTCGTGGAGCAGTTAACACAAAAGACTCGAATTGCTTTATCCTTATCCAACGCTGAACGTCAGCCTCCATAGTAGATACTGTAGATAGATAAAAGAATGAGAATTTGAAAGAAGTATCATTTATCTTGTTAGCTTGCCTTGGTATGTAACATTTCCCGTAACGAGACAAGAAGAGATATCGTTAATCGTCTCATTATCTGACAATTTTCTTCCTCAAAGATATCTCAAAAATGCAGTTTACTTTTAAATGATTTATTAATTGTTTATCCTATCAAAGATTTCGGAGCCAGTATTTGCGTTAACGAAGGGGACCTACAAGCAGACACGTGCCGACTGTGTCTGGAATTATCAGAAAAACCTTGGAATTATCATCTACCTTCTTATAGTTTGCACCTGAATGGATTGCGTGTGTTGATACACATCACGTTACATCAATTACTTAAGCGACTACACTATTATTTATATTACATAGTCAAATATTTGTACTTCATGGACGCGAGTAGCGATGCGAATAAATATTTTGTCTACATAGATTCTAAATGTACTACTCGTTTTCTTAGATTAGATTCATTGCTCTTTGTGCTTTAATCATCCTTTCTGTATGCAACCCAACATGCTCGCATAAAAATGGTATGCACTCAAGATCGGACTATCGACGCTAGGTGCCGCCACCACATTCGATTCTATAATTGAAACAGAAAATTCGAAAAATCTACTTTGATTCGATATCGCTGATTAGTGCAACTGCACGGAAATCGCGCGGCGGTTTTATCTGGTTTACAGTAATCTAATTGCATCGATGTGAAAATTGCATCAAAGTAATACAGCAGTGTCGTAGGAATATATTTCCAACTTCTTGAGCTCGAACCCTTTCCTCGATCATTTTTGCGTTCGTCATGACTGGTGAACGAAAGTGTCATTTCGATAAATGATCCCCACACAAATTACATTTTTGTCCTCGACACTAGCTCCTAATTATAGATGAAATATAATTTAGTATCATAGAGCTGACTCGATGTTTATTCTGCCATAGCCAGTGGCGGATTTAACAGGGCGGCTGATGAGCAATTGCCGCCCAGGCGTCTGCACAGAAGGCCCCGGTAGGGCCTCACCCCCCCCCCCCCCAAAAAAAATTATGATTAGGTATAGGTATCTAAACCCAACATTTTTTCGTATTACTACACTTGGCTTGTTTTTAGTTAACTACCTCTTCATTTTCCCCAAAAAATGGCCTCCTCAGAATGTTTTCCACCTGGGCCTGTTCTCTTAAATCCACCACCGGCCATAAAATGGGAGCTACTTCACTTTTGGGTAAATGAAATTTAAAACTGTTTACGTAACTAAAACTTTGTTCAACTGTATTGCAGGAATCGCCGAAGACAGCTGACACATTTCACACGTAACGTCTGCGGAGTTTCGTTTTTTTTATTTGGAATTAATTAAATATAATTAAATATAAAAGATGAGTTTTTTGCTCCATCCAGTATTTCATTCGCGTTTGTCTAGGGAACAGTGAAATTAGGTTTCTAATTATCAACATTGAAGTGACTCTTCACTAGTCTTCCTATCAGATGAAGTGCCTGGAACGTCCTGTTCGGCTTAAGCCTCTGTCGCAATAAATAGTAGGTGAGAATTTTTAAGAAAATAAGAATGGCTATAAGGGCGACGAGATCTACCCAGAACACCACGTGCTCCATTTCTGAAACGAAAGTTCAAGCATGATTATTCACTTGAAAAAGGTATATTTCCTCCATTCGGTTATCGTCAATTATATTCAAAGTTTCTTACGCATGGTTTGCAAGATTTGCCGAGGTGCTCCAAACTCGCAGAATATCTCTTCGGGTGGGCAGTACAACTTCTCCCTATTGAAACCGTACAAGGCGGTTACGAGACCTTCTAAACCGTACCGAATGTAACTCACGTACATTATCAGTTTGCGATAAATAGGTAGAGTTTGCGTCTCGCCCAGTCCCTGTACCGCGAACAACATTAAAGGTACACTGAGCGCAGGCCCAACGAACGTACCATTCTGAAACATAAATTCACATTTAGATACTGCAAATAAATTCACGAGCAAAGCTTGATAATTGAAACGTACCACTATGTTCAAGATACTGGCTACAGCCAGCGCCATACTCTCCGCTATGAACATGCATATAAAGCAGATGCTAAAGAACATCGTGCATCTAAAGAACTCCAGAGGTTGCCCCGTGATCACGTACACCATTGATAAATATATCGTCGATACTAATATCTACGAAATAAGGAGAAATGTTCATTGTAGCATCGGGCACTGTATGCGGGAGAGTTCCCTTAAGGGGGAATCCTATTTGATATAATACCTAATACCGGACATTAGCCATATCTGTAATATTTGAAACGCTACCGAGCCGTTATTCCGCGTAAACCGTAGAGCACAACTAAGGAGGTTGATTTAATATTATTTCTTCGTTTTTAATTGAGAAAAAACCTTAAATGTCCGGCACTAGGGGAACTGCCGTCTCACCTGCACGGGTATATTAATTACGGTGAATGCACAGTAGTAGGAGCTCAGGTCGTACCATCTGTTGAAATATTCTCGTTTAACCAGCTGTACTTCCGAGGGAACTGTAATTCAAACATTAACGTAAGCGACAATATGGAAGCGCGGGAATGATAGCATATACCAGTGGCGCACTCAAGATTTAATCTTGGGGAGAGCCGAGTTGAACGGATAAAAATACTTTTAATGCAAATTTATTTAAAGAATAAAATCCAGTTTTTCTTTCTGTTTACAAAGCTCTTGAATCGCTTCAGTCGCGGTGACATTAATTTCCTTTTTCCTTCTTCTAATATCGCTTGTACGATTGTTCAGTGATTCATCTATGAGCTTTATACTTTCTATAGTATGAACGTCCGCTTGGTGATGTTAGAGAGAATTCGTTTCACGAGATCGTAGATTCTCCCTCGCATAATTATACTTTTCTTACAGTGTAGCAATACTGGTAACATAGGTACGTAGAGAAGAAGTATCAAACAGGCGAAACAGAAGCCGAAATTGAAGAGAGTCTTCGATCCGTCATTTCCGACGTTTAGGAACAATGCGCCAATGATGAAGCCGAGGAATATGTGCAGACCTATTTTCAGATAGATGTAGCTCTGCGAAAGAATAAACATTCGTTAAGTTACTCTCCGCGAAACTATTGCGAGCTTGTAATAATGCGAGTCGATTCTTCGCACCCTGTTTCTGTACAGCTGCAGTACCATCCTCCTGGACAGAACGACGAATTGATCGCACCACGACACTTTCGGTATCTCTTTCGACACTCGGAACTCGGGCCTGGTCGACCGAGAGGTAGGAACGATCGGCAGTTCCGTGTCTGCGAAGCTGATCATCCGACTTACCCATTCCGAGCCGTATTCACCCGCTGATACTTCTATCACTGTAACGATTACAATAGCTCGTGGGCGACGCCTGTTCCTTTTAAGCGGCTCGGTGTATCCTTCCAAATCTGTGACATCTAGGTACTTACCAAAATCGGCAGGGTTATAATGCTTCGGGCATTCGATGCCAACCTGCTGCAAGAACGGCACCAGATTGTTCACGGTGCTTCTGTAAACGCACTGCCCGGTGGCCACAACGTAGATGTGGTCTAATTTCGCGAAAATGCTCGCGCTCGGCGTGTGAAGCGAGCAAATTACAGTCCTGCCTAATCGTGCCAGGCACTCGAGTAGGTCGATGCACTGCGCGGCCGATATTTCGTCCAACCCTCTGGAATCGTTCAACGAATCAATGACAGAGATTAAATCCTGAGCGCGCCATTGCTTGGAGGTAAATTCTCCGGTGGAAAATTTTCGAATTGCTCGAATTACTTCTAGTATTACTAGCGGCTTGGAGTAGTATTTGATATATTAAATACATAAAAATATTCGAGTAATTCGAAAATTAAAGTAATCCGAAGTCTTACTGGGGCTCGAGTATTCGAGGCGTTTGAGTTCTTCAAGTACAGCTCGGAAAATTCAAACGATCGAGTAGGCTCGATTGCTCGAGCCGATTTCAGCTCAGCTCGTAAATTCCTGGTACTCGGACACCCCATACTGAGATTACTTTCTAATGCATCGAGTACTCACGTGGTTGGTTCGTCTAGAAATATAATCGGAGGGTTGTTCACAAGTTCCAAGGCAATCGAAAGTCTCTTCTTCTCGCCACCGGATAGACTTTCGGTAATGGTGTTCTTCGCGCCGTCTAATCGTAACACGTGCAGAATTTCTTTCACCTGAAATCGGACGAATTATAAATTATCACGGTTAAAAGTTATTCTTATCGCCGCGCGCAAAGCTGACTACGCTTTCAGGACTCAGCCCCTTGTTTACTAAAACTGTGCTAAGTGTAGTAGTACAGAAAAAATACCTACAGTGTTTGGTTAAAATCATAATTTTTTAAAGATAGGGCCCTAGGGGGGCCTTCTGGGCAGGGGCCCATTATTTTGGGAACATGAAGGGGTAGTTTACTAATAACGGACTGATTGTAATAGTACGAAAAAAATGTAGTGTTTGGATACCTATACCTAATCAATTGTTTTTATAATGGGACCTAGGCAGCAACTGCTCATCAGGACCCCCGATAGGACCCCAAAAACAAGAGCAGTCGGTTCCAAAACGTGACACTAAGCGAGCAGTCATTATTATTAAAGTTACTCACGCGCAGCAGAGTATTCGCGGATACTCTTGTCCCTTTCTGATTTATGTAATTAAATGTATTCTGTCATTAAAGTTGCTTGTTTGAAATAAAAGTGTAATTGCTAAACTCGAAGGCTTCCATCCCATTTCACTTCGTAACACCCTCTTCGCCACTAGCACGAGAAGCTCGTTGGAAAAGCATTGAAGGAAACGCGGTCGCTAAAGCTTCGAGAAAGATAAAAGAGGGGTCACGAGTCACGAGCCGAGCTATCGTAGGTTAGTTACAAGTAGAAAATATGCAGACATCGAGCCAACAGCAGTTGCGCAAGAGCCGAAGGGATTCTTCGAAAGTGGATGGAAACACACTGAAACGCGCTTCCTTCCCTTTACGATCCTCCGTGCCCGGTGGCGCGCATCGGGAATACAAATGGGGGCGCGTGATGCAAATTCAGCATTCGTGCCCTTTCTTCTTTGCGCACCTCCGGCCTAGCCCGATGCTGCGCACAGTTATCGCGTTTAAAAATCGAACAACTCCGTCTTCACGGACTTCGAGCGTTATTACCAAAGCAACGACTTCGCGCACGAAGTGCTCTGGGAAGAAGAATATACCTACAGCGGCATGCTTCGCTTCTTGCGAGACACTGCCAAGCTTCAAGTCCACGGCAAATTGCATTGCCTCGAGGACCGTCAGTCTCGGCTGAAGAAGATCCTCTTGCATGATGTAGCATGATATCTTCTTTAAATACTCCACGCTCTGCGTTTGCCCATTAATATTTATGTGTCCAGTAACGCCCGCCGATCTGAAAATGATTTCTATGTCAGCCAAAGGCAACAGGAATCTTTACCGGTCCGACACGGATCGTGGAAAGACTTGAATCACGCCACCGCGATAGACCGTGTAATCACTTTTAGTCTATCGATCGACTGGATGTGAGGAATCGTGTTAACTCCGGCTTAGGCGTTGCTTCCGCCTACTTGCCGTAGGTCGCGAGGTCAGCGATCATCGATCGCGCAGTTCTTGTTTTCGGAGAAGCGTGATTCGGCGACAGTCGCGGCGATAGGAGGCGGGCGATATCTGCGCGTTTCTGACGAGGCAATTTAATTGATTTCAACTCTATACTTGCGAGGTACAGGCGCAGCAGCAGAATTGTCTCGCCAATGTCTTACTTGTATCCCGCAAGGATGTTCAACAGGCTGGACTTGCCGGCCCCGGAAGGACCCAGGATGCCAGTCAGCTGCCCGGATTTGAATTGCCCGCAGACTCCCCTTAAAATCACGTTCGAGCCTGTAACATTATCGATGTAAACATTTCATACAGAATGCTTCGTGTTATGCATCTGGGTGATTAATAATTATCATCTGACCCAGACCTAACCGCAGACACCTCTTAAAATCACTTTCGAGCCAGTAACATTATCGATGTAAACATTTCTTACAAAATACTCCGTGTTATGCATCTGGGTGATTAATAATTATCATCTAACCCAGACCTAACCCAGACCGAACCCAGACTCCCCTTAAAATTACTTTCGAGCCTGTAACATTATCGATGTAAACATTTCTTACAAAATACTCCGTGTTATGCATCTGGGTGATTAATAATTATCATCTAACCCAGACCGAACCCAGACTCCCCTTAAAATTACTTTCGAGCCTGTAACATTATCGATGTAAACATTTCTTACAAAATACTCCGTGTTATGCATCTGGGTGATTAATAATTATCATCTAACCCAGACCGAACCCAGACTCCCCTTAAAATTACTTTCGAGCCTGTAACATTATCGATGAAAACATTTCTTACAAAATACTCCGTGTTATGCATCTGGGTGATTAATAATTATCATCTAACCCAGACCTAACCCAGACCGAACCCAGACTCCCCTTAAAATTACTTTCGAGCCTGTAACATTATCGATGAAAACATTTCTTACAAAATACTCCGTGTTATGCATCTGGGTGATTAATAATTATCATCTAACCCAGACCGAACCCAGACTCCCCTTAAAATTACTTTCGAGCCTGTAACATTATCGATGTAAACATTTCTTACAAAATACTCCGTGTTATGCATCTGGGTGATTAATAATTATCATCTAACCCAGACCTAACCCAGACCGAACCCAGACTCCCCTTAAAATTACTTTCGAGCCTGTAACATTATCGATGTAAACATTTCTTACAAAATGCTCCGTGTTATGCATCTGGGTGATTAATAATTATCATCTAACCCAGACCTAACCGCAGGCACCCCTTAAAATCACTTTCGAGCCAGTAACATTATCGATGTAAACATTTCTTATAAAATGCACCGTGTTATGCATCTGGGTCATTCATAATTATCATCTCCCGGGATTAAAGAGCCACGGAAAAACACCGAGCGGACTCGCATTAGATTTAATCAATTCTAAAACACGCTAGCTCGCGACGGTTTTTTTATAACATTTCAAACGAAGCACCACGCACTATCAGCTGCGTGGATAAAGCGTCATGCGACTACCGAATAAGTTTAACGCTTCCCCTACATGGTAATCGTATTGTTTGCGCAACTAAATATTCAGCGTATTCATCGCGCTTTCGGGCGTTAACGTAAATACGCCACGGGAGAATATTGCCGCTGGTGTTTTGGAACTCAGCGTTTTTATCGATCGCGGTGAACCTCCCCAGTATCCGCGCTGCCTCCGGCAAGTGTAGCATCGATCCCCCCATAAATATGGGCCTGCACGAAACGTTGGCACGTTTCATTCCTCTCCCGAACTCGGGGTATTCTAAAGGATCGATGACGTTCCCCGTGCCGTTCACCTGTTGATTCATCGCCCGGGGGATATTATTATCTACGTAAAAAGAAATGTACATATTATCGCGGGCGTCGAGATGTGTTCTTTCCTTCGGTTCCGAGAAACGATTTTGTGCAGCGCGACTGTTGACGTCGCGAAGCAGTTGCATTCTACTTTCATTTTCCCTGACGACGATTAAAGAATACTACGGTTCTTCTGAAGAAAAAAAATCGCTCTCCCCGTTGCGTTTATAAGTGATGTCTGTTTCACGCTTGAAAACGTCTAATTGCCATACAGATGCGTGAAGCAAGTCTAAAACACTGAGCCGTGTGTCTTCTAGTCGTCTCGGAGGAGAAAGGTTGAAGGCACTACAGTGGGGAAAGAAAGCGCAGCACCGCGAATTATGACGGTATTAGGGCGATTAAAATTATAGCACAGCTAGAGGACTCTTGAAAGATTTCACTTATTCGCGGGAATCTCCCACGAATAATTGGCCGGCGGTTCTTCTCCGCAGAAATTACCACTGTGCAAGCAGAGCGCACGCCGTCCCCGTAGCAATTACCGCTTCTACGGCTCCAGGAATCATTTGAGCTTTCGCGGTTGAAACTTTCCCTCTCGCCCTTCCGTTCATCTCCGCGGCAGAGGCTACTCTGTATTCGAGAGATAACCAGCCACGATCGCGGGTGGCTCGTCTCGATTTCGATGCAGCGGCACGACTCTCTTTTGACCCTTTCGTCTGCGTCCTGCGGTTGAGCCACCGGCCGAGAGCTGAATCAAAAGCAGAAACGATCGTTT
The DNA here is from genome assembly GCF_050908995.1 of Andrena cerasifolii. Taxonomy (NCBI): domain Eukaryota; kingdom Metazoa; phylum Arthropoda; class Insecta; order Hymenoptera; family Andrenidae; genus Andrena; species Andrena cerasifolii. The sequence continues at coordinate 8,641,280 of NC_135124.1, read as the reverse complement.
CCACGTGCTTCGGTTAAAGCGCCATCCTCCGTTGCTCGATGCTCCTCGGGCACCTTTGTTTTCTTGTAATTGTTCGCTGCTTAGAAATAGATGGATTATGAAATCGCGGTGCTTGTGAAAATCTTGCACGGAATACTTTTTACATCCCTAACGAGAATCTCGGAAACGCATCTTATGCATAATTAACGATTATCTCGGCGAGCAAGGATCACATGAAAAACTGCGGAAATGCTTCGCAATGATCGTGACACAATTGCCAGCAGGCTCACTTATCACGCATTATTCTGATGTGTCCTTTAAAGTCGGCAGTAATTAGTGGTTACAGCAATTTCAAGTGTACAAAGCTCGGAGAACGCGTTTCCTTTTTTCGCGGTGATTAACGAGCAGAATGATTCACAAATCAATGTCAACCAGAGATACAATCTTGTTCGAACTTTTTTCGTCGGCTTTTCTCGCCTTGTTCCATTAATCAGAGGTTTTTCTGCGCGCGGAGGATGCCAATTACAAGCGGTGTCAACAGTCAGATGAATACTTGATTACCTATTTAGTTTCCGTGTTAATCAACACTCGCATTAAGGCGAATACCTTGGACAAATTCGATCCCAGATTTAATGGCACGAGAAAAGAAAAGCGCGACGGTGTAACAGAGTAGGGCTCGGTATTGTTTTACCATTAAATTTTGCATAAATACGAGTCACGCTTGGGTCAAGATAATCAAAGTCAATGGCACCGACCAAACTACTTCCTCGTAAGACTGTTACACTCGCGAGGTTTCCTGTGTTAGTTAATGAAAAGTTTCAAACAAAGTCACACAGTGGACATGCCGCTTCGATATTCTGATGGCTCAGCGCACACATAACTTTTAGCGGTTTCCAGAGAAATAGGTTTAAACATGAAATGGTACATAAGATTCAGGGGCAACCAATGAAGAAATATATTATTTTTCACACATTTATGAAGAAGATATGTGATTTATATACCGCGTATAAAAACTGAAATTTTTTAAAAATGTACGTACAATATCTGTGCACTAAGCCATTGATTTGTACAACTTGCGTCTTACCTTTTCTACCATAGGGTATAGTGTAAGTGAGGTCGTTAAATTCAATATCGATAGGGACCATTTTTTGGAGGTGCGATAAGGGCGCCACGGCGTCCCGCGGAAGCTCGCGCTTCGAGCTTTTGTAGACACCATCCTCGTCTGCCTTCAACTCCGACTTTGACGGCATGTTGACCTGCCCTTCCGAGAACCCTACGCTCGGATCGCCGCAGCCATTCCTCGGAATGCTTTTCTTCGTGGCCCGAGCGATTTGCCGCGCTGAAAGCCCCACAGAAATTAACGGAACCGGTTACCCGAGCGATCTCTCGAAAAGCAATATCAATTGCATAGAAAAGTATGCGACCAACCACGGTAGTGATCTGGACCAGTAAATTCAGCTGCGGTAAGACGTTGTGCAAGCGCGATACACGGCTATTCGGTAGTGCCGATTAAGTTAATTGAAAACGGGTTAATAAATGACCAGGGCGGCTCGGAGGTAGTTTTTCTCGATTTACACGCAGCTATTCAAAGGCAAAGCGCGGCTTCCCTTTCGTCAGAGGGGTGACAACGATCAACGATAAGAGTGACAAAGTCGTGTGTGCAGATAGAGCCGACAGAAAGCTCAGCACGAGGCGGATCGCGGCAGAAGACTGACGGTCAAGTAGCTTCGCCGGGGTATCTATTCTGATCGACGTTGTACACACACACATGCACGCAGAGTGGTACCCGTTTGCTCGTGTTTTGTACCAGCAGCACGATAGTGTACACAATGACAGCATGGTCCGTAGCACGTATCGTTCCATCAAAGTGCTATCCCGCCGGGGTGCATTGGAAAGCGAGAACAAAGAAAGTGGGAAGACTGATTGTGAGATACGCCTCGTTGGAAATTAATCTCTCCAAGCTATTGGAAGTGGCCCACTGTTATTGAAAAGCGTTCATTATCTGGATTGGTTTATGCATCGACGCAGGCATAGACAATGGAACGTTAAAAAGAGTTGCACGCAACGAACAAAGTGAATTAAACGTGAAGTTTGTACGTATATACATTCGTCAACGGAGACGACACTACGCACAGCGATAATTGAGGCAGCAACTGGTTTAATCAGCTGCCACTGGGTTAACCAGGCACCGATTAGATACATTATAGTCTCCCTGCATAAAAGCACACAGATTCATCTGGTTTGAGAAGGCCAGATTTATCGCGAAATTTATCAACACTGTCGTTCCATTTACCATAGAACAGGAATTTCAATTAAGTCACTGGATACAAATAGGCATTCCGTGGAAGCTTTGTACACGTACCTCACGAGTGTCGCCAATCCATGCTCTATGCGAGAGATGCGCAGGTTGTCACTTCGGAACAAAGTATCTGCACCACGCTGTCGATTAGAACACCTGTCACCGCGGTACGACACAGTGATTTGTCATTAAATTTCGGAAACGTGAAAGGTTCTCTAGCGACGTACTCACGCGGCGAGCATCAACCTAATACTGACCGCGCTGATTCGGATTCGCCCTTCTAGCGCGCAAGCTATGCGACTCCCTGTATACGAACGCTTTTACAAACACGCATGCTCTGGTCGCCGAATTACGCAGGAATGTATTCCCTTTTGTGCGTTCTACCGCGGTGCAAATATTGCATCTGAACGCTACACCCACGCGAACCCTTTGGCATGACAGCGTGTGAACACGCTTTAATTTCCAACCATTGTTCGCGGCGGCGCGAGTGAGACAAACGAACGGGAGCCATTGCTCGTCTCGTTAACGTCTCGTTTTTCCTCTTATTTTTCTCCGCCACTGAAATCGCACTCGACACGTTTTTCCCTTGCGATGACCGTGCACGACATCGCCCTTTAATATTTGTTCAATCGAAAGGAGAGGGGATAGACGTGTAGAAATTATACCGATGCTACTGTCACAGTGTAAAACACAAGTACAGTGAAATTTCGTGGTAAATTGTAGGAAAGTGTACTTAGGTACGAACAGGGCCTGATCTACCTCTTCCGCCGCTCTGGGAAAAACTGATTTTTGCCGCCCTTCGTACTTAATTGTAAATAATTTTAGATAATTATAAGAAATTTTTTGAAGTTATTTGTTGAATAACAAAAGCCCAGGGACGGTCCAGAGGGAGCGATAGGGACGATCCCCACCCGAGAGTAATAAAGTGTAAAAATATTGTCCAGTTTGGAAAAACTTGTTTGGTATTTACTTAATGTGTTGCGAATGTATATTTTTCGCGCTATTCACGATTTAGCGGGCCTGCTCGCTAGTGCATGGAAGTTTTTAGAACCTTTGCAGAATATCGTCTGAAAATGTCTCCCGTCCCCTTGAAACACATGTATGTCGATCAGATCAGATCTTTTATTATGACAAATAATTAATGTGAATTTATTTAGGCTGCAATAGTATCGGATGATCAGCAAATTTTAATTCTTGCAAAAGCCCAATATTAATAGTAATTATCTGGGTGATTTAAAAACAATTTATAAGTCTGATACTAAATTTATGTATTACCTACGTTTTTACCGCGTTTCCAAAAAGTTTTACCTTCTTTATTGGTTTGTATTAATTTTTAATTTTCCCTTTCTACCAATTTTGCCGCGCTGGGCAGGTGACCTGCCTGCGCCCCCGAGGATCGGGCCCTGGTTACAAGTCACGTTTTGCGCGTTCGCCGAATTGCACATACGCGTTATTCTCCTTTTATCGCTTTGCGATATTTCACTATATAAATAAATTTCTTCTCTGTGCGCACTCACGCGCGATAATTCCATCTGAATCTCTACGTTTTGTATGCGTGAAGGCGACTCGCGTCTTAAGTCACATTCCACGAGGAAGAAATGTGTTACGTTACGCGATATCGGTTATTGTAATAGGCACTTTGATTGCCGTAAAAATGATGTAATATGCAAAGTGCAATTACCGTTGCGGAATTTCGTTGACTGAGTAATAAATTTCTGTGGTACAAAAGAATGCAGGAAAGGCTGTAATATTTCTCCTCGGCGATAATATAGACATCGTTTCGGTATCACTTACTAATACCAGTTTTATGAAAAGCATACTTTTATTCGCAACAAACATATGCCATAAAACACGACGAAGGTAATGCCAATTCAGCACAGACGCGCGCGCTCGAATGCGCGATGCTTTACAAAAGTAGATTATATTTATATTGATCAGAATCGATCACGCCAACGTCTCATATGTATAAGCATCTACGATTTATCCCGTTCGTGTAAATAGATACAAACATGTTTCCCCGTTAAAGTACATCATTTTGTCGAGTCAGTATTACAAATATATGTATATAAAAAAGAAACAAGAGAAGAAGGAATTAAACGTATTTTTGATTACCGTTACACAGCCGCAAAGCGACACCGTGACGTCTGAATAACGATTCGAGTGGGAACCTTGTGTTAAACTTGTTTCCTTAAAGCTTTTAGAGTACCCTATTCCTACGTACTTGTTCGCGTGACTCACATTTTTACAAAAGTAGAACCTCCTTATAAAATACAAATCGATCGGTATAATACATATTACGCATAAGAGACACGTTAATTGGAAGAGTTACGACGAGCGCAAAATTTCAATGGCCTCACGTTAAACCGTAAGAATTTTACGTAAGCAAAATCGGCAGAATGGCCGTCCCCGTTGCGTTATTAGAAATCCCTGGCAAGATAAACATTGTATTCTCAACATCGCACCGCGCGTCCACGTATAAATTAACAATCGCATGTCATCGCGTTCACCCGTCGTACGTAACTCCTGCATTCGTCAAACTCACAGCCATATATGGATAGTAAAATGTGATCGCTCGCGAAACGTTGTCAATTAAGGCCTCCTATTCCTCCCAGAGAATGAAGTCGCAAGAAATTAAGATCGCTCGAACGTATCCTCCCCCCTATTCCCGTTTATCTCTCTTAAAAGACGCGATGATACACATACGGCACATAGAAACGACGCACACCGGCGATCGATTCGAGATCAACGTGCGCATTTACGTGCGTATTAAAAAGTTGTGCTACCGCCTAACAGAAGGAGTAAAGAAACGGATAAGAAAGAAATGAAAAAGTACCCTGGACAAGTGTGTCGCGATAGTTACTACGGAGTTGTCGTTTTCCCTTTGTATAACTAATAAGAACACGAATAAATTACTTTAGTTTAGACCTTATGGATTGAACGTGTTAACGAGTACAAGCGCGAACGCGGCACTTAACGCCCGGGGCGGGAAGTATCGCTCGACGATCGATGATTATTGTCGTACAGATTGTATCGTCGATCGCGCACCTCTGCCCCGCGACGACGACGAAAGCTCCGCCGTCCCCCGTTATTCTTTAGCGATCGTTTACAAAAGAGAGAATTGTACGCTTGAACATTGTTAAATTCCCAGCAACCGTGCGATGGCCTATCGTGCAGTCTTCAGTTTCCAACGGAGGAACAGATAGGCGGCGATTCGAAGGACAACGAATATCAAAAGCAGGGCAAGAATGTCGAGAGTAAAATCGGCATCGAGCATGTCTAGCTCCTCCAAGGTTGTCTCCGGATTTTTAAAGTGGCAGTAAACCTGAGGGATCAAAGGCAACGGTGTAGAATAATTCGACTTGACATGAGGCGAGCAATAGGGCGCGAAGGATTCCGTACCTGGAAACATTTAAGCTTCTCTCGGCCGAAGGAGTAAGTGGCCAAGGCGGTCCCTTCGAAACCGTATCTGATGTAGCTCAGATAAGTGATCCATCGAAGGTAAACAGGAATGGCGTCGAAGCTGACGAAGAAGCCTGAGAACAAGAGGAACGGCACGGACATGACCGGCGCTAAGAACACACCGTTCTGCACGTTCATCGCTGCTCCAACGACGAGGCCCACTGATTGCGCCACGAACGATATTAATAAACACGCTCCCAGGAACATACTGAATCGCATGCCGTCCGTTGGCTGGCTCGTCAGGAAATACACGATGGTGACGTATACTATGCAAAAGATTGCCTGTGAAAAAGAAATTATTCATGAACCCGATGGAATATTTCTCTTCCTGTAATCGAGCACGAGTCCTATCTTTCCTGCGCTTACCTGGAACGGTATGTCCGACAAAGTGATCGCTAGGTAGTAGGCCTTGAGAGAATACCATCTGTTGAAGTTCTCTTTTAGAAGTACTGGTAGCTCTAACGGAACTGCAAAGACGAAAAATAATTAATACGAGCCTGGCTAGGGAGGAACGAACGAGGTAGACGTGGAATACGTACAAGACAAGATCGTGATGGTCATAGACGTGTACATGAGAAACAGCATGTTGAAGAAGAGGAAGCCAAGGTTGCTAAGTACTTTGGCGCCGTCGTTTCCGATGTCGTAGTAAAGCGCGCCGATCAATAATCCTACTAGGATGTGCGCAAACAGTCGGAGGTACATAAGAGTCTGAGAAGAATAAAGATCACTGTCAATTTACGAACGGAAACAGGGTCGGCGTGAACTTTTGCGGGGCCGGGTTTGAAAATTGTTCGGGGCCCAAAAAGCCGCGCTTCTAAACTGTATAATAATAAATATCTATGCAAACAGCGCCTCGCAAAATTTGCGACGAGCTTTTGGCCCTGACTGGAAACCAGACGCATCCAGCAACTCACCCAATCTCTGCGGCTGAAAAGTAAAGTTCTCTTTAAAACGATCCAGAACTGTTGGCACTCCGACGTGGGGTATCTTTCTGGCGTGACTACGATCGAATCATCGAGTAAAGCCACTTCGGCATTGTCCTTCTTCTCTCCATCGATCGGTATCGCTACGTCCGCTAAGCAAAAGCAGAAGCAAAGTTAAGAGCGGCAAATGGGAGAGAAGTTTCGTATGGTTTATTCGATAATTGAAAAGTCCTCGTAGAAAGCACTGTAAGTGCCAAAATAAAAGAAATACAATTTTTTTTCGGAGAATGTTCTACCTGCTAATTTGATTTTTGGCACTAACAGTGATTTCTACAAGTACTCTTTGATTCGCACTCTTCTTCCGTAGATATATTCTACCTTGTTTCGTTATATCGTTGGTCGCGTAGGACGGAATAATTCCTTTGGCGTTGATCTCTTTCCCTTTGCTCGGCTGGAACTTCTCCTCCAAATTCTTCACGTCGTTCTTGTCCCTCGCTTCCGCGTTATCCCCAGCGTCGCCGCCTTTTTGGAATGATTCGCTGGGGCTATTGTTGAGCACCCCCGACTTGTTCTCCGGGAACGGGTACCCCTCTCGTATATCGTACTTCCCATTCTTTATCGCAGTCACCAGGTTCCTGATATTGTCCCCGTACTCCCCGCAGGATACTTCGATGACTGTGAATCAAGTTACCTTAGTGTGCGTCTTGGGAAAAGGCCCGGCGGGGGTAAGAATAGCAATGCTTACTGAAGGAGGCCGGGTTGTGGTAGCTCGGGCAGTTAAGTCCGATATTTCTAAGGAAAGGCACCAATTGCGACGTAGATCCCTGGTAAACGCATTGCCCTTCGGCCAGCGTGTAGAGAGCGTCGAACATTTCGAACAGCCTGGCGCTAGGTTGATGAATAGTGCAGATTATCGTCCTCCCTCCTCTAGCTAGCGTCTTTAGCAGCGATATGCATTGAAAGCACGACGAAGAGTCCAAGCCGCTGCAAACAATACCACGATATTACTGTTTATTATTCAGCGATCATTCTCTCACGTGCACCCATTCCAACGCGCGCGATCGCCGAAAGATTGGAGATTAAGAAGGCTTGATTAACGGTAACGTCCTTTGCCCTCGAACAACTCCTGTTTACGAAGCGGCGTAGGCCTTGAGTCAGCTGGCCATTCAACCGCTCTTTTCTCCTATCTTATCGTCGAGAAGACAAATACACGGCGGCAGACCTTGGAGAACCGGCCGGGCATGCGGTCAGGAAATTTTTGATTAACCCCTCGCGGGCAGACTCGTCAACGTACATTTGAGAATGATAAGCTCTGCCGGCAAGGTACGAATAAAACGAAAGCTGTCCATCGATACTTATAGAAACTGCGGGCTCGGAGCTGCAGCGCCGGAGTTGAATAGAAAAATGACTATGTACGGTGTCAGTGAAAGCGGCGCAGAAAAGAGTTTCAAAAAGTTAGACACTGGCCGCGTACTTTCTCCTCGACATTATTACTCGCGTTCGTCCTTTCATTCTGCCATCTAAGGACGCTTACTCGCACGCACCTCGCGCATTTTCCACTGGCGCCAACACTATTTACTAGCATCATAAAAGTTATTCGATCGCTGTAGAAATCGTTCGGATTTAATTGTAGCGTCGCAGAATCTCGGCCAGGGAGCTTAGTTCGTTTCATGGGGGAAACTTCCACGATCGTTCGCTGACACTGACCATGCTTTCATTACAACGTTATATAAAAAGCAAACAGGTTTCTCTGGTAGCAGTGAAAGTGAAAGCATACGTAACAAAAAAAAAAAAAACACTTCTTCGCGAGATGACTGTGCCTGTACCTTCGACTCCGATCAACTTGACACGGAATCGCTTCGGATTTCTACGACCTGACCTTCTTCTGTTTTATGGCTCCTTTTTGTCGAAGCCGTTACGTACGTGCAAGTGCGATCGCGCGCGAGGAACTGGCGTGCGTGCTACGGCGACAATAAACACTGCTCTTGCCGATCAGATTTATTACTGTACCTAGTAGGCTCATCGAAGAACATTATAGGTGGGTTATTGACTAATTCGAGGGCGATGGAAAGCCTCTTCTTCTGGCCACCGCTCAAGTTCGAGGTCATGGTTCGACGGTGCTCCGACAGACCGAGGGTCTCGAGGATCTCTTGAATCTGAAAAGCAGAAAGAAGCGAATGAAGTCGCGGCAAGGTTAACAAGAATCGCTCTCCTCGCGCCAGAGTTGGGCGAATTTTATTTCGAATAACAAATAAATAAAAAAATGGGAATAAAGTCGCAGGATTTATTCGTTACTCTTGAACACCTAACTTCATTTTATTCGAATTTTTTATTCGAATACAAATTTCGAATAAGCTCTGATTTAAAATTCGGCCCAACTCTGCCTCTTACAGCCCTCGACGGGCCGAGCAGAATTCTTCGGAATAGAAAGACGGCCATGACCGGCACACAGAGCGTTTACGAAACTAGGCAACAGAGATTTAATATACCACTTCTTCCTTGTCCGCCTTGCTGACATGCGAGCCGAGCTTGAGGCTGGAGGCTACTTTCATGGCTTCGGCTACAGTTAAGTTGGCGTGAAGCTGATTGTCTTGCATGATGTAGCAGGAGAGCTTTCTGAAGGCACTTAGGTTCCTCTCGTGGCCGTTCATCGTGATACTCCCTTCCACTCCCGTCGACCTAAGCACACATCCATAATCGTTTCGCGTCTCTGGTTCATCGAGTGGCCCGACGATTTCTATTATTCTTATTACGCTAACCCAGACCTAACCCGACGATTTCTATTATTCTTATTACGCTGCGCTAACTACAGAGGTGCTTCTCGCGGCCATAATTAATTCGCACAGGCGCCGCGTTCACGCGGGTGACGTCTGACACCGGCATAATACCGGGCGACAGAATAAACGTCAGCCGCGGCTCGAATTAAACGTTCGTTCGGTTTTGCCCGAGACAATAATCGCAGAACAGTTATCTCTTCGCCCGAGTATTTTGGCCCGTGTTATTCTAGGAAAGGCAAACTCCGTGCCATTTAGAAAGTTCGCGGACTACGGGGACAGTCGAAAACTTCCCGCGGAAAGATTGCGCAATAATGATCCACGAGGAAAGGGAAATCGGATGCCAGAAGGAAAGCGAAATCGCGATAGTCGGAAGAAAGTAAAACGTAAGGCGCTTCGGAGATCACCGAAGGCTGTTTCCACGCGTGGAAACACATTTTACTCGGGAACTTATAAGTCCCGGCGAGAAAAGCAGGTGAATAATGGTGATACGAGTAAACGATGGCTTCTCTAATGGACACCGACGGCGTTACGAGACTCGGAATAAACACAATGACTCACTTGTATCCGGTGAGGATGTTTAAAAGAGTAGATTTTCCTGCACCGGAAGGTCCCATGATGGCCGTCAGCTCTCCGGAGCGGAGCCGTCCGCTGACGGATTTGAGGATTGTCTTTACATCTGAAAATCAATCACGCGTGTTAGAATAGACGTAGGTGCTTGGAAAATAGTACGGGTGCGCCGGCTGCTTTACATCGCGATCGATGCGTGCCACGTCAGAGTAGTGAGTAGCCGGTTATTCGTCGGGGAATATCAGAAACAAAGGAAGCCGCCTCGTTGATTATCAGCAGCCATGCAGAAGCATCGCTTCCTAAATCGTTAAGCATACTTTGCCCCGGGGCGGTGGATATCGCGAAGTAACGAGGAGCGTTTTATCATTTGAAAGTTATACGCCCAGAATCAACACCCACCTGGGGGTACTGATCGCAAATTACGCTGCGTGCATTTAAGGGGTCATGCTCAGTCGGGAGGCCGAAAGAAAGGGTGGTCTTTGGAAATTTTTTACTCGAAAACTATAACACATTTCTCAAAAAATCTTTTTTCCTTTTAAGCATTGCATCTAGCACCGTGCATAGTAATTTTTTTATTTAAAAATATTTAGCAATAACTGAGTTATTGTCCATCACTCGAAGGTTCTCTAAAAATAAAGGCTTCTGCGGTGAGCACTGCTGCTCGAAAGTCGATCGTCTAAAATAAAAAATTCAAAAGAATTTACTTATTATGTTATCTAGTATTTGAACGAAGGATTTTTTTATCCCATGCTTAGTTTTCTTGTAATTAACGAAAATCAGGCACGATTTATGATAAAAATTGAAACTTTTACTTTAAACATCAGCCATTTTTTCCCAAATCAATATTTCGAAACATCCTTCGTTCAAGTACTAGATAATATAATATAATGTAATATGTAAATTCCTTTGAATTTTTTATTTCAGATGATCGACTTTCGAGCAGCAGTGGTCACCGCAGAAGCCTTTATTTTTAGAGAACCTTCGAGTGATGGACAATAACTTAGTTATTGCTAAATATTTTTAAATGCAAAAATTACGATGTACGGTGCTAGATGCAATCCTTAAAAGGAAAAAAGATTTTTTGAGAAATGTGTTATAGCTTTTGAGTAAAAAATTTCCAAAGACCACCCTTTTTTCGTCCTCCTGACTAAAGCATGACCCCTTAACAGGTGCTGTGTGTTCCTTTCGTTGGCTTTCATTATACCTGGGCGTTATTATTCTTAGGGCTCTCTGCCTGGCGTTGAAATTAAAGCAGCGTATGACATTTGTTCGATCGCGGCGCGAGTTTTCGTTGCGCTTTATTACGCGTTACGGCAAGTCGGTATAAGTATTGTTACCTGACGCGACGCGATAGTTCTGCGTGTACCTATTCGAGATCGCGTGACTCCGCGGTTTCTTCCTCCCGCGAATACAGCGCGCCTGTCCATCTAGCCAGAGAGAATCAGACCTCGATTCACGAGGATGAAAAGTGTCTACGCTTTCATAAGCTGGATATTCTGCTGCCGATGATGACGACGTTGGCTTTCCTTCTATGGGAGCTTGGGCCCGAGCGTCCAGGCGTTATGGATATTGGGAAATTACGTTCGCATGTGCGCGACTACTTGGCAGCGTTAAAAAATACGAAGACCGTTGCGAATGTGAAAGGAAATAAGGCGCGCGAACTCCGTCTCCGTCAACTGGGACACGAACTGTGGCCGGCAAAGTTTCCGGCTGAATAATCTCTTGCGAAACGTCCCGTTTAATAAGTTCCTATAAACGCGATCGAGTAATTAGTCGGGAAGCTATTTAGCTGCTTGATTTAACCGTGGGGCCATCACCCTCTCGGCGCAATAACTTCTTTGTCTTAAAAGAATAATGTGAAAATTCCACGCGAATGGAATGAAAGGATCACGGACAAACCGAGCGGCGCGAAGGACACGCGTGCATCGCCCGTGTCGTTTGAATCGATATCGAGTCGACGCGTTTAAATGCAGCGGCGCGGGATAATCTCGCGATTGCCCGAGGAAAGTCTGGTTGGAAGAGGCTACCAGTTGCGTAGACCGTGGATTGCTAAAGTCATGGTACAACGTACACGTTCACTTTCTACACGCGGTCAGATTGCACCGATCGGTCTACTTGCGTGCGTGCATATCTCCGGCCGCACGCCATGTGCGAAACTGCGCGCGATATTAACGTATAAAAGGCAGCAGCGCGGCTGGAAGAATGTTAAATAGCTGGCAGCTAATTGTTCGTCGAACGGAAAGGTAGATCCGTGAAATCTGGGAAACTCTCGAGACGGTTTCTTATTTATGTGGATACTAAAAGGGAGTATAAATGCTGCCAAGCCCGCTGGCAGGGAAGCGGAGCTTTATCGCGCAGCTGCCGCAAGTGGGACGGTATGTAAGTCCTGAGTATTAACGATAAGTAGGAACAAAGAGTCGCCTTTTCAAATTGCCCAGTCCATTGTTCCAGCGCCGCCTTCTCTCCGCTCGCGAATTATTAAGATTCCTAAACAAACGCGCATTGCAAATAGCGCGAGGTAAACGTAGAGCGTTTCCTTCGAGTAGCTACTAGGAACGTGTACTTTGGAAATCGTGTCTGAAGCCTTATGCCGCAACCGGTCTTCTTACAAAATCTCGGTCACTAATTCCCCTCGCCTCGGCCGACCGCGCTCCACAAACTACGTAGAAAGTCATATCTCCCTCGCGAAAGATAGGCGAAGCCTTCTCCCTTGCATTCGTTTCTAAACAAGCCAGCCGCGATTGATCGCTGGAGAATTATTGCCGCTCTCCGGCGAAATATTACTGTTACGCGCTCGGAGCGTGCTCCGAACGCTCGGGCAGGGTGTTTCTTTTATGTTCGTCGCGTTATCTCGTCAGCTACGCTGCGCTATGATAAGAACACATCGTCGCGGGATGAGCATGTGTTACAACACGTGAACTGCACTGCCGCAGATCTGTCCTTCTCTCACGCAGGCTGCCTTTACTTTCACTTTGTGGTCAATGTCATCGGGAACCAGTTCCAGCCGTCTGAATTTATAGGATGCGCGAGAGGACGCGATAACCGAAATCGCGAGTCAATTCTGTTAGGTACGGTCTGACGGGTGCCGAGTAGGGCTGGGACTATTCGAATATTTTACAAGTATTCGAATGCTACGAATAAACTTCGAATATTTGAGTATTCGAATGTTATTATTCGAATACTGATGTATTCGAATATTTGAATGTTATTATTCGAATACTGATGTATTCGAATATTTGAGTATTCGAATATTTGAGTATTCGAATATTTGAGTATTCGAATATTTGAGTATTCGAATATTTGAGTATTCGAATATTTGAGTATTCGAATATATGAGTATTCGAATATTTGAGTATTGGAATATTTGAGTATTCGAATATTTGAGTATTCGAATATTTGAGTATTCGAATATTTGAGTATTGGAATATTTGAGTATTCGAATGTTATTAGTCGAATACTGATGTATTCGAATATTTGAGTATTGGAATATTTGAGTATTGGAATATTTGAGTATTGGAATATTTGAGTATTCGAATATTTGAGTATTCGAATATTTGACTATTCGAATATTTGAGTATTCGAATATTTGAGTATTCGAATATTTGAGTATTCGAATATTTGAGTATTCGAATATTTGAGTATTCGAATATTTGAGTATTCGAATATTTGAGTATTCGAATATTTGAGTATTGGAATATTTGAGTATTCGAATGTTATTATTCGAATACTGATGTATTCAAATATTTGAGTATTCGAATGTTATTATTCGAATGTTATTATTCGAATATACTGATGTATTCGAATACTACGGTGTGAGGTGGGTCAAAATTAGCTTACAAGATTTCACTCTGTCAAATGAACCTAAAGAACTTGGTTTATAATTCACACCATACTATTCGAATACATCAGTATTCGGATACTTAAATATTCGAATAGTATTCGAATACTTGGATATTCGAATAGTATTCGAATACTTGGATATTCGAATTAAATTCGCCAAATAATTGAGCAACTGAAGTATTCGAATATTCGGATACCGAAGAATTCGACAAATAGTCCCAAGTCCTAGTGCCGAGCGAGCCCTGCTTAATTATTTAACGATAGACATTCCTGTACTTACTGCTTTTACGTCCTTCCTGCACCTTGTACGCCAAGTCGGTGAACGCCAGATCAACCGGGGGCCTTTTCGGGAGATGCGTGATCGTTTTCGGCTGTACAGGTATGATCTGTAGCCGGGTCCCGGATACCTTCCTAGGTTGCAATAAAATCTCATTCGTACTCTCCTCCCGCGAGCAATTCCCCTCAAGCTTCATCTTTTATCGTAGTTTCTCGCAGTTCACGTTCAAACGCGCACGAAGTTTCGTATCGGTCGCTCTTCCTGCCGCGGTCGCTCTTCGGTCAGACTTGATTCTTCTGATCGACTAAACGCACGGTCTCATTCATCGCCTGAAACAATTATTCGTTTCGGGAGACTTGAGGCCACTCGGCTGGAGAGCTCGCGCCGCTCGCCGAGCTGCTGTTCGCTGCGAAACGTTTCGTAGACGGAGGGCCAGCCGCCGAGTTTTACCGTTCTTTGCTTCCGCGTTAAAATAATGCCGCGGCGTTTCACGTCCGAAGTCACGCTTCCCATTAACCTTTTCAGCCGCGAAAAGAGATGCAAACAGGACACCGGGCATTACTTATGCCGAGTCGGTGTGACGAAACGCTTTAAAACTTTCAGCAATACTTCAAACGTCATTGACTACGGGTTGGCGGGAACGGCCCGCCTCGAATCGGGCGACCGAGCTTCGAGCAATTTTAAGCGGAGTGAACAGCTGTAAACAGCGGAAGCAAACATTGGTCGTTACCCCGCAGGGGAGAGGGTGGGGGGTTGGAATAAACCTCGTTCCTTACATTATTGCTGTAGCGGAGCGTGGGAAGTCGAACAAAAAGAGACGGCCGTGCCTTCGGAGTTACGAACTGCGTAGACCATCGACTCTATTCTCGAATCGGCAGCGAGCGCATCCTGACATATAAACTCCACGTTCTCCAACATGCGACGCTCTTTTATTCGAGAGTTCCGTAGGTACACTCGCGGTGCTCGCAGCCACGCTCACGAACGATTGGCGATATTTAAGTTCCAAGACCGTGCCGACAACAAGGGCTCGAAGGAATCCAGCGATAAGTACAGCCGGCTGGATGGGTCGTGCGCGATGCTCGAACCTCGCTGTCCCGAGACTCACTGACTGCCTGACTCTACCGTTTAGCTGCAACCGCGGCCATCACCATTGACCGTCGTTGCTCTCCACGGCAGCTCCTTCTCGCTCTGCCACTGCTTCCTTCTCCCTCTCGCCCGCCGCCTTTTAACGACGCGACAAAGGAAGACGGGCGAGGGAACGAACGAACGGAACGAGAATTGGCGACGCGGGTTCGCCGTTCACGCGGCCAAAGTCTGACGCGCGACGAGCTTAAGCTCGAGCTTTTTTCAGCTCCAGCCTCTACCGACTGCCCTCTTTTAATCGAGTGAGCTAGCTATCTTAGCCCGTTCCCTGCTTGTTAAGGCTCTTACCCGCTCGTAGCTGACGGGCTAATATCTTTCAAGCAGGACGTCATTGGTGCTGACCTCCCCGTTAACCATGATCGTTAAGTCCGGCGAGCAAAGCGAGCGCGAGGCTCTTCTGTCTCGCGCTTCTTTCCGCGGGGCGTGCAGGAGGATGCGTTCGTAATTTAGTGTTAGAAGCCGTCCCGGAGGGGGAGGCGTGGAATCGTTATCGAGGCTTTCCAGCGATCTAGCTCGGCTCGCGGGGCTAGCGCGGAGGGACGGAACACGCTCCCGAAGAAGATACCGCACCGTCACCGTGGTATTTAAGGAGTCTAAGCGACGGCAAAGAAACGATGTAATTGCAGGAAGCATTACGTTAATATCGTCATAATTACCCTTTAACGAGGCAGGGAAGGATGGGCTCAGGGGAACAGGTTTGCGACACTTTGCAAACGCTCCGGCACGCGCGGATCCGCAGATGCGATGGAAGAAGGATCGCCCGGGGGGATCTCGCGAGCCGCCCGTTATTCGCCGAGGCGATTAACGGCCATTTGCATTTCCCCGGCGTTCTCGAAAGGACAATAAGTCGCGGCGGATGTCGTCGTCGAGAAAGCACCGCGCTTTGACGTCCGTCGCCGGTCGCGTCACGTTTCATCGGCGTCACGCCGTACGTGTTGGACTTATGAAGGAGCGAAGTAGTTCATTACGGCACTCTGTAAGAGCAACGCGGCCTCCCTCGCTAATCTTACGTGCGCGCTCGCCGTCGGTACAGAAAGCGAGCCAGTCGCTGGGCGGAATGAAAGAACTCTTCGGCGATCCTCGGCCAGGAAAAAACACCATGCGTGGGCACCTAGGCGGACAGTCAATTGCCAATAATTGCACGGCTCGTATATCCGCTTGTGCGTTTCAAGCGATCCTGCGCGGCGGTCGATATTTTGCTAGTCTCGTTTCCTGGTGTGCACCCGCTGGTTCGCCTGGCAATGCCACGATGATGATGGATGTGAAGCGTACCGAAGCGGCGCGCTGGTAACAATGAATCCGCAGCTCGCATTAGGAATAACCGTCGCATCGCTCGTGCGAATATGGCCTGAACCATTGAGTCGCAGATCGAGTCCGTCCGTCGAACGAAACTTCTGTGGAATAGATAAAAGCTGATCCAGCGGACGTGGCATATTTTTCTCGATAGCAATGCTCGTTTATCTTGTTGATGGTGCAGCGTGCGCGCCTATTCCCGCCGCGATGCAAGCGCTCGCAATACCTCGCGGCCGATGTTAAGCATTCGATGTTACATTTTTCTGCTGCGGACCGCGCATGGCTCGAGTCACGTAGACCCCGTACGAAAATTACGATGTCATTGTACGCATGCACATGCTAGCATGTATCTAGAAGGACGTGTCTCCTCTTTGGTATGCGCTCGGCCGGCCTGGCACGTGCATATGCTCGCGTGTCCCGCTGAAACGGGCCCAATATCGCGAATGCGGCGGTACGTTCCATGTACACCGTGTACGCACACGTGGAACGCGCAGCGGCACCAACGGCGATATTAGTCCGTGTCGGTGGCGGGGTAAAGAAGTGATCCGTCGTCCCAAGCGTGCCGCTGCACCTGTTGCGATAGCTCCAGCCCGAGGGTGGTGTTTCAGAGGAAATGGCTGGAAAATGGGAAGCGTGTCGCGAACGTCTGGCATAACAATTTCTCTGGCGCCCTGTGCTGTTCCAGCGAAAATCGCAGTGTAATCCACCGGCGCGACGCACATGCTGCGATATCCGTTGACGGATTAATTACGCAATCGATTCGCCTAACACCGATCAGTGCACTGTGCTCGTGGATTTCTCGCGGTCGGAATCTCACCTCGAAGCGGGGCCGAAGGGTACAGAAAAATTTAGGGACTCGGTGGACAAACAGGCACAGGGTACATACGTATCTATATATTGTCGTTTCTTTGTGACATTAAGGGGGGATTGCGCCTTGTTGGGTCGAAGAGTAGGTGATTTTGTATGATTTTTTTGTATAAAAACGGTTCGACTAAGTAATTTGAGGTTTGGCAGGCTGTTTTATTGTATCTTGAACTATTGTTCTCAATTTGGATATTATTCCGAAAGGTGGCTGATAGAGATGAGGTTTGGGGTAGGGGTGGGGAGAGGGTGTGGACCCTAAATCTAAAATTGTAGCTTCGGGTATTTATTAGCTTTCGAAATATTAATAAAAAATTATTGTTAATTTTTTGGGGGATTTTTTTTTTTTGGACATTGGTACAGGCTCCCTACCCGGCAACCCTTCCGTCCCCCAATTTTTTATTTTTGAAATTTTGTAACCACAGGCTCATTTTTAGCATCGCCAAACTCACATCGGTTCGCTACCATGCTTTACGCGCCCCCGCGCTAATCTAACCCCAACCAATACTAATACCCGGGACAAGTTGGAAAGTGGAATGCGTTGTGTTGGTATACAACCCCTGGCAATAAGTTTGGAACCAAACGCAAAAATACGAAATTAACGAGAAACACCAATATTTTTTATGTATAATATGCAACGGTATATATATGAAACGCGTGGTAATGTTAAATCGGTCTATTTTAAAGTAAAAGCACCAAAAATAATTAAGAATTTTGTTTATTATATAATACAAAATGTGGAAGAAACAAAATGACAAAATATGGAAGAAAGAAAATTTTTTCAGCGCTCTCAGTCAGCATTCTGTATCTGCCATGCTTTCGTTTTTCATTGTCACACAAAAATTAAAAACAATAGCTCAAGATACAATAAAACAGCCTACGGAACCTCAAATTAATTCGCCGCGCTGTTTTTGTACAAAAAATTCACAAAGAATTACCTATTTTTCGGCCCAACAAGGCGCAATCACCCCTCCAGGGGGTGCTCGATTAGAGGGATGAGATCCTCTGCCCTCTTTTGGGAAGACGGATAAAAAAACTACACAGTTTTTACCGATGAGCATTATTCGCGCGTATTTATTAACAATGCAGTAAGTTGTAAAAAAAAAATCAACTATATATAATAATAATTAATGGAGATATGAGTTTTTTTCAAAACGGTGTTTTTCATAGCGACGTGCACGATGATATCCCACCTTCAGAAAACACGTAATTCTAGTCCGCAGCTGATTCAAGTCGAAACTTTTTTTCCCAGCTGTTTAAGTCTGTTTAAACACGGAAAACGCAAAAAAATGGAAGTAAATTCAAAGCGCTGCCATTTTGTGAATTTTTTACTTTATGAATCTGCTACGGGTTACAGCCACACTCTTACTGATTAAGAATCTTTTTGTTTTTTATGTTTGAAATTAGCGGAACAACCGGAATCGTGCACGCCAAGAGGCAACTGGTTTTTTGCAGCTGTTTTACGATATGATAAATATCTCCATTAATTATTATTATATATGGCTGAGTGTTTCTTTAGAACTCACTGAAATGTTAACGAATACGCGTGGATAATGCCCAGCGGTAAACACCGTGTACTTTTTTTGTCCGTCGACCCTAAAGCAAGGCAAAAAATTGACCTTCTAGACGAGTATACCTCCTTAATTCGTTCCTGCACTGTGGTGTAAAAAAACTCATAAGAAAAAAAAAATAATAAAGCGGTGGCATGTGTCCGTTTTCCACCGGGCCCCTCGATTGTCAAGCTGAAATCCGAGCTCGTTACCGAGGCGAATCTGAATGCTGGGAGAAACTGACGCGTTATTGTCAATGAAGCTATCGCGAGATGCTTCGCCAAGCTAGCTGGAATAAAGGTCGCTTACACAACCAGAAGCGCAAAGTCCGCGCGTGCAGTTGCCGTTGTTTAGTGGTTACGATAAGAATGTAATTACTGTGCCTGTGCAGAGGATTTTATATAGACCTCGCAGTCCGCGCGTGTCCGCGTGTTCCTCGTACGCTTCGTACGAAATTCAAAGCGTTCATAACTCTTCTGAACCGACGAGGCAGATAAATACTTCGCCCTGCGCATCGGATCAGCTGTAAAAGCAATTTACGAGACTGTATCGGTGAATACAAAGCGCGAGCTACGGGAGCGTATAACAGGCATGAGTAATTTGCTGCAGCCACAGCTCAAAGTCCATCGGAGAGATTTCAAATTTCAGAGCCGCGTCGTTCTCTTATCGGCCGAGTTATCGGAACTCGATCGGGATCTGGCCCGAAAACTTCGAGGGGGAACGAGACCGCTCGTCGAAAAAAAACGAGCGCTCCATAAACCGGTTAAAAATAATACACGGGTTTTTAAAGCATCCGATCACGCTCGGTGTTAATACAATTCAAACGCTCGATAATTGCAACTTCATCGGCCGCCTCATTCAGAATCATCCGATCGAACCTATCGCCCGTGCAGAATAGCGAGTGTGGGACCAAATAGAGGCACTACAGGTGTCGAGAATTTAGCATGCGTGGAGTGCAGCACACGGATGCAGTTTATACTTGACGAATCTCAAGTCGCATCAGCGCGATGAATTTAACCTGACGGTACACCAAGCCGGGTATCGATGAAGCTTGAGAGACAGCTCGAGATTGAAACTCGATAATATTTAGCTCACCGATCGACACCATTGCTGATCAAGCCAGCCTGCCCGCTCTGCCTTCCGTTCTCCACCATGGCTTCACTCTGTTTACCACGAGGAACCGACTTGTCTAATAGTCGACGGCACGGTTCGATCCTCTGTAAAAACACAAATGCACTGATAACTTCGTTAACTGTATGATCCACAACGAACCGTGATGTAATGTAATGAGCGTGGAATTAGCGGCTAGGAAAAAGTCGCCAGTAGGTAGAAAAAAAACCTGAATGACGTTAACCACTGTCCGTAGATGCACGTTGGAGCATTCGCGTATGTCACTCGGCACACCAGCGTTCTCGATTGAAGTATCAATTTCGAAATCACGAAAGCTGCTTCTACCAAACAGCAATCCCGGGTCTTAACGAAACCATCAACCTGTCGGCCTCGAGCGGCCAGTTAAGCGTGGCTTAACTATCAAAATTTACATAATCAGGCACGAGCTTGAACTTTGTCCGCAGGTATAATTTTAAACGAAAATCCAGGCGTACCGCGAGTCTCTGCGATCCGTGAAATCTCTCAGGATGAGCTTGAATGTGGCGGGAAACGATGGAATCAATACGCTCGCTGTATTCTTATCGACGGAGTGTTTCTACTGCCGACCCACTTTCGTTCGATTGTTTTATTATTTAAGTATATAGGACAAGATGCCAATTATCCAGTGCATAAAGATACGGGATGCACTGTCGAGCGTCTGTACGAAGGGAGCGGGGGAAAAGAATGAAAGGTCACCTCGGTGACGAAGGCTGACACGCGATGTATAACTAGGCAACCGCAGAAGCTCGAGGTTATGATCGAAAGAAAAGTCGTTCGACTCGTACGCTTTACCGTGCGTGCCACGCGTCGTGATCCGTGAAATTGAATATCATTGGGTAGAAATACCTACCGCCTCTTGTGCAGGCCGTACCAGCGATGTCTTTTCCGAGCACGGGTGGAGCGAGCGTTCGAGATTTCAGGCGTAGCCTTGTAAGAATCTAGTGAGGTTAGATTGCGAGCGAATGGAAAACTCGGCATGCCACGTTCAACGCCTGCCAACACGCGGCACGACGTTCCACTAACCGCGTCGATCACTGGTCAACGACTGTTCTACGTCCTAATCGCGTTCGTAGTCTAATCGATAATCATTAACGCATTTCCCCATTCCACCATACGATCAGCGGATTGGTCGCCGATAAGGTCATGGATCGCAAACTAAATTACTGCATCTTATCTCCGCCTCGGGCCCCCACCAACGCCCATTACTGCCGCTCGCATGTTGCGTTCGGCGTTACACCCTGCGCGCCGTAGCCTGCTGCGTGCCGTGCGTCTATCGCTAATGAAAATGGCCGCCTGCGACTGTAATCTCGTGTGTACTCTGATTAACTTAACTGGTGAGGTTGGAGGTTAGGCTAAGGTTAGGTTGTGGCGTCGAATGAACATTATCAGGAATTTCACACGTGGAACGAATATCCGGCTTTATTATAATCCTTTGGCATACGAATACATTCGTTTACGGGGTTCTTTAGGAAGCGGTGCTATAGCGTGCTGGTTCAGAGTTTGGATTTTCGTTATTCTATGTACGCGAGCATGAGTGCATATACGCGTGCAGTGAAGAAAAAAGAACATAGGTTTTGGACCCTCAGATTTCTTTCCCACATTTTAGTGTTACAAAATATCTTTCGGAATAGAATTTTCTGGGTAGTGGAAAAGCCCAGTGGAACAAGAAGTTACTACTATTGCAGCCATTAGCAAATTTGTGTTAATTCAGTAGCGAAGTAACAAATTTCCCAAGTCACACCACGAGGAGGTTGCTGCAAACGGTGACTCACCCTAATTCCGACGGCCCAACCACCCTCCATTGCAAAGCTAAAAAGGGAACCACGGAAGACATCATCGTGGCATCAAATGACTGTACCGTTTCCGAGGAAACGAACAGCACCTATATGACCTACCCGCGAAAGAGGTGGAGGTGCTAGTCACCCCCTACGCACTTTCAAAATCTGGTCCCTAGCTAATGTTTACAGACTAAAAATTGCAACCGCTTCTTCAAAACGTTAGGTGTAGGCAATCTCCTTCATCGAGGAGGGCCTCAAAACGGATCGGAAACGTGCCCCATATGGTGGAGCTGTGCTAACTCAGTTACATTGCCCGTCTCATCTGATGAGTCATCGCGGGGAGAAAGAGAAGGTGATTGTAAATAGTGTAGGAACATTTTCGTTGCTATCCTATTTACACGCGAATTTTGACGACGAAACAAAGCAAAGGAACAGTGTTCGTTTCGCTTTCGTTCAACGACAATCGCTTAGATCCCTGATGGGCTACCGATTTTACACGTGTGATCCCCTCTAGCCCGACTCACCAGAATCGTATTACCTTGAGAAGCCGTCGAGGAAACGCAGACGAAAACATCTGTCTAATCACCGCGCAAAACGGGCCGCGTAATAGCGTCGCACCGTCACGGGCATCGTCGTGTCGCGAGTCAAACCTCGAAAGCACGATTACTCCCAGACGCAGCTTCTTTTTCGCCTTACCGACATTCAAAAAAGAGGAATGAAAAATGGAAAGGGGACGACCATCGTCCGGGGGGACAATGAAACCAAATTGCACACGCGGAAGACACGGCAGACGCGGCTGGAGCTAAGCTAAATCGCTAACGTTTCGACCGGACCGGATGCACTTAGTTGGCTTGAACATGATGCGGTTATAATAAATTGAGAAAAGTAACGAATGAAATAAATGAAATTTTTTATGAAATGTCCTAAATTATGGACGATTAATATACAGCAACGCAACGACTCAACTCCGCGATCGTTCAAGCCAAACTGAAGTTGCTACGCCAACGTTTCGCCGCATTCGCTCGTTTAGCGACGGTGCTGCCGCCAACATTCAATATTTCCGTTACTTATTGCGCATTATGACGATTAATCACCTTATAGGTTATCGGATAAAAAAAGAATTGCGAACAGAAAATCGCAAATATTTTTCAGCGTCATTAGTTGTACAAATATGCTTGAACTTTTTAATAAAACGTTAAAAGTAGAAAATCGCCGTTCCCGTTCGTACCGAGCACGGTCTCCTCTCATTGGTCGAATGCCGATTAGGGCGACATCGAGCTGTAGCGGCGTATTGAAGAACGAAAGGGAAGATGTGTCCTTCGTAGTCTTCGCACTTCGTAGGAAATAAAGGCATTCCTTTGTTCTGGGAAATATGGACATGACCAAGGCTATGTTTTGTTTACTTACTTTCGGATGAGAAAGAAAGAAGGTGAAATCGGGTATTTCGATCGCTCGGGCGATATCGAAGCAGAGCAACTGCCTGGGGACATGATAGAAATATTATACCAATGCGTCTAGAAATATCTATGCGCTAACTTTTATTTGAAAATGCTTTCGTGTTACATTCGCATGGTGGGACACGCCGTTGCGACCATTTGCATCAATGGCATGCACCGATATATATTTTGTTAAAAAACATGCATATAAAAAGACAAAATTTGACTTGGTTTTCGAGATAGGTAGCATCGCCTCTGCTCGTGTGACCTGGGGAACGAATATTCAATGGTCAAAGCTCTGCCTTGTGCGTTTTTGTCTTTAAATGCGATATATTTTTAACGGAATACGTATTTAGGTACAAATGTATCTTCGGAAACAAAGTCGCCCATTCCCGTTACATGCGCTCGGTATGTTTCACGGATGGGCATCTATACCTGGGTGGGGTTCGAATCCCTTTCGTTCGTTTGGGAAGGAAGGTCGTCATTAGCGAAGTCGTCGAGCTTCTCTTTCGGATTCTAAAAGCGTGAGAATGTCCCCTTCACGTACAGGACCCTTCACGTTTCGAACCAGCTGCCTGTTTTGTTCGTTCAGAAATTCCACTTTGACCTGCGTGCATTGCCCTTGGGAGCCGGTTCTGCCCAGGACCTTCACTACCCTTGCGCGTACTATGGGCTTTTCCATTGTCCCGCAGGTACTCTCGCTCCTCGAGTTTGTCGCACGATTACACAATTGCTCGAGAAACTTTCAACGGACGCTTCGAACTAAAATACTTGCCAACTTAATCGGTACAATATCTAACACGATTTTCAAGTATACTTTACAAGAGACACATGAAGCAGCACTTAAGATCGACACTTCGACGCGGGAAGATTCGGTGCGCTGCAACGTGAGAAATTAACGAGCTTTGCGTAGATTCTAATCTCTGTGCTGAATAACTGAACGTGTCCGAGTAGCTTTGCTTTGGCAGCATTGGCAAAAGCGAGCTTAAAATAACTTTTCCAGCGTTAGATCGGTCGCCTATACCCCCGCGTGCTCGCGACTAATTCTACGCCTGCAAAAACCGAACGGCAAGTTTCGAACGCGACAGTTCCTCGGCTAGGAGATAATTTTTTTTACTTTTTTTTTTTTGATTTTGGAACGGAACGATTGATGTAGTCATTATACAGATGTTTATTCGTTTGTGCTTTAGTATAAACGTGACATTCCTTGCCCAGAACACGGAACATTATACTTGGAAATTTGTTTCGCAAGGATTTGCAGAATTCGTTTTCCCCGCGTGCGTTTGTCGTCCGTTAATTTGTTCATCTCTGCCCTATCCACGCACCTTTCTCTCTCAACTCTCATTCCCCATGCTAGTACACACACGCGCGCAGCTCTCGCATACTCATACTCCTCTGTTTATATAAAATTACAATACTTGAAAAAAGTGTCATGCACTGTACGCGTTACATGGTCGGACAATATACATTGTACGTCGACGTGTGGTGTAGGTATGTGTCCTAGAAGCGTAACTTTATCAAACAATTCACCTATGCTGCACAACTACACGCATACGCGCGGTATTACGATATCTGAATTCTTCAGCAGCGGCCCGAAGGCCCCGCTCGCCAGATAGTTGTGTGTAATTGAAAGTCTGCTTGTTCGTTAGTACAGTCTCAGCTCTAACGAGCCTTGAACACAATGTAAGCGCGGATCTGGCACGTTCTTACGGCTTCTACGTCCGCCTAGAATTCCCGGCTACATATTTAAATAATAATCGCGCAGCATTATAGAGCGCAAACCGAGAACCCCCGGAGAAATCAACCGGCAATTCGATTTGAACGAAAAGACTAGCTGTGAATTGATTTCTTGCAAGTGAACGCGACGCACGCTCGCTGTCAGATCTCGGCCCTGTGTAGGCGTGCTGTGTTGCGCCGGGTGATTTGCACTCGCAATTGTTAAGGATAAAAATTACTTTAGTTGCACGATAAATGCGGGCTGAGACCCAACCAAATATGTACACGTCCGAATATGTGTGTCCATTTTTTTTTTTATTAAAAAAAAGCACAAGTCTCGCACTTTCATCATACCCATCCAAGTTCAACGCGCCCCCCTTCCCCACTGCTCCATTGCCATAAACCCCTATATTTACACGCCTCTCTATGTACATTTTACAGAATTTTTTCTTGTACGCCAAACGATCGTTTGTCGATACGGAATCACAGACATCCCAAGTTATCATTATTCAAACGCATACGGAATGAAACGGAAATGAACACTCGATCTTCAGATGCACGGTTATGTTTCAACGGTGATTACCTGATCACGATACATTCTATGCTATAGGTTTGCTTAACAACGATAGAAAGACAAGGAGAGAAGTAACAAATGAAAATAGAAAGGAAACTAGTGGTTGCGCGTGTAGTGCAGTGCCTTGTTGTTCCCTGCCTACGCATTCGAATTAAAAAAAAAATAAGTAATGGTAGAAACGATAGTAATTATATATGTAGCGGGTTTAAAAATATTGAAACTGTTTTGCTCCCTTTGCCCACCCCCTACGATCCGTAGAATATAATCTCTCCAAGAATCACGCTTTACCCACTTAATTGTACGCGAAGCATAAATTATTCACCGATCACGAATCGTGTAACTCTCCTATCCCGAAACGCTACGCTGGCATCCGCCTCTCGACTCTTCGGGAATCGTTCTACTCTGCATAATAATAGCCGCGAAAGTCTCTCTAATTAGAAAACGATATATGTATTAAGTAAAGAAGTACGATTCCGAAGGTATCCCTTTGGAAATCCCTAAATATTTACGTACGTACGCAATAAGTACAGTTGCAATAAGTGCCTATAAAATAACGAGCACACATCGAAATAGAATTCCGCTAGAATTCTCCCCTAACAGCTTGATAAAAACGAGCGTAACTCAGCTCCACAGAGGACGATCGTACCAAAAACGAAAGAGGATCGTTTATCCTAAACGTAAACCGACAAGTAGAATTTCTAACGTCCAAATACAAAAATATGTTTATATAACTATCGCTTAACAAATATTATCTCCCCCCAAAGTTAGAAAGTTAAACTAAGAACAGCGATATCGATCACCTATAATGGTAAGATTATTCTGCACCCGGCCGTGTCGCGACATTTACAAAAGAACGCTAAGCGGGCGATACGAAGTCTGAAGTAAATGTGAACCAGTGGTCTATGAGATTTTTTTAGATCGGCTTTTGTTTCTCAGTCGCTGAGTAAATGAACCCGTAGCAATTACGAACAGTGTATAGGCCGTGGAAAGAATACCTGTACAAATCTCCAAAACCAGAATAATCTTTTGTTAGATTCGTTAACGTACACTGCCATGCCTAGAGTTTTTCTTCGACTTTTTTTCCATTTTTTTTTTTTTCGTAATGCAGATGCTCCCTTTGCCTGTCTAATTAAACAACTACGTCGTAGTAGTAAATGTAACAATGTTCGGCACTCCCACTTAGAAGCAAACGCACAGGCAGCTAGTGATTGGTCAGGTGTGAGCTTTTTACAATATATACGCGTTTTGTCGCTTAAACGTTACAGTTACCGAATTGTCTATTTAATGGAATGACGATATGGGTAAAGATTGATTCGCGATCACGTAAGAAATCATTTCGGAGTACAAATACAAACGCCAAGCACCTCGCCGATATATGCGCGAGCGGGGACATTCATTTCCGCCGCTCCAGTACGATCACAACATCTTACCGTCCGATCCGTCGGACGTGTACTGTAGCCGCTCGCGATTCGCCCGTATATCTTCGAGGCGCCATCTGTAGCCTAGAGTGAATGTTAGCGATTCATGTAAATACAAGAACAATAAAGGATCCGTCTCTAACATCCGATCCGTAAATTCTATTGCTTATCTATTGAGAAAAGTCTATGTTATCGCGCGCCGCGCACGCGCTCTCGTTGGAGGGACCATGAGTCTTGAACGAGCCTAAGGCTCCTGGCGAGTTCGTAGTAATTGGCTATAAATGTTCTCGTTTCGATTTTAATGCGTATTATCAACGGCGGTTTCGTCGTCGGTCTATTATCGATGATGTACAATTCGAATCTAATTCCTGCGTATCCTAGCTTATTAAAAATGCCTAAATCTTCTACGCGCACGACTCTCTGTTAAACCAGCCTCCTGGGAATACTCGTGGCGTACGGAGGACACGGAACGCGTTACCAAGAATGCAGGGCTTCTTACTCTTTAGCTACGATCATTGTCGAAGTGGCGAAAGCGTTTGCATTCTTAACGAGGCGTTCTACACACGATTCTGAGATAACGTCGGCACTCGGAACGCGAACGCTGGTACAAGGTGAGCCAGATTTACCGGTCAGATTTCGTCAGGCTTAGAACTCTCACGGATAAGTATAGATCATCCCGTCGCGGGACGAGCGCAGTTTCGAACATTACGTTCGCTTTGACATATCTACTTTCCGGCGCGGAGAGGATGGAAATTCGAGAATCGTATTCGCGAGTCTCCGATCGATCCCCCGTGTGTGAATGACGCGTGATCCTCGGACGAGATCGAGGCGATGTCCCGGGGCGTCGTGACGTGTCCGATCACTGATTGTATTCGGTCACTGCGCGGTTTTAACGAAGAGATCGTAACTTCAGTCTCAGTACAAAGTAGGCGATCACTCTCAGGATAATGAGAAAACCGGCGAGCGCGACGGCGTCCACCCAGAAGACGGCGTCCTGCATGGACATCTCTTCGAGGAACTTCGTCGGGCTCTTGAAGTGGCAGTAGGCGTCGGAACACTTGAGCTTAGCGCGATTATAACCGTACACAGAAATCATGGCGCCCTCGAAGCTGTACCTGACGTAGCTCACGTACGAGAGAAACTTCAGGTACTTTGGAATGGCATCGAAATTGACGAAGAAACCGGAGAACAGAATGATCGGCACCGACGACACAGGGCCAATGAACACTCCGCTCTGAAACAATAGCACGTACAGATCTCTCTTCCGTCCGGAGAAAGTGCACGAAGAAATGTTAACGATATTTACCTCTACACTCAACGCTGCTCCTATCACTAGACCGATGGATTGCGAAACTAGCGCTGTCAGTACACATATGGTTAAATACATCATGAATCTATTGGTTTCCAAGGGTTGCGACGTTATGAAATATACAATGATGACGTACGCTACGGAATACACTATCTGCAACAGAGATGGTCGACGCGTTAATCGTTAGTACGTTAATAATAAAACTGGAAATTAAGAGGGGCCATATTTACTTGAAAAGGTACATCAGCCAGGGTTCTCGCAAGGTAGTAAGACTTTACGGAGTACCAGTAGTTTAGGTGCTCCCTCACGAACACAGACATTTCCGTGGGAACTGCATCAGGAAACGTTACTGATACATGTGGCGACGCAGGCCTGGATATATTTACCAGTAATCGTACGTTTACTTACACGTGAGAATGGTAGGCATCATGGCGGTGAACATGAGAAACATCACCGTGAAGAAGACGCAGCCAGCGTTGCTCATTACTTGCGAGGCCTCGTTGCCGATGTCATAATAAATCGCACCGATCAGGAACCCGACGATTATATGTGAAATCAGCCTTACTTTCGTTAATGTCTGAAACAGCGAAGCATTCCAGCGTGAGCGATGAGCCGTTTCGACGAATCATTTACTTCCAATCTTGTTCGATTAACTAACCATGTCTCTTATTTGCGATAAGAAGCTTCTCTTAAGGAGTATCCAGAATTGGGTACAGCTATTCGTTGGAAAGCCGACCTTCTGCTCTATACTCTCCGCGCTGTCCAGCAGAGAGGTCGTGCAAGAAATCGGCATATTGATCACCGTCCCGCCGTTCGGCTGCTTCACCATTCCGTTCGGTATTAGCGCGGACTCGGACTTCGTTTCCTGCTGCGGCGATTCCTTGGCGATGTCGTTGGAGACGGTTTGCACCGCGTTGATCGCGGCTTGGTGGTGTTGGTAATTGACGCACTTACCGTTGTTCACGGCCATCACCAATTTATGCACGCACTCCCCGTGCTCCCCGCACGCCACCTCCATCACTAAAGGATAAACGCCTTGGTAAGACAGAGGCTCATTGACTTTTCGCTAAAATTCATGTCGAAGCTCCCACACACCATAATCCGCCGGGTTGTGATAGCTGGGGCAATCCAGGCCCATTGACGACAAAAACGGCACCAGGCCGCTAACATTCCCTTGGTATATACACTGCCCTTCGGCCAGGAGGTACAGATGATCGAACATCTCGAACAAACGCGCGCTTGGCTGATGTATCGTGCATATGATAGTCCTCCCTAAAGCAACACCGAAATGTACAGCGTTTACAGAGCAACCACGATCTCGCGAGCGTCTCGCGGTCGTCGCTTACCTCCTCTACTTAACGATTTAAGTAAACTTAAGCACTGGTAACAGGTCGAGCTGTCCAAGCCCGAGGTCGGCTCGTCGAAAAACATCACTGGAGGATTATTCACCAGCTCTAACGCAATCGACAGCCTCTTCCTTTGGCCCCCGCTGAGGCATTGAGCTTGCGTGTTGCTCGCGTCGCTTAGGCCGAGCGTCTCGATGATCTCCTCGATCTGCAACACGTCGTGCATCATTAAAACCTCGGCAATTTCGGGAACATTCGTTATTCGCAACCAAGGCCCCAGCTCGAGCCTTTCCCGCGGCCTACGCGAACTCGCCAAATCGCGCCCTTTAGGTTTAATACATTTATTCCAGCTTTTCGACGACCTTGCCCTGAATTCTTATTCGCGGCTTAAAACGTTTACAGTACGACTCGTAATATCTAATTTAAAACCTTATTTTAAAAAATTCACGCCCTAAGCAGCTGCCTAATTTTGCCTATTGGGACGAGCCAGGCCTCCAACGCGGGGATCCCCTCAACGCACCACCACTTTCTTCTCGCTCGCGCTGATGTCCTTCCCCAGCTTCAGATTGGCCGAGATCATCATCGCCTCGTACACCGTGAGGTGAGGCAGCAGGCGATCGTCCTGCATTATGTAACAGGACATCTTCCGAAATTTCCTCAGATTCCTGTCCTTCCCGTTTATCAGCACCGAGCCACTCAGGTGCGACGTCCTGGAAATACCGGGGATGGTCACGCGCTCCACGTTTTCGCTCCGATAACTTACGAAACTCACTTGTAGCCTGCCAGAACGTTCATGAGCGTGCTCTTCCCAGCGCCGGAC
This sequence comes from Andrena cerasifolii, assembly GCF_050908995.1. Classification (NCBI taxonomy): domain Eukaryota; kingdom Metazoa; phylum Arthropoda; class Insecta; order Hymenoptera; family Andrenidae; genus Andrena; species Andrena cerasifolii. The sequence goes on along the minus strand of NC_135124.1, from coordinate 8,610,766 downwards.
GGGCCCATGATGGCAGTCAGCTCCCCGGAGCGGAACTTTCCGTTCACGCATTTCAGGATCGTTTTGTACCCTGCAACACGAAGCACACCGCTGTACCCGCGCTTGAATTCTCTTATTGACCCGTTCCGGCTCGATCGCCCTACAGTCGCGGGGTTTACGTAACGTTTCGCATTGCTAAAACGGAGTCCGCGCTCTTGCCAAATTCGAAAGGTTCGGCGCGGATAAAGCACAGGAATTTCGTTAAGGCCGTAGGTTTCACGGTTAGCCGGGTCCCCTGGCTGACCTCTTTACAGTGCAGTCGGGCACCACCCCTACCCCAATCCCTCGAGGTGCATCTGGACCGAAATCTGAACGAACCTGTACGTTTCTATTGATTCTTTTAGCTAGGTCGTTCACACGCGTTGTTGAACGGAACACGCCTACCGAATGCGTCGCCGCGTTCGATTCACGCGTGCCTCTCCCCTTTAGCCGTCGCCGTCCCCGCGCGAACCCCACAGGACCCCGTGGACCAACCTCTCTTCCTGCCCTCGGACACGCTGTACGCCAGGTTCTTGAACTCGATGTCAACCGGTGGCCTCTTCGGGAGATGCGTCAGCGTTACCGCCGGCCTTTTACCGTCCTGCCCCGGACTGTGGTTCGGCACCTTCCTGGCGAACATGCTGCTGCTGCACATCGCGGCCACGGCGCCGTTCGACGCGCTGCCGTTGCAATTGCAGTGCAGATTGTTCTGCGAGCCGCTGGAACGTTAAGACAGAAGCGTTCGGGAATCGTGGGGCTCGTGAAAGTAGATTTTAAAGTCTGTCGATAGGATCTGATAAAATTCCGGGGGAGAAAGAACACCGCCTCGTTCGCTAAAGCCGAACTTTCTCCTTTGTTCCGCCGAGAGCGGTGGTTGTCCATTTTTCGGGAAACTGTGAGTCAGTTGTTTGGTTGGGAAACTATCGCGGGCCCCGCGTACCTCGCCCCGACAAATTAGATAATTGCCGGCTCTCGTTTCCGCGAAGCGGGCGTTTAAGCCAAGCTAATAGAGAACGGTTCGCCCCGTGCTACACTTTGCGAGCTCTTGCGCTCATTCTTTCGTGTTTTCCGGGTAATTTTAAATGCGCGTCGGATCACTGTGTATTTGTAAAGAGCAGAAGCAGAGGTGGGCAAATTTTTAATTTAAATAAGTTAGAGAAATTATTCGTCACTTGCCTGTTAACCCGAGGTGACTTTATCCGACACGTGAGGGATAATTGAAGGGTCGAAGACTGCCAAGCAGCGCGTTATACGCGGCCGCTGACTTATGGTGGCGCGCGAGATTTGTTATATCGTCATATCTTCTACAATTATTTATCAATCAGTGTGAAAATTGGTGAAAATCTTCCTTGTATGTTAAGGAAAAACTTTGTCGCTGCAAGTTAAATGTACCTCAAAATTGCCTCGATACTTTTTAACGGCGAACGTTGAAAAACATGGGTTATATCCAGTATTACTTATTAATTAAATATTATCACATTTGTTAACATAAGGGTTTTGTGCGTACATTTTACGGCTTCGCTAGAGTTTTCTGAAGTTGTATTTTAAGTTTCATAACGATCCATTAATATTTAATATTTACTCAAATACTTTAATATTTACTCAAGTTATCGCAATTTATGTTTAAAGAAATAATGATTTTGGACGATGAAAAAGTTTGTGTTTATAAATTTTAGCTCGAATAGTAATGATTGGATGAACAAACTGCAAATAGAAAAAATGTGTGCCGCGATGAGCTTTACAACACTATATTTTTTTAAAATTCAGTTTCACAACATTTAATTTTCGAATCTTTCTTCGCGTTTGGACAATAATTTTTCCCATTTTCGAGCGCTAGTCCCCTAATTGAATCCGACCCTTCAATTTCATGAATTTTTATTCGTTATTGGAAATTTTATATAAATAAAAATTCTGCCCATAGAGATGCCCAGGGAGGGGGGGGGGGGGGAGTACTTTTCCACGCGGTGAAGGGAGGGCAGAGCTCGTAGGGCCCATTTCTGTTTGTGTGAAACTGTCGCGAACGCATCTCTCGTTATAGCAGATTATTTTTAAACGAATCTGTTGCGCGGGTGTCGAAACGAAAGGATGGGTCACGGTGAATTCGGATACTTCTCGTGCCGTTGCGTACGATCAAACGCGGTGGAGTGTCGAAGCTATATAAAGTTCCCAGGAGCCTCGGCGTGGTGAATAGCGATTAGTGGAGGACTTTCCCCGAGGCAAATCTCCACAGTACTGCGAGAATAGCGTGGAAAGTGTATAAAAATAACCGCGCGAGCGATAAAAAAAGGGTTTCCTTCTTTTATCAAGGCTCAAGCGTGTTTTCTATCGGTGTGAAGCGGAGTCTCGAAGCCAACGGAGTTAAACGCGTGCGGCTTGTCACGTGTGCAATTTAATCTGCTGCTTAATTTTAGTTTTAAGGTTTCGACGGCCACGGGGAATAATCGATATCACCTGTACAGCTTATAAACTGACAATCGGATAAATTCTAACAACGGGTACTTTTCTGTTGCGTCCAATTGTTATCGTGCGACGCGAGCTATCTATCAGTCCGAGGTGCCTGATAATTAAATCCCGTCAAATTAACGTACGCGAGTAATCAAGCAGACTCGCGGAGAAAAATCGGACAGGCGCAATCGGCGGACGTTCTTCTTAATCGAGCCGTTTATCTGAGATTGTCTCCCAAACGGTATAAATATGCCTAACGCGGGAGTTGCGGGGTGTTCAAAGCGCTCGCGAATTTCGAGCTGCAATTTATTCCCGCGAACGGTGAGTCGCGGCTCGACGGAACGAACTGGGAACAGTCTTCGCAGAAGCCTTAGTCTGAACAACGCGATCAATGGAAGGACCTTGAGTTCCGTTTTAGACATATTTGGGGCGTAGAGTACTTCGCGTGTTCGATGTCGACTCGATGACCGCGCTCTACCTCATTCATTGTTTGCACCATGAAACACCTATCTGAATTCCAGTTCGGTTCGAATGGACGATTAACGGGAGCAAAGGTCACGGATGTGGTTATTTAAAGCGCAGATAAAGGATCGGACGACCGAACTCGGGGCAATAAGTCTAGCAAAATCTTTTGGCAAAGGAAATACTTGCGATCAAATACGTAGCGCGCTGACAGTGGTTGTTGCAGACCTCCCCCCTTCGAAAGGTATCCTTCCAAACGCGAATTAAAGCGAAGCAATGAATAGAGCAAGCCCCGCGACTACGCTGTTCAGTCCCTTTTTTATTGTAGCTGTTGTGTAAAGCTTCTATAGAGCACTACTGTATATTGACTCATTCGTGACGCAAAGCTGAACAAACGCTTCGATTTCGACGATTTTTCAATGCCAAGGGAAGGTTTAACCGCTTACGAAGCACGTGCATACTGCTCCCTTGATTCGCAAGAAACATTCCGCGCGAGACGATCGATAGATATAAACGTAGGCTCGCCTTATCTTCTTCTATAGACTTCGTACTTCGTTTCGTATGTAAGTCGCACGGAATTCGAATACCGCCGCGGCTTGTACTTTGACGCGTACTTCAACACCGTCGACGGCTACGTAAATAAGAATCGCCGGCTCGGTGCCTCGCAGCTCTCCAGTAAAGCCGCGTATTCACCTGCGCATTCGCCCCGAATGTGCATTCGGCGCGCACCGATTTTTTGCTCGTTCGGAGCTCCGCGCGCGTTCGCCGCGCATTCGGCGCGCGTTCGGGGTTGAGTGAAATTTGCGGCGTCCATTTAATGGTATTGTTCGGTCCCGAATGCGCGCTTTGATGGACCGCCAACAAGCGGATCGGCCCGAATGCGCGCCGCGCCCCGAACACGCGCCGAACACCGGACGAGCTAAAAATCGGTGCGCGCCGAATGCACGTTCGGGGCGAATGCGCAGGTGAATACGCGGCTTAACGCGAGCCTGACACACGTGTTTCTTTTAAAACTGTCAAGCACTCTTTTAAGTGAGCGCGACGTTTCGCAGAGCCCGATAAATAAAACAAACGAACGCGCGTCTCGAGTTTGCCCCGCGCGCCATTCTCGTGCCGTTCGCGTGTCGCCTTTGCGGAATTTTAATTTCAAACGCCCTTAGCAGATTTGCTAGTTTTTTTTAATATTTACCTGAGGATCGCATTGTTGAGGTTTTCCAAATGTAGCGTCGGCGGAGGGGACTTTATCGTCACCTGGTGGCTTCCGCCTGGTATGAACTGCACTTGTTCATCGCCGCTGTACCTGGGTCCTCCTCCAGCGCTCAGAGTGAGATTCTTCAGATCTGCCATCATCTGCTGATGCTGGAACGACAACACAGCCAATCAGACTACCGGCGCTTGCCAAAGATCCTCCGATCAGCCCGCTCTTTCAGATCGAGTCTAAACAAGTGTTTGTTATCTCCTCGCTGAAGCTAAACGCTCTTTCCTTATCAATTGCACTTCGGTACTGCGTGAAGATGATAAACGTGGGAACGAAGTTGGAGGTGAGAAGGTCTTGCGCGAAGGAACAGCGGTTGGAATAACATCGATGAATCATGCGCATTTAAGGGGATATACCGGTTTGAACCCTCGGAAAATGTGTACACTTTGTGGATTTTTTTACAAGTCAACGGCTCGATGAAGATTTCCCGTTTTTGTACTATCTTTGCATAGTATTATGAACTACTTAACAAAAAAGTTTCAGTTAAAAAAGTATTGTTTTTCGGAAGTTACGCATACATATCCGAAAGCCTCTCGATTTTAGACGGCTAAACGGTGGGCCTGAAAACAGCTGTATCTCGTGTCTGAAATTAAAAACAATAAAATCTTCTTATAAAGTACGTCAATAGCTATCGCCCAACGGGGCCGATTTCGAAGATTTTGGAAAATAAAGAAATGGTGAGAGATCAAAGGTAAAGTTACATTTTTCTAAGAGAAAAGGCCACCTTTTTGCTTTATAAATAATAAACGGGGAATCGGAATGAAAAAAACCCTCGTTGGACGATGTGGAATCTTATTACGATCCTGCGTGCAAAATTGGAAGTGAATTGGTTGAACGCAGCGCGAGTTTTTAGGCGCGCCGTTTAGCCGTCTAAAATCGAGAGACTTTCGGATATGTATGCATAACTTCCGAAAAACAATAATTTTGTAACTGAAACTTTTATTTTAATTAGTTCATATTACTATGTAAATATAGTAAAAAAAACGGGAGATCTTTATGAAGCCGTTGACTTGTAAAAAAATCCACAAAGTCTACACATTTCCCGAGGGTTCAAACGGGTATACCCCCTTAAAAGCAAGGACGTTTCGAACTGTCAGGGCAAGTTCGTGGACAAAGAACTTTCTCCATTCTGCCCGTGGCGCCATTTCCCTCGTTTCTTTTCAGTCTTATTGCCGCGCGTTGACGAAGGGATAAGTCCTAGGCGTTACCTGTCACGTCGGCGAGAAACGACCGGATCTTGAATGTGGAGATATTCGAAGTTTGCATGGCATGCGCGACGTTATAGCCGCCACGAGCGTAGATACAAATCTAGCCGCGATAAACAGGATTATTGGACCTCCACTAGTAATCGAAGAAGCCCGATAATGAGAAAATTCGAGAGACAATCACCACGTAAACATGACCGTATCCAAAGGAGATCGCTATCGGTACAATAGGGCCGGAATAGTGGCGCGGTTGAGCGCTTATCTTCCAAATCACTCGTCTAGCACAATAAATTAGAATTTGTCGCGCGGCTGCGAGAAACGGTGTCTACGACTTACGATCTGTCCAGCTGCGAACCTGAAAACTCAATGATAACTGTGCCCAAACGTTCGTTCTACTGATCTTCCGCGAGTTCGATTGAAAGCGCACAGGTGTGCAAAAGATGACATCAGTTTTCGAACATTCCTCGTCTGCCGATATCGCGGGGCTGGGGATTAGCGTTCGGGTAATTTCATGTTCTTCGCCATGCGACGCCACCAATTTTGTTTCCTCGCGAAAATAGACGTACTTATTTTTCAACTTCGCTGAGAGCGACCGACGCACAGTGTCTCGAAGTACATGGTCGGCCGGGACGAAACTCATAACTTCTGAATTAATCAGTTTTCGATCTAAGTACCTTAATACTTTTTTGTTTAAAGAGGATACAATAATGCATGGATTGATGAAAGAAATAAAATAAAATTGTATTTAGGAAATTAAAGCGATTTTAATTTTTTTTTTAAATAAATAGGTTTTTGCCATTTTTTTTCGGTTACAGTTTGTTGTTGCGCGATTACTGACTAACTTTTGTTTGAAAAACATTTTTATCTGTTTATCGGGAATGCGTGAAAAATTGGATCGATTGTTTAGACTTTAGAGCATATGGATTTTCGGGACAAAGGTTAAAAAATTTACACTTTTTCGATTTTTTTTTAAATATATTTTCTATATCAATTATATGCACAATGAGAAAAGGCGACTGTTTAGACTAACATAAGTGTCTTATGCGAGAGGAGCCTCAGCGACTACGCTAATAATGATTTTGGCTATTTTTTTTTGTTTCATGTAAATTCGCGCAGTTGAAATTGACGTTAACATAAAGTTTAATGATCCCTAAATTAATACACAAAAATCACAGAGGTATTTTTTTAAAAGTCCCATCAAATTTGATAAACATTTAAAATAAAGAATTAGTACAAATTTTTAGCATTGTAAAAAAAACTGACTCAGCAGTTTTGAAGGTATGACAGTATTAAACACAACTTATAAAAACCAAATGAAAAGCATAAACATTCTGCCAATGGCACGTGTTTGAAAAAATGCACCGAAATTTGTAATGAATTTCTAGTACCACTTTTGACAAGAAATTAGTAAATTCAACAGAAGTTATGGATAACATTGAAACCTACGTTCCTATATTAACATTTTAAGACACAAGAATTTGTAGACGAAACACTTCGGATTCTTGACTTTCGTCCATATACGCGTAAAACACTGTGCGCCGGGGAGAAAAGATGGAAGCTATTTATTCGGAGGACTTCCGAGCGCAGAATAATTTCGAAAGTTTAGGAGAGAATGAAAAATCAGAGGGCACTTGCCTGCGTGCGTTGCGACCGATCGATGGCGGTTTTCGGGTTGCGAGCACGTGTCAGAAATCGCACTGACCCTCGCCACACGTGACACGTAGCGCACTGATGCGCGTCTCGCGAGCGCACGTTTTCAAACCGAGCGGATGAATGGAAACTGATCCAGCCGGGATCGCGGAACGGTTCGATAAATCATTGGCCGTCTGGATTGTTTTATCGGGACGCTCGCCGGGAAACAAATAAAATTAACGACCACACCGGCGTGTAACGAGCTCCGCGCTATCGGTAAGAATCGATCGGCTCGCGATTGCTACGTAGCAATTCGTCTGAACGGTCAAGGATCGCGATCCATTCTGTTCCTCGGTGAAGAAACTCGCGGGCGACGCATCACGCCGCTAAATTCTCGCGCACAGATCGGCCAGAGATGCTACGGGGTTAACGGCCAATCCCGCCTCCGAGATGCGCCGCGATTACACCGTACATTCCGCTGGACGCAGCTGCCGGAATAGCGAGCAACGATCCAATTCGTGTAAGTTCCTTGATGAGCACGTGTGCGGTCATCGCGACGAGGCGACGACGTTCGTTAGCATCGATCCTGCGCCCCGAACGACACGCGTCTATCTTATTTCGCGGTTGTCAGCCGCATTTCACCGAAACTGTCGAGCGATTGCATTTGCACGTGCACGTATCTGGCACTTAAATAGCGCGAAGTTACATCGAGCGGCTAGTCCGATAAAGCTGTCTATGTTGAGAGCCGCGGGTGTCGTGTGCCAACAGGCGAAACGAATGCCACTGTTTTTCTTCACCGCCTCGACAATTCGCGCGGACGGTGCACGCATAGGTAAGCTCGCTGTGCTCTTTTCTTACGAGTCATCGTAAATAAAATTGCGGCGGCCGCGAGAGCCTCGGGAACGCTGCTCGAGTCCAGTTCGCGTTTCAACGATGGCAACAGTCGGAAAGAGCATTGAGAAAGACCGTGAAAATAAAGTGGGTCATCGTGTAATATGCAACGGAAACGATCCAACGCCACGCACACGTTTCAGTGTCATTAAGTTACGAATCGCTCTTATAAACCCATTATCGACCCAAGCCTCGAATATCTCGATACTGGCGTATCGTTGCGCTCGCGAGTGTTTTCGTATGCCCGATGTGACGGTAGCACGACGCGCGAGTAAGCGAGCGAATGACGAATAGAAACAAGAAACTCGAGGTTCTGGCAACGGTAGACAAAGGAAGGCGCTTAACCCTCCTGTCAGCGCAGGCATGCAATGGTCGCGGGCGACAAAATTATCTGGGCACCATTGCGTGGGGAATACGGTAAACACTGGTATGGCAGGATGAACTCACCGTAGGTCGACTGTAGACTTTGGTACTCTAGCAGCGTCCGAATTCATACCCTGACGATGAGGTTGTGCATCCTCTGCTTCTCCGCCCTTGACTCGGCCTCACCACCGTGCACAGCACCAACGCTTGCGAGACTAGAATCGCGGCGATCGCGGCAATGTGACGGCGAGAAGGACGAAGCTCGATAGGCCCGGTTGGATGGTTACGATGCACCTTTGATCCTCGCCTTCGTTTTCCCAACGATCGATGAGGAGTTTTTCGAATTGCGAGGCTGCATCCGTGTCGGGTGGATGTGGTCGCCGCGATCGCGATCGTAGTCGGCCCGTGAGTGCGGCGTTCGGTCGCGCGTACACGCATACGCGATCAATCGAATCGCGCGATACAACCCACCGATCCGCGGTGCAAACTGCGACTGACAGGGTAGAGAATAGAGAAACGATCGGCCGACGCACCACCGTACGGACTCAGCTGTCACGCTATCCACCACCGTTCGCCTCCGCCAACGAAATGAACTGAGCTGTCCGACGTCGAGAGCCCAGGGACGGCCACGATGATTGGGGCCCTCTCCGGCGCCCCTTCTATTCTGCCATCTTTCCTTCATCCCTTCTCTCCTTCGCCTCCTCTTTCCCTCTTTCCTTCCTTCCATTAGTCGCTCCTTTATCCTCAGCGCAGGCTTCACGCTCTATCACAGACCTTCGACACTCCGCTTCCCCCTTTCAGAACGAATGACTCAGGATCCCTCTTCTCAACTTTGATCGCTCGCAACAGCAGCCCAAGCCATATGGAGGCTTTATCATCTCGCTGGCATTGCTCCCCATCGAGTTAGTAACAGTTCCTGGGGAAAAGGAAATAATGGACGATATGGGACGACATTGAAAGAATTCGTCACGTTATAGTTTTATTCATCTCTGAACGGCAGTGGCTGTCTATTGAACGCAGAACGCAAGCCGTGCTTCGGGTTCTTCTTCTTTCAAGGTTCACTCGCAAGAGTTTACGTAAATGATGACTGTGAAGTTTCTTAATTGCTGCTCTTGGAAGACAGAGTATGTACACCATTCGTCTTAATAACACGAGTGGATCAAGCAGCGGAATATTTCCTCGCAATTTGCATGTATGAGGCGGGTCGGGGCTCGAAGGACGAACGGCTTTTTTTGTGGCACGATCCGAGCGACTGCTAGCTCGGGAAACGATGGCCAAACATTCGGTGCGCCGTCTGAAAATATCCGTTCGAGTTTCGAAAGGGCCTGCCCAGAGGTAGGGCGTTCGGTCTAGGTAGCACGTCCCTGCGTTTCTTCGCGCATGCACGAAGCGTACCTGGTCGCCGTAGGGTCGAGATTCCCGTGATCGTTCCGGTAAATTTCGACCTCGGCGTGCGCCGAGCAGCGTGCGATGGAGAAGGTGGCACAAGGAGAAAAGAGAAAGGTACGGGCACCGTGTTGGAAGGACCGAGAGAGCTGGTGGCCGAGAGTAGCACGAGGTTCCTAGAGCAAGGAGGAGAGAGAAGTGCAAAGGAGAAAGGAGAATGAGTTTAGCCACGCCGCGGGTCGATACTCTAGCACCAGCCCCGCGCTCGGTGCGCTCGCACCGGCGGGTGCGCTTGCACCGAAGCAGCAGAGTGCAAAGAGAGAGACGAATAGAGAATCGAACGATCGCCGACGAGTACTGCTGCACTCGTGAATGAAGATCAAAGTTTAGCCACGGTTCTGACGCAAGTGCAGCGCGTGCCCTCTTGCTACGGTCTCAGGTGCCTTTCGAACGCTAGCGGGATACACATCTTCGCTATCTTCGGCACAGCTCTCGGACAGCTGGTATGGGAACGAGACGGAGCAACGGAGTTGAGCTCCTATCGCCGCTTCTATTTTCGACGGGCGCGCAAAAGCGAATAGAGCGTATTTAGGGCACATTTCCTCCGTGAACGGAAATGAAGCTACATGACAAGAAACTGCGTATTAAAGCATTCAGTTGTTTTTGCTAACGGACCGCCTTGGGTAAAGGAGGCTCAGATTCACGCTTATCTTTGCTTTTCACTTTGATGACTCTGCGCAGAGAAATCGTCGGACGGCTGTGCTTGATCGGAGTCTGGCGTGTAAGATCGCCCCATGGTTCTAACTAGCAGAACCGGGCAGCAGGGAATAAAATTCGAAAACGCACGCAACACGTGTTTACTTCGCCAGCGAGGAAAAAGAACCGTTCGTCCACTTGCTGGGAGCATTCTTCGTAGTGTGTCACGAACTCCAGCGGGGTTTAAAGAATAGAACTCCTGACTCATAATCGCCAGCGCAGCGAAGACGTACGATCATGTAAACTTGCGAGAAGCGACCGAGTGTCTGGATTCTTGGAGTAGCGCGGAGTATGCGCATATTTTGTGGAAACCAGCGTGAATGCCACGCGGCGTGACGAAACAGCGATTCACCGGGGTTCGATGGTAAATGCACGGCGAAATTGTAAAGACCAGCGGGGGCGCTAAAATACATACAAATGTAAATATAAAGGTCCTCTTTAGGTTTTCGTCCGCCCTGCTACGCCTAGCAGTTACGGATGTGAATGCTAACCGGTGAGAGTAAGACACGTTCCTTACGACCTTTCGCATGGCTTTGTTTTGTGCCGATTGTCCCGGCGCTCCGGGCGTGTTTACGTTATCGCCTCGCTCAGCTCGCGACCAGCCAAATTTCGCCCACTGCGCACGTGTGGCCAGTGGAAGCGGAATAAACTGAGGAGAGAAAAATTCTGGGGAAACAAGGAGCTGTGGCTCCGTGGGGTCGTAAGAACCCGCGTATCTCGCTCCTCGCACCTCTCGCTCAGATCCCATTCACCCCATCGACGAATTGCACGAACCTGAAAAAGAGAGCGTGTTAATTAATTCTCAGGGAAGGCTTTCTATACCGATCAGCGCCACTATATTTAACAGCCGTGTTTGCGACTTCGTTGTACACATTTTTTACCAGCGAGTATACTTTGAATAGCTGATAACCGTTTCCTGGAACTATCGGAAGATGTCGATAATTAATAATCGCGTGACAATGAGATGCACCAATAGCATAGAAATCGAATAGTGCCGAGTACAGAATATGTGCTCGGCTCTAAACGGGGGAAGAACAGCCCGCATAAAACATTCAACTGTTCAACAACAAATATTAGTTGTTGTTCTTTCGCAGATACTATTTTTATCATACGTAATAGCGACGGTCGAAGATCGCATCCTTTTCCTGCGTCACGTAGTCACGTTTCCTTTGTCGCCTACTACTGCACTGGAATTTTTGCCGCTGCGCGCAGTCAGTGCACGCGCACCAAACATCGTGTTTACGCTAGCGATCCGATAAAGGCGCTAGAAATTAAAAAACTAAATACGTGTTCCGTTTCAAGCGCAGGGGGGGCGCGTGACAAAACGACTATCGACCCGTTCCCCGCATTCGCGCTGTTTTCCGTACTGTGTGCGGAAACGATTTGGTAAAACCGAGGGTGGTGGCTCCCTTCGAGCCAATTTTTACGTAATCGGCCTGTCTGCCTCGGTGATCTATTTAGAGAGAGGTGTCTGTGCGTAGCCGTCGCTGAATTACACGTGTGCAGTGGATTGTGCGAGGCAAAAATAACTGACGTTGTTCGATGGCAACTCGGGTTCGACTTTTACAAATTTCGGTGCACGCCCTTCGCGCTGATCTACAGTGAGTCACGAAAGTATTCGAACGCTCGCTATTAAAACAGTATGTAATAAGGCTATACATGTTAGACTTATGTTTTAAAAGTAATGTTGTAACTACTATAAGATACGAGTATCGGGATTATATATATATCAAATTTGAAATGAATCGAATAATATTTGTAGAATTTATGAAACATTTGTTGCAAAGATGTAATGAAACAGGGTCACAAAAGTATTCGAACGGCATTAATAAAACGCACCTTTATATTATTATTTAAAAACAAGATTTCCAGTGCCGTTTCCAACCCCACAACATCACGAAACCATCACATTATTTTACAGTAGGACGTACATTTTTATTATTAACTTCTGAATTGGGTTTTTCCAGACATAACGATCTCCATCCGAACCAAATTTATTAAAAATGTATTAGAAGTATATTAAAAATGTATTAGAAGTATATTTGGTTCGGATGGAGATCGTTATGTCTGGAAAAACCCAATTCAGAAGTTAATAATAAAAATGTACGTCCTACTGTAAAATAATGTGGTGGTTTCGTGATGTTGTGGGGTTGGAAACGGCACTGGAAATCTTTAAATAATAATATAAAGGTGCGTTTTATTAATGCCGTTCGAATACTTTTGTGTCCCTGTTTCGTTACATCTTTGCAATAAATGTTTCATACCTTCTACAAATATTATCCGATTCATTTAAAATTCGATATATATAATCTCGATACTTGTATCTTATAGTAGTTACAACATTACTTTTAGAACTTAAGTCTAACATGTATATTTTTATTGTTCACTGTTTTAATAGCGAGCATTCGAATACTTTCGTGGCTCGCTGTATGTATAACGTCGCGCGGTTTGGGAACTGTGCTAGAATTTCGCTGACCCCGACTCGAATCATTTGCATATACTTAAGCACGTTGATTGAGCTACAAATAGCGAAGCATCACTCGAGTGCACGCGCACTATAATCTGTGATGTCATTTTGAGAGAACTTTTCTGATTTTCCTCTGAGTCAGACGCACGTGTCTGCGGTATCTGCACGCGCGCAGATACAATGTTTCATTTGAACTTTAAACCGTGCAAAACGGTACATTATCTCCCATATTTTTTATTAATTTCTTGTCTATTTCGTATTGTAGAAGAAGATTCCTGAACCAGCTTTTGCTCGGTAGCGTCAACGTTATTATTACCCTCTCCCGCGAAAGCCTTTTGTTCTCTCATCGTCCACTTAGGACCTTGCGCGTTCTAGGAAGGCGAAATTTATGAATGCTTCCTTAGGAAAGCCTCGAGTCCTTGCATTCCGCATCCTCGACTATGGCCGTATAATCGCGTACATACTTGCAGCGTCGTTGCAGCAGCGGGTTATTCGCTTTCGCCATCTCCTTCTCAATGCCCGAAGCCACGCAATTTGTCGATCAGTTAAAGCACGTTTCGATATAGATATTCGATTACGGAGCAACGGATTATATACCTACGGCAAATTGGATTAATATATCACAGGTGCTTTCAATACAGTGGCGCGCTCAGGATTTAATCTTCAAGGAACCGAGTTGAAGAGATAAAAATATTTTTAATGTAAATTCGATAAAATTCATTAGGCGATTATACAAATTTACTTCAGGAATAAAATCCAGTTTCCTTTTCTATTTACAAAGCCTCTACTTCTTTGGGGGTGCCAGGGCCCCTTGGCCTCCCTCTGGGTGGCGCCATTGCTTCGATACAAGGAAGAAAATCGCTTATTTCTACTGTCAATAATTAGGTTAAAATTCCCGCTTGATAATGTATCGTAATCCAGCGACAGCCGTGCCGGTCTGATTACGGAGTTTGTTGTTCTTGTCACGCCGTTCGGTGCAACTGCACTCGGCTTGACGGCTGCATCGCGGAAGGGCACTTCATCTGGATGCGTTAGAACAAAGGAGTCAGGCATTCGATCTAATATTACAGTGACATCATTTATGCTTATGTTGTCTTGATAATTATGGGACAGAACGCACCATAGATACAAGACTCTTTTCGCATCAACTTACCTTTATCCGTTTGATTTTAAGGTTATTGTGTTATTTCCCGAGATGCCGTAGAATTTACGTACCATTGTTACGGCATCCAAGATCACAGAGCAAGCTGCGAGCACATTGCACAAGTCATCGATGACTAACAAGCAACTGCACCGTGGAAGTGATGCATGTTAAGCTAGCATAACGCTTACATCGCGAAACCACACGTTAAGAAGTTCAATAACGAGAGAACTAACCTAAGAAGAAATATTACATGTTCAGATTCCTATTTGGTGCAATCCGAAATTTGATCACTCGATCCGAATATTCGAATACTCGAATTCTCCTGATTATTCGAATATTCCAAGAAATCAATCGACTTCTCTGATATTCGAGTATTCGAATACTTAGATTATTTGTAACTGCGTTACAAAGTTCAATAACGAGAGAACTAACCTTACATGTGATTTAAACTTTTGCAACTAATAGTGCAGCAAGAGAATTTCGATACTGAAAGATAACGAGTTTTTAATCGAGGAGTGTCATTTCTCTTCGACCAGGAAGAAAATGGCGACTATGTCAAAAAACAGTGGTTGTCATGCACACTCCACGTTTATGCCAAAGATCTGTGGTATTAGTTAAAGTTCATCATTCGAAGAACGATAAGAGCAGGCAGGATATACCAACGTCTAACTGCATCCGTATGCAGCGTTCTGCAGGAGCTGCTTTTATGAATCGTTAAGGTAATGTAGCGAGGGAAAAGCTTCCCCCACCGTCATTGCGTTATTATGATTACGTGCCTGGCTCGGGGTAAAGATAACGACCAGTGTCGCCAAGCACCTTAATTCGAGAAGCGTACCGAATAAGTCGAGGCTTTCTTTTAATGATATCTGCCTTCGAATGGAACGATTCATGAGAACCGACTGCAGGGACATGCATTAAACATGTCTTTTTATAGCTATTCTCAAGGTAATTCGTAGTTATTATCATGAAAGTGTCTCGCTGAAGCTAACGTAGAACGTAGGCACACGTTTACATGCCATAGTATCCGGATGTGATCGATAAGATTTATTTTTCGGCAAAGTGCAATACGCGTGATGTCGTGTGCATTTTATCGGCTTTATCATCCTAACCCAGACCTACCCTATTTGATGAATTCGTCGCGCAGTTTGTGTCGTTCGTGGACACGC
Organism: Andrena cerasifolii; assembly: GCF_050908995.1. Classification (NCBI taxonomy): domain Eukaryota; kingdom Metazoa; phylum Arthropoda; class Insecta; order Hymenoptera; family Andrenidae; genus Andrena; species Andrena cerasifolii. Next base: position 8,595,573 of record NC_135124.1, on the reverse strand, counting down.
ACGCTCAACGTTGGCATGAATCAGAATGAATGAAACGAACCGGAGAGAGAAAGAGCAGAGTTTCGTGACAGAGGTCGCGCTGAACCGCTCACTGGCCCACGTAGTCGATGATACGAGATGAGCGTTCTACTTGTGCAAGGTTCACGTCTATCGAAAGCCCGTGATTCCTAACGAGTTATTTAAAGTGCACGCGAAATGTGTCACAATTGTCTACCGTCGGATATACACCGGGATCATCAGGAGAATACTATTTCCTTTGTTCGCTCCGATGAAAACAGTAGAGAAAGACAGCTGTACTGGTGAACGGTAGCACGCAGATGCAGGATTGCCCGAGCGAGCCAAGACAATAGAATAGAAGGAGAAAGTGTCAAGTTAAACTTGCGGGGCGGTGGAAGGGATGCGTCGAAATCGGTCGTAACTCGATCAGCCCGCTAATTTACGTCAAAATATCTCCGAAATGTTTGAACCTACGGAGCAGGGAAAGGTGAGGATCAGTTGCAAGTAATCGGCCACTGTAAAAGTACCATTACCTTATTGCGAACTCGCCTGACTCGAATGTCAGTCTTCGTCAATTCTGAGAATGACATATTACCTCGAACATCCACCCACATGCGATACATGTGTCGTGGCAGCAACAACTTTCGTCAATTTTCTGCAGACAAGCGCACCACTAAGCGTCCTTTATCTTCAAATTCATTGCGTGTCATTCTAAGCGCATACTTCTACATAACCATATTTCCTTCCATTCATTTAATGGCATCAGCGAGGTTCGACGTTTCGTATAATCGCTGCTCAAGTTATGCGTGTATTGTTCTTTCGGCCCTCGCTTCATGAAATTATTCGCGTTGCGATCAATTACGCTAGGATTACACTTTCCATTCGATAGCGGCAGACTGATTTCTGTAATGCAATCGTCGTTTCTAATTAGGACTTGTGCATTCACACGGGAGTTGTGCTTCGAGGTGCGAGTACCAGAGAGGACGAGGTTCACAGCCTGGGGACGCTGAACATCGTCGAATATGTAAGCGGAGAGTACGCTGGATATTTATCATTCTAAAGAATTTAGAATCTCTTTACTTAAAATTGCAGAGCTTTGGGAAATGTATAGAATGGAAGCCCATAGAGGATTCTTTTGTATCGGAGAACCAAGATCAGGATCCAGAATGGTCGTTGGTGGATACGCATACCAGGCGTACGCGCACTTCGTCCGAGGGCCCTGACTCCCTGGGGCGCACGAGGATCGTCAGAATTCTATTCTCGGATTTAAACTCCTTTCGTGTAAACCATGGGGGACAGCAGCTTATATTCATGCAAAAGGATGGTACCACCTACGTTGCCTTCTTTCAGTTATCTAACGCTGGAAGTTTTGTAAATTCTTTAAAGGGTTTTATCAAGTTTGTAAAGTCGCGTACGAATAGGAATTTGTACATCGTTGTGGACGAGGTTCAGTCCGTGTTAAGTAAATCGTTTGCCGAGTTAGATATATTTCAAGAGAACACTTCGGATTACGTTTGGAAGTTTGTAAAGAATTTCCACAACCGTCCGTACGAGACGACGCTCGAGGCATTTTCTAAACTGGCAGACGTCTGGCGTAAGTGTAGAGTAAATCTTGGGGTAACGATGCTACAACCAGTACAGATTTTTCAAATTTAAAGAACCTTCGGGTATGAACTTGAATTGTAGTGTACAAAGAGCCTGTTAAACGCCCTGTCGAGGAAGCAGTCGCGGATATATTGAACAATTCTCTTTCGATCGATGTCCCTCATCCTCCGCTATCTTTAGGGTATGGGGAGGAATATGAAGTAATTGGGGCGCATGGATTGGGTGTAGCATTACCTTCGCGACCACCTTGCCCTAGAGGTATAATCGAAATAGATTTTCGTTAAGGTAGCTTCTGTAAAGTATCTAAATGGAGTTTGTTATGTTAGGTACACCATTGTCGCAAGAACAGTGGAATAAATACAAAGATCCAGATGGAAGGATTTTGAACCACGAGGAAGTGAAGGATATTATCTTTCGCGGGGTTCGTACATACGATTTAAATATGAAGCTCTTCTGTATGAATGGGTATATTGCACAGAACCTAGCGTAAAAGTTGTCGCTGACCGTTGTCAAATTTTTGTAGGGCATTACCCCGTCCTTACGATTCGAAGTATGGAAATTCTTATTAAATTACTATCCCTGGAACTCTACAAACATTGAGCGATTAGAGCTAAAGAAACGAAAGACTGATGAATATTTCACGATGAAATTGCAATGGAGATCAATGACTCCTATACAAGAGAAGAACTTTTCCGATTATCGAGATCGAAAGAGTTTAATAGGTAACACGAGAAAGTGTAGCATTTAGATAAATTCCTTTGTACCGAGACGTCGGTCTTAACTTGCGACACAAATTTCAGAGAAGGATGTTAATAGGACGGATAGAACGCACTCGTATTATTCGGGAGACGACAACCCACATTTAGTACAACTGTACGATATTCTGATGACGTACGTGATGTATAATTTCGACTTAGGGTATGTCCAGGGTATGAGTGATCTTCTCAGCCCTATTCTATGTTTAATGGAAAGCGAAGTTGATGCGTTTTGGTGCTTTGTTGGATTCATGGACAAAGTGGTAGGTTCTCTATTAGACATTCGGCGCTATACTGTAGAACTTCACGAAACGTTCCTAAACAAATTTCTTATGCACGGAACAGAGCACCAATTTCGAAATAGATCAGGCTGGAATGAAAGCTCAATTGTGCCAATTATACACCCTCTTGAGCACTACGGACCCACAATTAGCTCATTACTTAAATCGCCAGGATTCGGGAAACATGTTCTTTTGCTTCCGCTGGCTTTTGGTATTATTTAAAAGAGAGTTCACCGCGGTCGATATAATGAAACTGTGGGAAATATTGTGGACCGATTTGCCGTGCAAAAATTTCCACCTGCTTTTATGCGCGGCTATTTTAGACACAGAGAAAACCATACTCATGGAAAATCGTTACGGATTCACGGAGATTTTAAAGGCAAGTATATGAAATAATACGTCTGAGAAGTGGTCGTTTGGTAATTAATTATACGCATTGCAGCATATAAATGATCTTTCGCTTCACATCGAGTTACCGTGGACGTTATCCAAAGCAGAAGGTATTTATCATCAACTAATGTCTGTGGAGGATCAGCTACCGGACAACGTTCGCACGATCATTGGTCTCGAATCTTTAAATAAACCACCGTCAGATTGTGAATTGGAAGACGGAGAAGCATCTGGCCATAACGACGATTCAAACGGAACCGACAGTAGCTCCAGGAGAAATAGTACAGAAAATGGTAACGTCAAGTTTGGGAATAACGAAGTGTCGTTCGAGCGTGGATTAAATTTATCGTACATGTGAGGCCAGGAACGGTCGTTCATTATAATTTGAGAGACGTGATGTGCACCGCAGTCAATTCTACAAGACTTAACCCTTTCAAAGGACATCTGTGGCCCCGTTTTTCGAGGAGAACTAGTAGTACATTGTTCGTTGGAACAATGCAACGACGCCTTTTTGGCTCTCAACGAACGTTATCGCGTATTTCGTGTATTACGAAATGCAGAATTTTACAAGGGTGTCTTACATACTTTATATTGAATGAATTACTTCGATCGAGATGGCTACGTGCCCGGGTATGTGTCTCGATTGTTGGACTTGTAATTTTATTGTATAAACGTGAAATATTACCTCGAATTTACCAAGTTACACCGACAGCTACTATCAGTTAGCGTTGAATTTTGAGATATTTATAAAATTCATTGTACTTTCGAGGAGATTGTAGACCGCGTACTTAGTAAATAAGAGGTAGTTTCGTACAAGCGCATATATATATATATATATATATATATATATATATATATATATACTTCGTCTAAACGATAATTTCGGTTGACGATGATTTCGGAACGGCACACAGAAACAATTGTCACTACTTTTTGACTTCGACTGGTGTTGCGTGCTTGTTACGTCATTTTCCTTTAAGTTCAAACACCATTTCCATATTTGTATAAAGCCTCACAACAGTACTGTATATTTCTAATAAAAATCACCCGTTTAATCTTCGATGGATGGATAATTCCTCTGCTTATCATGTACAGTAATCTGAATAACGTTAAAACAATATTAAAAGTTTATGTCATTAACGGGCAGAGGCGGATTCAGGAGCCTTCCTTGAAGGGGGCGAAATATGTAAAAGTACATAAGTACATTTTTTAATCTTCTTTTACAATATTTAAAACTTGCTTGTAATTTATATTTTAATATCTCTATCTGATACCATATCCTAAATAATTAAATTTACATTAATTATTTATACAGAATAATATACAATGTCGTAATATTTTTCTATTTTATTACTCTTAGGGGGGAGGGGGGGACCGCCCCTATCGCCCCCCTCTGGATCGGCCTCTGTTAACGGAGCACATGATATGATACTTCAAATGCGACTACGTGTTGTATCAACTGTTTGTTGTCTGTTGTTGTCGATTAGAGCTGTAATTATTCGAATAATTTCGAATACGAATAATTTCTTCGAATATTTACTAAAGATGAATAAAGTTCCAAATTTATCGTTTGTAAAACAAATAATTATTGTAAAGGCTAATATGAAAAGAATCTCACGATAAAGTGTGAAGAAATATTAAATGTTCAGATTCCTATTTGGTACAATCAGAAATTTGATCACTCCGAATATTCGAATACTCGAATACTCCTGATTTTTCGAATATTCCAAGAAATCATTCAAATTCTCTGGTATTCGAATATTCGTTACAGCCCTATTGTCGATGTTTCATGTCGCTCAGTGTCATGTGACATGCGGAGATTCTACTTTTTTCCTTTAATTATGCTCCAATTTCTCTTTCTATATTCTCAGAATACTAAAAAAAACTTGAAACTGTTAATTTACAAAGCATTCTCGAAGCTTGATTTTGTTGTTAAAGATGCGATCCCCTACAGAAGGTAGGGATATGCTTGTGTGGTGCGATACAAGCCAGGAGGGGATTGCATCTTTAGCAGCAAAGTCAAGCTTCGAGAATGCTTTGGAAATTAACATTTTTCAAGTCCTTAAACTTCTCAGGATATAGAAAGACAAATTAGGGAATAATTAAAGAAAAGAGTAGAATCTCCGCAACAGGATTCGAACACAGGATTTTTTGGGCGAAAACCCACGATTCTGGCATGACTGGTCATGTCGATCGTTTCGGGAGGGTGTTCGCAGAAACGCAAAAAATGGTTCTACAAACGTGAACTCTTTTTCTTCTAAACCGAGTAACCGCGAGGCATGGAATTTACCACTGCGAAACATAGCAGAAGCCGAAAAAGGAGGAGGCACTTGAAAAAGCGGCGTCGTAATCAAATCAAATTTGAGGTTAAGTCTGCGATACGTCAGAGATTCATCTCGGAATATTCGAGTAGATTTAACGTTAAAGAGAAGTTGCTTTCGAACACGATGCAAGCCGGTTCGTTTTGGGAGAATTATACAGTTGCTCAGGAGTGGCAAAAGAGGTTAGTGGACGTCCTCTGTTAAACAGACACGAGTATTTGTTTTTCTGTGATCCATAGACATGTAAACATTTTCAGACACAACGTGACATGGTGGAGGAGTCGTTGTTTCGCGTTGGAACACGAGAATCGGCTGTTGCGAGATAAGTTAAGGTCATTGGCGTGTCAGAACGCCCAGCAGTGTTCTTGGCACGCGCCAAAGGGCCAAGATTACAAGGACCGGGATGTAGAAGAGGAGGAAGATGTTGGAGATGCAGAATCCGCGGAAGAGAATGAGAGCTTGGAGTTTCATGTAAACGAAGATATGATGAGCTTCCTCGAACAGAGCATAAGGCATAAGATCGAATTGAAGAAGAAAAGGGAAGCTGAATCGCTCGCCAAGGACGAAGAGGAATGTATTCAAGGTGGTGCTGCATGGATGCAAGCTAGGAAGAATAACGCAAAACTTTTGTACGGGGAATCTAGTCCTACGATACTAGCTATGGAAACTGCTCTTCAGACTAGTGTCGATAGGCACAAGGATAAAGCAAAGCCTCAGTATTGGCCTATTATCCCTCTAAAACCATAAACTCTAGAACGATATATTACCTTGAACTTAAATATATTTAAATATGTATTTTATAAGAAAAAGATATACAACAGATATTTGATATTCATTGTTCGCAACGAACGTATTTATCCAACGTTGTACCGTCTCTTATTCTCGCGGCTCATGAGAGATGGCACCACGTATACCTTTCGTCCTCGGTATGTGTCTTATGAACACACCTGTACACGGTTAGCCGTCAATAATTTAATATTACGCCATCAATAAAAGATTTCGATCTCTGTACGGATCAAGAAAAGTGTGAACGAAAGTGGTCAACTACAATGTGGTTCGGGCACTTTTAAATGAATGCACAATTTCTTATAAGTAGTACATACGATACGAATGCAACGAAGCTGGCTGACATATATCGATGGAAGAATGTTGAAACCCAATGACGATTACTCGAAGTCGTTGTTACCCATAGAATATGCGAATTGTCTCTCATCTATGAAATCGAATTGCTTCGTAACTTGCAACGCATTGCCGCAGTGGCGTGTATGTACGTACTCAGGATTTAAAGGGGTCGAGATTGAAGTCTCGAGACCGACCAGCCACGCCAGAGGCAATATCGAGTTGTTCCCATCGTGTCCTGTACTAGCAAGGCGGTCATAAATGACACCTCCTATGAAATATATCGGAGGAAGCAATTAATAGCTAATCTAAACTGCCGGGTAATTATGTTCACATATTATTACTATGATTATAGGTGCTGCTATTGGTGCTTGGTCAGAAATAATCGATCGGTGACGGTGTACCTGAAGAGTGTATTGCTCCGCGATGCCCGCGCATGGAACAATTCATAGGTTAAGGGCGGTATTCTCATTCGCTACTTATTCTTAAGCAAATGCTTAAGCATTCGGCATCCTTTCGTGAACACTGAGGTGTTTGTGTGTCTACGTAGAATGTCTGCGCGTTTCTGCTGATGTATTTAAACCTTTCCGCGCTTCTGGATGTAAGGGGATCAGGAGGCCAATCGTAGGCGGTGTATCTAGCATTCTGGAACTCTGGAAATTAATCCGAAGTTTTATTAGACTGTACCACGACTGTGTGAACGCATTAGTACTAGTGCACATCTATCTGTTTCATTAGAGTAGGTGTGCTGTACAAGGGATGACTAATTCTCTGTACTTCTGAATTGTAAAAGCCCGCTTTATTAAGCTCGAGGTAAACAACTGTTTCAGACGCCGAGGATTTATTTCGATAAGAAGCGTGAAACGAAGGTGAGTTATTTCGGAGAAACATATTGTGAGGCCGATCGAGGATCACGAGAAAATAAATATTCCCGGTGTGTGTCGAAGATTAGAAAAGGAGGGACGAAAGAGCACGGTCGGTCTGTCAATACGTTATCTGACGGTCGATCCGCTGACACGGTTTATGGAATTCTGGAACCAGTTCGAGAGGCCCCAACATCGATATTTCGGTCCAGAGAAAGCCCCTAATTACCGAGATAACGCGTGTCGCGGTGTCGATACTGGTTACGTATCGGATCTCCACCTTTCCCTACACTCCCACGGGATTTTCGGATGATTTGTTGCCCTTTCTGTAGGCCGAAAGTACTTGGCGCCTCCTCTGTTAAAACCCCCGGCCCGACTCGATCATCCATTCACATAGCATTTTCCTTTTCCAGTTTACGAAAGAGGTCAACGAAAAGCGGCGAAGTCTGCTCATGCGTGCAGGTGATTTTTATTCGATCAACTTTTACGAAGATTCAAGTTATCGATCGACGCGTAGTTGTTTTTTTTTCCCTCGATTTGTAACAAACCGGTCGTACCTACGCAAAGTGGGCTCAGTACGTAAGTATACGAGAGGCGTTTTATATCCACCAACAACTTTCATTTAGATCTTTATCGATCAACTTTCACGGTATACTCGCATATTGCTCTTTATTGCCTCGCTCTTGACGTTCTCGACGCTTTCCCGTGAATGCAATAACAGAGATTCCAGGCATTAAATTCTCATTCTTTCTTCGTGTCCTCGCGTTTACTAGAATGGCCGTTCTAGCGGTTTCGCGAGGAATTCTCAGGGTACGTTTTCCCGCGTCTTCGGATATGACTTGTAGCTGACGAGTTCTCTTCTCTATCTTTCGCCTGAAACGAAGCTAGCGAAGAAATAAGGAAAAGAAGACACGAAGAGTCGAGAGACAGTTGTCTCTGTCGGATATCCTTCACTTTTCCCTCTCGCCCCTCTGTCCGTCGGTCATTTCCAAAGATCGCAGCTAAGTGCACACGCGTGCATTTTTTTCCACGCGCGATTTCGAATCTTCGCCCTCTCATCGCGCTCCAGAATCGCTCTGCGGAGCATTTGCGACCTCATTGGAGCGTTTTAAAACCTACCTTTCGTGCAACGCGTCAAGATAGCGGTAGAGGAGAAGGGAGGCGGAAGAAGGGGAGGTAGAAGGGGTTTACTTTTTATCGGGTCCGTGTCATTAGTGGCCGCCAACGAGTACTATAAGTTCGTATCGAGGACTCCAAAGTCCGCGGGTTCGTCGAGACGGGCGTCGACGATGACGAGGGCGAGAACGAGGACGAAGATACCGAAGTACCTACCACCGTTGGCCTTATTAGGCCTCGTCCTTTTTCTCTCCGTCTTTTCCACCCCTCCCGGCCCCCCCTTCTTTCTGCTCTTAAAATCATGGCTGCACGTAACCGTCTACTGATTATATGGATTCGGCGATGATTTCTGATGATGCCCCCGACCTCCGAAATGGTAAAATAATACAGTGTCGTCTCCTAGCCTGGACCCTTTCGGTCCCGTGGGCCGGTTCGTTAGCGGGGCCTTGGCGCGAGGCACCCTGTCATTATGCGGCTGGTCTCCATCACCCCCACCAGCTCCCAATTTTCAGTGCCCCTCTACTACGCCTCGACGAAATCTCTTACCTCGGTCTCTTCCCTTCGCCTCGTCCCTCCGCTCGTCCTTTCTCCCCCACTCTATTATTCTACATTAGTACGCTTTGCTACAGTTAACGGGAAGGAAAGAAGGCGGCGGATAAGAGAGGCAAGAGAATGGTAGAAACGTTGCGATTCATCGAGCCACCCGGTCCTCGCGCGGACGAGCGGTAAGAGATCGCAAGGTCGAGCAAAGGGGGACGGAGATCGGTGCTCGCGGGACAAAATCATCTATCGAGGTCTCGAAATCACGTTTTTTACGAAATTCGAGCGCGAAACTCTAGAGCCGCTCACGACTACTGCGGACATTCGAAACTCGTAACTCGATCGCGGCCCGGTCCGGCTGGCAGCATCGTTGCGCCTCCGCTCTCAAGAAATGTAGTTACTTCTTCTTTGTCTACTTCGCCTCCCCTTCGTCTCCTTCTGCCTGCCGCGGATCGATTTTTTTCTTCTTCAACCGATGCAACGGGGGCAATCCTTTTCCCATTGTGTCGTTGGTGGGCGAGGAGGGGGTGTAGGTGCGGCGGTAGGGAGCCAGGATGGGCAGGGTGGGATGATAGGGGCAAGCCGGAAGCCGGCCTACAGGAAAGCTCGCGGTCTTTCATCTTTCAGCGAATCGTGCCCTTGACAGCGAGTTCGGGTGTAGGTGGTTCTCGCGACCAGCAATCATTTCGCTTAATGACGAGTCGTTCGTCGGTCCTCGTCCCTCTTCGGCCTCGGATTATCGCGAGGTATTCTTTCCTCGTATCCACAGACCACTTTCGCCTCTTTCCGTTTCTTCCCTATCCCCTTCTCCTTTCACCCTTTATTCCCGAACTCTGTAATTTTCCCCTAGCGACCGTACCACCACGTCGCGCCGAAATTGGCGTACAGCGGGAGGATTTCGTAGAAACCTCTGACGTTCTTTAATGGCGAGGCGTCTGGCCGGTGACAATGGCATTTCTGTTGCATGGCTCCTCTCTGTCGAAACGAAGAAAAAGAAGTATCGATGCAACGAGCGGCGGGGTGGAGGGGAGAGAAGAAGGAGGAGGAGGAGGAGGAGGAGGAAGAAGAAGGAAGAATCGCGAGAGTCGAGGAGAATTAGGAGGAGGACAATAATGGGGAGAATAAGAAGGCGGAGAAAAAAATGTTGACTATAAAGAAGGGGAGGAAGAAGAAGAAGAAGAGTCTGCCGTCGATATCTTGCTTTCGGGCCTGCCCCGATCGACGTCGCACATGTATCTGGAGAAGCGGAGTTAAAGCGGAGACAGCGGCGTATGCGTCCCGAAGAACAAAAGCGAGACAATTGGGCCTGCGGTGGAACGAGCGACGCAAATTTATTCCATTCTAATATACCGCGCACACAAATCCCAATTTCAAGGCGGCAAGAGGCCGGAGGAGTTGGGCCTGGTTTCGCGGGGCGCGCGCGGGTTACGCGCTCGAGGTCGAGTCGCTTTCCTGCTTCCAGCACCTGCGAAAGATCGGGCTGTGTGGCCGATGCCTGAGCAAACAATACGGACGATGATGCACCGTCCCGGGCGCATTGTCCGTAGCGAGTAGTAGTAGGCGGCGGATTTATCTGCCTACTCGTAGAGTCAGGTAGAGGAGTCCAAGGGTCCTCGACCCACGAGAAGCGTTGCGCCAGCCGACGGCACCGATGGATCTTCCTCTCGGGCCATCTCGATTTCGCGCAGCCACCCATTTCAGCGGCTGATCCATTTCGGGCTTGTCCATAGCAGAGGTCCCTATTCCACGTGTAGTAAACGTAGCCAAATATTTAATTGCGAGTTCCGCAATTGTTACGTATTTGATTGCCAGCGTCTTCCACCATTCGAAAGGACATAAATTGGAATGTTCATCAAGTTCATCGTTATGTAAAAATTGTAAAGCTGTTTTTTTTTATGATTTTTGTTCTGTTCTGCTTAATTTTTTTGGGGGCAACGCTTCAAGTAATTTTTTACTTCAACACGAAATATATCTCGTACAGTGTGATGCGATGGAGGTAGTATGTAAGTATTTGCGTGCGTGCAGACTGCAGTGTCTCATATTTAGATCTGTGAGACCATTCGTGCAATGCTAAACAGACAAAAGAGATACTATACCTAATAAGCAATCGCAAAATTAATCCGGACGAACCAATTTAAATATACGTGCACACGTGTAACAGAAATATACGGGTATCCGTGAACAGAAATGCACGGGTATCCGTGCACACGTGTACTTATAATCCGTGTACACGGGTTTTAAGAAGACGGATTTTTAATTCCTTAATACACGTTACACGCGTCCCCTGTACACGTGTATTTAAATACACGTGAAAAGCCGCGACCTCTAGTCCACAGCTTTACCGTTCGATCCACTAATTTCTACGGCTAACGTATCGAGACCTGTAGCGAGCAGGGGACCAAGTTTCCTCTTTGCAATCGTACCAGTCTATCGCGGCGGGGGTAACTACCAATGCCGGGCACCCCACGCACTAATCCGAATTCTCGGCGTACATGAAATTCCAGCGCGTGCCGGTAGGAGGAATTGGTTAATTTGCTTTTTCCAGAGCCGCGCTTTTAGATCGCCGGTTCGCACCCGGCCGTGTCATGAGTCATCGGCGGTGCACGGAATTATTAACGCGAGAGTTTATCACTTACGCTCTACCTGCGCGCCGCGAGTAAATCACCGGCTGATCTATGCGCGTGCCCGTTGCGAAATATATTATCGAAGCGCGCAATTATTCCGGAAAGTCGAGTTCGAAGCGCCGGCCGCGCGGTATCGTCGCGAGGTATCTCATGCATCATGTAACCAACATCGGTCCCGTGCCCTCCCCGGGGAAGTGTTAACAGATCGTCAAAATTAATGTGCCGCTTCCTCTTAACATGCAAATCTCGCGACCTCTGCCGCGGACTGCCCGATGGAACTCCGCCCGACGTATCCCCCGTTCGTACATTCGCGAAAATAGTTCGTGCCGGTAACGATAACGCGGAGGAGCATCGATCGACTTCCACGCTAACCGCTCCGCTACCCTCGAATTTGCATCCGACCAGACGAGAACTTAAACGCTCGGCCCAGTTTCAATAATTTCGGCAGTGGCAGGGGGAGCGAAAATTCGTAGCGAGCATGCAAACCATCCGGAATCTTTTTCTCGTCACGTCATGAAATTCCTGGACCTTTGGCACGGGCGTAGAAGTGGCTCGTAGGGCCCAGCGCGGAATGAGCGCCGACGGTAAGTCAGTTCCTCGCATACCGGGCGTTCAGGTAGGTAGGTAGGAAGGCGGCGAGCCGGCTAAAGGAGGAGAGGAACGAGAAATCCACGGGAAAGAGAGAAGGAGAGAGAAACAGAGAGGGTTTGGGCGAGGGTGAGGTGAAGGGAGGACAGAGAGAGGGAGAGGCCGTGTGCGAGCGAGCAGAGAGTTTGGTATAGTCTAGCTGCTCGGTGCCGCGAAGCGCGCTGAATGCCGGGGCCCGTACTACCGCTCCCCTCTCCAAGATGGCCGCCAGCTCGGGCCCAGCCGGGTCCCCCTGACCGAGCGAGCCGAGTCCACCGAGTTAGGGGAAGGGTAGGCCTTGCAGGTGCCGCCATGTCAGTGCATGCCTAACCTCGAAGCCGCGCGGAACGGACGCTGGGCCCACGTACGCGACACCTCGTGCTACTCTTGCTGCTCTTGCTTCTCTGCCATATTACTGTTCCGGGGCAACAGTGAACCACGGTCGACCGTAAACCCGCCGCCGGGTCCGAGCGTTCAAGGCCGATAGTCGTGGCTGTGCGATCGCATCGAGTGCTCCGAGCCGATCCTCACCTCGGCACGTTCGACGCACGGATGGGACCGTCCCCGGGAGCGAATAGCGAGAGGGTGTCGTCCATCGAGAGGAGGTGTTGAAATTCGTTGAGGTCGGTTAGAATCGAAGGGTAGAGGTGGTTCGGTACGCCAGAGAAGTCGAGCTGATCGGGCATACGTGGATTGACGCGGCTCGTCGGCGAGGTTGGGCAAGCGCGTTACACGTAAACAACATTTCTCTCGTCTTTTCCGCGTCGCGTTGGTCGTGTTGTACGCGGTAGTGCGCGTTGCCTGACAGTTTCAGGAAAGGAGCAGGGTGACCGGGAACACCGCCGGTTGCCCTTTCGACGCGAGCACGGTCGCGTACGCGTTCGGTCGCGGAGAAGGAGTAGGCTCGCCTGGTTCGCCGTCTCGCGCGCTCGCTCGCTGGTCCAACTGGTCCAGCCTGGTCGTTAACTTCCGAGAGGATTGATCGACGATCCGGAAGACAGGGACACTCGCGTGGTACGCGTTCCAACGAACATGACAAAAGGAGCCGCGCGTCGAACGGCATAGAGATCAGGCCCCGAAGCGGCGAGGAGGGGTTGGATTTTTGGTGAGAGCCCGACGGAGGACGAGATGAGGGGCGTTCCGAGCGCGAGGTGTTCGCGACCGGTCCTCCTGTTGATCGTCTAGTTATCGGGCGCGGATCTAGCGCGAGGAATGCGCGATATCTTGAGGCGAGGAGATCCTAGCAACGGGAAGGACAGCGAGTAGCACGGCCCGGCAGGCGGAGAGAGAAACGGAGAGAAGCTACTCCGGGCACGTACGAGCGTTGCTAGAACGAACAGGAGGGCGAAGGGAGAAAGACTGAGAGCGAACGACGACGTGGAACGGTGTCAAGTTAGGCTTACGTCCACCGTAAGAATTTCCGCTGGAGAGAGAGAGAGAGCAGAGTGTTCGTGAACGTCGCGCTGAGAAACTGCAAGACAGAGGACCCTGTATCGGGACGATCGGCGGTTGTACGCGAAATTGTGATTGTGATTGGTGGTGGTGTTGCTGGTGGGTGATCAATGTGCTGGTGGATCGGATACCCGCGCCTTCTGCTGTCGGTCGTTTGATATCGAGCCTAGCAGACGCCGCGTTCGGCATCTTGGTTTCGCGGTGTTCTCTCGCGCGCATGACGAACCCTTGGAAGCATCGGCGGTACTCGCGTCCCCTCACGATCGATCGGTCAGGAATGGAAAGATCCAGATAATAGCGGGAGACGGAGGAGGAGGGGAGGTGGGGGTGGCGGTGGCGGCGGTTGCGAAGGCCCCAGGATGCGGCACCTGCTACTGTTCCTCGTCCTGGGAGCGACTCTCGCCCCGGGCACGTGGTCCGAGCTCGTCAGATACTTGGAGGTCTCGGAGAACGCGCGACCAGGCACCAGAGTGGGCTTCATCGACGCCGACAGCCCGCCCTACTTGATAGTGTCGGTTTCCGGGCCCGCTGTTGACTCGGACCTGACGGTGGACCATACGACGGGAGAGATAAGGACAAAAGTGGCATTGGACCGCGAGACCAGACCGTCTTACAGCCTGGTCGCCTTGCCGCAGAACATTCAGGTGGTCGTGAAGGTGCTGGACGAGAACGACAACGCGCCTACGTTCCCCGTGGACCACGTGGACGTGGAGTTCCCGGAAAATTCGCCACGCGACGCTAAGCGCGCTCTGCCGCCCGCTAAGGACCCCGATCTCGGCCAGTACTCCACGCAGAGGTACGAGATCGTCTCCGGGAATCACGGCGACGCGTTCAGGCTGTCCCAGCATCGGGGCCGCGACGGCGTTCTCTACTTGGATCTGCAGAACTCCGGCTCCCTGGACCGAGAGGGCCGGTCTCAGTACCACTTGGTGATAGAGGCGCTGGACGGGGGCGCTCCGCCTCTTCGCTCCAGGCTCCACGTGAACGTGACGGTACAGGATGTTAACGACAACCCGCCGATCTTCAACCAGACGAGGTACGTCGCCAGCGTCCCGGAGAACGCGACCGTCGGCACGCCGGTGCTCGCGGTGAACGCGACGGACAGCGACGCGGTGGACAACGGGCGCATCGAGTATTCCATCAATCGGCGGCAGTCCGACCGCGAGGAAATGTTTCGCATCGATCCGGAGACCGGCATGGTGTACGTGAACAAAGCGCTGGACTTCGAGTCGAAGGAGAGACACGAGCTGGTGATCGTGGCCAGGGATTGCGGCGCCCAGCCGCTAGAGGCGAGCGCCTTCCTTTCCGTCCGCGTCACCGACGTCAACGACAATCAACCCGCGATCACGGTCATCTTCCTGTCGGACGACGCTACCCCGAAGATCAGCGAGAGCGCGCAGCCCGGCGAGTTCGTGGCCAGGATATCGGTCAGCGATCCGGACTCCAGGACCGAGTACTCGAACGCGACGGTGACGCTGACCGGCGGCGAAGGACACTTCGGCCTGGCCACCAGGGACAACATCATATACTTGGTGGTGGTCGAGAGGCCGCTCGATCGCGAAGAAAAACCCGTCTACGATCTGTCGGTCGAGGCGACCGACGCCGGCACTCCTCCGCTCAGAGCCGTGCGAACGTTCCGGCTGCTGGTCACCGACGTCAACGACAACGCGCCGAAATTCGCCCAGGAAAGGTACGAGGCGCACTTGCTGGAGGCCTCGGAGCCAGGCACCCCGGTGCTGAAGGTGACCGCCACGGATCTCGACGAAGCCGCGAATTCCGCCATCAAGTATTCCCTGCTGAACTCCACTTGGTTCACCATCGACGAGACCTCCGGCTTGATAACCACGATCACCCATGTCGACTGCGAAGCCGATCCCGCGCCGATCCTAGTGGTAGTCGCCACAGACTCTGGACGCCCGCCTCTGAGCAGCAGCGCAACGGTACGCGTCACTGTCCACGATCTCAACGACAACGAGCCCATCTTCGAGAAGCCCCTGTACAACGCCACCGTTCCGGAGGACATGCCCGTTGGACGCTGCTTCCTGAAGGTGAGTCGCTTTATCATTATTGCACGCGCACGTACGCGGACGACCACCGGCTCGAGGAACGGAGCAATCGCAATTCTGCTTAACTGTCGCCATCGCGAGAGTTAAATATCCCTTGCGCAAGATCGTGCAACGCGGTTTTCCCGTGCACCAGCGTCCTTGGTGATTGACGTTCATCGATCTTCTATAGACGCGAGACATCCTAATTGACCTGTCATCGAGACCGATTGCCGACATCCTCGCGGCAGATAGGCCGCGAATTAATAGCGCGATCGAAGCGCGTCGGTGCGAAAGTGACAGCGGTCGAGTAGCCTCGTCGGGCTACTTTAACCCTTGCATAAGACGGCAAAAGGAAGGTTTTGCGTAAAGCCGCTTGTCTCGATGGATAGTCACGTCGCGTTTAAAGGTTCCCGCGAACGCAGCTAAGCCGAAAGGGCACCGCGCCGCGGGCGCAGCATTCCGCGTTACGCTGGGAAACTCGTAATTGCTGCCGCGAGAGCTTTTCCCCGGCGTGTCGCAATTAGCGTGCATCGCGAATTTATTCCAAGGAGAGTTATCGATCGGTGGTCCCTCATCGCGAAAACTAAGAGCCGGCGGCTGGTTCGCGTCGCCTCCAAGCCGGAGGTGGAATAAATCCGCGCGCGTTCATTTGCATGCGTCGCTCGATACACCGAGCGTGATCGAGGGAATACGAGTAGGAGCCGCGTCGCGTAGGAACCTGAATGGGAAAAGCATCGCTTGTATGAATACCGACGAAGAAGAGGATGCAAATCGCGTGGCTCTCGGGCCGAAAAGCTCGCCAGGCTACTCGTAAGCTGCTCACAAGGGAAGATCCCGAACTCGAAAATTCAGAAAATTCTGAAACTCTGTGAATATATAAGGGATTTCCTCCTGATTAAAACGCAATTTTTGTTTGCTCCCCAAGTTCACTCGAAGGGTGTGAAATTAACCCCGAACATTCGGCTATTTTCCGATTTTCTGTTATAACTCGCGAAGTGTAAGAGATAGAAAAAAAGTTTCCAGACAAAAGTTACTTCTTTTGATTAGATCTAGCATTTGGTAAAAAAATTATTTTACAGTTCACGAGTTACAACAGAAAATCGGAAAATAACCGGATTTTCAGGGGTCAATCACACCCTCTTAGAGTGAATTTTGGCAGCAAACAAAAATTGCGTTGTAATCAGGGAGAAATTCCCTACGTATTCACGAAGTTTCAGAATTTTTTGAATTTCCGGGTTCGGGATCTCCCCTTGTCAGCCACGTCGAACACGTGGCCTGGCCAGGGCGCGTTCTACCCGTGCGGGGAAACCTGTTGGCAGCGTAGTTTTCTTTGTAGCGAGAACGGCGAGACGCTCTTCCCCGAAGCGCTGTTAGAGCGAGAACAAGTTGCTCTCGACACCGACGCTGCTTTACGAGCCGCGCGATCGCGCGTATGCCTTTACGGCGATGGCTCGCCGATCACCGATACTCCGCGCCAGTGACGTGCCGTCCCCGCGCGTCACGCCGCACGCAAACTGACTGGCGAAACTGGGCATCCGAAAGGTGCAAACGCAGTTGCGGGTTTCAGAAATTCGAGATGTCGAAGCGTCCCGCGAAGGGGATTACGCGGGCGTTACCTGCTGTCGCCTTTTAAGGACGATCGTCTTACGCTCCGCGTAATCGTCGAAAGTAATACTATACTTATGCGCTCGTTTGCGTACGATAACGAAGTCGTTACTGGTTCTTGTGGGCTGCTGAAGTAACGAGCAGTAACCCACTTCTTTGCGGGCAAAATTTCTCGCCCGACACACTCGGCCGTACGGATATGAAAGCGAAACCCCTCTGACGCAACGCGTCGTCGGCCTGCTACCAGACACTGAATCCCCCTCGGTCGATATTGCTCCGATCTGGAGTTCTCCTCTTCGTCGACTGGCTCCGAAAAATCTTACCCCCTCCGGAGCTCGTTTCAGACAAGCTCCTCCGCTGTTTTCCACGCCGTGCGTGGCGTTGGTTCGTTCCACGGAATGGCGGAGTAGGTGAAAGGGTACGGAAGCGAGAAAAAAACGGAAGATGAAACGGACACCGCGCGTTTGATCGCGGGGAGGGCCGCGAGGTAGTCGCTGCTGCTGTGACGAAGCGTCTGTCATTCATAACGTCCGTGATTCGTGGGCCGTGGATTCGAGAGGCTCGAACAGAAAGGACGGCTGGTGGAGGGGCGAGGGAGAGAGGAGAGAAAAGGGCAGACGGTAGAAAAAGAGGAGAGAAATCCTCCCTCGACCTCACTCTCTCCCACGAGCGTTGGTCCGTCCATCTGGACGGAGCGAAACGCGTGCCTTCTTTTTTCTCCCGTTGGATTGTCATCCGCATTCAAGGGAGAAGCGGTGAATGCTCGCGCCGGTGCACGCCGAATGCCGAATGCCGAACGCCGAATGCCGATGGAAATTGCGAGGAATAAACGAGTACATTTTTCAATCGGGTGGTGGGCCGCACACGGCCGCATCCGGCAACCATCCGCACCGGACATGCGGACGCGATACGCGTACGTACTTGTATATGTGCGATATAGGGTAAACGCGGGTAATATGGAACATCTAATTTCGGAAGCTTGCCAAAAGTAGGGGAATATGTGTTCTTTTAATAAAACTGACGCGAGGGGACGAAGGAACTAATACATAGTCGTATTTACATAGCCAAATGTAAACAAATCCAATTGTTTTGTAATTATAGTAAAAAAACTGAAAAGAGTGAAAATCGGCCGTTCGAAAAAATGGGTCCTAATATGGAACACCTAGGAAATTTGTAAAGAAAACTGAAAAATCTTGACTTCTTTTACTAAAAATGAAGATTTATTAAGTAGAAGGTACAAATAAATAAATATACATCATTTTCGGAATTTATTCGTGCTCTCGAATAACTTTCTAGTTTCTTAATGTTAGTTAGTTTTTAGTCATTTAGTTAGTTATTTAGTTATGCTTAGGCTTCTAACAGTATTGTCGCTTGTCTTTATGTATTATTTTCTTCTCTGGATGTGTCAAGTAATAAAGACGAATAATAATAATAATACTGTGTCTAGGGATCTATTACACACGATTGCCTAAAGAGTTCGTTATTTCTTTATCGAAATTTTACGAAGTTCCATATTACGTGCCGTTCCATATTTATTACCTGCCTTTACCCTATACGTAGGTGCGCGAACCGCGACTCGTTCTTAATGACTGCCCCCGACTTTCGTGCGATATATATTTTATTGGCGTTTCGTTGCCTAGTTCAATGATGATTTATAATTGTTGCCCGGTCGGCTGTAATTATTATAATTACAGATTTTTCGTCCGCCTCTCCCAGCGGTCCCTCGACGCCGATCCTCGCTTCTCTCGCTCCATCCCCCTTTGCACCGGCTCCACCCCTTCGAGTTTTGTTCGCCTTCTTCTTCCCTCCGTCCTCTTACACGCTCCTCTCGGTCCCTTTCTCACGTTTCGTTTCTCCTCTCGCCCGAGTCGCGGCAAGATACGCCGTAGATGTATCTCGGAAACGGCTTTCGAAAAATCTCCCTCCCGCCGGTGTCGAATTCTCTCGACTATTCTTCCGTATCAGAATCCACGGCGCCGAGAATCCCACCGTTCACGCTCGCGGCCGGGCATGTGTTGACGCGTACGTGCCCGCGGACGGGTGTGTGCGTCCACGCGTGAAACTATTCGTATCCATCAGCCGAGTCTCGTATCCGTCTCTCTATTCTGCGTGGCAGGACACGGGTTCCAATTCATCCTCGCGCAAGCCTCCCATTATCCATCCTAACTGGCAACCGAGGATCATTAAGCCACGGAGCCTTTTGTCCGGCTGTGCGCGTCCGCCTTTAACCACCGGCGAACAAGCGAGTACGTACGCGAGAGCGCGGAAAGATGAGCCCTCGTGACGTTGCTCTACTTGCACTATAGCCGTCCGCGGTGTCCCTTTCTTTTTTCCCCCCCGTTAAACTTTGCCGCCGAGGTGCAGCAGAATTCGCTCGATTCCAACGAATCGAAAGCGAACAAAGCAGCTCTCTCGCGGTTTCACCGCGGCGAACTTGAACCCACGAACTTCGGTTCGGGATGGAAAGGAAGATCGCGGAATTCTCGGAACTCGTCCCGTTTTCGCGTTCGAAAATACCAGGGGACGGTGGCGAACGGTCGTTGGACCGTCCGGAGAGGATCGATTATACCGGTGCGGCCGGACGGACCGCGAGGTTCGATCGCGTCCCTAGACGCGGAGGATGCGCGCTCGGGCGGTGCATCAGTCGGCCGGAGCGGGGTTGCGCATCGTGTATCGCGGTACAAAGTGATGACCGTAATGACTCTAACCACCGTCTGACATCTGGCATTAGGCACTCGAGCTTTCGAGTGGCAACGCCCGCAGCAATTGTTGCCGTTTACGACTGCCGTGCACGCTCTCCTTCTCTCTCTCTCTCTCTTCCTCCCTTCTGCGCGTTCCTCTTCTTCCCTCTTCTATCCTCTCTCGCATCGGTCTCTCGCGCTCGACCCGCTCCTTCGTCCGCCCCGTACTCTTCTCGCTCTTTCACCGCGTCCCTGTCTGGCCGTCTTTCTTCTTGTTTCTCTGCCTCCTGCTCGCTCGTCCGCTCTCGATCCTACGCGCTATAGACCGCATTCCCGAGTGCAACGACGAGGCAGAGATATATGTATATGCATTCGCGTGCACCGGTCGCTGCAGCCACCGCGCGACTCCGCTCGCGCTACATTGCGATCGCGGCTCTATACCTCCGCGTGCAATCGCTCGCCTCCTCCTTCCTTTGCTCTAGAATTCTCGCCAGTCATAAGCGTTCACCCTCTATCTCCGTCCCCTCCTTTTTAATTGCCACGTCGAGCCCACCGTTTCCAGCACGCGACGACGCGATCGTTCTATCCCTCCCGTAGAATGCAGAGGTCCGATACGTATCTCGCCGAATCGCCGAACCAGAGATCCGCTGGATAAGTGGCGATATTTTCCGTCGGCGCACCGATCGCCGGCTCCACGGTCCTGCGTTCGATTTTCCTCCGCGCAAAATGCCGCGCTGCTTCCTCGGCTCGCCGCGAAATTGCGTAACCGGCGTACGGCCGTGCGCTAAACGCGCCCGACGCGCCATTCTTTACCTCCGTTTCTGGAATAATAGAGACCGGGGCCGACGAGAAAATCGCTTCGCCTCTCACCGAATGGAAACGCGGCTATCGTCGCCGGTGCACCGTGGTGCAATTACCGCTATTAGAAAGTCTGCGGCTGTTAAGGAATCCAAAATCATTTCGCACGTAACACTGGAGGGGCGAAGAACGGAGCGGTACGATGATCGTGTGATAACGAGAAATAAGATCGCCGGGGTATCGCACGCGGGATCGTCGTTGTTTCCCTCGCTGCCGAGAAAGGAGCGAGAGGAGAGGGAGGAGCGAACGTCGGTTATCAAGTTTCCCGCGTGTCCCTGGATTACTCAACGTCCTCTTGCTCTGCCAGTGGGTGGTGAGCTACGAGTCGATCGGTTCACCGTTCGTCCTCGCGTTTCCGTCAAGCCGGAGACCCTCGCAGGGGCTACCTTGCGGTGTTTCGTAGCTTAACAAGAACGAGCAACCATGGAGGAAGTGGCATACCGATGGATACCACGGCCGACCAGCGCCGCGAGTGTGCTAGACCGCGTGTATGCGCGCCGCGTGTGTCTTGCTCCATCGATATGCAAGTTGATTCGCGCGGTGTCACTCAAAGCACGCGCTCACGGTTGCGTAACCGTAGGAGACAAAGACCTTCGGTTATGGGACGCGTATACGCGGTAGCGAGAGGCGAGATCGCCATCTTATTTGTCCGTTTATCGATCCACCCCCGCCGATGGAATTATAATGTCGTAAAGAACGTGTAGGGGTGACAATTATGAGGCACGAATCGCGCGCGGTATTAACGCGGCGATGGCACGCGATCGCGGTAGCCGGTAAGGAACCTCGAATATAGTAGATACATGTGCGAGGGACAAGAGTTCGGAGAGACACAAAGAGAAAACATTAAAAAAAAATTAAAATCGACTTAAAAAAAATGCGCTAAAGAGTAAAAAATAATTTTGTGCCTTATTTAATCCACGACTCTCAATTTTTTAATGTCGGCGCCTCATTATTTGCACTGTGAAAATCTGGCACCGAATTAAAAATATTGAGAGTCGTAGATTAAATAAGGCAGAAAATTATTTTTTACTTTTTGGCGTATTTTAATTTTTTTTAAGTGGCTTTTAATTTTTAAATTTTTTTTGATGTTTTACTTTTTAGTTGTTTAAGTTATATAACTACATTTAGTTATTTTAGTTATATAACTACATTTATTTAAGTAATGAAGTCGGTTTCATAACAGATTTCTTATTTTTGGTGTTATTTCAAAACTGCTGATTCGATTTTGATAATTCTTTCTCCACGATCTAAGTTGATTGAAGATAAACGAAATGCAAAAAGTTTCACGAAAATCGGTCCAGTAGTTGCGGAGAAATTCGCGGACAAAAATAATATATACTAACATACATACATACACGGGTGGCTCTTATTTTCTACTTTTGAATTTTCTTCGGCGCAACGCCCAGAATAGTTCCAAATAATTAAAAAAAAAACCGTGTAAAGTTTGAGCTCGATTGGATAACGGGAAAGGGCGCCCCTGGGCCCTTAAACATTTAAATCATAATTTAACAGCTCGCGAAGTGGATTTTATATAATATAATACTTTATTTCACGATTAATGATATTACGTAAAACGTAACGCAATACTATTATACGCAGCTGCCAAACGTACACAATTCATGATCACCTCAAAGTAATTTCTTATCTTCTGTCTGTTCCTGCCACCTCAGAATTTACTGCGAAAGTTTTCTCTGCTACACACGTAAAGTGTCGGGATGAGAGAAACAAGGCCTCTCTTAATTTAACAAAAAACGAATTATTTATATATCGTAATATGAATATTGAGTGCAATAATACCACTGAATTATTTAAAAATGATACAAAGTTGCACCGTAATGCAACCCTACCTATACGCAGAGATGGGCAAATTATTTATTTAAATACAAATTTCAGATAACGAATAAAAGTAAAAAGAATTATTTGTCAATCGTCTTTCGCGCCAAGAATAACGAATAAAGTTAAAGAAACATATATTATAAGTTTCTACTCGGTTAATGCCCAACTCTGCCTGCACCTTTCTCCTCGCTGCTACCGCAATTATCACGCGTGGAGTTACGACGCCGATTAGCCATCCGGCGACTTTCCATCCACTCGACAATTTTCACCAGCCGAGCCCAATGATTATCGTTTCCTCGGCGAATCCTCCGCGAGGCGACGCGATAATCTCGCGCTATTCACGCGCGTCGCTTAACCGGCAGAAGCATTAATAGGACGGCGTATGATCGAGCGGCTCGCATTCGGGCTGGCGAGAAATTTCGCTTTCTCCAACGGTGTCTGGTTTTTCCCGCGGGAATTGTCGCGCGCACGAAGCCACGGAGGTTCGTCGCCTCGCTCGTACGCATAACTGCACACGCAGCTTTTGATTGTCGATTCAGGGAGCGATATCGGCGACGATTCTGTAGCCGGGTTTCCGCGCTGCATGCCAAAGCGGCGTACACTCTCGCCGGGCGCGGAACGGGCGACTGATTGAATTTTACTCCCCGGCGGATCGTTATCGAAATTCTTCGCTGCTCCTCTTAAAATTCCTGCCGACGTGTTCCGTAAACGGTGGACGTATCGGAATTTTTCCTCCCCTCGCCGGTGCTTGGCGCGGTAGCCAAACGAAAGCGCGTCGGGCCTGAGACTTCGGCGGGACGGAAAAGCGAGGCGCAGGCGCTGCAATTTGTCGCGTTAGCCGGCCGGGGACTCGCGATTTTCACGATTCCACGTCCGCCGGTGGGAGAAATCGGTTCGATCGATCGGCCCCGATCGGAAAGCCGTAGGCTGTCGGGCACGTTTCTTCCACGTTTAACGAAACGATCGAGGGTAACCGATCCGTAAGTGCGTGCAGGTATACTTATAGGTGTATGCATCGAGGCGTCGGGAGAGAAAGCGAGCGCTCGGTAGGCAGATCGGTGCCAGCTATAAGGCAGGTAACCAATCGCGATATGGTGGGGAGGTGGGCAGAGGGGCGAGGGGCAAGGCGGCTGCGTGCGAGCTGTACTTTCCAATGCACTTGGTGCGACCGTTGCACCGGGAAAGTGCATACGAGACGGGCTGAACGTGCAACGACGGAGGCCCCGTTCGCACGTCTGCCAGCGTGTGCGTGTCGCCTCGCGCGTTCCTTTAACTCGAGGACGATTTCCTCCGCTCGGCTGGAAATCGCCTGCCGACTCCACTCCACAAAGCCTGGCGAATTATACGCGGAATGCGATTCCCCCGGAAAAACGCTGGTTAAGCCGATACTGGCTCGCAGCTTTTACACCTGCCAACGGATCTTACAGCCATCCTCGCTTGTATACCCGCGTCTCGCTATTCCAACTTCACACGTAATCCCATTAGGGACTATCGACGGCCGTTCTAGGCATTTTCCCTCGCGGGAGGAATCCGGCGGACGCATCTCGCGCTACGGCGACAGGTTTCTCGGCGGCCGGTCGCGAGCCGCGTCCCCATTCTTCGCTGGTTTCTTTATTAACCGGAGCGCGGCTCGCGAAATCGAAAGGCTCGGACGGCGGCGGGGAGGGCCGCTAAATGATTAGCGAGCGGCTCGGCCGGGCCTATTACGCCGGCGCGGGGCTGTTCCGTGTTTGAAGAGGCTTGAGAAAATCTGTTGGAAGGTGCGATCGTAGATTGCCGCGGAGTGATGGAGGGATTCGCGTAGATGGGCCGAGTGACGACCTCGATTGACCCGTCGATCCGTCACGGCTCTCCTCCTGAACGGGAGAGCGGCTCGCACAATTAGCCGGGTAAGGTGCAAGATCGGAGGATCGTGCGTCACGTGGAAGCTAATGCCGGGCTAATGCAGGCGGCAGCAACTCGCTCGATAGGTCGTCCGTCTGCTCGCTCTCTAGCAGGATGGCTGTTACAGTATACGCGCCGGGGCTCTCGCCGCGAGTGGAGCCGCGCACCGCCGCGAAATAATACGCGCGGGACACGTGTGTTTCGCTAATGGATTCTGCTGGCCGCGGGCCGATTCGTTTTCGTCGCGTCATCCCTACGCGGAATTTGATTAATTACCACCGCACGACCGGCCCGGTAATTACTTTCCGATAGGATCCGCGCCTCTCTTCTCACCCTCCGCTCCAATCATCCGCCGCATTCTCCTCAGCCTCCTTCGTCTTCCCACTTTCTTAATCTCCTCTTACCTTCCACGGGAATTCGTCGTTACGCCGATACGTTCGATCGACGCGATCGATAAGCGGAGTTATCGGCTCCAGAGAGGCGTTCGCGTAAACGTGGATGTTAAAGAGACCCCAGTACATCCACGCCGAGGCTCCAGAGGCCCCGGCGCAGCCAGCAACCCAGCCGTCAATTTTCGACGGTCCATCGACGTTAAATCGATGAGTCGCACGGCGCTGTTGGTCCCGGCGGGCGAGACGCGCCGGTTCATCGGGCATTGGAACGAGCTGTTTATTTTATTAGCTGCTACGTTAGAGCAAAAGCTGACAACTTAATTGTTTATTAATTCACATTCGTGTCCGGCACGATCGCGCCGACGGTCATGCGAGAACAGGTCCGCGTCGGACTGCCGCACAGTGGCACGTAATGACAGTTTTTATTCAAATCACCCTACAGGTCGTAATTTTTCAGAAAATTTGACGAATCTTTTTTCAAATTCCTCGCAACTAAATTCTCCATCGATCTGTCTGACCGAAAATTTGAATTTCGTTGTCGATTTTTTTATATTTAGCGAATTATACAGCACTTTTCGAAGATCAGTATCTGTTGGCTTTTTTGGCCGCCTGTTTCGAATTTAAAGTCGGATTATCGAAATCGACAGAAAATTTAATCGCGAAGAATTAAAAAAAAAAATAATCATCAAGTTTTCCGAAAAATTACGACCTGTAGGGTGATTGGAACAAAAAATGTCATTATATACCACCGTGTGCCGGCTACCGACCGGGCACGGCGTAAAACTTTTATTTCCGCCGAACTGGCCGGGGCCAGCTTGAATCGCCGGCTTTATGAGATGCGACGAGTTACGGATTTACGCTCGATAATTATAGCGCGACGGATCGCCTAGAATTTCCTGGGATCGTTCGGATATCGCCGGGGCCGATTCTCTATTACCATTTGATATACGATCGATCCGCGGACCTTCCCTGCTGGCGCGAATACCTCTCGGCTGGCGTTTACGACGCGGCGGAGTCGTCGCTCGGGCACTCTTCCTCGATATTACTCTAACGCTCCGCCTAAACTTTCCCGACTACCTGCGATAAGTTTCCGCGCGAAGTCGACTTCACGCGCCGGGATAAGCCTGGCCTATCCTTAACGGAGAAATTTAGCCTCGCCGTTGGTTCTCACAGCTTGAGTTTACGGCGCACAGACGGCACCAACTACCCGCGATACGTTTGACAAACTATCGGGAAGCGACGCGGAGTTGTAAACTCGTCGAGCATGTACAGGACGAATGTTTGACGCGGCGGTAAGAGGCAGCTTTCCTATTAGCCAGATAGGTAATCCGGCGAGCGGTTGGTATAGATAATTTATGTGGCGCTTAAGACGTCCCAATTATGTCATTAATGGCTAGATAAGGCGGGCAAAGTACCGTGACTACTTTAAACGGTCGCGATCGTTCGCCGGGCGAATTAGACGCGGGCCAGGACGTCGCGTCTGATTCTTCTTTTAATTATTTAATTAGACCGAGCTGCAGCCACTCGCAGCTTCGACTCCAGCCTCGGGATCGCGGGGCATCGACCAGCCAGAATCATCCGAGCGCTGTCGTTTCCCGGCTGGATTTATTCGCCCGATAGCGAATAGCCGGCAAAGTATCGATCACGTAACGCGCTCCCAGTGTATGTACATTGTAATTGGTCCGCGGTAATAAATTCAGCCGTCAGATAAATTTGCAGCGGAGCAAGGCGACTAGGCTTAATGCTATCGCGGAGCGAGTAGACGCGTCCCCGTCTGCGTCTTCGTCTCCGTCTCTCGCGAATCAATCACCACGGACGCGCGTCTATATCTTCGTCTCGATATTCTGCCGTTTGACTGCCGGCTAATGGGATCCGGGGCTAGCCTCGCTCGGCGTGCCCGCTCGCGAGAACCGGCGCCCGTTGAATCTTTATCGGGGATGGGACAAAAGTCGCCCGGCCTCGGTGAAATAATCGGCAACGAGCTGGGCGCCGAGGGCGAGGTCGACTTTTAATTAAGCCGCCGTTCAATCAGCGGACGCCTCGTATACCGTTGATCGCTTACTTGGCCGCTCGGCCGTGTTTCCGCGTTCCCCGTCCAGCGCGGGCATCGCCGGGCTTCCGCTCCGGAGAAAGAGAGATATCCTCGGAAACTTATCCCCGAGGTCAGTACACTCGTCAGCCTGCCTTTCCGCGCGCGCTAGATCGAACAGGCTCGTCCTGTGTTGATCTCGCCTCGGCTTGCTCCTTTTCCTTTCTCCTCGTCTTATCGGCGATCTGCCACGAAAGCTGGAAAAGTCCCGCGAGCGTAACGAGCGATTAGCCACCTGCCTCTAATTAATTTGCTGGAAATCGGGTCGACGTCCGCCGCGTTATTAGGCTGCATCGTCCCGGGATCTGCGGCTGCGATTCAACGGCCAAGCGCGTCCAACGGTAAAAGTATAGGTAGACGTAGCGGTAGCCAATTTAACGCTCTCTCGTGGATCGACCCCGCGCAACCGGGATCGTTTCCTTTCTTTCGTCCGCTCCGTCCCGTTTCCTCGGCCGTTCCACGCGAGTCCCGCCACGGAAACGCCTGCAACGCGGTGGTTATCGGCTGCGTTATCATTACCGGCAAGGTGTGGCCGCGGTTTTTCCATCTGGATCCAGCCTCGATCCTTTTTCAATCTGTCATCCTCCGCGATCGCCGCGCCGCGAGATCAACGGCTTATCTGTTAAACCGTGGCGGATAGATTTTCCTCGCCTCGGAGAGAAAAAGGGGAATAGGAAACTTCTCCTCTCGACGCTCCGGTGAAAGTTCCGATTTCACGAACGAAAGTCCCGCGGAATCCGCGCTACTCCCACTCGAGAGATGTCGGATGTCTCGCGGACAGGGGCGAGGTCGGGGCATTATCGCGGGCCTGGTCGTTCCGACGACCTTCCCGCGGCCCTGCGAGAGTTTTCGGCTTGCGTAACTAGCCCCGGCCCGTCCGCCGGGCAAGAAGTCGCGCGTGATGCCGTAATGCGTTTGAATAGGAAGAGGAGTGGAAGGATCGGAGCGCGCGGAGGACAAGAGCGCCGGACAGGGAAGGGTAGAGGAGCGGAAAAGGGAATAAAAGAAAGTGGAAGAAGGGAGAGAAAGATACGTCGTGCTGGGGCATCAGACTAACAGCAGGTGGTTGGTTAGCTTATATGCCTTCCCGGGAATCGGTTTCATGTACATACACAGGCGCGCGGCCCGGGTACCTGCCAGCCTCCGCTGGCCTATCGTAGGCGAATTGCGATAGTTGCCAGCAAGTGGCACACGGACGGGGCCGACCGTGTGCGTCCACTCTGCTATCGCAATTCAACGAACCTAACGCGAGAGCGCGTAATACTTAATGCGATATCCGTTATGATTTATCACGTGCGCGTGGCACGCGTGTGAGTTAACGATCGCATTGTGGGTGCACATTAGCCGCGACACCAATGCCTCCGGGGTGTCTCGATCGGAACGCACTCCACGCGCGTTTACGGTAACTCCATGAAAAAACTTCGGAAAAGTAAAAAATTACGCCAAGTACATGAAATCAAATGAATCACAGAAAATAGAAGATAATAATTATTATAAAATAAAAAAGATGTGAAATCAAAGTGAGCTGCGCGTACATAAAGGTAATGATGAATACAAATAAATATTTTAATACGAATAAACATTTTATTCGAAATGCTTGGCGTTTTTTATGGAGATCTCACTTCTTTTTACAAAGATAATTTGCATAGAGAATGACTTCAGATAATTTTCAATATTATAAATTATTATTATGTTATTAATTGAACACTGGATAATTTTGTCATCCTCTGGGTTTTTTCTTTTTAAATATATTGTATTGTCATCCAAACTACGCACGCCTGCAAAGCTTCAAGACAATCGGATTGGTGGAATTGGTTTAAATTGGTTTTTATCATTTAAATTCAAAAGAAATTCATTTATGTATATATTTGTAAAAACACGTTTATAACTTCGTTATAACTTGGCGGTAAGCTGTCAAAATTTGGAGTAACGCGTATACGTATTATGTTGACGAAGAAATTTCTTGGAGAAGACGAAGAAAAAAAATCTTAAAATTTCCGACTGATCCATGAGACGATATTACGATATCTCTGTTATGCGCGGACCGATTTTATTGAAATTGGTCTTATTCGAAAGCTTATATGCATTTTACATGAGAAAAATGCCTTTAAATTTAGAAAATATAGCAGACGTGATGAGATATTAATGAAATAAGTTTCAGGTTAGGTTAGAATATCCCGGCGACGAGTAAATAATAGCGATAGCGACAGTCGCCATATACAGGGTGTCTTTCCTCTACTTTCTTTCCCGTACTTATCGTCGAGACGCTACCGCGTCTCTAGATATCGGTGCTCCGTGGCTTTTTTTGTTGCCAGGATCCAATGGCAATGTCGCTTGTCTGTTACAAAGCGAACGCATTGTTCGGCTCCCGGGGTTGTTGTGTAGCCCCGCGAGCGAGCGCCTGCAACCAGGAAGCTCTCGTTTGATGCTGCCGGGTGTAATATCGGTCAGGTGAATACAGGCGGCCGCAAGAGGTCGGAATGCAATTGCCGATCTTCGCGGCATTCTCTCTTCCCATGGGCGCGAGAGCGGGCTTGATTTTAGGTGCGCGCCGGGAACTATCTCTCCTATTCTTCGACGCTTTCTAGCTGCGGCTGCCAGAACGTAGCGTTGCAGGTACCGGTTCGAGAAAATTGAAAGATCGACGGAGAGCTTCGATGCCGCCGCGTGCAGCGCGCTCTGCCCTCGTTCCTTTGTCCGATAGAAAGGAATTTCGTCGGTGTAGGAGCGAGCCGGGCGAAATCTCTGGAGTAGAAGGGACCGGGGGACCACCTGTCGCTCGATGTACACTTCGCAGCGGACTCCGTCCACGACGTCCGCGTGCGTACGTCACCTCCGTCGGGCATGTATCCGTGGGCCTGTATATATCTCGGACACCATATACGTCACGCATAATATTCGCGGTTCGATCAAACTTGACGCGCGTCGGTATTCGTAAACCGGTAAGACGGGTAAGGAGCTGGTGCCCCTTTCGAAGTGGTATTTTTATTTAAATAGTCCTCAATAATGGGCCCGCGAATAGTGTCGCGCGTAACGGCGCCCGATTCGGCATGCGCGGTATGCGGGGTGGTCGCCGGAGACGAGGTTTCTTCTCCAGAGAACTGGCAGCCCTTTTCCCCGTTATTAAAATATTCCCCCCGGGCGCTTAGCCCTACACAGTTTCTAGGATCGCCGACGGTCCTCCCCGATTCGTATCTGAGATCGGTCGCGGCCTCGCGTCACACGCTCCCTGTCGTAGAGAACGCCGGGCTGGAGTCATTGTGCGGTCAAGGTGTAACTTGACCCTCGTTACTCGAATAGTCCTCCGAAAGGAGTCGTCAGAAGTAGATTGCCGCGCTGCTGGAGCCCACGGGATTCCCGGAAAGCCTCGGAATTACTCGGTCGAAGGGGTTCTCCGCCGGAATCATTGCGGTGTCGGAGCGGATCTACGTTTCTCCGAGTAGATCCGTCCCGTTACAGCCAGCCGAGTGGCAACGCGACGGATCAGGACGGGACGGGGCCACTGATTACGGGCAGCGACGCGTTATGCCGCTGCCGCGTTCCACGAAAGTTCGCGGGGAAGAGCGATCCCCGAGCCCGGGGATCCGTCGAACGCGTCTCAGGAGAGTCGACGGGCTTTCCGCGGCGTTGGACGCGTTCCGTGTAAGCCGTGGACGCCAGGAGCGAGAGTGCAGGCCGCGTGAATGAAGCAGCTACGAGCACGCACCGTCTCCAGCTCGTGTAACCCGAACTGAAAGTTACTCTCGGCCTGTCCACCTTTCTCTCTCGCGTTACATCGTGCGTCTGGAGCGGACTCGAGCGCAACCACCGCCGCCGACGCTCGCCATCTGTAACCAAGGGGCTGGGCGAAGGGAATGCGTGTTACTGGCACGTGCTTCTTCCAGGGATCCGACGGCCCTGCAGCCTCTGCGTTTCGAGAGCTCGAACTGCTCGCTACGTGGGAAATTCGTGGACGGGAAAGGGCCGCGCGTTGATCGAGGAAAGGCGTGCTCGAACGTTTGTCGCGATCGTTATCGAATCCCAGGGTTGCTTAACCGCGATGACGGAGGACCAGGGCGAGCGTTCATTTTTCCACGTCGCCCGGTTTAAAAAAATTTAATTACACGCTCCTGACGTTATAATACGGCGCGGTGCGAAAGACCACGGCGTAGAAACTACTCGATAAAAGTGAAACGTTAGCCCGAAATTACGGGGGGAGATGCGAGAATTAAAAACGGTGCTGACATTGAAGTATGAATTATTAATACTCAGTCAGCGGTGGCTCGACCGGCTAACTTAGCGGCTGTCTTCGATCTCCCCGTCCCTTTTCGTTCGCTTCCCACGCGCCACTGAAAAGCCTTCTTTCAGGTTAGTTGCATCGATCGCTGGAGACGTCGAGACAAATCTCGCTCGCAGTCTCTCTGTCCTGTTTGATCTCGAATTAGGCGTCCCCTAAATTTATCAACGACTCCGCGACAGATCCGCTCTGCACGGAGGCGGTTGGCCGCGGTTCGGTGCTTTTAAGATCTCGAAAATGTCTCAATTTCGTGAAAGGAGGATAGGGATTGGAAAGTGTTGCCTTGCACTGGCAGCGACTCGCAGCGTCCCGAGGCCGTGACTGGTGATCGCGGACGAGTGCGTGGGTAAAAGTACCGTGGCATCGGTTCGCGAACGCGCGGGGGGCCCCGCGATGTCGAGAGGGGCCCGCATTCGTTCTCCAGGCCCGAGGAATACGTTGGAAATGCCGAGGATTCGCTATCAGATATTCGTTACTCACATCGGACCCCCTATCACCCTCTCGTTCTCCCCCCCCCTTGCTTCGCCTCTCTCCCTCTCCGTCCCTCTCTCTTCCTCTCTCTTTATCCCGTCCGACATCGGACTCTTCTCCTTTACGATCCGCACATGTGTTTCGTTTGTACACGGCATGTAACGTATGGGCCCCGCGTTATTTATCATACAGCTTTAGCCGCCGATCGCGAATGGGATGTACGCCTGCATTCAACAGGCCCTCCGCTTACCACGCTGCCTAATCATGTTAATTTTACCACGACGACATAAATTAAACCGCGAGAGCCCGACCTATTCGACTCGTTTTATTTCCCGTTCGTCGAGCACGGCCGATTTTCGTTCCTCCTTTCTCCGGCGATCGGGACGACTGGTCCGCACGACTCTCGGACCTTTCCGCGCGACGAATTTTTATGGTGTCGCGCGGTGCGCCGCGGACAGGACGACTGAATCCCGTTTCCCGATAGGGACCCGACCGATCGAGACTTCTTTCATCGTCTCCGCGCGTACAATACCCCCGGGGCGAAGCTGACGTCCATGGGAATACATACCGACGAGCTTTCGGCGCGCGTCTGTCTAGTTTTGCGCAAGCAGCCTCTATCCAGTCCACGAGGGAGCGTCGGGCTCGAGGGAGCTCCGAGCTATCCCATCCGGCTCCATTCCTCCGCTTTTGCCGGAGAGGATCGCGCAGGATCGCGGTGTTAACGCGCTGGCAGACGGACGAGCGGAGAAAGCGTTGGACTTTCTGCTCTCTCATTAAACCGAACTGTTCGAGGTCGTTTTATGCCAGCACCGAGGACCGGCTCACTCGGCCTCCTCCGGCCCCGGATTGTTGCCCGGGAAAAAGCACGAGAGGCCCGCAGAAATTATCTTAAAATTTTACGATTCCCGTGGCGCATTTCTACGGATCAGACGGAGGGGCGAAGGTGTCGAGGAATCCCAGTTATTTAAGGTCATTGAAATCCGCTCGAATGGAGTTTAAGGGACGACCTGAAGCGCCATGTGGTCGTCGTCGCCGCTGAGATTAAAGTAATTAAAACTCGAGAGGGAACGGCGGTGCGCCGCGAGACATCCTTGTCCGCGTAACGCCTCTCAAGGCGAGCCACGCGAAAACTGAAACGCAGACGAAAAGAAACGCCAACGTCTGGACGTGTCATCGGGGGAAATTAAGTTAATTTCATGGACGTCCAGGGACCGAGGATTTTTTGCACCCACGCCCTGGCCCTGTACACGCTCATTTGCCGGGGCAGCGCGTAATAACGATCCTGGTAGTGAGTCATGAGAAATTCAAAAGACGAGAAGTCGTCTCGAACTCTATTATCCTCCTCGAAAGCCCTGCCTAATCTCTCTGCCCTCGTTGTTTGCCGCGCTCCACGGCCCCGCGGATAGGGCGAAGAGACGAGCCCGAGAAATTAAGATAATTGGCTCGTCCCTCGCTCGATCGTTGAAATCCAGGGTCTCCTGGCAGCCGAGGAAAATAAACTTTTCAATCTACCGCGGGGACCTCTTCGTTTTTTCTCGCCTCTCAAGGACCCCGCCTCGCCACGGCCTTATCGAGGCCTGTTCTCGGCACACCTGGGGGAATCCAGCTCTAAATCCTCCTCTTAGCAACTCGCCGCTTTGTTTGCTTCTCAGGCTGCTTTGTCAACGGCGTCGAGGATCCTTCGCGACGTCGAATCGCGCGGAAACTCGATCCAGAGTTTCATCGCCGTCCCGGCCCATTCATTTCACGCCCCTCGTTTTTCTTCGTCGTCGCCCCCTCCCCCCTCCTTCTTTCCCCCGTTTCCCTGGTCCCTGGCTCTCCCCAAACTGACCTGCGATAAGTTGAATTCCGGCCGAGACGAAAGGTAGGCGCGACCGATCCGAGAACAAGGCACGAGCAAACATCGGGACCAGAAAGCAGAACGTCGAACGAGAGGCTAGTTTATCCTACGTCGGAGGAGCGCGTGCAGCCGAAGGTAGACGGAGGGAAAGGGATACGAGAGCGGAGTGTGATACGAACGTGAAAAAGGGAGTAACCTTCTCGATTTTGCCTCCTTTAAGCGGGTATTCTAGTCTAGACACTCGTTTTTGAAGGTGATATTTGAAAATTAATTCTGGAAAACCTATCGCACCTACAGGGCAAGGGTTTTGCACACTTATTTAGTAGCGTTTGAACTGTCGACACAAATTTTTGGAATGCATTATATTGAAATTTGTACAAGTTACACGCCGAAGCGCAGGCCATGTCATCAAAAACCGGCCCCATCGGGCGCGCGAATTGCGGCCGTCCTAGTCATCTGAAACGAAAGTACCAAAGATTTTTTAAATCTATATGAGTGTAGTTATCGCCCGAACTAGATGTAACCAAGTCAGAACATTGTTCTAAAATCGCAGCTGTTTAAAATTTTATATTTGATTTTTTCGACTTTTTTGAGCTAAAACAAGGTGTGGGGGGAGTTGTACTGAAACTATTGATATAATACTGCTACGGGCTATAGGTACACATTCACTTTGAATGTGTGTCAAATTTCAGCTCAATCGGTCCAGTAGTTTTTGAGAAAAATGTGCGCCCGATCTAAAAAAATTGTTTCGAGAAAGACGCGTTTAAAGTTTTTCTGAAGTTGCGGTAGATAACAACTAATTTCTGTAACTTATCCCTAATCTGGTATACTAGGACCGTAGAGGAAACCTTCCTGAGCTTCAAAAAAATCATGTTGGGCAGCTCTCTCTTCTGTGCTGGCAGTCATAGTCTCTTTAGATACAAGGGTCGAGGGAACGACTGCCGGCCACGCTGCGGCCTTAAAGCCCTATAACTCTGGGAGTTTTTCGAATTTCACCTGAATATTTTAGAGACATATTTTCGAAACCCTAAAATATTTGAAAATCAAACAAAAAAAAATAGAATTTTGGGTAGAATACCCCCTTAAAGAAACGCGACGGTTTTTATTTGCTGCTCGGTTCAAAGAAACTGCCGAGAGCGAGGCTAGAATTCGCGCACCTCCCGGTCTAATACATTTTAATTAACGACCGTCAAGCTGGCCCGTTAGTCATCGATGCTCGGCGCAGATAACACTCGCCCCACGGAATGCTCGAGAAAAGTACGCGGAGATAAGCTGCTGACAAATTACACGGGCCGCCTTTCTCTGAGGCTCGAGGATGGGAGCTGTCGCTCCTCGGAGTCCGCTGAAAGTGAAATTCCGAGATTCCGCGGCGGTGCCGGCGCTAACGATTTTCCCAAGAAATCGGCGGGGCCGTGAGCGACTTTCGCGCGGACGTAATATCCCGTAAAGCGCGCTGTTAGCTCGGTTGCGAAACGACCGAAGCCAAGGGAAGAGTGAAGGCGCTCCACCTTTTAAGGAGAGCCGCCTGGCCCAGTCCAGACTTCTCCTCCACCGTCGCTCCTCTCTTTTTCCATTCGTCCGTTTGCCCTTTGGAAATTTCGGGCCGATTCGTCGCCGAATAAAGCTGCTCCGATGCGAAACGAATTAGTCCCGCCTTGTTCGGGCGAGGACGGCGCGGTGCCACCGCGTTTACGGTTCTGTGAGGTCCACGGGCCACGCGGGGCCCAATATTTTGAGTCCGGCTGTCAAAAGAGAGACCCCTTCCGTCATTGTCGTGGCAGTCGTCGCGGTCGCGGCTCGTTGTCGTGGACCACGTTGCGCGTGCTCCACTTTTCAAGCTTTTCGACGGGGGTCCCCTCGGAGAACAGAAGAGAGCGACGAGGGCTGGAAGAAGGGTTTCGGTGGCCAGGGGTTGCCGGGGCCCGGCTAGGGCCTAGGTGAGAGCATGGAAACTGGTCGGATGTGTACGGGACGCGGTGGAGCCGGCGGGACGGGTGGGTCGAGGGGAAGAGGAGACGAGGGTGAGTAAGAGGAGAAGGCGGAATGAGCGTGGTGGACGAGGCGAGAGAGAGGAAGGAGGGGATAAGGGCCCAAGAGAGTGAGGCGACCGGCATTCCACGGGGCCCGTATTAATTATACCAGGCCTCAGTGATGCTACGCGAGCGCGAGCGAGAGCCCTCCACTCCCTGAGCCTCTTCCTTCATCCAACGAGAGGCTCCTCCGTCCTCCTCGTCTTTTTCTCGCGCTCACCGTCGGAGCGAGGAAGATCGCGCCGGCCCGGTCGCGAGGATAGAGAAGGAGCAGGGCAGTAGACGAGAAGAAAAAGGGATGGGACGAGAGAGGAAGAGCTCTCGACTGCGGTAG
Organism: Andrena cerasifolii; assembly: GCF_050908995.1. Classification (NCBI taxonomy): domain Eukaryota; kingdom Metazoa; phylum Arthropoda; class Insecta; order Hymenoptera; family Andrenidae; genus Andrena; species Andrena cerasifolii. Next base: position 8,559,542 of record NC_135124.1, on the reverse strand, counting down.
GAGTACGCTAATGCGGATCTACTGCCTCTCTAACAATAAGCCGGAACGCTCGGAGGAATAAACAGGAGAGGGATGTGTGTACCTAGTGGACACTGTCAAGTAACTTCGTGGCTGCGATTCGGTCAAGGTATACCTCGCGGAGATCACCCTAGCTTCAAGGATCGTGGACGACCTCGTCCACGAGGATCCCGCTGGATATTGGCTGCCCCCGTAATAGCGAGGCCTCCGCTCCTCGCGTACGCAAATGAAATCGGTGCTCGGTCGAGTTAAAAATCGTTTAACGATCGAAACGCGCTGTTTAGAGCGCCCTCGAGCACGCACGGAATATACGCGGAGCCAGAAGGGGATACAGTTAACGCGTATCGAGTATAGTCGGCGCATCCGAGGGAAAGAAGTAGAAGAGGAAAGAGAGTAGGAGGGGAAAAAGGAACGTACCTGGCACTCGCTGCGAACGAAGCAGGATGGAAAGTAAATTACCTCTAGGAGGAGGGCTTGTATACGGGTCGAGGGGGGCAGGGTAAAGTTAGAGGATGAGATGGCACGGGACTGCGGTGCGGAGAAGATTCGAGGAGGGAAGGGAGCGGGAGGATGGGTAGGGATAGAGAGAGACGAGGAGAGGCGGACTTGAGACTGCTGACCGACAGTAGGCTAGTGAAATTGCACCTCTGAAACTTCAATCTTGGGCAGGACCTTTCGCTCGCTCGCAGTAGCACGTCTCAAAAAATTCCCTTTTCTTCTCCCTTGTGTCCATTTGCGGTTCCATTGGTCGGGTTCCATTCGACGTTGCTATTTCTTCTGCTCGCAGTTACGAAGCGCTTCGAATCTATATATATATGACGAAAACTTCAAACCACTTCGAACATGATTCGAAGCTTAAAACTCTTGAAAGTCTTGGAAGTCTTGAAAATGAACATCTGGTTGCCAAAAACTAGCCAGGTTGATCGGCCAGAGGGTCTCGCCAGGGTCGTGGTTTACTGTATTGTCCCGCGAGGTGCGGTGGACGTACACCAAAACTTCGAAGCAAGAGTTTCAAGACTTCCAAGATGATCAAGACTTCCAAGACTTTCAAAGACTTTCAAGTAGAGCTGTTCGGGTACTCGAATATTCGAGTAGCTCGAAATTCGATTCGAGCGGCTCGAATTAAGCGAGCGGCTCGAAAGAACCGAGCAGTTCAAACGTGTGTCGAACGGCTTGAAACAATTTAGTGGCTTGAACGATCCAAGCACATCCGTACATACAATGTATGTACATCTTTCGTGCAGGTCGATATTATTGAATAGTTCGTTATATCGAGTATGATAAATGTTTCGGATATGTTATCGTATGTTTTTCTAATGGAATAGATTTAATGATTACACTGTCCGACAAGGTTTTTGAACCTTAATGAAATGTATCGTTTCCGATGAACTTTTGCTCGCTGAAAACGAATTTGGCGATGAAAATGGCGTAGCACATCATGATATGAATACGATGTTTAATCCACAAAACAAACAATTTTTTTTTAAACAAATGATTGCAAAATTACATGTTTTGGTACATATATAATCGTGTTCTGCGGGGGAAATAACTAAACAAATATGTTGATTCTAAAACTTTTTTACAATATAATTTGTTAAACAAATTGTTTAAACAAATTAATTTTACAAATCCTATCGTCGGATTCGGAATCAGTGAACTTATTACTGTACGTCTTTTCTTATCCCTTTCGCCACAGTTCCCTCTGCCGGAAACTATAATCGTACTCGTTTTTATATTAAACTCAATATTCGAACGTAAATAAAATAATTTTGTTCATAAAATTGTGTTTGCAATGACTATTTTTTTAACGTAAATGTTTTTTGTTTGTAACCATTCATAGTAGCGAAAGGGTTAATACAGCTTACAATATTCTAAGCATGCATATTCAATGCAGCCACTGCATTGCAGTGAGGCAACTCGAAAATTTGAATATTCCCGAAACAGATTCGAACTGCTCGGATCGATCGACACACCCGATTGTTTCAAGCCGCTCGCTTCTTTCGAGCCGCTCGGTTCTTTCGAGCACTCGGCTCGGCTCGGTTATTCGAGCACTCGGCTCGGCTCGGTTATTCGAGCACTCGGCTCGGCTCGGTTATTCGAGCACTCGGCTCGGCTCGGTTATTCGAACCGAGTATATCCCGGCTCGCTTTTTCCGAATACTCGAACAGCTCTACTGTCAAGACTTTCAAGACCTATCAAGCCTCAAGACTTATCAATACTTCCAAGAGTTTTAAGCTTCGAAGTTTCCGTCATATATATAGATTCGATGGGCTTTGAAGTACTTCGGGGTCCACAACTAGTTACGATCACTGCTCAAAACAGCTGCGCCCTATCCTGCCATCTTATCAGCGAATCGCACGGTGGGCAGGTTGTCTTTGCTCGAAGGTGAAAGTGGAGTGCTCTCCGGTCACCATTGCTCTGTGATATCAATAATTACAGAAACTGCGATGGGAAATGGAGAAACGAGACGGGAGGAGACGGTGCACGTATCTTGTTTGCGGAGCAATCATCGGAGCGTGTTGATTCCGCGCGCGGGTTGCCGGTGTGCCGCGTGCGGTAGCATTGCGTGCAGGCTACACGACGAGGAGACGCGCGCGTGATCCACGGACAAGCGGAATGGTAGCCACGCGAGCGCTTCGGGCGAATCCTTACCTCTCGTCTCTTTTACCTATATGTCCTTACAACGTCGATGCAACACGTTCCTCCCTCGCGTCCGACGACCTTGGGGTTCCGTTCCTTCGTACGTGCATCACGCCGGGGTTCAGCGATTTTTCGACCCTCGCCGGTCTCCTCGCGCCACTTAACACGCGACTCCACGCAACACTAATCCCCCGGGCTAACTATCCCGCTTGCCATCTGAAATTTGTTCCGCGAGCATCGACATCTTGTCTCCCGCGGCTGGGATCCGGGGATCCGCTTGCGAGCGACCCGCTCGGGCGCATCCGCGCGGTGTACCTCGCCACCGCCTTTATTCGCCTCCCCGATATTTACCGCGGCTCCGTTTGCTATACGAGCAGGGGCAGCCTCCTCTGGCGGCTGGTATCTCGAAAAATATTGTGCAACGTTCAAAGAGTTAATAGCGCCCCGTCGAAGAAAGGGAGAGGAGGAGAGAGCCAATGTAAATCACGGCTTACAATAGTCACCGTTCGGTCCGAGTTCCCGAGTTTACGGGCGCTCGTTCGTCGTATTATCCTAATGTATCCTGACGCGCTGGTACGCCGACGAATTCGAGAAAGGGCCCGGAATTTCGACGCCGTGTCGCTGAAAGTGGACGGGCAGGGAGGGAGAAACAGGGAGCGGAGAAAAATGAAAGGCAGCTGGGAGAGGGAGAGAGATAGGAGCGAGGGGGTGGATGGAAAAGGTTGTGTGTGCTTTTGTGAAAAATCGAAAAACAAATTAGACCGCGCGTCGACGCCAGTCACGAAGGGACGATTTATCAAAAATTAATTATCCATTAGGCTTGGGATCGGGTAGAAAAGTGTAGCTTTGTTGCGCACAATAGTCGGTTGCCTGGAGGCTTTGCCAGGTATAACGCGGAGAGAGAGAAAAAAGGAGCGGGGTGGAGACGAGTGGATGGAACAGAGGAACAGAGCAAGGGGGAGAGCGGAGTCGTGGCACAAAAAATCGTCTACGCCTCCGTATATCCTGCCGCGGCGCGGTATCTGCCGGACAGCAGGATCCAGGTTGACGTTCCGAGCATCTATGAGGTTCGGTCGCGTCGAATTCGGCTTGCCGTTGCTCCGTTTCCGTTGCCGTTGCATCGCATCGCCGAACTCCCCGGCGAAACATGCTCGAACGAGGAAGAGCGAGACCACGGTGGTCACCAGCTGACCCCAGAGGTCAGGAATGCTCGTCGCGAGGAAGAGAGAAGAGAGGCAAACCGATCGTCGGAGTATTCGAGGCTCGGACGTTTCCAAGTCGGCCCTGCGAGGACTTACGAGCGTTTCGGGGGATTTTCGGTGGAGCCAGGCTGTGCGCGGGTGCCAGCGCGTTAGGGGACACCTTAGCAGATCACGTTAAATCGTAGAATTAGCCCCTCTGTTCGCTCCACGTTTCGTCGTTCGCAGCCCGGCATAACTTACGGTATTTATTTCGTAAACCTGGCCCTCACCCTGACCCCTGGGCCTTATTTATAACCGTGGACAGGTTCACGCTACGTTCGACGCTTGCTCTCTCGGTCGCGCGTGCAGTGGCATCTTCTGACGGAAACGGACCAAGTGTCTGCTTCTCCTCTTCGCATTAACGCCTATCCTCCACCCAACCGCTACCCGTGTAACGCCTCTAGAATTAGGAAGAGCACCGAGCCACGATCTCGATTCCCTCCGGACTCTATCGACCAGCGCATTCCTCTCGATTTTCTTCCTTCCCAATCCCGGCGCGTCATTTTTTTTTTTTGATATGTGTTTATTTTGCCATAAAGAATACGTAACAGTTTTTTTTTATTAATGCTTGCTAGGTATAAACACAGCCGAATTGGCACCTCGTTTCAATAATAGTATATTCTAGGTATCAGTCTCTAACGAGCGTTCGTACTTAAACAAAATATAGGTACTTCATTTTTAATATATGTTAAATTGCACTTAGTTTGCTTTCGCTATCTTTTCAGCGATAGAACAGTTGTACTGTGTTTTCCCTGGAGAAATCGGCTCTAAACCAGGGAGGTCACTTTGGTGTGAGCGTCTTAAGTATAATTCTAAACCTAATTAAATCTAACCTAGCCTAAATTAATCTAAGGATATGTACATGAGTATATACAGAGGCCGTAGGCCTATCGCTTTTTTATAAACACCGCAGTTATCTGTTAGTGATTTGTCTATTCCGCTGTCTAATAATTCTATTTTTTAACTCACTAAGATAAGTGCAGTTCACATTCAGCCACTAATATATCTCTCTGAGTCGCGCTGGGCTGTAGAAATCGATTGGGGGAAGGCTAGTGGAGTGTATAAAGGCCTCTGGAGTGTTCGAAGGGTTCGTCAACGGGTCATAAGTGATTTTCTTATTCGTTTTGTGTCTGGGCCAATGATATATTGTAGGTACGTTCTATTCGTTTTGGGTATAACCTATTTTATCCAAAAAGGTGAACACCTGTGGAGGAATATATCCGGTAGTTAGGGAATATTTGGCTTAGGCGTCCTCTATGCTTAAAATTTTATTGATAATGTCGTTATCTTCAATGGAAATGGATGTGGCATAGTATTCCCTGGTAAGTTGGAGAATGAAGTTACCCATCCTGGTGATGTTGAATTCCTTGTATAATGTAATGTTGCTGATGTTTATTAATGCAATGTCTGAGTATCTGGCGTTCAAATCTGAGTTTTTCCATGGAGGCCGCATTGACGTTAAACCACGTGGGGTCTGCGAACGTGACGATGGGTCTTATCAGTAGCACATAACATATTATTTTCGCCCTGGTGCTCAGATTTCTTGAGTAGAACAGCCTGCCATAGCTGTTCCCGGCGCGTCATTGATCCCGCTGCAGAGGTTCTGGGCCCGTCGGTGGACGGGTACGCGGCTGAGGAGTGACGGTCGTTGCATTTTTGTGGGTGGATATCGAGGAAGAGGGTCTTCTTGCCAGAGGCGACACGGCGCAGAAAGAAAGAGAGAGAGAGAGAGAGAGAGAGAGACGGAGGTAGAAAAAGTACGGGTGGGAAAGAGGATTTTATTTTTGGTGGGTGGCTCGAGGAACGTTCCTTCTTGGTTCCTCCTCTTCCTTCTCCTACTCCACCTCCAGCTTCACCTTCTCTTCTTTCCCCTTCATGTTCGGCTGTTCCCTCGTTCACGTCCTCCGGGTTCGTTCGAAGGGACATCGGATACGCGCAATCGGCTAATACTTTAACGTCTGTCACCGACGCGGACGCGGGACCGGCCGGACCCACCGGCGCTGTCATGGCAAAATAAAGTTCGTTTCTGCGATTCTCGCGTCTGCCCTCGAGTTTCGCCGCAACGAGTTTCGCGGGACGACCCCTGACGCGTTTCCAGCGGGAAGGTTCCCCTCTCGCCTGGATGACCCGCGATGACCGACGCCCTCTTCCTCTCCCGTTCAATTTCGCGATCCACCCGGCCGATGTCTCCTCAGCGCCGCGAGACGCGTTGGCGGTTAATTACATCGTGCGTCGCGGCGTGCGCGACTCCTCCCGAGGGGACGTTTTTACTATCGATCAGATTTTCTCCTTTTTCCCCGGTTGACGCTTCGGAGTCGCCTTAATCGCGTCGCCACAGGCGGTGATAGCCTTTCTCGTCTATGGCTCGCCAACCTACGTGGCCGCGAGTCCGACGCTCTTTGTCGCGGTCGAGATCGCGGGACAAGCGACCAGGTGTGTCGGTTTATCTGAATATTATCGAGCCAGATTGCGAGCCCGTCCGCAGTTTTCTACGGCGGCGCAAATGCTCCGCGAGCTTCGGGCCCGATGGCCCTTGAAAGCAGGACGCGGGTGCGCGAGTATCGTTCGCTAGGCAGAGGTCGGTTGGTCCAGTTGCGATGTGCCCACGCTTTTTAATTATCGACAACATAGCTAATGGCTCGCGGAGCGAGTCGGCCGCGTGGGTCGAGGGAGCCTTTAAAACGGAGCAGGCGTATGCAGATTTTCAAGGCGCGCGAGCGCGTACAGCGGGACACCGAGCGGCCGTCCCACTTTCCCGCCGCTTGTCGCAGGTCGCGAATTCTCCGGCCGCGCGACAGTGATTTGTTTCGCGCGTTGCAAAACAAGAGGCACGATAAGGGCGGGAAAGAGGAAGGTGGAGATCGGTCGGGGCGGTTGGAGCGCGAGGAAGAGCCTGGACGAGGACGAGAGGGAGGCGGAGGGTGAGCGGGCTGCGCGGTGCACGCGAGCGAGAGACGGCGACGAAGGAATGAGCCGCGAAGTGGAAGATGGGGGGAGCGATTTTACGAGCGAATGTTGGTGTTTGCTAGAGGAGCACCGACGGGGAAGTCCTTGGCTTCGATGATTCTTTTCATCGGCGCGAAAATTTAATTAGATCGCCGGCGAGGGCCACGCCGCTTGATTTAACATTGCATTTACGAGGTCGGGCTCTGGGCCGGTTGCTTTTTTCCAGCTGACGTCCAGCCTCGGCGCGGCGCCGTAATTAACGCTAGGCGAGTCCGTCTGGCTAAGAGGTGTGTTCCCGTGGCTGGTGCCCGATACCACCCGATGCCTGATGCCTGATGCTCGACCGGTGCTCAGGGCCGACGCCCTCTCGTCCTCTAGCTTCCCTCTGATACTCGCTCTTCCCCGCCGTCTACTCCTTCTCTCGCCTCCTTCGCGGGCTCCAACTTCCCAGCTCTCTCAATCTCCCTCTCTCTTTCTCTCTCTCTCTCTCTCTCTCGCTCTCTCTCTCTCGCTCCCGATATCTTAATTGCCCGTCTGCCGAGATATTTTCGCGAATCGCAAATTTATGGACCAGCCCCTTAGCGGATCGCGCTAACGACGTACTTGTGTACGTACGTACGAACGCGTACCGGCGCGAAACCGAGATAGAGAGAAAAGGAGACGGGGAATTATAGGGGACGAGCGAGTGGGAGCCGGAGAAAAACAGACTGGTCGCGGCGGAGGGAACGAGAGGGCCAGCCAGGGAGAGGGAAAGAGGATGGAAACGTAATCGTCGATCTCTCGCTGCGGGAATCATTTTCGTTATTTCGCGCGCTCCCTTTCGAGGAATCGCCGTTTGCACGCCGGGCCCTCTCCCCGGCTTTAAATTGAAATCATTAGCCTTGAAATACCGCGGCGTTCGGGTTAATACAGTTTTTATAATTACGGGGATGCGCGTCGATCGGGTAATGTTTCTTAAGAAATGGAAAGCGGGAAAGCCGCGATAAATAGCCGCGCAGGTATTTCGGTGCTAATGGAACCGGTATAATACGCATCCCCGCGGTATCGCATATTAACGCAAAAATATACCTTTCCCATTATAATTTAAAATCGACGGGGATACGACCAGCCGTAATCCCAAATTATTCGCTGGCCCCCGGGCGTTACGACGTCCCTCGGCGAGCGGTCTAGAATACCCATGGATCAGCTGTTATCCGTCAGCGTGCTGCGTCAAATTCGAGAATCCTTGCGATTCTACAGCACCCTCTCTTCCACTGGAGTTTAGGCGTCCGAAACCTGTAGCGCGCAATAACGCGTCGCGTTGCTCCGGGTGACGTCATTTAGATATTACCTAAACGATGGAATTATTGTTACGCGACTGTCGTCTGCTCTACGTGCACGCGGGGTAGCGCAAAGTAACGTCGGCTAACGGTGGCACCAGGGCAACGTCTCCTCGACATTCGTGCGTAATTAACCTTCCGAATCACCGAAATTCTGGGAGTTTTACGACTACGGCCTGTCAGCGCGGGCGAAATTTATTGGCGATTACTTGCGCTGAATTTCGACTTCGACACCGCCTCCGAGGGAGACGGTCGAATTATTTCGCTCCCTTCGGAGCGACGCTTCTCTTCCAGGCTTCTCGGTTTCTCGCGCACCGTGGAGTGTCGCGCTCCGAGAAATCGGATCCCGAATTCTCGGAGGGTGGAAACGGCTTTTCGTGGTTGCTCGCGTCGAGGCGCGTCGATGTAACGAGGAGGCTGTAGAGGATCCGCGCCGAGATGCGACGACTGTGACAGAGGAGAGAGAGAGAGAGGGGGAGAGAGAGAGAAAAGAAGAGAGAGAGAGAGCGAGAGAGGAGGGACAGGAAGAATTTTAAGTTGGAAACCTTGTCGCGCGTTCCTTTACCTCGGAATCACGAATACCAGTGGTGCGGGGATCCCGTGCCCCGTGGCAGTGAAACCACCTTTGACTTTCTTAGGTCGTGGCTGAAAAAAGGACCAGCCGGGTGGGACGGGGGGAGGAGGGACAGGAGAAGGAGGCGTCGACGTCTCCTCGACCCCATTTTCGGGTATGGAAGCGAACCGAGAACGGGGCTAGGACAGATCGTTCGCCTAATGGGGTTCCGTGTAACGCGAAAACGGCCGGCAACGGCCAATTATCGGTCGCCTCTCTCTGGCCGGAGCGGGATTTTCTTCGCAGCGACCGTTTCGGGGCTGGAGGAGTCACCGAAATTATATCGGCATTCGTGCAAACCCGCCGCTCGTAGAGCCGAGCTTCGGCTGTATTTTACGGCTGGATTCCCCTCGTAAAATTAACAAAGCCCGACGAATATTCGCGTCGGAACGCGGGATCCTAATTGACGACGCGCACCGGCTACCTGTGAAATTGATTCACTGTCGTGCCGTTTCGGACTAACGAAACGGAGCTCGGCTTTATCGAAGATACGTCTGCGTATTAACGGAGGCCGTGGGTTGTACGTTGCCGGCAGGCTAATAGGGCTATCCGCTAAATGAAATCGTTATCGGAAAGCCGTATCTGGCTGGCGCGCGGCGCGTATTACCGGGCGATCCGCTATTTTCTGTACGCGGCGAGGCGATACTGTTATGGTTCGCAATCAACTCGGCTCTCGATATTACCCGGAAAGCGTCGACGCTGTGCGTTACCGGGGCCCTAAGGCTTCGCACAGCATCACGCCCACGATTACTTCCCGATGCTCCATTCACCGCGAGCATTCCTCTCCCTTTAATAACTTCCGTAGCTCCCCGCGATTCGCACACCCCTCGAGTTTAGGTGCTCGACGGCGGGATAAGTCGCGGGACGAAAAAGGGATGCGAGCGAGCGGATAACGTATAGTCCAGTTTAGGATGTGTCTACGGAATAATTCCCAGCAAGCTACATTTTCGGCGTGGGCCTTTATTTCGTTGTGTTAAACAGTATGTCAAAAGTCCCCCTCGATCCGACATTCGCTAAAATTTGTACAGAGCGTTGAAGGTGAAAAGATACTGTCTTTCGCGAATATCTCGTTAGCTATTAGTTTTACGACAATAATAGTTGTTATAAAGTGTGTAGCTTAGGATATTCTGTACAAAAAAGGTTATAGGGGAGACCGGGGCAAAGTGGGACGAAAAATGTTTGAAGTCGAATAAAATTTTTCCCTTTCAATAAAAATGTGTGAAAATAGATTTATAATATAATTTGAACATTACTATTGATAAATGACGAATATCAATACTTAAAATAAACTTAAAGTATATTAAAATTCAACTTGAAAAGAAAACGCAAAATCGACCACTTTACCCCATATATGGGGTAAAGTGAGCTACTCTCTGGGGTAAAGTGAGCAGAAATGAAATACGCGTTTTAACGAAGGATATTATTATAAAATCAACTTTATTAGAACTTTTAAACTATTTAAACTATTTTCTTTTTAAATATATTTCATTAATACAAGCTTAATGTTAATAATTTGTACTTTGTAACTTTGTACTTTGTGTTACTAACCTAGACTCATTTTCTTCTGAAAATGTGTTTGTACAGGAACTTTGTTTACATGAACTGTCTGACATATTATAAATAAAACAAATACGTACATAATTCTTAATAAAATACGTAAAATTTTTAGCTGAAGTCGAATCACTTTTGACATAGCTATGATTTAAAACGACGAAATAAAGGCCCGTGCCAAAATGTAGCTTGCTGGAAATTATTCCGTACATCGGGCCGTCTAATTTCACTGGACTTACTATGCTATTTCCTTCTAATTTCACTGGACTAATATAACTCGGAGCTGGTCCAAGGTCCGCTCCGCGACTCGGGGAACACTAAGGACAGCCGCGAGAAGCACCACTGGCAAATGGAGCGACCCTATAAAAGCTAAACGGCGCGGATAACCGAGCCGCTCGCTGGATTCTCGCGACCCCGATGAAAAATCGGCGAATCGTTAGCCGCTAAACGCCGCTGGACCGGACGTCGATTAGGGTCGGCTTAGGTAGTGTATAGCCTCGCCCCCGACCTTCGGGCCACGTAGTCCTCGGCACAAGTCTGTCGCGTATTATCCCTGCCTAAACGTCGCATGCAAATTTCGTCCTTGAATCCACGAAAACGTCGGAAAGCCTGCGCCGGGTCTGATCATCCCTCAGAGCTGATCGCGTGACGCGTACAGGATACGCGTCGATACGCACTCGCGCCGTGTAATTCTTGTAATAGTCGGATGCCGGGGTAACGCGATATCCAGAGACCTCCGCGTGCCGTTAACGGTTTAGCGCCGCTGTTCGGCTCGCCACTTTGCGCCAGTCCTGATGGGAGAAAAAGGAGCAGCAGGTGAACTGAAGTTTCATCTGGATTCTATCCGCTAATATAATAGTCGATCGCGGATGATCGTGGGTACGGAGCGCGGCATCCACCGGCGCGGAGCCAGCCTTCCCTTTTATTATCGCGAGGTCAGAGACGAAGGAACTGAAAGTCCTGATCGCCAGCGCACGTATCGGCGCCCGTTGATGCGCTGATAGGAAAGCGACGGTGGTCGTTATTGTTTAAATAGCCTCGGCTATTATGTTTGTCGGCCGCGACGGAGGAGGTGCGTTCGCTCTCGAAAGAGTTGGCGCGCTCGCGTGTAGTCATGACGGGGCACGTTTGCGGAACATATTATCCGGTTACACGTACGTAGGTACATAGGTACGTATGCTCGGAGGCGTAGAGGTGTACGAGTACGTAGGTGCACCCTGACACCGCATCGCGCAGCACGGCTTTCAACGACGCCGGGGCCAGCAGACTGTAAATATCGCCTATGCACGTTCCCCCGGCCAGAGAGGCCGCCGTCCACGCTATATATTGTCAGCAATTATTGCTACAAGAGATTATTTGTTGGTAGGCCGAGGCGGATAAATCAATAACCACGGTTGGGAGGCGCGTCGAACGTCGGGGGAACGAGGGGTGGGCAGCGCTGGACGTCAGCAGCCTTATCGTTGTCATTACCTGCGTCGTTGTCGTCGCGATTTTTACCCCCGGGGACGAACGCCCATTCGGATCAAGCGATCCTTGGGGTTTTGTTCTTGCTGCCGTCCGCGGTCGATCCCTCCGTCGCGAGGAATTTGCATAATCATAGTGAAATCGAACGATAGGCAGGAATATCGAGCGCGACGAGGAGCGCCGGACAGAGCGCGCGGGGGATTACGGACCGAGGAGTCTGTTGATACTCGACGGGGGTAAATTCGTGGGACGCGCGAGAAAGTAAGCGCGTAGCGGTGCCCCGAAATCGACCGGCGACGCAAGCGAGCCACAGCGGCCCGCAAAAACTGGCAGATGCGTGCAGCGTTTTTAAAGCAGCCGAGAAGTAGCTCGCGGGAGAGCAGAGGGAAAAAGGAGGAATCCTCGCCGCGCGATCTTTGCCATTTCTCCGGCTGGCAAGGACGTTCCGGCGCGCGGACGTGGCCGATGCTCGGATCCGGCCGATAGCGATCGAAAATCCTTAGGAAATCGAAAGGAAATCAGAGAGCCGGGCAAAAGAGAGGATGGAGAGGGATGCGCGTGAAGGAGAGGCCTGTCACGCTGGGAGCTATAGATACGAATATCTCGCGGGTACATCTAACGTCTCTGCGAACACGTACTAATACGCTCCAGCGGCGGACGAGCGGGAAACGCTCGCGCTTACTCGCACGGGCACGCATGACACGCGTGACACCGGTACACGCGTGTCCGGTTCTCCCTTAAAAATCACCCGGCTATCGGATCTCCGTCGGCATGCTCGTTCTCGACCTTGAGGTATATATGTAACGAGCTGTAACTCGAAGAAATGGACGAGGAGGGTCTGGTGGCTTGGCTGGTTCCATTGGCGACCTCTGTAAGAGCTTAATTGTTTTCTCTCGCTTTACGGATCGATCTCTCCTCGTTCCTTCGATACTCGCCCCTTTCCACCGGTTTCGGGAATATAGTCTAGCTGTCCACCTACTCCTTTCACGCTAGGTTCTTCTCGCCGCTGCACAGTGCGTCGAAGTATATGGGCGGCCGGGTCGAAACTCGTAACTTCTGAATTAATCAGTTTTCGATCTAAGTACCTTAATACTTTTTTTTAAAGAGGATACAATAATGCATGGATTGATTGAAGAAATAATATGAAATTGTATTTAGGAAATTAAAGCGATTTTAATTTTCTTTTTAAATAAAAAGGTTTTTGCTAAGTTTTTCGGTTACAGTTTGTTGTTGCGCGATTACTGACTAACTTTTGTTTGAAAAACATTTTTATCTGTTTATCGGGAATGCGTGAAAAATTGAATCGATTGTTTAGACTTTAGAGCATATGGATTTTCGGGACAAAGGTTAAAAAATTTACACTTTTTCAATTTTTTTTTAAATATATTTTCTAAATCAATTATATGGACAATGAGAAAAGGCGACTGTTTAGACTAACATAAGTGTCTTATGCGAGAGGAGCCTCAGCGACTACGCTAATAATGATTTTGGCTATTTTTTCTGTTTCGTGCAAATTCGAGCAGTTGAAATTGAGGTTAATATAAAGTTCAATGATCCCTAAATTAATATACAAAAAATCACTCAGGTATTTTTTTAAAAATCTCATCGAAGTTGATAAACATTTAACATAGAGAATTAATACATATTGTTAGTATTGTAAAAAACTGACTCGGCAGTTTTGAGGGTATGACAGTACTAAACACAACTTATAAAAACCAAATGAAAAGCATAAACATTCTGCCAATGGCACGTGTTTGAAGAAATGCACCGAAATTTGTAATAAATTTCTAGTAACACTTTTGACAACAAATTAGTAAATTCAACGGAAGTTATGGATGACATTGAAACCCACGTTCCTTTATTAACATTTTAAGATACAAGAGTTTGTGGATGGTTTCAAACACTTTGGTTTCTTGACTTTCGTCATACGCGTAACACTGTGCGCTGGGCTCGTCCCGTTAGCAACGTGACACGCGGAGGCATCGCGTTATTCTGTAATTTTTTTAAACATTTCTCGCGCAGCTGTAACTTCTTCGACTTCGACGATGACGGTGTTGTTTCCACTGACGGCCGTGTCTTCTTTTATCGCGCGTATTCGACGTCGCGCCCCCTATCAGTTCCGTTCCTCGGCTTGACGTAACTCCGCGTGGTCCTTTTTCGGTTACACTCCCTTTCCCAACGTTCCGCGAGGGGAAGGAGTTCTGGCGCGCATTTATCCTCCGCTCAGTTTTCTCTCTTTGGCGCTGCGCCACGCGATTCGACCGGGCCGCGCGAGTGTTCGGGCGGGAGTACCGGCGGACGCGCACTCCGAGCTGTGATTCGGAATTTCTGGCCGCTCGAAAATCCATCAGTGTCTTCGCGGAAGATTCCCAAGGCCCGAAAATAAGAGGAGAGAACGGGGGAGTGGACTAGTCGCGCCCTTGAGAGCCACGGACGAAGATAAATACACCCACCGTCCTAGAATCCCAGCTGAAGGGCCCCGCGATGCCTAGACCCGGTCCGGAGAGGGCGTACGTAAAGAGGTGGAAGGAACGGCGGGACAAGGGCCGGGGAGGAGCTCGAGGAGTGGAGAGAGCACGGTTATTACAGAACGTTGTAAAATTATGGATCGTTAAGCGGCTTTACGAGTTTGTTTTGTTCGCCCAGGCATCTCGCTCCTTTGCTCCCTCTCTGGCGCTCCCTTTCTTTTTCCTGGCTCGTTCCCGTTTCTCTTCCTCGGTCATTCTTTCCCTCGGAAAGAGACTGCGCTCCGCTCCACGCGAATCCCTGGCCGAACAACCGCGGAATACCTTCCCTCCTCGGAGCGTGACCGTCGCCCAGCCCCGCTTCACGCGATACCTCCAGACGCTCCCTCGAAATTTCTCTCCGGAGCCGAGCGAGGATCCTCCGAGGGAAGAGCGCTTCCCCTCGATCGAGGAAACACGGATCGCGCGATTGTTTCCTCTCCGAGCGATTGTGTCTGGGATACCTTGGAATAGCTAAAGTTCCGAGGCTCGGAGGGAAGCGTCTGTCGGGAGCAGGAGCGTGTTGAGCGCTCGAAAAGGATCGCCCGGGGGCTCGTCATTAGTCCGCGCGATCTGCCGTATCGCCGAGTCAGCTAGTAAGAAGAAGGCGAACGGAGGAGAGGATGATGATGAAAATGTGGCAGAAAATGAGGAGCGAAGGAGAAGGAAGATCGGAGGAGCCGTGTACGTCGCGAGGCGAGGGGAGAGGGTTACGGCAGCGCGGAAGGGAGGAGAACGAGGGAGATCCATCTGGAAGCCGAGCCGATATCGTTGGATGCGCGTAAAGCTGCTTTCTGCCGAACGAAACAAAAGGCACGGATATCATTGCCTGCGATTCGCTCGGATATAATACAAGGGCTGCTCTGGTCGCGGACTCATCTCGCTTCCTCTCCCTTCCACGGTAATGCCCCCACTGTGTTCGCGGCCACCAAACCATTCCTCCGCAGTCTCCTCTTCTTTTCCATCCTTCACCCCGCTCTCTTTTTCTTCTTCTCGGAAGCGAAACCGTGGCGGTAAGGTAATTGTAGTGATTATACCTTCCTCTCTCTCCAACTGTCTATCCGCCTATCTCCGGCAGCGTCCTGGACCCCTCTCCTCCCTTCGCTCCAAAAGCCATCGACGTTCTTGCGCGGTGGCGTGTCTCTCCAGCGAATCTGAAAAAATTGCTCTAGTGGCTTGTAAACTGGCCGGGGGAACGCGGTTCCCCGCTCTCGCCTCCTCATGTCCATCCACGGCGAGCGTTCCTCTTCTTGCGCCGATGAACGCCTGCGTTGCCCGCGTTCCTTCGGCTGCCGCGAACGTCTTCATCCTCCGGATTCGATGTCCAGATTAGTGGGTAGAAATAGGTGAAAAGAATGGAGGCGGTTTGCAGCTTAGAGCGCAGGGGGAGGGAGCCCGGACGAGGATTCCGATCCCAATTATTTCTCGTAACGCAAGAACGATCAAAGGGAGATTCACCCCGAAGCGGATCCGTTCCGCGGAGGTTCTCGCGCCCGAGACAGGGAGTAGGGCTACCGCTGGGATTTCAGCGGGGTGCTGGTCGCTCGGGACGGAGGGCGAGGGCGAGAGGAGTTTTATCGAAAGTGGTGGCGGAGAAGGAAGGAGGAGAGGCTCGGGCGAAGGCGTTCGAGATGCCCGCGAAAGAGACGGCACGACGCGGCCAGCCCCTTGCGGTGTGTCCGTCAGCCCGGCTATATATCACGTGTAAACGACTCGGGTATTAGCATATCTGTATCTGTCCGGTGGTTGTCCCTGCCAACTCTACCGGGGTGAACGTCTCCTCTACCCGCCTCCACCTCCGGATCCGCCGGGCTCCCTACCCGGAATCCTCCACGGCTCGGTTACCCCCGTCCCCCTTGTCCGTGCGCTTCAGATGGACCAAGCAGATTCTGGGGACCAGCGAAGTCGACTGGACTGGAGGAGACTGGAGGAGACGCGATGACGAGGACACGCGAAAACGCACCGCCTCGCCTGCACGGGGAGACCGAGCAGGAGGTCCGAGACCGACCGGGGACGAAAAGGGAAAGACAGATAGCGTCCGGAGGATAGGTATCAGCCTGTTCTTTCCGAAACTTTAATTGGGAGCTTACACGACGCGCGGTACGTATTTACGCGAGGAAAGGTACCCGTCCCTCTTCGGCGTAACGTCGCGACGAGGAGGAGAGGCAAGAAGGCAAAAGGCAAAAGACGCGTTCGTTACGAGCCCTGGAACGCGTACCGAATTTCCTGCCGTTCCTCTCGGATTCCTCCAGCGCGGCGGAGTCGTTCGTCTACGTATTGTCCCTCTGTGGAGCGTGCATACGCCGCGGCCGACAGAAATCGAGGAAGAGGACACGACCGCGAGGTGGCGACGCGAAAGGGGCTGAGGACCGATGGAAAATAAGAAAACTGGCGGAAGAAACGGAATGGGAGACGCGGAGGGTAATGCGATGCAGTGGGACGGAAAAAGGGGAAGCCAGTGAGCGAGAGAGAGAGGGAGGAGGAGGGAGAGGATGAGGAAAAGGGAGAAGTAGAGGCCGCGCCATCGTAATAGCGGCCGAATCATTTTGCCGAGGTATTTTTCAAAATGACTGGGCACTGTAGCAGCGGTATGCCGTGTTCTCTCGCGATTCGTCTGGGGCTTCATCGCTCCGAATTGGCCGCAGATGCAAGGGAAAGAGGACCGAGACAGGAGGAGAAAGAGGGCGAAGGTGGCGAGCCAGAAGAGGCGCGCACCGGTGTACCCGATGTACGTGGTACCAAGGGGAAAGAGAGAAGGAGGCAAGGGAAAAAGGAAAGGTGGTACGTATCGCGGCTGCGCCAATGAGATGAAAGAGACGAAAGTTGCGGAGAGCGAGAGAGGGGAGTATCGAAGGAGATTGAGAGCATGGGGGAGAGTAGGAGAGGGTGAGAAAGGGTGAGAGAGAAAAAAGAAAGAAGGACGAGCTACTGCTTGGGCCACCGGTAAGAAAGGAGCCTGGTAATTGCGTACGCCAATCGTTTCTACCGCGGGGATGAATATTTCGATCTCTCGCAAAGTCCCGGCCCTGTTCTTCGAATCACCGGCAGCATGACTCGCTCGGAAGCAGAAACGCCCGGTATCGAAAGAATCCGTACCGCCGAAATGGGAGGCAATTCCCTTTTCTGCCCAATAGACGAGCGGCTTCCTCCTTCGGGTTCTGCTCGCCGTCCCTGTTAGCTGCCCGAGGGGCCACCGATTCCAATCCCGAATCATCAGCGTCCCCTGTCGAACTCCCAATACCAATTCGAATCCGTCGCAGCGTTCCACAGTGGGGAAACTTTGCGATTTTATGGCCAAAATTACAGAAATGAAATTTTTTAAATTCACTAATTTAATACAAATGTCAGCTGAAGAACTATATCCGTTTTCGTGGTCAAAACCACACAAATTATTTTTAATATATAAAATTCGAGACTTTTACGTTCTAATATATGAGACACTAAATTATCCGAAAAATAGCACTTACAAAAATTACGAACGATAAAGATTTTTTTATTATTTAGATTTATACAGTTGTTTTCTTTGTTAGAACATGCCTCTGCTACAGTGCAGCAGGGCATAGCAGAAGGGTTATCGCTTCTGACGACAAACAATCAAACAGAGGATCGAAGCTGAATAAAATCGTTTAAAAAAGAATAAAAAGGTTTGCAATGTATAACATGTGAACCAGTCTCGGTCACAGTTATGTCGTATGTTAGACAAAAATGCATATAATTACAAGATTAGCAACTATTAGCAATATAATCAAAATAGTGCAACATAAAATAGAAACGAAAATCATTGCAGGATATTATGGGATCGATAACTATTTTATGTATTGAAAATTAATTCTTATATGAAAAGGTTATTTCTAAAACACTACTTTAAAAATTGCATAAATTACGTATTAAAAACCGAAACATAATTATTTTGAGGACAAAAAGATATTTTACGCACCACCAGGAATTAAATCCATGCCTTGAAATTATTTTCAGATCTTTGGATAACACAATATAAGTGTTTGTAGCAACTTGAAAATCTGGATTAATTCTTTGCGATCGGTTTAACCTCACACGACATAAACATTTGCGAGTCTATAAGAGCTTTGTATCAAAACATTTAACAGTAAAATTTATGGCATCTGATACTCACATTAGTTCTTCAATTGACATCTGCATTTATTTTGTCGAATTGAAAAATTTATTTTCGTGTGTTTTGGCCATAAAATCGCGAAATTTCCCCACTGTGCGTTCCTCCGAATCTTCCAAATGATCCTGAACTATCCGTGGCTCCTTTGTCTCTCCGAGCACCGGCCAACTTACCCGATCCCTGTCCGAGGTATACCATTCGTCTAGAGTCTAGGTAGACAGACGGTATAATTTGCCGGGTCGTGTCATTTCGAGGCTCACCGCGATGCCAACCTCCCACTTTTCGAATCAGCATCGCGCCTACTTCTATACCTGGTACGTAGCTCTTTCGCATTTCGATCCTCTCCCCCTCGCTCATTATAGCGATCCATCGCCGCGTGTCTTTCGCTCTCCCTTGAAAAGCAACTGGTCATTTGCCAAATATTCGGAGCATTGCGTTACCTAGCCCTCCGAAAAGGGTACAATCGGTCGGAGCCCGAGGGGCTTCGTAGAGGGACGCTTCCGAACTCGTACTCGCCGACGGGTGAAATCGTCTCACCCAGGCGTCCCTTTGTTCCCAGGGAATTCCTAGATTCGACGGGGCCCCGATTCAGCCCGGCGCACCGCTAACGAGAACGATCGCGGCTAGTTCGTGGCGCGAACCTTGTACGCCGGCCGAGATAACGCGTCCACCGTATTCCTCGGCTTATGTTCGCGTTAACGGCGAAGCAGGGCTAGGAAACGTAGGCGTCCGCTACCGGCAACCAGACGACCGGTACCGTCGTTACCGGTGCAGCCGTCTCCTTCTCCGTCTCCGTCCCCGTCTCCGGTGTCTTGCCGGTTCGGTAATTGCGGACGAGTCGCTAAACATGCAACGACATTCTCGAACACGCGATCCGTCTCCGAAGCTGCTTGCCTTCTGCCTGGCAGATCGGCGAAATAAGCTGCGAGCGAGAGGAACGAGAGAGGAACGAGGACAGAGGCGGGTCCAGCGAGCAGATCGGACGAGGAGAACCCCGCCGGAACATGGTAAACTGGCCCGACAATCGTCTGCACGCACGCGTACGCGTAGCAGCCCGCCCCGATGTACGTGTACAGGTACATTTGGTGCACGGCTCGGCGGACGAGCGGATTTCGCGGCGGTGCTTGGAATCGCCCGGCCGGGGCAGGGAAACGTGGCTGATTTGTCGGGCGGTCGGGCCGAGTCGTTGACGCAGCAGTTTCCCTATCGCGCGTCCCCTAACGAGCGCTCGCTTCTTAATTTCCTCGTTAGCGATTTGCCCGGTGATTCGCGGATACTTAACGAATACATCAACGCCGGAAGAAGAGTGGCCGGGAGGTCGTTGAAGAATTTTATTCCCCGTTAGTCCGTGTTGTTCGGATCTCGGGGCCACGAGTCCGTCGATCGTTAGCGTCCAGGGAACCACTCCGAGGCCCCCCTTTCACGGTGCTCTATGAGGAACGTCAAGCTGTTGCCCGATTACCCTCGGCCGAGAGGCGTGGAGTCGAGACTTAGCATACTTGTGTAACGAATTCGAACTCCGCCCAAATAGACGGACGTGCCTGTCAGACGCGTTGCCGAAAACGCGGTACGTGACCCGTCCGAGCTTCGGTGACGAACTTGGACGCGTAGAGGAGACCGGGGCCAGTTGACTGAGTTTTTACATTTCTAATTTTTATAAATAGGCCATTGGTATTTTGTTGACTTGCTGCGCACCAAAAGTTTACAGATTTCATTAGGTGTACAGGTTTAATTTTTAAATTGTTTTAATTGAGTCTAGGTCGTAGTTTTTATTATATTTATAGTTGTGAGACGAATAAGTGAACAAACCCCGGCCGTGGGGTTAGTTGACAAATATGATGGGGTTAGTTGACTTGACAAACTTTCATTCCTGACATTCCCCTATTTCTAACAGTTCTCGAGATATTCCACAAAAATGATTGTTCAACCCTAACTTTGAACGCAGTTTTCACCCTCCAAATATGAAAACGGGGGAAAATAAAAAACACGTATTTCTTATTTTTCGGTCCTCTATAACATATCCAAAAATCAAAACGATCGGAGGCGGACACCTAAAATACTCTCCTTGTTAGTGGACAAAAATTCATAAATAGTCGAAATAGAAATATTTACTTCCCGCCGACCTTTTTAGATTTTCCATTCTCACTGATTGAACACGCAAGTTTTTGTCACGGTGACACATTAAACGGCGAGCTGGTCATCCGTATGCTTCAATATCGCGAATCGCAGCATAATTTACAACATAATACAACAATTAAATGAAATTAGTCAACTAGCCTCGTCGATCAACTAGCCCTGGTCTCCCCTACACTTGGACCGAGCGCTGAGGTGAGCCTCGCTCGGCCACGTCTCTCGGGGTGAGCATCGCTCCGGCACGGCGCAAACTGTACAAGGGGTCCCGCGATATTGAAAATAAAGGATCGCGAGGCACCGGAGGAAGAGCCGTAAATCGAGGGACGGATTGGAAATACAAAAGTTGAATGCACGGTGATCGAATGCACGCGTAGAGATGTGTCACGCGACACATGCTGGTATCTGGCAGAAGATTCGGCAGTAGGTCCAGGGGGAGGCTGAGGGCCGCGGAGGGAGGAATGGGTGAGGCGAAGGGGAGGAAAGGGAGAGAAGGGAGAAGCGAAGGGGTTAGCCCGAGAGATGGCGAGTTCTTATTACGACGCGGCCGTTCGCCGTCCAATTAGAGCCGTCTAATTGGAGGCTCGTGGAGGCGCGGGGATGACGGAAGTGGCGATAAGGCCGGGTGCAAGCCGTCACGGTGCAACCACCGGGCGAACGGGCCGAGCGGACGACCCGAAGAGAGAACGCTGCACTTCTGGCACACAGTCGAACCGTCCTCGTACACACCAGTGACGTATCCGAACGTATGCGGCCCTCACAGAGCGAACTGAGGCGCGAATATAAATCACGCCGCGTTATACCCGAGCGTGCGGCTCCACTGCGCCCGCTTCACGCACGCACGCATATCTCCACACGCATGACCCACGCGCACACCACACTATGCGATCACGATGCATCTCTTATCCTTTTTCTCTCTCTCATCTTCTGCCTCCTCCTCTTCCTCTGCTTCTGCTTCTGCTTCTGCTTCTACTCCCCTACCCTCTAATTCGTTTTCTGCTTCCCTGCTCCTCCGGCTGCCACCGCCAACTCCACCCCCGCCACGAATCGGCCCGCTGAACGTTACCACCGAGCTTTTCTCTTCTTCGGACCGCAGCCAAAGTGCACATCGACGAGCAGACGCCCAAGAACTCGTAGAATTCCGGGGACAGAGGATCCTATTAGCGTCACTCGGCTCGGAAAGCCCGTCGAGCTTTACCAATTTGCACGATTCGCCGGGGAGAGCGAGAAGAGCGCCTCTGATAGAAGCACCTACCGGTTCTCGTTTGCCCATGCACTCCCCTATGCACGCGTGTATGCATGGCGCACCGTGCGCAGGCGTGCACCGCTTCGCAAATCTCCATTTCGATGCAACCGTACAAATGTACGGCTGCTCGCGTATTTGCTCGCGCAAATAAAGGAACCTGCTCGTTTCCACTGTCGTTTATTTCGTCTTTGCTCTCTCTCTCTCTCTCGCGATCGCTCTCTCTCTCTGTCTCTCTTACTCTCCTGCCCGCGACGCAGAAAATAGAACGCCGAAAGAGAAAGACCATGAACAGATACAAGGGCGAATCAAAATGAAAAAGGAGATTGAGCGAGCCACTCGGTGAGGCCAGATTCAACGAGAGAGGGACCGGCGAGGAGGGACGAATGGAAAACAGGGCAGAGGGAGGGAAAGAGATACGCGTATATTCCGTGTCCCGTCTCTCCGGCTGTAGGATATTCGTTCGTTCGTTCGGTGCATGAATAATTAAGAGTCCTCGGTGTATCGGCCGGCTCGCTAGCAACGACTGGCCCATATACACATAAAGCCCACGGTGAGCCAATAACACGCGTTACAGGATCACGAGCCAAGTACGATTATACCTGGATACATTCTCATAAAGATTTTAAACGATCCCAATAATTCCCTGGGACTTTTAATGCGGCCGGGAGTAAGATACAGGCGCGGTAATTAATTCTCCGACTTACTTTTAATGCGCGCGACTGGCAATTTATATCTGCCCTCGTAAGAAGCGGATTAAGTCCCGCTGGTCTATTATATTTCCCCTCGAACATCGTTTAACGTTCCCGCTCCTTTAAAAATGCCGCTCCGCGCGGTCGTTTGCGCGCGATTTCAATTACGAGGGCTCGGAACGGAAGAAAAAAAAGAAATGAAGGGAAGAGCACCGAGCGGCTCGGCATCCATTACGCGATCGAGTGATGTATGGTGCGAAACCGCGTAGGCAGCTATCTATCGCCCTCGTCCGCTGGAAGGCCGTTTCGATCGAGCACCTGTCCCCATAGGTAATCGAGCAACCCTCGCCATAAACGAGAGCGCCAGGCAACGGCATTTTCAATTCCTTCAGCTTCTTCCGACGATCGCGTTCCGATCAGAGTCTGAGCTAACGCCGCCGACGTTTCATTTGCACGTACGTGCTTTTGGGACTCTCGCAGCACTGGCCCAGCTTCCACGGGCCGCCTCGAAAAATCGCAGACACAGCGAGAGAACAGAAGGAGAGACAGAAGGGAGAGGTCGAGATGAAGTCTGTAGTTATCCGCATTCCGGTTTACCGAGAACCTATGCACCTGAGATGCATAACTCTGCCGCGTGCGTGCCGCTCGAAGCGAGAAGAAATGCGCGGCGGAGGAAGGGGGACAGAAAGCGAACTCTGATCATTTCTACGACGTGTTATGGAACGTTTGTTGTCGATAGTTGCGCAAAGTAATCCCTCGCCGATCGCAGTCGCCTATCGATCGCTCAGGTATATGTTTATTGTCCACGTCGCTGTTAAAACTTGCACGTTAATTCACGAACGTGCACAGCATTCTTGGCGGCGACCCGCGCGCTGGCCCTGTTCGTAGGTATTCAAACGAACGAGGAGACGTATTATATTTTAACGTAAAAAGCGTGTCAGGTTTTGAATTTCAAAGGACTAAAAATATTAGTAAATATAATTTAACCCTCCATTGACACCCTTTTTACGATCAACTTTGATATACCTGGGTGGCTCACACCCAGAACAATTTATGAACCACTGCCATGCTCATCTACAGAATCAAATCGTTATGAAAAAAATTATGCATCAATTTCAAGGTCTCCAGAATGAATTCCAATAGTTTTTTGATTGACATTTCATCACAGTTTTTGCAAAAAAAATCTAGAGTACCATATGCCGAGAAAACACGAGGAAAATGTTCAAAAAACAGTAACCTCTACAAATTTCAATATTAGAAGCTAAAAATCTACAGAGTTGTTGCTCCGATATAATATTTTGAGAAAAAAAATAGTAAGTAATTGGGCTTTGGAGAAAAGATATTTATTTCGCACATAGAAGGTAGAGCGTCAAAATCAGCTTACGGGTGGCTCACACCCAGTGTGTCAACTCAGGACAATTAATAATTAAGAATTTATCGCGAGGAGCTAGAATCTAGAAGTTATAGTTTCATCTGTGTCCGACCAGAAGTCCAGAACGGAATCCGTTTCCTCTACCAGTGCACGGCTGCCTGGAATGATTTCCTCCTTTTGGGGAACGGCGATGGCTCTGTGTATTCTTTATGGCGATCGCTCGCCCGATACACGCCGGGCTCCTCTTCGCCGCGCACGGTGCACGAGCTTGCATCGCGCGATGCGATCGTATCGCTAATTGCGGCTCGCTATCTCGAAAGCTTAAGCAATCCTCGTGACTTACTCATAACGCGGTATCTCTAAGGATTTCTATTCTGGTCCGAGGCTTTTCCAGGGCGCGTGCATCGAGATCCGAGCGCGACTATAATTGGACTCGTTCGGGCGTTAAGCGATGCGAGTCCGATCTGGCGAGTGGGGACGGAAACGCGGGGGATGGGCTTTTTCCCGGGGTTTCTGGGGCGGCGGGAGTCGGCGAGGGAGCCTGGGCTCCTCTCGCCCCGTTGCTCGGGAAAGGGTAAGGTTGGAGACCTCTGTTTCGCCGTGATTTCTGGGACGATACACTGGACCGCTTGTCGTCGTGGACGGGACGAACGTGCACCGCACAGCGCGACCCGATCCTATCGGTAATTGCAACCGGCTGCGCCAAGGGGGAGTACAAGAGCGAGAGGAGGGCGGGTAGGAACGGGGAGGGAAGCGCGGCGGCAGCCAGAATCGCGATTACACGTATTACTCGCGGATTCACGGGCCGGGGCAGGCTCGCTGGCAACCCAGTTTCTATCCGGGTAAAAACGAAAGGAGAAATGCGAAAGAGGCGCGAGCGAAAATAGAGCAAGCCGGGGATCTCGCCTAGAGTCGCTCGGGCTTAACGTAACAGGCGCAGGTGCAGCTTGACACGGTAAACTGGTATGCTGATGCAATTAGCAGAGCTTACATCTATCCTGCCTCTACGCCTATCTGCGCAGGCATGACCCGCAATAGTGGCGGGACGCGTGTAACGATAAAGCAAGGCGATCGTGCAAACGGAGATAGAGTGACCGATAAGGAGCGACAAGGGCGCGAGGGGAGAAAGAATGGCAGGGGTGAGGCGGGCGAGGGGGAGAAAGCGAGGCAGGAGTGAATTGCGCTGTTTATTAATGTGTGCCAACGGAGCGTGTCTGTCATGTAGGTTGGTAGGTGAGAGCAACCGGGCCGATCGAAGGAGCGCGAGGACTGGCTTCTGGCGCTGTTGCTGCTGTCGGCACGATCGCTTGCGAGTCGCTGCCGCGCGAGCCTGTGTGGCTACGTGCGTGTGCCTCTGTGCCTGCGCTTCGATTCGATTCGCTTTAATTAGAGCAAGTTCGTGTTTACACAAAGGTGAGCCGCTGCCAGCCGGGGAAAATCCATAGGCGCGAGTGCATTGGATCCGCCGCGCCGCACTTCGTCCAAGCCTCGGCCAGACGGTAGGTCGGCCGAGCTCGCGCGCGCCTAATTATCGCAGCAGATCCTGCACTCGCGTTTCACTGTGCCCGTTTGCTCGATAGCTTCTCCCTTGGTAGATGTTTTCCGAGAGCGCTTCCGTCTATCGAGACGCGGATAAGGGTAATCGATCGATTAGCCGCTGCACGGAGCAATCGGTGGCGGGCAGGATGACTAATTGGTCCATTCGCGTATTCGGAGGAAGAGGCAGCCCCGTTTGTGGACGGCCACGTTTCGTTCCGTGGATTATCCTCGCCCACGGGGCCGCTCGGCACAATGAACGAGCGATCGGTTAACGGTGGTGCCGACAACAACGATTCGTCAACGAGATCGCCGAGTGACTGGCGAGATTCAATTCATCCGCGCGGGATTCTGTGTCGCGTCGCGCGGCACCGGCTGATCAACCTCGCGGACGCGCTCGGTACGGACGGATTAAGCTGCGTTACATTCTCGCGTGGAACTGGATCGATAGTGGTTAACGAAGAGCGGCAATGCTAGGCGAAAGATGTAACGAAGATTAATACACATGGTAATTGAACGTACGCGCTTGATTAGCGGTTGGAGCGCGAGCGGAACCGCAATTAACGCTGCCAGACCGTGCGAAGTTTTCGCGAGCAAGGAAACCCCGCGTTGCTATTAGGAAAGAGGTCGACCAGCGGTAATCTCTTCATTTTCAATGCCCCAGCTTATTACGCTCTGCCGTTTATAATTGCGGCAATTCAGAATGCTTCGCGAGATTTTACCCAGTCCTTCCGCAGCTTTTTCAATCGCAGGGGCGAACGCCTACCCCGTTCCCGTGCAATTTCGCACTCTCGTTGGGTTTCACAGCTTAGCGTGTCCTTTCAGCCTGCCTCGGCCTGTCGCAAAGTTGCGAATCGTCGTAAAAGCGACGATGGAATAATTATCGACACCGACACCGCGGGGATAACAATTACGCGGAAAATCTGCATAACTGCTTTTAACTCGGCGTCCAGCACTTTGAGATTGCAGTACGCCGAGTTTTAATGGCCCGCGAGCATTAGCGAAAGACCACTTTATCGACTCGTAAAGACAGTGGACATTACGTCCCCCGACAATTTTATCGGCCCTCCGAACGAAGGGCCAGCCTGGGCAGCTCCGTTGCGCAAATATTTCGCGGATATTTAAAGATGCAGGGGCGAACGTTAAAGTGAATGTCCTAATTTCTGCTCGTGTCCCCATTTCTGCTGGTGTCGTATTTTTCTTATTATTATAAGCATCACGTCTGTACTGTAGTTACCACAAAATAATTCTAAATTATTTGAACATTTACGCGAGGGTTGCACGAGCTTGGGGCTAATCAAAGTGCAGCATAAGCAACGAGAAATTTTTAAAATGAGAGACTCAGGATTTTTCGACCGTGTTTCAGCTGGCTGTGCTAAGGAAGAGGGTCACTATTAGTATTCGATAATTGGGCAGAGAATAGTTTGTGCAGTAAAAGTTCTTATTTAATAACAAAAACAGACACCGTATTGTGCTCTGGACGCAGATTTTTTTTACTATTTTTTATTATTTTAAGTAGAGAACAGGTGATTAGGTTTAGTGTCAAGTGAATCACCGTCGTGTCCGCATTTCTACTCACCAAAATTTTAGTAATATAACATCATAATTCAATATATGCTGTAACCTCTATTTTTATTCGAAGGCATTTTATTTTTTGTTCATCATTATTTTATGCTTTACTCTTGTGTTATAAAACATCTCCATAAAAGATGTAACATATTTTAACCTGAAAAGGCAACGTATTATGCGAGTAGAAATTGATACAAATGGTGAGTAGAAATACGGACATTTAAAGCATTACATTTAATTACAAATTACTACTAGTTAAACATCTCGAAATATCTTTCTTAAATAGTTTTCGAAATAGTTGATTTATTATTAAAGAACCAATCAATTACTCTGCAAATTTTCATCACAAACAAATTTTTTACACCTTCCTTCTGACGAGTAACCTTTTAAATCAGCAGAAACTAGGACATTCACCTTAATACCGAGCACGCGTGTCCTCCCAGATCCGTCGGTCGGTGACGTTCAGTGATTTTATTTTCCGCGCGACCGCTGCCGCGTGGATCTTCTCGGGCGTCGAGGAATAAAGTTTAATTATCATCGATCATCGGCTGGTCGATTCTTCGCGGAAAGGAAGGAATTACCATCGGAATGGAAGACGCGGTACGAGCGAGCCGGTCCTTCCGAGAAAAAAGCATCGCGGAGAGTCTGTTTACAGGCAAAATCGTGCGTCGGGCAATCGATCAATCGATTCTCTAGGCGTTGCAGGTTATTACGTGAAAAATTCTTGTAGCTTCGATAGGTTCTCGCCGCGGGAGGGTTCGGACCCCCAGCGTACACCTCCCTCGCGTCCCTCCTCCCACCGGTCTTCCCTCTTTCTTTCATCTTTCTGCCATCAGCAATCCCCATCTATCTCGTCCCTCTCCGTTGCCTGCCGACCATCATCCTAGCCCGAGCCCTTCCACCCAGGCTGCTTTCGCTCTCCGTCTCCCCCTTCGACTTTCTTGACCTCTTCCTCCGAGGTATCGCGATGTAGTATCCGCGCTATCTTTCCTCTTCTCGAATACCCCTTTATCTTATAGTGGCACTCGTTGCCTCCCGCTTCACTCCCCAGATACTGTTCCACGTTTCTCCATCCTCGGCCGCCTCCCCTTCTTCCCTCAAACTCCGCTCCGCCGGAAAAATCTGAAGCTCGATCGACCTTTGTCGTCGCTGCGGGCACCCCTCGTTTTCAATTTTAGACCCCCGTGCTCGCAGTCTTCCTCGGAGAGCAAGGGAGAACGGGGTGGGGTACTTGAAAACGCGCGCTGTTAACTGCAAGGAGAGCCAAAGCGATAGAAAGATGATTTATCCGTTGGCCGGGATTTTTATCACCATCCCTTAAAGCTTAAAGGCTCCTCAGCTGCGCGAGCATCCTTCCACGATATTTACGCGCGTCCATACGTATCAGGCGCGAAGTGGAGTTGATAGTAAATTTCATGCTCGACAGTAGGTGCCGAGGCTTTAGGCAGCTTTTACCGGATCCCGGTGCATCAGTTTCGTAACAGTGTCGAGCGGAGAGAGCCACGGGCTCGCGAGATCCTCGAAACCAGTTCGAGTCGACGTTTCTGCTGGAAACACCTTGTTATCCCTTCCATATTCTTTCATATTACTCCGTGCTCCTCAGCGACGAGTCGCTGGCTCCTCGGCACGCCCGAAAAATCGGATCCCCTCGCGATTACCGGGGAAAGCCCGTAGCAACGGTCTATCCTTCGCGATGCATTATTTACAGCGCATAAAAGCGCCCATCTGAATTCTTCAGGAACCTCCTGATAGACGAGTGGAGCAGAGCTGGCTTCCTCCACTGGCTAGATTGATCGTAAACGCGAAATTTTGTTGCGAGCAGAGTTTCATGGGTCGATCGCGTCGCGACGCGATGCTCCCGCGGGTCCCTGGCGTCGATTATAAATTTTGTAGGGACAAAGCTGGCATCGGTGTTGCCGTAAATTTTCCGCGTGTCGAACACGGGATCCAACGCAGGCGCGTTAGGTATGCGGCCGTGCTTATGCCGTAACTCACGGCTATTGTTATTATCGGTGCTCAGGATCGGCTATTAACGCCGCCGACTGCTTCTGGTCACCGCGTCTTTCGGACACATCCGATTCCCCGATAACGCGACGCTTCTCGCGCTAAAACTGCGGATCGGGGACCGCCTCGGTATCCCCATGGTTCCAGGATCATTCGCTCGCGACAGGCTGGTTAACAGCCGCGAATTTATCATAATCCCCATCCCCTCGGAGGAAGTTTCGTAATTGCTGCACACGGGCCCGTGAGTCGACTTGCTCGCTCGCTCGTGAAGCGGCAACGGAACCGTGGCGATGCATTCGGCTGCGGCGTACCGTGTAACCGGGCGTTTAGCGGCTGCTTAGCGATCCGATTCTACCGATTAGAGGAAAAACCTTGCGTAAACGCGAGGCCGCCGCGTTTGTCTCGCGCTGGTAGCCATGCACCGCCTCTGCGTTACGTTCAGTCGCTTGTCCGCGGCATTCGCAGCCGCCGCC
Source organism: Andrena cerasifolii (assembly GCF_050908995.1). Lineage (NCBI taxonomy): Eukaryota > Metazoa > Arthropoda > Insecta > Hymenoptera > Andrenidae > Andrena > Andrena cerasifolii. The sequence goes on along the minus strand of NC_135124.1, from coordinate 8,530,098 downwards.
GTTGATAACCGGTAATTCTGTCCCGGTAATTACCCGCGTAGAACAAACCTGGGGCCGCCTTTCTTTCCACCCGATTCTGCTCGCCTATTTTCCGCTACGGCTCCTCCGCTACACTGCCGGCTCTGCTCCTCTCCTATTCGCGCCGTTCCGCCGGTCCGGTCTTCGTGGAAAGTCGCGGGGTTTTCGCGTCGCGGGCCGGATCCTTCATTAGCCGCTACCGAGCGAACGGCCGAGAGCGCGGACGATGCATGCGCGCAAGAGTAGGATGCTCGGCAAAAACCGTTGGCTGCACGCGTGCAAAGTGTTTCGCGGCCCGGGGCTACGCGGAGATTCCAGATTCTCGACACCACTTATCTTCCACGCAACTTTCTACCAGTGGAGCAGATGAGAGGCACCGATAAAAACACATGAAATATATCGACAGCATTTTATGCGCCGCACCGCCGATCGACGATCAAGTTATTAATAATCTTTTCGCATTTAGCTACCGTAACCGCTCCGGCGAAAGCCGGCCTTTTCGGCTGCGCCTATCTCGCGCCACGCTCGCCCGGTTTCTCTCCTCCCGGCTCGCCGGGCGTTTAATTTTTAACGAGGATGATTTTAATGAGGACAAGCCGCGTCCACCGGCCGTTCGATCTCCGCGGACGATTGATGGACGTGTCGCTGCCGACCTTGCATTCCCCAGGCAAAAAGGAGCTGGAGAAAAAATTGTTTTCCACCGATACTGCGTTTCGAGTCCGGCGGGGCCCCCCTTTCTCCCGCGATAGATTTATTTAAATATCGCTCGCGCTTGGGTGGGGCTCCGAAGCACCGGGACGATAGCAATCGACCGGGACGAACGGACATTCCCGGGCGCGAATTCCGACACGTATGTGTGTATAAAATAAAGACGCGGCGCGATTAATCGAGCCTGCGGTTCATCGAGCGGCGCGACGCCAATGTGCCCTCGACTATTCAGCCAGACGGCCCGTTTATATGAGACGGTAAAAACCTCCTACCGTGTACGCGCGCCACGAGCTGGTTTAAAGCGCTCCCGGCTATCCGAAGATTCCAGATTCTCGTCATCGCCCCTCATTCCGGGGTAACTCTGCCCGGGATAAATCGATTCGCGCGACGAAACTGTAACGCGATAATTGCGGTTAAAAGCCGAGCTTAGGGGACGACGATCTTCGTGGCGCGGCATTCTCACGTTCGAGATTATTTCGCCCACGAATTCGGGCCCGTCATTCGCAGCGGCTTACTTTGTTACGAGCTGCCTAATACACCGAAACGCCACTGGCAGGAAAAAACTGGAGGGCCGTCGATTTAAGGGGTCGTTCCGGCTAGCGCGCCGATAAATTCAGCGATTTTCAGGAATTTATTGCGTCGCAAATAATTGTAGTAATGGAGTAAAATATTTTTCTATTTATTAAACTACATTTCTACGGCAAATAAAAAATGTAAAGGTAATCAAATTATTGCTTTTGAAAGGCTTCTGAAAGCGGTCTTGATGACGTGTTTAACAATGCATGCCTCGCTCGTGAAGGCGATTTCAGGTGTTAGACTTAGCTGAAGCCACAAATCCAACTAGACTCTTGATCAGTACGACTGTCGCTATCGCTCGGACTACAATTACTTAAGTAGTTATTTATCTTCAAAATCAGCAGAATGGCGGGTAAAATGTAAGAAAAATGTTTTTAGCCTTTTTTCTTTTGCTATTTTCGATTTTAAAAGTAGGTTAGGCTCAATGGAAATACTTGGTTGTAGTCCCTGCGAGAGTCATAGGTGTGCAGAATAAACAGAAAAAATTATAAAGCAATTGGTTCGATAGATCTTGAGATTTTATCTTTGCAATGTGAAAAAATGACGTTTTGAGAAAAAGTCTCTGCGTTCCCTACAATATGCTTCTGTAGAAGCTAAAATGATCGTAATTTTTCCATGAAAATTTAACAGCACATTCTTGAGGATATGAACCTATTTTCGAGAAATGTTTAAAAAAAAAATCAATTTTTTTAACCCGTCTGACCGGAATGACCCCTTAAGGGGTAATACCACTCTGGAGCCCGGAAAATCAGCCTGATTTTGATTTTTTTAAGCGAGTATAGTGAATGGAATTTAAAATTTGTCCAGAGACCTTTATTGTACATACCTTGAAGTGTGATCACAATTTTTTTTAAATTTTTTTAATATAGAATGGCGGCGCCACAGCTCAACAAAAGAAGCTTCTTCTGAAAAACAGTGTTCCGCGGCCGGAAAGATTCTCCTTCAATTCTTGACCTAGAACAGAAAACCAAAAATGTTTAAGTTCTATATGAGACTGTCTCGGGAACTACACGAGGAAGTTAAAAATACTACTCTTTGTAAGAATGGTGCGTGATTAAACAAAACGTATCAACAATTTAGAGGTTGTGACAGTTCCGTGTTTAGTTCAATCACGTACCATTCTTACAAAAATCAGAATTTTTTCATTTCCTCGTGTACTTCCCGAGATAATCTTATATAGATCTCAACAATTTTCGATTTTTTGTTTTAGGTAAAAAATTAAAGGAGAAATCTTTCCGGCGGTGGAACACTGTTTTTCAGAAGAAGCTTCTTCTGTTGAGCTGTGGCGCCGCCATTTGGTATTAAAAAAATTTTTTAAAAATTGTAATCATACTTCAAGATATGTACATTAAAGGCCTCCGAACAAATTTTATATTCCATTCACTATACTCGCATAAAAAATTCTCAAAATCAGGCTGCCATTCCGAGCTCTACAGTGGCATCACCCCTTACCGGCGATTTAGCGTTGAATGTCGAGGGTCCTCGATCGATGGGCGCAAGGGTGTCCAGTTGGGCGCATAGATTCGCACTAGAGATTCCGCTGAAAGTACGCGGGTGCAATTAAATAAATCGTCCCGGGAGTATGCGCCTTGGAGATCGTTCGTGCGAATTATTCAAATTTTCAATCTGACCGCTCGATGCCGTATTTGCTCGGCTTAACGGTTCGCGCGAGGGGTGGCCTGGAAACACGCGTACACGCTCGGCGTGTGCGTGCAACGGGCGTTTGGCCGCGGCCCCGGGCGTTTTCGGTATGACGGATTCCCAACGCCATTCATCTCTCGTGAGATCTTGTTGCCCGGGGAAACGCTCGGACCACGAACATCCTCGGCTTTGAAGCGATCGCGAGCACCGAGCCACCTGCGTTCCAGCGAATAGGCTGGATCCCGTTCGCGCGTTCCCCTTTTCGCTGCCGATTTTGGTCTCTGCTATTTTTTTCGTCGCTCGGTTGCTGCTTCGCGAGCGAATTCGCCCACCGAAGTAGAAACTTGGGGAAGCGAGGGCAAGCCGGGGCAACGATGCTGTGGCGCGGAGCTATTAGAAGCGCCGGGGCGAAGCGGAGAGAGGCGAGGTTGAATCACGAGGTGGAACGAGAGGGAGGTTCCTACGGATGAGTTCTCTCTCTGGAGAAAATAATTTGCGGGTGTCCGGCCGGCGGTGTCTGCGGTGCTCGTAAGGTGAACGAAGAGGAGGGTGCGAGCGAGCGGGAGGGCAGGGAGGAACGGGAGTGGAAGAGGAAGATGATGTTGTGGTCGGTGGCCGTAGATGAGAAAACAGGGTGGCAGCGTGGCAGGAGACGCGAAGACGGAGAAGAAGAAAATGGGGGAGGGCGAAGGGGCGAGGACTTTATTAACTCTGGGTTAGGTACGTTACACGCCGGGCTAGCAGCGTCGCGCCCAATCGTTTTTTTCCTGCCTTTCAGGCGGTGGAAGAGCTGTGAAGGAATAGCGATCGAGATGGTCCCCAGAAACGTGGACTTTTCCAAAGGCGCCTGGTCGCGCAGGGGAGCTTTGGAAATCCCGTTAGCGCTCCTCCGCGAGATAGGATCGCTGCCCTTTCTTTCTTTTCACCTTTTGCAACAGTCGCTTCTTGGATTTCCGGGCACGAAGCGGCAGTCGGTTACACGAGCCCGGGACGAATTATTAACTGCGTCCGTCCGTCAGAGCGCCTCCTCGTGTTTGGGTTCGTCCCTCTTAAAGTTTCTGCGAGGGATGATGGAGGAGATATTCTACCTAAGTCGGTGCGCAATAACTCAAGAATCTGCCACGGGATCGCGGCTGCATCGCCGCGGCGGCTACTCGAGATTTCTGTTCAGCCTTTCCTCGCAACAGCTCCGCGAAGCGCGTCCCTTTCCCCCGAAAACTTGCCCCAGCTAGCTGTGCCATCGAAATGTCGCGCGAAATATCGGACGGAAACGCGAGAGGCTCGGGCAGTCGTGGGACTTTGCGCTATTACGCTCGCGAGCCCGTTCAGATATTCCCGGTGTCGCGTACGCGACTCTCTGCTAGATATACATACATACGCGGGGCACGACTGGCGCATACATAACCCGGGCCGCGTGCTAGCGCTCGCGCGCGGCATTCACATGCAAACGCAGTAAATAGTCGTGCAAACAGCGCGGCAGGGAAATAATAGCGTCAGCGTAGATGGTAGCAGAAAGGGGCTCGTGCGAGCATCAGTTGTGTCGGGCCGTACAAGAAACGCATTCCAGCATAAAGCACGCTATAGGTCCCGCAGATAATTATCTGTGTCCGAGGGGCCCCGGCTCGGGACCGGTACCGGGACTCCCCCGGAACCTCGTGCCACGGACGCACGCGGAACGCGCTGGTAAATCCTGGATCTCGTAAATGCATAAATAAGCCCGGCGCGCGTGACACCGGTTGATCTGTCTTCGCGATCCTCGTCCTCCTTCGTAGCCAGTTAATCGTCCTTCGATTCTTTTCTACGGCCAGGGCCCCTCGGCCCTGCGCAGGCGGCCCGCTGAGCGACGAAACGCTCGCCGGGATCTCTGAATGCGCTTGCAGCTTTCATATGCAATCGCGACAGGGTAAACCTTTCAGATTCCACCGCGTTACATCGACGCCCAGCCTACGCGGCCAATTTTATTCCTCCCCTTTCCACCGGGGAGGCTTGCTTTTTATCCTCCGCCGGGGGACTTCTAAGCGGCTGTACGCACCGAGCGGCTGTAATTCATCTTAACGAGGCCCGTTTCCTCGGGTGGAAGGGAGCGAGCCGTAGCGGTATCGCGCGTCTACCACTGTACCCACGGTGCCGTCTCGTTACGGCAGTTTGTTCCTCTTTAGGCATTCGCGTTGCTCGGTGTCTCGTTGTCGCAGCTCCGACGTTCGAGATACCACGGAGACGTGTTAGCATCGCGGTAACCCGGCCGTTTGCGGGTAGATCCAGGGTGACGAGGTTGACGCGTACCATTCGCGACCCTCTCGCTCGAGACCTCCCCCCCCCCAGGGACGAGCGTGCGACTCGAAGCGCTCTCGAGCGGAGCAGCGACGAGGGGATAGGTTAGATTGATTTCGAAAGACGCCGGGGAAATTGACGCACCGCTGGGAACACACGCTGGGAGTTGCTCGTTTCGTGTTGAATCGCGTACTACTTGCAGGAATGCGCCGCGTCACACTGTTGTTCGTTCCTGATCTATTCCAGCCAGCGTCTTCCAACATCCACTCGAGCGCGCTCGTGAAAATCCTGCCCTCTACGGGAGGTTACGATAGTTGCGCCGAGTGGGCAGGTGCCTCATTGTCTTACCGAGGCGACCTAATATTACTTGCGCGGATCGGCGAGGATAGCGAGCATTCGGGTGGTCCCGTGTCGGTCCTCGGGGCTTTTCGCCGACAACAGGCACGAATACACCTTGCTCCCGATGCCAATGCAGTTCTATCTACCTGCACTCGGCTCTATATGCACGCACGCGTATCTCGCTCCCTCGATCAGTCCTCTTTTTCTTTCTGCGCTCTCCTCGTTTCTCCCTCGCAGACACGCTCCCTCTCGCTATCTCCGCCCGTCCCCTTCTGTCACCCACCTAAAGGCTCGTAGCTCACTTAATGTCAAAAACATTGCGATTTTATCGGCCGTTTCAATTAACTTAACAATATGCCAGATACACAACAGGAGATAGCCAGTAGTTTCGCAGCGGCATGGTACTGAGCTCGGTCGAGGGGCTCGGTTCGCGAACGTGCGGCTGGGCGAAGTTTCGTCCGCGAGATACGCAGCGAGAAGACGAGGGAACCCGTATGCACGCATCGGGCCAAGTGACGATGCCCTGCTATTGAAACGAGTCTACTTTTCGGCGGCGCGGGTATTCCGTTCGTAATGTCACGGTCATTATGCCCTCCGCCTCGCGGCTCCCCTTCGTTATTCCGCCTTGCCTTTCATTCGGGCACGATTCCTCTTGCGGCGAGCGTATCGCAGAGGCGTGGTGCATGCTTCCGCTCCACCGTCTCGACAGCAGTTGCTCCGACACTCGGCGGTACGTTCCGCCGATGGTATTGAAGGGAGCTGGCAGGGTAAGCAGGCCAGTAGATGGACGGTTTAGCGGATTCCGATGTTTACATCGAGGTGTTTCTTTGAAATATCTGTTGTATTAGAAAAAAAATTAGAAGCTTTGCACGTGAAAATGTATAAATTTAAAGAAAAAATTAATGTAAGTAAAAAAATCAATGTGTTTAAGCATAGACGTATAAAAGGCTTATTAGTTATAGTAGTGACCTAGGTTAAGGCATTTTTTGTTAAAATGTAGTTTATTTCATCAAAATTAAAAACGAATGCAGTCTTTGTCAGGATGCATGGGAAAAATCCGGCCTGACTTTATTTAAAATCCACTGCTTTAAGCGGTTATCTTCGCCTACGGTTAAAATAGGTTTCGGATCCATTTTACAATGTTCGGGAGCCTTCCCTGATAATTTGGCATGCAATGTTAATTTAGAAATTCTATACGCTTTGACTGCTTTTCCCACAATCATTCCTCTTCCAATATTTTCTAAGGCTCCATCTATGTACTTACATCATTATGTGCATATCGATATAAGGTATATCTTTTTTGTTGCTTGCCATCTAAATTAAAAGAAAAATAAGGTACCTACATACAAGTAAATGTGTAAAATTTTTGTTTATTAAAAACAATCGGCTTCAAAAGGTTCAATTCTATTCTGTCCATCTACTGGGCTCAGGTTAGAAAATCCATACCAGTACATGGACAGTCATTTTTATAAGTTCTATCGTTTTATTTTTCTTTGTTTACTCGCTTATTTATAAATTGTTAATATTTCAATACAATCATCTATCACATACCTCTTTACAATACGCCTAAACACGTTTTTTATTAACATGAAGGCACGAATACGAAAAAAACAATAATATAGATTAAAACTCTAGTTCCTTCAATATTAACGATTAACCAACGATTCGTCCATCTACTGGCCCCGTCCATCTACTGGCCTTTTAACCCTATCGCCGTCACCTCGCGCCTAATCTCGCAACGAAGGAACCGCAGCCAGCCAATTTCGACGATGACGTAATGGAGCGAGGTTGTGGCATAACCGCGTTATAACGCGCTTTACCCCCCGTGGAAACGGAAACGCCTCTCCCGTGTCCCCGAGATCGCATCGTCATTGTCGTCTTTCACGTTCTACGCTCCCCCAGCTGTTCTCCGCTCCTCCTCGCCGATGCTCCTTGAGATAGGTGATAGATTCGTGACCTCTTTCGCGGAAACTCTTTCGGAGTGCCCGCCCGGGCAACAATGCTCGCCCAGGGCAGCCACCTCGGACGTTTCGGGGATGTTCGAACGTCGCGGAAACGCGTGGAAGCTCGCGTAATTCCGAGACGGTGCCAACGGCCTCCGGTCGAAGGCGCCGAGAATAATCCGTGGATCGTTTCAAGGACGTTTCTCGCCCAGCGACCTATCCACCGTTGCGGGCTTGGAATTCCTTCGAGTCACCTCGAGCGCTCGCGGTCAAGTAATTTGCCATCTTCTTTGACTCGGCGCGTCCAACGCTTATTCGTATCGCTCGGGCGCACGCTGGAGGGTGACTCGAACGAACGAAACGAACGGAAAATGAATTGTCGTCTATCGAGCGGCGAACCCGAACGAATCGGCCTCCCCTTCGCACGGCCGGATAGGGGAGCGGGGCTGCGCGATTTATCGGGACGACAATCGGAAACGGGAGGACGATTGGGATCTCGTCGAGGCCCCCGTGATTTCCCGTCCGGCCGGAACGGGACGCGGGTAAACGCTCCATCGGTAAATTAACCGCGTTACGCGGCCGTCTCCTCGGCCACCATCCTCCACGCCTTTTCATTATCGAGGCGCCGAAATGTAACGAGTCACGGTTCGTGATTCGTGGTTCCGCCTGTGTACGGGGAACAGAACCAAGCGAGCGGGGGGAAAAAAAGGAATCTCTTTTTATTCTCGTTATTGAAGTTGCCCGGACGCCTGCCTTTCCTACTTATTATTACATTATATTCTTAAGCAACGGATGTCATATCTGGCTGACAAGCGAGTAAACGATGGAGGAAAGTGACGGGCGAAGAATGTCGAACGAAACGTCGGAAAGGGAAGCGCGGGGGGTTGGGCGATGTACGGGAATGGTTTTCGCGTGGCCTGGTTCACCCCGTAACCGTATCGTATCGCCCGGTTAGCCCATTACCAAGCTACGCGCGGCCTATAAGCAACGGGGATGGGAGTTACGGCGCGCGCGGCAAGAAAACCCCCGTAGACCACGCCGGATCAGCCGATTGTCCGCTCGTAACTCGAGGTAATTAGAATCAGAAGTACCTACACCCTTGTTCCTCCGCTTTGACTTCTTCCACCGTCTCCCGGCTCGCTCGTCCTCTCCCCCCGTCCGGCGTCCCTCGCCGAGCCCTTTTCTTTTTCCTGTTGCTGCTCGTGTACTCTGTCGGCCGTCTCGTCGCCCCATGCGGCGCGTTTGCATATACACGCGCGCGTGCGTAAGCGATGCATCGCGACTCGCGACTCGCGACTCGGCTCACCCCCTCGCGGGCCGCGTCCACCTTCGCTCGTATTTCCTCGTATTTCCTCCCGGGCTGTTCCCGCGACTCCTTACCCCGACGATCCCTGCACGCGTACGCGATTATTATCGATCCTCCCGCGACTCTACGGGGACGACCAGTTTCCTCCCGCGGCGACGGAACTAGGTGGTCCTCCTCCTTCTCGATCGGGTCACGGCTTAAAATGCGAATTCCCCCGGCTCGATTAGCCTGTCGTTAACGGGCCGCCCGACGGGACATCGATGAGCATAATATACGCTAGGAGGGAAAAAGGTGCCTCTTTTGTTCGAACCGTCGCGATCGCTTTTATTTAGAATCCACTCGGGCGAGCGCGACGAAAGAAACTTGTCCGACGGGTAATTCGAGGAGTAGGCAACATTAAGCAACTTGATAGGGATCTAAACAAATTACCGATTCATTCGTGGGATCGCAAAACGGGCGTTTCTTATTTATTGCTGCGGGAAATAACAGAGACCGAGTAATAAGAATAATAATTCAACGCGGTGTGATGGATGAAAATAGGATGGAGCTGAATGTTGTCAAATGCTATATGAGTTTGTCTCGTAAAGCGTGCAGGATTTTTCATTGCTATGTACTTGATGATATACCTTTATCAAGCGTGAATACGTGACCTTGGAGTACTCTACGATGAGCGCCTATCTTACAATGCGTACATTACCAGTATCGTGAATACTGTTAACAAGTTGCTCGGCCTTATCTTCAGGTTTTGCAAAGACTTTAAGAGCTCTCTGCACGTTAAAATTTTAATTTAACTCATTAGTTAAATGCCATTTAGAATATGCTAGTTTTAAACAATTACATTAGGGTGGCTCTTATTTTCGACTTTTCAATTTTCTTTAAGGCACCCTCCAGAATAGTTCCAAATAATTGAAAAAAAATCCGTGTAAAATTTGAGCTCTATTGGATACCCCGAAAGGGTGTCCCTGGGCCCTTAAACATTTAAATCATTATTTAACAGCTCGCGAAGTCGATTTTATATAATATCCTCCAAGTTATTGATTAAATAAAAAAATACGTCAAACAAAAGTTGTAGATCCGGACTTGGAGCATCTTTTATCATGTATTACTTTTTCTCGTGCAACAAACGGTTTTCGAAAAAAAGTCCGAAAGAAACTAAAAAAAATAACTTTCCCTCAAATTTTGAAGGGGCACCTTTTCCCGTTATCCGATCGGGCTTAAACTTTACACAGATTTTTTTTTTATTATTTGGAACTATTCTGGAGGGTGCCTCGAAGAAAATCTTGAAAAAAAATTTTACCAAGAGTAAATAAGACTAATGTACATTAAGTTACTTGAGAGAATTCACCATAAGCATCAAACGGGTATCAATATTTCTGATACATAATCGGCCTTAGATACTAATCGATACCGCATCATAAATTCCGGGCTGGTATCGGTAGTATTGATTTGGTATCGGTCCGATCGTTAATATGTCGCTGATGCTATTTTTCTGCTTGATAGCGAAGATAGACTAGCAGGAAGAGCAAGCAGCTGCGCCGCTCGTTGAATTAATTAATGGCGACCGAGGCGAAATCGATGACCGAGTGCATTCGGCTGGCGAAGACACGGCCGTTTTTTAATATCCCCCGGGAGTGATGATCGATTAGGCCGGGTTGCGTGCTAGGAGGTCCCGCGGGGACGACATTGTCGCGCGCTTCACCCAGCGGGCGACTCCTCGACATCAAATACCGCCGCTCCTCCAAATTATTATTACCGTTCCACCGCGCGGGAACGTCTTCGCAGGTGTAATCCTGTACGTGCCTCTTCCGTTCTCGCATGCACGCATTCCCCGCGCTCCTGTCGCAGCGCCTGGCACGCACGCGAGCTGTCCTCGCGGCTATTCCGCGCTGCCTCCGTTACGAGACCCAGGAAACCCAGCGACTTAATGGATAGCGAATGCTGGGCGAACAAAGCCCGGCGCAGAGGCTGCGGAGAATAAAAATTAGCCTCGTCTTCTCACGGGACGGAATGCGGTTGAGCGTCTTTTAGGTATGCCCGGCATCGAGTCGGCACCGTTCGCGGTAACATCGCGACGGAAGTGTAACGTCGGCCCGATTTCGTAGTAGATCTTCTAAATTAAATGCACCGACGGTTCTCAGTGTATTTATAGGGAACGTTATCGGCCTCCCTGGCGATGGAGGTGGCTCGATTATATCCCTATAAAAAACTTTAAAAAAGTAAAAAAATTACGCCAAGTACGTGAAATCAAATAAATCACAAAAAATAGAAGATAATAATTATAAAATAAAAAAATATGTGAAATCAAAATGAGCTGCAAGTACATAAAGGTGTTTTCAGTCAAATACTTGATAAAATTTAAAAGCATCAGGGGAGATGTGTTTTCAGCGTACTTTCTTCACTAATGTGACTTGCTCTACATTGCAAGCAGTTCACCATAATTTATTTTCTTAATTCTTAATGCTATGTCTTTTGACAAATTTTGTCGATTTACCTTAGTTGATTTGACAAATTACCAGAAACTTGCGCGAAAGAAGATGCTTCTCTGAAACTTCTCCCGACAACTTTCAAGTCTGTGCGTCTCCTTCGTTTCTATCCAAGCCTCTGCGTCCCCTTCATTTCTACAAGATCCATACAAATTCTAAATTAAAAATAGTTTGCTGGTATAAAAATATCTGGCAATTTAAATGCAACTTGCTATAATATATTATTTTGCACATGCATGTACGTTCCAAGTCTGCAACTCTCCATAAAAAATATATTTAAAAAATTTGGCGACTTACCTTGTTAATTGAGACAATAATTCAGTCTCCTATGTAGCGTAAAAACTCGTGACATTTCAAATTTTGACAACTTACGTTATTTGACACTTAGTAGCTTTAATCAATAGTATACATAGGTATATGTACAATGACGGACGACGATCCCTGCAGAATGGTCCCGAGAGTCGGTGAATCGACGAACGAAACATGTGTTAGTGAAGGTGTGCGTGTAACGCGTATACGTATTATTTCGACAAAATTTGGTTGGAGAATAAAAAGAAAAATCCTACCATTTCCGACTGATTCATGAGACGATATTACGATATCTCTGTCATGCGTGGACCGATTTTATCGAATTTGGTCTTATTCGAAAGCTTATATGCAGTTTACATGAGAAAAATGCCTTTAAATTTAGAAAATATTGCGTGCGTGATGAGATATTAATGAAATAAGTTTCAGGTTAGGTTGAAATAGTCGTGCGACGAGTAAATGATAGCGGTAGCGACAGTCGACGTATACAGGGTGTCTTGCACGTACTCGGCGTCGAGACGCTACCGCGTCTCTAGACAGCCAGTTCTGGCGTAAACGTCCACCTCCTGGATGTGTCGTCGGGGATATGGAATCTTCTTCTCGGCCGGGGTCTTTTTTATTTTTGCTGGTGGTCGGGGAGGGTCGGCCGGACCGCGTGGTCGAAAGACGCGCGCGTTGAAGGCTTGGCGTGGCATGGCATGGCACGGCGTGGCGTTGTCGAATCGAAGGCCAGCAGAGGTCGTCGAACGGCCGCCGTTGCCGGGTGTGGGTGGTTGAAAGAAGGCCAGACAAATTACCCCCGGCTTAATACGACAATGTGCCATCAACTTTGGCCTACACGCTGACAGTTACTATTTCATATACCTTCTCGTTCTGGCCGCCCCCGGGCCCCTCGGCCCCTCGGCCTTCCCCGTCTCTCGGTCAGCCACCCGCCGCGTCCTTCTGCTCCACCACGTGCGCGCCGGGCCCCGGTAAATCGAGGAGAAGCAGGTACTCGATTCGACATAGGCGCCTCTTTTCTTGCTCTCGCGGGTCGTCCGGGGGGGGGGGGAAACGATCGCGTGGCCCGCGTAATTCGATGAACGCGAAACCCTCGGCGAGACGAACGTCGAGTCGCAGAAACGACGAAAGCGAGCAGATGGATGAATGGCCGTGGCCACGCGCTTGCCTCGCGGAGAGTGTCACGTACCTATGCGTCACGGAGGCCACCGATGAAGATACGCGCTCCCAGGTCGCGGTAATGAATACGAAATGGGCGACTCTTATAGAAAAGTATCGCACAATGGGCCACGGGCACGAAAAGAGTCAAAGACCCTCCGAAGGAGCGGTCCCTTCGAGCTACGTTTGTGGACAGTAAAGGGATCCTTGCTCCCTTCTCTCTCTCTTTATCCAATCCCATCTGTTTGACCGCTCCCTGGCTCTCTTCCCACCTTCGGTACGGTCTCTCTTCGCTTTTAGACGCGTGAGAGATATCTCCGAATCATTAACGGCAATTAAAACATTGATCAACTGTGGAGCCGAGGTTGGCGTAGCGCAGGAACGCGTTGGTCAGGCTCTGAAAAGGGTTCCGTGGGGCCTGGAGGGTGAGCGAAGCCAGGAGGGAGGGAGGACCTCATGCGGCGAGAGCATATTACTTCGCAGGAGGCTGCGTAGGCCCACCTCCTCTTCATCCAATCCTCTTTTCTTCGCTCTTTCCCTGCTTCTCTCTCGTTCCTCGTAACTGTCCGAGGGATACCCTCCTCGAAGCGTCAGGGTTTCTCAACCGAGTCCTCTGCCACGGAGCACGCTTCGAAGCTATCTGTCCGGCGACGAAAATCGAGTAGACGTTCGCCGGGAAAGGAGGCGAGGCTGATGATCGTCGGGCGACAATTCGGTGCGAAGAAGAAGAATCGCGGCGCGAACCGGCCGTTTAAGGCGCGCGCCGTATCCTGTGCCGATGTAAACGGCTGACCAGTATCGAAGATCTCTATCGTGAGAGAGAGAGAGAGAGGCGAGCGCGGCTGTCCGCATCCGGGTGTCGCGGAATAGCTGCTATCTCGCTGCTCGTGATCCCACGGAGCTAATGCACGATAGGACGGGTCCATAGTTGCGACTCGTCGTCATAGCCGTCAAAAGCCTTTTACGCAGCGCCACTCCCGGCTCCCATTCATTCGTCAATGGGATCAATGGCGAGGGAGCGAGAAGCCAGAGGAGCGAGACACTCAATCCTTACGACCCTCGCTGGGCCTCGGGCCTGTTTGTTTTCCCACGTTTTTTTCGAGGGCCTTGTTACGTTAAGGTGGAATCAGACGGCGCGTGAATCGGCGAGCTTGCTCGGCTCGCCCGGGTTCGGCGATTCGGCTTGGCGAGCACGACTCGACGATCCATGACCGATCAGACGGCGCGTGGATCGGCGAGCCTGCTCGGCTCGCCCGGGTTCGGCGATTCGGCTTGGCGGGCACGACTCGACGATCCACGACCGATCCAGACGGCACGTGAATCGGCGATTCGCGCGCAAAGATCGCCGATTCACGCGCCGTCTGATTCACCAAGCTGACCCACTTCTGGGGTGGCACGGAAATAGATCAGTGGGTGAAGCACGGGTAAACAAAGAAACAGATCTTCCTTCTTGTTGAGTTGAGGGTTCAGCTGTTCTCTCTGGAGCCTGTTCGTTCCTATTCCTCCCCTTGCGCAGCTTGCTGACCAGGGAGGCTGGATGGACCGCGAGCGGGCAAAGAGGACGGAGGGAAGGAGCGCGCGGTGAATCGGCGATGGGTGATGGCTAGAGCGCGAGCGAGTCGCGTACGAATGCATAATACGGTACTGCAAGAACGACCCCCCTGTCAGCAATCGACGCGTAAACGCCGCTAAACAATCCCGGTAAGTGGCGTGGCTCGCCGCGAGAACACCTCTCCTATGGCTCGTAATAAGCCGTGCGAGGCTCGTGCACGTAACGCTGCGGACGTTGCGGACGCTGGAGGATGCTCGGCGAAGGTGGAAGAAGGCGGAGGTGGCGGCGAAACGATCGGCGGGGAGGTAGGAAGCGAGTAGATGCGCGTAGAACCGAGGGAGGAGAGAGAAACGATGGGATGCAGGGGAGGTGTCGACGATCGTGTTGTCATTTCTCAACTGGTCTTACCGCCGCGCCGCGTTCCGTGGATGAGGCCATCTTCGTCGCCCGCTCACCCCCTCGCGCACGCCCTTTCTTCTCTTTCTCTTCTTTCCACTCACAGCGTTTCCAGCCGCCAACGACCGCCGCCTGTGTCTCGCGACAATACGATCGACGTAGGTTAGGGTGTTTCATATTTTAGGGGTAAAATTAAAATATTACATTGTTGTTTTACTTTGCTCGTGGGTTCCTATTAGCATAAAAAGAATGACTGACAAATTTTAGGAAGATTGAGTAATATTTAGAGGTTGCACACTTTGCACAGTAAATAATATGTAGTGGGTTAAGGAAACACGATTTCTAATGATAATTATTTTTATTCTCAAGTCCTTAAAAAAGAAACTAAACTTCAAAGAAGACTTAGACATAGATAAATTTATATTTTATTATTATTATTATTGTTCGCACCTATACAAATTCTGTAGCTTATTATTTTACCCACATAATATCTCAAAACATATAATGGACATTAACACCAATTTTAATATATAATAAACAATGACATTTGGAATACACACACCCATGTCCTAGCAGTATAGATACGTAATAGACATGGATAATGAACAAAATAACTTTTCGATACCCTAAAGTAACCTTTTCTTACTAACTTATGATTGTAATATAAACACTCCCTTTGCAAGTATGCTTTTTTTGTTAATCTGTAATTTGTCCTTTTTTTAAGTTATACTGATCGTTAACTTAGCACTTTTATGTGTCTCGTTAGTTACAATTTATAATTGAAGTTCAAAACAGGTTAGGTGATTGCGCACATCACTCGCGCATCGTTTCTCTGCAGCTCAGTTTACCCCGGTCACTTTGCCCCGAAAGTGTACTCAGTGGAAAATTAATTATTTAATAACGTTAGGATAAATGTTTTCTCAAACGCGTGCACATGTATGTTTATAAACTTGTTATAAACACGCAGAAAAATTTTGGAGTTAAAATAACACATTTAAGACTCATTTATCCAAAAAGCTAAATTGAAAAGAAGACCAATTGGAAGTCTCTAAACCTGCATTTTTAATTTTTTAAATGAATTTCCATTTTTCGATATCTGAATGTGCATAATTATCATTCTTATATTACACACATTGATTACGTCACCAAAATTTCTAAATATATTCTATTGTTAAAGAACAAATTAAGAAAGCTCATTTTACCCGGAGGTTCACTTTTCCCCGGCCTCCCCTACCAGTTCGCATTCGCGCGCGGGGAGAAGGAAAAGGTACGAGCAGTGCCTTAAAAGAATTTAAATTGGTATCTGCCGGATAAAGAGTCGGGAATTACTGTGAAATTCGTCGATCCTCGCCCACGCGCGTTTATTACCGAAATCTTTCTCCTTTCTCCTCGCGTTCCACCACCTCCTACGAGCTGTCCAACCTCCTCCCTTCTCGGCGAGGTTAGCGGTTTAGGTTAAGTTCGTGAGGGACGCGAGCCCTCTTATTTACTTTATCGGCCCGCGAAGATCGTATAGGCTCGATAAAGCATGCCCGCGACTCGCAGAGGATGCCTTCCTCCTCCTCCACCTCTCCTCTTCCCCAGCCTTGCCCCTTTCCAATCGACGAAAGTAAATTAACGCGAATTCGAGGTATTCGATTCCCTTTCCCCGCGTACTCCTTCCGCCTTCCACCGATCGGCAAAGGCAACGATCCCGCGATCAATCGCGCGCACATAAAGCGGATCGCATTCCGCGTCTACCGATATCTAGTCTTCGCGCAAAGTTCGCATCGTTGCACTTGGAAGCCGTCCTCGTTTTCGCCGTTTCGCGACACTTTTCCACGAGCGATTTTCAGCGACTATCCGGTTATTCAGCGGGATGGACGATCTTGATACCCGACTCACCGGCTAAACGTCACGGAGGAACGAAACGTTCGCAGCGTTTGTCCGCCGATTGCAGCGCGGTACATTGCCGGTTACGATCGTTATTTATGCAGCCGCCCACCCTTCCTCTGCTCCTATCATTCCACCCCTGAGGAAGGATCGACGAGTCGCGCGCGGCACCGCGTACCGATCCGCGTCCCTTAAATTCTGCCCACCTTTTTTTTCCCTCGTGTTCCCGCTGAACGATGGAGCTCGTCGAAACGCGCGAACGAGCCACGGAATGCAAACGGTCCCTCCGCTGAAAATCGAAGCCCACCGCGCGGGGATCGGGGGGCGGCTCGGTATTTCCACATTCACGAGTTGTCTCGGCATTTGAACTTGAGCGGTAAACTTGTCCAGCGTCGAAGGGATAACGTGCATCCACAGTCTACTTTTCGCTGGGTCCCGCGGAGGTGCGCGCGTGTGCGTGTGCGCACACCGCTGTCGTTATTGTCGCGGTCGAGTTGCTTCTTTTCCTCGGGGCCGTAGCTCGCGTCGGTGAAAAGAGGGAGAAGGGCCAGCGGTGAAATTTCAGCCAAACGCAGTGCTCGCGGCCGACTCGGCTGTAAAAAAGGGAACCCGCGCGCCTCTGCCTGCCGGCTCGCAACGTCGAATAAAGACGGCAAGAGGGATCGTCCTGCACAACCTCCGCGCCCTTCTCTCTCCCTCTCGATCGATCGATCGATCCGACGCTCCTTCTCTCCCGAGGACTGAGAACGGGGGACGAGGTTTCAGAGGAGTTGGATGGAAAAGAGGAAGAGACAAAGGGGGGAGATACTCGGAGGCGAGTCGGAGAGGGATGGGGAGAAGGGCCGTAGAAGGGGCCCCGACCTAAATGCGGGCCCAGGCGCGGGCGGGCCGTTGATATCGAATTTATCAGGTGTCGGGTTGCAACCGTTCATGCTCTGTCCTTAAGCACGCATCCGCGCCGTTTTGCCGGGCCAACGCGCCCGCAGTATCGCCGAAACTTCCATCCGATTTGCTACGCTCCGACCGACCTGGATCGTGTCCCCCGTTGCGTCGTCACCGTGCCTCGGCGCCGCGCGAATTTCCATTTCTCCCACTGCCCCATAGTGGCTCGAGTATATACTACATGCTAGCTGGACAAATTTTTTTTCGCGGGTTTGGGTTTATATGGGGTTGAAATTGTTAGAAAACAAACCTGATTTATATCGCAGTTTATTATTTCATTAAAAATATTAATAAAATAAAAATATGACTAATTCAATAAAGGAAAAGGAACAGAACGACAGTATTGTACTTTAAATATAATTATTAGTTATAACATTATGTCTGTTGCTGTAATTTCTGAGTTTTGAAGTTTAAAACCTGGTTTTCGAAATCAGTTTTCTCTGCATCGCTATTAAAATAGTGTTCTACTATATGTTCCACGTGACAAAGGTGGAATGTACGGAAAGTAGAGACTTTCTAGCTTTTTTTAATCAAATGATCGATTTGTATAAATTTGCAAAACTATGTTTTGTGAATTGTTTTCGAGTGCGACGCTCGGCAGGAGAGACAGCACAGTTGTTATATTTCAGACTCTATACGTAAATGCTCACAAAAATGCTCTGCTCACTAACCCCAGAAATAATTGAGTTGTTAACAAATAATTCCACTGAAACGCTTGATGAAGATGAGATATCACATTCTACTTAATGTTCTTCGGATGATTCAACTAGTGAATAAGATTAGCGTGTATTGTAATTAGCAAGAAATTAATAGTTATAAGACACGCTTATAGTTATAGTTAAACTATAATACTATCGTTTTGGTTCCTTTTCCTTTATTGAATTAGTAATATTTTTATTTTATTGATATTCTTAGTAAAATAATAAACTGTAATACGAATCAGGTTTGTTTTCTAACAATTTCAACCCCACATAAATACCGTGAAAAAATAATTTTGTCCAGCTAGCATGGAGTATCCTCGAACCACTGTGTGCCCGCCAGAGATGCGTTCGACGGAGGGCCACGGTTGTCATTCGCTATGCCTCGTTCCCGTGCCTCTCAGAGAAACAGTCGAGAGGGACTATAATCCGCGAGCTATCAAAGATCCAGGGCCTAGCTAGAAGTTGCTTAGGCGGAGCTCGCGGCGTCCTTCCTCTCGCCGGGTGCTGTCTCTTAAGGCGGTCTCTTACCAGCTGGACTGGATTCCCTCTTGTCCCGTCCTCCCTAGCCCATATTCCCCGGCTGGACGGAGAGGAGCTCTTTTGCCGTGGCTCGCCGTCAGTCTCGGCGAGTCGCTTCTGTTTTCAGACTCGAAGCACGCGATCCTCGTTCGCATGTGTAACCGGCACGACCACCGTCTTCGTTCGCGTTGTGTGTCGTCGTGGTTGTTCGTCCCTCCGTTCCTCCGTACCTTCGTTCCCTCCACGACAAAAGCGTGTTCGTCCAGCGCACAGCCATTAGGCCGTTGTACGCACCGTACCGCCACCAATACCGTTCTCCGCCGTTACGACCACCATCCTCTGTTCGCCACCACCACCACTCGGGCCACCAATTTCGCCAGAGCTCCCTCCGTTGCCGAAATTATTTCCACGGCTGCATTCGGCGAACCTGCCTCCGAGCCGAAACGTGGAAACTCGGCGATCCAGCTGCGGCACCCAGCGATATCAAACAGCTCGGTACAGCGATCGCGCGTTAATGGTCGTTGCTCTAACCCCGGGACGATTACGCTGAAAAGCTACCGCTCACGCGTCCCCAATTACCCGCGCGATTCCCGTAACGCGCCGAGCAATTGGAGCGAAACTATAAATTACGTCCCCCCCCCTAGGACCGTTACCGATCGAGTCCTCCGTTGCTCCGGACGTTAATAGGAACCCGTAGAGTCCGGGAATGATTAACGATCCCTCCGCGCGTTGCTTGTAGTCACCGTGACGATTTACATATTACGGGCCGCGTCTTAATTTGACAGCGAGAATTCTGGCGCCGCGTTTCTGGCCAGGGGACAGCCACCAACGGAGCCGATACCTCCGAGCGTGCGTACACCGTGGACAGCTGTACGCGGAGTCCGGCAAGGCTTTCCCTCGTTCCTACAACAAGATCACCGCGTACCCGGAATTAGAGATGCAGTCGGCCTTCGCGGAGAGGAGCGAAATGAAGCGATTCGTATGCGACTCGTGGAAGATATCGTACGCAGGACAGAGTGGCGGCCCCGCGCGCGGTGCTCCTTTTACCACTGGCATCGGGCAATGGGAACAGGAGAGGAGGAGAGAACGAGCTTGTGAACACGAAACTTGGACCTCCGCCGGGCCTCCTCTCCTTCTGGCGGTTCTGTCGCGCGCGGGCGGAAGTTCCTAGCCGGTCGTTATTACGAGACGTGGCTTCTTTCGTCCTCGTATCCGTCGCATCTCCGTTTGCTCTTTCGCGGCTCGCCGACTGGACGTGTGCCGTGCCCGGCATGCTTACGCGCGTAGAACCGCTGTCTTTCGAAATCCTCCGGGGGCTCCACGGAATTTCAATGCCCTCCCATTGAACTGGACGTGCCCGCCGGCAGCCTATTTCATTTCTATCGAGCGGTGACGATTTCCTCAGCGGCTTCCAGGGGCCAGCCAGCGAACGGAGGCCTTGGCGCAGTCGACGAAGCCACCGGATAGCCGTAAATTCGTTTTTGCTCGTTCTCCCCCTCTCGATTTTTTCCTCTCGCGCCGCGGTGCGATCGGTAATTTCCTCGCCGCTCCTTTACCTCCTGCCGCAACTCACCCCTCCCTGCGATGCCACGCTTAAACGTACATCGACTTTGCACGCGAGCATACTTCATCGAGGGGCAGACGGAAAAGGAGGCGAACGAAGCAGATAGAGCGAAGGGAGGGTAGGGAGGAGAGGCCTGAAAGGGTTGCGAGACCGGACACGCGTCGGTAGGAAAATACTCGTGAAATATAAGCTGCGACACCGGGGCGGGGGGGAGAACGAGATACGGATTAGGGTGCGGAGAGTGATTGGAAGAGAGAAGGAGGAAGGCGGAGATAGAGGAGGATGAGCGAAGATCGTTAAGGGGAGGAAATTACATCGGTGCTTCGGAGTTCATTGGATTCCTATTAGCAATAAAATCGGCCGCGGCACCGTGGACGAGCTGTTTTCAGCGATGGCCGGCCGACTACCTCGGTTCCTCCCTCGGGTGTCCTTCTTCTTTTAAGTAGCGAGCGAACGATAGCGTGCGGCGAGATCGGATTGAGACCATGCGCAATGGGACGCAAACCGGATCATCGGAATCACGCGGATTTAACGATCTTAAATCACCGCGGATGCGTGCTCGTTGGTTATCCTCGGTTGCGCTGTTCGAGGGTGACGGGGTGGAAATTTGGGGAATCGTTGTCGGAGGGATGGTACTTGGCGGGTGTTGCTAATAAAGCGGCCTTTAGACGTTCAATATTATTGTGCATTATTCAATATGATTAATAATTATATAATATTTCATATTGCATAATAATGTTGACCGGGTGTGTATCATTTTGGAAGGTTGCACAATAATATTGAAAGGTTGTACAATATATTGTGGAAATGAAGAAGTAAATCGGCCCCTAGACGCGCAAAGTATTGTGCAATATTCATATTGTATATGTTCGTCCACTCAAACTTTCCGTTTGTCCACCTTGAAGAATCGAATTATTAATAAAAAAATCATAAACCACCTAAAAGGAATTGGAAACCGTTAATAGTTCGAGAGTGCGCTGATGATTTTTTTTTTAATTTAATCATAACTTCTCTTTGAAGGGGGACAAACGAAAATGTGTATTGAACAAACGTGGACAAACGAATGCCATGGATTTTTTCTAAAACAATCACATTTCGGGGTGCCAACTTCGCAGACCTCAGTTTTGGACCAGAGTCGGCAGGCTTAGGATTAGTCGACCAGAAAGTGGCCCGGACTAGGAGAGCTCGCGGCACGCGAACGGTGCTCGACTTGATCGCGGTCGGCGGCTGGCACGATTAAGATCGCCGGGGCGGCAATTTCGAAACTAATAGCGTTGCCTCTCGAGAAAGTCGGAAAGAGGGACAGAGGCGCGCGGTGAGATTGAAAAGACCGACTCGGCCGCGGCCGCTCGAAAGCATCTCGATGGTATTCAGAAGCCGGGTCGTTCTCTTCGAATGCGGAGGTTAAGAGGGACGGGGGATTGGGACAGCGGCGGAGACGGGGAGGACGGTGGCGGCACGGCGCGGCGCGGCGGCCGGGAGGACGATCTCGGAGGCGCAGGACGAAAGAACGAGGAACGAGGAACAAGAAGAAACTGGAAGAGAAAAAGAGAGACGGCCGGGGTGAGGTTGCTCTCTGCGGTTTAAGCCGTGCATACGTAATATCTGATTCTACGTCCGAGGGAGCAGGGCCCGCGATTGTCCTCGTGGTTGTGCGCGTTGTCGGGAAGCAAGACGGGAAGCGCCGCGGGGATCCGATTGAGACGAAGACGAAAGATCTCGGAGCTTGCGGGAGGAGAGGCCGCAGCCACGGATAAAGGACCCCAGATAGAGAGAGGCTAAGAAAAAGACGTAGAGCGGACCGATCCGTGGAGAGGAGGACGGGCAGAAAAAGACGGAGCAACAAACGGAGGGTGGGACGGAGAGGAGCGGCGGACAAAGAGGCAGCCAGCAACGAGGAAGGCGTATAACCACGGGGAGGGTGATTGTTTTACCGGTGACATGATAATACTTAGCTCGGGAGTATTTAAGGGGTTACCTACCATCAGGAGGTAGAAAAAGAATCGAATCTTTGGGAATTTATTTCAGAAAGTACACGCATATTTTTATGCAATGGCTTTTGTATTCAGATGAAGGACACTTTAATAGATTATTATATTATGTTTTGTTATAAAAATATTTAGTTATTGCAGAATTACAACTGATTTCCCGGAAGCTGTTTTTAGAAACACGTTTTGCGGTGACCAACATTATTCGGAACTGGGTTATCTGAAATAAAGAAACGAAGATGATTTAGTTAGTCCAATAGTTTATCTAGTCTTTAATCGTTCCGTTTTATAAAATATTAATCTGGGACAAAATGGCAGATGTTTAAAGTGAAATGATCGATTTTCTTAGAAAACACTCATTTTTCATCCATCAAACAGAAACTATGCATTGGAAAAACAAATGCTTCGATTAAAGACTAGATTTGAATACCTAGAATAAACCTAAAAAGTTTCAGAAAAATTGGTGAAGCGGTTTTGGAGAAATCGTGGTCACCGTTCTAAAAACAGCTTCTGGGAAATCAGTTGTAATTTCGCAATAACAAAATATTTTTACACCAAAACATAATATAATAACCTGTTAAAGTGTCCCTCATTTGAATAGAAAAACCATTGCATAAAAATATGCGTGTACTTTCTGCCATAAATTCCCAAAGAATCGATTCTTTTCCTACCTCCTGACGGTAGGTAACCCCTTAGGAGAGGTCGAGGAGTCGCTCGACGTCCACTCGAGGAAGCATCGAACGCGGGGGGGAGAAACGGGGCGAAAAATGGGACATATACCTGGGGTACGATGACGTCCAGGGCGAATCTTTTTCCCTGGTCCGTCGTCATCGTCGTCGGCGTCGTCGTCCGAGCGGCAGGGGAAAAAGAGAGCAAAGGGGTAGGAGTAGTGGGAGGTGGTTCTGAAAGAAGGTAGAAGGGGGAGGAAAGAGTAACCGAGAGGATCTGGCGGCGGCAGCGACGGCGCAACCTATTGTCCTCGTGTCCACAGCCTTTTTCAATTCAAATTGAAGCCGCAAAAAAAGCGCGGAGCGCGCACACACACGGTTCGGGCACAGAACGCGAAAGCCGGTCCCCCTCGTTCCTTCGATACAGAAGGAAAGGGACCACTCTTCTTCCTTCGCTCAGGCTTCTTCTCGTTCTTTCGTCTACGTCGCACGGGGGCTGATTCTATCTGACCGTAAATATCACCAACACAGCCGCGGCCAGCGCGCAAACCCTGCGCCGCACACAGGCGCCCGCGGGTCCTCTTTACACTCGAATATACGAGAGCATCGTTGGGAGAAGAGTACTAGAAACGACAGACGAAAAGATCCTTTTCTTCTCCCCCGCCCGACGCCGCAGGCATCGCGCTGGTCGCGTACTTTGCCTGGAATCAGATCGGGCCGCGGAGCGTCTCCGTTTGACATTCAAAGAATATGGGGAAAGGCCGGTGCCGGCCCACGGACTGGTCCGAAATCGGCAGCTTGGATCGGACTCGCCGGGCCTCTTCCGTTAAGCGGCCGCGCGAGTTGCCGAAGAAATACGCGGAATTCGTCGCGTCGCATCGCGTCGGCTCGTTGCGCTCCGAGCGCATGTATTTTTCGCCTTCGCCGTGAGAATCGACAAGATCCCCGATAATTCTCCGGGCTCGTTTGTAGTCGGCTCCTCGTGGGCCGGTCGCGAGCCTCTCGCGGAGGATAATTTAAATCTTCCGACGAGAACCTCCGCACCTTTCCTCCGTTGGTATCGTGCTCCCTGCCCGTCGATCGATTTAGAGTTCCACGATTCTCCCCTTTCATTCATTTCGCACGGCACACCACCCCGAGCCCCTTTCTTTGCCGGCGAGCGTCGCGTGATTTACAGGACGCCTGCACGGCTGAGGTATCGTAAAAGAATGACGGCCGTAGTAATAATTGTAATTTATGCGATTAACTCCGGAACCGGTACGTCGTACCTGCGGAGCAACTACCCCTGACCTGCATTAAGTCTATAAATCACGCATTCTTCCTTTTACTAGTCCTGCACGTGAAGAGTATCTTAATTATTCGTTTTGGTTATTATTTTTAGTTATTATTAGTAACACTCTTTATCCATTTTGCTTCCAGGTAAGAGACTCGATTCGCTAGCATGCGCCAATTACGTACCACCGATCGACGAGCGTTCACTGCAAAGTCGAGAGAGATGTAAGTAGCTACTTATTCCACGTCGATTGTCGAAATATTCCGTGCCGTGACGGCGGAAGCTGTGCGCGAGGCATATTACCTACCTACGTCAGAGGTACAAACTCAGCCGAAACACGCGAGGGGAAACGTCTGGCTAATTGACGAGGCAAAGTAATCTCAGGAGCGAATCTCCGCTCTCGGCCGGCTAGAGCTGCCGCAATTCGGATAATCAGCTACAGTGGTCCCCGGATTATTGACATGCTTTTTCCCCCGGATCATCGGGAAACACCTACCCACCCCACAGTTCTGCTTCCTCGGTGCGAGCGAGGACCTTCGGTCACGGGTAGACCGCCCGTTGACTGCCGAGAGCAATGAAACCGTTGGGTCGGATAAAATACCAAGTAGAGGAAAATAAAATGTTCATGTTTTTGATAAATGTTGATGAAAGTATTACTAATGGATTCTTTAGGATTTCCCAATGAAAAGGAGTTCAAATATCGAGAAATTTGGTCCATTTTTAGTGAACGTCACTACGTTGACTAAATCTTGTAATTCGCACACTGGAAAGTGTCTCCTTTTTAAAATTATTACACACTATCTAATAATGCAGAAGAGAATTTAAATGGAGAATGTCAACCACTTCACCAAATTGTAAAGTGTTCGCTGAAGATTGCTTAAATGCAGCCTTCAGGGGAAATTGCCTGGATGTTTAGCACCTGTGTATTTGATTTGGCAGTAACCAGTTCCTTTGAAAAATGGACCGAATTGCTTCGCGTTTGGACTCATTTTCGTCGACATAAACTCACCAATCCATCGGTAATACTCCCATCGAAGTGTAATCAGTAATATGAAAATTTTCATATTCAATACTGAATCTCAATTCGCCGTCGACCGATGCTCTCTCGCTGGTGCGCTATTTCACTCACTCTCGGTTTGCGTCGTTTAGTCCCCTTGTCAGACGGTTCGGGCGAGGGTCCTGACAGGGGTCAGTTTATTAGGCGCAAACTACTTCCCCTGCCCCGGTTTATGGAGAATTCCCCGGTCTCGATAATCCGGGGACCACTGTATTCCGCTATTGACCGATCGGCTGGACCGAGCCAGTCGAACGAGGAGAGGGCTGGCTAGCCCACTCGGAGCCTCGAAACCGGCGATGCAAAAGCGGTGGCAGGGATTAGTTTGAAGCGGCTGGAGTCGAGGCGCGGCCCTTTTGCCCGCGGTAACGACCGGTGCTCCCGATGTCACTTTGCGAGAAACGCAATGATCGGTCCTGGGAGCCACAGGGTTGGGCCCGTTGAAAGAATTATGGGTAGCGGCGCGGGGTCCCGCGAGCAATCTTTGTCTCACCCCGTGAGATCGGGGGACAAGAGCCGGCAGAAGCAGCGGCAGTTGGTTCGTTTGCTTTCGCAAGCCTTCCTTCCAGCTCCATCCCTCGGAGCCTGAGGCCCGCAGCGGATACTTTAAGGCGGTGCCGCGAGCACCGAAAAGAGGGTCCTCGATCGCGGATCGTCGGGGCCCGCTGGTCCTCGCTTTGCATTTGTTTCGGCGATCGGGCCCCGGCTGCTGGGGCCCGTTTCCCCTTTCAGCTGTCTTCCACCGTAGGTCTTTGCCATTCCTCCTGTGCTCCCCTTTTTCCGCTGCCGCGCGCACTGTTCCTCCTCCCTCATTCTTCTTCCCTCTATCTTCGCGTTCCTCCTCGTTCCCTCCGCGCGGCCCGACAGCCACGTCAGTCTCTAAATTACCCTGCGGTGAGCTGGGCCCGGCCGGGCCAGAACCAGCCAGAACGAGCCAGAACGGGGCCACGGCAGGCCCCTCGGCGGCCGTGTGTCTATCGGCTGCCAGCGACGGCCAGCGAGGGACGAAGAGCAATGCGTTTCGGCCTTCCGTGTACCCTCCCTTAATTGATAACTGATATCTCGGATCTTCGGACAGTTTTCGGTTTGAGAGCGGAGCGGGCCAGCCGCTGGCCTCGACATCGGGAGCAACGGGAGGAAACGCACGGCTGATGGAGGACTCTTCTCCTCGTTGCCTCTTCCCCTCTTTCCACGGATTCACGAACTGTCTCGTTTCTTCCTCTCGTTCCCTTTTTCCATCTACCCTCCGTCCTTTCTCTCCCTTTTTCTTCTTCTTCCGGCGTTCTTTCTTCGGCCACCGAGCCCTGCCCTCCTCCCTTTTACTCGTCCGTTTCGGGGCCAGCCGATCAGCAGCCGAGAGCAACAAGGACAACGCGGAGAGGAGTATCGCGGAGGGAACGAGTCGTGCAGAGAGGCAGGCGGACGCGCCGCGCCGACTGTCGCGCGCCTTTTTTTTTTCCTCCTCTTCTTCTTCTGCCGCTGCTGCAACTTGTGCTGCTTCTGCCGCTACCGCTGCTCCAGCAGCCGCCGCTTCTGTTGCCGCTATCTTCCTTCGTTCTTCCCTGCTTCGCTCGTCTTCCTCCTCCTGCGTTCTTTTTTCTCAGTTTTCTGACTCCGCGGGGACTTATAAGGCGATTCTTCGCGTTCCGCCCGAAAAAAATCCGAGTTGCGCTCTCCCGCGCGTTAACATCCCCGGCCATCTTTGCCGGGGATCTGGAATAACGTCCGGGGTGACGGCGACGTCAGTGACTTTCGCTGGGCCCGGCCGTGCGGCGTGCCCGCGGATCTTCCCTACGTAATGGAGAGCGAGAGGTGTAACGAGGATACCTCGATGTTGCCGCTTGGCGTGGAGCCAGCACCGGTGATTATCGTGGCTCGGATTACATCTTCTTGCGCTTTCTTTCGGTTGCCGGATAGGACGCTGCTCGTGGAAACGAACGCTCCGTTCTTCCGATAAGGAGCATAATGGAAAATTAGGTATGCGGGGCCCGGCCGGATCGGGACGGGCCCGAGTCAGCACGGGACCGTTCCCTACGTAGAAAGTTTCGATCATAGAGTACGTGCAAAGTACAGGGTACCGGAGACAATGCATCCGACGCGTAATGACTGGGTTAATGGGAAAAACAATGTGCAAACAAGGCGCTGCGTTGAAGATAAGAGAAAGATGATAAGAGGACCGCGGGACAGGATGGCCGGAGTCTTTCGATTTAATGATATCGCCGCGGATACTCGTAGCGCACGGCACCGAGTCATCGGGGCCCCGCAATAACTCTCGGGAATACTATTCGACGAATACATTATATGCGCGATAGTGACGTGAACACGGGTATTACTATTAAAAGCTGACTTTACTCCTCCACCCGCTGCGCCGGATGGGCGAGCACCGTTCGTTCATAGGAAATCAATTTCCCTGATTACACCGACCGCGGAGAGTAATCGCGACGGTGATCGTCGTAATAAAAGCTGCCCACGGTGACACGGTGCCTATCGTCCCGGTGCGTTCAACCTCGCCGTCCCCCGGGGAGGGCTTCTTTTTCGGTGCGCTCGATCCTGGCGGAGGTGACGCGGCGATAGCTGTCGACCAGGATCACTCCGGCTCGCTCGCAGCCCCTCTGTCCCTCTTTCTTTCGCTGTCGCTCCGCCCGCCTCCCCGGAGGCAGAGGGAACTCGGGTATATACGAGCTTGCTCCCGCGAATCTCAATTGTTCGCGAAGGGGTAGGGGTTGGGACTCCGTACGTGGCCCGCGAGGCCGGATGTTTGACCGTGCAACAATAGAGGGTGATAAATGTGCACGTCAAGGGCCGCGGAGAGGGCTCCTTCTTCCACGAGCCGGTGCCCGACGAACCTTCTAGCCTCCTCCTCGCAGCGTTGCCACGGGATCACAGCCAGCCCCGGCTATCTCCATCTTGAAACGGGATACGCGGACGCCCGCGCATTCTAATGCCGCTGCTTTCGGAGGGATCCTCCTGTCCGTCGCAGGTAGAACCCAGGAATATCTCTGTATTCCAGAGGGCTGGGCTTCGTAAGTTTCGGGTGCGTGCAGGGTCGAGGGACCAGCAACTTCATCCGCGTTGTCGTCGACGGTGGCTGTCGGGCGACGAAACAATCTTCTTGGAAAGTCTATTTGGTTCACGGTTCTGGACGATCATCCCTTCGGAATGGGGATCGCGAAACGATTAACGCAGCTTCTTCGCTTGCCACTGTTAGGAATAGCATCCTCCAGGGTCTCAATGAGATTCATCGATGGGTCATTCCACGCGAAGTCGGACACTTTTCGGAGTAACATTTCGGATTTTGGCGCAACTTAGATATGTTGTAGTATAAAATTCACCTTTTGGATGCTTACAGTGCAGCTATAAGAGTATCTAATAAAAATTATTTCATTTAATAAAAACGAATATTTTACCATTTATTTAGTAATTGTTCTAAACAAATGCAATTTTAGAGTTGAAGGCACCTTTTTAAAAATTTGGAAAAAATAGGAGGATAAATCCCTGTTTTTCCTCTTTATTAACAATTACTAAATAAATGGTCAAATAATCGTTTTTATTAAGTGAAATAATTTTTATTAGGTACTCTAATATCTGCACTGTAATAATAACTGACAGTTATAACTTTTGGAAAAATAGTAAACACTATTTCAAAGAGGTGCAACATCCACAATTTTTGACATTTCGAAAAATCCTTCGAGATATGTTTATACACCCCTAAAGACTACAACATATCCAAGTTGCGCCAAAATCCGAAATGTTACTCCGAAAAGTGTCCGACTTCGCGTGGAATGACCCCGATAAGAGGAGCTCGTCCGAGTTTCCGAGAAAAGCAGGATCGCGACCAGTTGCGTGAATCTGATTAAGTGGAAAGTATAGCAGTCTGCCGAGCGGTAATATTACCGCCTAGGCCATGCTATTGCTCGATAAACTCGGGTACATGGGGTACGACGGGGAGTAGGGTATCGGTTACTCTGTAACGACCACTACGTCGTCTATAGGCACGCCTCATAATCACATTCGTTCGGGCGTGACAGCGTGACAGCCTGACAGCGTCTCGTATGAATACAAGGGTGGAGGAGCATTGACGCTGAGAGGAGCGACTAGGTCTGTTAAATTTCAGGTTACAAACTTATGAAGCCGTAAAGGTTAACTCGTACGCTTCTCGGGATTCATCCGATGTCACTGTGGGCGAACGCAGCGAGGGAAGAGCATCGCTAACGAGTAGCTATCGGACGGTGGCGGCTCGCCCGCTGATTCCAAAGCAATTACACGCCCGGCCGTAGCGAAGTTTTATTCGGGCGGATTTTTCGCGACGAGTCTTTCGAAGCGGGCAAAAGAAACGCGGCAACGCCACGCCGCAATTAGTCTTCCAACGCGTTCTAACGACGCCCCTTTGTATCGTAAGCGGAGAGGATCCTCCTATCGTTAGCGTTTTATTTTCTGCCGCTGCTGCGGGCTCGTTTTCTCGAGAAGGACAAATTGCGTTAATTAATGAAGTCGAGTGGCCAGCCGCGGCTCGTACAGAACAACGGTCATCCCCGTGGCCGATAGTATTGCGACCGCGCTAATCGAAGGGACGATTATGTTTTACGACCTATAATAAGAGATTAGTTTTTTCCGCAGACCCGCCACCGGTTCGCTCGCAGGATTACACGCGCCTGGGCAAAGAACCATCGCGAGTTCTGCTCGGATAGTTCCCAGCTATTCCCTTTTTCCTCTCCCGCCTCTTCGCGCGCCCCTCTTTGGCTAGATATCTCGCTCGGCCCGTTAAAGGGGGGGATTTAAACGCGATGGTTAGGCGTACATCTCGCGTGATTCAGGCTGACGATAGCGGATAGCCAGTGTCAACGTGAAATCTTACAGAGACTTGTGCTAGGTGGAGAGGACGGCAGAGATTTCTTCTTTCTCGTCGTGGTCTCATGTTTTCGCGAGAAAATCGGGCTTTCTCGAAATCAGGCGCACGCTTCGCTCCTCTGAAGAGCACCCTTCGAGAATAATATCGCGAATGCCGCATCCGGAAGCTGCCGAGGTGCGTGTCGCTAATGGCAATGTCCACGCAGGGAACATCGGGGCGTGGGTGTCGATGGTCGCAGTTCATTGAAAATTCCAGCCTGTCCCCGGAGTCCCGTTAGAACCTCGCCAGGAGGGCTAC
The DNA here is from genome assembly GCF_050908995.1 of Andrena cerasifolii. Taxonomy (NCBI): domain Eukaryota; kingdom Metazoa; phylum Arthropoda; class Insecta; order Hymenoptera; family Andrenidae; genus Andrena; species Andrena cerasifolii. Next base: position 8,499,674 of record NC_135124.1, on the reverse strand, counting down.
CGTCGTCGGTCTCCAGCGACGAATTATTTATTTTATTTTATTTTATTTTTATTTTATTTATACAGATGACTCCTTTTATATACAAAGGTTTACAAAGTGTTGTCAGAAAATAATTGAATGGGACGCTATTCAGACGCTATAATTACAGAAAACGCTCAGGTTGCTTTCGACTGACCTCCCATAGGCAAAGCCACGTTGTTCGTGGCATACGAGGTTACAGACTAAGGAGGAAAGTCTAGAGGTAACGATGCTCTCGAATAGATTAGACATAGCATTTAGAACAGAGATCAGCCTAAAGTTGCATACATTTGACGAGTCACCAGACTTAAGAATAGGAGTTACAAGGCTAGATTTCAAGAACAGTTAGGTGATGGTAGATGTATGCGTGCACTCTAACCCGGTATAGACACCGATATACACACGACTAGGTATGCGCAGCTCTATCAGTTGCGTGTCACTACCCGATGCAAAACTAGCCGAACCGCGGAGAAAATGAAAGTCAATGTATCGGCGACAGTCGATTAACCGAATGATTTCGAAAAACGTTAAAATTCACTTGAGTAGATTATCGCAGAGGCCCATGAGCAGGGGAACATTAAAGAGCGCAAGAAGCCCAAGAAGTACCTAGCTCTTTGGTTGAAAAGGACGCAGAAAAACCGCACAAAGATTAAAATTAGCAAAGACACAGTGCGTCTGTCCGTGTTGACTACCTACGTTATTCGTAGTTAACTTTACCGGAGGCACGCGCTACCGCTTGATTTTCACCTACAGATTACTCAATCCCCGAGGACCCTCGGTGTCCCGGGGACTCGCGCTGCGTCCAGAAGCTCAGCGTTTTCGCGCCGCTGCCCTAGACAAACATCTATTCCTGGAACGGTCGGGGACACCTTCTGGCCGGCCGGTGGAGCGTTCCTCTAGCGAAATGTAAACGTCAGGGGAAGTTAAACGGCTTCTGCCTCGTGAATGCTAAGCAGCCATCTCCCGGCGTCGCATAGTTTCCCTTTACCGTTGTTCTTTTATCTGGGATCGTTGGTGATCGGCGGATACCCGGGGATAATCAGCCATCGGAGGGCAGAGCCAAGTGACCCTAGCGTTACACTTTCGCGATCGGAGCGGCGGGGGACGTAGCCAGGCCTCGAAACGCTCGAACAATAAAGCGAGGGACCGGTAGAAATGAGCAGGAGGAGGAATGAGATACGGCTGGGCGGGCGGGAAAGAGAGAGAGAGAGAGAGAACCAGAGCATCGGTATTAATTACACGGCGCGCGTCCGGCTCCCTAGGCCACCTACGGTTACCCGCTTTGCATAATACGTATATACACTTACGGTAAGGGTGGCGAGGGAGGACGCGAGCGAAGGTACAGCCGAGGAGGCGAACGGGAGGAGGAGATGAGGCAGATGGAGGAGGTGAAGAAGGCGGAGAAGAGGAGCCGACGAAGTGTAAGGCAAAGACGAAGAGGAACGTTCGAAGGGAGGAGCAGGCGGGAGAGGATCTGGCGCGGATCGAGGATCGAGGATCGAAAACGAGGAACGGCGAGGAACGCGTTCCATTCCCACTCGGTCGGAACCGGAATCGCCCTCTCTTTCTTCCTCGCTCGGAGGGCTCGTCCTCTCCTCTGTCCTCCTTTCCTCCTTTCTTCCTCTCTTTCTTTCTCTTTCGTCGGGTCGAAGCGCGCCTGATTATTTAGGCAGCGAATGTTTAATCGAAGCATTGTATCGGCAGGACCAGCGCTGCTGGCTGCTCGGTTGCCTGGTTCCTCTCCTTGTGTTTAGCCAAAGAGACACTCCGCCTCCCCCCAGCCCCGCCTGCATCTTCCTCACCCTTTCTCTCTTTCTCCTTGCTCTTTGTCTCTCTCGCCACCGCCGCCGCTTCAACTGCCACCTTCGACTCCACCACCACCACCACCACCATCACCTCATCCTCTTTACGTTTATTCGTTTATTTGCTGGTGGCTGATACCTCATTACCGCGACAGATCCACCGATAAGCGCACCGTTCTCGGAAACACACAATGCGCCCCTCCCTCCTCCAGCCTGCTGCCGCGGCAGCAGCAGCTACTTCTGCTGCCGTCGAGAAAGAGAGGGAAGGAAAGGAGGCGAGGTGGCGGCATCAGGAGCACAATCCGCAGACCCGCGCATCCTTGCCCTTTCCAACATCCTTCGCCACGTCTTCGCTCTTTGTCTTCTGCCTCTGCGTTCCCTGTCTTTTCCTTTCTTTCGTTCTTTCCCCCATCTCGGTCGCTCTCTCTCTCTCTCTCTCTGGCCCCGCTCGTCGTAGACATTACTGGGAAAATAGATATCAACGCGGGGGCCCCTCTGTCGTGCATTCGCCTCCGCCTCCCTTTCCGTTCCACCCGGAGGGGTGGAATTGCCGTCGCCGGAGTATAACTCCATTCGACGTTACGTTCGAAGCCCGCCTCGGCTTTATCGCTCTATCGAGAGCTCGCGAATCCAATTCCCATTTAGGTATAGTGGCCCTATGAACCTCGCTTATTCCGCCACTTTGCCGATAGTCGATTGGCGCAGGTATCTCCGGAACACCGCACCCTCGCTCGAGCGAAGAGGCCTCGACACTCGTAGCGGTTACGCGCGATCCGAAATTGAGCTCGCTATCGGTCCAGATCTGCATTCGGATAGACACGCGGGCCAACGAGAACGCCACCTTTCCATTCACCACCGATCTCGATAGGATTTAATCAACCGTCACGCCTATTTTTACCTCGGAATCTCCTCAGCGTTTCCATTTATCAAGAATGTCCTTCGTTCTTCTGGAGAACGCTTGTACCTATTAGCCGGCTCGTATGTATGCAGATACGCCCGCTGACGCAAGAATCCGCATCCACCGAAATTCGAACTCCCCGATTCCCTGTCATCCGCATTTTCGATTGTCATTTTGATTGGCGCCGACTGGTTTCGATCTCCGCCCGAATACATTATGCAAATGTTATACAATTCCCGCGGATTGTTTGAGCCGAATCTCCGCGTCGGCCAGCTCGTAAAGTACAAGAAAAAGCGAGCGGGCCGCTCGAACGGGTGAGATCGTTCGGTATCGTATTTCGAAATTCGAACAGTCAGTTTTGATTTCGAAACGCGTTTAATCGTGTCACGTGTCGCCGAGCCGTTCGACCGCGGAGGCAGTAGGTAGCCCGAGAGATCGCGTCGAACGTATTGCGCGCAAAACGAATGGGAAGGAATTGTTGTATACCAACGCCAATTAAATATATTTTTCTATAGTTTTAGTCATTCGTTTACAGATAGTAAATCTCTCTACAGATAGCTCGTTCTGTAGATAGCAATAGCAAATATTATTATTATTTTTATTATTATTATTATTATTAACGGGTATAACTCTTTAAATACAATTATTACAAACATAAGAAGAAATAAGAAAAACTTAATACTAGGTTACAAGTCGTTGCACTTAACGTTGATTACGCTTACAAATATATACATATATACAAAGTGTACAAACTAGTGTCACCCCTGACCGCCTTCAAGATACCTAAAGGATCTGTCAGTTATGAAGGATGCCAGGGATCCAGAGAAAAGGTAAAGAGAGCGAGACTCTATTAAGTTTGTCGAAGCAATTACAACTCCGAGTAACTGGATCCAGATTACCAATATTGGTCCTGTACCGTCTTGCATAGAATAGACGGCTCTGACGAAGAGCACTCCCTGAGACATAAAAATTCACGCTTCCTAGCAGGCTCGGACACTTTATGCGGCCATTAATTAAATTGTACAGGAATACAAGATCGCTGGTTGTCCTGCGAACTTCCAGTGTCGTCATGTTCAACTGAGTTGCTATATCTGTATAGTCGTGAGACAAAATACTCAGAGGCTTCCCTAACTGGTAAGATGCAAATATCCTAAATTTGTTTCAAATCCCTTTCAACCCCCATTTTCTCTCTTTACTCTTGTTTCGAACAGTCTCGGCATAATAGTCTAGCTCTAAAATCTATTAAGCTGTATTTCGCTTAAGTTTCCGTAAATTGTATTTTTCTATTATTGTATAAAACAAATGGAAATATCATAATTACGGAATACAACAGAATCGGTGTACATAAATGGCGAGGGAAAAATGGCTCGAAGACGGAGGGGGTGCAGAAGGGGCAAGGGGGCAGGGGGAGGGGCGAGGAAGAGTCGGTGTATAGAGGAAAGGGTGAGGGGGAGGAGATGGAGGGGGTTGGACATTATTTATCGATAGCAATGAAAAGGTGGCGGTCGACGCTTGATGCCGGAGGCTCATTATTCAGATTAACGTTACGCGCCTTTTTTCGCCGGCCAATACGCCGGTGAATATTACTCTATAAATCATGGACGTCACAGTGCTAAAGACCCAAAGAAAGGAGGGTCCTTGAGATTTTTCAAATCATCTGGCTTGATGAATGCAACATCGTTCCTCGGGCCACGAACTCGCCCCGCTCGTGGAACAGAGCGCGCACCGGAAAACATTAGCATCGGCTACCAACGCGTTGCATTAGCATCGGTTAAAATGGTAATGGTAATACAATACATCGATCGAGCACGGTGGAGAGGTTTACGGACACGGCAGGCGTTCAGCCAGGGTACAGAGGACGGGGTAAAGTATACCGACGCGCGCCGGTCAACGCGCTCCGAACTGTTGGGCGCTGATTAAGAGGGGATTCTCGTCCAACAGCCCCAAAAGTAACTGATATTCAAGAATTTTCTTTTAAAAAACTGTTGGTCATACTGGATTAAGCTCTTCAATGCTTGAATATCCCCATGAAAGTTGGTTTAAAACGTTCATAAAGGATAAGAGTTTCAGAATCATCAGAAAAATAAAATGTATATTTTGAAGCTGAAACAGTCCACTACCCCCTTAAGGGGCGGCTCCATTACAGCATCCTCCTTGGACGCTGTTTCCACGTGTGTATTAACTGGCGGCAATCGAGGTCGCACGGCTCCTTTCGGGGGCGAATCCTCGGAAGCGCGAAAACACTTGTAAGCGGGGCGGGTTGCTCGAGGGACTCGCCCCGGTACTCCTCGGCCCATTATATCGGCGTAGGCGCGGGGTTGCCTCCGACACCGTGGGATATTAGCGTCGAAAGTCGCTGGACGCAGTAAATAAACGTTCCAGCGTGGCGCATTATGCGGTAGAAAACTTTGTTCCTGGCCGAAATATGCGGGGCAGAGGAGCTGGCGCTCCGGTGCTCTCCCCGGTAATCGAGATTTATATCCCGATTACGAGCAGGGGGAGGGGCAGCCGGGTAACGAGGAACATTCTCGTCCGGCCCTTAACATAGTTAGCATTAGTCGTACTCGCCGGGGCAAAGAGAGAAAACGAAGAAACGGGAGAGGAGCTAAGGGAGATAGTGCCGGCCGGGCGAAACGTAGGCTCCGCGGCGGGGATAAAATAGAGTCAGTCGTGTGTGCAGCGTCGGTAATTTTCATTTAACGCTGGCACAGTGAGCTCGCAGATGGGGCCGCGTAAATGAAAGTGCCTGGAGCCAGGAGAGTGACCAAAGGGGGAGCGTGGAATCGAGGGAGGAAAACGAATCACGGGTGTCTTTTGTCCGCGACTCACTGGGTCACCATTTATAGACGTATTCATCTGCCTCGTGACTGGGAGCCGGAGAACGGATAGCGGTAGCCCACGGAGGGCAGCAGGACGTCGCCCAAGCGTGGGATAAATATCTAGGGTCTGTGTTTCGTTTAATTAGCATCGGTATACCAGCACGCTCGCACTCGCGTACGAATGCCCGCAGTACGTGCAACCCGGGCGACGTGGCTACGTAGGGGCGATCGTGTTGGTGCATCGAGTGGGTGGGGAAGGAGAGCTCGAGTCGCGGACGTAAGGACGTAAGGACGTTGTAGGAGAGCGAACGGGAAAGGGGAGGACGGGGGTACCGTGGACAGGAAGGTGGGGACGGAGGGAGGCAGAAAAAGAGATTGGGAGTAGGAGGAGGAGAATCAGAGTTGGACGGACACGTTGACGAGGCACGGTAGTACCTCGAGGACTAATTAAATAAATCCGGGAGCGGCTCCTCGGGCTGCGATCGCGACCGTAACCACCACGACGATGGTTAGGGTCGTCGTTGCGGAGGCGTCTCGGGTCAAGCAGAAGGTCAGCGCGCCGGCGGTCCATCTTCTCCTCCCTCCTCGTCTTCTGCTTCATCACCGTCGCCGTCGCCCCGCTGCTCCTCTTTTCGTGACGAGGCTAGCGCCCCTCGTGTCGCAGATTACCCACCGTCCTAGCTAGTCATGCTAATTTATGCGACGACCGAGCGCCGTAACGATCGCTTTCCTCCGTCCGGAACTCGATCTCGAGAAATGCAACGGGCTCCCTGTTGCCGATTAGCGCGCCGAGACCGGCGTGTATTTGTTGCTCGAGCCCCGGAGATATTATCGGGAAAGCGTCTGGCGGACAGAGAAAGACCCAACGACGCGGCGCGCCAGCGGAACGCGTTTCCAGACAAAACCACGCGGTGCTCGTCGACTGGACGACGCACCCGCGAACACGTCGCCCCGACTTCCAGCGGACCTCCAATGGAGAAGCTTCGGTCGGGGATACCCGATGCACGACTAGATAGAGCCTCTAAACCGCCTCTCGGTACGTACACCTTGCCGTTAGCAGGCGATATTAGTCTAGGTGGCAGCTGTTGGTGAGAGCCTCTGCTTGTAACCAATCAACGTAGTCGGTCTCTCTTCGACGGCGCTTCCCTTCTCGGTCTCGTCGTTCATCATCCGCCACTTGGGCGTCTGAAGTCTCTCCTCTCGCTCGCGGATGGGGCACGAGCTTCGACGAGTCATTACGCGAATACCGCCAAGTCAGATCGGTATTCCGCGGCTTGCGACGGCTCGTGCGCCAACAACGGTTTCCTCTTGAAACGCGGCATCGATCCGTGAGCCGAACGGATCTCGATCGCTGCGACGGAACTCCGCGGCCGCTCGCAAGTACCAGGCAATTTATACGTTAAACGGTCCCGGATTTTTCCGCGCATCTCGCCGGTACCAGTTCTTGCGGATAGACCTCTGCGAGTGGCTGGCATCGTCGAGGTAGGTAGAGCGAAGCCGGGGAGTACGAATGCGGCTGCGGGCCCGTTCAAGACGATAAATATAATGCGAGTTCGTGTAAGGAAAGTCGACGCCGAAGACGACGCCAAAGACGACGACGACGAAGACGACCGCGGGGACTGCGATGAAGAAGAGGAAGGACGAGGAGCACGAGAGCGGTCTAAGGGCACCGTGCCTAGCCACTTCGGCTCGGCATGCCACTCTTACCCCTAATTAGCATACAATTTCTGTCATTGCGGAGGCCGATGGATGTTGGCAAGCCGGGTATAAGCACTAAATACCCTCGAGGAAGCACATTCTACCAGTGCGTGCCCGAGACGTGCTCTAACGGCCAAACGCGCACCGACGACAAATTGCGCTGTCCATTTACATATCTTACCGCGTATGCCACGCACTGCTCCTTGCGCCGGACGCTTCTTTACATCTTGCTCGATTTACGCTGCTACTAGCCGCACCTAAGGTGAATGTCCCAATTTCTGCGCATTTAAGAGGCTACACGTCATAAAGAAGGTGTAAAAAAGTTTGTTTGCGATCGAAATTTGCAGAGTAATTAATTAATTCTTTAATAATAAATGAACCAGTCGGAATATATTTAAGAAAGATATTTCAAGATGATTAACGAAAATCGAAAATTCAAAAAATTATAAAACATTGGGGATATGCAGAGGTTAATATAGGTGTGAAATTACGCAATTCTTTTGTTTGCTGCCCAAATTCACTCTGAGGGGGTGAAATTGACCCGTGAAAATCCGTTTCTCTTCGATTTTGTGTTATAACTCGCGAACCGTAAAAACTGTAAGAACTATAACTTACCAAATGATAGTTCTAATTAAAAGAAGTATCTTTTTCCTGGACACCTTTTTTCTATCTCCTACAATTCGCGAGTAATAATACGAAATAAAAAAAAAATCAGAGGTCAACTGCACCCTCTTGGAGTGAATTTGGGCAGCAAACGAAATTGCGTTATACTCATGAGGACTTCCCCTACATATTTACAGAGTTTCATAGTTTTGTGAATTTCAGGGTTCGGGATCTTCTCTTGTCAAATGTATGGGGGTTGAAACTTGGTAACTCGACATACATGAGAATGGTTACTCCTACGAAAAAAACTCTTAGGACCTTTTTTATAGAGAATTTCCCAATCTATAAATTGTATAATAACTATTTTTATCGCAAAACTGTTAGATAAGGAGATATTCACAAAAAACAGTTTTTCTTTCAACCCTCTGTAAAATTTTTAGCGTTGGTCGGATCGATGGGGACTTTTGACATATTGTTTAAAACGTCCAAATAAAGGCCCATACCAAAATTTAGCTTAGTAGGAATTATTCCGTAGATTAGACAGATTTCCGTTTAATTTCACTGCACTACCAGCGCAATTCCACGCCGCGATAAAAGCGAACGGGCGAAGGTGAACGGAGGCAGAAGCGGTGCCTCGCGCGGGCTATCTATATGCAGGAAAGTGCGTGTGCGTCAGGGTACACCGTCAGGCATACATAATTAATATTTAACCAAGGAACATCGGCGCCGGCCGCGCTACGAGCCGATGTTCCTTCGGGAACCCGCGGAGAAGGCCTCTGCGAGAGACAAAAGCTGGGCCACCGGCGGAATAGAGCCGCGGAGGCAATTAGACGGGGAGGAAAGTTTCGTTAAAGCATCGTGCCTGAAAAGGCCCGAGAGGCCTAACAGCCGCGGCAGCGTTTCGTACGAAACGTTTAACGAGAACACCTGCCCAGTTCGGGGTGCAAATGCACGTGTCATTATCAACTAATAAGGCCCCGAGTGAAATGATCGGGTATTGCGGAGGCGAATGACCGGCGAGACTCGTTAAATCGCTGGCCACTTATCGGCGAGGTGGTTGGAGCATTTAAAGGCAACGGCGCTGTAACGTGGACAGCATTACGCCTGTCCGCGTTTACCGGGAACAGATGTTTGACTTAGAAGTAGCCACGGACGCGCCGGCGATCGATTGGTTTGCCGAGAAAAACGGGAAAGACGCGAGGAAGCGTAGATTGCGGTGGATTTATATACATATGTAGGTGCCTACCACCGCGGCCGCGTCTCGCCCGGCGATGACTTCTTTCACGCAACGCCGAGGAGGGAAGAGGACAGAGGGCGAGATCCCTTATGGGCGGAGGGGTCGCGGAAAATAATAAATAAATATTGTTGCCGGGGACGCCCATTCTTTAATAACCGAGAGGCGAAACGCACACTCGCTCGCGGGCCCGCGTATGTATAAATAAGCGTTCGGACGGTACCCTAAGGCCGGAGTGATAAAAGGTCCAACAAGACCCCGGCGGAGAGCTTCGGAAAGTTCGATTAGAGTTTTTGTTTGCTGCTCAGAGGCAGCACGCTCTCCGTCCCTCTTCTTCCCTCCGCTCTGTCTCTGTCGATACACTTCTGTTCCTCCTCCGGTTCACCTCGAACGCGCCGCCGCGCCGCGCCGATCCGATGGTTCGTCCAGGTGCGTGCTATCTCCGTTCAACGTTCCCCGACGCCAACGAAGAGAGGCAAGATGGGCCGATGGTACTCGCAATTTTTTGCCCGCTCCATTCTTCGATCCTCGCGCCGGCACGGAACTCCGAAAGGGCGGGTAGGACGGGACCCGGGGCGGGAGGGGTGGGAGAGGATTGCATTTCGTAACCCCGTAACCCCCCGTGATCCTCCCCGCCGGTTGAAACGCAACTTACTCGGCCGCCGCTCGATCCTTCCTGTTCCAGCGAATTCTAGGGGGTGCAACGATCTCGCGATTCCCCTGGTAGGCATGTATCTCGCGTAAAGCATCCTCGTAAAAAGTTGAGCCACGAAGACGGCACGTAACAACCGCCTACAAGTTAAAGCACGTGGACACGTCGGTTTTTTCTTCGCGGCAGGGGCCTGCTCGCGGATCGCTCGGGGCTTCAATTTAAGCGTACCCGGCTAAAACAATAGGCCAGGCCCCTTCCTTCCACGGCCGTCAGGCCCGCCGTTTGGACAGCCCTGGAGGCTGGGCTCGGAAAAAATAAATGGCCCGAAGAACCGAAAGCCTCTACGAGCCGCGGCGGAGGATGCGAGGGAAAAGACGGTTATAGAGAGAAGAGGTCTCTCGGCCGCGGAGCTATACGTACACCGGAGATTTATTAGGCTGTTGCAAATGAAATGACACGTTCTCTACAATTTAAACTTCTCGGCTCCGTGGTTTAGCTCTTTTCCGTGCAGATTTGTATCACTTGAAAAGTACACGTCTCACGCGTGATTTGGCGTGTATAATTTCTGTTATATTGCGCAGTGTACGTAATTAAAAATCGTTTTAACTGATCATGGAAGGAAATTTGAATAATTTACTTGTAGGAGTTGAAACTTGGTCACAGTGCGGCTGAGGCAACGCGGAATATAAATACTGCACTCGGCAATGGTACTGCAAGTGATCGGACTACTAGGGGTTGGTTCGAAAAATTTCGTTCTGGTGATACAGACCTCGAAAATATGCCTCGCGACCAGAAGTCAACAGTTATCGAAAACACTATTTTGAAAGACATGGTTGAAGAGGATTCGCGCCTAACTGTTTGGGAAATCGCAGTGAGAACGAATATTCACTATTCAACTGTTTCCCGACATCTACACGCCATGTGGAAAGTAAAAAAGCTGGACAAATGGGTCCCAGATGAACCTGTTGAAAACAATAAAATCTTCCGCTTGGAGATCAGTTCTTCTTTGTTTTCTCGTCATAATAATGAAGGCACAGACTAATTACTTACGAGAAACGAATTCTTTATGACAGTCGACGACGTTCTGCACAGTGGTTGGATGCAGATGAAGCCCTAAAACAGATGCCGAAACCGAAGCTTCATCCGCGAAAGATTTTGGTGTCTGTACGGTGGTCAGCAAGGGGTGTTGTGCATTTTTCATTTTTAAAACGAGGTGAAACCATAAATTCAGACAATTACTGTCAAGAAATTGATATCGTGTATGAAAAACTGCGTATTCAACAGCCGGCATTGGTCAATGGACGTGGTGTGTTATTGCTCGACCACAAACTGCAAAACAAACCTTTAAAAAGTTAGCAGAATTGAAGTGCGAAGTTCTCCCTCACCCTCCTTACTCTCCTCACCTTTCACCTACAGACTACCATTTTTTCAAGCACCCAGATAGCTTTTTGATTGGAAAAGTGTTTCGAGAAGAAATGGCTGTAAAAACTACATTCGCTGAATTTATTGCCTCTCGTACTCTGGATTTATTTCAGAAGGGCATTGGTGCACTTATTTCGAGTTGGGAGAAGTGTATTGAAGTCAACAAGGACTATTTCGATCGATGAAATACGTATTAGGCTAGTCAAATAGAAGTTTAAATTAAAAAATCAGAAACGGCGTATTTCATTTGCAACAACCTAACAGCAAAGGTGGATGCTACCACGCCCAGAAACGACCTCGAGACCTCTTTCGCCCTGTTTCTCTTTCTTCCGTCCACTGTCTTGCGAATCTCGGAGCCGAACTCAGACACTACGTTGCCGGCCACGGCGCACCCCGCTCACCTCAAGGCCTTACCCCTTCTAATATCGCGTTCCTCGACTCTCGATTTACACGCGAGCTCGCGCTGCCCTCCGTTCGACGGTAAAAAGCGTATCGCGATTCCCGACATAATCGATATACGTACGAGCCAATACCGAGGTGCCCTGGACGTCTGACGATGGAAGGATGTATACCTGCGCCGCGGCACGATCCCCCGCGTTCCCCATCTTCTTCGAGGAGCTCGTTAACGAGTGAAACTCGAATTAGCGGTAATAGTCTTCTGGAAAGGTGTGCTGTTACGTCACGCTGCGACAGCGAAAGGTAGGCCTAGAAAGGTCGAGCGTTCGAAGGGGCGGAAGGAGGATGATAATTTCTATGATTACGGCTCTAATGACACGGGATGCTTCCCCGAAGGTGGAGGTTAGGCGGAGCTAGATCTCTGTTACTGGAAAACGAGGGCTTCGTACCTTTGTGCTCCGTACTTCGTGGGATGTAAGCGTAACGAGCTTACGCGTATACCTACCTTCGCGCTCGATTAACGTTGGTGTAGTGCCGCCCGGTGTAAGTGGGTTTCTAATCCAACCTAATGGTATCGAAAGGTCCGCCGTTACCACTGTCCCGATTAGTCATTACTCGGCTCGATGAAAGCGGCCCGTTCTTCGCCGCAGCACGGCTGAGCCACTATGTAATTATGCTGGAAGGGTCCTTGAAGGACGGAGAGGAAGGCTGGGGGACTGGGAGCAAAGCGAAGAGTCATGCAGCGTCATCCTCTTCTAGGACGAATACCCCGGGCTGGGACAAGGACGAAGCCGGTGAATAGGCGGCCGCGCAATAGGTCCCCCTCGCGGTGTCGCGCAAAGAAACTTCCTCTGTACCGCGGGCGGCGACCGGGGGCGGGGACCGGGGGGGGAGTTTTATTACTTTTGTGGGGCTGATGCGAGGGATTCGACGGAACTCCTCCGACATGGAAGAAAAATGCCTTCTGCGACGGACAAGGGGACCGTTGTGGAAAGAGAGAAAGACGCGGAGGATGCAGGAAGGTCTAATTGTGAGACTGGGCCCCATTACGGGCTTGAAATTACAGGGCCGGCTCCCCCGGCCTCCCGTTCCATAGAGTAGTCCGTCCGCGGTGCGCTTAGTCCTCTTTTCGGGTAGCTGGACGCATTCCGAGAATAGTCAGCGTTATTATAGGCCCTCCGCGATATTAGTATCTTGTCATTTGTACCGGCGACCATTTCTGTGTCCTCGAGCCCCGATTGCTTTTCTCTGCGCCTCGGAAACGTCGCGCCGACGCGAACGGAGCGGGCCTGGGGATGAGGGAGAAGAGCGGTCGGGATCCTCGCGAAATTCGCGAAAGCGCATGTCGCGGGGCGCTCGCGACATGCCTGATAGCCGATGGTAATTGAGAATAATAGCCGCGGCAACAGTTGCCCGGCTGTATACGTGCCTCGGTGCATTCACCCCGCGGCGGCACACAGCTGTATCTCGCCTCCTCGTACCTCCACCTTCAGCCTAGCGCTGTGTAAACCTATTTGCTGTAAAATTACTCTGTGGTGGCATCTCTCGCTACCTCGCCTCGAGCTCATCTCGTGCTCGCTCGCGTGCACAACCGCGAACGCTGCTGTGCCCGCGCACTGTTTCCGAGATGACCGATTTAGACAGCTCGCTTCCCGCCGCCCCTCTGCCGCCTCCGCCGCTTCGTCGTCCTCCCCGAACACGATCGCACACGAGGTCCGGCGCGCTACAACTACGGGGCTACGTGAATGGAGGTCGCGCGGTGACCTCAGCCCTGAGCTTCTACCGCGTACCACAGTGGTCTGGAAAGCGGCGTTTTGTGGCCAAAAGTCAATTTTTCAAATACAATGTTTAGAGAAATTTTTTTTCCGACGTATTGATAACCCCCGGAAACTTCAAACTCCAATCATGTTATATGTTTCAGGCAATTCTATAATCAGATATAGTGTTAGAAAGTGTAAATCGTGAAATTTTAAGTGAAACTAATTGTTGTAATTACTTATTATAGAACAATAAAATATGGGTTTGTAATACATCTTCGCGCAATAGAGTTTGCACTGGAAGAAGAGGAAACGTTATATTATGGAATCAGCCCTCTACGTGCCTGGATTCGATTTTTCGAATGCGTTGTACACATATCCTACAGAATTAAAATAAAAAAATGGCAGATAAAACGAAAGGAAGGTAAAGAAATATTTACATCACGGAAAATAGAAGTTCAAAATTTATTTTGGGAACGTTTAGCATTGAACATAGATAAACCTAAACCAGGAGGAAGAAATATTACGCGAGATAACAGGTTCAGATAATTCCGTTCTTCAAAATGTCAAAATAATTTTAATCACAATATCGTGTCAATATGCCATTAATTTAGAGAAATTTGGAGCATTTTGTTTTCAAACTGCACGCATATTTAAAGAAAGATACACATGGTATCCAACGCCGCCAATAGTCCATAAAGTTTTAGTACACGGGAAACAAATTTTAGAAAAATGTATTTTACCTGCAGGATATTTATCGGAAGAAGCCGTGCAATCCAAAAATAAATGTTACAAACACGATAGACAGTTCCATGCTCGGAAATCTAGCCGAAAAAGTAATTTAGAAGATATATTTAACAGGGCTATGGAAACCTCCGATCCATTTATATCTAATATTAGTTCAAAGAGCAGGATCTATAAACAGCAGCTCAAAAAACTCGATTTGCCTCCTGAAATTTTATTGTTGCTGCGTTCTCCATCTATCGACGATGATGAGGATTCAGATGAAGATAATGAAGAAACATTGCCCATACTTAGGCATTTAAATAATTTAGAATTGGATTTAGAAGATGTATAATATTCAGGCATTTATATATATATATATATTTCAGCTATATTTATCAATCAGTCTTACTTCTTTACTCGTACTTTCGTTTTACATTCTTTTTTTATCTTTTCAATATTATCTACTTTTCCAAAAATGCTAACTTAACTAAATATAATCGAATTTTATTATAAAAGCAATTAATTTTGACTCACAAAATAGCCACAAACATGTCTAGAATTTAGCCGTGATATTTAATTCTTTTGTGCACAGTAACAATTACTATTCTTTTAATAATTCACTCTAAATAATTGTACTACATCACAATTAAGTATAAATAGTCGTAATACATCAAAACATCTGCGGAAAGAAATCGATATAAGTATTATCTGAATTTCGGCCACGAAACGCCGCTCTCCAGACCACTGTGCGTACGCGGCAATTGACGAACACCACCTCCACGTGCGCATCCTCAGCGCGGTCCGCCGGCGGGTTCGCGGAGGTGTTAAAAGGTAACGCAGCGCGGTGAATACCGGCGGGAGAGCTAGACGAGGAATGCGTCAGCGACGATCATAATCCGGAAGGTTGCCGGCAAGTGTGAACCCGACATATTTGCCGGCTGTCCCCGTACCATTCTCGATTCGTCATCGGGACCAGGCTCCACCGGCCGGGAGAGGACTATTAATCAGCCAGGCCCGTCGGTGGTCCCTTTAAACGGATTTAAAGGACAACACCGACAAAGGAGCGGTTTTTCGGAGTCGCTCTTCTCGCTTTTGCCACTCATCATTCTCCAACCGCCGCGGCCGGGACCGTCGACCGTATTTCTTTATCAACTACAAGTCGCTGCAAAAACGCAGAGATGTGCTCCAAGTTCGCGCACACGCGACTGGATAGTTACCGGGGCATCTCTGATCTCGAGCGTATCGCTCGCTCTTATTCGGTGGCCCCGCGATCACCGGCAGCGAGCGAGCCAATCGATTCGGTTGTCGCGGCGTTGTACCCACCGGCAGATCAGCGCGATACACGCACGCACGTAGCCATACGTGCCAGACGTTCTCCAACGCCACGGGACTAACGGTACAGCCTGAGAGCCCTGATCGGTACGCGAGATCCCGGCAGCGGGGGAGAGAGAATCAGGGGCAGGGATGGAATGATCAGGACGGAGGGAAAGAAACGGAGGAATGGCGATAATTACCGAGGGGCGGGAGGGCGCGGCGGGGGCAAACTAGGAGGTGGACTTAGATAGATGGTTGAAAAATGGGAGCGATAGAGTCGGTGGGGGAGCAATAAAATACGAAGCGCTCGATATCGCGGCCAGCGGCGGTGTAATTATTGTAAACCGGAAAACGAATATTGCCTATCGACGCTGGCGAATGTCGAGCGCGCGCGCTGCTCCTTTTGCCAGGCCACCGATTGCGGGGGTTACGGTCGATTATCCGCGGAGCCCGATCGAGTTCCGCGACCGCTGATTACCGGCCGCGTACGTAGCTGCATGTATCCTTATTCGCGTACGAATTCCGTTCGGCGAGCCGCTTCGGAATCCGCGGAACGGCCAGAAATTTCTATTTGAACGTCGGCGAAATTTCCGAGAAAGCCGAGCGGACTGTGGGCCGGGCCGGAGCGTCGTTAAACGCGCCCGAAAAAGCTCGTCAAGCGAAATTTCGGTGTAATTTCGGCTTGGATCGGGACTTAGACGAACAGCGAGATTCGTGGTACGCCGGATCTCATTGTCCTTCCGGCGAGGACCGATTACCTCCCGGCAATCCTTTAACGACTCCCCGCTCGTTGTTGCGAGCCGAGAGACCGGTATTTACGTTTATGGCGTCTATTCTGTGCTCGCGATGCGATACGTATTAGTCGGGGCCCTTTCCTCTTGCTCTCGTTTCGTCCGAATGTTGGCTGGATATCGCGGATGCCTTGCTCGCCGTCCGTTATTAAAGCCGCGTATCCACCTGAGCGTATTCGCTCTGAATGAACATTCGCACACACGCCGATTCGCTCGCGCGATGCTCGTTTCGGGCTCGTTCGGTGCTCGGGGCTCGTGCAGTTCGTTCAAAACAGTCCACAGGGGCACCGATCCGAACAAGAACAATAATCATGAGTAAAAATATTGCAGCAGCTAAGTGGTGCTAGTTTTATTGTGTTGTAGGTAGAAAAAAAAAAGAATAAAAAGAAGAAACGTTGATACATGACGAAAATATACGCTAACAGGTATAATGATATTTTTTTAAAAGATTTTAATGTTGAAGTAGGAAGTATTCAATTTAAGGGGACTTTTTTATATGAGGAGGTTGGAATATATCCTGAAAAATGTTTCTGGTTATTATTAATACATTCGTTAGGGTTTCAGGTTTTCGGTCATGATGCATTTTTTAGGTGGGGCTTACAATTAGTGCAACGATGCCAAATAAGAAGTGCTTAAACGGTAACTTTGAAATTTATTCGCATGATCGTCTAAAATAAAAAATCAGGAAAATTTTGTAAGATTTATATCAATGCTTATAGCATTATCCTTTGTCGTGTTAAAAAAAACACCAAAACTACCATGACTGCTGCACGTTTGAACGAAAAAGTGGAAAACGGATAATTTTTACGTATAAATGTGCCGATAAAAATGTAAGTAGTGTTTTAGAAAATTTTGTTAACGGATGATGCGATAGCGAGTCCAATTCAAATGCCTCAAGGATTTTTTGAATCGGTCCTTTAGATCTTCGGAAATCGTGGCTACCGTTTAGGCACTACCTTGCTTTGCAACTTTATCCTGAATATAATTTAATAATAATAAAAAATATCCTGACGACTTTTCAGGGTCAGGTCGACTTGGAAAAAATTACAGGATGTGTAAAACATGTGCCATTTCGGGGCAAACCTCTTATAGGGTCCGTGAAAATTCGAGATTTTCATAAAAAAATTAAGAAGTCACCGGATTTTTTGTGAAAATCCCGAATTATATTACACATCCTGTAATTTTTCCAAGTCGATCTAAATCTCAATTCGTTCGCAATCAGCAAAAAATTAATGGAAAAAAATATTCGAGAACAACGCGTTTAAAGTTTCTGTGCAAAGGCGACGCTACATATTGCCGCTTCACGTTTTTAGCTGCCAAATCTACAATTTTGCGAATTTTACTATAAACCAAGCGGCATTTTATTCAGAAAAGATAGTACTTCCAGAAAATGCAATAAAAAAACAATTTTTCGACGGCCTTCTCCCCTTAACCACCCCGGCTATGCCAACTCTCCGGGTTCCCTTAGTCCGGGCCCCCTCTTATGGCACTGGGGTTCCTGATTCCACATTTTTATTCTGTTTTGGAGCAACGAGCAAATCGGCGCTCGTGCGATGCTCATTCGGGGCGAATGTCCAGGTGAATACGCGGCTTAACACGCGCGTACCTTTACTTTTCGCGTGGTACCGTGGTCCGCTGGACCGCCGCATTCTTCGATTCTGATCGGCGGAGTTCTCAAGCTCGGTGGGACCGGAGCAAGCCATCCGATCGGTATCTCGGATCGGTAGTAGGTATGTACATCGTCCGGTAACGTGGATTCGCGTGAACGTCGGCTAACGGGACACCGGGAACGAGAATCACGCGTGGCAGAAGGACGTCAGTGTGTCGATGGCTGGACAGGATTCAAGGCTGATTGTGAGCAACAGATCGGCAGGAGGATCAAATAACGCGAATCGCATTTCCTCCTCTCTCCCCGCGGCCCGGCTCGCCCGTTGCCTCGCGTCGACAGCTTTACAGCCGCTACGTTCCATCGGGAAGAGAAATCGCGTGCACGCCTTCTGCCTTCTTCCTTCTCGCGCTCCCTTCGACGTTTTCCCCGCGCGAGGCATTGCCCCGGCGCACGGCGGAGCGTCGCGAGCCGCGCCTCGAACGGAATCAGCGACAATCGGGACGCCAGGCCCCGCTGCTCCTTTTAAATCGGCCGGTTAATCGAGCTTGACGGTGGTCCGGCACCGCCGAGCGTTTCAGTAACGAGTCCGACACGAGAGAAAGCGGGAAATTAATTTCGTTGCTGGCGGACGTTCGTAGCTGGAGCCGCGCGCTCCTAACGAGCCCACGCGAGTTAAAAGTAAACGCCAGCGAGTCGCGGATTAAGATATCGCGAGGATTACTCGCGGCGCCCGGGCGAGCGGGGAAGGGCGGCGCTGGAGCGTGCAGGCAAATTGCCAGGGTTACGGGAAGGGGGAGCCGGAGCCTCGGAGAGGAGAAAAAGCTGGGGAGCTTTAATGCACACCAGCGGTGTATTAACATCCCTTACGGAATGGTCGACTAATTGCGCGGAGCCGTATAATCCGCGGTTCCCGGCGTAACAAAGCCCGGCCGCGGTGGATTATATCAATTAGAGAGTGGCGTATGCTCCGCGGGAATGGCCGTGTGAACAGGGGAGATAGAATAGAAGAGAAAAGAGCGGAAAAGGCGGTGGGAGAAGGTGACGATGCTCGGAGGCTGCGATACAGGCGCTTGTACACCTGGCCGTAACGAGTGTTAAGCGTTAGCGCTGCTGAAACGACGAGGGAACTTTGCACACGGGGAAGGATACACGACAGAAAGCTAATTATAATAATCCGTGTAGACTGCGGGGCTCGGGCGAGTCATGACGGCACCGTGTTCGTTGCGGTTAACAGGGGGATCTGCAGCTACTTGGCGAGCGACCGGCACCGGAGGTGCCCCGCGAATTCAAAATCGTAGCAAGGTGATCGTCACCGAGGAACCCATTCGCATAACTCATCGGCGCGGCAATTTATCCCCGGGACGGTTCGAAGAAGCATCCACGGCTGGCCGTTCTCAGGACGATCGCTTATCGGGGAGAATTCGTTCCGGTGGCGATACGACGTGCGTGCACTCGCGACCGAGGAATTCCTCCGTGGGCCATCTTCGAATTGGCCGATCGGTGGTGGCATTAACGCGTCCGACGTCGGCGTCGCTGCCGGCTCCAGGGAAAAAAAGAGGACCGGTAATAATCTCGACAGCGAGGAGACGTCCGGATATATCGAAAGGGGACCAAGGAGGCGAGAGAGAGAAAGAGAGAGAGAGAGGACTGGGATGCCAGCAGTGGCTACTGCAACGGAGGAAACGCGCAAAAAGAAGGAGACCTGCCCGAGCGTAACGGCGCGTACGTGTGTCGTACAGTCCTGGCCATTTCGCCAATGAACCAATAATGAGTTAAATGCAATTAGACCCCGGCGACTTGGTGGCAGCGCGAAGCATCGTTGGCCATGCACCGGCGTGAGAATGAAATATTGTAATTCATTTGGCGCCCCCGGGCTTTGGCAGGATGCATTGCCCATTCCGCTAAGCGCGATAGCGTCCAAAACGGCTCGCAGCCCTCCGCCCGGTGGACGCGCCAGTGTACGTAAGCGCGAACGATGGAATGACCTCAGATGGATATCGGTTAATAGCTTTTTTCGGGCGAGGTTTCGAAGCGAGAGACGGAGAGCCCTCGATGACGAAGGAAAAGGACGGGAGGAAAGGAAGATGGTGACTGGTTAGGCCTGGGTCCGATCTAGGGGGGCGCAAGCAGGGAAAATGCCCCGAGCGGCAATTTTGGGGGCGGCAAAATTGGTAGAAATGGAAAATTGAAATCGGTAAAAATCAGTAAAACAGTGAAACTTTTGGAGAAAGCGATAACAAAGTTGGTAATGCATGTTTGAGTTTAGTATCAAAGTTGTAAATTGCTTTTTAATCACCCGTCAGAGTTAGCAGAAAACTTTTTTAATGTACCCACGTATTTTGTGATTTTGCGCGTATATTGTTTTTATTGATTTTTTAAATACTTTATCGGAGTTCTGTTTCTTGGTGATTTAAAACAAATTAAAAAAATTAAAACCGACTTCAAAAGAATAAAAATGCACTAAAAAGTAAAAAATAAGTTAATCCCTTATTTAATATGCGACTCTCATGTTTTTTAAGTCGGCGCCAGATTTACACAGTGTAAATGATGAGACACCAACTTAAAGAACATGAGAGGCGGAGATTAAATAAGGAATTCAATTTTTTTTACTTTTTAGTGCATTTTTATTCTTTTGAAGTCGGTTTTAATATTTTTAAATTTGTTTATTTTTGTATACGGTGACAAACATAAAAAAAACATACATACAGGTCGAATCAAATAACCTCCTCCTTTTTGAAGTCGTTTAAAAATTCGACTACATACCTACATCCAACCTATATATTTTAATTCGTTTTATTACTGTCTTTTCGTGCGCATTACATTTTTTTTACAACAAAATACCTGCAAAATGTATTATATCCAACAAATGCCTACAAAATATTTCGCTCACGGTAAAAAATAATTATTTACAATTAAATATAAAGGGCGCCAAAATCATTTGTGCCCAGAGCGGCGGAAGAGCTAAATCGGGCACTGCTGGTTGCCAAACTCTTCTCACCTCTGCTTCCGGCTCCCTCCACGGGGCGGCTAGCGGTTGGCTGGCTGTCGCTGCTAATGCTGCTGCTGTGTTCGCGTTTTCGCGGCGGCAGCAACTAGACACAGGGACCAGGAACTACTTAACATACGGTAATGCTCGATCCGGTCTTTTGCGCGTCTGTCCTCTGCTGATAAGAGGCCTCGGCGTAGGTGCGTGCACGCTTCTCGCCGTGGCTAGAGACTTGGAGCACGTGCGTGCACGCGAGCGACTCTGACTGCGCCCCCGGGTTAGGGATTAGCCTCGGAGCAGGCTCGAGGGCTGCTTACGTGCCGCGTGACTTGGTAGATCGCTCACAGCGCAGCAAACATCTGCCTCCTCGAGGGCCTCGGCTCGTTCCCTCCGATTCTCTCCTTCAACGTGGCCGTGGAAAACTTCGGTGGGGCGACGCTCGAAAGACAGAGCTGCGGCAGTCGAGCGATTTCTCGGTGCATTCGTCAGGCTAAGAAGCTAATTCTAAACGATGGGGTTGACGGGGTGGCGAGCACAATCGGTGGTAATTAGACAGGTTGGCAGGCCGGCTTCCAAAACGAGCCTCGCCTGGTCCGCTTACTAATGAAACGGAGTGACTAACGACTGATTATTAATATTGCTGGAGGATCTCGATCGTGCAGCTAGCACGATATTAACTCCGTGGCGATATCGGGCTGCCGCGTGACGGGTAATTAGAGAGGTCAAAGGAAAGAAGAGGAATGGAGGAGGGTGAAGGGTCCGGCATGGCGAGGTAAACGTCTTTTGCGAGGCACAGGCGCGTTGCCTCTCTAGTCCAGTGAAATTAGGATCTGTCTTCGGAATAAATCCCACCGAGCTAAATTTTGGTACGGGCCTTTATTTATTTTTAAACAATATGTCAGAGGGTTGAAAAAACAACTGTTTTTTGCGAATATCTCGTTATCTAGCAGTTTTGCGACAAAAATAGGTATTATACAATTTATAGCTTAGGAAATTCTCCACAAAAAAGGTCCTATGAGTTTTTTTCGGAGGATACTGAGAACGTCAGCATCAATGGATGTAGCACGTGTAGAGCGAATAGAAAGAA
Organism: Andrena cerasifolii; assembly: GCF_050908995.1. Taxonomy (NCBI): domain Eukaryota; kingdom Metazoa; phylum Arthropoda; class Insecta; order Hymenoptera; family Andrenidae; genus Andrena; species Andrena cerasifolii. The sequence goes on along the minus strand of NC_135124.1, from coordinate 8,477,862 downwards.
CAAGAGTAGGTTATTGCAATGCTGTCTCAAAAATTGGAAGCTGCCAACATCAACGTAAAGCACGCTCAAGACGATGTACTTTTTCCTGAACACTTTTTTTCTATCTCCTACAGGTCGCGAGTAATAACATAAAATAAAAAAAATTTCAGGGGTCAATTGCACCCTCTTGAGGTGAATTTGGGGAGGAAGCGAAATTGCGTTATACTCGGGAGGACTTCCCCTACGTATTTACAGAGTTTCATAATTTTTTGAATTTCAGGGTTCGGGATCTTCCCGTATCGAATGTATGGGGGTTGAAACTTGGTAACCCGACAAACATGAAAATGGTTACTCCTACGAAAAAAACTCACACGACCTTTTTTGTAGAGAATTTCCTAATCTATAAATTGTATAATAACTATTTTTGTCGCAAAATTGCTAGATAAGGAGATATTCACAAAAAACAGTTTTTTTCAACCCTCTGTAAATTTTTTAGCAGTTTTATTGTTTAAAACGACCAAATAAAGGCCCACACCAGAATTTAGCTTGGTGGAAATTATTCACGAAATTGGACTCGGGAGCCAGGGTCGGCTATTCGACAGTCGCGAGTATTTGCGTAACGTTGAATCGGTAAGGAGAGGAACCGAGCGGTGCTCCGTTAATTAAAGCGGGGATCGGGACCTGGTCGGGACGAGGGAGACCTCTCGCGAGTCGGAAGTTGAGTTCGGATGGGAATCGTCGAAACGATCGGCATTCCCAGGGAACGAGGCTGCAAACGCTTTCTCTCGAGTGCAACCTCTCGGCGATCCTTCGGAGCCGGCGAAATGTAATCCGGTTAACCGTGGCTCGGTATCTACACGATGTTTGCGATCGTTCATCGACTGGCTTGAATCATTGCGCGAGACATGAAACGGCCGGATGGGAGCAAAGGGAGGAAAAGAATTCGTAACGACATTAAAGCGGTCGATACTAAATCTTTCGGTTTAATTATAAGCTTTCTCGCTCGCACGCGAACAAGAAGAATAGATACGTGACCTGTCTCGCAGAATGAATTAGTCGTTTTCTCGACAGGGACGATGAGAAGTTGGCGGAGGAGGATGGAAAGGAAGAGAAGGAGTAGGACGAGGAGGACGGTTCGTAGAGCAGTCTCTCGCATCGCGCGAGCATCGGCTCATTAATCTCCCGCGGTAATTGCGACCATATTCCGACGGAGCGCGGTTAAGACTCTCTTCCCCGGCCGCTTCTCTTTCTTCTTCTTCTTCTTCTGCTTCTTCATCTTCTTCAGCTTCTTCCACATCATCTGCGGCTCGGGGGGGAAAAAGGAGGAGAGGAGCGCGCAGCGGGGAAGGCTCTCGATACCTGTCCGTCAGTCTCCGTCGATTGCCAATATAACGGCGAAGACTAAAAGTCTTGGGGGCCCCGACGGTTTTTAACTTTTCATCGGCTCGATTTTCTCGGCGCGTCCCCACCTCGTTACGCCGATTGCCGATCAAAGGCGAGAGCCCGGGTTAATATCCCAAGTGACGAGACCTTTCCCCGGGGGCTCTTTTCGAATTTCGCGCCGCGATACCGGGCCGCGTACGAATCCGGTAGCGGCTCGATCCCACTCACGGTGTCCGACCACTTGTTAATTACGCTCGCTGGCAAATTAATTATGAGCTTGCATATTATTCGAAGGATCGCGTCTGTCGGCTGCACCTATCCCTCCGACTCGCTGCTTCCTACCCTTTCCCCCCGGCCGCTGCCTCGATCGGACGGTTGCGCGCGGATGCCACGGTCGCCATTAATTATCGGCGGATGTAACGATTCTGTCGATCGAATCCACGAACCTCCGTCACGGCGAGGCGGCGGCCACTCGATCCGCGAGTTCCCCCCGGTTTACGTGAGAAATTCGCTTCGCGAGATTGGATTTCGAGAGCGGTCCATCGGGACGAGCGTTAATGCGCCTTCGACGGAGGTCCGTCAGATTTTCATGGGCACGGTGTCCGGGCGACGCGTCGCTCGATTCAAACAGTCCACCGCATGCGATTTACGTTTGCGGCGCAACGTCTCAATGCGGTAAGCAGGCCAGTAGATGGACGAAACGTTGGTTAATGGTTAATATCGAAAGAACTAGAGTTTTAATCTATATTATTGTTTTTTTTTATTTTGTAGAAAAAACGTTTGTTGTTCTATAAAACATTAATATAGTTATTGAACGTAATATAATTATTAAAGAGGTATGTAATAGATGCTTGTATTGAAATATTAACAATTTATAAATAAACGCGTAAACAAAGAAAAGTAAAACGATAGAACTTATAAAAATGACTGTCGATAGAATTCAACCTTTAGAAGCCGTTCTTTTTTTAATAAACAAAAAGTTTACACATTCACTTGTACGTAGGTATCTTATTTTTCTTTCGATTTAGATGGCAAGCAACAAAAATATATACCTTATATCAATATGCACGTAATGATGTACATAGATAGAGGTTACATGTCAAATCGGGACAGTCCTACACGATCCAGGACGTCTGATCACTTGAGGATAGATATAACTATTATATCACTTTATTTGCACTCTGGGGCCATAACCTGTTGCACAGTTTTGGGACAATGCAGACTGCACACGTTTTTAATTTTGATGAAATAAACTATATTTTAAGAAAAATTGCCTTAATCTAGGTCACTACTATAGCTAATAAGCCTTTTAAACGACCTAGCCAGACACCCGTCTATCTAATGGTTCTAAACTGTCCATCTACTAGTCCATCTACTGGTGATACGGGCTATGAGTAGAATTTTCATCATTTTATGCTTAAATACATTGATCTTTTTACTTACAGTAATTTTTTTCTCTGAATTTATACATTTTCACGTGCAAAGCTTTAGATATTTTTCCAATACAAAGATATTTCTAAGAAACACCTTGATGTAGACATCTGAATCCGCTAAACCGTCCATCTACTGGCCTGCCTACCCTACTTAACAGACTCCTCGGCAAGAGCATCGAGCCTCGTCGCGTACCGTCGTTCGACATGTGTAGCGAGTATGCGTGGAGCAGCGATGCGGATGAAAAAGGAGGAGACGAGGAAAAGAGGGGCCCGGAAAGACGAGTAAAGTTATCGGTTGCGGTAACGGGTTCTGAATCGATCCTATTCTGGAGCGCGGCCGTAGATCGTAGAGCTACCGATCTAGCGATCTACCAGGGATCACGATCGGTCGGATCGGCTGGATCTGCTCGGATCTGTAAGTGGGGCGTAGAGGAAAAGGATGCGGCAGCACCATCCCCGTCGAGTTGCCCCGGGGGCCAGAACGAGCGTTGCACCGAGCGTAGACCCTAAGATCGCAGCGTGAGGCGTTCCACACACAACTCAGAGGTTGTTGACATAAACGGTCCGGGACGTACAACGTTTTAATACAAAGTTCTTTACGATCGGGGCCCGGCGAGGCGCGCGCGCGTCCTCCCGCTCGGCCGCGCGCCCGCGACTACTCGCCCCGTACGGGCCGGGAACATTTCTGTCCGGTGGGCCCTCTCAGATTAGGCCCTGTGGTGCGTATACGCGCCCGCATAAATCCCGGCCCTCCCATAAATTGCGATACGGTAGCATTAAAGTGAAAATAATGTACGAAATTTGCCTTTTGATCATTTTGTCGGCCGGGGGCGCGCGGCTTCTGCTCTCGCTCCCTTTCTCCTGCCTCCCTCTCTCCGTTCCACTCTCCCTGGCTCTTTCATCTCCGTTAGGCCCCCACCCGCGATATTCGCCCGGCTATATGTATAGCACTCGTCCGTCGATGCTTCGACGCTTCGATGCTTCATAGGCGCCACTTTCCGCTCCCTCCCGGGACCAGCTCTCTCTTTCTCTCTCTCTCTCTCTCTGCCGCTCGCGTCTTCCGTCACCTTTCGAAACGTTCGTATATTAGATCCCAGCGTTTCAACATCAGTCGCTTCATCCAGGGGCACTTCCGTTTAATCGATAGCCCTTGTCCCCGGCTTAATCCACGGAAGACGAGGGCAGGCGGTGGCGCGCGAACGCCCATATAACAGCCGTACAAAGTAACAGGTTGGCCGATCGATGCGACGCGCGATAAGCGACACCGCTCGCAACATTTCCCGTTTAAAGCCGGACTTAGGGGGAATATTGTTCCTGGATTACATGCCATTACTGTCACGTGTAACACGCGGCTCCATCGGGAGGCACGTATCTTGCGATACGTCGGCGAGAGGACCACCTAATCTCGCATCAGGCCCGGCGGGCCCTGCGTCCGTGCCCTCCTCGGCGCGACTTCCTCCTCCCCGGCCCGTTCGGCCTGTCCGGCCTGTTCGGCCTCCCCAGCTCCTCCGTCCCCTTCGTCATTCATGAATTGCATGCTCCCGCTCTATAGGGACGCATCCTGTCTAGGTAGCCGCTACTTATTTGCCCCTAATTCCCATCCTGCGGCGTCTACGAGCGCAACCGTGCCGCGGGATCGTCGAAAGCGGGCGAGCGCCCCGCGCCGGATCACGGCAGCGAAGCTCAAACAAGGAATACGCGATAATAACGATTCCCAAGGCTCTCATGAGGGCGTGCTCCGGTGATTTATAAAACGGGTTTATCGGGAGCCATCGAATTCATCCTACCGCCGAGCAAAAAGACCGGGCTATTGACGCGCGCCCCTAACTAGCGCGCAACGCATGTAAAATAAGCGGCGGCTTCCGCGTTCGTCGGGGGATTATCTGACGCGGCAGCATCGCTAACCAGACGCTGCAGCGATCCTGCAAAATAGGAGACCTTCTGAAAATCGCGTCCCGATTCTCAATGGGGGAGCACCGATCCGAAGCGGAGTACGTACGGTACCTGAGAGTACCTACATCGCTCGGAGGAAACCGCCGACTCGGTGCTTGCATGCAACAGGCAGGTCCCCGGTGATTTCGTGAAGTTTCGGGGCAACGTCGTCGTCTTTACTATCCCCGTAATAGCCGGCTATTTGGTTTCACTTGATAAAGGCGCGTCGATGTCGGGGATGCATTACCGATGCACCACGCTACTGTGTCCGCGAGGAAGCCGTCCCGCGTCTCCGTCGACGCCGGACCGTCGTCTTTGAAACACTGTAATGCGCACTGTCTCGCCACTTTTCTCCAGGAATTATGCAAAATACAGTGAAAGCCGCCTAACCAAGGTGAGGAGTCAGCGAGTCGCGGCGAGGCGCGCTGCCTGCGTGCGTGCAAGTAATACGAGCGTGACGCCCGGCCGCCGATGCCCTCTTTCTCATCCCTCTTCGCCTCCTCCCTTACCGCGCTGGCACCGCGTTAGAGGCTACGAATAATTCGCGCGGAGAGTGTTTATCTACGCGGTGTAATGCGAGCGTGGCTAAGCCGCGATTGATTCGGTATGCACTTAAGCAGGATCGATAAACGGCCAGACGGTATAATAATGCGGGCGCGGCATGCGGCATAATTCACTTACCTATATTAATTATGATCCCGCGCGTAATCGGCCGATTTATCGGAATAACCGGCTTCGATGCGCGAGAGGGTGCACTTTGTCGTTACGCTCCGCGGGACGAGACACGCGATTACGCCTCGCGGAAAAGTCCGCGACACGCTCGTTATTAGCCGACAACGCGGTGCTTCGTTCGAACGATCTCGCGTGGCTCGTGGAGCTCGCCGATCAGCTCGCGGCCAATTATAACGCGCCTCGCGCTACCGCCGCATCGGTGTAAAGTCGATGTAGGGGAGAGTAGGGTAAAATAGAACGCTTAACTTTGGAGGGTGATAACATAAAATCGGAAGGAGAAACAGACACGGGACTTCAGCAGGAGACTTCAGTGGACCTTAGTCTATAAGAAAAGCACAGCCATTGTTAGGAAAAATCTTTGGGAACGACGGAAAATTAAATTTACTGGAGGTATTGAAATCTTCGCTTCGCTCAAGTGGTAGGGTAAAATGGAAGACCCACTTGAAGACCATGTAAAGGTACAAAATCTTTATTTTTATGATTTAAAATGTATTCATTTATGTTAAAAACTATAAATATGTTTTTAGGTATAACTATTACAAATAAAATATAAGAAAAATATATTATACATGTAAGAAAAAATATTTTACTAGATAACATGAAAATTACGGAAAATAATCAAATATAAATATAATATCGTAAAAGAAGGATAGATTAATACAGTTTGTTTATTATTTTATGAAGATAAATCACATTCAAATGTATCATCTTCTCTTTACATGCGATGCATTGTATCCTACTTTCTTCGTGCGTGGAATGAACAAAGAGTCCATTACAAAATATGCATCGGTCCGTAAGAAATTTCTCTGAGGCCACATCTGCATTAAATGATTATGTTATTTATTACAATTTAAACTAACAGTTTGATCGAATGAAAGATGCATCTCATACATCATAATTTTCTATACAAAATCAATTTTCTTGGGAACAAAGATAGTAATTAAAAGTTTAATCTACAATCTAATAATTAAAAGAGAAAATAAACACGTACTAAGAGTCGTTTCCATTCTTCCCCATACATAATAGGCGTTCCGTTTTACCTCACGCAAAATGTCCCATTTTGCCCCACATGCAGTCATTTAGTAACAATTTAATATTTACACTTCAGCGTGTGGTAAAAAAGTTTTTAATACGTCAAAATGTAGCGTAAGGACTACAGAATCCAATGATATATCTACCGTTATTAATTTTCGAAATCCAAGTGCCGAAAAGTGGTCGAAAGTACAACACAGTATTGAAACGTCGATACCGGAATTTTGTCCAACCCTCTGAACGGGAAAGTAACGTGTGCACGGGTCTATGGTCTGTCACAAAATGCTGTGAGGATCCTTGGGTCCCATGTCACGCGATACCAACTAATTCGCAGCTCTTATCTAAGAGAAACATTGATGTTCCGTTTTACCCTACTCTCCCCTACTGTAAGTAGCCCTGTTGCTTCGCTCTTGAATCGATTTAAACGGATCGCGGGCCGACGAGACGGCGCGGAGCACAATAACGCGTAAATCGCGTCGTAAATCGCACCGCTCGCTGATTTCCCTGCACCGTAAATTCTCTCGAATTTGCATTTTCATAAAACGCGCGGTGCCGGCGAATAATTCTGCGTCGGCGATAGTGCGGGCCCATGGATCCTCTGTGTTGCCTTCCAGCCGGGTACACCGCGCTCGCTGTCAGGTCGTTAAAGAGCGCCGAGTACAGTTGTATAATTAATAGAAAAGTACAAGCGACAGCAGCATGTGCCGGTGCAGGCTGGCCGCGGCGATACGCGGACAAAAGTGCGCGCGGGCCTGAGAGATGACGGTGGCAGATAATCGTGGCAGAGTACACGGTCGCCTAGGTCGCTGGAAATTCGAGCGAGAGGGAGAGGCGAGTGGATCTGCGCGGCGCACAGTGGTTCGAGTATACACTACATGCTAGCGGGACAAAATTATTTTTTCGCGGGTTTGGGTTTATACGGGTTTCAAATTGTTAGAAAACAAACCTGATTCGTATTGCAGTTTATTATTTCACTAAAAATATCAATAAAAAAAATGTGATAATTGAATAAAGGAAAAAAGAACAAACGACAGTATTGTACTTTAACTATAATTATCAGTTAGAACATTGTGTCTATTCCTGTAATTTCTGAGTTTTGAAGTGTAAAACCTGGTTTTTGAAAATTTTTTTGGTAATAATTTTCCCCAGTTTTGTATGTTAAATGTTTATCATATTTGACTTGAGTTTTAAAAAAGTACCAAAAAGTACCTCCGTCATTTTTTGTATATTTTTTGGGGGGATATTAAAATTCACATGCACATTTAATTGCTCAAAATTGCTCAAAGTGGAGAAAATAGTCGAAATTATTATTGAGACCTTCAATGTCCAAGCCTTCTGCGTAGTCTCTGAGTGTTCATCTTTTGATTCAGAGATTACGCAGAAGGTTTGGACATTGAAGGTAGCATATAATTGATTTAGAAAATATATTTTAAAAAAATCGAATAAGTGTTAATCTTGTATCCATTCCCGATAAACTGATAAAAGTGTTTTTTAAACAAAAGTTAGTCAGTAATCATGTGACAACAAACTGTAACCGAAAAACTTGCCAAAAACCTTTTTATTTAATAAAAAATTAAGATCACTTTAATTTTTTAAGTGTAATTTTATTTTATTTTTTCATCAGTCGATGCATTATTGTATCCTCTTTAAAAAAAGTATTAAGGTACATTGGTTGAAAACTGATTAATTCAGAAGTTATGAGTTTTATCCCAAACGCCTATGTGATGCCGTGAATGCGTGTGAAGTTAGCCCCCATTTTCTGAAGAATTAAAATTCATCGTTGTAATAGTTTTACACAGGATTTACACAATGCAAACAATGAATTGCGAACATAAAACAATAAGAGTCGTAGATTAAATAAGGAAAAAAATTATTTTTTACTTTTTAGCGAATTTTTATTTTTTTTTAAAGACAGCTTTAACTTTCATCTAAAACGGTTTCGATAATTTTTAATTTTTCAAAAAAATGGAGGTCCAACATCACACACTGTGTGCGTAACCGTACTATCCGCAGCTATTCCGCGCCGTGTACATCCGCGAGCGCGTGACAAATAAACGCTCGCGGCCAGCCGAACGAGAATTTGCATTCGTACGCATAATGCGTCCGGAGATACCAGCAGGCGTCCCGCCGACACGCTCGCGGACCCTTCCTCCTCTTGTTTTTTTCGCAAGGCTTTCCAGATTTTTCTCGCCGCCTTCTCTCGCACGCTCGTCACGCGTTCCCGCTGTTAGGACACGGTTATTTGCACACCTTAGACCCGTTTCGAAGTTTGCTCGTCGGAGCGTTGCTACGCGCGCGTGCACCGTCGCGGGCATTCGGGGGAGTGGCGCGGCTCGGCTTACAATGTGTAAATGAGCGAGCGGATAAAATGGTAAAGGGGGATGTACGTTTTGACGGGTCGAAAGAGGCAGAAAGGCGGCGCGAAAGGGGGGCCACGTATCTCGCGAGGAAGATCGGAGAGGCGTCGAGGGACAGGGACCGATAGAGCGAGAAGTGAAAGGGCAGAGGGGGGCCGCGCTAATGCATCAGGCGCGTTAATTCAATCTCGGAACGTCAAAAGCGGAAACGCGTCGTCGACGCATCTCGCATAAATAATGGATCGATTCGGCCGTTTTGATTCGGGGCTGACAATGTTGGCCAAGGCCCCGCGCAACCGGCACTTGCTGCGCTCCTAATTCCCAGCGCGTAATCGGAATAACGCTCGGCAATAACTCACGCGGCCCGAGTAATTATTATCGCCGGCCCGCAGACGGTTATCCCGCGGGCCCGCGGACGCTCCGTAGCATTTTATTGATGATTTACCGGCGGTTGCGTGCCAACGAAACGTATCGCGACGGGGTTTTGAAGCTCGTTACAAACGATTCGGGAGGCTGCTCCTTATTAAACAAAGTCATTTTTAAGGAGCCCCCGCACGCACGCGATCGAGATACGCTTCTTTCCTCCCTGGCCGATATCGAATCGCGTGGCGGCGAATGGTGACGGGTCGCGTTACGCCTTTCTCTGCTCGCTGCCGAAACGCGACCGACCGCGAACCTTCCCTATTCTCCCCGGGTGTTCGAGACGCGCACGATAGAGACCAACCGCCCCCGTCCACGGGCCGAGGTAATCCGAGAGGCGCGAAAAGGAGACCCCGGGCCCGAGAGGCGAGGCTCTGCGTCGGCGTCGGAGAGCATCGCGCCGCGACAGCGAGATACGAAGCAGCGAATTTCAACGTCGCCTGGCATCAGGCCAAACGAGCGTGAACCGCGAACCGATTAAAGGGGTTGTTACGACAGAGGGTTATACTCGTTTGCGCTGGAGCGTACAGCGACACGCATTATACCGGCGAATCTTTACGCGAGTTTTTACGGCTCCTTTCAGATCTCGCTGACACGTTCGGTGAGGTCTCGCGGAACCATAGGAATGCCAGGAAGGAGAGGAGAGGGGAGAGAGAGAGAGAGAGAGCTGAATCTCGCCCCGTCAAACTGGCCGTAAAAAGCCGCGAGATACGGGCTTTAATGGCCGTCAGTTACGACCAGACGAACTAGTTACACTTTATCGGCCTTCCATTTCGAGCCGTACAAATGCGCTCCCCTTTTCGCGGCCCTTCTTTTTGGCCGCGTCATTTGGGTGGTAATAACAGCCAGGGGCCAGGGAGGATGACGCTTCGCGATGACGCAATGGGAATTACGGTAATTGGCCGCTAGACCAGAGTGCTTTTCGGGTATTTCGCGGGACTTATTTCCTGCTGTTCGGTCGTTAATCGCGCGTGAACGCGCGGACACGCTCGCCAGGGGATCATTCCACGCGAAGTCGGACACTTTTCGGAGTAACATTTCGGATTTTGGCGCAACTTGGATATGTTGTAGGCTTTAGGGGTATATAAACATATCTTGAAGGATTTTTCCAAATTTTTAACAAGGTGCCTTGAACTATAAAATTGCATTTGTTTAGAACAATTACTAAATAAATGGTCAAATATTCGTTTTTATTAAGTGAAATAATTTTTATTAGATACTCTTATATCTGTACTGTGAGCTCCCAAAAGGTCATTTTTATCAGTTTATTAGTTCAACAGTTATAATTTTTGGAAAAATAGTAAACACTATATTTCAAAGAGCTGTAACATCCACAATTTTTGACATTTCGAAAAATCCTTCGAGATACGTTTATATACCCCTAAAGACTACAACATATCCAAGTTGCGCCAAAATCGGAAATGTTACTCTGAAAAGTGTCCGACATCGCGCGGAATGACCCGGGGCGGATGCGAAGGTGGCGAGCACGCGCGGCACGCCGAGATTTCCACGGCGACGATAATGTCAGCGACCGAGAATGTTGACAAGCAGGATAGATCGGATGGCGGCAGTTCTGGGTGGGTTTGCGTCGAGCTTCTCTCTTTGCCTCCTTCGCTGCATCGATGACGCCGCGCACCTGTGCGCATCGCGCCGCGCCGGGGTGCACGCTATTGCTGATTAAAATCGACCGCCTCGGACGCGCGCGCGTTCCTTATTTCCGTTCGATCGTGTCCCGCCGGCTTAGACTTGGATTTTCGAACGGTTCCGGCGACGGTGGCGGGATGAGCGGCGAGGGAACGACGGCAGAGGAAGGGAGAGAGAGAGAGAGAGAGAGGGAGGGAGAGAAAGAGAGGGAGAGAGAAAGGGAGAGATGGGTCCGTGGCTTCGGGAAGACGACTCTCTTACGGTGAAACGTGGAATTCCTCAGATAACCAGGGGGGGCACCGAGAAGTGCCGAGATATTTCAATTCGGTGCCGTTTATCTCTAGGCCGGTGACTTCCTCGACTAAAAAGCGTTAAAAAGGCTTTAACGTAATTACCGACAAATTGGAGCCGCGAGACGGACGAGTACCTGGCAGGCGTCAAGAGATTACGCGGAGTGGCAAGCGTGTGAAGCAATAGGATGGAATCGCGTGCTGTCGTAAGCTTTCGGCGTATCGGCTACTCTCGCATAAATCACCGTGCGGTAAATGCTTTCGCCAGAAACCGGCGGTCCGCGACGTTGGACGAAACGTGGAAGCCTGGCTCCTCTCCGCTCGCCTCCTCTTACGAGGGAAGATCCCCAAGCCGGAAATTCAAAAAATTCTGAAACTTTGTCAATATGTAGGGAATTTCCTGCTAATTACAACGCAAGTTTTGTTTGCTGCCCAAATTCACTCTAAGGGGGTGTAATTGACCACTGAAAATCCGGTTGTTTTCCGATTTTGTGTTACAAACTCGCGCACTTTAAAATAATCTTTTCACCAAATGACAGATCTAATTAAAAGAAGTGACTTTTGTCCTGAAACATTTCTTCTATCTCTAACAGTTCGCGAGTTAGAACAGAAAATCGGGAAATAGCCGAATTTTCAGGGGTTAATTTCACCCCCTTCGAGTGAATTTGGGGAGGAAGCGAAATTGCATTGTACTCAGGAGGACTTCTCCTACATATTTACAGAGTTTCATAATTTTTTGAATTTCAGGATTCGAGATCTTCCCTTGTCACATATATAGGGGTTGAAACTTGGTAACCCGACATACATGAAACTGGTTACTCCTACGAAAAAAACTCATAGGACCTTTTTTGTACAGAATTTCCTAATCTATAAATTGTATAATAACTATTTTTGTCTCAAAACTGCTAGATAACGAGATATCCACGAAAAACAGTTGTTTCTTCAACCCTCTGTAAAATTTTTATTGGCGGTCGGATCGATGGGGACTTTTGACATATTGTTTAAAACGACCAAATAAAGGCTCATACCAAAACTTAGCTTGGTAGGAATCATTCCGTAGATTGGGCAGATTTCCGTCTAATTTCACTGGACTACCTCTTCTTTTTCCGTGCGCGTCGGACATTTTTCCCGGGCGGAGAGAGCGACGAGGGGGAGACGTTGCGCGTCGGGAAATTACCTCGCCTCCCGTCACCCTCCTTATCGGCGTGGATATTTTATAGGCGCATAACCGACGCACTCTGGGATCTTTTTATTTTTCACCTCGCTGCCGACCAGCCAGGAATCCTTCTACGTCGAAGCGGCGCGGCGGACGCCGCATTCCGTCTCCTCTCGCCCCTTTATGGAGGGCCGATGTAAACGTAAATTAAAGAAACACGCGGCGGAGAGCCGAGGCCCGCGTGTAGTGGGGTCTCCGGGCTCAGGCCGCGGACGGTGCGGCGTGTAGGCGCGAGAGGAGAAGGTGAAAACAGTCGAGGCAGTTAGCGACGAGGTGTTAGCTCGGACACCGAAACCTTTCGGTCCCCGCGGCGGCTTCGTATCGGCCGGTGGCCAGCTCGATCCGCGTCACCCCAAATTTACACGCTAAACGCTCTAAAACGCGCTAAAAATCCGGTAGCACTAAAAGCCACGCGCTCGCTCCTTCGTTCGGAGCTTAATCCTTGCCTCCCCTTTGTTTACGCGTACCGTGAAGCGTGGGACGCCCCGGCCCACAGCTCGTAAACGCGAGCGAGCCGGGGCATCAAAAAATCACGCCGGGATGGGCCCGCACGATCAAGTCCCGGCCGGAAAGCATTAAGATTTAGTCCGAGATTAGCAGCTCCGCTACGTCTCCAACACCGCCGACGTTCTTTTGCTCGCCGACCAAGCGGCCATCGGCCAACTCCGCTCCCCTGGATCGTCGTCGGGACTTTCGTCGGCCGGAGGAGCTTTCTATTAGCTGTATTCGTGAACGAGGAATCGCGCCGGCGATAGATCCAACGGCCAGTGTTTATCGAGACGTCTCCGGCGAGTCGCGTGTCAACGAACCGCGGGCCCTCGGGTCACGTTTGCTAGAGTTCCGCGAGCGTTTGCGAGTATATCGAACCGCGCTCCGAGGCGCAGCGAGGCGAGATGAAGCGGCCCGCAAAAAGGGAGAGAGCCGAAGAAACGTGCTCGCCGGCGTGCCCCGTGTTTCCGACGGTCGGCAGGGATAACGTCAAATATTTGGGCTTTTAGGCGTGTTTGGAGAGAAAAGACAGAGGCCGACTGCTGCCGCGATGCCGCGATGCCGGTGATTCGTGAGGCTCCAAAGACGGAAACATGAAACGTCTCCGGCTGACCGTATCCCATTTGCGTGGCTCGTTTCTACCTGACCGCGCGACAGCTCTTTCTTCTTTCTTCTCTCCTTCTGCCCGCTTGCCTCTCCTCTTCCACTGCGAACGCAACGCCGCTGTAGAGGAGATTTCGCTCCTACCTAATAAAGATTCTAGTACACCGCGAGCTAATTAGCGGCGAAACGGAACGGAGCTTATTAATTAATTTCCAGACAAATGGCCGAGCCGATAAGGGGGAGAGAGCATGGCTCGTTCAATTAATTCCGGCTACTATCTGCCATCATTTTCGTTGCGCGGATTTTCCTGGTCGGAGGGAGGGAGGGGGGGTTGGATCGTGTTTTACTATTTTGATCGCGTGTACCCGCGGCCGGCCGGCCGTGGAAGCATCGCGGAACGAGATAGAGGCCTCTAAACGAGCACGTATCGTGAACATGACCGGCTAGGAATAAATCGAGCGCTCCGAGACAAACGGAACAGGTTCGACGGTCGGTGGAACGCCGTGCCGCGCGACCCCGCGAGCTGAAGACGTCGCTTCGCGTCGTGCTTCTTACGCAACTTCCAGGTTGCCCCGTGTGCTCCTTATCCCTGCTCTAGAAAGAGAGCAACGCCTACTCGCCCCGCCGCAGCGTTGCGTGTTATTATATACATTATCGTCATCGTCCTCCTCCTTTTCTTCCTCGTCCCTTCTTTTCCGCATCCTCTTCTCCCCCGGCTCGGTCATCCTCCGCGTTTTATACGGGCTCATCGTCGTTCTCCGCCGGTTACCGGTGCTTCCATCATTCCAGAGAAGGGCCACGCCTGCCCCTCCCCCGATCCTATCTCCGATCCCCCCCTTTCCCTCGCTCCCACCCCCCTCGGCGCAACCCGGGTGTACCCTCCCCTCGTTTAATTATCTCCGCGCTGATTGGTAGCGTGGAATTTCGCATCGGGTAATTTTGATCCCTTCTCGGGGATCGCCTTGTCTCGCGTCTCCCACCCTCCTCCTCTAATCTCACGCATTTCCTCCTCCGTCCACCCTCCCCTCGCCCTCTCTTATCTCTCCTCCTCGCCCTGTTACGCGTTACACACCGGCCCAGCCGCCCTTCGTTGCTCCGTTCTCGCGCAATCTTCGTAATATCATATGCGAGAGCGGCTTGCTCCTTTTCTTCTCTACTCGCTCCCACCTCCGCCGTCCGGTCGCACTCGTTGGCTCGCAAACGCGGTACCACCGAGGCGGCGGAACGAAGAATGGAAAGAAGAATGGAGCAGGATCCACGGGGATATTGGCTGGAGGATGCGGCACGGTGCGAATAGTGACATAACTCCCGAGCAACGTAGCACGAGTCAATTAGCTCCGCGGTGCCGTACCGGACGTTAGGATGGGAGGCGCGTCGGTTACGAGTCACGATCCGTTGCACCGCCGATTTATGCTCGCCTGGGCACCTTGGACGGCGAACCTAACGTGTCCTAGAGACCGTGGTGGCTGCATAACACGGATAATCATCGGCTGCGAGGCGCTCGTTGCCCGGTTAGTAAAACCTTCTCACAAGGGAACATCCCGAACTGGGAAATTCGAAAAATTCTGAAACTTCGTGAATATGTAGGGAATTTCTTCCTGATTACAACGCAATTTTTGTTTCCTGCTCAAATTCACTCTAAGGGGCTGTAATTGACCCCTGAAAATCCGGTTATTCTCCGATTTTCTGTTATAACTCGTGAACTGTATAATAATTTTGTTTACCAAATGATAGATCTAATTAAAAGAAGTAACTTTTGTCTCGAAACCTTTTTTATATATCTTACATTTCGCGAGTTATAACACAAAATCGGAAAATAGCCGAATTTTCGGGGGTTAATTTCATCCTCTTCGAGTGAATTTGGCCAGCAAACAAAATTTGGCGTTCCGTTTTACCCCGCGCAAAATATTCCGTTTCGCCCCACATGCAGTCATTTAGTAAACATTTAATATTTCCACTTCAGCGTGTGGTAAAGAACTTTTTAATACGTCAAAATGTAGCGTAAGGACTACAGAATCCAATAACATATCTACCGTTATTAATTTTCGAAATCCAAGTGCCGAAAAGTGGTCGAAAGTACAACACAGTATTGAAACGTCGACACCGGAATGTTTTCCAACTCTCTTATCGGGAAAGTAACGTGTGCACGGGTCTATGGTCTGTCACAAAATGCTGCGAGGACCCTTGGGTTCCATGTCACGCGGTACCAACTCATTCGCAGCTCTTATCTAAGACAAACATCGATGTTCCGTTTTATCCACCCGTTCCGTTTCACCCTACTCTCCCCTAGATGTCCGCGGAGCGTCTCGCGCCAGCGTCCCTCTGCCCTGCCACGCTAACGAACGGCGCTATTCTCTCGAGCATGCTCGTGGCACTATCAGCGACCGTTGTATTACAACCGGTGATAGTTACGCTATGCTGAACTAGCGTGCACGGTATTAGCGGCCGCTAATGAAACGCTGCCCGTTTATTATCGCAACACGCCCTCCCCCAACCGCCGCGCAGCGTAGGTACACCTGTCCGATCCAAGTCCGGCATAAATAGTGACATAACTCGTGGCGGTGTACCACAAGTCAATTAGTTGTGTACCGTAAAGGATTCGTTTCGAACAGAAGTAATAGCCGAGGCTGCCGCCTGGCTGACCGCTTCCATCGTTCCCCGCTAATTAACCTTACGCTGTTTTCCCCGTGGCCGGGCGATTCGGCATTTTTCCACGGCGCGGGGCAACGGCCGCGGTAATTAAGAGTTATGCCGCGCGTAATTCGCTCGGGGCCCCCGGAGCCACTTCTAAATTAGTCCTCGCCGTAGCGGCTCGTGCGCCGATTTAAGGACGCGACCGCTCCCCGGCCCGTTTCTCGGCAGAGGGAAACGTTTTAATAAGCCCGGCTCGTTTCTGCTAAAGGCAAACGTAAGTACGATCCCGCGGCGTGGTGGGATTCCCCGGCAGGACAAACTACCGCATCTGTTTAATCAGTCACGGTACCAGCCTCGCGCGTTGTCGCAACGCCACGGGACCGCGCGGCGTATCGATTGGCGGCGGTTTGCGGTCGCGTTTTAACCCATCCACCTGATGCGTTCAACCGGTCTCCTTTCCTCCGCTCCTTCAAACTTGCCACCAGCACGACACACCTCCCCCTACCGTAATCTTATCTCCGCGATACCGCTGCTGGCGCATTCTGATTCCCCCGGCCGGCGCATCGAGTCGCGCGGGGCGCATCGCAAGAACTAGATCCGCGAGCGCGCGGCGTCCGAGTCGGCTCGTTAATTACCCGGCGATATAATAATTAATAATGCACAGCGAGACTAAAACTGGACGGAACGACGAGAGGAGCGGCCCGCGCCGAGCCTGGACCAGGTCGTTTTCCTATCTTCTGCCTCGCATCGGTCTGATATAGAGGCGCGTTTGTAAGCGCGCTAGCCTAGCCTGGGCGGTTAGCATAAGTACCAGTTATGACTCGGTTTCTGACGTATAATGCCTATATATTCTTCGTTAAGCACCGCGCCGGCCGGCTCACGTACAATTAAGGATAAAATAAAAGTCCCCCTCCGCCCGTCGCGCCCCCCCACTCGCGGATTAATGCATTCTAAACTAATGCGCCGCGATACGCGCACGAGGTAGGCACTTTGTTCCCGATAGTAGCGCCGCTGGAAAGAAACGAAGGTATCGTGGCAATGTGAAAAGTGCATCATTCATCCAAAACACAGTTTGAATATCCCGAGTCGAATATCTCTGTCGGACTCACCCTATGGATCTTGTAATTTGAAAACCAGATGGCTGGGAAGAAAAGTACCAGGCAAAGCGAGGCCTGTTCGAACGACTTTATCGTCAAGAGTTGAAGTTTCGTCCACTTTAAAAAATAAGAATAACTATACTGGTCCTGTGAAGACTTAACGTATAAACAGAGAAAACAGCTTGGACTTAGCCAAGTTCAACTTCTTTTAATTCTACTCCACTGGTTGATATTTCTTATATAGATATTACGATAGGTGATGTTTTCGATCAGTTAAATTTTTTATATATTAATAAATGTGTGGGTGATGATGGTATACCGCCGATATTCTTCAAATCGTGTGAATTCATCATGTCCGGAATTCTATGGAACATCTATAACAAGTTTCTGAGAATCGGGTAAATTCCCAGATAGATGGAAATCCAGTATTATTACTCCTGTCTTTAACCCGAGAGCAGGCGCGCCAAATAATTTACGTTAGTAGTACGATTTTTATATTTATATTTGTTTCTTCAAAAAATATACTTATAAATTTATGATTTCATAAACGTATTAAATATTTATATTTTCCTCGGATTAGAAACTGCATCTTGAGAATAAAGAATAAATACTTACATTTCCTTCACTCAAAGTACACGCCTCTTCTACATCTGATATATCTCTATATCCGCATATAAGTTTCTGCGTTTTGTTGGACTTAAAATCGGATCCCCTCCTCTCTAGAACTTGTCATGACTACGAACCCATCTTAAAGCTTAGTGGAATGCGCACCCTTGAGCAACCCAGATTTAAATAAACAATTATATACATTGTACCGAGATGTTGTTACTATTCAAGCTACATGCGCCACCCAGGATACTGAGAAGACTTCCCACTTCCCATCTAAATTCTTACAGAACAACTTTCAGTAAAGGTTTCATTATCAATAGACTATGTAAGTCTGCTACCAAAGTTGAACCTCTGGTTGACTTTTTTCCGGATCCCTATACACGTTGAAGCGCGCAATAGCTAACTTAGCAGACGACCTTATACCTACCTAGCATATAAGTTATCAATAATTAATCCCAAATTATATTATGCTCTTTCCAATTGTACACTCGACACCATTTACTTGTGTCTGTGCCAAAGGGTAATACCCGTAAATAAACATTATTATTATTATCTCACGAAAGTGGCGTTTCCATGCTGGTCACGGTGCGCATCGCTCAAGGCGTCCCACCGTTGCCCATCTTTCCGTATCTGATTCCAAGACCTATCGCCCGGATCGCTCTAGTTGCAGCCTGGCCCTTCGCGCGAACCAGATACGCGGCCCCGATAGCCGGCAACGCGATAGGTGTAATTAATACGCGCTCTAGATAAATTGCGGCGACGATTCATCAGATCGGCCTCGGCGTACCATCGTCCGCGATTCGTCAAACTTTTGCCCGTCGACCGGAAGGGACGCGGGGGGGACGGGTGCTTTTGTTCCTGTACTTGAACCGCGGAGCGGAGTTTCCAATTGACCTCGTCAAGGTCGTACACCTCGTTTCTTCTGCGGGTTCGTGATCGAGTGGCCGTGAATACCGGGGGGACGTGAGCGTTCGAAGAGGAACCGGCAAACGAAGGGAATGGAAAGGAAAGGAAGGGAGAGAAACGGAGAGAAACGGAGAGACGTTCTTCGGCTGGGTTACAGCTGGAATAAGGGGGCCCCCGATCTAACCAGCAACTAGTAATTACCCGTAATAAATCATAATTCCGTCATTATTGTTTAATTATAATGAAAATCGCGACTTGAATATTGATTAAACCCGTGGTACGCGCGGAGGAGTGTCCGCTGGAGGAGACCCGATGGCAGTCGCGCTCCTCTTCCTCGTTCCTCGCCGGCTGGATTCATTAACTTGCAAGCAGGCGTGTCACCGTGCCTCGCGCTCGCGGTTTCTTTATACCCGACTACTGTCCCGGGTCAAATGTCCCGCCCCGCTGTTCGCGGAATCCCTCACCTCCCCATTTACCGAGCAGCCCAGGTCCCATCCGCCGACGCAATCCCGCTCCGCGCTCTGCCGTTCCGCGTTCCCCCGTAGAATCGAACGAGAAGGGAATGATATCGCCGAGGAATCTATCCAGCCTTCCTCTTCGTCTCTTTGCCGTGCACGGCAGAACGAACAAAGAAGTAGTGATATCTGGTCGGGAGGAAAGGGAGCAAAGCGAGGAGAACCGTGAATCCTGGTGAAAAGGGGAGACGAAGAGAGCGGCGGAGCAGCGGGAGGGCGGAGGAGAAGGAGAAGGCGGAGGAGGACTAGTAGAGGAGGCTGGAGGAAAGGAGAGGAAGAAGAGAAGCGCGTATAGATCCAATCAAGTATAGCCGCTCATAATTCTCTGTTGTAATTATTGCAGAGTCTCGGAGGGCCGCGCTCGAACCAAAGCGATCCTCTTATTTTATTGATTAAATTGCTATTACGTTATATACGCAAGGCACCGCTTCTCTGGCGGGCAAAGGAGGAGAGATGAGAGAGAAAGAGAGAGCGAGAGAGAGAGAAAGAGAGGCTCGGCTGTGCTGTGTGTGCATACTGTGCACGCGAGCCGTGTGTGCGGTACGTGCACAGGTATTACACGGACGCGGTGATACGCCGTGGCTGATCCACGGTGCCGAGGCACGACGAGAAGAAGAAGAAAAGGAGGATGGAAATTCTCATAGAGGCGGGAACGAGGAACCAGATAAATATGTCAGAGCGACCCGGGGATGGAACCTCGATCTCCAGCGAGTCGAGGAGGAACTCGTGTAAAGGATAACCTCGCGAGGTTCTCCGGATAACCTCGCTTCGCAAAAGAACGAAACTGAAGAATGGCCGGGGAGGTAGGAAAGAGGGGGGGAGGGTCGAGAGAAAGGGAGGAAAAGGGAGTAGAAGCGTAATCGTTCTCACCTCGAAAAGGTGCGTTTCGCTGGATTCGTCGTGTCCCGCGGACGACGACCGAGATCTCCCCTTCCTCCCTCGCGGATGGGCAGAAAGGAAGGTTCAATCGGAGGAAAAAAATATCGTCGCGCAGGACCGCGTGGAAATTCGATACCTTGCCGCCCCAGCCTCTCGCCACTCTATAATTATTCCATCTCCGTCCGTTCCCCGACCACGGGATCCTTCCCCTCTCTTCTTCTCGAATCGAGATCCCCGCGTCTCGCTCGGTGCTCTCGCTGGTCCAGGGACCAGCCTCCGCTGGAGTTCTCGACCGATGCAAAACACGTAATCCGATATGTCCTACTAGCGCGCAGATAGAGTCACTTGCTCGTAGCCTCTAGGACCTTGCCTGCCTTCCTTCCTCCTACCTCTCCTCCGTCTCTATCTCTCGCTGTCGTTCTTCGGCCGCGGGACAAATCGACTTGGTGACAAGTTGCTTGTAAAAAGGCTGCTCACCGCGCAGCGTATCCGTGAATGAAAGGATGCACGGCGATACCGCGCGGAACGTCGCGACGGCGCGAGCCTCGCGTCTTCAGATAGCCGCCCGTTCCTTCAGTCGCAACCGCGGACGTCCAAAGGACCGCCAGTGGAGGATCGACTCGAAATCGAAAGCGAGTAGCTGGCCACACGTGGGGAGGTTTCCCCGCGGTCTTCATCCGTCGCGGACAAACCTGCGATCAAAGTCTGCGGCGGATCGAAAATGCAAATACCCAGTAACATACGACGAAAGTTCACGGACAAATCACGTTGGATAAATCGGTCACAGATAGAACTGCGCGTTAAGGGATGAAAACCGCTGGTTTATCCGCGGATTTCATCGAAACTGCGGACTTTCGGTTTGCTGAAAGTTTTCTCAGCTGTCATGCAGACTCGAACGGAGTTGCACAAAAAGAAGTATGTTTAAACGTATTAATAAAATATGTAATTTGTGTTGTGCTATGATTGGAATAGGGTAGACCGGGGGCTATTGTAACACGTTAAATATCTCAAAACATATGATAGATATTAACACAAATTTTGGATATATGATGAAGAATGACATTTCGATACACACATCCATATTCTAGCAGTATATATACACAATAGACACGCATAGTGAAGAAAATAACTTTTCGATACCCTAAAGTAACTTTTCCTCACTGATTTAAAATTGTAATATAAACACTCCCTTTGCAAGTACGAGTTTTCTCTATTTTTTAATATTTAATCTGGCCATTTTTAAAGTGATACTGATCGTTACTTATCACTTTTAAGCGTCTCGTGAATAAAAATTTATAATTTTCGTAAAAAAAAAACTGTTTTAACTGTAATAGTTTTTGAGTAAGCGTATTCCAAAGTCAAACTGTTACTACCGCCCCCGGTCTACCCTACACATAATTGCCCGAAAGAATACTCCTGTATCAATATCTTTAGATGACATTACTATAATATTATAACAGTAAGTTTTTCAGTTTTTTCAATTTCGACGTTGGTTTTTATCCGCAGATAAAAACTGCACGTTAATGTCGAACAACTGTGTTGTCACGCGGTTGAAGTTTGCCAGGAGAACCGTGACGATATAAATCGATCATAGACATGCACCACTAACATGCAGTTAGGTACTGCAGACTTGAAACGCGACGGATGAAGACCGCGGGGGTGCTACCGCCGCTATTCGACGAGACAGTTGTCGGCGGCATACGGCGGCAAAGAAGTATCGACCGATCGAGGGGCAAGACAATTTTCCGTTTTCCGTTAGCCGCAGGCGGGTATATAATATCGTTTACGCGAGGAAAGTCGTAAGTATGTTCGTAGTTATTCGACATCCCTCGCATAAACGCGGTAGTTGCGCGGCAAATTGCAGACATATCCTTCTCGATTACGTGGGACTCGGCTTCTTCTCCAGATATTACTTCATAAACTAACCGCATCATCCGCGTATCTCGCGCCGCGCCTTACCTCGCCTCGTCGGCTAGGCTCCTCGGCACGTTAATTGCCGGTCAAAGTCCGCTTATCGATAGCCTGAAGGTCGTTGGTTAGCACAAATCAAGCGAGCAACGGTCGCGCTGGCCGCGATAGCGCGGTGTTCCCAGACAAGGAGTCTAACTGGCCTCGGAACTGGAAGAACTGGCCCCGTCGAGGATACGTTGCAGGTTGAGATCGGGTCTCCACGGTGGCGGGGTTTCTGGAAAAATTCGTTAAACGGTGTACGCATCGGATGAGCCGGAGAAGAAGAAGAAGAAGAAGAAGAAGCAAGGGTGCGTTCCGTGCAGCACCGGAACCGGTGCTTCCCCTGCGCGATAATGACACGGGGCGGTGCCGCCTCGTAAACTATCGCCGGACGAAATTTATAGGGACGCTGGGGTTGGATACCTTTACTTTGCAAACTGCCTTCCTACTGCTCCTCTCGCGTCTACGATACGCACCTACACCTTCGCTGCGTGCGGCTTCAGCTGGGTTATCGTCCTCGCTGGATGCAGCTATACTTGTTTACCGCGCTAACGCGCCGGAGAAGGGCCCCGGCGTAGAGGCGCAGAGTGCGCCGACCTCCCTATTCGCTTCCACGTTATTCCACGTTCGGAGCATTAAAACGGACGGTGTCGGTATCGAATATCCCGCGGAGCGCTCCGATACCTTAATACACGAGCGTTCCGTTCCTCTGTTTCTCCGCCGGGCCGAGGCTGCGCAGATTTTTACCCCCTCGCTCGACTTCTACTCCGGGGAGGGCAGGGCTTCTTATCCCCCGCGCGGTTAATCGCACGAAATGGTAAAGGGAACGGGCAGGGCTGCGGCATCCTCCTGCCGCTCTTTTTTTTCTTTTGTTCCCAGGCGTATTAATTTTTGCACGCCACTTGCAGAGTTGCACGAGAAAATTATAACCTGAACCCTGCGGAGGGCAGAGGAGCTGCGCCTCCTCCTCCTCCGTCGGATAATTTCTTAAACTCATTCCGCGTCAGTCTCCGTCCCGGGTAATCAAGTCGTCATGCTTTAACGTTGCCTATTACGCGTCTCTTTGCTTTGCATCGCCAAGGAAACTCTGCGGTTTCGGCGGGGGACGGGGCCCAACCTCCTGGCCGATTTTCTGCGGCGCGCCGAGCGCCACCCAGCCGGCGATCGTCGCTGCGCGCGATTTCTCGTTCTGGCTGATCCGCGGTGGCAGGTTTCTCACGCGAGGACCGAGTATCGCCGAGTCACTTTCTTAATCTTCCTAATTTCATTGAGTCGTCGCTTCGCGCTGGATAAACGCGTGGCGTGTCTTTACGAAACTGGTGCTGCGCGTAATAACGTCGATCGGGGTACTCGTAAGTCAAGAGAAGCACGGAGGATGGGAGGAGAGGAAATGGGTTTAACAGGGACAGAAAGGAGGAGAGGGGTGGGCCTCGTATAGCATCGCATCGCATCGGCGCAGGAGAGAAGGAGATGGGGCCCGTTTTCGTATTATACGCGCGTCTATATACCGATCGGAGGCCTGGGCTAATCAGACGGACATAATTGATCTCACTTGTGATCTTGAGATTCGAAAGATCGCGGACGGAGAGAGGCTCGAACCAATAATTATTGTTAATACCGGTCGTCCCTCGCCCCTCCTCGCCGCCGCTACCACCGTCATCTTGTCCCTTTCTCTCCCTTTCTCCACGGTTAGGGGATCTCCGGCCGACGATACCGCTCGACGTCTTTGGATTCCCAGCTCGTTGCCTTCGAACGTGTACGTACAAAGGACCCGCGCGCGTGTGCACGTACTCCTCCCTTCATTCTTCGTGATTTCGTCTCTTCCCTGTTCCCCGTTGGTGTTTGGCCATCTTTCAGCCATCTTTCAGCCATCGCTCGCCGGTCCTTCCTATATCAAGAGCCCAGCCGTCCCGCTCCTCAGCTTTTATTTATATTAATTTCGCGGGCTTTTTGCTTTTCGGTGGTTTCGGGACCTCGGTGCCTCGGTGAAGCGCAGGAAATATGAAATAATAATGATAATAATGAGCCATTTTGCGCGTAATAATATGGTGGGAGCTCGGAGATACGGCGTAGATGCCGCGCGATTCGCCGGGCTAATAACGTCGGGATGCCACGGCTTGGATGTATCGCGGTCCATGGTGGCCGTGCTCTTTTCTACGGGAGACCATTCTCTTCCTCTCTCTCTCTCTCCTTCTTCGCATTTCACCCGCGTTTCAGGCGTCCACTTCTCCGCCGTTTCGCGTCGCTCGCTCACCCACCCGCTCGCCTTTTTCTTTCCCTTTCCCGATCGCAGAGGAATCGTCCGCGAAAAGTGAGTTAACAAGGCGTTGATCGCAGACGATTTTAAGCGAACTGATGCGCGCAAAGTGGTGGCAAATGCACCGGCGAAGGCGAAGCTCGGGGAGAAGAAGAACACGGGCTATAAGCGCGAGCGAAAAGTCCGTGGACATTTTGCCTCCTGCCGCGCGAACGACGCAGCCTCTAAGGATTTTATGGCGCGGAATGGGATTTGGGTACACTTAGCGGTCATAAAGCGGCAGAGGTGCAAAGAGCCATCCGCGGCCACCCCCTCCAGCGCGGAGTCGGCTCCTTTCATCCCGAGGGGATCGACATTAGGGGTAACGAAGCTTTTACAGGTTGCCCCGCCCTTCTACCACCGGCGACGATGCGCTTCTGTGCGTCCTCTCCTCGGCTCGCGTACCCTTGCGCCCCGAATTTTCGGTCGTCCGGCCAGCATCCACTCTAAAGAGAAGCATTTCGTGCACGGTTGCCCCGGCGCTGTGCCTCGTCCAGGAATTTATGGCGCGGCGTTCCGACCCGAGCAACAATCCGCCGCTCTATTCTGTCGCTCGTGAAAGCCTGCGCAGTTGCGGCTTTCTTCGAGCTTTCGAGAGGATCCGAGCAAAGCCGGGTCGCCGCGGCGCTTTTAGGAACTCAAGCGGCACGGAAGAATCGCGCGACCGTGCAAAAGGGTCGACACGGGCGGAAGATAATAAATTCGGCGTTGAGAAAGCGAACACGAATGGTGGACGCGCGAGAGAGCCGGCGCGGAGGGTGGAGGAGAGTGGAGGAGGAGAGGCACGTAGCTGGTCGAAGGTTACCGCGTCCTCGGCCTTGTTCGGTTCTTCGACATAGGGCGCGAGAGAGTGCCTTGTACCTCACACCCAATCAACTTAGATCCGCGGTTCCAGATAAGGTCCTCTTCTCCCCGAAGCGTGGCCGCGCGTCGCGTCGCGGGGAGCGAGCAGCGTACCGCGCTCGCTAGCATACGTGCCGCGTATATAGGTGCACACGTCGTCAGCGTGCTGCCGATGGTTAAAGGCAGCCTCGTCGACGGCACTCGCGGGGGCGACCTGCGAATACTAAGTCACCGGGCGCAAAATACACCGGAGGGATTCCCCACCCGGCGCTTCTTCGTGTTCGCTATACCTCTCCGTCCCTCCGCGCCGCTCTGCGCCCTTCGTCCTCGTCCCACTCTTCTTTTTATTCCACGGCATGCATGCACCCGGGTAACGAGCTTTCATTAGCGACGCTGTAGGCTAATGAGCCGTGTTAGAGCCACTACGTGGACGGCCTCGAATGCTGGCTGCCTTCCACCGCTCTGACTCGCTTGCCCGCTCTCCGCTCGTCTCGTCCTTCTACCTCCGTTTCTCCCTTTCCTCCTTCCACGCGTCCGCGTCCTCCTTTCGCCCTCGTCTCTCTCTCTCTCTCTCTCGCCCCGTTGGCCGCGGATTCGACGACTGCCCCCATCCGTCCGCAGCCGCGGGAAAAGCTTGGATTCCACGGGATCTCGTCCGCATTGAAACGTACGCGAGCTATCTGAAAAATTGCGGGCCCTAGTTGTCGACTCGTCCGTGTGGATGGGATTACAGGGTTGCGCGGGACTTGCAACTCAATAAGGTAACGCCAGTATTAGCGGCGATTACGGGAATATCCGTCCGACGCGTCCCCGAGATAACCAGTTTTTAGCGCTCACTTACGATTCGCGTTAACTGAAACGCACGAGCGGATATCGATTTCTCTGTCGGACAGACTGGCTGGGGCGATACATACCCGTCCAATTTCCTTGTTCATTACTGTAATCTGCCATCGGGAAACCAGCAACGTCGGATTGCCGGCGAGTTTTTATCACTCGAGGGGCTCTTGGCATTTAGCAAATACTCGCGGTCATCTTCGCGCGTCGACACACCGACGGGAAACCGAGGCAAGTCATTTTTGTATCGTCTTCCTTTCCATTCGGATGGTCAATGATTATTTCCAGGCGAGAATGAACTCTGCTGCGGTTGCATTTGGAATGAGTAGACTGCGGATTTGCATAACATTTGGTATGATTTTAATCGGGAGAACGACAGGAAGGCATTTGTGTCACTTCCATATCGATACGATATAGAGTAAAGAATTTCTTGATACGCTGCAATGAATATTTCACATTTTCACTCTGGTCAGCCGAGGATTCATACTTGTTTCTGAAATAAAATAATTCTTTATTCTTTATCGTATCGATATGGAAGTGACACCGATGGATTCCTTGTGTTTTTCCGATGAAAACCATACCAAATGTCATGTAAATCGGACTATTTTCAATGAAGTTAGCTTGAAGTTATGCAAATCAATTTTTCATGTGATTTCCTTCATTACGCTCCGAGTTGCGTCGTTCTTGGCGTTAGTTTCATCGGCGAAACATAAGGAATCGATTGGCACCGTTTTCGCAGAGATCTGATGAGAAACGCGGAAACGGGACATTTCGCACTTCTTAATAACTACTCCAACCCCTTCGAGGAGTGGAAATCCATAAATTAGGAGAGGCACCACGGGGGGTTGACCTTGTCACGGTTGACCAGGCGGCATCTCTTTGATCAGGCGCACCGAGAGAATCACACTGTTCATTATCGTAGCTATAGATGTTCGTCTTTTTTACAAAATCCTTATAGAGACAGGAAAAACTTTTAACTTCCTATTCTGAATGATATAGTGCGTGTGAATGTAAAAAATATGTAGCTGATTTATTTATTTCAACGCTTTATTATATATGATATGTATAAATGTTTCTTCTTTTTCTATAAGGATTTTGTAAAGATTATGCACATATACAGTAATCTGCAGCTACAATAATTAATGATATCAATTAGGGAAAAGTCGATACAAGAATTGATTCTAGAATCGTTTTGGGAACCGATATAGAGCCGAAAAAATAACGGTTATGGAACCGATATGAGGAAGGAAATAGGAACCGTAACCGAAACTGATAATATTTGTAAATTTTAGCTCTTCATGACAGTTATTCAGAATAAACGTTTGGAGAACCGAAATGGATATTATAACAGTGTTCAAGCCCTGCCCGAGTCACGTAGCTATCAGCGATAGAATTTTGAATGCTCCCGCGCGGTCGCCCCGTATTGCCAAAGGATCTGGCGACAGAGTGGGGAAGGTCGCGCGAGCGACCGTGCGAAGCACCTTATCAGTTAACCTACAACCGCGGTGCTGCAAACATGTTCCGTCATTGAAAATCTATCGCGCCGTATCCGAGTGTCTATCGCCCGCGACAGTGCCTCGTATCGCGTCTGTAAAAGTGTATCGAGGTAGGTGTCAAGCTACGATGGATAGATTTCCATACAGTATTGAGACAGATGCTAAGAACAATTGGTCATAGATATGCAGAAAGCTACCAACCCCCAGTGATCTGAAACTGAGTAGATTTAGTTTGAAGATTTGAATCGTTGAAGAAAAGTAGCTTTATTTCTATTGGGTATATTTGATTTCTTCTTACTGTTCCACAATGTTTTTTTAACTGGATATTTAATAGTGACTAGTATAATTAATATAATTTTAAATTTTCTGCAGTTCTTGTCTTTAAGCCTAAACTGGAACTACGACTTGGTAGTTTTAATAATGATATAACGTAATTTTTGCAAAATACAGACCACAAAATTATCGGATAAATATAATAAAAACCACAATCTACGCTCAATTAAAGCTTGTAAACTTTTGGTATACAAGTCAACAAAATACCGGTCGATTTATAAAAATTAGATATGCTAAAAATTAGTCAGCTAGCCCCGGTTTCCCCTAACGTATTTAACTAATGTTTTCTCATTCTGGGGGTTGCTATCTTTCCGCATAACTAGACCCAATCGTCGAGTCCAGCTTCCCTGAGCTCCTGAGATCAGAGGGAAACACGCGACTCTCAACGATAACGAGATTAGCCTCGGTCTGGTGGAAGCCGATAGCGCGAAGGATTTGTCCCTGAAGCGGGACCCGCGATAAATCCTCGCGCGAGTGCGAATTGTGTTCCGTGCGTATCTAGATACCGCGGAATATGTTTACACATATATCGATTATTGGTCAGAGGCATGAACCGGCGGCCGGTTAACGGGCGCGTTAAGAGGCATAACGCTCGGCGTATTGGGCCGTATTTATTACCGGCAAGGCAAGCCTACTGCGCGGGTACGGAGGCCGGCATGGCGCGGCGCCTCTTATTTTCTCGTTACGATCGTTTCTCACCGCGTACGCATGCCTCGCATAACGACGTTACATCGCTGTATCGTCGGCGGTGATCGCGATAGGCACGAGAAGCCGAGGATATCGACTGGCAGAAACGCGCGCCGCATCCAGCGAAACGCTCCTCCCCGCTTACAAATATGACTCGTCTTCATTAGCAGCCGCTTTCGACGGGCCACAAACCGCGCGGTCGATCGTAGATTTACCCCCTCGACGATCGCGTGGCTGCCGCGCTGTTCTCCGCTCGCTAACCCCGAGGTGTTCCTTTCTGTTCTAGGTAAGTGTTCGAGACGAAGAACGGGGGGGGGGGAGAGGGTGCACCGATCCTCCGGAGGGAGGAGAAATCCGAGGAACGGCTGAACGATTAGCACGGAATCGCGAGATAAGAGGGAATCACGGGCGAGGATCGTCGTTCGCAGCGCGGAGCTGCGGCCAGCTCCTAGCAAGGAAGCACTGGTATTTATGTTAATTACTGTCAACGTTAATTAGAGCCGGTGCCCTCGTGCAGCGGCCTCGAGGACCGTAAGAGTAACGAGAACTCGACAGAGAGGGCGAACAAGGGCCACGGGCTTGGGAGTAGGAGGGTGAGGATAGAGACGGCGGAGGGTGAGGGAGAAAAAGAGAAACGGGAACGGAGAAAGAAGCACGGGGAGAGATCAATCGAAGCTCCTAGCATGGTATATACCTGTATGTACTCTCGGTCGCATTGTCTGCCACGGACGATCGGGTTTCGTTTCGAGTATCGATAAGTACCGTAATTCCCGTGGTGGAGCATCTTAATGAGATGTCGGCCGTGTCTGTTTCTCTCCCCGCGTACCTGTCCACCTTCTGGGTCCGCGAGCTGGGAGCACGGCTAATCTTAGAGCGCGCGGATTACTCTGCTCGGTTGGATCGGCGATTTATGAAGGAGCCAGGGTTATTAGAGCGCGACGACTAGCCGCGATCGTGACACCCGACGATTTTCACGCGAGCCGCAAGAACCAGGGTACAACGTTGCCCGCGCAGCGACGGAAGTGCAAGAAACAGCGAGAGAATGTTAATGGCAGGCTGTTTAGAGCTAGCCTGTCCGGGGAATGTCGTCGCGCAGATCGGGCCGCTTAATTATCGACCGATACGACGGCCGCTTGCGGAAGATCGGCATTAGTAGACCCGGCACACTTACATCTTTCACGACCCTTCCTCGGCCGCACCGTAAAATTCTTCCGCCCCGGCGAATACTATAAAATCTATAAATAACGATGAGGAACGCCTGCCGCCGAGTGTTTATTGCCCACGAGCCGGTGGGAATTTGACGATACCCCCGCGGGAACTGGAATTGTTAATAAAATAAATAAAAGCCAGGTACACGCGCGCGGCGGAAAAAAAAAGGAAATCAGTCGGATGCGACGGTGACTGGCAACCGCTGTTTGATTGCGGTATCGCGGTCTTGACAAATATCTCGCACCTCGGACCTTCGGCTGGCGCGTGTTGGCACCGTTGTCCGGTAAGAGGTGGAGATTGACACTTGAGAGGATTCGTCTAAATACGATGGATATCCGTCGTTACCCGTTTCCACGTCGGGCTACGGGCATTCCCATACGTTTACGATATTTCCTGCATCGGTCAAAGGCGTATAACGAGGCGCATAACGAGTTTCACGGAACAGCGAAACGTCGCTCGGCCTCTTCCGTGAATTCCATTATCCCCGTATATATCAGCGAACCGCTCGCGGCGCATATTCGATGTCAGAGATAGCGTAATGCCGCGGATTCGGTAGCTAATATATAAACAGTAGCGATCGAGGGTGGGGGATGAAGAAATGGGAACCACCGAGCCATGAGAACCGTCCGCGGAGTCCTATTTCAGCGGCTCGCGCATTCTTCGGCGGGATCAATGGAAACAGAGGGAGAGGTGACATAAACACTCCGTACGACCCTAACCGAGCCTGGAGCGTGTTTATTTTCCCACGTTTTTTAAGCGGCCTCGGCCCGGCGCTCCGGACTCGTTTACCTTCGCACCTGCAAGCGCCTGACCGACTTCCCTATTTCGCTTCCAACGCGTGCGTGGACAGAGAAATAGGAGAAGTCGGGGGGATGCAGCGATGCGTTTACGATTACGTAAAGAAGCTCCGCGGCAGTGGGCTTGAAAAGAAAATGGAGAGAGAAAACAAGCGCTCGAGGCTCCGTCGGGGTCGTGAGGACGGTGTGTCGCGCTCTCGGACCTCTCGCTCGGTTTCCATTCACTCCATTGATGGGTGCGTGAAAGCTTAAGGTAATGCCACTGCAGAGGCCGGAAAGGCAGCCTGATTTCGAGATTTTTTTATGCGAGTTGAGTGAATGGAATACTAAATTTGACCGAAGGCCTTTATTGCACATACCTTGAAGTATGATATCAATTTTTTTTTAATTTTCTTATAACAAAATGGCGGCGCAACAGATCAACAAAAGATGCTTCTTCTGAAAAACAGTG
The DNA here is from genome assembly GCF_050908995.1 of Andrena cerasifolii. Taxonomy (NCBI): domain Eukaryota; kingdom Metazoa; phylum Arthropoda; class Insecta; order Hymenoptera; family Andrenidae; genus Andrena; species Andrena cerasifolii. The sequence goes on along the minus strand of NC_135124.1, from coordinate 8,446,816 downwards.
TTCCGGGCATTACCCCTTAAGGGGTTATACCTACCTAGTGAGGTGGCCGAAAACAGGCGAATGTTTGTAAATTTTTTTTTAAGAAGCGGAAGTATATATTTTTACAAAACTTTTTGCACTTAAAAGAGCAACGTTTAGAGAACATTTGGTAATTTTTTCGTAGAAAAATATTTACGTTTATAACAAAATAACAACCCACATCCAAGAGCCTTTTTAAAAATTTACTTTTGCGGTGAGGGCTGCCATTCGGAACCAGATTATCTAAAATGAAAATACAAAAAAGATTTCGTTAGTATATTAATGTATACTCAGATTGAGGGAGGGAATTTTCCAAAATATTAATTTAAAACAAAATGGCGGCTACTAAAAGTTGAAATCCTGACATTTTCGCGTGTTTTTTGCACGAAAAAATCAGGATTTCAACTTTAAATAGCCGCCATTTAGTTTTAAATTAATATTTCGAAAAATTCCCTCCGCCAATCTGAGGATACATTAATATATTAACGAAATCTTTTTTGCATTTTCATTTTAGATAATCTGGTTCCGAATGGCAATGCTCACCGCAAAAGCAAATTTTTAAAAAGGCTTCTTGAACGTGGGTTGTTATTTTATTATAAACGTAAATATTTTTCTACGAAAAAATTACCAAATGCTCTTTAAATGTTGCTCTTTTAAATACAACAAGTTCTATAAGAATATATTCTTCCGCTTCTTAAAAAAAAAATCACAAACATTCGCCTGTTTTCGGCCGCCAGACTAGCTATAACCCCTTAAAGCAGAACGCCGCGGCTCGGTGCCGAATGTACGAGCTCTAGACTTCTGGCGGCTGTCGCGAAGCGTGCAGTACGTTCACTCCAGCGTCCAGCTGATTTAATAACGTCACTGCAACACTGAAGCCACTGAAACGTATGGAACGCTTCGTTCCCCTGTTACCTCTGCGCTCTCTGCACGGCCCTGTTTCTTGGGCAACGCCAGAGGAGCCGCGCAACGCGAACAGGAAACCAGGAGCGTCCTTCGAGAAGGCAGCGGGTACGATGACTTTTCAGCGGGGCTACCGGGGGAGCGGAGAAATCGTTGCCAGTACCGGACGACTATGTACCCGCGGGACAAACCGACGGACGGACATACGTAGCTACATACGCGGTAACATAGGTATAGAAAGAGATATAGGGGCGAGGAGGAGATGGTGGATGGTGGATGGTGGATTGTGGAGGAGGAGGGAACCGCGGGCGGACAGTTTATGATACGGTACGACTTGAATACTCAAACGTGCCGCTAGTCGTGTCCTCTTCCTCCTGCTCCCTCCTCCGCCGTCTCCTCCACCGCTTCTCTTTGCGCGGCCACGACCTGTCTCTAACCGACTATCTGCATCGCGTCTTTAACTTTTCTTCGACTGCGTTCGGCGGGGGACACCGTCGGGGAAATCTGCGCGCCCCCGGGAGGAAGGAGGCTGCGTCTATTCACCGCCGCGAATAATTATAGCCGACGATTTTTCCAACGGCCATCGGGGATCCTCCTGCCTGATTCGACCGCGCCAGAGCCTCCGTCCAGCGTTCCTCGATTAGAGTTATTAGGTGGCAGGAAAAATTCCCGGCGCACCCGTTCCTCGAGGACTTTTCCTACGAACCGTCACGGAAAAACCTGTTTGCCATCCCGGCACCGGCAGCTCGTAATGATCGCGGCCTATTAGAAACGTCGTTCACGATCAAACCGTCCAGCTCCCGTTCCAAGTGGCTCGCGAAGTCGAACACGGCGCACGGATGTCTCAATATTATCGGTTTCGCTTCCTATCTCGCGGCGTGTGATTATCGCCGACCAGCGCGAAACTCGATGATTGCGTAGATGAGTTAATCAGGATGATTCCCAGAGCTTCATGGCCGAATTAATTGCGGTCGATAGGGGAAACTGCGTGGGGCAGACGGTGGGCAGCTTGGAGGGGAATAAATTACAAGAAATTACTAACTGAATTAACTCGAATTAACATTGCAACGCGGCGTCGCGAGCGCTTGCAATCTATTTCGCGACAAAGTTATCTCCGGGACGACTTCATCTTGCTAGTTATTCAGTCGAATCGCCACGCGTCCGCGACGAATCCAATTCCACAATTGAATTAACATCGTGATCCGCGCCTCGGCGGAGAAGCGAATCACTCTGGTGCCCGAGGACGATCCACGGAAACGATTCCAGTTGCCGATAACGCGAGCAGCGTGTAAGCGTCGCAGAGTCTTCGAAATCCCCGTGTAATCAAGTGAAATTAGACGGAAATCTGCTTAATCTACGGAATAATTCCCACTAAGCTAAATTTTGGTATGGGCTTTTATTTGGTCGATTGAAACAATATGTCAAAAGTCCCCATCGATCCTACCGCCGCTAAAAATTTTACAGGGGGTTGAAAGAAAAACTGTTTTTTTGTGAATATCTCCTTATCTAGCAGTTTTGCGACAAAAATAGTTATTATACAATTTATAGCCTTGGAAATTCTCTACAAAAAAGGTCCTATAAGTTTTTTTCGTAGGAGTAATGGAAATGTCAGTACTCTAACTCCGAGGTGGTGTGGAAATGAGTGTATTATTTCCCGCAAGCGAAGATTCACCCCCTCGAAAATTCAATTTTTTTTCAAACTTGGGGGATATGTAGAGGTTAATATAGATATGTATTACAAATTTTTTTGTTTGCTGCCCAAATTCACTCTAAGGAGGTGAAATTGACCCCAGAAAATCCGTTTTTTATTTTTTGTTATAACTCCCGAACCGTAAGAACTGTATGAACTATAAATTACCAAATGATAGTCCTAATTAAAAGAAGTAACTTTTTCCTGTTCACTTTTTTTCTATCTCCTACAGTTCGCGAGTAATAATACAAAATAAAAAAAATTTCAGAGGTCAATTGCACCCTCTTGGAGTGAATTTGGGCAGCAAACGAAATTGCGTTATACTCAGGAGTACTTCCTCTACATATTTACAGAGTTTCATAATTTTGTGAACTTCAGGGTTTGGAATCTTCCCTTGTCAAATATATGGGGGTTGAAACTTGGTAACCCGATATAGATGAAAATGGTTACTCCTACGAAAAAAACTCATTCGACCTTTTTTGTACAGAATTTCCTAATCTATAAATTGTATAATAACTATTTTTGTCTCAAAACTGCTAGATAACGAGATATTCACAAAAAACAATTTTTCTTTCAACCCTCTGTAAAATTTTTAGCGGCGGTCGGATCGATGAGGACTTTGGACATATTCTTTAAAACGACCAAATAAAGGCTCATACCAAAATTTAGCCTGGTGGGATTTATTCCGAAGACAGATCCTAATTTCACAGCACTAGTGTTCCTCTAATAATCTAACGCTCTCGACGTCGTTCCTCCGATGAGATCCTCGATGCTTATCTCGCGCGAAGATGGAGCGGTTTTGTCCGTAGCGTATCGGGGTAAATGATCGGTATCGCCGAGCCCCGGCAAGCTTTGGATCCGAGGCTGGGCGACGACGAAGAAATCGAAAGGATTCGCGAAGGCAGAGCCGTGGATTCCGCGCAATTAATTATCGGGATCGGGCTGGGCGGTGCGCGCGACACAAAGTATCCGGTTACCTGGGCTACATCGAAGGGTAACGGGAGGAGGGGTTGGCGGACGTATCCCAGGCATATTAAACGTTCGCCGAGTCCCCGTGGAATTGGATAAATTCGTCGGTCCGTTGTGTTTCGGACAGCACCGAGTGGCGCGGATTTACGAACTCTTGTCGCACTCCTCGGGCGCGCGTTCCCCGCTTGAAAACGCGCCGCGAGCGTGTACACCAGTATCGAGTCCCCGGTGCCCTGTCGCCGCGGACGCTTTGGAAAACCAGCGAAACCGGAGACTATCAAATTTCTTGATTAAGAGCTTCGTGGCGCGGCGACATGCCCAGAGACCAGGAAACGGAGGGGGGCAACAGATTTTCCAAGCGATACGGGAAGCTAGAGACACGAGGGAGCCTAGGGGTGAATGAATCCTTGGAATCCAGGGCTTGTGGGGCGCCGTTGCGTTATCCGGGGTGGGAGAGTCGATCGGGGGGAAAGGGAAGGTTAAACTCAATTATGTACCAGGTTGGAAGTGTCGGTTCCGTGGAGAGCGCGAGGTCGCGCAAGGGTTACGAGGGGGAGGACCAGCGAGTGCGCGGCGAGAGGTAGGCAGCGCGACAAAAGGGGACAAAAGCGTGCAAAGCAAATGAGCGTAAATAACCGCCTACGCCCCGCCGCGAGACGTTCGACACCTTCGTTCGCGAGTGCGTCGGTCCCGGTGCCATTATTTCATTAATTAGTGTCACTCGCGGCCGGCCGTAGACACATAAACACGAGAACTTCTGCGTACGGGCCGTGTTACCGCCACCCGCTTTGTTCACCTCCACCATAAACCCTCCGAGCAGAGGACTCTTCCCTCTCTCCCTCTCAGCCTCGCCGCTCCACGGACGGATATTTCTCCTGCATCCTCCCTGCATGTACGTAGGACCCTTTCCCCTGCGGGCGAGGATCTGTTTCTCCTTCGGTGACCCTTCGATCTTGCGCTTTATAGCGCAACACCTAGCGGCCAGCCGGAACGGGGCGAAAAGCGGAACGGCGTCGGTAAAAGTGCCACTTTCCTCGGCCCGAGTAGGGGAAGACATATCCCCGAGCAATCTGGGGAAGGGACGCGTGGATTTGGGGAGAGGAACGTCTTGATTTCGCGGAGACGAGGCTTTCCTCGTATCGTAAAATCGGACCGCTCGATCGGCTCCGCTTATCGATACAGTCGCTGGAGGATCTTGGAGCGGGCTCGCGAGCTTGCAGCATGTTCGCGAGGTGTAGGAATACAAAGGACGTTCGGTAAGAGTGTTCATAGGGACATAAGGTTCGAGGTGCCCTTACGTGAGAATCGACTGTGGTCCCGAGCGTCCGCTCGTCTCTTTATTAGAGTTATATTATTATCTCGAGCGTCCTCTGTAAGAGGCCCGTAAATTCCCCAGGCAATTTCACCGCCCGGAGGTTCTTGACCGCTCGCGCTGCGACGACCTCCGATTCGCGAAATCGTAGAAAAGCTGTTGGCGAGTCCGCTTGGAGCAGAGAGTGTGGGCAAACCGAGTGGTTTTTGCGAGGTGGTTGGATGTGGGAGAGCGAATCGGCAACGGAGTACACGCTCGTAACGCAAGCACTTGTGCCGGCGAGTCGGCCGCGGGCCAGCAGGCCTCCTTTCATTACGATTCGCCAGGGTTTTCATCTGGCGACGCACTTTTAAGCCCCGACCACGCTGCTATCGATCGTTACACGCTCGCCCTCGCCGCGAGGGGACATGTTTGTCGCGCGTATTACCGCGCGAAAGCTCGCTGCCAGTTGGCTGGCCGCTCGAAAATTGCAAACGAGGAGAGCAGCATTTGCAGGTGGGCCTGGACGGACCAATTAGTCAGGGCGTGTAAAAAATTCCGCGGTTCAAGTTCCGGTCACTTAAGCGTCATCTCTCGCGCAGTTGGCAGAAGCGAAACGTTTGAGAGGCTGTCGCTCAGAAGCCTCGAGCGAACTTTCAAGTAGCCCCCGTTAATGCGAGCTGCTCGTGAACGTCGAAAGACAACCGAGATTGAATCACGCTCGTTATCTTGGCCGAGGGAGAGAGAAGAGGAGAGGGAGAGAGGGAGGAGAGAGAGAGAGAGAGAAAAAAAGCTGTTCCTTTGGAGGTTACGAGCGTTCCACACGGAGAGAGCGCCTCGGTTTGCTCTGAAAGGGAAGAGACCTTTATATTTTCACGCCTTAACGTATCGTTCGGGGAGTTAATTACCGAGCTCGGTCATCGCACGCTGTCCGGTCGTGCTGCCCTTCGGCGGAAATTTCGTGCGTGCACGAGATTCGTGGCCTCGGCTATAGAAAGTACTGCTTGCGAAATCGCTTCCACCGGTCTTTCCCGCTATCGTTAAAGGGCTCGAATAATAATTAACGCTTACAGGTGTTCGGCCGGGGAGAGCCGATAGAGAATTCCCGACGAGCCAGCGCGCCAGCCATCTTTGGCTCGTCTAATGCTCTTCGGCCTCGGAATATCCCCCCCGGCTCCCGGCCCGGACAATCCTTATTTACGCGAAGGCTACTGCTTTAAATCAACCGATTATCGGCGCGACGCCGCGTAACGCTGATCTAACGCCGGCTATCGTGGACCGCGGACGTGGATCCATCGGACGGTCGTAGACGAACGATACCCTCCTTTTCACGGTGTCGAATCAAAGGTGCCTGGGAAAGGGCGAGCCGAGGGTCCCGTGGCGCAATAATTTCCCGATTTCCAAATCCTCCGGTCGCCTACCCGAGCCACCTACACTGTTTCGGCCCCGAGCTGTGGATGCTCCGTGGCTAATCGTAAGGTGTAAGGAAGAGGAACATTCCCCGGGGCTCGGTGTGTAGTGTGCTCGCGTCTACGTCGCCTAATTTATGTTCGCGCACCGGCTCGTCCCAAACTATCCTCCTGGCTCGTCGAACGTTGGCCCGGAGAAAAGGAGACGCGCCACGTAGAAAGTTCGTTAGGCGATTCATCTTGCCGATGGTTGTAATTTAAGCGTTTCACGTGGACGCCCCTTTCCTCCGAGTTTCCCTCGCTTTACGACCGGCCCTCGAGAATAGGAGAGCGAGAAAGGAGCCGGGGATTTTTGTTCACGGATCCGGGGGCAGAGGTATCTGGAAGGGCAGAGGGAGGAGGAAACGAGGAAACGGAGAAGGATACTCGGCGCACAGAGAGGTTCGAGGCGTTCCATCGTTACCAAGAGGAGAGGGGGAGCAGTACATCTGCTTGGCAGGCCACATTAATCCAGAAGCAGATATTTTTCCCCGTCAATTGCTCGATTACCGTATTTAGTTTGCCAATTAATACCGCGAGCGTTCCCAGGGACCTCTTCCGCGTGAGCGCCGCCGACGAACCTGTTATTCTTTTCTTTAGCCTGGACTAGTCCAGTGAAATTAGACGGGAATCTGCACAGTCTGCGGAATAATTCTCACCAAGCTAAATTTTGGTGCGGGCCTTTATTTGGTCGTTAAAAATTTTACAGAGGGTTGAAAGAAAAACTGTATTTTTGTGAATATCTCCTTATCTAGCAGTTTTGCGACGAAAATAGTTATTATACAATTTATAGATTTGGAAATTCTCTACAAAAAAGGTCTTATGAGTTTTTTTCGTAGGAGTAACCAGTTTCATGTATGTCGGGTTACCAAGTTTCAACCCCCATACATTTGACAAGAGAAGATCCCGAACCCTGAAATTCAAAAAATTATGAAACTCTGTGAATATGTAGGGGAAGTCCTCCCGAGTACAACGCAATTTCACTTCCTCCCCAAATTCACTCCAAGAGGGTGCCATTGACCCCTGAATTTTTTTTTATTTTGTATTATTACTCGCGAACTGTAGGAGATAGAAAAAAAAGTGTTCATGAAAAAGTACATCGTCTTGAGCGTACTTTACGTTGATGTTGGCAGGTTCCAATTTTTGAGAGAGCATAGCAATAACCTACTATTATTCTTTCTATTTGCTCTACACGTGCTACATCCATTAATCCTGACGTTCTCATTACTCCCACGAAAAAAACTCATAGGACCTTTTTTGTAGAGAATTTCCTAGGCTATAAATTGTATAATAACTATTTTCGTCGCAAAACTGCTAGATAACGAGATATCCTCGAAAAACAGTTGTTTTTTTCAACCCTCTGCAAAACCTTCGGCATATTGTTTAAAACGATCGAATAAAGGCCCACGCCAAAATTTAGCTTCGTGGGATTTATTCCGAAGACAGATCCTAATTTCACTGGACTAACCTAGCCGCGAAGAGGCGCAGAGGTTGCCGCGGCGGCGGATCGTGGCATTCGTATCCGTATACCGGTATCCAGGCATTTATTGAATCGATATCCGGAGCCGTTTCGCAGCGGGCCCCTCTCCGAGGCACGTACCGCCTTCGGGCCTTGGGCATTTTTCATCGCGCGCCGACGCACCGCGCCGACATTCCACCGAACATTTGCTTCCCCCCGCCGCCTTTGGCCTCTCGCTCGCTCGTCCGCAGTACCACGGGCACCGAAAGGCGAGCACACCCGTCACTGCGATGCAGTAACAAAGGGAGGAACGGTCCAAGGGGCCGCGGTGAGGGACGGAGAGGAGAGAGAAGAGGCTGCCTCTCGCTCGGCGTTAGCGTACGTGCGTCTTGCCGACGAGGGGGGTCGAAAGCAGAGGGATACATATAACGGTGTGCAGGGTACGAGAGAAATCATCCCCGCGGTGGATCTTGGCGCGTGAATTTCGGGTGAGCGGCGTGGCGTGGATCCCACACGGGTCGATGCACGAGCATTATCGAGGGCACCGCACAGAACGATACATGCATTACGTTCAGCGTGAGAGATACATGGCAGCAGGCGCACGGCGCGGCGCAAACAGCGTATCGGCCCGGGACGCGTAGCCCGTGGCCCCCAAAGCGCGAGGTATCGCCCGGCTTTTCGCCGGATCACCGCCAAAAAGTTTACATCGCGTACCCCGAACCGACGGACGACTATCGTGCGTCCGAATCGAGCCGGCGATTTCTCGGCGGCCAGGCGGCGTCTCGCCGTTGCTCGTTACACGATCGAATAAATCAAGGTACCCCGCGGGTGACTTAATTAGGTGAGTCCCTGTTAAAGGGGAGAACTCGATTACGAGGCGATCGCGGCGAAAAAAGGGGGCGCGCGCGGCTACGCCCGCGTGTAAAGGATATAACGTGCGTGCACGCGTTGCCGAGTATATTTTCGTTCGGCTGATTATTCCGTACACGACGGACACGCACCGACCGTCCAGGACCCGTACGAATTCGTGCTCCGCACCGATGAATAATTGCTTTTAATACCGCGCCTCCCCCCCGCCCTCGCGGCCGTCGCAGAGGCGACCGGTGATAAATGCCGAATCGAATCCTCGTATTCCGAGCTTTTTCCTTTCCCGATCGGAGCCGATCGCGACCTTTCGTGGCTTGCTTACGCAAACAAAGGCGTAGCTTCTACTATCGTCGAATCGTTAACTCTTCGTGGTCACGCGGGGTGTATCGCACCCCAAGAGCAACTTTCGCGTTCAAATGTCGCGCTTTTACGACTTCCACAGGGGATTTATCGCGAACTAAAAAAAATAAAACATCGCTTGTATTGAAAATTGATTCTTATATGAAAAGGTTATTTCTAATACTACTTTAAAAATTGTATAAATTGAAGCCGAAGCGTAGCTAAATAATTAAGACTAAAACTAGGAAAGAAAAGACAAAAGAGAGAAAAATTTAAGAGAAAAATTTTTATGGCGCATTAAGATAGATAAGCATAGACGTAAATGAACAGACACGGACTAGACAAGGAAAAGAAGGAATATAGCTGTGAGTTAGGAATAATGTAGAAATATATATTGTCGACCTTCACATTTAAAGTCAGAAAAAGAATTTAGCTCACGAATGTCAGGAGGAAGGGAATTATAACAGTGATGAGAAATATAGGCGAAGGAGGATTCAAATTTAGATGTCGATATCCGGGTGTTGTTCGCCTACTTAGTTACAGATGTAATCGTTATTTACGAAAATACCCGGATCTCGAAGATCCACAATGAATCACCGAGGCTCTTCCTTCCGCGCAATTTGTGAACCCGGTGACGCGGCCGGTGCTTTTTGCCACTTACCATCGATAATGAGTTTATTCTCGGCGTTTCGTTCGCGGCAAGTGCAGGGTAATCTCCCGGCGAGGGCAGGTGAAACGCTCGCGTCCGTAAAAGAAGTTACGAGCGAGGAAACGTATAGGAAACGGCGTGCGCGGTCGTAGCCCGCTGTCACCAACTATTTAGAAAAGCAACCGCAGCGCGGGCAACGAACCGCGACAAGTTTTACGAGAGTGTCGCGTTTCTCTTGGTTATTTAATTTACCTTGGGGCACATGGCGAGGACGACCACGACGACGATGCAATTTGCTCCGCCGCCCCTGCGGGGCCAAGCTACCGCCTGCTTCGCTCCCCTTCTTCAGCCGTTCCTCATCCTCAGCGGAGGCTTTGACGAGAGCTATCCGATAGGTGAACAGTCGTTTAACCTCTTCGAAACTAATCCTTGTTCGATCCGGGCGACGTCCACGCGCTGGCCAGAAGAAAACTACCCTTGAGCGCTACGCGCATCGGGAACCCTGTTCGCTAGTTAAGGGGGTATTCTACCCCAAAAATTCGATTTTCTTTTTTTTTATTTTCTAATAGTTTAGGGCTTCGAAAATATGTCTCTAAAATATTAAGGTGAAATTCGGAAAACTCCCAGAGTTATAAGGGCTTAAGATCGCAGCGTGGCTGGCAGTTGTTCCCTCGACCCTTGTATCTAAAGAGGCTATGACTGCCAGCAGAGAAAAGACAGCTGCCCAACATGATTTTTTTGAAGCTCAGGAAGGTTTCCTCTACGGTCCTGATATACCAGATTAGGGATAAGTTACAGAAATTAGTTGTTTTCTACCGTAACTTCAGTCGTATAGGTCGTACTGCATGAAAAGCTTTAAACGCGTTTTTCTCGAAACAATTTTTTTAGATTTGGCGCACATTTTTCTCAAAAACTACTGGACCGATTGAGCTAAAATTTTACACACATTCAAAGTGAATGTGTACCTATAGCCCGAACTAGAATTATATAAATAGTTTCGATAGAACCTGCCCCACACCTTGTTTTAGCTCAAGAAAAGTCGAAAAAATCAAATATAAATATTTAAACAGCTGCGATTTCGGTAACAGTGTCCGGAATTGGTTACATCTACTTCGGGCGATAACTACATTCATATAGATTAAAAAAATCTTTGGTACATTCGTTTCAGATGACTAGGACGGCCGCAATTCGTGCGCCCGATGGGGCCGGTTTTTGATGACATGATCTGCGCTTCGGCGTGTAACTTGTACAAATTTCAATATAAAGCATTCCAAAAATTTGTGTTGATGGTTCAAACACTACTAAATATGTGTGCGAAACCCCTGCCCCGTAGGTGCGATAGGTTCTCCAGAATTAAATTCCAAATATCACCTTCAAAAACGAGTATCTAGACTAGAATACCCCCTTAACGGCTGGAGGATGCAGCGAGGGTCAGAGTGCAGTCTGATAATACGGTTCCCAGGGCGAGCGCGACCAACGCCGTGGATCGGGAATAAAGCGGCAGGAGGAACAACGAAAGAGAAGCGACTGGCCCACGGTGCCAGCGCGGTGCGGCGGGGGCACGGCAGGGACACACAGCTTCGCGACTAATTAATGAACGTTGCTTCGATCAATTTACATTTACCATGCCCCCTCTTCCCGGCGAACAACATGAACACCTCCTCGTCCGCTTCCCTCCGGCGTCGTGGACCAGTGGTTCAAAGGGGTGCGAAGGGGTGCAGCTTCGTTAGCGCCTCCGAGACGTCTCGGAGATCCCCCGTACACGACCTCGGTTAAACACCACCAGCACCGTCGATCGGGGCCTACACATTCACGCCGGCTGTACAGTAGTATATCTTGCTTTTGTCAGACACCACTCGCGACCCTAGAGCCACTCACCGAGCAACTATGCGGCTTGATTCGGTACAACCTCGAATACCGGTCAGACGATCTGCAAAAAAGTTTTAATTAATCCCGAAAGCGAGGGTCGCCGTTCGAAGGGACGAAGCAGCTCGGTCGCGCGTATATTTAGAAGCCGCAGAGTTGCGGGGTCGGTGTGAAATTTTGAGGAATTTCGAAAGCTATTCCAAGGATCGTTGGCCACGGGGATGGAGCGATCGGGAAGAGGGACGTCCCCCGGGGTATCTGGGAAACGTCGAAGCGGAGAGGAAGCGAAACCACCAACCAGTGGATTCCCTCGGTTCGTTGAACGTCCACCGAGCAGAGTAATCGGCTGCGCGACCCCGCGCAAATAGCATTCAGCCGCGAGGGGCACTCTACCCTTTCTTGTCCCTGCGCGCGGCATCAAAAAAGGATGCTATTTTATCTCACTCAAGGACCCTTCGAACAGCTCGCAGCTAATTTTGCGGTCGACTAAACGACGACGCGGAGAGGAGACCGAGGGAAGAAAGAAATCCTCCTATCTTCCGTGCCGTTTACGTTCGCCTCGCCAGCCGCAAGAAGATGGAAATTGCTCGCTCGGCCTTGAAGCCCTGCCGCGGAACCTCGTAGCGCACAGCGCTAGGAGAATCTCGGCTCCTTCCATTCCACCGACACTTCGAACTTCGTCTTCGACAGGCCTTCCTCTGCGATCGACTGGCGCGAAAGCTGCGCCGTTATCGTTGCGAGTCTCGGCGCAACATCCAGTCCGTTTCGGCTCTGGTAACGAACGAGCGACGGGTCAAAGGAAACGTCGAAGGGGAACGTACCCTCGGAGCCTTGAACCTCGATCACCGCGTTGATCGCTGCCTGGAAGCACGTTCGTGCACTGCGGTCGGACGTAAAACAATCAAGCCGCGATTTTTTGGCTGGCAGCCACGACGTTACTCGCTTCTCGAGCGGCGGCGGCGGCGACGACGCGACGATGCGCTCGAGAAGGCGTCGAGAGAAGGACGGAAGCTTGGGGGGCGCCTTTACGGTCGGAGAGCCGCGATTAAAGTTTTTGTTCGCGAGCGAATGGGGACTGAAGTACCGAGGCAAGAAGGACGCGCAAGAATGAGGAAAAAAGGGAGGGAGAGACATGGAAAAGGAGAGGATTACATTTGGAATCGGCTTAGCATAAGCCCGTAATTCGCGTGCGATCGAATTCGCTGCGAATTCGTTCGATATACATCGCCGGAGGACTACCCAGTGGCAGTCACTGCTTTTACGAGCGACTCATTAGGCTTTGATGGATCTCGTTGATGATACTCCCGAATCCAACGAACCATGGATCCCCTCGCAAGCCGCCCTGCTTCGAGAAGAGAGGGTCATTCCACGCGAAGTCGGACACCTTTCGGAGTAACATTTCGGATTTTGGCGCAACTTGAATATGTTGTAGTCTTTAGGGGTGTATAAACATATCTCGAAGGATTTTTGGAAATGTCAAAAATTGTGGATGTTACAGCTCTTTGAAATATAGTGTTTACTATTTTTCCAAAAATTATAACTGTTGAATTAATAAACTGATAAAAATTACCTTTTGGGTGCTTACAGTGCAGATATAAGACTACGTAATAAAAATTATTTCACTTAATAAAAACGAATATTTGACCACTTCTTTAGTAATTGTTCTAAACAAATGCAACTTTATAGTTGAAGGCATCTTTTTAAAAATTTGGAAAAAATAGGAGGATAAATCCCTGTTTTTCCTCTTTATTAACAATTACTAAATAAATGGTCAAATATTCGTTTTTATTAAGTGAAATAATTTTTATTAGGTACTCTAATATCTGCACTGTAAGCATCCAAAAGGTAATTTTTATCAGTTTATTAATTCAACAGTTATAATTTTTGGAAAAATAGTAAACACTATATTTCAAAGAGCTGCAACATCCACAATTTTTTACATTTCGAAAAATCCTTCAAGATATGTTTATACACCCCTAAAGACTACAACATATCCAAGTTACACTAAAATCCGAAATGTTACTCCGAAAAGTGTCCGACTTCACGTGGAATGACCGGAGAGCGATTCGGCTCACTGCCGACTTCGCGTCCGAGTCCGCGGTGCGAACGGGTTCGCGGATCGATAAACGACGGAGGGATCGGCGGGTGATGCGCGCGAATCGGGGCAAATTGTTTCGCGCTTTTACAACCGGATTCATTAGCACCCAAGGTGACTTTGTCGTTCGTTTTATTCCGAGACCGAATCATCCAGGGTTCATCGCTGTTCTGGGATGCCTTTTAAATATATCGTTCATTGGTCCCGCTCCCCTCATTTCCATTTTAAACGGCACGCCCTTGCTTCCTGCTTAATCCACGGACGCCGTTCGCTACAATTTACCGTCGTTTTCGGTGCGCGCCCTTTTTTCTCCCCCCCCCCCCTCGCCAAGAAAATGGACGTTCCGCTCGAAAGTACCATCGTCGTCGCGCGAGTGTTTGTTTTTTTTCCCCCCGGGTCTCCGTAGCACTTAATCTCCGTGGGCGCGCATGGCCCGTGGCACGAAACGAAAGGATTGTTCGGCCGGGTCGGCGCGCGACGCGTGAGGCCCCGGCAAGGTGCAAATCTCATACACCTGGGATCGTTACACCGTGAATCAGCGATTGCCTTTACGGAGCCGGGGATATTGAAACGGGGCTGGAAGAGGGACGTCGAACACTCGATTTACGAAGATGAGACGCGCTCGCTCGGCTTAACTCGTGTTCCCCGCCTCTGCCGGTGACGACCTCCGGCCGCTCCAACCTCCGCCGATGATTATCGAGATGAAACGTATCTTTTTGTATTTCTGCATTACGTATCATTAATGCCGGGCCCCCTCGGTTACCTTAATAACGTCGGATGATGTCGACGGTTTTTCATTTAAGAAAATGGCCCTCGAATTTGCCGAATAAATCCATCTCCCTCAACGACTCTGTCCAGCCGCGCGTACACCGGGTCCATGGGAACCTGTGTCGCAGCCGCGCCTGCGTGGCAGGAGCTTACGAACTAACACGCAGAAGGGTCATCTAGGTTTACGAGGTGGCCGCGACTAAACAGGCGAGGAAAAAGCAATTCCTTGTAGAAGCGTCAACCACCGGTGGACGTTTTGATCCCCGTAGGTGTAACTGTCCGGTCCCGGCGTGCCCTTTCGGGCCGTTCGTCCTCCGATGGAACAGCGAAACGACGGACAAGGTAATAAATTATTATCGCGTCGATAAGGAATGTTGATGGGGTCCGTCGATAGGGGCTACGTCCCGGGGAACGCGGGCCCCGGTGGTTATCGACCGCCTAATAGACTCGTTTCTGGGTGTCATTCCCGATATCGATGCGGGTGATTGATCCCCGGGCGATCTCCGGTGTCGAAGACTCCTAGCCCCATCCCGGGACCCGGACCGACGCTTTCCCATTCATTATCCCCAGCTCGATGCTATCCAGCCTCCTCAGTGAATCTATTCACCTACCGTTAATAGGCTCTGACGGACCAATCTAAATTTCGTTCTGTTACTATGACCTCACCACATCTCCGTCTGTCCTCGCCGAATGGCGGCGTGGCCGGGCACAGGCGCGCTCTCGGACGATCCAGGGATACTCCGTCGGGACGGGGATCTCCGAAGTTAGCTAAGTTTCATGTCACGTGTCCCGGGGAATACCTACTTAAGGGCGAGCCGTCTCGGATCCTCCGCGCTACCATCCCGGTGTCCGCGTTGTCCCGTGACAAAGCGGTTCAATGAATCAAACGTATCCGAGGCTAATAGCCTTCAGCTCCAGGAAGCGAGCGAAACGAGCCGCCTTATCTCGCGCGGACGGTATTTGTCCAGAGTGAAGCCCCGGCCGGCCGGCCAGGCCGATCGATCGTAATTGAATCTCAGCGCGCGTATCGGCCTCCTTCCTTCCAGCCGCCAGCTTATTCTGCAGTCAACGATGATTCCTCCTCTGACCTCGGCCTGGTGCAGCGTGATTTTGTTTTCTCGCTCGCCGGTACCCCCACATCTGTTTCTCCGCATTTCTCCACGTACGGTATTGCGCGGGGCGAGGGGGCGGTCAGCCACGAAATTCACCGAACCAGCTGAAAGGAGAACGACCGAGAGAGCCATCGCGGTGGCGAGGCTGGTGATCAGACATAACACCGGGACCTTTTCGCGGGTTCACTTTCCTGTCGACGTTCGAGGACGTGGTGACGTATATAAACTCTCTCTTATTGCGTCTGCCGCGCCTGTCGAACGCCGACGAACCAGCCTCGCGTGCCGCTGTTTCTCAAATTTTATTACCGCCACCGAAGTTCGACCACAACGCGTGAATATGGATTTGCGGGGCGCACATTTGACGAGTTTGCAGCAAGAGAGGCGTAGCTGAATCTTTACCAACTTCGAGTAAATTAGAAAAAACCTTTTAGCTATAAAATTTTTGCTTTGATTTGACATTACCGTCAAATGCGGTAACTTTGACTACAGAACTATATTTTAAAATCAATTCCTCTAGCATCTATTGAATAACAAATATTATTCTCAGACTAGTAACTGTTTTTTTTAGAAAAGGTTATTATTCTTTTACTGTTTTTAAGCATTAAGTAGGCTTGTAAAAGTTATAACAGTGTCAATAATTGTCATAAAAACAGGCAATTAAAGAATGTGGTCAAAATTACCCCGATTGGGTTGAACACATTTGTTTGTCTTTTTTTAAGGGGGTTTGACTTGTTTGTTTTGTTCTTTAAAATGTCATCCTCAGCGACTTGAAATGATCTGTCTCGCAGTGTTTTTTCCTCATTATAAAATTTGAATTACTTGAGAAGTTACAAGGAAGAAAAGGAGAAATATTTACCAAAGATGGTCAGAGTTATCCCATTTGACGATAACCTTCATCCGTTCCTCGGTGTCAAATTGACACAGTGGTATAAGATCCATGAAACGACAAGGTAAACAGTTCTTTTTCGATATTATTTTATTCAAATTGACGAGTCAACATTAACATCTTAAATTTTTCACAACTTTCGCCTAAAATAAAACGATATGCAACACGTACTGCCTGTTCACAAGAATCACAAATAATAGAGCAGTATAACTTATTACGTGTGACGGTTAAGAAGAGAGAACAGTAATTGAAAAATATATATATTTTCACACAATAAGTAGTAGTTATAGAATCGATAAGTGTTTATTTCTCTTTCTGGCAAATTTTTCAAATTTAGAGCATTCGCATTGCACAAAGCTGTAATGGGTGTAGATTCAAACATCGCAAAAAAAATCCTAGAGTAGAATTGTTTCTACATATATTACGCGTCGTAACTCAAAACTGTCAAAAATGTAGCTGCACATTTGAGGGAAGAGAGTCGAAGTTCGGACGGCTCGTTTCGCGCCAGGGGGAGCCGCAGAACCCGAGTGCACTGGTTAGAAAGTAGACGCAGACGTTCATGAACCGACGTGGCCGCAGCGTCTGCAGCGAAAGACTAGCCGTGAAGTAGTTACGGACGTTCATGGTCCGGCCGTTGCAGCCGCCGTACGTATGCAGACCGTCGGCGTGCGATTAACCCGTGACCGTTATGGACTGCGGACGATTGTTTAAGGAACGCAAAACTATTCCCCGGCCGGACTGGTGGATAATAATGTTACAAAGTGAAGGCAGCGAGAAGGGGATGCCAGCGTCGGGCAGGGATCACGGAGGTTTCGTTCCCAGCGAACGGTCAGGGACAATAGAGATCGTTTGTTAGCGAGAGAGGGGTATGGTCTTTCGAAAAATCAAAACGTTACGTTCATTTATCCTGCGCGGGATCGAACGCACGGACGTCCGCGAGCGAAGGTTGAATCAATTAATTACGCTTGCCGCGAGGTAGGGTCAGTAAGACGAGCTTTCGTTGGCGAATGATCGCGGCGTCGTAAATTACGCGACGCGGTCATTTGTTCTCGAATGCTTGACCCCAGGATTAGGGCTACCAAACCGACGGCGCCGAACCGCCGCGCGTTCGCCTGGCTATTTGTTACCGCGGTAATTGAGGATTGTCCGCCTGGCCGTGCAAACGAACCGCTGAAAACCGCGTGTCTCCGGCACGTATCCCGGGCATCCGCGTTGATCCCCGCGGAATCGCGTTAGACAAGTGCCCCCGCTGTTACAGCGTCGCGGTACACAATCGTCGTGCAGGAATGTAGACCAATCCTTTCACGCGGCCGGCGAGAGCGTGTGTCTTAACACCTGCGCGCAATCGTTCCCGATCAATCTCGAGGCGTTGCTGATCGATCGAGCCGGGTATTACATAAAATAGAAACGTTCGACGCGTTGGTTTTCTCGCGAGCGGCTTTATTAATCCGGTAATTCGCCTCGTATCACGTCGCTGTGTCTCACAAGTCACGCCTGAGGAGTGAGCGCGGAGCGGGACGTCGATCAAAATTACACGTTACAGGCCCCCGATTCCGTCCCCGACGATTCCGTTGATCCGACACGACAGCCGCGTGCGATTCGTCGGCCGGATAGTGTCGCTCGGTGTTAGACGATCGAACGGCTGGCGTCGACGAGCCATCATTTGCAACCGGTCCCCGCCCATAATCCGGATATCCCTCTGACAAGGGAATCCTCTCTCGTCGAATGGATTTAACCGAGGGTCGTGATCGATCGGGGAATCGGATCGATGAATGCGCGCATTGTCGGGTCGGGCACGTAGGACGGCCGAGGGCAAGGAGGCACGCGTGGCACGTGTGTCACACACGACGCGAACGTTCGCGCCGTTCCGAAGTAAGTTCACGGTGACGGGCACGCGCGATGATGTAAGTGCACCGCGTGCACACGCAACTATGCGCCCAGTCATCGCCACGGTCACCTCACGAACCCGGCGCGGTGCTCTCATCGGTGTGCGGGGCACGAACTAAGGACTCGCTGTCTTTCTGTACGTTCAAATAGATCCCGAAAAAAGTCTGCTTAACAATTACCTGCGCGTCACGCGAGCTCGCGGGAGTGGTTATCACTGAGGCTGCTCGAGTACTCGAATATTCGAGTAGCTTGAAGTTCGGACCGAGCCGAGACTCGGTTTCCGAGCCGAGCCGAGACTCGGTTTCCGAGCCGAACCGAGACTCGGTTTCCGAGCCGAACCGAGACTCGGTTTCCGAGCCGAGCCGAGACTCGGTTTCCGAGCCGAACTGAGTATCAGTAAAAACTGAGTAGCTCGAAAGAACCGATCGGCTCGATAAAACCGAGTAGCTCGAATTTTTTCGAGCGGCTCGAATATACTTGGAACAGATCAAAATTTTCGAGCAAACCGACTGTGTCGAGTACCTTGAAGCTTGAAGCTTGAACGTTTCAGGCAATACGAATCTTTCAAATATTTTAGGTTACGAAGAAAAAACTGAGAAGAAAAGAAAGATAACATAAAGAGAAGTGTATGAATCTAAAGTAGAACGTGTCTAAAGTACCTGGGTACTTTAACTACACAGCTGATCCCATCAATAGAGCTATGTATGCGGCGAACCAATATCTCACTGCTATTCATGTGTTTTCTATATCGTTTGATTCATTCCAGCACAAATTGCTCAGTCGACTCTCCGAATAACTGTCCCCGATGCGTAAGCACATATGCTTAGGTTATTAGAATAAGTTACCAGACTCATTTCTCTTTGTACTAGTTAACATGTTCTTTCGAGCTACTCAGTTTTATCGAGCCACTCGATTTTTACGGGTACCCGGCCCGAAAAACCTTAGTTAGCACCGCTGTACCGTGGAATACGAAATTCTGATTGGATCGAGCGTAGGTAAACGCGCGGCGCGTTTACGGTCGTTGGTTCCGAGAGCAGGCATCCGGGAACGTTTCAATTTTCAGCCGGATCGATTGTTTGGCGTAAGAAAGTGGTTTGGTATCGTGGGGAGGTTCTATTATTCGTTCCGCTCGGAAGACAAGTACAATGCGTACACGATGTATCGGTGCCTCGTTAGCCGTCCATGGCGGGTGGTTGTACGCGGCGTTTAAGCCGAGCAACTAGCGATCCAGCGCGCATCGCGGACGCTAAGTAGATACGCGGTTCTATTCGAATAGCCATAATACAGGGAGGAGCGAGTGCGCGCGGTCGCAACGCTCCAGCGACTCCACGGGGAATCCTCGCGACGGGTGCGGAACGGATCGCCGTTGCCCGCGCGCCAGCGTGCTGGCTTATTCTACTGGCGCACAGTGACCGGGATAGGGGTAGTTAGTGACGTTCGTGTATAACTTTCAAACTATAAAAGATTGAGGACGAATCGAGAGTAAACGCGCGCAAGGATCGGTGGATCCGCGCCACGGAGATTTGAGAGACGCTGGTCTAGATGCCTGGTAATCGCGTGCGTGCCGGCGCAGCGCCGCGAAAATGCGTGCAGCGATTTATGCCTTCCGATCGGTGAGAAATGTCTCAGGAATAATTAAAGGAGCGAGGAACGAGGAGGGAGAGGAACTCGTAGAATGTTTTCTCGCGGCAGCAGGTTAAATCGCACCAGCCGCCGTAGATTACGCCATTTTATACGCTCTGCCGTAGACTACCGTCATTAATTATTTCTTTATTAAGGAGATTGCGTGCGGTTTCCTCGTCTCTTCTCCGGCGGCATATTAGATTAGCGACTTCGGCGCGGGGAATGCGTTTATGGCGAGCCCGAGCGAGTTTTTCCCGCGTTCGGGAAGAGCGACGCGACGCGACCCGATGTCGTATTAAGTTTCCCGACTAATGGCTGACACACCGGGGCAAGGAACGAAGCGATCCATTTGATCCGCGACCGGCCGGACAAAGGCGCGTTTAAGGGAGTACAGGACTATTGAAATCTCGAAAAATCGATTTCTGTCGTTATTATTAATTCTGAAAGTGTCGTTGTTTGTGAATATTTACAACTAAGTTTCATGAGGAAATTCGAATAATTACGGAAATTATAGCGCTGAACGCAATTCAGTGCACTCGAGTAACGCCCACGCAGAGCGGTATTGGCGTACTTAAGGGACGTAACATCGAAGCCGTTTATCTCGAAACTACGTTTTTAAACACCGTGTACATCATAACTTTTGAATGACCGAACATTTTCAGTTGAAATTTTAACCGGGTATGTAGAACTCCCTTCTCTATAATGTGGAACTTCGCTATTAATATTGGAACGTGGAATTTTTTTTTATAAATTATTGAAAATAATTTTTTCCCGTGGCAACGCGAAAAAAGTTTGTTCGTGCATAACTACCACAATTTTTGTCCAAATTCGGCGGGGAAGTTGCACATTGTAGCACTTGGTATAGAAATTACTCGCCTCAAAGCGTTTTGCGTTCAGGTCACAGGTTCACCTGGAACTACTACGTAGACAAGTTTCAACCGCGCGACGCGTCGGACCACTTTCAGCGCTTAATAACTTCAACAATTTTAACAATATCGCAATGTTTTCGTTCGTAATTACTTGTAAGCATATGCCAAAACGGCTTGTAAAAAGTACGCGTGTCATATTCGTTTAGTATCGAAGTAATCCGACATAGAAGAAACTTTGCCCTTCCAATACTGCTGTACCCCCTTAAGGGGACTAGGCAGTCAGATCGCTGGAAAATCAAGTATTTTTTGCGAATTAATTACAAGGAAATGAATGCAAATTGTGAGGAGTACTTTTGGGTAATGTTTATTAATACTATAAACATTAATACTATACAACCTTAAGAGGTACCTACCATCAGGAGGTAGAAAAAGAATGATTCTTTGGGGATTTATTCCAGAAAATACATTTTTTTATGCAATGGTTTTTGTATTCAGATGACACTTTAACAGGTTATTATATTATGTTTTGGTATACGAATATTTAGTTATTGCAACATAATATAATATCCTGTCAAAGTGTCCCTCATCTGAATACAAAAACCATTGCATAAAAATATGCACGTACTTTCTGAAATAAATTCCCAAAGAATCGATTCTTTTCCTACCTCCTGACGGTAGGTAACCCCTTAATGGCAGGGTTGGAGGCGCGTAACGCAGCATCGGGACGCCATTACGTCGCCCGTAAGATCTCGTACACGTCGCCCGGCGGTATCCCCCTGCGGCTCGTGATTTTACACGCTCGCAGGATTTCGTATTTACGCGGTCGGGCCCGACGAACGTAAAAGCAAAAAACGTCCGCGGTTCGGATCGTCCTGCCGCGAAGGATCCCTCCCATCTGCATCGCGGGTCCGTGTCCACGTCTATCCAGTCGTTCGTTATTAACTTTACGCTATCTTGGACGACCATCTTTACGCTGCCGGATCGAGTGAGGCGTATCTACCGCGAGTTCTTGGCCTACCGACATTACGTGCCCGCACACAAACGCACCCTCCCTCTGTACGTAGCTGCTGCAGCGGCCTACGTCAGCTTCTCGCAGACCGCTGGCTAACAGGCTTAGCTCCGTCTCTCTTGAAAATTGCCCGCCATATTTTTACCATATTACTTCATTTTTAAGCCACCTCCCGCTTCTGCCGGGACTCGTTGCCACCACCACCACCATCGCCATCGCCATCACCATCCTTCGGCCCCTCGCGCTTCGCTTCCATCGCGGCTCAGGCTCCTCGATCTTCTTCCTCCTGTGCATCGTCTCTGGCGTCCCCTACCCCCCCTCATCCCTCGACCGACATCCACCGAGCTGATGCATCTGGCTCACCGCAGCCGGGACGCGCGATCTCGCGTACCTACCGCCATTTTACTCCGCGTATCGCTCGCGTACCATGCCTTGCCCACCTTTTGTTGCTCTCTCCCTTCTTCCTGCCGGTCTCTGCCCCTCCGCAGTCCTCCTCGAAAATTACTCGTCCACGGCGAGTCCGGCGTCTATCCCTCTCCCGATCGTCGACAGAGGGTGGGTGCGTGCCGCGGTGCTCGTCCAACGTGCGCTCGCACACGAGTCGCGCGATACCCGCGCCAGTGTGTTCGCTTCCTGCCCCCGAGCTGGCCCGCAGAGACGGCTCGCCGAGCAGAACCACCGTTGGCGGATCCCTTTCGGTCCGCTCGACCACCGCAAGATGCAATATACGCTTTTTGTAGCAATATTTGGAGCGAATTTAAAATAATGATCGTCCCCCGAGCTCGAGCCGTGCGGGCCGCCGCGTCAGTGAAGCTGAAATCCGTGGAGGCGCGGTCGAGGGAAAAAGAGCAGCAGGCTACGCACGGTGGGTAGGGTGAGGAGGGGAATAAGCAGCGGGATGAAGAGTAGGGAGAGGTGAAGGAGGAGATGTAGGGAGAGGCCGGCGTCTACGGGGCAAGTTAATGAGATCACGCGTAATCGAAAATTGTCTGGCGTTCGAATTTTATTGGAACGGCCGTTGCCCACGCAAAAATCACTCCCGCGGGCCTGTCTTACCAGACGTACGCTGCCGCGTATCGTGCGCGAGACTGCGGCGATGATGCCACCGATGATATCCCTCTGGCTCGTAAAAGTGGATCTGCCCTGTGCATGATCAGCCCCGTGCGCGCCGTCTTAATAAGAGGCAGTCGCGCGTGTACGCGCTCTCGTTCTCTCGTCGTTTCGCGTCGCTACGTCGCACACAAAATAATGAATCGGCAGGAATTAAAAAATTCGTTGACGAGAAGTAAGGTAGAAAGATTAAAAACTTACCTTAATTCATGTGCAAAGTGATCACGAGATGTAAAACACTCGATATTTTAAAATAAACATTAAAAATTCTTATTTTGATCGTGTAATAATATATGGAAATACAATATACCTTCAAACCAGTGGGTTATCAAATCATTTCAACGAAAAAATTAAGATTCATTAGTTTATTTCACAAAAATCGATTTTTCCAAAATCCTGAGGGAGTAGACAAATTTTGCGAACGGATTTGAAATCAGCGCGACAAAATCTATGGGAAATGATGTACAACGTGTCAAAAAATAATTCTAACCGAACATGGTATTGGATGAAACATAATTTTATTGTAAAATTTCAAGTTTAACACAGATTTTCGAAGGTAAAAAACGTTCGCACCATAATTTCATTAATTTCCCCATATTCTGCAATCTTTCAGCTTTAATTTAAAAAAAAATCATCGCTCTATCTCGTTTCTATCAAAAGTTCTTTGATTTTGAAACAAACTACCTCACTTTTGCCCACTGTGCGTCCTGTCGCCCGCATCGCTGCCGGTCGTTAGATCCGCTCTTTCCATTCGGTTGCGTCAAGCCATCGACGATGATGATAGTTCCGGTACCGCTTCGGCTTAATTGCGAAGACCGCGATCGATTCGACGCCAATGCCGCGTGGATAATGACGGTGCCTGTGATCTTTCGGAACGAGCCTCGACGGTATAATCGGGAGCCGATTCCTCCCCGATCCCCGGCCATCGGGGATTGATTTCGCGGCGTTTGCGCTTCATCGGTACTTTGTATTCTTCCCCCGAGGTGGTCCCTCTCCCAACCTGTGTTTTCTCGCTTACACGCCACGACTTATTGAAACGAGGCTTTTCGCGGTCCAGCGAGCAAGGCAGTCGTTGTTTGCCGAACATGCCCGCCGAATTCTCAATGGCGGAGAGGGCCCGCCGGGTGCATCGCGATAACGCATAATGACGTCGGGCGTTGGAACGCAGGCTAGCGATCGTCCTTGTCACAGCAATGCCCCGCGGACCGCGGTTCCGGTGGTGAGCGCAGCGCGATACTATCGGGGGCCCCGTGGTTGTAGGTACGAGCGGGCCCCCTCGCCGTGGCATTGGCAGCGGCCCCCAGCAGACCCCTGCGAAGCGGACTCGCACCAACTGACATCGGTCGTTACGTAAAGGTCCCGGAGCTGTTGTAACAGCTGCTGATAACCTGTCCACTATTACCGCTTAACAGTGCGACTGTTACAATGCCAGGCAGGTTACACGCAGCAGCGACGGACGATTTGTTGGCGAGTCCCTGCGATTTGCTGCGAGCCAGCCAACACCGCGAGATGATCGCCCCCTCGCGAGGAATTTGTTAAGCTCGTTAACCCTCGCTGCGCCGAGGGCTCCTCGCGCTGCAGACCTCGATAGAGAATCGTGCCTAGCGCTCGGCAATCCACCGTCAGGCGCTTTGCTCCCGCGCAATCGTAGCGAAAACCATACTTCCATCGAGGAGGTGTCCGAATAGTAATCTGCGATACTGCGTACCACGCATCACTGGTCGAGCAAATAAGCCGTAACGAGGGCAAGCTTGTGGTGAAACGAACGTTTTTTCACAGATCGCAGAACCGAATGATTCGGCAGGGAAGCAAGTAGAGATAGCGCGGAGGTAATGGCTCGACGGTTCCTTTGGATCTATCTAGAGACGCGGTAGCGTCTCGACGCCAAGCAGACTTGGAAGTTGTCCGGAGAAGGTTATTAGATAGATTAGATAGACAGAGAAGCATCTTCTTTCGCACAAGTTTCTGGAAATTTGTCAAATAACGTAAATGGACAAAATTTAGTTTGTTTAAATTTAGCAATGTGGAGCAAGTCACATTAGTGAACAAAGTACGCTGAATACACATCTCCCTTGATACTTTTCAATTCAATCTTTTGTGAAAGACATTCGTAATACTTTAAAATCCACAGTAATTGCCACGCTATTAATTGATTTTATTAGTTTCCCATTAACAATATTTCAATTCACCAATAAACATACTAAATTAATTTTATTCCAACACCAATAAATTCTACGTTAAAAATGTGTATATATATATATATATATATATATATATATATAAATAAAATATCTGTAAATATATATATAAAATAAAATATATAAAATATATATATATATTTACAGATATTTTATTTTATATATTTACAGATCAAATACTAGACCTGGCGAGGCAAGTTATTCTCAGATCATCAATACTCATACTCTCGCGGGTTTTCAGCTAATTTGTCAATTTAAAACTTTGACAATATGAGTACACTCATTATTTTGCGATTTTAAATAATTCTTATTCAAGCCAAGTATTTCACTGAAAGCACCTTTATGTACTTGCAGCTCATTTCGATTTCACATATTTCTTTTATTTTGTACTTATTATTATATTCTGTTTTTTGTGATTCATTTGATTTCATGTACTTGGCGTAACTTTTTTACTTTTTTGAAGTTTTTTATGAGGATCGACGTTACTCGTAAAAAAAGACACTCTTCTTGTGTTCGAAAGAGGGAACGTCGATGAGGCATGACAGCTGAGAGAGGATACGCGGAGGCATTGTTGCGTTGCGTTCGCGCGACAGGAATCACATGATGCTCGGAGTGGCGATTGATTTTGCGCGCAAAAAAATTGGGAACCTGAAGGGCGTTCGTTTGCAGCCGGTAATGGATAACCGCCGAACACATCGTTAATGAGCGAATAAGAAAGCCTGCCTGGAGTAATGGCGGTTCACTACTATGAAACGCCGGTGATCCCGAGGGGGGAGACGGCCGACCGAACGGGGGGAGGTTGTAATCGTTGCACGAAAAGTCTCGAGCGTACTGTAAAATTATCTGGCGGCGCTCCTGTATTATCTATGCCCTCGGTCCGGCCGAATGTGCATACTCGGCAATGTATGCGCGCCGGGTTGCTTCGTGCCGGGGCATCGGAAGCCACGGACCCGATCGCGCGAGAGATGGTAATACGCGTAATGATAGGCTGCCCCTCCCCGACTAATCATAAGTCGGACTACAAAATTTGCGCGAATTCGTCCCTGGCCGCTCGAGATTCGAGAGGCGAGAAATGCCTAATGTCTTCCTCGCACTTTTTTCCACCGCCTGGAACGTTCGCAAACGAGTCGCGTCCTTTCATCCTGCCGCGTAGTCGCGCGGCCCTTTCCACCTGCGGTCGATCGCTTCTAGGCTTATCATCGGGAGGGTGGGTTCTACCGAGGTCGACCGATCACGGTGGATAGAGTGGCGGCAAGTGTGTCGTTGGCAGGGCAGGAAGAGTCGTTTACGAAGGCTGAAATTACGCGGGGCATTTTGGTGGAGGTTGCCGGGCGAAGGGGGTGAAGAGGGTGCCGTCGATGGGGAAACACGGGTCTGCTGGGTATCGCGAGTGCGGAGCTTGTCGTGGGGGCAAGGTAACGAGCGGGTAGCCGATAGGTATGAGTACATCAACCATGCGGCAACAACCTCCTGTAGGTAAGCCGAGGAACGCAGAAGGAGGTAGGCAGGCAGTGGTAGTCGTCGGTGCTGGCTGGCCAGCCGTACCATATTATTAAGGCGGCCAACCGGTGTGACGCTCCGCGTCCCAGGAGCCAATGGCACCGCGTCTCATCGTGGCAGGAATGCGTCCACTCCTACCTCCGCTTTTGCCCTCCACGAAAACGAGCCCCCACCGTTTCCGGCAAGATCGACGAATTCTCCTTCTCGCATCGAGATCGATCCGAGACTGCTCCCCTCGCCCCTTCCCGGTTCCTCCACCGTCGAGTGTCTTGACCTCTCAAGAGAACGCCACGGCGCCGATTTCCGTTCCCTTGGTCCACCGGATGTTGGCGTGCCGCTCGATCTTCTCTGCTGTCGAATTTCGCGGCCCACGTCGCGGATGATCCTTTCGATCTCCGTTTCTGGTGGCCGCGCCGGGGTTATGGCCCGTGTAATGGCGTCACGGTGCGAGAAACGGAAGGGGTGGCGATCAACCGAAACGTTTGCGGTCCGCGCCTCCGCGAAGAAGGAGCGGCAATTTTTCGGGGAGAACACCCGGCGTCCCTTAGAAGAGATCGATACTTGGAATTTATCGTTTCCCCTGCGCTCGGATTATCACCGTTCGATTACTTGGAGGTGGATGAACCCGCATCGCCCGACGAACCGAGACATTCGCCTCTTCCAATCACGATCTTAATAACCTCGGACGGTCGAAAAGGGGACGAAGACGGCGCTGTCGACGACGACGACGGCGAGTACGCACGCAGGAGAAAGGCAGGGCGAAGGGGAGGACGAAGAAAGAGGAAGAAAAAGTGATTCGGGAGGATCGGCCATGGTATCCGAGGCGCGTAATAACGACGACCATGGGGCCCCGATCTTCGTGGACAATTTACGAGGGTAAAGTGGGTCATAAATGTAATTACGGCTAAATTATGATTATAGAGCTACCTACCCCTCGGAGAAAACGCTGCCTCCATTCCTTCTGTAACGGCGGGACAAGAACGCTCGCGTCGACGTTCGAGGGTGGTAGCGCTGAATTTCCCCGTATCGGTCAACGTTCCTGAAAGATAAGCGCGAAGGGATCCACCTGGACTTTCGTCCGCGCGAGAGATAAAACACGGCGGAGAGGGAAGAGGGCGCGGAGAACGAGGATCCTTATTAAAAATAATTCCCATGCGGGCCGCTGCCTCCCCGAACCCACCCACCCACCTCTTCCCCCTTCGGCATTCCGTCAATTAAGAGAGCCCTCCCGGTCCAGCGTGGATCCAATTGGAAATAAAGATCACCCGTGCTCGGCGCCCGACGCTTTCGCGATCTTTCGTAATCATAGAGTTTCGTGATATGCTTATTAAATCGAGCCAATCATCGGGGGCACCGCATTGAAGCGCGCTGCGCGCACCGGTAGAACCCTCGGGGAGTCCTCTTCTCTTCTCCTCCTCTTCTCTCTTCCTTTCTTTTACTCGGTACTCCTGGTTACTTCTCGAGCTCGATTATTATACGACGCGTACGATGCTGGACCGAGACATCGATCCTCATTCCGCGCTCACGGAAACTGGTATTCAACGGCAGATCCGAAGGATGTCCGTTTCCCATGGAAATCTTTTCACCGGGAAGCAACGCTGGACCAACATCGTTCAAGTGTTCGTTATAGGGGCAACAGCGACTCGCGGAGCGCGCGGCGCAGAGTGGTAGGTACGTAATGACATTTTTTGTTCAAATCACCCTACAGGTCGTAATTTTTCAGAAAACTTTACGATTTATTTTTTAAATTCTTCGCAATTAAATTCTCCGTCGATCTGTCCGGCCGGAATTTTGAATTTCCTTGCTGATTTTTTTATATTTAGCGAATTATACAGCACTCTTCGAAGATCAGTGTCTGTGGGTTTTTTGGCCGGCTGTTCCGAATTTAAAGTCGGATTTTCGAAATTGAAGGTGGTTTTCTGAAAAATCACGACCTGTAGGTTGATTTGAACAAAAAATGTCCGTCCTTATGCACCACTGTGCGGCGTCTCCGCTACTGCTTGGCCGCGTGCTGCAAACTCGTGCAGCCTCTTTCTCCTTCATCCCTCTGGTCTCTAACTTCGCTGGTGGTAACAGCAAGCA
This sequence comes from Andrena cerasifolii, assembly GCF_050908995.1. Classification (NCBI taxonomy): domain Eukaryota; kingdom Metazoa; phylum Arthropoda; class Insecta; order Hymenoptera; family Andrenidae; genus Andrena; species Andrena cerasifolii. Next base: position 8,418,178 of record NC_135124.1, on the reverse strand, counting down.
TCTACGTATCGACAGTCCGCGGAGTCGATTTTAGGATGCAACGAAATACGCGAATGGAAACTCGGATGTTGATTTATTCGGCAGGGTGGCTATGAAGACACATGAGTCACAGAGTTGTACCGCGCGTCACAGGCCTCCATGAAGGCCCCGCATAAGATACGTCGTCGCCGAGCCGCGGTGAACGTTAACGCGGCGCTACGAACACGGCCGCGACGGGGGGTTCCACGGAGCTACCAACCTCATTTTTATGATTATTCGGCGGCGTTATTGCCGCTTGACCCGCCATTAAGCGGTTAAATGGGCCGAGGCGAGAGGGTTCTGGCCCGCGGTCTTTACGACACCCGAGGACACTCGCTTCCGACGTGGACCAGAGGTCGAGCGTGCGCCTCCTATTTAACGCACTACCTGATTCCTTCTGCATTTTTAGTAGGCCGATCAAACTTAACGCGGCAACTTTTAACGGGGCGCTACCGCGTCGCGCGTTCCGGTAGCCGCGTCCGCGCTGGTCCTCTCGCATTTTCAGCCACCCGTCGCCTCCGATAAATATCGCCCCCGAGCGAGACGTTTTAATCCCTCGGCCGCGACGCCACTCAGCCTCTAAACTTCTAACGAGACGACGCTGTCCCACCTTTCTTGCGACGCGGACGGAATTGGAATCGGCGGACCCGTGGCCACGGCAGCGAGGCTCGGGGCCCGGTCGTCGTGTTCGTGATATCGAGCAGCCCCGCAAAGACCCCACGACACGGGTCCCCGCCTTAATTCCATTTATCGGTTCGCCATTTTTCGCGATCGCGGCATACATTAAGCCACCGTTGCAACACGTAGCGCCCGCGAATATACGGTTAAGCCCATGTTTCATTCATGAGCCATAAAGTTCCCGGGGACGGTGGTTGGTGGTGGAGCCGGTAGAGCTTTCAGCTCGGGTCGTCGCGAGAGGGATACGCGAGAGCTAGCTCGGCGCTACTTCCTCGCTCTTCACCGCGCGAATTCTATCTACGCGAGCCGGAATCCGCGCGAGCATACGTCTCTTCCATTGTAGGTACCGTTCCAAGGTGCTTGCTAAAATCCAGCCGTTCTCACGATCCGGTCGTGGCACCTCGCCGGAGTGCACCGAAACCGAAAGTAGGAAAGGAGGAAAACAGAGGGAAAATAGTGCGTCGGGTTAGGCGTGGCCGGTGCCCGGCGGATTCTTCCGCGGAAACGTCATCGATCGTCCCGGGAGGAACGAGGCGAAGGATGGATATGGCCGAACGTCTTCCCCGGTGGCAGCGGTGGTTAACCGGTACCCCGGTTGTCTCATTTGCATTCACCCGGGAACTCGAGCGCCGCAAAGGTTGCGCAGCAGATACTAGAAAGGAGGAGAGAGATGCTTGCTCTCGTGTATCTCCTCGTGTATTTGTTTGTAAGTCTGTCGCTTTTCTCTCTTTGTCTCCTGTCCGCTCTTCGCCTCTCTCTCTCTCTCTCTCTCCCTCGCGAGCTCCCTTTTATTCCGCGATACGACCAGGCTCTCGTTTCTCCTTCCTCATTCCATTTGTTTCCTCTTCCCTTCCCATCTATGCAGTTTCTCTCCGGTTTTCGCGCGGAACCGTTCCCTGCTAGGCCGGCAGCCGCGTTCCCGGGGTGCTCTGGCCTCGGGTGTAACAGAAGGAGAGGAAAGATATCCTTTGCACGTAGGCGCGCGAGGTAAGTCCTAAGTAATCGAGCCGGGCCGGCGATACGTTCGGCGTCGGTCGATGCGGCTGCTCGTTGCATACGCTGGCTGCCTTGCTTCGCTCCCCGTTGTTGCCCTTCTCGCGGCGTAACGGCACATTTAGTGGCGAAGAGGAACCAGAGGTAAAAACGTAGGACAGCCAGAGGAGAGGAGCAAACAGGGGTCCCGCGGTAACGGGCAGCTCCGGGTTCGTCGTTTCGAGTTACACGAGTTAGCCGCGCGTAGGCACCGCGAGCCACGACGTTCGCGGAGATTCCGGGACCATCCGCGACTCTCCTTATCTCGCCACCTTTCCCGCTTCCATCGCGCAGCCCGTTATGACGATCGTTCATCCGCTTCTGTCCGCCGCGTCGTTCTCGCGACTCCTACCCGAGATCACTGCGATACGTCAGAGTCGTGGAGATCCGAACGGGGCCTCTAATGCTTCTATCGTCCGCGTTGCAATCTGCCTGGACCGACTGCCACTTGCCTCGAATATTCCCATGGAATATTTACGATTGCTACGACCGCTGTACGTATCTCCGGCGGCAGGAGCGGTCCAGTTTCGGGGCTATGCGGCTGGCTACGTATCCGGGATCGCGGTGCGTCCTTGGCGGTGGAAAAATTGGTACAGTAACTTCGCGGAGGCGAGGCAGAAGCAGCCCGTTAAGAATCGCCGGTCGGCCAGAAGAAATCTAAGGTATATGGACGATGATGACCGATAGTTTAAACGACCTCGGGCTTCGGGATGAGTTTGAGGAAGACGAAGGGCGCAGAGTACTCCGCGGCAGGGGCGGAGGATAGGGAGAAGAAGAGGGAGCACCTTATCGAGATTCCCGACGGCCTTGCCCGTCGATTTATCACTCTCGCATAATAGGCCCGTGTGCAGATATTCCGGAGCTCTCGCGAGGAGAAAGATCATCCTCTTCTTTTACCCGGCCGGCTCATTCGCTGGCCCTCTCCGTTTCGTTTCGTTTGGCTCGCGAACCAGAGAGGGAACGAAGAGGGTGGCCAGAGGAGCTCCTTCCTCCGGCTGCTACTCTTTTCTCTCACGACGCGAGAAACTCGATCCAATCTTCTCGAAGGGATCTATGTAGAACGCTCCGCTCATTTGTCTACCGTCCTTTTAAAGTTGCATTTCGCGGCCAGCCAGACGGCTTCCTCGCCAGAAACTCGAACTGCACGCCACTCGGGGAGCCAAAGGCGAACCGGATGCTCTCGGTGGGCTCCGAGTGCTCGGTGCGCCCGACGCGCCGCCGCGAATCAGTCTGGATCATCCGCGCGAGCTCGTGACGGACGAAACCTTCGGCAGGAGTATTCTTTCCCCGCGTCCGATCGTGTGGCGTAGATTGCCAGGAAATCTGCCGTTATTACGCTCTATCGGCGATATCCGATCGGTGGTCGATCAGGGAAAGTGGCCAGGAGGGACTAAAGGTACGGGGTGACCCGATTCCCAGCATTTCTCGGCGATACCCCGAGCGTGGCCGCGCGACCGGTGGCTCCGGTAGTCGAGGAATAGAGGAAGCGCGTCGTGTTCGTCCTTTAGTCGACTTTCGTTGAGCCGGAGTCGCGAGCCGGTCGCGAAAGCGACAGCAGCGAAAGGTCCCTTGTCCACATTAAAGCCGATAAATATCTAGAGGAATCCCGACAAGCATATGCAGCAAACCTGCTCGCGTTCGTGATGATCGAGGAGCTGTCGTCGCTCGGCTGCTACTTTCAGCCGTACAAACGATATTATTTCTTCTGTGCCGTTCGATGCGCGGACGTATTTCATTGGAACGGACAGCCCCTTTCGCTACCGTGTAACGTTTTCACCGACTACTGGCCTCTTCCATTTTTCCGGCGAAGCCCGTGCATGCGATTACGTTCCTACGAATATACACCGATGTCGGATCGTACCACGCGTCGCTGTCGCCGCACAGTGGCCCGGATAGGGGTAGCTAGTGACATTCGTGTATAACTTTTAAACTGTAAAAGATATCGGAATGAAATTTGCGCCAAAAAACAGGAAAAAATTATCCCTTTCTAATGATTTATAATTGAAGATATTGTACGTTTATTCAGTGTTCCTTTTTCAATTTTTTCAACTTGTGTTTTAAAAAAAAATTGAAAAGGGTTTATTTAGTAGTTTATTTAATGCCTTTTATGTGATTTAAATCACGCGTTGGGGAAACTTTTCGTTTCCGAGTTATAAGGGAAAGTCAAATAGTACTATTAGAAATTGTGACGAAATCTACAGTTTAGTTAAACATTATTGATCGTTTATTATTAATTTATTCAACGGATTAGAGCCTAATGTATACATAAATATTTGTAGAAACCCTTTGCAATGCAGTAATAATACGGTGGATACGAACGTATATACATAAAATGATTTTTGCACGATTCTGTAGAAGAAGGTGTGCTGAAAATATTTCAATTGTTAGAACGTGGGGCTCGGTGGGACTTGAAGGATATTCCGTGTCAACTGTAAAGAACTTTGACAATTTTCTTTATTTCATTAAGCATTAATTTTTTCATTGGTACATTATGAACTGTAAAATATTACTAAACGTAGTTGACGGTGTTCTCTTAATTATAAACAAAACCAGAGAGAAAATATTAAACTGTGTCCTCAGGGTATTTCTAAAGGTGCGAACCCACGATGAAATTTTACATGAGACTTTTCCATCATGAGACAAAAATCTCAGCAACAACTAAATGTAAATAATGGAAATAATTACGAGAGATGAGTTTTTTGATAATATATCATGAAAGTTGCCTCATGAGACCCTAGTTTCATGAAACTAACAACAAAATAATTAAAGAATAATAAAATAATTGTCTCATGAGATTAAAGTCTCGTACGAGACACGATATTTTTGTTTCATCGTGGATTTGCACCCTTAAGAAGGTAGCAGTTTTTTTCTGGTGAAAAATACTGTCTTTAAAACGTCCAACTTTAAATGTTCGTTCGAATTACAATTTTTATTAAATTTTAATAAAAATTACATTTAGAAAGTAGCATATATTCGGTAGATTTCGATAGGAGAAAGTTAATTTTTCGGCCGAATGCCCTTTACTACCCCTATTCCGACCAGTGTGCGCCGGCCTGCGGCGGAAGATTGTCTCGACGGAGCTGGCAGCACGGAGCACAGCGGCTCGAAATGGAAGGAGAAGGGGGCAGTCGGAGATGTTCTCGCTGAATTCCCGTCTTCGCCCGGGGCGGCCAACAATGACATGCTGGCAAACTCGCATCTGTACGTAACCTTACCGGTTACCTTGGTCCTTTCCTCCTCTCGCGCCCTCGTCTCCCTCTTCCCTCCTTTCTTTCGGCCAACGGTCATATTTTTTTGCGCCCCGCAATTATTCCTCTCAAATTACTGGTCCGCGTTGCGCCGCGGAAAACTTATAATGCCGGAACGCGCGCGAGCTGGCCGGCCAAACAAAAAGATCGAGGATCGCCTCTCGGCCAAATACAAAATCGTCGCCCCCTGCGATTTCCTCCCCGCTGCGGCAAGCGACGCGAGCGGGGGCGTCGCGCTGCTCGCGACGAGACGAAACTCCCTTTGTTCCACTGTGTTTCGGGCCGCTCCCTCGAGTACGCGTGAAAGTATTTCGAGGGCAATCGCCGAACCGATTATTTCGGGGATCTTCCCGAGCGATCCCGCGGTCGGTTCTCGGTGCCAGAAAGAATGACTTTCTTGCGAGCACCGGAACCCCGTAATTTGCTCGGCCACGCGTAAACTAGGCACTGTGGGAGCGCCCGGAATCGTTAAAATTACGATGTCGAACGACGCCCCGGATCTTTTTCTCCGGTCGCGCACACCGAGTTTTTACCGTCGGTTTGCGGCACTGTGCGTGTTGCGGCGGAAAAAAATATTTCCCCGAAGCAATCATCATTACGCGCTCTTATCGCCGGGCCCACGGCCGGGCCCAGTCGTCGCCAGCGTCGGGGAGAGCGGGAGGCGCGGGGACGACACGTCGAAAAGACAAAGAGGACGGTTCGGTTCGGTTCGGTTCGGTTCGGGGAATGGGGCAGAGCTCGCGAGCCGAGTGGAGGCTAGGCAGAGCTTCCTCCGTCGATTTCGCGAACCGTTACGAGTAATTGGTTCCCCAGAACGCGATTCCTGGATTCCTAAGCGCGTTCCAATGCTAAGATATAAATAAAATACGAAGCGTTTCCGTAATCGCGCGCGCGGTTCGGCACGACGCCGACGCTCCCGCGTTCCCCGAGCCGTAAACGGCCATTGTTCCCGCCAAGATCGTTATACGAACGGCGCGAATTGCCGAAGAGGATCGCGAGGGTCGGCAACGAATCGCGCTCGAGCCGATCTTCGGGTCTCCCGTCGAACCGACCGCGTTCCTCGCTCGTCCTCGCTTCTGAAAATCTTCCCTACGAATTCCTGAAATCCCGCTGGAACCGCAGAGCTCTGACCGCGGAAACGAGCGGGCTGCAGTCTTCGAGCCATCAGCCGTGAAATTTATTCTCCGCGCTTTTGCCACTTTCCGCGACGATTCTCCTGCGAACTTGTAAACACTTTGCGCGAAGCGCGAGCCCCCACATCCACGGCGGCGCATGCAAACCAGTTTCCTTGGTGTCCCTTACTTTTTACGAGCTGCCAACGGGTTTATTTCTTCGTCCCGGTCTTATGACTTCGATGCATCTCGGAACACGTCGAAAGGAGAAAAATAATGCGGCTGCGAGTCCGTCGCGCGAGTATCGTAAAAATTTTTAATTAAGCGACTCGGCGCTCGGGAGAGTCGGGTTTCAGCGGAATTGTCTCGCGGGAGCGCGATAAGGATTGGACGGGGGATATCGATGCCTCCAAAACACTCACGGAAGCTGGCTACTTCGCGCGGCTCACTTCTAATCGCGGCGGGAGGGGGTCGTTAAGTTTGGAAGAGGAATAGCGGTGTTAACCCTTAGTATCGTGATTTTTTTTATTTTACCCAGAAAAATTATTATCGGTACATTTTTGTCCACACTTCGTCGTAAAATAAGTAAAAAATTCGTTGCGTAACTATTTTTTATATGGAGGAAAAATATGGATATAACACCGGTGTTACGTCATGCATAAAGGCACATGTGTATTATAATGTTAAGGGAAATGTTATAATGTAACAAGGGAAGAGCCCGAACCTGAAAATTCAAATAATTCTGAAGCTTTGTCAATGTGTAGCGGATTTCCTCGTGATTACAACACAATTTTTGTTTACTGCCCAAATTCACTCGAACGGGGTGAAATTAACCCCTGAAAATTCGGCTATTTTCCGATTTTGTGTTATAACTCGCGAACTGTAAGAGATAGAAATAAAGTTTCACGACAAAAGTTACTTCTTTTAATTAGGTATATCGTTTGGTAAAAAAAAATATTTTACAGTTCCTGAGTTATCACACAAAATTGGAAAATAGTCGAATTTTCAGTGGTTAATTACACCCCTTTAGAGAGAATTTGGGCAGTAAACAAAAATTGCGTCGTAATCAGGAGGAAATTTCCTACATATTCACAAAGGTTCAGAATTTTTTGAATTTCCGGGTTCGGGATGTTCCCTTGTAAGTAGTATTACATCAAATTTATTCAAAGAGGAACACCGAAAGAACTGAGAGAAAAATTGAACACTTACCTGGCACTTTCAGTGGTCCTGTAGCTACTAGAGCCAGGAATCCACTTAGAAGCTAGGCTATGCTATGCGATGTTATGCTATGCCATGCTACGTTTAAAAAAAAAATAGTTTCAATGCCTTCTTATGGAAGCGGTTCCACCAAAAACTAAGCTAAAACTTAGCATAGCATATCTTAGTTTAGCTTAGCTTCCAGCTAGATTCCCGGCTATAGAATTGTAATCAACAATACGAGGCAGTAGAATTTCTATGAATGTGTTTCTGCCCTAAGGACACCTGTCACATTTAATATTATTAAAGTAACGCTTTAAAATCGACGAAAAAGTCCCCAAATGGCGCGCACGATTTTTTCAATTCGTGTAACACTCGTGTCAGACTATGACACTAAGGGTTAAGTGGCCGCGAGTGGGGTAGAAGGGGGACGGAACGGCGCGCGTGAAAAAGAACACTGTCGTCGAGCGAGGCTGCGCGAAACGTGAGACGCGGTCTCATATTTGCTTTCCACCACTATCCTTAATGACGTTGTAGCGGTCGAAGACGACAATGAGATTATCGCGAGATAGCCTCGGTTGATACATACGTTCCCCCGGAACGGTTAATCTCGCCGCTTCTCCCAGGGTCGCCATCGTGTCACTCGAATTTCTCTTCGGCCGCTAGCGTCTTCCCCGTTTCGAGCGGACAGCCGCTGGCTATCGCTTCTGAACGGGATCACAAATCACCAAGTTCGCGTCTTAAAACTGAATCTTTCTTAAAATCCTCCGGCGAGTCCCCGATTGAATTGCAAATTGCGGCGGCCTCGCCTCGCCCGGCATTAACACGACTATCCGAGGTGCTAACTACGTTTCGGGTACAATTAACGAGCTTACCGCAACGGACAAGGTCTACGAGCGAGCGCTAGGTACGCGGCGCTGAACGGTGAATCCCCGAAACATTCGAGATCGCACGAGATAGAGGCGCGCAGATTCGTTCTCGGTCGTAAATACCCAATGAAACGCGAATCGATAAAGCGCGAATCAATAAACCAAGATATTAAAGCCGCGATATAACGCCCACTTCGCAGTGATTCGTGGATCCACGATTCCCGGCGTCTTCTTTTCATCCTCCCTGGTGCAGTTTATCGACGGGTTGCCGAATCGGGCTGCATACACTTAGGTATGTACATAGGTGCCACGACGGCGGCGGGCTTTTGCGCGAAGGTCCGCGGCCACCGCGGTGTCTTCCCATACTTTACGAGACAAGGAAATTAGTTAAATGTGTAATAATGCTCAACGGGGGGCAGCAGGGTCGAGGCTCCTTCCTCCTCCCTTGCAGCCCTTGCCACGGGTCAGATGGCAGTATCCGCGTGTCCCTTTTTCCCCCGCTCCTCCCCTCGCTGTAGCCACGGTCCTCCTGCGTCGTATTCCTCCATCAGCGTCTTATTCCTCGGGCTCCTCTCACCTGGTGTCAGAGCCGCGGTGTCGAGCCGACCCCCGGGACCACACGCAGAGAGCCGCGCTATCTCTTTTACGCTCGGACGAGACACGCTGACTGGAGAATCGTTTAGGCGGCTTATCGAGTGCCGATAACAATCCGCCCTCCACTCTCGCCGCGATCTCCAGCCGCGACGCCGCGTTCGCACATTCTTCGCCCCGTCGTTAATTGAATCCGTCGGGCAGCCGGCGGAGAGGCTTGATCCGCGACGAGCAACGGTATCGAGCGTGGAGGGGCGCTCCGGAGGATAATCAAAGGTTTTGATGGAAACCGCGGAGAAGCTGGCAAAGGAGCGACGCGGACTTAATCCGGTCTAGCGAGCGACGAACGCGCTATTTTTTTTTTTTTCGTTTTGTTTTGTTTTCACCGCGGTCGGCTGACGTCCCGTGCACGGGCGCGTGTGTCCCTAGCCTATTAATAACGATGAAATATGTACCGCGCGTCGAGGGTAACGTTTACGAGCAACAAGAAAAGTATTACCCGCGAGAGCAATAATTATGACGCAGCGGTAATTAATTATTGCTGCCGTTGATCTACCGCGATCGATTATCGCTGCGTTACGAATAATACCGTGGTTGGTCGCTATCGCGCGCGTACGCGGCCCGCGCCGATACTAATTAGAAAAAGCAACTGGTACTGTTATTATCGGTAATTACGATCGGGTCAGAAGTCAGTATCCGCCGCGCGCTTTCTCGGCCAATGGTCGGCCGGCTACCACGAATTATTATTATTCGTGTTTCTCTCTAACCGTAACTAAATAACTAAAGTTAATAACTAAAACTAGGAAAGAAAAAAGGAGAAGAAATTTTATGGCACATTAAGGGGTTATACCTAGTCAGGCGGCCGAAAAGAGGCGAGTGTTTGTGAATTTTTTTTGAAAAAGCGGAAGCATATATTCTTACAGAACTTTTTGCGCTTAAAAGAGCAACGTTTAAAGAACATTTGGTAATTTTTTCGTAGCAAAATGTTTAAGTTTATAATCAAATAACAAACCATATTCAAGAAGCCTTTTTAAAAGTTTGCTTTTGCGGTGAGCACTGCCGTTCGGAACCAGATTATCTAAAATCAAAATACAAAAAAGATTTCGTTAATATATTAATGTATCCTCTGATTGACGGAGGGAATTTCCGAAATATTAATTTAAAACAAAATGGCGGCTATTTAAAGTTGAAATCGTGATTTTTTTCACGTGATTTTTACACGAAAAAATCAGGATTTCAATTTTTCATTCAGACCAGGCTTTTGAACTTAAATTATAAATTTTTATTAACGCGACACTTAAAAGTGATAAGTAACGATCAGTATCGCTTTAAAACTGGCCAGATTCAATATTAAAAAATAGAGGAAACACATACTTGCAGTATAGATACACAATAATAATAGAAAATAACTTTTCGATACCCTAAAGTAACTTTTCCTTACATATAAATACTCAAGGGAGTACTTATATTACAATTTTAAATCAGTAAGGAAAAGTTACTTTAGGGTATCAATTAATTACTCAAGGGAGTATTTATATCACAATTTTAAATCAGTAAGGAAAATATTTAAAATTGTATACTGATAATTTAAAATTGTATACTTTTAATTTTAAAATTGTATACTGATTACTGATTTAAAATTGTAAATATAAATACTCAAGGGAGTATTTATATTACAATTTTAAATCAGTAAGGAAAAGATTTAAAATTGTATACTGATAACTTAAAATTGTATACTTTTAATTTTAAAATTGTATACTGATTACTGATTTAAAATTATAACATAAATACTCCCTTGAGTATTTATATTTACAATTTTAAATCAGTAAGGAAAAGTTACTTTAGGGTATCGAAAAGTTATTTTCTTCACTATGCTTGTCTACTGTGTACCTATACTGCTAGGATATGGATGTGTGTATTCGAAATGTCATTCTTCATCACATATCCAAAATTTTGTGTAAATATCTATCATATATATTGAGCTATTTATCGCGTTACAATCGCCGCCCTGTTACAATCGCCCCCGGCCTACCCTAACTCGCTGCCAAGTGTCTTTCCCGCGTCGATGTGCTGGCGGCTGGCCGATGGAAAGCTCAGCAGCCCACGGAACGCGAGCCGCCGCGACATTTCCCGCCGATTTACGGGTTTCCCGGGCGAGTTCACGCGAGGCGTGCCTCGCTGCGCGTAGATATTTATCGCGCGGCGTAATTGAAACGTTCGTGCGGCCAGGCGATATCCGATCTAACCGGCGTTTTTCTCCCTGTTGCAGGTAAGACGGACGACATTCGGCCCTCGCGCGAAACGCACGCACCGGCCAGCGTTTCTTTCACCGCGGCAAGAAAAACGACAGCGGGCTCTGGAGGTATGCGAGGAATACAAGGTCGCGTTTTCAGATGTCCGGGCCGTCGCGTAGAGGCGAGAACTCACAGGAAGGACTCCTGTTGCGTAAGTGCCGTCGACCTTTGCGATCCGCGGAACGGTTATGCAAAGCTGCACCGGCTGAGGCCGACCGGGCATTATTACAACGACGACGTTCCTACGTTTTTCCAGGTGCCTCGCTCCGCGCAAGACCACCGCTCCGAGCGTCGCTTCCCGATCTTCGTCCCGCGTGTCATTAGCTCTCTTAATATGTAGTACCTGGCCAGTGGTGTGCGCATATCAACCGGGCTATATTTCTCCCGAATGGCTCCGCGATAATCGATTTCCTGATCCCTCGTGGCGTCCCAGGCTGCATCCTGACATCTCCCGTGATCCTCGAAGCGCAATTTAGCGCGAGTTAAACTCGCCGTATTTCTAGCTTCGCCCGGCGACGAAGTCGGCTGCGGATTTAAGTGGCAGGCGGCGCGGCGCGTTAAATCGACCACCTCGGTGGCCATTGTAGAAAATCCCGCGTAATCGTCGAGGGATGATTTGCAATAGTGGCGCAGAAATTGTAATCCTCATCGGCGGCGCCGAATACAGAGGCCTGGGATATCCCGCTTCTAATTACCCGCAAGAATAACGCGGGATGGACAGAGCGTTTCGTCTTGTTTCCCCTGGCGAATGGTTCAACGCTATCCCACCGTGACGGTGATCCGATCGCGTCCTCGGACGGTGGCTCGTCGATGATTTCACTATTCGCGGGCCGCTAAACAATGTCGGGCCGGCGCGTATAGAGCCGCTTCTGTCTTCCCTGGAGTACGATCGACACACCATCTGCAAATCTTCCTCTTCTTTCTGTCCCTCCCCCGTCGTCGCTGGTCCCCGGCTTGCGAAACCAGAGGGGCGGAGGGGGAGGAAGGCCAGGAGAGAGGTAAACCGCATGTACCGGAGCGTATACGTGCAATGCAGCCGGGAGAATGAGATATCGGACACTGACCCGCGCAACGTACTGGTCGGCCACGGGCTCCTCACGGAGAATACATCATTTACTCTTTACTCCGCTATTGTAAGGGGCTGCGCCGGATGGCGAGCGAGGTATTTCAATAAATACGGTGCCTGTCGCGGAATATTATTTAGAGACGGCCGCGACATAATCTAGAGGTTGCATCTTTAATTTTTCCGCCAGCCCGAAACTACACCCGAGCCTCGTACCCGGAACACGCGCCTGGACCTTTCGCATTTTCGCGTTGCGTCGCGTCACCGCGGGGAATATTACCGCAGCTGCGGGAGGACGAGCACGGTTCACGGAGAAGAGAGAGCTACGTAGTGCTAGGCTAGGTCAGGGATGGCGAACCTTTTCATCCGCGCGTGCCGAAAATGGAGGAATAATATTTATAGCATTGCTGACGTGCCGGGCAGTTTTTAATAGGTAAAAAATTAATCGTTGTGGAATTTTATTGAGACGAGTTTAAAAATTGACATGGAATTTCATAAGAATTAACCAGAGTTGGGCATTAACTGAATAAAGACTTAATTAACCCTTAACTGGTATCCTGGGGTCAGTCATGACCCCAAGCACGCAAGGTTCGCTGCAAAATATTTGGTTGTCTAAGTTTGTAAACTGAATTCCTAACTAATTTGATCATGATAGTTTAACTTTCTACGTATCTATTATTTTATACATTACCTACGAACAAAATAGGTATTCATAGAGGTTGATCTAATGTCGACTTTACAAATTTCTGTGTCCTTTTTTATTTGGGGTCTGCCACGACCCCAAGATAACAGTTACGTTTGAAAAAACAGTATACCAGTTAAGGGTTAAATAACGGATCCAAGAAAAGTCACTTCAACTTGGCGAATACGGTTAATCGTTTTATTCGACGAATAAACTTAACCCGGGGCAATTATATTCGACTCGTGACGAATAATTGTTTGCCCATTTCTGGAATTCACTCGTAACTGGACATTCGCATTTAGCAAAAGCTGGCCGAAAATATTTTCGTAGGTGTATCTAGACATAGGAACGCGTGCCAGAGGTTCGCCACTCCTGGGACTACTTGGGTTGCCTCGTAGTTTTTCGATTTTGTAAGAGCGTTCGGCGGCGGCACACGGCCGCGGAGTGTGGGCAGAAGCGTGGTGAATGCGGTTAGATTCCGAGGGCCCAGGAGAGCAGCAGGAAGAGGCTAGTCACCGGTAGCTAGGTGGCCAGTTAGCGGCCAAGTGTCGTGTTTGCGTTGGCTCGTCGTAAACCTGCCGAGAAGAGAGACCCTGGATAGCCACCGTGGAGGAGGCTGCGCCCATCTTCTCGCCCTTCCTCCTCCTCCTCCTCTGCCTCGTCCTCTTCCTCTTCCGTCCCGGCCGTGTCGATTGAATATCGTCCTTCTGACAGCAGTCTTTGCCGCCTCTCGCATACCATTCACGTAAAATCAGCCGGCGTGCGTGGTCGCCGCGAGTCGCGTCTCTCCACGGAAAGCAATACCTCGCGCCGCTCCATGAGAATTTACTAAACACCCATCCGTTCGAGGCGATACCATCGTTTCTTTTCGTTCCTCTTCCACGTATGCCCGCGGTACGTAACGGTACAGCGGAAACCTGCCGAAATCCTCGTCTCCGTGTATACCTGCGGCCTTCCACGAGGAAGTTTGATCGTTCAAACCGCCGTGATATCGCGAAATTCTCACTTCTTAAATCAGCGAGCCTATCGGGACCGGTTGGCCGTCCGGCTTGCAATTAACCGTGCGTCCCAACGAGGAAATCGATAAATAGGGTGAATCACCTTCTCCCGGGATACAGTTACCCTTCGTTCGTCGATAATATTATCCGTCGCTGTCCGCGACGAGTCGCGAACGCCGGTGGATCGACCATAAGGAGTCACCGGATCGTGTCGCGCCAAAGAGAAAACAGGTTCTCCATCAAACTAGCTGCGTTAGCCATCTACCCGCCGATTCGCGCATACCGTCCAGCCGATCTACCCTAGCGGGTCGTCGCAAACGCCGCGCGCGCAGTTAGGGTAAGTCCGGGTGAGATGGTCATATTTTCGTTTGGATTCCGTCGACATCTACTACGTTATGAGTGAAAAAAAGCTTCAAACCGATTTACCGATTTACCGCTTTGCAATCCCTAACAGCTGTGCCCATCTCTCCCGGACAAAAATTGACCATATGTTCCTTAAAACCCTGATAAGACGATCATTCCCATTTCACTTAGACTAACAAACGGAACCCTGAATACTTTACGGTTAAAAACACTGTAAACAATACTCCATCGAAAATACATCTTGAGAACTAAAAATATTCAGCATAAATAACACAAACAAGGCTACCAAAATATATATCAAACATTTTCAAGCACTAGCTTAAATTTCACAGTGGATTTACAAGCCTTTAAAAACGTTCTATTCCAACAGTTTTAACAAAGAATGTTGCTTGTCTATAACACTTTGTACCCACGTGGACTTTCTACCCCATGGTTTCCTTAAAAAAAATACTATCACTGCCCATTTCTCACGTATGATCATCTCACCCTGACTTACCCTAATCAACGCGGCTCGTCGGAGGATTTACAGCCGGTTGTCCGGATATACTCTGCAATTTTGACGAGAGAGTCGCGCGCGACAACGCGATGAGATCTCAGCTCGCGCTCGAGTCACGCTGTTACGCGGCTGCTGGTTTATTTGCCGGCGTTCGATCGGCCGCCGCGAATTCGTCATAGGCGAATAATTAACGAGCGGCCGCGGGAGAAACAGGTTTGAATTCGGTGGACGGAGGAGGCGAGAAAAACCGAGGGGGGTGCTTCTTGCGACGTGTCCTTCGATCGATCTTCGGACGCAGGCGCATTCCACGGGCGGAAAGCGGCCGGCGCTCGAAAGTCACGGTGCCCTGGACTCATGAAAGTCGATGAACCGGCCGATTCGTCCGCTGGCGTGGACATCCAGCGCGATACTATCGCAGCGCGACTTCCGGCTAGGAAAGTTCTGCGAGATGGCCGGGGATGGTTCGGCTGGCCGGCTTTGAGAACGAGGCGAGGATGAAGAAGCTGGACGCTAAAGGCGGTGGCCAAGCGAAACGGCCTTGACGTATTTTCTTGCTCCCGCCGCGTATACTCGTTTTCGAGCGCAAGAACGACGGCCGGCCACGATCGTGTTCGTTTCTCCACTGACCCGACCCCGTTCGAACTGCGCGGATCTATAAATCCGACGGGCTTCTTGCGGCGGGATGGTCATAGTTGCAATCGCCGACGACGAAGAAGCCCCCGAGGAGAGGTCGTCGACTCGGACGGTACTGTTGACCGCCGAAAGCCAGAAGAAGGTGCTAGGGAATAATAGGTGAGGGGAAGAGCGAGGGGAAGGCGACGGGGGGCGATCTGTTCTCTACGAGGTGGAGGTGGAAGGTGGCCCTGACGGGGCTGTTTTTGTGGCGCGCCTCGTGCACGCTCGCCTTGCAGCGCACAAAAGGGCGCCTCCTCGCGATAATCCTTTATCGTGCTGGCCGACCTCACTCGAATAGACCGTATTCATAAACGGTGGAGTCATTAGTGGCTTCTCTTTGAGGCACGCGTGGGTAGGGTGGTAATCGGTGGTTACCGCTGGAGGTAGCGATGAAAGAACCTACCAGCGGAGAACAGGGAACGCGGCGCATCTGACGCCTTGAAATCGCCGCGACAGCCGAGGGAATATATCGTCGAGCTTCTATTAATTTCACCGACCGATAGAATCAACCGACGCGAGTAGAGGCGTTTCTTTCTTCTCGCGCGTAACCGCGCTACGCGCCGAATACGGAGCGAAACTGGTAGCCTGCAGGAAAATCGAGATAAGCGAGAACTAGCCGAGGTGGTGCGCGAAAGCGGAGAGAGGCCGCGGCGGAGAATGGCGAACGCGAGCGGGCTGGATCGCGCCACAGCAACCGCGGCGACGGGCGACGGAGGACGACGACGATGGGTGGAATAGAGGAAGCGTGCCGCGCAACGATCGCCCCGGAGTGGATCTGGATTTGGAGCAGGCTCGTAACTCCGGTCGCCGTGCCGCGTCGCGGCGAACGGGAGCGTGCTCGACAAGGGGTGGTGTGTGCCTCGTGGTAACCCCCTCGTAGCTGTTACGTAAGCAGGAATCCGGGGTTCTTCCTCGTCGGTCGGCGTGGCATGGCCTCCGCTCGTACACGTCCCTGCAGTGGAAGGCGCGTCATAACTCAGGGACATCAGCGTTCCGTGATTACGAGTCATTAAGGGGCCGCGAACCGGTCGCTAGCAGCGCGTACGGTCTTTGTGCGTAGCGTGGCGCGTGTGTGCACGCACCGATACTCCGACGCGTAAGCTCCAGGCTTTCGTTCGTGCGCCTGGAGTCTGTGGCTTAACTTTCGGCGCGGTCATTCAGTGGCCAACCACGCTGCTTCACCCGTGCTTTGTAGTCCAGTGAAATTAGACGGAAATACGGTTAATCTACGGAATAATTCCCGGCAAGATAAATTTGGTATGGGCCTTTATTTCGGCGTTTTATAGAATATGCTGAAAGTCCCCGTCGCTTCCAACCATCGCTAAAAATTTTACAGAGGGTTGAAGGTAAAAAGAAACTGTTTTTCGCGAATATCTCGTTATCTAACAGTTTCACGAGGAGAATAGTTATTATAAAATTTGTAGCTTAGGAAATTCTCTACAAAAAAGGTCCTATGAGTTTTTTTCGTAGGAGTAACTATTTTCATGTATGACGGGTTATCATGTTTCAACCCTTATACTTTTGACAAGAGAAGATCCCGAACCCGGAAATTCAACAAATTATGAACCTCTGTAAATATGTAGGGGAAGTCCTCATGAGTGCAACGCAATTTCGTTTGCTGCCGAAATTCACTCCAAGAGTTCTTATATAAAATCGACTTCGCGAGTTGTTAAATAATGATTTGAATGTTTAAGTGTCCAAGGGCACCCTTTCCCGGTATCCGATCGAGCTCAAACTTTACACGTCTTTTTTTTAATTACTTGGAACTATCCCGAGGGAGTCCCGCAGAAAATTCAAAATTCGAAAATAAGAGCCAAGCTAATATATAGCCTACGTATTACTCCGTAGACAGATCCTAATTTCACTGGACAATTGTTCATTTTTTAGCAACTCCCGCTGCGGGAACCCGCATCTTTCCTTCCGTTTGTTTCGCAGTCGCGATTTTCTTCACTCTTCCCCTATCCGTCTATGCCTCTCGCTAGCCACTCGTTCCTTCCTTTCCCTTTTACGACGTCGTCGAGCGGAGGTGAGTTTCGCACCTTTTATCGACGCGCGTACACCACCGACGGCTCGGCGCCTTTGACTATGCACAGCGGAGGAGCATCGTTCCCACCGTAAGATCATTCGCGCGGTTTCGCCGGAAGTGAAGATCGACGAGCGGAAATTGTCTCGATGGAGCCGCGACTCGGTCGCGATCTCCGTAGGTGACTACGTGCACCGGAGCGCAAGGTATCGGGGCAGGGTATCGACCTGTCCGAGACGCAGCCTCGAGGCAAGCGGAGATACGGATTTCCATACGCCCCCTTCGTTTTTTTTTCTGGCCGAGCTTAGCCGACCTCAGCGCCGGAATTGCTGAATATTTATACACGGTATTTGAGGTTAGACAATGAGCGCTGGGGCTGCCCACGCGAGCCCACGTCGCCGTGGAGCTCGCCCCTCGAACGCTCTCGGTGCTCGTCGATCGACTGACACGAGAGCGGACTGCTCGCGAGCAGCCCAGACTCCGGGCGACTTCTTTTATCTCTGGCCGTCGATTCGACCCGCTGGATTTTCTGGCTAATGGGGCAATCTGTAAAGTCGCGTGAAACGCCGCTGAGACTTTCCGCATCGACGGGAACAGCCGCGACGTGATGCGCGCAAGAAGATATTTACGCGGTCGCGTCCGCGGCGCGAAGATTCGCGCAAGAAACGACCCGTCCGTGACGTCCACCTCGGGACGCGACCTAATGCTCGACTCGCATGAGACCGCGACAATACCCCTCGCTGTACATAACAACCGCGGGAGATCCATTAACGTTCCGTGCGCGGCTCATGCTCGAGGTACAATGATAATTCATGATTTAATCGACAAACGCTCGGCGTAATTAAATTGCGTCGTAATCGCCGAGATAAATTAACCGCCGACCGGTGTGTCCTCGAGACAGACACTGCCTAGAGTGAAACATCTGGCGAGGTTGACGGTACCGGCTGGAAATTACCCCGAGAAAGTCGCACGCACGTTTGGTGCTTGCTCCCCGGCAAACCGACAAATAGACAAATAGCCATCCAGCGCGCAGGGCCAGACTTAGCATCGCGAGGGTTAATAGCCCCCGCGCCCCTGCGCGGAACAGCTACAAGATTCTCGCGTGTCCGATACGCTCGCTTAATGCGCCTCGATAGCGAGCTCTCCGGAGCTGCTCGTCGCGTGGTCCGTTCGCGAAAAGGCTCACGGCATACAAATTGCCCCGGGGAGGTAGAGCGCCAGCGGCCTCGTTCTTTCCGCTCGGGGGTTATTTATAACGCGCAAAGAGCAACCGAAAGACCGGTGCGCGTTAGGCGGTTTTTGCGGGGCGGTCGGGTCCGGATAAAAGTCACCTCCGCCGTTCTTACGGCGCGCAGCGCCGTTGCGAAATTCGCAAAAACCGCCGAGCGGCTCGGCCGCGAACGACCTCGTGTTTATGGCGCGTTTATGGAAGGGGGCGAGAGCCGCGCGTGTCGCGGACGTTCCTGGACGTTGCAGGGGTGCGCGAGGACGAACCGGGACATCGAGCACGTCCCTGAACCCCGTTGCTCGCGCTGGCCGAGTCGCGGCCGAGCAGGGGGCGAGGGGAAGACGGTGGGGGGAAAAAAAAGGGACGGCGAAACGGCCGCGGATATTATTTGCCATTAAAGCGAGGGACAATTTAAAAGCTATTACTATTACTCACGGCCTTCGTGTGTACGCAGTCCGTTGGCTGCTTCGCTACTCTCTGGACCGCGGGATGGACCTGGACGCTTTCTGCGATCCGCCCCCTCCGTTTCTTCGGCACCGGGGATCGTTTTGCGTGACGGAGTGGCCCCGCGCCCCTCGCGCCGTGATTTTCACGGCGTTACGTGTCGTGGCCGCGAAACGGAAAAACAAATTACGAAAGCGGGCTACGGGGCGCGAAGCTCGGGACTTACATAGCTGCGGGTAGTCGCGTCCGCTGATCTAACTTTAATAGAGGCTGCCTGGTCTTGATGGTAATTGTCCCTGAGCACGTCGAGCGAAATTCTTCGTAAGCCTTTTCGTTACGGTTCTACCTGGTCGTTGAATCGAGGATCGTCCGGGGGAGGAAAAGGCCGCACCACGAATCGGCCGGATCCCCGCGCGCACCGGCGGCGGAATTCCGAGGGACGATGATCGTAGATGGAACGGAGGATCGCGGCAGCCGTCTGCATAGGTAGCGTTACCGTTCGCGCGAGAAACGAAGCAACAAAAGCGGACGGCTACCGGTCTCGGAAGAGGGAGGGTGATCGTGTCGGGTGTGCACGACCTCGAGCAACGAGCGAGCATCCCGTTCGAGGGCGCGAGCGAGCGGCCGAGCGTTCGCGCAGCCTTCTCGAATTCCTCGCGCGGCAGATTAAGATCGGTCCGCGGGAGAAAAG
This sequence comes from Andrena cerasifolii, assembly GCF_050908995.1. Lineage (NCBI taxonomy): Eukaryota > Metazoa > Arthropoda > Insecta > Hymenoptera > Andrenidae > Andrena > Andrena cerasifolii. The sequence goes on along the minus strand of NC_135124.1, from coordinate 8,398,476 downwards.
CCGAGCACGACGACGTATGCGTGCAGTGACTCCGTTAAGACGAACAGCCGCCGAGCGAACGGCTCGTAGAGGGCGAGGCGTAAGAAACAAAGGGCAGGGGAGGACCGAGGCAAGGCGGAGGAGCAAGGGAACACGGGCGAAGAAAAAATCTCACGAGGTCGGGCCTCGTTAGTCTCGGATCCCCGAGTAATGACGACCCTCCATTAAACAAACAGCAATCCCGAGTGCTCGGAGACGCCGCGAAATCATCGGGACGCGCGCCGGAAACTGTTAACGCGTCACCGCGGCGAAACGCTCTGTAATTCCCGGCCTGGAACAATTAGCTCGCGAGCAAATGATTCCGCGTACGCGTGGTCGCGAGCGCCAGCCGCAACAAATTGCTTTACGACTGACGTGGATCGTCTCGTACGCGCCATCACCGGCTTTCAACCGCGTCTCATCGACGCCGCGGCAACTCTGCGCCGGCTGCCACCCATTTTCGTCCATTTCGACGCAACTCCCTTGGACACTCGGACGTCGCAATCGCGATTAGCAAGAGCGCAGAGGCTGTTCTAGGCGGTGGTTCCCGACAGACGAGCCCCTTCGCCCGACTCGAATCACACGAGTTCTCGATCCTAATTCTAATTGCCGCGTCCTGCACCTGCTGCCGACACGCACCGAATGCCTCGGGAGGACGATAGGTATCTCCGATTCTTTCCTCGAATTGTGGAACGATTTGCAAGATGTTTCGCTCGATCCGCCGTCGAGGATGAAAGACCAAGGGTGGAGAGGGGTAAAGCGACTTCCAGGGCCGTGCGGAGATGGCTGCGCGTTTCCTTCGCAAAATTCCCGAGTGCCGTTGAATCGCGACGCGACGGAGCATCGGTTCGCGGAGGCCCAGGAGTGGCTTCTTTATCGCGGTCCCTCGTCTCCTCTTCCGTCCCGGCTCGGTCGCAATAATTAGGCGTAGGTCTTTCGAGGGAGCGGCGATCCGCGCTCACGATACTCCTGTCAGCGAGGAACAAACTGGCCTCGTAGAAACTGGGCCTTTCGCGGTGGACTTTCGAGACAAACGGCCGATAGGCAATTAATCTCGGCTTCGCCTCTCTCGGCCCCCTTTTCTCATTCTGTGGTAGGCGCTGGGTGCCGGCACCGCGACAGCGAAGAAAAAGGCCGCGCCGATGAAAAATTCCAAGTCGTATCGCTCTCGGTATACTACACCGGCCAATTTCAGAGCGATATCTTAACCCACCGGTGGCATTGCAGCCGCAATAAATAATGTCAGCCGCTGGAACGCGACGATAGAATGCTTCGCGTCGACTTCTCGTCGAGTCGGTGCCGCGCGGCTTCTGGATTTAGTCCTGGGAAGTTAGACGGAAATCTGCCCAGTCTGCGGAATAATTCTCACCAAGCTAAATTTTGGTATGGGCTTTTATTTAGTCGTTTTATAGAATATGCTGAAAGTCCCCATCGCTTCCAACTGCCGCTAAAAAATTTACAGAGGGTTGAAGGTAAAATGAAACTGTTTTTCGCCGATATCTCGTTATCTAGCTGGTTTGCGATGAAAGTAGTTATTATACAATTTATAGCTTAGGAAATTCTGTACAAAAAAGGTCCTATGAGTTTTTTTCGTAGGAGTAACCATTTTCATGTATGTCGGGTTAACAAGTTTCAACCCCCATACATTTGACGAGGGAAGATCCTGAACCATGAAATTCAAAAAATTATGAAACTCTGTAAATATGTAGAGGAAGTACTCCTGAGTATAACGCAATTTCGTTTGCTGCCCAAATTCACTCCAAGAGGGTGCAATTGACCCCTGATTTTTTTTTTAGTTTGTATTATTACTCGCGAACTGTAGGAGATAGAAAAAAGGTGTCCAGGAAAAAGATACTTCTTTTAATCAGGACTATCATTTGGTAAGTTATAGTTATTACAGTTCTTACGGTTCGCGAGTTATAACACAAAATCGAAAAAAAAACGGATTTTCAGGGGCCAATTTCACCCCCTTAGAGTGAATTTGGGCAGCAAACAAAAAAATTTGTAATAAATATCTATATTAACCTCTACATATCCCCAAAGTTTAAAAAAAAAATTGAATTTTCGAGGGGGTTGATCTTCGCTTGCCAGAAATAATACACTCATTTCCACACCACCTCGGAGGTAGAGTACTGACATTCCCATTACTCCTACGAAAAAAACTCATAGGACCTTTTTGGTAGAGAATTTCCTAGGCTATAAATTGCATAATAACTATTTTTGTCGCAAAACTGCTAAATAACGAGATATACATGAAAAACAGTTTTTTTCAACCCTCTGTAAAATTTTTAGCGTCAGTCAGATCGATGGGGACTTTTGACATATTATTTAAAACGACCAAATAAAAGCCCGTACCAAAATTTAGCTGGCTGAGATTTATTCCACAGACAGATCCTAATTTCACTGGACTAATTAGCGAGCTGTTATCGGCGGTACCATTTTCACCGCAATTCGCGGTATCGCGCAGTGGGCACCGAGCTGAATAGAATCTGGCGGATTGTTTATGAATTAATTAAGGGGCGGGCGCGGTGCGCGGAGGTGCGACGCTGCAAGATCGATAGCCACGGGGGCGAATCGATCGCATGCGCGAACAGGTGCAAAACGGCTGCTCGTTCCGCGATTCGGTGGATCTTGCGTTCTCTCGATCGTACGTGTACGTGTACCGCCTACGGTGCCGGATTATGGAACGATACGAGATCGAGTTCCCTCGATCCGCTCGGCCCCGTGTTCATTCCTTTCTCCGCGGTGAGCGTTGCGTGAGTGTCTCGATCGCAAACGAATTCGCAGGAGTTCATTTCGTCGGCTCGCTCGGTCGTTAGCGGGAAGAGTAGGAAGGCGTTTCCGGTGAAATAAATTTGCCAGACGGGGCCCGACCTTGCACGAAACACCGCCATCCTTCTCCATCCAACTTCGCAGCGTGCCTTCTGGCTTCGGACGTGGAACCGCGCCGCACTCTCCGCGGCAATAGCGAACCAGACACGATAGCTTTCGTTTGGCCAGCGATCGGCAGACGAACAAGTTGATCTTCTGGTCCAGGATTTAATTCCCGGTCGACGGATTTGCACGATCCGCAACGATTCGGAGGGAAACCCGTAGCCGTCGAAGCGCCATTCACCGCTGCCATGTGTGGTCAAAGAGGTTCGCGCTGGTTTGCTGCTCGCTTTATACGGCCCTCTCGGAGTAATCTCCGCGATCGCGGATTTTTCCGATCAATTAATTCCCCGTGCAAAAACGTGTCTCATTAAATCGCTGGTAAGTGGGTGCTTCGTATGCAACTGTTCATTCAGCTGTTGCAGGCTGCTGCGCATTCCCGCCGCTGATGCGCGCAACTTTTACGCGCCTCTTTGGCACTTTCGCTTCTAAGGCCCACCGCACACCTTCGCCGCTCGAAGAAAGCCACTTAATCGCTCGGATTCATTAAGCGCATTTAACCGGCGATGTTTCAGCGGCTCTGCGGCTGGTTTGCCCGTTAATCGTGATTCAACGCGTGTACCTCGACGGCGATGAAAGGCGTAGACGCAGCCCGTCGCGCTTCGTCATGCAGCCTCGGTCCCGGCGCCGCGTGTCCGTTGACTGTCAATCGGCCGATACGAATGACCTCTCACTTGTCGTCTGTCAATCATAAAATCTATAGTCGTCGCGCGGACGAGCGTCGCCGCACTTGCTAGGACGCAGCGCCATTGTTCTCGTCGGTTTGATTAATCGCCAGCTCCAGGTGAATTCAAATGTAACCGGGCACAACCGATCGAGAGGCACGCTCGCTCGAGGATCCTTGGATGTCTCGATTCAATTCTTCCGCGATAAATCCCGCGACGTAGGATCAGCTGACCTCGCGACTTCTCGCGACTTTCCCTGGCAATTAACGCGACCATCGGCTCCGTTAATTCGGCAAGCTCGCGGCGGATTGGGGGATAGCGGAGAGACCTTTATCCGAGGAAAAAGTCGCGGGGATTATTTCGTGGGACGGCGTATCGACGCGCCGGATCTCCGGGGCTGCTGACCATCGTGAGATGCTAGCCGCATAAATTAATTACCGAGGCGGATTTCTACCGAGTCGGCCGGGTAAGTTCGTGATTAGAGGATCGCGCGTTTAATTGACCGGGGGAGTTCCGCGGCGGTAATCCCGCGTTAATAGCGATCGTTGACATACGCGCGAAGGGAACAAAGGATTCCCACGACAAAAGGGGAGCGAGAAAACGGCACGAGGACGAGTCGCGAGAATCCACTGCGCAGCCACCTTCCGCAGAACGGGGGAGACCCGCTGTTCCATTTTTCGATCGGCCGGCCCGAGATTCACGAGATGCACGAGATGCACGATCTGGTCGGTTTCTGTGAAATATCACCGGCCACGATTTGCATACAGCGATGCGGAGAAAGGTGCGATTTCCATCGTTCGTATCGCCCCGTCTCTGCTTCCGGGGAAAAGAGGAGAAAGCGCGCGCGAAGGCGTCGCGAGCCAAGGGATCGAGTTGCATCGCGAAATTGGCATACGTGCTTATATGTACAGTGCAGGGTACGTTATACCAGGGGAAGAGTTCCACGGTGCAATGCCTATCTATGGGTAGGGTCATTTCGGGAAAGGCGCACCACATTTTTTTCTGTTGCTTATAAAGCCTCAAAGAAATACAACTGAAAGTGTAGGTAAATGGACTTTAATTATTTATTTGATTTCTTTGAGAAAGTATAACATTAAGTCTGTAAAAACTTTATTTTAATATGGAAATAAGCTTTCTATAAAACATCGAGAAAGTGCATCTCTTCCTAAGCTCGAAGGAGAGATGCACTTATTTATTTGTAACATGTTCTTCCTAGTCCTTTTCTTTTTTTTCTCTTCCACATATGTTACGCAATGGAGGGTACATGGATGCATGGTGTATGTTCCATGAAGCCATTTTAAGCAGGGCTTGAATAGGTTTCGAAAATAACTGTTTCAAACTGTTATATAAAGGTTCTGAGTGAAAGAGTTATGAAGAACCTTTATTCGGAATAACCGTTATATAGAACCTAAATATCAGACTATATAAGTATAAGTTATGGTTCCTATATAGCTCTATAACTTTTATTTTTTAGGTTCTATAACTTTTAGTTTTTAGGTTCTATAACTTTTATTCTTTAGGTTCTATAACTTTTATTCTTTAGGATCTATAACTTTTATTTTTTAGGTTCTATAACTTTTATTTTTTAGGTTCTATATAAGTTACAAAGCGGTTATAGAACCGATTCTTGTAACGATTCTACAGAATTTTACAGTAAATGAAATCACAACATATTATAACTACAGATTACTCTGTGTAACCAAATTGTTTAAAAATTATTATAAACAAGTAAGCAAATATATATTATGTACACATTTGTACATATGTATATGTATCCACTCGGCGGTATGCAAGGCTCACTCGTATACAATGTTGATTGACAAGAATACTAGTATTAGCAGTTCAATCAATGCCGGCAATTCTGCATCTCTCCTTCAGCCGCGTCTCTCCCGAAATGCGCCTATGTAGGCGGTGGGTTTGGGCTAAAGGGGGCTGATACGGAATAGCAGGAGATTTCTCACGGGGGTCGCGTAGAAAAAGGTTGGAATCTAGGGACGTGGGGAACGGGTGACACGATAGGATAGGCGGGATGAAAAGGAGGAGGACAAGAGGGCCCCCGCCTCCGCCTCCGCTCTGACTGCTCTCTTCAGGCCCATGTGCGCGCGGCCCCGGAGGTTTTACATTCCGCAAGGATTTATCGTAGGAAAGAACGTGTTCGCCGGTGTAGAAGCAGCGTCATGAAGGGGACCGTGATCTGACTACATCTCTTATGCGCGCTATATATCAGCGTGCCGGCAGGCAAGAAGGAGAAGGCCAGGAAGAGAAGGCGACGGGACTCCGCCGTTCACGAACAGGGACACGTACCTACGTGTGCATACACGTTTAGCGTACACCGGATAAAGGTGCGCGCAACGGCACTGGGTAGACCTCGCTGGGGCTCTGTGCGCCGAAAAGGGCAGCAGAGAGCCTCCGAGCCGGATATTTTCGTATTATTTCTGGGAATTCTTGGGGCGATCGTCCTAGCGATACCCGGGGGCTGGGGCTCGGTGCCCTTTTTCCTTCCATCTTGGACCGAGGAGCCGAGATGGACAAGAGAGAAAAAGGAGGAAGGAGGAAGGAGGAGACGGGTTCGGTGTAATCGAGATGACTCGTGGCTTCGCGAGCCTGACGAGCCTTACCGCAACCGTCGCGTCGTTTCTTTCTTTCCAGTTCGTAAAAGGCCAAGAAGCGGCGCGCAGCTTCTTACGGTTTAGAAAACGCACCGGGGGCACAGCCTTGGTTTTCAAGAGCCTAGACGGTAGGAGGGACGATTAATGCGTCCGCTGATCGATGCGCGCCCCCTCCGTTTTTCTCAGCTGTCCTTAAAGCGAGGATTAGGGCGAGCGAGACGCGTTGATCGGTGGTGAAGGACTTCCGCCTCCGTATCGCGAGATGGCCCGTGTCAGGAGTCTGTTTTGATGGGATGAATCGGGTGGAAACGAGATGAGCCAATCCGATTACGAGAGCTTGCCTACCAGGGATTAGGCCGCCGCGCCGCGCCCCGAGCCTGCGATTCGAAGATTCTCGCTCCGGGCGAGTGGTCCTTGGAACATCGCCTACTATCTTTATTTCAACTCGCAACAATCGACTGCCGCGTTTGTCAGCGAGCTCGTCGCGACAGAAGCTTCCCCGGACAGTGACGCGGCATGACGTAATTAAACGGCCTCGCATTATCCGCCAGTTAACTCGAACGTCGCAGGAGACACCTCTTTTTGCTGGCGGAGCGAAGCCCGCGCCGAGGAATCTCTCTCCTTCTTTCATTCTCTCGCCGTTTGCCCGTTTTTCTGCCCTCGACTGCCCTCTTCTTCCACCTTTCTGTCTCGCTTTTTCTCGCTGCCCGGCTCCCCTCGCTCCCCCGGCCGGCGACGTTGCCTGGCTTTCGAGAGCCGTAAACCTAAGCTTAATTACCAATTAGACGTAGCGCGGAGGCACGCTTTCGCCCGGTAAAATCGATTAGTGGCATGGGACACGACGCGAGTACAACCGCGGTGTGCCCGCCGCGGGCTAAGCGCCTCGCTCCCTCGCACCAATTTACCAACCACACGGGCACAGGAGCGCGCGCACACTCTCTCCTCTGCCGTGTAGCCGCTGCGCGCGTACACGCGGCCACATACGTGCCGCGGAGCTACCCTATCGACGTCGCGCCGTTACCGCTGGCCTTATGCAAATGGGTCGCATCGCGGAAAGCACGGAGGCACCGCGGGCAGTCGCGCTACCCTCCGCGTACACCGTGCGCCGCACAGTGGTATGTAATGACATTTTTTGTGCAAATCACCCTACAGGTCGTAATTTTTCAGAAAACTTTACGATTCTTTTTTTAAATTCTTCGCGATTAAATTCTCCGTCGATCTGACCGGACGAAATTTTGAATTTACTTGCTGATTTTTTTATATTTAGCGAATTATACAGCACTTTACGAAGATCAGTATCCGTGGGCTTTTTCGGCCGCCTGTTCCGAATTTAAAGTCGGATTTTCGAAATTGAAGATGGTGAATCCAATATGTTGAAGCAAACTTTCAGAAAATGGGCTTACTCGGAAGAAACATAGTGCGTCTAGATTTTCGGGGACGCGGATTACGAATATGAGGTAATTATTGCAAAGATCAAAGTTTTTATTTGTACCACAAATCTAATACTGTAGATCAAATTGTAAAATTTAAAATCGCGGATGGACATTCGTATTTTGACAAATTTTTACGCATCTCATAAATGAGATACGTAATATTCATGCGCGTTCTTATAGTTGACTTTTCGGATTCAATATTGACGAGCAAGATTTTTATCGTTTGATATTGTTAGAAGGCCTGATTCACTTAACGTTTTATCCCAGTTGCTTTTAGAAATTCGATTTTATTATGTACAATCTTGTTTGAGCAGCAGGGTTTGTGCTTCTGGAAGCAAATCTCTGATTTTTTGTTTACGTACGCGTTTAAAAATATCAAACATTAAAAATTCTGCTCATCAATATTGAAAAGTCAACTATATTCGGCATATTGGATTCACCACCTTCAATTTCGAAAATCCGACTTTAATTTCGGAACAGGCGGCCAAAAAAACCCACAGAATCTGCACTTCAAAAAGTGCTGTATAATTCGCTAAATATAAAAAAATCAGCAACAAAATTCAGAATTTCGGCCGGACAGATCGATGGAGAATTTAATCGCGAAGATTTAAAAAAAAAATCGTCAAGTTTTCTGAAAAATTACGACCTGTAGGGTGATTTGAACAAAAAGTGTCATTATGTACCACTGTGCGGCGTGCAATCCGCTGGATCCCGGGGCCCGCCGGGCCCCGATTTCCCTTATCGATTAGGTACGCTTATCGCGGCCCGTTTCAGCTCGCTTCGCCTACGGAGGGGCCGCGCGACGCGAACCTTGAGATCCAAATCGGAGCTTTCTAAGGCTCGCTGCGCGCTGGCTGCGGGGAGCCGGGAATCCACGAGGGGGCATACCTCGGTTGGTTTTTCAACTTTTTATTTTCGGTGTCGTGACGATTGCCCCGTGAGAAACGGGGACCACAGGGACGAGTTATTCGGGAAAGGGGCAATTAATACGTTTCACCGTGGTTTCGAGTACAGATCAGCCGCGTAAGATAAACGAACGTGAAAGTGGACCGAGTGTTTATTGCCGCGGCCGTCGCTGGTTGTCGCTGGTGACTGGTCTTAGTTTTCGGTGACAGGAGAAGTATCCAGTGTCCGAGCTCGCTTCGTTTCGGCCCGGCTCGGTTCGGCTCGGTTTGGCCCGGCATCTTTCGGTGCATCGGCACCGGTGCATGTGCATGTCGATGCTCGCCGGTAACACAGGAACTCCTGGACCCGGGTATCAATTTATGCGGTGCAACATTGTCGGAACGCGTTTGCTTGGTCCTGGCCCCGGAGCCTTGGAGCAGGGGGATGGACCGCACGAAGAAACCCTGTATTCGAGGAGAGAGTGCCTTGTAAGACCGTGTTGGAGGTCAACGATAATTCAGGCAGGAGAATACCAGACCGGTTAACTTTCGAGCTGAAAGAACTCCGTTTAAAATTATACTCGTTCGATTCGAGCACGGCTCCCTCTATTCCTCTTCTTCTTATTCCCCTAGTCTCCTCCCTCCTTTTCCCTCCTCCCCTTCTTCTTCTTCTTCTTCTTCTCTCTCTGCTTGCCTGCGCCACCCCGCCGTCCCTTCTTCCACTCCTTTTTCTTCCTGTTCCGTGGCTACTTCTGTTTCTCTTCCCGCCTCCCCTTCCCTCGCGTCCGCGTTTTATTTTCTCCTTCGAGAAGGTGTCATCCGCCGCTGGATCAATGACTCGTACACACTGACGGATTCAACATTATCGTGGCGCGCATTTTGATTAATTTCCCGTGGGCTCGGCCGGCTGGGAGGCGAGGGACGTACACCGAAGGAAAAAAGGTTCCTGCGGTTGTCTTCCATCGGCGTCGTTTTTTAACCGGCCAGCGTTTCGGGTCTATCGATCACGCGTCGAAGTCTCATCGCGCAGCTTCTCGGCGATGGGCCGGCGAGGAGGATGGCGATTCGAATGCGGCTTGAAATATAGCGTTTCCGAAAATCAATTTTGATCGACTACCGTGGCGGGATCGGAGGCGGAAAGCCCCGCTCCGCGGTCCTCCCCGCGGTGCCTCGAGGGGCGAGGGAGGAGCGGTCGCTCGCGGAGGAGGACGGTGGCGGTTGGGGTCGAGCGGTGACGTACGTGCGCGTGAACGCATACTCCTCTCGTCGGGACTCAATTTGTCAACGAGGATACGCGGTTTTGTTCCACGAACCGGATTCCGTTTCGATGTACGCGCGACGGGGCAAAACACGGAGCCAGCCGGGCACCCGCCTCGGCACGCTCGCTCGATTATCGAGCTTCCACTCTGCTCGGCTCCTCTCACCGTTTCTCTCCTCCGCCCGGCCGCTTTATCTTTTTTCCACTGTCGCGACCTTCTTCGCTTTTCGCTCCGAGTGCTGCGCGATACTCGAGCGAATTTCGATATCGCCGCCGACGGTCGCCGCTCCAATGCGAGCAGGCGCTGTATGTAATTTGGCCGACGATGGGGCTTCCGACTCCTCGGGGGCCCTCGAAAATTTAAACAACGACACCGTGGACAAGGACGAGCACGACGGGGAAAGATCCGCGATGAAGAGAAGCGGCGGAGGAGACCCGGGGAGAAGAGAAACAGCCTCTTTGGGCGATTAAACAACTTAGGGACCGCGGGCGCGCAAAGGCGCCGCCTCGTGGACGACGCTGGAATGATTAAATAAATTAGTTGCTCGACAAAGAAGGGCAGCAGCAGGATGACTGGATGGGATCCGTACGAGGGTAATCCCCGTTGAATTCCTCCTAATTATGCACGCTTTACCACCATGGCTACCAGGCCCAGCGAGGAGAAACCGAGAGAGAGAGAGAGGGCCGAGGAACGCGCGGAGGGAGCAAGATGTCTGGCGAACGGGAGAAAGAGGAAGGAAAGGGATGGTGGAATGAGGGCGGGAGTCGTGAAGAGGAGAAGAGAAGAAGAGAAGAAGAAGAGCAGGATGCTCCTCTTCTCGTTCGATCCTCTCCGTCCGTTCGGAGTTGGGAGCGCGCGTCCCGTTCTACCGCGAGGTGCTGCAGTTCTACCGTCGGCCGTTTTACTTACAAATTCAATAAGCATATATCATATTTAATGCACGCCCTGAGCCGAGAATCTTTCGACCGTCCCGGACCACCTTCCTCTCGCTCCACCCCTGGGGAACAGTGGCCCTGCTCGCTCTCCGTGCCGTCGTCCTTCTCTCCCTCTGTGTGTTTGCTTTTTCCGTGGCTGCTCGCGTCAGAGACCGACAGTTCGCGCCGAATACGTCGCGGTGGAATCTCGAGCTCGCGCGGTTCCGCGAGGGGCGAACGGTCGAGGAGAATCGATTCGCGTGCACGGCGAATCGCGGGAAACCGTGTTGCGCGTTTACGAGCCTGCGACGGGGCCCGTTGCTCGGCGGACCTCACGCGTCGCGGTCGCGGCGTAACGCGAGCCGGCCCCGGTCCTTTCGTTCGAGCGTCTTATCGCGCCGGATGATTAACGTCCATCAGTGTCCAGGATCGGCATCTCCCCCGATCGTATCTCGGACGGGACCTATCGTTCGAATCGCCTGCGCCTCTCGCGATTGGAGCTCCCGGTAGATACGCGACGCCGCCGATCCGAGCCGGCCCAACGAAAAGTATCGTAGACGCGCACGACCGGAGGTTATCTCCGGAGCAGCGTGTTTTATTACCCGGAACCAATTACACCCTTGCTCTGATTGTCAGTGGTAGTCGTTCGGTGTGTCAGCCACCGGGACCGTTAGTATTCTTCGGTGGCCCTTGCCGGGGTCCCCGTTCCGCCGACACCTCCGTGTACGTGGTCGATATACACGGCTCTACACACGCGATCAACATGCCGGTGTACATGCGCGAATGGACAGGGGCCTCGGCCAGAGGGACGGGACGGCGGATCGGGAGATCGGGAGAAAGAGAGAAAGGGAGCGAGGAGAGACAGGGGGAGAGAAGAGGATACACACGCAACACGGTCGAGATCGTAATGCGTTACCCACGGGGCGGTCGACGTTCGATAGAGAACGAGATAGCGGCACGTCGTACGGTGGGAGGCCACGTATCGGGACGTATCTACTAATTAATTTATACAGGCTCCTTGGAGCGGCTCGCACTAATAGAAACAGCGACGAGGAAAAAACGGGCGGCGGCGGTGAGGGGGCGAGATGGGCGCGAGACAGTCCTCTCTATTCCGATCGATGTCGCCCCTTTATCTACATTCGAGCTATTCCACGTGAAAACGGCTAGGTGAAAAATTCAGTTTCACCGATTCTGTTAAAAATTACAGCATTTGTCGATAACCTCGCAGAAACAATGTATACTAAATTTCAACGACCTATGTTAAATAGTTTCTGAAATATTTAATCTTAAAGTTTCGAAAATTCAAACAAAATCGGCTGACGCGTCATCACTTAAACTGTAATATCGCGGTCATTTTTAAAGATAATGCCACCGTCTTGGGTTCGTTTTAAAACTGAAGGAATACTTTCTCATAACGTGTATAAAATATTTTGTTTATTGTTAATACACTTAACAGTAATCGATGTCAAAGTTTTAAATCGTGATTTGACGTCGTTCTCACCCACGGTCCGGCTTGAAAAAAATACCGTTCGATTCGTTAAGTCTTCAACTAATAAATGCATTTCTCAAAAAAGTGGAGAGATTTTGGGAACAGTTAATAAAAAAATAAAATTTACGATAGTGCACACCGCTTGGAACTGCACGGATCCCATGGTCAGTCCGCACGCTCGCGTTTTCAAAACAATAGCCTAGCGTAGGAAAGTATTTATATACGATGGGTTAAAACAAATTTTTCTTTCAGTGTTTTCGGTATTCTCGAGAAAAATAGTAGGAATATCTGCTACCTACTATTGCTAATCTTTTATATGGGATTTGAAAATTTGACATCGATTACTGTTAAGTTTATTAACAATAAACAGAATATTTTATACACGGGTTGAGAAAGCATTCCTTCAGTTTTAAAACGAACCCAAGAGGGTGGCATTATCTTCAAAAATGACCGAGATATTACAGTTTAAGTGATGACGCGTCAGCCGATTTTGTTTGAATTTTCGAAACTTTAAGATTAAATATTTCGGAAACTATTTGACATAGGCCGTTGAAATTTAGTATACTTTGATTTTGCAAGTTTATCGACAAATGCTGTAATTTTTAAGAGAATCGGTGATTCTAAATTTTTCACCTATCCGTTTTGACGTGGAATAGCTGATTCGTGGCGAAAGGACACGAAATTCGTTTCATTCGCTTCGGTTGGGTCAGCGACGACCCGGACGGAGGAAAATCTCGCGAGTATCGCGAGGACCTGTGCGCCGTGGCTGATACTTGAAAGGTGCGCCGCGAATTCCGGCGGTCTGTTCGCGTTTCCGTTCGACAAATCGACGAAAAGGGTGTTAATATTATTTATAAGGATAATTAAGGGCAGCCATCGGCGATACACAGCGGACGGACGCGAGCCTGTGTCTGTGTGCGCGCGTCGGCGTTGCCTCGCACCACGGGGGACCATAAAACATCTTTAATGCCTTCCCGATTCAAATTTGGCTGTTAATGGCCGTAATAGTGATCGGTACCGACGACGGGCGAGTCGAATCGGGCCCTCGCTGCACCTGTACCGACTCGCTGCGTCTATCCGAGCAGGCGTGGGTGCATCTCCGGACCGATCTGCCGGGCAATGTCGGCCAACCGAGATTAAGACCTCCCTTTTACCTTCCTTCTCCTGGACGACCCTGTTGGCCAGCAGCTTTTTGCCTCGCCCGCCGTTCCCCGCCGCCGCGCCCCGCCGGACATTAAAAAATATGATATATGCGCGCGTAAAAAACGATTACCAGGAAAATGATTAGGGCCGGGTAACGTAAGTAATTAGCATGGGCGTTTTTAAGGGCATCTCGGGGAAAGAAGGTGGAGGAGAAAGGGAATGAAAAAAAGATGTCCACGCGGTGGAGTAGATGGGGCCCAGGCGCAGCGCGGCGCGGCGGTAAGCAAGATATAATCCGGAACGACTTGGAAGTCATGATCGACCGGTGGAATCGAAGGTTCTTGTCCGACGACGTTCCTCCGCGTACGATCTCAAGGACACTCGACACCCTGGAATCCAGAACCCGTGGAACCAAGCGCTTGTCGCGGAACTTTTTCGTCGGCCTCATGCCGGTGCATGTCCTGGCCAAGACTCCGCGGTGGAAACTGTAAAACGATTACACGGCAAAAAGCACGCGGTCGCACGTACGTAGCCAACCATTTAAATGGTTACGTAAGTGCCGCGTTCCTCGGGGCGCGCGTCGCGTCGCGCTCGACCCGTTCGACTTCGTCTTTTTTTTATTTATTTATTTAATGCAATACGGGCAGTAGCCCATTCTATAATTGGTAAAAAACACAACCTCGTCACTAGACGTTCAAAAGTAGGTCTAATGTCACAAGTGAATCGCCTTGTACATAGCAAGTTTAAATTGGTTTATGGAACCGGAGAAAAAATCAACGCAGTGGCTAATACCGTTCGTTAAACTGTGCACCCTAGTTATAGGGTCATTGTTCTTAAGGTTGCTCCTGAACAAGTCGATATGAAAAGCAGGCACACATCGCAGCGAGCGCGGACATACACTGAAGCTAATCAATTCAAGCAGTGTCGGACTGGCTATGACAGTGTTGATGACTTTAAATAGAAACATAGCGTCCGCGACCGTTCTTCTCGTCCGCAACGAATCCATATTCGACATAAGCATAATGGTATCACAATTATTATGGTCAAATCTGTGCATTAATACACGAGAGGCGAACCTGAGGAACTTATGTTGAGTTCAACTAGGTTAATGTAATTTTTTTTATGCAGAGACCAGATCACACTTGCGTATTCCAAATTGCATCTAACTAACGAGTTAAATAAATTTTTTAGCGTCCACATCTTCAAAGTGCATATGCGAGGGTATCGGATCATTCGCTCTGTTTGAGTTTGCAAAATTCCAAAAAGTTTTCGGGTCTCCCACGATATCATTCTCGATCCTACGTAGATAATTCGAGTAGTTTACCCTGGATAAGCGTTTACACCGCGATCTAAGTTGTGAGAAACTGAGATAGTCTCTCAACGAATTACTAGATGAACCATTTACGATGCGCAGATCTTTTCTGTCTGGTAAGGTCCCTGAGTTCCTCGGACAACCATCTCGGAAACGAGGAGCTGAAGACTAGTCCAGTCCCGGCGAGGCACCTCGATCCTTGATGAGAGGCAATGCCACACGATACGCACACAACGGGTTTAGCCACTACCGACTTACACCTTTTACAATAGTTCTGGGACTGATTTTTAGACATAACTTCGCCGAGGCGTTCAACCAGAAGCTAAGAGTTCAAATCTACGACATTAACGTACTCGCAATCAAAGCAAACAGCCCACTGACAAGACACGTTCGATACACTTGGCGTTCTCGGATCGACTCAATGATCTTGAAACAGAATTGCCTCTGCTCCCTTAATTACCGTCCCACGCGCGTTACCATTCCCTAATACCCCGAGCCGCGGGACGCTCGCTCTCTCTCGCGCGCCCAGAATTACGAGGAGCGTTCCCGGTACGATATATCCGTTTGGCGCGAACTGCCCCGCGCGATAAATACGTCGGATCCGCCGAGGATTCTCGCATTACCTCGGAATAAAAAGGGGCACCGAAGGGCCGCGAGAAAAATATAGTCCCCGCAAATACAGATCTAATAACTTGTCCGCTCACGTGGCGCGAAAGAAACTTTCCAAAGCGATTTACGGCGAAATTTACCGGTATGTCGGGCACCGCTGCATAATTCATGGCGCCCTGGGTGCCGACCCCATCCATTCGGTCCGCGACTCCGCCGTCCGCGTCCACCGGCCGGGGACCACTTCGCAGAACGCGTCGGGGCCAGCGGAGAAAGTTCTCACAATCAGCCCCTTCGCGTCTCCTCGCGTCGTCGCTCCGCGCTAGAACGCTCTGCGTGAAACGTCGATTGCGCAAGCTTGTGTTTGTAATCGACCACCGATAGGCGTGGAATCAGGGCTCGAAACGGTTCTGAAAATAACTGTTCGAAACTGTTATATAAAGGTTCTGATTAAAACGGTTAGGGAGAACTTTTATTCCAAATAACTGTTATGGGGAACCGAAATTTCCAACTATTGTCTGTTTCGGTTACGGTTCATATTTCCCTCTTCATATGAGTTCCATAACCGTTATTTTTTCGGTTCTATATCGGTTCCGAAACGGTTCCAGAATCTGTTCTTATATCGACTTTTCCCTAATTGATATCATTCGTTATCGTAGCTGAAGATTGATGTAGATGTTCATCTTTTTTTACGTAATTCTTATAGACACATGAGAAACTTTTAACTTCCTATTCTAAATGATATGTGAATGTAAAAAATATCTAGCTGATTTATTTATTTCAACGCTTTATTATATATATGTGTAAGGAGTGTGCTCCTTAAACTGATTTAAACCTACCCGCTCAATACAGTGAGTTGGTAAGTTAAGGGTCTGCGGTAACGGCAGAAAAGCAAAGGCAAGCATGCGGCAGACGTAGACGTGTGAGTCTTGCTAATTAGTAATTAAGAAATCTTTATGATAGAGTGGATTGATTATACAGGGAACAATATTGCGAAGAACAAACACTGAATGTTGTTTCTTCTATTTTTACAGGTTTGTAACCATTGTGAATAGTTAACGTAAATAGTTTAATTAATAAAAACACTTGTATTTTTACAGTGAAACTTTTCGGTTTGCTATTATCCGCAAGCCTTGAGTGTCCAATTAAACAACTCAATTGCACGTTACATATGTATAAATGTTCCTTCTTTTTCTATAAGGATTTTGTAAAGAATATGCACATATACAATAATCTGCAGCTAAAATAATTAATGATATCAATCAGGGAAAAGTCGATACAATAATTGATCCTAGAACCGTTTCGGATCCGACGTAGAACCGACAAAATAACAGTTATGTAACCGATATGAGGAAGGAAATAGGAACCGTAACTGAAGCAGATAATAGTTGGAAATTTCGGTAGTTCATAACAGTTGTTCAGAATAAAGGTTCTTCATAACCGTTCGCATAACCGAAATCGATATTACAACAGTTTCCAAGCCCTACGTGAACTCGTCGGCCCTCCTCGAGGCGGAAGGGGAGTGGAAACGACCAGGAACCAGGCGGGCTGGGGTAGTACGTAGGTAACCACGCGCAATACCTATCGATTAGGGGAGACTAGAGTTCGCTAGTATCGCAGAAGGTGGTACGAAACGGCGGATAGATGCATCGGAAAGTGAACGGATGAGCGACACTGCTTTCAATAAGGCAAGAACACGGGTCTGCAAACCGCAAGTCATGTTGCTTCATTACGCCGCCCCACGTGAGAGTAAGATGAGACTTTGAAACTAAGTTAAGCCGCTGTGACGGGACCCGCCTCGTGCGTAGCCGGGCCCCGATAGAGCTCTAAGGCCACGTAGCCTTCCCTCGCTCCGCTATCTCTCCAAGTCCCACCGGCTCTCACCTCTCAGCTCTCATCCTCAGTCTCTCCTCTCGCGGCGGGCAAGAAACACCGTCGGATATTCCACGGACGCGCTGTAAATTCTTGCTGGAATTGCATTTACCTGTAGTACCCGGTAACGACCGTTAATTAAAGCCGCGCTCTTCCCTCCCCGTCTAACTGAACATTGCGTAATCCTCCTACGCGAGCGCTCGGTTGTTCACCGATCGGCAGTTATACGTAGCCGCTCGACTGATTTGGCTAGAACGGAATACGCGGCTCGGCCGTATTTAGCCGGCGATTCGCGGTTAAAGGGAATACGATAATTCATTGGATTCCTGGCGGCGGTCGTTGGCGTGCCTGGCGCGTCCAGAACGCATTAGAAGCGACGGAAGGGAACAAAGGGGCGATGGAACGGAACCGAATGGAACGGTCGGCTATCCCGCGGCTCGTCCAGCCGAACATAGCCGCGCGTTACATCTGCCTTTCGAGGTTAACCTCGGGAAAGAAGTGGCCTATATGAGCGCGGTTATTCGTCTCTGTCTCCGTCCTCCTCCGCCTTCTGCGCCTCCTCACCGTCCGCCGCGAGATTCGTGCGGTACAACGGGCAGACCGGGGGCATGATTAAACGCGCGCTCTTACGACGGGCCCGACCTCTTCTAAGATGAGTTAGAATCGAACGGCGGTTACGCCACAAGCACAGGCCGTGCGCGCGGCTAATTGGAATTTAGTGATCGTAAGTTGCTGCGGCGGCGTCGCCGACGATGGCTCCGAGTGCCGGTGACCCCGCGGAATCGCAATTTCCAGATTGCCCCCGACGTCTCCTCGCCCGGCGCGGATACACACGCATGGGAACGCGACTCGCGAAACTGTCCGTGCCCCTGGACGCCGCAGCCACGCAGCTACACGCGCGGAAAGCAATCGATAATCGCTGCGTTTCGCAGAGGCAGAGGCCCGCTGAAATTTATACACCGGCGGGCAGCGGCCTCGATCCAGCCGGGGCCCCGTGCTCGTAATTCTGCGAGCATTGTAGCTGTAACGCACGGAACGCACCGGGCGTAATATCTCAGGGGGTCGT
Source organism: Andrena cerasifolii (assembly GCF_050908995.1). NCBI lineage: Eukaryota > Metazoa > Arthropoda > Insecta > Hymenoptera > Andrenidae > Andrena > Andrena cerasifolii. The sequence goes on along the minus strand of NC_135124.1, from coordinate 8,380,275 downwards.
CGCGGCGCGATAAATCATCCGGGAGATTAACTTTCAAATTCGATGCCGATCGCGAGCCCGGGTCCCCGTAATTTCGTGGGGGAATTCGCGAATGCGGGGATTTCGGGATACATCTACACCGCACCGTGGGCTCAGCAGGCTCGCGCGTCTACGTGCCCGGTTGCTCGGTCGCCCGCGTACCCGCCGACGATAGCAATCTACATCCTTAATTCCGCAGGTTGTCGTGGCAGTGCCGCGGATCGTAAAGTCGGAACGTCAAAACGCACACCGGTCGCCCGGTGCACGCCCACCCACGTACACGCGCCCTCTTACGTACACGGGAGCACCGAGGGTCCGCGCTCGCCTTCTCGTTTCGTCGCGTCTTCGGTGTTTCTTGCGAAAAACCACGCGAGCCTTGGCAGCCGATAAACTCGCCCGGGGATCTGTGATTAATTGCACGCCGGCCCGCGTAAATCTTGGTGTCACGTGTCGGCCAGAACGATATTTACAATTTGAACGCCAGCCTTTCGCATCCGTGCAACTTTGTGGCACGGCGATGATCGCCGAGCAGCGCGAGCCGTGCAAATACGTCAGCGGAAGCACACTCGTATCGTGCTGCAGCAGGCATAACTGTTCGTTTCCACGAGCAATAAGAGAATACTTGCGAGCGACTCACTCGGCCCGTTAGGTACTTACTCGCCTACCGATTTCCACCCTCGATGTTTATTCGAAGCGCCCCGTGCCTCGGTCGCGTCTGTTTCGGACAAAGGAACGTACTTAGGTACGATGCACAGTGGTCTAATTCGACAAAAAGCTGGCCGAAATATGAAGGCATCTTCCGATTTGTACAAAGTTGGTATACAAGGGTTTTCGAGCTCGCTTGATTCAGAATCTGCAAGCCAAAATTGCAAGAAGAAAACAAATGGTGGTCGAGTACCTGAAAAAATATCTAATTTAAGGGACACCTAGTACTTTAGAGTTTTCGTGGTCGCTGATATCAAATGTGTCATCGAAAATATAAAATTCATAATGGAGGGTGTAATACCGCTTGCGTAAATATTGTCTTTTACGTATTTTTTTTCGTAAAACGTGATGATTTCTCTGTTTTTTCTCAAAAAGAAGCATTCAAAATAATGAATTAAGTATAATTTTATTTTAGAAGATTTTTTAAAATAGCTGGCATACAAATTTGATTTCCTTCACCTTGTTTTGGGAAATAAGCATTTTTACTATTAACTCACTGTTGACAGGTTACGAGTTTAGGTTCATAGTTTCGTTATAAAAAAATTCCGGAGAATGCAAAAAATTGTCTATAACTGTAGAACACCCTCTTAAGCACTTTAAATGTAAATATCTTATAGGGTAGCAAATTATAGCAAATTTTTTCAGTTGCGTATCCTTCTAGGCAGTGTACTTGAAACGAAGAATTTCTTCTCTTTGCGTATAAAAGCGTATAACATTACTTTTTTCCTCGTTCTTTATTAAGGGAGGACTAAGATGTACGATATATTGGGAAAGGAAATACAGGGGTAAATGTACAAATATTTTGTACTGCTGCTATGCAAATTTAATGTTTGTAACACATATTCTAATGGTAAAACATTTCACAAATGAATTCATTCAATGAAACTTTGCGTGATACATTAAAAATGATAGAAATATCAAGACAATAAGGACCAAGAAATTAAGCCAACTTTGAAGGTTTATATAAAAATAACTGATTACTGTATTTTAATTTTTCAAACAGTATTTGTTACATTGCAATGTATATAACAAATGTGCCATAGCAGCAAAACGCTGTTTTATACTCTGAAGATTGCATTTCGGCCAGCTTTTTGGCGAATTAGACCACTGTGCGACGCGCGTCCATCTCGCCGCGGTTCCAGCGCAGATCGATTCGCAAGAAACAGCCCGGGAGACGCGGTAGAAGAGAACGGATCGCTTGCGTACGCTATTACCGGCGAAATTACATTCTATCAACTTCTTTCGTTCACACCTCGTTTCCTGCGCTCTCCTTTCTTGCCGCCCGTTTCAATTATTAGGGAATCCCGAACCGCCGGATTGCGCGATTCGCAGACCTTACCGAGCGCTTCCTTCATTCCACCACGTTGTTTCGGTGTTATTTTTTCCCCCCGGCCTTTAACAATATACCTACGTTATCCCCGGTTCTTGTTAGCCAACGCGCGGCTTTCGTTCCTTTCGGTAGAGCCAAATCGATTCAGCCGATTGGCACGCGATGCACTGGCGGCCAGAAATGGGAAAGGAGGAAAGACGCGGTAAAGTGGGAGCGGAGCGGTAAAGACGGGTGGGTCGATGAAAAACTGGGGCTGACATGTTAACGGGCAACAAGAAGCCGACTTTATTGGCCGTAAACGTGGCAATCTCTAAGCCGGTCTTATCCTAGTCTGGCCTGATGCACTCCACTGCAGCGAAATCTCTTTCTTCGTCTCCTCTCTTCCCGTCGTTTTTCCACTTTGCAACGGCGCGCGAGGCTTCGTTCGCGCGACTCCGAGCTTCGACGGGAGGGAAAACGGGGGACGCGGGGCAGCGGCAGCAGCGCGATCACTTTGTCTTTAATTAGGGACGTGTCTGTAATGCGCTTAGCCTGCGAAAGGAATTCCTGCGCGTTCGTTAAGAGGTTAGGCCCGGGGATAATTATCGCGAGGAGCCGAGGAGTCCACCTCGCGACAGATGCTGTTCCAGCCAGTGTATCGCCGCCAAGGACTGGCATTAATCTTCCGGATAGTTATCCGTGTACGGGCGCGAGATATTAATGGCGTTGAGGATATCAGCGACCGCGGTGGATTGAAATTTATACAACGGAATTAACGTGGGACAAATGCGCGGGCAATTACGAGGCTATTACGAAAAAAAGCTTGCCCTTGCACGGAGCCCGAGTGGTTTGGAGGCACGACGCTCGATCACGGCGGAAGTGACCGAGCGTACAGGGGATGCGGACGTTTAGCGCCAGACACGAGTTAACACGAAAGAGGCTGCTCCCTGTGCCGGTGTAAACGTCTACGATAGGGATGGGCGTGATACCAGTCCTTCTTATGAGTTTCAAGCAGCTCGATGCCCACAGTACTTGTCTGGAAGATTCGATACGTATCGAAATTTTAAGTGCTTGATGTCGAAAGAGTGACTCAAAAGAATAGCCTCTTTTTGGTCCCACGATTTTGGAACTGAATTTTATAACTTGAAAGCGTATGGGCTAACGAATTTTCACTTCTTTCACCTCCCATATCTTGGAAAGTAATTGTCACCTCAACTTGAAAGTTTCGTGACTTATTGATGTCTCATCATAAGGTATAACGATACCTTATCAATAAGTCACGTAACTTTTAAGTTTAGGTGACAATTACTTTCTGAGATAGGGGAGGTGAAAGAAGTGAAAATTCGTCTATTATCTACAAAAATGGTTGAAAGTTTGAAAGCACGAAAAACTTATATATACAGTAATTATAGATAATCGAAATTTTGTTAAAAAATATTAAAAGAACATTATATATACAGAAATTATATATACAGAAAAACTTATATATACAGTAATTATAGATAATCGAAATTTTGTTCAAATAATATTAAAAGAACATTCAATTTATATATTATATATTATATATTATATATTATATATTATATATTATATATTATATATTATATATTATATATTATATATTATATATTATATATTATATGTTATATATTATATATTACATATTATATGTTATATATTATATATTACATATTATATATATATATATATATATATATATTATAAAAAATTAAGGTCAGGCATAGTAACAGCATACTAGCTGCGCCTCACCTTTTACTGAAGTAATAAAGACGTTTAAAATATAAAAAAATTGAATGTTCTTTTAATATTATTTGAACAAAATTTCAATTGGGCTTACGATTTTTGAGAAATTCTTTAAATCCAAAATATTAATGAATGCTAAACTTTAAAACCTGGTCGGCACCCTTTCCTACTGTCCGACTGCAATAAACTTTTTCAGAGACTATTTTTTTTATCAAATGGCGCTGTTCTATGGAATGAGAACAAATAAATACAAAAAAAAAGGATTTCAAACGTGTTTGTGATACCATGATACTTTACCGCTAGGTATCGACACTGCTTCAGTCGTATCACGCCCATCACTAAGTAGTCTACGAATACCGAGGAAGTGGTATAGAAACGAGCTGCATGCATACTTAGATCGAGTTTCCCTTCCATTCTCCCATCACGTCGCGGACTCCTCTTTTTCTCGGCCGCGACAAGATCTGTGCTTTTCGTATCTGTACTCCAACCCGAGAAACATCTGTTTCACTTGCGCCGTTATCGTGCCACGGGGACAACCGGTTGCGGCACACCGATTTCGGGTGTCCCCTGTCCCCGGACCGCAACTTCGAACCCGCGGCAACCTGTCGCGATAAGGTGTTATCAAAATCGTCGCGGAGCTTGTAGCTCCGATACGGCGGGGGTTGCGGCCGTCTCGCGGCTCAGGCATCCTCCTGCCCGTCACGGCTGCCTTGTCCCTTGACGAAAGTGCCCCTTAACGGTAGATCGAGTCGCCGCGTTCGCGAGCTTAATTAAAATATAACGGCCGCCTGGTGGTAACTGTATTTATGGGGCCGCGCGTCCGATCTTCGTTGCATCCCGAAGGAATGCGCGCGCTTCCTCGAGAGAGAGAGGTCGTGCGAAACAAACCCTGCCGTCCAGCACCTGTCGCCGCCAGGAGGAGCCGAAGCGTGCGCGGGTCGTACGAATCCGAGCAGCGTTTCGTCTCTCCGGCAAGCCGAACGAAACGGGGAGTACAAAGTCGGCTTTCGGTGGAGGGAGCGATCCCGCCAACTGGCAAAGGTTGTAGTGCGTGGCGGTAAGTTGGCGCGAGGACGAGGCACTCCTGTCGAGCACCTGTCGCCAAAGGAATCGGCCGCCTCCCGTACCGGTCTCGCCTCTCGACGATCTGGGCCTCGTTGGATCTTGGAAGCGAGGCGTGTGTGAGCGGCTGACGTAGCTTTATCTCGTGCGGCCGCGTCGCGACATGACGGATCGGTGCATTAGCGTGCTGATTAGGTCCTCTCCGTGGCCCTTCTTCCAAGCCACCTCTCTTCCGTCCCCTCCTCCGATTCAACTTCGTCCCCGAGCACTTCTCCTCTTTATTTCTTTCTTTTCTGTCCTTCCCAGCCGTCTCCTCTGTTGGCTCGCTTCGATATTCAACTTTCGTTTGCCGAGAAGAAGGTGTCTGGCCTCCGGAGGAGGGAACGGAGGCACGCCGCGAGGCGGTGACGCTGCTACAACCAACGACGACTTAATTAAGAACGAATCTGTCGGAGGACCTCGACGCCCGATAACGCGGCCGGGCCCAACGACGAAGATCGATGCTACCGCGCGATTCGCGATTCGCCGTTCGCGATTGCGCCCCATGCCTGGGCCCCTTTGGCCCCGGCCGGAGAAGATTTCGACGATTCCAAAGCGGGATACTAGAGGTTACTTGGAATCGTAAGCAGCGGCGCGGGAGAAGATCAGGCGCGGCAATCGTTGACCTCCTCTACTGTCTCTAGTAGCTACGAGCTGCCTCCTCCCTGTCCTTGCATCGCGAATCTAGACGCGTTTACTTTCGCAATAGATAATCAGCGGACGGCCCCGGTGTTGGAGAGCGCCGAGGGAAACGACGAGGGATACTAATCTACGAAACGGAGCCAAGAGTTCACGACGCCGTAGACGATGATGAACTTTGGGCGGAGGGGCGACGGTTGCCGAAGGAATCGGGACGCGTGATGCCTAATGTTCGCCTTGGGCAACGCTCGGGATCCAGCTGCCAGAAGATTGACCAATTCCATCGCTGTATCTAGCATCTACTAATATCGCGTATATGGCAAACGGATACCGGCTAACAAATCTGCCAAGAGCTGCTTAGAGCCTCTAGCGCGCAGCATAAATAAGGGGAATCGAACACGTCGTTGAAATGTTAAACGGTCCTAAACGTGTGTGAATATGTACACGTACACCGTAAATGTCAGCACCAGCACCGAACCTTTCGCGGAGAGATCTTTTACGCAGCGTTACACCGCGCCGGGAGGAATACAAATTTGCAAGCAGAACAAGTGTACCCGGTTCGTCGGTGTGGAAACCTGGAATCGCGGCGGTTCAGCCGATATTAACGAGTATCTCGCGGTAAAACAATCCAGCGGAATGCCAGCATCGTAGGGGCGGCGGGTAGGGGGAGGGGGGGGGGATATTATAGCCGGCCGCTCGCCGCGATAAATCTCACGGTCTCCGCGAGGCGACAGCGAAACTGGGAACGGAGGCGAGAACTTTCCCCCTCCCCGTCCGCGAGCCACGGTACCACGGAATTAATTAAAACGCGGCTTTCCGTAACGATAGGGGGACGGAGAGGGGAGAGAAATGGGCGCGTAACGAGACGTTGGAAAAATTATGCCGCGACGGGGCTTACATTCCCGCGGGACGGGGCCCGATGCGATGGAACGCGAGTAGGGCAGACCGGGGCTAGTTGATACAGGGGCAAGTTGATACAGACGAATTAGCTCGACACCGTATATATGCAGCTCCATTCGAGCGAAATATGTGAAGATTGTTGTTCAATTCTTTCCTACCATCCAGCGTACGTGTGTGCACATTGACGGAAACAATCGTTTTTTAACTGTTTTCGTTTATATAGAGAAAAAGTAAATAGCATTGATACATCCTAATTGTTCGTCGAAATAACATCTTTTCATTCATTTTATATGTATTTTCTCAAGTTTCCGCTTACTATATATTAAAGAGGAAGGAACAAAGTATATTTTGGCATATTTGTTATCAAGTAATTAATTCAAATACAAAATGAAAAAAATTTAAAACAGAATAACGTATCAACTAGCCCCGCAGTGGGGTAAATTGATACACTTTACCTTCGCCCAAATAACATTTTTTCACTCATTTTGTATCTACTTTCTCAACTTTTCATTTACAACATATTAAAGAGGAAGGACCAAAGTATATTTTGACATATTTGCTATTAAGTAATTAATTCAAATACAAAATGAAAAAAATTGAAAACAGAATAACGTATCAACTAACCTCGCAGTGGGGTAAATTGATACACTTTACCTTCGTCCAAATAACATTTTTTCACTCATTTTGTATCTACTTTCTCAACTTTTCATTTACGACACATTAAAGAGGAAGAACCAAAGTACATTTTAGCATATTCGTTATCAAGTAGTTAATTAAAACAAAAACGAAGAAAATCGAAAACTGAAAAACGTATCAACTAGCCCCGGTCTCCCCTACGGGCGGGCACGAACGGAAGCGTCGACGCCTGGATCGGCTTTACGGCGTGTTTTCGACGCGTCCAGTGTTCATCTGTTACCGGTTGCGGTCCCCGAGCGGCCGTCCCCATCGCTCGATGCCATACGCACGCGCGATGAGGGCGACAACGTGCATACATATTCGACTGCTCGTCGGGGGTATAAGTTTTTGCGGCGGAATAAAAATAAACGAAAGCGGCAAGCGGGCATAATTCATCATCCGGCGATATTAATGCGACTGCTGGCCGCGGCTCGTCGGAGCCTATGCTCGCCGGATCGTGTGTACGGGCGCAGGACCCTGCTTTCGGCGGGCCCGTCCGCCGACATGCCGTGCCCTGCCGTGCCCTGCCCTGCCGATCGAGGCACGACGGCGAGAACCAACTGCGCAGTATTCGCGCACGCACACCGAGACCGACCGAAAGGGAAGGAAGAAGGGGGAGAGAAACCGAGCCTCGGGATGTTTTCGCAGATGAGAAGCGATACCGCGAAAGCCCTACCTGCGAGCAACTTTATTGATGACGAAATGCGCAATCGCCGCGATCTACCACCGCGCTACCTACCTTCAATTATACACAAATAATTAACTTTCCGCGCCGACAGGCCGATTCGGCCCAATTAAATCTGCCACGATCCGAATCGGTCGTCTGTAACTATCGATCCGAGAGGCGCGCGCGTCCATCAGTTTCCCGCGAGGATCCCCCGAGCCACCGCAACGCGTCCGTCCGGTGGCCCGATCCAGCCTCGATCCAGGGCGTCAGGTTCGACGCGCCCAGGTGTCGGATCATTAGCACTGGTAACGATTCCGCGAATTAAAACACTCCGGGATGAAGACGTAACAGCCTCGCCTTTTTTGCTCCCGCCTCCCAGCAGCCACCTCTCGATTCCCAGTATTCGGCGGATAAAAATATTGCCCGACCCAGCCGCAATATCTGGCGGAGTACGTTTAGAGAGATGACGCGGCGGTTCCTTGCCCTCGGATTCTTCTTTTTGCCACTTTACGTCTTTCGAGTAACTTCCGCGGTCGTTCGTGCCGGGCGACGGAGAAGAAGCAGCCGAGAGGCCGGGGCCCGGGACAAAGAGGGAACGAGGGAGAGGAGGGCAGTACGAATTGAGTCGCTCCTGTTCGCTGCGTATATATACTCCAAGTAACTAATTATGCAGATAACGCTGGAGCGCAGAAAAGGAGGGTGGGCATCCAGATATGGGGGTCCGGTCGCACTCGTTTCGCCTACCTCTCCCATCTTTTTTCGTCCCTTTTCGATATCCCTCTTTGGACCTTCCGCGGCCCTCCTCCTCATTCTCCTCCTTCTCCTCCATCTCCAGCGCCGTTGCGTGTGCTTTAGCGTCCGCCGCGACGAATGCTAAAGTCGCCGTTAAACCGTTACGATATCGAAAGCTCCGAGCGTTTTCCCCAAGAAAAACGCGACCAACTTCGTCACGGTGTTTTTTATGGGGACAAAGAGGCTGCTCGGGGGAGCGATATTCCTGGTCGAATGCCAGGCACGAGTTACGTTTCCCTTTAGCGTATCGCGTTAACGCTCGCGACGCCTTCTCTGCCAACTTTTATGGCGTCGGGGGCTGTTTACTTGATTATAATATTGCGTTAAGAGCCGACGGCTCGCGGTGCTCTTGCGTCTATCAAACAGTTTTAGTGAGATCTCCTCGCGGTACGAGGAGGTGGGATCGAGATTGCGGATATCACCATAGGGTGCAGGTAGCCGGCCGCGCACGTGATCGTGCAAGTACGTACAGAGTGTCCCGTTTAAATCGATGCGCCCGAATATCCCCGCCACTACGGAAAATATTTCGAGCAGTGGTTAATGGCCGAGAGTGTTTATCAGCGGAGGCGTAGAGGCGATCCCCATAAACAACTTCAAAAAAAAAAATACGCCAAGTACATGAAAAAGTCGAGGACGAAAAAGAGTATCACAAAAAAAGAAGGTAATAATAATTTTTTTATGGGGATACAACTTAAGGTAGAACTTATATAGAAATAGAGTGGCCTTTTGCTATAGTGAGTGTAGAGACTACATAATGTGTCCAAAGGAGGTGAGAGCGCATGGCAGAAAGTCTTGTTGCAGGAAATTTAAATGCTAATGGTAATAATTCAGCGAAAATGAACGAAGAGATCCAATATTTTTAGCGCACAATTTATTGGTGTTGGAATAAAATTAATTTAGTATGTTTATTGGTGAATTGAAATATTGTCAATGGGAATCTAAAAAAAATTAATGATTTAATAATGAATAGCGTGGCAACGACTGTGGATTTTATTAAAGTATTACGAATGTCTTTCACAAAAGATTGAAAAGTTACTTTCTTCACTAATGTGACTTGCTGTACATTGCAAGCAGTCCACCATATAATCTATTTTCTTAATAATTCTCAATGCTATGTCTTTTGACAGATTTTGTTGATTTACCTTATTTGACAAATTACCAGAAACTAGCGCGAAAGGAGATGCTTCTCTGTTGAACCTTCTCCGGACATCTTCCAAGTCTGTGCGTCTCCTTCGTTTCTACAAAATCCATAAAAACTCTAAATTAAGAATAGTTTGCTGGTATAAAAATATCTGACATTTCCGACTGATATCTCTGTCTGCGTGGACCGATTTTATTGAATTTGGTCTTATTCAAAAGCTTATATGCGGTTTACATGAGAAAAATACTTTTAAATTTAGAAAATATTGCAGGCGTGATGAGATATTAATGAAATAAGTTTCATGTTAGGTTGGAATAGCCGCGCGACGAGTAAATGATAGCGGTAGCGACAGTCGACATATACAGGGTGTCTTTCATATACTTGGCGTCGAGACGCTACCGCGTCTCTGTATACAACGGGCACTTTTGTAACCGTGTATCGGCTGTGGTTCTGAAGATATTCGCGTGGATCTATTTAAATGGGACACCCCGTATATACACTATAACGAGTGCGGCAGTTTCTCATTAGCGCGGTCGCTTTTTCTCCCGACGAATTATGAATCGTTTTTATTGCTTTTAAAATTGCTAATCAACCGCTCGGCCATCGGGGGCAGGCCCGAACTCGTTATACATCGGTGCCCCGTACTTCCAGCGCTCCCCTCGTTCGCCAGTACCCGTTTACGCCCCTGCTGAATAGACCCTCGACGTACACCCATCTCTCCACCTACCTACCTTCCTCCCTTTGCTCCCTTTTCCTCCTCCTCCTCCTCCGTTCTCGCATTTTTATTCGTCTATTACGTCCACCGACTGCGCCGTTTAATCTAGACGCGGGCCATTAAAATTTATCGTTTCATTAATCTTTATTTGATTTAATTTCGTGTCCATTCGGACGTTTTTGCCCCGCTTAAACTTAACGATACGCCGATGTCTCGCGTAATCGGCTCCCATCCTCGCGGCCGTTATTAACCTCGTCGCCCTGCCTCCCCGTTGACCTTTTCCGTCGGAGTTTTCGGTGTCCTTTTTCCGATCCCGGGCGGAATCCCGAGATCGATGCCAGCAGGATATCGGGAGAAGGTCCCGAAGCTATCTCCTCCCTCGCCACCTCCCCTCGGCGCCGCTGAAATGTCAGCTATAAATTTTCGCGAGCGCAGGCGGCACGACGTTTCCTCGCTGTCTCGCCCATTAACATAAAGTGACGTGCAGTCACGCTGAATCCGAGAGCCACCGGTAGCACGGTGTTCCGTCGTCGGTTCTTTCGTTACGTGCCCTAGCAAAGGGAACGCGAAGGGATTGAGACGCCAGTTTCGCCTGCAACGAGACTTCGCGTGGCAAGTTTTACCTTGGGCAACAATAGAGGCGGTAATTGCGACAGAGCTGTTCGCGTAGCTCGGTGCCGGCGCTAAATCAAAACCAGCGGAACAGCCATCGAGTGGATTCGTCGCTACATTGACTTGGGTGATGATCCTTCGCTTTTATTAAGTTTCGTCGATGGGGCAGTTGTTCGTCGCTGCGGGATGCTACGAGCTGGAGCGGGACGCAAGGCTGCGCCTGTGTCTGGTAGGCGTACAGAAGACAGGGAGAATGTTTCTAACGGATGACAATCTGGAGAGTCACAGTGTCAGTGGAGCGCGCGTTATTTCGAGGCCCGTAATTAGTCGCGACTGTTTCGACGCTTTCCAAGCTCGTATCTTCATCCGCGGCACGGGCGTGTCCGAAGACGTTCACGTGGGTCCGGATGCTTTGGTGATTTCGCGGGGTTGTCGACGGAGGTTCGGACGTGAGGTGATTGATCGGTCCCAATATAATGAGGGCCGATAGTGACCGACACGGGACAAGGCCCGGCGCGAACAGAAAGCGATGGGTCCGTTCGATAGGAGCCCGTGCAGGATTCGAGGTCCTGATCCTCCCGGGGCGTACCCTCGGCCGCGCACCTATCGAGGGGCAACACTCCGAAATCTACGTCGCCACGAGCACACACTCTCGCGCCGAGCGGCTAGAGACGCGCTCGGATAACAGGGGGGGTCCCCTCAGCACGATTTACTTCCTTTTTCACATGGAGGAACGCGTTGTCAATCCTTCAGGAGCTCTGACCCGCCATTGAATTAATACATAGTTGCTTATCGCCACCATGTCCAGCCCGATCGATCTTATGCAGCTTCGATCCTCAGCCGAGTGCGCGGAGCTACGGTTTAGAAGCATGCGACAGCGACAGTGAAACTGGGACAATCGCAAAGTGCGCTCCTCCAGCTGCTACGAAGTGGCAAGCCGTGAAAGCAGCCTTCCCTTGCAGGTGCAGCGCGAAAATCTACCTCCCTCGCAGGCGCTGCATCTCAAAAATAGCCTGTTCGGAGATTCAATGCACGATTGTTTTTCACCTGCTAGAGAGGCGGATTTCGCGCTGCGCTTGCAGAATCGAAAATGTCCCCGCTCGGCACGATCCACGAAATGTGATTTTCCCACAAATTGGGAATTCTAAATAGCCCACGAGCCAAAACAGACTTCATTTTTCACAATTCGTGCTTATAACTGGTCAGTCATCACAAGTAAATATTAAAGTGTGCCTGTAAATGGCCGCGGGTCACAAATTTACACGGCTTGCACGTGAGATATAAGAGCAGAGAGGCAGAAGTTAGCGAATTAAATTGAAATGGGAATAATAATTAAACAGTCGTGATAGATAGAGGATTGGTTTAAGGAGTTATGGGTTTGAAAACACAAGTATTTTCGCTCTTTTTTTGTAAAACTTGAAGACTGATTTTAAATAAACGGTTGTGTAATCGAAAGTATATATTTTAAAGTTCTTGTAGTTTGTTTTGCAATGGGATATCTAAATAAATAATGGAATTATAGGCGATCTCCCGGCAACGTTTTTTTATTCGACCACTTTAGCTTTGACCTGGTTCATCAGAAATAAAAAAATCGATGAAATTTAGTTAGTATATTAGATTACCTAGTCCTTAATCGTGGCTTTTTCATTTCCGTTGCGTAGTTGTTATTTTACAAATGAAAAATGATGAAATATAAGAGCGATTCTGTGGCGAAAATCGATACGTTTGCTATAAGAAGCCGCGATTTTGTAGCAAATTAATTTTTCGAGACAATGAACGATTAAGAACTGGATAATCTAATATACTAACTAAATTCCCGCGAATTTTCTATTTCGGATGAACCAGGTCAAAATTAGAGTGATCACCGCAAACTACTGAAAAAAAAACAAATCGCTGCTGGGAAATCGCTGATATTTCTTTTATCTATTTATATTTTCCATTGCAAAAATTCCGGCAAGTAGTTTAACACGTACACTTTCGAATACATAAACGTTTGATTAAATAAGCCTTCAAGTTTTTCCCCCAAAATTCCAGAATATAGATACATATTTTTTTCAGATCTCGCCCTTAACCCTCATCCATTCCTCATTTCACAAACTGAATCTGTCCCTCGGTGTCAAATTGACAAAGTGGTTTAAGCTCGCTGAAACGACAAGGTAAAGAGTTACCTGTCAATATTTTTTTATTCAAATTGATGAGTTAGCATTGACATCTTAAATTTTTCACAACTCACAAGAATCAGAAATAACAGAACAGTGTAACTTATTACGGGAAAACTGTGTGAAATTGACACGGGAGACGGACGCGTGTTAATAAGTCTACTCACAGTCTTGTCAGTGGAGGATTGGATATTCGAGTCTATCAGTGGCTGCCTCGGAAGGTCCGGAGTCCAGAGAATCGCGAGTAGCCGAAGACGGATAGGTCGACCTTGTTCGCCAAGGGATCTCCTCTGTTTGCCTCGCAAAGGTCGTGAGCGCGTGTCGCGGCGCAGATCGGGAGCGGTCTTTATTCCCTTTGGTCGGCGATCAGGTGCTTTGCTACCCAAGAGGAATGACGTGTCAATTCGTTCTCTATCCCTGTTCCTCCGTTCGTCTTGTCCTCCCGTCCGCTTTCAGCGAGTCTCCTCCGCGGCATCCTGCGGCCTCGTCTTCGACGAGGCGGTACGTACACGCACGAGTACGCGGCAGACGGGGTGCCGGTGAAAGAAAGACAGACAGAGAAGAAAGAAAGAGGGATCTACCTACCAACCTACCTACCTACCTACCTACCGGTTGTTACCTAGTGACGCGCCGAGGATTACGTTTGTACGATTCGCCGGCGTGGATGATGTTGTCGCCCCTGGTGTCGGCGTTATCTCGACACGGGAGGGCACTTACCCGCCGATAACCGTTCCCTCTCTTTTTTTTCTCCCTTTCCGTCCCTTTCGCCGTTTCTCCCTTGCCCCCTACTCTCCCGATTATCCCCTTTCCTTCTCTCCTTTTCGTCCGAGCGGAGCCGGCATCTTCGGGTTCCTCCATACCTTTTCACGCTCCACTTTTATAGGCGATCCACGACTGTCGGCCGCGTCCTCTCGTTCCTCGGGTGTTGTCCTCTTTCGTCCAATGAATTCACTCGACTCCTCCGACGCAGGTAGAGAGAAAGCCCCCTAGGTGCGGAGCTGGAGCTGCTAGCGGATAATAAGACGAGAGTAGGCTACATCCCCGCGTGCCCTGGGTACTCTTTATGCAAATGCGCGAACGAATCGCGTCCAGTGGCAATCGAACCCGAGAATTATCCCCGGACTGGCAGAAAATGATTATTCCGTGGCGTTAAACTCGCCTCACTTCGCGAACCGGTAATTCCGCAGCGACTTGAACCTGGTCGTACGTACGTACATTGGTTCCGACCAAATTCTCCCGTAGTCGCGGCGCGCAGTTGGACGGTGCACAGGCGCTGGGACGCGTCCGCGCATCAATTAGAATTCGTTAAAACGAGCTTGATTTTATCCACGGCCCGACTACCTATGTACCCTGTAATCCCGTCTATTCCGGCCCGTCTTATATAATCCCTAATTAAGGTTTCGGCCTGCGGGGGAACGCAAGTCCGATGCCATTTCCAATTAAGGTTACGATCCTGCCTGCGAGAGAACGAAATATGTACGTAGATAGAAGAGAGGAGGAAGGAGGGTACACGACAAAGGGCAGCGTTGACGAGGACTTTTCCGTGCGGGCGGTAAAGGGAGAAAGGGAGCGAGAGAGAGAGAGAGAGAGAGAGAGAGAGAGAGAGAGAGACAGTGATAGGGGGAGGGAGGAGCACGGGGAAGCGAGGGGAAGCAAGTGGAAGGCAGCGTGGTCGTGGCCCATTAGGGACTATCGGGAGTCCGGTGAACCAGGGCATAAACATGCTCGACACCTCGCCGCCTCGCGGTAATGCGTTCGTAACTCCTGGCAATATCTTTCTCCCTCTCCGTTCCTCTCCTTCATTCACTTTTTCTCCCTCGCGTCCTCGCGTCCTCGCCATCCTGCTCCCTTTTATTCCCCTCCGTCCCTATGACTTTCGATACGGAGGTCCGAGGCGAACCACCCCTCCCCCTCCCCCTCCCCCTTTTCCCTCGGCCTTCTCTTTTTCTACACGAGCCCGGCCGGCATGCCCCAGCGAAATACGTCCCTGAATTTAGTTAAACGCACGGCCGGTAATTAATTCGGCCGAATTTATCGTAATATTGCGCCGAGCCGAAACCCGACGATGTTCCGCATCGGTCGTTTTAGCGTAATGAAATGCTCGTGAATGCTAATGCGCTCGGGCGACCGCGTTCCCGATAGACATCTGAATTCCGCTCGGTTCGAAACGCGCGGCACCACCGGGCCGCGGTCGCGCACGCGCCTCCGCTTTCGTCGCAGAAGTTTCCTCGAACTTGGCCGTGGATTCTGGCCGGCGCACGGCTCCGGAGACACCGGCCTCCACTGGGATCAACCGAAAAACGCGGAAAATATATTTAAAAATATATATATATAATATATAAAACTTATATCGTTAGAAAGCTTGATGTTTTTGTGATTTTTTGGCTCCAGTCGCGTCTCGATATGTTGATTTAGTCAAAAGTTACGACTTTCGATGCGTTTGGTGGCCAGCGCACTTTCACCCCCTCCCCCTCCCCTTCCTGTGGTCCTGCGGCAAATGTAAGGGGTGGAATCGATCGCCCGAATATCAATTTATTAATGAGCAAAGCTTCAGCCAAATCCGTTTGGGTACTTTTACAGGGTTTTTGAATACGGTCCTTTCCACGCGAGCATTCCTGGTCCCTTCGCTACACGCGCTGGCCTTACTCTCGTCTTCTCTCCCGGGCTCTACCACCGCGCGTCATCGACCTAGATCCCGCGACCCATCGACTCGCGTTAGATCAACGTCACGAAACGTTAGCCGAACGCCGCGAGAAAAGAGTGGCCACTCACGGGTGGAGACGAGATCCGGATTCGACTGCGAGGTGTTCCACTTTGTGAACTTACAGAATGTCTGGGGTGTAGCGTGCCCTAGGGATTCCTGGCCGCGGCTCGGAGACGCGGCTGTCCGAAAATCCCAGTCCAGGACGCCGCAGGCAATCAACTAATTTCCGAGGTGCTCGTGGCCTTCTTGTCTCAATTTGCCCGGCAACAGGGCGAATGGAGGCGTTCCGGAGATTAAGCCGATGCTCTTGTACTTTTCCTCTGGCTGCCAAGGATTTCCATCGTCGCGTCCGCCGCGCCGGGGGACGGGGAACGCGGGCAGGTAACGAGGATCGGGGTGCTCGATGGAGACGTGAAGATTTCGGCCGACGCTAATAGCGACATTAGTCATTTCACTCGGCCTCTCTGATACACAAATGGTGGCATCAGTAACGAACAAGCAGCGACCGAGATAATAGCCGATCCCCCGGGAATAACCGGCGCAAGGAGTAAGGGACGCAGGGAGAGGAAAGGTGGAACGGAATGAACCGGTCAACGCCGCTACGTGCTCTCCACCGCTGCTCACTTCGGTGGAAGCGTTTTAGCGTTTAGAAGGGCCGGGATAACCTGCGAGATTCAGATTAAGATTCCACGTAGCTCCTTCCCGCGCAACCTCTAAGGCCCAATCGTCGCTGCCTACGTCCCCTCCTGCCCCCCTGCCCACGGCTGGCCCGTGGTACACGGTGATTAAAGAGCCACGAGATAAATGAGTATCGAAGGAATTTCGGTCTTTGGCGTTTCTTCCACTGCCCGTTCTAATCGAGCATAAATCACGTCGGCCCGGGCACGTATATCTGCCCTATCTGTTCCTCGTCCGGATAAAGACTGTGTCGAAAGGTGTAATCAAAACGAATGGTTTTGGAACGGTCGATGGACACATGGACGCGAACCCGTTGCTGCTATCTCTATCCTTACACTCCTCCATCCACACGAATTAGATCGTGTAATCTTCGGCGCTGTTTCTCACGGAAGTAGCGCGACGAGTCCTGATTTCGTTAGCTCGACTCTGTGGATCATCGAGACGATGAAGCCGCGTGGGACTAATTCGATCGCGGATAAATCAGGAATAAAGTTAACGGTACGAATCGTTACGCTCGGTCATCGACCGGGCCAGTCAATTTCGCATTTAATTATCCCGAAAGTGCAGCTTCTCGCTCCGTGCTCCGCCATCGGTGGATTCGCACGCGAGTAAGGGAGAAGCTGGGTAAGTCGCGAGAGGAGAGGGGTGCGGCGGACAGAAGGGTGAGGGCAAAAAAGTAAGGTATCGGGAAGGCTGTTGGCAGCCGGGTGGACGTGTTAATTGGAAACGCGCGAAACGCATGAATCTAATCGCTCGTGCCGAGGGAACGAGCCGATAGGCATCCGAGCGAAACTATAAATTCCGATCGGATGCATTAGCGTGTCCGCGACGGCGTGCAGCAGGCCTGGAATCCAACGTTACCGTGGAAGAAGTCCGCGCGCGATCCCCGGTTATACGAGCCGCGCGCTGCCCCCGGCCCCCCCTTGAAACGTCGATAATTGCTCCCCTAACGTTCTGATAAATTCTCGGAACTGAAGGCGACCGAGTGGTATCACCGTTCGACCCAGAGCGCACTGGCCGAACCTGAACGCTCGCTGCTATTATCGCGATCGCGGCTACTATTACGCGCTCCGCAGAGAATCGAATATTCCCGCGTTTTATATCGCGCGGCAGATTTATGCCGGAGATTACGCGGAACGGGATTCCGCTGGCATAGCGAATTCGCGCCGGCGAAACCTAGGCCGAGAGGGGCTGCACGCCGTTCGATGTAATTACTCGCTTGTACTCGCCGCCGAGCGCTCCGGAAACTATAAATCCAGCCATACATTACCGCTCCGCAAACAGAAACTTCGTTTTCACCTGTCGTCCGGCGGCAAAAACACAGATTTAATCACTCGAGACGCCGTGGACAAAAAACGGCTAGGTACGCGCGTATAACGAGCGCCGGCTAACTAGGCCCGCTCCGTTAATCACTTCGCTCGGTCACGCGTTGGCTTTTAAGCAAACCGAGCTGCGCGCCGCCACACCGGTGGAAGTCATTTCGGCAATGACGCAACGCGAGTGGTTCGGTTCCGCGCTCGATTCCCTCGCTTTGCTGAGACGCTTCCGCGTAGGTGTCTATCGATTCTCGGTTAGGGTGCCTCTTAGAATTGCAGGTGCGATAAAATTTTGGGACGCCCGCTAATTTTATTCTATTTCGTGGGCTAAGTAAGTGTGCAACAATTCCGAAGCAGCGGATCATTCTGAACCCTGCCTCGAGAAGCTGAAACTTACGATATACTATAAACTCTTTTATTTCTTTTTATTTTTTTGTCCACCTTTAGAAAATAAAATGGTGGCTATTTAAAGTTGAAATCCTGATTTTTTCGTGCAAAAATCACACGAAAAAATTAGGATTTCAACTATAAATAGCCGCGATTTTGTTTTAAATTAATATTTCGGAAATTTCCCCCGTCAATCTGAGGATACATTAATATATTAACGAAATCCTTTTTGTATTTTGATTTTAAATAAATATCTAGGTAAATATTTTTCTCCGAGAGAATTACTAAATGTTCTTTAAATGTTGCTCTTTTAAGCGCAAAAAGTTTTGTAAAAATATATGCTTCCGCTTCTTAAAAAAAATCACGAATATTCGCCTCTTTTCGACCGCCTGACTAGGTTATAAGTTATAACTTATAACCCCTTAATAATAATAATTTGGAAATACAGCCGTGCATAGCAATGGAAATGGTGGGTCAGCGAAAGCTGACATGCTAGACAATAGATCGTTTCGCCGTGGTAATCACGACTGGACAGGTAACCGCCTGTAATTGTAAACTAGTTATTAGATTCGCGAACGACAGATTCGACTCCATTCAATTGGCCAGCGGTTATCGGCGACTTTCGGCCCGTACGAAATACTCGAATGTATCTAATCTAATCGACTAAACGAAACGCGTGATTTCCGAGATCGGCGCCTGCACCTAGCAGAGATCGATCGGCCATAAATCGTAAACGAGTGCTCCACTGCCGTTGGACGTACGGGCAAGCAAATCGGGTTCTCGTTTCGCCTGGCTTCAGCGGTTAGATCGTCTCGCTCCATTAGCTGTAAAAGCGCGTGCAATTCGCTTGCACGGCCGCCCACTGTACAGACATTCTGCGCGCTTCTGGTGGTTGGAGTGATCCCCCGGCTGGAAAAGGCGAAATCACCGACGACTGGGAGTCCTATCGCCGGCCGCGGGCCTATCCCTTAGCGTTCCGATCCGCTGCGCGTTTCGCGCGACCCAGCCCCAATAAATTGCTCGCGCAGCGGCGCGCGGGGTTCACGAATTCCGTGGCGCAATTACGGGCGGAAGGACCGGGGACTCGACCACGAATTATCGTTGGAATAAAAAATGAGATACAAGCGACTAATGGACCGTGACCGCGCGCCGCACGATTCACGGGTTGGACTTACTTTTTGTTCGGCTGGACGAAGCCGGGGAGAGAAGGGGGGGGGTGAACAACGGGCGACGAATATTCGATTCGTACGGATACAGGTACCCCGGCGACTGGACATAGATCACGATCTCTCGACACGGTGCGCCCCTCCAACAAATAGATCGTCCCGATCCATTACGGTGCACCGTGTGCGGTGCACTCTGCCGGCCGACGCGACCGCCCGCCGGTAATTAGGCACGGTCTGCGTGAGTCAGCCTTGGTACACGCGTGTAACGACGCGCGATTCGACGGTGTAACTCACGACTCGACCTCGGCCTCGGTCCCTCGGCTCGAAGCTAGCTGGAATATAGCGAGTGCGTAGAGGCCTCAGGGAGTGTTGGACGCGTCCTGATGCCGCGTGCGCTACACGAGCGGCGGAGACCCGTGAATCGTGACCCGCCGCGCGAGACGAATCAACCGGGAGAGCTAAACCACTCGGAAGGATTAAATTCAATTTCCGACACTCATCCTGCGGGGGATAGAGCGGAAGAGTTGGCCGGGGGGGATGGAGTAAATAGAGGAAGAAAACGTCGATGATGATCCTTGCTCATCCAGCTGGAAAGGATCGTTCTTTATTCGCCGCGCTATCTCACTCCGCTTGCCCCGATCCTATTCCCCCGCTAGCGCGATGTCCGCTCACCCCTGGCCGTTTTTCCTTCATTCGCAGCCACGTCATTAAGATCGAATAGTGTTTTAGTTCTAGCTGCGCGATATTCATCGCCCGGCCGCGGCCGGGGACCGATCGCCCGATCTGGTATGGGGTTTCGCGTGCTTGGCCGCGCTCGCGATGCGGATAGGGAAGATTGCCGCTTCTATCATTTTGCGCGGACGTATAATTAAACGCTATTAAGATTACGCTGGCGATCGTTAACGGGGGATGGGGGAAGAAGGGTTCCCATTGAGTGGGACGAGAGAAGTATTCACTGGTCACGAGGCGAACCCGTGTTTCTTCGTAAATACCCGCACGGTGGACGCGCTAATAGCGCCGATAATACATCAGCGTTATCCGACCGATTAATTGTGCGTGCGTGTGTGTGCGCGCGGTATGCCTGAGATTCCTCGCCCAGCGTCCCTTTTCCCGCTGACGTGGCGATATTATACACTGTCAGGTTGTTTGAAAGTCGCGCAGATTGCTTCGACACGGCGCGCAGTGGGGGGATTTTGCGACTTTTTGGCAGAAAGTACAGAAATGAAATTTTTTAATTTTACAAATTTAATGCAAACGTCAATTGAAGAACTGTATACAGTTTCGTGGTCGAAACCTGGGAACTTATTTTTAATATATAAAATTCACCACTTTTACGTTCTAATATATTGAGAAACTAAATTATCCGAGAAACAGCACTTACAAAAATTACGAACGATAAAGATTTTTTTATTATTTACATTTATACAATTTTTTCTTTGTTGGAGCATGCCTCTGCTACAGTGCAGCAGGGCATAGCAGAAGGGTTATCGCTTCTGACGACAAACAATCAAACAGAGGATCGAAGCTGAATAAAATCGTTTAAAAATGAATAAAAAGGTTTGTAATGTGTAACATGTGAACCAGTCTCGGTCAGAGTTATGTCGCATGTTAGACAAGACACAGTGAATCGTGTTTAAAAAATGCATATAATTACAAGATTAGCAAGTAATAATTGTATTTCTAGGATCAAAATAGTCCAACGTAAAATAGAAACGAAAATCATTGCAGGATATTATGGGATTGCTAACTATTTTATGTATTGAAAATTGATTCTCATATGAAAAGGTTATTTCTAAAACACTACTTCAAAAATTGCATAAATTGCGTATTAAAAACCGAAACATAATTATTTTGAGGACAAAAAGATATCTTACGCACCAGCAGGAATTGAATCCATGCCTTCAAATAATTTTCATATCTTTGGATAACACAATATAAGTGTTTGAAGCAACTTGAAAATCTGGATATTAATCCACAAATGTTTAAATAAAATAATTATCTTTGCGATCGGTCTAACCTCGCATGGACATAAACATTCGCGAGTCTACACCAGCTTTGTATTAAAACATTTAACAGTAAAATCGGTGGCATTTGATACTCATATTACTTCCCCAATTGACATTTGCATTTATTTTGTCTAAATTGAAAAATTTATATTCGTGGATTTCGCCATAAAATCGCGAAATTTCCCCACTGTGCGTCGATAGATCTCGTTGCAATTTTTGCGGGCGAGCGAGAGGCATGGGTGGAGGGTTGGGTAGGGGCGGGACGAGCAAAAGGACGAGGAAGAAGAGGCACTTATACTAATTCTCTTCGCACGGCCGAACGGTAGTTTGGTTTTTGTTGGATGGCGAGCACTTAGCCCAGGTGTCCGTACGCTTTGCCCGCGCAAACCTGTCCGCGATTCGTTGATGCGCTGGCCGATCGGCGTGCGTGCGCCGCGTGGAGAGAGAGCGAGAGAGAGAGCGAGAGGGTGGGCACCGGCTCGTACATCGACTGCGAGGATTCGGATCCCCGGGCGAAATGGAACGAGACGGTGAATATTCGTGGCACCGGTGCGGTGTGCCGAGCCGCGCCGCGCCGCGGAGGTTGTTGCACGCGAGCTCGCCTGCCCGGCAACGAGAGAGGGAAACCGGAAGAGGAAATTGTCTTAACCATACTGTTCGTAGGGGGTATAAATAAGACGCGGCTCGTACTCTTTATGAAAATTGCTCGGTCGCAGAAAATTGTCGAGCGAGCTGCACGGCAACGAGATAAATAAAAGATTCCGTATGCATAATGAATGCAACCGGGGGAGATTCGGAGCGGATATTTCATTGCGCTTTCGGACAGGGCTCGGCGAAAGCGCGGGCAGCCTGGAGCGAGTATTTGTCGTGCGGTCGACGAGCTTCTTGACAAAGGAAGGAGGGTAGTTTGGAAGCGTGCGCTTCGAGATCGCCTGCGCCTCTTTGTGCCGAGGCCCCGATCGTTTCGCGCCTCGTTCGAGTCTGCTCGCGCATAAGAACCGTGCTCGCGCGCAATCATTTCCTCGGAGGTTTCGAAGCGGTGGATCTCCGCTCGGAGGACCCTCCCGTGGGCAAAAAGACGATCAGGCCGGGCACGTTAGGAGCGTAGATCGGCCACGGTGGTTGGCCGGACCGTGAGATTAACCCGCCGCTCGGCCCAGAGCTCAGCCTAGCAATATCTTACGTAGGCGCTGCGGGTCTACGTGGGCCGGCGTGTAACTCGACTATATCCAGCCACCAAGTACACGTTTCGCTCGGTAGGCACTGTGGGCAGGAGGGAGCGCGTCGTGGAAGTACAGTAGCGGCAGCCCGGGGCATCACCACGAAGGGCACCTCATTATTTATCGCGATATCAACCTATATTTCACACACATCTGCACGCTCGGGCGTGGAAGGGTGGCGAGCAGGGAAAGGGGAGGTTCGGAGGGAGAAGGAACGAGACACGAAGGCGAGACAAAGATCGTGTACGTCGCTCGTCTCTTTGTACCTTCCCCTCCGCGCCCTCCCTTGCTTCCTCTCTCGCTCTCTCCAGCTATCACGCCCCTTTTCTTTTGCCACCTATTCCCCCCTGCACTTACGTAACCGAGAGTCTTACACCTGTACGCGTGCGGTTCGAGGCGACCACGCAGGTCGCAGCACCACCCCGCACACGGTGTATCCAAGCTTTCGTTTTTCCGCGTCAGTCTTTCTAGGATCATATCGGCTCGTGCATCTCGCCACCTTTCTAGCCGAACGATCGAGACGCGGACGAAAGCGGCTGGCCGCGTTATCGCGGGAACGAGGGGGGTTGCGTAACGAGAAGCGTTTGTTGCGCGGTTGGAAGGAACGGCGCGATGTCGCGAACAAAAGTCTGGCGCGCCAGGGAATTTCGACGCGCGCAGAGACGGTGTTATGTAGGGTAAGCAGGCCAGTGGATGGAGGGAGCCGGTAGATGGACGAATTGTTGGTTAATCGTTAATATTGAAAGAACTAGAGTTTTAATCTAAATTATTGTTTTTTTTATTTTGTAGAAAAGCGTTTGTTGTTTTATAATACATTAATATATTTATTGATTTTTTTTTGTTTGCGAAAAAGTATTTATATGTACGGTCTTACGTCAGTATGCGCTAGTCGCTCGATTTTTGGTAGCCATTGCTCAGCGTATTCGTGTCTTCAAGTTAATAAAACGATCGAACTTATAAAAATGACTGTCCATGTACTGGTATGGACTTTCTAACCGAAAACCAGTAGATGGACAGAATATAATTTAACCTTTTATAGAACCTTTAATTGAACCAGAATATAATTGAATAAAAAGAAGCTTACCACATTCGTAACGCCATTATTTTTTTAATGTATTTAATTATATAATAAAGGCGTACTTCTGATAAATTCAAACAAAATTAAAAACACTTTTTTCGTAACAAAAAATTAACTACATAGATCATAGAACACCAAAAATAAGTATATGAATATATATTTTTACTTTGTGCCACTACGAAAACATTAAAAAAAGTTACATGTCAAATCGGGACAGTCCTACACGATCCAGGACGTCTGATCACTTTAGGATAGATACAACCTCCCTTTATTTGCACTCTGGGGCAATAACCTCTTGCACAGTTTTCGGACAATGAAAACTGCATACGTTTTTAATTTTTATGAAATAAACTATATTTTAATAAAAAATGCCTTAATCTAGGAAACTACTATAGCTAATAAGCCTTTTATTTGTCTAGCCAGATACCCGTCCATCTATTGGTTCTAAACTGTTCATCTACTAGCCCTATAGTCCATCTACATGAATTTTCATAATTTAATGCTTAAACACATTAATTTTTTTACTTACAGTAATTCTTTCTCTAAATTTATACATTTTTACGCGATATGCTATTGTTTTCTTCTAAAACAACAGATATTTCTAAGAAACACCTTGACGTAAACATCGGAATCCGCTAAACCGTCCATCTACTGGCCTGCTTACCCTACCGAGACGCGGGGCTCGTGAACGAAGAAGCAAGGCCCCCCCGCGGGCCACCGCGAGTGACAAATTGTTTTTCTTTCTACCGTGCGCCCGTGGCCCGCGGCCCGTGGCTTTCTTGTGCCACAAAGATGCCCGGCACGATAATGTTTGCTCGGCTGTGCACGGTCGGCGGAGAGATCGCCGCGAGTCGCGCGAACGATTAGACGCGGACAGCGTCCCCCGGCCGGGTGGATTGAATTTTCCTTCGCGTATGCGAGATCGTTATCTCGTCATCGCGGCGAGCGTTTAAAACGCGCAATTTGCTGAAATATTCGCCGTGCACGTGGAACGAACGCTGTTAGCGCGCGTGGACGAAAAGATCGAAGACGCTTTAGCATACGCGCGCCCCTCGGAACCGATAGAGTCGGAGAGGGAGCGACGCGACTGGGCGGAGAGAGAGATCCGAATGCGATCCAAATGCAGCACGACTGGTTCTCCTCGCGCGATCGCAGAGAATCTTAAGCACCTGCCACTTAAGGACCGGATTGCTCCGCGGGAATGAGAGAGTAGGCTGAGAGCTGCGGCGATAGAAGAGACAGAGAGAGACGAGGAGGAGAGAGAAAAGGGAAAGGAGCCAGGAGCATCGAAGATGTCCTTAAGGATCGAACGTTCCCCGGGTCTCTATCCAGCGTAGGTACACGCGAATATTTGACAAGTATGAGATGCGCGTAAGGAACTTTCCCTTCCACGTCTCTGTCGCGACGGTTCTGGACAAGGGTGGGGACCAAAAATCGGGGGACGGAAATAATCGATCGATCTCTCGGCGAAGATCCACGGGGTCGTAAACAACCTACGTACGCTCGCCTCGTTGATTCTCGTGGCTCGCGTTCCGCAGTCTATGGCGACGCAGAAAAAGGAGCAACAATGGCCGATCCTCCCGGCTCGTGCTCGAACATGGTCTCTGCAGGCTGGATGCACTGGTTTAGCGGCGCCGTGGCGCACGGCGCGACCGGCGATGAAATCATAAATTGGTGAACGCCAGGCCGCCGGCACTGATAGCGAGCAACCAATAATTATGCTAATACATACATCGTAATGCATCCAAAGAGGCGGTCATTCGTACGTGTACATCGCAGGCTCGCGGGGTCCGTCGGGCCCTCGTGGTTCGCGACTCGTCGCGGCGTTGATTCGCGCGCGAACCTCCCCGGCTGCCCGGAGCCTGCCGAGCTCCTCCGTTTCCGAATGCGAACGTTGATTCATCGTGACACGCCGGACCAGTCGGTCCGAGGAAAAGGCGTGAACGTCCGAGGGGAGTGCTCGTTAAGGCATTTGTTGCACACGCGAGAACAGTCCGCCGGGTTGGAAAAACGTGTCCGGCTCTTGACGCGCGGCGATAACGGGACGAGAGGCGAAAGATGAAAGGGAGAGATGTTGGGAGTCGTTGGTTTTATACGGCGAACGCCGCATCTCGTCGAGCGGCGGCGTTAATCAGCGCTCCGCTGGTCGACAAGATTAACGCCATTAACGCGTATGGGCCCGAATTAAGAGGATAATATCACCGCGGCTGTAATAGGACTCGGCAAATTACGCCGAATGGCTCGGTAATCTATTAAGATAAGCTGTTGCTTTACATCGCTCTACCTGATCCTCTCCCTCGCCACTTTAGATCCTCTTCTCTGTCGCGCGTGCGGCCTCTAATCCTCGCGGACCACCGATCCTCCCTTGGAGGGGCATTTCCGGCGCGTATAAAGCATCGCGTAAATCCCTTGTAATTTACATTGTTCCTGGACACTTGGTTACCTTTACGAGGCTTTGCGTCTAAGCCACTCGCGAGTCAACACCCTCGACGACTTTTCCCTGAAATTTACCCTGCGAAGAAATTAAAGGGACAAGCGTCAACACGTAGCTGGATGTTTTATTTTTATTTTGTTATTACTACTCACGGGATAAAGCCTTTCGTACAGCAGAGATATAATGCGGGGAGACATAATACATATATGACAAATATACAATTCGAAGAGGACGAAAGAGGGTGTACAGTGACTCGCATTAATATTCGGACAGTTTTTAAAATCGCATAACTTTTTTAGAATTGGTCCAAACAACTTGAATTTTTTTGAGAAACTGGAAGGACTAGTTTGCTAACTGACGCGTTTCGTCGTTTTGAAAAAAAAATGTATTTGGTTGGAATAGTAAAAAGAATAGTAAAGGTCGATTTTTAAACTTTTTTTTCTGAGCTTGTAATGAAAATTAAAAAAATCCCGTTTTGTAGATTGCAGTAAGTTGTATACGTGCCTAAAATTTCATCAAAATCGGTTAACGTTGCTCCGAGCTACAAACGTTTAAAGATCGCAGAATAAGGTCGAGAATTTTTTTATGGAATTATTAAGATTCCACCTTTCTTTTAAAAAATGAAGGAGGAACTTTCCTTCATTTGAACGCCGAGGGTTTTAAAGTTAACCTACCTTAAAAGGCCGCAGTAATACCCCCACCTAGCCCACCTCCAGTGAAAAATTGACCGACAATTACAGCCAGGTACCACAACTCTAACACTGAAATTCACGCAGTGCGAACTTTTACCCCGTCTCTACTCTACTAGTTCCCTTCTATTAGCGTCCGCACTCAGCGCCTCGATGGGCCGATCATTTAGATTGGCCGCCGATGAAACGCGAGCTTAATTTTCCCGGGTAATGACGGCCGACCATCCATTTAACTCGTTACCGCGGCGGAGCGTACGCGAAACACGGCCGTTTACGAGCGCGAGATTGACCAGGCCTGCGCGGAACGTTCGCTCGATCATCGCCGGGATCAATTAATTACAGAGACAACCGGGGACACCTTCCATTAATTCGTTTCTCGTAACAATAAAGAATTCCGTATCGACGCGCCCGCGTCTTTAACGACGACGATCGAGGACCTGTTCTCGCGGCAGACGGAAAAAATGGGGCTGCCTTGGAATAAATTTAACGGACGGCACTGTGTACCGGGCAGCGTGGATCGATCGTTACCGATTTTTCTTGCGGCCGAAAGAAGTTCCTGCGAGCGCGTTTCTCGGTTTATTACGGTTCAGAGCCAAGGATAAAGGCAAGGAAAGAGAGCGGTACTGGCGGAAAGGCCGAGGACTCGGCCGGTCGCGAAGCGGAGGCAACAAAAATGCGAATCAGGTTTCCCGCGCTCCCATTAATCTCAGAAATTCCCCGTCGTCTCGGGCGCGACGCTTCCACCCGTACACGCGAATCCACCGCGGGCACATACGTACGGGCTCCGAGCTGAATTCGCGCAAAGGCCTGTCGAAAAGTTGAGGTCATTTAAATCGGACGCAACCCAGGCTGTTTCTAGTCGCGAGTGGACGAGAGTAAGGTAACGTCGGAGGCGCCGTGCCGCCGATATGCCGCGGGCAGGTGAACAAACACGGTTTTTCGTTTATTACGATGCAACCGATCGAGTAAAACGTGACTCGCGGCGCGGCGCGGTGCAGCCTGGCGCGGCTCGGGCCCAGCGCTGTCAGGGAGCAGGACTGATCGAGCCCGGGCGACAAAAACGCGGGCCGGATTCCCCGTGGTCCCATTAATCTTCAAAGTTCTCGCAATTCCACGAAGGCGAAGCGTGCGAAGTCGCGGAGCCGATTCTCGCTGGCTCGTCCTCGATTTCCCTTCGTCCCTCTTGAAATTCCGCTTGTCCGTGGAGCCGCGGGCCCAGGCTACGGGGACTAATGCGTTATATCGATTACAGACGCGTTCTTATTACAGGGAGAGCCGTTACCACGATAACCTGCCACGGGCAAGAACAGTTGGCGACCCCGCGGACGTGCGCGCGTTCGATTCGCGAAAAGATATGAACGCGCGACGGTCGGTCGAGCGTAATAAATTCGTCTGGCTATATTGGGTGGCAAGTCGCGGCCGGAGACGCACGAGAACCGCGAGGGAAACCGTCGGCGGAGGAGATTTTTCACCGCTCGGGAAGGGGCACGAGGGGTGGCGAGCGGTGAAAAGAGAGAAAAGGCGCGGGTTATTCAGAGACGCGATTATTAATCGGCACGATCGATTAAATCGCAATGGGATACGGCCGATTGCGTGCGCAGGATCAATAATATCGCGGACGGACTTACAAGGCGCAAGGGGATCCTTTAATGCGAGGATAGGTGTATCGATTATTGCGATCTCGTTTATCCGGCTGTTCTTTTGCCGGCCACTCTGCTGGCCAGCCGATCGCGGGCTGCCTTCCACGATCGCGGATTGCCCGAGAACGGTCCCGCCGCAATTACTCCGAACACTCTCGGAACTACCAGCGGCGCATCGATCATTCCAAATCCTCCGTCCCTCTCCTGCTCGGACTGGACGCGTCGGCACGGTTTGGTCGCGTCCCCGAAGACCATTCCCACTGTCGCGGCGCAGAAGCGGGATAAAAGAAGGTCGGGGGAGGGACGCTGGCCAGGCGATACCTACTGTTATCGCGGGTAATCAACGAGCAGAGGAGAAAGGGTCGAAAAGGTAGCGGGTGTCTCTGGACCGGTCCGTAGATCGTATTCTATTGAGACAAACCACGCGAACCGACGACGGCCGATCGGAACGAAGGAAGGTGGAGAGGGGCTAGCGAGGGAAGGACTATGGAAGGCACGCCACGAACAACACCAGACAGCTATCTTAATCGACGACCTTTCTCTTAACCCGCCGATGGTTGCGCGGCACGCTCGGCCGACAGTTGCATTTCCACGAGTCGCTTTCGAGGAAGGGCCGTCGCGAACGAGCCGCGAGGGAGAATAAGCGGCGCGCGGTGGAGGAAGAGTAAGGGAGAGCGCGGAGGAACGCGGAATCCGAGGCCGGGAATCAGGAATCGGGAATCGGGAATCGAGAATCGGGCAACGGGGCAACCGGTCGGGGAACGGCGCGGCGGGCTGGACGGAGGGACCAGCTACGCGTGGGCGGTTGCCGAATAATAATAAACTGGTCTCTCCTTGGCCTTCGCGTCGGTCCGCGAGCTCTTCGATCCTCTTTGTCTCCGCTTGTATTTATATTCTTCGCTTCTTCTTTTTTTTTATTTTCTTTTTCGCCGAGCGGCTCGCCCGAGATCGTGCTTTCAGGGCTCTCGTAAAAGTCTGAGTTATTCGGAGGGCTTTCGTCGATAAGTTCGCGCCGAGGGAGCCTTTATCGATACGCCGTGTACTTTGTCGTTGCTCGCGCGGCGCGGCGTGGAATTAAAACGTTACACCATCGTTTAACGATCCGCCCGTGGAGAATTCCTTGCGAGCGGGCAGCGATTGTGTATTATAAAGTCACGGGCGGAACGTTAATTGCCCGTCGAGAGCCGCTAACCATCGAAAGCGCTCGTAACGCGGGGCTTGCGCGATAGTTTCCGTTTCCCGAGCTCCGAACCTCTCGCACCTTAGCCCAAGGTCGCGTTGCAGTCCTGCGACGCGGTGGACTCCAATTACCGGGGCCCGGTACACGCCACTTTTGACTCGGTTAATACCTACGCGTAAAGACGTCGCGTAGTGTCGCGCAACCAGTCGCGCGCGTTTAAACTGCAGATTTAACTGTCGACGTACGCCCACGGCTCGTATATACCGGCCGATTGTGCAGGCAGATTACTAACGAGCTCTTCTGCACCCTAGTATCCTTCGCGCTTGGTTATGAGAGCAGGTAGGAGCGATAAAGGGAGAAACAAGAGGAGGAAGCCGCGAGTAGCCGGCAGGAATGTGGCGATTCGAGCGGTGCCGAGAAAGCTAGGCTTCGTCCGGCCGCACAGTGGTCGGGATAGGGGTAGTTAGCGACATTCGTGTCTAACTTTTAAACTGGCAAAGATATCGGAATGAAATTTGCGCCAAGAAACAGGAAAAGATTATCCCTTTCTAATGATTTATAATTGATTGTCTTGTGCGTTTATTTAGTGTTTCTTTTTACAATTTTTTTCTACTTAATTGTTTTAAAAAAATAGTGAGTTTGGAGGGATTTGTGGTGGGGGAAGTGGATTTGAGCAGCTAAACTCTTTGCCTCGACTGCATCTTGACGATAAAAATTGCAATTTCTAGTGGTATTCCTATGCTTAGTCAAGTAACCCCGTCCGACATTGTCAACGTGTTAAGGGTCGTACGTACGAAACCTCCACGCACCGGATAAAATAAAATACCCTAAATTATAGTGAATGTATCACGTTTCCACAAAATATTCATGAAAAAACATCAAGCAATACTTAGTGGACAAAAATTCATAAATAGTCGAAACAGAAATATTTACTTCTCGCCGAGCTTTTTAGATTTTTCATTCTCACTGACAGAACACGCAAGTTTTTGTCACGATGACACTTTAAATGGCAAGCTGGTCCTCCATATGCTTCAATATCGCGAATCGCAGCATAATTTATAACATAATACAACAATTAAAGGGAATTAGTCAACTACCCTCGTTAGTCAACTAGCCCCTACTGTACATCCAGTAGATTTCGATAGGAGAATGTTAATTTTTCGGCCGAATGTCCCCTACTACCCCTATTCCGAGCACTGTGGGCCGGCCCAATGTGTCCGTCCGTCCTACGGCTGTATCTATTGACAGTTTAATCGATTCGGTAGTCGGCGAAGCCAGCGGTCATTAAACGGTCTCTCGGGGTTCGTTTTTCGACCGGCTCCTCTCGAGCAGTTTTGCGCGTGTTCGTGTTCGGTCGGAGGATGAGGCGGTGCCTCGCGGGGCGGCGCAGCACGGCGCGGCGGGTCGCTTCGTGTACGCGTTTGTATCTGAATTTCTGTGAACGATCCCGGCCGGTGACAACGAGACAAACGGCCGCTATTAGCCGAATGCCGAATTTGCGAAAAATAATCCCCGATCCCCCGGCGGACCCTCCCCGTGGCTCCGCTGCGCGGTGGTGCGACGGGAGGAGAGGCGATAACGAATGGCGGGGCATACGTCGCGGTGATAGCTTGACAAATATATATTAAACTATTTTAATGAGAAGTGGCCGCCATATCTCATCGCAATTACCGGCCACCGACCCGCCGCGCCGGGGGCCCCCGCTCGACTCGCCTCTCGGCCGGCTGCTCCGCGGCAAGAACACGCACCCCGAGAGCAAAGGTTAAGAGGAGGTCCCCGCGCAGCTCCGTTCCAAGGGGGAGCGGACGCCTGGTGTCGCGTCCCGGGGATCTCGCCTCTTTTGGATCGGCGGGACGATTGAATCCGTGAAACGCGACGGGCTCGCGCGATACCGCCGCGTTGATCGGCCGACAGGACGAGCGTCGCCGCGCGATCATCGACAGCGCGTACAAGCCCAGTGATATCCGTGACATTTCGATATTCCTTATCCAACCCCCATAGAAAATCAACGTCGATGAAACCGTTGTACTTCTTCGCGTGGCAGAATCCAGGAAGACGCGAGGAGGAAGAAGGAGGCTGAGAAAGGGGGTGGGTGAAAGGAAAAGCACACACAGAGAGAGAGGGAGAGAGAGAGAGAGGATGCAGGACGAGTCGTGGCTCGCAACCGACCCTCCAGGCAACACTGAGTGACAGCTCTATAGAGTTCGTCGGGTTGGTAGCATTGTGCGGATTTCCCCTTTCCTCTGGCTTCCCTTCGCGGTCACTTTTGCCGCGGCACTCTCGCGAGCTCGTATGTAAAGCGTGCGTCGTGCCGGCCTCGGTACTGCTCACGACATTTAGTACCGTACGTCGTGTATACCGGCTGTAACTGCTCGGCGACGACGAGCTCCGATGTACCCGTCGGACACCGCCGAGCTTCGATTATCTTCTTGCCGCGGAACGTTTTCGGCGCTCGCTGGCCAGTGGACTCGCACGAATCCGCCCTCCGTTCCTCGCAGCACTCGCCTATCGCGTCCGCGCGCTCCGTAACGCGAGCATCGCCAGCGAGGAATTCAACAACTCGCCGGGGCATCCCGCCCGTCCCGCCCATTGCCATTTCATCTCTTTCGTAATAACCGTTCTAAGCTCGCCGCGATGCAATTACCGCGAGATCCTAAGCGCTCTATTATCGGTGCTCGGTTCGGTTAAACGGAGCGGCAAACACATAAAACCGCGAATTCCAAGGCAGACACGCAACCCTCGCGGAGCGGTTATTGTGCGCGCCCGGGAAAAATCTCGGGTTCAATTAGTCCGCCGAGCCCGAGCCTCCGTTCGGTGGTACAGAGCGGACTGCGCCGCTTCGCTTCTTCCTTCTCCTCGTTTTTCCCGCCGCGGTTCGTTTCCTCCTTACTTTCGCCCCTCGCGATTTTTCACCGTCTATTTGCGGCCTACGTTGCGGACACAGGCACGCATACGCGCTCCCGAGCAAAGGAGGGGAACGAGGGCCCGAGCGAGGAGACGCGTAGGTCGAAGCGAGACCGAGGGGCCGCGAGAGAAACGAGAAAGGCGACGGGAGCCCGCGAGTGGTGCGGAGAGTGCACAGAGTGCACGGTGTGCTGGGAAGGGAGGAGGGCGGCAAACACGCGCATATTTATTTATGCAAACGGAATACGCATCCAGCTAATTGTGCGGTCGCACACCCGCGGTGACTCACGTGACGGCTACCCGGGCATCGTTCCTGCATGTCAATTCGCGTGACAAAGGGTCGTGGCGCGTATAGCCGCCGTCCACCCACGAAACTTCCGGTTCGTCCTCGATCTTGCTCTCTCTCTCTCTCTCTCTTTCTCTCTCTCACTCTCTCCCTTTCTCTCTGTCTCTCGTAGATAGCCGGGTGGCTCGCGTGCGCGCGGCACCTTGGCATCGCGTGGTCGCGCAATTAGGCGCTCTTATGTGCAAATGACAAGAATTTTAAATGCGCCTACAACAGATAAAAACTGTGTACGTAACGAGCGGCGAACGAGTGTTTCCTGGAATCGGGACCGTCCAGGAGCGATCCAGCTGTACATCTACTATTCACGATTTCTTAGCCGTTCCGAGTACGAGCCTCTTTCAGCCACCTCGCCTTCTCCTCCCCCGCGGGGGAGGAACGAGAGAGCGCTCGCGTGGAGGACAGGAGCGCGGCCTTCCGGCCCCGATGTCCAGAGGAACGCGCGTTAGGTTAGGAAGGAAGAGTGAAAGGATCGCGGGGAATACTCGTGGCACCGGTGGACGACTGTCAGTCCATCAGAGAGTCGGCGAGCCGGGAATACCGAGGATGGCTTCTCGGCTTACTCGACCAACAGCTCTATCTGTCGAGCTCGGGAGGGCAAAAACCGGCGGCCCGCGTGGTCGCACGCACGACCAACGGAAAGTACCGGGACGACGGGGGGTTAGGTACCTAACCCGAGATACAGAGAAAAACCCTTGGATACCGCTCGCCCGTGTCCTGGGGGGAGGGTGGGCGGTGGTAGGGCGCAAGGACGAGGAAGGCCGGGCGACACTTGACGATAGGAGGGCCCACAGCATTATCTCGAAAGGCGGCTCGCAAGAAGCCGCGATACTCCGGTTTCCGATGGGCAACGGTAAGCCGCGGCCAGGTGCCCGGACGTCAATGAGGAATTTCGCTGGCGCGACAGCTAATAACTGCGAGACGAGTAATCCCGTGAGCAGGATACGCGTTAACACGTTCACTGTCGCGCGCGTTTACAGTGAAATCTCCTTCAGACCACGAGTACCGCTGTACGAAGCGTATTCTGCTGGGTATTCACGCTGATATTTAAAAATGCGAATCGCTGATTGTCGCAAGAATAACCTCCCGCCCCGTTTGTTTTCATGGTATCATTCTCGGTCATTTATTTTCGTTAGTTCGCATTTCTTTCTCATCTCCCCACTGTACAGGATCAGTTCGACTCTTTGCCGAGTAACGAGCGGTATAACTTAAAATCTCTACCCTAATTCGTTGAAATGTCGAAAAGAAAAAGGGGAAACTTATTTGTTAGAGACTTAAATAGCAGTGAACAAGAAAGCTTCTACGAGGCTCACACAAATTCAAATAGCTTTGTATAGAATGTTTTAAAGTTTTGCATTCTACATAATTTTCTTAGTAAACCATTTTCGTATTGCTTTTATAACAATAGTTTATACTAAAAAATATTCTATTATGAATTTAAGTTATATTAATAAGTATAGTTTATATTAATTAATATTCAATAGTTTTCTTACTTCCTCTGCGAAATATCTTTTCAAACACATACGAATGTTCTGCGCAAGTAGTGACGCGGCCTGATCAGAAAGTTTACTGTCATCCGAATACGGGTGACGTGGCAGTCAACGTGTTAATTGGCGGGGGAAGGACTCGAGGGCGATATTAGTGTCTCGCTGATGAGACGCGAGATAAATGGCACGGTGTGCCAGCTTCTCCGCCGTTTCGCAGGGACGCAACGTTGGGGTCGCAGGCGCGCGTACATTGGGTAGGTACGATCGCTCCAGTTCGCTTCGGTTTTATGGATCACCGGGGAGGATTACGCGACCGCTCAAAGGAAGATAGTACTTGCCTTTGGGAGGAGTGATTTAGTGACCCAACGATCTGAAGGATAATCGTATGAAATATGGTTGTGTGGTGGCGCGGCAACGATCGCCGCGCAGTGTGTACACACGGCGAATGGCTGGTGCGCGGCATCGTTGACCTCAGGGAATGCGCGGCCTTTCGAGCAGCTTAATGCGCGGGAATTTCATACAATATTAAGGAATATTTTTTCCTTACGAAGGGAAATACTGAAAGGCGACGCTATTAACTCGTTGAATCGCTCGCATTAATCAAGTCGCGAGTGCGTCGCGAGTTTTTGCGGCGGGCTCGTATCGCGCAACGACTCGACGCAGCGCCTCAGTCCCAGCCTCTTCCGCCGTTTGTCGACAGAGGCGAGGCGAATGCGAGCCCACGATTGAACTGTAAAGCCCCGCCAACGAAGAAACAAAGCGGACGCTATTAGATAGCCCTTGCAGCACAAAGGAAACTCAAAGCGATCTATATTGAACCGCAGCGCGGGATCGCGAGCGCTGCAAACCGGTCTAGCAATTACGCAGGAGATCGATTATAGCCTCGTAATAGGGGCTTCTCGGCCATTGAGGAACTATGAATCTGTATCTGTACGAGCGAACCTTCCCCTAGTAGCACAAAATATTGAATGCATGTACATCCGATATTAAAAAGAGGTTCAATCTCTTTTTGATATTTAAATATACATACAATATTTATTCTAGATTTAGAAGCAAATATTTTTTCCAAACATACTGGAAATATTCATTATATATTATAAAACAAATTATTTTTCAAACATAAAGTAAACATTTATTTCACACTTTCTGAATATTTACTTTACATTTCCTAAATATTAATTTTACATTTCCTGAATATTTATTTCACATTTTCTGAATATTTACTTTTCATTTATTAAATATTAATTTTACATTTCCTGAATATTTGTTTCACATTTTCTGAATATTTACTTTTCATTTATTAAATATTAATTGTACATTTCCTGAATATTTATTTCACATTTTCTGAATATTTACTTTACATTTTTTAAATATATATTTTACATGTCCTGAATATTTATTTTGTAACTCTGAATATTACTTCCACATTTCCAGAATATTTGCTCTATATTTTCTGAATATTTCTTTTATATTCCACGAATAATTAGTTCATATTTTCAAAACATTTATTTCACATTGTCAGTATCTGTATATAATATATTGGATTCAACATTTTTGTCATATTAAAACGCGTGGCTAAAAAAAATTTGTTTAATATTTGGAAAAAATATTTAACCAACATGTTGTGCTACTAAACTCATATCTTCCCACAATAATTGCATCGCACACGCGAGTGCCCATCCATACGTTTTCCAAGACTCCTCCGAAATCGTCGTTCCTCTCTCTTCGCATCTTCTCCGCTGATATTTTCGTTGGCGAGCACCGCGGGCAATTACAGCCACGCGTAGCACCGCGTCCCATCGAAGAGGAATGGCGAATCCCGGGGCCATCTATTGCTGCTTAGACTCTTAGACGGCCGGTGCGGCCGGCGCCGAGGTGTATCGTCATCGCCGGTGCGGCACAAATAAAACTCAACATACCAGATGCGGTTCGCCGAGTCATCTGCGATTTACGGCGATAACTTTAGCGGCCGGACAATTTGTACCTGTAACAGGCGGGCTCTCTCGGCTTTGACCGCGTCGCGCGTCGTCGCGATGCGATGCTATGGCACGCCTCTGTCGCGCGACGAGCCCTAGAGGAAACGAACCGCGCGTGAACCGCCGCCACGACGCCGGACGTTAACAAGTTCGAGCCAGAGACATAAAAGGGCGGGTGGGATTTTTCTGCGTGCAAATCGGCAAGGGGAAACTCATTGGAAATTCGATAGAATCCCGCCCCTTCCGTTTGCCCAGCGCCTTTGTGCGCCGGACGTCTCTGAAAATGCGAGAGCTCGATTCTCCGGAAAGGGCGCGAGGTATTCGAGGTTCGAGCTGGCCGGTATTCAGCCGGAGCCGTGGACGTTGCTCGGCCTTTTCGAAGGAAACCCACGGCGGGATTGTATTCCGTATACACCCCGATTGAAATCGATATTCCCGGCAAGGTCGGCGCGCAACAAAACCAGCTGGAACAATGCATCGCGTGGTATATATTCGCCCGTGCAGCGGAATAACAGGTAAAACTGCTCGCGATTTAATACAGCTCCGGCGAACCAGGCCGGGGAGGGAGGAGCGCGTACTGCTCTCCCTTCCGCAGCCCCTGCGCCGTGCCGCTGTTCCGCGAGTGGCCGGCGAATTAGCGGGTAACGCGAATAAAGTGTTCGCGGAATCGGCCCCGGAGCCTCGTACGATTCCGGACGCGAGGATAATTGTCGGAACGGTCGTTGGAGTCAGGACGGAGACGGTCGCGTTAACAAAGGAACGGCTCGCGGGCGCCTCGATTATTTGATGGCTGACGAGAGATAGGGCGCGCGAGAATGCAATTTAGAAATGCAAATCTAAATTGGAGAATTATGCAGATGCGTGGACAGCGCTGACGCGGGGCGCGCGACGCTCGCCGAGCTAACGCGGCGTAAAGTAAACGAGTAAGAATTAATCTGTCGATGGAAAGTGAAACTATCGTCGCGCGCGATCATGAGTTATTGGATTAGCCGGGAAAATTGTGAACAGCGTGCTCGTAACAGGATACCAGCGCGCGAGAAACCGTATCACGCGGCATGTTTAATAATTCAGCGAAGTGAAACGTGCCCGATAATATCGTCCCCGTGAGTCATGGCTGGACGTCTTCGGAATAGATTACGCGTGCTGGAGATTAACCGGTAACGCTGGCGTAATGACGCGTTATTTCGATTGAGCGCGGAGGAGGGGAGGAAAGAATGGGAGTGGAAAGAATTTCTTCCTTCCGTACTGGCCCGTCGGTTTTTTCTTTCCAGTCCTTAAGCCGCCCCACGTCCTCGTGTTGTTCGCCGAGGGACTAGGGGGCCCCAGCGAGCCGCGGATACCACGCTACGGCTTCTCAAGGTGGTAACAGTGTTGGCGGGAAAGTTATTCGGCCAGCTGCCTGTAAATCATTCTTCGCGGACTCCTGCTTTATTATCCACTGTCTCTCTCCCTTCGGCTCCCAGCCTCCGTTCCTTCCTTTTTCTTTCTCTTCGTGTTTCGCGATGGAAGCTCACTTCTCTTTCTCCTTCCCGCGTGTACCTCGCTCTGCCCGAGCTGCTGGACGCGTTCCCGGCTGCTCCTCTCTCAAAGGAAAACTCACGAAACCCTCGCGCCCCAATTGTAAGGCAATTATTGGTAGCGACGAGTGGCTAAGTAATCGATCCTGGACGCGCGATCGGAATCGGATCTCGGTGGATCCACGTTCACGGGCGGAATGATTTCTCCGGTGAGCGCCCGGATCACGGCTAGATGCCCGGCGCGATACCTCGAACGCGAGAAGAAACTTTAAACTGTCATTAAGCCAGCTCTCGCCGCGTTAAAGGGTTCATTACCGTCCGCGGCTGGCTCGCGTCTCGATTTCTTCTGTCTCGAGTTCCCGACGATTGGCACACAACACGACTACCATCCCGCAAATTACGTCCCGCGCTGGTAAATTTACGAGTTCTCCCCTTCCTCCTCCCCCTCAACTGCGTTTCCACAATTCTCTCTGTTACTCGCATAGCGCGTTAAACCGGGGTCCGACCGATTGCGGCGCCAATTACCCTTCCATCGATCGATCGATCGTAATCTATCGGACACGCGGTACTTCCGATACCGCGCCGCCACGGGAATTAAAAACTTCTGCTTTACGTTTCACCCGGCGACGTTTAAGGTTGCCCTTTCAAGCGGACGAAACGCCAGCTCGTGTTGAACGCGTGTAGCGGACCCTGATGAAGAACTTAAGGGGTTACCTCTATCGTCAGGAGGTAGAAAGGGAATCGAAAGTTTGGGAATTTATTTCAGAAAGGACATGCGTATTTTTATGCAATGGTTTTTGTATTCAAATGAGGGACACTTTGACAGGTTATTATATTATGTTTTGGTGTAGAAGTATTTAGTTATTGCACAATTACAACTGATTTCTCACGCACGCTTGTAGGATGTGTAACTACGAAACAGCAGGTCCGAAATCAAATCTCATTTTCTTTATAGACTAAGCTCCAAGAACCATTCTTCGCACTGAAAATAATTTATTTTTCGTCACGCGTGCCTAAAACGATATTCAGTTTTGTAGACAATACGGCTAATAATATTCGGGATATACCGAGAATCTGAATGAGCTACTTTTCTTAATTTTTTGTTTGTAAATGTAATTTACGAATCACTTTAAAATTCATGATATCGTAGAGAAAGACTTAAATATGAATTTGCAATTTTATTTTTTACACAATATTGTTCAAGAACCTTATAAAATCTCAATATTAATTCAAATTATCGACGACTAGGTACCTGTATCGGTGACTGGGTTCAACTACCTTATACGAGTGTAATTTCCGTTGCACGATGCGAGTTAGCGTTCACGAGGCGGTCGCAGTTGGTCCCGCGCGGCCAGTAGTTCAGTCCGTCCTATGGTCAGACAGGCCAGCGCGGTTCGGCGCAGTGGAAAGAGTCGATCGAGTAGTTGCTTCCCAGGAAGCGTTACGCCGGCTGCGCTGAGGCCCGCCAGAGGATATGCTCGCGCGTTTTCGTGGGCAACGCCACGAAAGGCTGCAACTTGTAATCCATCGAGGATGGGAGGTGGCGATACGTGGTCGCATAAATAACCAGTGCTGGGAGCACTGGAGGCGTCCATCACCGCCTCCACGTCCGTCGTTATAACGTCTCCGAATCCTTTTCAGGGGAGAGGAGGCGAACGGGACACGCTCCGCGCTCGGAAATTAGTCACCGGGGCCGGCCATTACGAATGGACCACCTTCCTGACGATGCGTCGGGTATCCCGTTTCAGGAAGGCTGGACGAAATTAAACAAATCGCTGCGGTACTCGGCGGGCCCCCGACTTTAGAACGGCGCCGTGCTTTTCGCCAGGCCCGCCACTCGTGAATTCTCCCCGTTGTTAATCGATACCCTCCGGTCCGCTGGCACGTCCCTGTTTATTCAACTGGCCCGCGACACCCTGCAATTACCTAACGGCGCGCAATTAATTTGAAAATCTCGACCGTTTTCAGGTGCAGGCGACCGACCCGGATTGCGGCGTGAACGCGATGGTGAATTACACGCTGGCTGCCGGAAGGCTGGAGAACGAGCAGCTGACGGTGCGCAGCGACACGGGGGACATATGCGTCAGGACACCACTGGACAGAGAAGCCGCCCCCTATCTCGAGATTCCTGTGATCGCCACCGACAGGGGTACGTACATCCGCGCTGCGCAGCGGGCATCCCGCGGGAAAGGTGGTCCGCGCCAGGTTCCTCGAACCCTCGCCGGGGTATCTCGTAATTCTCGCCCGATATGTCGGTCGATTAGCTTCGGCGTACCGTAACGAATCTTCCGTGACCAAAATAGGAGGCCGTGAAGAAACGGCCGCGCGAACAATGCTTTTCCTCGGTCTTATCTCGTGCAGGGAGAGGCGGAGACGCAGAAACGAGGACGAAGAAGAAGCCACGGCGTGGCGACACACACGCCGGTAGAGGTGGCACGGGGAAGAAAAAGAACCGGGCGACGGCCACGGGAGCCACGGTGGTTGGAGTCACGGGGGAAGAGCTAGCTATCGCCGTGCCAAGATCTAGTAGCCCTGTAATGGGGTGTATGATTTATGTCGCCGGTGTACGCTGCGCCCATTTTCAACATCCTCCATCCTGGTCACCCTTAACGCCACAGGACAATGACTGAGGTGCATTGATCCGTCCTGCGTTGACCCTGCAGCAGGTAGCAGCTTCGTTATCGATCCGATCGGACGGCGCTTAAATAAATAGACGAAGCTGGCGGAGACTTGGGGCGAGGTGGTTCGGTTAACGGAGGAGCGTGGAATTAATAGGAGAATTAGAAGGCAAAGGAGAGGCTGCGGAGGAGAGAAGAATGATAGACCGTGCGGAAATGAAAGGAGGGAAGGATGAAAGAGCACGGTTAAAGGGGGGGAGCTCTATTGTTGGCTGCGTGCCGTTTTGCAAACAGCACAACTCCGGTCCATAATTGTCGCTCGTTATCGATACGATTGTTCGGTGTGCTACCAGGCTCGCCGACACCATCGGCACAATAGCACCGCTCGGATATGACGGGAGAGGAGCGCGCGCGGACCAACCGCGAGGCGCGCACCGCACCACGCGAGCCCCAGCCTCCCCTCCTGTGATTTATACCACCTGCTGACGACTCCGGAGACGACGCAGCGCCAGAGCTAACGCGCCAGGCCGCGCCGGTCCTCAAGATACGCGATTACCAGGCGCAGGGATCAGCCTGCACCGCCCAGGGCGCCTAGCGCGCGATAACTATTCTCCTAAAAACCGTCGCGGCAAAAAGTTGTCCACGCTCGGTCAGGATATCGTGGAAATGAAACGACTCGGCGAGGCCTGCACGCACCGGGCTGGGACCATCGGCGATTTACGCTATGCGCTCGCTGTGTCTGATTGCTTCGGAAACGAGATGCCGGGGCAGACACTCTCGTCCTGGCTGTTAGAAGCGGCGGGGCCTAGGCGGGGAACGCATTCGACGATAAGCATCTGCCGGTGAGAGGAACGATAACCTAAACGCGCCGGCGATAGAGCACGTTAATGGTGTCGGATAACGGCAGAGCCACGCCGATAATTATTACCTACGAGTGGCCCTCTTTGAATCGAGCCAGAGATCCGCGAACGGCTAGACGATACGCTCGCCCGGCTGGATGGGATCCTTTCAGCTGGTCACTTTGCTCGGATGCAACAGCGATCGGACAAGCACAGCGGACGCCCGCCGGCTCCTCGGGGATATTTAAAACGTAGAGGAGACCGGGGTTGGTTGTAACACGGGGTAAATTGTAACGTAAGTAAAATCCTTTCAAACACAAATCTGGCAACCCACAGCATGCGAGAGCTGCTTGACGGTATTAGCACCGTCGGTTTTAGGGACACAAACGAGCGTTGTGTATTCATTTTGTGGTTATACCCCAGAATTTTAGTATTTAGAGCGCGTAAGTGAATGTTGTCTTAGCACTTTCATTTCAATTAACCGTCATTAGAATCCGTTTAAATTGTTGCTTCTCTGTCTGAAACGAATCAGTACACTTGGTTTATTACAATGTGTACGCATTTTAGTGATTTAATGTTTAGTTTCTCGTTTGCTGAGATAAAACGCAAAATTCAAGCTCGGGATAAATTGTAACTACTATGTTATTAAGTACTTACTCCGCTCTAAATGGTGATAGAGCAATCTGTTTGCTGACACATCAGAAAAAGAACAATCGAGAATCCAAAAAGTAGAAAAAAAAGTATATTGGCAAAAGTAAAGAAAGCGAAGAAGATTTTGATAGAATCAGATGAATTGCTTAATAATTGTTTAACTCATGTATCTATATCAAATGTTTAATAATGATCTGTGTTTTCATTTCTATTTTTTAGAAATGTTTATTTGTGCTCATATTTGTATTTAAATAAGTAAAACAGATGTGTTACAATTTACCCCGGACTGTGTCACACTGCAACAAAGGTTCAGATTTGTTTAAGATGAAGCTAGATGTCTAAGAGTCCAAGATTTTGTCACGTACTTTCACGCAATCAGTTCACCACACATGTAGGCAGTAAATCACGCAAATTATTTCCTGATTGAGGAAAACACTTTAGAGAAGAGACTGTGAAAACTCTTTCTGTTACAATCTGCCCCGGTCTCCCCTACCTATGCTGCAGCGAGATGGAACTCGAGCAGCGTAATTTTGCCAAAACTCTGCCGCCGGGAGGGCGAGGGCTAAGAACGTTCAAGATGAGCCGGGACGCGCTCGTTCTCCTCCGAACAATGCGACGAACAACTGGATAACATCTGAAGAGATTTCGGTCCCGACTGTCACGGATCTTGACGAAACGGAGCCCGGGCTCGATGCTATCTCCTTTCTGGAAATTGCGCATTACGTGGCGTACATGCGAAGCGGTCCGCGCATCTTGATGCACGTCCTACGATCAACGGACAGAAATGCAAAGAAAGGCGCGGTCGGAGTTGCGGCAACTTCCTGAAAGCCGGGACGACACTGGCGACTGGTGACTTTATTGACACCGGTGTCATAAATCTCTGGGACTTAACTCCCACCGACGATCATTGTCCCCGGCCGTTTTTCTGCTTTAGCGCTCCTTTCGGACCCCTACGCGCGCTCCGGTAACCTCCGGCCTGTCACCGAGGAGGATTTAAAAAGCCCGTGGTCCCATTCACCGAGCTCGGTCGTCCGAGAGGAGGGAACGTTAGATAACCCGCTCGAAATGTTTACTATAACTTTCCTGTCGCCATCGGTTGCGCAATACGGCACGCAGTTGGTCCGGGGCAACTCCGTTGAGCACCACTGCAACCACCGGCCGCATAAATCTTTCGCGGGCTCGGTATCCTCCGCCGCAGGAACCTCGAAAAGGACTCATCCCGGCGATCGAGCGCGTGAAATTAAAAGGGTCGGTCTGCCGGACACGGGGCTATCGGAATACGCGTTGCGGTGTCGTTGACCTATGTCCAGGAAGCGGCGTCCTCCTCCGACACACCGACGATATCCACTTCTCGGATATTCGGTTTTATTCGATCGTTAATTTGATCGATCTCCGAGTGCCAGATGCGCGAGGAATGTCGGAGGGTCGTTTCGTGGGGAGCAGACGGAAGGAGGAAGAGAGCCAGCGAGCCAGGAGGAGGAGGAGGAGGAG
The DNA here is from genome assembly GCF_050908995.1 of Andrena cerasifolii. Taxonomy (NCBI): domain Eukaryota; kingdom Metazoa; phylum Arthropoda; class Insecta; order Hymenoptera; family Andrenidae; genus Andrena; species Andrena cerasifolii. The sequence continues at coordinate 8,336,754 of NC_135124.1, read as the reverse complement.
GAGGAGGAGGAGGCGCGGAGAGAAAAGGAGTCGGTCGATAGAGAAATTAGGGGTGCATTTCTTCGAGGGAATTCGCGTGGCCGAGTATCGCAGGGGCCCCGAAGATCGGCATTTCGATACCTCCGAGTCGTACAGGAGATGCCACGGCCGCACCGCGGCGCGGAGAGGTGGCCGAGGGCTTCGTCGTTCTTTTCGGTCCTCCCTGTGAAAGGAAGGGAAAGGGAGGAGCGGAGAATGGAGAGCCGAGAGAGCGGCGAACAGGGGGACTGGCCCTTGACGCATGACTCCAATGACACTCGTACCTATAAATCTCGTCGCGCTCCGAGCTCCGCGCGGCCGAGTCCATATATTACTATGAGTTACGGGTGTAAACCGTTTAAACATCGGATTACCCGTTTTACATACTGTCTTTAATATTAACACTTGCGTCCGTTGCGTCGCCTAAATCAGACCGGGCAACCAGGAGCCGGCCGTTATCGCGCTCGCGTCGATTCGCGCCCATTCAGGCCGCGCTGTTTCCCGCGACGTCGATTAATTAATCCCCACCCGGTGACCGTCGGTTTCGACGAAAGGGAGAGGAACCGCGGCTCGCGATTAGGCCCCACGACGAATAACGTGATTTACGGATAGCGATCGGGGGAGCGTTATTACTTTCCGTCAGACCGTATATCACTCTCACGCGGAGGGAGGCGATACTTCAACGCGGCCGAACGAATTATCAGCCCCGCGCGCCACTTTTTCTCCATTCTTTTTTGATCCGTTTCGACGAACAACGAGGCGATCGCGGCCCGGCCGCGAGTATTGATCGATCGATCCGCCCGTATAATTGCTCGGAAAGCAGCACGAGCAGAAAAGAAGAGCGGCCAAGTAGTCGACGGGACAGTGGGAGAACGGCCGGCCCTTTCGGCCACACCGAGCAAAAATTCCTCCCGCTTGAAATATTACGGCGAGCGCATTACCCTGCACCGGGGGTAAGAAGTCCGCTGGACCGCGCGCGCGCGCGCGCGCGCGCTCCTCGAAATAATGCGCGAGCGAAGGAGGCCGCGAAAGGCAGAAAGTGTAAGAGAAAAACGGAAGGTATGAAGTTTCGTCGGGGAGAAGTAGAGGGAGAGAGAGACGTCGAAAGGTGGTAAGGGGCTGATTGGCTTCGAAAAAAGGCAACGGTACCGGGCGCTGATGATTTATGTCGACCGGCTCCGAGAGTCCCCGTAGATTTCGTTCTCTACGCCGGCTAATACCCCGACATTATTTGGCTCGATAAGAGGATTTCGCCCGAGAATGAAATAAACATAATCGCTCGGGTCCCGCGCTTCAGGCCCCCGTAAGAATCGCGCGTCAACTTCTATAATACATACACAGTGCTTCCCAACTTCCAGGTAGCCGCAGAAGCTAATCGACCGATCGTTTCGTTGCAGGAGGACTGAGCACCGTGGCTATCGTCAGGGTCCAAGTGACGGACGTGAACGACAACCGTCCAGTGTTCGAGCCGCGAAAGTACAACGTCACTCTGAAGAGCGACAGCCCGATACAGGGACCGATCCTGAGGCTGGTGGCCACCGACTTGGACGCAGGACTCTTCGGCCAAGTCGCCTATAGGATCACGAACGGCAACGAGGCTGGCGTTTTCCACATCGATCGGAACACCGGCGAGCTGCAAGTGGCCAGGCCCAGCTTGCTATCCAGGTCGCCGTTGCATCAGCTGAATGTGACGGCAACGGATGCGGCTGGCCTGAAGAGCACCGTCGATGCCGAGGTTCGGATCACCACCTCGTCACCTGGACACAGAGTGGCCAGTTGCGAGAAACCGCGATACGTGATCACCGTGAAGGAAACGGTCCCTCAGAACAGTATCGTCGGTGGCGTGAAAGACGCAGCTGCATCATCCTCATCGACGGGTACGATACTTACGATACTTGGTAGAATTCCCTATTGTCCCATGCGCTTGCTCGCGCTACTTTTCCATCGCGATGCCCAGCGGAGAGAGGGTTGCGTGCAGAGGCTTCCTGCATGCCAGGATATCAATCGGTGCAGCTTGGAGAGCGAGGTAGGATCGTCGCGTCGCGTTGGTCGGTAGCCGGGCGAGCGGATCGAAAACGTATTCCACGCGCGGCGTTACCGCGTTAGCATAGTCGCGTCACGAGAAAACGGCGGCGACGTAGCGAACGCCCACGTGTTGGTGGCTACGTGCAACTACGTAGAGGCCAGGGTCCGCGAGGGATCGCATAAGAGGAGGCAGAGCGCGGGCCGAGTATCCTGTATCCCTCTTTCCTCGTCTTCCCTTCGACGGGGGAACCGACGCGACGCGACGGCATGTAAATCATACGAGGGAGTCTATTGTGCGCGATGCCTCCGAGGAACGCGGTGTCCGTTTCGACGGTGCGCGAGCCTGCAACGTTTGGGGAGACGTAGAAAGTCGTTTGGAGTCGGGCTTCGAGGCTTACCTTCCTAACCTTATCGTGGGAGGAAAGCGAGGATCGTCGGACGATAGGAGTTCTTAGGGGGATGGTGGTTCGGTAGGAAAGATAGAGCTACGGAACAGCCGAGCGGTGGGCTTTGGCGAAACAGGTGGTGGTCGAACTAGCCGAGGGAATAGAATTGGTGAAGCGACGAGGGACGCGAAGAGAAGACGGAAGAGGCGAGGAGAGGTAGGCTCGAAGGAGGGTAAGGTCGCGAACGGGTGGGTGGGTTGGTTGGTGCGGACGAGGACGTGGACGCGAACGCGGTCTCGGTCTTCAGCGAGGGTTGGGTGAGCGAGGGGAAGAGTAAAGGCGGGAGAGGTACGTATCCGTGTTTCCACACTGGTGGTACATCCGATGCAAGATACGGCGCGTCACGACCTGCGCTCACCGCGCCATATACCCGATGCGCTGTGTAAAGTGTCTCGTGGCGTATCGACCGGCACGGTTCGCTACGTTATAGGCCCGAGAATGGTGGATAGTTTACACGGTGGTGCCTTACCGGTGGTCGTATTGTTCGGCCGCCATGGCCCGCATATGCAGCCTGTTGCATATCAATGCGCGAACCTCGAGTGTGTTCCTCCTCCGTCGAGCGACGTCCTGCCGCCTCTCTCCTTCGCTCCACCGACAGATCTCTTTCTCCTCTCCGCGTTCCTTCGCATACGATCGCGAACACGCGAAACGAGAAGAGGCCCGAGACAGACGTAGGCCACGCTATCTGGGGTTAAAAATTATCCCCGACCCCGTCCGACGCGCGGCAGATCATCATCGGTCCTCGCGAGACGTCTCCCTCCTTCGAACGTCCGTCACACGCGGGCGAACGCGTCGCTGGAATTCCGTGCGCTCGCGATTGCAGATAAATCGTAATTACCGACGCGACCACGCGGGTGAACTCGGGGATTCCGTGAAACGGAATAATAAAATAATATTCATAATAAAATAAAATCGAGTGTCATTCAAATACGCAGATAAAAAATGGGTTCCCAATATGAGACCCAGTTTGTTTTTTCCTGAAACTTATTTTTTCTTTCTCTATTTTATAAAGTCGGCATATGAAATCAATTCCTTCGCTAGTGCAGTCTTCGTTTACGCGAGTGTTGCACGAGCTTGGGGCAATACATACATCGCTGTTTTTCATCAGCAGAAATACGGACATTTAGAGCATCATATATGTAATTAGAAATTACTAATAGTTAACAATCTTGAAATATCTTTCTTAAATAGTTTTTGAATTGCTTGATTTATTATTAAAGAATTAATCAATTACTCAGCAAATTTTCATCACAAACAAATTTTTTACACCTTCTTTATGACGAGTTATCTCTTAAATGAGCAGAAATTGGGACATTCACCTTACAATCTTAACCTACTCACTTGATACGCCGTTAAACTGTAATTTACTTCGAATAGCACAATAAAAAAGACGTACTTTTTCGGCTCTTTATATACATAATAACAAAGACGTCATATGACTCTCACGAACGCCCAAAAACGACTGCGACTAAGGTCCTCCCCGTTACCCTCGCCATTAACATAATTATGCTGCGATATACAATCACCCGTTTACGAATGCAGATTTCGAATTCGGAACTTATCACCCGCCGGACTTTCAGCTCCACCCTGTCCTACGTCGCGGGGAGTAATTAGTTGGCCGCGAGGAGGCAACAGCACGGGCTGTACAGTCGTAACGCTTCCTGTACCTATAGATCCCATCGACACAGCGATTTCGGAGCGCGGCTTCCGATCGGCCACGCGTCCAGACGAGAACCTGTTGGCACGGAAGATCGGGGCCTGGCAGTCGGGCCCACAATATTTGACACACGGCAGCCAATCAGATTATCAGATTAAACTCGGACGAGCGAGCGGACGCGGCGGCGGTCGTCGGCACAGGTGCGATTCATTTGGTGAAAGAGCTCGCGCCCTCCAATATCTTACGACGCGACGCCTACTCAATGTATCCACAGGCCGAGATTCATCTGGGCCCAGGAGGACGGCCGGCTTTCTAAATTTTGCGCCCCGCTCGCTTATTTGCATAATCATTGCCCGGGAATGTCTCGCGTCCGCGGACATTAACGGCGAGTTCCATTAATTTCGTGTTTATTGCGGAACATCGAATCGCGCTATCAGATCGCCGACGAAAACCAGCGCCGGAAGACGTTACCGCCGCTTTACGAGCACCTGTTCCGATAAAGCGGCGGCGTTCCCCGTGGAAATACGAAGGAACAGCGCGGTCGTTAGGCGGGCGCATGATCGTCGAAAAAGCGAAGGCCGTTAAAAGCAACGTAGACGAACTCCTTATTGGGGAGGCGAAGGGTCCGGTCCGTGGACGGACGACCGTACGTCCCTTCCATAAAACCTGGCGACAAAGTGAGGAACGCGCTTCATTTTACGGCCGAGTTTATGGTACCTCGCGAAGGGAATCATCGGCCGGATCGTGATCATCGCGTCGACTAGAGACGACCGGTCTTATCTTATCCGCCGAACGAGCGGCCGCTCCCAAGTTTTCTCTCCACTTTTCGATCGCGCCCGTGCACCTATACGCTCGAGGTGTCGTTCCACGATCGTGGCCGAGCCGCGAGGCCTAACGCCGATCGGGAATGGAAATGAGAGGAGCGTGCATCGGGATTCGGCCCCCTCGTCGCGAGCCGAGAGATCGACGAACCGATTATTCGTAGAAAGCGGCGATCCATCCAAGCTTTTCACCATAGAGCTCTTCCTCGTCCGGGTGAACAGCGACGACGGGGAACCTGGGATTTCACTCCAACGGGCTTACGTAACCCCGCTGATAAGGTATCCTCGGTGCCCTGGACATCCTCGACCCGCGGATACCACTGCCTCTAATTTAATCGGTTGATCGAAGGGTGCTTGTAACGAGATCGAATTACGCCGCGGATTCCTCCGGTTCTCGATCAGGCGTTTCGTGCTTTTCGTACCCTGGGATTCTTGTCGGGGGAATGCGCCTGGAGTGGCGGTCGGCGGACGCGGGATAGAACGAGAGGGTTGCAGCGCGGGAGACGAGAAAGCAGGACGAGAAAGAGACGAAGGAAGAAAGGGATGAGGAGGTGGGCCGTCGTCGTCGTCGTCGTCGTCGTCGAGGTCACATAAATCGTCGCGAGTCGGATTCCGGGCAGCCGAACGCAAGCCGCCATTGTCCACGACTTTTTGCCCCTCTCTCTCTCCTGTTCTCTCCGACTCTCTTCTGCTTCTCTCCTGCGGGAGAGCTGCTGTTGCGGAGCTGCACTCTTTGCATACGCTTTAAATATCACCGCTCTGCTCGCTTTGAGGGCTCCCAGCAGCACGTCTTTCCCTCTTCTGCCCTCATTTTCCAAGGCACCGGGCGAACAGCGGGCCGGAGGAGACGTCCGACGTCCAAGGGAGGCCGAAAACGAATCTTCTCTTGTTTAATGCCCCCTTTGTGTCGACTAGATGCATCGACTTTCTGCGATCGAGTAGCGCGATCTTCGATGCCGGTTATGAGCCTTATACCTCTCACCGCCCTGACTATGCAGGTACATTGGTATAAATCGGCGTCTCTTCAGCGCTCCGCTTGAAAGAGTTGTCCCCAAGCTAACGACCGACGTGTCTATCCACCGGCTCGTTCCCAGTTTTCTAGTCGGTCACCGTGAGCGACGATCGTAATTATGTGCTTCTCGATAGCCCCGTGGAAAGGTCGAAGCATAATTTGTAGATCGAGCAAGAGTATCACTATTGGGGCCGATAACGGCCCCGCGTGGCCCTCTCGGCCTTGAGAAAGCGATTTCGAGTTTTCGAAAACGACCGAGGCGACCGCGGCTAATCTTATCCCGCCGACACATCGTTAGTCTTTAACGAATTTAACGACGATACTATATAAAGATCAACGAGCAGTGGCGTCGTTCCAGAGTCTCTATAAAGATACACGGAGATATAATTCGAGGGCCGATCTGGTTGTTACGACCGCGGATAAAATTCGGTTCCCCCCTGCGGGAGAGGATCGTCCGAGTTTCGACCGATTCTACCGATGCGACGGCCGAATTAAAAGGAGAACATCGTGTCGGCGCCGCGACGTGAACGGGCCGAAGAAAGTGTGCGATAAAACACGGGACATGGTAGATAAAGAAAGAGGAAGAGCCGTGTCGTTTGAAACGAGGATGATGCAAAAAGTAGGATTGTTTCTTACCGAAAGATGAAGTATTCGACGTCGTGACGCGGTCGATTCGCCTGGCTCCCCTTCCTCCGTCTTTCCCTCGCCGGTCCTGCTGTTCCTTTTTCTCCCCGATCTTCGGATCTTCCCTTCCCCTCCCCCGGCCCGCTCGGCAGAGCGTGCGGTCTTGTGCGCGCATCGTGCTTTCGCCGGACTTGCAAATTTTGCGCGGGCATCGTCTGTTCGGGGTTCCATCTTAGCCTGGCTTTGCATCCCGAGAGGATGCGAGCGAGCCGACCTAAACCGAGCTGCGAGATCCGCGGTTAAAGATAGCGAGCGAGGACTCGCTGCCACGGCGGGACGAATGCCCGCAGTCTGATTTGCGTAATTCCGTTCCTGGAATTTCGTGTCCCCCGTCTGCCTGTTCTCTTATTCAGAAAGAAAACGCCAGGCCAGGTAGATAAGAGAAACGTCGCCCTGTCAGCGGGTTTTTGGCTTCGCATCCGTTCGCCAAGGGGCCAGCAACGATAGATACCTACGTACGTCCACGTCGGGGCCGACTGCCGACGCGACGGCTTGATTCGTTCCAACGAATCATGAGAACGTTCGACCGAGCTTGTTGGCGCGTGAAATATTACAGCCACTTGACTGGGTCGGCGCGGAAATTTCCACAGTTCATGAGGCAGCTTCGCTAGGACGGTTTAATAACTCGCAGGTGTGGCGGACTCATTGTTCGTCGCCGCTTAAGGCTCGGCGACCTCTGCCTCGCGGATTCTAGGTACATACTAGATTGATGCACACGGAATGCCGCTTTTTCCTAATAGCTCCTTAGAGACGCGTAACTGTTGCAAGATGTATGTACCACGAGAAATGTCAGCGGCGAGCCGCGGATCTTCCCCGAGGTGCGACGCATGCGCCCGACAGCCGGAGGAAATCCCTCTGTCTAACCCCGATTGCTGACTGTTGCGTTCGGGGAACGCTGCCAGTCGAGAATTTTGCGTGGTCCCAGGACTGGTGCGTCAGCTCGGGTACCCTGGGATCGCCAGTTCCCATCCCGAGGACATGCTTCCGGGGGTGAAACGCCGATGGAACAAGCCCCGGGCCCTGGGGGACGAGTTGCAGGCAGGAAAAGCACGTCTCCTCCGTTCAAGTAGTATGTGCATGGTTGTGACCAGACACGGGTAATCCCGCTTTCAATCCACGCGGACTGAAATCGCCGGGCCGTGGTTTCGTGAGGACAGCTCCGCGTGTAAGCGGCCCTCCGCTAGCTCGCTGGTGGTAGCAGCGGTTGCGAGTGTGCGTGCTTGTGAACATATAGATACACAGATAGGGCTGCGCTACGAGGCGTGATGAGAGCGTACGGGGCCCGCGATAGAACGACTCCCCTTTCTCTCCGCGCTGGGTCGATGATGCGCCTTCTTCTCGACTCTTATCTCGCGCCTCGTTATCGCCGTTTACCATCTCACGGTCTAGACTTTAGAGTCTAGAGTGTAGAGTCTAGAGTCTAGAGAGCCGAGGGTCCTCCGTGCGCTCTCTGTACATGCACATGCTCCACCATATATATGTTTTTCTCGCTCGTTCTACGATCCTCGGGCGATTCGATCCCCTTTCTCTCCGCTTCGCCTTCAGTTTGCCTTGGAATTTCGAGGGAGGGGAATTACTGCAGGGTAATCCTAGATGAGATTGTCGAAGGGGCGGGCGGCTAGGTGTAAAGGTGGCCAACGGAGGTGAGAAACGTCTCGACGCTTCGCTATGCGGCGAAACTCTACACTTTGTCGTTCAATCGTGCACACTAGGGTGGCTCTTATTTTCGAGTTTTGAATTTTCTTCGGGGCACCCTCCGGGGCACTGCCCCTCGAAGATATAGAGTCCATTATTTCGATAATTTTTCCGAATTTCGGTCCCTAATTTTCAGGAAACATTCATGACATATCAAAAACTGAAAATAAGAAAAATTTTTTTTTTACCTTTTTCGCATATTTCGGTATATTCCCCCCTTAAATGTTTCAAAAATATTCCTCGAAAATAAAAATTTCATATTTGTGACAAACCCGTAAAATATTTCATAAACTCCAGAGGAAACTTTGGTAGATTCCTATTGATTCGTAAAAATAAGAATATTACATCGAAACTAGTGAATTCAGCGCTTCCGATAATAAAACGAAGTACAGCCACAAAATTCCACACTGGCGATTCAACCTCGATTGACAGATTGACTGACAATCAGTACAACCAACTACCAAAACTCAAACACTGAAATCCACACAGTGTGAACTTTTGCCCGCCCTCGAACTCTTACCCCACTCTACTCTACCTATCGAGTGTACCCCCGAGCGCAGGTATTTCGAGATGGGAACGGCAAGAGTCGCGGTGCTAGACAACGGTAGCCAAGGTCCAGCATCATTTTATTTCCGCTCGGCCGCGAGCTGCGCAACCTTATTGTCGCCGTCCATTGTCTTGTCGTTCTTGCCGCCCTCCGCTTCTAAACCTTCTTCTTCTTCTCCTCCTACTGTATAGCCGTCGCCGGCCATACCAGACCATTTAGCGGCATCTGTGCAGCGGGACGTTTTACGCATGTACGAGGCTCTATTCGTTTGTTTACCGGCCTGGATGCTTGCATTTCTTGCGCTATTGTGCGCCTGCTACACGTTCGCTCCGCTCGTACTTGCCGCGGTGCGGGTATAGGCCCAAAGGGGCCGGGAGCAAGCGCTGCCGCGAGAACCTATCGCCCCGCTGCAATTTGTATAATACCTTCGTATTTCTGCCGATCTCAGAGCCGTTCCCCTGGACCCCAAGCAATCTTCCTTCCGCATAGTACCGAAATTCAAGAACGAAGGCGCAGCGATACTCGCAGACGCGTTAAAGTTTAAAGAGCAACGCGGTGAAGCTCGGGGCGCAAGGTAGACGGAACCAGGGAATGACGGCCAAAGAGGAAAAGAGGGACAAGCGGGACCCCCGTCAACGACAGCATACCTTTACCACGGTATCGCTTCTTCATCGCATTCGTCGCGTCGCTCGACGCTACCACGACCCGCGGCTAATCATCATTATTTAATTACGAGGTCGTTTTTCGTTACGCCGCAAGTAGCGTCGTCGGCTCGCGGAGGCACGTCCCTCTCGTCGGAGGCGGTCGCGTCGTTTCGCCGATGATTTTCGTAAACGGCCAAGCGGCTCCGCGATGCTCGCGCTGGAATCGTCGTTAAATGGTGATGATGGATTACGGATCGCGCGGGCTGACGCGTCGAGAACGGTCGGCCCGGGCGAAGGGACGCCGATTAAAATCGTGGCGGACGTTTTCTCTCTAATTCGCAGTTCTCCAATTTGAACGCGCACCGTATCCCTAATTAACGAACGACCGGGCTTCGATTCGTTTCGCTCGGCGTCAAGTCCGATCGCGGCTATCTCGATCGTCGCTATAACCGCGGCAACCCGGTCCAATTAAAAATCCGCGAATTTATGCAAACGGTCGGTCTTTTACTGGCGGCCGACCAGGCCCGAGGCATTCCCGAAATCGATCGCGGTCCGCCGTGTTGGGAATCGGGAAGCGGGTAGACGAGGGTAGACCGTCAGCGCTCGACGGCGATCCTCCTATTTAGAGCGGAATAGCTCGTAATTCGGCGGGGAATGGGCCCGGCCGACGGGCCATTTCGGTGGCCGAGAAAAGAACAGACAAGGTGACAAAGTGCATATTCACCGGAGGCGATTACGGGCTCTCTTCGTCGCTCGTAAACGGGCGTTTACGCGGCCGGTGGCTAGTGGCTGGTGGCTGGTGGCTACCGCAGCCTCGGTGCCGCCCCTGAGGAGCCGATCAACGAGCCAGCCACCGAGCGACCTCGAGTGGGATGGCCCGTTACGAGCTAATTAGCAAAATAAGAGAAACTCTCTGTGAGGTATACAGCGTTGCGGCAGCAGCGTAGGCAAGAGAACTCGTGCGTCCTTATACGGCGTGATCGAATCGTCAGTCTGTAATTTATCGCGAGTTTTCTTAACCCGGAATGTTTCTCCTTGTGAAACTCGGTACACCGGTTTTTTCTCCTCCCTGCCGCCGATCTCTCGTTTCTTCCTTCCCTTCTTCTCTGCCCGGACGTTGCGGGAGCAATTAAACGCGGTGCTTAGACAGACGAATATCGGCCCAGCGCGTTACAGCTCCCACGCAGCGTGCCTCGCGCCCCTGTGAGCTCCTAGCCGAGCGCCGCGCCGTCGAAAACCGCGTAATCGGCCGCGATCGGATTATAAGCGGCGAGACAAGGCCGCGCTGCATTCCTCCGTGTAATTACCCGCCTCTAATTAACCAAACGAGAGCTTCTTGCTCCGCGTTTTGCTCGGTGCTCGGGCAGTTTTTGCCCCGGCCTCATAGTCGCGCGATGCACGCGTATAAATAGCGTGCAGGGTATTTTTAGCGACATCCACGCAATCGGTCTCGCAATCTGGGGGGTACCGGGAAAAGGTTCAAAGTGGATTTCAATAAAACTATTATGCATCGGAAGATTGTTCGCTTCGTGCCGCGCGCGTGCGTGTACGCGCGCTAGTCGGGGGAAAATTAGCCGGCGATAGGGAATAGAGAACAGGGGCGAGGTAACTTGCACCAGAGGCCGCGACGAGCTACCGCCAGTTTCAGTGCTCTTTTAGTTCGCTCGAGTACTATTCTGCACGCGATGATCGAGCGGACGGGCGAATGGACCCTCGGTCGCATGCCACGGCGTTGCCGTTTATTAACGCGGCTTAACGTTCGCGAGGATGGCTTCTCTTCTCCAGACGAGGGAATGCGCGAGTCGATTGGCGAACGCTCGATATCAATTAGAAAGTTTTTGCCGAGAGGCGGCGGCACATATCGCCGACTCGTTTTGTTCAAGGGTGGCGACGACCCGCGTGCGCATCGCCCGCGGACAGCTATCTGTCTAGGAAAAGTAAGTCCACGGTGGCGCGATGGTACCGCGACTGCTTACTCGCTGAAAACGTTCGTCCTCGTCGCGAGCTGACAAGGGAAGGGGACCTTCAGCACTTGCAAACTCAGAAATTGTTTATACTTACAAGGAACACTGTTCAATTGATGACGGAATGCCGCAGATTTTTTTATATAGATCGAAAGTATATGTCACAAAGGTCGCAGAAATGTAAACTAAAGATGCTCCCAAAAGCTGGTCTGACCTTGAATAGTCGACAAAGGTGGAACCGGGGAGAGAAGAGAAATGAGGGAAAGAGAATGACAAATCCGTGTGTTGAAATTTAATTATCTCTATTATATGAAAATACATTATAGTAAATGAATGATAATAGATTAATGATAGACAGATTTGTCATTCCATTTCCCTCATTTTTCTGTTTCCCCCTGTTCCACCTTTGTTGATTTTTCAAGGGCAGACCAGCTGTTGGGAGCTTCTTTAATTTAAATTTTTGTGACCTTTGTGACACACTTGACATCTAAATTTCAATCATCCTTTGCTTATATTTCGGCTCATTACTATAATTCCCTCCCACCTGATATTCGAGGTTTAAATTCGTTTCCTGACTTTAAATGTAAAGCTCGGCGATATATAAGATTACATTACGCGTCACAATAACTTTCTAGTTTCTTAATGTTAGTTAGTTTTTAGTCATTTAGTTAGTTATTTAGTTATGGTTAGGCTTCTAACAGTATTAATACTGCAGCCTCGCCATTTACTTCGCTTGTATTTATATATTATTTTCTTCTCTGGATGTGTCAAGTAATAAAGACGAATAATAATAATAATAATAAGGGAAACCTTAGTGTAGGTATTCGACCCCTCACGCTTACTATTCGTAAGCGCTACGCACTGGCCCACGCTGCTCCTTGGTCATTGCTGTCTATCAAACTGTACTCGACATTTTTCAAAGTCGATTTTCTCGAATTTGAGAGGGAAGCGCAGCTTACTGCTTCGGGAAATTAAAGTCCGAGCGAGGACCTCGAGGCACACTAAGTACATAAACAATTTCTGAGTTTGCGAGTCCCGAAGGTCCCCTTGTGAGAGCCGAACGGCGGAGCGACTGGTCTCGCACGTGAGAACGAGCCGAGCGGAAGCAGGACCAACTATCATCGCGCAAGAACAGAGCGCGGGGACTGAGAGTGGGAGCACGAGGGGGCACGAAGCACGAGGGAGACAAGAAAAGGAGCACGGGAACGGGAGTCAAGGAACTAGAAATGAATTCCATTTGTGCGATTGAGAGGGAACGCAGCCGGGAACGGAGGAACCGAGGGAGGAGGATGGAGCAAAGCGGGAGAGAGAGAGAGAGGAGAGGATAAAAAGGGCTGGCACGACGTCGAGTCGCGTCGCGAGGAACACGGCGCGGTGTGGCGCGGCATCGAGGGGGTTAGCTTGCCTCGTGGTAGACCAAGGGGAAGAGGCGAGGATGCCGTGGGGCCCCGGCGAGCGCGGGAACGGAGGTGAGCCGATAGAAAAGAGGAGGATAGGGGATAAACGGAACTGCTGGTCCAGAGGAAGACGCGGATAGATTGTAAATAAGAGAGGGAACCCTGGTGAACGCTGGATTATTCTGAATCGGGCAGCTCTCGACGAGTTTCTGCCGGCTGGTATTGGCGGCACGCTAGAGGCCACGTTGTGCTACGAGGTGTTGCACGAGTACGAGGTGTTGCGGGGGTACATCCTCGGCGTATCGGGCACGTGTACGCGCGAGTACGCACACGCGCACGCACACAAGAAACAGCCACGACGATCGTAACGGGCCATTGACTGGAACCTCCGGGACCGGCCTGTATCTCGACGGTGGATTTCAACAGCGAGACCATTACTTAGATTCGTAGCCACTAAGGCGGCAAATTTTGCCCCGTCAGCTGCGATTCAACGGCACGAACTGCCGCGGTGCTCTCGCAACGCAGACGGACGCCACCCGATACGCGAAACTACTCGCGTAACCGTTCCGTTCCACTGGTACAGTGACCCAACGATCCCGCCCTAAGCGTGCCACCAATTAAAGAAGACACTTTTCGAGCGGGCAATATTTATCGCGATATCCCGCAGCGCCGTTGGAACGAGATGCTTAGCGATTCGGGCGACGATTAAATTTGCAATGCTAATGGATCTTTATGGCTCCGCAGATTGAGAGATTGGAGGGAATCTGATGCCGGATCTGTGTAGCGGCGGTTAAAAATCCCGCGAACCGATCAGATACGCATCTTCAACGCGATACCCCTGGCCTAGGCGGATTGCCCATCCGTGGAACGAGTGCAACGCGATCGGACCGTGGAACGCGATTCCCCGTTTCTATTAAGACCCTCCGCTGGCGCGTTGCCGTGCCTGCTCGGAGTTCGCGGGCCCTGGAAGCGACATCCTTCGATCGGCGGCTCGACGGGGCGAATTTCGCGAGAACGCGATGGCCCGGCTCGATTCCCTGGCACCGAGGACTGGCCAAGGGGAATGCCTTGCGAAAGGGCGAGAATCAGTAATGAGTACGTTACGGGTTCGTTGGCTGGCTCGGGTTCCCGGGCGAGCAAAAACTCGCTCTCGATTCGATCCACGAAGCGCAGAGAGACGAACGCCCCGAAGAGGAGCGGAAAGAGGACGGAAAGGCAGAGGCAGGGAAAATGGGAGGAGGAGGCGGTGGTGGCGGTGGCGGAGGAGACGTGGGCCAGGAGGACTTCGAGGGGCCCGGCTGGACCGGCGATCTCCGCGAATTAATCAAATACGCGAGCGATTTGTCTTCGTTACACCCACGTGGGCACCCCGGAGGGACGCCTGTGTAACCGGGGTGACGAAGCCCGCTCGAGCCGGCACCGCGGGTGAAAAACCCGTTCACCGACTGTGTCCACCAATCGCAATTTATTCCGCCGATGAACGGGCGTAAAGGGCGACGAGGGTACGTTTCGCTTTTGACGCGGGCCACGGCTCGACAGCCGTAACTTCTGGGACGCGTAAAATCCCGATAAAACCTTTTACCGGTTTATTCCCTACCGCGGCCCCGTCGCTCCTCCAGCGCCTCGCTCGGGCCTGGCCCGATCGCGCAATTTCGCGATTATCGATGAGTATCTAGATGGCCGCGGAGGGAATGTTCGCGTTTGTTTATATTGCCGTTTAAAACACCGCGACCGATTATATTCGAGTGGCCCGGGCAATCTTGTTCCCAGTTGCCAGTCGGAGAACGCGTCCCGGAGATCTGCTCGGACACGCGGACTCGATTTTGCCGTATTGGGATGCGAAGTAAATCGTAATTATATACGGAGAGAGTAGTACAGGATCGGTGGACCCTCCTCTCGCGGCCGAGACTCGATGGAAAAAGATCACGCGGACGTTTAATAACACGGGTACCGAATGCCGATGGGTGTAGGTACAGCGTGTCGATGTGCGTGCACGTCTCTCTCTCTCCCTGCCCGTCTGCTACCACCACTAGGCTCTGGATACGCGAGTGTCCGGCTCCCTGGAGTCGTCGCAGCGGCACCCAACCGCACTCCGGCCGCCATCTCATCCCTGCGCTATTTTACAATTACACTTTACGATACACAATTTCGTACAAACCTGCTTACATCTGCAAGCTCGCCAACCGCGCGCCGGTGTTCTCCGCACCCTGGCCTGTACGTATCCTACCCACGTACATTTACATGCGCGCCGACGAGTTTGCAACAATTTTAATAACACGGCTATCGAGCGCGGGATAAGCATAAGTTTCGGCCGCGCGTGTGTGCGCGCGCGCTTGTAGCTTGTCTGTTCTCCAGATCGATATCGGTCCGTGGTAGCTGTACCCCGACGCACAGAAGGCCAGCACCGAAGCGACTGTAAGAGTAACGTGGCCGTGGCACGGGCTGCTTTCCAACTACTCGGCAATTACCCTATAGACGCCGAATTCTCCGGGACATCAATGTCCGCGATCGCGGTCCGTATATTGGTGTACGCTTCAACCCTTATCCGTTCTTCATTTCGCGAACTGAATCTGTCCCTCGGCGTCGAGTTGGCACAGTGGTATAAGATCGATGAAACGACAAGGTGGACGGTTATTTTTCGAGTTAATATTTACATCTTAGAGTTTTCACAACTTTCGCGTAAAATGAAACGATGCGCAGGGCGTACTGCTGGTTTACAAGACTCACAAATAATAGAACTGTATAACTTTTTACGGCAAACCTGTGTGAAATTTATTAAATCGACTTTACTAATCCTTGAACTTTTAAATTAATGTACTGCACTCTACTCAGACTTCACCTAGAATATGCATTCGTTAATTGGTCGCCAAGTAAAATATAAACATCTCATTGAGAGGGTGCAGCATGAGTTTCTTAGGTTTACTGCGTATAGGATAGGTATGGCAATTAAAGACCACGATTACACCCCAATTATGAATCATTTGAGTTTGGGATCCCTTGAGTTTAGGAGAGCTGAGGCGGACTTGCTTTTCCTTTTTAAGATTATTAACAGCCTTATCAATTGCCCTCAACTCCCTGAATTGAATTTCTATGCTCCTAAGTGATCGTTTAGATTCACACGGACTTTTCTCCCACAGCTGTACTTCCGCAATGATCAACTTGGACCCTTGTAAACCGCATATGGCGAGTAAATATATGATTATAAAAAGTTCATTCATTTTAATTTTGGCGGGGTGATTATTAATTATACTGGTAAAATAAAGGGATATAATTATTATTTCACCAATAATTGAAATAAATATTATAGATATGTAGATTCTACGAAGAATCCCTACAGTGAAAAATATTAATACTAAGTTTATAATTGAGTATAGAACTAGTATTAAAATAAGTATTAATGGACATATAAAAGTTATTAAGGTTGATGTAATAATAATAGTTATTATTAAGAGGATTATAATTGTGGCTAATTCATATCGTGCTATAGACTTATTCGATGTTAACATAAGCAGCTTCAGAAATTCGGTCCACAGAAACTTGCAAAGCACGCGACTTGTCCGTCTCAGCTGTAAAATCAATTATACACACTAATGGGGACTTATCCCCGTCTATCGCTGAAAATAAAATTAAAAAATTGACACTAGGGACGGACGAGGGTTAATGTACGGAAGGTGGACGTGGTATAAATAGCGGTTCATAAGTTACGCCGTCCACGTACCCAACCAACGAGTGTCTTCTAGACAATCTAAACGCAGCCCTGAACGATCGATGCTGTTCGATGTCAGCGATGACGATCGGGGACGGATGCGACGTCACCAGACCTCGTGGAAATGGAAGCGGTCGCGGCCACCTTGCACGCGAAGCCACGGAGGCGGTGCCACTTCGCGTCCGAGGCTGCCAGGTTTTTCCTACGGTGGCCGAGGAGAAGAACTCGATCGATTCCATGGGAGAAGACCGTTCGCTACGCGGTAGATCCGAGGCGTTTGTCGAAACGCATCCAGGGAGGTAGCGTAGTCCCGTGTACAGTTTATACGCGCGAGCGATCTCCCGTTTTGGATGCAAGTACGAGCGACCGATCGCAGCAATTATCGACGGGCGTGCCGGTGAGCCAGACCGGCGAGACGCAGGAGACATACCGTGCCGAATCAGACTCGTATTAACGACTCGTCGCGTTCTTACACCGCCGCCTGTAGTCTAGCCTGTAATATAGACGGCGTGGCGCACAAAAGACCGGCGAAAAGTCGGCCTCTTAACGATAGAGACGCAACAAAGGATCGATCAGTCGGCCTCGGGTAAATGTCACGAGGATACTCCGCGAGGTAACCGCGACACAAAGCGTTAACGGTTCTCCGGAACGTTCAATAGGATCTAGAAGTCTGACTCGGGCTAGAACAATACCACGTGGGATTCCGCGTGGTTCCATGGCGGCGGAACATCCCTACGGTTCTTGGCGTGTCGGGCGTGGGCGGACGGGAAACGGCACTCGTTATGCGCCCAACGTGCCCTGCTCTGCCGCGCAATCGTCCATCATGCAATTGCATCTGCCAGCGGTAATGATCGCTAGATTTGCCTATTAATTGATTTCAACCGGCCCATTCTCGCCGACGAGTTCCCGTTCACTCGAAGAAATCGGTCCGGAACGGCGCGAAAGAGCCCTCGCTTCTCTTCTACCCACCACCGTCGGTGGGCCCGCGGTCATTCGTCATTCGACTGTCCATCTGTTCGTCCGTCCGATTCTGCTCTCCTGGAAATTAGTCAGAAGAGAGGAGAGTTGGCTCGGATTCCGAGAGGTGTGCGCGCACTTGGTAATTGGTAGGAGCATTAAAGGATGATGCATGCACCGTACACGCGCGATGCGTTTCGCGGAACGAGGCGGCGCGGCGCGGCGCGGCAGCGCTTAGCGATATCGTGCGCCTTCGATTCAATCAATCGATCATAGCGTTCGTGGCGGGGAATCGCGGGCCGGCGGCGATTACGAAAACTTTCGTGCAATTTTGCGCGCCGCGGTGGGAAAGGAGCAAAATGTACACGTGAGAACAAGCGCGAAGTTATAATTAACGAGCAGCCTGCTTATATAGTATCCGAATACTTCTTCGTCATTTTTGCGCTTTCAGCCTTCCCGTGGCCCATCTTTTTTTTCCGCCCGTTCCCTTTAACCGAACCAACGAACGAACTGTTCGTTCGGTAAAGGTCCAGGGGAGGGGGGAGAAAATTAATACGAGGTTTGCATCGCCCCTTCGCCGGGCCTCCCTTTTCGCCTCTCCATCAAAGATTCAAGCTTCCGACGGTCGTTCGTAAAACGATCATTACTTTAAAAGAAAAGCACGAGAAAAAGCCACTTTGTAGCCGTTTAATAACGATAATAACTGTGTTCGCAGGTGAACGGCCAACCAGATTTTATTTGGTGAAGGAAGAACCGGATCTAACGATGGACCCCAACACGGGAACGATCCGCGTCCGCCTTCCGTTGGACCGGGAGACCCGGGACAAGTACATTGTGAGCGTCGAGGCGCGTAATGGGGTGTCAGTGGGTTACTGCCAGGTGAGCTTTCTCGAGATTAATTAGACGAAAACGGGAGGGCTGCTGCAACGGCCAGATTCGCATTCCCCTCTCGTGTTCTCTCGTTACAGGTGGAATTGAACGTGGAGGACGTGAACGACAACACGCCAACGTTCCCGACCACGAGCGTCCGCATCTCCGTGCCGGAATCGCACCCCCTTCACACGGCCCTTTACGTGGCACACGCAACCGACCCGGACGTCTCTCCGCCTCTCCCGATACGCTACGTCCTCGGTCAAAACAGCAACGATCTGTTCGGCATAGACGCTCGCTCGGGCGAGCTCTATTTAGCGAGGAGATTGGATTACGAGACCCAGCAGCGGCACGGCCTGCTGATAAGAGCGCTGGACGGGGTCGGCCTCTCCGCGAACCTCAGCCTGAGCGTGGAGGTGCAGGACGTGAATGACAACCCCCCAGTGTTCGAGAGGAACGAGTATCACGTGGAGGTTCCCGAAGGCGCCAAGCTCGATTCCCAAGTGAGAAAAATCTTCATTACACGCCCGTCACGCGGCCATTTGTTTGTCGAGGGTGCGCGCCAACGTACACGGAGACGCGCGCGAGGAGGAGCGGAACGTCCGCGTCGCGTCGCCTCCGCGAGAGAGACGAACCGAGAGAAATTCTGGATCGGAGAGAGGCAGAGGGGAACGGGAGTTAACAACCTCTCCTCCGCTCTTCCTACCTTTCTCTCGCGTGTTCCGCCGCATTCTCTTCCCGTCGACTGTTTTTGTTCCTCAAAGTCGTCTCCGCGACGCGTAATTTCATTCGGCGCGCCGCGCGAGAACCAGGAAGACTAGGGTGCAGGGCCCATATATCGGACATTCGGTGATGGCGTGGAAGTTATTTCAGAATTTCAACGAAAGTTTTCATACATTCTGGGGACTTTTTGCATTCGACTGATTATTAAGCATTTCCGTAAGTTCGGGACTTTTTGATTTAAATGAATAATGAAATATTAAAGAGATATTAGTAAAAATGTGATACAAAATTTTGTCGCAATTACCGGACACGCTTAAGGGGACTAGGCAGTCACATTGCTAGAAAATCAAAATTGCGAATTAATTACAAAGAGATGAATACAAATTGTGATTAGTAATTTTGGGCAATGTTTGTTGATACTATAAACAGTAAAAGAAAATTATTTTAATAATATATACATATGTATGACAGCGCTACAGTTGCCTGATACATAGGTGTTTTTTTCTGGAGCAGTTTTGCAGTGATTCTGACCGTAAGAAATTGAATTGTGAAATATTCTCTGAAATTGATACTTTGCCCTGACCCCCAATTCTGCCCTGAACCTATTGAGAAAGAAAAAAAATCAAAATTATAAAAATGGCGGCTGTAAAACGGCAAATTTTAAAGAAACTCGATTTTTCGCCAGGGAAAAGGGCCATTTTATTTTTTTTTTGTCAAAACAGAAGTTTTCACAGACTTACGCGTAGGTTCAGAAAATAGGTTAGATCATTCGAACGTTCACGAACATCCGGCAACCGTCGAGTCAACGCGAATATTGGCGAGTCCTCGCTTTAATTTTTTAGAATATTAAATCACCTCTATATGCATTTTGTATTATTATTTAAACTTAGTACTATCACTACATAATCATTTTTGTACACTACATCAATTGAATTATTATTATATCGACTCTGAAATGTAAGTGATGCTCAGCCATTTTGATAGTGAAAATGGTCAAACGCCTGGATTGTATAAATCACGAAAATGAATATTGTGCGCGGTAATAAGGGGCTGTCCGGTACACGGGTCCTTTACCCTACCTATCCGCCGACGAACCTTTGCTCCCTGCTCCACCGAACGCGACGCGACTTCCGCGGATGCTCTGCTGCCTCGGCTCCTTCTCTACGGCATCCCCTTTTTCGTTCCCGTTCGATCAGACGCGCGGAACAAAGTGGAGGAAGAAGAAGACGTTGACTCATCGGGTTCATCCTGTCAGCGGAGAACAGAAACGAATTAGCTGTACGGCGCGGCGCGCGAGAGATTAGTCGATGCGGATTGCGGGTTTACCAGACAGACCAGTTCGGTGGAAGGATTGATAGAGTATAACTGATAGTTTGATATAGGAGCGCGGCTCTCGCCGTAACGCGATATATACATACGCGGGGCCTGCACGTATCGCGGGCCACTATGGAGCCTGGTACGCGCTGGATTGATAGGTAATCGTTGATAGGCTCAACAGAAACGCGGCGCGCAGCTGCACGTTTTATGAACATGCCTCGCTAGTCTACCCTGCTCGAGAGGTTATTTATCGTGGTTAAAGACCATTGCCGGCTGACTTTGAAGGG
This sequence comes from Andrena cerasifolii, assembly GCF_050908995.1. Classification (NCBI taxonomy): domain Eukaryota; kingdom Metazoa; phylum Arthropoda; class Insecta; order Hymenoptera; family Andrenidae; genus Andrena; species Andrena cerasifolii. The sequence goes on along the minus strand of NC_135124.1, from coordinate 8,315,984 downwards.
AACTACGGCGGTCTCTCGGAAAGTTTTGTTAGTTCGTTAGGACGTCGGACGTCTGGCGCGGAAGTAGGCATTCGCATCGCGCGGGTTCGCTTCCGTGGAGATCGTTAGGCCGGTGACGAATTATTTGGACAATAGATGGGAGATAGAATCTCGCTTGGTCGCTTCCGAAACGGCCGACCGTTCTTCAGGGCCGAGGTGTCGAAAGGGGAAGAGGAGGGCAGTGGACACGGTTAGAGGGACGGGTCGGGAAAGAGTCATTAGCTGGTTTGCGCTGGAGAACACGTTCTTCATTGCGGCAGCGGTATCTAGGCATGGGGCGAGCGACGACCAACGAACAACGACTACCTCGCGGTGGTAGCCACCGGTGGACGCAATCCCGAATACGAGGATACCGATGACGAATGGCCGGGAGATCGCTGCCGCGAGATAGGCCCGTTAAATGACGTCACATTTTTAATACAACGGATACACGAGGGTACGATAGAGCGGAGGGACGAGGAGACCTGCGCCTACCTCCTCTCCTCCTCTCTCCCTCTTTCTTTCTTTCCTTCGCCACTCGATCTCTCGTTCCATCTTTCTGCCGGTATACGTACACGTATATATCGGTGCTATCTATCGGCGAAACAGATCTGTGAGCTGTCGGTGGTATCCGGACAATATCTTAGCCACGGCAGAAGCGGAGAGAGACAAGGAGAGAAAGAATCGGGAGGGACGACGGGGGGGAAGTAGCAGCTCCAGCAAGAGTAAGCTGGCTACAGTGAGCGTAACCCTTCACCCGCCGCGAACTAATAACGTACAGTTAGACACATTACAGCCTGCTCCCACGTCAGGTACTCCTTCTAATGGTGCCCGCGATCTCCCCCACCTTTTCGTCGTCCCGCTTCCCTCGTAGACGACGACCGATCGCTTCCATCCTCGTCCTTCTTCCTCCGTTCACGCTCGTCGCCTTCTCTCCCTCGCTTTCGTCCATCCATCATTGCCCGTGCGCCAGCTTCGTGCACGGGATACAAAGTTACATACCCTCGATCCTACGCTTCTTCTTCCACCTCCATCTCCTCTCCCTCTGCCGCTTCTCCTTCTCCCTCTTCCTCCTCGACCACCGTAATTCACGATCCTCCCGCGCTGGAAAACATCGACCGGTTCGAGCGCGTTTAGGGTTCGCGGTCTTTGGGTGCGTTTAATTAATACGGAACGACCGGATCGACTGGTCTTGTCTCCTCTTGCCGCCTCCTTCTCTCTCTCTCTCTCTCCCCCTTTCTCTGCCTCCGCCGCCGATTCTTTCCCTCATTTTTTTGCCCCTCAATGAGAAACGTTCACGTCGCAGAAATTCAGATTTCCCCTCGTCCAACAGTATCGTACGATAATCGCTGTCTCCGGTTCTGCCGTCGTGTCGCAGCTCTTATGAACGTCTGGTTTTCTGTCGAACAGATCCTGCAGGTGACCGCGGTGGACCTTGATACGGGCAATAACGCGAGGTTGAGTTACCGTCTTCAAGGTTCCACGGCCTTTCGTATCAGCCCCAACACCGGCTGGATCTATCTGGCGCAGCTTCTCGATCGCGAGACCCTGGATCGTCACGCCCTGACGGTTCTCGCGACCGACAACGGCTCCCCAGCCGCCACGGCCAGCGCCTCGGTTCTGGTGACGGTGCTGGACGACAACGACAACGATCCACGCTTCGAAAAGGACTTCTACGGGTTCGAGCTGCTGGAGAACTTGCCCTCCGGCACGCTGGTCGGCTCCGTGAGCGCCTCCGATCCTGATCTCGGGAAGAACGCGCTGCTCAGGTACGCGGTGGTCCAGGCCAACAGCAGTTTCGCGGTGGATCCCGATACAGGTAAGAAGCCTACACCTTTCTCGAGATTTCTTCTTCTGTTTGCCATAACCGGCGTCAACCCGGGCTGCGCGCCAGCGTGTACGTAAGTACGTGTTCCTCGTCGAAACGACGGGACGCTGGAGTGTTTACGAAAGCTGTCCGGTGCCGTCTCGAGCCGGTAACGCGTGGGATCCCACGTTCCTCGAGCGGCCAGAAAAATATTAGCAAATCCACTCTGGCGGAGTTCGGTTGATCCTCCACGAAATTAACACGCGCGCCGAGCCGCGCTATCGAGCACACTGGCTTCGGAGAGATTTACTACTCCGGCTCCTTTGTAGCCTCCTGCGAGAGGAATGTACTCGACGCGCCTAGCTTCTCGCGGGGGAAAAATGATGGATTCGAATTGAATTCGAGCGGTCGCCGCCGAGCAACGCGAGAGGAAACCGGGAGAAAGGGGCGATTAATTTTCTAAATAGCTCTCGGCCGTCGACGCTCTTAATTTACGCGCTGCTCTTGCGTCAACTCGGCAGCGATCCTCGGTCCTGCGTGTACTATTGTTAAACAGCAGTCTCGAGCGATTGCTCAAGCCCCGTGGCAGCGCTCCGAGCCGCGATAGATCTTCGCGCGGCGCGCGTTTCGTAAGCCATCGAAAGCGCTTAATGAAATCGGCTTCCATCCAGCGGACAAAGCTCTAACGCTCGCCGTGCCCCGCCCGTGCGCGCACGTCGCGCGCTCCCAAGATTTATAGCGGCCGCGGAGGGATAGAGGCGCGCGGGGAAAAAAAGACGAGCGAGCGTAAATTTATTTTTGATACGAATGCCTCTAATTGGAGGACCATACGACGCAATATCGGAGATACGGACGGTGGCCGCGATTATTTCGTTTTTGTAACATCTCCCCTGCTTCGTGGATATCAAAGTATAATCCCGTAAGAGTGGTGCTTTCACCTTGCCGGCGTGTAACGAATCACCAGAAAGGGGCCCGGGTTCAGCGCACACCGCGAAACCACCACGCACGCTCTCCGGACAGAGAGATATAGCTCTCTCACCCTCTCCCGCTCCCTCGTATGCTACGCGCATACACGTGGTTTGATTGGCATGCGACACGAGGGTATTTGTGTACATGCTGGTTCGAGACCAGGCCGGTCTTCGTCTCATATCCACGAGGAGTCTCGCCGGGCTGCCTGTTTGCAGAGGTGGGACTTCTCCAGTCATCCCGGCGCGAACCTTTTGCCAGAGAAAAATGAAAATAAAGGCCGTCGCGCTGCCGGAAGTATCAGCGGTCCGGCCGTGCCGGTACCTACTTCTATATTAATCTTTCGACGGCGGAGGGAATTCGAGGGAAAGCGTAGGTCGCGGGCAATCGTTCGTTTGGTCGTGGAAAGGGAAACACGGGTAAAAAGCCACCCCCTTCGCGAAACGTGAGTCTGCTGCGCCTCGTCGCCGCTCTACCTTCCGAGAAATCTTCTATTGATCGTGGCGGCGAGGAGCGACGGGCTTTTCTAACGCACGCTCGGGCGAGCATGGATTTCCAAATATTGGAGGAGACACGCGGTAACAGAAAGAGAGCCGGGCCAGAGTGAGGTGGGGCGGAAGGAGTCCGTCGCAGGGTCCCACGGTTAACACGAGAAACGCATTAGCACGCGTCCTACGATATACTTCTTATTGTTCCGCGATGGTATCCCTCGATGCCGGCGCGTTTGCATGTCCCTCGTCGATCGTTTGTCTTCTCGGCGACGAGCACGGCCACGTCGACGGGCCTCGGTTCGCCACGCCGCTGGTAGACGAAGAGGACACCGTCCGAGTGGACTAGGTACGTCGAGAATTCGTGGAGGCACGCGGCTGCACCGCGTGTCCCACCGAACGCCGACGCCGCTCCTTCCACCCTGCGTACGAATTATTATCCCGATCCCTCTCCAGATCTCGGAATAGTTCTGCCCCGGCCGGCTAGGCGGTTGCTTAATTACCCATTAATGCGCCCGGCCGCGACCGGTCGGCGGGACAGCCCCGACCTGCGTCTTCTCTCCCTCCCGTCTTCTTCCTTTTCTCCAGCTTCCCTCGCGACTTTTGCGCGCCGTCTACTTTCCGAGATACGTAATTACAGCGGGCCTCGTTACACGCGCGACCGTGCGCACATCCCCGAGCTAGTGGGCACGAATATAATATGCGAGAGGAGGACGGAAACGAAATACGATAGTCGAGGCGCGACCGAGGAATTCGAGCGTTCGAATGGTGTTTCTTCGACCGTACGAACGACTATTATCCAATTAACCGTCCCGGTCCTGGGAAATTGATAAGCTCCGTCTAGCAGCTCGTCCGCCGGCCGTACGTACGGACTTTTATACGCCGCAATTTACGATATCACTTGTCCTCTTATTTACGGCCCACCGATCGATTACCGACAGTTTCCTTTATACCGATCGGAGCATGAATTCCCCTCGAGGAAGCGATCATACTCTATAATCACCTCGCGCAGTTGAAATAGATGCGAGTCATAAACGTTCCCCCGCGTCCACTTGCGTTGGGTAGAACATGTCAGCCGCGAAATGGAGCGGAGAGGAATCGCTAATGGATCCATCGTTAACAGCGTGGATGGTGCAGGAAGCGCGGGCATGGGAGCCGCGCGACCAGAACGAATAGTCTGATTTTCTCTTGGTTCGTGACTTTCAGGCGAGATCACCACTAGGGAGCCGCTCGATCGCGAGACCAAGGGTGTGCACGAGCTGGTGCTAGAGGCTCGCGATCAGGGAACTCCGTCCAGGGCAGCCAGGGTGCCTTTGAAAGTGACGGTGCTGGACGTGAACGATAATTCGCCAGAAATCGTGGACCCACAGGGGGACGTGGTCAGCGTCAGGGAGGAACAACCACCGGGAACGGAAGTGGCCAGGGTGCGGGCATTGGACACCGACCTTGGCGAAAATGCCTCCGTAACCTACACCATTCTTAAAGGTAACTCTACGGCTGGATCGATTTGTAATTTTCCTGTCTGGTTATTTCGCTATTTCGCTCTTGGATCGATTGTTTTTTGATGAGCTACCTTGATTCTCAGACCGGGACTCGGACGGTTACAACGTGTTCACCATCGACCCGATCACCGGCATGATCAGGACCAAGGCTGTTCTCGACCACGAGGAGCGGAACGTATACCGGGTGTCTGTGAAGGCGACCGATGCGGGCCGACCACCCCGGCACAGCGTTCGCGCGCTAAGAGTGGAGGTTTTAGCGCTAGCGGATAACCGGCCGACCTTCACCAGCAGCAGTCTTACCTTTAACGTGAGTACCATCGACCTCGCCACCCTGGGCAGCTTTCATTCGCCTCGTCGATTCGTGCCCGATTTTTCGCGCAATTTACGACCGTTCACGGCGGATAATCAAAGCGCAAGGTTATTGGATCGCGATAGCCAGAAGATTACTACGTAGGATAGGATGAAATCTTTGCTAACTAGGAAATTTTAACGCGATCTGGTCAGGTGCGGGAGGACGCGAGCATCGGGCAGGCAGTGGGCTCGGTGTCAGGGGCGGGTCCCGCGGGTCGCGTGGCCTTCACCTTGGATTCCCTGACGCCTATCAGCGAGTTCCCAGCGTTCGACGTGGATCGCAGCTCCGGCCAGCTGGTGGTCGCCCATTCCCTGGACCGCGAGAACGTGAGCGAATACCACCTGGAGATTCGCGCGCTGGACACCACGTCGATCGGGAATCCTCAAAGCATCGCTGTCTCGGTTAAGATCGTCATCGAGGACGCCAACGACAATCCACCGCGGTGGCCGCAGGATCCAATAACGGTCCGCGTGTCCGAGAGGGCGGTGATCGGCTCCACCATCTACAATCTGACCGCCAGCGATCTGGACAGCGGGTCGAACGGCGATCTACGATACGGACTGGTGGCCGAGTTTCCATCAAGAGGCAGCTTCGCCGTCGACTCCTTGACCGGGGCCCTGACGTTGGCCAGGCCACTGGATAGAGAGGAGAGGGCCGAGTACACTTTGATCTTGAAGGCGTCCGATCGCGGCCCTCCCGGTGAGCAATTAGCCTCGACCGTGACCGCGAGGATCATCATTCTCGATCAGAACGACAACGACCCGGTTTTCGTCGCTCCGGAATCAAGCCGAGTGGCCGTCACGCCGGACCTCCTGCCTGGTGAGTATTCCTCGCAGGATTTCGTAGAATTTCCGCAAGTCCGATAAGCGTTGTAGAAACTCGTTGAGCTTGGCTAAGAACGAATATAATTATATGCAATTATAAAGCCGTATCGTAAATTGGCACCGTTGCAGGATCAACGCTCGTGAGAGTAGTCGCGGTGGATAAAGACGCGGGCGACAATGGCCGTGTATCGTACGTGATTACATCGGCGAACGAGGAGGCGAGATTCTCGGTCGGGTACGAGTCCGGGATAGTGAGCCTGGAGAGGCCGATGGTGAGGTCCACGGAGCTAGAGATTACGGCCAACGATCACGGTTCCCCGCCGCGAAAGTCCACTCTCAGGCTGACTCTGACGCTAGCTTCTGGACAGACCAATGGACCTCCTCGGCTGTTACTCGCCAATCCAGTGGCTAGGATTTCAGAGGACCTCCAGGTTGGCGCGTCGGTTCTAAACGTCGCCGGGCCTATCATCGCCGATCAGGGTAAGTCCCGCCAAGTCCCACCGATCTCTCCGAAGGGGTTATCGCCGATTCCATTTTATCCTCGCTAAGTACGCCAGATAAACCCGTTGGATTTACAACCGGTCAGTTTATTGATAAATACCTGGCGATGCTCGTATATCACTGCTGGCCAGAGATGATCAGATAGAGCCGCGTATATTCGGTTAACGCTTTGCAAGGATAATGCAAAAGGGACAAAGCCGAACTCGGCTCGCTCGGGAACTTATCGATCTCCTCCACACACGCGCTCTTGCGTACACAGTGGCGAAGGACGACAAGGACGTAGGAGAGGACCAAAAATGGGGCTACCGCGGCTACCCTTTTAGGTGCTCCGCTTCGCGTCGTTATTGTTTCGGTGGTGAGTCGGCGCATAAAGTGCCATGGAACAGGAGGGGCTGTCAATTTAGCGCTGTATAGGACGAGAAGCTGAAATTACAGTCTCCTATCTTGTCCCAGCTCTCGCAGCCTTTCCATTCCCCTCTCCCAGTCTCTCTTCTTTGTGCTCCCTCACGGATTTTCGACTCTGCCTGTTGCTTCGGCGCACCGTCGCAGCGTCCGCGCGGATAGCACGCTACAGAAACGCCAAGATGTGCGCCACCTACGCCGCGAGAAGGGAGTATAATCGACGTCGGGCTGCGGCGGCTACCCAGTCCGGCTAATAGGAAAGCCCTGCTATGAAAATACCTCGAATAATTGCCTTGAATCCGGCCGGTGCGGGGCATTATAGTAAATTCAACGAAATGACTCGCGGTCCGGCTCCCTCGGGGTCGAGAGCGCGTTCCATCCGTGTGTAACTTGCGCGGAATAGCCTGCTGCGGCCTCTGCCTGGGTCCCATTCCATCCACCAGCCCTCCTTCTTCTTCCTCTTCCTCCTCTGGAACGGGTGTTCCTCGTCGCCGCGCCGGTCTAAAAGCTCGCCGAAGGATTCCGTGGACGAGAAAATTCCATCGCGGTGGATGCGTTCGTCGCCGCATGGTACAGATGCCCGGGCTCTGCTTTCAGTGGTCGCGCGATAACGATAATCGTCCTGCCGCGCCGTCGAGATTATTGGAAAGCTGTTTGTTCATGGCCGCTTCCGTGCATCTATCAATGCAGCGATCGTTGCTGAGAAAGTTCGTTAAGGGGGGTCGCTGTATGCACTCGCTACCGAAACAAGAACCGGGCACCGATTCTCAGCGAGCAGCAAGCCGCACGCCGTAAAGCAGATGGGACGAGCACGAAGAACACGATGATTACTAAAAGCGCGCACAGAAAGTCCGGTGTTCTCGGTCTCGTAGCAAAGCGTTCTGTACGGCCGACAACACGGTATATCGCTCGTTTTGCGCTTATCTAGACCGGCGCCCGTGTATCAGACGAGCGCATTAGCGCGCCCCGCGGAACCAACCGGCAAAGGGCCCCGCGTCCCTATGCAACAGCCCGAAGGACTGGACGGGACGGGATGGGACGGGACGCGATGGGATGGGTCCCCTGCTAAGGCTCCAGAACCGCTACGGAGCCACGGCAGGGAAAAGGGAGAACGAGAAGGAGGACGAGCGGGCCAAACAATGGCCGCGTATATCATCGTGCCGCCAGCCTGCCGCGGTACGCATAGGCAAATCACCGGTTCCAACCAACACCGGCACCCTTGCGCGTACGTGCGGCACGAGCGTGTGCGTGTCGCCACCGTACCTAACTACCGTTCCGCAGCTTCGTCTACGAGCACGGAATACACGCGAGAGCCGCGCAATGAGGGATGGGAGGGTGCGTTGGCGAACGCGCCGCTTTGTTCTAAGCCCGCTGAAAAATCCTGCGACAGCCTAAACGCGCACCCTGTCCCCGGGAATTTGAGAATTGAATGCATTAACCCTCTCACCCTCTCACGCTGCACGCGCACCGAGACTAAATGGGGGCGCTTTCCATCGGGAAATGGCATCCCTCTGACGATGATCCACGATCGCACCATATTATATAAAATCGATCTTCGCGAACTGTTAAATAATGATTTACATGTTTAAGAGCCCAGGAGCACCCTTTCCCATTATCCGATCCAGCTCACACTTTACACAGATTTTTTTTTAATTATATGGAACTATTCTGGAGGGTGCCTCAAAGAAAATCTTGAAAACAAATTTTACCAAGAGTAAATAAGAGCCACCCGAGTGGACACGAGTTTACGTATGCAGATTGGCCGATAAGTTTTGATTCGTATCTGCATGCGAGTTTCGAGAAATAGCTTAATGTTATTCGTTATACCGAATCTCGGTCAATAATAAAAAAAATATATAAAAAAATTAAGTTAAACATTTTTATTTCAAATGCGCTAAAAACTAAAAAATAATTATTTTCTTGTACTACAACTTCGATGGTGTTTTTTCACTTTAAATAAAATCGTGCAGCTGGATATGTCACAGCAAATCACAAGAAACAGAGGATCGTAGCTGAATAAAATCGTTTAATTAAAAGCAGAGACAGAAACGTTGATAAAAATGCTTGTGCGATTCTGCAGGTAACGTCAGCTTCAGCATTCCGAGCAGCGTGGCCTCGGACAAGTTTGCCGTTTCTACCAGCGGTCTGGTGACTCTTCGCGGACCCCTGAACCGCGAGGAGACCTCCCGCTACTCCGTCCCGATCCTGGCGAGGTCCAGCAAGCTGCTGGACATCAGCACGCTCGAGGTTCTAGTCATGGACGAGAACGACAACAGCCCCGAATTCAGGCCGGGCTCGTGTTACACGCTGGCCGTTCCGGAGAACCAGGAAACTTTTGTGATCCACACGATCGCGGCGGCCGATCTCGACGAGGGCAAGAACGGAGAGATCTACTACAGTATCGTGGGTGAGCCTCTTCGCGATTGCACAGGACGACACTCCCGTTTCATTCACTCCATCATTAAACCATTCACATATTCGTCACTGCTTCTAGGTGGCAATATCGGCGCAAAGTTCATCCTGGATCCCATAACTGGGATGCTGTCGATGTCGAACCTAGACCGCGAAACGGTGTCCAAGTACGCCCTGACGATTTCAGCGAAGGACAAAGGTCGTCCAAGCCTGGAGGCTCGCTGCAACCTGACCGTAATCGTGTTGGACGTGAACGACAATGCTCCCACGTTCGTCCAGAATCAGTACACCGAATCGCGACCGCGCGGGCCGCACCAGAGCCCAGAGTACTCCGGTTTCGGTTTGCCCAACGGTTATCCGTACGCTTCGTCCAACTACCCGTCCAACTATCACCCGAGCAAATACGTGGCGACGATTTCCGAGGACGTGGCGGCTGATTCCAGCGTGATGTCCGTGAGGGCGACGGATCCCGATCAAGGAGTAAACGGGAAGATCACTTACGCGATCGCCGAGGAGACGAGCTGGCTCTTCAGGGTTGACAACCTGACCGGCGTCATTACGACGGCCGGGTGAGTATTCAACGTCGCCTCCACACCTCTCTCCAACGTATCGTAGCAGACCCCTATTTTCCCACTCGACTCACTTTTCTCACCACGCTTATCTGGCCCCGTTGTTCTCTTCCCTTTTGCGCATCCCTTCCCTCGTTTCGCAGCGCCTTCTTTCTTTCGCGAGCCACCACGGCAAACTAATTCCGTTCCGGCGTTAATTACCGCGCGACCTTTATTGCGAGGCCGATTAGGATCGCCGGTGGGGTATTACGCCGGTACAGCGGCGTCATAAAACGAGAGGCAGGCACATGGGAGGAGCGAGCGAAATAAAGAAAAGGTAAAAGCCAGCGCGCGTAAGGGCGAGAGCGGGAGGCGGCGGAGGTGGAACAAGGTGGAGGGTCTAGGAACGTCGTAAAATTATAAAGTCAGTCGATGCGGCTCGCGAACGATGCACCGCGCTCGATTAGCCGATTCCATATGCATAACCCGTCGGCACGGCCAAACGTGTTCTTCCTTCTCGTGTCTCCGTCCAGCGGCCACCGCGCCGCGCGCGAGCGCGCGATTTCTCGTCGTCCACCTCCGCCGTGTCCCTGGCGATTACGCGCGCAATAAACCCGTATCTCGGGACATCGTTAAAGTCCCTTTCTGTGGCTTCCGCCCGTCAAGGCCGATCTCGGTTAATTAATAGACGATCTCGCGGCGAGTCCCGCGAACCTTGACCCCCCCCCCCCGAACAACCCGAGAAATCCATAACCGACGCTTCGAGACAGACGAGACTCGCGTCCCCTTTACTTTGTTCTCCCTGGGGAGCAAAGTTGCCGCGTTCGTTGGCTTGCTCGCTGGAACGAGCAACGTTGTCCGTTCTGGTGTCGTTTTGGATAAAGACGCAACGAACCGTAGGAACGACGCAGGGGCTGGAAGGAGACGAAAAAGGGGAGAAAAGGGGGAAAAGAAAGGAGATCCGCAGGGCGAAGGGTGTCGGTAGCCGCGAGGAGGCACGCAGGGGCGTACTTTTGCCGTGCGACAGCCGTGTGTCATTTCAGCGGGACACCATGTGGCATTTCAATGCATTATTTCAGCCGGCAAAAAGCCTGATATGCAAAACCAGATCCCGGTCGGGCCACTCTTTCGCGATCTCTGTCTCTGCGTCTCTTGCCTCGTCCCTTTCTCCCACCACGGTCCATGGCTGTCTTCCCACCGACTTTTTCTCTCCTCCTCTCCTTCTCTCCTCCTCTGTTCCCGACTGTGTTCGCGCCTGCCGCTCGTTTCTCGTCTGGATCGGTAGCCAGCGAGCATACGACCGTGTCGCGTTGTTGCTGTTATTGTTGCTATTGCTGTTAGCCGGACGGGTGGACCGCGCTCGCCGGCACTCCGCGCCGGGTAGGTGTATCAATGTTCTCCCCTTGTTCGTTCCCAGGACCACCCGGAAGATATACCCCGATCCGCGGGTCGAGAGCCAAGACCAGATCTCACAGGAGATCGAGGCGATAACGAGGCTCGATGCCGACGACGATTCGTTGCCGATAATCTTGCGGATTCGTGTTATTTCGGCTCCTCCGTTTCGGCTTCGTCGCAGGCGACGCGACGCGACGTCGCCGTGACAGGGACAATGATTCCTGACGAGCAGCGGTTCGGGGAATATTATCTGGCATCTCGTGAGAGGCGATTCGTGCCGGCGTAAATGAAAATAGTCGAGCTCGTTTAATCGCACGACAGCGGGGGGCGGTCCGGCGCGGCTCTGTGCAGCGCAGTTGCAGCGCAATGCAGCGCAACTCGGCTCGGTTAAATCGTAAATAACCGCGTCGATCTTGCCCGCTACTGGCGCTCGATTATTATTCCACGCTCGTTAAAGGTTATTACGTGCACGTACGTAGGTACGTGGGTACGTGGGTACGCGCGAAACCCATTATCGGGGGCCCCGCCGGTGCCGCTTATCGGCGGCCCCGCGAATTCGCAGGGTTCGCGTGACTTTTCGCGAGGCCGCTAATAAAGACAAAGTTTGCCGATTCAATAAATTACAGCCGGCCCCTGGTGTTATCGGCCGGTATCTGACGGCGGAATGGAGGAGGGGAAAGAAAAAAAAAACTAGCCACGGCAATTGAATGTTGCTCGTTAAACGGTCGCTTTCAATGGGAACAAATTATGCATTCAAGCCGCGGGTCGTGCGAAAAATTTGCCACGATAGTATAATTAGATTAGAATTAGCTGGCGCGATAAAGACGTTGCTGCGTTCGAGTAGGAAAGCGATACCGGCTAAATAATGGGTACCGGTGAGAACCGACTAAACGGGTGAAAACGAATGCTGAAAAATCCAGCAATGTACATATCGAGGAAAGCTTGAAGGGAGAGAGAGAGAGAGAAAGAGAGAGCGAGAGCGTGAGTCGGAGCGCTAAGTCGATATAGCGATTTCTCGGGGGGTATAGATCACGGCGACGGGAGCGCTAAATTCGCTCGGTGGTAACGGCGAAAAAGCAGCCAACCTCCCCCAGCTTTCGTGCGATTTAAGGCACGAAAGTTGCGGTCGGCGAGCCGCCGCGGAGGATCCGCAGAGTTATGGTAATGGCGGACGTGGATTGCACAAGATCGCCGTGCGCGATTAAGGCTTCCGTCACACAAACAAGCTGCCCGCCGCGGCCGCACCGCCACCTTCCGCTTAAATCCGGCCCCTTCTCCCGATTCGAACAATCGTCTATTGACCGATAAATCAGAATTAAAGATGCATCTGATGCGCGCTCAAACGAGCTCCCAAGTGAACCGTAATTTCCATGCATCGCTAATGTGCCGCGGACAAGAACTACCCTGGGCAACTAAAAATCGCGTTCCTTCAGCCTCCCTCCGTGAATGATTAATAATATTAATAATAATAATGATAATCGTAATAGAACGTCTTTGTTCCACCATTTACAATACAAAACAGTTAGCAATTAGTACCTATATAATTGACGGAATAGACGAGGCTCAGCGTGGCTGCTGTTGTGCCTGACCTGAGACAGATTAGCCTAAGTAGTTTATGCGCGGATGATTGGGTTGGAAAGCTTTGGTGGCATGCTTGAAAGAAGGTAGAGTGGGAAGTGAGCAGATAGCATAGTCACCTATCCTACTCTCGCGGCACGACGAATTCATGAAATCTTATTCCACGATTATTTGTCGCAGACCGTTGGATCGAGAACGCCAAGGCTCCTACAACTTCGTGGTCGTGGCGACGGACAGCGGCAAGTACGAGGCCAGGAGCACGTCGATTCCCGTGGAGATTCGGGTGAGGGACGTGAACGACAATGCCCCGGTGTTCGCCGAGTACCCTTTCCGCGCGAGGGTGTCGATCGGTACCCAGCCAGAGAAGAACATTTTCCGTGTGGTGGCCAGCGACGCCGACGAGGGTCCGAACGGAGAGATCGTCTACTCGTTTCTCCAGGAGCAAGAGAAGCCCAAGTTCAGGATACATCCGAGCACGGGCGCGGTGACCGCGGCGTTATCCTTGTCTCAGGACAACGGCAAGACCTATCACTTGGAGGTACTAGCCAGAGACAAGGGGAACCCTCCTAAAAGCGCGCGAGGCTTGATCGAGCTGCAGGTCGGGGACCTGGCCGACTTGACGCCGGTGCTGAAGTTTCAAAACGAGACGTACGAGGTTGTCGTTCAAGAGAATTCTGCGGCTGGCACAGAGGTGGTCCAGGTGACAGCTGTCCGATCGGATGGCAGGAGGCAGCACGTTTCCTACTCCCTTGGATCGGGCAACGATTTCGGTACGTTCACCATTGACGAGGACACCGGGCTGCTGCGCGTCAGCGATCCCGCGAGACTGGACGCGGAGCTGTGGATCGATTTGAGAGTGAGGCCCACGGAGGAGCAGACGGACGATGGGCGCACGAACTCGTGGGGGAGGTCCCTGGAAGGACAGCTGTCCAAGGAGGAGCCCAGGGAAAGCTCCAAGCACGTTCTCACCGTGGTCGCTAGGACTGCTGGGCCAGACCCTTTGGAAGCCTACGTCAAAGTGGTCGTCAGGGTGTCCGACGTGAACGATAATCCACCCGTGTTCACTCAAACGCAGTACTCTGCTATTGTTCTCGAAGGCAACGTCAAAGGGGACTTTGTCGTCAAGGTAACGCGCGTCCCACGCACCCTTCTACCCAGAAGTACCTACGTGTCCTTTCTAACGCAATTTCTGTTCCTCGATTCCGAGCAGCTTTCTGCCAGTGATGCTGATCAAGGAATGAACAGCAGGATCCTCTACCACATCGTCGACGGCAATCCTGACAACGCCTTCACCATTAGCCCACCGTACAGCGGCGTGGTTCGAACCAACATAGTCCTGGATCGCGAGATCCGCGAAAAGTACAGGCTGACGATCATCGCGACGGACCAGGGTAACCCGCAGCTGACCGGCACGGCCGCTCTCAGCGTCCGAGTGATAGATATCAACGACAATCAGCCGACTTTCCCGGAGCACAGCATCATCTCCGTTTCCGAAGGTACGCTGTCGCGATACGCTCGTTAACGGCGCCGGGACAAACGGCGTCCGCCGTATTCTAAAGAAACGCGTAGCATAAATGCCGTCGAGGCTTAGAAATTAAACGCGCTGGATAATTGCGCCGCTCGTATAGTCCAATTACAGCGTTTGTTCTCCTTAATGTGCGGTGGAAACGAAGGTTAACCGGCGATTATTAGCTAGACTATCCGCGATCGTGCGTAAAGAAGTTACGAGCGGACGCGAAATCGTGCACGCCTCCTTGTATTTCATCGCTTAGTGTCGCTTCCAATTAGCCCGATCGCGACGGGCCTCGCAATCGTCAGACGATCTTGTTCCGACGCCTAATTGGCCTTCTTATGAAAAGCTCAGTGAAAGGAACAGATTTTTTGCGAAGGGGGAAGATGATTCGTTTCGATTCGAGTAGAAATGCTGCCCAGTGGAGACTCTTTCGCGGTCCCTGCACCGGTGGATAGGCTCAGCTACCCCGGGATCACCAGCTACCGTCCCGAGGACACGCTTCGGGGGATAGAGCGCCCATGGAGCAAGCCCCAGGCTCTGGGGTATCGGTAGAGAGCCGCGGATAGGATTTCACTAACGTCGCGTGCGCATCTACTCGTCCTGGTTTCCTCGAAATCTAGTGGATGCCACGGCAGATAAATTTGTTCCGAGAGCGCCCACGCGAACGAGGAAAGAGACGTTTCTGCGTGGCAAAGTGAAGCACGAGGATCCGTTAGGAGATCGAGCGAGGCGCGAAACGGCCGGAGAAAGAGACGAGTGGACGTAAAGGTCGAAAGGGGAACGAGAAAAGTAGAAAGGAAGAAGAACAGAACACGCGTAGGGCCAATGGAGAGAAAGAGAGAGAGAGAGAGAGAGGGGGGGAGAGGTGAGCTGCCGAGGTGGGAGTGAATACTACTCTCGATGTATAAAGTTAAGTGGCAAAGGATTTATGCAGGCATTAAAGTCCAACTGTTCGGAACAATTTGCATAACTTAGGGGAGGTTACGAATGCCCGTACCGTTCGGGTACACTGCACGCTCTCTTTCTCTCTCCCTCTGTCGTTTTGACCTTATTCCCGTGGTTCTTTCGTCCTGCTCGGTTCCTCATATTGTTCCCCCATTGACAGATACGATTCAATGGAGCGGTGCCGGGCGAAGGTGGCCTCGCATTTGACGCGCAAGGGCCAGCGTCGCGCTGCTACTGTCCTCCTCCAAGTGCACGCTTGCTCGTGCACAGGAAGTAGAGGGTAGAGTTAGATGACGCGTGATAAAAAATCTGTGGCAGTTGAAAGCGCGAGTTTGGTTGAAATTTTGGGCGGTAAGGTTCTTTGACTGCTCATGTAGCAGGGTTTTTTTCTACGTGCTGTACTCTGGACTTCGGTCCACGAGACTTCAAACACGCTTCATTTAATTTACATTGCGAGACTTCGTCTTACTGTCCCTCTCATCTTGCCGCACTTCTCGTTCACTTCTTCTTCATCCCGTTGCTCTTTTTCTTCACTACCACTCCTCCTCCTTCGCCCTCTCTTTCTTCTTGTCCTTTCCCTGGCGTCGCCTGCTCTTCTGCTTCTTATTGTAAACTTCTAAGAACGTTCAACACGAAAGGCCGCGTGCCCGCGCGGCAACAGAGTAACGCGAGATCGCTATCTAATTTGTATCACCATAAAACTTCAACCCCGGCGCAAACGAGACTGCTACCACTTCTATTCCCCGATGCACCGCTCGATAGAATTTATTTAATACCGCGGCCGCGCTACGTGTGCCGGGGATCCAGGATCGCGCCAGCATTCTCGAGCACCTGCCGCCGCGGAATTTCGTGGTCCTTTGACAGACCTACGAAAGCTGAATTCGGCTGGATTAACCCATTACGTATCTCCTCCATACACTTCCGATACGATGCATCGCGAGTGAGCGGAGCGAGTTGCACGAAGAAGAAACTGAATAGCAAACAGTGTCGTTGATCCCCGACCGGTCGATCGAACGCATCGTTATTCGGCTGAGCCGTGCAGCAGTGAAAAACGATCCCGGGTTCGCGACCGCTCATATTTTAGCGAAGCGCACAGTAATTGTTTTTAATTATCCCGGTGGACGCGGCGTATATAATTATCGTTCGGCCTAAAACGAGAGGTGCGGTTTGCCGATGTTTGATAGCCCCACGCCTTTGTTCCTGAAGGGGCTTCCCGCGTACACATAGCCGCGTGCCCTCTACACACGCGCGTACGTCCGAAGGAGGATTTAATCGACAGCATCGATCGAATCGGTTCCGAAACTGGCACTGACACGAGAAACCGAGACAATGGTAGACCACCGACGAGCGGATTTTCCGTACATGGAGCACACCGCCGTCTCGTACTCGATCCGCTAGTGCCCGAGACCTCCGGTAATCAGAATTAACTCGATATAACTTACGAAGATCGAGTGGACCCCGATGGGAATTTATTATTTCGCTGTTGGCGCGTTTCTTCGGCATTCGCCTCGTTCTGTAGGCGCTCCGTTCCAGTTCTGCAAACCGGAGCGGGAAAGCGGAAGGTGCGGCTAGCTCACGGGCCGAGGATCATCCAGATAGAGAGATCGTTGTCTTGGCTTCCGAGCCGGAGGAACGGTACCGGAACCGGAACCGGAGCCATAGGGGCACAGGGTGGGCAGAGGCCACGTGTTCGCTCAGGGACGCGGCCACTCTCGAAACCGATTCGCACGACTTTAACGATCGCCCGCGAAATTTACGAGCAAACGTGGCCGCGTGCCAGCTAGTCTCCGAACCCGTGCGGCCGCGCACCGTGCCACCGCCGCGAAATATGTAATTCTCTTATGTTGGCTCCGATCATCGCGCACGAAACTGCCCCCGCGTGTTTCCCCGCGGTAAGCGTAATCCTCCCTGCTCGACGAAGCGATCAGGGTGACGATGCTGGCAGATTTTCGACTTCGTCCTGGGCCTCGGTTTTCGATATCCCGGCTCGGCTACCGTGCTACCGAGGGGCAGATAGCTCTCTCTGTCTCGTAATTTGCTCGCGGCACGCTCGAGATTATCGCCTACGATGCGCGCGGACCCGAATCCTCCGAGGGATTCGCTCAGCCTCTCCTCGGCACACGAGCGAGATAAAACGGGCCGATAGTAGGGGATTCAATGCATTTTAAACGCGACTCCCCCGAAGTGTGTTTAAGTTCGCGGAAGGGCTCGCCTCGATCCGGGAGCTGCGACGCGCCGCTCTATATTGTATGTATCGCGGATGATCGCCAGCCGGTGACAAAGTGGCTTCGGGCCCGAGGACAAAAAGACGTAGAGGGAAGGGACCGGGGAGCATAACGACGCCATTCATCAGTAACAACGGTGTCTGGCATTGTGCGACGATAAAGAGACGGCGGTTCAATGTCGCGGTTAAACGGTTCATCAGGAGCGGAGCGTGTTCCGTTTCTGATCCAGCGATCTTTCATTTACCTGCGATGAAAGCGTCGTGTGTTCCGCTGGGTGGCTGACGTCAGCGGATGGTCTCTAGCCTGCGTAGGCGAATTGGACTTTGCGAGCGCGAGATTGGAGGAGGTATTAATGTGTGACTACGTTTGACGCAGGTACAGCGGTCGGGACGGTGTTAACGACCATGACGGCCAACGACGTGGACAGTTCCCCGGCTCTGACCTACCGATTCGGTAACGTGACCAGCCCGGGCCCCTTCAGCATCGACAGGTACGGAGGCAAGGTCGTTCTTCGGAGACGCCTGGACGCTGAATCGCGGTCGGAATATAGCCTGCAAGTGATAGCCAGCGATGGGATGCACGAGGCAACGACGGACTTGATCGTTCGTGTTGCGGACCTCAACGATAACGCGCCTCGATTCCAGCAGTCCGCGTACATCGCCACCTTGCCGGGTGAGTAATTCGGCCAGAAACTTCTGTGAATCCGTGGGCCGTTATCGCGCCTCTCCGGCGGAGATAACACTTTTCACCGAGGGAACGTAGATAATCGTTAGGGGAGTCTATTCGATCGGTATTTCATTGAGGAGATGGTTGCGAAAGGGAGAGAGTAAGAGAGAGAGCGAGAGTGAGAGAGAGAGACTTGGAGAGGGACTGTGGACCCCGAGGCAAGTCCCTCGGCGCGAAATAAACGCGAGTTTAAAAACTGGTTTTTAGTAGACACGCGTTGTCCTGTTGCCCGTGTTCCAAACTCGAATTGACACCGCGCCGAGATAAAGCGCGGGAAAGAGAGGGAAAGAGAAGTAAAGAGAGCGGTAGGGTCCAAGGGGCGAAAAGGATGAAAAAGAGTGCAGGATGAAAGATAGAGTGGGGTGCGAAGGGAGGGGTCGATGAAAAGCTAGCTGCTCGATCGCTGAAGGGAGCAGCGACCAAGGGGAAGGAGAAAAGGGAGAGACGGATGAAAAGGGACGGCAGAGATGGCACGGGAAGAGGGTGACGAGGGAGAGAGCAGGGGACGAGGAGAATTGCGAACGCCTCGCACATAAATAAACGCGAGGACACCGTTTGCGAGGCAACCGAAAAGCCGCCTTCGCTGCAACCGCCGGCCGAGATCGCCGGCTTCGAGGACTCTCGAAACTTATTAAAAATACATAGGCCCGCGCCTAATGGTGCATTTGGGTGGGCGGTAGAGGGGCGCCGGGGGAGGGTGGATTGGCAGGAGGTGGACGTGGACGTGGAAAGAGTTGAAAGGGGGAGAGGGAGCTCCCACGGCGACGGCGACGGCCTCGCGAATTTGCATCTCCCTCTTTCCGTCTCTTCTCCATCTTCGCCGCGTGGATTCGTGAAAACGGACCGAACGGGAGAGCCGAGGAAATCGATTGCGCCAAGTTAAGCGATAACGATGCTATTTAGTACCTAGGCCAGGGGGTGGGTTATCGGTGAATTTACGACGAGGGGCTAATTTTCCTCGGAGGCACTTGGGTGTTTTCAATTTCGCCCCGACGCGACGCGACGCACTTATGTATATGGGGACGCGGTGGCGGATCGTTTATATCGCGATCAACGAACAAGCGGGACGATTTAATCTGGCGATTATCAAAATCGTATTAAGGTGTCTCGGGAAGGCAGGATATATTCTGGAAAGAAGGAGGGGGATTAATCGCGGGGCTTCCTCCCTGCGAAGTTAAGTTCTGTGAAGTTTTGTGAAGTGCAGCGAAGCCCCATGAAAAACTTCAAAAAAGTATAAAAATTACGCCAAGTACATGAAATCAAATAAATCACAAAAAATAGAAGATAATAATAAGTAAAACAAAAAAATATGTGAAATCAAAATGAGCTGCAAGTACATAAAGGTGCTTTCAGTCAAATACTTGGCCTGGCGAGGCAAGGTCAAGGTGCGGATGAATAAGAATTATTTAAAAACGCAAAATAATGAAAGTGTACTCATATTGTCAGAGTTTTAAATTGACAAATTATCTGAAAGCCCGCGAGAGTATGAGTATTGATGATCTAAGAATAACTTGCCTCGCCAGGTCAAGTATTTGATCTGTAAATATATAAAATAAAATATCTGTAAATATATTAAAAATACATTTTTTAGTTAGAACTTAACGTAAAACTTATTATATAGAAATAGAGTGGCCCGTTGCTATAGTAAGTGTAGAGACTACAAAATCTATCCGAAGAAGGTGAGAGCATATGGAAGAAAGTCTTGTTGCAGGAAATTTAAATGTTAAGGGTAATAATTCAGCAAAAATGAACTAAGAGATCCAACATTTTTAACGCACATTTTATTGGTGTTGGAATAAAATTAATTTAGTATGTTTATTGGTGAATTGAAATATTATTAATGGGAAACTAATAAAATCAATGAATAGCGTGGCTATTACTGTGGATTTTAAAGTATTACGAATGTCTTTCACAAAAGTTTCAATTGAAAAGTATCAAGGGAGACGCGTATTCAGCGTACTATGTCCACTAATGCGACTTGCTCCACATTGCTAAATTTAAATAAACTAAATTTTGTCCATTTACCTTATTTGACAAATTTCCAGAAACTTGTGCGAAAGAAGATGCTTCTCTATCTATCTAATCTATTTAATAACCTCTCCGGACAACCTCAAAGCCTGTGCGTCCCCTTCATTTCTATGTATATAAGCAAGCTTTACATAGAAACTCTAAATTAATAATAATAGTTTGCTGGTATAAAAATATATCTAACAATCTAAATACAATTTGTTACAATATATTATTTTGTACATGCATGATACAAATTTTCAGAAATTTATGCGAAAGATCTCTGTCGAATAGAACCTTCTCCGTACAATTTCCAAGCTGCGACTACATAAAAAGTATATTAAAAACGTTTGACGACTTACCTTGTTAATTGAGACAATAATTCAGTGTCCTAATGTGGTGTAAAAACTCGTGACATTTCAAATTTGGGCAACTTCACAGGTTTCACACTTCGTAGGTTATGAGTGATTCACACTTGGCAGGTTATAATTCAATAGTATAGGTAAACATGTGTTAGTCTCCCTTTTGGGTGAAGGTGAGCGTGTAACGCGTATACGTATCATCTTGACGAAAGTTGACGAAATTGAAGGAGAAGAAGAAAACTTACCGTTTCTGACAGATCCATGACACTATATTACGATATCTCTGACATGCGTGGACCGATTTTAATGAATTTGGTCTTGATCGAAAGCTTATATTCGGTTTACACGAGAAAAATGCCTTTGAATTTAGGAAATATTGCAGGCTTGATGAGATATTAACGAATCAAGTTTCAGGTTAGGTTGGAATAGCCGGGCGACGAGTAAAGACACACGGCAGCGACAGTCGACGTATACAGGGTGTCTTTCCATGTACTTGGCGTCGAGACGCTACCGCGTCTCTAGATTCGTCCCACCGAGGCGTTCGGATACGCGAACACGCATACTCCACGGCCACGGTCATACGCACCTCGCAATAATTATAGAGTACCTGTCACTTCTCGGTTATGATCCCCCCCGAGCTCGCCCTACCTCCTCGCCACGGACATCCCCAAAGGGCTGCGCGTCCGTAAAGTTTTATTTCAGCTTCTCCACCTCTCTGCCCTTCCATCATCCTCTCTCGTTCCCTCCGCAGAGGGCTCTTTGTCTTCGTTCCCCGCTTTGGGTCCGAGGTTGGCACATTAATGCCGAGTTATCCGACGATTTGAAACGCATCGAAATGATTTTTGTACGGTGCAGCGAAGCTGGGCCCAACGGCTCGGCCGAGCGATTTATATAACTGGTTATTATTTCATACTTCCGTTCAGGCCGATGTCAGGACGGCTTATCCTCCTCCTTTACCAAGAAAAGAAAGAACCGGAGGTGGTGGCGGTGGTGATGCTGCTCGAGGACGTACCACCCGACAAAAAGAGGTGGAGGGTACTTGACCTCGCGCCCGTGATCCCTCGATCTTTGTCCCAGGCCCTCCTCGAGTACTCTCTCGCGAATCGATAGTAGCTAGCCACTTGCCCTTCCAGCGCATCCCTTTTCCTGCCGCCTAAAATCTAACTCTCTATATCACCTTCCCTTCGCTTTCTGCGCAGAGGGACGCGGCGATCTGCAAGAAATCCTGACGGTGAACGCCACCGACGACGACCTCACGGAGGATAACAGCCGGGTCCGATATTATCTGCTGAAGGCTACCAAGGGCTTCTCGGTGCATCCCGTGACCGGTGTTCTGACGGTTAATCGTACCGCGATACCGAGACCCCTGCCCAAAGAGATGGAGCTGGCCGTCGTGGCGGAAGATTACGGCAAACCACCGGCGTCGTCCATCTGCTCGGTCGTGGTGCGATTGAGCAGCTTGAAGAGCGCCCTGCCTGGCAAAGAGTACAAGATAACCGCCAAGGAAAATTCCCTCAGAGGAACCACGCTCATGAGACTGTCCGACGTGGACCTGTTGGACGGTTCCATCGTCGCCGGCGACGACAGCGGAACGTTCGAAGTGTCCAGGGGAAAATTGATTCTCTCCAAAGCGCTCGACAGAGAAACGAAAGACAGGTAAGAACGGCTCCTTTAACCCACAGACGTTCCTCATTTAACGAACTGAATCTGTCCCTCGGTTTCGAATTGACACAGCGGTATAAGGTCGATGAAATGACAAGGTAAACAGTTATTTATGAATACTTATTTCTTCAAATTGATGAGTTAACATTTACATCTTTGATTTTTCACAACTTTCGCATAAAATAAAAAGATGCGCAGGACATACTGCTTGCCTATAAGAATCACAAATAATAGAACAGTATAACTTACTACGGGAAAACTGTGTGAAATTAACGCGAGGGACGGATGAGGGTTAAAAAGATCGACGAGTAGAAAGGCTTCGTTCGTTACTACTTAACGGTGGCACTAATGTTTCAGGTATGTTCTGCGACTTGGCTCGAAGAACGAGAACATGACGACCGGGTCGTTAGTGGGAGACGAGCCTGTCACGGTGATCGTGACGGTGGAGGACGTGAACGATAATTACCCACGGTTCTTGGAGGAGCTTCATCAAGTGTCGATCAAGGAGAACGCAGTCCGTGGGACGGTAGTCGCGACGCTGCGCGCCAAAGACGACGACCTGGCTGGAAGCGCAGCCGCCAACTTGGTGTACGAGATCACCTCTGGGAACGACGCTGGCCTCTTCCGCGTGGAGAAAACCACCGGCGCGGTGCTGGTGAACGCGACCCTCGACTGCGACCTGGAGCCGGAGATCTACAATCTCGTGGTGATGGCCTGCGACAGCGACCCGGTCTCTCCTCTCTGTGCGCTGGCCAGGCTCAGGATTCGTCTCGAGGATGTCAACGATAACTCCCCTAAATTCCCAGTGTCGGAGTACTTGGAGTTCGTCGGGGAGAACGAACCTATCGGGACCACCGTCTTCTCGGCCCGTGCCTCGGACTTGGATCGCGGGATCTTCGGATCCTTGAATTACTCTATAGTCTCCGCTGCCGCGACAGGCTTCTCCGACATCGATGACAGCTGGAAGCTGTTCGCCGTGGACGGGAAGTCCGGCACAGTGACGACGCGCGCAGTTTTCGATTACGAGCTGCGTAATCGGTACGCCTTCACTTTGCGAGCCACCGACACCGGCGGCCGAACCGCCGCCGTGAGAGTCAGGGTGGAAATCGAGTCCAGGGACGAGTTTTACCCTCAGTTCACAGAGAGAATGTACAGATTTGGGATGAAAAGCGGAGCTCAGGTGCTCCCTGGAACAGTGATTGGGCATGTGACGGCGACGGATCGCGATAAGGGACCTGACGGTCGGGTCGTCTATCAGCTGACTTCTCAGCACCCTTACTTCAAGCTGAATCGCACCACGGGCGCGCTGATCGTGAAGCAGAAGTTGATTCACATCGACATGGACGTGGAAGAGTCGTCGCGGCTGGTGGTCAGCGCTAGCTCCGGTAGGCAGGGTTCTTTATCGAACATGACGGTGGTGGAAATCACTTTGACGGACGATAACGATGTAAACGAAGCAAGAGGCGCCACGGCTTTGGCCACCCCGACAGACATCGGCTCCAACATGGCTGTGGCTGCAACCGGAGGCTTAGCAGACTGGGCCTTGGGTCTGCTGATCGCTCTCCTCCTGTTGGTCATCGCTTTCGGAGCCACTTTCTTGTATCTACATCTCCGAAACCGAAGGCACAAGAAACCCGGGTCGAAGCCGGGTCTGAACGGGGAGAGCAACGCCACCGCCTCGAACAGCTATGTGGATCCAAGCGCTTTCGACACCATTCCTATCAGAAACGTGACTGGAGTTGGTACAGCGGGCAACGGGGGTTCGGGGAATGTTAACGGCGCGGGGGGTGCCGCTTCCTGTCAATTCGCGCCCCCAAAGTACGACGAGATACCACCGTACGGTACCTCCGGCCAATCCGGACAGCAGCAGGCCACTTCTGAATTATCTGGCAGCGATCAGTCCGGATCATCGGGCAGAGGCTCGGCCGAGGATGACGGAGAGGACGAGGAGATTCGGATGATCAACGAGGGCCAGCAGACTGGGGACTCTGCGAGCGATCTGTCGGTCCACAACACTCAGGAATACTTAGCCAGGTTGGGTATCGTCGACCCTCCAGCTGGCACACCGAGAAGACCACCCGAAGCCCTGCCTCTCGATAGTTTACATTTGTTCGAGGACGAGGCTGCCACGGAAGCGGACATCGCTACATTGATCTACGGAAAGATCGGCGAACCTGGAAGACCGATGTCGGGGTTGGAAGTTCCTGGGGGGCCGTCCATGAACGGTTCTTTAAGCTCCATCGTGCACAGCGAGGAGGAGCTGACGGGATCGTACAACTGGGACTACCTCCTCGACTGGGGACCTCACTATCAGCCCCTGGCCCACGTGTTCAGCGAAATCGCCAGGTTGAAAGACGACGCTGCGAGCGTTCAAAGCGGAAACTCGGGAAGCAGTGGCAAGACCAAGTCTGTACATAAAGCTCCACCTCCGCCGTTGCTCACTTCCGTTGCTCCGAGATCGTTGGCGGCTCCCGCGCTGGCCAGGGGCATACTACCCAGGTCACCGATCAGCCACGATGCATCCACGTTCCCCTCGGCAGCCCTCAGCCCGAGCTTCTCTCCGTCCTTGTCCCCTCTCGCCACCAGAAGCCCCAGCATCAGCCCTTTAGTGCCGCCTGCCACACAGAGGTCCAGCCAAGGCGCCAACAGGGGGATTCCAGTTACCGACGCCGAGCTGAGGATCTGAGGACACTTCGAAATCATCGTCGCGTTGCGTCAGGTGTTAGTATTAGTCACGCAAAGCCTTGAAATCCGCGCGCAATGTGTCGAGAAGGATGGGCTCGCGCCAACTCGATGTTGCACGGCTCCAGTGCGCGGTGTGTATAAAATAGAGACTCTAAGTTGACTGACCTTCGATGGGATCCTCGAAGGCGCCATGGTGCAAATATTTTATTCCGCTCGTGATAAGCAAGCGCTCCTTTTTTTCGCGCGTATCCGTAGTATCGAAATGAATTTTTGTAGATAATCTTATCTTGCTGCGAGGCAACCGAGGCGCGAAATGTACTTAAGCGTATCGTCGGCGAAAAGGAGGCGATTGCACCGATATTCCTCTATGATGATATTACTTCTCTTTTTGTACTATACGACTGTAACTTGCCGCTTCGATCGTCGATAGCCGATCGATCGATGGTCGATGAAATACTCGATTCCTTGTAAATAAGTGACGCCCGGCGCGGGCGCTTAGCTACTAATTGTAAGTGATCGTGTAAATAATACTGTTACGAATGGACGAAATAAGGGACGATTTCGCCTTATAATCAAAACGATAGACTGCCTTTGCGCGGGGTGAATTCGATGCCGACCCCCACGCTCGCGGAAAGCCGCGGATGTACAGTGACCTAATCTCTCGAGGAACCGAGGTGAATCCAGTCCACCTCTCGAATAAACGTTTCCCCGTGCATGGGGGGGCGGCGTCGGGTAGATAATGCGCGGCCACGAGCGGACCGACTCGTTCCGGGAATTCGCGGTGGCGCAACTACAGATGCGCCCTTTAATTTCCCTCATCTAATGTTTACTTCGCGTTCGTCTGCCGAATGAAATCTCGATGTAACGGTAGACGTAACTTCAGCCAGGTATATATATATATATATATATATATATATATATATATATATATATATATAAATATACGTGAACGCTAGGAAATAGATATGTCATATTTTGTATAAAAAGAAACAACACTTTGTACAAAGACTCTCCTGTGAGCCAAGGATCCACGTCACGGTGGATCTTAAATAAATGAATTTTTTAGGAAACTATGATTCTCGTGTTCTCACGTCCTTTATTACTTTCCTGTGGTAGGAAGATGGGGTTGAGCGAGGAGCAGGGGTAGTTGGAAGAAAGCACAACGCTTAATCTCGTATAAACCTGCATCTTGTTATAGAACACGTTGAGCCTTATAAGTATATTCACACATAGTCTTTCAAGTATCTCGATAAATTCTTTCTCTATTCTCCCCTCCAGCTTGCTAGGCTATAAACAAAGCACTTTATCGGTCACTGTTCGAAGGTAAAATAAAGCCGGTGTCGCGCAATACGGTGTGGCACGAGAAAACTTCAACGTGAACAGCTTTCGGTTGCAACCCAATAAGTTGGAAAGCAAACGGCGAAGCAGGATCGTACAACGGAAATAACGTTCGGGCTTGGAAATCAACGCGAATCATTCGGGGGGGTTAAACGACGCACTACAAAGCTCTATTTTATCCAGTTAATTCCTATTAGACTCTAACATATGAAATGTCCGACTTTCATGTATCGATCTTCTAAACCTTTCTTATTTCAATAAATACCTTTGCCTACGTATCATTTTAAAGCCGCGAATTTTCGGTTTCCGATCCGATCTTCATTTCTTTTGCTTATGTATCTAAGCAGTTTCTTCTTCGTGGTATTGTGCTAAACTCGAAACGATGCGCCAGAAATTATGCCATTTCTCCTTCGCGACAATCACACGTTTCAATGACGCTATTAATCACGCGATTAATAGTGTAGAAGCTGAATGAATGAAACTTTACCTCACCCGCCATATCCTCCTGCCCTGTCGCCAACGGATTATCATTTCTTTAAACACCTCGATCATCTCCTGAGCCGAGAAGCTTTTGTAAATCAAGCAACTGGTGGAAATGCCATGAAAGAATTTCTTGATACCGGAACTCCGAACTTTTGTACAAATGGAATCGCGAAACTCGGAACTAAATGGAGAAGATGCGTGTATCGCGATGGTTCTTATTTTGATGAATAAAATTTAATAGAAAACAAGCTATGCGGACTTAAAGTCGTCGTTAAACATCGGACATTTCATCTGTTACGACCTAATACATTTAAACAGTCTCTACGGTAGAACACGTATCGACCTACGTACCTAGTGCCTAGAGTCAGTGAATTCTCCTCGTAATTCTCCTATAATGTTACACGTATGTAGTATTTATATTAAAACGACATATTGAAATGGCATGTCCAGTCTTGAGGCTGCCCGTCAAAGAGCGCTATCTGATCTTCTCCTTCGTTCGTCCGTACTTTGGATTCGAAACAGGGGACTGTGTCTCGAGACTTAAATTAATCTATGAGGGAGAACGTTAATTGTGAGTGGCGCACAGAGGCGGGATAATAAACGCAGTGACCTCGGCAGGTGGACGCGACCAACGTTACTTTCTGACACACGGTTCGGCCGCCGCGAGGTTCACCGAAAACTCTGCGCACCGAGCTGCTGTGGTTGTCAATGGTCTGAGAGTTCAGTTGAATGTGAACAGTTACAAGCTAAAGGAACCTACATTAAATGCGTCAAACGTGTCATTGATCACAACATCCCTAAATCTACTTGTCCCTGGTCGAATACGGACCGCAGAACATGTTTCTACGTCATTGCCAACAATCGATCCGGATCGAACGTCGTAGGGACGATGACCGAACGTCACGAACTGTTCGTGGTGCCGCGCAACGTTTCGCTCGTTGCCTGACAATGGAGAGACCTAAGTAGTTGACAGTCGAATGTCTACGTATCGATGGGAAAAATTCTTGTGGCAGTACAATGATCGATCACCAAAATTATTGTTCGGGCGATGAGCCAATGCTGTCGTGAGATCGATAAATCAGGGAGCTTCTTCTACTTTCACGGCGGCACGTTTGAGTGCCGCGTTCAAAATAAGGCACCACATTCGACGCTGTTTTTGCGCGCTCGATCGCTGAGACGATCGTTAAATGTTCGGGAGTGCAATCGAATCGGTGATCTCTCGATTTATTCCAAGTATTCACTCGAAGAAGCCACTACAAAAGCTGAATAACACTTCCGTTATTGCTACGCCTTCGAGGTACTCGTGTAGTTTACACCTCTTGATATTGACTTTGGGTTTGATATTCGGTATTCATCCTGTCGCCCCGTTTCGAGGCCAGATGCTCTTGTCGTGGATATTACAGCGAGAGCGCATCCCGTGACGCTCGCAGATCGTGATGGGTCGTCTCATCGACTGTAGAAAAGACAATGTGATAAAAAGGTGGCACCCGCGCCCACAATGTACCCTTTCTTTGATCCTCGTTGAAACGCAACTTTCACTCGGCTATGCCGCGAAGAAAGCGCGCGTTCGTTAACAATACGCTCGACGATATTTTATAACTAAAATCCGGATGAACCACTGGTCAGACTGTCTCCTCCGTAACGCTCCTGGGGATCTGCAACACGCTGATGCTGAAACGAAACAATAGGATTGAGGGGCGACGTCTTCGACGCCAACGTCGATTCGAGAAGCAGCAGTTTTAACAAGCGGGAGATGATGATCGCATTGGGCGGAGTAAATCGATCGGCGAGATGATTGATCAAGCGTTCCGACCAGTCTCGAATGACACACGTTGCTATATTTGACAATGAGCGGTGAACGTCCGTGCTTGATGGCCGTAAGGTTGCAGGTCGCAAGTGCCGGGCAAGAGTCGATACAGCGATACGAATCTAGGAACCGTCGATTCGACAGCGGTATGAATTTTAGAAACTTAAATTTTAAATACAGGCGCTTCTGCAAGCGTCGCCGTTTGATTACCGTTGCAAAACGAGCCCACGGTCGAGGAACTCGGCTGACGCAGCCTCATCACTCGCTGGACCGTGCCGCGTAAACAGACGATAGTCGAGAGAAGCAGCACTGGTTTGCCGGTAAGTTAAATGCGTTCCCTTTCCCCCCCGACGCCACGCTCGATTTATCGTGCCATGCACCCTTAAGGTCATTGTGCGGCCATTTGCACAATGCCAGTACGAAAGTTCGTTCTGTTCCTTGCATGAATCACTCGGCTGGTACGCTACATTTGCGATTGATTGGTTATTTATGCGCTATGCGGTACAATGATCTACGGCTTCTAGGTCAGAGCGGCACGATTCTCGCTGCACGAACGGTCGACCGTAAATCGCGGGGGATACGCTTAATAATTACGCGGCCGGTTATAAAAAGAACGCGCACGGGTGAAGCTCGTGGGCGGACGCGGTTACGTTTCGCCCCGAATGAGCAGCTCGCTCCTTAAGTTACTCGGACGATGATCGATATAATTGACGCGGGTCATTGATTATCGTGGGGGAGGAGGGAGGGTTTCGACTGTATCCAGCGGCCAGAGAATTGAAAGATGATGCACGAAAACAAGGAAACGAAGAAGCTCCTCCGCGCACGATGAAAGAAGCCTGCCGTGAATCATTTATAAATGCCAACGAATCGACCCGAGCAGCCGTTTGCGATTGCCGAGCTAATCGGCCCCTTCGGACGTAGCGAGGTAGAATAAAAGACGATAGCGAAAACCAGGATGATTGCACGCGATCGTTTGTGATCGTACAAAGTGATAGCCTAGCCCTACCAACAAGCTTGTTTACTTGGCGATGCCGGCTATCCTCGTGTCGTCCTGCATCTCGACTACGATGGTGTCAGGATCAGGTACTCTGTTGGCGGAGATGCATCCGTTTGCGATGGTCGTCGGCAGAACGGTCTCCGACTGAAAAGTTAGTCGCGCATCAGCCGCTGGCGTTTTAACCCTTACCGTCTCGGCCTGCTATTGTCGTACCTGATAGGCTGCCGCGTCCAGAGCCATCAGTTCCTTCTTCGACAGCTGCTCGACTACCGCAGCCGCGTAACAATCTCCCAGCATGTTGTTGGTGGTGCGTATGCGGTCCCTAGATTGGTACAGACGTAAGCATGACGTATGGCGATCCGAAGATCACCTATCATCTGTTATTCCTCGCAGAACGATACGTACACGAACCAGTCGATGGTGAATAACAACGAGACGTTGTAAACGGGGGCGTCGATGGCGCTTAAGACGACAAGAAGTAGAACGAGGGCGGCGCTTGGAACTGAAGCCGACGACACGGAGGCGGCCGTGGACGTTAAACTTGAAGAAGAAACGTTCCAGCGTTACGCGCATGCCCCGGCTGAATGGCTATTGGATCGGAAGCTATTAGAATGGACTTGCTCACATGACAGTTATAATCTCGCCGAAGCCGAGAACGATACCGTGCATCTGCGCGATGAATATGCTGGCCACGGCGACGAACAGAGCCGTGCCGTCCATGTTAATGTTGCAGCCGATCGGCAGAACGAACCTGGTCACTCGGGGATCGACTCTGAGCTTGTCCGTCATCAGGCGGAACGTGACCGGGAGCGCAGCAGCCCTGTACAAAGCTGCGTTAGGAATGATCGGGCGACGCACGGTTCGATTGATATAGAAGTATCATTTCTGCGCGCTTCCTTTGCTGGTGCCCACGGCGGAGGGGTCATTCTGGCGGAAGGTCGTCTAACAAACTCTCGCAAAACTTCGCTGGTTATTACGTGATTCTGAATGATAAACGATTGCAACGAGTTGGATCAGCGCGGATCAAAGGATAGAAGAAGGCTGACGAGTTACGCGCTAAAACCCAATTGCTAGAGCACACAGAGGTGACGCACGCAAGTTCTATCGACGGAAATGCTCGGAGAAGCTATTGACCAGAATGACCGCAAGACGAACTGAAAATCGAACCAGGGGTTAATCGGGTGGACGTGCTGTCGCAGGTGATCGCCCCGTGGTGTCTGGCAGTCGGCCTAACTCTGTAACAGACAATCGTAGGTACCTTCATGTTGCGGCCATCGATTACTTACCAGGCCCACCCTCGATCTCTGAACCACCTGCAAAAGGCCGCGTGCAGCGCGTGTTCTAATACATCATCATGATATTCATACAGTCTCTGTTCAGATACACTAAGAGCTGTTTCTCTCAGTCACAGTGTACGCACAGTTGTGTACGCTCTCTTCTGGAAAAAGTTAATCCACATAGAAAACAAGTTGAATTAGATATTTGCGTGGCAGGACGTTACAACGATCTCGAGCACCGCGACGATGGGACGGAAAAGGTTCGACGCGTCACATTCAAGGAACAATCGGGTTACTTGATCGTTTGCTCAAGTACGAATGCTTCTCTGTCCCACGATGCATCGAAAGGGGACGGGCAGGATACGAACGTGAACAGAATGAAAGGGAAATTCGAGGGACGACTGGGGTCGGAGGGGCGGAAGCGGGTATGGTGAAAGGGGAGCACGGATGTCTGGTGAATAGCGATGGATAAACTGAAAAAATGATCGTTGCTTCGCGTGATCCGCAACAATGAATAGTCAAAGAAAGAAAACGATCGTAGTTCAGCAGTTCTGGCCAGTGATGGACGTCGCCGTCAAACCTGGAAGAGTGGGCTCGACGCGAGCAAACAATATTTTTTTCAGTTTCCCTTTCTTACATGGAAAATGCTTAAATAGTAACATTGTTCGGCGCGGAAACCTCGTTCGGCCGTATCTTCCTCCTCCACCCTATGTGTATATTCCTGGTGACGAAAAGATGGAAGATTCGGATAGCTAATGGCCTCGAAGGCTTCCGCGCCGATAACCAGTCCAGGTGACACGGAGTCAGCTGATTTCCGGCTCAAGAGACACTGACAAAATCATCCTGTCCTACGTGCGTTTCTGCACTTATGCGTGTCCTTCCCACCTTTGCTTTTATATGTACGTGTAATACTCCTTTATCATCGAGTCCATGTTCATCCCCTCGAAATTTCGGTTTGCCCGCCGTCACCGAAAGTTCGCGGTTTCGTGTACAACCGGGAGTATCCGCATCCTAAGTGCCACCAGGAACTGCATACCTCTCTCCCTTTCTCTCTCTCTCTCTTTCTTTCTCTCTTTCTCATTGGTCATGATGGGATCTCCCCATAAGAAATGTGAGAACATTAAAGAAACGTAAGGAGGAGCCCGACGAGGGATCGATTTCGGACGGGGAAGAATGAATGATTCGTCAGCGTTCAACAACGTACTGACGTTGTGAAACGCTATGTAAAATTGGAGCGATTTGGAATGGAAAACGGGACCACGGCCTCGCAAAGCCTCCTCTCGGCTGGCTGAAACATATTGTCTCTATCAATCGATTCGAATCGTGTACTCCTGACCTCGTTTCCCTATTGACTTGAACCCGCCGCAATTTCTTAGAATGGTTGGCAAACGGAACGGACACGCCGAAAACCGAAAACCGCAAACCAAGAACTGAAAATTCAAAACCAAAAACTGTAAAACAAAAACTGAAGATTGAAAACTGAAAGCTGAAAACTGAAAACTGAAAACCAAAAACTGTAAATCAAAAACTGTAAATGGAAAACTAAAGATTGAAAACTGAAAACTGAAAACTGAAAACTGAAAACTGAAGATTGAAAACTGAAAACTGAAAACTGAAAACTAAAAACTAAAAACTGAAAAGTGAAAAGTGAAAACTGAAAACTGAAAACTGAAAACTGAAAACTGAAAACTGAAAACTGAAAACTGAAAACTGAAAACTGAAAACTGAAAACTGAAAACTGAAAACTGAAAACTGAAAACTGAAAACTGAAAACTGAAAACTGAAAACTGAAAACTGAAAACTGAAAACTGAAAACTGAAAACTGAAAACTGAAAACTGAAAACTGAAAACTGAATACTGAAAACTGAAAACTGAAAACTGAAAACTGAAAACTGAATACTGAAAACTGAAAACTGAAAACTGAAAACTGAAAACTGAAAACTGAAAACTGAAAACTGAAAACTGAAAACTGAAAACTTAAAACTGAAAATCGAAACGCAAAACCGAAGATCGCGCGATGAGAAATCGAAAGGAGAACACCGCGTTGGATCCGAGTACGAAAAGCAAAGGGGTGAGAATCTAGATGACGATGACGACCGAGGCCATGTGAGGCAGGCGTAATGGGTACTCTGAAGGTCGGGCTGAGTTCGAAGATCGACGACTCACGTTGATGCCATGGCGAAGGCGGTGAGAGTACCCTGGGCGAGGCCGGCGTAGAATTTAAAAGGGTTCTTTCTCACGAACGCCAGGTAGATCAGCTGCATGATCACCAGCTGATAGAAAAACACACCGATCACGATCGTGACGATGAACCAGGCGAGCTGCGACATCACCAGCGCCAGATCGGATACGCCGAGTATTTTTCCAGCTATTACGGAGGTGATGCCCACCGGTGTCATCCTAAGAACAATCGAACAATGCCGGCGCTTGAGAATTCATCTGTCCGTCTTCTGCCTTCCCTGTTTCTCGCATCGGTCACTTATACGCACCACATCACTGTCGACACCATGCGCATGATGACTTCGAAAACAGCCTTGAAGAAGTCGATCACGATTTGGCCCTTCTCCCCGAGCGTACCTAAGAACGTGCCAAACACCAGGCAGAAGAACACTATGCCCAAAGTGTTCGTGCCGCTCCGGTATTGAGTCACTCTCATCATCTCCTCCTCGCCGAGGACTTCCGTGGACATCGAGTCGGAGAGGTTTCGAAAGGGCTGCGTTTTCGGAACGTATACAGTGTGTGCCTGGCGAGAAAAAATTCAATGTCTAACACAGAACGTACCGGTTCACCCATCGTTGGATAATAGACAATTTACCTGCTGGAACGCTGCTTGGAAAATATTGTCCGGAAACATGTTCCTACGAAAAGGGTCGAGTCAGAGACGTTTTTTATAAGCGTGTTAATCGATAGCCGCGCTTATCGGCGGATGCGTCGGTCGCGACGATATGCGCGAGGAAATATACATTTTAAGCAGAGCTGTTCGGTACGCACGATCGATATACACACGTCTATTTCCATCGCGATGGGTATCACACTCGATTACGATGGCTTTAGAAAAACTTCACCGATCGTGACGATGCGCGACCTTAATCCTCCGCCGAGATGGTCGTGTTGCCCCGATAATTTATCGCCGCGTGTAAATAGGAGAGGAGAAGCACTGCCGAGCAGCGTGACAAGTGGATGTGTCGTTTAGGTTCGGAGCAACGTTCACTCTCATGGAAACGTATTAAACGATGTTATCGCCTGGAGCGGGCTACTGCCCCGCGTAGATACATAAGGCGGGCTAGTGCAATCGATAAAACTATTCCAGCAACTGACAAGGTTACCGTGAAAAATCTTCACGATATCCCTGTCCGCTGGGACGTGAGTGGAACGAGTCAAGCGTTGCTCCGACGACCGGGCAAAGGACTCCATTTTTATCGTGGGAAAATTCCTGAGAGCTGTCTCCGTCCGTGACGACGCAAACGAATGAAAATAACGATTGCGATCGATATCCACGATAGGTACGAGGTGGCTGCGCGACGACACAAGGCAACTACCTTCCCAAATCTAAAAGGCTGTCCAAGATGTTGACAGCTCGTCCGTTGTGCGAGGTTGTCATCGATTTTCTTATTCCAGGATTGCCCGGATGAATGAGGAGAACCAGGACAACGCCAAGGACAGCATTCAGCAAGGACGAGAGTATGAAGTAGACCAAAGTGCGGACGGCGATCATTCCGTTCATTCTTGCGTTCAGGCTTGCCGATCCTAAAATTTACCACCGATTGCGTCAGTAGGTCCACTTAACATCCCCAACTACCTTCGCTGGTGTACTGTGGCTGCTTTACCCGATATAAGGCTGGCGATCACCAGCGGTAAGATCATTAACTTCAACAGCCTCATGAAGAGCTCTCCAGGATAACTGATTAACATAACTGCGTCATCGCCGAGGCCCAAGGGTCGCAAGCCGAACCCTGAAAGGAATAACGAGGTTAAGTCCGGCTTCTGAAGGCACTTCTGAAAGGAGAGCGCATCGCTTTAAATGTAACAAAGTAGAGCTTTACGTTGACTCGCGACGGAATAAATCACCGGTCTCTACACGTAGGTCCATACATATGGAAGGAGTAAATTATAGAACAAATTGCTTTATCGACGTATACCAACCAAGTGGATGATAGGTTTCTGTCAAACACCCTGCATAATTGAACCGGAGAATCCACGAAACAGGCAACGCGGCGAAAACGGAAACACGTTGACGGCTCTAGAGTCTGTCGGAGCGTCTCTATCTACTTAAAGCCGTAGCTCGTGCTGCGTAGATGAAACGTCTGCCCAAGGTTGTCCTTCCGGCCCCGCGGGGGCGGAGTTAATTAGATGAGACTTTTGAGGGAAACCTCTCGCCGATGATTGGCACCTTTTAACGAGATATCCTGAGTGCGGATTACGTAACTGACGCGAGTTTCGCATCGGGGCGTTCACGTTGCTCGTACGCGGGACCGCTGATGATCCTTTCGTCTGTCAATTAGGGCACGCGAGGCACACGAGGCACCGCCCGTCCCTCGCGAAATTAATCGTCTCCTAACGGCGATAGCTGGCTAGGAAACGTCATCGGGAAGTATAGATCGAACGATTACGAAGCCCCGATCGTTAAGTAGCGCGCATAACGAGTCGTTATTAACGCGCGCATAACGGCTCCACGTGACGCGCGAGGACGTCTCGTTGTCGGTTTAAAGAATAAGGGGGTGCGAAAATTGTTGTTATCTATAGCCCGGAATCGATTCGGCCGTACGGCGCCTATCGGCCGTGGAACTAAAATCGGCTCGTATCGGATGAACTCGACCTTGGCACGCTTCCTCGTAATGGATGAAAGCGTAGCGTGCTTTTGGCACCACTCGGCCATTACCTAGAGCACATAACGCGCTTCTGAACCAGCTATACAATTTTTTGTCCCATTTACGGCCGCGCCTTGGACTCCACGAATAAAGAGGATCCGCGGGTGTGTGGAAGTTTGTCGGCCAGGCACACGGCGGCAATGACGCACCGTTCCGCCGTTCCCTCCTTTCAGCCCCAGTGCGCACGCGATTGACATTTACTTGGCATATCGATGATCTGTTTATTTACCGACGACGGGACATCTTGTCGTACATGCATCGAGCACGCGAACCATCTACCCGATCGTGCAACTTTAATCTCTAATGTTATCATCCTGAACACGATGATCCCGTTACTCACCGAGTGTCACGCCGAAGAGGACGCCTGAAAGGGTGACTACGAGAAGGAGGTTCTCTCGCAGGAACTTCCTGGTGTCGGCGGTCACCTTGCGGGGACCCTGAGAGGCCGAGACGTCCTGCCCGTCCATCTTGGCGAACAGGTACTCGGAGAAGCGAGCCGAGGACTTCTCCTCCATTTCACTGGGCCGCCAGTAAGCGGCGTAGGTGGTGGCGGTGGAGCCGGTCGCGCACGAGGAGGCCGATCCTCTGGCCGATCGCACCGTTGATTCTGCCAAGCTCCCTTCTCGCGATCTTTCGCGACTAACGGCGGGGCCCCGGCAGCACCACGGCGACGACGGGTTGCCGTTTTGGGGATGTTTCGGGAAATCCGTGAGGAACGAGCAATCACGCGCTCCCAGCAGACGTGCCAATAGCCTGGCGGCCTTTCGAGTGCCTGGTAGCTCGATCGTGGTATCGCGATGCGATTCGACTCCCTTCCAACGGAGTCGACGACCACCCAGCGATCACCACTCGCCAGACAAATCGGTGAAATCCCTACTCGAGCCTTCTCGGGCTTTCCGGATCCTTCTGCTACGTCGCGTACAGTCCGGGCGGGGGCTTACGCTGTCGGTGATCGCCGCGATAACATCGACGAGTCGGGAGGAGAGAAGATGTCGATGAGGAGGAGCTCGGGATTGATCTTGCTGCCGAGGTCACCGGGCTTCTCGAGTGGATCTTTGGTTCAGCTTCAGCGTTCGCACTGTTGCACAGGGTCAGTTACCTCTGAGAGCTGGCAGCTTGCAGCTTGGGGCAATATCCTTGGTCTCCGTCAACAGGGCGAACACGGCAGCGGCTGTCACTCGCTTATGAAACAGGGCGGAGCGGATCACCCGGACAACGGCGGCGCGGCGGTCCAAGGGAACAGCGGATAAAACCTGCCTGCCCACGAATTTTCGACGGAGTTTCAATGTTCGACACGCTTGTCGCGAAGGATGAGCCCCAACTGGCCGGTCACTGGCGGACATATACGTATTGATTTGCTGGCTCTCCCCCTTTCTCCCGACCATCTCTCGCCACGTCGTAGGGCTGATCCGGAAGGGCGCGTGCGCGAACTCCGGCGGCTAAGTCGGTCGCCAGAAACGAGGGTTGTGCACCGACGCCGATGATATTGCCGCTTGATTGTGCATCGCAAACGACGACGGTCAGAGGGAAAAATACAAAGGGGCCGAGATAAAGGAGCACGGAAGCTTTGATACCTGAAAGGGGCGAGGTGTGTAACGCTTCCAAGGCCAGGGCAAGCTTTCGCTAGATGAAAATGCATTAGCCGAAGGGAATTAAATGAATCTGGCAACGAGCAAACCGAAACCGCTTGCTCTTGATCGTTAAGCCCTTCCACTCCAATGTCCTAGATACCTTCGCTGCTCTGATTGCGTAATAACGACTTTAGCATTCGCGTAGTCGAGGGGGATGGTAGCTACGGGAATCGCATTAACGAGGGAGACTTCAATTCGACAAAGATTATTTAGAAAACCGTTCGACAAACGCTGCTTCTACGAGCAAGGGCTTCCCGATGCTTTAATACAATTGGAACCCACCCTTCTGTCTATACCGTCGAAAACACAGCGAAACGATATAACTTTACGTCGCACGGCAATGCACTCGATAACTGTCCGACCGAGGACGCGCTCGATCTACTCGCGTCCCATCACGGTCGAGGTACAGAATAGACTCAACAGACCCTTACACTTCCGTGTCGCATGCAGCATTATCGATTCAGAGTGGAATTCCATTGCAACCCTACTAGCGGTTAGAATTGAAACTAAACGTGGCGATAATTGCTACGATACAACGCAAATGCGATTTTTGGCTAAACACGGAAATGCAACGAACTTACAATCAGAAGCTCCCGCAAGATGTGAAGTCTACGCATCCTACACCTCCTCTGCGTTCTGATCATATTGACTTTTACTACTGGGAACGCAGCAGGCGCTTGATACGACCAGCGAGAGGTGGAAGCACCGCACTTTACTGCGATCATTTACATAATATTAAATAATTTCGAGGTATAGATTAGAGCTGGAGTCGTCATTAAATTTGTACTTTTATCGACAGTAAGGTCACTGGATTATTTAACATATTGCTTTTATAAATATTTGTGTTTTCCAGTCGCGGGGACACGGAATAGCTTTTACCCTCGGCGATGCGATAATCGCGGGGGGGGGGATTGAATTAGTATCCCGAAATTCTATTAGCCTGCGTATCCGCGAATAAGTTCCTCCTCCAATCTTTCGTCTTTCGCGAATTCTATTTGAAGCGACGGTAATCTTGAGAAACGGATCCACTGTTATCCGACCGCGTAAATCGCTCTTTGATACAGATCCGATTGTTGCATTCGCATGATAAATGCTTGTCGAAATACGTGATATAGGCGATCTATCGCCGGTGAACTCCTTCGTTTCGGAGGGACAGGGTCACCGTTGCTGAATAATGGAAGGCAACTTCTCGTCCAGGATCGTTCCGGTGGAACGCTGCTGGCTTCGGATCTCATCCTCCTCGTAAATAATCCACGGCCGCGAGTATAACAGCAGCGGCAGCAGCTTCTATGTGAGAGCTTCTATTTATCGAGTTCCTCGGCCGTATACAGCTACGAGCATCCACAGGCTTGTTACGCGCGCGAGGAGATCGGGCCGATCGCTGGCGGCTGAATTTTTCACGCCCGCTCGATTCGCCGGCTGAAATAAAGAAGTACGGGCGATAGCGTTCCGTTGAAGGAGCGAGCACGCGGACTCGCCGGTGATC
The DNA here is from genome assembly GCF_050908995.1 of Andrena cerasifolii. Lineage (NCBI taxonomy): Eukaryota > Metazoa > Arthropoda > Insecta > Hymenoptera > Andrenidae > Andrena > Andrena cerasifolii. The sequence goes on along the minus strand of NC_135124.1, from coordinate 8,277,179 downwards.
CAAGGATCTCGTTACGAAGGGAATGGCGAACGAACGAGGAACAGATTCAATTTGTATCGCGAGCCGACGCGAGCAGCGCAGAATGGGAATGGGGTGGAGAACTAGGAACGAGCAGGTGAATTCTTGTGATCGGATTGCCGTGACGCTGGTGCGCGCATCCATGGGCTCTTGCCGCGCGCGCCTAAGCGGATCAAACGATGAATGAACGTCACAAGGGTGTCCTAATGAAGCTGGAACAAAAACAGTTCATGAACGACGGCCTGATTGGAAATCCTACGAAACACAGATTATCGATTCGCCTCTTCGCGCTGGTCTATTTATCTACCGGTTCCGCTCCTCGAACGGAGCCCAATTTCGAAGGAATTTAAGCCTCGCGGATTGCGTCGGGGTGGATGTAGAGGCGTCCTAATCTACGCCGACGTCCCGCAAATTCGCCCTTCCCCGGCGTCAAACAATTAGCGCGCGATCAAATTCAATAATCCTCCGCGACGCTGATATAGTTGCTGGGCATTGTAGTTTCAGATCTGCGTCGTGCTTGTCGTAAGCGTAACGCGATTCGCCCCTGTTTATTCGCGAACTGTCTAGCGAAACGGTTTACCGAGCACAAACGGGGGTAGTTACGGGAACAAAAGCGATCCAGCCGGGAATACTTGAACACCGGTTGTTCCCCGTCATTAATCTTCCTTCGCCTTCATCACCCGATCGGTGTGTATCGAGCAACGGCGAGTTTGATTACGGACCGGGGTGCCGCGAGGAATTGCGTTCAATCGCAGTGGCACGCACCGTGCGACAAGTAGAATGCACCAGCACAATGGGCGTCGGTGGCGGAAGGCGCGAAACGGAAGGAGGAGGCGGGAGAGAAACTGGGCTCGCTAAGTAGATTTAAGAATCGCGTCACTGTTGCACCGTGGTTAGCGGTGAGCCGCCTGGAGCCTGAATAGAACTCGGAACCGCGGCGAAGACAAGGGCCATTATGTCGGCACGTAAAGCGACGTCAGCCAAAGCTCGAGTGTCCCTGTCCGTTCTTTCTTTCTTGGATACCCAGCCAACTTTCATTCTCTTTCCCTTTCTTTTATGATCTCGCGCTGGCCGCGCGGTAACACCCTCATCCAGTCTCGCCCTTCGTTCTGTTCTTCACCTATTTTTTTCCCTTTCAGTCGCGTCGGTCTTGGCGTTCGGTAGGTCAGGGGGGAAAGCTGCGAAGTTCCGCGCGGCTCGGGAATAAAAACGTCAACCGTTCCGAGCCCCCTTGTCCGAAATTCAATTCTCCTTCGCATCGGCCACTCCGAACTGCTCTGGTATTACGTAAATTTTTCAATTTACTCCCGCGGCGCTGCGACGCAGGCGAGGGGGGTGTAATTAAATGCGTCCGACTTGCTTGTTTTCCCGGCCGTCCACTCTTCTCGTGTAATACTTTTTTCGTACCTTTTTCCCTTCAGTTATTCGCGGGGTTCTTTGTTGACCGAATACGGGCGCCCAAGATCGATCGAGCCCGCTGAAAACCACGTATTCGGCTCGCGTGGAGCAACGGATCGCAGCTTGAAATGCTGGCGAGACTAATTTGGAAACAAGGTTGTTGGAATAAGTGGCGATCGACGAGTAAACAGCGATGATTCGATGGAGATGATTTTATTTGTCTCGGAGGACAGGGCGAAGGGTGAAAGGACCGGCAAAGTAGTAAGATCTTCCATGAAGCGGCCCTTGTCGCCAAGGACTTATCTGCCGGCAACAATGAATAAATGTATTTTCCGTGGGTGGTGGTACGTTATCAGGAATCCTTAGGTTGTTCCGGGGACGGTATTGTTGCCGCTACAATACCGTTTCAGTATTAGGTGCGAGCAATGCATGCGCCGCCGTCTGCCGCTATCTGCATCTAGCATGCTCTAATTCACGTCACGCTTGATAAGCAATAAATTACCTCGGTATTTTCCGCTGAAACCAGGAACAAGGGGCGCGACCAACAAGTGCCAGGATCGCGCTCGAGAAGATTCCCTCGTAGCGGAAGCGAAGTGTTGAAAAATTGATTGCTATTTATTATTCCCCTTTCTATCCCGAGTGCTCTTCGACGTTCCTTCCCTATTAGGTGTATGAATCGCCTGCTCCTTCCACACGCTCGATTCAAGCGGACAGCGAGGGGACGTTTTTCCATTTCCACTCGATCGAGTTATTCTATTGGCCAGGCGAGATACGAGCAAGATGTTTCGTCCGGAATACACGACACAATTCCGAGTTTCCAGCTCTGGGAATTATCCATTCCCTGCCGATCCGTAACTATACCGGGCGGTTCGAAAGTTGTCGCCGATTAATAGACCGCCGGGGGAAGGGTGGAGGATCAACGAAGAAGGAGAGACAGAGTAATTTTATATCGTTGCCAAGACAGGTTTTATGCGAAGGGGATTCGGCGGTGATTTTGACGGAGGATACACGTAGTTTCGGAGAAGCTTGGACCCGGGAAGAAACAAGGAGGGAACCGCGTGAAACCACCGTGTTTACAGAGCAAGTGGGCCGATCGAGCGAATTACCCGGGCGGCCGCGAGATACACGTCTCGACAGTCTGTCCAGGCGCTTACCTATTCTACTTCGTGAAATTTTCCGTCCCTGCTCCGTTGAAACAATTCATTCCCGAGGTACATGTTCGGGGCACAAGGTACAGGTGGAAACACCATTGTGCTCTTTATGATCGAAGCTTGCAGATTACGAGTGTGGAAAATTGGAAAATCGGGCCTACTTTGATTAGTCGCCGCGCGAAGAGGCTTGCACGTGGAACGTCTATAACTCAGATTGGATCGTGAAATCTGGAAGCGCAGGTCTCGGGGTCGTAACAAGGTTCTCCGGTGTCTTCGATCTCGCGTATCTTTTATGGATAGGTGGATCAAAGACTTCCCAAAGGGTGGAATATATCCGGTGACGAGCGCCTTTCATCTCGCTGGATCCACGGTCAGCGGAGCTGCTGGACTACGGACGCCAAGAGTCGGGTCGAGATTCTCTTTCCGGAATGTTGCTTCGGCGCGATCTTCGCAAATGAGTCCGACGGGAATTGCCTCGGCGAGTAAACGAGATTTACGATGGAAAGGGACTTAATTGAGCGCGGAGCATTCCCTCTTCGTAACAACGTTTCGTCGCCGAGATGTATTTTTCGCATTAGGCAGAAACGATATTTAATTTCGCCCGCCGAGGACTCGAAGCCACTGCTGCACACTGCCTCGTGACGCTCTGCACAATTTCTTCAGGTCCCAACTCGTTGAGAGGATTACCCATTTCTTGGTCGCGTAATTCATTCACTGCCGTCAAAGGTTATTAACAAGCCTGCAACTGTCTGATCACTCCTTAGTACACGCTTGATCCCTCGGGTGTCCGTTCTAACGGATAAGGAATCAAGCTCGCGTGGATACTCGGAAGTAGAGTTTCAAAAGCACGAGATCGAAGACGGTGAAGTGCAGGTAAAGGGAATCAAAGAAACATAGGGCGCCGTGTGTTCCTAGAGCACGAATTGCTTGGAACCCAATACTTATAGATGCTTGAACCAGAGTTCAGCAAAATCTTTATCTAAATTACAAATAACGGAGAAAAGATATGTTAGAAAACCACCCGGTAGGGTGGTAAAGAATATTAAGAAACTCGCTTCAAGACAGTTCTGGGGTTAGCGTGGTTCATCACAGTCCTCTTACCAAGAGGCATACTCTATCAGGACCGCACACAGGCTAAGACCCTGTCATAAAATCCTGGAAGGCAGAACAGCGTGGGGCCATCCACCCTTGACTCCATCCCTAAATACGGTGACGCTGACACGGCCCGTCCGACTTGCTTCACGCTCTCGGGAAGCATTCATTCACAATAGCCACCTTTAAAATTAAGAGGACTAATCCACCCGGTCATTCCTGACCCTATGCACAGGCACACGTGCAATCAGCAAACAAACGCAGTACTGTGTCGCACAACAGTTCAAAGGCCAAACTCACAAATGTGTTTCATGACAGCTCAACGGCCAAACACACAACTACTTAGGCTGCAATGTTTGTGAATTTTTTTTGAAGAAGCGGTAGCGTATATTTTTACAAAACTTTTTGCGCTTAAAAGAGCAACATTTAAAGAGCATTTGGTAATTTTTTCGTAGAAAAATATTTAAGTTTATAATAAAGTAACAACCCACATCCAAGAAGCATTTTTAAAAATTTGGTTTTATTATAATCAAAAAACAAAAAAGATTTCGTTAGTATATTAATGTATTCTCAGGTTGACGGAAAGAATTTTCCGAAATATTAATTTAAAACAAAATGGCGGCTATTTAAAATGATTTTGCACGGAAAAATTAGGATTTCAACTTTAAATAGCCGCCATATTGTTTTAATTTAAAATTTCGGAAAATTCTCTCCGTCAACCTGAGGATACATTAATATACTAACGAAATCTTTTTTGTTTTTTGATTTTAGATAATCTGGTTCCGAATGGCAGTGCTCGCCGCAAAACCAAATTTTTAAAAATGCTTCTTGGATGTCGGTTGTTACTTTATTATAAACATAAATATTTTTCCACGAAAAAATTACCAAATATTCCTTAAATCTTGCTCTTTTAAGCGTTAAAAGTTTTGTAAAAATATACGCTCCCGCTTCTTCAAAAAAAAATCACAAAAATTCGCCTCTTCTCGGCCGCCAGACTAGGTATAACCCCTTAATGCGCCGGGCTACTTGCTTGGCAATTAATAAACAATATGCACCACTACCCACTAAGTTCTACGATTTTTACACAAAAACTCGCAGGTTGTCACACTGTGCGGCGGGGACCACGGCCCAGCGAAATTTACGGCATCGCTGCACAGTGGTTCCAGACTTTGTCAGAAAAGAAAGATTGAAAGCATCACATTTTGTCTGCAGTTCAGACATTTGACATTTTAACTAATTTAGTGCCCGCCAAATCAGGGAATAAATATTAAAATCATCTGCGAATTCACTGAGATGCGGAATTTTATGCATAAAAATTCACTTTTGGAAGACTGCGTTGGAGCGACTTTCACTTGGCCCTGACGAAGTCGGTCTGTCGCGGGACTAGGAAGTGGAAGGACTAGTCTGCGCCAGGGGTGGGACATCCATTTTAATATACATTTTATTTTAGGTGGGGCAAATGTCATAGACTTACCGTATATCAATTAACCCGGTCCGTCGGTTTCTTTATAAGCAAGCCCCCAACCGACATCGACAGTAACAAGCGAGTCAAACATGAAGACGGAGTTCCTGATTCTCTTCCTCGTCGTCTGCAGTGTTACTGGTATACGTTGCGACTTTTAGCCACGAATATCTCACCTTGTAATTTAAGAACACCGCGTGCATTCGACTTTCATATTTCCTAAATTGTTACCTGTGCATCACGAACATAGAGTCGTGATGTCACTTTCGTTTGTGAATGTCGAGAGCTTTTCTAAAAACAAGAACAAGTGTCTCAAGCGGAATTTAGAATCGAAATACACAGTTCGGGCTAATAATTGCAACTGAGTAGACATTTCCTTAGTGAAAATACGTCTTCTTCGTAAATATGAATCGCGGGAGTGTAACAGAAAGAAGTTCGTCACGATTAGAAACTAGATTCAGTGATTGATTTCATTTTTTGAATATCGTTTACAGCTACCTCGTTCCCGGACCCAAATGAAGATGGCGAAACCATTGACGAGCCTGGAGCACTCCAGGCCGTAAATTCCACGGTACTGTACGTATTCGACGACGACGGTAAACCCGTGCATGTAAACCTGGACGAAGAGTACCTGGAAACTGAGGAGGAGACTATGGCAAAGCTACCGAACCTTGTCCGTTTCTATTTGTACACAAAGAAGAGCGACGTGAACAAGCCTACAGAGTTACTGCCGAACGATGGCCCAGTTTTGAGTCAGAGCGATTTCAATCCTAATAAGCGAACGATATTCATCACCCACGGATGGAAGAATTCTTACAAGAGCACAGCTTGCACAACTGTCCGCGATGGTACGTGGGATAAAATTGCACGAAAATTTTTCTCAGAACTTAGAAACTCGACTGAAGTCTTCGGCGTTTATAAAGGCTAACGAGAATTTCCTCCTAAAGCTGCTTAGTTTAGTAACAAGAGTCACAAAGGAGTTATATTCGATCATTTAACCCCTCAACGATCACCTCAGTATCGCGTACGGACCTTAAAGCCCTATTTCCTATACAGCCTGGGAAAACAGTGGAGGTTTTCGTTCCGAGGGCCCGGGCCCTCACGGTCAGGTGTTCGTTTCAGGGGTTGTTCGTTGAAGGGTTAAAGAGAATTTCTTTTCCCTTCTCTCGCAACACTCGTTTACTTTCTCACTCGTCCGTTAAATGTTCCTGTTTCTTGCAGCCTACCTCGAACGCGGAAATTACAATGTCATCGTAGTGAATTGGCGCGTGATAGCACACTTACCTTACCCTGCGGCCAGCAGTCGTGTCCTAATGGTCGGCCAATATGTTTCCAAGATGATCGAGTTCCTTGAAACTAAAGGAATGAGTCTGTCTGACCTCACCATAATTGGTCATTCCCTTGGTGCTCACGTTGCTGGACTCTCGGGCTACCATGTGAAGAACGAAGTGGACTACATCGTCGGTAAGTGGACGCCTCTTCCCGCGATGAAATCTCAACGGACCGTCCATCGAAAATGCCCAAAAGCATCTTTTCAACATATTTCGACTTCTTTTGACCGTGTGTTCTTATTGCAGCTCTGGATCCAGCTCTCCCCCTGTTTTCCAGCAAGCCCCCAGGCCGGAGGGTGTCTTACGAAGACGCGAAATACGTGGAGGTTATCCACACGAACGGTGGTGGGCTAGGATTCCTCAATCCTCTCGGTCACGTTGATTATTATCCCAACGGTGGGGAGAAGCAAGTCGGTTGCATAATCGACCCAGGCGGCGCGTGCTCGCATCTCCGTTCCTGTTTGTACTACGCGGAATCCATCAACACCAAAGTTGGCTTCTGGTCAGCGCGGTGCAACAGCTATAAATTATTCCTCCTGGGCCTGTGCAAAAGTCCCACCTCTCTTATGGGAGGAGTCGCGCCGAAGTACAATGTCAAAAACAAATACTACCTAACGACGAACCCGGTGTCCCCGTACGCGCGCGGTAAGCTGTAAAGAATCCAGACCAACGTCCATCGAATCCCCGCAGTTGACACTAAGGGAATAGAGGAGCTGGCTTAGAAATCCCTTTGGATCCACGAGTTTATAAACATTTTTTAAGGAATGGGCAAAACATTACTTACCTTTATTCTTATAGATATATCGCAGCGTGGTCTAATAAACGACATTTAAAAAATTCAAAAAAGTTGCCTCTTTTCTTACCAAGAAATTCCTGTGCATTTTATTATTCCTACCAGAGCTTCCTGAATCTCCCATGAAAATTGGTTGATCTTGTAACGAAAGCATGGAATTTTAATAATGGTGTCTCTCCGTGGCAACTAAGAAGTAGGTACACAGTATTAAAATGAGTGAAAAAATTAGATGTTGCTAAATAAGGTCTTGTGCTTTTCTACTGTTAGTGGTCCTGCAGCTGTCTTTCTGATTGATACCACGACGGACGTATGTCGTCAGGGGCTATTCGAGTTTCGTTAGTGGGTGAAAAGAGAGGATGAAAGGAGGAGTAAGATTTGTAACCACAGGGTGGTGATTTGAGCGTAGTTTATTACAGAATTCTATCGAAAATTGTGGACAATAATTATCCGTCATACGGCATTTTATCGTGGCTGAAAATAAATTAGATTAAAATGGGACATCGGGGGAAACATGCAGAGTGGTAAAGGACTTCTAAATTGATTCGGCTAATCGTGGGAGCGTGCAACGCGCGTCCTGCACCGTGGCGAAGAAAAACGATGCCTATATTCCCTTCGCATCGCTCTTGCCTACAAATTGTCGAAGCCAGCCTCCCTTGTGCTGTCCCAAACGGTAAATAAGAAGCTTTGCGAGAATTTAACTAATTTCGCACCCTCCCCACTTAGGCTTTACACCCCTCGAGCCACAGTGACGCCATTTCCTACTCTTCAAGCACTTGGAACCAGAATCCAGAAAGCGGCATCCCACATGCTTAGCTGTCCCTGCTAATAGGTATCTTCGTAATCTAATAACGGGGTGGATCGGGCGTCCCTCTCGTGGACAGGTGACGTGTACAAACTGACAAAGCAAATTGGAACTACTGCAAGTTCGTGGTCGTTCTCGAGCACAAAGACCACTCTCGGCCGTCCCCGGCAACCTGCCCTGTATTCCCGGTATCCACCTGAGAATTCAAAGCAATCGTTTCGCATCACCGGCGATAAGGAAACGGTGGCATTATCTGGATCGATTGCTCATCGCCTCGAAAACTACCCTGCTGATGAGACGAGACTGGACGAGTCGAGATAAAACGAGACCATAACGGATCGATCCCAACTTAAGGAGCGAATCGCAACCGACCCTAGATGAATGCATTGAATTATTCGCGAGGAAATGGGACCAGGTTCGCGAGAAGCTCGCCGATCAATAGAAGAGATCAATATATTGGACGATGTGCATTAGCGAAATCCGACAAGAGTGAGCACGGATTACCACTGTAGAATCCACTGTAGAAACCTCCTTGCGAAATACAATTCGCTCATCAAACGACAGGCAAGTTGAACCTCGAGTTTTATAGAACGCTAGGTGAAGCGGGACAGAGCAGGCGAATATTCCAGTGGGGATGAAATGTTCTCGTAGTGTATCACCTTTTCAGCTTGTTTATCTCCGCAAATCGAGAAGACAGGAGGAACATGTTGAACGCGGCGCGATGATCGGGGGAGGGAATGAAATTGCCAGTTGAAATTCAGACGGTGGCGCGTCGCGTCGCTCGATCGTCGGCCAAATTATTGTATTTTAGCTCGGCCGTAAAATGGCCAGCCAATTGAAATTCGGTAATGTCATTAGGGAACAGCAGCCGACTGATAATATGCTTACGTGCACGGACAACCCAGCACCGTCGCATATTCGCGAGCTGCGTGAGGAGGAAGACACGCGGAAATTGCGTTCGCTGCGCTGAATAACGTAATTTATTCGATCTACTTTCCACCGAAGCCCACTGACGCGCTCGTTCATTTACATATAAATACAGATCGACGCAATATCTAAAAACACCATCGAGCAGATATTCCCAACAGCTCTGCGTCCTCGCCGGTTTATCCGCGCAGCGATTCTCACACGGACTCGCCAACGAAGAAGACCGCGGTTCCGCGCGCAAAGGAAAGACTGCCCTTTGGAACGGGGACCGCGAGTTTCACTCGCAAACCGCTATCCGATTTATCAGCGAGTCCCCGGCCCTTTGAAACCCGGCGAACCCGTTCGTAGGTCAGTTTCGCGCGGGGCGAGCGCGGAAAGCTGAGTCCAACTTGCCCGTTATAAGATTACGGAAGAAGAAGCTTTCAAGGTGACCGGGGACCGTGCCAATCCAAGTATTCCCTCGGAGTGCTCTAGAGCGACTCTCCTCCCCTAACTGTAAGTAGCGGGGAAGTTAGAAAGCGTTCAGTAGAAGGGAGCAAAAAATCCAGTTTGCCAAGAACGCCTCGACACTTCTTCTGACCCCGCTTCCTCTCCATCTACATCGCTGCGATCTTTCGACGCCGATAAGCCGTGCGCGCTTCCGTCGGGGCTTTGTTGAAACTTTCGTCCTGCCCTGGCAATCGTCCCTTCGCGGGATAAAGGTGGGAGCGCCTTATCAGGACGGGGTCGGATCGCGCGAATATTAGGCAGGAATCAAAGGGTAGATCGTAGTTTGGTGAACGGAGTCGGCGGGAGGCCTCCGGTCTAGCGAAAATGCAAGAGCAACGAGCGTCTGCGCATTACCCGGACAGCTTGTCGCGAGAACTCCTGTAGAAGACGAGGCTCGCAGAAACCCACGGTGCGGACAGTGCGCGGACCGCCAGCACGCGACGCGGTTGTACCGACGCAACACCTTCTACGTCGACTGCCACCAAAGACACCTCGAATTTCTCCGTAAAAAAAATAAAAGAAAACAGTCACCGTTGCACGCTCCATTCGTCTCCGTACTTTCTGCGACTCGGCCGTCTCGAGAGATTCAAAGAAGACGCGGAACGCGAGCAGCTCCGAGCAACAGTGCGGCGAAACTATACGGGGCCGCTCCGCCAACGTTTGCAACTGGTTGTTCATTCGTCGCAGCAGATCCGTAACGCGGACACTCGTTGCTTGGCTCCGACAGCAGAGCTCTCACCGCTGCTGGCTGTATCACGGTACGAACATAATGGATCGCGAATAAATAATGCGGAAGAACGGTAGCTGCATCGCCGGGACCAGCCGGATAATGTTATTAACAGTTGAAGCCGTCGAAGCGCAAACATGATGCATCGCCCATTAATCGCGCAACGCTAACGGGCACGCGAGAAACGCGTAGAGAACGATCGGGGACGTACACCGAGGCGGCGGGGTATAAAAACGCAACGGCGACAGCAAACGGGGCCGAGGAAGAGAAGCTAATTGAGACGCTTGAGTGATGGAGACTCGTCGGACGTTCGGAAGAAGTTCAAATATTTTCTAGGCAGATTCTAAGAAATGTTGAGACGCGGATCGGTTGTGGGACCGCAGTCCGAACAAAAAACTTGATGGAAAGAGGACAAACAACGTGGGTGGCCACGTAGCGTCTCGCAATTATCGTTTAAAAAGCTGACACGGATCGAAGGGAGGTCGTGACTATCCAAGTAAATTGATACCAGCGCCTGAAGACTCGCGGTGGAAGCGTTGTCCAAGGAGATACTCGGAGAGATCGTCAGCGTTGAATCGTTTCGAAGCTGAACACAGGAAAAATGCGGCATCTGAGGCGATATTACACGATTTTACGGTAATTCGTGCGCTCTTATATACATTGCATTTTATCAGCCATCAATAGCGGAGCACGTCGCTGAGAAGTATCGCTCAAACTTTCTGAAACTCATGTTTCACGCGTATCGGAAGCCCATAGCTGATGTCGCGATCATGGCATAGAAGCTGAATCTGATCCGTGATATTAAATTGTTTTTTTTTTTTTGTTTTTTTTTAACGGAGGAAAATAGCTTCGGGTTAACCAAAAGTGTGACAGCTTAATAGTAGCTTCCAAAAGTACCAAACCATTCACTGGAAGGGCAACCAAAGTTCCTCCATTTACGTCACGCATTGTCTCGGTTACCTTTTTAAGAAAATACCCCAAGTTTACAGCCCGATGCCGCGTAACTTGTACAAAGGACTATTTATAAAGGTCACGAAGCCACTGACAACGCGCGCGCAGATTTAAAGCACTTTTCCCGGCCCTGATAATCTTCGGTTGAGCCCCACTTCTAACACCAATCCTCCCTTCTTTCATGCTGGCTTTTATACCGCTGCCGAGCGGCACCGTCGCCTTCACGGCCACGCCAAACTGTCAATTTTCATTTAGCAAAGATTCTCCCCGAAGATTCGTCTGCCTGTCGCTGCTGGCGAAGTATCTCCGGGCTCCTCCGTTCTCGTTTTAACGGCGATCTAATAACGATAAAACGATTATGGAAATGCAACGCGGAAGGCCGGTAAACAAACGAACGTCCGAGCGGCAAGCTCAGCGAAACGGAGCTTTTAAGGCTGCGGCGACCCTCCGTGTCCCCCATTAATTCTAATAAATGCAATCGATGAAGTTAGACGCGACTCGCGACTAGCAATGCTCCGAATCGCGCTCGCCGCAGACCGGCAGCGGTGCCGCACCTATGCATGTAGAATCGGTTCGCTCGAGAGCGCAAAGCGATCGTTACAAAATTCATTTGGACCCGTCGCGTTCATTTAGCGACCGTATGCATTATCGTTCGCCGTTGCCAGCACGAATTTAATCCCCATCTTTGTTTTCGCCGATGGATAACCAGCAGATCGGCCCTGCGGCCTTCGTCATTTTATTAAATAGAAACGATCGATGAGAACCGTCTCGACACCCCCGGTCGACATTTATCCCCGAGCTTTGTAATCGTTCGTGGGAACTCGCGAGCGTGTAACCAATCTCGAGGCAAGCTGTTACTTCGCCAGGGCTGAAGATCGCTCTCGCGAGAAGCGATCTTGTCTAGCTTAGAAAGTACAGTGGGCCCGATGGATGTTCCTCGGGAAAAGTGAAGCTCCCTGCTCCGATCACGGCCCTGTTTTTTTTTAACACCGCGGCCACCGCGTAAGTCCGCTAATCGGCGGGTCAAAGGGCTCCGGGAATGTGACAATAATTTGCGCGCGGTTGCAGGGCGCTCGCGAAGAACCGACTCTCCCCAACGAATTTCTACTGGGACTCTGGAACACGGCGAACCGAAGTTCCTAGCGGTCGTTTGGCGGAAAAAGAAACGTAATCAGGAGGAAACTTTGGCAAAAATCGCGGGAGCTTAATGAACTTCCCGAGAAAATTGCTTTCTTCTTCGGAATCCTCTCCTCTGTCTACTTGATTCCCTTCTTTCTCCCTTCCCGAGAGACCCGCTGATTCCCATTATTCAAAACGCGTTGCCCACGGCCGCGTATTCGAAAGCCTCGCTTCGCGTACGGAGGGCAGAAAGGGGGGCGAAATTTAAAAATGAAATAGACCGATTTTATTAGCGGCTTAGGTTGACATCTTCATCCTCAACGACGGCGATCAAATTACACTTTTAAATATTGCCCCGCGTGCTCCGAGGCGCGAACTGCACGGGGGAGGATGTTCCTTGGACGCTTCTCTCTTTAGCGTCGTTTGCCAGATGACAATGCAATTTGCAGTTACGGTAGGGAAAAATCCTCGAGACCATTCGCGATAAAACGGACGTTGTTTCTCCTAGATTCAGCAACAAGGGCGGGCTAAACGTGCTCTAAATACGCGACGCAGCCGCGGACAATTGTTTTACGGACTATCGAGTCGCGGGGCGGTATAACGAATATCTGGCACACGTATGAAATGCACCAGTCGGAAAGTGGTAGTCCTTGTTTCAATACTCCGGGGAGACGGAATATTTTCTTTCCAGATGCGCTGAGGCAATCGTACGCTCCGCGTGATCCATCAGCAACACAGATTTTCCGCCAGAAACTTATTTCCCCGTACAGATCCGAAGGAAAACGGGCACGGTATCTGATCCACCCCCGCACCTAGACATCGTTCTCTCGATCGGTTCAGAATCTGGATCGTTGGTAGAAGAAAATAATTCCCGGGTTTGGAATTTCCCGTTTTCCTTTGCTATCGAACGGCTTTGTGGTGACCTGGTCCCTCGTTTTCATTTGCTATCTGTAATTGACGATTTAGAAAATCGGTGGCGATTCCTGATTTTTTTCTAAATCGTCAATTACAGATAGCAAAGGAAAACGAGGGAGCAGGTCACCGCAAAGCCGTTCTTCCGACGACGTTAATATCCTGCCGATGATGATAATAGCCCACGAAATATTACGAATGCATGTGCTACTCGCCCTCGCCCTATACGTGTTCAGACTCCCCCGGCATGATGCGCTATTAGTCTCTGTCCCCTTTCTTCCGCGGTGTATCTCGCACGGGACGTACGTAGCATATAGAGAAGAGCGGAGTTTACTTGGTGCGGTAGGTCAGGGGGTCGAGAGGTCCACCCTTACGCGAGAGTTCGAAGCTTCTACCCCTCTGTCAACCGAATGCCCATCGAAAGTGTGACTCGTTCCGCTCGGCTCCACCCTCTCGCCGATTCGAGGGGCTTCGAGTAAGACGGTGGGCGGGGATTAATAAAACGGAGGCGCGAATTCACCGTGATCATCTTCGCGTAACAGTTACCTTCCGCGGTGTGCAGATGGATTATTTCTAAAATAAAGAGAGGATATTCCCGATCGTAGCACGCGCACGGCTGTGCGAACTTTACCGCGCAAACACTGCATCCGTGCGTAACAGGCCAGAATTCGATTCGCAGTTCCATGCATAACAAAGGGTGTACACAGGAGATTACCGGGCGATAGGCCTGTCGGGTGTGGTTCTTTAACGAGGCGGTTGATCGTCAAACTGCGCACAAACGTACGCGTTAATCGTCGGAAAGTCAATTACGTTAAAACGCCGGGATGGCGGGAGAATCTTTGTCGAAGAGAGGAGGCTGGCAGGAGGATAGCCCCGCTCGGTCTACCTCGCGAGCGAGTGCATCGTTGCGTAACGCTACGGGGGGAGGCGAATAAACTAAATCGGATTGTTTAATCGCTATCATCGTTTACGCGTACTTAGCTCGTTCGAGCAAGGTCAGAAGTTCTGCTAACGCCACGGTAAAACGGTACCGGAGGGTACTCATTAACATACCTTGTACGCGTTCTCGTTTCTACGACGTTACATTAAGCAGATTGCGCGCTCGCTCGGATTCTCTGTCCGCGAAACGGGCAGACAGAGAGGGAGAGCTAGGCTCGATACGGCTCGCTGAAAGCGCGTTTGTTGCGCCGCAACGGCCTGACAGATGCTAGCAGCCTCCCTGTCGCGGATAAATCTGACGGTGTTCGCTAATCGTAATAAAGGAGAGTGCGCTGAAACGCCGCGCGTTTGGTTCTATGATAAATTCGGTTAAAAGAACCGCCCGGCCGGGGGAGCGCCGTTATTGTACTCGCGGCGCTAATTGCCCGTTACCCGGCTTACGCGGGTCCGCACTTTAGCTAATTGTAAGTAATATTTATAGGAAAAAAGGCTCGGTTAATGGACAGGCCCTGTCCCCCGTAAATCGTTAATGTTATTCGAGAAACGGTTTAACGTCGCTCGCCGCCGCTGCGAGCTCCGCGGTGCACGATCCCCCAGCTTGTCCATATTATTCTCGCTGATTCCTGTGCTCGCTGTTCGAAGGATATCGCGCAGACAATCCCCTGATCGACCTGTTCACTCGTTTTGCAGATGAGGAGCAGCCGGCAGGACGCCTTGAGTCGTCGGAACAGCGACGGCGACTGATTATGACGCGCGTCGGCACGCGCCGCGATTTCTCTCGTCGCCTCCTGCCATTCTCATCCTCTGAGACCTTTCATCTTCCCCGTAACCTGATCCTTCTTTTCCTCGGCCTCGTCTCTGTCCGCAGCGTCCTGCCGTGCAGCGAAAAGACGGGGCCCCAGAGCCATGACCTCGCAACGTTTCCTCGCCACGCCGACACCGCTGAAAAGAAATATTCCCCGAGGGATCCCGACGATTCTCCGGAGTGGATACAACGTGATTTAAACGAGGACGGGATCCCCGGCTCGTCAGAGGGGCTCGACAGCATTCGAATCAGCAACGACGACGACAGAGCATCGCGGGAGGGAACGAATCCGCGGGAGCGGGTTAACCGCGCTGCAAAGGGACATGCCGCGTCGATCGATGATCGCGCGTATTTCCTCGACGAATTCGCGAGCAGCTACTACGGGGAGGTTCGGAGGCGGCACGAGAAGCGAAAGTTTCGCCGGGGGAAGGATTTAAAGGGGGGGATCGATGCGATTTCGCTCGACGCTGCTAACGGTTACTCCCCTAAGAGACACATCGGTCCTAGGGCGAAAAGGAACTTCGGATGGAAGCGTAAATTGGACAAGAAGACGGTCCTGAATTTCTTCGAGCTAGAAGAATCGCTTTCCGATTGCGAGGGATGCCGCGAGGCGTCTGCAGCGAACGGCGACACAAGATCCGTCAGGAGGAATAGGTCCGACAGGGTCCAGGATAATCCTAAAGCGACAGGGAACAATGAGACTGAGAATCCAGATCACTCGACGGAAGTAAATGGCAATCTGTCAGCGCCCTCGAACGAGAGCAATGAGGAGCCCTTCACGGGCTTCGAAGGCTCTCAGAAATTCCCCATAAAAGTCACGTACCGGCCACCCGTGGCCGCTCAGGTCGAGAAGTTCGACAGGAGGCACTTCGGGCCCCCGAAAATGGACGTTACGGAGACCACCGGCGTGGCGTACTCGACCACGCTGTCGCCGGATCTGCCGAAGAGCGCTGGCAAGGACGTGCTGCACAGGCATCGCAAAGTCGACGAGAATACGGAAGAGGAGCGCAGGCAGGAAGTGTTCGAGGCGAACGAGAGGGCTAACGATACCATGGACGAGCTCTGGTTGCCGGGCGCGTCGTCCGGTCGACACTCCTCGAACATAGCTGGGGGAAAGCTGCCTCCGGAGGAGAAGCCAGCGTCCACGGTCACCGCGTCCTATCCCACGTCGGCGACGACCAGTGCCAGTGAAATGCTCTCGGAGATACCGCGGGTCCAGCAGGTGGAATCGAACGGTGCTACAGTGCCAACCGTGAAGCCTCTTGAGAAGATAAACGTAACTATCTTGGGTCTGTTCGAGATGACGCACAACCTGGAACCCAGGCCCGAGGGGCCCAGCGAACTGCAAGCGGCCAGGTTAGCTGTCGAGAGAGTCAACGAGATGAACGTCCTGTCTAAATTCAGACTGCGCCTCATTTACAACGATACCAAGGTAAGACAATTAAATCGTCACCTCTAACTCCCACTTATCGGGGGATCTCGCAAAGAAACTGTTCATCGATTACGCTACTCTGGCAATTACTCCTTGCATAGAGTCACGCGCAATGTTCCCTGGTTTAAGGAACGTGAATTTACGGTTGACAAATAGCGCGACTCCGCGTGCACGACACGAATATCAGAGAGAATCTCCCGGTAGAGATCCTCGGGTTCGTGCAGGCCCTTCATTTTACACGAAATGTGTGTGTGTGTTCTCGGATACGGTGTGATTAGACTTTCGACGGTAACCGCAACTCCGTTCCAAGTACATTACCACGAAACAGCTTCAACGTACCTTCTGACAGTCCAACTAACTCCGCTCCGCGTGCTCCTCGACTTTCCTCCGGGCTTTCTTTCGAGCTCGTATAAGGCGACAGAATCAGGGTGCAAAATCGAGGGGAGGAAGACTCAGTGAAATTTTTCACCCTCGGACATTTTTGCTACATATTTGTAAATTGGACGAATCGTCGGGAGAATACAGGCTACCGGCTTCCTCGGTGTTGCAAGACTCCAACGTTATGCACATAACGTACGTACGCGAGCATGTGTTCCCACGCCTCTGCAGTCCAACACGCTCGTGTTTCCGTCGAACCGGCAGACTTTCTCACGGCGGAATATTTTCGGGAAGTCTCGCCGAAGCTGCCGCGAGATGTGGGACAGAATTTCACTTCTAAATTAGCTTTGCGCGGAGCCGCAAATTACGACCGCTTAAAATTGCATTCCCCTGTTGTTTCCTGTCGTCACTCGGGGAAACATTGATTTTCAAACAAACGCTCCGGCCGCTAACGAGGAATAAATATTAACGTCCGTTACAATTACAGAATTACGATGTATCGGCGCGCATTGCCCCGATCCCGCGGCTTTTTGTCACCTATTTCTTTCCCACCGGCGACCACTGTCAGCCTGTTTTTCCTACGGCCAAGTTTTTCTGTTTTCCTCCCCCCTGGTTTATGTCAACTGCCACTCCTCGTTTCCGCGTCAACGCGTTGTCGATAACCGTGTAACGCGAGGGTCGTTGGTTCGCCCCTCGAAAAAATGCGACTCCACCGAGCGCAATTAAATCGCTCGTCTTTGTTTGATCGGAAAAACGCGCACTCGAACCTTGCTCACCGCGCGGTCGCATTAGTCTCTGTGTCGAGTAAAACCACGGGGGAAAAAACTGTCGCCTCCCGCGTTAATTTCCGTTTTCCCTGGCGTTCTCCGCTTGAATCAACAACGCCCACTGCTTCGGCCAGTTCCTTCGCGAAGGAGCAGAGCCACCGAATGTGGCGAACAAATATTAAAACGTGGGGGATAATGGTTAACACGGTTCTACTTAAGCTTGCGTTAAAACACACCAACATATATATATATATATGCAGCTTTCTCTTGGGAGGAGTGTATCCTGGCGCATGTATTATGCAGGGGGTTGCTTTGTGGGCGAGCGGCCAGGAAAGAGAACACGTACAGAAGAATTAACTCAACAAGTAGGAGGTGGCTAACCCTTCAATTCGCGCGAATTAATCTCCCCGAATGGCCAGCCTTCTGGCTGCGGTCACGGATAGATGCCAATCGAATACGAATCAGTTTTCACCCTTCGCGCCATCCGCGGAGAAAGGACGAATGACGTACAAGGGCTGCTTGAAAATAGACGATCCCCGTTCGGACAGCGTAAGAATGCCACGCGCACTTTCCATCGCAGAATTAATGATCGTCGCGGCCCTTCTCGGGGTAAAATCTTGGGGTCGTAGGAGAGACGGGGGAGGAAGGGTTAATTCAACAAGTAGAGGAATTCACCGTTCCATAGGTAACTCCGAAAATTCCACTAACCGAAGGTGGATGTGCAGAGCGCTCTCCGAAGTACGTAGATAATATGTTCGGCCCCAAAGGTTCCTGTTAAATATTGTCGCGAGATTAAGAATCCTTTCAGAGACCCAGCTGGGATGAGGCATCGAGGCGATCGTTTCCCAATTTGGAACTTCGTGGTTGCTCCCTTTTCCTCTGACAGAGTCTCATTAAATACCAGCCCGGAGCGTCACGTGGCTTTTATGTGTCTTCGCTGAATTCGCGAGAGTGCGTGTGGCTGTTTTACCGTACCCACGTAGCCGGCGTGTGTCTGCGCGCGTATCCGTGTACGAGCACCAGCGCCTGGCTGAAAATGGGATCCAGAACGAGGAACGGCCGTAGGCCATTCGTAATTTAACCAATCCCACGCTGACAAAGTTCTCGAAAGGCGTTCGCCTTCAACGGGAACTTGGAAAAATAGGGCTTTTCCCGAAGAGCCGTTCCCGGACTACCCTCCTCTCCTCCCTTCCACGTCGCTGTTCGTCCCACGCGTGCAGCGCTTATCAACGGGACCGATCCCTGCTTGATCCCTGAATATTCGCCGTTAATTTGTTTACGTCGCACGAACATTTGCATAGCTCGTGGTGCGATAACGGGGTATCATACTCTGCCCGTCCTTTTTTTTTCTCCGATCCCCGCTCGTGACTTTAAGTAGCCTCGCTGACAGAGGGAATAGAGGGCTGTTGCCTCCGGTTAAAATGCTTTCCTTGTACAGCTGGAAATGAGATTTCGCTTCGGTTCCGAATGTGACTCCAGGTGAAATAGAATCTTACTCTTGCCGCGGCTAACTTTGATGCTTTGCAAAGGGAAACGGCACGCCCGCCGGCTCGTTCTGGATTTCCTGCTAATTGAGCACTGTCGGCTAAGTACGTATGCGCGGAATTCGCGCGAGTTTGTTGACAGATGAAGTGGTAAATTAAGCGACAAATGCTCGCTGGAACTTTGCTTTCCAATCCTGAAACCCGGCTTCTTCGGACCCACGCGTTTCTTCTCTCTCGCCCGGCATCCCCTAACTTGCTAATCGAACGCGATGATAACAGTCTGTCACCACGCAGGTAAATCAATAAGGATTGTCCAAGGGAGGAAGCTCGCGCAAGTGGTACGAAGTGACTAGACGCAATTAACGAATGGGTTTTCGTGCTTAATTCTATTATACACTTGGCCGGCCCCAGTTTGCCAGGGTGCCTCGTATTTCCTGAAATATCATTTCCCTCTTACTCGGCGAAATGTCAAAACGAAACGGAGAAAGAAATTCGTTCGGTGGGCGCGGAGATTAAAATGGTTTACATTGAAAGGCCCGTCCCCATTAGTGATCCGAATTAAATTGGATAAATGCAGTAGAAAGGAACAGAGCGTGCGGAAAGTTTAAAAACTCGGTAACTACCCTCTCGAAGCTGTCAACGGTAATCATAATTTAGAAGAACCTCGAGAAGCGACTTCAAAAGGTATCAGTGCAGCGTGGTGCGCGTGAAAGTTTAATTGCGCTTAAATAAAAGCTCTGTACTACGGTTTATTCGAGCGGACACAGCGAAGGATAAGACTGCCTTTTGTAAAATACGCTTCGCTCGGCTATCGCGATTGTTTTTCCCTCGACACATCGCTCGCAGCAAAGTTTTCGACGCGACGTCACGGAACGTGCATAGCATACTCATCGCGGACTGATCGCGGCACTCCGCTCGCACATACTGCCACCCGATATTCGCCACTTTGTACATTAGTTTCCTCCTTCAAGTTGGCCCGAATAAAGATACGAGGCTAATTATGTTGACCCGATTCTTCCACCAATGCCGATCACGCGCGCCGGATTGAAAGTGATTCGATCGTAAAAGCTGTCGCATCCAATATACCACGGGGTAAATTGGGCATTCTCATAATCGGTATTCCAGTCGCGAGGCAGAGCCCTGGACGGACGGGTTACATTTGACGTGCCATTTCTAAGAGGGAAACAAGAAACTTTGATTAATTGCCACCAACCACCGCGCGCTCTTGTTCGCCGGTGAAATCGAGGCGAACCTCTCATTACGGCGAACCCTTAAAACCCCCCGGTACTTTCCTTCAACGAAGCTTTCATGCCCTGTCCCCGTGACTTGTGCGGCATATAAAGTGACAAATTTACGAGATAATCAAGCTTCCAGCCCGTACCCGGTTTTTGCAAGATACGTAACTTTCTCGCCATAACTTCGACAATTACACCTCGAATAATCTTTATGGGCTGTTACCGTGGTTAATGGTACATTTCCATCGACCCCCTACGTTGAATAAATCTGTGTCGTCTAGCTGCCAGCCACTTGCAAGTCTCGGGAAACTAAACAGCCGCTTGCGAATGTAGAAGATCGGTCTTGCGCACTGCTTGGAGGTGGTCAAACCGTTGACGATTCCCGATCGATTACGAGGCCCGAGGGGGGATCCAATCGCTCGATTTACGATCAAAGAGATCCGGAGCAAAAACGGTTCTCCGAATCGCAGAGGCAGGTATCCATCTCTTGGTTCGAGAAATCCTCGACGATTACAGGGGAGAATGCGACTTCGGGGTCGCTCTCTGTATTTCTCCCCTTATCGCTTCCACTGCTGTTCCTCCTTTTTAATTTGCACCAGGTGCTGCTGAACCAATTTCGAGTCGATGGGACCATTCCATTTACGAGATACTCGAAAGATGAAAATTCCTCCCCCCTGGAGTTTATTTAAAAATCCTCCGATATCGAATTTCCATAAACCATCCGAGACAGGCTTAAGCTTCGTCTAAACGAAATGCCTCGATCCCCCGAACTTTCGCCGCAGAGACAGATTATTCCTTCTCCGTCGACGCAAAGAGTGGCCCGGTGAAATACGTATTTTCGTTTCACGCTTTGCTCGTTCCGCCCCTCCGCAGCCTGCCAGAGGGCGGGCATTGCAATACGCAGGACGTGGATGAAAGTCGGGTTCAACTTTGAAAGATCGGATGCTGGTATATAGTGTAACTCGAAGCGATAAAGGCAGGAGGGAGCCTTCGGGCTGACTTCGAGGAATCTCCTTCCATATACGTTGAAGTGGAAGAGGAGAGTCAAGGGTCTGACAGCCACTCGTCAAATAATAAATCGCGCGCCGTCGACATGATTTCGGATTTCCTCCGTTCCCTTCTCGATTTCTTACTCGTCCGTCGCTTATTGCAAACGATCGCGTCTGGTTTGCGCAAAGTGGATGGCCGAAGGGAAGGGTAGGTAAAAACTGAGCGGAGCTTCGATACGTCGATTATAATTTTATACCTACGCGACTTCGTCGCTCTCCATGTCAATCATCCGTGTCAGCTGAAGTAGAGCGGAAATGGGAGAATCGGATTGAATTAGCGGCACGCCACTTTCCGACGCGATGTCCTTCGATTTCCAATTATTGCCAAGAAACTTTTCGCACCGTTTAATCGAGAGCATCCAGGAAAAGGGCGCCCGTGCGAAAAGCTCTCCTCCGTCCACGCCGGCATCCCGACTCTTGAATTTCCCAGCCCTGACGAGCGCGAACAAAAAGACGAAGAAAAGGCACCCTACGGTGGTTTCCGGACCAACCGTGGCAGCTGACGAACGACCACGATATTACGTGTTATCAGCATCTTTACAAGAGGTTAAGCGAGGAAGAAGCGGAGAAAAGGAGATGAAAAACAACCACGGAAATAGGAATAAGCGGGTAAAGGGCATCCGGAGGTAGGTCAGCCTCTGAAAAGTTCGCTGGCCATATGTACCTGTCGTCCTAGGGTTTCGTCATCTTTCCGGCCGCTATTTTGTTGCCGAATCTATTGCAAAAATCAGGACACACTCTCGTCCGGGAATCCCCTCGATTCTAAGGCCGCTCCATGGCGGTGATAGATAGCGACGCGGTCGCGAAGGGAATACCTTCGAACACAGATTCTCAGGGAATATTGGCGAATGATTGAGGAAGCATTAAACGGTCGATTAATCGAGCAATTTTTCGAAGGAGAATAATAGCGCGCAACGAACGCGAGGGGCCCGGCAATTATATGAATGCGCGATGATTAACCACGTACGCGGTAATTGGCTCGTCACGGTTAGTTAACCGACCAGTGGAATCAAACGCGGGACGCGCGCAGATATCGATAAAAATTCGCCGCGCAATCAGCCGTCTCTATCGGTTCGATCCGATAATACACGGCACGCGACGCGACGATTTGAATGAAGCTGCGTCGAAAGCGATTTTTAAACGACAAACGAGAAACGAGACGCGCGGCCGTGACGAGTTGCACGATCAAATAAATGGAGTTACAGGGTTATAAGAAAGATGAGAACGTGCGTGCGTTGGGGAATCGAGGCTGCAGCCTGCATTGGTTCGCCGTGTATTGGAAAGTATGCCCGGGATGCGCGGGGAAAAAAAGTCCCTGGAAATTGACTTTGGGATCGTTGGAAAAAAATAGAGCAGAAGAAATACGACTTCCCGTAGGGGAGCGAACTGGTGATGAAATGCGGCGCTGGGGTAATCCTTTAGAAAATGAAAAACGAGCTTCTCGTTTGAAAGTAGTCGTGGGTAACCACGGTACACCCACGCGAGCAAAGATTTAATGGAACATTACACGTGGCTTCGACGTCGTCCTTTTTTTTTCGTCACGCGAAAGCATTAAATTCTTGGCGAGGAATCTACACGGGACATGTCCAGCGGCTGAATGCCAAGGACCTCCCTTCTCGATGAAATGTCGGGTTTCGACATTTGCTGAGAGGGCTATGAATTTTTCCAGCCGAGATAAGCCGGCGGAACGTTAATACGTCCGAAGTCTCGGGGTCCGTCTCGGGAAGTTTAAACAGTGGCGGGGAGAATGCAGGTGCTAAAAACTATGGGCGTATCGCAGTATCAGAACTTACAGCGACAATCCCGACGGTGTACACGAAGTTGCGCCGCCCTGCGTTTATAGTCCCGCGGTAGAACAAAGTTGCGCCTTATCGCGCGGAAACGTTAACCCTGGGCACGAACTTATTGTTAGCGCACTCAAGATTACGCTGTCAAAACTTATACGCCGAATACACGCTGCGTCATAAATCTCTGTTCACTGCGGGATAAAATTTCCAAGAACTCAATATAGAGAAACGCCCACGCCGGACGGATCGGTCCGACTGGCCGGGCGCATAAAAGTCCTTTTATTCTCGGTGGGAATCGTGGCCGTGAGCAGTCGTCGGCTTTAATTTTCTACAAATTGATATATCGCCGCGGCGGGGAAGTTGAAGGGAGCCGGGCGTATTATTTTTACTCCGCGCGCGAGATAACTTTCAGATTAGTTCAGCGCGTATAAAACTGATTTTTCGACTGCGCCCCGTTGCCCGCGGCCTGCTCGCTTTTTCGCTATTCCTTCCCTGCCCCGCGACTGGCGAATCTATCTCCATTTCTCCGAGCATCGGCACTCGGCTCACCGTGGGCGGGGGTAATGATAGTTTATGGAGAATGCAGTGCATCAGCGTTTCCCAAACTTTCTAACGACTCGACACTTTACGGCACCCGATTGTCCTCTATCACTGGCTACGGCCGAGCGGAGTGGAGTCCGCGGTAAGTAGTTACGTCCGATTATGGTCGGACGGCGAGTCTTACCGGGTAGCCCCGTGAAACTTCCGTGGAATCGTTCAGTACCAGTAAATGTAAGCTGTTGGCTGATCCAAGGATGGCTTGTTAGGATAATCCGGCACAGTTCCACGCGTCTGATTAGCGTCGGAAAGCCCTCGCGAAAGTACGACTCCAGTTCTCTTTCTGAATAGGACTCGCTGCTTTGAGAGGCACTGAATCGCGTCACCTTTCGCGGAGTTCGACGTCGATATTGTTGGTATTTCTTCGTCCCCGCGAGCGACCCGATCCATTTGGTGTCAACCCGTCGCCAGGAGGAAACAGATAGCAGCCAGTGTGTCCTTTAAATAAGCCCTACATCGCGCAAGATCCCGCGAGCTTATGCTCTCATTCGACCGAGTTACAACTTTGTCTTGGAATTCCCGTTCTCGCGGAAACAAATCGCGCGCCACTTTTCCCTCCGCTGCCTTTCACTCGACGTATCACCGCCCCCGTTTTCGGTGCCATGAAATTTTATTCCCCTGCCGGCATGACAATAAAATAGATTGTCCGTTCCGGAATGGAAACATTATGTCCGAGCGACGAGTCGTGAATGCGTGATCCGTTCGTACGAAAGAAAGGGCCCACGCTACAGTTTTTCCTGCCACGGTATCGTAAATAAGAGAACAGCGATCGCGCGGAATTTACGATCGCGTACCCCCGCGTAAGACGGTATAAGCAGACTCCGCCAGCTTTCGCGCAGAGAGCTTTTCGCTCGTTTCTTATCGATGCTCGGATCGAACTTCTAACGCGAGGATCGCAGGATCCCGGGTAATTTTCTGTGCCATCGGCTTCGCTGGCCGGCTTATACATTTTCAAGCACAGCAGCTGGTTCAAAGTGAAAGCTGCGTTTCGAGCTTGTACAAACACGCAGATGCGGGAACACGGGCGGGATTATCGCTACGATAATCCACACTCCGTTCGGATCTCTTTAAAATATCTGCAATTCGTCGACCGCGGGTAGGAAAAGCGATTCTGCAAACTCTCCCGGATCGTAGGTTCTATAGAATTTTGGTCACGTCCCCGTTAGTCGCGGGAGGGAAACTAAACGGACCGATGTCCAACGTACAGATTATACCAACCGAGAATCAATACGTTCGTCTTCCGTGCGAAAAATACGAACCGTTTAATTCGCCCACCCCCCACGAAACGCATCGTTCCGCACCGGGTGCCCTTTCATTACGAAACTTACCGCTGCGTTCTCTGGCATATATTAAACCGGGGAGAGGAGCCGGCGATCCGTGCCACGCCGTTCGAACTCCTTTGTGAATTCCTGGCGAAAAGTTGGGCCCCGAGCCGTGGAATGTGTAATTTTAATCTCTGCTCGCTTTCTTTCACTGCATTCTTTGCGACAACACCTATACGCGACTCGAATAGAATTCGCACTCCCGCCCGCACACATACGCTCTACCTAAACGCCGAGGAAGCTCAAGTACGATTGAATGTAATCTAGTTAAACGTCGCGATGCGCTACCTATGTTGTGTGTACGTATACGTAGATCGCAGGGAGGATTATGGATATGCATGGCGGGTAGAGTTCGCGGAACGAGCAGTCGCGTGCTTCGTTCTTATAACGAAGCACTTGCCAGTGACAATGGGGGGTGTGAACCTGATGTGACATTCATTTGTATTTGTATTTTTTGTTTTCCTGTGTGTTTCTAACACACAGGATGGCGTTTCTAGCATTTCGCTTACATTGCCCAACGAACGATAGTCATTTTTCCTTCTTCCCTCCTCTCTCCTTCGGGTCCCAGCAGCAGCGACGCACCGGGAGACAGGTGATGGTCACCCATCTTTCCCCAGTACGCGCCCCGTGATGTTTAACTTCGGTGATCTTACGGGAACCGGTGTTTCCATCACGGCCATGGCCGCTGGTCAAATACGGACCGTCATGAATGAAATTAAGTTGCAAGTAGTTGGAGGCGAAACAAAAGATACTTCCCGGCGGAGATTCGTTTTTGCTGAAAAAAACACGCGACGCAGCGATTCAATTTTCTCGACAGAAGTCATTATCGAAGTTTCGATTTTTCTACTGGCGCGTGGGATCGCCTCGTAATCGGATGAAAGTGTAAGGAAGGAGAGGGGGAATCTGAAACTCTCGGCGAAGACGGGTCGAAAAGTCTACATTTTCCTTCCACCTGACATTCCGTCGGATTCTACGGTACAAGACGAGCCCTTGAGCTTTACGAGAGCTTTCCAGCTCGCCGTAGTCACCGCTCGCGTTGAATAATTGCTCGTTAAGGCTCCCTGGCCCATCTCCTCTCGCCTTACTCTCCGTACGAACGCGTAAATCCAGCGGTAAGAATCCCTTTTTTCCTTCTTCCCCTTTGTTGCGCAACGCGCCCTTATAACCGTTCCAGATGGGCAGTGTTCGCGGGGAGAGGCGAATTTATCCCGTGATTGAGTTACCCGCACCACCTATCGTATCTCGGATTTATCCTGGCCGCGGTGTTAAAGCTTCGTGACGCTTGTTTCCAGTGCGATCCCGGTGTAGCGGTTGATAGATTCTTCCACGCTCTGTACTCGGCTAAGAAGAATGATCTGATACCGCTCCTGCTGGGCACCGCCTGCTCCGAGGTTACGGAGAGCTTGGCTAAGATCGTGCCCTACTGGAACGTGATTCAAGTCTCCTTCGGATCCACCGCGCCTGCACTCTCGGATTCCAGCGAGTTCCCACTCTTCCTGCGGACCGTCGCGCCAGACTCGAGCCACAACTCCGCCAGGATAGCTCTCATCAAGCATTTCGGCTGGGACACTGTCACCGCCCTCTCTCAAACCGGTGACATGTACTCTCTGGTAAGCAATCAATCCGGGGCGGCAGCCGACACGGCAATTTAATCAAAGACGCACGCCACTCGGAACGTTGCGCTCTTAACCCTTAACCGGTATACAGTTTTTGGCAAACGTGACTGGTATACCGGGGTCGTGGCAGACCCCAAATAAAAAAGGGCACAGAAATTTGTAAAGTCGACGCTAGAGCAACCGCTATGAATATTTTCTTCTTAGGCAATGTGGAAAATAATAGAAGCGTAGAAAGTTAAACTGTTATTATAAAATTAATTAGAAATTCAGTTTACCAACTTAGACAACCGAAAATTGTGCATCGAACTTTGAGTGCTTGGGGTCACGAGCGACCCCAGGATACCAGTTAAGGGTTAAGCTTCGCGCATGGCCTATCGATAAGCGCCGCGCGTCCGAGTCGCGCGTGATTCTTCGCGGGAACGCGAGCGGCTCGCACGCGAGGCACGCGATTATCCGAACTCCACGCGTAGCTTCTGTAACGCCGCGACACTCGCAGGTCCGTTTCAGCCTCTCTGTTTCAGGCTGTGAACGATCTAGTCACGGAACTGGAGCAGGCGAATATCACGTGCACGGCAACCATCACGTTCGCGGAGAACGATTACAAGGAACAGCTGCAGACTTTAAAAGTAAGGCGCGCTTAGACTCGAGCCTGAAGCTTCGAGCTTCATTGAATTTTTCCCCCGAGTTCGCCGGAGATTTGTGGCGGTGGCTGCATGTAGTTACGCGGTAGTTGCGCGGTTTCGTCTTCCTCGCGTTAAGAATTTTCCTCGCCTGGGTACATTTACATACGTGCCCAGCGAGCATCCCTTTCGGAATACGAAGCGCGCGTAAGAGATTCCACGTCTGCGACTCCGCCGTCAGAGATAATATCATCGCGCTTGCTTTCCCGCAAGCATCCCTCTAACGGTCCGCGCCCCGCGTCGAACGTTTCGAAATCACGTCGAACGATAGAAACGTTTCGCGACGGAGGACGACCGAGAAAGAATTTATCGTGCATTAGAGCCCGTCGGGTGACGTCGGGCAAAGAGGATTCAATTAGCCGCGGCACTCTGTTCATAACTAATTATACGCCGCGCCGGCTGTAATGCGATAAACGTGCATGCAAGACGCGACAGCTGGAAGGCAGCGCGAAAGACGGGAGGGGAGGTTGCCGTGGTCGAAGCGTAATTTTTATTCGGTTGCAGGAGCTGGACACGAGAATCATCATCGGAAGTTTCTCGCCGCGACTGGCGCCGCGCGTTTTCTGCGAGGTGAGCCGTCAAACAAACTTGTAGCAACTCGGGCGCGACCTGTGCTCTGCGCACCGTCGGAAAGGTTACACGATCAAAGTACCAGCGGGTTAAACAATTTCCGATGAAACAATGACACCTAATATCGTCGGGTATTTTTCTTTTCCCCTGCTTGTTACGCGCCTACCGTCCAAATTGTTTGGCACTCGCGGAACAAAGGGCCGCTTTCCTTGTTTCACCGTGAAAACAACGCGCGCAAGCACCGATGCCATCGAGATGCACCGAGGGAGCCCAAGTGTAAGCAGATAAAGTTCAGCGAATCCATTATACGCTACGGCTTTATGTAAATCTCCCGCGGAATCCATTCGGAACTTCAACCTTTTAATCAATGTTAATCAAAAAACTCCAACGGCATTCCCCGAACGCGCATTACGTTGTCTAGGATTCTCGCAGCTGGATCAAACTGTGCGTCGAAGGGTAGGAGTGACATAAACGAGGCGCTATTACTCAACATCGTATTCGCGCGTGTATGCGAAAAACACGTATGGGGGTACACGCTGAACTCCGTGGCTGCATCAAAGTTTCATCAAAGTTCCCCTGACGTTTCTCTCTCTCTCTCTCTCTCTTTCACTTCTCTCCTTTCCTCTCTCTCTCCCTTCTTTTTCCAGTAATGCAGTACCTACATCGTTCCGCTACAGTTACCTTCAAACTGTGAGAAAATAAAACACTCAAAGGTCCACAGCCGGCGTGTCGTACGTTTACGAGCATTCTCGACCGTGCGCCGGCAACAGCTCAATTACGAATTTTTACAGACGCTCATAAAATTGCCATTTCCGCGAGAATCGCGCCCGCTGTCGTTAGCACGGTGACATTAAAGCACGCGGCGAAAATTATTTTCCATTTCCACTGACAACGAAGCCTCTCGTGGACGGGCGCGCACACAGAGCCCGATTCTTTTCTGCAATCAATTAATTCGCGCCTCCGCTTTCAAGCGAAAATCAATGGAAATGCAAACGCATGGTCTGTGTTTCTGCTAAGCGAATAATGAACATTGTGTTAAAACTAGGACGCGATTCTCCCCCCGCCTCTCGCCCTTTGCCACTCTCTCTCTCGCCCTCTTTCTTCGCCATTATCCTCTGGCTGGCTCGGCGTTTCGAGACCGAGACTTTCCAGACGCATCAGGCCCGTTTATCCGAGAAGTTTTCGCTTCCCTATTCGGCCTGCGTGTCGATGCCGATATAAATTAGCTTGCCAAACAGCGGCGAACGATTACGCGACGGTCTCTAAATTCCGTTGCCAGCGGGCGAAGTGGCCGCGTCGGGGAACTTCGAACGAGGCCATTCGTCGAACGCCCTGCAACTAATTTGCCCGTTGTCAGTGGGGAGCGGATCGGCCGTCGAAAATTCGCCACCGAACGGAAAACTTGCGGCACGCGTGGCTTCCTCGAAGCCAGCCGGTGGCGTGGAAATCGTATCAACATCACGGTCTCGCGCTTCTAATTTCCTCCCTGTATCGGTGCCACGGTACACAAGCCGTCTCCCACACGCGAGCTTTTCCACAAATACGGCCGGGGATGAAATTGCGCCCGTGGCGCGGCACACACTCGCGCCGGTGTGTTCGCGCGCTCACCACCTATCGCCGGGGCTGCAACGGATAACACCGGTCCGTCCTTGATTCGGTGCCCTTTAAATCCTGCCGCTGATGCCCCCGGATCCCACGGTTCGTTTCCTGATTGCCACTCCGAAATCTCCCGCTCAAAATCTCCCAGCGAAATTTTCACTTGCCCTTTGGTATATCGCGCAAAGAACTCCCGCGCCCCGGTTCCCGGGGGCGCGAACGAGAGCACGCTAGAATGCCGGGGGTTGGAGAATGTAAATCTCCCGCTTTTCGCCGGCGCCCTTTTTCGCAAACTCTCCGGGCGGGTACGTTGAAAGCTTATTACGGGAAGAATCGCGAAGTCTGGTAATCGGCCAACGTGGCTTCGCTTTTCCAGCAGGATTTTTCAGCGTAGCCAGCATCCTGGTCGACTGCATTATTGCCGCGGGGCGGGGAAAGTAACTATCGCCAGGAGGCAATAACGCGATCGTAGATGCCCGTTGCCATTAAATCGACGATACCCATATCCTTCCCGTTCGAGCGATTGCATTGCTCGTTACTT
Source organism: Andrena cerasifolii (assembly GCF_050908995.1). Classification (NCBI taxonomy): domain Eukaryota; kingdom Metazoa; phylum Arthropoda; class Insecta; order Hymenoptera; family Andrenidae; genus Andrena; species Andrena cerasifolii. Next base: position 8,247,209 of record NC_135124.1, on the reverse strand, counting down.
TCCCGATATTTAATATTCGCGGGTCAGGATCGGCCGTTTATTACGCCGATATTCAGCGACGGGGTTCTCGCGTTTCTTTGTCGCGAGCAACGGCGCAAGGAGCGAGGAAAATCGAGCCGACGTTCTGTGATAAATCAGCCGAAAATACAGGCAACGCCCACGCGACAGCTCGTAACTACTCGCGGTATCGTTTGCACCGGTTGTGTACTGTGTTCTGCCGCGCGATTCGATCAAATTCAATCTATCAGTCGTTTCAATCGCGAGCGAATTGGCGAAAGAATTATTGTGCTTCTTGGTAAATAATCCAGTGCATTCGTCCGGATGCATCGGCGGCGGGACGCGCCGCTCTGTATCTCTTTATTACCACTTCTACTGTGCCAGCTACTCCGGGAGAAACACGAGGGGCCTGATTTACGAGAGCGCGCGCGTTTGACGCTGCGAAACGGCACTTTGCCCGCGCTTCTCTTCCCCGGCGGGAACGGTATTGCGTTCAGTATTCCAGGCGCATTTCTCATTTTCGCCTTCCGCGTGCCTTCGCGCGACAACAGACGCGAGATCGCGAGACAAGCTGCATTCAAACGTGACCCAGTTTTTTAACTTGGCGCGCGTGCCTGAGCGCCAGAAGACAATGAGATGCAACTGCAGCGGGACGATTTTTCCCGGCGTCCGGGGCGGCGACGACCGCCCTCCCAAAGAATTACGAAACTTGCCGACAGCTTCGCGAGACGCGCCGGTGAAAGTTCAGCTCCTTGGATCGAAGGGGAATCGATGGCTGGGTAAGGGGCTTTATTCTACCAAGCGCCAGGGAAATTGATTACGGTAGTTGGCGCTAAAAGTTTTTACCAGGCGCGGGTAAAAACCGTGCAGCATCGAACCGGCGATACGTCATTCGCGATGGCCGCGGGATAAGATACCGCAAGAGCGATCCGCTTCTTGACACCGCGACTGACAAACGACGCCGCTGAAATACGGTCTAATGACAGTTGAAACGCATGATATATGACGCGCAATCGGAAGGGCTGCCCGGCGACAGAATAAGGCAATATGGGGAAATACGTGGGCGAGGGGTTGGCGAGAAGCGTAGGAGACGGCAGATATTTTACAAGGATATCTCCGATGGTCCGGCAAGCAACCCCCGGCCCTCCTGGCCGTGGTCCATTTCTCATTACCCGGTACGTCCATCGTTCCGAACGAGATCGCCGTAAACATTTCTGCTATGCTCTCTGCATGCGCGTTCCATAGCCGGTGATTTTTTTCACTGCGACGTGAATTAAACGGGTGCGACCCCATTAACTTTCATCCTTTCTGACAAGTGCGCTTGACGATCGATTCTTGGCGTAGGAGGTATCGCGACGCTTCGAGAATGTGGCCGTCATCGCGTTAATTTCCCGGTTTACGCGGGGCGGAATTTTTATGGAAATACGAAATATGGATCTGTAATGAGCCCGTCTGCTTTCTCGAACGGATAAAATACTTATTCCGAGTAATCCATATATTCGAGAGGGAGAGAGAGAGAGCAGAGAGCGCGAAGCTTACCAGCGAGAGCCAATTCTAAAGCTTGCCTTATCTATTTTCCCGAGCTTGGCCAGAGCCACGCCGGGGAAACGGCCATCGTCCGTAAATATCCCCAGCTCTCCCACCTTCTGTTAATCACACGTTTCAGGGGGTTCCTTCTGCTTTCTGTCCCCAATCAGGCTTGGAAGCTGGGCATGCACGGGGGTGACTACGCGTGGATACTGCCAGGTGATACCATCGACCTGTCGGGGATGACGAGCAATTGGTGGCACTCGGGACCAGAGGAATGCACGCCGTCGCAGCTGTCGCAAACGTTGGACGGCTTGATCATCGTCAAGAGTCACGGCTCGGCGCTGGGAGATGAGATTAGCTCGTCGGGCCTGGTGAGTGTACCTTCCAATCAGACATTATTTTCCTCGATAAGACTTTCGGTGGGAAAGCATTTTCGTGTCTTCACGCGCCGGGTTAAGCTGGGTAATTACGCTAACGTGCCGGAGTAATTACCTCCGCCTCGCAAAGAAATTCCATCCCTCCCGCGGGAAAAGTTCGAGGCGGCGACATCGCAGCCTCTGATTAATGCTACCCACCCGGGGTAAGGGTTGTAGCAAAGACAAAGCCCTTCGATATTTCCTTATCCCCGTTAATTAACCGGCACGGCATTCAGGCAGAGTCCCTTTCCACAACAGTGTCCCGATCGTCGCGTAATCGGGCACCTAATAAACCCACTCTGATTAGGGGAAAATAGAACGCTCGAAGAAGAAAGGCGTCGCGTTTTCGTTACCGGTGGGGTAGCTGCCGGGTACCTCTTGTGTCCATTAAAGGCTCCGAGAAAACGGCACAGTAGAAGGAGAGCGCGATAATAGGCAGGAGCTTCCTCGCATCGAACTTTCCACGCCCCAGCAATTCAGCTAATGACCGACTCACGTGTCGCTAATTACCCACGTTTCGCGAAGGGACGAACCCGCTACCGATGAAACCTTCGAGCCGAACGTTCCTTGAAATTGCTTACGCTTCCACGGCGAATGGCGCTGCGAACCCTCCGCTTTTGCCCCTAGGAAAATGGACTCCCCCCTTGGATGTTCGCGGGGACCGCTATGTAGACGGTTTACAGTTCACTTCTTCAAACGGCATCATGAATAATTCCGAGCGCGTTCGAGTATGCTGAATATTTACGCGACTACGTTGAAAAATAGAAATTCGCGGTCGCGCGGGCTCCCGCGGTATCGAAACTAAACAGGAGGATGCACGGCAACGTACATACATAAGTTCACTACCCGATTTGCATACTCTAAGAGGCGAAGCACTGGGCAAACTTGAATTTTCAACCTCGGGTATTTCTACTCCGGGCGGAATGAAGACAGCGTGAAATTCGCGGCGAATGATTTTCGTAATACGCCGGGTGCTGTTGTCGCTCGCATCGAACGCTGGCGATAATGGATTTGACCAAAAATATGATAAACGCTCGAGATAGAATTTCCATCGGAATCGCGAATCGAGCGCTGAACGTCGGAACAATGCTAAATGGTCTTTCACGCCCGTTTAGCGCGCAATATCGCATTCAGAGTCCGTGACCAAAGTTCCATTGATATCGAAACAGTTTTCCAATCTGTCGAATAAACTCCGCTCGATCGGCCGGCTCTTCGTTTCGCCCGTCTGAATCGTTTAATTTGTTAATAACTACTAGTGCGCCGCGAGAGGCACGCTGTTGCCGGCGCGGCCGATAGAACGAAGTGTGCTCTTTGCTCGAGGGAGGATCGCTCGGTCAAAGTGCGCGAAGTGTTGGCGTTACTCGAGGAAAAGTGGTATCTATTTCCTCGGCAATGAGGAACGAAAGTGTTGCCCTTTGTGGCAATTTTATTTCCACGACGCATAGCGACACCGCGCCGACGAAAAAGATTTATCCTCCTGCAAAATAAGCTGGCAAAGAGGAATCCTTTATCCGTGGCGCGCGAGCCAACAACACCCGAGATTGCGTTTTTTTTCTTTCTATTTATTTAATCTTCGCCGCGAAACATTTAACAGGCTGGGACGCGCCGAGGAAGTCTCGCGTATATTTTAAAGGGATTACCCGAGCTTCGACCGGACGAAATGAAAATGTCTACCCCTAACGCGATAACAATATCTTCTGCGTAGACGAGCAGCAAGTTCACCTCGGAATTGGCAAAAAGAGGGGTGACGCATTCGAAATTCGCCGCGCAAACGTACGACGCCGTCTGGGCCATGGCTCTTGCCCTCGAGAGAACCGAGATCCTTCTGAATAGAGACAACACGAGCCTGGCGCAATACACGCACACGAGAAAGGACATCGCGTCGCGACTATTGGAGCAGCTTAAGCTTCTGCGTTTCATCGGAGTCTCGGTGAGTAGGGGCAGATTCATACATCAAACGACATAAAAACAAGAATATTCACCGGAGCGAATAGCACGGAGGAAAAAACAAAAGGTCGCTCGCCCATTCAATATCGCTGCTTAGTTTACAGCTATTTTCCGCAACAGATGCCACTATTTGTTTCTTATGGGAAATGGCCCGCTGATTCCGAAAATGAGGTCTAAACAATTTTCCGTGGATGCGTTTTCGAGATGTCGATAGGGGAAGTTTTTACCTGCCTGTCAAAAAGGTGATCCCACGTAATTGCGAATATCTCGTGTTGCGAATAACCGATACGGTCGGAAATTATCTCAAATTAAAGGTAATTGAATCACCAACAAATCTACCAATCCTGGGTATTAAGAAAATACTTGAACAAATGTACAGAATTAATTAAAATTCGAATAAAACAAAAATCGAGAAAATTTGAAATGTTAGTGTTTTCACACAATTTTCTCTAGGTTCGATATTTATCCATAGATTTTCTTCAGCAGCGCCTTGTTTTCTTCGTAAAAGTGCAGACTCAACGTAAGAAATGAGAAACTGGACCTAGTTTTGCGATATCGATTTTCTTAGATAATTAAATGAATTGTCGATGTCAATTTCGGTCGAAAAAAAACTTTTTTTCACATATTTCCATCGATTTCACCCGAACCACTGACCCGATTTGGAATTTTTGTCAGGCAGATTTATTGGTGATTCGATTATCTTTAATTTGAGGTAATTTCCGACCATATCGGTTATTCGTAACACGAGATATTCGCAATTATATGGGCGCACCTTTTTAACAGGCAGGTAAAAAGTTCTCCTATCGATATCTCGAAACCGCGTCCACAGAAAATTTTTTAGACCTCATTTTCAAAATCAGCGGCCCATTTTTCCATAAGAAAAAAATTGTGGCATCTGTTGCGCAACGATTTTTTTGTATTTTGTAAACTAGTGTGTTTACACATACAGTGACTCGCATTAATATTCGGACACTTTTTAAAATAGCATAACTTTTTCAGAATTGGTCCAAACGACTTGAGTTTTTTTTAGAAGCTAGAAGGATTAGTTTGCTAAATGACGTACTTGGTCGTTTTGAAAAAAAATGTATTTGGTCGGAATAGTGAAAAAAATAGTAAACCTTTCCTATTCTTTTCGCTATTCCGACCAAATACATTTTCTTTCAAAACGACCGAGTACGTCATTTAGCAAACTAATCCTTCTAGCTTCTGAAAAAAACTCAAGCAGTTTGAACCACTTCTAAAAAAGTTATGCGATTTTAAAAAGTGTCCGATTATTAATGCGAGTCACTGTACGCATGCCTAATTTGCTTCATTTACGTGCAACAACGCGCGTGCACGAGGAAAACAGAGAGCCGGGAGTCGGCGAGCCAGCCCTCTGTTGCCACCCTAGAAACACTCCCATCAATCATTTACGAAGATAATAATGATCGCTCTTGCGCTGTCTAGCCCGCGTGTCTAACAAAATACACGCCAGCTGCCAAAGCTAAACTACCGTTCGTGGAAACGAAATTCATTGCCCGGTGAACGAGAACTTTCGTCCTGCCTCTTCGACAATAATTGAACCGTGCACTAACAGCTAACGATTCCGTTGATGCGGTACGTTTCAGGGGCCGGTCTCGTTCAATGGAGCCGACAGGGTGGGTATCACGGCGTTCTACCAGATGCACGGTGAGTAAAGTTTACATATTGCCCACGAATAACTCCCGGCACGTGCGCGAGCATCGATTATATCGGGTGTGTACGCAATGCCAGACGCGTAAGAAGCCATGCGTGAAATGGTAAATTCAGGAGGGTGGACTGGAAACCGCTGACAATTGGATGCCTCTAACGATGCAGTACACCGCGTGTACTCGCATTCTCAGCTAACTGACACGTTTAGCCGGGGGGACGAGCCCATTTATGAGATTTCCATTGTGCGATGCCCGTCGGACGATACGATTTCAGCCGGCCGCGCGATAACGGCGTGTACTGCTATTCCTGGCAACGAATTCCTCGGCCAAACTCGATAGGAAAGCGCGATATTGCTCGGGCCATCGATCGCTGCTCTCCTCTGTTTTCTTACGGCGACACCATCGACGCTGGCCCGGGCTATCATAAGCGCCGCGCGAAAGTGACAAACAAATTCCCAACGAAACGCCGCGGAAAAGTGCTATGCAAATAGACCACATGCTGGCTGACTCGTACCTCCGCTCGGACGCCCCAGTTTAGACTCTTTTCTTTTTTTTTTTAATAACGGCAGCAGCAGCGGGCGGGACGAAAGCGGAAAGTGGCGCGGGGGTGGGAAAACGCGAAAGCGATAGAGCAACTTCTTTTCGAGCGTGAAGGCGCGATGTTCGCAAGACAGCCTGCGAAATTTACACGGGTTTTACGCGGATCGGAGCGATGGATTTCAGCTGGCGGGGTAATTTGACATTCGCGGTAGGAACTTGACCCGACTAAGCGGGATTGTCCAAACATGGGACAGTTAAAGCAGCTCTGTACTTACCTCGCCATGAATTCGGCGCGTGCTTACGGTAGGGCGGGAGTACAGTTGCATAATTAACGCGACAAGAAGCTGCGACAAGAAACAGCGCGCAGCGCGGGGGTCAGTCGGTGCACAAAACCGCGCGCCCCGCGTGAACTAGGGGTAAGAACAGGCGGACGTGGGCGCTGCTGTAAGCGTCCGTGCAGCTTCTTATAATTAATTTCACTGTTGGAAAAAAAGTATTACACCTGTGTTGTATTCCGTATTTTTCGTATTACTTTTATTTTATTAAATAACTTTATACAAATAACGGAAACTAAGACGATTACAGATAAATACTAGATCATAGATTCAGAACTAGATTCTCGTGTCCAGACTATTCGGACTGAAGTGCTCAAGTGCTTCTGACTGGAAGAATTGCGTGTAATATATATATATATGTACGGTTTTCGGTAAGCTGAAAAGTGGGGATTGTCCTGAGTTTAACGGTCGTTAAGGGATGAGGCATAGAGATCGAGGTTCAAGGATGAGGAATAGGGTACGGATAAGGTCATAAAAGAAGGACTTCAGGATGCTTACTATTGCTATCTGGAAAACTAACGCGCTGACTAATACTTTATATAGATTTAAATGACGTTGGTATACAACACCTGGATCAGTGCTCGATCGATCGCCCTGCAAAATTTCCCTCTCTCTTTCTCTCTCTTTCTCTGTATCTCTCTTGTGGGAAGACTGTTCGACTGACAAAGTATGTTTGGGCCAGAGCGATTGGGATCGAGAGCGGACGTTTATAGTAGAGTATCGAATGCGTCAGGGGTGTGAGGTTTGAATGGTTTCGTCGAATGCGTGCGGAGGGTTTGGGTGACCCGAGTGTGTGTCAAGAGTGTGTGTTGCAAGTGTGAATCTCGGAGAGCGCAAGATAAGAATGGATGAAGTCAGTCCTGCAGAGTCCGTCGAACGAGCGGCATCATCGCCTGTTCTTTACAATAAATAAGCCTTTTTTACTTTTCCACGAGTGTGCAGTTTACTCCTGCCCTGATCACCTAACATCCCTACACTCTCTCTCTCTCTCGCTCTATCTAACGACAACGTCGCGGTAAGGAAGACGCCTGACGCGCGAGCATGTCTGTGAAACAACGTTAGCCAAGTTCGACGATAAATTAATTATCCGCCGGGATTCCGTTCTCCTCTAGGAGGATTCGGCGCGGAGAAGCTGGGAGCCACTAGCGTGGGAACCGGAGTCGAAAGAGCCATAAGGGCTCTCGATGTCGCGCCTACAGTCCGCGTTGGTCTTCTGTGCGGCTGCCGCGCCGCGCGAGGACCGCGGCTCGTCGGGCCCGCGAATCGCGATCTAAAGCATGAAACGAGATCGGCGTGAGGTTCGTGCGAACACGACCAAAGATGTTTGCCATTCTACCCGCCGGATGTCGGTAAGAAGTCGATGAATAATTAATGAGAGAGGACCCTCGGGAATCGGCGGCAAAAGGGAGCGTGCCCGAGAAAGGAGAAAAAGCGACGATGGAAAACAAGAGGGACTCGAATGCATTATGCCCGGGCCGGTATTAATCGTTATTCCGACCGAGAAGCGACTTCGTGTCCTAGCGCGAGCCAATGAATATCGGTGTCGAACCTTCACCTTTCCGTTTCATCACCGTCAACTCTTGCTCCGGCAAATTTCACTCCTGCGAATCGTCGCCGAGTCCGTCTAGGCCGCGGTTCGGGGCTCGCGAAGCTGAGCTCCTCTCCTGGGTAACGACGGGCGAGCGCATAATTCGAGGGGCCTCGGAACGCTGCGCCCCGTCCTTGTGGGCGAAAACACGCTTCTTTGTGAGATTAAGCTTCTTCTCAGCCGCGCGACCCCGATACGCCGATGTTAACGACACTCGCGTTCCTTTCCACCGGAATTATTTCCTTCCCCTTCGGCCGCGACGCATCTCTTCCCTCTTTAATTTCTGACCGCCCGAACCGATGGATGTCGGATGCTTGATCGGCCGTCGTTCAGGTGCCGGATACCGCGCTCGCGTTTACGGGCCATTGTCTCCTTAGTGTGATCGAAAATCAATCTGCCGGAAAGTGCTCAGGCTCTCACAAGCTGCGCCATGAAATTGAGTCCAAGACTCATTACTCCCCTTCTGTTCATTCCTCTTCACTTTCTGCACGTTCCGCCTCCCCTATCCTCCGCCCCCTTGTTCCACATAGACGCTGCCGGACGACGTTCCGAACAATCTCTTAAAAGCTTCGATAGAAAGTGTCCCCCAGTCCTCTCGGCCTTTCATTAGACACGTATGCTGGCCTCGGCTAGTGAAACGATCGAAAGCTCCTCGAAGCTCAGGACTTTCTCACCGTCCCACGAGCGTAGTTTTTACAAACGAGACAGCTCGGTCAAATTCGAGCGTAGCTTCGTGCTCTTTATGCGGGGGCTTCGAGTTCTCTAACCTGTTGGGGTCTTCCCGCTGGGAGAAGCTCGGTTGTGCGCGTGCATTCAACGATCTGCACACATGCGAGTTCTGCCCGACCGTGTGGAGAGGATCGAAAGATTCCTGTCTTGCTGTAAAACATTTCTATGAGATTTCAAAGTTGCGCAGCTGCCCGCTCCTCCGCGAGGATTCGGTCCCGAAGGATTTGCCAGGGTCGGGCAAGTTTCCCGGCAGTTTCACGCAATCCCGATAGCTAGACGGCCATCCGCGGTGTAGCAAGCCCGTCGTTCGGCTCGTTAACCTTGCACGAGCCTCGAAGAAGCGGCTCCTTTTTCTGCCTCGAGTTTCGAGCATCGATTTCAGATAAAGTCAACGAACTGGCACGAATTTCCGCCAGCGATAGGCAACAGTGCTCGCAAAGAGCCCTTGGCGGTGCGGACAAATTGGATATCATCAACCGCCCGCTTCTTTACCTTCGCTTTCTGTTACCTCTGTTCTGCATCCTTTTTTTTCCCCCCCTTGCTTTACTCCAGTTTACACCTCTTCCACGCTCTTTCATCCATCTAACCAGTCGGCGGTGAAGGTCCTACGGCTGTAATCCATCAAATCCCCTAGCGGATAACAGTCACATTGTCGCGGCTCTCCGATTTAGAATTCGAGCATAATCTCGGCGACAGGCAAAAGGCGAAACAGCCCGACCCGGCGGATCCTTTATTCCCCCTTTTACTGCGACAAATCGAGCGCGAAGAGCAACCCTTCTGTCCTTACGGATCGATCGGGATTAGACGTGTGGTTCGCTTTGCGCGACGCGACGGCAGCGAACGCCGCGAGAAAGATATTTCCAGACCGCTCTCGTTCCGTTTGCATGCGCGAGATATACGCCCCGAACGGCGCAGTTGATTTCATTGCCCCAGTTGAAAATTTATCTGGGGAAAAGCAGCCGACGTTATAAAAGAGGATTTATCCGCGAGACATCGGAGAAAGAGCAAAGGGACCCATAAAAATAACGGCCGACAGGCTGCTTCGTTTCCTGCCCGCTTCGGGGGCAACCGACATAAATATTCTAGTCATACTTCCTAAGACGATTCGAACAACGGTGCCCTATAATTCCCTCCCTTCGACTCGGAACAATCTTCTTTATTAATTGCTTCCCTCGGCGCGCAATGATTAGTCACGCGAACCGGCCCGACACGAACAAATGATATCAGAAAACAAACTCCCCCGCTCGTCGTGGAAAAAAAGTTCTATCAGCTGTCGTAAAGGGCGGAGGCGAGACAACTGAAGAACATAAATAGCGAATGCGCCTTAGGGGCCGTCCTTAAATTACGTAAAGGTAATTTTCGCGAATTCTCACCCCCTCACTTCCCCAATAAGAATTCGTAAGATTTCATACTCCAACCCCCTCCTTGCGTAATATTTTTACACTTAATTTTTTGAGTTATTAAAATTCTTTTAAAGGTTTATATAATTCATTTAACTCGGTTTCGGGAAATTTAAACTAAAACTACTTTTCTGGAATATTAATGATAGAGTTTGTATTTATTTAAAATTAGATTAAACAATATTACGTAAGACGCTACCTGACTTGACGCTTTCTCTTGTAGGAAAACGTAAGAAATTCGCGACCCTCTCCCCTTCTCCTCAAAAAGTCTTAGACGTAATTTAAGGATGACCCCTTATCACGCGGAGAGGAACGAGTCGCAACAGTTCCCCGTCTGACATTAGTGAGAAAACGCGCCGGAATAAGTAACTATTTAGATTTCGCGTTACTTTATCGTGCGATATTTCAAGACGACACCTTGACACCTTGCTCTTAAAGCGAGAACGTTTGAGAAATTGAAAAAGCTTCGCAGCGTTAAACGTCCCGAAAATTCAGATGGATAGAGTTTCTGCCGGGACTCCACGGCGATATCGAGTGCGAGGGGAATTTCTATATTCCACGGACCTTCTCCGATAAATTCCGACGAATTCCGCTAAGACTACAAAGATGCATTCGTAAACATCCTCGATGCTCCGTATCAAGCCGAGAATAATTCGATCGCACCGAAGCGAAGAATATCTCTGCCGTTGTCACTATCCATCGCAAGCAAGCGAAGAAGCTCGTTTAAAGATGCACGGGGACCGAGGGACACCTATATCGGCATATTTCACGAATCTAAACTGTGAAAAACGATCGGCCGACCTCTCCCCTATTTTTGGCCGTTGAAAGTAGCAGCGCGTTAGCATCCGGAGACAGAAGATGGAACGAAATGAGTATTATTAGCCAGCCGGCTGTAGTCATTACTGTGATGGGAAAAATCCCAATACGTATTGTCTCGTCCGTGGATCATGCAAGGCAGCTGTTTCAATGGAACGTCTCGAAACTCAGCTGCCAGCGCGATGCATTGCTGGTTTTTGCGCGGTACGAAACTCCTGAAAGGATTGGGTAACGTCTGGAACTAATGTCGCGTCGATTTCCACGATTTTATATCGCAAAAAAGATGCGCTCCATCCTAATTCCCCTCGATCCCGTTGCTTGAGTGTGCTCAGACGAACTTAGATAGAGATTCTATAGCCCTGAGACGTCTCCCCTTTACGTGGCTGCGTGAATATATGTACTTATGTACCTACATTCGTCTTCATCGATACGTCGAGCAAACGGTGGCTCGCGAACGAGAAAAAGGGTATTTTATCAGACGGCAGATTTAGTAGGGGATGTAAGAGGAATCGAAAGAAGGAATTAAACGTTCGACTAGGTCAGCCCTTTCCGCGATGGCTCTTTGCATGCCACGGGGCATACTACCGCCGCACCTAAAGCTCCGGATTCATTTCGTCGGGCCCACGCAATGGAGAGCCATTCCAAATGGCGGGGAATTAAGCCGTAATAATTAAAGCCTGCGCTTCCCTCATAGATTGAAACGTTAAATAATTGAACTTGTTTCCGCCAAGAATGCATGTGGAAGGCCGAAGGGACAGGGAGGAATTAAAATCCCTTTCAGACTGAGATCGAGCGTAAAAGCGGGCGTAACTATCGCGACTGCAATCTCGTCGAAACTGAAACGACTAGTCGTTAGCCGATTATTTAAGTTTAAGTTATCAAGCGGTAGTACGATCGCGCCGAGGCAGACTGGATCTTAAAGTTTTCCAATTACAGGCCACGTTATCAGAAGGATAGCGATTTTCAGCCCGGAGGATGAAAAGCTGACAATGAATTGTCCAGGGTGCGCAATGACGAGGTGGCCCGGTGGGCAACCCCCAGCGGCTCGGAGGGTCTTCCGGTACGTATTACTGCATCCGATTCGATCGATCACCTTGAATATTCGGTGCTGCACCGAGCCGAGGCACCCCAGAGTACCCAGACACTTCCGTCTACACTTACGAACGTCAGGATGACCAAGTCGGAACTGGTCGCTACCCACGATCGCTAGACTCGGCCTAGCTTGAGAGGCGAAGGTGAATTCCCGATCCTTACACACCTGAGACACGTTGCGGGACAGACAGACAGAGACAACCCCTTGTCTAACCCCGATTCCTGACATTCTGACATCCTCGTTCTCCATTAAGGGGGTATACCCGTTTGAACCCTCGGAAAATGTATACATTTTGTGGATTTTTTTACAAGTCAACGGTTTGATGCAGATTTCCCGTTTTTTAACTATGTTTACATAGTATTATGAACTACTTATAAAAAAAGTTTCAGTTAAAAAACTATTGTTTTTCGGAAGTTACGGATACATGTCCGAAAGTCTCTCGATTTTAGACGGCTAAACGGTGGCCCTAAAAACTCGCGCTACGTTCAACCAATTTACTTCAAATTTTGCATGCAGAATCATAATAAGATTCCGCATCGTCCAACGAAGGCTTTTTTTATTTCGATTCCCCGTTTATTATTTATAAAGGAAGAAGGTGGATTTTTCTCTTAGAAAAATTTAACTTTGCCTTTGATCTCTCACCATTTCTTTATTTTTCAAAATTTTCAAAATCGCCTTCGTTGGACGATGTGGAATCTTATGATGATTCTGCATGCAAAATTTGAAGTAAATTGGTTGAACGTAGCGCGAGTTTTTAGGGCCACCGTTTAGCCGTCTAAAATCGAGAGACTTTCGGACATGTATCCGTAACTTCCGAAAAACAATAGTTTTTTAACTGAAACTTTTTTTATAAGTAGTTCATAATACTATGTAAACATAGTTAAAAAACGGGAAATCTGCATCAAACCGTTGACTTGTAAAAAAATCCACAAAATGTATATATTTTCCGAGGGTTCAAACGGGTATACCCCCTTAAGCCCGGGTGAAGATGCCACGCTTACAGAACGCCCTCAGTGGAGTCTCATCCACGGTCTCAGCAGTGGTACGTTAGCTCGGGTACTCCGAGATCGTCGGTTCCCGGCCTGGCCACATGTTTCCAGGGATAAAACATCCACGAAACATGCTGCAGGCCGTCGGCGGAGATTATCCGCAACATTTCAATCGGGCTATCACGGCTCGTGCGACCGATTACCTATACCTACCGATCCGCGTTTCACTTTCTGGCCACTGGTCGACCGAATGCTCGCCGCGGATTCGAGCATCGGTACACACGTGGTCTCCCCGCGACACCACCAATCAATAACCACGCTGTGCCGTAAGAACTTAATGAAACGATTAATAACAAATAGCTCGCGAGTGGATGCGATTGGAAGCACTGCGGCCGTGTACAGTGATGGGTGCAATGTATGTCGGATATACTTACCTAACGTTTCTATCCGTGGAACCGCGCACGGTATCTGTTAACCAGTTCCATGTGTTAATACGCGCAGGTGTATTATACGAATCGTCGCGTAACGTTACGGCGTGTTCGGCGAGTCTGAGAAGCAACGGGGATTCCACCCTTGCTAATGGCGAGATCGCGATTTCGCGCGGCTGCGTAAAACCTGATCACCCTGGTAACTCACATAAAACGGTGGTAAAGGTTCCCCTTATTAAATGGTATCTTTACGATACGGGGTATAGAGTGCGCGGGCCGATATGAGCGATAAAAATATATTCAAAGCCACATTGTACGTGTCGCCTCGTTTCACGAAAATTTCATCAACATTTTCACTGCGATACGTTTCGTACGGAGTGCATTTCCCAGCCGCCGCGCATCTTCGAACGGTTGCCGTAACGCGGGGTAAAAATAATCGCGCGTATCCTCCTTCTCTGTGGTTTGTTACCGTGTTGCTTTCGTTCCGCAGGAGATGAACGAATTAATGTTTCTTCGCGGCCGTTCTCGCGGCATAAAGAATCCCTCGAAGCCTCCATTAAGTGTTTATTACTATTTAACGGTGCGTTAGGAATACTAAAAGGCTCGTTCTTCTCGCGCACAGGTTGAGGGTAGTGACCGTAGCACCTGCGGCTTTCCTCGCCATTGCTTGCCTCGCCAGCGTCGGTGTCACCCTCGCGCTGGCATTCTTGGCGTTCAATCTGCATTTTCGCAGGCACAAGTAAGTTCCACTGCAAGCTTATCAAACGCCTCAGTCTCTCCACGCGGGAAACATGTTTCTCGTTATCCCGTCGCGTGTCCCCTGCCGCTGGTGGGAAAATCTACAAATTGCTTCGTTTGCTGCGACCGACAGGGGTATAAAACTTTCGAGCCCTAGGCTGAATAATATGGCTGCTGTCGGCTGCGGTCTCGTCTATGGTGCGGTCATCCTTCTGGGTCTGGATCACGCCACGCTCCCGGACAGCGATGATTATTATCCCACAGTGTGCACAGTGAGCATTAAATCTTCTGATTGAAATGGAGTCGCGGCCGCGCTTCCTCCAGCCGTTATATTCCGCGGCGATTTCTTCTACCCTTTTCAGGCGAGAGTCTACTTGCTGTCCGCTGGATTCTCTCTGGCTTTCGGCTCGATGTTCACCAAGACCTACCGCGTGCATAGGATTTTCACGAGGAGCAGGAGCGGTGTCGTCAAGAACAAGGTACGGCATCGGTCCGGCGATCGAACCGATCCCACGCGTACTGCACCCACTGCACGCAAAGAAAGCACGAGTATTCTTCTGCTAATTGCAGCTGCTTCAGGACACCCAACTTATAAGCTTAATCTGCGTCCTTCTACTGCTAGACGGTCTCGTGGTAACTCTGTGGGTGACTTTCGACCCCATGCAGCGTCACCTGCGCAACTTAACACTGGAGTTCAATCCTCAAGACAGAGGCGTTGTTTATCAACCCCAGGTATTGCAATCCAAACAATGCCGCGAAGAATGTCGCGCGCCACGGCGCGCACGGCTTCATTAACATATATCGACGTAGCTCGCTTCGACGAACCGTTGCCAATTAATTCGTAACTTCCATCGCTGACGCAGGTGGAGGTGTGTCGTTCGCAACACACGAACAGCTGGCTGGGCGCCCTTTACGTTTACAAAGGTTTACTGCTCATCGTTGGCGTCTACATGGCCTGGGAAACTAGGTAAAAATACTTGGGACCGCTATTTAACGAACATCAGCTGTGTGTTTTATAGCTTGACTTTACGCGCCGAGGAAAAAAACTCGATACAACAGAGACGGAGTCGAAACGGAATTGGAGTTTAATGAGGGCCGCCATTAGGGGGTTCATTAGCAAAGGTGTTTTCACTTTTTACCGGCTAACTGCCATTCGAGTATCGATACGATGGTTCATGAGATCGAGTCAAGGGCGCGGTAATGCAAAGTATCGGCTCGTCCTTTCCCCGATAACGAGGCCAATTCCGTTGGCGCCTGATTGAAGTCGAGTAGCTACGGAACTACGAGACGCGGCTTTACTAATTTGTTAATTTACGCACATAGTGGATACACGCCATGTTTACCCTGTGTCTTTCCGCGCGACATGCACAATTTCAGGCACGTAAAAATACCAGCGTTGAACGATTCGCAGTACATTGGCATGAGCGTCTATTTCGTGGTGATCACTTCGGGGATCGTGGTGGTGTTGGCTAATTTGATGTCGGATCGCGCGACCCTGGCCTTCGTCACGATAACTACCCTGATCTTGGCTTCCACCACCGCGACGCTGGCGTTGCTGTTCCTCCCTCAGCTGGCGAATATTTTAGCAGGCGAGAGAGCCGATCCCGTGGTACAGAGTCTGGGCCTCAAGATCGAATGCAATACAAGAAGATTCGTGACCGACGATAGAACGTAAGTAACCGCCGCTTACACGGAGATTGATCGACAGGGGGGGGGGCAGAAGATCAGGAGCAAATGGAGAAATCAGGCAGCTGCAAAAAGGGGCTGAAACACAATGGTGTTTGTCACAATGACGATAAAGGCATTCACTTTGGAGCTAGGGAATCGTTCGAACGGATCGACCTCGAGACGCGATATCCTTTATCGGATCCCCGGTACCTGAACCCTTCGTGTTGCTCCTCCGGGTACGGGGAGGGGAATCGATTCGTTTCGAAACCGGGTCGCAGATATCGTTTATCATATTTTATCCAACTCACCGACTTTCACTGAATTTCCTATAAAACTCCGGCTGCTCCGGCGAAAGTTTGTTTATTATAATTTTTCATCGAGGCCCCGTCCGGTTACAAAGTTTCTCAGCCGAATCGCGCTTCCAACCGGATAACGTCGGGGGGGAGGGGGGTTGTTAATGAGAACACATTACGAATTACGGGTGGGCGGTAACGAGACGCGCGAGCCGTTCGTTCGCGGGATTCCCTGCGATGTCGGCTCCGACGTGGCGTCTAATTTTTTAACGACCTTAACGGTAATGAAATTTCACGGCGGGCCAGCGAGCTGCAATACCGCGTGGAAGTGCAGAATCGTGTGTATCGCCGTGAAATGGCACAGCTGGAGCTGGAATTGGCCAGATTGGAGAAACAATTGGCGCAGGAAGCGGTGGAACCGTCGCACGCTTCATCGAGCGCATCGATTCCGCAACGCAACCCCAGCATCGGGGGTGGTCTGCCTTTGTTATTGCTCAGTGTCCTCCCACCGGTCATCCCTAGGGCTAGTTGGCCGTCCGCGGACCCATCCGGTAAGTGAGACTCTTCGCCGCTCGTACTTGCAGATATTCGTTGTGCAAATAAATCCGCGTGACGTGCGCGCCGGGAGGTCGCTTCGCGGGTCATTTATTTCCCCTCCGTTTGGCGTTCCCGTGAATTTTATTTTCGCGCGAATGTTCGGCGGCATCTGCGGGCAGCGACGCACGAGAAAGACGACTTTCCACTTTGAAACCGATAAAGAGGAAGTAGGTCGTTACAGACGATGTACACTCGCATACGTCTCGATGGAGTGACCGAACGCAACGGCGCGTCGCGGCGCGGCAGGATGCACGACGTCAAACAACTGGAACGCGCATAAAGAAAGAGCGGTCCGACGAGGAATTATTTCCCGACAGGGATACTCGCGACGTCACCGAGAGAAACTTTTCCCCGCGCCTAATATTTGCACGATGAATAAACCCTTGATATACACGTAGATATGTACCAAGAAGAGAAAGAAGGAACGATACCATAATTCAATGTTCTTCCCGCTTCATCGCCCTTCCGTCGGGAAAGGTGTTCGAGAAAGGTGACAGAATTCCGTTTACTGCACGCAATAGATTAAGCTTAAACGATTTTAACGTTTATACGAAAAGCTGTTGGAAGAGATAGACGAGATTAGAGTAGGATGATTGAACGTTCTGGGAAAAGCTTTGGAATCGTTTTGCGAGAAACGGGAACCCTCCCTAATTTGATAGGTGATAATCTTCTGGAATATCGCACGGATTGCATGGGTATATAGGTTTTTCAAGTAGCACTTTTATCGGCCGTTAGTCGGTGATCCAGAGAAGCGGTTGAATTGCTATCGGGTCTAACCATCGATCAGTGAAACGGCAGACAATCTCGTGTATGGGATATTTATCGGACTGCTGCTTGAGATTGCAGATGAAACAGTTGACACGAAATCAATCTAACTGTCACCGGTAATATCAGGCCACATTACTGACCCGCAAGAGCTTATAAACGCGCTGTATGCATTCCTGACATATTAATTGCCATTCGAGACACTAGGCTGCACGCGTATCCCCCGAGCCCCGAGTCCCAAACCCCTTGACAACTTCGAACAAGTCCCTGACATGGGGTGTGCTACACCTATATGCGTAAACCCAGCTTTGCACGACTAAATAGCACGGTTCGCCTGGATGTTGCGGAATGCAGTGACGGCCGACTGAATAGAATCGATGGACAAACTCGACGGTCGGGCGATCGGTAAAGCGAAGCTCTTCCCCGTGTTCCATCTTTCCGGAAATACGTACCCAGATGCCATCGAGACTGTCGATCGAAAACTGTCTTAACGGTGCGCTCGCAAGTTAGACGAGGTGTTACACGCGTTTCCGTTTAGAAATACAATACGTGAAAGTTACGCTCCCATGTGAGAGATTCGCAACTCTCCTCCTTCCTCTTCTACGATCGACTTAGCACCTGCTTTCGCTTCTGCGATGCGCTTCGATTCGTCCTATCGGCGCGAGTGCCGGAGTAAATGCTAGAGTAAAGCTAGGAATTGATCGCGAGAGAAGAGCGCGGCGAAGGATTACACGTGTCGACTTGGCCCTTCCTCGAATTAGGAATGCGACGAGGCACCGTAGCGTTTAGCAGCCAGCCGGACCTGGAGCCGGACGGTCCGAGGCGAAGTCTCGCGGACATTTACAAGCTACACCGGCGGAGGGAGACGGAGGGTCCGAACCGTTTGGGCGTCTTTCAGCGACTTTTCAGCCTCTTCAGCAGTCGTCCTAACAGCAGAAAAACGTCCACAGCATCATTCACAGGTAAAGTAGCCGCGTAAGTATAGTGCTGTACAAGTATCGTACAGTGCAATGCACGACTCACCAGCGGTAGCTGACTCCCATTGTAATCCCGTAGGAGTAGCATCAGCACTGCGGGTTCACATGGGCTACATTGCTGGTCTGGTGCCAGGCACGAAAGCCGCGTCTACCTGTCAGGTTAACGCCCAAGGCACTCGTCCGCCTCATCCCCGATGTGGCTCAGGACCAATAATTAGTATTACTAGTGAAGAAGATCGCAGATTAAGCCTGGGGCTACGTCGTAAAGAGAGCAGCGAGCCCAGAGTCAATTTCAGCCTACCACCCAGTAAGTACGCTCAAGCTGATCATTTTCCATTGTTACTTGACGATGAAATATAAGCGCATGCACGCCAAAATCCATGCACCGCTTGGCAAAGGAAGCACCGAGCCCCAAGCACCTTATTCAACCTTGCCGAAGCCTAGGATCGTGGTTGACGTATCTGCGCAATCTGTACACGTCGGGACGCTTTTGTTGCAGAAGCAAGTACCAGCCAGTCATCCTCGCGGGAGAAGATCCGGGGTTCTCCGCGGTTCCCTCATCGAATAGTGCCGGCTAACAGTTTGAACGCAATTGCCCCGGGATCATCGATCTCGCGATCGCACCGATGGCACTCGATGGAGGACGCGAGGAAAACGAAAGTCGCTCAGGTCCCTCGCGGATCATCTTGCAGCCCTAGCTGCGACGTGTGGGCCACTCGCGAAGTTGGAATCCCATTAAGCGAACTGGGAAACAACGCCCGCGTAAAGAAACCGCCTGAATCATTGGCCTTGCCCGCCACTGTCGTCGAGTCCAACGTCAACTCTGAGGACGCGAGCCTCGGTAACGACTGGAAGAACATCTTCGAGGAAAACGGTGTCCAGAGCACTGGCAGTCCCACCGAGTCCGAGTTGAAAATCGCCCGATCCGTTTCTTCTTCGTCATCGTCACCGAGCAACACCAGGAAATCCAGCGACACGAATCAAGTGCCATCCTGCAAGAACCAGGCCAACTCTGAAGCTGCTTCTGGTACCGGCCAACTGGATAGGAGCACCAATTTTCTTCAGGAATCCGAGTGTCCCAGGCCAACGAGTCCTGTGGTTCTCGTGACGAACGTGGACGCTACGGAAGAATCGGATAATCGTCAATCTACAAGCGCACCGTGCGGGGGCGGAGGATCAACTGTCGTTTAAAGTGAGACTTTAAATCAATTGGAGAGAACACGATTTCCTAACGCAATATTATTCTTCTTTCGCTAGCCCAGTTCTGCAGGGGAATTTTAATCGCGAAGATAACGATCTACTCTGGATACTGTAAACTGTAACGGCGGTAAATAATTAAGAGAGGGCACAGGCAAATTTCGAAAGAACACGTCACTCGAAGCTACAATCATGTCGACTCGTTTCTTAACGTCCGAAAGGATGATACTCCGTGCGCGTGGCAATTAGACAATCTTCCGTAACCGTGCCCACGCCGTGCCGGATTAAGCTCAAGTTGTTTGTGCGAAACTTTCCGCGCGGGACTCAACAACTATTCGTTAGTTAAACTTAATCGTGTGTGTTCCTTAGTAATTGTGCCAAAAAAGAATATAGGACCCGTAAAAGTATACAGCTGGTCGACTTTATGGATTATGGAGGGACCAAGGTAACAGATTTTTCTCTTCGTTGTCCGAAATTATTTTCAATCGGTGACGAAAGTTCGTAAATGCTACTCGTTGATGCGTTCGGGACGGTGAGTGCAGTTTCATCGTTGAATATCGCCCCGTATAATTGTACAATTCATGCTACGTAAGTGTAAAGTCGTGGAAACCGAGCTGGGAGTACTCTTACAGGTCCAACATCAAAGTGTTCAGTGCCCCAAACCCTTCCTTCAGTACCTGTACTCGGTGTAATGCGAAACAATATCTCTTCGTGACACAGAACCATGGAAATAAGAATACCGTTTTTTGTCTGTAAATCTTGAAGCGTGACGTACTGATATTTTAACGTTGATGCGCGTAAAAGTACACGCATCATATATGTATAAATATGTAGATAAGAGCGAAATAAAATGCAAAATGTTCCCTCGTTTCGTACCTCGAACATCTCGATGTGTCAATCATTGAATGGCTAACTACTAAGCAATAATCTTTGTCGGCGCAATTAGAGATGGTGTAATAAAGATACGTATATATTCTACGCGCGTTTGTTGTCATTGGCACGGCATCCCTCTCCACTCTCGTTCGCAGAGCACAAAGACGTCCCGCCCCTCGCGGACAGGTGTGGGGCATTCCACCTCGGAAGTAAGTCAGAATATTTTATTCTTGCCTATTTTTAGGTACAACGACGCATACGAATTAGTGGAGTACAAAAAGTTATATACTTTTAAAACGGAATAATTATTTACATAATATTGCAGTTGAAATTGTTGCATCTCGTGGACGCGAAGACCGTGATAACATACAGCTGTCTAAGATCGAAGAACATCAAGTATTTAATACAACCGCAGGCTTGCGAAACTCGCGAATCACGGAAACAAATTTTAACGTTTTATGTTATAGAATAACTCAAATGTACTTCAATCTACATTAACGAAGCAAATATGACGCAATAAATTATACATTTCCCTACGCCTATTTGTTTACATATATATATGTACAACGGGCATTACGTTTTACGTTGTCCGGAGCCAATTCATGCGTCCTTTCAACTGAGCGTTGATAAAAGTTCCTTTCGGCACCCGTGTCAGAAAATTCAATCTCTTACCGCTCCGATACTCGGAAATAACTAACAATCCATTACTACTCTTCGCTACAAAAGACGATTTTGCATCACTTAAACGAAACGTTAAAAATCACAGATTTCTCGGCCATATTTAAAAATGGAAATTTCATTTCTATGTATATACTATTTTCCGGTCCTCTCTGCCTCCGACAGCTGTGCCTCCATTAGCTATATGGTTGCCTGAAACAACGGATAATCGATATAAGTACTTGAGAATGGATCTCAACGAGTTCGACATATACATACGGATTAACCGAGACGTACATTGATTTTCTCTAATATAGTTTCCGCCGGCTTGTCCCTTCGAACGGATGCCTTCGGAGTCTGCTTGGTCGACGCCTGTTTCGCGTCGTCGGCCTCGTTCTTCTTCTCCGGACTCTTCAAAGCGTTCTGCGCTTCTATCCTCTTCCGATTCAGGAATGCCATTCCATGGACTCTCAAGTGTTTGTCCACCGCGGCCTTGTCCTCGAAAACGGCCATGCACACGTGGCACTGATTCGCCTCGATGGCCTTCCCCCCGATCTCGAGATCATCGATACTATCGGGGGCGTAGGATGTGTTCTTGGCCATGTATGTGATCGGATCCTCGATTCCGTGAAACGCTTTCAGGTGCATTTGCAAGCTGGGCGCCACCACGAAATTGTCCCCGCATTCCAAGCAGATCAAATACCGACCCCTGATCCTATGGTCGGAGGCGATGTGCTCTCTCAA
The DNA here is from genome assembly GCF_050908995.1 of Andrena cerasifolii. NCBI lineage: Eukaryota > Metazoa > Arthropoda > Insecta > Hymenoptera > Andrenidae > Andrena > Andrena cerasifolii. The sequence goes on along the minus strand of NC_135124.1, from coordinate 8,225,222 downwards.
ATCGGCCATGTCCGAGCATCGCTGGTCGCACTTCTTGCATCTGAATTTACCCTCGCTATCTTCTGCTGTCTCTTGCTTCACGCACAGCCCCAGGCCAGCGAAATTTGCATTCTTCCCTTCGTGATATTTCTTCGGGGTCCATCGCCGCCTCCTCTTCGAATTCGACGATACGTTCTCCGACTTGCGTTTCCTACTGCCCAGCAAGTCCTTGTAACCGCCGTTGATGAACTCTGGCGATAGTCGCAGTAGCCTCGACGTAACCACCGACAGTTTACAGCTTTGCGAATGTTTCTTCTGAAAATGATTGTTGATAACGGACTGAGACGTGTTTATTAACTCACCGCATAAATGGCACGCGAAGTTAAGGACCGCTTCTTTCGAATTGGTCGGACCGTTCAGAGCAAGTCTTTGTAAGATTTTGTGATTAGTCCTGTGGTTGCGCGAGGACGACGTCACCCTACCTCCCTTAACCGTTTGCGAGATTTTCTTGGATCGGCTCGAATCGACGAGGTGCTGAGGAATTCTCGCGAGTGGAGGTGGTTTCGAGATCGATACGTGCCGCGGGCTTTCAGTTTGCTTCTTTGTTTGTGCGTTATTCGAAGCATCGTCTGTTTCATTACATTCTACTGCCTTCTTCGTCTCCGCCTCCTCTTCGGATAATATTGCACCTGTAGCACAATCGCTTGCGATCTGCTTCTTCGAGGCCGCTCTCATCCGCCGCTGCCTGCTGTCTGCTCTAACTTTAGGCGAACGGTCCTGCTGAAGCTGGCCAACGCTTGACCTCTCCGCGACCGTTTCAATTGCTTCGTTGCCCGATACGCTGCCAGTGGAATCTTCGTATTTCACATTTATCACGCCGCCGTTTTCTTCAAGGGCAATCTTCTTCGGTTTCTTCGTTTCTTTTACTGGCCCACTTTGTCCCATTGCTTCCTCGCTCTCCGTGTTCTCCGTAGAATTCGTCGCCGTTTCGTTGGTCGCGAATTTATGATCGTCCGATGGTGCATCAGCGATCGATCTGACTTCGAGTATCTGAGGTAATGCTTTTGACGTCGAGGATTTCCAGTTAGCGTTGACGGTTTTGAGGGAGTGCGGCGTAAGGGCATTTGTTAGGTAGTCGGTTTCTTGAGCCCCGCGCTCGAACACCTCGGACGTGATGGTGGTGGTATGTATAATCTTAGGCATAACTGTTCCATCCTCGCAAGGCTCCTGATGCGCGTTTATGAACTTATTCAATGGCGGGTTACCCTTCAATGATTGTATCGCCATGTCCAATGGTAGCACGCACCATAAGACTTCGGGGCTCACGATCTCTTTCAGGCGCATCAAATGTTCGCTTTGTAAGTGGGACAGAATTCGTTTCGCTTCTATGTTGACGGACGTACAAAACGGGCATTTAAACCATATCAATCTCTGAACGACCAGATGCTTCTCCATGTGCAGCATGTACTCCTCGCAGCGCACGATGCACCGTCCAAGTTTGCACAACGCGAGCCTTATCGGGTGTTGAGCATCTGCATTCGGGTGCTTCTCCTTGTGATGTTTCTTATATTCAGAGTACGACGGCAAGACGATGCGACACGTTTCGCACGCTATCCTATTGTGGCTGTGCATGATAGCGAAATGCCTTGCGACAGACTCCATATCTTGGAAGCCGTTTATCTCGCAAATCTTGCAGCCAAGGAAACGCCTCTTCAGCGTGTGAAAGCAGCTGGTCCACGTGTGGATTTCTAACGATTTGAACGCGGCAAATCTACGATAGCAGTCTGGGCATAGGTACGGCTTTTGTTTGTCGTGGAACGTTTGGTGAGCCACGAAACGCGTCGAGTTGCCTTGATACGTATCGCACTTGTAACATACGTGCCTGTAACAAGAGCAGTATATGTCGCTCTTCGTTGGTTTCGAGAATCCTGCAATATAGGATTTAGGCTTCATAACTTTATCGCACGACTTGCAAATAAAATTCTCGCTCGTGCTCTCGCGCTCCGACTCCCAATCGCTTAATGGTGAATCCCTACCGCTCGTGTCGTCAATCTTCTCGTTGCGTTTCGCGATGCAATGTCTTAATACGTGCTTCAAGATAGTGACGGCTTTCAAGTTCTCTTTAATTATATTGTCGGCTACGAAATGCATCACTTTCAATATTTCGTCGTTGACTTGCTGCAAGTGCTCGTACCGTTTCTTCAGCTCGGAATAAGGGAGATGGAAGAATTCATTCAGCATCTCGTGTTTACATTTCGCTATCATTGCAGATGTATCGACAATCGTGTAGATCGGCCTTTGAGTGTGAAGTTTTATGTCTAGATATAGGTTCTCGTCCTCGCCCTTGTGAAACGATAAACTCTCAAACAAATCCGTCGTGCTGTTCGTACTGGCGTTAACGTCTGTACGCTTGGTATTCAAACGGGAAGCATCGGTCTTTTGGGAACCCTTTACCGATGACGATGACTGCTTCGACTGAACGTCGCAGCTAGAACTGCTCGATAATTCTGATGGTGACGGCGATGGCGTTAAAGGAGTGGCATCGCTATGCAGCGAGTTCACTCTTTCTTGAGCGGACGTATTCTCTAATTCCGTGGAATTCAGCGGTATCAACGGTGGGATATTATTTGCACACTTCGGTTGTATCTCTTTCGTCGATATCATTGCATTAGACAGGTTTTTTGTATTTTTGCTAGAATCCGATGAATGCTTAACAATATATTTTCGCCCATTTTGGTAAATAATCTTGTTGGACGAAGGTCCTGATACATATTTAACTGGTTCAATTTGACTCCTTAGAATAGACTTGTTAAACTTTTTGTTAGTCGACGCGCTTATCGCCTTTATCGGTACCACTTTAGTTTGCAAAGCTTTCGTACCATTTCCGAGGCTTGCATCGGATACTGACTGCACTAACTTTTTTGGAAACAATTCTTGCTTGTTACGATTGGCTACAGTATGTGAATCCTGTCCTACAAAAACAATCTTCTTATTGTTGATGATGTGAGGCGGCAACTGGTTAATAAGTGTATTAATATCAATATGTTTTGTGCTTTGCAACGTGAAAATCTTTTGGCCAGAATTAACAGTTAACGTATGTACATTCTGCTTTAATTTCTCTAACTTACTTTTGCATGTATCCGGTTTCAGTGAACAAGAAGTACCAGATTGTGTTTTAGACGACAGTTCTACGTTTAATAACTTTTCGAAAATGGGTTTATTCGTTTTTTTTTCTACCTTCACGATATTGCTCTCGCTAACGAGCTTAACCGTTGTACCCTTTTTCGATTTGTGTATCGTACTGCGGTTCTTGGTAGAATCGTTTGTGTCGAGCTTCGGCGTGATCATGGTATTACCGTAGGACATAACCATATCAGATGAAATGCAATTTAAACCTGTTGCGCTAATTTTCTCCAATTTGTTAGTTATCGAATTAACGGCCTGGCGGGCGGTCGGAGAATCTTGGATTAATTTTACAAAAACCGTGGTGTGTTTCTTTCCCAGATTATTTAGCGGAGTCTCAGGTTCAAAATATGTTGATGCAGACCCACAATCCACGAACGCAATGTCATTTACCGTGCAAGGATTATCTTCGTTTTCAATTACACTTTCATCAGAAATTGATGTTGTTGTATCTGTAGGTGAACTTTTTTTTTTATCGTTATTGTTTGCAGAGTCAACGATTTCAATATCAGAATGCATGATGCTATTGTTGGATGTAGAATGCGGAGAATTCAAAGTAGAAAACTGATGTTCTATCGGTATCTCTAATGGTTTAAAGTAATGCCGACCCTTATAACCTTTAACAATATTAGCAACTAGATTATTGCCATCTTTTGTTTCATTAGCAGCCAATTGCCACCAATTGCTGTCAATATTTTTCTCTTTTAACCAATCCATTATATGAATTTTCATCAAAAATGTATGTTCCATGAGCGCTTCGCAGATCACATCTATTTCAGAGCCCCAGTCATGGTTCATATGCGTTGGTATAGGCATTAACATTAGGTCACCCATATGCACATAACTTACGGAATGGGCTTTCAAATGCGCAAAGAATTGACACTGGTTATAAAAGACCCTGAGAGCTCCGAACTTCTGACTCTTCTGTAAACCTCTGCTGCGTAAATAAAAACGTTTGTCACGGTCTACTTGCAAGCATATTGAACATGTTGAGCCTTCAGTGATTGTATGCGTGCAGACAGTCGTGTAACATTGCGGGCACCAATATCCCAGTATCCAACTTTTCCGTGCACGATGGTCTTCCAAACTGCTTTGAAAATGGAAGCTAGCACAAAACAAAGCTTCTGTATTAAGTATGTTTAAACCTAAGCTAAGCGTAGCTTTCAGATGATATAAGAATCTTTAAATACATTTTACAGCTTACCAGTCTTTGCATTGTGCACACATATATAAAGTGTCACATACCGAAGCATGTTCTTTAAAAGATGGGGGTGGTTCTGTTGGCACATAAGGTAGTGCCTGTGTTACAAAAACAGCATCTCTCACTGCTGTATAATATTTCACACCCCACCTAGTTTCAAGTCTCTGGTTCTTCCGTAGCTTTGGCATGAGACTCTGTTTATTACATATCACAGTATCCTACAGACACGATCCATGAGCTTCAAACGGGTATTTTAATATTTACAGATAAAGATAGAACTTTGATACGAGCTCTATTTATATTACTGCACAACTGTTTGTAATAATATGGTCAAAGGCAGCGAAGTACTATTACATCTGATGATACTGCTGCTATTATATCCTTTATAAGCATTTATCAATACACACTTTCATGACATACAATGGATATAGTACACCACTGTAGAATCAGACAACACTGTGCAACATTTATCCACAGTTATTAATAAGTATCACTATTAATTATTCCTCTTGTATATAACTTTTGTATCATACAATGTATCAATGAAAGTCAACACATTATTGTTAATCAGAAATCCACCATATTCAGCCATGATATGTTTTGCTGTTTGTAACGCGTCGGTAATACAGAACATACAGGGCTGCCACTACAGCAAACAGTTGAAGCAATGTTAACAGAGTCAAAACTATTACACACAGAAAATGGTACATGTTGTGCAGTAATATGTACAATAAAGTTTTGAATACCATCAATATACGTTTCTTATTACATTATTATAATCCCTTATGAAAATTATGTTTCCATCAATGTTGAATATAGCTATAAATTGTCAATGGGAGAATTGTGGCTAGGCATCTTCCTCACTGTACAGTCCTGTGAATACAGAGAAAAGTTATTAGAGACAAAATGATAGAACACTATATGTTATTTTATTATGGATAAATATTCAATTTTACAATACCATATCCTACTAGAAATTGTCTTCAACCAGAAGTTATATAACACATTGCACACAGTACCTAATATATATATGTTATTTAGGTAGTTCTTATCTCTTACTCATATGCAAGTAGAATTCTCTTGTGAAGAGACTATTACAGTAATGTCTGACACATAATTACATTCATTCTGCGTTGTATTATTAAATGCATATTTCACATTGGAGATATAATATCAGAGACATTATACACTTTATAAAATGTATAATCCCTCCACTCAATGAAATGGGAAACTTGATACATTTTGATATATATTCTCAGTATATGTACATATATGTACAATAATATTGTATTATCAATTTCATTACTATTAATCTCTGATTAGTCTATCTGCTATATAAATTTCATAAGAAATATAAGGTGTATAATTTATTATACCAAGTCCTTTTGAAGTAATAAATTATGCAACTTACGAGTACAATACATTGTTTTAATAAAGTAATTGTATCATTCCAACATGACTAATTATAGAGATGCATAAGTCAACAGTGATCCCCTCAAAAACAATATGCAACTATACTATATCAATGTATTACAGTTTCTATGTATCCCAAACAGAAATGTCTGTTTCATCAAATCATTCACACATTACTATTCAGTGTACACAATTATTATATCTATCAGCCTGGGGACTAACATACATCAGACTTATAACTTTCTGTACATACATAATACTATACTTCATTAACAATTCCTTGCATTCTATATAGGTACTGCTTGTTACTTGGCAAGTGATAGACCTACTGCATCAATATGATTTGCAGTATAATAATAAATCAGCAGGCTTTTAAAAGTTCATACTTGTGATGTTTTTAATGTGTAATGCCTACTTGGAACTTCTAACCACTGGACAATTTTTTATAGAGAGCGCTAGTTGAACTCAGTACAGTATACAATAACGTTTCAAAGAAAAACAATTGATCTGCTAAAAAAATGATAAAATATAACAAATATATACTATATAACTCCCGCGATTCTCTAAGAAGTAAGTTAACATTTACATTTTGCATTTATAATGTGATTATTCACTAAGGACAATTGTATGAATTTATAACGTCATTTGAAAACAACATGCGTTAAATGGCATATAGTAAAGGATACAAGTGTAGACAATTTATTTAATAGTGCTACGTACATGATTTAAGAATACTTTTGGACAAAGTGGAATGCTGTACCTTGGGACATTCAAGATGGCCACCCTGCATTGTGACCAACATGTTGTCTAAACTGTATCTGCTGCTTCACATGTACAGGGTCCGCATTCACTGTAAAGGAGGCCGTGATAAGGAGAGGTAGGTTGCGCAATTGGGAAGATGTCGTTTCATGAATTTAATCAATTTACTGGTCGTTTAAAACAGTCGACACAGACTCAAGCCCTTCATCCAGTAGTAAGTAAATATTAGTAGAACTCATGGCACACGAGTTTTAGTTTATCTTGTATGCATTGTCAAATGTCTGAATAGAATTACAACATACTTTACTGACTTCACTTTTTTGTACCGTTCGGAATCGTTTCTACCTATTTTGTTTCTGCGGAATAATGTTTTCTTCACAGAAACAAAATTTGTAAGCTACAGTAGTCAATTCTTTAACAAGTAGTCATACTTTTCAAATATGATAGCCATGCCCTAGAACAGACAAATCATAAGGAACAGAGCCACACGTATTTTATGTAACATTTAATGTTGCAGCAATAATTTTGCAGAAGCATTGATTATATTTATTATAGCGTCTTAGTGTAATAGATATATAATATTGTTCGTATATTCAATATTATGTTATATTCCATAGATAAAACTTCAATTACTTGTACAATGTCACTTGACAAGTGAAATTTGCTACATGGTAGTGAAAGTACTACAAAAGATTAATGTTTGCATTTCAGTCACCTCGGCCATTGCAAGCAACAGAACCAATCATGATTTACGATTCAATTAAAACTAAGCCAGTAGGCACATCACCTGCCCAAGCGAGCTATTCCACGTTAAGTCCAAGAATGGCCGCACTATATAAGAAGTATCAGGTAAAAATATTCTCATATTTCAGTTGAATGAAATATCGAAAGAAAAAAATTATATGAAAATAATTCTTTTGCAGGCCGACCTGACAAAACCTAGCTACATGCTAGGTGGTAAGAGAGATAAAGTTCTAATGGCAGTAACAGTTGCATTAACTGGAGCTTTGGCCTTATCCAATATGTATTACGTAATTAAAACAGAAAAGAAATAAAAATGTGAAAAAATATTGTAATATAGGTATATATAGAAGAATACACATATATTATACATTATAATTTCCATGAATCACACAAAGTCTTAGTTATAAATAAACCAATAAAACCACTTCTTAGTTTAATTCCACCCTCGCTCTTTTCACAGTGCCTAATTTTGATTACAGACTAGCCACTTAGGACTACCACAAAAGCATCTGAATAGGACTGATAAAAAAGTATAACAGTCAGGATACTTCATATTTATAGCAGCCATCCAAAGCGCTCGACAAAAGTTAGACAGAGGTGCTTTCGACTCAATCGTCATCCATTTGTTACAAATTCCAGCCAGAAAACGCGTCAGTGGATTTCTTATTTGCAACACTAATTTATTAAATGCAATACAACAAAAAATTCCCTTCTTTATTTGTAAGACCAAATCATTGAACACGGAATGAAAAAGCTTCCAGTAGGCTCCCGACAGCAGTCACGTAGGGCACTTCGCTACTCGCAACCCTACTGTCAATGCGGCATACGATTTTGCGGGACTAATTAAAACCGTGATGTGCCAAACAACACTATCATCGATTATGCAGAAACAGAATTTCTTTATTTTTCATCGTATCGATATGAAAGTGATTCTGACGATTAAATTGACAGAAAATAATTTAAATTGGACTTCTTTGAACGAAACGGACTTTCAATTCTGCAAATAAATTTTATGTGTAACATCGTTAATAATATAGTTCAAATTGTGTCAGGTTTGGTATCTTTCCATCTTTCCTTACACTCCCGGACTTCTCTATCTTTGAGGCTCTGACGCTAGACGCAACTCTCGTCCCGTATTCCTTCAAGACCTCGATAGAAAGAGAGAACTCTGCGGCAACAGCCCGGCAAAAACAGAGAGAACAGCAGATATGGCAACTATGAGCCAAAAATTCATCTACATAGAGTACTTGGAGATGTCACCTCTGTACAAGTTCTTTTTATCGACTTCAGTAGTTTCAATAGGGTCCGTTTGTTTACTGGGGACGCTTCGGTCGATTCGGACCATAATAAAAATGAGACGGCCCCCTTAATCGATTATTTTTTTTAATGCCAATCGTACCACCCCTTTCCCGCGCGCGCGCACACACACACATACACACACGCACGCACGCACAGAAAGTTAGTAGAATTCTAGTAGATTTTCTTCAAGAACTTAGTAGAAAACCATCATCCACTGTTGGCGACCCTGACCGACGTCTCTGCTGTCGCATTGACCGCTTTGCTTGAGCTTGAGCGTTGCCGTCAGTGGCTTGTAGCCCCAATGAAGTGTTGTTAATCGTGTAATAAACACAGACAATCAGCAAACAGTTGCATATATTTGTTTCCCCTTAAATCGCAATAAAAAAATATATAAAAGATGCCGCGTATTATGATAAAGGGTGGTGTTTGGCGTAACACCGAGGTAAGGCACAATTTCTAACCTAAAATACGTGTTTTGATTACAGCACACCTTTGCCCCAATTAATACATCGTTTTGCAGGATGAGATCCTGAAAGCCGCTGTTATGAAATATGGTAAAAACCAATGGAGTCGAATAGCATCACTTTTACACAGAAAGTCAGCCAAGCAGTGTAAAGCACGTTGGTTCGAGTGGTTGGATCCGAGTATTAAGAAAACAGAATGGAGCAGAGAGGAAGACGAGAAGCTTCTTCATCTCGCGAAGCTGATGCCCACGCAGTGGAGAACAATCGCACCAATTATTGGTCGCACAGCTGCGCAATGTTTAGAACGTTACGAATACTTGCTGTGAGTTAAAAGGACATTACGAGTCTGAAGTAATTAAAACTCGTACGGTAAAGCTTTATATAATTTCCATCATATTTTAAACTAGCGATCAAGCTCAAAAAAAAGAGGAAGGCGACGATGCAGCGGATGACCCACGTAAGCTAAAACCAGGAGAAATTGATCCAAATCCAGAAACGAAACCTGCTAGACCTGACCCTAAAGACATGGATGAAGATGGTGGGTGTTTTACCCTAAGAAATACTATTTCTTGTTACATGCAGCAGGAATGAAAATATCAATTTTCAGAATTGGAGATGCTGTCCGAGGCACGCGCTAGGCTTGCGAATACTCAGGGCAAGAAAGCGAAGCGTAAAGCCAGAGAAAAGCAATTGGAGGAAGCCCGTAGGCTTGCCGCTCTACAAAAGCGTAGAGAATTAAGAGCTGCTGGTATTACTGTATCACAGAAGAACAAACGTAAACGCGGAGTTAATTACAATTCTGAAGTTCCTTTTGAGAAGCGACCAGCATCTGGATTCTATGATACCTCTAACGAGCACGTCGATCCCCTCGCTATTGACTTCTCGAGGATGAGACAGCAACATTTAGATGGCGAACTGAGGCAAGAGAAGGAGGAAATGGAACGTAGAAAAGACAAACAGAAATTAAAGCAACGGAAAGAGAATGATATCCCAATGGGAATGCTGAATAACGAAGAGCCGATAAAAAAGAGGAGTAAACTTGTTTTACCGGAGCCACAAATATCTGATCAGGAACTGCAACAAGTTGTTAAGCTTGGTAGAGCATCAGAGGTATATTGTGTTATTTGTATATTGACCAATTTTACACCGATTATGTGGACGCTCTAAATTTATGTCGCTTGTAATAGGTTGCGCGTGAGGTTGCAACTGAAAGTGGTATCACTTTGTCGGATAGTTTACTGGCCGATTATTCTTTGCCAACAAATGCAGCCGTAACACCTCGTACTCCAGCTGCTACCGATAGAATTCTACAAGAAGCTCAAAATGTTATGGCTCTTACACATGTTGATACACCACTGAAAGGTTACCGCACTTTTATAGAAATGCAACATTTAGGAACAGAGGTGTTAACGTCTTTGCTCTTTGCAGGTGGATTAAATACTCCGTTAACTAATTCAGATTTTACTAGCGTCGTGCCTTCTGCAAATGCTGTAGCAACACCAAATACGATTTTGGCGACACCTTTTCGGTCGCAGCGTAGCGACGGTACACCGGCTAATTCGTTTAACACGCCAGTGTCTACGCGAACGCAAAACGGAGTTCTAGCAACTACCCCAGTTCGCGATAAGCTCAGCATTAATCCAGACGAAGGGATGGAAGGATCGGAGACTCCTTTGATTCAGAAACAAGTGAAAGAACAATTGCGCGCTGGTCTAAGTGCTCTCCCAGTACCGCGTAACGATTATGAGATAGTAGTTCCTGAAGGGGAAACAAAAGATGAAAGCGCTGCCGCACCTGCGACTGAGATCGTCGAGGATCAAGCCGACATAGATGCTAGGCAACAGCAAGAATTGATAGAACAGAGTGTGTAAACTCTTTAAGTACAAGTATTTATGTATTCCACGGAAATTATTCGTATAGCAATATTTTGCTGTATTTTATAGGGAAAAAGGAATTGTCTCGTAGATCACAAGTTATGCAACGAGATTTACCACGACCGGTTGATGTAAATATGAATATTTTAAGGCCATTTATGGATACTCCGTTAACGGATTTACAAAGGGTACGATTATATAATAAATAATGGATGTACATGTATGTCGAAATTGTAAATTTCTTGCTAATTTCACGATTTTAGGCAGAGGAATTGATTAAAAGAGAAATGATTACGATGCTACAGTACGATGCGCTACAGAACCCCATGCAACAAAATCGTAAAGGTGCTTCAAATTCAGTCACTCAAGCACAGACTTATTTAGAACAACATCCATATGTTAACTTCGAAGAAGAAGACCTTACCGCTGTGAGTTAATACTATCGTACGATTTATCAAATGTTGCAGAACAGAGATATCATGTTCGATATTTAATTTAGGCTAAAAAGCTATTGATCGATGAAATGGCAGTGGTGAAAGAAGGTATGGCACATGGAGAACTTAGCTTAGATTCGTACACAACTGTATGGGAAGAATGTTTGTCACAGGTATTGGAGTACCATCTTTTTCTTGAATAATTAATGCTTTCGGTTTAACGTTAATTGTTAATATGTTATCAGATTTTGTATCTGGAAACGCAAAAACGATACACGCGAGCTACGTTAGCTTCGAAAAAAGACCGAGTCGAAGCATGCGAAAGGAAATTGGAAGAAAATCGCATGCATATGACGGGGGAAGCTAAACGGGCGGCAAGAATGGAAAAGAAGCTAAAAGTTCTTACCGGAGGTTATCAGGTGCGTGTGCTTATTTTTAATACATAAGATATGTCGCAATATGTACCTTGTAACACTTTAATATACGCAAATGTATTTTATGATAGACCAGAGCACAAGTATTAACGAAACAGTTGCACGACTTATGGGAACAAATAGAACAGGCACATTTGGAGCTCTCAACGTTCAAATTTTTACAAACACAAGAAGAGGCAGCAGTACCGAGGCGAGTGAACGCGCTCATGGAAGACGTTAATAGGCAAACAGAACGAGAACGTGTGTTACAAGCAAGATTCTCCCAATTGCAAGATCAGTTGCAACAGTGTTCATTGTAATATAGTTTATTGTAATATATATTTCAAATATCGTAAACGTTTTATGAGATACAAAAACTCACTTCATTTACTTGCGAGAAATACAAAGCCCGCTAGGAGAATGTTTCAAGTAAATGAACATTTTCGTAAACTTTAATTTTATATGATCAAAAGAAATTTATTTCGAGCGATACATAATTGACATTTCAGTTCTTCAGGACTGGAATATATTGATGTGAATATAATTTATATTATGGAAAATATTAGCGCAATATCATAATTGTTAAGTGAAAAAAATTACAAATAAATACTAAAGCCCACTTTATCCTTATTAGATTATTTATTCTTGGTATGTCACGTGAAAAAAACAAATTTAAGAATTATATTTTGCGTTGTTCGCAGGTAACGAATATCTAAGTATTTGTGCATTTCAATATTCTATGCACAAAATCGTGTTACTTTTCGTCAGTACTACATGCATGTTTTAAGTTTTTAGCTTAGTTTCATAGATTGTTAATGGAAATGTTTCTTATTACATGTCGCCAGAGTTGCCATACTTAGGGAATTAATGGCGATGTAGGGAAGACGTGACGTACTTAGTACGGAGTCACAAAACTCTTTTATTTTTTAGTGACCTAAAAATATTTGGATTCTGCGGGTGTATTTGGTCGATTTTTGCTTTACTGTGGACACTCATATTATTTGATATCAACACAATCTCGTCGAACCATGGCCAGAGCGCTCTGCAGTGAACCTTCCTCTTCCGAATGAGTTCTAACCCAGCCCAAAATCTATATATATACTCATATAAGCAGGGCCGTTTCTGGGTTTTAACCGCTCAGGTGCAAAAACAATATTGCCGCCCTTATTAATTCAATATTCTTTAATTAAGAATTTAATATGCAGTGTTTATTTTTATATGTATACATACATAATTTTAAACAATTATTATGGAAAAGAGTTTCGATTTTAATTCTTATTAATCAAAATTTTATATATAATCCAGTGAGATATAAATAAGTTGCATTATGCGAAATACTGGAAGGAATCATAATAAGAAGCATTGAAGATCAATCATCTTCAGCTGAAGAAGATGACACTTTAGAATTTCAAGAGCCAAAACGACTGGAAGCTGAGTTTGTAGACCCATCACCAGACGATGATATTACAGATACGGAATTTGTAGAAGGAGGCGTCTGCGTTCCAGAAGAAGGAGAAGGTAATGCCGATTTCGAGTACAAAAAGAGAACAGTAGAATACCGGAAAAGTGGGGCCAGATAAACGGAAATCCCTGAACGTGGTACAAAATGTCCATGAATGTCCAGTCGAATGAAACCCTCTAGAGGTCGAACACCTTGTCGTGGTGAGAGGGCTCTAAGGGAGCAGTTGGTCCGAAGCTGAAGGATATGGTGGGGACTTGCCCCTGCCTTATCAATCACCTGAGGATGATGTTCCCTTGGCTAAGAGTCGACAAGAAACCGAGCCTTTGGAAACACCCTAAACTCCCTGTGCGCTTAGCGACGACCCATCGGGATTGCTGTCCTGGTGGGTATGTGGTGTCAGTGGGAAGCGGTGGTCTTGTCTTCACCGGCCAACTGTGAGAGGAACAATCTCTATAATAAGTGCTTTGTATTGTAAATTATTTTATGACAAAAAATGTTATCTTCAGGAACAATTTATATTTGAATAAAGTAAAGCTATTAGATTGCCAAAATCGCCCACTGTGTACCAGCAAAAAGAGGAGGATCGAGTCGTCACCCGCCGGGGTGGCGGCACCGGAGGTCATGGCTCCCGAGGTGTTCCCCCTCGAGGCCACCCGTGGACATGCAACCACTAATTGCATTTATAATTAGATATGCAAACACTGATAAAAACAATTAATATCAATAAACTCCTACTACGCAAATCATCAGTCTTTGTTATAATTAAGAAATGAAAAACTTAGTAAAATTTCAACTCATTTCTATTATAATTTAATTAAATATGGGTATTCGTTCCTTGAAAAATTTATTTAATTTTGGTAACTACTTTAATTACAAGTACATACAACTCATATTCAATGTTTTATAATTATTATGAAATACTTTTTATTTTCCACGAAACTGTAGGATAAAGTGTTTGTATTTCGAGTTTAACCACTCCTCATTATGTATTTTATTTTAAGAAATTCTTTTCAAAATACACATAAATAAAAAATAAATACTTCCTGGTGGCATTTATAACATGCATTTATATAGTTACAATTTCATTGCTATTTAAGACTACACCTTGAATTTTACATAAGGAATTAGGACAACTAAAATTAATTTCAGAATTTTTATATGACACTTTGTATTTACCATCGTTTTGGCAGCAAAAGAGTACATTTATGAAAATACAAAAACTGGAAGATAAGCTAGATCTATCATGAAACGTTTATTATTTACTTGCACATAATAACTTATCATGTACAATTGTGTTCAACAACCTTTTTCATGCACTCCTATTATTAGATGTATATTTAAAAACAGTAGGGAAATGTTTGCACCATTATACTTTTCAATAAAATCCACTCCTCAATTGTTACAATGTAACATAGTAGCTGTAAATTATCCTAATATTATTAATCACGAATTTAGAATAGGAAAACATGATTTATATCGCCATAATGCTCTCTTGTGCTGCTTTATTAGTACAGAAATTAGTGATTTTACAGAAAATTTAAGAAAATAGATAAATGTTACATTCATACATTACTGGCGATTAAATTTGTATCTTATTAGTGCATGTACATACATTTGTATTCTAATGCAATCTTATCCTCCTTGTTTGGTTTAGTCTCTTCTACCTAAATTGACAATATCTTTAATTGAATCAATACTTTCATTTCATCATCTCGGTTTGAGTTCCTTTTTTTTAGTAAAAATGTTTTATTTATTGATTAGACACGGTTGTAAAATAAATTTAGATAAAATATTTCATATACAAACAAAATCAGATTCTTGGTGACTAGAATATCTTTACATTTCATACATCCATCTTTTGTATACTTATATGCAATAATACACAACAAAGATCATAAATGTTACATTAAAAGTAGTATTGGACTTTGGTTTGTAGCATCCTTCGCTGTTTTTTTTTTCTTAAAAAAAAAGAGAGTCAATATTAAATACCATTGTTAAATGCACAAGTTGTAAGTAGTGTAATTCATCTTACCAATATGCTTGAATTCAGAATTTTGTTAACAATATAAATATTAATCAATTTCATTTCTACTTTCCCTAAAAGAATTTTCCATATAATAAAACTGAATGTTTCAACATTAACTCCTTCCTATTTTCGTTTAAAGGAAGACTGCAATCAATTTTAATAATAAATTACACGTTGTTTTAAAAAGAACTTGAGGCATACCTAGCAAATTTTTTCAAATTTCTGAATAATAGAATAATGTTTTTATTTACATCGTAATACTGCAAATAGAATATCGATATTAATCTTAAGAGTTACGTAGTATTTAAAAGATTGTGCTCTGTCTTGCCCTTATTTTTACTCCAAGTTACGTTTAATAAACTGTTATAAAATGTAGTCATTGTCATTTAAAAAATTTAGAAATTCATCGATAACTTTCCGCATACTTGGATATACACGTGTAAGAAATAAATAGAAGGGTATTATAAGTACACGCGATATTACTTGTAAAACAAATGCACTACTTACAATAAATGCAAACATCGCATGAGATTACTATATGACACACTGTTGGTACTTGTTTATTTTATATAATAAACATGCCATATTTATGTACGTATGTACATAGTATAAAAAAAATTCCTAGGCATAAACCTGTCGTAGAATAGCGTCGTTAATGTCTTGAGTTGTGCTCTTTGAAGTATCAAAGAAAAAAAATTGCCTTACACAGGAACTACAAATGTATTGTACGTCCTTAACTAAAACGTTTAATTTATGAGATACCTTGCAGTAGATATATTCGAAATAAATGTCCCACTTAAAATTGTAGCGGATACAATAAAGTGTAAAGCTTACTGCAAACATCTTGCGACACACTCTATACTTCAATCACATGACTAATCGCTCTAATAGACTGTGTACATACTGAAATACCTTACAGAGAGAAGAAAAAAAAAATGTCTCGTTTCATCTTCGAAGTTGTTTGATTGAAATTTAGAGCATGTTATTACTATGCTACAGTATGTACACTCAGCAAGCATTAATATGCCTCATTCTTAATTCACTCTCACTTACGCTAAGAATTTTTCGTTTTAAATATGATAACGTATGTTTTAATTCGTTTAAAAATTCACATTGAGTACAAATACGAACAAAGTATGATATCTAATATCAGTTTTATAAATTCGAAAGCATATGGCACGCGTGTCCTATCGTTCTATATTTTAAGCTTCTTTTTTTTCTTTTCAAATATAAAAAAATAGCATGTTTATGAGTGGAGGAATATTTCTTAGTCGTCACTACGCTATTTTTTCATCGAGTCCTTTCATAGAGAGCATGTAACATTTTATGAATACAATGTTTCAGTGTTGTAGGTCAATGTAAACGAATGTTACAGTATGTAACAGAAATATGTTACAGCACAATAGTGATAATGTAAAATTCACAGTAATAAATTATGCGTTATTATAGATGCGAATAATTTGATACATAAGAGAAAAAGTTACTTGTTCTGTACAATGTGCCCATTATTCTAAAATACGTTGCATTCTTTTTCTAACTGCAAAGATTTGTATAAATTAATTTTATAAAAATAATAACGGAAGATTAAAAATGTCATGGTATCTTTTAAAATAAATTGTGCTATGTTCGTTCGTTTTATAGGCATACCTTGCACCATACGTTTGTCGCTGGTAATACATTTCCTTACACAATTCAATATATATATATTTTGATTATAATTCTTGCAATGCAGTCACAGTTTCTATGAAAAATAATTTTGATCCTTTAATTCTGAATCAGATCGTACCAGTGTGGCAATCTGTAAGATTGTATTTGCCACGCGCAACAACAGAAATACAGCTCAAGTGCTTCTTTCTTCTTTTCCTCAAGAAATTTGCTTTAGGAAATCCTTACTCAGCACACGATTAGAATAAAATAAATATCAATATACGCATAATACACAACAGTGGGTTGTATTATGCGGGTATAAGAAAATGTTCAAATTCTAGACAATAAAGTGTTACATGAAGCTATTGCATTTTGTCCATAACAACTGTACGGATGTTTGCTGGCAGTGTTGCACATAAACGTATTTACTTCTCTTTCGATGCGAAGCAACATTACAATTACAATATTTATAGAAAATATCGAGGTAAATATCAAATATTTCCTGTCACAAGAGATCTTTCAATTCCTTTAAATCTGTCTCTAAGTTTGCTAATAACAAAAATTCTAATAAGACTCGTACGTATATTGTCTAGAACCGACATACAAAATGTTCACATTATTGATTTGATTTCTTCGTTGCTATGGCACTGTATGTACGTTTAAATAATTCTATAATGCTATTTTACATTTTATAAAAATTGTTAGTATATTGATTGTTATACCTATCATTCGCGTGTACTAAAATGAATGTTTTTACTAATGTAGATATAAAAATTTGGAAACCTGGCAGCTCGCATGTTGAAAAATCTCGACAGTTCGTGTTTAACTGTTTCAATATCAATCGAAACACTATAAGAGAATAAAGCAAAAATTGTATAAAATGACAACAGAAACAAGTCTTATCATTTTATATAGATAAAAAAGATAATGATAAATGCACATGTTCTCAGCTTTATAAGATACTTCCTCATGACATTCTGACTAGTACATTAATGTATAAAATTATGTTAGAAATTCTACAAACTTTCAGTACGTATCGTTTGCTTCAGTTTCACAAGTAAAACGGTTAAAAAATGATAAATGGTATTATACTTTCTCGTTGTTTAAGTTTGTTAGTCTTATGTTAGTTTTACAGCCTATGTTGAAGTGAAGAAGCTGTAAATTGTACTTTATTTGTGATGCGGTGAACTATAGCTGCCAGAGAATTCATTAAGATGTATGGCCTGCTATCTCCTTTTCAAAACATTCATATTCTCTTCGTTTTGTTTTTTTTTTTGAAAAAATTAATTTCAGTCTGTCTGTTTATATATGGCTTTTACCTATGTCGATTCATTCCCGATCGTTTATTGTTTATAACATAATGCACCTTCTCTGTCTGCGCTTTTGGGGTTCAGGTCTTAAAACAGCGCGAACTGCTTCGTCAAACACTTGTTTTAGACCGCGTTGCGTGAGCGCAGAACATTCCATGTATTTCACTGCACGAATCTACGGATTACATATAGAATTAGTGTTAATCCAAGAATTATAATAGATTTATAAAACCCTCATATCCTTCGCACAGATTTTACCAAGCTATTACAAATCACTCTGACCTTATTCGCCAATTTCTGTCCTTGTTCGCGTTTTATAGCACTAAGACCTTGTTCGGCTAAGGCAGTAAGTGTCTCGCGATCGTCTCGCAAGTCTATTTTAGTTCCAACGAGTATCATTGGTGCGTCCGGGCAGTGATGTTTTATCTCTGGATACCACTTGCTGGTAACGTTCTCGAACGACGAAGGGCTCGTTACTGAGAAGCAAATTAGAAAGACGTCGGTCTGTGGGTATGAAAGTGGGCGAAGCCTGTCATAGTCTTCTTGACCCGCTGTATCCCAAAGTCCTAGACTAACAGGTATTCCATCCACAACCATGGGTGCTGAATAGTTATCAAATCTGTATAAAATAGTAAAAACTTCATTCAAGAATTAAAGTATCAACCCTCTCGCTATACCACAGATAATCCAAAAAGTATTCGTGCAATAAGATTAAGTATATAGGCTGCTAGTAACACAGAGGCTATTCTTATATTACATTGCTTTATCTCAGCAACAAACATGATCTTGTTGCGGCAGATAACTATAGTTATTCTTAGCGGCTAAAGGGTTGAACAGATTTATGATCCAAAAGCATTTCAACACTGCATAACAATAAATTATAAATGTACTTATTACATTCCTCTTAAACATCTTTTTCAACGTAGACTTCTTAAATTTTTTTTAAAAATATAAAAATATTTTAGAAATTATTGTATTTAAATGTTTATGTATCTAAATGGAATCTTAAAAGACTTCAGAAGTGATGCAGAATGGATTACTTCCTGCAAGTAGTGGAAGGGTGGCCAATACTGCTTCACTATTATTAGCCACCCCATTTCACTACTCCAAGAAAGAAATGGGTATTAAAAAGTCATTATAAGAGCACTACTGCTGAAAATACTAAAATTGCAAGTACCCATTCTAAATGAATCTGAATCGAAAGCAAACATATCATTTACACTAAGTTGTTATAAATATCTGAAATATTTCGATTTATGCAACAAAATGATACTTACACTGTAGGAACATATTCTCCTGGAAAACTATCTGTTGTATATGATATTAACATACACGTTTTTCCTACTGTTCCATCCCCTACCACCACACACTTGATCGGTCTGCCTGAACTCATTTCTCCAAGACTGGAGCAACAAAGAAATATTATTTCCTTATGAAAATATCCTTATTTTACCGAAAAAAAATTATCCAAGCCGTTTCGATTTTCTGATTCTTTAAATAAAGGGTTGCGATTGTTACGAACGATCTGACTTCGCCTATGAAAACTACAAGTATCGTCGAGTGTTTAAAAGTCTTAGCGTTAAAGTATTTAAGCGAATAATAATTTCATGGAAACGCGATCATCTTTACTTGACAATGATACGATAGTTCGTTGAAATTGTAGCCCGTGTAAGCGAAGAGAAATGTTCTCAGTGTCAATTATTATAACCAAAATGTATTTTGTGTTAAGACAACGTGCACTGTTAAATCCGCCGAATCTGTCAACCGATATCCGAGAGAATTAGAAGTGACGCACGTTTTGAAATTAAAGGTTAGCCACGGAAGTACAGTGAGTCGTGGTTTCCCTGAAGGGCTTGCCCTTCAATTTCATTTGATTTTTTTCGGCGTGCGATCGGTAAACAAGAATAATTGAGTATTGTACGGTCACTCACCAAATATGAACAAATGTTCGTATAGGAAGAGAATCACCACTTCAACGCGACTTCGATCCCGTATATATTGGACTTCCTTCAAAAAATCATAAAACCAGGTGCCATGACGGTATTGCAGTTTTTGGGACTAAAACGGACGTAGCCTTCGCTTGGTGACAGATGTTCGACAATCCTCTTCCTTCCCCTTCCACCCGAAACAATTATTATTCAGAAATGATGAATGGCGACATCTGTCGAATTCGGTATTTCTGCTAGGCTATGTTTCAAATATCGATGTGTTGAGTCGAATATGTAGTGTCGTTCAGAAATACTGAAAAACTGGGCGCCAATTTTTTTGGACAACAAACGAAGACATATTATTTAAAGTACTAGGTACTCTATAATATTGCAGCTTCTGTTATTATAATCTCTTAAACTGTAGTCTAGTAATCGTTAAGTATTTGTAGCTTACGAACTCGACGATAAAGTCTGTGTAATATACGTAAAAATGTTTTTTATCTAAAGAAATGTCTGTTCTACTAATTGTTTCGAAAAAACTTCTGCAAAGTTATTGTTATGTGTGAATCAGCATTTAGTGTTTAATTTGATTGGTCACGGGAGTCACACCTGTATAAACATAAACTATGTATTTATGCCTTTCAAATAATAAATAGCTTATTTCTAAGTGAGAATTGTAATCCAATGCGTATAATTTTATTCAATTCACTTGTCTAGAAGAAACACATTCCGATCTGGATGCTGTATAAGATAGAAATACTTGAAATATTATTTTTGACTGAGAAACGCTAAAGTGGGAGCAGATAAAATAATATGTATGTATTCCAAATGTATAATGAACAAATTTGAATAGTCGAAAAGTGAAATAAATGCGCTTCATTTTGGGTTATATTTACCGAATAGGGTTCTCTGTTTTCAATCCCGAAATATTTTAGACATGTTGAGATATTGAAAATATTATAACATTTATTTTGTATTTTACACTGCAGTGTGAGAGAATTCAAGTTTGTACAAACCAGAGGATAATTGTGTAAATGCAAGCAAGAATTGTTCAGACAGATGTGAATATAATCACTTGCTCTTTCTGTTTTCATTATTATTAAGATTATCAATAAAATGGCTTTATTTCATTCTTTAACTATGCAAGACGAAGTGTTTTATTTCTCAACTTTGTTTGTTACCTTTAAAATACCGCCTTACTTCTGTTTACTTTTGTATAATTGCAATTTGAACATTGCTATTTCAAATTTACTTTATTTCCGCTGAACTTAAAAATGGGACAGTAGGATGGAACAGAAACTCTTTAATTATTTTGTATCGGTTCCAGGTACATTTCGAATAATCGGTTAGAAAATAGAACAATAAAAATATCAAACGTTTCTCACACTGGAAATGATAGACTTAATTTTATCGAGAACCAATGTTTTCATATGGAGTGCAGATGGTAATAGTTTTATTATTTTTCAAAATAGAACTTATATAAATACGTAATATTAATTCTCTTTACCTTTTAGACTGGTTAAAACTGCGGAGAGATTATCGAATAGTTGGTGAATTAATAGGTTGCCTTCCAAAGAAACCTAGGCAAGACATACTCTCAGGTCTTCCGTTGCTTCTGCAACCAGAGGAAGTATCTCTTTTGCTTGAAAAGAATTTTGTAAGACTCGTACGATATCCTTGTCTTCAAGAGCCACCATCCGGATCGTTGAAACAGATTTTCGAAGAATACAGGAATGCGTTGTATATAGAACAAGAAGAATGTTTAAGAAGTGAAAGAAAGAAACAGGTTGCAGAAACTGTCTCCTCTCTAATTTGATACAAAATACGTATCGAATCTAATTCAATACAATAATGGATAATGTTATAGGTAACTAGGATGATGGACAAAATTATAGATGGAAAGAAACGTAAGATACTCGGGATAGAAACGAGGAAAAAGAAAGCACGGAAACCGTTAGATCTAAAAGTACAAGAGGCTCTTGATAATATCGAGATAAATAGGCAAGATTTGTTAGAAGAAGAAATGGCGAAATTGCCTAAATTAGACAAGAGCGACGCTCTAGTTCAAACTCATACAGGTAGAGAAAAACGAGGCAATATATGTTAACTAGCAAATATACCCGCGCTTCGCTTCGGGCGTAAGAGATATTAAGGACTCTATGAAAACACATTTCACCCCTTCTACATCATGAAATATCACGTTCCTAGATTACACAGTTTGAGCTGGGCGTTGATGAGTCAGTCAGTCAGGACTTCTTCTTTTATATTCATGTATAGACAAACGATGTAATCCTCAAGCATCTCCACTGTGCGGGAAACCGTCACGCAGATCTCTTGGGGCGCAGAACGGTGGACGCCACGTAAAATAAGATCTATCTGCTCCGCTTCACTATTTCGCTTATTACTCAGTCCCATTTAGTAATATCGAGATGATATTATAGCCTAAAACCTTTCCCGAGAATTGTACTACACGTTAAAAAAAGCCGCATCGAAATTGATCTAATAGTTCCTAAGTTATAAGGGACCAGGAAAACAGACGTTTTCATTTATATATGTAGAGATAATAATAAATATAAGTTAAAACACTTTTACTCGTAGAAGCGAGGAACTTATATAAATATATTTTCAGTGTATCCATGGTCAGATAAAGATGACATCGAAGTAATGGACTGGAAATACCCGTCCAATTACGAAGAAAAACTTCGATATAAAACATTCAAGGATCTGTGGGAAAAAGGATATTACGTAACGAGCGGAAGCAAATTCGGTGGAGATTTTTTAATATATCCTGGTATGTATTATGTGATATGTTCATTATCTAAATGCCACTGGATAATTACGATAAGTGTTTTAACTGTCTACACGTTTTTCAGGAGATCCTATTATGTTCCATTCTCAATTTATAATCCAGTGCAAAGACAGAAATGAAGAAATTCCAATAACCGAACTTTCGGCTGACTGTCGGATTGCATGCCACGTTCGAAAAACACGTGTATATGCTTTCTTTTCTGAGGATCAAAATATTGTATATCAATCATTCCAATGGGCTGAGAGTAATATACTGGAAAACGGATAATATGTATTAATGTTTTCGTAAGGAGAATAAAGCAGAATGCCCTATTATTTTCCTATTGTTACATGGTTGTAATCTGAACAATCTACTTACAAAAGAAATGTGTAAATGTGATTATACAAGTGTGTCTATATGGTATCGACTAATACAAATCTATCATGATGCGGTTCAGGAATAATATTAAAATGTTTCTTATATATAACGCTTTGTTCTCTGCCTTCATAGTTCATTCTAGCCCACGGATGATCCATGTTTGGATTAATTTTCTCGCAGGTGATTACTACGGTTCCGCGTTCCAGAGCAAATAGCGTGCCATTTTTACCCATACCAACCTAGAAAGTAAACATACAGTTTATGCATTTAAATGAAAATGCTTTTATGGAGGAACCTGGTTTAGGACGCTGAAAATATAGATTTTTCTTTTATTTTTTTAATCGATGGAGAATGTATTCCTGAAGTTACAGACAGAAATTCGAAGTAGTTTCATAGATACAGCCGAAAACTTTAAACGTGTTTTTCTCGAAACCACATTTTCTAAATTTGTGCACACGAAAGAAAAAAATTTATTTGACCAATTGACTTCACCCGGGGCTTATTAGCTACATACTGACCAACCATCGGCGATGAATGAAAAACATTTGTGCAAAAATTAAATTAAACCATTTTTTTTTGCACGAAAACGTCGAAGTTTTTTCGTAAAAATCGTAACGTTTTCGATAAAGTCGCATAACTTTGCCAATTTCAGACTTTTTTCTTATTCTTTTAATACATCGACGATATAAATTCGTGTCAATTAAGAAAAACTTCGGCTTTTTTATTTCGGGCGGAAATTGGATGCGCTGCGATGTACACAATTTGGCAGCGCGGCGCTACGAATATGTGCCAATAAAACAATATTAAATGAATTATTCTGGAATAAAAAAATGTTTTCTTGTTGTTTGAATATACAGTAAAACACCCTTAAAGTTTCGTAAAGATTCGCTTTATATTGTGTTGAGAAAATAATTCTTAAAAATCACCAAATTTTCAGCGTCCTAAACCAGGTTTCCCCCTTAATTGGAAATAAAGTATGTTTTAGGGCAGGGTTGACTAACTCGCGAGCCACCAGTTAGTCAACCCTGTTTTAGGGAATATATGTAAACTTACGTAAAGTCCTGGATGAAATCTAGGTCTAAGTTGAACAGCTAATATTGTACTTTTTTGAACGTACTTTCCATCTTGTACTCGCAGTCCTCTATGTTTTGGTCGTATATTACGAGGATTATTTCTCGAACTACCACTAGCTTTCTTTGATGCGTATCGAACACATGCTAGAACAATTTACAAAATGACTTATGTTAGATGAATATTGCATAAATGAAATACTACTATTTATAATAAATTTGACACTAAAAATATATTGTTTGCACCGTACGTACCTAAATTACTTGTAGCTGTAGTATTACTTATAAGAGACTTAGTATTTTGTAAAGTATAACCGAGTAAAGTCGTCAGAAGAGCCATTTCTGAAATGTAATTATTTTAGTTAGAATACATTATTAATCTATTTAATCGGATATGTTATAACCTATGGGCTTAGGATTTTTAATTATAAGTTAAAGACGTTATCAACGATGACTCTAGAAAAGTCATTTAACATTTGCAATCAATCGTATGAACTGACACGTGAGTTAAAATAAATAGCAAATAATATTTTTACTGTATATTTACTTTCGTTTCTTTCAGGTTATGACCATGTAATCTAGTTATTCTAGATCATTTCTGAATGATTAGGATTACCAACATTCACAAATTGACAATCCTAAATCAACATTCATTCAGAACTTAGCGGAAGTTTGCAAACATTAAACTTCAGGACTTATTTTCATATTATCAATGGTCATGTAAATGATATAGGGCGAATTCCACTTACGCCCAAATCGCCCGTGATTTTCACGCATCGTCAAGAATTTCAAAGTCGATTTTCTCGAAAATGAAGCGCAATATTAAAAAATTGTATTTTTTTTTCTTAACTTATTTACTTCTAATAAGTAGGAAAGAAAGAGTAACTTTTTTTTATATCGTGCTTAATTTTCGAGACAATCGACTTTGAAATTCTTGATTTAGCGTCCAGTCGCGTATAGGAAAACCTACTTTAATGAAAGTCACGGGCGATTTGGGTGTAAATGGAATTCGATCATAATATAAGCATACATGCCTTATTTTATTAATATGTTTCGTTTTGTTACATCCATAACATAAATAACTATTGCCAATACTTCAAATTTTCAAGATAAGGAAACTAGATATTTAACATCATTTCATTATGATCGTACTTTTAGATGTTCATTCATTTTACTTTCAATGCACATCGTAAATGTGTTATACTTAGCAATGATTTTTCTAGAAGGCGAGAGAAAACATTTTTTGTCCAGGTTTCATAGCCAATTAAAAAGAAACACACGGTATAGTAGCCAATGGAAATTGCTATCGTTCAAAGCCCCTAAAAGGAAGTAAGAAGGATAGGCGTCGTTGACCATCATCGTTGTTACTAGTCACACGCGGATCACTTGGTTTGCTACCGAGAATTTTGTCGGCAATCGAAAAATTTCGATCGTCGTCCCGTTGTAATATTGTGTAAAAGAGAGACAAATTGTTGAGAAATGTCGACTGTAGCGAGTCCTTTAGTCGTCGGAGGTACCCGACAGTCCGGGGCTCCTGTACGAACACAAAATGGTATGTTGATGGCTCATGCTGCGAAAATGTGGTTGAAGTAACACCACATTCGTCTCGACGTTTGCGCGAACCATGATTTATCTCAAAGATTTTCGTCAAATTCACGAACTTTTCTAATTTTAAGCAAATTAAAATATTCTCAATTAAAGATTTACGTTCATAATTACGGAAATGGCACTTTCGTTGTATTACGATGTAACGTACGTGTACATGTGTAAAATTTGTGTAAAACTAATTTCAAAATCGAAATGTATAAAATACTGTAATAATCTTCAACGTTTAATTCGCCCTTCCTTTCTGCTCTTTTTAATGCACCCACACTCTTAACGTGCTAAGATTTCAAATTTATACAGAATCAAACTTAGCTTCTTGATTTTCTGTAGTGAGACATTTTCATAATCCAGTTCTGCAGGTACTGAAGAAATTCGATCAGTTGGTTTAAAGTATTTTGTTTCTGTTATAGTCATGGCTGCTTGCGCCATTGCCAATGTGGTAAAGAGTTCTTTGGGTCCTGTTGGTTTAGACAAAATGCTCGTGGACGACATTGGTGTATGTATATACTTTCATCCAGCCTTTTCTTAGATATATGTAATTCTTACATTTTCAATAACGCTATAGGATGTTACTGTTACCAACGACGGAGCCACTATTTTACGCTTGCTCGAAGTCGAACATCCAGCAGCGAGAGTTCTAGTAGAATTAGCACAACTGCAGGATGACGAAGTCGGAGATGGCACTACCTCTGTTGTAAGTTCATTCGTTCAAATCTTAACACAAGTATTTGAAACATCTCATACTCTTCGCATATTTAAAATGCGATATATATATTCATTTTGTAAAAGGAGTGAATAAAAATCTTTTAAACAGGTAATAGTTGCAGCCGAACTACTGAAAAATGCAGATGAGCTTGTGAAGCAAAAAATTCATCCAACATCTGTAATTAGCGGCTACAGACTTGCTTGCAAGTAAGTAACTATATAAATATTAACATATTTAATGTTTTAGTGATTTCTCAGCAGAATAAAAAGCAATTAAATAATTATCTTCCACGTTTCAGAGAGGCCTGCAAATACATCCAGGAGAATTTAACAGTTAGCGCCGATGGACTTGGACGCGACTGCTTGGTTAACGTAGCGAAAACTTCTATGTCCAGCAAAATTATTGGAGCGTATCCTTTTTCTTATCGGGTGGTTAAAATATCGAGAGATGATGGTTTTCACAGTTTCATTAATTTTACGCTTGTTGTTCTTTCCTTAATACATTAATAGTGACGCTGATTTCTTTGGAAATATGGTTGTCGACGCTTCCAATGCAGTAAAGGTCAGCAACGGCAAAGGAGGGTTCCTGTACCCTGTTAAAGCAGTTAACGTTCTTAAAGCTCATGGCAAGAGTGTTCGAGAATCCGTGATAGTGCAAGGCTACGCGTTGAATTGTACCGTGGCCTCTCAAGCGATGCCCAAAAGAGTGGTGAACGCAAAGATTGCGTGTCTAGATTTCTCCATGCAGAAAACAAAAATGAAATTGGGCGTCGAAGTTCTCATTACAGATCCGGAGAAACTCGAAGGAGTACGTCAGCGAGAAGCAGATATTACGAAAGAACGTGTTCAGAAAATCCTCGCAGCCGGCACTACTGTTGTCCTTTTATCTGGAGGAATCGATGATTTCTGTTTGAAGGTACATTCACATCGACGAGATAAAAGTGATTCATTTCGTTATAAAAACTCATTGGTTCTTTCGCAGTATTTCATAGAAGCTAAAGCAATGGCGGTGCGCAGATGCAAAAAGGCAGACTTGAAGAGAATCGCTAAAGCCACGGGCGCACAATTCGTTACTTCTCTGACTAACATGGAGGGAGAAGAAAGTTTCGATGCCAGTTTCCTTGGAGAGGCTGCTGAAGTAGTACAAGAAATGATATGCGACGACGAGCTTATCCTCATTAAAGGGTTCGTTTCTATTCCATTATCAATGCCTAGAAATATTTAATAAGCGAAAGTAAAATAATATTTGCGGCATTTTTAACAGACCTAAAGCAAGGACAGCGAGCTCTCTTATTTTACGCGGGCCAAACGATTATTATTGCGACGAAATGGAACGATCCGTGCATGATGCATTGTGTGCAGTCAAGCGAGTTTTAGAAAGCAAAAGTGTGGTTGCGGGGGGAGGTTCCGTTGAGGCAGCACTTTCGATATATTTGGAAAATTTTGCTACGTCACTGGTAAGTTACTTTCGCCATAACGACACGAATTATTAAAATATATTTCAATTTTACGTATTTATATTTTTACAGAGCTCTCGAGAACAATTAGCTATCGCTGAATTCGCGAGGTCGTTGCTAATTATACCGAAAACATTAGCGGTTAACGCGGCGCAAGATGCTACTGATCTTGTGGCCAAATTACGAGCGTACCATAATTCCAGTCAAACGAAAGCAGATCTTGCGGATCTGAAATGGTAATCTTCTCTAATGTGTCATATAGTATCGAAGGATTTTAATACATGTTTTAAGAAAAGCCTATATTCGTAAATAATATGATATATGATTGCTTTTTTAGGGTTGGTCTAGACTTGCTTGAGGGCACCATTAAAGATAACAAGAAAGCCGGTGTATTAGAACCAGCGATTTCGAAGATTAAATCTTTAAAATTCGCCACGGAAGCAGCGATAACTATCCTCAGAATTGATGATATGATCAAGCTGGACCCAGACCGTACAAAAGACAAATCGTATCGTGAAGCTATGGAATCTGGTGAACTGGAAGAATAATGTTAAATCGCATTTATCTATTTTTTTCATACAGTTCGTTACGGAATAAAGATTCAGATTATTCCTAAGTACGAATAGCACTTCATAATTTAACTATAAAAGAAATGTTACGATTTATATAATTCACACATTAATTACGTTTGTATTACATCCGATGCTTCGTCTTAAAAATGAATCTGCTAGTAACAAAATAAAATAAAGCTTTTACATATAAATACTTTTGTGCATATTTTTATATTTTCAGAAACAACAATAAAATAGTATTAAAGTCAATTGCATTAGTGTTTAACATTTGTAAGAGAATTTCTCTCGAGGAAGTAGTGTCGAACTATATTTTCGAAGTGTAATTTTTAAACAAACTGCATTTTAATAGAATAAGGACTTGGTATGTATTAATTTAATGACAATTTTAAATGACATCATATTTAATTCTCATAACTTACACAACTAATTTCGTGAAAAATACATTCTAGATATGTAGAAAGTAACCATAAATTAAATATTCCTAATACGTGTTATTAGAAAACAAATATGTTATCACAATGGATAATACGTGTTAAAAAAAAAAAAGAAAGCATCTAATGTATTAAACACATTACCTCGAATGCAGTATGCACGTATGTCATACACATCGTGCGAATAACTAAAGAAGAATATTTGAAACTAATTATTATGAAAAGTTTTCGAGTTAACTTAATAAATCTTGATATATAATATATGCAACAGTTTATTAATGGAAAATGATGGATTAACATTTTTAAGTATTATATGATATGTACTTTAGGGTTCGAATTTTAAAAAGAATATCTCGGAGATCTTTTTTATTTTATAAACAGATGTGTATTGATTAGTGAATCATGAGTCTATTTACAATCAGGCATGTTGAACATGTTATAGTCGACTTTTTCCATGATACGCCTTTAGGTAGGCATACGTGCGTAATGATAGCATATGTGTTTACTGTGCATGTATATTTACAATGCAGTATGATTGCTCTTGAGAAATTTCTGACATGTCAGTTTGATAAAATATAGTACTTCTTTTCCTTCTAAATATGATTTAACACTCTTGTATCCCACCAGGCAGATACATATATAACAATAAATTATTGAACATTTTTCGTGGTCGGACTAATTAAATCATTACCATAACACTATTTTCTTTGAGAAAATGGTGCGTATGGCCAAACAAGTTTCGTTTCTTTTTACACGATTAATAGATTCTCTTCGCGCTACGATGAAGGAATCGAGCGAGAACAATTGAAACATAAATCACGAAATTATTAAATCGGAAACAATTCTGTTTGGAATGTTATTCACAATGTAGATATAAATTATAGTGGCTCATAAATTTCCAGCGATTCGTATGAAAAAGTAACTACGCATACAGATTATGTAAAGTGTACAGAAAAATATAGATAGCATTTATACTTTTGAGACTCCTAAAGTATGACTGCAATACGTAAAAGTATTATCCATAAAATATTCTCTTGATTCTTCCATTAATAATTGTTTACAGCAGCAATTAACGTGTAAGTACTCTAATAAGAAATAATTATATTACGTCTCCAACCTTCTCAAAATTTTAAAATAAGATACATAGATTTCAACCATACATAATCTCATTTTATGAAATTTTTAACAAAACTCTACCCTTATGAAACTTCATAAATTATCTTATAAGTTTATCGGCAATTTTGGACCATCCTGCAGAAAAGACTGAAGAAGTGATTTGTAAATAGTAACATATAAAATATTTTCACTAGACATTAATGTATTATATACAGACCCTGTTCGAATTGATGACAAATTTAGTAAAGACAATTCATCGATTTCCTTTTTCGCATCGAAGTAAAAAATGATGCATCCTTTAACAGCAAACACTTGTGTATGCAATCGAATTTTCTTTTTATCGCGATAAAGGCGCAGAAGGTCCAAAATAATTATTTCCGGATTTATACAAAACGTATAGACTCCTGAGTCAGAAGTTTAAAACATGATTTACAAAAGTTTCTTGTCTTATTAGATACCCAAAGTTTCTGACGATAGTTTCATATATTATTTTACAATCTATCAATCAGAAGAAGCGAGACAAACTCGTTTCTTTCTGTACGGATCAAAATAATCACAATCTTTTCTTCTTTTTTTTTTTGATCATGTTTAGAAGTAAATATAAAGTAAGAAATACCTAATACTTTTATAATGCAGGGTTCTCGAATTTTGGTCCTTTGTTCACTGCGATTTCGGAGTACGGATATTCTTGATAGAGCTCTAATACTTGAAACTTTTTAAGGACTAACAACGTATAGAACTTCTGTGCAACCTATGAAAGAAAATTATTATACTCGATTATAAATGTCATACAATTTTCTACATTATATTAAATTCTAAAACACAAACCTGTTTGCGATTATTTTTGTACGCCATTTCCGATAACGTCAACCTATCTTTGGTGTCCAGTTTGCTCTTAATAACATGATACATATGCGCTGCTCTTTTGTTGAGAACGCGTTCCTCGAACTGTTCATAAGTTTCATCTATTTGCTGTTCCTCCTGCTGTAAAGAAGAAAAATAAAGTTATACCTCTTCCGTTTAAACTCCGTAAATCTTAATACATTTAAATCCGTAGAATATACATACAGGTCCTACAGACGGAGGGAACTCGTAATCCTCATGATTCCATGGAGTTGCTGGTCCCCTTTCTGAAATAGCGGGCGTATGGGGCGGTGGTGGTTGTTCATCATATCCCGGGTATGGTACTTGAGGTTGCGCCTATCACACGCATAATGATTAATTAATCACATTCAAGAGTACACACCTTTAAAAAGATGATATAGATAATTCACCTGATCGTAGCCCATATTTTCCATTTGGGGCATTTCAGCGGGTGGTACACCAACTTCCGGCTCCACTGGAGTAGGCGGAACGATTGGTTCTTCAGGTGCAGCGAGGGCTTCGGTTGGAGGAATTTCAGGTATTTCTGAGGGAATCAAAGGTGCTTCAGGGGCTGGGGGAATCATTTCTGCTTCTTCAATGGGGGGCACTATACCACTGATTTCGGACACTGATGGTTCCGCTGGTAAAGATACTTCGGGAGGCACTGGTGATTCTGCGGGAGGAAGACATGGTTGAGGAACTATACTGGGAACTTCTACAGCTTCAAGGGCAACTTCCATTACTGGTGGTGCTGGCCTTATCTAAAAGCAATACAGTCGAGTACAGGACAAAGTAAGAATTAAAAAGGAAACTAGTTTAGAACTAATTAGTATTATATAATGTACCTCTTCCTCTACCGGTGCTTTTCGTTTTCGGGACATACGTTTGCTTAAAATACTTTGCTCGTACGAATCTTGTTCCGCAGGTTCTCTCATTTGTTCCAAAGGCATACCCTCCTCTTCACCCACTAAACGCCCAAAGTCTTCGTGGTCATAGGACTTGCTGGTCAGATGGCGTTGATAATTCTGTTTCGTTAACATGTAAAATATTAGACGTCGCCCAATATTTGTCCTACATACGATAGAAATAATGGGTCATTAAAATACCTTAAACAACACGCGTGCTGGTATCGGCCTTCCTGGCAGAGCAAACAACTTTTCAACTCCGCCGGTTTCTTTCCAATGCATTAGCCTCTTTGTGGGAGGCGCCAAATCCAACGTCGTTATGATATCACTAGTGTCTGACAATTGCGCTTTCATCTCTTCGCCAGAAATATTTTTCACTTCATCGACGATCAGCTTGCGTTTACGTTTCGCTTTCGTAAACCCTGAAATTTAATTATTCATATTATTACGGCGCTACAGTAATTAACGTGGTACTTAAAACAGTATCATGACGTAGTGAACCTTTTAAAGCAGAAGCATCAACTGGCGCAAGAGCAAAGCTTTCTTCTTCGTCATGCAATAATGTGGTTTGGTCCTGTAGAGGTGGAGCTTCTTCGATAGCTTCCATTGGGCGTTCTTCGGGAATAGTAGGCGGCGCAGGGGTAAAGCGACGGCTTGCAACACTTATTCTACCTTCGATTTCTTCTCCGGCTACAGCTGGGGAGGCAGGTCTGGATTCATCGGTGCTGCGTGGGAAATGAAGAATTTGTAAGAACAAGTAACGCTTTAATCGCAACGATTAATTACGATCTACTATTACTTCGGAAAAGATGAATGTAGTAAAGTTACCTGACACCTCCCATGGGAGATGGTGGTCCCCCAAAGCGATCTCCCATTTCTTCCTCGGATTCATCGTGTACAGAAGGTGCAGCTCCAGGAACTGCACCTGGTTCTTGCGGTTCAATTACGGCACTAACTTCAGGCACAGGCACTTCACCCATTGGCGCTTCGTCAAATAAACCTCCCTCGAATAAGCCACCAGCTAAACAGCACAATGATAAATAATTGTATGATAAATTCCTCAAGTAAAATATATTTTAAACGACTTTTAATTCATAAGATTATTAATGCCAATTTATGTTACTCACATATGATATCTTGACCAAGGTGCCCACCAAAGCCATCATCCCTTATGGGCATATCTATGTCCATAGCTTGTGCTGTTACTGATGGACCTGGAACTGGCTCTTTTTCCTTTTGCTCTAAAGCTGCTTCAATCCCTGGCCCATCGGTAAACAACATATGTGTCTAAAAAATAAATAAAGAATTGGTTTCTTTGCAACCAATGGGAATTTATAAATAGGGAAAAACGTACTTGGTCTAATGATGGCTCTACAGCCCCAGCGTGCCTCAATAATTCCGGTGGCTCTGCGTCGAAACTCATGTCTCCAAATCCTTGATCATGAGTAACTAAAGCCAGGCTACCATAATCCTCCCTCATGGTTATTTCCTCCGCTCGGGATTGGTTTAAACTAAATTGCGCTTCTATGTCAACATCTCTGAAATAGAACATCTCCATTAAACTGTGTTACATGCAAAGCAGGAATTTATATACGCGCAATAATGTTACAAGCGTTACTGTCGATTTGTAACTGTAATATATTTACTTCAACTCAGGCATCGCGGTATCAAAGTCGTGAAACACTTCAGGTAATGTTATGGCCGTTACAGCAGCTTCTCTGTGCTCTTCTGGTAGATCTACCATACCTGGCCTGAAGGCCATTTTTATTTTTACAAAAGCCTCATTACAGTCGGCCAAGAGGTATTTAGCCTTCCGAGAGTATATACGTACTACCCCCAGTAACAAGTGTCCAGATGTTCTTAAAGCCATTTTTACCTACATTGACGTAATAAAATAGAAAAATTATACAATGATAATATTACAAAATAGTTTTTCTTAGGTCTACATTATAAACATAGTTTTATGAATGCTGTAGAAAGAAATGAGTAGAACGAATAAATTAAAAAATTTCTGAACGATGAAAGCCAGGTGGAGTAAGTACAATTTTTAAGAACATCAGCGAAGGATTACATTATCTGAAATTATACTTAAATACACACAGTTCTTCGTCAGTTATGAAACATGTAAAATAATATTCTGAGAAGCCATGCGTTATTAGATTGATGCATTTGAAACGCTGTTCTTTAAAAATTAGAATTGTGTAATGTAATAATTTTCGATAGGACTGTTAGTTCATTAAGGCAAAATCCCCACAGCTTGGTAAATTTAGGGTAATATAAACAACTTTAAATACTAGTTTTTGTAATTTAAGTTTGCTGAAATGTTATAGGAAATTAAGTTAGAAGAGAGTCAAAATAGAATTCTGAAAATAGACCATGTAAAACTTCATGCTAATTCTAGAAATGGGTAAATGAGTTTTCTATATGTTTAAAGGCACAAATCAGCCATTTTATTTCATAATAGAAGAATCAAGCAAAATTTATTTCAAACCAGATTGTTGCATATCATAATAAACTTTGTATGATAATTGAAAAGGGTTAGAGTGGAGTGGAATAAAGATGAATGGATAAATCTTGTAAAGAAGGTTGATTACTTTGTAATCATATGCAAAACTTATTCGCAATCGGTTCTTCCAGTTTACAATGATACTTATAGCAGAAATGTAACACACACACAGATTAAATGCATTTAAAAATCGTAGAAGAACCAACTGTATCAGTGGATAAGTGAACACTGGTCTTGTATAATAACGCAAGACACCATGTATCAAGGATTACGACAGAACATTGTATAAACATAGTTTGACAAGTGTTTGATCTTTAAGATTGATAATTATCAATCTGAAATGATTTGTTGATTAAACACGTTATGCACTACAGCAGTCCCATGTTTCTGAAGTTTAATTGAAAGAATGTTTCGTGTACACCAACCTAAGATCGCAATAAGGGCACTGCAGATTTCTGAGATTAAAGAGAGAAATTAGAATAGAAAATACGCGTGAGACGTACCTTTGGTTGTAGTATACCATCCACCGACTTTTCAATGTTTGTTTCGAATACGTGGGCCTTTGTTAGCTTCTTGTCCCAATGAGCGGCTAACCAAATACGGGCCAGCGGCCCTTTTTTGGCCAACACGAAATGTGCATAAAACATTATGAATTTGTATTACGTGCGCTTCTGCAAAGGAACAGTTGCATATCAGTAAAATAAACTTGTATGGTGTATTGTTTGTAAACACAAGTCTAAACATAAGGGCGAGCGTAACGATTCGTTATCGCGATGTCCCGTTAGTAACATGATCATCACCTTGTAATGAGAAAAAAAATCGGATGACGCGTCAATTGTTACGTAATGTTAGCATTTTTTGAAATCCATCAATGTAGAAATCGAGTCCAGGGACTCGAATAAATAGCGATCATGTATGTTCTTCCTCGATTTAGTAAAATGTCAACATTTCTGCACAAGATGGCGTGTCTGTCCGTAATTTTGGCGGTTACGCGTAAGCTGTTGAACACGTAGCGCGTTTCACTTATTTCCGGATGAGAGGCGTTACGACGGCAGCTCGCCAGTGAACTCTGACCCAGGCCACTCTCATATTTCATGAAATGACCACGTTTAACTCTAATATTATCCAATCATTTAACACGTACGCTGCGTTTCTTTTCACCGCGTCTTTGCAGCCATCTGCAACTAGTTCACTGAACGTTCCGAAACTCCCTCCATCGACATTAGGCGGTTGTGTTCGTAAATCGACAAAATTGTATCCCTGAAATTTTATCACCTATAAATTAAAAGAATTCACATAAAACTCCACTATTCATGAAACTGTATTTATGTTCGCTGTTTAGAATTCTCTTTTGTCAATGTGAAAATAAACCATTTGTTTATTTATACATTTATTTGCATTTGCAGGATTGCCACCTCTGGTGGAAACATTATAATCGGTTATATAATGATCTTGAGCAACGATATTGTTAATTTATTGTTTCTAAATGTGTATTGTGCATTAGATTAGTATTGTATTATCTGTATAGGGAAATGGTGTTGGAATAGTTTAGCTTAATTGAAAGAGGTTGGTATCACTGTAAAAAGTTAAGAAGCAGAAGAAGAATATGAAACCCGGTTATATGCCCCTAACCTAACAGTTGCATACAGAATTGTATTAATTTATTAGAATTACTGTTAAATACATGTCATTCGTTAAACTATCTATAATATAATACTGCATAGTATTAACTCCACTGTAGGAAATGAAGATTGAAGTGGAATTTAAGTTATGATTGTTAGAAACTTACTTTTCTGTTGCATTAGACGGTTAAAAAAATGGGGAAAGTGTATTCACGTTTGTTCAAGCCATTTCCCACATTTAACGTTGAAAATCGCGCGCATCGAGTTATTGAAAGAGCAAAACCAGTTCCTGCGCCACAATATCCTTCCGCGGATAAGCAAAGAGAAATTGTAAATAAATGTAAGTTTCGACCTTATTTTGCGATATTTAAACGTTTCAGAGCAACCTTAACCGATTTTGGTGAAATTTGAGGCACGTATATAAATTACTTAAATCTACAAACGTTTTTTTTTTAATTTTCGTTACAGGCTCATAAAAAAAAGTTTAAAAAACGACCTTTTCTATTTTTTTTGCTATTCCGACCAAGTGCATTTTTTTTCAAAACGACGAATCACGTCGCTTAGCAAACTAATCCTTCTATCTTCTCAAAAAAAAACTCAAGTCGTTTGGATTAATTTTAAAAAAGTTATGCGATTTTAAAGGGTGGCCGAATACTTTTGCACGCCACTGTAGGTCTTCAGGTACTATGAACCCAACATTTGATAATAATACTGCCGAGGTCCAAATGATCTGAAGATACTAATTAATTTTGGAGATCTGATGAGAATCAGTGCTTCTTGCACTATATGTAGTCATTGACTCCTGTTGTTATGTTGTTCTGTGATTAGCTGAAGCAATGATATTAAATTTTACATCACTGAATGATGATAATTATTGATTTTGTAATAAAACGTTTAGTGAAACTGTATTTAATTTGTCGAGCTTTCTCTCTGGTTAAAAATATTTCTCAATTCAAATAGTTAAATTTATGATATATGTTAGATAATAACAGTAGTTTATTAAGAATTATAGAATGTAACGTGCATTTTTGTTCTAGTGTACCCTGACTTTATGGAAACTCATTATAAGAAAAATGCGCAGTTGGATGATCATTTGAAAAGTGTTTACGTTTCATCCACTGATCCAGAGGTATGTTTCATTTGTGCACAGACGAGGTATCGAATGGATTTTATAAAGTTTACGTCCAATGAAAATTTTTGTCACACAGATCGGGGGCTCTATTCTCCATTCCAAATAAGAGTAGACCTATGCTCCTACCGAATTGCGTCCGATCTGTGCAGCTCCCACGGATCTGACACACAACGACGTGAATTTTTAATACTTTTCGGCATACTTAAGATTTAAACTCGACTGATATGAGCTCTCGTAAGATGTGAAGTCTATTCTATACCTCGTCTGTGATTTAAATTAAGATTTTGGTAATTTACAATTTATATGGCCAACTAACCGATAGATATTATTGTTTGTACATGGAAATGGGTCTGGAATAATTAGATATTAGAAATGAAAGAACAATAAAATAATGTTTCGTGTGTTGGTAGACTAAACCAAAGAAGGATGATGAAGTTCCAACCAAGCCCTTACCACAAGACAGAGGTCAGCCTCCCAGTTTTGAGTATGGATTTTATGAGTCACATATGATTCCTGAGGGTAAATGTTCTCTGAAGCAGGCCTTGATTTTTCTTACCGAACACACTGAAAATCCTACTAAGCATTCTGTAGAAAAGATAGCACTTGAGTATAAGTTAGACAAAGAAATAGTAGGTAAGTTTACATATCCAGAAACAACAAATAACAACACTGCAATGTTATTACAATAAATTCACCCCTCTGGATTGCATCTCAGAATTATTTATTCACGTGTTACTTTCGTTTCAGCAAATATTGTACAACATTTTAGAATCCCTAAACTTATGGACATGTCGGAACAGAAGGCAGTAGCAGCAAAAGAGTCAACGGATTTTTAGTTCGTGTACATTGTATCCGGATGTGATATAAATGTTTGAATACCGTTATGTAAATAAATAATAATTTATTAAAGACTGCACGACATGTGCTTAATTTAATTAATCCTATTCCAAGGGTTACAACGTCTAAGCCTAATGTATCACTGTTATAACATGTGTAGTAATTAGTTTAAGATGGTTATAGATATAAATTAAACGTACGTATACATACTTTTTATGACAGTTAGATTATCCTCGATGGTACGTTGATTCAAATATTTTCTTTTTAACTCTTACTTCACCTTTCGGAATAAATGAAGTCGACCATTTAAAATTTTTGTTGGTTTCTAGGGTACGTTTATGTTGGAGCTGCGATAGAAGCTGTAATGGCGGTGGTGAAAGCTGCTCAAAAATATCTTTCTTTGGTGCGTTTACAGTGGAGCTGTGATAATAAATAGTACAGTTTCAGTCGTTTAAGGTTTCGCAAAGATGGACCATTTAACACATGAATGATTCTGAAGAAGAATTAATATTATCTTCAAGTTCCGCAAAATGGTAAGTCGGAAAAAGTCTACGCAGTAAACGTAAACATTACGTTGTATTTAATTTAATGGCTACTGCATCTGATAACTTATTATCTAAAACAAACCTGTTACGGTGATTTGTGTCTTTCTGATCCCATAAAGGATATCTACTAAACACTTCGCTTAATAATTTGTGTATATGCAACGTCAATAAAGTTATGTTTCGACGATGAGAACGGCGATAATAGCGAGAGAAAAAAGTAATAGTATGTATTTACTTCTCGACGCTTGTATCGTTGGCCATCTAGTAAGAGGTCGTTTATACTGGGGTAGGGAGGGAGTAAGAAATCGCCAAACATTACCCTTACGCAATTTAAGTATGGCCCCTAAGTGTAGATCTGCTCGCTGCTTCAAACGCTACCATTATAAACCAATAGAACGTATTTCTATGCTTCGCTTTCATCGCCGCTCCCATCGTTCATCGCAGCTCCAACAAGCTCCAACATGAACGTTTACTCACTAATAAGATAGACTGGATGCTTATATTTACGTCCTTCTTTTCATACAATAAATTACGCATATTTACAGTAGAACAAGTCCTTTAACATTCATATAGTTGTATACAATTCCATTCTTCTCTTTTGTGGAGTCTTCGCTACACTCGACTGTTTTAAAACTTATCGACCAGTTGTAATACCTCTAGCTCTTGTTACAGATGTAATTTTGTATCATGAAGTAAGTATCTAAGTAGTATCGGCAGTAACGTAAATAAACGTGCTCGCGATTTTTAAATACAATTTACCAGATAAAACTATTCTTTGTATAAATAACTTAATAATGGCACCGTATGCTGTTACTTGCTACATTTTTACAAATTGCAATATTTCGCCTCGTTTTAATTAACTCCATACATCTGAAACGTGAAAGTAAGGGTGAAATATAACATGACTGTAAAGAAGGGTGGCTTCTTCGAGTGAGAAAGTAAATTATTTTGCTACCATGTACTTACTAGATAGGATGTGATATATAAATATTACAGCGACTAAAGCATGAAAGTGTTGAGAAGTGGAAGGTGTCGAGTGAGAACTTCCGAAAAGTAATCCTTCGTCGACCGGACTCAACTCGGGAATGGTAGCAGTCTTTCTCAACATCCAATCGAAAGCGTTCATCTTTAATCTCCTCTTCAATTCTGGGCCTACTTCGTCTCTTATTCGTCCATTGTAATTATTCAGCCACCGTATCTGTGAAAACGTTTAAGAAACGTGATTAGACAAAGAGAGATATAAAACAAGTATCTTATACTCTCCAACTTTTCATCTTTCATTTGGCAGAGAAACAATCTCACAGATGAAATAAAGAATGTAAACTTTTAAAGTGATTTTTTATACAAAATATTTTGCTTCTTCCTCATTTTTGAAAGGTAAAAATTAATACCATAATTCGTATCAATTTTTTTGTAATGCTTTGACTCCCAGTTACCTGCCTAAGGATTAACAATCTTCTATTTCTAACAGAATCTGTTTAGTGATGCCAGTGAAATATTATGAGAGAAATAAACGAGATTTATCTGAATTCAAATCATTCAACATGAAATTCATTTTACACATTAAACAAACTGCTTGCGAAAGTTTCTTTGTATTTACAACATATCTAAAAAACACCTTTTTTATCGTACTATAGTATAAAAAATACACTCGTGTTAATATCTTATTACTGAATAAAGAGGAAGCAATTAAAAGTCTTGCATCGTCAGCGAATTTACTTGCTGATATACAAATCTAATTTTTAGTAAACAACTTCCCCGTGATCTCCCCAAATCCAACTCATCCGTAACAATTTTAATCTCATTCTCACTTCCCTTCGGTTTATTCCTTCTAAAAGCTCTGTACTGCTGATTAAAATCTCAGTATGATTAATTAAAAAATATCAAGTAAACTTGGAACGACGTCATTTTAACACATTATACATAAAATTATGCCAAACGGTTGACTATAAAATATATAATGCCTTATAAAACAAGACTCACATGAGATGGGTTTAACATGCTGACGTCGATCAATTTTGGCTCGTACGGGATCAACGTGACGTCTTTGAATTTCAAGTACGTTTCGCTGCTCCTCTAAAAAAGTAGGCGGTTCTATTAAGTTCTATTTATTGAGAGGATCGAATGCTTTGAATCGAGCTACGTACCGAGCTACCAGTTTCCACGACTTCGAGGACGTTCTCCAGGCGTACGCCAAAATCACCTTCTTTGTAGTACCCTGGCTCGTTGGTCAGGAAGAATCCTGGTCTCAGTTCGATAGAACCACACCCCTTGGTTGGTGGTGCACTTTCCAGGTACGATATACTGATGGGTGCTAAAAATACAGGAATGATCCACTTTTAATGCTAGCTGTTATGGAACATCAGAGATAATTCTTTATTTTCGATGGAAATGACAAGAACGAGCAAAGTCTAAATAGGTTCTAGGTACTAAAACGACGAACTCTGTTGTGATTAAAGGGAGAACCTGGTGCAATCCGCAGAAAACATGGTTCTGTTTGTGAATTTTTTGTAAGGAAACTATACATACAATCTTTTTAAAACTTTCAGGGTATATTATTAGGTATTTCAAGAAGAGAACAAACAGTTTTTGATATAAAAATAACGCGGTAATTTCAGATGGCGTAAGTGTTTCGGAGCGGCTAAGTTGTTCCGCTGCGTGCAGGCTACGGTCCGTTGTAGTGGCCTGAAACTAAAAAACCAAGTAGTTTTGTGTTTCTAATAAAATTACGCTATGGGTGGACCGCAATCCGGAATAATATTATTAAATTTAATAAGTTTTATTGCACAATTAACGTGCAAATTTTTAGTGGAAAACGCAACTATTTCTTCAAACACCAACTATTATCTTAATTTTGCATTTTTTTAATGCGAATTGAGGGCTATCCATAGGATAATTTTATTTAGAATACAAAAATATGTGGTTTTTTGGTTTCGGGACACTACAGCGGACCCTAGACTGTACGCAGCTGAACAACTTAGCCGCTCCGAAACACTTACGCCATCTGGAATTACCGCATTATTTTTTATATAAAAATATGTTTGTTCACTTCTTGAAATACATAATAATATATCCTGAAAGTTTTAAAAAGATTGTATGTACAGTTTCCTTACAAAAAATTCCCCAAAATAACCTAGATTTCTGCCGATTATACCAGGTTCCTCCCTAAAAAGACTTCTGAAGGGAGCACCGAAAAGTTTTATAAACCATACCAAGTCTATAAGTACAGCGAGCATTGCTTTGATATGCGGTATTAATTTCTTATACCGATGCTCTTTTAAAATTTCGTTTCAGATTAATAATTGGTAGGTACAAACATTCGTGGACGGATAAGAAGTGACCAATTCCATGTCCAGTTCCGTGTAAGTAGTCGTAACCGATGTTCCACAATGGCGCCCTTGCAAGAACGTCCAGTTGACTGGATTTCAGGCTGCTGGGGAAGATTAGCGAGGATAATTGTATCGCGCCAATTAGTACCCTCGTGTACGCCTTTCTCTGTTCTTCCGTCGGTATTCCGAAGTGCAAGGTTCTTGTTACATCAGTCGTTCCATCTATCAAAACATAATATCGCGAGTTATTTAAGAAACAATACGTATTCATAGAAAATTAGGAGATACAGAAGTATTAATCCTGATACTCTATTAATTTAGTAGAATATATGTTTACTACATTAGTGTGGGGGTTCTTAAAACTTCGTCGCGAATACTTTAATCTCGTATGAAGAATTTTTTTAAATTAGTCTTGATAGTTCACAGGGTGGTAGCGCTTGAGAATCTAAATGGTATTGGCAGGGGCGGATCATGTATATAATAAAATATACCAAAAAGTAAACTTGATAAAGTCCAAACAAACTGTTTCTAAAATTCATGAAACAACTTTCGTAAGAACTCTTCAAAGTGTATAAAGATTTGTTGAAGCGCAAACAAACTTAAGAATCCATTACCCAGGTATTGTCCCCCCGAATCCACCACCAAAGTGGACGTTATCCCAATTGGAATGTTGGTGAGGTTGTTGGGCTCATAATGGGGAATAGCAGCGTGGGGTCCATATCCAGCGATAGTTGGAAATGAGATGCCTTTGTTCATGTCTTGCTCGTAACGGAATTCGTTCGCCAGCCTAGACACTTGCAACTCGTCCCAGCCCTTGCTGTCCAGTTCGTACTGTTCCTCCATGTACGCGAGAAAATCGCACATTGCCACCGCATCCCTCAGGTGAGAACGCCTCATGCCTTCCGCCTCGACATCGTTCTTCTCCGCCCGAAGATGTAGCACCGGCGACGGTTTTGGCAATCGTTTCTCTGATGGGATCTGCGAGAATGCCTCGTGTTTAGATAGTTATACGTGTCGGAATACATCATCATTCAGTTCATGAACTGGATATTGAAACTTAAGGCACCCATTTACAACAATGCTACGTTACAGATAAAATTAGGTATCGTATTTGGATTTATACAGGGTGTCCCAGACAGTGGCATGCTCAGAATTTAATCTTGGGGGGAGCCGACTTGAACGGATAAAAATAATTTCAATGCAAATTCAATAAAATTCATTGGGTGATTATAAAATTTGATTTAAAGAATAAAATACAGTTTTTCCTTTTTTACGAAACCCCTTTTTTGGCACCCATCTGGGTGCGCCACTACTCCTAGAGGTCTCTGTACAAACTTTGTCAGAGTGTTCTAAAGCTGAGATTAAAACTGAAATGTTATGTAACAAAACGTGCATAAATGATTTATTACGGAGTTATAATTTCTTTGGCAGTAATGAATGGATTTACTAGATAGCGGTGATAAGCTCTCAGAATATATAGTTACGTTAACACGAACGCCGACGCGAATGCATCTGTGGCGGATCATTCGCATGTAGCAGAGCATTGCT
This sequence comes from Andrena cerasifolii, assembly GCF_050908995.1. Taxonomy (NCBI): domain Eukaryota; kingdom Metazoa; phylum Arthropoda; class Insecta; order Hymenoptera; family Andrenidae; genus Andrena; species Andrena cerasifolii. The sequence continues at coordinate 8,181,676 of NC_135124.1, read as the reverse complement.
CCGTGATTCCTGGTGCCGCGGGCGTCGAGGCGTCCCGAAGCCCCGGCTATCATGCTGCGGAGAAGGTGAGACCATTTACCGTTATGAACACCGCGCCTACACGGGACATGTTGCAACGTTCCTCGTTATCTGTCGCCCGCCGCCAGTGTCTCAGCATTCTGTATGTATAATAATGAGAGTACCGCGCATTGCACTGAAGGGAACTGTCCCTGTTTGGTCGGTATGTCCACGATAGCGTGTCAGCTCGTCACGTGGCGATCAAGCTAAGCTCAACAAGCTCTACGGCAGCAGGGGAACATGTTGGAGAAGGTGTACCTTCGCCTAGGATTATCCACTCTAATGCCGGTATAGTCGAGCCTCGCTCGGTGTGTTCGGTACAAATGGCGCGAACGAGGAGGTAGTTTCTAAATAGTTCTCCACGTCTGTTTAGTTTTTCTTCAACCCCTTGACCTTAAGCGCTTCATTAGATCAAATGGCGAGATTAAGAGATTGAAACTGTTTACTGAATTGCTATAAGTCCAATATATATATTTTTAAACGTGTGTGTGCCTCTTCATAAACAATGGGCTTTCGAGGATTTATTATAAAATTGTGGGACATCAATGGTGTTTTACGCCTGTTCGAATGGAGATTCTGTACAATGCAGTACTTATTAATCTACTTGCACACTTAGTGTTATCTATGCGAGTTCAGAGAAAAAGAGACCGTTTCTTTGGCAACATAAAAACTGAACAGTTTGCTCTGCTGTGTTAAGTTTAATACAGTGTGTTTCTGTGATGGTTGACATGAGCTTTATTCCACTTACAGATGCATGTATACGTGCAGATTATGTTTAGAAGAATGTGCATGTGTTAGGGGAGGTGTGGAAGCAAGAGGGTGCGTCGCATTCATTTTATGAGAAAATAGCTTCAAGGAATATTTTTGAAGTGATTAGGTAATGCATGTAACATGGATAATTATTTATACGTGGCAATTTATTTGGCATGAAAGTTCGTTTTAAGTACTGTCTTAAGCGTATAAGAAATTAATATGAGCCTTACAGTGTCAAATTTAAGACTTTGTGTCGGTGCAACTTTGTAATTTAATATTATAGTATCGTGTTCGAGCGTCACTCGGTTTTTGTCAAACGGGGTTCAGAGTAGGCATGCTTTTGACAATATGATTCACTTCCGAAACATGTTACCGAAGTAACTTGAGTGTTCCAGGGTTTTCCCTGAGACTTCAGTACAGATAAGCTTCTTGTAATTATTATCAATTTTAATATTTCATGATGTAGGTTATTATTTAGTAATGTTATAGGGAATGATTCAACTAACTGCGATTTGTACGTACAGAATTGAATATTTCCATAGAAGCACCGGGACTGTAGCCACACCGCGTTGGCAGCCACACAATGTTCCATGCCTGAGACATTGTTCGCAGGTCGTACCAAATACTTGTATAATTATGCCATCTGCAATGAAATATATACAATAAAATCTGAAAATCAGATGGGAAACTTAAAAAAATATTCTTAAATTTTCGTATTCAGAAAAAGTCAACGACATCCCTGAGAGTATAAGTCTCCAAATGTGTCACTTGAATGTGTCCTCAAAATTCTTTATCAATAAGCTTCAAATTACAAACTTTAAGACGACTTGTGAAGACGTATCCATCCCATTTTCAAAATAAAGGCGACATCATTCGATTTCTCTTGAGAAGAACTTAACCGTGCGCAGCAGTTATTTATAGCACAATATTCCAAGCAAAACCACGTTACAGACTTAAGTGTCCTTTTCCTACCTCCTATACAATTACAGCTACATTCGCGGTCACAATTCACGAGAGAACCAGTAATGTTATTTAAACACACTACCGTTCATAATTACTAGGACACCTACTGTATTTACACAAAATGTGATATTTGGTACTGGTTGAACACTTGTCGCTGCTTCTATTTTCTGATTTTAATTTAAAATTTGTTAGAGTTTCTCAATAAAGCAATTTTTTTCACTTGTCCTAATACTTATGAGCGGCAGTGTATATTCGGTCCCTTACTTCACGCAGTTCTCGTGGGTGCAATAATCCATCTTCAAGTGCTCGTCGACTGAGTGTAGAATCTTCTGTCGAGGGGTGTACAGGTGGATCGAGCTGGAAGTGATAACCGTATAGGCCCGCAGAACAGGTGTGTTCGGTAGATCGTAGCCGCGGATGTTGAAGAGCCACGCTATCTCGTCGAGGGCAGTAATGACGATGGCGTCCGCCCCCGAAGCCTCCATTTCCATGCGGACCAACTGAACCTTCACTTGCCAGGTTCTTCCAGAGTACTTATCTGGTAGAGGATAAGCCGCGTGTGGATTGTAATTCGGTCGGCCGACCTGCCAGATCAAGTCCACCAGGTTGTTACGGACGGGAACCAATCTTACGGACGAATTCGCTGGACACGAACGCTATCGTTAATTTTGGGAAACTCCTGGCCCGAGGGCGAGAGCGGGCGAAATCTTAGTGAAATAATAAATCACGAACAGTGAACATCTAAACATTCATGTGTGACCAATGGATACGCTTTTCATCGATTACAGTAATAACGATTTATTGGAGTGAACAGTGTTTTTAAGTGTTTGAGTACCAAGTGGAGGTATATTTTTTGTTGCCTATTGAAAAATGAACTTGGAATGGTTTGTGTTGTGTTCTTAAAAGTACCAATGAACATTGTTAGGGATTATTCATGCTGAATCATAAAATTGTTAATAAATGCGTTTGTAGTTTTTCTGTTTCTGTTTTTATGTGTTTGTGCAGTTGGTGTATGGTACTACGATGGTACGAATAGATTCATAATTAATAATTATTCTATAGAATCTGATAGCCCTGTCGTCGCACTCGAACTGGTAATTGTTTAAATAATTTGAGTAGTTAAAAGTAATTTGGAAAATATGGTTAGTAGTCATTTATCGTTTTGTACGAATGATGTACCTATACTTAAATAAAATTGAAATATAAGGAACTTCGTTTTCATTTAAGTTCGTTATTCATAAATAATATACAATTTATTGGTTAACTCGAAGAAACCTTATTCGAATGTTTATTTTGACAAAAATCGTTTGAAATAATTTCCAGCCCTGCTTATCACAGACTCTCAGGCAAATTACTTTTGAAAAGTATTTTGACATTTTTAGATGATAAATCGGTAAAAGTCTGTAACGATATAATCGTAAAACTTTAATGTTCATTTGAGGTGATAACATGCTATGTTAGGTGACAAACAGTGTAACGGTAAAGTTAACGTTCATTTGCGTCGACGGGTTCGAACACTTTTGGAGCACATTTAATTACCTAATTCATCTTCCCACATTTCCCAGTCCACGGCGGAGACGAGCGTTGGATCGGCGCCAATACGCACAGATGTCCGGCCCTGAAATTCGTGCTTCAGCCATTCTGTTATTGAAGGAACCTGTACAGTCCAGAACATTCGTTATTATAATAAAATTACGTGATACAGAAGTTTACATAACATTAACTGTGTAACTCTAAATCTGAACTTTTGCAATCTACGCAAAATCTTTTGTTATTAAAATTGTAAGTCTCTCTTATATAAGATTATTATACCTAATTTTTGCTAAGATGTGTATTCGTTGTTAAAGTTCGCCTTTACGATATTATTTGAAAAACAAGCAACATTACAAGAACATTTTCACTTTACTTTTTAAATTGTTGTAAGTACACATTGGATCTTGTACGTTACGTGTGTGTGCAAAGAAATAAGAATGGAATAAGTTTTATCTCAAACGTTACAGAAGCTTAACATACAGATTATTAAAAACACAAACTTAGAAATAAAACAAAATTGATGATAACAGTCAATTATTATTTTTTATCCTTCAATTTTAGAATTTTTTAAATACATTGTGAGTGGGGGGAGCTTGTAAAAACATTTTTTTAATTACATTCTAAGGAAAAAGTTTTTTGTTTGATATTTAGTATTAAATGAGGACCACTCAGAAAGCCCCAATTCCCATGCCTCTCGCACTAAGTACAAGAGGTGAACGATCATCGATGACTGAGAAATTGAACAACGTCGATCTCTCGAGTCTTCCTCACGCTCAGGGAAAGGAGCTACATCTCCTCATCGTGGTTGCATCAACTCTACTTTAGGGTAGAGAGAAAGTAAGATCTACTACAGAAATGATCCTGTGAAGTATGATCTTAATTTTTCTTTGCCATCGGACCCAATATCTATTATTTGCTGCTCAACTTCAGCAGCGAGAAAGCCCTCAACATGGTTGCCCTCTAGCGGTAAAAACGGTAACTCTGGGTTCCGTCTATATACCTATATCAAATAAACTGCTGTATACATATACTTATATAGCAACAAACAGTGGTATTATATTATTACACGCAATAAAAATGATTCACTCTATTAATTTATCATCAACAAATGTAATTACCACTTAATATAAGTATAATAACCACTACGTCCGTCATGCATAGTATGTTTAAAAAATAATCTATATCGTGACACGTATTAATATAACTAAATATATATTCACAACGCGTAACTAATTAAATAAGTTTTAAAAAATATTTTTCCGACAAATATATGATTTTTAAAGAATTATTTTGATTATTTAGTATTTATTGATGTTAGATTTTAATTTTTCGGCAGGCTGTTGTCAAGTAAAAATTTTTAACTAGTGCAAATAAAGCTTTATTTATTGATAATTATAAACAAAATAAAGAAGAAGTGCAAATCAAATTACGTATAGCATAGCTAAATCGTAGTATTAATACATATTAATTTATCCCAAATAGAATATAATTATTTTGCACCCCATGTTTTTTATTTCAGAAATTCAGCCTATATAAATTAAATTATTGAAAGAAAGAATTAAATTATTTTAAGAAATATGGTATTTATTTTGCTAGGCGAATGTAGTTCTTTGCAATAAACCTCGCAACTGTCATATTTCACATCTTATCGTAAAATTTGGAAAACAGCTTCAGCCGAAACTTACTTCCTCTCTACCACGTTTCATGAGAATCCAATTGCAATCAAGCTGATGGTCTGCCTGAATATGATACCTTCCATCAGTCCAAAACACTGCCTTGTCCGAAGTGATTAGAGCCTCCCCAGCGCTACCGTAGAATGCAGTGATGAATTCTCTCCTCATATCTCGGGGGTCCAACGATTCACTCTGATGATAAAAATCCTTATTCATTCCCATATTTATATAGGTATATACAAGGCGTCAAGAATTCATTCGTTACTGTCTGAAGTTAAAAAGCTTTGATCATTAAGTTATTCGATTGAAATGGAGCAGCACTTTTCATTAGAAAGCACTGCGACATGGACGTCCGGAGGGAGAAGAAGGGGGCAAAAGGGGCACCTTCCCCCTCGGGGCTTTTGAGAAAAAATCGCTTACTTTTAAAAACAGATGTTTATTAAGTTTATACTAAAAAGGTAAATATTTTTAATTTTCGGTTTCAAATTTTGAATTAAATTGGCACTACAAAATGGGATAAAAAAAGCTAGAGGGCTACTCCACTTGCACCAATGGTTTCATGATCCGATTCCCCGATGTCAACGCCAGGCTTATTTTTACATTACTATATTTTTCTTTACCGTCACTCCCAAATTGCCGCCCTTCTGCCCCTGGAAGAAAGTCTGCGGACGCCCTTGCATTGCAGTGAAATTAGAGGAAGCTTTGACTGCACATTTTCAGGGATAAACAGTCTCGGTTTTATTAAATCACTTTCCTTCGAACTATATAGCTACTCAATTATAGGAAGCTTCAATAGGTATGTAATTAGAGTTATATATATAGGTATGTAATTAGAATTATATATATAGCATACTCTTGTTGTTAGACAGAGTACTTGCATATGATTTTTGAGAACAAATTTATATCTCCATTAGGGATAAAAAGAGTAATCCTAATAGTGTAAGAACACCACATAGTTACATCACATTGTGACTATAATATCTAAGAAAAAATAATAATACATAATACTTAAATACTTAGAGATGTTGTATTAATTATTTACCTGATGCGCGTCATCCGACGTGACGATATATCCATGGAGGGGTGCTCCTTGAACGGAAACAACTCGACCTATTTCGGATCTTAGTTGTTTCAATCTTAACGAAGTGTCCTGCCTATCAGGAGGTTGCTTGTGGTTCTTTGCTGGACAGTAGGATCTTTTAGTTCCATTATAATTTAGCGATGGATCCGTGGCTGTGGTTTGAAAAAGATATGCTTCCGTCAAACCTGTTCAACATTATAAACGTTGACGTTTTACTACGAATGCATCATTGTTTCGACTATATTTTGTAGGTTATTCTTCGGAGAACATTAACCATATTTCTCGTAGTTTCAATTCGTCGTGATACTACCCCCAATTACGTTTTATTAAAATTTTCTTTTTATTTTCAATGTTAAGAAGTAAATGTCTTCTATATTTGGGTCTGTATTTTCTATACATTTAATGTCAATAAGTATCTATATAAGATTTATTTAAACAATTGAATAATAAAAATTGTCTATACTCTATTAGTTATGTAGTTTTTACTATTGTTTGAAATGCATATATATTTTTTAGAAAAAAAAAATTAATTCTGGAGGCGCCGGGCATCGATCCCGGTACCTCTCGCATGCTAAGCGAGCGCTCTACCATCTGAGCTACGCCCCCAATGTAAACTTCGTTCAAAATAACATATATGTACACAGCCCTTGTTTAAAACAATATGAACAGAACTTCTTAAAAAACTTTCAATATATTTTTTAAAACATTTCCTGGAATATTCAATAATTAATTTGAACAAATGATCAAATTCCATAATTAACAACGAAATTATTATATCTTATACCTAAATTGTTACATTACGTAGCTTCAGGGGTGAATTCAGCATAGAAAAGTAACGAACAAGGTTCATATGAACTTTTATCCCTGGCAGATGCACACAGAAATGAAATGTCAACTGATGCGACGTATGACTTGGCAGTGCGTGTGGCCAAACAGAATCTTTATTCATTTTGCTATAATAACTTTACACCCAACGTTATTCGCTATATTTTACATCACGCCATGCGCTATTCTACTTTCGGGCGCGTCTTGTCTGATAAACGCTCGTGTCTTTCTATAATTCCTATTGCAGACTGGGCATTGCGATGGACGCGTTGCAGACACTGGATGAGAACCACTGGACCATGCCCAACGTGTCAAGAATGTCCCGGATAATGAGACGAAGACGTCCTGTGAGAATCCAGAGGGTGTGCTGAGTGGTGCTCACGTAGCAGGGAAGCAGGTCTCTTGAGGAGGCCAGCTATTCCGAAATCCGCGTTTCGATCGGTTCGGATATTGACCCGGAGTCTTTCCTACCAGTCGCACCAACATCCACGCAACAATGTTCCTCACGGACTTATACCACCTCACGATTCTTTTTTACACTCACATATTACACACCGCGTCGTCTTGGGAGATCGAATAGTTACACCCTTCCCAACGTTGGCGCCAAGACAAATCGATACGAAGGATAAAAGAGGCGAGACACTGAAGAAAAGGTACTCCGCGCGGGGATTGTAATGTGTGTCCAGGGTAACCGGGTCACCGAATTGTTTAATTTAATAATTTAACGTAAATATCAAGTAATATTAAATATGTTACTAGGGAAGTAGGAGCGCGCCGAAGGTCGGTTTTGCCCCGTTGTAACTTTACAATTTTCACCGCGCAAGTTTTCCGCATCTATGCACCTGTAATCGCTCCAGGGCTTCGAGCTTTCCTCCTCTTATCTCGAGTTCGTCAAGATCCCGTCAGCGTTTATTGGCGACTTCCTTTCTTTCGTAAGGGAGTGCATTTTTCAATCGTGGTATCTTGAGATTTGTACTTTGCACTTTGTTCACAAAATTCTGCGGCCCCGATACTTTTCGCAAAAGTAAGCGAGCGAGGGTGTCTACCCTGCTTCTTGGGAAATTTGCTGTTAGGGATATGTCTAACTTCGAATCTATTTTTTTTTTAAATTTAAATTGCTGATAGATACTTAAATCCCCATTAGTAAGAAGATATTTGTTACGTAACTATATTAAAGTAGGGCATTTTTTCGGATAAAAAAATTGGTGGAATGTACAAGGTTTAATAAGGTATCTTTTAACACAGTGTTCCCCAACCTTTTTCGACTGGCGACCTCCTTTGACAATATTCAAATAACCTGCGACCCTCTTTCCCTTCATATAAGGTAAGGTAAAAATAAGATAAGGAAAACACATTAAAAATTGGTATTTCAGAATATAATTCTAACTTAATAATATCTATTTCATTATCTTAATACATATATTTAATATACTTAAAGATATTTATTATATTTAATTATCTTATTTGGGTTTAAATAAAAAAACCTGTTAACTGTTAAATAGTCCTGTCGATGTTTCGACTTGATTCTTTTCGCAGTGGAATTGGTATTTTGGAAGATATTTATGAAATACCTACAAGTTGTTGATTGTGTTTCTGAGGAATTGAAGAAGTATTTTGCCAATTGAAAGTAAATTCTTGTCGCATTTGATTTCGATAACAGCCAAGCGATCTCTTACGAAAGAACAAATTGCTACGGGAGCTTTGGATGATTACAAAAATTGTCGACAATTATGATGCATGTTGTTCGACAAACTAATGACGCACTCTGCTCACTGGTCACTGATAAAACATAATTTGATAAAAAAAAAGTGATTCGACTATTATATAGACATTGTTACTCTTCTTTTTGTAAATATTCTTATTTGTAAATCTTTCCCTTCAGTGCCAATAAAAACGTAAAAAGAAACATACAATCTTTTATCAAAATTGTATTACATAAAAATTTCTTAAACCCTTGACATAACGTTCATTAAATCTAACGAATGATAGAAACTTAAATTACCTAAAAATTTAAGTTAAAATTATCTAACACATATTATTAAGGCACGTTTTGCACAAAACTTTGCCAACGGCGTAAAATAATATGAAAATCTTATGTAAACATAGGCCCCTGAATAATTGATTAAAAAATATAATTACCTATAACTGTCATTGTAATAGTAACCCATACCAAAGCTGCCCCAAATAATTATAACATTGTATATAAATTATAACATTTCCTCCAACAATAATTTTCATTAAACATTGTTAACGCCATAAATGTTAAGCGACAATAAAAAAAAAAAAAATAAGAACCATGTTAAGTTATTTCAAGGCGTTATGATTCAGAACGTTCCTAGACTGCTTGAAGTTCATGCATGCCGAGCATCATCCCTGAGTAATTAAATAATACCCAACCATTTGCTTTGATCGCGAAAAACATTTAACTGACGTTTACCGTGTCCTCCGTTCCATCTAATAATTCCGGAAGCATTTTCGTTGAATTGCAACGAGCATAGGTAATTCAAACAAAAATGGAGGATATCCGATAGTTAGCTATCCGAAAATCACCGTCGTTTGTTATCGCGATCAACAGATGGGAAATGATCGCGAGGATAATCCGTACGTGCGCGACCACGTCTGCTCGCTGCAGCATTTACTTATGTAATCCATTTTCCCGCAGCCTGTCTTTTTAGAGCTTGATAATCAAAGCTGCGCAGGATGTTACCCGCCACAAAGGCAACGGCTATAAGTACTGCTCGACAATTTTGCACGCTAGACACTCGACATGTGGCTGAAAAGGTTGGTGTTTTATGGACTCGTGTTCGTGTCCGTGTACGCGGACCAGGACGTTCAGTTAGAGATTCCCCAGGGTATCCTGAAGGGGCTGAAGACTGAAACTGTTCTCCACAACAAACCCTACTACAGTTTCAAGGGTGTTCCATATGCAAAGCCAAATGTTGGCCCCAACAAGTTTCGCGTAAGTAAGAAGGATTGCTGATTTGAATAATGCACTGTGACGTGCTGGTGATCAGTAGTAGAAGGTACAAAATTGCAGAGCACGTTAGTAGTGATTTCTAACACTGAAAGTAGTAAATGCTATGCAATATATTCTAGATTAAAGGTGTGTCGTTTTGGGAATGCTTCCCTCAGAATTGTTAATTCTTGGAAACATTTTCAAAAGAATAAACTTTAAATCCAGAAATTCAAAGCAGTATTAATTAAAGAGATCTATGCTGAGCCATCCTTGCACGGTTAAAGAGGCTGATAACAAGATTCATGCCAGAATTATTTGTTTAAGTTACGAAATTAAGTTATGGTTCTTCAAAAGATACAATGACGAAAGGTGCAACTATAAATTGCGATGTACTTCAGATGCCAGAGCCAGGAGATTCTTGGGACGGTGTGTACGACGCTACTGAGCACCGTGCATCATGCCCGTTTTACTGCATGATCCAAAAGGGCTTGATTGGGGAGGAGGATTGCCTTTACCTCAACATTTACACCCCCGTTCTGGACAAGGAGGCTCGCAAAGCCGTTATGGTATGGTTTCATCCTGGTGTATGGAATTCCGGCATGGCCAGTGATATGCTATTTGGACCAGACTTTTTGATCGAAGACGACGTGTTGGTTGTCACTGTTAGTTACAGGCTTGGAGCTCTCGGTAAGTGACTTGAGCACAAAAGACTCGCGTGAACGTTACTCACCGTCAACTTTTCTAATCATGAATTTATATTAGAAATTCACCACTTCTCTGTGTGTAATTTGGAAGATTCTATGATTTGCGTTCCTTAAATGAAATTAATCAACTTTTGCAGTTCATTTCAGGGGTTTTGATGAAATTGAAATATGTTACAGTCCACGTGAAATTAGGGGAGGTTTGAGCCATCATTTTACTGATCTCAAAGTTGTTTAAAAAATACAAACGTCGAAGCGCCACGAAAACGTGAAAATCGCGAACTTTGACGTCTCGTATTTTTTAAACAAATTCGAAACCAGCGAAACGATGACTTAAACTCCCCCCAATTTCACGCGGACCACGATCAGTGCCGGATTTAACAGGGCGGCTGATGAGCAGTTGCCGGTTAGGTCCCTGCACAGAAGGCCCCGCAGGGCCCTTATCTTCAAAAAAAAAATGACTTTAACCAAACACTATATTTTTTTCTGCACTACTACACTTAGCCCACTTTTAGTAAACTACCTCTTCATTTCCCTCCAAAAATGGGCCCCTCAGAACGTTTGCCACCTGGGCCTTTTTTCCTTAAATCCGCCACTGACTATGTTATATTCGAATTCCATAAAAATTCCACGCATCAAGTGTAAGAAATAATCGATTTCGCATGGAATACATAACTGCAGAAATAACGTTTAAACACTATTGTAATTCCAATATGTTGACAAATGCAATAAACTCTGACGAATACTCTGTACTCAGTATTCAAACCTTTCAACAGGCTACTCTCGAAGCAAACTCACGCGACTTATTTGTTTTACGTTTCAGGATTCTTGAATACAGGTGACAAAAGCGCTTTCGGGAATGCTGGGATGAAAGACCAAGTAATGGCGCTGAAATGGGTGAAAGATAACATACATTTCTTCGGTGGCTGCCCAAATAGAGTCACTATCTTCGGCCAGAGCTCAGGAGCAGCCTCTGCTCAGTATCACATGTTGTCGCCCATGTCCGAAGGTAATGTGGACGGCGATTTCGTAAAATTCACAAAGGCACACAATAATTCACCTTATATCGTGACCTGTTGTCGAGAACTTTTTTTTTCTTCGCACCGATTCTTGAACACCGATATAATCAAGCACGATGTGTGATTACGATCAGCTACGAGCAGATTTCGAATTATCTGCGAACGTTCCATCTCGTTACATTTTAGGCTTGTTCACCGGTGTTATTCAGGAAAGCGGAACGATAATTAATCCATGGGCGGTGTCCTACAACCCCAGAGAACTTGCTTTTATGTTAGGGGAGGCTCTCGGAATACACACTACAGATTCTGCAGAGTTGGTACAGAAACTATCCGAGTTTCACGTGAAGGATATCATCGCGGCTTCTGATGAGATAATGAAGTCTCAGGTGAGGTACTTTAAACATTCGTGACGCAGGGGAATTGCTCGGTGCGAGTTAATACTTCGGCGGGTGAATCTACACAGTGAAATGGGTAAAAAATGGGTCTAAAGGGTCTAAAGACCGTTTCATTGCCGAAACAAAAGATGGTTACAGTATTAGCATCACTTTAACTACATTTCTGCAAAGCTTCAATTTTTCTAAAACCTCCAATTGCCGAACATCCCTTGGAAGTGAACATTTAATTGAAAATGATTTTATATTTTTGTAAATTTCATTTAAAAGTTTGTAATTATAATCTATAATTAGTAAATTTATTTATAAATATTTAAAAATACTCATTACATTAATATTAGGTATATCTTTAATTGTATATTTAAAGATGAACTTCAGTAACATTAAAAATAATTAAAAAATCGAAAGTTATATTCGGTAGTTTTTAAATTATTTAACTTTCAATTTGAGAAATATAACAACCAAATTAAGAGTGAAATAATAGGCCAATGTTTTTGAAATCTGATGTACAGAAAGATCAAACACTGAACAAAATTTCCCAAAAATTTTGGAGAAAACAAACAACAGGAAAAATCCTTAATAATATTTTAGAAATGCTTATGGCTAATTGTAAGATTGGCACTGAGATCCGATCTTAAACTCTATCTAGTTTCTCATGTTCGCGTGAATACAGAATACTTTGAATGGACGCATGAGTGCGTTCGTCCCATCAGTCGAGGTTGACCTAGGGCAGGATATATTCTTGCCAACCGATCCATGGACTCTCCTGAAATCTGGAAAAATCGCGGACGTGCCTATAATGTCTGGAGTTAATGCCAATGAGGCTGCATTTTTCGCACCACGTACGTAACACCGTGATTAATTTAACTACGAGGGGGCTACTATACGTACAGCAGAACTACGCATTTCAAAATAGTATACATAGGAAGGATTCGATTATCTTCTTCGACATGTAACTTCTAATCCAGAGACCCACATAAAAATTTATTATGAATTGAAGTCAAAACGTCGAGGTATGCGGACAGTTTTTTTCTGCCATCGTAAGAGTTTATAATTTTGATACCGTTCTGCTTACGCACGAGAGGGATTCTTACAAAATCAAACTTCCTCTTACTCGAATTACAAGCTGAAAAGTTAACGGTTATCGGCAAGTAAGTACGGGTTGAATTTTGCAGTGATGATAGACGCCATTGAATTGTTAAACACCCAACCAGAATTATTCCTGCCAGATGACCTTAACATTACCGATTCCAATGAACAGAGAGAAACTGGCGAATGTCTGAGGAGGTTCTATTTTGGCGACAAACAAGTATCGAAGGACGACATAAATGAATACTCCAGGGTACTTATTTTTTTATATCATCTTCGAAGATCGAGGGAATTAATATTATTTTACTCGAATTCCGTTTGTGTATTGCAGATGCTAGCGGACGTTATCTTTGTCGCGGGAGAGCTTATGTCGCTTGACATTTTGAAAGATCGGATTTCAGCACCTATTTATGAGTATCTCTTTTCTTATGAAGCGCCATTTGGATTTATGAAAGGTCTTTTTGGCATAACTGATGGTGAGATGACATTCTTTTTATGCTTATAATAAACCTTAGTAGGTACATGTTTTGATTATAAAATACACCTTGTACTCTTGACTAATCAAGTAGTATTATAATTTCTTATAAATTGAAATTAATAATGGAGTATAGTAGAAGAATAGAAAATTCGAGAAAAGCAGAAAAAAATAATAAAAACAGTGGTGTAAAGGGCGAGATTCAGCGAAGAAAAAATTCGCTGCTCGTAGATTGTTTAACTCTAAAGATTAGTTGTAATGAACCTTTGTGACGAAGAGATTATAAATAGTATCATTTGCAAAATATATCTTTGTGTGTTTTCATCAGGCGTCGCACATGGTGACGAAATAGGTTATTTGTTCTATTCGAACGCTTTCAAAAATCTACCTGAACCAGGCTCCTCTGGAGAAAAGATGACCAACGTTATGACTAAGATGTGGACAAATTTTGCCAAAGACAGGTCAGTGATTTTTGAAAACACTTGTCACATTCTGAACATTTTCTACATCTGTTCATATGCACTTCAAAAACTGAATATTAAAGACTTTGTAACATTTATTCAGCTTTCATTGATTCTTGTTTTTTTTCAGAAATCCTACTTCGGAATTAGATAATGACCTTACAGTGAATTGGGAACCGAAAGGAAAGGAGAACAATTATTTGATTATCAACGAAGAATTAAAAATGGAAAAGGATTTAATGAAAGATACGTTAGACTATTGGAAAAACAAGAAGTACAAAAATGTCTACCCATGAATGTGATTTTATAAATACCACTTTCAATATTGGCTAGATATAATAAACGTAATAATGATCTGTTGTAGGTATATTCTTCAATAAACTGAATCAAACCTATCTACTTTACTGTTCATAACTCATTTGCATTTTTTTCGTGAACATTGAAATTTTTAATGTTACTCCTCCAGTGGTTCATTTTGGAAAACAGAAGGGGTTGATAAATTGTTTTTAAGTATTCGCAAATTCACAAATAACTAGCTGCGAATTTGCGAATATTTAAAAACAATTTATCAACCCCTTCTGTTTTCCAAAATGAACCACTGGAGTAGTAACATTCAAAATTTCAATGTTAATTAGTAATACTAATTCACTAATTGTAAGTCACCAAACTAAAGCCTCCAGTGGGACACTGAAATCTCTCTGATAGTACCTACACACCCTGCAAGCGTTTCCTGCTTTGCATTCGTGAATACCACTTTATAATATTCTTCTCGTCCGCTTCGTCCTCTGCTATTGGTTCACCACTCGCATTCTTGTCCCGCGAGTATCAGGATTGCATGAAGCGCAGGAACGCATCGCTCGTGCTATCTACAATTCGTGGACCGAGGTTCGTACGACGATCGCCTGTGACCAAGGTATTGCGGGAATCGTGAAATATTGCGAGCCTCGAAGACGCGAAAGAAGAGAGAACGAGTCGCCATCTTAACGATTCGCAAAGCTGACCAACGTGATCTGCTTTCTTAATCGTGACCACGTTGCCGTCGTCGTTGGTCTACCATTTGTTCACTACTCAGTTTTGTGCTTCGCCAGTAGCAGGCTACCAGGAGCGCGAGGAGTCGCCGCGCTCGAAGCACGTGTGGCTGGCGTACGCATGCGTGAAACGTAGCGTAAACTCACTTTCATTCACCCCTTACAGACGCCTTCCGTCAACAAAATATGGTATCAATGAATTTATGCCAGCAAAGTTTCCTTATTAGATAAGCAACTAAAAATAAAAACATTGTAATAGTCGAGTAAATAGTAACATTATATATTGCGAAAGTATAAGCGTAAGTGTAAGTGCTGAGACGAAGAAGCTCAAGGCTAATAAAGAATGAAATGTACAACATTGTTTTGCTAAAGATTTGTGTAGTACAAATTCCGTTGTATAATTTTGAAATAACCTGCTTTGTTATTATTTCATCTACTGTGTCATTTAAAAATTACTTACAAGTCGTAAGTAAAAAAATACCTCCTAATTACATTTTTGTATATTTTTTTTTTGCATTGACATTACACAATTGTATTTAGATACAAACTAACATATTTTTTTCAGTTGACATGGGCAATATTTATGTTGTAGTTGTTCTATATTTTCAAGTCGCTTATATCACAGCTGAACAATTTGATTAACAAAGTGATTTATATATACAATATTATTATTTTAAGTATTAAATGGAATTCTTTTAGTAACATACCTTTGCTTTTATATTTTTAAATTCTGATTTAATTAAAAATTATGAGTACCATTACTCTTCGTGGCAATTATCAGCGACTTAGTTTGCTAAAATAATTCGAACTTCATTGTTGTAGGAAATTAATTATTACATTTCTATGCATTACTTTGTGAAGTGTAAAATTATTCTACTACTGAAAGAAATTATTCAATAACCCTGTGTATATCGTATTCTTCCATTGATTAAATACAAATAAAACACTTCATTATCATAAGGACTCCCAAAATTTAAACAGAGTATAAATACCCCGAGAAAGGTACTAATTGTCAATAGAAACAGATGTTTCTGTGGAAATATGTATATTAAATTGTGCACCAAATTTCACATAATTTCAGTATTGAAAATTATTCTAGCCCTTTCTTAAAAAAGGACTGGTCGATCCAGTCACAGATATTAATTACTTGCGGCTATGTATACCTAGGTAATTACCATTTTCTACAAGAACATAGAAGCAAGTGTAAGGACGAGCACCTTAAATGCTTGAATTTACCCGCCAGCTTGCGTCACTCGACATTATCGAAAGATGTCGGACAATTAAATGATCTTGTGCCTACAAGGAGAGATGATCAAGATGCTGAGGCGGTGGACCATTTCTCGAGATGATCTTCAACATCTTTGGATCCGGCTCACATGAAAGACAGCGGGTGTTCAATTCATCTTACATCTCTGGACCAGTTCGATTGCTCGAGCTTCTCGCTTCACTTTCATTTGCCCTCCCACCCAGCATCTTATCGATTCAATTAATTTACCATCGCCTTGCCATTCATACAAACGTTCATCTACAATCTACATAATATGTACACACTATATAAGAGTTTACTATTTAATTAAAAACGTATAACGTAAACGTTTTCATCAACGCTCTCGGCCTACATAATCAATCATGTGTTTCAATCTGCTAATAGTATTTTTTATCACGCAGTTTTATAAAAGCTGACGCAAAAATGAATTCAATGACCATAATTCTATGACCTTTTTGAATATCCTTGGATCTTAATATTCTCGCCGGAAGTATAAGATCTAACAATTTTTTATCCCTGATATCCTATTTAACGGAAAACGAAATAGGTGTGCGACCCGTTTCACCGCGTCTATTTAGACCGCGTGCCAAGATGATCTTCGGTTTCTACCTACCAGGTTCTCATGACACCGAGGAGTGCACAGTAGATCCCGCATGTCGCGGCTGGACCAGTTCTCTCGCGACTCCCTAACCGTCCTCCTACCCGTGTTTGTGCAGACGCCTACCTTTGTCGATTCATTCGCTCTGCGGTCTCTCCTTCATTCGATCCTCTCGTTTGCGGTGAGATAGTCGTTAGCCCGTTTTTGCTGAGTCGTTTCGTTCGAGGACGCGGTTTCTTGCATCGCTGTCTCTCGCGGACCCGTCACCGTCACGGGGGCTCGTCGGCAGACGAAAGAAGGAATGTAGGAGCAGTGGCTCATGCGGTCGAGAAAGTATCGGTTACTCGAAAAAAATGTTTGGTATCCCCTTTGCTCGATCGCATAGCAGGGATGTATATTGGCTCCGTGACCGAACGGGCTTCGATTTGGGATGGCCCGAGGCTTTTTACAACAGGAGAGCAGAAGGGGGCTGTCTCTCTCCAGGGGTGGTTTTCCAGCTGCGGCGTTTCGACCGCTTTAATTCTTCCGAAGCACTTTATTGGCGAGCCACGAAATAAACAAAATACACGACATCGAACTTAAGCATTCTACAGTAACAGAAAAGTATATTGAAATACATATGCAAAAGGCAATTTTTTTCTGAGGAAATTCACTTGAAAGGGTGAAATCAGCTCTTAAAGTTATCGCGTTTTTTAATTTTTTTAATATAACTTTGTAACGATGCGAGATAGAACAAAACTTTATATATAAGAATCGTTCAATATTTGAGCCGTTTATTTTGAAAGTGGCGTAAGTCCATTTATGTTCGAATCGCGATATTGAAGGGTTTGCGTTGGATTAAATTTAAAAATATGGGTAACACATAACATAGTATTATAATGTTTTAGGGTTTCCAAGGGTGTCAAATTTATCATCTCAATTAGCATAATTAACATTATTTAAGAAATAATATGTGTTTGATGGCTATGAATACAGTTATATTAAAATAACATAAAAACGCGATAACTTTAATTCTCGGACGGCGGAGTGATCACACGAAATTGACGCCTGGGTCAGTTCTGACCCGTATCAACTACCCTGCTATTCGAGTTTTAATCGATCTCCTTTTTTACAATTAGACCAGTGGACAAGTAAGTTTTTCGATTTTTCAAGTTTCCCCTACTATTATTATACCTACTCGGTAACATTACGCTTGGGTCCAAAAAGACCCAGCACCGCAAGTGTTCAGGGTTGATCTCACCCCTTCAGAGTGAATTTCCGTAGCAAAAAGAATTGCTCCATGCATTCTCCCATACTCTCTACATTCCCACAGAGCTGCATTAAAATCAGAATTTTCGGTTTGGGAACGTTTGTGCGTCAGTAGGGACAAAGTGGGTCGACAGGGATTTCGACAGGTGTCGCGCGTGTCAGAACCTAACCGCGACCCGGAACGCGGGGGCGGATATTCACGTGGAGATATGCGCGCGACGGGGGTGGCGCTGTCAGCCATCATCGGCAGAGATCGATAACCGGTGGATCGGTGTGCGTGCACACGTTCGCGGCGGCTAAGGAAACACGAAAAAAAGGTCGTCGAAGAAAAAGGAAAACGAAGAAAGGAGCCGCGGGGAGCAAAAAGAAATCACAAATCGCGCGGGCGAGCCGCGACAAACGCCGCGCGAACCCCCTCGTTCACCATATGATCCTGGCCGTAGTGAGATGACCGGTTGCTTAAGTGGCCGATCGGCCAAGTCAAGGCCCCCTGGCCTGTCTCCAGGCGCTCGTCCGGCGAAAGTCGACCCGAGAGAAAGATGCTCCCGAGGTTTTTATCGGCTCCTTTCGAGGGACGAAGCGTCGCCAGTGCCCGCCACCCTGCCAGGCGAGTATGCGGCGACGGAGGTGCCTCGCCACGCGACTCGCTGGAAGGGGACCTGTTGGTTCCGAGCCTCGATTGGGGGTAAACCACCCTGCGCTTGGGGGATGGCTCGTGGTTATACATATACTGTGGGTTGCCGCGGCTGGCGACGCCATATTTGTTGCTGCGTAAATGTCGACCTTATCTTTAGAGCAGGCTACATTCAACTGGGCTGGGTAAATTGGAGATCTCGTGTGAGGAGTGGAAGGAAGATACATACTTTGTATGTCTCTAAGCGATAAATGCATTAAACTTTTATTCGGAATAACATTTGCTGCTAACGAGTGTAAATTGTTTGGTTTTGGGATTTATTCGAATGAAACTTTATTTTTCCGTTGTGGACTTGATTATCTACTTTTGAAATAACGATACTTTGGGAAATTGGTTTCAATAATATGTTATTTTGTGTCTTTGAAAATATTCATGGCAGTTCTTTGGAAGAAATTATTTTGAATATAAGAATTGTGTATAGGAAATGATATGATAATGGAATAATGAATTAATTGTTTGAGTTAAATGTCAAAGTAGGTGTAATTCTATGGTTGATTTTCTTGTATTTGATTCTATTTAGCCGTGTAACTTTATGCTAAATTTGTGTGGAGGCAATTGTTGATAAATAATCTTCCTCTTAAATTATGGATAAAACTGTAAATTATTCAGTCACAAATAATGTATCTACCTCCTTCACGAACTAAAACTGATTAGTATTAATCACTGACTGATTAATTTGAACATTGTATAAGACACGAGACAAGAGGACAGGGATTATCGGAAACCAATACGAGAAAGAGGTTTGCTGATGGCATTACCACTTGAACAGGATGGCAGAAACATTAATAGGAGTAATGGTCCTCGTAAAACTTGACGTTATTCAAGGGGTTGAAGTGGTGTGAAATGTAAAGTGTTTTTACTATCTTGCAATTTTTCTTTATGAACCTTTTTGAAATAATACCTAATCATATATAATATGATCAGGGTATTGCAATAAATTAATCATCATGATAGTATTCAGCGCGTTTGTGATTGAAAAAGAATTAAAACCATATTTACAAAATTATCTAAAATCTATTCACACGTGTGCTTCAAATCCTTTCACTAATTCAACAATAATTCTCTTAAAACACAAGTTGAAAAACAGTATTAAAAACTCTTTCATACTTACACACTGTGAATGTCAAAAAATGGAGTTTTCACAATTTTGCAGAAGAAAGTATTAATTACTGTGAAAACGCCTGTGAAGCAATATTTAACATATTAAAATTACCGCCATGAAACAATTACCATGGTATGCACCTACTAAATAATAGATATGCAAACAAAAGTAAATTGAAGGGAGAGTTAAAAACCCCCTAAACATTATTTACCATCCGTTCTGTATTACCCAATAATGTTTTTACAACTTGAAACATTCTAAAGAAGCATTGCAACTGTTACAATAAATATTAAAAGAAATTAAACTTTACCGGAAACTGTAACACCTACACGTATAATTAAGAGTCTCACATAAATCGCTACTAAACATCTTGTAGTGATTGATGCGACTGTAAAGAATTAATAAAAAAGACTAATACTCTAAACCAATACTCTCTACCAATAAAAACGAAGGATCAATTAATAATCCCTTCCAAATTCATTTCTTCCTCCTAGACCTCAGGATCCTCCCTCGTACGCTGCAGAATATTCAACCCCGCCTGCAATGCGCCCCTATCGATCCACTTTCAGCGATTGAAAATAATTAAAAAAAAAAATGCAATAAACCCCCGTCGAATATCCTCCATCATTTTGATTGTTTTTCGCGTCCACGTGGATTCAGGCGACTGCTACGTAAGACGGAACAGCGTCGAGGCGAATCTTGGGAGAACTTGAAGTATCGAGAGTTCATCAGCAGGCTGGGGGTGCGTATCGACGGTTCGATAGCCAATAAATACGGGGTCCTCGGCGATCGGGAATAGGAATTCCCGATTGGTTCGCGGAACGGGGCGACATACATGAACTAGAGGTTACGAACCAGGAAGGTCGGCGAGGGGGCGGGGGGAATCGATAAATCGAACACGTCGGCTCGCACGCTCGGAGAAGACTCGACCGGAAATGGAGCAGGCTGGCATCATTCACAGAAGGTGGAGCCAATATTTCTGATAGCGTCTTATCGGTTTCCAATGGCTCGGCCAAGGGGTGTCGTCGAGGGATAAAATTCACCCTCTGAAGGATGGCTACGGGTCGAGGTTCCTGCTGGCCACCCTGTTAAGGGCCGCACACTTTGTATTTATTGGAAAACAAGGGCGGTTTGGTAGCAGGGTAACACGTAGCTGCAGAGAGTGAACTTCAGCCCCTGTAGAGGGTAGTTGGAGGGCTGCTCCCGTTCTTCATTCAACAAGTCACGGTACAGTCATCGAGCGTGTAGTACGCGCGTCTGTCGTTCCTGTTTCCCTGCAGGGGTTCCTAGCAGCTGGCGCTCCGGAACTTTGGGGGAGTCACAGTTGTGTGTGTTTTTCTGGAACTATATCTCACATATTTGTGCTCTCACCATTGGTTAACAAAAAGAATCTACTCGCCCCGATTCACAGTCGCTCTTCTAACCCGCGCGGATAACTTCGGCCTGCTTTCACGCACGTAGAATTTCGCTCGTTCTATTAGCACTCGTTTACGATTTCGTCCGACCTGTTTGCACGTACTGGGACTTCTTATGCCTCCTTCTGTTTTATACATTCTTCAGATCTTTTTGCCCTCGGTTTATGCAGCATTAACAAAAACATCTCAGCTCATTTTGCATTTTCAAATACCGCGCGTGTTCGCCCTCCTTGCGCGCGTTTTCGAAATTATGTTACATGATCATTAGAAAGAAACTTTATTACTATATTACAACTTTGTGGATCGAATATTAATTTCGCAGAAACTGAACTTATAATGCTTTTATATGTTTGATTATAATTGTTACAATACCGTAGGAGGTGGCATTTCAAATGCTCGTAAAGAAATCGCGGACGGACGATTGAGCCTCATTTTTAAACAAATATAACTTCAATTTAAATTTCATCCGTCAGCCTTCAGAATCCAAGGACACTCGTCAGGAAGGGAATCCAAGAAAAACACGTTCACGCCTCAGGGGGTCAGGAATAATTGAAGAACAACAAGCATTTCTTTGATCTTAAAATACGAACCAGGCCTGCCAGAGAGATTAAACGACGGTGAGGAGGTAGCTTATGCTCGTTGGTATGATATTAGAGGAGTATCAACATGACAGTAGTTTATTCTGATCCCCTTCAATGAATTAATGTTCGATGATGACGTCATAAAAGTTGGTGGTGGAAAACGTGAGCAACTGTCTTCGAAGAGAATTGCCTCGCAAAGGAGAGGGTGGAAGTATTATGTGTACTAGAGGGAAGGAGATATTCAGGGAAAGAAATGAGTTAGAACAGATCAAACACGCGATTATTAGGAATGTATGAACGACGAGCGAAGTTTGACCACGGTTCTGATTGTACTGGAATACAGTAACTTGGGCACTGGTGTGTACAGAATACAGATGCGCGAAGTATAGAAATACTATTTAAATAATCCTGAGTATCTTATGTGGTAAGAAATACGATAAAAAATTTTTGAGTTTTCTGGAGGATGTAGTACCAGAATTTTTAAAAGATGGAAGGTAAATTTATAAAATTATATATGTGACTCTATTATATAGCAAGTACATTCCCTTCATCGATTATATATATATATATATATATATATAGTTATTCTTATAACTTCAAAAAAGTTTAAACTCAAAATGAAAATTATCTTATCTATTAATCTCTTAATGAGTCTAATAGTTCCAATCTTAATATATAAAGCAGAAAGTGTTTGTGTATTTGTCTGTCACCTAAAAACATTTCAAGATGAATGTGACAATTTTCACAAAAAAATAAATAAAAATTTTTTCCTATAAAATCAGAATCTAAATTTCGGGCTAAGTAGAGTAGTAAAGGTAGTAAATCATATACCTATAGATTTTGGATTTAATAACTTATTTTGCAATTATAGTAATAATTAGAATATCTTTACAGTAAGTTATAACTGTAATAATTAAAATAAACGACTATGATAGCATATCGGCTAAGTTATCGTAGCTCAGCATTTCATATAACTACTTTGTTTTTGATATTATAAAATAAATGCCAAGAGAAGAACACGTTCCGTTTAACGCTGCACACCGAACACTTGAAAGCAATTTTACATAGAAATCTCGCAACGTCTAAATGAAAAAGGCCCCGATGTACAATTCTACAGTTAACTAAATTTACCACAATCTGGTATTAAGAAATTCAATTCCACTGCCTCGTCTCTTCGCAAGGAATCACTTAGTCTTAGCACGATTTACACGTCACCCTGCATTCACGCGCACCCGCGGTAAATGCACTGCAAAATAGAAATAATTATTTGCAATTGTGCGGCATTGAAAAAAAAAACATGTTGCCAATGATATCAACATTCAGAATACGGCCCCCAACATTTCGCGAGAGAAGTAGGTTCGCCGCCGCGAGATGCAGCTCATTTCGCGAGCATTGCAAATTCGTCACCACGGCAACGAGGATGCAACAAATCGTTGTAAACGATATAAAGTTTGCAATTACACAGGGAAACAGAAGGTACAACGATGTATTACCGATAAACGTGGCCGCGTTACATTTGTAAAGTTCACCTACTCGCCGCGTGCTAACCTGATACGCGATGGGACATTTTGTATTTAAAAAAAAGCTCGTCTACAAGCTCTTATCGAGCGCGAGATTATTCCCCGTGGCCCCACCCCCTTCCCAATCAATTTCATAATTCACTGCAATGCATTTTTAATCGAGATAAGCTCCATCGATGGCATGCGACCATATTATCGCGTGGCACACGCCAGTCACGGATAAATATTTTTGTAATTTAACAGAGCGCGCCAATAACGTTAATACAACATTAAGCACGGATACCTTCGACGTTCATAGTACGTATAAATTAATCGTGCAATTCTTAAGCGATTCTGCCCCAAGCTGTTTAACGAGAAACTGTAGCCAAATAATGGGGACCATAATTAGAATAAAAAATGGTACTCCACAGTTAGATGGTTTTATAAATTAAAACCATCACTAAAAGATCTACTGTACCCGCGAAGAACATAATTAACGATGTTCGTTCAGGAGAAAATGGCAAAGAAAATTGACAAATTGTCACGTGCCCGGAACTTCGAAGTCTCTTTGCACGCAACGTCGCGATTCTTCTTGTCATCGACGTATTCACACGACGAAACGTGTGCACAGGTGTGTGTAATACGGAGGAGCCCATTCATCTTACTCCCTCCATTGTCAATGGCCATTTTTTGTTTACAAATATTGGATAAGTGACAGCGCGAGGTAGCAGGGATGCATAAAGCCGAGGGGCCCGCGTACGAGGCGGCAAGGGGCGTAGACCGCTGTTGCGGACATTAATTAGGGTGGAACAATAGAGAACGAGATTTTTCACCAGGGACGCATCAGGAGAAGGAGCTCGAGGTGTGGGAGTAACGTTCCCGCTCGATGCCGGCAAAATCGAATGGTTTGTTGCCGTTATCACGCGAGCAATCCCTCGCGCGACTCGCGCCCTTTTAATCGATTCTGGGATAAAACTAGGTAGCCTGGCTTTTCTGTACAGGACTGTTTGCATTCACGAATTAATTCCATTCTCTGTTGGCTGTCAGTGGATAATTTGGTAAGATTTCTAATGGGCGTGAAAGATTTGAGAATTATTTTGAATTTTTTTTGCTGCATGTATCTTGCATGCTTTTTATCCTCTTCGTGTGTAATGTTTCACTTTATTAATATTTTTTGCCACATTTAGGTAATTTTCACTTTTTTTCTACTCTGTGCAGCAACTTTTATGTGTGACACTGAACTGGATTTCTGATTTTCATTTAATAGTTGTTTAGGAAATTCAATATCGAATAATTGAGGAAATTATGGCGATTTTTTATTATTCTATTAAACATAAATGTTATGAATGTATATTTAGTTTTATGGAATATTATATCAATAGAAGTATAGAAGAAATGACGAATCTTACTTTAGATGTTTATATTTTATGGACGACTGATAATTTGTTAAAAAGTAATTATACGGGAGTTCGTTTATATTTGACATAAAAAATAAATGTTATATTTGCAAAATTTTACTCGGAAATGTGTGCATGATGTTTCTGTTTAGCTATATATTATACTCGTTGCAAATATAACATGCAAATACTTTCTAAATGGTACGAATTCTTCTTCATTTCACATACTCGATAGTTTGAAGGAAAAAAGTTATTTTCAAATCTTTAATATATACCTCCAGATCACTTTTAAATATTTTTAAGTAAAATGCTTGGACGATTTATATTTTAGTATCATCAAATTACGAAAAAACGACGAATTAGCAAATCCTTAAATAAAAATGAATCTGCCAACTACCAGTGTACTACCAATGCGAATGGATCAACTCTGAAATTCTCAATTCTGTTTGAGTGGCAAGTGGATCAAATTTCGAATCTTGGATTACTTGAAAATAAGTTCAAATAAACTTACTAAACTTGTATTTTCCTATTTAATTTTTCTTTGTACTAAGAATAAATATGTATACACCATTATATTTATGGTGCACAAAGTGACTTCGAGACAACTTTGGAAAATTGAATAAGAAACATTTTTATTTAACATTAGGAAGAAATGTTTTCGAAGGAATGTTTTCCTACTTTTCAGTACGTCCTTGTCGACACTGGATATACATATTTGAGCTGAAGGTTAATTTTTAATACGGTTACCAATGAAAATGGCCTATTTGTTTTGTGTAAAGAATTGAACAACAAAGAATAACATATTATGATGAAAAGTCATGTATTACTATAATTTAAAATAAGTTTAAACAAATCCCTCTTACCATTTACAATGTTAATGGCACTTTCATACAGTATTCACTTACATACTCCCTGTACATTATCTACATCAATTTGTCAGCTTCGAAAAAGTATACAGTAAATAAACAATTATAACTTTCTTATAGTTTAACAGGATACGTAATTACACGGTGGCCATACTATGTTGCATTGTAAGGACACGAAGGAATGAAGGGCTTGAGAAGCAATGCGTGGCTTTACCAAGGAATCAGCCCCCATAGGGAGTGTTCAAAGGGTCCGACCACTTTCCATGTGTTCCATATATAAATACAGACGACCATGAGACGCGAGTACACACACTTTATTATGTACAGTGTACAGTATCGATTAAAAGTTCACCACACCATTGTCTTTAAAAAAGGAAACGAATGTTAAAAGAGCAGTGATCCTTGGGGGAGATCTACGTGAATAAGAAATGCAAAATTAGCAAAGAACGGGTAAAGGTTGAAGACTTACAAATCACTTGTTCATGATATTATATATATAGCGATATCCTTTGTGTGAATTTTAAAATCTCATTACTCACTCACACCCTATATTAATTTTGTACTATTTCATTTTTTGCACCTCAAGACTCCGATCCCTATATTCCTCACTGACAACTGAATCCTCGTATCGAATTAAAGGGCGCGTCATTCAATTTCACCCTGAATCGTGACAGTGAGCTTTTTAGTCGACACTGTACGGCGGTGCGCGGCTCCACCATAACTTCGCCTCGCTTTGCAGACTGGTTAGGCACACGCACTACTGTGCGAGCGTGAGTTATCGGGGAAGCATGATCTCTGCTTCCTCCTTCGACTCCTCCTTTGCTCCTTTTTCGGGCCGGGGCCAAAGCCTGACTGCGGTCCAACTGTGCAAGGAACGCATAAACAACGGGTATCCTAGAGATACATCACGTGACATCCGATTCAGGGAAACTATGTATGCACTGAGTGTACATTCCATACTAAACTTGCATAGGTGATGAATGTGATAAAATACCACACAAATGTCTCGGACCGTTCACACTGTTGATTCTGCATTATCAATTATCTACGTTTTTGGAAAGCGTTTCCGTACGATTTCAATGTATCGACCCTATTGTCATAACTGAATATTTTTATTTCAAATATTCTCTAAATACTCTGAAACCTATGTTAGCTGTGTGGTATTCTATTTAGCTCTTGAGTTAAGGGGACAGGTTTATTAATTGAAAAATAATATCTTAAATTTTGTTGTGTTCCATTGTCTAGTCTCCTGGTACAAAAGATTCTACAAAATCACTATAGGTAATATCGTACTTGAACTCCGTTTCAATCTGACGCTGGCACTGTTCTCATTCTCAGTGAATTCAATTTCAATTCGCTTTTAGTTCACTACAGATCTCTGCGTTACTCTCACCATCAGTTTTAGCGCGATTAACATTTATAGTGAATTAGAATCTAATCGAGTTATGATTTGCAATTATGTTTTGCGTTAGACTGAACAGTACACCCCCCCCCCCCCCAAGAAACTTCTACATTGTATGTATGTATGTGAAAAACTGATAAAAGTCCATCTAATTTGTGCTTTTTGCTGCAAAAAACTACGAATTCCACACCCAAATTACAGCTTGGATGCAGGAGTTACAAAATCATCATGAACGGGCAATGAATTACGAATACCATGAAAGATTTTCCACATGAGACACTTCTACTTAGCATAGCTGCTGCATGACAATTCAATCATATTCCTACATTTTCTATCATTTTTAAATAAACCCTGCCTCCACCACGTGAATATGCCCTGCATCCTTAAATATTCAACATGTTATCACGTACATATATGTCACTCAATATTATGTTAGTATTGGGAGAATATTAGAGCCTGATTGTTGACTACTTAGGTGTTTAGTGCTTGATATGTACCTTGGTAAAAATAAATCGTATACCCTTTATGGATCATGTAGCTATGAATATTCTGAGTACTACACTATTATGTGTATTTCTGAGTGATGAAATAAATATTGTCAGCAGTGTATCTGAAATATTAATCCTGTGCTGCAGAAGTATCTCCTGTAATTCGGCCTGGGTTAGGTTCAGTCTTTTGTCTAGCCCTAAAGATTCGTCAACCCTCTGACAGTGTAATGAGTCTACGAGCCACTATATGTATAACTGTGATATGAATCTATACTTATATAATCGTTGTGTCACTGATTCATCACCGCCCAGCCCAAACCGCTGTCCCCAGAAACATGAAATTAGGAGATTATATTCCTTTTGCGAGGTAGGTGCTCGATAAGAAGGGATTTTTTGAAATTTCAACTCGAAGGGGGTAAGAAGGCGTAAAATATGTTTTCTCGGATTCATTTCTCAGACCCGATTAGATATCAACTTGGTTTTTACTTACAAAGGTTACCCACACAAATGCTTAAAAACCAGATTCAGCATTTTGCTCTAATCAACCCCTAAGGGAGTGAAAAGGGGCGAAATCTGTTTCCACGGATTTCTTAAAATCTCTTTGGCCCAATTCAATGTCAACTTGGTTTTTACTTCGAAACGTTACCAACATAAATGCCTGAAAACCAATTTCATGATTTTGCCCTAATCAGCCCCTAAGGGGGTGGTGAAAAGAGGTGAAATGTGTTTTCATGGAGTCCTTAATATCTCTTAGGCTGGAAGCGAAGCGCGGGGGTATATTGCTAGTTAATTATACAAAAGAATACTACAACCCTCTCCCTCACATAAAATGAATATACTGCTTCACACTTTATATCTCAATACTTCGGCGCTGCGTGACTTCTAACGCGCTGTTAAAGGGTTGAAATTACTTGGGTACCACAGTAACACCTCTTATATGGTGGCCCCTCGCGAGAGAAGCTCCGCATAATTATGCCGTCACATGCTACACCACGGCACCGCGCAAAACGTCCTCGCTTCAAGGTCCACCGACCCAACACGCGTGACATGGTGAATGAACGCACGCATCCCACTCGAGATGCCCCTCCATGCATTGCTGAAGTGTACACGTGGGCACGCACATTGCGTCACCTTATCTACACACGCATTATTAGGGTTGCAGGACGTGTTCGGCTCCTCCTTTGCATGGCTACGGTACGTGGCCAGGCAGACGGACGTTCAACGGGACACAAGACACGTACACGTATGCATGCATGCCGCTCGTAATAATGGGTGGTAAATTCTGAAAGGTTGAACAAAGAAAAAACATGCGGAGCAACAGGAGAACACGAAGCTAAGGGGGTTGCGCGTTACGCCTGTATATAATAGCGTTTCTTTCATTGTGACTTTCTTAACCCTGCTATATCTCTCGAGAATCTTGCGAACCACTTGTGTTTTTGCTTCTTTAAGGAGCTTTCTAACTTTGAGAAAAATAAAGGGTAGTTTTTGCTATGATACGCGTATTTTTTGGTCTTCGACATTATTTTAAATGTAAACCTGAACAGAAGACTTGTTGTTAGCTCTCCATCACTAAATATCCATCTGACGGCTGATAAATGATGGTCAATATTCTCGGGTAGGATGGGCGAACCGCTTTAATCACCGTGTCCATCGTCGAAAGTAATTATAAAGTACGACGAAATTTGACTACACTTTTTGATAGAATAAAGTCACATGGAACGTGTTCCAGAGAATTTCGCGACTCCGAACAACCCCAGACCTGCGATTGTTACCTGGATGCATACAGTAAGTAAATAATCGGTTGACGATACTCCAGACGGACAAACTAATATGTAGTCTCCACTATTCACCAATAATAACGAGGTCGTTACAGGGTTTTCACCCATCAGGAATAATTAACAGTAGAAGGCCAATTACAGGAACCAGATTATCGTTACAAGACACACCCTCGATGATGTTTGTAGTTTGAAAACTTTATTGCACGCTTTCCGACAGAACAGGAATCAGTCGCCAGCTACAGTTCGCAGAAACACCAAGTACCGTATCAATATGTTCGACGAAAAGTTTATCGCGCTTGTCCAGGGGAAAGAGGGTTTGTTCACCCTTGCGCATAAAGATTATAGCGGCAGCAATCTCAAAATGTGGTTGTGGAACGAAATTGGAGAACAGTTGGGATTGGCAGGTAATAAACACAGTTATATTGTTATAAATAATGTAGGGCACTGTCAGGAAAATAAGACTGACTAGGGATGATCCGTTATCCGAATATTTCGATTTTTTGAAAGTGTGCTGGTTTGTAAAGGACCTCGGTTGAAGTATCAGGCAATTTTTCGTTTGTGCCCATTTTCGGTTCTTCAGGGTGAAAACACCCCTTGAAGGTTGACGTGTGATTTATAACCTTTCTGTATATCTTGCAAACTGTAGTAGATATAGGTAATAAAATTATTAGAATGAAAACTTAACGGCTTCTTATTTTATTTCGGGTTTGGTATTTCTTTTTCTAATATTAAAAAAAATATTTATTTTATAAAAGAGA
Source organism: Andrena cerasifolii (assembly GCF_050908995.1). Classification (NCBI taxonomy): domain Eukaryota; kingdom Metazoa; phylum Arthropoda; class Insecta; order Hymenoptera; family Andrenidae; genus Andrena; species Andrena cerasifolii. The sequence goes on along the minus strand of NC_135124.1, from coordinate 8,151,577 downwards.
TTGAATCTATTTTTAATATTGGATGTATTGGATGTGTATTCAATATTTTGTGCAACTAGGGATCTCTCCACTTTGAAATCCCTGTCCCAGGTACGAAGGGGTGTAAATTCCGCCATCGTTATTTTTTCCAAAAGCCCCAATGTCGACGAAAGATAACACTAAATTTAGTGGAAGCACACACATAGACTTGTAATAAAGAAGTTATATTTGTAATAATCCATTGCACGTGCATGGAATACGTTACAAATGTTTGACCAAATGTATATTTCACTTTTTGTTAAATGCATCTTACAACGTGCAATAACACGAGTGTAAGGGCAATATAGGAAATGAAACTACCATTGAAATCCCTGCACGTGATAGTCTCGCGAAGAAGTCAAGTCCAATACACATTGCCATTTCTGAATTAAACAACATTTAAACGAACAATTTTCCTGTATCTGCCATGGTACGAAGAATAATTATTTGTATATATTTAAATCAGTTAGTTTCTTGGTGCTTTAATAGCGTTCACGTGGAAGATCCTGACAATGAAAAGAATGCTTGACCGCGTCCAAACAATGGCCCTGAGAACGTAGGTCGGGGCAAGAAGCAGGGTTACAGAATCTGCTGAGGGTGAGTATCGGGACTCAACTCGAAACTATACTACCTCTTCCCCACGTCTATCGTGAAAACAGGACTAAACTGTACCCAAATTTTGAATTGAATTGACAAACCTATGCAGGGTTTTTGATCAAAAGCCAATTGCAGGAACAATAATTCATCACTCAATCTTATCGTTAGCTAAATCCTTTTCAGTGATGAATCTTTTTCTATGGACTTGTTAAATCTCTTCCCATTTTCTTCCGCTTTTTAAGTAAATTTTATATTTAAAAACACAACACGATATTTTGTATGTTTCAATATTAATCCTTGAATAATTAAAACTTCAAAGCATTCAATATTGTTTCACAAAACTGTTAGATATAATTTTAATAACACATCCATTTTTAATATAACGCTTGACAAATACCCAGTGTGCAATATTATTTTTCTAATGTTTTACCATCCTTTGAAAAATTAAATTGTACTGCCATATAAGTAGGTACCTATACACAAGACGTTATGGAACCTACACTATGGAATCAACTATGATTGCGAATGGACACGCGTGTGTATAAATATATGTATAAGGGGGCAGGGGTAATAGGTGTTAAACTCAACAGGTGCGTTCACGAAGCACCAGGGTGGAGATTAGAAAGGGGATTAGGAAGGATACGTGGACGACGAACCTGTTTCTCAGCCGGTTGTTGGTAAACGATGGTTTAGAATCAGCAGGGGAACAGGGTCGGCGTGGAGGTAGACAGGGTAGTGCTAAACGAGCTTAGGATACCGCTGTGACCGTCTAAATGCATACCTGGCTACACCTGCGTTGCGTGAGTAGCAAGTTTTACTACACCTACTACTACGAATTAGCATTTCGTAGACGCAAGTTCTCGCGCATCAATCATCTCATTCATAATTTCTCATTTATGGCGACATATATAGGGTGAGTCAGGACGGGTGGTGAAACCGGGCATGGGATCATTCTTTGCACCAAAATAAGTCGAAAATGTAGGATAATTTTTTTTATATAAGCCTCCTTTTTGGAGAAAATCAGGTTTGAAAATTCGTGGGGTATCTACTCACGCAGTTGCTTGAAAATCAGTAGAATTTATTAATAAATATTGTACAACTATGGGCGAGATAAATACTTGAGTAAATTTAAATTAATTTGAAGCGAGACTCTAGCTGGAGCTTGATTTTTACTCAAGCGTACGCATTCTCGATAGACTTTCAAAGACGATTTTCTTCTCAAAGCCTAATTTCAAGAAAAGTTATTCAATAATTTCGACTTATTTCTGCACAAGGATGCAAATCATTCGAAGTTGCACCATATTTATTAGTGGAATTCGTGAGAATTATAATATTCAAACAACGAATGATTTCGAAAACCTTACAAACATCTCAACACTTGCGAGAAAGTTCGGGTGACATTTGTTCATAATTTTGAGATATTCTTTTATAACTATGGTTACTTGTGAATCAGTTTGCAAAAATTATAAAAATTCTCAGTGGATACGTCGGTACAAAATCTGACGAATAATGTGTAGCGATAGAAGTACATTATAATAGATCAGAAATAAAAATTTTTATCGCTAATATTTTTTATATCTATTATTAATTCCGCAAGATAGTCAGTCTAATTTAAATCGAAATTTGTTTAAATCTCCACTGGAAAAAATAGAGTAAAATAGTGTGGTACTTAAAGTTAACCAAAATCAGTTTAAACAAAAAAGAAAATTATAATTGGAGGCGCCGGGCATCGATCCCGGTACCTCTCGCATGCTAAGCGAGCGCTCTACCATCTGAGCTACGCCCCCTGGTATTAATAACGAGATCTTTGCACTTCACGAGGCCGGATATATAGGTTAACGAACTTTCAACCTGTATATATAGGTATTACGACAGAAATAAATATTGCAAAATAAAGCTCTGGCGAAATAGAAATATAGTTCTAGCGTTTCTCTATTTATATCAATTTTTTATCAATTTAACATCTTTATAATATTTATTTTCTTAATATTATCTTCAAAAATTTAAACTAAAACAATTGTTAAACAAAAAGAAGCTAGCATAGTCTTGCATCAATACAAATTTAATGTTTCCTGACTAAAAACGTTGAATAAAGTATCGAGCAATAAATCGAATGGGAAGACATTAAAGTGGTTCGCATAATCAAAATCTTGTTATCTTATTGAATAATGAAAGTATGAGTGAGGGAACATTATATGTTAACTGTTAAAATAATAGTGAAGCGGAGGTAGGATTTTGAGAATGTTACTTCGACAGTTCTACACAGTAAATCTGAATTATGAGACTCATTACACATTGCAAAGTTGAGTTGCTTGCCCTTCAACGTCTGTCCCGCGATTGAACGCTTTCCCTCTCGTTTCGTTTGCTTTCTCATTTGATCACGTGGCGCCACCGAGCTCCGAGGATCGCAGACGGCGAAGGAGGTTGAACTTAACGATTACATCTTATACTACTCTATCTCCTAGCGTTACTTATTCAGTGCTTACTTGTTCCGTCACAAGGAACACACGCGAAGTAAGACTATACATATATTCGACACTCAATCTTATGACACTTTACAGGTTTAAGTTTCTAGATTTCTAGAATAAAAGAAAGCTGAAGGTAACAGACATTTGCCATTGTCACTGTAGTAACTCAATTGTAAGAGACTATAAACCACCCTTGAAACTTCCACCCCTCTTATGATAGGTTGACAATAATTAGAAGTATGAATAATGTCTCTTAGAAAAGTGTTTCACAGTTTTTGATGGAGGGCAACAAAGTGTGAAGAAGAAAGAATTAATTAATTTAAATAATATTTTTATAAACTGTAGGTAATTCAGAATTTATGCAATTATTGAATTTCAAATTAAACATCACATCGAATTAATATCAGCATGTTGATTTCAGGGTTTACAAAAAACATGCGATTTCAATTAATTTTTTATAGTCCTTATCACTTTTCATTAGTATCACACACTGGGCAAAATATGTCATTATCCATACAAAAGCTAGTGAGTAACTCTTACTAAATTAAATATGCATTGACATTCATTTTACGATGGTTGTCGCAATAGGTATGGCGCGACAATAGAGGCCACTGATAAGGACCCCATCTCTCCGGTTTTTTTAAACGCGGCTAGGTAGTTTTGAATTCTGGTGTTACTTGTGCAACCATGTATTTTTATCAGAATATTGTGAAGAAGACGTAAATAAATTCTATAAAATAAAATACTAGCCTCTTCTCAAATTTAACATATTTACTGAATATTATACATACTTCTATATATTCAGCTTTTATAAATTCTGAATGAAACTTGTAAATAAGAATTCCATGTTACTCTTCATAAAAAAAAAGTTGCCATTGATCCGTAAAATTATTTTCTTTAAAGATTGTTACGATTATTAATAATTTCTGACTACAATCTTCTATCCCTAGTTTTGTAAATTCTTTTAGTCTTATGTTATCACTAGGGTCTGTCGGTTTTTAAAAACCGGGTTTAAAAACCGGTTTTTATTTATGAATTTGTAAAATTCGAAAACCGGGTTTTAAATTTGAAAAACCGGCTTTATATATTAGTATTATAATATGCAGAAATGAATTAATTATTTAACTAGAAACGTTAACATTTTGACTTGAAACTCGCCTCTATAATAAAACAGATATCTATTTTTTACGTTTCTTTTCCCATTAGCACTTTGGACAACATACATCTTCAACGAATTAACATTTCTTTATGAAAAAAGTACATACTTTCTAGAAACATATATAAATATCATTGCACAGTTTAAAGAAACTCTTACCAATAGCACTTTAGCAAAAAAATCATAAAAAGTCCCACTATTTTAGTACACAAAACCATAAAACTCCCTTAACAATTGAAGACAAACCTGTCAAAAAAGAACCTAAGAATCACAATATGCCACATAGGATATCAAAGAAAATCGAAAGGAGAAACAAAAACACACGTCGAGGGAGCCCATTTGCCACATGGTACAGGGATGAAGCTATAAGAAGGGGGTGGGTAATCGATCAGGGCCGCCGTACCCGATATCGTAGCCACGATACGCCAATTGCCAGGGGATCGTGCCTCAGAGTAATGGTTACAGCGGAACTGCGATATCGCTCGACGATAACCATAAATGTATCTAGCTACGTTTATCGGATTTCGGGGGCAGTGTACTGGAAAGAGAGGGTGGATAGAGAGTGAAAGTGGGACCGAGAGAAAGAGGTCCTGTGAACCTCTGCCCCCTGCATGACAGCCTGCTACGTCAGCTGGTCTCTTTTCCGATAATTTGCCACTCATTAACATAAAAGGAGGTCGCGATGGTGGGGGAAGAAGTTTTGAATTTTATGGCTCGAAGGGGTTATCAGAACGTACTGGCTCCTTTCTATGGCTGCGGCCCTGCTCACGGTTTGCTCTTATTTTCCGATACGACCATCCACCACCCCTTTTCATCCCCTCTTCGTTGCTCCACGTCTGCGTCGATTGTTCAGCACTTTTCCGAGTTTGTCCCCATATTTCTTCCTTGCACTGCTCTCCCTACGGTTTTGTCACAAGAAACGATGCGGATTATCTTTTAAATTTTTTATAATCTGATTACCTTGTTATGCAACGTTGATGCTTCTTAGACAGATAGAAAATTTGTGGAATCTGAAGGAGATTAATATTTATTCATAACGATGATTTAAGAATAATGTCCATGCATGTGTGCATGTTAACATTATTTTTAAATTAGAAATCGAAATTTTCGAAAACTTGAACAGTTCATGATTGATACATTGCAAATTGCAAATGTTCGAAGTTAAAAAAAGCATATACAAAAGTCGAAGAGTTTGACCTATTTTATTTTTTTCTTGGACATAACCACGTTCATAGGATTTATTATTAATAGTTAATTAACGTTTCAGAAACGTTGTCTCCGAAAATGGCCCTGCAGTTGGGTGTAACTTCTAATTTTCATTACACATTGTAATTGAAGATACGAAAAATATAAGTGAAGCGATGGAGCAATGAATTGCAAAATTATCTTGATATTGACACATTTTCGAGGCATTCGAAGCATTCCTTTGTGACAGTAGCCGTGTTTTGACGTCGTGGCATCTGCTCTGAAAGATTCATATGTAAAAATAGATGTTACTATTTCTGCCGGGTAATTGTTTTGGATAGTCTGTCTGGCTTTTGAGATCGCGTGCGCTTAAATTCCTCGCTGACTCGATGACTAGCGAGAAATAATAGTAAATCCTTTGAAGCATATTCGCGTGGGTGATTTTATAACGGAGGAGTTCAGGTTTTAATAAAAAGAAGACGGAAGGGAATACGAAAAGATTATAGGGACTACCCATGACTCGAAGTGACATTAACCCTTTTTAATATAAAAGCAGAAGTAATAAAAGTTACTGGATGACACACAGACAGAAGCTTCGTTTTACTACGTTTAGTTGTTTTGATAAATGCTCATATGTAAATAGAAATGAACAGTTTTCCACTGACAGGTCCTATCGCAACAGAATCTCGATTACGCTTCTATCTAACAGAATAATTAAACAGTCAGCTGGGTCAGTATTAATGAAATACATAACAGGCATGAAAAGAGCGATAAAGGAGAGTACTATATTTCTAAAAATATTCTCACATATTCTGAGACGTTAAAAGCTTCAGAAATAGCTTTCAGGTGGTGTGCAAAATAAAAAGAAAGTAACTCCTCGGAAGTATCCGGTTTAAAAAGAAGAAATTTGATAATCTAAAAATTCTGAAAGGATCGTCAAAACTAAATAGGTTGCAGAACGAAGAAAATTTTATTAAATATGTTGGTACATCAAAGTCTAGTTCGCGAATGTAATATTCTGTAATAAACGCTCGCATTTCTTATAAAAATATAAAACATAATCTCTGACGAACAGTGAAACTAAATGTTACTTGAATTAATTTCAAATATATCCAGCTCCGAATTTATACACGAAATATATACACACCATGGGGCCTTAGAGATTCTCGTTTTCAAAGGAATTTCTGGTATGCTTACTATAACTATACGTAGTTGGTCCAGCTTCCTAGCAGCTTTGCCAGTTGAACTAACACCGTTCCCGAGCATAAAGTCTAAGCCGTTGAGTGGAACTATCCGTATGTAAACAGCCGCAGAACTAACAAATTTGTAACTTCATGGCCTCGGGCTTGTATCGGGTGACTGACTCGATGGCCCCGCGTATTTCAGTCACCTTAAAAAACCTAGCAACAAAATGACCACATATCTCGGTTATTTGTCGCAATGAGTAATCGAAATGGGAGCTAACCATGTACGAAGAAGAATTTAGTAGTGTGTAATAATAGATTTCTTCAGCCTAAAAAAGCAACAAATGGCACCTACCTGTGATTCTGGTACTCGTGGAAAATGGAGTAGGAAATGAATGGAATATCAATTTTCCTGAGCTTCGTCTGTGTCTAACAAAACGTGTGCTTCGATTATTGACTGCGTTTCGTTTAAAAAGATGGTAACAACGTGTAAATAGTTTATTCGGTGACGTGTGCCTCTGAACTTACAAGGGACGTTCGGCAAATTATGAAACTTGGTGTGCAAGTAGAGTAGTTCATCCGTAACGTACCCCTATTTTTGTTGGTGCCATAGTGTAGTTTTGGGGGAAGGGGGTGAAATCACCCCTTGAAAAAAACGCAGAATTTTCTTTTCCGTGGAATATCTCACAAACGGTGAGTGATATCGAAAAGAAGTTCACACAAAAATGGCACCTTTTTATATCTACAAAACTGCTGAAAAATAATTATCAAATTAAGGATTGATGGTGGGGGTAACTTGAGAAGTATGAATTTTTCGATAATTATTTTTACGCAGTTTTGTAGATATAAAAAAGAGATGCAACTGTTGTTTAAACTTCTTTTCGATATCTCTTACCGTTCTTGAGATATTCCAGGAAAAAGAATATTCTGCATTTTCTTCAAGGGGTGAGTTCACCCCTAGAAACTGCACTATGCCACCACCAAAAAATAGGGTTGCGTTATGGATGAATTACTCTACTTGCACACCAAGTTTCATAATCTTCTGAATCTCCGGGTTGCCGAACGTCCCTTGTTAGAACTGAAATTAAAAAGGACCTTAAGTGATTGAAATGTTATTCATAGGTATTGAAGAATTTGCTGTGGGATTGAATAGTCTGTTTAAAAAAATGTATTTATCGAGATTTATCAGCATGTCGAATGGAATAAGTAGAACGTGCAGAGGAAAATGAAGAGGTGAACGTATACGATGTAAGTACACGATGAAGACGTTATGATCGCTGTGAGCAATGTTCATTGGGTTTCACATAGATGTAAAATATCCTTTCGATTCGTCTGGTGAACGCACCCAAGAACAGATAGTTGGCCAGGTTGCACTATAAATAACGGAAGTTCGCGAGCACGCTGGCGCTTAAAAGTTATTCCTGCGGAGCTGTGGGTCAAGCATGCACTTGACTCGGCAATGCGGTTCATGACATAACTCACGGCACGTGTTTGACAAATCTAACCTTTGACTGCCCTTTGACCACCAATCGGAAGTCTTTTCCTCGCAGATTTGACATCGATGCAATTACTTTATAATTCGTTTGTATTTCTTTTAGCAAGTTTTCTGACAAATATAAAGAGATCTCGTTTCTTTCGCATTTTCACAGGTGCTAAGTATTAATAGAAGAGAACAAATAAACGCGGGAACAAAAATCATTCTGTTTTTAGGGGGAAAGCTAATGCACACTGTATAATATCCAACTTGGAGAATTTTTTCTTACAGCGACTTTTTAGCTTCATTTCAACTACCCCATAGCTTACATCGTATCAATCAATTGTGTACTTTGAAAAATGTAGCTTCTGTTTTACTGTTTCTTTGTTTTAAATAAATATTCGGAGGTGAAATTCTTGGTAATTATTTACAAAAGGGCAGTCCTGACCGATTTCGATGACCCTGGAATATATTGTCGGGGGCATGATTCCGAACAAGTTTTCCGGCTGTAGAAAACACCAAGCAGATAACAAAACCGAACTCGATTTAAAACAGAAATTTAAAACTCACAACAGTACATAACCTGATATGTGACACTACAGTACAAATGAACGACGCAACATTGTATAACTGAAGTCTCCAAAAATAGTATTCGATTCTATTCAAAGTACTCGATTCGCACACAGCTGTGTCATAATCACTGGCAGCCTTAGGCGCGCTAAAATTGAAACGTTCCCGAGTGAATTGCGCGCTCCCTTCTGACCACATGCAATCTTTAATCTGTTCCTGTTTTCTGAACGGGACTACAAACCGATAAAGATTCCAACCGACAAAGGTCTGCCTGTGAGGAACACTGGCCATATGTTGCACTCGAAACGAATTGCATAAAGCGACTTTTGTACGAGCAAGGCCACGGCAAAGCTTGCCCGCGTGATTAAATCGCACTTACACGCGCGTTAATGAGTCTTTGGTGTTGGAAGTCGTCAAACATCAAATGGCGTAATTGCTTCGGAGTGCTTAAGTCAGTGAATTTGATGTGCTGGGATCAGTTCGACGTTACGTAATTCCATGATTCTAAGCTGAAAGACTGTGCATGTTGTTTAGAAGGATATTGAGCAGAAACGATTGAAGTTCTGGTACTTCGTAACCTTGGTAGTAGACGAAACAGTGCAAGTATAAAAATGATTAGAAGTTATTTGAGTTAATAGAGCTGTTAATTTTTTTAATTAAACGTACCTACTGCTTTAGAGGTATGTATCTTATATTTTTGTATTGGGTTGGTGAAACAGTTTTCTCGTATTACTTAAGGAAATTTAAAGCTTTTCATACATACCTAGGTATACATAAATGAATCTTAATGATCTTAATGATCTTAAATGTTCTTCCAAGTCGACTTTCAAATTTTATTTAAGTGCATAAAGCTGGAAGAAACCATACTCATTTATTGCAATCGAAACGCTATTTTGAAAATAATTAGAAGGTCTCTTGGGCAAGACTGTATTTTGAATTATTGCATTCTATGTTCTTAATAGACGCGACTATGGTTAAAAAAAAAAATGGAGTCCGATTGATTTCTGATTTTCCTTTGATCAAAATGATCACAAATTGTCACCAAAGTTCTACACATACATTCAGCCCGGCTTGAGCCCCTTTGCGCCCTTTATTTATAATAGATTTGATCTTACACTGACTTTTTATTTGTAGCTTAAAACATTTATAGTGCAACTTGTAATATTTCATTTAAAACTTCTTTTTAAAAAATGCTAACACCAAAATACCATTTTGGGCCTCTTGTCAACTTTACGCCCTAGGCAGCTGCCTCATTTTGACTACAGGGATGAGCCGGGCCTGCATAGAATACGTAAAAGAAGTCAGAAATAATATTTTCTGTAATCACCTATTTACAAATTACTTTTTCTCAAATTATTTCTTCGACGAAATTTAGATACCCTATGGGTATGATTTCTGCATCAGATCATGCGTATGAATAGACAATTGTCGATTGATACCTGTGCTTTGCATAATTCAATGTATTTCCGTATCTCTCGTCAGTCTGATTAAACTTGATTAAGAAAAATGCTATATCTCTTTTGAGCTAAAGTAAGGTCGAGTACAAAATTTCATAAAAGGTGTATACACGTTACCCTGCCCGCCTGTTCTACGCGGAAGCCTGCAAGAAATTTTAAACATCCCACGACTAAAAGTGTTCCGTTATATTTAGAAGGTGCCTAGTCATTTGGATTCTGAATCTTGCCAGATTTATTCCCACGCATCGCAACAAAATTTTACAAACTTTCCTGCGTGCTTTATTGCGCGTAATGCAAGACGCGACGTGGGAAATAAATTTCGAGTTGTGTGGGCACCGACAGCAAGATAAATCACTCGACGAATGATTCGGAGTTCAGAAGTAATGGAGCACAAGCTCTACTTCTGCGTGATGAATTAACAACTTCGTCAACAAGACCAGGTAAATTGTTTTATCTTGTCCCTGGTCGCTTATCTTATCGTACTACGTAAAAGAAAGTAGGTACTTGAATTATTGAAGTATTCACTTACGTCTAAATTAAAGTGAAGAGGAAATTCGACAAATACTTTTCATCGAATTTTTTTCTTCCTTAGTGAAATGTTTTTTTCAGAATCCATTTGTTCGTTTTTGACAAGTTTCTGTTTTTTCCTTTAGGTTGGTTATTAATATTTTGAGTTAATGATTATCGTAGTCATTGCCAACTAAACTTTGGCACATCTTGTTTATGCACGAAGTAAAGTAGAATGATTTTCTAAATTTTCTACGTTATAATTTCTGAATTTTATATCTTTTTAATGAAGCTACTGTGTTCGAAATTTTATTCTTCAAATTTATGTCACAAATATTAGCTACTTCGTCATTTAGATCGAAAGTTACTTATCAAGTTATTGTACTTATCGACGGTAGGATCAGACTTCAGATTAATTTGTAGATACACAAAAAAAATCAGATATGCTATGCCATTTCAAGATATCAGATATCAATGCATAATAGAAAGTAAAGTCCTATATTCTTTAGTCAATTAGCAAGGAAATATAATTTTAATGAAGAAAATATGGCGAAAGACGACAGTTCGTCTTTATTTCGGTACTTAGACAAACATATTATCAATACAAAATGTTATTACGAAGGGGCAAAATATACTAGCAAAAGAAGTTTCAACTTTAATAGTAAAAATTTGTTGCTTATTTACTTAAATTAAATATGTTCACGTATTTTTCATCTTCTTCCTGCATTCAACTGTGTTATGTTCATGGAAACACCTTTTGATCTTTCTTGGAAACATGAATGACGATGAGTATAAATATAAACACGTGTTCTAATGGCCTTCCGCGGATTTTTGAAAAATTCACTTCCACGAAATTCTTTTTTTCCGGCTGACATTCCTAAATTAGAACTGGCGAATGCTGAGGTTACTACATAGTACCAAATCATCTGCGACGTGATATTAATGATCGTTAGAAAAATTTAGTTGCCAGAAGGGGAATAATATAATTATAGATTTGTGTAATTATGTAAAATAGGAAGATTTTAATAAATTCTTAATTTCCTTTGAACACAAGAACATTCACAATTCCATATACCTATTTCTGCATTTCAGCAAACTTTCAAATTAAAAAAAATAAAACCATAACTTTATCAATATTAGTTCAATGTACTATTTATAAAGATAGTAATTTCCATTTTTCCCATCTCACCTCATTCACTTGATTGTCAACTGATAAAATTAACGAGGAATTAGTTAAAAATTAAATTATTAATGATAAGGAAATTTGTTTTGTTTCCTTAACAAAAGAGTCCTCTAAAATGGACAAAGCTTTCGTTCTGGATTCAAATCACGTCTACGAATCGCTGGAATTGGACAGGTCGATTATAATGCAAAAGATCGATGATAACAGACATCTGTCTCTTGTGGCTGCGGCCACTTTGTTCGATATATTTGGAAATGATAAAACAACAATATCGACGGGCCAATGCGACGCAATCACAACGGATTATCCGAGCAACGACAAAGATAGCTGGGGACTGCTGGGACCTTCCATGACGTTCGCAGAGGATGTAACATTGAACTTAACTGGCTAATAACCTCCGGCCATATGCAATCTATAGATAAACTTCAGATGTTTCGCTTGGAATCGTAACGTGAAATGACGATAAATAGAAAGGTACACAATTTTCAGTGCTGTGGTTGAATGCTAATTGAAGGCTAATTGTTCAAACAACTGCTAACTGTTTTGAACGATACCATATTCTTCAATAAAAAGTATTATTTTTAATCCTGGAATTATACATAGTAATTTAAAAGCATAATTTATTTGTAACAGTTTCTGACAGCATTTTCGTTCAATAGTGCAATTAAAGAATTATTGTATAATTTGGAAGATTTAAGTTTACATTTAACACTGTAGAATACAGATTACGACTCAACTATGGAAGTATTTATTGCACCACTCTCAAAATTTACGTAGTAAGTACGTAGAACTTATTAACTAACTTATTTAGACTAAGATAGTGAGCCACACATTTTCGCAGTGAATAAATTTTGGAAAAATATTTCCCTGGTACTGATAAGAGAAATGTAAGTAATAACTTATTCGAGTGATATAATAAATATTTCCATTACTGTATACACAATAGGCTTCTGAGTTACGGATTGTTTCATCCTAGCAAATTATTATTTAGTCACTCTTTACTGCTACGATCTCGAATGTTTCATAATTACATACTCGCGTAGTTTCTTATTAACCTTGCCACTCTACAGTCGACCAGGCAGCAGCTAATCGTCAGGCATCAGCGAATACAATTGCTAAGCTCATAAATGCCAAGCTCAATCAAGAATCGACGATTTCACTTGCAACATCGCGCGGCAAAGTACTCGAACCCGTTGACACCCCGTCCGCGCATGGCGCGTCTGTAGTTAAACGCTTGTCACGTTTTTCTCGTTATTAAAAAATGACATGCGCGTGGATTACTCTAAGTGTGATGGATGACAAAGGGCAGGTTCGCGCGTGATTCGCGCGGGACATTTGCAGAAGCGACAAACGGTGCAATTTTACAATGAGACACGATTCGGCTGATGCTCTGCTCGGGACATGCGAAACGGATTCCTGAAATGGTGCATTTGGAGGAGATGCGTGGTCCATTAGTTACGAGTAATAATATATGTAGGTACTCATGAATATCGAAGTATTCAGTACTCAAGGTTCATTTCGTTAGAATACTGTAGTACCTACCTATTCTAAAAAGCATGTGTTTCATTTCATCCGCTCGCAATACTCTTATTCAAATCAGCGGCGGATCCAGAGGTAGGGGGGGGGAGGGCACCCCCTCAAGGGTAAAATCGCTGATTTCGGGAATTTTGCGATTTTCGACCTTATTCTGCGATCTTTGAACGTTTGCAGCTCACAGCAACGTTAACCGATTTTGATGAAATTTTCAGCATGTATATAACATAGTTAAATCGACAAACGGATTTTTTGAATTTTCATTACAGGCTCAGAAAAAAGTTGAAAAACCACCTTTACTATTTTCTTTGCTATTCCGACCAGTTGCAATTTTTTTTCAAATCGACGAAACACGTCACTTAGCAAACTAATCAATTCTAAAAAAATTATGCGATTTTAAAGGTTGTAAACTTTCTTTCGTCCGCGACTGCACATAGAATTGCTACATGAACCACAGTTGTGCTACCGTTGTAATTTTATTGGCTCCATGATTTTCACTGAATTCGATTTCGTCGCAAACTTTTCAGCTATGCCCCTTATACATTTATGTATTAAGCTTTGCAGGGTCCGTTGCTATCAAACCTTCGAGGGCTCCATTGGTTTAAAAGCGGGTGGTGTACAATTTTTTTGTAATAAAACATGCAAGAAATTACACAAATCTTGAAGAATTTAAATTCATTCTAAATAAAATTAAATACCATTATTAAACAAACTTTTAGTGCGATTTCTAATTATATCAAATGGGAAGTAGTAAATAAAAACTTCGCCAAAGCTCGCCCCAGTGTACAAGGTGTCATCCAAAAATAATGGTAAATTCTGCTTTTCCTACCGTTCCTTTAAAAAACAGTCCGAGGCAAATATATCACCGCAAAAACTACCTGAGTGAACTGTGCCCCCGTCAAACTGTTCGCGGCCACAGTGGCCACAAGTGGCGAGGAAATTCGCGAGGCTCACCAAACGGCGAGAAAAAGAGGACTCGTGGACACTGGAACTGTCCCATCTAACCGGAAAAAATTCGATTCCGGGAGGGTGCTCGCGCCGGTCGTTGGTCGTTCACCGCGAGGGATTCAATGAATGTACGTCGACAAGTTTGTGCGGCTTGTTAAATCGAGGGCTTTACGATCGACGCAAGCGATATCGCGCCGTTGGACAATCCTCGCAGAGGCTGAGCAAAAAAAATAAAAACGGAACAAGATGACAGAGGGGGGGAACAGTTGGGGCGAGATAAACCGACTACCGGAAGGGTGATCGTTGCCGTGAAAATCGAGTTTTACGAGTGCACCGTCGCCGCGACGTTAATCCGCACAGTTCCCACTCATTTTTCCAGCGAAAAAGCTCCGCTCCGTCGCGTTCACGCGGGACAGCGATCAACGAGTATTTACTGCACGTGAGAATAAAGACTCTTTTAAGCTTCCCACCGCTCGGAGATCGCGTCGAACGTTTCCAAAATTGCAGCTGCGAGATTACACACAGAGAATGCAATGTTTCCAGAGTTTCAGGCACAACATTGTAACGTTCCAGCTTTCTTGTGAGACGATTTCTTTAAGCACTTTTTTTTTAAATGTTTAAATCTTCTCGGGTTTACTCGGTGATAGCTATGGTTCTTACAATTTTGATTGTTAGCCGGGTTTTGCTGGGAGATAGAATTCCCGGATTCTTCTACTTTTCGTGTATTCGTGGAAATACGTTTTACTTTCTGATTACCTGGGATCGGAATTAGAAATTTGTTTAAAAATTTAAATATTCATCATTTGAAGTGGAAAGATTGCTCAGGATGGATTTCGATTGATTCAACGTATTGTTATGCCTGAAATATTCTTAACTATTTTGTATACCTATAGTGTTTTTTAATTTAATTAAAGCTGTTCTATGTGAAACTGTTATCTACATATTCATTGCGTATGAAAGAACTTAATGCACTGTGCTATATTATAATTTAATACAATTGCAGACTTGCTTTGAAGTAAGCAACAAACTCTTTTCAAGATTAAAATTGTGTAGAATAGATATTTCATTTAAACGGAGTAAAAAAATTATCCTAGAGGCAAATTGATAATAGATAATTTGTTGAACGTGGTTGTTAGGATTCATAACATCGTAGTTTTCTAGAAAAAGAAGCTCCTCTGAGAAGTGTTTGTATTTCGATTTTTGTATGAGTTTAAACGACTCTTGGTTGATGTTTAGGGAAAGGTAATATTGGAATGAACTTGATACTAAAGCCTAGCTACAGGGATGTTGTGAGGGAACTGTAGTAATTTTTAGACGATTAATTCTACTTTGTGATAATGGCAACAGAGTCTTCTAAAAATTAGATTTAACGTGAAAAGTTTCCAAGAAATATCTCTGCACATGTTACCATAAAGTTATAATAAAGTTAGTCACCTAACTTTATTATAAGCATGAAAAATGTGTTCAGAGAATTTGTTACCCCGAAAATGAACAATCTCTGTTATTAGGAATCACGAAGCTTACAATTCACGGCTAAAATCTGTGAAAGCCAATAAAGCACACTGTGACTAATGCTGAGTTTACCCCTGACGAGTGTTCGGCCGAGTGAGCCCACTGAGCCGAGCACTCGTCCAGTCTGAACGCATATTCTAGTACCCGGCCGAGTAATCCGGCAGGGAAGATTTTCACTCGGCCGAGTAGCGGACCGATGACTCGGCCCAGTCACTCGTCAAGTGTAAACCTCCCTTAATAATGACATTCTTTGAATATTAAATATAATATCTCAGTCTTATACCCAAATATCTTATAATTTAACCCGCACGTTATTCACCTATCTACTTCTGTTAACAAAATTTCTAAAAAGGAACGCGAGTATTCCAGCAAAATGGCAGGCACACAAAAATATCAGATATTTATAATTCAAAGGGAAGTCATCAAGCGCCTGTTTGCAAGTTACTAAACTTCCTCGCGAAAAGTTTGAGCACGTTTATTTTCACGCGTGTGTCAAAACTTCCGTTTCCGTCGCCTGGTGTCCAGAAATCGTGGCAGCCTGCCGCCTGACCTTATGTTACGGTGATTCGATTTAACGTCAATATTTGACGGAGGAATAACATTTGTCCGAACGGCGGATCTTTGGCCAGGGTTTGTCAATATTTATTACCGCCGGCGATATCGCGCGATAACGTGCTCACGTGGCTCTGTCGTTAAGCGTCAGCTTTCCTATCGTTTGCTCTAGCAATTAGTTGGCAAAATTTACTCGAGCCTGTACCAAGCTCGAGTTAATTTCATCGTGGGAGAGACGTTTGTAGGATAGACCTTGGCACAGAACTAATTAACGATTTCGATTTTTTTTAACTGCAACAATATAGCCTCGATTATTCGAGCACTGTTTAATCGAAGCTTCGAGTATTGGGCAAAATATAATGCTTGTTAGGACGCGTCAAATATTTTAATTTAAAAGAGTTGAGGCTATTTTAAAATTAATTCAATGTTACGACTCACATATCTAATTTGCTGGATGGAAAAAAATGAATTGTTTATTAAGTTGGCTCAAGCCTCTGTTTTTAATCTCTTTCAATCTCCTTCATCAAAATTTACCCACCTTCAAAATTTACCGCCCTAGGCTGCAGCCTAGTTACAAGGGATGTTCGGTTTTCTGAACACCCCTATTTTCTTTAAATTGTGTAGGTTTGTAAAGGACCTCAATAGAAGTCTCAGGGAAATTTTCGTTTCTGCGCATTATCGGTTCTTCGGGGTGAAAACACCCCTTAAAGATCAATGTGCGATTTCCTACTTTTCTGTGTATCTTGAAAACTAGTGATTACATATAAAAAAATTATTAGAATGAAAACTTAAAGGCTTGATGCTCTATAAAACTGTTCCGAACGCTTCTTTGAACAGTGCCATTTTTGTAATGCACATAAACTAAGAAAATAAATGCTTTAGCAAACGGTAAAAAATCGCAAAAATGTGGTATGTACTGACGTACTATTAATCGTGGTTGGACACAATTAAACATGAGATAAAATGAGGACAAAGTGGGAGGAATAACTCCAAACCTCGAAACATTATTTTTTCTGTTACGTGGTGGTCGCAAATATCACTGATAAAAGTATTATCTCTCATAAGAATTGAGAAAGTGCACATGATTGGCATTAATATAATAAATATGTTTATCCACGCGATTGTTCGATTGAAGTAAACAAGAGTGGCTTGCAGATACTTACGGCGCAGCAGTAAAATTATTGAATTACTATATCGTCGGATAGGTTTAATACACATATTTGTATTCATAATAGAATTCTGCATATTTCTTGACCCGATGGGCACGTCAAAATTTTTGAAAATAAGGGTGGTGGGTTTCCTTTCTAATTTAAACAACTAATTTTAAACATTTTGATTGCAATTTTATACAGCATAAAAAACTGTTAATAATATTTTTATATCTATTACAGTTTTCAAGATAAACCTACAGGAATGTAGGAAATCACACATTAACCTTTAAGGGGTGTTTTCACCCCGAAGAACCGAAAATGGGCACAAACGAATATTGAGGTCGTCTACAAACCTGCACAGTTTAAAAAAAAATCGGAGTGTTCTGGTAACCGAACATCCCTTGTTAGCTTATATCCAAATCCCCCCCTGTCCATTGAAACTTATTGTTCACGATGGAAGTAATAACATTGAATATTAATGATTACGTAGGAAGCAGACAATCCTTCGTTACTGCTCCTTATATTGCTGAATAATAAGAATATCATTATATCGACGTCATCCTATTAATATGACAATATCGATTTTATTAAAAATTAATTTGCAATTAGTTCACTATTATAATCACACGTTGAGTCGAACTATAAAAGCAGAATTTGCAATACAGATATTACTGTTCAACAAAACAACATTTCTACATTTCTATAATACTTCTAAACATTAATTTTTCATTGAAAAATTTATATAACTACCTGAATCACACATTTATCTACTGTAGTTCTTCCACGAAAGGGGGGTGTCATTTTGTACAGACTATAATTACCAACCTATGCAAGTCAATGAAGCGATTCATAAAAGGTGTGACACAGTTTGAAAGGGCGTAGTGAAAGATGCGTTTTTTTTCATGTTTTTAAGCACACGTGGAAATATCTTCAAAGAAGACCAGATTCTTTAAAAACACGGCCTCAATATAACGTTGCTAACAAAACGCGCTCCAATCTGATTTCACGTATGAATGAAGTGTACATTTAAAATTGCGCGTTGCTGCAGGTCGCTGATGGACACAGGTCCTTTCACTCAGGAGCCTTTAAAGATTCTTAACATTCAGGAAATTTGTGAACACGTCGCAGCTACGCGTAGCTAAATACGTATCCTTTTCAAACGTGACACCATCGAACGAATGAAATGCTTTCCCATTCGCAATTAATTTTCCCCACCGGGAATACGAAACACTTTACAGTTGTCTTTGGTTTTTAATGAAAAATTTGTCCGGCGACCTCGCTTAATTGAATTGACGCGGCTATCCATGGCAAAATCTTCGTTATTTCGAGGGATTATCATTGCATTACTACCAACGGGGACCTCCTTCCCGACGTGAATTAAAATTCACCGTTTTGTAATCGTTGCCTCTCTTAAAGGTCAGTTTGAACGCTGAATACGTTGCCATTTACGCGAGTGTCTTTTGACGTATTTCCGCGGACGTATTACAGTTGTTATTGAGAATGCAATAATGCCGCTGTATTGTGGCGAACACTGTGGAATTATTCCTAACAGCTGCGCGTAGTGCTGACTACATAATAATGCTGTCTACAGTTTCGAGGATAGAACGCCAAAAGAATTCTTAACGACTGTTAGGAAGACTTTTTCACAGGCATCTATTGAGCTTGATACGGAAGATGCGAAATACTTCGCAATATTAATATTGAAAGAAAAACTAGTGTTACGGAAGGAACGTAAACGTGATACTTTAGCATTTTTATGCAATCCTTCCAAACACTCTAATTTGTCACAAGTTCGTGATAATTTCTACTGGCTGGCGCTGCCAACCACTTGATTAATTTAAACCATCTAGGCCATCATTAAATCAATCCATCAGATTGGACAATTAACCCACCTAGTATATTCTTCAGAGTGAGTTAAACTTTGGCAAAACTTATGACGAATCAATAAATATAATTGCGCAAGCTGTTACCAATTTTGTAAATCGCAGAAGATTGCTCCCTACCAACTTACAATCACCAAACCATTTAGTCCCGACGGAACCTTCCTTTATGTAACTAATCGTTGAAATTAACAAAGCGTCTGCTTCTTGCCGTGGAATGAAACGCAGCACGACGCTTTCGCCATCGGTCTACCCGGTAAAATTCAAGCAGAAGCACAGAGTGGACTCACCGAAGGCGCAAACCGAGACCAGGATCCAGCGTATCGATCCCTTCATCCCGTCGATCTTCCCGTGGGGCACTGGCAGCAGCAGTAGAAACGCCTGGGGCGCCGCGGAGTAGCGCAAGATCGGGCGGTACACGTCGAAGTCGAAATAAAAAGGCGAACGTACGTTTACCGGCTCTGTTTTCGATTTGCGTCAAGCATACGCTCTCACTTATATTTAGGCGGCACTGCAATAATAGCACCGACCACGTTGAGGAAGGGAGGAACTGGAGAACGCGAGGAGAGGAACGCGACGTTCCGGTGGCAAGGTTCGAATCGCTGTCAGACCTCGGGCCAATCACGGCGGTCCCCCTTCCTCTTCCGGTACCAGACTATCCGCGGGTCTTCTCTTCAAACTCACAAGGTTCTCCCACCTTGCGTGGGCCAGCTTTTCCTCGGTACCCTTTGCCACGCACGGAATCTGGACTTGGGCTTCTACGATCGGCAGCGTTGCTTGTATTCTGCATCCGTGTGGGGATTGTTCTCAATGGGGAAGGGAACTGTGCAAAACCTTAATGGGGGAACGATACCTGTCATTTGAATTGGTTAAATATACTTGGAAGGAGTTGATTGGGGTATGTATCAAGTTGGTGCAAAAGGTTTGTCTACTTTAAATAAAATTATGAACGGTGTGGTTAGCAACTTGGTGTAGTCAAATAGAAATTGGTTGAGGAATAAACAACAGAATGGGATAAAGGTGAGAGACTTCGATATTCACTGTACTTTCCGATCTCCCGCTCGCTGCTTATTTATTTAAGTATATCAACTATTTTTTACATCATAACAGGTTCCCCCAGCGAAGGGTTCATTGCGAATGCTGTTCCAGAGTCCTGAATTCTAGGAGTTTGATATTCTATAAAGAAGATTCGAGAAGCTCATTCCCAGATGGAAGAAGTACCTATATCGATGCTCCTGGAAGTTGCTTCGCTTGACAAAAATTACTTCGCAACTGTATAATTTACTTTTCAACTTTCCTCAGCGAATACGACAAACCTTTTGCACCGACCCAATATGCTACGCGATATGCGACCAAGCGAAACGAGACCGCTTCACTTCGCTCCTCCGTAAAGGTCACCGAAGCGCAACTTTCTTCTGCCCAATAAATTCGTAACTGAAACATACACTGCACCTGTAACCGTCATTCACAATCAACATGGAGCGAACCTTCCACTCGTCAGCGGCGCTTAATTCCAACAGACAATAGGAAGAATATTCCGAAGACGATGAGACCAACGTCGGTGGAAGGTCAGTCCAGACACCTGTCACGCACTTGGTGCTTTCAACTTCGTTTCCAGTCGACCTTGAAGAGTTTCCTCTCCGTCGCGACGGGCCGGGAAGAGGCTCGGCCTAGGTACTCTTGACCGCCGCGGATCACCGAGAACCCGACACTTCCGCGAACAAGGATTCAACGACGAAGAGGCGAGTGTGCCGCGGAGTCAGGCATGCCTGCAGTTGGGAGCCTGCCTAGAGCGCTGTTTGAGCGACGGAGAAACGAAAGGCAGGAGGGCGACTGGTTCAGTCTCTAATTCACCGTCTCGCTGCCAGTCGTCTCTTCGCCCGCCTCCACCCCCTGCTCATCCTCCTCCGCCACCTACCACGCTGACATCGCCGGTGCCGTCGACGATCTCTTCCCCTCCTACGACTATACGTCGCCCCCGCGCGACGGCGAGGATTCACGATATTTTCGTATTCCCGTCGGCGGCGGCAACGGAGGCAAAGGGAAGTTAGGCCAGAAACTGTGGCACGAGTGGCTGGAGGATTCTCAACCCCTTTCGGGAGCCGACAACGAAGCTGCCTCGCTGTGACAGTTTCGTTATTTATATTCGCCTCGGCGTGGGCTGGAGCGCGTAAGGGTAACGATTCCTGACACAGCTTCCACGTTGTTACGTCATCCTGCGAGTAATGCGGTCCTTTCGGTATGTTCAGTGAGGATAAACAACGTTCTGTTAATGATTGATGAAGGCTGTACAGGGAGCCTCAGGACGGGAGGTCGATGATGTAAGATGTCGGTAAGGAAAAATGTTCGGATGTCGCCTTCTTTCGAGACAGGGAGTCTTTAGGGTTTGCCTTTCTCGCGTGGAATGAGAAATACTGCCCATGAATGAAAGAGACTGTGCGCCCCTCTCGCTCGTACGCAGTCCGTCTCATTCGTCGCGGCAACAGAAGTGGAGGGGATAGCCATCACCTTATTTCAAGCCAGAAACGCCGCGCTTCTTTCGAGACTTTACTGTATACAGGGGGTTTATAAAAATGTGGGAGATTTTTACAGGACCGAAATAATAAAAAGGGTTGGTATACGCAGGTCCGATAATAAGGTTTGCAGTTATAAGCATTTTTATATTCCGTAACACCGGCTTGGAATTAGGGATTGCAAATTTACCGATTTTTTCAGTTATCGGTAATTCGGTAAAATTCTCAATGAAAATCGGTTTACCGGTATTTTTTAAGGTATTGAAAACATAAGAGTAAATATTACAAAAAAGTTTTTAACTCAAATTGAGCATTATAAAAATATATGCAAATGGAACTATTCTGAACGTAAAATATAAAATGATTTAACACAAAATAGATATATTTGTATAATTAATAGCAATATTTATTAATATGGATCTTCACCACGAAATAAATGAAAGGAATCTTAACTCACATATATAATTAAATATTTTTTATTTAACAATTCTTTTTAACAAATAAGCACGCAACAAACATAATTTGTCTAAACTTTGGTCTCCCGATCGCGAGCTACTTTTTTTACAAAATAATCCAGCCACGGATAAAGCGCTCTCAGATTCTACACTTGTTGTTCGGGTAGTCACTAAGAAATCATGTGCCATTTGTATATATTTTCTCCTTACTTTTTCTACTTGAAAATATTCAGATTTTTAGTTTTCTTAGTTTTTTGCATCCTCTGCATGGCTTTGGCGCGTTTTCACGTCAATTTTTTTTTAGAAAATTAAATGTATTGCGAGTGTCTTCGAATGTTTCATTTGGAAACAAACCAAGCTGGGAGGTCGCTTTGTACGATTTCTACAAAACTTTCCCGATAGCAGTGATTATTGGAAAAGGTCTAACCGTCTTAAAGGGCCATTTTTTGTTTCTTGAATTACGTCCTTGGCAGCACATTTGTCCATATTTCTTTTTGTACTCTGTCATGAACCACCATAAGTAACCAATGAAGTATATTTTCAAAGATAATATTCAGAAATATATAGTTAGTTTTATAATGCATGAGGCTTATTAGTACCGCGTCTAAATGTCCACCGATTTATAATTGCCAGAGGAACGTGTTCTGTGCACGGGTCATTTCTGATTGGTTATTAACAGCGGCCGTAGGCATGACCATTAAGCGGATTTTGGCTCCCATCAAAGGGATTTGTTACTTCGACATTAATGGATACTCTGCGTTCCCGGTGGTCTTAAGTAGCACGCGAAATAGCCTTGTCAGATTTGCATCACTGAACAATAAATTGAACGATTTTAGCAAGGTACGAATTCAATAAGAACTTATCAGCAATAATAATAAACTTTTATCTCGTCGGCTTGTTGATAAAACTGACCCTCCAGTTTTTTTTAAAAAGTAAGGGTTTATTCTTTAGCGAATGCCAAAGAAGAGAATTCTCACAATAAGGATTTGTGACTACCTACCTCGTTTCCAATAAAATCTATTATGGAATTTTCAAAAACAGCGACCTATCTCACTTTGCATCACAAACGCAAATCAATTTTAAGTCCTAAACAATTAAGGGGTTGTACATAGTCAGGCCACTGAAAAGAGGCAGTTTGTGATTTTTTTTTGAAAAAGCGGAAGCATATATTTTAAATAGCCGCCATTTTGTTTTAAATTAATATTTCGGAAATTTCTTTCGTTAATCAGAGGATACATTAATATACTAACGAAATCCTTTTTGTCTTTTGATTTTGGATAATCTGGTTCCGAATGGCAGTGCTTAGGCAAATTTTTAAAAAGGCTTCTTGGTTTTCGGTTATTACTTTATTATAAACGTAAATATTTTTCTACGAAAAAATTACCATATGTTCTTTAAATGTTGCTCTTTTAAGCGCAAAAAGTTTTGTAAAAATAAATGCTTCTGCTTTTTCAAAAAAAATTCACAAACATTCGCCTCTTTTCGGCCGCCTGACTAGGTATAACCCCGTGATATAGGTACATAGATAAACTGAGTATCTTTCAATTTACGTCGATAATTTCGATAAAAATTTGGATTTAATATCGTTATATCTTTCTGACGCTGATTAAACTGATCGTGTACTATAACACTTGCTGCGTTGCATGAAAATCCTCCCCAGTGATGGACGTCTGTACAGAATTCTGAAAAATGGCACTGGAGCATCCGAATGCCTGAAAGAAAGTGAAAGGCACTTGCAGTTGTTTCCAAAGTGCAGAGTGTTCAACTCCCAACTTCAACGCTCTTGAAATTAAAAGTTTCGCCAGGAAAAGATTGGCCATGCTCGAAGCCGCGTGGAGGAACATTGACACGGTTAAAGTATCATCATTTATTTATTTCACTGATCATGACAAAGTAATAATCACATAAAGCTGTTAAAAGTAAAACCCCGTTATCACTAAATCGTGTATTGTATTTACAAGTATATAAGTTCGCGTCGTTATTTTATCATTCACCTTTCTCCGTCCCATTCTTGACCAACGATAAATATAATATATATACTTCTTCTTTTTTTCTTTTTGTTTGTTCTCTCTGACGTGTCTGTGTCGCTCTGCTTACAAAAATTAGGTAAGTAAAGCTAAAAACAGTATCTATCTTTCTCTCTATATTTCTCGGTTCTTTGACAAAAGCGCACGTAGAAATTCTCGCTCCCTTTCCAGCTTTTCTCACTCTCTCCCTCTCTCTCTCTCCATGTCTCACACGCTCTCTCTCTCACACACACAAACTGCCCGTCTGGCGTAAGAAATGATATTATTGGTACCCAAAACCCCGTTTAATGAAACCCATCAAATAAAATACTCTCTAGTTAACAATAAATTATTAAATATCTATTCACAAATATATGTATAGGCTAATTATCGTTTCATTACTATCATCATCACCGTCAACCTATCTTCATCCCTCGTCGTCACCATTGGTTATCCACTTCGATGCTACTTTGTTACACAGACAACGGCCTAAGGATCGCTCTTCACTCGCGTAAGTATGGGAGCAGTAAAAATAATTGCTCGTTCGCCGATTCGTTCGTATAGAAAGTGAGGGAAACGAGGATCCTCGTCGTTCAGTTTTTTCAGCGGAGTATTTTACATGACGCGTAGAACGTATCCGTGCACATTAACGGCAAATCACCGACACCCAACGTCCCCGTTATATTCTCGACAACTGCGCGAAGAATATACCTTTCCCTGTCGACTTTCTCAAATTTCCCTTCCAACTATAAAACAACACCCGCGGTCTCGTCGAACAAGATGCGCCGCTTTGAAATAATCACAACAGACGCAAGGCTCGCGGCAAACAATTCCACAGTATTGTATCCTCACGTCCCCCGCAATCGGACCATAAAGAAAGCCCGAACGCACTTACGTCTAGAATAATTTCAAACGCTTTCCAGGCACCTGTTTTCGTGATTGTATAGTAAACGTTTCGACGAACAACGTTTCTTTAAAAGCTAACGAATCGAAGGTAACGAATCGCCTCACCACGCCAGTAACAGTAAACGGTCTATGAGCGATTGACAGAATTAGAACTATGCGGAGGGACGAACGAAATCGCTCGGAAGCGTCTCGACGACGACAAAGGAAACTCTTCGATCGGAAATGTGCTTCTTCCTCGTGTCGCTCCGCTTCCCAGCGTCTCGGTCTCCGTCGCGTACAAACAAATGGGAAAAGAACCGAAACGTAGGCAAATATATTTACTCCCGTGTGTGTTCGTGTGTGCCTTGCCTCTGATAGGCAAAGGGGGCGAAGTGTACTGTGTATAATATATTAAGTAACTTTCTGGCCGTCTTAATCATCCACGAGTGCGATGCTTACTGATTGTTTGGAAAGTGGACACGGGAAATTTCACGGGGTCAGTCTCCTTCGCGAAGTACACGCCTTCATTTGGCAATTTCCCGCCTCGTGCGCTGCGTCGGAATGCGAGAAACGATGGCTAAGCAGTTGCGAGTAAATGGACCCTTTAACGGCCCCCAGTTTATTCTACCCACAAATGCACTCTGTTGAATTTTATTGCGCTGGTGGAATATTTACTTGGTTCCAGGAAGACGGGGGAATCGTTGGGGATTAATCAGGAAATGGATTGGGGAGTGAATCGAGATTTGATATGTCACGAGCTTTACGAAGAATTTGGGAAAACAGCAGCTGCTTTGCAGAAGGTAATTTTCAAACAGAACCACCTATCTTTCCACAAGGAACCACGCATTTGCGTTTTATTTTACAATTCCGCGAATGCGCAGGTATTTGTGTACGGTAGCGCGGAGTTCTGGGTTGTTAGTAACTAATTATATTCAACAGGCCGACGAAAGACTTCCTCAACGTTTCTCAATTTACGTGATTTTCCTAGGGCCACTCCGAAGATTAAACAAGTGTTTCTGCAAGTCCCAAAGAATCTTTATAGTCTGATTATCGAGAGTCGAGTACCATTGGTTCCTCCTTAAACCACGCTCCGCCTCAGGTCTGAACTCTCGAAAGTCAGACTACAAATGTCTCAAAGCCAATGATCCCTGCGTGTATCCCTAGAATTCCTAACTCCCAAGCAACCCTGCTCATTTCCCGCAATCGAGCGCAGCCCCACGCAGTGAAAACGAAACGCATCCGCCCCGAACGCTTCGCGTTCGACGGGAGCGCGTTCCGCTCGAATTTACAAACATCTCTTGCTCACACTCACACGCACACACACATGCTCTCTCCCTCTCTTGCGCGCGTTCGTTGCAAAGCCTATACAATTACGCCAGTACCGCTACAACTCTGCTCTACGCCTCGTACCTCGTATAGAATATGACTTTCTTTTTTTTCCTTTTAAATCTTTATATACAGGCTAGTTTTATCGGCTGCTATGTCGTTCACTAACTACGGACGCGACGGTATTCGCGCTGCTTTTGCTTTCCCCTCTCGGCACGCTCGCGCGCGAACGCGAGCGCTTGAATCGCTCGGCACACAAAGGAATAGGCTTCGCTTCTGTTACATACAATTGCGCCGGAAAACTCCAGATGAGTGGCTGCACGTTAGTCCCGTAACAATAGCGGACAGAGCTTGTGACCCCCGATGGCCGAGAGCCTTCCTCGGCGTCCACGGCGGACGAGAAGGCCATCGAGCGCGGGAATCGATGCAACGGTGATCGCGAACTTCGCTTCCGCGAAGGGCTACTCTCTGCCGGGATCGTTTATGTATAGGTTCGTGAACGGACGATGGAATTACAGCTACGCAGAAGGACGAGGGAATCGCTCGGAAGCGTCGCGACGACGACGAGGGGATTTTTAATGGAAATGCTTCATCGGCAGGGGCGGATTTGGAGATTTGGCGCCACGCGGCTAACAAGCGTCTGCTAGCTTCTCCGGGAAATATAAAAAAATTTCGTTTGGAACAGTTGAGACAATTTTAAAATTAATTCGATATCACAACTCACATGCGAGTTATTGTCGAAATAAAAGTGAATTGCTTTTAAAGTTGTCTCGAGCCTCTGTATTTGAACCTTTTTCAATTTCCTTCGCCGCAAATTCGCAGCCTACTTAGCCCACGTACAAATCCGCCCCCGTTCATCACTCTGCTCCACTTACCAGGATTCCCTCCTCCATTGAATATGAAAGAGAAGGAAAGAAGCCCTTCCGTTAGGGTCGGAATAACGTGTTTTTATTCTGGAAGGTGATTCACCTACGTAATTGACGTGTGCGATGGCGTTTGTTTGAGAAAGTGGGAGTTACGTGGGTTCTACGGATGCCCAATTGTTGGCTGCACTAATTTCACGGAGGGTTGGACCGTATTTCGGATCGGGTTTCGTATTGAAACTTAGGTCTCTGCAAGGTTTCAGGTATGTGGTATTATAGAGAATTAGGTTCATAAAAATTCAATGACAGAGAGCCGCGTTTCAAACTACGAAGTTATACAGTAAAGTTTATCTTCAGGCTTGAGCCTCTTTGAAGTTTACTCTGCGAGTTACGCCGCGAGTACATGGAAACACGCACGATTTGCAATTCGCTTTGAAACTCGTCGGGCGCAGGGACAAAGGGTGGAGGGTAGTTGCGGCTACGCCGAGTATAACCGCATTTATGCGGCAGGTTTCTGTAAACTTTGCAATCGCATTGTTTAAAAGAGTTCCTGGATTTGCCTGTACCTCGCGCCGAGTTGCGGTGAGTCAGTAAATAATTTTTTAAAAAAACGACGGATATACGGTAGCTTTTCAAGGCTTCAATGACTTTAAATAAACGAAGCTTTTGTTCAGTTAGAAAATGTTATTGAAAGCCATATTCAGGTTTGAATAGTCGCCAGAGGAATGGTAAAATACGTGCAACTGGGGACTTTAAAGCCAAGGAAGGTGGTGACCAAGAAGAAAGGTGAACTGTTGGATGAAGAGGATACCCAATATAAATTCCAAGCAACCTTGCCACCTTCGTGATAATTCTACCTAGCGACAGCACAGGTTGCTAATTTCATTGCCACTAACGAGTGCACCTATGCTATCAGCAAAGAGTTACCCTTCGCGCGCTTAACTTATCTGAAAATCCTAAGAAAGTCGATGCTAATGAACAATTCCACGATTGGTATTGGCTCGCTGCGAAAACTGTCGCTTCAAACGGTCGCGACAGATCGAACGAATATTTCCATTGGCGCTCCCTGCCACCGAGATTATCGAGGCGCAGTGATCGATTATTCAAAAGTAGAAAATGTTAGAAAAAGCCGCGAACAGGTTTCGTCTCGGTGGAGTCTGAAAAGTGGCGAAAAGTTGACAGTGGGCGATATCGCGGTCGATCGCGAGGGATCTGTGCCCAGCATTATCGATCGCTCCTTTCGGAGGACTGCTTTCGTTTTGTATCGTAGTGTGCTTTTTTTCAACGCGGTCGTTACAAATTCGAATCGTGACAGAAAGATATTTAGATGCTCCTCGAGCAACATCCCCGAACCAATTTCTTATTACCATTATTACCATGCTTGTTATATATATATGTATAATTATCTATTATTTTTTTTCCATCCCTTCTGAATCTCGGCGTGCCACGTTTTCAAGCTCGAACGGAAGGAAGAAGAAAAGGAGAAACACATTTTAAACCCGACGACTATCATCGCCGGCGATCACCACTAAATCTGATCGAACGTTATTTGGTTACAAAATCCCCTTCGAATGGCTCCGGGAGGGTGGGCCCATTTTGTGCCGCGGGCGAAAAAAGAAATCGGCGAAGCACTCGCGCTCAAGCAAAGAATGAACTTCGCTCCCTCTATTTTACCTTTCTTATTTTTTTTCTTGCCACTATTGAAATCCTCTCTCGCATTCGCACTCCCGTTTTCGCTATTATAGATCCTCACGCACTCGCTCTTTATTTTTTTTCTCGCTATTTACAGAACACCTGCGTGAACCGTGTGTTGCTTAAATAACGTTCGTTAATCGCCTCCCCTATTACCACGTTTTACCTAAAATAATTATTTTAACTGTATCAACCGCGGCCGACACGCGGTGCCCGATAGCTCGAACTGTATCGAGGCGAGTCCCACCGCGGTGTCGACCCGCTTCTCCCCCCTTTCGTCTCTCAATTTGCTCCTCTATTGTTCCTCAGTGTCTTTATGTAGTAGACGGTGTGTGTATCCTGACTCTCTTTTTCGCGTTCGAACGTCCACTTTACCCTGCCGTGCACTGCCGCATTTTCATCATTTTTCCCCCATTTTTTCCATTTTTTTTTTTTTTTTTTTGATAAACTATTCTGCTCCGGGTTAGCCTCCCCTCCGTGCCTCGTGTCGTTCCGTTCCCTCGCGTCCGACGGGGGATCCGCGATGTTACTATGACAGTCTTGTTGCGTTGTCGATGCGATGCTCTCTCGAACTGCGAGGCTTCGTCACGAATTATAAAGAGGGGGCTGGCCGGTACAGAGGGTTGCCCCTGATGGGAAGCACGTGGGCCTCGGAGTTGAACACCCATTCGTCCAAGTTTATGAGGTCGTCGTCGCTGAACAGCAGGTATAGGTACTGGAACAGACCAAAGTATTGATGTATCAATTATTCCCGGACGTACCATTCATTAGTTTACTAAGGTATAGCCCCTATCAGCATCTGTGTGCCTGTAATCGAACGGTTGCTGTCGGTTCTCCCTTTAAAAATGAATAAAGGTGTTGGACTAAACGGGTAAAAATTGATGCTGTCAGAATTTCGTAATTTTTGGTCCAATAAATTATGAGACAGACATCCGACGTGACAATAGTCAGAGTATATGCAGGAAAGAATAAATATGTTACTCGATCCGTTGAACTGAACAGTATAAATTTATTACACTATAAAATAACTTGTTTAAATTGAAAAAGAAATATGTAAATAATTTCTTAGCTAATAGGTCGATGACGGAATATACTTTTCATATAATTTTGTCATGAATACTTGTGTCATATTAAAAAAATTAATCTAATTGTAAAACTGGATCTTCCTAGTATTTCATTTATTAATTTGCCAAATAGTGTTCTATTTTTGGATGTTAGACACTGTGTACAGTAGATCGTGGTTACTTAAATATGCAGATTATGGTGATAAAACCAAATGAAAGTAGCGTAAAAACAGTGTAAATCAAACTAAATATTATTATTCTTGCGTTATTTTTGTTGCGCTAGGAAAATCTGATGAAAATTTACCAGCATACATAATAGTAATCAGATGTCATAATGTTTCTTCATTTTAAAGAAGTAATTCAAGCTAAAAGTGGTTAATACAATAATAATGCACTATTTCATGAGAACTTTCAGTAAATGTTGTTAATAGTGTTAATACAATCCTGATGCTTGCATTGGAATACCAGATATAAGTGGAAGGCACCTGCATTTGACAGGCCTATGTCCTATCACAGTAGTATAGCACAGCTTTGGTCAGCCACCACTACGTATGTATGTATATATTTCCAAATAGCCATTCTTAAATATCCAACATACTGAAATTTAATGAATGCTAAACTACTTTACTGAATGCTATATAACGATGCTCTCTGTCTATGCATATTCTAATTAATTAGGCAAGTAGCACACCTGAAAGTAATTGGAGAAAATAATGTTGGTTGTATACTATATGTGTATCAATGGTACGTAAACAGTAAAAAATGTCGCCATTGATGTTCTTTGATAAATGTGCCAACAAAGTTCTTCCACCGTATCTAGCTTTTTTTTTTATTATGCTTACAGACTTGAGACGGAGTAATTTGCAAGAACCACAGAGGCTTTAAAATATCCGGGTGATCTTGGCAAGAGGGAGGTTTAATGAGATTCCTCGAGGTCCCGTGGGATTCGGATAGCAATTAACTACGAGTTAATAAGTTAATTAACTTTTTAACGCACTGCCTGTTATGGGCCATAACGATCGTGTACCTTCGTGCTCGCATTTCATTTTTATAGTTGTTGCTCGATCCTCTCCCCCATGCAACATTACCAAAAGCTTCGTTATTCCGTGAGGAACTTAACGAGGCAGTTCCGCGTTCACGGTAATGCAACTTTAAACGTTTCAGACTTCGCGAAGTCCGGGAGAAATATCTCGTCCAAGCTGTTGGCTTGGCGAGAGGTCAAATGAAAAGTGACCCGGGCGAAAATTATTTGAATTACACCGCGCAAAATAATATTTCATATAAGAGATCGTTGTGCATTCTTAATAATCTAAGGCCTAAATAAACTAAAATTAGGAAAACTCAAAAGTACTGGTGTTCAAGAAACGGCGGAGTAAGGAAAAGGAAAACGAATGTAAATCGAGGGAGGAGGAAATAGAAGTTAAAGAATTTGAATATCTAGGGTACGATTTCGAAAAAAAAGGAGGACCGGAGGAACGCGATCCACCAATGATCGCGATGAGACAAACTTCGGGATTAAGAGAAAGAAATTTCAACAATAACTTGGAGAGTAGAATGATATTTTTTAATAGTTTGGTTAAGGAACGTTGTTTAGTTGACGAACATAATATGAATTACGCAATTGTTATGCAAATATACATACATATATATATATATATATATATATATATATATGTATGTGTGTGTGTGTGTGTGTGTGTGTTCTCTGCAGTGGTAGTTTTATTTCCAATATAAACCCAACAATAAAGTAAATATAGAGAAAAGAAAACGCGGTGGTCGAATAAATTTAATGTCCACACTACTTGCTTCGGTACTCACAATACATGCATTTCTGTACTTCTTTACTTTGAATGCCAATTCTCTATACAAATTAATATTTAAATGGCGCTACTGAACTAGCAAAGAAACCCACACGATTGTAAAGAATTACAAAAATCAGAAACTTTAGATTCATTTTCGAAAATGTCCCGAACCAATTTGAGACATAAAAGAGGTGACGAGACAGACGTAATATTCGATTTCTCTTTAAATCAGCTTACCAGGGTTACATAAAAATTGCCACACACCCTTCGGTCGGAAATTACGGTATAGACTTTACATTGCCCTTTTATGGGGAAATAATGGTGCGCCCACTGAACCGTTCCCTACCTTTAGAGTCTCGGCGAAGAAGTAGCTTTGCTGAACGTCGTCCTGCGGCGGATCACTCATGTAAACATTGTGAAGTCCGGTGAAGCCCCCAGGAACACGACAGTATTTCTCCAATGCCTGTACCGCCTCCCAGCCCCACTCGCGGTATTTCGGGTCTTTTGTCAGCCGCCACATCACGAAGTACGATTCGAAGGTCTGAAAGGGAAATGTTTTACCTCAGAATTTGGAGCGCGCCCTTGTAACGTTTGCCAGGCGAGTGACGTGAAAAAGGACGGATTGAATATTTTAGCTTCCATTACTAGCCGGGAAAACAACCGGGAACAACGCGTTCGAGCGTTCCTTTCCGAGTCGTTTCAACGCTCGTTTGTTTCCCTTCTGTATGCTTTTTAGCCTGCGACAGTTCAGACAATAGTGGGGGATTTCATTGAACGGAAAAATAAGACGAAATACAATGAGACTCTATTGGCAAAAACACATTAGAGAAATTATGGAGATTGTATTGATAAAAATCCATCGAAGAGATAAATTGAGATTGCAGTGATAAAAACAGATTGGAGCGATAAATCGGGGTTAATTAATTAGTAAAATGTGTACGCTACAAAAAGAACACGCTTTTATCTTATTTTTGCCCCACTAAGGGTTTGTAACGTTTAAATCGACTGAATTTGGTAAAAATATGTCCACGTGATACTAGTAAATTTCATACTTAGTCTCTAAATCAGATAAATTGATAAATTTTATGTTTACAACAATCCCAGTTGCCAAAGCCTGCAGTAGGTGTTATAAGATAATCGATAGTGCATCTTTAAAATGGCCACAGCAAAGGAGTAACGAAGAATAGAAGACAAAATAGACGTTATATTGCGTTATTGCTTACGAATTTAATCGACATATATCTTTGCACTTGAGTGAGTCGAGAAACTTACTTCTGGTCGGAGGATATAATATTTCTCGCCGTTCTTTAAGCTCTTCGCTTCGTTGCCCTCCATAAAGTGGAAAGCTTCTGGGCCGAGCTTCGTGTTGCTCCGATCGTAGGATTCGTGGCACGTGTTTGTCAAACCAGCGGCTATCGTCATGTATCTTTCAGACAATTCGTTATCCGAAGTTTTGGCGCCCAACGCGAACATACCGCCTGAAAAGAAATATGCACTGATTCGTTTCAAATCTTTTGACAGACGGTAGAAAGGAATCTTAAAATATCACCAGCGACAAACGTTTGAACATCCAAAAACATCCCTTTGCGTAATTCAAACATCCCCCAGTTCTCAATATATTAAATCGTACTCACAAAGGAGGACAATAATTTAACCCTTGTATGACCAACACAAGGATATTGAGGTAATCTCGTGGGTCACAAAGAAAAGCACGATATAAAAACATGGAGTTTGAGGAGAATACTATGCGAGTAAGGGAGGTACTGTAAGGGGGTCAGCTTGTTTTAAAACTCACCAGCGAAACACGCCAGATGACCCATTTTATGCTCTGGCCTGTCGTACTTCATGTCTGACACGTAGAGCAGCTTGCCTGGTGACGTCTTGATCATGTGTTGATCTATCGCCGCGATCGCTTCGTCGTACATTTGACGGGCCTCGACGTCCTCCTTGCCGGACTGAATCCAGGCCTTCAGCAGGTACTCGTAGAAGCTGTCGCCGAGACCTCCCAGCGACATGTGATCTGCATTTGACAGGGGGAAGGCTTTTGTAAATTGATTTTCTACAGAGAAGTGTTGTGATCTGATGTAAAATAATTTAATAAACGAATTCTCTATAAAGAGAGATATTTTTTTTAGTTTGTTTAAGGGCGGTTATTGCTGATTGAAATTTTCGTGCGTCTGCGCTGCAAGTAGATTATAAATGAAACGGGCAAGTAGAAGCGCCCAATATGCAGTCAGACAAATGCCTATAATCCTTCGCGTTGCAGATGCGTGTAGCCTGGTTGCGCTATACATACTGTTTAATTGCCACAAGTAAATAGATTATTCTAATATTGAATACCCTGCTTGAAGTACCTTATTTAAAAAAAATTCATTGCTTTCATTTCAACGTAAAAATTGAATGGCTAAAGCGCTCTCCTCGCTACTTTGCGTTTGTGAGCTTGCTGTGCTTTTAACAGCGCATGGCTGTTTCACTCATCAAGAAATAGACTTTGTAGTCTATTGTACGCACATTTGTATGTAGGTACATGTTTGAGTAAAACTTTCATATTTAAAAATGACACGACGTACGTTTCGCATTTCACATTTCGAATGACCTGCGCGCTTCTCCCTAGAAAAAATTATATCCCCGAGATCAAACGGACATTGAGTAACAAAACTTTTACGTCTCGTTTCATTTCAAAGGTACGTATCACTGTATAATACAAAAACTAAAAATATGCGGGATATAAAGGTCAGAGAAATCTAATATTCGCGAGGTAACTCGCACAATTGTATATATTCTAATATTGAAACAAAGCCTGTCACGTTTCGCTAATTCTAGCGTTACAACTTTAAGGGATAATTCAGTGACGGTTGATAACAATACACGACGTAGAATCGAGTACCTAGTACTTATTAATACTTTATCTCAAGAAAAAAAAAACACTATACGTTGATCTATACTGGACCTTATCCAATTTAAGTTTCGCGACGATTCACGAAATCTCTAGAACTTCTACTGCAAAAGCACTACTGCATTTATTCCATAGCAGCCAGTGGAAGATGCACAAAATAATTCGCGTCTAAATTACGAATGAAATTCGTAGAAAACGAAATTTCACTGTCTTCGTTTCTTTCTGTCGCGTTTCGTTGAATCTGATTTATCTCCTCCCTATGGGGTCGTCCTTAAATTGCGTAAGGCTTTAGGGTGGGGGGGAGGGGATCGCGAATTTCTTACGTTTTTTTACAAGGGGTAGGGGGGAATCAGCTGGCGTTTTACGTAATATTTTTTTAACCTAATTTTCAATAAATACAAATTCTATCATTAATGTTCTGGAGAAGTAGTTTCAGCTTAAATTTCCCGAAAGCGAGTTCAATGAATTATACAAACCTTTAAAAGAATTGTAATAACTGAAAAAATTCAACGTAAAAAATATTATGTAAGGAGGGGTTGCAATACCAAATCTTACGAATTCTTATACTGGGGGAGGGAGGGGGTAAGACATCGCCAAAATTACCCTTACGTAATTTAAGGACGGCCCCTATGCATGCTCATCGGAACCGCGCCTTTGTCGTGCAATGGGATTCAATTTCTGGTTCAGTGGCAAGCTACGGTCGTCGAGGGAGCAGGAAAACGAAAGTACTCGACGTTCCTCGCAACGCGAGGGGATAGCTGTGTCGCGAAAGTAAAACTGCTCGAGTTCTTCCCTCTTTGCACCGCTCGCTCTCAGACGAAGTTGTTGGAAGAGTCCTCTTCTCGGTACAAAAACCTCACCGATATCCACGGAGAATCGCAACCCCTGGCTGTCCTCCCTGCTCCTGAATACCTGTAGAGCCGCTCGCGAGTTAAGTGGTCGAGCATTTTGCGGCTCGTCATAATGAAGCATCACTTCGATTCGCTGGCGCGTACTCACACTACTCATCCAGCGATATCTATGAACGCGGACGAACGAACTCCTTTCTTCTACAGGTCGATTTTATTAATCACGATTGCCCTTCCAACGCTGAAAGCGGAAATTCTATATAGCACTATCTTTGTGTCAAGTACTGATTGAAAGTGCTCCGAGGATTTCACTTTAAGGGTACTAGGCAGCATTTCTTTTTCAATTAAGGGGTTAGACTACTGTAAAACGATCGAAAAATCGTATTTTTTTCACTTAAATGTTAGTTCGAAATCTTTAAAATGACATGTAAAAAGTTTGAAATATAAATATAGCTTACTTTTGGAGATAGGTACATAGCCGAACGCACACTCGAATGTCTGCGTTAGGAGGTACACTGTTTAGGAAAGACCATCAGTTCGGAGCCACCTTATGACATACATCTATATATATTTTCTGAATTTTATAATGGTTTTTAATGCTTTACAATATGTCAGAATCAAGTGTTAAACCGCAATTTAATCGGCTGAGTAGTTTCTCTACATTTTGCATCAGGAGATTACCTATTTTTCGGGCTGTCACAGTAGTATACCCTCTTAAGGGGTTAGGCCAGCTTTTTCAAAAAGCTTCTTTAATGATCCATCTGTAGCGTCATTTATAATGCATACTTTTGCCTAAACAAACAAGTTTCTTTAAACATTCTGATGTTAATAAACATTATGTCAAAGAGCAAGTCTCAGCTTCACTTTATTTCTTTGTAATTAATTGAAAAAGAAATGCTTCATTTTCGACAAAAACGACTGCCTACTTAGTACCCTTAAATGAAGAAAACTTAATAGAAACGCTTTCCTTGGTTCTTCTCGGTTGATTTCTATACAAGTGAAAAATTCTATACAAAAACACAACGTACTCGATAACCACCATCGTATCGTGCCATCTTAAAAAATCTCGACAATTCAAGTTTCCTCGATTTCCAATATTTTCCAACCACGAAATTCTTCACCGATCGTGTCTACTTTGCGTTCCCCTACCACCCCCCTTCGCTTATCAGAATCGGAGTGTCCATCCAGGTGATTAGTTCGCCGAAGGATCCGAGATGGTTGACCAGAGCCAAGAGCAGCCCCGCGATACCGGAGGTTCCTCAATGGTACCATAAATTCAGGATGACTCGGAGCGTGACGGTCGCCGTGGCGAGCGAGGGGATAAGAAAGAAGGGGGCACGCGAGGCAAGACGGCGCGAGAAGGACGGACGATCGGTTCCAGGAGGATGATAAATATTCGAGGCTATCGTCATACGCGCAACGGGGAAATACGGGAGGTGCGCGAAGTCGGCGTAGCACCGAGAGAAAAAGAGGATTTAGCACCTGAGGGGATACGCGGCATGATAAATGCGATATTCGGGGCCGTGCAAAGAGATCTCGGCAGCGGCGTCTTCTCGAAAGGCGGCGGAAGCACAAAAGGAAGCCGAAGGGGGACCGTGAAACGGGAGCAGCATCCCTTTTCCTCCTTCTCCTTCCTCCCCCTACCCCCCTCGGCCCCGCTGTCGCGTCGAAACTATTCTCACCGATATAATTGATAGCCGTCAGATTAAAAATCTATTTTGCCCCGAAATTCACCGGGCGCGACAAGATTTATTAAATGAAATTACTGTAATAAAGCATGGGCCGGCTACATTTACATCCGACTCT
This sequence comes from Andrena cerasifolii, assembly GCF_050908995.1. NCBI lineage: Eukaryota > Metazoa > Arthropoda > Insecta > Hymenoptera > Andrenidae > Andrena > Andrena cerasifolii. The sequence goes on along the minus strand of NC_135124.1, from coordinate 8,114,046 downwards.
CTTGTTTTTTCTACTCCCTCTCTCTCTCTCTCTCTCTCTCGCTCTCTCTCGCTCGCTCGCTTTCTCTTTCTCTCTCGTTGCCCCCGCATGGCGTAAATGTTTCTCAACTTGTAACGAGCGCGTCAGTTTCTTGATCTTTTTTATCCATTTTGGTTTTGTGTTTTGACCGGTCGCTTGCGGGATGAATGATTTCATCGGAAACGACGCTCGCTGCTCTTATTCGGCTGCGGTTAAGCGTTTGCCCGCGGTTTTTTGAAAGACGGCTTTTATTAAGCGAGCTCGATATTTATGAGGCTCTGTTGCATATTGCAAGATAATTGAATCGATAATTTCGAAAGGAGGATAGGTACTCAAAAACTAATTTCACAGGAAATGAAACAAGAGTTTAATGTTTCATAAGTTAATGTTAGAGTAATCAAACTCGGTTGTGTTATTCTTTGATTGTGGATCTTGTGTTCAGTGAAATTTCATTGATTTTAAAAATTATGAAGGTGGTCAAATTTCATTTCTTGTTATTTGGACTTATCCCATTTTCGAAATATTTTTTTGGGGGGGAGAGGGCCGAGAACGTCAATTATTGCGATTGCAGTTAGTAAGATCGCCTAAGGTCGCCTAACTTCGTTAGAAACGTCGGTCTCCCGAAGGTTAAGGGGAGGTTCCGGTCTAACAGTAGATTTTTTTTTATTTCATTTTTCGAACGTTCAACCTTTTAGGCATACGTGTTTGAAAGGATTTGTTGAAATTCGTAAAATTTCCGAAGTTATAGGCATTTGAGTAGCGCGTTTTTCTCGAAACTTTAAACGCGTTTTTCTCGAAACAGTGTTCTCAAAACGGTGGGACCTGTATCTCCAAAAGTTATTATCCGATTCGACTGAAACTTTTTTTATTGAGAAGAATATACTTCTGGCTAGGGGGGATACCAGAAAAAAATACAAAAATTTGAAAATTTATAATTTTCAAAGGCGTTGAAAGGACGAAAAATATAGGGGAAAAGTGATTTCAAACTTCAAGTGTCGTTATTTTCTTAAAAAATGTATTTTTTGCATTTTTCTGGTTTCCCACCTAGCCAGAAGTATATTCTTCAAAATAAAAAATGTTTCAGTCGAATCGGATAATAACTTTTGGAGATACAAGTCCCACCGATTTGGATACATTTTTTGACGCCTTGACTTTAACGACTCCCCAGTGCCGTCTGCAATGATTAATTATAAAACGAAAAATATATTCCTGTAGCTTAAGACATCTTTAATACAATGCAAAAAGTCCCATTAAATTAAATATAGTAGTTTTCCTTTAATTAATTCCTAAATATCACCTATTTTTAGGGGCTCTAGACCGGAACCTCCCCTTAAGCGGATCTGAGGTTCATCGCAATACCTACCCCTGCAAGGTGCTAAACACAGTGCCTGTAATAAAAGAATCAATGCAGCAGGTGCAACGAGCAACTTACGTTGTCCCCACTTGCCAGTCTTCGGATGAATGTAATTCGGATACAGCCCCTTCGGTTTCTCCAAATTCTTCAGCACCTTCCTCACGTTCTCGACCTTGCTCTTGAACACTGGATTGCCGGTGATGTCGCTGAGGTAGTTGAATTCGAGGTGCATCGTGCCGATTTCGGAGAGGATGCTGCACCCGTTGCTCGCCCAGCCGTAATTCTTGCTCCCCTGGAAATTCGAATGAAGTTTCGCCTGGATTAGTACACGAAGACGTTCCACCAGCGGATAAGTTCGCGGCGATGCCGAGCACGAGCGAATCGGACGGAACCAATTAAATGAAATAACATGGACGAGGTAACACTGTTTATATTATAGACGGACTTCATCTACTCTTCGCTGGCAAGACAAATATTAACCCTCGTCGTGAGAATTACTGGCACGGTCGAGGTAATAAAGAAAATTGCCGGCCTCCGCGCGAATGTAGATCGGACCTGTCTGAAAACTCGAGTGGGAATCTTTCAATTCCGCTACGGTTTCGGTGGGAAAATCGGGGGCTACGAAATAATCTTTCTTATTAGGGAAGATCGGTAGCAGGAAACCCGAATAATTCCATGCATAGTGTAGCGTTCAAGGGCTATGTATGTCTCTGTTCTTTGGATTTTGTTAAAGTCACGAAGATCTTCGAGTTTCGTTTGATTTGAATTTATTGCAGGAGAGATTCGAAACGATTTTTGGAGGCATCGAGTTACCTTGTTTTGTACTTTGCTTTTTAGGGATGCGGGAGATTAGAAGTTAAAAGAATATTAACCCTTTGGTGACACTCTGGGTGTGAGCCACCCATAAACTGATTTTGACGCTCTGTACCTTCTATATGCAAAATAAATACCTTCTTTCCAAAGCCCACGTACAAACTATTTTTTTTCTCAAAATAATATATCTGAACAACAACTCTGTAGATTTTTAGCTTCTAACATTGAAATCTGTAAATGTTACAATGTTTTGAAGATTTTTTTCGTGTTTTCTCGATATATGGTAATCTAGAATTTTTTTTCCAAAGACTGTGATAAAATGTTAGTCAAAAATTTATTGGAATACATTCTGGAGACCTTGAAATTGACCCATGATTTTTTTCATAACGATTGAATTCTTTAGATGAGAATGGCAATCGTTCAAAAATTGCTCTGGGTGTGAGCCACCCAGGTATGTCAAAGTTGATCGAAGAAGGAGGTGTGTCAACGAAGGGTTAAATGAGAGGAGGATATTTGTTAGATATAATTGGAGAGGAAACGAGTGAGAGGAGAAACATATGTAAAAAGGATAGAGGGAGGATAAACTTACAATTAAAATAGGTATAAATGAGTGTAGGAGGGCCAGCGGGAAAATAATAAAAGGACACAGTACTGGTAACGATTGGTTTTATTCTCCAGTGACTCCGTCACTGGTCCAGATGCGACAGCCTTAACCCTAAGCATTCACGCTCTTATATCTACTTCACGCACACACACATTCATTCCTAAACATGGGCTTCACGCCGCTATCGCCTGCAAGGGCCCGCCTGTCCGGGGCGCCTGTGTGGCATCACCCGACCCAGCCGGTTCAATGCTTACATGAGTAAGTAGTAAAATAGCGAAAAGAACGTTTTAAATAGTAATAAATTAGTAATAAATATTAGGTACACTAGAATATGTTGAAAGATGGCCGAGGAGAATTGTTAACCGTAAGGAAATAATAAAAATATACCATAGTTGTACGTACTCTTCCCATTTTTCCAGTAACAATAATCTGTTAATAATTAGTCACCCTTAATTCCTTCTTATTCTGGCGTCAAATCCAGAGCCAGATATCGAATTTTAATCAAACACCGTCTTCTTTATCCCCTTACATCTTCAGCTGGAGATTCTTTTTCAATATTCTAACATTATATATTATTCCTCACTTTATATATTTTTAATCATTTCGAAACGTTTTTTATCCAAATCAAAAGTGCAGCATGATGCAGTAATACTCATCTAAAACATCTAATCTGAAACCCATTCTTCTCAAATCTGTTTCTATGAATATGTCGACAAAAAATCAAAAAGCAAATGTAATTTCAGCACACATTTAATATAGGTGCTACAGAATTTAATAAAGGTACTACAGAAGCGTAAATTCATCCGTCAAGCGTCCCGCCGTGGGAAACAAAACAATTTCGATCGGATTTCCATCCACATCGCCGAACTTCCGAAGTCGAATTCGCGTCGCACAGTTTACAAAGTGGAAACAACTGTCAGAGCAGACGTTCGCGTCGTTCGCCATCTAAAAATTGCACCGAAAGAAGAAACAAGGGCCTAACGCAACAAAAAAACGGTGAAACAATGGTAGAACGGCCAGAACCAACAGTAGGGAAAGCATATGTTCCTAAACAAACAGATTGAAACAGTAAAAAGAATGAGATTATAAAACCAATATCGCGATCTTTTCAATAGCTTCTATTTGAAACATGGACCGCGGAACTTTTTTTAAAAATGTTCTGATATTATAAGTCCCCATAAGAACTGATAAAGTAAAAATTCTTGAAAATAAAAGTTCTAGTTGGAATGGAACTCATAAGATATAAAAATAAAAATGTAACAGGAACAGATATTTTGTTCATCAATATTAAAGTAGTTCTCAATTGTTGTAACAAACACTGAATACTATTCAATGAATAGTACTACAAGAATAATAAATAATTATTATTATAGTTAAATTGGTATTCTGAGTGTGTTATTTATTTGTAATATTTACCTACGCAGATAATTTCTACGTAAATATTATAGAATTTTTATGAACTTTGGTTCGTGTAAGTTATAAAAAAAATGTTATTTAAGTATTATTCTTGACAAGTTCTCTTTTCTGTTCAATACTTCTTATGTAACTATTAATTACTTATGTTATGATTTTCATACCTTTTATTAAATAAACACGAAGAATATGATATTATTTTGTTAAATAAAACTAGTACCTAACAGTTTAGTATTTTTCTTCACCTGATGGAATTTTTTTTAATAAATGTTCTGATATAACTGTTTCCATGGAACTTTTATTATATAGGTTCTAAAATATCTATTCCACCAGAACACTTTCTAAAGAAGTTCCTAAGGGTAACATTTCTTTCAATAAAAATTCCACAGGAACAGATATCTTCTTAAACGAAACATATAAGTTCTAACAGAATTTGTTTAAAATTAAGAGTTCCAGAACTTTTTTGATCCCTGCATTAAAGAAAGGGATGTAAGAAAGGGGTCAACAACTGCCGGAGTGGCGTGAAACAGAAACGTTATAACAAAAAAAGGAGAAACGAAAGAAGAGAGAATAAGCAAGGGGGTGAGTAAAAATTGCGTGGAAGAAGAGAGAAGAGGCGAGAGGAACGGAGAAAGGGAGACGGAGGGAGAGGAGATAGAAAAAGGGGCAAAGTGATCAGGTACCGCCTTTCGCGGCCTCATTATTCGTCCAATTAAGAATTTGCATATTAATCGCGGTCCGTCGCTTTGGTGGACGTGACTTGACGGAATCGTTTCAATTAAACCGGCGAATACAACGTCGTTCCGGTGTTTCTAATGTGGCGCGCAAAAACCACCGAGGTTACCGCCTCCTCCTCTGTGGATCTTTCCGGCTGCTTTTTCGCCGCTGCAGGCATACACACACACACACACACTGCCTACGAAAAGGAAAGAGAAGAATGAATTTACGGCGATATAAAAACCGGCGCCTTTTCATTTCCTCCTTTGAATGCGCACACGGGGTTGGGACTCGTGTGATTCGAATTTCTCTGTGCTTCTCTCTAAAGGATTCTCTGATAATGTTCGAGATATTTTAGATCCTTTGATGTTTCAAATAATTTATGTGAAATAATGTTTGAATCACGGATTCTATCAAGTACAGTAGAAGCTTCGTTTCTCGACTGCCGCACTGGGTGAGAAAGGGTGACCTAAAAATCAGGGGATTTTTTGCTGTTTTTTGGAACTGAATTTTCTGCCAAATGATAGTACCTTGAGATGAGGCATCAATTACAACAAATTTTCAAGTTGAACCGGCAATTAGTTTCTGAGATATGGGAGGATAATTGTTACGAAACTTCATTAATTACGGGGCTGAACAAAAAAATAGATCAAGCTGAAATCACTTTAATAGGACCGGGCACTCAAATCGCTTGAAAATCAAGGATTTCTTGCGAATTGATTACAAGGAGATGATTACAAATTGTGACAAGTACTTTTGGGTAATGTTTATTAATACTATAAACTGTAAGAAAATATTTCTTGATAATATATACATATATACGACGGTGATACAGTCGTCTTTGCAGTAATTGCAAAAAAACCGAGGTTCGGATCGACTTGAAATTTTTACAGAATATGCAAAACATATTCCTTTCTGCACTGAGCCTTAACATTAAAGTGTAAAAACTCTAGTTTTCGAAATAAAAAAACAACCATCTGTGTACCCCGAAAATCGACATTATCGTAAAAATCGGTTTCTCCTAGTCGCTATTTTAATAATCGTGGTTCAATTCATTTTTCTGAAGTTCAGACCGAAATTACAGGTTCTAGGAAAAACATATTCCAGAGAAACTGTTGCATCTTTAATTTGAAGCTCAATATCAGTGCAAAACCAAAGATACAATTTCTAAAACACTGTATAACTAACCTCGTGTGGTGCCATTTCTAAAACAGATATGTATAAAAAAATAATTTATTTACCCTGCGTGATAGAAGCATTGCATAAAAGGAAAAGTCTGTGCTTGCTTTCATTTCCTTGTAATTAATTCGGAAAGAATACTTGATTTTCCAGCGATTTGACTGCCTAGTCCCCTTAAACCATTTTCAAAGGGTCTCTTTTTATTCCGACACAGGGCGATGCAGCCCCGTGCCACGGAATTTCCTTCGAACATCCACCCCTAATTGGCAGCCTAAAGCTCCCTCAACCCCTGCCTATCCTGTGAATATCCGAGCGCCTCGGAGCTCGTGCCGCGGTTACATCAGAAATAATTAACATTAAAACACGTTGGCGTTGGCGCGGGGCCGACGCGAAACCACGAAATCCCAGACTTACCCCGGTATGGAGATTGATGACGGAATGAGGAATTCCGGTTTCCGTCTGGAAAGCGGGCAACATCCGTTCGCCGAGTTGAGCCGCCTTATCCCGGAACATCACGTCCCCGGTGAGAGCGTAACAGGCCAGCAGGCTTCCCATGAAACGAATGTTCGTCTCGAAGAGGGATATCTCGGAGTTCTGGAAACAGAAAATGGGAAAAAATCCGCCCGTTAATGCATGCTCGTCTCTGCTACGCAGCGGAGGGTGGGTTAATTCGACTGGCTGGATTCCAGTGATAAAAATATGACAGGAGCGCAGGGACGTGGCTGTAATATAGTTGGACTGCCACGGAATATGGTGTCACGTTATTTTCACGCCTCTGGTTATTTGGGAATGGTCGTGTTTCTCTTCTGGGCAAGAGTAGTTGAGTGTGGGTAATACGCAGGGTGTAGTTTGCCACGGTTCTTATGATTTTTAGGGGACTTTGGGTGATGTAATGGAAAGCTCGAAGGGAGATTTTCTGTTTCGAGTGACAATCGAATGAGGATGATAGAAAGGGCAGAATCATATGTTATTCGAGTGAGTATCTGACAGTAAGTTAAAGTTGAAATGCTGAGTGCAAGTAACTTTAGTTTATGGTGAAAGTTTCCTGGTGACGGACACGATTTGGTTTAATATATTTATCCTGAAAAAAATCGAGCACCCTTCGCTTAGCTTCTAGTGCTACGGGCTATATTACTCGGTACAGTTGAGTGAGTCAACTCGGTGAGTACATAAGCTTTTATTTACAATTCTAAAACACCCTGTATGTATTTTATCGTAGTTTATCGAATCTTTGTTTGGATTCTATTTTATTAACGCAATCAAATATATAAATGCATTAATATGTAGTTCCCTGCAATAGCAAATATATCTGTCAGCTTCGTACGAACAATAAACCTGACGAAATATTACTGGGAAAAAAGCATTAGAAAAAGAAGGGAAAGTTGAGTTGCACTGTGCACCTGAGTCCTGGTGCTCGGAAGTGGTTTCATACGCGAAGCACCATGGATTTGCGAAGTCGGTTATTGTGATCGTTCTTTTTTGTGCTTCGTATATTTTTATCCTGTTTCCTGCACTAACTCACGTTTGCTTACATTTCGCAGTGTCTACTGCCATTTCTCCCAAACAGAGCGTCCACTATATTGGACAAACAGTTCTTTTCATTCCAGTTTCTGATTTAGTACCTGAGTTTATTGTTGAGAAACATGCATTTTCAGTTTACTCAATTTCTTAGAAAAATACGTTTAACTTTTTAGTACTTACAAAAGTTGCTGCATAAGTTCCATCCGAATTGTGGAAAGAGAGGTTAACCCGGTTCCACAATAATTAATAAATGATAAGAAGGATCGACATAAAATAAAATTCTGCGAGTTTAAAGATGCCTCTTTATATCCCAAAGGAGTTTACTCCAATATTAACAATAGTTCTTTTAAATAAAATTCACAAATATCATTTACTTTTCGGGGCTGTTACTTCAGAATCCTCGTTTAATCTCAAGATAAGGCATTAAAATTTCAGTACGTCTGCTTCTGGAGTTCTGGAAGATTTACAAGTCGGCCGTGGAACTTTTAGTATTCAGTAGAATCGCTCTACTTTAATTTGCCATCAACTAAAATGAATGTTACTCTCATTACTCTTCCTCTGGCCATTATTCTTCGCCAGTGACAATTTATAAAGCGTATCGCGATGTTGATAAGGAATTGTGCGAGACGCATTACATTACGGGAGATCTTCGAATCTCGCCTGCGTTTCCGCTACGCCTTTGTGGCAAAAGCGCGCCCGTCGTTAATAGCATACTTAACGCCCAAGCATTAAGTTTAATTACACCGAATACTCGATAATTTGTCTTCCCGCTATCTACCATCCCTTTGGTGGCTGCGCTACCTTGCAATTACATTCCCAGACACTCTTTACTCGACTACTATCTTCCGCAACGCTTCAGCGCAAATAATTTTTCCGCGGGAGGAAAACATAGTATTTACATTTATTTTTTCATTCATTTTCTTATCGTGTCGTGTATGGAAGAAAATTTTAGGGGCATGTAATAGTATTCAGTGAAATGGATAAAAAAGATTTAAGGGTCCATTCTATTTTGCCGGAATATTTGTTCAGGAACTATTGCAACTGTATTTCTTTGTGGATTTGGATTATAGGTGTTTCAATTTTTATTCATTAGTCATGATAATAATAATTTCTTTTGCCACCTGACAGCTTTATAGTATCTTAATTCCTTGGTTTAGATTTTTATTTACGGTGTTGTTTGTGGTGAATTTTTTTTTATAAAGCCGAAGCGTATATTTTTACAGAACTTTTTGCAATTAAGAGAGCAACATTTAAAGAACATTTGGTAATTTTTTTATAGAAAAATATTTACGTTCATAATAAAAATACAACGGCATCCAAGAAGTGTTTTTAAAAACGGTGAGCAAGATATCTAAAAAAACTACTGCACCAATATTTCTGAAATTTTGTAGGCTTATTTTTTATATAAAAATCTACTGATTGGCGGAGGGATTTTTTTCCATTCCATGGTTTCGATTTATCAACGAAAAACGATCATTAGTGATAACCATGAAGCCATTTTTCGTCGATACAATCGAAACTATACATTGAAAAAAATGCTTGCGTCATTCAGTCGATTTTTATATAAAAAATAAGCCCACAAAAATTCAGAAAGATTGGTGCAGTAGTATTTGAGTATTTAAATATTTTTCTACAAAAAAATTACCAAATGTACTTTAAATGTTGCTCATTTAAGTGCAAAAGTTCTGTAAAAATATAAGCTTCCACTTTGTCAAAAAAAATCGCCTCTTTTGGGCCTCCTGACTAGGTATAACCCTTTAAGAAGTATGCCGCGCAGTGACTTGAGACAATAATTTCAAAACCTGAGAGGAATGAGAGCAAGTCTCAGGATTTTTCACCGAATACTATAATATCTGAATACATCTGATCCAGTGTTTAATTGACCAATTTAGAGACGAATAATTAATAATTTTCCGTATCACATCGACTAACTCGTTCTTGCTTAATTTCAACGGATGTTGCATTTCCAAAACATCTACACTTATGAACAAATTTTCTAAATATCTTCCTGTGAAAGCGTTCACCCCCAGTCTTTTACGAGGCTGCTAAGTATCCGCGGTTCATTTCGTTGCTCTTCTATATAACTCACGCCTCTTTCAGGTTGTATTGCTCGGCAGCGCGCGCAATACTTGAATCAGCAAAGCCAAATTGGCCAATCGTCGGAACCGGATTAGTCAATCGGGCGGATCGATCGAATCCGGGGCAATTACAGCTAAATCGTCGACGCGGATAGTGAGCTTTATAGTAGCAACAAACTCAGTTAAAAGATCATTTCGTCTAATTGCTCGAATCCTGTTTGCATTTCACGCGCGAACTTTGTTCCGATGTGTTATATTACCGGAGAATCGTTAGCCGTGGAGTTATCGCGGTGGGAATTTCGTAATTACGTGAGCAGGCATCGCCGCGGGGATATACGACTACGCGATGGTGGAAAAAGGCCGATCCTAGTAGTGGGAAACTCTTCCTGGGACAATGCTTGTGCGAGGAAGCGTAGTCGCACGGGCACCATGAATTTCTGGTAGCGTTCCCCTGAGGAGGTAACGAAGAGACTGGCGTGCAATGATGGACTTACGAACGGGGAAAAAATGCACGGTCTTCCTCTTTTACCACGGCGCATGCTCGGCGTTACGCTCGGCAATGTATTCCCCTGGAAAAAGTAGGAACTAGCAGATGCATCTCAATTTGCAGGGGTATTTACTTTGGGTGGGTTCTTTAGAGATCGCCAAACAGGGAGAACTCGAGTGGGACGTAACTACGTATTTCTTTTAGAAATGTCTGCGACGCCAATCTTCTCCACGGATATTTTTAGTACTTACGCGAGCAGTAACAGTCTTTTTATTACTTCATCTGCTGCCATGTCCTTTACTACCTGGTTTTCATTTTTCTTCCATTTATTCGACGGTTAAACGTAAGGGGCTGTCATTGAAGCATACATGTACCAATCTGTACAGTAAATATTTTAGTTTAACTTCCTGAGTGTGTTTCGTCTCTGCTCCAATGCTTTCAGGGATTTGTTGCAGGTTATTAAAGGTTTCTCTTAATGGTGACAGTGTTTGTACATCTGGTAAAAGTGGAGGGAATTGTAGAGCGGTACCAACAGATTTGAAAGAACTGTAAACTGAGCTACGAGACATAAGAATAATATATGTTACGTGTTCTCTGTGAATGGTGAGAAATTAGATTCAGGAACTTTATAACCCGAAACGTATAAGATAGTGCTTGTTTAAGCTTGCTAAGAAACAATGCAACTTGATAACATGAGTAAGTTTGTGTAGGGGTTTAGTTTACGTCTACACGTACTCGTTACGATAGCATCGTTTCCCTGTGAAAGAACACCGGAGTGTAGTGCAGAAACGCAACTCCTTCCGCGAATAACGATGCCTCGCGATAAACTTGCGGGATTTAAAGTTCGCGGTATCTCGTATCCGGCTTTATACGAGGAGCGAGGGAGAGCAGATGTCTGGAAAAGTGGCGGAGATTCGGTGATTAAGGTCCCAGGATGTTTAATAAGCTAAGATTATTATTAGTTCGCGAAGTTACGAAGTTATCCTGTCCGACAAACTGTCTGCAGCTCGTCTGGTTTACATTCATCTAGTGTTCTCCTTTATCTCGAGCTTCATATCGTTGTTATCGCGGGGCGTAAAATTCAGAATGTTACGGGGCTAATATCTTTGGAACTGAGGGTGGCATGAACTTTACTGCGAGTGGGATTTTTATCATGCGATAAATCCCACCCTTTCCATGTGTAGATCATTTCAAGACTGTTTGGAATTTTTAAATGGCAACATGTGGATTTAAACGCACATGTTTGCAGCTTAATTCTTGACGAGTGAAATGCCTGTGCACTGTCAAGATCGCGACAAAGATTGTAGTGGAATAATTGTGGGCAAAGAGCTGAGAGGACGTTCCGTTTCTCCTTCAATACAAGTGTTGAAACCGACAAGTGGAAACGCCCTGTATTTGGTCAGACGTGTGCGTTGACAGACTTTCTGCTATGTTACACTTGGAATTGTGTTACCAAGTGTCGCTAATAAATTTCTTTTCTGAAATTCAAAGTACTATTCGAAATTTACTATTTCAAGGACTCCTAGTTTCTTTTCATAAACGTGGGTATTTAAACATGTATATTTAAATACCCTATCTAGTATCTCGGTGTCACAGTGTATTGTGATTTTATAGGAAAATTGTAGATGGTTTCATACGAATAATAAAAAATCTGTGTATAAATCTAGGATTTCGCAGGAGTGGCAATCAAGGGTTAATTCTTTTACTTTTAATACGTCATTTTACAAAAATTGAAGATTTCTGTTTCTTAAAAATAAAGCAGTGATTCAAGCTACTTAGATGCTTGAATGTTCCTTTGACTTCTTGTTACTATCCTCTATAAGTGAACGCGACGTCTCCTTACGTGAATGAGCCCTTAAAATTCCTCCTGTAGGCTACAATCAACAGAGTATAGATGCTAATTAGCAAGAACACGCAGATAGTATCGGCAACACACGAGGGGATAATAACGTGTTACACTTACAACAGGTAGATGTTTGTTATCTTCGTTTTTGAAGGGCAAAGCACGGCTAATTGACGTTTACGACGTGACTGCCTGATGGAACCTTCGGCAGCTGATTATTGTAAAAACACAGCGATTCGATTGTTCAAATTCGTTCAAACACTTACTACCCACATTTTTCGTTTATTTACCCATGCTAAAAATTCAATTTTACAATCCGATTCACAATATGTTAGAGTAAAGTTCCCCGAAGGATATGGAAGTGGCATTCGTTAGAACTGTAACCAGCTACTGTCAAAATTTCAAGTCAATTAATTCATCAGATTTCGAGAAATCTCAACAAATTTTTGCTCGTGCGAATCCACTTTAATGGAACGTAACTTCATGAAAAATTATTATTTTTTTTACAATATTTACTGTACTTTACAGAAATATGTATTATACAAAAAAGCATTACTGAATTAAAAAATTAACTGTAAAATTGACCGTACTTTTCGATCGAACAATGGTGATCAAAATTTGCGAATTCTAGGTGAATTAAGTTCGTTCGTATGAGAATCACTGCGTTCCATTTGTATCGGTGCACTTGGAGGCGTCAGAAGTGGCGTGATGGAACGAAATGTGCGTACGATGGTCATAAATAGCTTGCTGCAATTTGCCGCATCTCGGGCGGCGATGCAGCCGACAGGAAAATTGCAAAATACGACCGGCTCCACCTGTCGTAATCGCGGCAGTTTATCCTAATACGCGAGATGCTGTAGACAGAGGTGTGCTATCAAGGGGAAAGACGTAATCGGTCTTGTAACGAACACCGGCTCCCCTTCCATCATACCGATCGTCGAAACATTCAATTCGGTGATATACAGAGCTGTGCAAATCATTCCACTTAACACTAATATTTTCACGTTCCAGTTTCCTGCAGAAACACGAAGACTGTTAACTGGGCCATTTTTCCACTCACCTATATATTTAATTTATTTAAAAACGTGTATCTAAGAAACTTATCAAAAATCATTATTTCCTCGTAGCAGATGCTGCATATAACTTAACCCGTTAATCTATACATTGCTCGATCGATTGTGCTCCCTAGCTGGGTAGTGACAAATGGCAAAAGCCGAGTTGACAGGTATGAATATCTCTTAATGTTATTTCGGATATAAATGCAGAAAGATTCAATGACAGATAAACGAACATTTTACTCAAAATATATTATTAGTAAACAGGTGAATATTTATTTTATTCTATGTTCAATTATTTTTAACCACTATCTTAGGCATCCCAGGTGTTTACTCATAGTTTGCTCTAAGAAACCAAAATCCAACGTCCCAACCTACATTGAAAGTAGTACCTACTTCGAAGCTTCAGCTTCGAATAGATTCATTTCACTATCACATTGCAAAGTAAGCTACGCAAAGCTCACGTTCAGGTATCTTCCAAGAAGAGAGTCACCACCTCAAACAACAATTACATCACAGGAACACACTGGAGTGCCGCAGCATCACGCCATCTATCATCATATTATATAAACCAGACAACAAGATCGAAAGAAACAGCAGCAAAGTGTTAAACCATGAATACGGTGTATAATGAGACGCACGTTTGCGTAATGATCGGTAGAAAAGCGAGGAGGAAATGATAGGCTGACGCCGCTATCAGTTCCATAAGTACATATCAAGGATCGGTAGCTGGACGATCGGCCGCAGGATGTAATTATGGAGAATGAAGTAACCGTGCTTCTGCTACAAAGGAACCTCCGATTAGACCCAACGGAACAGGGGAACAACGTAGCGCCTGGTTGCCGGTCGCATCGTCTGGCCGCGGCTGGCGGAGGCCAAGGTGGTTGTAAGTATTTATAAATCGATCGAGGAAAGGGCGAAGAAAAAAGAATCTAAGGGCGGGCGCCTATATTACCAGGCTGATGCCTGGTTTACGAGGTCGTTAAGTTAAAGGGACTCTTGGGTCGCTCGCCTATCGGATGTTGCTCCGCGTTGATGCGCTTTCCGGTTCGGCAGGTGTGCCGGATTAACTCGTTTACTTAGGACCTAATAGCGCAGCCTTCTTATTAAACCTGTGACTTCGTTAAAAGGAGCAGCTACCTTCTTGGTGGCCTTTAACCCGATTTCCGCCCATGGGAACGCTCCTCTTTCAATTTCACGCCCCGCTAGACGATCCTTTTCTCCCGCCTCAGGTTCGCGTCGGCAAACCCCGGCGTGCTGCATTTTATTGGAAATATCAGGAGACTTTTATATTGTCCGTCCCCGTCTGGGGCGCGTGAGATTTAATTTATACATCGTCGGGTACGGAGGGGGTTAATTAACACCACCGAGAAATTAATTTCTTCGCTGTCCTCGTGATTGATCGTGGAATCAGCCTTCGCGGAGCGGCCTGCCTTTATTTTGGTAATTAAGGGACATGGCTTTGGTCGTTTGTTGCTGCAGCTTGAGGTAATGAAATGTGATCAGAATGTAGTCGAGGTTTTCTCGAGGATTATAGATCGGTGCTAAGGTTTGTTTTCTCACTGTTACGTGATGTTAGGCGTACGGAAATTACCTTTTTTACTAGGCCTACTTGCACTTTTACCAGACAGGTGGGACGAGATCGTAAATGGCCAAGGGAAATTTAATAAATAGTCTCAAAATCTCTCAGTCAATTAGGTACAAATTTAATGGCAGCCAACTGACTGTCAAACATACTTGGTATCTGTTTTTTTTTTTTAATTCCAGGTAAGTATATGTTTTCGAATCATATTTCTTATAAGATTGTTACATCATATCGTTTCAATTTACCTCATTTTCTTATTGGCCAATAGTTGCCGTGGGTTTGCAGAAAACACTTTATGCTTCTTTTCAGAGAACTTTTAATTAAAACGTCACGTTCGCGATTGCTTCGATAACAATTGACATTTCTATTTAACCAATCGCACAGAAACGATACTTTGATAATTCGCTTCGACAGCTGTCCACAAACTTCTAGCTTTTAAAAAGCACTTTTCTTCTCCTGGGAAACTGGAGAACAATACTGAGTGGCCGATAAATAATCTTCTTAATTCTTAAAAGACACATTTAGATATTTCTCTTGTCCGTTCATTAATTCTTTCCCAGTTTCTCTTTTCCTTTCTACAAACAGTATTGTCGCTCTTTTTAGACCACGATTAAAGATTAAAGGTTCCATTCAAATGGCTGTAAAATACTCAGCCAAGTGGTCCGCGCAAAATAGTTATCCTTTGATGACACACCACTTCAGTTATTAATGCAGCTTCCGTCTGCATCTCAATTAAACCGTCTAGGTTTCACGCTTCCATTTATTAAGAATATTTTTTCATTCTCTATTCTTCGTTACAAAACGGATTTGGGCAAACTGTTTTTAAACGAAAATAACGGATAAATATAAATGATAAATATTCCAAATACTGTTATCCCGGAAGTTCTCAAGTCTGCAGATGAAACATAAATTAAAATATATAAACAGATTGAATCACATTAAATGTATTTACGAAATGTTGCAATTCAATTATTTTCAACTCATTGTCAATCGAATATCCGACATCTATTTTGTCGATATTTTCCAAGATATAGTGCATTGTCAGATATGTATTATTGTGCACAAATTTTGAGAGCTACTCTTTCCCGAAATGTTCGTAATTATAATAGATAATATGATATGTTACCTCAAAGTCACGCTGCGTTATAGAGGCTTAAACACGTTCCACCAGCGTTCTAAATTCAGTTCAATCCAAAATCCCCAACATCCTCTAAGTTTGATATTCAAACTGACTGCTATCTACGATGGCGTCCACCTGTTCATCGCGGCGCTAACTAACGCCAGGTAAGTTTTAATGAAGACGTAGTAAGCCACATGGACGCATTGACACTTCGCTCGCATGTGCACGCGATGCGGACTGTTCCACCTACCGCGTTTCTTGCCAAACCAGCCATCGACTCTGTTTTGCATGAAAACCCCTCTGCCTGGTACTATCGATTCGTTCAAATTGAAATATCCGATACGGCTTGGGCTAAATGATTCTGAAGCTTCATCGAAAAACAGGAACAATTCTCGTGGATCTTATTGGCTTCAGATAGCAGCTTTCGCTGAATTTTAGAAAGCACGAGAGTGCAGGAGGATCTTTCCCTTTAAGCAGGCTTCTTTTAAAGTGGCTTCTTTGTAACGAGATTTTTCGTCCCAAGTGTAGAATTGGAATATTTCATGATAATGTAATGAGTATCGCGGTGTTTGGGGTGTTAGGGGAAGTAACTGATTGTTATTTCCAGCGACGTTATTCCCTGTTATTTTTCTATGTGTTTAGAATTAATTTAATTGGATTTGATGATTATAAGGAGTGATTTAACGATTTTTACAGAAAATAATTGAGTAACCTTTTGCGTACGAATCTCATTATTGCTTGGTACAGGTATCTACTGTTTAGTTCTACCTTTTCCCTTTCAAACGTATATGTACTTACTCCTATAACTGAACAATCTATAATTCGTATATAATACTCCTTTTTGTTCGAAATTTCTTGCACCTGTAAAACGCACGTATTACTT
The DNA here is from genome assembly GCF_050908995.1 of Andrena cerasifolii. NCBI lineage: Eukaryota > Metazoa > Arthropoda > Insecta > Hymenoptera > Andrenidae > Andrena > Andrena cerasifolii. The sequence continues at coordinate 8,097,376 of NC_135124.1, read as the reverse complement.
ATTAGCCACTTGGCTTTAATGATTACAATAAAATTCTAAGCAACAATTCTCTGTGACGTGGCGGCAATAGAAGGCTGGAAATTTGGAACTAGAACTCTGGCTCTCCAGCTGTGATAATCAGATATTTGCATGGGAATGCCCACAAGGAAAAACAAGGGAGACGTGCGAAAGGTAAGCCCGTTATCGCCGTCTCTTCTACTTTTTAATCTTCGCATTGCCGAGAATGCACGAGACCGTGAGCGACTTTACAGCAACGCGTTTAAGACTACTTCTTATGGCGCTGCTTGCAGTGCGATACACATTACAGAGCGTATAAAACCGAGATATCGCATTGTTCCTTCCAGTTTTAAGTGCATCACCGCCAAGTTACACCAACCACTTTTCATGCGTACGAGATACAGGATTTTCGCAATTCTGTGGGAGGTCAAAGTTACGTCCGATGGGTACTGAATTTTCTCTTTAACTCCGTTTTTTTTTTCTAACAGATACAGGGCCCCGCGAAACGAGATAGATAAAAAAATGATCGTGAATGTAAACCAGTTGTATTTATGATGAATATGTTAATAATATGTCGCTATTCGAATGAAAGGAAGGCAGAAGCAGCAAGAGGAATTTTTTTTATCTAGTTTCATACAAATGTTGTTGGATTCACTTTGTATTTCCGATGTTAATATTGTGCTTTGCGTGGGAGGGAGAGCTGAGAATATTTTTAAATAATCGAATTTATGCTGATGTTACGGTTAAGGATCGAATAGGTGAGATATTATCATAAAGATGTTTCAACGAACTGTCCGCAAGGTACAGTTGCATTACCATGTATGAATATTTCATAATATTAAAATAATAATATTTCAATATTTTTATATATTTCAAATGTCAGGGCCTTTTCGCACGAGAAACTTCTGTGGCTCACGACACGACTGGTATTTCCGGCATACGAAGTTGACAGAGGTAATCATGCTTTTAAACGATTTATTACATATATTAGTTTCAAAATTGTAGTACAAGAAAAGAATTACTTTTGTAGTTTTTAATGTACTTTATAAATCGTTTAACTTAAATAGTTTTTTATATATATCTTTTACAAAACAGATAAAACCAGAAAAGGAAATTTGTAAATACATAAAGCATACCAGTTGTCAGTTTCAAAAGTGTCGAAAATCGAAAACCATCGAGAATTTAAATAGCCCTGAAGTTTAGAAAAATTTCTTCCATCCAGGAATGGAAAAATTTAAAAACCAGTGACTACCCTTTCTGCTACTTGACAAGACACGAATTGTAAAATCTGGTGATTTTTGCGATTTGAAATATTTCCACCCAAAACGTCCCAACTGTCTCTTCAACGAATTTTTAGACCTCCAACGAACTTTTTATCAAATGTTAATAAAAGCACAGCGATATGTGTTAGCAAAACTATATAAACGTCCAATATTCTCTCATAAAATGGCACCATTGAAGTGCATCCCCTTAATTTTCAAGAAGACGCGATCGCACGGTTGCCATTCTCCGCGAGGACCGCCTTGGAACCGTTGTCATCGATTTCCAGCAGTCCCTTTCTCTCTCGTTTCGTTTATTCGACGCAGCCTTGCCGGCGAATCTTCCCCGTCGCCTTGCGACGTTCACGGACAGTAAAATGGAATTGTGATGATTATTACGCCCCCGTTTCTGCGCGCAGAAATGCGCCACATGAACGGGAATGGAGCGGAAAAAGAAAGGGTGGATGCAAGAGGCGGAGGAAATCAAGACGATGGCACCGTGAGGCCGTGGAGGGCTGCTTAAGGAGAATCACGGCGGGAGGGTGGATCAGGTGCCGGCTCGAGCTGAAATTGGTCCTTGGCCAATATTGCACTCCAGAATGCGCGGTCCAATGGCACCTTTACTATGAAATACGTGACGAGGCCCCTTAATGATTCATGGACACCAAGACGAAGAAAGTTCGACAGTTTTGAGGAGTCAATCGATAACGAGGCTGCGCGACGACTGTAAATGTCATCCATGACAATTCATTTGGGCCCATAAGACTTGCGAAGGACCACCACCCAACTGTTACACGCCGATTTTGATGAAACTCGGCATACAGATAGAGTACCTAAAAATATCAGACGTACAGTTATTTTTAGCGGCGAGCATTCGCGTTTAGGGGGTGAAATTACCCTTCAAACTTCGGGGTTGGAACACTGTTTAGCTGAGTAATTCTATAATGACTAGAAATAGAAAGAGTAACAGTTAGGTGACGTTATTTTGGACAAATAAAATTGTGAACGTAGCGTGAAGAATTTTGAAATGTAAATAATATGTGATATTTAATATTCATGCATCCCTGATCTTTTACAAATTCTAGGATTACTCTGTATTTTTCATTGCTTCACCACCTTTTTCTCTCCTGAAATATTACACACCTGTGTACTTTCTAATATGAAATATGAAACAAATTAAATTAAATAAACGAAGGCAGTTTCTTTCCTTACTTCATTTTCTCTTCAGCATCATATCCCCAACAAATATTTTATACTCAATTCAGTTTTACTCATTTACAGCTTCTATTTATATTTTTTACCCTGCGACATTTAGGAGTAAATATTTTTTCGAGTAGAATCGAGAAATCGATCAGCTCTTCCGTACGACTGAGGCATGCACTTGATGGTCCACGAAACGAAGCAAAAAGGTAACAGGAAGTAACGACATTTACAAGAGGGGTGTTAAGAGGATGTAACGCCAGGGGTAGACGAATTACGCGAATATGATTACCGAGAGAGATTGTTCACGGAACAGCTTGCAATTCGTACTGCGAAAACCACTCGCGTGTTTTCGAGCCACTTGTAAGAGCGTGCTACGACGGTTGTACAGCCTGGAGATAGTCACGGAAGCACTTTCGTGAGTAACAAGTTTCGACGCGCGTTTCGCATGCTCCACTTTTGCTCCCCCTTGCCAGACGCGATACTCTTTGTTTTCGAGGTGGAAGTGGTTTACAGGAAAATGAGCTCCGCGTCGTATCTCGACGCCCCATGCTTTTCACGTCGAAGAAGAGGCAGCGCACCTGGGGAGGCATCGAGCCTGTGGGTCACGGTGCCCGCTACGAGGACTCCGCTTCGCGAAATTAACTCCAATTAACGAGACAACGAGACGAATTGTATCTAATTCATCCGTTTGTCTTCGTGGAGGTGTTCGCAGAAACGGTCAATATTCATAGATATATTAGGAAATTAATTATTTGAGAGAGTATTGTTATGGAAAAATGTACGAAACAGAATGTTTTAGGTCGAAAGATAGACGTCCTCCAATTTTCCAACAGATCAGTTCAGATTCTATTTACACAACCTGCGTTTGAATAACTAGATATGTATGCAAACATCCCCTAATTTTCCACGAACTTTTAGGTCGTTTTAAAATACTCAGACGCAAAAATTTTTCTGAAATAGTTCGTGTCCTTCGACGAGTTTCTATTAAATGAATTTTGCTAAACTTGTAAAACAATTCTAAGGTCGCCAACGAATGCAGAGTGGTTATTCTATTTGCGTCTGATATTAATACAGTACTAGTATTTCAAGTTATAGAAGTTGACAGTCGTTTAGGCATTCACAGCCTAGGTACTTGCAATCTTCACTATCCGAGTCCCTTGGGTATAGACCGCATCCTTTTGAAAAAGTATTCCGACGTTTCGCCGCTATTGCGCCTGGCTTCATGAAGGGTTTGAGAATACAGCACTACCCACAGACGCCTGATGAAACCAGCAGCAATGCTGGCGAAACGTAGGGAGTCATTTTCCAAATGTCATGGCTTGCACCCGGTAGCCTGAAAGTGCGCTATCAACTGCAGGAACTCGGGTCGTGAAAGCTGCAAGGATCTCATTCAGCTATGCTAATACTCTGAATTTTCCCCAATTAGAGGGACACATCATCCTGTACAGTCGACAGTATCAATCCAACAGGGAACTCAATTACCATGGCAATGCTTTCCAAATTAACAAACTGTTCGCCTAATTGCATTTCGGCATGTGCGAAAGGGGCAAAGGAAGGATAATTTTGCGAGAGGAAAGGCAGAAATTGCTTTTCTGCTTCGAATCTGCGCGGCAGAAGATTCCAAGTTTGAGTTCTCTGTTTTTAAAATACACTACTGGTGGTGGAAGAGAAACTTCCATGCGGAGTAGGTGATTATGTTTCCATAGAAGATATTAATCGTAAGTGATGGATTGTGAGCTATAGTAGCAGAGGAGAACAACTATGGGATAGATCATACTGGAGAGATGAAGAAAGCTACTCGATCTTGAGCATGCCAATGAATATGTTCCTAGTATAGCAGACCTGTGCCTCAACAGGGGAGAAAATCGATGGCAATGTGAAGACTCTGTTAAAAAAAATCGAAGGCTACTCAAGAATCTACAAGCATAGGGATGGGAGAACAATAGATTAATAGATAGCCTTAGGTTAGGGAGTCCCTTAGAATTGAAGGTGCGATAAAATGTTGGGACGGCCGCTAATTTTATTCCTTTTGGTGTGCTAAGTAAGTATGATCATTCTGAACCCTGCCTCAAGAAACTTAATGTCACAATACACTGTGATCTTTTTTTATTTTATTTTGGTCCAGCTTTAGACAATAATCGTTACCTTGGAGCACAGGTTGCTGGAATGCATAAATATTTTATGCATAGATATTATTAATATAGTGTTAAGTATCAATATAAGTCCCATCACATATTTGCTTACATACAGGGTTACATATTAAAAAAACAGCTGTTTTCAGGAGCGTAGTTTCGTTCAAAACTTTGAGCCTCTTGAGGCAGGGTTTAGAGTTGCTTAATCGAGCTGAAATTTTTCGCACGTATTTGCCACGCCAACGGGAAATAATTTAGGAGGCGTCTCGGACCGAATTCCTAAATTAAAAAAAAAATTATTATAAGAGACACCCTACCTTATGTTCTTTTATTAAAAAATCTATGGCCACTGAAGAATCTACAAGCACAGAAAACAAAGGGTCTATCTATCCCAAAGAATCGAAGGCTCAAGAATTTGCGAGCACTGCAGCTGGCTAAAAGTCACCTGGCAAAGATTGGGACCGTCGCATCGATCGACTTCCTGGCTGGGATAAAAAGAGTCTGGTCAAGATACCGCGTATCGGACGCGCATAAGAACTCGGCTATGATTCCCTCTAACATACCATTAACTGTAAGAGCCGGCGATGCCTAGAATAATTCCGTTTCATGAACTTCAGCTCGCGATCGTCGTAACTTCGCGCCCGAGGCGATAATGCTCCCAAGGATGGTAGTCTGGGATGGGTGGTGGGATGAAGACATTATGCTTGCACTTTAGATAAGAGGCCCAGCTCGGTAGCACTTGGAAGGTGCTGGCGCACATATCCCTGTCTTAGTCGAGATCTATCTATACTCTAGGTTCTTTCTCGACCCCACTTTTATTTCTTTCCCATCGAGGCCTCTCGTAAACAGGCCTTGCTATTTCTTGCGATCGTTCAAGTCGATCTTAGTCGAGGGGCACGCTCGCTGATTACCGAGCAGACGCTTCACGCTTGGTTTGCCGCAAAATAGCTTCCCTGTTTCGCCGTTGAAGATCGTCGGTGGTTGACGCTCGAGTCGCTTGTAATCTCGAACCGCTCTGCGTTTTTCCTCCCCTTCGTGGTGGTTTCAGAGATATCCCTGCGACTGGACCATTTTCGAGCGCGTCTGACACGCCCAGCTCGGAAATCTTAACCGGAGGATTATTTGCTTTGCTTTTCTTCGAGGTTTGGGTAAACGATGTGTTCAGTGTAACTGTATAGTCGCGGGTGAGGGTGTTTAAGGGGAGGGATACGTGGCTTCCACGCGAGGGTTGTAAATATTTATCAAAATACAGAGTGTTTCGTAACATATGGTCCAACCGAAAGGGTTGCGATTCTAAATGAGAATATTAGAAAGCATTGTGAAATAAAATTTATTTCTTCGAGGCTTCTTTTTCGAGGAAATCGGTTTAGATAATTGGCCTGATACGCTTGTTCCAAAGAATATAGCATAATTTATTCATAAACGTGGGGCAGTTGTTTATAAAATGAATTCGTGTGCAGAAATAAATCGGAATTGTAGAATTAAATAACTTTTTTCGAATGGGACTTTGTGATTGAGATAATCAGTGTAAAGAAGGAACCATTTATTATTTTTAACCAGGTCAACGCTAATCTGAGAAAATTTTCAATATATTTTCGAAAATGAAACTTCCAACGAACAAATTTTATTCCACATTTGCTACTCGTCTTTTTATGTAGGATCGTTTTAATTTTTAAAGGGACAAAGAATTGGGGTTGTCGTTCTCTGATTCATAACAGTGATGATTGTAAAATATAAAGTAAAACTGATGTTAACACTTATTATTCCCACATATGTGTCAAAGTACACATTTTAATGATAGTATTTATCGAATATTATCTGTTTAATTAATGGAAAAGGGAATTTCGAATCGTATTCAATTTGTGAATTTAACGCGAATATTAAATTGGCAAGCGTACGTAGAATGTTATCCATTTGTTACAGATAATACAGAAATGTAATAGGATTCATTGAAAATACAAGGTGATTAATTTTTGGTATTAACAAGTAGAGTTCTATTTGCCTGGAATTAATTGTGAAAAATTAATCAAGGGTTGTAGCTCCGTTCAAGTGAATAACAGTGTATTAAAATTTTCCTCCTGTACACGTACAAGCTTGTAAATAACACAATACTACGGATTTTTCGAAAACAAAGGTAACGTTATAGTTTACAACCAACGATGTTCTTTTACAGGGTCAACATGTTACACATGCATAGCAGAACAAATAACCAGAAAATACGACACCGACGTTTGGACCATCTGAAATGAAGAAGTTCTGACTTTACTCGTCGCTCCTACTAAAATTCCCTTACATAATAATGTTATTTACCGTGAGGAATCCTTCATACGATATTATGATCAACCCTCCACCCACCATGAGCGCAGTCCTTTCCATACTTTTTTGCATAATGAATAACCACAATTTTTGCACACTCACGGACGCCTCGTACCAACATGTATTATTGTATCTAGTAAAGTCATTCAGTTGTAAATGCATGGTTTCTGTTGTATTCATAGCAATTTGGTTAGACTGAATCTCAAAAAATGTACGGACTCATGGAATGAGAAGAAAAGGATTACGCATTAGCTGAGAGGAGCTAAATGTAGAAAGTAAAGACACTGATCTACAGAAAAATGAGTATATGTATATAGAAACTGATGTGCAATTGTTAATGAAACATTAAGCTATTAGCAGAAAGTTAGTGTATAAAATGAAGGAAGAATATACTTAATTTCCTAGAATAAGTGTCTATTGTAATATCGCAAAATCTACTGACGTGTATTATGGTGGAGGCAATTTTTTAATTGTTAATGTAATTTCTTCACTCTGATATGCGACACGGAATCATGAATTGCTCAAGATTATTTTACGTAGAATTTTCTAATATTATAGAACGATAAGAAGCATGGCAGTGACCTCATGTCGAGAGAGATTGAAAAGTCCCTTGTCATTTTCGAACACTAAGACTTCGTATTCCAGACGCAGGCATTTAAAGCCTGGTAGCTTGAATGGAAGATTTATGATGGCCCATGGGAAGAAAAGTGTCACAGGCATCTCCCTAATAATAAATATGCTTCCTTTTTAACCTTCCCCTTTCCAATTACTCCTTCAGGGTTATCTGGACGGCGCGTGGGTGCTGCGTAGTTTAATAGATATACAAGACCAAGTTCTGCGAATTTTGGTACACAAGGAATCATTACAGTGAGTGCAAGTATGTGTTAAGACTTTTCCAACTCCCACATTTGACTTTTTCAAACGTGAATGAGGCACAGTAGAACTTGGATTTCCAAAGTTTAATTCCTTAACATATCATTCAAGTAAATTCGCCTTTTTTAAGTTACAATATTAGATTATAAGATAATGACACTTCACGAAGTGATGTTAAAAGAGAATAAGAATATTCCTTTTATTCTTTCCATCCGCCACTGTTTTAGAATACCAATGGGGCAGACGATATTTAAAACATCTGTCAAACGTGTGATTGTGTACCCTGTATCTGCAAAGTATATTTAACGAAGATTGTGTGTAAAGAAAACTTAAGAAAATAATGGTGCGATGACATAAGTGAACGTACACTGTCGGAAATACTGTAGGGTAAAGAGGTACTCACATATTATGAAACACATCAGAGCTAGAGTTTATTACTTCCTGCCCCATAAAATTGATAAAGAATAGGTAAATGAAGTAAAGGGTGCAGTGCACCACAGAGGCACTCAATTCTTCTATGTCGTTCACCAATAATATCGCCAGACGCAACTGATGCAAATATGAAAAATATGTCGCAAGTTCCTTGTGCATTATTAAATTGTGACATTGTAAAGTTCATAAGGTAATCAAGTATAGGCGGTATTAGTAAACCAACCGTTTAAAATTAATTATCCGAAAAGAATTAACAAGGAACATTACTCACACGAAAGAGGCCCATAGTCAGAGCAACTACTCCTATACCGCAAAAAGTAAAGTAAGGTATCCCGAAAACGGACATCGCTAAATCAGTGAACCTTCGAATATATAAAAATCGTAAATTGTACTGGATGTTTCAGGGGGGAATGTCGATATGGTGTCAGTAGATTCTACAGGTAATTCAATGTGAGTCAAGTTGTATTAATATGCATCCAATTCATGGAAGTTAATCAGATATACCTGCACATTCAGTTTTTTTTACCACTAAGAGATTTTATACACTCTTTTTCATGAATTCGAACTATATCAATGCAAAAAAATATCGAATTTTCTGATGCATTTTGGGTTACTGTATATTTAAGCAGATTTAGAAATCAAAACAGATCAAATTTCGAAAATTATTTGAAGTCGGGGAAATTTCTTCTTTCTCCTGAAAAATTTGAGTTTTGGCTAATACAGTGTTTTCTACAAGGGCTCTTCAAATGTGCATAATTAAAATTAATACAAGTGAATACTAACTTAATTGACCTTTTGTGTATATGCACGATGTCCACTATTCTCTTGTGAATTACTTCCCTTTTATCTTTAAGAGGCTGCTGTTGTGAACAATTCTCATTGAGCATACATAAACGGTAGCTATCGAACAAAAGGTTGTACTTATTTAACCGTGATTAATTGTCAACCCTTTCATTGTAGAGAACACAACTAACTGATATTCGGTGTGGATCGATTTTTCTTATAATTATGAGACAGATGGAAATATGGAAATTTCTTGTAATTATTAGACAAATCGAAATACAGAAAATCTACGTGGTAAAAGAAATTAAAAAGCTCTGTAATATTTTAAAATCTGCAGCTTTATTTTCAACATATAGGAAGATAAACAATTGAAGGCCAGTGCTATTATGGTGTAAGTGAAAACAAGAAGTGTTTCCAAAAATATTTATCATTTTCATATAATGAAGGTAAGTAAAAATTTAAGTAAGGCATTAATGAATTAAAATCTGTATTCTTTGCAATATTTTAGATTTGCATAAATCAAATTGCAAATTGCTATATTTTCGTATCAGAAATTTCCATGTTTCGACTTCGGGGCCTTCCATATAAAATTCATTCATCGCTTAAGTCTGAGATCATTCCAAATACAATATTCTTTCATTGTTCAATGGACATCGGTATAAACACGAAATTACTTGTCTGCAGACGTTGCTTGCACGCAATGATAGGATCGGCTAAAATTTCTGTGCGTTGATAGCAATGAAAGGGTTAAAAGCAGAAAGGTGTGAAATTTTCTGGCTGACCTGGTAACTCTAAATTGTCCACTAATGTGATAAGAGAAAAGCATCATGGTAGATTCAGTGCCCACGACTACAATGGCGCCGAGTATGGATACGATATCGATAGAGGACATGATGAAGTGATAGTATTTTTGCTCGTCAAGGAAAAATTCCACGTGGAATTGATGTATTTCAAGGGGTCGACTCTCGTTCAAGGGTGCAACAATATCGAGTATGTACGGTACGAAATGATTCGAAAGTACGACGACTGCCGTTAAACAAATGGTCACTGTAACAAGATTCATTGTCTTTATATCGTGAAATGTTTCGATATTATTTATAATACAGTAATGTCTCGCTACTAGCTCACTGGTCGGGGCTTGCCGACGATCTTCGAACGGGGTTTGGCACAGTTTCTGTTTACAGAAATTCGTACAAATTACCTCTCATTGTACGACGAGAAAAGGAAGGCTTCGCACGTAAAACTGCCGATCGAAAGAGGAAGGCTTGTGTTTAAAATCAGTGTTTAATGAAAACTGATTTTTTTTATAATTTTTCAACAGAGCAACGAGAAAGTATTACCGAAAAGATTATTCTTGTTTTTTTTATGAAAACCAGTTAAAACACGACATCGTTTGGGCAACTTTTTAAGTGATTAATTTGCAGAACTTACAAGTGAAAGTAAGTATATTTAAAAATATTCTGAATTCACTTCTTATGGGAATCATTTCTTATGAGAAAATCTCACGAATATGATAGGCATTCTCCCGCAGAGATACGAACAAGTATGGAGGTTCGTCAGTGTATCTAGTAACGAGGCACTACTGCATTATAATGTTGTAACAGGTATGTTCATCGCACTTCGATACTAGAATCGTTATGTGAATTCTTATTGGTAACGTAGCGCGTTAGATTTCATTATCTTTAGTGGCACCACTAGGATTTTTACACACTCCCAGCTCTATATTCGAATGAGTGAAATTAATGACTTTGCAATAGTTTGAGTGCACTCCTTACTTGCCAATCCCGTCGACAAGAATTTCGCTATTTCGGCATAATTCTTCATTATTTGGATCTCATGCTCGTTCTCCAGCATACTCCAGTCGCACTGGACATTGTCGAAAAGTACTTTCATCTAAGATCATAAGTAACAGAATATTAAAAGTCTGTCGAATCGAAGATTCCGAAGAGTCGCTTCTTCGCACCGAAATATGCACACCTGTCGTAGCATAATATATTTTCCACTCACTTTGTCCAGCTGCAGGTAGAAACTCAAGTACTTCAAGGCAAAGACTATCGTAACTATAAGATACGGAGTCATCTTCAAAAGAAGCCGCGAATCGCATTCGTGAGTGACACAAGTAGTCATCTAAAACCAACATTTCCTCTTTAAAACGCTTAATTAATCAAAGCAAGAAAGAGAAGTCGCATGACAAACAAAACAGGGCAGAAATAATTGAAATCGAAGGTTAATTAAGAACAAGACATAATGAAATAACAGATGTCCACACGTGTCAAATTTCTTCAGGCATTTCGAATAAATTGGTACAATGGCCTAATTGAAAATTTACTTTAAACAGCTTCAAAAGGGGACGACATAAAGTGTAGCGATGATATGTATCTAATAAAAAAAAAATATGTCAACTGTGCTTGGCCTTTCGCGTAGACACTTGGTGGTTCATTGGATATTCAACAATAAGGATATTGTAGCAATAGCTTCCCATCCAAAAGCCAAATTAAATGTACTGCACGAAATTCAAACGAAGCGAGGCGAAAAAATAATAGCGTGTTGAAACGCACCTTCAACGCGGTTCAACATTTCTAAATCACAAAATGCTCCGATTCTACCCACTGCGGTATATGGTCTTCCTTGAAACAAGTTTGAAGCCCGAAGCAATAAACAAAGTAGCGACTACACCACCTCTATTATTAAGTACGAGGTGAGGTGTACTATTATAAGTGTTACCCCAAAAGCCAAGCATCTGTAAAATATCTTTTGCACCTCTACCTACTTCCAATCATTGCACACTAAAATCGTAACGCGTGGTGTGGCCCTTCGTCAGATAAATATCTCGTTTACCTGAAGAGTGGTGCTGTTTATCAGAAGCACAGCAATTAAAAGCCTCCATGCCTGCATCAGCCACGTCGCTTTTTGATACGGCCATAGACCCACTACTTCCAACAACTTTTGACTGCTCTTGTAATACTGATATCCAGCAAAGTCCATTCTCGCACGAAGGTCGAAGTTCTTTTGCGCGGAGAAATCGCGAGAGACCTGCTACATGCATCACCCCCTTCCGAAATTCTTTATCGTTTATTCCGATGTTTTGCCTTCGAATTGCCAGCGCTACCTTGAGATGGAGGGTGATGGGGACGTGAATGACAGGTGTAGTAATTTAGCCACTATTTTCACCGTCGCCGGTGTTGGAAGGGTTATTCGTGCGATCGATATAATTGCAACTTTGTTTCAACGTCGGGGTGCATAAAATATGAAGTGCAGGCACTAAAGTGGCCTCTATATTTTTATTTCACGCCCTCGGCTCTTGCATATCTTTTTAGGGTAAAGCTTCAACGTAGGCGACGTTTTTCTGTTCCTAGAATCTCAAAGGGTATAATTTTCCTATGTCATTTTCATTTTCTTCCCTTTGCGATGAGCTCGTGCAACGCGGCCCCGATGGCGCTCGTTCATTCTTACTCCAGTTCTTGGGCAGTGCGACCGCGGATCCCTTGGACCGTGAACTTGTGTGCGCTTTTTGTGGCTGGGGGTAGAAGAAAGTCGATACGAGGAAATCACAATACTTTCTCGTTAGAAAATGGGGGGAAAGAAACTCGTTCTCTGACAGTTAAATATGTTCTTGTGTGCTACAGCGAGGGAAAGAAACAGGGCGAGCTTCTGTTTAAATGTTAGTACTGTCAAGTCGGTCGTTATTTCTCATCTGAGTCAGAATGGTAAGAAATTGTACATACGACACTGTGCTTTGAGTGGCAGAATTGTGGATTATTGTTACCGATTTTTTTAGTGCTTTAGTGCTTCTTGCAGATTTTTTTTTATAATTTCATACGTATATATTTCAAGTTTGCAGGTGAATTTGTAACATTATGATCTTTTAGCTTTCGTTATTTTGCGGTAACACGCGAAGCAATTTTATTATTTTGAATAATAAAATATATATTTGTAGACGAATTACAGTAGTTGTGATGAATGTTTATTATAGGTTTCTGGTGTGGAAATAGAAGTGTAGAAATGACTTTACTCACAGGGTCTCCAGCAGCTGTATGACTACAGCAAGTTATTGTTAATGCAAACTTCATGAAGTTTCTATAATATCCACTGGAAGTTACATTCTACTACGTTTACTACTCGGCTTTGCCCGAAATTTAAATTCTGATTTTATAGAAAAAATTTGTTTTTAGTTTTTTTGTGAAAATGGTTACATTCATCTGGATTAGTCAGACACAATGGGCTGAGGCAAATTTCGTGGTCCCAGAGTTTATCGTTCGAAAGTTTTTAGGCGACGGACAAACACATACACGTACAGAAGCTCTTTCTGCTTTATATATTAAGATAGTTTCTAGTAATGTTTATAATTTTTAGCATTAGTAGTACATGCTTCTACTCTCATCATCATGTTTAATTTCCTGTGTCTCTTCGTTTACATTACAGTAATTATTTCACATGCGCTTCAATTTCATTAATATGAAGGTTTTTACACTGACGTTGAGACTCTTTCAATTTAATTGTAAGTTAAGAATGGTAACCAAAAAACGAGTTCTTCTGTCTCCGAAAATTTTCACGACTAGTACAATATGTATGTATATTTTCTTCAATATCGAATTTGACGATTTTTAATATACATAGTGTGGAAAAATTATATTTTACAGTGGCCGAATGTCATCGAACGAACATTCTACATTTTTCATTAAGTTGTCGGTATGGTTCGGTGAGGAAATAAGGGAAGGAAAGACTTTTAGTTATCTAATTGTACTGTACATCAATACTATATTCCTGTATGGCGTTTTATGCACTGTTTTACCTCACGAGATGACGACGAATGGGTGAAGTCTTTATTCGATAGAATAAATTACCATGGAATACGAGAAGCATGTCCTTACGAACTAAAAACGTTGCTTTTAGTACGTTACCAGAGAGAACAAGATGATTCTGAATATTGTCTTGTATTTTACCAGTGAAAACCCCTGATGCGATGGGGTGAATAGATAATAAAAGGTAACACTTAAATCTTTTAAATTGTATCGCATGAAGAACAATAATAGCTTCTGCTCCATCACAGGTACTTTATACCACTCCGTACCGTATCTGTGAATATTGCGGATTACAATTATTTATAATATTACGCTCCATCCCACATGCATATTATAACGAGTAAATATATTATATAAGTACAATATACTTTTGCAGCAGGTGGAACCAATTTTAGATGTAAGTGAAGCGTATTTAACGCGGGATAAGTATGCGTGTACATAATGTTGTGCTATAGCATTTAAATATCTAAGCAAGTAACGAAGAAAGTACTTTGCGCATTTTGCTAAATAAAGCTTTACTTTTTCTTCGATGCAAAAAGTTGCTCTTGGATTCCTCGCCTAATTAAATGAATTTATAGTACTCACGCATCCTTGAAAATATGGGAACTGTGATCTATTACATCCTGTACAAGATGATTACCAATGAACGTGTAGCAGATAATACCAAAAGCAACGAACAGTGATATAAGCAAATCATCCATTTCAGTCATTACTGACAATGCTTTCAAAAACTACGACGAACAAGACTTTATCAATGTACAACGTTTGTTAACGTTATTTACCATTTACTTTGCAGATTTATAAAGGAGTATGTTGAAACAATTTATACTCACGAGAAAGATAGTAAGAATCAAGGAATTCATACCAAGCGCGATTAAAAGAACATACGACGTTGTGAAATTCTTCCTCATTAGATCGATATATCTTTAATAATAAACACTTATTAGTTCGAGATTGGTGTACAATTAAAAATAGACACTTGTCGTTCAGGAGTATATGTAATAAAATAGTTTTGAAAACGAACTGATTTTTCTAAAAGAAGCTTTAATGTTTCTTTGTATCGTTTTTACGAGTTCACTTCTTACTAACTTTATAACTCTTCTGTGCAAATTCACTATCGAAAGCACTTTTCTGTGAACTATGAAACTCCTTTCTGCAACAGAAACTCCTGGTACATTCGAAACAAACGTGTGCCCTAGACGGTAGCTGTAAGATAATGCGCAATAAGTCAAAAGCAAGGGAAAATTATATTTATAATGTGTCAGTGCGTTGATCGAGAGTAATACTATTGTACTTTTCATATGCTGCTTAATCAAACGATCACTTCATACATTTTTCATAAATTAAATCATAATAAGTACCGCAAATCAAGCGTAGCGAAATGTTGAATAAGTGTATTACTTATTCAGAGTGGTAATTTTGTATCCAGAGTAGAATGTATTTGGTGAGGAACTCGAAACTTTTGGAATAAACACAATCGACGTTGCGGTGACATCAATGCGTGACAGAAGGTGTTTCTTACAAGGGAACATTCACAACCCGGAAAATTCTGATTTTAATGAAACTTCTTGTGAATGTAGAGCATATTGCAGTATGTAAGGAGCAATTTTTCACTTTAGAGGGTGAAATCAGCCCTAAAATTGATCGTGGTCCTATTTTTAAATATAACTTCCTAACAGTGCGAGACAGAATAAAACTTGAAATATAAAAATAGTTCGATTTTTATTGTTCTATCACTTCACCAGAGGAAAGTTATATTTCAAAAAGAAAAACGAATCCTAGTAAAATCACCGTTCAGAGTGACTTTCCGCAGAAAAAAATTACTCCAACGTGCTACATTCACGAGAAGTTTCATTAGAATGAGAATTTTCGGGTTGGGAACGTTTCCTCGTTAGCAGATGGCCAGACTTTAGTTTACAGAACAATTGACTTGTTAAATCGTGAATTTCAACTGAAAATTGTACGTACACAGTTTTACTTCCTTTCGCAGTGTTATCTAAATAGATTTTCTTTGCATGGCATCATCGGGGAAAAAGAGGTGCATATTATACGGAGTGTTCAGCAACAGATGGTCGAAAATTAGGTGGATGATTCTAGTTGACAAAATAAGACGAAAATCAAGAGTAATGAAATTGTTGTGGAGGCTTCTTTTTTTAGTTATGTGGGTTTGAAAATTCGGTTCACAAACAATTCGGCGATCAGCGATTCGCGATGCATAGAGCTAAAAAACAAAGACGTGATTCAGGTGCTTCTGACCCGAATTTTTAAACATTAATAACTAGGAAACGAGGCTTCCGTTGCAATTTTGTTATTCTTGATTTTCGACTCGTTTTGTTACGTATAATTACCCATTTCATTTTCTACTATCTGTTGTCGCGCACTCGGTGTATCACTGATTATTTTTACACTTATTACGGTTTTCATGTTAGCTGACAGCCGTGCATCGTGCATTAATTCAGCTCACCTGATAATCTTATACAGTCCGCAAATATGTTGCATGATTGCCATGGTCAGTGTTTCAGTAGCGAGTAACACCGTCGAACCGAAAATGGCAACGGTGGTCGCATGCATGGCTATAGGGTAAAAGTATTTCTGCTGGTCGACGAAATATTCCAATTTGACTATCAGCTTCCGGGGACGAGAATAATTTAGCGGGATTAGAATGTCGAGGATCTGGTTTGAGAATTCACTAAATGTGACGATCAGCAGCAATGTGTAGATTATAACTGCAATCATATCGTTCGTAAAAATATCTGTTGCGTTCAAATGTGGCGCAATATAGGGCGAGCAAATAATACAAATACGAAAGTATTATGTGAAAATAATATAAATACTTCTGTTAATTTAACGTACGCATTCGTGAATTAAAAAATTATTAATACCTCCGATCAGAACGGGTATAAGTCAAAGTTTAGCTCAAGATTAACCCTTCGTTGACACTCTGGGTGTGAGCCACTCATAAGCTGATTTTGACGCTCTGTACTTTTTATATGTAAAATAAATACCTTTTTTTCCAAAGCTAACTTGCAAACTATTTTTTCTCTCAAAATATTATATCTGAACAATAACTCTGTAGATTTTTAGCTTCTAATATTGGAATTTGTAAAAGTTAAAATGTTCTGAAGATTTTCTTCGTGTTTTCTCGACACATGGTAATCTAGATTCTTTTTTACAAAAAATGTTATGAAACTTCAATCAAAAAACTATTGGAATACATTCTACAGACTTTAAAATTGTTCTGGGTGTGAGCAACCCAGGTATGTCAAAGTTGATCGAAAAAAGAGGTGTGTCAACGAAGGGTTAAACGGTTTCTTTTTGTGAATCGAAGTTAAAAATAAAAGTTTATTTCAACATAAATGTTATCAACTTTCACGCCCAGAATTTAACAGCTGATTTTACATAACATTTTAAATATTCTAGTCAATTCATCGGTGTCTTCCTGTGAACCTAATAATTCTGACTTATACTCGCTTGCCCGCCTATCGCAGAAATGTCAATGTAATTACAAGTTTTTTAACAGTCAAATGTGTCTTATAATTAAATAATTATGAAGAAGGACATACGAGTTAATTAGGTGAGTTCGAACGTCAATCATGTTGCATATAGTATTTGGTGGACAAGGAAAACTGGAACTTAAGATGCATGCTTTTCTTATAAAATAAAGTATACCGCTCTTAAGACAGACACGTGCTTCAAACGCATGCTTGTCACAGGTAACCACCTGTTGAGCACGTTCGATCGAGTACGTGTCATCGCACAGACCCACTTTACTCATACGTGTATGTAATTGCTGCAAATCTACTGAACTAAATTCACCATGCATGTTTTAAACCCAGAGATGGGCAAAATTTTTATTTAAATAAAATTTCGTATAACGAATAAAAGTGAAAAAAAATGATTCGTCATTCGTTTGTTAACGCGAGGTGACTTTATTCAACACATAACGAATAATTTTTTAACTTTTATTCCTTATTTGAAATTCTATGTAAATAAAAACTTTGACCATCTCTTAAGGTGCGTTTAGACCAAAGGAACAAATGCTGGTCTGCCCCCACTTCGACAAACTTCAAGTTTAAAGGAGGATTCGTTTATGTTCGGTAAAAAATTCGCCGAACATAAACGAATGCTCGTTTCATTTTATAAACAAATGCTGAATGTATGAAGAACGTTCAACAAATGTTCGGCTCATCTAATCTACACGAACATTCGCTCGTATACGACGTGAACATTGTTGGATTGTCATTTACACTGAATGAGCAGGAATTTTGTCGGAGTGGGGGGCAAACGAGCATTCAAGTTCCTTTGGTCTAAACGCACTTTTAGACTAAATGTATAAATGCTTGTAGGTATAATCTACAAGTGTCTATAGATTTCGAACGTCTCCCTTATTAGGTACAATCGATACTATTTATAGTCATGCACCTTAGGGTGACAGTAGAACCCCATAAAAAACAATCAATAATATCCTTTACTAGGTGCAATCGATACTATTTATAGTCATGCACCTTAGGGCGACAGTAGAACCCCATAAAAAACAATCAATAATATCCTTTACTAGGTGCAATCGATACTAGCTAGAGTCGTGTACCTTAGGGTGACAATAGAGCCCTATAAAAAACAATCAATAATACCCCTTAGTAGGTTGCAATCGATACAATCTAGAGTCGTGTACATTAGGAGGACAGTAAAGTCCTATAAAGAACAATCGATAATTTCCCTTTGTAGGTGCAATCGATACTATCTATAGTCGTGTGCCATAGAAGGGTACTAAAGCCCCATAAAATATATTCAATAATCTCCCTCAGTAGGTGCAATCAATACTATCTATAGTCGCGTGTCTTAGAATGACAGTAAAGCGTCATAAGAGAGCACATGCCCTGTATATTAGTTCAAAATGAAGGATTTTCATCGTACCACTGTTTAAACTTCCTTCTTGGATCACACTAAAAATTAGCTTACATGAATAGATCGTGGTCATCATCCTTGTAACCCTGGAGTATTCGTGAATTATTCGAAGCTCCTCTTCGTTCGTCAACGTGCTCCAGTCGTACACAATTCGGTCTAGAAGGTGTCTCACCTGTTCTCGTGAAACAGCAATGTATTTTCTTTAAGGATGTATTCATATTGCAGACTGGCTCCTACTAACAATAATCGTCACACAACTCACGCCGTTGGACTGGATGAGGAACGTTGTGTACTTCAGGATGAAACCGAATGAAACCGTCATGTACGAGAGATTTCGTAACAAAAATTGCAGGTTTATTTCCATCGTAAAGAGTGTCAATAACTGTAATCCGAAACGAAGCCGACGAATTACTCGCAGAGCTCTATAACTTCTTGCGTACAAAAAAGAAAAGAATTTAGACAACACGCGAGAAGAATTGCAATGCTGATGCATTTGTAGCTATTAAACTCAATAATTTTCCCCACGATTACGAATAATACTGTGCTCCGGTTTCAAGCGAAATATAATAACATTATTAAGAGTATCGTTACTGCGGACAAAGATTTTATTTCGATAAAAAAAGACGAAGGTACATGGGTGAATTGATTAGAACGATTCTAGGAATCGGAAGAAGACAATACCTGGACGGTTATGCCGGAAGATAATACTACGAAAGTGAAGAAGCACTGAACTTTCGAAAGCTTCGTGGTTTCATACGGCCAGAGGCCCACCACTGACAGTAAAATCCGATTGAGATCATAGTATCGACTACCAGCAAAGTCCATTCCTTTCAGAGAGCTTAACTCGTCAACGCGCAGAAGTAAACTGAAGAAGTCGTTGTTCCTTCTACCTTGTACCTGATCAAGTATTCACTCGATTTCTTTTGCCTTGACGATCCAAAAATAATGACGCGAAGTTTTCTCGGCGAGTGATGGACAGCAGCTACAACTTAAAAAATCGCTCGTGAGAAAGCGAAATATTTGAATAGTAGTAATAACAGGTTGCAACCCCTTATGGGGTTAAAGACAGTCTATACAGTGTATATACATTCGTAATATTGTCGTATATAATATTTTTGCCCCTCACATTTCTTGCGTTTCCCGCAATAGCTCTGGATTATTAAGTGACAGAGTTGCTGGCCAGGTGTTTGCACACTTTGAAAATAAGGTGTGCGAGGGGTAGTTGCCACGATTGCTACACTTCTGAATTTATTCAGTTTACATGTTTCACGTCGGAGGGAAGGTTTCAGAATTCTGTTCCTCTGATATCGACATCTCATTGCAACGTCTTCTGTTACTGATGATATTTGAGAAAGAGTGACTGTGATTGTTAGAGCTTGGTAGGCCTGTAGTATTTCGTACTATATAGGTCCTTAAAAGTAAGTAAAACTTATCATGCTATGGTTATTAGTTGTGTAATTTGTGTGTAGTTTGTAGGAAAATTATATCAATGAAACTCGTCATGTATAAGCGAAAGAAAGTGGCAACGTAGCAATGCAGATATTACGAGTCATGATAATAAATTAGATCAACAGTCTCGCGATATTTTTTAAAAGAATACTAGTTATCAAATATGTGGATATACGGTTGTGCCCTGTCAAGGGTGGATTGTGGCGTAGTGTTAGTGACTAGCGCTAGAAAGGATCGCCGGGCGCCTAGCTCTAGTACATACATTCGCAAGATTGCCTCACCATGAGGATTTTCGCTGCTGGAGGCGCGAGTTGCCTGGCTCGGTCTCTTCAATAGCGAAGAGCAATTCGTGGCAGGTTGTGCGAGTAAATGCTTGGACAAGCCTGCTCTAGAATCTGGGATCGTCCAAGCATTTACTCGCACGAGTAGCCGCGAATTGCTCTTCGCTCATCACGAGAGTGAGCCAGGCAACTCGCGTCCTCAAGAGCAAAAATCGCATGGTGGGGAAATATTGTGAAGTATAGTTGTAGAGACCCTTCTAGCTCTAGTCACTCACATTACGCCACTATCCCCACTCTTTTATGGCTGCCGCTCTTGCCTTCGCTCGCAACCACCCGCGCCTGCTCTTCGAAGAGCAGAACTTGGACAGGCCTGCTCTAGAGTAGTCTAGACGTAGGATTCTACGTGTCCTTTCCCCCTCTTTCATCGCGATAACTTAATATTTCTCAGTGTAATTCGTTAAAAACACTGAGGGACATTATGCTGTACATGATGAAGTTCTAATGATTTACTATGAAAAAATAAGGTGGCAAGAGAGAATCATCACGATTTTGTATTTTACTCGTTTGTCAGTCCCGCATTGCTATTATGTGCATACGTATACCACCCGCAGTTCATTTTCTCTTAGTTTCTTGTACAATTTGCCACATTTAATCTTTATCTTTTCTCTATTGAGTGGACAACCCTCGAAGAGTGAACATCACAAATTCTCTGCGCTAGTTCAGTGTGAAGTAAGGAACACTGTTCCTAAACTAAGAATTTCGTTTCTGTATTGTAAATATAACGCTGTTACATACTATAATGTTTCTTAACAATGCATAACGTCATTAAAGTGTGAGTCATACGAAATAAGAGCCAATTCTTTTTGGCAACTGTGAAATACGCCTGGAAGAAATTACCAGCAAGTAATAATGGTTTCCTACTTTTCTTATAATAATTTCTGCTAAACATTTGTCATAGTAGAAAGAAGTATACGAATTTTAAAAATGTTTATATACATATACAATATACATATTTACATATATACATATATACTAAGCATACATACTTTTCGGTAAACACATATAGCAGATTTTATCGAAAAAAATCAACTTTATGATTGAAATAATTCATCATGGAAGTAGATACACAGGTTTGTAGCATGATTTTCGTAAGCTAGTTGTGAAGGTACCGTGCATATTGGTTTAAAATCATGGAATAGTACTTTTACAGATGTAAATGTCATTTACTATGAGTATTATGTTAAATAATAGTCATCGTTCTCAGTGTAATTTTAGATGAACCACAGTCTTACTCACACGAAAGAGGACATTACGGTAAATATATTTCCACTTGGTAGTACAAACCAGTAATTGGATTGAACAAAATAAGCTATTGTTAAGCACTGTTTATTGGGTAACAATCCTAGGGACTGTTAATTTAACAATGTAGAATAATGGAAGTAACACATCTACATCAATTAGGTATTTCGTAATAATCTTTAAACTACTGTAGCCAAAACAACTGGTGTGCTTACTGCGTGGAGGACATTACCGTAAAATAAGATACTGATGTTCTCAAGAGCTGAAAAAGTATTTAAGTTTGCATCAGAAAGGAACTGCACGGAAGAATTAAATTAAAGTTGAACGTGATTAAGATGCTTCAAAGAAATATGTACCATCGAGAAACCTTCAAACGATGCGTTAAATACTAACAGCATGTTGAACTCGGGTGATTTAATGCTTCTCAACATAACGAGCATTAGTAATTTCTGAGTGGAAACTGGCATTTTATACCATTCCGTGTCGTATCTACGATTTTAATAAAAATATGGTTCATACACATTTTGCGTTCATTCCTTTGCGTGTACGAATGATTATAAAAAAAACTACGTTCATCCTGTTTTTACGGACAGGAAATTACGTTTACTTACACATCTGTGAAAATGTCGCCGCCGGAATCAATCATTTTCTGCGACACGAAATTTCCATAAAACATATAACCCATTTCAGAAATAACAAACATCATCGAAATCAGCGTATCTTCGATGTTATCTCCTTCAAGCGTTGACTGGGACAGCTGAAAAAGTGTACAGCTGGGATTCTCTGATATCGCGCATCCATATTCCCGTAAATGTGAATTACTTACGCTGAACAAATTAGTACTCAGAGACGTAACACCTAGGATAAGAAGAATAGAATACACTAATGTAACGGCCGACTTCACATCTTTGAGAAACCTTTAAAAATAAACAGCATCATTTGCACGAAATAAAGAACGTGAATGAGTATGTGTAACGCATCTTCAGGGCTGATTTTAAACATTTAAACGTAGGAAAACACGTTAAATAAATCTTGATCTAGAAACACGCCTACTTTCAACGAAAATTCCAGCTTATGAAATTCTGCAGAATTTTTCTCTACGGGTTTTCTGCTTAGAATCAACACTGAGCCGGTAGCGGTAATTTTTAATAACGCTCAACGTAGACTACTTCTATGGAATATACTGACGTGTGTGATCTCTCGTGCATCATTATAGACCTTGTCAGACTTTTTCCGCTGTTTCTATTAACAGTTTTCTCCGTAATATATAAGTCATTGATAGAATCAACAATTGCTACATTGATGCGGTAGCTGCAAATACCAATAATGTAATCGTTGCTTTTTACATGTAACAAAATTGTATGAAAGCACAATGATGGAGCAGTGAAAACTTGAGAAAGAAAGAAAGGGCTTTAAAATGTTAGGTCGATATCGATATTTATGGTAATTGTACTTTTAGAATGTAGCAATTATATCAATCTCAGTAATGGAAGTGTAGAGTATATGGTGTAGGTATACTGGTTCTAGGGGACTGTAAAGAAATCGAATCTTTTCCTCTATATTTTGTTAGTATAGAGCAGTGAGGGCCAGTTAGGTCATTAAGGGGGGATTGCGCGATGTTGGCCCGAAAAATAGGTAATTTTTTGTGAATTTTTGGTACAAAAACGGTTCGACAAATTAATTTGAGGTTTGGCAGGTTGTTTTATTGAATCTTGAACTATTGTTCTGAATTTTTGTGTGACAGTGAAAAAAAGACGTGGCAGATACAGAGTATTTTTTGTCAACGCCAGGGCCACCCGAGTATTTTTCAACGCTCCCTCTGTATCTGCCAAGTTTTTTTTTCGCTGTCACACAAAAATTCAGAACAATAATTCAAGATACAATAAAAATTCCTACCAAACTTGAAATTAATTTGTCGATCCGTTTTTGTACCAAAAATTCACAAAAAATTACCTATTTTTCAGCCCAACAAGGCGCAATCCTCCTTAAGGAGTCCGACTACCATGGTGTTTTCCAGTGCAGCGCGGAAGGGGATGTACAACGGCTATGGAAAACTGTAGGAGTATAAGTACTTAGTACTGTGCAGTGCAGGCTCGTACCCATAGGCTGAAATAACTGGCCCTCTTGGGAGGCCCAGTGACAGCGAACATTGGGGCCCCCAAGAATCCAGTAATTCAAGCCTATCCTGCGGGTATGAGCATGCACCGCACACTACTATAGTTTCCCCTGTCCGTTGCACACCCACATTATCGTTGACTCTCGAGCTCCCCTTCTGCGCGGCTCTGGGAAATATCATGGTGGTCGGGCTCCATAATGGCCCAACTGGCCCCCGCTGTAAAGTTAACAAAATTACCAGACCATGAACGAAATAGCATTAAAATACTGTGGTCAATATTCCACTTAACAGATGTTGGACGGGTGTGTCATGAACCCCCAACTTATTCCCTGTCGGCCTTTTGAAAAACCAAAGAACCAATATGGTATCTGTACATTGGCGAACCGATTATCTTTTACCTGACAAGCCTATACAAGCAAGCAGAGTGCATCATCCACATAAAAGTCAACGACTCAGTGGCTACATATACAGTGCCGCCTATTAAAATCGCCAAACCCTGATACACTGCGATTCGAAAGTAGTACTTCTGCTCGTCTATGAAGTACTCCGTTACTATCGGCGATTTATAAAGACGTGTTTCGTTCAACGGTAACACAATGTCCATAAGAGTGGACGAGAAGTGAAGTGCCATCGCGCCAAACGTCGACAAGTAAATGAATACTGCAACAGGCGTTTTGCGCAACCTCGTCAACATGTAAATCTTCAGTGTTTCGTCACGTGTGTAGCCCTCACCTGCAAAAAACATTGAGTAACGTTTTCCCATGTAAGCATGTTGTTTAATGATCTTTAGTTCCTCGTCATCGGCTGTCTTCCAATCCCTGTTTATGCCTTCCAAAAGTTCCCTAATCTGAATGTTTTATCAGTATTACGTTGTATCGGGCGAACGGTAGATCTAATTGTAAATATCAACTCACTACTTCAGTTTGACGTAAAAATAAAAAGTACTTTGCGAGAACGCCGGACGTCATAAATATGAACGACACATTCTTCAAAATATCCTGTTTCGTGGCCTTCCCGCTGGCGAACGGTGTCAACTGGAAAATGATGTCATTTAGCCGGGTTTGATGTTATTATACTATATTCGATGACCTCGAAGGATTCAGAAAAGAAGTGGGTAAACCGATTTTATTTTAATCAACGTATCCTGTACTTCCAAGTTATATCTACGTAAATTTTTCGTATCGTTCTACTCATGCTTTCAATGAACAAACCTGCAAATTTGTAGGTTCCTTAATAATATTACAGTACCATTTCGAATGATGTAGAATATTAATTTTACAGGGATTCGCACTAAATACACACTGAAATTAAATGAGCTACCGTAGTATTTGACAGTACTGCTTAGTAGATGCGGTTTAATAGAACTATACTAGAATACTGTTAAAAAATATTGAACTTTATAACTTGGAATATTGAAATTAGATCAAGCTTCAAGTAGAAAATCGACTAAACAATATTTACGCTAAGAAGCAGTAGATGGTATCATGAATAGATTCCATACGCAACTCATATAATTGTACCTGGACGACCACAAGGAGCATTATAATAATGATGTTCATCACATTCTGAAATAGCCGAAGTTTTTCACTCTTGTATGGCCAAAGTCCAATCACTGACAAAAGCGATATAGTAAAACTGTAGTGGTCTAACATTTCACGATGCATGCTATCGTAACATAAAAACACAACTGACTGCGGTACCCCTACGCCCGGCAACTTTCCCTCTCCCCTTTCCTTATTTCCTCATCTTCGATGTACATACAACTTGTCCCTTAATAATGGAACGCGGACCATAGGACGTAGAACGAATGACAGGACGTATACTTTAATAATTATGGGAATAAACCAAGACGAAGGTGTAACGTAACCGATTGGCCGGCAAGCCTACCATAGCGATTTCGCAATTATTGGAATAGCAGCAATTGTGGAAATTATAGGTTGTTTGAAAAAAAGAAATTTTGCCGCATTATTTTCCACCAATTTTTCGACTGAAATATTTACTTACAAGAGTTTATTCTCAGCCTGCCGTGGAATGCATTGTTAGTCGCACGGTTGATTACGGTGGGAACTACTGTATGGTGCATCGTTCTATTCGCCTGCGAGGGAGCACGTAACATAGTTGACTGTACTGAGGCGTGCACATTGTTCACAAGTGACGGACTTTCGTTAGTGAAAAATGTGAGTGACCAAGCGCTTTACAATTGATAAAAAAACCGCTACTATACTGATAAAAAATTGACTTGTTTAGTTTCATTATATCATTGTTTAGTTTCATTAAGAATTTTAAAAAATATACGGAAGTTAAAACGCAAATAAAAATATAGGCTGTTGGGAATGTTTATCGTCTGAATTGTCTTGACAAATATATACCTGTTATTACTTAGGAAATTAAATTAACAGAATCATAGTTGATTTCTGTATATGATTTCGTACCGCCGTATATAATAAAATAACAACTTCTATTAACTATTTAATAATCTAAAATACATCAGTTTGTAACTGTTGAGTCTTTCAACGAGATCGATGAAACTACCGTGAAGAAGGACATTGTTACTTTCACGATCTAGAACATAAATATGGACTTACTAGTTTTTTTTCCTATTGGATGCGCGTAAATGTTTAGTGCTAGGAGGCTATATACCAACAAATATCCTTCTAAAGATAATGCAAACACGTTGAACATTTGGAAAGAAAGAGGTATCGAGCATCTTAGCATCATGAACAACATTAGTTTTTGTACGGGTAACGGTGCTTCGTACCATTCTGTGTTGTACCTATAAAGTTGATTCAATACTATCAAATTAATAAAAAAAATTAAATTATGTATATACGTATGTATTATTCCAGAGATTAAATCGTCAATAGTTTTCACTTTAATACAAAATGATATACAGGGTGTCCCACTAAGGAGTGGACAGCGCGATATCTCTTAAAGTATTGTCGATAAAAATATAAAAAAAATAGGGAATTGCATGGTTCGAGGGGGCCCATTTATTAGCGCGAACGAATTTTGTTTTCGATTATTATTTTAAAAGATACGATGGTCAAGTTCGGTTTTTCAAATGGAACTATTTTTTTTGAAGACCTGAGTTGATAGTGCGTTCCAAGACAAATTCAATAAGCTTTAATGTATACACTTTATTTCCACTGGTTTTTAAGATATTGCGCTTGCAAATTTACTGATTTTCACTGCAAGAAACCCCTCTGGAATGGCAAAAACCGGGGGCGGTCTTACTGACGCCACGGGTGGCACTGCCTGTTGAAATGGATACTTACCTGCCAAAGGTCTACGCCAGAAATGGCAGGCCCAAAGGTTGGACAATTCTTTTCCGTCAGAAATGCTACTTAGGTAGGTACATCTGCGGTATCGAGAAGCGCATCGTTACTTTTATTTCGCACTTGCTTCTACGCTCGGATGGCCGGTTCTTTTGGGAGGGATGCAAGTTGGATTGGTTAGGTTAGGAGGAGTGAAAGTTGCTAGACTAAATTTCAACCATAGGGAGCAGATTGTGTCAAAAGAAAAGTATTGTCCAGCCTTTGGGCCTGCCATTTCTGGCGTAGACCTTTGGCAGGTAAGTATCCATTTCAAAAGGCAGTGCCACCCGTGGCGCCAGTAAGACCGCCCCCGGTTTTTGCCATTCCAGAGGGGTTTCTTGCAGTGAAAATCAGTAAATTTGCAAGCGCAATATCTTAAAAACCAGTGGAAATAAAGTGTATACATTAAAGCTTATTGAATTTGTCTTGGAACGCACTATCAACTCAGGTCTTCAAAAAAAAAATAGTTCCATTTGAAAAACCGAACTTGACCATCGTATCTTTTAAAATAATAATCGAAAACAAAATTCGTTCGCGCTAATAAATGGGCCCCCTCGAACCATGCAATTCCCTATTTTTTTTATATTTTTATCGACAATACTTTAAGAGATATCGCGCTGTCCACTCCTTAGTGGGACACCCTGTAGATGACGTGTACGTACAGTTGTACCAGAACACTTTTATGTGAATCTATGACTTGATCGAGTATATAACAGAAGTAAAACATGTAGCAGAAAGTTGCAATGGTACACATTCCAAACAGATATAGATCATCAATTTTATCATGGAAGAGTGCTTGAGATAGCTGAAAATATGAATAACCTCGTATCAAGTATAACTGTTGGTCCTTATTTTTTGTTACGGTTGTTCTCTACATTAAGCGTTAAACTTACAAGATATAAATTAGTAGTTTGTGACATCACTTCCAGAACAATAATACCAAAATATTTATACAGAAAATCGGATTTTAAACGATTCATGAATCTTTAACAATAATTCAGATTTTTAATGTTAAAAACATAATAAAACAATAATTTGTCATAACTGACAAATAAAGAGAATATTCAAGAGGGAAGATAATAATTCACGTTTGGAAATAGAAGTTGTCATCACGCAGTGTAATTATATGAACACATACTTCGTTGCTTTTATTTGCATGTTTACTGCATTCGCCAGAAACTTGGTCATCTCCATAGTCCTTTCAGTAATACAAATCTGCTGAGAGTTGCAGACAAATGCTTGTCTTATGCGATAACTACGCAGTATAAATGGATTGTGATAATCTTTAAGCAGCACTTATTTTATAGTACTATATACAGGGTGTCCCAGAATTGAGGGACAATCTGGAACACGCGATATCCTGATTGAAAAAGACATCGAAAAGTCCTTTACCGTTTCGGGATCCGAGGCTTCGTTCTCGAGATATTAACAGTTGAATATTAGCGGTCGAACTTCCAGGCCGAGCAGTTTAAAGCCGAAGCAGCTGAGCGCGGCGGAGTGACCCCTCGCACGCACGCACAGGAGGCACGCGTAGGTAGAGACCCACACACACAGAAGAGTCGATCCATTTTCACGGATTGAATCAGCACGGTCGGGTCTACTGGATGCCTGCGTGGGGTTGCTCCGCCGCGCTCAGCTGTTTCTGCTTTAAACTGCGCGGCCCGGAAATTCTACCGCTAATATTCAACTGTTAATATCTCGAGAACGAAGCCTCGGATCCCAAAACGGTAAAGGACTTTTCGATGTGTTTTTGCATCAGGATATTGCATGTTCCTGATTGTCCCGCAATTTTGGGATTATACGAAATAGACACTAAGAACATAAGAAAATTGTAATCATCGTCAATAATTCGAGGAGTAGACCAGTGGCAGTCAAATCCACTGTCGCACAGGGTCACAGAGAAGCGAGTACGGAGGTTTAGTGTAATTCAGTGATACCTTTTAATTTTTTTATGAAATGTCGCAAGATCGTGTGTCCATGTCGAGTGTAGTAAATTTCGATGCAAGTTTTCTGAAGCGGGTGACCCCGTGCGACATTGGCTTTGATTACCACTACTCTACCCTTCTCCTGACTTCATTCGCGTGCACTAGGCAGTTTGTCGGGTTTTAGGCGAGGTATACAGAATCTTTAAACGCTTATTATTCTAAGCCAAAGGCTCAACCGTAATTTCGTTATTCTTGATTTTTGTCTTATTTTGACGTCCCTGAAATTTTCTTCAACATGTAGCCCAGCATCTTGTATGTATGTATAATATGGAAATTATTATATGGACAAAACATGTTATTATAATTTTACTTGCAATGGAGATAACTCCTGGGAGTATAAACTGTGGATCACTGTATTTATAATGTATGAATTAGTATGTACCAATTTCTCATATAACGAAAGCAGATTTATCTTGATACTTATAATTCAAATAACAAAGACTAAATAATGTTTTTGATTGACTGAAAGTATTTAAAGGAAGAAAATATACACAAGAAATTAATATAATAATAAATTTTAAATTGTAACAATGCACATCGATTTTTCCTCACTTTAATAATTACTTCAATTAATCATTTAACCAAAAGTTATATTTTGATCACCTAACGATTGCAGAAAGACCAGCAACGTGTAAGATCCACATGGTAGTAATGCCATCTGTTGCTATAGCCAATACGCATCCAAGTACGCAAAAAAAATCAAAAATGAAAGCGTGGAAATAGTAATGCGTCTTTTGATCAATGAAAATTTCTATCCGAACAGGAATTTCATGTCGACGTGATTCGTTTAGTGGTATTATCCAGTCAAGCACATCAGCGGCGAAAGGACTTGTTGTAATAGTGAATAATGTTGCATATATGAACACTGCAAAATATATTATTCAGCCATTTGGTTGGAATTCGGTGCAACGACTTCTGCTGATACTGTTCCTTACGCGTAAGAATGATTACGTAAAATCTTCCTATTCTTGTATGTTCCTTCATTATATCCAATCCTCTTTCATTTTGTACATTGTTCCAATCGTATTTCACAATCTCCTGATACTGTTGAATCTATGTTTGCAATCAACTTGAAAAAAATTAATATTGCAACTAAGCGAGTACAATAAATTATGCCACTACGACTAACTGATCACATTAAAGAAAAATTTTCCTGGGGAAAATAGGTCAACTTCATTTAATCTTAATAATTATTCCTAGCACACATATATTTATATTTATATGAATAGAAAGAGTTAATAATGATATTAACTACACAGCCGTCATTTATTGCACTCTTATATTTAATGCAATTGATTAAAATCAGTCCAAAAACTTACAGTTTCCATTTGAAAATAAAATGTACAATACCTAAAAAGGAAGCAGCTTGCCACTCCTATATACGATAAGGATTTTATAATATCCATCGTAGTGTAATGTACTGTTATGAAGGGGGATATCTGCAAAAGTGCATTTAGTGGATAACTCGAGCACTGTTATAAATTATTAAGTTATTGAAAATAGATTGGCTAATATGTTGTGTTGATTATCATACCTGAACGATAATAGCTAAAACAAAGAAAAAGAAGTACGCCATAATTTGCACTTTCTTGATTATTGAAGAGTTATATGGCCACAGGCCAACAATGATAAGGTGAATTTCACAAAGTCTGTAGTAACGTTCTCTATCCCTATCCATCTGGATTAGTGGTTCGAGCACGACTGACTATAGACATATTATTCTACTAGCCTTCCCCTTCCTGTTTCACGACAATTCAACATTTCTCAGTAACATTCTCTCAAAAATCTGAGGGAATATGATGTTGCGCAGGAGGGTGGTTGACGGACACTATAATTTAAACGCGATCGATAAGAACTCGTAAATTCACGTTCTTATAGTTTGCAATGAAAAATAGTGTCGCCAGAGAGAAATATCACGACTACGTATTTTCTTTCTTTACATGCCCTCTAATACTATGACTAAATTTTTCTCTTATTTTTCAGTGCCAATAGTAGTCACTTTTATTATTTGGGCTTTTTTTGCAGGGGGAAATGGACGGAAGTATCTTGGCCGTGAAACAGGCTGCTTTTCTTTATTGAGTGCGCGACCCTCGAAGAGTGAACATCGCCGACTCCCTCTGATAGTGCATATACGGTGATCTGTGGAAGACTACACTTCGACTGGGAATTATCTTCCTTCGTTACAGGTAAAACATTGTCATACGTTTTAGTGGCCAAATGATAAATTTGAGAGTGCATATTCGTACGTGTGTAGGGAGAACGTGTGAGTATGGTCCCTTTACGGGTGAGCTTTAGTTACTTTATTGGTGATTATTATTTTTTAAATTTAACGCAGCTTATTTCCGGGGATAATTCGCCAAATTTCCGTTCGTAAATTTTTCTTCGCGGTTTTTAAACAAACTTATTCATTATCAGCAACAGTGTCGGTCGTTATTTTATTGAATTACGGATTTCTATCAGAATAACGAACTGCGACACTTTCCGTTCATTTCCTGTTACATCACCGTTTCGTGTGTTCGTTATTAACAAAATGAAATTTTCGTATTTCTTATCCTCTAATTTCAAATAATTATTATTTCCGATTTTAAAAAAAATCTGTTTATTCCTTTTTTTTTGTGTTATACATGATTTTCATCCATTTATCATCTTTATTCATTATTCACATGCTTCGATACATGCCGACTTGCTTGTTCGTAGTACAAGCGCAGTCGCCTACCGCGTAGCCAACGCTACCGCGGGAGGCTCGCGCTCTGATTGGTCGGGGTTTTTTGTTAATATCATTTGTTAATGTCATTTTTGTTAATCTATTCGCTAAGGAAAAAGTTGTTTGCAATCTCCCCAGGAATCACTCCTCTGAAGGAAAACAAACATTTTTTTGTTACACCCTGTATACATAGTTCTTTTCCAGGTAATAAAGGGGTAGTTTATTGAGTGCCGAGAGTGAATATTGGAGTGCAAATATTGAACTTTTAGAATTTAGGCACTGATTATATTAATGTATTTAACCGCATGGCATAGATTGTTATCATTACTTACACCTTTGTGTTTAATAATACTATTAGAGACCTACTAGCAACTTTATTTTATAATAATACTTGGAAGATTTTTAACGAAAATCATGCATGCATTCGAGTACAATACCTCTAATTCTTCTTGGAGTTCATTCCGCGAATAATTCATCCAATTCCCCCGAAAAATTGACGGTAGGTACTTACCTGAAACAAAAAGACCAATTGCATGTTTACAATATACTGCATATCCAATTCAATATAAACTTATATACGATATTAAACTATGTTTTCCTACTCCTTGTGAAACCAAAATCATGTTTTCACATTACAACTCTCTTGAAAACAGTTTTTTTTATCCTTTTATACAAATAAAAATATACTCGTACATTTTTTATCTTTTGCACGTGGTAGCGAATAAAACATTTTTCCTTCATTTTTTCGAAACCTTCTCCTTGTGATCGTACCTGAAATGAACTACATTTAGAGGCGTGACTTTTGGTGGCACAATACCTTCTGCAGCGAGTGAAATATTTTTAATTTTCACTTGAATATTGTTTACAATACAAAAAAACTCCATCGACGATTTGAATGCACCGTACAAATTTATTTAATTAGCCAACCTATTTTAAATATAGCAACGAGCATGGCATAGGACAAAACTTCGATCTTTATCTATATATCCTTTAACAACAATAAACGAAAAATTATTATTTAATAGACAAATCTCACAAATAAAAAAGAAATTGTCATTGGCCACCTCTCCCGTAGTGCCCGGGAAAAATGGTCATATGTATATTCAGGTTAACCAGTTGAGGGCATGACCTGATTATTACCGATTTTTACCAGTTTTCGTTCGTTTTCGTCTTCGACCGCTCAGGTCTTCTTTGGGCTTTTGTTGTAAGTCTTTTAATTCACACGTATGACAAACAGCGTGAAATTCCGTGCAATTTTCGTGAATCCAATAAACACATGCGCTAGCTTTAATTTTAAAGTGGATTTATATGTTTTTAACAACGTTCTGTTTCAACGATCTGGACTGAGAATGATGCTTTTGAGCGATACTTTGTACCCACGTATAGGCCACGCAATCAGACATTTCTTTCTAAGAAATACTTTCATTGGCCATCTCCCCCAGAATTACCCTAACCAATCCTATCGTAGCGGTAACTACAGTAAGACTGAGGTCTATCTAGACCAGTACTTAGATTAAGGAGGAACAACACCTTGAAGCCCGGAAAAAAGTGCAATATTTTTTAATTTTATGTTAGATATCCATACTTCGTAAGAAAGTCATTGATATGGGGTTTAAATGTGCATGTAGTGGACAGTACTTTCGAACACGATCTGATAGTTTCCCACTTTATTCACGTCGCGTTCATCTGCGAAAAAAAAGCAGAGCATTTTTTAATCTATATTAATATAATTACAGTTAAGCATACGAAAATTGAAAATAAATTATTTTTACTAGTTTTTCCACCCTAAAATATATTGATATTTTCCTTAAAGTGACTCGAAATGTTAGAACTATCCCTTTTTTGCTCCGCCATTTCTTAAAAAATTATTGTAATTCAATTTGTATTGCTTACAATTAGTGAATGCGGTCTAATGAAACTATTGTATAGTGGGATACTTGCGAAAAGAATCATTAAATTTTCTGACTTCAAATATTGTAATTCGAATAAGCTTTAGATAGAAACTCGACTAAATAATGCGGGTGATTAGAAGCAGTAGCTTGGTATAACGAATAGATTTAAAATGCAACTGGTACAGTTGTACCTGGACGAACGTAGATATCGTTAAAATAAAACTGACCACCACATTCTGAAGTAGTCAAAGCCTTTCCCTCTGATATGGCCAAAGTCCAAGCGTCGACAAGAAAAATATAGTAAGCCTGTAGTAATCCAACATTTCACGATCCATACAGCTGCACCGTCGAAAGTCAACTGACCGCAGTATCTCTAATTCTCTACATTCTGTCACCTTCCGTCTCCCTTTCCTTACTTCCATATCTACTGCGTAAATTTTTTCTCTTAATGGCGAAACACACACCAAAAGGGGTAGAATGATTGACAGGATGTGTAATTTAAAAATTGTGGAAATAAATTGGGACGAAGGTACAACATGCCCCATTGATCGATAAGGCTATACATAACATGGAGTATGTGATTATCATCAATTTTGAATGCTATAGGTTGCCTGAGCAAAATAAATTTCTCTCCACTAGTTTTTTACCCCTTTCTTGACAGAAATATTTCTTTACACAAATTTCTCTTCATTCTTGTTGCCGATGGGGCACAGTGCACAGTGTCGTTCGCAGGGGTGGCTATGCTAGAGACTATTACTGTGTGATGCATATTCTGCTTGTGATTCTGGAAGATAGTGTTTAACGTAGTTAACTCTACTTCTGATGTATCGACACCGATTAGCATAGACTGTCGTTAGAAAAAAAGATAAGTGACTAATAGCTTTATAATTAATTTACTGCATCGACTAAAAATTGGAAAGTACACGTGTTCTGTATTTTCTATGTCCGAATGCGTGATAAAATGTACACCACTTAACCTTCTTTAATTTCTGTAAGGATTTGGAATGATAAAAGATCTGATGATTTCTTATGAGAATGTCGAGTATTATACACATGTAGATAATGAAATATTATATATATTTGACTACTTAACATGCCAAACTACATGAGCTTGTAACTATTTAGTTTTCTAACGAGACTGACCAAATTACCGTGAAGTAGGACATTGTTCGCGTCACGATCTAGAAAACAAATATAGATTTACTAGTTTTATGGTGATTGAATGTGCGTGTATGTGTTCAGTGCTTTCTAGCAAGCTACGTACCAACGAAAATCCTTCTAAGGATATAGGAAACATGTTGAACATGTTTGAAGAAATAGGTATTGAACATCTTAGCATCATGAACAATATTAGTTTTTGTACGGGTGACGGTGCTTCGTACCATTTTGTGTTGCATCTACGAAGTCGGTTCAGTACTATTAAACTGATAAATGACTAAAATTGTTTGCGCATGTAATACCCAAGAAATTAAATCGTCAAATGCCTGGCATCTTATAGTAATACAGAAAGTTGAATGACAATTACGACCAAAGATTGTTGTCATTGTTTTACGGACTACACTTTAAACAAAATGATGGGAACGGGGTGTACGTACAGTTCTACGAAAATACTTTTATGTGAATCCATAATTTGTTCGAATATATAAATAAGGTAAAATATATAGATATATTCCCCAAAGACACACATTCCATATAGCAATATATCATCAATTTTGTTAAGTAAGATTGCCTCACACATCTGAAAATATAAAATATATAATCATAGTTCATTGTTTTCAGTCACAAGTCTGTAAATTGATTGTCAAACTTACAAGAAATAAATTAATAGTTTGTATTACCACTCCAATAATAAGGAGAATAAAGTATGTTGACAAAAAATTGTGCTTTATACGGTCGACAAATCTTTAACAATAAATTCAGACTGCAGTTGTTAAAAGACATAGCCAAACAATAATTTATCGTAATTGACAAATAATGGTAGTATTCAACAGGGCACACGTTTAAAAGTGTAGAAGTTGTCATCACACGGTGTAATGGCATGACCACGTACTTTGTTGCTTTTATGTGCATGTCTACTGCATTTGCCAGAAGCTTGGACATCTGGATACTCCTTTCAGAAATATGAATCTGCCGGGAATTGCAGGCAAATGCTTCCCTTACGCGATAACTACGCAGTAAATAATTGGATTATGATAATCTTTGATCAGCCGTAATTATATAGTACTACATATATACAGGTACAATGCGAGTAGAAATAATAATAAATTATAAGGTATATGTATATCAATGCAACACTAGGAACATAAGAAAATCGTACGAAATATTAATCTTTGATAACGATCACATAGATGCAGTGAGCCTCGGTTATATTTTCGGTAGCCGAATCCCCTCATGAAACTATAACCGTGATGGGCAATGTCTCATTGTTTTACGCCTGGCTTAGTCTCCACTCAAATCATGTGACGAGAACAGTCAATAGTATACAATGAGAACGGGGGTGTCATCGTGAGAGCAAGCACTCACGAGTAAGGAGGGAACCACATTCGGTGTTGCGCACCGATTTTGATGAAACTTCGTAGAACGGTAGAGCATTGACAAATATTCGGCACCTGTTCGGCCGTAACTCTAGTCATCTAATAGTTTACGAGATATTTAACAATAAAAGTTGTACTTGTCCACTGCACTTTGATGTGACAGTGAATTTGGGACAGATAAGGAAGTATATATTAATTGATATAATAAACCACGATAACCACGATATTTATGTTTCAAATAAGTAATAGCAAATAGTATTTTCGACCGATTCATATTCGTGCAATGCACTGTACTTTTTCATGACTCTAATGCTTGTTAAAAACGAACGGAATGTCATGTTTTGTTTACCTAGCAATTGCGAAAAGACCACAACAGTGTAGTAACCACATTGTCATAATTGCGTCTGTAGCCACAGTCAATAAGCCGCAAATTAACACTATCGAATCGAGAATGGAAACACATAAATAATAATGCATCTCTTGATCAATGAACATTTCCATTCGCGCTGGAAGTTCATGTGGACGTGATTCGTTCAGTGGTATTATCCAGTCAAGCACATCAGCGGCAAAAGGACATGTTAGCATTGTGAAGAATATTACATACAGGAACACTGCAAAATATATTACAACTTTTACTATTTCTGTTTCACAGTCATTTCTTCGAAACTCGGTGCAACACATAGACTTCTGCTGATACTGTTCCTTACGCGCAAGAATCATTACGTAAAACCTTCCCATTCTTGTATGTTCCTTCATTATATCCAATTCTCTTTCATTTCGTACATCGTTCCAATCGTATTTCACAATCTCCAGATACTGTTGAATCTATGTTTGCAAACAACTTGAAAAAAATTAATATTGCAACTAAGCGAGTACAATAAACTATGCCACTTAACTGACCACACTAAAGAAAATGTTTTCTGGGAAAAAGATCCACTTGATCTAGTGTGAATATTCATTACGAGCACATTTACGTAAACATGATGAGATAATAATAATATTAAATATAACGCGATTATTTATTGCACTCTCAGATTTAACGCGATTAATTAAAATCTGCCATGGCACTTACAGTTTCCATTTGATAAATAAATGTGATATACTTAAACAGGCAGGCCATACCCAATCCTATGTGAGATGAGCACTTTATAATATACATCAGAGTGTAATGCTCACCTATAAAAGGGAATAGCTGAAAAGTGAAATTAATGTACAAAGCATTCGTTGTCAAAGATTATGATTTACAATTAAATATTGTGTCGCGAAAGTTTTTGAAACTGGGATGACAGAAATGTGTTAATTGTCGTACCTGAAAGACAATACCGGAAACAATGGCGACGCAGCAAACGATAATTTGCACTTTTGTGATTGCGGAAGTGTTGTATGGCCAAAGGCCAACTAGGATTAAATGAATTTTGCTTAGTTTGTAATAACGTTCCCAAGCCTGATCCATCTGGATCTGTGGTTCAAGCACGACTGACTATAGACAAACTATTCTACTAGCACCCCCCTTCCTGCTTTACGATGCTTTAACATTTCTTGGTAACATTCCCTCAAAAATCTGAGGGAATATGATGTTGCGCAGGAGGGTGGTTGACGGACACTATAATTTAAACGCGATCGATAAGAGCACGTAAACTGCTGTTTTTATGGTTTAGAACGAAAAAGTAGGGTCGCCAGAGAGAAATATCACAAATACGCATTTCCTTCTTCACGTGTCTTCTAATGCTATGAATAAATTATGCTGATGCGTGTTATGCAGTATTATTCCTCACAATTTCTGGTGTTCATGTTTATTTCTTTATTCCTTTTTTCCTTGCAGGGGCAAATAGGCGGAAACACCTTGGCCGTTAAATATCGACTGCTTTTCTTTATTGAATGTGCGACCGTCGAAGAGTGAACATCACCGACTTCTTCCGAGTGTACAGTGTGACCTATGGAAGACTATACTTCAACTGGGAATGCCTACCTTCGTTACAGGTAACACATTGTCATATGCGTTAGTGGCCGAATGACTAATTTGAGAGTGCATATTCCTACGCGTGTAGAATGAAAGTTTGAGTACGGTTCCTTTATGAGTGAACTTGTGGCAAGTCTTACACAGTGTTATATACTTCTTTCCCAGGTAGTAAAAAAACGGGGGTAGTGTATTGAGTATCGAGAGTGAATGTTGGAATGCAAAAGATCACTATTTTACTATTATTACTTGCATTGTTGCGTTTAATACTATCAGAGACCTACTAGCAACTTCACTTTACTACTAACTAGCTTAAAGTACCCGGCGTTGCCCGGGCTTCTTATACGTATCTGTACATAGTATAGAATAAAGTCGATAACGATAAAGATGGGAAAGCAAAATAACTAAAAAGCTCTTTAAAGCAGGATCAAGTTTTATCACATCAACACTATACACTTACATACGGGTACGTACGCGCATTGCGTAGAATCTGGTCTCCACCGGTCTGCGCGAAAGATAAGCGCGGGATGACGGTTAGCTGTGCTATGAGTGCTGCGATTTGCGCGTACCTTCTCGAGGAATGCTTTACTGCCGGGCTTCCTTTTGTCATAGGTTACTGTTTCATACACCTAAACCTTCCCCGAGAAATGCTCTATCGAACAGTGAAAACCGCATCACAATCCCTCCAGTGGTTCTCGAGATTAGCCCGAATAAACAACTAAACGCCTACCGGGGACTTTATTTTGTACTATGTAGAGATACTTGGAGGATTTTTAAAGAACATTATGCATCTATTCGAATACATGTGGGATCAGGAACCCCCATGCCATAAGAACAACAGGGGGCCCGGACTAAGGGACCTCGGAGAATCGGCGCTAGCCGTGGTGGCTAAAGGTGGTCGTTCCAATGTGCGGCCGGCGACTGCGGCCGGTCGCAGTCGCCAACCGCAGTACAGTGGAACAATGGAAAAGCATTCATCTCAACTCCTATGTGCGGCTGCGAATTGCTATGCTCTATGCGCGTCTGGTTCATGAGCAGCCTAGACTACTTGAGACACAACACAATGCCATGAGCGTCTGTTTTCCGCCATAAAGACAGAATCTCCTAGTCGCACTGCGACCCATCGTTACATTCGGACAGAATATCCAGAAATAAGGAAATAAGTCAGATTTCAAACTTCATCGATGGTTTGTATGTACCGCACAAATTTATTTGTAGGTGCGCAATTATTACTTGTATATAATGAATAGGGGCAAATTCCGCGCTGGTAATGATGCATCATTGTTCGTTCGAAACAGAAGTGGTATAACGGTGAACTATATGAACACTTGTATACTTCAGTGATCTCGGTCTTCTTAAATGCAGAGCGTTAATTTAGTTAATCAGTTAATTTAACCAATCCTATCGCAACGGTAACTACAGCTAAACTGAGGTCTATCCAGACCAGTACTTAGATTAAGGGGATATGTCTACCTGTGAGGTCCGAAAAAAACATGTATATTCGGGAATTTTTGCGGGAAGCACTTGAAGGCTTTTTTAATGAAACCTTTATGCATTCGAAAGTATACATGTTAAACATTTACACGATTAAGGACTTGATAATCTAATATACTAACTAAATTTGGTCGAATTTTGTATTTCTGATGAACCATGTCAAAGCTACAGTCGTCGCCGTAATAAAAAAAAAACGCTGCCGGGCCGATCGCCTATAATTCCATTATTTATTTAGATATCGCATTGCAAAAAAAAGATACGAGAACTTTAAAATATATACTTTCGAATTTACAACCGTTTAGTCAGTCATTTACATCTTTTATCTATTTTCTAATAGTCTTGAAAGTACTGTAGCAGAACGGTTCGCATGCTTAATGCACGGAGGATATTACCATGAAATAAGATACTGATGTTCTTATGAGCTGAGGAAGAATTTAAACTTGGATCAGAAAGGAACTGAGTAGAATAATCACATTGAAGATGCATTGAGTTAAGAGGCTTTAAAACATATGTACCGTCGAGAAACCTTCAATCGATGGGTTATACGCCAGCAGTAATTTGCAACTAGGTGTTATAACACTTTTCAACATAATGAATAATAGTAATTTCTGGGTGGGCACCGGCATTTTATACCATTCCGTGTTGTACCTACGAATTTAATAAAAATATGGTTCATTCCTTTGCGTGTACGAACGATTATAAAAAAAACTACGTTCATCCTGTTTTTACCGACAGGAAATTACGTTTACTTACACATCTGTGAAAATGTCGCCGCCGGAATCAATCATTTTCTGCGACACGAAATTTCCATAAAACATATAACCCATTTCAGAAATAACAAACATCATCGAAATCAGCGTATCTTCGATGTTATCTCCTTCAAGCGTTGACTGGGACAGCTGAAAAAGTGTACAGCTGTGATTCTCTGATATCGCGCATCCGTATTCCCGTAAATGTGAATTACTTACGCTGAACAAATTAGTACTCAGAGACGTAACACCTAGGATAAGAAGAATAGAATACACTAATGTAACGGCCGACTTCACATCTTTGAGAAACCTTTAAAAATAAACAGCATCATTTGCACGAAATAAAGAACGTGAATGAGTATGTGTAACGCATCTTCAGGGCTGATTTTAAACATTTAAACGTAGGAAAACGTGTTAAATAAATCAATATCTGCAGAATTTTTTCTACGGTTTTTGTGCTTAGAAGCAGGCAGCAGGCAAAAATTGGGAGCAGTATTGCCAATTTTTAATAACGCTCAGCGTAAACTATTTCCATCGAATATACTAACGTGTGTGCTCTGTTGTGCATCAGTACAGCTCTCGCCACACCTGCTCTGCGGTTTCTATTACAAGCTGCCTCCGTAATATATGAGTCGTTGATAGAATCAAGAACTACTATCTTGATGTGGTAACTAGAAATAACAATAATGTAATCGTTGCTTTTTATATGTAACAAAATTGTATGAAAGCACAAACATGAAGAAGTGACGAGCCTTGCAAGAAAAAAAAGAGGCTTCAATATAAAGAGGCTTCAATAAAAAGAGACTTCGATATTTATGGTAATTGTAATTTTAGAATGTAGCAATTTCAGTAATGGAGGGGTGAGCTATAAAGTGTATACTTGCTCTAGGAGTGTAAAGAAATTGAGTCTTCGCCCCTATATTCTGTAAGTTAAGAGTATGTAACAAAATGTATGTAAAATTCGTAAAGTTGACCGAATTACCGGTTACGAATTACACTTAACAGACGTTGCACGGGTGGTGTGTCATGAACCCCCAACTTATTCCCTGTCGGCCTTTTGAAAAACCAAAGAACCAATATGGTATCTGTACATTGGCGAACCGATTATCTTTTACCTGACAAGCCTATACAAGCAAGCAGAGTGCATCATCCACATAAAAGTCAACGACTCAGTGGCTACATATACAGTGCCGCCTATTAAAATCATCAAACCCTGATACACTGCGATTCGAAAGTAGTACTTCTGCTCGTCTATGAAGTACTCCGTTACTATCGGCGATTTATAAAGACGTGTTTCGTTCAACGGTAACACAATGTCCAAAAGAGTGGACGAGAAGTGAAGTGCCATCGCGCCAAACGTCGACAAGTAAATGAATACTGCAACAGGCGTTTTGCGCAACCTCGTCAACATGTAAATCTTCAGTGTTTCGTCACGTGTGTAGCCCTCACCTGCAAAAATCATTGAGTAACGTTTTCCCAAGCAAGCATGTTCTTTAATGATCTTTAGTTCCTCGTCATCGGCTGTCTTCCAATCCCTGTTTATGCCTTCCAAAAGTTCCCTAATCTGAATGTTTTATCAGTATTACGTTGTATCGGGCGAACGGTAGATCTAATTGTAAATATCAACTCACTACTTCAGTTTCACGCAAAAATAAGAAGTACTTTGCGAGAACGCCGGACGTCATAAATATGGACGACACATTCTTCAAAATATCCTGTTTCGTGGCCTTCCCGCTGGCGAACGGTGTCAACTGGAAAATGATGTCATTTAGCCGGCTTGATGTTATTACACTATGACTTGGGGATTATTGCAGCAAAAGGTCATAAGAAAACACTCAGGTCTGTGACATTTGATGGCTTCGGAGGATCCATGAAAACTGGGGGAAGTGATTTTATTTTAATTTAGGGATCCTGTACTTCTGAGCAGGGATCCGAACCGCCGCGTAACCTTAACCCTTACTGGGTTAACCAAGGAAGGTTTCTGTAACCCATACTAACCGCGAGGGAACGGTTCTTAAATTCTAGAGGGAACCGAAGTAACCGTGTTAACCTGCTACGAGCGGTTACTAGTGAAATAAGACAGTCTAGCCTAGACTAGAGAGTCACATAAAGCAAGTCAGTGATATGTGAATCTACAGGCAATACATATTTAGATCAAATGAAAACACAATGTTTAAAATATACAAGTGTATAATCCATGCAGGATTGAGTAATTTTAGAGGGTTTGTAAAATAAAAATTATAATTTAAATATTATAAATTAATAATAATTATAATTATAATTTAATAATAATTTAAAAATATAAAATTTAAATCAGCTATACAGTTTATTTAAAACATAAATTTTGTAAATTTAAAGTAAATTTTGTAGTTAATATTAAATTTGCAAAAAATAATTTTTAATATCATTAATCTGCAAAATTTATTTATTTATGTTTTTATGTTGTGTTATGCTAAATAGTATATTCTATAGATTAGACCAACATATACTGGTTCTCTTGCACTGTTCCGTTACTGCTGAATCCTTTACGAATATTTAAAAAAAAAATTATTGAAATCGGTCAAGA
Organism: Andrena cerasifolii; assembly: GCF_050908995.1. NCBI lineage: Eukaryota > Metazoa > Arthropoda > Insecta > Hymenoptera > Andrenidae > Andrena > Andrena cerasifolii. The sequence goes on along the minus strand of NC_135124.1, from coordinate 8,054,334 downwards.
TTTGCGCTGTCGAGCGATTTTTGTCCAAAATCTTACACTGTGCGTCGGAAAACGTTCACGAATTCGGCGCGGCCAAGTTAATATTTGACCTCGCATATTTGTTACTTTCACGTGTATGCATCACCCTACCAAGGAGTTTCCGATATTGATTACTCTAACCGCATTAACCCGGTTACTCGGGTTACAGATGAATTTTGTTACCCAGTTAGGCGGGTTAGTCGACGATACGGCGTACCGAACTGGGTACGGGTTAGGGTTCGGTTCCCTGCTTCTGAGTACTTGTATGCAATGTGGCCACGAGTGATGCGTAGAATGTTTGCAACGAAGAAGTTTTTAAATTCTCAGATTTTTGAATAATGTTAGTGTCATTTGGCAAGATGTAGCATATTAGGTTTAAGCTATGAGACAAACTGTGAGACATTGTTCCCTTGAACTATGAAATATTTTGTTTTCAATCATCCCCATCTGAAACAACGCAAACAATGTTTTAAACGACTGGTGGGGAGCATGTTGCAACAATTGACATGCACTAAGGACACACATAAATCAAACGAATTAACGTAGCTACTTGGCAGTATTCCTTAGTCAGGCTTAGTGAATGTGGTCTAATGAAGCTATAGTGGGATGCTGTAGAGAATCATTAAATTTTCTGACTTCAAATAAGCTTCAGATAGAAAATCGACTAAATAATGTGGATGATTGGAAGCAGTAGATATACTATAACGAATAGATTTAAAATGCAACTCGTATAGTTGTACCTGGACGAACGTAGATAACGTTATAATAAAACTGACCACCACATTCTGAAGTAGTCGAAGCCTTTCCCTCTGATATGGCCAAAGTCCAAGCATCGACAAGAAAAATATAGTAAGCCTGTAGTAATTCAACATTTCACGATCCATACAGCTGCACCGTCGAATGTCAACTGACCGCAGTATCTCTAATTCTCTACATTCTGTCACTTTCCGTCTCCCTTTCCTTACTTCCATATCTGCTACGTAAATTTTTTCTCCTAATGGCGAAACACACACCAAAAGGGGTAGCATGATTGACAGGAGGTGTAATTTAAAAATTGTGGAAATAAATATGCGACGAAGGTACAACATGCCCCATCGATCGATAAGGCTATACATAACATGGAGTATGTGATTATCATCAATTTTGAATGCTATAGGTTGCCTGAGCAAAATAAATTTCTCTCCACTATTTTTTTACCCCTTTCTTGACAGAAATATTTCTTTACACAAATTTCTCTTCATTTTTGTTGCCGATGGTGCACAGTGCACAGTGTCGTTCGCAGGGGTGGCTATGCTAGAGACTATTACTGTGTGATGCATATTCTGCTTGTGATTCTGGAAGATAGTGCTTAACGTAGTTAACACTACTTCTGATGTATCGACACCGATTAGCATAGACTGTCGTTAGTGAAAAAGGTGAGTGACTAATAGCTTTATAATTAATATACTGCATCGACTTAAAATTGGAAAGTACACGTGTTCTGTATTTTCTATGTTCGATGCGTGATAAAATGTACACCACTTAACCTTCTTTAATTTCTGTAAGGATTTGGAATGATAAAAGATCTGATGATTTCTTATGAGAATGTCGAGTATTATACACATGTAGATAATGAAATATCATATATATTTGACTACTTAACATTCCAAACTACATGAGTTTGTAACTATTTAGTTTTCTAACGAGACTGACGAGATTACCGTGAAGTAGGATATTGTTCGCGTCACGATCTAGAAAACAAATACAGACTAGTTTTATGGTGATTGAATGTGCGTGCATGTGTTCAGTGCTTTGCAGCAAGCTACGTACCAACGAAAATCCTTCTAAGGATATAGAAAACATGTTGAACATATTTGAAGAAATAGGTATTGAACATCTTAGCATCATGAACAATATTAGTTTTTGTACTTGTGACGGTGCTTCGTACCATTTTGTGTTGCACCTACGAAGTCGGTTCAGTACTATTAAACTGATAAATGACTAAAATTGTTTGCGCATGTAATACCCAAGAAATTAAATCGTCAAATGCCTGGCATCTTATAGTAATACAGAAAATTGAATGACAATTACGACCAAAGATTGTTGTCATTGTTTTACGGACTACACTTTAAACAAAATGATGGGAACGGGGTACGTACAGTTCTACGAAAATACTTTTATGTGAATCCATGATTTGTTCGACTATATAAATAAGGTAAAATATATAGACATATTCCCCAAGGGCACACATTCCATATAGGACTATATCACCAATTTTGTTAAGTAAGATTGCCTCAGACATCTGAAAATATAAAATATATAATCATAGTTCATTGTTTTCAGTCACAAGTCTGTAAATTCAGTGTCAAACTTACAAGAAATAAATTAATAGTTTGTACTACCACTCCAATAATAAGGAAAATACCGTATGTTGCCAAAAAATTGTGCTTTATACGGTCGACAAATCTTTAACAATAAAATCAGTCTGCAGTTGTTAAAAAACATAGCCAAACAATAATTTATCGTAATTCACAAATAATGGTAGTATTCAACGGGGCACACGTTTAAAAGTGTAGAAGTTGTCATCGCACTGTGTAATGGCATGACCACGTACTTTGTTGCTTTTATGTGTATGTCTACTGCATTTGCCAGAAGCTTGGTCATCTGGATACTCCTTTCAGAAATATGAATCTGCCGGGAATTGCAGGCAAATGCTTCCCTTACGCGATAACTACGCAATAAATAATTGGATTATGATAATCATTGATCAGCCGTAATTATATAGTACTACATATATACAGGTACAATGCGAGTAGAAAAATATAATAAATTATAAGGTCTGGGTTAGTATATGTATATCAATGCAACACTAGGAACATAAGAAAATCGTACGAAATATTAATCTTTGATAACGATCACATAGATCGATACGTAGTGCAGTGAGCCTCGGTTATATTTTCGGTAGCCGAATCCCCTCATGAAACTATAACCGTGGTGGGCAATGTCTCATTGTTTTACGCCTGACTTAGTCTCCACTCAAATCATGTGACGAGAGCAGTCAATAGTATACAATGAGAATGGGGTTGTCAGAGCAAGCACTCACGAGTCAGGAGGGAACCACATTAGGTATTGCGCACCGATTTTGATGAAATTTCGTAGAACGGTAGAGCATTGACAAATATTCGGCACCTGTTCAGCCGTAACTCTAGTCATCTAATAGTTTACGAGATATTTAAAAATAAAAGTTGTACTTGTCCACTGCACTTTGATGTGACAGTGAATTTGGGACAGATAAGGAAGTATATATTAACTGATACAATAAATCACGATAACCATGATATTTATGTTTCAAGTAAGAAATAGCAAATAGTATTTTCGACCGATTGAAAATATTCAACAGAATAAATCTTAAAAAATAAATTAATGTGCTTATAATTTTCATATTCGTGCAATGCCCTGTACTTTTTCATGACTTTAATGCTTGTTGAAAACAAACGGAATGTCGTCTTTTGTTTACCTAGCAATTGCGAAAAGACCACAACAGTGTAGTAACCACATTATCATAATGGCGTCTGTAGCCACAGTCAATAAACCGCAAGTAAACAGCAGCGAATCGAGTATGGAAGCGCATAGATAATAATGCGTCTCTTGATCAATGAACATTTCCAGTCGCGCTGGAAGTTCATGTGGACGTGATTCGTTCAGTGGTATTATCCAGTCAAGCACATCAGCGACGAAAGGGCATGTTATTATTGTGAAGAATATTGCATACACGAACACTGCAAAATATATTAAAGCTTTTACTATTTCTGTTTCACAGCCATTTGGTCGAAAGACGATGCAACGCATAAACTTCTGCTGATACTGTTCCTTACGCGCAAGAATCATTACGTAAAACCTTCCCATTCTTGTATGTTCCTTCATTATATCCAATTCTCTTTCATTTTGTACATTGTTCCAATCGTATTTCACAATCTCCAGATACTGATGAATCTATGTTTGCAATCAACTTGAAAAAAATTAATATTGCAACTAAGCGAGTACAATAAATTATGCCACTTAACTGACCACAACTAACGAAAAAGTTTTCTGGGAAAAATATCGACTTGATCTACTCTGAATATTCATTACGAGCACATTTACGTAAACAGGATGAAATAATAATGATATTAAATATAACGCGATTATTTATTGCACTCTTAGATTTAATGCGATTAATTAAAATCTGTTATGGCACTTACAGTTTCCATTTGATAAATAAATCTGATATACCTAAACTGGCAGGCGATACCCAATCCTATGTGAGATGAGCCCTTTATAACATGCATCAGAGTGTAATGCACACCTATGAAAGCGAATAGCTGAAAGGTGCAATTAGCGTATAAATAATTCGTTGTCAAAGATTATGATTTACAATTAAATATTGTGTCGCGATAGATCTTGAAACTAGGATGACAGAAATGTGTTAATTGTTGTACCTGAAAGGCAGTACTGTAAATCATTATAAGGACACCAATGATAATTTGCACTTTTCTGATTATGGAAGTGCTGTATGGCCAAAGGCCAACTAGGATTAGATGAATTTTGCTTAGTTTGTAATAACGTTCCCAAGCCTGATCCATCTGGATCTGTGGTTCAAGCACGACTGACTATAGACAAACTATTCTACTAGCACCCCCCTTCCTGCTTTACGATGCTTTAACATTTCTTGGTAACACTCCCTCAAAAATCTGAGGGAATATGATGTTGCGCAGGAGGGTGGTTGACGGACACTATAATTTAAACGCGATCGATAAGAGCACGTGAACTGGTGTTTTTATGATTGAGAACGAAAAAGCAGGGCCGTCAGAGAGAAATATCACAAATACGCATTTCCTTCTTCACGTGTCTTCTAATGCTATGAATAAATTATGCTGATGCGTGTTATGCATTCCTTGCAGAGGCAAATAGGCAGAAACACCTTGGCCGTTAAAAATCGACTGCTTTTCTTTATTGAATGTGCGACCGTCGAAGAGTGAACATCGCCGACTTCTTCCGAGTGTACAGTGTGACCTACAGAAGCCTGTACTTCAACTGTGAATTCCTACTTTCATTACAAGTAAAACAGTGTCTGTGAAATGCTGGGTGAAAGCTTTGAACACGGTCCCTTCATAAAGTAGCTTGTGGCAATTCTTAAACGCAGCGGTACATAGTTGTGTTGCAGATAATAAAGGGGTAGTTTACTAAGTGTGGAAAGTGAATGTTGGAGTGCAGAAATAGAACTTTTAGCACGTAAGCACCGATTACATTAACATATTTAACCGTATATCATAGATCACTTTACATCCTATGATTTTACTACTATTACTCGCACTGTTCTGAAAGTTTATTTTCTATTTAATACTATCTATATATTAGTGATCTATTACTAGGTTTCCTTTGTTACTAATATTTCAAGTATTTTGTTAAGAAGATCACGCACGCATACAAGTACAATACCTCTCATTCGTGATGGAGTTCATTCCGCGAGGAATCCATCTTATTCCATCGAAAAATTGACGGTAGGTACTTACCTGAAACAAAAAGATCAATTGCATGTTTACAATATACTGCATACCCAATTCGATATAAATTTACATACGATATTAAACTATGTTTCTCTACTCCTTGTAAAACCATAATCATCTTCACATTACGACTCACTTGAAAACAGTTTTTTCCCTTTTATACGAGACTGTGGTACGGTGAACTCTGAATAAATACATACTCGTACACTCTCTATCTTTTGCTCGTGATGGTGAATAAACCATTTTTTCTTCATTTTTTCGAAACCTTTTACGGGGAAGGAAAATATTGAGACAGATGCCTTTCCCTGAGGTATGCCAACTGTACGTAGTTTTAGAAGAGTAGGACTAAGGTACATTGCTGCGCACTGGGTTGCAAGTACGGCGTGTACGTTTATTACTGTATCACCATCGTTATCATAGCAGGAGAGAGTATAGCCCCAAAAAGTAGGAGCAAGATGTTTTCATATACTGAAACACAATTCTCAGGTGGTAATTTTGCTTCTGTTCTATATATGTCGGTCACAAGATATTGGTACACCAAGGCCACTCAGTGATTACACAGGTAACATACTACAAAATTTGTGGTCGTACCTGACATGATCTACATTTAGAGGCGTGACTTTTAGTGACACAATATTTTCTGCACCGAGTAAGATATTTTTAATTTTCATTTAAATATTGTTTACCTTAGAAAAGCCCTCCATCGATGGTTTGACTGCCCCGTAAAAACTTATTTGTAGCGGTGCAATTCTACCTTGCATGATGAAGAGTAGCAACTTTCGTGCTGGTAACGGTGCATCGTACCATTCCATATTGTATCTACAGAAGCAGTTTGTTCGAAAAAGAAATGGTATATAACGCTGAATTATAAACTTCGTTGATTTCAGTCTTTAGTTATTAAGTTAATTTAGTCAATCCTATTGCAGCGTTAAGTACAGTAAAACTAATTTCAGTCTCTACACGATACCATATTCATAACAATGGTATACTAAAGAATTTGGTGATGAATTTCCAAAGAAAGTATGATGGTGTATATTATAGATACTTACAGTCCTACGCCTATAGTATAACTACAATGGGGGACAAAATTATGTGGTCACCCTTTAAAATCGTATGACTTGTTTAAAATTGGTCTAAACGACTTGATTTTTTTTGAGATATCGGAATGCAATGTGCACCGAAAAATGAGGAAAAATTATTCCCTCTTGATGATGGATAATTTAAAATATTTTGGGTTCACTTAATTTTTATTTCATCAATTTTTTAACCAAAATTGTTGTGAAAAGCTTTTGCTGTAAGAGATAGAATAAAAGTTTGTAGTCAAAAGTTACTTCTTTTAATTTGATCTATCATTTGGCGAAGAAGTTATTTTACAGTTCACGAGTTATAACACAAAATCGGAAACTAACCGGATTTTCGGGGGTAAATTACACCCTCTTAGAGTGAATTTGGGCAGCAAACAAAAATTGCGTTATAATCAGGGGGAAATTCCCTACATATTCACAAAGTTTCAGAATTTTTTGAATTTCCGGGTTCGGGATGTTCCCTTGTGAGATTCAAACACTGAACTCGCACTGTGTGCGGAAACCTTATAGGCTCACTCGTCAACTACACTCCTCGACACACACTCATTGAATTCACAGCACACCAACGGGTTAGTTAAACACCCGGAGTATAAAGGTGCTGTACAAGTTGCCCGCGTCCTCCTGAAGTATCTCGACACTGTCCCTATCGTCCTACAACAATTCCCAGTTGACTTGAATCTTGGCGAATATTTCCATCACCTGGGCGGACACAGTTCAACTGTGAAAATCTTGCAGGAACCAGAACGGTATGCATAATGCGAAGGTAACTTTTACGGTGCTGACGCAGATGTGGAAGCTGGTGTATTTGACAAAACCGGTCATGTGCGGGAAAATAATGGACAGGACGCGCAGGACGCAATTGAAATCGCACTCGGAGGAGGCGAGCAACGCCAACTGGGAGCAACGTCCGACTAGATAGCCCGCTTTCTCGCGACACGTGCCTGGGTAGACAGTATATGGGGAAGTACACTGATCACCAGCACGAAATAGATGACGAAGACCAGACACATGCGAATTCTGTGGATAGGAACTCAGCCACCCATCCACCAACACTAGCACCGCGTCTTGGAGAACGCGGAGTCGAATCGCCCGATGCACATCATCCTCGCGCGAAGTCAGAAACGCAACTACCGCACAATCGATTCGTCCCCACCTTTATACGGGAATTTATACCCTCTGCGAACCCTCTCTGAATTTACGGGGAATATCGCGAACGGTGGCTGAGGGGTGAGATGATTGACAGGGTTTGCAATTTCCTGGGGAGACAGTCTTGTCCGCGAGGGTGGAAGAAAATTCATCAATCCACGAATTTTGAAAATTACACTTAATTCGCGGGTATCAGCTCCTTGACGTCACCCTCTTTCTTGGACAGCTAACGCACGCGCACGATTTTTATCGTTATTATGAACGTTGCACGGCGAACAGTATCTTTTGTTCTATTTTGTTGGAGTAGTATTATTATTGATTGGCAATTTGGTAAAGTTGAGAGAGTAAATCATATTATGTAGGAGAATATATGGTCGCTGGGTACTTGAAGCCAGCTACTTGAGCTCTGGCTGGAATTTAGTCAATTTGGAGTAATGTGAAGATCGTAAAATGAAAAGTGTACAATAATACTTTTATTGTATATATGTCATGGTGAGCACACAGGGACCGGTGACTTTTTGAGGGACGTTTTGTTGCGCGGGAACGTGATTAACAGGAACTATAATACAACTGAAATCAATACGGACACTTAATCTGAAGTTCTAATGGTTTACTATGAAAGAATAAGGACGTAACAGAGAATCATCGCAATTTTGTATTTTACTCGTTTATAAGTCCTGCATTGCTATGAATAAATTATGTACGTATATCACCCGCAGTTCATTTTCTCTTAGTTTCTGGTACAATTTGCCACAGTTAAACTTTATGTTTTCTCTATTGAGTTCACAAACCACGAAAAGTGAACATCACAAATTCTCTACCTTGGACAGCGCTGATGTATGTAGAATTCGTAAAGTTAACAAAATTACCAGATTTCATGTTTTTACAAATACATTAAAAAGAAAGTGTTTTTTTTTTCACGGAAAACCACTGCTTACTTAATAGTCCCCTTAAAGTACTGTTGGACGGGTGCGTCATGAACCCCAACGTATTCCCTATCAGCATTTGCAAAAACCAAAAAAGGAATAAGGCATCTGAACATTGGCGAAACGATTTTCTTTTACCTGACAAGCCTATACAAGCAGGTAGAGTGCATCATCCACATAAAAGTTATCGACTCGGTAGCTACACATGCAGTGCCGGCTATTAATATCATCAAATCCTGATACACTGCGATTCGAAAGTAGTACTTCTGCTCGTCTATGAAGTACTCCGTTACTATCGGCAGTTTATAAAGACGTGTTTCGTTCAACGGTAACACAATGTCCAAAAGAGTGGACGAGAAGTGAAGTGCCATCACGCCAAACGTCGACATGTAAATGAATACTGTAACAGGCGTTTTGTGCAACCTCGTCAACGTATAAATCCTCATTGTTTCATCACATGCGTAGCCCTCACCTGCAGAAAATATTGAGTAACGTTTTCCCATGTAAGCATGTTGCTTAATGATCTTTAGCTCCCCTTCATCGGCGGTATTCCAATCCCTGTTTATGCCGTCCAAAAGTTCCCTAGCCTGAATGTTTTATCCATATTACGTTGTATCGGGTGAACGGTAGATCTAATTGTAAATATCAACTCACTAGTTCAATTTGATGCAAAAATAAAAAGTACTTCGCGAGAGCGCCAGACGCCATAAATATGAACGACACATTCTTCAAAATATCGTGTTTCGTGGCCTTCCCGCTGGCGAACGGTGTCAACTGGAAAATGATGTCATTTAGCCAGGTTTGATGTTATTATACTATATTCGATGACCTCGAAGGATTCAGAAAAAAGTGGGTAAACCGATTTTATTTTAATCAACGTATCCTGTACTTCCAAGTTATATTAATTTTACAGGGATTCGCACTAAATACACACTGAAATTAAATGAGCTACCGTAGTATTTGACAGTACTGCTTAGTAGATGCGGTTTAATAGAACTATACTAGAATACTGTTAAAAAATATTAAATTTTATAACTTGGAATATTGAAATTAGATCAAGCTTTAAGTAGAAAATCGACTAAACAATATTTACGCTAAGAAGCAGTAGATGGTATCATGAATAGATTCCATACGCAACTCATATAATTGTACCTGGACGACCACAAGGAGTATTATAATACTGCCGTTTATCACATTCTGAAATAGCCGAATTTTTTCACTCTTGTATGGCCAAAGTCCAATCACTGACAAAAGCGATATAGTAAAACTGTAGTGGTCTAACATTTCACGATGCATACTGTTGTACAATAAAAACACAACTGACTACTGTACCTCTACGCCCGGCAACTTTCCCTCTCCCCTTTCCTTATTTCCTCATCTTCGATGTACATACAACTTGTCCCTTAATAATGGAACGCGGACCATAGGACGTAGAACGAATGACAGGACGTATACTTTAATAATTGTGGGAATAATCCACGACGAAGGTGTAACGTAACCGATAGGCCGGCAAGCCTACCATAGCGATTTTGCAATTATTGGAATAGCAGCAATTTTGGAAATTATAGGTTGTTTAAAAAAAAATAAATTTTGCTGCATTATTTTCCACCATTTTTTCGACTGAAATTTTTACTTACAAGAGTTTATTCTCAGCCTGCCGTGTAAGGCATTGCTACTCGTAGGACTGATTACGGTGGGAACTACTGTATGGTGCATCGTTTTATACGTCTGCGAGGGAGCATGTAGCATAGTCGAAAGTAGCGAGGCGTCTACATTGTTCACAAGTGACAGACTTTCGTTAGTGAAACATGTGAGTGACCAAGCGCTTTACAATTGATAAAAAATCTCTACTACACTGATAAAAAATTGACTTGTTTCATTAAGAATTTTGAAAATTATAAGGTAAAACACAAATAAAAATATAGGCTGTTGGGAATGTTTATCGTCTGAATTGTCTTGACAAATATATACCTGTTATTACATAGGAAATTAAATTAACAGAATCATAGTTGATTTCTGTATATGATTTCATACCGCCGTATATAATAAAATAACAACTTTTATTAACTTCTCAAAAAAAAAAAAAAATCAAGTCGTTTGGAACAATTCTAAACAAGTTATACGATTTTAAAAGGTGTCCACATTCTTTTGTCGCCTACTATATATTGCAGATATATTGAGCAATAGTGAAGTCTCATATACGCAGACTCAAACAGAAAATGACTAAATGATTGGAGGTATCGGGTCCTTCCAATTTAAAGCAGTAGGTATTGAAACATTATCATGGGATGACTGGCAGTTAAAAACCCTGTATGAACTTCTTCATCTCCTGTTCATTCCTTTTAATTCCTTCTGCAGACCTCATTATTGCTGGGTACATATTTGCATATTAAAAGATCTCTAACGTGACTGTCTTGGATAGGTATGTATATAATAGAGGAAGAATATCATAAATTGATATAAATACACCTGATCATCTAATAAGTAATTTAATAAAGCTCCCAATTTGTTGTTTCGTATAACAGATGTGGAAGGAAACACGTCATTTTCACTCAAAGAATAATTCATGTACTTACGGAGTATTAAAGTACTTGGAATCTTCGTCGATTACTTGCTGCACCATATAGTGGGTGTAAAATAGAAGTGTCAAAAGCACAGATATGATTGTGACGCATAGAAAAATTTCGTTATAATCATTGGTAGTATAAACTACTTGCACTATCTGAGGAAGACATTTACGCGCGATGTAAATATCATACAAATCGTTATACTTTCGTATGTCCAATTGGGAAGAATATTACTTACTCGAAACATAGTTCCAGCAAAAAGTAGTATCGATATTAGGGTCATGATGGGATAATGCAAATCGAAATTACGTTTCAAATATTCCATCCACCTTTAATGTCGAATAAAAATTAATACCATATTAAAATTTAATAAAATGGTTCATAATGCGTAGGACCGCAAGAAATGTAGTCTCTAGTAGCTCTACATGTAAAAATAAGTTAAAAATATTCAACAAAATCCCACAACGCGAGGCATTGTTTTACGAAATAATCTGCATATAGCTACGCAACTGCAGGATGAAATGAATCTATGACAAAAATAAGTCGAAATTATACAGCAACATTTTTACAAACAACGCTTTGTTTTCAGCAATACCAGTCTTCAAAATGGAACTGATTTCTGGGCAAGTGCCGTGGGTACTGGATGAATTTTCCAAATATACTTTTTGCAAAACGAAGCTTCGTATGAAAAAATATTTTCTATGACATTTGGAATGTCACACTTATATTTGCAAACATGTAAATTACCTTTACACGTTTATATAAATTCATAGCAATATACATGATATGTATATGATCATTTAGTTTAGAAACTACTATTTATGTAGACTTAAGTACAAAAGCTGTAATCAGTATAAGAAGTGTATATATTATTCTATTAAGCAATTTAATCCACTGTGGTCGCTAATGGCTAACAAGCAGATGCGATATTAAATAAATAAATTTAAAAAACAAATATGTGTATATTAGAGTACTAAAATTAATGTGATTTTAATCTATTGTAAATAAAAAGACAAAACGTAGGTATCTTCCAGGATAAAAATGAACAGAATTCTACGTGAAACTTAATGTGTCTAAATAACAAAATACAGTTACAGAAATACCAACTGCAGTAATAATCCGTATACTTCCATTGACTCCGCCACGTTGTTGCGAATCATCGTATATTTGTCTGGAATGGACGTTTGTAATGAATTCTTCCACGTTTCTTTTGTCATTCGATAACTGATTGTGAGAAACACAGAAGCAGTATGTAGTTGTAATCCATTCGAAGGGGCAGTGAAATATAGTTGACTAATAATAATTTGTGTAGAAATTACGAGCTATTTTATTCCGTAAACAATCGAGGTAATTATTACTGGTTGTACTCACATAGCTACGTTATACAATCCACACATATGTAGAATAATCGCAACGAACAAAAATTCGGTGCTTATGATAACCGTTATACCCATGATAGTAAGCAGCCACACGTAAGAAACAATAAGAAAATAATATTTATCTTCGTTGATAAGAAAGTCCATCGCGAATGGTGGTTTGTACGGTTGAGACGAATTTCCATACATCGCATTACTGAATTTGTACGTTAAAATCGGAGGAATTATAGTGGTAGCAATTACGAATATATACGAGGTAACTGAAATACACTTGAATTACGATTTCTGAACTGTCGTATTATGATTCTGAATCTGCACTAATAAGATTTTGTCTCACACGTCAGGTATATCATATAACGTTTTCCCCTATCTGAATATTCCTTAAGTATCCTCGTCTCCTCCTTATCCCGCAGCATATCCCAATTCTTCTTCATCTCTTCTATCCCGTTTCTGAGCTTTAAAGATAGTATGAAGCGACGTTGATACCACCCAACGAATAATTGAAATCAATTAAAACTTCCAAACTTACGCTTGCAGAGTTCAAATTCCATAGAACATACTTGGTGATACATGCCGTGGTTATTGCCAGACCAGGCACAAACCTTATACAATTGTCCATGCTATTAGTGTCAGAAGCCAAGAGAACGACCTATAAGGATCCATACGTTGTAACAGAGACTTAGGATTTTATTCTGTGCACTAGTGAGACGATTTTGAAATTCCGCGTGCGAGCTAAATATTATTAAAAAGCTAGAGAATGTTGTAGAATAATAGATGGACCCAATAAGAAAAATAACCGTCGACGAACAAAAGAATTAACTTGTAATACCTGAGCGATAAATGCATATACAAATACCGCGAACACAGCAGCGCTCTGAATCGATTTCAGTCGGTTATTTTTGTATGGCCAAAGTCCAGCTATGCAAAAGAGAAGTATGTTTAATCTGTAGTGTCGATAACCATGGAAGTCCATTCTGCCCGACGCGACGGTTGCAACACAAATGATCCTGCATCATGCATCCGCTGCCGGTGTTTCCAACCCCACCATAATTTACGATTTATTGTACCTTCGGTTACACTTTTCACAGAAATATACGAAGGGGAGACGAAAATGGTCGCATTGCCGCGAGCTGTAATTTTCAAGGTGCCTATTAGGGGGGAGCAATTCAATCGATATTAGTATAAGGCTGCAATTCGATGTATAGCACTATCATTTTCACGCGTTGTCCCTCTATTTTTTTCTGCAATTCCCTGCAATTGAATTTTCTCCATAGCGTGCAAAGGTAAACTGCTACCTTTCTAATATCTTTCCCTTCCTGCTTTAACTTTAAACGACGCATGCGCGATCATAGGGGTAGGTGTCACAGAAACAACGGCTCACAATTCTTCGCGAAGTCAACATGTGCACCTCCCTGCTGTCTCTTATGGTTAGTGTTACATGTTAGTATTTATGAGGTGCTCGATATTGTTGAATAGTAAGGCAGTGATACATGCCTGGATTCGTGTCACTATCGTTTCTCACGCAATTCAGAGAGTGCCATGCTCAATAAATATATTTCACTTCAATTATTACTGTTTGTGAATGAAGTGGTGGACGTAGGCTCGATAAAACGTTCGACGCTAAACTATAAAATATTCGACGAATTATAAGGGAATATGTGGGCACACAGTGATTTACAGGATTAAATGTTAAGTTGGCTATTGAGTAGTAGTGGAGTTGAAAAACTCTGAAGAAATATTTCGAAATGATATTTTCAAAAGCAAAGTGATATGATGTGATTTTATTTTTTTCTGTTTTTTGTTTCCAGAACGAACCAGTTAAAGGAACGCAATTTACAAATCTGCTGCAACCCTCAGACCAACACAAAACGCTGATGAATACAATTTTAAGGAAAACAATAATCGAAGACGTGCCGTATCAGGTATAATTATAAATATTTTATATACACAAAAATAATATATTTCGTGGAGTCATATTTTATAATATTTTTATATGACGAGAAACGTTAATTTGCGAGGGTGTAATGTGGCAGTGCATGGAAATTCGCTATAACAAATAGATATTTCAATCTTACCCTCATTTTTAGGAATGGAATTTTACAATTTTATTACACCTATAGGTCGTGATTAATGCGAGTTCAAATAGTGCGATATTCGAGTTAGTGCGACTTGTACGACGATGGTTTCGTTTACTATTATAAAGATTTAAAAGTTACTGTTACAGAGATTTAAAGAAAAACGTCAGTCTACAATGCGAAAATACTTGGGAAGGCAACAAACACGTTTTCGTCAGTTTAAAACCGCGTATTGACCTGTGCATTCGCCCCGAATGTGCATTCGGCGCGCACCGATTTTTTGCTCGTTTGGAGCTCAGCGCGCGTTCGGCGTGCAGTCGGCGCGCATTCAGGGTTAAGTGATATTTGCGGCGTCCATTTCATGGTATTGCTGGGACCCGATTGCACGCTTTGATGGACCGCCAGCGAGCGGATCGGCCCGGGCGCGCGTCGAACACCGAACGAGCAAAAAATCGGTGCGCGCCGAATGCACATTCGAGGCGAATGCACAGGTGAATACGCGGCTTCAAAAGTGGCATTTTCTATCTGTGACCGATGCGTGGGACTGTTGCATTTCAACTACAACTCACCTGCGCGTTTATAGCTTGACTGCTACCGAAACAAGCGAGTTGCAACGACACGTGTCTGTTGCAGGTAGGTAAGTAGTAAATCCCACATTAAAGTTTACCTTCACGCATGATATTTAGAATTTTTCTGTTTTTATTTGGCTCTCTTTGATTACTATGCGACTTTACTATAATATGTTTCATCAGCATACAGAAACTTAAGGGCCCCATACACGTTGAGATATGCATCGATACACATTGCCAGAAGGGTGAGCAAGATGCAAGATGCATGAATCAATGTTTCGATACTGAGACAGTCAAATACACATTGAGATTTGTATCGCGATACTGATACTTGCAACACGTATCGATACAGATCTCAACGCGTATGGGCTTCTTTACGTTTAAAATTTTTCACTGTCTATTTCCGTCAAGCTGGAACCAATTATCGTATTTTACACACAGTTATAAGTTCAAATAGTGGGAATTCGAGTAGTGCGACCAATTCTGTTAGTCCTTAGCTGTTTATAAATTTGATCTACGTGCCATGAGTAATATTATGAAGTGCGATAATGGAAAACATCAGTCGATTATTTATGAGACATGCTCGTGAATATTAAACACATACATACATACGTACACTTTAGACAGCGCTTTGCCTAAAGATTTAAATCACTACGCGACATCCCACCATACTGTTGCACCATCCCATTGGTCTTCATTTCATCTTTTGACTTCGCTTTGACTTCACTCGCTGTATTTAAGAGACAGAAACCGCAAATCGACGAGTAGACACTCTCTATCTTTTAAATAGGAAGGTAAACTGCTATGGCGTGAGAATAGGGGTTATTGTCCACATTTGAGAAGTGACAGTCAGCTGTTTATATTTTCCGCCTCCTCTATAATGAAAATCTATTTGACCCATCAAGGGTATGTCTATACCAAGCAACAGTAAAGCCTCCAAAGCGCCCCCGTGCCCAAACACAAGAGAGGACCATAAGGAGAATTCTATGGGGATGATAATCAGATTCGAGAATGCTTTGCTATTGGGTGATTGCCAATCAAAGGCATTTAACAAACTGCTTTGTCCCCCCACTTCTCTCTTAATTCCTACCACAAACTTCACTACTGCTTGGTGCACCTATAAACGGGGCAATGAATCATTTTTAGGTTATATATATTAGATTAAAATTTATATTGAAAGCTCTCTGTGAGGTATAATCCGCCTTTATTTAATATTACTACGTGTGCTATCAATGTAACATGTAACATCATAAATGGAACTCTCGCCCTTTACCCGTTATCGGTGACTATATTCAGGGGCCATTCAGTCGTTGCTGCATACAAAGGGTAATAATTAGACTTCGAATTAATTTTTTTGCCGATCCGAAAGAAACGTCCCCTGTTTTTAATAGCTTAATGAGAAATTGAAAGGTACACAGGACTCAATGATGTCTTAGAGAAACCAGGCACACGAGATATAACAATTTGTCCCCTGATGCAGTTACAGACATGTCTGCAGTGTCATGATCGTGTGGATAAAATGACCATGACATACGAGAACGACAATCTGCTGAGCTGTAAATAGAGTATAGTATGAGTCCTATGAGCAAGAATCGCATGTTCGTCAAATTCACGTAATTCCATGCCAAATTGACCGCTTTCTTCCCTCGATGTCTGGGATTTCGTTCCAAATGGAATCTGATGTATTCTCTGTGAAATTACTGGGTGTTTAAGTCATCATTTTAGCAATTTCGAATTTGTTTAAAAGATACAGGGCTTTGAATTCTGCGATTTCTGCCAATTCTCGTGTAAATGGGTTGCACTTATGAATTTTTATCTCGGAAAGCGGAGATAATGCGGAGATGAAGCTGCATAAATGCAACCATTTTCACGAAAAATGGATAAACATCGCAGAATTGAAAGCGCTGTATTTTTTAAATAAATTCGAAATCGGCACAATGACGACTTAAAACCCCCGTAGATTCACAAGAGCTACATCACATCCCATTTGGAACGAAATCCCAGACACCGGGTGAAAAAAGTGATCGATTTCGCGTGGGATGGCCGGTAATTAATTTATTACGTTACCGTGCAAAATCCCTCGTAACTCGGTACGAAAAAACCTCCAAGCTGGAAGGTATAATTCTTCATGCTGTGCTGCATGACGTATAGGTATAATTTTTGCGCAGGTACAGGCACAGCGTACCATTCAGTATTGTACCTGCAAAGTAAAAACACTGAACCAGTTAGAGCAACAGCACATTATTTAACTGCAAATTCGATAGTCATGGAATTGGTTCAAACGGAACTGGAGCTCGACGTAAAAGTGATTTAAACGTTTTACTCACGCCTCTCTAAAAATAATGGAACTGCTGTCCATGATAAGTTGCCCCATGTAATTCGCCAAAAACAAGTACACAAAGTGTACAAGAATGACAAACATTTCGACCATCATTTCCTTGAAATCTCTACCTTGTACTTTAGCCTGGGACAGCTACACATTCAAAGAAAGGCATTAAAAACCCGTAATATTATTTCATTAAATAAAAAGGCTGAGTGTCTATGCCCGTACTTACACGTACAAGATTTAGACTTAGAGAAACCACCCCCAGCGAAAGCAGTATGAAATACGAAGCTCCAAAGGTGGATTCTAAACATTTGCAATACCTTCAACCAAGCAGAAGAGCAGATGTAAATTTAACGTTAGCAATTGGAAAAGTTGTAACTTACAAGGAGAGTATTTTAAGTGTCCGCCTCCGATCATTTTGATTTTTGGATATGTTATAGAGGACCGAAAAATAAGAAATACGTGTTTTTTTATTTTTTCCCGTTTTCATATTCGGGGGGTGAAAACTGCGCTCAAAGTTAGGGTTGAAAAATCATTTTTGTGGAATATCTCGAGAACTATTAGAGATAGGGGAATAGTGTCAATGGACGAATTTTGTGTCTTTGAATGCGAAATATGACTGACTCACCAGATTTTCAAAAATCCACAAAAATGATTTTTCAACCCTAACTTTGAACGCAGTTTTCACCCCCCAAATATGAAAACAGGGAAAAATAAAAAAACACGTGTTTCTTATTTTTCGGTCCTCTATAACATATCCAAAAATCAAAATAATCGGAAGCGGACACCTAAAATACTCTTCTTGTTAGAAATATGCTTTAAATGGTACTGACTTAAGCGTCCGTTTGTGCATCTTTGCAGCGTCAACCAGCGACTCGGACACCGTTTTATTTTTCTCGAAAACCGAGGCTTTTGGGAATTCTGCGTTTAACGCTCGCTTTGTTCGATAACTGTGAAAAGGAGGGGTGCAACTATAGCTGCTTACGGTTGATATTGTACATGTATGTACGTGTTGTGTTCTGGTATTGTTGAACGAAGTCATTGGGTCCTTTCAGCGGACGTTGAGTAACCGCTCACTGATTTTTCGCTGGACGCTACCGCTCATTGCTCACTTCTCAACACGTTTAGTGATCGGTCGCCATGTTTTTTAGCTTAAATAAAGTCCGCTAGTTTTACGGAACGTGTCGAGTTGCTACAAATATCACTACCCTCCTAAGTGTCGTTCAGCGGAACGATGGGCTGATCAGAACTGATCACCGTTGAGTTCTCAATGGTTGAGCTCAAAGGTTGAGTCCGCTGAACGCACCCAATGTTTCATCGTGTCAGATTCATGTTTACGTCCTAGCATTTCTTACCACACCACGTGAAACAGGCCAGAACTGTGATGAGCCATCAACAGTACTGTTACTTCTGCCCCTGTAGTGGCGATCGCTCCCATTATGATAAAAGCGTACAAAAACAGTAACTTGATATAAAAATATTCTTGGTTGTCGGTAAAAAAATACATATTTATTTGTTGATCATCGGAAAATCCACTTTTGTCGTTCGGATGACTGGTCCGTTGTTGACACACTAAGATGCTAAATGCTGCTAGGTAAATGCTGACTGAAATGAAGTGGTTATAGTAAATTTAAGGAAGAATATCTAAGAATAACGTAAAGTGAAAGTAACATTTAAATGTGTAATTATTTCTGCACTTCTGTCACATTGAATGATTCTTTAGCCACATTTCCACTGGTGCAATCGATGGTATGGAATACACTTGCAGCATTTCAATGAAATGGCCTTTTAGACTTCGGCATCGAGAATATATTTTAAATCCTATGTATGTATTTATTATCGTTTATATAGGAACGCATGTGCCTTATGCACTTATGCAGCTTCACATTGAAGAATATGCTTGCGTTAGTAACGTGTTCGCTGTAGAAGATTAATTTAACGCCCCGCCATGGGTGCAGTTCGGAACACGCACGTACGTTGCATTTGATTAAAAATCAGAAAATATGCATCAGCAGCATGTCTGCGCGGAAATCGTTATAAAAATGTCGAGAAACGTAAAAATTATCGTTTTGGGAATTATGACTGTTACCCCACAAAACTCTGATACGATATATGGAATATATATTATATTATCTATCGTGCTATAACACAGCGAATGTGTTAATTTCTAATAAAATAGGTAATAATTAGTTATAGGGCATTCACTATTAAGGATCAAACTACTAAAGTAATAAGGATCTCTTAAAATCCGTATGCTTAGATATCAGAACAAAGAAAATTATTTTCGAAGATTACAAGACTGTATTAAAACATCCTTACATGTAAAGATGATATTCACGAGATGTCCACGATGGGCATACTTCAGAATTATATTTTGCTCCTCCTCGTTGTTAAGCAATTTCCAATTCTGCCGAATCATGTCTACGAGCTTTCTTATCTACAGCAACGAAACACTGTTCAGTCGACAATATAAAAATACATATAATAATTCATTTAGCACAGTGAAATTTCTATAAACGCGTGTTAAAAGAATAATTATTAACGGGAATCCCCTTAGAACTGAAAGAATGACGTATCTTTATATTTTCTCCCTTTAAATCCAATCAAACTGCACGTGTTATCTCCTCGAAACATAAAATAATTAACTGACACCACATCGAGGCACGATTTTTTTATTAAGTAATAAAAAATATCGTCTACGCAAAATAGATTTCGAGTGACTTCCACTTACGGGTTTGATGTTATACCAAAACGAGAAATACTTCCAACCACATATACCCGTAAACGTCAAGTTCGTTACAACGTTCACAAGGCTGTTTTGAGTATAGTCTCTTGTGTGTAAAAACGCTGCCACCTGAAATCAACGATCAGCGGAGAATCGTAACATGCAATTCTCAAGTTCGTTTACAGTTAATTCAGCACTGTCGGCGTTAACGAGGGACAAATACCTGGAACACTACAGATAAGACCATCACCACTGAGAACAGCACTCTTTTCACAAATACGAGCCAAGTATCCTCGTATGGCCACAGGCCGGAGAACGACAAAAGAATTCGGGTAAGTTTATATTGACGATGATCAAGATCGTACATCACTGTACGAAAGTCGAAGCACATCTACCGACCCGGACGGCAAAGAAGTCCTGCGCAGTCCGCCTTTACATCGTGTTTTCTCTCCGATGTATTATTTTTCGCGTATCGTTTGAAAGGATAATGGGGGTACCGAGGGGAAATGCAATTTAGAAAATATTCCCCCGCACGCAGGTGCTATGATTACAGATTACTGTCTATCGATCGCCTCGCGACACTACATTGCTCCTTCCCGGCGGCGAGGAATCGCGAGGGGGTGGCAAATTATACGCCCGAGAATGCGTGCAACCCCCCTTTGTTTGCAGAAATGTTATGCCTCTCTAGGCTCGCGTCGTAGGCGCGAAGCCGGTGGCCTTTTCCCACCGTCATGGAAACTTAATGCCATCAATTTCCCTTCCTCGTCTCCCTGCTTTATGTGGTCACGGGTGGCAGAAGGGGTCGTCCACTCCGCTTTATTTCACTTGTTCATTGTCGGTCCAACGTGCAACAAGTTGCTCCCTATTCTCATGAGCGCAGTGCATTGTTCGAACGACACGCTCGGAAAGGTGGGAATAGGGGATTACTGAGGGGGGTGTTTGCGATCTGATGGGTACGTGAATATTTTCTGCACGTATGGCTAATTCAGAGGGCAAGGAGTTGCAAGACTTTGATAATTCTTTGTTCACAGTTTTCCTGGTACTCTGACACGTGAGCAAGAATTGTTGTGGATGGTGATGTATTTATAGCAGAAAGAGTGCGACGCGGTGAAATGTGATACAAAATGTACAGGGTGCCCCACAATTCTGGAATATGTTGAGGTAAGTTGCTTGTGCAAAACGAAATTCATTAATATTCAAAAGAAGCATTAGGCATCTACAGTTTCCGTTTTTTACGCTACACCAAAGGGTGCAATATATACAACAGACAAACATCAATGTGAACATGCTTTGTACATACACGAACCACGTGTCACCAGGATCCAAAATCCACCCCAAGTCAAAACTCGGTTCAGCTTGCGCTGAGGGTAACCAACACTGGCCATTTTTATAGGAAAGCTAACAGGCCTTTATGCCCATAAACAAATATTTTCTTCCCTTCCGTATTTCCCCCCTATCATTTGAAAAAATAATAATCCAAAATATCAGGGAGACACGAAGGGGAATCGTAATTTAAGAATTTCCCTACATTGACTCACCCACGTCGATAAACCGCAGGGTAAGGATGGGGTGAACTGCACATTCAGAGAAGCATGCAACCCCTTTTTTGTAGAAATATTATACTTCCCTACGATCGAGAATTATAGGTGCGACACCGTTCGCCTTTTCCCACCATTATGGCAACCTTACTGTCTCCAATTTCCCTTCTGTGTTTCCTGCTTTATGTGGTCGCGGACGCCACAAGGGGTGGCTTCCTCCGCTGTATATATTTCACTTGTTTATTGCCGCTCCACTGTGCAACAAGTTGCGCCCTATTCTCACTGGCGACGTGCATAGGCCACGCGAGTGTTTCGAAGAGCGTATATACAGTTGGAACTAAGGGGTCGTCTGAGGGGACGTTCCCCTCGATACGCGATGCTTTGCAATCTTTACACTTGATTCGAAAGTCAAAAGCACGTAACACGTTCGTGTTTGTCTGTTCACAGTTTGCTGATATTTACACCCGCGAAGGTGAAGTTCCACGGCGCGGGACTCGGCGAGTCGTCGAGCCATGTTCGTTCTGACCGCGCGGAACTCGGCGAGTCTCGTGCGGCCGTGTTCCAATTAAGTTCGCCGAACCAAGCGCCGTGGAACTTCACCTTAACTCGGCGGGAGGCGCTACTGGATAAAATTGACCACAAAGGCGCTAGTTGCGAAAACATGAAGACTGTTTGAGTTTTTGTTACAATTTTTTAAAGAACTTTAATAAAGATTTTAAGATACTTCATAAATTTTCTTTGATTCTTAAAACACTGTACTTTAACATAAAAATTACAAGGTTAAAAAAAAAATATTCTGAAACCGTGGTTTTTTACGTTTCAATTTTTGGTACTTTTGACCCGGTAGCGACAACCTGTGGTACAATAAGGGGTGCGCCTCCCGCCGGGTTAAGGAAGGAACGTTTCGAAGAATGACTCACTTGAATACAAAGAGTAGAAGAAGCAGTAAAATCTAGGTAAGAGTTTATTTCTACTCAACATGCAAAATGGGTAGCAAACTTACAGTAGTTTGAATAAATTCATTTGATACTGTTGTCAGTGAATGGGACATTTTAGGACATTGTTGATTGCGTGGAGTATATGAACATAAAATATGAAAACGATATACGAAGACTCTGAAAAATATAACTGCGGTTTAGGATTCCAAATTTCATTTCTATTAGTAAGTTAACATTTCGCTTCTTTACCATTGAAAACCCTTGCAGGCTGGAGATGTACATCCCTTCCAGTAGCGCCATGGACGAGGGTTTCATGCTTCTTTGCGTGATAAATAATAGTAACTTCTGCGCGCGCAATGGCGCCGCATACCACTGACAATCGTACCTATTAAATCGCCACAAATAATTCTCAGTTCGTGATTGTTTCATGTTTCAATCACAAAATAGTCAAAAGACAAAGATTAAGATCATGTATTTCTGTAATATAACTGAATGCGTGATAGCTGTCCTTTTTAAGTTTTCCCTTTAAGTTACACGAAAATCATTCAGCGCCTCATATGTATGGCAATGATGCTTTATGAACTGAATACCAGGGTGAAATTGTACTTATATAGTATTAAAAAATAAGTCAAAATTGCAGAGACATTTGTTTTAGAGTTATATTCCCTATAACTGTTTCCCCTGAAAGAGACCTGAAATAAATTACAGTACGCACTCGTTATAAACCCGCCGAACGAAGCTGGTGGGGGGGTTCGGCGCGTGTGGACACTATTCCGAGCGGCCGATGCCGGGAGTGAGGGAACCCAAGAGCGAGCGAGGGGAAATGAAAGAGTCGACACGAAGTTGCCGTCGGCTAAGAAAGAGAGAAAGCATTATACTTTGACTCACTTCGTTTTCCACGTACGCTCTGTCTCTTTCTCTCTTTCGTAGCCGACGGCAACTCCGTGTCGACTGTTTCGTTTCCTCTCGCTCGTTCTGGAATTCTCCGACTCTCGACCGAAGGATTCCAAGAAATTGTGGGGTAACTCGCCGAGCGTACAACGCATGGTAGAAACGGGGCTATAACGAGTGCGTACTGTACTTTCGCATGCACTTAATGGTACGTACGTCTTCTCGAAAAGCTCGTTACCGTGATCGATTATGTCCTGGCAGACGTAATTCAGTAGAAACGTGTAACCAAACAGTCCGATCATGGTGAACGCGTTGAACCACAAGCCTTCGATATCGTTCATTAGTGAAACTGCATGAGAAAGCTGCGGTGCAAACGATAATTTGTACTGAATGTCTTACGAATACTAGAGTAAATTAAGAATATACGGGTACATCGAGGAAATTATTAATAATATTAAATTTTGCCTCGAATGCGAATCGAAGGTTTTCCAAAGAGAAATTACACAGGGCAGGCTTGGGAATTAAGTGATCTTTTCGGCGGAGAAGCAACGCCCTCTTTACCACGTGAACCGCGCGTGGGGCGTTGACAAAACAAAAACGCATCGACAATCGTGCTCTATAGAATGATGTGGAAACCTATTCATACAATGTCGCTCTAATGCGCCACGCGCGGTTCACGTGGTACGGGCCTGAAGCGCTCCAAGAAGCTATGTCGCCGCGGGGGGCTGAGACACGCGGCGGGACAAAGAGGGCTTCTGAAACTCGGCCGAAAAGATTACTTATAGTTTGATTTTCGAGAGTTGAGACCTGAGGCGGGTCCCTCGGACGGAGCGTGGTTTAAGGGGGGAACCAATGGTACGCTACGGATTGCGTGCGGCGTTGCCACCATTGGTTCCTCCTTGAACCACGCTCCGTCCGAGGGACCCGCCTCAGGTCTCAACTCTCGAAAATCAGGATATAATTACCAAGCCTGATATAGGGGATACAATTTTATATACGGAGACGTTTTAAGCGTTTGAAAATCAAGTGAATTTCTGTGGACGTAAGTCTTCTAAATAATGATAATATAAAGGCAGGAACATACTATTCAATTGCCACTGGACGCGTCCCACACGATGGGACCTGTGCACATATTTAGGTATGTCGGTTGGATCGGGTAGTGTGTGACACATGGCGTGGCGTTTCAATAGTATATCCCCACCTACATGTTGTTATTTTTGTTTAAAAAAGTACTCTCTAGCGTTTGCGCCCCCCTCCGTACATAAAATCACGTTCACTATAATGGCGTCCCAAAACTATGAAATAAGCTAAGATACGAAAAATCCTCAAGCTAGAAGAAATTGAAAGGTTCCTTATCGTCTTGCAATCGGAGGTTTCATTTTCAAGACACAAGCAATTTAAGTATGGAAATGTAACTTCTGGTGCGCATTGTTCAAACGTTAAACGGCCTAGGGAAATCCAGAATACGTAGAAAATGTATAGTAAGTATTCAAGAAGCATTTTAAAATATGTCAGTGGTAAAAGTGTGTTCTCCCACTCTCGTCCGCGTTTTCAGGGTTACCGCGTGACGCTAGCCTTCGTAGCGTCGAGCGATCTCCTTGACAAAGGAAGGTACGCTGCGCGAAAGAAAGATTAGAAGGGGAAGCAGACGCGCGAGGGGCCCCTACGTTGGGTAGCGCTGCTGTATGTGCGTGCAGGCTCGTACCACGCACATTACTGCAGACCCAGCGCCCAGAATCGCAAAGAGGTCTCCAGATACCGAGCTGATCTTTGTGCACCTCTGTGTTAGAAATGAGGTGGGCCTATGGCAGGTCTGCCTGGTTGAGAGCCGTAAACCTCGTTAGGTTCTGGGACCCGGGTCCCCAGCTGAGCCCCACGCATACTCTTGCAGTTCTCTCACAACCCACGCAACAGTTAGCAAGGCAACATATATCACCAGTCATAACGTCACCACGCGAATCCGACTCGCTGTTGCCAACACTGTAACTCGCTCTTACCCGAGACTGGTGACTGATACGCGGGTACGGGCGGGTCGGATAAGCGCTCGGCGGGGCGTTGGGCGGGTATGGGCGGGTTAGCCGCGGGTATAGCGGGTTAGTGAAAGTTCGGGTCCGGGCGGTTCGGGCGCATTGAGACACAGTCGGGTGGCGGGCGGATTAAACCCGCTCGTTGCAGGGCTCTGGCCCAGACTGGCCAATATCTGTGACCTCTATCGTAGTATCTATATGTATGTACGGCTTGTGCCAAGTATATACGTAAATATGTGTAAACAACCAATTGTAAGACCCAGAAGTGCCTCGTGCGAAGAAACTCTTACTGATCACGGCATAGTTCACACGAACGTACAATTTGCTCGTGCTTCTTATGAAGAGTACACGTGGCGCTGTAATTTAAATATTTGTGGAATCGTGAACGAAAGTCAGGAGTTCAAGTTTTGGTTGATCGTGGCTTGAAAAGTGAGCCTCAGATTGCAAAGTAGTAAGGGATTTTTCGACTTCCTCTAACATAGCGAAGTTGCATGTTCCTGCTTGTCCCGTGGTTTTGGAAAATCCAGTATAATAATTCTTCTGGAAACCCTTCGACTTTTACCTGAAACATTTTTCGACGTTAGAATGGAAATTAGAATGAGAAAATTCTGTACAACAATGCAATACAGAATCTTTGTTTATAGGTATATCTATAGTCTTATCGCTGGTTTTTTAAGAATATTTACTCACACGATACAGATTGAAACTGAAGTTGGGTATACTTATGCACCATAACGCCGTATAAGAGATTGTAAAGTTTTGAGACATGTATTCTACGAATCTATAATCATAGAAACATTTTCTGACACTATACAGCAGAGTTGGGCATTAACCGAATAAATACTGATTTAAATAACGGATCGAATAAAAGTTACTTTATCTTTAGATTATTCGACGAATAAAGCTAATTTTAAACCCGGGTTAACTTTATTCGACACACGACGAATAATTTTTTTAACTTTTATTCGTTATTCGAAATTTTTATTTAAATAAAAATTTTGCCCATCCTACTCATTTAACCTTCGTAATTACGTGAACTATATGAACTTAAGTACCGTAATTGCGTTAAATCTTTGAACAAAGATTTCTTTAATATAATTGCATTAGAAAGTGTAATAATAGAAGCATAAGAAGGAGCCGTGTTAACCTGAAGTTGTTTGTGAATAAAATAAATACAAACTCTATAGCTCGTTTGTGAGTTTCCACTGCTTTGATTAGTCTTCCACAAGAAATATGACATTTTTCAGTGACGTTCGGCAACGTGCACATGTCTATCGCCTGTACGATCCGATAACTGTGAAAAGAGGCACCCTCGGACATAAATCTTGGAACCATTTTTCCTTCTTTCTAATACACGTGAATGCAATATCTCAAAATGACACGAACAGTTCAATTGTTTTTATTAACCGGTAATAAATTATTAATTTATCGCCACAACGAAAATGATCACAACACTGAGAAACACAGTTTCACACATGTACGTTTAAGTTTCAAACTCACCCTGCAATTTTGAATAATGCGCAAGAATGTTCTATAAACGTTACACAAACGACTTCAGTAATAAACAGAATCAGCATTTCAAGCGTGCACACCAATTCCAAATGCAGTATAATGAAAGTGAAATACTTTCTCTGGTCAACGAAGTATTCAATGTCAACGGGAAATCTAAATGTACGGGTTTCGTTGGTCGGCGTTATAATATTCAGAACGGTAGGATATAATGGCGATAGTAAAACGAAGACCAGGCCCGGTATAAAGCATACTGTAACGAATGGACACATTTAAAAGATGTAGAAACAGTAGTTTAATTAAAAAAAGTCATGTATTTTTTTAAAGTCTTTTCAAGAAAGGCCCATTTTGTAGTAGGCCCATTCCAGTGGCGGATTCAATAGGCCGGCGATGAGCAATTGCAATCTGGGCCCTGCTCAGAAGGCCCTCCACGGCCCCATCCTTAAAAAAATTGATTTTATCCAAAGTATATTTTTTTCTGTCTTATTTCACTGAGCCCGTTTTTAGTGAACTACCGTTTTATTTTCCCGAAAAATGGGCACCTCAGAACGTTTACCACCCGGGCCTTTTTTCTTAAATCCGCCACTGGCTCATTCCATGCTAAATCAATCACCATTTGAACTCCACATGAAGGATTTCGATGGCGTAATCCACGCGAAATTCGGAGCAGTTTGAACCATCATTTTGCTGGATCCTAAATGATTTAAAAAAATTACGGCCCGTCGAAGGTCTGTAACAGCTCGTTGTGAAATAAAATCTTAAAGTGACCATCCTAAAGAAAGTCTTATTCCGTAGAGAACGATTCAAAGCATCTGGCCATATTTATTTCTAATATCTAAAACCGCGATCTTCAACAGTTATTTAAAAAACAAGAATTTGTTTATAATGTTCGTATTGATCGAAGGAACGATTTTTCGGCCGAAAGCAGATTTATTCGGAAAGACCGATCCTTTTCGATTAAAATAAAGGAAGACGGAACTCCGTACCGTTGCTAGTTTTACAGATAAAAATTTATTTATAAAGCCTAAATTCATGAAAATTAAACAAATTGATAAATATTAAAAAAAAAAAGTGAAACCAGCAAGATGATGATTTAAATCCCCCCTAATTTCGCGTGGACTATATCATATTTCAATTTCATCGAAATCACTAATGTTGAATATAAAAGATGATCAATTTGACATAAAATGGCATAGGGGCAGTTGATCGAACACGGTATTAAATTTTTCCAAAAATAACATTACCATAGGATCATGTATAAAATTTTTTTATATACGACTTAAAGTGCAACAAACTTTCTGGCATGGAAGACATCGATTGTAATACGATGACCCAGAAAGTAGGTCACGAGGTCAACGTGGAACCAACTATCCGGAGAGAAGGTCGAGAACTATTGCTGTAAATTCTTTGAACAAGATATTGCATTTTGATCTTACTTGCCAAAACTAAACCAATGTATTGCCCGTTCTGAACATACTTTCTCATAATCTTATATTCCTCATCGTTCTGTATCGTACTCCAGTCATTCTGTACGTTCTCGAGAAGCTTCCTGATCTGTTGCAAATACACATGTTGATACACCGATACTTCGTTCAACTAGTTCCTGTTAACTCACTTTTCCCGCGGGGTAGCGAAATTCTCCGTATTTCAGAAGACTTATGCACGTAACTGTAATGTATGATACATCATTCAAAACATTGTCCAGTCCAATGGATGTCGTAATTAACGGAGATATCTAAAACGAATGCGCTTCGTTAGTAGTGGCAGTACACCGTGCAATATTGAAAATATTTTATTACATATCGTTAAATAGTACAATTAAGTTATTTTACACACACAAAGCAACCAATTCCAGTATTGCATTCCTGAACAATTGAGCGGAACAAATCAGTGGATCAGAAATCAAAGGGGTATGCATTGCCATTGAATGTTCAGCTTAATTTTTAAATATTAAACATGTAGCTATGAGACAAAGTTCGGTTAAGTAATCAAGTCAGTTCAAGTGATCCTTGCTCTTCAAGTATTCCGAGTGATATAAATTTTCGTATTAGTAGTACATAACCGGAGGGAGCACTGTCAAGAGCGAATAGCATTTAAATAAGTTTTTCGTACCTGAATAACAAGCGCAGAAAGGAGTATCAATAGGTATATAAAGTCTTGTAAGTTTCTCAGCCACGAAGCGTTATCTATCCAAAGTCTGATAAGAGGCAGAAATATATGATCGAACTTGTAGCAGTTGTAACTTTCGCAGTGCATCTTTGTACGGCAGTCAGAACACTGTCACCCTTGAAGTGTCGCCCAGCTTCGATCAATTTACTTCACCATTTATTCCTCTCTTTTTTCGCAATATATTTCTCGCAGGGAAAAATGTGAGTTTGAAATGATAGGCAGAGGTATAATTTAAATATTACTGTTTATTCGAGAAGTGCAGGAGGCAATTTTATCGATCGACCTCCCCCCTTATAGGTGGTGCAGATCTCACGTTGAGTTTGTCGCGCAACACGTGCAAATTTCCCGTTAGTAATGTGCTTGATTTCCCACGTTAACGAAACATCAGCATTTTGCTTTGGCAGTGGTCTCGCGAGGGGTGCATCAAGGGTGGTATGTCGAGTCGTGCTTTACATTTTAAGCAACGCAGGCGCTGGCTGAATCGAACAGTACGCGTTTGCTCTTCCTTGAAAGCTCGACTTGGTGTGTAGAATGAGTGCAGTTTTGGTAGCAACAAGTGCTCATTGTGTTTGTACAAATTCATCGAGGGTGTCTTCAGCGTAACACGATTAGAAAAGTCATCACTTTCCTGGACTATTGTATACGAAGCTTTGTACGTAGGTATTCGGCTATTTGTGATATTTTCGAAGCTTTTCTTGGGAAGTGAGTTGCAGAAGAGAGGTTCGTAGCAAACAAAACAAAATATTTGGGGTGTTAAAAAATAATTTTACACGTATTTGTTTGTGGAGGTTTATAATTTACTGTTGGCGAAGGTGCTGAATGTAACTTTTTCTATACTTGTGTGAGTCAATGAACAATTAAATATGAAATGGAAATGCTAGTGAACTATGATGACTTTTATTTTGATTAAGGTTTAGAAATTTATTGTATTCGAATTTTTCGGACCTATGCGTATAAAACATCTTTTTCTTATCTGTACTCATAAAACATACTGGTGAAGTTTGATCGACTTTGGAACACCTTGTGTATATTGTTCTACTGTGTTTGCCATGTATGTACTCTAAAGCTCTATGCGCGTTTTCCGCATGGGTTCAATAGATACCAATACCACAAGTATTATAAATAGTTATGTTCGTATTAAAATAATTCATTATTTGAAAGCATCATTTTTTTAGCATACCTTCTAGGTACCTACATTCTCCAGTGTGTTAAGCGCACTCTCGTTATTGCTATTAAACATTATGAAAGGCATAAAAAAGTTCAAGAAATTTTTCAATTTTTCGCGGAGAATACGGTAGATTAAATCACTTTTCAAAATTTTCAATAAATTTCAGATTACGAAAGCCACCGTAATTGTCTTTTTAATCGAGGATTATATTTATTCTTACATACTTAATAAACGCCCGATGATTGATAGTACACAAATTACCATCGAAAAACTACAACCAACGATAATTGATTCAGTACTTGGTAATTAATTACATTATGGTTCTCGTGATTCTTAAAATATTGCCACCGCGAATTTCGAATCACTTTATAGACCATAGAACTGCAAAGTACGACAACGACGTGTTTATTACCTAAAACAAAAGATGGTTCGGCTTGAATAATTGATGGAGGTTAATATATTCTCCACAGATTAATGTTATCAGTAACTCCGTTACCGATAAAAGTGTCTCGAACGAGGCTACAATTATACCGCCAGTCAAGAGGCAGCTACTTTTCTTGCACCAATTCAACACGAGCACAAGTAATTTCTGAACTGGTAAGGGTGCTAAGTACCATCGTGTGTCGTATCTGGGAAACACGAAAGAGAATATTTCATAGATCATAGAATGAGCTTTTCAATGTTAAACTATTATTAATTAGTAGTGCTATAACAGTATGATAAAATATTTTCCCAATGGCGTTAATCTCTCTTATATGAGATTTCACGGTGTTCAATGACGCGTTCAGAAATAACCATTTAATTTACATTAAAATTGTGAACAGAGTAAAAATGAATGTGACTATAAAACTTAAGGAAATATTCTTTACATAGAAGGACAATGTGAGTGCAGGAGTATTGACCAGTAGTGAAACTCGCGCATGCGCTTTGGACACCTCACTTTTGCTCGATATTCCCATCATGTGTTAACGGGGGATTGCGCCTTGTTAGACCGAAAAATAGGTAATTCTTCGCACAAAAATTCAGAACAATAGTTCAAGGTGCAATAAAACAGCCCGCCAAACCCCAAATTAATTTTCCGAGCCGTTTTTGTATAAAAAATTCACAAAGAATTACCTATTTTTCGGCCCAACAGTGTGTAATTCTCCCTTAGAAGTGCAAACATTGGGCCCGTTTACTTATTACACACTTTACTCACGTTTTAAGGAAAACGTCATGGCATTGGTTTATGACTTGCTGCCCCATGTAAGTACAACAGTATCCGTACAATAAGACACAGATGATCAATACTGCTGATACAAATAATTCTTCCGAATAACCAGTATACAATAATGACTGTGCAACCTGAACAATACGAAGCATCGAATCACTTTAAAATCCAGAGTACAAATGGGAATTGCTTCTCATGTGTTTCATTAATAAAATGTATAAAAGTACGCGAAGTCGGTGTTGAAGAAATTTTATCATTATTTAGAAATTGGATAAATTGTATTACTTACTAGATACAAATTCAGAATCAATGAAAGCTCGCCTATAGCAAGCAACATCATATAATGCTGCGAGAACGAAACATTTAGGAGGTTCGTGAAGCTTCAACATTAAGAAACAATTATTCGTTATCAAGTACGTGTAAAATAATGCATTGTAAGTAGTTCTTGAATCACTCACAAATAAAATAAAAGCTGTGATTCATACTGAACAATTACAAGTTAAAGCAAAAAGTAAGGAATAAGACGAATAACTGTTTCATAAAAAATTTTATACCGACCTAATCGCTCTGTAATGTATTTGTGCTACAGTCTTTATCCTCTCATGTATGAGCAACTGATCCTTGTAAAGTAAAATCGTATCTTCTACTGTGACATGGACATGGTAGCTGTAAATTTAAACCGTCATATTTATACAAGAGTCATCGAGTATTCTTCGAGGTGTGAATTACAGATAATTGTTTCTTCCCAATGAAAATCTACCCTTTACTGTTTATATCTCAGGGTAAAGATAATCATTGCATAATTTAATTATATAACAGCAGTGGTTTCGTGGGGTAATATAATGTATTAATAATAATAAAAAAAAAACAGAATATTATTGCAAACCGCTCTTTACGAAAACTCATTATGAACATTTGAAGAAGACGTAATTAAATACGGCAAACGAACTTGAAGATCGATATTCCCGAAAACGAAGGTTTCAGAGAAAAAAAGGAAAAGATTTCTTATATTAGATACCTATAAGTGCCATACAGGTATACAGTATTATTTAAAATATATACAGTTAGTTACAAAAGTCTGCATACACGAATCTTCGTCAGACTTACTGAAACTACCACATTTTTTATAATATTTCATTCAAGTAAACCTGCACCCAGACAGTTATTCGTGCAACGTGTCCGTAAAGAAACTCACTGAAATCGATACCAACGATTGCTCTATCGCAGAATGAAAACAACCCATTCTGTTTAATAAACAATCGAAATATACCTGACTAGGTCAAATAATCCGCAAGCGTGTTGCACGCTCATCAGGGTGGTGGTTTCGGTGGCGATCACGACACTCGCTCCAAGAAACTGACACACATCGATGTGCAGTAGGATCAAGTGGAAATATTTGTCAGGGTTAACGAAATATTCTACGGGGACTGGTAGTCTGTATAGATGCGTTTCATTCGCAGCCATTACGATATCGAGAATTCGTGGCATGTACGGGACTACGATAAAAGCGGCTAGAGACACATATATGACTGCTGGAAACATAAAATTCTGTTTCGGCGATTGTTAACGCAGTGGAGCATGTAACGTATGTGAGATAGTCTAACTTGTAAACACTATAACGATGGATTTTCCTGTTTTGGTGTGTTTCGTCATTATTTCTTGTTCTTCTTTTTTGCTGTAGTTATCCCAGTCGTACCGTATCCAGTCCATTACCCTTTGAAACTGTAAAAATCGTTTTGCCATACATTCCTCTTGGAAATTCTGTAAAAATCTGAATTTGGCAGATGAATTATACTACAAGGGTACGTAACCCTTTGCACTCTAAATATACCCCACAGCCATATCAGAGTTTACGAAGCAGTGGCGCACCCAGAGGGGGGATCAAGGCCCCCGAACAAGGGGCTTTGTAAAAGCAGAAGAAAACTGGATTTTATTCTTCAAATAAGTTTGTATAATCACCCAATGAAGTTTATTGAATTTCCATTAAAAATATATTTATCCGTTCAACTCGGCTCCCCCTAAGATTGAATCCTGAGTGCGCCATTGTTACAAAGCACGTTACATATTGATTTCGAAGAATTAATTGAAGTACTGGTTTTGAAATTATTCTGCTATATTTTATCGCAATCGAAACTTCTGCAATTAATAAGTTCGATGCTGAGTTGAGTAAGAAAAGTCTCTGTGATCGAGCAGTGAGTCAGTCGAAGTGCAAAGGGTCAATGACCTTGAAATGCTGTAACCAATAGTTCTGACTACAGGTATCGCCAGCCCCTAACTTCTTTAATTTTCCATTTAATTTCCAGCATAAAAATTCGTCGTAATAGAAAACGCAGTTGTAATTTATAGACACAAATACACGGTGTACTTTTCCAGCTGTACGCAGGCTTACTTGGTCCGGGTATATAATGAAAGCCGCGTACTTTACAAGGTACACTACATTCGGCATGATATACGTGGCGATCTTCATGCAGTACACGTAATTGAACTCGTGTGTAATGAACTGCCCACACTGAAAGAGTCGGAAGTACTCACGAGAAGCAAATAAATTCAACGGGTACGAAGAAATACTGTAAATCGTCGACAACTGTACCTGCGCAAAAATTACGGACAATATACAGATAAGAATAAAGCACTGTTGGACGCGCACGTGTACCCTTGTCTTTTCTGTAGACAGACCAGTGAACAACCAGAAGAAACGAAGGATCGAATAATTGGGGATATTCTGTAAGTCCATATCCGCAAGACAGCTGAAACACGACTGACGCGAGACGTGCGTCTCCCCACCGGTGAATTTTCTCAATTTTTCTCATATTCTCTTCCCTTTTTGGTCGATACGTCGATACGAGGTAAGGTGACAGTGCCGCGAAGTAGCGTGCCGTAGGTGGTCATTGAGAAATTACCTGCGTTTACGCGGTAATGGGGGGAGGGGGGATGATTGACACTTGGGGAAACACGAGGGGTATAATATGTTTTATGGAGGTGCGAGCAAAGTTGGCAGAAAATTCCCTTCCACTCATGCTGGAATTATTGAACGGTGCGCTTCTTGGGGAGCACACGGTGTACTTGCACTTGCAAGGGTGGCACGAAGTTTCGAAGCAGAAGAGGATACAAATTGTGGGAATAGAATTTTCCAACAAAACGTGGAAGCTGTTGTTTATATTACGCCGCAACTTGGTAACAGCTGGGGATACAATACGACGGAGTGGAGAAATGTAAGGTGATGTTCCTTTGTTCTACTATTCTGCATCAAATGTTACAAGTTAGATTACTCTCTACGTTAATCCTGAGCTTTTATTGTGCTTACCTATGGAACGTCTGACTGTGAATGTGTAGCTGGAAAAAGTTTTCTTGGTAAACTCAGGAAGGCGTTAACCAGAGTGTACATCGAAGCTTGACTGTTTTGCTAATTGAATATTCGAATATTCGAATAATCAGGAGTATTTGAATATTCGGAGCGATCGAATTTCGGATTGTATCGAATAAGAATCTGAACATGAAATGTTTGTTCACACTTTACCGTGAAATTCTTTTCATATTGGCCTTTACAATTATTTGGAACTTTATTAATCTTTGGTAAATTTATACATTTGAAACGAAAGCAACCATGAGTTATTAAAATTATTATTCTAATAATAATAATAAGTGGACAACCCTGACTCAGTTGGCCAAAGGCACTCTGCTCTAGGCCCACCCGTACCCTGTCATAAGCGGGTAACAAACAGTATAAGCAGAGTTTTTTGTAGAAAACTAAAACCCCATAAACGATTTTGAGGAAATATAATATTTTTATTTCTACCCTCGTTAGTATAACGAATATTCGAATATTCGAATCTAAAATTCGAATTCTCTGGTAACTGAATATTCGAATACTTAGATAATTCGAATATTCGAATCTCAAATTCGAATTCTCTGGTACTCGAATATTTGAATACTTAGATAATTCGAATATTCGAATCTCAAGTTCGAATTCTGTGGTATTCGAATATCTGAATACTTAGATAATTCGAATATTCGAATCTCAAATTCGAATTCTCTGGTATTCGAATATTTGAATACTTAGATAATTCGAATATTCGAATCACAAATTCGAATTCTCTGGTATGCAAATATTTGAATACATAGATAATTCGAATATTCGAATTCTCTGGTATTCGAATATTTGCCTACTTAATCATAATAAAATATTAACTGAAATTTCAGTTCTTTATTAATATTCGTCAATAAAAGTGCTCACAGTAGGCACGTGCATGTGGGGTCCCGCTACCAGAGTATCCCGCAATTTATCGAAATATAATATCGGATAAAACTGCGATATCGAAGAAAATAATTCGAACATTAAATTACGATACGTCAGCATTAGGTCCTTTTTATTAATAAATTCTACATACGTGTCCAGCATAATACAAATCTACGCTGTTCTCTGAATGCTACTTGCTACGCGAATTACGCTTTTGTTTGACATGTTCTTCCATCACGTTGCAGGTTGTAAATCGTAGGTACTGAAGGTTTTCATTCTTTACTGGAAGAGTACATTACCGTGAAGTAGGACAGCGACGCTTTAACAAGCTGTAACAGAACGCCTGATTTTCATCGCGCTTTGACCTAAACTCTCTCACAATTGGGATTATTGTGCGTTACCAAATGGAAACCTTCGAGCGACGGAACGAATAGATAGCCGATGCGCGTCATATGCAGATTTCTACAACTTCGTTGGGATATGAATAAAAGGTGCTTCTGTATTCGTAGGGGAGCCTGATACCATGGAATGAAGTATCTATGAACACAGGTAAATATTTAATCTCAGATTGTGCTCATAGAAGTCGAGTAGATATGGTAAACGTTAAGTCAGACTCTGTATTATGAATTCTTATTAAGTATCTTGTTCGTTAGAAAAAAAGTTTAAAAGGTGGAAAATCTTAAAAATAGATCAGTACTGATGTGATTGGAAGAATCTAGTATTTAAGCTACTTATAGGCGTGTGCAAATAGCTATATCATATACAGATATAAATATTTATCCACATAATTTATATCTGATATTTTACATCCGTTGCTATTAGATTTGATATGCTATGTATTTCTATTGAGAACAATAATAATCAAACTTATATTTTGAATAATTTAAAGGCAACTTACGTTTTCTCAAAAATCTCGGCACAGTGGTTCATTATCAATTGCCCACCATAGTTCACGATGAACATGTAAAAAAAATGAATCGAGACAAATAAGCTACACCTAATAAGTTCAGCCATTTTCTTCGTCGCTCTTGTCGCTTGAAATAACTATGATACAAGGGGATTTAATGCAACAAATTGCACGAACTAAAAGAATTATTAAAAGAAATTATTACTAAAAGAAAGTATTACAAACCAGTTAATCGATTATGCAATACACTTGTGGCATTCGTCCACTGAACAGTTCGCCGTAAAAGCAATTTAAGGGTATCGTAAATAATTTTCTTTCGCTTTACATAATAAGAAAATTTCCAATATACTCCCATCGTTAAATGAAGTGCAGGTGTTTGATAAAACAGATAACAGTTTTCTTATTAAATCTGCAAGAAATCAATTTCTAAATATTCCAGTTCAAATAGAAGATCTCTGATTGTTATTCAAACAGAGAATCGATATTGCTTTATATAAGTGGAACTAATTGCTTCTCATAACTGATTTCAATACCGAAACTATAAGAAAACTGGCATTACTCACGCGAAACAAATTTATGCTGACAGAAGACACTCCAAGTACTAACAGACACAAGTCAGGGAACGCTGAAAACGCGCACCAAAGCTCTGTATAGCTTTAACAGAAGAGACTAACTTATCTTGGGCATGAACAGTAACAAAATTTTACCCGCATTGAAATTTCTGCAAATTTAGTACCAACTTGTAAGCTCTTCTTTGTATATTCACAGCTTCTACGAGCCTCGTATAAACTTCGTCATTGTCTCTAGACTCTCGCGAGAATAAAGGATCCAACGAGTGCTCCAACCTGTAGCTGCAAAATCACAACAACGAATATTGCATTCAAGAAATTCCAATTAATCTATGTGAGTGCGCCTATTTTAAGTATAAAAATATTGACCGTATTTATCAAAAATAATGTCGGAGGGATTTCAATTCCTTCGTAACTTGGGATCTTCGAAGGAAATTTCCATGGTGCTCGGTTAACCATGATACGGCCTTCAGTTTAGCTATACCTACGTTTAACACAGTACTAAGGAGCGGGAAAGGCACAGATACTATTTATTCAGTAACAACTTTCTTACATTTTTTTTTTCAAAACTGGGGCAGTTTTAGAGAAATTAGAATGTCATTGGGTCTAAAAGGACTTGAGGGCTGCAGCACGGCGGAATGATGATGTGTTTTTAACCATCAAGTTCTTACCTAGTGACTTTGAGTATTCCACAAACGTGCTGCACGTTAACTATGTTCAACGATTCAGTAGTGAGGAGTGCGGTTACCTCGAGAAAACTCGACACGCTAA
Source organism: Andrena cerasifolii (assembly GCF_050908995.1). Classification (NCBI taxonomy): domain Eukaryota; kingdom Metazoa; phylum Arthropoda; class Insecta; order Hymenoptera; family Andrenidae; genus Andrena; species Andrena cerasifolii. Next base: position 8,016,062 of record NC_135124.1, on the reverse strand, counting down.
TGTGCGCGACGATGTAATGAAAGTACTTTTTCCCGTCGACGAAATATTCCATGAACAAGAAAAGTTCCTTTGGGCGTGACTCGTTCAAGGGAATGACGATGTCGAGCAAAGTAGGCGAAACGTACCCTGCGACGACTAACAGTGTCGTGCTGTACATACAAACTGAAATCATCGAAAATCGAGGGCATTTGGATGGCACGCTTAATGGAAATACTTACGTTTCGTCAAGTTTTAAAAGCAACGTTATTACGAGGTAAATGATGTTGCGCAGAGTGTTTTAGAATCACAGCTATGAATTTGATTACTTGCTAGAATTTATAAAAAGGAATGAAAAGTTTGAAAAGCAATCAATTCTAAAGTGGCACTTCGACATGTCTTTTGTCCATTTATAGAAATGATAAACGTATATAAAAAACAGAACCTTTTAAAAACTATCAAGTTATGTCTGCTTGGAATAGAAAAGTGTTCTATTTGTAAAAAGTGTGATTATGTATTTATGTACTTATTAAGAATTGTTTGTTACTTTTTATTCATTCCATCAGTAGACAAATTGCACCAATAATGCTCAAACACTCAGAAAAATAGAAATTGCACTGTCGGTGATTCATTTTTTTAAAAATAACTTGACAGAAACCCAATCGTGGTGTATAAAAAAAGGGGCTACAAACGTGGAGGACTTATTAATTAAAAGTGATTAGAAATAATTGAATTTAAGTGCAATCACAATAATACGTAAGCTTGTTCAAGCATGTGCAACAGATTTAATTAATTTAATTCACACCTGCGATGATAATTATAAAGATTCTGCTGTTATTTGCATACTGTCGTACTATCTCAATTTCCTCGTCGCTCTTCAACGATCTCCAGTCATCAGCGATGTGCTCGAAAATCTTCTCTATCTGTCGTCGCGAACAACAATTACAAAGACAGTTCCAGGAGCTCCATTCTTTCTCTTTACTAGCAACTTACATCGTGGATATGCCTGTGACAGCTACAGTACCTAACAGTCACTAATATCCATGGAAACATATACGAGCACACTTTTAATGACACGTCGATGTCTGTCTTTGGATCAGTGAATATTCTTGCTAACTGAAAATATTGTCCACCGTGCGTATATAAATAATCAGGGCATTACATTAATTTCCCATTGATTTCCCAAATCATTTGAATCTAATTAATTCTAACCGACGAATGTACGAGATAGTTTCAGATTGTACAAGATAATTCAGATTAACACAGAAATCGTACTCTTCGAGACATATAGAGGAATAATTCGAAAAGTATACTTCACTCGCGATCAATTCTCTTAGAACTACAACAATAAAAAAACGAATCTAAACAGAGAGGAATAAAATAAACAGTAATTAGTACAGCGTTTTAACGCGGGCTGCTTTTAAATCTGACTAGAAAATTGAATACTTGTTAAAGTTTCTATGGCAGACTACAAAACAAAAATGGTCTTCCGCGGTACATGAAAGGAAAACTGAAACGTACCTGAAAGAACACCACCGAGAAGAAAAGGATATAACAAGTCGCGAGACGCATTTGCGTCCATATAACGAATCGTGTTCGGCCATCGAAATTTCGAAGTCCGACAATCGCCAGTAATATTAAATTCAGTTTGTAGTAGTGACTCCCGATGAAGTTCATCGCTGTAGAACAGTCAAGACGCTTCTGCGATCAGGTATCGCTACGTGACAGTTTGTTCTCCCCTCCACTATGTGTTGTTCGATAAACAGTTGTTTTATTTCTCTTCTAAAATTGCACGAAGGATTTTGAGGCGACTGTAGCGTTGGGGGCGAATGATTGACAGGCAGAATAACATAAGAACAGGGTGCAAGTCTACAGGGGTGAAAAGAAAGAACGGTAATATCTTGATAATATATAGAACTATCCATATTGTGGCACCAGAATGGAAAAAGCTGATATTTTCCGATACTTGCAATTTTCTTTTAGCTTTCGCGCGGTTGGCGCGTTTTCTTTACACTCACTGGCTCACCGGTCATCGAGGAAGCAAGTAGTGAAGATACATATTTTGCTACGGTCGTTGTCGATGGAGTATTTTATTCGTTCTTTATGTTCAAGTGCTTAGATAGTAGATCAAATATCACATTTTGTATTTTGTTCAAGTAAAGTTTCGTATTCTTGTTTCGAGGAAGATGTCACGATGTGCATGTTGAGCATTACTGAGTTATCAGTACCAAGGAAAGTTGTTCTCATTAGCATGCATTGAAATCCAGGGCATTCTGAATGAATTACTGAAACCGGAAGCGGTGAGTTTTTAAACTTTTTAAATTTAATTATTAGTAAACACAATTGATACGTATTGCCAGGCTAGTTGTGTTATTTGGTCCATGATTAATTGCGAGAAATTTTGATTATAATTAACCCTCTAAAGGACGGACTAGTCACCTCGTATTCATTAATATACTGCAATATATAAATTCATATCATGCAAATGTAATTTATTTTGTAATATGGGAGTATAATTACTCTCGATAACGATGCTAAATGGAGAAATATAATATTGAAGTACTCATTCGATACTTTACAAAGGTTAGCTTTAATCTTAATTGTCGAAAGCTTTTACTTGAATTACGACTATTAAGATTTCAGTACCATTGACAAAAATTGATTATCAGGGAGTCTTTTTTGGTTTATAAGCCCGCCAAAACACAGTTTGGTGTGTTAAAAAATTTTTAGCGTGAGGATAAAAAAATTAGCGAGGCATTTCATTACCAACAGGCATAGGTACTGTATCGACAGGCCGAAAAGAGTTTTTTTTTTTGAAAAATGTGATTTTTGCGCGAAAAAATCAGGACGTCAACTTTAAATAGCCGCCATTTTGTTTCTAATCAATATTTCGGAAATTCCCTCCGTGAATCAGAGGATGCATTAATATACTAACGAAAATGTTTTTTTACTTCTTGTATTTTAGATAATCTGGTACCGAATGACAGTGTTCACCCCAAAACAACTTTTTAAAAAACGCTTCTCGTATGTCGATTGTAATTTTATTATAAACGTAATAATTTTCTACAAAAAAATTACAAAATATCCACACGGGTGAATCGACTCGTCGAACGGATTATAGTGGCTTTCGCGAATGTCATCTATCTAAACGGTAGGTACGCTCACTTTGTCGTTAGAACTTTGCCGTACAGAGTTACAGTTCCGCGGAACGTTTAGCCGCAGCTAAGAGATTAAAGAAATGCGAAACATTTACTTATATTCAGAAACATGCATGTCACCTAAAATGTTGTTTGCAAATTCGTGTTCACCGAACAACAGTTTCAAAACACGCTATAGCTTAATAATACGTTATGCTTGTTTCTTACCCCTCGATTTCGAATAATCCACATACATGTTCTGATACGAATAGAAAGGTGGTTTCGGTCAATACGACAACGAAAATCACGCTGAACACGGCCACCGACGTAAAAACCACACAGTAAAAGTACATTCGCTACTCGATATTGTGCTTCGACACGAAATCCGGCTGGAAAATTTGCGTGGAATTAGGTAACGCCTGCAACCAAACACTGCCGGTATTATTATCACGATACTCGCGGTGCGGACCATAATTGAAATCAATATGTTTGCTAGAATTTGATGATTCCCGCCGTTACGTCGCGTTGATGTGTTTGATACAATCCAAACACAAAGGGGTGGAACTTGCAACAAATTCATAACACTTTAACTCTTTCTTTCACGCCAATCTTGACTACATTAACCGTGTCGATGCTGAGATTCAAACACTGAACCGCGCACTGTGTGCGGAATCCTTACAGGCTCACTCGTCAACTACACTACTCGACACGCACTCATTGAATCCACAGCACACCAACGGGTTAGTTAAACATCCGGAATATATCCTCGCGTTAATTACGTATTAACTGAAGTACCTCGACACTGTCCCTATCGTCCTATAACAATTCCCAGTTGACTTGAATCTTGGCGAATATCTCTATCACCTGGGCGGTCCAATCGTGAAAAATTTGCGGCCACCAGAGCGATGTACATAGTGAGAAGGTAACTTGCAGTGCTGACGCAGATGTGGGAGCTGGTTCATTTGACAAACCCCGGTCATACGCGGGAAAATGATGGACAGGAGTCGCAGGAGAACAACAGGCAAACAACGCCAACTGGAAGCAACGTCCGATTAGATAGCTCGCTTTCTCGCGACACGTGTCTGGGTAGACAGTATATAGGGAAGTGCACTAATCACCAGCACGAAATAGATGACGAAGACCAGACACATGCGAATTCTGTGGATAGGAACTCAGCCACCCATCCACCAGCACTAGCACCGTCTTGGAGAACGCGTAGTCGAATCGCCCGACGCACATCATCCTCGCGCGAAGTCAGAAACGCAACTGCCGCACGATCGATTCATCCCCACCTTTATACGGGAATTTATACCCTCTGCGAACCCTCTCTGAATTTACGGGGAATATCGCGAACTGTGGCTGAGGGGTGAGATGATTGACAGGGGTTGCAATTTTCTGGGGAGACAGTCGCCGTGGTGTCTGGTCCGAGAGGGTGGAAGGAAATGTATCGATGCTCGAATTTTGAAAATTACAGTTGATACTCCCCTTCTTTCTTAGGCGGCTCAAGCACGCGCACGATTTTTCTTACCCCTGCTGCCTTCGATTATCCGTATTATGAACGTTACACGGCGAGCAGTTTCTTGTTTTCTATGTTGTCGGAGTAGTATTATTATTGTTGCTCGCAATTTGGTAATGTTGAGAGGATAAATCATATTATTTTATGAGAAGACAGTGGCGGACGAAAGAAAGTTTACAACTTTTAAAATCGCATAACATTTTTTAGAAGTGGTCCAAACGATGCGAGTTTTTTTTTAGAAGCTAGAAGTAGGATAGAATTAGTTTGCTAAGAGACGTGTCTCGTCGTTTCGAAAAAACGCAATTGGTCGAAATAACAAAGAAAATAGAAAATATTGTTTTTTAAAATTTTTTTGTGAGCCTGTAATGAAAATTCAAAAAACCCGTTTGTAGATTGAAGTAAGTTGTATACATGCCTAAAATTTCATCAAAATCGGTTAACGCTGCTCTGAGCTATAAACGCTTAAAGATCGCAGAGTAACAATTCCACATTACGGACAAGTAATACCCATTTTCCAAAAGTTATACATAGTCACGCAAGGGATGGGGTCAAACAATTACGTAAAAAGAAAGAGAAATAGTATATTGATTTCCCGTAGAAGGGTGTAAAGTGTGCTATGAAGGGAAACCGTATCACGCGAGGGGAAATCGATACACCCTCATGGCACAACGGCACCATTATGCACAACAATCTTGACCTTCCTTGCCAATACAATTCAGTTGAAAGAAATACTAAAGAAACGGCCCTCTTTTTCCTTGGGCCTTTTTCGACTCACTTGAATTTTTATTTCTTTGATGACTCTTTTAACTTTGAGGAATTTTCAGGAAGTAGCTGTTAATATATACATATGTTTCTGGATTTTTAATCTAAGTATCTCTGATTTTTATCTAAAGTGCAAAAAAAAGTATAAAATAAGTATCTCTGATTTTTATCTAAAGTACAAAAAAAAATTAATTAAACTCAAATAAACTAATGTAAATGTATTTAAAGTACGTGTAAATCAGAGTTTCTATAATTTATAATTTTTAGTATAAGAATCGCATAAATGTATTTTTAAAAATATCAATAAATTCACAAAAAAGTGATTAACATGATAGTTCCCGCGGCTAGACTTGCATTTGCGAATAGTAATGAACGATAGTGTAATTTCAGGTAAGAATATCAATGCTTATTCAGCCGCAGTAGAAGAAACACTCATATATCAGCCGCAGCGCAAAAATTCAATGCAGATCAGAAATATGTACATAAACGTAACAAACGAGTTTAACGAGGATGTGCATTACATAAACAATTTACATCTTTCTCTTTGTGTTAACTGTTTCCAGAAGAAATCATAGGAAAAAAAAACATATGATAATAACACAAATGGAGCAGATATCCAATGTGTCTAATAAAAACTGCTGGATGATACAATGTACACAAACGTTATGAACTTCAAAGAGCATTACACTTTGTAAAAAAATATATAAAAAAAAGTTATGTTAATCGATTTTATTAAAAATGCACTAATTTTCAGTGTATTTTTTATCAAATTAAATAAAATCGTTTAACTTAAAAATTCCTTTTTTATATATATATTTTTTATTCAATTTGATTTCTACATTCGACTATGCAAAATAAAGTTTATACTTAACGTGGTATCGAGAGTTACGGTTGACATAAACTGACAACTTACGATATACTTGTTGAGAATTTCCTTATATTATGACAGCATGAGTGTAAAACGTGAGATGGATGAAACAGTTTGTTACACCAATAACAGTAGATATTTTCGTCAATATTGCAAAGCTTGGAACTTCTGTACTAGGACTGGAACGAGTGTATTGTTAAAACTGGCCAATTTTTGGCCAAGCTCGACTTTTGTGTGCATATTTAGAGACTTACAATAATTTACAATAAGTATGAGTTTCTATTACTATACAAGGAAGAACGTCTAAGTATTTATTACAATTAATATAAATTCCAGACTTCGAGACTGAATCATTAATTTCTCACAGTTTATTCAGACGTCATTTTCATACATGGGATCGTATAAACTCTTTTATAGTGCACGTTAATGAATATTGTTTAAACATCGTATATGTCAGATGCGCACTGAAAACTTACCGTCCAAACGAAATCCATACCCAAATAAATTATCAACACTGCGCTCTGCATTACTTGGCAGATTATCTTTCACGGTGAATGTCAACATCAGTCTCCAAATGTTAGTGTTCCGTGATAGCTAATGTCTCTATCCAGCTCTGTTATGAATTACGGAACATATCACGGTGAAGTACGAGAAGGCTGAACTCATCATCTGAAATACACAAGTTTTCAACAAAACTTGAACTTGAAGAATTAATAGTAAAGAAATTACCGTTGCAAAGCCAGAATAATGTGCAGTACACAGACTGGAAAGGTTGATTGTACACTCTATCGAACTTCTCTGCATTATGAACAGCAAAAGTTTCTGCTGGCTTAGTGGGATGCAGTACCACATAGAATCACATCTGTATCATTTAATACACATGCATCACGATAATATCGTCACTACGTTTCCATTCACAAATGATACCGCTAGAGAAGTGGGAAGCTTGAAATGTTACCGACAGTCATAATTATTCACAGTTTCTATAAACATCAGCAGTACATTATGCAACGTAATTTCAGATACTGCTAATGACATTGACCGAAAAAACGTTTCGGTCATTAGCGTTAAATTGGAATTCTCTTAACAGAACATGCATTCCTTTTTCAAGGAAGAGCAAGTCACAAACAAAACGCCAAATCAGATTAGAATTGAAAGAAGGAAGGAAAATTAGGACACGCGTAAATTAAATAACCAAACCGTTCATAAGCAAACATTCCACAGAATATGCCAAGATAAAAATCGAATGTACAGTACAGTATTAGAGCATTGTTTGTTACCTGGAATGACAGATACAGCAATGTAATAACAACAAAGGCCACCCTTTGAATTTTGGCAAAGGTGGAGTTGTCGAACGGCCAAAGTCCAGTGATGCACAGCATCGAATAGTACGTGCGATAGCGTGTTTCAAACAAACTCATCTCGACCGAAGCAGAAGATCGACTGCTAGAAAAACTCGAGGGAACGTCCGATTACACCTCGGCATCATATTTTATTCGAGCCAGCTGATCTTCGCCTCGACTTTCCACGGTGTGACTTGTCAATAATTCAAATTTCCAATGTCCCCTCGTAACAGATCGATTTGAGTAGCATGGATGCAAGGATATTACGTAAATGAGCGCGTAATTCAAGGAAAGTGTAGGGGTAGACAATATTTCCTTCTTTTCTTTCTACTTCTTCTCAGAATCGATAGAGACACCATACAGAGCATACAAAATTGTATGCATTGTCACACTTGTAGTACAATCAGAAACGACGCAAAGTTATAATAGGATACTTAAAGCAAATATAGAAATGTTAATTTTTATATTATATAGCAAAATGTTCCAAAAACATGCCAATGTTCCACCAGTTTACGGTACTCCTCCGAAAAGTACGTACTACGTATCTCTGTAAGGCGACCCACCGACCTGCTATCATCATCTCCATGATATCTACTAAATTTTCCCCAAAAATTCATGTTTCAAACTCCCGAAGATAATGTCATCTATATTGTTACCACGTACGCAACAATTTTTTTCTATTCTCAAAAACATCTTTAACAAACAGTCATGTGTGAAGAAACAGTCGGTGCATTATGCAGAAAATAAAAACAAACAACGAAAGTAAAACGAAAGTACACTGTTTTGATCAAATCCGCGGATAAACCAGCGGTTTTCATCCATTAACGCACAGTTTTATCTGTGACCGATTTATCCAACGTGATTTGTCTGCGAACTTTCGTTGTATGTTAGTGGGTATTTGCAGGTTTCATCCGCCGCAGTCTTTGATCGCAGATTTGTCCGCGACGGATGACGACCGCGAAGACACATCTGTGTGCGTGGCCAGCTATTCACTTGATCGAAGATTCGTATAAATAAACGAATGGTAAATCTTCATTGTAGATAACATGCATCGTAAAGATTCTAAATCCTAATAAATCAACTTATTAAACTTTCAGCTACTGTACGCCACTATAGTGGCTTTCGCGAATTACATCCATCTAAACGATACGCCACTATACTGGCTGCCAGGGTCGTTAGAACTCTGCCGTCCAGAGGCACAGTTCCGCGGAAAGCCCGGTCGTAGTTAAGAGATTAAAGCAATTCGAAACATTTACTTATATTCAGAAACATGCATGTCACCTAAAATGTTGTTTACAAAAATTCACGTTCATCGAACAACGGTTTCAAACACGTTATAGCTTAATAATACGTTATGCTTGTTTCTTACCCCTCGATTTCGAATAATCCACATACATGTTCTGATACGAATAGAAAGGTGGTTTCGGTCAATACGACAACGAAAATCACGCTGAACACGGCCACTGACGTAAAAACCACACAGTAAAAGTACATTCGCTACTCGATATTGTGCTCCGACACGAAATCCGGCTGGAGAATTTCGCGTGGAATTAGGTGACGCGTGTAACCAAACTCTGCCGGTATTATTATCACGATACTCGCGGCGCGGACCATAATTGAAATCAATATGTTTGCTAGAATTTGATGATTCCCGCCGTTACGTCGCGTTGATGTGTTTGATACAATCCAGACACAAAGGGGTGGAACTTGCAACAAATTAATAACACTTTAACTCTTTCTTTCACGCCAATCTTGACTATATTAACCACTTCGATGCTGAGATTCAAAAACACTGAACACGCACTGGGTCCTTACAGGCTCACTCGTTAACTACACTTCTCGACACGCACTCATTGAATCCACAACACACCAACGGGTTTGTCAAACATTCGGAGTATCTCCTCGCGTTAATTACGTATTAACAGCAGAAAGGTGCACGGGACACGTTGCCCACGTCCTCCTAAAGTATCTTGACACTGTCCCTATTGCCCTATAACAATTCCCAGTTGACTTGAATCTTGGCGAATATCTCTATCACCTGCGCGGACACAGTCCAACTGTGAAAATCTTGCGGGGGTGCACATAATGCGAAGGTAACTTACGGTGCTGGCGCAGATGTGGAAGCTGGTGTATTTGACAAAACCGGTCATGTGCGGGAAAATAATGGACACGACGCGCAGGACGCAATTGAAATCGCACTCGGAGGAGGCGAGCAACGCCAACTGGAAGCAACGTCCGATTAGATGGCCCGCTTCCTCGCGACACGTGCTTCGGTACACAGTACTTGAGGAAGTAACGAAATAGATGACGAATATCAGACACATGCGAATTCTGTTGGTAGGACCTCGGCCACACACCCACCAGTATCTTCTTGGGGAACGCGTAGTTGAATCGCCGGACGTACATCATCCTCGCGCGAAGTCAGAAACGCAACTACCGCACAATCGATTCGTCCCCACCTTTATACGGGAATTTATACCCTCTGCGAACCCCCTCTGAACTTACGGGGAATATCGCGAACGGTGGCTGAGGGGGTGAGATGATTGACAGGGATTGCAATTTTCTGGGGAGACAGTCGCCGCGGTGTCTTGTCCGCGAGGGTGGAAGAAAATTCATCGATCCACGAATTTTGAAAATTATACTTAATTCGCGGGTATCTGCTTCTTGACGTCCCCCTCTTTCTTGGACAGCTAACGCACGCGCATGATTTTTATCGATATTATGAACGTTTCTTTTCTGCTATGTTGTTGGAGTAGTATTATTATTGATTGGCAATTTGGTAAAGTTAAGAGAGTAAATCATATTGTGTAGGAGAATATATGGTCGCTGGGTACTTGAAGCGAGCTATTTGAGCTCTGGCTGGAATTTAGTTAATTTGGAGCAATGTGAAGATGGCAAAATGAAAAGTATAAAGTGTATTTGTACATAGGAGAAATAAAATACAATAATACTTTTATTGAATATGTGTCATGGTGAGCACACAGGGACCGGTGACTCTTTAAAATCTTGCGCGATCTTATTGAAATGGTGATTATAAATTTTCTTCATTTCACTGGTTGTTAATTTTTTTGGTTGAAAGTTATTGAAAGGATCATCTCATATGAAAGTGTTAGTTGAGAAGCAATAAAAAAATCTTCCGTCAGAGCTTAAAATATTTAAGCTAGTAAGAAACAAAAATTATGTATTGCTATCGTATAAATCTAATGTTTTTAAAAATATTACACATTTTAGAGTCTGAATGAAGTTTTACTTAGGACTTGAGAATAAAGTAATACGCATTTGTCAAAGTTATACATAGTCGTGGAAGGGATGGAGGGCAAACAACTACGTAAAAAGAAAAAGAAAGAATATATTGATTGCCCGTCGAAGGGTGTAAAGTGTGTTATGGAAGTAACGTGATACGCGAGGGGAAATCGATACACCCTCATGGAAAAACGACACCATTAAACACAACAATCTTGACCTTGCCAATTGAATTCTGTTGAAAGAAATGCTAAAGAATACGCACACTTTTCCCTTTGGGCCTTTTTCGACTCATTTGAAGTTTTATTTCTTTGAGGACTCTTCTAACTTTAAGGAAATTAGTGTTAAGCTGCGAACTTATTGTTAAGCTGCTATGGAAATGATCGTTATGAAACATCTTAAAACTTTTAATGCGTTTCCCTTTGCGACTAAAAGTTCTGAGTACAGAAATTATGATGTAGGTTTCCAATGTACAACGTGGCTGCTGGCGAAAGAAAGAAAAATTTTAAACTTAAAGAAACGTAAAATATTTCTAAAACTATTCCAGTAACATATCGATCTTCAGTCGAAGGGTACGAAAACATGTTATGAGAGGTGTGCGGCATGCAAGAGACAAATCGATATACCCCCGTAACACAATAAACTCCTTGAAGGCAATCCTACCCACATAATCTCTTGGCAAATCCAGATACAAAATCCTTTCTAAGTATCATTCTGTATAACAAGAAAAACTGACAGTTTAAATGGTGCTTCAATTTCCAATATAATTTAAGAATACGAGATTAGATTATATATATACATATTTGCTATTGTGTTCCAATAAACTAAGTTTCAGACATTTTTATCAATTCAAATAATAAACGTAATTTACTTTGATCTAAAGTACAGAGAAAATTAATTAAACTCAAGTAAACTAATGTAAATGTATTTAAAATACGTGTAAATAGGAGTTTCTGCAAATAATATTTTTTAGTACAAAAATCACATAAAAGTATTTTTAAGATTATCAAGAAATTCCCCCCAAAGTGATTAACACGATAGTTCTCGTGGTTTACCCTGCATTTGCGAATAGTAGAAAGATAATGTAAATCCAAGTAGGAATATCAATACTTAACCAGTCACAGTAGAAGAAACACTCATAGATCAGCCGCAGCACAAAAATTCAATACAGATCAGAAATAAACGTACAACACGAGTTCTAAATGATTAATTGTTACTTAGCGACTCTATATTAAGATTTAACGAGGATATACATTACATAAACACTTTACATCAAAAACGAAATTTGTCTATTAGGTATAATGTAATACTTGAGCATTAACAGAGCCATTTTTTTAATAGTTTGAAATTGCGCTGGATAACAGTGTGTTGAAGAAAAGAATGCGGATTTTCGCTTTTGTCTCGGATAATCCAGATTTGAGTTAGAAGGTACACCGTTTACTCTATGTAAAACAAAAAGACCGTCAGGTCAGAGCCACCTCACCTGAGTATACAAGGTCGGGGTGTGTCTCTTGGCATTGCCACATCAAGTATTAAAGGGATTGCTAGCATCCAACAAGCGCTAAATATTATGCGTGTGATATCACTGAAATTAAGGAGAATTATTAAATGTACAGTATAATCTTATTATTTATTATATTCTTAATGCTCTAATTCCGTGATCCACGTCAAATTCCCGGCATAATCATGGGAGGAGTTATTTCCAGTGCAAAAATCAATTAAAAAGTTACAATAAAAATTTTATGTGCAGCAGTGAGAGTACTGAGAATAGAAGATAGAAAAGTGATAAAGTTAGTAGGCAAACCTCGGATCTATTTATTAATATCCTCACAGAAATCGCGCTGTGGTGTGAGCTGATGTGTCTATCCACTTCTCTACATTCTATTTGGCAATGCGCAGTGGAGACATCACTACTGCTCGATTTATTGTACATACCTATGTATAATTATATCTAATTATTTTTTATTTCAGGGCCAGTTAACTCATCTTAAACTTCTGTGTTAAACTTCTGACATAACACTACTTATATAACGATAGTTATGAATACATATTATTGTTCTCGTTTACCGACACAAAGGAGGAGTCTACATAAAACTCTCTCTTAACCGCTTCATACCATGTGGTACCACAAAAATGTTTATTAGACGTTATGTAAAGAATGAATGCGTGATGCAAAAGAAAGGGACATCCGACTATGGATCGCCGTGTTATTTTATTCATTAAATTACGACACGTGTCTGCAATGGGTAAGTGCTTAAGGAAAAGAAGAAGACTATGAATAGCTCTAGAAGTACGTATTATTAAATAGCATCTTTTAGTGACTATCGAACTTACCGTTTGAATAGAGATCATGAATCCATTACGTATCTCAAGTAGGAAGTGTTAATTCATGACTGCAGCTACTAATGCCACTATAATAACATCTGAAGATGGGAATGATTGGCAGAAAGCTCTAGACTATGTAGCAAGTTACTGTTTAATCATGAGTGCTATTACTACGAGCAAACTATTTTCAAAATTATCATTAGCAGAAATTGTGCCGCATCGAACGTAATACAGTACAATAGTAAAAGCCCGTGTTCATCATCTGAAATAGAATTTTTTTTGTCTGAGATTGAAGACTAAAAAGATAGATTGGTGTTGTGTAGATAGCAAAATGAAGAAATTACGCTGGCAAATCCTTTGAAGCATGGAATAAATAATCCAGAAATACTGCACGAACAATCGATAGAACTTCTTTGCATTATGAACAACAGTAGCTTTTGCGTACTTACTGGTGTGCAATACCACATAGAATTATATCTGCATGATTCAATGATATTGTATAATAATTTTCGTATTTCCATTTCTTCGTGATTATACACTAGCGGACAAAAAAGTTACCACTTCTTCGATTTATTTCTATTTTTATTATTCGTAGCATACATTTGGGACTGTAGTATGTTTAATATGCATATTCTGATGGAGAATTTAAAGCTGTATAAAACCCGGATAAAGTTGAATTTATTTAACTGATAAACAAAAGTGTTATGTGACACTGAACGGGGTAACACATTTTTGGGGCCGACAAAGAAGTTACCACGTTTAATAACTTTTTAGGTTGTCCTAAAAGCAAAAGGTGCCCCCACAAAATATTAGATTTCCTTATTAATGTTCAAAAGTGCTAACTTTTTGCTGGGTTCAAAAGTGTGTTGTCTTGTTTAATATTTTGTAGGGTTTTTATTTGTTCGTTAAATAAATTCAACTGTAATTGGGTTTTATGCAGCTTTTAATTCTCTTTCAGAAGTTGAGAGAGTTGATGTTGAAAAGTAATAGAAGTAGGGTGGTTCGAAAGAGTGATAACTTTTTTGTCCGCTACTGTATTTAGGTATCGAAATAATCCACAATGGATATTAGTAGTAATACGTATTTAGAATACGAAGTGAAACGGAACATTTTGAATATAGTTACAATATGGTGGAATTAAATTTTTTCGTCGTCTACCGCACAACTATCAGTTAAATGGAATACATATTGGACTCACGTGTCGTTAAACACCTCCGCACTATAGTCAATTATCACCTGCCCGCTATGATTATTCAGAAATATAACTATTCCATGGATAAGAACGGAAAAAGTACATGGAATAATTTCTTTTCGATTACTCGTGTCCTGAAGCGCTAGAAAAAGCTGTGATATGTACAATATGAAAAATCTCATTATAATTCGATCTGTCGCCAGCAAGAAATAGTTATTATAATCATATTGGATTGATACAGTTGCGTATGATTAATGAAGTATACATTTGATATCAAGGTAATCAGTAGGTTACTTTAAACAAGACATTCTCGGAAAAATAACTACAATGTTCATTGCTAAGGTATTAGAGTTTAATTATCTTTAGCGTCAAGATTTGAACATTTCGAAAACATTATTAAACTGCTGAAATAAAGTAAATATTAATACTGATTTTAGATATTTGTTAGTTAGTATATTTAACAGATGAATTGGATGTAGGATAAAAATGTCTATATTGGCCTTAATTGTGCAAGTGCATGATTATTCAAGGAGAATATATCCTATTACTGTAGTTTTGTAATACTTACCCGGTATAGGTTCAAAACGAACGAAAGCATGCAGATTAGGTACGGTATTACGTAAAACTTTATCATGTCGACATCGATTACTTTACTAAATCTTCGCCCAAGAACGGATTATAATCGTTCAGCAGAGTTCATAAGTAATGTATGTGAGAAAAACACAGTACACTTAATAACACAATCTGTGGTAAAAAATAATGAAATATCTGAATGAAAGTACCAACTCAATAGCTCGCCTATGAACGTGCACAGCTTGAGAAATGCTTTTCAGATTCACGACACTTTCTTTCGAATCCTTAGTGTACTTAGCAATGTCGAGAACAGCTCTTTGTATTCTATAGCTGGGTGGATAAAAATATGTTAGTATATTTCACATTGTTCGTATTCAATGTCCCATATTTAGCAACTGAAATTACTTAATATAAGTGTGTAAAGAGTGTATATAAAACACAGTCACAATAGGCTTTCATACTTGAGTGTGTGTAGTGTGTGCGGTACACCCATCGTGGATAGCATTCCCTACTAATATGTAAAAGTGAAACGCTGTCTGTTCGTCCTTTCACGCCTAGACGGCGGAACGGGTTTCAATGAAATTTTGAATAGACATGTTTTACGTCCTACAATAGGTCAGCTAGTACTAAATAAAAAAATGAAAGCAATTTGTTGACAAGAGACATTTCGATTCTTCTACAAATCTCCACCGATTTAGAAACATATGTATATCTATCCACAAAAGTGGTGGCAAATAAAACAGCTGCAAACTCAGATCGGGACACATACCTGACAATTTTGAAAAGTCCACATACATACTGTGCACTGATAGCAAGCTTCGATTCGCTGCATGATATCCCCAGCAATCCAATAAATATCGCCAACATGACATACAGAGACAACACATCGGAATGCGTACTTTGCTGTACAAGAAAACCGAAATCTCTAATCATAGGATACCGAGATCCGTTCACAGGTATGACAAAATCAAGCACTATGGGCCTTAATAGCATTATGTTGACGAAAACGATTGCCATGCAAGATACACCTAGAATTTCATCATCTTTATTAAGAATACAGTCATGGCTGAGCATGTACATAAATGGTTTAAAAGTGTTTCAAAATGTTTCTTCGAATGGAATTGAAATCTGCATTATGGTAATTTATAAAAGAAATAATAAAAGGGAATATTCAATTTAAGGTCTACACTCTACAGTCACTGTTTGCCTCACTGCAAGTTCATTACTGCTCCTCTGCTTTGTTACTTGTCAAATTTTTTCAGCGAAACTGTGATTGTGAGCTTTGGCCGATCCTTTACAGGGTCCGGATTTTCACAATGAAATTGTAAATTTCTTTACTTAAAATTTATGCATATATACAACCAATATATTCCGCAAAGTATACAAATTTTTACGTGGCCACTATAGTGTGCCTCTTATTTGAGTATTTACATATTATGTATTGGAACATTCGAAATGGGCACATTATTCCTATAATTTTGCCAGAATGTCACTTGTCAGATATCTTACACAAGTAAATCATGAATATGCGTTTCCCAGTATTAATATGTGTCGTTAGCATCCCCAGTTCAACGGGATTTTGGAATGTACTGCAATCACTTTGTATGGTTTCAACGAGGACTTTGATCTGCAGTTACATAATAATTCTGGTTAATGACTAGTATCTATAGATAAGAGCTCACCAAAACTTCCTCGATTATACATATCATTTTCGCCGGGACAGTAACTTACACTTGAGAAATTAATGATAAAACCGACATACTGCGTAAAGAATAAAAGTGCGGGTCCGTTGCACGATAATACCAACAACACATTCGTTGATGTAATTTCAGACGTCGCCAGTAACGCAAACTGGAAAAATCATTTCGTTAATTAATTGAACGTAGACGCCTTTATAAGAAACATTTAGATTTCTCTATTGGAAAATATACTGTTTCCATATATTTTGTCACTATGCCAAGGAAAAAAAGGAGCAACAAGATATAAAGCATATGAAATAAATATTAGCACTTTGACGGTTGCTGTCACGTATTCGTGATTTTCCGATTTCAATCTTATTATTTTACGTAAGCCCCAGAAATTAATTTTATTTCGTATTTATCACCGAGAAAGATTAAGATCCAAAATGTAACTATTCAATAAAATACCGAAATGCACAAAACGAAGGCTAATAAGTGCAGAATTTAATGCATTGATAGTACCTGGATTATTGTACCGGACAGCAGATACAAACAAAAGCACAGCCTCTTTATATTTGCAAAAATAGAGACGTCGTAAGGCCATAGACCAATGACGGATAACGTGGAATAGTAGCTGCGATAGTGCGTTTGAAACAAGTCCATCTTCACGACCGATGCTGGAGAACGACTGATCGCGAAACTCGGGGAATCGTCCGACGACACCTCGCATCATATTTTATTCATTCCATCCGACTTTTGTCTTGTATTTCCCAACGCATCCCTTGTCGATTGTAATGAATATATAATATGTTAAAATTATAGGTGTCCCCTTGGAACCGATCGATTTCAGTAGCACGACCCAGAAAACATTACAAAAATGTACACGTAATTCAAGGAACGTGTGGTGTAGCCAATTCTTCTTTCTATTTTGTCATTGGGAGGGAGAAATAGAATTTTTATCGTTGCTGCCAGTCCTCTCAGAGTCGATGCAGACATCACACCGAGTAGACCCTATCCACGTGTATTCTTTATATTCCGTAGAATACTGAAAAGTGTGTACGATAACGTTGAAGGAAGGATCGGTGTGTTGACTCCGTGTAGACCGTAAGTTCTTGAAGATTCGTGTTGTTTTATTAAGAAATGGTGCAGAAATATATTGCGAAATCCAAATATGTGTGGGAAACTCAATTATGATGGTGTTGGAGACAATCGACATGACATATTTGAAGGTGCTTAAATGGCCAAAGTTTCGTTAACTGTATACTATCGTGTACGCTCGTTTCGTTTTATAATGTAAATACAAACCTCGCCATCTGCTGGTAAATATCCATTGCTCTGCAAATTTTTGCGTAAGTTTGCCTCTCTTTTTCCAATGCTGGAATTTCCAGCCTCGACTTGTCATCGATCGCGCTTTTTATTCGGTAACTGTAAACGCAAATCGTCACTCACGGTATCCGAATAACGCATCACGGTGTGAAGTGGTTTTTTTCAGGTACCTTATTATCTCAAAGATTGCACAATAGTGATACGACGTGAGAAGGTTGGTAGATTCACTCATCATTATCATTTTCGGACTTATCAAGTACCCCACAATCACCTGTGTATAGAGCGGAAGAATGTTCGCTTTGTACCCTTCGGAGCATCCTAATGCTTGTACAAGTTCGTGTGAGCGAGAAGTGTTCAAGGGCATTATAATATCTAGCAGCAATGGTGGTAGTTGCGCGCAAGTAAATTGAATCGTTAGCACACAAGGTATGACTGAAATAGTTAAGAATTCGGAATAGCGGCAGTCGTGATTTAGATGACTTAAATAATTCGTAATACATGTAATATCTCCACCGTGAGTCTATAGCACTATTTTTAGGTTTGTGATTTTTAGAAAATATGTACTGATTTCAGAAGGTAATGAAACAGATTCACATGAACTAAACGTTTATATATATTGAATGATATAGCTCTGAACAAACTAGCGGCATCAACACAACTATATGTGTAGTATCTCAGTTACTTATATACGTAAATACAAATATCGTGCTTAAACTAGTTTTTGACTGTCAGTAAATAAAAACACGTAATTAAGATGATTGTTTAATGAAATGCTCGTGCACTTTCTGACCACTCTGTGTTTCTTAAAACCACATTTCTTGCTTCGATACGAGATTCCGAGTGTCTGTAAATACAGAGGCGGAGAACTAAAATGATAATGTGCAAGAGAATTACTGGTATCAACAAGTATCCCGTACATATGGAAATTAGCAACATCCGTAATTGCAGTTTAGCATACTTTTCCAGTATCTGAAACTCTTTCTTGTTGATATATACGTTCCAGTCGTGAACGATACATTCCATCAGAAATTTTAGCTAAAACCAACAACCATAATATAACACTCAATTGTAATTACGCATTGTAAGAATATATATATTTTAAACTTTTAACGAGACTCAAAGTTTTTCAAAAGATAAAAAATCTCGAAAATACATGTGATTTCAGACCTCACAGGTAGGCACGAGTAATTAAGGAAAAGAAGAAGCACTATGAATAGCACTGGGAGTATATATTATTAAATGGCATCTTTTAGTGATTATCAAACTTACCTTTTGAATAAATATCATGAATCCATTACGAATCTCAAGTACGAAGTATTAATTCATGACTGCAGCAACTAATGCCACTATAATAACATCTGAAGATGCGAATGATTGGCAGAAAGCTCTAGACTATGTAGCAAGTTACTGTTTAATCATGAGTGCTATTACTACGAGCAAACTATTTTCCAAATTGTCATTAGCTGAAATTGTTACGCATCGAACGTAATACAGTACAATAGTAAAAGCCCGTGTTTAACATCTAAAATAGAAATTCTTCATCTTAGATTGAAGATTAAAAACATAGATCGGTGGCATGTAGATAACGAAATGAAGAAATTACGGTGGTAAAGCCGTTGAAGCATGGAATAAATAATCCAGAAATACTGCACGAACATTCGATTGAACTTCTTTGCATTATGAACAACAGTAGCTTTTGCGTACTTACTGGTGTGCAATACCAAATAGAATTGTATCTGTATGATTCAACGATATTGTTTAATTAATTCTATATTTCTATTTCCTCTTTCACGAATGACTGTGCAGCAGATATAGGAAGATCTGTGAGTAGTCGCAGTAAATGAACAATAACTGAAGTGATTAGGTATCAAAATAATCCGCAATGGATATTAGTAGCAATACGTATTTAGAACACAAAGTGAAACGGAACTTTTGGAATAAAGTTACAATATGGTGGATTTCACTTCTTCCGTCATCTACCGCACAACTATCAGTTAAATAGAATACACATTGGACTCACGTGTCGTTAAACACCTCCGTACTACAGTCAATTACCATCTGGCCGCTATGATTATTCACGAACATAATTGTTACATGGATAAGAACGGAAAGGGTACAAGGAATAATTTCTTTTCGATTACTCATGTTCTGAAGGGCTAGAAAAAGCTGTGACATGTACAATATGAAAAATCTCATTATATTTCGATCTGTCGCCAGCAAGAAATAGTTATTATAATCATATTGGATTGATACAGTTGCGTATGAATAATGAAATACACATTTGATATCAATGTAATCAGTAGGTTACTTTAAACAAAATATTAAGTTTCATTGCAACGTATGTACAATTTCGAGAAATTCTTGGATAAATAACTACAATGTTCATTGCTACGGTATCAGAGTTTAATTATCTTTAGCGTCAAGATTTCAACATTTCGAAAACTTTATGAAACTGCTGAAATAAAGTAAATATTACTATTGATTTTAAATATTTGATAGTATATTTAACAGATGAATTGGATGTAGGATAAAAATGTCTATATTGGCCTTAATTCTGCATGTGCGTGATTATTCAAGGAGAATATATCCTATTACTGTAGTTTTGTAATACCTACCCGGTATAGATTCAAAACGAACGAAAGCATGCAGAGTAGGGACGGTATTGCGTAAAACTTTAGGATTTCGACATCGACTACTTTTGCAAATCTTCGCCCAAGAACGGATTATAATGGTTCAGCAGAGTTCATAATTAAAGTACGCGAGAAAAACACATCACATTTAATAACACAATGTTTGATAAAAAATAATGCAATATCTGAATGAAAGTACCAACTCAAAAGTTCGCCTGTGCATCTCCACAGCTCGACAAATGTTTCTCACATTCGGGACACTTTTTTTCGAATCTTTAGTGGACTCGGCAATATCGAGAACAGCTGTTCGTATTCTATAGCTAGGGGGATAAAAATGTGTTAATAAATTTCATATTGTTCGTATTCAATGTTCCATATTTAGCCATTGAAATTACCCAATATAAATGTGTAAAAAGATTATATAAAAAACAGTCACTAGTGGTTTTTATATTTGAGTGTGTGTAGTGTGTATGGTACACCCATTGTAATCACTGCTAATACATAAAAGTGAAACGTTGTCTGTTTGTTTGTTTGTCTTTCTCTCACGCTTAAACGGCTAAACGGATTTCGATGAAATTTTGGATAGATATTACATACGTCCGACAATAGATTATAGTCTATTTTTATGTTTTTTTATTTTGGCAATATCACAAATAATTCCCGGGTGAAATCAGATAACGGATTAGCTAGTACTAAATAAAACAATGGAAGATATTTGTTGAGAAGAGAAATTTCGATTACATATTTATATGTATCTGAAAAAGTGGTGACGAATAAAATAGATACAAGTATAGATAGGGCCACATACCTGGTAATTTTGAAAAGTGCACACATATAATGTCCACTGATAGCGAGTAGCGATTCGCTGCATGCTACCCCCAGCAATCCGGTTGTAATGATCAGCACGATATACAAAGACAACAAATCAGAATGCGTACTTTCATGGAGAAGGAAACCCAAATCTTTAACAGTACGATAGCGAGATTCGTTCACAGGCATGACAAAATCAAGCACTATGGGCCCCAATAGCAATATGCACATGCAAATAATTCCCATGCAAGATACGCCTAGAATTTTATCACATTCAGTAAACGCTATAGACCGGAAACAGTTCTTGTGAACGCGTGAAAATACATTCATGTAACTATTTCTCGTGACATATGTATAACAATACATGGTTTGAAAGTGTTTCGAAAGATTTCCTAAATGGTAGGTACATTCGAATTCATAATAGCAACCCAGAGTTTACTCTTAAGGCTACTGTCACTGTTTGCCTCACTGCAAGTTCATTACTGCTCCACTGCTTTGTTACTTGTCAATTTTTTTGAGCGGAACTGCTATTGTGGGCTTTGGTCAATTCTTCAGAGGGCCGGGATATTCGCATTGAAATTGTAATTGTTTTTATTTAAAATTTTTGCATATATATAACCAACATGTTCGCGGCCACTATGGTGGCCAACCCGGTCCTCTACAGGTTAAAGATACGATCAAGTGTGACTCTTATTTGAGTATTTACATATTATGTATTGTGTTAAGAGGAACATTCGAAATGGGTACATTATTCCTATGATTTTGCCAGAATGTCACTTGTCAGATATCTTACACAAGTAAATCATGAATATGCGTTTCCCAATATTAATATGTGTCGTTAGCATCCCCAGTTCAACGGGATTTTGGAGTGTACTGCAATCAGTTTGTATGGTTTCAACGAGGACTTTGATCTGCAGTAACATAATAATTCTGGTAAATGTCTATACTATCTATAGGTAGGAGCTCACCGAAGCTTCCTCGATTATACATATCATTTTCTCCGGGACAGTAACTTACACTTGAGAAATTAATGATAAAACCGACATACTGCGTAAAGAATAGAAATGCGGGACCGTTGCACGATAATACCAACAACACATTCGTAGATGTAATTTCAGACGTCGCTAGTAAAGCAAACTGGAAAAAACATTTCGTTAATTAATTGAACGTAGACGCCTTTATAAGAAACATTTAGATTTCTTCATTGGAAAATTTTGTGTTTCCATATATTTTGTCACTATGCCAAGGGAAAAAAGGAGCAACAAGATATAAAGCATATGAAATAAATATTAGCACTTTGACGGTTCTGTGACGTATTCGTGATTTTATTTCGTATTTATCACCGAGAAAACTATACCATTCAAAGATTCCTATTCTATTTACAATAAATATTTTTCATAATTGTTAAACTCCTAAGGGTAATTAGGAAATTTGGGAAACGTCGACGGTGAGCGTGCTCCAAAATCTCTGGCAGTAGAAGTGTTAAGATCCAAAATGTAATTGTTTAATAGAATACCGAAATGTACAAAACGAAGGGTAATAAGTGCAGAATTCAATGCATTGATAGTACCTGGATTATTGTACAGGACAGCAGATACAAAGAAAAGCACAGCCTCTTTATATTTGCAAAAATAGAGACGTCGAAAGGCCATAGACCAATAATGGATAACGTGGAATAGTAGCTGCGATAGTGCGTTTGAAACAAGTCCATCTTCACGACCGATGCTGGAAAACGACTGATCGCGAAACTCGAGGAATCGTCCGACGACACCTCGGCATCATATTTTATTCATTCCATCCGACTTTTGTCTTGTATTTTCCAACGCATCTTTTGTCGATTGTAATGAATATATAATATGTTGAAATTATAGGTGTCCGCTTGGAACCGATCGATTTCAGTAGCACGACTCAGAATATATTACAAAAATGTACACATAATTCAAGGAACGTGTGGTGTAGCCAATTCTTCTATGTATTTTTTCATTGGGAGGAAGAAAAAGAATTTTTATCGTTGCTGCCAGTCCTCTCAGAATCGATGCAGACATCACACCGAGTAGACCCTATCCACGTGTATTCTTTATATTCCGTAGAATACTGAAAAGTGTGTACGATAACGTTGGAGGAAGGATCGGTGTGTTGACTCCGTGTAGACCGTCAGTTCTTGAAGATTCGTGTTGTTTTATTAAGAAATGGTGCAGAAATATATTGCGAAATCCAAATATGTGTGGGAAACTCAATTATGATGGTGTTGGAGACAATCGACATGACATATTTGAAGGTGCTTAAATGGCCAAAGTTTCGTTAACTGTATACTATCGTGTACGCTCGTTTCGTTTTATAATGTAAATACAAACCTCGCCATCTGCTGGTAAATATCCATCGCTCTGCAAATTTTTGCGTAAGTTTGCCTCTCTTTTTCCAATGCTGGAATTTCCAGCCTCGACTTGTCATCGATCGCGCTTTTTATTCGGTAACTGTAAACGCAAATCGTCATTTACGGTATCCGAATAACGCACCACGGTGTGAAGTGGTTTTTTTCTGGTACCTTATTATCTCAAAGATTGCACAATAGTGATACGACGTGAGAAGGTTGGTAGATTCACTCATCATTATCATTTTCGGACATATCAAGTACCCCACAATCACCTGTGTATAGAGCGGAAGAATGTTCGCTTTGTACCCTTCGGAGCACCCTAATGCTTGTACAAGTTGGTGTGAGCGATAAGTGTTCAATGGCATTATAATATCTAGCAGCAATGGTGGTAGTTGCGCGCAAGTAAATTGAATCGTTAGCACACATGGTATGACTGTAATAGTTAAGAATTCGGAATAGCGACAATCGTGATTTAGATGACTTAAATAATTCGTAATACATGTAATATCTCCACCGTGAGTCTATAGCACTATTTTTAGGTTTGTGATTTTTAGAAAATATGTACTGATTTCAGAAGGTAATGAAACAGATTCACATGAACTAAACGTTTATATATATTGAATGATATAGCTCTGAACAAACTAGCGGCATCAACACAACTATATGTGTAGTATCTCAGTTACTTATATACGTAAATACAAATATCGTGCTTAAACTAGTTTTTGACTGTCAGTAAATAAAAACACGTAATTAAGATGATTGTTTAATGAAATGCTCGTGCACTTTCTGACCACTCTGTGTTTCTTAAAACCACATTTCTTGCTTCGATACGAGATTCCGAGTGTCTGTAAATACAGAGGCGGAGAACTAAAATGATAATGTGCAAGAGAATTACTGGTATCAACAAGTATCCCGTACATATGGAAATTAGCAACATCCGTAATTGCAGTTTAGCATACTTTTCCAGCATCTGAAACTCTTTCTCGTTGATATATACGTTCCAGTCGTGAACGATACATTCCATCAGAAATTTTAGCCAAAACCAACAACCATAATATAACACTCAATTGTAATTACGCATTGTAAGAATATATACATATATATAGTCTCAAAGTTTTTCAAAAGATAAAAAAATCTCGAAAATACATGTGATTTCAGACCTCACAGGTAGCCACGAGTCCTTAAGGAAAAGAAGAAGGACTATGAATAGCACTGGGAGTATATATTATTAAATGGCATCTTTTAGTGATTACCAAACTTACCTTTTGAATAAATATCATGAATCCATTACGAATCTCAAGTAGGAGGTATTAATTCATGGCTGCAGCTACTAATGCCACTATAATAACATCTGAAAATGGGAATGATTGGCAGAAAGCTCTAGACTATGTAGCAAGTTACTGTTTAATCATGAGTGCTATTACTACGAGCAAACTATTTTCCAAATTAACATTAGCTGAAATTGTTACGCATCGAACGTAATACAGTACAATAGTAAAAACCCGCGTTTAACATCTGAAATAGAAATTCCTCATCATAGATTGAAGATTAAAAACATAGATCGGTGGCATGTAGATAGCGAAATGAAGAAATTACGGTGGTAAAGCCGTTGAAGCATGGAATAAATAATCCAGAAATACTGCACGAACATTCGATTAAACTTCTTTGCATTATGAACAACAGTAGCTTTTGCGTACTTACTGGTGTGCAATACCAAATAGAATTGTATCTGTATGATTCAACGATATTGTTTAATTAATTCTATATTTCTATTTCCTCTTTCACGAATGACTGTGCAGCAGATATAGGAAGATCTGTGAGTAGTCACAGTAAATGAACAATAACTGAAGTGATTAGGTATCAAAATAATCCGCAATGGATATTAGTAGCAATACGTATTTAGAACACAAAGTGAAACGAAACTTTTGGAATAAAGTTACAATATGGTGGATTTCACTTCTTCCGTCATCTACCGCACAACTATCAGTTAAATAGAATACACATTGGACTCACGTGTCGTTAAACACCTCCGTACTACAGTCAATTACCATCTGGCCAATATGATTATTCACGAACATAGCTGTTACATGGATAAGAACGGAAAGGGTACAAGGAATAATTTCTTTTCGATTACTCATGTTCTGAAGTGCTAGAAAAAGCTGTCATATGTACAATATGAAAAATCTCATTATATTTCGAACTGTCGCCAGCAAGAAAATTGTTATTATAATCATATTGGATTCATACAGTTGCGTATGAATAATGAAATACACATTTGATATCAATGTAATCAGTAGGTTACTTTAAACAAAATATTAAGTTTCTTTGCAACGTATGTAAAATTTCGAGAAATTCTTGGATAAATAACTACAATGTTCATTGCTACGGTATCAGAGTTTAATTATCTTTAGCGTCAAGATTTCAACATTTCGAAAACTTTATGAAACTGCTGAAATAAAGTAAATATTACTATTGGTTTTAAATATTTCATAGTATATTTAACAGATGAATTGGATGTAGGATAAAAATGTCTATATTGGCCTTAATTCTGCATGTGCGTGATTATTAAAGGAGAATATATCCTATTACTGTGGTTTTGTAATACCTACCCGGTATAGATTCAAAACGAACGAAAGCATGCAGATAAGAGACGGTATTGCGTAAAACTTTAGGATTTCGACATCGACTACTTTTGCAAATCTTCGCCCAAGAACGGATTATAATGGTTCAGCAGAGTTCATAATTAAAGTACGCGAGAAAAACACATCACATTTAATAACACAATGTTTGATAAAAAATAATGCAATATCTGAATGAAAATACCAACTCAAAAGCTCGCCTGTGCACCTCCACAGCTCGACAAATGTTTCTCACATTCGGGACACTTTTTTTCGAATCTTTAGTGGACTCGGCAATATCGAGAACAGCTGTTCGTATTCTATAGCTAGGGGGATAAAAATGTGTTAATAAATTTCATATTGTTCGTATTCAATGTTCCATATTTAGCCATTGAAATTACCCAATATAAATGTGTAAAAAGATTATATAAAAAACAGTCACTAGTGGCTTTTATATTTGAGTGAGTGTAGTGTGTATGGTACACCCATTGTAATCCCTGCTAATTTTGTATAGACATTACATATGTGCGACAATAGATTATAGTCTATTTTTATGCTTTTTTATTTTGGCAATATCACAAATAATTCCCGGGTGAAATCAGATAACGGATTAGCTAGTACTAAATAAAACAATGGAAGAAATTTGTTGAGAAGAGAAATTTCGATTACATATTTTTATGTATCTGAAAAAGTGGTGACGATTAAAATAGATACAAGCACAGATAGGGCCACATACCTGGTAATTTTTAAAAGTGCACACATATAATGTCCAGTGATACCGTGTAGCGATTCGCTGCATGCTACCCCCAGCAATCCGGTTGTACTGATCAGCAGGATATACAAAGACAACAAATCAGAATGCGTACTTTGATGGAGAAGGAAACCCAAATCTTTAACAGTACGATAGCGAGATTCGTTCACAGGCATGACAAAATCAAGCACTATGGGCCCCAATAGCAATATGCACATGCAAATAATTCCCATGCAAGATACGCCTAGAATTTTATCACATTCAGTAAACGCTATAGACCGGAAACAGTTCTTGTGAACGCGTGAAAATACATTCATGTAACTATTTCTCGTGACATATGTATAACAATACATGGTTTGAAAGTGTTTCGAGAGGTTTCCTAAATGGTAGGTACATTCGAATTCATAATAGCAACCCAGAGTTTACTCTTAAGGCTACTGTCACTGTTTGCCTCACTGCAAGTTCATTACTGCTCCACTGCTTTGTTACTTGTCAATTTTTTTGAGCGGAACTGCTATTGTGGGCTTTGGTCAATTCTTCAGAGGGCCGGGATATTCGCATTGAAATTGTAATTGTTTTTATTTAAAATTTATGCATATATATAACCAACATGTTCGTGGCCACTATGGTGGCCAGCCCGGCCCTCTACAGGTTAAAGATACGATCAAGTGTGACTCTTATTTGAGTATTTACATATTATGTATTGTGTTAAGAGGAACATTCGAAATGGGTACATTATTCCTATGATTTTGCCAGAATGTCACTTGTCAGATATCTTACACAAGTAAATCATGAATATGCGTTTCCCAGTATTAATATGTGTCGTTAGCATCCCCAGTTCAACGGGATTTTGGAGTGTACTGCAATCAGTTTGTATGGTTTCAAAGAGGACTTTGATCTGCAGTAACATAATAGTTCTGGTAAATGTCTACACTATCTATAGGTAGGAGCTCACCGAAGCTTCCTCGATTATACATATCATTTTCTCCGGGACAGTAACTTACACTTGAGAAATTATTGATAAAACCGACATACAGCGTAAAGAATAGAAATGCGGGACCGTTGCACGATAATACCAACAACACATTCGTTGATGTAATTTCAGACGTCGCTAGTAAAGCAAACTGGAAAAAACATTTCGTTAATTAATTGAACCTAGACGCCTTTATAAGAAACATTTAGATTTCTCCATTGGAAAATATAGTGTTTCCATATATTTTGTCACTATGCCAAGGGGAAAAAGGAGCAACAAGATATAAAGCATATGAAATAAATATTAGCACTTCGACGGTTCTGTGACGTATTCGTGATTTTATTTCGTATTTATCACCGAGAAAACTATACCATTCAAAGATTCCTATTCTATTTACTATAAATATTTTTGATAATTGTTAAACGCCTAAGGGTAATTAGGAAATTTGGGAAACGTCGACGGTGAGCGTGCTCCAAAATCTCTGGCAGTAGAAGTGTTAAGATCCAAAATGTAATTGTTTAATAAAATACCGAAATGTACAAAACGAAGGGTAATAAGTGCAGAATTCAATGCATTGATAGTACCTGGGTTATTGGACAGGACAGCAGATACAAAGAAAAGCACAGCCTCTTTATATTTGCAAAAATAGAGACGTCGTAAGGCCATAGACCAATGACGGATAACGTGGAATAGTAGCTGCGATAGTGCGTTTGAAACAAGTCCATCTTCACGACCGATGCTGGAGAACGACTGATCGCGAAACTAGGGGAATCGTCCGACGACACCTCGGCATCATATTTTATTCATTCCATCCGACTTTTGTCTTGTATTTTCCAACGCATCTCTTGTCGATTGTAATGAATATATAATATGTTGAAATTATAGGTGTCCGCTTGGAACCGATCGATTTCAGTAGCACGACCCAGAAAACATTACAAAAATGTACACGTAATTCAAGGAACGTGTGGTGTAGCCAATTCTTCTTTCTATTTTGTCATTGGGAGGGAGAAATAGAATTTTTATCGTTGCTGCCAGTCCTCTCAGAGTCGATGCAGACATCACACCGAGTACACCCTATCCATGTGTATTCTTTATATTCCGTAGAATACTGAAAAGTGTGTACGATAACGTTGAAGGAAGAATCGGTGTGTTGACTCCGTGTAGAGCGTGAGTTCTTCAAGATTCGTGTTGTTTTATTAACACATGGTGCAGACATATATTACGAAATCCAAATATGTGTGGGAAACTTTTTAAGAATTCTTTTCGTAGAACATTATCACACAGAACTTTAATTTGATTTCGTCGAAGTAGTATTTTAATTAATATTCTTCATTGTTATTGAAGTTGCTCCTCGTAGTAATACCTACATATACCAGTTACATCGGTAAAATAAATTTTTTCTCTCTAAAATTTTCATTACAGCACGTTCAGTGCTGCTTCTGTCAAGAGCAATGAATAATACGACTGTGAATGAGAATTTCATACCATATTTCCCCAAACTATTTAGTAGAAACATTGAACACAAGCCATTCCTTTGCAACATTATTATTAAAGTCGCAGTGTAATCGTATCTTTATCTGAGAAATGACTTCTTGTATCCTTTACATGCCGCTCTATCGCCTGCTACAATTCGTTTCGAAGCTATGAACCATATCGAATGGTATACAGTACGGTGAAGTGGGAAAAGGAAGTGTTGACCATCTGAAATTGCGACGCACTGATCATTATACAAATATTTAATCTCGCGAAGATGTCACCAGTTAACGGTGTACAGTAAATAAGAACTATCAAACAAATGTGAACAACTATTATACCGCGGCGAAGAACTTCATCGATGGAACGAATAGGCTAGCCAAAGTCGGGATACAGCCCTTCGATGTCCGTTGCATTACCAGAAGTAATAACTTTTGCGTTTTGTGTGGTAACTCGTACCAACGTGTATCGTACCTAAATGAATGATACACTTTTAAGGAAACCTTTCTCTGGTTAAACTCTATCCATACGTAGTTCTATGCCATCTTGAGAAAACGGTCTATGTTAAACCATGTATAGAAACTTTTACTCACGCTGCGTGGAACACATTCACAGAATGATCGATGTATACCTGGCTAATGTGGTTATGCAAATAGCAATAATGGAAATTAAAAAACGCTAGCAACAAGTGCAGGATCACCCTATTCAATTCGTTCGTCGATTCACGGATAATCATGCACACCTGTTGCGCGGAAAACCGAGCGTCAATATTTAGGAATGACGAAAAACGAGTCGCTGGGAAAGATTACGCATTACTCACATGGAACATATGAATGGTCAATGCGAATATAATCAGCGCAATCTCAATTATGATGGTGTTGGAGACAATCGACATGACATATTTGAAGGTGCTTAAATGGCCAAAGTTTCGTTAACTGTATACTATCGTGTACGCTCGTTTCGTTTTACAATGTAAATACAAACCTCGCCATCTGCTGGTAAATATCCATTGCTCTGCAAATTTTTGCGTAAGTTTGCCTCTCTTTTTCCAATGCTGGAATTTCCAGCCTCGACTTGTCATCGATCGCGCTTTTTATTCGGTAACTGTAAACGCAAATCGTCACTCACGGTATCCGAATAACGCATCACGGTGTGAAGTGGTTTTTTTCAGGTACCTTATTATCTCAAAGATTGCACAATAGTGATACGACGTGAGAAGGTTGGTAGATTCACTCATCATTATCATTGTCGGACTTATCAAGTACCCCACAATCACCTGTGTATAGAGCGGAAGAATGTTCGCTTTGTACCCTTCGGAGCATCCTAATGCTTGTACAAGTTCGTGTGAGCGAGAAGTGTTCAAGGGCATTATAATATCTAGCAGCAATGGTGGTAGTTGCGCGCAAGTAAATTGAATCGTTAGCACACAAGGTATGACTGAAATAGTTAAGAATTCGGAATAGCGGCAGTCGTGATTTAGATGACTTAAATAATTCGTAATACATGTAATATCTCCACCGTGAGTCTATAGCACTATTTTTAGGTTTGTGATTTTTAGAAAATATGTACTGATTTCAGAAGGTAATGAAACAGATTCACATGAACTAAATGTTTATATATATTGAATGATATAGCTCTGTAAATAGTCAGTAAATAAAGCATGTAATTAAGATGATTGTTTCATGAAATGCTCGTGCACTTTCTGACCACTCTGTGTTTCTTAAAACCACATTTCTTGCTTCGATACGAGATTCCGAGTGTCTGTAAATACAGAGGCGGAGAACTAAAATGATAATGTGCAAGAGAATTACTGGTATCAACAAGTATCCCGTACATATGGAAATTAGCAACATCCGTAATTGCAGTTTAGCATACTTTTCCAGTATCTGAAACTCTTTCTTGTTGATATATACGTTCCAGTCGTGAACGATACATTCCATCAGAAATTTTAGCTAAAACCAACAACCATAATATAACACTCAATTGTAATTACGCATTGTAAGAATATATATATATATATAAACAACTCGGTATAAGTGTTCAAACGAAGGAAACTCAGTGATGTGCGTGTGTATACAGAGGATACAGTCAAATCCTCGGTACAATCGTGAGAAGAGTTATTTCCAGTGCAAAAATAAATTGAAAATTTACAATACAAATTTTGTTAGGTGATGTGTTCTTTGTTTCAAACTCAGTTCTGAAAATTTACGGAGTATGCGTTTAGCGAGCAGCAGCGAGGTCTCCAATACATACGCGTAAACAGAAGATAGAAAAGTGATAAAGTTACTAGGCAAACCTCGAATCTAAATAGTTACTAATATCCCCACAGAATTCGCGCTGTGAACCGATGTCTCTATCAACTTCACCAGATTCTATTTAACAATTCGCAATGGAGAACTACTGCCCGATTTATTGTACATATGTACCTATAATTATATCTAATTATTTTTTTATTTCAGGGCCAGTTAATTCACCGTAAACCAAAATATGTGTTCATCTTGAATAAAGTTCACTGTAAGAAGGACAATGCAGTGATTGACTTACATGAAGTCGGTTATATATCATAGAAACATACTTGATAATCAACAACAGAATATTTGAGGTAAGCAACATGAAGAATACGAGATTATGCGTGGTAACCCCGTTCTCGTGAAGGCATTTTACCTGAAACCAGTTCGGCATCACTTTTACGTAATGCAAAGTAGGAACAGAAAAGTCAAATAGCAATATGAAATATTTGGAATGACAGTTTTCTTGTAAAAATTTTCAATTATACAAATGCAGATACTCACACATGTACTCTGACACAACAGTACTTATAACAGGTGGCGCAAAAGTCATCATCCGATTTTAATAGCATCTAATTTTTTTAATTTAAGGTATATATCAGTGATGGTTTGATATTTCAATAGAACAGACTCACCAAGCTTATTGTCCATAAAGATGAGTAAGTATACCCTTCAAGAACGCGGAAAAATTTTGTCGATGTTTTTAATTCCCGATGTGGTAGTTTGTTATGGCCACCTAGATCCCCCGATTTAACCGCACTAGATTTCTTTTTATGGGTCTATTTAACCCACAGACTTCGCAACAATTAAAGGACCATATTCAACACGATATAGAAAATCTGACTCCACAAATTCTTCACAATACCATAGAAAATGCAATAAAAACAGCCCAAATTTCTATCAATTCGAATGGCGGACATTTGGTAGACATTAGCATTGCAGCTGGATGTCATAAAATGTAGCAATCTCAATAAATTGTACCATAAAACACGCCACATTTTCTCATTTAAATCCGAAAAGCTTATAGATTAAGAAAATCGGATGGTGACATTTGCGCCTGTGATAACGACAGTTATCAATACATATATTATTGTTCTCGTTTACCTACGCAAGCGAGGAGTCTACATGAAATTCCCTCTCAACCGCTTCTTATCATTTGGTACCGCAAAGATGTTTAGATATTGTGTAAGATTTGGATATAAAATGTTTTACAATTTCTTTCTAAACTAAATGCAACGGAAATGCTAATAGTTTAATAGTATAAAATCAATATCAGATACTGCTCGAAGCTCATATAGAACTTAAATAGGCCAAAGAAAGTAGTATCACTTATTTTAAAGCTTTCATTTACATTCATAGCTGACATACAACAGACGATAAAATAATGAATAACGTATTGTTACCTGATAAATCAAAGGAGAAATAATCACTAATAGGTATAAAATTCTTTGTATGCTGACCAATACAGAGTTAAAGCATGGCCAAAGGCCAATGATTACTAAGAATCTGCGGTTCAATGTGTAGCAACCGTTGTCGAAGGGGTTCATACCGGCACGAGGGTCGGAGCACATTTGCGTGATGCAAAAGAAAGGAACATCCGACTAAGGTTCGCCGTAATATTTTATTCATTAAATTACGCCACGGGTCTACAAAGTTTCCCGAACAGTGTCTCCAACTGTTACAGAAATCGTCGTAATATTTACGTTAAAAATTGCACGTATCGTGTGAATATTAACGGTTGCGGATACATTGTCGCGTTCTCCCCCTCGATATGAACATAAGCGTAAGTGCACGATACAAAAAATAACATTTCGATCGATGTACAATGACTTACAACAGGAAGGGTATATTCTCCCTCTGTGGAGGGGAGGTGCAAGGACTAGCACAAGCTCACTGCATTCTGCCCTGAGCTCTCGTGTGAACAGCTTCGTCGTGCTCTCACGCGCAATACTGACTTGTGAAAAAGTGTCACCAGTTCGTGTTCAGAGATGCGCAGTTGAGAAATGGGAGGCGAGTTTTAGACTGATCGAAACGTGGAGTGTCGAATTGCAGTGGGTACTAAAATTTTGTTACATCATGTTAACGGTAGATTAGAGATTCTATTATCACAGGTTTTTATTTTACACGATAGTAAGAAAGAAAGTGGTACAAGATGCGCTTTTATGGTAGTGGTGAACGTGTTGTGGAAGATATTTGACAATAAATGGAATTTCTTTCAATAATTGCGTGTTGCGAATATTTAAGTGAATGTTTGCAAGATGATTAACCATCCTTTCGTTTCATTGCGCTGCACCGTAATATTTCATATGCGTATTATGTTCAACTATTTATCTGAATGGCTTCCCTAATTTATACTGACATATATATTTGTAAGCGCTTAAGGAGGCATGCGCACGTGTGAGGTGTTAAAACACAAGTATTTTCGGATTTTTTTGGAAAAACTTGAAGACTTTTTTTAAGTAAACAGATGTGTATTCGAAAGTATATAATTTAAAGTTCTTGTAGTTTTTTTTTCTCTCGGCAGGGTTTTTTTATATAAGCACTTTATGGTGACCACTGTAGTTTTGACCTGGTTCATCAAAAATAAAAAATTTTACCAAATTCAGTTAGTATATTAGATTAAGCACTGCCAAAGTATATACTTTCGAATGCATAATCCTTTATAGAGAAAAGTCTCAAAGTTTTTCAAAAGAAAAAGAATCTCGAAAATACCTGTGTTTTAAGACCTCACAGGTAGGCACGAGTCCTTAAGGAAAAGAAGAAGCACTATGAATAGCACTGGGAGTATATATTATTAAATGGCATCTTTTAGTGATTATCAAACTTACCTTTTGAATAAATATCATGAATCCATTACGAATCTCAAGTAGGAAGTATTAATTCATGACTGCAGCTACTAATGCCACTATAATAACATCTGAAGATGGGAATGATTGGCAGAAAGCTCTAGACTATGTAGCAAGTTACTGTTTAATCATGAGTGTTATTACTACGAGCAAACTATTTTCCAAATTATCATTAGCTGAAATTGTTACGCCTCGAGAGTAATACAGTACAATAGGAAAAACCCGCGTTTAACATCTGAAATAGAAATTCCTCATCTTAGATTGAAGATTAAAAACATAGATCGGTAGCATGTAGATAGCGAAATGAAGAAATTACGGTGGTAAAGCCGTTGACGCATGGAATAAATAATCCAGAAATACTGCACGAACATTCGATTGAACTTCTTTGCATTATGAACAACAGTAGCTTTTGAGCCCTCACTGGTGTGCAATACCAAATAGAATTGTATCTGTATGATTCAACGATATTGTTTAATTAATTCTATATTTCTATTTCCTCTTTCACGAATGACTGTACAGCAGATATAGGAAGATCTGTGAGTAGTCGCAGTAAATGAACAATAACTGAAGTGATTAGGTATCAAAATAATCCGCAATGGATATTAGTAGCAATACGTATTTAGAACCCAAAGTGAAACGGAACTTTTGGAATAAAGTTACAATATGGTGGATTTCACTTCTTCCGTCATCTACCGCACAACTATCAGTTAAATGGAATACACATTGGACTCACATGTCGTGAAACACCTCCGTACTACAGTCAATTATCATCTGGCCGTTATGATTATCCAAGAACATAATTGTTACATGGATAAGAACGGAAAGGGTACAAGGAATAATTTCTTTTCGATTAGTCATGTTCTGAAGCGCTAGAAAAAGCTGTGATATGTACAATATGAAAAATCTCATTATATTTCGATCTGTCGCCAGCAAGAAATAGTTATTATAATCATATTGGATTGATACAGTTGCGTATGAATAATGAAATACACATTTGATATCAATGTAATCAGTAGGTTACTTTAAACAAAATATTAAATTTCTTTACAACGTATGTAAAATTTCGAGAAATTCGTGGATAAATAACTACAATGTTCATTGCTACGGTATCAGAGTTTAATTATCTTTAGCGTCAAGATTTCAACATTTCGAAAACTTTATGAAACTGCTGAAATAAAGTAAATATTACTATCGATTTTAAATATTTGATAGTATATTTAACAGATGAATTGGATGTAGGATAAAAATGTCTATATTGGCCTTAATTCTGCATGTGCGTGATTATTCAAGGAGAATATATCCTATTACTGTAGTTTTGTAATACCTACCCGGTATAGATTCAAAACGAACGAAAGCATGCAGAGTAGGGACGGTATTGCGTAAAACTTTAGGATTTCGACATCGAATACTTTAGCAAATCTTCGCCCAAGAACGGATTATAATGGTTCAGCAGAGTTCATAATTAAAGTACGCGAGAAAAACACATCACATTTAATAACACAATGTTTGATAAAAAATAATGCAATATCTGAATGAAAGTACCAACTCAAAAGCTCGCCTGTGCACCTCCACAGCTCGACAAATGTTTCTCGCATTCGGGACACTTTTTTTCGAATCTTTAGTGGACTCGGCAATATCGAGAACAGCTGTTCGTATTCTATAGCTAGGGGGATAAAAATGTGTTAATAAATTTCATATTGTTCGTATTCAATGTTCCATATTTAGCCATTAAAATTACCCAATATAAATGTGGAAAAAGATTATATAAAAAACAGTCACTAGTGGTTTTTATATTTGAGTGTGTGTAGTGTGTATGGTACACCCATTGTAATCCCCGCTAATACATAAAAGTGAAACGTTGTCTGTTTGTTTGTTTGTCTTTCTCTCACGCTTAAACGGCTAAACGGATTTCGATGAAATTTTGGATAGATATTACATACGTCCGACAATAGATTATAGTCTATTTTTATGTTTTTTTATTTTGGCAATATCACAAATAATTCCCGGGTGAAATCAGATAACGGGTTAGCTAGTACTAAATAAAACAATGGAAGAAATTTGTTGAGAAGAGAAATTTCGATTACATATTTATATGTATCTGAAAAAGTGGTGACGAATAAAATAGATACAAGCATAGATAGGGCCACATACCTGGTAATTTTGAAAAGTGCACACATATAATGTACAGTGATAGCGAGTAGCGATTCGCTGCATGCTACCCCCAGCAATCCGGTTGTAATGATCAGCAGGATATACAAAGACAACAAATCAGAATGCGTACTTTGATGGAGAAGGAAACCCAAATCTTTAACAATACGATAGCGAGATTCATTCACAGGCATGACAAAATCAAGCACTATGGGCCCCAATAGCAATATGCACATGCAAATAATTCCCATGCAAGATACGCCTAGAATTTTATCACATTCAGTAAACGCTATAGACCGGAAACAGTTCTTGTGAACGCGTGAAAATACATTCATGTAACTATTTCTCGTGACATATGTATAACAATACATGGTTTGAAAGTGTTTCGAGAGGTTTCCTAAATGGTAGGTACATTCGAATTCATAATAGCAACCCAGAGTTTACTCTTAAGGCTACTGTAACTGTTTGCCTCACTGCAAGTTCATTACTGCTCCACTGCTTTGTTACTTGTCAATTTTTTTGAGCGGAACTGCTATTGTGGGCTTTGGTCAATTCTTCAGAGGGCCGGGATATTCGCATTGAAATTGTAATTGTTTTTATTTAAAATTTATGCATATATATAACCAACATGTTCGTGGCCACTATAGTGGCCAGCCCGGCCCTCTACAGGTTAAAGATACGATCAAGTGTGACTCTTATTTGAGTATTTACATATTATGTATTGTGTTAAGAGGAACATTCGAAATGGGTACATTATTCCTATAATTTTGCCAGAATGTCACTTGTCAGATATCTTACATAAGTAACTCATGAATATGCGTTTCCCAGTATTAATATGTGTCATTAGCATCCCCAGTTCAACGGGATTTTGGAGTGTACTGCAATCAGTTTGTATGCTTTCAACGAGGACTTTGATCTGCAGTAACATAATAATTCTGGTGAATGTCTATACTATATATAGGTAGGAGCTCACCGAAACTTCCTCGATTATACATATCATTTTCTCCAGGACAGTAACTTACACTTGAGAAATTAATGATAAAACCGACATACTGCGTAAAGTATAGAAATGCGGAACCGTTGCACGATAATACCAACAACACATTCGTTGATGTAATTTCAGACGTCGCTAGTAAAGCAAACTGGAAAAAACATTTCGTTAATTAATTGAACCTAGACGCCTTTATAAGAAACATTTAGATTTCTCCATTGGAAAATATAGTGTTTCCATATATTTTGTCACTATGCCAAGGGGAAAAAGGAGCAACAAGATATAAAGCATATGAAATAAATATTAGCACTTCGACGGTTCTGTGACGTATTCGTGATTTTATTTCGTATTTATCACCGAGAAAACTATACCATTCAAAGATTCCTATTCTATTTACTATAAATATTTTTGATAATTGTTAA
Organism: Andrena cerasifolii; assembly: GCF_050908995.1. Taxonomy (NCBI): domain Eukaryota; kingdom Metazoa; phylum Arthropoda; class Insecta; order Hymenoptera; family Andrenidae; genus Andrena; species Andrena cerasifolii. The sequence goes on along the minus strand of NC_135124.1, from coordinate 7,977,798 downwards.
ACGCCTAAGGGTAATTAGGAAATTTGGGAAACGTCGACGGTGAGCGTGCTCCAAAATCTCTGGCAGTAGAAGTGTTAAGATCCAAAATGTAATTGTTTAATAAAATACCGAAATGTACAAAACGAAGGGTAATAAGTGCAGAATTCAATGCATTGATAGTACCTGGGTTATTGGACAGGACAGCAGATACAAAGAAAAGCACAGCCTCTTTATATTTGCAAAAATAGAGACGTCGTAAGGCCATAGACCAATGATGGATAACGTGGAATAGTAGCTGCGATAGTGCGTTTGAAACAAGTCCATCTTCACGACCGATGCTGGAGAACGACTGATCGCGAAACTAGGGGAATCGTCCAAACGACACCTCGGCATCATATTTTATTCATTCCATCCGACTTTTGTCTTGTATTTTCCAACGCATCCCTCGTCGATTGTAATGAAGTATAATATGTTGAAATTATAGGTGTCCCCTTGTAACCGATCGATTTCAGTAGCATGACTGAGAAAATATTACAAAAATGTACATGAAATTCAAGGAAAGTGTAGGGTGACTCATATTTCTTTTCCTTCTTTCTATTTTTTCATTTGGAAGGAGAAATGGAATTTTTATCGTTGCTGCCAGTTCTCTCAGAGTCGATACAGACACCATACGGAGTAGACCATTTTTACGTTTATTTTTTATATTCTATAGAATAGTGAAATATGTGTACAATAACGTCGAAGGAAGAGTTGACTCATTGACTCTGTGTAGAGTGCAAATTCTTCAATATTAGTGTTGTTTTATGAAGCGATACAGTGATATGTGTGTAAATATTATGAAGTCCAAATATGTGCGCGAATTTTTTTTAGAATTCCTTTTTTATAGAATTGTCAGGAGGATTTCAATACTACTCCGTAAACAGCGTGACAATTAAGTTTCTCTTTTGTTATTCAAATATCTCCGTTAGTTACACATCAATTTAAGCTGTAATATAATTTTTTCCGTATGATTTTAGTTAGCAGTTTTGTAAATATTTCAATAGTGGTGGCATTCTTCTGCTTTATACTCTCATGGTCCAATATTTCGTATAAATTCGTTTAAATGCAGGAAAATATTTTGCACTTTAAAATTTCCAAATTATATTAATCAAACAATATTAAAAGCAGAAAATTTTAATGTTTGTTTAATATTAGCCCATATCTATAAAATTGTTTGGGCTGCTGGGAAATTGAGTAGAGTTGCATAAAAAATACAATATAGCAAGTAATATTGAATTAATTAAAAAATGTAATTCATCGGAAACCATTGAATTAAACTGATTGTGATATTTCTGTTTTATTTCAGAGTGGAGAAAACAGTTGGACCAACCCGATCATTCATTACGAAATTGATTTTGTTAATAAATTTGAAGCCACGTGAATTTTGTACAGTTGAATTCCTCGTAACACAATGCAATAAATGTACAATTCAAAAGTGACGTAACTAGGACGGAATGGAAAGGAATCAGGTACATACCTACACTTGATGTTTATATTTTTAAAATCAATTTAAAATATATTATACGAGAAATAAAATCTCACAGAAAATTAGAATTTTCGTGAAACATGGTTTACACAATATTATAACATGGTTATCATAATACATAATTTCGATGAGAATCGTTGCGAATATGCGAGACACACATAAAGAGCCTAATCGCATAATCATATTAGTATTATCCAACGTTAACAAAAGTATAATTCAGGCCGCATACATTAATTTAATTATGCGATCAATAATATAACACTGGAGACAGTAGTATGCTAATATCGTTACTATAATCGTAATTAGCATCCTTATTGTAACCATAATTTAAAAACTCTACCTTCTCCCCCGGGGAGGAAAAATAGCTATTTCTTTCTCGATAAAATTCTAATAAATGGTGGGCAACTTACACAATTATTTATTATACGAGTATTTATATAACACAGAACTAACTATCCAATTCAGAAGTAGGTACGTCTATCACCCCAGAAGTGGGAAAAAGTACGGAACAGAAGTCCACTTTCCAATCGAATGAACTTTCGATACCTTTGATTCGAGTAACCAAAAAGCAGTATAAGCACATTTGTCGCGGCAAAAACGCAGCAGAGGCTGCAGAGGGATCTGCATAGCAACCATGAGACAGCATCCACACTAAGCAACCTTCAGCTGCAAGCTTCCTCTGAAATTGCATTCGCCGAACGTGCGACGTTTTACGAATCGGTATCTCCAGTGCACTTGCCTATTGGATATTCGATCGAAACTGAACCTGTTCCCATCCTAAAACCCACGTCGTTCACCTTCGCGTATGTTCGGACTGAAAGATATTAATTGAAAGTTCGTGGTCACGGCGAACAGGAATTGCTGCAAGCAATTGTTTAGCAACCAGAATTGGGCACGATTTAATTCGGATGGAGAATAACGGAATATCGAATAAGCTCTTATACCCCATAAACGCCTAATGTCTTAATAAACTAAGAATTTCTTTCAATCTACATAACAGCATAGCTATTATTAAATCATATAATATTTATCAATTATCCGCATCTTCTATTATTCGCGTAATTTTTTATTTACAAGGGACTGCAAATAATTCGGGTCTCCATCTTTGCTAATATTTTGCAGATAACTAGTCGATATTTTGTATAACAATTTATTAAATGCGCAGCGTTTTCTGTGCAAAGCTATGTGAGAAAGTCAAATTCAAAGTTTTGTCATTTCGTACCTAAGTCTCTACATAAATGTGTACATAAGAACGAAGCCAATTTAAATAATTAATCGTGCGAATAGTGGAAACAAAGTAAAAACGTATACATACATTCAGAATTACATGTATGTAAATATATGCATTACAGTTGAGTTGCCACTGAAATTATGTAAATTACGGTTTCGTAATTATGTACGAGTGCATATGTCGAGGGTTTGTAAAGGGCAGAACTTTGAACTCCATTCTCTCCAAAGTTGATCAGTGTCGTCCTATTTTTACCAGTAGGTATACTTGCGACCGCTATCTTTTCATTACACTTACATCTATTACAGTTTTCCAGGTACACGGGAAAATAGAGAAGCGCACGTTACCCTTTAAAACGAGTTCTCATTCCGAAGAAACAAACAAATTGCTCGATACTTCTGTGGAGGATCTCTGCAAACCTGCAAAGTTTAAAATAAAGCCAGAATTTCCGCGTTGTCGGAGTTCCCTTGTTAAGTAAGTATTTATTCGAAACAATTCGAATAGCGGCCAACTCTGTTAGCGAGAGATCAGTGGAACGTAGCTGGAGTCGTTGATTTATGCCCCGTTTCGAGGTGAGCTACGCAAAATTGCTAGCCGAGAGGCCCTCCGTGTGGCATAACTGATTGCTCTAAGCGTTACAGATCTCTCTCGATGTCCTTCCTTCCTACCTGGCTGGCTGCCTACCTATCTGCCTACGTGCCTACCGAACAGCCTACTCTGCGGTGGTTAACGACACCGATAGTGTGGGCACGCGATCTCGCAACCAGACAGGGATTCGTACCTTTGCTGGACGGACTATACGAGTGTCACGGCCACCTTAGTCCCTCGTTCGAGTTCCTTCCCAGAGACTAGCCTTTTTGCTCGCTTATGGGACCAATGAAAGCTGCTTTCTTCAAGCGCACAGTGGTATACTGCGTCACAGGCTAACAAGAGAAATTCGGTTACCCGAGCGCTCCGATTCTTTTTAAACTGTGCAGGTTTGCGCAGGACCTCGATAAAAGTATCAGGCAATTTTTCGTTTGTACCAATTTCAGGTTCTTCGTGGTAAAAACACCCCTTAAAGGTTAATGTGCGATTTCCTACTTTTCTGTATATCTTGAAGCGATAGTAGATATAAAAAAATTATTACAATGAAAATTTAACGGCTCTTTATGCCCACTGAAACTAAATAATTGAATTGTTTAAAATTTGTAGTGGGAAATGTTTCTCTTTTTTACTTAAACTACAAATTTTTTAAATTTTCATTGCATGGTTTTATAGGGCATAAAATGGTGTTAAGTTTTCATTTTAATGTTTTTTTATATCTGCTATAGTTATCAAGACATGCTGGGAAGTGGGAAATCACAGTTTAACGTTGTAGAGGTGTTCTCACCCTGAAGAACTGAAATTGGGCACAAACTATGAATTGCCTGATATTTTTAATGAGGTTCTCTGCAAACCTAGACAGTTTAAAAAAAATCGAATGAAAATCGATATTAGGATAACCGGACTTCCCTTGTAAGTGAGTGATGATACTTTTTCAAATGGGTGTGGGGACATACACATGACGAGGCTTACATAAGGGTACTTAACTCTTGCGTGGCGGTTAGCTTGACCGCACGTTGAAAGCAGGGTCCATTTTGACCCATAATTTTATTCATACACATCTCAGAACAAGCTTTTATATACAGTTACTCAGAAAAGTATCCAGCCAGCCCATGCGTATAAAATATTTTAGTTATTTAAGTAATGTTAAATTCAGAATCATCCATTGTAATGTACAGTTGTATAAACCATGATTATTACATTTTTAGTTAGTACCATCTACCAAAGCAATGCTCAAAGAAACTTTACTAGAAAAATTGAACAAGATAAGCCGGAGTTTCGCAGAAAATTAGTTAAAAGGAAGAAAAATATCTTCTAAAATTCAAATTTTCTGCTACTTCTTCGTATAAATCAATTGCCAGTCCTTCCTTTTAAACAATTGTATTTTTACATATCCAATGACGGAGTGATTTATTGTACACTTCGTTGTCCACCCGTAGTCCGGAGTTTGCGAAAGATGCTTGCAATCTTTACCATCTGCCGTAAAACCGGTATAAAACAATGAAGGCGAGCAAAGGACATAGCCATCGCGGGGAAAACGTCGAAAAAGGAAAGTGAACGAGCGACGCGTCCAATATATTTCAATCAGAAGCCGGTCGAATATTGGCGCCCAGTGAAACGACTCTGTGTCACTTTTACTGTTTCTCGAACTGCGATCAGAGAAAACCGGTTGCAGAAACATGTACACTGTGTCCAGAAAGTCATGCAAGAAGCGAGAACATGCAAATTCTCAGTAACGAAATGAATCGAGATGTGATTGATCCGTTTGCATTCTGAAGCCTCGCCATCGAGGTTGTATACAGGTACATACACATATTCGGTACTATCTCGATCTTGATTCAGCAAATCTTTCTACTCTGTTGATATAAAGCAGAAAGCTTCTAACATGTTTGTGTGTTTGTCTGTCGCCTAAAAACTTTCGAACGATAAACTCTGGGATCACAAAATGTGCCTCAGCTCATTATGGTTGACTAATTCAGATGAATGTGACTACTTAAAAAAAAAAAAGAAAAATTAAATAGTAAACAAATTTTTTTTTATAAAATTATATAAAGTCGAGTATTAAAGCTGGTATGTGTAAATGCATAGTACATTGAAGTTGAGAATGAAAATGACACACTCAGTGCTAGTTGTTTGATAGCAAAATTGATTGAGATAGTGTAATGATTATGTTCCAGGATACTTAACTGAAAATTTATTTTAATGCGAGGTATTCTTACTTAGTATCACTTAATATACTTGAATCTCTTATTTGATGCTGTATTTAAATTTCTTTACTATTTTTAAGCAGTGGTGAATGTGGGTAAGAGTCCTGAACGTGTGATTGTCTGACAAGTGCATTCTCGAGAAAGTTTAACTTTCCTTGCTTCCTTCAGGGGATGTTGGTGATTGTCCTTTGTATCCTCTGTAATATCTGAACACCTATACTTTAACTCTGATGCACATCCACACTCTCAATGATGATTTTCAAACATATACTATGTCGATGAATGCATCGTTGTATTATTGCTTCACTTTATTTTGCTTCAATACTTTATTATAATTAAAGTATGCAGGTACATGTCAAAGAACTCATCCATTATTAAAAAACAAATTGTACAAACGGAGTGTCGAACGCAGTACACCTGATCTGACAGTATGCATCACAACGTGTTCAATGTGTGTTCTGTTTTGCATCAACAGAGAAACGTTAAATGCCCTGAAGTATTCTGAAATGTATGATGCCACTCTGCAACGAATAGGAGATTCAGATTCCTCGGGGCCTTGAAGAGGTTCTTAAGTGTCAAAAAATTCACATTTGAGCCATAATAATAAAGCTCGAAATTACAGGAACGTGAACTGATTTTGGAACACCCTGTATTTCGCCGATTGCAGAGGACGAAGGTAGTTGAAAGACGAGGCGCAGAGGCCGATTGAATCGGCGCTAGTAGGCGTATCGATATCGATGCTGAATTACGACGGCGTGACACTCCTTTGAGAAGCCTTCGCGAGGATCGATCGTGTCTGATCTTTCGTGTTTACATGTCTCAAGGATGTCATTTTTCATCGTAACGACCGGTCGGTCGTGACTGCCGATCTATTGTTGTTTCGCCATCGACCACGGTACTGTGATGTTTCCATTTTATGCGTTGCAACGGCTGAAAGACTACGATACTCTGCGGTTGCACGATCGTAATTCATACGCGATTAACTGTTCGAGCCTTTACGAACGGTGTCACTGAAATTGTTCGTCTTTTATACGATTTTATTTCCTATCGGGAGAATATACTGGCATTCCTCGAAGAACAACGCTGGGTGTTTATAATACTGAGATAATGATAAGAAAAAGTGAGGAGTACTTTAGTTAGACGTCCACCTTACATTTTTCATTATTTTGCAGTTTTCTCACGGAACGAAATTTAATTTCGAGACAACTTGTGATGGCTGTTTTAAGTTTGTATTTTTTTCACGCGCTACTGATTGTCCAGAGAGCAGTGGAGCTTTATTTTTTTAAAAAAGTTGCAGCTGCAGTTCTGAATGTAATAAGTGATGAAAAGGTGGAAGAAGGTGTTGCGAAGATGTTGTTGATCTTTTTACATGCACTTTGCTCTTACATTGCAAAAAGCATAAACTGCAGAATGCAATTAAGTATGCTCGTCCCCTAATCACGAGGATAAAATTACAATTTATTTAAATTCCTTCTAAAACCTGTGCATTGTGTATTCCAATATTAACCTAATTATCAAATACAACGTAGTTAAGAAAATTATCAAAAAAAGGACACATAAAATTGAATATATTATCCAACATAATTTCTTTACAAAAATTCAGTCAGAGAAATTAATTTCATTCAATGGTTTCCATAATTCACAATGCATACAGTCACTCGCAAAGTTCAACGCACATCCATCACCATCGATTAACCAAAGCCTATTTATTAAAATATTTCAAATTCACACGGTGCACGTACCATTTAGCGAACGACCGTATGAATTCATCTGCCACATCTTACATACTAATATTTCGTCCCATAACCTCTCAAAAACAATTTCAATCAACCCCCCCAAAAAATAATACCACCCAGAGCCAACAAAAGCTCGCAGTCCGACGATAAAAGCACCATAGTCCCGTCGAGAACTCGTGGCAATTACCAAGTGCTACAGAGTCAGTGGCTCGGCATTCATAACCACGGTCCGCGGGGAAAATTAGGGAAAAATGGGGAATTGGACGGTTTAATCGCGGCATTAGTCCTTCGGGGCCGCGATAATAAGCTCCTTTTATCGTCTGGAGTCGATCCGGTGGCTGCAGTATCGTCGGAATCGGGCGGAACGGGGCCGACACGGGCAGCGGCACGGAATCAAGGAGTTCATTATCGCTCCGCGCGTCGTCTCCGGCCGCTTTCTCATTGAGCCTGCATGGTCGTTCCGTGGATTATCGTCGGACTAATTTGAGAACATAAACGAAACTGACGCGCAATTTCGCCGGCTGCCTCGAATCGCGGTTGATGACGGGTTTTAAGAGTCGTCTTGATTAAAGCACGCGAGAAAGAAGGGATTCGCGGCCGATCGCGAGGCCCGAGCCACGTGAAAGCACAGCGATGCCGCTAATTACAGTGTTCGGGGCAAGAACGTCAGGAACTGGCGCTGCGTTGCTGGGGTCCTGGGACCCATAACTCGCGCGATTAGCGCGCCTCTAGCGGGGGGGCCCGTGGTCACGGCTAACGTGGATTGGTCGTGAACCTGATTGACCTCCTCACTGATAGACACTTTCACGTGGGACAGTTCGGAGACACGAGGTTCGGAAATGTTAGTCATGGAATTGAATCTGACGCAATGGATCGATTTAATGGATATTGAGTGGGTTCCGTCTTTGCGTAGGACTTGATTAGAGCGCAGCGATAGTCGCTCGAGGTGTTTGATCTGGGGGGGCGTTTTGTCGTTCTCAGGCAGGCAATGTTTGACTACCTTGTAGAAATGAAGAAAGCTTCTAATGGAGGAAAGTTTCATTGACGAGGAATGGGGTGATGTTATTTATTAAAGGAACTCGCATTCTTGTGTGGATAGCGTGGATGTGTTGGTAGAGACGGTTCAGGTATCGGATGTTTTCATACTTTTCCACGCGCTTCGAACTTTTATTCGGCAACTCGCTTTAGTGTTGTTACATAGTCATTTATCGATCGCTTTTTAAACACCTTGGTAAAAGTATTGGGCGGGGTTTGAAACAGAAATTATATTAATTTAGTAGGAAACCTGCCAATAATAGAAATAATGATAATGAACAGAATGAACTTGAATGTGAAATTATACTACAGAACTACTTCATCATCGCGAATTCTATTAATCCTTGCAAATATGAATTCCCCCATAGGAAGACGTATGAAAAAAATTCTAGGATAATACCCACATTTAGTTATGAGGAATCTACAGATTAAATAGTTTAGTGTTATTTGGTATTTAATTTTTCCAATAATTTTGCGATATAGGTACCCTCGTATTACGCACTTATACTAACACAAAATCCAGTTCAAGCATCATTAAATTTCTCTCCATGTCAAACGAAGGGAAGGCGCATGATATGAAGAATCGACGTGAAGATTATTTGCAAAGAATGTCTTTCTAGATATTAAATTGTAGTTTTGCAAGCGTTTCGCAGGACACCTGCGATTGGCATAGTGGGACGCAGCAAGGTCGATATGCAATGCCAGTTGGTGTCTCTCGAGGCCGGCAAATAAAACAAAATTCCTGGGCGAAGGCGTGTCTGGACCATGGCTGGTCACAAAGGCACCGAAAACGGCGAGACTCCTCTGGAAAGGGACTTCATTAAAAATGCACCAGCAAGTTCGGTGCGCGCACCGTCTCCGGGAACAATGCGTGCACCAAATATGCGGAGCACCGTCACCAAGAACGAACGAATATTCCGACACACTGGCGTCAGATGGTAACAGTAACGAAAGTCACTTGTTCTGGGTAGTATCGATGAGGCACGTTTTATTTAGTAACATTTTATATGGGAAAATATAAGACTGCTTTGAAGTTATGTCCGAAAGATCTAATACGAAGTATTTGAGGGCATTAACGTTCGAATGATACTTTTAGTGGCGCACCCAGAGAGGGGCGGGGGCAAGGGGCCTTACCCCCCCCCCCCAAAAAAGAGAGATTAATGTAACCAGGACTGAAGTAATTCAAAAGCTTTGTGAAAAGAAGAGAAAAATGGATTTTTTTATTTAAATCAATTTTTTATAATCACCTAATGGATTTGATTGAATTTGCAATAAAAATGTTTTTAGCCGTTCAACTTGGCTCCCTCCAAGATTAAATCCTGACTGTGCTACTGGATCTATTATAATATATACTAGCTTCACTACTCGGCTTCGCCCGAAATTTACATTCTGATTCTATAAAAAATTACTTTTTTGTGAAAATAGTCACATTCATCTGGATTAGTTAGGCATAATGAGCTGGAATACATTTCGTGACCCTAGAGTATACCGGTCGAAAGTTTTTAGGCGACAGACAAACACACAAACACTTTCTGCTTTACAGGGGAAATTTTCCAATATCGTACTGGCCACCTAAATCGTACTCCATCAATTTGTCAGTAATTAATGAATATAAACGTCATCTGATGATAAAAATATCAAGTAAATGCGAAATTAGAAACAAAACCTTTTGAGCTTACGCCCTATTTTGTGCGTGCTACAAACATTTAAAAAAATCAGGTATGATAGATGTACCTTTTTACTAGTTTATTTTAGCTGATAATAATCGAACGATGCAATTTCGTCCTGTATTTTTGTATTCTTCTAAAAGCGGGTTTAATGTAGAATATTTTACATTCATTTTAAGTACATATTACATTCATTATAAAGTTTAAATTGACATTTATAAATAAATTGATCATGTTTCCTAAATCGTAAATCCCCGGAAAAAAAACAGTTGTCACACTAAGCCGTTTATAACAAAACTTACACAACATTGAAAAAGACCTTACCTTAGATAAAAGGCAGTTATTTATATTTTTTCTTGTTCATAACACACACACAGCGCTGATATTTACATGGCACTTCGTACGATACCTGACGACGTAGGAGCTGAACCTTTTGTACATCCATATTACAAAATAGCACCACTAATAGCCGCAGAACAGCCAGGAATCATTTACCACTTCTCCCCTACTTCCCTCGCTAGTACTCCTCTACCTATCCCAATAAATATTCGCCAAGCAAACTGTCAATTTATTCTTTCCCGAATTACAAAATTCAACACAGAAAGCTTGTAAACAAGTCCCAAGTGCCGGTCGCGGGCCACGAAAACGGCCCTAAGTGCCGTTCCACATAAAACACTATACACACTCGCATACTTTCTACTCAATCCGCCATTATTAACCCAACGCTACCTTTACCAAGTCCATATATCTGAGATACCAGTTATGACCCGTACAAGTACCTCCTGTAGGGGGGCCCCAGAAGAGAAGTTATCCAATTTGCACCAGGTCCCCGACCCAGCGGACAATATTACACTATCGCGTTAATGCACACACAGGCTGAATGCGGTTGTACATCTCTGTGCGCGTGTGTTTATTCAGAGAGCGGCGTCAGGTACCGGATTCGGTGTCGGTCGCCAGCCGTTTCGTCCACGTGGGCCTCGGCTAGCGCATAATGCGACGCGGTTTTTCGTTTTACCCGCGGCAGTTAGGCCCCGCGCAGTTTCCTCCGCGAATTTATCGCCCGTCCGAATCACGGGCCAGTCCATATAACCCGTTCACGATCGGTTCCCACCTCAGCCACGCTGAGGTGCCTCCCTTCTAGCCCCTCCGCTTGTCCCTTTCCCGGCACCCCACCTCCTCGCTCCCACCGTCCACGCACTGTTTTCATTCTTTTATAAATCTTGCAGAAGGTAATATATATCGGGGGTACGGGCGTATTCACTCGCGGCCGCGTTTTATGCGGCCGTATCCCTTTTGCATGCGCGCACCATTGAAATTGATTTCGGCCGGGCCGACGCGCCGCGCCCGAATAGCCACCGGAAGATTAATACCCGCAGTGGGCCCCCTTCGTTCGTGTTTTTTAATCCGGCCTCTCGTTATTTCGCGGACCGTCCTGCTTCGAGGAAAAGCTTGGGGAGATCTTTTTTGCATCTGAGAGGAACCAGGGCGTTCGAGGGTTGCTGTTAAGTGACCTACCTGATTTCTTTCAAAACCTCATGCTTGTAAGGAGTTTTCACTCGTCGGTACTACATGTTTTCTGTGAAACTGACGCGTCGAATCAAACAAAAGATAGCGAACGTATTCAGTGAAAATTTTTAATGTGCACAGCGCGTTCGAATCGATTGCGTCGTGTAAGTACGGTGTGAATGAAATTCATACATTTTCCAGATGTAAAAGAATCGCAGCGCTAGGTGTCAAAACCCGCAGCCTTCGATAAAGCAATCGAATGTAATAGTAACGTATCAGTTCTGTTCTCGTTTCCGATGCGGTTTCGATGCCTTTCTTGCAGGGCGATGGGAAATTATTTTCTGCAATAAATGATATTTTCAGCAGCTCGATAGAATGGAAGTCGATAATGTTTCTGCCGCGGCTTCGATGTCTGTGCTTGCAAGCTGGGGTTGTATGGGAAAAATTGTTCCGCTGAAAATAGCCTGTGGCATTCGAATCGCAAGCACAATGAGAAACCGATTAATTACAGGACTGAATGAAACAAACTTTTTGGGTAAAAATTGAATTTGATGCGCAAACATTGTGTCTCCCTTTTTTCTCTCTCTGAGTGTAATTTTATTGTGAGGTATTAATTAACAAGGGAAGATCCCCAACTCGGAAATTCAAAGAATTATGAAACGTTGGGGATATGCAGTGGATATATAGGTATGCATTGCGCAATTTTATTTTACTGCTCAAATTCACTACGGGGGTAAAACTGACTCGTGATAATCCGGCTATTTTCCGGTTTTGTGTTATAACGAACTGTAAATTACCAAATGGTAGTCCTAATTAAAGGAAGTAACTTTTGTCTGTAAACTTTTGTCTGTCTCTCACAGTTCGCGAGTTATAACACAAAATCGGAAAATTGCCGGATTTTCAGGAGTCAATTACATCCCCTCAGAGTGGATTTAACCAGCAATAAAAAGCGTAATAAGCATTTATACACATCTGCAAAGTTTCATAATTTTTTTTTTTGAATTTCCGGGTTGGGAATCTTTCCTTGCAAGTAGAACAATTTTTGGAGTACAACGTAGTTATAACGTTAAGAAATGAAATTAAAATCAATTGAAATTATAATTGATGTAAAATAGTAATTAAAGAATATGAAAGTAAATATTATTGGAATTATGATACTTATCACAGTAATACAATAATATTTGACCAGTCATAGCAGTTTTTAAAACTGTCGTGTGTTTAATCAATTTATACTCCGCTATACCAAGATTTGTGTGACTTTGAAAATATCCTGATGAATTTCTTGTCAACTGCAATGTAATGCTGTAATTCATATTCCACAGCGTACATATAATCGATTTATCGATACTCCACGTCAAGAATATTTGATCTAAGAAAAGCCGTCGATCTCGAAAAGGAAAAGGATTTCCTTTTTCTAAGAAGACAGACGTGTATTTACTTTATGCAACGGAAAGCTCGAATATATAACACGAAGAATGGTAAGCGAGTTGCACAGGTGTGATATATCAGGCAGGAATTTTGGCGAGAGCAACGGAGCGATTTCCACGCACGAGTTTGCAGTGCGGCGAAGTGACTAATACGAGAAGTTATCCGTTTAGGAATCCGCCATAAATAGTGGAGGTTGGCACAGACCAAGAAAATGTTTGACATCCTATTATCCAGGAATCGAAATCCTCCTGGAATACTCCTTAGAGAAGTCAAATATTTGAGCAGTTCAGCGGGCTCCACTCGATACGCGGCGAAGGCACGTTTCTTTGAGCTCCCTCCATTTCATCGCTGGAACTTCTATAAACCCACATTTATCATACCATTGCCACTTGTCAAGCGAAAGATTATTTCGAAAGACTTCGATCACGATTTATGCAATTATCGGGGTCCAGGAATTCTCGTGTAACAGCCCCCAAAAGTAACTAATATTTATGAATTTTTTTTAAGAAACTATTGCTAATATCGGATTATACTCTTTTGGGATATAAAGAGGCATCTCTAAATTTGCAGATTTTTTTTATATGTCGATCCTGCTTATTATTTATTAATTATTGTGGAGTCTTGTCAACCTCTTCGACAATGTAACGCCTGTTGGTGGTACGTGCAGCACCTGTCACAGTCATCTGATTCGAAAAAAGAAGAAAAGTTTCTTAAAGTTAGATAGTGTACACTGCGATTGACCCTAATTTAAAGCAAAGAAATGAAAAATTTAAAAAGGTATAGTGTTTGAAAATAAGTAAGTTTTTTCCTTCGATAAATTTACTTTATATCGATGAAAAGAGTATTATAAATAAACAAGAAAATTAAAATTTTATGTTCAGCCCCAGCGTAAACTATCTAACTTTAAGAAATTTTTCTTCTTTTCGCAATCAGATGACTGTGACAGGTGCTATACGTATCATCAACATCTTCGAAGCAGTGAACAAAAATCCAAAATAATTAATAAATAATATGACGGATCGAGATAGAAAAAAATATTTTCTGCAAGTTTAAAGATGCCTCCTTATATCCCAAAATAGTTTAATGCAATATTAACAATAGTTTTTAAAAAAAAAAATCGTTTCGGGGGCTGTTACAGAATCCCCCTTAAGTGAATTGATTACTCTATAGCTCAGCCATTACTCAGCTTAAAATTTCCACATTATTCATATCACTAACATCAATGAGACCATATAAGTTACGCAAGTTATTAAAGCTTCTACATCTACAGCTTCCACAATCCGTTAATCGTCTACAATTTCCTAAACCTAACATACAAAATGACTAAAAAAGTAAAAAGTATTCCTCCCTCCATTCCACGAGCAGTCCACTTTCCCAACCACCTTCACCCTATTCAAACCAAAAGCACATCGATTCGACCTCGAAGAATCCACCCCCTTAAGGTCTCCGCACACATATCAGTTCCGCGACGGTTCAGTGCGAAGCCGTCAGTCTCTTTGTTTCAGCGTCAGTGACTGGCAAGGGAAAGAGCGAACTGCTCCTTTCCAAAACAGGGGAACGATATTTTTTATACCACTGACACTGACTGCACTGAACAATCGCGGACCTAACATGTGTGCGTAGACCTTTAACATTTGACTCCGCCCTTTCCGATGTTAGTTCCCGACACTCGACTCCGTCACTCAGGCTCAAACAATTCTGTCACTTTACTTCTGGCTGTTGCCACGGAACTCCGTTTCTTTGCCCACTCGAAAGGCAATTATATTTCAGAGGGTGTCCCAGCCGCCGGCACGCAGCTGCGATACAGTAGGCATGAATTCCTAGTCGCTCGACAGGACGGTTCCTGGTTAATACTGCAAGTTATCCACTTAGGAATACGCTCTGATACCGCGCGGGTGTTGCTCGATGGGTGGGGCGCAGGGGCGAGGGGGGCTGTAACGAAGAGTTTCGGGGTGCGCGGAAGTAACAGGACTGTTACCAACTTGGGATAAACGGAGGTAAGTTGGCTGGCTGGTACTTACGGGACTGGTGTCTGGCGGCGAAAACCCTCGGACAAAGTTTATTCCCCCGCTCGCGGCCCCCCCGGAGAAATACCGGGGACACTGATTTACATAACGATTAAGTTAATTAACGAGGTCTGCCGTTGGATTGTTAATCCAGCGGGGCGAGGAAGGACGTCGAACGTCCCGTGGCGTTGCCAGAATGAGAATTATTAGCGGTACACGGGGCGCGGGTTGTTTGATCGAGTAACTTCCCGTCCCTTTGGAACTATCGATCTTTGGTTATTTTATTGGGAGACGAAGGTGGAGGATGATTCTTTGCGTGGGCCTGCGAATGGAACGCTGTGTACCAGGCGATGTTAAGTTCAGCTGTTGCGGATCTTGAGATTAGTTTAATCGGTTTTCTTCATTTTGGCACGGATTTTATGTGGTTTCCATGGATTCAGAATTTTAGGTATGAACATGTGCAAACGCATCATGTTTGGCTGATTAAATGTTCATTAATACCTGTTACCATTACTTTGGTGGTTTGTTTGTATCAGACGATTTCTTTGAAAAGGACTGGTTTCTGTTTGATAATTTTTGTAAGAATTAGTTATCGATACTTTTTTTTATTATTTTAAAGAATCTTGACGAATACTTATAAATATCTAATGCGCGAGTGCTTAATATCTCTTAGGCCCGAAGCGAAGTGCGGATGTATTTTGCTAGTACCAAATAAAACTGAAATATTTTTCTACCTTCGTGATTGTCACCTGTCAACTTCGATTTTTATAAAACATTTTATTTATACAATGACATAAGGCCACTATATATAGTCGCTTTCATTTAAATTACTCGACTAATTTATTAGCATCATCTTTCCCCAGGAACTGCTTTTATCGCAACGAATTCCTCTATCTCCTATAACTGCAGAAAAGTCGATCTAATTTGTATCAAACTTGATGCTTCCATTCTCCTAAGCCGAAACAGATACATCTGCAGCAAATTGGTTTATCGTTCACAATATTTGCTGTCGTCCTGAATCGTGTTATCAGTTATGGTATCTATATGATATCGACGTCCGGAAAGATCATTTCCACAAGTACGATTTTAAATTGACAACTTATGGAACACGCTATCACATTGGAGGGAGAAAACCACTGTGCCAGTTTGAAAAGTAAGCTCGATTCTGCATTTTATTTTTTAGTGTAGTAATGTTCTTCTAATCGATATTTATCGATGCACTAAAAATAAATTCTTCAAAGCGTAGAATGAAATGAAATTATCAAAAAAATAGTAATTTTACGTAGAATTGTTTGCCGCTGAAAATGATTCGTACGAGAAAAGTGA
The DNA here is from genome assembly GCF_050908995.1 of Andrena cerasifolii. NCBI lineage: Eukaryota > Metazoa > Arthropoda > Insecta > Hymenoptera > Andrenidae > Andrena > Andrena cerasifolii. The sequence goes on along the minus strand of NC_135124.1, from coordinate 7,961,570 downwards.
TTTTTTGATTGGCAAGATTTTGGAAATTTAATGAACAAGTGGATTTTCAAGTTTTGATAGCAGCTTCTAAGATTTACATACTATCTGCCACACTATCGTGAGTTTTGAAGAAACTCAAATATAAATTGGGGAATTCCATTTCTGGCATAAAGTTGTCCAGTTTTTCAACGTGTAATTAGAACAAAAGCGAGACGATAAGACGATGGACAATATATGTAGGGGAGGCCGGGGCTAAAAGTTCCGATTTCGATGAAACATAAAAAATGACTGGAAAATAATGTAGTTATTCTCTTCACTATTGACTAATTTCTTGTTAAATTTAGTATATCTTCTGATTTTAAGCTTGTGTTTAATATATTGTAATAGGTTTCCCATAGAAAGTAATTTATTTGTGGCTGATCGAAGCGGAACTTCTTACCCCTATATGGGGCAAGTTGTTATCGCATTGGGGTAAGTTGTTACTATGATATAAGAGTTGTCTTTTAATGAAATATTTCATTTTCTAATGAAATAAAACAGAATTTTATTAATAATGGTTATTTATGAAGGTTCGGACCAACAAAAATGTATTATCTTTAAAAGAAAACTAAAAGCGACAGTTTTTATTTATCTTTACGCATAACTTCGATCGAAGTCGTGTCCCTTTCCGCCTTTCATTCATATGTTCGCATCTTAAAGCACAGCGGAAACAATTTATAACATTTGCGGCAGGTCTGTGAAGATAGCACCCCCAAATTCGAATTTTTGGAAAAACTCAACGGCATTCGTTTGTCCATCGTTTGCCCACGTTTGCACATAAAAAATTTTCGTTTGCCCACCCTTAAAAAAAAAAGTTATGAACAAAATAAAAAATTTGTCTTCATCACCCATCATGAATGCATTTCAATTTTTTTAATAGAAGGATACGAATGTACCCGATCTAGCCACGTTTGCCCACTCTCAGATTTCATTTGCCCACCCTCCAGAATTTAAATAAAAAATAAAAACCGCGAAAAAATGAGTATAGATGAAGCGATCGCGTTAAAGTTCGATTATTCTCGAAAATATTATGAAAATCGTTCTTTCAACGGTGCAGTTCGTTAGTTTAGATGTAGAAGAGATTTGCCCATCCATTAATTTCGTATGCCCACCCTTCAGAATCGAATTATTAATGAAGATAGCCAAGAAGTGCGGTACCCGTTGAAGCGATCGCGTTAAAGTTCGATTTTTCTGGAAAATATTATCAAAATCGTTCTTTCAACGATGCAGTCCGTTAATTTAGATATAGAAGAGATTTGCCCATGCATTAATTTCATATGTCCACCCTCCAGAATCGAATTATTAATAAAGATAGCCAAGAAGTGCGGTACCCGTTGAACCGAATACCTTTCCGTTCGTTTTTTCCCGAATGAATTATCAAAATCAATTGTACTTACCGTAAAGGTTGAAGGTGTTTGGTGACATGTTATCCAAAAAATGTTGCACACACTTCTTTCTCACTTTATTGGAACGACACTTAAATTTGTATCGCTCATCGAACACTTCACACTTTTCACACATCTGCAGCATGTGCAGAATATCACCAGAGTGGTTTTCTAGTCATTTTTCACTAATTACCGCAATGATATCGCACAACGGAAAATAATATAATCTCACAGTTACTTCACAAACCGTAAATGAATGCACGGTCTCGCAAGAGTTGCGTCCGAACTCTGTAGACCGACTGACTTTCGTGCGTCGTTGGAAGGAATTCGAGGGTATCGCAGACATCTGTTTACGTTTCGGCACGTTCGATGACGACACGCAGCGTTGATACCCTAAAGGGTAGCAGCGCCGAGTGCCACTGCCGAAACGTAAACAGATGTCTGCGATACACTCGAATTCTTTCCAACGACGCACTTCTTGGCTACCTTTATTAATAATTCGATTCTGGAGGGTGGACATACGAAATTAATGGATGGGCAAATCTCTTCTACATCTAAACTAACGAACTGCACCGTTGAAAGAACGATTTTCATAATATTTTCGAGAATAATCGAACTTTAACGCGATCGCTTCAACGGGTACCGCACTTTTTGGCTATCTTTATTAATAATTCGATTCTGGAGGGTGGACATATGAAATTAATGGATGGGCAAATCTCTTCTACATCTAAACTAACGAACTGCACCGTTGAAAGAACGATTTTCATAATATTTTCGAGAATAATCGAACTTTAACGCGATCGCTTCAACGGGTACCGCACTTTTTGGCTATCTTTATTAATAATTCGATTCTGGAGGGTGGGCATACGAAATTAATGCATGGGCAAATCTCTTCTACATCTGGACAAACGATATGCATTGTTAAACAAACGATTTCATCGTTTAATTAATTAAAAATCGAACTTATACTTGGTCGTCTCAACGGGTACCGCACTTCTTGACTATCTTTATTCATAATTCGATTCTGGAGGGTGGGCATACGAAATTAATGTATGGGCAAATCTCTTCTACATCTAAACTAACGGACTGCATCGTTGAAAGAACGATTTTGATAATATTTTCCAGAAAAATCGAACTTTAACGCGATCGCTTCACCTGTACCCTTCTTTTCGAGGTTTTTATTTTTTAATTCGATTCTGGAGGGTGAGCATACGAAATCTGAGAGTGGGCAAACGTGGCCAGGTCGGGTACATTCGTATCCTTCTTTTAAAAAATTGAAATGCATTCATGATGGGTGAAGACAAATTTATTATTTTGTTCATAACTTTTTTTTGAATGGTGGGCAAACGAAAATTTTTTATGGGCAACCATGCGCATACGATGAACAAACGAATGCCGTTGAGTTTTTTTAAAAAATCGAATTTGGGGGTGCTATCTTCACAGACCTATTTGCGGCGGGGCAAGTTTTTACGGTAACAACGTGCCCCAAGTCACGGTAACAACTAGCCCCTACCGACACATGTAGCAATTTCAAAGACTATTCTGCTTATACATGTATTCAAACGATAAACACTATTACACCATGTTCTTAAATGTCATTTGATCCATAAGAACGATTCAATCTATAATATCGACGTTAAATAATTGAAATAGACCAAAAAGTAATGATAGAAAAATTTTTACTTATCTGGTACGCGACTAATAGGTCCTTGCTTACAACCACAGAATTCGCTGTCGCGGACGCTATTAAATTGGGCGACAGAGTGGCGTGATCAACTCACACGGAAAAAATAATTTAAAGTACAACGCTCTTTTTATTTTGAAGACAGAGCCGTCGGAACAACTTACCCCCGGAACTTTTAGCCCCGGTCTCCCCTACCTATCTTAGAATATTCTTCCAAAATTTGAAGCCAAACCCTTTATTAGATTTCTAGAAATCTTTGCGGCCACAAAATAACTACTTTTTTCAATCAATGAAAATTAACATTTTTTCTTTTCTTGGAGAAAAAATAAATTGTAAAGTTGAACTTACTTTCCGATACAGCACAGTGGTTATCCACCTTAAGAAGCATAAAAAGAACGCTAAAAAGTTTGCGTCGCGAAAATTAGAATATCAGAAAGTTTATAGAACGCATCTGCATATTTATGGAATGCAGCCCGTGCATTATTTTCATTTATCAGAATTTTCATTTATCACCCTCGAAGGAGCAATGCCAGCAACGGAATGTCGATATTAATATCGGGGGAAGCGAAGAGGCACAAGGAGACAGGATTCCTTTCGCCGCAAAGTACGAACTTACAGGAATGAAATTTCTTTGGACCCCGTCACGATTTCTTCAGACATTCGTCTTCATCTGTACAGAACGCTTCAGAATTATAGGATTACCTTGGGTAATAGAGCTCGTGGGAAAAAGGATGAAAACTCGTGCTAACCGTAGGTCTGTAAATATATTGTTCTTGAGATATTCGTTTGTATCTTCAGAATGAAACAATTATTGCCACGTTTCATGATATAGTGGAATTAGCGATTTAATTAAATTAAACTGTGGACTACTGGAAACCAAAAGAATGAAGTCAAAAACGAATAATACGGAATATGGATTTGTGATAGTTTCAAAGAGAAATTTCAAGTATCGGAAATGAATCTCACTAGATGGTATTGGGAATGTAAATACAACCAATCTATAATTAGATCTATTTGTTCTTCATTTTTGATCAGTTGAGTTAGTTTGCAATAAGTGCAAAGCCACGAGCTAAAAACTTGAATAACTCAAAAATAATTACTTCATGAGGCGATGTATATTAAGAATTTTTTGTGTCTTTTCACGAGGTTTATGGCCCACTTAAGCCTGCACCTATAGTTTCGATGCCCCTTGCGAAACCTTATCTAACTTACAATGTTATCAAAAGAAAGTTATTTAAAAAGTTATCGGTTTTCAAATTTTTTACTATTTTGTTTTGTAATTCGTTCAAAACAGATCATATTTTACTAACAATTTTTTCACGTCACTATGTTCATTGCTTAAAATATAATGTAGTGATTAGAACTTTTGTTTAAAAGAATATATTGAGCTTGATTTTGGTGGCGATATACTTGAACAAGGGCTTGCAGAAATGCTTTCCATTGCCACTCAAGGTCGCGGAGTATTTGCTAGATCTTCCAGTTCCGGTGAACGGTCACGATTCTCCAAGGATTATCTTGAATCCTCGTGGGATTTCGCTCACTGACGGGGAATCTCGTGTTTTTGCTACGTCCTCGTTTATCTCTATGACTTCTCGCAAATATTTGAATCATGCTGTCACAAAGCTACTCAGCCCCCAAAGTGCAAGATTAGAACTTTTGATCTGATTAGAAATACAATTGTAATTTGAGGAATTCATTAAAACACGAATTTACATTAAACAAGTATTGAATTCTTATGTGTTCATGGTTTCAACAAATACCGTTAAAACAAAATTCCCAATTGTCATTTGTTATTTTTGAAAACATTTTTTTAGGTATCTGTGGTCATTGTATAGGTACGGCTCATGGATAGAATCTGACCCAGATTGAAATAAGCTCTTCGGATGACGTTTATTCTTAGAACAAATTGGAATAGAATTGAAGAATGCAGGAGTTGTCTGAATGCCTAGAAGTCATGTCTAATGAAGGTATGAGTCATTAATTTACGGACGTTACACTCGTGGAGAATTAACTTCTCACTCTGTATTTACTCTGTGAGAAGTTGTAATGTATATATATTACAAGTTGAATAGCAGCTGATCAAGAATTGGTACAATGTGTCGGAGAATATAATACAACTGCAAATAACATGAATTATTGAAAATGAGTCAAAGCTATTGGTTAGCTTTTTCTGGAAGCAGGCTTTGTTATCGAGAACGATTTTGAAAATTCTTTGGATACATGTGGACCTGACTAAGAACGAGTTGCATCTATAACATCGATTTTCTTCCAAAAAAATACCACTGAAAAAATCTTATTCGACAATTTTGACTCGTTATTGTATAGTCATTTCATTCAGGTATGTTACGTTTAACGAAGCTTCAAATCCAGAAATATTATTCTATATTCTTGACTCATTTTTTCAGGTAGAATCACCACGTTTCAGATCGTATCAAGAGTTACAGGGCACCCTGCATAAAAGAATAACAGGAAAGCCATGGTATTTATATCCTGGGTATAAAAATGAAATCTGTCTTTACAACTTGAAATAAATTTAATACAGTGTTTTTATGGTTCCAGTAAAGAGCACACCTATACTTGAGTGAAATATTACCTTCCTAAATGTTTCGTGTAATTATTTTCTAAAGAGTGGAAGGTTAAATTCAGGTAGTTAAATTCTCTTTAAAAAAAAACAGATCGTGTAGTTACGTAATATTATTCAGACCCCATTTTTGGTAATGTTCCCAATGATTAAAACCTTTTGGAAGGAAATCCAAGCGGAGCAGTAAGCTGAAAATGGTTCCGCGAGAGATTTAACAAGGTTTTAAATATACCGAGCGAGAATTAATCTGCTGATCCTCTTGAATGTAAAATAATGAGGTGGTGATAAACAGAGAGCACGGAATTTCTCTAATCCGTGAAATATATTAAAATTCAGTGGTTCTAATAAGACGACAAAATTGAAAAAAACGATATAACTGATGATATTTTTTACGATATTTAAAATAACTTTTTAAATCATTCTTTCTTTTTGTTGAGTCTCCGTAATTAAGAAAAACTGAACCAGTTTGTTTAGATTAGAATAGAAAAATGTGAACGCTTTTCTTGTAACATTAGTAACTGACGGTCTCTTACACAGATTTCAATTACAACATGCCATGGTTCATAATTAATTGTGACTCATGAATTACATTTGTGAGTCATGATGAAAAAGTGTAGAAAGTGGAAGATAATTCGTAATGCAACTGGAGAGAAGGCTTCTTCGTGCAAAAACAAAATAATAAATAAATGAAAACGCAGATAAAAATAACGATGTGTAAATATAATAAGAAACAGGACTTGTTTCACAATTTCCACTTAATTTTACAGAAAAGACCACCTTTACAGTAAGAAAGATCTCAAAATAATGTCTATAAAATTGAAGATTTTTTTGCCAATTACAACAAATTTAAATAAGTCACAGCAGAATGAAAACTAAAAAAGAAGACCACAATCCCTCCACAAAATTAATAATAATTCGTCATTGTTAAACTATTAAGTATCAAAATATTCTGAAGCTCCCACAGTTCTTTGACTTTCTCGGAATTTATCGCGCGTCAATGTCGTCGTGGTCCCGCGGCTCGATTTCGCTCTCGGGGGAGGATCGGCGGGCGAAGATCGCGACGTTTCACCCCCACAGGCTAAAGCAAACACATTTCTGCGGCGTTTGGCAAGGAGAAAGCAAGATGCTGTCGATTTTGACAGCATGTGTGCAGAAAGTCTGCGTCCCGCCAAGATTTGTAACGCAAGGAAGGAAACGCGATGAAATTCCTTTCCCCGGCTACCAAAAACGCTGTCCCCGATATATCGGTGTTTATAAATAGATCAGCGATGCGCAGATTTCTAAAAAGAAATATAAAAATTCTGGCATCAACCGTATATGGCTGACAGTGGTAAATTTTTGGGGCAACACTTTTGCCACGTAGGTCTGACAAAATTAGTTTTATAAGAATTTGTTTAATTTCCAATGAGTCGCGGATTACAATTTTTATAATTTTGGCACTTTTCCTTCGTTTTATGGGGGACTTACAGAATATTCTAAACACGTGTTGTAAAATTGTACGTGTTGCAAGTATGCTACGTAAATTTGGTAAACATCGTCATTGCATTATTAATATTTCGTCGAGAATAAGGATAATACGATAACATGAGCTCACTTACATAGTTCTTTCGAGGTGAGTCTTCGAGAATATTGTGAAAAAATTGCTAGATGTTGTTATCTGTAAAATCGATACTTATGGGCTCAGAATAAAAATATAGTTTTTGTACCTAATGGTTTTTGGATAGACAATAAGTAACTGTTTCTTGAAGTGATAGGTTACATAAGTTGGGGTATATAAAGAGGCTTCAAGAAATTGTGTTTACTGTATGTAATTAAGTGCTGAAAGATTTTTATTTTATAACAAGTGAATTTAGTTAGTTTTATATTGTATCAATAAAAGATAAACAGAACTTCGCATCGTAAGTTCTATAAGTTACATACATTAATAATTATTTTCAGGAGCTCGCGGACGCGTGTTTCTCAAACAGAAGAGTAATTCACTAAAGTAAATTCACTTCATTTCGCTATATAAAGTATAACTGAAGTCGTGGTCAAAAACACACACTGTAAATTTCTCTATAAAAAATTAACCAAGTCTGTAAAGTACTTATTAACTGGACAATATTGTCTATTCTTGTGAATTCAATTGACTTTTAATTTGTCAATTTCATTTTCTAAACGCAATCTACAGATCCCACATATAAATGAAACGAGACCCTAGCAGTTGCCACGCAATGTAATTCGTACCTATATTAAGAAAAGAATCTGAAGTTTGGCACAGTGTTTCATTTGACATTTTCATCAGTTACTGCTGCCCTAAACTTAACTTTCAATTCGCCAATTCAAACCACCATTTAAAAACCTAAACACTGCTCCACTTCTGAAAGTCCCCGGTTCGTGACCTGGCGCTACTCACAAATCGGTCATCGCTTCGTTGAAGCAATCTTCACGCCTTTAATCGAAGCGCGAATTGGTTCGACTTCGAAGTTTGGCCTGATAGCACTTTAGTGCTGGGCCAGTCGACAAGCTGGCTTCTCGATTTGCAAGGACATTTTGTCCTGTCATCGAAGTCTAACTTGTCAATGCTCAAACGCTTTCACGGCGTCGTTATGGTTTCCCAAGGAGTAGATTAAGCAGCAAAAGGTTGAAAAAAGCGCATTTGGTACTCACGATATCGAAGTCTAGATTCTCAGCTATCCAGTCGCGGCCCTGCTTGAATTCGTCGTGAAGACCCATGATGTACAGGGTGTCGAGACCGTCGACGATGGTTGCACCCATGTTGGCAGCACCGAAGATGGTCGCGCTGTGCCCCCTCTTCGAGATCGGTCGCAGCTCGTTCTTTCCCCACGCGTACCTCACATAATTGTCCCAACCATGCTTCATCATCTGTGTCAACAAAACATGAATCGTTAGATCAAATGGCCTGAATGAATATTTGGAAGCTCACGATTATATAGTAACACATTCCCTAAAGATTTTAGTTGTAAGGCGGGATTGTAGGTGCGTTTTGGGACACACTTTTTCGTAAAAGATAAAAGTAAACATCAGCATTGTAACCAAGAACTACTCAAAAATATCTAGAATTTTAAAAGTTATCCGTCAGGGTGAACTACCGTTCTGTTACACCAGCACAAGATTTTGAAATTAAAAATTGATTTTACCATAAAGTTTATTACAGGAAGCTGTTAACGAGATATTAGTTAGAAGTAAATCTGTGGGACGAGCCACATAATTCGCACGCGCTAAAAAAGTCCCAAATTATTGTTAAATATTCATAAATCTCTGCTGCGGGAGACATTGAAAGAGAGCTTTCGAGCCAATCCGAAGGAACCAGCAATCGTGTAATAATTTTTCTATCAGTCAGGGTTTTGGTAGCCAGTTAGTTGACTTCTAACAGTAACTAGTACAGAATCAGATTCTAGGCACTGAAGCAATTAGGCTCTCCGGCAATCATGTAACTCGGTTACTAACATAGTCAATTAAATAGTTTGGGGCCAATTAGTCTCTATATATTCCGCGTGAGAAATCCAGTCAAACTGGTAATCAATATACACATACAATTATCGCTATTTACCCTTCGTTGACACACCTCTTTTTTCGATCAACTTTGACATACCTGGGTGGCTCAAACCCAGAACAATTTTTGAATGACTGCCATTCTTATCTGAAGAATCCAATCGTTATGATAAAAATCATAGGTCAACTTTACAGTTAGTAGAATGTATTCCAATATTTGTTTTATTGAAATTTCATCACAGTTTTTGTAAAAAAAATCTAGATTACCACGTGTCGAGAAAACACGAAGAAAATCTTCAAAAAATTAACTAAAAAAATCGAACCCACCCCCGTTTCGAAATTATCGATTCAATTTATTTCGGTGGCCGCGATTTACTACGTAACTTGTTACAAACCAAATAAACTTAACAAGCGCGCGCGAACTGGATAAGAGCTTATGACTCACCCTTTATATAATTGTTAACGTTCTAACGTAACAGGACGGTGCACTCTATAGCGACGTGGCTCCATTAGAGGCTGCACCGTGCACGATGTACGTGTTCACGTCGATAATTACGCCGCGAGATGAGTTTCCGAGTAAAGACACAGGAAAAACTAACGTGCGGCTAGCCGAGGATACCTGAAACTCCCCAGGGAGATACACTTCAGCCCTGCTACCCGTCATTTATCCCTACTTCCCCTCGAACCTCTTCTTCCTCGCGGTTTCTTGCGATACCAGGCGAGGCGCTTCCTTCTTCGAAATGAAATGAATTCTGCCTCGCCGAAGATTACCAGGGAGTATGTTCACTTCGCTGGGCTCGAGCCACAGTTTGGGGAAACGAGGACTCCCCGTGCGTTTTCCTCGCGAGAAAACTCCTAATCCGAAGTTCGAAATGGTACCTCGTCAGCTGTGTAGGGTTTAATGTTGATTTCGAAGGTTTTCTATTCTTATGTTGGAGGTCTGTTTAGAATGGCAAAGGTTGAGGAAGTTGTTTAGGGGTGGGCGCATACAGATTTGTATAAAACTTTTCTGGTAAATTCGGTCACTCGTGTAACAATTTTCTAATTCTTTCGAAACTATTAGGGATCTCTTTGGTTATTTAATTCTGTTCCAGTTACTTGCAGTGTGTATTTAAGGGAGGAGCCCTATTTAGGACGCTAGGAATAAGGTGATTCTTGGGAATTTTTTTCTAAGAAACTGTCGAACGGATCTGTTCCAAATTTTCAGGGTATTTTAGTTCACATTCAAAGAATAAAAATGAATTTTTTCGTTACAAAGTGTTCGGTAGAAATGGAGATATATGAACATGTTCGTTAGGACTCGCGCGCTTAATATTCTCATATACACCCCAAATCTTCTTTGACGATCAAGAAACAAACAATATACGATTCATACATATTCATAACTCATAACTCCTGCCAAGAGATTCATCAAACGTGTCAGCGCGGTCTGGAAATAATGGACGGATCCTCAGGCTGGGACAGCACCGCGAATTGTATGGAGAAAAACGAATATATTAGCCTGGCTGGCTGTTCGGTGACCATTATTCCCGTTCCCTTTGATTTTTCGAGCCATTTGCTGGACTGTTCTGCCAGTTCGTGGTCGCTTCGTCACGTTTTTATGGCGGCATAATTCAGGGACAATATAATATCTGTGGGCCCTCGCTGGTGGCACCGACAGACGTGAGTCCTCCACTGCGAGCCCGCAGTGATCGTGGAAAAAAAGCAATAAATGGGGAAAAACGGCCGAGGGGAGAAAGAGGGATCGAGAGGGGGTGGTGGGATGACAGTGCGTGAAATTTTTTTGACATTATGGAATCCACGAGAGGCGAGATTACACGTGGAATGAGATTTCTCGTGAACTTTCTGAAACCTATTATTGCTCGCTCCTTTTTTGGTGAAATGCATTGGGGGGGAGTTATAGTAGAATAGTAAATATATTAATTATTGCACACGGAAACCTCATATTGGATTGTTGAAATAAATGTTTTCTTCCATTTTCATGTGTACATATGTACAGAATATTATTGCTTTCAGAATACTAGGATACTGGAAGTTGGATTTTGGAATACTAGAAAATTTCTCATTGTAATTTTTATATCTCAGCTTAAGTGATTAATCGCTAGCTATTATTTAGATAATTTATTATCCAAGTTGCAAATTTGATATGACTTGTATGCAAGTAAATAACTGCGGTATATTTGTGGATCCTAATTCAGAACAGGACGTCAGACATTTTCCCTGGGACCAAAAAAAATATTCGAATACTTATCTTGATATTACCACTTTTCAAATTGTTAGTAAACGTGACATCGGGCTTCTGCGTTAAAAATTACAAGAAGAAAAGGAGCGACGTCGCGTCGCTGATCTCGAACAGTCGCGCACCAAGATTTTCACCGTTGTCATCTTGCAAGAAGTGGCTATCACGAAGCCGTTTCGTCACTCCTTAGCCTTTTCCAAACGTTTCGCGGAACAAATTAGAGCTGATTGCGAGAATTAGGTCGAGAGGGGTTGATCGCGGTAGCGTATGCTGCTACTGACGAGCAATTTTCTGCATCGTCGCTCCGTTTTCTTAGCTGACACGGAACATCTTTATCATGGAGTTACGCTTTCGTGAGGAAAATTCTGCGACAGCAGGGTGTGAATATAATATTCATCTGAAAGGTGTGATAATTTATGAAATTATTATATAACTTAAATATGACTATCCAAATTATATACCATATACATATAATTGTTAAGGATTACGTAAAAGTAATGTTCTTTTTCTCATATTTTATATAAAGAAAGTGCAGCATATTTGGAATACTGTTAACAACATACTTTTCTTTACTAACTTGCCCTTGCTCGCAAAATTCGTAAATATTTTCGTTTCCAATTGAAGCATAAGTTGAATGTCCCAATTTCTGCTCATTTAAGAGGCAACTCGTCATAAAGAAGGTGTACAAAATTTGTTTGTGATGAAAATTTGCAGAGTAATTGATCAATTCTTTAACAATAAATCAACCAATTCAAAAACTACATAAGAAATATATTTCAAGATGTTCAACTATTAGTAATTTATAATTAAATATATAATCCTCTAAATGTCCGTATTTCTGCTCACGAAAAATAGCGATGTATGTATTGCCCCAAGCTCGTGCAACACTCGCGTGAATATTTAAATAATTTAGAATTATTTTGTTGCAACTGCAGTACAAACGTAACGCGTATAATAAGAAAAATACGAAATGCGCAGAAATGGGGACACGAGCAGAAATTGGGACATTCACCTTACAGGCACAGGCAGAAAGCACACACATCTGCTTAATCCCCCGCCAGAAAGCATCTCCCAAGCTTCTCTCGTCCTTCTCCTCGCGAAGATTGCCTGCGCTCTCCCATCGAGAGGCAAGCAACGTGAAGTCGAAGACGCATAATCTTGCGGGCAAGCAGGGAGGATAAAACAAAGGGGGGAGCAATCCCAGGATGCCTGGTAGCCAAGGAAGGGAGCGACGTTGCAGAAAATTACAGAAGGCAGCCATCGTGGCGCGGCCGGTAGCTCGAATCGCGACGATCGACCCTTTTTGTCGTTATCCACGTAATCGCGGCTAATTTGTTCTGCAGCGACCACAGGGAACGCAGGCTGGAAGGGCCCAGCTCTTGGCTGGTAATCTGGTTAACATCCGTGTTAGGATTAAACCATTAGCCTGGCGGGAAAGGATACGGAAGGACGAACAACGACGGAGCCAGTGCTCGTGTACGACGTGCGGTCTTGTCCGATTATGCTCCCTCCGTTACGCTGTTCTCTCCAGCGACACTTGGTCCGCCTCTTCAACGATCGTTAGAGAGCTGAAGGTTTCGAGGAACGCGCCGATGATAATACGGCCGAATGTTTCAGACTATCAGGAAAGATGCGTACGCAGGTACCTGCTCGGAATTTTTGACGGGATTAAGGCAGCTTTTGCAGAACTTGACAGATACTTGACAGACCTGTATGGTGTGATGAAATATGGAGAAACAGGTACGTACAGTGGGTGGCTAAATTATTATACTCAAACGAAAAGGTTCGAGATTTTGTAAGTTTAAGCGATGGAATCAATTCTGAGAAACGCTTCTTGTCTTTTAGGCAAATGTTTTCAGAAGAATCCTCCTTTGTACTGAGGAATTATTTTATTGCTTTTTCCAAAACGCAAGGTACGTATACTTAAAATATACATAGGTATATAGATTGTTTCAAAAGTATTCACGAAAAGGAAACTGTAGGAGCATAGCAGCCTACATCTCGCTTCATTTTAATTCATTCGTCGCAATGGTTCTTGCTTCGAAGTTCCAAGAGTGCGTAATCCCCTAAAAATAGCTTGCTTCGTATCCCCGTTTTCATAAATGGAATTAGCATAGATTTCTCAGAGCCTAACGATTGCGCGGTTAATTTCATCGGATTACTGTCTTCCTTAGGTAGAAATGACATTAGATAATGGAATGGATCGAGGTTCATTTTATGTGATTAGCCTTTAGAGCTAATGATGTAGAGAAAATACGGAACTGTCACATAAGTGATGGAAAGGCTTTGAATAATTCATTACAAAGCATAGGTATATTTACTCAATTAAAATTGAATCAAATGACAGCACAATTCCTTATCTTTGCATAGAACTAATATTACATCATTTTTAGTTCATCGACGTTATGTTCGAGAATTAAGGTCCAGGGAAAACAATGTAAAACCACAAAATTCATTTAATGAGTAGTGGATTGAACTACTGTCTAATCCTTTTTTCACGAAGGAGCCATGTTGCATAATTGAGTGCATTAATGTTTTAAAATTATGGAGCTACTTAGTTTCAAGCGGATACTGTGCAAAGTTGGAAAGAAATTTTCTTGTCGAGAATATAAGAACTTTCAAACAATTTGTTCTGAAATGTGAATCGATTTCAATAAAGCTAGATTACCGCACAAACTTCCTGCTTCAAAAGCTAAACGGCGTAAGAAAATATTTTCTTAAAATGGTAAAAGCGTGCCACACAGTTCTCCATAAAACGCGAATGCAATTCCGCGAATTAATCAAATAAAACGGCATCACGTAACCGAAAATATCAACTTTCACGATTGAAAATTAACGGTAACCAATGCGGCTGCTCAAACGAAAGCGAGCCCCGCACCGCGAATTCTGTGAGGCCAGTGTTGATTAAATAAATTCGAGATTCGTCAGGAGATCTAGTGTCGAAGCATTACTGCTGATTAATTGGCAACCGAAGTCCTCGATAAGGGCTCTTTTGTTTCCCACTCCCTCCTCTATTTATCCTAGAAACCTCGCTAAATTGCTCGTTTAATTTGTAGATACCAAGGAGTAACATGCGCACGGAGGTATATCAAATTTCATGATCGTGTAGGGGAGACCGGAGAAAGTGAGCCCGAAAAAGTTTGAAGTCGAATAAAATTTTTCCCTTTCAATAAAAATCTGTGGAAATAGATTTATAATATAATTTAAACATTACTATTGATAAATGACGAATATCAATACTTAAAATAAACTTAGAGTATATTAAAATTCAACTTGAAAGAAATGATGCAAGTGGCATCACTTTACCCCATACATGGGGTAAGTCTCTAAGAATTAATTTCTAATTTTTTAAATGAATTTACATTTTTCGATGCCTGAATGTGCGTAATTATCATTTTTAAATTACATACATTTATTACGTCACCAAAATTTGTAAATATATTCTATTGTTAAAGAACAAATTAAGGAAGCTCATTTTACCCCGGGGTTCACTTTACCTCGGTCTCCCCTAGCAGGAGTTGCAACTAATTTGGCGAGTATCGTGTAGGTCGTAGGAGGAGCTCCTCGCAGTGCACGAACCTTCAATCGCGTGGCGCGTGTTTCCATTGATAAGCAACGAAACGGTAGGCGCCGAGAACCGTGAAGCCTGAAAAATATGAGCACAGACGGCCTCGCCAGTCGATTGAGCAATGCACGCTGAATAAATAAAACGAAAAAATAGGTCGAGCCACTTCGATGAGCTCGCAAACAGGTGCATCGGGAATCAGCCACCGTGTGATTCGATCTCGCGGGGAGTCGATTGATGAAAACTGATTTCGGCAAATAGGTGGAACCGGCGACCCCTGTCTGGGCGCTTTTAAATTCTCTCAATGGAATTTGATGTTGGGTATGTTTCTTTGCGATACTCTTTATGCTTAGTATCATAGGGAGATAATACTAAATTGGTGGATTATTGTCATTGACATCCTCTGTGACATGTAAATGAATGTCTCGAAAAATGTGTTTCTTGGAAAACTGACTTCACGTTATACCGAATTGAATTTTGCATAGTTTTATTGCAGACTGTTGAAAGTAACGTGTAAAACTATGGGAGCCCGAATATTTCCGAAACAACAGTCGCTAGTTAAAAAAGTGTCTTTTGTGAAAAAAAAACCGGTTTAAAAATTGCGGTACTGATAGTGGCTTGGCAATGAGCTAGTCATTTGCATACATATATTAACCTGCATAAAACTATCTACAATCATTACAATACTAGATCGTACACGTGTGGTGTAAGTAGCAACAAAGTAATTAAATTTCTCGTCCATCGTGAAATACAATTCCATCCAATAAATATTTAATCACTAAATAGTTACTTTTCCACTACTATTCAGCTAAATAATGACCAGCTAGATTAATCGAAACAACGTGTAAAAAAAACACTCACGAATGGCTCTGTTTTTTAAAAAAGAGTAATCGTTCTCCCAAAAATAAACCTCACGTTAGGTGAAACGATCAGCTGAGTTCGTAGAATAAACATTCAAGGGGGCAAGCTGAAAAATATCCAGTATCGAACGGTGAATGCTCAAACTGCTGGCCCAACGCAGTATCTATCTACGCCATATATTGGTTGTGGACATGAACGCCCGGTTGCACGCAAAGTAACAAGGAAACTCGATCCAAACTGGTGCGTCCACCTATCCCCGATACGTAAAGCTTTACTTAACCGTCTCGAGTTTATTTTCTCTCTTTATTTCCCGTGGTTTTCAGTTTACGTTATTCATTCCCCTCCTGGCCGTTCCACGATTCCAACAGTGATTTCGCGAAACCTTTCACTCTCCGCTGTCCCTTTATTGTTCTTTTGGCCTGCCCTGCCCGCCACCGAAATAAGACAGATACACCCACCTCTCTGGGAAAAGCTTTCTAAGGCCATAGTGGAAGAGACAATGCAATATTTGGGGGAAAAGAAACGAGAATTGGTCATCTTATATGTAATTTAATTTTATCGGTATCGTCGTATGAAGCAACCCGATTTTATTAACAACTTTCGTGAGATTATGCAATCTCCGATTTATTGTCGGACCTTAAAAGGGATACCAAAATTGGTGTGAAATGTTTAACTGTAGAAGCATAGTGGTTGAATGAAAATCCATGTTATTTTCGAAAGTGCACTTTTTCATTCGATGAAAGTTTCATTTCATAAGAATATCACGGGTCAACGGTGACCCATGTGGCACAGGAAACTTGTTAATGGTTATTCAGTTATCTATTTGCCCTCACAAAGCTTAACCTACCAATTTTAAAAAATGTAGAAAAGTAGAAACTCAAGAAATATGTGATCCATATCGAGCAGTTTGCACGATACCCATCTTTATAAAATATTTAATAATAAAGCTGCACAAAACCAGACAAACTCTCACAGTCCTAATCATCGTCACTTACCATTCCATTTATTAAACACCCAAAATTCGTCAATTGTTTTACGATTGTTTGTCTAAAACTTCAGTTTTCTCGGTTGTTTCAAAATGTTAGATAGGACATTTTACCTACAGAGGGCAGTGCTCATTTTTATAAGTATTGCTTAAGTAAATCAATATCTTTATTGATAGCAAGTGAGCTTTTACCAGTTTGAAAAGTAACAGCTCACACTATTCATCCAATCACCGACAGTCATGTGTCAATTTCGATTTCCTCTACCCGTGCCCTCGTTTCGTAACCTTTCGCTCTTATATGCCTATTCTTTTATTCCCACATCCCCCGTCCAGTTTCCATATTCATCCCCCCTTTTCTACCTCCATCTTCGCGCAACTCCCTCTGCTTTCTTATTCCGCACCAGATTTCGGTGTATCGGCAATACTTTCCCGATCCCGGTCCATTCCGTCCAAAGATCGAGATCGCAAAACCATTTAAAGAGTGGCCGTTCCCCCCGCAAAAGGCTCAGACGGTTTATGATCCGCCTGCCGCTGAGGTATTGCGCGCGCCACCCCCTCGCTGGCTCTATTAAATTTCGCAGGCACGCAGAAGAATGCCGAGACCCCCTCCCGATTCCAGACATTCTTCTCGCGGTTTATGCGTTTCCGATACAAGGGTTATGAAAAATTCGGCCCGAATTAGTTTCGACAATATAAAGTGCCCTGAGGAAGAGACGGTTCGGAACGCAGGGTTCGAGGCAAGCATTTCCGACATGCTAGGTTTCGGAAACCGAGGGTTAGACACTGCGGTTAATTCCTCAGCGTCTGGTGATGATTTTACCATTCGTGACGAACAAACGGCAGACGTTAATTTGTAGTTAAATAGCTGTACGTATTAAAGAATTATTGCACAAGATTTAGGGGCCGTTTCAACTTTTACAATAAATATTCCCCAAATTTCATTTCTGCGCTTCTGTCGTGCGAATCAAACCGAATAACTTGGAAGCTCGCTTCGGTTGTTTCTGAAAATGGAAACGGCAGTTGTTTCTCTTGTTGAAAGCTTCTTATCGTGCCGTCTCGGTGGAGATTTCCGTTAAAAATATCGCGATGGATCCTTGGAAAATTACGGGACAGTAGGAAAATATCGGAAAATCTTTTGTAAATATTATACAAGCTCGACTGAAGACAGAACAAACGATAAATACCTAGCAGCGAATAGTACGTATTACCGTGAAATTGATAAAAGAACAGAAATCTTCTAACATCCGATAATCCAGTCTCATTTCACTCAGCAAGAGACATAATTCTTCAAGCACGGTTTGATCATGAAACCAGTGTTAACCAAAAGCCGCAACAGAAGATAAATCTCAGCTGAAAGATTTAAGCAAGACAAATCTCCGCTGAAAGGTTTAAACACCGAACGGAGACAACACCAGGCGACCGAGGATCACGAGCAGAAAACCCCAACGTCGCTCGTAAGGGAGGAAAAACCAAGGGGGAATATTTAAATTAATTCTTGGAACCAATTTAACTTTCATCCTTGCAGAGAGCAACGGATCCCATCCACGAAAGGAGGGGCACCGTTTGCATCCCGGAAAAATCCGATCCGCGTCCCAGGCTACTGCCAATTTTTCTTACCCGTTCACCGTAAAATTACGTTCAGCTCGCTTTTCCCTTATTATAGCGTCAGCTCGTTAATGGATATCATTAAGCATCGAGGTGGAACGGGGTGGCCACTGCCTCTTTCCCCGTGGATTTTGTAGATCAGGGATACGTCCCTTGCACTGCCAAGCATAGCTCGAAAATGATGAATTTTATTGGAGTTGCTTGGAGAACAGTGGAGTCGTTAAACGAGAACGGTTCTCTTCATTCTGTTTTTCTTCGCGTAAGAAAATAGGGAAAGACGAGGAACGCGATATTTCTTGGAGAAATTGTCAACTGGAAGAATGTACATATGAGGATGCAATGCTTCAAGGCAGCTAAATAAGTCCTGCCCCGCATAACGACGCCGACGATTCGGTCAACGACGCCGACGATTCGGTCAACGACGCACGGACCGCATATGCGACAGTGGTCCCGTAAGATTATACTGCTCTCCTTAATTAAAATGTCCTATCTAGCATTTTACCATTTTTCAAAAAATGTTGAAGTATTTCAAGTTCCACACATCCTTTACCTTTTAAGTAAAGCTAGAAAACAAGGCGTGCTTCGTAAAGCTCTAGAAACAAGCTAATATGTTTATTTATTCGCAACGACAGCACAATGAAAATAATTAAACTTCAGTCTTTTATCTAAGGAGGGCGGTATAATGTCTAGAGCTGATCAAGTAGCTTGAAAATACAAGCTAAACTGAACTCAGATCAAGTGATTCGAACCAAGCCAAATATTCGAATGTCGAAGTAGCTTAATTATTCAAGCATGCTCGAAAAAATTCGATCTTTTTGAATGACTTGAGTAGCTTGAAGGTTTTAACCAACTTTAGCTTACATTCCAGCTAGTCGAATTGAAATAATGACTTCGAATCCCTAGAAGCTACTTGACAATCAACAAGTTACTCGGAACATCTCAAATTATTCTATTAATACCACGATAAAAATCTGAGTTACTTGGCTAAATTATTGGTCCTATGAGAACAAGACAGCTTTTTGTATTGCTTGCATCCAGATCGACGATATAAAAGGAAAGGTAAGTCCGTCGATTTCAAAACTTTCATATTTAATGTCATTTTTCCTACAAATGGCTGAGCGTCAGCGGTTAATATTTAAAGATTTGTTTATACACATTATTGCCAATGTTTCTAGCTCGGTTACCTTAAAAAATCGCTCGGCTCGATCGTAAAGTGAACGTCCCAATATCTGCTCATGTCCCCATTTCTGCTCATTTCGTATTTTTCTTATTATTATACGCGTTACGTTTCTACTATAGTTGCAACAAAATATTTCTAAATTATTTAAAAGCTTGGGGCAATACATACATCGCTATTTTTCACGAGCAGAAATACGGACATTTAGAGGATTATATATTTAATTACAAATTACTAATAGTTAAATATCTCGAAATATCTTTCTTAAATAGCTTTTGAATTGGTTGATTTATTATTAAAGAATTAATCAATTACTCTGCAGATTTTCATCACAAACAAATTTCTCACACCTTCTTTATGACCAGTTACCTCTTAAATGAGCAGAAATTGGGACATTCACCTTATCCAACCCTTGCCAGCCTCGGTTCAAGCAGTGCAGAACATCACCTCACAGCTAGGTGAACGTATTCAGGCTGGCCACGCGGAACGTGAGAGCGGCAACACCATGGGAACGCGACATAAGAGCGAGACACGGAATTCCGCGCGTCTTACAATAGACGCCTGACAATACACCCAAGCAACACCTCGTAGGTGTACAACCAGGCACTTAGGTATGTACCTGCTTGTTGGCCAGATTGACTGCGATAAGTAGATATATATCGCCCCGAGAGGGAGAGAGACGGCGTAAGCCAAAAGACGAGAAGACCGGAATTCTACACCGACGGCGACGCTCGGGAGGTATACGATAATTATGGCGTTGTTTATTGTCGTGGGTCGAGTCGCGCATTGTGCCCCTTCAGGCTAATAGCGTGGATTATTCTTTGCCAGGAGGCCGACACCCCCGGCCTTCTAGCGCGGATCTTATTCTCGGATCCGTGAATAAACGCTGGCCTCGAAAGGGTTGCGCCAATCTCTGTCTCTTCCCCGACGTTTCCCTCTTCGTCACCCGGGCAGTGTACTGGGTGTTCTGCATTTTGGAGCATCGAATTTGTGAAATGTGGGAAATGGCTCGAGGTAAGGGGAGCGAGTGTTGAAGATTTTCAGTGGTTTTAAATCGTGGCTTTAATTGCTGGGCCGCAAGTAGCATGAACAGACTCCTTTATTGTCGTTGATTTTATGCTGGGGTGTGTTAATTGTTGGAGGGACAGCGGACATAGATTAAATTGTTTTATTCTTCTTTAGTTCTTTGTGGATCATTTTTATTGTGTTTTTTTTTTATTTTAGATGGTTTTAAGTGTCTTCTTGGATAATGTGTATAATATCAGATGTGTCCTGTAAAGGGCTACTCTAATTTTAAGTAAAACGAGTGTTTTGCATGCTAACAAATATCTCTTGAAATTGAAGTTACGTCTTTTTAGACTGAATATTTTTGCAAGAAATCACGTATTATCTAATATTCTATTTGCAGATATGCATGGACATTGCTGAATATACAGTTACATAAATTCAAATTGCTTTGAGAAATTTGTATGAATTTTTCGTGAAGAGATCGCTGTAATGAATGCATTGGAATTGAGTTTTTCTAATATTCAATGCTGTACCAGTATATTTCTGAATATTTCTCCAATACTCTAGGGTAAATGCCCCAATTACTGCCAGCCTCCCTATTACTGCCACTTCATTTATTTTACTTAATAAACACGCAATGTTTAAAGAATAGTGTAAAAAAGAATTTATCATAAAATTGTGACTGTTCTTCTTCTTATTATAGTACATTCTTTATACGTCACGTTTTTTTTTAAGTGAAATAAATAAAGTGACAGTAATAGGGACACTGACAGTAAATGACACATCTATCCCATTGTTAATTTATCAAACACTTAGTACGATGACTGTTGACGTCGTATTTATAATTATATGTGTAAGTATATATTATATCGCCACACCCTGTATCGCCTGTAACACCCAGCACATTCGTAATATAAATGATACTCTCCCACCCTATACACTATCAATTTGTATCCCTGTGTACAAACTACAAGGCATCCTTTTCATGGTCCAGCGGGATTCACTGAATTTCTCATTAGCCAGTGGTCGAAGATTTACAGAACACCCTGTATTCGTCCTTCACCCCCTGTGTCCGGCCCTTTCGCCGTCTACCATTTCTCCCTTAACTAGCGTCTCATTAAAAGGAATCGTTTCCATTGTGCCAGACCCGTTCGCCGACGGACAATGCGACTTTGTCGGAAGGTGCATTCGTACGAACATCATCGAGCTCCTTGAGCTCCTTCCACCGTGGACCCCAGGCCGGAAATGATGACCAGAGTCGGAGAAAATCCTCCTTCCAGCTGCACACGCTGCACAGATGTGCGTAGTAATCTACACGTTACTGTAACGTATATTTTAATTTTCTAATCATCTATCGATTTCTATGATCGTATGACAAACACTCTCCTAATTAGAAATTAATATTCTCAACTATAATTGCAACGTTCTTGATTTTAATTTAATCAATTTTGATACCTTATCACGCAAAAATGTTATTCAAATTTATTTGTTTCAGAAGAAAATTACCTACTTGCTTCCATTAATTAAGAAGGTTATTCCAAACTCGATAACATTACATAGTGTGCACCTATCTATTTACATAAGTATGTGTGTGACTTTTCATGTCCATAAATATTCTTCGTTTCTTCACTTTTTTTAGTATTAATAAACACTGTGTCCTCTGTACTCCATTAAAATTTCCTAAACCTTGCTTAATTCGTCATCCACTCATCTGCTTCTAAATCCCTGAAGCCGATTACATTTCCTCATTGTCAGATTTAATTCATTACTGCTTCAAAGCCAAGTCACCCTTCCTAGAGATCGCTACAGGCTTCTACGTTCACCGTTACATAGCAACGATACATTTTCGACTCCCGTACACAGCCAGTTTACACGGCACACGTGCGTGCTGATAATTAGAGGAAACGTTAAAACCGTGATCCTTAGTAACGCCGGGATTAGCAATCGTTTGAGTAACGCGGAGCTGGGATCACGTGTTCGTATCGATTTTTACGGTACTCGAGGCGTGTTACACGAGCTTTGTAATTTGTAGGGTACAGCATCTGGTAATTGGAGATGAAAAATGGATTGCACCCTCTGATTACCATTTATCTCGTACCTTGCAACAGCTTTCTGGTGGGTAGAAAAGAAACTGTCGGCACCCTAAGAATCGATATTCAAGAATATCTGAATGGAAAGTTTGGAGAAGTTTCGCAGTGACGGCTTAATGGATCTATAAAAAGAAAAGGAATGAGGAAAGTTCAGGATTAAAAGGGCGATTACGGTTTTTTCGTAGAAATAAAAGATGTGCTTGAAATATGATTTTAAGGAGAGCACGCGAGGTTCAGGTATACCCGGTTTGGTTAAAATCTTGCATACCTATAGTTAGTCCATACCATGTACAATACGTGGGGAAATGGGTTCCAAAAATGTTGCGTTTTCCAGACTCTCCACGCATGCACCCGTATGTACCTGCATAAGGACGAAATCGAAATTTTCCACAGTTGTACTGAGAATTAGTAATTCCAAATTTACGTATATATTTTCATTTAGTTGTCATATATATATAATTGCGGGTGGGGTAAGATGGGGAGAAACAACTTTTTCTGATTTTTTTTATTTATTCCATTTAAACCTGTAAAACTTAGGTTGATTCGCAGTTAAACTGAAAGACTTATTACCAAAGAATGGTTCAGACATAAAATTGATAAGTTGATTATGAAAATCTGTGTTTTGTTCATCATCAAACCTTAACTACCCCGTCTTGCCCCACCTTCCCCTACATTCAATACGGGATTATACTGCACAATGCTGTGATCTAATTATTATACCCAAAATGTGCACGAAGTCAGTGACCCGAATATCGCGCCACTCCCGCCTGAAGGATTAAAGCAAAAATGTCCACGATTATCTAGAATGACCTGACACTGTAATTCAAATGCCAAGTTGCAATCGTTTGCCGTTGAATGTCCAAACGCAACGAGCAAGTAATGGACAGAAGTGCAATATCCAGGCACTGTCGCGTTTTCATATGCACAGCACGGTTAGCAATTATTATGGCCGAAAATCGGCCATAAGAACGCGCAATCGGGATGGAGTGAGAATAGTAAATTGAGATCTATTCCGAACTTGGTTTACCTATTTCGTGAATTACGCGGGTCTGCTCGCAAAGCAAATTGCTTCGTTCGGAATGAACGATGTGTACCAGCGTGGCGAGATGCATAAGTCCCGCGCACCCAACTCCAGCGTTTCGAACATTTCGAAACTGCGAGCGGGCTCGCCGCGGTGAATTCGTAGCAATGCGACTGTATCCGTTGAGATCCAATTACAGAACTAATTATATTTCGCGATCGTAAAAATATCATCCTATTAGCTGGCACGGAGTTGAAATGGAACCGCGATTTATTCACGGTCCACTGTTAACAGAACTTCAGCCAGAGCTAACACATTTCCAAAAACTTTAGGTGGCACGTCTGACGGGAATGAATGGTAATTCTGATTGACAGTTTGGATAAACATTGCGAATCCTGAGGATACTTCAGTTCGATTTGGTATTATACGGATTAGGATATATTAGGTCGGTGGAACGGTGCCGTGGTGATTCGAAAGGGCTTATCTGGTCAGAAGGTAGTTTTCAGATAAATGGCTTTTGGTATTTCGAAACAGAACTGTTACAGTGCCGGGAAAAAGTATGTGGACACTTCTGAAATAGAATAACTTTTTTAAAATTGGTCCAAACCACTTGAGTTTTTTTGAGAGGCTAGAAGGATGAGTTTACTAGTTGCCGTGTTTCGTCGTTTTGGAGAAAAAAAATTGTAATTGGTCGGAATAGCGAAGAAAATGGTGAAGAGTCGCTTTTTCAACTTTTTTACCTGAGCCTGTAATGAAAATTTAAAAATTCTTTTTACAGATTTAAGTAAGTACACATGCTGAAAATTTCATCGAAATCGGTTGATGCAGAGCGATACATCGAAATATGTAAAATCTTTAGGTTTATTACTGTTATAGGTCGAATGACAACAGGTTTGATTTCCACCACTTTTAACTGTTCGTAGCTCAGACTGATTTCAGTATTTCTCATAATAATAATACTTAATGTAAACACCTTCGTTTTTCGAAATGCTGGATTAAATACTTGCCTACTAAACCCAAAAGATGAACTCCATGGCAAGCGTCAGAAGTCAGGCATTAACGAAAATAGGAAAGCGTAATCGAGGGTAAATCGGTATCAAAAATAAATCGCAATGGAGACTAGTATAATACCTACCATACAAAACAATTTGGCAAAAGTTCATTCGAGCAAAGAGGAAACCTTTCTACGTCGTTACCATTTTAGAAGCTTCCTGCAGATACGAGGCATGATTGCACTCACTGGAGCCAATAAATCGGTTCGATAAACTGGATAATAGTACGGTTGACCGTTCTTCGATAAAGTCTGGGCTGCCCGTAGAGGGTATCGGCCAGAAGTCGATTAAATTCTAAACCAAGGAAGCTCCACTAGATTTGTCTATTCGTGCTCGATGCATCATAGAGATAATGCATCCGTGCATCACTCGCTTAAACGATCAATACTCCGCCGAATGTTGCTCTGTCTACCAGTATTTTCTGTAGCGCTACTTCCCTACTAGGTATTCAATATCAATGCATGTCGTACATGCAGTGGGTTTGAATCACTTGTCGTGTCGATTGAAATCATATCGTTGAGCTGTTCTTCTGATTCCAAGTTAATAATTTTAACGATGACTGCAAGGTTCTTCGTTTCAATAAATTATAATATTTCATTACGTGAAAGAGTTACTTCAATTTATTTGTTTAAAGAGAAAATCGCTACTTCCCCTAATTCACAGACCTTTCATTATTCAATAAGTATTTCCCTTTTAAATTACGATTTTCTTATTTAGTATTGCCATGGAAATCATTATCGTACTGTCTTAAGATAATAATTTCTGAATTTACCTAGTTTGGTCATCAGCAGAATGAATAAAAATTTGGAATGTTAAATTACTTTCCTAATATTGTCTTTTAGATTGACTGGTCACGTGAAGCAACATTTTATCAAATAAGGTAAATTGGATTTACATTACTCTTGCCCCAAAGAACTCAATCTTACAATTAGTACCTATCCATAATTGACTGAGTAATCGATTGTCCTGATTTTCTTGATGGACATAACTCGGACACCGATTTTATTCTTATTTCTAAAAAAATCAATCACTATTTCTGTATTACAGAATTATTGCACTATTTCTGTATTACAGAATGATTGCACTATTTCTGTATTACAGGATTATTGCACTATTTCTTCTGTATTAAAGGTAAAACACAGTTGACGTACTTTAAATCAATAACGTTTTTAATATTTATCGTTGATTTCTAATTCCCCTCGTTTCATTTAGTTTTACACAAACTACCAATATTTTATCCACATCTGCTGAACACTTTTTCAGCAGATCTCGAACTGCTAATCACTGTCTTTTAATTAGCTGGTCCTGCTCAATATTGCCTCAGCCTCAACCCCCCTGATATTCAGTATAATCACCACATTCAACAATTATCAATTCCATTCTGCCACAAACGTCGATCAATCCAGTCGTATTCTCTACAACTTCGTGACCTCGTTTAACATTACGGTTTACGATACTCCAGGATGAAATCAAAGCTTTAAGTGATTGGCCAGTAGAAACTTCCCAACGAGCGCCGCTACAGTTTCAGAACTTTTACTTCGATACACCTCATTATTTTTCTCGTTGCTGCAATTTCGCTTCCCGAGCCACTTGCTACATCCGTCCACGCTTTTCCACTTTCGGAACGATCGGGAATCAGACAAGCGGCGCTCAGTTCCATTTGGTAATTCAAACAGACCCTATCAGCAGGCTCTGCTCGCATCCCTGACCCCGGTGTCCAACGGTTTCAATTAGCAGACACAGTTCGAGACAGGCCTATCGCCCAGAAGGGATTGATGTGGACGACGATAATCGGTCGGTCGAAACAGATTTACAGGGCACAGGCACAGGAAGAGAGGGCCAGAGAGAGCATAAAGACAGACGAGCTTTCAAAGAGATGATCGTTTCAGCAGAGTTCTGAACGGCCTTAATGTGATTGACTCATTATCGCTGGGATCTTCCTCCGCTAACCGGATTATCGTTGATATCCAGTTTACCGCTCTTTGCTAAATTAATTACGCGGGAATAGCGAAGGCGTTTCGACTCAACGTCGCCACCCCCGATAAAGTTTGACGCGCCGGCATCCAGTCCTGCCGTTGCTGCAGCGGAATTCCGTAATTTCGTCAATTTATTTCCTCCGCGATGATACCCCCGGCCTTGCTCGACTTTCACCAGACCTATCGACCTCGCCCTTTTCGTAGTTAATGCTCCTTTAATCGGCAAAGGGGAAATTTTACGCCCCGCCACGAATTTTTCATTCTACTCTGAACGCGATTCAACCGCACTAATTAGCAGCTTGCCTTCATTATTAAACAGGCGTAAAACAAAATTATTGCGTGACCCGTTCCTTCTGCCCCGACGACTAAAAATGTTCGATAGAAATTTTTCTGACATGACGCTCTATGGATGTAGTTAAGGGGGTAATTCCACTGTGAACGGTCGAAAGGTAAGCATAATTTCGCCTACCCAAATTCAAATCGTTCTCAATTGAAGGGTGATTGATACTTTCGTATCCAAGTAATCTCAGATAAAACAGGAATTGTTTGTGTCCCACGTAATGAGTTTTTAAAGCTATATTTATATGTGTACTTATTATTTTTAATCATATGAATATTTTGGAGACTTTTTGCCATTTTTTTTATTGGGATTATGTCTAAAAACTAGCTTCATTATTAAAATAAGGAAATGCACTATAGATGCACTTACTCTGCGTTCAAGATTATGATTTTCCTAATTATACAAATTTTTCGCGAAGTCCTTTTATTTTTCCAGAAACATCGCTGGAAAGTAACAATTAGCCGTTCTTTCAACTAATTAGTGTGAAAATTTCTCATTGCTATTACATGCCACAGTTAGAATCAACTGTTTCATTTCTGAATGAAGGTTTCCATGCCAAAATGCATCATTAAGTTCTGTGAATGGAAATAGTGCAGAGAATTTTAAACAGTCGCGAAATTACGTTTGATTAATTCAGTCTAGCAGTTAGTCATGTCATTTTCTATTTCACCCTTCGCTTCGCCCCGTTTCACCCTTATTTCCTCCCATTCGACACGAGTCTAGCGAGCACAGGATTCTGCGGGGCCCGACGTTATAAAGGATTCGCCGATCCTTTGCGATCCTCTTTAATTTCCGCCCTTTCTAGCGTGTCCCTGCAAAACTTCAGCTCTGTTCCAGAGTTCGCTGGAGAAGACGCGGTATTATTCAGGGAAATTTGACAAACTTAATATGCAGAACATACCGGAAGGTGAAAGTTACTGCGAATTGATTGGACCGAAGGAGGTAAACCGAAATTTCGTGGTAAAACTACCTGTTATCAGTTTCGTGTTTCACGTTAAGTAGTTTCAGATTGAAGGGAAATGCTCGAGAACTTCTGGGATCATGCCTACCTGCGAGGCCTGAGAACACATGTATTTTTGGGATTTTTTGTGGACAAACTTGAAAACTATTTTAAATAAACGGTTGTGTATTCGAAAGTATATATTTATAAATAATAAAAAAAACGCTGCTGGGAGATCGCACATAATTCCTTCATTTATTTATAATATGGCATTGCAAACAAAATTTATTTAAAAAGTCAAGTTCAAGTTTTTCAAGAAAATTCCCGAAAATACATGTGTTCTCAGATCTCGTAGGCATGACCCTTTAAGTCAAAATCTCAAATCACAAAAAGTCCAATGGTCCAAGAATGCGGGATGAAACAGATAATTCTCTAAGCTGTGTTTTTTAGAGGCCAAATTCCAATTTTTGGAAATTATTAGGCGAGTGAATCAGCCTCCAGTGATGGAAAAGTTTTAAATACAGTATTTAAACTAATGAAGTCCTTTCTTGATCTCAATTCACACACTTTTCGTTTTCTTTTATGCATCTTTTAACGAGTACTAATAATGGCTATTTAATTTATGTTATCTGCAGTTTGAACATCTAATTTCTCATATTGTGTTTGTCTAAAGAATAGTCAGAAGATATGAAAATACTAATTTATGAACCCCTAGTCATGCACCAATAATTATATTTGTATTTATATTCTGTACAGTTCACAAACTCCCATTTCGTATGCTTCATCTGCTTGTAATTTCAATGTAACACATTCTCCTTAAGTCTCCCTTAGTGTCTCAAAACAAATAACTAAGTAGCAAGAAATATTCTCGTTAATTATGGTCAATATCATATTTTGGGGGAGAAATAGTTCAAACAAAGAGATACGATTCGGACCAAGATAAACCAGATCTGTTTTACAAAAAAAAAAATAGGATATCTTCTCACTACCTATTTTTTTTTGAAACTATGGTTTTAATTTAAAAATGTGGTTTGTTTGAACGAAGAATTTGTGGTTCCTTTGATGCAGGGTAATGTTAAAACTTGAGCCACAGGTAAATTAAGTGAACGTTAAATCAGTACTACTTAGTATCCAAAATATATATTTTCAGGTCCTGCAGGGCTTCAATTACCCCACCCTGAAATGGCGGATAATTTTAGTTATACCAGGTGGTACGTTTCCGAAAATTACGTATATTACAAGGTGAATTTGAGGATGAAGATTACTCAGTTTATTTAATTATTTAAATATGTATAGATCGAACGAGGAAAATGCTACTTATCTGTGGAAATGGTGAACTTTCAGCAGATAAAAATTTATCATGGATACGTACTTGCAACATTTCCAACGAAAATGTGAGTTTCAGACTTCTCGACACGGTTTTAGCAAATTAAAATACACGTGTAATATTGGTAAATGTTCTTAGTTTACCATAGACGTGGGCAAACGTTGTACATAACTCTGAATGGAAAGTTGCAGAATTTCCAGAAACTTACTTTACCCCCAAAGTTCCAGCAAGGAAACTTTCATTAAAAGTAAACTTTTATTTACCAGCAGCTTCGTCCTTCACATTCTCTACGAAATCGAGCACCAACCAACAGATCCACTTAGACTTGTTATTTGGCCTGAGAAAAGAAGCTGTACAAGCTCACATTCCTAAACTACTGTTTACCATCAATCTCCCTGTTTATATTCACTCGAAAAAAGCTCCACTAGTTGACAATTCCTTGAGGTCCCTCAAAAAATTCAATATCAATAGGTCCAGATCGTACACATCAACCCCCTTTTCAATTAAACGAGACTGCTGCACTGATTTACATTCCTTAACTATTTTAGATTTACTATTAACCACCCCTTCACGTTCCCCAAGAAATCCCCAATGCATATGTGGCCCTCTAAATTATTCTAAATTAAATAAAATAAAAATTACCGCGCTAACA
This sequence comes from Andrena cerasifolii, assembly GCF_050908995.1. Classification (NCBI taxonomy): domain Eukaryota; kingdom Metazoa; phylum Arthropoda; class Insecta; order Hymenoptera; family Andrenidae; genus Andrena; species Andrena cerasifolii. The sequence continues at coordinate 7,931,569 of NC_135124.1, read as the reverse complement.
CGCGAAGTGAATAAGTATTAAAACAATTAAATAAATTAGATTAACTGTGCAGGCCATTCCACGAGAAAAGGCCCTCATTTTAAAATCTAAATTTTGGTGTATTCATTATTTTCCCTCCGTCACAGATGGAGGGTCCATTTCAAATCTCTTTCTAGCTTTTACAACCCTATTTTTTTTAATTATCCAATTTTTCGTGAGCCCCCTGAGCTCCGGGGTCCTGAGGCGGCTGCCTTCTTCGCCTTCAGGTTAAGACAGCACTGATCCATTTAGAATCTCGTACATATAAACACCCCTTTGCAATTAAAAATCTGGCCCAACTGATTTACAGCCCTAAACTCCTATTTACCATCAACCTCCTTCTCACGATCCCAAATAAATCCACCCAACCCCACACCAGTACCAACAGTCCGGCCCACCTAAAAAGGAGCCCCGCTTAACAAGCATCCCCCAAAATCATCCTTCAAACCCACTCACCGCAGCCACGCTCGTTCCGTGCCCGCGGCAAGCCTCATACAAAGTTCGAACAAAAACGTACCGCAGGGTAACCCCCTATCGAGTCACGAGAGGGCCCCGTTGCACGCACAGGTAATTACCCCCGGGTGCAACGCGTGCGCTGGCCAGCGCCGGTGAATAGACTGGGAGACCAGAAACGAAACAGCCGCTTACCTCTTTGATCTTCTCGCGGCGCTGATTAGTCACGTCATCCAGGGGTGGATTAGGTGGTTTAATGACGTAGGGCCCAGGGACGGGGGCCGGCGGTGGCTCTACCGCGGACGGTTCCGACTGTCTGTGCTTGAAGTCCACACGCCGATCCTTATCTTCCGTCCTGGCCTCGTCCTGGCCGGGGATCGCGTTGTTTTGGACCCAGGCGGGGTTCAGCTGCTGTTCGTTACGCTCCTCGGGCGCCACGCCACGCTCGACGACGTTCGCCAGGTCCCGCCGCGTCACGAATGTACCCGTCAGCAGGACAATCAGTATCACGGACAGCAGCCCGCTGATCGCCAGCCTCTGCATCAGCCTCATCTCGTCCAGGCACTTGCTGCACCAGCCGCCCGGAGTCGCGGACGTCGCGCTCGTATTGGCGGAGCTGCGCGCACAAGGCAGAAACGCTTTTTCGTTCCGGCAGCCGGGCGGGGGTGGTTTTTTCGGTTGATCTAACGACAGCTGAACGCGTACTATTTCGTTCGGCTGATCGTTCGTCCCGGGGCTAGAGTGAATAGTTCGTTCCGATTGATACCTCTGGAATCTTACGGGGAAATTGAAGGTAGGGGGTGCGGGTTTTTCACGAGAGCGGAATTTGGGACTCGGTGGGATTCGTCGGGATTAGCGGAGGCTGTGGAATGGGTGCGTCAGATTTTCGGCACGCGAGGTTATGGAGGGGATGGCTTTTTGGATATCGTTATCCTAGATTTGAGAATCTATAAGTGGAAGTGGAGAGCGGATATTGGTCTTGGATGGAATTAACCCTTTCAGAATGCATGCTTTGATATTTTTGCAACTGAATAAAAACACTGTAGCTACGTTCGCAAGGGTGACAAATTGTAGAATACAAATTGCTACGATTGATAATTATTGATGACTAAAGATAGTCATTGATATGTCAGTAGTACATTGTCTTGCAAAAAGTATTTGTATCATTAAGTCGTTTCTAGAATGGTTGTTATTTACTAATAATAAAAATACATTTTGATCAGTTCATTTTTTAATTCTACACATTCGAGACTGATTTTTCATTGTTGTCATTGGAGCCAAATTTTAGTATAAAATATCTTTAGTTACTTGCTTCTGTGATTGATATTCTTAGTGCAATACACAATATCATTTTTACGAATAATTATTTTGACACAATTTTCAGTGAATTTTTCATTTTTTGCAGAACATGCTAAAAGCAAAGTACCTTTTAGAGAGGCAGATCATCCAACTACACTGATAATTTTTATTTCAACTTGTTACTATTTTCATTAAATTTTTTTCCGAACAAATACGAACTATCAGAAACAAAAAATCATCGTGATACGAATACTTCTGCAACACACTGCACTTCCTAAAAGGGTTAAATATACCAACAATTCGCGCTTTCCTTAAAATCAAGATCCGAATATACGAATAAAGAATAGAAAAATAAACAACACGGAACTTCTAAATCGTACCTCAAAGTTCAAAGTACAGTACTCTTTGCTCAGACACAAAAAGTCAAAAAAAAAACTTTCAATTCCCAAATTTCTACATATCTCTCGTTTCAAATCAAACACGAAAAAAAATCAAATATACTGAAATCCTGAAATTCGACTCAACTCTGCTTTTTATATCAAACACGAACCCAATAAAAAATATCAAATATTTAAAAAAAAACCGAGAAATAAAAAATATAAAAAAAATTCCCTGTTACCACGTATGAAATCAGATTTCAAAGTGAAACAGCGAATGCTCCATCGTTGGGGCGGAATGGTCCGGGTTAGAATGAAACGGGACAAGGACGAATCGTATCGAACAGGTGATCGAGGGTGCGAACACCTAGCCACTTACTTGTGAGCCACCTGTTGTGGGGAATTCGAGCACCGCGACGAGTGCTCAATGCTCGTTCTAAGTAGCTTTCAGCGACGCCTGCCGCGAGTTTTCAGCTTGCGTCCCGCTGCTTCGATCTCATCGGTGCGAGGGACCGATGCCTGGTTAAGCCTTGAAATTACCAGCAGCTGCGAAGAGAAACGATTGATTGCGTTCAGCAAAGAACGAACGTGGCAAGAAAGGCTCTGTATATCGGGGTGGTGGTCGTTCCATGAGTTCGACTCGCTTCGATCGCGGCTCGGCGCCATCGTCGTCGTTTCAAACGAAAATCATCGCGATAAGGAGATCGATCTTTCCCCTGTTAGACTTGTATTCCTGAAGACCCCAAGCTAGATATTAGCACACTTGAAGGAACGATTTAAACTTTAATGCTGGGGCTCGATGATTCGACGGTTCGAGAACGAGAGTTACGATACTCTGTGGTTTAAGGGATGCCGTGCGTGCCTAACGTTCAGTGTTAAATCGGAGCAGTAGGTGGGTTCTGGGTGCGCATACTTCGGATTACAATGATTATAATCTGGTTTTATTAGTATACGCTAATATTCTTCAAGGGACTTGGCAGAACAATAATTCCAGTGAGGCTGAGATGTTTTCAAATTTCTTATATGATTCATTTTCCAAGCTCCCCTTGTTCTATTCGTCATTTTATATTCAGAGGAGAATTTTGTACTATTTTCTATTAATTTCTTCTTTATTTCTTTCTTATTTCTACTGATTTCTTAGAAGAAATGGCTGTTTCTTTCAATTGCTAAACAGAAATTCACCGTTCACAAGGAGTAGCCAGAAACGCAACAGAGCGAGGGTATTTGAAAACAATACGAATTGTTGGGCCAAGCGAGAGCACAATTGGCCGACCTATCGATAAAATGCACTTTCGAGCCTTCGAATATGCATTAAATGCACTCCGCGTTACAATGCAGCTCCAATAATAGCGCGATCTCGATTGGCACGGCCGGTAATCGCATTTCCAAATTAACAAATCAGATCCGTTATCAACTTAACTTTTAATTGAGAACCATAGCACCTGCGTACTCGCGCTGGAACAGTTCGTCCATGAAACATAACTCTTCGCTGCATTACTGAAACGTTGCTTCGCCATTACACGCGGCCGAATTCAATTCGGAGGGAAACGAGCGAGCCAGGGTAATTGGACATTTTTGATATCACGAAAACGTCGAGGTGAGTAAAGACAATACGAATTTTTCCGTGTAAAAAATAGGGAAACGGATGGGGACACTGCTTCCAGTCTCTGAGAATGTATAAAACTGAACGTAAAAATAGTGGGAAGCAAAATGACATTCTAAAGTACGCGAGGATTTTATTAAAATTTTCGGAATAATTTGAGGAAGATTAGATAATAGAAGAATAAGATCAGGCGGTTAGATTAATATAAAATATTTTTGGTAAATATGTTCCGGTTTCTTGGGAATGGAAACATAGTGTATTTTGTAAATAAACAATCTACGTGTGAAGCAATTGCAAAGTTGTCATTCACGAATAGTTAAAATTAAAATGTAAATGCATCCTATGTGGAAATATTCCACGAAAAAGAAAATTCTGCATTTTTTTCAAGGGCTGATTTCACCCCCTAAAATGGAACAAAAAAATAAGTTTGTGTTACGGATGAACTACTCTACTTGCACACAAAGTTGCATAATTTTCTGAATCTTTGGGCTACCTAACTTCCCTTGTTAGCCATATTGGTACAAAAGAAGGCACTTCATTACCCACATTTCAATTATAAGGAAAACCAACGATAACCCAGAGATTATAGCTCTACAAAGTCCACAAGAATAAATTTAATTCCCCTCGAAAAAAGCGCCCGCCATAAAACAATTTCACTCCACATTCTCGGCGCTCCCCATGGCACAGACTCATCCCGTACCCCAGCCCCATTATTTATTCGCATAACAACACCGTAAAGCCCAAGTCTTCCAATAAAAACAATAAAGCGGTCCCACAAATCTGACACGTTCACGAGGATCTAAACACATCAACGACCCAGCGAAGAAAAAGGCACCAGTCTCGATCATTGCTCAAGGCCCAGAATCATGGGTCTTGAACGCATCAAGTGCAGCCAACGAAACGATATCCCCGAGTCGAGGCGAGCGCGAAGTGCGAATCAGAGAAGCGCAGGCAGATTGGAGATTCCCGAAGTCTTTGCCGAAACGTGATCACTGCATTTTTTATCGAGCCTGGGGCATCGCGAAAGGTTTCTCCGAGCCCCCCCCCCCTCTCGTCGGTCCCCTGCATCGAGAGTCCGCGCGCATTTTATCACCCGGTCGCTGCGGGCGTTACACCTGCAGACCCTGGTTCTCTTTCCTTTTTGCAGCGAAGGATGCGCCCCGCCGCTGTTTCGAAACCTTCGACGCTGTCGAGCTTCACACTGCCCCCTCGCCTGGTAATTCTCTCAGCTCGAGAATTTTTCGGAATTCGCGTCGCTGTCGACGTGACGAGCGACTCTGGGAGCAGTGCGCTACGTCTCGGAGGAAGTATGAAGCTGAATTAAGGGATCACGATGAGCAGGGTTTTGTAGGAGGAAAGAAAAGGTTTGAGCAGAAGAATTGTTGAGGGAACAAAGTTGGACATACCCCCTTTTCGAAATTATCCATTCAATTACACATACTAGCTCTCTAAAAGCTGGTCCCCGATTTAATTAAACACTACATGCTAAAGTACTTCGAAACCCAAAGAATTACGTAATCCAGCATGGAACTCGCTCCAGCAACGCTGCCTGGTCTACGCCCTTGGACAGTCACGCCAATACCTGAACTAATTAAAAACACGATCCAGTAGCATCTTGGAGCTCTTACGTAATCCAACATCCCACTCCCAGACAGAGCAATCTCGTGCCCCACACCTGGGTTCTTCAATTCTTCCACGGCATTCGACACTCCGCCATGAGCCGACCTTATCGAGATCCACAATTACAGCAGCTTAATCGCCGTGATACCTTAATTAAAGCGGCAGTCAGCGCGCGGTTGGGGATCCCGATTCGCGTCGTCCCCCGAAGCCACTCGAAGGCGCCGCTGGCGCGGGGGGCAGCGGGGAACGAAAACAGCAGCAAGAACTCAAGGAAACGCAAATTGCATCTGCCCTTTGATATCTTATCCACCGTTCGCCGAGGGAACATGTCCGCTGGTGAACGTAACCCACGGTAATTAGCATTCTGTAGCGCGGGTTTCGAAGAACCACTTGCTGTTTTTTTAAACCGTCTCTGAGGAACACTCGGGGCCCGAGTGCTCCGCGGCCGTTCGCGAATCACCAGAATAGCTGCAAGGTGGATAGATTGGTTGTTCAACTATTCAAGAGAATATGGTGTCTGTAAGTCGGTGGGTGTCTGTCGATAGCAGGAAATATGGCGGCGACGTATTCGGGGGTATCGAAGTTTGCGGCACTGGATGGAGTACAAAATGGTGGTTACGTCTGGGTTACGGGGCTAAGATATAGGGGCAGGGTGTCTGCGGTGCATTAGGCACTAGATGCACTACCTGGTGAATTAGTGTTGCGGAAGGAGTTGAAAATGAACGAAGGATGGAGGCAATGAAACTGGTGCGTCCTTCCTGTTGACTGGTGATTAATTTGTGATGTTTTTTTTAAGGTTTTGTGAAGGTTTTATGGATGAAAAATGAGTGTTTTTTTCTACGAAAATCGATCGTTCCACTTTAATATCCGCCCTTTTGCCCCAGATTAATATTTTATAAAACGCAACGATCAGAGGCTAGATAAACTATTGTACTACCAAAATCTTCTTGGTTTTTTGCTTTTAGATAACCCAGTTCCAAATAATGATGGTCACCGCGAAACGTATTTCTAAAAACAGCTGCCGAGAAATCGGTCGTAATTTTGCAATGAATAAATACTTCGACACCAAAACATAATATAATAACCTATTAAAGTGTCCCTCATCTGGATATAAAAACCTTTGCATAAAAATATGCATGTACTTTCTCAAATAAATTCCCAAAGAATCGTTCTTTTTTTACCTTACTGCCTGCGGTAACCCCGTAATAAAAAAATATTTTATGTCTATGCTAATGCAGCTAGCACGAACAATGTCTACCGCAAGAAGAAATGGATATATTCTTGCGTCAAGGAGACCTTTCTGATTTAGAAAGACCTGCCAGAGGTACTTGAACAAATACGTCGATTAATTTGCTGGCTACCTTGCGGAGGATTGAAACTGTCATTGAAGACTCCTGGCGAAGTGTTAGCAGTGAAATAAACGTCTGCTCCTCCTCGTGACAAATATCCGCATCGCGCAAGAATCATATAATAAGCATGGATACTCGGTGGGGCAAAGGGACAAAGGGACCGTCACGATGCAGAGCACGGAGAAAGTAGCGAAAGTTCTAAAGCAAACAGGGGACAAAAGCAGAGAATTAAGGAACACCGATAAACAGAGCATGTGAAAGAGAAAAGGTAAGCGCTGAGGCGAGCTGGAAGGAAGTGCGCGGTGGAAGTCAGAAAAGATCGCGGGGGAAAAAAATGATGCACAAGAGTGGACAAAAGAAGCTCGGTAGCTGGAAGATCAGGGAAACGGCGCAAAAAAAAAAAAACGTACGCGAGGACGAAACAATGAGGGACAAAGGGTGGGGGCGCGGAGAGAAAGACAACGGGAAGAAAGAAAGCCGGGCTGAAAGACGCGCTAAGGAACAGCTGAGGGAGAGAAGGGAAAGATCTGAAGGGGCAGAGGAGAAAAAAAAATAGAGGAAGAAGCGGAGAGAAAGGGGACGTTGTATGAAGGGAATAACGGCGAGAAAGAGGGGCAGGGGAGGGAAGAAGATAAATCGTCGAAGCTACACTCGGTAGCCAATAAATCGTGCACCAGGGGCCCGGAGGTTACAGAGATTGCTACGTGTCACATTCTTGCGGAAAATTGGACCGGTGGAAGTAGTTTAAAGCCAGGCAAATTCGCGTCGCGAACGGACACATACGTGGGTATGCTCGACCACCCACCAATTCGGGAAAGACTGGCGAGAAAATGGAATTTTCCTGGTCATTTCTTTCCTCGTGGCAAGCCTGACGTGCGAGGCTCTTCATCATGCTGGCCGCCATGATTTTTCAGCCACCTCCTATGATACGCTAAGGAAACTGTTGCTCATAAAAAGTTGATCAGTTTAAAAGTGGAACAAATTGTTATTATACAGTTTTTGGGAGTACGTTGCTTATGTTATTAACTGGCAATTTTTAATGTGTTTTTAACATTATGAGGGGCAATGCTAATTCAAAGTATGTGGGAAAGAGTTTTATTAAACTGGTTACAGTGGTTATTAAAGTGTGCACATTTTTGTTAGTCGACGATTTTAGAGAACTCGCTGGTGGCGATTTAATTTCTAATGAATTTCAGTGCACCATGAAAAAAGGAAATGCGAAGGTTCGCCAAAGAAATTGATTGGCAACCAGGGCAGGAAGCTACTCCCACAGGGCTTAAAGCTGGAGGAACAAATTAATTCGGTCCTCCGTTCTCTTCAAAACGCGTTTAGCGTAATGAACTTGCGTTAATTCAACGAAGGAAGTTCCCGTTGATCGATATCGGAGCACAAAGGGTAACGAGAACTTCGGAATCGCAAATTACAGGAATGGTAACACGTTTACGGGAAACGAGATACAACTGGAACAGTCTACGGGAATCCTCGCTCTCCTCGCAATGTAAGATCATTATTCTGCAGCGACGCGATCATTGTAGAAAATGAGGCGTTAATTTTAGATAACTACCGGCGAAACGCGGTGTAGAATGTACGCTAAAAAGCTTCGAATATTAAGAATTAAAAGGAGCTTTCTTTAATGTTTCGTGGAATTACTCACTCGAGCGATACTTAGTTTCCCAGTTTAATTTAATCGAAAGCGGTTAACACTCCCCTCGATTACCATACTGCCCTTCCATCCGAGGATCTCTGTGTAATCAGCTTGCAGCAAGTAAAAAGAAACGATCGGGGACTAATAACAACGGGAAAGCGCGACTGTTTTACACGCTCTCGCTGACGAAATGAAAATTTTCACGGGCGAACGTGCAAAGAAGCACTCGGCGTTTGTTTACGAAGCAACGATTACTTCCAAGCAATTACATTGGGAGTAAAGTTCCTCGACTAATTTTTCAACACATTTAACGATCGAGATGCGATTAATTTCGTGGAAAATACTTGGGTGTCGAACACGAAGAATGGCTACGTCGCGAGTTTTTTTCTATTCATTTCGATTAATACTCGGTGGCAATCGTTTCTTTCCTCCGTATTACTGTAACAATAGGTAATAGTAAATGTAAGTTGTAGTCACTTCGTTGCGAAATGATGGAACATTTGATACTAAGAGATTCAGATATCTCGCGATGTGTCCATTTTTCAAGCATCCTACTTGAATGCTTTTATATATAAGTTGCTTAGAAGAGTTGACTGGTGTGAAAAGGAAAACAAATGGTCCCTTTAAAAATGTTTTCGTTGCATATTTCAGAAAATAGAACTCATACCGACAACGTTTCCTGCTGCTAGTTTCTGCGAAAATAAGCAAAAACAGTAGACTTCAACGACTTGTACTTTCTAGAGGAATTCAGAGCCAGCAAAATGATGACTTAAACCCTGCCTAATTTCAGCTGGACTTCATCATACTCCAATTTCATGAAAATCCCTAGAAACCCACCAAGTGCAAAGACCGATCAACCTAGCGTGAAATTCGAATAGTACAGTAGATCCTCGTTATGAGCCCGACGAACGGGATTGGCGGCGAGCTCGTAGCGCGTTGTGGACACTATTCCGCGCGGCCAATGGCGCGAGGAGAAAACACAAGAGCGAGCGAGTGAACGAGCCGCTCGCTCGTTCTCGGGTTCCCCCACTCTCGTCCGAAGGATTCGAAGAAATGGTGGGGATAGTCCCCGGGCTTTAAACGCGTGGTAGAAACGAGCTCATAACAAGGACTGACTGTATTCGAACAATCCCACACCCAATCTACACATTCTCGTCACCCTAATACACTCAATAAAAAAGTGAATTAACAAAGTGTGCAATGAGGGGAATTCAGCGGGAACAGAGTTCTGTACTATCAAAACCCAAATCTAAAGCCATTCCACTTTCAGTACTTTTGCCATTACGCGCAGGAAGCGGCACGCGCATACTTCTGTCATCCGTCCGCCGATCTGTTTACGATTCTGCGGTTGAAGACAACCGTTGCGATAATTTGTTCCGCGGATCGTCGACGGACGCCGCGTGTTGCGAGGGATGCTTAATTAGATTCGCCGGGACGTCGAATAAGACCTCATTAAAATTCCATCGCGGCATCTGTAGCAACAGCCTTCGAAGGTTCCGCGCGTACGTCCGTCCGCTGACGCATGATAATGCGTTTTCTCCCGAGGGCAGTGGAACGCACAGGCGAGTCAGCCATCTGCAGGGACAGTTGCCTGCGTTGCGAGTGCGCTTAGGAGCTGACACCGGATGCACGCGGTCTTATCCGCGATGAAAACGTTGCCCCTCGTGGCAGGTAATCTTTGCGATCTCGCTCGTAGGATCATAGATGAAGTTTTGCTGGACCCTCAGCTTGTTACGATGAAAATTCAAGGGTCCTACGTATAATACAGGCCGGCAAAGAAATTACGAAGGAGTACCGAGGTACGGTCACTCAGCATGCGACTTCGTGAAGTGAAGCATCCTTGAGTACTGCGGAGAGAGGCTGATCATCGGTGTTCTGCTTTGATGTTACGCGGTGAGGTTGCAGATTTTGGCATAAACAGACGCTCCAACTTGTACGGAAGAGATTGCGTTGCGAATCTTTTCAACGGGTGTGTAGAGAACGCAATAATGGACAGACGAGGGTGGTTGTATTTAAAAAGGAGGACTTTGAAATGTTCACATGAACCGCGTAATAATCCTGAGTCGATTTTGTTTTCTTCCGAAAGCCAGAAAAACATTTGCTTGGATTTTTTCGTTCGCCATTTTTTTAACTATCATAATATTGTGCGAGTCTATACTAATTGGAGACAAGATACTTGGAAAATACATAACAGTGAATTCGTTACTGATTACTGCTAACTTCGAACATAATAAGATGCACTACATCTTACTTCAACACCTCACTGGCTCGTTGCTTTTAACGCACTGTTAAAGAGTTAAGAACGTCGGATCTGTGTTAGTTTTGAATTAAATATAATATCAGTTTGTGTTATATTTCGAAGTAAAATTGGTTTATGCCTTAAGAATTATTAATTAGCCATTTTCTTCCTAAATGTACCAAACAGAAAGAAGATAACTGATGAAGTATTCATGAGATAAATCATAATAAAAAGAGATCAATGAGCATAAAAGTCTGTCAACTTTATCCTGAACGTTCGGTTGCTACTAGCATCTTTCACAGATTTTTTTAAAAAAAAGTGCCATTTAATCCCCAGTCACTGGAATTTAAATAAATTTTTCCCATTAGTTTCGTAACATTACATCGTGACTTGCACGCGGGGGTCCCTCCGCAGAGAAATACTTGGCGATCGGATGAATAAAATTGTAGTTGGAATAAAAGTAACGCGGCAGTCAGCGCTCGAAGAATGGCGGACGGTCTCTTTTAAGAAGCCTACAAAGAAATACGTTGTTTCTTCAACACCGGACTACCCTGTCACGTTCAGAGGGGGCGAGTCATGCCTCGCGGAGACGGCAGCACTCCCCAGCTGGAACAGTGACGATTCCTTTCTTCCTTTTTTTTTTTCTTATCTTATTATTCCCGAAGAACGAGCGGGCTGATCTCACAAAAGGTCGTATCTGCCGGCGCATCGAGTACGACGAGGCGCTCGCAGCTCTTGCCGGGGCGAATTACGAGATGAAAAAAGGAGGTAAGAGGAGGGACGGACGGGATAAGGATCGAGAAGAAAGTAACAAAGAGTTAAACAGCCGGCCGGAGAAAGAAGTAAGGGGAGCGACGGAGAGAAAGAGCCCGGGAAATATGAATGGGAGGGGCTGATTTTGTGGAACGTAGGAGGAAGTGAACAGGCGGCAGCGACGGAATTAAAAGGAGAGCCGTCTCGTAGAAAATCATAAATCGGGGGTAAAACAAACGATGGTAATGGAAGAATGTAACTGGATATTCGTTGAGTACAGAAGCGAGGGAGTGGAATGAAAGGGAGCGCAAGAAACGTGGCATCCAGAAACAGAAGTATATTTGATCTATTCTTCTCCAGGTGACTGATTTAATTAAATTCACGGAGCTCTCAGAAAACTGTCACCTGCCACTCTTACTGCATCGCTGTTCTAAAGAAGTGCAAATCTACGAAGCGATACCTATATATCCTAAGGGAGGTGACAGAGTGTGGTCCCCTGATATCCGTCGTTTGGGCTAGCCAGCACAATTGGTAACAAAGGGGCAGAGGGGTGGAGAGGGGTTCAGAAGTTTACGAGAAGATCGGCTCACGAACACGTGAAGGTAAAGCCTGGGGCGTACTGACGGTTATCATTCTGGAGGAACGCTCGTGGTCCACGTAATACGTGTGCACGCAGACAGGGAGAAGGGCCGTGGACGCAAATGCAACTCTGGCCGCAGCGTGCTCCGATCTAAATACCCGGGCATTAAAGGCAACTATAACGCTCTTTGAATCTCGATTATCGAAGATTCCTGCTCCGAGGACAAGCGAGATGTATAGCCTCGATAGGGAGCGCCATCAAAGACCGCTGGCCACGCGAATACCGTGCGACGTGATCGAGTTATTATCAGTACACTGCGGAAGTTTGTGGAAATATATATTTTCGTGGGAAAGGACTAAACAAGTGGGGCTTTGAGAGGTTTTGAAAATATATTTTTTATGTTGCATACTTTGCGTATGTTGCATGTTTCTAGTATATACAGAACTTGCTTACAAATTAACTCGAGTAGGTATAGTACTGGCCACGATATAACGAGGTCGTAATTATTATAATAAATGTCATAGGTACTTGTATAAATTTCCGCAGTCTAATTAGTACACATTACGCGGGGGACTGGCTAAATCAGTGATTCCCAACCCACTTAGGGGTCGCGAAGTAGTGTTTTCTGAGGGGTCGCCACGTTTTTTTTTAATATTATTAAGTTAGAATTATAATCTGAAATACATATTTTTAATGTGTTTCCTTTACCTTACTTTCGCTGACACACCTTTTTCGATCAACTTTGACGTACCTGGGTGGCTCACACTCAGAACAATTTTTGAACGATTGCCATTCTCATCTAAACAATCCAATCGTTATGAAAAAAATCATGGGTCAATTTCAAGGTCTCTAGAATGTATTACAATAGTTTTTTGATTGACATTTAATCACAGTTTTTGTAAAACAATTCTACTATTACCACATGTCGAGAAAACGTGAAGAGAAACTTAAAAAATTGTAAATTTCACAATTTTCAATATTAGAAGTTAAAAATGTACAGAGTTGTTGTTCAGATACAATATTTTGAGAAAAAAATAGTTTGTAAGTCGACTTCGGAAAAAGGGTATTTATTTTGCATATAGAAGGTACAGAACGTCAAAATCAGTTTATGGGTGGCTCACACCCAGAGTGTCAACATTGAATAAATTTACCTTACCCTATAAAAGGAGGTCGCGACTCAAAAAAAGGTTGGGAAACACTGGACTAAATATAGAATAGAAATTTCAATTTTTGTGTCATAGGGGCTTCGCGCAGCTGCGATACTGTGGCGAATATTCCAAGTTTTATTAAAGATACATGCTGATTCAATAGAATCAATGGAATAATTCTAGATTTATTGTGTCGTGTAAGTAAAACCTTGCTGATATAACCAAAATCGATCTTCGCTTGGGCATAGGAGAGGAAAGCATGAGGGGGAAACTGGAGTTCATTGAAGGAAGTTTACTTGGCTCCCTGACGAGCGTTCCGTTTCTCGGATCGTGCAAACGGAAACAAACGGGTAGTTTGGTTGTTGGATGTATTGTGGGATGGTGTGTCGGTGGCGAAGATACACCAAGTTCCAGCCAAACTTCACGGCTTGTCGGTGTACAGACGGTTGCGAATGAGGCATGCGAAAGCCACGTCCAACTGGTTTAACAAGTCATTACACAATTTGTCGAGGGAAGTTTCACGTCCCGTGAAATGAAATTTTCCAATCTGTTACAGTGGCGGGAGTTTTGTTCTCCCGTTTGGTACCACCGAGTCGAAACGTGTCAAGTTATTAGACAAACCTGCCTTTCCTTCAACTCATAAGATATGCTACATAAAATACATTATAAGATCAAGGAATAAAATTGGAAGAATCATTGTCGAAATGTCAGAACTGAAAATGTAAGGACAAACCTGGCTCCCGAATTTTCAATAGACAGAAATCAAATAGACGTGTGAATAATACTGACCTGAGCAGAAAATAGAAACACAAATTCTGCCCTTAAAAGTGGAAAAGTAAAATGAGAAACCCGGCGGACGCGGATTCTGAAAATGGAACTTCAATATTCTGGAGCGATAAGATCAATTCGATCACGTTGCTATTCTATGCCAAACAAAAAATAAACTCCTGGAACAGACGGCAAGCCACATTTTATTGAATCCAATTTCCGTTGCCATCGCAATTTTCCTGTGGGGAACGAGTCTGAAATAAATTGCTAAGAATTATTCGTACCAGATAAATACCGTCTTAAACAGCAATGTATACCGGTGGATTCTTATCCAGAGATACCGTAGTCGAAACAAGTCTACTAACAATATTTCATACATTTTGATTATACGAACTACTTTAATATTCGATAAACAATAGAACTGCTCTAAAATTAATCAATCACGATGCCGACTAACTGCGAATTAGTTAAGCATCCGTGGACGACTAATAAAAGGATCTTCACTGTTGCAAATATTTATTGCAATACTCGAATCTGCGTCTAACTATTTAGACACTTCGATTTACCATACTATCTAATTCTCCTCCCCACAAAATTGCCAAACGTTTCCTTAGAAACAGTCCTGCAATACAAGAAACCTCTATCATATCCCCCTACAACCCCTATAAAGAACTAAGTCGAGCAACGATCCAACAAAGTTGCAAACAAGATCCAAATTCAAATCCATGCTTCACCTATCAAGCCGAGCGCCAAACAGCAGAATCCTTCACGCCATCGTGTCTCAAGACTCGCAACGTCAAAATCCCACCACAAAATCCGTCCTGGCAGCGATGTACACCCAATTTCCATCAAGATTTCCAGCTACTTTCCACGCCAACAGGCGTCTTACATCAGCCCGCGTATACATTCGTCCCTGTTCCTGTAGTCGCGGACGCGCACACAGGCACAGGATGAAGGAGTTGCCCGAAGACAATGCGGGTAACGTGTTAATCCCAGGATACCGCGTGTTTATCATGGTTGGTCCAAGTATCTCGGGGTCGGGGGGTGGGTCTTTCGAGACGGCTTCTGCACCCCCCCCCGTCGCCGCAAACCTCCGCCGACGTCGACCGATGTCACCAACACCCGGGACTGCTAACTTACGTCGCGCGATTAAGTCAAGGACTTCTCTCTTAAGGTCTGCGCACACATATCAGTCCCCTGGCGGTTCGGTGCCGTCAGTGTCTGTGGTTCCTTTGTTTCAGTGCCGGTAACTGACACGGACAGGCGTGAACTGCTCCGTTCCAAAAATGGGAGGCTATCATTTTTACCACTGACACTGACGGCACTGAACCGTCACGGATCTGATATGTATGCGCAGACCTTTACGGCGATAGACGCGTCGCGAGTAGTGGGAACAGGTGTGTCGTCAGACGTAGAGTGAAATGAATCGATACGAGGTTAGACGCGCCGCGAGTGGAATGGGTCAATGCTTTGTCGGACATCGAACAGAAAGTAATTTTGGATACGCGATATTTTTTTTTTAACGCTTTGCAGTCATGATATTTGCCTAGATTTTGGCGATAATCGTTGGATTTGTTTGCTTAGGTTTGTAATAGGCTTTTTAAAAATTGATTCGTTTAGGTTTCACGGAAACTTCTGTTGGTTCTACTCGGATAGATTTTGTACTGAGCTGTCTTGACATTTTACTGAGCTCTTTCAGGTTTTATGGAAGCTTGTTAGATTGTTATTTACTTGGGATTTACTGAGGGTTTTTCCTTTTTCCGAGGCATTTTCAGATTATGATTGATAACTGAATTCTTTTAGGTCTGTGTTTCTTGGGTCTTTACTAAGCTTCAGTAATATTGCTTCTTTGTTTAGTTATTTAAATATAATTTTGTTTACTTGCTTAGTTACACATTTTTTTATACATTGCTTAAATAAAAAATATAAAATGAAGCACAAAAATAAACAAAAATGTAATGTTTTAAGTAAGTATTAGTTGCTTAGATTCTTTAGAGCAAGCTGTCTTGCATAAGCTTATGTGCTCTTTTTCCATCAAATGCCTCGAGTACTTCTACGTCGAAAACGTTAATATTTACTGTGGGGAATATAAAAGCCTTCGTGTATAGTGGTAGAAATTGTGTTCGCAATTAAAACTGAATTAACTGTCTACTAAAATTAGTTTTCCACGTACATACGCCTATGCATATGCCAATAATCTGTTCAGCTGGTGCATCCATCCCTTAGAACCTGTTACCAAATTACACGCATACATTAGGCCTACAGAAGCAGAAATTGTGTGTGGTATAAAAGATAGTGTACACTGGGAGAATATACCGAGCAAACATTAAGAAAGAAAATTTTTGAGTTCTTCCAGATTACAATATTTGCAAAATGTATTCACTTTCTGCAAAAACATTGAATCTCCACCAGAAATCATTTGTAATTAGACTCTTTTACGAAGAAATGCATTTCTGTATACTTGCTACTAAAACTGAAACACTTTGATATTTCCATGTCACTGAATTATCTTCATTATAGGATTAAGGGGGGATTGCGCTTTGTTCGGCCGAAAAATAGGTAATTCTTTGTGAATTTTTTGTACATAAACGGTTCGACAAATTAATTTAAGGTTTGGCAGGCTGTTTCAGTGAATCTTGAACTATTGTTCTGAATTTTTGTGTGTCCTAGCGTGGACAGGAATTACTGTAAGGGTTATCTGAAACACAAAGAGGAAAAGCGATTCTTAATCTATATGAATGTGGCTATCTATGGTAGTAGATGCATTAAGAAAAATTCTTCAAATAAAAAAGGAACGGTAACAGATGCGGGAATAAATCTACTACCACAGATAGCGGTCGCATTCATATAGATTAAGAATCTCTTTTCCATTTGGGTTTCAGATAACCCTTACAGTACTTTCCGTCAACGCCAGGACCACTCGATTTTTGTTCAAGGTTCTCAGTCAGCACTCTGTATCTGCCATCTTTTTTCACTGCCACACAAAAATTCAGAACAATAGCTCGAGATACAATAAAACAGCCTGCCAAACCTCAAATTAATTTGCCGCGCTGTTTTTGTACAAAAAATTCACAAAGCATTACCTATTTTTCGACCCAACAAGGCGCAATCCCCCCTTAAACACTAACCAATTCAGAGTAAGCTTTCGAAAAGCATTCAACGCAAGTAAAGCATTGTTCTCGTTACAAGAACCTGCCACAAAAGATCAATTTTCTTGATTACGTCCAATTCCGGACGGGTCAATACTTCCAAAGCAGACTCATTTTGGTGAACAAAAAGTCTTCTTTCATTTTTCATTCAAGTTTGCCAGCCCCACGCTATTACCACAAAACCATCCACCACAGCTTCCAACGCCTGCACACCGAACCATTTACACCGCGATCGGGCCGCGCCAAGAACAATAAAAACAGTTCATTTTATTTGCATCCCAAAGAGGAGCGCCCTGGACGAGATTAAATTACGCGGAAGGAACTTTCTTTCTGTCGACGAGACTGTTTAAGAGCGCTCTGCTCCGTTTCCTCCACCCCAGTGCGGCCTCAGTTACACGGCACGATATCGTGTACATTCAATTTCTTGCCGTCGCGTCGCCACGATCGAATTAAACAAAAAAGGAGGACCGAGAAACAGGAAAGAAATTTAAAAAAAAATTAAAACCCACTTCAAAATAATAAAAATGCACTAAAAAGTAAAAACTAATTTTTCCCTTATTTAATCTACGACTCTCATATTTTTAAGTCAACACCAGATTTTAAAAAATATGAGAGTCGTAGATTAAATAAGGGAAAAAATCATTTTTTACTTTTTAGTGCATTTTTATTATTTTGAAGTCGGTTTTAATTTTCTTTAAAATTTGTTTATTTGTAACCTTTTAGTTTTATATATATTGACACAACATGCTGAGGAGATATGCGCGTACGTACATAAAATAATAATAATTAGGTGACAACAGTCTTTATTATTAACCAGAACTGGCAAAATATTGGACCACCGGGGCACCGCCCTCTTTCGAAAAAAAAGAAGATCATCAAAATCAGCCCATATGCCGGGGAGTTATGCGGGGACAAACATACAAAAAATACAAACGGGTCGAATCGATAACCTCCTCCTTTTCGAAGTCGGTTAAAAAACTCGTAATCGATCGAAGTTTCAATCGCGTTAGTGATCGTACGTTCGTTTCGTCCGGAAATGGTGCATTCGCGTCGCGTGCGATGGACGAAGGAAGTTCCAGGGCGCCCTTAACGAGGTTTCTTTTCCACAAACTTAACCGCGCTGTTCCCCGCTTTAATGCCTATTATTTTCAGGCGACCGGAAGAGACATTACGGATTCATTGTGACGAAACGAGCGGCGAGTTCGCGAGCAATAAAGCCCGCCGCCGTCGTCGCGGCAGGTGTCAAGCAGACTCGACGAAAGCTTCCCTTTCATCTCTTCCACGCCTCTAGGCAGCTTCGAGGGTGTCTCGCGCACGGTTTCCGCCGGATGTGGATTCGTCGTTAGCCAGGTGAGAGACTACGGCGCTTTGTCAGGCAATAACCTGCCTGCTGACCTGGACGTTTGCAAGCCTTTAACAGCGACTCGATGCTGGAATCGAGAGAATTATTTCGAGAGACTCGCCGCCTTGTCACGGCTTTCATCAAGCCGCAAATTCGGGCACGCTGGCTGATGCGTGAATGGAATGTGTGGGCAGGCAGCATTCTTTGTGTGGAAATCCGGGAAAGAGGAATTTACGAAGTGAAGACCAATGTACGCCGTGTAAAAAGAGTATATGTCACGGTTCACACAGGCGATTCTACACCTCGTGGGAATTCGGGGATGACATTTTATTTATTTTCGAATGTTGCATGCGATGAATAACTTTGAAGATTACTGAACGCTATTCTGCGTTACTGAACTCGAAGAGGAATTATTGTAGAAGGGTACTGCAAGTTTAAAACATTGACTGCGGCCAACGTATTGCTTATGAAGAGTAGGAAATCCTTTTCTCGACACATTCCTTTATATACTCGTCAAAAAAAAAACGACGTTAAGTACTTTATAGTTAAATTTTCATAGAAAAATTCAGATTATTTTAGCTTTTACAGAGGCAGTTTGTAGGGAGCGCAGAGGCTCGGCCTCTAGACATGAAAACTTTGAACGCGTTTTGCTCTAAACGTCATTATTTCACATCGTGAAGATAAAATCTCAGAATCTATCGAACCGATTGCTTTATAAATTTTACTGCTTATTCAGCACACCTATGGCTCTCACAGGGACAACAACCAAGTATTTTCACTGAGTCTAACCTACTTTTAAAATCGAAAATAGCAAAAGAAAAAAACGGAAAAACATTTTTCTTGCATTTTGCCCGCCATTTTGCTAATTTTTAAGATAAATCACTAATTATTAACTATCCCCATCACATTAACCATATAGAGTCATATTAATACAATGGCAAATTACACAGACCTCAAGAAAAACTTAACTTTTCAAATGCAAAAACTAGAAAGTTAACCATGAATAAAGCATCAAAGTTGAGAAAGAATTGAAAAGTTAGAAATTTCACAAATCGTATATTATGCACGTTAATTATAAGCACGTAGACATTTCGTAGATTACTAATTATCATTCACAACGTAATAAAGTATATAAATATTTTTATATCGTTTCAAACCCGCTCAGACGCGACTCGGAATACTAATGACCGTGGTATTCCGGGGAAAGTAGTCGAAATTGAAATCTGGCACGGATTGTGCTCCAATTAGCCCTGTTACATGACTCGAGGTGACTGACCAACCTGTTGGCCGCAAACCACATGTGGCAAAATCCTCCATCAAAGTTTTCACTGGCATGCGGTAATCGCAAAAACGGCCCGCTTCCAATTCCTTCGTCCAACGAAATTAACCTGTCACACACGCTGAACGACGGGGCCAGACTGTTCCTGACCAGCTTCATTATTTCTTTCATGTGGATGACAACTGAATTACATCCGTTTATTCCCATCAGCAGCTCACTACTAACGCGATTACGTCGAATACTGTTGGATGTCGCTTTACCACGTGAATAACAATTTTTCCATTTTTCTACGACATTATGACCTATCGTTGGAGAATTTGCTTCGTACAAATTCATTTTCTTAATTACATAGAATGCTTCCGAAGCTTAGATTTAAAATTAACTGAACGATGCAGGTCTTGTGTAAATTCAACATAGTGAGAGAGTTCAAAGTATAAAAAAAAATGAAGTAGGCACCTAGTGATAGTAAAAAGAAAGTTTTATTAAAGATTAAGCTGTCGATACTTTGAATAGCTAACTAAAAGCTAATTTTTTAGGGTAGTGCATTCCTATTAAAAAAGTTTTGTTCACCCTTGAAGGGATAGATCTCGATATATTTAGTACAAATTTATTTTCACTTTTAAAGTTCACTGTCTATTTCAGTTGGACCCTATAATTCCAGACCACCTTATGAAGTATTTTTTAAACACCATATTTAGTTCACCGAAATAACAAGTTTCCTAAAGATAAAAAGCCTGCGTGTTCCCAAATGAAACTTCTTTCTACTATAATATATCAAAAGTAACAATACTCCGAGCCAAAGAGTCTTTAAATATACCTATCAGAACGATGCCACTAAGAACGTACACTCTGAAACGTTTCATTCACAGAAATGCAAGGTGAAGCACCCCTCCAAGCTTGAATGTGACCATTTTAATTCAACACGATCTATTTATCAGTCAACGAACACCTGTTCGGTATTTCAGGAATCAATAAACAGGAGACCTGGCTCGGAATAGTAGCTGGATGATCGCCAAACCAGACTAGCTTTCGGAAAACTGAGCCTCGGGGGAGCCTATTCGTAGCCAACTGTGAAAACAGATACCAGGCTTAATTCTATTTAATCGAATCAGCGGCCCCCCAATCCAGCTTTCGCAATTGTTGGTCGGGATATCGATTGCGACCAAAACTTTCGCGACGGACACTTTCCTCTTCGCTGCAATTCAATGCCGAATCATCATTTTATCCACGTGTCGCGACAACCCTTTGAATTCATCCTGAAACGCGTTCTCACGAAACAGATTTTGGCAGTGTGTTGTACGAAGATGTTTCATGATAGCATACACGTGATTCAATAACATCTACCACTGTGTTACGCCTAATTTGCATTAAGAACATTGTTTCCTGTTTCTGACAGTAATTTCTCTGTTTCACAGTTACACTGTCGAAGTTAAAAAAATTCTAATAAACAAACTAGATACTTCTAATAACCTGAAAGGCTATAAAGAACAAATCTTAAAACACTAAAAACTATATCACGTAAAATTTAATTACTCCACACTCGCAATAGTAAACACTTTATTATGCCGAAGTGGGTGCTCCGTAAAAAGCTAACAGTGAGCGTATTAAAACTTGAATCATACCAAAGCAACATTGCAAATTCGTTTTACGATGCGAAACATGCATATATAAGCTGAATTATTTTCTCAAGCCGTTCGCAAGACTAGAATTGCCACCGCAACGAATACGCATGTACTTGCTTCCACCGAATGGTACACACCCCCTCCCTCCCCCTCCAAAATATAGGAGCAAAACGTGACGAACAATTTATCGCTATCCCATGGCGCAATCTTTTCAAAGACACAGCTGCGCCGATCTTCCTCCGACACATTTCTTTTTTCACGCCGGGGAAACGTCTGCTCGCAATGCTCGCGCCTACACGCGGCCGCGCGCACGCATGCACTTAATCACGTCAGCTCGAATGTTGCAAACGCTGCAACACCATGCAGATAAGGGCTCCTCTCCGTTGTAACTTCTCACCCCGACACAGGGAACTTGCAACAAACTTAACCGTCGCGTATACCTCACGCCGCGAACACGGAAATAAAATTACTGGGACGGCATTCGCGCGATACCAGGCAGAAAACATTCCTTAATTTGGACAGGGGACAACGTTGGTTATCGATCGCCCATAATTGCCAGCGGATCCGGAGATCGCTGGATTTTTTAACGTATCGGATCGTGTCGGACCACGAAATCAGTTAGTCGCGCGAAATTAAACAGGGTGCTCGGTGATGGATGGTAGAACCCCGAGGGGGATGATTCTACATGATAAAAAGAATAGAAAAGGTGGAATAAAATTCTCTCGCAGCGAATTAGTTTTTCAGGATACAGAGTTTGAAAGAAGAAATAACTAAATGCAATAGTTGATTCTTGTGCAGAAACGAATTTCAGTTGTAGGATAAGTTTCCGCGAAAGAGGCTCGAGGTTTGAGAGCAAAATAGTTGTTGAAAGGGGAACAAATGATGACACTGAGAAGGAAATGGAATTTAATCGAGTAAGGTGTTGAATTTATTGCATCGCGGAAGCTCGAACGCACTTTCAACTTCGAAGACTGACGGCTGTATAATAATTGCTAAGATGTACAAATGTTTGAATTTACTGTCGCTGCTGATAAATAGAAAAGAGACTTTATTTAATTTCTATCGACAATTTCGTTATCAAGTTTCAATCTCGCGTATTATAGTCCTCAATTATTGGTTTTAATTTACCTTAATGGAACGATGGCCATCTGATTGGTAGGAAGTAATTGTGAAAGTTAATCGTAACTAGTGGTCGATCGCGTCACAGATAGAATATCTGGAGAGCAATCTGGTTAATTAAACGAATTGGTCAACCAGAAGATCGGTCTGTAATATTATTAGTCGCTATTATACGAGGCTTTTCATCGTTCTGAATTCTGATGCTAATGTATCGTTCAAACAACCTAATCACGTTTAACAATAATCCTAATACCGCGGTAGTTCAATTATTATTAATTTAATGAAACTTTCGTGCTAACTGGGTCGCTTCTCTGACGAGTTGTTGTTTCCATTAGCACGAGCATTCTCCCTCGATTGAATACGTTAAACAAAATGCAACAGGCACATATTCATGGGTTCTATTAGAAGTTATATGTACAGCCTAGAACCACCAATTCCAAACCACCTATTATCCGTATGTTCTATTATCATACCATGTAAACAGAATTATTTATTATATAAGTAAATGTGTTGTACACACCTATACCCTTTAGTATCGAAGCAAATACAGACCTAAGTAGTTTGTTTACATTTTTCTGTAACGATCAAAACGAATATTATGCACATTACTTGAGCATGAAGCTGACATGTGTAATGGCATCAGAGAGAAAACGTGAGGGTACTAATATGTTTTGAAAAGAAATTAGAGATACTTCAGGAATTAGGAAATGACGAAAGTCTCTTAACATTGGCAAGAAAGCTAATAAAATTAACCTAATTTAGGACATTACATACATTAACGATTGTATGTAAATTAGCAGGTGCATTTTAATTTCATATTATAAACATTTTATTGCAAAATAAACGTTTGTGGTTTCTATGTTGTATTAATTGAATATAGAACCTTTGTGCATTCTATAGTACCTGCAATATAAACCACGGATAATCTGATGTGATACTTTAAAATCACACAGTGTTATTGACGGCTATAAAGTAGAAATCTTTGGTATTGGCACTTGTATTATTTTTCCTAAACTATAGAATAATCACCGCGATAACAGTGAGTATTCCAATATCCGAAGAATGATGCCTCCGTATTATAAAATTCGAATACTGGAGGTTCCACTCAATATCCTTAAGTAGTCAATATCGTATAAAGAAGTTTAATTTATTAGATCGGCACAACAAGTAGGATTTCGATAACGAACGCGATGTAGGTTTCTCTAACGCGAGCCATTTAAACGTCAAAGCGATTAATAAAGGTTAACGATAGGAAGGAACGCGTTGTAATGAACTATACGTGCAAGGTGGAAGTTTAATTTTCCACAGCCGCGTGTGCCACGTGTACAGTCTACAATTTCAGAAACTGGCGCAAACTAAGTTAACCGTGTAAAGTTATGAACGGTGGATTTATCGTTTGCCATTATTCTCGTTAAAAATGGTACGTACCGTTCGCGTGCTAACGCGATCGATTGCGGCTATCATAAAGTTTATTGAGAAAAGAAGGAGGCGAGACGGAGATTTAATTTTTCATTGTGCACCCCGTTTTACCAAGTCTGCGAGAAGAATTAATTACACGAATTATCACAGGCACGATGTTCTTTTTGCAAACACCCGCGAAACTATGCTCTTCAGCACTTCACATTTCAGAATTAACAAGAGTTCGGTGGACGTACCAGTGAGTGGACAGTTTTTAATCAAATGAGTAAAATAAGTTATTAAAATAAGCAATTAATTAATTAGAATTCTTTTAATTTCTTGCTTCATATCCAAACAATTTTTGCAGCACGTGGAATCAATCGCGGTGCAAATATAATTTTATAATAGCGTTCATTCGTTACCCTTAAGTGTTCATTTATTGGTGCATTTACCTTATCAATACTTTATCTTCTATGATACCCCAAAAGTTCTGCCGGGCAATTCTGTTAGAAAAAGTAGCATAATTTTATCACAGCCCATAAATACAAATAACATAGCAATTCGAAATGCCTCGACTATTCTACTTTTTTGAAGTAACCCTTCCTACTGTACAATACATTAATTTATAAAATTTATTCCGACACTTTCGATTTATTCCCACCCTTTCAAAATTCCACACTTTCTACTTGACCCACACTTTTCCCCCCTGTATTTCCTAAATATAGGTACCTCTGGATCTCATTTCCAATCTATAATTTAGCCCACGAGCGATAAATCTCCGGTTATATTTAAAAACCGTCGCTAAAATACATTTTGCGATATTAGAGCGAAATGTCAGAGGCTGGTCCTAACGGCTCCAGCCTGACTCGGTTATTTTCGAACGGGTGTCAAATAATGTCATACGTGAAATACGAGTGGCGCTTCTTCTGCCACGGGGAGAATCACAAAATGTCAGGATCGCTTGGCAGAGGGGGGAATATACTGCGGGGAATTTATTCTTGCCCTGCGTGTCAAGGTGCATGAACTTTGCCCTGGTTATCGCCACTTGCTCGCTACATTTTGCAATGACGCACCCCTGGCCCGCCCTTGATACGCGGAAAGGAAACTCTGACGGAGAATTTGCAGTCATTATTAAATTTGTTCCAGTATCACAGTTGCTTACCGCTCGCGTTACAGACACTTCCGATTTCTCACATTTTTATTAATTAGACATGCTACATAGTACTATTCTGTGTTAACACCAGTGCGATAGTGGCGTTCCAGAACGACTAAGACCAGTTCTTAATTCCAAATTTGTCAAAAATTAGGGAGGTTTTGAAGACAGAATGATGGAGATTGGAAATATTCCGAGCGTCTTATAATGCTGGCTACATTATAAAAAAGGATAGCATTAACAATAAAAAAAGCTGTCAACGTAGAAGAAGATTAATAATTCGATGACTGTACTACCATTTTAATACACCTCTGCTTTCATTTATAAAGCTGCTATTTTATGCAGCGGATTCTTCATTGCATGTTAATACTTTGAAAGGTAATTCCAGCTCACAAACGAAGAACACAAATGTTTTATGAATCTAGACCTACAGGGTTTCGTTTTTCAAATAATGATGTGCGAAGAGGTTTCTTAATAATATAATACCAATAATTCCAATGGGAGTAACAAAATAAAAAGCTGAGCAAGAAAATGAGGAAAGCACTGAAGAAATATCAGGAATTTTTATAAACGAATATAATATACCTACTAACCCTTAATGAAGTAAAAACGTCACGAAGAAAACGATCATAAGGGAGAAGAACGATGACCAAAATAGGAAACAAGACTAAAAGCACGCGTGCACCAATGCACAAAGCTATGATTTTCCCCAAAATCGTCCACGCTGCGTTTTTCCAGTCGCAAAAGCAGCTCGAAGACCAGCCACAAATTAAACGAGCATTCTTGCGTCGATCGTGCTCTATGACCATGTCGACCCCTGTCCACTCGCAATGGTTAATCGAAGCTGTTCATCACGTTCCCTCCACGTAAAAGAAGAATAAGAGCTCCGGGGGAGACGAAAGTTTCGTCTCACCGGTCGTTGAACTGGTCAGAGTTCTTCTCAGCCTTTAAATATGTTATTAGAGCGCACAGAGCGAATCGCCATGCTGTGAATGTGTGCCAATTATATTTAGATCCTTTCCGTGTATCACCATCAACTTGTAGTGGTTCTCAATCTCTCCACAGGTTGATTTGCGTGAACTGTTTCTGAATGTATTTATTTATGGTCAAACTTCTTCCTGAAATGTGATGATTTAAGGTCGTAAAATTCAAATGGTCAATTCTTCTTTCCTGATAGCAATTTTTTAATCAACTGAAACAGTGATTATCACCGTTTATGACTGGTTTATCACTGGTTATCGCTGTGATTAAAAAAATTCATTAAGGCAGCAATGATTGTAGTATTAGCAATAATATTAGTAATAGTACAATAGTAATAAGTGTAAGAATAATAGTAGTGGCAGTACTATAAAGCAGTACTATAATCATACAAATAATACTATCAAGACCTACACTAGTAACTATACTATCGAAATATTTTAAAATCTCCAATTCACAATTTGAAACATTCTCTATTCTAGAATGAAGGATCTGTAAACACGAGGTTTAAAGAATATATAGCCTCCAGGGTTCCTCCTCTTTCTTTTTAACTAACTAATAATGTAAATCGTTGAGAAAAGCGAAAGAAATCAAAAGCTTCGATTCGGCATATAAACTTGAAACTCGATTGACCTGTTAACTGGATGAAACGAGCTGATTCGTCACAAAAATTTAAATTCCTTCGCCCAAAAGAAATAAATAATGTATTATGTTTTTAAACAGACATTTTAAAATAGATTCAAGTCGCTTCCGATCCAGAAATGACTTTGTCGGTTAGGGTCCATTAATTTGACTGGATATTGTGACGTGTAATTTTTCAAACCACGTTCAGGGATCTCACTAACAACACAGAAGTCTTACCACTGCCGCCACTGTTAAATCGTTCACGCAGCAGAACCCTTTTATACCCACTGCCACCCAGGTCCTACGCCCTATCCCGCTGACTCGCTGGGAAGTCAAACCGAAAATTTATCGAGGAAAACGTGGTGCACGCGGGACAGCGGCGTAAATCGCGTGGAAATGTTGCTGCTCGGCTCCACGGTCGATTCGAATAAAAAGAGAGGAGAAAGGTAAGCACGAGAGATCGGAAGGGCTAAAGAGAAAGAGCCAGTCGATTTGATCGTAGCCTCGGGTAGAAAGTGGGTCAGAAATGATGCGAGCAGATTCCGTTTCAGAAACCGACACGCGCACCATCGCAGCCTGCCTACCTTCCCACGAATTTATGAAGAGAATTATTCTGCCAGATTTGCTCTCTGAACCGTTTAGCAATGCGCCGGTGAATGCTGCGTTTATAACACGCGTATTCCGTTTGACCCCGTTTATACCATCGAATTATTTACTTATGCCCATACACTGGCGCAGGGCCCTTGATATACAGCAAGATTGTATGTTAAACTTCATTGTTACGTATAAAAAATAACACTTCGAAAAGCAAGGCTAGAATTTTGCGAAGGAATAATTCAGAAATCCAAAAAAGAATCCAGTAAAATTAAACACGTCTCTTGGTGATCTTCGAAAAAATCTCCCTGAAATGTCAAATGAAATTGTATTCGTGATAATACTGTAGGGAACAGTTTTCTTTGTTACGTTCCTTTAACGTCCTTTGTATCTTCTAAACTTCTCCCTAGCAGCGTAAATTCGATTTTGGGGAAGAACGAGGGTGGATTTAACCCTGCACTTGTTTTGCCAAAGCTTTACTGTCACTGCAAAGTGAGTTGTTCTACGTTCTTATGCAAAATATGCTGCCTCTTTCCCGAAACTGTAGTTTTAGTCGATGAATCCTTTTAACCAGTGGCAGAATACTTCCACAGAATATTCTTCGTTTAATATTTAACCTGATAGAATAGCTGCTCCTTATCGTGATAAGTTGCCAAAGGGATCAACACATGCAGTATCACACACTTTAAAAAATAATCTGCACAAAATTTTTTCAAGTATGAACTAGATTCCAAAATTTATTTGCCACACCTTTAATATTCTAAATAGTTGCAGAACTCGCATGATTCCAGTTCTATCAATTAAATGCTAAGACTTCTATCCTTCTTGGGGTCCACTTCTGTTCATGTTCGTAATTAAGAATATTAACAGAGTTCCACATCGTAACACAAAACACTACAACAATCACACGGCGAAAGCTGTTGAATATTTCACTGTGCCGATTACGCGAAATCGTGTCCCAACTATAAAGGCAACGTGCAAATGCTGGTCGAATATTTTACGAACCCCTTAATCGGGAAGCTGGCACCGGACGCATAAAGCTGACATCTTTGTTACACGGTCATTATTTAATTGAAGGGTAAACGCGATTCGCCAATCGAATAACGACGGTCGTATAAGTTCGCGTGACTAATGAGCAATCACGTGCGCGTATATACAGTGTATTTATATGTCGTTATGTAAGACTGGACCGTGCAGCCATCGAGCGAAGATGAGTCACGTTCCTCGAGTGGATGCTAATTGGTCGATAATAATTGTCTAAAAGAACCGGTTCGGGAATTAAGAAGAACCCACCCCGAAGATTAATTTTCTGGCGAGGTGTGCCGAACTGTTTCATTGTTCCTTTCAGATCTCAACGCGTATTGTTCAGGCACAGTGGAATCAATAAGAGGATTGTTTGGGTAGACTAGCTTCCATAATTCTGAATTGAATTTGTTACTGTGTCGAATAATTGAATGTTCAGGTTAATTAAATCTTTCTATTTATTTGTATCAAAAGAATTAGATACTCCAATTAAAGCTAACTTTTTATCTGTCGCGTATGCGTGAGTTGAAAATTGCGATCTGTCATCCAGTGTGAGCCCATGAATTTGATTTTATTTCACACTTACCGCAGAAAATTAATAAATTTACTACCAAAAGATTTCTATTCCATTTACAAGATACAGTCGCGAAGGTTTCCAAGCAATAACAAATAGCTCGGAAATTTAAAATACACACCTATGCCACGAGCAATTTTTCCATTTCTTATTCGTAACTGGATTCAGTGTAACGAAATACGTATTATTATCTTGTACCATCCCAGCACCTGCTAATCTGTTACAAGCTACGTTAATCAGTGAAAGACGATGCAAATGCACGATGTGATTGGACAACGCGTCAAAGCTCGCCACGTGAGCTGCCCATAATAAGTGTCCAGACGAAACAATATCATTAATCAAGACCCCCTTCTTCCCGGTGCATCGGAATGTTAGGGCATTCTGAGCTTCGCCTTGCCAGGCATTTTACCAATAAATGTACCAGGCTGACGTGTGCGTCTCTCTACTCATTCGTGTCGCAGCCATTGCAATCACCCCTCACTGCGTGCACTCTGTCCGTGTGAATCCACCCCATATCTTCCCCCTCGGTTCACCCACCCAGTTGACTCCTGTCAGACGGCCCCAACATCGTTCACCCAGCCTAACCCTTGCAATTTAATCGACGACACTTTTATCGATGGAACTGTGCCTGGCCTGTTGAAATCGTTTCTCGCTGTCGAATTGATTGCAATATTTGCGATCTGTGCGTGGTAAATCAAGCAGCAGGCAGACTATAATACACATCATCCACAGGCCTGCGATGAAAATTTTTTTCTCAATTTTCTAGCTGTTCTTCGTGTATTTTAGGGTACTGCAAAATTTCATACCATATTTCATTTTTCATTGCTAATTTCATTCAACCGCGTAGTACAATATAAAAATGTTAAAGCAAGTTGTGAAACAACTTATTTTTGCATTTAGATGTCGAAATTTCTATAAAACCAGCAAATATTTTTAAAGAAGTTTTTATCACCCTCAATTTTGCAGGCCTGTGTGATTTTAATGGAACTTTGGTGAACGTTTTTCTCGATTTTGAGGTGTCTTTCTTTGAAGTTTGATCGTTTGGGATTCCACAGGCATAAAATTGGAAAGCATTGAATTAAAGCATTGGAATTTAATTAGGTTAAATTCAAACACTTTAATGTGCTGTAAAATAACTGTCTTGAAATAGTTCCTCGTGTTGGAATAGAGGGACTTGAAAATTAACTTTTGTATGTAGGATCTTGACTTATATGTAGAATTGTCTAATAAGAATTTTTAAAAACAGCTGCCACCATTACATAAATCTGTGGCGCCAGAAACATAGCAAAATATCCACGAATTTTCACTTAACTCCTGTACGTAAATAAAACAAATTACCTTACTCCAACACAGAAATTTCCCACAAACTAAGAAATTTCTCCACAAAAACTTGACGCATAAATCACTTCAAGTATCATTCGTATCTCATTTATACGATTCAAATGCTTCTGAAACTATCTTTCTACACTTTCTATTATCAAATTTTATTCCGCAGAAATTCAACTTACGAGACGAGTCTCGCCTTGTCGAGCTGCTTCAGCATGCCAAAAAATTTTCATATCCTTGGACCAGCACAAGGGCCGTAAATGGAATTCGTGGTTCTCGGAAGCGACGAGGCAATTTGCACCAGCATGACAAAACGTCATTTCGTGGCACGCGTCGACACGTGGTCCGAATAGACGAGGGTGACGTGAACAAGGGCGCGATAGTTAGCTTAAGTGACACAGCACGACGAGCAAAATTCCTCCTCGGAGTCGCGCAATTGTGCAGGGAATAGTTATTTCGTGGTGGCTGGAATTTTAATTTTCCATTGCCCGCACAAGCAAGCTGATTTTCCGAATTCCAAAACGTCCAAAATTGCTTTCGGCAACTCCTTCCATTTAATCACCGACCTTACACCCGCGTTTAAAAGTCTCGAAGAAGTTTTGCGTTAAGCTTTGTCCAATAATTATTATTTAGCTTCCTCTTAGCATAATCTTAATTTATATTGCAATTTTTATGTTAATATTGTGCGAGAGAATTGAAATTCATTTTCAACATTTGCCTAGTACTTAGAGCACCTCCAATTTAAATCCTGGCAAGCAAAACCCAGACCAGAGGGGTTAGAATTTTTCGCGATCTTTCGCTCCCACGAATTCTTTAGTGACAGGGTTGAAAACCAGGAGTGTAATTTGCATACCTACACCAAATACAATATACTACTCAATTTAGATTAAAGAATGAATCGTTGAATTAAAAGTGATTCAGTCGCAGCAACGCTCGAATGAATTCCAATTTACACAGCTTACTTGTTTCCTATGTATTTGCTCAGAAGTGCCAGCTGAGAAAGGATTTATGCCGCGGAATTGCTTTTTATTCGGCGAATCGCGTGCTTGAAAACAGCAAGGAATACCTGCCCGTCTAATAACCGTGCTTGCCGTTTCAAGTTGAACGCAATGTTGCAATCTGTAATGGCGTAACGAGACGCGCGCGACTGCTGTCGCGCTGTGTCACGCCAACTAAATTAATTTCGCGATAAGCGGCATAGCTACTTGCTAGAGTTACTGCAGATCCAAACCGGTAGACGCGACGTTTGGCGCGCAATGTGCAACTACAATTTCGTTTAATTGCATTCATACGACGTGTAATTGCGCCCTGGTAAATATCATTATGGGAAATCGCGCAACTGTCATAGTCGCTGCGAGTTATGTCGAATTTGAGCCGCCCGAGCAATTATCGCCAGTGAAGATGCATCGATAACGGTGGAAATAGTTCAGAGGAGAAGGATGCAGCGTTTCTTCTAATTTAAAATTCGAGACTTCTAAAATCTTATAAAACAGTACACTGCTATTAAAAATTTGTAGTTCTCTTTGAAATGGTACGGAGTTCCTTTGGGAATGATAAAAGGTGTCACATTTGTTTCAATTCTAGACAGCGAGGCTTTGGAAGCTTGTAAAGTACAGCATGGTTGTTAAACATTTTACTAGACGGTGCAGGATGTAAATTCTAGGCGTTCCATTTTGCGGGAATAAATATGGTTTACAGCGTCTTTTAGTTTAATGTATCCATTGTAAAAGCCACGTCTCAGGCAGTTACTCATACACCCGTTTCTCGTTACTCACAATCCAAGTCGCACTTACTGCCAAGAGTGCCAAGTCCATAATTCATACTGACTTATAGCCTCGAGATATAGGCCTGTGCGGAGCCCTAATCGGTGGCTGTGCAATCGCTGAACTCTGAATATTCAAAATTTAAATGTAAGAAGTGTACATGTTTCCTTCAGAGTTCCACCTTGACTTTTGTGTGCGCACAGACTTTTAGTTACCAAAGATCTTTTATTCATTAAATGGTTAGAAACCCATTGTGCTCTGCACTGTGCTGCAAACTTACTATGTTGAGAATAAAATGAACCTAGAGAAAATTTATCAGAAATAACTAATCTAAGGTCTCATATTGAACGACAAGTAGAATACTCTACTATTTACCAACGTTTCATCAGTCAATAGAATTTCTTGCACCTAGAGAGCAGGGGTCGAATGAAATTGTTAAAATTTTCAATTAATTATGAAATAACTGTAATTTTATGGCTATTATATTTTCTGTTGTGAGAAAACTGTTATAAAATGCAGGGTAAGTATTAAGTGAAACTTTTATTCCGTAAATTTTCCTGTAAATAAGAAACTTTTATTTTCTTGAAAGTGGAAAAAAGTTCTAGTTAAACAGGAACATTTATTCTGTTCTGAAAAAGTTAATGTTGTGGCAAGCAGATTTCCTGAAAACGTTGTGGAGTAGATAAGTAGATCTAAAGTTGCAACCTTAAACCGTTCGACGAAAATAATTATATAAAAATCACAATATCCATTTTCTTCTATATTTATTCTGCCTCCAATTCCTTAAATAATACTAATCCAAAGAAAATATTCCTAACCTTTATACTGTACCCTTAAATATATGATCCTCCAGAACTTGTAATAATCGAACATAAAATAACTGTTAAACCCGAACTCTTCCAACAAAGTTCAAGAGTTGATGTACATAATTAACTTAAAACAGAGGAAATGATTTAAAAGTTAAAAGTTCGATAAATAACTGTTATCTATAAAAGCTAATAGTTTCATTAGAGCGTCTATTAACGAGACGACTAAATTAATCATTTCATTTCTCTCCGAACATTTAAACTAAAATTTTGAATCCTAGCCACCCTTTTCCTCAAAATCCTATTAACACTGAGAGTGACATCGAAATCAAGCAGTATATGCTGCTTCGAAAACTGGACGTCAGAGGTGTCGCTACGTGGCCACTTCGCCGAACTCGAGGGGAAAAAACTTGGGGAGGAAGCAAAGATCGATTCTTGGTAGTTGATCCGTGTGTCCACCGGCTGATGTATTTTCCCCCCCGTTCTCCCAACCTGCAACGTTGTGTTCACTACCAAATTATTGCGACTCATCGATCATCGAAATTTGACACTTATATGCACCGAAATCTCCCTAACAGTGCCAAGGCTCGCGGGCAGGGGATGATCGATCGCACTTCATCGTGATTGATCCGCGGCTACCGCGTAGAACACGTCGAAGGTCGAAGGGTCACGCCCGTCTTCGAGGCTGCTCGAGACTTCAGTCGCTTCCCATCAACCGTAACTATCGGGAAAGCCATGATAAGACGGGAAGCAGGGGGTCGACTCGCGTTTTAACGCTTGTTGACTCGAGTATGGTGAGTGACTTCTTAGCTCGTGGTGAATTTATTGGAAATTTTTAGTGAATTAAGTTATTGAGAAGAAGTTATTAGAAGCGCAATTATTTTAACATAAATGTTTACGGTTCCTATGGATCCTTTGTTTAGGATTTAATTAATGTAATGAAAATTTCTCGGTGGGAGATATACATATATTTATTTCATTTTTGCTTCCCACATGCGTCACGTTTTCTTTTAAATTAAATTCTTTTTCTATATAAAAGACACATTAAGACTTTTGTGATTTTTCAGAATCGAGTCCCAGTCGGCGTCATTTGAACATTTTTGTCATCTCATTAGCTGAATGTGAGAAGCTTTGTTATTTTTTAATGAACGTGGATGTATAAACGCTTTAAAGGGGACTTAACTTAATCGTATGTTATCTGTGCAGAAACTTGCAGTGGCGATATTTGAACACTGAAAATTGGCACCGCGGAGCGTAGAAAGCTTCTTACACAAACTCCACCTTACACTTTGAAAAACGAATGCTAGGTGGAGTAAGTGAAACTGAAGTGAGGCGGTGGGTAAAAAAGCGTGGTTTCAGGCACACAAGTAGAGTTGCGGCTTTATGGGCGCAAGCGAAAATTGAGGTTTTACTGAGCGGGGTGAAAAAAAAAACAGTGGTTTGAAAAGAGGAAGCGAGATCGAGGCGGTTTCACGGGAGCGAGCAAAATTGAGATGTTACGAGAAGGCGAGTGAAACCGAGATTTTAGAGGGACGAATGGAAAAATATAGTCCCCCGAAAGCAGCAGGAGAATGTCGCGCGCAAAAATGCAAAAGGGAATTGGAGTCGTAGGAAATCACTTGAAAATTCGAGTAAATGTAATACATTATAAAATATAAATTTCTGTTACCATTATACAATTGTCCAGAAATTTGGAGTGCAAAATCGATCCACTAAAATAAAATGCTCCTAGCTAATCCAAATTTAATGCAGTGAGTAAACTACCATAATATAAAAAGTTTAGGTCCCATCACGTGCATCTGAAGTAACATTCATAGTAACAATAAAAAAAACAATTTCGACGGGCTTTTTAAATCAGAATACCGACTTCCTTAGGACCTAAAATGTAGCATATAATACAATTCCAGAGCCAAGAGCCCAGGACACCAAAACGATGCACAGTATAACAAGGCTTGACCATTTTAACACAGTACTTGGTTTAAAAGAAACGAAACTAGGCAAGCATGATACCCGTAAGAAGCTACAGTTACATATTAAGAACGAAGGGAATACAATTACACATTAGGAGAGGAATAAAAAATATTACGTCCTATCTCAGAAAAAGCTCATGTTGCAGGAACATAATCTTCGTTAAGCCGTCGAGCTCTTAACTTTCTTAAATTTCTCTGTCTTCTCAAATCACTCCGAAGATTGAAGAAAGGACTATCTCTCGACTTCGAGTTCCATCTAGGTTTCGAGAAAAGACCTCGCTCAACAAGAGCGCGGTAAATGGTCCGAGGCGGTTGAAAAAGTAAGCCAAGTGCAAGGAACTTGAATCTGCGTTACAAGGGAATCTCCTTACGATGCAGAGTGCAGCAAACACTGCACGACGCTGTAACCAGCGTCGAGAAACACCGCCGTCAACAATTCAACGCCGCGAGCCATCCAAGAAGCCGCGGCTCGAACTTCTCGGTCGATCGCGAACGAACCGTGAAATCGATGAAACGAAACCCCGAAACACGCTCGTACCATTTACCCGCCATGAACCTGGGCAATTCATCGCGGTACCGCGCCCGTGTCCGTGCAATTCCGCTCGGCCACCTTTATACGATGGCCACCGTTACATTGTGACGCCGCAAGGTGTGACGATAATGAGGCAGCGAACTGAAGAGGCAAGGAGACGAGGGAAGAGTAAGCTTGCAAGTACCGTCGGATAAAAGATCGAAGAAGCAAGCTCTGAAGCAGAAACAAGGCTTGCTGCTCCACGCAAGATCGATCATTTCTTGCACTTGGGGTCGAAGGATTTCGATAAAATTCAAATATGATATAGTCCACGTGATTTTAGGGGTAGTTTAAGTCATCGTTTTGCTGGCTTCGAAATTGTTGAAAAAATACACGCGGTGGTTTCAATTGTTACCTATATCCGCGAAGACACACCCCCCAAGCAGAACATCTCCAATATCAATAATAAAATACCGCGCTTCTATTTCTCCCCATCGTTCACAGTCTAAGGCACAGAACCTCGGACCCAAAACTCCCAAAGACTCAAGTCTGAGGAACCAAACCTCTCGTTTCGACCGAAATATTCGCCCATGGATCCCCGAAAGTTAATCTATCCAGCCCACCGCTGGTATCGCGCGGAACCATCGATCCATTACGCCGGAAGGAGTGCACCGACCCTGGATCGACGATTACCGTGATCGATAGGTTGACATATCGTTGGGCATCGATAAGCCACGATGTAATTTCGGCGTGCCCGGGCCTGGATAAAGACAGTGATAATCCGGCTTTTCGTGGGGCGGTAATAAGAGCGAGATTTCGGGCCGCGGTGGGATTAAAGCGCCGCGAGGAACCCGAAGACGTTACCTGGAGAGATCGAGCAGCAGATACCGGGGGTGAACGGCCGATTCACTGGGATCTTTCGTATCGCATTATATCACGGCGAATCTCGCCGGCCGTTTTGGCGGATTCGGGTAATTCTAAATAATTCTTTCGGCCGACCCATCGCGGCCACGGTAGAGGCGCAAGGGGGTGGAGCGGGTGGATCGAAACGGGGAAACGATCGGGGAGTAACTTGAGCGGCCGGTTTCAGGCAGGGACGTTCCTCAAGTTCGACCGCCAGTTCTGAAGCCTTAGATGTTGGGAATTATTTTATACGATATCGTGGGCAATTTCAGGTTGGGAATGGCATTTTATTTCCTACATAAATATAGGTTATAATTTGATCTTATTTCCTTTTTATTGCCAATAAAGATTGTACCGGCAGATGCAGTTGCGAAGGTTCTCGAGATACAGTGAACAGTTTGGGAATTTGAAAAAGATTAGTGGCACACAAACTGTGTGGTCAATAAATTTCATAATAAAGTAAATGTATTTATTAGCAGCTATGTCTCTTTTATCGGTCAGACAGTGGGTTATTTACTGGAAGTGATATATACTGACAATGTTATTTACTGGAAGTGTACCTGGCAAAAATTCGAAATATCTTATCTATGGATTTCTTTGTGATGTACTACCAAATTCATCAGCAAACTTGATGAATATTTTTCAGATAATTTAGATTTTAGAGATAAGAGAATTTAATCTCAAATATTCATTGGGATATAATGTAGCATATAAAGATTGATAAAAAAAGATACAATTTGGGAATAAATTGATGGGAATATAAGGTAGATGTTAGTAAACCCAGATAGGCCGATAAAAGGATCAATATCATTATTTGATAAAAAGTCATATCTGATTTAAAAATAAATTTAGTGCAGAGATTAAAAAAGCCATTGTTTTTGATAATTCACATTTCATGTTGACTATTTTTATAATAAAAATACGATAATGGTGCCATTTACTTTTATACTACATGTTCAGATTTGCAAATACACTTTCTAGTGCCCTTTTAGCACGATGCACACGGAATTATGAGCATTAACAGATAACCGATATTTCATTTTACATAGACTATGTATATCTTTGAAATGTATGCTGAGCTTTTACACCAAGATATTAAATCATTACACAACATATTCAATCCGAAAATAATTATTTGCAGTTAAAGAATCGTAAAGCTATCAACCAAATCTCAGCAAATATTTAAATTCTCCATTACCAAGTAATTTATTATAATCAATGTAATCCAACACAAGAAAGTAGTTCGCTGAATTCTCACCAATAGGATTCTTGAGCTCCCTTAAGTATCTGAAACTCGAAGCTTATATGCTCGAACACCTCCAACGTTCAATATCCCTTTGCTACTCGTGCTATCTAAAATTCCAAAATTCGTGTAATCCCTTGGAGACGATAATAGAGTAACCTTACTCAATGGAGGAGATCAAGGCTTGCGGTTTTCTACGTTTCACTAAACATTGGTTAACTCACAGCAGGTGGTAGCTGATCCTAGCTAACCTTAACACCCACGATTGCACATTCAGGTGCATAATACTTCCGCACGTGCATAGTTAATGATAGTTTACGCGATGGTACAGCCTGCTGCTAATAAGCACGTGTATTTTGCCTGGCTTGGAAAGAATACGACTGTAATCGTGACTGCCTCTGCGATTATGCACCTATTAGATTACGACACCAGAGCGATGACTAAGTTTATTGATGACAATGATAGCGACTACACATTCTTCAAAGCTGGGACAGTCGGGCTCAAATTAGCATCGAATTTATCTGTAACTCGAATAGGAATACTATTCGAATAAAATAGGCTTTACTAAGTTTTATATAAAAAAAAATGTGGGTGTCCAAACTTATTGTTAGAAGTGTTTCGCGTTTAGCTTAAAAATATTTAAGCAAAATAAATTGCGCTGCAGTAAAAATTCAGTGATTCCTTACACAAAAGCTATAAAGGATCTGTCGATGAAAAGTGTATTATAATATTTTCTCTAATTTGATTCTACAATAATATAAGACTAACATTAAGATACGAAGAAATCGATAGCTAGGCGAGTGTAAGAATAAACATTCTTGAAGAATGTTCTGTTGATTTACTTTTCACTATTTTCCATATTATTAGAGTCGGCATTGTAAACAATATTACATGCATATTACTACTTCCCATATTGTAAACACCACGAACACTAAAATCACCAATAGTTTCTGATTTATTCAAACTCTATTTAACCAACCACCAAATCCAAAATGTTACCCAAACCTGAAAATCCTCGCTCACAGAGGATACATCTACATAAAATCTGTAGTAACTGCAGGCACTCACAGGGATAAGCTCGCACAGCAGGTGCATTCCGCAAGTGTAACAGGCCCCGTAACTGCTTGATGCCAAGCGCGCCCCTGTCGCAAGATATGAGAGTTTCCGCAGAACTTTGGAGGAACTTAGCTTATTCTGCTCGCTGCCAATCAGCCTCTATGATTACCACCTCTTTTGCTGGTCCGCTGTACTCCTGCCTGGGAGCCGACGAGGCCTCGCCCAGTGGCTTAAACGGGAAGAAACACAAAGTTCGTTCTACAGGGTGATGAATCGAGGCTGCTTCTCCTGGTCCAAATGGTCTAATTGTAAGCGACTTACAAATTGTTTGGTGGCCTCAATGGAGTTACCCAACACTCGTGAAGTGAATAAGAAGGTTCCTCCGCTAAGTAGAACCTTGAAGTAGTTCCTCTCGTGTTCAAATACTACTAAATATCCCTTATTTTAATTTGCAAATCGACATAAAACACAATAGTCGACAGGGTGAGGTCACATCTTGATGAAAATATATAAATGATTGTTCTAATCAGTTCTATTGTTTTAACTGACAACCAAACAAATATATCCATTTTCTCTCTTAAGGGGGTGTAACCGTTTGACAGTGTCAAAAAAGGGATTTTTTTATGATTTACATATTTTCATAGATTGACGTTTTAAAAATACCTATTATAAAACAAGTCCGACGTAAAAATTCGGAAAATTGACGAAGTTATAGGCATTTGAGTGAAACAACCCAGGCAGCACATTTTTCATTACGGTGGCCCTAAAAACTCGCGCTACGTTCAACCAATTCACTTCCAATTTTGCATGCAGGATCGTAATAAGATTCCACATCGATCTACGACGCCTCTTTTTATTCCGATTCCCCGTTTATTATTTATAAAGAAAAACATGGACTTTTCTCTTAGAAAAATCCAACTTTATCCTTTGATATCACCATTTCCATATTTTTCAAAATTTTCAAAATCGGCGCCGTAGATCGATAGCTATTAACATATTTTATAAAAAAAATTACTGTTTTCGATTTCAGACGCGACATACAGCTTTTTTAAAATCGAGAGAGTTTTGGATATTTATCCATAACTTTCGGAAAATAATAGTTTTTTAACTGGAACTTTTTTTTAACTAGTTCACAATACAATGTAAACATTCAATCACTCGTCAACACCACTGGCACCTCGAAGCTTCGCGAATGGTGCCCCATGAAAACGCACACAGGAACCAAAGCAAGCGTGTGGCCCCATGGAGCCCCCTCAAAATTCGCGCACCGATGCCCCGCGTTCAACGGCCATGAAAGCGTATTAAATCGAACCCCGGCATTCAGGCAAGTCCCCTAATCAAACCAGGTGGCAATTTCGCCGAACGGATCGCGGCGTCCCGGTCTACCCTGGAAAAAGCGCAGCAAAAACGAAAGAGCCAGAGGAAACGAAACGCGCTGCCGCGGCGCTGAATAAACGAAGCCCGCATTCATCAACGGCGATCGCGGGGGATGGATAACGAAAATGGCCAGCCCGGGCCCGGATCTTCGCGCGGGATGAACTCTTCCGGCGTATTCGAAGAAAATTGAATATCCCCCCCGGACAAATGAGTATTTATTGGAATTTCGTTCGGCTGAATACGGCCAACTACGGTAGCCCCGTGCTTCTATTCTCCCACTAGTCTTCCACACCTTTCAACCCTGGTCAAGCCACCCCCGTCATCGCGATCGCGGGCAACGGCTTTCACCCCCTACCCACCCGTCCCCTTTTAACAAACAAAGCGGAGCCATCTCGCTCATCCTCGCGCTGCCTCGAATCGACCAGCCCAATACACCCGTGGAAATTGGGTAGACATTGGAAATGAATCGAAAGAGCAAATAACGGCTGGAGAGGGCGAGGAAAAGCAGGGGGGGGGCTGCGAGGCAAGTGCTGAAGGGAACTGGCTACGGCCTTTGTGCCCCGACCAGTTCAAGTGCACTTCCACCGTCGTCTGGGAACACGATTTCGCTGCACTCGCGAGGGGTACTCGAGCCATCCCCCTCTTCCCAATCATCCGAGGAGTACCCTCGATCCAGCTGATCTGCCCCCGCCACCCTCTGCTCGTCCTCTTACTTGCTAGCCCCCTGTCAACGGAAGAATCGGTCCGACGGTGCTTCACGTGCGTTAAATGTTGCTGATTGAATTTGGAAGGCGCCCAGGGTGGTCCAAGCAACGGGAGGACCTCGAGTGCGTCGATCTATCGAGGGACTGGAGATCCGCCAGGTGATTCAATGCATTTTCAACGGGGCTTTGATGTTCTGCTACTTGTTCGCAGCGGAGTTAACGTGAACGGACGCATTGACGAGAACAGCGCGGTTTGGAAATAAATTTATTTTCTGCTTTCATTGATTCTCAGATTTAACGGGGGGTAAATGGAATTTCTGGCCGCTTCGCTGCTTTGCAGGAACTTTTTATGCGGTTTCTCAACCCTGCAGGGTTTGGCTGTTTGAAATTAAATATCTTCAGATATGGAGGTTTTAATTTTAATTACAGGAAATTTTGGGGTTATGGTTATTTTTAAGGGTATTACTATACTTTAGACAACGCTAAAATAGACCGATTTTGGGGATTTTTTTCTGGAGAAATTCTGAAGCAATTGGTTTTTAACTTTTTTATGGTATTATACGTAACTTTTGAAGATACGAAACAAAAATTTAAGTTAAAAATATGCATTGTAGATGTCGCTATCGACGCATCTTGTTACAGCGTCGCCGCCGAAGTTGCAAAACGATGGGGGTAATTTAGAGAAAACTGTTCAACCAATCGACTTGCCCTTACACATACAACTAGATGATTCCAAACTATAGTCGATGAACCTCAAAAACCAAAAAGAATCGAAAATTGACAAAATTGTAGAGCTTAGGAAAAGAAGTACGATTTTGCAGGAATTTTTTTAACTTATTTATGCAACATTGAAGTATTAAAATTAATTTTTTTATAACACCGGAGGTCCATCGACAGTAGTTTGGAATTCTCTAGTTGCATATGTAAAGGCAAGTCGATAGGTTGAATTAATTTCTCTAAATTACCCCCATCGTTTTGCAACTTCGGCGGTGACGCTGTAGTAAGATGTGAGATGTGTCGATAGCGACATCTACAATGCATATTTTTAACATAAAATTTTTTTTTGGTATCTTCAAAAGTTAAATATAAAGCCATAAAAAATTCAAAATGATTTGCTTCATAATTTCTGCAGAAAAAATTCCCCAAAATCAGCCGGTTTTAGCGTTCCCCAAAGTATAGTCCGCCCACAAGTTGCTTCTTCAAGTTTAGCAGAATAGTAAACCACTTTTGCCATCGCCAAAGTATTCTAGATCGAGAAAGGGTCAGTTCCAAAAACGAGACGATGTCTGGAATATAAATAAGTGCTCCACTTACAATTCACTAGCAATCCAGGTGAGTTCGTCATTCCTTTCAGACGTGGCCAAATTTAGTCCATGAACTTTTGCGTTATATTGTAAATGTATACCCATTCCATCGTAAAATCTACTTCTAAACAGAACATCTGGTATTCCCCTGACAACTGAATATTTTCATTAAAATTCTTCTCAGCCTTTTCCCCATTTCCTTTTAATCTGCATCGATGAGTAGAGGAACGAGTTTCCACAAGAAACTTAGACGAAACCCGAAGCGGAGTAGTTTTTGTAATAAAGTCGTCGCTTCTTTTTCAAGGCAATATAACGCCACCCAACACTCGTTCCATTCACTTCAGCTTCTGAGGCCGCTCCGCTTTAATTAATTTCGCGCCACTTATTTTTTGAATCGACCGAGTTTGACTTTCGTCCGAAAGAAACCGCGCGATTATTCTTCGAATTTCTTCTCCCAGCCGCCGCGTTAATAAATCGGCGAGTATTCCGCGAAAACTGCCGGAGCCTGAAGAAAGTCAACTTTCTTTAATTAAAAGAACCACGCAAGGTTAGTTTCGAGCAAATTCCACTACAAGCTCCAGCCTCGTTTCGGCGCATGATTTACGCGGCCAGACGATTGAGGCGGTATAAAGCGC
This sequence comes from Andrena cerasifolii, assembly GCF_050908995.1. Taxonomy (NCBI): domain Eukaryota; kingdom Metazoa; phylum Arthropoda; class Insecta; order Hymenoptera; family Andrenidae; genus Andrena; species Andrena cerasifolii. The sequence goes on along the minus strand of NC_135124.1, from coordinate 7,889,264 downwards.
GTTTCAGGGGAGAAAACACTCCTTGCGCGGTGATTATTTATGAATAACTCCGGAGGATCGACTGCCGCAATGTATTCCCGAAATTTGCCAAAAAGTGAATCTTTAATTTCATTATCGCAGGCAGAATTCAGTGACATATAGATTCGCACCGCTTGAGACTCAAAATGTATAACCAATGGTTCACGGGAAGTTTGGTTTACATTTAGCACCGTCATTTTTCTTTTTATGTATGCTTTTAAAATTTTGAGAATTGTTTCCGAAATCATGACGAAATTAAAATAAGATGCAAGTAAACTTGAAGTATTTTGATCAGTTCAACCAAGTTTTGAAGATGCAAATTATAAATGCAAGATTCAGATTATATTTTAATCAAATCTTCAACTCAACATGTGTAGTTCCCAGAACACTTAGCTAAATAGAAAGCCCAGTACATCCACTGTATTACAAATCGAATTCTAGTGAAATCTAGTACCCTAATAATTTAAATAAAATCTACCACAGAATAGTACCGAATGAAAAATAAAGTACGCATCAGAAAGTATCGAATTTTTAGCGAGGTTCAAAATAATATCAGCGCAATGCTTCTTGCACGGCCTGAGGGACGAGTTATCAGCGATCGATCGGGCTAAATTGAATTTTTCCAGGTGGCTCGCGTGGTACACGTTCGCCGGAAGTGCGCGGCAGAATTTCTGCGGAGGCCATTTCCGCGTTTCGTGCAGCATCGCGGGGAGCAGCCACGGCTGACGCGGTCAGCCTGTGCATCGCGAAACTTCGCAACGCGTTACTGATGAGAACGATCGTTCAGTGTCGCGTGTTGGGCATTAAATTAGATATCATTACGAAGTTGGAGGTCGCGTGTTTAAATGATTCATTCCTGTCGCGGAAGCTGTATATCAGAATGTATTGTTGCCTTGTAGAGATGCGTGATGTCGTAAATACAGTATGAAGCAAAGTTGGCTGCGTTCTTACGGCAGAACGAGCAATAGCGGTGGTGGTTTTTGCAAAAGTTAACAAAATTCTTTTATAACGGGTACTACAACAAAAAGTTACAGTTATCTAAAATTCACTGCTCCAAACTCTCCAATTAGCTGTCTTAAGCTATTTCTTGACACTGTGATTAATTTATGCTGAACGTAAACATCGCGAAAAGAACAGAAAGTTTTTTTCGAAAATACAAAATCACTCCTGCTGAGAAAGATATTGAGCTGGATTTTGTATCACATATTTTTTAAAGGATTTGAAAGAAAATTTTTGCATCGGCAGAAACCATGCAAGAATACATATTTTCAACATTTTATGTATAAAACTACTGGTACTTGATTTTTGCGTGAATGCCCTTAAATAAAAAAATCTAGGGATGTATTTAGTACACTTTATGGATGTTAGCAGTCTAAGGCCTTGGGGCAGAGATGGACAACATTTTTATTTAATTGAAAATTTCGAATAACGAATAAAAGTTAAAAAAAATTATGTGTCATGAGTTTTTCAACTTTAATTTTAACTGTAACTTTAACCTTAACTTTATTCGACGCTGAATTTGAAAGGCTCGACGAATAAAAAAAAGTAACTTTAATCGTCGAATTATCAGAACTTAAAGTAGCTTTTAGTTGATTCGTTATTTAAATAATTTTTTATCTAGTTAATGCCCAACTCTGCCTTGGGGTGTGTAGGCACGTGTGGAAATAAGTGCAGCCCTCTAATAAGTGACGAGGAATGCATTTGCTGATTTGTAGTAATTTGTACATTTAGGGATGTCATAGGTTTGTTATAAAACGCATAATATATCACGCGAATTAAGTATCTGCAAATATTGATCATGTACCAAAGTACATTTCAAAAAATTGATTTGTGCAACTTTTATTTTTGTGCTCTGTATACTTTCGGATAATTTTGTAATAAATACTTTTGCAGCGCAGGATTCATTGGTTATTAAAGTACGTATTTTCCGCTATACAGAGGTAAGATATGTAAGAGATTTCATTTCTGTTTAATTTTAATTTTGTGGCTACCATAAAATGTATTTTCGACAGCGAGTGCTTTTTAGATAAAATCTGTGACAGTGGGCGTATTTAAATGCAGATGTGTGTATTAGTTATTTCTGTTTGTAAATATCGGACAGCAAATATTTTTCAACGAGGATTTTCAGACCGCGATGAATGCGTTCGGTCCATGCAGGTACTACCTCCTGATTATCCTTGGACACGAATTTTAATTAATTCTTAAATAAACAGTTGCAGATTGCTACCTAATATACGTTTTTATATTAAATTCTGTGTCACCTAGCGTTTATTAAGTAAAAGGTAATAAACTATCATCTTTTATTAAAAAGTGCAGACTGAAAAACAAATATTTTAAAATAGAAAAACGTTAATAATGTATGTTTGTTACCAGTCTTCGTGTAAGTTATTAAAAGCTGAAGAGAATCTATCTGTGGGGTGGATAAAAAAAATTCATACTTTGCATAAAAATGTTAGTGACCAAATTTTACTTTATTTTCCATCTACACCTATCGTTCTATAAAAACACCTTTACCTGAGTTTCTCTTTCCCAGTTGACACAGGGACAAATGTAAGTGTCACATTTCACTACCTTTATACATTCTATTATACAAACCATGTACTATTAACGAACATAAAAACATTTGCACCAAATGTCCAACTGTAAACGACCAATCAATTACGAAAGAAGAATCTTGAATGATTTCTCCATGAATTTTGACCAGCATTGTTGGGACCACTACACCCAATTTTGTATTTCCCAATGTACCTATGCAAAATTTCGAAGAACAACGTACAGAGGTATTCCCACTAAAAATTTACACCATTCACGAGAAGCCGACCTTGTTTAATGTGATGACGAGCAACAGCGAAGATATTTAATCGCAACGGCCAGCATCTATCGACCGTTGCACGCGTGGATTCCGCGCTACGATATTTCCTGATAATCGAAACTCATTTCCACGTAACGCAACTAGGTGTCCTCCACTGAATAATCAGACCCCGCGCCAACTAATGAGAGAATACCAGCAACGAAGCAACGCATCCTTCGACGTTAGTGCGTGTGCCCGGGAATGGGTGTCCAATAACCCAGTTGCAGGGTCGTAATTAACTCGGGGCATTAATTATAAACACGGCATGATTCACCGTCGAACGACTTCACGTGAGCAATATTTTTCTTCTCGCTGAGAATGCAAATAGGATTATGAGGAAATAGCGAGATCATAATAAAGGGGCAAAACACCTCAGATAACCAAATTTCTGAATAATATTGTTGATAAGAGGATAAATACATAATATAAAAATTAGCAGGGCAATGTAGCATAATTAAAAATTCCCAGATACGATTAAATCTCGTGTCCTCTGCAATTTTCGATGACCCATACATCACAGTCATATTCCTTGTATATCAAACGATTACATTATTGCATTTCGATAACGAAGCCGTTTCCTTCCCATCTAATTGTAAGTTAATGCCACGAACCACGTTAAGGGGAGGTTCCGTTCTAGAGCCCCCAAAAATAGGTGATATTTAGGAATTAATTACAGGAAAACTACTACATATAACTTAATAGGACTTGTTGCATTGCATTGAGGATGTCTTAAGTTATAGAAATATATTTTTTGTTTTGTAATTAATCATTGCAGACGGCACTGGGGAGTCGTTAAAGTCAAGGCGTCAAAAAAATCATCCAAATCGGTGGGATCTGTATCTCCAAAAGTTATTATCCAATTCGACTGAAACTTTTTTTATTTTGAAGATTATTCTTCTGTCTAGGGGAGGGGGCTAGAAAAAAATACAAAAAATGACTTTTTTTAGAAAATAACGACACTTCAAGTTTGAAATCACTTTTCCCTGTATTTTTCGTCCTTTCAACGCCTTTGAAAATTATAAATTTTTATTTTTTTGTAATTTTTTCTAGTCCCCTCCCTAGCCAGAAGTATATTCTTCAAAATAAAAAAAGTTTCAGTCGAATCGGATAATAATTTTTGGAGATACAGCGCCCACCGTTTTGAGAACACTGTTTCGAGAAAAACGCGTTTAAAGTTTTACGCGAGTGCCGAGTGGCCGGGTGTTACCCCTGCATTTGCCGCTACTCAAATGCCTATAACTTCGGGAATTTTACAAATTTCATCAAATCCTTTTAAACACGTATTCCTAAAAGATTCGAACATTTGAAAAACGATATAAAAAAAATCGACATTTAGATCGGAACCTCCCCTTAAATGAAAGTATAATCTCAAGGAAGACCCTACATATGATCAGAATTCACACACCGATCACTTGTCTAAACTGAAACACAGATGACTCCGAAATCAATTCGAAATTGTGCGTCGTTCGGCTCGGGTTCTGCCGAGTCAGCCAGAGTACAACCTCGTTTGTCGAATAAGACACGATCGGGACATTTTTCGCTCACGCCAAGTGACAAATTGACAGGGGCTGTCGATCCATGGGAATGGCTGGAGCTTTGAAACGAATCTCGCGCGGAAACCGTCGAAGAGCGGGGAACGAATATTTCCTAGCTGCTGTTGAATAGCAATGTCTCGGCGAGGGAGCGCGCACGTGCTTCCGGCTCTCGCGGGCAGCTCCGTCGCGACATTCACGGAATTCATGGAACGTAAAACGGTAATGAGCCCGTCCATTTCGCCCGCGCGAAGATAAAATTAGAAAAGGCAAGACAGCTACGCGCCCCTGATAAGTCATGCAGGGAAAGAGTCGGATACGTGATTCGTCGCCTGGCGACACGGCTCTATCGGGCAATCTGACGGGCATCCTCCAGTTTCCGGTTCCTTCTTTTCCCTGGACGAATGGAAATTACGCGTCGAACGCGAATCAGCTTGATCCTGCACGGGAATCAGCTCGCCCTGCCTCCCACGAATAATAATCGCTCGCGTAAAATCGATGACAAGCGAGTCGGTGATCTCGGCAACTGTGCAGCGAATTTAATTGTCTAGCAGAAGGGGATTCACGGGGATGGAACTTTTTATTGTTGCGTAATAGGGATGTCGCGAGACCGAAGGATCGCGGCAAATTGTACGCTCTTTTGTGAAATTCTCCGGAGCGTTTGAAAGTGTGGATCAGACTGGAAGAATTGATTAACACGGTCGATTAATAGAAATTTCTGAAAAAATCATTTGTGCATAATTGTTGTAATCCGAGAGAAGGAATTTGTTAGTTGAGATTCCAGAGGATTAGACAATCTGAAGAACTTTTTTAATTAGGTAGAGGAAGAATGAGTGCAGTATCTGAGTTAAGCTTAATGCGTAATGTTTCTTAACAATTATACAGGATTTGGTATACAAAGTACCTTCCTTCAGCTTTCTTTGAACATTTATTTACGCGAAAAAAGCGTATTTGTTGGACCATGGTGGCTACTTGGTAAGATGCAGAATCTCATCCGAAAAGAATTCATAGGTTTGGAGTGCTACCTGTTCAGAATCTCTGCAACCGAGTTTAATCAATACTGCGACGCAACACAAGCCTGAAATGCAGATCCACGGTTCGTACAGGTTCAAACTGTACATCTTCTGTAATTTACGAGGATGTCAAATGGCAGGCACTTTCCTGATAGTTCTGTCACTGAATTGGGAAGGTCTACCCCAGCTAGCGAGCCAAACATATTAGCAACTCTGTTCTGTGGATAACCAAACGTCATCAGCTAAATCTCCATTGCATGAAATGTGTGCACTCAACAGTCACGCAAGATTAAGTTGGCACGTACATAGCTTATTACTGCTACCGATGCATTATTCGCGTTTAGTACCCTTTGTGTTTGTCTACCTGTGATTAGAGATTAATAATTGAAAGTGCCAACAAACTACCACAACATGCTGAACAGCTTGATCTCAAGTCGGAAGCTGGATCCATTTTGACCTACAATTCCAGTAATACACATCGTTATTATGCAACACATCTACCTTTTCCAAGAAATAATTCCTACTAATAATTAACACATAATTTGATACAAAAGCTAAGGGTCAAAATTGGCCCCGTATCCGTCAGACGAGGTTTAATCCCGTGCCTCAAACTTCCCTACTTAGCTTCTCGCCGAATATAAAAACGAAGCAGGTAAACGTGAATGATGATTACACATCCCTCCCAAAGTGCATTATGCATTTGAAAAAAAAAAAACAGATCCATCGCCAAGGATGCCCCGCCGAATCTCGGATCGAAATGCACGTTATTATGCCCAATCCATTAATTCATTAGCGAGCAGGGTAATTAGTTCATTAGAGGGACAACATTTTTTCGGACAGAATAAGAAGACTAATGCTGCATTTCGCTGGTTATCAGCTGCATTGCCGTTGTCCTTTGAGCGCGCGCAGGGAACCTTCTGCTTTCTGGCTGACATACCTACTAATTAATGAAGAAACATGGGACGAGTAGCGCGATGGGAAATATGGGTGGAACATTGGTTACCCGGTACCCTCTGTAATTAACCCTGTGTGGGTTCCATAATGGACTAACGTTTCCATTATTCGAATATTAGTCATCGATTATGATTACTGGCCGTCGTTGAAATTTGTAGATGTTAATTACTAGATAAGTATCTCGTAAACTAAACTCGCCTACTCTATTCTCTCTAAATTTCTGAATTTTTCGTCATCCTGGAGAGGAGCGAAGCTTAACCCGTCGAGTTTCACTACTTTTGATTTCATGGAGCTGATCCGTTTGGCTTCTGAGAGGCTCAGATTCTAAGTAGCTTACGCTTACGATGCTCAAGCATGCTAACTGATCGCTGTGCTTGCACAAATGACTGAAGGATGATTGAGCATTCGACCTTCCGATTTTACAGAGTTAATCTCGATGCTCGACCAGTTGATTTGACAGTATATGCCATTGCTTGAGAATATTTGTTTATTTAGCTGTCCTGATGAATAAGAGGAATTCTATATTCTTGCTGGAAGGACATAGCAAATTCTGTTCATGAAACAGCTTGGGCCATTCACTGTAGGATATATTTATGGTTAGGTTTATAAACAGTAGCTTCGCTGCAGCCTCATGGCTCTACTTCTCACCGATCTCACAATGACGAAACTCTGAACCAACAAATCCATTTTAAGGAGGCCTGCTATTCTAGGCTCAAAGAATCACCAACTAACGGGGCACAATCGATTACGTAATTGCGAGTGGTGAACCGCCATAATGGAAAGGGACGAATTTTGGGCGCTGGCGCGGCTCAGGCGGAGCGAAAGAGGAATCAGAAGACGGGGAACAACGGCATTCAAGCAAATGCCGAACATTCCAGGGACGCTTGAAATAGAATACCTGGGTCCTCCCGTGGGGGACGAACATCGGTAAGATCGTTTCCCTAGAACCTTCGTTTCTAAGGTCGTTCCCTATCCTTCGATGGCGTCGTCACCTATCGATCCTGGAAACTGGCAAACAATAGGACAAATCGAATTCGTGGAAATATGTACGGAAAGTTACTTCAGTGCCTATACAGAGGATATACACTTCTTTTACAAAGTATTCAACGAATCCAAATAGTCAGTGAATATTTTAATTTACAATAACATTAATGTACTTAGCTCACGTACCTATTATAAAAACGGAAAAAGCGATAACTCTGAGTGCTGATTCCACCCGTTCGGAGTGATAAAAAATTTGCTGATTGCATACTCCAATCGGCTCTACATTCACGCGAAGTTTCATTAAAAATCAGAATTTTCGGATTCGGCACGTTTCCTTGTTAGTGCCACTGCACCCAGCTTGCAAAACAACATTGCCCACACTTTTCGCCCTGAAAATAAATACGCGGAACGGAATAATGCGCGCGAAGTAACACAGCACCGTTCGGAATAATATTTAAAAGGTACGGCGGAGCGTATTGGGTCAAAGTGCATCCCAGGGAGCAGAATACCAAGCAGCAGCGAGAAGGGGAGCAGTAATCGAGGGGACAAGGAAACTGTATGAATATACATGTACCGAAAGGGGTCGCTACCCTCGCCGTTTTATGCGCCTTTACACGCAGGAAACAACCTCCACAAGATAATTAGCATATTACCAAGCGGTGTTTTCGCGCTGGGGAGGCCAGCTAAAGGGAGCGGTGGTGGCATCGAAGGGACGCCTGGCTCTGGGGACAAATTTTTACCTGTCATTCGGAACGCAGGGAAGGCTGCCCCCGGCCCCTTTCCCGCCATATCGTTTATACTCGCCCACACGGGGCAATCTTCTACGACTCCCTATCGGCTAGCATCGCAAGACCCCACCCATCTTTTACCTTCCTTCTGAATGCAGGAAAACCTTCCGTGAAACTGCGTCGACCCAGTTTCTAACGAGTACTCGCTTTAGCAAACGACTCTTCACGGGGAGTGCTTTGCGTTGTTTTACGAATATTCTTCAGATACCGGTGATGATTTCAGAAATACTTCAGGGGCTCTTCGGCAGCTCTGATAAGGGGGATGAAAGTAATAACGACGAAACCGGGGAGATTCTGGAAGGAATTTTCTGATTGATCGATCGGATGTTATAGCCTTCTGTTTCTTAGGGGTGGATATTTCGTTGGAGTAGTCAATTATGCTGAGTGCGGATATTCCAGGGTATGGCGCAATTTGGAAGTGAAGATTTCAGTGTCTTTAACAGCTAAGGCCAGCTTAGGTAATTGATATTAAGGAATTATAGTAGGGACAACGTTAATTGGCTACTGAAGACCAGCGAACCTGTTCCGACCATATTATGTGGCTACTTTCCCCGTAAAGGGTTCGTATACCTGCTGGAAACCTGTCCACAAACCTCTGCGCGTATGGTCACTGTTAATATTAAGGAGTTAACCCTAGGATGATGGCTACCATGATTGCCCACTGTGCAGCGCACGCGGGGTCATTTTCATCCACGAGGTAGGGGAGGCCGGGGCTAAAAGTTCCGATTTCGATAAAACATAAAAAATGACTGGAAAATAATGTAGTTATTCTCTTCACTATTGACTAATTTCTTGTTAAATTTATTATATCTTCTGATTTTAAGCTTGTGTTTAATATATTGTAATAGGTTTCCCATAGAAAGTAATTTATTTGTGGCTGATCGAAGCGGAACTTCTTACCCCTATATGGGGCAAGTTGTTATCGCATTGGGGTAAGTTGTTACTATGATATAAGAGTTGCCTTTTAATGAAATATTTCATTTTCTAATGAAATAAAGCAGAATTTTATTAATAATGGTTATTTATGAAGGTTCGGACCAACAAAAATGTATTATCTTTAAAAGAAAACCAAAAGCGACAGTTTTTATTTATCTTTACGCATATCTTCGATCGAAGTCGTGTCCCTTTCCGCCTTTCATACATATGTTCGCATCTTAAAGCACAGCGGAAACAATTTATACATTTGCGCAAAGGCCTGTGAAGATAGCACCCCCAAATTCGAATTTTTGGAAAAACTAAACGGCATTCGTTTGTCCATCGTTTGCCCACGTTTGCCCATCAAAAATTTTCGTTTGACCACCCTCCAAAAAAGAGTTATGAACAAAATAAAAAAATTGTCTTCATCACCCATCATGAATGCATTTCAATTTTTTAATAGAAGGATACGAATGTACCCGACCTGACCACGTTTGCTCACTCTCAGATTTCATTTGCCCACCCTCCAGAATTTAAATAAAAAATAAAAACCGCGAAACACTGGGTATAGATGAAGCGATCGCGTTAAAGTTCGATTATTCTCGAAAATATTATCAAAATCGTTCTTTCAACGGTCCAGTTCGTTAGTTTAGATGTAGAAGAGATTTGCCCATGCATTAATTTCGTATGCCCACCCTCCAGAATCGAATTATTAATAAAGATAGCCAAGAAGTGCGGTGCCCGTTGAAGCGATCGCGTTAAAGTTCGATTTTTCTGGAAAATAATATCAAAATCGTTCTTTCAACGATGCAGTCCGTTAGTTTAGATGTAGAAGAGATTTGCCCATGCATTAATTTCGTATGTCCACCCTCCAGAATTGAATTATTAATAAAGATAGCCAAGAAGTGCGGTACCCGTTGAAGCGATCGCGTTAAAGTTCGATTTTTCTGGAAAATATTATCGAAATCGTTCTTTCAACGATGCAGTCCGTTAGTTTAGATGTAGAAGAGATTTGCCCATGCATTAATTTCGTATGCCCACCCTCCAGAATCGAATTATTAATAAAGATAGCCAAGAAGTGCGGTACCCGTTGAACCGAATACCTTTCCGTTAGTTTTTTTTCCGAATGAATTATCAAAATGGATTGTTCTTACCGTAAAGGTTAAAGGTGTTTGGTGACATGTTATCCACTTCAATTTGTATCGCTCATCGAATACTTCACACTTTTCACACATCTGCAGCATGTGCAGAATAATACCAGAGTGGTTTTCTAGTCATTTTTCACTAATTACCGCAATGATATCGCACAACGGAAAATAATATAATGTCACAGTTACTTCACAAACCGTAAATGAACGCACGATCTCGCAAGAGTTGCGCCCGAACTCTGTAGACCGACTGACTTTCGTGCGTCGTTGGAAACAATTCGAGAGTGTCGCAGACATCTGTTTACGTTTCGGCACGTTCGATGACGACACGCAGCGCTGCTACCCTAACTAAAGGGGCGCAGCGCCGAGTGCCACTGCCGAAACGTAAACAGATGTCTGACGATACTCTCGAATTATTTCCAACGACGCACTTCTTGGCTATCTTTGTTAATAATTCGATTCTGGAGGGTGGACATACGAAATTAATGCATGGGCAAATCTCTTCTATATCTAAACTAACGGACTGCATCGTTGAAAGAACGATTTTGATATTATTTTCCAGAAAAATCGAACTTTAACGCGATCGCTTCAACGGGCACCGCACTTCTTGGCTATCTTTATTAATAATTCGATTCTGGAGGGTGGGCATACGAAATTAATGCATGGGCAAATCTCTTCTACATCTAAACTAACGGACTGCATCGTTGAAAGAACGATTTTGATAATATTTTCTAGAAAAATCGAACTTTAACGCGATCGCTTCACCTGTACCCTTCTTTTCGAGGTTTTTATTTTTTATTTAAATTCTGGAGGGTGGGCAAATGAAATCTGAGAGTGGGCTTCTTTTAAAAAATTGAAATGCATTCATCGTGGGTGATGAAGACAAATTTTTTATTTTATTCATAACTTTTTTTGTAGGGTGGGCAAAAAAAAATTTTATGGGCAAACGTGGGCAAACGAAGGACAAACGAATGCCGTTGAGTTTTTTTAAAAAATCGAATTTGGAGGTGCTATCTTCACAGACCTATTTGCGGCGGGGTAATTTTTTACGGTACCAACGTGCCCCAAGTCACGGTAACAACTAGCCCCTACCGACACATGTTGCAATTTCAAAGATTATTCTGCTTATACATGTATTCAAACGATAAACACTATTACACCATGTTCTTAAATGTCATTTGATCCATAAGGACGATTCAATCTATAATATCTACGTTAAATAATTGAAATAGACCAAAAAGTAATGATAGAAAAATTTTTACTTATCTGGTACGCGACTAATAGGTCCTTGCTTACAACCACATAATTCGCTGTCGCGGACGCTATTAAAGTGGGGGACAGAGTGGCGTGATCAACTCACGCGGAAAAAATAATTTAAAGTGCAACGCTCTTTTTATTTTGAAGATAGAGCCGTCGGAACAACTTACCCCCGGAACTTTTAGCCCCGGTCTCCCCTAATAATAATTTCGTTCATACACATCTCAGAATAAGCTTTTATAATAAATCTTCATCTTGTTACAACCTAAGGTTCGTACTGTCTTAAGGGGACTAGGCAGTCGTCTTCCGTGAAAGAAACACTTTCTTTTTAATGTATTTGTAATAAAAAATGGAAGCAAATCCAGATGTATCCTTTTACCCAATGTTTATTATTATCATAGAGATTAAAAAGAAAAGAGTGAGCAAAAATTACTCCCGCCGTCTTTTCAACGGCGCGATTTTGAACTCCAGATAACATTGAAAAAACACAATCAAAAGTGTATTTAAAAAATTGTTCCGTATACGTTACAAGTAGCTTAATAAATGAAAAAAAAGTTTCACATTGTTATTCATTGTATTCATTGAGAAAAAAGCCTGAATATTGCCGAATTTTGCGGCGTGATTACCAGAACGACCCCTTAAGTAATATAAGTAGTTTGATTCATGAGTTTGGTTAAAATGGTTCCTATTTCAGCCAGCGGGTGCTACACAAAGAATTCATTAATCACAGTTGATTTTCTTCCGTCTACAATTTTAACGATGCTCTCTTGTTATGAACTTCTTGAGCGAAAACTGCGGCACCACCATTTAATCAAGCCTCGAACCTTCGTGACTTAGAATTGTCCAAGTACCTACTGATAATTCTAGAGGATTCTAGATCAATGTTTGCACCAAGGACGAAGGTTTTACTATTTGTCCAGCTTTTAATAGCGCACTGCTGAGCAGTGCCTCGCACAAAGGATGCAGATTTTTCAATTTCACGCAGCTGCAGCTCTGGAATTATTTTCTCCTCGCGTGGAAAAGGAAGGCGCGAAGAGAGCAGAAGAAGGCTCCACGACCGACTACGCATGAATTAATGAATAATGAACGTTTACACATGCATTTTACGCAACGTGCGAGGCATCTGAACGGTGCTGTTGAATTACTCGAGACAACGAGAAGAATTTCGTTGCAGTCTAACAAAGAGAGATACGCCTGCCTCTAATTGACCTCCGCGGTAACATTGCTGGAGCGTTGCTTTTAAACTTCCTTTCTGTATTACATCATTCCAACAGGAAAACTACCTCGATAATTATTTCGAATTTTCTAGTGGACTGACGGAATCAGTTTCCTTGAAAAATTGATGGGTTTCGTTCCGCACGATGCCAAGAGATTTTTCATCAGAATGCAAGCTTTGCGGGCGGAGAAATGACGCGACTTGGATGATTTTTTATAGATTTATCAACACTAAATTTGTACTTATGGATAAATAATACTAATTTCCATAAAATTAGGGGGAAATTAAATAACAGAAGGAATGTTACAATTTGTATACAGACACGAGGCAAAGTGATGAAAGAATAGTACTTTGGAAATTAATTATCTAGTGCAACTAGGTCATTTGAAAAATTTATTGAATATGTGTGTAAATGTAGAGAATTTTGGTACCACAGTGTACAACAATAAAGTCTTGATGCTTGAGTGGTGCTCCATTCTTCAACCCCCATTCAGAATCTTAAGAAAATTCAGCCCTCTGCTTCACCCTTTCTTTAATTATCGAAATCAGGTGCATCAGAAATTTGCCTGGAAATTTCTGCGATCAATTTTCCTCTCGCGGCGATTCCAAGGATGCAAGCGAAATTTATCTATGTCTAAGCCCAGCCAAGTAGGCAAGTCAACGAAGTTCAAAGCGTTTCGGAGAAAATCACACGCGAGCAGGAGACTGTAAACACTCTCAAAGGGGCTCGCGAACCGACGAATCAAGCCACCAGCGTTCTTATCAAACGCAAAGCACAAATATCCAGCTAATCAGCGAGGATCGTCTTAATTCGCAGCCAGTAAACTCAAGCCCCTGATCCGCGACATCCTCCCAAGTATCGCCGTGGAAACGGAGCAGAGTAAACGGAAGGATGTAGTAAACACAGCGAATTCGAGGAACGTACCGACGATTACGGCTCGACGTTTTCTTTTAGTTATGCAAACTAAAACCTGGCTCTGGAAGCTTCGTGTCACGCTGAAAGTCATCGAAATCCTTTCTTTTTGGAGATACGTAAAAAGAACAGTTAAATAAAAAGCTCAGCTGTGGAATTTTTTATGCTGAACTAGGTACTAAGTTGCGTTCACAAAGGTTAAAATGTAAAAGTAGAAAGTAGATTTTATTAACTTTTTTTTTACCTTTTTAATAAGATAACTGTGAATCATTCTTTTGAAATATTGAGTATATTAACCAAACTTTTTTCGAGATTCTATTATGTCCATCATTTTGAAAAACACAAGAATTAATAAAAGGTAAATCGAATAATGATTGAATAAGGTCTTTTCAAGATAATTTAAAAATGACTTACTTCTCATTTAATTTCAAAATGATCTTCGAAGAGGATTAAATTCATGTTTTCGAAACAATTTTATAAGAGGGCACTTTATTACAAAACAAGATCTAGAGAAGAAGACGGAAATAATAGCTTGAATTTCTAAGGGGATTCTCTTGGAGTACCGAAGAATTTAATTTATACCGAATTTTCTCTACCTAGAATTTCAGCGAAGGAATCAGGAAGTAACGAAGTTCGTTTGGTTATAGACAAATAATTTTCCACGTTACGTAATTGAATTCTTCGCGTACTTTCATCTTTCTTTGCTGCTAAGAAGTTTCGAATTAATCGAAGCGTAAGGAATTCCTGCGACAGAAAGTAAAAACGATTAAAAGAAATATTTCAATAAGAAGAAAAACCTTTTTTAGCTTATACTTTGTCTTCAGACTGGATATCGCTAAAAAATGCATTTTTATTACACCTCTCTTCGTTAGAATAATTCCTGAACGTTTCCTGGCTTAAGCGAAAGGTATTTCTCAGGAAAAAATGTTAAACTTAATAGACCTCGACGCAGTTATAATTAAAGATTAATAAGGTCTCAGCAATTAATGCAATTAATGAGATTACGTGACTCGAGAAATATAATCGCAAAAATGATTGGGGAACTGTATTATTAACATCGAAAGAAAATAGCGGGGATCAAATTATGAAGATGTGATGCATGACTTTATGAAAGGTAATACAAGAGGGAAATCATTCTTTCGATTTATTCTCTACACGATAAGATTTCCTTGCCGAGTGAAGCTTTCAAAGAAGCTCCGTTAATCACCCATTATTACCACAGGCGAGGATGGATTAAAATTCTGATTCTTTCGCCAAGTGTTTCTTCAGAGGAATACCTTTCCTCTTGCTAACTGTACCATAGAAAATTTACCTCACTACTATGCTCGAAATTAGTTACAACTGTACCTACTCAGTATTAGAAAGGATTGCTTTCAAATAACAGGGTACCTAAATGAAATAATCTCCTCTAATAGACACTCTGCTAATTACAAAACAGATCTAATTAGCCGTGCAACTGTTCATGGAGGCTATTCCTTTCTTCATGATTCTTTTCTTCCTTTGTAATTATTAGAATGGTGAACGCTTTGATTTTATCTCGTAGAAATAATGTTTAATATCTCCAATTTAAGGGGTTACCTACCCGTCAAGTGGTAGAAAAAGAATTGAATCTTTGGGAATTTATTTCAGAAAGTACATGCATATTTTTATGCAATCGCTTTTGTATTCAGATGAAGGACACTTTAACAGGTTATTATATTATGTTTTGGTATAAAAATATTTAGTTATTGCACGATTACAACTGATTTCGCGGAAGCTGTTTTTAGAAACATGTTTTACGGTGACCAACATTGTTCGGAACTGGGTTATCCGAAATAAAAAAACGAAGAAGATTTAGTTAGTACGATAGTTTATCTAGTCTTTCATCGTTCCGTTTTATAAAATATTAATCTGGGACAGAATGGCAGATGTTTAAAGTGAAACGATCGATTTTCGTAGAAAAAACACTCATCTTTCATCCATAAAATAAAAACTATGCATTGGAAAAACAAATGCTTCGATTAAAGACTATTTAGATTTGAATGTCTAGAAGAAACCTTTAAAGTTTCAGAAAGATTTGTGAAGCGGTTTGGAGTAATCGTGGTCACTGGTGTAAAAACAGTTTCCAGAAAATCAGTTGTATTTTTGCTTTTTGATGCCATGATAAAACTCTGTTGAAAACTTTGCACAAGCTCTGGAATTTATAATATTTATGAAAAACTATGAAATATGGAAAATTTTTATTAAAACAGAGGTACGAATTCTAACTCGAATATTTTGTAAAGTAATAATGCGCGTTCGAGAAAGTCTTTCGCAGAGATAAAAAATATAATAAGGATAAATTACTCATCTTCTACAATAAATTTACATTTTGGTCAATGAAATAAATTTTTTCAGGAACATACATACATATGTGCTAAAGTTTCTTCAATGCAATTTAAAATATGCATTCATTTTTATACATAATAAACGTTTTGTCCCTCTACTGAAAAGCTGTTCAGTAGCCTCCTGAAATTAGATAGCTTCGGGGTTGTTTAGACCTTAAACAATTCAAAAACGTTTCAGTCTAAATGCCATGTATGTTCTTCGATTAATGAAGCTGTTTTGCTAAAAGGAGAAAGTCTTCCTACTTACATGAACCTAAGAAAAAACGATAATTTTCTACGTTTTAAAATCAATAAATCACAGCAGCACACGCAATTAATTCCCACGTTGCCTAACTGGCCTTTAGAATAACCTTTGCCAGCAGGCGATGACGAAATTTGCAACTTCTTTACCCGGGTATCGACAGACGGGGTCACAGAGTTACGATTCGAGGCTTTTCGCGATAACGGGGGCCACGTGGCCCACTTCAGAAACTTGGCCGCGGCACGATAGGCCAGGCTGGTCCACGTAAACAATGGGACACGATGAGAACTCTCGTTGTCTCGACTGACAGCGGGCTTAAACTCTTCTGAGCGAACCACTGGCCGGAACAACGGAGTCTGATAATGTTTCTGTCTGATACGGACCAGTGTTCCCGTTCCCTTGATCTCCATTGGCACGGAAAATTTAAATGGCGAGTCGAAAATCGGACGAACTTAATTAGAAACGTAACGGAGAATTTCCCTCTCGGTTTCGCGAGTTCGTCGATCACAATTTCCGTGCACAACAGTGTGCCGTGCGGGAGAAATAAATTGATGAACAATGTAGGACGAGATATATTTAGAAAATGGGACGCATAAAAAGGTACCTATCTGTGGAAGTGGCTAAAAATATAGAGAGCTGGGATGCCAACTTGTCGAGTGCTTTAAAATCAGCGAAAAAAGCGAATATAAGTAAATTATGTTTGCGTTTTTTATAGCGCAGCCGGTACGTTCGTTAAGCCTGAATCTTTTATGGTGGTCGGTAAATCAGTTTCGTATTTTTATAGCTTTACACTTACGCGTTTCGAGTCTGTAATTAATTGTTATGGCTTAAGACGTCTGGGAACGTCTTCTGATAATAAACTGACCGTCGAATAATAAACTCTTTAAAATAGAGTAGACGAGGGTACAACTAAACGCGAATAACACTTAAGTCCTCGCAAGTGTGCACCCTCTGCGCTTCAAAGAATTGAATTTCACGTAGAAATCAGTTCTCGAATGCAGCTATTAAAATGTTTTACTGGTCGTAAGGCATACGCGTATACGTAACCTTCGGTTGAGGTTTTTTAAAATTTTAATGGTCAAGCATCTCGGGTGGCACCGTGGAGGTGTTTGGTATTCACGACGTGTGCTGTAAAAATCAATTTACATTGCGTCGCAGCTTGTTGTTTTAAGGCCGTTAACACTTTCACGACGCTTTGTTCGTTTCTATTGACACAGTTTCAGAATTTATTCAGTCTACATACAAGCCAAAGAAAAACTTGGTAACTTAGAAATTCAAATTGCAGTGAGCTTTTACTGATTTAGAGAAGATTTCGACAAATAAATAAAAGGATTTCTAGTTCTGATAAAAAATCAATCTTTAGACGTGAAACAACCCCTGAAATAATTCCAGATGGATACATTTATATCAAGAAAATGTAGTGTACACTACATCTTCACGCCCTCCACATTTTTTAATCCCCTATCTGTGACACAAAACATTTTTTTACTCATAGAATTAATTTAGACCTGAACAAGTAGAAGCTTTACCTATATTCATTGGCATTAATTTGTGGCACCCACAAAGATTTAAGTATCTCACATTAAAGCAGCTAGCTGATGTGACTCAATTGTGATTCATCTCTGGTGAGACACTAATTTAAAAAAATGATAATAAAGTTCGTATTTACGATTACCACGAAGTATTATTATTTAATCCGTGGACGAGATTGTTTCGTATTTCTGAAGTAAATACAAGAGGAAGAAAGTGCAGCAGCGACAGTCGATACGTTCCTTGCGGTGTATAAGGTCAAGCCCTGAGAGGACCTCGTGGCCTACTTCTGCAACTCGGGACAGCGAAACACTTTATTCGATTTTGGTCTCCTACGTTCCCATATGCCCCGGGAAACTGCAGTCGAAGAGGTCCGACCTAAGGACAATATTGACGTTCTTTTGAACAATGAAAAGTTTTGACGTGAATGCGCCAATATTTACAGAAATCCCCGCTCCGAAGCGAAAAATTGAAACGTGACAGATCTTTTCACACGGGAGGCGAAGGGATTGCCCGAGAAAAAAAATTCAACGTACACATGCACAGCAGGGATTCTAGGAAATCAAAGTGTCTTTATTGCATTACGAAGTTTTGCTCCCTTTTCTTCATGACAGAAGTTATCCACTTTTTGTAGCTGCAACTTATCTATAGTGAGGTAAAATCTCTCGAAGTTGCGGTCTGTTGCATTAAGCTTCAAAGGGAATTAGTGGCCGAGGGACAATTTTCATTCGCTATATTTATAAGAAGATTTCGTTTCTTTGCGTGTAGAGAAACTTTATTTTCTAGTTGAAAGTACTTACAGCCGTTAGGAAGGATTCGAATCAGACTTTGAGTGCCATTTCTAATTATTACTTTCAAATTCGACAAATTCGAAGTCTACATTGCTTTTCAAAGGAATTTTGAAACAACGAAAATTAAGAAATTGGCTATCATAATGTAAGTAATTGTTCACGTCGAGTGTTATAATGAAATTCTACTTTATAAATTTAAAGTAGCACGCGAAAAAGTGCAGCCTTTGTTACAGAAATTTTGCCGAGTCGTTACGAATTGCGAGCACGAATCAGACTGTCAGTGAACAGAGGAAAGCACGACTGTCAACATTTAGAACGGTGTAGCTAAATCCTTAAACTGCTTTCTCGAGTACGCTGGGAACGATTCGCGGCTGCGATCGATCGTGCTCCACGTACGCCTGCCAATATGTCGATAAATCATTCTGACGAGTCGAGCGAAAGGTTTTTAGCGAGCGTACCGCCATGGTGGTCCGAAGGCAACGAAAACGATGGATTTACCAGGGACCTTTTGTTCGGCCCCTGTATCCTTGCAATCTGTTTTTTCCCTTTCCGCTCCGTTCGTCGAATTTTGTTTTGTTCGCCGCAGGAAAATTAACGGTTGCGTGAGCTCTTCGGAACGGACGTTTCCCTAATGTAAAATTTACTTCCGTGGGTTGATGCATTAACATAAAAAAATTCTTCGGTGTTAAAACAACCACGCGACGAAGAGTAAATAAAATATTATCAGAAAGGGGAAGCTAAATTATTCCTCGTGCCATGTAATATTTGTGCGCCTGGTTAAAAAGACGCAACGTCATAGATACGTGTTTCCTTTCCATCAGAAAACACTTTGGATTATGAATAGTAACGCTATCAAAAGCTACGAAAGAGAACGTGGAATTAATGGTGGATATAAAGAGTTAAGCAAGAACTTTACCTCAACAAACCGGATAAATTCACTCCATTTGTTCACTTAGGCTTCCATATGTGACAAACTTGTATGGCACATAAATTGCAAACACTTTTATGTTGGTAGCAAAAAGCAAGTGATTTATACCCGTCTGTACCCGACCTAACGTTACAAATTACGTAACTTGTGTTACAACCGCCTGTAACCGACCTAACATAATACGTTTCATTCTTCGTTACAGTATACCCGTGTGTACCCGACCTAACATCATGCGTTTCATTCTTCGTTACAGTATACCCGTGTGTACCCGACCTAACATCATGTATTTCATTCTTCTTTACAGTATACCCGTGTGTACCCGACCTAACATCATGCGCTTCATTCTTCGTTACAATATTCCCGTGTGTACCCGCCCTAACACTACATGTTGCATTGCTCGTAGCAATGTATTCATCTTTACCCACCCTTAAACAACATGCTGCATTGCTCGCTACACTATACCCGTATATACCCAGCCTAAGGCTTTAACACGTTCGCCACGGGGCCTAAATTTAGTGTCCTCGCCGTGAAGCGGTGTTGTTTACAGTAATCAGTTATTTAAATGCTATGACGCGACAATAGTTCATGCACCACCGGTGGCTCATCCCGTCCCATGGGACAGACAAGAATGTACCACCGGTGGTACATCCCGTCGCGAACGTGTTAAACCGAGTCACTCTCGTTGGGTATCAATCCCCATCGTAAAGGCGCGACCTAAAAAGGACACAAGCTTAAGCGTTTCACGTAACGTTTCCTGATTATTCATTTGCACGCGGCCCAGCAAAAATTCCACAGAGCCAGCGTTTCGGCCGGCAGCAAAATATATTTCCGCGCAGCGTTAATCAGGCGAGGGAAATAAATCAAGCCTTTCTCAGTATTGTTCCAGGGTCAACAGGACCTCTGAGGGAAGACGTGCAAACGGACCAGCCGGGATCAGCCTGGAGAAAGTTCCTCGGTGAACTTTCATTACGCTCGTCTCCGCTCCCCGCCTCGCCTTTCCTTCTACCCAGCAAGTTCTGCCCAAAGTATGATTGGAAAAGTTCGAAAGATAGGGGCGCTGGTTATTTCCGAATGTCGATTTCCGGCGATATCTCGACACGCGTATGGCGATACCGCTAGTTAAACCTAGAACGTTGCAGGATATGAATTTCATCGCCGTTGGGTCGCGATATGCATCGTAGGCGCAAGAGATCGATGGGTGTAGCGATTCGTAGCTTAGGAAACAGAAGTTTCAACTCAAGCTACATACAGAATTCTTTAGAATAAAGTTTTTTGGATCTTTAACGAACACCTCGCAAAAAACCACCAATTAAATCACTAGTCTAATTGTAAGACTATCCTCTACTTCTCGGAAGTAGTGGAAACAGGATTCAACGGTAATCGAAACATCTCATACAGTTAACACAGGAAAATGTAACAATCTTTCGCTGCGTATTTAATTTTTCGGATGATTCTTGAGAAGTGTTAATTAAACATCAATAAAAAGTTTTTAATTTTCAACTTTTTTGCATTTCACGTGTTTGTTTATCTACTAATTATAAAATACTAATACTAACAATAAGTAAGAGACTAATACAACACTAATATAAAAGTTTGAAATCTGTCTTGTAACATATGCCTCTTCTATGTTCTATTAACTATTCACATGGGCACTTTTTTTATACTTTTTTGCATGTATGGTATATCTCAAAACAGGGTACAATGCAAAGTGGGGGGTTTTGTGGACACTGAGAGCAGTAGTAGCTGGTTTGTTTCAGATAAACATAGAAGGCAGAATTTATGGCATGGCAATTCTACTCATTCCGTAAGGGATCAACTTTGAGTGACTATAGCGAGGGGAGGGAAAGTGCTTTTTTTAAATAAAAATTCTTTTAATACATTCAAACAGTGATCTTTCATTTGCAATTAACCCCACCTTTCTAGCCTTTCAGTTTCATATAGAAAAAAATTCATAAAGAATGCTTAATTTTCGGGCAAAATATGCACTATGCACCCTAAGTACAAAATTCACAGACCCATACAAACTCTAACAGAGTTAACACTTCATCTGCCGCTCTAACGTACGTGTGGGTTTACAATTTTATTTCCACGCACCCTCACGCATGAACCTAAAACTTCAATCCTATTTCATCCTCATCACCAACAAAACTACACCATTTTTTTTCAAAAATTACAGGAATCAACGAACTGTCGAAAGACTCAAAAGAGATGAACAGTGAGAGCGTAAGTTTGCTGGGAAGTATGCAGCGAGTAAAACGTTAACCAGCACGAAAAGCAATTGTTCGTTGCGCAAACGGGCCGCGCGTGGCTGAAGGCGAGCAAGGAGATGTGGGCGCCCGTAACGGGGACGCGAAATCTCCGCGCCGACGGTCAAGGTGGTAAGGTGGCTATCTATTTACGAGCCACGTCCATATCGCCGAGATAGTACGGGCGTAGCTCGTGGCCGCGGCATGAATGGCAATTCGCCTCGCGGCGAATCATTCAACTCATACGTCACGCCAGCCGTCCGTGCAACGATGCACCCATTATCAATCTGTTGTGCGCCGCGGCACATCAGCGTTGCATTAGGTAACGCTCACGGAGAAATCGACCGCTGGAACGAGCGCGTACGTACCTAGGTGACCTCAGACTTGGCGTAGCGGCGCTCACGCTTGCGCGAGCTGCCTGTGCGCATTGAGTTGTTCGGTGACAAACGAGTTTTGCTGACGACTCCAACGACTTATCAAGGGGTACAAGGGTTGCGTCACAGCGGGGACCCGTCACCCTGTACACCACCACCAAAAACGGGACACGTCAAGGTCTGGGCACACATATCAGCTTCGTGACGGTTCGGTGCCGTTAGAGTCAATGTTCTCCTTGTCTTAGGGTCAGTAACTGAGAGAGATGTATGATCAGGGACTATTAAGGTAACGAAGAGATCATTGACACTGACGGCACTGAATCGTCACGAAGCTGATATGTGTGACCAGCCGAGGCAAAACCAATATGCAATAAGAGTAACAGCTGTTTAATGATCATTATAATAGTAATCGGCGAGCAGCAGAGCATCCAAGGATTCTCTTGATTTTTTTCTTCATAACCACGGTCCATGCGCGCACATTTTAATACCACGTTGACTGTTTGCACGACTTCAATCGATTCGGCTGGTCTTCGAACTCGCACCGAGCGGCGTGGGGACAAATTGTGTACACACGAGCTATCCTTTCATGGTCTGGTTAGTTGCAATGCTTTTGTTCGGAATGTGTTGCTTCACTAGATGCCACTTGAGGGAAATGGAAACGCGAATTTTAAGGGGTAGAGGAAATGTAGGCTTTGCTACATTAAAATCACTGATCGAGTGGTTATTGGTTTAGAAGGAATTTTAGATTGAATAGTTTTTTTATTGACGATGGTAGAAGTCTACTGAAGTTTTGAAATCGATATTACTAGAATGTGTGTTTGAGGGTTATTTTTTTAAAGAAATTTTGTATTGTGTAGGTTCCTGAAATTTATATCAATTTACAAACAGGAATTACTGTACTTCACGAATTGATTTTCAACGAAGCCTTGGATCAATGATCCTTAAATCCCTAAGTCACGTGTAAGTAGAGATTATTGTAAGGCAAATGAGCATTCAGAGCACACAGTTACGTCATAAATTGTGACATTAGAAAAACTTTGTTAGAGGCGTTAACCCGGCACGCAGCTCTTAGACTGCAATGCAGTATCTTACGGGATTAATGTCTGCAATGAAGCATAACACACTTTGCAAAAAGGGATTGTTGTAATACGAATTAGCATATAGATAGTGCAGAAACGGTGTGCAGTTACTTTCAAACTGTGAATGATACGTATCGCTGCGTGTAATGCCGCGTATTATCTGACACTGAAGTGTCTTCCTGTTAATACCGGATATAACTTGAGTATTCTGTGTCGTACGAGCGACATCGACCCCTCAACCCAGTTCCATGTGCTTAATACAGTAATCTCAGCGTCATAAGTTACCGTGTGATTGCATGGAGTGCAACGACTCACGTTAATAAACTTCATTTCGAATTAGTTCCTTTCAGGGCATCGTTTCTGCTACCAGAAATGCAGCCCTGCATTGTGATAGTAGAATCCCGAATACCAACTGCCTGACACTTTCAAATCAATCACATCCCTAACATTCAATAAAATACTCTCATCTTACATCATTCAGGAAAAACAAGAAGTAGGATAAACTCGGGTAAATTCGTGGTACAGGTTACTTTGTGATACTTTTTCAGTTATCTGTAACGCTAAATTGTCTGACTCAATTTAGATGGAACAAACACTAACAGACAGCGTCGATCTTCTAGTTTATGTTGTGGTAAAATAATTAGTCAATTGAAGTTAGTGTGATAGAGTGAGAGAGCATTTTGTTCCAGTAGCGCATTATTTGTGAAATTTTTCGAGCTAGTTGTGGACGATCGCTTGTTTATGTATTATATGTGCTGTAGAAGATAAATGGAAAGTTCAAACTGCAGGTAAGTGATGGTGAAATGACACTTTAACAAGTCTTACTCTTGAAATTATCATACAATAAGGCATCAGTGTTATTTTTGCTTATGGAAAGTGACTAAATTCTTATTTTTCGTGTGCCTGAGAAATTTTGATGGTCAGTGCCAGAAACAATGTTTCCTTACGTGTCAGACATCTAACGATCATGAAATAATTGATTATGCAAAAAAACAATATAAAATAACATGAAATAATATGAAATAATGTAAAAGAATGTAAAAGAATGTAAAAGAATGTAAAAGAATGTAAAAGAATGTAAAAGAATGTAAAAGAATGTAAAACAATGTAAAATAATGTAAAATAATATAAAAAATGTAGCTGATGGCCATATCTCGGGCTAGCGAGAACTATCACGGAGTTACCAGAGTACTATCACGAAGCAACCAGAGTACTATCACGGAGCAACCAGAGTATGTCATGACAACTTAATTTTGTACATTTTGAATTAAATATACTTAGTAAATTTCTGTTAACCTAATATTTGTCTCCCTGATGTCTGACCTATCATTATATCCTAGACTCACTTCCAGAATATATAAATATTATCAGTTAATAGACAAATTCTAAAACTATCACGGACTTACCCGAGTTTACCCTACTTCCATCTTCGATTCTGTTCTTAACTGGCATCTCCATATTTATTTTTTATTTATGTACTTTACCGTGACTTTTATTTTGTACAAGTTAGATATATCCTCCTATTAAAATAATATTAATAATAATAACACTATTAGCCTTCGCTTAAACAAACATGCAATATCCGGCTTCCGCGAAGCACCATCTAAATATTTTAACACCCACGTGGCTGCAAAATCCTCTCTGGAAGAATCCCCGCCAGGCATCGGAATTTTATCAGACTCCCCCCCACCTCCCCTTAAATCATTTTACACGGCTTATCTCGGGGTCTGCTCGTGCGAGAAAGTTTATCAGCCACGCAACTCACAGCTACACGACCCGAATAGCTCGCGTTTGCACAACACGTGGTTGCAACGACGTGCGCTGCACCGTCTGCGGGTGACAAATGCGAGCGTGAATGGGCTGTTCAAACAGAACAGGATCGAACGCGTGAAGTCAATCGACCTTAGGCACCGACAGGGATGTTAGGGGAGACGTTCAACCTCGTCCCTTTAATTCGGAGAAGCGTTTAACGACACGGCAAACTCTGTCGCCATGGCTCAAACACACGTGTCTCGTCTAGTATGATGGAACATGAGGACTGGATAAACCTTCCGTGCGAAATTTCTAGGGACACCTGATTAGAAAACTATGGCACTGGAAGGTGCGTTGTGAGAGAAACGAAAGCTGTTATTGTCATGATTTGTTCTTGCGTTGCTTCTAGATACTTAAATACTGGTATTTTGCGGAGTACTTCGTAATGTCGCTTATCAGTTTGATATAAGATAAGGTAAATATACTGCAGTACATAAAATATTTATTACATATGATTGAAATCGTGACAAATGTGACGACGGAATTTTTCAAAGATTATTTAGCAAACTGATTTAATCAGGTGCTCGAGATATCAAAAAGTCCAATGTAAAATACAAATTATACGTTTAGTATGAATATTAAAATATATGCCATTACTTTTGTCTGTGGTGTTTGATTTAGTTCCTATCATTTACACAGAGTTCTACAACCACTTGCCGAAGGTAATGAAACTTTCTACATGAAATACTCAGAAACTGAAATTCCTCCAGCAAACAAAACCCAGACGATAGTGATTTAGCATAACTTCTGCAGAAATACTTTAAATTAAATATGTGCTCCTTGAAGTGAAAAGTATAACTCCTTATATAACTCATAATTTTCACAAATTTTTTGCCAGCAAATTTCTGATTTAATAGACGACACTTAGAATATTTTTTTAAGCATACTATCCCCCCCCCCCCCCCAATCCAATTTACAGATGCATTGCACTCCTCGTCAAATTCCCTGCAATTCAATGTTTATCACGTAAAGTTGCCAATAGAATTCCCTAACAAGGTATTTCTATTTCCCCCAGGAATATCCTGTACCCTTTTACTGCCACTAATATCGCGCAATTAGTATGCTGATTGCAGCAGTAGCGCGCACGGGGGTCCGTTCTGAACTAACATTAGGAAGCCGTGGAAATAACTATCTCATATTTTCACCTCACCTTCGAGTTCCAGAAGAGCCAGTCTGACGGATCGCAGTAACAGTCAAGACGCAGCAAATATTTATCAGGCCCGAGACATTTTCTCTGCTTGTGCTTCTACGAGCGCAGCCTTTGATTCCAGCCATAGAGGTAGCTTCCGTGCATATTGCACAGAATTGCAACGACGCAAAGAAAGCAGGGAAATACTGAAGGGGAATCGAATAAAACTGCAATCGAGTAAATAAATCCAGAAGACTAAACGAAAGGGAAATTCTGAACACAATTTAAAGGCAGAATGCGCTGGATTTAATCGCAATTACGATTTTCACGCACGATTTCTTTCTGTCAGATTCTGATGATATTAGAAATGAGTGAAACGCAATCCGGGGTGCCGAAAGGCCAACAGTATTAAAATTGGATGTGTACAAAGTGATTCATCTGACTTGAAGCTTTCGTGCAGTAGAATTTGTTATTTGAAATAACAGTGAGACATGATTGCTCTAAGAAGGAAGGTTCTGGACAGTAGGATATTTATTGTTGTGACGTTGACCAGTTTAGATTTTAAAAATAATATAAAGGACCAAATGCCACAAACTAAAAAAAAATTGGCATTCCCGTAACTCAAATTATATTCCAAAGTTAAATTATTTTTCTGATACACATCATAAGGTGTTTGAAGATTCTCAACGCGGACATTTTTATTTAGGTACCAGTAATTGTACCTTTTTGGATAATCATACGTTCTTACCAATTCTAGAACACTTTAACCAGGTTTTGAGATTTTGAATTATCTCGTGTTTCATTTCCATAATTATCACTTCGTGCTTCAGCTTTAACGGATAATTATGGACGAACCAGGGGGTTATTGTCGGTTTCACACTAAATTGTTATGCCGTCACAGGTAGTTTTGACTGCTACGCGGTAGAGTGTTTCAAATTTCAATAGGGTTGATTACAGTATTGTTAAAATATTAAGGAAATATAATACAATATGATAATCAGTCCTTTGTTGCCCTGCTTCGTCAGCGACAAACAGAAATCAACTTCTTCACTTTTTTAATATAATATCTAATTCTAAAAATAAGAGAATTGAGAAACTTAATTTTCTTTTTCACCCTTATCTTTTCCTTTATTTATACCTAAACAAATCCACAGCAATTACAGAATTATGCCCATTACAGACAGACCGTGCTTGTGCACGAAAGTAGTTTTAGAAAGAGGTTGAAGGACAATCGAGCAATTGTGAAAGATGTGGAGCACGATTGAGGAAGAATAGTGGCTTCAAAAGTAGAGGCGAAGCAAAACCTTTCGCCATTCAGATTCCGCACCGAATCAGACACAATCGAAGCACCTTTCACTTTCAGCATTGCTCGGGGCCTGCGTTCCCGTAATTAGCCTGAAATGTCAGTGAAAGAAAGTTCAAAGCTATCGATTCACGCCGATAACGCCGGGAATGTCATTGTGGAACGTTGTGCATTATGTATAAGAGCAAATCGTGTTGCGATTATCAATGTCGATATTAAGCCTTTGCTCTCGCATTTCCAGTGGAACGTATTGCAGTGGAGGAAGTGCAACACAGCACTGACCGACGATAAATTTATTAGGTTTATGGCGGTCACTCACTATCACTTTCAGGTGGTAATACACCCTCTACCGTCTAAACAGGTATTTCAGCACAAAATAGTAAATACACATTTATCGCAACAACCCGTAAAGTCTTTGTAAATAATTAACCAAAGTTCATTTATCTATAAAGTAAATCTGATTAGAGTCAATACTTTTATTTTAATTCAACTTTTCCCTTAAATGTTCGAAACTCCCCTACTCTCCCCTACACTTGCAAGTTGCAACTAAAACTCTACTCTTAAACATTATTTGCTTGCACTATCAGCACTGTGTTGATCGAAACATCGCGAATTGACACTCCAAAGTTGAACGAAGAAGGTTCCTCGCTTGCAGTACCCATATTCCCCAATCATATATCTCACATATCTCACAATCACTATCCAATCCAAGACACCTAAACTGTCGATATTAAACTCCCAGAAAACTGCAAACTGGCCTATGTTAAAGAAACTGACGGACCCCAGCTCCGAAGCCATCCACCACCACCGCTCGAAGCTCGCTTAACAACATTCCCACTCACCCGCCCCTATCAACCCCACTATTACTTTAACCTGCAATCACTATACCATGAACCACGCAGAGACGCGCCAAAGCTCGACCATGACACCGCCAACTGGATGAAAACGGCCAAAGAAAAGCTGGCGACGGAACGAGATGGAAACACGCGAAAAGAGAAACGGGTGGCTGTGAGGAGAGGGCAAGAGAAGTGGCCTGGCAGCCGGTGGAGAAGCGGAGCCGAGGGTAGTGGTCGGGGTAGAGAAAACATGGGAAAAGAGACAGACGCTGGTGACAAAGAGAAAAGGGGAGGAAAAAGACGGGCACTCGAAAGAAACAGAAAAAGAGCTCTGGCGAGCGTAAAGTTGCACGCGACGCTGCACGAGGGTGCAATTTAAATTTTCGGACTGGTTCACCGCGTCTGGAAGTTTTTCAATGTATACAGTTTTAAAAGGCCCGTTGCATAATGTAGAGCACCCTCGTATCATCCAACCACCCCCTCGACCACCCTCCATCTAGATCCCCCGACGCGGCGTATCTTGTTCGTGAATTTGTACGTGCATAGAATATGCGCGCAACGGCCTCGAGCTTTGCCAGGGTTACCATTTAACGCGATGCTTTTCTCTATTTTTCCCCCCGCGCCTCCGCCTCCCAAACCCATCCCCGGCCGCGGTCCACTTTAGACCCGGGTGCTAGAGAATTTACGATCTTCCGATTTCTCGTTCCTGCTCCTCTTTTTTCGGCCCCCGCTTTCTTTCTATTTTTTTTTGTTCACCCCGTTGTTTCCCCGTGCCTCGTACGCGAAACGATTCGATGAACTTTACAAGCGGGCCTATTTGACTTTCATATGCGGCACGCGCCAGCATTTTTGCCCTTCCACGTGAACGCGACTCCAACGTGGACACACAGTTGGATGAATTTATGGAGACGGGGAGGAAAGGAGCCTCTGTGGAAAGGGAATTGTTGAATACGTGTCTGGAGGGCTGTTTCGTGTTTTCCTTTTCATTCGGCGGTTCGTGGTGCAGTAATTGGGCTGGGTAATTTTTCTAATGACGATCTTGGCGATGGAGTTTCTATTGTCTGTCTCGTGATTTTTTAGCTCGGTTATTTGCTGCTGATCGGGGGTGACTTTGAGCGATTTTGCGGGTGATCGAGGGGTTTGATGTCCAGAAATTATTGCTGAAGTAGAAAATAATTGGGGATTGAACATTACTGAGTAAGGATTCTCCCAATGCAATCTTTGAACTAAGCGTTTACTCAAGTAGACTGAAATTTGGATTAAACCCTTTCTGTGTTGTTCCTTTCCTCTGTTGGGTAGAAATCGTTATCATTTCATTGTGTTAAAAGGGATAAGGATATTTAAATATATTTTGAAATTCTTGATGATCGTGCAAAATGAGGAAAAGCTTGATAGCTTTAATTAGAGAGATGTCTGCCAACTTGAAATGTAGAAACATTTTGTGGAAGCGTCAGGAATAATTATTTTTATATTACTGGAAAGTTACAAATCGTTATTCCACAAGAAAGCACAAGGAAAAGTAAGCAATCTTATCCAAACGATTTACTTTGATTGATAATAGATAGCAAAGTAAATATGGGATGAGCCGTCTGTTGATAATGCGGGAGACAGGTGTATGCTTATTCTGCTTATTGTTGACACAGCCAAGACTGCAAGACTTTCGAGACTACCAGAAGTTTCAGGATACGCGGTATGTTTAAACTCATTAAGTCTTCCGAGAAATTTTCCTAGGTTCCAAGAACTTGTGGTTTCGAATAACATTCGGAATGTGTCAGAACTTTTGTCACATTTCTCCCTTATAATAACTGAAGATTTTCCAAGTTCAATATTTTAGCGATAATAAACTCTTAGAGTAGCAAAATTTTTACTATGAACATTATTGAATATTGATCTAGCATAAAAACATAAAAAAAATAGAATTATTTAGGAAGTACCGAAAATGTAAATTTTCATACACACTGAATTTTCTGTATGTTGTTAATTTTTGGAAGAAAATTATATTGAAAAATGCATATTAAAGACTTTCAATTACCCCTAAAACTATCAACGTTTAACATGTACCTATTTTTACCAAAACAGTCAAAACGACAAGTTTTTAAAACAATACAAAAACTCAAGTGAGATATTTGTTTGTAAGAAAAGTCTCAAACTTCTTACTCATTTTGGCTATGTTGGTTCTTCTCGTGTTAACCAAGAATTCTCCCATTAGGATTAGATTTTGTAACACTAACACTGACAAGGGGAGGACACCATGTAATAGACATCGATTTTGACGAGTCTTGCCACGATGGATCTACGTCGAAAATAAGTAAATAGGTGTCCAAGCGTTTCAGCCAATAGGCCTTAATAATAGAGATATTTGCATGTAAATTATTAAAAATTTCATAGTGGTCGTTGGGTTTTAGTGGGTAAAAATCCCACACTACCCTGGCGCCCCCGGGGGATCCCCCTCTGGAGGAGTCGGGGTGCCTACTGAAGATTTCCCCAAGTTAAAAAAAAAATTACAAAGAAAATAATTTATAAAAAAAAAATTAACGTGAAGATATCATCAAATGGCATCCCGACTCCTCCAGAGGAGAATACCCCGGGGGCGCCAGGGTAGTGTGGGATTTATACTCACTAAAACCGCACGGCGACTATGAAATTTTTAATAATTTACATGTAAATATCTCTATTATTAAGGCCTATTCGCTGAACCGCTCGGACACCTATTTACTAATTTTCGACATAGATCCATCCTGCCAAGGCTCATCAAAATCGATGTCTATCACATGGTGTCCTCCCCTTGTGAGTCTCACAATCTAACCCAATCAACATGCAGACAACCCAATAAACTCGCCCTCAGTAGGTACCATTACATTAAGGTAGAAAGAATTAACTAATTCCGTCCCATTCTGATAATCCCGGGTACCAACGATCACCACGGCACGAAATTTATGCGCCCGCAACGATAACCTTTCCCTCCAGACACTAAAACACAAGTTTACCCCTTTCTCAAGGAATTCTTAATCGCCCCCACGCAGAGCGCACGGTTCCCTCGGAAGCACGCAGAGCCCAGCTTTCTCGCCTCGTCCGCCGAAGAAATTCAATGAAAAGCAGCGTTGCACGCTTCGCTGAAGAATGCTAAGGGCTTACGGCATCGAGAAATTTCATAACGAACGAACCGGTTTGGTTCTCGAATTACCCCGAGCCCGATGGTGTTGCGCCCGCTGATGGAATCCAAAGGTTTGTTAAAAGTGTCGAATATCGGAGAGGAAGGCTGGCGAGACGGGAAACCGCAGGGAACAGCCGCGGAGAGCGTGGACGAAAAATTCACCGAGGGGAATGCGATTTTATCAATGGCGAGGAGGAAGCGGAACGAGAAGCCTGGCGCGCAACAGCGCATCCCCGCTTCTGACGCGAATTCTCGATGAATGAGATAGGGATAGCGACGTCCTCGATGCAATCACGACTCCATCCTACGCCGATCAGCATTTTTCTCGGCACCGTGCGTTGCCGCTTAATCATCGATTCCCGGTGTCGCGGCGACGGAATGCAAACCGCACGCTGCGAACAAGACGCCACCACCGCGGTTCCAACGTGACTTTTGTCCATGGAATTCCGTATCTCCGTGAATTCTTAACCGATTTTTGTCTTTTCCTGCCCGTTTTGTCGGGGATTAAATTTGCTAAATAGACAATAAAGTAGCTTTCAAAATTTTCTTTAGGGGTTAAAGAAAAATAAATAAATCCTGAACGCTTGGTTCCTTCTTCAAGTTCCACAGACCGAGCTGGGCACATGGGCCTCCGCAGAGGAGAGCAAAAGGGGCAGTTGCACCCCCTGGCTTTTAACAAAAAATCGCTTATTTTTCAAAACTAATCTTTTTTAAGTTTAAACTAAAAAATAATATTTTTAAATATCGGTGTTAAATTTTTAATTAAATTGGCATTATAAAATAGGTTAAAAAAGCAAGAGGGGTATATTTTTCTTTACCATTATCCCAAAGTTGCCCCCTCTGGAAAAAAGTCTGCGGACACCCCTGGTTGGGCATTGAGATCTCAAATTCGAAATTAAAGGATCTGGTGATATTAACAAATTATGCTGCGCTAACTATTCCTCATTAAAAGCCCTCTTCTTTAATTCCGTTCAATTTCGGGATGCTGCGTTTGGAAATAAAATGACTTCCCAGCGCGTAGACGACGCGGGAAACTAAGGGAAGGTTTTTGCGAAAAAAGTAATCAGTGTTCGGTGTCGCTACTTTGATTCTAATAAGACGCGATTAGTGCGAGTGAAATGATAACGAATGCAACGAGCTTCGCGCGACACGGCGTTTATAAAATCATAAAGCCACTGGAAACGTAGAAAACGTGGGGCGGACCTGGCATGCCACTCCCACTTCCGGTTTCACGCGAGCACAACACGATAGCGTTTGTTCTGGGACGAGCAGGAATTGTCTTGTCACACGTGTCGGAAATATGAAACACGCGGAATCGAGAAGACGGGGGCCAAGTACCACAGTGTGGGTACCCCGAAGGATATCTTTTTGCTTTTTATACATTGCAATTTAACGTGTACTGTGCGTAGGTACCTACAACTGCTTCATTGAAATTTATGGTCTTTGTTATCGAGATGATTTGCAGCAGCAAGCAGCGCGATGTTCATAGAACACTGCGTTATTTGAGAAAGCTGAACGTAAGGGGCAGTTTGGATACGATTTTAATGAAAAGTGCATCGCGTGATCATAATTGCGATTCCTTTATGCGACTAGCTAAATTTTGGGCCTTTATTTGGTCGTTTTAAACAATATGTCAGAAGTCCCCATCGATCCGACCGCCGCTAAAAATTTTACAGAGGGTTGGAAAAAACAGCTGTTTTTAGCGAATATCTCGTTATCTAGGAGTTTTGCGACAAAATTAGTTATTATATAATTTATAGCCTAGGAAATTCTCTACAAAAAAGGTCCTATGAGTTTTTTTCGTAGGAGTTACCATTTTCATGTATGTCGGGTTACCAAGTTTCAACCCCCATACATTTTGACAAGGGAAGATCCTGAATCCTAAAATTCAAAAAATTATGAAACTCTGTAAATATGTAGGGGAAGTCCTCCTGAGCAGAACGCAATTTCCTTTGCCGCCCAAATTCACTTCAAGGGGGTGCAACTGACCCCTGATTTTTTTTTTATTTTGTATTATTACTCGCGAACTGTAGGAGATAGAAAAAAAGTGTTCAGGACAAAGTTACTTCTTTTAATTAGGACTATCATTTGGTAAGTTTTAGTTATAGTAGACTATTTTTTCCACGATCTTCAGCGTATATACACTTTTAATTTGTTCTCTTTTGTATAAAACTTTCCCACGGATTTTCAAATTTTCAAAGTCAATTGACTACAGTGCCTATGCAATTTTAAACCTAGAAACACTTGGAAACGAAGAAGCGAGGCTAAGTACAACAACGTTGCTCGTGGATATTTTTCGCCATTTTTACAAATTTCAATTTAACCGCGTACTGTGTGTACAACTGTTTCATTGAAATTGATGGTCTTGGTTATAATGCAATCTAGTAAGAAAACAAGACGGCACGTTAATAGAAAACCGCAGAATAGAATTATTCATGCAAGCATTCAGCCCGAGGGGCTCCATTTTTCTGTGAAACTTAAGTGACTGCAAGATTGGATTCAGAAGAGTGTCATTTTAACGACCAAGATGAAAAGCGACAGGACGTGAACGTGACACGTGGTGTCCAAATATTTGATTGTATTAATTGAATGATGTCGCCCGGTTTCGAGATCTTAAATAGATTGTTGTTCTTCTACTGTTGGCCCGGTACAGAAACTGTTATCTGATTAACAGATCCAGAGACACTGTACGTAGGATTGCACGAAGTCAAGCGATGTTCGCCCAGCATGCTGCATTGGCCAACGAGAATCCGAATGTAAATTGTAATTAATTAAAGAGTCCAATAAAGCTGTTTTAATCGCTTGACACGCTTGCCACGTTCACGGATATAAACGAGCGAATTACCAAAGTGAAAATAATCAAGCTGAAGTAAATTAAACCACAGCATACACGTAATACCAAAACGAACGTCTGCTATTGGATATCGAATGATTTGCTGTAAAGTTTATTTAAGAATTTAGTTAACCTACTCGTTGGCAAACTCAAATCCTAGCACAAAAGAAATTTAAATACGTTAATCGAGAAAGGAAATAAAATATCAATTTTATCTTAGTCAGTCAACTAGATTCGTAGAAGACATCGTGACTGTCGGGATCAAGGGATCAAGATACTCCAATTTTTGATGGACTTATGACAAATCGTGTGTATTACATGAATCTGAAGCAATACTTGCTGTATAAGTACTTCATGTCTATTTTGTCAAGTAGAACTCGATGGTAGAAGAACTTTTATTACAATATGGAATCGTACGTTCCGATAACCTTACTGTATCAGTTTATGATACTCCTATCAAGGACATCCTGTGATTATTTATCAGTGCTTTCCTCGTGAAATAATAGGCGTTCCTGTTCTTGAAATTGTATTCGTGGATATGTTCGTTTAGTGTAAAGTAATCTTTTATCGTGACTAAATTTATTGATGAAATTTGGTGGAGTAATTTCTTAATACTTCGTCACCTAGATATATATTTATTTAAAGTAATGGTAGCAATATTCTTTGAAGAATTCACTTTTAACGCCACAGGTTGTCCCTGAACTGTTATTTCTATAACTCTAGCCAGCAGTTTTACTTTCTTCAAATATTTTTTAATATTCAATCACTTGCTCCAAAATTAACTGGTACGAACTCTCTACCTTTTAATCAATTCAGTCGATATAATTTCCACTGTATTAAACCTCCGTTTTTTCACCAATCTGCTTCGTGTAAACTGATCAGTGATCTAATTCAGAAACGGAAATAGGGTAAACCAACCAGTGAATGACCGAATTGTTGAATCTATGGAGCTTTGAGATTAATACTTGAATATATTTATGTATAACAACAAAACAACTGTTGAAATTGCACTTAAATTTATTTTTCTTGAAATTTCTATAATAATAATTACTTATTCTTATCGTAATTTAAAAAAAAAATTATAAAATGCAAAACGTGCAGAAGCTCAGTAAATAACAGCATACTTTTAATAAGAATTGTACTTATTAAAGTTCGCTTAATACACGTAACTAAAAATACAGGATATTAAAAGTGCAACTACACTCCATTTATAAACATATAATAATGTTTAAATTTATAATTGACATTTCTTTGCCTAATGGTCATTCACTGGTATGCGGCCAGTTACTGGTTGGTTCACCCTAGCTATTTTATTCGTGGCAATGTGAAGTACATATTACATAGTTCAGCTTGCAAGGTGATAACGACATTTAAAATAAATATGATATTCTATAAAGCAGTCACATTTGAAGTTGTACAAGCTTAGAAACACCTAATGCAGCGATTTCAATAAAACTCCACTTTGTCACTTCGAATTTGGCGAGCATCAAGCTCCTCACAACCAATTCACCATAATAATATAATCATTCTTTGGCACTTTACTCCGACTACATCACAAATTCGAACCCCCCAGAATAAAAATTTCAACCATCCCTTCACAAAAGCAAGCATCTTAATCTTCTGATCCAGATGCTCCTCACGCGAGAATCTCCTACATGCAGTTCCAAATCTTCTGCGCAACCGTATCAATCACTCTGCGCGGAGATTTCTCACCGCGATTTCCGTGCAACATGGACTTCGATCGAGCTTATCGCAGCCGATAGCGCGTCAACCCAAGCATTCCGCGAATCGTAGCGCGAACACTAATGACCGTCTGTTCGACGATAAGAAACAACAGTAGCTCCGATAAAGCCGATCGCCTCGGGGCATCCAAGGGGCGCGCGCCTCCCCATAGGCGCCGCTAAAATAATTCGCAACTCCCGAGGCGATCGGTGCTCCCGCGCGATCATTCTTCGGGGATCTACGAAAATACGATTCCCAGCAAATGTCTGCCTCGTTACTGCCTCGCTATATATAGATCTAAACGGCCTTGGTCAACCTTCGGCGAGTTCGTCGACATCACTAACCGGTAACCCACCTCTGCGTTCAATAGATCCTACCTACTTCATCTAGAAGCTTCCACGACAGGGAATTCCGTGGCATCAAGCGTTTATATTATTTCTTGGCCCTTTGTGGCTGTACAGAGAAACTAGCTCCAGATGGAGGGTACTTCGGGAAACGGGCTTGGAAACTTTTGGAGCGCAGAGTGCTCATTCGAAGGAGAAAATATTTCTAATAAATGTGTGCCTGAAAATTAAGTCTCATTGAGGTATACACTTTGAAGATAGCGATCGAGATCGAATTATATTAAGGGGTAGCTCTACTTTGACGGACTGAAAGGCAGCGCGATGTTTGGGATTTTTTTTAGAGAAATCCTCAAATTATATTAATTGAAACCTTTGTGCCTGTATTTGTGCACATTTAGGCAGCGTTTAAAAAATAAATTTAATTTTAAAAAACGGTACCTAAAGTTTTAAACGCGTACAACGGAAACTACACTCATATAGTATATAAAAAAAAATGAAATTTGATTTCGGACCTGCTGTTCCATAGTTACACATTCGACCAGCTCGTGGAGGGGGGTCTAGATGATTAATGAATATATTATAATTTATGAATATTTTTCTATTTATTTTTTTTTGCAAAGTCTCTTAAGACAGCGCACTAAAGGTAGGTAATATAAATTTTCTATGAAAACTGTAAATTGTTCCTGAAAAAAATTCTTAGATATGGCTTACTTTTCCGGCCGTCACAGTGGTGTTCCCCCTTAAGATGGGTTTTTGTGCTTCATAGCGGAGAGTGAAATATTCACTTTAAATGGCAAGAAACTGTATGAAATATATGCTGCAGAGGTAACACAATATTTTCCATAGATATCTCGATGAGTATTACTATTGGGGCACATATTTATTAAGCAATATTTTACTGGTTTAGATATGCATTACGAGGTCTAGAAGTTTGTAATCCTGTTTCTCTTAAGCATCCTGTAGATAGCTATTGCACTAACGTGCCTACTGTATTTGTACAGCTGCAGGAACTTCTAATAATTTGTAACTAATTCCACGTGGAGTTTCCGAAGTTGAATCTCTGACACTGAATATTAACGAGATAGAAGTCGTATCACGTATTATGATTTCCTTCCATTAATTCAGTCTTACTGATACGAAGCAGACAACGTTTAAATGCCCGCAGAGTTAACAATCTCCATTGTTCTTTGATAGGCACTGAAGTATATCTTAGTCACTTTATCGACCACTCTTACGAAAGCCCAAGTTCATAATAGTGGCATCGTATCGCGCGGAAGGTTATAAATACAACTTCAGCTCCTACTAATTACTACAGAAACTGCGCAATTGATAAACCTCGATTCTACCCATAAAACGCACTAACAAATATCTTCCATACATTTATGTATAGACCCGCTCCAGATGTGCATTTGGACAATACAGATTTAACAACTGCCAATACAGATAAACAAAATCTACGCGGTTATTAAAATATCAAAAAACCAACCAACGGTCCATTACGCTATCCATATTTAAACCTCGCGCGCCGTGGCCCTTGCAACCCCCGGGGGGCAATTCAAACACACAGAAATGTCCCGCGGCAGAATGACACACGACAATAGGCAAATTACGCGCTGCACCTCTCACCGAGTTTACAACCAAGCTTCCCACAACCGGGGCCCATAATTAACCGTCGAATCGGGTGAAAAGAAGACAGAAAACAGGGGAAAGATCGATCGGCTCTCAATTGAACGCGGCTGCTGTAGGGGCCTCCGCTCGAAAAACACCCACCCGCCGACCTATCGCTGCATTTCAATTTCCCCCCGGCGGAATCGGCATAATAACGCCGAGGGGGCTGGTCGGCTTCGTAACGCGAGGCAAGGTATATCCGCGAGTCGAACTCATTAACGACGCATCGAAGAGGAGCAAAAAAACAGCCCTCAGGAAAACAAGACCCGCGGGGGGAGGATATAGAGAGAGGCGTACTTGACTTACCTATTTCCGGACGTGAACGGACCCCTGCACAGCCAATCCGACGGGTCCGCTTGGATTCCTCTATTCTTCCCGCACCCCGTGTTCCTCCCTTTTTGTCGCAGCCTTGAAAAGTTCTGGACGCCGGTGCCGTTGCTCCGCGTCGCCGCTCCGGTCAAACGGGACTTTAATTAACCGCACCAACGTATCATCCGCCAATTATCATCCACGACGCGTTCCCACTTCGCGGAACACAGCGACGGGTTACGGGGCGACGAAACGAGCGGCACTCTCTCACGCACGCACGGCCGAGGGCGACGCCTGAGTTGTTGAAAAATATTTCCACGATTTCCCACCGGCCCTCCCCTCCGCGCGCCACGGTTTTCTTCCTCCGCGTCCAGGCAGCTCTCCGCCGAGACCGTTCATACACGAGTGCCACGGTGTTTTTGCGGACGTCGCGCCAATAACCTGTTCACTCGACGCACGGACACCGAGGACGTCGGAAGCAGGGCATCCAGCGGGCACTTCGGCAACCTCCACGATCCACCAGCGGCCGAGAGGCGAGCGTTTAAGCTAGCGATACGGCAGCGATGCGTTTCGGCTTACCGAAACGGCGAGCACGTGCGTCGTCCGCAGACACAGAGCAGGCGAGAGACTCGAAATGATCAAAGGACCATGCGTCGAGCGACCACGGTAAAGCGAACACTTTGGATCACCGGCTACAACTTCAGACAGTGGCGGATAGAAGGGATTAGCGAGCTGCTCCGACTGAGCGAGACAGTGCTTCAGACTTTCGATCTCACGGGAATGTCAAGTCGTTGCGTAGACAAGGTCACAGGCCGCTGGACTGTGTTTTCTGTAGACGAGTCGGTAGACCCTTTCTCTACGCGCCGGCCCGAAATTCGGTAGTGGAACCCGTCAGGGACGTGCGGTGCCAGGTGCAAGGCTGCCGAGCACTTTTCCCAGCGACCTTCGGCGACGCTCCTCGCCTCGAAAAACGAATCACTCGCGCGCGCCACTCGGTGTCTCCCGTAGCTCGATGTGTCACTGCACTCCTAATCTGAACTCTTCGCTCCGTTTCGAGGCTCGAAGGATGTGCGTCTCGTGGCCAGCAGCTCCGATCACAGAGATCCTTCGGCGGGCGGACGGAACGGATGATCGTGGGAGAATTGCTCGCGAGAGACTCTCAGGTACGGTGCTCTACGGTCGCCCTCTTCCCTTCGATGGAACACTGGCGGTTTGAAATTAATCGAAGCACGCGCTACGCTCGGTCCTCTCTTTCACTCTATTCCTCTATCTCGTTTCTGGAGCGAGGAAACCGACGCTACTAAACGAAACACTCGCGCGCGCCACCGTATCCGCCGGAGCACTGACACGACTCGGGATTCCACGAGTGACTGCAGCCGCATACGCGTCCCGAGTCGAACGACTTCGCTCTCGGCGCCGCGGCTCGTGGCGAGCCGAGCGCAGCCGAGTCGCCACGAAACGCCGAGTCCCGCTGACACTGGCTGCCGAATGCCGGCCGCCCGCACTACGGCTCCGAGTCTCCACGGCGGAGCCTCCGACTGCTCCCTGTGATGGGACGTGTTATGTCTGGTGCTTGCTCGTCGGGGGACCGAGTGAACCTTACCGCGATGATTTCCACGATATTTCCGTAAGTAAATAGAGGAATGAGAAATGCTTTACGCTCGCTACACCGTTTGTGTTCAAGGTTTATGAGATATTTCGCGACTGAGATTGTGTTTTGCTTGGTGCGTTCAGCGTCCGACTTAGTGATCGAGTTTCAGATACTTCGAATTTTAATAATTTGAGTAGGTCAGAGAAATATTTCGGGTAATTTGAATACTGTCTGAAACTCGAAAAGTTTTGAAGTACGGTTGGACTGAAGTTTTGATGGATATTGAAAGTTTTTATGCGCCCTGTGTTTCGTTAATGGTATGTTCGTGATAATGATCTGATTAAAAATTTATTCAGATAAATGGCGGCGAATTTGTAAGTGCAAGAGACCGCGTGCGTGTGTTTGGAATATTTTCCAACTTGTCGTACGTCGAATGCCAAACAAAAGGCTCATCAAGATTAATCGCTACATAGTCATCGAGAATTTCTAGGCCCATCGAGAGCTTTTACATTTCTTAGATTCGCATGATATTAAGAAAATATTCTGTACAGTTAAAGCACATTGGGTACCCTAGGGACATCGGGGTGGAAAGGTATTTTATTTTGCCTGTAATTAGTAGTGGAAAACACATTGTTGACTTGTTTGTTCGAGGGTATCACCTTACTCACCACTTTCATTATACTGCGTTTAAATTTGCTCAGGTAACAATACTCTCGTAATTATGATCCTTGTATTTACATTGATGCATTTTTTTAATTTCGAAGGAGAGTGTACAACTATTTAAACAGTTCTCTTTATCAACCTTATACACGTCACATTCGTGAACCGTGGGTGATATTCAACATATGTTGGATATATAAAATTATTAGCTTCTTGACGAAAATATGTAAAAAAATATTAAATTACCATCGAAGTGATAGTTGTTAGAAAATGACAAGTATTTTGGAAGCGTGCGATATAGTTCCTCAAATGTGAAAATTGACGTGGTGTATG
This sequence comes from Andrena cerasifolii, assembly GCF_050908995.1. NCBI lineage: Eukaryota > Metazoa > Arthropoda > Insecta > Hymenoptera > Andrenidae > Andrena > Andrena cerasifolii. Next base: position 7,848,426 of record NC_135124.1, on the reverse strand, counting down.
AAATATTTGTCTTGTAAATATTGTTATGATAAAACAGTCAGCGAATATTTGATGTGTAGAATGAAGGTTGCAGAGAAAAGCTTCATAAACATTTCTAGGTGCTTTCTCCAAGTGATTAACATCTATTTGAATACACAAAAAGCAAGATATACTACTTTCTGTACAAACTCAAACGAAATATAATAGAACAAGAGGAATCTAAATTACTCATTCATCGTCCTACTTTAAAGAAGTCTGAAGTTAAGGATAGAAAAGTTTATTACATCACTGTCTAATTTACGAAACAATATGATCGATAAAGTGATTCGCATACAACTTATTTTGTCGAAGATAGTGAGCTACACATTTTTGCAATAAATAGTTTAGGATGATATTTTTCTAATACTAATAATACGAGAGATATAAAAGTTCGAGTGTATTTCCAGTCCTGTAAAGCCGCGTATTCACCTGCGCATTCGCCCCGAATGTGCATTCGGCGCGCACCGATTTTTTGCTCGTTCGGAGCTCAGCGCGCGTTCGGCGCGCATTCGGCGCGCGTTCGGGGTTGAGTGAAAGTTGCGGCGTCCATTTAATGGTATTGTTCGGACCCGAATGCGCGCTTTGATGGACCGCCAACAAGCGGATCGGCCCGAATGCGCGCCGCGCCCCGAACACGCGCCGAACACCGGACGAGCAAAAAATCGGTGCGCGCCGAATGCACATTCGGGGCGAATGCGCAGGTGAATACGCGGCTTAACACAGTCGAAGCGTGTCGTTGTATTATTAAATATCTCACATTCTATTGGATATTTACAGAAACGGGCGAAGACGGGTCAACTATTTCTCATTTCTCTATCTACCTACAAAGTTTCGTTAAAATGTAATGCGTGACACTTCCTGTGGTTCCCTTCCGAACCACGTCACGTTTATCTGTGAGTACATACCATCCTCCCTCGACCCGAACCATGTATAAACTTCTGAAAATTTAATGAAAGCGCTTGTCGAATCCTTAAACGGAACATCTTCCAAATATCTGCAAGGAAATGTTACGCCTTAAGACGTCTCATTACCAAACCAAGATACTTTCTCTCCAAGACGTTATTTCGTTCATTTAAATAGTGAACAACTAGATTCATTGACCCGTCGAAGGGTGTCCATGCAGGAAGCTTCGAATCTCGTTAATGAATCAAATTGTGCCTGGATAAATGATCATCCAGAAGCTTTCGAGGTTTATTAACTCGTCGGTGGTCCAGAAACTGTCTCGAATTCTAGGTCACCGATTAATGATCACTAATGATTGATATCGTTCAACCCTGAAAAATAGTCATCTATTACCTTAGTGACTGTAGAAAGTCTCTGATTGTAGTCGTTTGCTATTCCATTATCTTCTTAAAAGCGTACTTGTCAGCGTCCCGAAGAGAAATGATACAAGTATCCAATCAGCCAATCAAACTAACTTATTGTTAGCTTCGTTATATACGCGCAATACGTTATGTGCGTCATCTCTTACATCTAATAAATGTTTATTATACACTTAACTCTGTGTGTTACCGTCAAATGCTCAGGTTCACCAGTCACTTCATGGTATGTGTATAAGTAAAATAGTTCGCAGCTACTAAATTCATGTGGATATGAAAATATCCTGTTGTTTTTAATATCATACGAAGCACTTAATCAGTCGATATTAGATACTATTTAAATTCTTAAATATTCAGCTTCCTTAATGGCCAAAGAAATCTATTCAGAAACCCAAAGTCTGCACCGTATTACACTCCTAAGATCCTCCTCCTACTCCCAAAAGGCAGCAACCCTTTAAGGGGGGCTTCTCGTGTAACAGCCCCCGAAATTTATGAATTTTTTTGAAAAAACTATTGTTAATATTGCATTAAACTCTTTTGGGATATGAGGAGGCATCTTTAAACTTATAGAATTTTTTCACGTCGGTCCTTTTTATTATGTATTAATTATTGTGGAATCGTGTTAACCTCTTCGACGATGTTGGCGTCAGGTGTAGCACCTGTCACAGTCATCTGATTGCAAAAAGAAGAAAGTTTATTAAGGTTAAATAATTTACGCTGGGACTGGACCTAAAATTTTAATTTCAGTTTTTATTTATAATACTTTCTTCGTCGATATAAAGAATAATACGAAAAATTTGTCTAAGGAAAAAACTTGCTTTTTCTTTCAAACGCTATAACTCTTCCAATTTTTCATATTTTTTCTTTAAAGTGGACCAATCCCAGCGTAAACTATCTAACTTTAAGAAACTTCTATCTTTTTTGCAATCAGAGTACTGTGATAGGCGCTACACATCCCGCCAACAGGAGTTACATAGTCGAAGAGGTGGAAAAGATTCCACAATAATTAATAAATAATACGAAGGATCGACATAAAAAAAAATATTTTCTGCAAGTTTAAAGATGCCTCATTATATCCCAAAAGAGTTTAATCCAATATGATCGACAGTTTTTTAGAAAAAAAATCTTAAATATCAGTTACTTTTGGGAGTGTTAGACGAGAATCCCCCTTAACTAATTCAGTTCAACACTCCCATTTATTAGTACTTTAAGAAACTATTCTCACTGAAAGTCAGTGCCACTACAGTTCAAAACCAAGGCGCTAATACACACACCTAATAAGATAATGACACAATTCCACTGTCGCGATCTAAAACAAGACATATCTTCCTCCACACTCCCCGTCCTTCCTGCTTTAATCTTTCACTCCGAATTCGAAGTCTCCCCAAATAGAATCTCGGACACCGTGGTTGACCGGCAAACGTCTATCGCGGATCAGCGCTGAAGGATCACGTTGGGATGTCCTTCGCACGTGGGATATCCCGGGACATCTTTCGTCACTGTCCAGGTGTCGAGGGAGCGCGAAGATCGTTCGTCGAACTTCGACACGGTTTGCCACGGTCGGTGTCGAATTGGCGTTCGGTCGTGAAAGCAGGCGGGGTGCGGTCAAACTTCGAATTTACATTCGGGCAAATTCGGAATGCGGTATTCGCCGCGGAATGTTCACAGCATACTGATAGCAAGACACAGTGTTTTCGTGGGTCGAACGGTTATCGAACTCTGGGAACGTTATTGATATGCTAACTAACTCGAAGCTTCTACATACTTCGTTCCTGTTCCTAACCGTTGCTGTGGTTCAGCTGGTCCATGGAAGTTTCAATCTGCATGGAGACAGTGTGGAGTCTATAAGCAATGAGTTCGCAGAGATACTTGCCATCCACAAATGCAATAACCCAGACCATCGCTCTAAATACGTTCCATTGTTAAAAGTTTTATGTACACCTATTTGAAACTGCTTTGATCTTAATTCCTTTAAGGCTTCTCCGCCAAGAAAAGTCACTCAGAGATTAGGAAGAGGGCACGTGTATTTGTTTGAAATGATTCGCCGGCCCTGTAAGAAAGTAATCTTGCGTGCGTCTAAAATTCTAGAAATTTAATTTATGCAGACTACTTGACGTAGTAACTATCTGTTGCGCGAAGAAGAAAGCTGTGGAAGGTTTGCTTCGGTAAACAAACGACACATTTCCCAACAAGCAGGACTCGTCACGAGTTGGCAACATTTTCCCACAAACGAGTCACGTTTCAGTGCTCTTGTAGGTTGAAAGAAGGGAAGAAGTTCTCGTTAATGTTTGAAAACCCGCAAACAGCAATTAATTGTTGTTTGAAGTTCCCCTTCAATCGGTAGGTAGGTACATAATGAGACGCCGCATCTAACCGTGCCGTCTTCAGGAAGTCTGTCTTGACAGATTATTAATCTGTCTCTGGGTTACATTTCGAGCTCGAATAAATTACTCAGGAATGTACAGTATGTACAGGGTAGTTCTGGAACAAAGTTACAGAATTGAGAAACGTATGTACTCTATACATTACAGCAGCAAAAAGAGCGAACTTAATAAGCATGAGTTACAACAGTTGTTTAAGTGGTGTAGCTGATGCAAGCGATTGCGAGAGATTTTCCTAACCCAGACCTAACCCAAAATAAATCTGTATGTCCTTTATATTTTATTAATCTGATTCCATTTCCATCGGGCTTGGTCATCTAACATAGTACCAGAAATCAAGTCCTAAAAATTTGAACGTTAATATCTCGAAAGCGAATCGTCACATTACAAAATAAAGGAGAATTTTTCAATTTCTTTGGCACAAAGAATTCGCGTATTCCGACTTATTTTACATATATGTTTGAAATAATCTATATCAACTGAAGCTAAACATCAGCAACCCAAACCTTGCACAGCGTGTCATATTCAAATCGAATAATGGTCCATTCTAACGATTTTCGATAAAAGCAAATAACAGCCAGTATACAGGTAGACTAGCAGAAGAATATCTCTGAATTATACCAGCCAAACAAAAGCGTCGAGTTCTTCTGAATAGCGGTTGCCGTTGAATTTCATTCATATCGCGGCAGCTTTTCATAAAATCCATCTTTCTGTCGCCTTGGGTGGATCTTAACTTTACATTAACACGAATCGAAGCACATAACCCGACGCGCAGTATCAATGCGAAGCTGTCTATTCTGTATGCAGGAAAGCGGCTATGTGTTATTGTAATAGACTTTTTGATAAATAAGCCGTTGCCTCAGCCACTCGTCGCCCACGAAAGAAGAACACTTATACGTATATAGACGAATAAATGGACAAGTATAACCAATTATAAGTTCAAGACGTCACGAGTCAGTGTACCGAAAATGAATGCTACGTTTTAATGAACCTCTTCTAATCAACCATGAATTCAAACTGTTTGAATTTATAACTTTCTCCCTCAAGTTTGCTGACTAATAAATTATTGAGTTCGGGCTGATGGAAAGACTCGTTGCATATTTAGAAGCATTTGTTTATATCAAGAAAGGAATGCTTATAAACGTTCTCGAGTATTCGAGCATTAGTTTGCTTAAAATTCCAAACTTCATTAATTACATAGATGCCAATATAATAATACTTTACCTATCTATGTTCTTAAAACTTCACACTTTGAAACATTTATTTTTATCTTGCAAGAACATATTTTTAAGACGTCAAGTTATAAGAAAGCACAAAGCAAATTGATGTTTTCAATGTTACTACGCATTTCTTTTTAAAACTAATTAATCCATTAATTACTGCACGATGCATTAAATCTAAATCATTCTGATTATTACTAAATAGATATTTAGACACGCCAGCAAATTTTATTTCTACATTCCCCTTTGAAGATCCCAACGTTTGAGCGATAGAAATGATTTTCACTATGGGACGTGCAACTCCTGGGTCGTTCCTGGCAAAGCCCACCGAAAATTCGAGCACGACGTGCGCGCCCAAGCTAATATAGGTTCATCGAAATCTACTTAGCCACTCGCCGATTGCCGAACTTCGATCTAATAACCGGGGACACGCGAGCCCACCTGGCAAGATCGCATCTTCATCGACCTCTGTCCGAATGTTAAACGAGCTCCGACCACATTCACCCGTGGAATATTCATGAAGAACGCGAAAACCGTAGGGGTTCGTTCATAAATTCGTTTGTCGATTCTTCATTTTGAAAGAGGCATTTCGTAAATTGCGAACCATGGCGCCCAGGTGTTTAGTATCATCAATAATTTTCCATGCAACCTTAGAGAAGCGAATACAATGGTTGCGCTGCACCAAGGAGCAACCCGTCGTCACGACGTATATTTTCGGTGAGACACACAGCAACGGGAGCGATCTCTAGGAGCTCTAGGAAAGAAATAGGTGCTCCTATGGGATCGAGATACATTTCTCGTGCCGAGAAACATACAGAGAATAGCATCGAGTGATTTCTACGCGGCGCGACAAGTTGCCGATATTTCGATGCGAAAGCGAAGGTGTGCTTCGAACATGCCCGACGACAGGAAAGGAATTGAATATTAAGTTTTATCGAGCGTGGTTGCTAACTCTCGTTACGTAAAAAATTAAATCAGCTGCCTGATACGAGTATATTAAATATCGAGAGTGTGAGATGGTATTTTCATACGTTGAGAATATGTACTTCGTCTAAGAAGACTCCCTTTATACACACGTACAACGTAAACTCATATGGAGACGTAATGTCTCGACTGTTAGTGAGAAAAAATGAGAAACTTAGAGCTCTCCAACTGTCAGCCAAAATTCAGAGTTTTCTTTTCTCTAAATCAGTAGACCGAAAATGATAAGGTGCGTGTGGTTGAAGATTTTTAATTCCAAAAAGTTGAACTTATGTTATTAATGCTATACACGTCATTATTCTTAACCCTTCGTTGACACATGTCTTTTTTCGACCAACTTTGACATACCTGCGTGGCTCACACCGGGAATAATTTTTGAACGACTGCCGTTCTTATCTAGAGCATCCAATCGTTATAAAAAAAATCATGGGTCAATTTCAAGGTTTCTAGAATGTATTGCAATAGTATTTTTAATGGAATTTTATCACAGTTTTTGTAAAAAAAAAATCTGGATTACCACATGTCGAGAAAACACGAAGACAATCTTTAAAAAATTGTAACTTTTACAAATTTTAATATTAGAAGCTAAAAATCTGCAGAATATGTAGATGTAGATAGTTTGTAAGTCGGCTTTGGAAAAAAAGGTATTTATTTTGCATATCGAAGGTACAGAGCGTCAAAATCAGCTTATGAGTTGCTCACACGCAGAGTGTCAACGAAGGGTTAATAACAGCGTTTGGATATGTACACTGTTTTCCCAATTCTAATTATGAAATATACTGGCACCGTTTTAGCCTATAATACTTGAATCACTCTGCCCATGAAATTCTTATCAACATTCAATTATTACGTAATTTTTGATGACCTGTTGTTTGCTAGCATTCATTAATCACTAAGGCATCGTCTCGATAAGGATTTATATCGACACCGTCCAAAACAAGTTATTCATTAAATCATTACCACAGTTCACCTTTCACTAATGGCTAATCTATTTAAGACTCATGATTATTATATTCCTACAGAGCTTTCAATCTTGCATTCCAGTTGCACTTAAATTCATGGAAACAGTACCGAAATACACAGACGTCTTAATAATAGTAAATCCAGACTAATAATAATAGTTAATAATAGTAGTCCTAGTAACGGACCATCAGTTTCTGACCTACCCAAGCCACAATTAATCCAGTGACCCCAGAACGAGCTAGGAAAGCTGCCAAAAGGGTTTCCAGAGTCAAAAGGTTAACTGGCGTCGTGGTATCGTGTGGTAATAGAGCTACCACTTCGTGTGGTCGCGACGATAGCGGAAAGTAAACGATAGCCGAGGGAAGAACAACAGGGAATACCACGCTCCGGAATAGTAATAGGCCGCACAAATCCGATGTTGAAAAAGCACGGTGGGGCAATTGAAAGTTCTGACTAACAAAGAAACGCTTCGAATCCAAAAATTCTGACTTTAATGAAACCGCGTATAAATGTGGACTGAGCATTCAGCTCACGTATACAAGGAGCAATTTTTTTTCTACGCGAATTCACTCCGATTTCATCCGCTTCAAAATGAATTTCCGCAGAAAAAATGGCCCCCCTGCATTCTCGAATATGATCCACACTCGCACGAAGTTTCATTAAAATCAGAATTTTCAGGTTGGGAGCCTTCCTTTGTAAATAATACAGGGTGATTCTCTCGCATCGCCTGTCAAACTGGTACCCCGTGAAGAGGTCAACCCTCCGCGGGACCAAATTTTATGGCTTTCGACCCTCAAAGGGGTTGGAGTGCCTATTACGAAGTGAGAGTTCCGCATTTCTCATCAGATCTTTGCGAAAACGACGCCAAGCGATTCCTTATGCTTCGCCGATGAAAATCATACCAAATTTCATGTAAATCGGACTATTATTAACGAAGTTAACTTGAAATGATATAAATCAATTTTTCATGGAATTTCCTTCATTATCGTCCGAATTACGTCGTCCTTGGTGTCAGTTTCATCGGCGAAGCATAAGGAATCGATTGGCGTCGTTTTCGCAAAGATCTGATGAGAAATGCGGAAGTCGAAGATTTCTCACTTCGTAATAGGGCACTCCAAGCCCTTGGGGGGTCGAAAGCCATAAAATTTGGTGAGGCCCCGCGGGGGGGCTGACCTCGCCACGGGGTACCAGGCGGCATCTCTTTGATAGGCGCTGCGAGAGAATCACCCTGTACTATATACTGCCGTTTACTATACTATACAAAATGTGTTACCTATTTGGTATAGATTGAATACTTTTCACTGCTTTTATTTTCTGGCTTCAGTTCAGACTACTTACCAAATAAAGTAAAATTCTTCTTAAAGAGATCTTCAATAAATTTGCAAGGTTTTTCGCAATTATTTCACACACAGCATGTGTGCTAATACTTATGAACGGCAATCTATCTGGTTGAGAGGTTCCGCTGGCCTTTCTTGCTAGCGGCGAGCCGTTCGTCGAGTTGCGTCCCGTTTTTAGGCCGGCTATTCCGCGTCACTTATCGTAAACAACTGTCGGTCCAGTTGTTGCTGCGCCCATCCGCAAAGGCCGCTAACGAAAAGGGACATCACGCTCGTCCAAGGAGCTGCCTCGACCACGGGAATCGGGGCACCGGGAAGTGTTTTATAACCGTTGGGTTCGTGAGATATTTTCTGGTAAAAAATAATGGCCCGCCTTGAAGGTCTTCTTAAATTTTGCGCGCTAGAACGTCTCCAGAGTTTGGGGAACCGCGAGTGATCGCAGGGCTTCCAGTCGCCTAAAGGTCGTTGCCCTGAAATTGTGAACGCGCCGTTGCTGTTTTTCGTATATAGGGTAATTACGGGAGAGATGCCGCACTATGCGCAAAATTCTCACCGTGTTCCTTTGGAATGGTACATTTTTTCCAATGATAAATATTATTAGCTACAACTTGCATTGACAAAAATTCTCCAAATTTTAATATTTGACACCCTTAAAAAATTGAAATTAAAAAATATCATTATTGGGAGAGATGCCATTCTTAATTTTCCATTTAAATTTACTATTTTTTAAGTTTTATTTAAAAAAAAATAAGGAAAGCAAAGTAAAACGAAACATATGTTTATTTTACACAGTTATAAAATACAATAAAATTGAAAAAATAAATAGGTCGGTGCAAAAGTTCGTTCGCTCACTATTCAGTGATGTTAGCTATAGGGTAATGGTTTCTTTTACTACAGCTATTTGTACTTTTGCCAGAAAAGTAGCAAAATACTTTTGACTTTAAATAAAGACTTTACTTCACTAAAACCGACTTGAATTTTGCACCGACCTAATATTTAGAATTGCTTCTCCCACATTTAATTTTCAAATCTGTAATTTAAATTAAAGAAACGTGGCAATATCAACTGAATACGACTCTCAAAACCAGAGGTGGTGCAACGATTTTGCTTCGCGTTGAAAAGTTAATGCTTGAAACGTGGTATTTAATCTAAAATCAGGGAACAGTTTAATATTTCACGCTTTCTGTCTACAGCGATCCCAATCTAGCAACCAGTGGTTCGAAAATATAGTATTCCCCTAATACTTCCCCCTACAATACACTCCCGCGTCGTCAATTTTTCCCGAAAGCATCTGTAGGTAACAGTAGAAGAAAGAATTTTCGGAAAAACTCACTGCTGGAAAACGCTGACGTGTATCTACAGCGATACGCTGGCGGAAAAATTTCAATCAGACCCGTGGCCGCGAGGAAAAAGGAGGAGCGGAAGGATTCGACAGAGGCCGTCGCACGTGCTCACAGCGTGAATTTACATTTCAATTAAGATTCCCTCTCTGCGAACGCGAAACAAGCGACGCCCGAACGAAAGGATCAAAACTCGAAAGAGAGGCCCACTCGTGCACCCACTGAAGCCTCGACTCCGTGTAATAAAGTGCCTTGGAAATCCTTTGTGTCCCGCGGTACGCATTCATTTAACTTTGATCCTGCCCTAGCAGCCCCGATATTTTCCTTCTCTTTGGCGCGCGGTTCAACACCCTTTCGTTCCTTTCTCCTCCCCCTTCGCTGCCATTTCTTTCTCTATCAACCTCCTTTCTCTCTCCCTCTCGTTCGCCCTTTCTCCGCGTTCCCCACGAATCTGGCCAGCACGCGGGGGACTCCGCTAAAAAATACAATATTTCCCTTTCATTGGAGTCCGCTGGCTGCTCTCGCCCCTTTGCACGGATCTGTAAGTTTAATTCGACACGGAAGTTGTCCGGGCCGAGTCGAAGCCACGGACTACTTGATTGCTTTGTCCTTCGGGGGTCTAATATGAATTACAAACCGTTTCTTGTCTGCCTGCTCGCTTTTTCCTTACCCGCGCCAACCCCTTCCTCGACCTGCCTTTGTCCCTCGCGTCGGAGCACTTCTTTTCGCCTCCCCGCCGCCTTGCCCTATTTCTCCTCGTTACGTACAGTTCGGAAGAGACCCGGGGGAGGGAAAAGAGCAGAGGTCGCCAAAGGGATCTCTGCTCGAAATGGATATGGGTGGTCCCTGATATTGGAAAGTGAAGTTGACGTTTCAATTTGGCCGCCGTTCACTGACTTTTAATGATAACCGTTTGCTGAATCGTTGCCGCTGCTGGACAGATTGCGTTAGGTCTTTTTTGACGTTATTGCAAGGCACTCGGGGCTTTACGCATATTTGTCAACGTCATTGGAGTTTGAACGTTGACGGTTGTCTTGAGGTCGTGGAGAGTTTTAGCTTCTTAATTAATATTCGTGGTACATAACACTTTTAAATTAAGGGCATGTCGCCCGGATAGGGCCAAGAAGAACTCACTATAATCACAAGTAGTTCTTCGAAGATACCCCAACCACGTAATGCAACTAGTACTATTCGAATTATTCGAATAAATTCAGGAACCCACAGAATCACCTAACATAATTATGAAAAAAAGATGAAAAATAGAACTATGCACAGAATCGAATTGAGCAAATGTAATTCTTCGCGAATAGGCTTGTGAAATACTATAAATGCTCACCACATTTCTTTCATTCGGAATGCTTTGTTCCCTCCTTAGAATCCGTCGTTTCAAATGCTTCAATCGTTCTGAGCAGAATTAATTAGCAGAACTGCCCGTATAATCGACATCGCGACAAAACAGGGAGCAAAGTTTCGAGAGAGGGCCACTTTACGCTTCTGTAGCGCAATTGTAATTCATAGGGTAGTCATGCAGCCTGTGCGATAAAAAAACTCCTGACGCGTTAGGACGCGCGTGCCCTTTTTACGAGTTCCACAGTGTCGCGGAAACGCGTGCGATAAATGCGTCGAAGAGATAGTCCTGCTGCTGTGGACTTGAATGGTTTTCCCAGTAGAATTTTCGCGATATCAGAATTCTTGTTCTGCAGAGTAAAATTTGTAAGCTTTTTAATGCGACTGCTTGTCTGAGTGTGTCTGAAGATTATGAATCATTCCTCGTATTTGTATGTTATAGAAATTAAAAGAAATATGTAATACATATATGAAAAAATTAGGAGTGCTGCAGACTCATATTGTAAAGCTAAATGGGCAAGTGAAAGTTGTGTATTTTTAGGGGTGCTTCGATTTTAAGGGGTATGCTATGCAATGGAATTATATAATTTTCTTTTAATTTTAATTTTCTTAATAATCTTAATTTTCTTAAGCAAAAATATATCTTTTTTATATCGACGTTTGTAGCTTCTTTCTTGACTGATATATCGATGTGATTCGTCGTTCTTACAGTAGGTATTTTATGGCAGAATGTTGAACGAACTGTCACTCAGTTATTCGGGTCTTCTGGTAATATAATTGGAAAATATTAAAACGTTATGAATTCATTATTTAAAAAGAACGAAGAGTAGGTTTGAGGAAATGAAACTTGAAACAATAATCGTAATTCAATAATAATATGCAGTAACATTAATTACAGTTAATTAGGACTGTGGCAGTGGCAAATAACATGATAATATAATATTCGTACGGATTTGAATATGTATCACGATGTATAATATGTAAATGTTATTATTCATAATACATAAATGTATTGAAATAAATATTCATAATAAATAATATGCAAATGTGTTACTATTATCGCTCTCGGTGTAGACACGCGTTTTAAATTTTATGAGAATTTTAAGAATGTTTTACTGACGCTGCTTCTACACTTTCGGCGATAATTAACTGAACAAATCTTGTACTTGAAAATCGAACACAAAATTGTTTCTGTCACGCTTAATTCTGAAATGTGCAATTTAAATTAAAGGAATGTCACGATATCCATTCAATCGGACCCTCAAACCAAAATTAGTTTTATCTTAAAATGTGGTATTCAATCTAAGAAACAGAAAATAGTTTAATTGTTTAAAATAAGTAATCAAATACATAAACCCTCCTGCTTACCTAATATAAATCAATATAACTATATTATGCAACAATAAGATATACATATGTATCTCTATTTCTTCGAAATTCTATCACAAATGCCACAATACAAAACAAATATATGAGCAAACAAAAATTAGAAAAATTTTGCATCTTTCGTGTTTCATACGTAAGGAATCAACATGAAAAGTATGAATTTAAAATCAATTAACTATCACATCAACTATCCGCAATTTATTGACTCGCAAATTCGGGAAAACATTTATCAGTTAATAAAACGAAACTCAGAACTACAAAAGTGTGTCTCTCATTCTCGTATAACATCGCCAGTTTGCACAAATCTATTCGAACGAGGACTGTGTGCAGGCTTTTGCCAAAATTGTCACAATTCTAGGGATCCTATTTCTGGTCTTCACTCACGAAGACAGTTTCGTGTGTCTAATTTACTTAAATGGGTTGCAGCTTCCCGTAACCAGACGAAACCTGATCGTGATGCTCGAATGGTGCGTAATAATAAGGAACGCAATTACAGGTTCACCATTAAATACGATCGACTACTGAACAGGGGGAATCTGATCAGAGAGGAGCAGTGATTACGACTCAGCAAGAGAAGACCCATTGAGGAGATTAAAAGGCACTTCGAGCTAGGCAACAAATTGCTGACCTCGTACACGCATGCAAATAGTCAGGAATTTTCCTCATAATTTCCGTGGAAAGTGAAATAACGTCGAGTTATCACAGTAATTTTCGTTGGTTTTAGATATTTTTATCAAGAAGTTTATCAACTTTTAAAAAGATCTTTGCTTTTAAATTCCTGCTACTTAGCAATTTTATAATTTTCCACGAAAAACTTACAAACTGCTGCGAGTTATTTCCATTTTTAGAACGAAAGCTTTTCCCTCTTAATAATATAATGTAAAATATACAGGCATGATAGGTAACACTGATCTTACGGTAGTGAAATTATATGTATTTTAAGTATAACACAAATGTTCTCATAAAATATACATTAAAAAATATATTCAACCTTTTCTCTACTCAAAATATTTATCAATATTCACTACTAATTTCCTCGTACTCTATAATTTACATCCCATTAGACATTTGTTATTAACTACAACGACGCATATTATGATAATTTATACAGTACAAAATTATATCTGCCCTCAAGTCAACAAATGACTTTTGCATCCACTAAAATTAACATCGCATTTGACAATACATCAAGTCGTGAACAAATTAATAGGCAAAATATTTTTAACTTCAATTTTCATCGATTTTGCTCCGTACATTTACATTTTAATTACATTAATTACTTACTGTTAACGGAGGGATACAATCAACTGTTTTATAAAGAGAACGTGGACGCTAATGAACATACTGATTTTACCTTATACTGCATCGGACTCTTGTGGAAATATAAAAATTCCCTCGCATGTATTGCGGAACAAATAAACTGCACGCGAAATTCCAGCGCTGTGCGTTAACGCGGAATCCAGCAGCATTTCCGTTCGTCGGAGTTATCCATGCGTGGCAATCCTATCATCGGCTAGACCATAGCTTCAATGCTTATGGCATTTAATCTGAAATACCTTTCCTATGATGGTTGTTTGCTGATTCCGTAAATCAAAGGCTAATCGCGTGGCCCCACATGCGATACGCCTCCATTGCGGAAAGGTAAGCAGCTACCAAATGTGGGAATAAATGCAAATAGGCAGATAACGATGCGTTAATTACCTTTCGATGCTTCGTTTTTGTGCACTGAAATTAATCCACGCAAATAGCGGGATTTTCTTTATGTAAATTATTATAATTCCATTCTATGTGGGATGCAGCTTCAGGGGTTGTATTATACGTAGTATTATATTTAGCGCATATTAGATAGGTAATATATTACTTCTAAGCACAATAATTTACAGATATTTGTTTTGCCAGTATTTTTTTTTGCAAATACTGGTGTATTCTTTGAAATATTTGACTAACTAAATACGTCAATGTTCATTAGTATCTGCTTCATAAGCTGTGTTCACTAATTGCAATTAGTGAACACAGGATAAATTTGTTAGGTAGAAATATATCGCAAACAAATTTGTATTTACTTAAACATAAGTTTTGTAATAGGTGAACTTAACTTCCTCGAAATTACTCACCTTATTTTTTCAGTTGTCTTACCGTTTTCCATTCTTCTTAAAGGACCTTGATTCTTGAAGAATCAGTACAAGCCCCTGGCATGTTTGATTAATCAAATCAATTGCAATCTAAGTGGTCTCGGTCCACAAGAGTTAGGTCTCTGGGTTTGGCATACTATTTTCATTATTTTGGTTTTGTATCTGTACCACCTTTATGTACTTTATGCCTCTGTACTATATTCACGTACTACATTGTATAATTCTTTCTCTAATCTGAGCTTCATTGCTCAGTATATATTATCAAAGGGCTTCCGTTCAAATAAATAAATACTTCTGGTACCACAAATTGCTTAGAAATCCCCCAATTCAATCTCCAAACCTAGCAAAAGTAATTGTGTCACTCATGTAACCTCCCCACCAAAGAATTTTTTAATCACCATACAAAAGAGTCACCCACTGTGTCTAAAATCCAAAATATAGTAGGTACTCTCATTGCACGCTAGCTATCAAATTAAAGCAAAACCACGAATTCCACAGAACCATTCCAGCAACTCCAATGGCATTTCTCAATCTCGTCATTCTTCCAAAAACATGCAACGACTCCGCCCCGTTACAATATTCAGCGTTACATCGAGTAATTAGAAGAATATTTGCAAAATTTCATCCAGCTTCTTCGTCCACGGGGCATAATTAATTATTAATTCCAGCGCGGCGAAGCAACCTGCAAGGTACACGGCGCGCATAACTGGCCCAATATCATTCGGGCGGGGAAGATTTATTTTCCAAGCGCACATAAACGTAAATTTCTCTCTAAATGAAAATTGCCATCACTTATCAAGCCGCTCGCGCGGGCGTAGCCATTATGGCACCCTTGGCCCCATCAAACGTCTGCATCTTCATTCAACGCACGTCTGCCTACCTGCCAACCGAAGTGGTTTATCTAAACGTACGCGCAGAATGTGCCGCGAAACTTTTTCAGCAATGAAATAGCAACGTGCTCGGACCAAGGTAATTGTCTCGGTGCGTTCCAGTACGAAGACACTGTATTCTCGTCCCGGGGCGAAGCAAGCAGCGAGCCACTAGCTGTTCGCGTCTCGTTTCCATCCTCCTTTCTTTTTTCTATCCTTTCGGTAACAGTGCTTTTAATGCGCTTGGCTTTTCGTTCTTCTCGTAGGAAAATATTTAGTCTCTTTGCACGGATGAAAGTAAGGCAAATATAACAGAACAGATTGGGTATTGCCTCCGTACATTCCGCAAGCGGGCCTTCGTATTTTCGCTTGCAGCGAAACAAGCCGCGAGGTGCTCGTCGCTGGCGTTTCGTTTCGAGCATTCTTTTGGTAACAATGCTTTTAAACATTTAGCTTCCTCCTCATTGGCGGGAGCACGCTGCTTCCGAACATTCCAGCGTGAAAAAGCGGCGTTTTCGCGTAGAATGGACCGAGGTAAACGGTGTTTACCGCCTACATTCTGTTTCCACGAATTTTTCACGGGGTGCTATAAATTGCCTTCTGGGGTACAGACCGCGCAAGTTATTCGGTTAACGGATTGTTTAAGTTCACATTGAGGGCCAGCACTTTGAACGAATTTAATTTCCTTTTCCTCCACGTGTCGCGCACGAGTTTTGAGGAATGCCTGATCTCCCATTCTTCGTAACAAGTGATAACTTAATAGCAAGTAATAATTAGACGTAGGAAACGGAAGGAAATATCAATTTGCTCCAAGGAGTATGAAGTTAGATGATCCCTGGAAAGATGGTTTAAAATGTGTCACACTGCAGTCGAATTCTAGCTGAGTTTTCACACTTTTAAAGGTTCAAATCTGTTCTCGATATTCTCTGAAGATTTATACGCTTATCTGCATTAACTTTGGAGATATACTATTTTTAATAGGATATTCGAAAATATCGTGTTGTCAAGGTATTTAACCCTCGAACAACTGTATTGAAAGTCGAATATATGGAATTCATTTTGGGCGATATCTTTATTCGTACTCAGAATGTGACTCTATGCTAAAATTTCACCTACTTGCAATCTACAATTTTTAGTTTCTTAAGGAGAATTGTGCCTTGTTGGGTCGAAAAATAGGTAATTCTTTGGGAACTTTTTGTACAAAAATGACGCGACAAATTATTTTGAGGTTTGGCAGGCTGTTTTAGTGTATCTTGAACTATTGTTCTGAATTTTTGTGTGACGGTGAAAACAAAAACATGGCAGATACAGAGAGAGCGTTGAAAACTAATCGGGTAGCCGTGGCGTTGACGAAAAGTACTGTAAGGGTTATTCGAAACCCAAAAAGGAAAAGAGATTCTAGAACTATATGAATGTGGCTGTGGGTGGAAGTGATAAGAAGAAACATAATTATATGATATATGGAGTTAAATACCGCCAAGTTTCGATTTCATTTTTAAGAAGGAAGACTAATTGTCATATGAGTTTCGCCAAAATGACAATCAGCTACCTTATTAATTATATTCGCCAACCACTCTGCACGAAATATCGAAACCTTGAAGCAGGAACTACCGTCGAAGCACGTATTGTTCAAGCGATGTGTTCGTGGTTCATCTCACGTCACGAGCTAAATTAACACCACTGGCGAAAGTTGTGTTACGTCCCTGTGGTCGATTAGCTTCGTTCACGCTGGATAGTCGAAACATCTTGTAAGACGAATAATTGAGGCGGCGAGTAGGACAATAGGGACACTGACGGTACAGTAAGGGACTGATTAAATTTCGGGGTTATTAAGCCACTTATAGGGACTATTACTGCGCGGAAAGAAGGCCTCTGGCAGGCGGTGCAGTTCGCCGCTGTGACGATTGG
The DNA here is from genome assembly GCF_050908995.1 of Andrena cerasifolii. NCBI lineage: Eukaryota > Metazoa > Arthropoda > Insecta > Hymenoptera > Andrenidae > Andrena > Andrena cerasifolii. The sequence goes on along the minus strand of NC_135124.1, from coordinate 7,831,225 downwards.
TTTTTGTCACCTAATTGGGCCGACTCTTAAAAACGAGGCACACTTATTTTTGTTATAGGCGGAGCCGGCCACATCCACTTACCGTCAAGGACCCAGTTCCTGATCTAAGTGATATTAAGTATAGTAACTACCGCGGGTTTTTAAACGCGTAAAGGAAAAACTTAAACAAATTTAAAAGATTTTTTGTTAATTCAGTAAATCTATGTTTTATCTTTAATTGGGTACTAAAAAAAGGGCACACATAATAATAATTATTTTATAATTTAACTTTGAAAGTGAAAAATGCGAAGGGAGCAGTTTCTGATCAGCTTCACACGTTTTACTATGAGCTATCAAATTTTGCGTATAAATTTCAAAACACTTCATAATTATTTAGTAATTTGTTAGAATAAATATGTATCATAATAAGCTTATTATTTGCTTTATTTTCCTAAACTGATCAGGAATTGGGTTCTGATCAGGAACTGGGTCCTTGACGGTACTACTATGCAAACAGATAGGGGTTGAAGCGGAGCTAGCGGCGGACTGTACCGCCTGCCAGGGACCTTCTATCCGTGCAGTAATAGTACCTTATATTCTCCCTAGAATTTATTCCTTTAACATATTCATGAAGAAGTTGGAGCCTCGTCACACGAGACACTTCTATACTATATTGATGAATAATCACTGTACATAAACATTTCCTACATAACTACGTTTTACTTATATATTCATTTATAAACAGGATAGAGCCCCGCGAATCACAACATGAACAATATGCAATCTAATAAGATTACAGTTAGATCAGTGACAAAGTAGGGAGGAAATGTAATTAGAATAGGATCGTTGAAAATTAGAAATCAGAAATGCCCTAGAAACATATCTTAAGACAACCGACTCGCCACGTTGATATATTTCACTTTCCTCTCACCTAAAACCAGACTCACAACCCTGTACCCTTATAATTCCAAAGGAAAATAGTTAAATCGCTCGCGAAAGCACCCAATCATCCCAGGGTCTGTTCAGAGGTGACCGTGTGCTGCCTATTAGTCGCAAGAAAAATTCAATCTAGCAAAGAGCCCCGGCACAAGCGAACTTTCCAAAGTTAAACTGAGCTCGCGTGGAGTCCGAAGAAGCACCGCTAGCAAGCCCGCTGAGGATTGCTGCGAGACGGATTACGCTGGGATCGCGTTTGCTGATGCCTATGCAATCCGTGGAAGTGGATCCAGCGATGGTCGGTGGCCCCATCGGAGAATCACGGTGTCTGATCGCGGTGTGCAAACTCGGGACAGAAATACGACAGTCGAAGGGACCGCGGTGTGTGCTGAGTCACGATTATCAGAGCTACCGAGTTCCCGAGTGGACCAGCTCAGCAGCAACTGGGCTTCGTCCCTAAGCCCTCGCACGCCTCTGACAGGGCAACGGTTCCACGTTCTTCAAGGCAACGACTGTCCGATGCGCCGGACATGAATTACACGAGTCTCAGGCAACTGTGTGAACGTTGGTCTGCTTTTTGAGGAAGGAAATAAGGACGCGTAATATCAGGTCCGCAATGTTTTGGCAGTTTTATTTATGGGATGCTGTCGGTTGCTTGGGATTAATGACCAGGCTTAATTTCTGTATCTTCGTGGGACGTGAAACGTTTCTGTATGGAGTTTCATACGTCGACTGTGTTAATTGAAGATGCACAGGTGTGGCGGTTGATTAATATCAGATTAGAGATGGGACGACAGCTGAACAAAGTTTGGGCTGATTCTGAAATCTGGGAGATTTTAGGAGATGCTGTATTTGATATGGTGAAGTGTGGGTTGAAGAGGAAGCACTGTCTTCTGTTCCACGGAGTTGGATAATTATTTGGGGGGAAAGATTAGTGGCCCCACATCAGTGACTCGTGAAAAAGCTGATGTCGTTTTAAAATTAGGGCCCCTGGTACCGTCATTTGTGGGAAGCCAGAGTTCTTAAGCTGATGGTCTACAATTTTCAACTAAAACGTTTCTTTTAGAGCATCGATAATCATCTGCGTTTACAGTCGATTACGAATGAGCATTTGGTATTTGTTTTCTTTAGGCTTTCTCCTCGGTAACAGCAAAAGGAGATGAACTTTACTGTAGCGACACGTGGGATACAAATTTATTTGCAACAGAGAATTTCAGGAATTAATTTCTACCCTGAAGTACGATAGGAATATTTAGAGTGATCATAGCATAAAGCCCATCCTCATTAGAGGTCTTTTACAAATGAATGTTACCGTTTTCGGGGCACACAATGATGCAAATAAATGAACAGAGCTGTTTTTCGTAGCATAGCTTTTTAATCTGGAAAGTATGATTTGCAGCCAGCATCTACGAATGCATCCTGGTATTTAGAACATATTATGTACTAGTACATACCCAAGCCATTTATTAAAGTGCCCTTTTCTGACTCGAAAAACTGGAAAGCGCAGAGTAAAGTCTGGACTTATATGTTTTGTAAAAATGTGGAGACACTAAGGTTTTTACGACTGTATGTCTAGTAAATTCATCATCATAATTTTTCATAAAACTGTTCTGGAAGAATGAATACAGTTTCTCTTCCAAGAGGTAGCACTGATGTTATGAAAAGTAAGGCCCTTTCATTTGCAGTGGTAAACTCGCATCCCTCGAGTCCCCAAAAGGTAAACAGTGTCGAGCAGAAACCATAAGGTTTTTCATTAAACTGGCCTGTGATAGGATACGAGTTCTTTGCTCAGTCGTGTCTTGACTTTCGTAGTAGGCGCGTCGTTGCGTTCCTTCGGTGTCGGACCAAGTGATATTTAAAAATCTAAACTCAAAAAGACATTGAGAATAACTCGAATTGAATTCACGATTACCGCCGCTTGAGTTACATTCAACTTAATAATATTTCATATTATGATGCTCCCTTATTTCTTAATTTCTTCCACGTTCAAGTATTTCTCTTCATAACTGTCTAAGAATACTGTCTGTAGAATGCAAAGTATTTTTATAAAATATTTTTAATAGCAGCTTGCTTCGCTAAATTCTTTGTTCCAGCAGGTAACTTTACGCAAATTGTTTACCGAATGAAAACGATTTAATATCACAAGAAGAACTAATCTGTGTATGAAACTCGAGCTGAAGTTAAGGATAACCATTTCATTTAAAATTAGTTGATAAATCACTTTACCAATTTCTAACAGGGTAGCAGATCCATATCTATTTACTATGTAGGTTAATAAATCCACAAACTACTTAGCACTGACGTTATTCGCCCCTCGAATTATTATTTCAGACTTCACTTCGTGACATTTCGAATTGTCTCTTGCACGCCAAAATTTAGATCTATCTGATATGCATGCACCTTGCCACATGCCGATATCGACAAAACTTCCATCTAACCATCAGACATTAATTGAAAACTTATAAATAGCGCAAAGGGAACTCCGCGATAAATCTATCTTTACAGAACATTTGACTGCTTCTTACAACCAAAAAGTGTGAGCATAGATAACTACTCCCAGCAACATTGATACTCTCCATGAAATCCATTTGTAGTAAAAATCTATCGAACCCCGAATCCAAATTTTCAGTCCGCTCAAACCGATTCACATAACAATCTCAACATCTGCACCTTCACAAATGCATACATTTACCTCTGACAAGAGTCTCTCATCACCTGTCACACAGAATGATCGATATTCCTCTAACAACACCCCCGATGTACCACTCTGATCCACGACAATATCGAATTATTACCCTTTTTATCGCACAATCCCGTCGCCTATCGTTCGATCGAAGAATTACGTGTCACGAGTAACAGGCTCGCGCCGTCACGCTATGGGGGCGCGAAACTCGACGCTTCCTTTAATCAGGGCCCCGAAAGGGGTCATCGATTTTTCATATTTCCCTGGGAAACACGCTACGTAGGCGTGTCTCTCTGTCGAAACACCGTCAGAATCAGGCCTCTCCTTTAAACCGAGGGAGCTCGTGAAGGGAACTGGCTTAATCACTTTGCCGTTTGTCGCCCTCGTTTAACCCCCCCCCCCCCCGCGCGAGAGGGATGTACAGCTTTTTCGATGACACGTCGTGCACGAGCTTTTTAACAGGATGTCACGCGTGTACCCACTCCACGTTGTAACAGCTGTTACGTGCATTCATCATTCCGCTCGATGTCCCTCGGTATTATCCGCCTCCCTTGGAGCGTTTGCAAAACAGCCAGCCCTCCTCCCCGCCCCTACCCCTTGGAACAGATTCCAGGCTGGATAGCCACCCTCTTGCTGTTTTTCATCAGGGGGGGAAATAACGGGATCGCTGGGCTCGCGTGAACCACCTCTCGCGAATATTACGGATTACGAGGCTGCCGCGCAATTCATTACCCCGTTCACTTCTTTTTCCCTCCCAATTGAAATACACACGGAGGGACGTTAATTAACGGCGCGTAATAATCGCTAAAGCGTTCTCGTTCCGACGGGAAAGCCATTCTGATTGCTAGCAGCGCTCCTTTACTGTTCCTGTTGTGACATTTATTTGCGCACGATGGGATTTTTAGAGGGTGGCATGGGTGTCCCATACGACTGGCACGGGGTGGGACTTGGGAACGGTTGGAGATACAGAAGGAGCGTTAGGTGCTCTGTTTTAGGGCGTTCATTGATGCAGTTGGTCGTTCTCTGTGAGGTAGTGTTCGGATATTTGTGCGAGAAGGGTTTTGGTTTGAAATATGTTTCGATTTTAAATTTAAGAGGCTCAGGCGCACGGTATAATAATAGAAGTTCGCGGGAGAACCATTTTTAGGGAAAATAATTTTCCCAGGAAATTTGATTCTACAAAAAATAACAAATCTATTTAGATTAGGGCTGGGACTATTCGAGTAATTTAATATTCGAATATTTTACAAGTATTCGAATGCTACGAATAAACTTCGAATATTTGAGTATTGGAATGTTATTATTCGAATAGTATGGTGTGAAGTGGGTCAAAATTAGCGTATGAGATTTCACCCTGACAAATGAACCTAAAGAACTTGATTTAAAATTCACACCATTCTATTCGAATACTTAAATATTCGAATTATATTCGTCAATAATTGAGCAACTGAAGTATTCGAATATTCGAATACCGAGAAATTCGACAAATAGTCCCAGCCCTAATTTAGATGTGGCATGTGCCTCTTTTCCCTTGAGCCTCTCATTTTTAGAACGGTGCAGTAGGATTAGGTAGTTTAATATCTTTGGACTTTTTGTTATGGGGGTTTTTAAGCAATTTATAGTATTGAGTTGAATTGGTGTTCAAGACATTCTAGAGAATCTGATGTTTTGATTAACTTGCATGGTTTGTTTGGAGAAAATTATATATCAGAACTTTTTCAGTGTTTTCCGCCCTTAAAATAATATTTTTTCTTAAACAAACACCCCAATACTTCCCACTACAAAATGATAAACTGCATCGACAAGTATACCGAAGAATATAGAATTATCTTTTTGTTAGACAATAACCGTAGCTTCCCCCTTCCTTGGGCGTCGGTTCTTTCAAAGCAAAATTTATCCCGCCTCGCTAACAAATCAGCCCCAGTTACAGCTACCCTTCGCTCCTAATTATCCTCGAAGAGTGCCCAAATTCTGACAACGCGTTCCTCAAACGGTCCTAAGGTGTTCACTCGAAATTAACACAGATTCGAGGTAGCCGCGTGGCGACGTCAGGAGACGTCGGGGTAATATAACTTTTGCTCGTAAATGAAGAAGAGAGGAGGGGGGGGGGGAGAGACAGAGAGAGATATTCGGGGGCAAATCAGTTGGGTTCTCGCAACGGTAAGCCGGCAGAATCTATCTAATTTAGGGTCATATTGGAGGGTAGCACAGGAAGATATACCGGTGGAGCGCGGGGGAGGATTTGGCCCGAGGACGAAACCACTAATCCTTGCGTGGTAATCGACGATTTCCGTCTCTAAATTGTCCTGCCTCCGCAGGGCCACGCGGGGCCCTTCGAAATTAACCTTAAAGCGAACAACACCTTTGTTCCCGCAGTAGTAGCTGCGCCACAATTTATTTATTTAGTAGAGTTTGTTCGGGAGAACCCTTTTATACAAAAGTAATACATTTTCAATATATAGTACAGAGTTATGGCAGTGATTAAATATTTTCCGCGACTCTGGCTTAAAAGGAAAAATTAAGTTCGCTGTGTTTATTAGTGGGAGTCTGTTTAAACAAAGGAAAGTGTCTAACATATTTTTCCCGTGCGTTTCAATTAATCGAGACAAAATGTTGAGGACCATTCTCCTGCCCATTTAATAAGTCATACAGAAATAACAAGTTAGTCGTTATTCTCTTGTCTTTTAATGGATCGATTGCGAGCAATCTCAGGATCAGTTTATAACCACGATCTTCTTTTATACCTCGGTACCTATTTAGTCTATAGACGGTCCAATAATCGCGTTTATATCAATTATTCGAATTAAACAAAGTAATATTTCCGTACGAAGAATGCATGAGAATTTTTAGTATCTAAAAGTAACACAAGTAGTAACTAAAAACATTACTTAACAGTAAGATTATTATTTTAGAAGAAGACTACAAAATATTGCAATTTTCTGGAAAAAAGTAGCGGAAATTTAAGTTATTTTTAAATTTGAAGAAATCAAGAATAATTTCTATATCAAACACACCTTTTGAGCTACTAAAATATACTCCTTACTTAACACAATTTGAGTAACAAAATATCCAGAAAAGTTATTTCATTGCATAGTAGTTAAAATTGAATTTTAAATTAAACAAATTTCTAGATTTATCAGAATTCAACCGAATGATGTAATTTTTGGAAGTAAATCGTAGATTGTTCGATGCTTACAACATAATTCTACTAGAGTAACCATCTGTCTCAGCATAGTATTGCCAGTGTTGTTGACGTAGCGATTATTTATTATAGCATCAAAAAGTGGCCATGTCTCTGGAGAAGCGACAGTTTAGTAATTCATGTGACATCGCGACTATCTTGAGACATCTAACGCTAATGAAACGCCCTGGGCTAATAGGAAATTGTGCCTCGGTAAACATTAATAAACTCGCACACGCGCCACGTTTGCCAACGTATCAAAGCGCAGCCGAATGTGTACAGGGTATCTAGTCTGAGAACTTCGATCCATTAAGGACAGTCATCGAAGAGGCAGAAAAAACCCCTGCTTTTATCGCCGCGTTTCTACTGCCCTAACAATTTCGTCGTATTTTATTAAACGCTTGGAATTGCATACGTGAAATCGATATTTATCGAATTCAAGTTACTGAAAGGAAACAGCATTTTCTAAGAATTATCCGAGGGAAATGGAATTTATAGGGCTGTTGAAACGAAACAGAATTTATGCGATTTAAGTTGTTCAAAGGGGTTGGAACGGGAGTAAAAACTGCTCAGAGAAAATGCAATTTATGCGAGTCGAGTTATTATAAATTCCAGTAATATCTATAACTTCGAATTTAAACAGACGCAAACCATTTTTAGTTATTTATTCTCCGCATTTGCAGACGTACATAAAACTCCCACTGTTTGGATAGGATGGTCTTTTACTCCTCTCGTTATTTCAATAATTTTTTATCTATATAATGCGCAACTCTGCCCTTCACTCTCCAAACAAAACTCGTCTTTGATCCTCAGCATTCCCATCACCGATCGTACAGTTGCATCATAACTACGATGAAAAGAGAAAGAAAATTACAAGGGAATCTTTCATTCGATAGCTTTATTAATACATGCACTCGCGACCAACCGCGAATCCTCTTACGCAAAGATTACGTCTGGACGAATTTAAGGCAGCAACTAATCGGATAATACTTGGCGGCGGTTTTAAGAAGATTAACGCTGCAGGATATATATGTGCCATTCGGGAAATTCTCCTTTATTTATGCCTGTTACAGTGCTCAAGCCGCGCCGTCAAGGCGTGCGAATAATTCTGGCGAGCAAATTCGGGCCAGGCGGGTGATGCATACTTTATTCGATAACTTCGTAACACCCCCGCGATACAAACGGTTCCCAGCGTAAATCCAGTGCTTTTGCTTCCCCCGGTGCTTCCGTCGGAACAAATTTTAAGGCGGCAACTAATCGCGTAATACTTGGCTTAGTTTTAAGGAGATTAATGCCTCGGGGTTGTGCGCCCTCTGCTTCTGCTTCTCGCGCCTTCGTTGTCCCGCGAGGGGCGCACGTTAAGTGCCCGAGTTTGACGAAATTTCGCGAGTTTCTGGATCCCCCAAAAGTAGGCGATGTGTGTTTCTTTAGGTATCTGTCACCAAGATTCACCTACGTTTTGGATAGAATTTTGTATGCAGTTAGTCTATGCTATTTATATTAATGCGTTAAATGCATGCAGCAGTGCACTTAAAATTTTGCGAGAAAATTCAGGTCAAAGTTTTTTCTCTTTCAAATCTTGCAGGTATGTAGATTAATACATGGAAAGAAATTAATTAGAGGAATTATAAAAAATAAGTACAAATGTGTGTATAATATGTGGAAGCACTATGTGTATTATAGTTGACTTGTCACTGCAAGTGAATTATATTATTACGGGTTTGTGCTTACGTGCGAGTGCATATATCGAATATTTACCCATCCTATTTTTCAGTATTATGATCTATAGAATACTGGGTGAGTAATTTTTTACCCTTATTCTGGTCAAGCGCGCGAGTTTCATGACCATTTTTCAAAATTTTTTATGGGCAATCAAAGTAAATGTAGCACACAAAGTTTTTCCTAATATGAAGACATGAAGATTGTGCCATTGTATGCTGCCATGATTCTGCCCTTCGTGGGCATCTAAAAAAAATTTTTCACGACAAAAAAATTTGTAAATATAGTTAAAAGGACGAATAAGATTTTAGGAGAAACTTGGTGCACGATACTTACTTCGATTGCCCATAAAAAATTCTGAAAAATGGTCACGAAACTCGCGCGCTAGACCAGAATACCCCCTTAAGTTTAAGTGATTGAACTGACTTACAGCTGTTCCATATACTTGCAAAATTTCATCAAAATCAATGTCACATTTTACTGTTAATGGTTAATTTTTCATTTCACCTCTTAATCATACTCTCTTCTGCCACCCACACAATTGAAATTTGAATTCTCCATCCTGTTTCGGAGAAAATGGAAAGCACATGCACACTCGTATCGCAATCAGACTCGTGTGCGGACTAAAAAGGTTCCAAAAGCAGATTAGAATTATCAAACCACCTCGAACCTGCTTCGTAATTCAGCTCTGTGCTTTCCCTTCCGCCCTCTTCCTACTTTTCCATTACTCCTCTCTTTTTCACCTTTTTATTTATTCGTTTCCCGGCGCACGATAAAGTCTCACGTAATTCTACACCGAGAGCGAATCAATCCGTTTCGAACGTTACATCGCTGGTTACGGAATAATAACAGTGCTCTCGCTTGTTCGTTATCTCGGCGGGTTTAATGCAACCTGCCATGAGAACGAACGAATCCCCGTAACGCTGATAAAACGGGGTCGACGTGTTACTTTTAAGCGAACGAGCCCATTTATCTCTTCGCCTGAGCCACCACAGCCCCGAGAACTACTTTATTCCTGGCGATGGTGCCTGAACCGCGATTCCGATCTCGATGCTTTATCCGCGAGATCTGCTTGAACGTTAGTTTGTTGCTTGTGAAGAAAAAAAGGATCCTAAGTATTTCGGGGTCGAACGGTGCTTGCTGCATGGGAAAGGAAAAAATATGCTTGTCAAGCAGATTGTTCGTGGTATGTACCTACATACATACTGTTGTAGAGTGGAATTCATTCATCGATACATGGGTACAAATTAAATTTTCTATTGAACGGCTGATGTACCAACTGAGTACTGTTGCAAAAAGGAGGCAGCTCCGTTATTTTCGGAAACTGAGTTATAGTAACATCGATGTGAATATGTATATTTTAAGTGGATAAAATACTTTAAACATGTGTCTAAAAATATTTTTTTAACACTGTTTTTATGAGTTTTCTAAAAGTTACTGTATTTCAAACTGCCCCCTTCTTGCAGCAGAGTCTTCGATGGAGATGCTTGGATGGTGGACAGGTTCGTTTTCTGAATTATTTGCGAATATTCTGAAATGATATTTATATTAACCAATTCGATGCGATAGAATTAGGTCGCGATGGGCTAGGTCCACGTATAATGTCACAGGTGAAAACTATATTCCTGAATTGTTGTATTTTAAGAATATCTTCGATCCTATGCCAACTGATAGACAAAGCTGATTTTGACGCTCTGTACCTTCTATATGCAAAATAAATACCTTTTTTTCCAAAACCGACTTACAAACTATTTTCTTTCTGAAAATATTATATCCGAACAACAACTCTGTAGATTTTTAGCATCTAATATTGAAAGTTGTAAAAGTTACAATTTTTTGAAGATTTTCTTCGCGTTTTCTCGACATATGGGAATCTAGATTTTTTTTTGCGAAAACTGTGATAAAATGTGAATAAAAAGACTACTGGAATACATTCTAGAGACCTTGAAATTGACTCATGATTTTTTTCAGAACAATTGTTTTCTTTAGATAAGAATGGCAGTCGTGAAAAAATTGTTCTGGGTGTGGGCCACCAAAGTATGTAAAAGTTGATCAAATAAAACTTACCAAAAGGTATGCGTTTATTTGAAATTCCACACTTTTCCTTTCCCACGTGCCTAAATAGGTATGCACAAGTTCACGATTTCGATCTCCTACCGCGGGTCAGCCTAAAACCATGCCACCGAAAGCTCTTTATTCCATTCAGAAGATATATTTGTGAAGGGTCCCAAGAATTAATGAGCAGTCCGCTCGAAAGCGTGCTACAAACAAAAGAGGAGAAGCAAACAGCGAGCAGCTACGTTTAAAAGAATCTGCAACAGACGCGTCCAAGCAGCCCGAGTTTCCTAAACCCCAGTGCACACAGCGTGCAATCTCATTTGCAACCCACCACTCGACGATAAACTCGAAAGCGAGCCTTCGCGATCAATTTCAACGAGGGGGGGTTACGCTCCGGCGAGAAAAAAAAGATTCCATAAATTCCCCTAAGGGGTCTCCGTGAATTTCCACTTGAACACACCGTCGAGTCGTCGTTAAGCCATCGAAGTTCGCGCTCGGGGCCGGGGAGGCTGATCAGGGGTCTGCGGTGAAAAAGAAGGAAACGGTGCTCGAGAAAACGAATTGCCAAGGTGGTCATCGACGAGGTCAGGTCCGACGGGGTCGTTATGGACGTATGGACTCGGTAACCCGACGATTTTCACCGACGAAGATGGCGACGCGGTTGCCACGACACCGTCGACGCTCGCAGACTTGGAATGGCTCGTTGAAAACGTGGCCTGCGGAAGCTCGTTCCCTGTTCTTTAACCTTCTCCTGTGATCTACCGAAGCAGACACTGGAAAGATGTTCTTTCAAATTTAATCCACCATACCGTTGAATGGCCGGGTTTGTGCTAGAATTCTGCCAGTCATTACGTATCTATTCGATAAGGGTTTCGTTCCATTCTAAGGTTTAAATTTATACGCAGTGTGAATTATTAGGTCGGTGCAGAAGCTCGTTCCTATTATTGAGCCGAAGCCTTTATTAAAAGTAGAAATATATTACATGTGTTTTTAATCAAAGTATTTTCCTGGGGGATTTATAACCTTTGACCACTTTTCTGGTAAAAGTACAAATAGCGGTAGCGAAAAAAGTTATTCCCGTACACTTAACGTCACCTAACAGTGGGCGAACGAATTTTTGCACTGACCTAATACTTGTATTACTAAGGGCTACGGTCACCTTCTTCTCAAACAGATAATTTGTAGACTTAGGACACTGCAGTTTAATTCAAATTCAATTAGGTCAAAATTAAAGGAACACTATAATTTCGCGAAAATTTTGGTCATTTTCAAATGGCTGTATCTCTGCGAAAAATGGTTGCAAAAAATATTTAAAACCAGCATTTTAACGCTTGAAGTTTCTAGTTTTTCAACCAGAGACTCAAATTTTGTTTCATCCATTATGATACAGTTTCATCAGGAGGAAGCGCAGGAAACGAAGTTTCAGAAATTTTTGCCCAGTTTGAAAGTATGCACGAGCCAAAAAATTGTTTGCGGGCACCAAAATTTTCGGATAATTATGGTGTTCCTTTAATTTTGACGCGGAGTGTATATACGCGAGATTAAAATATTCAGAACTGTATAATACAAAGCAGTGAGTAGCTGCGTGATGAGTACAATATTCGAGAAAAAAGTTGCTAGCGTCACAATAAATCAATAGTTTTATCCCGCCTTTGCTCCTTTAATCTCTTCAAACTCTGAAGACGATTGCATCGGTATCCAACAATTGCTCTCTTGCCAACATCGCTCGGGCACTTTATATGCAGAAAGCTTCTGCTGCCAGCTTACTCTTTAAAAGATCATGCCACGTACCTACTCTTTCATTATCTTGAAACCTTCAACTGGTCAAGTTTTATGCCTGGCCTCTTTCTAAATTTCCCGCCTGCAAGGGAATGAATTATCACGAGTGCACTTTCATCACGGGAAATGCGTCGCTTCGCCCTGCCCGTGGAAGCAGGAAAAAGTTGGTAACCAGACGCGAAATAAGGTAGGAGGTGCAGCTCGCGTTCCTCTGAATTTGTGTGAAAATCCCCCGATGGGTGGCACACCTCCCTGTGCGTGTATTCCGCGAGGTCCCTCTCAAAGAATCCTTGCAACAACATTTTCTCAAATTAACTCGTTCCCTTAATAATCATCCGTACAAAGCGAAACCGATTGCTCGACAAATGAACAATCCTTTACTCGAATGGGAATAATTATCAATCCAAAAAACGCACGACTGAAAAGCTGTTCTCCAATCGAAATACTCTACTCTACTCTGCAGGCGAAATGGTTTCGACGAAAATTAAATAAATTCGCGAGATATTTAACCCATACTATTTCCATTAACTGATGACTCTTCAAATCGAAATGAAATCGTCTACCTTCCAATGGCACAGTCACCTCTGGCAGAAAAACGAAGCTGCAGAGCTTTGCAATCGTCGAGAAAGCTCGATAAAGGGACAAGTAGAAGCATCCCCGCCAGGATGAAGCAGTATGTATGCAAAACGAGGAACGACATAGAACGAAGTAAGACGCCAATAAGTGACTATTACTGTCTGTTACTGAGCGTGGGTGGCAGCAGATCGGTGGTACCGAAGGGCAAACACAGAACAGGTGGACGAAGGGGAAGGTCGAGCATAGGGAGGAGCGAGAAGAATGGAGGTGGGCCAATTGTTAAAACGGTCGATCGATGCGGGGGATGAGGGCAGAAAGGAAGACAGCGGCGTAAAGACAGAGGAACGAAACGCGAGAAGGGAGAAGCAAGTGAACGAAAAAGGGCACCTGGTATCCAGAGAAGGAGGTACAGACAGGTGAACGAGGATGCTGTAAAAGGGGGCCAGACGTCCAGAAGAGTGACGGAAAAGAGCAGATGCGGAAGAAAGGGGGTGGAAAGGTGAGGGGTAAAGGAAAGCGTAGGGGTGGTCAGGCACACAGGTAGCGCACGTGATATTGTCGATGTACCGATTTCACGAGGTACAGCTGTTTCGTTAGGAAATGTGGGGCAGGACCCACTCTGCCTCCGACCTTCCTGGGGGAGGAGAGAAAGCGGTACGAACGGCCATTACACGGACGTTATTGCACAGAAAGGTTCGTTTTTGTAACGCAGAGGACGAGCAGTAATCGAAACATCGTTGGCTACTGACCCTTTTCCCCCGTATCTGTTCGACCGGTTGCGAACTAGCAAGGGGGCCACGTATTTTTTTGGCTCCTTTTTTCGTTTTGCTTCATTACGAAGTTTTTTCAACCAACCGGGACGAATTCGTTTTGAAAGGTCCACTGGGTGCACTCGATCCGCCGTGCATGCGAACGATGATGGGCGACGATGATTCAACGTTTTTAAATAGACTTCGCGGCGCACCTGTTTCGTTCTGAGAATGTTCAATTTTGCCAGTTTCGGGGTGTACAACGCGGTTGAATTATTTCGACTGGTTTCGGGGAATATCCCTGGGGGAATGGGAGAATTAAATTTTAGGGGAATAATGGTCGTGAATTTTTCAGGGGTTAATTTTATTTCGATACGATATTTTGTGCTTCGAATAATGAAATGCATCCATTTCTTGCAGAAATGACTAAGATCGGCTGCATAGATACGTTCGTTGCTGGTCACTTGAATGTTTCAACGCGAAGGTAAGAAAATTCCGGGAGGAAAAATTATTTCTTTCAGGGGAATTATCTTTTTGATCGAGTTGAAAATTATTCGAAATTACGCATATTTTAAGTGACTTGACCTTTTCTCTGGCTCAATTCGCACATTTAAAACCAACGCGTACAAGGCTCTGCAAAAATTACCAAATGTTCTTTAAATGTTGTTCTTTTAACTGCAAAAAGATCTGTAAAAATATACGCTTCCGCTTTTCCAAAATAAATTCACAAACATTCGCCCCTTTTCGGCGTCCTGACTAGGTATAACCACTTAACCGATTCTAGTTGACACTTGTTCTTTTTCTCTGTTTTCTCTCACTACTTTTCTTGTCTCTACTATATTCTACTTTCCTAACGTAGGTACCTGCATTCCTAAATAGTTTTTCAGCGCGAATGTGTTAAATAAATAAATAAATATTACTTTAGATTCGTCTTAACAACTTCGAATATGTCACCTGTTCATTAGCAACGCATCGAGTGTCCTTCATATCGTTTTTAATAATCTAAATATTAAAATCCTTTGCCAACACTGTCTGACTTGCCACAGCAACCCAACCGCACTCCAAGAACCTCAGGAAACCATCATCCGCCCCAAAACATTCGAAATCCATTTAACAACTCTCTCCCACGTCACTCTGTCGCAAGCAAACACTTGTGACACTCGGGAAGCGGCAAAGGAATGATGGAAAAACGAAGTTTATTTGAAAACAGTGGACACAATAGGTGTTTTTTCAACGGAGTGCCACGGAGGGATCTTCAACTCGGAAGGAAAGTGATTCCCTCGATGGATGGGAATCGGTCCCGCGGCACGTGGCAAAGCAAACCCGACGCGGTCTCATCGAAACAGCGATCGAAAGTAGCACATGTGCTAAGCCGAGTCAGTTGTTTGAGATTACCATGCTCTCGTCCCCGTTGTTTGCCGAGGGAACAGTCAGGGTACGGATAAAAGACAGAAGAGGAGGAACGACGTACTCGCGTGCTGGCAAATCGAAGGATGTTTTTACTGACTACAGTTCGAGCGTGAATTTTCGCGGCGACAGCTTCGAGGCCCTCGAAACACCGGCCAAGATTGTTTTTCGACATCTCGAACCTGAGATATTCCACCGTGCAACGCAAACAGCTTCGCCAGCTCGCGAGCAAACGCTCTGGAAATGGAACGAAACAAAGGGCCAACTGCGGTAAACACTTGACGCTCGATCTTTGTGTTTCCTCGCCCCTTTTTTCGGCTTTCCCCCTTCGTTCCACGTGCTTTGACGTCCCGCGGAAAGATGTTTCCATCTAGACCGAGGACGGAGAATTTTGGTAAAATTTTTAGCCGCTTCTAGGCACATTTTCGTAGACAAATAAACGGCGAGGGAAGGATTAATGCCGCGACGACTTTGATCATTAGTTTATTCATTCATTTATTTACTCCGCGATTTAATGCTTCAACATGTGGATACAGTCATTGTAGTTTGTTCTATCTGCATCTGCGCGAGGTTTAAAGTAAATTAATGAAGAGACTTGATGAGTACCTTTTGAAAACTGACGAGGGCGATTTATTGTACTAATGAGAGCGAACCAGGGTGTTCAAATATTTCACTGAAACGAAAAACGGGATTTCCTTGTATCATGCAAGAGTTTTTTTCAACAAAGGTGCCGATGCAATCTAATTTAACCCTTTGCCCACGAAAGGCGTATCTATACGCCCTGAAATATACTCGTGCTCTTCTACGTTCCGTCTTTGATCATTTTTATCACAGAAGTTAGCAGTGTAAACTACGAAGAACAGCAGTTCTACAGTAGATAATTTTGTAAAAATATTGAGCTAAAGGGTTGGAAGGCGTCAAATATAAACAGGAATACAAAACCATGAATACACAAAGCGCAATTAAAAGAATAATAAATATAAAACATTCTTCTTCGTTCAATATCAAAACTCTCTAATTGTAAGCCACGAATGGCTTGTCAGTCACAACATTTTCATTAGTACACGTCTCGGAATAATTCACGGTCTGAAATTCTTACTCGAAGAGTGTACGAGCAAGTAATAAGTCCAATCTAAAATTTAGGGTGAGTCGAAATGTCAATGGGGCCCAGTGCACATTAGAGGAGGAATAATATATCTCTATGCGTTCGAGAAAATCCGTTTCTACTCGGCAAGAAATGAGCCGAAAGTAATTTGGTCACGATTTAATCGACGGCGTGCTGTACAACGGTCATATCCGGTTTCCACGGTACGTAAAAAGATCGCCGTGGATAAGGAAGTCCAATAATAAAATAATGGCACTGGCACGCGATCCACGGGGTATCCAGCCAGGGTCGCGTGCTCCGCCGCTACGTGCTCCGTAGGAAATTATTTCTTCGTTTCACGTGCGAGCAGGCTCTTTATCCGCGGGGATGATCTGCCGCGATCGGGGGGGAAGGAACCGCCCCGACCATCCCCTCAGGCGCTGTTCACCGCGATGACAGATTCTACCGCGAATAAAGGAATTCGGTGAATACTCCGCCCCTCTGTTTCTCGCGGAACGCGTCGCAACCGTCGGAACACAGGGTTGCTCTTCTCTCGCCCGCCTCGTTCCCATCGTCCGCATGGAATTTCGTATTCCGCCTCGCGAATAGAACGATGTATAATAGAGTAGTAGAAATGTCATACACGCGAGAAGCTCCGTGTCGTTTCGAAATATTGGTCGTTAATCGAAGAATCGCGTGCGACGGCGATCTTCAGCCCCGTGTGCGTCGAAGACGAAATCGATCGAAGCTTTTGACTTGTACTGTTTTTTGGAGGGATGCCTGTATTCCTGGCTATCTTGATTTTTAGCCCAATTGACGCGAGTGTTGCGGCGAATGTAACAAGGCCGGGCGACGATATGGGCTTCTGGGGGATGCTCGTCGCCACGAAAGCGCGAATATCAAAGAGCAGCGGTGAATCAGTGTAACTTCTAGTTATTTTTACAGTCAGTTGGTTTATTTTAATGGCACAGACCTGAATTATGGAAATCGGAGATTCTTCGATAGTGGTTGCTTGGGAGTGGGGGTATATGCTTGAAATTGAGTGGAGCGAGGGTGGCAGATTGAAAGGTAGACTAGAATTCTGAAATTGATCTGGACGAGATCGTAAGTTTTCATATTCTGTCTTGTTTATTCGAAAGTAACGTCATTAGACTAATGCTTAGTTTACACCTGACGAGTGCTCGGCCGAGTGAGCCCGCTGGGCCGAGCACTCGCCCAGTCTGAGCGCATATTCTAGTACTCGGCTGAGTAATTCGGCGGGGAAGAATTTCACTCGGCCGAGTAGTAGATCGATAGACTCGGCCGAGTACTAGAATATGCGTTCAGATTGGACGAGTGCTCGGCCCAGGAGGCTCACTCGGCCGAACACTCGTCTCAGGTGTAAACTCAGCATTAGTGACAGCTCTTGCAAGAACGCAAGAGATATTCACGAGTAGAAATCAATTTTCATCATACTACACGATTCTCTGTTGCAATAATTAGATATTAGGGCTTCAGATCTGAGTGCTGCTCAGAGTTAAGAATTATATTCCTGCAACTTCAATCTGTTCTTCTGTTGCTATTAAATAAAGCGACCTGACTCAGACCTAACCAGAAGCATTACTGAAATTACTGAATAAACCCTTAAAAGTGTAAGGCAGAGTAACCAAACAAATTGTACAATGATATGCAAGGTAAATAAAAAATCGAGCACAGAATATTTAACAGGAAAACATGCATCGCAAAGAATTATAGCATTTATTTATACTGAATTCCACATAAGAGTAGACTCGTTCTGCGCAAGGATGACTCTGAGGAGGCTGTTGATTGGTAGGAAATCGGCAGAGAAAGCGCTGCGACCAATCGCGTGCGCGGGTAGTAGTGGGAGCTGCGCAGATCGGTTGCAAACAGGTGGGGGCGTAGGTCTACTCTTGTACGGAATGGTACGCAGTCATTTCCTCCGTGCAAGTAGAAACGAGAATACAGAAGCATGATAAACAGCCTCCAAGAAGTTATATTAAATAAACAGAGATCACTCAAAATGAATTGAATTTATACCGATTAATAACATTATCATAAACATGAAACTACATAATTCATAACCTGAACGATAACTGCGATACCAAATACTAATAAATAATTTGCATACACCATTCAGGAACATTCCACATTTATTCCAACTTTTTCAACTCCAGATTCAATGGACCTCGAAACACTCCCTCTATATTACCCCGTTGCAATTTTCCCCCGAACGCGGATGGAACGCGTGGGTCGAGCTGGTCCGGACATGGGTCATCGCTTGTAAATAAATCCATTAGCGGTAAACAAATTTTTGGGCTTTTACGGGGGCACACGGCGCGATCGTAAAGCCCGCGTATCCCAGCAAATTACCCGCGGCGTTGGTTATTACCCAAAATTGAATATATAAAAGCACCTGGCGCCCGGCGCAGCGGAAGTAGCGAAGCTCGTTCGCCTCGAGTGTGCTCCCCTAAGCTTCATACATGATATTGGAATCCCTGCGACGGCATCTTGTTTTCCCAGAGTCTCGTTTACCGAGACTCTCATTAAACATCCGCATAAATCTGCTCCTTTCCGCCTCGTATCGCGAGCTTTGTTTTTGCAACGGGTCCAAGCGGCGCTCCTCGTCTCCCTGGCTCGCGCTCCCTCTGCGCTTCGTGTACACCTCGAGCGATCGATAAACAAAAAGGAGCTACTTGTCGGCGATTGCGGGGAGGCGCGGTTATCGTTGCGACTTCCGGACCATTTTCATGGAAAACGGAGCTGTGGGTGCACCGAGCAGTAGCTAGGTCTCCAATGCGCATCCCCAGACAGACGAGAGCTTTATAATAGGTACCATCAATGAGCGCTCGATTGTGCGTTAAAGCGACGTAATGGCATGAACAGGGTCACTTGGTAGTTCTTCTGGTAATATTTTCGGCGCTACGAGGAAATGTCTATGAAACGAGCCATTTGCTTCGAAGGAACAAGTAGCATTAACGATGGAAATGCTTTAGGTTCCACTGTTAAGTAGCTAAGCCAGCACAGAACATTGAAATTCTCCCATAATTCTCAGCGAGCGGTTGAAATGTTGGCCGCGCGATTTAGACCAGCTCTCGGCACACATGGCGAAGTGCATCGCAAAGCATCGGGGTGTATCAAGACTTTCGAGGCGGCCGAGACCACTGGCACAGTGGCAGCCGCCATTAGCCGTTGAAAATTACGCCCCCCGACGCACCCTAGCTGGGTAATTAAGTAATTAACGATCTTGATGCGCCAGGTGCTGTCTTTAATCGGCAACCAGCGACTAGTTTTACGCCCAGACAAGCGGCGATTTCTAATGTAAACGAGAGCTACGCTAATTGGAAGCCTCGTAACACGTGCCAAGCTACATCCGAGAGTGTCATTACGGAATTGCTGAAGTCGCAAGGTAGTTCCCTGATAGTCCGCCACTTAGAAGTCCTGGAGGATTTCCGAGCCCATTACTACTATTTGCCCAGTAAAATTACGGAAACTTATTCCCGTCTTTTCACGGTCCTTAGTTACTTTTTCCCTCCCCCTCCGAAACCCCTCCTGCGACTCGCTCTCCTTTCTTCCCCCGTCTTCGTTTGTGTTTTGGTCCTTTTTACCCGCCTCCCTTTCTCTCTTTATCTCCGCCGCGTCCGTTACCTTCTTATTCGTTCCTACTCCTCGTTCGTCTTCGCCCCCTACTTCTTGTGTTTTTGCTTTTGTTGGCTCCTTCGGCTCCTCCGTTCTTCTTCTCCTCGAACCAGCCCCGTCCGCTTCGTTTGTCCAATCGATATAACAAAGTGCCAATTAAGTGGCCGCTCAAACTTTCCGACGATAATGAGGAGGAAAATCAGAGGGGACGGGGAGAGCTTATAATAAGCAGCCCTTGGAGGGATAGTTTTTAATGCAATTAGGGACGCGATGGATTTAACGGTGCACGGCCATTAAGTCTTAACCGGTGACGAGCGTTCCCGGGAAGAATTAATCCTGTCGCGCGTAAATTCCTCCGCGAGAGGGTAGTAACTTTGCTTTTTTCAGGAGGATAGAGATCAAGGTGTCTTTGATTCCGAACAAAAGCCCGTTATTCAATTATTTCGTGAAATTACTGAAAGATACTTGATACTCATTTTGATGGTTTCGAAGTTGTTTACAATATACAGCTAGCTCGTCAAACATTGCCATTTGCCTGGACGTTTGGAGCTACGTTCTAATCCCAAATGTTTCGTGGCTTTTTTATGCAACCTATGTAAAATTTCCATTAGCTTCTGGTCACCTATTTACAATAATTTGTGCGGTAGTATTAGTGACTATTGCCTCTTCAAAAGAAGAGTAAAAGAACATTTCGAGGGGTTGCCACCAAAAGGCAAATTAATTGTAAAACTTCATCCCTAAAGTAGCACAGTTTTGAAGTGTGCTAATATTTTCAAGCTGATTCAGCAGAGCGTGTGTGCCGTAAACAATATTTCTATTTCTTTATCGCATAAGAAATGTTTTCTCTGCGATGGATGATCCAAGGATAAACCTGGCGCAAGTAATGCCTGAGGATTTAGGAGAAGGGGACCGTCGTTTAGTGGCATAAAGGGGGGATTGATCGGGAGCAGCTAATTCAATTAGGACTTCGGAGTTAACTGACGGAGTCAACGTGGCCGCGAGTTCGGAACTACCCCCTTAAGTCTGCCGTAACGTTTCGGACGAATCACTGTTTAAAACTCCCTGGAAACGCGAGCGCGGAAAGCTGGCTTTGCCCGAACTCGATATCGGTAATTAGATATACGCTGAAATTCGGGGATCAGTTGATTGCGAACGAAAATGCCGGTTCTCGTTTTCCACGCGAAGGCAGTCTACCGTAGGAACGAAATCGATACCTATCACGAAACTTTTTGAGCCACTGGCTGCGAGTTTATCGACATCGACTCGCGATGTTTCGTGCCAATGATGGGCCGGATAATAGTACCATTCTCTTCCTTTGCAGCAGTGTGAGTGATAAATGAAAAGACGATAGAGCTTCTCCGTGAACCTAATTACTATTCCGGGCAGCTAATAAATTACACTTGAAATATGGAAATAAAAGACTACGTACCAATAGAAAGTACTTGAAACAAAGCTGCATATTTTACATCTACTCCGTGCACCCTTCCTTGCAAATGAAATAACCGCGTTGCCTTGGAAATGGGCTAATTATTCGTTTGTGCAGGCAACATCGTAAATGCTAATTGATAGAAAGGCTGAGTTAGATATTGTTTTGAAATATTCTTAGCACAGAACGTTGATTAAACAGGTTTAACTATACTACAACTCTTGGGTCTTTTTCGACCTAATTGCGTTCTGATTTCCGTGACAACTCTAATTTTCAGAGAAATATAAAAAATTGTTAGTAATATTTATGTTCCCCGTTTCTTGAATTTATATTAAGTGTATAACTTAAATGTATTTTAGACATATTCAGCTGACAGAGGTGACGTTAGTTTAAAAATGACAAACCCCGCGTAAAAAGAACACCCCATAAACTGTATACAATTTAACCCTTTGAATAGAGAAACTTTTGTTCAGTAACAGCTTCGTAACAGGAAATAACATAGTATATACTTATAATCACTTGAAAATCAGTGACTGAAAATAGAATTCCTCGATGTTCAGAATACCCAGAGAAACTAGTACATTAATTTCTACATTAACTTCGGTATGCCTGGGTGCCCAAGAAAGTTATTCGAAGCTGTATTCGAAGGCTTCGAATAAAAGATAAAGCTACGTTATTTAAATAATTTTGTGTACATATAATGCCGAACTCTGCTGGATGGCAGATTTGCAGTGCAAAGTCTTAATATTGCAGGAGAGCCCTACAGACCCAATGACAGCTGCAGGCGAACAGACGATGCTTCGAGGAATCACCCGACCCAGAATTGGCAAGCTTGTTAAAAACGCGTCGATGGGCCTCGTTCGCAGGTGTCGCTGTATTTTAAAGAGCTTCTTGCCGCGGTCCGAGATGCCGTCGATAAACGGACCCCATGATTTCTTATCCACGCGAACGATCGCTGTCGGATACCGTATGTCGAACAAAGCATTCGGACTATTCCGCCATTCCTTGCCACGTGAACCCTAATTGCGGTTCCCATGGTACTCGAAAACATACCGCCAAGTCATCGGGAATGAGACTCCGTCCACCGGAAGGAATCCGACGCGCATGGCTAGCGTATAGAACGAACCGAAACGAACGGGTCGTCTCTCAACGAGACCTTTGTCAGAAGATTAATCGCCGTTCGAAGTACGTCACGAATGTTCGGACGCGAGTTTCCACAAAATTCTTCGTTTCTAACGCATGACTTCTGGCCGGCCATCGCTGTTCCGCAGTAAAAAATGGTGAGAGTACAGAGGTCTTTTCGTATGAGATTATGTTTCTCTCATGTTTGATAAATTTTATATAAACACATCATTTTTATATTTTCCTGTATTTTTTTAAGTAGCCATGCCTCTGTCGAATGAATACGTATTGAGTATCAGTCGTGAGGCGGAGAAGCTTTTTTGAGAAACTGAGGCTGATAGGGGAAGATGGTGGGGAGGTGAGAAAGTTTGTGGGAAGGAATTGTTTTTTACGCAAAGTGGGAGTGTATTCGCAAAATGATGCGTCCCAAGTACCTAGAGCTGTAATTCATTCAACTAAGTCCTTTTGTACGAAAATTGATGACTATTCGAATATTCGAATAATTTCGAATACAAATAATTACTTCGAATAATCAGGAATATTCGAATATTCGAATAATTAGGAGTACTCAAATAATTAGGAGTACTCAAATAATGAGGAGTACTCAAATAATTAGGAGTACTCAAATAATTAGGAGTGATAGCTTCGGACTTTTTTAAGAAAAGTAAAACCCTACAAATAATTTTGAGGAACTACAATATTTTTATTTCTACCCCCGTTACTGTGCCGAATATTCGAATACTCGAATACTTCTAATTATTCGAATATTCGAATACTCCTAATTATTCGAATACTTCTAATTATTCGAATACTCCTAATTATTCGAATACTCCTAATTATCCGAATACTCCTAATTATTCGAATACTCCTAATTATTCGAATACTCCTAATTATTCGAATATTCGAATTCTCTGGTATTCGAATACTTAGATTACTCGAATATTCGTCACAGCCCTAGTGGCAACAGGGAGATTTTGAAAATACCCGTGTGGATTGCGTAAACTAGGTAAATTATAATGGGTAATTCTGAATTTAGCATAAAATATGTTGTACGTATGGAGTGGGCGGATACTTCTGTATGTAACTGTATAGACAACTCGAGGGAGACTATAAGCCCGATTCGTTGCGCAAGGAGGTTTTCGAGTCAATTTTTATCATCCAACCGTGGCTCCAGGATCCACGAGATTCATTAGGGGGAGTATTTTTGCCCGTGCAGATGCTCTTCATTGAAAGTCAGAGCAGGCAGCGCGGAAAATAAAGCCGAGGGCGGCGCAAAACCCCGGGACTTTCGAACACGCTTTTTACCGCTCCCTGGTGCTCTCTTTCCGGCGTCACGAACTCCACGCGGATTCTCGCGATGAATTTTCACTTCCGGCCCGTGGAGGGCGGTTCAAAGGTCCCGCATCTGCTTCAACCCCCTCCCCCTGATACCGTCCCTCTGTTCTCTGCCGTTGCAGAGAGGAGTTGTCGCGCGGCCACTTGTTGCTATCCTTCGACACGACATTCTCAACCCTTCTTTCCCTTTCAACTCCTTCTTTGTCCTCTGACTTTACTCCCCTCCTGCTCCCCTACTTCTTTCATCTTCTTTTTTTCATTTCATTCTTCTCCCCCCCCCCCCTGGAAGTTTCACTATGTGGTTAGGTTTCTCTCTTTCACAGGAAGATGGTATTCTTTGCTCGGTGCTTCCCACGAGATGCTTCTCTCTTCTTCGCCTAAGGGAATTATCCTCCTCTCCCTTATTCGCCTTCTCTGGCAAGACACTTGGCGGGTTTTCGCCCTTCCGCGAGTCCTATTCTGCTTCAGCTTCTTTGGTCTTGTGTACTTTTTTCGGAGCTCCGTGTTTGAACGATTTGCGAATGATTTTTGGTAGCTTCTTTTGGGGATGTTTTGTGCAGGAGAGAATCGTTTCTAGATTTAGGAGTGGTAGCAATGTTGGTGAAGAAGATTGATATTCTTGAACAGTGTTCAACTGATACACGTATTTCTTCACGTGGTTATTAATTTATTCAGTGGAATAATAATTGTTCAGATTCGCGGAATTTAGCAATTCTGAAAGCAGTTCTAAGAAGAATTAGCTTGTTATTAACCAATTTTCTTGGATCAACAGAACGCAATTATTCCTAGGTGACATTGCCATTTCGATTATGAAAGGGAAATCATTATGGAAATTAATGATTTAATTATTGTAAGAAAAATATTGCGTTGAGAAAAGGCAATGGCACTTTTCAGTGCAAATAAAGTGTTTACTATCATAGAAAAGAATTGCACGATAACCAAATGCAGAATCTCTGCTCTGAACTACTCACTATCTCTACAAATGTTTTCCTATAAACATAAAGAACTAAATTGCCAAGTCCATAATTTTATTTTATTTATTTAGTTAAGCGGAAGCCCTTATGACGAAGAATATAATTGAAATTTTGCTGAAGCACTGCCCATCGAACTCCATTTTACTCAGCAAGCGCCTCCAACCTTTTCCATTTAAAATTAATTCTTACAGAAAGAAGAGAGCAATGCTCAATCGGCAACAGATTTCGATAATCAAATAAATCGCACGATTATTCTTGCCCTATTTAGGCACACGAGGAAAAAGTAATTTAACCTGTTGCTGAGGTTGGATTCGCAGCTAGAATCACCCCTCCCGCCCTTCATCCCCTATTTCCGCGAGAAATTGAGGGGGAACATTGAGAATTATCAATCTACGGCGCCCGTGCGCACGATTACCAGCAACACCAGTCGTTGCTTAATGATGCTTGATGAATGGCATTTCTGCCGCTCATTGAGTGCTCGCGCAGATGTTCCTCCAGAGAATTGGATATTGGAAACCGTCGGAGTAGGTACTTGCTTCCAGTAAATTGGAGACTCGTCCGTCGTATAAATACGTGGAACTCGTTGAATCGTATTCACCGGGCGAATATATCTCTTTTTCCTTTACCGGGGAAATTGTGTTGTTTGCATTGAATTCGTTCTCGAAATCAATTCAGTTTAACGAACGGCCGATAATAAAATGTTTACGATAAACAAACGTTGCTTGTTGTTTCGGGTCGGAGATCATATTGCCGGGGTAGTCAAATATACTCGCACAGCGTTGTTACCTTTTCGTGATCCTGTATTTATATTTATTGGTAGACTACACGGAAAATCATTAACGCTGAACAATGCTATACGGATGAGCTAATTAGTTACACGAACGGTTACCTTTAGAGTGTATTGTTGAAATTAAATGACGGTAAAATTGATCGATCGATTTTTTGTGTTTTCAGCGAAATAAATTTCGCCGTTACGTGTCGGAAAAAATGGGATTAAACTTTATTTAACTCGTAAACTTCCAATTTTCCATTAAGTTATTTGTTTAATTATCAGTAAGCTGACGTCTTGGACTATAGAACTCAAACTGTAAGGTAATTAGGGGAAAGACGTCTAAGGTTTCTTATTAAATTTATAAAAAAAAATTTATTTATTCATGCCAAGTAGTCTTCTTTAGCAACTGACACAACAATAGAACTCGTAGATACGGTTCCGCTGTCATCTACTGGATAAACTTTGAGTTACGGTTGCTTGGCATCTTTCCCTAATTACTTTATACATAAATTTTTGAACTTTATTGAGAACTCTAACACATACACATGTTCCTTGCACCAAAAAACACTTGCAAGAATGCACCATAAACCAAGGGCATCCATAGACTTTTTTCCAGGAGGGGGCAACTTTGAGGTGACGGTGAAGAAAAATATAGTAATGAAAAAACGAGTAGCTCGCTTCCTTTTTTGAACGAATTTTGTACTGCCAATTTAATTAAAATTTTAAATCTAAAATTTAGAAATACCTATTCACTTTTTTGGTTTATACTTAATAAATATCATTTTTAAAAATAAGCGATCTCAATAGCCAGGGGAGCAACTGCCCCTTTTGCACCCCCTCCGGACGCCCATGCCATAAACTGTTTAACAATATAAAAATCAACCCCCATTTATTTATTTTTATTTTTTATGCTTATACTCCTATAAGAAAAACTCCCATTCTTACAAGAAAAAAAAACGAAAGACTGTCAATTACACCTAAATAAGAGGAAAAATACATAAATCACATTAGGCAGTTAGGCAAGAAGACAGCAATATACACCTGTACCGTGTAATTACAGTGTTGCAGAACTTTGATACAACTGATCTCTTGAAACTCGCCAAAGAGCAGTAAAGTATTCACAAAGACTTCAGTGCGCCGATAGGTCCATCCACTTTTCCTCCTTTTATCCAAGCATGCGCACTGAAGGCCCCACTGTTGCTTCGCACACCTGCACTCAACATTCTACGCACAATGCACAGACTGCACCCATCCCGCAGCGCCATGAGCGTTTACCAAACAACATCTGGAAACAACCACGCCGCGGCTGTTTAAAGACAGCGTAAATCGCACCCCTCGAACAACCATGGAAGCACTTGAAAAAAGAAGTACGACGAGGAGAATGTGCTCGTAACTGTCGAAGTCGGAGCGAACCAACCACGCGTCGACGGGGGAGAGTCTAACGATATTGCTGGCGCGCCGAAATCGATGGTAAAGCAATTTGCCAGGCGTTTACACGACATATTAATGCAATTTGCATGGGCCCGTGGTTCCGGTGGTTCCGCACGCGAGTCGATTCAGCCGATTTCCCCTGGTTCAGTTTTATCGCCTCCCTCCTCCGCGGGACGCGATCAGCTACGCGCGAATATTGCTGGTCCATTATGTCCCTCGCGAGGAGAGCCGAATCGCAGGGAAGTGTCGCGGAATTTATGCAGGAGTGGACGCGCGCTGAATGAATTATTCCCCTCCGCGAGAGTCACGTTTCCTGTGAATGGAAACGGACGATAAGGGGGAGGATTCGGCTGGTGCCATCAAGCTGAGTGTTGTTGGGTAAAGATGCAAAGGATCGAGGGCAGTAATTGTAGCTGTGCGCAATTGATGAGTTATTAAGCTGTGAGTTTCTGTGTTAAAGTGTTTACCGAGAGTTGGAATTAGAAGAATTTATAAAAAAAGAATGTGCGAGAAGTAGGTATCTTTTATTGCAAATTTCTTAGTCAAGAAATTTTGAAATTGATACAGTTAGAAGTTACAGAGTGGACGGGGCTAAAATTATTACCGGGTGCTTAGTCCGTGCACTTCAGATCAGATGAGAAAATATTTATAAATTAATTGTATTTACCGTGGATAAGTACCAAACAGGCGACACAGGGATTTAAGTTTCCTTACACGAACTGTACATGTTTGATTGCTTTTTTTCTAGGGTAGATGTACCGTTTGTGGCCATTGCACTGTCTTTGGCCATTTGCAAAATTATCTTGTTTTTAAATTGCTTGTAGATCATTATTACGTGGAGAATTTCACGTCATAAATATTTTGTGTAATATACCGCCAGAAATATATGGTTACATTTATTGTTTACACGGAAAAATATTATATTTTTTAACAAGTGGCCACAAATGGTGCGTCTACCCTATTTCAGTTTCACGGTTAGGCTTCGCAACAGTGTCATCACTGCGGCCTAAGCTTTACTCTTATTGACTGTGCTAGCTGTATATACTCAGGTTTCTTCTTGTTCGAGTAATAAATACAACTTATTAATAAGAATGATAATAAAATTAGATACGGTTAATATTGATATTACATTTCAGTTGTTCGGAAAAACCTTCGATCTGACACCTACTGTCCCAACGAGAAAATGAAAATACGCTGGAAAAATTTACCGCCCCGAAATTTGTCAATCTGTCGTTCCGATCCGTCACAAAAAAAAAAACTGTAACGCCATCACTGTAGTCGCTTTAACTTCCATAGGATCCGATTAAAACGCCGCGGCGCGATTAAACACTCCGCGACAGCAAAAACAGACGTGCCGTGTTTGACGGGAACGGATCCCATTCGTTCAAATATTTGACATTCCTTCGAACCTGTCTCATTCCGTTTCGCATACCCAACGAACAACGTATACGTCTCGAAAATATCCAGGACTTATCGGCATATTTCGCGCGAAAATCTACGAATCTCGGATTTTAGCAACGCAACTATTCCCTAGTTGGATGCAGCGATAAGAAGAACTGGAGTATGGAAGTGACGATGTCAAACTTGTTGTGATAGTCAAGGTATATTTTCTGATTCTTTATTTTCTGCATCTATGGATACTATAAATTGAGCAAGGAGGGGTGTAAATGCGTCGAAATTATGTATAAAAGCGCAGTGGGGGTAATGAACTGTTGGTTTTCTCGAGGGAAATTGAATTTAGATGATTGTCTCTTATAGTTGTTTCTTACAATTAGTAGACTTAATTCTGTTTTTACACGGGCTTCGTTTACACATGTTGTAACAAGTGATTTCTATTCGCTCACACATGCAAAACTAATGAACAGAATTTTTTAATATTTTCTAGAGGCAAACATTTTTTCAAATATTCCGTACTTTTATATCTGCAGGTGTATCAAATCACTTGCTGTCAAATAAACTGAAAGGGAATAGAATACTAAATACAATTCCTGTCAGAATAATTCGATCGAATGTTATTATACACCATTGTAACCGAATTACGTTGCACTAGAGTGCCACTGATTCTATCCAAATCGAGAACTGCTTCGCACGCCACTCATTTTGTCAGTTTGCGAGCCACAATTGTATTCCCCCGAATTCGAAGGTAATCGAATTATTTAGTGTCTTAGCTCCTGGTATATTTTCCTCTTAGTTGCTGGCAAGGGGCCAGGGTGCTCGTAAATACTGAATGTTTTGTTCGCTGGTTTCGCGCGGTCGCGTTCGTATTCCAGCGTGAATGCCAGCCAAGCGTTAATGTGCGTTAAAGGGTTCGCGAACTCGGCAATTACTTAGGATCTTTATTGCGAATAAGCTGTCTACGTCGGGCGGAATTTATCCAAGAAAGTTTCTCGGTACTCGTTATTGCAGCTCGTCGCGATGAGATTTTTAATTCTCAAGAAATCCCAGGTTTCCTTGGAGAAGTATCGCGAGGGGATGCAAAATCTGTTAGGCCTTCCCGAAAATGGGTGTCGATAATAACATGTTTGAATGATTTACAACGTGCTGCTCCAACTAATTGGCGGATGGTATATTCGCATCGTTTTGTAAGATGAACAGAATATACGAGTCAAAGAAAAAAAAAATAGTAGTTTTTAAATTGCAGAGGTAGATAATCGCTTGATAGTTATCGTCTGCTATAAATCGTTTCACTCGGTCGCATATTCAATTATGAATTAATTGCGTAGTTAGAACACTCCGAGTGAAATCTTGTAATATTTTAAATGACACTGATTTAAACAAACAGAGTAGCATTTCTCGTTGTGTCATAAACAAGCAGTAAAATGTTTAATTTCATTAAAAAGTCTATATAAAAAATATTTACCTAATGAAAATTCAATTTGACGTTGCACGAAAGGGTTCGTTTTAATTATTATTGCCTCTCCAAGAGCCAGTGGAAGTTGGGTGTCACATATTTTCTGAACCGTGGACATTTTGATTATTAGTCGCAATTCGCCAGGTGGACAGAGTTTAACAAACACGAAAAATACGAGATCATTAACCCCGGCTGTCTAACGAAAGTGGAACTTTGCGCGGTTTAAACGCGCTTAATGACGCCATGCCTTTCCCGCTGAATTCGAGTGTGTTTTTAATGAGAGTTTTCAGCCGCGAAGGGTGTCTTTTAATTTTCAGTATGCACTCGGCCGCCGTGAAAGCCCGCGGAGAATGTTATAACCAAAACTGGTTATAATCACCGACTCGAGCATTTTCGTTCCGCGGAAGTGGCGGGAATGCGACGAGCACTCTTCGAAACTGGGTTCAGTCGAACTTCAATTAAATTATAACCACTTGGCCACGTGTTTTAAATGTTACACGCGCGCTTTTCTCTTTGATGATTAATTCAATTCCATAATATTTCCACTTTAAAATAATATATTAAATAACTAATAATCCGCGACACATACGAATGATTTATTCGTATCAAAATTTATCGAAATTGTGAAATGATAATTTTTTAATAGGTCACTTCAGTTTTAAGAAAATTAATTTTTGTGAAACGTATTGTTTGAAGTATTGCATGTAGTGGGGGATTTAGCAACTCTGTTACAAGGTTTCTGAATATGTTCGCGAAGCTGGATCGACATTTTTCTGTATATTTTTATCATTAATAATCTCTTGTTTTGTATGGAGATTTTCAAAACATTGTTAATAATATAAACGGTGTTATAACTTAAGAATCTTCAATAAAAATAATATGTTTATACTGAAAATAATGTACAAACAGTATTAGAGAGAAGCATGTGTAGTAAAACAAGGGGAAAGAGAGCGTGTATAGTCAGACGCTGTTCCCAAATCGACATCGTTGGAAATATATTTCTCGGTAATTTTCTAGACGTGTATTATTCTAAAAATTGTTGCCAATGAGATTTTTTAAGTTTTGTAAGAACTTTGGAAACGTAAAAATTTTGTATCGATTTGATTCTTCCATTTATCAGATCCTGAAGGCATTTCCAAGATATCAAATTTAATTAGAAAATTGTAATGATAACCTTAATATATTTTCGATGAATCCATAAGATGACTTCTTCGTTCAACTTCCACGACTTAATATATTAATGATAGAATTTGATTTACCAAAATGCTACGAAAGAAAAGTATCGAAAATTCGAGGGAATACGCGGAAGAAAAATCAGGCGTGAAATTTGTGAGTTAATTTATTTCATGTGAGTGGTATTTTCAAGTGATTTTGGAGTTTTGAACAATCCATAAGGTTGAAATGAATTCGTTGAATTAATCGAGTATACTATAGGTAGAGGAACCTTACCTTTTCGACTTTTTATAGCAATTTCGCACTGAAAGCTTTTGCGGAACATTAAAATAATTTATGATGCTGCACAAACGCGAATGGAGGTCCGAATAAAAACAAAATAAAAATAATATAAACGCCCCCGATGCATATGCCATGAGAGAACAGAGTTAATGTAAATTAGTATTGCAGTTTTATGCAAATTCCGCTCCGTTTAGAATAAAAAATTGCAGGGACATGGACTAACTATTAAAGTTGAAAATACGGGGATACAAGCTTCTGCCTGATTTAATAACAATTTTTATTGTGAATTACAATCCTGCCATACTTCTGAGATTTCATTTCGATGTAGAATCACCAATAAATAATATACCCAGACAGGTTGTTCGATAAATAAAAAGAAGCAGAGTAGGTTACCTTAGCTTAAATTTAGAAAAATATATGGTTAAAAAGTCGATCTCCTCGAGTCAGTTTATTATTGTGTAACTTTAATATAAATAATAAATGAAGCATATTTTCTTAGTAAATATACATACCGACTGACAATTTATTAAGATCAAATTCATCGAGGTACCTGCCCTGTTACTTGTTTGAACTAATTGCATCCAGTGTAAAAATTTGAGCGACTTAAATGGAGATGAGAAAGTCACTTGTGCCTTCAAAGGCTCTGTCGTTCTTTAAATTATTTAAAGACACTGTATACTAGTTGTCGTTCAAATAGTAAAGTTGTGAAACCGCGATTTTTTCGAATCTCAGCTAAATGCATGCTTTTATTTGTTTATCATCAACTTATACCGTGGTAAAGTTTTAAAGTTCTCGCAGTTTCGCAAGTTTACCATCGGAACGACGATATAAAATGTTAAAAAAAAAGCAAAACACAAGAACAAACACAGACAAGCAATTCGACTTATCATCCCTCTTTTCCCAAACGAAAATCATTCAAACAATAGCAACGATAGCTCCCCAAAACCAGAATACCCGAAGCTGCTTTAAACACCTTATATAACTACTGACTAATACAAAAGAAAACTGTTAAGAAATTACCATTAAAAAAATAATAATTTACACAGTGTGCTGTTCTCCATGCTGTCATCCCCTAAATCTTTAAATGCTCCTTTATAATACTCCACTACAAAATACCACATCGAGGAGTCACGACCAGAAGAACCTCGCAAAAGCTATAACTAAATAAAAAGCTGACAGATCGTCAAACCTTCGAACCACCCTTTGCAAATACTATCCACTAGAAAAGAGAAATGGAAGACGCAACCCCGCTAGGTATCAACGTTCTAGAAACAAGTTTCGTTTGGGGGAATTAATTTTTCCCATAACGCGATTACAACTTTAAACGTTACACCGGCCGAAGGAGATGACGTGAATAAAATTTACAGCTCTGTTCGTTTTTTAATACCCGCTCGGCTCGATATTACGCTGTTTCCACGATGACGAGGGCAGGCGGGCGCGTTCCAGGCGCGAACAGTACGCGGCGCGTCCTCGCTAAAATTAATTGCCCATAAAATGAAACGGCTATTTTTATGGTCCCGAGGATGTCCAATTACGAGGAGGGGATGGAAGGACGGGAAAAGGGCGCCGGATACGGCGGATCTATGGGGGCGGCGCGGCGTTTTTCGCAATTTCCTACTGAACAGCGGAGGATTGATTGCGCGCGCTAATGGAACGCGTGCGTTCGTATCAATGAAAAATTACGAACGAAATGTGGCCCCGCCTAATCCGTGCCCCTCTTTATCGCGTGTCGCTGAAAACGGGGCCGATTGCGCGTCCGAGCGGAAACGACGCGCGGATTTGCCACCGTTGAGGGCTTGTATCGCCATCAAAGTGCCACCGAACACGATCGTTTTGTGATGTCACTGATTTTTTGTTTCCCTTTACTGTTTCTCCCTCCCGGGGGTTGCTCGCACGAGACATATTTATGTAAACACACAACCTGGTGCCTCTCTGCGGGCTTTTTAAGTAAGAGCTAGTTTCTGGTACCATTTATGGAGGTGTATGATATTTGGGGGACTGATTTGCTTCAAAATTTTTTATGTAGGAAATGTACAACATATATCTAGAATTACGTGTTAATAATGTAGATAGGATTACTTACAATTAGTAATTTAACATTTTAGAGCTTACACAGTAGAGTTGGGCAAAATGTAATCTAATTACAAATTACGATTAAAATGTAATTGTGTAATTGATCACACATTACTTTCTGTAATCGTTAATGTAGGGAGTTGATCACAATTTTGTAAATTTTGTCGTAAGTGTTTCACAGTATTTATAGGTATATGCTCATATGTAACAACAAAACTGTAAAGACTGTAATTAAGTTTCAGTAATAGTTCAACTGTTATTTATAAGTAATTCCAGGCATATATAGGGGAGAAGGTGTAAATATAGACCACTCTTTTTGTTTCGAGGAAAACGCATATTAAAAATGTGAAAATTACATGAACAAAAGATGGAAATAGTAACTCATAGATCTGAGATGATGTATCAGCTTTTTAGCTTGAGAATTCTACGTTTCAACAGAATTTTGTCAGAAATTGGGGTGGTAATGTGGATCAGGGCTGAAAAGGTGTTTATTTCAGTTCCCGACATATCGCAGCAGTTACCAGAGAAATAAGTACCTGCTCCACATTCACACCTTCTCCCCCATTAATCTTTACCAATCCTCAATTATTTTTGCGATTAGTTAGGATTTGGAAGAGATGAAACTTTAAATACTTCGTTTCTCATATTGCGTGGAGTCATTGTACATTGAAATCATTAAAAATTTGCTGCTACAAATTTGAAAATGATCGAAATAGATTCCTTTTAGCATGCTTCCAGCGAACTTACAACTTCCTCGTTCTGACATGAATGCAATGGTTGCTCCATGTCCCGCTCGATTCTCGCCAATTATTTATCAACTTTCGCCGTACGTGGCTGAACCAGTTCAACCACGACGAAAACTCATGTGGAACGGTCGAAGTTCTCGGTAAGGTTCAACGAACCGAATCGTAATTCATCACCGCTGTCAGAACGAAAGCTACAGTGGCGGATCGAGACGTGATAATTTTTAATCACCCTCGCCATTTGTCGATTTCATAATTGTTTGAGTATTGAGGAATACTGTTAATTATTCATTTACCTAAGGGGTGCAAGCCCAAGGGATATTTTCAAGGGCATAACCACTGCGCTGATCCTAAAAGCATTTATTTATTTTCCCAGTAATGCTTCTTTTATTTAGAGGATTTCATTTCATTTCATTTTCATTTTATTTAGAGGATTCCAAAATATCAATTTTAGGTGAAGGTATTTGTCGTTGAAGTTGGTTTGTATGAAATTAGGATGGATTGTGATTAGTTGTCACAATTTCTCGAAGACGATGACAAATATATTTTCCCTGCAATTAATATTGTAGCAAGTTATTCGATAATGAATGTTCAGCTACTCAATCGATGAATCGTGTGCTGAGCAGGGGAAGTAGGTTGTTTAGCGTTCCTTAAACGAGACATTGTCTGTGACCTACTTCCAACAAGCTCTTTAATTTGATAAGGGGTGGAGAGGGGGCGTTAAATTGCTCGTTATACTACTCTGTGAGTAATCTGATGTAATTCTCACTGTTTCATGGGATGTTTAAAGTGGGAGATATGGCGAGCCGACGTGGCCCTAACAAGCAACAGGCGCGTTGCTAAGTGCAGCAATTTATTCCAAGTCAGCGGAAATACCGCAGGATTTTATCGCGCGAGGAAAACATAGTTAAACATTACGAATCATTGCGTTACATGGCAAAATACTTTGCACTGCATCAAAAAACTTTTAAATCTCATTATGCATTCATATTGTAAAGTACACTTCTTCCATAAAAACTTGAGAAATTAAAAAGTAGATTCACATTGCCTATAAAGAAATGTTTCATCCTGTCCACGCGAAAGGGAAAGGAATGCGAGTAGAAATTTCTGCTAGTAATCTATAAAAGTTCTGCAACCAATTGAATAAAACGAACAAACTAAATAGTTAAACCATTCATTTCAATAAGTATCATTAATTCTCAACAAAGCTTCGACCAAGAAAGCCACTGTTCAGAAACCCCTAAGTAGAAAGATAAACTGTGACATTTCAACCCCAAATCGTGTGTTTTCTTAAAACAGTATTACATCAGATGTAAACTGAACACTAATAACACACTTCACAGTAAAATTCATAAAATTGCTTTCAGCAGAATATGAATTACTATTATTAATTATTATTCGATGACGTAATTACGCGTACTATACACCAGGATTTGCAGTGCAGGGTGTGCATTGGAGCAGGAATATGTGCTTCAGAGAAAAATGTTTAAATAGAAGAGACTGAAAAAGTCGCAGGGGTCGAGAAAAGTAATCGTAGATTAGCAGGAAGCGATCGGAAGAGCTGAGGATCTTTTAATGCAGCTGACCGACAGCAAAGGGTCGCTGCTGGCGGTGGCGCAGCGAGAAAAGAGGAACAATGCAAGCTTTGAGCGCAACTAAAATCGCTGTGGCTGTGCACGCGTGAGATTCGACCTGGATGATTAATCACCTGCGGCCACACGGTGGGTAGATACCGCTGCGAAAACATAATTCAGCCAGCAGAAATCTTGTTAAACCCGACGAAATTATGATCCCCTGGGCTCATTCGGTATTCAACGCTCGCGGACGCCGCTCGGAGTTTTACCAGCGACTTGTAAATCCTTCCGTCGATACGTTACACGGACGTCGTGGGAGACGAGGAAGCCTCTCGAAACGGCTATTTACGAGATTCGGAGTTTTAGTGGGAACAGACAGATTTAACAACCCCTTAGTTCTCCGCATTGCATTGTTCGTGTCATTAGTCTCGCCGGTGGTCTTCTGGATTTATGTTGAGTACTACAGTGACACTTAATGTGGTACACGTAAATCTACAGACTCCAATGACACTGGGGAAATTAGTTATAGGAACCATCTAATGGGGAAAAGAAAGCGGATGGCGTTAGTCCTCAATAAAAATCTTGAAAAGCTTGAGGTTCATAACAGAAATTTGAAAACTGATCTGAAGGTTGGAGCGTAATACTTATTGCAGAGGAGTTGGAGTTATGGTAAATGATTCGTGTTTTTAGCTTTGTGTTTCCCTGTTTTATATGAAGAATATGGCTTTGATGAATTTTATTTGCGTTGGATATCGTAGGACGTCAATCTTCCACTGAACATGTTAAGGGATTTTTTGGATTTCGTAGAAGGGAAAGAGGTGTCAATGCCGTTGACTATAAATTGATATCTTGGGGATTCCATATTTTTTTTATTTCTCAGTACGAGGTTCAAGTTAACGCGTGGTTTTAGTAATTATTATTAGCTTTAATTGATGTTTACTGAGAATTAAGTTTTGGGAAGAAAGATTCTATGGCTAAGCTTGAATTTTAAATAAAAGGGAAATGATTTAGTGTTTCTGTTATCTTGTCATGATTTTTCTTTGAGAAATAAACTCCTTTTAAACATTACTTTTCTATAATTATCGTTGTTAAGCGAGTCCATAGTACTGTGGGGGTAAAATCAAGCCTGCAGAAAATTCATCGAACTCGGTAAACAATTACAATCTTCCGGTTTACTTGGTATTCAGCACACGTGGTGATTGCCCGGGGTTACCATCTGTGAATGCCAAACGACTTCTTACATCGATACGCTGATCAAGTATAAAAAAAGGCGCACTGTTTCTTCGTCCCTCGAATCGTAATAAACCTAAATACTTTACTGAAACTAGATACAATTTAAAACAAAACAATCATCCACGTTCATTAAATTCAAAATAAATATAACATAGCTCGATATCTACTATCTTTAAATGCAACACAATCCTGCACTTGAACTAAAGTTCCCAATACTTTTGTCAAAATTCAGTAACCCTTCGCGTAGCAGGGAAACATACGAGCACTTGTCGCACAAGAAGAAGAATAGGTAGATCACAGATCACACTTTCAAGAGCCATCAAACTTCTTCAATGCCGAACACGCGGAGAAATGTCTCCACAGTTTACAATAAACGACTAATTTTACAGAAAACAAATTTTCCTCGACTTCCTTAGACGATCAATTAAATATCCCCAAAAAATCGAAAAAAATCCATCGAATCATTTCCTTAAAAAAAAATCGCAAAGATCGCCTCATTTTCGTCGAGTATCCCCCTGAAGTAAAAATCGTGTCGACACAAAATTAACTGTACCTTCCACGCGAAACAACTTAAATGCCCCATCAGCGCACGAACTCAACCCGCGAAGCCTCCGAAACTGCACGCGCCCCATCCAAAAGTCGATTTCTGGAAGCAACCGAATCCGCGAAAGAGATCCAGAAACCGTTTCATCGAAGCCCCGGATCGTGGTAGATAAAACCAGGGTTCTTCTGATCGAACGACGCCCGCGAGCGCGTTGTATTTTCTCGAGTAGCGTCTCGAGACGGGTACGGGGCGCGGAAATTTTTCATTCGGCGTTTCCCGCTGGATCGACAAGACGGTGTTCAAAGCGCTCCCACGGCATTGTCCCGGCACGCCCGAGCACTCTTCCCTTTTCACGTCGCCCGACGTTCCATGCAGCGGTGCACGCCCGCACGAGCGCGTTGCGTGCGTGCCTTGGGCGCCCTCGAGGAATGCAGGCGTCGCTACGCCACTCGGGGCTGGATCCGCGCGAGACTAATCACTGAGAAGCAATGATAGCGGTGCGTCGCTGTCACGGAGTATTAACCCTTTCGACACGACTGTTGGCATTGCACCGGGTGTATCCCAAAGTCAAAGTCTGGAGGAATGCTTGGTGGCAAGATTTCTACGCCCCAGCCGCTCCGTATTCCGTCACAGTTCTGCATTTTCACGGGTGGAAATTCAGACTTTTGGTAAATATAAAAAGCGATGAGAAGAGTAATTTGCGATATTACTTTGAATAAAAGTTTCATCACGGATGAATGTGTGGCACGAATTGTGTTAAGCTTCTTTGATCTTCATTGTAAACTCTGAACTGTCAGTTGACTCTTCTACTCTTTCACAATTCACGTTCGATTATCGGAAGCACTCAATTTCTAAACGTAGGGAACTCTTTGGGAGCTTTATATCGACCTATAACGAGGTCACAGTTTTGTTAGATATACCGCGTAAAGACAGGCAGATATAATAGAAAATAGCAGGCATAGCCAACGCTCCTCTATTAAGGAAATTCTTCATTAAACTCAGCAGGGGTTGTGCAGAGGCAGGGACCGAATATAAAGCTTATCTAGGCCCGTTGGCCTCATTGTTCCCTTGGATGCCAGTTATTCGCAATCTGCAAGGGTGCAGGCTTTAGTTTGAAGTTCGAAACGGATCTCTCGCGGCCATATAATGCTAACTCGGTAATTTTGAGAGCTCTAGCAAATAGTTTACGCGCAGAATGGGTCGCCGGCCTGGCAAAGGGGTGGGCACGAGGGATGAGATAGATACGTTTACCCGCGCCAATTTATTCGTCCTATTCCATAGCAAACAGCTAACCTGTTTCTGTGTTAGACGGTTACTATCGTACTTCTCTGTTATATAGATGGTTAACAATGTGTTTCTGTGTTACGCAGACGGCTACATACCTACTTGTTTCCATGTTAGATTGCCTAATCATGTGTTTAGCGAGCAAAGCGTCGATTTTGTAGGAGGTTGTAAATCTCCTCGACACAATGTCACTTACTCTTACGACGTCTTGCGGTCATAAGAGCTCACTGGATTCGAAGGTTACTGATAGGTGTGTCGTTCAATAAAATGAGACACCCCGATTAATAAGTAACAATGAATAAGTAACTTTATTATTCTTCAATGAGACAGCCCTGGTGTATGCGGGTACAAAAGATATGATTCGGTGCGAACACGTTCGATTTCTGTTGGCTTCTGCCCCCGGAGGAGCTTGACTTCACGCAGGAAGACTATGGAACCTCCTTCAGAGGGTGTGTCTTGGAAAAAAGAGGTGGTCGAAACTATTAGCTATTGGTGAGACGCGATGTGGAAATGGTTCATGGAAAATGCAACGGAAAGGGAAATCTTAACGAATAATCAGCCCATGAGCCGGTCGCCGCACGGCCATCTGTTTATTATTGCGGCTGTCTGGAGACCCTTGGCCGTGACTCGGGTAGATTGCCTGAATTTTCACGTCAAGTACCGTAACGCTAAAAGTTTACAACCCTCGTATCAAGTCTACGAGGCGCGGACTGACAGACCGAATGTCTAACAGATGTGGCGTCGAAAAGGACAAGGCATCCTTGTGCGTCCTTGGTGGTCTGGTGAAGCTAACGCTCAACATACCGCCCCCTTTTGAACGGTTACGTTTAATAATAAAGAGAGAACAAGAAAAACGCTAAGATACTAAGCATACGCAACTGAATATAAAGGTCACGGTTTGCTGTGTCTTGTACAATGATGACTGCGTCGTTACACGAAATTTGTACATGGATACGTAATTACAGTGTGACACCCATAATTTACCAAGTAAGCTTATTAGATTAAATACAGAGAGAGAGAAAAAAAACTTGTGATTAATGCATACATGCTAACTTATTGTACTTTGCAGTAAGCTACAATAGAACAGATATATATACACATATATATATATATATATATACATATATATATATAAAAGAAAAAATCCACATAGGATTACCCTCAATCATTACTCCTCCAACAACAACGGAGCTAGTTTCTTAACACTACGCTTGTATATCCCGTTTATAGTTTTTACTGTCACCACACGGACGATACCATCCTCACCAGGATGTAAGGCAATGATGCGTCCCATGGGCCAGTGTAATGGTGGTGAATTGTCCTCCCTCAAAATGACCAGCGTACCTTCGGTTATGGCAGGTACCTGGTCTCCATGCCATTTCTTCCTGACTGACAATGCGTTCAGGTAGTCCTTGTACCATCTATGCCAGAAATGCTGGCGAAGCTGCTGCACATGTTGCCAGGAGGACAGACGACCTGTTTTGATGTCAGTGAGGTCGCACTCGGGAGTGCTTGTTAATGAGTCCCCAATTAGGAAATGACCGGGTGTCAATGGTGTTAAATCATTGGGATCAGTCGATAAAGGAGTTAATGGTCGGGAATTAAGAATGGCCTCTATTTCAGTCAAACAAGTAACTAATTCTTCGAACGTGAGCAACGTGTTGCCTAAAATGCGTATAAGATGGTGCTTTACTGACTTAACTGCCGCTTCCCATAGCCCACCAAAGTGTGGGCTACGGGGAGGAATGAAATGCCAACGGACATGTTGGTCTAATAGAAACTTCTGAACGTGATCATTATGTTCTTCTGACAGAATCATTTTTCGGACCTTTTGCAACTCATGATTAGCACCTACAAAGTTAGTGCCATTGTCGCTGTATATATCTGTACTTCTTCCTCGCCTAGCAAAAAACCGTTTTAAGGCTGCAAGAAACGCGTCGGATGTCAAATCGCCTACCAATTCTATATGAACTGCTCTCGTGCTGAAGCATACGAAAACGGCTACATAAACTTTGATTTTCTTCGTATTTCGATGTTTCTTCTCTTTTATAAAGAGTGGACCGCAATAATCAACACCGGTGATCAAGAATGGTCGCTGGAAGGTGACTCTGTCCTTCGGGAGTTGTCCCATTGGATACTGAAATGTTATAGGTGCCAATTTCTGACAGGTAGTACACCTCTGAATGACGGATTTTACCACGACCATTCCATTCACAGGCCAATATTTTTGTCGTACCGCATGCAGCGTACCCTGCGCCCCAATGTGCCCATGGGCAACGTGCGCTTCTCGTATAAGCAAACTGGTCACATGATGTTTCTGAGGTAACAACACCGGATGTTTTGTTGAATACGGTAAATTTGACTTCTCGAGCCTTCCCCCTACTCTTAAAAGCCCGTTGTCATCAATGAACGGACATAATGCTTTAAACCGAGTGATGTGACTATGTGCTGAATTGGCCTTGAGATCATGTAATTCCTTTGAAAATACTGCACCCTGCACCATTTTTATTATCCGAACTCGTGCCCGTTGTAATTCGTCCAATGTCATTGGACCTATCTGCTTCGCCTTTGTGTAAGCGTTGTTACAAAATCTCAAGCAGTACGCAACGACCCGAGTTAACATGGCAAATGATGAATACCTTTCTAAAAATTGGACCTCAGAATGGGATGCTACACTCAACACTACTACCTTCCGTTTCTCGGGAAGTTCAATCGGCTGCAAATTGGTCTGCGGCCACGTGTCTTCTGTCTGAGATAACCAATGAGGCCCACTGAACCAAATGTTCGTTGCAAGAAATTCCGGGACACTGGCCCCCCTTGAAAGTATATCCGCGGCATTGTCCTGCGACGGTACGTGAGACCATTGATCTGGGCTCGTGTCTTGCTGTATTTGACTCACGCGATTTGCAACAAACTGCTTGAGCGTGTGTGGTGCAGTATGTATCCAATGCAATGTGATCG
Source organism: Andrena cerasifolii (assembly GCF_050908995.1). Taxonomy (NCBI): domain Eukaryota; kingdom Metazoa; phylum Arthropoda; class Insecta; order Hymenoptera; family Andrenidae; genus Andrena; species Andrena cerasifolii. Next base: position 7,789,660 of record NC_135124.1, on the reverse strand, counting down.
TCGAATCCGACCAAAACATTACTTTCTCAAACGACACATCAATTGCTTTAATAACAGTACGATACAGTTTCGCGAGTAACACTGCAGCACACAGCTCCAACCTAGGCAGTGATTGCACCTTTAATGGTGCCACCCTAGATCTTGACGAAACTAGCCGTACCCCCGACTTAGACTTGCCATCCGTTGTCCTAATATATATGCAAGCTCCGTAAGCTCTCTCACTTGCATCACAAAACCCGTGTAACTGGAGGACTCTGTGATTATCGCCTATAACGCGCCGAGGAATGACCAATTCCTCGAGTGATTTTAATTGAGACTCAAAAGTGACCCACGCGCTGTGAATATCCACTGGGACCGACTCATCCCAATCGAGGTGACACTTCCAAAGGGCCTGCATTATAAGTTTTGCTTGCACAATCACCGGACCTACTAATCCGAGTGGGTCAAAAAGCTGTGCGATTCGTGATAGAATAGTCCGCTTTGTAACCCTTTGCAACGGTTCCACATACTTAATTGTATAACCTAAACTATCTGGCTTGGCTTTCCAAAACAACCCCAAAGTTTTCTTGCCATCTGTGGCATCTAAAACCATGTGATCACTATGATCAGTATTCCCTAACGATTCTACTAACTGGGATTCGTTTGACAACCACTGTCGCAGTTGAAAACCCCCCTTTGCTGTGATGCTAATCAAGTCATCCCTTAAAAGCAATGCCTCGTCAAAACTCTGTGCCCCAGTCAAAACATCATCTATGTAAAAATCATTTAATAACACCTTCGCGGCGACTGGATGCGTTTTACCTTCATCGTGCGCGAGTTGGTGCAATGTTCGAACTGCCAAAAACGGAGCTGATGCGGTTCCATACGTCACAGTATTCAGCTGGTACGTTTTAATTGGATTCGCGATATTTTCGCGCCAAAGAATTTTGTGATATTTTCTATCAGCTACGTTCAAATCTACCTGTCTGTACATCTTTGCAATGTCAGCGGTCAGGACGTATTTATGCACTCGAAAACGCGTGACTAAACTAACTAAGTCTTGCTGAATGGTGGGTCCTACCATTAATGTACTGTTTAATGTTACACCCGATGACGACTGTGCAGATGCATCGAACACTACTCGAATTTTAGTCGTGACACTGTCTGTTTTTATGACTGGGTGATGGGGTAAATAACAACCGGCGTTAACATCGTCGACGATTTCAGTCATGTGATTGAGCTGTTCATATTCCCTTAAGAAAGCTACGTATTGTGATTTCCTGTCTAGATTTCTATTCAGAGACCGCTCCAGACTGAGATACCGTTTCATAGCCATGTGATATGTTTCTCCTAACTTGTCTTTGTTATCGTTAAAAGGCAGACTCACTGTGTACCTGCCACTCATAGAATCGCGACTCGTGTGTGAAGCGTAATGCTCCTCACATGCTTGTTCTTCGGGCGAACAGATTTTTCCTGAAGGGCATTCTTCGAGATTCCAAAACTTACTAATATCAGCATGAAGTGTTTCGAAAGTCAAATGGCAATTGACTGGTCGGATTTCCTGGTTTTCTAAGTATTTTCCAACGACAATCCAACCCAATAGCGTTTTCTGCAATTTAGCGTTGGGATCCTTTAATGCGATGCGTCCCACGCTCATGAGATCCCAAAAATATTCTCCCCCGATAATCCCGTCTATCTCGCCAGGCAAGTGAAATGTAGGGTCAGCTAAATGTATTCCAGCAGGAATTTCTAATGCTTCTCTATAAATTACATCCTGTGGCAGTGGTTGTGAAACCTCCTTAGCTACTAGAAAGTTTACATTGAAATTGTATCCCGAGCAACGCGATTTGATTTGTGCTTGTGTTATTTTATTGATCTCAGATGACATTGCGTTTGTCCCACGAAGAGGAACAACAATTGGTTGAGTACGCAACCCAATCCGTTTGCATGCGCGCTCAGATAGGAAATGCGAATCTGCACACGAATCCAATACAACGCGGCAGCTATGGGTTTTCCCGGCCCCGTTTACGATATCAATAATAGCGGTAGCAAAGATTATTTTCGGCCGACCCTTGAATGCGGCACAGGTACTATTTACCTGCACGGCCGGTGGTATGGGCGTCGGCTCCGCATGCAATAGCGTATGGTGTCGGTTATGACACCGACGGCAGGTAGTTGCTTGGCAATTGTTCACCATATGATTTCGGCGTAAACAGTTGAAACACAACTGCTTCTCCTTTACTAATTTCGATCGCTCTGGTACCGAAAGCTTAACGAATTGCTCACAATTCTGAGAAACATGAGATCCTCTACAAAAGTTACAGAATGCTGTTGTCTGCGTGGCCAGTACCGTATTTGACCGTAATTCTCGCGCAGGCGGTTTATTGCGGGTTGACTGAGAATACCGATTACGATTATTGCCCTGCGCTTGAGGTGGTGACGCACCTGAGGTTTCCGGTGAACCTACAGGCTCAATCACCTTGCATCGGTCGTGTAAAAACAGAAACAATTCGTCCATCATTGGAAAGGGAGTGCTTTTATTCTGTTCCTTCCATTTCAACACTGTCTCGTTATCCAATTTGGACGTGAGCAAATGGATAAGCAGTGTATCGACGGTCAGTTGCTCTAATGATTTTAACGAGCGATAATGCGCTTCTACGCGGTTTACAAACACTCTCAATTCGCTGTAGGATGATTTTAATACCGGTGACGTATCGAATAGCGCTTTGATATGATTGGCGACTATGACAGCCGGCTGATTATAGCGCTTCTCTAACAGACCCCACGCGACTGTGTAATTGTTTGCCGAATTCCCTACTGATTCTATAGTTTTGGCGGCTTCGTCCTTTAGGCACGACCGCAAGTACATTAGTTTTTTACAATCGTTGATCTTTGGATTCTCTTGTATTGATGAACGAAACTGATCAGAAAACCCAGGCCACTCCTCGTAGACTCCAGCAAACACGGGCAGATTGATTTTTGGCAAATATATATCGCTATCTATAGACTCGGTGTGCGATTGTGGTGATGCTCGACTGATAGGCGTTTCGACTCCGACCGCACCTCTCACTTCTAATGTTGCTAATGATTGTGCGACAGACTTCACGCGCTCTAATATGTCCAAAGCACGCGCCTTACAAGTACCAAACATGGATTTTATTGAAACTCGTTCACGCATATAATCCCCGGTTTCATCTGCTGCATCTAAATCAATCTGAGTTTTGCAAAAGATCGCGTATTCCGTCTCGATCTCGTTGTATTGCACTTTGATCTCACTACCAGACATTCCGGATTCGTACCCCTCTATTAAAAGCCTAAAGTTCTCCAACTCTAACTTGAAAGCTTCGCGTCTTAACTTCAGAGTTTTAATACGTTCTTCTACAGAAGGAGGCATGTTGCGGTTTCTTTTTTTTTTTTCTTTTTCGACAATGGAAATACGGATATGAGAGATTAGGATTCGCACACGGATTCAGGGAAGAACTCAAAAAACAAGCGCTCGGACTCACGTTACTGACGTCCCTGGATCCTTCCGATGCAATGCTGGACTTGGCGTTGTATGGGCTGCTGACCGACGCACCGCTGATGGTTACAGCTGATGTCCAAGCCGGTATCTCGTCGCATCCGCCACTGCTATATTTGATGACCCACAATGGATCAGGTAGCGATCCTCCTTCCTAGGTGCTCTGCGACTCTGCTACGGCACGTTGTCGTACCCCTGGATCTCAGCTACTGGACTCCTTAATGTTGAAGTCGCTCTGCGCAACTGGACATCAGATGCTGGCCTCCTTGTTGTTGGCGTGCATGACGCACCAATCACGTTCACAGCACTTGTATATTGTTATTGATGATGCGGATCAGTGCTCCTCTGGCACAGTAAAAGATCCGGCTCGAAGGACCAAAATGTAAAGCGAGCAAAGCGTCGATTTTGTAGGAGGTTGTAAATCTCCTCGACACAATGTCACTTACTCTTACGACGTCTTGCGGTCATAAGAGCTCACTGGATTCGAAGGTTACTGATAGGTGTGTCGTTCAATAAAATGAGACACCCCGATTAATAAGTAACAATGAATAAGTAACTTTATTATTCTTCAATGAGACAGCCCTGGTGTATGCGGGTACAAAAGATATGATTCGGTGCGAACACGTTCGATTTCTGTTGGCTTCTGCCCCCGGAGGAGCTTGACTTCACGCAGGAAGACTATGGAACCTCCTTCAGAGGGTGTGTCTTGGAAAAAAGAGGTGGTCGAAACTATTAGCTATTGGTGAGACGCGATGTGGAAATGGTTCATGGAAAATGCAACGGAAAGGGAAATCTTAACGAATAATCAGCCCATGAGCCGGTCGCCGCACGGCCATCTGTTTATTATTGCGGCTGTCTGGAGACCCTTGGCCGTGACTCGGGTAGATTGCCTGAATTTTCACGTCAAGTACCGTAACGCTAAAAGTTTACAACCCTCGTATCAAGTCTACGAGGCGCGGACTGACAGACCGAATGTCTAACAGATGTGGCGTCGAAAAGGACAAGGCATCCTTGTGCGTCCTTGGTGGTCTGGTGAAGCTAACGCTCAACATCATGTTTCGTCTATTGCTTTGCCATAAATCTCGCGAAGGCCAAACGAGAGAGGGTGCGAACTTCATTTCGCAATTTTTATTCTTGCATTCAGTAGACGCGTGGCGTTTTCTTGTTATTTATGTGCGTTTAATAGTAGATTGATGGTAACTTCAATTATTTTTAGGGGGTATTCTCGTCTAGATGGACGAGATCCCTTATTCTCGTTAGGGACGACGAAAAAACTACGCAGTTTTTATCGATAAGCATTATCTGCACGTATTTACTAACATTTCAGTGAGTTGTAAACAAATTTCAGTCATGTATAATAATAATTAAGGGAGATAAGTGTTTTTCTCAAAACGTTGTTTTTCATGACGGTACACGCGATATCTCAACTTCTAGTGGCCCAACCTGATCCATATTTTTCGTACACCTTCGGAAAACATAATTTCCCAGCAGAATCAAGGCGAAATATTTTTTTTACAATTTTAAGGCCGTTTAAAGACGAAAAACCCGGAAAAGATGAGTTTAAATTCAAAGTCCCGCCATTTTGTGAATTTTTATATATATTTTTTCATAAATCTGCTACCGGCTATAACCACAATCTTACTAATTAAGAATCCTTTTGATTTTTTCGTTTTGGATCAGCGGATCAGCCGGAATCGTGTGTACCATGAGGCACCCTTTTTGCACATGCTTTACGAGATGACACATATCTTCTTTAATTATTATTACTAATGGCTGAATTTTTTTCGATCTAATAAAACTATTTCCAATGCCTGGATTGAAATCTCAAGGTTTTTAGACTACACTGTTGCTTTATTTAAAACTCACTAAGAGAACGAGACATCTCGTTATATGAGTTCAACATTAGAACTATCATAGAAATAGATGAGACACCTCTTGAATAAAGTATGTTCGTAATAGCAGAGTGTCGTTTATCCATAAAATTTTAGTAAACTTTTTTTTACCAATTTCACCCCGAAAGCCTTGCTCCCTACTGTGAGTAGCCAGTATCCTTTACTTATCTATTCACTGAGCTCCCATTCACAATCAGTGTCTACCCTTCTCGATTCGTGCAGAAGGATACACGTTCTAAATCTCCAAAAGAGCAGGGCATTTTAGCGGTGCCTAAGGAGCTTTTGCTCCGCATGGCGCTTACTACCCCAAAACGCCCATAATACGCGATCGTGCCATTTCCTGCACCGTGCGATGACTATTGGCCGTGTTTCCAGCTAGCGCGCGAGCTCGTCATTTCAGGATGACTTCGTCGAGCTCGCCTGTCGAGGCGCAGCCAGCCCTACGACACTTCCAGGACGGTGCATTATTCCAAAGTAGGTCGTTGTCTCCTTTGTTTCCGGCTTTGCCGATAAAACACTCCATTAGTTCGATTAACGTGCAATTTCGAGGCAATAATACACACGGGAATTGCGTGGAATTCCGTGCGCCGTTGGGGAGAGCCTTTCGCAAGCCTCGCACAGCTTCAATCGCAATTACGATTTACTCGACACATGGACGTACTTAAGAATATTTTTTAGAACTGTTCGTCGTTTTTTAGCAACGTAATGCGGTATTGCTTTAAACATTGTTCGTGGTTAGTGATTTGAAAACTTAGAGGGGGTTGTTTTAACCCCGTGATTGTTGATATTTAATTAGAGAGAGTAAGAAGTAATGTAGAAGATTCAGGTAGTAATTAATTCCTTCCTCACAGTTGGAAAATATCAGAAATAATCTTGATTGGTAGTCACAAACGCTTCGTGCAGCTAGAGAGCTGGAGTGACCGTAAGAAGGGTGGTTCTTGTATTTACAGCAACATTCGTTTTTCCTTATGCTTCTACGAAAAATTTTAAATGTACTTACGAAGAGACTTAGCTGCAGCGTCTCTCAGTGAAGATGTGCTTGGGATAAACGGTTAATCTGCTTACCTGCAACAAACAGAAAACACTTCGGTTATAAAACTTACACGTACCAGAGACTCTTCTATGAAACTATTTCAAATAAAATCCAACCCCTAAAACAAATTTAACAGCTAACATTAACTGACAATCGTCAGCCTAATCACCTTATACTCGAGAAAAAAGGAGCCCAGTGTATCCTAGAGAGCAAACATTTCGACATCCGATAAAAGTTCAATAAAAAGAACCAGTGGCGCACCCAGAATGGAGGAGGCAAGGGGCCCTGCCACCCTCCAAATAAAAAGGAAAGAGGAGAATAATTGTAACCACGACTAAAGTAATTCAAGAGCTTTGTAAATAGAAAAGAAAACTCGATTTTATTCTTTAAATAAATTTTTATAATCACCTAATGAATTTTATGGAATTTGCATTTAAAATATTTTTATCTGTTCAGCTCAGCTCCCCCAACATTAAATCCTGAGTACGTTACTGGAAAGGACAAGAGAATGCAATGAGAATACTTTTCCCACGGTCCTCTTACCAGTGGTACCCTTTTCCGTCAAACATTTTCACTTCGCGTACCTTGGTTTCCCAGTAGACCGAGCATAAACAACGCGTAATTCAGTCAGGATAAACGTGTCGGCCACTTGGAAGGCGTTTAGGGTCGATTAATACCCGGTTTAATTCGATCGAGGCGACAAGTATCCGCAACATCCTCAGCAGCCATTATTAATTACTAATTGGCCTTGGAGCAGCGCCCGTCGGTTATAAGACACCGACGATGTCCGTCGGTTCGTATAATTAGTCGAGGAGGACCAGGCTGCCTGGCAAGGATCATTAGGCATTTATTTACAGCTGGTACAATGCCCTGCTGATCTTGGTCGCGATACCAGGCGCCTCCTCCTCGCCCCTTTCCGCCCCCGACACAAGCGCATCCTCGTCGTTAATTCGAGGCAACGCTGCCCCCCTGATCGCGGGGGCATATTTACGGAGTTTAATCAAGCGTTCTGAGAAACAATGACATACAATAAGCCTGGCAAAGGGCCTCTCACTAGCGCGTATCCGTGATTGAATTCCTCGGGGGTAAATGACGCTGCAAAACGTATTTCGACTTGGCCAGCTCAAGAGAACAGGCTCACGCTGTTTATGCCTTGCGGCAAGTCTAAAATTGACACTTTGCAGAAGTGTAGTTTAAGGGGTTATACCTAGTCACGCGGCCGAAAAGAGGCGAATAATTGTGAATTTTTTTTTTGAAGAAGCGGAAGAGTATATTTTTACAAAACTTTTTGCGTTTAAAAGGGCAACATTTGAAGAACAGAAAAATTTCTTAGACGTCATGGTTAGCTTCGATATACTTAATTATAATCAGTGTTCCACGATAACGCGAACCTATCCTCCCTCTTTCGTGCATACTTTCCCTTCACTCCAAATTTTTGAACAACAACCGAATCCTTTGCACAGTCGCGAACAGTGGCCGCCCAGCTGTATCCACCCATAAACAATTACCACTTATCTGAATACACGATAACGCTCTGGTAAACAGTCCATGGCGCTACCCAACGCATCGCGGTATCAACCATTAAATTCAAAACCGCCAGATCTGCATCACATTAATAATGATGAAATGGGAACCACGGTATTTTAACAACACACAACAACTTCCTAACATTAATACCATAATGCTTCACCTGAAATACGCTCTGCTAGCATTCTGTTAGTCACTAGATTGGTGTGTACTCTATTCGATCAGGGCTTTGTAGCAATTCCATCCAAAGCAGCATAGGTATTTATTACCACTCTTTTCATATCAACGTTTAAATTCATACAGTTCAATTTAATCATCCTACAGTAAAATAGTCATCCTCTATTTAAGACTTCCACACTACCCTGGCGCCCGCAGGGAATTCCCTTCTGGAGGCGTCGGGGTGTCTTTTGATGATATCACCACGTTAAAAAAGTAATAAAAAATATTATAAATTATTTTTGAAATTTTTGTTTTTTTAATATGGGGAAATCTTCAAAAGGCACCCCGACTCCTCCAGAGGGGAATCCCCTGGGGGCGCCAGGGTAGTGGAAATTTTACCCACCAAAACCCAACGGCTGAATTATTAAGGCCTATTAGCTGAAACGCTCAGACACCTATTTACTTATTTTCGACATAGATCCATCGTGTCAAGGCTCATCAAAATCGATGTCTATCACGTGGTGTCCTCTCCTTGTTAGTAAAAATTCAATTGTTTCTATGCATATAGAAACGTTACCGAAAATTATTATGCTGTCAAAGTATAGTCAGTCTATGACGTTCCATACCGAGCTTTGCAACATCTGGATTCCACCTCCTATTTCCCCAGCCACGCTGACGCGCATCAACGTATGATCGTCCAATGGAGGTATCGTTATCTGTTTCTTGCTAAGGAAACTAGCACGCAAATATCGAGTCGGGGCAAAAAGGAAGGTGGAGAAGGAAGGGAGCGGGGAGTAAAGTCGGACGTTGGAAATAAGAGAGAACCAGATCTCGTAGCCAGGGGCTTTCCTCGGGTTGCCTGGCATTCGTAACATGTCTGATTGTCTGCTTTTCTAGCATCATCCAGGGCCCGGCGCTTTGCACCAGCCAGACGACAGACGACGAGCAGCCAGAAAGGCTGCAAAGTACCCCGCGCACTTCAGCCCAGAGGATGCCGGAGCGTCTGCCTGATGAGAGTCTCGCTTCCATAATGGACGCGACGTGGCCTTTGGTCCGCGGGAACCGGATGCGAATTTAGCAAATAATTGGCTCTGTTATGTGGAAAGATGAACGCGAATTCTGGCTGGGCAACGCGACAAAAGGACCATCCCAGGCGGCTCGAGGGGCTGACTGTTCTCTGGTAAGCATTTTTGCAGGTATTTCGAATATTTAATATTGCAGTGCAAGGGATTTTTGTCTTGGAGGGTAGCATAATCTTGCATTGTTTTACAATCCTGTGATCAGATTAAAAAGATTATGCTTCAGTGATTTAAACAATTCGTATGCGATGGCTCTTACGAGATTTTCATTCAGGAAATGAGGGAATTGTAGATTCTTTTTAGGGAATTGTAATATATTGCATTTGTCATCGGTTTGACAGCGTCTTCGTCGTATTTTTGCACGATATATAATCCTTTGATCGTAAACAATGATGATAGAGGCTAGAATTAATATTAAAGTATTGAATTTTTATGTATGGGTTTAGTTCCTCATTTCATTGCGTTAAGTTTCCTTCTTTAGTTGATTGATTTTAGTAGATATAATTATGTAGAAAAAAATTGTTCAAGATGACATTAAAAGAATTTTCCTTGGCTCCAAAATTCCTGTATCGATGAACGCAATAATAAGTAAGATTCTGTTACCTGCCTTTATTCCTTGCTCAAGGAAGGTACAAGAGAAAGTCACCCCCAACTACCCATACTCAACTGACCAATCAGCACAACCTCAACAATCAAAATCAATGAATCAACAATTCAAAAATCCCATCTAATAAATTCCCCAGCAACAAACTAGTTTCCTGCCCACACCACAAACAACAACCAACCCCTCCCCTCCAAATCCTGACATTCGTACCTCGATGCCACCCCTTAAAGCTCGCCCTTAAACACCATTCCCCGCGCCAATAGTAATCCGCGATAATCCCTCCAGGGGGTAGGTTGCTCGTCTAAAATTTCACGCGTTAAACCCTTTCTGCCAGCGACTTGGCCGAGAATTACGCGTTAAGTCTCCGCCAATATATTTGCCGGGGTATCGGTGTATTAGCGTGGGTAAATGGAACGGGGCCGAAGAAAACGGGGGCTGATAGCTGGAAGCCCGCGATCGACGGTGGTTTTCCCTTAGCGCGTGGATATGTCTATAAACCACGAGCTGGCTTAACGAACGACTTGATGAAAGTTTCAGGAGCCCGTGAAATCCCCGGGGACCGATGCATCTGTGCCATCGGGGTTTAAGCTGAAACTATAAGGGTTTACGTAATGTGGTTTAATGCGGTATCCTTGTCCTCCGCGGCGTAGACACATCCTGGAGAAGTTGCAGCCTAGTTTCAACCAGTTGCTAGAACGAGGCCGGTTTAGTGGGGAATCGATCCCTTCGAGGGGATTACGGGCACGTAGACCTGTACCCCCCGAACTGTTCACACTGGAAGACAATTAAGCGATTGCCTCGCACGTGGAGCCTCGAAAGCCCGCGTCGCGTTCTTGGCGTTTTATTTACTACGGCGGGCAAGTTGGGGGAGTTTCTGCCGGGGCGTTTGTAGAATTTAGGTGTTAGGAAGTTGTAAAGGTTCCTTTTATTTAAAGTGGCTTTAGTTTTGGTATTTGCTACCTGTGGTCAGCCTTGGTCTTGTGTATGTTCTACTACGGCCTTGTAAGTAAATTCTGCTTAAAAGACTGAAAGTTTTTGTAGATGAGATATAAGTAGGAAAGCTCGTAGGGAATTTGAATACTGTCAGAGACTGTCATTGGTTGATGTTAATAATGTAACTCTGATGACTTTGAGCGAGCTTGGTCAACAACCTTGACGATCTTGATTAACCCTTCCTTGACACACATCCTTTTTCGATCAACTTTGACATATCTCGTTGGCTCGCACCCAGAGCAATTTTTGAACCACTGCCATTCTCCTCTAAGAAGTCCAATTTTTGTGAAAAAAATCATGGGACAATTTCAAAGTCTGTAGAATGTATTCCAATAGATTTTTTATTGAAATTTTATGACCGTTTTTGTAAAAAAAATTTTAGACTACCACATGTCGAGAAAAAACGAAGAAAATCTTTAAAAAATTTTAACTTTTAAAAATTTAAATATTAGAAGCTAAAAATCTACATAGTTGTTGTTCTGATATAATACTTTGAGAGAAAGAGTAGTGTGTAAGTCGGCTTTGGAAAAAACTATTTATTTTGCATATAGAAGGTACAGAGCGTCAATATCAGCTTATGGGTGGCTCACACCCAGAGTGTCAACGAAGGGTTAATACATTGATATAAAGTATTATTTTTTTATACAAAAACTGCGTAAAAGTTCCATCGAAAATCATAGAACGCTTATCTGAAAAATATTTCTGCAGGTTTGATACCTTTCAAGATTACAGGACCCCATCAAAGGAATTCGAACATTGAAGCTAGGTACTTTTACCCGTTACACCTGAGCTACTACAACGAAGAAGAAGAAATACCTATTATTCTCCATTGTTGGTTATTCTACAACCCTGAAAATTTTCATAAAAATTGTCATCTAACACTATCTGAATATTCCTTGTTGGACACACAAGCGAGAAACGCTAAGACGCAGAGAGCAGAGCTTTCATCTGAGATGAAGATAGCTCACTCGACGGATCGGGGTTGGTAGTAAAGATAAATTGCGTGCAAATATTTCGGGGCCCCGTAAAATCGAGGGATCGTTCGCCACGATTTTATTGATCCTTCATTTTTCACTTTATCTCGACGCCTTTCGCCCCGGTGTAAGATTAAACCCGAGGGGAAATATGATTCCTGGTGCATGGATTCGTAGAGCCTTTCCTCGACGTCGACACGCTTTGACGAGGCTTCGATTCGCAGGCAGCACTCTGCCGGAGTAAAGTTTATGAGAGATCGATCCGCCGTGGAGAATTCTACTACATAAACTCGGGATCATAAAACAGTCGACGAACCTGAGTAGTAGTCGGATAAAAAACGATTCGCATTCGAGCTACGGGATCTCTATGAGATCCTTTCTATTACTCTCGTTGAACGTACCTACGTAAACTGAATCGATTCAACTGCCTGAGCAAAATTCTGTCCTTCCACTGTGCAAGATCTTTCGCCACTTTAACGATTCCTGAAACGTAACCGTTTTAAACGGACGCTGAAAAATTAAAGGAAATCAGAGATTAAGAGAACTGTGTTTGAAGAACACGGAGGAATTTTAAAATAGGAATTTTCATGATTGATGATATGAATTCTTTTATGTTCTTTTATACAGTGTTTGGCAGAATTTTTGGAGAATGTGGATTAATTTGTTGGAGATTTTCTTTCTATAAGACTGGTCCACCGAATTTTAGTTTGCTTTTCGTTAATATTTTCCACGTCTGCTTTCATTGAATTTGACAAAATTTGTAAATCTTGGAATATAGGTAGTTTCCTGATTTTATATAAAGCTTCACGGCATGGTGAAATTTACTTGTTAAAGTAATAACTTTTCGACGCATTTTCCTCTGAGGCTGGATTAACAGGATTTAAAACTTCCTCGAAAATGTATATTCTCTTTCATAAACAGTTTTGTCGAATTACCATGTGTAATTTCATCACACGAACCATACTTTCCAGATTTATTCCTCAACATAAGTTACTCTTGTAAAAGCTGTAGGAAATACTTTATTAGAACAAGTAGACTTCGGTATACTAAAATTAAAAGAAGTGACTTCGTGCAAACTATAATAATTCCCCTAATAAATCTGATTTACAATACACTAAAAAATACATTCAGCTCCACATGCAGTTTGATAAAATTACCTAACAAAGTTTGATTGAATCCACCATACTCCTCAGGTTCATATTCCAAAGTTCCCTATTCGTTAAACCAGTTAAGCAATCTCCAAAAGACGAAAACAATCCCGAAATATCCAGCCACGCAGAATCCAAATTCTTACAAATTACGAACCACGGTTTGACTCGCAAAGAAGCATTCTCACCCTAAAACTTCTGATTTTAATGAAACTTCGTGTGAACGTCGAGCGGATTGGAGTATGCAAGAAGCATTTTTTTCTGTGGAAATTCACTCCGAGGGAGAGAAATCAGCCCTTAAAGTTATCACTTTTTTCGTTTCTTAATGTAACTTTATTTTTCTTTACATAAACAATTCTTATATTTAAAGTTTCGTTCTATCTCGCACTGCTGCAAAGTTATAATAAAAAAAAAACGAAAAAACACGATAACATTTTAATGGCTCACCCCTTCAGAGCGAATTTATCTGCAATATCCTCTACATTCACACGAAGTGTTATTAGAATCAGAATTTCCAAGTTGGAAACGTGTCCTTGTCAATCTTCAACTCCTTCGACTACCAGAAGTATTTGACTAAAAACACGAACTACAGAAGTCTAACTACAAAGTTCATCTATTAGTAAAAAAATACAGATACTTTACTGAATAATTCATGATAAAAAAAATACACAGGTATTTTTTATACAACTAATAAAATTTCTCCACCTTCCTCAAACTACTCGTTCACTTTGCGCGATCCTACCCCCCGTAGCGAACCCCCGTTGTTCCCGTTAATTTCCAGCACGTCGATACTCTCTCGTGTCTATCCCCCTGAGTGGGACGACCTTAAGCCAGGCTCGCGAACCCTTCCCGAAATTGATTCATTGCGGTGTCCTTGTCGCCTTCATCATGGATACATCCGGGCGAAGTTCCTGGATAGTTTCAGCGCGGCGGGCCCCCTAAGACGGAAAAGTAGATTTACGGGGAACGAACTGGCCGAAGAGGATTACGGGATTCGCGGACTTCGAAAGCCTCCGGACGGCGTTGGCTGATTGTCAAATCGCCGGCACGCTTCGCGCGATTTTCGCGCGGTTTTTTCATTCGCCGACCGGCGGATCGTAAACCGCTATCACCGCGAACGAAAGTGGAAAATGGAATGGAAATTGGTGGTCAAACAGTTGGGCGCGATATATCGCACGGCGCGTCAGATTTCCCCTAATCAAGGAAGATTTAAACTCTGTCCTGTGATCATAAGTTGTCTATATTGGAGCGGGCGATGTTACGCGGGTGAATTTAGGAAGAAAGATTCGGTTGAAGAATTATTAATTCAGTTTCTAGTAATTCAGTAATTAGTAATTAGTTTGTCTATATTTCTGTTTGAAGTTCATTTTGGTTTAATATTAAAAGTGACTGATTTTTTAAACGAGCCTCCCTTAACTAACATTATTATTAATTCCACAAATTGTAATTTATCCTATCGATGTTTTAAATAATCCTATATGTAACTTCAATTTGAATAGTCAGAATTTTACATTAGACGATTTCCTCGTCTTCAAACATCGATGAGTAGGAAGTTGACAGATGAACTACCCGTGAACTTTCACCTCCAGTCAAACTATACTTTCGCTGCGAACTATTGCAATCTCCGGGACGTAGCTCAAAGACTCGCTGTTCTCTTCATCGCGACCACGTCCCAGCCAGCAAACTTTCGGAATAGTTCGGACAGTGGCGAAGTTACTCCGGGAGAAATCGATTAACCGAACCTGATTATAGCTTTCGAAGAACAAGAGGAATCGAAGGTTCGCGTTTATACACCATTGTATCCAGAATGGATAATTGATAACGTGTCTCCGGGTTTATTTCGAGGACTCGAAAAAGAATTCAGAAGTTTAATTACGGGGCAGTCCGCGAAAATTGTGCTATCTGTGAAAAATGTTCGTCTACAAGTGCTCTTAAACGCCGCCAGTTAATCGAATCGAAAGGGGATGGCTAATGGCGGGGCGCTTTTAAAGTAGCGTCTCCAAACCGTTTTAAATAATTTAATTGACCGGTTGGGCAACGGCCGCGTTATACAACGCGCAAATATTGATTTTCGTGATGCAAAAACGGCGGCTGCGGCGGTCGGTCATCGTTGGAATCATTTTATCGGTCCGATGGCCCATCCTACGGCAGGCAGTCATTACCGCCATTATCGTAACGGCGTTGGCCCGGCCTGACGTCATTATCATCGTCGATATTAATAAAGGTAACATTACTGTACAATTACCGACGTTCCCGCAGAGAAATAACGTCCGCGGACAATATTCCCGTCGACGTTGCTTAAACTCCATCCCCTGATTATGATTCATATAGGGGGTGTGCTGGAGTTTTCAGGGGTGCCTGGACACGAAGCTCAGGACCGTCGATGCTTCGTTTAAGGAAAATGGAAATTGGGGATGATCCGTCGATGGTTCGTTTAGGGAAAATGGAAATGGCGATGATCGTCGATGTTTCGTTTAGGGAAATTGGAAATGGCGATGATCGTCCATGTTTCGTGTAGGGAAACCTCAAATTGCGGTGACTGATCATCGATGTTTCTCTACCGAAATTTTGGATCGCAAAAATCGTCGATGTTTGGTTGCGATGTTCTTCTACAAAATTATTTCCCCTATAGGTATTTCCCTTCTTTTAATTCCACCTTGTTTTACAATTTGTCTTGTCACAGACAACTTTCAGTGGTCTTGAATAAAACATAGGAAAGTATCTTTTTAAATATGTAAGAAAGTCACTAATAACTCCAGTACTTTAAAAATAAATTTAGGCTTCACAATGTGAAATTAGTCAAGAGGAGTCGATGAGACTTCATGTCACCGTTTGTGTCACAAAGTGGGGCGGCAGCGGTTAAGGGTTGAAGGGGGAATCCTATTCTTCGGGCCAAAAACATAGCGAAATTTTAGATTTTTTTTTAAGAAACTAGCGATTCGAATAATCTGAAATTTGGACCATGTTTTTATGCATCTTTGAAGAAGTTGCAGTTTTTTTTTTATTAATTTTTAATCATAAATTTTGGAGTTATGCATGATCCACCATCACGCCGCCGTTGTCTGCTGGTGGGCACGATATTTCTGTAACCGCTAAACCGATTACTTTCAAGTTTGACCTGTATGTCCAACAAACATTACTTTATACTTTGATGAACCAGGATACCTATAAATCATATACTTCTTTGATTACATAAGAAAATTGGCTCAAAATTGTATAGCAAAAGTTAAAGTTTTAGACCTTTCAATTCGAAAACTCTCCACACACCTCAAAATGTTTTTGTATTTTTTTCTGGCTCATCAAATTATGGCTACATATATATACAGTGAAACGCCGTTTCATTTTTCTGTTTTAGATTACCAAGAAGATAAATATCATGCACGCCAGCGGACGACGAATTTTGCGCGGCGTGTTGATCGATCATGTATAACTCCTGTATTTGTTATTAAGAATTAATAAAAAAAAAACTATTGCTTCCAAAAAGATGCATCAAATCATGGTCCAAATTTCAGCAGAATCAAATCGCTAGTTTCGTAGAAAAAAAATCCCCCATTTTGCTATGTTTTTTGCCCAAAGAATAGGATTCCCTCCCTAAGGAGACTTCAAATAAAGATAATCGTCCATGTTTCGTTTAGTGATGTAATAAATTCGTTACCACTACCAATACTACTATGTCGAAAAAGTGATTATTTAGATAAACATGACTTTACATCACGTGAGCGACAAATCAATTGATCTTGATTGATGAAAAATCTTACTTAATGAAAATATTAAATCGACACGTTCCTGTTACCATTTCCTTCGCCAGCAAACATTTCCCCAGTGTGTAGCACGTTCTACCTTATCCTCCTTCCACGGAATACTTTCCATCGCTACGGAGCGCCATGAAAAGAAAGGAAGAGCGAGCATAAAGCAGCTCGATTTTCAAAGGGGGAGAAACTCCAGTCAACCGTCCTCAGATTAAAACACGCTCGTCCCGCGAGGCGACTGCGCGGAATTAAAGCTGCATCGTGATAAAATTTTTTTTAATTGGACCCTCAAGAGAGTTCGCCCGCCATCCAGCTGCCAGCGAAACTGTTACGGTAATAACCGTAATAAGCGAGTCGTAATCTCGCGTCACTTTCTTCCTCCACCGAAGAAGTAAATCTGTTGGTCCTCGGGCGGATGATAAGTCCGGGGGTGGATCGGCGAAGGAAAGAAAGGGGCTTAAAACGCTCTGTGACGTTTAAAGGGCGGGCAAAAACGTTCCTAGCATGATACCGGTATACTGGTAAAGTGGGGCGTGTAAGAATGAAATTAGAAGACGAAGGAAATCAGTAAAAACGGCCCAGGGGAGACTTTGCTTTTCTGAAAAAAACCACCTTGCTATTAGTCACATTACGAGTACTCTTTTGTCGATTTAGGGGACATTGCTCGTCGACTGTATGAAATTTAAATGATTTATTACGAGCTCCAATGTATGTTCGTTTATTCTGAAGTGTAAAAGTTGGCAGATTCTTTTTTAATTCTTCCAGACGATCTTCAATAAACTGTAGTATATTTTAGCACGCAAAATAGGTACTTAATTTTGTTTCTTTAACAAGAAAATCTCTACCACCTTTTCTCCACAGAGAGTGCAAAGTTTTGGTGAATAATGTACATGAAATTGGAAAGCAACGTCTAGGTACCTTCTTCCATGTGCATTTATTTTGTTGATATTTTTTTTTATTCGATGTCACACGTCCAATAATTTGGCGCACGTCGAATGCCCTCTTCAAAGAGACCGTATATGAGCATAAAGTAAAAATTTAATCATTACAATGTTAAACTTTGCGAAAGAAAAATGAACGGAATAACTTTTCAAAGTACACTTTCATTGGGGCTCGCTGCACTGAATTCCACCCACTATTATCTTCGCAAGGCATTGGCCTCAAGCCTTTGTTGCGCTGAAAAAATGCAAAGATAACGGTAATAGGTTTTTTAAATTTTAATTAATCCTCCGTCCTTTTTCACTTCCTTCCGTGGAGCTGGTGCGATAAACGGAACAGAAGAATGCCTGGGAACAGGGAAGGATTGGGCTATTGAATGTTGAAATTAAATTATGAAATGAAAGTCTTCATATACTGAATAATCGAATTTATTGTGACTGTCGTAACGTAGGTATGTAGCTGCAAGACGTTAATTTAAAAATTGTGAAACTGTAATAATAAGGGATGGAAGATAATGAAATCCAATTGGGATTCTCTAATAACAGGTTTGTGAATCTTTAGTAATTTTATGAAAATGTTGTACTTGAAAACTGAAAAAGGAGCATCCTGGGAGAAACGATGTTTTCATTATCATATTTCCTGCTTCGAAGTACGTAATTTTCATTTTTCTTTTCCCTAGTAAGCTAAAATGCAAAGAAGATGTTGAAAGTGTATACTTCCAAGTACATACAACACGTTACATATTGAAGGATCTAGTTAAAATTTCTGCAAATGTTCCGAAAGTTCTGTCTCATTGAATTCGAAAGAAGACTATATTAAATAAAAAGTATATTATTATAATTGATATGATACCTACAATTACACAGATCTAAATGCAGTACAATCTCCAAATTCACCAAAGGGATGTCTCGTAACTTTAAAAATGTTTAAATGAAATTTTTCGAAATTTTTAAATGAATTTTTAAACGTTCAGCAATTGACACTATTCGTACATAATCATATCATTGAAACTACATTTCAGTTTTTCGAACGGTGAATTTCTTCAGGAAAGACAAGCAAGTTAAAAACCTTCAAAGTACATGAATAATCTAACTAACATTCTGTTGTAAAAATATAGTTACCGAGGAGAAACATAAATCGACCGATATCAAGATAATGGAATTCCCACGTCAAGTGTGTTCAGGAGTACTTCTGCTAGAAGGTATCGTAAGAAACTTCGCAAGAAGAAACGAAGAACGCGGAGAAATAAAGTGGAGTTTCAGTTACTGTGCAACGAAGGGTATTGACATTCGATTATACAGCAGGGTCTCAATTACACTGCGTAAATTTAATTGCTGTCAGACCTTCCATATTCAATTTCCTACTCTGTGACAGATACTCGATGGCACCGTGGAATAACGTTCGTTGATTGGCTTCTGTATGTAACAGCTGCTTTCTATAAATAATAGAAGAAAATTCAGGCACTTTGCTCATCCCACATTTTCCAGGGACGTATAATCGAAATACACCACTCAAGTCTCTGATAAAAAAAACCTAAGATCTTTTGCACTTTGTACTCACAATCAAACGACGTACAGAACTATTGTTGCATAGGATTTGTACATTTCAAACTTTCTCGTAAAATTCTATCACCACAGTTCTAACGAATTTTACCTGGTTTCTTCAAAATTTCTTTTCTTTTCACAGAGAATTCTGTTTTTCATTCAAATTTACATAGCTTACCAAGTTCTTCTGCGAAAGCTCAGAATGCTAATTAAGCACCAACGACAAACAAAACTCCTAAGCATACACAAGCACGCAGTGCTTATCAATAAAATCGAAATTATGTTAAATTCAGCATAGCCTTAGCCTCCTTCCCCCATATTTGATCTCACAATCAACTCAAAGAACACACACGTTCCTTCTATGAAACTTCCACATGCAGTTGCTCTCGCAAACCACCAGTGGCCCACGTTGCATAAACTGTGGTACCAGTCGAGTTCACTATCCCGAGCACAAGCACCCACCAATTTCCCACGATTTCCATCCCCACCCCCCAATCTAGCCAAAAATTTCCCGCGGAACAATCACAATATCCAGCGGCAGCAAGAAGGAACCACTAAAGCACCTCAGAACCATTCAGCGAAGATAGAAAACCGCGCTGCGCAGGAATCCAAATGAAACGAACAGACCCCCAAAAAGGGAAAAGAGAATGAGGGAAACGAAATGAAAGGGCGCGGGAAAGAAAGGATGTGAAACGGAAGAAGAGTAGGGAGGGAGGGGGATGAAATACGAAGTACAGTGAACGAAGGGAAAGATGGAAGGAGACAGGGCAGTGTTAGCAGCAGGGGGGAAGGGGGACGGAAGGAATAAATTCTCTTATGTCTGAGTCCCCGCGCCATCTCACAAATAGGCCATAGAGTCAGAGTGGTTCGGTATGGCCGCCGTGGGACTTCCTTGCACTTTCTTAGCCCCTGAACATCAACAGGGCAGATCTTCAGGAACGGCGTCGCCTCCGAGCCGTCGACGGTTATTTACTTTTATCCAAAATCGATGCGAACCGACCGCACTCTACATCTTACTCGGGAACTTTCCTGCCTTGTTTCGTCTTGCTGGCCACGGTTATGTCTCCTTCGTACCAGGTGGGAAAGAATTATTCGTCGTGGCTTTCGCAGGTGATTTTACGAGGGGTAGGCCCAGGAATATTCGCGGCATATGTACGGGGTGTAAACTAATTTTGCGCGACGGTTCTCACTGGTGATTCTACACTTCTGGATCGGTAGAGATCTGTTCAAGAAATTCCAGATCCAAATATTTTTTGTAACGCGTTTCTGCTCACTGAGAGGATGAAAGTGTCGATCCAAGAATTTTTGGGGTCATTGTCTGGAACAATGGTCCACTGATGCTTATTATCCTCCGAGTGGTTAAAATATGTTGGGATAAAAAAGATTTGATCTTGAATTCCCGTAATAACTAAACAACTACATTTTTCCGAGATTTTTTAACGATTTTTGGGCAGTTATAGAAGTGGTGGGATAGAAATTTGGACTCGTAAAATTGTGTAATAATAATTACTAATAGAATTATAAAATAATAGAATTGTACGGGACATATTCCTAAATCCCACTCAGGACAGGACATAAAACATTAATAGAGAAATATTATAGGGTTTATTTGTACACAGTTTCATATCAGTGTCTTAGATTGTTAATACCTAGATTTATTGCAACATTATACAAGCTTCTGTGCACCGAATAAAAGGATGTGGGCGGAATAATTAGTCAGCAATGCGACTTTTACTGTTTGAGCATTCTTAAAGCTCCTTCAAGTGGTCCAAACAGGTGGTATTTATATAATATGAAGGAGCAAGGTGTGGCCTATACGAGGGTGTTCTAAAACCTGGAATTTAAATTTTTGAAAAACGTCACCATTCACGCACCTTCAATTCACAAGTACCAAAAATTACGATAACCACATGTCTACGAGTAACAAGGGAAGATCCCGAACCCGAAAATTCAAAAAAATCTGAAACTTTGTGAATATATAGGGGATTTCCTCCTGATTACAGCGCAATTTTTGTTTGCTGCCCAAATTCACTCTAACGGGGTGTAATTGACCTCTGAAAATCCGGATATTTTCCGATTTTGTGTTATAACTCGTGAACTGTAAAATAGTAATTTTTTTCAAAATGATAGATCTAATTAAAAGAAGTAACTTTTATCTTGAAACTTTTTTCTATCTCTTACAGTTCGCAAGTTATAACACAAAATTGGAAAATAGCCGAATTTTCAGGGGTTAATTTCACCGCGTTTGAGTAAATTTGGGCAGCAAAAAAAATAGATTGTAATCAGAAGGAAATCCCATACATACTCACTAACTCTAAAAAAAATTTGAATTTCCGTGTTCGAAATTTTTCCTCGCGAAACCTCGCCAGCCCTCCAAATACAAGCTCCACCCGTCTGCACTCAATTGGAGCGCCCAAGAAACCCTTGGCTCAGCATAATTTCAAAACCAATCGATCATCTGTCGAATCACTTAACCGTAAATATTTGTCTCGCAGCGGATTCGAGATAATCGTTGCCCCAGCGCGACGCAGTGCCGGCGAGGAGCTCAGCCGGCAGTTCTGGACAACATATGGTGGACGGACGTCGTGATGTACAAAAACGTTTTACCGTCACGTCACTGCCGTCGCGCGGACCGCTCACGAGGGAATAACGCTGCTCGTCGCTGTCCACGCGAAAGGCTCATCGATGTTTTTCGCGTACACGCAACTTGTGTGTCGTACCAAGCCTAAATCTAAGTCAGCGATGTTGCTTCTTGTACCAGTGCCCGAGGATGCCCCGGTGTACAAGCCTCGACTGGGTGGTCCACCGTGGAACGGGCCCAAAGAACGTCCCATCGAGTCCAAGTCGCTGGTGTCGACTCTTGTTGGGCGCGACAAACGAGCTCCTTTCAACGAGCAACAGCCTCTGACGAGGGGGTTAAAGAGGCGATAGCTACCAGACGCGATTGCCAATTTGGAATCTGATGGAGGGTGAGTTGATTCGAGAGAGCTGACTCACAAGGGAACATTCTTAACCCGATGATTTTAAACCTGAAATGGTACCGTTTCTCCACTAGTGGTTATTAAAATTAAAACACTGAAAAAATTGACACCCTACTTTCCATTCAGTACATTTAATAAATATCTACGCTAGCGTGAGCCACGCGTGCTCCGTGCGGAACTGTTTCCTTTGAAAGTGTTAGGAGGTTCTTCCTGCTATGAAGACTGATATTCGGTGGGGATTCGCGGTAGGGATGCTGTCGGCTGTACTTCCGTAGTTCGTGGAACTCATTAGTTGTTGAACAGTCGAAGCACTAGTGATAGTGTTAATTTAGTTATGTGAATATTGATCGTAGGCTGTATAATTTAGTAAACTTGGTGGTTCCAAAGGTGCGAGGTTTGGGGGCGTGTTTGAAGAAGGTGGGAGCCGAGGGGTTAAGTAGCCAATTCAGTTGGTAGTGTGTATCTTATTTTTCCAGTTAAAGTCTGGTTTGTCTTCTTAAGACGGTTTCGGGGATCTGTGAGTGCAGATGAGGATTTTCTCAGCAGCATCCTGAATTTTACACAGACAGTTATGTAAGCAATGGGAGGACGTTATATAATGTTGACGAAGCCTGAAAGCTAGTTCAATTTCTCCTAGTGCATGTCGAGCTGTTTTTGTTTACAACACATTCATTATGGGTAAAAAATATACACTCTAAACTGTGCAAGTTATAATTAGAATTCGATGCTTTGCTCATCACAGATGTTTAGATGTCTAGAGAAGACAGACTTGAGGCACGAACGCGAACGAGGCAAACCGAGGCAGAATGAACATGGAAGGGTTGCACGTCTGTGAACTTCACGAACGTTCAACACTTGCATGCTGATTCTGCCTCGGGTTGCCTCGTTCGCGTTCGTGCCTCAAGTCTGTACCCGGCGTGAAATGTAGCCAAAACTGATCGACCAATTCGAAACACGTTGTTTTCCCCAACATAGCATGTTAAAACCCAGTTGCAAACAAGTATAAGACAACTATAAAGGGACATCGAGATTGCTCGGTGTTTTACATTCCTGCAAACCATGCATTTAACATTGTATGCAGAGATTTAAGTGGTAGGTACTCTTAAAGGAAGGAAGCAAATTATAATTCGCTCCTCGAAGCTCGAACTCCTGAAAGGCACAGGTTTCCTTTCTGCTTGTCTCTCAGAACGCGGGCAGACCTGCCACGGCTGAAAGTATTTTGCCCGGCGGGTTCGATAATCGATTGTAAAAACAGCTGCAGGATCGATCGACCCATCGCGTGTTAGGAGAATGTTAAGTCTCACAGGCTTTCGGATGCTCTTTGGAGTTTAAACTGTTGTCTGCCTAACGAATTAAGAAACATTGATGTGTAAGGTTCGGGAATATTTTTGTTCAGATGGAAAGCAGTGTTTCGTGCAATTCGAAATTCCATTGGCATCCCGAATTTCTTATATCCAAGTATGATTTCTTTAACGTAGTAAGGATTCACCTAATACCACACAAATACAAGGATATGCATTTATAAACGAGAAGTTTTGAATTGATACATTGTGATTGTGCGAAGATTCTTCAGAATAAATACAATGTTCAGTATTATTTCTACTAAGAGCAATCAAATGTTAGACATTAAGCAACCACAGAGCCCTGGGTCCTAGGCTCTATTTCTTCCCGAAACACTTCACACATATATCCTTTGTTTATATTTCGGCTCATTACTATAATTCCCTCCCACCTGATACTCGAGGTTTAAATTCGTTTCCTGATTTTTAATGTAAAGCTCGGCGATATATATGGTTACATTATGCGTCACAATAACTTTCTAGTTTTTTAATGTTAGTTAGTTTTTAGTCATTTAGTTAGTTATTTAGTTATGGTTAGGCTTCTAACAGTATTAATACTGCAGCCTCGCCATTTACTTCGCTTATCTTTATATATTATTTTCTTCTCTGGATGTGTCAAGTAATAAAGACGAATAATAATAATAATAATAATAATAATAATAATAATAATATATCGCAACACATCCTGGCGGAGGAGGCTTCGTGAGCTCCTCCACACCGAAGTCTGAGGCTGAAAAGTCAATGGGGCGACTCCTCGAGCTTCCCGTTCCTTTGATGGCCCGTACACGCTCCGCAGCTGAAATCCGCGCAGCGATAGGGGGCACCCAAAGGAAGTGAGCGACACGCGGTAAGGCCCAGGAGGTCGCGAAAACGTAACGTGCCCTATCTGCGGCGTCCTGGCGGAAAGATCCCGCGATAAACGAAGAGGGATATGCGGGGCGGAGGCGCGTTATCGCGATCTGCCGCGAAATCCGCCGACACGGGGCGGCGCGTATAACACCGCGGTGGGACGGTGTCGCGCGTTATAGCGGCGGCCGATGCATGGTGCGCCGCATGCAGTATGCAAATGTCGTCGGCACACTCTGAAAGCGGAGGAGCGTCCGGTGGATCGCGTGACGACGCGGCACGAGCGGGAAATTATCCCATCTTCGCGTGGTTCGCACGCCATCGCGGACCGCCAGCGTGTTGAACGAGTAGCGGGAGGTCCCTGATGGAGATTGCTGGCTGGGGGGTGGCAAAAGGGATGAGCGAGCGGCCGCCGGCAGGCCGAAGGGCGAGCTGCTTCTGGCGCGGGCTGCTTTTGGGGCCTCTCTGCGTCTCCCAGCTGAACTTAAGGTGTTACGCCACTTTGGACGAAGCACAATTATAGTCATTTTCGGCAATTTTTTTTAGGGACGATAATGAAATAAATGGGAAATTCAGTATGAACCTGTTATTGTTCAACTCTCGACGGAAAGAATCTTATTTTTTTTTTCGTACAAAATGGCGGTGTTAGAGCCGTGATATGCAACATCTTGCCGAATGATGTTTTACACGCTGTTTAATCTCACGGCTATACCGTTTGACCTACGACAAAAAACCAAGTAGTTTTATTTTCTACATGCCTAAAACCAAAGAAGTACATACCAATTTTGCGATATCTTGAATGTACTCTTGGGAATTGACACTTTTATAAAAACAAAATGCACTTTTTCTCAGCATGTTCACCATTTCGATAAAAATGAATGTTCATGGATGTCCGTATGTACTTCTTTAGTTTTAGGCATGTAGAAAATAAAACTTTTTGATTTTTTGCTCTAGGTCAAACGGTATAGCCGCGAGGTTAAATACCGTGGAAAACGTCGTTCTGCAAGATTTCGAGTATCACACCTTAACAGCCGCCATTTTGTTCGAAAAAAAAATACGACTTTTTCCGTCGAGAGTTGGACAATAACAGGCCCATATTGAATTTTCCATTTATTTCATTATCTCCCTAAAAAAAATGCTGAAAATGACTATAATTGTACTTCATCCAAAGTGGCCTAACCCCCTAAGAGGCCATGCCTACCTGTGAGGTCTGAGAGCACATGTATCTTCGAGATTTTTTGGGGGAAAAACTTGAAGACTATTTTAAATAAACGGTAGTGTGTTCTAAAGTACATATTTTAAAGTTCTTGTAGTATTTATTGCAATGCGATATATAAATAAATGAAGGAATTATGGGCGATTAATAAATTTTAGCCCCTACTACTTGTACAAGAAGAAGCCACAAGCAGCAGCATTCCTCAGGAAGCTCATGCTTATTTATAAGCCATCCAAGTATGAAAACTTGTGAACTTCATGAACAATCACTTTAAAGGATTCTAAATTCATATCCATTGAAGAGAATATACTTTTCGAGGATTCTGAATGTCTGTGTTCTATGTCGTAGCGTGTCCTTATGCAGTAGCATATCTTTCGTCCATTAAGTCCTGAACCGTTCTGGCAGAGGCGTCTAAATGCAGTTGTAGTTTTAAGTTTTAACTTCGCTGGGAAGGTTCTCTGCTGGAGAAGCGCTTCCGGGTAAGGTCAACGTTCAGTGTTCCCCAGGTTTAATCCTCACTTTCCAACTGAAATGGAATGTTACAATGTAAGAACTTCCAGCTCGACCGGTTTTCCACGCCGGACGTTTCTGGCACGAAGGTTTCAACATCCACGGACCGTCACCGCGGCGACTTTCGATTCTTCTTCGCGTAGGGCCAACCGACACGGTCTTTCCTTGAATCCGCTGGATCAAGTACACGTTGAAAGCAGCCAATTTAAGAGGCGACAGAAATTCTGTTCTTAATTGGGTGACCAGCTGAATATCAGGTTGAGATAGCAGACCGAGATTAAAAAATAATTAGGCACATAAATTCTAGCACGTGCTCAGTTAGCAAGGTGATTCTGGAGACGCTGCGACATTAACGGAGGCTGTGATTTTCTGACGGTTTCTTTTTAATATTCCGAAATAGTTCCTCGTTACATCTTAATTTCCAGCATGCCTGTTTCTCAATTCTTTGGTATTTGCCTAGATGTTAGTTTAATTCAAATTTTTCGATTAGATAAGTGTGTTTCTTCAAGAGAAACCTTGAATTTTAGCTTGTCATATAATAACTGCGGGCTGCAGAGTGATAAGAAATAAATCAATACAGTTTAAATGAATTTCTCCTAAGATACTACTTACAACTAGTCAGACGATCAATGACGTTTCATTTGAATAATAGAACCTATTTAGTACTCATAAAATTGGATTCAAGGATACCCTGCTATTTCACAATAATTAATAATTCAGGGGATTCAATTTATAGGTGGAACCTTTTTAATCTGCTGGCACCTCATTAATTAATCAGCTATTTCATGTCCCATCTTGTTGATTACCTTGAATGCCCCGCACTACAGAATTCAATTCACTTAATTGTACAATATATTTAATTCCAGATTCAAGTGACTATGGAAAAATATCTCCAATTGTTAAACAGGCAATATAATAAATTTCTATTTGAAAAGGAAACAGAGCAGAAGGAACCTAGCTGTTGGGAAATTAACTACGCAAGTACTTAAGCTCTTTTTAAAATTCCACACGAACCTAAGTCCTAAATCAATAGTTGAACATCACGAAAATGTGCTCCCAAAGCCGCAGAACGAAATTCGAAAAATTAAAGCGGCTATACCGGTTTTGCTACGGAGCAGCAGGTGACGCAGGTTTATATTTGTACCAGAAAACTTGGACCGTATTTTTCTCAAACCGACAGTTTTACAATAGGCGGAGAATGTGACTCAAAAAATATTCAACCGATCGACTTGGGCTTGTGCAGAAATATTTATGAACATATTCATAGAAATCAGCTATTGGTATAATGATGTTGTTTAAATACATTGCTTTTTTTTTGCACATTTAAGGCAATTTCGTTCGTAAAAAGTGAACTTTCTTTTCAAAAGGCCGCCATTTGTTCAAGTTTGCATTTTTTAACTTACAAATAGCTTGGTTTTGTGCGTGCACTCAAAAAGTGAACAAAAAATTTGGAATTTTTGGTTTCTGATGAATACAGCAGACGCTATAGCCGTTATTTTTAATCCGAAAATACAATATCTTGAAAGTTTTAGAAAGATAGCCTTAAAAAAGATCCGGAAAATACCTGAATTTTCAGCTAGTTACACAGGGCTGGCTCTCCCTTTAATGTAGGTTTTCCTATACGCGACTGGACGCGACATGAAATTCAAAGATTATTTTCTCGAAAACAAAGCGCAATATCAAAAAATTTTACTCCTTTTCATCGACTTATTTACTTGTTATACGTCGAAAAGAAAGAGTATCTTCTTTAGATATCGCGCTTTATTCTCGAGAAAATCGAGTTTGAATTTCTTGACGCTGCGTCCAGACGCGTATAGGAAAACATACCTTTAAGCCTATCCTCACAAAGGAGAGACGCGAACGTTCTCGTACCATTTTCCAGTTAGGAAAGGTGCTTATTAACTTCGCGATATTGGTGACGCAAATCGTATAGAGGGCAGAATGTACCAGCCCCCGTTTAAACGATCGTTAAATGGAAAATTGTCGCTGCAAGATTCGTTATCAAGCGACGCGACCAAGTGGAAGTTTCAGGATTAAACATTGACACTCTGTTTAGGTTAATAGCACGAATATCGGTGTGCGATAGGGCTGTCTCGATAAAACGGTGTCGTTAATGCTTTCTTTATGCGCGAGGGAAATGACACATTAAGTTCGACGCCATATCTGGAAGGCCAGTCTTTTATGGCAAGGTTGTAAATTGCAAGCATGTAAGTTGTTACGTGAAAGTTATTCAATTGATGTCGAGAAGCAGTGAGGAAATATTCTACTACCTTGCAACGTATCGTAGATCGCATTAGAGTGGGGAAAGTGGACAGCGAATGCTGCTGAAAATGTGTTATAAATTCTGCCTGATGGTTGAGGATGACTAGGTTTATTGATAGCAATGATAGTTGGATTAGTTTTAATCTGTAATATTTTGGAAATAAATATTTATGATGCATATGATTTTGGAATTACAGGGTAGGGCTGCAGCAACCTTCAAGTCGTGGTTTGCAATTTCTGAAGAATTTCAATTTGAATTAGATTTGCTTTTATTTCTAAAGTTTTTCTTCGTGTAAAAAATTTGCGAATTAGGAGGTAGAAATTGAATTAGCTTAAATGAAAGAAATATTCTTCGAGTACTGATTTTGATGGATAATCGAGTGGAGAATTTCTGATAAGACGTTAATATGGAAAACGAATTAGTGCACGTGAGAATTTAACAATTTTTTCATTTTCTACTTCGCTAAAGGGATGATCAAACTATCGAAATTCTACCCCATTAAATAAACTTGAAACTGTAAACTGCCTCCGCCAATTAAAACCTCATTAATGCCACATAAGAACGAAGAAGAACCAAAAAGACACTTTTCAATAACACATTCCTCGACTGCATAAACTTTCACACGAACTCAATAAAACTCCCTCCGCTAATGCTTAGCATTCCCGGCAGAATAATAAAAATACGAAAGGCACTGTGCAAACATCCACGTGTACGTAACATAAACTGAAACAGACGTGATGTAGAATCGATCGAAGAGCAAATGCGGCGGATGTATATTTGCGGTTGTTAAACGTTTGTTAAAGTTCAATATTTTCTATTAACACGCGTTGGCTGATACATTCGGGGTGGAAAATAACGCGCGGGGCTCCTGCTTGGCAATGCTTCGTACGTGTCTGGGCCGACGGTTTCCTTTATGAAATATTCCGCGAAAACAGTCCACGCTTTGACAAGCTCGCCAGAGAATTCCCTATCGACGGTTCTCGCGTCTTATTCCTTCCGAACAGCCGAGATATCCAGGCAGAAATTGCATCGCTTTCGAGAAAGCACTCTCCTCGCGTGGCCGATGACAGTTGTTCCAGGGAAATGCGCTGGCACGTTTCGTGCTACGCGGAGGAACGTGTGAACTCTGTTTAAAGCGAGACTAAACCGAGTCGACGGTGAAAATTGCAGTCGCGTTTCCCGTTCGCTGCGATTCCAGCCTCGATCGTTGACTTAAAAATCACTTTCAAGGGGTCAGACACACCAGGCATTGTCGAAAATTCCTTTCAGACCGTCTCGTGTTCACCTCTTGGTTAGGAATACGTATTACAGTCTTCCAAGGGTGGGACCAGTTCTTTGGGGATCATCTGTGTTCCGATGATAGATTCTCTTGCCGAGGGTGGAAACAATAATGATTGTATGAATGTTGCTTTTGTATTTATATCTACCTTTGTTTATGCGAAAATAATTTTATAAGATTGTATGAATTTTGAGGAGGAAAGCTTCGCGAAGCAAAGGTATTTCAGATAGTTTGTCTTATTAACATTTTTCAAAATTAATGTAAGAAAATTTCAGTGTCCTATGCTAGCATAATTTTTAGGTAACTTTGAGCTATTCATTTTTCTATTTCGCCTATGTATCTATTTTCTTGCAAGTGGATAATCTTCCGAGAATTGCAGAATTACAACATGAAATTTACAATAAATTTGAGTAGTTCACTGTACATTTTATATTGATGGTATTTATTATACCACAGGTGGTATGCTCGAATTTTAAACCGTTTATTGTAGATTTGAAGGATCTATAAATTCGTGGATCTTCTATTTGAATTTTCAGATATATGCGAAAATTTCAAAGCTGCGATTCAAATTTTACAAAACCGAAGTTGAAGCAGCTGCTTGGAAGATAAAATATGATCATGTTAACAGCCTAAATTATTCGAAGCAATAGTCAGTGATTTAAAGAAACAATATTCTGAATCACAAAGAACAAATTGAAAATTTAATTTTCAAGACACTTAATTACTTTCTAGTCTTAATTCAAGAAACTTTCCACTGTGTAGCTGGGAAAAATTCCTTGCAAAGGATAATGAAATTGATTTCCAAATCCGAAATACCAATAAACCGCGCGACTGACGATAAGGTGAACGAAGTCGACGACCGATGGAACCGTGCAATTTTCTCAATTTTCATGGGTCAATTTACCCGACGATTTCTTAATCCGCGAGCAGTTTATTCAGACGATCCCACGCGTTGATTTTTCGCATTCAGATTGCGATACAAAACCGAAGGCCGGCGGAGAAAACGGGGCGGGATTCGAGTGATGAACGAATTCGTGCTTCGCAGCTGCAGCTGCGGCGGACGTAAGCGTGATTTATCTCGTTTTGCATACCAATTTCGGCTGCCTCCGCTCGCTGGCCGTTGGGACTTCCGGTTTTCGTTCGGATAAATTACCTCTGCGTTTTGAGCGGACGAGCACCGATTCGAAATCGATTTTACCTCGTCATACGACGATGGAAATCGCGTTTATACATTTCTCTTCTTCGTTCGTCGCCGTGGCGCGCGGAAAATCATTTTTCACCGTGAATGATTTCCAGCGATGCGCGCCTATCTTGCGAGCGATTAGGCTTGAACATGTATGAATTGTCAGTGATCTTTTCAGCTATAAAGACGAGTTGTCGCAAATGTTTGCAGTCACGCTGTTTTAACCCCTCGTCGACACGCTTCCTTTTTTTATCATCTTTGACATACCTGCGTGGCTCACACCCACAGCAATTTTTGAACGACTGCCATTCTCCTCTAAAAGATCCAATTTTTGTGAAAAAAATCGTGGGTCAATTTCGAAGTCTCTGGAATGTATTCCAACAGATTTTTGATTGAAATTTTAAGACCGTTTTTGTAAAAAAAATTCTAGATTACCATGTGTCGAAAAAAAGCGAAGAAAATCTTTAAAAAATTGTAACTTTCACAAATTTCAATATTAGAAGCTAAAAATCTACAGAGTTGTTGTTCGGATATAATACTTTGAGAGAGAAAATAGTGTGTAAGTCGGCTTTGGAAATAACTATTTATTTTGCATATGGAAGGTACAGAGCGTCAATATCAGCTTATGGGTGGCTCACACCCAGAGTGTCAACGAAGGGTTAATGTGAGATTCGAGCTGGGGGAGGATATCTATTCTTTTGAATGATTTTTAAATAGATTTTCAGTTCAAAGGGAAATTTAATTAAATTTATAGTCGCCGGCTCAACGTCACCGCTGCGATTGAAGTAGGTACTTCCAATAACCGATCATTTCTGAATGTATTTAAAAATACATCAGGCGTGAATGAATGTACAATTATACACAGTGTCCACTAACTATCCGCACTACTTGACCCAAATCATTAACCCTCGTACAATCCCCTCTCGAAAGGGGTCCAGGGCTGGCGCAGCCATTACTTTGCACGTGCAATAAACTAGTGCCCCGATCGAGGAGTCGCGCAAACAAGCAGCTAATGAAACCGAGAAGCCAACGGAACGAATTAACCGAGGGAAATAAGAAATACAGTTGTCTCTCGAAGCGGAATCCCATTGTTCGTGGATCGTCTAGAGCAGGCGAAAAAAATGAACGAGGAGCCTGGCCGTCATTACGTCGTGCCGCGGTGACCCCCGTAATCCGCGCCCCCAGGACAAGTTTCTTCGTTTACGTTCACCCTTGCGTCCCCTAATGAGGAAGCTATAATATTACGCGACGTAAGTAATGGACGGACGGCCACGGTGAACCCCGCTACGACAAGGCTCTGCCCTGGGTGATGGTTAACGGCTAACGATCCACCTTCTTCTTTCCTTCCTTCCTTCGGCCACCATCGCGTTGTTTTTGTGCTTCTCAAAAAGGAACACCTTGTATTACTATCGACACTTTCCTTTTCTCTTGTGAATTTATGCTTGCGCGAGCTCCAAGGTAATCGATTTATGAAGTAGGATTTCCTTTCCTGCGATTTAGGTTTATCGTGGTGGAGCTGGAACCCTTACTGCAGATGCTTGTTGAAACACTTGTTGAAACAAAAAATATATTTCTATAGTTTAAGACATCCTTAATACAATGCGAGAAGTCCCATTAAATTATATGTAGTAGTTTTCCTTTAATTAATTCCTAAATATCACCTATTGTTATGAGCTCTAGACCGGACCAGCCCTTGAACTCTGATAAATGTGGAAAAAATATTCCTTTACCCTGTCGTTTTGTGTAAGTTATGGTGTGAAATAGAAATTTAAAGTAGCAGACGAAATTTTCAGGGAATGTGTGAGCAGCAAGTGATTGATTCTTCGTTTTTGCCTTGGAATCTACCTGGAAGGACTAAAAATGCCTGAATCACCCTCCATTATTCCCCAGCGTAATTGTGTCGCTATCAACGAGCCCACGAAAAACGACAAGGATCGACGTCTGCCCTCGATCCTTCATCCTCTGTTCACCCTTGCAATTCCTAACGCGTTGCGCACACAAGTAGTCCCCTCAGATCCGTCATCGCACCGACAGGTAAACATCAGATGCTGATTAGATCGAGACACCGGATCACGATCGGACACCAAGGTGGACCGATCGATCCTCAACGACGGATTACGGACGTTTGATCGCGGATCGTTTAGGCCACCTGGCTCGCCCACCAG
Organism: Andrena cerasifolii; assembly: GCF_050908995.1. NCBI lineage: Eukaryota > Metazoa > Arthropoda > Insecta > Hymenoptera > Andrenidae > Andrena > Andrena cerasifolii. The sequence continues at coordinate 7,756,737 of NC_135124.1, read as the reverse complement.
TTGTTATACGAATTAGGGCGCAACTGGCTGATGTACGGTCACTCGAGCTGTCACGAAATGTTTGCCTATTTGCCGAAGATGGGCTCCAATTGGGCTGGCGATGGAAACCTTGACCGCGGGCTGTAGTGCGGCTGTTCAATCGCGTTTCCTTGTCTTCGCAACCGATCAGTTTGGGCCTGTGATAGATCTGGGTCTCTGAATGGATTAAAGGGACTTTGATCTCGTTTTAAAGTGCCAATTGTAGGAACAATTACGTGAAAGGAGAACCGCGAGTAGTTTCAAATGGGAAACAAAGATCGACGGGAGATTTCCTGAACCATAGAAGATGAATTGAAAGTTCTAAATCGAATTTAATTAAAGATCAGACTGATCTGAGTTTCGGTTCCTTTTTTTAAGAAAGTGAATTCTTACAGAATTCCCCCTTTGGCACTCAATATCTTAAGGCTATCTCCATAGAGGTGTTCAACTCGGTACTCAATAACCCTCACGACGCCTGGAGCTACCATAAAACCAGCACGAATCCTAGAACTCAATCTCAATCGACCAAATAACTAGCACTTCCTCTTCCTCGCGTGATGTACCATTTCAGAGATATATTGTAACGTCATAAAAACAGCAGGGGTAAAGTTCACTGCACGCTTCAGTCCCTTGCTCCGACTCAAGGCCCCGGAGATGTATTCTTTACACTTTTTGAACGTCGGTAAATCAGTAATTAAAGGCTCGGGGGAATATGTAAATGTGACGAAATACAGTTACTCGGAACAGTAAAATAAATTTTACTTATTTAAGTAATGTTAAATTCAGAAATACCCATTATAATTTACAGTAGTATAAACATTGAATTTGGGTACACGTTTCTTTGCAAAATATTTGCTACCTCCACGGATAATAATACTATTTTAAATAAATTGTGTACAATTTTTCAATTGAATGCACCCAAAACAGAGGTATTTGAATTAGAAATGGGAATCCTTACTTTGAAGTCGATTTATTCGATGTAACTGCAGCTCTGTAATAAGTAATGAGAACCACATTCGGTGGTTTGCACCTTCTTCCTTACTGTACCTACCCACGGCGACATCACTCTGCACACTATTAGTAGGTTTCAAACTACTCAACACGTCTCTGCAAAGCACAATATCCCCGACGACATCTAACCAACCCCTCGTTCTCCGTATCACACTCCCATCCCCCCACACCTGCTCGTCACACTTCACCCAAAGCTCAACACGGCCGTCTGTCATTTCGTGATACCCCGTAACGTACCTCCTTTCAGAGACTTACATTCACCCACGGTGCTCGGGTCATTTATTAAGGTCTTAGCTGGTATCTTTGAAGCGTCTATGCAGCGTGTACCTCCGGCTGCCCTATCCCGTATTCAATGTACACACTCGCCCGTGGCGGAGTCAAAGGGACGGCTCCTCAGCCGCGTTTCTTTCTCCGGGCGGTGTAAATGCGCGTCTCGTCGGTGGTTTACGGCCAGTGGACGGCGTAAACTGGCCCGTGGCGGTAAAGAAGCCTAAGGATATTCGAGGGTAATGAATGATACGCGAGATAATGGCCGATGTTATCGCGGCCGCCGTGCCCCTGGGCCCGCGCGGACGCCTCGCGGCGTGACCGATGTTACGCGGTGATCCGCGCCGGGGAAAATATGCAGCGGTGCTTTCTCCATGCTGCCGCCGTAAATCCGTCGCCTGCTACGGGAAACAGGAGCCCCCCGTGTCCCGTGGACATTGTAATCGGAGGAGTGGACGGGCGTACGCGGCGCGAATAAGCCCTGCAAGCGAATCCGCCGCGTCATTTTTCCCCGTTCACTGCGAGCTTTCACGCGCGTACTTCCACCGGGCGGTGATTGATCGCTAAGCTAGCCCTTTCGGCCCTGTTTCGATGGGCCTCGCACGCCGCTTCCGGCCTTTACGATCGGTGGGTGTCGACGCGGGACCTAGAAGTCGCGTGACAACCATTACAGCGACACCCTTCTGTCGCTGGATGGGTGCTTGATCGATGCACCCTTAGTTACAAGGGTTTCAGCGTTCGATTCCAGGGGATTCTGTTAGCCCTTTATCATGCCCCAGGGCTCGGGGCTTGTTTCGTGGCCGATTATTCCCTGGAAGCCGTGTCCTCGAGGCGGCAACTAGCAATCTCGGGGTACCTGAGCTGTCTCGCCACAGTTCAGGCTATTTGGAAGGCGCGATTAAGATTGTTCTGTGAACGCGATTGCTCCACCCAGGATTAATCGGGAACGAGGGCGTTAGGAACGGGGGAGTCTGTTTCGTAGGGGTGTGTAATGGCTGACAAAATCTGCTTCAAATTTAAAGTCAGGACGAGTCAGAGGAACGTGTGTCAGTTATCAGCTGTGACTAGGGATCACAATCCCGGGATCCCGCGATCCTGGCTGGATTTTTGATTCCAAAAATCCCGGGATTCGATACAACTAATCCCGAGAAAAGATCGCAATAATCTTTTTCCAAAAATTTAAATTACACATTAATAGTTGAAACTGTTCGTAATTGCATTTTCTAAATATTACAGAAATTTTTTAGTGATACAGTTTTATCAGTAATAAATACCTATAAAATAAGACTGAACTCTTTGGCTCAAGAACCCTCCTCAGAGATATTAATAACATTTCAAGGTACCCTGTTGCTCTATTAGGAAAGAAACAGAATTCTTCCATTAGAAACAAACGCAACTTTCTAACACGCAGTTTGGAACATCGAAAACGTCCTAAAATGTTTCAATAATAACACCTTTTCAGGAACCCCCTAGAATCGAATTCTGAAGCAAGCTTCCACTGCTCCATCGTAACAGGTCTCGGGAGCGCGTAGGGCTGATTTATTTTCCGCTCACAAAAGTACGAATTCCTCAACTTCCTTCGCAGTTGGTACACGAGTATTTCGCGGAGACTGATAGGCGAGTTTATCTCGCGCGCTGACACCAGAATACTCTTGCATGACTGATGCCGCGTGTGATCCTGAAGAGGAATGTAGATCCGCGTACTCTGTCGTCGCTGTAAATCTTCCCATTTCTATAGGAAACAAACGCAACCCTGCTGCGCGCTGTAACAAAACGGAGCGATGGAACTTCAGCGTGTCGTTTTTACGGGGGTCCTCATATAGCAGACACACTTCCGTTTTCCTTCACGATTTACCTCGCGAAACCAATCAATGTGCTTGCGGCTTTGCTCTCGAACTAAAACTCTGACTATTTTCAAAAAAGGAAAACAACTGAACTAACTATAACATTAGTCAGTTTACTCTATTCGAAAGCAGAAAAGTATTTTCCCTTTGTTCGTTACACATGGTCGTTTTAAACAAGCGTAATGTTTTATATTTAAAAAATGCATTTGCATTACTTGCAGAGCGAGTGAAGTAAGTAAACTGCGAAGAGCTTGCCACATTGCAATTTTCTTTGGGCAGTCTCCCGTAGGAATTACCTGATTAAATATAAATAAAATTATTCGAGTAATCGTTGATGGTGGGCATCGCTGTGTAACCACCGTGTCTTGAAACCTGGCTCGAAAGGGGGTTGATAGTTCGCAAGGAAGTTCTTATCGGTGGCCCGAGGGCACACCGTAAAGCGAGCCCTTATCCTCGGCGCAAACGACTATCTGTATCCCTAGAATAAATAGGTTTTCTCCTCCTCCAAACTCCCATTAAGAAAGCTAATATTTTTCAGCGTGAGCCTCTCTGTCGTCCCGTTTTATATTGTTCTGGACCCGTCGCTGTATCTGCGAGTAAAGTGGGGAACGTTCGCTGTATCTCTCAGATTCTTGCTTAAAACTGTCTCGTGGGCTTTTGTTTAATAAATCGTTCCTGTACCTGGACGTATCTAAAAAAACTCAGGCCCGCAACTGCTCGAGCATTATACAATTTAATCTTTACACTTTGATTATCATTCACCCCTTCTGTAGACACAAGCGAGGAACTTACTGAATAAAATGCAGCATATGCTGAAAGAAAGCAGATGTAACGTTGCAAGTAGGTATATGTGAAACTAAATAATATTCAATCTGATTTTTCCAAACCATCCGAATCACTAAAGGCAGGTTTTTGTCACCGTTAGAAAGCAATTACACAATTTTGATTTTTTCGTTCCACCCTAATGGACAACCGCATTGAACAAAAGTAGAAGCTCTGTGAACATTCAGCGTTCAATTTGGTCGAGCACTTTGATTGAATGGTAATGTATTCCCCACTTTAGCTTTCAATTTTGTTGAATCAGCCGCACCGTTCAACCAAAGTGAGCCGTGTAAATTGGCCTTAAGGTGGCACGAATGACGCGGGCGCTGAAGCGCGAGCAAGGGTGCGTAACGCTTCCGCTACCCTCTGTCTGGAGTTCTCACCTTGGCTGAGCACGCCAAGTCAGTCGCCCCGTGTGTGCAAGCAGGAGCGTAGGCGGTGTACGCGCGGGCCACTCTAGCCTCGTTGCTGTCGACGAGTTGGCAGCAGGCACTTCCCGCGATATATCGAACGATACGGTCGTACTCGGTGCCTCTATCTCACCTGGAGGCTTGCTCGGCGTCCCACCGCCTATCTATATGCGCCGCTCCGCCGAGGAGTTACGAGTGGCTACCAGTTTCTAGCGGCGGAGAGACGTGCGTGGAGGTTTATGCGGGATGCAGCGCATTGTTTCAGCCGGTGGGTGGTGGAAGTCGCAGGGGGAGGCGGGAAGATTAATCGAGCCTGTCCACTGGTCTCGATAAGACTGGAAGAGGGCTTCTGGCCGCTACGTGGCTCGATGATTCGTAAAATTTGGCCGATATACGCTGATAGAAGGAGCAAATCGGGTCTTGGCTTTGTTGTAGCTTGTGGATCGGAAGCGATGGCGAGGGAATGCTGAGGGTGGAACGAAGGGCCAGATCTCGGAAATTACGGTTTCGGTGGTATTTTGAGGGATGTGGGGGTTGGTAAAGGGGTGGGAATTACTTTTGCTTTTTTTTGGGGAAGTTGATGTTGAGGCGGTCGAACCTTTTCTTGAAGGGTAGAAGAATGTGTACTGTACTTTTGCCGGGGAAATTAATTTTGAGGCGGTGAAACATTTTCCTTCGGTATTCGGAAGTGGAGCTGTAACTATTCGAATACGAATAATTTCTTCGAATATTTGGAGTGATGGAATTTGGGATTGTACCGAATTGGAATCTGAAAATTAAATATTTTTTCATATTCCTAATTATTCGAATATTCGAGTTTGAGATATGCTTACATTATTCGAATATTCGTAACAGTCCTATTCTGAAGTAGTTCTCGAAGTGGTGGTTCTTGAAGTGGACGAGAAATATTATCCCTTTTCAGGGAAAGCTAAATTTGGTGATTGAGGTGATCGAACTTTTTCTTGAAAGGCCGAGGAATACTGTTCTACTGCTGTGGATGTTAATTTTGAGGTGATGAAACTTCCTCCTTACATATTCTGAGTTGTCAGATGTCTGAAAATAGGAGAGGCAAGACAGATATAGACGAAGATTCTATATTATCTTTGGTCTTGCCTCGCGAGGATATACAGTGGCGTGCAAAAGTATTCGACTACCCTTTAAAATCGCATAACTTTATTAAAATTAACCTTAATTTTTAAATTGATTCTAAAAAAGTTATGCGATTGTAAAGGGTTTAATTAATTAATATTTAATTTAATTTTAAAAAAGTTATGCGATTGTAAAGGGTTTAATTAATTAATATTTAAATTAATTTTAAAAAAGTTATGCGATTTTAAAGGGCGGCCGAGTACTTTTGCACGCCACTGTAAGTAGATGAACGTGCACCAAAACAGAGACTCCTCCTAACTTTCTGTGTAAACTTACCTTAAATTTTGTTTCGACTAATAGTCCACCTTATCTGTCACACCTCAAAGGCTTCCTGAGCACCATATAACTTTCAACAACTTTATACGGTTGTAAATTATACATTCGATAATTCCTTCTTGGAAAACGAGAAAAGTTATATCCCACACCGTCAGTCTTCTAAATGAGCTCTGTCTGGTATCTTGACACCTTTATACGCAACACGAAGACTACTGCTACAGACAGCTTCTGCATACAGTATCAGTAATCTTCTCAAGATGCATCTAATCTGTACAGGAATAAAGTGCAACTCTACAGTCTACTAGCACAGTGTCCTAAGCACATAGCATAAGCAGCAAAACATGCCTAGAATAATGTATCCGTCCCCAAAGCACATAATTGTCACATCAACGTAAAGAGACAGACGAGACAAAGTTCTCACAGTTTCCCCCAAATAAAAACCACAATATGTATCTCTATAGAAAATCATAGAACTCTTATCGAATAGACAGCTTTTAATTTTTATCCCCATCGTATTCCTCGCCTTGCATCTTGTGGGTGTCTCTTCCTACATCCATATCTCTCATATCAAAAAACGCAAGAGAAACCTAGGATCCACCACATTTGTGCACCACTGTACATTCCGCCATAAAACAGCTGGAGCCAGTTAAAGAGGAGGACTTCCGTCAACGCGGGCCCCCTTCGGTGAATAGTGAACTCCGCGTAATCTAAAATCGCGTCGATGACTATCCTAGCGCGTACCTTTCGAATTAGCTGTGTAAATCAGTTTAAAATACGTTTATTCGCCGTGGCTTTCGCGGCCTCCTCCAGCGTTGGAGTTGCTTCAGTGTTACGACGAGGGGTAAAAATACGAACAAGTGAGCGTAGCTGAGTAAACGTCCGCGGTGTTTTACGTCCACTAGATCAGCAGGTGTACAAGATGTTAATAAGGAAAGGAATAAGACGGGGACTAGTAGTCGGGAAGCTCGTCCTGTGGTATGCTGGTGGTTACCCACAACAACGTTAATTCGACTGTAATTGCAGTACTACGTATTCGATCGGACTAAGTGGAAATTCCTCCGAGTAATCCTCGGTTGCGTAAGTTTTTGCTGCAATTTAATATGACAGAAATTGTGAATATAATTATGTGTGCTTGGAGATTATATGATCTTGTCGTGGCTTTCTTCTTGAATAAATTTATTACAGTGTACATTAAGCTTTCTGAAGAAACGACACAGCACTTTGGAACTAGAGTCATGTCACTTAATTGCACTAAGTTATGAATATATTATGGGATTGTGGGGAAGTGCCACTGTGGGAATATTAAAACGAAGGTGAAAATTTCCAGTAATACAGAGATATGCATTTTTTAGGAGTTCACAGGGTTTGAGTATGAATTGAATGAAAATTGTATAATTTTGAATGTAAATTATATCCATTATGCCTGTTTGAAACTCGAGAAAAATCTTCTAGCGACAGATATTTTTCGTAATAGTTCCTCACATTTGTAAAATAGGAGAAACGTTTCAAATACAGTTTCTTTATTTCTAAACTAACTGCTCAAATCGTGTAAAAATTTATACGCCGTTCTAATAAAGAAAATGAGGAGGTTAGTATATTTTCCCTTTGTGATAGTTGATAGTTTCTGAAAGCACCTCATGCTTCTCACAAAAACTCACTAACTTACACACTCTGATAAAAAGAATTTCACGCCTGGTCCTACTAATTTTCCGTGCAAACGACAGCTAATATTTTGCATGTTCCACCAAACAAATGAGTTCTGCATTCGTCACCCTATAAAACAGTGTGTGCTTAGAAACAGGAAGAGAAGCATGAAGGAATAATTCGAAAGCGATAGTAGCTTCGAAAAAATGAAATTAAAACGACAGCAATCGAGAAGAAATCGCTGGACAGGAATCAATCAGCAAAATGCCACCCACTTCCACAACCCTGCCGCTTAATATTCAAGCAGGGTGGCTCATCGAAATCGTTAAAAGCCCGCTGCACAAGGTAGCCGCGGAACTCGCCAGAGAATTTGAAAATGGCCGAGGGTGGAGGGGCTGTTAAATTCACCGGGGAAAAAAGATTCCTGGTCCTTGGTCGCGCGTAAATAGCAGTTCAGCGACGTCGGGACGGGAGAAAAAAGAGGATTTCACGGTGTAGTGCAGTCTACTTGAGTAAGTAATGGGCGGAGAGTGGCTCCGTTCGTCTTCTCTAAAGTGGACGCCGGGGGTAAATGCGTTGAACGACCCTAAGGAGCTGGTTTCACATCGTTCCTGCATCTGCTTTCGTCGGGCGACGAGTTTAAGACGTACGCCAGGGTATTAACGCGTTCGCGTCTTTAGGAATCCGCTTATGAAAAGCCATTCAGCGCATTAAATTACATTTGCCCTGTCTGAAATTTAACTACGCGGCTCGTGTGTATTTGCAACATCTTCCGGTGCTCATGAACTAATGGGGATGTTTAAAAGAAAGTATTTCTAAAGGCTGCACTGTGGTGCACACTTCGGGAGCCGGTGCTGCAATTTTTATTTTAATGGCAATGCCATAGACGCGGAGGCAGGCTGTATCTGTGCATCTTTCATCTGTAGTCATTCCCTCGACTGTAATTAGCGAGGGGATTTTCAGATTTGTCCTGCAGATACGTGGGAACACGTGTCAATGTGCTGCCGAGGGACTTTTGTTGGGAGACTGATAGAATTGAGTGTAACATGCAAATCTTGTGCAGAGAAAATCGTGCCATTTATAAGTCAAGATTGGGTATTTCGTTCAATTCACAAAGAGATTTGGGATATGTTTTACAGGACCGAAAAATAACAAATAGGTACGTGCTTTTTATTTTCACCCGTTTGCATGTTTAGGGGGTGAAAGCACCACCCAAAGTTCATAAGAAGAGGTACGAATGTTCCTATTGTTAGTTTAAAGAATACTATAACATTGTGTTGAATATAACTTGATGTAAACACTGTTATATTATTCTTTAATCTAATAATAGGAACTTTTGTAACTCCCTTATGAACTTCGAGGGATGGTTTCACCCCCTAAATATGGAAACAGGCCAAAATAAAAAGTAATACACGTAATTGTTATTTTTCGATCCTCTAAAACATATCCGAAACCCAAAGTAATCGGAGGCGCACACTTAAAAATTCAAAAACACTACTAGCACTGCTCATTAACGCGGCATTTACTTAACAAAATCCAGTGGACACTGACTTAACGAAATAACTACCGAAAATTCCAACTAGCAACTCAGAACAGAATCCGAAGTCGATATTTCTACTGGAGAGCAACATACAGTACGATAAGTTAGACGCGCCAAGCTCTCATTCGCCAGTACCTACTACGTACTTTCTTTTCTTCTACTAAAAACGTAACGGAGCTTCCTTTTCCCGTCGACGGAGGCGTTGACGATGTCGATTCAGAAGAGAAATCCGATAAGCAACACGTCAGCCTCGTTTCCCCGCGATAACAACACTTGTCATGGTTTCAACAAGTTCCGCGCGATTCCTACAACAGCGCCGAACGAAATACGTTTCTTTCCCCGTCAATGGGGCTGTGAAATAAATTCCATCGCCGTAGGGGCCGCGGCAGTTGCAAGGTATTTGCGTTTGCACAAGGAAACCGCAATAATGCGGCAGGGGTGGAAGGGGCGGGCGGGCCGCCATTGGAAAATACGGGTTTCACGGAGGGTGGCGACGCTTTTTGTTCGCGCGCTGCCAAGTCCTGTGGCGGGTCACGAACTAAGAAGGGGTGAGACGAGGACAGAGAAAGGGGGGGTTGGAGAGAGAGAGAGAGCAACAGAGGGAGAAGACGAAAAGACGGGGTGGCAAGATATAAAGTCCACGGTGAGAAAGTTGTAAGTAAACTTGGGGGTCCGGGGGGTAGGAGGGGTTAGTTTCCTTCTCGCGAGTTTAACGATGCGTTCTGATTTCCATTTCGTTTTTCTGCACGTCTGACGTTTTATTTGGAGAAGGAACGATATCGTATCTCGTTTCTGGGGTGGCTGCCGAACGTTCTTGCGGAACGGCTCCCAACCCCCCCGAGTATTTCCGCTGTGCTCTGTTGCTTCGAGGAAATGAACATTCCTGTACTGCGGGGTGGTCCCCTTGTTTTTTTATTTTTCGGATGCCATGAATACTTGAGAGAGCCTGGGATCGGTAGGGGGTGATGGTAATATTTAACTTTGCATTATTAATATCGAAAATTGATACGATGCATTTTCTGTCAGCCTCTACGAATATCACAGTGTTATTATTCGCCCATTAATCATACCGCTGTTAACGCTTGCAGATACTAAAGTACAAGTAGAAACAATGAGTCAGCTTAGAAGAGACTTAGGTGTCATGGATCAGCGATCCTTGTTGAGTCCAGCAACAAGAGTATTCCTCTCGAATGAGATATTTCAATCTGCTTAAATGCAGAGTGCTCTGCTAGATCGCCTACAAATCCTTCAAGTGTATGTATACCGAGCAATAGTGGGGTGAACCAAATACAAACAATTTCCACAAAGTGTACTCCACTCCACAATGTATGTAAATTCTACAAGCACAGCTATGGCTAGATTCAGCGTTACGCAGTTTTTCTCACTTCCCTGTCTTCCGTTTGGTCCTGCGCATTAGAAACTCCACTATTGCTCGGTGTATCCATAATTATGTATAGCGCATCTCTCAAGCATGTGTCAAATGAATTTTTCAATGGTCCACGCTTTATTCGGCTGTTTCGAGCCACGATACGTGCTAAATCATCGAAACGCCCCCTCGCGTCCCCTCTCCACCATCCAGTATTATCGAAAACGATTGAACGTATTATTGTATCGCGACGTGGTTATTCGTGACCCGATGGACAGATACGGGAGGGCAGCCCCGATATCCTGTGTTATTAGGTCGGACAAAAGAATCCATTGTGTCAGGCCGGCTTTCTCCTTCTGCCTTATGCTGCCTCCTCCAAGGATAATGTCCCTCGCGAGGAGGAAAAAGCGGCCTTTCGATGCGCGATAAATCTTCGCCCGAAAAACATCAGTCTCGAGGGCGGTTTGTCGAGCCGTGAAATGAAATACATTTATATGAAACGCGGCCAATTAAGCAGCATCGGACGGTCAGAAAGGAGATACGTCTGTCCTGCGTCGAGGCTCGGTTGGGAATTTTTTTTCGCGGGCCCCTCGAAGCGTAAAAATACACGTTGTACACGTTGGTGGTTTGCAGGACGGGATGAGCACATGTGTTTTGCGGTGATTTGAAACCTAATTTAATGGAAGACACATTTGCTTCTGTTTATGCCAAGTGAGGAAATTTTATTTAATCGAACCTTTCTGCACAGCACTTGAATCTTTTATTTTTTTTAATCTAATTGATTTAATTATCATGTACCAGGCAACATTAATCTGGGAATATTTTTGTAGGTATTCTATTTTAATACACCTGATATATTAGAAGTAAAGTCATTAAATTAAAAAAGAATTGAAATGATGTGCGCATAAGTTTGATTAAATGAAATTTAATATGGTCTAATTAAAGAGGTGTCGTTCATTAAATTCATCCAAAAATACAATTTCAAAGTCATACAGAATTTACATTAAGCTAAATGTATTCTGTATTTATATGGATTCTAAATTTGAAGAATTTCTAAGTAACAATGTTTTCGTAGAGAAAATAACAATTTGATGTTGTAGGTGGTAAATATTATGGTTTTGTAGCAGATTTGCATATAAACTGAATAGATTCCTGTATACGTTATGCACCGATGATGCCTTGATGCGGCCAAAATTTCTATCCTGGAAAAGTGGAAATATAATTCTGTTTGGAGCTTCAGCAAATTAAATGGAAACGGGATGTTTGTACAGTGGTCTGAAAAATAATCTTCTCGACCAATGAAGCTCTTTATAGGGATGAAACAGCTTTTCTCGAGGGTTTTAATACAAAAGTTTTCCCGATTGAACATTGCAGGCAATTTAATTAGAGTTAATTTATTCATCGCGTATTGTCGAAAAAGTAATCACAATTTCGCATAATACGTAAAATCGAAGCTGAATGGCAAAATGTTTGAAACACGCTTTCATTCACCGAGAAACGTTCTATGAGGGCAAATATGGGAGAGGAAAAAATTATGACGCTTTATAAAAAAAAAAATGGACATAGTCGCTAACCAAACTATTAGACTTTATTCTATATTTTCGACTAACTTTTTCATTTAGAAATATCACCCTTCCGCTTGTACCACCGGTTACGGGACACCCTGTGTATATTAAATTCAACAATATTGGACTGTAATAAGAGGACATTACTTAAGCTATAATAAGCACATTAAATTAAATTTCTCGATGTACAGGGTCATTATAATATCGTTGTACAGTTTAAAATGTAAATAAATGCAATTACATAGACTACATGTACTCGTAAAAGCAATCTGTAAAATGATTCAGGATAGTAATTTATTCCAGTTTTAAAGATTTCCATCCGTTATCGATGTTGAATATGTTGAAAACGTTGAAATATAACAATTCCACGATGAAGTATGCTGAAAAGTAAATTAATGCCATTCTGAATTATTTCACAGTTTACTGTTATCTTCTGTGGAACAATTTATTAATGTTTGAAAGTGCACAGTTAATAACTATATAACAACCCTGTATTTTTTAAATTCAGATTGTTCTTATTTGCTATTGAACAGGGATTCTCGAACAGACATTTTTAATGACTCTGAACTTTGTAATAAATATACATATATGTATTTTCGTATATACTATGAAATAATTTGTACTTGTTTATTTATATTGTCGTCAAATAATTTTTCCGACTTTCCTGGTTGTCTGTTGCTATTCAAAGGTTAATAATGAAACTGTACCTATCGCAGGCCCAGTGGATGCCAATTAGAATTCTCGACTGCATTCAAATGTAACGCAATCGACCATAATCGTAAACGGAAACGCATTATTCACGACCTCTCGCTTGAAATATTCAATTATATAATTGGCCATCCTTGAAAATTGATTGGCGAACAATTACCGGCTACAATGAATATTGCTATCGCCGACAGCATAATTAGAGCGGTATCAATAATTAAACCCGACGATTTACTAATTGGGCATGAATTTTGAAAATCGTAAAAGCAGTAATTCATTTCAACAAACAATAAAGCAAAAATATTTAATTATGCAGAATCACCATATCATCGAAAAATACGAAACGTTTATCGTAAAGTATTTATTTTAAAAAATTCATCTTTCCATTAGGAAAGCTTTTCACTGTAACTTGTAATTCCTCGTTGTGACATCACTTATATTCATCCGTGTATAAAAAACATAATACTTTTACAAAACATTTTTCATTCTCATAAAATATATTAAACCGATACGTCTCTTCAGGCAATGACTAATTTTGTTTACAGATAAAATCTTTTCGCGGTATAATATCTATTAAGAAAGTGAATTTTTGAAATAATTGTTATCGGCAACTGTTACTACTGCTTGTTAAAGGAACAATTTATCTTCAGCAACGTGCAAACAATACTGCGAGATATATTTTTTCCAAAATACACAATGCCTTTATTTCCACAGGTTTTTATTGATCGCTGATAATTTTTCATGTTGGACAGTCGCTCGTTAGCCGAGGCTTAACCGTTGTTAAATTGATACAAATTGCAACAGCTCGAAAGCCTGTCCAACCGCTGACGAACGATTGGCCGAATGGAGGCGGAGAACAATGCTCGGTACACTTGAAAATATTACGTCAACGCTTCTAGCAAGCTCCATTAAAATCGGCTATGCTGAAAAAGTCAATCGAACTCGGGTCAACTCGTTAGAGACAATTATGGGACAGAGCGTACCTCGGACCAAAAAACAGCTAGCCCTTCTGATCTGCCTTAATGATCGATTTCGAATCGTCAGCTTCGAGCTTTACCGATTGCCATGTCCTCCAGATTCATTCATGAAGAATTTTACCGATTTTTAGTAATAAACTATTTATTTAATCAGACGAAAATCCAATGATAATGGAGTAATTAAGTTTTAAAGTTAAATTGGTAAGGAGAGAGGAAATGAAGGCAGTACCAGTTCGTTTGACAAAACGTCTATTGGAGTAATGGCAAGAGCTATTGATATAATGAAGAGCGCATAATTGGTCAATAATTGTAATTAAAATTATCTACGCTGAATTAATTTGGAATTATTCCAGTTTCAGTTTATGCCACAGTATTCATAGAATATTACCTGTCCATAGAATACTGTATTTCCTACTAATATCAAGTGATAGTGGTATTGCAGGCCGGTAATGAGCTTTAAGTAAACTAAAATGAGATTGATAACACAGTTCGAGTAAATTAGACTTTTTTCGGACTTGTAACATTCAATAGCCGTCTCTTCTAGGTTTTCGTGCACTGAAAACGAATCTGCAAACTGTTCGTCGCCATCACCCTCATTTTTTGAGAAATTCGATTTCGAAAAAAACTGCAAATCTTCAACTTAGAACATCTTTTGTGTTCAAAGTTGAAAATTTGCATTTTTTTTTCAAAATCGAATTTCTCAAAAACTGAGGGTGATGGCGACAAACGGTTTGCAGATTCTTTTTCAGTGCACGAAACCCTATAAGAAACGGCTATTGAATGTTACAACTCCAGATGGCTGTCGAATTGTGTAATCAGATTGCAATTTCTAGTAGATAGATTAGACCCAGATCGAGATTGAACTGATAAGAATTAAAAATACTTTCTCAAACTACAAAATACATACTTTCTTGAACACCTTCGAGTCACGGCCAACCTTTCCATCGCCAAAAAAGGTATTCCACATTGAAACAGTAGGTACTTTCGCACACGAAACATCCACGGATGTCTCTGCAACTACCCAACGATGCAATAAGCAGTCATCCAGTTATTGAAACGGTTCTATTCGTGTATTCATAGTACCTGCTGTGGAAGTTCTTTCAGTATCAGTTGATCTACAGTGGAGCGTTTTATAGATGCAGGCAGAAGTAACGAGCCAGAAAGAAACGCGAGCGAAAGTCGTTGGGAAATCCTTTGAGGAAGTTCTCGATTCGGAAAAATGTTTTCACTGGGCGCGCCGCTGCCGCGTTTCAATTAAGCCCCCGTGAAACTTCTACTTTGCCGGATCGTTGGAGCATGTAATAAAGATTCGATAAATGCGCCTGGGCGATAATCATCTTATCGATAATCGATTCGATCTTTTTCCTTCGAATTCCGAAAAGCCCCATCCTCCTCGTGACTCGCAGGAAATCGAGTGACGGATTGAGTTCGACATTCTCGAATATTCCCGCGACCATAGAGTAAACTTTCAGGTTTTAACAAACCTTTAAATAAATCTTAAACCAGCGACGACACTAAAATCTCAGCAATTAATATCACAAAGAAGATCAGCTCCAGACATTATATTCCCTCTCCCAAAAGAAACAGCATCGCAGTCAACGACCTTATTCTTGCAACGCTGTAGAACTCAATGCGAAATAACGAAAGCACACGGATTACAGTTCGCGAAGTGACGAATTCCTCGCTGTCACGAAACGGAAAGGGAAATAACCTGCGAGCAACATTTCTGATGCAAAATTGAACTGCAACCGGAAGAACAAACATTGGAGAGGAGGCGGAGGTAATTCCCACGTAAGAACGAAATTCAGTTGCATTCACCGGGAATACTTGGAAATACTGAAAATTGCAAAGGGTTTCGGAGCTAGGAATCTCGCGCTTACACGCGAGCCGAGCTCTCACCAGATAGTGGGAGGCACGCACAGAGATATTTGCAAAGCAAAATTACACATTGCCCTCTGCGCCCTTTTTCCCCCCCGCCCAATCTCGCATAATGGAGGAACTAATGTAATCGCTTAAGCACGAGGGAAATTTTTTCCCAGGAAAACGGCCCCCTTTGGGAGCAGAGCAAGGTATTTGTGACATCGCGACTCGCGGAGTCTCGAAACGACCCTGTTGCCCGTCGTAATGAATTCATTTCATATTCGATCATTCTCCTCTTGAATTTCATCTTCGCTTTGGCTAACGTGAACTTATGCTTTAGCAATATATTTCACGTTGCTTTCAGATCTTATCTGAGGTCGTGATGCTAAGGAAAAGGAAACGTTGCTAGCGTCAAGGTGGAAATAAATGTCCGTCTCCATCATTGTTGACTCCAGCCACTAATTCATTCTCTATGGCCGCTGATCGTCGATATCAGCAGAGTTCCAGGCGAGGATCGAGGAAGTTATGAAGCAGGAAGAAGTAATAGAAATATCCTTCTGTCTGTGTAGAAACAGTGGCGTCGACGGGTATAGAATTCAAGATCTCCGCAGTCTTCTAACTCGTAATGCAGCAATGACAGTTATTACTATTATTATTATAAATACAGCATTCAGGCGCACTCCACGTGCGTTTAATATATCGACTGCTTTATTTAGTTAGTTTTAAAATTTCATGAATATTTATTGGTATTTAAAAGCGTCGGGAAGTTCACAAGCTTCGTAGTTAAAGTGAACTTCCAGCTCGCAATTTATTTTACTTCGCAATTCTTTGAAGAAGATTATGGGCTTGTCGAGGCAAATAATAAAGACCTTATTGGATGCATTCGAAGATAAGAAGAATTGCACACAGTGTACTTTACCTTATATTAAACAAGAATTACTTTTTATTTGAGAAATGGAAATAAACTACCAGGGAAGAAACTGTTCAAGTGTAGGGAAATGTTTGTAACACATTAATTGCTCAATCGTAAGCTACAAAGCTGACGCTGGATTCAGGACACAATTCACTGACCACTCGAGACCACCAGAAAAAATTATTCTTACCATTTAACGACTTCATCCTCTCACATAAACACGAATCTGGTATAACGCCAAATCAGGAATCGTCTCTGACACCATTCCCCGTGTCTGTTAGCGGCTACCTGCTTTTACTCCTGCTACGGCGACAGGCCCATGAATTTAAAGCACCCCCCAGCACAGTAATACCCATTTCCTCGTTCCCAAGAATCACCAAACTATTCCCCTTTGTTCCCAATCGAATCGTAAAGCCTACAGGCTAATGAAAACACGCTGCAGTCGGGACAGAAGCGTCTGAAGTACAATAGGATCGTAAAATCTGAACAGCGAGGAAGACACCCCTGACGTTAGAAAAAGTGACTGCACGTCGATCGTAAACGACACGGCGAATGCAGATAGAGCGCGGGGCATTGTCACTGCACCCGTTCCCTTTGCCAGTCCTCCGTTGGGTCGAAATAAATTAACCCTTCCCTGACGTGCCGCATTGTTTGCCATTATGATGCATGGATTAGAAACTGAATGCGCCTTGGCTGTAGAAGAAAGTCGTGCCAGGGAACTGAACAACCCAGGCTACGCCACTGCTTCAGGATGATGTGCGTCGAGACGCTTTACGCGCTGATTCTGGAAACTGGAAGAAGCTGTAGCTATTCCATACGCGAGAATGCAAAAGATGAATTTACGACACAAGTCTTTTGTTAAACGAAACCACTGGTTACTGCATCAATCAATTCTTCTTGTCATTCTGCATACTGTACAATAATAATAATAGGTCTATATTGCACCAGTAGACATTAAGAATAATAACAAGAAAATAACGAAAATTAATGCATATAAGAAATCATGAAAGAGAAAATGATAGAGCTAGAAATTAAATAACTTATGTAAAAGTAGTCAGCTGTTATTAGCATAACCACCCAAGGTAGTATTACAACGCTTGATCAATTAGAATGAAATACTTTACGAGATATACAAAATTTTATGTTAAGGGGGAATCCTATTCTTTGAGCTAAAAACATAGCGAAATTAAATTTTTTTTTAAGAAACTAGCGATTTGAATAATCTGAAATTTGGACCATGTTTTTATGCATCTTTGAAGATGTTGTAATTTTTTTTTTATTAATTTTTAATAATAAATATAGGAGTAATGCCTGCTTGCTTCCTTAAAAATCGCTAGTTCCTTAAAAAAAAAATCTAAAATTTTACTATGTTTTTAGCACAAAGAATAGGATTCCCTCCTTAAGAAATTACTTTATTACAGAAAACTGTATAATGCACTTGCACCAGTGCAACCAAGAAAAAGACTGTCATAATGTAGATACACTATTACTAGACAGAATAGGACATAATATTGTATAATGACACTTAAACTTCCTGTCCATCAGTTTTAACATTTACATTTTCTCCCAGCTTCTAGAATCACCCTATATAGTAGGCAGAGGTTACCAGGCGGGTATTTTGCGCGTGCACGCGAGCGCAGGGCACCCCATCGGTTCCCTGAAGAACGCAGGATGAGACGTGGGAGTGCCCATTGGCACAGAGTTACGACTCTCACCGCCATCATTCGTTACGTTCCGCCGCGGAGCTTTGCCCCTAACGCGATCCTTTCTACTCTCCTGGCTTTTCAACCTCGCTGCCGAAGGAACATGTCTTCTCTAGCGGAAAATCTAGCGGGCAGATGCTGATAGACAGATAGAAGTTTGAGACGCGGATAAACCTTTCTTCCCATCTCTCTCAAAAAACGTTTTCAGTTTCTTTTTTAAATTTTGCGATCTTACATAGAGCTTCTGGTGAAGGAAGCATATAGTTGATTGCAACCGGTACAAGCGGAGGAGTGGTGATTCTACAATCTAGATAAAAAAAATAAGTAAAAAATGTAGAATAAAATTCTTCGATATTGCACTCTGTTTTCTAGAAAATTGACTTTCAATTTCGATCGAGGAGCCTGCTGAAGTAGTGGGTACCTGCACTTCTCACTTACTGTGGGTTCTCGCTTACAGTGACGAGAAGCGTTCCACTTCTCCCGGACGCCAAAAACTGTAGGTACTGCGATGCAAGTGTACCTACTACTCAGGCTAAGATTCAATCAATTTTCTCGAAAACGAAGCGCGGTATCAAAAAATTGCATTCTATATTTTCGACTTATTTTTTCATATATGCAGAATCGCCACCCTTTTGCTTGTACCACCGGTTAGGGGAGACTGTCTACGCATGCCTGACGATGGTATTCATCAAACTTACAAGACTGAAAGAAGAACTACAGTTGTTACATTCCATGGGTCTACATTTTTCAACCAAGTTTATAACCAGCCAAATGATGACTTAAACCCCCCCTAATTTCACATAAACTACATCATATTTCAGTTTCGTCAAAATCGCCCAACATGGAGTGCAAAAATTTGATTTGGCACGGAGGGCCCAATTTTCCTTTACTTCCCACCAAAGTTAGCACACAGAGTCTACACAGAATATTGTCCTCGGATGAGGATGTGCAGCAAACGACGGTTCAGAAATGCGAGCAAACTCGAGGCAGCCCAGGTAGCCGTGGCGACTCGAGGTCGTCTCGTCTTGGCCCGATGATAACTACTAATGTACCGCCCACGAGCATCTTGTCGTATGAGAAGGCTCGCCTCGCGTGAGCGATAACACGGCCCCGTGGCGTGCGATCACGCAGCCTGCAGAGACAATCAGAGACGCGGCGAGTGGAAAAAGGGCGGGAACAGAGCGTAATCTCGCGGCGACATGCGTGGGCGGTCAACGGGCCCTTTGAGAGACTCGCGCTGATCCAGTTGGAATTTTCTGCTGGCCCCAGCTGCCGGGCGTCCCTCTGTCCACGCAAGCTTCTTTCATCCGGTCTTACGCTGTCGAGCAGGAAAATTAAATGCCACAGTAGTGGAGAGGAGCTTCTTGGGACCACTGTGTAATGTGATTGAACTTTGACGCTGAGGGAGAGATTTTGTGTGTGGACGTTTGGAGAACTGGCGTTTCCCCGGGAAGACCTCGATTTTTGGTTAAGATTAGGAGGAATTTAAATGCCTCTATGATGATTGTGAGAGATTGCAAATTGGTTTTGGAATTATATGAATTTGAGAGTAGCGATTTTGTTTTTTGGGGGTGCTAAGTACATCACTGAAGGAATTCATATTTTTGTATTTAATCTGCTCACGTCGGATTTGGTGATTTATTGTACACTGTAAGGGGATAGGTATTCAATTCTGAGATATGAACTGACCTAGTGCAAGCTCACTTTTCTGGTCTCGGAATCTGGAAACCAGTAGAGGCTTATACAGGTCGCTGGCAACTTTATTGAAGACCCAATATTTCCGCTTGGAATGCATGCTGATTCAGGTTATTTTAATTAGACTAATTGTAAGGTAAACCAACGAGCAACAGCTTTAACCATCGTAGCCTCTAATGTGAATATAGCTCTGTGGATCGCAAACGAAATTCCTCATGCTCGTGTTAATAAATGGAACGCCTCGAATTAGATTTTCGGCGTTGGGAATTGGGCAATGATTTCCATTCGTGGATGCTTAGCAATGTTTCGTATGTAAATGTTTATTATACAGTTTACTGGCGCTACACGTGCAATTAATCGCTCGAATTCATATTTTAATTAATACCACACCGCGAATCGCCTGTGCAATCAGCATTACTTTCGCACTACCTATCATTTTCAACGAAAACATTACTCCTACGAAGTTCTTTAAGTGAACTATTAGTCCTTTTATTATTAGACTAAACATAAAAGTACTACAACTTTGCAATGTATCTGGCACTTAAAATAGGGAATAGTAGGAACTAGAATTGAACTGAAATTAGATCAAGCCTGATTTACCTTTGAAATAGTAATGCCTAAGAACTGAGGGAATGTAATGAATTTTAAAGGTTTCGGAAATAGAAGACCAAGTTCAAGAAGTTTCCGTGAACAACCCAAGGGCTAAAATAACTCAAGTTTCGTGCGGCACAAATGGCACAGTATAAATACTACGATTTATTGAACAAATTAGAAAGAAGTAAAAAAACGTTTGCAGAGATGAGGGATCGGGTTTAAATTAGAAGCGTGTACATTACAATCGCAATGATAAGCACGTCAGCAGAAACCATGAGATCACTTAACTCGAGCCGCCTGAAATCCACTGGAACATCCAAGAACGAAGCTACGTTCATTAATATCCCGGCAAGCACGATGTAGGTAATTAGTAACGAGAGTACATCATAATTAGCGGAATGATACCGGCTGAAACGTACTCGTAATTGATCGATATCTCTCCAACCGACGAAAACGCAACTCGTACAAGCAGCCAGCGACCCACAGTCATTAATCTACTCCTCTATCAAGATGACCTGGTAGCCGACCTGTTTGATCAATTCTAGCTGAATTAACATCTCCGTTCCTTTCAAATGCCCCGTCCAGTTTCACAGAACCGCACGGCCAATGGAAGTGCGAATTCGGAACACCGATAACGGCCACTTTCTGTGATCGAGTGCGAGCAGAACTCTGACGATCTAATCAATGGTGTGGTCCAGTTCGTGGTACAGCGGGATACAGTTGGTATGAACCGCCGCTGTCCATTTCTTGTCGATGTACACGCGAGCTTTTCGCGTGGACATTGTATTGTGGCACAACGTCGAGATAGCAACAAGTTTAGGATTATGCGTATGTCTCTGAAGTATGCAGGCCTTGAATGGCTGGAATCCCGACTGCGCATAAATTAGTGGATATCGAGTTTGTAGTTTGAACGGTGGGGGGATTTGGAATGTGGTTTCGGTAAAGCGGATTTTTATAGACATTAAGCTTATAATTTGTGCTGGGGTGTGAAAATGTGCTGGTATGCGCGCGGTGTTTTAAAATTATAGGTGAAAATGGGGTAACTAATTTCTGTAGAAATTCTTCGGATAACATTAAGTATCACTGGCAATTGGGATGGAGCTTATTTTTCAACTACGAAAATATGATCTTACCATCTCAGTTTGTTCCTTTTTTAAAGAAAATAAAATCGAGAATATTAGCACAATTGATCTATATTTAGGGGTAACTCAATGAGAGTGAAATTTCCAATGCACGTGATAATTATGTGGAAGGGTATGGAACGCTAGAAACTTTTTCAAATGCATTCATTTGTTCGTTAGGAAAAATAGAAACTGAGAAAAGGTATCCTTGTGCCACATGTGACGTATAGTTAATTAAGTAGTAAAACAATTAGTAGGTTGTAACCCTGACAGCAGAAAACAGACACTGTCTGATGTCTGAGCCACTGTGAACAATAAATTGAACAAATTATCAAATGTAAATGTATAAATTGAAATATGGCGATTATATGTTGAATTTTCATGATTTCTGAAATCTTTGACTGACTTGAGTTATCCCTAAACATAAGAATCTATTCTCCAAAGTTCTTATACACTGTTTGTATATCTAAAGGAACAAATCAGGGTGACTTATAACACAATATTTAATTTTTTTACCCTACTTCTAATTTGTAACGATGCCCTATGTAATTGAATCGAAGGACACAGGATCAAACAGCAATCAATCCTAAATCAGTGAATCGAATAGAGCCATCAGTTTCGTACAATTCCACTGGACAAAAGTCAAACTTCATTTCCTCGTAATGCCCCATTCATAGGATTACGCCTAATACTACCAATCGCAGCAAAACGACACAGGATTGCTAAGCCCCACGTTCATTACCTCACTTTCGCAGCGCTACCCCGAATCACTTGCTCCCTCCGGAACTCGCAAACCACTGACCCTCGCAGCCACAGACTGCCACAAAGACAGTCCATCCCATCCCTCAAGACAGTTATTAACGATACCTAGGCAGAAACGTCAACTTTATCTTGCTCGCTGAGCATCGTTATCGCGATACGTCAACGTAATTCCATCGGCCGCGGCGATTGAGCATCAGCTCTGCATTCAGTGTCGCCAAACGGAGGGACAGGGGGCGCCAGCTTTGCCAGGATCTGTTTGAACCACTTTGTCCCCCGCGTTTATCTATTCGCCGAGCCACTTACACCCCTTTCACTCTGAAATCAAGGATCGAACAGACCGATGTGTCGTCACAGAAGCGTTCAACGGCGAATGACCGATGCCCCGCGTAAGCTTCATCGAGAACCTCTTGGAAAGAGGGTTTATGGGGCCGGAAGAGAACTGTCAGTTGATTGTTACCACAGGATTACAGCATTATGGCCAAAGGCCGTCACGAACCCATTGGCTGTATTGCTCACAGCATCCCTCTCTCAGATTCATTCGGTCTCTACGGCTGCTGGGGCGGGGACGCGGAGAGGAATTCCATTCCGACAGGTAGATACGAGAGATTAGCTCCATTGACCAACAATGCCGCATTGTGTGACCTGTGTGCCCGCATTGGTTTAGGACGCCCGCTTCCGGCGTTCCGTTCTGTTCCCCGACTTCTCCTTTAGCTGGGCGATCAACGTGGATTAATGGAAATCGAAGACCACAGTGATGGTTTTTCGGGGCGATTGGTACTCGAGTCAGGGACTGGGATTTGGGAGCTGTTGATAGTGATTCCTTGGATGTTTTACGAGGCTTGAGTGCAACGTATTGTATGAGAGGAGTGGAGGTATTTCTTGGTACATATTTCGACTTGGCTATCGCTGCGTATACTGCGTGTTGAGATAAAGGATACAAGATTTAGAGGCTTATAGTACTCACCGAGAGGTGTACAAAATGCTCAATCAACATAAATCCTACAATCGCCAAAATGCCATTTCAAAAAAATCGATTTCAATGTTTTCGTTATAGTATAACTTAATAAAAAGTAATGTAATTAAATCCAATTTTTTAGGGTGTAGAGTACTGTGTCCTTCAAACGTTCTGAAAGCGGACGTCATGATTTGAAAATGATATGTGTTTGTATTTATAAGTTTCAAGCAAGTGGTTTATGTGCCCTTTTTCCGTAAATGTGGTAAATTCGTAAAAAATTGCTTAATTGTTTAGCAATTTTATGTTTTAAGTAATTTCCATTAATTTCTTCGATTCTTTACAGCAAGCTGTCTTACAAATCAATTTTTTCTTTCCTAAATTTCCTTCTTTCCTTGCGGATTCGAAACTGGCCTCACTTTCCAGATTTCCATGTAATCTTAGACACGGATAGAGTTCGATCATAATTAGGAACACCTCGGCAGTACTTAGTCTACAAGAACGGTACGTTCATTGATTCCACGATATTTGATAAAGGTGTTTGCACTGTGCTATATCAGACGAGATAAATAATATTCGAAGAGCAAAAATTTGTTTACAATTTTCATAATGCACAAACAATTTTTCAATATAAAAACCAGTGTAATCAAAAAGGGCAATCGTTTTCGATTAAAATAAAAAAAGAACGATCATTGTACGATTGATAGTTGCGAAAATAAGAATGGCAAACTTTAACGGCTTGTATTTTAAAATCAAATGCGATACCAGCAAAATGACGACTTAAACCCCGCCTAATTTTACATGCACTACATCATATTTCAATTTCATCAAAATCCCCCGACAGTGAGTGCCAAAATGATCCATCTGACCTGGAGTGGTCCAAAATCATTCCGATCCCTCCACGTACAAAACATAAAAATAGAGACTTGCAACTGGTTCTTAAATAGATCTTAATAGAAAACTAATCTGAAAGCGTTTGGACCCGTCTCTTTTTGGTCTCGCCGGGTGACTGGCAGATCGCTTCGCAAATTCTTCGGTCCCTTAAGGCGGCGTGTCAAAGGATGACCGGAATAATCCCGTTTTCTCGACAGATCCGTGGATCCAGGATCCTATGACGAGGCCGACAAGCAGCATATAATTCAGCGCTTCGTGTCTGATTGGCCATTGTGTCCGCAGATCGAATTAACCTTCGCTCCTATCGTTAAGGGCACGGAGCAAGGTCATTTTCTCCGAGACCCTTGAACTCCCATGACAAAAGGGACTGCCGGGACGAAGGATCAAGCCTCCTTCTTTGAGATGAAATCTTGTAAAGTCCTTTGCCTGTTTAAAGGCCGCTGTTGGTGTACCAGCTTTTCATCGCGTTACAACTTCGAGCATTTAAAGTTCAGGACACTTTAGGTATTTAGAAATTTGCAATGGTGCAACATAAAACGGAAACAGGTGATCTAGAAATTCTGCTTGATGCCTGCATATAGAATGAAAGTATATAATCTTAGTGTGGGATGCAGCGGATGAAATTATGTAACCTTTTCAGAAAGCGTTTCTACATTTTCAGTATGAAAATATATAACGAACGTGTGAGAACATGGCCCAAGTCATCACGGATTGCTACTGTCCAATAAATACTCGGAGCAGGGAAATATTTTTCTCGGAGCTATACAGAGATAATACAATTTCAGTTATGAGTAAATATATTCGCAGAATTACCAGTCATACTAAAGTGAACAAATTAGTAAACGTAGTATCCCTATCGCTGGGCACTGCTTTCGTATTACAATATCTGCAGGTTTCGTAAAAGAATGTAACTGAGTTTATGTGAATTTGAAATATCCTCAACACATAGGTACCCCTGCCAGTTAATCTCCGCAAAGTTCTGACCCATGAAACTTCTTCAAACTCCACGCACTAAACTTCTTTTCTAAATGTACCTCCAAAGATACATCAGTTTACAGGTGAAAATGTAACACCCTGCAGTTTTCCTTTACATCGAGATCCACAAATAGAAAAAGGTACGGTTAACACAGGATTCCACTACCAGCACCGTCTCCCTTTCTCCGTGTATCGAGCAGGGAGCTTGAAAAATGGCCGAGTACAAGAAAGGACCGGAGATTTTCGATAGAAGATCAATGGAATATTGGGCATGACTCGTCGAAAGAATTCGTAGCGTGCTAGTATCGTGACACTGGGTCGACTCGAGGTTGCTCTTTTCATATCGGATTCCTTTGGCGAACAAGCTTCAGAGGAAAGCGGCTCCTGGCTCGTTTTTCACGTTTGACGCGATTGAAAAGCCCTCCCTCGACGTCCCGTGGAAAGTTTGCCCGCTTCCCTGGACGGTAAACCCTTTATCGTCGTCGTGTCACCCTGCATTATCAAGTTAGAGTACCGGAGGGCCGTGAGCACCCACGTGCACAGATATGCACGGCGTTTCGGTTTCTTGCCGCTGATGAATCCCGAGAACTTGTCACAGGTGTCGTGGTTATCAGTTTGCCTGGGACATTGATAGAGTACGGAGGAATCTACTGGCTGGAAATGTATTTGCTGTGGCCACGAAGGAATTCTGAGTTATTCCTTTTTGTTTTGGAGATGGCTATTAAATTGCAGACTTTTGTTTCTCTCTTAATTTTAGTGAATTTGAAAATCACTTACAGCATCGGATGGAGACTATCTTGGTATTTATATTCAGACTTGATCGAAAGGGAATATGAAGGAGTAGCTGATATTTTACAACGTACTGTCTTTTCAATGATAGTAGGAACATTTAGAAATGCCTACTTGACTACGCAATTAGCAAAGCTTGCTCCACGTAAAGTACCATACAAATAATTTGTGATTACTGCAGTATCTCTTAACAGATCCATGGAATGAAAATTTTATTTCACAGCGAAGCCTTCCCTCGTTAAATCAAACAATTTCATTCTGCAACACTATATCATAGCAATTAGGTAATGATAATTTACGTAATGGAGTCTAAGTCCTATCTTTTTTTTCGAGTTACCGAGGCATTACTTCAATAGCAAGTGGATAATGAATACTTCCTTTCCGGACATATTGTACAGTACGTAATTATCGGCAAAACAGTTAAATGCGTGCAGAGTTACTTGGAATCCCTGGATAGCGGAGTTCCACGAATTTTTCAATCGCGTTTCTAGAAACGGCGCGAGTATTAGCATTACAACGACGTGGAGAAATGAGAGACTGGAGTACGGTCTCGTTTTTACGTTCCCATCAAATCAACTCAGAAATTTCCATGACAATGCTGTGCTGCAGAGTTCCTGTCTTCAGCGTAGATGACTCGTGTTATCGAGTTTGATCCCTTTGTGTAGCGTGTAGACGAAGCGTTGCCCGGTCACCTATGCGCTCTCGATTTAGTCTCACGGGCATGGAATTATCTTTGTTGAACGGAGCTGGGTAATACCTCAAATGATGAGGCAGACGAATCATTAAAAAAGGAGACTCCTTTAATCTGCTCCACTTTAAGGATTCCCGTCATTTCTCTGAAATATACGACTAATAATAACTCGCTTATACAATGAGAGCAGACGCATACCTAACAGTGGAAGACATAAAATAGATTCTCTAGTTTATTTTTCAGGATGATTTTCGTGGATTACCATCGGCCAAGCGCCTTGAAAAAGAAGAGGATTGTGTCAAAAAATAGACTAGCAATAGGTATTGTGCTTATATGAGATTACTTATATATTCTATTCTAGTTGGTTTATATTTAAGCGGGTAATTTAACGTGATTACTTATTTTAAAAAATATAGTAGAGAACTTTACCTATTGGCTTCCCTTTGATTAGGACTGTAACGAATATGCGAATAATCTAAGTATTCGAAAACCAAAGAATTCGAATGACAAAGAATTTGGAATTTTAGATTCGAATATCAGAGAATTCGAATTTGAGATTCGAATACCCGAGAATTAGAATTTGAGATTCGAATACCAGAGAATTCGAATTTGAGATTCGAATATTCGATAAAATTATTCGTATTCGAAATTATTCGAATTACTCGAATATTTGAATAATTACAGCTCTACTTTAAATACCAAAATAAATAGATTAAGAATTTGAAGTTTTATATATAAGCAGTCCCATAAGTCCAAGCACTATATCCAACAGTAGGTACATACTATCAAGAAATGTATGAAAGAAATATTAAGAGATAAGGATGCCAGTGAATCAGAGAAAGGACAAACAGCCTCCGTAAAAGGAGGAACGCTATAAATATTTTCTATGACTGTAAGGCTTGTTATCCACAGTAAATCCGCACTGAAAACGTGCTAGAAGACACCCTCCCGATTCAGGTATACCATACAAGTATTACTGAGGAATATCCACTATTGAAAAGGTTCTCTTCCAGAGGCGGTCGAAAGGATACTGCCTCGTGAACGACATTAGTAGAATCCTCATAAAATCTGCAACAAAAGGACTGCAAGCATGCTCGAGCAGAATGCGCATCCTTTTTTCGATACCCTGATACTTTCTCGACGGTGAAATATCCATTAAAGAACCCACGTATAATCTTTTCTCGCCTCTTCCGTTCACTGCCCTGAATCAAGAATGATTAGAAACGCATATTACAGTTGGAGAAGTATCATGAGGGTCTAGAGAAACAATCCGTGGAGATACAATAAGGAATGCTTTGTCATAATTATTGTTATTAACGAACTGCAGCTGTGGAGTCACTGCATGATTTATTACGTTGCTGAAATAATGAAGGAATTTTTTAAACTTACCTATCCGAGATACAAGCAGAATCCAAGCATGTACACGTAATTTCACCTCGTAAAAAAGTTCCTAATTTTAATCACTGCTTTGCAATTCTGCGATCATATGGGCAAAGAGGTTTTAATGTTATTATGAAAAATATGTAGAAGCGAATTACTACAGAAATCATGTTTCATATAAAAATTTAAATTTTACTTACATTTATTACATTGGAAGTTTCATTTAATATATCAAATGCAAAAAATCAGCAAGTAAACTATATTAACTTCGTGTACAAAGTGCCAGCTGTTTAAAAAGATATTCCCAGAGGCACAGAAAATCTTCGCTGAATCTCTACCTCTAGCCCAATAAGTTCTATTCTGATTCTATTACGATTATGATCATTCTCAAAATGTTATCAGATTCTGAAGTTATAAAAATTACATAATTCAGTGCGACATCATTAGAGATGATACTCCAGAAGAAAGATAATGCAACAAATGTTTATTTAACTTTCTACATACATATCTCACCCTGACACACTAAAACGCACACTCCCGCACAGCTTATTCACAAGAACGTCGGAGAAGAAAGGGAATTGCAGGCTGCAACAAACGTCCAGCGATTCTTTCGACGCGAGGGACACCGAGTATCGAGGAACGCTCGACTTTCCGCGAATTTCAATCAGCGTCTGCCAGCCAGGCCCGTAGTTTTCGACGAACGCCGAACGGCTGGCCATAAAATCCAGAGGCGGATCGCTTCGTGCTTTCCCCAGACGATTTCCTCCAGAGGAGGCCGCGGAACGAACGATATCTGCCCCACCCGTAATCAGTTTATACGGCCAGGCAAAAACCGAGACAACATGCCAGCAAGGGGATGGGCAGAGTCATTCATGGCAGTGTTCACTCACGCTATAGGAACACGCTGGTGGATTCACGAGGGGACCGCATGAAATGTTACACACTGACTTTAATGTAACTCTGTAGGTAGATGCAGAAACAAATAATATTTCACCCATGCTTGATCTTTTGTGTGGATAGTACTTTACGAGATGTTTAACGGCAAGGATCGTGCTTTACTCACTGCTTCGTTAAGGGGGAAATCCTATTTTATGGGCTAAAAACATAGCAAAATTTAGGATTTTTTTTTAGAAACTAGCATTTCTATTCATCTAAAATTTGGACCATGTTTTTATGCATCCTTGAAGAAGTAGCAGTTTTTTTTTATTCATTTTTAATAATAAATATAGGAGGTATGCATCACGTCGCGCAAAACTCGTCGCCCGCTGGTGTACACGATATTTACCTGGAAAGGTAATCTGAAACAGTAAAATGAAACGGCGTTTTACTTTGTAAATATGTAGCTTGAATTTGATGAACCATAATACCGCTAAGTTCTATACTTTTTTGCTACATAAGAAAATTGGATCGCAAAAATTAAAGATTCAGACCTTTCAGTTTGAAAACTCTCCACACCGCTCAATATTTTTTTTTGTTTTTTGCCGGTTCATCAATTTCAAGCTACATATGTATAAAATAAATCGCCGTTTCATTTTTCTGTTTCAGATTACCTGGTATATAAATATCATGCACATCAATGGACGACGAATTTTGCGCGGTGTGATGGTCGATCATGCATAACTACTATATTTATGGTTAAAAATTAATAATAAAAAAACTGCAGCTTCCTCAAAGATGCATCGAAACATCGTCCAAATTTCAGTTGAATCGAAACGCTGGTTTCTTAAAAAAAAAATCCCAAATTTTGCTGTTTTTAGCCCAAAGAATAGGATTCCCCCCTTAAGTGCATAGGACTTCCACCTCGTGTCAAGCAAGAACCCAGGTCCTAGTGGATAGAGTCGAAGCATTTGGCGATCGAGGTTTGGGTTATCACACCTTTACTTTTTTTATTATGCGTTATTTTAATTTATACAGAAAACGGTATTTTTATTATTCCTCCGGTATTTCAGTTGACTCTGTCATCGTTTCGAAGGAAAACAGAAATATTCATACATTTTTCTCTGTAAACCTGTTAGATACACTTGTGGGCGAAAAAGAAAGCCTCGGGCGATGGGACTCGAATCCAAGATCCGTGGGTCCTCTGCATACTGTCCAGCCGCGTTACCAATTCCCCCAACGCTGACTCTCCGATGTTACTCTTTTCCGAATTCTACAAACACCCAAACTAACGGGGTGCCACCTATGGCTACCCTCCACCCATGCCATTAACGGAATCCCCATAAAATCTAGCGGTCGGGAAGGCTGAGAAGAGGGTGCAGCAGACTGTGCGGCGGCCACTCGTGCACCGAGAAGGAGAACACTTCTCTGGCTCGTGAGGCCGGCAACTAGAGGCTGCTTTATTTACTGCAGTTTATTTACCCAGTCCTAACGCCAGCCAGTGCAAGTTCAACGGGTCGAATATATATTGGACGACTGTTGACTCCGCTATTCCCGTGGAGAACTTCGGTTTCCCGTGTTTGTCCCGCCGCCGCCCGGGTTCGTCAAGCGAAATTCTTCGGCCGAGGGGGCGGCGCCTCTGGCTGCGGTAATGGGACCCCCTTCCGGAACGGGGGATGTCGTTTCTGGATGGCCTCGCGCGTGGGCGAGAGTTGTCGTCGGTTTTTTAGTCTTTTGCTCGAGGATTGGGAAATCGATTTTTTGTTTGTATAGTTGGATACATATTTGGGAGACTTGGTTAATATTTTCAGTTTTTATGACAATTTGATGGTTCGGGGTATTGTGTTGATTTATTTGTGGTAGAAGGTAGGTTTAGTTTGATGGGGAGCTGAGTGTGTATATCTGAATTTTGTGGGAAATGGATTATATTTTGTAATCGACGTAGAGGGTTTCGTTGAAACTGCAATATGATAGTTCATGTAAAATTATGGGGGGTTTAAGTCATCATTTTTCTGCTTGCAAGTTTGATTGAAAAATACTGGCCATTAAAGTTCGTGATCTCTACCGTTTGAGTTGTTACTGCCTGCATTTTTTAAAGCAAATTCGAAACTTCTAAAACGATGACTTCACACCCCCTCCCCCAAATTTCCATGAAAAATTCATGTTTCAATTCGAATAAGATCCCCGACATTCAAAATCGATCGATTTAGCGTGAGGCAACTTAAATGAAATTCCATCCTTCCCTCTTCCTCTGATTATAACAGATTTGTGCATACAGCTTCCGCAATTAATTTCAACGACAAAACGCTTCGGTTATTCCACGTTCGCGCGGAACCAGTGTCCCAGAAGAAGAAGCTACGATTGATAACAAGCAGCAAAATACGGAACACCAGGCTGGCACAAAATAATCTCTCAAACGTCGTCGGAGCCTCGACAGCTCGTAATGGAACGACCAAACGAAAACCTCAAGTTCCCCCTCCCTGAGAAAAAAAAAAGTAACAGGAAGGAAGAACGGGAGAGGTGCTGAATAAAATGTCAGGAAACAGTGTCCCCGGGTTGTCGCGGTGCAACAAACCCATTCGTTAGAACTTTCGTTCGTCGCAGTTTCCCACTTTGCTGCGTGATTCCCCGGGTGCTCCCTCGTCGAAACGAAAATTCATAAATCGGTCAACAGGCGACGGTTCGGGAGCTGCGCTCGGCCCCCCCTGTCGTCGTCTCTGTCCGCTGTTCAGCCCACCGAGCCACCCAACCGCGCCCTTCTTCAAATCCTCGTTAAAAAGTTATAGTGGACTCCTGGGAGGGATTCACGAGTGGTCACAATGGAACACCTCGTTTGTCGTTGCTGTTGTCCGTCCGAGTACGTAAGGGTCCACGAAATGTGCAACGACGATTCGAATCGTGACTTCTCCGACATACATTCTTCGGTCGTTCACCTGCCTATCGAGGCCTCTCTCCTTCATGGTCTAAAACTCTCTTTTTTATAACTACTTTTGCCTTCTCTCTTCCTCCTATTTCGTTTGGGTGTAACAATAATAATAATAATAATAATGATGATGATGATGATGATTATAATAATAATAATAATAATAATAATAATAATAATAATAATAATAATAATAATAATAATAATAATAATAAAAATAATGAAACGTTTTTATTACACCAAGAAAAAAGAAATAAGGGTGGTGTAATAGCGAGCCTCAGCATAGGTGCTATTAGGCCCGACCCGAAATATTTATTATTATAATATTTCTGGTAATCTTTGTGTAGACTATTTTAGATGCAGTAATTGGAGATTTAGATTTGATATTGATGCACATATACAGTTCCCAATTATATTTCTACTCCACAGTTTCGTGCGCGTAGATTTGCAGAAATAGTCGTCACGTCGCATTTTTCCACCTAATTTTACGGGGACCTCCTGTTTTTCAGGGAAACATAGGTGGTGGCGAAAAGCGAGGGAAATTTCGTATTTCCAACGGAGTCGAGAGAATTTTCGGTGGCCCGAATTACGGGCTGATGCTCGTTAACGCCGAATTAAGGGTAATTTTCGAGGGCAACACTTTCTACGTGCCATCGGCTGGAAAATCGTTTATATGGACTGAACGAAATCGCTGTCCGCGATGCCGTACCTATTTCATCGGTCAGTACAAATGAAATTGGTTAACGAGCGCTTAAACAATTACAGCGGAATTTTTTCCCCATTAATCCTGTCAATTGCGTGGCACGTCCTTTGGTCGAGCTCGCTTCCTTACAATCAACGATCGACTTTCCAATGCCATCGGCTTCCATTTCATAATCGGCTCTAATAAAATCGATCCTGATAAAAAGTTATATCTGCATACGTCACGCTGCTCGAATCTGCATTTTATGGCAGAGCTAAATATTATCCAGGAAATGAAAGAATGAGTGGATGAATATAAAAGCCAGACAATTATATTCAGCAACGTGTAGACTTTAATGAACAGTTTGATGAAATATGCGGAACGGTTAAATGTGTATGAAATGTGAGTACTGAAATTATTGAAAACAGTGGGAGATTGGTAAAGAGTTATAAACAAAATAAAATAATATTAACTAACCTTGATAAGTTTTACCAATATACTTCTGAAACAAGTATTGAGTGTCACGATTGGAGTATCTCAGGAAATAATATAAATCTCACACACACTTCTTCAAACAAGAAGATATTAATCAGGAAACTGATTAAAAACATAGAAAACAACCCTCTAATAAAATCTGTCATTTTGCCAACGGAGTGATTAAAATTCTGTCAAGTATTAGAATTAAAATCCGTCAGAAAATCGATATGTGATAGAAAAAAATATTTTCACAGGAAAATCACATATACAGTTTTATCTTTCTCAGAGTGTAATATTCCCTCTATGTCCGCGAGAAATATGAAACACAAAAGTGGAAACCAATTCATGAGTCTAACTTATGCGATCTGGGACCAGTGAAGCCGATATAATTCATCGCGAACCGAGAGGCTTCGTTTGATTGGGCGAAATTACTGCCACGTTCCCGACGTTACGTGGCTTATATTCGTGCCGCAGAAATACCATAGTCGTGTGTAACGAGCGATACCCGTACGTAGCATACACCGATAATTGAATATTGATCGGTGTTACATAGACGTTACTATTCCTTGAGACCCGCGGATCGTCTTCACGCTGATGAAATTACATAAGCCCACGCTTTTGGTGGAACTGTTGGAATGTTCATGTGATTAAGTCATGTGTCTCATAACACATTGCTCCGTACCTATACTACATTGCTCAAAGTCATTACGTGTAGGATTACGTTTGTGGGCGATTCAGGATTTAAATTACACATCATCAGGAGTGGAAGAATACTGTGCATTTAATGCACCGTGTGTTATTAAATAACTCTGGTAAAAAAATTCCCACGAATACATTCGCGATAAACGAACAACTTTTTATTTCAAACTTTATCGTAAAGAAGGTTCTTTTGTTTTAGGTGGAAGAGAGAATTACAAATATTGCCTAGCAATGTGAATAATGAAACTTGGGAATCGGAAAAGTGGATGGTGATAAATTCGCGTTTTTCACTAAGTTTTCATTAATTTAAGACATTTTTAGTGCAAACAATTCTTAAAGCACGCATAAAATGAAACACGGAAGATACAGGGTACAAGGGACGTGTGCAGGAATGCAAGGGGTGTGAGTGCGTATATGGTCAGACGCAGTGGTCACTTATGTTGAGAACCGTATGTATCATAATTCTGTACTGCTTTAAGGGGTTAGACTACCTTGGTCAGGTCAAGAAATATTGCATCTTTAGGAATATATTTCTAAGTGACAAAAGCACTGTTATGGAAAAATTTTTTAATTTGAGTAAAAACTCTATGACTTTTTATACAATTTTGCACAGATGTGCTTAAATGTATTCGCTATCGTCCGACCGTCAATTTTATCGATTAGTTGAAAAATAACAAAATAGCTACACTTTATGTACGCATAAGTCAGGTAAAAATTAAAATATCGAAAAAATTGACGGTCGAACGATAGAGAATACATTTAAGAACATCTGTACAAAATTGTACAAATAAAAATCCATAGAGTTTTACTGAAATTACAGCGTACATCATTTCGGAAAACGTGGTATCGAGAAAGTTTCCGGAATGTTTTGATATTTAAAAAAATATATATATATTATTCAAAGATGTCTCTATCTTCATTGAAAAATTTGTATCGATAAAAGTGTTTTTGTCACTTAGAAATAAATTCCCAAAGATGCGATATTTCTTGACTTGGCCAAGTTGGTCTAACCCCCTTAAAGTGGCATGCAGCAACGACAAATTTTAGATATGTAATACTAAATATTATATTGGTAGAACACTATTCTCAATAACAAGTCCAGAAGCACATTTTAATAAAGTGATCGTTTAGTGTTATCGTTAGAAAACTATAAAATATCCAAACCAACATCTCATCCAAATGTGAACTATACACTTTTTAGGCGCAGCATATTTAATGAATGAATCTAAAATTCAAGCTGCACGTTTGCTTTCCCACGAGGTCTCGTAGGACGCCGCGAAAGATCTCTATTTTTATGCCCCACCTGAGAGTACATTCGCCGCGGGTGCATATTATTATTTTTGGCACGGAAACACCGCGTCCGAGGTGGGGTGCAAAACAAGCTTCATTGTCGGAAATTCGCGAGATCGACGAGCGCCGGGAGTCGAGTAGAAGGCGGACGGGACGCGTGAAAACGAAGATTTACGACTTTATTTTCACACGGAAGGGGAGAGACGGAGACGTCACGGAAGACTTTGCGAATCGACGACTCGGGTTTTCAGCTAACTGAACGCGAAAGCTCCTTTCCTGAACTCCGTGTTCTCCTTGTAGGACCCGATCTCTCTGCAGTGCTTTCTTTTCCATTCCGCTTCGAAGTTTACCCCGACTTGTCAGGAGAAGCTTCCTTCTCTACTACTTTCACGTTAGATTCCATCGGTTAATTTCGCCCGCAGAATTAATCATACGACAAGTTTCAGTGAATCGTTACAGGATCTAAGCAGTTTCTGTTGTAAATGGGTGGGTGTGCTCTGATTCTGCGAGTATATCAACGTACACTGAAATTACACTCAGATTTATTGTAGTTCTTAGTTTTTAGTGTTCGTTATGGTATTTATGTTTACGTTTTCTTCTAATAATATTTATAGCATCTTTGCATGCCTTGATTTTGCCTGTAAGAATCAGTCAAGTTAGAAAAGTGTCAAAATCTATTCAGTGCTCAAGAGAGGAACGTCTGAGAAAATAAGAAAGAGACTCCCTTATCAAGAAAGGAAACCAAGACAAATGGTATTCAAGGGACCACCATTTAACTTAATTTAATATCAGTAGAGTGCGACATTATTCATCCGAAAATGCCAGAACAACGATTACGGTAGTAGAAGCTCACTTCTTCTCCTGCGTATTAATAATTTCTCATTCACAGAAGAGCAGAGGCTGACAAAACACCACTCCGGTATATCCATTAATTCCGTCAATTAATATTCCATGGGAAACGATTAAACTTGTGGGTGGAATTTTGTGAATTATTATCTACTGACACTTCGCGAATTGATCATTTACTTCCTGGCCTATTGTTTGATTTACTGATAATTTATTTCTCAAGCTCGTGGTTAAACGCAGGCGTGAAATGAAACACCGTTTGGCTATGGTTCGTGTAATAGTAGCTGAACAGTGAGTTCGATAAATTGTGCTTCGAGGTAGACTTCATCCCGATACATAAAGCCTGACTGTGGTGGAATTTAGATCTACCGAAATGTACAATTAGTCGACACGTTATCAATAGCGAATGAAGTCGTTGACTGAAATAAATTTCATCGATTAAATCCCGAATGGTGAATCAGAGGCGATTCAGGTGTCTTGGCATTCCAGTGTCGACAGGACAATGACTAATCAGCTTGGTCTCCCCCTGCTTGTACGAGATGAGAGAGATATATACATATAGATATTTAACAGCGTGCCACTCGTCTAGTTTATGTAAGGACTGCTTTCAAGATATTGCATACAGGTACACTTCAATTCCATTCTCACATAATTGGTTGTGCTTCAAAAGTGAAAGCATTGAAATAGCAGGTCTGTGTTGTATATTCATTCAAAGCTTCTGTTGAGAGATATATTTTAAAATTTAAATTTAAACTTCGTTCATTTACTAATAACATTAATTTGTAGTTTTCAATTGTAATGTTTTAATCTACAATTCAACTGTCTTTAGTTTTGTATCAGCATTTTACACTTCCCTTCAATTAAACAGGGAACTACCCTGAAACTTTTATTTGGTATCATGCATAAAAGAATAATACTCATTAGCCATAAGCCATCAGCTTCATTCTGCCTATGATCATAGCAGAAATTTACTTTTTCAATGATACGTTTGCAAGTGTCTTCTACATTTTCCTACCCCAAGCTCTTCCTATACCTTCGCTTTACTAAAATCTTAGGTAATTCAGAAAATATGAAATGAATTTATCTATCAATGAAATCTGCCGCTTTTACCATAATTTTTTCCTACCGTATAATGTAATAAAGACGCTCAGTCCATAGCAATGTTCTTCCACGAAATAGATACTTTTAAAAAGATCTGATATCTAAATAGAAATAACAGTATATTTTGTAAATAAAAAATTTGAAAGCAACAGTGCTAACAACCCATTTTGATCATCTCAAGGAACTCATCTAGCGGAACTAAAAGCGCAGTTGAACAAAAAAAATATACATACTTGAATAAACAAGAAAAGCAACACGAATGCATCGGTCGAAGAAGGCGAATTAATGATTTTATGGACGACCGTTCCCGTTTCTCTGGAAACGCTTTTACACGAGGACTGATTCACCGAAGAGTCGTTTGTCCGCGGCGATACAATCGAAAAACGGACGCGAAACGCACATCACGTCTCGATGGTGGATTTTCTGTTCGCCGTGCAATTAAGCTGCACGTCGGGGAAACGGAATCCTTCGCCGAAGGGAAGGAGATTTAATGCGCACCGAGTCAAAAGGATTGAACCGTGATTGTCCCACGGGAGAAACGAGGCGAACAATTCGACACGGGAATCGCTGAAAGATGCAACCCGCCGCCCCCCCCCCCCCCCCCCGTCTTTCCTGTTCTTTGTCCACGATGGAAACGGCGAACCTTTAAAATTAAACAGAATGCCCGACCCACACCCACCCATCCCCTGGTAACTTGCGTCGGTTGGAAAATTTCAGCAGTCGTTTCAATCCGTAAGCTCGCGTTCAATGATTACTCAGGGGTGAAAGTGGCGTTTCGACCTGCAGGCGGCAGAGGGAAACCTCTGTTCGCGTTTCGTGGGTCCACAAAGGCGAGGAAAAAGCAATTTTTGAGAGTCGCGCGGAGAAGGTCGATGAATTTGTGGAATACTCGATAGAGGGAACTAGCTTGTCGGTGAAAGGAACGCATTTTCAACCGAAATTTACCGCGTCGAGGGTAAACATATGGAAACATGTTTCTATAAAAGCTTCTCTGCGTTCTGAATTTTTTGTGACATACCGCGCCTCTCGCTGTGTCGATGAATTTTATTATTTCAGTGATGTAGTTTATTATTATTTCTCAGTTTATTGTGTGCATAAAAAGGAATTATTTTTACGTACTCCATAGAGGCCAGGCGTGTGTGAGCCTACTGAATTGACCACTGCACAGGAAGGGATTCTCTGAGCATCTGACCAAACACACGAACGGAGGCAAGCTCAGATAACTTCAGGTACGGAAAACCCGAGGCGACGCGAGCCTATATGCGAATGCGAAAAGAAGTTGCGCCGAGGCGAGGCGAAACAAGACATCCGTCCATTCTGCTCCCGCTTTCCCACTTCTGTTGTCCAACCTCGTCACTCTTCCTGACGAGAATGTATAGGTACATATGTACGTAACCTACACTACAATAGGAACAGGTACAGTAATCAAATGAAACACATCTCGAAACAGTCCCTCCTCGTTCCATCGCGCAATCTCACCTTTGCGAACTCTAATCATATATTATACATCAACAATTATCATCCAAACCTGAAGCAATCCATCGCTCTATCTCGATACGTACAGACGCCCGTGCCGAAGGAGGGCACGAAGCGCGGGCCAGACAAAAAAGCTCGAACGCCTTCCGAGATTCGACTCAATTAAGCAAGGCCCCGGCCCTTGACAAAGTACGACATCATTGTTCCTTTATGGGCGGCCCTAAATAAGCCAGTCTGCCAGCATATTGAGCAGCCGGCCGACGGAATGATGAAGACGAGCGCGGTAAAAACGGGCGAGTCGCGATTCCGTGATTCAGCCGGCCGGGAAAAAGGAAGGGAAGGAAGTATATACGTACGACCTGGATGAACGAGAGTGACTGTCACGATCGGCAAAGAAGGGACGGAAGAAAGCACGAAAGAAAGAACACAAGGAGGGGGAACATCTTGTCAGTCACTCAGCGGGAGCGTCAGACTTTGCTCGACGACGTGGGTACCCGGGAGTTGCGAACTTCTCCTGGAGAGCGGCCTTCTTTTTCTTCCTCCATCGACTCCGGAAATTCTCAGCGACACTGGGGATCCGTTGGTGCCCGCGGTTCCTAGCGACACGGATATTCCGGGTGCGTATGACAAACGTTCGGGGGAGCGTGGGAAGTTCGAGCGATCGTCTTCCAACAGCTCGAGGGAATCAGTGAAAGTGTTTCAGACTAATGTTCAAATGATGGAGCTCATTGACACGACATTCGAATTTTATTTACCTACGTAATTAAACGACACCTTTATCCAGCGTAATAGAATAAGTGACGTAACAAGAAGTGGGACTTATGAGGAGAATTAAAGGTTCCATAGATTTATGTAATCGAAATGAAGATGAACGCCTGTTACTGTTAAATTTTCCTAGGTATGCAAATTAGGGCTGGGACTATTCGAATAATTTAATATCCGAATATTTTACAAGTATTCGAATGCTGCGAATAAACTTCGAATATTTGAGTATTCGAATGTTATTATTCGAAAACTATTCGAATACTGATTTATACTTAAATATTCGAATACTGATTTATACTTAAATATTCGAATACTGATTTATACTTAAATATTCGAAAACTGATTTATACTTAAATATTCGAATACTGATTTATACTTAAATATTCGAAAACTGATTTATACTTAAATATTCGAATACTGATTTATACTTAAATATTCGAATACTGATTTATACTTAAATATTCGAATACTGATTTATACTTAAATATTCGAATACTGATTTATACTTAAATATTCGAATACTGATTTATACTTAAATATTCGAATACTGATTTATACTTAAATATTCGAATAGTATTCGAATACTGATGTATACTTAAATATTCGAATAGTATTCGAATACTGATGTATACTTAAATATTCGAATAGTATTCGAATACTGATGTATACTTAAATATTCGAATAGTATTCGAATACTGATGTATACTTAAATATTCGAATAGTATTCGAATACTGATGTATACTTAAATATTCGAATAGTATTCGAATACTGATGTATACTTAAATATTCGAATAGTATTCGAATACTTAAATATTCGAATTATATTCGTCAAATAATTTCCACACATAGTCCCAGCTCTAATGCAAATTAAACTTTCTGTTGGTCATCATAGTATTCACTTACGTACGACTTAATAGAGAAATAAAAACTTGGCTCATGAATCTGTTGAAATTGCTGATAATGCTATTTACCTCAATCTTCCTACCCCTCATACTCTGCAAATATTTTAAGCACGCTTAAATTCATACCAGCGTAATGAAATAAAGAAATGACATTTCCACGTGGAAATAACGCAAACGTTTCTTCTGCGTTTTTCCCGGCGTTCCGCCGACGTTACTGTTAATTAACAGGCGCAGTGTCGCGGTATATTTCCCGCCGTGAAAGGAACGCAAATAAACAGCTGCCCCGCACGAAAGCGAGCTGGAAGCTCGACGAAACGTTCGATTGCACGATCAACAAATCAATCCATTTTCCCGTTCCTTTCGGCGTTTCGCAACGAAACGCTGCGCTCGCACGTCGATCGATGGCGAGCAAACACGCACCGTTGTTTTCGAAGCTTTCGTTCGACTCCCGGCAATTTATTTCGTTTATATCGCGGCGGAAGTTATTCCTTCCGAGGGGGATTCCACCGATTACGTTAGAATGCCGAGGGAATCGCGTCCGGTAGCGATGCAACGCTACAGTTTCGCCTTTGGGAACGGAATTTTTGCGCCGCAGCTTTAATTTCGAAAGGCACGAATAATTCGCGGCCTGTACGTAAACTTGTTGCCACGAATGCTGTAGAACTGGGTGTTCGGTTTTTAAATGACGTTGATTCGGGGATCCAATGGTTTTAGAAAGGTAAAGTGGGGAAGCATGTTGCTGAGAAAAGTGGAATTCTATCGAATGCTGATAAAGAATCATGATCATCGAACGTACAGCTTCTTGAAATAATTTGTTTGAAGTGAAATCATGATACTGTGGTTTCTGAACCGTACTGAGCAACTACTGTTCAACATAATACCTACTCGTTTTAAATTTATGGAGATGTCAGGTATGATTGGTTTAACCTTTATATACTTTTTACAACAAAAGTATTGAAATATCCCTAAGATATATTTCCAATAGACTAATGTTTAATAATAAAAATTTATCGGTTTTTCTAGAAAAAATTCCCAAAGAAGCATGTTTTAACCGTTCTAGGTAGGCCTCCCCCCATAAAGTAGGGAGAAATGGTTCTGTATAAAACTTCTACTTGCTAGTTTAACCGAGAAGAAAGTGAATACATAAAGAACAGATATTATTAAGTAAAAGACTTTAGTAATATAAAAATAATGGGTCACGTGACCCCTGAAAATATGCAAAACGAGATAACAATTACCCTCGATTCAAATTTGATATTCAAAATAATTAATTTACAACACCCAGGCATTTGCAACATACATGTTCCCATTCTTCAAAGATCTACCTGCATGCTTCACTCAAAGAACTTCAAAGTTTCCTTCTCTTCAAACGCAGATGACCAAATACTAGCAATAATTACATCAACCCTATCACTAGGATGTACATCTTATCAAATACATACTACCAAAACCATAATCTGTGAAGAGATCATTCACCTATCATTTAATTAAGCACACAAGTAACCTGTACGTAGAATACTCATGTACAACATTCCCTAAAAGCAGCCACTACATTTGCTGCAAATAAACAGACAGATATCCTAAGCCACCCCCATACCCAGCACCCATCCCTCACAGTCCGACCTCCCCAGCGCAACGTCCATTCCAGCACAGCAATTTCCTAAATTCGACGCGTGCACCACGAAGCCCACGCCGATCAGGCGCCCCCCGAGAAAGGAGCTAGAAAATCGTGAGAAGCTGGTCGGACAATTACGAATCAATTCGCTAGCGAACGAAATCCGCCGCTGTACAAATTCCTGGGGCAAGGAACGAGCAATCAAATCGGACGGGACGAGTGTGGCCCACATTCCTCGGCCCCGTCGAAACCAACGGGGATACGTGAATCAACAGCGTGTCCGATTCACCCCTACCGACACGTCGATCGATTTCCCTCCTTTTTTCCCAACCAACCCCTCGTGGGGCTGCAAGCTGCAAGCTCGCTCCGGCGTGTCCCTACACGATCGATCCTGGGCGAGCAACGCGACGGAAAGCAGGCGATGTTACACGTTCCTTCGGATCCAATTCGATCCCAGCCAATTTATGTGGCCCGTACGTTCCTGGGCGCAGTAATTACTTGGATCGCGAGTCGAAGAATCGGAGGAAACGGAAGGCGCGCGGCTGGAAAATCACCAGACACGCTGGACCTCCGTCCCGACTGCTCGCGTCTTCCCTCGACGCGTTTTAACGGGATTAAGGGGATAAAGCGTCCGCTGAGGAAACAATTCCGACGGGGACCTGGAATTTCGGGCGGATAGATTCGTTCCTGAGCTCGATGGGCAATGGGGCTTGGATACTGAGTGGGATTTTATGGAATGTATTCGTCCGCGGGGTGTGTTGCTGGTGGGAAGATCTGTGCGCGTTTCTTTTATGCGCAAGTGGTCGTGTTTGGGTTGTAAGGAAGAGGGGCTT
Organism: Andrena cerasifolii; assembly: GCF_050908995.1. Lineage (NCBI taxonomy): Eukaryota > Metazoa > Arthropoda > Insecta > Hymenoptera > Andrenidae > Andrena > Andrena cerasifolii. Next base: position 7,714,328 of record NC_135124.1, on the reverse strand, counting down.
GAATTTCAATTGAATTGTTACGCTTTTAAATGAGAAGCAAGTCCAAGGGACGTTTTGGAATTCTGGGGAAGTAGCTGAATATTCTGGAGGGTTCAAGAAATTAATTTGAAAACCTTCGTGTACTAGAAGTTACATAGACTTAAATGGTCTTCGTATATTTTAGGTGTGACTTTTTCGATAGGAATTCGATCTGTGATAACAGTTTAAGCTCTGTTGTAATTTAGATGTCGGCATAAATCTTGGGATACTTACACCGATACTTTCGCTGAACACGAGGACCGAAAGTCCACAAAGCCGTCACGAATAAAAATGATGCAATTCCCCCTGATGGATCACGCGAAACGATTCTGTGGTCGATTAAACGTATGAACTGCTGCGAAACGAGGAGGAAGAAACGAGAAACCAGGGGTAAAAACCAACCGTCCCCTGGCTAAACATTTACGTCATACGTTGGAAATATTCCTTCTATATGTTTAACCCTCTGACGTTTTACCGGCGAAATATTGCCGCACTTACCGTAAAAGGGATCAACGCGTATTTCCACCCAGGGGCCGTTGGAAAACTGCTGCACTGCCATGATTTATGTAAATACCGACGCCTGGATATGGAGGAATATAACGTTTGTGGGTCGACGGTGAAACGAGAACGAATAGATCACGATTATCCCGACAACAGAGTCTGAGAACTTGAGGCATGCCCGCGCGATACGTATCACTTTGACTCGGAGCGAATGCAATAAATACTTGCTAACGCGTCGAATACTAGTGAATTCGCGAAAGATAGTCCTCCCTGGGGCGTGGAATATTTCGTATTTTCAAATACGATGGACCGTCACTGATGATGATGACAATTTTAACTCTTCATCATTCATTTATTAGTATCACTGTCTTCTGAAAATAAAAATTTTAGATTACAACGAAATGAAAAGCTAATATAGATACAATCCTGTTCTGAGAGTTATATGAATGAAACTATGTTGTGGGTCAAAATGGACCCCATATCCGTCATCAATATTGCCAAACCATCCACTGTCAAAGGGTTAAATATCATATTTGTACATTGGTGTTGCTTAGCTTTAACACTACTTAATGGGCTAAAAACATAGCAAAATTTAGGAATTTTTTTTAAGAACCTAGCATTTCGATTCATCCGAGATTTGGACCATGTTTTTATGCATCCTTGAAGAAGTTGCAGTTTTTTTTTTATTAATTTTTAATAATAAATGTAGGAGTTGTGCGTCACGCCGCGCAAAACTCGTCGCCCGCTGGTGTGCATCATATTTACCTTTCAGGTAATTTGAAACAGAAAAATGAAACAGCGTTTTACTTAGTACATATGTAGCTTGAATTTGATGAACCAGAATACCGCTAAAGTTCTGCACTTCTTTTGTTACGTAAAAGAATTGGCGCAATATTGGATAACAAAAATTAGAGGTTCAGACCTTTTTTGAAAACTCTTCACACTGCTCAATAATTTTTTTTGTTTTTTGCCGGTTCATCAATTTCAAGCTACATATGTATAAAATAAATCGCCGTTTCATTTTGCTGTTTCAGATTACCTGGTAGATAAATATCATGCGCACCAACGGACGACGAATTTTGCGCGGCGTGATGGTCGATCATGCATAACTACTATATTCATGGTTAAAAATTAATAAAAAAAAATCTACAGCTTCTTCAAAGATGCATCAAAACATGGTCCAAATTTCAGATGAATCGAATCGCCGGTTTCTCAAAAAAAAAATCCCAAATTTTGCTGTTTTTATCCCAAAGAATAGGATTCCCCTTAAGGTTTCTACCTTTAGAGGTGGAAATAAGCACAAAATTTCCACAAGTGAAGTCTTAAAATATTTCTGTTTGCGGAGTATCATCCAGAAACGAAGCTTTCCCCCTTTGATTAACCTACTTATATATCGAAAGTTTCCAAGGGAAAAAATTTGTACATTCATCAAAAGTTTTAGATTAGTATCTTTGACAGATGTATTACTTCAGCCCTATAAATAATACCGATTATACCTCTTTCTGACAGCCCCCTAACGTGTACACTGTACACGTGTGGTACTGATTCGTTTTTTATAAAGATAAATTTTTTCTGCGTATTATGGATATTTCTAATGCGGTGGATCTTGTGTAAGACGCGAGATATGAATGATTTAGTATTATGGGCTCGTGACAATGTGCATATTTCAGGTTTAAAGAATGGCCCTAGGAAATGGTTTTACGACTGTGATGGACTTTTTATACGAGTTGATGTGACACAACGACCCATTTACAGATTTTTACCATTTATCAAAGCACCTACAAGCTTTTCCTGCTTATCCACTTCTGCGAGCGAACCCTAGGGCTGAGGGAGTGTTTATGAACGTTTGTTTTCTCGTCGGGCTGTTGTTGAAAAACAGCTGCAGAGAAAAATTAAACAGAAAGAGAGGAAATGGAAAGCATTTACCAATTATATACTAAATGTACGAGTACTTATTGCGTCAAGAAGTAAGCGATGGTATTCTGTATAAATATATTCCACTCGTGTCTCACTATTACTGCGAGCAATCACACCAATTGCAATTTATGTAGTATTACAACAGAAGCATCGAATCCGTTTGATATACCATTAAAAAATACCCGAAGCAAATCTATCTAGCACACATCTTTCTCATGCACATAGTCTTCAAAATCTTCTACAAACCTCAAAAAGAAAAACATAGCTACTCCCAATATGACAATATACGTGTATTCATAAGGCTACTTACCAGTGGCATTTTCACAAAAAAAAAGAACAAGGATGTCTAAATATAACAATATCAAATAAACATTCACTGCCTCGTCTACAAATCTATGTAGCGTACACTGCTTTCATATCCGTATACATAGTCAATAAAGTAGTAGGTATCCAGCTAATTGCAGTCAAAATATCGATCACTGAATACCTACTAAACAGTCATTAATACTTTTCAAACAATAAAATGAACTATCATAATAGCATTAACGCTAGTAACAACAACTTAGCTGAAGATATAAGTAATAACATGTTAAATAAGTATTTCCACTGCTGCAAATTACGGGTCAAAGTGGACCCTGCGTTCTGCGTGCAGTCGCCTGCCAAGCGGCTCACCGCCCAAGGGTTAAAAAAGAAAGAGAAGCACTTCGATTTAAGATAAACCGGTGGCTTACCCAGAAAGCTTTCCCTCTGAAAAACGACAGGTTCGCTGCTAACGCTAAACGACACGCGTTCGCTCATTCACAGGTTCGAAAGAGCCCGAGGGCGGAAATTATGATATACCCGCGAAACAAATGGCGGGCAATTCACGTGACGGCCTTTCCGGCATGGAAGAAAAATGCTCGCTCGTAAATTAACCCGCTCACGTCCCCGATCTTCGTCAGACATTTGTCGCGAGGGCGTGCTGCGAGGCCATTTCGATTTAGATCCCTCGGCGATACGTCGCCGCGGAGGAGCGCAACCCCCGTGCACACCGTGAACGAGCTTAACCCCGCGGCTGATGCACGCGCCAGATACGACAATCGAATTTTGGCCCCGACGCTTCGCGAGATCATTACGGACAAGAAGTATCAGCCCTGCGTCTTCCGAGACCTCGAGGGATGAGCTATCTGCTGCTTCTTCCTCGAACTGCCGCACCCCCTAAATTACCAGACATCGTAAAGGGTGAATGCTCCACTCGTGATCGCGTTAGATGATCGCTGTGCAAATCGTTTTAGGAGTAGCGATGGAGATTTAAGATGGTTTAATATGTAGACAATTCATTGTGTTGGAGTTGGTGATACGAAAAACTGTTTGGAACGGATTTCAGATGGGGATTCTGGTGAAGGAACTTGACGGAAAGAATTATTTTTCACATCTGTGATTATGGTTATTAATGTTCTTTTTGAAATAGAAGTTCGTCTTTTTATACCGTGCGTAGTATAGTTAATGCGTATTGATCCACGAGAACCTACCCCTGCCTTTAAAGGGTAAAAAGAGAAAAGCAATGCAACTTTGTTATTCTACCTAAACTTACTGATCTTTAATTTCCCAGTACACAGAATCAATTATTAGGTTGGAGCAAATGGAATTGCCGTTTACCGTAGGGAAATTTGAATGAAAATATTTTTTGCTTTTAAACTATTTTACTTATTCCATTTTTTTTTTTTTGAGGTTCTGTGACTTTTTCGAGTCGTAAGCCGTTATTAGCAATTATTACTGTATCCCCACCGTAAACAAAGGAACTATTATGTTATCCGCGATCGGCAATTCCATATGCACCACCCCAATGCATTCCACTGTAGAGATCTCTCGATTAATAACAGAAACAGTATCAGGTAATGGTGAATGAGAAAACCATCCCAAGAAGTTTGAATCACAGAAGCAGGAAGTTCGTGGACCCTACCGATCGGTCACGAAAGCAATCAGGTCTAGACTTCCTGCAGCGTCAGAGGCTTCATAACCTTTTAGTTTGCTTTACCTTGGTCCAGCTCCGATCGACTGGACCCAGTGAACGCACGGCAAGATTGTCCCACGAGAGATTATCTCGTACGATCGTTGAGACTCGGTTGTCATTAGCTCGCGTGTTATTACTTTGATCGGTATGCCTGCCATTCGCGAGTCTCGTGTCCACTCGATTTTCTTCGCTCAGCAATGACATTCGGGGACTTCCTTTTAGCACTGCAACTCAGCGATTAACTGCCCACTCAGTGGCTGTTTTGAAACGTGTCACGATTGCTGTACGTAATTAGCTTTCGTCGAAAATAATTGAATGATGCCATCTCTACAGCGATGACCAAACGGGAGCCGTAAAAACGTGAATTTGGAACACGTTAAAGAAGAAAATAGTACTGATAACGTAGACGGGATAATGAAGAAGTACCTACGTGAAGAATATATGTGAAGATCTAATCACCAAATGTGATTTAAGACACTCATTTCAAGAACATGATAGTGTGGAACCTAAACGATAGAAATTATCAAAGTAGTTTCATATTTGATGATACCAAAGAGACCATCTACTTCGCTTGATCTCGTTTCAATAAAATTCAAAATGTCAGACTTACTATGTACCATTTACTTGTCAATTTTAATTTCCACGTCAAAGCGTCACACCAAACAGCACATTCGATGATAGTCGAAAACATTTCAATTTCTATTCGATTTTATTTTTTATCAAATTCACCAGCCTCATTCTGTTCGTCAGTTTTCATGTACCTACCCTCAATCAAGAATGGTAGCACGTCAAATTAGCTTGCCACGTGATTGACGATATCGAAGAGGACGTTCAGCTGTTTTAAAACTGGCATTGCTGGTTGAGGGCTCGAGTTCTAGAATGCCTGGTACGGATTTGTTTCGCCATTCAGGAATCGCGTCACCGAGCAGAGCACAGCGCGCCATTTAACTCCGGGTCAAGTCACGACTTGACTTTTGTGTGTACGTAGCAACAGCCGTCACTAGATCGGACGCGAACTCCACTCTCTCGTAGTTCCCGATCGTAATGTGATTTAAACTGCGGTGCTTGTTTAATAGGGGTTTGGGGCTTTGTGCAGCAGCGATTCGATCTTTCCATGGTTAACAGTAGTCCCAGTGGGGTTCAATATTCGCTGCAATTGTCCACAATAATGTTCGGAGTTCAGTTCTTAGCTGGCGAAGTCGTGGCTGGAGACTTGGATGCGCGGTCACGCGGGATCTGACTTCCTCTCGTACAGTTCATCGATCCTCAGCCATCGTTCCCAAGAATTTATGCTTGCTTAGCTGCAGCGTTTTCTTTGGTAATTTATTGGACGGTGAACTGGTTTCGATTGCTTCCGCGGAAGTCTCAGTGATGATAATTGGAAGATTAGAGCGTACGGAAAGGTGGAAATCTCTGCTGTATATCGAATTTATCTGTTAGCATTTTGGGAACTTCGAATTTGAATTGTTGCATAAAAAATAGAAAGTTCGATAAATTGGTTCAAGCAACAAATAAATAATAAGTTACAAACATTTGGCACGATGTCATATAAGGTCGTAGCAGTTATTTGGTTCGTTATTCAATCAGCTAATTACCATTACACTACCCAGCTACACGGTTATTATATGAATCGTCAATTATAGCGCTGACATTCATAATCCCCTGGGAAATGCGTCAAATAACAACTGTCCAGAGGGTGATTAACTCATATTTGGAATATTACTGTAAATCACCTATCATCTTGTCAACTTGACAAAATGAGACTAATAACTCTGTTAACACCCACATAACCAAAGCAACAAATATCCAATATAGCTCGAAAGCTGAATCGTGTAATAAGAAGCGTTTTTAATAGGTCATTCTTCTTTGGTCGGACAAAAAATTGAGCCATTTTTACAAAAAAAAAGTTTGAGTAAATACAACATGCAATGAAATAAATCTTTTTGGTACTTATTAAGCTACTCTTATATTATACAAACAAATTAAAAATATATTTGTTTTTATTTGTTTTAAATGTTTTCTATAGCGTCCATATGACACTTAAAAAAAGGTATGTCCGTGGCGCAGGTGATTTCCCCACTCAGGCTTATCTGGAACAGAATATTTGGAAAGAATCTTTATCTGTACGAGTCTCGCTATCGCCCATAGCTCAATTAACAATTTTTGTTGAAAAAAAAAAACAAAATGGTACAGGTTTGAAAAAAAAAGTTTGCACCAATCACCCTTTTTCTCGGTTATTTTTCGATTAGAATTGTTAATGGAGGTACAGGTGGTAGCGACACTCGTACAGATTAAGAATCTTTTTGAATTTTGTATAAGCCTGAGTGGGGAAATCACCTGCGCCACGAACATACCTCAGTTTTGAGGTGCGATAACGAAGCTATAAAAAAGCATTTAAAACAAATTTAAAAAATTAAGTAGCTACATAACTCCCAAAAAGATTTATTTCGATATATGTTGTATTTACTCAGAAAAATCTTTATAAATAGCTTAATTTTTCGGTCGATCAAAGTAGAATGACCCCTTAATACATATTACATGTTTCGACATGTTGTCTCTTCAAAATAGCTGCCTTTTCACATAGTTAATGTAGTGGTAAATGTGTACCTAAAAAACTCCACTATAATCGGAATTTGACAACAAATCAAACGAACAGTGAACTCGGTTTGGATGCTACAAAATCAGTAAATCACTGAATTAACCAGCATTCACCAATACCGCGAAGGCTCCCATATAAATCTGTACTATAATCCCCACAAGCTCGCCGTCAATGCAAAGGACAACCCGCGTTTTCAATCAAATCTTTGTCCAAACATATTTCCATTTCATGTCCACTACAATGCTAGCAAACAACGCCAAATAATCCGCCGCGAAAAAGAGCGACCAGCGAACAAACCGACTGTTAACGCAACCACCGCAGCAGCCACCGTTCCCAGGGCGGCATCCATATCCGTGCACCGTCAGCCACGCTCGAGGCGGCCCGAAAACGGTCAACCCGTGTCCCGCGAATCGGTCTCGACCTTCGATACTCCCGTTCCACCGACAAACGCGGCCCGACTTCGTGAAACACGCGGCTAGATACGCCGCAGCGTGAGATTATCTCGCGATCCCCGAGTCTCTATTATGATTCAACTGACAAGCTATTTGTTGTCCCCGGCGGGGCGAAGGGGGAACGGAACGGGGCACTCCGTCTTTCTCCGGCGGCGCGAGGGGGGCTAGACGTTACAAAGCGAAGACACGAACTCGGTGCCCGTCTTCTTTTTTTCTTCCCCACCCCTCCGCCCCATTCCCCCTTGGTCCCCCTACCACGTCCCTCTTCCGGCGCAGCCACCCTGCCACTCTCTCTTCCTCGGCCCCGTCGTCCGCGTCTTTTCTCCCCTCTGTCGGCTTTCCTGTCGGATAAGGAGTCACGGCGCGGGACAGGAGAGAACCGTAGGATTTTTACCGCGGCCACGAGGATCACGAGCACCGTCCCGAACGAGGACTCGAGAGCAGATGCCGGCCCGATATCTTCTAACCGGGCCCTGGGCACGAACGCCGGGACGACGCGCGGCGCATTTCTGATTTGCGAGCGACACGTTCTGCTGGAACCCCCGTTGGTCTGCTCTCCTCTCTTTCCCCTCTCTCTCTCTCTCTCTCTCTCTCTGGCTCTCTCACTCTCTTCCCCCGGAATTTCAGGCCGTCGACCATAGGCATTTTAACTGGCCACGGACGAGGGCATCGCGTGGCGGACGCTTTAAACGGGCTCGTTTTCAGCTGCATCACTTGTTGCCCATTAGGGGTGCACCGGTGTCTCCTGATTTGGCGCAATATTCGCGGGCAGAGGTGCACCAAAGTAGGTGGCGATGGCCCCTGCGAGGGAATGGAGTGTGTTTTGGTCGGCTCAGGGCTGGGTGGCTGTTGAAGGTGACACACAGTGTGTCTGAAAACTAACGGGGTTAACAATATGTTGATTCAACACACTGATCATGTTCGTAAAAATCGGTCATTCCAAACGAAAAAAAAAATAGCTTGTTGTTTATATACCACACCCGCCTCTGGCTATAATTTTAGCATGTGGTTTATAAACCACACCCGCAGTTATAGGGTTAAGGGTTAGACTACTGTAAATTTTTTGCACTTAAATATTAGTTTCAAATCTTTAGAATGACACGCAAAAGGTTTGAAATATAAATATAGCTTAATTTTGGAGATACAGAGCCGAACTTCTATCATCCGCACTTCTTATGGGCTTCTTCTTAGACTTTAATCACCAAAAATTTGCCCCTTCAGAATAAATATCCGTCAGCCCCAAAGGATCCCCCATTCCCTATCCCTTACACACACTTCACGCACCCGTACACCTCCCACTGGATACGTCCAAGCCAATAACGATCAATACCGTACCATTACAGCATCAGGTCAACCAACAAACCATTTAAGAAGTCGAGTAATGAAGGCTTGGGACGGAGGATCCTTAGACAAGCCCGTTGCCCGAATAAGGATCGATGCTCGACAGATCTTTGGGAGGTCCGGTCGTGCGAGAACCGGCCTCGTCCTTGGCGAAATCGTCGTCGAGGTCACCTCTTTTGCCCCCTCCTCGTTGCACGCTGGCCCCGTCGGCCCCCGCCCGGTATATCGAAGTTTCGGACAAACCGGGCCCCTTTTCGTGGACCCAGCAGGCGACTCGGCCCGAACGAGAGGCAAACGGGCACCGACGATACATCACGCGATGCCCACAAATCCCATCCGGGGCACTAAACAGACCGAACGAGCAGCGGGACAACAACCGCGGCCAGAGAACGAGGACCAGCCAGAATGACGCAGTGGGTTCTCCCGTGGCGGCTTTGAACACCCAGCGAGACCGCGGGCCACTGTATCAAAAGGACCGTGAAAACGTCACCGCGGGACTAACTGATATTTATGAGTCACTTCTGCACGACAAGCTCTCGGGCCATCGTCGATCGGTTTGTCCAAATTTTGGTTGTCGCGGTTGCGCGCGTGTTGTTCGGGGACTGCTTTGGCGTGAACTCAGGCGGGAGGTGTGCTTCGGTACTGTTATGTACACGATTGTAACTTCTGTACGATTCCTTATCCCTAACAATATTTTCCAATTTTCTAATTCCCTTTGTATCAGAAAACACTGCATCGTCTTGCTGGTATACATAGTGCCTTGCCGGGAAATAGTGATTAAACCAAAACCCACTTAAGTGGTGTGCAATAGATGCCATTTGACTGTACAAGCCGCTAAATGTGTCCTTTGATACTTATTGCAAGGGTGTACTTATTTGGTCACGTGTACTTTTTTATTTAGTTTGAATTTGAAACTATTTAAGAAGATAAGAAATGTATATTTCCATATCAAAGTGTAGATTTGATTTATCGTTTAGAAATAAGGAGCAAACGCTTGGAATACTGATTGTACTGATGGTTCAGAAAGTCATAAAATGGACATCCGCGGTTTCCTTACCGTTTTTCAGGTGGAACGTGATTACTAATAAATTACTAGTACCTTCTCTAACTTTTTTTCAATATTTGGTGGAATGTAAATGTACATTAAATTTAATTCATCATACGCTAATAGTATCCACATATTACATTTTGATTAACGATCAAACGGTCACATCATTAAAATGATAATTACGAAACCATCGAAATCCCATACAAAGTATGAAATGATAATTACGTAATTACTAGATGTTAATTATCGTCTTTTATACTTTTCGCACGATTATTTATTCTTCGATCCCTTCGCATGTATTCGGATGTAAAATAAAGCATGGAATAAAATGAATATTAAAACTTTCATGGAAAGCTGTCCCGCAGAACTGTGAAAAAGATCATACATTAAAATTATCTACTCGGGAGAATTAATGGGTCAGTACATCGAAAAGTCTCAGAATACCATCTTAATTCAATTAGTGCCAGCAATCACTGCATTATAGTGTCGAAAGCTAATAAATCCTCAGTATTCCTACACGAGTGGTTCAAAGGCTCGCCGACAAATGCTGCAAGAAAAGAAGGACGGCAGAAAAGGTACCGCGAGTGAATAAAGACGAGGAAATTCATTGACATAAACCTGTTAAATGTCGATGCAAACAGTTGATCCTTTGAACTAACGTCTTCTTTATATTCACTTAACGAATGCTGATTTCCTCAGGAATGTGAGAGTTTTATGGTTGCCGTTTGAGTTACAAATACAAGAATTTATTGAACAATTGGAATGCGGATACTTCTTACGAAATTGTATTTTTCACTCACCATACAATGACCATTCATTATTTGTAGGACAAAACATCGATGCTGTTGGAGTCTCTTACCTGAAACAATCAGGAAATTCGTTAAACAGATCCTCCCATTCCAGAAATTTCGAATCATAATTCTCTTCAAAGAACTCGCATTAATGTTCCCACTCTTATTTTTGCAAACGATTATTTCTCACTTAAATATCTCCGCCATTTCTCTCAAGCAACCAGCGCTTGACACGTTCACGCAATCAAAATTTACCACGACCATTACCACGCGTCTCATATTTGCCACACTCAGATTGCGTCCGTGATACCGATAACTTTGCAGTTTCCGTCGACAAAATAAATGACACCTTTCCTGAAATATCGTAATCAAATACCCCAGATCTGGATTCAATCCAGGTTAAAGAACATTCACAACACTAACACGAACTCTTCATCATACCCCTTACCTAATGAAAAATCTATACTGCATAATATGAAACTACAAGCAATGTGGCACGGCTTATGACAAACATTAAGCCGGGAATCCACCGGGAAACTAAGCTATGCTATGCTATGCTATGCTATGCTATGTCATGCTACGTTTTAAAAAAATTAGCTTCGATACATTCTTATGGAACCGTTTCCACCAAAAGCTACGTTAAAACATAGCATCGCATAGCATAGCTTAGCTTAGCTTCCCAGTGGATTCCCTGCTCAAAATACCCACTGCAATGTGATTCAAATAAACCCAGAACAGTTGAACCTCAGTTGAATCTACGAAACTAATCGGCGTTGGCAAATGTCAAGCCATCGATCTTTAATAAAGGTTGATCGATTTTCCCCGCCTGCCGCATAATTCCTTTCTGCGGGTCGGCCATTCGTGGCGCCCCAAAAGATAGCTGTCGACTTTGACTTTCATGGATCCTGATACAGAAGGAGAGACGAAGGATCGGGGGGCGAGCGCGACTTCTTCCGTTCTTATTTCCCTTTTTCCTCTCTCCTTTTGTCGGAGGGAAACGGGGACTCTCATTTCGATGCGCCAGGACTCGGGGGTTGGCCCTCCGTCTGCAGCCTCTGGACCAAGTTCGAGGCTCGATGTCCTTCGTATAACGGCTTCATTATGCGACATCTGCGATCTTTCCGGGCGCACGACCCGGATACGTTGTCGGCCAAGGGGCTGGGAGGCCAGCTTTTTCTTAATTTCAAATGGTGCAACGGGAGGACTCGGGTCGATCCGTGAACGGAGGCCGAGGAGCGAGAAAGAACGGTCCCCCGAGGACGCTCGGGCTCGTCCCCTTTGTGGCGAGACTTCCTTTTCTCCTCGCTAACTTTTCAACCTTTGTGCGCGATCTCAAGTCCCGCGTTTACGTCATCGCGATCGAAACGCGCTTTGAAACGTGTCACGGGGTATTTGCTGGGGAAACACCTCTCCTGGGAGAGCAGAGTGGTTCTTGTCGAAGAGGATCAATTAGGGTACTCGATAGTTTCGGTGCATCGATATTTTGAGCTACTGGGAGGGATGTTCGGTAAATCAGAAGGTAAGTGTTAATGGGTTCGGAAGCAGGTATTTAGCTAATGAGGCTGGAGGTTAAGTTATTCCTCGATAGTTTCTGTTCGGAATAGAATACTTGACTCAGGAATCTGTCGGGTGTTTCCCTTGTGGTGGAAAGCACTTTTAGGAGCTTAGGAAGCGAAAGTTGTGATTTTTTAACAATTTTTATAAAATTTGTTGGACCATCTATAGATATATTAAAGGGTATCCTTTGATCAAAACGCTTGAAAAAGACACGATTTTCATGAATTAAAAAAAAGAAACTGAACAACATACGGTAAAAAAGCTTTTTGGACTTTATTACTGCATGTTGTTCAATTTCTTTTTTTTTAATTCCTGAAAATCACGTATTTTTCAAGCATTCTGACTGGAGGGTACCCTTAATAGAATAATTAATGTTAAATTTAAATTTTAATATCCTTCTTTGTAATTCCAGATTTAATCAGAACTCCCACTCCTATCCAAAATGCACTGTTTTAGAGGAGCAACTATCCCAACTATTCATCAGAACATATTGCAGGCCTACCATAAATGCTTGAATATGGGTAACAAATGCAACAAAACACTTCCTACAATTATCACAAAATAGTGTCAAAATTAATTTCTCGAACCATTTCAGCTAGGTGTTCCAGTTCCCTTTTCTTTGCAAACCACCCGCAATATTTCTCTTCTATCCCAGAATGCATTGAAATTTCGTGACAATAACACACCTTGCAAGCATCTAGCAACTCACACCTCCATAACTCTATTCATACAAACACAAGTAATTACCGTAAGTCCTCGTTAAACACACAATAACAGTGAACGACTGGACGAAATTCCACATTTTCAGCAGCAATAAAATCCCCCGCAAGGCTAACAGCCGCCACGCTACCCCTCCAAGCCCAATTCTACGCTGCTCTCTATGGAGCTCTCTATCCAGCTTCCACGAAACCGGAAGGACCGTTTCCCCCCGTGTTCTCCGGTCTCGACCCCTAGCCCCGTGTATAGGAAAGCGCCATGGCTCATCGGAACTAATTATGAGAAGCTGCGCGGGTACTTTTTACGTTCTTTTAGGCAGTTCGTGGCAAAGTATGCTCAAGCATCCGCGGCACGAAATTAGCCGGCTAAGCGAAAAAAGACAAGCAATTTCTTCGGTGGGTGCCCACGAAGAGGTCGAGTGCGCTTCTTCTATTTTTTCTCCGGCTCCTTTTTTCGAAGGGGGTTGGATGGCGGGGGGACTACGGGGGGAGGGAGGGAGATGTGCTGCGTTGCTTCTGGAAAATAAACTGGCCACTTTTATCGATCGACGTCCCGGCGTCGTTTCGTGCCTGCTATTAAACGCCCCGTCTGCGTCGCCCACCCCCCTTCCCAGCATTTCGCCTCACCCTCCCGCGATCCACCCCCTCCGCTCCATTAAGCTCGAATAATCAGCCCTCTCTTTGCTGGCGAGCTCATCACGACGAGTGGAGGTACGTCCTCCCTGGCCTCATATCCGCGAAACAGGATTTCGAGAGCTCATCATCCGTGATTCAGGCGGCCATGACGCTCACACCGCGCGGATAATACGCGATCGTCGCTTCGTGGGATCGTGGATTTCGGGGCCGCGATCTGGTCGAGGATGGGGCCAGTTTATAGGTCATCGTGGTCTACATGGGTCGTTGTTTTCTTAAGAAATATTGGCCTTCCCTGGGGAAACGGAAGTATGTAATCTGAATTGAACGATCTGTTGATTCTTGAAAAGGTTTCGAGAAGAGCGCTGAAAAATGGCGGGAGCTAATTTCATGGATATGTAGCGCTTCTTAAGAGGGGATTCTCCTGTAACAGCCCCCGAAATTTATGATTTTTTAAAAAAAAAACTATTGTTAATATTGCATTAAACTCTTTTGGGATATAAGGAGGCATCTTTAAACTTGCAGAAAATATTTTGTTGATGTCGATTGTTCTTTTTATTTATTAATTATTGTAAACCTCTTTGACGATGTTGGTGGTAGATGTAGCACCTGTCACAGTCATCTGATTGCAAAAAGAAGGAAATATTTTTAAAGTTAAATAATTTACGCTGGTACTGGACCTAAAATTTTATTTTTAGTTTTTATTTATAATACTTTTTTCGTCGATATAAAGAATAATATGAAAAATCTGTCTAAGGAAGGAACTTACTTTTTCTTTCAAACTCTTTCAATTTTTCATTTCTTTTCTTTAAGGTGGACCAATCCCAGCGTAAACTAACTAACTTTAAGAAACTTCTATTTTTTTGGAAACTACTATAGAAACTACTTAAGAAACTGCTATTTAATTTTTAACTAACTATCGACTTCCTCCACATATTTGTATACTCTACCCCATTCTCATTGAAATTACTTTCCTAATTCCTCGTCTCCCTAATTCCAAATCACTCATGATAACTAGAAACCCTAATGCTGAGTTTACACCTGACGAGTGTTCGGCCGAGTGAGTCCACTGAACCGAGCACTCGCCCAGTCTGAACGCATACTCCAGTACTCGGCCGAGTAATCCGGCGGGGAAGATTCTCACTCAGCCGAGTAGCAGACCGATGATTCGGCCAAGTCACTGGTCAGATGTAAATCTACCTTTAATTACTGTAACTTCTTCAAAACTTTAAAAACACAATCTTCCAAACTTGTTTAAACTTTTCCGTCACCGAAGCGACACTTCACGCAGCCCCGTCTTATGCGTCACATTCAGAAGCTACTAAATCTTACCTTAAATCCCTTCTGACGCTTCCGCGCCACGAAACTATTGCTTTCTGACACCCCGAAACGGCCCTCGATATCGAATCCTGGCCCACGGCCTCTATACGCTCGCGCTTCCAATTTACGACACGAACAACAACGACGACAACAATGACGCAAATTCAAGTCATCGATGAAGCATTGCAACGGCCGCGGCCTGCGCAGCGGTGCAACGAGCTCAGTTGTGTACCAGCGATGACGCAGTGATACAGATAGCCGCCGGATGCGGCGGAAACTAAACGCTGGCGCAACGGAAATGATGCCAGCCACCTCCGTGCACTTCCTCGTTCGACTTCCTCGATTTGATCGCGTTCACGTTACATGCAGAAGCCGACCGCGGCCATTCGTCTCGCTGTTTCGTCCTGGCTGCAGCAGGATTACTGGCCAGGCGCATACGCGGTCTGCCGATCGATCGAAACGCTCGTTGCAGTTTGTATTTCGGTTTTCACGTTGCCATAGGCTATTCATCGAACCCCGATCCGGCTTGGGAGCGCTCGTCCCCCGTGATCGAGACACGTGCCTGTGCGTACGATGTTTGAGATTACGTGGCAAATGGTGTGTAAAGTAACGCCGCTGCAGGAATTTATTGTGGTGGGTCAGGATTAGGTGGAAGTTGCAAGGTATTCTGGTATTATGAGGTGGGGTTATTGAAGACTGTTCGATGTAAGTGTGATTCCTTTCGAAGAAGAGTGGTGGTTATTATGGGAAGGTTAATTAATTTAATTATACTCATGGATGGAATCGTGGATAAGTTTACAGTAATTGTGATTTATTAAATGATTGATTGATTAGTTGGGTCTTTGTTTCGTTTTTTTTTTTAGTATTTTAACAGTGTGGAATCTAAACTGAATACAAGTGTTAATGATTGTAGAGAATTGGATACTCATATTCAATGTAAATTCGTCGCTGAAATTAATTTTGATTCTATTCATGTCAACTCTGTGGCAAATACTTTTGTTACTTTTCAGTACCTAGTAGTTCAAAATTAAGCTCGAGTTATCATTAAATTTTTCCCTTTTCGTACCTACACAGTATATAGTAAATTGTATATAATAGGACACTATCAAATCACAGTACAATAGTAACTTTGTGAAATTATCTTATGCAGCTTTTACCTACAGAACATCAGACTTTTATTCCCCTATTTTACATTTTTTTTCTTCTGTTTATTCATCCCGTTCTACTAAGCCTCACTTTGTAAATACAATCTGACATTACGAACAATTGTATTACAGAAATCGTTCTTCCTAAAAACACTAAGCATCCAAAAAGAAAATTCTACCATAATTAAGTATATGAAATTACATCAAATAAAATTTTCAATGCACTAAGCAGTAGTACCAAATTCCTGGGACTCAGAAATATTCACAAACCCTTAACAAGTTCCACGCGTTAGAGTTTAAAGGAATTTCCTCTGAGAAACCACAATTCCACCAAGTTTCCATTCTTCAACAGGAGAATGATTTCACCCCCTAAAAGTGCTTCGGCGGAATTAAATCGAGCGACCCGACGAATACACGGTCCCCGTAGACCGAGGTCGACACCTGCTATCGAAACGGGGATGTTTATCAGGGGAATAAACGATCGCAGCTCTCGCGGGCGTTTCATTGAATAAGAGCGCGAAATAAGATTTACCAAGGCAGAACGTATCCTTTATGGACCCTTCGATCACTGGTAAACGCGAAATCGGCTGCTACAGCCGACGAACCCTGTCGAATATCCCCAGGAAGGCGCGGATCCACGGGGCGATCCTACTGCTTCCAAACGCCCGCCTCTATCAGGCTATTCATAGTCCCGAAGCTCGCGCTGCATAAATCCGCGGGATGGGGGGATGAAAATAAAATTCAATGGGGTGGAAGCGGGTGATGCTGGAACAGTGCCAGAAAAAATATTTGGAGAAAGGAGGCCGTGTTATAAATTTCCTCGTGCAACTACGGCCGTCAAATAGACTTCGAAATGATGCAGTTCCCATTCCCGTTTCACAGATTCGACGAACCCTAGCGCCGACAAAATTCTATGGCCCATGGTAACCATTGGTGTTGCTCATGTTGCTTTTGTGAAACTGGAAAATCTAATTTCTATGTTACTACTGGTGCCCTTTCGGGGCCCCACATTGTGCGTTGAAAAATTCGAAAAACAGGTACACTGGCTTCTATTTTTTATGAGTTGGCCGAGCGGACGGGTATTCGGGCAGACCTACGCAAATAATGGCGAAACTAAACGATAACATTTTTACGTGGCGTTATCTGTATGTAGAGGGATGTGGAACATATCACGATAGGAAAAATGTTATAGAATTATTAAAATGTTATTAGCACCCCACTTTGAGCAACCTTTGTTGATAAACAGAATTCCATCACTGTTACTATACGGAGTGGACTAATAAGAATTACCAACTTGAATACATCCGGAACTGTGGGAGTAAGTGAAAAAAATTTCCAATGAAAGTCATTTGGTATTAAACGGGCATAAGTATTTTTTGCACATGGAGTCGATTAAGGGTATCCTCCGGTCGAAACGCTTGAAATATACGCGATTTTCATGAATAAAAAAAAATAAAACTGAATGACGTACAGTAAAAATGCTTTTTCGAATTTATTACTTCATACTTGAAGAATAAACAAACAAATCATTGTTTGAATTTTATCCATTTTTGCCTTAGATATACAGCATCCATTGTATCACTGTAGAAATTAGAGCTCTTGACGGGCGCTACTATAAAAAGATTAATTATGAACGGATTTCAAAAACTCTTACGGCATTCTATTCATAATTAGACTCGCTATCGCCTTTTCCACAAAGAGTAATTTTGGATCACCCATTTTTTTTTAAAGCACAGATTTATGCATTGAACAACAGTTTTTTTGCAACATTGTGTTTAAACATGCGCTAAAAATCGCCGGATTGTTTGTTTGCAATGAAGACGGATAAGGCGATAACCATTCACACATATTTTAAGAATATTTTTAGTTTCTTTATTTCAGACGATCCTGTCACGAGTTCTGATGGCGCCCGCCAAGAGCTCTAATTTCTACAGTGGTGCAACGAATGCTGTATATCTAATGCAAAAATTGATAAAATTCAAACAATAATTTTTTTCTATGCTCTGCAAATATGTAGTAATAATGTCCATAAGGCCTTTTTACTGTATGTCGCTCAGTATCTTTTTGTTTAATTCCTGAAAATCAAGTATTTTTCAAGCGTTTTGACCGGAGGGTACCCTTAAGAGCGAGTTTCTCTTACTGCCATGATTTCCGAGATTTTCAAGATGGTAAATTGGCTTACCCTGCACACGTAGTACACTTCGTGTAACTCTCTAACATTCTCACAATATAACGCCCTTGAACTTTATCTTTTCAGTAAAAACATAAGAATGGGAGCAGTATGAAAATGGTAAACGTAAAGAACGGATGGGTCAGTGCGACGCGTTCGAATCGATAGAGACTTCGATCGTTGTGGGACACCAACTGATTGTCCGGCTTCATAAACATCTCTACTGCGTCAGCTTTAGCGAACGTTAACTGGACGTTTATCGACGAGCATCGCTCGTCATCGCTCACCGTGAAATCCTCCCGAGACACGCGCGGCATTCGCGACCGCACGTACGGTCATTTTTCAGCATCGTTATCGACAGATCGTCTCGAGTCGCGATCAGAAATGTCGTCTTCATGGGGGGGCAAAGGCCACAAAAAATACCGTTTTCTACAGAGTGGCGCAAAAAGTATCGACGAAATGAGGCTGCAGTCATTATTTATTAAGTGGACGAAACCTTTGGTCTTCAAATAGCAAAGCAACAGCTTGCTCATTTTCCGAAACTCTTATATTTGTTCTTATCCACACAATCCCTCGTTTTTTAAAATTTGTTCTCCAAAATGTAAATCAAATTTTGGTGCTCGAAGCAGTAGTTGCTACTGTTCAACTTTAAAATCTTTATTAGAAGTTCACAGAAAATTTAGTTTAATCGCATTGTCTCTAAGCTTAGGTATTAATTGAGTGAAATGTTTCAGAAATGAGTATTCGAATAATATATTACCTTATTTCACTGAAATTATTTTCAAATAATCGGACGATAGTTCATTTCAACAAGCAAATGTTCTTCCTCTAAATTAGTTCGTTACTGGGTTATAAATGAAATGATGGTTTATTGTATTTTATATTTGAATTTTTCAAATAGGATGTTTGAAAGCAGAATAGTCCTGGGAGCGAACGCTGATAACTTCATCTATTATTCTATTTCAAACAGTTGTGTAATATAAGAAATCATTTTGAAGTCATTTATTTGGTTTTTGCATAAAATAAGGTTACTTTCTCCAATTTATTATTAAAATTGTTGTAATAAACTGATTCGAATAGTTCATTAGTACGAATATTAATTTTTGTCAGAGTCTTACTTCGATCCAATTGCAATAGAAAGTTTCAAAGGCTTGTTGTATATAAACGATTAAAGTTGCATAGTGTTTCCCAATGCTGTGTCGTTAAATAAAGTCATTGAAGCTGCTCGCGCAGAAACAGAGCGCGCATACCAATCGAAAATCGCGTTATCGCGAATCGCGTGACGCATGCGATGCATGTTTTGCGAATTCAATTTGCCCGATAAAAGCGGATTTGAGATGAATCCGCGGCCCTTTTTCGTTTATAATTTCCCGTGTTTCGTCGGTTTACATATTGTTCGTGAAAAGCGCGGATAAGTTGTTGCCCAATCGTCGTTATTCCCATAATTCGGCGGTCGACGATACAAATTGGAAAAACATGTTACAAACGCTCTTTAAACAGCTTTTGTAACACGTTTTTTCTCTATTATGAAGATTGTGCTTATTAATACGATGCAAACCCATTTTTTTTGCGCCAATGTCATGAAATTTATAACGTCGAAAACAACCCAGCTACTTTTGTTAAGAGATCTGAGAGATTTGGGAGAATTGTTATTGGAACGTTTGGTAAAAAATATTCTGTATCACACTTGCATGAGTTAATGTTTAAAAACTCATTAAAAGCGAATTTCCGTGAAAAATTCTGAACTCCAATTAAAAAGTAAAGTTTCAATTCACGAAAAATCGCATTATCTTTACAATGAAAATTTGCATATGTTTCATCGACTCCGAATGAAAGGTAGTTTACTCGAACCAGTATGAAAATTTCACTGAAATATCCAATATCTGCCAGGAAACTGTCAAATAAATCGATACCCAGAAATATTTCATACCCAGCGAGTACATAGATAATATAATGGGGAGCACCTAAATGGAAAATCGATCGTATAAATCGTGCAGTATTAACAATTAGCCGACTGCTAATGAAAGGACTTAATTAAAAGGACAGCGACTTCCATTTGGCGTGAGTGAAATGGTTAACGAACTGGTGCATGGACTTAATTTAGAATCTCTATTTCGACTCGTTGTAATTTAATCCAGTCAATGAGGCCGTGTCATTAGCAGTCGTAAGGTACGTGATTGGAACGAGAGGAATTGTCGGTAAAATTCGAACTTCGCGTGACGCTGTAAAGATCTTCGTTTCCATTGCTAGAAGAATTACAAACCAGGATCAAGTGAAAGGGGAAACAAGTAATCCAAATGTTTCCAAATCTATGGTCTTCCAAATATTCGCTATCATATAAGTACTAAAAGAGAGCAATATATACGATGTTTTAAAGTTCCACTGAATATTGATTGCATTATAGAAACTATAGTAGTAATCGTGCGATACTGACAACGCAAGCTCCGTTCTCCTCCGTTTACCAATCACAGCTTCAGGAACGATCTTAAAGCACAAAGAGGCAGCTCAAACATAAGAGTTACTATCTATACAGCGCAAAGTACTCAAGCCTTAACTGTCTTTAATCCCTCCTTAACGTTCAGTACAAAAAGGGGCAACATTTTCAACATCCCATTTATGATCCATAAATTATCCTGATCCCGTACAATTTTCCTGTTTCCATCATTTCTCCCTCTTTCTCATAAAAGACCATCAATACGTAATCCCCGATCACAGTTATAAAACGTCTGAAATCACGTGCACCCGTACGGAGCCTAAAATACGACAGACATAACCGAGCAACGGTTCCTCCTCGTCGATATTATCGCTCTTTTATGTCCAGCTCACTGACTGCCGTCTTCTCGGATTAATTAACGCCGTGGCGCGCAGCACTGCGCATTATTCCACTTCTACATTTTAATTACGGCCGGGGATACTCGTTCCCAAAGTCGTCGAGGAAGTTCCACCCCTCTGCTCCCCGATCCCAGGGACGTCAAAAATATTTCCCCCTCGAATCTTCCGCCATCAAAAGTTTCCCACCCCTCCGTGACGTTTCGTGATACACGCAGCCGTGGGAGGCCCGCTTAAACTTACCTCATGGAACGACACTTTTCCCCAACTTCCTGTATAAATCCCGCTTTCGGCCGGTTTACCGTGCTGGCCCGCGAAATATCTCTCGCCGGAGACCACGATTCCCTGTCAAAGTTATTTGTTGGCCTCCGCGGACAACCGGTCGCCGGCTTTCTTTTGGGCATATCTCTCCGCGAGTGGAGAAAGGGCTTGTGCCCTGTGCACGCGAGTTATGCGTTCTTGAAATTGCTTAGGTGTGGAATTGTTTTTATTAGGTTGAGCCAAAAATATCAAATTTTCGAAACTCGAAACCGCCTGGAGCGGAAAAGTTGCGTCTGGGGAAGACAAATCGCGGCAAATTTTTTTTTTTTAATCGGTCAATATATTTTCATAAAATTTGTATATTTCACTGTTGAGTAGAACTTAGAACGGTATAAGTTATTTCACGTGTTTGTGTGCTTAAATAATATTTACTCATGGTCAACAGTGAAATATACAAATTTTATAAAAATATACAGAAGTCGCCAAACTTGGTCGAAAATTAAAAACTTTGACCCCGATGGGGACCGGTCAAATATTTACAGATTCTAAAATATTTTTTTGCCTCAATTTGTCTTCACCAGACACAACTTTTCCACACTAGGCGGTTTCAAGTTTCGAAAATTTGATTTTTTCGGCCCACCCTAAGTAATGTTTATTGATATTTAAGTGTGATCGTTGTAGAGAAGCTTTCTATTAGTATTCTGTTAGTTGTGAGGCATTTATTTGATAAAGGCTTATCAGCCTCTCAGAAACTCTATGAACAAGAAAGACTGCAGGATTTTTTTTTTAGCATCCGTAATTTTTCAATTTTCGAGATAGGTCAACTCGTGTTTCTCAACAAAGATGGGTAATTAATTTCATGAATAAGTCCTAAACTTGTACGCCATCAACATGTGTTACGATGCAAATTCTAAGAAAATTCATTCTCTGAAGTCTAAGTAAACAAATTATACTGGGTCAGAAATGACCCGCATTCCGCTTCCCGTCTCACTGTCGGGCCTTTCGTCGTCCGACGGTTAAAGCAACGTTACACTGGCTTCCAATTTTTCTCCAATACGAAGTAAGGTGGAATCCAAAATCGCGAATAAGAGGCGGATAAATTATCAGCACGTTGAACAACGACGGTTCCGAAGGTGCTCGCCGACGTTTCGACGCTGTGGGTCGCTGGCCATTCGCTATCATTAACCAACGATTCGTTAATTGATTTATTCGAATAAACAAGGATATCGAACGGCTGCAGGCGCAGGACAATGGCCTTATCGTTTATTTATCGCTGCGTGTCCGACCAGGACGGAAATATCCGTCGATATCGGGATACAAAACGGAACGGAGGCAAGTTTGGTATTCATTATATAACGGGGAAACCGAGACGGCCGCCGATTAAGCTCGCGGCTGATAATTGCCGATTGGATTTCGCTTGCCCGGTATCGATCAGTCGGTACGCTACGGCACGAATACAGTTTCCGGTATAAATGTTTCGCGTTTCCCGTCATGCGATCCAGTATGAATAAATCGGTTCTCTCCGTCTACAGTAGAGTCTGCACATTACTGGAATTTCTGGCTACTTAGTCGCTGGTTCTGACTTATCATAAATAAATTACACTTTATGGTTCACATTAGTAATTCTACATACACCTCTGGAAGAGTGGAGATCTATTAAAAAAGTCAACACAAATCAAAGTTTTCAAGTTCAAGGTCAATTGTTTTTATTGTATTTTGTTTAGACTCATTAAAACGAGAAAAAGTGTCAAAGGAACTATGTTCCAAAGAATGTTTTACTGTAATGGATTTACTGTACAGAACTATCAGAAAACAGTTTCTTTTATACTTTATCGGTGTTTAAATTCTCCAAAATATCCCACGAAAGGATTTCATTAATTTGTAAAAACAACAGAGCTAGGGAGCTGTTTCTTCTTTCTTGGCAACAAATGTGCAGCAGATTATACTTTCAAAACTCTCGTGCATTATTGTACGAAAAAATTGATGTATATTGAATGCTGAATTTTATAGTGATATCGTAAATAGTTTTTACTATATAAAATTTCGAAGATGCCCGTACTTTTCGCGTGTCTATCTCACATCGCCGCCCCCCCCCCCCCCAAAATGAAAATACATATTTTCTCCTTTCATTTATAAAAAAAAGCTGTGCATTGTTACTACAAACGCTTCACTATTTCAATCAAAAGTATCGACAGAAAAAGCTTCAAAGGCTCGAAGAAGCTGAGAAAAGTAATTCAGGATGTCTGGCTGCAAGCCAGGCCTACGTCTTGTTCCCTTTGTCTGTCCGTTTCATTTATCGCATATATTCCCCCTCAATTTCCCATAATTCACTCCCCCCCTCCCCCATTCGAGATATAAATTGATATATTAGTAGGTACCTATTACCTTGCAGATTCCCTGTACACCGCCGACAAGTCGTCGAACCTGAAAATACGTCCAGGCAGGAATTTTGCAGAAACGTAACGCGATTAACTCATCACGGACAGACATTCGTAAACCCAGCAAGCAGGACCACTGTCCTACGTTATTACAGCTATTTCCGCAGCCCCAGTTATACGTGCAACCGCGAATAATTCATTTGTGCCGGCGATAGAAATTTTCGTAACAACTGCAATTTGAATACGGTAGAGTAAATCATTACGCTATTCAACGGTGTGAATTAAACGGGCTTCCAACCGCGCGATCTACAAACAAACAATTTAACAATTCCTTCGTTCAACACCGCGTGCCCCACATATTAATCATTCCCAGCCACTGAATAAACATATCTCCTTCGCAGCTTCGATTCGCGATAAACGATTGCGTTAATCGCGACGAAAAATCTCGGTGAAGCTCGAGAGTCTCGAGTGAAGTGGGTATCCAAGAAAGGATCCAATAATTGCGGACGCGGTGCCTCGAAAGGTGGTCTCGAAATTCCTCTTTCCTAATTCCCACCCTTCTTCGCGCCGCCCGCCATCCCCCGCCGCCAGAGACAGCCACCATCTTGGCTCTTTTCCACCTTGATGGTTTATTAATCTTTAATGGGTATAACTTCCAACACCGAAAGAGTTTTATATCCTCCAACATTTTACGCGGCACTCCCCTTTTTCATCGAGCCACCCCTCCTCGTCCTTGCAGACCCTGCAGCCGCCCACAGTCGGGCCATTCCACCCCCGTCAGACACTTCCCACGGCTCGGCCCGTATAAAATGATAAAATGATTCGGGCATATATACAGTTTAAACTCTCCCAGCAGAACGTTCTTTTCTCTGGAATTTAATCGACGTCCCGAGGATCTCCAACCCCCTTGGAGTTGTCGGGTTCGACCGCGATTAACCACTTTCGCGGCTCGTCCTCGTGATTCTGTCAAGTGGCTAGACGGGGCGAAGCAAATTTATCCCCTTGCCTCGCGAATTGTCTCCGCATGTGTCACAAATGAATTAAAGGGAAGGAAAAGACAGGTGAATACGTTGATTGCGATGGAGGTTACTGGAGGCTGGCGCTTTAAACTCACAACTCAACAACCCTTGGATTTCTGAGTTTTTGAATAATGATAGTGCCATTAGGGATGATGTGAAATATTAGGTGTATTATTGAACTATGATATGAGGCATTCAGAACAAAAACTGAGTTCGAGTTGTACTAATAATCATATAAAATAGGAAAGATTAATTTTTTCAACGTGGGTTAAGTCCGTTTTTGTTCTCAATGCCTTAAATATTCTTATTCACTGATAATACACGTTTTCATGCATGTGAGTTGGTGGAAAACATAGGGCAATGAAACGAGTGGATCGCTCAAAACTAAATTCGTAACTTAGTGATTGTTTACAGAGTTCTTTATAGCATTTCTTCTTCTCTGCATATTGGGGGACACAGCCAACGCCGCAAGTGTGAGTCGTAATTAGAAGGCAAGGGGTTAATGCGCGTTGAATTATTTGGGTATTTTCATAGGGCATGCTTCTGCGACTCACAGTTGATATTTTAGATACATCCACTTAGCAACGTTGATTTAAAAAAAAAATAGGGAACGTGTGAATATAGCAAAAAAAATATTAAGCTTTAAACCTCCTCGAAATATTCTCGCCAATGTCCGTGTACAATTTTACTCGCCACCTGAATGTCTCCAATTATGTATCCAACATGCATTTAAATAGAAATACATATTATTTTCCATATAATCGCGAGAAAACTCATGCTTCATAAATACACAAAACTACATTACAATATATTAACATTTATGCATTTCAAAGAACAATACTCAACTAGATCCACGCCCTGTTATTTACTCGGAAGGAAAGTCGACTTGAAATGGTAAAGAATCCCTTTTTATGGCATTTCGGGCGAACTATCCAAGTTAGTGTTCAATAATTAAAATCACGTGCTAGTGAAGCACAAGCTCGGGCGCCACCAAGCAAGAGTTAAAACGTAAATTAGCCAGTAACATCTGCAAATACCTGTTCCGCCCGTTTAGGGGATTAAAGGCGTAAATTTGAGGGAAAATTGCCGAAACCAGAACATATTAATTAGCAACATTTGGCGCACGTTTGATATTATTATGAATTCCGTTGCAACCGACTATCCGTTAATTACATGCGTCGGAAACGCAAGTCCATTTCTTTCGGCAGATTTTCAATTTCAGGAAGCCCGCGTAACCCATACATAAATTTCTGCTCGATAATAAAGGGTCGCATGTTAATAAGCCCGGAATTATTAATCCCCGTTCCCAACTATTGATCGAGCCGTGGACGGTGAATCATTAATTATGAAAGCAGCGAACGTTGGAAATTATTTATGTAATGCAATTTATGGGACTGCTGAAATAGAAATTAATGAAATTCGGCTGATTAAATGTTAACTCGCGAAGAAATCGGATATAATTGACGGATAAGCTTTTCATAATTTTCGCGTAATGAGAATATGACAATCGGGCCAGTGTATTAATATTTAAAAGTTCTATAGTGCGCAGCTATGCATTTGGCTTCTGTTCTAGTCGTATACTGATTCAATTATCATTAACGCTCCAAAGCATAATTTATGGCGTTAAGAAATTATCAAATTATGGAGGGGAAGAATTACGAAAATAGTAGATGTAATTATTCGGGTATCAATTTTTTTAATGGTTCCTACTCGACCAAATTTAGCTTATCGATTATTATCAACCCCTTAGTGACTAGTTCCATATATAATTTAGAGGCATATGGAAACTTAAAATACAGACTACTGGTTTTAATTATTTTATAGAACACTTTTCCTGGGATACTTTTAATTGTGATAATGTTGATGTAATTTTTAAACATAAACGTGTAATGTGTAATTTGTAACAAGATTCGCACGTTAATTTTAAAGTCGCTGCACGAATACTCGATAGATATTCCAAGTGCATTTCATCAAAATCCTATAACGTGACAACTTGTGATTCCACCGAAGTTTTTGTCACAAATATACACTAACAGTAATAAAGCTGAGACGAAGAAGAGTGTACGAACGAGTACAGAGATATTAGAGCTAACGCAGCAAGTGAAAACAATGATTTCCCACGAGGAAAAAGGGGGTAGGAAATAAAAGAATTGGAGAACGGGGCAATGAGAATTTGGAAAATTGCGTTGCGAATTTTCAGCGACAAACGCGTGCAAATTCAGTTGAGTGAAAGAAAAACAAAAGTGCCAAGGTCTCAAGAATGTTTCTCCAAATCAGCATTTTTGTCTCCCATTTCATAACTCAATATCCTAAAACCACAACGAGCTTGACTCACAATACCTTCAAATTATTTAATTAATAAATTCATGGTAGAACTCATCTAAGATTAAACAAAAGAGAAACAGTTGAATCATCATACTCGTAGAAATGGAGGATAAGTACCTTGAAATGAGATAACATTAAGCACAAAACTAGATATTAAATCAACCTCCTGTAGCATCTCCTTTACATAATAATATAACAGGTATTATTCTCAGACAAACAAAATTAAATTTATCCAAGGCACTTTGGCTGGGAATAATGCCTGCTGTATTATATGTGCAATAGATGCTAGAGGAATTTATTTTACCAACTTATTTTATATTAAGTTACCCCATTTGACGGTAGCTTTAAATCACACGAAGCTTGTGTTGATTGCAAAACGAATTAATTCAAGTTTGACAATCGTAAATTTACTTTCTTAAATACGTGGATCACGTTTCTGACCGAGTTAACAGGCTAGAGTTAGAGTCTAAAGACACAAAAGATAATTCTCGCGAGAGACGTGGTCGTTCGTGGGCCATGATTCTTTTAATAGCTGCTTTACGAGACTAAGCTGCAAGACAACTTAGGCTGTAACTGTTCAACGCTTTTATGCGTCATAAAATATTCGCATGATTTCACAGGGCGCATTCTTTCTCTCCGCGACGAGCCCGCGGGGAATAATTTCCCAGGGAAACGCGGCAAACAGGGTGAAACGCGCGCGAAATTAGCGGCCAGGCCATTCGTTAGGAACTAACTGGCGATTATGCAGCAGTTTTCCGCGTCACAGATGTCTAGTCGGCCCGTTCTAGAATTTCCATCCCCATTCAGAGTTATTGGAACGATAATGGAGTCAGTAGTTCGCGCTATACGCAATTAAGAAATCGTCATGGCAAATGCAGGGTTATAATCAAATAGTAGGGCTTCATTTAATGCTGGATATAGACATAGTTAATTGTTAATATTTAACATTACTAGAATGAACATTACTTGAATTACTCAAGTGAGTTCATTTAAATTTTATAATTGTTAGATTATATCATATTTTATTAATTCTTTGAATTCGAAGTTTTACGCCTTGAATTTTATATGATGAATTGATATTGATATATATGTATATATATGTTGAAAAAATTTTCTTTCTTATCTTATAGTTTATTTACTTCTCATTTTATGCGGTGAAATTATATTTACAGTTAATTGTTTAAAGTTAATAGAAAGTATTATTTCTATTGTAAATTCTCAAACAAATCTACGCATATCACTTATGCAATATTCTTTATAATTTCAACGTCTCATATTATATTATACCACAACTCCGAAATTCTCACACGGCTCATAAATTTCCCTGTATTTTTTCGCTGATCGATCCATCGTGCCAGCTGATTTCCCGATACGCGGACAGAGGGAAGCCCACTTTCCCTCCCCCTGGTGTAAGTGTCCTTCGCATTATACGCCAAGAGTCTCGTGGCCACGTGACGGAGCCTCTTCCTGTAACCCAGTCGCTCTTCTATTTTCGAGAAGAATGAACAAGGGCCAAGGGTGACTGGGGGGGATGGCGGGGGAGGAAGGAAGGAAGGAACAGCCAAGAAAGAATGAAGAAGAAACGCGGTGGAAAAGGGGGGAACAGAGGCTCGAGAGACGAGTGGAGGGTGGAGGGTTATCCGTGTGAAAAGCCAGCTAACAAAGGTGGGTGGGACAGCCAGACACATAGGAATTCCGGGAGTATTTATAGTGAGGAGTTATTAGCAGCCACCTAAATCCCCCAGCGGCGCCCTCTCGATCGTCTCCGCGAAAATCTTCCCTTAATTACGAAGCTTTGCTTCCCCTCCCCTGATTCGACAAATCCTGGAAATAAGAGGCTCTTCGATTAAAAGTGACTCGCGGAAGGGCTTTCGAGCCGTCCTCTGCTTCTAGCTACCCTTGTTTAAAAATAGAAATAATCTTTGCTCAAGAAATACTTACAATATTTTCTCTTTGCCGATGCAAAGTTGTACTTCGATGGAATGGAAGGGGGAAATAGAGTCCTCGGAATTAATTAATTCCTCAAATATTCTTTCCTATAGAATAGGAAATGAAATTCCTGACTATTTACGAAAGAAAATTGTCTGCTGTATGCTATTAGAATTTTGTGTTGTTTAGGATACCACGTCGGATAAGAATCGTTCGGGTAAAGAAATGGCTGATTTCGATTATGGTTCGGAAAGAGGGACGTAAGGGTCGTTCCAAGGGAGGGCAAAGTAAAAAGGTCAGGTTTTAAGGATTCCGATATAAAGCTGCGCGCAGATGCCTCTTAATTCTTCTTTTTACCTGTATCAATCATCCACTTTAATTTCCCACGGGCGCCATGCCATGGAATTAGCCGGTTCCGACTGTGTACGTGCGAAATTAGGTTCGAGGATTTTTATGTACACGCGAGACTGGGTGTGACTGGGCAGCGATTTCATCGATAATAAGGGCATGCCACGATTTGTGCTCCGCAACGATAATTATTTTGTAGCGATATTTCAGCTTAATGTTTCAGTGTTTGAAGAATTTTAAGGCGTATTCGTTGATTAATTTATTCGAAATTTAAGGCGTATTCGTTGATTAATTTATTCGAAGATTGAAAGTCGCATTTAATTTAATAGTCACATTTCCTAAGTATTGTACTATAAAATAAAGGTCTATAATTCCGAAATTACTATGGCTGATGATGGAGCATTTGCATAGCAGCATATGCAGCGTGATGAAATTCATGTAGTGTGGTATATGTTACCTCAAAGTCACAATGGGATATGGAGCGTTAACTACAGTAGTGAATATCGATCGAAAGGGAGGGAGAAATAGGTGGGTAAAGGGTGCAACAGGAACTTGTATTAAGTACATATAAATAATTGAAATTAATTCCGGAGTACGTGGTTCGGAATTCAGCTAAATTTTCAAGCCGTTGGACAAAAGGAAGGAAAAGGAATTAACTAAATACTTGAGTTTTCACATGAGTCGCTTCTGCGACTCACAACTGGAATTTCGTGTATAGTCACTTGGCAGGAGCAGTGCTGGTTTGAAAAAGGTAGAAAAAGGTGGGAGATGGGTGAGCATGTGTGAAATACCAGTCGCCATCCACAAAAGTGCCTCCTCCAAGAAGGCTTTCCCATGGTTATACTGTATCCAAAAAAAGGGAGTAATAATGTAGCGTATAAAATTGGCAACATTGCATATACTCGTAATAAAATTACTAAAAGCTCAGTGAAAGTTAAAGTGTTTTGTACAAAACAGAAGATTATTACATGCAGACGGAATTCAAGTTGGGTTTGCATATAACCTTTGTGGATATTATAATGTCAGTTTGAATATTATAAACGAAGATAATAGCAATTTAGACGCTTAGTAGTAGTTTACATTTTTAATTTATTCTTTCACGCGTACCTGCTTATAATTCAATAATTCTGCTCTGTGCAGGCGTTGCTTTGAATTTCTGTTTGATCCGAAGTTTTAATTAGACAGTAATTACCACTATACCAGAAGAGAGGTTATTTATAAAACTTCAGAGGATAATATTATAATTACTAGGAGAGCGTTACTTTACCGTTAATTGAAATTGCAATTATCAGAGCCATACTTTGTAGATATATTCTCTGATAGCCTCTAAAACTTGACAACTCCTAAATTATAATAAGTATAAAATATTTTTACTCCTAAATTATAATAAGTGGGATATATCTGATAAAAGCCAATTTTTTCCTTAACTAAACATTTAATTAATTATGGAAATACTCAGCTATCTTCGCATTTTCTAAACATCTACAGCCGTGTGAAGATCAGAAATAAGGTATAAAAAATTCTTTTAACAATGCCAGGACAAACTTCATAGTTGGAAAATGAAATGAGAAATATTCAGAAAAATTGCGAGACAAATTTTAATTCTGAAATACCTGCATACCTACGATAAATTCTATGACAGGCAAAACCCCGTTTCAACACATAAAAATACTTTAAATTCATCTCGGTGTAATGCTGCAGCGAATTTTTCTCAAATTTTTTCACCCACTTTTACATTGTCAGAACTATTTACACAACGTCGAAATTGGAAGCTTTGCAGTTGGCAGAAAAGGCATTGAATACACAACGTTTTTGCCTGGAGCACGAAAGCTCGCCTTCGTAAATTTCAAGATTTGGAACAACAAAAATTAACCTTTAGAGGGCCGGGCTATAGTGGCCACCTAAGAATTCGAATACTTTGCCGGTCATTTTGGTGGTATATATGCATAAATTTTGAGTAAATAAAATTTACAATTTCAATGAAAAAAAAATTATTATATAACTAGCTTTACTTTCGGCTTAGCCCGAAATTTAGATTCTGATTTTATAAAAAAATATTTTTACTTATTTTTCTATAAAAATACTCACATTCATCTGAATCAGCTAGGCATAATGAGCTGGGCAAATTTCTTGACCCCAGAATTTACCGTTCGAAAGTTTTTAAGCGACAGAGAAACACACAATCACTTTCTGCTTTATATATTAAGTTTCCAGACGACTCAGAAACCGTGGAACTTGACAAAAATATAAAAAATCTGTACGATAACTTGCACATTAACAAGTCACGCACGTTTTACTCGTGGCGCAAAGAAAAACTTGTCTGACGAATCGCAGAGATTCTTCACATCCTTAATTATGCACCGAAGGCCCCTTTAAACGATCCCACGGAACAGTTGATTCAACTCCTCACACCCTCGGACATCCCTCTTCCTGTAAATCGCGTTTCATCTCCTCGTTTTTTCCCTGGAGAAGCTGGCCGAATGGTACTTTATTTTCAGCCAGTTAAAATCCAGGTGTGATAATTTAGGAGAAGACATTTCACGCGGCGCGAAGGCTAACGTGCGCCACGTAGAAAAAGTCCAACCTAATCCGGAGCCTGAATTATCTCTCTGTTTTACCAGCTCCACGATGTCACACGGAGGACGCTCTGTATCGTCTCTCCTTTCTTGGAAAGAACTCGAGCAAGAGCGAAGTATCTTTTTCGTCGTGAATTACAGCTCTAAATGAAACTGAACCGTCTCAAAGGCATGCGTACCAAAGAACGATCGTTGCATACCTAACGTTGCCACAAGCAGAAATCTATTGTGAGAAAAAATTTACAAATTACGCACCGATTTAGTTGAAATTTTTACAAATATTTAATGCACAATAACCCATCAAACACATATGAAACATTGAAAAATTTGCGAAAAACATAGGATTCAAAATTCAGCTGCAGACGAACTTTGAATTTTCCAAGTAGAACGTTAAGCGATACATTTACAGTACATTTATATAAAACCTTGTACACTTTCCTCGTTAGATGGGGTTCAAAATTTCCTCGGAAGCATTCAGAAACAGAGTTACCCTTTAAATGGACCAAGGGTGAACTTTCACGAGATTTACACCCCCCCTCAAAATTACACTCTTCCCCCTTTATCGCCGAAACTTCCGCTGATTACTGTTACGCAATCCGCGAAAGAACTCTGCCCAGGCCCCGGGGCCGACGCGAAATAAAAAGGGCCGCCAAGGGTTCATAAATCAAAAGGGAGAAATATAATTCTCAGCCGAGCCGTGGAGATGGTGTGTTTCGAGGCTCGCGGTTCCAGGGAGAATACAGGCGGAATGGTAAAAGTTTCGCTCCGCTTTCGAGGGCCTGCCCCGCTCCTCGAGTGTTTCATGAATCACGCGGCCCGGGATCGCGACGGGGGTGTGCTCGTTGCCGATTATGAAACGCCCTGGTGATTGCGCCGCTGGCGTAAACAAATTAGCGGCGCCCGCTCGTTTACGCTCTCGTTCGAGAGCTGGTGTAAACGGAATTACGCCGGGCGGCGGTTAAATGGAGGGTTGTTGCGTTCTTTTGTGCGTCGTTTACCGCCCCGTTTCCCGGCGAGGAATGCGAAATCATCAACACTCGAACGCCCCCGTCGTACATCACTTATGTTTCACTCGACCGCGAGAGATTAAATTTCTTTGGCTAAGCAGCCCCCACCCCCCACCCCGCCCCGGTTAAATGGAGCACCGTCCCCCCTCCGTAGCTACGTAGCGCGAAATTTTCTTTCACCGTGGAGGCAGTTAGCGAGAGCGCGGCCTCGTTAACGGCGTAAATGCTGCGTGGAAGATTTCTGTTTCGCTTAGGAGCGACGCTCGCACGCGAAAGGGCGCTGGAGAGACTGGTGGGAACCAGAGGTTGGGGTAATGTTTCTTCGGAATTCTTCTCTTTTTTGCGATTGCTTAATGGCCTGTGGATTTTAGGCACCAAGGATTTAGTGGCCACTGCAGTTGCTGTGCTTGAGACGATATTAATTTGCTCGTGATAAACAGTGGATGATTAGCCTTGGGATTTTATAATACATCGTTTGACTGCGCTCCTGCTTTGTTACTTGCGTTTAGAAATCTGCAGTTATAGGAATGTAATTGGTGTCTACCAGATTCTTTAGGAAGTGGCTTTAAGGGGGTGTACCCATTTGAACGCTCGGAAAGTGTGTACATTTTGGGGATCTTTTTACAAGTCAACGGCTTGACGAAGATTTTCCGCTTTTGTATTATTTTACGTAGTATTGTGAACTAGTTTAAAAAAAAGTTTCAGTTAAAAAACTATTGTTTTTCGGAAGTTATGGATACATATCCGAAACTCTCTCGATTTTAGACGCCTACACGGTGGCCCTGAAAAAATCTGTATGTCGTGTCTGAAATCAAAAGCAGTAAAATTGTTTTATATAATATGTTAATAGCTATCGATTTATGGCGCCGATTTTGAAATTTTTGAAAAATATGGAAATGGTGATATCAAAGGATAAAGTTGGATTTTTCTAAGAGAAAAGTCCACGTTTTTCTTTATAAATAATAAACGGGGAATCGGAATAAAAAAAGGCGCCGTAGATCCATGTGGAATCTTATTAAGATTCTGCATGCAAAATTGCAAGTGAATTGGTTGATCGTAACGCGAGTTTTTAGGGCCACCGTAATGAAAAGTGTAGTTCCGCTGCGATCGGTCGAGCCGCCGCGCTGCGCTACCTGGGTTGTTTCACTTAAATGCCTGTAACTTCGTAAATCTTCCGAATTTTTACTTCGGACTTGATTTATAATATTTCTAAAACATCAATCTGTGAAAATATGTAAAAAATCCAATTTTGGACACTTTGAAACGAGTATACCTCCTTCTTAAGTACCAAAACGTGATTGCACCAGAGTGAAGAAGAAAGTGTGATGGTACAAATTTATAGGTGACTCAAATGCAACGTGGTAGCTCGTGGAAGAGTAATGACCCTTTGAGAAATTTTCAGTCTTGTCAGAAGTAGTGAAACATGTTAATTGAGGCTTTTTCTTAGGACCGAAGTGTAGAATGTGTCTATGTAAATGTTGTGATTCAATCATTGTAAATAGAAGGATGTTTTTGATAGAGTCTCGCTGGAAAAGAAACGGACCTCGTTAAAAGCGAATACGATTTCGTGGCAGAAAAGCCAGTCACGGAATAAATATTCCATCGACGTTTGTACGGTGGAACTGAATTTCTGCAATCTCTGAAGCGATCTTGAAACACAAGAAAACTGCAAAAATCGCTGGCCAATTGAGGCGAGGCACTCTACGTTGATTCCAGATAAAGTATGTCGAGAGAGATCGAAAGCCATTTGGAAACCACTCAGGACTACTTATGGTGCACTCAGCTATCCGATTAGGGGTTAAATTATGACGTATTTCGGCACCACCTGTACGCCACGGATAACGGATACTGATGGCACGTGACCTGACACGACCCTAATTTATGCGAATTTCCACGTGCACGTTGCCCCTTGAGCAATGACAGAATTGCCTTCACCTAATTACGGAGCGTCTCCCTGAATCCGCTGGATCTTACGAATCTTTTCAAACCAGAAGAATCAAACAACATTTCGGGAAAATACGTTAAGATCATTTCACGTTGAATTCATCATTTTGTGCACCTGATGTCGAGGATTTTGAAGAGATTGTAGTATGATGTAGTCCGTTTGATATTAACAGGGGTTTAAGTCATCATTTTGCTGGATCTCAATTTGTTTAAAAAATATAGGCCCTCCAAATTTAGCGAAAATAAGCAGGAATTGCGAACTTCAACGGTCTGTATTTTTTAAACAAATCTGAAACCAACAAAATGATAACTTAAACTCCCCCTAATTTCACGTGGACTACACCATATTTCAATTTCATTAGACTCCGTGATGCACAGTGGAAAATATGATCGATTTCGCGTGAGACAACATAGCACTAGAAAACCTTTGACGCTGAAATAGAGGACAAGAATAACAACCAATCCAAAATTAATTTCTAATATGAATAAACCTATAAATAAACATCTAAATTAAATTGCACGTCTATCTAAAATCTCTCCACTGCCCAAATAGTTTACTCTCGCCTCATTAACCAGTCCAATACAAGTCTTCTATATTCCAAACCTGTCAATCACTAAAAGCTTTACTTCGCTTCAATCTATTCCTTATAAATGTCCAAACTTAACCTACGTACAGCATCCGTATCCTCTGCAATCCAAGCAGAACAGGCTACCTTGAATCTACCTTGGAGCGAGCAACGGAACATCGACCCATAAATATCGAGCATCGAATACCTCTGAACCGGAAACACAATTTGA
The DNA here is from genome assembly GCF_050908995.1 of Andrena cerasifolii. Taxonomy (NCBI): domain Eukaryota; kingdom Metazoa; phylum Arthropoda; class Insecta; order Hymenoptera; family Andrenidae; genus Andrena; species Andrena cerasifolii. The sequence continues at coordinate 7,678,713 of NC_135124.1, read as the reverse complement.
TAGGGATCGTTCGAGCAAACCGCATCCGCCTTTCCGCCCTTGGTTTCTTTTAACCGACAGACAGATCGCATGGCCCATCGAGTCTTCCCAGCTCAACGATCCAACCTTCTGCTGAACGAAAGACGAAGCAGCGTGGCCATTGTCTTACGGACGAAAAATATTTCAATGCTAAGCTCATTCCCAAAGAGGAACAGGCCCACATACCGCGATGTATGGGGCATCGAAGTCGTCGTGCATCTCGTCCCCGATACTTCGGCCAACTTCACGGCTCGGGCACCGGAGTATCCTCGCCTAAAATACTACGCTGTCGCCGCTGTTGTTACGTCTGACCGCTGTTTTGATGCGTTACAGACTTTATGAGCCGAGGAAGAAAGGACACTGGGGGCTTTACGAGACGACGTTTATGTTTCCATCGTGGGCGACTTTTTATTGGTATCGAGAGTGGAAGTATTAATGTCTCCGCGGCTAAATTATGAGACTGATTTTCTTATTTTATTTCCCGTCCGGTGGACAATAGAAAACGGTATAAAGGGGAGGGAATTTTTTCGAATCGCTGCTCCACCAGAGCTAAGTTTCAGGCTACGTGGTCGGAGACTAGGAAAATGCTGTGAATAGAATTTTCCAAGGGTGAGGGGTCGATACAGTGTGAACACTTAGAATAGGATTTGAATATTATTTTGTTTTAAAAGAATTTAATTTTTGTTGATAAATCGCGGGGCTGGGAGGTATGATGAAACTCAATCATCCCCTTTTGTCGCGAACTTTACATCTTGACTACAGTACTACTCTCCTCGTCGTGGGTTTTTAACACTGGAAGTTCGTAAAATAATGTCTGACCTTTTGACAGCATTCAATATAATGTGTGGGAAAATAGATTGTCCAGAGCTTCTTCCACTTTTCAAACTGTATATACCTACTGTAAATCTAAGAGCTCTATCTCTCTTCTACCTAACTCCCTAAAACACAATTCGCACTTCTTACAATTATATTGAGAAACTCTGTCGCGAAGCCAATGCTTATGAGAGTCGTTTAAATTTTTTTGGCAGCACGCCGCCCCTTAAAACTGTTAATGCGTAGTATTTAATCGACTCGCCTTGCCCTTTTATTTCGAGTGCTCATTTTGTTCGTTATTTTGCCACCTGTGTACTATTGTAAACCAAAGGGTATACCAACCAGTCACTAAATAAATAATAAATACTTTTCTAGACTTACCCCATTTAAAGATTCCTGCTATGATTTATAAAACATTCATGCGTTAAAACTACAACATATTCGGGGCAATTTCTTCCCCATCTGTAATCATGTTAAATATTTTTCTTCTAATTAAAATTGTATAACCACTTTCCTGCCTTACTGTGTGTGTTAAGGAATGTTGAACGAATTATAGGGAATAAGAGACAGTGATTGAGCGAAAGCCACTAATTGTTTATGAAAATTAAATATCACTATTTTTTAAGACCCTCACATATCGGAAGGAAAGTGACTTTGAACTTAAATACAAGAATCAAGTAACGCCAATAGCAATCGCCCTGGGAGAGGTATGAATTTCTGACGATCTTATTCAATCTTGATTGAGGGTAATGTTTCCACAAGTAACTGATGAGTGGTTCAAGAATAAAATTCGAAGGGAATCAGGTGAACGAGCGTCGAATTCCACCGTGTTAAAAAAAAGTAACTGCTTTGTTATGGAAATTATTCGTTCAGAATCTGATAGCTAGATTGAGGCTGGCGAGAAAAAGTTCTGGGATTCGGGAGGATTTCCTTGTCGCAATTAAAATTCACAAAGAAACTTCTCGCCCCCTTTAGCATACCAGGAACACTGCTTCTCTGGTTGTCAGTTTAAATTTTTTTATAACATCTTGACTGTAAAAGATTGCAGGCAGAATTAAAAGATTACGAACTTGTTATTTCTTTCATTGAAATCATTGAACTTTCGTCTTTAACTAGATTATGATTCCTAAATCATACACGAACACTACAAAAGTTTAAATTTTCGTAACTCACAGAATCAATACTTCATTCGTGTACTCGTGCACTTCATTTCTGTTTCAAGAAATAGGCTCATGAAATAATATAATATGACATCTATTTCCAATTAAATTAAACAAAATCACCTACATCTCGAATAATCGCATTTCACTTAAAAAAATCTCAGCAAAAGTCTCCCCTAAACATTCCACCGCAACCAGAATAAAAATTAAACAACATCCTAATCCTCAGACCCTCCCACCTCCAAAAGCCTTTTCTATAAACTTAACGAAGCTGCCACAGCAGAAGCTGAAATTAAACATCACTAAGCTCACAGATCCCAGTAGCAAACGTTCATAAAACACTGCAGCAAGGGCCTAGGGAAGCATCTCTTTGGAAATCCGCAAGCTCGACAGAATAACTCGACTGGACACCCAACGACCACTAGGGCTTCGGGGAATTCATACAAAGAGGCAGAGGCGCTGGCACGTGTGTGCACGCGACGGGGCACAGTGGCCAATCTATGGCTGACGACGATAAATCATGATTTATGATAACAGAAGTTCCATTGGAATGAAATAGAGGCGCAGTTTCACCGTTTGCTAGAAGATGCCGAGCCTGTACGCAGACGGCTGTGGCCCCCCGATTCACAGCGCGAGCTAGTTTATGCCCTCCATCTAGCTGCCATTGCTTCCACCGAGCTCGCGATCCGCGGAGTGGAGTTCAAAGTGTAATTTAAGTGCTGATTGAATACGCCTCCCGCGAATAAATGTCCGTTTAACTGCATCCGCGCTGTAAAATGCCGTCGATAGATCAGCGGGGCGAGTCCACAGTTCCCATTCGCGGGGTACGTTGTGGTGCCCTTTCAAGGCAATTCAGAGGATTTTTTGTAGTGCTCCGTGGTGGCCGACGAGGGATACGTTAGGAGAATGATAGGGGTTGGCTGGATACTGTTTCGCTTCGAATTGGATTGGGAAATTAATGAGAGGTGGAAGGACAGGGTGACGGTGAAGATCGCGACAGTCTCGATTCTGTAACTGGGTTCAGGAGAAATTTAGAATTGTATGGAGAGTCAGTAGGGGAAAGGAATGGGTTGTTTGGTAAGGAGTATTCTCAAACTTTAGTGTACGTTAGTGTATCCTTTCACTGAGGTAAGGGATAGGTCAGGATTCGTGAGGTCTTTCGTTTTGGAGATCAGCGTGGAGATTATATCCAGATAGGTAGTAATTAGGGGAGACCGGGTAGGGTTGTCTCATTTTCTTATTTTGATTTTTTTACTGAATATAGCTGCGGGGAAGTTCATTCAGACTTAGATTAATATAAACTACCTAAGTCCGACTTTATAAAAAAAATTGGTCCTGTGAATTTTGTCAAACAGATTAGGAGCTAATTCACATTATCTGCAGGAACTATTCTGTGACGATATACCCCGAGGCTGGGTTGGTTGTCACAAATTTAGATAGCTAAGTTTATTAATAAAAAACCGATTCAATTAAGCAAGTAATATAATTGTATGTTGTAATTATATATGCTGTAGTCTTGAACACAAAATTAAACTTAGGAACATTATTAACAAACACTTTACAACTTTATCACTGAACCCCAATTTCTCTGGATTTGCTTTCTGAATACAGAGACAAGCACACAAGGCAAAAGTTTTCCTGATTTTCTTTTTCTTCTTTATTAATTGTTGATACTTTTCTGTTTTTATTTATTTATCCTTTTATAAGATAAAATAACTGGTTTTGCTTTGTTCTTCTTTCCAAATGTTCTGTGACAACTTGACCCAACCCATTAAACAATCCCACCTCTCTACTCATGTATTAAAATGTTTAAAAAATGCAAAAAAAAAATAATTACAGTAAGTTAGGAACAACTCTAAACTACGAGAATAATGCAACAATATTATAGTCAATACTAAGAAATAACCTATACTTACTTCATAGAAAATACGGCGTAATTTACTTCGAGCGCACGAAAGCAAACAATGCCACGTCGCGTCTTCATGCGACTCCACAGCGAATTGAGTGATGAGGGAAGGAGGCGGCGATATGTTTACGCGTCGCTATGGATTATTAGTACATTCCTATTGTTTATAGTGTCTTTGTTATAGCGGTTGTGAGACAACCTACCCCCGTGACAACCATACCCGGTCACCCCTACTACTTAACACCTCACTGAGGTCTCCAACTACAGCTACGACACTCAACAAAGTCGCATTCCCGGTTTCAACGTTTATTCTCAAAATATTAAGAACACCATCCACTCCTATGTTACAGAACAGCAAAAGATAAATATCTCGATATCAAAGAAGCCTTCACTTCATTCCAAACGTACTCCAGTTCCAACTGACAATCCCACCTCCCGGAGGAAGATCTTCTCAGAAGAAGTCTAATAAATCACAATGCATAAAGATGACAAATTATGGTCGACGTACCTTCGCATTACGTCGTTCCCACTTTGTTAACCAATTTTCGAACGGGTCTCGCGTGTCGATTACAAAACACCGAGCCTGCTCGTCCCTGGCTCTTCCACCTCATCCCTCAGAAGTTCCGGCTGCCTGGTAAATCCAGAGATCCCATTATCCGTGTCTCATCCATAGTGATGCAGATTACAATAACAAATAGGCGGCAGGGTCGTAGCCGGTCTCGATATCGCGGGAAAAGAATCTCGGGGGCTCTCTTTCTCTCCACTCGAGGCCGACTCTACCTGGCACCCCCAACCTCTAGGACGTTCCCGGTCGTGGAAGTAAGAAAAAGGTGCCGGCGCTGGCAGCTTGAAGTACAGACTGGCCCAGGTGAACCACGACACCGCGGGCTCGAGTAACAAATGTGCAACAAAGAGCTTCACTGTTTCGGACAGCGTTGCTGAAGCAATTGTCCGCGTTCATTGCTGAAGGCGACTGTTCGCTTTGGATTTATCACGGTATAGCTTGAATAGAATATTTTTATAAGACACTTTTGGGAACGTTGGGGCTTGGGCTTTTGACAGCTTTGTGGACAATTTAATGCTGGGATTATTCCATGACAATTAGATCAGTTTATGAAGGTGGAATGAAAGATTTCGATGAAAGTGATATGCTACGCGAAATTAGGGGTAGTTTGTCGTCATTTTGCTGATTTAGAATCTGTTTAAAGAATTTAGGTAATTGAAATTTGGCGAAAATATGCGGAAACTGCAAACTTCAGTGGCGTATAGTTTCTAAGACAGTATCAATATCCAGATAATTACGAGGAGAGGTGATACACAATGATTTCCTATTTTACTACACCGAATCATTCTTATGACAATTAGACAAATTCCTCAAAAGAGAATGGTATTATATTAAAAAATATGCGACACATGTATTTACTTTAGTTAAGCAATTCAATTCAATTTAATCACAATAAAATGAATCACAGAAAACCTTACTTATTTACTTTCCTAAATAACTTGCATGGCATTCTACAGCGTTGAAGTATTTGACATTTTACTCAGCAAGAATCAGTCTATTTTACTATAAAACTGACATTTTTAAGACAATCCCTAAACTAAAAATTTTACTAAATCAGAAAAATCTAGAATATTCCCAAAAAAGTGAAGCCTAAAATAGTTCGACTTCAGCTAAAGTTAAGTGACATTCTTAGTTTTATTTGCATTAAATGCCTCGAATAAAACGATCCAGATAGTTTTACTTTCGAATCTAGGATTCTCCATTGAATGAATGACCCTGTAGAATCGAGATCGTGACTTCGGACACGAATCGATTTCCAAGCCCGATGTAAATGCTCCCGCAGGACAATGGGAAGCAACCGACGATGTCGTCCTTTATGGCGAACGCTGACCTCCGTGATGGACAAAAACAGCGCGAGCGGAATCGGACCTGGAAGAAGAGCGTGCCAATGCGAATCGACTTAATCGATTCTGTCTGACTGAAAGTGGCACGTTGATGTCTCAATTCACCGCCAAATACTGTCCTTTTGTCGTGCAAAGAGCTCTCATATATTTAAAAAGCTCACGATTGTCTTAACAAAGTCATATTATAATTTTGTTTAGAACATATAAAAAATATAACAAATACCTGTTACGTGTTTTAAATTTTCTTTTGTGTATATCTACGTTGAAAAAAAAATTAAGAATACGCTTTAGAAAAACTTGGGTCAGTCTCGAAATTTCGAAATTTTTAGCTATGAGAAGTAATAATTATGAATAATATTTATTACCACACCTGTTCCGCGGAACTGAATATTTCTTTCCTCCCCAAAAACAATAAAAAATATTTTAGTTTGCGTCGATAATTGAAGTTAGCGAAGGGTGAGACGAAGAAAGGGTTTGTTTACCATTTTCCATAGACAAAAACCGCGGAGAGATTTATTTCAAAGGAGGACTATATTAAGGCAGAGTTCCTTCGGGGTATGCGAGGGGAGTGGACACTGCAAACGCAATTGGGAATTCTATGAATAATAATGCTCCTATTTATTTAGCAGAGAATGAAGTAAGAGCCCCATTTTTATGCGACGACGATTAAAAAAGGAAAGTTCCCGCAGACAATATCCGTTTCTTTCTTGTCTGCGGCATAGACACCGTTTCAAAACCGGCTCCAATTAAGTCCCGCGTTTCTTCTCCGTCAACGTAATTGTTTGCGGCGTCAAGGAATAATTAATGTAACTTCTGACAGCCCTTTCTTCCGCTGTATAATTGATGTGCTCTGCGTATCCCTGAAACGGCGAAGTATAAAGTATCCTCTGTATGAAAATGCTGGACTGCAACGAGTCGATAATTCTATGAATTAAGCGAATAAAGAGACACTCGTGTGACAGATATCTCTGTTTACTGAATTACCTACTGCAGAACGTTGAAAATTGAAGAGTTACTTTTCGGAAACATTAAAGAAACTAGTCTTCGCGAAGTGAAGAAATTTAAAAATTCCATAATTATGGTTTTCCTTTTAAACATCGAGTATTTTTCTTGGAGAAAATTTCGGAAAATAATGGACCTCACTGTTATTATATTCTATCTCATAATGTTATCCTTCGTGAGATTTCAGTTTGCAAATACCTTCCGTAACCACTAACCAAGAAGGGAGCTTGCCTCTGGGCTCAACGGAGAGCTACAAAGAAGAAGAAACTCGAGGAATCTGAAGCATTCGACGCGGTATAAAATGGAAAAGATTATTCAGAGGTGGAAGAAAAATCTAAGCCGGGGTAATAAGGGAAGAAGATGCAGTCACGGTGATGACGAGTGTAGTTTAGAAATATTCAGTATCGACATTGGGGGAGGAAGATCGAATGGATGCAACTCGACATTCGCGAACTTCCGCTAGTCTTCAGCCGTTCTAGCTGAAACCGTATTTTCCACCCACTGCTGCGAACGTCTCCGAATGTTTGTGAATGAACGACGTTCCGAGACGAGGAATCTTGCAAAAGGAAATTCCGCCTTGGGGAATATTTACGGATTCCATCGACGACAAACTGCCAACAGTTTGGATCTTTTTTTTTTCTTTACGACGGAGTTTGATAAACACGGTACAGACGACTTCCTGAGAAAATATCGAGGGAGACGAGGAGAACGCAACGTTTATCATCTAACGTTATAAGCAAAGTCTAAGAGCTGGAATGTGTTGGAAAAAATACCTATAATGATTAAAAGGCATGCACGCGAGTTGATCCTCCTTCAATTTCCAATCTGTGATGACTTTTGTGACACAATGAAATTATGTCTAACGAAGGCACTTCTTATGAACATTATTTCTTTCCTATATTCACGTTGAAATATCACATTTGAGGTAGGTATACATTCTGCTAAATCGCACGTTGAAAATAAAATTAATCGCAAGAAGAAATTTAGAACTCCAAATAAAGGAATAACTCTTCTGGACCAATTCACTGAAAGAGATACCTTTATTGTTCTGTTAGAGCCTTTCCATACAAAATAATTTTCTTCTTCTGACTAGTATGTAGGACACACTCGCAAATTTTCTATCTTTTCAGAATTAGTACACCCTCTACCAAGTAAATATATCCGGAATGTCAGTCGCGAACCACAGAAATGTCTCGTGTGAAAAATACCTTAATAGAATTCTGTACTTCATATTCATTCACTTCTCCGAAAAACCGATCATTTAACAAAACTATAAAGTACACGAATACACTCGAAATCCCAATCGCAAGTCACAGGACTGTATTCTGTGGAATCGTCCCAAGGGTCTTCGGTATCTTAAACAGATCTATTTAACAGAGATATCTGAAATATACCCACGTAACAAAAGTATCACTCGTTTAACAGAAATAGAAAATATTTTCTCGCATTCAAAATATCAGTGTCAAACCTAAAAAGTGTCTCGCGTGAAAAGGCCTCGAGGGTCTTTTACGTCCCGCGCCTGGTATTCCAAACACATTCACTTCTCAAAGATCGCTAAAGGCGTAGAAACTACCTGAACATATCTGAGACACTAGTTGAAAGCCGCAAAAATCCTTCCTTTCGATAAACCATTTGAACATCCCCCGTCCCCATTGCTGGTCTATCCCGAACTATACAGAGTGCGCGACTAGACCGTCCTGACGTATGGTCAGCGCGCGACTATCGCGGTGCTACGGCAGCCAGACAGACGAAGGAATCCCTGGTGGAAAGCTATGTCTGGGAACAGCGTGAGGCAGATATAACGGGGGTAAATATTTGTGGATACCAAAGCCTGTTTACCCCGTGGCTAGGCGCGAACAGCGGCTGCCTAGCGAGGAGAATTGGGGCGACGACGCAGGACACGTGGAGCGATTTCCACGTCGGGGCAGCCGATTCGGATGTACGACGTCGCTGGGATAAATCCCAACGGTGGATATGTGTCTCTTAGTCGGGAGGGGGATTACGAGAATTCCGTGAGGGGAAACTAAAGGAACCCCGTAGCCGTGATGTTAATCTGAAACGGTCGCTTAACGTACCTCGAAGACGCATATCCTGGCCCAGAAACGTGTGAAATGGGCTCACAGCTCCGTCGTTGGATAGAATTCTGATTGTTTTATTCGGTATATGTAGACTTCGGCTACCTATGTTTTACAAGGACGAAACTTCAACAGTCTTTCGGCGAACCCTTGGGGATGAAGGTGGGAGGGTGAAATGAAGCTTGAGTGATTGTTACGCAGGGTTCGGGATAGGGAATTGTGTATAGGTACATATGTACTATTTAAGTGTCCCTCGAAGTAGTTGTTTGCAGGATTTCTTATTTTGTCACTTGTATCTTTTATAGTTTAACTCTGTGTTTCATAATCGTGTAATGATAGTGTTGCATATGAATTTTAATGAGAAATTTCGGTGTAAGTTGAAGAAAATAAAAGATAAAATGTACGTCTAGATTACCGTTTTCCTGTATTTGCGTGTGTCTAGTTGCATGGCCCTTATTCATAAGTGTGGAAATTTTTTTTGCACTTCGTTGGTCTCATCCCCTAGAACCGTGCCACTCGATCAAAAAATGGACCTTGAAAAGGACCAGGCCTTGAAGTTTAGAATTTATCAATAGTTTGGATTTTAAGAATTTCTCAAAACTTTTGTTCAAATATTATTAAAAGAGCTTTCAATTCCCTGCAATTACTGTATATATAATTTTTTCGTGCTTCCAAACATTTTTTAGATAACAGCGTTTGAATATAGAGGCGTCCGCACTACGCGCGTATAAACGATACGTCACGCCGTACAGGTGGGACGCGCAAAGTGCGGACCCCTCTATATTCAAACGCTATTACCTAAACAATGGTTGGAAGCACAAAAAAATTATATACACATTAATTGTAGAAAATTGAATGCTCTTTTAATATTATTTGAACAAAAATTCGATAGGGCTTACCATTTTTGAGAAATTCTTCAAATTCAAACCATGGATGACTTCTAAACTTTAACCTGGCCGGCACCCTTTCCTGCTGTCCGATTGTAATAATCTTTTTGAGGGACTATTTTTTTCTGGAACCATATTAGGGGGCGAGAGCAAAAGAAGTCGCAGATTGATAATAAGGGCCACCCTAATGTCCAGTGTGTTACTTTTTATTAACAAAACGAAATCGACCTACAGTGCATAGGGTAAATGTCCCAATTTTATTACTGCCAGCGTCTCTATTACTCCCACTTCATTTATTTTACTTAATAAACACGCAACGTATAAAGAATAGTGTAAAAAAGAATTTATCACAAAATCGGGACTGTTTTTTTTTATTATTATAGTACACATACTTTTTATACGTCTATTCTTTATACGTTACGTTTTTTTAAGTGAAATAAATAAAGTGGCAGTAATAGGGACACTGACAGTAAATGGGACATCTACCCAATGGCATTTTTGTTCAGAACGACTTGCCGAACACATTTTGGGGCGCCCTGTGCAGTAGCCAAAAGAATCATCCCCGTGCTCCGAGTTGCTTCTCTGTCTACAAGGCATCACTGAAGAAATTACGAAACAAAAATACATAAAGCCCTTGCTTACACCCTAACCCTGCAACCAACTTTCCAAACACAGATCCTTCCAGCAATTCCAACCACTTCCATCCGTCGCGAAATTAAGAATCTCCAGAGAGGCGGCAGATCGCGCGGCCATCACAGGGCCCATTCCAGCCGCAACCGCGGCCAGCTAAAGAAACGAATTCCAATAAAGCAACGAGACAACGATCACACTTTATTACGTCGTTCCCTCGCGTCGAGGTTGCCCACGAAAACCGGATATCCTCCCGCGATACTCCCGATCGGGATAAAGGGCCCCGTTGTATCGCGAGATTTACATTCGCCGTGGTTGCGTCCCTCCCTACTGGATTCCTGCGCGTCTATTCCGCCGACTTTTTCCGCCCGACGAAAGCTCGCTCGTGCTTGTTCGCCGCACGACATCCCGCTCCTGCGATCGGCAGACGTTTCCTCCTATTGCTCCCTGATTCCAGGCGAAACGAAACACATCGAAATCCCTTTCCCAACCCCTGGACCGGCGAGTGGATTCGTCGAGGAACACGCGAAATCGCGTGGCCTTTGCTATTGCCAGCAGATCGATTCCCCACCCTCTGCGAGTCCTCGATGACGCTTCGAGACGACTTCCTGCGCTAGGTGAACTGGGGGCTTGTTTATTCGAGGGTGTCGGTGGAAAATTGGGAATTCTGTGGGACGGGGATATGTGGGATTCTATTCATTCTGCATCGACTGGATCTTGCTGATTTGAAAGGAGGGTATGCTGAAGTATTCCCAGGTATTTCTGCAATTTAAACTCTTCACTTTCTGTGTAAAGTATTTAAATGATTGGACCTAGGAAGATAAAGTTAATTCCATGCTCTGTTGGTGTTCATATTTTTCTTCCATCCGTAGCGAAGGTTTCATCTTCAAAGTAGTCAGATGGAATTAAATATTATACTTTTAATACACTTAATGGACTAAGAAAGTTAAGGAAGAGAAACTAAAATTTTAATTTTCACTTAGAAACGCGTCCCATGACACCAAAAAAATGCAATATAACAACTTATTATTTATTTATTCGATATATACCTGCGCGACCCTATTGGAATACAAATAAAAAAGAAAGAACAATAAAAGCGTACAAACGTAGAATTAAGTAACGTAGAGGCTCGTAAAAAAATAGAAAAAAGGAAAAAAATGCTAGAAAGTATAAAAGTAGAACAATAGAATAAATAGAACTTTTCAAAAGACACAATTGCCCAAATAATTGGTCATTCGTAGAATCGTCTCGCAGGTAATTATATGCACCATCGATTTTCGCAAAAAACAGCCCTCTACGCCATAATTCAATTGCACATTTTCATTTCATTTTTGCTCGAGGAATCATCCCTTTCACAGTTGCACCCCGATATCAACCAGACCCCGTAGTTACGCTCCCGAAGCGATTTAACGAAGCACGTTTGTGCGTGGAGATTTCCAACTCGAAGCCAACGAAACGAGGATCCCGCGAAAAAGTGCTACCGAAAATCGTGAATTCACTTGAACTCCCTGGGACTAGTCCCGATGCGTCGCGACGCTACTGTGAATGCAGCAGTTTCTTTGTACCGACGCGTCCATTGTCGACTCCACGTCTGTCTGCGATTTACTCGGAAAGATGTGCGGGGGGGAAAAAAGCGAGGCGCGTGGAAAGAATCGACGATACGTGTTTCTTGAGTGAAAACTCGGCTCTCAGGGCGCGAAGGAATAAGGGAGGGCGCGATGCGAATGAATATTGATCGACTTTGCAGCAAGATGCAATTTTTCTGGATACATTTCGCGCTATTTGTCGGGGCTTTTTCCAGGCGCGGCTAGGAGATGCGTGCGTGTCTTTGAAATGGCAGGAAAAATAGTTGTGTAAGTTCCAACGTGTGTTGAAATTGTAACTTAGCATGTCTGAGGGAATAAGTGAAACGAGATGCATTTTGTTTTAGTAAAATATCGTTTCGAGGAGGAATTAACAGTTGATTATTGACGGATTATTTGTTGATTTATTATAAAATAGCGATCTCAAGTGCGAGGAAGTGCGTGGTGGTATTTTTAACGCTGCGAATATTGCACATGGTACTTTCGTCGAAAGGTTCAAAATGGTCCAATACGCTGAAATTTGTCCAAAAATTAATTTCTGTAAAATACCGTACCTCGATGTTTATGCTTTCACTTAGGCTACAGAAATAAAACTTTTCATCATAAAATATTGAATTATTTAATATCTAATGTAGACACCTTCCCATTTCCCACCCTGTATTTCTTTTTGTCTTCATTATATTGCGGAGAAGGAAATTGTTTGTCCAGTTTTAGTTAGATTTAGCTGATGTATAATCGGTTGAAAATATAGATTTAGGAAAGAGTAGAGTGACAAGAATGGAACAGTACCAGGGGGAGCAGAAATTGTGCTGATTTTATGGAGCGCCATGTTCTCGATAACACTGACGCCCACGCGCCTCACGGTTTAACCTACTTGTTTTATTAATCCGCGTTTCCTTACACCCGGAGCAGTGCCGAAATTGCATTGTTCTAAATTTCTGGGTCAGCGGGAAGCAAGCATCGAGGCACAAAGCGGCTAATCCTCAGCGTTAAATGCAAGCTTCGGCTCGTCTTTCGCATCGATGCAACTCTCCGTGACCTGGTAACTCTTGTTGGTTCGCAGCTCTGCAGAATCATGACTATCCCGTGTTTCTCGAGATCAAATTTAGCGCGGAGTAATAAATTAAAATGAATCAGTGATGTACGAGTAGTAATCTACTACGTTACTTCATTGTTTACTCACGTAATGCAATGTGTAAGAACAGTTTCGCGAATTTATACCAGTGGAGGAGCGGGAACAATTTTCTGAATTTCAAGAAACTTTCTTACTTTTTTTAGTAAGAAATGAAATGACAACATGTACCAAAAAAATCGGAAAGGAAAGCCAGGAACTTACATGTATCAAGCTCCAAAGTTAAAAATCTATTAGACCCAGTGTGACTATGAAGGGTTAAATCAGCAGTCGTAACCAATAGAAAAATGAGTGACTAACATCCAAAACACATATTAACACATTAATCTGTCTTTGCATCAAACATCGCACATGTTTGAAAAGCGTATAAAATACGTTGTAATTTATATAAAATTTAAAGACTCTAATTCACATTCATTAAAATATCATTTATTGAACTTATAGTGAATAAACATTCCAATACTCAAAGATTCGATATGTTCAATATTCAAGCATTCGATTTGCCAATATATTCAACTTCAGAGAAGTCCAACAAACGGTTCAGTCAGAAAACTCCGTTTAAAATCCACATTCCTGAACTAATGACATACCCCATTTATCACGTACATTCATAATACTACGTATAAATATGTGATCGGGCTACGTAGCGTTCAGAAAGGAAGGAGCAAGTTTTAAATTGAGACTAATAACCGTGGCCAAGGGGTTTCCCACCCCCAGAACTAGGATACACCCCGAGTTTGCCTATGAATTATAACGTGGGCACGCTCGCGTGACGTCGGTCGCGGGGGTGTGAGTGTGACGACTGTATCCTGACCGCTTCGAGAACAATGAGCTGGGGAAAAAAGTAATGAAACACCCTCGTCGCGGCCGTCAGCTATTCCGGGGGTTAAAGCAGTATTATCTTTTTCGTGCAAGTGCAGGAAGCAGTCCTCGTGGTTGGCTATTCTTTCCCATGACGACCCGGAATCCTTCATATTTTCTCACCCTTGCCAACCCCCTGGATTTATCACAAAAGAAAGAAGCCCAAGAATTATGGAGTCTTCGGCGTACCACCAAGAGGAATACTCTTGAGGCGTTTCTTCCTCCTTCTAGGCTACTAACTTTTCCTAGGATCGAATGATTACTTGGACGACTCTCGCTAGCCAGTTAAGAATACTTATTCTTGAAGTGCTGTGATTCGCCTTCAAAATACCTGATTCATATAAAGATTTCTGAATCATTTGATTTGTGTTTAGTCGATCTATGTATATTTGTAGAAACGAGTGGGGGTAATTTGTGGGCTGTCAGGCATGACAAAAGTCATTCTACGGTTAGAGGAATGTTCGAGGAATGTTCGAGTATCGTATAATAATAGGGGAGACCGGGGCAAAGTGACGCGACAGAAGTTTGAAGTCGAATAAAATTTTTCCCTTACAATAAAAATGTGTGGAAATAGATTTTTAATATAATTTGAACATTACTACTTATAAATGACGAATAGCAATACTTAAAATAAACTTAAAGTATATTAAAATTCAACTTCCAAAGAAAATGCCAAAATCACCACTTTACCCTACATATGGGGGCTACTATCTGGGGTAAAGTGAGCTGAAATAAAATACGAGTTTTAATTAAGGATATAGGTAATTATTAATACCGTGCGCTAGGATGACGTGTGTAGCATGTCAGTTTCTGTTTTTTTTTTTAACCGTTATTGCGCACATCACTCGCGCATCTTTTCTTTGCAGCTCACAATCAGTTTACCCCGGTCACTTTGCCCCAAATGTGTACTCAGTGGAAAATAAATTATTTAATAATGTTAGGATTAATGTTTTCTCAAACGCGTGTACATGTATGTCTATAAGCTTGTTATAAACACGCAGAAAAAATTTGGAGTTAAAACAACACATTTAAGACTCATTTATCCAAAAAGCTAAATTCAAAAGAAAACCATTTGGAAGTCTCTAAAACTTCATTTTTAAATTTTTAAATGAATTTCCATTTTTCGATATCTGATTGTGCATAATTATCATAACAACATCACCAAAATTTGTGAATATATTCTATTGTTAAAGAATAAATTGAGAAAGCTCATTTTACCCCGAGGTTCACTTTGCCCCGGTCTCCCCTAGAAATGGTAATTTACTGAATCCCGTGCATTTACTCGACAAAGATCCATGCTTCGATCAATGGATGCTTGGCTCGCACAGATGTTCGTCGATTAATTTCATAGCAATTCGATGAATTTCTAGCGACAATGGTCCGTTGCTAATTAATTTCTGCTAATTAGAGGATGACAAGCGTCGTAAAGTACGAGGGATGGAGGACCCCGCGCCAGGATCTCAGGAATGTTTAATAATCAAAAACGAATCCTAAGGGGGGGGGGCGCATAGCGTTCCCTGACGGCGCACGCATGGCAGATGCATTCTCTCCAAATGCATCGCGCCGAATTCAATAAAGCGGGCGGGAGCAAAAGCGAAATGGAAAGCTCGGGGAGCGGGGCATGCAGTCTTAAAGCGAATTTCGTACGGACGATAAATAAAAGGACGCCACGGAGAAATGCCTGAAAGAATGGAAACGTAAAGGAGAAAGAGTAGAAACGCTCGTCGCGAAAGGAAAGGGTGAAATCGAAGAAGGGATCGTGATGGTTCATCTGCCATTTTCTTGGCCCTTTTCTCTTCCAAATCCATATGATTCTGATTTTTGAAATATCTTCCACGTAATTGAAATTGAATAAATTAAAAACAAGTAGGGTGGAATAGTTTCGTATAAATAAGTCCTGGGAACTTTTCGAAGACTAAATGCAACCTTCTTCTCTCACGGGAATAAGAAATTAATTCGTTAATCGTCGCATTTAGTGGAACTATATTATTCCTTTTGACGGGGAAAAGAATAATTTCTGTCTAATTGCAGTGTAAGCTGGAAAAGTTGCTCCAAGGGGTGCATACTGAAGTGGGTTAGATTATTAAGAGTAGCCATGCTTATTTCATGATTTTGTAATGGCATCGGCGACGATACTTCAATTATCTTCCGCGATATTGGAACTACCAACATCATTATGCTGGACACAGCATGCGCCACGGATTGATTGAAATCCATTAGTGATATAAATCAAGCGAACAGCAGACGTGGTTCAGTTTACTTCGGAACCACTCGGCGCCCGCATATTCGTGCTATAAACGCATTACATTAATTAAATGAAATTTCAGTTTCGTACTTCACGTGGCCCGAATAACCAACAGTCTGGTTGTTCGACGGGGTTCTCTATTTTGTAGTATCGTGCGCTCGAAATACTAATTGTAAAGTTAGCATTACCCGGTGCATAACTCCGTTTGAATAACAGTCGCGTGAAAAAGAAGCAAGGTTTTGCTTTAAATCACTAGCGTAATTAAAATTCTATAAAAGATGTGGACAGAACAATGAGTTTACGAGGGAGAAATACATTTAGTTTTGAAAGTACAGTATGAATGCACAAAAGCACAAAGTCATTCGCAAATTATCCAATTATTTCACGCAACACTCTCTCAGCGACACGTAAAATAGAGATCCTTTTAGGATTCTCACTAAATATTCTCAATTTCCACAGAAATAATATTACCTACATTACATATAAGATACTCATGTATTTAAATCTAACGCGATGAATAATATAAAAATCCTTTAGTAACTTTTTATTATTTAACTCTCGCCATTACTCCAGCGAATTCATATCCAAGCTGAATACATTTCTATTTCCCAAAACAGTAGCTATGAAATGCAACAATAAACAGAAAATTACATCCCAAATGTAAAACAAGATATAGGTACTAATGACAAACATTTAAACAGAATTGAAGTGTCATCGTAGAAAACACTGTAAGTGCCAAAATTGAATAAAAAATTTGTATCGGAAAATAATCCACGTGCCAATGGTAATACTATTGCATAGAATTTGATTTCTGGCATTTGCAGTGTTTTCTACAGGAGTTCTTCAGTTTTTATTAAGTCATACTTAATTTCAATAACACTCGAGCATCTAGCAGTAAATTGCCTGCCAAAAATTCTCAAATAACCTCCCCAAAGTGCCACGTGATAGAAACCGCAAAAATCATACACAATCATCGAAACCCACACGAGACGAATTAAAGCAACAAGACCTCGCATTTGAAACAATTTCAAGCCGCTACAACGCGAGGCAAACAAGCCTAAGTAAATCCCACGAACGACTGACATTACTGTAACGCAGGTTTTTGTATGCTAGCGTGCAGGAGAAGCTTTCTGCTGAGACGAGCACCATTATGACTGTAGTCTGTTCGATCACTATAATTACACGACATCGCGGTGGCTATTAATCGCTATCTCATTGCAGCATCTAATTGCACCCGCCGACTGCTTCGGGCACGGATCCTCTCCAAGAAAACGGAGGTGGGTGCCCGCTTGATTTCTCACGTAAAACCACCACGCTCGTATCCATCCCTTATCTTTCGTTCCAACTTGCCGAAGCTACTTGTTTGCCACGAATTCGTGTTGCCAAGCTGTCGTATCATTCTAACTGACCAGGTAACGATTCTGCGTCAGACGATGTTTATAAATTTTCTACGATTTTCTGAGTTAAGTAAGCGGGACCTCGCGAGGTTAGCGATGGGTTACTATAGTCTGATTTTCGAGAGTTGAGACCTGAAGCGGGTCCCTCGGACGGAGCGTGGTTAAGGAGGAACCACGCTCCGTCCGAGGGACCCGGTTCAGGTCTCAACTCTCGAAAATCAGACTATAAACCACGGTAGTGCTTCATTATTCGCGCCATCATTCGGGACCGCTGACCTGCGATTTTACAGAATATTTGAGACTGAATATTGTTACTGTTTGCCACTGGAATTTCCTCAAAGATCGTTGTCCCGATTTTTATGAAACTCTGCAATGATCTCTGTTACCCTTCGATACGTTGCAACTGATCATTCGAAATTCTCGAGGTAAAAAGAGGCTCGACTGCGTCTTCCAATTAATATCTCTCGAACGTAATTGAATTATCGGAATCCCGGTTGATGTTTAGTAAATTGCACCGTAATTAGAAAGGGAAGTGAGGGAATTAGCTTGCGCGATTATCGAGCATGGTCTCTGTGCACTTTCTGCCTGGCGTATGGAATAAGCTATAAAGATTATTACGGATATTATATATGTATCGTCGGAAATTGAATATCTCCGGTGCATCTCCCGTGCCGCTCGTGCCTCGAAAATCTCTTCGAAAAATGATAGGATGCGAGTAAATACGCGGAGGGGGATAACGGGGCGGAGAAGAGAAAGGGAATCGCGCGCGTGAGCAATTTCTGAAATTGCTCGGCCTCTCGGGGCTGAATATTTCTATTTCGACAGTTCGTACGGGAAAGATTTCAGATGCTCGCGCAGGAACGTTGATCCCTTCAAAAATTTGATATCGTAAATTGCGGATTTATCCCGAAGAAACGCCGAGCAAGGGATACGTCGAGAGATTGCCTAGCGCTCGAATAATACTTCGGTTTCGGGACGTCTGCCGTCGTCATCAAATACCTTCGCGGAAATATTTCTGATTTCGCGGGAAGACAAGGGTCGGCATATTAATTTGACAGGCTCGATGCTGTGACCGAGAGGGTTCGAGGTAATTTCAGATTAATAGCTTAATATCCTTAGCAAATATCTGAATTGAATTTACTCGAAGAATTTACTGTTAGTAAATATTAAGATAAGTGTTTACATTATTAACGTTTTCAACTGAACTAAAGAAACGGAATTATTTTACGAGTTAACTCGGGCTTTCTAAATATCGTAGTTGAGGAATTAACATATGTACTGCATCTATGCAAAGCTGGCGTTGTGACTCGATGAATGCTTCACAAAATATATTTATGCAACTGGTGAATATTAAAATCGGTATGCCACACCTAAATAGTAGAAGTAAATACGGAATAGATATTGATAAACGAAGAATAATGAAATGTTGCAAATTTGTTTATAAAATATTATATTACTTCTAGTTTAAAAAGCATCCCACGATCAAATAGAATTTTTAAATGTTACAAGATTCAGCATCGTCGTTTCGCATTCGAGGGCGAATCGATAATTTTGCAAACTAATTTGTATCCTCGGCGTTGGGTAGGCTCGAGCCCAAGATAAAAATCACAGTTTGTACCAAAATTGGTAGAACTTTTAGGTACCTGGCCGATGAATTAAGAACTCAGCAGACTTTCTGGACACTAGTGATCAACTAAAAACATATTTGGTAGTTTTTGATCCCATTTTATTGCAGTAATCAATGAAAAGCACTATGAAAAGCACTATGAAAAGCACAAACCGAATGGTCATTTAAAACACACGACAACTAACACATTAAGCCTCGGTGGGAGTGCTGCACTCAGAATGCACCCAGCCGAGTCTCTAGCACGGACTCAGTACTACTGGGACAGCTCAGGTACCCTGGGATCTCTAGTTCCCGTCCTGAGGACATGCTTCTGGGGAAGACTGCACATGGAACAAGTGAAACAAGTCCCAGGCCCTGGGGAGATCTTCAGATCCAGCTATAGAAGGATCAGGAACACTGATTAAGCAAAACTCACAAACGGTGTTAAAATAGCCAAACTCTGTTTACGAAAACTCCTTCAGAATACGAGCTAGAATTAGCTGGATACGGATTTAAGTTAGCTTCGAATTAAACCTGTTAATAAATAAATAAACGAACTTTACCGAGCCTCTACTGTAATTCATTTTCTCTTTATTCCTCTTCCATTCGAACTCTCACCCGCTCCCCTTTTTTCATGCTTCGAAATAATCCATGTAACTCTATCCAATTTCGGTATTCGATTATTCAGAAATATTCTTCTAATATAGGAACCATGGAAAATATTACGATCTGCAGGCTTAAAAGCAGCACCTGCTTTCCAAGTGCCACCCTCTTTGACGCGAACAATCCCGGAAACGCGGCCAGCCCGTTCCAATTTCCGTCCGTGGTCACCTACCTGACCGCTCTGCCCAACTTCCGTATTCGCGCAAAACACCCCCTGCTAGGACAAGAGCCCTTTGTACCCACAACTTTTCTCAGAGTAAATAGCGCTACGACACGCGTACAATCCGCGCAACCGCAGATACCTACACTGTAACAGCGCGAAGACGCACGCACACGCCGGCAAAATTTATTTCGCGAATAGATAAACGGATTTTGTATTTATTTTCTCAATGTTTATTTAACGTCGCACCAACTGCACTTAAGGGGGGATTCTCGTGTAACAGCCCCCAAAATTTAGGATTTTTAAAAAAAAAATATTGTTAATATTGCATTAAACTCTTTTGGAATATAAAGAGGCATCTTTAAGCTTGCAGAATTTTTTTTTCTATGTCGATACTTCTTATTATTTATTAATTATTGTAGAATCGCGTTAACCTCTTCGGCGATGTTGGCGTTAGGTGTAGCACCTGTCACAGTCATCTGATTGCAAGAAGAAGACAATTTTCTGAAAGTTAAATAATTTACGCTGGTACTGGACCTAAAATTTCAATTTTAGTTTCCATTTATAATACTTTTTTCGTCGATGTAAAGAATAATATGAAAAATCGTCTAAGGAAAAAACTTACTTCTTCTTTCAAACGCTATAACTCTTTCAATTTGTCTTTTTTCTTCTTCAAAGTGGACCAATCCCAGCGTAAACTATCTAACTTTAAGAAACTTCTATTTTTTTTGCAATCAAATGACTGTCATGGGTGCCACACATCCCGCCAACGGAAGTTACATCGTCGAAGAAGTGGACAAGATTTCACAATAATTAATAAATAATAAGGAGGATCGACATAAAAAAAAATATTTTCTGCAAGTTTAAAGATGCCTCATTACATCCCAAAAGAGTTTAATCCAATATGACCAGCAGTTTTTGAGAAAAAAAATCGTAAATATCAGTTACTTTTGGGGCTGTCAGATGAGACTCCTCCCTTAAGTGATTCTAAGCGACGATGATTTACGATAAATGAATTATTGTAGGGAGCCAGATTTTTCTTGTAAGTCACTGAATATTCCAGGAAGGGAAATACTTTCAACATTTGGTGGAAACCTTTGAAAAATTTCAAAGAAAATTCTCTCGGGGTTACTCTTATTTGAAACCTGTCACGAGATTCAAAGCATTTCGAATAATTTAGGTACGCGGGTCACAAATTCGATTGATCTTCCATCACGGCACTGAGACAACACAATTAATTATAAATGTTGATCGTCGATGAATATCTGAAATTAATTTTCCGGTTATTTCCTTTAGCGAGGGTGGCCCTTCGAGAATTCGACCGTGTCAAAGCAAATGCAAATGCCATGATTACACTGAATCATCATTGTTCATAGAGGAATGGAATATTCGAAGAGATAAACGCGACGCTACCACTGCTTACCGTACCACAAAGATGCGTGCAGGCGAATTGGTAGCAAAGGGACCGCAACCCCTGCGCGCGCGCTCATACTCCGAGCCTTCATATCACTGCGTATCGAAAATTTTCCGCGTAATCGGATTAACCATCCACGAAAAGGGCGGGATATACACCCCCATTCGGTCCGTCTGCACCCCTTCCGCGTACCGAATGAGATCCCATTCAATCCCCAGTGGAATTCAAGCCCCGTGCAATCTGAAATGCGATCGAACGTCGGAAGCTTAATATCCAGAGCGGCTCCCTTGCTCGTTTTGCTTCGCCACGGGCACCTAAAAGAGCATCCCTTGCGAAAAATGGGCGCGATGCGAAACAGCGAAAGAAGATTCACTCTTTTGTGAGCTTTAAAGCAATTTAATCGTGTAAAGGATATTCGAACGAGACAAACTTCGGATGCTGTTGGGGGAATTTCAGATTAGAGGTGGGATTTCGAATTTGGTACATAGTAATTAAGTTCGATCGAATTTGTTTTAAGTCCGTGCGAGTACTTCGCCATAAGTCAAAAGGAATAGAATTCTTTTTGAGCACAAATACATAAGCATAATTGCATGTGCGTTACTGGCGTTCGCAAAAATTTGCATAGCGTATCAATGAGAAATGTATCGTTATAATCAGTACTGGTGGAAATATATGCTTAGTATGGTAATTTTCACTTGCCAACTAACAGGAATGATGGAATGATCACCAATAAATTGCAGGGGTTTATGATTCACCACAGTGACAGCAAGTGACTCACCTGAAACAAAAAGGCCAGGAATGCTTAATTAATATTCCTTGTTACAATCAGTCACAAATTTCGAAATCATGCGAAAATATTAACAAAGCACGATTTATTCTGAATGGTTAAACTTGAAAATGTGTTCGTCTGTCTGGACGTATGAATTTCAAGGTATTTGACAGGCAATTAAACAGCTACCTGGGTTAATACTCGCAGTACACGACCCCCGGGGATCGTTCAACCCTTCGTGCACGATCCCTGATTTTATGAAAACGAAACGGGGATTAAGGGTTCAGAGTTTGGCTATAAAATTTGTGGTGGGTTTTTGTTGTACAATTGAAAGGATTCGGTTTGTCGAAACGAATTCAATGCTCAAGTTATTTAAAATGTAAAAAATATTCTCTTTCAATACGAACTGCGTGTTTTTAATAACCATCAAATGATATCTGATTGAGCAATTTTATTCATTATCTTCTTCACGTATTTTGATATCAATGAAATATTTCATTTAATGAAATTCTATGAATATAAAATTACCTCACTCTACGCATTTATATTGTTTATAAATGTGATAATGCATCAATTGGCGCATGTCGCAGAAAAGTTGCGGGTCATTATTCATCATTAATAACACATTTACATTAACTCTCTAGCAGGGGAACAACTACCTATCGGCGAGAAGGTATTAATGGAAAATGGACTTCGTTCAAGTATGCAAAGATAGAGCTGGTTATAGGTTTTGCTTTACGTTTTGTCGAAGAAAAATCTTAAACTTTTTAATTTGTCTTGTGGTGTAAATCGAATTTTGGGAAAATTATGGAACACTGTAAACCAATTATTAAGATTAAATTAGCGTATTTCATTCTTCTGTTGCGGAGCATTGACATATATAAAAAAAAGCACCTAATGGCTCCGAAATATTTACTCTTAGAACTGAGTACCTATCACCTTTTTTCATTCAAGACCTAACCCAGACAAATTAAGATTCTGCTTATTTGCAAAAAATTGTACAGTGGTTATTTTCATTTAAAAAAAAACTGAAAACATGACCAATGAATAGAACAAAATATGTAATTAAAAAATAATACCCCACCTGTTTCCTCAAATTATGATGTAATTAAAGTAATAGTACATATTTATGACATTTAAACCTCTGAATTTATATTCTGTCTAACTGTGACTAATTATTCTAAAATTTCTATTACTTTACTTATCATATAATACGCAAAATTTTTAAAAAATTGCTTTGATTTCCAAAGAATTTTTCTACAAATTAACTATCGTAGACTTTACCATTCCATATTTAAAAATTCAACATCGTAACAGTGGAACTCCCACTCACTGGACGGTAATATATTGAACACGCGATGAAATTTTGCGATACCGACTCCGTAGGTGTAAAATTATAAATTGATGCTTCTTTCAATGGCTCGTAAGTCTACCGACAAGCGGCAATACCATAAACAACCAGGTGATTCCGATGCCAGCGCCATTGACCCCTGTAACGGCATGTCGCGGATTACTGACATTAGTAGATCATCAATCAGTTTGATAAACTATTCGCACGTGTTCCAGGCGATTCACCGCGCGATTAACGCTTCTTGATATCTGAGACGGTTTGTGTCAAACCTTTCGGTACCGATTCAAAATTCAATGCACCAACTCGATCAATATTTCCTTACATCCCCAATTATCTAGTCACAACTATTTTCTTAGAGGACCATATTCACATAATCTCTGTGCTGACATTTTTCTATTAGGTAAATAAAAATATGAATAGCTCCACCTCCTAAGTAGATACCCGATCACATTAACTGAGGCATTGAGAGCAACAACGGACTAACCCTAGTACTCGGTGAACGGAAAAATAGGCGATGTAAAAAATAGGGTTTCGACAGCATTTCGTTTTGCATGCGTTGTTGCCAGTGCAACATAATTATTAGCTTCTGATACTATTTGAAATTCTTCCTACTGAAGATATAATTAATTTTCTAGTAAGGGGTTAGGTGGCGTAACCCCTTAACTTAATTTAGCAAAAAATGTAGGCTAATCTATTTTTGTTCCCAATGCCTCAACTCCACAACGATAAACGACACAAGTCTCCCCTCCACAAACCTTCTGAAAACCTTTAAAAATCCATTACACAGTACAAATCGAAGAGAGCCACCCATGCTCGTCGACTAAAACCGTTCGCCTGAAGAAAAAAAACTCTGTAATAGGGGAGGCCGGGGCTAAAAGTTCCGATTTCGATAAAACATAAAAAATGACTGGAAAATAATGTAGTTATTCTCTTCACTATTGACTAATTTCTTGTTAAATTTATTATATCTTCTGATTTTACGCTTGTGTTTAATATATTGTAATAGGTTTCCCATAGAAAGTAATTTATTTGTGGCTGATCGAAGCGGAACTTCTTACCCCTATATGGGGCAAGTTGTTGTCGCATTGGGGTAAGTTGTTACTATGATATAAGAGTTGCCTTTTAATGAAATATTTCATTTTCTAATGAAATAAAGCAGAATTTTATTAATAATGGTTATTTATGAAGGTTCGGACCAACAAAAATGTAATATCTTTAAAAGAAAACCAAAAGCGACAGTTTTTATTTATCTTTACGCATAACTGCGATCGAAGTCGTGTCCCTTTCCGCCTTTCATTCATATGTTCGCATCTTAAAGCACAGCGGAAACAATTTATACATTTGCGGTAGGTCTGTGACGATAGCACCCCCAAATTCGAATTTTTGGAAAAACTCAACGGCATTCGTTTGTCCATCGTTTGCCCACGTTTGCCCATAAAAAATTTTCGTTTGCCCACCCTTCAAAAAAAAATTATGGCAAAAAAAAATTTTCATCAGCACCCCCATGAAAACATTTTAATGATTTGTCGGTGGGAAATGATTGTCCTTCGTTTGCCCACGTTTGCCCATAAAAAATTTTTTTTTGCCCACCCTCCAAAAAAAAGTTATGAACAAAATAAAAAATTTGTCTTCATCACCCATCATGAATGCATTTCAATTTTTTAATAGAAGGATACGAATGTACCCGACCTGGCCACGTTTGCCCACTCTCAGATTTCATTTGCCCACCTTCCAGAATTTAAATAAAAAATAAAAACCGCGAAAAAATGGGTATAGATGAAGCGATCGCGTTAAAGTTCGATTATTCTCGAAAATATTATCAAAATCGTTCTTTCAACGGTGCAGTTCGTTAGTTTAGATGTAGAAGAGATTTGCCCATCCATTAATTTCGTATGCCCACCCTCCAGAATCGAATTATTAATGAAGATAGCCAAGAAGTGCGGTACCCGTTAAAGCAATCGCGTTAAAGTTCGATTTTTCTGGAAAATATTATCAAAATCGTTGTTTCAACGATGCATATCGTTTGTCCAGATGTAGAAGAGATTTGCCCATGCATTAATTTCGTATGCCCACCCTCCAGAATCGAATTATTAATAAAGATAGCCAAGAAGTGCGGTACCCGTTGAACCGAATACCTTTCCGTTCGTTTTTTCCCGAATGAATTATCAAAATCAATTGTACTTACCGTAAAGGTTGAAGGTGTTTGGTGACATGTTATCCAAAAAATGTTGCACACACTTCTTTCTCACTTTATTGGAACGACACTTAAATTTGTATCGCTCATCGAACACTTCACACTTTTCACACATCTGCAGCATGTGCAGAAAATATCACCAGAGTGGTTTTCTAGTCATTTTTCACTAATTACCGCAATGATATCGCACAACGGAAAATAATATAATCTCACAGTTACTTCACAAACCGTAAATGAATGCACGGTCTTGCAAGAGTTGCGTCCGAACTCTGTAGACCGACTGACTTTCGTGCGTCGTTGGAAGGAATTCGAGGGTATCGCAGACATATGTTTACGTTTCGACACGTTCGATGACGACACGCAGCGCTGATACCCTAAAGGGTCGCAGCCCCGAGTGCCACTGCCGAAACGTAAACACATGTCCGCGATACTCTCGAATTCTTTCCAACGACGCACTTCTTGGCTATCTTTATTAATAATTCGATTCTGGAGGGTGGGCATACGAAATTAATGCATGGGTAAATCTCTTCTACATCTAAACTAACGGACTGCATCGTTGAAAGAACGATTTTGATAATATTTTCTAGAAAAATCGAACTTTAACGCGATCGCTTCAACGGGTACCGCACTTCTTGGCTATCTTTATTAATAATTCGATTCTGGAGGGTGGGCATACGAAATTAATGCATGGGCAAATCTCTTTTACATCTAAACTAATGAACTGCATCGTTGAAAGACCGATTTTGATAATATTTTCTAGAAAAATCGAACTTTAACGCGATCGCTTCACCTGCACCCTTCTTTTCGAGGTTTTTATTTTTTATTTAAATTCTGGAGGGTGGGCAAATGAAATCTGAGAGTGGGCAAACGTGGCCAGGTCGGGTATAATCGTATCCTTCTTTTAAAAAATTGAAATGCATTCATCGTGGGTGATGAAGACAAATTTTTTATTTTGTTCATAACTTTTTTTGAAGGGTGAGCAAAAAAAAATTTTTTATGGGCAAACGTGGGCAAACGAAGGACAATCATTTCCCACCGACAAATCATTAAAATGTTTTCATGGGGGTGCTGATGCAAATTTTTTTTTGCCATAATTTTTTTTTTGAAGGGTGGGCAAACGAAATTTTTTTATGAGCAAACATGGGCATACGATGAACAAACGAATGCAGTTGAGTTTTTTTAAAAAATCGAATTTGGGGGTGCTATCTTCACAGACCTATTTGCGGCGGGGCAAGTTTTTACGGTAACAACGTGCCCCAAGTCACGGTAACAACTAGCCCCTACCGACACATGTAGCAATTTCAAAGACTATTCTGCTTATACATGTATTCAAACGATAAACACTATTACACCATGTTCTTAAATGTCATTTGATCCATAAGAACGATTCAATCTATAATATCGACGTTAAATAATTGAAATAGACCAAAAAGTAATGATAGAAAATTTTTTACTTATCTGGTACGCGACTAATAGGTCCTTGCTTACAACCACATAATTCGCTGTCGCGGACGCTATTAAAGTGGGCGACAGAGTGGCGTGATCAACTCACACGGAAAAAATAATTTAAAGTACAACGCTCTTTTTATTTTGAAGATAGAGCCGTCGGAACAACTTACCCCCGGAACTTTTAGCCCCGGTCTCCCCTACATATGTACCCTCCTGCCCAGGTCATCACAGAAGGGTGAATTCGAAACAAAGCCAAGCGAGCGTAATCAACCCCGTTGCGTTCCAATTCCCCGTTGTCTTCGGTATCACCAATGCCCAGGCCATCAGCCCTCATCCACTTGACGGGTCGAGTGGTCACGGAATCCTGGAAATCAGCAAACCGACGCGGTGTCATCGGTCAGCGCTGCTTCCGTCGCGATTGATTCGCACAGTCCCATCGGATGCTCGATTCCAGGGCATCGAGCGTGGCTTGAAGAGGCACGGGGGAGGGGGATCGAAAGCATCTCGCGCGCCCTTTGCATGCATTCTGCGGGCGTCATCGGCACGGCGGCGTTATAACCGGCTTAAAATCATCCGGGGAAGGGGGCACTACAAAAGGGTGGAACGACAATGACGTCGGTTCGAACGACTGGCCGAATACCGGACATCAGCCGGCCCTGACAATACCTGGATTATCTTCAGCACGACAAAGCCGCCTCGTAAACTCGGTTTCGCATACAAACGGGTCAGCCATGGGGATGGAACGGCGTCGCGACGGTCACGCGCCTTTCGTTCTACCCGCGAGCCTTTCAGTGCGCCGTTCGCCGTTTCTTCCGTTTTATTTAACCCTTCGACGAGGAGCGACGTATACGTGTCACGGGGCAATTGTAAAATTAGCCTGTTCGTGAAAAGCCTAAACGCCGCCTTTTTGTCGAACTGTCTGACAAACATTTTCACCTCAATTAGGCAGCCGCTTCTGAATTAGCGAGACAATGCCACGAAATTTGTTCAAAAGGCTAGGGTTTTTAGAGAGAGGCTGATTTTACTTACTGTCCTGCGAGATATACATACGTAGCATTTAAGAATATTTTAGTAAATTATTTTTTCAAACACATGTATACCTAAACCAATTTAAAGTATAGACAACAAGCTTCATGTTGTTAGGATTCTCACTTCATTTGAATGTTTCTTCTTTGGAATCTAGGAGAGGAGACTTTAAAATAATTTCAGTCGTAAACTTCCTCCGCGTCCTTAGCCCCAAAAAATGATTTTATTCAGTGGTCCGCACTTTTGTTATCTTTCGCGATATTGACTTTTTTTGATCGCCACGTAATAGACGTAGGCTTCTACTTAGTTTCTAAATACGTTTGTCTTTTTGAATTCAGACTAGCCACATGGATAAGGCACTGTCAACGCCATAGAAACGATTTTGCCGCAGCGCACATTTTGACGAAAAAATTTGTTTTCACCCTTCAATATGTATATATTAACTATAGTAAGCACTACATTGATTTACTTGCGTCGTTTGGTTGAAAAAAATTCCCGAAAACACCGTTCCTTTTCGGAGCACTACAGTGGTCTCCCCCCTTAAACTTTCCCATCCAACACTCCCCCGCGATACTAGCCCCAAGAAACAAGCGAAGAAACTGAAGCCAGCTGAGAAAACGATTTCCGAGCACGAGGCTCTCGTTAATTCGGAATTCAACGCGGCATCGCAATGGGTTTCGGGGTTCGAATCAAAACCAAGAGCCGCGTGAACGGCAAATTAGACCGAGCATCCGATTCGAATCGGGCCGTGGTGCTCGTTTAAGATCGTCTGGATAGCCCCCGCGTAGGTCCGTGGACTCGCGGAAGCATGTGGCGCGCTGCAAAGGAGACGAGCCAGGCTCTTTCCACTCGTCCCGTGTACATGGAAACTTGCACTTACACGGGACGCATTCGTACGAGGAATCATGGCGAAGGACTCGCGGGCCGATCCTCATTGTTAGTCGACGGGCGTGCAGACCGAAGGCGTACGAGGGGTCTGCGCAACGGTACGTGAGTTCGACGAGGAAGTCGCCTGGGTTAATTCCCACCACGGCCTCTCGCAACCCCGCCATCTTGATGAACATTCGATTTAAATGCGCGATTTCGCTGGGGCCAAATGGCCCTGGAAGAACGCGACAAATACATAGATGCAGTTGTGGGACGTTTTCGTGGCTCGCGGATGCTGCGAATTCCTATTCGAATTCCTATTCCTATATAGTCGAATTCCTATTCGAATTCCTATTCCTATATAGTCGAATTCCTATTCGAATTCCTATTCCTATATAGTCGAATTCCTATTCGAATTCCTATTCCTATATAGTCGAATTCCTATTCGAATTCCTATTCCTATATAGTCGAATTCCTATTCGAATTCCTATTCCTATATAGTCGAATTCCTATTCGAATTCCTATTCCTATATAGTCGAATTCCTATTCGAATTCCTATTCCTATATAGTCGAATTCCTATTCGAATTCCTATTCCTATATAGTCGAATTCCTATTCGAATTCCTATTCCTATATAGTCGAATTCCTATTCGAATTCCTATTCCTATATAGTCGAATTCCTATTCGAATTCCTATTCCTATATAGTCGAATTCCTATTCCTATATAGTCGAATTCCTATTCGAATTCCTATTCCTATATAGTCGAATTCCTATTCGAATTCCTATTCCTATATAGTCGAATTCCTATTCGAATTCCTATTCCTATATAGTCGAATTCCTATTCCTATATAGTCGAATTCCTATTCCTATATAGTCGAATTCCTATTCGATTTCCTATTCCTATATAGTCGAATTCCTATTCGAATTCCTATTCCTATATAGTCGAATTCCTATTCGAATTCCTATTCCTATATAGTCGAATTCCTATTCGAATTCCTATTCCTATATAGTCGAATTCCTATTCGAATTCCTATTCCTATATAGTCGAATTCCTATTCGAATTCCTATTCCTATATAGTCGAATTCCTATTCGAATTCCTATTCCTATATAGTCGAATTCCTATTCGAATTCCTATTCCTATATAGTCGAATTCCTATTCGAATTCCTATTCCTATATAGTCGAATTCCTATTCGAATTCCTATTCCTATATAGTCGAATTCCTATTCGAATTCCTATTCCTATATAGTCGAATTCCTATTCGAATTCCTATTCCTATATAGTCGAATTCCTATTCCTATATAGTCGAATTCCTATTCGAATTCCTATTCCTATATAGTCGAATTCCTATTCGAATTCCTATTCCTATATAGTCGAATTCCTATTCGAATTCCTATTCCTATATAGTCGAATTCCTATTCCTATATAGTCGAATTCCTATTCCTATATAGTCGAATTCCTATTCGAATTCCTATTCCTATATAGTCGAATTCCTATTCCTATATAGTCGAATTCCTATTCCTATATAGTCGAATTCCTATTCGATTTCCTATTCCTATATAGTCGAATTCCTATTCGAATTCCTATTCCTATATAGTCGAATTCCTATTCGAATTCCTATTCCTATATAGTCGAATTCTGATATGCTTTAACCCTTCACTTGAGATGGAGTCTCATGGACCACGTGATGACCCTTCAAATTTTTTTCATGGGAGGATGCGAAAAACACTAATTGCAGTTTTATATTCTTTATAAATAAGATTTTATTGGTATCGTATGTACTTACTGAAAATACTTGAATCCTTTTCTCAGAAGAAAAAGTCAAATTCTACTGTGCAAGTAGAAATAGAAATTGGGAAATGTACGACCGCAGCTCACCAGTTAGGGAATAAAGTTGCCATCTCACTCGTTAAGGGTTAAATTGGGATATGTATGTAGATGTTCGTGGGTTCAGCTTTCACTTGTGGTGTTCTGAGTTTGCAGAATTCTAGGGTGGTCATGAAAGGAACGCCGGGAATTTTTATTAAATAGAGGAATTATTTCAAATTCGTTTACTTTGATAAAAGTGATGTTTAGTGGGAAAATATGCCAAGTTGTGATGTTTCAGAACTGAATGCACCATGAAATTGGATCCATCGATGTCTTATCTGTCTGGCTTTATACGAGCTATAAATATGTATACATATAAATGTATCTGCAAGATGACGCAGTTAATGAATTTCGTTGTGACGTAAAACAGTAGAATAATTATTCATCGAAAAATGTATGTTACCGCAAACACATTTCCCGACACCATTTAATAAGTAAACTCAAATCGACTATGTTACTTACATTCATAGTTAAATAAATAATTTCCAATGTATTCGCGACGTTCAATGAAATCTTCTAACGCGATCAATCTATTGACTTTTAACGTATGTGCATATGTATACATATGTTCTTAAGATACGAACAGTTTAATCACATTTTACATTTCCAACGTATAAACACGATGCGTAGATAACAAGCTAATGCCCCGACTAGAAATGGCCGATAAAAAGCCGGCCTCGATGAATCGATCTAATTAGCAATTGTAATCAAGGACATGGTCTGATATGAAAGGATATCTGCCGCGTAATTAGCGACTCTTTTAAGCCAGCCGAGGCCTTGTAAACGCGCTACTGCAAAAATGAGAACTCGTAGAACTAGTCTGGCTCTTCTATTTCCGATGTAGCCTGGCTGCTGATAAAGGATGCAGTACGTGAACTCGACAATCCATTTCCAGCGAGGATCTCGTTTCAACGTACGAGCCCACGTACAAGGAGCACAGACGAATCAACGCGTCAGAGGCAACTGTGACCTCGACGTTGGTTTCGATTCTTTAAAAACAATCCACGCCGGGCTACCTATTTTCTGATATACGCCAACATAAATATTTGCAAAGCCAACCGTTCTACATATTATTGAAACTGTAATTTATTAATAAAATAATTTTACGGTCTGGTGCTTTCTTCTTCTAATACAGTGATTCCCAACCGGTGGATCGCGACCCCTAAGTGACTCGCGAAGTGTTTTCGGGGGGTTGTCACGGTTCTGGGTTTTTTGTTTAAATATTTTAAGTTTTAAGTTTTAATTATTAAACTTAGAATTATATTCTGAAATACCTTATTAAATTTACCTTATCTTATATGAAGGGGGGTCACAAGTTATTTAAATATTTTGATTAAAAAAGGTTAGGAAACACTGTTCTAATATTTATTACAAAAGGGAAACACTGACTGCGTCTAACTCTAAGAAATATTAACCGACAACTCTTGATTTCAAGAAGCATCAATCGCCTCATTTTAATTCCAAGAAATGTTAACCGAGTACTCTTAATTCCAAGAAATAGCAATCGAGTATTTTTAATGCCAAGAGGTATTAATCAATCGCTCTTAATCCCACGAGAAGGGTAATAAAACTCGAGGCAACAAAGAACACCAAGACTCCAGACGAAAAATCATTAGCATCTACTTCTTTCAGCCCGTTTAATTACTGCCTCGCCAAACTATGCACAGTTTACATGGGACCCTCGAGTTCTCATTTCCCCGAAACAAACCGCGCAGAACTTCGACCAAGACGAAGAGATCACTTGGCATCCAGTTGCCTCGAAGTAATCGACTGCTGAGTCGTAAGTTTAGCGTCTGGGGGAACGGACCAACGTTTAAGAAGGGCTGGGAGGGTCTGCGGAGGGCACCGCCGCGATGGGAGGGGGGGTTGATACTCAGACCACGGGAAATTACCGTGGCGTGCTCCTAGTTGAATATCAATGGCCCCGGAAGTATAGGAGAGCGGTTCCCTGGCAATTGCAGTAATCCCTGGGTAATCGGCCTTCCAATTGCACCTGGGGATATCTGTTCAGAGGATGCCCAGGCAGGATCCAAAGGCTCGAATCCTTTTCCCGGCCCGTCGACACAGATCGCCTTCCAAACATTCCTGTTTGACATCCTGTGCTTCGATTTCAACTGGCGTTAACAGCCGCGGGCGAGGGAAGATTTGCAGAAATTATTTGGACGCTGGAGGTGGAATTAAATTCAGGTGTTCCAAGGTTTCGTGTTCCCCGAGGAAGGAATCCTTTAGCGAGCCCAAGATGGGCGATAGAAGATGATCCTTAACCACGGATTTAAAATTGTGCTGATGCCTTTTTAGCAAAAGAACTATAAAAAAAAAATGGGAAAATCAGTTGAAAAGTATTGAAGTATTGCAGGGGTCTTATTAACTGCAAATTATTCCACTAGTAGGCCCAAGAATAAATGCACCCCTTCTCATTCGACCATCCTTCTCTCGAGCGATCTCCCCCCTAATTTCGTTCTACTCGCCGAAAGAGCGCCAAACGTGCGAATGCTTCTGTGATTAACTACTCCACCATTAACATCACTTACGTTCCATGTAACACTCGGGAGTCACATTTGCATGGCGGAACGCAAGTAGTGCGCCTGGATGAATCGACGAACTAGCACTGGGTTGCCTCGTACTTCGCCGTTTCCGCGAACGCGTAATTTGTAACTTCGCCACGTCAATTTACAATTTCACCTGTAACGCAACTTCGCCCGAAGTTCGATTATCGGTCCAGTTAAATTTACATTTCTCCTCCTCCTCCCCCCCCCCCCTCCCCCGAGCCGTCAGTCAGCCCTTGAGTTTCCAGTCGGAGCTCGCGAGGACTGGAGGCCTCTGGTCGGAAATAATGAAGCGAAATTCTTCTCGTCAAGCACCTCTCGCGAACCGAGAATTATCGCGATCGGTTTTACCCGAACTAAGGGCTCCCAGAAAGCTGGTGCACAGAAGGAAAAGAAAGGAGGCTGGGCTGGGGGGCAGGGGAGGCAGGGAAGGCTGTTATTCTTCTTGGCATGCAGATCAGGCACGTACCACGAGGCATCGTGCGCGGCTTTATCTCTCTCGACGAGGGCCTGGTCCTGAATATAAGATTCTGTAATACATTTTTATCGCTGATAAAACTGCGTCTTTACACGTAGCCCGATATCTGCGCGCGGCATGCCGGTTTTTAAGCAAAACGTCAACAAGCTTTCATCTTAGAGACTCGATGCTTCTGATGGACGCTCTCCTCTGAGCAGCTCGAGAACTTTTCTGGAGTCTCTGTGTCTGGCTACGAAACTGATGGGTCCGGTGGAAAACAGGCCACGTATGCAGAAATTTTCGTTTCTTTGTATTCTTAATTCATTTTTAACGAATAAACCAAGCCATTAAATCGTATTAAATTTTCTTCACGCTAAAGAAAAGAAATGTATAGTGAAGAAGGGGCTCTTTGGGGACATGTGACCTAATAAAACTTTGATGATAGCTGTCATTCACCAACTAATTCAAGTACAGTTTAATATAATTGCAATTTCGTATCGCATTTTCTACTAAAACAATTTTTCCTCCAACTTGTTTTTCTCTAAAAATTCTCTTCGCACAGGGGTAAAGCATCGCGGTCAACCCTGTCGTAGGTAAAATTTTTGAAATTGAGACGGGACCAGTCGACATTGTTTTCGAACCTCGTTACAGTAATCTGGGGTGCAAGTGGTAAACCGTCATGAAAGCGGGGCGCGCGGCTCGCTTACCTGGGCCGGGAAATTCCCAATAGCTCTTTGCCACGTTAATTTGAAAGAGACCACCCTAAAATTCTCGAAGCTCGGGCATCACTGCTGCCCAGCGGTCGCTGGCAACTCTCCGAACGCCGGGCCGGTTGTAGTGGAATGCGTTCGTGAGGCACCGTCGCCACTTTATCTGTTCGCGCGAGCGCGGGTTGCAAGATTACATGATGACCCTGCACAATGTTTCTATTGACACCGTGATGTGGTGATCGCTCGCAGGAAAACTAAAATTTTCCCTCTTCATGGAACTCGTTGGAACAGTGGTGGTTTCAGGAGGAGTGTCGAAGACAAAATTATTGGTGGAGGCGTGCCATTAAAGAAAGTGGTGAGGGGTGAAATAGCGCGAGAAAGTCCCTCGCGAACAATAAGGGAACATCCCGAACCCGGAAATTCAAAAAATTCTGAAACTTCGTGAATATGTAGGGAATTTCCCCCTGATTACAACGCAATTTTTGTTTGCTGCCCAAATTCACTCTAAGGGCGTGTAATTGACCCCTGAAAATCCAGTTATTTTCCGATTTTCTGTTATAACTCGTGAACTGTAATTTAAGTTGTTTACCAAATGATAGGTCTAATTAAAAGAAGTAACTATTGTCTCGAAACTTTTTTTCTATCTCTTACATATCGTGAGTTATAACACAAAATCGGAAAATAGCCGAATATTCGGGGGTTAATTTCACCCCCTCCGAGTGAATTTGGGCAGCAAACAAAAATTGCGTTGTAATCAGGAGGAAATCCCCTACATATTCACAAAGTTTCAGAATTTTTTTAAATGTCGGGTTCGGGATCTTCCCTTGTAAGCTATAAACCTAACTCCTGTCAACACTTTGTTGATGGCAGAATATCATGAAGAGACGAAAATAACTGAATGACCTACTGTTTTTAACCCCACATGATCCGTCAACTAAATACAATTATTTTTAGAACTCGTGCATATAAATACAGTGAGAAAATAAAGAAATAAATCTTTGTAATTAGATCAACTATCGAGCCTACATTTACATGCTTCTTCAACATTAATTTATCAATGTACACGCAGCAACAATGTCTCGAAGAACAGACCCTAAGAGGCTGCTCATTTCCAAACTCTATCTCGTACTCAATAACAAGCAACTTTGCATAAAATATTCATCCCCCCACTTACAGTAATAAAGCATTCCACCCCGAAGCTGCTCGAACGGCGGTAAACTCCGCCCGGCTATCGCGAAGTTCCGCACATTCCTCTGTCACGGTGAATTCAAGCCGTCTTCCTGGTAATCAGTTTTCCATTAAAAGATCCACGGAACGAACCATCGAACGTTACATCGAGCGGAAAGTTACCCTTTCCTCGAGAAGCTCTTAAAAACTTCCATTGAACTACCGATAAAATTCTTCGATTCAACCGACTGGAAGCTCGAGGGAAAATCGATGCCAGCCCCGACGAGATGCGCGTCAAATTAATTTCGTTCCAACGGTTATACCATTGAGGGACACGTTTCGCTGCACGCGCCGAGAAGCAATGGAAACGGAGGCACCGGGGGAGCGTTGCGAGACTTAGAAATTTGCATCCGCGAACGCCGGGCGAATTGCGCGCAGCCCGCCGAGCTTCCTGATACGCTCCGACGTCGCGAGAGCGACACGATCCGATTTAAAATTAAATGTACATCTTCAGGGGACGTTGGAGCGACGCGCCGGTTCGGGTTGGCTCAAAGGAAGCGTCCCTTCCTAACTCTTCTCTCAATTAGTGGAAATAAAAGAGTGGAGACTGAAAGCGTTCCCCTGTCACGTGTACTCGACTGCGAAATTCGCGAAGTGAGACAAGTCTCGGTTTATTTGCTTTTATCTTCGCAGCAGCGTTGATTGCCGTGCCGCCTATGATAGCCTCGATTCGCTGGCCCTTTTTTTAACGCGCCTCACCTTTGTTGATGGTCATTCGATTGTGGGTGTTTGTCGGAGTTTTCAATTAGATGAGGCGCTAAAGGCGTTTAAATAAATCTGCGGCATTATCTACTTAATAAATAATTAATACTGGGAAATGTTTGTGACCCAAGTAAGAAATCTATAGCTCCCCTTTCCTCAGTAGTATTATATAATTCCAAACAGCCGCTCTAAAGCGTTTGAAACTTCATTTTGATGGTTTCCATGAAACCTATCAAGTGTGCAGAGCTGTGGAGCATCCAAACCTATAAATGTTTGCCTCTCAAATTGCATGGGTACTCACCCCTTAACCACACAAAGTCCTTTCAATCATCCTTTACCCAAATCTCCCAAGCCTGTGATCCAAAGTATCGCCGAAAAGTCTAATCAAAACCGCGAATACAGGAAGCCAGAAATTTTATTGTCGAACCCCCGCGTGGGAGGGTGGTACACCCCATTAGGATATCTTTATCTCCAAAAGGGGCCCCATCGACATCACCCATGCATCAAAAGGCACGCATCTAGGCCACCTGGAAACTGGAAGAAATTTATCGACGATATATTTTGCCAGTGAGCAGAATGCGTAAACGGAATGTGGCTGATCGCCGAGGGTTCTTCGCGCTCGTGTCCCGCTAAGACGTTCAACTTGGAATCCCGAGTATAAACCAGCTACGTGTGCCTA
Organism: Andrena cerasifolii; assembly: GCF_050908995.1. Classification (NCBI taxonomy): domain Eukaryota; kingdom Metazoa; phylum Arthropoda; class Insecta; order Hymenoptera; family Andrenidae; genus Andrena; species Andrena cerasifolii. The sequence continues at coordinate 7,641,409 of NC_135124.1, read as the reverse complement.
CGTTCGCTCCTTTAAGGCGCTTTCTCACGGTGTTTTATGAGCGGTCGTGTGTCATTGCTACTGTCATCTGGCCTTTTCCATCCACGATCTTACGTACCGTGTCGCCTGAGCTTTGCAATCGTGTCCTCCTAAGGTCCTCGGCTTACCCGAAGGGTTATGGATCCGCGGAGGACACTTACGTGACCTCGGTGATATCGATCGGTTTAATCCCATACTTTATGCGACACGTGAAATTTACGCGCAGATTTCTATTTTTCGGTAGATTAGTGCATCCCTGCGCTCACACGGAAGAGTACTGGACACTGGCTTCTGAACCTGTGAGCAGAGATGGGCAAAAAATTATTTTAAATAATAATTTGTACACGACATTTTTAATTAAAATAACTTTTTGCCCATCTCTGCTTGCGAGTCAGTTTTTCGCGATGATGGAGAAAATTGATAGAGGAAAATTTGGTATGGGTCATTCCATACGAAGTTGATCGCTTTTCGCATTTGTGGTCTTGGATTTTGATGAAGGAATATGATGTAGTCCGCGTGAAATTTGGAAATGTTTCAGTCATCTTTTTACTGGAATCGAATTTGTTTCAAGAATGCAAACCGTCAGAGTTTGCAATTTTACCTCGCCTTCGTGAAAGTTGTGCGAAAATTGCAAACTTCTTCTTCGGCTTCTATTTTTTAAACAAATTCAAAATCAGCAGAACGATGACTTAAACCCCTCGTGGGATCACATCAACTACACCGTATTTAAATTTCTTCTAAATCCTCCCCATCGAGACTATGCGCTCTTTACACTCATTCAAGAACTACGTAACGAAGTATCAAATTCGGGTGAAACAGTAATCATCGCTTACAATTAGATCTCTTCTCACAAAGATATCTGTAGAAATGTATATGACCGATCTCGCGGCAAAACTCACATCCACTACAAATCCAGATACCCATTCTATATGCAAGACAATCACATTTCTATTGTAACTCGGTAATTTATGAGTCCCACCTTGTGGAGTTCTACCTTAAAAGGAATTTAATTTTTCAGTATATCACTCATGAAATTAAACACAGTTTTTGCAGTTAACCACAATCTTTCCTCTGCCAATTTGCGCATCAACAATCATAATCATTTCATTTAACTCTGCTTTCAATTCTGATATCAAAAACACATTACCAGACACATTTCATATCTCATTACCTAAATCCTATTTATGTTATTTTCTTTTGCTATGTTTACAACGTATTTCCATCCCCTAATAATCAGAATAGATAAATAAAACCCGTATCTCGCAGTTTACCTATAAAACTTATACGTTCGCCCTATCAATTTAAAAGCAACGAGTTACCGAAGTATTTAATAATTCCTCGATCACCAATAATTAATCGGCGAATAAAATCGAGCCAACTGCAGTCACTCCGCGGCTACGTCAGCCGTTTAAAACAGTTATGAAATTGTAGCGGTGGCTCCGTGGAGACCGTCATTTAAGTTTAGAAAACTGTCGAAACATTATTTTCAAACTCGTCGCGAACGTCGACGTGGAGGAGGACGTCGCGCAAAAATTGCAAATTATTGCGGCTTCAAGCGCCCCAGGGGTGCACGGCGCGGAGAAAAATCGAAGAAAAGAGGGCGAAGGCGGGGAAAGAGACGGGCGCGGGGGGAAACAGCCCGGGAAATCCGACTGATTTTATCACCTTTCCGGAAGCTTAAACGGAGCTGATGCGAGAAACGACATTTTCGTTAGCGCGCAAAGTAGAATTGATCTCGTCACCGAGCAGAAACCTGGAAACCTCTTTCTCCCTTTCGTTTCGCCCCGTTTTCTCTCTTCATAACTTCACTGCCAAGGAAGTTCTCGCTACGAGGCGAGATTTAGCCCCGAACCGTGACGAGAATAAAATACTCGAAACTGCGATGTAGAATTTCTATGAAACATTTTAGACCGAATTTGAATATGCGTTTCCATTCGGTTGATAATTATAAATTGTAGTTAACAATTGTTTGAAGGTAACTATGATAGAAAAGGGAAGTTAAATACACGCGAAACAAACGATACTCAGTGGAGCTATACTTAGTGGCGGCCGAAGGAGAGTTAAAAGTTTATTTTTGTGTGTGACTTTTAATAATTCTGATAGGTGCTTAACCTCCCGTTTAAGGATAATATGGGGTAAAAGCCTTTAAATTTATCATTCTTCTCTCGGTTACTACTTAAGATAAATAAATGAAACAAAAGAGGAAAAATTACTACCTACCTGCACGAGGGTAAAGATTTGAAATTTCACGGAATGGTGTTTCAGCTGAGGAACAATGTTGAGCTGAACTCGACAATACTTGTTTTGTACTATACTTTTGGGCAGTTCTATGTATTCTTGGGAGTTATATGAAAAAAAAAAATCCTCCCCGACGGGGAATCGAACCCCGGTCTTCCGCGTGACAGGCGGAGATACTGACCACTATACTATCGAGGATTCTTGTTGTACTACGTATTTTAAATTCAGTTTTCTTTTGCACAATGTTTCACTATTATGTTATTATTAATTCGAATGTTAAATTATTATTAAGTAAATTAGTACTAATTCAAATATTGAATTAAAAATAATTAAAAATGTTGAATTAATTTTATTTCGTAATATTGCATCATTATTAATTAAAAATGTTGAATTATGATTAATTTACCAAAAAAAAAATATAAATATTAATCACAAATGTTACGTGATATTGTATAATCCTAGTAACACATGGAACGAAACACAACCATAATAAACGAAGAGGTATCTAAAGCCTGGAAAGTCGATTCTTACCAATTTATTATTAACGAGATGTGTGTTGAACGAAGGCGTCAAAATTCAATACTATTTACTTTAACAAGTCACTGACTGATTTTCAAAGGTGTTGCACTTTCGGTCGACCAGACTGTTCTGATGAATTTTCGCTCGTGTCGGTGGAAAGTTTTCCGAAGAAAGGGATGGGTAAAAGAAGATGACTGGCGAGGAAAATACCATTCAGGCTGTCGAGAAACTTGTAAAGAGCACAAAGGAGGCAGAAAATAGTGCTCGAATCCGTGTCAGCCTGGTCACCAGATGTGTGGTGACACTGACCAGGCCCAAGTGAATCCCTGGGGCAAGTTTATTGTAAGAGAAGAGGACTGGTAACGGGGAGAAACCGAAATATTCGAAAAGGGAATGTTTCAAACGGTATCGTGATTGTCATTATTATAAAATATAAAATTTTAAGAAAAAACACGTCACGTTACTACACTATCTTACAGTACATTTACGGTCTTGCCTTCTTCTTCATCTTCAACGAAATAAAAAGTTAAATATCTCTGGCATAAAACGTTTGGTATAATAACTTATGCAGAACGTTATTAAGAATAATTGTTGCAATATTAATCAATATCAACCACATTCCTTTCACAATCAAACTCTAAAAGCTTCTGCAAGATTTTCCTGTTGTCATTCCACAACCAAACGAGGAACAAGGAAAGAAAACTAACAATAAGCTAAATTATCAACCAAGACAATCAATTTCGCGTACATCTGACAAACGTACAAATTCGTTTTTCTCACTGAAGCATCAGAGGGAGTAGGGATACTCAGTGCGCGTGTGTAATTGTAATACTAAATGTATGGAGAGTTTATTAATCTAATAATTGATTGAACAGTCAATGCTCGGCTTGGTCTCATTCTGAGAACTCGCGTGCTTAAGTACTTAAGTACGTCTGTTTCGTTTCGCTTTCGAGAACAAACTGAACCTCACCGTCTTTGGTGTAATAGTTCCTCGCCTCGCGACAATGTTTATGCCATCCGACCTCCGGGCATACGCGCCGTCAAAATCTCAGTATATCTGATCTGTGCTGTTATGCATACTTTTCTTATTTTACATGTGTAGATGTTTGTTTACTTCATTTTTAATAATATAACTTCAAAATAATAAAGGAATAAATCTCCTTGCTGCTCTATAATATATATAATTTTGCAAGCATATGTACTTTGATTTTCATTTGTACTTTTGTCTTCTATTTTTATGGGATTCGTTACTTTATTCTCTGTATGCGCAATTCTTGTGCCCCAGGAGACTGCCAGGTATCTACGGTAGAATTATGCAGATAATAGAAGTGATGTATAATTAAATTTAATATAAATACCGACTCGAGAATTATAATACACTTTTTATAAAAAGGAAGCAGAAAAGACGAGGATTTACAAATGAATTTATCCAGCTTATTAAAGAGAAAAATAGTAAAAAGTTCTTAATTTATCAAGCTTAACAAAACAAGACGCGAGACCGTGTAATTGCTGTGTGCTTGAGATAAATAATTTAAAATTATTTTCGTTTAATTCCCGAAGTTTCTCCTCTGCTGGTTTTATATCAAACAGTTGAATAAATTGCTTGAAATTTCCAATTTTAAGTTTAAGTAAATTTAACTCCGGTCAGAATCACGCGTTTTAATCGAAATAAATTCCACAATACATTTTCGCGTACGCCGTGGATATGCATTAAAAATAAGCTTTTTTACAATTAACAAAACGCGCGAATATCCGTTTCGCGTTAGCGCCGTTATTAAACGTCTCGGTCGTCAGAAACTGATCTGCAGGCTAAATAAATAAATTAATGGCTGAACCGTGGACATAAATCGAGAGAATACGATGAATGCTGGAAATACAATCCATTCAACTTCTGTGAAGATTTCTTCGCAATGTGTTTGTGCAATAGCATTATACAATACAAGAATTATATCGTGCCCATCGAACAATATCCTCTATTAAATTCAAAAAGATTAATCCTCTTATTGTTCCACTTTTATTCAGGGCAATAAATGACCACGTTGACACGTTCACTGTTGACCACTCAACCACCCTGTGCTATACATACATAGAATGTTTCTGTATTCGAATTAACTACAGCTTAATAAAGCATTTAAACGCGTGCAGAGATGAATTTAATACAAAGGAGCAGAGAAGAGTTCATATCGCCATTATAGATTTAATATGCAATTTATTAAACCGCCTATAATCTGTTTTAAGGTCCATTTAAATCCCCACGTGCTGGCAAAGAGAATTCTTTTAATACTCCTTCCAAAATTACTCCAAAACCCACAGTATTAAAACTCCAGCTGCATACAATAAACGAATATAAGGTGAATATCCCAATTTCTGATCATTTCGTATTTTTCTTATTATTATATGCGTTACGTATGTTCTATAGTTGCAACAAAATAATTCTAAACTATTTAAACATTCACGCGAGTGTTGCACGAGCTTGAGGCAACGCTATTTTTCATGAGCAGAAATAAGGACATTATATAATATATTTAATTACAAATTACTAATAGTTAACAATCTTGAAATATCTTTCTTAAATAGTTTTTGAATTGCTTGATTTATTATTAAAGAACTAATCAATCACTCTGCAAATTTTCATCACAAACAAATTTTTTACACCTTCCTTATGACGAGTTAAATGAGCAGAAATTGGGACATCCACCTTAGTCACCCTAATATGAATTTGTGTCGAAGAACATCAAATTCCGCTTACACTTTCAACCATAAATTTGGAATCACTTTCCACCATTAACTAAAATCACACCAACAGATTTTCTCCCTATTCCCACTTCACACTTTCATCAACAATTGCAATACATTTTAATACCTTACCACTCGAGTTACTCAAATCTGTACCCGTAAAGAGAAAATCCCTACACCCCTTGCCGTACACAGCGATTCCAAACTTTCCTCCAAACTCGTTGCACACGCCCAATGAAAATCCGCCAACACATTCTCGAGACCCATCGCTTGGCCGCGCTCGAATAGAAGAAGAATTCAATCCAGGACGAAACGACCGCGTTAAAACCCGAGGCAGACCTAATTGCGTCAATATTCAAGCGGCGAGGAAAGTCATGGTCGACCGTGTGGAAGCACAGAAGGGGGAAATTGAAAAATTCCACGCCTCGCAGGCCAGCGTCAATTATACAAAACCGTGGGGGATTGAATTAAGAAGCGTTCCTCTGCTTGGAAGAAGATTTAATTCAATCCGAGGAGGATCGGGGCCCTTATCTTGATGCAGTATAACGTTCGCCGTGTTTCGAAGGTAAGCCGGTTCCGGGGCTTTATCCTTCTTCCCTCGAGTTCGGGTGTGAACTGTTACCATTCTATTACATTTTTTTCCTTCCCACGGGCCTGGGCGGGGGAGCCGCGAGGATCCTGATAAAGCTCCCTTCTTTTTCCTTCGTTTTCCTCCCACTTTTCTTGCCGCTCTTTCCGGCTTTCGTCGCGATTCGCCCGCAACGACGGAGGATCGTTTCTTCAATTTCGTCAGAGACTTTGGACCCTCGGCCGTGAGAGGGGGTGATATTTAATCAACGGCGCCCCGTCTAGGCCCGTATAAATTTCCTAATGGACAGCAGCCCGAGAATGCGAATTCTCTGGGCGATTTCCAGACCGTGCATAAAATCTGCCATTCCCGATCGACGGATATCTCTTTCCTCCGCGGAACGTTCGCTGAACAATTTTGTGCTTTATGAAACATCCCTGCTGCGAGGGGGGGGGGGGGAGGTGACGGTGGCGAGAGCTCGATTCCACCGTGGGGGGAAATTTATTCGCCGCGCTGGAATTCCGTCGTGACCGTTCTACTCGTCGAAATGAATTTTTGAAAATGTTTGCTTCGCCTGCCGATGGTAAACGTAACGGGACGAAGTGGAATCGATTGGGTTTGCGACTGACCACTGCAAGATTTGCAACGAGTATTGACTTTGATTAATGCTGGATATTTTGGAGTTTAGTGGCTGGTCGAATTAAGGCTCTGGGAGGGATTTTGAGGCTGATTAAAGGGGGGTGAGTGAATTGGATTTCCTTTTGGGAGCGTTGATGTGAAGCTAACAGAAGTAGGTATCAGGAGTTAATTGCAAAATTCTTATTCGATTATTTGGAAAATGTGTCCAAGTTCGTGTGATTTGAAAAAATGTTCGCCTCTGGTTTATTATAGCGCTGGTCATTCAGGTGTAAGAAGAAACGCACAGGGGTCTCAGGTTTTGAAGTAATCTGAAATAAATACTCGCACCCATATCATACATTGCAGTGCAATGGAAGAATAACTGTATATGTATTAAGACAGTGTTTCCTAAACTTTTTCGAGTCGCGACCCCCTATTATAATATTCAAATAACTTACGACACTCCTCCTCCCTAACGTAAGGTAAAGAGAACGCATTAAAAACAGATATTTCAGAATATAATTCTAATTTAATAATATTTAATTATCTCAATACATATATCTAAAAAAAATTTAAATTAACCGCGGCGATCCATAGGTTGAGAACCACTGTATTAAGAATATTATTAAAGTCCCAAAGGTGAGCTTAGCACTGCTTACTAATAAAAAAAAACATTGCTAAAATATTTGGAAATTTACCTGCTTCTACAGTCTAATTGATCACAATTTAATTATGAAAATCCAATTCACAGACATCCCCCTGCTATGGAAAATTAATACAGCTTGAGTGTGCAGTCATTAAGGGAGTAGCAGGGTTCTGACGCGGCCCAAATGCGTCGAACAAGACATCACCCTCTGTATGCGAACTAGGGATGATGACGTCTAGCGACAACGAGGGTATCCAGAGGAATGTTTATGAAGTGTATAAAACCGGTGGAAGTGGCCTGACTATGCATAGCGCGATGCGGGGGAGGCAGAGTTATGGGGTTACATTTTCGTTTCACCGACAAATTTTCCCCTAAATCGCGGCTGCCAGTCCCCTGCAGGAATGAATTAATCCTTCAGCCAGCTCCAGGACTCGCCTTCATTTTCTACAAACAAGGAAAAATTCAAGCAGAGAACATCGTTTCGTTAACGGAAATACACCCTTGCAAGTCTATAGGTGCATTGCTCCCTCGTCAGGTAGTTACCTACATAATACATCGTTTCAACGATCTCACTGTGGAAAACTGAGTTTAAAAGATTTGATTTCGACGAAACCTCTGACTGCTAAATTCACCACTGCTTTTCACGGGTCCAGCAGTCGTGTAAATGTAAATGGAATTGAATTTCAGGTAAATTAGAATAACTTACGGACTTTTGCGGTACTGAATGTATAAATGAGGTTGAACTACAGGCAATTTAATATTCTTTTGGAAGGTAATGAACGGAATGGCTGTTTTAATGCATGTGCATTGTTTATTTAGGGTGTTCAGTATTTTACCGATTGTTGTGTCTATTTAATCATACGTTTGCACTGTAAATTCTCGATTTGAAAAATCAGAAAATAGCGGAGTCATTTCAAAGCCACTTCAGACACAGTTATTTAATTTCTCTTTTCCTATCTGACATAATATTTTAGTATTCTTTTAAAAAGGTACTCACGTTGACGCTACACTGGCTTACAAAAATAGTTCCAATTTTTATCGTATCTACGTAACTCTATTCTATTTTCAATGGATTTCTCCAACAAATTTTGGACCAACTTTCGAAATATAAATAGTAGATACAAGTACTTCCAACTACATCACAGGAGTCTCACAATCCCCTCCCTTCATACGAAATACAACCGAATTAAATAAATAATTTAACGCTACTAATATTTTACACTAATTAATAAGTAACAGGTCCTGGAATTCGAGAAATGATCCTGTACCCTACCGAATTCCATGCAGATTTCCCTCTCAATGACAACGTTGATTGGGCACTAATTACTGAGATAATAATTGATATTGAACGTCGAAGCTACCAGGTGGAGGCCAAAAAGTAGTAAATTTGTAATACCGGGCACACTTTGAAAGGTCCTGCAGCTGAGGGAACTATTTATCAAACGGTTTACAGCTTAACGATACGCTAGGCTAGTTCTGTTTTATGCAAATCACTTGCTAGGAAAAGTTCGTTCTTCAACACATACTGGACATACCCTAAGTGTGTTTCCTTTGCACCAGGTGGCTCGTAAATTCTTAGAATGCTTTCCCTATCGCGCCGAAGACATGGGACTTCGATTTTCAATTATGCTGGTAATTAACACGGCCGGAAGGTGTACGATGCAAGAAAGTATTACAGTTTAAGCGATAGCTGCTCAAATCATCGAATGAATTCGGTTGAACCATGTTCGATAAGTGGAACTTCAATCAATTTTAGATTGTCCAAATCGGAATCAAGTGAAATAAAACAAATCCTCAGACCACTTGCTACTACTTAATAACTTGATCGATTGATAGTTATATCACTTATAGCAAAGGATTTAATTATATTCGTTTGCTTAAAAATTGGAAGAATTTATTAGGAAGAAAATATTATATTATTATATATTATATAATAACTGAGCATTTTGTTGATTCACGTCGCAAAATACTGGCCTGTGCAGCATTAATCATTATTTTATATACTAATAATATACACCTCAGCAATTATGTTTTGTAAAAAATCATACCTATGTACCTAAAAGTAGAAATTATAAGCAACGACTTTAAAACGTCAATAATAATTGTATTAGCCGTTATCTCAAAACAAAAGTTTTTGGGTAACGCCACTATTGCGCTGATAGCCTCAAATGTCCATGACTGATCAACTTTCAGGCTGCATAATATATTCTTAGCAAAATACAAAAGTTATTAAAACAAAAGAAGGTACAGCAGCCCAAGATGTTGAACGGTTCAGATAGTAAAACAAATTATTCTCTGCTGGAATGCGTGATCCTTCTTCAATCATGTGGTTAACCAAGCCTCCCCATAAATCTACGTCTGAAGATGCAGCAAACGTGATAATCTCCGGAAGATTTTTGTCATTCAAGCAAAAAGACGAGAGGAAGGGACGCTGGCGAGCAGAAAGGGCAAGTTTTTATCCCTTTCCATTAGGAAAAAGCTCCGCGAACAGGCCATCGAATGGGTGGCGCGCGCCGAGAACATTATGCATTCATGGAGATTATGCGCATTTCGAGCACGTCCCGCGTGGGAAATTGGACCGAGATTGTTCTTATCGTCATAAATCACGTGACTGACACCGCCGAATTTTCTGCCAGTAGCACAACAGGCCGCTGCCACCATCTTCAGTCTTCGTTTTTTATAAATGAATTGGCAAAGCAACTTGCGCGATATAATGGTTTGTAAATGAATTTCAACAACCGTGTGAAAGTTACTTGAAAGTGATATTTTTTACTCACGATTGTTAATTATTGAATATTCAACAGCTGATTCGGTCTCTTGCTTAACTCGATGTTCAATGACTAATACTATAGATTTTTTAAATTTTGAATGAGTTATCGGCTCTAGGGTAAGAGTGGAATACTATAGAAAATGTTTAAATATTGAAAATAATTTCTTGAAAGTTAAATTTTCCTGAAATAATGTTTAAATTATATTACATGTTTCCACTATCGAAATTTTCATTTTTGCAAGAGAGCTGTTATTTTCAGAGCAATAGATGAAATTATGAAGAAGAACAAATAAAGCAATGACATTAAATTATGTACAGAATTTCCCTCTGTAAGAATAATGGAAGGTGCAACAACGTCCTCCAAAAAGTGCCAACATGAAACTCACTATTTTCCTTTAACGAACTTCATTACAAAGCTTTTTATTCGAATCACTAAAAACAACGAGTGTTTCGTTAAAAATGAAGAAGATCAAGGCTGAACGCGAGTACTAAGCGGGAGGAGATAACGTTTCGATCGTAATGACCCGTTCGCGTGCTTCTGATAGCGAAGGTACTTGAAACTCGTTGCTAAAAAAAAAAAGAGGAGGAGCTAAGAAAGAAGCAGAGCGTCAGAGTAATATTAAACAAAAATGAGGAAAGTATCAAGACTCTGATCTATATCGTGTGCAGTTGTTTCTGATGTGCTGAGACGTCAGGAAAAATTAAACTGAAATCGAATTCACAAATATTAAAACTGGCCTCGCTTCAATTTTCCAAACAATCGCACTAAGTAGGTAATCTGGAAAACCCTCAGTTTCATCTAGAATCGTAGCAATCTCCTATCAAGTTTGCTGTTTTTTAAAATAGTTTCCAGAACTAAGATGCTATACAGTTATATTAAAGTAATTAATCAATCAGCCTCAAATATGATTAGAAACTCCAAACACAATTAAAGGTCAGATGTTCCTCTGTAAAGTAGGTACAATCTAGTTTTGATTTATCGAGAATAGTTTTCCATAAAATACGTCATTTTAAATATGATAAACTTGACCCTTTTGACAGTTAATACAGTCACGAAAACTGCATTAATATGTCTCTACAAAATTTACAAACCTTCAAGTTTAAAGCAGAAAAACTGAAGGCAAGCTCCCCAACCTGGAAGTTTACAAAATTATAAAACTTCAGAGATATGTAGAGGATATATAGGTATCTATCTATTCCGCTTTTTCTTGCTGCCCAAATTCACTATAAGGGGGTGAAATTGGCCACTGAAAATTCGGCTATTTTCTGATTTTGTGTTATAACTCGCGAACTAAACGAGGTCGAAAAGAAGTTTTCAGACAAAAGTTACTTCTTTTAATTAAAACTGTCATTTGTCAACTTACAGTTTTTATTCTTATCATACCACATAAAGACGCTGAACTGTACTTAAATATCTAAAGGACTTATAAAACACAAAACATGAAATCCTCATTGACGAAAATTCTAACATCAGAATGTACTGTTATTCAGACACAAAGCAACTCCCTTTCGAGAGGCCCTAAAAACTGAAAAATTTCTTGAAACTCCCCACGGGTTTGTACCCTTCGCTCGTGTATACCGCTAATCCCATTCGAAAATGCCAGAAGTCTCCACAGGTTCGGTGGAAAAAAGAGAGCGGCGCGAGACGTGAAGCGCGAGAGGAAGAGGGAGGCGGGTCACTCGATCAAATTGATCTCGACTTCCACGTCGTTTTCGGAGCTCAGGGGGCCGTTTAAAATTCCCTGGCCCGCAATCGACGAGCCAATAAAAATCAAGAAATCAGCTCGGTAAACAGGAAGCCCGACGGATTCCTCTCAATTCCATTACGGGCCTTCCAGCTCTTTGATGCACAGCAAATATGCCGTGCCGCCGCTTGCTCCGTCTTTTCCACGACCGAAATTCTACCTTTCACCCTCCGGGCGCCCCTCGCGCGGAGAAACGCGCCTTTTAATGCGGGGGACCCTCGAAAGTCTCGTTACCATGTGAGCCTCTCCGCGACCGAGCGACAAAGAGGTCCTTTTTAACAGTGTGTGCCTTTATGAGAGCACACGGGTAGAATGGCGAAGAACGCCGGCTCTCTTGGATGTGTTTCGACGTGCTCGAAAAGAGCAGGCTGGCTAAAGTACACCTGGGAACTAGTTTCTTCTCTCATTTGGAGGCGGCGTACCAGCGACCCAACCCGGGGATCTCATTCGACCCACGAGGGATAATAAACTTTGTCGCGGACTTCGCGTGATACAGAGAAACGTGTCGACATGTACGTGCACTGATACGTATGTTGGAATGCATGAGATAAGTAAAGGTGAATTATGCCCGCGCTGCATTAACACGTCCGCTGCCACGCGATGGCCCTGCGTTTTACGTTCGCTCGTATCGATTTAAATGTGTATTGTCAGAGGTAAGAATATTGCATAGTTCCATGGAGACCTTAAGGGGTTACATACATCTAAAATGGTCGGAACAATCTGTCTCGGCAGAATAATCTCTCTATCTATCCATATTTCTTTCTCTCTTTTTTTTCTTTCTCTTTCTCTCTTTTCACATCAGCCGCAAGAAACCTGGACCATTCTCGAACAGCTGATTGAGTTCCTATTTACTTTTCGCGATCATACGTACAAACTCTTCCACACTTGCTCTCGTGACCGATCCTAGTGCTCGATTGTACAGAGCAGTAGCCTCTCGTATGTCGACAACACTCGCCGAAATTGTTACGTATCTATCGTATCACCTCATTATCAATCTCTGTCTCAAATAAAACGCACTTGTCTCAACATTTTTGAGTTCTCTCTATACACTATCAATTTTTCTAGTAAAGAATTCGCAGAAGCTACAGCACCAAAGGAAGGTCAATTCTATGGCCCCGGAATCGACGATTTATTGTAAATTCAAAAATAAAATTATCTCACTTCAACCTGTGCCGTAAACGATTTTTGATTGACAAAATTACTTATACTTAGGTAAAAAAAAATCATGAAAAGTCCTCCCTTTTCACGATCCTAAGTGTATGTGTTTATTTAATGTTGGAAATGGTTCCACCAGGGCCGCATTTATACCATTCTTACAAAAAAACAGTATTTTTTAATTTCTTCATGTACTTCCCGAGATAATCTTATATAGAACTAAAAAAAGTTTGGTTTTTTGTTCTAGGTCACAAATTGAAGGAGAAATCTTTCCGACCCTCGGAACACTGTTTTTCAAAAGAAGCTTCTTTTGTTAAGTTGTGGCGCCGCTATTTTGTATTTGAAAAACTAAAAAATCTGTAATCACACTTCAAGGTATGTACAATAAAGGCCTTCAAACAGATTTTGTATTCCATTCACTATACTCGCATAAAAAAATCTCAAAATCAGGCTACTCTTCCGGGCTCTACAGTGGCATTGCCCCTTAATCCAATTCATACACATTTTGAAAATCTGACCCCATAGAGAGTGAGGCCTTGTGGCAAATGCGACCCTGGGATCCACCATCCACCATCCTCCCTCAAGCCTTCCACTTTCCACAGATTAAACTGCTCCATTTCATTAAAAGATTCTGCTGCAAATGGAGAAGTAGGAACGCGAAAAGAAGAAAGAAATTTGAGAATTATAGTTGGAATAACTCTGAAAAACTTCAACGATATCATGCTTCCCAAGCCCGCCCCCAGCTCGCCAGCCTCACCTCCCTCATCCAGCAGCTAGGCCAACTTGAAACAACCCACTACTATTTCCCCTCGTCCGTGGTTTAATCAACTGCGCCTCGTGTCCTCAACGAAGCCACCGATACACCCGAAATCTAGTTGGACCCCTAATAACGTATCCCATGACTAGCGCGTTATTCCGGCTCGCGAGCACCGCACGAAGCGCGTCACTTTATTAGCCCACGATTTTGAGAAGAAAAAAAAAGGGCGCAACACGAACTTTTCCCTGCTCCGACCCACCCTCTGGAGAAATGGGGGCAGCGTGGAAGTGCTTGCACGGGATACTTAAGTGCACGAACCAGGTGAAATCTCGGGACAAGGGGTAACGCGGGCCGAGGAGGAAGATTGATGCGGCTGGAACGAAGGAAAAACAACTCGCGTGGGATGCGTTTGTTCGAGGCAACGGGCTGAAGATAAAGGATACGGCTGGAGGAGGGAAAAGTTTCAGGAGTAGGCAAATGGCGCGCAGCGTAAAAGCGGATGTGTATTGTACAGGGTGATCCTGGGGCGGGTCGTCAACCCTTGGAGAATGTAATCTGCTCAGCTCGAAAATGGGGACAGGAGTCTCTGTTAACGGATAGCAGAGACTTGCGTTTTGAGGCTTCGTAAGATTATGAAAATTATTTCCATGTGTGCTGTGTTTGGAATACTTTGAGACTGAAACATTGCAACGCGGGATGCTATTCGGTGTGTGTTTATTTGAATTACATTTGCGGCAAAGTGGTAGAACAGAAGCAAGCTCTAATTGTTACGAATTTGTGGGAGGAAATGTGAAGTATGACGTATTAGTTAGGTGTGCAGATCTTCCAAGAAGGCGAAGATTCTGCGTTGGAGATGATAAAGAGGAAAATGAAACAGAGAAGGAATATACGGATGAATGAAGCCCTGAGAATCAACACCTGCTATTTCTGTTCTTTGTAGTGAATACTAGAGTAGTGCAAATTAATTTACATATCATTTGAAATAAGATTTTACGAAAATGCTCGGTAAATATTAAGTTACAAGTACAGTTACTATTTTGTAGAGTTGGGCAAAATGTATGTAATCTAATTACAAGGTACAAATTACGATAATCAATTACACAGTGACATTTTAATCGTAATTTGTAATTAGATTACATTTCGCCGAACTCTGCTATTTTCCAACGATATCTCCAGATGAATTTGAATAATAATCACGAGAAAACTCTCATTAACCTAAAAGAGGATAAGGAATTTTTTAATAAAAAGAGTAATTCTAATAATTTGGAAAGGAGAGATTTTCACGCCCCTGAATACCAGCACTTTCTGAAAAAGTGAGTAAAATGTGTTGCCCTTAGAGTCGGCCTGTATACCGAGCTACTACCAGAAGGAAAGCTTTTCATGCAGCCCATCCTCTTGGACGAGTGAACGCGGTGCTTTTCGTCATGGCAAGGCTATATCCCCGTAGAATCGAGGAGAGCCACCATGGAAAAGCGTGGAGGACAGGGGGTGTAAAATTGACGTATGGGATACGATGATCGATGGAGGTCTTTGAAATAAACTACGCTACAGTTTGCATGTAGGTATGTATAGGAGAAGCGAACATGAGGTGAGTAATATGCGTGTTCGGGGTCAAGATTGCCTTTTGTTACTATATCTCGACGAATTTCGACATTTTTTTTCTTGTAAGAGGAAAATCAGAAAAAATAGAGATGTATCACAACAAAATCTAAAGTCTTGTACTATATAGTAACAAGTTGCTCATACTGATAAAACACTATAAATTCATGTAGGGTTACTCCACGAAAAATCGATTACCTTTTGCAGTTGATAACAGGAATTTTTATGAAATTGAAATACAATATGATGTAGTACACATGAAATTAGTGGAAGTCTAAGTCATCGTTTTATTGATTTTGGATTTGTTTAAAGAATATAGGTCAATAAGATGGTTTACGAAAGCATAAATCTCCTGTCCTCCCCTTTGTTTCGTGATATTAACCCTCATTCGTCCCTCATTTTTCCAACTGAATTTGTCCCTTGGTGTCAAATTGACAGAATGATAAAAAAAATCAATAAAACGAGAAATAGTGAAATTTGCTAATTCTGTAATTGAAAATAAAATAGATGGAATTTTCTGTACATTCAGGCGTAAGACTGTTCGCATCGTTCGCAAACAATAAAGCAATATCTAGGTATACTTTTTTATATATGACAGAATAACATTTTTTTGTGAGAAAAATGTGTCAAATTGACACAAGGGGCAGATGAGGCTTAAGCACTTAATCCTTAGTCGTTTGAATATTCTATGGACCAAACTTATCTTACACAAATGCCGAATGAAAAGAAACAGTGTCTTATTCCATTTTCATACCATATCCGTAGATTTTTTTCAAGAGGAGGAGGGGCAACTTTGGGATGACGGTAATGAAAAATACAGTAATAAAAAAACAACACTGGCGATGACATCCACGATTCGGATCATGAGACACGCGACTGGAGAGTAGCTCTCTTACTTTTTTTAACTCATTTTGTAGTGTCAATTTAATTAAAATTTAAAAATGCGATTTTTTCTCAACTGCCTCTTTTGATCACATCACATTCCAATGTGAGACGTATCTGCTTCTAACATCTCAATACAGAATTCCCCCGATTCTCTATCCACAGTTTCTACACCTCCCTAACATATCCATAACCCCGTTTTTCCATTAAAACAAAGACCCGTAATTTCATTAAAAACAGTGTTACCCCAAATCTCTCGATCCACTCTTTTCAAGAAAAATCACTACGATCCGACATTGCACCGCGTACTCTACTATGTTCCCCGCAGCATGACTCTCTGGTTAACCTACATTTGCCACAGAATCCCAATAAAATTCTCAAACAATAAATGCAATTGAAAAGAAGAGAGAAAGAAAGAGACCCAGATGCGATCACAGCGAATACCGCAGCGGCAAGAAAGCAGCGTGGACCGCGATCGATGTTTCGCAATTAAGGCCAGCACCGTGATGAGGGGGGGGGGGGGGGGATTGGAAAAACGCGGACGATAATCAGTGGCTGGTATAATCAGCAGTGGTATCAGTGAACCGATACGAAGGATTGCGTGCGCCCTGCGTGTCGTTGCGAAACTTTGATCCCACGGACGCGGACGATGGGGAGAACTGAAGTGCACTCGCGATCGCATTAAAACGCGAGCGCGTGCGACGATTCCCCGGGCGCACGAAACAAAAAGGATAAAAAGGGAGGGAAAAAAAAATAAAGCGCACTTGCAATCCGTCGCTTTTTTTTCCGCGAATTCATAACGCGCGTCCCCTTTCGCAATAATATCACAAACGTATCGCGAGCACGCGGCCCGTTCGAGTCGATGGAAAAATGATTGTTTTACGAGAGGTCGCACACCAGTGCACGGTTCCATAAAATCGCCCCTCCCTCTACTCCTGCGGGCTATGAGAAAAACATTTTCTCGCGATTCTCTGCGGGCGAAACGACGCCGCTGGACGCTTATGGTTGCCAGCCAGCGAGAACACGAATATGCGGCAGGAATATGGGTCTTTAATGACGCGACACGAAGGATACATCGAGCTCGCGATAAATTTTTAGGCGAAGGCGGGTCTTCTTTGCGTTTATAAAACGCGAGGGGTGATGTATGCGCCGAACGAGACGGTGATTTGGGGGACAACAGGAGTTTTACAAGAATCTGCCAGGGTTAATCGGGGTTGTGATAAATTCGAATTCAGCTTGAAATTGGAACAGCAACTGATGAACTGTACATATGTATGTACTTTCTGTACACTTTTTGTACAGCTCTGTTTAATTTTCTGGACTGTTGATTTCGTGGAGGTGATCAGTTTAGCTTCTGGGAGGCTCAAATGAAAGGCCAATGAATGTACCTACTCGATAAAAGAATGAAACAAGTGAAAAATAAATTAGTTTACCTATGCTGTAATATTGACTCTTTCGCTACTTCCTTATTTACTTTCAGAAATAGTTCTGTGTATTCTGGATGATTAAGTTGCAATATTGGTACTTGTTATTTCATCTCTTTCTGTGTTTTCTTTGCTGTTTATGTACTTTAATCTTTATCTTAATGTTGTTTCTTATTTGTCCGTCCTCTACTCGCGTCGTTTCATAATATTAAATCTGGATAAAAAGGTGTGTAAATGAACATGAAGAAACTAACTATAAAATTACCTGCAGTTACGCCTTTTATTACTAATATTTGCAGTTACTGTTATTTAATTTAACAACCGGGTATCGATTTCAAAAACGTCCGAAATATAAACTGTTGCATCTTCAGTTTCAATACAGGTACAGCTTCCTTGTTTAATATAGATACATACAATAGATAAACGATTTTCGTGCTACCTGGCAGCGGTGACTTGATTTAAACGAATGTAGCAGATACACACTTTCGAATTAACACGGCAGAATTATCGCGCCCACTTGGAAATTCCGCTTTCCCGTTTAAAAACTGATGGCTCGATAAAACCAGAATTTAAAAGAAGACGCCCCAGCCAATCGGGGACATTTATCGCGACCGTTTAATCAATTACGTCGCCGGCGTCGCTGGGCACACCTGTACGCGCGAATCGATAACTTTTTCGCCCGCAATCGCTTCATTTCCCCCGTTCGTCGCGCATAAAAACGAACGGCGATCGAGTTTCCAGCGGGGGAGAATTAAATACAAATATGTCGGCGTCACACCGCGCGCTCGCCATTATCCCAGCCCGTAAACATTAATTTTACTCTAACCGCATTATTCGCGGCAGATTTAACTATCAGTCGACAGACGTACCGATTAAACGGGTCCCGCTTGAAATATCGACGGATCCTTTTAGCGTCGGTGCGCCGTCGTTGCATTTTTCATTTTCCAGTCGACCCGCCAACAGCCTGCTCGATAGAGCTTCATTAAAATGTAGTCGCTTGACCGTGCAATTTGTCAACCGTGGATATATCCGATAATTGTTCCGCTGCGTATCGCTAGCAACGAAGTAGACACACGTCCGGCGTTCTTTCCGCTCCGCTGACAAGCCTTTCCTCACGACCCTGCGGCCGTGTATCGATGACAAAAATAAAAACGGGAAAAGGGATAAAAAAATAAAATAAATTATTTGTTGACAGAAACAATCGACCAACGAGACACTATCGCCGACCGATATGATACGGGTGAACGCAATAGTTTTTAAACCCGACGACAACAACGATGGCAGTTAAATTGTGGCGGTACAGATTTATTGCGCGAGGAACTAAAGCGTGATGTCAAAATAAAACGGGGTTTGAGCTTTGGGGTATGCACTGTGCGGTGTGGGAGATGATATTCGAAGCACTACTGAATACGAAATACTGATACTTGAAAATTCTAATACTCCTGCAGAGCATCGTCTATTTAGTAGAATATTTCTTCTACTATTGAAACTTAGCAGGAATATATGGCAAGAAAGTGGTTAGGATTATTGCAATTGAAAATAACTGTGTTGAGAATTTTTTAAGTACTTTTGATATTGAACGAATGGTTTAGGATAGGTGAGATGGTTTGACACGCAAGAGAAATGTTGAGTTGGTAAAAGATTGGCAGTTCGAGTACCTTCAATTAACTGATTAGTTATTTTTTTTTTAAGTGCCATTATTTATATTTTTAAGATAATAAAACAAAAATGTAGAAATAAATAGTTCTGTCAGATATTCTTTGCAAAGAAAGCTAATAATATTATTTTGTATGTTGGTAACAGTTCTCAGTTGGCAACCATTTTGAGCGTTCGCCTTTTGTTTTACCATAATTGAAGTTCGATAGACCGTTAGTAGTAGTAGTAGATGCGTTCTATTCTAAGAGACACGTTTTTGCGTTTTATACGTTTTGTATCAACTTCCTATTATTCTTTGTGTTTTGCTATCGGAATTTAATTAATATCTAAAAGACTGATCTCATAAAGTATTCATTTACATAATTTTTTTTTAAAATAGTTTTGATAAATTTGAAATTTTACAATGTAGCATTGTTATATTATATGATATTCAATAGACAATATACACTTGCTAGTTCGTATTATCCGGGAAAACTGTAATTTATAAAGAAATCTCTCAAGTCCGGTATGGTCTAGTGGCTAGGATACCTGGCTTTCACCCAGGAGGCTCGGGTTCGATTCCCGGTACCGGAAAATTCTCTTTTGCATTTTTTCTCAAAATTTCCCCAAAATTCGTTGCTTACTTAAATCATAAAATGTTTGTTTTTTCAATTTAAACATAATTTCATAAAAAAATACCAAAACGAAAGATGCCAAATGAAATAAAAGAGTGAAGAGCGAACCAAGTGCACCACAAAGATCAGACGGAGAAGTCCTCAAATTTCCTGAGGTATATAAGCGAATCACCTCTCTTCTTTAACGAAAAAAAACTTTTTTCCTATTACGAAAACGATGTCTCCCTCTTCAGTAGTTCGTCGGGAAATACTTCTATTAGGGTTCCCCTCCAAACAAGCTGCGTCGATCGAGAAAAAGTTACTCAATTAGACCCCGCGGACGTCGTTCCAGAACTTTCTTTGTGTTTGACCGAAACTCAAATTCTGCCTCCTTTCACGCCTTCTCGCGAACCGGGCACGTACTCCCAAAGTTTTCGCATGGCGTTACAGCGCGCGCCGCAAAGGCGAACTTCTCGACTCGGTACCCCGGACACGTGCACGTTGGAAAATGAAAGAAAAAAAAAAGAGTATTGCTGTTGGAATGTACAAGCACGCCTAGTATCACTTTTTTATGTTGCAACTAAATGGAAAAAAAGGATTTTGGCCCATGAGGGGATCGAACCCGCGACCTTCGCGTTATTAGCAGGACGCTTTGATTTTTTTTTTACCACATGTGATAAACTCAAATAAAAGATACTTTATGTTCATGCGTTATTCAAAGCTTCGAATAGCGCGAGTTATCTTTATTTCAAACACCGCGGATAAATAAATTTGTTTGAAGTAAATTCATTGCACGGTGGAAGATAATTTTTTTATTCGAACCGTCGAATAAGGTTTTCATCTTTATCCGTAGTTTATTCGGCTTTTATTCGAAGGCTTTTATTCGAGGAGACGCGGAAACCAATCTAAGTACACACGTAGTACAGGTTCATCCCTTAAAGTTGCAACTTACGCGCCCGCGAACAGACGAAAATGGCAACACCACCTCATGGACGCATTCCACTAAGTACAGGCATGCACTGGCCAGGCGTTCGGAGTGCTGCCAGTGACCGCTGGACAGCAGTGATGCCCGAACTTCGAGAATTTTAGGATGGTCTTTTTCAAATTAACGTCGCAAAGAGCTGTGCGGAATTTCCCAACCCAAGTAAGCGAGCCGCGCGCTTGCTTCTTGCTCACTGTCCAGTTTCGTGAAACCCGAGAGTCGACGCGTGCATCGCAACATGTTTCAACGTCTGGAGACACTTTTAACACATGCATGGACATAAAAGAATACGTGGAACCTACTTTGTACTTTTACAAAAAATTATCGAGTACAGTAACGTTTTTTCCCCATTAGAGTCACATACTTCTACCTCTGTCAAATTATATCTGACACCAAGCTAAATGGAAACACTACATTACAAGAAACGAAGCGACGCATTTACGAATTTTCGTAATTTCGACTTTTCTCTCGGACAAAATCGGCCTGCTTTTAATTGCATCATAATTATTGATAATCCAGCGAAATAATAAAAACAAGTTCTCACAAAGCTTGGATGAAATTTACCTTCATTATTCTGGAATACATGACATTTTGTAAGATACAAACTTAGGAGAATACATAGCTCGAAAGTCCGGCGAAGTTGGTTTCGAGGGTGGCGCGATACATCGCCAGTGACCGATAAGAAAGTTTAATAAAAATGTCCCGCCAAATAAGTGCCCAGTTTGCTACCTATCGCGGGACTCCTTTTATTTCCCACCCCCTAACGAACTCGAACGCAGCCCCTCCGTGAAACACCCCTTTATCGCGACCGTCTGTGCTCTTTTTTCCCTCGGTTTGTTCCCATTACACCTTGGAATATATCGCCATCGAGTCAGTCTACGGCCCGCCATAAACTATTAAGTCGTTGCAGGTGTCTAGCACGACTTTATACGACGTCAGCAAACTTTTCGTTCCGCAGTGGCCGGACTGCTACCAGATCGCCAGAGACTCTTAGCTGGACCTGTAGGGCGATATGTATGGGGCTTAAGGTCACTGCTCACAGAGGGGAGCAGAGTTGAAGGACAGAATGGCTATTTGGCCAATTACAGGAGCCGTTTCATACGGACGACCTAGGGTGCAAGTTCACCGGACTGATTTCGTCAGGACGCCGAGCTTTCCCAGATTAACTCTTTTGCTGATTAACTCTTCTGCAGAGAGAAATCGGAAGTATGTCTTAAGGGTGGCAGGACTCTCTGAGTTTCCTGTCTGTGGGATATTTTCGTTCAGCTTAGTTCGTAGCTTTGGAAAAAAAAATTTATTTTCTGTAGGTAGCTGTGTTTGTTTTGTTTAATTCAGTTTTGAAATTTGAACTACGTCAAGCCTGATGAAATCTATATCATACACGTGTCCCTGAATAACGTACAAATGAATGCGCGAAACACGCGGCGATATTAAAATCTGGGAAACAATGAATCCCAATATTTTGTATACTGTTTCAAATAGAGAATAGTGTTTTAGGCTTCAAGGGCAACACTAGATATTATATCCAAGTTTTACTTACGATACGCAGTGAGTATCATTACTCGCCCAGATGGGAGAAGGACAATAAAATGCGGAAAACTTCACCCACCTGGAAAACACAAAAAGAACGTGGCATTTACACCGCTAAAAGCATTGATTTTTCAATTCAGTGTTCGATTTAAAAAACGAAGAATAGCGATGTACATATGAATTATATTAACGTTTACTAATTTTGAGACTTTATAAAGCCTACTGAACATGCAACGTGATAAATTTAATTTAAGATTACACAAATTCAGAACCGCTGCTTCTTTCGTTTAAACTATTTATCAGCCGAATTTATTGAAACTACTATCAACGTATCACAAAATAAACCATGAACACGTGGCTGATATTTATCCCAATTATAAAAACATATTACATTTCCACAGGTATCGGTTCTAATTACAAGCAGCAACATTATTTTTTTAACTGCCCGGTTGTATTAAATATCAAAACTTTTTAACACTCCTCTCCCGTTTTAATCATTCTGTGCTCGATTCAGTGCCCGTGTCCGTCATTGTCAAAGACCGGGGTGAGGGAGCTCCGCGCAGCGGACACGTAACCAGGAATGGGATAATTAACGATGTATCCTTTCTCTCTCTCCTCCTCTGTCGGTCCTCGCAATTCGCATATGGCATGGTCGATCGAGATGGCCAGAGAAAGGCGAGGAGTATCGTGCAGCCAAAGAGTACCTACTCCTCACCGGCCCTCGAACAATCAACGATGGAAGTTTCTACTTGGGTGGCAACTCCTCACCTTTTCCCTGCCCGTCCCGCGTCCTCGCAATCCTCCGCGCGCAGGAGAACGAATTAACAGCGAGGGACCGTGAGACAAATTTTTGTGTCGCGACAACCTTTGCTAATGGACGACTCCGCTTTTTGCTGCTAACTGTGCAAGGATACGCCGCGTAAAATAATTAGAGGATCGCGTTCCTTCACGAACAATTCCAGAGGATCAACCGAACCCTTGCAACGGGGGAAAGTACTAACTAAATGAATATTTGACGTGAGGACAGCTTTGGTGAATCTTTGTACTTGGTGAAAAACGTATAAATTGCATGATAGTTCTTTATAGATCACTTTTTTCAAACATGCATAAGTTATTAGTGTATATTTTTAATTTTAAATTGAATAAGTTTTTTCAAAGTTAATTATGTTAAGTACTAACATTAAGACATATCGATTTTTCTGTGAAGAAATTGAATTTACAAGCAAATTTTAGTCAACTTCTTCTAAAGTGTACTTATGTAAACATGTAAGGGCTGGCCTTCTTTATAAAAGGGCCCGGATGCGAGAAATATTTTCGGGGTTCCAAACAATTTCTCAACGGTGAAAAAGCATAACATCTTTTCCCGAAAAAGGGATAATAATAACAGTGATAAAGAAAATAAAATGAAAATATAAACGCGCTAAACATTAATATATTTAAATAATTGATATTTTGATTGCCATATCTATCATTAATAAGATTAGATTATTATATAACTATATTAGAAATTATATTCCAACTTCGTTTTTGACAGTTCTCGCATACCGTGGCTACCACAACAACAATTTTATTGTGGTGTGCCCGTAGTATTACTCATCCTGTGTTTAGAGCGAGAAATTCAAGTCGGTTTATAAAATTAGATTCTACTTAATCGACTAAAAATTGTTCGTTCTCATTCTCTTCTTTTTTTCTTTTCTATTTTCTTCACTTCTCCTTTTTCTGGGGGCCCTGTACAGCCCGGGGCCCGGGTGCCTTCCCCCCGTTGCGCCCCTCTATAGTATGTAATCCCACACCCCCGCCCAAATAATGGCTTCAATATCGCTTCTACCCTTAACAACAGAAGAGTGAAGCCAAATGTCACTCCAACTTCGAAACAGTTACTCCGAAAAGAAATCTGCTGAGAACTGTGCGACATCCACAAAATCAGGGAATATTCTATATCCGGATCCGCGCCCCATTCACACAGCGACCAGCTCGTTAGCTGGCCGGCTGGAGGTTGCTCGTTTCGCTCGATTTCCTTGGATAATTGATCGAGAATGCGATCGTAAAGCATCGCAATTATTTCCTTAATAAGGAGGCAATAACACTCGTTCGCCGTAATAGGAAAGCAAGGGAGACGGGATAAGAGAAGAGGCTGAGAGGAGTGGGAGGCCGCAAGAAATAATGGCGGAGGTCACGGCGACGAGGACGGATTTCTTTCCTTCAACAATGTTGCCACTGTAATTAAAGTTAAATGCGCGTCAGTCATCTCGATCTTCATTCACTCGCGGCCTGGTGGTATAATGTTGGTAATGGCTCGACGGAGGATTCCTTCCCTTTCGCTTCCCCGCCCAGAAATCAGGTACAAAATATGTCTTCGGCCGAAAATTATAGCCCCAACAATATTAGCAGAGAGAGCTTGAACGATGGTTAAACGAGGCCCGGCGCTGGAAATTATTTACACAACCGCAGGATTGCCTTTGCTTTCCCTTTTCCGTGGATGTTAATACAGGGTGTTCGGTGAAACCTGGTAGAAATCGAGGGAGGCGGTTCCTCGTGAAAAGATGAATGAAAATTTTCTTTTTTTTTGTTATTTGTAGCGATGTCTCCGAGGAAAATGATCTTTAATGTGAAATTAGAATAGTATAGACTAGTAGTGACATTAATATATTTTTTTTAACCCTCAACCGTTCCTCACTTCACGAACTAAATTTGTCCCTCGGTGTCGAATTGACACAGCGGTATAAAATCGATGAAGTGACAAGGTAAACAGTATTTTTCAATAGTTTTGTATTCAAATACTGTGTCTTGCTACTTTAAAAGACTATTGGGAATTAAGTAAGAGAACTAGTGATACTTATTATCATAAAAGCTACACAATGTCGCGAAAATAAATATAGCCACACATAAGAATTAGAAAAGTAAAATCTCTATTTAAAAGTAAAAAGTTAATTCCTAAATTTACTTAAAAGTAGAAATCCATTTAACACGTTCGCGACGGGGCGTCCCACGGGACAGACAAGAATATACCACCGGTGGTACATCCCGTTGCGAACGTGTTAAATACAAAAAGTGAATCTCTAAATCTGTTTAACATGTAGTTAAAAATACACGGAACCAACTTACAAGACCAAAATCGTTTCTCTCAAAAACTATTCGACAAATTTACAAAAAATTATTATACAGTCCTTATTCGTTTTTTCACAAAGAATCGATCCACTGCTGGCTGGTTGTGCCACTTTTTAGCGAGCACTGTGTATAAACGCGGTCGTAATCAGGGGCGAGCAATGCAGAGGGATGCGCAATTTTTGCCAGCCGATTTAATTACTTGCGCGCGATCGTTTCGATATCGGGGGACGCTGAAATTGTACAGTTAATGCAAAAATAACAGGAGGGAAAACGGCTCGGTGAATAAATACACGGTACAATGGTAATTGGACGGATTGAAATATTGCGTTTATCGTTTAATATTTATGAGCTTCGAACTGTGAGCATGGCCAAGTTCATCGACCTGCCAACTGGGTCACTTTGATAACCTTTCGGCGGATAGGCCTCTAACTATTAAACGACCCACGGTTCATGAAAGGGAACGGCTCCAACTTCGCTCGCAATAGTAACCTGGAGCAACTAAGTACGTACTAGACGAGTGAATCGGCGCGCCAAGTAGAACGGCTCTAATTATTTAATGAATTGTGTTCTTTGGCGCACTGATATTAGTGCTTCGAATTAGGCTACAGATGGAGTAGCTGCAAGCATACAGTTCAATATTTCTGTTGCTTTTTGTGAAAATTGTGCGGAGTGAAAAGGTGAAGAAAATAAAAATGATTTATTTTGGAAGGGGGGACGTGATTAGAGAAAGGCCATTCTTCTCGAGATTATTGTTTCAGAGTTTTCAAGATTATTAGGATATTTGGAATGGAAATGCATGTTTCAATGATGTTTAGAATACAGAGAAGTTAAAATTAAGAAGCTGAAAAGTTAAATACCTCGTAAACTATTGAATGGCAACACAAAAGGCCAAGCATGAGTCAAAGTGTTGTTCACCCTTTGCACAGTCCAAAGTATGTCTCTCAGGCACACCAAAATTTAAACCGATGGTACACACTGGTATTATTAAACCTTGTGCAAGTGGAAAAATTCATGATTCGCAGAATCAAATGAATTATTGAATTTACAATTGCTATACTATATTTTCCGCTGTTTCAAAGTACTATCTCTATTGCTTCAATATTTAATAAAACTAATAAAAGATCTCTGTTCGCTTAACGAGCTAGTACATAAATTAAAATTCAAAGTATTAAAATCGATGCTCAGTATTTTACGTGTTCCCCTCTTTAGACCCCCGCAATAATATTAGGCGAGGCACTCGGTGCGAGAGAATGATAACAGTAATCATAATAACATAACCAAATATCTGTCGGCAATGGGTCAAATAATTTCCGCGTTAATTAAGTGGACAGCGCCAGACAG
The DNA here is from genome assembly GCF_050908995.1 of Andrena cerasifolii. NCBI lineage: Eukaryota > Metazoa > Arthropoda > Insecta > Hymenoptera > Andrenidae > Andrena > Andrena cerasifolii. The sequence continues at coordinate 7,614,524 of NC_135124.1, read as the reverse complement.
ACGACGATGAATCCAGCGGTAGCCGCGATATCATTCCAATGATAATAAGACGAGAGAAATTGCTCTTCGCAACGAATTAACGACAAGAAGTGGCGTAATGCCGAGCAGCGCCAAAAGCTGGTCCGTGGATAAAATTTATTATCCAGAATCACCGCCGTGGGCCGAGAAGGGATTAAGGCGGATTCTCAAGGCGTCTCTCTCCACGCCACCGTGCAAAGGGAGGCGTGGTCCCATCTGCGATTCTTTGGGCCTCGTCGCGTGTTCGACGGGCATAACTCAGCGGAAGGAAAGTGTATTACACGCTCCTAAATCTGGCGTTCGAACGGTGCCCTCTTATTAATAATTACACACGACTGGCCGTTATTGTTGCGGTCGCGGCGCTTGCTAATTGTAAATTGTGCCTGTGAGCCGAGTCCGCGCGAGAACGTGCTCCCCCCAGCAAAGAAATTGAATTTCTCCGTCAAATCTTGGGAACCAACAACGTGCCCGCCACGAGCAAAGCATTCTTTTATAAACACTGTTACACCAGATGCGTTCCGCATCTCCGAAATTCAATTTCTGTTAGTGTCTGTAGAAATTGTTTTTACATATTTAAAAAAACAGTTTAAAATTATGTTGTTTTTGAGCAATTGAGCTTCTCACTTTACTCTTCGCTCGAGTAGATTAATTGCATCTGGTCCCCTTTTTTGTAAGTCCTTAATATTTGTTGAAAATAAATATTTTCATCCGCTAATATCTTCAGCATCGCCTTCGAAACAATTCCAATAAATGGATTCAACGTTTCTAAGCATGCCTTGCTTTCTTTTTGTTTTTCTACTGCTAAATACTTTTCGCATTTTCAATTACTTTGTCACGAGTATAAACATGATTGGCTAATTTTTATAATAATAAAACATAAAATATTGCATCATCTGCTTGCCCCGAAGCTCCTTAAAAGCAGAAGAAGCAGCAGCAATTAAACTGGTTAAATATCTCTTAAAACATTTAGTGCCGTGTCAATTTACCGAATTCAATAGCTTCCAGACATGTATTAACCATTCCGACCAAATGAAGCGCAGCAGAATTGCCACGAGACAAAATGGTAACGCTTCGTGCACACAAAGACCGCGAACACGATCAACACCTCGTTCAAGACACCCCCCTACGAGCGTACCTCAAAAAGCCAATTCCCCCGGCTGGTTAGCCAACAATACCGCAAATTGCGATCACGTTGTTCCTCCCTAACCGGGGACTCTCGGTAGACGGGATTTATTGGGCGAAATCATCGCCGGAGGCAGGTGAAATTAAGGTGGATTCACGAGGTGTCCCTCGTCGCGGCTTTCGAAAGGGGCGTACACAGGGCGATAGATTCTTCGTTGTTGCGTGCAATGAGGGTGTAATTCAGAAAAAGTCCGCGTATCACGTGGCCCTAATTCTACCCTCGATTAAGGCTTATTACCGGTAAACACGATCAAAAGTCTCGGATCCAGGGGGCAGGAGAGAGAAACGGCGTTTCGTTGCGTCTCAGGCATTCTCAGGTTCCGCTCCCTTAGGAAGGATCCTTATGGGTGCAATTACACGGGGTAATTATATCCCCCCCCCCCTCCCTCCCTCGGTGGCTCGTCCTTCACGTCCAACCTTGTCTCTTTCTCGCTGGTGCGCGGAGGCTCGTTTGAACGCGCATCGATCGATCCACGGAACGAAACGCTCGTTATTATCTACGGCCTATAAGGAGGTCTCTCGTAAGCAGATACATCCACGGATTGTAATGGGAGTACGGGTAATTATAGTAATTTAGCCGGTGGTACGTGGACACGAACGAAATATCGGCTTACCAACGTTTCGTGACAATTTGTCGTTCGATGGGAGAGTAATCGCTTCGAGTATCGTCAGAATAGTCATCTTCATAAGCTGCCCCGGAAAGTTCTCTTTTTCAACAATTTGAAAAAAGGCCATCGATCCACACCGTGTCGAAGGCCCTCTCGAAATCTATTAAGCACAATTCCTATGCCAGGATAGGTCAGCTGTGAACTTTGACAGGGCGTGGACTGTTGAATCGCGATGTTTGTGTTTACAAGTTAAGGAACTTGTAAAGAGCGCAAAGGAGACAGAGAATAGTGCTCGAATTCCTGTAAGCCTGGTCACCAAATGTGTGGTGACACTGACCGGGCCCAAGTAATCCCTGGGACAAGTTTATTGTAGGAGAAGAGGACTGGAGTCGGTGAGAAACCCAAATATTTAAAAGGGGAATGTTTCTGAAGGTATCGTGATTGTTGTTATTACAAAATATAAGATTTTAAGCAAAAAATCACATCATGTTACTGCACTATTTTACAGTAGATTTACTGTATTGTCTTATTTTTCAGCTTCAACGAAATGAACAGTTAAATATGAATTTAAATTACTTCGAAATCCTTCGTTACTCTAGCATAAAACGTTTGGTATAATAACTTGTGGAGAACATTATTAATAACACTTGTTGCAATATTAATCAATAACTTCTGCATGATTCTCCTATTATCATTCAACGACCGATGAACAAGAAAAGAAAACTAACATTAAACTAAATTATCAACCAAGACAGCCAATTTCGCGCACATCTGACAAACATACAAATTCATTTTTCTCAATGTAGGATCAGAAGGAGTAGGGATACTCAGTGCGCGTGTGTAATTGTAATACTAAACGTATGGAGAGTATATTAATCCAATAATTGATAGAACAGTTATAGTACCCGCAAAAATAGAACGAGGTCGTAAATTAAACATTTTGTTCAATAAGGGAAATTTTTTTTAATACGCCCAAGCGTAACAGGCTAAATATCTCGAAACAAAGAATTATACTCATACACTCATAATCACCGGCGCATATGTCGAGGGTAATTCGTTGCTTCTTTCAAAAATACAGTCACCGACGTACAACACCCCTCTGCGCAATGTATATATATATATATATATGTACGTACATAAATACTTCTTCGATCGTGGCCGACAAGAACCGTATTGCCATTCATTTAGCATTCGCGATACGTACGTTCCATCGACGTCGTGCACGGCTTAGTTAATTGCGCGAATTTATCACGTGGGGGGAGAATTAGAGAGGCGAAGGGACAGCGGAGGGAGAACGACAGACGACGAGTGGGGGATTATTCCACGTACGATTACGCCTGTTTGATATGCCGCGACACTCAAAACTCGTACATCACACTTAATCGCTGAATATGGAACAGTCAGCCCCGACAGCCGCATCCAGCATGCATATTTAGACTGCAATTATGGCCCTTAGCTATTGTCGGCACGCACGCCGCTGCAAATTCCCTAGACGAACCGCACCCCCCCTCCTTTTTTCGAACATCAGAGGATCGTCGAATCGCTGGAAACGATGCACTCTGACCTTTTGCAGAGTGGAGATCTGTTTGTTCGTTGTTACGTCTCGCGAGGGGATGCTGAATGCCAGGAATGTATTTTGTGATAGACATTTTACGTAGGGGTGTAAGCGACGTAAAATGAAAGGGTACGTTTGTGAAACAATGTCCGTGTGGGATTAAAGTGTGAATGTTTGGGAAATTAAATCATTGATGTAATCGGCCATCGGTGACCATTTAGATTGGTCCCTCCATTTAACCAATGTACGAGTTAACACGATAAGTTTCTTGTTTAAGGCTGTAACAGCTAGAATTCTAAATTACTGGATCACTGTATTGTTCTGACGATCGTATCTAAAATAAAAACTTTTGAAGTAAAAAGGCACAAGCTGATGGAAAAGATAGGGTAATATTTTCTCTTTCAGACTGACGTTTCTTCATTTTTATCTGATCGACACTAAGCAGATGTTTTGAAAAACCCATCTCTTTACAAATAGGATTATTCGTATCTCTTTATCCTCAGAATGCTGCAACGAATGTCAAAAGAAATTCAACGATCAGGAAACATCGACGAATTTTTTTAAAAGCACCTATATTTAATTACAATACACGAACCAGACAGGAAAGCAAGAAATAATTCATGATGATATAACTCGATGTTTGCACAAGTGTCAACGCAGTCGAGATGTTACGGCCATTCCACACTTCTGTACCTCGCAACTGATGTCCCAGGTGCCTCCATGTGCAATTTAATTAAAATGCAACTCCATGAAAAAACAAAAAAACTGAATTCAATTTTCTTCGAAACTTCCGAGTCTTTCCCTCGAACTAAATCGTCGACTCGAGTCTTGTATCCCTTCACTAGCCTACCCTGCCCACGGCGCGCTGTTCCACAAGCGCGGACCCGGCTTAACCGTTCGCTTTCAGCCGCACCTCGCGAATCCATCATCGGGAAGGACGCAATAAACGAAAAGAAACCGAGTCTGTCGATGCAGCCCGGGTTTCCAGGTCGGGTGGAAAAAGATGGGGAGAGAGGGGCGGGTAGCTGGATCGAACGGTGGAGAGGTTAACGTCGACGAGCGAGGAGGCAGGAAAGAACGTCTCGTCTCCGTGTCACCGCACCCAATAACACGCGGGTAATCACGATTTAATGGCTCAATAACGTCTGTCGTACCGGCCTGCCACGGACCCCAGAAACAATTTATCGGCCCCGCCAGTCAATAAATTCAGCTTTTGAGTTGTATACGAGCCAGTGCGCGGAGCCGCGAGCGGGCCGCGCGCGCGGCACGCTTAAATCTCAAAGCGGACGCATCGAATTCGAAGCGACGAATCCGAAAATGACGCGTATAAATTACGCGAAAGATAAATATCCGCTTGGACGCGACCTGCCAGCCTGGCCTCGGTCCATCCTTCTTCGGCTCCGCCGCCACGAATTAATGCGCCCGATGGGATACAGTAGGCTTAGGCGGCGGAGACACTGTTTCGAGCATTGTGCCCCGCCTGAGGAAACAGCGACACAGAAGTGAAATAAAAATAGACGTAATTTTTTCCCTTGTTTTTGAGGAACTGAGCGATGGGAATCGGGTTGTTGTTTTGTATTTTCCTGGGGGGGCTTTCATGACATGTGTGAAATTTGTGAAGCTTTGGCAAGGGACTAGTTGTGAGAGTTGCGGGACCATTATACATACTTTAAAGGTGCAAATCCGCGATCAGACAAAAGTATCGTGTCTCACACGAGACAATTATTACATTATTTTTTAATTATTTTGTCATTAGTTTCATGAAATTAGACTCTAATGAGACAAGGTTCGTGATATATTTTCAAAAATCTCATCTCTTGTGACTATTTCCATTATTTACATTTAGTTGTTGCTGAGATCTTTGTCTATGATAGAAAAGCCTCGTGTAAAATCTCATCGTGGATTCGCATCTTTACGATATATACAATATGGGTTGTAATGTGAAGTAAGTGGTTGTAGGGAATGAACTCAAAAGTAATATTAAATGCTTTCAGTTTTCAGAGGTATGCAAATATTGGGTATCGGAGGGGAGGGGGCTTAACCCTTAATTAGTAGCCGAGGAAGTTAGATTTCACGTGAATTTAAACCTCGAAATTGCAAGTGAATATGGTAATGAATAATATGTGTACAATAGCATTTATGAATTAGAGTTTAGACTTTAGTGATTTGAGGCAAATACGACAATAGTAATTATTAGTAGTAGTATTATCGGGACATTTCACTTTGTACAAAGGGACTAGTATAGGTGAATAGTTGCTAAATCGAATGACGAATAAATAATTAATGGTAAATACAGAGAACAAATTTTAAATGAATCTATTTGAACTATTTAGGAACCTAAGTTAACGATAGTGGTCTAACACTTTGCTCGTCATTTCTGTATGGAATTAGGAGTCTTATGATAATTTTACAGAACTTTGTGCCAAGGACTCCTATCTATCGATTCTTGAATTTCTCTGTAAGACTGCATTACGCAATAATATGAGGGAATGAACGAATTGACCGTTCGAACTTGAAGCAGAACAGATGTCTTTCGAAGCAATTCCAAGAAAAGGAACATAATTTACATTCTGCTCTGTTTCGTAGGTCTGCTTCTTAAGACATTTATCCAGTTAGTGCCAGTGTATGGTTTCTTCAGGTTAAATATGTCTGAGGTGTCTGTTCTGTGTCTTACCGAAAAGCTGTTCCAATCTTCGCTTTATTCCTGTACTTACAATATATTAGATATATTAGACAATATATTGGATTATAAACTACGAACATGGTTTCTGTTGACGACGGTGAAATACGATGTTTCTTATAAATTACTCCACTTCTGTTACTCTCATTTAGTGTTAAGGTTGGCAATACCATCGAACGACTAATAATAATTTATCACCATCAGAGAACGCTGATTTTTATGAAACTTTGCAGGTTTACAGAACAGCTAAAAGTGAGGCACGTGTACTTTTACAACTGCAGTAACTTAACACTAAGGTATGAAACTACCCTTCTAAGTTTCACTCCTGTAACATTATCTTGAAAATTCACAGGGACACAAACAAGGTTTTCGGGAAAAAGTTGTATGGTCTCTTACGAAGAATAAAATGATCTACACTTCGAGTGGGTAAGAAAATCAAGAATTGAATAGGTAACTGATGAAGTAGACTTCGAAAGAAATTACATACCATACCCGTCCGCAGAGAACTCTAAGTAGTTCAGACCTAAACACATTGATGATCCGCGCAAATCTCCCGGATTTACCCTACTTATTGATAGACGGCGAAGATTCCTTAATTTAACGCCATCGATCTTGTTATCTAATTCAGACAGCGATGGATCGACAGTCTTACAGGCGTATCGCATATGACAGTGTTAATTCTGATTCACAGGGTATCTCTCTCGTGTCCAACTGTCCGTATCTAGCACCATTTTACGACAGTAATATTGTACCTCGACTAAGTGAACACCTGAGTCGTCCATAAAATTCAAGCCGAATATAAACTGGTGTCATAACTACGGAAATTTCTCGATCGAGAAGGATGAAGGAAATAGGTCTCATTAATGGCAGAGTCATTAATGGCAAAGTGATTAACAGCTGTCACCAGTTTTGACACCGTGGCCTGGAAAAATTAATTTCACGCTTCCATTTTTCATTAGCTTCCCCTTGGCTTTATATAAAGACCGTTAAAAATCACCAACGACATATTTATTGGCCCGTTAGCGTAACTACGAGCCGACAAATATACCAGTCGCTGGCATCGACAGGAAATGTAGGTATTATTCTCTAGCAATCGACAGTCGGAGCGCGCGTATCGATTTGCAATTCGATGTCTTTAATCTTGAATGTGATACGGATTTAATCGAGGTCAATACTGATGCACTCGCGCATAAAAATAGTAAAACCTGAAGCGAAGGAAATTGCAGAATATGTTTCAAGTAGACCCTGACACAATTGACACTTATCTGACATCTAATTTTTAGGTCCTTGTAAATAGCGAGGAAAAACGTCCATATCTGATCATCTATTAAAATCTGGATGACCTTATTATTGTAATTACTGAAAGAAATTAACTTCCTCGCGAAGCAAAAATGCGTATCAATTATCCTTCAATTGATAACTTGAATTAAAATTAGGTGCACTTACCACACGTGCATAGGCCACTTAAATCTACCACTAAAACATCTCACCCATTTAAAGTTCCTTTTGTTCGACAGGGACCCCATGGTACGTACTAAAAGCAGCTTTAATTCTACGCCCCGTATATCGATATCCAATCAAACCCCCCCTGAAAAATAATTCCGAAAATCTCAATCGGATCCCATGCTCGACACAATATTTACTAAAAGAGGATACCGCGTGTCATACAACTTCATATGCGTACAGGGACGGTAAATATAAAAAAGGATTAATGCAGGATTGAAGAGATCCCAGATTCGAAGCTCGATAAAACTGTCATTCCTAGCATGCAGCGATCCACGCGTATTGAAAGCAACGTGCAAACGCAAGCCATCCCGAGGCACGTTACAAAGTCGATTCCCCTTGACAGCCGACGAGTTCGCCGGATTGAAATTATTGACGAATGATTACGCGCGGACATCGCGCTATCAGATTCGGCAAGCTGATCACTCCGTGGACTGAAACTGCGAGGGACGAGACAGCGCGCGGTTTCGCGCAGCTTTCGGTGGCATCGGTTTCCGATTGATGTAAATTCACGGGCCTACGCATGTTTATTTAAGACACTTGCTACATCATCACTGGCGAACGATTAACAGCACATTGCTTGATGGAATAGCTAACGACGAGGCGCAACGTGTAAACGACCACTGGTCACGAAGATAAACATGGAGATGGAACTGATACAGATGTCTTTGATTAAGGAATATCCAAACAGATTTTTCTGTAAAGGGAGCGTGTTGTTAGCACCGCGAATTAAATGTTACACGTATGCATTGCAGATTGAAAGCTGATGCAGTGGCGCAGTCAGGATTTAATCTTGGGGGAGCCGAGATTAAGGGATACAAATATTTTTAATACAAATTCAATAAAATTCATTAGGTGATTATAAAAATTATTTAAAGATTAAAATCCAGTTTTCTTTTCTTTTTACAAAGCCCCTTCTTTGGGGTGTGCCAGAACCCCTTGGCCACCCCCCTGGGTGCGACACAGCAGTGGGAAGATTTATTATGGAAATGAATAACTTCCTTTCTGTTTCTTTGTGCGTTATCATTTCCAAATGATTGTGGTTTCTAAATTTATTTTGCAAAGAGGCATATACAAAATTCGAAATTTCGTACATAGTTTCCTATCATTTATTTGGATAGCAGACCGCAGCTCCATCTTGGAGAACGAAGACCTCGTTGTGCTTCAGAACGCGTTCTGTTTGCTCGAACGAGAAATTAACTCGGACTGCTTCGCGGCTACAGCGCGCAGCGCAATTTGCTTGGTGTAATTTATGAGCTGACAGTACCAACGGGCAACTTGTTCGGCTGACTGTCACATGATTTTTCGATGGTAATTGGTTGACAGAGGCATAAATTTTGATCAGCCTTAAGTTGACTTTGACGTCTTCGTATGTTAAGTCTGATAGCTAAATTTTGCTGTGCAGTCTTGCAAATTACAAAGCGTTTCGACAGCTTTCAAAATTGTCATTCCGTGGAACCTAACTTTTTCAGGTTTCTGGAAGATTCTTTGGAATTTCTGATCGACAGTTCTCGAATTATTAGAAGTTTTATGCATTCTCTGAGAGATGATAAAATTGTTACTTTTATTGTAAAATAAATAGTTCTTGGGGATAGACCGTAGAATTTTAGGTATTCGAATAATTCCAGTTAATCTTTACTTGAACAGCTTCAGGAAAATCTGAATCTTCTAATTAAAATTACTCAAATCCTTGAACTGTTCGAGATTGTACTTGAAGTATCAGAACTGAGCTTAATTGGCCTCAGTTTCACAAGTATTCCAAATAATTCATAAATTCCTGAGAATAATTTGTCGAGAGTAGCCAATACACAGCTTATTTAACATCAAAAGAGAATCTTTACTTTTACTTCTGAAAAATTACTCCAAAATTCTTGGAAATCACTTTACAACGATTAAGAGTATACAGTTAAAAACTAAAACTTAATTTGCTTCAGTGAGTTCGAAGCAACTGTAACATAAGAATCCCATTGTCTGATACTACCCTATAAAAAAAAACAAATAATTCCGAGGGCGCTGAGGCTTTAGAGACCTTCATTTGCGCGGCAACAAGACTCAGCCGCAGAAGGAGAAGATACAGATCCAGCAGAGGGAAAGAATCGCGGGTCTCGGGATAAATTACTGTCTTAGCAATATCGTGGCACCGCTTTAGCGATGGGTAATGGTGAGTTATGCGTCGTTTATGTCCCGTAAAGTTCCGTAGAACGCACGAAGGCATTTGTCGCGTCGTGATGCTGGCACGCGGCGGCCCGTTTCATTTGCCGACGATAAAACTGCCCTTAGGCTCGCTAAGCATTATCATGATCCCCGTTTTCAGTAATTTACTGGTGTTTCACGCTGTGTCTACGTGCGCGCGCGCAAAAAGCACGCTCGTCTCAGATGGCGCGGGAACTTTGTGGTTACAGCGGCTACAGAACCTTTGATTAACCATAGTAGGACTTTTAGAATCATCATTGACCTAACACATTTTCAGATTATTTATAAGGATCATATTTTAGATGATTTCTGGAGTCTCGTAGTTGACTGTAAGTGTATCGGTGGTTGCTACAAATGTTGTAAGAGATTCATTAGTAGATTTTGGATGTTTAGAAACGTATGTCTTTTAGAAAATGTGAAAAAAAATAATTTTTCTGATTTTTTACAGTGGTCTTCCTCCTTAACACTCGAAAATAGGAAAATTATTAATTTTCATGCTTTATTTTATTTCTGCAAATAAGTCGTTGAAACTTTTAATGGAAATAATGTCGTTGCAATTACAACTGCTCAGAATGTTTTCCATCATATGATCATATAATCATTTTTAGGAGAAAAAGGAACCCGGGGACATGAATATTTTTCCAAATTTCTTTTACAGTTGTGTTTGGTTAATCTAAAGACAATTATCCCGCACCCAAGCCAACTAAAAATTCGAATTTAAATTTTCACCTATATAATATGATTATATAATAATTTTGAGGAGAAAAAGGAACCTGGGGACATGAATACTTTTCCAAATTTCTTTTACAGTTGTGTTTGGTTAATCTAAAGACAACTACCCCGCACCCAAGCCAACTAAAAATTCAAATTTAAATTTTCACCTATATAATATGATTATATAATAATTTTGAGGAGAAAAAGGAACCTGGGGACATGAATACTTTTCCAAATTTCTTTTACAGTTGTGTTTGGTTAATCTAAAGACAACTACCCCGCACCCAAGCCAACTAAAAATTCAAATTTAAATTTTCACCTATATAATATGATTATATAATAATTTTGAGGAGAAAAAGGAACCTGGGGACGTGAATATTTTTCCAAATTTCTTTTACAGTTGTGTTTGGTTAATCTAAAGACAACTACCCCGCACCCAAGCCAACTAAAAATTCAAATTTAAATTTTCACCTATATAATATGATTATATAATAATTTTTAGGAGAAAAAGGAACCTGGGGACATGAATATTCTTCCAAAAATTTTTTACAGTTGTGTTTGATTAATCTAAAGACAACTATCCCGCACCCAGCCCAACTAAAAATTCAAATTTAAATTTTCGCCTATATAGTATCGCTTCCACCCTACTGTATACGCTCCGACCATACCCTAAATACAAATCTCGTTTGTTCTTGGGGTCAGGCGTCGAGGCAGCTGTCCTTCCTGGACGAATTTTATGCCAGCATAAACGGAGTCACAGTGATTGTGGGCGTTCGCCATCGAGAAGCAACGCGACGAACCGTCGTCGACGACACTGTTCACGAAGAATCGACGAACGATGATTTACGGCGCGCGTGAATTCCGCCTCGCGTGCCTCCGCGTGCACGTGCAGCCTCTTCGTCTCGGATCGCCAGTCGTTTCGGTTGTTCGCATACCGCGACCAAAGTATGTAGATTTATCTGCGCGTTGATGCTGTAACGCAGCGATGGTACGGAACGAATCGATCGTCGGGAACGACCGGACAAGATCCGATAAGGAGGACTTCTGCGGCAGTATCGCGAGTTCGCCACGCGGCTCGCTTCGAGTCGAATAGTTTTTGGGGCAGCTGCTTGCTTTGATCACTGAGCGAAGAAACGCGCGTCGCTAGCATTTTATTCGGCCAGGAATGGAGATGGTATCCACAAGTATTTTTAAGTGGATGGAATGTTTCGTGCTTTTGTGAAATGTTTTGTTCGTTATCTGTCATCAGGCCACTGCTCTTGGGTATAGTTGGGTATCTACAGCCGCAAGCGGAGGCGAAATTGCTGCATCAGTGGTATAATAGTTACAGTACCTAATAAAATACAAGCACTTGTACTTACAACTGCTTGGGTTTATCGTAGTTTATCGAAATGAATTTTAAATTTAATTTCGAAGCTTTGGAAGAAGATCAACGCACGAGCATATTATTCAAAAGCCTCAAGATTTTAATTAATATTCAGGATAATAACGCTTCATTCCAATAAGCTTGAAAAATACGTTAATTAACGATGCGCGGTGCTATAGGATTATCTGAATAATTTAGAAATTGTACGAGTGATTATGGAAATAATAACAGTGGACGAGACCATGCCACTGTGGAACTCAAACGAAATCAATACAGTAAATTTAATTCCTGGATTCTCGAGCAATTGAATAATTGACAAACGCCAGTTACGATTTGTTATAATAGAAATTTCAATTCTGTTTTCGTAGAGTTCATGAAACTGCGAAATATCACAGACATGTTTCTCAATGCTGGATAATTATTATTTTGTTTGCTCCACCGTGAAATCTCTGCTCTGACGAGTCTTTTTATACGAATTTGCACGACAATAAAACACTTCGCTTTCACGATTACGATTTAACGCGCTTTGCTCTTTGATCGAAATTCTGCTTAGTACCATGCAGATTACTGTTTGCGCGCCAAGTAATTGAATTAGGAAATATGGAGTCAGTACAATGTGCACTTTCATAATAATTACGTAGTACGTTCGAAATAATTAGAAACGTTAATCATTAACGTTATTTAAGAATGATTTGAGGTTGCAAATACCCTCGTCAATGAAATAGAAGCAGAAACTGAGTTTCCAGTTAAAACAGTGCTTAATTTTTTCTTCAATAATTAGGATATTAGGGGAGTGAAAATGATGACTTCCTTACTAGCGAAAAAGAAAACAAGGCGTAATGTAAAACGAGTGACAGTATTAGGTTGGCTGGAAGTAATTGGGGTGTCAGTATTAGGTTAGCTGGCAGTAATTGGGGTGTCAGTAATTGAGTCAACACACATTTTAAGGGTGTCAGTAATTGAGTCAAATACATTTTAAGGGTGTCAGTAATGGATCCCGAAATAATTTTTTGAAATTGCTGATTTTATACATAAAAATCGAAGTTTTAAGGTTCAGCAATTTTTTTCATCAAGTAAACATATTAAACAATAATAAATACCAAGGACAACAATGTACATTTAGTCTATAAGTACAAAACTATAAGTTAATGTCAGGTTCAACGCTTAAACTGTCAGTAATTAGATCCTCTGCCCTATTTTAATAAAAAACTCAAGGACTTTTACAGTGACATAATGATTGGTCTCAAGAAAATGTGCAGAAATTATGGAACGAAAGGGTAATTAAATTTTATCATAAAATTAAAAGATAGGCCCGCATAAAAATTGCCAAGACTTTATGAGGCGACCCAACACTAATTACAAATATATGTAATCGTGTTTCGCTTCAGAATTTTACAACGCTTGACTTTAGTTTACCTGGGAACTCGGCCGCGATAAATAACGTAATTTAGCAAAAGCTTCATTTGCTCGTGCACACTAACGGTCACTCCACGCGCACAATCGCGCGCCCGTGGTGTCGCGAGGGCAGAGCAATTTCAAAATCCTGATTTGATGCCACCAGCCAGGTTTACCTTTGATTATCGGGCCCGATCTCGCGACCAACAACAAGCCAACACCGCAATCGCCATGAATCGCGTTCAACGTCGAAATTTCGATCCGCGCCCCCCCCCCCCCCCCCCCCGCCACCAGAAGCGTTTACATTTCACTCCGTTGCCAGCACTCGCGCGCGTGCTTCCACTGTCCACTTCCATCCTTGAATCTTTCATTCACCGCCACCCAACGAAGTTTACATTTTCCGCGACGAACGCGCCCGCCAAGGGCCACTACTGCCCGCGGGGCTGCGCGCGTTGTAATTGAGTTGTAAATTTGTTATCCCTGGGAGGCGTGTGAATTTTTCACGGCCGTCGCAGCGAACCGCGGGCCCGCGACAAAGACTATCGGAGAAAGGCTTTCGAACGAGGTCCCTTCTTTGATTTTTATAAAATTATTGGACGAGGGGTGTTGTGACTTGTTCTGCCATATTCCTTCGCGGGGCATTCAATGAGGGCGTGCGAAAAATGACTTGTTGGGAAATATGGGGCAAAATATTCTCCAGCTGGTAGTCGAGTGAGGCGGAGAATTGAAATTCATATGTGAATACTATATTTCACTCAGAGTTACCTGTATCATTCGTCCAATCGAGGGAAGAATTTAATAGTGTTCCATTTGAATGGGCAGCAGGTAGATAGGGAAGCTTCACTCACCTGGAACATAAAAGGAAGCGTGTTATTCGCGTGCAGATTCTTAAATTCAAGGTTTCATTTCAATCAAAATATCGATACACAAATTCCGCATTCAACGACAAGTTGACAGATGTGTGAGGCAGAAGTAATTCAGGGAAGGAATTATGAAACATTTGACGCGCAAGTCTAAAGCAGGCAAATCTTTCAATTAAAAGTTCCTCAGAAATGTATTAAGTAATTTAAACTTAGATGCAAGCAATTTTAACTTATGCTCCGCAGTAAGTTTGTCAAATTACAAAAGCACAGTTACAAAGTTGTTAAAGGAGTTCGTAATTAAATGAATAGGACAATCTCGGACGTGTATTTTTTCAGCAGAACGTTAGCGATATCAGGATCGAACAGTCATCTTTTCAATGCGATTTTCAACTGCTTTACTCGGTCTAGTACTTTTGGAGCATCGAAACCTTAAGGGGTTACGTACGTTCCTGAACTTCAAAAAATAGAATTTTTTTCATTGAAATTAAATGTTTATAGATAGTGTGGAGGATTTTGGGCCGAAAGAATCAAAGCGATATCTTAATAATTAACGAAAATATTTGTCATAATGTGAGAGCGTGCGCGGAAATCTTGAATTTCACTCAGTTTAAATTGCCATTGAACCCATGTACGATTGATTGAGCAACGAAGATCTGCTGTCGAAATGTGTGGGAGGCTTTACACAAAACACCAATGAGAGCTTTAACTCAAAAAGTTGGAAAGTAGCTCCAAAAGCCACACTCGGAAGTCGATTAATCTTGCAGATAGCAACCGACATTGCTACAAGCACATTTGACGATGGTGCAGCCGTATATATGCAAATTTTACGCTTATTGGAATGTAAAATAGGCATCAATTTGCACAGTTATTGCAAAAAAGAGGACGCCAGCAGCCTGAAACATGCGAGAATCGCAGCGGCACAAGCTACAAAAGAGGCTCCTACGGCTCGCAGATTGAGCAGAAATTCAAACAATGAGAAAAAGGAGGGTGCACAGTATGCTGCTGGAATGGGAGACTAAGTGTAAGTTGCAAAGAAATTTCTTTTCAATACTTTCTGTCCTTCTTAACTTTAAACGCGTTTTTCTCGAAATCACATTTTTCTAACTTGCCAGCATGATAACTTCGACAATTTACAACCTTTTATTCACGAACTTTGCGTTAATTTATGCAGAATGACATTCTCTAAGCTCCATGGGGCTATCTTTTTTAAATTTTAATTTTTAATATTTTTTTTACCATTTAAAGATCGAAATTGTAGACGAAAAATCGACTGCTTTTTTCCAAATGACATAATTTTTTTTATTTTCTAAAAATTCAAAAATTTGACCCCATGACCCTTAGAGAGTGTCATTCTGCATAGATTAACGCAAAGTTCATGAAAAAAGCTTGTAAATTGTCGAAGTTATCATGCTGATAAGGAGGCCCCTGCTTGGTGCAGAGGTCGATGCAACCGTAGAAAACGAACGGGAATATATGACAAAAGTGTGTCAAATAAATTTTGTTATATGAATGTAGGCCCCAGGAACAAGATACAATTATAAAAATTTCGATTTATTTCACACCTCTCGAGAAAAAAAATCCCAAACGTGATCAATTATTAGGCGCCGAGAACGTACGTATCCCTTTGAAACAAGGACTTTTTACGCCTCCTCTTTCGTTTCGTCTTGGTCGCTATTTCAGCTTCGAAGACCTTCCCGTTTATGCGAACCCTTACTGGCCCCGTGGTAGTAAAGTGAGTCATGACCGTGAATCATCGGGATGGCTCTGTGTTCATCGCGACCCTCGCTGACCGCGAAATATGAGGAGGAGCGTTTTTACGGAGCCGAAGAACGAGATCGCGAACGATGCAGCCGATACTCAAAACTGCGGGATCCTCGGATTTTTCAAATATTTCAGCATAAGAATTCCTTCGGGTCGACAATCGTTCTGACATATCTTTGGAGAGTGCGAATTCCCGATTCTGTCAAAAATTCTGAACTATTTTTCCATGCACACTGGAATATTGGTTTAATTGAAAACATTTTGTGGAATACTGACTTCATTTGAGTGGATAGTATTAGTTTGTTTGAAGTCAGATTTATATAAGAATTTCTTTTACTTAGATGCGAGAACGATTTTAAGGGAGTCATTAGACAGATCCCTAGTAGCATTTCTGGTTGGCCCACAGTATCCCCAAGTTGGGAATTAGTTGGCCATCAAAATGCCAACAATAAATGCTATTAGGGATCTATTAGTATTGATTAATTTTTAATGTAACATTTATTATGTAAATCTCTGTTATTTGAATATTCTATCATGAATCTTGTAAAATATCCCTCCTACTATTGCGATTTCTTTCATAATCGCCAAAATTAATTGTGATAAATTTACTTTTATTCAGAAGTACATCATGTACATACGTATATTTGAGGAAAAGTCGTGAAGTTTAAAGGCGATTCAATTACGTTGCATATAGGAAATTCTAATCGAAATTTTAAAAACGGTCATTTCACCGATCGTGGTAGGAACAGTGTTAATATAAGCCAAGCGGCATTTTATCCAGAAAAGATAGCACTTTCGGAAAATGCAATAAAAAATATCGACTTTTCATCTAGTCCCCTTAATGCGATACCGACAATGTACGTGTCCAGAAATAGGTAAAAGTGCAGCACAATTGTTGACAACATCCAAATTACTTACTCTTGGTAATAAAAAAGACCAGTTCACACGAGATACTTTTTTAGCACAGTAGCTACATGTAAACGTCAGATGTTAGCAGCCAGAAAGATATAGATCACGTAAACATTAAAAATATCATCATGTCTGACAATTTACCAAAAATATCTAAGACTGTATGAGAGGCATGAGTGTTCCGTTTCCAATATTTATCAATAATTCTTAAAAAAAAAAGCAGCCACAACTTGCATTGCCCAGGTAAGATGCCTTTGTCAAAACATTTTAATTATAAATCTATCTCAGTTGAGATTTTTTTTTAAAATACTACGACACGTGGCATAATACCACGTGATCGATTTTCTCATGCTCGTGGCCGATACGCGCTGGTCTCGGATCCCCGAGTAATTTCAGCCACCGATTTTCCCATGTTCCTTTCAGCCGCGTCTCCCGCGGCGTCCGCTTCGAAAACGCTCTGCCTCGCAGCGTTTAATGACCGATCGGTGGTCCCGGGCCACCGTGACCGATCACACGTAAAATATTGTCGCCAATAAAGGCACTGGTTATTATTTATGGCGGTCAGGCGAATCCGCAGGGCACAAGCTGCGCGACACCGCGGCTAATGTCACACTGTGTCGCGCGACAGAATTAAAATACCCGCGTGCAGCGTGCATAATCGCTCTTTTTTTCTGGCGCAGGTGATCTTCTCCGATCACAGAATTCGTTTTACGCTGCTTCAGCAGGGTGCGATCCCTTTAACGGGCTTAATACAGTAAATAAAACAAATTCGTGGAAACTACAAAGCGATTTGAATACCCCACTTTTAAGCAATTTGTCTTTGATAATTATTTTGAAATTTTTAAGACAGTGTGGAGCGGAGGAAACTGTGTTATTTGAAATTTGAAAGTGCCGGAGGTTTTCCCTCCCATTTTTCTTTAATGACTAATCAAAATTTTGGGAGTGATTTAAGTGGAAGGGACAATCTTAAGCCTGTAAAGGCAGCTTGAGCTCTCGTCAAGACGAAGTGAATGTTATAGGTAATTTTTATCCTGAAAATCAAATGCAGCTTTTAATTTTGAAACACCAAAATTTGTTGGTAAAGCTGACCACGTTCATCGTTCCATTTTAAAATCCTTAAGGATCAACGAAAGTAATTATTACTTCCTAATTTTTTTCACAGGAACAGATTAATAAAACTCGACGTGGAGAAAAACTCGGGTACTTTGCAATACCTTTCAATTATTACCTGATTCGCTGCAGTGCATTGGACTTTAAATTTGCGTCTACCGAAAATTACGAGGTACGGACTTGGTTCAGCTTCACCAAGAAGCCGACGAAATACGTTTCGCCGAGTTGCGTCGTCCATCTCGCAAGGTAATTATCGCAAGCGCCGCGAGCAGGGGCTAGAAGTCGGCACAGCCGCGAAAGCGACGTTTGAAGGATCGCGTTTGCTCCCCGAAGCCTTCAATCTCGAGGCCCGTAAAAAGGCAGCGTGTGCCTGTCGCGCTAGAACGTGCCCGCGCCACGAGAGACGCTTGGAAACGTGACGTCGTCGTTCGGAGGATGCTGACGACCCGCGTCCCCGAAGGTCCTGCAGCGAGGGGCTCGAATAAATCCACGAAGGAGGTCCGCTCGGTGGTTTACCGCGGCCGAGAATTTATGAAGTCGATCCTTTAGGCGTGTGCCTTCCGTCTGGGAATTTGTCAGGGACGATCGAAACGGAGGGGGGGCAGGGAGGGTTGAGGGAGAAAAAAAGGGCGGGGGGAAAAAAAAGTGGAAGGCGAAAGGACGAGGACGAAGAAAGGTGGGGAATATGGGGAAGAGAAATGGGAGGGAGAGAGACAGAGGGGGGAGAACACGGGGAGGGAAGAAAGGTGAAAAAAGAGCAGTGAGAAGAAGTGAGAAAGATGGGGGTATCGGGGATGGAAGGATTCAGCGTGCGTTTATAAATATCGCCATTGTACGGGCGCCAAGGGCTATATTTTTCATTCCTTATTTGTTGTCGCGACTGCGACTTCGGTTCCTGGCCGAGTATACGCACCGGCTACGATCGTACATTCTCCAACCGCAATTTGCGACCGGTTGGCTTCCAGCGAGAGCCGATGGCACCGAAGGTTGACCTCTCAAACGATCCCACGGCACCGCGAACCTTGTTTCGAGACCGTGGTATACACGCGTCCCGCGTCCCGTGATTGGAAATGACGAAACGCGGTCAGCTGGTGGGTGAATTAACCCCTGAGTGGACGACCACCATCCTCTATTATCGTCTTTCATATTCGCGCGGCCTAGGCTACAAGAATCTTTAACGTGTAGTATGCCACGTGGATTATGAATAAGTTGCAATACGTGGGGAGGTAAAAATGGTGGCATGTAACGATGAATGTAACGCTAGATACTGTCACTTTTCTGTAATTGCTAAGTGCTAAGAGTATTTGTATACCAATGTAGGCATTAAGAAGTGAAGTAATTGAACGATAAAATTTGATAACATATCAAACTTTCAGGTCCTTCAGTAAAGCTTATTTCTCAGATTACTATAAGAGTGTTTCGTCACTCTGCATTTCACAATCTCTTTCTCATAAGTACAGATACTTAAGGGGACCGTCCGGTCAAAACGCTCGAAAAATAGGTGATCTTTAGGATTTTTTTTCCAGAAAAGTATACAACTTGCAGTAAAAAAACTTTATGGTATTTCTTTACTCGTTCTTCAAGGATATAAAAACTTTTTCTTCATCTTCCTATATGGTGCGAATTTTACATGGCGCTCAGTGCACTGCTGCAGCAGAAGAGGCGTAAACGGACAGTAGAACTCCACGTAGGATGACAATTTCAGACATGAAATCGAAAAACCAAAGATATTCTTATAGGTTATATCAATCACTATCGCGTCAGCCTTTAAGAAGGCAAATAAAGGAAAATTGCGATGGTTGGTACACGTTTCAACACAAACGTGCGAAAAAGAGGGTAATTCTGCACCTGAAAATGTTAATAACGAAGAGCTTTGACCTCTAAAATTGACGATCAAAAGGTGATTCGATAGTGAATTCAATTACAAAGAAAATGCCATCAAGGTTTTCAGAATCGGTTAATAATTTCTTTTATTATTCAGTCTGCCGTTCGGGAAAATCATGATTCGAGAAAAACGCGTTTAAAGTTTCACTTGAGTGCCAAATGGCCGCGTTTCACCTGCGCATTTGCCGCTACTGAAATGCCTATAACTTCGGGAATTTTACGAATTTCAAAAAATTAAATCAACCTCTTGCCCACCAATAAAAAGCTTAATTTAACACAAAATCCCATTCCAACTTTAGGTAACAGTAGGTACCTACTTTTCACGCGCGTATCAGAAAACACTGTGCACAGGGGCGCCCACATTCGACGCACGTCGAATCGCGAAATCAATTCTCCGCTCGTTCTGCCTAAAATTATCTCGACACATTTATAAAACCCGCCAGTTACCTGCGCGCGAGTAAAAGCGTGGGTGGCAATGCTAACATCCGTCGGTCCGCGTTAAACGAATTTCCCGTGGCGCACGTTCCTCCGTGCACCAATAATAATGGGTACACGAGGCCAATAAATATCGCGCGAAGGGGGAGGGGAGGGCAGCAGCGCGCGACAATAAATCACTTTATTTCAAAACCAGGGAAAATGAAGCGGTCGCGGACAAATGTTCCGCGCGGCGCGCTATCTCCTCGCCGGAATGGCGTGTAAACGAGGACGAATTAATTCGCGGCTCGAATTCAGCCCCCGAAATGTTCGACAAGTCATTTCGACGCTGTTCCGCGAGACCCAATCAATGAGCCTCGTTTTTCATTACTGGGATAAAACAGGTAGATTTCCGAGGAAAGGTCCAAACGATCTCGATTCCCCCGATTGAAAAGTATATCGGCAGGATAAAAGCATCCCCTGTGATGGAACTTCCGTTCAGAGACCAGCTGCATGGAAATCGCAGCGTTAATTTCAAGATTGTGTCACGCTGCTCGTCCAATTCCTCGTTGAAACTGTATGTTTTTTACCGTGACTTCAAAGCGGGATGAAAATATTGTCTTTATTTATTTCAGAAGTTCAAAGAAAACATGCTCCACAACTATTTTTCATGCTACCTTATTGGAAACTTGCTCATGTATAGACTAAGCTCTGAGTGATTTTTTTAAAGCTTTCTTCAGCCTTTCAAATACAATGCGAAGTGTAAATATTTAATTCTGACACACCTTCACTATTTTTCGTAGCTACGATAAAAATAAAATTAAGAGGCCCGTTTGTGTAGGAAATCGTTCTATTTGTCCTTTGGCTCTAAGCCTTCTGAGAACGTTGTTATATTTTCGAAGAAGAAAAGATTTGGGGGTGGGCAAATAAGGGTGTAGTTGGTGCACGTGTAGAAATTTTGTCGAACGTTTGAAATCCGCGATATCGAATTCAAGACACGGTGTAAAGTAATCTTGAAGAAAGGGCTTGTGCAGCTGTCGAGTAAACAGAAACGACACTCCGGCTGCACTTTCCGAAGACCACCTGAAAGCCCCTCGGTGTACATATCCGTGTATATACATGGTTACCGGAAGCCCGCCAAAGGAAACTTCAAGGGAGAATATCTTTATGGTTTCCGACGATGAGCCACGGAATCGATCCTTTCTTTGCGAAAGAAGTCCAAGCTTTCAGCTTCGCGGCAAGCGAAACAACGCAAGAGCGATTCAGCTCATTATACGCCGTCGTCTAATGGAGCGTTCATTTTTTTATTGAAAAAAAAAAACAGGTACAACTGTGGTTTAAGTTTCATATCGTGTTAAGTGCAAGTAGGAGAGAAGAGATGTTCAACTGGCCAGAAAGAGCAGGAAATGATTTCAACGGATGAAGAATGAACCGTATTTAGTGGCATAAATGAAAATAATGCAAGCAATGAGAACTTGCGCGTTGAAAGATTAAAGGATTTGTACGAGGCTTGATTTTCACGCGAAGAATGATTCTTCCTTTATTCTAACGAAGTCTACTACTTATATTGAAATTTTAAAGGGAGTTTGAAGCTTCGACGATCCTCAGGGATGACAATTATTAGAGATATTGAGTTTCTATTCAGAATTTGAAAGTTGAGGTTTGTAAAGAAAATCTAATAAAATTAATTAATTCGTTGAAATACTGTGTACATATTTGGCGTTTCTATATGACGTAGTTTGAGAGGAATGAGAAGTAGTTATTCGAAGAAGATTGTTAATCCAAATGAATTTACCATGAAACGAAGTTTGATCCAAGTTTGATCCAAGGAATACCAACCAAAAGTTATGTCACATAATTTTTTTCTTCTGCTTTTATAACAATTAGAAACAGTCTTTAGCATACTGAACAGTCTCTGGATATTGTTTCAACTCTCCACTACCTAAATTTAGCCGAAATTCAATGTGACAACTAAAACATTACAACAACGAAGATTTCCAAATCGGTGTAAGAAACCATATCAAGGGAACGGGATTGATTATAATTACAAGCAAGTAGAATCTCATAGAACAATAGACCACATTGCAGTCATTCAACCGATCCAATTCAACGGCGAGGAAGGTATTCGAAAAACCACGCCACGATTAAGCAAATCGCAGCGGTAGGAAAGTATCAAGCGATCCAACGATTCCTCGTCACAGACACTTTCCCATCGAGTTGATCGATATTCCACAAGCCCTTCCATCGCCAATCGTCGGGACCAAGTGGGATGTTGGAACAAATTCCCGGGGCGGAAGTGCGCGCGAGCAGCCGCCGTCAGACGGATGCGGGAATATCATTTACATACGGCGTAAGTATGAATGTAACGCATCTACGGTATGGAAAATCGACGAATCTCGTGGAATGGAATGACGCTTTCATAGCGATTCACGGGAGAACGCGTTTGATGAGGACATAGGGAAATAGGGATCCTGAAAGCTGGTAAATATTGACGTTAAACCGAACGGTAATAGCGGTTTCGAAAAGAAAATCTCGTTCCAGCTGGCCGCGTACAAGGAAGCCCCGAGGGAAAAATCGAGAAGCTTTGGCAAGGATGTAGCAAGATGGGAGGAATTTATTGCTTTACACAAGACACCCATACGCCTTCCAATGCTTCTGTCCCTCATGTACTTACATTCTAAAGTCAAACGAAATTCATAATTAAGGCTGTCAGCGCAATAGTGGCGCGACTCACCATTTTGGGTGAAATTGACATTTCAGCCTATACCACTTCTTATACTGCACAATTTTTATTCTATAGTGTCCTGAGCAAACCTTCAAGAATATACACAAAAGTTTTTGCACTAAGCATTTTGTTCAAGCCCACTATAAAAGATTACTTTGAGAATTGTGTAAACACAGTTCTATTTTTTTATTAATTTATTTACTTAATTGTTTAGTCCTCTGATACATACAGGAAATAATAATGTATGGGCACTGAGCAATGATGCGCAGATCAGAGGAATATTTATAGAAGTAATACGTAAATAAAGTAGAAGCAAAAAGCACATAAAGGTACAAAAACCAAATTAAGAAAATAGCTAAATGAGCAGTCGAAGAAATTGAATGAGGGGGTTAAAGCCTCCATTACTTTAAAGGAGGTCCAGGGGTTGAAAATGTGATACATACGACATTGTTCTTCGGTTCGATTCAGTTCAATCACTTTTGGAATTCCTGTAAATTGATTTCGATAAATTCTGTTAAACTGGTGGCATCCTTCGAGCACCACCTATTATTTACAGAATCCGAACGATACTTAGAACTACTCTTTGCAAGGGAAACATACTTAGGAACTCCTACGAGCTTCCACAAACGACTTTCCTGCGTTTCAGAAGAGTGACTGCTTCAAGAATTCAGTCGCAACTCGACAATCGAACACGCGACGTTTGCGAGAAGCTTTGTAGGAATTGCTGTCGCAGGGCAGCCAATTCAGGGTGCGTCTCGATCGAGATGAACTCGCAATCGTCCGAAAGTTCACGCTTACGAGGGTCCCTAAGCATGCAAACGCTTCACGAGCTGTTCCCCTCGTAAACTCTGAACTGTATAAACCGAGCACAAGCGGAACTGCGATTTCGTGTCGCCCTTCCCGAGGGTAAATTATGGAGGAAGGCTTGAGAGACGCGAAGAATCACCGCAAACAACGAGGGAAGGCCATTTAGCGTGCAATAGGGTCCCGATGACATTTGCATCAGAAGTTCCGAGCGTTTCTGATTTATTGATGCACATGGTAGGAGAAGACATCGCTTATTTAACGTGAAACCACTGGATTAAAGTTACTCGTCGTGCTCTTCAGCTATGGATGTTAGAAGCACTCCTGTCGGTTATTAATGAAAGCTGACTTAATAAAATTCGTAACTTTAGCCTGCAAACTGAGGAAGACGAGTTGACCCATCATTAGGAAAGGTTTCTGGTTTGTATAAAACGTGATAACGCTTCGCGAAATCTTAATAATTATATGCCTGCAGGACGAGATAGTGTTACAGTGACTCGCATTAATATTCGGACACAATATACAAGTTCACGAAAAAAAGTTTAAAAATCGACCTTTACTATTTTTTTCGCTACTCCGACCAAATACATTTTTTTTCAAAACGACCAAATACGTCATTTAGCAAACTAATCCTTCTAGCTTCTCGAAAAAACTCAAGTTGTTTGGACCAATTCTAAAAAAGTTATGCGATTTTTAAAAGTGTACGAATATTAATGCGAGTCACTGTATCTCTTATGTTAAATTTGCTACTATCAGAATCAGTTAATTCATTTTTGGTGATTTTTAAGCAGGTATTTTAATACGCATGGAGACATTCTCAGTTGCGAAATGATCGAGTTAAATTAAAGTTTAACAATTCCTCGCACGAACTTCTTAATATGCAAATGAAAAGGATATAAAGAATTGTTTCTGAATTCATGTTAAACAAAACGTGATATTTTCTCATGAGCTTCCTTGAAGGCACTCTGTAAGCGTAACACCTGTTACTGTTGTTAAGTGCCGATCACTTTTTTTTTAAATTTTTCTGCAATTCGATTCTTAAGCCATTGACAATTGATCCAACCACCTAGTGTGTTACGGGGTTTGGAAATTCTCCAATTTATGTAATAACAATCGCCGACCGCATTACCTTTCCAAATTATTCACCTTGAATGTATAAAATCAAACACCCACGCGATAATTGATCTAACCACCTAGTGAGTTACGGGATTTCCCCTCGATCAATTATTCTCCATCAATTTTTGTCTATCGTCTGACGTTCGCGGCAACCTGCGTTGTATGCTCTACGGTAAAATCCAGTTTAGCAAGAAATTGTAACCTTCGATACCGATCCAAATATTGTAAAATTCTAACACCGCAATTGAACCTTTATATTGTTTATCGTAACATAAACCCATGTAAATTCCCCATTATTTTTTGGTACCACCTTTCGCTTTTCCTTCTGCTTATTTTTATAATACATGGTAAATTTTATATAAATCCGTCTCACTTTGTTGCGAACCAGTCTCTCCGAAGTACCACATCCTCATTGGGCAACCTGTATAGGTTGCTGACAAAAGCCGTGCCCAAAAACAATCCTGATTTTTGCTTAATAACTCTGATTATGTCAAAATTACAACAATCCCTTTTAATTCGTTAAGCTTTGCGTGAGAAAATTAGACTGAACCGCTTGGTCGATTAGAAATTAACGCCTTCACGTAATACTGTTACGTTGCTTATGGGAAACTATTTAAGTGCAGACGCTCGTGGTCTTCCAAGTGCTACCAGATGCACAAGGTTCGGGTTACCAATTTGGTTCAAATTTTGCAGCTATGTAATGTATACTATGTATAATAATCTAATAAACGTTTAGGATGCACTACTTAAAATATCCAGAAACAATTAAGTGGAAAATTCTGCATCTGACTCTGTACACGTACAGATCTATGCGCAAAAACCAAAGTGATATAAACAACTAATGAAAGGAGTTTACGCGTCAACATATATTACTTATTTGAGTAATACCAAATTCAGAATTACCCCTTATAATTTACAGTGGTAGAAACCTAGTTTAATATATTTTTAGTTAGTACCATCTACCAAAGAAAGGCTCAAAGAAATTTTGCTAACAGAATGGAACAAGTTAAGCCCGAATTTCATAGAAAATTACTTGAACCTTTGCATAATAGATTAAAGCTTCTATAAAATCGCAGGAGTATTAGAAGAATTTTCACTTACTGAAATTACGTTGGTACAAATTAAATATTGAATTAGAGCGAATATTTTTGCACAATCTTTGCTACTTCCATGGATAATAATAGGTACATTTTTTTAAATAAACTGTGTACAATTTCTCAATTGAATGTACCCAAAACAAAAGTATATTAATCAAGGTTTATATGTACTAATGCGAATTAGAATTGCGAACTCTTTGAAGTCGAATTAACACGTAAAATCTGTTACATAGGGTGGCCTACTTTTATAATTAACTATATACCTAGAATCATTATATAAATTAATGCTGAACATGCTGCCAGTGCAACTCAAATACCCATTGCCCCTTACAAGAACCTATCTAAACCATAAAAATCCCCAAACTTCGAACTCGATTTTCCAAAAAATGTCACAATATATTTTGCAGTTAAAGCATCTACAACATTTTCCCACACTGAACTCAACACTTTCCCACTCAACTCCACGTACAATTTAAATACGCGAAATCAGTGAGCCAAACTTTTTGCGCTACCCCGACAAGTGAGCGGCCTCGACACATGTACCCAAGCAGTACACGCGAAAGCTCGAGCCGCACGCATAGAAACATTGCCGAGGTAATCCAAGCTTCCTACGTTGAAACGTCTACATAGGTCCCTATCTCTTACACATCGCGGACACGCGGCCGAACACGTGGAAACATTTCACACGGGATGCCGGGTCGTTGAAGGGTTAACGAGACACGGTTCATCGATCCCGAATCTCAATGTACCCCCAGCCCGTCACGAGTTTCCCGTACTCTCGGGACTGGCCAGCAGCGGTTTTAAGATCCACGACACGAATAACGTCCGACACGTGACTACCGTGGCTTCATCGTTCACCGTCGCCCAGCCACGAACGGACACACGCCAGGGCAGGTTGTTTTTTTATTCGAGCAGGCATCGAGGTATCGCGCCACCGCTATCGGGATGTTCTGGGAAAAGAGAGGAAGCTCCTCTCCCCGCCGCCGCCTCCACGGAAACTTAAATCGTAAAAGTTTAATGGGGTTACGAGCCGCGCGTTTTGCCCGCGCGCGCATCGAAATCAATACACCGTCCTCGATTGAACTTGATTCCTGCCACGCTTCCCATCTCTTTGGCTGGACCAACAAATCTCGAAATCTAAATAGTTACACCCAGGTTGCTGGTTTCATGGTGATCGTGCGCAGCCATTCAGCACGGAGATTGATTTCCCTCGTTATTCGTCGCGATATTATCGAATTATTTACGATTCTGGAAAACTGAGCTTGACTCCTTATATGTGTCTTTGGAGGGATGAGAGGAAGGATTCTGAATCCGCTTTTGAGGAATTTTCTTATGGTATTCAATGATGCAATAGTGAAGTATTTTTTACTTGAAACTTAAATCTCCAGGTACAAGAAGATTGCGAACGACAATTTCTTAAAACAATTAATCAGCTAACCGATGAACGTCTGATCGATTGGGTTATTCGTAGGAAGAAAGCAGAGGAAAGCTAATGAGAGGTAGACCTCTTTCGGAGGGAAACAGTTGAAGGTTTGCAAATAAAATCGATGTGATCGATCATAATACAGGAAGGAAGCATATTTTCAGGGAACTCTCCTGTTGAAAAAAGGGGGGCGAAACCATCGACATCTTTATTCCCGTCAAGAAGGTAAGGTAACCACTTGGCAAACGGGCTCACGATTTTTCCCAAACTTTGCCTTTAATTTCGTCGGCCGTCGGGACCGAAAGACTTTGCGGATAAAGTTTCGAGTAGGCGAGGAACTGCGCAAAGTACGATGGGGATGGAAGAAAGGGGGAGCGAGGAAGTGAGTTCCGTTTGAACGTTCACGAGGAACCAGCCGGAAGTTATTGGCAGCCAGTCGAGACTTCTTCATTATTGCGTTTTTAATGAACCTTAAAATATTCCACAGCACCCGATCGTGCACGCTGATGCTTAGTTAAGAAGAGGAGGCTAAGAAAAGGGGTAGAAGCTGGACCTAAAGAGGGAGGGCGGAGGTCGTTTCATCGACGACAGCTCTTAAGTGTAATATTCGCACCGGGTGGTCTTGGAGACTCCAAAGCTCGTAAATACCCAATTACTCGTTTCCCAGTTCGAGAGATTCTAAGTTCATTTTCAGCTTCCATGGTAGGGGTGTGCTAACGCGAGCGAAAGCTTCAAGTGGTACATGGTATGGATAACTTTTTCAGTTTTAATGATATCATCCACGCTACGTTTCTTTGATAATGAAATGTGATTTTTATTTAAGAATTTTGCAAATTCTCTGATTATGAGTTACGTAATTAGTAATTATATATAGTATTTTTAATAAGATGTGGAATAATTATACAGTGAATGTGGGCTGATAATTCTCGTTTTCTTATTAATTAGAGCTAATGGTGAAATTAATAAACAAATGAGAGTATTACGCATTAATCATCATGCAAAGTTTCTAAACTGAATTAATAGTTTTGTATTTTTTAATATGCAACGACGAAGCCAGCCGGGCAAAGTTAATCACAGCTACGTACGAATGGAATAACAATCCTTGAAACGCGAGTTACGAAACACCTTCCGTAGAAACGGTATACGTATACGCAAGACGATAAAATTTGATAGCGCCCGTTAAATTTCCCAAACGGCGAAAAGTGCCGAGTTTATTATGCTTATTTCACAGTTTACCGGCTCATATTTCCCGATCTTTGGCGTTAAATGTTTCCGGAAAGTTTGATATTAACTGTAAGCCCGGAAAACGCCAGAAACGCCGAGTTGGAAACTGTGAAGTTCGGGGTATCAAGGTCCTGTGGCGCAACGGATAACGCGTCTGACTACGGATCAGAAGATTCCAGGTTCGAATCCTGGCAGGATCGGAGATTCCTTTTTTGCAATATTTTACACGTCCTTCTAACAGACAATAAATAAGTTCTTTTCATGGGGCTTCGTTTATGCGCCTTAGTGTAAATAATACAGATTAGTTTAAAGAAGACACCATTGAAAGAAGTGCTGTGTGTCGAGAGTTTATATTTATTTATTACGGGATAACAACCCTTTGGGCATATTATAATAACATGAATGGAAAGAGAACGGACAAATAAGGTAAAATGAAAATGAAAATAACAAATACCAAAGAAAACCAGAGAAAGATGAACAGATATTATAATATAGTATCAATAATGCAAATTAATCTTTCAGTATACACAAAACTGAGTTTCCGAATGTAGATATGGAAATAGAGAAGATGAGTATTATGATGATAAGATGAAATGAAAATTCATCAAATTTTATAAAGGGACGATTTTATAAAGGGTTGTAAGAAGCTCGCTCCAGGACAGTTCTGGGGTAAGTGCTGTGTGGTTCATCACAGTCCTCTCACCAAAAGGCATACCTAGCCTCCCCACTCCGTGGCCAGATCCTCCAGGCACAGACTCAACAGAGTCCCTATTCTTTATCAATACGGCGTTCGGGCCGCTTGCCATTCCCATATTCTCTATCTCACTCTAAACAATCAATCCTTCGACACCTGATAGCTATGAGACCCAACGCGATCATCAGCCATCGCCCGTCGCCAGGACTGTTTAGTCTCGCGTACCCTCTAGGTATCAGGACCGCACGCAGGCTAAGTGCCTGCCATAAAATCCTCGAAGACAGGACAGCATGGGGTCATCCGCCCTCGACCTCACGTTTAAATTTGGTGACGCTAACAGATGCGACAGATTTTGTAAGATTTAATGAATATTCGATTCACTTATGTACCTACATGCATGGACTGAGGCACTTTCAACGGATGTTATCGTTAAATATTTTTGCAAGGAATTAAAATAGTGTGTTGTTTTTTCAAAAAATATGTTAGAATAGGTATGCACAACGTGTTGAAATTGATTGTTGGTATAAAAAAAAATGTGGCCCATGGGGGGATCGAACCCGCGACCTTCGCGTTATTAGCACGACGCTCTAACCAACTGAGCTAATGGGCCGATGTGAATGTTTGTTAACATTCATTATAAAAGGAGCAGTAGCGAAGTATTTCTTACATAAAAAACATATTAAGTTATACGAAACTACACAAACATTGCACCATACGCGATATTTATATACTTTATCTCGGATCTCCACCAAGGCGAACACGAACAAAAACATTTTCTCGTGAACATAACACGCTGTTCGCCTCGGTTGGACGCTAAATAACAGTTTGTTTTTTTTTAAAGTGTTTATTGGTCTGGATAATATTTTTACGAAATGGAAAAATAGCCATGCGATCATGGGGTAGGAAACTACTTGTTCGGCGCAGCGTATACTTGTAGGTATTGTACAGCGTTGGTTGAAACTATTGGTGAAACAATATGGTCGCAATCAGGATAACAAATTTAACGCTCGCTATCACTTCCGCTTGTGACGTTGTCTAGGGGAAAAGTTACAGCGGCCGGGTGGCCGGTAAAAAACCCATGAACCACTCTTGACAACGGAGTATATCTTACAGCTGAACTTAGGGACTAAGGAATATGAAGAGGATAGAAGAGTATTTTTCATTGACATGAATTTATGTCGTTTTCGCAAAGATCTGATGCGAAAATGCGGAAATCCTGGACGTTTCTCACTTCATAATGGTATGTATTCCAACCCCTTTGAGAGTTGAAAGCCATAAAATTCGGTGATGCACTGCGGAGGGTTGTGCTCGCCACAGGGTGCCAGGTGGCATCTCTTTGAGTCCAGTGGTTCCAGGATCACCAGAGGTTAGCTAACATGTTGTTCACCTCGGTGTGGACGCGAAATAGTTAGGCTCCCACTTAGTTTGACTAAATAGATCCGTAGACCTTCAAGCAGTACTTAATTCTTCACTGAAAAGTCGAACTGGTATGGTGCACACCTAAACTATCAGTTACCCCAATCCTCCTCCACCCTGATCCTCAATTGCACTCGATCCCCAAAGGATGAAAAACAACCAAGATGGTCTTTAATGGCTCGAAGACGCGACTGAGCACACAAAAGCTGCGCGCAAGCATCCACGACGGTCAACAACGTAAATCTGCGACGCAGGCCGGCTAGTTCCTGCGATTCCACGGGGGCCTTTCATGCGCGGGACTTCCCTCTGCTGGAAGAAATGACAGGTAGGCGAAAAGGGAAGCGAAAAGCCCAGGGTAGGTGCAGGCCGTAGATCAGAGTTTTATGGTCGATCTTTGGCTTGGTGGCGCGTAAGGCCCCGAAGGCGGTCTTGGCCACGTCGAAAAGCATACATTCGACCGGGCAGGTCGCGTCGCCGCTATAAATCTTTAGCTTTATGTTACGATCCTGAAAATACTCCGCGAGATGCCTGGCGACACGCCAGCGGATGACCGAGCTGGTCACGTCTCGAAACGGACGCACTGATCTCCGACCATCTCTGGCAGTCAGGCGTAAACTGGGTTACTCCTCGGGGTGGTATCAGTCAGAGGTGATGCTAACGAGCAAAGTGAACCTGACAGCGCGCCTCGCGTATGTGCCACCGAAGGTCAAGCTCGTCGCGCAAGTTTTCGGATCAGTGATATATTCTGGTTAGCCTCGGTTAGCCTGGTTAGACGATCTTAATGCTGCGCAGTGTTTAGTGTAAGGTGAAATCTCTGGGGCAGGTTGCAGATGAATTTGACTATGGATATTGCAGGATTCAGATGAAAGATGGAAAGATTCTCCTTACGGGTTGTTGGTGCTTCAATCACAGAAGTTAATACTTAATAGAAGAATTAAATATGTACTTAATAGTTTGGTTGTTGGAAGTTGATAACAGGTTTCTTGGACCCTTCGCTACAAGGCATTTCAGTTGTGGCCTAATGTTGGTATAATGTTTATATTTCTATGAGTAATCTGTATTTGGTTCTTTGTCGTTCTGATGTATAGCTGTGCCATGTGCAGAATTACATGTTGGAAGTGGTTTACGTTACATATTCTATGACACTTAATACTATTTGATGACCTGGTGCACTTGTTAATGTTGCATGGTTTATGTTAAATATGTATTCTATGACAGTTAATACTATTTGGTGGTCTGGTACACGGATTAAGATAATAACAGCATAGCGACAGCTTTGCGCAATTTCAGTATAATTTTGTAGTATTAACCAAATATCAGAGCTGAAAGGAATGCCGTTTGCGCAATGCAATACTGTTTCAGTATCAAAGTATCGTAAAGAAGTTTCTGTCTTAAATTGAGCTCTGGAAGAAAAATGAGGCAGTAACTAAGGCAGCACAAAAGAAGAATATACCTGGATATTTTTTAGGCTCTTAAGATCCTTTCGTTATTAATGACAACCTCATGCACCTATTCCCGTCTAAGAAGATAAATCGATGCAAATGTGGCCTACAAATGTCCGACTTCAGATATTCTTTCTCCCTGCAGTATATTGAAATAAGTAAACAGAACCTTAACTTTTCCTACAAGCTCCAACAAAATAAAGTATGAACTTTGAATCACACCAGGCACCACTATCATTTTCACGCCATGCCATCCTGTCTATCCATTTGAAAAACAGGGGAAGTGTATTTACTTCCCTTGAAGAAATGAAAAATAAATTCGTAGAATAGCTAAACGTTTAAATGAGGATCGATTCTCAGCATTTTCGAGTGGCCGAAAAGCTAGGTTTCAACCAAACTTGGGCACTATTATTATTTTATAAATGATTATTCAAATAATATATTACTCTGACTAAAAATTACATTCAAATACTCGGTAGGTTCACTTTTTCGAACAAGCAAATAATTCTCTACTTTTCGTCTATTTGGTTGCTAATCAAATGATTTTAAACTTGGTAAATTTAATCTTTCAAGCGAAGCGTTTGAAAGGAGATTATAAAATAGTAATATAAAATAAAGAATCAGTTGCAACTGATTTATTTGGTTTTGCCACAAAATAAGGTGACTTTTTCTTAATTTAATTATCTTTAAGATGGAAGTAAGAAATTAATTCAAATCATTTTTGTCCAAGTCACCAAGTTTCAACTACACTACCACACTTAACACTTGCTTTCATTAAAATTTCACCTACCGCAAGAGTGTGTCCTACTGAACCACGAAAATGATAAATAAAAATACCATTCTCTATGAATCCAACATTTTCCGACTCAAGAAATCCCAACCCCGTTTTATAACGTTTTCAATTCGGTTATAGTCGCTTTATCGATCGCAATATCGACTCTCTGACATCATTCATTCCCTATTGGACAAATAAAAGTGCGCACGCTTCTGGAGTACACACAAAACGAATTTAATTACATGATTTAAATAGACGAGCGCAGACTGTGTTTCAGTCGCTGCAACTTTTGCAACGGTCCTCGACGTACTCGTTTCCCTGCTGCCCACTTACGAGCACAAACAAACGCTCGCACATTTCTATCGCCTTATTAAACACACAACGAAAGTGTCCCGATGCAGAAGGCGGGAAAGCGCCATTACGTTAAATGCCGGGCCACGCGACGGATTAATGGCAAACACGTGTGCACGTCCCCGTTCAAAAGCGCAACGATACCCGGCGAATAATAATCACCCCAAGCAATTAATTACATCCGTTAATATGAATAAACTATACAACGATGAATTCTACATTGGAGTTATTAACCTCTTGGGAGGTGGCCTGTATAAATATTATTTAATTACATTTTGCGGGAGCTTGAAAATTGCATCCAGTCAAGTATTATAGAATTGGTTATTGGTTCGGTGGTAATTGGACGTTACTGATTTTTGTATGCTTTTGTATGTTTTCTGCGGAACGTTTGTAGCTTCTAGTTTTTAATGTTTTACTAGCAACCTGAGTGAACCTTTCAGACGCATTGCAACTGGAGGATAATTTTCTACTTAATTAGATAGAAAACTGTAAATGGCAGGCGTCTGAGAATTGGAAGTGCAGACCATAGGCCATAACGATTAAAATACAATTATCTACAAGTAGTTTCTAGTATGAAAACGATTGTTTCAGAACAGGGGTGGCGAATCTTTTAATCTGCCCATGCCAATTTATAAAAAATATTTTATCGAATTGCTGACGTGCCGGGCAATTTTTAATAGGGGAAAAACTTAAAGAAAATTAATCACTGCAGAATTTCTTGAGACAAGTTTAAAAATTAATATAGAGTTTCATAACTTGACATACACATTATCGTATAGTATAAGCTGGCCAAAAATATTTTAGTATAATCTAACCATATAATAATTATTTCAGATTAATATTCAGATATTAATGATATCACCTGTAAATCATTGACGTGCCAGCAAAATTTTCGTACGTCCCACCTCTGGCACGCGTGCCAAAGGTTCGCCACCCCTGTTCTAGAAGACAAGGGTTCATTCCTGTATTTTACTATAAATGAAGTTACAAGTGAATAAATTATTGCTGTAGTTTTATTCAGACCACATTACCCATTGTATTAAAAATTTCCTCCAACCCAATTTGTGGCATACTATGCATTGATAACTACATACTGAACGAGAACGATGAAATATCCTACCATTCGTAAAAGAAATATACGGATAATCAAATTTGTAAAACCTGCTTAAAAAAACTTGTAGAAGTTCTTCGAGCCACTTCACTTCCCTTTCCTTACGCATCCCACAGAAGCTGGAGCGGATATGCTCGCCGGAAAAGATCTATTGACTCGAACTACTTGGAACTAAACGCGTGCCTCGACTACTTGCGAAATCAAAGCTGCTGAGAAAGACAGCTTCCAAGAAAGAAATTCACTACACGTTTTTGCCTTAATTTTGATCACGAAAGCAATCTCCCCATCCTCCTACGTATCCCGCTCATTCCTGTCACATTCTGCACAGTATATTACAAATACAATGTTTCGCCCGTGAAGTTAGCTAAGCAAGAAATTAAATTTCCCGGCAACGTTTCAGTTTTATCGCGGATCGTTATCTCCAAAGAATATTTCAATCCTCGAACGTTTCTTTGAAATTTAATCCCACTTGAGTTTAATTGCTCCAAAGGAGATTAGGGCGTTTTTTTTTCCGCGTGGATAATTCACGGCCGTTGGTTTTTCGTTATCCCGGGGACGAGAGAAGGAGAGGCGGAGGATCTCTGTGCAGATACAAATCTTCAATTATCGCAAATGACGATACGCGGATTAAACGTCCGCGGAGGATCGGATACGGGAAATAATTCCCCTTGGAGGAGCTTAAAGTTTATTTGCGTAGCCGTGACACGAGCATGGTGGCGTATGAACAACGTACCACTGAAATAAGAGACTCCACTCAAGCGACAGATTTATGCGAACAGATATACGCGCATCTCACAAAAGAGCCTTCTTTTTTTTCTGCGGCGCTCTTTGCACGACGCGCCGGTTGTTCGTGAATTATGATTCCGCTCCCTCGGTTTAGTTTATAATTTCACATTGCCCGCGAAAGTAACGCAAACTGCGGCAAGGGTTGCATAAAGAATAATTATGCCCTCTCGATAAATAACTGTCACGATAATTCTGTTCATTCCACTGGGAGCCATGCGGGTATTATTCGCTTTCAATTTGCAATAAAACATGGAATTATGAAAGTATCGCGCGAAGAGTGGGTGTTTGCTTATCCCTTCTGCTCTGTGCATCCTTTTTCTCGTTAATGGAGGTCCGAAGGAGTTACGAACGCAGCAACGAAGGCTTGATTTTCATGGAATTCTATTTTAAGCAATTCAAATTAAAGCTTCATAATTTGTCGGCGAAAATACTTCAATTATTTATAATTCGTTTGCGATAAATTATGGAAAATAATTTTGAGCTTTTAACAAGTATTTTAAAATTGATCTGAATAAACTCACTTTGTACTGTAAAAGTGCTGGTAATTAGTAAAATATCTGAAAACTCATGCGTCAACTATATTTATTCTGTGGTATCAAAATTCGTCAAACTTAATGGTGAAAAAACTTCAACAGCCGCTGCCTCGCAAAACCAACGCAAAGCATTCGACATCAATCATATTTTTCACTGCGATTCCGACCGACCAGTCGGAAATCCAACCAATACTAGAAAAAGTGAAGACATTAACGGATCTCAGAATGTAGAAAGAAAATCCAATTACATCACCGTATCCTTTCCAACCTTCATCGGACTCGAGCGACAGCGAGCTCCAGCTGTTGCATACATTCGGAAGTTTTCCAATGAGGGAGGATAAAAATCGACCGATTAAATTTATTGGAATCCTGACAAGAAACGTGAGCGTCGAGTTATTTTGTAGCAATGAGATATATTTCTGCGACGGTTTAAAATCGAAATACAGCTTTCTACTGTGAAAACTGAGCACTTACAGTGCAATTTTTGAAAGAGTACAGAGTAGTTACAAAATATGGGAATAGTACGTGGCGAAAGAAACTCAAATTCCCTTTACACTTTTGCAATCTGAAATTTGATTTCTGAGCGAGATATAAGCAATTAAAATTAATTATAAAACACACGAAGAATGTAGATATGTGTTCACTGTTTAAATAGCCAAAACAACATTATTCCTATTATTTTTTAAGGAAAGAACACAGGTTAAGTAAAAATCCAAAAGAGTGGGATTTTCTAACAAATGGACATGCTTCGAGAAAATTTAATAACCGATCGTTTCATATGTTTGAACGAAGATACCTATTTCTTTTTCTTATAAAATTATAGTACCCATTATGCTGATTTTTAAAATTGAAAGGTCGGATGCAATAAGGAGATTAAGGTGAATGTCCCAATTTCTGCTCATGTCCCCATTTCTGCTCGTTTCGTATTTTTCTTATTATTACAAGCGTTACGTTTGTACTACAGTTGCAACAAAATAATTGTAAATTATTTGAACATTTTACGTCCCGAGAATTTCATACCCAACATCCACTTATCAAAAAGATACACTTCAAAAAAGAAAATGAGCACAGAAGTAAACAACACTTTTGTCAGTTACACACAGTTATCATTCATATACTTTAATGACCCATCGCTGAGCACTTTGGTCATTCCACACACCCCCGCTCCACGTAATACATACTTCCAGAAGCTCAAAACGCAGTCACGATCGATGGCATCTTTCACTTATCAGTCCAAGTAATCCCATTAACAGAAATACCCAAAACCACAAGCTCCGTAGAATTGAAGCAGCGCAGACGTTAAACGAATGTCTGGCTTCAAAGTATATACACAGAAAAAGAGCAATTGGGGAAACGCCAGGTACTTCCGTTGCACCTGTAGAGTTTACACACCGAGTGTTAACGAAGAAACGAACGGAACACGTTAGCTGGTATCAAAAGGGATCGTTCGGCGAGCGAGTGGCCATTTGTTTTGCTGGCTTGCCTAATGATCGTTAAGGGCCAATAAATATTTCGCCGCGCGCCGAAAGACCGCGTTGTCCCCGAGAGGCTCGCGCGGAGGCGCGATAAAACATTTTCTAGTTTATATGCTAATATCAGCGGCTCTAAGTGCCTTTCGCGCGAGCCTCTCGTTCGAGAGCATCGACGCGAGGAGATCGTTCCCTTCTCTTTGGCTGCCTTCCATCCCGGGCCCGCCTCGCCGATTTTTTCCTTTTCGCCCTGCCGTGTTCCTTCGTGACGGAGGATTTTTCGACTCCCGCTCGGGGAGAAAGAGAAGTCAAGCTCGTTAGAGAGCCAACGGACGAGTAATGACTGGAGGGAGACGCGAGTCCTCCCAGATAAACGTCCGGTCGCTGATAAAATTGCCAAAGGTCGACGGTAAATGTTTTTAATTTAGTGTAGCCGGGAAGGTGTGCCTCGTTTCTGCCGATCGATTCCCCTGGGAGGTGTCCGATTTCTTATTACTGGAGCTGCAGGAATATCGGATTCTTTGGCGGTAATTGGGGGTTGGGATGGAAGCAGTAATTGTCAGATTTTAGAAAGATGTAATTAGTGGTGAAATAAATAGACAGTATTTGTTTTAAGCGAGGGGAGTTTGGGCTACCCTTCGCGGAATTGTTGTCGGTACTGACAATGAGACACTGGTTCCACTGGCTTCTGTGGTGAAGAGACCTTTGTTACTCTGCTGGTGAAGCGAAAGTTGGAGCGATGGTTTTAGACTATACTTGGGTGTATAGTAATCTACTTCTGTATTTGGTGAACCTGACTAATTGAATTTTTATAGTAAACCGGGGATATTTTGGGATTAAACAGAAGATAGACGATAGTGATACCAAGTATCTAAAGAAAATTTCTGTAAGATAATAAATTCAACGTACACTCATTCCCACCTTCTGATTAAAATATTAATTTATTAAATATTTAAACTTCCACTGCAAATGACACATGAGATAAATTTATCCTTCTTGTATCTTATTGTAACCTACTTCGATACAAAAATGTATTTCATGCACTCCATCTTTCATTAGGACTTTATTAGGCTGCCTCGTTTGATCTTAACGAAGATGTTATCCAAGGAAATAACGATTTTCGTTCATGAAACAGTAGGTTTGTCAAGTTTCTGTGCAACGACACTTGTTGAAGTACGCGAACCTTCGTCGCAATGCAACGCGGCACTGTAAACATTGAATTCATGAAGTCAAGCACTCGGTATTCCATAAAATTAGTATACATAAGGGGTTCACGAGGCGCGAGCGTGCCTTCAGGATCGTTTAGAAACTACTTCGTTTTCATGGGCTGATAGCAAGTCCGGAATCTGAAGTTCCTACTGCGCCGACATCGTTCCGCGGAGAATGGGTTAGTCTTTACGGGATTACGTGTTCACGATAATGGAACAGCTAAAACTCCTTCACCGCTTCAGTACAATATTAGAACATGCGTATAATAATTGGCAACAGTATCTTCTTACAGCAACTAGATAGACCTCGTTATACCATTCCATAATACACTCGCATCAAAGGAGAATTCCCTTCGCTTAAAGGGGCAAGCATTCCCTTTCGTAACCTTCCCTTCGTACACTTTTGTGGTGTTTTGTGTGCTTTCATTTAGAAAACGCAAGAATATACAAAAATTATAGAATATATAGTAGTAATCACGCAACTGATTATGAGTAAAAAGTGCTTGGTAAACGTAAACTGAAAATTTAAGGAATAACACTGTTGGCGTTAGACAGTGCGAAATATTTTCGTATTCTACAGGTTGCTGGTGTCTTTTAAGCGACTGAAAAGAGAAAATACTTCAAATAAATGCTATCAAATTTTATGAGAGAATTCCTGAAAGGGAATTCTCCTCGCGCTCTCCTGGGGGTCAGGTAATAGTACTCTACCTGTCAAATAAAGGGCCTCAGCCAAAATACGAAAGAAAAATTTTGCCACTAACTTTTATGGCCTCTGAGGGAGAGGCTTCTAAAAAAATTTTATGTTGAACACCCTGCATAAATTACTATTTAGTTTCAAACTCGCTTTCTCCATGAATACTATATAATATCATACATTCACTGGCTATATCTCATTCTTTCTTCGTTCACTCCTTTGCTCATGTACAGCTTTCTGTGTCTCATGTGTATATTAATACTTGTGTTTTGGATTAACAGTTTCGTAATTTTTGTGTACACAAATATCTACATACACCCCTCTACGCTGCTGATAATGTTCATTGCGCCACCCACAAATTCACGTTGCGCGAAGGATTTTCACAACTGCTTCATTGATAAAGGGGGTGATATTCAACTTAAGGGAGTAGACTGGTAACGGGGTGTAACTCTACGAAAATGAGGCCATATTTAGAATTTTTTTCAAAGAAATGATTCAATGGATCTTCTTGAAACTTTTAGGATACTTAATTGAACATCCAAGGAAGCCGAGAAAAATTTGTTTTCTGTAAAATAATTTGTTTATTCCAAATCAGCTGATTCACTATTTTCGCCGAGTTACACGAATCTCCCCGCTTCAACTATCCCCCCATGTTCTCCCACCACCTAACAGAGGCCAACAAATTGACCAAGGGTCGGTTGAATAAACAATAAACGAACAGAACTCCAGACCCACTCACGAGCCAGATTCGAGGGTTCCTAGGATTCGATCTTCCTTCCAAGACTCAACTGAACAGCAATCCTCCGATGAACATCAATCGCGTCTCGGACCAATCTCCTCGAGAACTCAAACATGCCCGCGCGGGGCAAGTTTACCGAGAGGCAGGCCCCGTAAAAAGGACCGTAACTTTTAATTGCGAAATCCCCGCCGCGGAACTTCTTCCCCCGAAGTTCGCCGCGAAACCCTTTCGCATTCAAATCCGCGGGATGCGTTGCAGGTCGGCGGAGCAACTTTCTAGACGTTTTCCTGGATGGCGGGACGGTGGAAGTTGGCGGCCGCGGCGGCTCGAACTTCGATTAAATCGGGAATCGAGTCGAAATCGTGGCGAGACGGATCGAGAGACGGCCGTAATTGGCCCTCCTCGCTCTCTTGTGCCGTCGATCCACGGCATCCCTTCGGCCCTTCACGTGGCCCGACGAGTCGTTAATCTTCCCCGAGATATACTTGATCATTGCACGCCTCACTACGTCTTCGTTTACGTCGAAAGGGATCGAGTGCCGACAATTTCCCGTTTCCACTCTGCCATTTCTGCGCTGCCTGCGCGCCCTTAAAGGAGCAAAGAATGCCCGAGAGGTAGCCGGGGGTAGAGGGAGCCAGCGCGAGGGGAAGGAACAGGAGCAGAGGAAGTGGAAAGGAGACATAAACGTATAGAGAAGCGATCGGGAAGCTTCTTATTCTTCGCCGGGCCCCGCGCGATACGAGGGAAGCCAGTGAGCCTTCTACGAGGGGATTAGCGATCTATCCGCTGGCTGGATTCGCAGCTTGCAAATCTGGATTTCAGACGACGTACTTACGGCTCCTTAACGACCGGTTGCTTTCAATTTAGGATTCTTTTAAGGGGAAGAGGCTCCCCTTTCGAGCAAAACGGTTCGCGGCTACTACGTTCGCGTACAAACGCGCCACGGCTGATTCGCGCGGCAGTGCTTTAGCTGTTCGAGCGGTGCAACCTGTGATCATTGTTAGATCTGTGGAGTGGGATGCGCAAGATAGACGCGCAACGAAACGCTGCTGCGAAAACGTGGGTGTGTAATGTTAGAGCGGGATAGTAGTGAAACAATAGTGAAATGGTAGTGAAATAATAATGAAATAGTGGTGAAATTGCACTGAAACTCTCCTGAAATTGTACCGAAGTAGTAGTGAAATTTTAGTGAAATAATAATGAAATAGTATTGAGATAGTAGAAAATAGTAGTAAAATAGTAGGAATTAGTGTCGAAATAGTAGTGAAATAGTAGGAATTAGTATTGAAATTGTAGCGAAACAGTAGGAATTGGTATTGGAATAGTAGTGAAATAGAAGGAATTAATATTGAAATAGTAGTGAAATGGTAGGAATCAGTATCGAAATAGTAGTGAAATATTAGGAATTACTATCGAAATAGTAGTGAAATAGTAAGAATTAGTAGTGAAATAATAGAAATCAGTACTGAAATAGTAGGAATTAATATTGAAATAGTAGGAATTAATATTGAAATAGTAGGAATTAATATTGAAATAGTAGGAATTTGTATTGAAATATTAGGAATTTGTATTGAAATAGTAGTGAAATAGTAGGAATTAGTATTGAAATAGTAGTAGAATAGTAGGAATTAGTATTTAAATAGTAGGAATTAGTATTGAAATAGTAGGAATTAGTATTGAAATAGTAGGAATTAGTATTGAAATACTAGGAATTAGTATTGAAAGAGGAGTGCAATACAATTGAATAGTAGTGATAGTAGTGAAACTATTGATAGCAGAGAAGCACTAGTGAAATAATACTAAAACAGTAAATGAAATTGTACTTAAGTAGTAGTGAAAGAGTAGAGAACTAATAATGAAATAGTAATGTATAATAGGTACTGTTGAATTATGAATGTTCAAAGCATCTTCCGTCTCTGAAAACACAATCATCTTGTTGTAGAATTTCGGGAACTCCAATATACCTAGTTATGATTTTTGGTAAAAGTGACTCGTGAAAGATTCCAATTATCGGCACCAATATTTCATCCAATAACCAGATTTCGCACGAAGAGCTATTACGCAAACCGATCGTAAGCGCAGAACATTTTCGTTCGTTTAATTAGAAAGGGCTCCCTGTTAGATAACATCAGGGGTGAAGGAGGCAGGAGAAACCTTCCGTTAGAAGGGATAATGCGATTAAGGTATGCACTTTCAGGAAAGCCACGATCTCTTTCCATCACCGGACAGCTCAGCGCTGTCTAAAAAACGAAGCGAGAAATGCAAGAGCGAAGATTTCTAGCTTTCAACGGAAGACATCAAACAGTTTGCTACGTTTTCGCTTAGAATTTGTTGCAATTTGCATGATGTACGATTGGATGAAGCAAATGGATCTCGACGTTTCAAGATTTTATCGCAATGCGTGCACGCTTTTGAAGAAGTCTCCACTGTATATTTACGTTTAATTATTTAAACAGAAATACAAGTTTATTTAAAGATAAACATGATTAACCTCGAAGCTTTCGCGACTATCTACGTAAAAAAGAACTGACTTCAGAATTTGATATTCATCATAAGAAATGAATCAAAACTAAGTGGCGTGTGTAAAATAATAATTTCTGCTCAGGAATTATCGAAGTCGAAAATCCCCAACAGTTAAGTGAAATAAAAAATATTAACAGACGATTTTTTTTAGTATAATCATCACACTTCACCGCAAAAAGGAAGTAAAATAAAAATAATGTTGTGCTGGAAAATTAAAACTCAGGCGGTTTCAAGTTGAAGGAGAATGGTAATCTACGAGATACTAATCTTTCT
This sequence comes from Andrena cerasifolii, assembly GCF_050908995.1. Lineage (NCBI taxonomy): Eukaryota > Metazoa > Arthropoda > Insecta > Hymenoptera > Andrenidae > Andrena > Andrena cerasifolii. The sequence continues at coordinate 7,571,966 of NC_135124.1, read as the reverse complement.
CAACGTAATAAATGTCTTTCTCTCTACACTCACTCCTTTCTCCCACTATCTCTCATTTCACATGCACAGGCAAAGGTTCAGGGCACAAGAGCAGCCGAAATTATTCAGTTCGACCATGCATGGAAATTACTTTTGGTCGAGAGGATTCTGTACGCAAAACACGTGCCGTGGCTTCTTCCCTCCACGGGTGTTCCGCGGTTTTCCCGCGCTGTGTGTGCGCCCCTGTACCTGGGCCGAGGGACCGAGAAGCCGCCCTTTGTTCGCGCGTGCACACGTGTAATTAACTTTGCCCCACTTCGATCCGATTGTAAAGGACTCGCCGATACTGGGCCAGGCGATCACGATAATCGGATTACGAATTTTCGAGGAAGCATTCGCCCGAATGGAAGCGGCTTTCAGAAGTTACATCAGTGGAAAACACCAGGGAACGCGAAGGGTGCAAAGTTACTGATTTTTCTGATTACACCCGGGAGAGATTACTTTTCCATTCGTCGAGGAAATGTTAATGAGGCAACTGTGACGGAACTGCGATACTGAAGTTTAGATTGTAGATTGATCGTAATTGCAGTTAGTCAGGTTTGGCTTGTTTCCTGGGAAAATATAATTGGAATGTCGTTGGAAAAGGACACGTTACCAAGGAAATCCAAGATATATTTTAATTACTTTTAAAGAAACTTAGATTGTTTCCTGTTAAACGACCCTTGTCAAGTGCCTTTAACTCTACAAGTACCTTCGTAAATAAAATTGTATCTTTAATTAGTTTATAAGATTTGCGAAGCGACTAACGGTCTGTTTTATCAATGAGAAATATAATGAAACATTATAATGAATAAGTATCATAGACGGTAGAATGGAATCGTAATCTTATGCACATAGATGGAGAACACATAAACATACATACATATGAGGCACTGAGGGCAACAACGGACTAACCCACATTTTTTTTCCTCGAAATTGAGTTAGTAGCAATAATGTACTCCAATAGGCTCTACTAATCATATAAAATAGGTAAAAAAAAAATTTCAATGTGGGTTAGTCCGTTGTTGCTCTCAATGCCTCATATAATCTTAAATACTGGGTATTTACTATAAAATTTCACTATAAAATTTATAGTAGATTCCAATATGTTTCCTGGTTAATCAGCTTTGCTTCCATTCTGTTCTCATTAAAGAATCTACATATCGATGACTTGGTGCACAGATATTTTATGTCTTTTTTTCTTAATAAAAACTAAAATTTCACAAAAAAGTGAACATGCAATATTAATTATGCACTAAGCCACCGATACAGCTACAACTTATACCAGATTCCAATACGTTTCCTCTTAGTTACATAATCAGTTTTTCTTCCATTCTGTCCCACTCTGGTCCCATTAACGAATCTGCTTCCTCGACCTAACACAGAGACTGAATCTTTGAAGAAAGAATTAACAAAACAATTCACTCCCTCAGCCAATTTGAAGCTAACCGAAAAGGTTCACAATGAACATGCGTTTGTGGTTACAGTAACGAACTTGTTACATGATCGAGTCACGAATCCGGGGGGTTCATTTAGCAATTTCTCCGTTTGAAGGCTCAACGAGCCACGTACGTATGTACGTACAGTGACAATTAAGACGTTGCTTCGCATGGCGAAGCAATTTGTTCTGTAATCGGCATTGTTGCTCGGCTTTCACGAGGGAACAGAATCCTACGTTGGTCGCGGATTATGCAGTCGTAATTAACTTCATTTAATGACCTCGACCGTGCCACGCTATTCGGCAATTCGAGGTGCACAAAGCGACGGCTTGTCGGTCGCAATGCAACCACAATGACCCTGGCTGGTCCTGAGATTAAAGCGGCCTTCAAACCTGCGCTGATAATAGAAAGCGTTTCCTAGAGGTTTAATGAGAAAATTTCCCGACAGTTGAAAACCTGTGGAAATTTCGCCTGTCTTTGGGAGACGCAGCACTTATCTCGTTAGCAGAAAAATTGCTGGTCTTTGTGATGTGTACCTTTCATGCTCACATTTTGGTAGTTTAAACATGGGTAGGTACAATCGTCGTTGAATCAATCTTTTTTTTTAAATTGGCGAAGTACGAAGGAATTTTTGAGAAATTGAGACTATGTTGTTTTTTTTTTATAGATATTCGTAGCCTGATTTTGTGAAGGCCAAATGTGAAGTTGAGTGTGCCATAGTAGGGGAAATTAGAGTTTTAGATCCTTTTCACGTGAGGTACCTACATCTGAACCTGGTGATTGATATTTTTGATATATATATATAGAATATTCGGTCCTTGTGCCATTTTATCATTTCATCAAGAAATAACATTTAATTATGGAATGTCTAATAGTTGCTTTCACCAATCGTAAAGAGCAGTATAACACTGAGAAATATTAGATTAAGTTTGTCTATTAACTCGAAAAAGGAAGCCTGTAGACGCTTAAAATTTCTAAAATAAATTCTAGCAAAATAAAGAGTACTTTAAAAATATATAAAATATCCAAGCTTTATATTTTTATTTGTACGAACAAAAAAATCCCTAACTTTGTCTTTTGTTAGTGACTTCAGGGTGCCCCCCTCCCCTTAAAGCATCATCATTCAATTTCGAGTCACCCTGCGTTCTAAATTCCACAACTAACGAAACAAATACCAGTTACACCACATCACATTCCTTTAAAACTAAAGACACCCCCATCGGATCGCCCAAATCAACAATTCCACTTACATAATGTCACAACCGAAGGCAAGGACACAAGAAGAGGAGACGCATCTCGCGAGTGCTCGACTTTTTCACCAAGTCTCAGCGAAATTCTTTTATCCCACACATGGGTATCGAATTGCACCGAACTGTCACCAGCCCCTCGTCCAGAAGCAATAAAACTAATTACCAATCGCAGCAGCGCGTCTCCGAGACATTTTTCGTGCGTCGTCACGGGTCACAAACGATCGCGATTTAAATTGCATCTCGGCTGCTTTTTTAACGAGGGTATTTAACAAGTAATAATCAACAAGGCTCGCGTTCCGAAGTGCAACGATCGAATCTGGACGGAGCGCGACGAGCGGACGTGCAACCGGAAAAAGTCAAGCGGAACGAGAAGCGGAGAACAGAGCCGCGGAGCCGTCAGATAAGCTAATAAATGTCCCCAATGAATAATAATAAGTGGCCCGGTCCAATTTGTATTGCATTTACATTGGGCGACGTCCTGGACGTAATTTATATGCCCTGCTCAACCACCGTCCCTGCCCCCTCGCCTTCTTTCGTCTCTTCGTTTCCTCACCGACCGCTAGATAAGATCAAATTAAGCCCGCTTCCTATGCCGCGATTTTTATGCGCGCTACCGCGCCAGGAATCTTCTGCTTCCAGTGCAAGTCACTGACCACCGAATAGCCCACCGTCCAAGTTACTTTAAGTCTGTCTGGGACACACGCGTAACATCGATCTCTGAACTTTTTTAATTCCATTGCTGAGGTCCTCCAAAGGAATTCCATTGGAGAAATGCAAGAGGATTGTAGATTATCATTCGTGGCAAATGAGACTCAAATCAGCTCGAATCATTGGGAATTCGAATTAAGTGAAAGACAACACGCGCGCTCGAAATCTGAGGAGAACTTGGTGCTGAAGGGAACACGTTGAAAAATTAAAATTTATCAATGAAAGAACAGTGATAATGCTAACTTCTAGATTTCAGAGGATACGAGCTCGTATTAGGTATGAATGTTCGGATTAAGCAGAGTTTGAATGAACAATAAGTGAAATTTAGAGTCTGGAGGCTTTGCTGTAATTCAAAGTGGAATTTGGTATTAATTTGTCGATCTCGAAAAATTGGAGAGTGAACAGAGCGGAATGTCTGAAGTTCTGAGAATCATGACTGATCGAAAGTTCGATTAATCTACTGTAGTGCTAAATGCGGATGCAGCACTAAGCTAAAGGTTTTAATTTCTCCCTCCAAAATGTTCTTGGGCGGCTGCAAGTAGAGGTAGAATCGCGAGCATGTTAATGAAACTTTTTCCAGTGGTTTTCTAAACTTTGCATACTACACAAATCTTCTGCACGGGGCGTGCAGGTCCGCAATGTAAAAACATTGCGCCCTTAATTTAGGAAACGCCCCGGGCAATACTATAGTTTTATTATCAAGCCTGGTGCTCTTGTGGCTTTGTATCAAGAAGAACTTTTTTCTATAAAAAAAATTACTGAGAGTTGCTGCACATATGCACTTTTAAAATAAGCGAATAGTTGTAAACAAAATATACAGTAGATATTCCACAAAAAATTAACTAAAAGATATTCACCAATCCTTCCACGCTCTAACCTCGATCTACATCATACACTTCCCAAAAGGTCTGGAAGCCAAAATTGATACACCATTCTAGCGAAACCAACATCCAGTTGTATTCCCCACACCCTCGGTTCGAACGCGAAACAAAAATCGACAACACCCGTGAATCGATTCAGCCGCAAATAACGATCGCCTTCCAACGATCCTTTCGCTATGCCGTTTCATTTACACGCGTTTGCACCTCGCGAATCGCGTGCAACGTTATCCCATTGATCTCGCGACATCCATCCTCCGATTACAAGCTGCAAAACGTAACATCGTGTACGCATTATCGCGAACAATGTCGCGCCGTTGCACGAGCCGGCCGGTTAAATCAATCTCCGTTAATTAATCGTCGGCTGTCCGGATCGTGCGTCATCACAAAACGTCGGATGTCCGCGGCGGGACGTGGAACAGGTGACACACGACGACGCGACAAAGACGGAGGGCGAAACTGGGCGTTCGAAAATGTCGGTTCCGTTGCGGGACAGCTCGGTGCACGCGAAAAGCCGGCGAATCTGTTTAACGTTACAGTGTAATTATTTAACGGGGGCGACGAGGTAACGACTGGTTGCGTATTAATATATTCCCACGACAAACTATTGCTGGAAATTGTGCTCGGCCATTGTGCGTTTGCGTAACGCGAGTACTGGTGGATGTTTCGAACTGTCTACAATATTTGCCGCGGGTTCGGACCAGGTCAGGCAATATTAGATTTAATGGAGAATGGTTCTTGTGAAGAAAAAGTGACCTAGCTAAAGCTCGAGCTTGATAGTTGGATGGAATTTAGAAGAACAGTAGTTTTTTACGTTAGGGACATTGCTCTAGGTATCATTCTCGCGAATACTTAATTATTTATGGAACACTTAACTATTTTATGACTACGAAATTTTATAATATACTAGCTACCCCATCTCGGCTTCGCCCGAGATATTAGCGTGACTGATTCATGTTTATTAGAACTAATCTTTTATTAGAATTAATCTTTTAAGGAAATTAAGTATTTTGAAAAAAAGATTAATTTCTTCATAATATTATATTTAAAAAAAATTACATTCTCTTCTTTGGAAGATTTATTTTCCCTCCAGTGCAACACATAAGGTGAATGTCCCAATTTCTGCTCATTTAAGAGATAACTCGTCATAAAGAAGGTGTAAAAAATTTGTTTGTGATGAAAATTTGCAGAGTAATTGATTAATTCTTTAATAATAAATCAAGCAATTCAAAAACTATTTAAGAAAGATATTTCAAGATTGTTAACTATTAGTAATTTCTAATTAAATATATAATGCTCTAAATGTCCGTATTTCTGCTCATGAAAAATATATATACACTCGCGTAAATGTTTAAACAGTTTAGAATTATTTTGTTGCAACTATAGTACAAACGTAACGCTTATAATAATAAGAAAAATACGAAATGATCAGAAATGGGGACATCAGCAGAAATTGGGACATTCACCTTACCAGGCGCTTTTTCGTTCCATGTTAAGAACGCGTTTTTTAGACATGCGACATAGCCTATGTCCGTCCCAGAGTATCCAGGAATAACGTATTAAAATTTCAGGAAGATCGGTTCTATAGGTCTTGAGTTTTGCGCAAACATAAAAATCGGCTCTCTCGTTATATAATATTATTTTTACCTGTCACAGGTATGACATCTATATAATAGTAGGTACATAAAAACACACGCGTATTCGAATGCAACGTTGTGTAAAAAATTCAAAGCAATCGGTGAAGAACTTTCGGAGATTTAAGATTTTGAACAAACGAACATTTGCATTTTTATTTACATAGATAACTGAATCTTAGAATTAATTTCCCCACTAGTGAATCACCTCAGATGACGGACATCCCTTCCTCGGAATAAATACCCTCGAATCTAGCCCCAAACCATCGGAGGGAACGAATCAACGAAGAAAAACGACAATAATTCAGCTTCCAGCGTTCGAGAAAAATGAATAGCAGGCATCTTGCCAAACATCTCTGCGAAATCGCGCGTAAATAGCATTAAAGAATCCCTTTCTTTTGGAAGTCGGTTAAAAAGACGGAACGAACGCGGAATTCCTTCTGTTCGAACGAACGCGAGAGCGTGAACCGCGCGGAACGGGGGATATCAGCGTTCGAAACGGCGAACGTGGCTGGCGAAAGGAAAGAAGTCGGTGTTTTGATTACGATGACAATTTCACGGGAGTATAAAAGTTTCTGTGTTTGGCCCCGGGAGCTGGCTTGATTTTAATAAAAGCGAACGAGGGAAACTGCAAGTTCGACTTTCCTGGGAAAGCTTCCCGCGGTTAGAGAGAGAAAAAAAGGAGGAAACGAGAATGATCCTTGGAAGTTTTCGCCACGGGACTTTTCCTTGGCTGGATATTTATTCGAAGTTCGAGGGGAGGATGCAACGAAGCTACTTGGAGAAACGACCGAGCCGGAGGAATCGAGAAATTGCCAAGGAGCTTGGGAAATGAGCAGGAAGCTTAAGTTTGCGCGTTTTTACGCTGCGGACACCGTCAACAGGTCGATCTTCGTGGAAATATTCAAGTGGATTATTTATCGAAGTACTACGTTTTATCATTTCATATAAAAATAAACAGTATTTATCTATGTTGAAGGAATTTTTGGAAATTAATTTTTGGCTTCTGGTGGCCCATTGATTTGTCGTGATTATTATAGTATTGATTAGTTAATTAGAAAATTAATATTACTATGTGTGTTATATTTTAAAAAGTCTTTCCTGCAAATTAATTACACAAATGAGAATACAGAAGTGATCGATAACTCTCGTTCCTTGATTTATTTGGTAGATGCAATTTTCACGGTGGATTTTGATTGAATTAGAATCCAATAAGATTGCTTACCTGGAGCAAGGTAGAAAATAAGTGTTAGTTCAAATGTAAATATTCTTTATACAAAAGTGTTTCCCATTTTCCAATGTTATTCTATTTCTTTATTTTCTTTTCAAACGTATGATTCTGTAAATGTTCCCCTATCCATTTTATTAAATTTTGATAACATCCAACAGATTTTTCAGGAAAACGTGTGTCCCACTGGTGTATTACTGTGTAAGAAGAAGAAGTTAACAAGAGACTAATAATTTTCACACACTTTTTCATTGCTACATCCTGATTTCTAAATTATTACATACATACGGAACAACGAATATTATTGGGATATAATTTTCAACAAGACTCACTAATTCAATAACGTCAAAACGCCCCTTCCCAACAGGACACATTAAAATACAAAAAAAATATACATGTACCCCGGCCTTTCAAGCTCGACAATTAATGGCAGTCGCCGAGCTCGTGGCTCGAGAACAACACCGTGATAATCGATTTCCGTGGAAATTATCCAGCGCAATGTGCCACGTGCTCGTTAGTCGAGCAACAAAAATGCGCCCGCTTCCCTGGCAAGGACCCAAAATTAAGGTCCCGCTGGTCGAAAAGTTTATTTTATCGTGCAAATACCGGCCTGCAATTTAATCCACGTACGCGGCGCAATTTATCGAGCCATGACGAGAATGAATTTCTGTCTCCGTGAAAACGGTGATGAACAATAAAAAAAAAAATATCAATGGAAGCATTCGAAGGGTGTATGCTACGAGTTTAATCTCGTCATGTTTCGATTGCGCGAATCGACGGGAAACGGGATGAAAAAATACGAGAGCGCCAATCCCCTCGATGATCGACTTGCACCAGGGTGAATTTTTTGCGAGGCAGTGAAAAATTAATACGTTCCCCGCGTACGACTAGCACACACGAGCAGTTTAATTTCAATCGCAGTCTCGTTTTAACTAATTCCAAATTCTTATTAGTTAACTTACAGTTACAATTCTCAAACTGTTTTGAGCAATGGAAAAAAACGTCTCGATAAGCGTATTGCATCAGACGGAGAGTACTTTGATGGCAGAGACGGGCAAATTTTTTATTTAAATGAAATTTCGAATAACGAATAAGGGTTAAAGAAATTTTATTCGTCATGTGTGGAATAAAGTTAACTCGGGTTAACGAATAGGGTGGGCCGACAAAAACCAACTTTCGAAACTCGAAACAGCCTAGTGCGCAAAAGTTGCGTCTGGGGAAAACAAATCGAGGCAAAAAAAATTGTTGAAATCGGTCAATATTTGACCGGCCGAAGTTTTTAATTTTTCACCAAGTTTGGCGACTGTATATTTTCATAAAATTTGTATATTTATCTGTTGAGCAGCAGAAAATATTGTTTAAGCACACAAACACGTGAGACAGTGTTTTATATATTCTCGCGAAGTGGAGTATCTATGTGTTTCTATTTTGTGACTTAACGCGGTTGTAGTGAAAGAGGAACACATTTCAACGATTCAAGAGCCGGTCCAACAGCCATTTTGCTCTGTAACATTCAGTAGCCACTTCTTATAGATTGTTGCGCGCTGAAAACGAATCCGCAAACCGTTTGTCGCCGTCACCCTCTGTTTTCGAGAAATTCGATTTTGGAGAGAAATTAAAAACTTTGACCCCGATGGGGGCCGGTCAAATATTGATGGGTGATTTGCCTTCCCCAGACGCAACTTTTCCGCACTATGCTGTTTCGAGTTTCGAAAATTTGATTATTTCGGCGCACCCTATTAACGAACGAATGACGAGATTTTTGCTACCTTTTATTCGTTACTCGAAATTTGATTTAAATAAAAAATTTGCCTAAATTAAATACAAAAATAAATACACGATTTGTCATAAATAAATTCCAGTTTCATATCATGGCTTTAGGAAAATCAAAACTAGGATCTCTGCTTCCCCCGAAATTCTTTAACAGCGCACCCTGCGCGTGTAACTCATTAAAAGCATGTCGTGTGCCAACTGCACAGAAAATATGAGGCAAATCGGTGACCCGAACCACCTGCGCTCCCCCCCGTCAGCGCGGAGGCGCGTACCGCTTCCAAGTACTAATTAAAAGGTAGCAGGACATGCCAAAGGAAGCGGCCGTTCGAATTCTTTCGTCTCGTTGGTGGTCGCCGGGCGTATGTGCCCGTTTCGTTCCCCCTTGGTCCAGGATCACGAGAGATGGCATTGGCCCGTCGAGACGCCCGTTAAAAGATACGCTCGTATCCTTCTACGGCAGGATGTGCACGCCGCGCCAAGGATTTACGAGCAATAAAGTAGCAATAACGATGGCTACATTGGTGTCGTACGGGAGAGCCGTACGGGCGCGCTGCATTGTACTCCCGCGACATCCGAGCGAATCCTGCTTCTCGCCATCCTCCCGCGATCCTCACGCGTCCTTCGGGGACAATGCGCTTTACGCCGGCGAGGGATGGACAAGCTTTTCCGTACAGGTGTTTACGTGCAAGTTTATGATCGCCAGGCCCCCCAGAATCGGACGAGTTGCGTCGTCTTCGTTGGGGATCATTTTTACGGGACCCCTGACCCGCGCGGTACTGTCTCTCTTCAGGATAGATGCCGATGGGCTGTACTTCTTTAAAAGGACATCGTTTTGTTGGGCGATTTTAATGTGTTTGATACTATCGTGCATTTGGAAAATCGACGAAGAAAATAAGACTGTTTTATACCGCGTTTTCTAAAGCGAATAAAATGCCGATCGGTTTGCTAATCTCCCTTTCACGAAGCCCGGACACTCAGCTGTATTTTATCTCTACGCATCCTTCCGTCCATCCTAAGCTAAAATTCTAAGAGAGCGCATCTTGCATTTCTTGCGACAGTCCGACTGTGGAGGCGATAAATGATTCGTTCGTTGACCAGCACCATACCGAGTAACATTTATTCTTCCCGGTCCCTTGTTCCTACGATACGCGCCCTACGAGAGTTAGTATCTAATTAGAATTCCTCGTGAATTTCCGAGCCGTCCAGCAGGACACGGGCGAATTATCGAGTCTGTGTTATTTTTTATATTCCGGGTACCTAATTTCCTCGTGACACGTTGGTAAATATTTGGTCAACGTAAATACCTGATAATAAAGTAATTACTGTTAACATTATATTTTACTACATTAAATACATAATCTGAAGGTCTCGTTGCTTTAATAAAATGGTAACGCCAATTATTCAAACGTGAATTAATTCGTGTGAACGATAATAAAGCCTCGAGCAACATATATCTACCTATACAAATGGAATATATTAATGCACCATTTATTAGAATAAATTAAAAGCGTAACACGCATAAGAACATTGATGCAGTAACAGTGAAATTCCTGAAAACTGAAACTCCATACATTTCCTCTTAAACATCCTTTGAAAAATTTCAAAGAATGATAATATTCCGAGTATTCGTAATAAATGGGACACTTTAAGCATGAGAAGAACGACTGCTCTTAGACTTTTAATCTTCATAATTCCTTATTATTTCTAAATCCTCCCTTCGAATCAAGCGTAAAAATTTCGAGACCATTATCTCCCACAAAAATTTCAATTTTTCTGTGCGCCCAACGATCAGGATTTCCCTCTATTTTACAGTCGGCCGTTTTATGCACAGAATTATTTTCATTTCGCGCGACTACGGTGCGGTTACGTTACACGGTTAAAAATAATTCAACGATACAATTCTTCCGGCATATATGAACGCATAACTGGGTAACCGGAAAGAGGAGAAAGAGAACGATTTTATGCAAACCGCAGGTTAATCCGTTTCGCGTTTAAAAGCCACGGCCTTTCGTTGAAGAGCAACGATTCTTGTTACTTTAATGGAATGTTTAAACACGGTAAAAAGCTGTGATTATCTTCAGGAATATCGTTCTTGCGTCTCCCAAATTAATTCCCCCTAACATCGGCCCTTTTTACCAACCGCGTTACACGACTTAATTGAAATTTACGCTATCACATTTTAGCGGAATAACGGCACACGTTGTAACTTAACGCGATTAAATAATAATGTAATTGGGTAATGCGACGGCCATTTCATAGTACAGACTTTTTTCACTCGAATTCGATTACCTGCGAGCGTACGTACAGGCAGGAGTTTTAATGAGAAACAAAGTAGGTACTAAATCCACATGCGTAAAGAACTTCTATAGAATGCACGCGGGAAGACCGACTTCCATAAATTTCATTAAAATGATATCGTAAATTCACTTCTGCGAAAACGAGTACATAAATCTTTTCTCGAATGCAGATAGGATTAACTAAGTTGGGAATGTATTTTAAAGCGATGCGTTTAGAGATCAGATTAAGAGCGAGGTTAATTATATGGCAAAAATTAACTCTCGAATGGCACGGGGTGCCATTTTTATTACCTACTAGCAAAACACCCCCGCGCTTCGCTTCGGGGCTAAGAGATATTAAGGACTCCATGAAGACACATTCTACCCCGTTTCATCCCCTTAGGGGTTGATTTGGGGCGAAATGCTGAGTCTGGTTTTCAGGCATTTGTGTGGGTAACCTTTGTAAGTAAAAAGCAAGTTAATAAACCTCAAGGGGAGGGAAAAAATCTTCGAATTATAGGGGTTTCGACTAATCGAGTAAGTGTGCGACTGTTAATTATTGTTCGACTTGTGAAGCTGTAAAGCAAGACAAATTCAAGTTCTAAAGGTCAATTGATAATTATATATCTATAATGAAATATACCCACGACTTATGCACTACATATATACTGACCTACACATGTATAAAAATAATTATAAGACACATTTCATGTTCGAAATATTACTCTTTATTAGATATTAAAAAAATTGGTGATTTTGCTTTGTGCTAGTCTTTTAGTGTTACGTAAATTAATAGCATTTTTAATCGCGAGTAATGCAGAGAAAACATATTCCTCAATATTCTGAGATCTTTCTACGAAATTTCGTATTACTTATGCAGAAGTAAACTTCGGCTTGTAGAGGTCAGAGTATTCTGAATTCGAATTGTAGAGGTGAAATGCATAATTTAACGTGCAGTATATAGTTCGAGTTAAGAAAATTTAATTTCAAGTTGTAGTGCTGCTTACAGCGGAGCGGAAGGGAACGAAGAAAAATTGTATCTCATAGAGGTTTTCGAGTTCGACTGTATCTAATCGGGCGTAAGAAATAATAAGGCGTCCGAGAAAACATATTTCACCCGTTGACATCAGCTAAAAAGAAAATTAAAAGAGGAGCCAAAGTACTCGTGAAGGACATTATACGATTAGAACTCACACGCGGCGACAGTCAAGTGGAAGTAGCTTTGCATCCAGCGGAAACGCAGCGAAATCGGCCTCCATAAACACCAATCTGCTCAAAACTCGAGTTTCGGCCTCCCAACAAATTTCACGGAAGAAAAACGAACGAGTCACGGATCCGGGGGGGGGGGTGAGGGGGAGGGGGTAACTACCACGTATTTAAGAGCAGAGAGGCTTCCCGAGGGACAGAAGTTGCATCGTATCGCAATGACGATAGCCGAAACGGTTTAACGTTCTCCTCCTCGTCTCGAGCTGGTAATGGCTCCAGTCGGAATAGTTTCAGAAAAATGGCCCTGCCGGCTGAACTTAAATAAACGCCGGCGCACACACACACATACTGCAGCATGGATAAAACGATTTACTGGCGCCCCGCGAGTGGATAACGCTATCCATTTGTACGTAATTCCAGCAAGGGCGAGCCTTATCCGCACCCGAAACTGTTATGGGCAAAACGAGTTTCCGTTCTGTCCTGTCGCGGGCACTGGCCGCCTCCGAATAACTAAAGTCACTGTGCTCGTCGTGATTCATGGGCGAGCTTTAGTTATACAGTTAATCTGCTTTTTTGCATTTTTGAATTGCTGTGTTATTCGTATACACGAAGTCCTTTAATATCTCAACGTTCTTTTACGTTCAACCAATCCTAAAATGTACAACACAATGTTCTTCAGACGTTTAGACAACAGGTTTCTTGAAGAATATCTGCGCAGGGGTTAAAAATTAAAAAAAAACTATTATACCTTCCCCTATGTCCTTTAATATAATTTTTCTGTATTTTTTGCAAGTGATTTTCAAGATCATTTTCATCAATCACAGAGAAACTGAGAAATAAGGGTTTGGCAGCCTCCCTCTTTCATCCTGTCAGCGAGATCGTATGGCCAAGGGACAGCCGAGGGGAAGTAACTCCCACTCCCTTTAATTCTGGCAATTATTTCAAGGTTCGCAGCCGCCTCTAAAGCTACGTGTTACGTCTTAATCACGCCCGTGTCGTCGGCTGCGAATCCTGGAATTCCAGGCGGGCAGCTCGAGGAACCGGCGGAAAGAATGTACGCGGATTAAGTGGAGCGAACGTGACTTAAATCCATTGCAACCCCTCGGAACGCCGGTATCGATTGTAGCCGTCGCGCCTGTAGTTACTCGGAGAACGGGTCGCAGTAGTTACAGCGGGGGCATAGGTGAGAGCGATGGAGCAGAGTGAGCAGCGACAAAGGGGGATGGGACCGGGCGAAACGAATTTCCAAAGGAAATAAAAATGTGGGGACACGGTCGGTCGCGATAAGAGTGCAAAGGGCAAAGTAGAACAAAAATGGAGAGGATTAGAACGGTGAATAGGTAACGGAGAGGGGTGGGCATAATGTAAAGGGCGACTGAAAGAATTAGAAACGAGAAAAAACTGAAACGTACCAGACGGAAAGGGGGAATGAATAAGTAACGACGAAAAGAGAGGACGATCGAAGGGAATCAAATATTAAGCAAAACTGAGTTTCAAAAAATGGAGAAAGACGGAAGCAAAGGACTCGGAGCCAGGAGAAGTAATACAGAAGAAATCCAGAAGAAAAGGATACACAGAAATCTCAAGAAGGGAACATGAGGAGACAGAAAAGCCGAAAGAAATTGTACGAGGAATACAGACGTACAGAAATAATCAAGTAGGTGCGACCAAAACCATGGGAAGTGGCGAAGAACATAAAAAGATAGCAAAATAGAGAAAAAGAGAAAGAATGAAAAAGAGACCAACACCATAAGGGAGTGAGAGACTGTAGTTGAAAGAAAGGGGGCGAGCAAAAAGGGGTGCGAGTGAGAGATATAAGAAGATAGGTTCGTGAAAGGAAACGGGCAAGGGAAACCGAGAGACAGAGGGAGAGTGAGAAAGAGAGAGAGAGAGGCGGATTGCTTAATCTCTACGTGCGCTTGACAAACGAGGAATGTGGATGACACCGGCATTGTACCCCGCTTGTATTATCCATACGATCGTGCGAATCTCCCATTCTGCTTGGCGAACGTCTTTTGCAGCGCCTCTCATTTGCGTTGCCGCGACGCGGCTATCGGGTTAACGCCTCAATGCGCCTGAATCAGCCGCGATACGAGAATGTCGTCAGTTCGTGTATACACGCGGCGGTCCTCGTCTTCGAGACGATAATCCAGTCCCAGTTGTGTTTTAAAAGGGCGGCCCGCGTGCCTCCTCCGGAGGCAGTCGAAAATGCAAATTGAAAGCGCGGCTCGTTAAACGTCGGGGAAGGTGGCCAGGGGAAGCGCGAGCCAGAGGTGTGAATATTTTATGCGAGATACACCCCACTTGTAGAATACGCCCCCGGGGAAAGCAGGAAACTGATAAGGGTGAATGTAACCGGCTATGAAGGAGGATAAGCTGATTTCTAGCGAGAATTCACCTGCCCCTCGCCATCTTCCGCGGAGGGTGAATCGTTAGGCAAGCGGGTGTACCTAATTGTAACGTGTTTGTGAATTTCTTTGGAAACGATGAGGAACTGGATTATATTTCTGTCGCGATTGAATGTTACTTCGGGGAGAGGGTGAGCAGTTGAAATCAGTGTATGGGGTAGTCGAGGGTTTAGTAGATTAACTTTCCTTTGTCTAGTATACATTTATCCCTGAACTTCCTCGATTAACATTCCCTCGTATGTAACTTTTGTCGAATTTTGTTTGTTTGTTCTATTACTGGCTTTAACCAATTGCTTTTAAGTTTATTATACCCTCCCCCCATAAACATGGCTCATGTATGAAAGAAGCTAGTTCCCTTGAATTCTCGAAAAAAAATTGAAATGTTCAGATGCAAAGATTGTGAAATCAACTTGGATGGACGGTGATGCATCAGTGACACAACGATTATATATTAAGTATAGATTTTCTACGTCACATGGCCAGAGACACCATAGGGAATTATAATACTGTGTGACACCACGTACTGTGCATAGCACATGCTTCCTGTTTGCTGTTAAATAAAGCCTTTATCCGCCACCGGACGAAACTCACGACGCGCGTTTGCCGTGCAAATATCGCCGCCATTAGTTGCGCGAGCAGAAGGGATATTACGAAGTTAAGGGGTAAATTTATATGTCGATGATCGCTCGTGCTGTTAACTACTTTCAGTAATTGGCACCCCTCCACCCCTCCACACCCTCGTAATTACGTGGTGATTTGAGGGTGCTCATTCCCACCCTGTCCGCGCTGGTTTGTCGAATTGCCCGCATTGTTTCGCTCGCGCCGTTTAGTTTCCACCGATTGTTTGCATAATATCGTTGTTACTTCGTTAATAGAATTCTTTCCCCTCGTTTTAGAATTCGGAACAGTTATTTAATTAGGTATCTCGACCCGTTCGCTTGCTGGATTCGGTGGAAATTAATTCTCGTAGATGTGGAAATTGATTGGAATTAATTTTGATTCAGAGGCAGAAAGATGGTCGAGAATATTTTCTGGGGTATATGTGATAATGAAATGGAAATATATTTTAGAACTAAGTAGATGTGACACTTGTAGAATATGATGCACCGATAAGATATTCCTAAGTGATTGCCATTTGCAAAATATGAAAGAAGTGTGCTATAATTAGATGTTGGAATATGTATCGTATTTTAAGTATGGCTATAGGTTCAATTATTACTTGCTTCAGATTATACAGAGTGATATCAGCCAGTTATTTCTGTATTAATAATCTTTTATATGATTTGCGTTTTAATAGAATTTTTCTTGTCCACTGCACTTCTCAAATAATGCTTACAAATTCAAGCACTTATTTCATCATTTACCGTTTATTCAATAATATAGTTTTCATGCTTTTCGGATTCAACTTATAGATTATACAAAAAATGATACGACGGAGAAACTGTATTAATTATTAATGTATAATGAATATACTGCATTCCGATTGTGCACTGCGCTCATGTACATAGGAAAAGTTTCCAACAAGCAGTCGTGGCCGAGTGGTTAAGGCGTCTGACTAGAAATCAGATTCCCTGTGGGAGCGTAGGTTCGAGTCCTACCGACTGCGAAAAACATAAAGGGTTGTTTTTTTTTTAAATTTATTTTTCTCTTGTATACCAAATTTATCATACCATTTCTTTTTATTATGTTTTTAATTAACACTTTGCAGTTGCCTCTCGTATTTAAGCAAACCAAAAAATGAAGCTCGTTTCTCAAGTGAGCAACGTACGTAAATGTAACAATTATCGGGTTCGGCAGACCATGATTAAAAGTAACCATTATAACGACCTGCTTTTATTTATTCGCATTTCCGACGCGACGGCATTATTATGTGGATGTGAAAAAAAAGAATACAGCGCATGAAAGGTTGGTTAATAAAAAAGCAAAACAGGAATTGGTCCTCCACGAAATAACGCGAGAACAATGTTTCCTTTCAACAATTCTAATTAACAAATACCTTCTCTACTACCATGTATCACGACGTCGTAGAAAAATAATTAATTCACTGAAATTTTCGACGTTTCATGCAACGTATTTAAAATATTAAATAAAACCATTGCGAAACTAAAACGAAATGGTTTCAACCACCGTTAATGTGAAATAAATAAATAAACGAAAGCAACATGTATAACACGAGTCAACAATTTTATAACAATACCGTAAATAATATACTTTTATAACGTATTTAAAGTATAAATAAAAAATTCTAATTCAATGTCAATTTTTCAATCTTCTTTCTTATGTTGAAAGTTAAAAAAACAAACACAACAAGTTACAACAAAAATAACAATTTTTAACCTAAAATAGCTAATTAATTATGTTTGATGTTTAAATAAAAAGGACCACTCAGAAAGCCCCACTTCCCATGCCTCTCGTACTGAGTACAAGAGGTGAACGATCATCGATGACTGAAAAGTCGAACAAAGTCGACTTCTCGAGTCTTCCTCACGCTCAAGGAAAGGAGCTACGTCTCCTCATCGTGGCTGCATCAACTCTGCTTTAGGGCAGAGAGAAAGTAAGATATACTACAGAAATGATCCTGTGAAGTATGATCTTAGTTTCTCCAGCCACGACGATCCAATATCAAGCAAGCACCGAGGTATTTCTCCTGCGAGAATACGGTTAACAGCTTGGCCATCTGTGAGCAGAAACCTAAAGTAGCACCCAATGATCACACCGTGCTAACATGTCGTCTATTTAAAGAAGCTCAAGATAGTAAAACTAGTTGTGCAAGTGCCAGCGTGCTTTGAATGGTGATGAAATGATAATAGGGCCAGCTGCAAATACCATGTGTATGTTTTTAATATTTAATTCCATAAAACTTTATTATGAAAAATTTGTCCACTCTCCTAAAAACGATATACTCCTCTTACTCGCTGATTTGTGTGTAATTAATGTAGCTAAACAGCGAATACCTGTCAATTACCGAGCACGTTCTTTAATTTTGATTTATAGATTTCAGCCCATCAGTAGACTACAACCTCAATTTATTCCCTTTTAGAATACATTGTCCCGCAATGTTTAACAATATCGAAAATTGTTTGAATTATGAACTTTAGAGACAGTATACGTATATTTCACCATTCGGCATTAATAATTCTAAATTAATACGCTTTCAGCTACATTGGTATACCTATATGCATGGAATAAATTAATTTAAACAGTTTAATGAGTTTAATCATTCATTCCATGAAATATTTTTGCGCAGAATATGATACCTAACGTAGATATTTCGACATGTTCACGCATGCATAATCAGCTTTCACCTAAAACTCACTAAAAATTTGGTGACTATAATCGTAATTCACTTGAACGTGTTAACCCTTTGCGATTCTATGCCCAGAGTATCACGCCATCGAGTTTACTCCCGTGAGCCCTATATCCGAAGTACCTATCTATGTATATATCACCTTCAATGTCGTACAATAATATTTTTATAGTCCTCAAGATTTTAATAAAAGAACACCATATTTTAGCGTATAATAATTACAGACCGTAAAGGGTTGAATCTAATTACCCCTTCCAAGGCCCACTGTGCTATGACATCGTCGATGATTAAGTATTTATTTCCAGATTTTCCTAGCCCTTTGATTCCAAATTTGTTTTCCAAATTTGTTCAAATAATCTAGAAAAATAACATAATTCAGGTGACTGGAACGTAACCTCGACCATGCGATGCATATCACACTCGAGTGTATCGTCACAGTCAGCCCTTTTTCTTCGCCACGATTTTCATGGCACAACAGCGAATTAGCCAAGCTACAGCGGCGCGTTTCGTCGCTGCGTTTTCACGTTTCGCCATCGAAACGCCAGCGGACGCGTGGGAGTCGTTGAGTAACCCACACCCACCGTCATACACAGGTGGGTGGACACGTGTGCCAGTTGTTTCGCGTGTGCAATGGCCCACAGCAACAAGCCAACGGGGCGATAAACAATGTGAGCATGCATTACTTACGCGCACCCACATTCGCCATTGTGTCAGATAGCCGTACGCATCCTTGTCTTCCTCGCTTTTGACCGTCCCCTTTTTGTCCCTTGTTCCTGGACCCGTTCGCCTTTTCTTCCTTTTGAAGCGGTGTCTCTTCTTTCACCTCGTTTCCTGTCTTTTTTCTTCTTCGTTCCTTCGACCGTCGCTTCGGGATTCCACGATTCTGATTGCATCGTCCTAAATTTAGATACCAAGGACTTCCCAAAATACGAGGTGCGAGCGGAGAGAAGGTAGGTACTACTTCTCGAAAAAATAAATCGACGTCGGACAACATGGTATCGCGTTAGGCTTCGTTTCTGAGTAGATTGATTTTGAAATTATATAGGTAATACACGTGTGTGTTTCATTGAACTTGATTGTACGCTGCTTTAAGTTAATGATTCTTGGCTTGTTCGTGAAAGTCAGTTCTTACGAGTTCTTATTTACATTGTGTCATTTACCTTTTTATTATCATTTTTATTCCCTTTGCTCCACCCGCATTCTTTTCTCTGTTCAACATTTTTATTTTTTAAAGTTGTTCGAAATCAGCACTGGGTGGCTCCACCAGTTTCCTCGTTTATTTACTTTACATCTATCTCGCTTGCTTGTTCTTTGGTGCTACTTCAACGACCAATGTTAACAACAATATTTATCGTATCCTTCCTCGCGTTTGCTTTTTCACTGTTTCCTGAATCCCTGATTTCTATACTTCCCGCTACTTCAATGTTACTGTTTCCACGCAATCCAGTCTCCCTTCCCCTTTCTCCTTTTTCTGGTCTTTGCTCTTACTGTCCCATTCTCTTTTTCCGTTCGCGAACCCCCGAAGTCACTTTCGTTACTTTCGTTTACGACTTTTGAACCCAACACTGGGGGGAAAAGAGCGGAACGGTGATCGTGAAAACAAGGAGTTTCCAGCCAGTTGTCGGGACGAAGTTTGCTCAATCAGGGAGAAGGGAGAAAAACGGAATGTCCCGTTATTTGTTTATGAGATACCTTGAACTTCCGAACGTTCAACGATCATTTGGGAAACGAATTGTGTTCGTATTCTCGGAATTTTTATCTCAAAATTATCAATACATCTCTCAGAATATTGTATATCTACAAATGTTTGTAATACACAAAATAGTGTATTTATTCGAAGTTTTTAGAATAATAATTTTTGTGTTGTTTTATGTTTCCTCTAGGAGTAGTATTTATAATTCTAGGTGTATTTATGTATATGCATGTATTTTTGTGAGTTCTAGAGTGAACTATTTACGTATTTGGTTTTATAAATTTTAGAATGATAATTTATATTGACTATATTAGATTAGTTTTTTTAAGGGTGGTTTTGGTTATTTCTTCATTAGTTTTATTATATAGAATGGACTATATAGCAGCGGATAATACTATTGATCGGTTGAAGTATTTAATTTGTTTTGTTTGTTTTATCTATGTGTTTTATGATTATAAGAACACATATTTTGAGGATTCTTTTGAGGTTAGGTTTAATTCCTTACAGTTCAATTATTTACTGTCAAAGAGACGTTTCTTACAATTTTGGGATGCTGACAACTTTGTGTAATCGGTTGGGGGATATTGGTTTATTAATGTTGATCTGTTTTGGCTCTTCTGTTGGTTTTTGAAATTTGATGTTGTACATATTTAATATTTATATATTATTATTTATTTTCATGGTAAAGTGTACCGCAAAATTGACATTGACCTTGAACTTCAGGGTCCCTGTTTTCATTGTAACGTGTACGACTGAAATGAGAAAAAGTGTCAAAGGAACTATCCAATTCCAAACAACGAACACCAAAAATGCTCCCCCTTGACACTTTTTTATGTTTTCATCCTTCCAGCAAGTGGAACATATTGTAACAAAAATGGATCTTGAATTTCGAGATGGAGATCAATTTTGCGGCACATTTGTTCAACAGATCTCCACCGATCCAGAGGTGTCGAATCACCTGTGTGAATCATTACACATAATTTATTTTACAGCCTGCATAAAAAGAGGAGTCATTCGGTGAAGCAAGTCTCGCTGATCATTACCCCAGCACCGTTAACAGCAATTCTGACACTGTGGCGCGAGGGTATCAGGATGGAACTGTTCCCTGGGCCAACAAGTGCAAATTATACAGCCGCTTAACCCGCCAGGACCAACGATTCTCGTCCATTGCGATTAATTAAAAAACTACAGACGAACATTATCCTATTGGCGCTCTTTCATTACGGAGCCACGGGCAACGGCTCACGGGAGTAGATTGCATCGCGGATGATTTACTAACTTTTTGCGCGGAGATAATGGGCCCCGGGACGAGGAAGAATACGCCGATAGCCAATTTCTTGGATAACCGATACACGATACACGCACCAGCAACGGAAACACAGAGTAATCTCGTTTTTATCGGGTCTCACAAAATCCTCCAATTAGCGCGCATAACATTACCGTAATTACAGTACCTACCCAGGTAACCGCGGCATCATCGATAGGGTTAATATGCCCTCGAAATACCGATGGCTCCTCCGTCTCTCCGACGTGATTACACTTTGTGCCTAACCGAGATCTACGGGCGAAATGTACAATTAAAAAATTGTAGCAAGTGGAGTGAAAGTAAACGAAATACGTTTTTTAAAAATATTTTTCTTACAGTAGAAACTTCGCTATCCGAATTAATAAGAGAGACACGATCGTTCGGATACTGGAACACCCACTTCCTCATTGTGATTATTCTGTATTTCATAAAGAATGATACAAGTAACAATACCAAAAATGGATAGTAATGTGAATAGGTATACTATCATAGATGTGTCAATTTTCTAAGTTCTGACGTATTTTCTATTTCGTCATAACAGTTACTATGACATAGGCGTTTCCTTTTCGATGGTTTTATACATGTACACTGCTGGACAGCATTAAAGTATCACTATAATTTCCCGGAAATTTTGGTCATTTTCAAATGGCTGCATCTCCGCGAGAAATGGTCGCAATGAATATTTTAAAAAAGCATTTCAACGCTTGAGGTTTCTAGTTGTTGAATCAAGGACTCAACTTTCTCTTCGTCTATTATGATACCGTTTTATCAAGCTGAAGCGCAGAGCGCGGCGTTGTCCGTGACTTTAGATGTATCTAAAGATTTAGAGGGTTTTATAGACCTTAAGCCTGCACGATGGAACACTGCCAAGATCCGTGGTTCTTGGGGATTATAAATTTCAACTATATTAGTAAACTTGGTAAGAATACAACGCGCCTTGCCTGTAACAAGGTATACAAAGGCATCGCGGAGAAACTGGAAGCTGCAATCCGTATCATCCTGAAGCTTACGACACCAGCTTACGATGTAATAAGACTGCGATAACAAGACGTCACTGCACAGGGGATAGAAGATTGTAGTTGACAACACGGTTTCATAGTCATTCTTGTCTGGGTAGTGGGTTGCTGGTCGGCTTAATCCTCAACCTCTCGCGATACGCACGCAGGGGATGGAGCAGCTTCTCAAACCGATGCCTTTACCGCCGTCGACTTAATTAACAGAACTTCCTATGACTAAATCATGATAATCTGGACTCTTTGATAACTCCCGTGTAAGTAAGCAATCGGGGAATTTGAGAATCTGCTTAAAGTTGATATTTCCTTCTTGATTTGCGCTTTTAATTTAAACTTTTACGATTCCACCTTCTTATTTAAGGGATGATGCCTGGTCAGCTGGCGAAAAAGAATGCAATTTTCGGGAATTTTTTTGTGGAATATCTACTACATGTTTTTAAAGACTATTCGTTCATTTTAAAAGTACATATGTGCAGTAACTCTCAGTAATTTTTTTTATAGAAAAACATTAAGGAATGAACGAATAACAGCCCTTCTCGCGGAAGCTGTTTTGATAAACGTGCTGTGCGGTGAGCACGATTTCTCTGAGCCGGATCATCTAAAATTAAAAGTTCAAAAAGATTCTGTTAGTATATGGTTGAATCCAGTAGATGAACGAAGGGTTCTTCGAGAAGTTCATTTTTAACAAAATGGCGGCCGTTTAAAGGAAAACCATGATTTCTCGATGTCTGAATTGTTTGTTTTTTGTTAATTAAAAATAGAGTTTTTGTTAAAATAAAAAATCCTTCGGTCATCTACTAGTCTTTAGTATATAACAGAACTCTGCAAAAATTTAGATCAAACGGTACAGCGGTTTTCGAAATATCTTGGTCACCGATATCAAAACAGCTTCCGCAGAAATGGCTGTTATTCGTTCATTTTTTAAATGTTTTCTCTGTTACAAAATTACAGAGAGTCGCTGCATATATATGTACTGTTATAAAAGCGAATAGTTGTAAAAAATATACAGTAGATATTCCACAAAAAATCACCGAAAATCACGTTCTTTTTCGGCAGCTGATTACGCACAACCCCTTAAACGATAAATAATATCCATGTGTAGATTTTGGTGAATATTTCGAGCAAGTTTACTACAGTGTACCTATATCCTTATTTTCTCTATTAAAATATTTTATCCTTCATTGTATCAAATCAAAAGCGTTAAACTGCCGCAAAAAAATTATCCAGCACCCAAATTCACCGTAGTGGAGTTTCGAACGAAGAGACAACGCTCCGGAATGACAGCGACGCGCAAAAGGTAACCCAGAATGAGGCGGATGACGAGCATAAAGCAAATAGCGAGTGTCGCCAGCGAAGAAAGTCCTCGCGATGTAATATCACCGAGACGTAAAGTTCCGCGCGGTGTAATTAACTCAACGAAGTTGCGTTTGCTGGATCACGGGTGGTAAGTTTCTAAGAGGTGGTTTACAACCGTCGGTGTCCACGTGCTTCGCCTCCGTGTGTCAGAGGGTGGAAGCAGCCCGCACATAAATTTCCCCCGAGTTAGAGTCGCAGATGCGAGTCGTCGTCGCGGCTTGGCCCGCGACCAAAGCTGATCGCATTACAAAGTAGCCTGGCTGCAGCCACGAGAGCACCTCCTCAAGGGTTTCATTATTTTTCAGAAACTGCCGTCATCAGAGAAGGCGACGTTTCAGCGCAGAATTTTGAAGAATCTCCATCGACTTGATCCACAAACGCTCAAACTCTTCTGTTGGTATCGCAAGAGTACTTTAGGTACTGGTAGCCTAATGGGTTGGGGTTGCAGTATTTTGTTGGAATTTGATTGAATCTCAAAGGGAGTTTCTGGATTATACGCCATTTTCCAGGTTATTCGAGATTCTTTTACACTCTGCGTCGCGCCCCACAAAAGCAGGAGAAATTGAATGTATCATTGAATCATATTTCGAGAAGGGAAAGAAACAGAAAACACTTCACGAAAGGCACCTTTTCTGCTGGTCCCACTGGCGTCCTCGCGTGTACGAATCGAGCAAAATAGCGGCGCGTTATTTATTGCCAACGACGCTGCCTAAAATATGATGTCGGCCATTCTTCCCCTCGGCCCTTTTCACTTAGCAAAACGCGTACTATCGACATGAATAATCACGAGGGCATAAGTATTCCCGAAAGTTCAATTTCCTGTCACGCCGTCCGCTGATTTATCGCTTGACGCCTGTACACGCGTGGATATTATTTACCGCCCTCTCGATATTCCTCCGCGCAGCCCCCTCTTGGCGGGGGTGTGGAATTCCGCGTTCGTGGAAACCTTCAGCGCCGTGAGAAATAACCACCGAACGCATTTGTTATTCATGAGCCCCTTCGAACGGATCCTCCTTTCATAATACGGTGCATCCGAGCCTCTGTCGGAGTTGTAGGTTTAACAGGACCATTTAAAAAGGGTGGTGTAAGAGCATCGATCCAGAAACCGATTGCGAAAGATGGAACTGTATTCCAAACTTTGCCGTTGAATCGTTTTTCATGGCTTTTTAACTCGATGCTGGAAATATTCGCTCTTTCTTTTTTCCTGTCGATTAACGATGGTGATCAGGACCTAGGTGAGTACTTCTTAGATGGAACTGCGCTTTACAATGTAGGAGTCGACGAGTGTTGGTAACTTGTTGAGTATTAAATGCTAATCGGCAATCATGTTTGCCAAGGGTGCCACGGAATATTAAATTTTCTAGTTGTGTTATTTTGTTAATTTTGCCTCTGGTTATAGGTACAGTAGTTTTCTGGTAAAGTAGATATAGGCGTAAGTTCTACGTTTCATCTTGTATCTTTCTTCCTTTAAAGACAATTTCG
Source organism: Andrena cerasifolii (assembly GCF_050908995.1). Taxonomy (NCBI): domain Eukaryota; kingdom Metazoa; phylum Arthropoda; class Insecta; order Hymenoptera; family Andrenidae; genus Andrena; species Andrena cerasifolii. The sequence goes on along the minus strand of NC_135124.1, from coordinate 7,546,991 downwards.
AATCATAATCTCGTACAAGACAAATTTTTGTCTCGAGGACGTTTCATGTAACTATGATAATTCAATTCTACTTATCCTTGTACCTCAAAACTTAATTTCAAAATTTCGCACAGACATGCATACCTAAGTATCTAAAAAATTATCTCATTTCGTACCTACAATTTCGGCGTTAGAAATACATTTGTCCTTACCTCGTAACCATCCTTCAAAGCACCGAAATCAGTATCCAATTCCCTCTAGCTCACGAATCCTGAAACTACAATCCCCATCTCCTGAGCCGAATCCTAATCACCAACTCCTAACTTCATCATCCTCGCAACGCGAAGGCAGCCCGTTTCCTAACGCGACCAAACGAATTCAGAGGAACAAGGCTGCCAGCACCCTATCTCGCAAAGGAATCCCCAATCCGCCAAAGAATTCGGATCAATCGGTTGCGCGGCGTTAAAAGGCAAGCAGCAAACGAGGCATCGGTGCGTGGCTCAGGGGCGCGGCAATAAATATCCAGAAATCAGGGGCGATGTTTCGGTAGGCAGAGTGTACGGGCCGTCGAAGAGGCAATCTTGCTGGTTCGGGGGACGATGCCATCTTCCTCGCGTACACAGAGTCGCGGTTACGCGCGTCCATCGGGGCAGCGGGCGAAGAGGGAAGAGAAAGCGGCCGCTGAAGAGAGGGCCACGAGGAGAGGCAACCCGGCCGCTCCTCGGCCTTTATCTAGTATCAAGAAGCGCCATCAACCGCCGCCAGGTAGGCCTTGCACGATTCCATCGCGGACGGCGCATTAAAAGCAAAAATAAAATTATTGGAAAGCGGCGGAATTCGGCGTCGACCGGCTGCCCGTTCGGTGGTTCCAGCCGGTAGATATAAACGGGCACGTTCATCAAGCCTCCTGGCTGCCTCCGCTTCTTCTCTCGCTTGCTTGTCTTCTTACCCGCGGATGGCCAGCTTCCGATAGCATTATGTTCTCCCTCGACGCTTTTCTCTCCTCCCCGGGTTCTTACTCGTAGCCTCTGTAGCTCCAGCAAGCGTAGTCCGAGGGACGTTGCGAGGATCTAGGAAAGCACTCGCGTTTTAACTAGCAATAACTAACACACTTCATTTTAAATACGTGACACGCTTTTACACTTCGGAGCTAGACGCGAGATGGGTCGAGTAAGGGAATGATGAAGTCGTATTCTAAGTATCTTGTGGGGTTCGTCAGGCTTTTACTTGTATGTCCGAATGGCGGTCCCGTGTGCATTAGAAATATCTAAAAGTAATGGTCCCATGTGCGCAGAAAGGCTTCTAGAAATGTTGCATCTGGTGGGTCCGGATAAACTTATCCTTAATATTGTTACAGTCCTCCTACACTGACCAGCGTATGAGGTTAGCCGGGGAAGGAACAGTTTTTGAGGTACCGCTGGTGAAGAAGACACATCTTTCTAGCACGAGTGAGGGTCCTGTGCGCAGGTAGTGGGCTTCCTAACAACGTCGAAGCAACGGAACATCCATCTTGGTTAATGGCGATTGGGGTGTTCTCGCAGGAGACATTTCCTGCGATTGGCGACTTCAGACTTTACTTCCATCCTCGAAAGTTCAACTTCTATGAACAAAACTCCGCGAAGAAGAGCATCAGCGGTGTCAACTTGCCAAAAGCAGCGCACCAGAACAGGAACACCCCGGTGTGCCAACGGAGAATGTCTCTATTCCGGGGATCAGCGCTCAGCGCAGCAACGAATCGATCAGCTTTATCACCGAATTCCTGCGTCGAGAGGGGTGCTGCCAACGGGGAATACCGATTCGCCTCCGCGCCCGTATCCCGACGCCCGTTAGGGAACGTCGCCTGCAACCCTTATCAGGATTCCTTGCTCTGATCGGCAGGCATCGCCATTCCGCGCGCTGCCCTCTCCTCTCCCCCTCCGCGACCCGAAAGATTTCGAGGAAGCGCGAGTTTCGAGGAAGGTGCGCGACGAGTCGATTAGCTCGCCAGCCTTTCAGCAATGCGGTTTTATCTGCGTAATGATATCTCCTGGGTGTAGAACGAGATCCGCGGCGGAGGGGGCAGCTGGAGGGGCATCTTTCGTTCGCTGAATCTCTCGACGCGGATTACGGCGCCGTCGGTAGGTGAGACCTCGGGCTGTTCTTACAACGAGTGCCCCTCCGCATTCTCGTCGCGAGTAAATAATTCCCAGCGCCACGGAGAAAACGTGGCTCCATTATGGTAAACCAGCGCTAAGGGGGCATGCACAACACTCGGGAGCTGCCTCCGCTAGAGGAGCTTTCCGCGGACTCGATCGTACCCTCAGGGAGAGGGGGGACTAAACTTGCTCGTCACCGCGGAGATTGGATTCCTTTCCCTCGACCTCTTCTTCTTCGTTTCCGTGAGCGTTTAACGGTTTGATGTTTAACGGTTTTATGCGATACTGATGCATGATCCACCTGTTTGTGCGTAGGTTTGTTAGGCCATCTAATGGCTGGACTAGATGTGATGATTTGATTGAATTATTTTAGGGGCTGGATTTATCTTTGATTTTCAGGAAGATACATATCCTTTTTGTTGTTATATGATTCATTGCATTCTTAAATTGAATTTTATTGAATACATGATTCATTGAACTCCAGTGGCATCGGCGTGTTTTCACGTCGAGGTGATGTTTTTAATGTATAGAAAGTATTAATTCTATAATCTATAGCATGATCTTTGCTTTGACAGCTTAGGCTTGCTTTTACAGAGCAGAGTGATTTTTGGGGCTATTCGAGAACACTACTTAGCTACTATTGGACTTGGATGGTGTCTTATTGTTAGTGCCTCGTTGTCAGTCGAAGATTAGATATTTAGTAGGCTCTGTGTCATCGTTTTCTACCGAAAAGATATAATTAGTGTGTAATTGTATATATGTTGTGTAAAGAAGTTGATTGAGAAAGATTGAACTGTTCTTCTATTTTTAAATCACGATCCTTCCTCTTAGAGAAGTTCCCATTAATGAAGAATCATTCTCTACTTCCATTTTCTTTTCTCTGTTTTAAAGAAATCTGTTATTTGAAATCGCTTGTTGCATGGAAGGTATGGATTTGTAGATTACAACTATTCCCTGTAGAGTCTGCGAGTAGAATACAAGGAGAGACCCTTCTTCCTCAAAGAATTAAAAGTAGATGCTGCAGAAAGCCTGAGGTGTACTCTCTTTACAAAACATCCACGGTACTATTGGTTGTGAGGCACAAAGCCAATTCTTTTCAAGTTGCAAAGAGTTAAAGAAAGGTTTCGCAGGGAACTCGCGAAATTATGGCGAGACCTACTTTTCGATATTAAAATTAATCTAAGGTAGTTAATAGCGATAGATCGAATTACAAAACTGAATCGAGCAATTAGTGTCAGACTTTTCATACAACGAGTTAATATATAAAAATTATTTCGACGGGATACTCGATTACTTTTGTAAATCATTCAGTTCCCTCGTATGCCAATCAAAGAGAATAATAGATGGTAATTAAGTACGTAGCGAAAGTTCGATTAAAAATTTTAATTAGGTAATTAATGTAACGTCGACTTTTGACGGCTCAGGAATTTAAACATTTTATACAGAATTCTGAGATAATTTATTGCTATAAATGTGGTACAGTGGAAATTAAATACTTAATAGTCTGTCTTTCTGTGTTTTTATCTAAACTATTTCACCATACAAGACACAACCCAATAGTACTCTGTTTCACGTGAACCATCAGGCGGAAAACTAATTCTAAGAAAATACTCGATTAAATTTAAATATCATTCTATATCCTCACAGTCAAATTAAGACCTAAAAATCCGAGTCCATTTAAACGACATTCTCAGTTCTCCAAAACCCAAGAACTTCACACAATCCCCTAAAGAAGAAAAGCCTCGCGTACAAACCAATACACCCATTAAGTCAACAAAGCTATCAATCTTAAGATCTCTAAAACCAATAAATCACTAATAAATTGGTACGATAGAGTCATGAAGCCAGTGAACAGTGGGCTACCTAATAGTGTCTAGCACTCTTTCAAACCGTGTAACACAATTTCTGCTACACGCGCAAACGACGTAGCTGTCGCGCGAGCTTTGCCTGGGTCTATTTTTATTCCCCGGGCGACGATAATCCTGTAAGTTTTTCAGGGAACGCTCTTAAGGTGTGTGTAACCCCTTAAGGCATCCTCGTTCGGCCCCGGTTATCTCGTCCCGGTAGACGATAGCGGGTCTCGCGGCAAGGAGGGTGGGGGCAAGAAACGGGAGGACGACGAGTCCTTTTAAGAAGGATCTTAACTTTGGAGAACTGAAAGGGTCATCGTCAGATAGTGGTTGTTGGTCTTTGTCACCTGAAGGCTTCGTGATCGTGCTCGAATAGCATGGTGCCCCCCGCGATAATATTATTTCGTAGCGGGATTCATCGTTGTCAACAAAGTGGAATCTCTGGTCGTCTCGCAATGCTCGTCGCGTTATCGTGTCGACGACGTGTATGCGCTGGATCCTCGTAATTAGTCCTGTAATCAGCGTATTTCTCAACGTCGCTGATAAGTTTCACGAGAGGCCGTGGGCATTTTAATACTCTCGTATTTCGTGGCCCGTGCCCCATTTGCCTCAAGAAATTTGCGATCGTTCTCCACGGTTCGGTTCGCCAGCTGAGAAACTTTGGTTTTCCTTGTGTTCCGATCGGACGATCGATGGGGTGCTTGAGGGACATACGAAGGGAGGCTGAGGTTAATGTTCCTTCTGCACGTGATCTTAATTCTTTTGCTTTTACTTAATGGGGCTATCACTGCGGAATTTACAAAGATTGATTCGGATGGACGCTATACGGCTCGAGATGGGACCGCATAATGCACTGTGAGAAATCGAAGCCACTTATAATCTTTTAAATAATTTTTACTTCTTAGGCTGCTGAGGTTATTTAAAACGAACGCACTATACATGGCGAGCTATCACAACTTTCCATTATAAAAAAAAATGAGAAGAAATTTTAAGTTCACCACGACTTTTTCAACTGGAACATGAAGTCATTCAATAATTATTTACAATATTATAATCTTAAAACTTGAATCAATTATTCATGTTAAAAGTATTTAGTATAGAACATTTCGAATTCCTCAATCTTAACATAGATTGGTATATGTTCTTGATAACACTAACCCTAATATTATAGGGTATCTTATCAAGACACTTGTACAAAGTGATAACCATTCAAAGTAGATTCTGATAAGAAGATAAATACATAAGTTTGATGCGAGTGTGTCTCATGTAATTATGTGACCAGCGTAGAAATTAAAGTTTAGAAATTACAAGGCTTATTAAAATTAATTTCCCACTATATCTATATCACTATATATATATTTATAATTTGTAAAGTTACTTTATTATAATAAAAATAAAAGAGCTATTTAAAGTAACAGGTGTCGTTGGTTTTTCTACGCATTTTCACATTTTAATACAAATGTTTGAAACTGATCCTGGCAGATGATTCCCATTCCCTTAATTCTCCCTTTCTTGTATCTTGCCACTTTTTTCTTTCCACCCTTCGACAGTCACTAACCTCCAAATTCCAGCATACATTTCCTCCCAGGAACTAATCAATCATCAGCATATAAAAAAGAAATAAAGGAAGGTCACAAAATCTATTAATCCCCGTACACAGCTGCAGGATATTCAATGAAATCGATGACCGATTCCGAAGGTTCAACAAAATTGGTGGAGGAAATACGTTATTGCGGCGACCGCTGCCGCGTTTAATTTCGTTTAACGGGACTCAAAATTCAATTTATCATTGTTCCAATTGAAAACGGAGGGCATTACAGAAACAGGTTCCCAGTTTCCATTCCCCGGGACGTTTGAAAAGGCCTGGGTCTTGTTCTTTTTGCGCGGCTACCCTTCGAGGGCGAGATTAATATTTTAGCTCGCAGAGTATCGGCCACGGCAACGGGTTATGTCTCATTTCCAATAAATCGACCCTGTTATATCGAACAGCCCGCGGCGATGCCGCCGGGCTGCATAGGGAGAATATACAGCGGAAAATACGATCGGGTAAGTTCGCGTTGAAAAACTCGAGATTACAGCAAGGAAGTTCTTTAACAGAAATTCCGCCGTTACGAACGAACTTCAAAGGGACTCGCCCTCTTTCTCTTACCCGCTCTCTTTCTGCCGCTTTGCAAGCGCGGAGACTTTGTTACCGTAGAAAACTTTCGGTATTATTTACCTAGAGTCGTTCAATTTAGAAATACAAATTTGCAGAGACCGCGCCGTTCTAATTGAGCCGAGTCCCTCGCGAATAATATTCGAGCTTTCCGCCAATTTAGCTCCTTTTTTTCTATTTCTCAAGGAACAGAAACCGTTGCAGATGGCTGCGATAGTCTTGAAAGGAGGATCGCTCAAGGGTTGAACTACGCGAGGCAAAATGGGTTATAAAGTCGAAATTCAAATGGATAATTGTTGCTTGCGATTACTCTTTAGAAATTTTTCAAATTTTGATTGTGATATCTTTAGGTACTGAGTCTAATCTTATCGAATAGTGATTATATCAAAAAGCTGTATAATGTCATTAATCTATTTTAATTTTCTAAGTAGGTAGTTGAAACTGAAATTCCCACCGATCCTCGTCGAAATCCTTTGTAAGCAAATCTATTTAAACTGTTAAAACAGATATTTCCTCGAAAGTAAAATCCTTATTAAAATACCGTAGAAGCCTTCTTTCGCGATATTGCGACGAGTATAATTCATCGACTGTCAGCATTAATTACATCGTTTATCACTCTCGTTAAGTAGCAGTCGATGTGCACGCGCGATGATGAACGGACCCTTTCTCTCCTCGAAAAATCAATCTGCATGTACGTCGGAAGGAATTAATCTTCTTCATGCCCAGCGTCCATACAAAACGCACAATATCCGCGTCATGATATATATTTCACCATTAAACGCGCATTCGACCAGATTTTTTCCATTCATCCGCCGTATCGCCAATTCATAAGTCAAAAAGCTCCTCGCCATTGCCAGTGCCCGTCCCCATAAATTATCCCAACACATTATCCTGCCGTTAATGAGCCGACAATTTCGTGCTTTAACGAGACTTCATGAGTTAATACTGTCATACATCACGCGTCAACCGAAGATGCCTACGAAGCACCTCTTTAAAATCAGCCATGCAAAATCCTTTCATTCGCTTCGCCCAAGAGGTTTCTGTATCCCCCACCTTCATGAGCCGCAAATATCGCCGAGAAATATCGGCAGGCACGTCACTCTATGCCGCTACCATGACCCGCGTACTGTGTCTTGCGAAAATATAATGAGGGTACATTTTCTGAAGGGTACTCCTGAAGAGATTGAAGTTATTCGGTCTCATCCTGCACACCCTTGGGGCCATAAGTCACGACTCAAGGCTCCTATCAACTTAGCTCTCTGCTAGAAGTTCGTTACAAAGTACCGAATGTGTTCTTCGTCACCCACCACCCAGGGTTGATCTCAATTGTTCACATTCTGGCAGACTTCAGAAGCTTAACCCCTCAGGACGCATTCTTCAGGGGCGAGTTGCACTGGTCGAAACGCTGAACCCTCCTCGGTGGGTTTAAACACTGCTTGGACTCAATAACTTAGCAGGCATGTGTGGAGCCGACGTGGTAGCGCCAGTTTCAGTCGACAACTGCTAATAGCACGAAACTGAAGAAAATGTATGATAAGTCCTCAGTGCGCCTCTGTTTTGGGTGTCCAATAGACCTAGGATCGGAGCCCTATATCCAGTTTCCTACATCCAAATGGTAACAACGTCCCGTCGCAACACCTCCGTTGACATCATCATCCCCAGATACCTGCGGCTGCGTAGCCGTGTAATCGAGGAAGCACAGGGTCGGAAATACGGTTTGGCGGCGGGGAAGCCTGAGAAATTCAGCGAACGCAAGCAGAAAGTTCGCGAGATACGACGACAGGCCAGGTGCTGCGGCGGTGTTGGCGCTTTCTGATTTGGTCCCGCAAGAACGCTAATGGTCTGACGCGTGACCGGCTCAGGTGGCCGTGCTGGCTGCCGTGGAACAGCTTCGTTCCACCGTAACTCGCATTTACATACCGGTACCCACACGGCACATGAATAAATATGTCGGGGCCCGAGTGACTTAAGCAGTCTAAACATCGGGCTGCACAGGAAACACCGCGGCTACACTCGCGGCCGCAGCCACCCATACGCCGGGAATCCGGATCCCTCTTCGCTAGGCTGCGCCGAACTGCATTCAGCTCCTGCGACGATCCCTGTTCCGCGAGTTCTCGTAAACTTCCAGACGGGATTGGGTCTTCCGGCAACGATACCGTATTACTGTGCCTCGCACAGATATAGTGGCTGAACCGGGGCCCATTCGAGTGGTGCGAGAAGTGGTATGCCTGAGGGTGCAGGACCATTAAATGTGTTCTTTGTCATCTTTCAGGAGGCTTTGCTGGTTTGGACACATTTCTGGAAAGTGTGGTGAACATGTCACTGGGTTTTTCAGTTGAGAGAAGGCTAATGGACGCTAGAGACTTCACCTCTGTTGCTATTAGGGTAGCAGTATATTCATGAGACAAAAGTAACACTGGTTTAAAATCTGGTTTTATAAGATCATTTACTTATTGTCATTTATATGTCGCTTCATTCGACTTGGTGTATTTGTGAATTTATTTTCGTTGTATTCCCTCTTCTGTGACTTTTTAGGGACTCCCTTAAACCTGCGCATTTCATTACTGATTTCGTAGCTGCACTTGTGCTGGACTTACAATTAGTCGAAAGGACTGCATTCTTTTGCCCTATGCGTCCTTCACGGGGTGTTAAAAGAAGCTTGCGATGCTTCTAGGGTAGAGAGTACTCATTGAACTTAGTAAAAAGTGTCTAATTACCATGGGTTGAAAAATCAACCCTGTTGGTAACCTAAGTGATATGCTTGCTTAGTGAACAAATCATGAATCCATTAAAGAATATGATCGTAAAATCGTTATCCTTTAGATCAATTTTGATAGATACTTTTAAATTTACCAAGTGTGTAGTACCTATTCTCTCGCCACCTAAGACTGTCCACTAAATTATTCCAAGTTTTTCAATAAAAAGATGTTCAATCTTTCTCGAAAAGGCAAGCCTTGGCTTCAGTATCTACTGCTAGAGTGATTTCCACCATAAGCAATCTGCTCGCAGAATTCGCGCAACAACGAAAGCGATGCTACCTCGCACAGTGTTACCCGCGGGGACCCTGAAGAATCCCATGATCGAATCGGCAGTGACGGTATAAACGATCCCGCTCCTATCTCTGCACACGAACCCCCATCGACTCCTTCAATCCGCATTAACGATAACGAAACGAGGCTGTAAGTCACGGGAAAAGTAGACAGTTTACAGGTAATTGAAAGCTATTAGGGGTACGTTTATAAGCGTATTATCACCCGCCGCATAGCGTTATGGCCTACGAACGTAACACGAGGAGAACCGGTTTCATGGAATATATTACGGCAGTGCCGCCTGCCGTATCGATTGTAAATCTCGACGGATACCAGCACCGTATCCGGTCTATCGAACAAGTTCATCCCATAGTGCTAACGGTGAACGTCTAAGGAACAACTTGCCACGGACCGTTAAAATTCATACGACGTCGCGGGGCGCGCGCAATTAGCTCATAAACCGCGACTACCGTTGAGGAAGCAATGCAATGTAGAACTTCCAAACAATTGGCTTTTTCCTGTTTCTCATAGACCGGGATTCGAAAAATATGTTCTTTAGGATTTCATTAAAATTAACGGTTTTAATCTTTGATTTTAATTTTAATCATCCCCTCCCTGGATCCCCGTCCAATCAAATTATGACCAAATTATCAAATTATCTCAAGATTATCTAAATTCGGATCTAATTTCGAATCTTCATTGCACTATTTAGCATCATATTTCCTTGTAATAATACTTCCAGCATCTTCGTGTCGTATCCAGCATTGACATTTTTAAAAACAATTTCTAGCTCGCGTGCACAAATTCGTATAACTTTCACAGAATGTTTAATTTGTATAAAATTATTACTCAAGAGTGTTCTACCATGAAAATGCAGCAGGTAATACACTCTTCATGGTTAAGTTTTTCGAAAACTGTCATACTGTCATACTGTGTTAAAATATTGAAATGAATAAATGAAATTAGATAAAAACTACTAGTAAAATTATGTGGTACATATGTTTCAATATTCATTGAGTGTCACACATAGCACCTTGATACTAAGGGACAGCCTGAAAGCTACTGCTTCGAAACGCGCAACTGTTTAAGCGTTAAGATGAAATTCGCGAAGTTTGCGAACACGCAGCTGCAAGATGTTAAATGGCAATCAACTGCGAACCACTAATTGCTGTTTGACTGGTCAAGTCTTCGGCTGAAATCTGGAGAGCTGCTGGGACCATTGTTCCCTAAATCAGTAACCCTAATTCGCATGGCCTCTAAACTGGGGAATCGAAGCTAGGATTATTGCTGAAGTCTAGAGGTTTAGTGCCCCACAATCTTGGCGAGAGATGCTAGAACTTGCGAGGGATTATGCTAAGTAGGTATCGCGCTATTGTAGAGTCAGTTTGTCAGCCTTCGTTGGCTTGATGAACTCTTGCGACTACTCATGCGACAGGCTGTGATGGAGCATTTATTAATTGGCTCCATTGCTTCGAAAGCTTCAAACTAGGGTTGTTAAAGGAATTCACAAGTTTTTCGAGTGTTCAAGATTCTGGGAGCTCTTTTAACCACTGTCCTTATCAAAAAATACTATTTTCATCACATTTATTCCAGAAATTACTTAGCCATATACAATTCGCACAAAGCATTCTACCACAACTATATTTTTTGGCTACAGAAATAATCACCCCTCGTCTTTTAGGACACCGTATCATGCACTTACGTACAGTCATAACTTCTATTTATACAGTTTCTCTAAAAACATCATCTTAATAGTACAATAAACAATACATTCTAAACATCAGAGTCGTATCCTTTCCTCTTTGGAGCCCTACCAGCGACAGAATAATCATCGCTGCAACACAAGTTCAGAGGAACTCCTGCACAGTACGATAGAGATTAAAACAATGCCAACTCGCTTCCAAGGATCCCAGCGAAAACAAAGGAGCAGAATGGAACATTCTGCGAGCCAGTCGCGCGGAATAAGGAATAAAACGGTCGAGTTACGGGCTGTAACAGGATTTCAGAGGGAGTCGTCAACGCAGCTGCCTGATTTCGGGGGACAGGTGGTTGTATTTTCCAAGGCAGCCATCGGCTTTGCACGGATAAACGGATTTCCTGCGTCAACGAGTTCAACGCGATGCATGTTGATCAAGCTAACTCCACGCCATTCGTAACTGTTCAGCAAGGTATAAACCGGTTAAGTGAAACGCGGATAAAGTGACGTCGCCGAACAAGGCGAGAAACGAAACAGTCGTGGGAGAGGATGCAGCCCAGTTCTGGTTTTATGTTTAATAGGTATAGTATCACGTTCGATATTGCTCTTTAATAGTTGATACTCAATGGGAAAGCGCGCCAAGTTCGAGCCACCGATTGGGTCCAAATTTTGTAGTAAACGAAGGGTGCAGTACTAAAATATTCACAAAAAATTCGGGTTTAAAGTTTTCCATTTTACGCAAAATCTGAATAAGTCAGAGTGACATCTCCAATGTAATTTATACACTCTATAGTGATTCCAAGCCAATGTAGGGGCATTTATTAATTTTTTGTTACTTCTGTAGTTAGGTATCTTAATCGGTGTTAAAATGATTTGGAGAAGGCAAAACTATAAACTTGATTTTCTCACGAAATTTTGTTGGGCCGAAAAATAGGTAATTCTTTGTGAATTTTTGGTACGAAAACGGTTCAACAAATTAATTTAAGGTTTGCCAGGCTGCTTTATTATATCTTGAACTATTTTTCTGAATTTTTGTGTGACAGTGAAAAGAAACATGACAGATACTAAGAGAGCGTTGAAAAATAATCGGGCGGCCCTAGCGTTGACGAAAAGTACTGTAAGGGTTATTCGAAACACAAAAAGGAAAAGAGATTCTTAAACTATATGAATGTGGCTATAGATGGTAGTAGATGCATTAAGAAAAATAAAAAAGGGTTAAAATGGCAGCCTTTTGCAGAAGATGAAGCGCCCTGATTTGAGTCAGAAAGGTTTTGCCTCAAAATCGAAAAAACTTCTTTAAATAAAAAAAAAAACGGTAACAGATACGGCAATAAATCTAATAGAAAGATTAAGTTACTATGCTCAATGTCTCCTAAGTTATCTGCTTTCAGAATGCAAGATTATTTATCGATGTCACTTATGTGTAACACTGGTCTAGTCTTAATAGAACCTTTATTCCTCTGAAAATTAAAAACCTTCAACGTTCAAGGTGCTAATATCGTGACAACTAAACTGTAAAGCTCACATTTAGAATAAAATACAGCCATTCCACCAATCAAATAATCACAAGTACACAATCATCTTATCCCACACACTAGTATCAACTCTCAATTCAGCATAATCCCACCCAGAAGCGACTTCTCCACTTCGGTCGCCAAATCAATCCACTCTCCCCGAATGAACCTAATCCCATGCTCGCCACTCGGAGGTGCTCTAAGGAGTTTTTGCAAAGCTCAAAGGGAATCCGTTGGAAAAGTTACACCGACAGTCGAGCCCTTAAGCACGAGGGGCGAAAGTCATTTCCCTCGGCGGGCTGTGATCGCTCGAACGCAACACTTGCCAGCTCGTTGACCAAAAGTGCACTCGAGGCTCGTCTCGCGCCTCGACGAAATCATTTCAGTCAGTCAACGGGCACCGAGGTGCGGAGCCAATGCAAACACCTCACGGGACCGCGGGCAAGACAAACAGCTAGCCCAGAGAGCCTCGTCCAAGTTGCCAACTCACTTGCTTATACGCGAGCCTCTTCATCCTTTTGCCACCGTGCTCCGCCGCTGCACCGATCCTGCACAGAGTGCACACCCTCTCCCAAGCACGTCAATCCTTTCTCGGCCCAATGGCGGTCCCAGTCAGCTGCCAAGCTTCGTTTCACCCTGCGATCGATGTTTATCCATCGAACGCAGGGCCTCGACGCGTGAACCAAAGTGGGGGGGACTGTTTTCAGTAGATGTCGTGTAATTCTGACGCGGGGTCCGCCGCTGTTTCGTTTGCTTAACGGCGAGCAGGTGATTGGATTCCTTTTTCGACTGGATCCTTCGGCCGCGGGCCTGTTTTGCTACTGAATTTTTGACAGGCCTCGAGAAACGCATGCCACAGAGGCGTTGTAGCAACTTCGGCTGGTTGATCTATCGTTTTTCACGGCTTTCGTTTGCACTTCTCGTCTGTGGATGCGTGTCAGGTTCATTTACCAGTGCGCAGGAGAGTGAATTCTGTCGAGCCCCGAATAGATGCACGCTGTGTCTATTGTTTTCGCGGTGTGGGTTTTCCAAGTCCTGTTTTCACTGTGACTGGTGCTTTTTGTAAATGATTCATTTGTTTTGGGGATTGGTACCTGGGGTCCTGGGTTTTTTTTTATTGATTTCTGAATTTCAGGAGATTGAAAACTGATCGTGCCATACTTCGTTTCATTGAAATTCCATTTTTCAGGCGTGTGACGTATGATGAATATATGCTTGAAGTACGAAAGCAAGGTGATATAGTATTGATTGATTCCTCAACTATTCTAATTACGTGGCTGAATTTCTTATAAAGAATACATCATTTTCGTCTAAAATATTTTTCTTCGTCGTGCATAGTTTCCGCGATATTGGGGCAAGCGAGCTTTCCACCCCCAACCGTGAGCGCCGATCTCACCCCCTAAATATGGAAGTTCACTGATAAGGAAAAATTCGTGTCAAATGTGTTTTCGAGAACTATAAGATCACAGATAGGCACGTAAACCTCGACGAAATCGACTTGTAACAGTTGGGTGATGTCCCTTGTGAGTATTTGTATAACCAGTTGATCGATTCAGCCACGCTTCAGTTTACTCCTCCAGTTCTCTTACCAACTTCCTAAACAATGGTTACTAAAGGGTGCAGCAAAAGGTTGAATGCTTCTGGCTTTGTTTACCTATCGATTTCACCACCCCTTGCAATCGATGCTTGCATTCTGAATACAGTTTTTTTTATTCGTGGAAAAGTTAGCTCTAGATGAGATCGGGATCCTATATCTCGCCGTGGCCGCTGCTGTTCGCTCCACTCATCGACGAGCGGGAGATTGGAATTTTTTTTTTAAGTATTAGCGCCTCGAGCTGCCAGATCGTTCGGCTGTGGTCTATTTCGTTCTTGTTTTCCGCGGGAATCGGGAAATATTTATGCTGGGAGCACCGTGGTCCGAAGCTAGGAACTTTTACTTGTTTCTATCGTTTCATCATTTTCCATCTGAATTGCGGTCGGCGCACAAGTTCTTCGTACAAGTTTACTTATCGGTGCATCGCGGATTGGACTTTTTTTTACCCCTGATTGTCATTCGCGTGGGAATGACAGGCAATTTATACCGGCGATGCAGTTCCTTCCTCCACTGTGTTCCCGCGAAATAACAATGGAATGACTTTTGTACATACATCGAACTTTGAAGTTTCATTTCTAATAAGTTTATTTGTTAAACTGTGGCTCGTTGGGAATTCGACCGATTCAAAGCGTCTGAAAGTATTCCTCGCTGAGCGTGATTCACGAGTTTCTGACACAATGTAAGTTTGCAGGATTTATCAGCTGTTTTGAATATTGCAGAGTTGTTTCACTGGTAAGCTAGAATATCGGTTCACAAATCCATCTTCGACCTTTTAATTTCATGGAGACACACTGCATATTAGGAAAGGGCTTCTGCAGTTCGCTGACACACAGCCAGTTTAATTCTGACTGACTGAAGGTATAAGAAGTTCAGCGGATAATGTTTATTTGTAAGTATGATCAATTTGAATTTAGTCGAGCTCTCGTGAAATGCGCGGAAATCGTCAGTTGCAATATAACTAATTTGAGAAAGGATACAGTTACGACAGACTGCTTGGTTGGAAGTGCAAAGTTTGACTCTGTTTGGGTTTGTCGTGGCTGTGGATGCAACTGTTCGGTTTCACAACTGGAATGTAAACGACGGGTTTGAATTGCAAATTGCAAATAATTCTAAGAGATGGATATACCTACTACCGGAACGCAGGATATGAGTTGAGATATTTGTAGGTCTTCGCTTTGAAACTGGTAGTTGTCACAGTAATTTGACAAGGAAAATGCTTTTTAGAAATGTCGTACGAAGTTGAACTGGGAGAAAGGACATGTCGAGCTTAAAAATTTGTGATTAATAAGGCATCTTCGTATTACAGGGTAACAGAAAATGATACGCACGCAAATGTTTTCAATAGTAATACCTGTAATCCCGCTTTAACAAATTTGAAATAATGCAAGATTAAATTATGGGTGCGAGCAAAAACAAGGGAACGTTCCATAAATACTCCTTTCATTTACACAGATACGTGCAACTAAATGTATCATCGTTACGTGCATAAGCTTCCAGATACTACTTTTGTTTGCATAATACAGCTCATTGACAGCAATACATCGTTGCAACAAGTATATTACCAATGAATTACATACTAAAATATTGATATTCCGTAATACCATTTATAGCAGCTTGGGAACCTGTGCACGTCGCAATACCAACAAGCATAAACTAAATAATCAGTGGTTACTAATTCACAAGGAATTAACACTCGGGTCCATAATTGAGGGCCCTATGCGTGCATATACTTCTTATTTAACACATCTAGGGAAGCTACCTACTCCTCCAAGTTTATGATCATTGAAGAGATATCTCTGAATCCATGGTATACGATAACTTTAATATCAAAACTAGAGTAGGAAAGAATTCTCTGCTTTTGATTTTACAGCCTATAAAGTTTCTTCAAACTGAAACATCTTCCCGCTCTGTGGATCACTTAGGGTGTGTTCCACTTGCACCAAAATTACAGTGTTGATATTCCCTTGTTTAAAATAGTGCGTTACTTGTCTATTGTTTGCAAATAATTTAATATTTGCAAATGTCCACGCATAGAAAGTTGCTCAGTGCCTACCTGGAGGGCTATGAAAAGTGTGCGATATTAGGAACTACTGAAGCCAGATGAAGCCAGATGATTCATCGCTTAAATTGATTAACTGATCAATTTAAGCGACGAATGAGGGAAAAAGACCACCATTTACTGGTCAGGAAAGTCGCAAAGTCTCGTTGCTGCACGACTCACCCAACCGAAGTCCTCTTTAGCTTCACACGTGGCACACTCTCCAGACTTAGCTCCAAGTGATTACCACTTGTTTAGGTCATTCCAATATTACCTTGCCGATACACACGTCAACGTAGTTGACAATTCAAAAAACCTATCGATGATTTTATCGCGTCACAGACACCAAGTTTCTACCGCAATGGAACTCGCAAAGGAGAATATTCTAATGACTGAGCTCATTTCAATTTTTTTTTTTAAAATAAAGATCGAATTTCTTCGAAAGGAGCAGATAACTCTTTCCTACATTTAAGGAGCCGTCGATTTTCACCATCAAGATGGAGCAGAAATTCCATAATTTCTGCGTGCACGGTATTATTCGAAGCGTCTGGGAAGCACGTAGCCAACGCTGAAGTAGACGCAACAATAGCACCGAGCTCCCTCGAAACAGTTCCCTTGAACTCGCGGCAGGTAGACTGCTACGGCATGAAGTCGACTCTCTTCGCGCAGAGTGGGATCTCAAGAAAGCCCCGATGTGTTCGCAACAGGAAAGAAGGACTCGTGTTTATAGAAGTGAATGGAAGTCGGGGCCCCGAGCACCTAGCGGCGTACGAGGATTGAGCAAACAACAGGGGAATCTCGAGTTCGAAGACGGCTTCGCTCATCATCATTAACACCGCATAATACGTTCGCGAAACAACCGTGTCGCCTTCTTTTTTGTCAGCTTAGTTCCCGCCTCCTTTTCTTTGGGGGGGCCTCGCCACCAGCTGCAGAAACAATGTGTGCCCTCGCTCTTGACACGATTCTGAAGAAGGCGAACACTCGAGTGTCATGGATCGCTTTCCAAGAATTCTTCCTTTTTTTAAGTGGCGACAATTCTTCTGCTCCGCGTCATGTACTAACGATCGCTACTCGCTTGAATATTTGCCGCGAGGCTGATGGTATTCCAGCCTCGGGGGGTCGCGAGTTTCAAAGCTGAATTGGGGTCTTGGTATCTCCATCTCCTTTTGTCTGTTTTTAATTAACCCTCGGAAGGCGAATGGTGAATATGGTCGCGTGAGACGAATGCAGGGTCAGTTTGACACATTAGCAACATTTCTATGGTGAACGGGTTTCAGGAAAATATTGGCAAAGGCGACGCTACAGGTTGCCGCTTGACGTTTTTAGCTGCCAAATCTAGAATTTTGCGAATTTTACTATAAACCAACCGGCATTTTATTCAGAAAAGATAGTACTTTCGAAAAATGCAATAAAAAATTGATTTTTCGACTGCCTAGTCCACTTAAGCTGATTTTTAAATGGGGAGTTTGCATTAGAACTCTTGCCCCGCAGCTATCTGTCCTGTTATCTGTGAGGAGAACTGAGAACTATTAGTACTTTTGAATAGAAGAATCTCAGCTTTCTCAGACGACATATCAATTCAAATATTTACTGATCAATTTATAGGAAGAATATTGATTCTTAAAAATGAGAATATTACATCAGAACTAACGAATTCAGTACTTACCGCATTGTACGATAACAAAACGAAGCACAGCTACACAATTCGACACTGGTGGACTCTACCTTGATTGGCAATTGACTGTCAATCACCATTGGCAGCTGCCACAACTCAAACAATGAAATTCACATGCTGCGAACTTTTACCTACGTCTACTCTGTAAGAGCAATATCGTATATGGATAAGTGTCTTATTCACAGTTCACTTACAGTTCATAACCCATCATTACTACACTTTCGAATCACTACACAATTACTACAGTCATCGATCACGAAATGAAATCTCTTCAATACACCATTATCACACGGTAAGCTCCCCAGATTTGCAATATATCACGCTGCAAGTGTCTCATAACTACATCGAACCATCCCCTTCGCCACCACCCTCACCCCCCTCGCAGAAGTTACACTTTTACATCGCGGGGTACTCGATCTTTATTTACTCCGCAGTCGAAGATTCTCTATGTACAGAGGCGGCTGCAGGAAACGTCCTTAAGTTAAATATTATGTTTGCCGAGGGAAGACGTCTCGAGCGAGGACGCACGGGAGGGTATATACGTGCCGATTCTGCAGCGGCAATATCGAATCCGCTTTCGAGGCGTCTCGCAGTAAATCGAAATAGCACAGAGCGGAGGGAAACACGGGGGCCACGCTGCGAGACAATTTTTCTCATCCGCGTGCCCTGTCCCACTTCGCCTTTCTCTCTCTCTCCCTCTCCTCGTGGCAGACGCTGAAGTCTCTGCACGCTTTTCTTCGGTAAATAGAAATCAGGGGAAGCGAAAGGACTGCGCACAAACGCATCCTGATGAGCGTCTGTTTTTTACGCCAGGGCGTCGCGCGAATTCGCGGAACTTTCTAACGTTTCCTCTCGTTTTACATTCCTTCGTCCCCCGTCTCTTCCTATTCCTCCCGGCTTCTGATTTGCCTTTCTCGTTTCTCCCGAAGGCGTTAGGAAAGGCAGAAGTAAAGTTGGGGAGGCGTGAGTTGGTAGGAACGCTGACGAATGTCTTTCAGAATGCACAGCTTTTATTTTGGTTGTTCGCTCTGCTTGCGATTTTGAGTAATGGTGGCAGAGTAGTCCGTTTTCTTGATGGTAGATGACTTTTTGATGGGCTGTGGTTGTGTGATTTAATGTGCGTTGGGTGTGGATAGGGAATCGTGAATGCGATTCGCGGAATTTGGAAATACATAGTGTGGGTTCTTTTATGGTTTGTGAGAATACATGCTTATGGTTCATGGGGATTGCATGTTGCAATTCTTTACACTGATTTAGGGATTAAAATATGTAAGTTTGATAATGATTTGTCCAATTTGGATCAAACTTTTCTCTTCATTTCGATTATTCTGTTCACGAGGTTCAGTTAATCAGTTTTGTTTTATATTACAGTAAAGCTTGCATTAAAGGAAGCAGATCCTTCGGTTTGGCGTTGAAATAGAATATGAGAAAACAGAAAACGAAACTACGGTGAATTGAAGTCAACTGCAACTTTTTTATATGTAAATATTGCTTCTGTGCCACTGAAGGTGTTAAGGAAATCTGGAATTTATTTTTACGTGTTTTTGGTTGTTACTGTTCTATTTGTAAATATCCTATCTGGTATTAAAGGAGCTGTACTATTTTAAGCTATAGCTCGATTGCTCTTGGGACTTATAATGAATTAGAAACTTTGAATAAGGGAAGACTGAAGTAAATGAAGGGGTCACGAGAATTTTACTCTGATCAAATTACGTATTGATTCAACGTTGCAGTTGCTAATCACTATAAAATCAAATGAATGCTCACCACGTACTGCTTTGAATATCGGCAACAAGGCAGACTTACCTGTAACATGAATAAAAGCACAAGATTAATTTGATTAACAAATCATGAGAATAGATAGAAATACAGTAAAAAATTAAATACAGAGGAAGATAAAATGCAGCTTATACAAGATAATTGTCTCTGAATTACACAAATTTATTTGTCATAAATTTTAATAAATATATTCCTCGTGTAATTAGCATATAAATTGTTAATTTTCCTGAAAACCTTCACTTTAATAGTCCATTATAAAACTAAAATTTAATGTACCACTTTGTCATGTGAAAAAATGTATCCATTAAATTATTCACATGCACTATAATGTTAAGTGCATATCATGCAGTAATTATTCTATTTTAAAAAATATCTGTCATCATCATTGTGTATTCCAGATACTTAAATCCTTTAAGTATGCATGATATCCACATGTATGCGAGTTCGTCCATTTTTAAATTGCACTAATATTACCAAATTTCGAAAAGTTCAAGAGCCCCAAATAATTTCAGTAAAACTCAAGTTTCGTAATCTTCATCCACCTTCTTATAACTGATTCAGACAATACTATCCAAGCTACAAAAACTCTGTATACTTCGAATAAATTATAATAAACCTCAGTGCTCCACAATCATTCTTTGAGTTAATCAGTCTTCATCGAATGATTCAAATTAACAAATAACAAACTAAATAACAAATTTAATAAACACCAGAAACAAATACACCTGATTTCGTTGCAAATCTATGCTCGTCAATGGGACGTTCGACCAGACAGTTTCCACAAACGATTCTAAGTGTGATTTCTCAGAAATGATGGCTCGACGTTCTGCTCGAGCTCCAAAGTTAATTTGGTCCAGTTACCAGCAAGGTAAGATTTCGGTTGGATTTTTCGAGACCGTGTTTACGGCCGCCTCGTCATAATTTGCATGTGGCTTCGCATCGGCCATCGCGGTGGGTCCCTCTTCCGGTGCACAATTGGAACCGCAAATTCGATGCTGCAGTTTGACGCCTGTCAGACACCATTACCGTCTTGCACCGTCAATTGTATAACGAGGAACATTAAATCTTAAGGAATTCGCGATTGCAAAACGACAGAGAAGGCAAATCGTTTCGGTAGGCCCAAAATTACTGATGGATGTTGCGGTGTACCCTGTACCGGTCCATAATGCGATATCGTCAGGGCTGGTTGAATGTGGCTTCAAGAATGATTTTCTCGAAAATTGAACTGGACTTATTATTTTGTAAAGAACAAGAGTTACCGGGATTGGTATGTCTTTGCAGGTTCTGGAACTGTAGGAACTGGGAACCTTGTCAAATATTCATGTGATAGATCGTCTTTTCTTTTCATCACATTTATAGACTAACAGGGGAGCTGCAAGGGAACTCAGAAGAGCTCGGGTAATGATTTTAATAATTAAGTCGTGGAATGATAGTTCAGAGTCAGTGACTTAATTATTAAAATCGTCATCTGAGCTGTTCTAAGGTCCGTTGTAAGTCCCCTGTTAGATCAGAAACTTAATGAAAAGAAAAGACGATTCATCGAACAAATGATTTACAAGATTCTCAATTCCTATTAGGGAAATCTATTAGAGAAATACAGTGGCGTGCAAAAGTATTCGACCACCCTTTAAAACAGAATAACTTGTTTAAAATTCGTCCAAAGGACTTTAGTTTTTTTTAGAAGCTGGAAGGATTCGTTTGCTAAGTGACGTGTTTCGTCGTTTGGAAAAAATTGCAACTGGTCGGAATAGCGAAAAAAAATAGTAAATGTCATTTTTTCCCAACTTTTTTGTCTGAAAATGTAAAAAATGCCTTTTGTAAATTTAAGTAAGCTGTATACGTGCTGAAAATTTCATTAAAATTAGTTATCGCAGCTATGAGCTACAAACAGTCAAAGTTGGTGAAAATCACACATTTTGACAGTTTTCGGCAAAAACAACATTTACTATTTTTTTCGCTATTCCGATCAATTGCATTTTTTTTCAAAACGACGAAACACGTCACTTAGCAAACTAATCCTTCTAGCTTCTCAAAAAAACTCAAGTCGTTTGGACTAATTTTAAACAAGTTATTCTGTTTTAAAGGGTGACCAAATACTTTCGCAAGTCACTGTATATAGTTCTAAAAAGAAGTTAAAAAAGAATAAAATGCATATATAGTTCCATTGAAAACGAAAGTAATGACGAATTTAAAGATCGCACCACGATGAGCTTACAAAAAATAATCCTTAAATTCCTATTTCCTGTTGTTCTGAATTTTTGAAAATTCAAACGTAATGGTCCCTAAGTGCATAGCTCCACGCGTCCTCATTTAACTCGCATATAATTGCTTCCACAGGTGCTAATGGCAATAATAGTCCAATTCAGTGTACCGCACGATCCCATTCATCCAATGCTACCTAATACTTTCACATTACCCACCCTCTCCACACACAATCAGCCAATTAATTACAAACTGCGCTGTGCGTTAAATCACCATTTCTTGGAGTACATAAATTCCTCTCGCAACGGTCCAATTTGCGTTCCCGTACATTTCACACTATTTAACGTTATCCAGCAGACGGCGTAATATTTCACGGGCTGCCAAGCCAGAAAAAGGTGCAGCTTCCGCGCGAATTTCGTAGACAGAAATCCGGAAAGGGAAGTTACGAAGCCTCGCTCCGAATTTCCCGACCCCCTTTCCGTTGGATCTCCCCCCGTAAGATCCGTTCGAGCGCCGGACGCGGTACGTTAAAAAAGTTCCCCAGTTTTTCAGGATTACGAGCGACTGACGCTGCCACCAGCGTCGACGCCCTGGTACCGCCGCGCCGCGACGGCCCGTGCAGGTGCAAGCGGCAAGGGGCAACCTGGCTGCCTCCTCGAAACTTCTCGAGCCTCACTGTCTATTCACCGTCTACTCTGGATTAGTCGAGAAATACAGCGTGTGAACTTAACAGGGTTGTGAATTAATATCACCAAAACTGTGAGGCTCAGAGACATGATCGTTATTCGTGCTTTATGCAGCGCCCCGCTTGCTGTTGATGTGATAATTTGAGTGGACTTAACCAGAGCGAGGAAATGAAGGACTGTATGGCAAGAGTCGTGATTACAACTTTCTGTTGAAGCGAATGTGTTTGTCATGGAATTCTTTACTGTGTAAACTAGTCGATACAAATACAGTAATCACGCTGTACACTATTATCTGTATACTATACTTTTTTTTTTTAAATTAAATATGAATGAAGGCCAATTTATGCAAGATATTTTTGTGACTGGCGACTGATACTAGGGTAAATCCGGGGCTGTTGGCAATTTCAGACTCTATATGTAAAAACGCGTTAAGGTGTAGCACAATTGTTGCTCTAGGAGCCGAACAGTTGAGCGAACAGCGTCGTTTAGCTTCCTTCTGTGATGTTCTTGATTAATTTATAGGCTACAAAAGGTAAGTTGAGACGTAGAATCTCTTTTATAATATACTTCGAAGTTAATTTTTGTTTAATGTTTTGGATAATAAGATAGTAGAGGTATGGAGGGACAATGCAGCAAAAGCATTTGGCCATATTAATCCTTCCTTTCAAAGCTAACGAGAGGACCACCTCTCCCTGCAGAACGGAGAGGTGGTACAGTTATGACTGGGATAAATGATTCACTTTCAAATGGTGGGTAAGGGATTCTAAACTTTTATTCTATCAGTTAAATTTATAATATTTTGCGAGGGATTTTTTAAAATTATTTTTGTTTATATAGTTTATATATTCACTGATGCATTTATTTGCTTAGCTAATCGCCAGTAGGCAGTTCACTTTTTGTTTGATGTGTTCTTTACTTGTTTAACGTAAACAAATAAAATTTCAATAAATCTGTAGTTGTACCTAAATAATTTTGCTTACTTCTTTGATATCTTTTCATGAATAATTATATGGGTCATCTCTCCGAACGACGCGTCCGAAGTGCCGAGAGAAATGGTCAGATGTCATGACCTCAGTTTTGAACTTGATTTTCAGCAAATATTGTCTTGAAGCAAATATCGACCAGTTTTTCTGAATCACCGCAAAATTCTGAACATATTATGTTTATTCTCATGAAATAAATAATGTCACTGTTACTTTTAATAGCCATTTTATATTAGGTGCACCGACAGCCCCGGATTTACCCTTTGTACTACTCACAAATTTCCATCGTTTCTTTCGTAAAGCAACGCACTCGCTTGAAGGGGTGCTTTCATCGTCATAACCGAATCACTCACCCAAAATTGGGTAAACATGTGAAATAAGCGTAGAGATTAATAACCTCCCCGAAAAAAGGCACCAAACCAAAGTTTTCTAAACAAAGAAGTCCCACCAACAATTGCGTCTTCATTCGTCAAATCACTACAACTTAGCCTACAAGAATACTATACATGCTCCACACTTTTAAGCAACAGGGTGCATGTTAAAACGCACATCTCGAGAGGGTTGGAAACCCACCCACGTGCAGTTAATATCTACCTAGAACACCTCATAAAAAGCCAGCAACCCCATAAGTAACTACGAGTTTAACCCTTCGAAGGCTCATCCCCTCGCAGGATTACCGCAACCGCCCACCCCCAGTCTGGCACACCTTCCCAGCCCCAGCAGTTTCCTTTGACCTCCCCCTGGAGCTTTCCTCTGGCAGCGAGCGCGTTACACTTCGTCTCTGCAACACGTTTCTTGACAGAAAGTTAATAAAGTTTTCCAACTCGCATAAATCAACGACCTTCTTTAACTCGGGGGCTTTCGTTGGCTATGTACATAGCTGGGAGAGGCTGGCCCATAAAAGCAACAAACTTTAATGCGTTTCAATAAATTCCTGGCTACCCCTTTCCCAGCCTGCCCCCTCCTTTCGTCTGGCGTGTCCTTCCTTCGATTTCACACGATGATACTTTTCTGCCGCTTTCTTCGACCTTCCACCCTGGCTTTTCCAGCGCGGGCAAAGTTCGAGGGAGCCGTGGCTACTTCTCGCGGGTAGCGGAAAGTTCGGTTGTAAGCACGGGACTGGAATATAAATGGAACTGGATGGCGAAATTTGTGAGGGTTAGACATTTGTACAGGGCCGGGGTTACAGTTCGACTTATTCCTCTCGTCTGAAGGCGATAATGGGATGGATGGGGTGTCTGGTTTTCACAGCAAGAAGATAATTCTGCGTCGCGAAATGCGACACTTCTAGTAGGTCGGTGCAAAATGTGCTTGTACTTTTACCAGAAAAGTGGCAAAAGTTTATCGATAGCCAATGAAAATAGTTTGATCGAATAAACACGTAATATATTTTTACTTTTATTTATCGTCCCTTAATATAAGATTTTCTCGTTGGCTTTGATTTTATAAAGAATTTACCTTTCGTTTTTTTTTCTTTCCGGATGTATTCAAGTTCTTTTAACATTTTGAAGATTTTCCTTTAACTAAGAAATTCAATTTAATTCGATATATTTGAAGCCCGCGACCCTTTCTCCGGAAAATTCTATTTCTCGAAGAAATACAAATCCCAGACTCTATGATCGAATTTTGGATTCGAAGCCTTTCCATGGGTCTAAGAGCATTACACTTGAAAGGCGCTTCGCTTCAAATCTCGAGTAAAAGTTTTTTTGAAAAAATAAATACACAGAATTCTAAATTTCCTTCAATAATTTCGGATTGCCGATTTTCCCACTGCAGACGTGTAAACATGTTGCACTTCCATGCTTATAAAATTTCAAAAGCAAAGATTTCCTAGCTGAAAAATAAACACCGTCTATATTATTTAGGTGCAGGATTTCCTGAGCTCCAGGGTGAAGCGAAATTTTAATTTAAAGCAACAGATCAAGGAACAACTACATTTTCCCTAGATTTCATCTAGATTAAAGTTTCAAGAGGACTTGGCTATGTATTTCTACGCGTGAAGCTCGGAAGAAGACAGTTTACAGCGCGTTAGTTATCGCGAGCGAATCTTCGTAAATCCTTCACAATCTTTTACAATTTCTTAAATCTTGTAAATCCCTTACAAGGATTTCTCGTCTGCTAGCAGCCTGAAAGGAATGAAAATCGCACACGGCGTGGCTCGTTATCCTCTATCCTCCTTTTTTTCAGGCAGGACACTCTTAGGGAGGTTATCTTTCTTCGGTAACACCGACAATGACAAAAGAGATCCCGCCGTGGCCTCTGTTGATCCTAATTTTTGCGGTTTCCCTCCCACGGGGACAGACGCTAAAAGACAGCGGCAGTCGTGGACGCTTTAACGAAGAAATGTTGGGTTACATCAGTGGCTCTACTCTTCGAAATATTTTTTACGGACTGGTTAAACTGGCAGTTTGCAAGTTTGATTAAAATGGTTTATTGTTTAATGCTCGCGAGAAATTAACGTCGGATTTTTTTAAAGAATTGTTGAGGAAGTTTTAAGGCACTGCGATGATATGTGTATTCATTTTTGAGGAACATCTTTTGATTTGTAACAGAAAATACTGTATATACTGTTTGGAAAGTTTGGCACCTCTGCATTACAAGGTACTGAGATTATGTAACTAATGTTTTAATAGAAAAAGAATTATGTGAGTAGGTTGAATTATTTATAAGCTTTGTAAGCCTTTCATTTTTGGAAAAACTGTTTTCTCCAAAGTTTGTAAAATATACCGAGGGAAAATATAGTACAGTATACCTCAACACTTTAAAATTTTAAAAATGTGCACACTTCGATAAAATGAGAAATTAATTATTGTACTATATTTTCTAAATACTTTTTCATAGAACGTATACTCTGTGAGCATAATAATCTTATGAAGTCAGCTGATTCATCTTGTATCCACAGAGGCTCAACTTCGTACCATTAAAATGTAAAATTCTGTGAAAATTCGTAGTCCTCAATTAATATTAATTAATACCAATATTTTCCAATCGTCTTGTATTGGTTGACTGAAATTAAAAGAGCAAGAAGAAATCACTTTACTTCTTATCATACTACCTAACACTACATATAAAACCAGTTCATAGAAATGTAAAACCTACACTAAGGAGATTGAAACAGTCTTGAAACAAAAGTACACAGTTTCCATTTTTCAATCATTCGATTTCATCCACCTATAATAAAAGCCACAAAAAAAAAACACCCAGAAAATCACCTTCGTCATTTTATTCTCATCTCAAACATCCTACGATTATGCAAATAAATTAGCAACGTCGACAGGCTTAGAAGCCCTTTACAGGCACAGCTCGATCCAGAGCGGAGAAAATCGAAATGCGAACGTGGCGGAATGAAAACGCATCAATGGAGAACTCGATCATCGTCAAGACAAACGGTTCCGTCCTCTCCAGGGGTGGTTAATACCGAGAACTATTAGCGTCGATTGAGCTATCGATTACGCGCTCGGAGGAAGCCTTTCCAGGGGGAAAAAGGATCGCCGGGGAATTAATTAAGCCCTGAATAAAATTAGGGGGGATAACAATTTATCGAGAAATCGGGTTTCCGTATAATCGGCGGGAAGAAAAGCCCGGATATGCCTGGAGGGAGACACGGGGATTGTTAGCTGAGAAAGCTTTTGTAAGCGAGTTACGTGGTTTCCTTACACCTCCTCGGACTTCCATAGGAGGTTTAACCCTTTCACTGCGGAATAAAATTATGGGGCGTGATAAAAAAAGATGTGTACTCCTGGGCGTTTTATATTACTTCCATTGGTGATAAAAAATTGGAAAAGGGAACATGGTTCGAAAGTACTACTTTAAAGAATTTATTATTCCCTGAAAGTAGTCTGTTAAATTCAAGTACGAATGAATGGAACGATTGTAATTTATACCGAACTACTTCGTAGGTATTATGCGAAGCACAACGTATCATAGAAGAAGTATCGTAAGTAAAGCTTCATCGAATATATGCGTATTGTTTTCTTTATTTTTGGGATTGAAAATTACTAAATTGTAATAAGTTCGATTCTTAAATTTGAAGATTCAGATGTTTAACGATCTGCAATTTGGAATCAGATAAGCTCCCTTGTGATACGATGATCTGAAAAGCGCGTGTTTTATTTCTCTCCCGATCGAAACGCTGCACGTTCAATTTGAGGAAATTAAAGAAATTAATCGGAAACTCGTTATACAACAGAATTGCAGGAGGGAATTATTCCGCACCCGCACGGCAGTTCTATTAACTCGGAATCGGGTCACAGGGAACTGGGTTAGAAACACTATTTCGCGAATATTTGTAGACGAGAGAAACGTTTTGAACAATGGAACGAGACGTTTTCAAATCAATAACTGCTTAACAGTGAATCCCGTAACAACGTAATTTTCCAGCTGCGACGATATTGCACGCCGAATTCTCTCTCCGCCCCCCCTCCTTTTTTTTTTTAATTCAAGAATTTTCACGAATTGATTGCCGGCGCAGAACGAGGGGGAATAACGATGAGGCTGTTTTGCATTTGAGGTCATGTTGACGTTTCGAAAAATTGATTTACGTCTCTCTGTAGTTCCGTTATTCCTCCGCTGATTAAACTATGACGTTTCTCTTTTATTCGAAGCAAACGAAAAAGCGCACTCGATATTTCATATTTCCCTTTATTCCTTCGCCGGAGTGCCTATTCTACTCCTGATATTCCTGAACCTAATACAACGACGGAGTTAACAATCACTGATCCACGGTGGAATTAAAATACGTCTCTGCGTTTCAGAATTATAAAACGTCCCTTGTGAAAAGTTTTCCACGTTGCATTTCGAGGTACAGATAAAATCGGGAAATGGAAACGAACGTCACGAGTGTTTCTCAATGGGGAAGCAATCGTAGGAGAGCATGAAACGGAGGTAAAATTCCTCGTGTATGAAGTTAAAGGGAAGGTAAAGGGGGAACGACGCGAGGAGCGTAATTAGCGACGGTCGGAGGCAGTAAAATTCAATCTACGACGATTGCAGCGCGAATCGAAGCTGTTACGGAGGAAAAACGACTGGCGGGAATGGCTCGTGTATCTTGAAAAATAAGTGTCGAATCGAGTGCCAAACGGGTCCTGACGTTAATTAAAAGTGCCCCAGAAGGAAGAGCTCGTCGAGGAAATTCTCCAGCGGATCTGCCGCCGATAATGGATCGAACGTTTTTCCTCGGGATAATCTCTAACCCGTCCTTTTTGCTCGTTAAACCTAACCCAGTTTTTTAACTTTCATGGCTCCCTCGCTAAGATAAAGAACGAAAGGTGGCTCTCCATTTCAACCCCGTCAACCATCAATTTGCTCGTTTACCGTTCGCCAGTTGTTCAGCCTCAACACTTGAAAAGGAAACGCTAAGCGCTGCCGGTGGACAATTTTGAAGTAACGAAAGTATCAGTAAGAATTTTCGAGCGAGGTCTAAGAGAAATTTATTTGAACTAGATAATTAAAACTGCATGAACTCCCGAGGATGGAACTGATGACAGACAATGATATCACGCTTTGAAAAATTATAATACAGTTTGAAGAAATATAAACACGAAGCTCGCGCAATTTTCTGGTCTTCAAGCCTGAAAACTGACTCACGAATTTGTGAAATATTTTCCACTCTAAAACCCTTCATCCGCAGGAAATAATTCCACAAGCAAACAAGTAAGGAAGAATTTCAACTTCTTTCCACGGAAACCACGCTAAGAATACAACCAACAGCAGCTATCCCCTCATCGAGAAGTGATTGTCTCCAAATCGCGCGCCACAAGGAAACGCGACCAAAACCACTCGACTGATCAGGATCCTAGCGAGGTTCGATTCCCACACTGCTCGAAGGCGCGCTTCCAGATGACTGGGGGATTAATTCCGGCCCCGATCAGCGACTTCCCAAACGATCTTCCACGCTGCTCTCAGATTCACTTAGACTCTTGCCTCTTCTTCGTAAACGGGGAACAATAGCGCTGGAAAATATTCGGGGGCAAGTTTCGGCGAGGATCGTTAATTCCCTGGTCCTTTTGGCCGATCGGAATCTCTGGGCGAGCACGACGAAGGAATGGCGAAGGTGCGACCGTAACGAACCGCGAGACTTTACGGACCGTGAATAAGCACACGGGACCCAGCGCAATTGTTCCCATAAATACGCCGTTAAACGGCGCCGCTGCTGTTACGAGTTCCGAGCCGGTGCTCCAAAGATTTCGCGCTCGGACACCCGCATCTGCAACTAGGAATCTAAGGAAACTCGCGTGGGTCGCAGGGATCCACAAGGCCTCTCCAGCCGGGCGGTACAATCCAAAAGGAAGCGATTCTAGATGAAAAAATAAGGCGGAACTGTACAGCAGCATTTTTTCGGAGTTTGAAAATTAATCGACGTTGAAGGTATCTCTGCGAACTACCTGTATTACTGTTCGGATTTATCTGATAATGAACGGTGAACCATGAAAAAAAAGAACCTGTGTTTTACTCGAAAATTATATTTTTTAAGCCAGGGAATTGGTAATGTTTAGAAATACGAGAACTACGAGGGTTAGATTTGCATATGGAATTGTCTCGATGAGATTTCTACTAATGAACTAATTCACGTATCACTTCAGAACATCAGCAAGCATCTTGGAGCTGGTCCAATTTTTCTTAGTACCGAATAAATCAGCTGTACGTGTGAAACCTACAGTGAAATACTGGAAGGACTTCTGGGGTCTTTACTGACCCTGTGAATTGCTACATTTTGAAACTTAGTTTCTAATATTTTACTAATATGTTACGTTAACAATCAGACATATAAGAGACGTACTACTTAACGAATTCAAGATACAGGTAATAATACAGTCACTCAATTTGTTCGTAAGAGACTTTCACGTCCATTCGAAGACATTGCACCTATAATCTTGCTTCCCGTATTAAAATCATGGGTCGAGTGATATCGATTTAGGCATTAAAAAGCAACAGCAAGGTAATGGTTCCCATAATTCTTCTTAATTCATGCGAACAAACCAGTCATCCACACTATACTGCAGTAAATGCGACTAAGCATCGTTTAACGATTTGAAGTTTTTAATCTGAGAATTTTTCAAATGGCCTGCTGTGTTTGTCAGTTCCATAGATAGCCCGAGTGTCGGTATACAATTATTTCCGTGCCCAAAGAAATTAATGACGACTGTGAATTTCGCTTGTAGAGGAGCAGCGCGCAACAGCCTCCCACGAGAATCACATTTAAAGTATACCGCGTTACAGTATTACACACGAAAATTATAATGAACAACGGCATGCCACCGTACAATGTGAAGTTGTATTTGTTAATTTCGTATTCCACGGCCTCGCAACTCGCTGTGATTAATGCGTTAAAGTTAGCTCCCGAAACGCTGGGCTACGAGTAAGTAGTATAGGTCAACGATTCGTCGGGCGCCGGTATTTCTTTCGCGCCTTTGCCTTGCTTCTTTTCTCCGTCTTTATGCAAATGAATGACACCTTTTTTTCTGCGATATCCCTGCTTTAAATACGCGAGAAAATATTTCTGAAATATTGTTACCTTAATATATTTTCCACTGTTCCTTTTTTAATTCATCAAAGTACTCTTTACTGGACGGGCGAAGAATATTAGAGTTTCAGATAGAGAGCCACAGGCGGCATTACATTCTTGATTTACTGAGAAAATAATAACTGCAGTTGCGAGTGGATTTAAGTATATTTTCTCCATTTCCTGCGTCAAGAAAGCTGCGCAAGAAAAAAGGAAGGCTGCGGTCGTGCTTTCCATTCATTTGTCAAGAATATTCTCCTTTTCACAGAGAAAGGGAGTATTTTAATAAAACCATCGCGCGGGGTGAGCAAAGAACTGTAATTAATCATACTCAACTCCCTTTTCTATAATTGAAAAACATTTCTCCCCCGGATGAAATATTTTCAAGCGCACAGTTCTCGCGCAACACCAAACACGTGGAACTAATCAATTCTTTAATTTCATCGAACCCTTAACCCTGGCTTGGCGGATGCGGGGTCCAATCTGACCCACCCTAAATATTCATCCACATATAATGTAGCGTGCGTAGCGCTGGACTTCGAGCGAAGCAGAAGACCAGGTAGGGTAATAAAATTTAACCGAAGGTTTCGCGGCCTTTGGACTTTGCCAGGCGACGAAACCTCCCCTGTCTCAGGACTCGGGGTTTTTCCTTATTTCTGCTCAACATTTTTACTCTAAAGAAGTTTTTGCTGTGCATCCTTAAATAAACCATATTTTTTGTTGACTTTTATTAAGGCGCGTAAGTTATTACTACCCTCGCGTCTTCCACCCCAATATTGCTTCTTGAAGAAACTAAGGATTTCAAATTACACCAAGATCAGAGTCTAAAACGAGCTTATTCTAACCTGTGCACCAATGAAATTGAAGGTCAAAGTTTAATCAACGATTAAATACAGTTTCGTAGCCGGTAGAAAATGATGAAAGAATCGCGGAGGCTTTCGCGATTCACGAGTACCGCATAATTGGCTCGGAATATCCTGGAACACTCTTTTCCACGGTAGGCAGGCGCGCGAAACTTTAATGAGCCAGGATCTCCGTATGAAAACTTTCCGTCGATAGCGGTTCACTGACGACTTTTACGACGCCATTAAATATCGCCCAATACCGCGGGGCCGTGCATATTTTTCAGCGACTTGCAGCCTCTTGGAAAAAGCATCGCTCCAATGGCCCCGTTTCGCGCGTTCGCCGTCGCCCTGCTTCTTAATGGCAGCGCCGTTCGTTATTCATCGCGAATATCGGCCGATACCTGTTAACGAGCGTGCTAATAACGTTCCGCGCACTAAGAAACTACGTTCCGTGGAATAAATAACGAATCCTGCACAATACAGTCCTCCGAATAAAGTATGTCGAGCGTCACCTTAAGGGGGACAGTAGGTTTCGTGATACTTTCTATGGCCATTGCATTACTAAGGCAAGGAATTGAAATTAAATTGAAATGAAAAGGAGCTGGGGGATTTACGAACGTGGATGTAATTCACTGTGCGCGGAGAATGTCGAAATATATTTTTATCTACGGTACTATCCGAGTAAGGTTTTGTTCTTCGTTTCAGTTATTCAGTTTATGAATAACCAAGTATGTAGTTTCCAGCAGCGATATTTAATTATAAGTTAATTAGGACTGCGGGAAGGTAGAAGATGAAGATTTTCCGAGATGCGACTTTGGGAAATTATGCTACGAAGTGCTTCTAGCATAGATTTATGTTCCGAAGATTTCTCCGCTCCCTACAGTGGTTTTATAATATCTTTTGTTCCAGATTAGCGAAATGTCGCCTCGAATTTTTACAGCGGATTATCTCACAGCTGTTTGCACCTTCTTCTTTGACAGACTGGCATGGGCGTCGTTGACGCCGCGAGTTTCTCCTTCGGGAGGATCAGAATCACGCGATTACGTTCATCACCACGCATTACACGCGTAATGTCGCGAGTGTGACTCTGGCGCGATGCAAATTAGCAACGGCTGCAGTGTTAAAGCGTCGTGTAACAGCATACGTAGGATTATTTAGGATGTAACGCGACGCGATTAACAAACACGTTGCACCGCGGGATAATCTAGCGGTAATAAAATATAAATCAACGGTAACGTTAGAACATGCTTGCGAAACGCTTTCGAAAATAAATCACTGCGAAATATCGGGAACTTTGAATTAATTCTACCATTGTAATGATCACGGTTAAAAGGGAAATTTTAGAGAGAGGTGGGAATTAATGGATGGAAGAGTAGCTTCTGCCTTAAAAGTGTTTCCTGAACTGGCAGTTTATTTAAAATAAAGATTTCTTTGATTTGGAGAGAGAATAATTGAGATGAAGTGAAATCTGTCACTTGAACGATTCAGCTAGTGTTATATTACGTAACTTCCTAAATTTGAACGATCAGTTGTGAATCTGCTGTGTCTTTTCTTTCGGAAAACTTCATACACGAATCTTTATTTTCGATTCACGGATTTTGACAAACAGCTGCAAATTTATATTTCATTTCACACACCGTCAAATATCATAAAAATCCAGCAATCAAACCAGTTCAATCAAAAAGAAAAAAATTTTAAAAAGTATGAAGCACAGAGTCTATAGAACGCTTGCTACAGCAGTATTAAATTCAAATAGACAAGCCCATATAAAAAATCGCAATATTTCAGCAATATTTCATACCCAAATATAGAAGCATGGAAGCAGAATTGAAAAAGAAATCTGGGCCAAACAGTTGGCACTAATTAGCCAGCTTTTCATCGACGAAATTGGGCATCTAACCAAGGGTCTACATAACTGAAACGGGTGATCGGTAAACACTCGGATTTCGCTGCGGCCAAAGAACTCTTCCACTCGGAACGTTTTGATCGCGAAATCCACGAGCAGCCTTCGTGCATGAATGGGGACGAATTCAGTTTAATGGGATCTTTGAAGAGACCGGCTGAGCATTTAATTAAAATCCTCTCGAACGGAGAGCACTCGCAATCGAGTGACGAGAGGCTTTCGAGGAGCCCGTCGGCGTAGAATCAAAATAGCTGGGGGGGAACGAATAGACAGACGACGTTGCTTCCCAAAATAATCTTAGACGTTTCTAAGTTTGCACGTTCCCCGTCACACTGGAAACGTCCATGGTCAAATAATTCCACTGGTATTTCAACGAAACAGGCAAATCCAATTGATCGAAGCCGGGCTCTCTCTCTCTGGGTTAATCGGCAATGAAAATTTCGTGAAACTCGAACCGTTTCGCAGTAGAATGTTTGGACAGGGCAGAGACGTGATGTTTTATCTGATGAAACATTGGAAAAACGAGCGTGTACTTTGGTAACAGATAATAGTTTTATTCTGGGAGTGGATTCAATAACGAAATGGACGATTAGATTTGTGGATATCTGTGTTGAAAATACTCCGTC
This sequence comes from Andrena cerasifolii, assembly GCF_050908995.1. Lineage (NCBI taxonomy): Eukaryota > Metazoa > Arthropoda > Insecta > Hymenoptera > Andrenidae > Andrena > Andrena cerasifolii. The sequence continues at coordinate 7,512,801 of NC_135124.1, read as the reverse complement.
GGGACTGGAACGTAATCTACGATATTTAATGATTAAAGAGGACGATGGAAGATTGATTGTGGGATGCCTCCCAAATGAAAAGTAAAATATTGCAAAAAATACTTCTACTTAATGCGATTCGCAGTGAAGTTTATTTTTATTCAATAGAAATTTGTTAAAAAATTTGGTAGTTTAAAATCGATGCTTCCAATTACTTGCTTCATTCAAATTTTGAATACGAATTGATTTGAATATCATGTGGTGACAGGCGTTTTATGTGCCTGTATAAATTATACATGGAATTTTTACGTTTTTCACTCGTTCACTGTTTTATAAATACTTGATGTAACGAATACTTCGTATGAAAACTATTATTGCGCACACTTTGCCTCGGGTTAATTATAAATTTCTACAATCGTTGTATTTCGAATTTATTACTGCGACATAACAGGCGCAATTACCAAGTATTAACAATTAACCACAAACTGCGCCGTACTTAAATTACTGTACGACAGCGCGGCTCGAATTCTAACGAGAGTTGAGAGGAGTTTCAGTTTTGAATGCTCTGAAAGTTCTGAATTTATGTTTATCCGCATATACAGCAGAACAGATACAGCGTGGGTACAATGAGCCAAGAATTTAGAGTCTCCAGAGATAGAATTTTGTGTAATGCAAACAACCTCCAAAATTCTGTTCCAAAACGAAGAGAGAAAAATAGGCCATCTAAAGTCCAGCAACGAGATAAATCTGTCCCTCTTTAAATATTACAAATTACATTATAGATAACATTTATTCTAACCCAGAATTTTCCTCTCAAGACTAGTGTAGACTCAAAGGAGGAGTTGAAATGACAAATGGTGTAAGTGCCAGAAGTGAAAATTGTCAGTATTTTCATTTCAACCACAGCGACGTGGGAACTAAAATAAAATTAATTATTCTAGCACTTACAACAGCGTTTACCATCGCATTCAGCATGGAATTTACATATTTTTCCACTGAAAAAAATAATTTTTGATTTCTTTAGTACTTATAGCGTTTACCATTTCAATTTCTCAAATATTCAGCACACCAACAAAATTCGCCAAAATACGAATTTACCAAATAGAAATTCATAATTCAAGCTTTCCAACTGTATCAATTTAAGCACCAATGAACATCCCTACGAATAAATGCAAAACATGCCCTTCTCAATAACACAAATCCCCGTTTTATCAAGCTGCCTTATCAGAAAACCACGATAGGAAATACCTATTCGAGCTCGACACCATAACAGACAGAGCAATCGATTAATAGTTTAACGAAATGATTTAACGACCCGTTTCAGCGTGCAAACACCAAGGTAGGCCGCGGTATCACGTCTACGATCCAGCGAAACACATTCGGCAGGATATTAAACTGAAGGCCGGAGATATTGGCGGTAAACGGGTCGTAATTGAGGACCTTGCAGCAAGAGGGGTGCACCCCATCTTCACCAGCTTCGAGTAAATTAAAAAAAACTGTTTATAACATTATAGCTTTGACTTAACATTAAAAAGAGAACACTAATTGACAAATATATATTTTCACACAATAAGTAGTGGTATTAAGTTGATAAGTTTTTGTTTCTACTTCAAATCTAGAAATAAATCGCTCATTTGTATCGCATCAAACGTGCACCAAACGATGTAGAATTTTTGTTTACATATATTACACGTCATAACTAAAAAAACTGTCCGAAATGGAGCCGCACCCCTGTTGCTGCAAGCACCTCAATTCAAACACTACTGGCTGCGTGTCTCCTTTTTGTTTCGACGTTCCCTTTGCGCTGCAGTTTTCAGGACTCTAGATAAGGGCGCAATATGCTTAATGGATTGGCACGACACTCGCGATGCGCTTTCCCAATTTTTGTGTGGCCAGTGAGCGAGCCTTGGGTAAGTGTCGTGGCGCCATTAACTAATTGACACTACGGAGAGCTCGCGATAGCGTTTGAAAAACAGGAGGATCCTTGAAACGTAGACTCAATTCAATATTGTTTCTGGTTTAAAAAATGAGGGAGATATTGTGCTACGTAAAGGAAACGTGAAGTTCTGAGAGGATTCTGCTTGTGTACTTTGGTTCAAGTTTAAAGGATTATACTGCTTTGGTTTAAAGGATTGAAGGGAGTCTGATATATAAAAAACCTCATGAAAAATAATAAATCTGTTATTTAGTTGTGAGTGGATCCCGTTTTTTGTAGAAATAACTTAGAGTTTCTTTTCGAATGAAATTCTTCTCATTTGACATTTTATAGATTTTTTTTATGAACCTTTATTCAACTGCACGGTTAAAAGTAAGATTCTAGTGTACTATTAACTTTGAAAAATAACGCTTAAATAACTCAAGTAAATTAGTATTTCTCTTTTTCGTTATAAATTCTCCTAATCACGAATAATATTTACTTATCGTATGTAAAAAATCGTTAATCATCAACATTAAATGACGGAAGTTTGAGAAATATTTACCACAGCTTTCACAGATAAATTTACAGATCTGCATCAATAGATATTTATTAAAAGACTACGTAGTATATCGTACCTATAAGTCAGTTTTGAAACTCAAAATCAAAGCTTCTTATATAGCTATTTAGTACAACAGGTTTCTCAAAAAAACTTTTTTAACAAGCTAGGTAGGTATTAATGTTGACGTTCACACAATGTAATATACACTCAACTTACTTTCGTCACACTTTCATCGTGGCCTCCCTATTTCACTTACACCAAAGCAGAACTTTATCTTTCCCTAAGAAGCAGCAACACGTATTCACGTGGCTGAAAAAGGATTTCTGTAGCCGTAAGTTTGAATTTCAATTTTAAACCTCGCTCACCACGTCGTGGCCCTTCTCCTCTCGAGCTTGCTCGCTATCAAGTACGAATGGCCCTTTGCCAGCATGGAGAGGCCGACTTCAAACGCAAGAACTGAAGAGGAGGGCGAAGAAAAGGATGAAACGAAAGGCGAAGAAAAATCTGAACGCTAGCAGCAACTTTTTAGACAGAAAGTCTATCCACTCGCACAAACTATTACGTAAAAGCAAACATTTGATGTTCAATCGATGCTTGGTCACACAGAAATCTGTTTTTTTTAACTGTAATCCCTAAATCTACTTTGCGCCTTTCACTATAAAACGAAGGAGTTTTCTCAGCCACCCTTCTTCGTTTTTAGACATTAAATTTGTCTCCTCACTGGTAGGAAAATTTGGGATTCCCATTACTTACATACTTCGTTCTATTTAATTTTAATTATTCATGCAAACACCATATACCATATTAATATTTATCAAATATTTACATACTCTGCTCTCACAGATTATAAACTGCACAACAATATTATATAACTTTGCCCAGAGACCGTACACCAGGCTCACAGGATAATTTCGCAAGCTAAAACTACACAAATACACAAAAAAAAGGAGAAAAGTGTCACTTCTAAAAAAGCTCATATAAACTAAACTTCTGCACCAAAGAAGACCTAACACTATCCAAACTTTACGTGTTCTGGCTGAATAAATGCAGAAGTGTAGAAGCACGACTCGTTCTACAGATAAACTAAAGAACCTTCCATTAAGTCTACTAGCAACAATATTCTTCCCATCCCTCGGTACTACGTGCTCTCATTAACTCACCGAACAGAAACTTCCTTCTCGCCTCCACCTGAATTTCATCCACACGAGATGTCTTCCTACCCTTCAAATCAGATCTACCTCTATGGCTCGCTGCGAGCCACGTCCCCATATCCCCGAGTCCGAGTCGCCGACGTTTACGGGACAAACGTGCTGGCTCGAGTGAGGAATTCATTTGCAAATGGACGGCGACGAAAGAGAAACCGAGTCACCCGGTTCAGGAGAAATCTGACAAGATCGGGCAAGGAACGCGTTTCATTTATATCTGACGGCTGAAAGACACCCCGCGGGACGGGGAAAAGTCTCGATCAGATATATCGTTTCTCGCGGTTAGCCTGCCTCCTCCCGCCACGCTGTACCGAGATAATATCCTATGCAAATGTCAAAGCGCAGACGACACACGTCGGTGGTTCAATTATGTATAACGGTTAGTTAATTAGCTCGCTGGCAGCTGGCTATTTAATTGCTCATTACGGGCGTAATTTGTAATTAAACGGTAGGCGAGGCACGATTCGCTGAGCAAGAAACGCGACGCGATCCGTCGTGGCGGATACCCTGTTGACGACGTCATTAACGCGGCAGACAGTCTCATTTTGCAGAATCGACGGGGCGTCAAATATCGCGGGTCCTCGTCGAGACTGCTCGTCAAGCAGCTCCTTGGAGGGAATTGGCTTTAACCCTGAGAGGAGTCCTGGGGCTTCGAGTGACCTCCGATTGTTAAACTGCGGTAAAGATCACCAGACAAAGAAGGAATGTGTCGCGCACTATGTGACAAATTAGCTTCGAGATGGATTTTAAAGGACCTCGAGAGTGAAACTGAGCTAAGTTCAACCTAGGATTAAAGAAGTCCGCTTAGAATTTATTTCGGCCAGAATCATTTGCACAATTGTTTCACGTTTATATTGCCCGAATGAACGGTGACAAATACGCTGCAGATAAATCCACTCTCCTGGCGCAGTGGATTAATATCCGCTTTTCAAATCGAATGACGCGGCGCGAAATTATTCACCGCATTCACCCCCCACGTGCCGACTCCGCAAGGGTATTTTTCAGTCGTCACTCATCGAGGTTCAACAAAGTGACGTTGAATCTTCCGTTTCCTCTGCATCAGGAATCATCTGATGCGCGCAACTGAATCCATCCAGCGTTTGCAACGTTCGATAAGCGAGAAACGCCCGTTGAATCCTGCTCATAGATATTTCGCCAGTCAAGATTGATGGTTACCAGCGTTCCCAGCTAATGCCATCTTCCGCGATCTGACGCAGCCGAAGATAGAGGCCAGCGATCCTCCAAAACGTCCGGAGGAAGATGGATATTCGTAATTTCCCTAGGCTACAGGCCAGCCAGCTTTTAGGTAACGTACGACCACTTCCTATTCTTCGTTCAATTTTCTTTTAGTACGCGCTGGTTGGAATAAAACGCGGGGGAAGGGTGGACAGATCGAATTCAGTGGCGTCTTCACTGCTCGATCATCCGTGACAGCTTCACGCGAGTCATTCGTATTCGTGATTAGGGGAAACCCTTCAGTTTTGAGGGACGCTTCCTACAGACTTCTTAACGCACTGTGTTCCAGGAGACGATACAGTTATTTGAGGAAACAACTCCGTAATTCTAAACACACCGCGGGCGCGTTGGGTGATAAAGTTGGCCAGGGCTCTCTCAGTATGTGCGCTGCTGTTATTGACACAGATAGACATACATGGATCTTGATAAACACGACATTAGCATCAATTCTAGCAACAGAATCGCTACCACCATGAATCCCCGCATTAATCTCCCTACGTCTACATCAGTATCGATCGCAATCCTGGCATGCAGGTCGGTATCAGTCCTGTAATCTGCGTCATCATTAGTATTACCATCAGTGATCGATACCAAACTTTATGTCACTGACCACGCAGATTGGGGCAGAACCAAAAACGCCAAGTGCGATGCAGAGATTTACCCTGCGAAGGGGAACACAATGTAAGAGACGTAGAGTTTCAGGCGATCGTGGCAGCTTAAAGCTTGGTCTGAACTTATATTTAATATAATTAAATGTAATGTAAAAGAATGGCATGGAAAAGTATCGCGACGGTTGTCGTTACTCCGTGTGCAAACCACGACTAAACTAAGATCTGTTCCTTTCACGACCATAACAGCACCTTAGCAAATAAGAAAAAAGGAAACACAAGCTACACCTTGGCCTGCGTGACGATCCACGCGTGTGGCTCGCTAGAAAGATACATTAAATATTCGCAATATACATAGTCTAAATATATTATTCCAATAATAATCCTTCACCATAATTTCGTTCACGCACATCTGAGATTACGCATCTTATTGCGATCTGAAATCCTTATTTTCTTAAAAAGCTGATACTAAAAGGAAGTAACATCCAGTTTGAATTATGGGATATTCGAGTATTAACAATATAACCCATCATTTAGCGCGATGTCAAGGGACGAGAAACGCGCGAGCTAGTAGCAACTTTCTTATCTTTTTCTGGAAAGTAGAAACCCCTTAAGAAGTGAGAACGCCGTTGGGTCAGAAAAGACCCGAGGACCGAGGATAATTTCACATCTGAGAGTAGATCTCCGCCAAGCAACATCAGTCGTGAAAAGGGCCTTATTTTCCGAATGCGCGAAACGAAACTGAAGGTATTCAGCGCTAAGGGGGGGCACCCCATTCCGTTGCGTACCGCTGCTTGTCCGTTGATAAATTAAGTGCCTCGGATGCGAACGATAAATTCGCTAAGGCCGGCCAGCGGCCGATGATTTATATCGCGGACTACTCCAGGAAGCTCGTGATCTATGACCCCGCGAGGGTCAGCCTCGAGGTAAGACAATGCACGGCGAGTCAGCCAGGAGTGTGGCACGGACCCACGTGCGCTCGCGTGTATATACACTTCTGTGCATCTCGCGAGACGAGGATGAATGATGGCCGCCGGCGAGGAAAGTCATACGCGACTAAACGCGACACTGAGTATGAAAAATCGACTGCCCGATGCCGCCTGGTCGACGCACGAGAAGCAATACCGTGGTCGACCAGTTCGGGACGGTCCTGATAGCTACTTTGCCCCTAGGTTCTTCTGGGTTGGTGGAAAAAACGGTATTGATCACCTCGATTTGAGTAATCTAGGTTTGATTGTGTTCGCACGGGCAGTTAGATTTAACGACGCTGAATTCTTTTTCTCTGTCTTGTAAAATTGTTTTCTGCTTTTTCTGTGGCTCTGTAGTTTTGTATTGTGCTATTCTGTGTACGTGGAAATTGATGATTGTTCTTGTAGTAAGAATTTATGGGAATTGGAACATTTTTGCGATAAGGACATTGAGTGTCTTGTGAAAGACTAAGAAATTATTATAAGAGAGCTTGTCGTATTTTCTAGGAAACTTTTGCACAGTCTTCGAGTATTTTTCACTGAGCTTGTTAAGGTCTTACGAAATTTATTAGTTACTGTCGTATAGGTAGTATTCGTGTGCAATGAAAATTTTACATGAAACATTCCACGAAGTCTCTGCTAAAGAAATCCAAAGCTGAAGAACTTTGTCAAGACGACCCAGCATAATCCAGGAGCAAATTCAACAGCATTTCTTAACAAGCATCTCACAGAATGACTTCTTAGTGAATTTTGTAGATGTAATGTAAAAATAGCTTAATTTTGTAGTGTAAGAATAGCTATCCTTTGGAATATTGGGAAATATTGATACTGCACTTTTTGAGAAATACTCTCACTCATTTCACCTTAATTATTTCCACCTAAACTTCTATTTTTATAACTCCCCCTAAACTCTTACATTTTAGAACAACCTACTCAATTTCCACCTTTCTAAGACTGGCAATAAAAATCAAATGCGCAAACGTTGGAACTTTTCAAAAGCATAGAAGGGGTGGAACGAGACGAGAAGAAGAACCAATGTCACAAAAACCACAAAAAAGGGGAAGCATAAATTGCGCTCAGACGAAGTATCACTGGCAATTTCTCTGCAAGGGCCAATTCATGGATCTTCGAGAGTTATACTCCCATCAGCTTCTATTCGTAACCCACTGGCGAGCCTGATGCTCTTGCCATTGTCCAACATTACGACGGGGGAGGTTGTACAGCTGGAGAACCTGCCTGGTCGAAACCACTAGCTCAGAACGAGCCGCCACGAATATGGCGTGACTGATAAGCAATGGGTGCGACCACAGCTGATTTATCACGGGGCCTGTTTATGGATCGTCTGGCTATCACGTCCTTTGGTATTATCGCGAGGATCCTGCATCATCTTAGAAGAGGAACCCTCCGATAATGGTACAGTCACTGTCAGGTTCATTTGCTAGGCACATTGCAACTTGCACTGTACTTGCGAAGTATAGACAAGTGGTTCAATGAAGTGTACATAAGGCAACGTGAATTCGAAGTTCCACGAAGGAGGACACCAGATTCTGGTCGAGGAAACTGAAGTGACAGCCTGCAGATATGACTACTTTCTTCAGAAAGCAAAAGTAAAGTTTTGTCTGTTCTTTTCGATATTTATTCATTAATAGCCACAAGAAACTCATTACTTAATTCAGAAGTTATACAATTTTTCTAAATTGTTAAATAAGAATTTATGAGCACCTTCACCAGTCAATAACGTCGAATCTTCTCAACTGAGATTTTCTATTCTAATTCATATAGGTTCTAATGTTACTAATAAGATTTATTATAAATTGTAGGCTTAAGTTTCTCGAGAAAAAACAGTATTTTTCAAGAAATAAGAAATAAGTAATTATAAAATTTTTCAGGAAGGAACACAAACATCCACCGAGAAGAGCAAACCACTACATGCCCATTGGTTTGCACTCCGAGGAAATCCCCAGCAATCGCAAAACACTTCATCCATTTTTTCCTGTCATGTTTACAGATTCCTAATAAATTACAGTTCAATTAAATACATTTGCCAACATTACGTCTGTTCCCCATCAGATTCCATACAACAACAGATCAGTCCTCGAATCGAAAAACCCCATTCAGCCTCTTAATCCTCCCAACTCAAGATTAAAACGAAATCCCTAGAAAGCCATCCCCCGAGGGCCGAGATTCTACTGGACAAAACAGCGGCGCTGTATCCAGCAGCCGACACGACAAACTGTTGCCCGCCTCGAAATCATGTTCCGCGTCGAGGGCCTTCTGCTGATCGCGCCTGAACGAAATCGTTTGTTCGATTATTCCGCCTGGATACGCGGCCGATACGTGTGCTGGATTTCTATGAGAGAGAAAGAGAGGGCAGGCACGAGAAAAGTCAGAGGGAGGGTTTGGAACGTGGGCGGTGAGGGGTGGAGGGACGCGCAACTGCTGGATCGGGATCGCGTTCGAACGACCCAGTGCGGCATTCAACCGTTTCATAGTGGCATTGTGCGCGAAGCAATTGGAAGAAAAATGGCAATAACAAGGGGAAGGACAATGCGCCGGCGCGCGACAATTAAGGGCCACAGAGGAGTGCCTCGACTGATTTTCAGGGAATAATAGCCGCTCGGAATTAATACGGCTTCGATGGGGGAGAATGGGAGCAACTGGGGGGGGAACGTTAATGTGCCCCACTTTTTTTTCTGTAATAAGTGCCGTGATTACGTTCGATGCACGTCCAGGCGTGTACATGGGAATGTATTGTAAAATTTATCGGGCGGAATCGTGGCAAAGAACCGCGTGCCTGATTGTTAGTGCGATTAGCATCGTTACTTGGTAGCTCGTAGAACAAGTACACACACTGTTATTAAATCTCGTAAGATCGAGAGTCCTTGGCGATTTTTATGGATTGGATAGTGGAATTTAAATTTGGGACGGGTTTGATAATGCTTTTGTGGATAACCTATTCGAGTTTGTTTTAAATCATCTTCGTCACTGTTCTGCTTGCAGTGCGGCGCAGAAATAGCTGTAATATCCTGTTTATTTGCGTCTGGTTGTAATTAATTAATTATGTGCAAAATAATGCGCCCGGAAGGGCAATAAATATCGTGAAATTTATTCACTTCATTCAAATGAAAAATTTAGAATATTTAACTTATATCAAGTCCAATCATAAACACATTTTTTGCAAACTAGATTTGCTTAATTTACAGAGAAAAGTACTTGCCTATATCGATAAAAAAAGGAAATCTGTCTGATGTATATAATTTGCGAATTTCAGTTTTCATATTCGGATAAAATCGAAAAGTATTTTTGAATCAATATTTTTTTACGAATTATTGTCCTTCGTTAATCAGCTCTGGTGCCGTGTACAGATTATACAGGTAATTTATTAAGATTCTGGGCTATCAGCTTTTATAACGATGAGAATACTGTAGAAATAGATGAAATCTTATTCACCCCGTAGTATGTGCATATAAGTACGTGACGCGATTCGTTTTAGGTATTTCATTCGCGAAACGAGCTGGTGGTGCAGGGAGATTCCTTCGCGACAGACATCTCCGTTAAATTCCCAGGCTTAACAGGAAAGGAATTTAATTCAATAGCGATGGAATTGTAGAACTAAACTGCATTCTCTATCGGACCAGAAAATAAAGTGCCCCTCGTTTCCGTATAGTAGATTGCTCGTGGATAAAAAGAAACAAAGTCCTCGGAGACACTATTTTAATATGAAAATATTTCACGTGAAATTGTTTCTGAGTCCTTTGAAGCCGGGATAATATCTTCAAAGGCAACGAAGTAATAATCTAATACTCTTACTTAGAGTGAAGAAGAAAATGAAAAAAGGTTGCTTCTCTGTAAGAGTGCCGTGTAAATCCGCCTTTATTAGAGACTTTTCTCTCATTTCTTTATCCTTTGAATAACATTAACGGTCTCTAAAAATCATCCCCCGAGAATACTGAAAAATTCCTTCAGCCCCAAACAAACTCGAATCTCGATAAAAAATTCTTCTTCTGAGCACACTCTTGAACGAGAATTTAATCAGGTAATTTAAAACAGTCCGGCATCACGTCCTAATTATTTTTATAAAATTACCCCAACCAGCTCAGGAAATCCTTATTAAAAATAGAAATTCTTTGATAGAATTTCTAAACGTTCACCTATCAGAATTTTTACCTAATTACGGTCGTACAAACGAAGCTGAATTTTTTATTCATCAAAGAAATTAAGCGCAAAATTGAAGAAAAAAAAACTGAATTCTCCTAGTTATCTCAATTTTCCTATTTACTCAAACTCACTCTTAACCCGATATTTTCGTTCCTCCCATATTTCCATATCCGTTCTCAATTTCTACGTGAATACGATTTCCACCTACGATCCGCAATTTTACACGGGGCTCGAGTTTACAAAATTCGAGATTCCTTAAGGCTTCCTGCCCATTCCCAATGTAAAGTCAGACGACACAGTCTCCATATTCTTGAATTGGACAGCGGTTCAGCATTGTGGTTAAATACAGAGCCCGGAGTCGTTCTTAAAGCCGACTGGCAACTTTCGTCGAGGGGGTTGCTCGGCGGGAAAGGAAATTGTCTGATTCCCCACGGTCGATTTCCACTTTCCTGTGGGTTTCCGTCGATGGCTCGCGAGCCTTGAGAGGGCAGAGTACTTAAAAATCCTTCTCCCCACATTGCTCGCGAAGGGTGGAAACTAAATCTTCAACACCCACTTCCTGCTCGGAAATGTCTAAAGGGGTGAAACATTCACGTAGCTTCCAAGCATCGACGAAAGTTTTAAAGACTATCCATCTTTCGAAGAATGCGAGCCAGTATATATTCTTCGTGAGTCAGAACGGGCTAATGAAGGAGCCTTTAATTCAAGTGGGGTGCAGACAGTTTACAATGAAATTGAGCTAAGAAAGTGAGTAAGTAATGCAGCTCGAAAAATGATTCTATATAAAATAATTTCTACTTTTCATACATTTTTATATTTCGTATGTTGTGTACTTTTGGGGAAGACGGTAGTGGAACGGGGGAAAATTTGACGGGGGTGCTGGAAAGCAGGAGGTAGGAGAGAAGAGTGGGGATAAGGGATGATGCAGAACAGGTAGATTAAAATAGGAATCGAAATAGGAGGAGCAAGAAGGGAGGCAGGTAGGAAGATTTAGATATTAGGATATCAGATTAAGATATATTAAATACGATTTATATATAAGGGAGGGTAGTAAACAGAAAGAAGGTAATAGTCAGTAGGACATAGAAAATAAGACAGATTAAGGTTACTATCGCACCAATTGCAGACAAAAGTTATTCTTCAAATTTTTATAGACCAAACGATGCGCGGTGAATTATGTTAAAGGTGCGCAGTAATATCGCGACCCGAAATAAAATGCGCGAAAGCATAATGAGCACCGCGATAAACGGGTTTCGGCTAACGAACGGGAAATTAAAACGACCAGCGCGCATTTCAAATTATGGCACCATTATTTTTGCGCCAGGCCCGTTACCTATACGTGCAATTTACAACCTAACGAGAACGACACTGGACGATTGATTTATCGAGGAGGATATTAATATCCTTCAGCGGGGACCGGTTCCGCCTGGGCGTCGCTTTGTTAGCTCAGAACCGCGCCCTGGAAATGTTGGGTTGCGGTAAAACAATGTCGCGGGAACACCCTCTTTTCATTTACCTAAGGGCGATGCCAAGGCACACGCTGAGAACATTAACCAATGCTCACAGGCTGGCCCTCGGGGTGTCGAGTTTTGCCAGCGACCGACGCTTTTTATACCAATTTTGATCGCGTGTTGTTCAGTTCCTCATTTCCTTCGCTTCACATTCCTATGTGAGTAAGTTTGAGTACGCGCAGGATTTAATCGTCTACATCGTGGGGAGGGGGTGGTTTCTATTGTGAGGATCGAAATTGCAGAGTATATGAGGAGTAAAGGTGGATTTTGAAGGAATTAGAGGAGAGTTTTTGTAAAAAATGAGGACTTGATAAGTTTTATCAACAAGTTGGCGATATAGTAAGTTGTACTTGGAAATATAGTGGTTGGGATTGGGGTAGTTTGTTGTTCTATCGAAGCTTCGTTGTGGAACATTGCGGTGGCTCACTGCAGAAATATTGTATACCCACTTTTAGTGTTTTCGAGAATAAGAGTTTTAAAGATGCATGGGTACTTTATCATTAAAAATGCACAATTTCACGAGAAGTGGATATACATTATTTGTGCAGTAGGTGAGCCATCAATTTGATCTATCGAATCGTTTGTAATTCGAGAGCAGCATGTACGTACATTTCTATTTTAGTACGAGCAGAATCTCGCGTTGGGTCTGTGAGCAGTGAGATTCGCACTTCGGGGTAGTTTGTTATTGAGATTAGTGTAAAATACAGGATTTAAAATCTATTTCTAGAGGCTCGAGGTGTTGAGATAAAAAATACATATTAGTCTTAAATATTAACGCATCAAATAATTCGTCGGGTACCAGTACACGCGCTTATCAAACCCGTGCAAAAGATACAAAATGGGAAATCATTCTGATATCTGTAAGAAAAATCGGATATACGATAAATGAATAACTGCGCCTGAATGGATTTCACGGTGCAATCCATCTTCATAAACATGACTCGAAACACTGCCGATGCACGAGATAAATGGCAAATATTTGGGGGCGGCGGTTTCTCGAGACGCATGGATTCCATTTCCTGGAAATGGCTCGAAAACCGTCTAAAATATTGGAATGCAAATGCGGTATTACGATACGCGGGGCCAGTTATATCGACGGTCACACGGAATTGATCCGTTTTAAAACGGATCCATTCGGCTCTGCGAGGAATTCATCAATCTCGATGAAGATGAAATTGAAAAGTCCAGAACTTTATGAAATCCTTCCGATCAATCGATATTCATGCAAATATTTCAATCCCGTCGGAAATAGCTTCGCGGGACACGTTAAGATGCAAAAAAGCAATTTTTGTGACAAGTGAACAGTTTTCTACGCGCTTCTCACTTCACCAGAATTCAAAACAGAATTAATCCATTACTTTCCCGCAAGCAATCGTATTTATGAATTTATTTAAGAATTCATTTTTTTTGCATAAAACGCATAATTAGAATCCTCATTCTTTTCTACATATACCCTCGAAATTTCTTTGTCGTATAGTTAAAACTGACAGAGCTATGGTGAATTTTGTGAATCGGTGTTGATCAAGTGACCCTAACTCGTATCTAACCTAGACATATATAAACCGAAACGATCTATGACTATTTTTATGACTACATGTTTTTAACATTCTATATTTTTTAAAATATTATGTAAATATTAAATAAATAATAAAAATAATGTTATAATACAACACTTTTTCCTATATTTCTCCATTTTAGTCTAAATATTTTAGAAAAAATGTTATAATACAACACTTTTTCCTATATTTCTCCATTTTTGTCTGAATATTTTAGAAAAAATGACGATTTGAAACCTACAAGGAATGCAAAAAACAGCCACTAAGTAGTTACGCGTATTAAACGTAAAACTGATAATTTAGGAGTTTTTCAAAGGTGCCGATATCAAAATTGTGGCCATCATAGCAAAATTCTAAATGGCGTAAATCTCGAAATATTGCGTTTACAGGAGTGAACCCCAGTTTCTGTTTTTACAACAATCCTGAAAACCTATTACCTGACCTGGAAGTGGATGTTTTTCCGCAAGGAAAAGTTAGTCCATTTCAATACGGAGTACTGCCGCTATACAGGTCCGCAGGCCGGTTAACGAGTGAATCCAAGAATCACCCCTACCGTTTACCGGTTGCCCTGAATTCCTGGATAGCACGTAAATCGCCATCGACCCAGCCAAATCCGGCATCAACGGCTGCCGATGAAACGGTCTCGCCTCCCATCGCGACACATCCATCTCCATAAATACTGTCGAAGTACTACCGAAGACACACGTTGAATATACGCGAGAGAATTCCACGGGACACGATCCACGATGCGTCATTCACCGTAATGGTTTAAAAGCTTTCGGTGGTGTGGGGGGCGGTGGGCAGGGTGGTGGCAGAGGGCGAGGGGGTTTCCCCGGGCAAAGGGGAAGACTTCAGACGGAGGATAAGTGCCGTATTGGCATTTGACTGCCGGCTAGGGGCACGTCTGGGAAATGTACAGCACGGTTCTCGAGGAATGGGAAATGGGTTGGCTGGGATGCTGATGGTATGAGATGCCTTCGAATGGATGGTTGTCTGAGCCCATCCACGGCGAGCACGAGGGGAGGGGAAGGGACGTTCGAGTGTCTCCATCGGAAAGGGCCTAGACATTCGATTCAATCGGACCGAATTCCTTGCCGTCGAATTCCAGCCGAACTTTAGGAGCTCTGTCGCGTCGCGGTGACGGTTAACGACGCGACACGCCTCTGGGAAAGTCTTGGCCGAGGGCACCGACGCTTACGGACGTGGTAGCGTGACCTTCGGCTTCCCTAGGTGGTGCAATTTGAACGTCGAATGGAGAGGGGGTTCATTCTTTGCAGGCTGCGAGGGTCGCGAGAATCGCGACTGATTGCATCAGGGGAGTATTGTTTAGGCGCAGAGAATGGGAGTAAGTGTTCACAGAGTCAGTGCGACTGAATAGTTTGGAAAGATGCCTTTGGTCACTGCTTAGTAATTGCTCCATCGCATTCGATGAGTCTGTGACCAGGCTTGCGCCACTCCAAGCGTTGCCAGAAACAGTGTTGACAAGAGAAACACAAAAACAGATGTACAAGATGGCTGAACAGGTCCCAAATAGCAATCGCCAGCGATGGAAGCGTGCCACGTGAAAAGGCCCTAATTCTTCCCAGGCAACTTCTTGATCAGTCGCCATAGTTCGCGTGTCGAAGGACGATGTTGTGATAGTCGTTGAACCGATTATCTCATTCCCCAGGTGCATGTTTTTCGTTTTCGCGCTTGCGTCGCTCCGCTGTGACATTAATGACGTTAAAACGGACCCTCTGATCGATGGATCCGATCGTTAGCCTTCGATTCGGCGGCATGCTCCCTGGCCTAATTAAAGAATAACGACGGTAGTCGCCGGGCCCGATTGATCGTTCTTCAAATACAGCCAGACCGAGATGATGCATCAGCCATCCGCCCTTTTTCGTTTTCTTTCGATCCGCGGGTGCGCATTCCATCTGCTCGTTAGTTCCG
Organism: Andrena cerasifolii; assembly: GCF_050908995.1. Lineage (NCBI taxonomy): Eukaryota > Metazoa > Arthropoda > Insecta > Hymenoptera > Andrenidae > Andrena > Andrena cerasifolii. Next base: position 7,497,171 of record NC_135124.1, on the reverse strand, counting down.
GCTAATTTGAATCGGGCAATGATTTCTTCCACGTTGCTCAGCGTTACGCTGCCTCGAACATTGGATGAGTGTTTTAAAAAACGCCAGTTTAGTTAAAAGCACAACATTCGTGATCGCGTGAGAAGCAACGGAAACTAGGACAAAGGGCAGGATATCTGCCATCGGAAAAGAGTCCTGTATCTCAGGATTATTACCTAGCTCATGACAGAAGGAAGATTCCCTAGGCTACAAATCCATACCCAAATATTTAGAATTTATTTTATTTCTATCTCCTCGTGTTAAATAAACACTCCATCCACACGATGTGCTCAAAGATCACCTACCAACAATATTAAACCTCAATCTTCCAGCAGCAACACCTACGATCGTTGTCGACCTCGAAACGTTTACAATCGATCCTCCCCGTATGACAAACTTCTTCCCTATGCAAAGAAGACCTCGAAGCCAGCAAATTTTTACCACGTAAGTAACCGAGACTCTGCCAACACGGAATCACAATGGAGACTTAATGCAAGCGTCGGGGAAGAGCGTAGCTGGACTCGTGGTTAAGGTTCTCCTAGCAATTTGTATCTGGCGGCCCTCGATGCTTTTATCTGATCGTCTCGGAAGCGATAGCCCGATAACAAGTGTGTATACTACGTTAATCTCGTGGCTGAATGGACGCTGCGACCGAATACAGATGTTATCCGTATGTACGGAGCTTAGAGATTAGAGAATGATGGCTGAGGCCAATCACGGGATCCTGTGCGTTGTTCGGGGTAACAATCCATCGAACTCTAAGCTTCCCCATCAACCTGCAAATGGTTTTCGAGAGGCAGGCAGTTATGCATAAATAGAGTGTCAGACGACTTTGAAGTTGACTGTAACAGTATCTTTGGTATCCGTTTCACCGTTCGCAGGTGAAGGTGTTTCTTAGACATAGGGAAGTCTAAATTATTGTTACATGGTGATTTTGTTATATTTTAAGGGGAGGTTCCGGTCTAAAAATCGATTTTATTTTATTTCATTTTTTAATGTTACACCTTTTAAAAATACGTGTTTAAATGGATTTTTTAAAATTCGTAAAACTTCCGAAGTTATAGGCATTTCAGTACCGGCAAATGCATGGGTAACACGCGGCCAGTCGGCGCTCACGTAAAACTTTAAACGCGTTTTTCTCGAAACAGTGTTCTTAAAATCGGTGGAACCTATACCTCGAAAAGTTATTATCCAATTCGGCTGAAACTTTTTTATTTTGGAGCATATACTTCTGGCTCGTGGAAAAACCAGTAAATTTAAAAGAAATTGAAAATTTGTGATTTTTAAAGGCGTTGAAGGGGCGAAAAATACAGGGAAAAATTGATTTCAAACTTCAACTGTCGTTATTTTCCCAAAAATGTCATTTTTTGTCGTTTGAACGAAGTTTTTGACGTCTTGACTTTAACGACTCCCCAGTGCTGTGTTCAATGATTAATTATAAAACAAAAAAATTACTTCTATAGATTAAGGCATCTTTAACACAATGCAAAAAGTTCCATAAAGTTATATGTAGTAGTTTTCTTTTAATTAATTCCTAAAGATCGCCTATTTTTATAGGCTTTAGACCGGAACAGCCCCTTAAATGAGTAGAAGTAGTTTTAATTTCTAGGACCCAATGAATTATTGGATTACAAAATTATTGTACCGTGTTAGTTTTTATTTTCGTTTTTCTATTTCGGGAGCCGAAACGTGAGCAAAAATGTATTTGGTCTAAGCTTCGTAAGATTAGTTTCTTTTCATTTAAAATTCGAATGTTACACTTAATTCATTCTGTAGAATGGCCAACGTTAAATGACTGAAAATAATTAGGTTACATGTCCTGTGTGGATTTGATTGAGAGTTAGATAGGAAGTACTTTAATCTGTGTAACTGTGAAGTGCTTCAAATGAAAATCGAGATTGTCTTAAAGAATTCCTGCAAACAAAATGCTCCACACGATATGAATACAACTTTGCATGTTCCTGCTTTTAAGCTGTCCCGATTTCGCATTGTTACTCGCGTATTCTATGCGACATGATTTTTTAAACCAATTCTTGCATCGTGGCTGAAATAAAAACCGATCAGTATTCGTGACCATGTAACTCTTTTACCCCGTGGACATTTTGCATTCATATCAAGTGGAACCAACGACCACTCCACATTTTCATTTGTCGCTGATTTATACTCGTATATCGCTTTTCCCAAAAACAGAAAGCCGTATATCCAATTCGATTACGCGTGGAATATTTCGTACCAAACGTTTCACGAAAAACGTGTCATTCACACTACTCAAATTGTCGAGTTTTACGTACCAACGTAAAAAAACTTTGCAGGTACTTTCATAAAAATAAAAACCCAATCGCCTGGAGTTTCCTATCAATTTGGACAATGGTAACAGCATTTGTTTCCTTCAACTACCCCAATCTAAGCCAATTAGTGATTCTAATCTTAATATCCCCCAAAAAAAAACCTCCACTGTGCCCCCATCTTTATTGGCCAAAGCATAGAGCCTTAAATATCAAAGAAAATCCCACCCCCGTTGCTCGCAGCAATACAATCCGGTGCGCCGTGTGCTCTGCAATTCGTCAGCATCCTTCTCGAGACCCGTGGGAACTAATTGCCCCATTTTTCTCATTAGCGTTCCGCTCAAGGACCCAGACAAATCGTCGAGGTTGCTCGCGCGTCGGACAACGGCCATTTAGCGATTGCCTCTGCGAGCCCTCTCGACCTCGGATCATTGTTTAAATATCGCATAGCCGCGGCCAAGTAACAGCCGCATTGTTGCAGCGGCGGTTGGCCGGCGTCCAGCCCCACTAGTCGCGGGACCTGTCCGAGTGGAAACGCTTCAGGTGGCCCGATAGAGGACTCGATGGATATTAAACGGACGACACAGATAGCAAAGCTGAAACGACGTGGACACGTAAGGAGGGGAGCGAGAGGCGAGACAAGAGGGAAATTCGAGAGCAATATTCGAGCGCGCGACGAGCCAGACACACGTACGGGCTACCGGTTGATTAAAAAGGATCCAAAGAGGGAAGGAAGGATCGCGGGCCTCGAGGAAAGGAGAATTTCAATGAACAGACGTCCTTTATCGGGTAAAGAGAGACGTGAACGAGGAGCCCCGTAGACGCGGAATTCCTCGAGTCGGAAAACCCGGTATCAGCAATAGGAAATTACGAAAAAGTAACTCGCGAGCGAAACGCGGGTAGGGAGAGAGAAGAAAAACGAGGGGCCACGTCGCGAGGAACGGCCTGGGAGAAATAAAGCGGACAAACATTAACGAAGATAGATGAAGAGGACGAGAAATAGAACGCGGGCGCGCAGGGGGAGGCGGGGCGAGAACCAGGACCAGGGGAAAAACACTGGTTCTGGTGGAGGGGAGGCGAAGGTGAAGGTGGAGGAGAAAAGAAATTGTGCAGTATAATAATGAGAAAGAGTCTTGATACAGCGGTGGGGGCTTTCACTCACACTCAGGGAATGAAAAAGATTCAGAAAGGAACAAGGGGGATGCATGAGCTAGGGGAAAGTGGGACAAAACCGGGTGCCTAATGTATTTTTCCTGCTAGCAAAAAGTCAGACGGCAGAACAAACTTTGGACACCGCTAGAAACCTTAATTTGACCTTACAGAATCAGAAAATGAGTTTTTTTTTTAAAGAAGTATTTGCCTTACAGAATAACAAGATTTCTCGGATATGCAAGTATCCGGTTTTACCCTATAGGTGTGGGTAATGTCGGGTACCTATTAAAAACTTTATTTAATTTAATACTATTATTTTAGAAACCATAAAGAAATATATTTTAACAAATATTAATTTGTACATAAATTAATTTTAATTTATCTAATGCACAAAAATCTCAATTAAAGGCTTCGTCGCCCCCCTCAACATTTGGGTTGCTACCTTATCACCATATAAATCCCGGAGTGCCACACATTCCAACACGAAAATTCGAATATAAACCCGGAGATGGAAAAAGAAAAAAAATCGTTTAAAAAAGATTTGGCTAAAACCTGGCAGCTGTATGTTTTTTTGAGGCGCTGAATCCGAATATGATGTTATTTTTTGTATAAAAAAAATTGTAAGGTAGTTCTCTTAATAAAAAATCGTTTTTTTGGAGACAACTCAAAAAGGGATGCCCGGGGAATTTTTTAAATAGACGACTTCAAAGGTAACTTGGGAAACATGACGGAAACACTTACAATTTTATTTGAACACGGTAGAGCAGTCAATGTGAAGATCGATGAATTGGTATCTTGTCCTAGGAGCCCAGATATGGCCCCTGGGAGTTAAAAAACAAGTTAACATGGATTTTGAAGTAAATTGCTGCGAGGAATTCGAAAAAAATATTTAAAAAATTCTTCGAGGTTCCCTTTTTGAGTTATCTTCAAAAAAACGATATTTTATTAAGAGAATTACCTTAGGAAACTTTTTTAACATTTATTTACCAGGTTTTAGCCAATTATTCTTAAATAAGAGGATTTTTATGTTTTTCGCGTACGCCTCAATAACACGAGTAAAATAGGTCCACTGCAGATATAATTTCCAGGATTTCTGAGTTACTCTGAGTACTTTAAAAAATGTATTCCAAATCGAAAAACTTCATCCACTATAAGTGAATGTATACTGGTAAGTAAATTAGGGAATTTTTGTAATTTTTTGTTATGCCTACCTAATAATCAGGCAATTTCAGAAACAGTATTTAAACATTAATATTAAAGCGAGTAAACCGAAATTCTGTTGCATTCGGTAATAAATTCATTACAATTTCATAGCGTGATATTAATTAATTTACATCCCCGAATCTCAACTCGAACCCCCCGAACACTATATTTAAACTACGTTCCACATAATAAAGCACCTATCAAATCCATTACATTTGAGGCACGAGTTTCTCCATTCCTCTATCCTTCCAAAATCCTACAACAACCTGTACACCAAGACCAGAAGTCAGAAGCTCGGCGCAGAGAAAGACGTCTGATCAGCTCCTCGAGCAAGGAGGGCGACAAGAAAATCGACCAACGAGTAGGAGGCGAGAAGGGGGAGCAGAGGAGGCAGAAAGAGTCAGTCTTTGTACGCGACGCTGCAGTTTCATTTCGTTCGCAATGCTAGCCGCTTATCTTGTGTTTATCTTACGGTGCATTGTTATTTCGCCTATCCCCGAGCCACGGAAGAAAGGCACGAGGGTAATTGAACCGTATCCTATCGCGGATTCCCGTTATCCCTTCGCCGCCCTGGACTCCTGCGAGATCCTGCCAGGGAGCATTGCACGAGTCCGACTCTATACAGATTCCACCCCCTCCGCCGCGAAACCTCGCTCAACCCCTCGCCGCCCTTCGCGTTCTGGGCCGGCGGTATTGTTCAGCGGTATCACTCAGGGAGGCGAATTAAAAGATGCGTCCCCGCGTGAGGAACGGCGCCGAGGATTACGCCTCGCGCCTATTATCCTCTCAAGATAGCCGGGTCGCGTGGGCGGACTTGTAAAACGGTTTAAATTGCGCGCGTGGGACGGCACTCGCTCCGAGAATCCACTGAGCGCTTAGTGTCCGAGGGTTAACGCGTTAATGGTAATTCAATTGGTAACTGCTGGTCGAGTTATCGCTGAGTTTGTTTCAAGCGGTTGGCAGGTTGGAATTTTGGGGGTGGCATTCTCTTCGGATTAGTCACACTTGTGATGTATCCCCATGACATTTTCTAGGAACCATGAAATCGTCAACTGATCAATCAGCCTCCGTCCGATGGTCCTACTCCCGACCACATTTATCTATGCCTACCTGGAACACGCGTCCGAATTTTGAACAATCAAGACCAACTATGTACTCTGCCACATTTCCTCCTACTTTCCATAGCATTGTATAATAAACCACTTAGGCACGATTTAATTATTACTTTACCGCAGTACAGTGGGCGCAATTCAATTCGGTACAATAATTAATTTGTCGCAGAGATATTCGTGTGTCGGGCGTCCGTGCAACCCGAGAAGCCACCGACACTCGCCACTTTCTAAATAAGACCTCAGACGTTCGAGGGAGGGTGTCGTTATAAATCTACCGTGGTTCGTTCCATCCTTTTCTTATTTACCACGGCCAGGTCGACGCGGGTATCCGTCTCGCTGACCAGTGGCCAAGATGTACGATATTGCTCGTACGACCGGCGAACTGAATGCGTGATCCGGTTTCGGAATCGTACTAAACGACGTCACTTCCAATCGCGGCCGCCATCCGCTATCTACCGTCGCAGCAGCGCCGCTCGGCCAGCGATATCGAGATCGCATGCGGCATTATGCTAACTTTATGCGTCGCTGAAAGAGCCTGGGACTTGGCTTATTAATTGCTAACACACTGGAGGACCCCTGTCTGAATATAATTGCAGGAGGCAGCGCTGATACTGATAGCAATATTTTTAACACGCCCCGTGCCACTGGCATCGTCGATGACGCATGATATTTATTGCACCTGAATTTTCTGCTTAATGGGCAACCGTATTTTTCAATTTTATATTGAATTGAAATGGAGAGAGCAGGGCGGAGATTTGTGAAAATATTTTTAAAAATTTGTGCTTCGCTGTGATTGATTCATGCGGGCAATTTTATAGGTGCTATTGAACATGTGGATGGATGTTGATTTAAACATTTTAAAAAATCATCCTTCATGATTTTAAACAGCCAAGAGATGAATGAAAGTGTGTACAAAGCACCAATATTGTATCTTTTTTCGTTGCCTAGAAAAAGAACTCACATGACTACCAGAGACGCTACAACCGGCGCCGTATTGCATTTGGAAGAAAAACTATTTAAGATACTGCTCTATTTCTTTTGTATTTATTATAATTTTACTGTCATAAAAAATTTGTTTACTTGTATAATGTTAAATATAGTAGGGGAGGCCGGGGCTAAAAGTTCCGATTTCGATAAAACATAAAATATGACTGGGAAATAATGTAGTTATACTCTTCACTATTCACTAATTTCTTGTTAAATTTATTATATTTTCTGATTTTAAGCTTGTGTTTAATATATTGTAATAGGTTTCCCATAGAAAGTAATTTATTTGTGGCTAATCGAAACGGAACTTCTTGCCCCTATATGGGGCAAGTTATCGCATTGGGGTAAGTTGTTACTATGACATAAGAGTTGCCTTTTAATGAAATATTTCATTTTCTAATGAAGTAAAGCAGAATTTTATTAATAATGGTTATTTATGAAGGTTCGGACCAACAAAAATGTATTACCTTTAAAAGAAAACCAAAACGATATAATAACCATAAACATTATCTTTGGTATAAAAATTATAATCTACTAATCAGTCTTACATTCAACTGTATTTAGGTACCTACTTATTGAGATTTGTACTTGTAGCCTAATGTGGACTCTTGTCCACATCGTAGTATTTTAATAAATCTCGATAGAATCATGTGGCAGATATTGAATTCTCTACCGACAGTTTTTATTTACCTTTACGCATAACTTCGATCGAAGTCGTGTCCCTTTCCGCCTTTCATTCATGTGTTCGCATCTTAAAGCACAGCGGACACAATTTATACATTTGCGGCAGGTCTGTGAAGATAGCACCCCCAAATTCGATTTTTAAAAAAAACTCAACGCCATTCGTTTGTTCATCGTATGCTCATGTTTGCCCATAAAAATTTCGTTTGCCCACCCTTTAAAAAAAAAATTATGGCAAAAAAAAATTTTCATCAGCACCCCCATGAAAACATTTTAATGATTTGTCGGTGGGAAATGATTGTCCATCGTTTGCCCACGTTTGCCCATAAAATTTTTTTTTGCCCACCCTCCAAAAAAAAGTTATGAACAAAATAAAAAATTTGTCTTCATCACCCACCATGAATGCATTTCAATTTTTTAAAAGAAGGATACGAATGTACCCGACCTGGCCACGTTTGCCCACTCTCAGATTTCATTTGCCCACCCTCCAGAATTTAAATAAAAACTAAAAACCGCGAAAAAATGGGTATAGATGAAGCGATCGCGTTAAAGTTCGATTATTCTCGAAAATATTATCAAAATCGTTCTTTCAACGGTACAGTTCGTTAGTTTAGATGTAGAAGAGATTTGCCCATCCCTTAATTTCGTATGCCCACCCTCCAGAATCGAATTATTAATAAAGATAGCCAAGAAGTGCGGTACCCGTTGAACCGAATACCTTTCTGTTCGTTTTTTTCCGAATGAATTATCAAAATCGATTGTTCTTACCTTAAAGGTGAAAGGTGTTTGGTGACATGTGATCCAAAAAATGTTGCTCACACTTCTTTCTCACTTTATTCGAACGACACTTCAATTTGTATCGCTCATCGAATACTTCACACTTTTCACACATCTGCAGCATGTGCAGAGTAACACCAGAGTGGTTTTCCAGTCATTTTTCACTAATTACCGCAATGATACCGCACAACGGAAAATAATATAATCTCACAGTTACTTCACACACCGTAAATGAACGCACGATCTTACAAGAGCTGTGTCCGAACCGTGTACACCGACTGACTTTCGTGCGTCGTTGGAAGGAATTCGAGGGTATCGCAGACATATGTTTACGTTTCGACACGTTCGATGACGACACGCAGCGCTGATACCCTAAAGGGTCGCAGCCCCGAGTGCCACTGCCGAAACGTAAACACATGTCCGCGATACTCTCGAATTCTTTCCAACGACGCACGAAAGACAAATGATATGCTTCGTTGAAAGAACGATTTTGATAATATTTTCCAGAAAAATCGAACTTTAACGCGATCGCTTCACCTGCACCCTTCTTTTCGAGGTTTTTATATTTTTCATTCTTATAGGTTTTTATTTTTCTCATTCTTCGAAGTGATATTCATCCATCATGATGACTGTATTCACAGTTGAACATAGTGTAAGTAACAAGGCAACTTCACAATTAATCATGATGGTGTAAGGATGCGAAAAGGATGTTTGATTAATATTCGGATTAATTCCTGCCGCCTAATCCAAAGCCTCGGTGATTAATAATACGTCCCGCAAACAGGGCTCGCGTCGAGTGATGAGACGGTAAGACAAAGGAGGGGAAGAATCGCGTTAACGATCGCAACACAACGAATTAATTATTCTTCAACCCCTCGGATTACTTGGGAGGTTGAGTTGATTAAGCGAACAATATTTTACGCCGCGTTATGAACTCGTTTCGGAGTTCGTTTTTGGTAAAATGCTACAGTCATGAAAGTTATGACACGAAACGCTCAAATTTCGTTCGATTAATTAAGCACCCTAAACCGACGGTTTAATTAATTGCGCTGCTTCCCAGTAACTGTATCCTAAATGTCGAAAATTACGGTAAATAACTGGACAATCAATTTCATATTGCAACGAACTGAGGCAACAGCGGTGCTTCATGCGTTTACATTTCATTAAAAGTTAAGCACAGGCTAAATAATCGTACGAACCTCTAATCGCGAATTAGAAAATTCGATATTCCAGCAAAGGGATTCCAAATATCGCAGGGTAATATAGAAAATAATTATTGACGGTTTCTGTTTTAACCAAATTGAAATCGTTTTCGACTTTGACGAATTTTAAAACAGTTGATACATTAACCTTGATATGAGTCACTCGACGATGGCCACCGTTAATTAAACTTAAATTATTTATTTTCAGAATAAAACAGTTCATTCCACTAATATCATCAAATATTATACCACTTACATTAAATTAAATTATCTAAATATGATGATTGAAAGACGATGTCGAAATAATAAAAACAAGATAGCTTAAATACGCATGAACACGTCAAGAAGTATTCTATGCATTGAACTGCTGTGCGCTTAAATAACGACTTCATCAAGCACCATTCATCAAAGCGGGACTGACACGTGCAGCGACATCATCGTTACGATCATCAAGGTCCTTGCACAAAGCCCGCTGCCGCGTTTCTAAAGGATAATTCAGCCTCCAGGGCTGGATTGTGTCGATAGAGATCCAACCAACCCTTTGACAGACAGTCGATTCAGCGCGCTGTCGCGTTTTTAATTACCGTATTCTGCTAGTGAATTTGTTAATTAATCTATCGATTCGATGAAAGCCGTAATGTAACTCGACACGCTGAAAGGTTGCGCTTCGAATTCAGCAAAAAGGGAGCGCAGTTTAATTAATTAAATCAACGGAACTGATTCTGTTTAATTGACTAGATAACGGAGGAGCTGGTAATGAGATCGATGCGAATTTCATTTCTTAGCATTTTCGAGGCCGAACTTTTTCACGTGGGACGTTAAAGAGGCCAGTGATTCGCGATGTTCCACTGGAAAGTTTGCGATTTCGTCAGTTGAAATGTTGTAGCAGGTCTTAGTATTTTAAATCCACTGCATTTACGCCTTCTGCAGTAGTTTATTCTTTGACAATATCTGGTACAACTAATTTCAACGATTCCACCCTTTTAATATTAAAAATTGATATTCTCATTACAAGTACAAAATATTCCTCTTTCTCTACTTAAAAATAGGAAAATATGCAGAAGTATCACGAGGATATAAACACACGACCTTAGAAATTTTTTTCATGCTAACGAATATTCTGTAAAGCAAATTCCCCACCTTCGAGTGTCGCCACACAGAAATCGACAATTTTATTGCTCAGCAACGCAGCAGAAATTATATTATCCACCCATTATAGAAAAAGGCACGTGTAATAAATTTTTCGCCGCTGCCTGCGATAGATACAATAATTAACTTCCCTGCTATTTAATGGTGATGCATTATCAGCTATGCGGCCGTGGATCGCGATGCGTAAGGTGCATCGACGAGCTCACTAAATTTAGCACAGTTAAAACTCGAAATCTCGGGCGAAACCAAAGGAAATGAAGCTTGCGACAGCGTTAAGAGGAAAATGCAGCGCGACCAAAGGAGCCGCTGAATAAAAAGCGCGGCAGGCACGAAACACGCCAAAGTGAAACTCAGAGGAACGCTGGGGACTGGCAATTAACGGAGGCTAAACGGGAGGAAGAAGGCGTAGATTTAGGAAGAGTAACGACGCCGGCATCTGTAACGACCGAGAGTGACACGGCCGGCGAAACTAAGGGCAGACGGCGCGGCAAGTAGTGCAGGTCAACGAAAAGCGACCCGAGCATTAAATTAGACGTAAAGGAGCACGCGGACGGGACGAAATCGAGGCAATTTCCTTCTGTCCGAAGTGAAAGGGACGAGGAAGCCGGGAAAATTAAAAGCGGCGCAGAAACGGTGACAATGGGGACGCGTGAAAAAAGAGAATCGGAGGGGGTGGACGGGGGAGGAGCGAGAGAGACAAAAACGAATCGAGTCGAAGGGGAATTTCAGCTCGTCGCGGCTGCCACCGGCGAGATAAAGTTTCGCGATTTTTCCTCTCTTTGCGGCTGCCACGACCGTGAATATAAACAGGTTTCCCCGAGCGAATTTTCCCGCTGGGCCCGCGGTACCCATAGAAAATCTACAACAATTCAGACGTGCCTCTATCTATCCAGGGGAGAAACGAGCGGCGTGTGTGCAAGAACGACAGGCGAACGGGCCACCGTCGCGGAAAAATGGGGGAGGGGGTGGAGGGGGCTGGATGAAGGAAAGTATCCGAGAGACGCCGCCAGTCGTTCGGGTTCAATCCCGCGTGAAAACGCTTTCGGGACCGACACAAGCGCCTCCGTCGGGGTAACAGGGGTTGATGGACACTCGCTTGCGTTTAATTAACTATCACTTGGTAATTGCGAGGAAGACGACGAGGGCACGAATGGTGGTACTGTTTGGAACAAAGCTGACGAGAGTAAAATTAAATCGATAAAACAAAGCCATTTGGAAATGTATTTTTTGGTAAATTTAGAGTCTGATGACTGGACTCTTTGGTAGTTGTTTATGTAATAACAGTGGCGCATTCAGGATTTAATCTTGGGGGAAGCCGAGTGGAATGGATAAAGATATTTTCAATGCAAATTCGATAAAATTCTTTAGGGGATTATAATAATTTATGTTAAGAATAAAATCCAGTTTTCGTTTCTGTTTACAAAGCCCCTGCTTTGCAGGGTGCCAGGGCCCCTTGGGCATCCCCACTGGGAGCGCCACTGTGTAATAGACTCTACCGTGGAGAAATTGGGTGTTCGGTTTTCCATTGGAAATCACTTAATATCAGTGATTATTTATTATTGTGAATTTCGCAGAATTTGATTGCAATGAAAGAGACCCAAGAAGCATTTATAAAATACTGTAAATAATTGGGTTCAGAAAATGGTATAAGTAGCACCAGCGTTACTATAAAGTTTTCATTAATTTTCGTTTACTAGAGGATTGCCAGGCACGAGTGGAAAATAGCTCTGCTGCAAGATTATAGGTTCATCTCTACGATATAATTCTAACAAATACCTTCCGTGTAATAATCTCGTTTCAAGACTAATCTCGGCCAACTTTCGCGCAGCTTCCAAGTTGTCTCGAAGATAGCGTTAAACTCGGCGAATTATTTATTCCGCGGAGTTGCGTACCGCAAGCGTCATGTGCAAAGCACTTTGTTAGCTTCCTACGCCTCACAAGCTTACTTGAAAACTTTCGAGTTTTCAAACGGATGAAGGGGAACATTAATTTCCAGACGAGCTTTTCGCGTACAGCCGAACGGTGTAAAAGATTTCTCGGGTTCTAATGGTCCGATTGCAATGAAAATTTACTCATATATTAGTCATAACAGTTATTAGGCGTTGACCGTCGCTTTTTGCAATATCAGTTTTTTATTGTAAATTCTAAACAAATTTAGTAAAATAAATTTTGCAGAAAGTCGCAAAAAATGTTCAAATACTTGCCATTTGGTTCATTTTTGATAAATTAAGAAAAACGAAAGGTCATCACCTAGGAAATGCATTATAATTAATGAAAAATATTCGTTTTTTTATTTCAGATACTCCTAAAAGACGCAATCGTGTATACCGATTGTCTGTTCGCGAAAATAAAAAATTCACGCGTAGTCGTCTCATGGTTAATATATTCAACTTTTTACTGTTTTTGCAATGGATTTTATTGCTTTATAATATGCTCAAATAAAGTGCCAAACCGCAAATTGATTGAATTTTTACTTTCCTCACAATCTATGCCCGAAAAAGTCTTTTATTTTTATCTGTCACAGTAGGCTAACCCCTTAATACCTATTAATAATCCAAGTTAACTTAAAATTACAGACACCTTATCCCAAACCTTCTATTCTTTTTACCCCGCTTAAATCATCACTATGTTTACCAAGACCATACGTAAACCCCACAATAAAACGATTAAGTACTTCAATAAAACGATGTATCCACATTTGTTCTTCCCACAATTCCCTAGGCACATATTTTTTGCCAGAACCTGTAAAAACGACCCCCTTTAAGCTTCGACCATCGAGCTTGCAAATTCCCCGTTCCGCTGGCCGCGATCGTAACGCGGAGCTCCGCAAAAACGCTTCCCCCGGCGGTGGATCGTCAGCCGCGGCGCGAACACCGGCGAAAAGAAGCAGGAAGGACTGTCAAGCCACGAAACGTTTCCGTAAAACGAAATATCCCGCGTGAAATCGGCCGCGAAGGATGGCGAGAACAGAGGGTGTCCGAGCGGACGGGGCAGACGAGTTTTTACGAGTGCAATAAATCGGGCCCTGATACAAGGTATACGGCTAGGTAAATTCGATTTACGACCGGCAATAAATAATACCGCGGAGACACGTTTCAATTACCCTGAACGGTCCGCGTCCCTCGAGGATAACCGACTAGGTACTTCCACGGCCATCATCATCGTAGCACCGGCGATTCGCTCTCGTTTAGAATACTCTCGGCCATGGGCGTGATCTATAGCAGCACCGGATCAAAATAACGCGCGCGAAACACGATCCCTTCTTCTATAATCTAAATCCGTCGATGCTCAATTCCGTCGACAATAGATCAAAAGGTTCACGATCTATGTCCACTAGGGTGGCTCTTATTTTCGACTTTTGAATTTTCTTCGGGGCACCCCCCAGAATAGTTCCAAATAATTAAAGAAAATCCAGGTAAAGTTTGAGCGCGATCGGAGAACGGGAAAGGGTGCCCCTGAGCCCTTAAACATTTAAATCATTATTTAGCAGATCGCGAAGTCGATTTTATATAATATCCTCCAAGTTATTGATTGAATCAAAAAATGTGTCAAACAAAAGTTGTAGGTCAGGACAAGGAGTATATTTAAGGTTCTATTACTTTTTCTCGCGCGACAAACAGTTTTCGAAAAAAGTCGGAAGAACTAAAAAAAAACTTTTTTCCCTCAAATTTTTAAAGTTTAAATGGTTCTAGAACACTTTTTATTTATGAAGGCGAACAAAAAATGGAATTTCTATTTTCGAGGACTATTTTTAAACATTTAAGGGGAGGGGCATATACCGAAATATGCGAAAAAGATAAAGAAAAACCTTATTTTCAGTGTTTGATATGTCATGAATGTTTCCTGTAAATTTGGGACCGAAATTCGCAAAAATATTAAAAACATTTAAATGTTTAAGGGCCCAGGGGCACTCTTTCCCGTTATTCGATCGAGCTCAAACTCTACACCGATATTTTTTTTAATTATTTGAATAGGAGGGTGCGCCGAAGAAAATGTTGAAAAAAATTGTTACCAAGGGTAAATAAGAGCCACCCTAATGTCCACTCATATTGAAACTGTCAATGTGTCACAGTAATAAATACGGATTTACTGATGGGGAGAAATGGATCAGGTAGATGGTACTCGTTACTATTAATATGCAGCAAGTTGCAAATAAATAGGGAGAATGATCGAAGGTACGATTCGCTTTCGAGGAGATAAATCTACAGCGCCGCTGCGGCCCCGACGATTATACAGCCGTTTCCGTAATTCCAGCTTGAAAGGACGGTTCCCATTATTAATCGATAAATCGTCTGACACTAATTACACGCGAAACGAGCTGCAGCGTTCTACGCGGCCGCGCTTAATTCTCCTGAAAAGAAAACGACCCCAGCCGCCGATTCATGCGCTAACGCCGCGAGTGCGTGCCATAAATCATGGCGATCAGACCGGTTCGCGGCACTGACAAATTTCATTTTACTACCGGATACCGTGTTCCGTAATTTAGAACGTTACTTTCCAGCCGCTCGCTACCATTTGTCTGTCAGATTTGTCAATAGCGTTTTATTGGCCCCCGTGGATTCGCCATTGTCCGTGTTCCGGCGGCGATCGAGAAAAGTTCGATAACGGGCGGAAATCAATCGGTAATCGAGGCAATTCATCGACGCGGGACTTTCCCCCGGCCGATTAATCGTGGACAGCTCGCTGGCAAACTTGCTTATTAATGAATCGGAAAGATCGAGCGCTGGCTTCTGTGCTGCCGCGAACTTAAGCCACCGTGCAACTTTGGATTTGTTTAAAATCTGTTTCACTGGTAATTCTTTAGTTCGTAAGGCGAACCATTTGCGCAACTTCTTTCTGGATACAGTTTATTACGAGACTAAAGTGATTGCATAAAGTCGCAATGCAGAATTTATTCTGAATAAACTCATTTCTGTTTCAGTCAGATACTTCAAAAACTGAAATTTTTAAGGAATCTTTAAATTCATATTTACATCGCGTGAAAGTTATATTAAAATAATTTCACAGTAAGATAGTTGAAATACTTATCTGCAAAATGTTTGGGGGAATTTTTGAAAAATCGTATTCTTCCTGATCTTCTGTACATGCCAATTAGTTTTTTAATTGCTCTTGTTTTTCAATATCCACGAACTAAAGGCTGCTGTTAAATACAGAACGGGGCACAATAATCCCGGAAATATGATTCAGCACACAGAATACACGTATTATCGGGGAAACACTATCCAGCCTCGTTATCGCCATAAGCGGCGGATTTGCATTCTTCGAGGCAGCGCGAATTTTAATTATACGAAAACAGTGGTGGAGGCGCGATAATCCGTAATCAGCGCAGAGCTTTCTAAAATCCACGGGGCCGAATTAATTCATAATGCTACGGCAACACCGCGACACAGGGTTAAATTTGACTCGCAATAAATTCATAAACGCGATAGTTCCTGGTTACTCGCCGGTAATCCGTTCAAGTGGAGATTATCGACCGTTTACCTATTCGTGCTTTCCTCGCGGAGTCCCCGGCAGGAAGGATAACAATAATAATAATATCGTTATTACAGCACATAAAAAAATATGTACCCAGTGATGTAAAACTGCGGATTAGCTTAATTGCTACTAACACACAGAATGGAGGAACGATGTGTATAATAGAAATAATATTCGCAAAAGTTGCGTAACAAAGGAGATAAAAGTGGAAAAATAGAGAAATAAAAAGACTGTTGATAATTGCGATAACAGAATAGACAAATACGTGGAGATAAAGTTACTACGCCCTTGGGGTCTTTTCTGACCCACTCGCATTTATATTGGGGTCTCTTCTAATTCTGAAAAAATATAAGGAAGTTGGATGGACAGGAAGGATTCAGATAGTAAGAGTATTCCGTGAAAACACTGTCACGGTTTCGTACTTCCGTGCGTAATAAGTTTAAATGGAAACGTGTGATGAAATTTTTTGCTTCCTTCTTTTCTTTTTGGAGGAAAGAATGTTGCAATTTTCATGGTAGTGAAGTTTCTTACTTTACGCGAGGAAAACGCTGACTTCAAATGAAGAATAAGGTTTTTTTTTCTCTCTGTGAAGAAAATTTTGCCTCGGGGCTACATGCTTCTTTTTAAGCAGCCTGTGAGAGTGATGAAAAGATGAAAGTTTCGGTTCGGCTGTCTCTCTGTGAAACGTTAATGAGGAGGTGAACAAGTTGCTGAAGAAAGGCAACACGTCTGTGTCGTTCGAGCTGAATTTTGGAAATTTGAGGTACGAAGATGTATGAAGTGACAGTTTACTATTTAAATGCTGAGATATTTCGATTAGTTTAATATTTTGTATTTTAGGAATTTGGAAATTGGAGGACTTCGATATTCACTAACGCTATAATTTAATACTTCTGCATTATAAAATTGCCACGTCGGGATAATCTACTCCTTTAACAATTTAGTTTCTATTTACCTATTTTAATTTCTTCGATATTTCAACGTTTTTCGAATGTATTCGAAGCATCTCACTTTTGATATTAAAGCTACGATTTTTCTATATTATTCCTGTTCTGTTGAAGATATCATTAACTCTGAATAAATATGAGAATAGCAGTACAAGAATATTATTTGTTATTCAGATGCAAACAAAGCTATGAAAAAGTGTAAACTAAGACTAATATTTAAATATCAACATTTCCCTTACTCACTGATTAATATTCTATCAGTCTTAATTTATACTTTTGGATAGTAATCACAAAGTTAAAACTTCTTGAGGACTCATGATAACTGGAAAAATGTAGAAACTCAATCCTTATAATACTTGTACTATATCGGAACACTATATTCGGGATATAGTGACGTCAAATGGAGATTGGACGCAGTAAAATGTTGCTATCGATGTGTGCAATGTATGATAACCCCTATCAGAATGCTCAATTCGAGAACCAGCAAAATCATACGAGATATACGACTAACATAAAGTTTAACCAGCTTTTTCACAAATCTGGTACTTTAAAATAATAGTATGATTCACCATGTGAAGT
Organism: Andrena cerasifolii; assembly: GCF_050908995.1. Lineage (NCBI taxonomy): Eukaryota > Metazoa > Arthropoda > Insecta > Hymenoptera > Andrenidae > Andrena > Andrena cerasifolii. Next base: position 7,479,604 of record NC_135124.1, on the reverse strand, counting down.
TTGTGAAGATCTGTGGCCGATACGATTCGACGAGGAGCATATTTGATAACAGTACAAATTGGAATTTTGCTACCAATCGTTAGTAACGAGAAATTTAATAAGACGACTAGAATTATCTCTCTCAAATCCAATTCTGATTTGAGAAATCAGTATTGAAATGAAATAAAGAATAGGTATGATAAATTATATTTGATCATCATTTCCACATCATCATTAAATTAGGATTTAAAATATTTTATTTCATTTTACGTTTTTTTATTGGTATTATTTTTACACAACATGTTTTTGTTAACGCAATCTCGAAAATATTAATAATTTGAATATATTCTGTAAGTTACTTTACAATCTGATACATTTTCGGTATTAAATAAAACGATTGAAATATTTATTAATATCGTATTACAACGTATTGAAAATTTCCATTCATTAAAAACGTTCACGAAGTCAATAAGGAAACCAATAAAAACCAAATTAACAGGTAGAATAATTTAACCCTACCTTTCGCCCAATATTTCTATTCAATCAACAGAAAAACGAGGTAACTAGTTAATAACAAAAATGGGAATGGTTAACGAAGTCGTTCGTTAGAATACATTTAAGCATTAACTAGCAAAATGAGAAGTTTAAAATCTCGAGCAAAACCATTCCTACACCTTACGACGATTCTCACGTGATCGTTTTTGATCTGCCGACGCAAAACGATCGTTCGTTACGAGTTCGTGGCGAAACAGCTGCAGACGCTTTCCTCTAAAACTCTAAACGAAAAGGCGCGCAGTTTCGGCTGCAACGAAGAGCGAAACTACAGTTCTGTATGCACTCGCAAAAGTGCAGCACACGGGAGGGCGCTTGAAAGTGAATGGGCACTTGCATTAAATAAACAAGTTACAGTTCGCGTGCATTCGTGGTAGCAAACGTAACTGTTCCAAATATACTCGGCCTGGAGACTTAATTTTCGCGGGTCTCGCCTCTGTTACGACGGCATTGCCCGAATCACCGATTCCCTTGAATTTCGTCCTACCGTTGCTTCCTGCCAAATTAAAATTTTTGCCCATCCCCCTCCTTCCCAGGGGAAATTTTTCAGACCGTTTGACGAATACGACGAAGCAGGGATAAGTACTTCTGACAATGGCAATTAGCGTAGCAGGTGATTAATGAATTAAATTTATAAGGCTGGAATAATTCACAGCGTGGATTTACTTATGTAGGTAGGCTGACCGTGCCTAATATCGCCTAGCAAAATTTAAATCGTTGTCAATTAAATAATAACTGATATTGTCGCATAGTTTAGTTTTGAGAAATTTTGGGCTACTTGAAGCAGAATCAGCTGATCATTCGAAACCACCTCATGTATGAATTACATCGAGCACAATTATTGCTTCTACGCTAAACGATCCCTCGTTTCGTTTTTGGAAATAGAAAGTATTTGTTTGTAGACTTGTATAGGCAAGAAAGTAGATAGCTAAGTAAGTAACAGACAACTGAAGGCGAATTTACATGGTTCGTTTTGGTTGAACAGTGCGGTTGATTTGACAGATATTGCTAAACAGTTTTCTGAATTAAATGTTAAGTAGAATAATGCAGGCCCTGGGGGAAGCTTCCATATTTCCCAAAAGGGTAGAGAAAAAATCTATTAATTCAAAAAGTTTGGTCGTGGAACAGCTGTGGAAAAAGTACTTCGAACGGAAACAAATGAAGCCGTTTATTATAAACTGAATAGCTCTACGTCCTACATAAGTTAGCATACCTACCTATAATTCTCTAAACTCACAAAATACTCGATTCCTATCATGCTACACTCTTCAAAATCTCAACCTACATCCACCGTACTCCCAGAAAGGAACTTAATCCCAAAGTTGGGAATTATCTAAATAAAAAATGATTTAACTAACGTACGAAATAAAAAATACTTTACCTTCATTCGACGAGTAACGAATAAAATTTGTATCTCTTATTCAAACTCAATTTTTTCATTCCAAATAAATTGGTGCCCATCTCTGCTGAACCCACACCATCAAACAACTGAAAACACTATTTATCTGGCAAATTACTGTACAAAGATGACGAGCGACCTTTCCCTCTACAAAGAACACCATGTCTCCGAAGTTTGAAGTTCAAAGACACTGAACATCCCCCAAAAGTTCGCCAATTTTCCTTCCCCCATTGTAACAAGATTGAGCGCAATTTCCGCGCTAACTACCGGCGGAAAATTTGATACGCGATACCATAACGAACCCTGTTACTCCGCTGGTGGAAATGAATGTTTACGACACGACTTAGCAACTGCGACCAGCGCGACGTAGGCTAACAGAGGGTGGGTGGGAGTGCGTAAGTAAAGCCTCTGCTTTATACGCGATGCTGCGTGAAAATTCCGCGCACGATTTGTTGAGGGCTGAAGGAGGCCTGACACCCTTTACGGCGGCACCCCGGCAGCAACCAGCGACGCAGTTACGTTGATATGCACGGTACGGATGCCAGTAAACTCGGCCTACGACTGGCTAACCTAACCGTGGACGCATTACACCGATAAGAACCGTCGCACAGTGGGGTGAGAGTTGGCATCAATTCCTAGGCGGCATGGAAATTTGTGTCAGTTAAATAACTTGACTGGAAAAGATTATTTAATAGCAAATGAAACGAACCTATTTTTACCGACTTCAAAAAGAAAGAGGTTCGATGTGTTAGTACGTATTATGTTTGTCCGAGAATTTCTCTTAACTACTGGATCGATTTTCGTGGAATTTTTTGCAGTTAGTTTAGCTTTAATCAACTTAGGTCATGCAGAAAGAATTATCAAAATCAGTTAAGTAGTATTAAAGTTACATAAAAAAATAAGAAATCTGTTTCATTATTAATATTGGAATCTTCCGTTTCTAGCAAACGGTTTTTTTTACGTGCAGCTCCTCTTGTAGGTCTGCCCATATTTTTAAAAAATAAATGTAGTTATACAATTTATATAACTAAAGCGTAAAAAATTAAAGTTAAACAAAAATTATAATAGACTTCAAAAAAATAAAAATGCACTGTAAAGTAAGAAATAAGTTTTTTCCTTATTTAATCTATGACTCTCCATTTTTTTAAATCATAAATATTTTGTTTAGTATACCGCCAGAAATATAAGGTTACATTTATTGCTTACACGGAAAAATATTACATTTTTTAAGAAGTAGCCAAAACTGGTACAATACCTTAAAATGGCCACAAATGGTGCATCTACCCTACCAATGTAAATGCTAAAAATCTACTTTGAAAGCTCTGTATAAAAACGTTCTACCAAGGAGCTGTAATCTGAAAAGGTTCTATATTAACCCACTTTAATTAAAAAATCTGTGACCTCGACCCCTTGACACAGAAAACTATCCACATCTCCGTACCCAACCTATAAACATCCCCAACTTCCTAAAACCGAAATTCAAATACAAGACAAAGAAGAAACACACCAAAACAGGCAAAACTCCCCCAAGAGGAAACACACATCTTATCTACACATACATCCACACTAAAAGCCAAATTCCTAAAAAAATTCCAAACGTTCGCGTCATCGGTCTCTCACCAACCAGTGCCTCAGAACCTAATTTTAAGAACCGCCCTTCGTGCATTTCCCCAAGCGTAGCACACTGCATCCCCTTCCTGCCCGCTCTAAATTCGCTCGTCAGTCGCCGGACTGTCAAGCCAAATGCCAAGAGGTCGACCACCATTGACACGCGCAGCTTTCTAACTGACCGATCCCGATCGCAGTCGATTCCCCCAAGAGGAGCGCGGAAGCTGAAGGTTCCAGCGATGGGCCCCGGCTTGCTGGATAATTAATTAGCATAACGCCGCATTATAACGACGCGGGGCCGTGGGTGGAAGTCACGGTGCGCGATTCTCGTGTCGCTCGTCACGAGCCGTCACCCCGTCACGGAACTTCATTCGTTAAGGCAACCACGCCGGTCACGTTCCACATCGACAGTGCATCGATCATGAGACGCGAAAGTACTGGCTGTCATGAACGTGGCTCCGTCATTATTGCTGCCCTCTCGTTGACCCTGCTGACTGTCAACGACGCTGCCCCTCGCGAGCCATTCGCGCAAAAATCGGCTCGCCGCGAGCGCTCGATCTCCTGCGTCGATTCCTCGCGCGTCGCATTACACGCCCCTCCCCCATCCCCCTCGCCCCGCGCGATTGATTTATAACTCTACACGCGGGTATATTTTTGTGGCCTTATTTTTGTTCGCGTTGACTTGGCTGATGGATGGTTTAATTCGTGGACAGATAATGCCGAGGACTCTGGTCACGTCGATGGAAGACTCGCTCGATTCAGAGGGAACGATCGCCGATAGGGATCGGAGTGTCTTGTTTCGTTCGATTGTCGATGGTTTCAATTTATTTTCCAGGTGCTTCTTTGTTTTTTAAGTTTCAACGGGGGAGGTGCGAGTGGGTTGGAGGGGAGGGATTGGTGAGATTTTTTGTCCCGCGGTTGTTCGGGCGGAATCAGGGTTGGCTTGGCGGTGTTGGGATTGGAGGTGTTTCTGATTATGTGAGTTTATGTAGGAAAGAATAAATAGGTGTCTAAATTGATTGAAACTGGACATTGAACTGGTTTTGCTTTCTGTGAACTTAGGCGAAGTTATCCGGTTCGTTTTGGTTGAACGATACGGTTGATTCAATCAAATTGAAAGAAGAATGTTTACACATTTCAATCAAATTGACAAACTGGTTCACTTAAAAATGACGTCGGAGCAAATTGTATTTACAGTGAGGTGACAAATTATTTGCACACCCTTTAAAACAGAATAACTTTTTTTTTAAATTGGTCCAAACGACTGGAGTTTTTTTAGAAGCTAGAAGGATTACTTTATTAGGTGACTTGTTTCGTCGTTTCTTCAACTTTTGTATCTGAGCCTGTGATGAAAATTTAAAAATCCCGTTTGCAGATTTAAGTAAGTTGTATACATGCTGAAAATGTCCTTGCTTTATGGGAGTATTCTCGTGTGGAAGCCCAATTTTTTGTCTTTCTTTGGGGATGAAGCACAAAAAACTACACAGTTTTCACCGATGAGAATTATCCAAAAAAACCAAAAGGATTCTTAATCAGAAAGAGTGCAGCTATAGCCGGTAGCAGATTTATGAAAAAAAAAAATAATAAAAATTCACAAACTGGCGGGACTTAGAATTGAAACTCATCTTTTCCCAGTTTTTTCGTCTTTAAACGGCCTGTTGACTTGTGAAAAAAACTATTTCGCCTTGATTCCGCTACTGGCTAGAATTATGTTTTCTGAAGGTACCCGAAAACGATGGACCAGATTGGCCCATTAGAAGTTGAGATATCGTGCGCACCGTCATGAAAAACACCGTTTTGAGAAAAGCCCATATCTCCATTAATTATTATTACACATGACTGAAATTTTTTAAAAGTTAGTAAATACGTGTGGATAATGCTTATCGGTAAAAATTGCGTAGTTTTTAGTGGGTCGTCCCTAAAGAGAACAGAGGATCTCGTCCCTCTAGACGAGAATACCCCCTTAAGGGACATTTTTTTTTTTTTGGACGACACCCAGAGATATTTTTGGCACTGCAAACTCCTTACGCGACGACCCTGCTTTTTTCAACGGCAGCTAAACGGCGAACAAGACGAATTACCGTATTTTTTTGCGGAAAACAATCTTTAAATTACAAGCTTTCAAGTGCATATTACGATTTTTCATTAACAAAATTGCTTGCAGGTAAAAAAAAATCGTAAAGTGTCCCCTCTTTTCATGGTCCTAGGTGTATGTAACCCCTTAAAATGTCTACAAGCTAATTCCGTCGATTCTCCGCGTTCCCCACGAAGAGATATCGCGCCTATTACCGTCCGTGTTGTTACGATCCCCTCATCGAACTCTCTTAAATCTCGCCGCAAGGATCGTGTCCCATTAACGAGTCAGCGTTACTACCGGCCAGTGCTTAAATTAAAAGCTCAAAGGTGTACAGGCCGCGCGTCGGCGCGGGCAATCATAATAAACATGTCCGCCACCGGGGAGACAATAATAAATATCGCAGCACTGCAAGTGCAAACGACGCAACGCCCTAAATCACCGGAACGATGCATCATGCCTGGCGCTGTCTACGTTCGCCGTCGCGTTCGCCACCTTTCGCAACACTCGCGGGGTAAACGCAATTTCGCTGGCAAATGGAGTGCCCTGGCGCGCGTCCCCCTTGAATTTCGGCTCCTTTCGCCGCCACGGCGAATCTGGGGACGCTTCTCGCTCTTGGACGTGATTTATTCCACGATCTTATTGGCTCCCTGTTGTTTTTCTCCCGGAGATCCCGTGACGCGGGTGCGTCAAATCGCGCGGTAGCGTTCTCCGTGGATTGGGCATCTTCGCTTGAGAGTTTCTCATGATACTTGTCACGGCTTACTGCGAAAAGGTGTCTCGTGTCGCCAAGGTGTCAGCATTTTACTCTTCAGAAATCATGAGAATTTTTATGTTTTCTGTTGTACTAAGTTGACCTTTGCACTTGGAGGGTTTAATTCCTTGGGAACACCGCGCCTCCAGTAGCAACGGTCCTTCACTGCGTTCCGCATTAGAGCATACTCGTTACTTGCAGGGATACACTGTTGATTGGTAGTAAACCGGCAGGGAAAGTGCTACGACCAATCGCGTGTGTCAGAGCCGGAGGAGCTGCGCAGATCGGTCGCAAATCGGTAGGGGCGTTGGTACACTCTTATATGGTGTAATGTACTGACCCTTTCTTATCGTTTTTCTCCGACTTTCTCCGTAAATATGATTCACACTAATCACCCAAATGCTGCGTAAATGTAAATACTGCGTCACCCCTGCTACCCATCGTTATCTTAGCCAATGCGTCACCTATCCAAAATCCTGCAATTCTGCCCTATCCCGTCATCCCCTCTCTTACATTCAGAAACCTTTAAAACCCATCACAGTCCCTTATCCTACAGCGTTACTACTTTCTTGCGGTTTTTGGCAAATTTTCCGCAATATTCACTGAGTTTGTGCTCAATTTACACGACAATCGGTAATACCACTCATACCACTTGGCCGGTAACTGGGCTCATAGTCCAGAGGGACGGCCCTCAGGGTGTGGATTACTCCCACCCCCACTGAGAGGAAAGGAAAAAAAATATCCTACAGCATTCCTACTCCAAAAGCCACCAGTGTCAGTCACGGAGTCAAGTTAAAACAGTTGAATCTCCAATATTCTTACTTTAATTGAATAAATATCTTTATAAGTATTATTCGTAAAAACGATAGTTTAAATTATCCTTGTGTCCATTACATGGAACGCAGTGTTGAAGCATTTGAAAGTTCACGATCTCGCCCTGAGTACACTGTAATTGGTGCGCAAGAATGTTACGGGGACTCGTATACAGTTTCATTCCCTCGATTCTGTCTCCGAATTAAGCAACGGTCACCGTCACCATGGTCGATTAGACGCTACTTTAGCGGAGCAGAATATTGACGGCGAATGACCAGATCGCGCGGCAAGAGGATCGAAAGAGTTGGCTGTCGGGGCGTGCGGCGATCCAATTATGCAGGGCACGTCGCTCGCTTTTCGACAATACCATGGTCCTCGTCTTTAGAATTTCGCCGCGCGATTGTCGACGATCGTGAACGAGATACTCCCGCGCCGCGCGGCTTGGAACGTGACCATCGACGCTGCAGCCACTGGACTACGATCAAGGCGAGGGAGGCACAGTCGCTTTGCCTTTTGCATAATTCGCCCTTCGAGGAATAGCGTGGCTAATGAACTGTTAAACGAGCTCACGGTCGCAGACTCGTCGCCAGAAGCGGAAATTAACGCTGCGTGGGAAGGGTTCGAGCATTGGAGTCCACTGCGTACGGGCCTCATTCAGCGTACATTTTCATCAGGTACATTGATCTATGGGACTAAGAATTTGTAAGCTAAATGAATGAGGGCTTGTTGCTTTGTTAGCTAAGTATTTGCGAGGAAGATTCAATTCGTCGGAGTATGTGTTTGCTTTGCATCGAAGCTGCTGGGTTTTGATGGCTGAATACTCAATTGAGATTCAAGAATTGGAAAATCAGCTGAGCTTCATTTAGGTAGAGCAGACGGGAACGTCAACTCTGTATCTCATAAGCAATCAATTGCAGACACTGAATCTGAACACTACGTTTCTTGGTGCAGTCTTTAAGATACAGTTGGTACATGCAGTCCTAACTATATGTAAAGATCCTTGTAAATGTACCTACTAGCTTTAGTATTCGGCTTTGCTCGAAATTTAGATTCTTATTTTATAAAAAAAAAATTTACTTATTTCTTTTGTGCAAATAGTCACAATCATCTGGATTAGCTAGGCATAATGAGCTGGGACACCTTTCGTGACCCCAGGGTTAACCGTTCTAAAGTTTTTAGGCGACAGACAAACACATAAACACTTTATGCTTTATATATTAAGATTAAAATTATCAGATAAACTGTACAGTATTCATTTCATCCCCCATAATTTCCCACAGTTTTCTATCCCCATCTAATTTGCCTCTGGAGATAAAACTGTCTTTGTATAATATTCTAGCAGTGTAAATAAAATGATTTAGAATTTCGACCGTAAAGAGTTTTTAAAACTTTAAAGTAAATGTTATCGGCGCACCGGTTCGGTCTATTAACTAGGTTCAATCTGTTGTTCGAAAGGTCCTTGAGGTTCCTTAATTTTTTATTTCCATTTTAATAACATGGGTATTAATATTTCTTTAAAATATTAAATTGCAGACAGCAAATTACAAAGTCGACCCCAGAAGCTACCTTTCTCCTCCTGTTCCGCCATGTCTTCTAATCATGTTAAGAGAATCGTTATCAAGCTTATACTTTCGTAGCGGAACAGCCATTATTCCCGGTTCCTACAAGTCCCGCTGCAAAGACCGCTGGCAGGACCGTGAAACAGCCGCGTGGCACGTGAAACGGACATCCTCGATGCAAATCGTGTAGCGAGCCTCCCGCGGTGTAACGGCTCGGTCGACTATTAAGAGGAAAAACCCCGTGAAACTGTGTATTAACGTGAGTCACGGCTGCAGAAGCTCCCAACCGTGCCGAGGCGATCACCGCCGCGGCGCCCGCGCCGCGACGCCAAACCACCGGTTGCCAGGCCAGACATTCAAACCCATTCTGAGAACTTCCGCGTAACTGGAGACGTATTTCACTGAGAATATCTTCATTCGACCACTTTTCTCGCATTTGCATCGACGAAATGTTATTTCTTTCCGTAAGTAATGTTTTCTTTCAAGGCTGAGAAATTGTGCAATAAAACAATGGACCAGGGCATGATGCAGCGTATGCATACGTATTAAATTTGTGAGCAGGTAATCTTCCAGCATCGTGGGCTAGGTTATTGGTTATCTTTTTCGTTTAAAATATTTGGAGGACGATTTGAGGATTTTCTTGGAATAGGATCTGAATTTGTGTTCTAATAAAGGAGATCATTTTCTGAGTCTCTGATTGGGAAAGGAAGCACTGGTGTTAGCATAGCTGCGTACCTATAGGTGTCAATAGTAGATGTTAATTCAATACTCATATAAGTGTATATAAAACATAAATACAAAATAAAATTCTATTTCAAGAAAATCGTAGAATGGTCCTTTGACCATTTCAGGAGGAAAGTTTGACCAACAAATGAGCCGATAATCATTGAAGAACACCTCAAATACGAGCTAAATCCTGTTCTAAGAAAATCCTCTGATGGTCCTTCAAGTATTTGGTGCGTTTGTTGTAAATACCTAAAATTCTCTTCCGACCGAGGGACGCAAAAAGTTGTGGCTTTGAAATTAATGCTAGTAAAAGTTGAAAGTGCAGATACTTGCAGGACTATGTAACGCTGAATGGAGATGTGCGAATGATGTATAGAATCAGATTGTGTAAATATAAGTACAATTAAGTTTACATGGAAAAAATATATCCTTAATCGCAAGGAAATATTGTAAAGAAATTAATGTATATTATTAACTGTAATGAGCAAAAAAGATGTTCTGCTGAGGAACAAAATTTCTGTATTAAACTCTACAGCAAAAAAAGACTCCATAACTACAGCTTACAGCAAAATGTGATTCAGATAACAGTGTAGGACTGTAGGTCGAGTTTAATTACTCATCGAGTAATCTAATTCAAGCACCGACTAATCTAATTCTAACTGAATCCGATTACTTCGATGTGCTTACTGCGAACTCTGACTGATTTGGGAGCACGACCACTGTTCTAATTATAAATGGTGTCTGATATGGGTTAATTACAATGGAAATCCTGGATTAACAATCGAAACTAGTTATTCAGAATGAACACTTCCTATTTCGTGTATAATCTTATTGGCCATTTGTAAACAGTTCCAAAATCCTCAAGGGTAATTGTACATATCTAAATAAATTTCTTTTTTAATCGGGATTTGATGTTGCACCTACTATTGACACATTGACATGGCACATTGAGATCAAGTTTAATAATTCGAATTTACATCAGTTTTCGTAGAAGCTTTATTTCCTTAGGAATAATCTAAGTTTAAATAATTAAGAGAGGGATAGCTTTGATAATTTTAAATAATCAAAGCTATCCCTCTGTTATTAAAATCTGATGACACGTAAACTCACTATGCTCAATTTTTAGACATTGCAAACACTTCTAATACGATTTTCTACAAAAATAGACGAGCAATAGCAACAGCATAAAATCAATAACTCAAGAAATAAAAGACATAGAGGATGAACTTAAACGGTAACTCACGTCAGCATTTACACTTCTTACATTCATTCTGTGTCTTCACATTTTATGAAGTACTTCGCAGATTTAAAGAAAAACAAGATGCCTTTAGGTCCCCTCGACAAGCCAGTTTCTTTTTGCTACTTCCTACTCGGCGATAAAGTTTGTTGCAGGCCGAGCACGCGACGGCAGAATTTTTATTTCCCCGTGAAACGTATTCAATACGTATTTCTTAAAAGCGCGTTCGAGACGCAGTAACGTTTCTTTTTCGACGTTAAAGGGATCGGTCCCGCGAGAAATCCTGAAAGTCTCAGGGCATGCGAAATTGGAGAATATTGATTTCCCAGGAGGTACGGGCGCGTACCTAAAAAAAAAAAGTGGACAAAGGGAGGAGCGAAGCGACAGGAATATTTCATGATATCGGTGAACTTCTTACCCGGATGAATATTACAAAAGTGCGCAACTTGCGGGCCAGAAAGGATTTTCTGGGGCATTAAATGCGTTTAAACTCGCAACCGCGGACTTTACTACCCCTTCCTTTCACGTTAATTTCCAACTTTTTAATGAGTTTCATATATTCGGTCAGAGAGAAGGAATGGAATCAAATAGTTTCGCCTTTTGGGAGGGGATCGAGCCGTTTCTCTCTTTGCTCCTGTTATTGGAACTTTTATATTGACTACCGCAATTTACACTTTCTGTCGTTTCACTGGATGCAAGTGAGAAGATAAGACGAGAAGGAAAAGTTTCTCGGTTATAAGTTTTTAAAACTCCACTATTCGATCTAATATATTTCGACACGGATTTATTTCTTACTATTTTTTTTATATTTCTAGTCATCAATAATTAAGACGATCGTACTCGGATATTTTTGTTGAGGTTACATAATTTATAGGGCATTGTTGTGGTTGGTAATTCAAGCTACTATTTCAGATGACAAAATCACGAAATCAGTTTAATTCGCCCTACTTTATTTCAAAATATATACTCATTCATAAACAGCCAAAACCATTACCAATTCTCTGCTCGAGTCTTGTTTGCTTCACTCCGTGTAGGAAGACACCAGTTAGGAGCTAGAAAAATTCCTGAGCCGCGTTACGGTCCTCCAGTTTCGCGACAAATCGCTGCAGACGTTCTCGAGGGAGCCAGCACGAAGGATTGCACGATTCAAAGAGATTAATCCCAGCGCGAGCATACACAGGCCGCGGGGACGCGACGCTTGCACTTAGACTCAACCACCGATTTCTTTCATCACGGAAACCACGGTTGTGACGTAACGAGGCTATATTAAAACCGTGGCGCCCCGTTTCACCATCGTTTCATTCTACACCACTTCAACAGGAACATCTTATCCTTAAACTCTCCACTTGTCCCGTTTCAACTCGGGCTCCCGTATTTTTATGTTGTATACATATTACGCGGACACGGGGAAACACAGAGAATCGTGGGTCCTCGAACTGATCCTAAAAAGGCTCGACATTTTCCCTCCTTTCTCTTCTTGTTTCAAGTCTTCTTCTATTTGCGGGCAAGATTATGCGATATTAGATTCGCGGCAGCGTGCTTGTGTTGTTAACTGAGATCCTAGACGCTGAGAATCTGCTCAGAGGGAGCTTTTACCCTGAGAACCTCCAGCTTTTGCTGCGAATAGAATTTTATTGCTGTCATACTTGGTTTTAATTGTACGGTTTGGTGGATCTTCACCGTGCCCTGAGAAAATAACAGTTGGGACTTTTTTTATGAAACTTCAGTGGAATGTAAATAAAAGAGCTGTTACTGTAATTAGTTTGACTCCGAACACATCGTTGTCCGATGTTTCAAATCACTAAGAAAGTTTTTACACGTCATTCCACCTCAAATTCACTATGTTTTGTATTCGAAATCGAAACATGATGTAGTCCAAGAGAAATTAGTAGAAGTTTAAGTCATCATTTTACTAGTTTCCAATTAGTTTAAAAAATGTAAAACGTCGAAATCCCACAAAAATAGGCATCACTTGCAAACTTCGACGGCCTGTATTTTTTAAACAAACTCCAGACCAGCAAAACGATGACTTAAACCCCCCCTAATTCCTCTTGGACTACATCATATTTCAATTTCATCAGAATCCCTCAAACCAAATGGAAGAAACTCACACTTACATCCATGCACAGCATAAAGCCACTACCTACAGTGGGTGGCCAAATTATTATACTCAAACAAAAAGGTTTGAGATTTTGTGAGTTTCAGCGATGTAGTAAAATAGATGTCCCGTTTTCAAAGGTATAATATTATTTTTTAATAATAGTATATGCATTCTTAAATGCATATACTAGTAATGTACTAAATGTATTTATAGGTTTAAGACTATATTATACGAGAAATACAATGAGGTACTCAATATTTGACTCCGCCTTTAGCTTTTACGACGGCTTGGATTCGGCGTAGCACGCTTTCAATGCATTCTGTGACTATTTCCTGCAGTTTTGGAATATTCTGCCATATTTTGATGATATTCTCTATTATTTTCGTCTTATTTGTAATAATTTTATCCCCGCCCTTTTAAAAACAACTGAGACGTATATGTAGAAAAATTACTCACAATGTTGCGAGATGTTGTAGCTAATCGATAAATAAAAAAACAATAACATTTATGAATTATTACTTTAATTACAGCCACGACTTTCACAGATTTTGTCGAAAATGTTTTGAGTAGGTATAATAATTTGGCAAACCTCTGTAAAGTGTCTATCTTAAATTTCAAAGAATCAATTACTCGCACTAACAAACGAATATAATTCACCGTTAATCAACGACCCAACGCCACGCAGAGGTTCGTTGGAGCCATCGGAAGGAAAGAAGGGACAGGGCATCCTCGGTGAGGAATAACGAAGAAGTTTCTTGCCCATTCGTACCGTCCACGTAGAAAGGGTACTTTCTGTAAAAAGTAAGGGGCCATCGACGGGACGACGTCGATAAGTCGATGGCACTCTCTAGATGGATTTCCAGCGCAGTCACCGCGGAAAGGGGGAGGGAAGCGCATGACTGGATGATCCTTGAAGAGAGACTCGCTCGTAATCCGGCAAAACCTCAAGGATAATCCAGTATACCCCGGGAAACGGTGGCGGAGGGCTGATCGAACCCTTTTATCCGTTTCAGCACCGCCACCGCCATTTACGTGTCCGCCCGTTTCGCCTTATCTTGCCACTGCCTCGTCCTCGTGACCCCGCGCTAAAACGTCGATCCTGTCGATCCACCGTCGTGTTATCGCTCCCCCTCCCTCCGGGGTGGGGGCCAGCTCTATCGGCTGCGACAGGGATCGCGGAAATCCACGATATGTCTGCCTCGAAATCGATTATCCCTCGGCGGAATGATTTCCCTCTTCCACGCGATGCGGGGGCCACGTGTGTCGCTCCACGGAGTCACGGGGTTAATAAAAATTTATGGCGACTCCTGCTAGATCGTTTACTGCGTTTCCTACGTATAGTTGGGTTGTGTGAGAAGTATGAGTGAAATGGAGAAATTGGTTTCGCCTTCTTAGGCACGAGTTGGAATATTTGGCAATAGCCATTGTGAATTAGAGCGTCATTACAGATGTAATTAGAGAAAGGTTGTGGGGGTGTGTAGTGATATATAGGAGCGTTTTTTGATCGGATTGGGCTGAAAATGTAGAGGTTGATGAATATTGATAGTTCGTAGAGTAATTACCTAAGTGTTATCTACTTACTTTGAAAAATGGTTTGAAATATTGGATTTTCAGGTCGTGTGGCGAATATTCAGGGGGAATAATAACGGTAGCTAAGTGGTAAGTAGCAGGGTTCAAGCAAATGTCTTTTTTATTTACACTGTATCAGCAATTAGGATTGCAACACTGCATCATTAAAGTCCGCTAAAGCAGACGTAAAAAACATGCCGCTCGTTTTAAGTGCATTGTTGCACCTGTAAGAAAAATGTGGATCTTTTTCTATCTTAACTTATGCCTGAATTGAGAAAGGGAATGAAATATACGAAGCTTGCTTCACCTACTAAAATGAAACAACACTTCATTTGAATTCACTTTTCCTACAATAAAACCCACAGTGAGCCCCTTGCCTTATGATTTTCCAAAGGTTGCTTGAATCGCAGCTAACTTAACCGAGAAAATAAACTACTTAGATAAATAAATTACTAATTAAATTAACAACCAATTAAGAATCTCCAAGTCCCCCTTCATTGAACTCAACAGCAAAGCACCTGTTCCACTATATTATCAAAGGTTTAAGTAGAAAAAAAAGAAGAAATAAACACGCGAGGCCTAAAGTATCACAAAAACTTGAAACGAGCACCAGACGCAAGGAAGAAACAGAACTCTCTCTCTCTCTGGTTAAGTATACCCAGCGAATCCAGGAAAATCGTGGTTGGAAAGAGGAGACACGCGTAGCAGAGTAAAATAAGCAGATTACTTAATTCCCATAATTAGTTCGGTCAGGCGGACTCATTAGTGTCGACCACGTGCGTCATTGGCAATTTCACCGAAGTAATATCGATCCGCCTCCGAGGCAGCTACGGCGGGGTCAGGTGGTCGTGAATTAACGGCAGACAAGAATAATAACAGTCCAGATCGAAGATCGCCGCTAATTGCAAGGAAAACGCCAGCTGGCGAAGTTTACGTTTCATCTGTCCGTCGAGGGTACTTGCCTTTCCTCGTGAAACATCTCGCGAACGGGAAGACGACTAAGTTTCTGAACGATCGCTTGGCGAATTCGAGGGGAGTTTAAGGAAAGTTGGTAATCAGGGAAAATGATTTTCCTGGGTCCCGCAAATGAAAACGTACAGGAATGAAGGAAAATTAGACGTGGATTTAAATGTTACACAGAGGGTACGGTCTGAATGTAGGAACTGGTATTAATTCTAAGGAGAAGAGAATATAGATGCTCTGGTGTATTCTGTGGGATTAGATACATTATGTTAGGAGGGAAATTTGATAGTGATACACTGCCCAGTGGGAACCCGCTTTTGCAGTGAGTCACATATTAAATTGCAGAGCTCAACGATCCGTTCAAGAAGCATCCTTCTTTGGAGTGCAAGTGGTCACTTGTTTACCAGATACCTTCGTTTAAAAAATCAGTTATTATAATCGACACTCGGAATTAATATAAGGCTATACTTCCGAAAACCGGTCAAACCCGATTGGGCTGAAATTTTGCAAATAGCTTCATTTTGCATAAAAATAACGTTTGCGAGAAGGATTTTTGGCGACTCGAAAATTTTTTTTTTACCATTTCAATGTCATTCTCTATCTTACCGACAGAGCGGAGAATCGGATTCAACAGTTATTCAGTGCATTCTCCTTATTAATCTCCTAAAATCTATAAAACAGAGATCAACTTAGAAAGAGATATCAGCTTGATACTGGGTATTAGTATTGGTTTTGGGTTAGTTTGGGGCGGGGGGCGCGCGCCCGCTCGCGGGCGCGTAAAGCATGGTAGCGAACCGATGTGAGTTTACACGGGGCCAAGCTTCAATGCATTCTCCTTATTAAATTTGACTCAAATTTTGCGTACAGGATTTTTTAAACACATGTACGAATCGAAGGTCCTGGATCAGGATGAGAAGGCGCTGTTTTATTTTTTATCACACCTATCTTGTGGGTGTTGACAGTCGCGGTCGCTGGGTTAGGAGTGAAGAAGTCAGGCAGAGACCCATTCGAAACATTATTGAACGATATTAAATATGTATATACAGGAGAATAATAAAGAGAATGTTTGAATAACTGTTGTATCCTATTCTCGACTCTGTCGGTAAGGTAGGGAACGGCATTGAAATGGTAAAAAAAAAATTCGAGTCGCCAAAAATCCTTCTCGCAAACGTTATTTTTATGCAAAATGAAGCTATTTGCAAAATTTCAGCCCAATCGGGTTTGACCGGTTTTCGGAAGTTTCGCCTAATATAACTTTTAGCTTCACCATAAGCAATATTCTAACTCGAATTCTAAATTCTTACCAAAGCAAGTAACTAATCCCAAAAGAATAACAAACATTCAAAACCGCTTAATACGATATAAAACCCTTCCAAAAAAAAAAAGAAAATTTAATATCCCACCACCTTTTTCTGCATCCTATCTTATTTTTAGTCACGCGAACGAATAACATTATATGCTGCACGGGAAGAGTGACTATGTAACGCGAGAAATACTGTGCAGGAATAAACGGATATAAAGGAGGGGGTCACGTGTACGTCGCAGCTAGATCCGGCGAAATAAAGTGGAAGAATTTAATTACGCTGATCCAAGATCACGGATGCTGAAGCTTCTGCTCCGCCGAGGAAGAGGGATCATCGCTAAAAACCGAAATGAAATTTCAAGGCGAGCATAGACGTCGTTCCTCCCTCGCTCGCATTTATCTCGTGGAAGAGGGCGGAAGGGGGTGGGAGATCCACGGAGGCGGAGAGGACAAAACGACGAGGCCACGGGGCTGGAACGGATCTCGATGTAAGACCCAGATTTCCTAGAGACTGAACGAGGGGGGCTCTGGGGCGACCACCTGCGACAAATTATAGCCGAAGGAACATTCCTACTAACGCGACGGCCATATTGCACCGCCAGGATTGTCGCCTCGCTCCGTGAAAATCTATCGGGATTATTCAGGATGTCGAAGTTGCCCGTTCGAGGGAGGCATTTTGCGGCGCGTAATATCGGCAGCATTTATTAGAGGCCACCGACGACGGCGCCGCTTGAAAGGATGAACCGAGATTAATTATACTCTCCATCGACACCTCGACCTGAAGGCAGCCGCTAATTACTCAAAGAGCGTCGGGTGTTCAGCTAATAGACGACGTTTCTCCTTTGTACTGCTCCAACTGTATGTGCTCGTCTTTCTGTTTATGGTGCTCGATGAGTTTTATTGTTTTTTTTTTTGTGAAGAGTCTCTGATCGGTGATCGTATAGATGTGGGCTTTGTTTGGGAATGTATTTGCAGCAAAATTTGCTTCGCCTCTGCGGGATTGGAAAGATATATTACAGAGACAGAAGGGAAATGTTTGGAGAGTGTAGGAATGATTGAAATTTTCGAAATTAATGAGGGAAACGAGTGGTATATGCAGGGATGAGTTCTTCTTCGGAATTCTCTGATTCAATCCGTTTTTATCAGGAGGGAAGGAATTTGTGGGGGTAGAAGGGTAAATGATGTAAGCGCCAGAAGTGAGAATTTTCAGTATTTTCTTTTTAAGTTTTCTTGTTGGATCGAAAAATAGGTAATTCTTTGTGAATTTTTTGTACAAAAATTCAGAACAATAGCTCAAGATACAATAAAACAGCCTGCCAAAACTCAAATTAATTTGTCGAACCGTTTCTGTACAAAAAAATCACAAAGAATTACCTAGTTTTCGACCCAACAAGGCGCAATCCCCCTTAAGAAATTTTAGTAAACTTTCTTTTAGTAAATGACACTAAAGGGCACATTTGATATTAAAACATCACTTGACTGTCTAAAGATATTTAAAAAAAAGGGTTAGCTAATCATTTCTTGACCCACTGTGAAGTATAAAGATTCAGCAAAAGACCAAAGTCTGATTTTCTCGACCTGTCTGGAACATTGCTCTTCATACGTCTAACACATTGTTACACACAAAATTTGAGCCAAATCAGTGGTCCCAAATTCACGAACCCCCCTCCTATGTTATCTCCACCCAAAAAAACCAACTAGTTCTTCAATTTTCGAATCATACGTAGCCAATGCAGATTATTCAACGATTGAAAATCCTCGTTTCAGAGCGGACCACCCTGAACCACGAAGAATGTCCAACGAGTCGCGCCCCTTTTCGCTGACCAAAGTGTCTTGAAAACATTTACGCCGCAGTCTGTTTGCTCGTTTTCTGTCGTCGATCCACGGTCATCGTCTTAAGCCCCCGAAAAGAGGCTTACACTGATTGACGGGGAAGTTACCAAAACTGCCGGATTGACGGTTTACACGGCCGTTCTCGCGGCATTAGGCCCCTCAGCTTTTCATTTTATCGGGCCCCTTGTCCAGCGCTGGCCGCCTCCGCTGAACGTGGCCCCCGAGTCTCGTCGACGACTTCGTATCGCGACGTTCCCGCGTAAGCCTGCTCTATTCGAGATTTAGAAAGCGATCTCCCCCGACCTGCCACTCTCGCCCCCTCGGCGCGAAGAATCGAGAGCCGTAAATCCGATCGAACGTGATTTCGGAAGACGACCGACGGAATTAAAGATTCCTTTTTGGTCGCGTGACGGATACAAGGGGGGCTGCGAGAATCATGCGCCGCGAGATCCTTCGATATGGTCATGATCGACCTCCTGTAACGGATGGATGTCCCATGGGGCTTAATACAGACAGATAGGGCTGAGTTTTGGGATCAGGAAGTCCTGCACGAAGATTCCTCGAATGTTACTGCAGTTGGGAACTAATGAGTGGGAGTTGAGTTAGTGTCTGTAAGAGTGTTGTTGAAGATCTTCGATGTAGATTCAGGGTGATATAGCAAGGGAGAAGTTGAAGGAATGTATTTCCCTGGGAAGGATTCAGCGTGAGCTGCTGGTCTGTGTGAAACTAAACTTTGACGATGTCGATGAGGATTGTAGTTTTGTATAATTGCAGTTATTATTCGAGAAATGGAAGATTCAATGTCCTTAATTGCGTAGAACTCGCTGGAACACTTTACAGATATATCGTAACTGAGATATCGCATTTGTAAATTATGTAATATTTGTTCATATCTTGTATAGTTCGAGACTTTGACGGCCCGAAAAGAATGCGATATTTGGGATTTTTTTTAAGAGAAACCCTCAAATTATATTAACTGAAAACTTTATGCATATATTTGTACATATTTAGGCATCATTTTAAACAAAATTTAATTTAAAAAAAAGGGTACCTAAAACTTTAAACGCGTTTTTCTCAAAACGATGTCTTTCGAATTGGTTGGCATGATATTTCAAAAACCAATCACCCTATTTTCTTCAAACTTGGCATATATCTTCAGTAGATGTCCCATTCTGGTTGGTACTAAAACTAAGTCAGTTTTTGCAAAATTAGACTTTTGCGACTTAAAAAACCAGCGAATTTTTTGCAGAAATCGATGTCTGTTTTAGACGCTGCCATTTTTTATTAATTATCAGTATTTCCCATTTAATCTAGTTCAGGCGATAGCCACACTCATACAGATTACACGATTTTTTAAATTTTCTATTTCAGCCAACTACAACGGCTGATTTTATCCTAACAATGTGCATATGATTTTTGTAAGGCGCTCTATTCGAAGCACTATAACTTCGGATATAACCATTATTTCTGCATACAATTTTTTCCTCATATTCTCTAAAGATTGACAAATAAAGCCACAAAGCTGGAAGTAAATCTATTCAATGGTTTTGTTTTAAAAAAATCCCAAATATCGCATTATTTTTCGTCCGTCAAGGTAGGGAGACCCCTTAACTTCAATATGTCACGAATTACTACTCATCTTATTCAATACACGAAGTAACATACACGTACATGAACACATTTATCAATTCTCCAAATAACTTATCATCCACGCACCCTCAGAACTCCGTTATGCACGAGCATCATTTCCACACAGAACATTTCCAGCGACAAGAAGTACAATACCCTTCGTTCACCAGAACGAATGGCGTAATGCAAAGTACATTCAAAAACGTTCGAGCCGTATCCCAGAGCAACAGCATTACCATAATCCCACGGGACTGCTTGATCCCCGATCTGCCCACTCCATCCGTGCATTTAACTTTCCCATTAATTTCCTCGCGTCGTTAGCGACACGACCAGGAGGTGTGCAAGTCGGACGACAGTCCGCAGAAATAAGAGTCCCACGGCGCGGATACCGTATCGCGACCGCGGGGCCTCGCCAAAGAAGCACAATAGATCCGCTCCGCGAGGGGAACATTTTAATTAACGGGCGCGTTATCTTGTAAAGTATAAGCGTTTCGCCCGTGCCACCGCCGTCAACTTTCGTCGCCGGCGTCTTCAGGTGACTCGTATCGCGAGGATCTCGTCTACCACGGTAATGCGGGAGATCAAAGATAACGAGCGTTTACGCGGCAGAGGTTCTGAACTTTGGCGCAAACCGAGTGGCTCTCGTTTCAACCCCATTCACACAGCCCAGGCCACGTCCATCCCACCCTCCGCCATTGCATCCAGCGTCACGACGCCCTAACGCTAACTTGCGGCTTGTAATTAGAGCAACAATGCAGCCCGCACCACCATGCAGCCGCGAACTTCACCGCGTGTTATGCAATTATTATAAGTCAGGTGAAAGTAGGAGGGAGCCCTTCTTAACGATTGAAACTGCGCGCCCTTAGGTAGGTATACGACGCCGCTGTAACATTGTCGCGGGAAAGTTTCCTCAGTGAGTTCACAGCTGTTCGTCTCTTTGTCCTGAAGGTTCTATAAAGTCAGGAAGGTGAAGTTTGGTTATTTTGTTCGAATACGTGAGTTGTTTATAATTTTTTTATCGGGTTTGTTTGGGTTACAGCAGTGATTCCCAACCGGTGGGTAGCGAAGTGTTTTCTGGGAGATCGCCACAGTTTTTATATTTTATTTTATATTTTAAAATACCTATTTTTAATGTGGTTTCTTTATCTTCTTAAATTTATCTTGCTTTATATGGTGGGAGGTGGGTGTGGCGTCGCATGATATTTGAATATTATAAAAGCCACTCAAAAAAGGTCGGGAAACACTGGGTTACAGGTTTTTTTTTGAGGATTTTTTTAGGGTATCAGCAATGGTGGGTTAGCTAAGGTGCCCCGGGGTCACAAGCCCCAGGTCCTGGGGGAATTTGATGATGTTGCAGGTAAGTTTGGGGGGAAAGGATGTGCCACTACATGCGACTCCAGGGTGTACGCTTTGTCTTTTTAGAAGGATGTTACAGTGCACTGACAGTGTTGCAGGCATGGCAGAGTAGAAGTATGAGCACATGAAAATTTGACTAGAAGAGAATGGACGTAGAAAGAAGTAGTGAAAGAATAAGGGGATAAGGACCGTCTACATTCAGACAGTCGTTTCAGACCAATGTGACTGGAATTAAATGCATCTATACCTTTTGAACTGTGCACAATTTTGGAAAACGTTTCGGACAAAAGTTACTCGAATTAATAAGAATCTTAGAGACGTCGGATCTTGAGGTGATTCTTCACTTACACTCTTATAAAAATTCGACAAAATTTCACTTTTCATGCTGTATGAAAGGATTATACTGTATTCCGATTTACATAGCTGTTTATTAAAGCGAGTGATGATTTGTTTATGCGTACGTTGATACTTTAATTCCAACATTACTGAAGCAGTGAAAAGTGAATGTACGAGCATCGGTGGTTCAGTGGTAGAATGCTCGCCTGCCACGCGGGCGGCCCGGGTTCGATTCCCGGCCGATGCAAGATTTACATTTTTGCTGTTATTTATAATAAGAGAAAATATTCGTACCTAACCTATTTCGACTTGTTTTATGCGTGTCACACGAAGAAATCTTAAAAAGTTGATTTTTTAAAAATAAATTTGTGTTGTTTTGAGCGTAATTATTATTCATGGTTAGTTGCTGGTTCAATAACAATTTATTTACAACGATCGTCACAAAGGCGATTAGAGCCACGTAGTAAGAGTTAAAAGGTGCCCGAGGTGTACGGTGAACACTTGTTTAATTGCGGGATATTTAATCATGGAGTAACAGCACGAACAATAAAGCAGAAACTGCACTACATTTGTAATATTTACGAAACCAAATCGCCCACAAAAACAGCATAAACAGGAAAAGTTTTAATAAAGACAACTAGAACGAATTTAAAAAATTTCTCTGTGAACAGACCCCCAAATTCCAAGCGATAAAATTCAGTCAACCAACGAAATATAGAAATACATCAACGATCTAAATATAAACACAGTGCTCTTAAGGGGCAAATCCACGATGAGACAAAAATATCGCGTCTCACGTGAGACTTTAATCTCCGTTAGCTACATTTTGTTGTCGCTGAGATTCTTATCTCATAATAAAAAAGTCTCACGTAAAATCTCATCGTGGATTCCCGCCTTTAACCAGGCAGTCCCTGTATAAAAAACAGTAACTCTACAGACAAGTTTATCATCCCAAACATTACCAAGCTCCGAAATCATACAACTACGTCACATACACAGAACTGGTATGCGTGCAGGGACCTTTAGAAGCAGACCAAAGTTGCAGACATATTGGGAGAGAAATTAGAAACTCAAAATAATAAGGAAATGGCGGGAAACGAAAGTAATAAACAGATTATTGTTCATACTGCACAGAAATAGAACTGAGCACATGTCGTAACGATACACTCCAGTCAGCACGATATCCACATATCTATCCACTTATCTAGCCACTTATCAGGCACAAATGGCACTGTCCACACTCTTCAGGCTAGCTCTTAAATGCGCAATTTTATGATAATTTTATTCGCAACGATATCTCTCCATTTCACACAGAAACAGGACAATAAAACACAAAGCTATCAACCCCAAAGCCTAATGTACCATAAAGTACTAACATTGATTACTCCCGGCATATTTATAGCACTGACATTTCCACCTAACGATCACAATATCTAATATCGATTGAAACAACGAAAGTAAAAAAGAAGAACCAGTATCCGACGTAAGTGAGACACTTTCCTACAACTGCACCATTACAGTCAACTTTCCATATGCTCTTGGGAGATGGGGCTGCTATGCACTATTTCTTAAGATATCAAATATCTTTTGGAAGAGAATACAGCTTAATTTATACACAACAAGGTGTATATCATGATTTTTAAACGTGACCTTTCTTTGTTTGAAAAAAGAATCATAAAAGTGATCCTACTTTCCGACCTGTCGAGGGTGTGCAACCCCTTTTAAAATACCCGTAGATCAGCACGTTGATTACTATTTAAACTACTTCACTTATTTGAAACTCCTCCTTGGAATTCCTTCGTGGATTCTTTCGTGATCGTTTAGCAAACAAACGGTACGGAGATGAAATTTTATGGCGGATTCTCTCCATGAGTGTTCGTTGCGTCCGCGCGCAACGGAGGATTATCATAAGTTGCGCTTTATTTCACCCGGCGCGCGCGCACACGTGGCAAGTGGGAAAGGGGACGATTGTGTTGTCGGTCGGGCATAAGGCGGCATTTTAGCGTGACATAATTTGTCACGCTGTAATCGGCCATGGAACCCAGCTCGGTTGCACGCGAACCGTGAGCTGCGCCAACAAGGACTTCCTTCTGATTATTTCTCCATCTTTCACGTGTCTTTTCGCTTGCTGACTGGCGATACTGAAATTTCCCTGCGTTCTATTATGAGCCGAGATGATCGATAGCGTTGAGGGTTTTACAGGAGTTAGGCTGGCAAGCCACGTCGAGGGAAGGGTACAGAACCCTTCGAGAAACAAGAATTTCTTTCTTTTGTAACAGGGCACACTTAAAAAAATTAAACTTAATTAACCTTTGAACGCTGGATAACGTGACTGTCGATGGCCCACCTGGGATCCAATTTGACCCCCAATTTTGATTAAACAATTATCACAAAGTTTGATAAAGTTTCAAATTTATTAATAATGTTCGAACTTTCGAGTGCTCCTAATTATTCGATGAAACTATTTCGTACATAGCTCTATTCCGTATTCTTTAAAAGCAGCATTCACTGGCTGCACCTATCTCTGATATTTCGTCGAGCGTGTGATTATTAAATTCAGTACAAAGGATCCTCTTGGCTCCAAATCTACGATCCATCGAAAACGATGAATCGTGGATCCTCCTGTCTCTTGCAATATTGTACACCTTCTGCGAGGAAATGCATCTGTCCTGCTCCAACTCTCTACCCGAATACGCCTCGGAAGTCGACTGAAGTTGCGACCGCCAAAGACCTGGATCACCGTAAGCGCGAAGTGCACTGAATTGACGTTTCATGCATTAAGCCAGGAATGAGCGTGTAGACCCTCGACGCCGATGGGCGTGAAATAAATCACGACAGCGTAAACTCATGATCGGAACGGTGGCTTTTGCCTGATTGATTAATCGGCGAATGGGGAACGGAGAACGGTGGGATGGGAAAGCATTGCGTAAGTATCAGGCGTTTAAGAAGATTCTGTAGCGAATGATGCACGACTGGTTGCTGCTGGGAACTGTTGCATTGCCAAATGTTAATCCCGTTTGCCGTAAATTATGAGCGCGCGGAGGTTCGTCGTAAGAATTGGAGCAGAAAAAAAGAGAGAAAGAAGAATCGGAGTTTCTTCGGGCCGAAAGTTACGACGCCGCCAGACCAACTGAAACACTCAATGATTACGCGATAATGAGAACACGAATGCTCGGTAAGATTAATTCGGCCGGTACAAGAATGGCCTTCCAAGATTAAATTGATCTTATTAGCGTCACTGGCCTCGGTGGTCGATGGCCTACATTTCGTGACGCTTAAAGAGGGCCACTTGATTACTCGGGAATAATTATCGGAGGATAATGAGTACTTAGGCACGCGAGTTTCTTTCAAGTGGAATTTATATGGAGAACTGCACTTTATTTTTGAATAAGTAATTTTTAACTAAATGGTGAATGAAATTTCTGAGACAGCTTTTTTCTTGCGAGACAGAACAGTAACATTTACCTTTTGTAATAATTAATGTCACGCATCTCCTATACCCATTACACAACTCTAACGACTTCTAACGATTCAATCTGAGATTGAGTAGTCACTCGAAAATTCTTATGGTTTTTAACGAAGATCATTTAATTTCACCCGCAGTTGCTGAATTGCGACTGAATTTTGGGAAAATGTGGAGACGAGTAAACAAGGAGAGATATACGATACGTACGGTTGCAAGACGTGGTTTGTTCGATCGACACAGATGCATAATAGGTAGCTTGAAAATGCGGATGAATGAAACATGAATTGCGCATATTAAGAAATTTTGAGCACAGTCCTTGTTACAAGAAGAAACCAATTCCCAGTGGCGGTTTTAACGGGCGGCCGATGAGCAATTGCCGGGCTCCTGCCCAGAAGGCCCACCCAGGGCCCCATCTTAAAAAAGATTTTTTTTTTATTTTATCCAAACACTAAATAGTATATTTTCTCCCCTGTATTATTAAATTTAGCTCGTTTTTAGTAAGCTACCTCTTCATTTTCCCGAAAAATGGGCCCCTGAGAACGTTTGCCTGCCACCCGGGCCTTTTTCCTTAAATCGACCCCTGCCAATTCCTTTCAACAACAAACTTCTCAGCCTCGTCTATCGCAGTATAGAAAGCGCAGCAATTTTAACGAAATCCCAGATTTTTCCTTGATACCACAATACGCAAACTGAAAAGCAGCCATCGCGGAAATAATCAGGTAAAAAGTGGGGTAGGTACGCGAAAAGAAGATCACGGACGCTTGCGGGGATGCACGGAACGGGCAAATTCGGGAACGTTATTTCTGCGGAGAGAATGCAGCTTCTTTCTTCTTTGTTATCAGAAGAGACAGCTCTGGGTAAGCCAATTTGTAGCGGGACCCGTTGGAAAAAGTTTCCAGTAGCGGGGGAATCTTAGAGAACCGCGGGCACAAAATGTCCCGAGGACGCGGCCAACTTACGAATGATAACAATGCAACGTGCACCGGATGTGCATCCCTGTAGCAGCCACTCGCTGGCCCTGTAACTCTGTAATCCACTTCGCAAGTTCCGAAGAGTCGGGATGTTTCAAGCTGAATATCATCTGTCCACATTCCATCAGAGT
The DNA here is from genome assembly GCF_050908995.1 of Andrena cerasifolii. NCBI lineage: Eukaryota > Metazoa > Arthropoda > Insecta > Hymenoptera > Andrenidae > Andrena > Andrena cerasifolii. The sequence goes on along the minus strand of NC_135124.1, from coordinate 7,453,245 downwards.
CTGCAGTGTAATGTGAAAATATTTGTTGCAATACCAACACACCCGTACAGTTCGCACCATTCTCATGAATTTTCATGATCACCGTGATGAGAGGAGCGATGGTGTCCTTGCATTTTCCTTGTCACTTTCAGGGGAACGAACATTTGCGTCATATCTTAGCAAGTGCTACGAAAATTCGGTGGGAAGGGAGTTAATATATTTTGAGATGGATACATCCAGAGATCCAAAATAACAGTTATTTTGAAAAATTTTTGGTAAAAAGTTATTATGTAAAAATTTGTTTTTTATTTAAATGGAAGCCAGTTGTCATTAAATCTCAAAGAAATTTCTCAAAAAATGAAATGATTAAAAAATATTAATTTTTACTTGTTCTAATTACGACTAACTATTATGAATAATTAAAAAGAATGACCCCCAGTAGCCATCATCGATGACGGAAATTTAATCTTGGTTACCGGTAACTAATACAAGTAACCGGAATTTTATTTCGGCCAAAAATTTAATTGGTTACTGCTAACCAATATCGACCGAAAGAAATTTCTGATTACATTCGATCATTGCCAATGGTTATTAACATTACTAATAACTAGTATTCATTGACAACATGAAAAAAATTAATTATAAAACTTATGTATTTTATTAAGCAGAAAATGGTAAATTGTACTAAAATATCTGTTATCCTATTCTTCGCTTCATATGTTTTCATATCGTTTTTTCTTTTGCTTAATAAAATATATATAAGTTTTATGATTCATTTTTCTTCGCGTTGGCAGTGAATACTAAGTATCAGGGATGTTAATAAAAATAATTGACAATGATCGAATGTAACCGGAATAAAGTTTTGCCGTCGATATTTGGTTAACGGTAAGCAAAATAAAATTTTGGTCATTTGTATTGGTTACTGGTAACCAAAATTAAATTTCCGTCATCGATAATGGTTATTCGTAACCAAAATAAAATTCTCGTCATCGATAATGATTACCGGTAATCGAAAAAAATTTTAATCCTTTATAATGGTTACTCGCAACCAAAATCATTTAATTCAAGATATTAACTCCTATACCATAACTTTTAAAATTCATCTTATAACAGTTATGATGTCTGCATATATCAATTGCAGAGGAATTGGTAACCTCCTAAGACCCGGCGCAGACGAGCGGTTTGCCGCGCACGTTTTAGCAGAGCATAAATTTATATGAAGCAGTTCACACGGGACGCAAACTTTTGCGGCTACTAACCGGTATGTTTGCGTTAGTTTTCACGAACGCAGGTATTGCCTCACCGCGAATGAACGCAGCGGCAAACTGCCGCAAACCGCTCGTCTGCACCGGGCCTAAGATGGTCGAATAAATCCACCCTGATACATATCTTCAACAGCCGTCAATTTTATCGCGCTCCTTCGTTCTCATAAGATCCTACGTGCTGTATGAAAATCAAATAATTTCACAAGATTCCCTAAATGACAACAGTCACGCTAAAATAAACGATGAAACTACTACAATCAAGATTACCAAATTCAGCAGAATATCGTCTTGTCACGAAACGAAACCGTTACCGAATTTTCTTGTTACTGTCTCCATTATCGTGAAATTCGAAGCAACTAATTTTCGAACGTATTCTGCGAACACCTGTATAGTGAAGACGCAGTGCAGGCTGAGTGGATTTTCACGAGGGTTTCGAAATCCTCGAAAAGGCAAGACTGGAAGGGACGAGTCCTAAGCGAGTTTCGAGAGGACGAATCGTCTATAGCAGGGAAGCACTTCAGCTTCAGCTGGCGCTAATCGCGGGATTATGTTTTACGCCGGCGTCAGCCTGCACCGCGTGCACATTTGCATCTTTATCGCCGTGATGCTAGGCAGACCAGTGCTGATGACGACATTCGCGGAGGACAATGCAGCGACGAACTCTTCTTCCTTTGCAAATAATTAATTCCACGCGATAACCGTACATATGTGACACTATGAACAGGGGCAATTATATTTGACGTTCGTCGAAGTAATTATCAAAGTGCATTTCGATAATACTTCGCTGTTCCTCTCACTCACCTTCAAATTGAGAATAACAATGAGAGTCTACAACGGCAAATAGTATCGATGTACTTTGGAAATATAAATAGTGCTTGTAAGTGGAACTAAATCCCAACAGGAACATAAAGAACACCAAAATAATAAGAAAGAAATATTCTAGTCAACGTACAATTTTATGGAAAACCAGGATAACTGATCTATCTCTTCATACCGCACCACAAAACTCCCCATAAACTCTGGTCACTCAACAGAAAAGTAACTCGGAAATAATTCAATCAACCAGCGAAAATTCCTCAAATTCGTTTTAATCCCAATTTCCAAATCTCCAGCTAAAATGGACGAATTTGATATTTTGCAGCATCTCACCCATTTTTGTCAGACTCCATCCTCGATGTCTCACAGAAATCCTACTCGCAAAGGATTCCTAGTACACGAGACACGAGCAGGAATCGTCGCGCCTTTGACTTGGCGCGCGCGAATTTTATTAGGTAATTAACTTTGATGGTAATTAAATTTCCGTGTAATTGCGAAACCCAATTACCCGTCGGCGATTCCCCGCGGTATCGACGTTTACAAAAGGCTGGAACAACGAGTGACTCGCACACGCAGATCAAAGGGAACCGAAATGTGTTAGTTTATGAGCTGGTCACGGGATGCAGCCACAGGAGAGCTCGTTGCTTTGCACACAGGGCGTACGCCCGCACGCGAATTTGCATCTTTATCATCGGTATCATTTGCAAACAGGGGCCACGTTCCGCTGATGTCGACGTTGCATGACTTGATGACAAAAGGGCCATTAATGTAGCCCAGCCGCGGCAACGACGAGCAAAGCGTTTGCTCCTTCTTCCATTGTGTTTCCTTCCCTTAAATATAACAATAACTGTCCTACGGCTTGCATACGCTTTCCACGCCCTCTCAAAGCTCCTCCTTTTTGTATTAGCCAATTTTCAAGGGGAAACAAGCAACAGTACTTGCCTTGGTATTTCCATGCACAAGGAACGCACTTTACGCGGCACGAAGCACCTCTCGAGACAACCCATGACCCAAGTGCCAGCCTCTTTGCGTTACACAGTCGCTTTAAGGTCTGCGCACACGTGTCCGTCCCGTGTCAGTACCGTTCCGTCGTGCCAGTGGTAAGAAGAAGAGGGGCGTAGAGGGTCTCTTCTTCTTACCACTAGCACGCCGGAACGGTACTGACACGAAACTGACAAGTGTGTTTAGACCTTTAAGGTCTGTGCACACATATCAGTTCCGTGTCCGTTACGTGCCGCCAGTGTCAGTACCGTTCCGGCGTGCTAGTGGTAAGAAGAAGAGACCCTCCAGGGTCGGTAATTTACAGTCGGCGTCGTAGAATAGGGGCTCTTAGACTGAGTCGAGATTACGTTTCTCCAGACTCTACCAACAATAAACAGACGGCACGGCGTCGCGCTGATCGGTTCGGTTTCGCCGAAATCACATTTCCCTTTCCATTCGTTTCTCATCGTTCAAGCCACATCAGATTCAACAAATAGGCAATAGTTTGTACCACGGAGTTGACATGAAACTGATGTGTACGTAAGTTGCTGAGTCTCGCCCCTTACTTCTCTTCGTGTCTTTTGGGAATGTAATAAAGACGTATAATTATTATTACTATTATTATTATTATTATTATTATTATATGTGCCAGAGTATTAAACAGACAGTTCTGTATATTTTTGGGAGTTCTATGAAAAAAAAAATTCCTCCCCGACGGGGAATCGAACCCCGGTCTTCCGCGTGACAGGCGGAGATACTGACCACTATACTATCGAGGATTCTTGGTGTAGTCCGTACTTTAAATTGCGTTTTCCTCTACAGAATGTTTTACTATTAAGTTATTATTAATTTAAACGTTAAATTACTATTAAGTTAAGTAGTGAAATAGTACTAATTCAAATATTAGGTGAAGTTTTTCCCTGAGAAACCTTTTTTTTCACCCGAAATTTATATTGATCGAAAGCGCGTATCAAATGCACAAATAGTTAAAAGTTTCATAAGCCGCGTGGCAGGATTCACAATACTAAGTACAATTTCATCACACTTTCTTTGTGCGATTATACTGAAATATATAGGATCGCACTACCGTGAAGGATTTATTAGTTATTATTATTAAAAGTTCCCAATATAAGTGCGAAGAATATTTCGAGTGTAAATATCCTTCCAAGAGAAAACCAGTACGAAGAAGGATGTCTTAAACCTCGATGGGAAATTCAATCCACAGGTATTAGAGGCTTTTTCACAAGCCAGTAGCGAGGCCAACATGGAGACCCCAATAAAAGATAACCCACTAGTACAACAATTTATCGAAGGCAGCGAAAAGAAATCACCCAAGATCAAATCCTTCAAGCAAATCCTAAAAGCAAGATCCGGTATTAGATACAATCCAACGCCAAATATCAGCAAAAAAGACACGGGATCTATGAGTGAGTGAACACGAAAAGGTATCCCAAAAAGATCTAAAATCCTATTGCATAAACTGTAAAAACTTCGGCCACCCCGCTTCTAATAGAGGGTGTTCGAAGCTAAAAGAAATGAGACAAAAAATAATCGAAAAGAATCTATCAATCAAGCTAGAGAGAGAAAAAATACAAAAGCAATCAATAACTTTATAAAAAAAAAAGGTGTTTCATATAAATCAATACTTTCGAACAATATTCCGAGGAAGCCAGCTTCGGCTAACCGGTCTAGTATTACAGATTCACAACTGAGCGATTCCGCCGCCCATTTACCACAAAGCTATTTTTTAGACCAATTAAAAAAAATAATAATATCCACAGTGAACACACAAATATCGCGTATCGTGGAACAAATAAATTCAAACACCGGTAAAATAGTAGCAATATTTGGGCTTTTGTATTGTCGGTGTGTTGAAATGGCTTCAAGAGGGCCTTATTTTATGACCGTAGAGGATTCTCAAGTCGCAGCTCTCGAACCACGCGCTTCGGTGGTCCTAGAGTCTAGGGCCTAGACTAGACCATAAAGTCATACAGACAAAGATAGTAATAGGCCATTCACTAATGAAAATGCCAATTTCTATATTTCGTATTAGATCTTCATAGAAGTAAATGGATTGATGGTGTTTTTCTGATGAAAATGATACCAAGCGTGATATGACGTCGACCAAATGTAATGAGCCGGAGCAGGCTCGCTGTAGAGTGTCGCTGAGCGTTACAATGGTATTTTTCTAACTCCAAGCGTGTCCTTGTCAATCCGCACGTGGCAGACACTTGGTCTGTCCGTCCGGGCCTAACAGTTTGGGCCGGTAATTTACAGTCGGCGTCGTAGAATAGGGGCACTTAGACTTAGTCGAGATTACGTTTCTCCAGACTCTACCAACAATAAACAGACGGCACGGCGTCGCGCTGATCGGTTCGGTTTCGCCGAAATCACATTTCCCTTTCCATTCGTTTCTCATCGTTCAAGCCACATCAGATTCAACCAATAGTTTGTACCGCGGAGTTGACACGAAACTGATGTGTACGTAAGTTGCTGAGTCTCGCCCCTTACTTCTCTTCGTGTCTTTTGGAAATGTAATAAAGACGTATAATTATTATTATTGTTAAATGTGCCAGAGCATTAAACAGAGAGTTCTGTATATTTTTGGGAGTTATATGAAAAAAAAAAAATTCCTCCCCGACGGGGAATCGAACCCCGGTCTTCCGCGTGACAGGCGGAGATACTGACCACTATACTATCGAGGATTCTTGATGTTGTACGCATTTTAAATTCTGTTTTCTTCTACAGAATGTTTTACTACTAAGTTATTATTAATTTATATGTTAAAATACTTGTTAAAGGCAATTTTGTTCGAAATCTCACAAAAGTATCTTGTACAAAATCCTCGAATCTCCAACAACTAATCATATGCGACAACCACTATAACTGTCACAATTAAGGTTGAAAATATGTATGTCAAAATTTCGCAACTTTTTCGCCTCGTAACTTTTCAACGAATAGATTCCTAAACTCAAAATTGTTATTTTTCCATGTTATTTGATACGCGCTTTCGATCAATATAAATCCCCGGTGAAAAAAAAGGTTTCCCAGGGGAAAAGTTTAACCCAAATATTGAATTCAAAATAATTAAAAACGTTAAATTGATGTTATTTAAAAATATTCTAGTATCATTATTATTTCAAAATGCTGAATTATTGTTAATTCAAACATCAAATTATTATCAACTTACTAAAACAACTGTAAATATTAATTACAGATGTTACGTAATGTTGTATAATCTTCGTCACACATAGAATAAAATAACCATAATAAACGAAGAGGTATCAAACGCCTGAAAAGTCGATTCTTATCAATGTATTATCGACGAGATGTGTGTTGTACGATGGCGTCAAAATTCAATACTGTTTACTTTGACAAGTCACTATGTTCAGTAATTTTTCAGTTCGATATTGTAACAGTAACTCGATGCAATTGGTAATTATTACTGTCACCCTTCATTTTGGTCTAGCATAGTGTACCTACTCAATCACACTTTATATTCAAGCTTTTATCATCCAGTATAGAGCACTGATCAATCTCTTTGCAATAAATATATGGGTAAAAGGAAGAGTTCGCTTAAAAAGAAATATTTACGAAATATCTATTTCCAACGATCGAGTACTCCCAACCAAAAGCTTCACGTTGTGAACAGGCACAGTAGTCATTTCGAGATTGAAATCGCTCCCGTCAACGGAAGAAGTTAATTAATTTTTTAATTAACACCAGCCTAAACAGAAAGCCAAACCAGTTTAAGGGAATTTCACGTGAGAACGGAAACACTGCTGATCGATTAATTCAAGGAACTCGTTCACCTTGTTTACATGGGAACCCGTCGAGCGGCACTCGCCGAACAAGGCAACGAGGAAAATACAAAAGTACCTGGCTAAATATAGGAAGCAAGGCAAAACGTCACAGATGTGACTGAGAAAAAAAAATATCGAGTATCCTCAGCTATACATCCAACATTTCTAAAGAAATGTTCATTATCGAAATCTAATTAGACTGTTAATTGCTTGCAATACGATACAAATGAGAAAAGAGTCCGAAGTCCAAATCGCAATGGAGAAACAAGTGTTTCATCGATGTACAACTTAATCGAGTTACAGCGAAACCAGTTCTTTGACGAATTGATTAAACTCATTCAACTGGTACTGACGAACTCCAAACAAATAAATGCAACATTCAAGGCCTGGCATGCACCATACGACGAGATCCATGCATCATCAACGTGATGGAATACCTTGGTCGAGAGACAATATTAAGTTTTTGCGCGCGCGCATGCATGCAGATTATGCGACATTACAATCAGAGTCATTAATCGCCAACGTGCCTCGTGATAGCGATTGACGAACATTGAACCTTAAATTTTCTCGTGGAATAATGTTGAAGAGGAGTAGCAGACTGTTACGATGATTTCTGCTTGTTTCGTTACGTGAACGGCATAACGTCGAATCAATGAACCGAAGGTGCTTCCTTCGTTTAATTACTAAGGAAAAATATTGGATTAATTTTAGATTACACTTTTTTCTGGTGTTAATATTTGTAGCTCAAAATGCCCTGTACAATTCTTGCCTATCTACTCTAAAACTTCAAAAATTCTGTACAATTTCTGTACACTTGCAGTCCCTATCAAAGTGACCTGTGTGTTCTAACGAAATAAAAATCATAAATTATCAAAATCATAATAAATAAACATCCAGGCTTGGCGTTAACATCATTAACCCTCAAATCCTCATGAAAAGAAATAAAACATTTCTTGTAAAACCCTCCTCCCCATGAATATACCACCATCAACTAAACTCTGGTACTAATCACACCCAGGTTACCAAAATTTGTCAAATTTTCTACCAGAAGACTTCAAATGCTCCAAAACTAGTTACACACGTGGTCATGTTCCGCCTGCAATTACAGGAAATCCGCGCGTTGCAGCTGTATAAAGCAGAAAGCAGACTGGTCGAGACATTACAGCGAAACCATCGAATATGGTAAAACATCTGGCGTGCACCACTGTAATCCGTTCTGGTATGTCCATCGTAGCCAAGCCAGTCGACGATGCGTAAAATTAGACTCCACTCTCGCTGGAGACTCCACCGATTCCGATCCTAAGATTTCCCACGTGACATTAAGTCACTATACCACCGTATAGTTAACTTCCTGGCAGATTTTCTTTATTTCGTGCACGAGCTTTAAATCCAAAGTTTTCTTGGGCACATACAGAATTATACAGGCGCCGTCCAACCACGGAAAGGTTCGAAACAAATGGCCGAAAGGTTTGGTTGAGATTACGCGACAGAAGTGTTGAATCATCCCTTTTAAATGCAATTCTTCTATCTGGACTGGAATTATGAACTAAATCAGTATTTTGGAGATGTAGTTCGTCCATTGTAGTTAGAGGAAGAAGTATTCGAATTTTCTATGCACACTCTCTTTGCAACGGTACCTCTGAAAGGTTTTCAGGGAAGGCTCGTTTCACTCGTTTGGAAGGAATGTACTTTCAGTTCCTTTATGGGCAATAATTTAGTAGATAGGTGGATCATATAGCTCCGGAAGGCTGAGACAGCGTTATGCCCAGTTGGCAATATTCTTCCCAGCTATCCTATCGAAGGTAATTCTAATCGACAAAGATCGCTTTGCGCACACAGAGTGCATCAGGATAAAACTTGGTAAAGCTGAGACTCAGGCTACTTTCGTCTTAGTCTGTTCTTCAGTTCTCTTTAATCACTTTTACTGCCTTTCTTTCTTTTTTTCTTCACTCTCCTGCAGTCTTCTTTACTTCTGTACAATCTTTTGTAATTTCTTTTAGGATTCAGAAAGTTTCTTCATCTCTTTCACTGGTTTTCAGTTTTCTTCAGTCTGCTTCAGTTTGTAATTTTCTTGAGCTTCTTAGAATCTTCCTCACTCTTCGGCAGGCTTCTTTAGTCTTCTTCAACCTTTTCTAGTTTCTTCAAGACTTCAAGAATTTTCTTCAGACTGTAGGTGCCAGTTTTCTTATGTTTTCTCTATAACTTCCTTCGAATTCTGTTCCTCGGGCTTCCACAGTGTTTTTCATTCTTCTAAAGTACCACCAAATGGGGTAATTGTTACCACAAAAATAGATTTCAACACAAATTCCTTTAGCATCTATTGTACATATGTATAACAGGGATTATTCTCGGGCGAAGTGCTTTATGGATAGTTTTAATTGCCTCGTGTAAGATGCAGTTTGTCTGAGAATGATAGTCTGAGTTGTGATAGTTTGTCTGAGGAATTTGTTTTAACCCTCCATGGTCACACATTCTTATGTCATTTTTGGGTTAACATTTTCGTATTTATTAGTTTTTTTCTAGAAATGTAAATTTTGATATGTTGAAATTCGTATTAAAAAAAAAATAGTTATGGATAAAAGCGATTTTTTTGTTATAATTCACCAAATTTTTAAATTTTATTATAAAGTAAAAATTTATAGAAATACCTATAGGCAAAGACATATTCTGGGGCGCGATACACTCCGTGTGACTACGAAGGGTTAAAACCTAGTTTTGTGGTCAAAGTTACCCCATTTCACGGTAACTTCTAATCTCGGTTACACTCTTGTTAAATTCCCTCCAGTTTGTTGCATTTTCCATTCGTAGACTACTGTTACAAATCAGTATCTGCAATTACTACAAGGCCTTTAATTTGCAAATCCACAATGCTTCCAAAAAATCGAATATTAAACAACTTCATTTCCATTCCCAACTACCGCTGCAGATTCTTTAGCGTGGAATAGATAAGAAAGGATTAATGGTCTCCTGTATTCAGTTATTTCCGTTTTCGTTTCTGCTGATGGCGAAACGTCCCTTTGCGCGCGAATAAGCGGCTCATACCTCAACTCCGTGAATTTACGTTTCGAAATACATAGTGTTTCCTATTTCGCGGAATGAACGCGGCCAGCTCGACCTCGGTGTACAGCTTTAATTAAGGCTCAGTATCAGCCCGGCAATTTGCGTGCAATTTTCTTTAAGATAAGATAAGGAAATGAATTTCGGTAGCCCCAAGAACTTCCGCGGTTGGCGTTATGGCGTCTTGCAATTAGAAATGAAACCCTTAATGCTCGGACCTCGAGCGACGTTAAAAGCCACTGACTTAGAAATCTCTGTGTTTTTCGTATTCTTTTTTGCAGCAGATTTATGATTCATTTTCAGTAACAAATGCGTCAACACAGATCGAATTGACAACAGTCATTGAGACGTGGATATGTTGGGAGTTGAATAAAAAATAGCGAGCGTTGCGACTGCAAATTAGCAGTAAGCAAGAATGGTGAACCAAGTTAAATCCAGTTAGGCCAACTGATAGGTAATATCTCGCAAGCACTTTAGGATAAGGAATTTCGGAGAATTTAAATAGGAAAATTTAGTGAATAATTTCCTATCTCCCTGAGGCGTTATAAAACAGAATAGAGAGGCACGAGCAGAAACAGCCAGTGCCGACGACGATAATTCGCGAGAATTATGTGGATGGTGCAAGGCACTCAATCTTCGAGTAATCACTGGTTGTAAATGCTTGAAGGAAATGCAGGACTATTCCCCTTCAGCGATACGAGCTTGTCGCAAAGGAATCTCGTACTCGCTTTTATCGATTTGATACGCTCATATCCTATGGGCTGAGAAATCGTCAGAATATACTAATCGACGAAGCGTCCTACTCTATGTTTCGCAGCGTACTAAAGCCATACGCTAATAATAGCTGCTATGGAGTCTCGGAAAGGGGGCGAAGAAATCACGGTAAGAATACATCTTCTTCCTTGCGAAATATAAAAAGTTTTAAAACTCCAGTCGAAATACTGTAAGAAATGATTAACCCTTTGGCTACGAAAGGCATATATATATATATATATCACCAACACCAATTCAATGCGATAATTTGGATGCTAATTGAAGTTCAGCTTCAGCATCCATCGAATGGAAATTGACCACAGTCTGCACTTCCATAGTTTCACCGTTGGCTCCTAATTACCGTGATTCGAACCAGAAAACAAAAGTGTAAAATATAATTGATATCCAAAACTACATACCTACATATTATATAATTTTTCACTGTTCACCGCAAAACCAAATTTTTAAAAAAGCTTCTTGGATGTAGGTTGTTATTTTATTATAAACGTAAATCTTTTTCTACGAAAAAATTACCAAATGTTCTTTAGATGTTGCTCTTTTAAGTGCAAAAAGTTCTGTAAAAATATATGCTTCTGCTTTTTCAAAAAAAAATCACAAACATTCGCCTCTTTTTGGCCGCCTGACTAGGTATAACACCTGAAGTTTAAGTCATCGCGGAGAATATTTAAACCCAAAGTGGACCTTTTACTACGTTCGCAAGGAACGATCGTCTTCGTTCATGGGAACCCGTGCTTTTTCCCCTAGATCACTGTAGATCATCGACTGGTTCAGCGCGGCAACGATACCAGGGCACGCGGTTGCAGCACCACATTTCAAAAGTTCACGACATTCTCAAAGCATTCCCGCGACGAGGGACCACGGATTCGGGATCCGAGCGGTCGGTATCCGACAAATGTAACGTCCAGCTAAAAACGTAGTTTAGGGTTTCTTACCCATCCTCTGGCTCCTCTCTGGTCGCCACGAGTGTGCGTGTACAGTTGTGACGGGATTCCATTGGAGCCTCTTTCGCGGACTCTGGACCATCTGTGATTCGCGTCCGAGTACACTGTGTTACACAAAAGCGTGCACGGGAACATTTTTACAAAATGCCGGCCCTACTACAAGCGTCGATGTTACTCTGGCCGTTCAAAGAAATCTTGTAGGGCGCGAGTTCATGGAAGTAAATTGGAGCAATTGCAGTGTCGAACAAGAAATGTGATTGATTGCTTCAGCAGATACCAATTCATTGATGTATTGAATCGACGAAGGGGAACATAGCTTTCGATGCGTGTTGGCTTGACGTATTTTGGAAATTTGATAACTGATGGATCCTTCATTAACCTTTAACTAGTCACGTGGAGTCTTCCAGACTCCTGCTGAATTATTTTTCCTATATTTTCCTCTCTTTCATTCGACCCTGTTTTACAATATGTCGTGTCACGAAGACAACTTTCAGTGGTTTTGAACAAAACGTGCAAAAGTATCTTTTCAAATATGTAATAAAGTCACTGATAACTCCGATTGCGATTTTTGGGTTCATATAAGTCTTTCAGCTGAAATCGCCTGCACCAGCGAGGCATGCATTTTTAAACATGTCATCAAGAACACTTTCAAAAGCATTTGAAAATCAATAATTTTATTACTTTTATATTTTTTACTTGCTGTAGAAATGTAGTTTAATAAACAGAAAAAAAGTTCTATTCCATTACTATAATTTTTTTCGTTGCAATAAATTCCTGAAAATCGCTGAATTTATCGGCGCGCTAACCGGAATAACCCCTTAAGGCACCTGTAATGATAAATCTCGGGAATTCAAGTATTGTACTATTACTATCACCACCCAAAATTATGCTGCACCTCTTTCGTCCCTACTATTTAGTTCATACTTCTAAATTACCACGGGACTTGATTATCTCAAGTAACATCTATTAAATTTATAGGAAAGAAGACAGAACATAATAGACCTGTTTAAGAAAATGTCGATCTCCGATTACATAGACTCACTAACCAACACTCGACTCTTTACCACCGCCCCATTCATCTTCCTAAAGCTACCCAAAAGTGAAAACAACCCGCTCATACCCGCCCAATCGTCACCTACTTTCCCGTCGTCTCATTCAGAAATCGCCGAGCAGCGCGCAATTAAGAGCCATTAAGACCGGCCACGACCAAAGGGCCACAATTTACCGCGGATGCAGCTTGTCATCAATGGATCCACAGCCTGCCCCCGCCCGAACCGTGTAAATCGTCGCCAAGAATGTCTCTGGCCAGGGCCCAGCAGAGTATACATGTCGCAGAACGGCGGCAGAAAAGAGGCAGAACAAGGACGTCGACGTCCTGGGCGAGGAAGAGGAGCAGCGCCAGAGGGAGGACAGAACCGCCCTGGGCCCACGGAACGAAAAGCAGAAAAGGGGGAGGGGGCGGTCAGAGAGGGTCCATGCAGGGGCAAGAAGCGCAACAATGCGGCTGGGAAGCGCGGCGGGCCGCCGTCCGTGTCCGCGAAACCGGTGGCAGGGGGACAGGCAGTACAGGTAATTATCTTAGTTCCAGGTTTAATAGACGCCCGGTATTTCGGATTGGCCCTAATGACGGCGTTTACTGAATTTATATCGCCGTGCCGCCGCTGAGCCTTCAAATTGCCCCGCGCTAAATTATCCGTCCTTCTCTGTCCTGGGCCCCGTCCTCGGTTCCTGGACCTGACCCACCCTCCTTTCGTTCCTCCCCCCCACCCCCAGGCGTGCTGCTCCGCGGGTCGAAAGGGGCCACCTATCTTTCTTTCCCCGTGTCGTCCGCGGCATCACCGAGGCCTCCTTTCGTCTTGATATATGTTCAATTATTTGTCCACGTGGTCGTGGTGCGGCCGATCCCCCTCGGGAGGACTCTGGCAGCGAGAGGCTTGGGCGACCGCGGCGGACAGCGAAGCGGGAAGAGAGAGACATTTATTATGTCGGCTACGGGAGACGGTCTGTCTCCACTGAAGGAATCTGAAAAAGGATCATCCGGCCCACGATAATATGCGTGCCGCCGCTAAGGGAACGGATATCCCTCGCCGCACGGCATGCGGCCGCGGGGTGGCAAATACACGGGGCAACAAAGGGTACCAGCGAAAGTCGCGTGCAGAAGAAAACGGTCCCCCGCTCGACGGATGGACGGGAGGAACAATGTCGAAGAAACGGGCAGCGCAAGGAGACATCTGTTATTGGAATTTTAACAGCGTCACGGGGCGGTATCGCAGTTCGCAGTCCCATCGACTGGGTGCGGGGGGTACTTCACAACTGTTTCACTGAATTCGTGGAAGGATGTTTTTATGTACAAATGGGAATCTTGGACCTAAATGTATTAGACAGATAATGTTTCTTCTTTTGCGAATACTTGCTGGGGGTGGTAGGTGTTGCACGGAGTTTTACAGTTTTCTTGATTCAGTATGGGAAAGGTGTAAAGGATGACTATGATCATTGAATTTCCCTTGAGATGGGCTGCAATCGTAGGTGATCAGAAATAAATGGTTCCATTTAACCCTTAACTGCTATACTGTTTTTTTTTTCAAACGTAACTGGTATACTGGGGTCGTGGCAGACCCCAAATAAAAAAGGACACAGATATTAGTAAAGTGGACACTAGATCGACCTTTATGAATATTTTGTTCTTAGGTAATGTATAAAATAATAGAAACGTAGAAAGACAAACTATTATTATAAAATTAATTAGAAATTCAGTTTACGAACTTAGATAACCAAAAATTTTGCAGCGAACTTTGCGTTCTTGGGGTGATGACCGACCCCAGGATACCAGTTAGGGGTTAAAAAAAATTAAGCTGACCTTCGCAGCTCCTAAGCACCTCCAGAGAAAAAGTTCTGCCCACCACGTAATGGACCCCTCGGAGCCAAACAATTTTTTATTTAAACATTTATTTCTATCTAAAAAAATGTAGTGTTTTTCGAGTGGCTTGTCTTAGGTAGCTCACCCTGTAGATTCACATTCCATGCTTCTGCGTATTATGAACAGAGGACTCCCAGTATCTTTTATAAATGTCATTATTCCTCCCCTACAGAAGCCACAAATTCATTCGACTCGCCCTGACAGGGGTTAAATTCGACAGGGCTCTCAAATTGCACGAGAAGTCGAGCTCGGCAGAAACCATTGCAGGGTTAAATAACGTTTACGCTGAACAGAAGTGTCCATCTCGCGAGCCCCCCTTATTCACTGAAAATCGCGCGGAAATACGTGGCCCGTTCCCATTCGGGGCAATTTTCTCCTCCCTGTCGACGCATTAACCTCCCTATCTTACGAATCGAATCTATCCAGGTCCCTGGCTGGCTTAATGCTCGCGTCGTTCAATCTTCCCCGGACCGATAAACAGAAATCGCTAGCAACCCCCAAAAGGAACGACGGAAACTCGGACGTGGAATTCCCAGCGAAGCCCGTTTCCCTCGTAGAATTGCAAAAATCGTGACGATACCTGAAGACCGGGGGGAAGACGATAAAGAACAATGCTCTCTTAACGTCTGCACAATAAAACAGGCAAGCCTGCGGCAATCTTACGGTTGCCACGGCGAAGAAGGAAAGCCAAGAGCAATGGCCCATTCGAGAGACGGTATTGCCGTCACCGGGAGCTGAATGGATAAGCATAAATTTCCCAGTCAACAATACAATCAGACGAATTGCCACTGGTGCACGTGGCAAACCTTCTGAATTTAGATTCCACGCTTTACTATAAAACTATACTGCGTCAGTGAGTGCAGACCGAACGAAGATAGGAATGTTAAACGACAATCTGTCGATCGAGGCGTTTATTGTGACTTCAATCATTTAATTAATAAAGTCTCATTTATTTACTCACGATGACTGTGATAAAGGAAAACAATCTTTAAAAATTGGAAAGCTAAGTTGTGTTTGTCAATTTAACATTAATCGCACCGATCAAGTAGAAATAAAGCAATATAGTATCCTAGGAAAAAATGTCACCTTAGTTTGAACGTTACTTCTGAAAAATATGAATTTTCTCTAGGGTGGTCGATTTTTGGCACATCAGGAAAAAATAAAACTTATATGTTGCGCATAGTGAAATGTAAATACTTTAGGTGCTAAGAGCTTCCATTTCAAATTTTGGCTATTTTTTACCATTACACCGCTAATGGGGTGGCATTTATTTCTACAAGAAAATGCATCACCCACGATATAGCGAAAACTTAAAAAATCAAGGTCTCGGTAGTTTCAAGACAATTTAAAGAATGTTTCTCACGAGACAAACTGTGCGCCTCCGTTTGAAGTTACCTCCTTTGCCACCCGTTTATTCCTCCGCATCCGACCTCGCTATCTCCCGAATTAAATTTACCGGAAGCACTATTTGGCTACGTCGTTTCGTCGCCGCCGAGGCGATAAAGACAGAGCCGCGAAACAACGAAAGAAAGCTACTACTAGACGAGGTCGTAGAGGAAGCAGACGAGGGAAGGGACGATAAGGGACACTCCATAGTTAACGTCTGCACGCTGAGAGACGCTAAGGCCGTGTGGAAAAAAAACGAAAGGCAATGGCCCATTCGAAACGATATTACCGTCATCACAGTTTGAATGGTTATGTATAAATATCCCAGTCAGCAGTCGTGGGATACTTGGAGAGAGGTCTCCCATGCAAAGCAGATATTTGAAATTCCACACCTGTATTTCGATTTCGAATTATCCCAGAAACGGCATGGAGGGTGCCTGACGGAGATGGTTGCAGGGGCAACAGTGATCAATGACCTACCGCCTTGTGTATCATTTTTCTCCATTCTTGCGCATACTGTAGGTATGTTTCTAAAACGTTGCACGGGGGTTTAAGTGTGGGTGTCAAGGTATATAATAAAAGTTTATATATTTGTTCCTGACACATAGTTTCACATGTTAATGGAGGTTAGTTTATGTTCGGTTTCAAATTAATGTGTAAGGTGCGATTACGGGCACTTTTTTATTATATTCACGTTCACCTTATTTGAATTCCAAGGACACCGTATCTTTCTTAAATTTCCGATCCGATTTCTTTCCTTCAAAGCGTGGACACATAGTAAAATGTCGACAATTTAAAAAATTACAGCAAAGAGGTATGTGACCCTCTAAACGACTAAAGTGGCCTGTGGATCATAGGTATTAAAATTTAAAGGTTGTACAATATTATATTGTGCGAATGAAGAAGAAAATCGGCAAAATTTATTGAATATCATTGAATATTGCACAATATATTGACTTAAAAAATTAAAACATATGATTTCGGCGCACAGTTTCGGTCAATTAAAAGAAATTCTTTTAATTGACCAAAACTGTACGCCGAAATCATGTTTTAATTTTTTTTAAATATTTTACGGTCGAAATTCCAACTTCATTATTTAATATATTGACTGTGTGGGGCATCCAGCATAAATGTTTTGCAATATATTGCACAATAATATTGATCGTCTACAGAAGGAATAAATCCATCCACAACCATCTCAGACTAGACACGAAGCCATACTTGCTACTAATCGTATGATTCTGTCTAAATACTTGGACAAGAACAACACAGTCGCGACATTATAGATGCGGAACACATTTACCTACACGTAACCTAGACACATTAAAAAATTATTTTAATTCTTTCACGACTTCCACATTTTTCGACAAAAATAACTGTCTAGCTCCCTTAATAAGAAATCAAACCTACCAACAAAAGCGTAGACTTTCTTCATCCCTTCATGAAGCCACATCTCCACAAAACATCCCCCTCAAACAAACACTGAAACGAAGCACCGTTCGCGCCATTATTCCAACCAGCGACACGAAACAGCGAAATAAATCAAACTCCAACCAATCCAACGCCTTAGTCCACGTCACCAGCAATCCATCCGCGGGATCGCGACCTTAGAATCCATCCTTCGGTGGACGTTACCCCGTGCCGCAGAAAAACCGCTAAGCACGTCGTGGCTGTATCCGAGGAAGGGATCGCGGGACAAAGGTTTGGCCGAAGGATCTCCGCCGAGAGGAATCCTGTGAATGGGAGGCACCGTGTCAAGGGTGAGAGAACGGGTCAGCCACGGTGCGCCGTGGCCGTGAGTCGGCGATCAGCTGCAGGAAGCTGGCAGAGCCGGCGGGACGGCCGTCACGAGCGTCCTAAGGGAACGATGATCGTGTGTAAATCCTCGTCGCGGCGATGGCGGACGGCTCCCCCGCCACCTTCGCGGCAGGGACGAGAATCTAGTAATTAACGAAGCTGTTGTGATCGCAATCTGGCGCACGAGCCGCCTCGGGCGGAAGCTTCGTCGCGAGGAACGAGCGAGCGAGAGAGGCTGGCCGCCGCATGCCACGAATATTAATGTGGCGTCCCTCATTGTCTCCGAGTTCTCCAGGCCCTAGCTGGTCTATATCCTTTTCCACGATCATCCTGGCAGCGACCACTCTCCTCTCCACCCTCGCCCCTTCGCGCACAATAACGATCTCGCGTTTCTCTCTCCTTTTTTTTGTTTGAATCTCTACTAGGCCGCTTATTAACGGCTTCAATTCTTCCGCCGCGAAAGTGGCATCGGGATTAAGGTGTCCCCCGGCCGCTTTTCAATTGCGACTCGATTCACAGTTGATGCATTGTGCACTCGATCGAAAGGAGGATCATTGAGGGGCCGGTTGACCTATTTTTCACGGACGGTTTCGCGTTTTTGTTTCGGGCCTCCGCGGCGAATCGTGTCGGCCAGCCTTCCGTTGCGATACACCGTCGCTGCTCCACTTCGCTTGGTGAAATGTGAAGTGACGGAAGGACGAAGGGATTCAATGGTTAAATCGGCCACTCGGTAGGTACTTGTTAAGGAGAACAACGACGGCGATGATTTAGTTCCAGGAACCGAATGTCGCGGTCCTCGGTATTTCTGGCTGACTGGAACGGTTCTAGTGCCGAGTGTCTGATGATGGTAAACGGTTTCTGGATTGGAATCTTGATCGGTACTTCCTTTTATTTAACATAGAAGAAGCAGTACCAATTCATGCGTCACTGTACCATTTAGAAAATAGAAACCTACACCTACAGTGCTCAGGGAACAGCGCAATTTATCGTACACAGAAAGCATCAACGACGCTTCCAATGAAAATTTACTTTATCAAAAACACACACCCATACATCTGTCTAAAATAACGCAACAGATGCCACGGAATTAATGGCTCACAGAGCGCACCAGCATGCTGTAAAGTGGTACCTCCACAGTTCACTTGACACGTATAACGCGTTCAAAGGGGAAGACCAGCTTGCCGAATATTAATGCGACATTTGCCATTGTTAACGAGTCCTTGGCTCTGGTACCTCGACGTTGACGCATATCTTGCGCGATCTAGACAATGGCCTGCCCCCTGCACTCGTCATTACCTCTTTCCACCGGCACAACAAACGCGCGGTATAATCGCGCGACAAACGCCCGTCATCAATTATCCAGACTCCGAGAAAAATCCTCCCCGCGGATATTCTGTTGACAAGCCAGAATCTCCGAGGGATCCCGTGGTGTCGCGAAGAAGCGAGCGCGCGTTGCCGGCACGTGATGAAATTTTCGCGCGAAGATTAAGCAGATTCCAAAGTACGTGACGTAACGGCGCGGCCCGAAAATCCACTTACTTCGCCAGCGGCTTTAGTTAACTCCCGGGAACAATAAATACACAACCGGCGGGAACCGGAGATTTCTCCATTATCTCGGGACACCGTGTACCTACCACATCGTTGCCAGAATCTCTCTACCTACGCGCCGGGTACACCGAAAGGACAGGTTGCCCTTCGACGTGCAGAGCGGAGGGGCGCAAGGGCTGCATCGAACAGGTGTTGTTTCGACGCAGAAAAAAGGCTCGTGGAGCGGCGCAAAAAGCAGGCGCACGGCCGAGGGGACTCGTCCCCGACGGTCAACAGTCGGAAGAGGGACGTGTGTCGTTAGTTACTAATGGACGCCCTTTAGAATCATCGCGATCCTACGTAGAACGCGCCGAGACGCTGCGAGTGCACATACTCCAGAGACCAGGGCACGTCTATCCAAAGCGTTCGTTGGATTAACAAGTTCCCGTGGACCATTCCGACCCCTTGAACCCTTCTTCGTTTACTGGGTACACAGCCGTAATGATGTACTGGCCTTTGACTGCTGATTCCAACCACCGTGCTTGGGAGACGTCTTTCAGGCTCGCTAATAAAGAGACGGTGCATCAGTGCACCCGATTTTCACCGAATTTTGGCCACGCTTGGAGCAGGATTTTCTGCTGTCGCGGTTCAATAGAGCATTCAAGGGGACGCAGTATGTATTTAATTTGGAAGACAGTTTTTGGGTCAATTGTAATTTGTATGCATTCGTTTGATACACGTGCGTGTGTAATCTAAAAAGAAATGATGATATTACAGATTTTTGATCGCGCGATCATTTTGTAGTATTATGGTATTAATTATAGATATTTTAAACTATTGAATAGCATTGAAAAGTAACTGTTTAGTATACTGAGACCTTCCACTTAGCTCACAATATGAATCACAATTATTTATTATTTTAAAAAATGAGAAGCTTCCTTAAAGCAAGAGAGAAATTAAAAATCCAGCTCACAGTAATGGAGAATTGACTACGATCAGTCAAAAGCTGTAGCCACAAACTTATCTGTATCTTGTCTACAATTTATCTATCCACGAAGTATTTAAAAAATGTCAAACTCCTTAACAAAACTAATCAGGCCCATTGCTGTTACAGAAAACCAAAGACCTCAAAGTAATTTAAACGTACTTATACGCGTTATTTAGGTATAACAATCCATTTAATATTACAACTCTAAAAGTTGATCAAATACACTGTTAGAAACTATCCACTGTCAATTCGAAGACTCACGAAAAGCGTCAAACGAGCTAACTTTGACCACAGAACTAGTTTTTAAAATCAATTCCTCCAGCATCTGTTGTATAAGAGGTATTATTCGCAGGCAAGCTGCGAATTTTCATTTTGAAACAGGCAATTAAAGCTATCCAAGGCACTTTGTCTGAGAATAATACCTCTTATACAATAGATGCTAGGGGAATTTGTTTTAAAATCTAATTAAAACTTAACCCATTCAACGGTATTCATCCAGTCCAACTGTTTTGCAACTATATCTCTTCTAATTCTACACGTAGCGTTAGGAGCCTCAACCACCCACCAAAATGTGCCAGTGAAATTTGAAAGGGGGAGGGCCAAATGCCGTGGTTCATCCAATATTCAGGATAGATAGGCTGACGAATGTAAAGAACGAGCATGTCGAGCACAGGCCGTCAGAGTCAGGGAACTAGGTGAGAGGACTTCTGGGATTAAGCCATTTTTCCGGTACGTGACTCCGTGGCCGGATCGGGAAAGAAGTTTCGAGGGAGGGCAGTTTCCGCAGGATGTCCAACATATTTCCTAGAGGATGTCCTCGCCTCCTTACTCGATTACAATAAATTTCACGAGGACATTATTTCCACCTTGATAACGCGACGCTTGCTGGCCCAGTTGTACGTAAATTTTAACGGGAGTTCTGCAAGATTCACCGTAAAACTACCCCGATGCAATTTAGTATGAAATTCTTAATTCCGCAACGTGGAGATTAACAACATTAGGAGATGGGCTAGCACCCGTCACGTCTGTACACGGTGCTAGAAATATTACAGTAGGTATTTAGAACTGTGAGAATACTGATACACGACGATAAAGGAGTGCAAATAATTATTCTGATATTTTAAAGAGGCTATTGTACCAGATATTGTAATGCCAGTGTTACGTCTACTCTTGTCAGAAGTCGCTTCAAGTACGCAAGCTTTGAGGTTGATTCTCCTCGCGGTTTCTGTTAGCACCCAATGAAAGAAATTCGCCCAAGTACTTATAACTCGTGCTCCGGATATTCATAATCCTTCAGACGGGTTAATTGGGCTCTCGAACGTGTCTGAAGGATCATATTCCTGCAGCTGGGGAAGAATTATTATGCTTTAGATTATACTTCTGTCAAAAGAATATCCAGAGGTCAATGACGCTGAATCCTGAATATTGCACTTTGTAACGCCTTGTCTGTCTTGCGGATGCACTTGACCACTACATGATATTCACGATTGGATGTAATTACAGTATGTTTCCTCAGCAAAGTTGAAATTAAAAGTTATATACACTGGTATCATTAAACCATGTAAAAATGCAGGCATTCACGATTCATAGAATTAAATGAATTCTTAACTTTCCAATCAGTTCACTATAGTATGTACTCTTTATTTCAAAGTTCTCTATTTAATACCTATGTGTGCCATTCGGCAAAATATCTGCAATTAACTGACGTGTGGATTAAGTGTCAACACTTAGCACTCCACATAATCATTATCTTTCAAACGGGCCATCCAAGGGACCATTCTCCTTCTTCCGATACTGTTGCTGCCCTTAACGGAAAGGGGGAAGAAGAAGCAGCAAGTCAAAGGAAAAAGTCGTTCGTTTTCCTCGTTACGCACGCACGGAAAACCAGACCGCTGGATGTTGCGTTCGCGTTTCTTTTCCGCCTGGGCCGAGAGTGCGGAACGGGGAAGAAGTGGACAAGTAACTGGTAATAACGTCCAGACAGCATAATAATTCTTGCAGCAACTGGCGACAGAGGCAATAGCCGAGCGAAAAGAATCTCGCGTTAGACGAGGCCGAGACAGGAGAGAAAAGGAAAAGGGGGCCACAGCCGGTAAGAAGAAACGTCGCGGGACAGCAATGCAAACAATGCCCTTTCGCGGTTTTTCTTGTCTGCCTCGCGGGACCAAAGCGTCGCTTTTTTCGACGTCGGCCGCGATAAAGCGCGCGGATACGTAGCGCCGAAGGGCATTTTTAAATGGCGCTCGCCTTCCACTCTTCCCTTTGGGCCGAATGCTTTTTAGTTAGGTAATTGCACGTGAGTTCGTCAGGTTGATTGTAAGCTTGCGCGGAAGATGAATGGATAGTGATGGAGATTGAGTGTGATCTGTTTTGTGAAATTAATAGAAAGTGTTTGGTTCATTCTGAGGTGAGAAACAGAAGTGGAGTTTGATGAGTTGGCTTCTGAATTAATTGGGGTCCAGGAATAATTAACTGATGGTTGATGATGGCGATAGAAATATGATTGTTAGACTTGAAGTGTCTAACACACAATCAGAGACAAGTTAATAGTCTTTAGTTTTGAAACGAAAATCCTACTTTGTGCAAAGAGCTCCCGGCTTATAAATACACAAACATGAAAAAAGAGAAGGAAAAGCAGTAACCACGAAATCATAAACTTCTGTATTTTTATTTTAATCAGGCTTCAAAATTTGCACTACCTTCGTCGATGTAACCAAGTAAAAAGTTTAATGTTTTACTGGTAAAACTTTCCCAGCTGATGCGAATAATTGCGAATTACAGAGCAGAAGTTTCTCGTTTTATCCAACTGCAGAATTCCCCGGCGTCCCTGATTGCAAGCGTAATATTTCTTGACGTATTTTTGTTCCCTTTTTAGTGCCACATACGCGTGTGGCTTGACCACGTAAACATAGCAAACGCTTCGGCGAAGCGTCATATTAACTGTTGTCTAGTTTAATTAAGGCCCCAGCAGAATTACATGCGATAATACAGAAGCCTGCAGTGTTTGCCTCTGAGACCGCCTCGGGTAAAGCAAGTTCTCGTATTTCGTAGATATGATAGCTGGGGTAGTTGATGGGTTAAAATTTAGTCTAAGCAAACAGAACCAAAAATAAGCTGCAAGGATACGGATACAGTCATTACGAAGTATGTAATATGCTGTTCGTACTTTTGCAACAAATAACACAAATATGAAAGGAGTATGAAACTCGACAAAATATAAAAGTATGTAAGTCAACCATTACACAATATTTCTAAAACACTCAACCACGTAAAAATATTCATCAATCCTCACCAAAATTTGGTACAGACTGTTTAAGAAATTCCTTTTTCGGATCAACGTAAGTGTCGTTCCAAAACTAAGGTACCTAAGGAAACATTGGCAGGTTTTTGTAACATTTTGTCATATAATATCAAAATTAACAATTTTGCATTTGCTTTAAGTATCCTATTACAACAGTGAGTACCTTCTGTGATTGTATTAGAAGCGTGAAAATGCATAGTTTTTTTTCTTTTTCCTCTTTGATACATGTTAATTAAGTAACATAATTAAAAAATAATCGAGATTTTTCTCGGAGAACATTCGATAAAACACTCTTTTGGGGAACTGTTTCTTTCAAACCGGCGCCATTTTGTTATTCCTCAACAAAAATTGTTAATTCAGCTACGGTCGATAGCCACACTCATACAGATTAAGAATCATTTCGATTTTTTTATTTCAGATAAGCCTGAGCCGAGAAATCACCTACGCCACGAACATACCTCTTTTTTTGTAGGTGTCACATTGACGCTGTAAAAAAACATATGTAACAAATTGAAAACAATTTTTAAAAAAAATTCTATAATATAAGAGCAGCTTAATAAATTTCAAAAAAATTTATTTCATTAAATGTTGCATTTATTCAGAAAAAAATCTTTAAATATAGCTTCATTTTGGTCGATCAAAGTAGAATGACCCCTTAAACCCCTAAAAATTCAAAACATTACGAAATGCATTTTGAAAAATGCCTCTTTAAGTCATCATTTCGTGGATGGAATCAATCAACGCCGACATCATTTAAAGTGTGAATTATAAAGACACTTCGCAAAATTCTTGATAAGTTCATCCCGTTACGATGCGAATAAAAAATCCCCAAATTACCCAGGCGAGTAGTGCCACGAACGGGAAACGGGGCAGAAAATTCGTGGCTAAGTAACGCGATAGGCGAGACGGCCGAATAAAAGTTGAAGAACTTCCGCGGGACAAACTCGCGTCTGGCCCAGCCAAAAACGCTCTTACTTATATCACGGCAATCGAGGGAAGTGAAGTAATTTCTCCGCCGCCTCGAGAGCACTTCCTGTGCAGGATTTCTTTCGACGGATACGAGCTCCAGCCAGTCGGTCCCGTAATTGCATTTCCACGGAATCAGCGGCTCCTGGGGGGCTCACGTTATTATCACCGTGGATTTCCTCACCGTCCGGTAATCGACGCGGGGAAAACCCTCGATTCAGCCTCCGAGTTTACCCAAATTAAGCCAATTGTTGAATGGATCCCATTACACCAGCGGCCCGCGAGAAATCCACCTCGAAAAAGCGTCGTGATTGTTTCCAACGGTCCACGAGAAGACGAAATACCAGCCTGGTAATCTTATTTCCGCGGCGAGATTGTCGCGGACAATAAGAGATAATTAGAAACAGCAACGTGACACTCTGGCAAGCTGGATGGAAAATCGTTTCTGGGAAAATCAGACTTTAAGGAATGATGTCTTTTTGCGAAATAAGATGGAACATTTGAAAACTGCCCAAAAATTCACGGGGCGTATTTTTTGATAAATTAGAAAGAGTTTGTTAGCCACAGACAAGTGGAAGTTTTTTTAAAATAGTACAATGTGGTTGGTGAATACTACTTTATTTCTGAAATCGCTGTTGCACACTATATCTAGGTCACGAACACCTCGACAGATGCATTTTCCGCAAAGTGCACCAACGTACAACCAGATTTCCCTTCCCATCGAAATAATTTTTATCGAAAGGGCAAGGGTGCCAGCGACGAGGAAAGACGTACGACGCTGAAAGCGTCACGAGGTTTCAGGAGAAAACTCTCGGATGCATCTTGGCAGGGTCACCTGGGGTCACGTCCCAGCCTTGCTTGTCCGCTTTTGGTCCCCATTTGTCACGGTGACGTTTTGCAAGCGCGCCCCTCGTGTCCAGCACGCTACGTGCGAGGTAATCGCGCGAGAAGATGTAAAACGTATTCGTCAAGCTCCGAGGACTTCCGTGTGAAATCCTTCGACAGAAACTGCGACCGCTATCAGCTTCGCTCGCGGTAAAAATGGCGGGCACTGGCGGTGTCCTGGCTGATAAATAGGACCTGTGGATCGAGCAGCTCTGGGCTGATGTCGAATGAAGATAGTGTGTCGCGAAACCAAGGGGAAACTTCGTTATGGAAGTTTATGAAGGATGCTTTAATCGGTTGGTGACGTGTGTGCATAAT
Source organism: Andrena cerasifolii (assembly GCF_050908995.1). Taxonomy (NCBI): domain Eukaryota; kingdom Metazoa; phylum Arthropoda; class Insecta; order Hymenoptera; family Andrenidae; genus Andrena; species Andrena cerasifolii. Next base: position 7,427,544 of record NC_135124.1, on the reverse strand, counting down.
TTACTTTTTCTAGAAACAAACTGGTGGCGAAGAAGAGCGTTGGGATTGGTAGCAAGTGGAATTATGAAAATTACTTTTACAGTCGTATTTTATTGATGGATATCTGGAAAAATAGATAGGAATTGACGATAATAAATTATCTTCTACAAAATTAAATTTCTCTATCTCGAGGGTAATGGAATCGAGATGTAGGTATCTAAAGAAAGAATAGGGCGCTACCATGAAGCATTGAGGACAATGCTTTGCAATTAGAACTGATATTATCATCCAACTTCTACTTTTCAGAAGCCATATCCAAAATTTTACAAGCATAAAAACCTTACTAAAACGAGCATTCATTGAGCTCCCACAAACACAAAGCATCAACTTCTACTAGCAACACCCCTCAAACAAAGAATGCAAGTATCATCATCTCGAAATACCCACAAACCAAAACAAAGAGTGCCTAAACCAGCAGGGCTCATCGAATAGATTGAGTAATCATGAAAAATGCTGACCCAAGCCAGATGTCCCAAGATTCTTAGCCCTGGGACTGGTGGGCCTCCAGAGGACATTTATTCGGCGAGGGGTTCGATTGGAGGGGGTTGGGGGGGCAGTGATTTTGGTGAAAGAGACAAGCCAAGTACGTGCAGGAATGCCCGGTTACCTCGTCAGAGGCACCGACTGTCTGTACATCACTCGGCCCGTGATTCAGGGCAGCACTTAGTCCTCTCTTATTGCCGTTTCAGTCGGCGCCATTAGCCTTTTACCGTCGGATAGGCATCTTGTAATTTCTTGTATTCCTAAAGAGCCGATCGTCACCCCCACGCCACCCCGTGCCACGTACCAATCGGACATTGAAGAACGGCTCGGACATGGCCCTCGATGTTCTTCTGTCTCGCCAAACACACGAGGCTCCGAGCAGCTCCCGGTGCACGAGCACAGAGGGACGTCGGGGAAAAAACATCAGCGATCTTGGTCCCCTAACTTGACAGGATGGGCAGACATCTATCTCTGACGCTGTTCAATTTCCCAGCGTCTACGATGCTCGTAGAATATGGAAGCTCAAGGTGTCGTGCAGAATAATCTAGGTACTGCATTCCTCAAAATTCCAAAATTAATGAGAACCCAGAAACCTAGAAGCTTTTAAGTACAGCTGAGTCTAGAATGCGGAGGCTCTGGCCCCTTACTTGCCGCGTCTCAGCTTCTTAACGTGTGTAAACCCTGCACGGGGCAGCGACCCATTCATCGACCGGCAATCCGCGTCAGCCCTAATTAGCCTCGTATCCAATTATATCCGTGTGATCGCGTTCATTCGTAATTATTTTGATCGAAACGGAGGTCGACGTGAATTGGTCCGTACAGACACAGGCCCGTTTACACGCGCTTAATCCCGACAGATTCAGATTTCCCTTTGCCCTAAATATGCGGCGTGAATAGGGATCAAAGGGTACAGCGAGCCGAGCATGATATTTGGCAGGAAGGAAAGGCTAGTCGAAATTCACGGACGTGTTCCACGCCGCAGATGGTTCAGTGTACAGGGGATCGAAGCAATGAGTCCAACGGGTGAATGAAAGGGCATAGGGCGGCCGGTACACCCCTGTAACGTGGTAACCCTTGCGGCGCTCTAGGATTACGTGGTGAAACGTGCCAGAGCCACCGTAATCCAATAATAGTAGCCCTTCTTCCCTTACGGGGCATCAACAGCGTAGACCTCTGCTGATTCCAGAGGTCCGATGCTACCCTTTCCCACCCCGCCCCACCCCCCACCCCGTTCGCCGTTCGACCAAATGCGTCGATTTTTGTCCCCCCCACCTCATCCCTTCCACCCTATCGCAGAGGATACGGTTTTTCGGCGCACCTATTTCCTTCATTCCCATCCCGGTAGCTGCAATTGCATCCTGGTTCGATCTTTTCCGCGAAATTTCGCTGGCACGAACGCTCCGGTTTCCTCTGATTTTGGGATTTTTCGTCGGTTTTCAGGTCTGTTCATTTCATGATTTCCAGTTGCCGCACCGACTTCGTGCTTTCAGCTTTTCAATGCGTTCGCCCAATTATCTCGTCGCTGCTTTTTAGAATTTTGTGCTTTAGTGGAATGTTTCCTGCGGCTGTCTTTTTATTGAGGGAGGCGATATTTCCTGCTTGGGTGCAGGAAGACTATTTGAGACTGTTGTGCGGTAATATTAGTAGAGGAGCTTGATTCTACTGCAGGCTCCTATTCTTCGCAAGGTTTAAGCGTTTGAAATGCGAAAGTAAGGTTTTCTGGCGATTTTCACTAGGATGCTGGCCTGGTAAGTCAAGTCTAGTGTCTGTGGATCTCTGTTAGACCTCAGGAAGGGTTCAGAGTATGTCTGCTAATAATTATGAATAAACTTTGAATACGAGCTGGACGTACTTAAACTGTTAAGTTGTTCAGTACCAAATCTATCAAAACCTGTACACTATATCCTCAATGCTGCCTCTCCAACACTAAACAACTGGTTTTCATACGACACTGATTTCAAGCATAGAACGCAAAGCTTGCAAAGAAAGCGACTTTGCTAACTCTGCGTGGCACCACTCTCTCCACTTCCTACTTCTATACACCGAGCAACTCTCCCGAAATCTTGATCCAACTCGGAAGCCACGTAAAAACAGAATATCGAGGGCTGGGATCTGCTTCTTTACGGCTCGCGAGTCCCGCATGGAAAATGTTAAATCGCCCTCTCACTTTCAATCTCCCATGCTCCTCGTTCCCTGGCTGACAGTTCAATGGTTTATAATGTCCCTACGTCATCCCTGCTCAAGCTTTTAGCGTCGACCGATCGCTTTCCTGAATACACCGAGGCGGCCGCTATATTTGTACACCTCGGGTATGGACACCACTCGAACAAACTCGGTCAGGAGCCTAGCCTCGACGTCAGGCTAACATGGGTCACTTCTCGTCTATCTATCCGCCTGCCTCCGTCGCCTTTTGCTTCCTCGCTCTATCTGGAGCAAGTAAATCAACTTTATCGTGGGCAGGAATTCTAAGACGTTTATTCATACGTCTGGAGTCTTGAAACGCGGTCTGGACGTTTTCAGACGGGATTTCCAGCGATTCTATTCGACCATGTTTCGCGTTGCCGCTCCACGTGGCAGATTTTGATACGACTGGGAGAAAAATTGAGCAAATCGCTACTTCCAGAGTCCTGTGACGCTGGAGAAGCTTGTTTGACGGATCTTATTATCGCGAAAGTATTATGGGGCGGCTGAAGTATCAGTGGATGAAGACGTTGAGGGTGTAACGTGGGTAAATGGTTAAATTATGGGTGAATATGTATGTATTTAATTCTATGGTTGCAGTTGTCATGTCGCATACTTTGTAGGCAAATGCAATTTGGATTAAGGGCATGGTGTGATTTTAAGAATTGTCAAATCATATCCAGCAAGTACGAATAGGACGGAAATACAAGCAATATTCTTTGGTTTAATATTGTGTTTTAAATTGCCTGGTGTGTTGTACTCGTAATATTTTGGAGAATTGAATTTGGCACTCCACGTATTTTGTAATAATCTAAGTAAGACTTTAGGGAATGTTACGTTAATAGCTTGATTAACTCTCATTTGATGTGAAGAAACCGAGGAAAAACATTCAACTGCTCAATTTAGCGTTCAAACAATTCAGAAAAAGAAACAAATTAATACTACATATATGTATGATTTTGGCTGTAAAATAAACCAAATTATTCAAGAAATTTTTTAGAGATACATGACTCTGTAAACTGGAAAGTGTTAAGATACTAAGATACTAACTAATGTAAAACCGTTTAAAAAAAGAAAACTGTTTGGGTGTTTGCAAGATGTTCAGCCGAAGCCAAAAGTGGGCGCCACGTGTTCCTTTTCCAGCATGCATGCCTCTGTAAATCGAGGTGCGATAAAAGTTCGCGCGCATCGAATGTCCCGCGTGGGTGGTGAAATTGGCTCGATCGATACCTCGTTAACTCACGTGGAAAATGGAATCGGTTTGAGGCGATAGCTCATAAAGTATCATTACGAATGGCCACTTAATCACAGGTTATCGAGCTCCAAAGTACTGGAGCAAATCCGCCACTTGGTCCGAACCAGTTGCCATGCTTCTGTGTCGGCATTAGATTTGCCCCGCGCAGTTCCAAACTCGATAGCCCGTGATTAGGTCCTCCTAATGGCGGTTTTCTGTCTATAACTTACCACGTAGATGCTTGTGTGGGGTAAGGCGAAAATTACTTTTACATTCAACGCGCAAATTAATTCGTCCCTGTGCGCCATCTGATTTGGTTCTTCCAATTAACTTTCGAGAAATTACTGCATCAAAAAGTACAATATTTCTAACTGTAGGGCGCTTTGAGGTATTCAGGTAGAGAATTGTAATAGTGAAACGTATTTGTAATTAATTCTGATAATGACGCCGGAGTAATAATTAACGTGATAATTAATCTGTTATTCCCATGCTCCGCGAGAATGCAGTGCTCGCAGGCTCAAATTGCAAGCTCGGATTAAATATCCATTTACATAATTAACACATATTTCGAGTGATTTAGGTGTATATGCACGGTATCGCGAGAGCAGAGAATCTTTAAAGCAAACGTCAGAGATCAACTGCCTTTCCTAACGAGCTTGTAGAACTTGGCTTCTGCGTTCACGGTTCTAGGTCACCGATTCAATTACTTGCATTACGCAATCGATTGGATCAAAGATCTGAAGTCTAACAAAAAATGTTGGAAAAGCAAAATATCAATTCATCTCGAATTAAAAGATTGATTCATTTTAAATGCACTTATGTGCAACTGAAATATTACATTGAGCAGGGTAGACCGAGATTGAAAGTAACATTTTCACTTCGGAATACAATTTGGTAAGAATTATTACAGTTACGAAAAAATTGTTTATACCTGAAGCTTACATTTCTATCTGACATTATTGAAGTCATAACAATTCTATTTTGTGGTAAATAATATAAAAAAAACTGACCCCGGGTATGTGGTCACTAATAACAAAATTTTAATTTAAAAAGGTACAGAAGATTAAAATGTTGGTACAAAAGAAAATTTTGCCTAGCGGAGTCTCGTCAATTAATTCCTGTGAAACCTAAATGCTGTAATTCTGAGCTTGACACAACCTTGTGTCATGTATCTTAAATCATTTTCAATTAATATTAAAATATCATAAATATTAATTGACTTTTACTTAGGCCTCTATTACTCAAACGAAAATCATCTCTTTCAAACTTCTAAACCAATTTTTATATCAACTATACCTACCGTATTTATACAAAATAAAATACCATTAAATAATAACGACTCTTCAGTCTTTCACTCGACTCGAAGTGCTTCGAATTGCAATTAAAACTGACCCAAACCACACGAATAATACTCCCCAAACACCTACAAGTTGACGCGTCAACAGAGAGACTTTTGCAGGCAAGATTTCAAAGAAGAATAATGGAAAATGTTAATTTCGTGGATTAATGGTGGAGCCACGTGTAATCTCAGAAAGCCATTCGCCGCAGTTCTTAACTCCTCTGTCGTTTCCAGGTGGGTTCGACGTCGGAATGAAATGCAAATTTAAACACGTTTCCACAATTCTATCGACCTTAAGTCGACGGAAGCTGGATGTAATGGAGACCTCGACTCCTCGTGCGGACAAACTTTCATGACCGCCGCGGAAATTGTTTGGAACACCATTCCGAACAATCTGCATTAATCAGCCGGGCGGTATAGAAGTAAGGGAGAGGGAAGAAAAAAACACGAGAATTTCATGCTGACAGGATGATGAATTACGCGCGTCATTATCAACGCCTTCTCCTCCCCTGAACAGACATTTTCATCCCGCGTTGCCTATCGATTTTGTCGTGTTGTTGTTCATAAAAATAACTCGTTGTTTTCAAGCTTCTTGTACACACAACCACTACCCCGCTTACGCGAGCTATTTTTTAACTGCCCAAACCACTAGAGCCCAGCTAGCCAATTATATAAATTCGCACAACAGAAAGTTTATTTTATAATTTAACTACAACATAACAAACATTAAAGTTCTCTACAGGTATGCACTCGTATAATCAACCGAATAAACATAACTGGAATTTTAGCACCTGAACTGAATATCAACGATACCTATATGAAATAACCAAGTAATAAAAAAGTTTCTTTACATACGAACGGAATAATACGACATAAAATACTTTGAGTAGAAACCTCAGTAGAAGCTAGTTCAAAACTAAATGAACTCTCCAACCCCTTAATTACCATTTCAGAATCAGAAAGTACCCATCTGACGCACAAGTGAGACGCTGCATCCTACTAGAATCACCATTCAATAAATGAAAGAATTTACAAGCCACCACTTCAGCTTCCCCATTAGAATGATAGCTCAGAAAATCTTGATCCCTCCTTACTAAACAATCTTCCCTATCCTCCTCTCCTTTTCAAAGGCTTGCATATCCCTACACATACAGAAACGAGCTCGAGGGTCCACGCAAACGGCCTGTCTGCGCGTCTCGTATAACATTTCACCGTGGATCCAAAACTAATTACCGTTAAATCACAAGTGCACCATACAAAACGTGGACGTGAATTTCTAACAAGCAGCGGCAACGTACGCTTTCTCGTCGGACAGACGGTGCAGCCCGGTTTCCCCGAGTCGTCCCTCTGCTCTCGCTTTATGCGTCCCCTTAGACCGCTCGCAGCCAGAGGATATTAATATTCCAGTCAAAGAGGGAAGCTCGCGTGCCATCGAGTCACTGTGGACTCCGCAGGTCTCGGTGCTTTGCTGCCATCTTTGGAATATCCGGCGTCCCAGTGGAACGGACAACGCTGGAATAACGGATGCACTCTCCTTGCTCCGTCGAGTCCACAGATCGAACACTTCTCTCTCAAGATTCAAAGCGCTGCTTACATAAATTGTACCGAATCTGTTTTCGATCCGTACCGGTGCTTTGCGCGTAAAGCAGCGTTTCATACAGTAGCAGTGTATCAGATTGAAACCCTGGTGGTCGAAACGATGGGGTGCGAGGAGTGGAGAGCACAGATTTAAGGGAATCGACACGCTTGCTATACACGGAAAGTGATTCCTTATGCAAAAGTGAATCGAAAGTGGAGAATAAAATCTTTACATCCGAGGCTTAGGATTTGAGAAAACCGAAATGCTGAAAACTGTGGTCGGCGGTGAGTCGATTCTCGAAGCAAATAGGATCCAGAAAACAATAGAGTAATTATTATTACTTTACTGAAATGTGTAAACAGTGTGCTAGAAGCTTTGTGTAATATTTCACGAATTAACTTCCAGTTTTTGATTCGGACAGTATAATTAGTTCGTTAAAGTCTCGCACAATGTTGCTGTGAAATTGTTTATACGTTCGAGCAAGAGTATAATAATTACTCGAGCCCTTGTAGTCCTTATACACCCTTCCTACTAGCAAGAGGAATTAATTAAAATTCCCTACATCATCCTCTGCAGCAAGCAAATTATTCTTCTAAATATTTCTTCAGATATTCCTACAAGTATTCAGTTACAGAAAGTCCAACTACAAACTATTTAAACATTATAGTTAATACTTGCGAATACGTATAAGCATTTCTATTTATCGAACGTTTAAACACTGAGAATGAAATTCATGCGACGTAGAAAATCATTTCGAAGTCCAGGTCGAAATGTTACTAATTGCTTCATATCTCGAGTTGTACCTATCTATCATAGTTAATAATAAACATCATTTCTCATAGTAATAGTCACTGCAATGAAATTGTGTCGAATAATCAAGTGGATTTAGCAATTAAAATTAACCGTCGACTTTGATTTGATTGCCGCTGTTATTTTCCGAAGTCGTCGTCGGGCCTTCAGGGCGGAAGGACGGTCCTTCAAAGACTTCTGGGTAGCTCCGGGACCACCTCAACCTCTGGGGACTCAGGACTGGCTAGTCCAACTGGACTTTCTGGACACCTGGACAGGCTTTCAAACCTGGCCCTTCTTCCATTCCCTCGGGTCTCTAGTCTGAAGTAGCTTATTTGGTTGGTGCCGATTTTTGGGTTTCGTTAAAAGTCACTCCAAGTTATGTTGTTCCGCGAAGGTTAAAATTCAATTTTTGTTTCTTTTAATTATGAAGCATTTTTCATTCATCTGAATGAGTACTACAAGCATGTAAATTTCTGATCCTCGAGACCACAATTTCCTAAGTGATTTTTAAGATTTTCGAACAAAAATCTTCCTTGAACGAGTAACGTTCAAAAAACTTTCTGTATTTCTCCCACGTTTTCCTTATGCTTAGCAATAAATATAACACAGTAACTATGAGAAAGCCTATCCCACTGGATCCATTTTGTCAGAAATAAACCCTCTGTACAGTATTAAATACCCCTTAGGCGTCAATTGTGTGCATGGCGAATTAAACAGCCGTCCTTTACATCCCCCAGCGTTGGTGCAAAACTGAAACACGCTATTACCAAGCACGGGTCAGGAATAATGCGCGAGGGAAATTGCCCGCTCGAACAGTCTCTCATTTCTCTGCTAATACGTTCCACCTGACGTTACCCAACGCGGTACGTACTCCAGAACCGAAACCTCGAAAACGCGGAAGAGTTTACGCGCACAAGTTAGTCAGTCCACGGAAGAAACTTCCAACTAGTTGTGAGGACATTAATATCCCCCGGAAACTAGGCAAACTGACGGGGTACACTACACACGGATATTAGCGCCAGCGTATGTTAAGGGTGCAAGGGAAGCACCTATTTCCACGCTACTTCTGTATCAGAGGCTTCATTACTATGCGATGAGCAAGTCGAGGCCTTGCTATAAGTGACACACCTTGATGGATTGTAATCATTACTTAGGCTTATATTAGGTAACAGAGTTTAGGAATGGCGGATGACACAACCTCGTACTACTAAAACACAGAAACTTCCTTCTCAAAGGATCCGATCAAAAGAGGAGGAAGTTGAGTATAAGGTGGAGGTTCTAGATTTACTCAGGTTGATACAAATTCTATATTCCTGTACTCAATCTAGGTGGAGGTTCTAGATTTACTCAGGTTGATACAAATTCTATATTCCTGTACTCAATCTAGGTGGAGGTTCTAGATTTACTCAGGTTGATACAAATTCTATATTCCTGTACTCAATCTAGGTGGAGGTTCTAGATTTACTCAGGTTGATACAAATTCTATATTCCTGTACAGAATCTAGGTGGAGGTTCTAGATTTACTCAGGTATCTTCTAGTTAGCCTGTGAAGAACCACGGATTCATTCCCTGACATCTTCATCTAATAATCAAATCTAACGCGCTTCATAGTCCCAATGCCATCTCTGGAAGATCCGGGATCCCAGTGGAGGCTGCAGCTGCCAGTGAACAAAGAATACGCTCTTCCTGGCGAGCAGTCGCATGAAAGCTCGTCGGCCACCGGCAGTCGGTAACGTCTCGACGAGAAAGGAGTCGTCCTGGAAGCTCCTACGATACGAGTTCTAGGAAAGAGGGCCGCTATGCGGTAGCGAAAGTTCGCGTGAACGATACCAGCGTGACAACGAGCGCCACCTTTGCGAATGAATCGCGCTCTTCAGGCAACGCGCTCGACAAGACTCAATGGGGGTCAATGGAAAGAAAGCTCGTCCTGGGATCCGGCGATGGGGAAACTGGTTGGGTGGAACTTTTGGGTTCTCAGCGGGGAATTGGATCGCATGCAACATCGGCGAGCTTAATGGTGGAATGAAACGCTCGCTTATTTGGGAACGGAGATCTACTCTTTGCTTTTAAATAGCGGGCTCCACTTCGTTCTCGCCTTTTGTACAAGCCTTCATCAGCCTGATCAGACTGTTTCCACGCTCGAAATCGCTCCCTTTTGTACAGTCACTTGAGTCCAATTTTAAGAGCACTCGATGTCGGGCCTGGTCTTTCAGCAACTCACACTACGCGGGCGAGAGAAAGGAGGCTACGCGAGGCACAGGCATGACTTGACTGAAAGGTGGTCACGGTGATAGTTTGGCACGAGTATGAGGAACAGATACCTATTCTACGTTTCAACGCGACTCTCTGGTGTGAAGCTTGGCGATCTTGAAGGGATTTTAAAGTACCCTGGTTATTTTCAAGTGTTGCGTTTAGAGATATTACTTTGCAGATGCACGCCGCTAATTGTGAATTGAAACCAAACTCTAGTGAATTGCAACTTGATGGGTCCTATACCAAGCGTGCTAAGGGGCTTCAATATTTATTATTTGTCGAAGAAGAGTAATACTATATTCCCATTTGCACTGCTATGTAATTAATTATTCATCACTTATGCCCTGTGATGTTCTGTACTTTTTAGACTGCACAACTGTCTGCTGACTAACTGCTATATATGTGTTTCACTCTTTATTACCTATTTCTATTTATCTATTCTATTACTTATATTAGTTTTTTCCTTGCTGTTTAAATAGTATTAATTTCACAGCTGACATATTTAACAAGATAAAAGAATTATTAATCTAAAAATGTGGTAACTCCACCATATTATTCAAACTATATAGCAAGAAAGAAAATAATTTACAACCTACGATCGAGATCTGTGAAAGTTATAGTTGGTCATTTTATAAAATAAATTTCTTCAACAACTGCCTCAATGTTGCCACTATTTGTAAAATATTTTACACTCCAAAACAGTGTTCTTGTATTACAAATTTAAACTGTGTCATGATGAATCATCGTTGACGGCTAGAGGAACGCCTATTCGTGGCAGGCATTCAAAGTGCGCTCCCAAACAGCGAGTAAATCCGTTTTGGTGCGCTGGTCAGTGCGCCAGCCAGGGAAATAAATGAATGACATCGTCATAATTGTGCGGTCGAGATTTCGGTTTCCAACATATTCATAGCTGACAGCAGGATAATAATCCAGGGCTGAATGGACTCTGTGGATTCGGGCAGTTATTTTCGGGGTATACACGCGGGATGGATTCAGATTGCGTCGCGGTCCGCTTTAATTATGCCTCGTAATATGATTTAACGACAGTTAATCTGTGCATAATTCTCGTGGTTCCAGTGATCGTTGCAAAGTGACTTGACCCTACGGGAGTTAAATGCCCGCAAATGACCACATTCCGATGGAGATCCTTTCATCAAAAGCACTCACCGCGAAACCATCCATTTCTAACTGTTACATTGCTACACGACAAAAAAACATATAAACATTTTGATACATCTTTAAAGTTTTTAATAAAATATTTGTTGACTGAACAGGGTATAAAAATGGCACTCTGCGCCTGTAGTAACTACTTTAGGTACCCTTACAATTTGTATCTTGATCCACTATCGTTTATTCTTTCCACGAACGACTACTTAATTAATAATTTTTCTCAAACCCCAATACTTTGTGTTAACAATCCTACCTTATACACTTAAGAACTGATGTGACCAAAATAAATTACTATCAACAATGAAATGAGGCAGTGAGAGCGACAACGGACCAACCCACATTAAAAAAAAAATTTCCTATTTTATATGATTAGTAGAGTTTATTCTAATACGTTATTGCTACTAACTCAATTTCGAAAAAAATGTGGGTGATTTTCCATCTATATATAGTATCTCCCCATTATAGGTACCTACTCAACTACACACTAGAAAAACACCCACTCACAAATGTTACCACTACGTTCATACTCATTCTCGTATCACCATAACAATAGATTCTTCAGTCCTGTAAAACTGACTTTAACCACTTTCCACACATATAAAAAATTATAATACACACTAATTCCAAGCAACGTCCTTCACTCGTCAAACCAATCCTCTTACTCCCATCCACAAGTCACACACTGCACTTTTACAGAACCACGATTACCATAACCTTAATAATTCGCGAATCTAAACACACATCAAACTAATATCCAACATAAATACTTCAATCCCACACCCCATCCTCGCCTCCTAATTCCACCTTCCCCTTTATCAGACTATAAATGTACATCCACCCAGTGTTTCTAATTACCTCACAGGAAGGTACAATAAAAACCTGCTCTGAACTTCTACGTATAAAGGAGAACCAAAACCACCTGCCCGGCAGAGCCAGCCTGCCAGCAGCCTCCACAGGAAGAGGGTGCCCCAAGAGCAAACACGAAAGCCACGGCGTGCGGATAATTAATGCCCTAAAACCTAAGTCGGGGAGGAAAGATTGCAAGCATTCGACTAGAACGCGTACGAAGAGCTCGCTAAAGAGGAGGCTTTCGTGCCGCGTCGCGGTGCATCCTCCGCGACTAGTGTCGTCGTTCATCACTATATAGTAGCCTTTCCGGCGTTGAAACGCGCGAATAAACCCTGCCGGTGTCCGTGGCCACCTACTAATAGGCAGGCTCATCGGTCGTCTTCGTGTATACCCGCTTAGCGCGAGGTATTACGCATTTTTCTGGTTTCCCGCGAGAGGCCATTTAGCAGTGAACCTCCTCCGCCGCGCCGGGTATTCCGCGGATGAATATTGTTATATAGCGGGAGCCCCCATTTTTCAGGGAAGCCTAACGCAAGCAGGATGATATTTATCTCTGGCAGATTTGTGGTTAAGCGCGTTATGTCGAAGATTACCTTCGCGCGGAAATTGCTACTGTGCCCGCGGTAAGTGGAATCGTGGCGGACCTGGCTGGACGGGGATCAAGGACTGTTTGCTGAGGAATTGGAATCATTTTTGCCTCGCGGAGTCAGTATTACGGAACGTCGTGAGTACACAAGCTAATATGAAGATGGACACTTTTATGCACTGCTGTGCAGCTTGCAGTCAACTAGTGCTCGTTTAATCTTGTCGAACTAGAGGGAATTATACGATGATGTAGTAGTTCATAATGTGGGAGTTTAGGGCAAATAGCTGCTTCGCATCTATGGAGACTGAGCTCGATACAAAAGTCTATCTTAGAATTTCTAGAATTGGCGTGGGCATGTCGTAATTCCATGGACGAAGGAATTCATTTTTAGATATGACATCTAGGAATCATTTCGGGAGGAATGTTTTGTGAAAATGATGGGTGTGAGCACGATTTAAAAAATCATTTGTTGGATAGGATGGGACTCTTTAATTTTGAATATTTATCTGCGACATTTATTCTACTTACACCTTGTTGAATTAACTTGATTTTGAAGAATATTCTGAATGCTTTTGTGCAATTTTAATACACAATTTTAAGGTGCTAGCTTAGCGGTGTATATGTATAATAATGATACGTAAATTATTCAACAGTCAATCAAGCATTAATTCATTAATAAATAAATACCACTCCAATCGTACTCCTTTATTTCTACAAATCAATAAAGTTTATCCTTTTTATTCTGTTTCGTCAAATCAAATTGAATTTTTAAACGATAGATTCCCAGTTTAATCAGTGTCTCTTCTCAAAATTTCGACGTTCCATTCCTAATTACTGTTATACGATTCTACAATATCCCGCAACCTCGTAACAGCTACAAAAATTACGCGAACAGACGAACAATAACGCATAATGCGCATGTACACGGTATTTGCATTTAACAGCCCGGTGCCTCTCCCCTGTCTCGCCTTTCCTTTGTTTCCCTCAACCCTCCTAGCTATTTAATATCGATCATTACTGACATTTCGCGCGAACGTGACAACCATGTGAACGCATCGTGACGTATTCAACACGAGAATTGCAGTTAACAATCTGCTGCTCGCTAGAGAATTTACAGTTTATCGACGTGGTTATTAAATCACACCACCATCTAAAATACTTAATACTTTTTTCAACAATTGAAAATGGGCAATTATATAATCAAAATAAAAATCTAGGAAACAATATTAACAACATTTTCTTTTAATTCGTTCATGTGAATATTTAAAAGTGATGATCACTTAAAGGGGGAGCCCTATGTAATTATACGAGAAATAAGAAAATCCTTGGTTTCTTTATTTCAGGTAAGAATTCGAGACTCCAACATAATCGCAAATTTGCAACTCCGGCGCGCGAGTCCCTACGAACGTGTTCCTATATTTCCATTTCCACCGAACACTTCGTGACGAAAAAATTAGTTTTTATTGTTTGAATGTGAACTAAAATACCCTGAAAGTTTGGAAAAGATCCGCTTAACAGTTTCTTAGGAAAAAAATCCCAAAAATCACCTTATTCCTAGCGTCCTAAATGTGGCTCCCCCTTAAGAAAACATTTTCCGGAGACTCTGACACTTTCCAAATATCAGTCTTAAGAAACACTGCTAATGCATGAAGTATCTAACAAATCTAATTAAAAGAATTCTTCCTTATGGCAAGGAATCACTAATTTTCAGGCAAATGTCCCAACAAATCACTTTACCGATCACAGAAATACAACCTCCATAAAACATCGAATCAGAAAGCTAAAGAAAATTAATCGTCAAAGTGAGCCAAGATCGGCGGTAACAGCTGCCGACAAGAAAGCATCCAGCAGGCAGTAATTACCACAAAATAATACACGGAACGTGTCGCAAAGTCTCGGCCGCTAGTCTCGGCTGACGGCGCTCCTAAAAAGACCGCGGACGCGGTAAAAATCGAGGTGTTATTAAAATCCGGCCGCGCCTCGTTAATACCGAAATACCGGTGCGTGGAGGCGAGATTTTTCGTCTCTCAGCCTGTCACCTGCTTGCTTGCCGCCGATTGTTTGTCCGCCAGCGACAGCCTGACAGAAAGGCAACGATCGAACGAAAGCGGGATATTGAAATGCGAAAAAAAATAAAAAGGGGTGGAGCGGGTCAGGCGGGGGTGGAACACGCCCCTACGAGCGCTAGCATCCGCTCTCGCGGTGGCGTTCAAAAGAAACGGGAAGCAGGATACGGTGGACGTAATAACTCGCTAGCGAGCGTTCGATATTCAAATTCGTCCAATGCAGCTCGAAACGCGACGGAATGTATGCAGCCGCGTGTGTATGCACGCGCGGCGATAATAAAAGGCGCGAACGATGCCCGCGCGGAACAATCATAATCCACTTTCGCTCGGGGATTCGCCGAGGACGCCGCGGCGACGCGATGAGCGATCGAGGTAACAAAACGTTCGTTGGTTGTTGGTTTCCTTCTCGTTTCGCTTTCTGGGTAGCTCGGGATGTATTGGAGCCGCCTTTATCTCGATTCGACAGGTTTCCACGATCTCATGTTTCCACGAACATATTTCAAGTGCACCGGGATAGGGGTGGAAATGTCAGTCGGGGGTGGTGAATGGAGAGGAATGTTTGAATAGTTGAACGGGGAAGGGAAGTTTCATTTCGCCGCTGGGATTGTTTATAGTAGGTAGTGATATGAGGTATTTCGCAGGGATGGCGATTTTTGGGATGTAGATGAGGGTTTTAGGTGCCTGTGGAGCAAGGGTGTGAATAAAATGCGTGATGCTTTTGAAGCAATTCATAAAGAATTACTTCCTGATTGCTTTTCGGGAATTAATAAGGGGCTGGAAATGAAAAGACATGGTAAAAAGAACAAAGTTTCGCTTGTGTATAGGTACCACTTCTCATCATCCGATTTGGTGACAGTAATATAAATCTTTCTGACCAAGTTTTTTAAATATACCTCACCTATTTTTGAAGCACAACCACTGCCCTTGAGAATTCAAACCTAATTATCAGAAAAGGAGAGTAACTGACACACGCGTGTTCATTTGACTTGGCCTAACTTGGGATACAAAGATTCCTCGACCCTTGCACACCTCTACGAGGCAGACAGAGGTACATATTCCCGCTATCCAACCCCGATTCCTAACGCCCTTGTTCCCCATTAAGTCTGGGTGGAGCTGCACGCTCGTAGAATGCTCCCAGTCGACCCTTTACATAGTCTCAGTACTAGTGAGACAGCTTGGGTACTCTGGGATCGTCAGTTCCCGTCTCGAGCGCATTGTTTCAGGGGAATAATAATAATTTCACCCATGAAACAAGCCTCAAAGCCTGGGGGAATTTTGTGGCAACTGGGACTACAGATCTCCCAAATCACAAAGCGTTTCGAATTCAGGGTTCAAATCACAATGTCCACTCCGCACTGGAACAAAACACTTAATTCTCTCGATAAAGCTGTTTTGTGGCATTCCCTGTTGTTCCCCTCCCCTTCGTTTCTACCCCCTTTCCAACGAAACTACGTTCACTCCGTATAACGTTGCAAAGAGACGAAGAACAATCGAGCTAAACGTAACGTCTGAAGGAGAGGGCAAAGAGGGAGAAGGGAAATACCCCATCCCAGAGTTCAACGATTTACTCTGGCCAGAAAAATCCGACTAGAGCGCGCGCCGCGCGGCTCGGCCTGCATAGGCGCATCCTATCCCACGTTGCTCTTTCTCTCTCCCTGATCTGGCCGTCGGTCTTCCATTTTTCAAGTCCACGCGGCGCGCCGCCGATCCTGCGAAATGATTACAAACGACCCAGGATAACGTCCAATAAAACGTCTCCATTTCGTGTTCCGCACACGTAGAGGCGATACGCGCGGTAGTCGGGAGGCGAGTCGATATCGGGGAACGCGCGTGTTTACGTGTGTTTTACCACCGCCACATTGTAGCCTCCCCCGTGTGCGTGGCGCACACACACACCTGTACCGGGGCTGAAAACCCCGAAGCATTAAAATCGCCTTCATGGCCGTCCTTACATCGACGTGATATCGCCGGCGATAAATTTTTACGGATACACACGCGGCAAACGAGATTCATCTCGGCGCTGGATCCAATAAAAATGCCCACCAGCTGAACCGAGGTTTTACGCGGGCTTGAACGGAAATTTGCTGCACGCTTGCTTAGCCGTGGTTGTCGAAAAAATCTTGATTAACTCCCCATCGGCGGAATAAAGTACCAGATGTTCGTGAGTTGTGCAGTGAGGTCGAGTTTGGTCTGATGCTCGAGTGGAAAGAGCGGATACAGTGGAATTGATGTAACCGTTAACCTGTCAACTCAACCATTCCTCGATTAGAAGCGACCACAGTGTCTTTGAAAATAGTTAAAGGAGAATTAAGTAGGGGAGACCGGGGCTGGGTGTCTCAAGAGGTAGGTTGTCTAATTGTTAATAACTTTGCACCGACATAAGTTGAAATTTTTTTAAGTTTATTAATAAAATATCATATTTAAAATATAATATTTTATAATGAAACAACTCTTGCGACGTTCTGTTATTTTATTATCACTGAGATAAGTTACTAATAATATTTTCTTAACTCATTGTACCTACAGTCAACCAACCCCGATCATGGGGCTGGTTGACCAGCATGAAAGGTGTTAGGAAAACATTAAAATACCTTAATTGTTGTCGCATTGAGTGAACTTTAATAATTTAATTAGATAGCCAAATGTATGCCCAATCAAAAATACTAAACGGTTTAATGATATTTCGTCCACATAATTTATGAAAAATCAAAAACTGAAAACTGGCCTACCAGCCTCTGTCTCCCCTAGTTTTGTTTGCAGTTAATGCAACGGACGGCATAATGCACTGCTGATTCTTGATTGACCTGAGAAGAACACCTTTAACCATTTTCGCACTGAACTTCGATACACCCCAGAATGCAATTGGCGGTCGTCAGTTCTGCAAACAGGTGGCGTGATTTCGACGCGTTTCGGCGCAACGTGCTTCCGGTGAAAACGCCGGCACAACCCAGAACAAGGTTTTCAAAGTGAAAGCTGAAACGAGTGGTCCGGCGCGCAAACGCCACGATGCCGTGACTGCCTTTCATTATAAATGCGCAGCGAGATGAAGTGGCAAAAGGGCGTTGTTAAGGCCACGGGGTGATAATTCTGGAAAGCGGGGGGCTGGTTCGCGGCCCGGGGTCGAATCGACTGTTGCGTAATCGCCGGAAACACGTTCCGTGGCGTGCGATTTCGCAGCTTTTTTAAATCAACGAGAAACGCTTCAGCACGGGAATTACGGGGGGGCTAAAGTGCGTCATTAGCGGGGCCAGAAATTCGCGAGAACTTCTCGACAATTGCCAGTTGCGCGTTACATCGCGTGAGGAACGATGATGATCGCGCGTGCATATGGCAAATAGGAGATTCGCGGAACACTCGGCAGCGTGAAGAACAGGGGGATGATAACGATAAAAGGAAAATCAATCGACGATCATTGCAATCTCCCATCGTGTGCAGTTCACGAATATCAGAGTGAAAAACTAACTAGGAATATTAGAACTCGCGAACTTTTTCAGTCTCGAACTTTATTCGTGATATGATACAAACCAGATGATTATCACGTAGCGAGATATTTTGTTTAAATCTGGAGAAAATGTTAAGGAGCACGTGCCAGCGATAAGCTCATTAACAGCAGTCATCATCTTTTCAACTCATTTCCAACCGTTTTTAAAACCCATATTTCTAATTAATGTTTATCAGAAACTACTCAAATCCCAGCTGGTTCCTGACCGTTTTCTTCCACCCTCACGAAGGAGTGACAGTCACAACCTTTTTAGAAATTATCACCATCTACTCGTCCCTTCCACTTCAGGGATGAAGAGGGTACTAGATTTATTGCCGTATCTTTTTTACTTAATGAAGTTTTCCCGATTTTGAGGTAAAACCTTTTTCAGACTCAAATCAGGGCGCTTCATCTTCTCCAAAAGCTGCCATTTTAACATTTTTTATTTTTCTTAATGCATCTACTACCACCGATAGCCACATTCATATAGATTAAGAATTTCTTTTCCTTTTTGTGTTGCAGATAACACTTACACACTGACCAATGAATGACATTCTTATCAGATAATAAGAAATGACAGAAATAGAGATGCAACCAATAGTACTGAAGAACATCCTCTCTTCGCTCTCATTCTATATCTTCTATTTCCGAAGAGCTGTTTCGGCCCTCAGAATTGAATAAAAAAGTACCTACATATCTCGCAAATATCACTAATCAGTAAAACATATCTGATAAACAAAGCAATTGACTCGAGACACTTGGATATCTCCCATCAGAAGCACTTCTTTTGTCGGTGTGCCGCAGACCGAGGGGAAAAAAGTGTGAACACTAGGTGTGAAAAAAAGGAAGGCATAAGAAGTCTTACATATGTACGTGCAAAAAGGACAAGCGGAATTGTGCGCGCATGCAACAAGGACAAAGCTATCCACGCGGATTAGAAGATCGGCTGTCAGTCGAGACGAGCAGGGTTTCCTCAGTGACCAATAGACGCGAAGGCACAAGAGTGATAATACCTAATGCCAGAAGGAAGACAGACTAATTGTAAGCCTTAAGATGCATGGAAACAAGCGGACAAAGTCGTAGACGACTGCGGGACAGACTAACGAAGCCTTGCGCGAGTGCGAAAAGGAGAAACGAAGTTGTCCACGCGGAGTTGACGAACGGATGTCAATCGAGGCGACCGCGTTCCTTCCGAGTGGCCAATAGGAGCGAGAGCAGGAAAGTGAGAGAACTAGTGTCGGAAAGAAGACGGACTGAGGTTTAAAACGCAGGGAACAAGGACCAACGCAGTCGTGGATGCCTGCGGGACAGACTATGGAAGAGTTGCGCGTGTGCAAGAAGGACGAGAGGAATTGTTTACGCTAGGCGAAAAAGAAGAGGACCGAGCTCAGGCGCTATGTTTTTCTACAATTGTTCGATGAGCAGGGGGCAAAAAAGTGTGAACGAGATGTAAAAAAATGACGGAAGATAACGAAGTTCTAAGCGAGCTTAAGAAAACAAGGGGAGTAGAGGATCGGGTTACGGCGGCTCTCTTTGTCGTCGGCCCATGAAAGGCTGAAAAAGGTATGAACTAGATCGAAAAAAGGTGTGAACAAGTAACTTCAGAAAAAAGGGGGAACGTGGTCGTGAATGAGTGTAAAGGGGCGATACCACGGCGCGCGGCTCGGCGAGGCTTGTAGGCTCGTCAAATCTGTTTAGCGAGCGCGAGTCGGCAAGCCATGAGCGTTTCCGCGACGCGGCTAGCCCCAGCTGATCATTCTCATGGCGCGTGGCTCGGCAAGTACTCCGCCGCGCCGTGGGGATCGCACTTTTAGAAGGTCGTAGAGGAGTGCAAGAAGGATGAACGATGATGTATGCTTTAAACGAAAGCGATTGTACGCGAGTCTAAAGGCGAATTTACACAGTTCAATTTGGTGGAACAATACGGTTCATTTAAGTGGTCATTCTGATTAGACGGGTTGAAAAAATCGATTTTTATTTTTAAACATTTTTTAAACACATATCCTTAAGAATGTACTGTTAAATTTTCATGGAAAAAATCCGGTTATTTTAGTTTTTACAGAGGCATTTTATAGGGAGCACAGAGGCTCGGCCTCCATAGATGAAAACTTTGAACGCGTTTTTCTCGAAACGTCATTTTTTCACAATGTTTTATTAATTTGACTGCTTATTCTGCACACCTATGACTCTCGCAGGGACTACAACCAAGTATTTTCATTGAGTCTAACACACTTTTAACATCGAAAATAGCAAAAGAAATGTTGGAATGTGTACAACGATAGACTGTTCCTAGAGTTAGAGTGTCAGGGACTTTAAGGACCCGGTAATTTATGAGTTTCCTTTCTTTCGCTACAGGAGACCCAAAAGAGGGGAAAACGGTCTTCTCGACCCCTGCGCTTCTCAGTCCGGGAAAACCCTCTGAACGGATAACTTGTATCGCGCTAAAGACAGTATTCTTTCTATTACTTTTAGTTTAAGTTTTATACAGTTCTTATTATTATTATTATACTGACGTTCGACTGTGTAACTTTTATTTTCTTGAATAAATAAACATTATATTCTAACAGACATCCGCAGCCCTTTAATCCGAGATAAATAAGACTTATCCCTCTGTTCCCAACAATGATCGCGTTAACGAGTAACTTGTTCCGCATGTGCCTCCAAACTGACCCCTCTGGATTAAGCCCTTCACTAACTCAAACGTAACACAAAGCTGGCTATCTAACGCCCATAGAACTTCTGTTCCCGAATTCGCGATTGAATCGGGCGTATTGAAGAGTCGCGTGCCCGTCAGCCAGATCCGAGCCGAGGCTGAACAGCCCAGCACACGGGGTCGTGAGGATATTCGCGATGCGTGGCACGCAAACTCGATTCCGACATCGACGCGAGCATGCAGCACGTATGCCTGACCTAGGCAGGAACACGGCGGAACCGTTAACCGCGCGGCGCCGTGAACTTTTGCCGCGAGTAACGTGAGTGCAATCTAATTTCAAGCGAGGAGCGAGGAGCCGTTCACCGGTTGCATGCACGACACAACCGCCGCGCGTTACATCCACCAACCTATTTCGGAATATTTCGCCCGTCGAACGTACCGCAATTTCCCTCCGCCGTGGCGCGCATTGATATCGACAAAACGCAATTTCCACACGCGTAACATAATTGTTTACACGCGTCCCAAACACGGGGACACGGCGGGGAATGACGAGGCCGCGGTGCGTTGTTTCTCCGTGGCGGAGTTTCAAGATTCTGAGTGGGAACGTGTTCGATGGTTGGTGACAGTTTCATAAGAAGTGGGTGCAGGGATTTTGAAGAAGCAGATTTTGTGTACTGGTGGTGGAAAAGATGTAACGAACTGCTGGAGGGTCTGAATAAGCGGGTAAAGGGGTGTTTGTGAGGGCAAAAGAAAACGCCTAGGTAGAGAAGCTCTGAGATATGAAATACAGTGGCTCGCACCACTATACGTACACTCTTTGAAATCGCATAACATTTTTAAAATTAGTCCAAACGACTTGAGTTTTTTTAGAAGCTAGAAGCATTAGTTTACTAGGCGACGTGCTACGTCGTTCTGAAAAAAATTACAATTGAACGGAATAGCGAAGAAATTAATGAAGCTCGTTTTCTCAACTTTTTATCTGAGCCTGTAATGAAGATTTTACAAATCACGTTTGTAGATTTAGGTAAGTTGTATACATGCTGAAAATTCCATCTAAATCGGTTAACGTTGTTGTGAACTAGAAGCGTTTAGAGATCGCAGAATAAGGTCGAAAATCGGGGAAATTCTCGAAATCAGCAATTTTCGACTGATTTCAGACCTAACTTATACCTTCACTATTTTCTTCGCTATTCCAATTTTTTCAGAACGACGTAGCACGTCACCTAAGTAGTAAACTAATGCTTCTAGCTTCTCAAAAAAACTCAAATCGTTTGGACCAATTTTTAAAGTGTTATGCGATTTTAAAGAGTATACGAATACTGGTGTGAGCCACTGTTGAAAGATCGCTTGCCCAAGAGCCCACTACAGATACTTCTTTAATGTGTAATTCCAGAGGAATGTAGGTACGTAAGTCTGAAAGACAGCATTTGCGGAGCTACATATTTTTATACAATATTGTCAGAACGTAACACATCGTAGGAAACTAAATTAAAAGGAAAATAACAACGGAAATAGTACTAAATAGTCGATACAAGCTTGAAGCTATTGAGCAGCCAAAGTCACAATGTGTTACACAAATTGTAGCTACACTGGAAAAGTACATAAACGGATTTGGAACTATCAACACGGGGAAACGATTGAGCGAGTTTCGCGGTTCGAGCCGCGCTTTTAACAATTTTTATTTCTGACTGAAAATAAACACACCTCGAGCAAGGTGAAAAGGCAAATTGATTCGTTCGACTGAACAGGGGGATACCTATTTGCGCAGGCATGCGTTCGCTGTCGATACCCTTTGCCTGCAATAAAAACATTAACGCGAATTAACGAGCCGACCGTGGAAAGTACGTGTGAATTCGGCAGATGGACTCTGTGCAGTTTATGGGTCTCTCGTGTAAATATAAACGCGCCGTTTGCCAGGCAGACCTCCTATTCCTACTTCGCGCAAAAAGAAAATTATCTCCCGCGAAGAACAAATAAATAATTCATGCTTGTATTCCTACAAAAATCAAGAATAATTTATGGAGGTGGTTCAAGAAGATCGAGAGAAACTAACTTCACTAACAAGGAGAGTATTTTAGGTTGTTCGCCTCCGATCATTTTGATTTTTGGATATGTTATAGAGGACCGAAAAATAAGAAATACGTGTTTTTTTATTTTTCCCTGTTTTCATATCTGGGGGGTGAAAACTGCGTTCAAAGTTAGGGCTGAAAAATCATTTTTGTGGAATATCTCGAGAACTATTAGAGATAGGGGAATAGTGTTAATCGATTAATTTTGTTGTAACTACAGTACAAACATGACGCTTAAAATAATAAGAAAAACACGAAATGAGCAGAAACGGGGACATCGGCAGAAATTGGGACATTCACCTTACAATCTCTGTAGCAATAATCCAGTCCAGTTTGACTTTTATTTTAAAAGAATGAGGAGGACGAATAAATTTATCAACGTCATTTGCGTTCTATATGCAAGATTTATGAATAGAAAAGCAGTGTAAAATAAATGTTCCATTGACGTGTCGTAAAAATTGACTGTTTCTGAAATTTCTGTTAACAGAAATCTTACTTTCTTCCCCATTTCAAAAATATCAATTACTCCAACTCCCACCTTAAATAACTTTCAACGATAACACCACAAAGACCCCCGCATAATACCAACTGAACTAACAAACGAGACACTTCTGTGACTCATGACGTAACGTTTCACCTACATTCCCATTGCAAAAAGAATGCTAGTTTAACGAAACAAAACGTGCAAATACTTTCGAAATACCAATCGCGATCCGCGAAGTGGATCCCAGCAGTTCCCCGCGCGAACTTCGTGAAACAAAAAACTAGCCCAAATCTATTTCACTTGCGAATACCGTTTGACTAGGAAAGAAAGAGAGAAGAGCAGAACCCCGCTGTATGTATGCCGATTTCCTGTATCGTCCATTTTCGATTTCAACGCGATACAATCCCTCAATCTCCATTTTCAATTACTTTCGCCAATAACTTGCCAGCAATGGGCTATCGATCAGCGGCTGGGCTCCGCGTTAAAACGCAACGAAACCGTTCGCTCCGAATTGGGGGCGCACGCGATTAGAATACGCGCATGATTAGCGTCATAAAGTTTTCACGGCCCTCCCCCGTTTAATTCCAGAGAGGGGGGAGGGGCGGAAACGGACCAGGCGAAATGGGAATCGGAATCGATGCATCCACGCCGATGAATTCGATTCCGCAGTTTACATGTAACCGATTAAACTACACCGAGCGCCGACTCATCTGTTCTGAAAGCCGGATATGTCTCTTCGGCGGATTCCGCTGCTGTTGCAGCGGAACGCAGCAATGGGAAATGGCATGATTTCGGGACTGCAGCTGCAGTCGCAGCCTTCCACAATGGCCGGCAAACGAATCGGTCTTACCGAACGCATCGCTCGCCAGTGAAAATTCTCGGTTACCTTTCCCTCTTTCACGTTTTCCGGGTCGTCGCGCCCCACGTGGCTCTAACAGTGCTCGATATTGTACGAGCAACATTGAGAGTCTGACAGGGTCGTTACCGTGTATCGCTGGCGTCAATGTCAATTTAAATAAATTGTGTGATCAGTATTCAACTATTAGTCAAATGCAAATTTTACACTGATCATCCTGTAATAGTTAAGGAATTTTTATTTCGAAGAAAATCTTCGTCTTATTGAGGTTTTCGAGTTATCGCGGTTCGAGTTACCGAAGTTCGACTGTAATTTTATTTTCAGATGCATGCAGCTTCTGCTCGCAGAAAGTTTGTAGAATAAATGGGAATATAAAGTGACTTGTTTCCAGTGGGTTACCTTTTAATCGCTTTGTACACAGGCAGACCTGGTCTCCTTATCTCGATTTCTTGAAATTCGCATTTTATACTGATAAGACGATAACCTTCAGGGAAAGGATTCTCGACTTTGTACCGTTCCAAGCTATCGCGTAATTTATCTAGTACTCGTTATCTGGTCTCCGTGGCCCTCAAATACCGCGTTCCCGTGTCTTTCATATGGAAGTTTCTTTAGAGAAAGGACGTTAAGAAAGCTGTTAAAAAAGTTCCCCGCTGAACGGCCGTGAAGTTTAGCCTTTTTTGACTCCGCTAAAATTTTTAATCCCCCTAAAAGGGCCCCGGTGCAGGGCATGCAGCTCTCGGGCAAACTTCTGTACGCGAGAAGTTTAATCCGCTGAAAAGTAAAATGAAAACAGCTCGATATCATAAAAGCGCCGAAGAAAGTTACGCGCACAGAAATATTTTACATCCTTACTTTCCTGCTGCGATGAGCTAAAGCATTTATACAGGGACCTCTATGCGCCGTGAACAACATTGAATTTATATTCTGAATTGCTGCCGTTTAGATACTGAAGCGTAAACGAACAGCATTGGATGCCACCGAATTCAGCTGTACCTACAGCAATTCCTCTGTTTGCAAAAAGATGGTCGATCGATGGCGAAACGTAGTGTCAATTGTTAACGGCATGCCACGAGAATTCCTGAGCGATTACGAACGCACTTGCATACAACCGCCTGCATATTACCACGTGCACCACAATCCAGCAAGCGATGAACAAGCGACCGCAATCAGAGATAGAAGTAACAAAGCTAAACGCGACCGTGGATTCGCATTAGTGAATATAGAGCCGATTAAATTTAATTGCAAAGGGAGAAGATGCCGATGGGATTCAATAGAATATTTGCTTCGTCGTGGTTTACTTAGGTAAAGTGAATTTAAATAAATGCAACACAGGCGTATTATATTTATTAAAGAAAAGACTTGTGAACGATTCAGTTAGAGCGATCTTGGAATTCTTTAGGTAGGACGATCTTGGACACCTATATTTTGCTAATTACATAGCAGCGTGAAATATATTGAGGTAATTCAAGGAAATGCGTACGGAGTGTTTATCGCAGTGATGACTTGTTAGAATACAAATTAGAAGCTACAATTTATCAGTTGTAAATCTGGAATAAGTAATACCTACATACGACCTTTTTTTACATATCAATCGCCAATAAATAACAAGTTATCGCTACCGTTGCGATGGATATATCGATGGTTTAGTGCACAAATATTGTATGTCGACTTTTAGTGTTTTCGAGAAAATCAGGTTTAAAAATGCAATGGTACGTAAGGTTCCGGGACATACAATAAATAAAAATATTATTTTCGACAAATTTATGAAACAAATATAAATGTGATTTTTATACAGCATGAAGAAACTGTCAAGAACTATTTGTTTCATATAAAAACTCAAATTTCACCAAAAGTAGACATACAATATTTATAAGCCATCGATATGTTAATTTAAATCTAGAAAATCTGGCAAATTAGAATATGTCTTTTCCGATATACAGACTCGAATTTAAATTACCAGTTAAGTTACCTATTTAGTTATGTTTCAACAGTTAAATTACCTTGAGTTATTGTTTATTGGGACTTTTACGTCCCTGTTACCGTTTATCATTCCATGAGAAAATTATTCCGATGCTAACAGAAGTACAGTCACGTGTTTAATTAAATAAAACGTGCACTTCGTCTACTGTCTTGATCGAGTATTATCTTCACCCCCGAGAATAACAGTGCTGCAAGTCAGCAATACGTAGTGCCTTCCATTGAGAAATGAAAACTTGAAGGATGCCACTTGATCAAAGAACAAGAGGAGTCAATTTTCCAAATTACTTGCCTGACACCACTCTCATTTCTAGAAACTCACTCAACCCCACTATCCGTTATCCAATCATCATTCCAAACTATCATAGAAGGGCTAACCCTCCATAACGCCGTGCAACTTTACGGTAACATATATTACGTGTTTTACATTACAGGTGCTAATGCACAAAACTTTCATATTCAACTATTGTATCAAAAGAATCACAAACCTTTATACTTTAACAAGATGTTTATATAATGAAACTGAAATGCACCTGTCAATTTACATGCAATCTTTAATATCTATTGTCTAATATTGTAAAAAATTCAATTACCTTAATAATAAAATAACAAATATTGGCGTTTCGATTGCACGAAAAAGACATCGCATGATGTATACTGTATAGAATTGCATGATAGCTTTAAATCGCGGGAAAAAAACACCCTTCCCGTTCCCCCTATCGCACACCGATTGAATTTGATGAATTGGAAGCGCGCCAGGAATTTGGGCAAGTGAATAAAAATGTTCGTACGTGGGGTGCGCGAAAAACATCACTGCTGTATGACTGATCCAAGCACACGGATCGTTGGCATTCCGTGATACGAGACATATTAAAAATTGACGGGAGACCGAACCAGATTTATCCTGGAACGGACCAAAGCATTTAATAGTCTGATAAACAGATAATGGCGCACCGAACCATCTGCAAACCTCGAAAACGAGTTCACGGTCGAAAAGTCGATTAATTCGCCTGGTGAATAGAGATATCGTAGGTCGACATCACCGTCAAAATGTTCCTCGCTAAAAGGGATTCAATTCTACCAATAAAATATATGTACGTACATTAACGAGGATTTGCCCGGCGAACCAAATATTTCAATCGCACCTATCAGTCTGCGCGGAAGGAATAAATGAATCTTCTATTGGGGAAATTGAAAATTTGTTTCATTGTTTCCACGTGAGTTTAATAATAATCCAACCATCGTGTTAAACTGTAATATTGAATGGTTTTTTTTAATGAAGAATGCAATGAAATATATTAGTGATTCTATGGAATTAATGAAAATTTGATAATTTAGAGTGGACATACCTATTATGTAATAATATTTTAATAGAATTTAATTGTATTTTTTCAAGTGTGCCTATTGATGAAGGATGAGCTCATTTGTTTTACGTGATATAATTGAAAACAGAGGTACGCGATCGTATATTTTCACACAAGGAATGAATTACTCATACTGTTTTTATTATATTTTAAATTTCGTAATTGCCATGGAGCCGACAACTGCGGATTTCATCGCCAGCACGCTTTTACAGAGAGCTTAATCCCCCATCCTTCCGAGTTTAATCCATTCTATCCATTTAGTTGACCACGTAGAACTACTTTATAGTTCGATGAACAGATAATAGTTCATCGAACCATTCACGAAGCCCAAAAAAGCTTAGAAGTCGTTGGTGGATGTTCGATGGCCATGTATCAAAGTTATATCACACCGAACATTCATTGCGAATATCGCCAGTACTAATAGCAAGACACCATAAGCAGTCCAATCATATGTTCGAAAACTCAGATATGTGGAAAAAAATATTTTCTGCAGAATCTAAAGCAAAAAGGAGACACGTTGAATAGTCACAATGAATAAAGTCGCTAGGGTTGCATACGCATTTCTATTCACGTTCACCGATAATTATTAAAGTCTACGATAGTGTTCGGCATTAACTAAATAACAAATTATTTACGTTTTATTCAGATTTTTATTTGAGCAATGAAGTTCATTTTTTATTCGTCGAGGGTTTAAACTTCAGCGTCGAATAAATTTTTCAACTTTAACTTTAACTTTTAATAAAAAAAATTAGCTTTATTTGTCGAATGATGTCAACTCGGGTCAACTTTATTCGATACATGACGCGTAATGTTTTTAACTTTTATTCGTTATTTGAAATTTTATTTAAATGAAAATTGTGTCCATCTCTGGTCTACGATACTGTGTACTAATACCCAGATAGCTTCGTTTGCTTCTTCATATTCAGGCACAAAAAAATGGAAAAAGAACTGATGAATACCTATGTACCGATTATACGAGTGAATTTTGCGTTGCGAGAAATTTATTTTTCTGCTTTAACGGAAAGTGTATCATTCATCCGTGAATATTTTTTGGTAATTCACTTTCATTCTCACTAACAATAAGCGCAAATCGAAATCAGATCAAAGTTCGTTTCACGTTGATTTACTCGCATACACCGTTGTCCAAGTACGGGAAACGCCATTAATCGGAATATCCATGAATGTGCATACTGTATTCTCATTTATACGCAAATGCAACCAGTCCAACTGCGGAATAGGCAACTGTTGAAATTTAGTCGGAAAATGGAGATCAAAACCACGCTCGAGACACCCACACTTGAGAGCCTCGTGGTAACGAGGAAACTTTGAAAATAAGGATTATCGCAAAAATAGAAAACTACGTGCAAGGTATTTAATATATCGAGGGGAAGTTGTAAGAATTTGAAAACGTTTTCTTGGAAAGCCGTCCGTGCAAATACTTTTTACTGCAAATTTTCTCGCGGTTTGCAATTGCATCGTTATCATTAATATCGAGGAGAAGTTATTTTAATTCACTAAAATAATTCACCATGTTCTTTGCTACATATATCGTGTGCGATAATAATAATTACGAAATATTTCGCGATTTCTAAACTTCAAAATTGATATCTCCAATTTTTCTAATACATTCGTACGGATTCTAAATATTCTAATTTCAATTTTCGAATATTCCGATTCCAGTTTTCTAATAGTATTCTAATTTTACATAATCTGAATTTCCTAATATTCTGATTTTACATATTCAGAATATTCTAATTTCAATTTTGGGATATTCTCATTTTATATATTCCGAGTATTCTAATTTCAGTTCTCTAATATTCTGATTTTACATATTCCGGCTATTCTAATTTCAGTTCTCTAAAATTCTAATATTAGAGCGTGTTCTAAGTTGGGCTGCTAAATTGCAATTGCTTCTATCTTGAAAGCAGCCTTTCAAAATGCAAGATTCCTATTTCCTACTTCATGCATAAAATCTTTAGCAGTTAAAATGAGTGTTCATTAGCCAAGCAGTGTCTCCCTAATTAAGACTGAAAACTCGAGGGTCTCCTCATTTTATAACAAGCCTACCTACTCTACTGTCCCTCTGATTAAACATCGTTGATGTTACTACTGCTTCCGTATATTATTTACAAACAGTACGATTACCGAAGGAGAACAGTTATTTTTATCAAAAGGGGTATTTAGTGTAGAACACGAATCGAAAAGATACAAGCCACTGCCACAGTGATTTCTAAACGACTCACAGATTTTTGGAGCATACCCACTACAATTGATAGTCTAAATGCAATTCCCGAAACGAGAGATTTACATCTAATGGCACACAGTCACTTGACTTTTCCTAACTTGAGATACGAAAATTTCTCGACCCTTACACTCCTCCACGAGAAAAACAGCGAAATTTCCCAGATCCAAGCCCACTTTTTGATGCCCTCGTTCCTCATTAAGCCAAGGTGCAGCTGTTGTACTTACAGAATGCTCCCAGTTAAGCTTTTTACAGTTTCAGCACTGGTGAGACAGCTTAGGTACCCTGAGAGTGCCAGTTCCCGTCATGGATGCATTGCTTTCGAGGAATAATCACCCATGGAACGGTCAATTAAACCTGCACGTGAATACAACCTACTACGCGAAACTGGTTCACGATAAAAGTGAGCATCACTAGAATGCAACGATTAAATGCAGACCTCGTGTCAGTTCGCGTACGGGTGTGAAATAAATGGGAAAAGTTGAAGCCGAGTGTATATTACGACCAAAAATAAAGCACCAAAAACGACCAAGAAAATTTCACTCCACAGGTTTCGAATAACACTCAAATACCATCGAGGAACGGTTAATTATACTTGTACTTATTCAGTATTTGGTACCAACGCATAAGTTCTAAATATTCTTCATTCGCGAATTAAACAGTATGAAGCAAATCAGTCGGAAATCCTTCTAGCCCTCACAATATCAAATTTGACAATGTACCTCCGGTGTTAAAGAACGGGTCGAGAGCTTATAGATAATATATGTTAAGACATATATTATCTATAAGCTCTACACCCGTTCTTTAACACTCTCGAAGTTCCCTTCGCAACTTAACACGTTGAACTCGGGCCATTTCCAGAGATGGGCAAAAAATTATTTGAAATAAAACTTTTGTACACAAATTTTTATTTCAAATAATTTTTTTAAATAAAACTTTTGCACGCAATTTTTTATTTCAAATAATTTTTTGCCCATCTCTGGAAATGGCCCGAGTTCAACGTGTTAAGGTGCGAAGGGAACCTCGAGGGTGTTAAAGAACTTTGAGAAACGGCCAAAGTGATGGGCAAAAAATTATTTGAAATAAAAATTTGTGTAGAAAGGTTTTATTTCGAATAATTTTTTGCCCATCTCTGGCCATTTCTCAAAGTTACACCTGTGGACCTCATTTTCGTCCAGCGTGTTTCCATGATTTATTTTATTTGTCCTAAAAAATGCTGCAGGGTTTAACAAAAGTATAGGGTATAGAATTTTTCTAATAAAAAAAAATGGTATACCTATTTTTACCCCAGACCTAACCCAATTCTTGGGAAGAGGATGTAATCGTATACCCCTCTAAATGTACAGGATTGGAAAGCAAGACTCACCTCTTTCACCTTGTCCCTGCGCTCCCTGGCGACGGGGTCCTTGTCCTCTCCACCGACCGTCAAAGGAAGTTTATCCGCCGGCGCGGGTGGCACCGTCTCCACGACATCGTCCTTCCGGTGGACGATGGAGGACGAACTACTCGCACGCACACGCGTATCACCACTCACTTCCGGCTTTTCCAGTGTCTTCTGCTGCTGGTACTCCTCGTCGATCTTCGCCTGAAATTCGCGCCCAGGTCGTATCGCGGCTCGAGATTGTCGGACGGCGATTTTCATGCACTGATGGAACTCGGATCTCATCGCCAGTTCGTTGGCATTTACGATTAACGAACGAGACAGAAAGATAATTCACCCTTTGCAATCGATTCACTTGCTGTCTGCCTGGCTCGAGGTCTCAAATATATCATGGGAGATGCAGAAATTAGGGCACTGTAGAGATTGTTACGTTGATATTCAAAGGTGCGCGGAAAGCTTTGGTTTTCTTTAACGAAACTGTAATTCGGCTTTAGAGAAATCGCTGAATAGGGTATCGAAGAAAAAGGAGAAAATTTGAGTGATGTATTCTGTCAGAATAAAGTGGAAAAATGAAAGGGTCTTTCATGCGATGAAGATTAAAAAGAATTACCTACTCCAATGTCTCGAATGCATTCATAAAAACTCCTTATAATAGAGAGTTAGCGAAACGCTCTGTATATTTGAATTTAATATACATAAAGCACTATGCTCCCGCTATACAGTAATAAAATTCAACTTTTCCCAGAGCCCTTGCGTTTCTTCTCTTTCTAACGCATGTATACACATACGAAGCACGAGCGTCTAATAAGTCCTACGAGTCATCCACTCGGCGATCACTTAAGGATACCGATTGCAAAGGGGTGAAATCCACGAGGAGATCATCAGACAAATAACGCAAGAAGAAATGGGTATCTGATTTCGCGTGCTGCTAAGTTCTCCACTAAATTATCAAGAATACCCAACGTAACCGGACACTCCAGCGTTTTGCTAGGTGAAATGATAAAACTGCTCCTTTTGGAGCTGAATTAATAATATGAACTACGATTCAAGGTTCGGGATGCTTGAGCTGGAGAGGTCAGTAATTAGCGACACAATCTCTTCAGAGCATGAACATTCCCATTTATTCAACAAACGATTCCATTCATTTCGAGACATTCCCACGCTTACAATACAATCTTTTCAATTATGCACGCCCCCCCCCCACCCCTCGTTCAGATACCCATTTGCTATTCTATTTCTCTTCAGCCTCCGTTTACGCTCGTTTCATACAAAATTCTCGCCGCGCTTAGGGGTGCCCGACGAGGTGGCCCCGACTACGCTGTGAAAATCAAATTTCCTCGTCTAGCTCGGGGAGCTCAGACCAGCGCGTCTCTCTGAATACCACCATCCGAATGCAATCTCGGCTGGACGTAAACCCGCTTCTTTCGCTCCGGCCGCGGCCGAAGAAAGCCGCGATTACCCTCGACCACCTAGCCGCTTTAGAAGCCGTGATTTCGCGAAAGAAAAGCGAATTGTCGCTTCCACCACCTCTTTAATTTCGTTTGCGCCCCGATTAAACGCTCTCGCGCCCTACGGTGCCAACGTCGTGCGCCTGACGCGGAAACTTATTTCTGCAAGCCACGCTGAAGCCACTGGGTAGGATCGTTCGCGAGGAATGGGCAGGGTGAAATTCGTATTTCACAGCGAAAAATCGCATTCCCTGCTGACTCGTTACTTATCTGTGCTGGGACTTTTGTTTGCAAGAGCTATTTTAATTTCGAATCCGGTATGTAAGGAAGGATTTCACTTTTATCGTTAATCGTTATTTGCATTACCCATGCAATTAATTCGCGAGATTCAACTGAAATGCAGCTTTCGCCAGATAAATTCTAGGTAACTATGTACACTTTTTTTTCGCTGTAATTGGAAAGGAAGCGTACATTTACTGGATAAGCGTGGAATTCTAATAAATCGCTTATGTATTTAGTACGTTGTGGTGGGAAGAGATTTAATCTCTAGTTGCGGCTCATTTTTCTTTCCTTTATAGAATTTATTTTAATAAGGTGTACTGATTCTTGTTAATCTTCTACTTTCACTCTTTAGTGAGTATTTGCTGTAGCTTTACTTCCATTAAGGAATTATAGCCGCCAGCTATTACTGATGGAGATTTTATTCCTAGTTGCTATCTTAATGTTTTCTCGCGAAAATATTTCTCCCCAATTATGTTTGCCTATTTGATAGAAGTAGTTTTGTCCGCTGTAACTGCAGTCACGAATAACGAGACAATTATGTACTTATCTTAACTGACATTTCTGTTCATAATAGCTATTTATGCGATTGATCCAGCAATAACTATCGTCTACCTAGATAGTCACTGGTTAACGTCTCTTTTTCTTAATAAGTTTGTCTTTAATTGAATTTTGCTATCAACGAAATTAGCGACAGATAGATTTCTTCGAAAAAAAAGTGACACGGTGCAATCGGCCATTTCAGACGATATCAGAAGTTGATATCGCGATCGATAAAGGCGCCGATTTTTACTGAGTATCTAGTTACAGTCGGACTACTTATCTAACACGCCTTACTTAATATTTGCTCATGCGAAATACTACAGTGTCGTAGGAATCTCGATTCCACTATTAAGTCAAACAGTTCTCTACTCGTTACGTCCCTGCTTAATTTATTAAAATTGTATGTAACTTCGTGGAATCTGAAAACGACACGACCATTCGCGTGGCAAAATTTAAAGGTCGAAGAGAATGTCGCATATAACGACGATCATTATGCAAAATTGATGCCATCAGAAGAATTCCACGAAGTATTGGCACACAAAGAATCACTCTTGAAACAGAAATTGGCTGCCTAATAACAGAAAAGCTAATCAAACTTAATAGCTGCTAGTCGACGAGTAAAACTGCTCCGCCAATTGTCTAAGATATTTAGAAACATTCACCCATCATTAATTCAGTTCGATACCAATTTCAAAATTTTTCAAAGAATAACACACTATGCTAATCACCTAAAGATACTACCACAACGTACTGACGAAGTCGCTAATTGCCTGACAGATATTAATACGAGGATTCTCAATATATTATTGCCGCAAACTAATTATTATTCTCACTAGTTTGATTCCTAGTAAACTAAATAAGTACGTCCACCAAAAAACGATCTAAACGCTGATGTTACGTGCCGTTATGGGTCTTTAAAGTCGTCGTTGGATGCCCGAGATTTAATTCGAATCATTCGTGCCGCTGTATCGCGGTCGATTATTGTACATGCGGGATCGCTCGAGGGGTCCGCATTACGCAAACTGTATTTCGCAATCGGTCCGTATTAAATGGTAACGACAATACTTGGACCACGAACCAATCGGAACTTCATATTCGTAACACTTTCAATCGACAGTTGGATTGAACATGAAATCTGAACGTCGATTTCGCAATTCACAGGCATTGCCAATAAAATGATATTTATTATATGTATAAAAAACTACAATCTCCTTGATAACATACTACCTTGATGCATGTAACATCCCCAACCCCAGATGAATGGGATTTGCAATTATTTCATTTACTTCATGCGTGCCCAGCGGGTAGTGAGATCATTAAGGCCCATTTGGCAAACTAATCGTGCTGTATTTTCTTATTGGTCACAGGTTTATTACTTATGATTATGAAGATCAGCGCGCAGTGCCTTGTAAGCGGATTACAAGTGTTATTGAGTAAATGGTAACCATTGAAAGGAAACAAGAAATTTGGCACAGTATCTGGTAATTAGCAGAAGTAATAAATAGGTGAAAAACGTGAGAGACACTTGTAGCCATTTATAATTAAATACTGTAACGCGTGCAATAATTAGTACGCAATATTACCTGTCTGTACTGTGAATAATACAAAATTTAATGTAACAGCTTATTCTGGGATATGAACGGAATTACACAATGAGGCTAAATTAATTCTGTATACGTTGCTCGATTGATTGTCAAACTTAATTAAATAACGAAACAGTTCCGACAGATCCAGTTTCCAGCAAAAACTTCTAAATTAATTTTCACCAAACTTCCAACGAATCTGAATTCCCAAACGCGCCCGATCGCAAAATGAGACTCCTGAAGCCATTTAATTTCAAGCTAAAATCATTGGAATTCTTTTCATCTTTGTGATAGAATTGCCCAGAAAATTCTGCAAGGCTTCTAATGAATTCATCGTACATTTCAGTTTCGTACAGATGGGAATGCCCTGAAAAATGGTAAACGCTGGACAGTGCCTATCGCGATTTCCAGTTAAAAAACAATCACTGTTAATGACAGCCGTTCGGCGAACGTTAATATTTATTCTTTAAAAAGCTCCAACTGTACGGCACGGCTTAAAATGCAGATCTATCCGAGCTTGCAGCTATCGTTCTCGATAACGATGTAAACTAAGTTTGCGCTGGGACGCATTTTGCAACGCCAAACATTTGCCAACGCATGCCTGTGAAGCGACTAAATGTAAATCACCGATAAATTCTATTATTTCACGGTGACAAAGGGGCGCGAACGTGGAATAAATTCGAGAATGCTGCGATTCGCTAGTGCGTGCACTATCAGTTCGTAAATTCAACTGCAATCTCACGCTCGTCATCGTTAATTAGCGTCCCTGATGAAACGATATACATATGTACCCTCGCTTTCTCGTTGTGAATCGTAACGTTCTATTAACTTCCTTCAATTTTATCACCTCATCGATCGCTTGCAAGCGCTACGAATTGCGTTTCGCGAAAACAGAACGAAACAGGGAAATTAAAGGATTATGTAGAAACGATGAATCATTGAAACGAAATTGAAGGATGCGATATCTGGTAGCTCATGGACTAAATAGTGCAAAGTTTTAGCATTGTATTTTTGTATAAGTTACTGTACTGATGGGACACATTATTCTAATACTAAATATAGAAGTAAGATTGAAGGAATTCGATACCAAAATGGAATAGTTAAAA
Organism: Andrena cerasifolii; assembly: GCF_050908995.1. Lineage (NCBI taxonomy): Eukaryota > Metazoa > Arthropoda > Insecta > Hymenoptera > Andrenidae > Andrena > Andrena cerasifolii. The sequence continues at coordinate 7,391,507 of NC_135124.1, read as the reverse complement.
AGTATTAAACAGTTGCTAAATGGTACGAGAAAACAACGAAATAATTTTTTTTGTCCTTTTTTATTTAGGACACGATATCAATCAAGCAATTTTCCTACATATCTTCTCTGTCAAAATTAATGCGTTTCCTTCAATTTCACGAGATCGAAAAATACCTACAGCGACTCTCTAAAATACATTGGAGGTTTAGAGAATATTAAACAAATGAAGGACGAACTAATAGCCTTCCACATTTGCAGCAAGTACCAAGATACTTTGAAAAAAAAACAAGTTTTGGAGTACAAGTGACCTTGAATACCCAGAAATTAAGTTCCACATTTGCATTTCAATGCCTTCTTAATTTTGTATGTAACGCAGTTCGACGCAATTATGCAAATGGCCTATCACTCAGTTCTATTACGTTCATTGCTAAAATATTTTCCCCATGTTAATCTATGTCTCACAATCAGTTATGTATATTGGTGTCCATTATTGCCGACTGAACATCGTTATTCTGCTAATGCGCTTACTATTTTTCTATGTTGTGAATCAATCGAGGTAAGTACGCCTAACGATCGTTAAATTTTCCCGCCCTCTTGTATACACAGTGTCTCGAAACAAAATGTATAGAACACACTAGCTAAACGATAGAAGATACGGAAAATAATCACAAGAATTTCGTTCATAATTTTTTATACAGAATAAAATAGTATAAAGCAAGAACTTCATTCCCAACTTTCCAATTTTTTTTTCAAAGTGTAAATCCCGCTTCCAAGATTTACACGTGTAACTCGTAAACATATTAGCATTCTATCATAAAATAACCTGGCCATATAAATAATTATTCCTATTAGCGAATTCACACTAATGATAAAGCTTAAGCAGCCTAATTGTACTTATTAATTTCCGTGTCTTCATTCGAATAACGGAATGACTTTTCGTTATAGATGCATGTGTACATGCATATATAGTTTGTTCTAGTTTTCTTGAATAAGATATTAAAAAATAATAATATAACGGTAAAAAATAATGACAACAAAATTAATTACAAAACCTTCCTTCAAAATGTACAAATATGGCTGAACTTTCACTATGGGTCAAAATGGCGGGCATCCGGATCCCGCGTTCTGCTCAAGCATCCGGTGTCCGAGTGTTAAGAAAACACAAAGTGATTCCTAAACAATCCCGACAAATTTAAAACGATTGTGCATGAAAACTAATAAAGGAAATCCTTCTTACATATTCTTACATATTCCACCCGTTAAATAGCGTTTCACACGACGCTTGTCGAGGGACGCCGTGTATATAGGTCGGCGCGAGTAAAGTGTCTCAACGAGGGTCGCGTCGATGCGTCGGAAATGGTGCGAAACACGGCCGGGCCGGGCCGCCGTCCAACGAAAAATTAGATAATTCGATCACGGTCAACGAGGTTCGCACAGTTACATTTCGCAACGCGCACAATTCGGTCTACGTCTACCGTTCGAGCTCGGAACGACTCTCGCTCAGAGCGCTCCAATTTGGCGACAGCCCCCACGAAAGATCAACTGCAATCTGCACGAGCAACACTTTCAATTCTCAGATCGCGCGTTAAATATTAACCGCGTGAAACGTACTTGAAAACGTTTCACTTCCGTCCATTCAATCATACCGTCGCGACAAGCGACACTAACGACCGAGCCAACGGAAAAATGGTAGCCATAACAACCGAATCGCACTCTCGAAAGATGATCCTCGAGCGATCGAATTCCATCGAGCCGATCGATCCCGCGAAATCGAGCGTGAGAGGGCGCCGCGCCGCTCTGCGTCGGTAAGTAGGCGCACTTCACGCGCGTCCGTGCGCGAAAATCTACAGACGACGGTCGTCGATAGTTGGAAAAAGCACGAAAGGAAAGAAGCACGGACGCGCGGCGGTCCGGTGGGACGGGGACGAATTATGTGGCTCGAGCCGTGCGAAATCTCGAAGCCGTTACGCGTGCACACGTGTGCCCGCGACACGTCACGTATGTAAACAAACGGCGTACGTAAACAAACGAGCCTGGGAAGGCATGTAACAGCTGAAGGTACATACGGCGCGACCGGACGAAAGGAAAATAAGAGAGGCTCGCTTGGCCGAGCGCCGAACGTGTGTCAGAGCGTGTGACAACCGTTCCGTTTGTCACACGGGTCGGTGACAGGTGACGCACGCTTCCGCACGGCTAGGAGGTTCGAGAGCGTCGGAATCGGAGTGAAACGCCAACGTCATAGGGCGACACGCGCGCGGACCTGCAGCTTCTGCTTGTCCTGGATCAGATGAACGTCCTGATGATCAGCACCCTCGTGTCCTGGTGGCACGAGGTTCGGATGGGCCAGAGGGCCCTTCAGGCCCCCTGGCAGGCGAGGTGGCGCCGGTATCAGCAGCTCCGGTCCCGCTTTCTGCATGTGCTGGTACACACGGTAGACACTGTTCACCGCGGCGCCTCCTGTGCCCGAACGGAAGTCCGGCAGGAAGAAGAACGTGCCGAAACAGACGATACCGAACGACAAAAACACCAGGAGGATCAGATACTTCTCGCGGGGACGGAACGACCGTCTCGAGAACAGGGTGGCCGGTACACCGTTCACGAACCGCTGATACGACGGCAGGGCGCCCGACGACGATGTCATTTTCGCGATACCGTCACGCCACGCACGCACCGACGCACTCTCACGTTTTTAAAACAGACGAAAAGCCGAGCACTCGTGCGCGTTGTTGCCCTTTTCCTAGCCGTCGCACGCCATTACGGATGCGCTGGCACGCGAGCACCACCTGCTCGACGAACTTGACACTTGGTCGCGACGCCAGCGCCGATCAGCTGACGCGACGCGCCTCGGAACTGCGTGTACGAGAGTGGCACGCGGATCGATCGCGGCATTCACAGGCGCGATACCCTGCGCGCCTTTGCGCCACGGATAACAGACTTTCGGAATGTTCTGTAGCGCGCTTTTGCGCTTTTATCACAGACGAGATATAGGATAGACCTGTCGCTACAGATCAGGTATAGGATAGACCTATCACGCATTGTAATTTTGTGTGACACGCTCGGGAGGCTCGCGAGAATCCTTACCATTTTCGTGTCACGTGCAATGTTACCGGTGAAGTCTCGAAAAAGATTGTAATACTGCGCGTGGTAGAAATTAGAATTCGACACGGGTAAAACTAGGTCATTCGAAACCCGCGATTTACAAATGATTCTGTTAGAGTAGCAATTTAAACATCGTTTTGTAAACGTATACCGTTCAACGACAGAGAAAGATGGATCGCAATAAAACAAGAGCACTTTCCCCTTTTAACCTTGCTGTCCTACTTGGGTTTATTTAACGCAGAACAAATTTATTTAACCCTTGGTTGTCACACCTACTTTTTCGAACGTCGTTGTCACACTGGGTCAATTTGACCCTGCCAATTTTCAATCAGTTGTTATTTGAAAACTGTTTGTTAAATTAAGTCTCAAAAATTCTCAGATAAAGTTTGAACATTGTAGAATATATGCCCATCGTTGTAAGTTGACATTTAAAGTGTCATCATGTTAAAAAAAAATTTGAAACAATAAGAGTTCCGACAAAAAGTGTTTTGCTTAAAACATTGCAGGGTCAATTAGACCCAGTGTGACAACCGGGGGTTAACATAGAAATTGATATAAACCACAGGATTATTTGAAGAAGACATACTTTGATGATGTAGCGCGGAATACCTCATCAAGAAATTGCAACTTGGTGTACATAGGTATTCGATAAGGTGCTGAAGCAGAGAGGACTTTAAAAATCGTCAAAATCCCATCAGTTACAGTCTCTCGCTGAAATATTCCAAGTTTCACTTATTCTTCTATGTTACTATATTCGTATTCTAGAGTAGGGTAGGAACAATCGAACAACATTTAAAGTCACATTTATTCTAATATTCTACCAAAGCATTGCAAGTTAGAGAAATTCTTATATCTAACTAGAATAAATATTTGACAATCACAGCTATCGGCTCGATTCTCACCGATTACCAGGTCTCACCACGAGGAGGTTGCTGCATTTCGAGACCCGTAGAGAGATAGATGGAATCAAAGTTCCATCGATCTCCCTGTACATGGAACCCTTGACTACTAAACCAAAGAGATAGATGCAAACAAAGTTGCATCGATCTCTTTGCTTTAGATGTCGAATCTATGGAACTGCCAAGCAATCACGCGATTAAAAGAAATTCAGGAAAGAAGGAAAGACTACCGGTGAGCATGAAAGGAGTATAGGGGGGCGCAGTTCCTACCACCCTGCTCTCCGAGTCGAATGGGAGAAGCGCTCGGCGCCTCCCAGACGATTCCTGTTGCTCCGATGCAACTCGTCAGGAGCAAACACTTGACCTGACTCAAGCCGTCTAACACGGAGATTGGGTAACCGAACCGGGTGACTTACGCAGGCAGTGTACCCAAAGGTGCACCCCCTACGCCCAAAACTTTTCCCTTTGGACAAGAACACCAAGGGATGAAACTGATCCACCCATACCGATTCCATGTTCAGTCGCTTGCTCCCGAAAACGGAACCAGCGGCGACCTCCTCATCGGAGATGAGGAGCCAACAAAAGAGCAACAAAGTTGATGATTTAGTGACTACTTCGCAATTTTACATGGGGCCTTAAATACTTCATGCTATAATAAATTAACCTACGCTTCCTTAGATAGATATCTTCTTCCACTATCACTTTGCACCAACACTTTTCACTACCACTTTTCTCTTCCCCGCGAACGGATGAACCTGGAAACCGAAACAATCAAGTACGTTGTGTTATCAATGGTGTGGTCAGCCTGGAAGGAAAGTAAGAAAAGACTTAATAACTTGGTGCCGATCGGGATAATTTCCACTAATAACAGAGCACGCACGAGCATGCAAAACCATCGTAGAGATACATGAAGAAGAACATGGAATGTAGACGCATCGACGAGATGCATGACAGAGTGACAAAAGTCATACAAAACCATCGAAGAAATCCATGGAAAGAAATAAATCATGCAAACCCATCGAAGAAATCCATGAAATAGAATAAATCATGCAAACCCATCGTAGAGATACATACATGAAAGAGGGCAGGGAATGGAAACACATTAGTGAGATGCGTGTCAGGGAAGAAGTCTTACAAAACCTTCGAAGAAATCCATGAAATGAAATAAATCATGCCAAACCATCGAAGAAATGCATGAAATAGAATAAACCATGCAAAACCATCGTTGAGATACATGAAGGAGAGCTGGGAAGTAGATCCCCCGATGAGATGCGTGACAGAGTAACAGAAGTCATACAAAACCATCGAAGAAATCCATGGAAAGAAATAAATCATGCAAACCCATCGAAGAAATGCATGAAATAGGACAGATCATGCAAACCCATCGGAGAAATACACGAAATAGATCAACTCGTACAAAAATCCTCGAAGGAGTGCACGAAATCGGACAGATGATGAAAAAGAATCGAAGAAATCAATTAGAAAGGGAGGGAAATCAGTTGTGACATTGGCAGAACAATATAATTTTAAATGGCTTAACGAACCCCAAAATTTCATCGGCACCAACCGGGAAATCCGCAACCAGTCCAGGAAGTCCAGTAAGTCCAGGTGGCTCGGCAGCTTCGGGGGGTGGGGGGAGGACCCGGGTTGAAAACCTGACCAGGTCCCCAGGAAGTCCAGTAAGTCCAGGTGGCTCGGCAGCTTCAGGGGTGGGGGAAGGACCCGGGTTGAAACCCTGACGACCAGGTCCCCAGCAAGTCCAGGAAGTCCAGCAGGTCTAGGTGGCTCGGCAGCTCCAGGGTCCCCGGAGGTCCTCCAGGCTCGGAGGACCGACGCGCGACTGAGTACATGGAGCTCTGTGAGCTCCTTATCTAGCCTTTGAGAAACGATGTCCCCCGATCAAAACAATGTCGACGGTTGATTACAATTGCGAAATCCAACGAATTCTTCGGCGAAAATGGATTTTCCGCTAAAATATTCATTCCAGTGGCTATTGCTATAACAAATAATGTTAACAACGTTTACACTAACCGCCCAGTATAAATAATTATTAACTATGATCGATAGAACTCGAGATATCGAGCAATTAGTAACATTTGGCCTTGGATTTGCAAATGATTTTCTACGCCGATTCTTTTATTCTCAACGTTTAATCGTTCGATACATTAATGTTAATGCTTATACATTTCACATAGTATTATTTATAATGTAGACATACTTGTTTCTCCCTTAGTTACTAATATCGACGAAATATTGGATAGAGCGATATGCCTATCACTTTATGGGAGTTCGCGTTCACATCACTAACACGTAGAGCCACGGTACTCTCTGAAACACTTTTTGGTAGGCACAGGCACTGACTCTACAACCGCATTGCACACGATTACAAAAGCACTTCTTGTTTTTAAACGTTCTTCAGTTTCTGAAAAAGTCTTCTAGGTAACGGGCATATCTCACATGGTCCAGTAATCTATGAAATTAATGCGAAAATTGAGAAATTACGAGATAACCCTAGTAGCATTTCTGGTTGGCCCGCAGTATCCCCAAGTTGGGAATTAGTTGATCATCAAAATGCCAACAATAAATGCTACTAGAGAATATGCACTGTGTCACGCACACACTTCACTGAACCGATGAATTTCTCAGGGCCAGGCAAAATTTTGTTTCCCAATGCGGGGTTCAAAAGTAACTCGATTTGCAGTTGCATCCATGCACCCCACGACACTCGTGCATCATGCACCTTTCTGCGGGGCTTTTAAGAATTATATTTTACTGTAAATTTCAGTGTTGGCGGTAAACTAACACTCGGGGCAAATAGGATCCAATTATTAGAAAGAGCAAGAAATTGTAAAAAAAAGAAAGAGCCAGAAATACTGATAGAAAGAGACAGAAATACTGACAAAAAGAGAGAAATACTGATAGAAAGAAATAGATAAACGTTTAAGTTATGTTATTTCCGGTTTTGCTCCAAAATGGCTGCGGTTATACCGATCACTCCATAGACTCTAGAGGATCACTACATAGCGTAGCGAAAGCGTGCCCTCTATGTCAAACTCTCACTCTAAACAAGTCACACAAGCACGCACACACCTTTCAGCATTTCAACACTTTTCAGAGTAGTTGCTGAGTTGGACGTTGTTCATGAGCAGGTGCCACTACATTCAGTCCTGAACTTATGGGTCGGTAACACAGTTTGGGTGGCGACACGAACATCCATAAGGTGATAGGTCTATCCCTGACCATAGGTGCGGAAAGGATCACCTGAAAATCCTGAGCTCTGAAGAAAGATTGAAATATAAAATTTAGAAACGAACGAATACACAGTTGTCTGCATTTTTAATTGAAATGACACGACTTTATATTTATCAAATTTGAATAACATAAAGCAAAATAAGACACTTCTTCTGTATGTATGTGTTCACACTTATTCTCAATTGAATTTATCCAGAAAATTAAATTTATTAAGGGAAGACTACTGAAGCTTGTGATCAAGAATAATTGACTTTGAGTCTTTAAGAACTACTAAATCATTTTCAGGCGACCCGATTGTCAAAGAAAATTTTTTAAAGTAGAAAAGAATTGCTCTTGCTGGCCACTTTGACAAGGAAATACACACGTCACGAAATGCCTTCTTGTACATGGAATGGACATTATGTTTGTTAGGCAAGCGACCAAACAATAATAAAAAATAATTGCGGTCTTCAGAGTTAATGGGAGATAATTAGATGTCTGCATCAATTATTCATTGAAACAATCAATTTATTCAATATTATCATCATTTAGCATGTGTTCAGGCTATTCAATATACACTCATCATCAATATGTAGGTACGTATTATTTTCTTCCACGTAAAAGCGATATCTGCAAAATTTCAGAACACTATATATTACACATGTCTCAAAATTTGTTTTTTTTTTTACGAAATCAGCGATTCGATTCATCTGTAATTTGGACCATGTTTTGATGCATCTTTGAAGAAGCTGCAGATTCATTTTTATTAATTTTTAATCATAAATATAGTAGTTATGCCGCGCAAAATTCGTCGTCCGTTGGTGTGCATGGCAATTATTATCTATTAGGTAATGTGAAACAGAGAAATGAAACGGCGATTTATTTTATACATAAGTAGCTTGAAATTGATGAACCAGCAAAAAACAAAACAAATTATTGCGCGGTGTGGGGAGTTTTAAAACTGATAGGTCTGAACCTTTAATTTTTGCTATCCAATTTTGCGCCAATTTTCTTATGTAACAAAAGAAGAACAGAACTTAGCGTTATTCTGGTTCATGAAATTGCAGCTACACGTGTACAAGGTAAAACGCCGTTTCATTTTTCTGCTTCAGATTACCTGGAAGGAAACTATCATGCACACCAGCGGACGATGAGTTTTGCCTGCGTGACGCATAACTCCTATGTTTATTATTAAAAATTAATAAAAAAAACTGCAACATTTAAAATAAATTTCAAAAAGAAATAATATAGCTTAAATATCCAATAAAGAAGTCCAGAAAAATTCCAAAAGATTCATTAAGTAGTTTGCTTCTAATAAATTTCCAAAGATATCTTTAATTTTCGGGCAATTACCCTGTTGTCCTTCCTTGAAACTAATATCATAGTTCCCCTCTAACACAAGGCTACATCGTTTTACAATTAAATATCTAACAATCGCGTAAAATCAAATATCTCTACATTAAGAAAAGTCATAAAAAAACCACTGTATCACATAAAAGAAGAAGCTTCTACACTTTACCCAACGAGGCAAATCGCAGATTCTTCTGTATCGTTCTAAAACTATGCAAAATTATCAGCTCGCCTCGCAAATTATTATCAGAGCGCACAAAAACCAGACACGTCACTAATGAGATCCTGCAAGCAGAAAGCTCAGTCGCTTTACTCGGATGCCGGTGCGCGACGACTACCGATCTGATTCATTTCATAAAACACTGTTCGCGAATTAACCGCGCGTAGCGATTGGCTTCGGCGAATTCGAAAAGAAACACGCTGGCCGCGTCCGATAGAAAAAGACAGCGACTCCGGTACATTTGGATAGCCACATTGCTCCCGCGGATAGTTCAGTCCAGGATCTCACTGCTTCCGCGAGCATGCTGCTCCTATCGCTACTGTAAGTGCCCACGGGCGATCTTCAACAAACCAACAATCTCCAATCCATAACAACACTTCGACTCCCCATAACACATCACACCTTTCTGTACACACACCTGCACACTCCTGGCAATGAATCTCTATCGATAACAAGGTAATTAGGGAGCTACGACACAGCTCAGAAATAGGTGAATTATAGTTTGCATCAAACATAGACTGCTTCCTATTTCCTGAGTTTATTAATTCTAATGAAGCTAGTAATTTGTAGAAGTATTTATTTTAGACTCTCGATGTACCTAAGTGCCTAATGTAAGTCATTAAAATGTAGTTAGAAGAATATATTATTATTATTACAAGGTTTCACTGCCAATCGCGATAGGCAGTTGCACAACGAAATTCAGGAGACCATGTAGCGAAGCATATTGTTCTGCACCCTACTGTCACGCTACTCCATATATTATATACTAGTTTGACAGGCGTGACGAATAATTCATTCAGCCCAACGCTCTCTGCTCTCCTACAGGTGTCAGTTGACAGCGGTAACGGCGATGCCAAGTTCGTTATCGTTTGCAACAATCTGGAGGATATTGGACACCATGAACGACACCGATTCAGACGTGGAGCGCAACTATCACACCTATCCGGAGCAGAGTGTCTGTGAAACGGCGTACTGCAATGCGATCGGTACGTTTGCGCTTGTGACGTAACATTTACATAAGTTGAAATTTTCTTGCAAATGCATCGGATTATGTAAGAGGCGGTGCGCTGGTGTGTCCGGAGTGATACGTTATCGGGCGCGATATAGGAAAGGGCGAATGGAAAAGAGGAGTTTTCGGTCCCGCAGGATGTCGAGTTGCATGCTCGGCAAAGGCGTACATAGCGTAAGACACTTGTGGGAATTTATAAAACTGAAAGATCATCGTGCATCACGTTGAGACGCCTCTTGAAATTGACGGTCATTTCCGTGAACGACTCTCGATCCGCGAAGGAACTCGAGGGATTTGAACAGTTGCTCGACCAGTTTTGTGTATTAAACAGACAGTGAATTATTGATGATTAGTTTATCCATTTATCATGCGGTTTCGCTCCATATACATACGTGCACTTGAATTGCCAATGATTGCTGGAATATTGCAGTGATTTGTGTTGTAAATTCTGATAAAATCGGGCGATGAGTGTAACTATGAAACGTAGTAAGAATTCTGACTTATAATTAAGCAGGATTACAAAGATTTTTGGATAAAGGAATCGTGAAAAAAATTTACTTTATTTATCTAGGGGAGCATCTGCAGATTCTATTATATTTTCTAACGAACCCATGCAAGTTTGTCACTTTGGATATTCAAAATGATGCGGATCCCTTCGTGATTTCCTCGAATGTTTTCGGCGAAAGGATGCGCTGTCGATTGCGAAATTTTTAGCTGAGGTGTAAATGTGTCAGACTCCAATTAAGTTTTGTCATTTTCGTAATTAATGGGATTATCTGGTGAAATAAATAAAATAAAATGCAATGAAATTTAATTTGTAATATATTGAAATATTGAGATTTTCAAGTGTCGCGAATGTTATGGGAGTGAATAATTTATAGGATGCTAGAGGATGTTTTTACTTAAATCACACTTGTCTGACGCAGCCAAGAAAATTCTACAAAGCAGGGACACCTCCGTGGATCCTTGCAAGAATTTCTACAAATACGCTTGTGGATCGTGGAAGAAGCATAATCCTATACCAGACAACGAAGTCGAATGGTCTGAAGACCAGATCGTCATGGAAAGGACTTATCGTCGTATTAAAGGCAAGCACGCGATGTTATTTTGACAATGTGCTTCGTGAAATTTAACAGAACAAGCACAAAAGTATTGTTATCACTTGTATTCACTTGTTCTTGGATCTTCTTTTTCAAGATGTCCTCGAGGAGCACGATAAACCTGATGATATTCCACCTGTCAAATTAGCGAGGAAACTTTATCGCTCTTGCATGGACATAGGTAAGGAAATTGCAGTCGCGTGCGCGAAAGACTGTGATACCAACTTCCTCCACTTCTAATGGTACCATGCACCACTTATAATTATTAGTGAATATAATTTTAAGGAAGAAAATTCAGTGCGTTGTGCAAAGCGTACGTTTGATTTCCCAAATTTCGTACTCTGAATTACAAATAATAATACATTATATTTATTAATAGTAACTCATGCAAGAAGAATATTTCTTTTATCACTAAGAGACACGAATACTGAACGACCGAAAGAATTCTATTCTGCTCTGATATCGATTACTGTGACATGAGAATGAAAGTTGCACACGTGTCTATGTAGAATCAAATTATTATTAAATATATTAGTATGCACTATGCAACTGGGCTTCTACAGTTACAATTCAATTTTATTCCATTAACTATGAGCGGTACAGTATGTTTTTCCTCCAAGAAAGATATGTTAAAGTATGTAGTTAAGCAGTTAATATCTCTAGCAACTTTAATGTCTAGCTGCACGAAGCTAATTCTGTCTTGCTTTGTACAGTAAAAAGTTGTTTTTAATGTTCTTACAGATTCAATTGAGACACAAGGTATTCAACCGATCTTAAACATCCTGGATCGTACAGGCGGATGGCCTGTGGCAATGCCACTGGAAAAGTGGGATCCTAATAAAGTGTCTTGGCAAAAGCTTGATAAGTACTACGTGACATTGATAGGCAACAGTGCTTTCTACAACCTTAATTTCGAACTCGATCAGAACTATACGAAACGATACATGCTCGTAGTAAGCTACAAATCCACTGAATTAAAATTCCTTGTCGATCAAATTGGAGAAATATAGAAATGCCATAATTAAGATTTATAGAAATTCGGTGTTTCAACAGCAAGTTTAGGAAATAATACAAAATTCTGTCAAATTCTACAAATTTAAAATTTGAAAGTTCTTTTTATCCTTTTCATAAGCTTGTTAAAACGAGACAGAGAAAATGTATTTATACTAATTGGATAATTCCCATTTTATCAAACGTTTAATAGTACTTTATACTTTCGTTTATTTTATTTTCTATATTCGTAATTTTTGATCATTAAAAAACTTTGAATTGGATATTCTTAAATTCACAGTCCCCAATTCGTTGCTGTAATAAGTACTACTAAACTTTGCGTTCTGCTAGGAAAAGAGGCTGCGATTAAATTTATTTCCAATTCGGTGAACGAACCACTACAGGTCTCCTGAAAAATAATAAACCGTACAACGCTACCAAAACACTCTGCCATTGCAGGTAGATCAAGACACTGAATATCCCCTGGCAAATAAGAAGCGTTTAACGAAAGTATACAACGATAGCCATCAATACGCACTTGGCATCCTTCGTATAATTCAAGCTTTTGCAACGGCGAAAGGGTACACTTTGAATCGACATCAATTAGCCCATGACGTATCTAAAATGGTGACTTTCGAGGTCGAGCTGCTGAAGGTAAGAATTTTCCCTACAAAACCGTCATGAAACGTCGCAGTAGAAACAAGTAGGTGAAACTACAAGGTTTTATCCACAGATCCTTCAAGATGAGAAGGAACCACACGTGACTAGTGACAACTATAAACGAATGACTATCGAGGAATTACAAAGATGGTATAATAATTCTGGTGGTACTATTTCCACGGCAAAGGTAAGATTACTGCTTTGAGATTATAGTCTTCTGCCTCTTCACCTACTTTGCATTTTTCTCGTGTAAAAGAAGTACTTACATTCATCAACGTAATTTCATGCTTTAATCGCGATTACCCAAGACTTCAACGATTCTTCTGCACAGTTGCGACGTGAAATATATGAAGTCTGACGCGATTTGCACTGTGACAATTTATTTCGACCTTGAGAGCAATGGCAGAATAATAATGGAAAATGGAAAACATTCTACGGACAGTTCCAAAGTTAAATATCCTTTTCAAATATCCCACAAGATCGCTCAATTCCACAACCCTATCTTAAGGGGTTATACCTAGTTAGAAGACCGAAAAGAGGCGATTTTTTAAAAAAAAAGCAGAAGCATCTATTTTTATATTTAAAGAAAATTTGGTAATTTTTTCGTAGAAAAATATTTAGGTTTATAATAAAGTAACAACCGACATCCAAGAAGTCTTTTTAAAAACGGTGAGCAAGACATTTAAAAAATTACTGCACCAATTTTTCTGAAATTTGGTGGGCTTATTTTTTACATAAAAATCTAGTGAATGACGGAAGGATTTTTTTTCAATGTATAGTTTCAATTATATCAACGAAAAATCGCTTCATGGTTATCACTGTCTGTCCCCTTAAGGGGGAACACCACTGTGACGGCTAGAAGATTAATTAATACATTAAAATTTATGCATGTTTCTCTATTCATTTTTTTATAGTCTCTTAAGACTTTGTACTAAAGGTAGGTAACAACAATTTTACATGAAAACTGTAAATTATTCCTGAAAGAAATTCCTAAAAATGGCTTAATTTTCCGGCCATCACAGTGGTTTCCCCCCTTAATTAACACCGAAATTAATTTCTCTTAACATTCATAAAGTCAGAAATCAGAAACTTTTTTCGTCAGTGTGAATTCTTCTGCCTTTGGTTTCCTTCGAGCACTCGATCATCCAATTACCGTAATCACGCTCACCCGCAAACATCAATTACCGCAACACCGCAGTGGCTGGCAGAGAATGAAAATAGCAATAACCGTGAACGATGCGTCAGACACGTGCTCATGAGGAATATTTGCAGATGAACTTCCTGGATGTAATACAACACGCGTTCAAGCTGGGTAATGTCAGCATAGACGCGTCCGAGCCGATTATGGTGTACAACCCTGAATTCCTTCACAAGCTAGCACGGCTACTTGGAAACACCTCGCGACGGGTGCTCGGTAATTCCGTAATTATACAAACCGCGAGAGCCATAGCAATTCAATATCAAATGCTTGAGAACGTTCCGACGATTACGTGACGTCCGTTACGAGTTGAAATTCTCCCTGGATATGCAATCCGTCTCAGAAGCAAGGTCCTCGCTCATCGGGTTTTTCCCCTTGCAGTGAATTACGTCCAGTGGAACATGGTGGACAAATTTCTGGCGTTCACCACGCAGGAGATGAGGGAGATCCAGTTCAACATGTCCTTCTCGTCGTACCATGTTTCCAACTATATGCCACGGTACTCCTCAATGATTACCGATATTCTCGTAATTAGAGTGAAAATCGATAGGAATACCTTGCGTTATTATAGAAATGAAGAGTGCATTAATGTAAAGTGAATGTGAGATTCAAATGTGAATTTTATGGAATATATTGCTTGATGATTCAAGTATCAGAAGTAAAAAATGTATTGCACATTTTAGGTAGTACTACTCGAGGTGTGCGAGAACCCGAAAATGTCGGGAACCCGAGCTCGGGAAGGGTCGGGTCGGGTTCCCGAAAATTTCGGGATTCCCGAGAATTTCCGGGATTCTCGAGAGAGTCGGGACTCCCGAAAGTGTCGGGATTTCCGAAAATTCCAAGGACCTGTTTAATGAATGCGACATCACACACTCAACGCATCGTAAGCAAAAGTGTAGGGACATTGTTGATTTCCCGAAGAACAAACATCAGTCAGTCCTAGTAATACGAATCCCGACACTTTCGGGAACCCCGAAACCCTCGGGAACTCGTCCCAATCCCGAGAAAAATTCTCGTCCCGACACTGAGTATTTTGCTTTCTGCAGTATATTTAGGAACTTTTGTGTGACAAGTGCATTTTCATTTTACAACACATTTTGAATTTAGTTTGCTTTGAGAGTCTTGTAAACTTCTGAGTTTAAACTTGAAATTTTGCAGATGGAAATTCTGCGTGCTTAATATGCAAATGAAGGACGCAGTCTCTTACATGTTTGTTAGGAAACACATCTCAGACGGTGTTATTGACAAGGTACAATCTGTTTAACGTTACCACCAGAAACGAAGTAAAAGTATGCATGCTAGAGATTTATTTTCACGAGCAACTTCTTTTCTCGCACTGTTCAAGGCAAAAGACATGATCGAGAGAATACGAGAGGAGTTGGAACATCGTATAATACAAGCTCATTGGATATCGAAAGCTGGCAAGAAGTCTCTGGCGCAAAAACTGAACGCTACTGAAACGCTGATTGGATACCCAGAGTGGTACAGGGACTCTCGAGTTGTAACCGAGTATTACGAAGAGGTGATGAATTTCAAGTAAATCGAAGCATTAATAATCCTTTGAATTCGCGTAATCGTGTCATAAAACTGTTCGCAGCTGGAGATAGGTTCGGATTACTTCCAAAATATCCTGAACTGCCAAGAAAACGATCTAATAAGGAACATCAAAATGTTTAAGGACCCTGTCGCGAAAACCCAGTGAGTTTACCTTAATTAATTTAATCGCTTTTCAATTATCAGCTGGAATAATATTCTTCACTCTTGATATTATTATTCCTTAGGTGGTCGGAATATCCTATAACAGTTAACGCGTTTTATGCACAAACAGTTAATGCCATACGTGAGTATACTTTGGCACTATTCCAGCAAGATAGTTTTGATAAAATTAAATGACTGTAATATTTACTATTAACAAAGCAAACCCTCGATCAATGATCGTTTATTTTTTCAGTTATACCAGCGGCTGAACTACAAGATCCTTATTTCACGCCACTTCTGCCAGAGTAAGTTTCATTCGAATTATTACAATTTATTCGCTATACCTTTGTACATAAACTGACGATTGAATTCACTGATTAATTCCTCCTCTTTCAGAGCCATCAATTATGGAACCACTGGCTTCGTAATTGGACACGAATTATCGCACAGCTTCGATAACGAAGGTACTGTTCTGTTATCTACTTCTATGCTACAACTTCAAAGAGAAAGCTTCAGTAATTAGTTTGCAACGCATTTTACGCGCAATTCAATTGATTTACTTCGTTTAGGAATACAGTTTAACACAGAAGGCTACAAAACTGCGTGGGTTTCTGAAGAAGTATTCGACGAATACGAGGAACGAGCAGAATGCTTCGTAGAACAGTACGATAATTATACTCTTGATGTCAAAGACAAACATGGGCATCATGTTAAGGTAAAATTTTTCGTTAACACCTGGAATTGCCTTTTTATATAATTTCAGGGAATTCTTAATTACAGAAAAAAACCTCGCTTCGCTCGAAGAAAAACAGCCCCCTTTAAGTCCGCCATTGACGCTTGTATCAAATTCTAACATATTCAAAGTTAAAACTATTAATGTAGAGTTAGCAAAGATTCTGTATGAATCAAACGAAATTGAAATAATCTTCTCCTATTCATTACATCAAGTACAATGTTAATAACGTTTCAACTGTATTCGAAAATTCATTTTTAATTTCCTTCAGCTGGATGGCCATTTAACAGAGAACGAGAACATAGCAGACTCGGTTGGCATACAAGTAGCTTTTGCAGCTTACCAAAAAGCAGCAAAACAGGCACGCCAAGCGAAACTCCCTGGCTTGGAGAACGTTCCTCACGATCAATTGTTCTTCTTGATATTCGCGAATGTAAGTAACAATGCCTAAATTGCTGAGACATACTTCGATAGATAAATTGTAAATACTTCTAGACATCGTAACTTAACGCTCATAAGCTGGGAACAGTCTGTGTCTCCCCAATTTTTGATAATTCATATTTAAAGCACTGCAAAGCTTCGAAGCTGAAATATTCGCGAAGAGGTTGTCAATTCAGTCTTCATCGCCCAGTGCTAACCAGATATCTCAACAAATATTATCCGAAGGCTCCTTAAGTAATTACCATAACTGAATTCCACAGTCCTGGTGCGCGGCAACGAGACCCGAATACGAGAAAGCCATGGCCAACAGCGACGAACACAGTCCTCCTAAGTATCGTATCATAGGCTCTCTCTCCAACATGCCTGCATTCGCTCAGACCTTCAACTGTCCGCAAAACAGTCCCATGAATCCACGGAACAAGTGCAATTTGTGGAGCTAATTATGTGCATAATAGATAATGCTATGTAAATTTTTCACCAACACGAATAGATTAGCGTCGACGATAAAATGTACATAAAAGTATAGCACTTATATTACAGGATATGTATAGACACTTTTTACCATTTGTAAGTAATAAAGAATCTTTTGAAGAATTCTTGTGGGCTCTTGACACGTTGTGATGTTTTAATAATTTCCAGCACCTTTACTGGAAAGTAGGTCATTAAATAGAGTTATAAAAGTAATTCCTATACGTTCATGACTAGTATAAAAATACAAACCTTCTACACCCTTAAAGTATTTTCTTATTTAACATCATGTGGAAGCAGAACTCTGATATTTCTTTTGTGGTATTAACTGATACTGATTACTGAGAATTATTAGCCAAAGATTTACAGCTTTAAGTGACTCTGAACTATCGATTTGTCTAGAAGCGGTGATAAAGGCAAATCATCACACAGACCTAAACGAATAGTTGTTGGATGGACCTTGACTTAAAATGCCAATTCAATTCGAAAAACTGTCGTTCAGATTGCGAGCTTCCTTAATAAGCACTCACTGTGCTCAACGCAGTCGAACTTCAATGATCTAATGGTGGTAGGTATTCAGTTTTTAAAATCTAAATCACAACCCAAACTATGATATTTCAAAGAATCCTCCTTGCCTTGTACCACCCTCTCTCTTTTTTCGAAAAGTCCTGAAAATCTGAACAATGCTGACACGTGGTGTGTTACGAAATTTGTAATATACTAATAAGTCTGTCCACCCATAATATTACGGGCTACTTCCTTGTTGTAATTATTTTCTAACAGTATTTTCAATTTTATATCGGTCGTGGTTTGGCTTGTATTGTATTCAAACGTCCTCCAATCTTTCAAATTAATGACATATTTAACTATTCATAATAGTAATTTAGTAATTTAAGGTTTGAATGATTCTCCAGCCAATATTGAAATATTTTGACAGCGCTTTATTCAATGTCGTACGGGGGGGGGGGGGGGGAGGAAATCAAGTATTTTTAAAACAAAATACTCATACAAATTGTATAAAATCGGGGATTTGTACATCGATCTAGCACGTAGACAATCGTATGATATAACGTAACCGTAGTACACAATATACATATAACATCAACGCCTATCAACATAAAATAAACTTCACGCTTTCATCAGAGATCATTTGCCCTACACGCTCTCTTCTAATTTTACGCGCTTCTGTCTGTATCTATCATCGACGCGGCTCTCGACACAGTTTCTACAGTTTAAAGATAAAACTCTATGTAGCATGGCTAGTATCACAATTCTGACATTCTGTCTCTCGAACGAAGTACAATGCGGCATCAAACTCTCCACGTAAAACTAACACGTTTGCTCCTAAATCTAATTCTCTTAAGTCTAACTGTATACAATCGCTAAAATGTTTCTTACAAGAACAACTTAACGCTGCGTTGGAGTAATCGTATATACAACAGAAGTGAGAAGTATTAAAAAAATAAAAGAAAAACAAAATTTGTCGCCCCTACGTAACGTATAAAGCATGTAACGACTGCTTCGTGAAAACACGTTCGACTGATACGGATCAAACGAGGAGAAGTGTATACTTTCCTACGCGATCTACTATAAATTACAAGCGACACTACATACATGAGTATAATTATTAGCTGCTCGACGAAGGTCATGAACGGTACAAGTCTACACCTAAAATTAATTTTGTACAAGCATGGGGATGTCCTTATACGCTAACTCCTTCCAAAAAATGGGTTACAAGTTTAACCTAACAGCTACACTAAAATTACGAAAAACGATTTTCCATATTGCCAATGAAAACGGTGTCTTCCTATTCGAATTCTCTCACGAAAGCCTGATTTGTAACAACATATTCTACAAACGTCATTCCTTATTGTCACGAGCAAAACTACGGGCAACTATCTACCTAATTACTGGGAATTTCTTGGAACAAATCAGAGCGTGTCCACTCTGTATTCGTTTACGCGAGGTGGGATTATTTTACTTTATTAATACTCTGATTAATACTTTGATTAATACTCCAATTTCGTGTAAAAGGGAAAAGGTAGGTCCATACGTCCCCACAACCTCCTGCCATTTTCGGTTGCTCATTACCATTAATTTTGCTCGTGAGAACTGTAATAAAGCACTATACATTGCAGAGACACAGTGACTAACCTGGTCGTGAGACCTATTATTTTTCACCACCTATTACAGAGCTGCATTTATTTCACACAAGTGCAAACTTATGTAAACTTATTTCTATACATCCCAGGGCCTCGGGTTAACACTTAAGAGTCTTACTAACCCTACTTTCCACTACCTCAACAACGTCACCATATCTCTGCAAGGCACAGTACGTTAGGTACAATAATGGGGGTAGAAGTTCGTGAAAAAAGGGAAAGTGATTAACAGAAGAATAAATCCTCTCAGTTCCACCAATTCTTCCACACTTTTCTGTCGCCCAGCCCCCTCACTTTCTCACACGTGAACTCCAGAAAAGTCTCTGCATCCTCATCCATCGACCCAAAGAAGCGTTCAATTCTTTGGTCGGAAACGGGACATGTAAAAGTCACAGTCTGAGCAGTAGATGGCTGGTTCTGTCACCTGCTTCTTCCGGCAAAGATGGCAGGGCGCGGTCCTGGCTGCGCCCCCGACAGCAGGCTTCTGCAAGGACGGCGTGGATTGGGCCACAGTCGTGTTACCTTTCGCAGCAGTCACGAAATGCATCTGTTTGCTCTGCTTCGACACTGGTGGATGCTGGTACGTCGGGTACTTCATGTTCGACTGTATCTGACCGTTCTGCAGCGCGTTCGGGTACGTCTGATTGGGCGCCAGAATGTTCTGCTGGTCTGGCTTTTGCGGTGGCCTCTGATAGTTCTCGTGCCTCTGCTGATAATTCTGCACGCCCTGTTGTTGCTGATAGGTAGTGGGTGGATTGGGTGGCGGTTGATACTGTGGCAACGGTTGGCTCATCCTGTTTTGCTGAGGAACAGACTGGTAGGGATAAGTCTGATAGGAGCTGTGGGTGTATTGGTTCTGGTAGGGGCTGGGAGACTGAGTTGGCTGGTAGGCGAACTGCTGCTGAGAATGTTGCACGGTTATGGGACTCGCGTTGTGATTCGTGATCCTCTGGTTCGCGCTCGGCTGCTGTTGTTGTTGCTGCTGCTGGGACATTTGCTTGTTCATCTGGTTGTGCTGTTGCTCCAGCTGGTAGTACGTCTGATAGGTGTTCTTCTGACACATGGGTTTCTGCTGTTGCACGTTGTTCTGAACGTACTGCCCGTGCATTTGGGCGGGATAGGGGCTGGCTGGTTTCTGGGTCTGAGAAATGGGGATGCTTTGATTCCTTGGGTGAGAGGTCTGTGTTTGAGGGTATGTCGACTGGGCTTGCAGGTAAGGCATGTATCCGTTCTGGGAATACCTTATTTGCTGCTGCAGCTGAGGAGAGTACGAGGTGGGCGGTTTGGAAACGTTGGGTAGACCCGAATATGTTTCTCTGACAACATCCTGTCCTTCGTTTCCGTACGAGCTGCACAGTTTCTTGTCGGATATTGATCCCACTGACTCGTTCGAGTTCTGTCTTCCAAAGGTGGGCTTGATGGTATCTGGGATCGGTATTGGATTCACGCTCCTCAGCTGATCTTGGTAAGGAGTCGCAGGAATGCTGTCAGCCTCGCTCTTTAGCGGAAGAGTCTGCTGTTGGAACTTGGTACCAGTGCAGGTTTCTCGGTTCAATTCTACCTCCTGGAGACTTCTGATTTCACGTAAAACTTGAGCAGTCTCTGGCTTATTCATCGCAGAACGTAGAACCCTCTCGAGGATGGGGTTGGGTATGTAAGAATCCTTCTCGTCGTCCTCTGCAGTTGCCACGAGAACCACTTGATCGCAGAACGACACGCTCTTCTTCTTCCCTATTCGTCGTTTCACCTTCCTTGGCGTTATGTCCTCCTCGCTGGGCAGGATTGTCGTGTTCTGAATGGTGTTTTGCATAGCGACCTCGCTGATATCGTCTTCGGGGTAGTCGATCGGCAGGCCGTTCTCGTGTGGCAGCGTCAAGGACATCGACATAATCACGGTGTTTAGTGCACTTTGCTGAGTATTGGCGAGATTGTTGGACGCTATAGTCGATACGAACGTGTTCTGACTGGAGTTAGACTCGAAGTTCGAATTCAACACTGCTTGGCCTGGCGGGGTTTCAGGTTTGGAGAAGGAGGCCAGATTTTCCGTCGAAAGCTTCAGCGGTCTCGATTCCTCCAGTTGCTGAACATCTTGAGGTGCGTCCAGCAACGGGGAAGACGAAACACAGTTCACATTTTGCTTGGTAGGAGGCTTCTGTTCGAGTTCTGTTTTCACGACCGGCTGCAGTTTAATCTGCTCGAATCTGGCCGCCATGTCTTTCACAGAAGAAACTACTCGAGGACAATCAGGAACGTCGCGACTGGCTTGATCGTAGCCCTGCCCAAGGCTGTTCATCATCAAGTCGCTGGTCCTTCTTGCAATCGTTGGACCTGCCATCGTTGGAGCCGACCTGACTTTAGGGATATCCTGATCTAAAGGACACTGCTTCTTCATCCTCCTCTCTGCCTGCTTAGCTTGCAACTCGCGGAGCCATGTCTCGCTGGAGGACTTCTCTTCGTCCTCCTGTTCTTCGGGTCTCTTCTCCTCTCTGGCCTTGGAAGCTAAGATCTCATCTCTTTTAATCTGCAGCTGTGCCAACAGACTGCTGATTTGTTGATTGTCCAACTGTTGCTGGCGTTGTTGCGTAGAGACTAATGTCTGCTGGTGTTGATACTGCTGCTGCTGATACTGTTGCTGCTGGTACTGCTGTTGCTGATACTGTTGCTGCTGATATTGTTGTTGGTACTGCTGCTGTTGACTCTCCACGCTGTGATTCGAATTCTCGTCGATCGGCGGCGGTGGGGGTGGAAAGTCCTCGCTAGCCTGCCTCGAATGGGACACAGAATGGATAGAAGGATAGGGAGGAGGGGGGAACTCCTCGCTGGGTTGCCTCGAGTGAGACACATTCCCGTTTTCAGGGTAAGGTGGTAGCAAGTCTGCTTGACTCGACTGCTTCACAGGGCTCTGCTCGTTGTGCACGTCCGCCCGAGTAACCACGAACGTGGGTTCGTACAAGATTCCATTAGCGTACTGCACTACGTCGTCCTGGATTCGAGGTTTGTTGTTGTAATTCGATTGGCACGACGCAGGTACAGCGGCGGAGGTTTGCTCCATGCTGTAGGTGGGCAAGAACGGGAGGGAATGCGACTCTGACGAATAGTCAGGGTAACTCGCGCTCCTGTTCCCTGTACCAGACGTGTTTCCCGCGTTTACGTGGTTCCAGTAGGCTCCATTTTGTTCCTGGGCAGGGTTAGACGCACACTGTCCCTCTGACGACGTGTACACCGATTTCTCGGACTGCTGCTCGTTGTGCACTTCACCGGAACACTTAGACTTGCTAAGCTGAGAAGTGGTCCTGAGCGGAGGAGGTGGGGGCACCTTCGCCACGTGTAACACTTTGCCTGCGCTGCCGTGGAAGCTCTTCCTCATCAGACGACTCCTCTCCAGATTCGGATTGCTCGTACTGCCAGGGCTACCGTTGCTGTTCCCAGTAAACTCCAAGTGTCCCTCTGACAGGTAACCGCTCAGAGACTGGCACACCTCGTTGCCCTTCAGACCGACGCTAGAATCATCCACCGACTGTTTCGGCAAAGTGCTCGAGGATCCCTCGACGCTTACGTTCGCCTGGCCATCCTGCCCCTCCCGCAGGTCAGGCATACTTCTGTTCTTCCTCTTGATCAGCCCTCCCATTAACAGCTTCCTCCGAATCTTGTGCTGCTTCTTGCCCTGCTTCTGTTCACCGTTGGAGCTGCTTGATTGGGAGTTCCGTACGTTACTGTTAACCGTGTCGATGCTCTCCTTGGGCTTCTCAACTTTTACCCCCTTGGGGGAGGGCGAAGATCGAGACGGAGCTATGGAGAAGTCTTTCGAGATATTCTTGTTCCTTTCCTCGCTTCGAGCCCGTTTCTTATCCTTCTTGTCATCATCGCAGCGTTTCGCGCGACTGAACAGACCTGTCCTTTGGATCGGTCGATCGTACAGCATGTACTCCTCGTCCTCGATCACGTTCACGGCTGTGGCCTTGCTTCGTAGAGTCTTCTTCTTCGGCAGGGTAGCGTAGATCTCAATGCTCTTCGTGACAGGCTTGTCAATGGTCGTGGCTGGTGTATTCACTAGGAGCTCACGACTATTCTGCCTGGAATGGTTGCCTTTGTCCCTTGAACTCTGTCGAGAGTGCTGGCCTGATTTACTGTTCTCTCGTGAATGCCTGACTTCGGGGGCGCCTTCTGCAATTGCATAATGACTAATTTTTTACACCTCTATCCGGGAATGCTTATAATCTTGAAATAACTAAATTTCTGCTAACTTCTGAGCAATGTTATTGGTAACGATGTAAAAATGTTAAAGGCATCATTGAACTATATACAATATAAAGTGTTGAACATGAGTTTACAGGGAACCCAGCACAACCATGTGATTGCTAACGTGTTAATACTCTCTTTTTTAATAGTTTCCAAGTAACTGACCTTCTGTTTCGCCGTTAGCTGTCGCCTGTTCCTGCAGCATCCTTCTATGCAAGCTCCTCGTCCTCATAACGCAGGTGTTATGCTTCATCCTCGCTATCGTGATCGTGTGAGGATTGTTATAAGGCGCGTCCATAGCAGCTCTAGCTTTGCTGCTGGCTGCACTGCACAAAGCTACCGCGGTGCTAAGATCGCCTGCATCTTCAGCTGCTCGAGATTTATCCAACAACGCGTCCGTCTCCTTGCAGAGACGCTCGCAGTCGTCGCCAGATGAAGCTTGATAGCCTTCCGGGATCTGGGCAAGCTGCAAATTACGAAGTTCCACGTTTTAATTCGCGTATCGTAGTAAATTGATTCTATAATTATGACAGTTTTAAAACTTGAGCAAGAATCATTTAACCTGCGTGTACTTAGGATATCTATGCTAAGGAATAATTCTATTTCGATGTGTGACTGCATAATGTAGCACGTTCTAAAATTGAACGATCGAGAAATTATACATTAAAATTGTACAAAGCTAATACCTGTAGGTTGTGCTTCAGGCCCTGCTGAAGTGGAAGGCTATCCGTGGATGACAAAGAATATGAGTCGTACCCAGCATCGTAATGGCCACTACTGCTACTAGAAAGCTCTCCAGACTTGCTGGTGGGGCTCTTAGGTACTCCTGAATTCCTCTGCATTTTGTTTACGATATACAAATACGGATTGTCCATCGTCGTCGACGAACTCGAGGAGGCGCTGTTCCGATCGCCAGACCAGTTTCCAGAATCGCGTCTCCGTGGCACATTCAAATGATCAGGGATACTAATACAATCCTGAGGCGTCGACCCTGCGCTAAGGCTACGCGTCAATTGCATTTGTTGCTTCTTTTGTTGATGCATCACGTTCTCCACCGCACGACGACTGATGTACTTTGACTCTGTCTCACCGTCCACTGCATCCACCCCCTTTAATAACAAAGAAAGAACGATGCCTATAGTAGTGGGCTTCTGATTCTAACCACTGATCGAATTTTCATTCTGAAAGTCTAACAGTCGAAGCAAATTTTCGAGTCTAGTACTTTTGAATAATTTTAGAAAATGAACCATGTTATCAGTGACGAAATAAATAGTGTATATTCGATAGAATAATGTTTTTCTTGAGTGTCTGCGAAGCTTGTTAACTATTCCATACTATATTTGAATGTGCACCACTCTAATATTAATATTCTGGTCATTTTTTAGTAAAACTTACTTGATTGCCAAATATATTGTTCTGGATATCGGTGAGATTCTGATAATCGCTGTAGATCCTGCGCTGCGTATAAGGATGAGGAGGACTATCGGGGTTCGGCGTAATGGCACGTCTGGCAGTGCTGTTGATCGATGGTTTCTCCGGGCTCGGCGTGATCGATCGACGAACATTATTCTTCGGGGGTGTCTTCAGGCCATTTCCGTTTGGAAAAGGCGTCACTGTCTTCGGTGCATTATCCGTGTTAACCGGAGTCCCACCAGGGGTTGCGTACAGCAGAAGTAGTGGTTGGTATCGACCTCTTCTGCATTTCTCCACGACTTGCTCCCACCGTGGACCGATTTCTTTGACGGTGGCGTCGTCGAAATAAATCCAGACCTACCACACAGTTAACACATGTCATATTAAAATAGAGAAAACAAACATGTCTCTACAATCTTACATAACATTCGCATTCAAAACAATGTGATACTTTTTTCTTAAGAAACAAATGGCAAAATAGTTCAGACAAAATTCAATTAAAAATTCTTTATTAAGGGGGAAGCTCCATTAAAAAAAAATTTCCCTGGATTTTTTGGTGCATTTTCTTAATGCTTCAGGTCTCAAACTATTATAATATATTTTTCAAGCTATTGTAATATATTTCAAGAAAACGTTCGCATTTTTCATTTCAGAGCACACGTTGGAAACTTACACGACAGCTCATTTTAATTTTTTTTAGAAGCCTAACTGTATCGCGTGCTATGGCCACGTCACTCAAAACTTTTTCAATACAGGAGCATGGAATATTAGTTAAATATATGTATTTTCATTTGCCCATAAAGAGTTTTCGTAGAAAGTTACATTTTATCATAAAAAATGCCTTGAACGTTGCCTTTTTTCAATCGTCAAAGTGGCTTCCCCCTATTAGTGGTCATATAAGAATGATTGAAAGTAGATTCTGACCAAACTAATTACTTTATTATTCTGATTAAACACCTTGAAATATTATTAGCGAAATTTTCAGACTTGATATTTAATAGATAATGGTAACTGAGCTGGCATATTCATTGGAGCTACAGTGGAGCCTCGATAATCCAGGATAACTGAGATCCAAACCGGTTCAAATCAGGAACTCGGATTAACCGAAACACAGACAAATTCACACTCTGTCGATGTTTGAGGAGAACCTGATACCTGTAGACATAAAACTCTATCTACGAGGAAAAGACGCCGATACCAACTTCTTTGAAATACGACTTCCAATTAAGCAGATCTTGGATTAAGCGAAACTTGGTTTATCGAGACTCCGATTATTACAGCTCCACTGTAATCCGAAGCATGGACATGATCACAGCGAGCTTACCTTCAGTTTAGTGTGGAAGAAGAAGGTGGAGTAGTGCTTCCCGTAATACGTGACGACTCCCACGAGATTGTGCACGGTTGAAGCACCCCATCGAGAGTCCACAACGCTGTGGAAAACGTCACTCAATCGGAGGGACGTTCCCACGGTCGCGAAAACGTCCATGATATGCTCCAACGATGGCCGTTCGCTGTCCCATACAACCCCGACGGAAACGATTTCCGGTCTGTTCATCAGCGTTCTACAGATTTGGATTTTGGCCCCACAGGAACTCTGAGAAAACGAGAGAAATCGTTGTCAACGTAACCCACGTGTACGATTAAAGCAGAAATTCTGCTGTGACGTTTTGATGCCAAGACTATAATGAAAATTCCAGATTTTGCATCAAGAATTGTGCGATCAAACAGATTCAAAGGAAGCTATAAATTCCATGACAATTAGAAAACAATTTGCACAGAATCTGCGGTAGTAATTTTACAATTCAGTTCACAGTTCAATGCTTCGATATCAATGTCGATATTTAATCATCACCATTTAACAACAATTAATTTAACGGAGCACTTCGCTATATTTTTAACCACGCGTGTCTCTCGTTGCATTTAATACAATTATTCTTGAAAATCCCATGCAAGCTTTATTACGTCATAATGATCATCGAACGCAGGCAGTTATTTGCAACATTAACGCTGGAATGTTCATAGCGTCGCCGTTGCACCGATTTCGAACGCGATTTCGCAGCATCCGCTGGCAACTGTATACCCCCGGGCATTCGATGATAGTTGCCGTTCCACTTCAAAGAGAAAGTATACATCGGCGAGATATTATTTCCAAGAAAGGCCACAGGAGAGTGTGTACCTGATCTTGCCAACCGGATGAATCGAGCTTGATTCACCGGAACTATCGGTTGGAGTGCAAAGTGGTGAGTCGCACGCGATGTAGAAATCGTGGCCACAGGTATACGCTCCGCCAGGGAGAGGTTTTCTTATTGGTAAAAAAATCATGGTTACTCACTGGGCAGTCCCTGATGTCGCCCATGCCACCAGCTTTTCGCAGAAGCTGACCGAACAGGTCTGGACTGTTTCGCGAATTCGGTGGCGTCTGCCTTGCCTGGGACGTTAACGCTGATGCTGACACGTAGTGAACCATCTGTGAATGAAATAGAGACCGTGAAATGCATGATTTAATGTTTGAATGGGAAATACCTGTGTCGAGATTACAGTAAACTGAGAGAAGAGAAATCCTTCTGGTGATTCGAGTTTCACAGTTATGGTTCGGTGTATGAAATCTTATTGCTGTTTGGCATAAGCGCAACGTGAAATACAGCGACACCTTACTCAAGAGTACACTTAAAGCGTGGAATAAACTATGTGTTCTTTGGTGTTTCGCTTCAAAGAAAAATGGTACCATAAACAATTGAAGTATATGCACTTGCAGAACAATGTAATGTTGTTTGACTCCCCAAAAGGGGGAATAGGGTAGATGTACCGTTTGTGGCCGTTGCACTGTTTTTGGCCACGCGCTTCATTATTTCATATTTAAATTGCTCGCAGATCATTATTATGTGGAGAATTTCACATCATAAATATTTTGTTTAGTATACCCCCAGAAATATAAGGTTACATTTATTGCTTACACAGAAAAATATTATATTTTTAAGGGGTGGCCAAAATTGGTACAATGTCTTAAAGTGGCCACAAATGGTGCATGCACCCTAGACGGTCACATTTTAAATCCTAGAAACTTCAAATCAACTGCATTCAAGCTTCAAAAATTTTACACAATTCTATACCATTCAATTATTACCACCATCTTTATTGTATTCTATTGGGTTGGTGCATATGAAATTGACCATCACAGATTGCGTAATTGATTATGCTGGGGATACAATAACAATTATTGCTACCTCTGGCTTTCGACTCCAGAAACATCACAAGAATTAAAAAAAAATGAAGTAGTTAAGAAACAAAAATTTCGTTCGACTTCCCTATCCGAAATTATAATTTCATGTACAGCGACCTAATAATTACCAACGCTGCACAACCCCATTCAATTTCTCTAGTTTTTTAACCCCCGATCAGTGCATTCGTCATTGAAGGGAAAAAGCGTCGCTCTTTTGTTGTCGAACGTTTCGATACTAAACTCTCCCTTTTGTAGAGGGGGTCCGTTCCTTCGAGCTGGAGCAGCAGACAGCGGGAGACGGTAAAAGCGATCGGCCATGACCGATACGAGATTGCAACGAGTTTCGCGTTTTTACAAGCGGCCGACAACAGCCGATACGACTGCACGAACAGAGTGCAACTCCACCCACGTGAGCTGGCTGCGTTCTGCCCTCGATTATGTGCACGTTTTACCATGAACACATTGCAAAGGGCACTGCTTTTGTTCTTAGGAAACCTCTAATTTCCCAGATAATTCTGTGTCAAATTGGGAAATCAGTTTCGTTCTGAGTTTCACTTGCTCAGTCTAATTTGACGTAAATTTCATTTACCGAACTTAGAATTAGTTTAATCTAAACATTTCATTCGTTGCCTGTTTTAGAATTGTATGTTCACTATGGAACATTTTCGAACTTCTGAAATATTGATTGATTTTTCAAAAGTTTATGATTCGACCTTGTACATAAGTAGGATGGAGATCCTTTAATAGCACAATGTATGAAAAGAAGATTGAATTCATAGGCTCGCCCTCGATAATAGATCGAAATAGTGATGGAAGTGGGTTGATTAGAAAAGGTGATCATAGACTTTGCAGACTTTTTGTGAAATGTATATTAAAAGTTTTAAAAGTGGACGACAAGGAACAACAACAAAACATGACAACACAGTCGTTGCATCTTCAAAGTTGGATTAAATGAAATGGGAAACTTAGAATTTAATTCACAGAATCGTCTAATAAGAGAAAACCTGTAGAATGCAAAGCGAAGTTGCCCAAGTCGTATTGGACGCGAAGTTCTCGGAGAATTATATAACTTTATTGCAGAAAAACTGTAATTACTGAACACAGTACAGGGGAAATGTGGGTTTCGTTATTGCGTTTGTTTGGGGCTCGTGGCGGTACTTTCTTACCTAAAGTTCGTGAAAAGTAATTTCACGGTGCTAACTAGAAATTTAATTAGCCCTTTCGTACGTCGTAAGATACACACGAATGCGGTTTTACGATAAAAAAAAAACTTTCATTGCGCACTTTTTACAACCATTTCGTCGTGTTTCTTAATAAACGCTTCGAATAAGCAGACCGATTACCTGTCAGTCAAGAACTGCTTTCGTAATTGAAAACAGATTTAAATGAAATTTACAGTTAACATAACATATGTCGAAGGGAGAAATTGGATATAGTTTTAATTTTTGGTCATAGGATGACTTAAAAATATTATTGAGAAGAAATACATAAAGTGTGTCGGTAAATCAAAGAACTTCGAAATACCTGAGATCGAAAATTGGTGACCATTTACATGTACTTCTCATATTCAGTGATATGCTATTCAATCCAAATACAGATATTTATTCAAATTTATAAATTTTGGAAAATCTAGAAGCTTTTGTGGATTAGGATTTGGTGGATTTTGTGATAATGGGAATTTGCAGAACTCATGATAAATTTATTTACTGACCTTATTCGTAATTTTAATTTCCTCTACAGAAATTTAAAACTTCAATGAAACACCTGTGATAACTTCTTGGACTCAAAGATGGGAGAAAAGTATACTTCAGAGCCTAGTCAGTCAAATAGGGATTTGTAACAAATAATATTCATATATATCATTTTTTTTCTGCTGCATTTAATGTTCTACTCCCAAGTGCGACGTTTCTAATTACAAAATAATGGAAAGGAAGGAAAAGAAGATCGACGGTTTCACTTTTCTCGTTGACAGAGGCGGAAACGATCAGTCTCCAAGAAAACTGTTCTCCAGGAGAACGATAAAGTTATTCGAGCGTCAACGAAGTGATTAAACCTGACGACACCGTGATTACCATACCGCGATGCAGAAAATATCCTGCTTTCACGCCAATTCGAGGCGTCACGAGGATAAGTAACAAGTAATGGAAACGATTATGATGTATCTACCTTCGCTGAACTAATCCTCTCTTAGTTGTAGATGAAAGCTGGGAACTAACCACTTCAACTCGAAGGAATTTTTCTTCAGATGAGTCAGAACCGCGAGAGACGATTTCAACCACTAAAACAATCGTTCACAGATTTGCAGCTGTAATAGAATTTTGTGGCTTTTTCTTTGGTACCTGACTCTACTAGTTTCTTAAAAGCTGATGAAGCTGAGCTATGCTCTGTCTAGCTTAGCTTAATTTCTTCCAATAACGTAAAGTGCACTATTATGCAGAGTGTAACTGCTCATTAATCCACAGTTACATTACAATTAATTTTTTCAAGAGACCATTAAAGCAATGAACCTCAAAACCTCCTGAAACTTAAATCTCTCTTTCCTGAAACAATACTGCACTACCTATGAAATAAATTCTACCTCATCGTCGTTTAAGCTTCACGAACAATTAAACACCAGTTCCCTCGTGAAATTGTAATTCAATCTTTTTCGGTCAAAAGAACAGTTGCAATTTCAAGATTCACACACAAAAGAAATTACCTTCGTCCAGCCACGATCCTCCCAATTGGTTCAAGAGCTGATTGCTAATTCCGAGCCCGTTCCCCCAATCCCTCGATTATACCCTGCGTTTATTAAGCGAAATCGTACCCTTCGATACGATTCCCAAGATCCCACCCCTCAGTGGCGACCGATGAACCATCAAATCTCGATCAGTTAATCCGTTTACACGGCAGCCACTTGGCCATTCAGTATCTTAGCGCACTTGGGCTTCTTAGCTAAGTCGCTTAAATCGCTTAAACCCACCAAGAGGCCAAACTTCCCCTTATCTCCTCGATTCCCCAACGACAGAACCCTGGCTCACCCTCGAACGCATCGATTTCAAGGTTTCTACGAGCAAACAATGGAGACGCAGAGCCGGGCGACCTGCCCAAAGAACGCTGCCTCTGGACCGTTTTTCCAGTCCTACCTGCGAGGTTAACGTGGGAAAGAGGGAAACTGCGGCTGGCGAAGGAAAATCGTGTCGACAGATGCTTCCACGAATGCAAAGAGAGATCTCTCGAGAAACTATTCGCCGCTCTAGCCTCGAAGCGTAATGGAGGGTTTCGCAAGAACCATTTTCTGTTCAACAGCCGCGCTATCAACGCGGACATTCTTATTATATAGCCGCACATACGAGAATTGCAGAGGTGTGATATAATGAAATATTTCAATATTGTGGAATACAGTTACATACCCCTTGACAGTTGGGAAAATATTATTTTTATGATTTTTTTTTTTATATTAAGAAACGTCATACTTGAAAATGAAGATATACACCTTGTTGTGTAAATATTAAGCTGTATTCTCTTCAAGAATAAATATATCTTAAGAAATGGTGTTACAGCAACACTGCTCCCAAGTCGTCAGCATATTTACAGACCCTATTTTCCCACCTGTCAAGGGTATGTAACCCCTTATGAGTTTCGAGGTAAATTATGTTTCTCCTTTCAAAAGAAACAAGAATAGTGTTAAAGCTCAATTTGCACGTGCCCAAAAGATGCACAGTAATAGATAAAACTATATATGCAAGGCTTTCTTCTTTCAGATTTCAAACTCATCAAAATCACAATTTTTCTAATCATGTATCTTTCGAACACCCCAAGTGTACCTACCCCATAATAATTACACAAAATCTATTGATATTATACTAAGGTAACTGTATTCACTGTATTTGACAATTTATAATCGAACAGGAGAGAAAGAACAAATTATAATACTTCACAGTTAGCTCCAGAAATTCAATCCTCGTGGAATGTAAACTCACCAATAAATAAGCACTTAAGGGTAACGAACGAACACTATTATAAAATTATGTTTGCAGTGCGATTGATTCCACGTGCTGCTAAAAATCTTTGGATATGAATCAAGAAATTAAAAGAAGTCTCTAATTAATTGCTTATTTTAATAACTTACTTTCCACGTTTTAATAAAAAAAATTCGTTCACTGGTACGTGTTCATTTACTGATACATCCACCCCATAATATTTTAAGTCTCTCGCAACTGTCGATTGCTATTCCGTTTGAGAAGGATGACGTCGTTTGCACCAACCTGTGTAAAAGGCAGAGGTTCCGAAGTGGCACCGCAAGCTCCGCAAACACTTTGCTCGACGAGCGTCATGGCGAACTTCTGATGAGGCACACAGTGTCTCGCACTGCACATGTCCTCGGCTTCGCCGCTGGCGATGTGCAGATGTATACGCAGAAGAATGTTTTCCTGCAATCAGATTCCGTTAATGTGAGTTCTCTCGTTAGTTTCCTCGATGATAAGCCAGTAAAAATAGAACAGCCACGAGTAATCGTTCACGGATTACAGTAATTCGAAACAGTAGGTCCGGGGATACGCAGTTTTTGTAACTTGCTCGAGTGTCTCAATCTTTCTCATTTTTCCTTGCAAGACTATCGTAAATTATACAGATTTACACTTTGTTCTTTTACTTCGAAGGACGGAGCGTTGATTAACGCTGCTGCACTTGGGGGTTGCCTGTTTGTTTCGAAGCTGAATACAGTCTGTGTCAATATTGTGTATTCGAAGCGCGGGCAGTCTAAATCGAGGTAGATCGCGAGATTATTACAATATCTGGGTAAGAAACTTTCTTCCAAGTATATTGGATTCGTCACGCTCAAGTGGGGAAAAGGAAATTGAAAGTGCAGAAGTTTTTACGCGAGAATGGTACTAAAGTGTTCGTATGAGACAAGTTTCCATGAGAGAATGAAACAAACTGTTTGTTTCTTACTAAAGAAATGAAACAAAAATTTAACACAATAGACCACAAAAAAGTCCTCCCTCAGACGCACCAACTAATACAATTCAGCCGCTTTAACGGCTCCAAAGTCTTTCCAAAATACTCTTTGTTAGACTAGAAAATCCCAATAAAATCTTGCACCAAAGTAATAATTCTCTGTCAAATTGCAAGTGTGTATTACTGAATTTTAATCTCCTACCCTACCTTAATGCAAACTCCACTTACTAAATTTATTTTCAACCCCTAGATACTTAATTCTCAACTTCTAATCCTCTCTAATCTAGCGTATCTACATAAATCGGTAAAAACGAATGCAATGAAATTCGCGCGAAACAGAATTCAATATAAACTATTTAAAAGACTGCCCAACGAATTGATCATATCACACTTTTTATCGAAGAAATATTAAAACTTTTCCAACGAACGATGAGAAGCAGCGTGAGCTACGAGAATACAGGCGTTCTTTCCTCAAAATTAAATCCAATAAAATAATCCCGACAGTTCTCCTATCGCGAACGAGACACAAATTACTATCGTTCCGCCGAGGTAATAAGGAAACTAACCCCCCGATTTTACCAGTGAACATCGATGGAACCAGATTTCTGCTTCGAAGGAATTATTAGCTATTACACGCGTCGACGTAAGTGCTGGCATAAATCTTTCTCTTTCGACATTCGGCCGGCGATTTTCTCCGCGACGCGGAGGCGATTTTCCAAGCGGTTTGCGATCCTGAATATTCTGTCGGTGGAACCAGTTCTCTCTGCTATAGATGCTAACTGTCGTGGATTGCAGTAACGATACCCGTAGGTGAGTCTAAGCGAATGGAGTCCACTTTCTCGTTTATACTGCAGTCATGTTTACCGGCAAGTTCGTCGACGCATGGACGCGTGCTCCCGTTGTGTTTGTGTCTGTGGCGACATCGGTCCGATGAATAAAATTAATGCAACGTTACGAGCGCAGTCGCGGTGCGTGAGTATTATAAATGTAAGGACGCTGGTAAACGCGCCCGCCCCGTTATCCCGAGCTTCCCCGAACGGCAGGAGCACGCTGCTAGAGTTACGCCTTTCGCAATTAGCAGAAATTAAGCGCTTTGTTTGCTCGCGGTGCTGTTACGCTGATTTAGGATCACTGTCCGTGAAACTTCGTCGAACCACTGATTTCTTGCTCCTTGGCCGAGCATGAGTAACGTCGATGAAGTGGAGTATTAATTTCCTGTACAATAGTCGACGAGGGGTAGCAGTAATTGCCTATGCAGCAGTTGATGATATGTAATATGAATTTTGTACATAATGGTTGACGAGGTGTAATATTAACCCTTCGTGGTCACACGGGGTGTATTGTACCTCCAGAATAATTTTCGAGTTCAAATGTCGTGTCTTTACGACTTCCAAAGGGGATTTATCGCAAGAAAAAAAAATTTAAAAATCGATTTTTTCCCACAACCGTGGAGAATCGCTCATTTTTAATTTTATGATATCAAAATCTACATTTCTAGAAAAAGGCTATTAGACCCATGATTGTATAAGTATAACGAACGTGCGATTATCACTGAAAAGTTAAAAGATTCGAAAATACGAAAATGGTAACTAAAAAAATGACGTTGGGGTACAGTGAACCCAGTGTGATCGACTTGTGATTATAAGAAGGTGGGACCACGAAGGGTTAAATTTCTACACAATGGTTGACGAGATGTAATATTAATTTTGTGCATAATGGTTGACGAGGTCAGGGTTGCCACCTTATCACTATATAAATCCCGGAGTGCCACACATTCCAGCTCGGAAATTCGAATATAAACCCGGAGATGGAAAAAGCAAAAAGGAAAGTTTTGTTCTCGAATATCCGGAAAACACATGTGCAATTCTTTTAAGCTCAAACAATTCAGAATTTAAAAGTATCTGTTTTTTAAATTAATAACTTCTATTGTATATAAAATTGATACCATCGTATAACACCACAATTTCTTATTATCTCACTTTTTTCTACAACCCGGATATTTTTCCAGTAAAACCGTAGCCCAGAGATTTGCTTCAAAGCCCGGAGTCTCCGGGCCAAAACCGGAGAGGTGGTAACCCTGGATATAATATTAATGCTGGGCACACAGTAATAATTGATAAGCTTTAATATTACTTTACTTGATAACAGTTGACGAAGAATAATATGAATCCCCTGTACAATAATGTTACAGGTATATCAAATGTGTACGTTAAGGGAAGAATATTTTAAAGATTTGATTACATACTAATGATCCCAAGCCACACCCCTTTAATCAATAACATGTTATGCATGTTCCACCGTAAGGACCCAATAACGAGGACATAGTGCGACCTTGCATAAAATCGACAAATTAATGCTCGGCATGATGTATCAGGTCGTTTGCAGCACTGTTACGCTACACGCCGAACTTAAATTCATACATAAACCATTAGTTAGCACATTAGCGTTACAAGTCTAGTGCTTCGTGAATTACGGTTCAACCAAGATGAATAATAATCGCCACCAATGTGTCCTACATCCAATCCTAACGATTAAAGTATAAAACGATCGAGCAGACTCGCAATAATCTCTCCCTTGAAACTCCACAGGATTTTCTAGTAACTGCTATATCTACGAGACTGCGCAATCAATATATTCATCCCGCAATTATATTTCCCAATCAGTATCCCTAACTGTGCATGAAACGAATCGGGACAAGCACTTTCAATGCTTCCTTTGCGAAAGTAATTCACGATCCGCCGCGTCTGCATCAGCGGCAGTGTCCCGATTTGTCTAAAAGGCCCCGCAGGCATTCCAGCTCGCAGTAGAATTGCCCAGCGTTGGCCAGACCAAAACTCGTCTCGCCTAGATTCGCGGATTGCGCGTCGATACCTACACGCAGGCTAGTCGGTCGTACATAATAGGCCAAAGGGAACGAGGTAAATTGGCACTTACGAAACATTCCGCCGCATCGTCCATGAATCCGAGCTGGAACCTTTGCTGATCGAGAAAACTCTCGGCCAGAGCGCGTCGCAGAGTATCTGGCGGCAATGCGCTCTCTTGCGAAAACTGCAGCTGCGAGAATAGGTCCTGAAACACACAAGGTGACGAAGATTTAGTGCCAGAAACCTTCTGCCGCGAAAAATAAGGCCAACGATTTGCTCAGCCCGCGAATTAATGAAATAATTCATTCTCAGAGGCACGAACAATTATGTTCGCGATTTCTCATACCAGTGTCTTGCTCCAACCTCGTGCGAGTGTAATTTATTTCGTGGATTTTGCGGTAGTGGTATTTGAGAGGAAAGAATTTTGTTTGAAACGTGCATGTTTGTGGCACAAGAGGTTTATCAATCGTTATAATATAAGCTTTTATGAATTCGCAAATTTTATTGAGATAGTATTTTGTATAAATCTTCAGTTCCTACGTGAAAGTTTATAATAACGGGTGTGTGACATATTGTAATTCAAATTTTCTACCTCTAGGTTTATGGAATTTTCCGTGCTTATTGCGCCTATCCAAAAAGATATACAAAAGATGAAAATTGTATTGAATGACTATACGCGAAAAATGTCTTTTTGACAACAAATTTATTATGAATACAGTGGCGTTCGTCAAAGAAATAAATTTTCTGCTTTTTAGTGGAAGCTTAAAAGTCTACTATTCTGAAAACGCATTATTCATGAATGCTAGAGCGTATTTCCATATTAAAGAGCTTCGTTTTGGCGTCAAATAGCCCTTCGTTTCTTTACCTTTCCCCGTGATTTATATAAAACTAGCTTTACTACTCGGCTGCGCCCAAAATTTAGATTCTCATTTTATAAAAAAATTTTGTTTAGTTTATTTTATGAAAATAGTCACTTCATCTGAATTAGTCAGGCATAATGGGCTGAGGCACATTTTAGGCGACAGACAAACACACAAACATATAGAAGCATTTATATTAAAATTGAACGATACGTGTACACTTTATTCTAATTTGGAAAATGAAGCTTCAAAATCTCTTTTTCTTCTCCAATGATCTTGTAAATTCTAAAGTAAAGAATTAATCTGTGATCTTAAGTTTAGAATCGAAACAAATAAAAAAAAACAGCACTGCGAGTTACTGCTCACTTGACAAATACCTTCATTGATTCTAAAATACATTCCAAAATATCACAGAAAACTAACGTAACTAGTCCAGCCTTAACTTCGCGTTCTTCCTCTCAACTATAACAACAAACCTCATCGCCACAAAAAAGAGTACCTAAAGTAATATTCCCACTTGACGTGGGAATCATTTTCAGCGCACTACGTTTCAACACAACACCCCGCATGCGCTTCCTTGATATCGCACACCCAAAACCGCCGAGCGCCAAACCTAGTAGGTCCCTGCCATGAACCACACACGAGCATGACCAAAAAGAGGAATAAACGAGAGTCGAACAGCGGAATTACTCCAGCGTGAAGCAGGATCTGAACCGTTTGCGAGCGCAAAAGGAAACTCATAACGCCCACGTACACTCAATTTCCCATTACATAAACGTATGCAAATCGCGGCGTGTATGTAAATCTGGGCGGCGACCCGAACGAAATCCTCCGTTTAGTCATCGGCCAGAAAGAAACGCGAGCGCTCCGTTCCTTTTCCCTAATCAGCACATCGTTCGCGGCATGAATGAAGGGGGCGAGTGCTGGCTACTGTTTCGAAACTCTACCTCGAACGCTCCGAGTCCTTCCTTCCACTATATTCTCGAAAGGAACCAACAACTTTTCCAACGACACTTCCCCTCTCCATGTACCACCGCGATGCGCTCTCTGTGCGGATTGCGCAAAAAATACCGCGAATAAATCGCGAGGCTGCTGGTCGGGGTGAACGAGTTAGTTTCGTAACTAATCCTCCAGCGATCGGTGGGCAACGGTCGCACGTAGAAAGTCAGCGAGTACCGCTTCGGGGTGGTTGCCCAACGCAGCACATATTTCGAGAAAGAGAGAGAGACGCACGAGAAGTGTTTTAAGGAAGAAAAACCGTGACTGCGCATGTGATGGTCGGTGCGTAATGTTAATCCTTCCACGAGGTTCTTTCGATCGATCGATCGATCGATCTTGGTATATTGCCATGGCTCGGTGTGCGGTGTAATAATTGATAATGCCAGGAATCGTGATGAAGGCTTGTTCTTGGGATAAGGAACTCTTGTCGCAATGCGTGAAAGTGAAATTTCTTGCGCATACACGGGGAGATATATTGCCATTGCAATGTATATGAAGGGGGTCAGAGGTAATGGAAACCATTCGGGGTGTTGGCATATTTTTCTGTATAGAATTATCTAATCTTTAGCTGCACTACTTGTACACCTTGTATTTACTCAGAAGAGAAGTTAGGCAACTCGAAAATTTAGAAAAATGTGCAATTGTGTGTGCAAATAGAGTAGATAGTTTTTATTGGGGTCATAGTGCGGTTTTAGGGGGTAACATCACCCCTTGAAAAATGCAGAATGATCTTTTTCGTGGAGTATCTTAAGAACGGTGAGAGATATCGAAAAGAAGTTTAAATAAATGTTGCATCTTTTTTTATGTCTACGAAACTGTGTAAAAATAATTATCGAATTAAGGATCGGTGTTGGGGTAACTTGAAAAGTATGAATTTTTTGAGAATTATTTTTAAAAACTGCACTATGGCACCAACAAAAAATAGCTTTCTGTTACGGATGAACTGCACTACTCTACTCTCCTTGCACACAAAGTTGCATAATTTTCTGAATTTTCGGATTGCCTAACTTCCCCTGTAAGTGTAACCCACGAATTTACGCTTGCAGTTGTATAATATATATTTAAACAGCGGCCTAAAAAGAATGGGTAAAAGTTACCAACAAGTGTGCTCCAAAAATGTACAAAGCCCCATTTGAAATATCAAATTATTTGTAAGTAATATTGAAATCTCTCAAAAAATCAAATCCAACATTACATTACTTTCACCTCTATGTCAAACAAGTTTTCTATACCCTGAAATAACTGTGAAGAAATTTCAACCAGCTATACTGTATTTAAATCCAGCCAACTTAAAAGAAGAAAACGAACCTTCCGTTCTAATATTTCCTGCTTCAAGAATGAAAAAGTGAATCGAGGGAACCGCAAATGGTCGAGTGAAATGCCTGAATGAAAGTCGCTCGTTTGGTGTCCAGTACCGGGAACGAAGAGACAGAGATATTGATGGCGATAGATGTGGCACGGTTGTACACATCGCCTGATGAGAAGACGGTGATAGTAGCTGAACGTCCACGTGCAACGAGAAGGATGTCGCACCTGTTGGAAGCAGGTTAGCCTGGTATCGAAAAAACCAGCCGGCTTGCAGAAACAGCATTGCTGCGCGAGTGAAATCGATGAATGAAAGCGACCCTACTGCCTAAGATTTAAGTACCTCGCTGCGGTTTGAAATTCGCCATTGATTGCAAGGGACTGGCAATCGACTTGCAACAAGCAATTCTAAAGTATTAGGTACCTATATGACAGTCGACTCCCTGGATTTGTGACTGTGAATGAAATGAGACTGGTGGTATCTACTTTGAGTGCTCTGACAAGAATGGAATAAAAATGATTGGTAGTGATTAATGTGGGAAATAGTAGCGATAATAATTGAGTAATAATAAATGAAAAATACAATTTTTTGGTAGGCTAGTATCAGTGAGTATTGATTAGTATTATGTGCAAATTATTTTATGAAGTTTGCAGATAATTTACAGAGTAATATTTTAAACATTTTGTAGTTTATTTGCCTGTTAATATTATGTGAAATTTTTTTTTTGATTTCTAGTGGTAGGAGTAAAGCTTGAAGGCAAATTTGTTCTTGTATCAGTATTAAAAAGGATGAATCTTTTGAATTATAATTATCGTTTGTAGCGTGGAATTTATTACCATAATTGAGGGTAATTATTAAAAGACAGCTAAACAATTTACAGCTACCCAAAAAGGGAAGATAAATCTCCTAGGAGACAGAGTATCTGGTCGAGTAGCTGAAGCAAGAAATTGAAGCACTAACGACATTTTAAAGAGAAGTCATGTGTATTGCTATAAGTGCTTTCGTACACAGCTCCACTCATCCTAATTCTTATCTCGTGAGCCTTAATGTGTTCTCAAGAACATCTGTGCCAGTTCAAGAAAAAAACCATCCATTAACATAGAAATAGCTTGCAACAGGAGAAACAAGAACATTATAAGGAAGCATGAAATACGATAATATCCGCAGCAAAATTTCAGACAGGTAGCAAAAACAGAGCCTACCTAAATAAATCTGACGAACGTATGCAAACTGCAATAAATGTCGAAATTTGCATTGTTCGCACTCAACAAAAATCTGCATAAAGTGTTGCAGAAGAGAAGCTACGGATTTAAATATCTAAACTTCCTTCAATTTTAGCATCTAAAAGCCAAAATTATGGGCCTCCTTTGAAAGTTTCCAGTGCAGGTTTTCAAGGAATAAAACAGAGGACCGTAAATTGGGCCAAGTTTATGCAGAAAGCTACCAACCCTCAATAATCTGAAATTGAGTAAATTTAGTTTGAAGATTTTAATTGTTAAAGAAAAGTACCTAGCCTTATTTCCATTGGGTATATTTTATTCCAAGTTATTACAATGCTTTTTAATGGATTATTTAATATTGAGTAGTATAATTAATATTATTATAAATTTTCTATAATTTTTGTTCGTCAAACCTAAAATTAAACTATGCCTTGGTAGTTTTAATAATTGTGTAACGTGAGAGTTGTTCTATGGGTTGGTAATCTTTCCCAAAATAAAGATCACAAAATGATGTGTTAAATTTTTGTCATTTTGAGGGTTGGTAAGTTTCTGCATAACCCTGCCCAAATCTACTAATCACAATTCAGCGTACTTTTCGCAGGTCGTTCAGCTCGATGTTAGATGGAGTGTCCTCCCGCTCCATGCCACTGTCCTCCTCCTCTTCTCCAGCGACATCTTCAACTTCGACCTTTGCCACCTCATCCTTCTCCGCGTGATCGAGCGGCGTCGGCGTAGCCGACGTGTCCTGGCGGACTTTTATCCACTTCAACATTTTCTTTCGCAACGTCCCCACCAGGAAACAACGCTACGAGTGTCTCCGTTTCATCCTACGGCCCTCTATGGAAATTCCTCCTCCCCCGTGCAAACGAGAATCTTCAGGTCCAAGTCTGCTCATCACACCGCCAACGAGTCAACGTCAGAGCGAAGAGGGCTTCACTTTTCAAATATCCGCGAACTCGGGGTCCAGTAATTTCGGAAACACACCCTCCAACGCTCTCGGAAATGGAGATAAGAGGAGCATGTCTCCGCGGCTGGTCCCAGGCAAATACAAATTTCCACGGGGCTCACCTCGCGGGCAATCCTCTCGCGAAGATAGCTCTGTTTGCTGTGTCCACAGGCACGATTCGTTACCTGCTTCGACGGTTAATCTCGCCCGTGCACTTGCGATGTGCCACGGCCGCCCCACCCTTTGTTCCCGGGTCGAAGCAGCCTTTTTCCCTCGCGCTGATAACGATCGTAATTTCCTCTGTTTACTGTTCACCTTTCCTCTAACGTTCCTCGGGGAGATACTGGTACATCGTCGTTTCCGGGAACGGTGCGTGGTTGGAATAAATACTACGAAACGAGACGTGGCGTTAATTCCCCTCGGCTTGGGACACTGGTGCGATGGAAATGTTACTTGCAGCTGCGATTGCAATGGTGATCAAGGTAATCCACCGCCTGGGGTATTCAATGACACGGTTAAATGTCGACGATGGCGTTCGATGTTGTAATGGCTCGTAGCTTTCACGGAAGGAAAGGTAAGAAAGAAGCGGGACGATGGACGGGAAACAGGTGGCTGCGGCTTGAAAGGGCCCCTAGCAGATGATCCTTGCGCGAGGACTGAAGGAGGAATCATATCCAGCAATTGCATGCCGGATGTGTCGGGAGAACCCGTTGCCAGACGAGTCGTAGATTCGATTAAAAACAGAAACTCGTTTGGCAAGTGAAGTCACCTCCTCGATCTACGAGCCAGTGGTCTCTTCGGGGGCTAAATAAATGGCTCAGGGTATGTTCGTTCTCCTTCCCGCCCCTCTTCTATTACGATTTTGATAAATGCTTGCCGGAGGAATCGTGGAATGCTTCTACCCTGAACCGTGGATGCCGATTTCTGTTCTTTACATCCGTTCGTTGAACACGATCGGGCCGTGTAAAGAACTTAATTAGAGGCGTGACTAAAAAATTCAGCTGCTCAAATGACTCCGAATCCTCCGTTCCGTGGGTTAACGATTCGCTGCATCTTTCCCTGGACTCGTTCGTTCCACTTCGGCGTGCCACGTGCTCCGCTCGTTTTGCTGGCACAGTTTCCGTCGAATTCTCGGTAATAATGCTCAGGCAGTGGCTGAACGTCGGTGGCTCTTTGAAAACTGTAGTCACTCACTCGAGTCTCCTTTCTAATCATACACCGATCCACTTCGACTCACCGTAATTAATTCACGGGACCAGAAATCAGTTCCCGAAAGTCCCTGTAATCCTCAACAGAGACTCCATGTCTATTCCCTTTCGCCTGCTCACTCCACTTCACTAGGTTTACTTAAAAAAAAAAATCCAAACCAGTTTGCGCCTTAACGAGCACCAAGTTTCTCGATCAGGATTGTCTTCCTTGTTTCCATCACCATTTTACAGGCACACAAGTCACATTCCCTCGACCAAACTGCGCACCACTTTCCGCGAATCGCGTGACGACTTCCCGATCATCACAAACGATG
Source organism: Andrena cerasifolii (assembly GCF_050908995.1). Lineage (NCBI taxonomy): Eukaryota > Metazoa > Arthropoda > Insecta > Hymenoptera > Andrenidae > Andrena > Andrena cerasifolii. The sequence goes on along the minus strand of NC_135124.1, from coordinate 7,348,744 downwards.
ATGAAGACTCCGTACGAATATTCGTTTCGATCGCTTCCTGGACGATCCCCGATTGCCAGCAGCGCTGCTGAAAGCACTGTGGACTCCTTCGACGCTCCACTTTTATCGCCCACCGTGGACTGCACGCATGCTACTGCGTGTCAACCCCCGAGCCCTTCCACTCCGCTCTAGCGTGCAGAAAAAGGGTGGAACAGTTCGATATCGCGGGGGGTTGGCTTCCACGGTGATCGTTCCTCAACGAGGCTTAGAAACGTGGAGAACGGAGCACGGGACTACCTGCACGCGGCACCGTGCGCTCGTACCTGAGCTCAGCAGCTCGCACAGTGCTGCAGAGCATCCCCCACCCCTCGTTCCATCTCTCTTCCTCTTCTGCCTTGCCAATAGGACGGTGGGCCCCTTCCTCTTTCCCCTACCGCTGCCACAGGCCCTCCATAGACCCGAGAAGCCAATGACGTCACCTGGTTAGCTGTCCTACGTTCACCAACCTGGCCGACCGAGGCGACGGCCCAACCAGGCCTGTACTCTCTGCGGGCCCCGCTCCGCGACCTCTTTTCTATGTATTTGGTTCGCACCAGGGGCGAGATATTTTATACTTCACAGGTGTATTTCTCTGTTCTGTTATCAGCGGTAGAGTTCTTTTGCTTTTATTACGTGAGAAAATAAGTAAGAGCGCGTGTGACAGAGAATGTACCTATATCATTGAGGGTTGAGGCTGTTACAAAATGGACCTGAATTTTAAATTTAGGAGTTTAAAAATATTTGGTGATGTGGTGATATAGATAATGCGGGAGATACAGTGGAGTATTTTGGGTCTGGTGAATTGTTGCATACATGTGTTACGTTATTATTGAATGGGATATTCACAGACTTACAGAAGGTAGATTATGTTCAGAATGTAGAGTGAAACAGGTGAATGGAAAAATTCAAGTTAAAATATAAGTTTGAGATTATAGAAGTCTAGTAATGAAGTACATTTGCAGGATTTAATACTTCTGGTGAGAAATGAAGAACTGATGAAAATTAAGGACCTGTTTTTCATTATCATTTGATTTCTAAATTATTCTAACTACGTTTTGTAGATGCTTGAAACGCATACGATGTAAGCTTCTACCATTCTTTTCGTTAGAATGTGGTTAAACTTTAGTTAATGTTTCTCTTGAAATTAATAATAGAAAGATAGTAAATTCCAAAGCTAAGAAATTAACTTCTGTGTTCCATCTTTCTATGTTGAACACTCTTCTCTTTTTAAGTCTCAATCATTTATCTCGAAATAAATGGCCATGTCGGCATTATTTCGCATTTATACTACTTAAACCGAAACTATAAAGCGGCCTTGGATTGAGCACTGCTTCCAATGAAATTCTTAAATTTCAAATACATAGTATTTAGAAATTCGAGCTCGAAGCAATCACTGTTTCGATTGAAATAAATTAAACACAAACGATTTCAATTAAGCGAATGCTAAAATCGTTCAAAGCTACTTATAATGTTCAAGATTTGTCTCTTCAGTGTGCATGGATAGCATTAGGTACTAAAAATACTTTGTTAAATATTCACACTTTCTCAATTCCATTTTGACTACCTTGTTCACAAAAAATAGAAAAATTCTACAGATTACTTTTTCTTTAAAATGAAATCATTTTATCTAATGAAGAATGCAAGTTTATCATTTTGTAGAATTCACAAACCTAACCAACTACAGTGTCTAACAACCGTATTGCATCTGAAACGATATTCACTTGTATTCGCCGACCATCAATTGGCAGGAAATATGTTTGAAAAGGGGGTTTGCCTGCAGGTGCTGTCTAGAGGGTTAAATTAGGGGATGTGTTCTGAAACATAGGGAGAATGGAGTTGAATTATTAATCGATTTTTCAAACACAGAGAACCTATTGCGAGGCAACTCGTTCCAATTACATACGTAAACTCGCTCGCAGAAAAAGACGACAAATTCGATTCGAAGAATCGTGCATTCGATTTCATTAAACATTTCTGAGGCAGAGAAATACTCTTTCCTTTACTAAAGCAATAGAAATGCATTTATTCGAGCTGCTTCAGCTTGAAAACCGTTATTCTATAAGAACAGATCTAATCTCTTAACATTCAGGAAGCAAACAAGTGAATTTTTTGCAAATGTGTATCACGGTTAACTCGAAGGATTGCATCACGAGAGAAAGTTCTAATTATCCAAGCTGCGTTATCAGCGCACACGAAACGCGCTGACACAATTTCTTATCGTTCATGACGTGTACGTACGCGGCACAAATAACTCCACCTCTCAAACAATTAAATCCTTCCTACATTCATTAGTTTCACCAGCAACCAGGACATGGTAATACACAAGAAAAGCTTTCTTTTGAAAAAGGATCTGTCCTTCGCACTCAGCTAATAAATCTCCCACTATTGAGATGATGAGACGGGAGCTCATGGACCCCATGATGACGGTTGAACTGCTTGTTTGTTTCAGCGCGTGGATACAAACCAACTTATCATAGCTTTATATTTTTCACAAATAAGATTTTATTCGCATCACTGGTATTAATATAGAAATAAAAATGGGCTACATCAGACGCCACCTCACGAGTTGGATAACAAAATTCCCACCTCATCAATTAAGGTTTACAGGAACAAACTCTAATTCCAAATGAAAAGGAAGCACCCCATTTCTGCCACTACCAAAAACAAAACTAGCAAAATGGTGTCACCTTGTATCCCCCGAGGAGAATTCTCCAAAAACCACCAATTTTGGTATTTAAGCAAATTTCCTGCCTTGTTTACCACGAGGCAGGTATATGGAGCAGCAAGGTGGAAGAGAAGGAGCTGTCGTCCCGTTTGGCCAGCGATTCGTTGCACAAGAGAAACGACTCCTCCGTTCGATTCCCCCGAACCGCAGCGTCCAGTTACTCTGCACGTCCCTGAGGTCTACACCACTCCTCTCGCACGGGAGTCACGAGGAACAGTTCTGTGTGATCGTAAATGTGTACGTGAATCGTACGAGAATATGAGAGGGCCCGTAGTACGCGGACTGGGACAAAGCCAGTTCCACATATCCAGCCTGGCGTACGAGATACGGCTGGGCCCTGTGTCACCAACACACAGGGGAACCGGGGCCTACGCGAGCTCGACACGAAAAAGCATGGACGACGGAAAAAGTAACCGCAGGTATGGCTGAGTATACCTGGGAGCACCATGCGCCACGAATGAGGGAGAATACTACGGGCGAATCATTCAGTGAAGAATCTTATGGCGTTTCATCTGCGTCTGGGGCTTATAGCTTTCATTGACTGCCTCGAAACACTCGCTTTTACGCAATTTTTATCCTAAATATTATTTTACAGAAAGATGTGGAAGGAGAAAGAAAATTTCAATGGACTGTGTTTTTCAAACCAATTTAAACGTAGCGAAATGATGACGAACTTCCTTCAAAATCTCTGATATTGAGTGCAAAGAGTGATGGGTCTAACGTGGAAGGATCACGTACCCTTTTTGTTCGTTAATTAGCCATTAAAGGATTGCGATGTAGGACAGTGATGAGCACAACCCGTGACCCGCCTGATTTGCGTATATCTTTTGAACTGTAAAAGATATCGAAATGAATTTTGCGCCGAAAATAGGATAAAACTATCCCTTTCTAATGTTGTATAATTCTAATCTGCGTGTGAGCAACTATTCTCGAGAATGAAAATTTTAAAAAGTGATCGTCGTAATCTTCTAGTAATTAGACTTCTTATCAATCTAATAATTGCTTTTCCTGCGTACCTGCATTTCGATATCGCCATATCAGTTTTCGCGGGCAAGCTCGCTCGCTCCAATATTCTAATTGAAATATTTTACAATGGGACAACTATCTATCCAGCACCATTCACTTCTCGTGATTATTCAATCACGAGTCGTGGGCGATCGCGCGTAAGTCAAGCAGCTACTTGAAACGCGTAGGTTTCGTAGTATTTCCTCCTTCCTAAATAAAGTGGAATACTAAACAAAGCCTCCCCTCGAAACGTCGTTGCATGAATATTTAAATGGAAATGATCTTCCTACGCCTGCGCTTCGACTCTCAGCTTCGATGATCACGAACGTCGCCGGAAGCGACAGCTCTTCGTCATCGATGGCTTCAGGTAACCTTGGAAAAACTTCGATAAGGCTGTGATTGGACAATTTTAATTAATTATTGCATTTTAATAACTTTACCCTCACTCTATATCTTATTGTTAGAAAAATTGAGGATAAAATCAGTGAAGAATTTTTAGTTATTAGAAAAGTTATATAGAAAAGTTATTACAATAAGTTTCACGAGGAAGTCTAATTACAAAAGCATTACAAAAAATCTAACTCGAATTTTAGGTGCGATTTAATCCGCAACTCTTACAACTTGCTTTAACAACAAAATATTCTCTTCTCAGCCAGTAAAAAATGAAAAATAATGGACTATTCAAAATCAGCTTCTTCATCAAAATATTCAAAAACCCCTCACGAAGAGCATTGAATAAGAAAAATATTGCTCGACTGTCTATGCTCATAAAATGTCAAGAGAAGAATAGCAGAAAAGGTTACACGGCAAGAATTTTTAATGAAACTCGAAGCACCAGACAACTCTCTACGCCAGTAGAAGGTGCAAGTTCAAGAGAATCATTCTAGACGCCCGGAAACGAACTTCGCCAGTCGATGGTGTTCAGAACCGGTGCAATCCACTGGAGCAACCGCAACACCACCGCGAATCGTACTCTTGGCAGTGGGTAAAATGAGAAGAAATTCCGTCGACTGGAGTATTATGAACAGGACAGAAGCCTAGCGGAATAACTGTTCATCTAGGAACAACAAAATGAACGTCTTCGGTAATATCCCCTAATTACCTAAATGGCCAGTGATTACCGTTTGCCTTAAACGTGCGGGCGTAACGTTCGATGCACGAAAAATTAAAGGAATATAGCTCCTAAGTACTTCTAATTGCATCGATGTAACGGATAAGTGATAGTTATATATGGAAAATACTAACAGTTTATGGGGGTGTGGTTTCCGAAAGTGAAAGTGACTTTTGAAGTGCAGTGGAGGTAGGAGAACTTTGTACTTATGATAGAGAGTATATCAACTTGCAAATTAGAAAACTTAAATATTAAATAAGATAGTCACGATAAATATCAAAATCATTTACTTAACTAATGCTACTTATAGTTCTCTTAAGTTGATTTTGTTACAGAGTATACTGCTTTACTGCAAAAGCCATGTATAATTTGACATCGTTAAAAAAACTTTTACTACACAAAAGTGTCTGTACTCTTAAAAGGATGAAATGGAAGTGTACGAGGTCTGAGAGTCGTAAAGTCGAGGCAATCGCGTATAGCGCGTGGTAAAGGGTCGTCTCGCTTCATTCTAACCCTGAAGGAGTTTTCGACCCTTTGAATATGCTTGTGGTGAATCACTGAGGTATCTTTGGTCAGGTCAAATTCTTCAGCAGTAGATACACGTACCCCCTTCTGGTATGTGGGGATACTTCCTCTTCTTAGAAGAAAGTTTCATATTTGACGGGCATGCAATGAAAGCTGACAGTTATTCCCTTCAAATGCTTTAAAAAAGGCAAATTGCAACTGTCACATCTTTTTTTAAATATTTCAGTATTTCATTTCTTATGCACCGGAAAAAATTTATATTACCACAAATTCTAAGCTTCTCTCCTTTTCCAAGTACATACGCTATAAATAGGTATCTTAATGGTAATACTACGATAGTAAGAATGGAATGATCAACAACGTGTTTCTGTAATACGAAACGGCACCTTATTTTCATAGCGTTGTGTAATGCAATGCCATTCTTGTCTTCGGCAATATGGCGTACAATGGAGCTCGTGCTTCAAACAGTACATGCACTGAACTTTCAGTGGCTTTCAAATTACCAGAAACCTTCTCACTTTGAAGGTGGAACTTATTGGTTTTCAAGTTGACAGAAAACTCGCTGTCAAACACTGCATTTCAAATTTCATTCGGAATTTAAACAGGAGAAAACACATACTACAGTAACCTCATTTACAGAAGAAATACACACTTAAGAATTCTCAAAGAAAAGCAATTGCAATGAATTTACCAAATCATCAACCTCAAGCACAGAAAATGTATATTAACCCCAGACCAATTTCCCAATTTCAAATTCCTCACTACCAAATCCCAATCCACAAATCCCACCTTCTAAATCCCCATTGCCTAATCTCTAATTATACTCCCTATGTTCATTACCTGATCCCTCTTTCATATGTTTCGTTAAATAAAGAAGAAAACAGAAGAAGAGAACAGGAAACTAAGAAAGCAGCATATTTAGTCCTGATGCTGAAGATAGTACCACGCAAAGGCGCGCAGACGAGTAGATTGCACACAACAAAGAAACACACGAGTCCTTCGTGTCAGAGGCCCGCCACTGGGAGCTTCACTCGAAACACGGTACCCTTTGCCTGCGGCAATTAACTCTCTCAAGATTGCTAATTAACCCCGTGAGAACACCAGGGAGGATCCTACGCGTTTTCTACCTACTTCTCGTCTGAACTTCGGATGCGCGACGTTTCGTTTCTTTCCACGCTGGCTGGCAAAGCATCTGCACCCGAGTCCTACTCGCTGCACGTTTGCTACAATGAGCCAGCAACAATCTGGAGGGATAGTTTCTGTTGCTCCGACCAATCGGTGAACACCATCGTATAATGTCTCTCACTGGAGAAAGGTTTGCTATCTGAAAGGCCTGTTACAGTCGCTGCTTCCATCGACGTTCGATTGTTCGAGATACGCGTGGAAGTGTTTCGACAGTATGCAAATTAGAATCGTTTTTAACAGTAGACACTGTGCTTGTCTCATCGCCGTTATCTGTTTGAACAGATTAATCCTACCGTGGAAATATTATTCTAATGCGAAATTATGATTTAAATTAAATGGAGGAACAGATGGAATTAAAGGTGAAGGAAGGGTGTTAATTGTTATGAAGCATAGCTCAGACTTATATGATTAAGACAGTCATAGAAGTGTAGTGGCTCAAAAGTATCTTTTAGTATTCTGTTTTTAACAAACGTGTACACGTTGTAAGTTCGAAAGCACGGTCATGTGTTCGATGATTAGAGAACGGTTGCTTCGAAAAGTTGAAAACGATAAAAACCACAAATTTCTCAAAATCTAATGAAAGTCTCGATTTTTCCACTTCTTATGTGCAACTTAACAGCAGCTGACTTTTAAAATTTCCTGAGATCTCCTTTTTCTGCTGTCAGTAATTAAACACGAAATGAGTAGTGAATTCCCTACTTTTAAAAATGAGATACAGTAAAAAAAATAATAAAATTCAGACAAACACATTACATACAATATTAATTGTCTCCGTAAATTACTTCCTCTTCAAGAATTATCTGGTACCATTTCACGCGGGGCTTCAATTATTTACTGACCAACAAATAATTACCCTATCTCCGTTCCCCAGCACCATAAAAACAGAGATGCTCCTTATTTTCAGATTAAATTACCTCCAGAGAGATTAGCGCTGTAATATGAAGTGGACACGGTACGCGAGTACCGTAAAGTAATCTCCATTCGTCTTAAGTTTTCAAGCGCCTAGACGCCTTTATCTCGAGTGTTTCGGTCCCTTTCGGGGCTCTGGCGTTTTCATTATCGTCGTGGGATTTTCTAAGTGGCGGAACTACTTGTAACATCACACGATCAAAATCACTCGAGTCGAGGTATAACCCTTCTGCCTCTCACAGCATGCGAAAACCACTCAGGCTTCTTGTCCTGTTTTGTTGGTAAATCATCGCTGCTCATCGATACGTGAAGATGTCAAGGCGCTTTTTAATGAAAGCCAGATATGCTTAGGGGTTTCAACGCGAGCATAATTACTCGACAGATTACACTGCCACGAATAACTCTGGCTTTTCAATAGTCTCCAGCTGCTAGGGATAATTTGAATTTTTTAATCCGTCTCACTTAAGTAAAGATACAATTATTTTGGAGATCTACATTTGATACTATTATTAGTACTATCGTGGAATTAAAACACAGTTAATGGTAGTTCTACTATCGCTTCCTTACGTTTAATGTTTCCATTAACTTCCTAATTGGAATATTGCCCTAATGGTTTCCAAATTTCACGGCACAGATAAAATTCTGCTCCTCGAAAGCACCTGCGCAGATTTATCAGGACATTTAAATGGCGTTCGCGGGAAACCGCCTCCAATTAAAACTCAAATAAGGACACGAAGTTAAGAGAGATACGGTAAAGAAAAAATTAAGCTACTAATATAAATTCCCTGGCTCTCCGTCTCTCAAATCACACGTATACCAATATATGCAACCAAGTGAAATGGGGAACGTTCGTCCTCTGGGACATTTTTTCTGACAATTCGTCCATTTCGTCGGATGCTTTTAGCAAATAATATTCGCTGAGGGAATAACTTGGATATACACTACCGCTCAAAATTATTTGATCACTTCTTCTACACACGATTAATAAAAAAGAAAATATATCGTTCCTCTACATGCCTCTGGTCCTACTTAGATATTCCTTAGCACGTAGCTATCGTTTCATTCTATTTTGTTATCTTAAAAGTGCTTTTCGAACCACGATTCGATTGTTATTATTATTATTATTCGATTATTATCGAGACCTGCAGTCTTCCTCTTTCTGAGATATAAGTAACTGTTAATCTTGCTTTAAACGTTTTCTTGACAACAAAACACGTGGAATCAATTTAAAATGAAATTACCAACGTTCAAATATAAGCAAACAATTTATTTTGAATTATGATTTATTATACACGCAAAATTATACACGTACTAAGAAAAAAGAAGTAGCAATTCGATAAGGACAATCAATAATCAACTATGTCCACGTTTCATTCTATTTTCCCAAATACTTTTATCAAATACTTTTGAGCGGTAGTGTATACATTCACTACGTCTCTCGAGGCGCATATTTAGCCACTGTGGCGATGCCAGCCTTAATGAGGTTCGCGTACTTTTTCTCCTTTTCTGCTTTAGACGATCCACCATCCCGCTTACCTTGAGAGCGCAGAAGATGCAGGATTCCCGCATGCAGGCGTGTCCTGAAAGCTCCCTGAAGCTCCTCCGAAAGATGTCGAGGTGCCATAACACCTGGAACGCAAGAGAATGAATTTTTAGAGGCGCGTAAAATTCAGCCCGCAGGATAAATGTTTATCTCGAAGTGTCGTAAATTTGAGAGGGGCAATTAAGCTAATATTCGAAATATTGACTCTACGAATCGGTGGTAATGAGTTTCTAAGGAACTGTTGTCTCTTTGTGGAATCGTAAATCATGAGTTAGGCTCGCGACAATACTGTACCCTGGTTAGTTATGCAGTATTTTAGGCGTCGTTGGGTGCTGTGTTTGGATTGTTTTTAGAGGATGTACTTGCTTGTCCTAGGTTTGCAATCTTCAAGCAAATGGGCAGTGGAAGGTGGAATTAATTTGACCGTGATTGTAAATGTGAGTGAAATATGCAGTAGGTAGGGTAGATGCACCATTTGTGGCCACTTTAAGGTATTTTATCAGTTTTGGCTAGTTGTTAAAAAATATAATACTTTTCCGTGTAAGCAATAAATGTAACCTTATATTTCTGGTGGTACACTAAACAAAATATTTATGATGTGAAATTCTCCACGTAATAATAATCTGCAGGCAATTTAAAAATAAGATAATTATGCACATGGCCAAAAATAGTGCAATGGCCACAAACGGTACATCTACCCTACATTAAATGAAATTATGGGACTACGAATTATAAAATTGACTCGATACTTCCAGTAATATAGAATAAATCTTCATTCTGCTGTAGTTACGCTACAAACCAAAATTCACTTATCCAAATAAGTTAATAAATACAATGAAAAATAAAATTAGTCACTTTTAAAATATATTCACACTACGTGGAATAATAATGGCGTATATAAAAATCATCACGCAAAACTGAAGAATATTTCAACAAAAGTTTGACACACAAATAATTTTCTTATCGCCGACTAAACAAATATATTGAAAATCGACATTTACTGCAACAGAGACCCCCTTTAAAATTCTCATTTTGCCAATTCGTATTTCTATCGTATTATCCCAATGACATCAGTACTACAGCATGCTAATTGGTAATAAATCTGGGCTGTTCCCAACGGTGTGTCCGACGAATGAAGAATATAGGCGTAGGTGTGCACGCAATACGTGGAAGTATGCAAATGCGACATCACCCTGCGTGGAACGAGCCTGCAACCACGCACGTTAGTAGCCCACCGTATCGTGAGCGCGTTATTATACCGAGGGAAAGTAAATCACAATTTCCGTGGCCACGTCCTGTCGCATAGCGGAACATTATTTTCGCCTTTCCGGCGTTCACAGGCTAAATATCCGGTATTCATAAAAACCATGGCGATAACTCGCGGGGAAACGAAATTATGAATCGACGAGGATCGCGAAAGCTATCTGAAATCTCTAAACCTTACTTCTCGGGTGATTAAACTGTTTAATCCAAACGAACATCGAGCAATTAACAAATGCGTGCAATTTGACAAGTACCTTATATACTCCGTATACCAATGAAATATAATAAATTACCTAGATGAACGTCATCAAATTATGGTATTAGAGGAAAATGACGATTAACATTAATTAATTATTGCAATTTTCAGCGTGGTGTCCACAATTTAACGAGTTCCTTAAGCCACTTCATTCATTCCCCTATGTTAGGAGACCTGTGGCGTTCTCTTGAAAGAAGCTGTCGTAAATGGGAGGTCGAGAAATGAAGTACTCGTATGCGGGAAAGTGTTTTCATTGAATGGACGAGTTTTGAAAGACTCGTGGGACCCACAGGTGAACAGGGTCCTTCCAGCAGAAGCGTATCAATATGGCTACCAGGTCAGGTTCTTCCACAATACTTGGGGGACAAGTGCACGCTTCGGCTATTAGGTGCATCTCCCCTCGCTGTACAAAACGAAATTTGCATTGGAACTCTGGACGAAGAACAACGGATGCAAATCAGTTCAAAATTCGTTTATGCTTAATCCTTACTACGAATAATTTTCTAAATAATTAAGTAAACGTTGCACAACGTTGAAAACACAAATAAAAAAAAATTGTACAATGAAATCTACGCAGAAATATAAGTATCCGAAGGACAGTTAACCAGAGTAGTATCAATGCTGACGAAATAAGAAAATTTTAAAATATAAATATTAAATATAAATTTTTAAAAATGCACTACAATATTAGGATTGATATCACTACTAAGAACTAAAAGTGAATTGGTATCTATCTACAAAATGAAAATCGCTAATTGCTGAAGAAGAATCCAGACAACTCTGTTATTTTATAAACACTTACAGTATCGACTATACCTCGATACATATTAATTAAAAGCTGATTAACGTGCGAACTAATTAGCAAGGAAATCCTACTGGATACTTCGCCGTAACGGTGGTTCATGCTTATCAACGAGACGCTCGTTCGATCGCAGGTAGATCATTCATTGCGAAATTCATCAATCGTGTATTCCAATCATTTTCCTTTTGCTTGATCGACAGGGACAAAGTGATTCCCAATTTTTTAACTTTTCTCAGGAAAATGAAATCTTTTTATACTCTAAAACTCAAGAATGAGTAACTCAATTGTTTTTTTTTTGTTACTCTTACATTCTACGTGATTAAAATACATTTATAAATTCCGAAATTTTATTTTAAAATGAGAGCTAATTAGAAGACACATGTCGCGTTGAAAGATAATATAAACTAAACTACATCTATTTTAGATGAACAATCAGAGATTGTTACAAAGAGAGTCGGAAGGAAACCTCATAGAAATTACATCCATTTATGCTTTAGAATTCCAGGATGCTCTAAATACCTAGTTATTGTTGCATGACTCCGAGGCATTTGTTCGGTACTCTACTGTGGAATACAGCAATTAAACTCTTCATGTTCCAACCATTCCTGACAACCTCATCCACTCGAAATACACCGAAACTGTCTCCTTTTAAACCAATGCGTATAAAGTAAATTCACTTAACTCGTCAGACGATCGCGAATAAGTGCAAATACATATATTCTACAGAAATAAACCACCGCAGACAAGGTCCACAATAAAAGTGTAAATCTAATTTGTCCCTAATTACCTAAATCCCCATCAAATTAAGAAAACACATCGGAATAAATTCATCTATGCATTAACATTTTTTGTTCGAATAAAGCGTCTGCTCTCTGCCATTAATATATCCCCGTCCATTCACACGCAGTCACACTTTTTACCACGCGCTGAGCAACATATAAACCTACTGATTTCGTCACAAAAGTGTCACGTTTCCCACCGTGATCCCCCTAATTTACATGTGTAGCCAGCGATTCCATACGGTTTCCACGTATACGCGGCCGATCAGTCAGTTATACTGGATTAATCGCAGGCCCGACTGAACAGAAACCCCGCTGAACCGCGGAAACGCGTTTTATCGCGCTAATGTCGCAACGTTGCTCTAGAAACGGTTAATTCTCAATCAACGCGGCGGAAGGTAGCGGGGAAATGAGCGGAAAATGCGAGTCGCTGCATTCCGCCCAAGTTTCTTGCTAGTTAATGAACTGGGCTTATACTCGGTGTCATTATTATCGATAACTCACGCGGGTATGACAGTTTCTTGCGAAACGGCTGATAAAAGTTACCATGGCAGGCTCTCCATTAAACGCGAGTCGATTCTGCCGAGTTTTCTCCATTTCCCGCGTGACACCCGTTCACGCGTGACGCTTCTTTTCGACCAGCAAAAATTGTAACGAAAAAATTATTAGCGACATTCATGTAAGGGTACGTACTGTTGCTTTATATGGGAGAAATTTTGAACGTTTTTGATAATCGCTAATTGTAAGCGATGCCATATTATGGAAGATTTTGGGGGTGTATTTTCTATGTTACATGATATGCTTTGAGCCAAAGCTTTGGGACCATTTCGAACCGACTTTCAACAGATTTAGAGTCATCATCTTATAGTAATTTTCAACAACCAATCTGAATGTTGATTGTTATTAAAATGAAAGTAGGTTTCGGAATTAAAATGACGATCGCAAGTTTGGAGTTGAAAGAGTCGAGCGATTTAAACATCAACAGCATCTTTTCCGAGAACACTACCCTACCCTGGACACCTCTCCGCCCCCAGCATCAACCAGAGCTATACCTGCAAGCCCTGCCGCGCCATTTCGGGCCACATCACGATCCCATCCCAGAAACCTAAGCTCCCTGCTCCGTGCAAGGTGCAGCATGCACCGGTCGTGAACAAAACATCATATTTACGGCGTGGTTTAAATAAGCACGTCTGACCGAAGAATCAACAGGTACAGAGGCTCGGTATCGAGATACGCGTAACGGTATACGCGTTATTCCAGCGTATCGAACCGCGCCGGAAAGTCGTTCGCTGCCAAGACCGCGTACAGTTGAATTATCGTAGCCCCCTGAAAACGATATCCATCGGAAAATGTCAAACCTTGGCGATCTGGAAGAGGGCCTGCCTCCTTGGCCTCTGCTCCTGCTTCATCGCTCTTCCTTGGCTGGCAAGCTCTTGCGCGCACGATCCCTCGATCTCCGCAGATCCGCGCGACTCGGGATTCTCCGCCGTACGCTCCGAGATCATCCACGATCGGTGGTCAACGACGAACCAATCACACTGTACATCATCCACCGAGTGTTGATTGACACGGGGCACGAGAAGGGCTACGCGAGGGTTGCGCGGAAAGCAGTACTCACTTAGGCGGGCGTCGGTGCAACAATGCCCGGATAGGGCTGGGACCGCTCCAGACCGACAGCAGCGCCCGTGGGACTCCTGCGGAGAGGTACGCAAACGCTCGGGCCCGGCGAGCGCGCCTCTGGGCCGGCGTGCGTGCTACAGTGCGAGTTACGAGCGCGTATAGTACGTTACAGTACGGTATAGCGCGGTGTACTCTATACACTCCGCGCGGAGCGTACCGGCTCTGTGATGCAGACTTGGGGACTCCGCAGGAACGCATTTCAGAACGAGGATCTCGGCGTTTACTTTACCGTTGATGGTACTTTCTCCTGTTCTCTTTAAAACGCTGCCTGTCACGCTATAGTTGCCGGAAGTTTTATAGGATTGGAACCGATTTTGGAGGGCAGTTCATTGTTACTGCAGACTCTGTTAGTAATTCTTATTGATATCATTAGTGTGATATCTAACAGTAGCAATAGCTGCAGTTAAAGTGTTGGAAGGATATATGATGCAGTGAGAGCAACAACGGACTAACCCACATTGAAATTTTTGTTTTCCTATTTTATATAATTAGTAGAGCCTACTAGAATACATTATTACTACTAACTCAATTTCGAAAAAATGTGGGGTAGTCCGTTGTTGCTCTCACTACCTCGTATAAGCGGTGGTGCCATGTAGATTGTAATAAAATATAAAGTTTTGTTAAATGAAAATCTAATGGAGTACTTCACGCACTTATCTGTATGCGTTGTATCATTGAGAATTCTTCTCGTGGCCTTCAAAAGAAGGATTACATTGACTTTACCTTCTAATGTCACGCATAGTACGTACAGTATGAACTTGTAGAGGAAGCTTAATGGCAACTGTTTCGCGCGTAGGTACTGGATCATTCAGCACACTCCTCTCCCTCGTTATTTTTCCACACATTCGGCACCGAAATGCATAATTCTGTCCATCACGAGCCAAAGTATTTTCTGACACGGTGAATATCCGAGCTTGAGTTCCCTACCGTTGCAAAGGTGGTTTAGAAGGGAAACTGGGAACAAAGACGGAGTCCTGGGCAGCAACGCTAGCGACGAAGGAAGAGAGGAGCGGAGAAACGGAGATGAGACCCCGTGAAAAACACGCACAGGTAGACAGAATGCGTCCCTGGTGTGTTTACTACAGTGCACACGGGCGGCCATTTTTACTACGAGGCCCCGGCGTGGGTGAGAGGCCCGGGGTCAGTTGTAACGTCCAACGTTGGGGGGGGGGGGAGGCAGGGCGCGAGTAGGGAGAGTCTGGTTTTCGTAGGAGCGGAAAGGGGAAGTGGTGAACAGGGCCACGGAAGAGGCTCCCCGAGGAGGGGGAGGGCAGAGACGTGAGTGAAGGTATACTGACACACAAGAGGAAGAGGGGAGAGTAAAGGCGAGGGGAGCGAGGAGGCGGGCGAGTGGGGGCAATCATGGGACTGACAACGTTTTACGTTACGCTACGATGCTACGAGATTGTTACGCAATTTGATTCGGGAAAGAATGAGCGAGTAATTTGGGGACTGTCCCCCTTCCCCTTCGGGCTATATCGATACACATATCTCGATCTAAAATTCGGCATTTAGCTTCCGGAGCTAATTTGAGCCAGGGGAGAACGGTTCCTTAGCGTGTGAATTGATTGTGACTCTCGATGTAGCTATTGTTTGCTAAATTAATATTCTAGGTTCGTACGAGGGTTCAGTTTAATCGATAGTGATGATACAAAGATTAAACTCGTTTATCGATTATGATGATTTTGATTCATTATTGTATGGTACAATGTCGCTTTACCAAACGCTGTAGGTCACAGAAACAGAATATCCACGAGAGGATCCCTTTTATTCGCAATACGCAAATATTCGAAAGCCTCGTAATTATTTTGTTCCGTTACAGCGAGAGTGGGCACATATGGCAGCTAGCTAGGCGCCAATCGATAAACGCCATCAAATTTTTCTGTATATTCGCACAATGGAAAGAAAGGCTGCGAGTTATTACGCTATCCGTTTGCTGTTGCAACAGAATGCATACAGACACTGCGAGCACGCTGGTGCACGTGCATACGAGAAGTTACACCCTTTCACGCGCAAGCGCCAGCACGTTGACATGAAACCAAATTGAAAGTCTTTACTTAAGGGGTCTTTCCACAGTACCACCCTAAAAATTACCGTTATTTGGAATTTCTTTTTGTTACAAAAAAATGTGTTTACAAAATTGAAGTTTTTTCTATTTATTAATTCGTGTTTTGAGAGTACAATTTTTTTCTTCATATTTTTAATGCTTGCTTGCGCCAAAATAAGCGCGTGTAATATGCGCTGTAAAAAAAGACGATATGGTGTTTAGATAGCAGACTGAAAAAACTTTTTCGAATCCATGCATTTTCCTGCATTTCCCATGAGAAACGGAAAACTGTCTGGAAGCAACTTTTACTAATCAATGTTTCGTGTCAAACTGTAATCGTTGGTCGTTTGGCGAGCAGGAAACTGCGACTGTTCGGTAGGAGCTAGTTAAGCGTTTTCTTATTCAAAATAGAAAATATAAAAGCGGCTTGATTTACGTGACGCCCTCGCAACCGGTCTTTACGTTGGAACAGCGCTGTGCTTCGATCCTCGATCGTCCACAGGCGTCTTTGCTTGGCAAGAATTCGATTCAGAGGCTGGAAGTGACGATGGAGAAAGAGACGAGAGGGAGTTTGGAAAGATCTGTGGAGAAAGTTGACGAAATTGCTAACTTTCTTCTGTTCGATACATCTGGATCTATCAAGTTTGATTAATCTCAATGTGAATTATTTTGTTGCACTTTTCTATCTGCAGGTTGAAACGAATTCTCTAAGTAATGTATTTTAATAACTGCAATTTGATGAATACATTTTGGTGGAATTAGCTGTACTACAAATTTATATTTCCTTCGAATTCGACAGCTAAAAATTTACAAATGGTGTTTGGATATGAATTTGAAGTATTAAATTGCATAACACAATCAACTTAATCATTGCGAATTCATTACAACATCTTTGAAATTTGTTAAAAAAGATCACTAATTTATGCTTCCTTGATCGTGTGTCAATTCTCAGAAAGAATACAAGGAAAGTAGTATAATTCTCAGAAATCCAATAACTACTAGTCAATACTAGTCTCTTATTCATCGACACATTTCACCTATTTTTCTGCAGACCAATAAATTATGTTCTCCAAAGTGTACACGTTCCTACTTTCATGGTCCTACTTCCTAAAGATAATTTAACACTCCTAATTCTAGTATGGCAAATAAAATTATACACAAACTATAATCTTTACTTGTAAACTTCTTCATTACATTATATTAAAATAATACATAAGAATTCATCAGTGTGTGAAATAAATCATCTACTCATTGCAACAGATGTTTGGTAAAAAAAAAGGAGAAATGAAAAATAAATTTCACTGTAAGAAACATAAAGAGAAACGAATATATTCTGCACAGTTTTTGAAGTTCTCCCCCAGTTTACCCAGAAATCATTTGAATTGATCACAATGGAGCGAAAAGGGAGTATATCCCATCTAATATACGGTTCGAATGCATCGAAGTGCAGAAGCAAAAGCTGCACAACAATTCTGGTAGGAAATTTGAGTGGCGTCGCTCCGTCCTGGGCTCTTCAATTAGGAGAGGATATTCCTAAGCACGTAGGACGCCAGTTTTCCATGGGTCTGGCACTATTTGAGGATTTCCAGACGCCACTTGCCGGGACCAACAATGAAGGACCTTCTTTTCGGAAGAGCAAAACGAAGTACGATAACAAAGAGGGTGCTATACAGTCTCACGGTCGTGCAGCCTCCCTTCTTTACTCTGATGCTTCGCAGGCCTCCCCCGAGTTCTTCAAGAATCGTACCAATACTCGACGGGACGATTGTCTTAAATATTCGGCAGACCCTTCACCATTTTTTTTTCTCTCCTAACGCGCGTATCCTGTTCCTCGTCTCTGCATGTTTCCTTGGGAAAGTTTTTCACGAAAATTAGGCGCCGCGTGTCTGTTCCCTTAGCCATGTGTCCCGTGAACAGAGCTCTGGTTAAATCTATGCAATAAAGATCGAGGGAGGAACCAGTTGCCTATGGGAAATGGAGGACCAGAAATTATCTACTTTAGGAAAATGTTTCAAATAGAAAAGTTCTTCAAATATGTAGAAGTTAATTCTGTTTTGAATGAATTACAGCGATTCAAGAGTAAGTAACTTTGAATTGTGCAGACGTAGTTATTGAAATAATTTCTGAGCGTATATTGATTATTTGTTTTAATCTTCAATGTGTGTGATAAATCTCCTGTCTTTTATATTTAATTAGAGGTTTTATATTGTAATCGGGTTAGGAATATACTAGGGATGTTAATTTTGAAAATTGTAGAATTTTAATTCCATTGTAGAATTACGATCGTTTCGATTTTTTTTTAAAACAGATACCATAAATTACTTGCAAACAACATGTGTCTAAAATTACACTACCACTGAAACAGATTTCAAAGACACAGTTCTAATTAAACAGGATATCTGTTCTTCTAGCTACAATAGGTTTGCGTCGAACAGCTTTGAACTGAAATCATTGTAATCAGCGTTGTAAACTGAACGCTAGCGTGCGGTGCATGAGATGCTTCTTCAAGCAGATATTCTTTTTCAGTGAAAAACGACGTGGGCGGGAAACGCAACGGCAACAGCCTTTGTTCGAGAAGCTCGAATAGTTTGCAATAGGGAATGATGATGAACAGGCCGTAATGTCAAGTTGAGAAAGTCATCGAGACTCACGTGCTTGAAATCTTTACGCACGAACCATTATCCTACTTATCGACACTCCTGTAGATTCTTTGCAAATAAATTCTTGCTAAGTGCATTTATACCAGGCGTGAAAACATCACAGTTAATTTATCGAATAGTTTTGACACTTTTAGTATCTCGCTACTAAAACTCTCTCACAGTCTTTGTAAAATACAAGTTCCACAACGATTTGGTGGCATATTTGAAGGTACAACTGCCTCTAATTTATTATTTTAATTACAAGATTTTTTAAATGGAAATGGAGGAAATATACAATTTATTTTTAAATGTCTCTCTTCGAAGATAATTTTGAATTCATTATCAATGTTTCTAACGCGAAGAATCTTGAGTTTAAACATTCAAGCAACAAAGAGCAGTAATTATTATTTTTATGTTCACTGAGAATTGTTTATGAAACCAATGAATTGAAAAACTGTTTTCATGTTACTGTTTTTATTTGCAGTTATTCTCGAACTGGTCTCTAAGTAATAATTCACGAATCAGAGTGTTACCATTAAAGAGAATGTACCATTAAATTTGAATTCTGCACGTCTGGACACACATTAAAGCTGTGTCGTGTGTCAAAGCAGTGATCGTTTATTCATTAGTTCGTGACACACAATGGCAATATTAAAACGCAGAGCACAACAGTAACAAGAAGTAACAGTACTTTCCATAGCGAATGATTTCGATGTGTGACGTGCAGGAGAATCGAGACTCAAAGGTGTGCTGATGCAAATAACATGATTTGAAATTTGATGAAGCTACTTTAAGATACATCAATATCAGTGTCGTTTTGCTAGGAAATATCTAACGACCATAATTTATTCCGCTGAATATCAATGTTCATGCAAATTTTTATAGACCACGATTAAATATTTATTGAACCGTTATAGTGACAATGTTTTGTCTGCTCTTTTGCTTAATTCCACTGGCAAAAAATTAAATTTTATGTATCAAGATTGAGTGCACAGAGGGCTACTGAAAATCTGTTGAAAACCTTTCCATTTAGCCTGGACCCTCTTTTTTGAAAAATACCATTCGAGAAACCAGATACTTTGTGGTCGAGTTTTTCACCATTTGGTATCTGTCTTGCACGAAACAGCCGTTCGTGCTTTTTTTTACCTCGATATTAGAGTTAAATACGTGGTACGCACGTTCCATGCGGTAATTCAACTGGCTCTCGATATGCACACCCCTTGCAGGGTTTCACCGGCGCATCTGTCGCCATGCAACACCCTTCGATGCGATGCAGGTGGTAAATGCGTGTCGCTCGATTCAACTTCTATCCCCGACGGGACATTCGCGTTTCACTTTCGTTGCAATGACAGGATACGATCGATGTTACGATAATTGTACCGAGCAAATTTCAGCTATCTACTGTCGTTGCGATGTGGGGTGATTTCACAAGGTATATAGCCCATTATCGACCACGGAAACACCCTTTTACTGACACGTAGGAAAGATTCACGCGAAGTATGGATTATTGAGAATTTTTAATAGCTTCCAAATTAAATTTAGAGTCATCTATTAATTTCCAAATGGAATTTAGAGCCCTCGATTAGTCTCCAAATTATATTTAGAATTCCCCCTTTATTCCAAAATTAAATATAGAATCCTCTGTTGGTTTCTAAATTAAATTTATTTTCAGGCGAGATGTGAATCTTTATTTTCTTCGATTATACTATACTTCTACTACTTTACTTTTATTTCCACCTTATCTAGTCAGGTCGGGAGCTTTTAACAAACCTCGAAGAACGCGTTATACTTTTTGTAACCTGCACGACCGAACCTTTTAGACCGCAGGTGCTACTCTGTCATATTCATCAGCAGCAGTGTGTTAGAAAAGGGGCCGCAGGTTCATTCGTCAGGTACAAAAGAAGCAGGTAAAGGTTTTTCGAGTCGAAGCAGGGGTCGTAGAAGCTACCTGCTGCAGTTTTAGATA
Organism: Andrena cerasifolii; assembly: GCF_050908995.1. Lineage (NCBI taxonomy): Eukaryota > Metazoa > Arthropoda > Insecta > Hymenoptera > Andrenidae > Andrena > Andrena cerasifolii. The sequence goes on along the minus strand of NC_135124.1, from coordinate 7,328,291 downwards.
CGCTGGAGGGACTTAGGGGTTCTGGATGAGCCACGGCGACTTTCAGGTGTCTCGACTGACAAGAGATGATTTTTTTATTCATATCCAGTGATCCGTGACGCGTCTCGATTCCATCTCGCGTGAAAGGATATTTACATCTGAAACGATATCCATGTAAGAAGCAAGCTCCAGCCGTTTCCAGGCATTCGGTGACGCGAAACTCGAGAAGCGCTTGAAACTAGGGTGCCTGGTTCTGTTCGTCGTCAGTCTGTGAAGAGGATCGTTCTGTTGCTTCTAATGGTATATTGGATACATGTATGCAAGGCATGCATTCGAGCAATACAAGTTTAACGAAAGTAAGTAAACGCCTGATTGGATACTTCTTGGAGAGGGAATTGAACTGACAATCAGCTCGTTGTGAAAATAATTTCGAAATTCTATGAAGATGCTGTATCAATGATTTTAACATCGGTAGTGATATTCATAGAGCTGCAATCGACTGACATTTCATTCGAATTGTGAGTTACAAATTTTTGAAGAAACAGTTCTTTTCTCGTTCCTTTTTGTCTTTTCTTAAACACAAATTTTCATGCAATGAAACTTAGACCACCTGCACGAATTTTGCATTTGTATAATTTACTAATAATAAAACACCATTGGGTGGAAATAAAAAATTAATTTTGACTAAATAACCCCGAGACAATATCCCTAAGAATAACTCTAACTTGTCAAACATCACCCCTCCACTTCTCAATAATTAAGTACAACAGATCCAGCTATTTTTCAACAGAAAATTCGAAAGTAACCTCCCTCAAGGGTAAACACATATTTCTCTTGAAATTCTGTCAAATGCAAAGCTCCCTCGACATCCTGTACACAGCCAACTAGTTACACGCTGATGTAACAACGCGATTGCGGAGAATCCCGGGATCAAAGGACACTGGCAGACATCGAAGATGTTTTCAGCGGGTTCGCAAAGTCGCGGTGGAGGATGAGCATGATCCAACGGCGTGCAACTATTCGGTTGGACACGTTGCACGCGAAACCCCTTCCTTTCACCGTGATCAGGGCACGAGGCACCGGGAATGCGTGGCTCCCCTGCTCTTACGTTGACATTTATTCTCGACTGAATGACCCAACAACACCTGCAACGCGGCTGATTGACCTCGAGGCCAGCAAAGATTCGCCGTCTCTCGTTGACACTTAACGAAGATGAACTGCTCTATCGCGCGTTAATTGAAGTCGCCGCTGCATCGACAGGGTTCGTCGCGTGGATAGTGAAACATGGTAATTAATTACAGAGAATCGGTGGGTAACGCGCAGAATAATGACACTCGAGATTGCATAAGAAGCTTAAATTGATTAATATTTCACCGAACGGAGTGGTTCTTATCAACTCTTCGTGCACCATCTTTGGGAGTGGAAAGTGGAGTTGGAAAAAATACATTTCATTAATATAATTCGAGGAATAAAAGTTCCAGTGAAAAAAGAAACTTTGCTATTTATTCTGACACAGAGCATTTCCAGCTGGAGTAAACGAAAACCTTTGTGCTAGATGATTAAAAAAAAAAAACAGGTAGCCCCATTTGAAAGAACATAGAAGCCCTTCCAAACCCTGAAAGAATGACCCACCGACCGCAATAATTACCCTTCCCGATGAAAGCAACCATTTCTGGGTTAAGTTCTCCAAGAGATAAATGCAAGTAACCGATAGCAAAAGGCTCGCCGAGTCAAAGAACATTCTTCCTACGAAAACTCGATTCAATCGTAATGGGCTTGAGGTAACACGAGGCAGTGACATTTCGACTTCTTCATCGTGCACGCCGCACGTGCCGCTCTCCGCCACAGCTGCGAGCAGGAAGAAGCAGTAAGCCGATTGCATTGACATCAGCCCAGTCAGCGGGAAAAGGAAAGTGCAATCGTTACATCTGCGTGCACCTGTGCACCTGATCCGCTTCCTACGAGATTTAGTGGGCGAATTCGCAGCCGCGAGGAGCTCTAGCAACCAACGTGACGATCGACGATAAAAAGGGAACCTTGCGACGACTATCGTAGGCTCCCTGGTCGGTTCATCAAAGAGAAGTGCGCATAAAAGTGCATTTCTGCATACAAATTACTGGACACTGGTCTTAAGAAACCTCACCGCGTCTACCCTGCATATCTATTCACGACTGTGCGCCACAGCGAAGGTGAGGCCTATTTAGGGAATTAGACAGGCCTCTAACTATTTGTCTTCAGCGATGGACACTGTTCTGTGAAGACAACAGGCTTGATGGTGAAATTTCTAATTAAGATTCTACTCGCTTCATTAGCCTTTTATCATCTGCGTTCTGAAACTATGATACCCAATTTATAGAACTGAAGAAAACGAACAGAAAGTTAAGGAGGCATTGAGATTTACAACTGCAAGACTTCTTCTAACTTGAATAAAATGTAAAGACTTCGATATATTATTTGTTTGCTGTTTCCAAAGGTGGAAGAGGGAGAAGGTTTTCCGGGATCTCTTGGGTGATGAAGAAAGTCCTAGTTAGAGGTCGTGTATAGTGTTCTTCCCTGGATTCGACATCCCTCGTTACTCACTAATTTATATCATTACCGTTACAGTTGCACAATCGCGCAGATCATGGTCCTTTCACTGGAGACATGAAACAGCGCTCTCTTGGCTCGCATCATTTCTCGGGCCGGCACACCGCCGAGGTCCTAGTTGGATCTCCATTTACTATGCCGCATTTCGCACGTGCGCCGCTCACCGTCAGCAGAACACGACGAAAAGAACGACGAGACGCGATGCAGAAACGGCACGAGGAGAGATAAATGATCGTCTTTCATGGGGATAAGATTTGCTATAAATAGCGCCAGCTAAGCTTCGTTTTATTTTCGGCTCCCTACAATATCGCAATATCTCTTCCCTTCGGTGGGCCCATTAATTACCTTGCGATCCATTTATCTGCTGTAACCAACGTTACAGAAGGCATCGTCTAATTTTCTGTACGGTTACCATTCCCAAACAGCTCCTACGCAACCGATATGTCTGTGCAATGATTGTTACCAACTGATTACTAGTTTCAAACGCAGTAGATGCACTTAATTGGAGAGTCCTTATGGAAAACACTGTAAGTGCCAAAATTAAAAAAAAACTTTATCGGAAAATGTTCTTTGTGCCAATGGTAATACTGTAGTATAGAATTTGAATGCAATTTCCTTTTGTAGTTAAGTTACCAATAGTGCTAAAAGATGGTACGACCAACGCCACTTTTGTAGAAAACAATGTAAGAGCCAATTAGCTGGGGATCGTTTTCTCTACACTGAGAAGAGGCACATACAGGGTTTTCTACAAATACAATTATTGTTTTCATAAATTTGGAGTGTGCTAATGCAAAAAATAGAATTTTTTGTGATGCATTTGGGTAATTGTATACTTAAGCATATTTAGCAATAAAAACAAATCAAATTTCGTAAATAATTCGAAGTCAGGGACGTTTTTTCTCTCTCCTGATAATTTTGATTTTTGGGACTTACAGTATTTCTCTCAAGGACTCTGTAATTTTTTTTTCATACGGCAGATATGTTCCCAAATTTATCGGATTGTGCTGAATCGAAACAAATTGCGCAAAAAGAGAATTTGACATTTTTCTAGTGTAAAAAATCCATTTAAATACAGAATTAAGTGTATATTATTCAGTCTTTACATTTACTTCAACTTCTTTACCTCCGGTATTTAAAATGTATTGTTAGACTTTAAGAGAGTTTGATAATGATGGTAAACATGAAAAAGGTCATCTATTGTTAAGCATCAGGCGAAACTTATTACTCTTAAGGGTAATAAGTTTTATATATCGTGTATTGACATTTTTTTTACACCACACTTGCAATTGACTAATCATTTAGCCTGAATCTTTGCACCTTTACTCCATTCTCTTTCAAAACGACATTTGAAAAAAATCTTTAACCATCAAGAAGCCCTACACCCCTACAAAATTAAATCCCGAAAAATCAATGCCAGGCGAACAATAAATGGAAAAGCCTGCAAAAGAAAGAGAACTCTTTTTCCTCGTTTCAAGTCAATGAAATGAATCTAATGAAGAAAACGACCCCGGAAATACGAATGTCTTTCTGTTAAAAACCAGAAACGGTTTCTAACCCCTTCTTTCCTCGAAATTATTCAGCATCCTGCTGCGTCTTTTCCCTTTCTTATCCCACCGCGAGGCTTCTGGGTCTCCGTTCACCAAGGTGCTGCTCGCACGTGCGCTGTTCGGTCCAGCAAAAGGAAGAAAAACCACGGCCAAAGAAGAGGAGGCAGCTCGCGGCAAAACAGGTTTCCCCTGGAAGGCGCTGAGCTCCTGTGCCTCGGTTCACGAAAACCGTCAACCTAGTGCGTACGCGCGAAGATGCCCTCGAAGACGCTGAAATATCGTGGAACGGGCCCAGCTACCTCCCCCCAGCCGACCAACGGATTTACGCGCGCAACAAACAGTTTCGTTCGAGCGAACAGAGGCGCCCAAAACAGCGGCACTTGCGCGAATCAGCAAAGATTTTACAGCTGAACTTTGCTACGAATTCACAGGAAATTACTGATAAACGTAGATGGGTTAAAGCTCCTACAAATGTTCTAGCAAATGTTAACATGGAAGTTGACCGTGCAGGGTACATCCTATCGCTAGCGCTGACTCTGAAGAATCGACATGTCGAAGAAGAAACGGATTAATGCAAAGCACACATCCATACGAGCAATTATCGATTTGTAATGAGGCGTTCTTCGAATGGAGGCTAGGCTTCAAGGAGTTAAAAGAGAGTTGCGCGAGAAATGAGCCTTGGTTGTGATTTCAAGGCTGCAGTCAGATATTCGCAACGACTAATGCTACTGGTGGCATTTTTATTTATTGCTGACGTTATCGCTGTACAAAGGAATGGAGAACTCAAGCCCATTTTATATCTCTTCTTCAATATTTCTTTCTCGTTCTCCTGCGTCTTGCAACGTCCCTTCGTTTTTAAGGGGTTTCCCTACTTTGGCGACCAGAAAAGTAGCGCGATATTTGGGATTTTTTAAAGAGAATTCTTCAAATTATATTATCTGCAAACATTCTACCTATATTTGTACATATTTAGGCAACATTTTAGAAAAATAATTATTTTTAAAAAAAACGGTAGCTAAAACTTTAAACGCGTTTTCCTCAAAACGATGCTTTTCGAATTGGTCAAAAACCAGTCACCCGATTTACTTTAAACTTGGTATATATCTTCCAGTAGATATCCCATTCTCGTTGTTACTAAAACTAAGTCGGTTTATGCAACATCAGACTTTTGCGACTTAAAAAAACAGCGATTTTTTGCAGAAATCGACGTCTGTTTTAGACGCTGCCATTCTTTTTTTATTTTTGCAGTATTTCTCATTTAAGCTAGTTCAGACGATAGCCACACTCATACAGATTACACAATCTTTTAAATTTTTTATTTTTCATACAATTCTTTTTTCAAATTCTCTAAAGATTGAAGAATGAAGCCACAAAGCTGGAAGTAAATGTATTTAATGGTTTTGTTTTAAAAAATTCCCATAGTACGCGTCATTTTTCGTCCGTCAATATAGGAAGACCCTTTAATTGAAACAATATCCAAATAAACCTCATCTTATTTCACCACACGATATTATGTATCCTAAATATGTTATTAACATGAAGACGACTATGTCTTGAAACCAAAGCAAGATTCAGCGTCATTAACATCGACGAGTTATCTTTTTATTTCCTCTGACTACCATGTAAACAGAAACAAATCACCCCCTCAATTTTCATATCCTCAAAGCAATCCCTACCCTCCGCAAAAACACACAATACCACCACGAAATACGATTCCCTTACCACGATTCCAACAAAGACAACATCCCTTCTGCCCAATACACAAGAATTCGCAAACAACCGTATCGCTAGGACAGCTCCAAAGTAACCGAGCATGCTAAAGCCCGCCACAAAGTGTCTCACCCGAGCTACCTGGTCAGCCAACGTTCTCCATCGAGACTTCGGATTTCTCCGAGCCGACAGACGATTCTAGTGACGACGATTACGCGCCTGGTCATAATGTAACGGCGTAAAGGGAACGAGGACATCGAGGGAATCTCATCGCGACAGAAGGGGGTTAATGTAGCTGTCGCGGGTTTTGAAGCGCTAGCGCGAGAAGGACCGCCACAGCGAAGCGGAGCCAGCGTCGTCCAGGATCGAAGCACGGAGAAAACCCGTTGCCGCGTTGTTTTCGTAGCCTGCAGGAGGCCGTGGAACCCGAGAAAAATAGGAAGACAGCGAGGCAAGGCGGCGAGGAGGAGCGTTGGACGAGGACCGAGAGGGAACCGGTTCTCCAAGGAGCACGCTGACCACGCTAGCCAGAAAGGGGACGGTGTACGAGCGCTAAAGGAGGCTAGCGTGGCCTGTTACGAGAGAGAGAACCGGTTTTACGATACAAACTGGAGTAAAAGTGTACTGCATACACGCTGTATCGTAACGCGTGCGTCCATGTTTATGATACAGGCGGTGGCTGATAGTCAGACAGCGATTGATAGGCGCAGCACCGAGGACAGAGCACGGAGGCGCGGCTGGAAAAAAATCTCTCGCTAGGGGAAATCAGCTGGCTCTCTCGGCGAGGTTTCTCGCATTGTCAACAGCTGGCTATGGAAATAAGAACGACTGCTTTCTGTACGCGCGCCGCGATTGTTTCGTCGAGCAACGCCGAGAAGGATCGCGGGCAACGGCCGAATCGTTTGAAAGTGCTGTTGGACGTAGGGCATGAGAATTGATGCCGAGAGTTTGTTGGCTGGACGTGGCTGCGCTGTGTGATATTATGGAGATCGTGCAAGAAGTGATTTGGAAGTGGGAATCGGAGCTAGGAAATTACCTTCGATGACGCCATTGTATAAATAGCTACGCGAACCGATTTTCTCCTCCGAACCGAGCACGCGCGATTATCAGCATTTGCACTTCGCGTGGGCTGCAAGCGACATGTGGGAGCTTCATCCTTTAGCACAGGGCGGACAAGTTTTTGAGGCAGGATTACGTCGCAACAGGCTTCTTCAGACGACAAAAGAAGCTCTTTGTCGTCCATATTAAGGAGTCCTTTCTTTCTGACGAGCGCACCGTTTAGACTCGATACGAGTATTACTTACTGCAAGGACAAAAAGGGTATTGTACTGTTGCTGCAACTGCCAGTTTCTATTTTAAATTGGTACTTGTAGAATGGACTTTCACATATTACGCTTATCTATCCTCTCCATCTTTATATCGATGAGAATTTAAACAATAATCGACTTAAAAGCACCGAGTAATTATTGTTTAAAGAATTCAAGATCGACGCCGATTTTTACCAACCCCTCGACTTTCCTTTCTGCGAAGCAAAGTCAAGACAACACACGAAGATTTTTCTAAATTATTTTCCCATGGATAAGGCGTCTATGCATTAATTATCAGCATCTCGTAACGTCAGTAGCAAAGCTATGCCAACCGAGAGAATGATCTCACGCCTACGTGACACAGAGAACGCGCGAGTCCTCGCGCGGAGTACTTGCAAGCAAAACACGCAACTCGTATATAACTCGGTTGGTATGCGCTTCGAGGTACGACTTTTTGCAACAAAAAGAAAAAAAGGAAACACCAACAGTCGATCTCAAGGGCGAGGAGTGAGCGCGGGAAACGCTTCCATTGGCTCGGAGCTGCAGCGATTGCTCGAAAGGTACCCCAGAGATTTCAATGCCGCGAATTATGGCGGGAAGCGACACAGCAGCCCCATGTTGGAGTCAGGGCACGGGGATTGAATTCGCTTCGTAAAAATGCGCCCTCTCCAAGCTTCCCGACAGGAGGATAGGTACACACGATTGCTGGGGTCTACCGAGAAACCATCGACTGTTATGCTGCATAGTAAAATTGATCGTAAACGTATGCGTGCCGTTCCACTCAGCCGTGATCTCTTCACCCGCGATATCTTTCGAGAAGAATCAACCATCCGTGAAAACTCTGCAGAACCCGGGATGCGTTGGAAACTCTAGTTGTCTAAAAATTTCGTATGCTTCAAGAGCTGCAGAAGTTAATATTGCGTAATAAACTATTTCATTCGCTCATTTCTATGCTTTCAAGAAGAACTATTCACACAGTCGTGATGTATGTGGTGAACAGCTATTATAGGGGTAACGAAATTCTATCAAACTGCAAGAAATATAGAGAAAATTCTCTAATTGCAATTACTAGGATTCACTTTCTGATAGAGGGGAGAATTGGCGATATCGCGCCGCTTAAGATATTTTACGTTATATTTCATATTTGGTACTAATTTGAGTGCAAGTGACTGAACCATGAAACATGATCTCTGAATCACTTTAAACTTTATAATGAATTTGATATGTACCTACAGTGACGTGCAAAAATATTCGGCCACACTTGAGGAGAAAATTAAAAAAAACTCAAGTCGTTAGGATCAACAAGTTATTCTGTTTTAAAAGGTGGCTGAATACTTTTTTTGCACGCCACTGTACATAAAGTAAATGCTAAATATTCTACGTTACACCCGCTTTTAGAAAAATACAAAAATGCAGGATAAAATTGCATTATTTGATTATTATCAGCGAACAGACACTGGTAAAATTTACATCAATCATACCTGATTTTTTTAAATGTTTATAGCACGCACGAAATAGTGTGCAAGCTCGAAAGGTCTTGTTTCTATTTCTCATTTCGCATTTACTTGATATTTTTATCATCAAACGTGATTTAGACAGAGTTGGGCAAAATGTAATCTAATTACAATTAGGTAGTTGACAAAATTGTGGTCAGCTACCTAAATTAACGATTACAGAAAACAATGTGCAATCAATTACACAATGACATTTTAATCGTAATTTGTAATTTGGTTACATTTTGCCCAACTCTGGATTTAGGTTACGATATTGGCAACACTCCTACAAAAATATCCGTATAGTCATTAAAGAAATGCATTTCTTGGAAAACACAGCTTCCCAAAAGAAAATTTTCATAAATCATATCATCCCCATTCCCAACGGTCTCTCGGGTATACCTGTATCGTCATACGTACATCTTTTCCGTCCATCGAATCAGCTGATCGAATGTCAGACCTGCCATTCCCATTCAACTGAAACCTTTCAAAGGCAAGAGTAGTGTTAGAAGAAGCAAGAAAAGCAGAGTATTTTTCAGCGATATGTTCGAGATGTGGTGCACGTCTCCAGGGGGTTCTGACGAAAAGGTGGAAAGTAGCGGCAGCATGGTTCTTTGTTCTTCCGAAGATGCGAGCCGAGGTCAAGCGAAACGTACGCTTGCGGTCCATGGTCGCCGCTGAAACCAGTCCCCATTAAAAAGACTTCCAGTGGCGCCTTCACTTGGTGTCTCCCCGAAGCTGTTGCAGGATCACTGACGCCGTTCTCCAGCTTAACAGGATATTGACCCAGCACCGCCATCTTGGATCACAGTGAACGTGATCGTAGTACTACACACAGCTGGCACCTCGTGCTTGGCACGCTTACGTTTCGTTTCAAAACACGTATCGGTTTCGAGCGTAGTTACATTGATCGGGCTACGGTACACCCCATCTCTATCGAGTCTTCGTAACTTGCGCCCCTCATCGATTTAAAAATCCACTGTTATTCGCGTGTAACTAATCAAAATAGCTGGGACAGTTTTTTAATTTTCAACGGGAAGAAAAAAGTTTCGTAACAGCGAAATTATGATGCTTGGGTTATTTTAATGAGCATCAAATTATGGTAATGTATTTCAAAATAAAGTATTGTGTGCACATATAAAATTATTGAAAGACTGTCATACTTTTAATTAATAAGGAAAGATCCCGAGCCCGGAAATTCAAAACAATCTGAAACTTTGTGAATATGTATGGGATTTCCGCCTGATTACAACGCAATGTTTGTTTGCTGTCCAAGTTCACCCTAAGGGGGTGAAATTAACCCCTGAAAATTCGGCTATTTTCCGATTTTATTTCGTAACTCAGAATCTGTAAGAGATAGAAAAAATGTTTCAAGACAAAAGCTACTTCTTTTAATTGGGATTTGGTAATTTACAGTTCTGACAGTTCGCGAGGTATAACACAAAATCGGAAAATAGCCAGAATTTAAAGAGCCAATTTCAACCCCCTTAGAGTGAATTAGAGTAAGGAAGTCATCGTTTTCACTCTTCTAATATCCGCTTAAAAATTTTTATCGTCTTATCAAAATTAACGAAGAAAAAATTAAGCGCTAAAAAATTTCAATTGAGTGATAAATTTTTTTTTACGTATGATTTCACAAGTTTTATTCGTTATTTTAAGTAAAACAGCTTAGGGTGACAGTAATTGGGTAGGTAGCATTAATTGGGTCCTTTATCCTATCGCAGCCTTTCACATGAACCAAGCAAAAAAGAAAGCTTATATTGCTCTTTGTTGTCTATTAATAATCAGTTTGCCTGTACCAGCTCCCAGAGCCTCGAAACACGCTGAAAGATAACCGAGCGATTGCCTACCGTTGCACAAGCGTGTGGGTACAAAAACAAAGGAATAATAAGCAGCTACTGAAAAATACAATTGTTCGGTTATCAGAATGATTTATGATCGTTTGGCATTGTTTACGCGTGCAGGGTGTGGAGTGGTGCGTGCATAGGCGTAAATCAGCATTGGCATTCTCCGTTGCCTGCTCTATCGCGCATAGATCACACGAGCAGGCATTTCGACAACTACAATAAACAATGTCCTCCCTGATAAATCTAACTGTAATCGTGTGCGACCGAAAACTGATTCTTATTTCCATGGAATAATAAAAAGGAAACAGTAAATGCGACTCGTTTGAAAATCGTATAATTATGCGCATAGTGCAATACCATCAAAGGCGAAGCCGCTATTCAGTCACGGTGAAGGGAAATGCGCCTGAAAAATTCCCTGCATCTCGTACGCGTATGCAGTTTGCATCGCTACAGGCGCGACTGCATTTAAACGCCGCGCTGCAGGTAGTAGAAGACAGGGAGTTCCTTTCTTCATCGATTGAAATACCGAAGAATGTCACAGTACTTGACATTTACTTCGACTGGAATATTGCTGCTCAAATTAGAAAGAATTCTGCTTTCAGTAATTGAAAAGAAACTCGATATAGGTAATTGAAGTCCCAAATTTATTGGGAGGCATTATTTTCACGGTGAGCTAATTTAGAATTTTTGTCGCACGTGAAGGTCATTAATCGTAATTAATATTAAGCGGTTTCCTTTTTTATGAAACTACTTTTCTCTTGCTTTCGGAACCCCAAATTCCAAGTAAGTGCTGTTTAAATGTACTGCATTTGGGACTTTGTAACTCATACGATTTACAAGACACATGAATGAATGAAATCTCTTCATCGCTTGGAATTGAATGTACCCTCTGGCGTTGATTACAAAACCGTTCAACCCGTGCACCTGTCGTTACGCCATTACCAAGCGTTGAAATCTCCGCTTCCCTAAGCCACTCTCATGTCACTGCATTAACCTATTTATTTCATTCATGCGGTTGCTCGGCATGCATTATGCAAAATACACGCCGCTTCAAAGCCTTTCAAATATACTGACTGATCCATGCCATTGAATTTACATATCTTGATAATTCCATAAATATGGACGCCACCTAACGTTTATTGCGATGAATGCTTCAAGGAAGATCTATAATACGGTGCTTGAAACTGCCTAAGTTTACATTGGTAACTTGATTTATTTAAATAGAAAACTATTTTTCTTGCAGCTAAAGTTGTACATAACGATGAGATAAATCTAGTATAGGGTGTTTCGATGTAGTTACCGCTTAAGTTTAGAGTAACACTAAATTGACTCGACGAAGTAATGATGGAAAAGCAAATATTCCCATTTTTTATGCAACTATAGTGATAAGAGCAATATTTCTATTTTTATTCTCTTCTGAATTTCACGTTTACCTGTTTTTTTTTTATAAATAAAGTGGTACTCTGTTTTGCTTGCCCTTTCTTTGATAGCAGAATGAATAAAAACTTTGTTGAATTAGACATGAAGTTATTTTGTTTCAAATCTTGTACCAAAGAATCAGTCATTGACGATTCGAAACTACTTAGTAATATTAAAACTACTGTCTAGCAAACCAAGCAAAGCAAGACCTGCATCGATTTCACCCTTCGACGAAACTGAGCTACCTGAATTAATTCACAGCGTTTCTGATAGGCCTGCATGTAGCCCACCACTTTTCACGGGCCATTACTCGCGGAATCTTCGATTCTGAAAGGGTGCGCGTTTCACGGGGTAGTGCACTCATTTAGAGCAGGAGAAGACAGAAGCGTAAAAATCGACAGTTCCTTTGGTACGATCGGAAATCCTTTGTGTCTGCAGCAATAAGATCCAGGGGAAAGAAAGAGGCACGGCCCTTGAAGCATGACAAGCAAATGTTCCTACGTATTTCAAAGAACACGAGCAAGGTCTTCCACAGCATTACTCAAAGTTATTTACTTGCTCCACTTGTTATAAACATGGAGAATATTATTTTTGATAGAACATATCTTTACGTCGATAGCATGAATGATAAACGAAAACCAGAGTATCACAATGTAACTTGGAAAACAGGTACTTTTCATCTTGTCAATATAAGAATTAATATTTTTATTTGTGTATTTAAATAAATTTTATTTTACTTTAAATTCTATTTATTTTTAAATTAAAAAAAAAGTAAAATAAAACTACATAAAATAAATACGCTTTCCTCAAATTACATTTTCCCGATAAAATAAAGATTGAAATATAAAGAAATCTAACGAGCCATGAAACTTGGTCTGTTGCAAACACAATATATCAGATACGCGAAAATATACACCAAGGTAATATTCTGCTAAATGCTAATACGCTGTCAAAGGAGAAGAAACTAAAAAAGGCAGTGTAAACAAAACTGGAAAAGGTGATTGCTCGTGAAATTATGCTAAATAACCCAAGAAGAAGCAGAGGTGAACGGCGAGGGCAGGGGTATTACGAAGGCACACGTGAATCTGCAGGTCCCACGTGGTTCAGCCAGCGTGACCACGTGGCGAGCAATAGTATAGTAAAGTGCCCACGAGATAGAAACGATGTCGGTTGAATGGAAGACCTAGGCGAGAGGGGGTAGACGAAGGAGGGGTATAGGTTAAACCGGAAGCCGTCACCGGAACAGCTTCTACTTCGTAGGTTCACATGGTCGACGTTCACCGTGGAGGTCACGATAATTTCCCCGTGTCAGTGCAGGTGCTCGCATCAGATAAAGAATGCTTTCGCACCGACCCCCATCGTTCCTTCGGTTTTGAACTCTGAACCTCTAATTTGGACGTAAGACAAACCAGAAGTTGATGAAAAGATAGAAAGAAGGCACATGGCAGAAGGAACGATTCTATTGAAGCGATCGATTAGAAGTAATTAAAGAGTCCATTATGAAGCATTAGGAAAATAATTGAAAGTAAGATAATATAGTATATGAATTGAATTGCATTTCTTGTTATTTTAATTATAAACTAATTGTTTTGGAGTTTGAACTGTCTAGAACTCATTTCCTATTGACTGTTTTAATCTACTTCTTGGAACTATGAGTGATATTATCATTCGTTAATTGAAATTTATCATATTTTATCCTCAATTCTAATTTTAGTGCGCACGAAATTAAATACTTTCTTTAAACACTATAAATTATTCAAATACATTTATCGCTTAATGTTAAAAGGGGCTGTACTTGAATATCAGAATAAGAATGAAATGAAATCTAGTTTTTCAGTATTTATATTTAGTGTTGAAATACCCCCGGCTTGTAACTGCGTTTATCTGGCGTGCAAAAATCCTAACACAGATAAGCCTGTTTACTACGATCGGGGTTGTTGAACGACGTGAGACCTGGCGCTCCGCATACGCGATGCAACTGATTAATGTAATCTAAAGAGCCATGCATACTTCGGTAACCCTTTTTTCTAGCTTCATTTAATTACCATTTAATCGTCTAGCTGCTCCACTTACACGCAAAGCGAGAAATCCTTGGTACGTACACGTCCGTTTCATAGCTTCAACAATAATCATAAACATCTTGTCATATAATAATTTCTGCAGAAACAGTGGTGCAAATAGAAATCAAGTTTTTCACCAGAATTCTAAAACTACTTTCAATTTCCTATCTAAATTAAAAACTGCAAAATTACATTGTTCCATTCACTCTTCAATAAAACTTTGCAAGGTAAAATTCAATGTGCAGTATCATAGTACCGTTCCCTTCGTGTCAAAGTCGAGTACATTTTGCGGACAATTATTTTCCTCGTAATTTATCGTTCTTCCACTTTAGATCCATCCTTCGGTGAGATTGTTCGTCGACGAAATGTGCAACATTCCCAACAATCAAGCTCGATATGCGGTTTTTAATTTGCGGCTATAATTTAACCTCCAGTGCTTCCCAAGAGCCGCGGTAATCGTTCATTTGTTAATCGAGGTTACGGGTTGCAGGTCAAATTAGGAGGAGTAAGTTGCAGGTCTAATGAACGCCATATCGTTGCAATCGAAGATCGACCCAGAGGCGCCAGACTTCTTCAGGACGCCGACTCCCACGTGACGCAGCTACCGTGTCCGTAGCAGGGGCTCGTTACTCTTGGTCTCGATTAATTTATAATCGTGTATTTCCACACATGGGGAACCACTATGAGAAACAGGATTGGAAGGGTCGTCAGACCCTACCGATGGACGTCTCGCGTTTTGCATTGGTAGTTGCGTATCGATTAGTCATTTCAGGTAAGTGCACAGTGTTTATGACCTAATACAAATTCAACTTTGCATCACCAGTGGATAACTAGACAAGGATAACTAATTAGAAATGTAATTCGTGAACTGTTGCAAGCAATGTACTAGGTGGTAAGTAAATTGTCATTTACGCGTGCATGAAGCTGCGGTACATGAAGAAAACTGATTAAAAAAGTGATTGATTAATTGTGATTAAAAGGTGGAGACTCAAAAATTAGGTTAGTGTTTTAATAAATAATAATTAGTTACAGCTTGGTGGTTCACAATTTGTATTTTGTACATATTCACACATTTTCTTTTTTCTTTGAATCAGTGTCATCCCTAGCAAGTAATTTGCTGATACACGAGTGAGCCCTAAAAGTGTTTTCTGTGAAAGGTCCTAACTGTGATGGACATCACCCTCGGTTGCCCAAAATTGTCAACAGTCCATCGAATTAATTAGAGTTGGAGCAAAAGTTACAGGTTGATGTCAACAACTTGAAGAAAATTTCCAATACAGTAAATTCCCCTACAGAAGCAGAAGTGTTTACTACCCAAACTAGCATGCTATCACATCACAACTGCTAAACCATAATACAAATTTCCCAACATTCCTAATACACAAAATAAAAATACGAAAATATGGCAGTCCTTACGATTTGTACTATTACAAAATTTTGATATATACACTCTCTAAAAACTAATCAAAAGCATTCGTTCACCATCCCGTGGAGGGATGTGTTAAGCCGGGGATCCACCTGGAAGCTAAGCTGAACTAAGCTATGCTAACAATAAGTTTAAAAAAATTAGCTTCAATGCATCCTTATGGAGCCGTTTCCAACAAAAGCTAAGCTAAGCTATGCTACAATTTTTTTATGTTTTATAGTACAGCCAAACATAGCATAGAATAGTATAGCACAGCTTAGCTTAGATTCCAGGTGGATCCCCGGCTTAACACATCCCTCCACGGCGCCCAGAGCCCCACAACGAGCGTGATAATCGACAGCTCGAAATAATTTCACGGTCAATTTAAAAAGCACTTGCCAAAGGGGTCGATAACGATCCAAGGCTAAATCGAGGCGCTAATTCACCCCCCTATCCTACATTGCTCGCCTTAGTTTCATTCCCTCGCGGATTAATTAGGAACGAGACGCCGCGCCCTCTGCACCAGTCTGGCTGCACTAAAGCCGTACACAAACTGCGTTCTAATGCTCGTTAGCAGAGATAATATCGCGATCGCGGGGAAATTAGCTTACCAAATCCTCGACGGGGCTGACGACGAAATACGTCGCGACCCGTGGGACCGACCAAATTACTGCCAACGATCATTACTCGCCAGGCGTTAATTCAGCCGCTAAAAAGATTCTCAGCGCCGAGGAGGATTCCCACGGGATAGCGTACAGTGTCCCGCGCGACTCTGCGTCCGCTCGCCCACGCGCGCGCCACGGTACAGGATCCACGGAAAGCGTAGAGTAAGAGTAGCAGACACTCTGACCTTGTTCGGGTTCGCCAGCGAAGCTCGTGTTCCCTTTATCTCGCGATAATAAGAAGCATCCGCGCGCTACCAGGACACCTCATCTGCGGTTCGATGCAGCGCGTCGAGGCTATCGAGAGTTAAGGTAGATGCGTTTTCCTATACGCGACTGAACGCGACGACGTCAAGAATTTCAAAGTAGATTTTCTCGAAAACGAAGCGCAATATCAGAAAATTGTATTCCTTTGTCTCGACTTATTTACTTGTTATAAGTCGAAAAGAAATAGTAACTTTTTTTTATATCGCGCTGCATTTTCGAGAAAATCGACTTTAAAATTCTTAACGATGCGTTCAGTCACGTATAGGAAAAACTAGCTAGGGTAGATGCACCATTTGTGCCCAGTTTAAGGAATTGTACCAGTTTTGGCCACTTCTTAAAAAATATAATATTTTTCCGGGTAAGCAGTAAATTTAACCTTATATTTCATGCGATATACTAAACAAAATATTTATGATGTGAAATTCTCCACATAATAATGATCTGCAAGTAGTTTAAAAATAAGATAATTATGCATATGGCCAAAAACAGTGCAATGGCCACAAACGGTACATCTACCCTATATGAAAGCGAGATATATGTACAGCACTGGAACTGTTTATCGCATTGCTTGAATATTAAGCACATTATCACTTATACCTCTCTTATAATTAGTGCTAGAAAAATATTATTGTAAAATATTTATTTCCTAAATATGTGTTCACTATATTGACCAAAATAAGTTGGATATTAATCATTTCATCAATCATATTGCCATGAAAATTGTACGTACTACGTAAACTTGAGAGTGATGCTATAAATATTTTCAGTACCTACTATATGCGTACTGAAATTGAAGAATTTGCAGCAAGACAGAGGCAGCTCCAAATGTATTAACTTTTCACATCCATATGCAGCAAAGTCTTCAAATGAGGGTCGTTGTTACGCGGTCCCGAGCGCGTTTCTAGCGTTTCGAATACGCTTAACTGGGATTCTCACACGAGCAGTAGTATTTTTTAGAAGCAATTTCGAGAAACTGAGGAAGTCGTGTGGCGTGTCGTTATGTTCTGCTGCGAGACGTGAGAAAGTAATTATCGAGCCCTCGTGTAACATGTTGGGTCATTTGAATATTTTTCCCCCTTTGTCTTGGTACAATTTGGCAGGGATGGTGAACGGTTGTGGAAGTAGTTTAGAAGTGATAAGCTGCTTAAAATAAGTCTGCTAATTTAGTGTATGGAGTGATTCTGAGTCCTGAGTCCAGGTATAACTTGGTAACAATTAAAATAGAAAAAAAATTGAGAAAAGAAAGTGATTAAGTTCGAGTTATTAAAATATAGAATTCATAGCATGCCTGTTATCGACCACTCTAATTCGCGAATATAACTTTTCCAGAATGCATGAATCCCTCTGTGCAAGAACAGTATCTTGAAGTTATGTAAAAGATGAAGAAAACACCTAAATTTCTTTTTTGGCGCAAGCGTAGTACTGTTGCACCGATTATACCCGTAAAACTCTCTCCAGATGTTCCTGAAGGAAGACCAGATTCGTAACAATGACTCGAGAAGAAAGGAAAGGATTCTACGACGTTCTTTGCGACGAAGAAATAGCCAGAGAGCAACAGGCCTAAGCGGATCCTCAAAGAAATACTCGGACAGCGGGCATTACGTCCGCGGTTTACGAGCAAGATCTTCCGCGGGGCTTCATCGAAAATGAGCTTCCCGCGGCCAGAAATTGCCAACGGGGGAACGCTGGCACGAGCTAACAGCCAGAAGAACACTTTGCGCCATTGTCATTAGTACCACTATGCGTTCCGCAGCGGGAAAACACCGAGGACACATCTGTAATTCCTCCTCAGCATCACCCGAGTTACGCGCTGACGCGAGGAATGTCCTTTCTTTGCGGATCCGCATTATTCTCGATCAACTAAGAATGTTTTAAGTAATTATTTCACGCTGTTCGGTGTCTCGTGCAAAGAAATGATTTTTGAGGTTCTTTAGAACACTGCAGAAAAAATGGTCAGCATGATACCTGCTTTAAAAAACGCTGGATCTGAAAAATAAAATGATATTCTTGTAAAATAATGTTGACATTGCGGGCTGAGGGGTCCATTTTTTTAATTTCAAAATAAATAAACAATTTATGGGACTTTGAAGTTAAATGAATTTTCGCCATGCAAAATTTTGCTCCGTAGTTGTGCATAGATAATTAAATAAACAAAACATAAAAAAATGCACCGTCAGCCCATAATGGCAACATTATTTTACAAGAATATCCTTTTATTTTTCAGATCCATCGATGTTTGAAGGAAATATCATGCTGACCATTTTTTCTTCAATGTTCTAAAGAACCTAAAAAATCATAAACAATTTAATACAACGTATCTAGGTATCCCTTAAATCACCTAAACGGTTTCAGGATATTTACCTGCTATTTAAGAATTATAAGCAATTTCATTGTCTCTTAGATCACTCAACGCGGGATAAACACTCTAACCGATACTTAGAAATTCGCAACCAGAGATTTCCAATCCAAGAAAGGTTTATTCGATGGTGATCATGGGGAAACGAAAAACGACGCAGAGCAGCTGCAGATCTGCAAGGGAAGAACGGAATATTTCCCTCGAATACTCGAGGAATGCATTGAATGGCCGTGAAATAAGAAGAATCGCCGAAGAACCGAGAAACGCCTATCAAGCCTGCAGCTAACTACTAGTTACGCTATCTTTTTCTTCTCGTTCCCGTTTTGCTCTCGAATACGCGACCGCACCCACTGTGCACCCGTTTAGAAGATTCCGTGTAAGCGTAAGGCAATGGGTACAAGCGCTGGTTTAATTGCAAAATACTCCCAATTAATTACCGTGCGTGAGCTAATTTTTTCGCTATGCAAATCGTTCGTTAAGCGAACATTACTGAAAAAGGAAAGTCAGCGTAGTTGTAGCCAAGAAACGTGGAATGGAGATCGCGCGGTTTCGTTTTAAAGCTGGATTATTATAATTTATGCGGCTTTTTTCTACGTCTCTTGTAACCTAATTAGTCGAACGTCTTCTGAGCTAATTTAATTAGGACGATGGAGGGTATATATTTCTGGCAGATGTTTTCAGTGACTTTAGCTTGTTATCTATTGAAATAGCAGTTTAAATAAAATTAAACATAAGTCTAATTTCTCTCCAAATATTTCCAAAGTTATAGAAGTTGAAGAAACGTTTCTCCAACGAAAATTCTACGATATAGTCGCAGCGAACCATTCGTCGCACACTTAAATGCCTCCGACACTAGAATTCCCGAAACACTTCTCGAATGGGAATCGAAGTTGCAACATTTCCGTGGATTTCCTTCTGTCGGCGAAGCTGGGTGATCCAGTTTCACCGCAAACGAGATGCAGCCCTCGTAAAACGTGACCGGGGCCAACCACGTACGACCACATTTCTCGCAAAAAGGATATGGGCCCGCTAATAGCTTCGAGTAATCGAGTAGGCGTGGGATTACGCGGACACGGTGACGTCACTGGTAGCGCCGCGCATAATACACCGAAACGAGTTCCCTCGTCATTGATAAGCAAGAGGTAGTATCTAACGTAGGAAACAAGCCAGAATTCCCTTGACTGGTCAGGCTCGATGGTAAAATATCTAGGTTCATAAACAATTCCGTCAAAAAAGACACTAGTCTGCAATGAGTCTCACCCTGTGATTTGATAACAAAAGGCTTGATAACAAGAGCAAGCTTCTGCACAAATAAACATGCACTGGTCTATAAAATTCAGGGGCATTCAGTGAAGAAGAATATTATTTTTGACTTTATGAAATAGATATAAATGTGATTTTTATGCAGCATAAAGAAACAGTCAAGAATCATTTGTTGCATATAAAAACTCAAATTTCACAGAAAGTGGACATACAATACTTGCGCACAAAGCCATCGCACTGCTCTCGAGTGTTTAAACCCAATTGTTAGAACGACAGAGTCACAGTTGTTGACTCACGCACGTTCACTTGACATCGCCTAATTTGGAAGACGAACATTTCTCGATCCTCGCACACCTCTACGAAATAGGCAGGAGAATTTCTCAAACTTCACCTCAATTCCTCTCTGTTAAGTCTGACTGAGGTGGTCGTGATTATCTCACACAGAATTTCGTAATATAAAAATCGATCGCAATGGAAAAGACCTTAGAATTAGCCTCCGCAATGGTGAGAGAGCTCAGGTACCTTGGGATCGCCAGTTCCCGTCTTGGGAACATGTTTTTGAGGAATCATTGCCCACGCAACATGCCCCAAGCCCTGGGGCGAGAGACAAGAGATGACAGATAATGGGTTCGAGGTGTCGAACAATATCGATGAGACAGCGTCCTGACAGAAACGTGAGCTCTGACCTCGAAACGTTTCGTTATGAGCCCTCGTTAGACTGCCACACGACTAGAGACCGTCACAATGGACTCGAGAACCGTATAGGTGTATTATTCCAACATGCACGCGAAACTAGGCCGAACGAAACGGGTTTCAAGCGCATTAACCTTTTGATTCGTGCCGTTTCACCCTTCGGTTTATGTGTTTCGACAGCGAAATCGGTTTCGTACGTTTCCAGCTGCGTGGTTCGTTTCATCGTTGCTTTGACGGAGTTATGACTAGAGAATTCAGATCACGGCGCATCGATGAACTGCTGGATTAGCGTGTGCGCGTGATTCGTCTGTGAGAAGTGTATTTGGATATCCGAGTCACTGAAATTGTACAATTTACTGCTCACGATAATTAGAGCAGTTGAGCGGAGAAGTGAAAGACACTGGAATGTTATTCGTTGAAGTGTAATATAAAGATAAGTGTAGATCCTCGTGTGAAAATAGTTTTTAAAACCTTTGCCTATTAGGAAACTATCAGATCAAACGCGAGAAAAATTCAAGGTACATCTTAAATGAAACTCAATTAAAAATACGACTCCAGAAATCTCCTTCCACCCTTACTCTTGTTGATCACAAGCCACGCAGTTTCAGACACAGAAAAAAGGAGTGACATTTAACCATCCAACTAAATTGCACATATAATAACACCCCGCGCCGCCATAACGCCAGAGCTGAACCACCGACAAGGAAGAGCTAATTAAGCAAATTACAAGCGTCCCATCCGTCATGACGAAAATAGCGAGGCGTCGAAGGATGCAGGAGAGCCGTTCCAGATGAGAAGAAGAGCCGAGCGTGCTTTAATATCCGCCATTACGGGCTAGCCGCGCGTATTATTTGATACGTCGCTCGATGTGGGATCATCGGCTCTGTTCCCAGAACCTGAGATCAGTGAGACAGTTCTGGTCCACTAAGGCGAAGAGGCCAAGGCGCGAAGACTCGCAGGGAAGGTTCCAGGAGTCGTCGAAGCGTCGAGAGCGTTAGATTTCACAGGCTGATCCAGCCAGGAACACTCGCTCAGGCAAGAAGATAGGAAGACCGATTCCGTCCAAAGACATTCGAATTAGGGGGTGTAAGAGTACGTGCGTGTTGCGCGAGCCACGGCCTAGAAAATTCAACCGTTCAAAGTGCACAGATGATTTACCAGCGAGGGCGGAATATCGCGTTACTAATCGAGTCTGTACTGGAGCAAACGATACCCCGAGAACCGTGGAACGATACGTCGGGAATGAAGTGGCGAAGCGCGAACCTTGGCCCCTTTCCGACTGCTTTCGAAGGATTCGTGTACATTGAATTCATCCGCGGTAGGATCTTACGTCTCGTAAATTTATCTTGCGCTTGGTGTAGGTGGGAGCATAGAAGATCGCACTTAAGGAGAACCTCCCGATTTGCAAAACGGAGCAATCGATAGTAATAAAAAAATTGCTTACGAAGATATAATCTGTCTCGTTGCTCGTAAAGACACAGGTTCAATATTTCACGAATTTCATCGAGTACGTGATTTCTAATTTTGCAGAAAGTACGCGAAATCGATTTAGCGCACCGGAAGAGTTCTCCACGCGATCCAATGTGTTTCTAATGCGTTCGAACGGATAATCGTTGCTCGTAAGCTGTTCTTGATGTTAATCAATTGGGACTCGGCGTTTGCTGGCGACACGTCGTCGGGTGCCTGAACAGAAAAAGGGAACTGTCCCGATATGCATGCGACCTGCGTGGGTGTACGCTCACGTCGACCAACACGCACGTGCGAATTCACGATCGAACGCACGCGTTTCTCAGTCTCGCATCGCGGAGCTTTCCCACACGTCGCTCGTAGACGAAGCCACGGCCCCGGTTCGGTTATTCTTCTCCTCCTTGCCTCGACTTGGCGCCCTTCCACCACTTGTGTATTCCTCTTTCAGCTCTTCCGCCTCCTCTTCTTTTCTTCTGCCTTTTTTTTCTTCCTCCTACGTTTAGCGAGCAACCGTTGCGCAATCGGGACTCCCCTGCACCGAGTTTTATCGGTTTGCGTACGAATGTACGAAATCGATGGTGGTGAATTTGCGAAGAGAGCGATGGCTCGCATAATTAAAGGTAAATCAGGTGCGCCCTTTGTCGTAAGTCGAAGGGATCAGGCTTTCGCGTGATATAATTTTTCGAATCCTTTCAGTTCATTTTGGAGTTTACTAGTTTGCCAGGAGGGTACTAGCGAGGGGAGTACAGGAAGTTCGTGTATTGAATTTGACAAAAATTTTGAATGTAGTTAGTGCATACTATGTATGATAATTTACGAAATATGTTGGCTGCATTACTCCAAATTTGGCGAGAATGTACAGTTCAAAGTACAGTGAACACAGTAGACAGTAGAGTGGACGGTTAATCCGAAAATATATGCCAAATAGGTACCATACATAATAAGATATATAATATACTATCACGTGAAAATTATACCAATTCTCTGCGATCCAAACGTAGTTAAAAAATGATAGGATCATTACAGTACACTGTATGCATTCCTAGAATTTTTTACCACGTTCCGTGCACTAGTAGATTTTGAATAAAAAAATTAGGTTACAATATTCGACTATAAGAAAGGAACAGTTGAGTTAAATTATCTACACTTTCAGCTTCTTCCTTTTATTCCACATATATCAAAATCACGTCCGAAGAATGTACTCATTCGTTCGAGTAAAGCTTCCTGTATGATAAATGCTATGAACCGTGGATGAGATGCGCAGTTACACGGAATCTGTCCATACTGTGTTCCTGCTGAGCCCCTCACCGAAAATGTTTCCGGTAAATCGACTTTAAAGCGGAACCGGATACATGGGAGTCTACTGTATTGTCTTTTCCAGGTCCTGTATTTGGATGTGCACGTAAGAACGAAGGAGATTTACACAAATATTCGTAGAAATAATAAAAAAATAGTTGAAGAGTAAATACAAAGCAACCATAACTCAAAGTTTATCCCCTAGACATATAAGAAGAATTGTTGCTTTTATGGGTTAACATTTAGCTTTGTTAATTTAGCAGTGTTAGTTTCACAGTATATGATTCAGATGGGAAATAAAGTTTGTTTATTTGATAGAAATTTATATTACATATTTTATAAATTTAATTAGAAACCTTAGGCATCTTCCCCCAATTCAGAAAAGAAAATAAGACTCCAACTGACTCGAACAAAAGACTCTCCTTACTAAATCTTAATTACACTTCCAAAACCTGGAGTACAATTTTCTCGAAAACTTTTCTGCACTGCCTTCTACGTATCTCACACACTACTAAGCGCAGTACATACTAAGTGCATGCAAAATTGGAGCCACATTCCTTACCCCAGCCTACTGCACTTCCTCCATGAGTAAGTTTCTACCCTAAAAGATGATGCTTCGTTTCAGTGAGCATCTTTTTAAAAGATGACCATGTACTTGTACAAAACGCTAGGTGCGCTTGTGGTTCTTTGTAAGGGGCAAGAACATTCAACGCTAATGACTAGCACAGGTCCAGGAAGATCGGGAGAAGAAACATCGGCCGCGAAATCAGACCACCAAGCAGACGTTAGAACTTTCCTTCTCGGCGGCGACTGAAGGAAACGGTTCGCCGTCTGTGCAAGAGCTTCCGGTTCCTTCCTTGCGCCGTGTAGACATCACCTGGCGATGAGTCAGAGAAGTAATTCCCTTCCCAGACACCTGCTGCCCCGAGTCAGAATCGCGTAGCAGGTTCCATCCGCCATTAACGATGCGTAAGTCTCTTTTTTTCCCGGGGGTCGAGGGCTACTAACATACAGGTCGCCAGAAACGTAACTTCTCCGTCTATTGTCCCCGAAACGAGACCCGGATTCATGGGCCAGCGACTTGCGACATCAACGGGACCCTCCAGACCTCGACACTCACTGATTCGTCGTCGCAAAGTGCCTTTTCTAAAAGCGGTATTATCGAGTCACGAAATCCTTCAACAAAACGTCGAGATTTCTATGAAATATTCTTGAAGCTGGTGTAATTTTTCTATTTCATGAAACCTGGAGGTAGGGGAGAAGGATTAAATATGGACCTCTATTTTTGTCTCCAGGAAAAGACATATTTAGAATGTAAAAACTGCATAAATAAAAGGTGGGAATTGTAGCTCATCGATCTAAGATAATATCTCGACAACCTTTTAGCTTGAAAAATTGACTATTTTGAAGCTGTGCTATTTCTACAAAATTTTGTCAGAAACATGGTTTGAGACTTTGGGGTGGTAACATGGACCAGAGCTGAAAAGGTAAGAAAAGGACTTTACACCTTCTCCCCTAAGTATCGAAGAAGAGTTTCATTAATAGCGGGAAGGTATTAGGAACCTGTGAGGGAGCATCGAGTTATTGTAGGTTCGTCTTGAAGAGACTTCTTCATTGATGAACGTTGATTTACGATGAGATTCTATATTGTACAGTTACTAGCAGTTTGCGGTGGTATCGTTTACGCGACAATGACAGAGTGTGATCTAGTGGTCACAGATGGCAAGGGTACCGTCCTAAAATGCCATCGCATCATCCTCGACCGATCTCACTCTGCATCTAACGAAGCAGATGTTTCGTAGAGCGGGGCACGTGCTGCTATCCTGCACCGATGCTTCACCAATTGCACAGCTAAATCCTGAAGAAAGATCGGGTCAGGTGCAGATCGGCCACGTGCCACCAGATGGATGGCTAGATCACCCTTTGTTTTTAAGGGACGCCTGCTTGCTGTAGAAAAGGCATGTGGCGTGTGGCATGTGGCTCCTCAGTTTTGTTTTATTCTTGGTGTTTATTGATCACAGAAACTACGCGAAATTCAGTTCCAATTATGAACGATGGCATTTTAATTGTACAGAATTAATGGGCGCATAAGACACTCTGAATCTTGGGTGAGATAGATTCAAACGTAGGGTGTAAGTGGTGCAAATAGGAAATGATCATCGAACTGTCCAATTCTAACTAATGACGCACACAATACAACATTCGAATCTAATGCTAATGTAATTTAGATTATAAATATACTTTACTTAGCTAATATAATTTACTTTAGAGTAGGATCTGAGAATGTAAAGAAATTTAGAGAAGATTTATGAGACAGCTGCCATGAGCAATATTTTACAAATTTCGTAGAGTATCTGATTTCTTGGAATATCCTCAAATTTCATCATACAAATTCTGAAAAATTTATGTAACCTTTCAACGTCTCAAAAGCAAGTACTTCATTACTAAGTTAATTAAGCTGTTTCTCTTTGATAAAGGGGTACAATTTATGCATAAAATTTTTCAGTTATTTAAAGACTGATATTCATCAAACTAATGAGCAAAGGACTCCTCAATTAGAGTAAAAATGATATCCCTATTTGCAAGCTACGTATAAGCTATTATTGCGCGAAAATGATACATAAGCATGCAGAAGTCAATGGAAAGTCGTCTCTCCCCGCAATAATCGTGTCAATTTGCCTGTTAAAAGCGACGAGCCGCGCAAAAGTACAATTTAGCCGACGAAGCAGTCGTGACAGGCAACGGTAGAGAAAAGCGCGGCTACGAACCGTTGGCGATAAAAGCGATTGCTCTGGTAACAAGACACAAGAGTTTCATTTAAACGCGTGCCCGCTCGTTTACGGAAGTAAAACGCTTCTTCCCGGTTTTATACATTCAGGACAGTTTAACGAGGAACTCGTTCGACGCGGTTACTTGCATCGCGTCGTGCTTCAAGCACGCAATTGCTCGCGCATTTCAATTTTTCCATCCGCCACTAAAGCTTTGCAAACTTTTTCCATTTATTCGTCGGCGAGTGGAAAAATAATAGAGCGCGTGAAATCGACCACGGCAAAGGGATTCGCGATTTAATCCTCTCGGGATTATAAATCCATTCTCCCAATTGTAATTTTTTCAGGACGAAGGTACGTGCTTGAAACAATATATTTTACTGGTAACAATAAATTATCCAGTAGCGATCAGCTGGGCAGTTACTTCAGCGCATTTGAAATTAATAAACTACCCCCTGCTAATGGTACCTACTCCCAAAGAAATCAATGAATATTATAACAATTTTCTAACCACTGACCTTCCCTTAAATACTAACAACTTCCATTCCCCCAACTACTATTAATAACTCCCTTCCATTCCAAGTGAAATTCATCTTGTTCAGAGCCCTTGCAGTCGCAGCATCTCTAGCTCCTCCTCAATACTCCCCAATGTCACTGGAATCGTCTAACATCGAAAACAAAATCTAAACGCCCACTTGCATCACAAAGGAAACTACAATCCAAGTGAAGAAGGGAACGCAATCGTCTGAATAATCGAGACAGTGACACCCAGTGTTCACGGTTTCCTGTAGCCACGCCATGTCGATTGTTAAGGTTCAAGGTTCCTCCCGCGGCCGCTCTCCTGAGGAGGACTCCCTTTCGTTCTCACCGTCGTAGAGAAAAAAGCCAGCAGCGCTGCACAAGCGCCTCTCTTATCGATACTCCCACTACGTCACGCTAATCCGAAATAAGGGAGCTGGCGAGCCTTCCTCGTGGCGCGGTCTGCTCGCGAGTGTAATTACCGCGGGGGCCAGATGAATCAGTTTCCTATTATAATTAGCCAGTCGCCGGAAAAGGACGCCAACCGGCTACACCCCTTTACACCTGCCCCCGTGCTCGTCTTCTGGGTGTTATTGACACTGTCGCTCCCATCGCACGCTACACAATGCAACTTTCCTCCCCCTCCGTCCACACCGCCAGGGGGCTCGAATTAAATGGATGTTTCCCAGCTGCGCTGTGTTTTTGTGCAATTTGCAGACTACTTTGGTGTCGGACGAGGAGGGTAATAGATTTTCATAGAGGATCGGATAACTTAAGGTCTATCTCGCGAGGAAACGTTACCATGCCGAAAGTTCTGAATTTTGTTTTTAATGAAACTTCGAGTAAACGCAGAGCATATTGGAATATGCAAAG
Organism: Andrena cerasifolii; assembly: GCF_050908995.1. NCBI lineage: Eukaryota > Metazoa > Arthropoda > Insecta > Hymenoptera > Andrenidae > Andrena > Andrena cerasifolii. The sequence goes on along the minus strand of NC_135124.1, from coordinate 7,300,774 downwards.
AGCAATTTTTATCTGCGGAAAGTCAGTCTGGAGGGGTGATAGCAGCCTTGGAGTTATCCCGGTTTTTCTTTTTTTTAATATAGTGGAAAGTAACCAAACATGGAATATTATACCTAATATGGAATAGTGCCATTACAATTTATGTTTTTTTAATGTTAGTTCAGTACTGAAAATTGTTTATAGCGTTAGAAATATTAGACTGTTCTTTAGCGTAAATATACGACCGAATACCCATAAAAATCTTTTTTATTTGTTGAGATTGGTTTTACTAGAATGACAATTCGAAAAACAAAATGGTATTCCATATTTGGTTACTTCCCTCTGACTTTATTTCTTTTTTTTTGATAGTGTGCTAGGTAGAACATAAAAAGCTGAACAATTTTGCAAATTTATCATTTGCAAATCTGGAATATTAATTAGCAATTTAGTTAGCAACAACGATATTTTCAAAAAAAAGAATTTTACCGTTCAAGAATCAAAACTATTATGTTTATAATCATTTTAAAAATATCTACACGATGCATTTACCATTTAAAATTTTCGAACTAACCAACGATGATGTGCACTTGGTAAATATCTGCACTTCCTCTCTTTAATCTCTCCTAGGATTGTAGAAACAGTAAAGTTACACGCGGCCGCTAAAAATTACGACGCTTTAGCCAGGGGATATCTCATATGCTCGAGTAGCTCTTTTCAGTTCTCGGAGTGTCTTTAAAAACGGCGGTAAGTGCACGTACGGAGATTAAGGTAAAGTAACGTGTTACCTAATCTTTGCCTGGAAACCTCTTGGAGCTTTTGCTCTCAGCCTCGTCGACAAAACTTTATCTCGCTGCACAAATATGCGCATCTCCGTTGCTGTGTCTTCGGATACTACGAAACCTAGGCCCATTAACCAGCACAAGCTGCTTGATAGCGCTTTGGCCCGAGATAAAGTGATAGAGCGCGTTCTTTTCTCGCTGGGCCGACAATACGAATGCACTTCGTTGCAATTTTATGCATGCCCTTTACAGAGAATTTATGCGAAATTCTGCGGTGAACGAAATAAGGATGGATGGAGAATTGAATGCAAAGGAATACTCTGAATAATTTTCCAATACTATGAACGACTAGTCCCCTAATCTTTTTTTTTATAAATGTAAGACTTTCTCGTGTACAAATACCTGTTATTAAATTATGGTTCAATAAGTTCCTTTAAAATAGATAAATATTTTCAATTTCTTCCCTGTGTTATCAAAATTCTATGTCACTCCAAAGTTTATGCCACATCTCTAATTTACACATTGGTATATAATTCTGTAGTCTCTCCTCTGTCTTATCACTGTCGTTTCTACTCTGAAAATTCTTAAAAACTTAGACATTCTCCTATCAAAGGAAGTGTTTAAGTTTCTAAAATTCAACCACGACACTATCTAATATTATTTTGTATCAAGTTTCTGCATATGAAAGGGAAGTCCATCCCAACAAAATTATTCAAGATGATAACTTTTGTGCTACCTATTAACTATTAAGTCATTACAGCTATATTCCTGAATTTCAGAACGCGAATAGCTTTTTCAACTGTGCTTGACTAAACCGTACAAGAAGCAGGTGTTTTAATTTTCAATGTTTTTGTACTGGTGTATACCTTCATCTTTAATATAGGAATAAATACGCAAGATGAATGACATTTTAACGCAGGTTCGTGGAACGAGTTCGACGAACACTATCCCCTTCAATAAGATCTCTTTAATTGCTGAGACAGATGAGGAATATCATTGATCCAATGATGGTCTGGTTCGAAGCATCACTGAACAAAACCAATTAATTATTAAATCATGAAAGAGCACACAAAACCCTCGTTAGCCATGCTTCTATCTATATACTTCTGTATTATGAATATGAATGTCACAAATAGAAACATATAATCTAGAATTTAAATTGTAATGAAATTTTTGCCGACTTGCAACTATCACGTTTGGAGCAGATAACTTTTTAGCGACTTTTAACGTCTAACGAAGACCGCTATGACTGTTTCGGGACTCTTAACTTCCATTCGTTCGCATTTCTCTGAATTCCTGGCTACCATCAGAGGCAGTTTCTTGACGACAAGCCGATCGTAAGGCAGAAAGTGTCTCCAATTAACGAAAAATCAGCAAAACGGGAACGAGAGAAAAAAGGTTGCAAAAAGAATCAACAGTCCGTTCACAACCGACTCCAATTATCTAAAAACTAGGTCACGGATCGATCTCCTTATTTGGTTCGCTTTATCAATAAAACGGCCACGTCCAGAAACTGTCGCTCACTCTCAGTCTAAAAATCTAATCAATTACGTAATCATTCGGTTCTCTAAACTAAAAATATATTTAGGAACAAAGTGTTAAAGCAGAAACAGTATAGTGCTCTTCTCGATATCAATTAATGCCGATCCACAACTGTGCACGAAACCCATTCGCAAACCACAAATTAGAAATAAATATCACAGATGTTTTTTAAATCCTGTAACGTAGTATGCACTCAATTGTTTCATTTACAAACTACCCGCGTTGTTTTCTTCCAAGTGGTATCTTCCAGTTTCAGAAATAACATGTTTTGGTGCGCGGGATTCGTGATGAAACTTTTTCTTTCGATGTCACACGAACCAGGAAGAATATATAATCGATGCTTAAAAATATGCTCCTCGCCAGTGTCGTCGTTGAAATTGTTATTTACGAACAGAGGGCTTCGTTGGTCGATACTAGGAACGTTTTAACATTTATCGGCATCTGGGACGAAACAGCTCTGCACCCCGTTAGTCTCGAGCTGCCATTATAGCGGGCCGAAACGAGTTTTGTGTCATTAATTCATTCGTTAGTTCGGCTGGACTAATGAAACAGTTTCTGAACGAACCCTCCAGCGATACACTCCTGCGTTTCATTAATCCGCTCTGCTAATTTATGGGCCTATTAAATCGCGCCGATAAAAGTTACCATTTATCGGGCGCTGCTCGACAGCTACAGACCGCGATTGTTTAATTTCATCCTCCACCGGCGAATGAAATTGGCATTAATAATTGCGCAAGGAAGGTCTCGGCGATAAGTCGTTGACGAATGAAATCGAAAGCGCTAATACTACTACAATCGACTAAAAAATGTTTACATTTTGTCGTCTGCTTCAGATGAATGAATTCAAATCATTGCCATTGTAAGATAGGAAATTGTTGCATCCAAGGACCTACATTCTTTTTACAAGATACAAGCGTACAGATTTCCAAGAATCAACGAATAACGAACGTGAGTTCGCTCCAAAATGTGTAATACAGAGTTTAAACGGGACATTGAATGTCTATCAGCGGAGGCAGCAGAATATAGTAGTTAAGTTAGGGGTTTAAACAGTATGGCGAATGTTCTGCATATTTCTGGTACTCAGAATATCACAAATCCGTAAATTCAAAAATATCTGAAATTTTGTGAATATGTAGGGGATTTCCTCCTGATCACAACGCAATTTTTGTTTGCTACCAAAATTCACTCTAAAGGAGTGAAATTAACCCCTGAAAATTCGGCTATTTTCCAATTTTATTTTGTAACTTGCAATCGGTAAGAGATAGAAAAAAAGTTTCAAGACAAAAAGTTACTTGTTTTAATTAGGGCTATAATTTGGTTTACAGTTCTTACAGTTCGCGACTTAAACCACAAAATCGGAAAATAGTCGGAATTTAAGGGGTCAATTTCACCCCCTTAGAGTGAATTCGGCAGCAAACAAAAAGTTTCATATTTTTTTTTTTGAATTTCAGGGTTCGGGAGTTTTCCTTGTCAGTTTTAGCTCGTAGTTTACAGAGATCGAATGAATTGTAATTGAAAGCAAATAAAGTCCTTCTTTATTCATCTAAAATGGCACTTCACATCTTGAAATCAGTGAAAGGGTCATCAATCATCGCAAACAAGTTGACAGGGAAGAGTGGTTCGAAACAGATTAATTTCCAAGACGCGACGATGAACATCAAGCAAAATACAAGTACGAAGAGAGAGGGATTCTAATCTGTTACAAACGATCGTGCCATTATGGCTGTCCGTTCAACATGAAGCACGCGTACCCAATACCTCGACTTACGTGACACGTGATACAAGTGTTTTAAGCGTAAACCGCGCACGCAGCCAGGGTGTGGTAACTGCTTTGTCCTGTGCCACGAATAAAAAGTGAACGTCACCAGGGACACGCTAAATGAGCGCGCCATTGCAATTGAAAAATTCCACCGTGGTCTATCGAAGCGTTCCCGATTTTCCAAAAACAAGGTGGTTGTAATGAATCGAGTTCGCTATCAGTAGTTAAATATTTCGATTAAATTCTTGTCGTCCCCGAGCAGTATTCTAGGCCCGGAGTCACCGATTCTGATTTGTATATTGTAAAATATTTGTTAACACCGGAACTGTGGTATATTCATTTTTCAAACGGTCGTGGAGTCCTGCTGCGGAACTCTGATTGAGTTCGGATTCGATTTGGTATTAATTTCAATTCGGTACCAGTTCAGTTCCCATTCGACAGCAGTTCAGTTTCTATTCGAAAGCAGTTCAGTTCCTATTTAAAAGCAGTTCAGTTCCTGTTTAAAAGCAGTTCAGTTCCTATTTAAAAGCAGTTCAATTCCTACTTAAAAGCAGTTCAGTTCCTATTTAAAAGCAGTTCAGTTCCTACTTAAAAGCAGTTCAGTTCCTATTTAAAAGCAGTTCAGTTCCTATTTAAAAGCAGTTCAGTTCCTACTTAAAAGCAGTTCAGTTCCTATTTAAAAGCAGTTCAGTTCCTATTTAAAAGCAGTTCAGTTCCTATTTAAAAGCAGTTCAGTTCCTATTTAAAAGCAGTTCAGTTCCTATTTAAAAGCAGTTCAGTTCCTATTTAAAAGCATTTCAGTTCCTACTTAAAAGCAGTTCAGTTCCTATTTAAAAGCAGTTCAGTTCCTAATTAAAAGCAGTTCAGTTCCTATTTAAAAGCAGTTCAGTTCCTATTTAAAAGCAGTTCAGTTCCTACTTAAAAGCAATTCAGTTCCTATCTAAAAGCAATTCAGTTCCTATCTAAAAGCAATTCAGTTCCTATCTAAAAGCAGTTCAGTTCCTATTTAAAAGCAGTTCAGTTCCTATTTAAAAGCAGTTCAGTTCCTACTTAAAAGCAGTTCAGTTCCTATTTAAAAGCAGTTCAGTTCCTATTTAAAAGCAGTTCAGTTCCTATTTAAAAGCAGTTCAGTTCCTATTTAAAAGCAGTTCAGTTCCTATTTAAAAGCAGTTCAGTTCCTACTTAAAAGCAGTTAAGTTCCTACTTAAAAGCAGTTCAGTTCCCATTCAATCCGGGTGTAATTACGGTTTGATGCCAATTATATTTAAATTCCTAAAAATTCAGTCATAACCCAACTTGTACTCACCAATAATCTCTAACGCATTATCTCATCAAACATCGTCCACTTGATCGTCTCTTATCAATAGAAGAATAGCAATCGTTTCAGAAATCTCTAAGAGGCCCAATCCCAATATCAACTAGGAAAAAACAAGTTTGATTTGACCTTTCATCCAGCCCCGGGGAGGTGGGATAACCATAGCCAAGGAAATGACGTGACTACGGTACATTTTGAAACTACCTATTAGAGGGGCTTGGGGAGCAAAAATAAAAAGGAGAACGATACAAAGCGTGGAAGAGAAAGCGAGGGAGAAGGGGCAATGGAGAAGATGGGGCTTAAGAAGATTCTCCACGTGTCCTGTCACTTAGTGGGCATGAATATTTACGTCTGCCTCCAAGGCTTTCGAAGATAGGAGCCTTAAAGATTTGGTGGCCACTCGTGGCCATAAACTATGGACGTGGATCATGACCACCGTCGTAAACCTGTTTCAGAAAAAGTCATCAATTCGCGTTAAAAAGATTTAGAGATGTTAAAGATTCCTGCCACTGTCGCGGATTATATGCTTCCTCTTTCTCCTCCTTCATTATACAAACGGAAATTCATGCTCCCTTAAGACTCTTGTTCGCGAAAGCTTCCATCGAATTAGAAACTATCGTTATTTCATTTTTATACCAATTTGAACACTTTGCACTTGTTCCAAATACATTTTCTTAGTCATATATACATATATATATATATATATAAAAGTTGATTCAGCCGAAATGGAGGAAAGAAGAAAAGAGGAGGAATTGGGGAAGGATGGACACAGGAGTAATGGAATAGGATAGAGGCGGGGGCTGTATTTTTTTGTAATATAGTATATACGTTATATGCTTATGTTTTTTATATTTACACTATATAGTTTATGCCACTTACGGGAGCGGAACTGTAGACTGTGCTATGTATACCACATCCGATAAGCATAAAAGAATGTACGGATGGCGAAATAAATACTACTAGAAAACTTGATTCATTGAATTTGTTCACAATGTTTTGTACGAAAGTGACATAACTCAGTGGTCTCGAAAACGCCCAAGTGCATGCTCGACTATCGGGTTGCATGCAGGAAGGCGCACGCCGGCCTTCGGCAAGGTATGCAGCACGAGAAATGCGCGCGAGGATATCGGCGACGCAAATAAACCCCCGAAAAAAGTAGAAATCAACCCGAAACTACCTAACAGTCGATAAAAATACCACAAAATAAAGGACTTGCCTCGAGGAAAAATTCCCTCGGACTCTTCAGCTCGAAATGAATTAACTGAACGTCAGAAAAAAAAAATTCAAGCGCAGCGGCCCGCTTTACTTCATAAATTAATATTTTTCGAAATCCGTGTCGAGTTGCAGTATCGAATACAAGGGGGTTAAAGGAGGTCGAGGAGGGCGTTAAAATGTCAAGGAGAAAGATCGGAAGACGGAGACACCAGAGGCACATTAATGTCACCTACGATTTTCAAATGGCACGTTACGCGTGTTTTGTGCCAAAGTAAAAAGTGTTCGCGAGTCGAGTGAAATATGACCCGCGATTTTCTTTGTAATCGAAGGGCAATATTAACCGCCACTAAACACGAATTTTTTATTACAAGTGAAGACAGCGTCGCAGGATTTTTTTTTTAAAATACGATAATCCGTGTTACTTCTTCCCTAACGAAGGAATAAAACGAAATAACTGGATCCCAGTAATCGAAGGCTAGGATTTTCGTATTTCAGACACGTGTATACGTTGACCTGGCCACCGCTATTACCCGGGTTACCCAAGGAACACGGGCAGCCTTCTAAATCGACTCTTTCGCGCGATTAACGTCGCGTAATTACCTCGAAACGAGAAGGTAAAGCCCAATTGGAGATCCTTTGCACGGCCGGCGTACTATTTTCTATGCGATTCTGATCGATTGTTCTAATCGAGCCCGGTCGAGCGTAATTGCTTCCTCCGGATGTTACAATTACCGCTACGTATCGGACAGCGTGCTGCACAAAAGCTGGGAAAAACAGTTCTGATCGACATAATAAATTCTAACGGTCCGTGGGAAGGCACCTTTTCACGAGGCAGCCGCGAATTATTTCCATTAATGAAGCGTGCAACCATCTCCGTGCATCAGACAAACTGACCCGCGCGGATTTATTCCGCGTGAATCATGCCTGGATCCACGACGAACGGGTCCTGATCGAATTAACCCCGTGATACCTGGCGAACGATAAGAATATTCGCGAGAAAGGGAGTTCGTTCTTAACCCTGCGGTTCTTGACCGTACGTATTTATAGATTCGATTTACATTGTTTATTTACTGACTTGAATGGCTCGAGGGAAATTATATCAGATTAATGATTTGAGAAGCGAGAGATATAAATATTTACTGTAAAAGGAACTAGCAATGAAGGTGATAGAGTATTAACCCTTCGCGATCACACAGGGTGTGCCGCACCCCAGGATATGTATTTGCCAATATTTCTGTGAATTTTTAGACCTTAATTAAATTTACAAATTTAGTGAATTTTAACAAAAAATAAAATCGCTTTTATCCGCAACTATTTCTTCAAATACGAATTTCAACATATGAAAATTTACATTTCTAGAGGAAAACTATTAGTGCATGACTGTACGAGTATTACGATTGGACATTTATCACTCAAAAGTTAAAAGATTCAGAAATACGAAAATGGTAGCTCAAACATGATACTGGGGTGCAGTGAACCCCATGTGACCAATTTGTGATTATAAGAAGGTGTGACCACGAAGGGTTAAGGAAGTAGCACTGTGGAATATTGTGAATATGAAGACAAGTTCTTAAATTGATCTTTTGAGACAATTTTTTAAGGGAGTTTCTATTTTCCTTTTGAAGTATTAATTAGGTCAGATGGTCGATTATCTTTATTGCGCTGATGGAAAGTAACTCTTGTGTCACCATTTTAAGACTGATTAATATGGGGACTTTATAAGCGACCATGATTGCTTCTAATCTAGAAATTTTGAAGATAATACGTAAAGGACTTAAGTAAACTTAGATAAGACAATTGTAAGACAGCGTGAAGATAATCAGCATAATTTCAAGATAAAGAGTACTCAAATATAAAATACAGAGCAACAGAAAGTACAGTGGCTGTATCTTAGTGATCCTACTGATTATCTCCAAAATTTGCGATCCTACAAACACGTATTTGTCGAAATCTCAATTTCTCCATTGCTAAGAAAGATCTTATCGTATATCGAGCAGTGCTGTACCCAAAACTATCTAACAGACATGAAGTAACCTAAGTATGAGCATAAAGAATAAACTTCGTCTCGACATGCAATAAATTGCAGAGAATGTGACACGTGGAAGTTCTCCATCATTTTTGAAGAATCTTATTTTACCTGAACGGCGCTGTTGAGGAAGCAGTTGTTTTGACCGGGCCCATTGAGTAATCCCTTCGTACTGGTGAAGCTGGTATTATGGTCGCTGGACGACGACTTCTGTGAAGACTGAATCTGCGCGTTTGCCTGATTTCCATGTATTTGATGGCACTGCGAGGACTGTAAGTATCCACTGTAATCCACGGTATCCTGGGACGCAGCTGGCTGCTGTAGCCCCATGATGGAAGCCATCCTCAACGAGCTACGTCAGTGTCATCTGCAAACAAAAAATAAATTGAATCTCGATTAAAAAGAATTCTCTTAAATTCTATCCATTCGATACTATTTATTTTTAAAAACAAAATTCTGAGTGTACTAGTTTTTCTTTCTCCTTCGCTACTCAAATGTCTACTATTCGCCAAAGTTAGTAGTAAAGGAAGAATACTTTGAGAAAAACGAGCCTAGAAATTTATGGAGTTCAGAGTTCGAGACTTTTTATCTAGGGGTGTATTGGAAAGATTTATGTTCGAAATTGGCAAGAATGCAACTTGCCGTAGTATGTATGAGCACTATGTACGTACGTGGTATTTCTGTAACAAAGGAAACGCAGAAAGGTCTATGTATGTTACAGACATTATTGACCATACTTTTCGACCTTTCACTGGAATGAAAATGGTATCGTAAAGTCGGTAAAGTAACGACTGCCTTGGCTGGAGACTAAGCTGAGTTTGTGGGTCATATGTACACGTGTAGGTATAACGATATAGATACGTTTGCCATAGGAATCAGTAAATTTGGTCACGTGGTGGTAAATTTATAGTTAAATATTTTTGTTTGTTCTTTCTTCCATATGGATCGCTGTAGCTTAATGTATTTTTAACAATTAACGGTTACGGTATTACGTATATTAATTCAGCAGCTAATTAAGCGAAGTAATATCAATTATAGTATTTGGAGAAGCTATATTTCATCGTGTTAGTCGTGACGTCCATTAACTTTTTGCTTAGAACATCTTCGTTGCTGAAAGATAAAATCTGGGACACTAATTGTCTTGATGACTTGACTGTGCTTTTTTGCTCCGATACGTAAGTCGAAATAATTTCCTTCTCTACTTACACACAGAAATTGAAGGGCATGGAAGATAACTTTAGAAATAAAATTGGAGATTTAAACAGACAAATTTTTGTTGCCCTTCTTAAAGAATAATTAAAGTTTGTATGCACTTATACACGTACGATACAAAACAGAAATTAATTTTTCGAAGACATAATGAACTTTCGTGACTGTAAATACTTCACTAATTTCGCTTTTGAATAAAATAAAATTCGAGTGTCTAATAATGACAATAACTGGATAACAATGCCAATAAAAATGTAATAAAGCATTCTCCAATCTCCATATTCCCAATCAGCACAAAAGTGATTGTAAATGATTTATGGAGGCCATTTGTATACTACTAAAAGAATCAGAAGCTGGATATCAAAGGGTTGTAATTAGATCGACCAATTAATTATATTATACGTAACTTTCGTTATTGACACCGTGTCGTCATTTACAAGAGTTGAATTTCACGCGTTTCGTATGCATTTTGTATACCGCACGTTGAATGTAATCACGTTATGCACGTCGGATAATAGTCTGCACGTAACGCGACACATATCGGACGATCGTAACGATACCAAGAAATCATGTTCAACGAATCAATGAACATCGAATCGATATTCACGAGACATTCTCATACGCTCCCCAATGTTCTGGCTGAGTGAAACGCGGCCTCGATCGAGGATCCTCAAGGAAAACGGCATAGCGACGACATTTTTCTAACGCGCTTGTAAATAAGCTAAATAATACAATTCCACTGTTTCATCAGGGAATATCTTGCGGTTAGTTTGTCACCGCGAATGTTCATATTCTTGAAATAGAATGTGTATGGTGAAGGAAAGAAAACATTCGCCAACGGTTTCGTTATAAATAGCACTTTGTAAAAATAGCAATTGAAAGGGAGGAAATACTGAGATCAACATTCTAGTTTTGCTTGAAATATTATTGGTAAGTATTTATAATAACTGAAGTTCGTTTTCATTATTTTGAAATATAGAATCAATTCTGAAGAAAATATTCTTTTTTACACTCTGTCAAATTGAAGAATTTGATAGAATTATCTACTGGGACCTTTTTGTCTCCATCAATGAATTCTATAAAAATTGCACTTGCAGTATATAGATCATATATAAAACTTAAAAATGTGAAGAGGTTGAAATTGTACAATTTAGGAAAATACGAAAATACGGAATTCTTTGGTGTTCGACTTAAACGTAGAATAAGATTCCAGATATTTTTAAAACTGGGCCAAACATTTTCTCCATGGAATTGTTTAAATAAACAGGTCATTAATCACAGGCAGATCAACGAAGCATCCCCGAATTTTTTTAGAAAAGTGACAGTTTTAAAATCTTGTACTATAAAGCAGAAAATGTTTCGTATGTTTGTGTGTTTGTGTGTCGCCTAAAAACTTTCGAACAGGTAAACTCGGGGGTCACGAAATGTACCTCGGCTCATTATGCCTGGCTAATCCAGATATATGTGACTATTTTCAAAAAAAATAAAAAAATAAAAAATAAATTTATTTTATAAAATCAGAATCTAAATTTCAGGCGAAGCCGAGTAGTAAAGATAATACTGTCTAAACAAAAGTGTACATATAAAAATTTAAAGGTGAATTTTCAAGACAGGAGAAACTTCCCACTTTTAATCGACGCACCACGTGTAAATCACACGCAATCTCGATAACGGTAAACCCGTAACATATTGACTCCACTGTAATTTCTTAGCTTCGCACTCTCTGTACGACGTATGCATACGTCCCCTTTTTGTTCATGCACGAACAATATTAGCTCGCCTATGTTTTAACACCGTTATCTTCTATGAATTTGAAATACAGAGAGACACGGAAACATTACCTCTTACTCGGCCTGCAAGAGACAGGCTGCAGGATGCAGCCGTGTGTGTATTTTCTCGAGATATATAACTAAGATAACAATTAACATCCAATTGCAATGATCATCAATTTCTTCCATATACATGTGATACCTAATATTTATTTAATGACTGCTAGCTTATGAGAATATCGAAATTACGTTACGTTAAAATTTCAGCTCTAAAAAGTTCTTCTAAATTCGCGATATGCACATGATGTACATTAAACATCATTTTAATTTGCCTGACATTTATGGGTACCATCAATTATAAATTATTGTCTTAACAATCTGTGGAAATATAAGTTAAACAGTTTTCATACAGAAGTTTGATAAATGACCGTATATTTTGGGATATCTGAAATATCCCACAGAAATGTATCGAAATGTCAAATGTAAATTATAGAATCGTAGTTTTTAAACAACAATCACTCGACGATAATAGAAAATGCTGTAAACCACCGCGAATCTTTTGCTTCGCCCCAAAAGCAGATCGACGCCATGACCTCCCCGTCGATTCTTTTTTAACTCCAAAAACAGCACGTAAATATCTCCCCGGATTCTGCGTCGCTCGACGCATCGTCATCTTCGATCATCAAAAATAGACTTCTCGCCTCATACGCATCTTCAGCAAAAATTCTCAATTGACACTCGCTGCTCTTCGCCGAAATTCGAGCATAATCTCATCAGCTAGCACAAAAAGCCTCGTTTCCCTGTAATCTCAATCACGATATAAAAGAATCCCAAAAGGTCGACGCGTTTTGTACGAAAAATAAATGTCTTCCACGCCCATCTTGTCAAAAGATTCAACTGTTTCGTATCTTCAAAAATTTAGGAAAGATCTCAAGAAATTTACCATTGACTGCGACGTTACCTTCCCGAGGGAGTGTATCGGTTGCAATTTCTTCCACGTGGGCGCGCGATATCGGGCACAGAAGAAGAAGACGTCCACGCCTTTTCCGCGCGCGCGTCGCGTCGAAAGGGAAATTAAAGGAGATGGAAAAGGAGGCTGCTGAAGAGAGATGATGTTATCGGGCGAATAGGGGATGGAAAGCGCGGTAGGACTGGCATAGGCGACACACTAAATGGTACGGCTGAGTGGTCGGCGTTAATTTCGAGGGGCCAACAAAAGTGGTCGCAGCGAGTACGTGCTCGAGAGCTAAGCTGGCCTCGCTGTCTTCGTGGTCCCTTTTAGGGCTCGGTAACAATGCGACCGCGGTAGTTTTCGCTTCTAAAGGGAACGGACGCTGCAATGGAGGTTAACGTCGGCCACGTGATACGCGGTTAAGCTCCAAAAGGCAAATTTCTTATGGGTTTTTTCTGAATTATAAAGTCAACCTTCTAAGTACAATCCCAGCACCTGGAATTGGAAAAAACCAAAAGAAACTCGAAAACCACATAAAAAGGGCCATTCTAAAAAAAATTCTGATGAACTTTTTTATTTTTAAATTTTTATTTATTTTTTTTTAATGGTGGAATATAGAAGAGCAAACTAAGGGGATAATAATACCACTTTATCGCAGAATTTATTCATCGCAAACATATTGAAAAAGTGCATTTAATAGTGATAAGAAGCCTACCTTCATTGATGAATAAATGGAATTGAATTTGTTGCTTGATAATCCAAGCTTCATAATTAAGTTTCAAAACTACTCAAACAAGCAGATCTACGTTTTGACTGGTTTTCTTAAAAAAGGAACTCTGAACAATGAAATGAAAACGTGGTGCACTTTTATCCTAGTTTATAGTTATTTGAGAGGAAAGCTGCAGTGAACTAGGCTTGCTACTCCACGTCCTCGATAAAAATGTCCCTGAAGTTTTGTGATAAAGAAAGAAAGACATTTCACATCCATCAATCCAACGCATACGATGGAAAGCCAGAACAGCCTCTCGATCAAAGCACTGGCAGGCTAGCCTAATTTTCGTGTTTTCTTTACCACGGACTAGGCGTCGCGGCGCCTATCCTGGCCAACTCTTTACGGTGTCTACTTGTGCGTCCAAACGGAAATAACCTCGCGATAGCAACAGGCCCCAAGTTTATGCCGTAATACACGATCTCCCCTCTCTTCCATTTCCGTTTTTCGCTCAAATCTCCCCCTGGTTTCTTTATTCCGCCCACCGCGACGTCGAGGAGTTGATTTTTGCGAGAACATACGCCTTTCGTGCCGTTCTAAGACACCGGAAGTGGCCTCGATGTGTTTTCAAGGAACTCGATTCTCCATAATAGCCTCGGAATCACTAAACGCTAGCAACTGGGGTTCCAAACGCATGCCTGTATTTAGAACTTCTTTATATACTTTCGGTAGAAAGATATTGCTAGTAATAGTAGCAAGTTTATTGCAAGACACTGTTACTATCACTTACTGTTATTAAACAGTGGCTATTAAGCTAAAATTCATTTGTAAAATATGGCTACACGAATTTTGAACTGGGATGATACGAGCAGTGGCGCACTCGAAGGGATTCTGGCACCCCCAAAGAAGGAGCTTTTTAAAAAGAAAAGAAAGCTGGGTTTTATTCTTTAAAGATATTTTTATAATCACCTAATGAATTTTATTGAGTTTGCATTCAAAATATTTGTATCCGTTCAACTCGGCTCCCCCAAAATTAAATCCTGAGTGAGCCTCTGGATATAAGTACGATACTGACAAGGGATACTATCCAAGAATCCAGCATGGATGAATAGTTTTCTCCTGAGCATATCTTCTTAAGCACAAAAATCTAGTGCTTAATTTCTTTTATTTATACCTAATCTGAATTTTCAAAGACGAAACAGCCCTTCAGCGGTTAAAAATATCCATTTAATAAATTAGTAGTAGCTTTGTGACATATAGTTTAACCAAAACACAGATTATAAAGCGAAGCATCTGGCGTTCATTTCGAACTGACAAACATGGACGTCGTCAATGACTTGCAGAGTGCGAGAAAAAATTTCCTGGAAGCGAATTTGTTTACCGTGCGTTTAACCTGATTGCAGAAACTTAACCATTGTACCGTTACAGTCACCTCGAGGTCCCGTAGAAATCCCAAGAAGGCGAATAGTAAAGAAACCGAAAGAAACTCTCGTACGGTGTGTGGATGGTGGTCGCCTATAAATACGCTCGCGTACATTGTCATTCAGAGAACAACGGTGGCTTATTACGTTGTCATGCATAACACGTAGGGGATAGCTTGGAAGGAGAATAAAACGGGCTGCGGAAAGGCCTCCTCAACATTTCAGCTTTTTGAAAGTCACAAGTATTCACACCGAGGGAATTGAAAATTTCTGTGGAATATACACAACGAACGAAAGGTTGCAATACCTAAGAGAAGAAAGTTTAACCGTTTTTGATAATTAAATATAAAGATTTTTGAAATTTTCCACAGTTTAAATATTTTTTCTTCGTTATTGAATGGCTGATTTGTTAAATTTTGCTGGGCGAGAGTTTTGGATGATTTTTCAATTTCTAATTGTTTCTCAATATTTACAATGCAACTTTTTTTAGATTGTCCGAAATTAGAAATCAGATAGCCACTTAAATTCGAGGTTTTATTTTTCGAATTTGCAAAAAGAAATTGCCGTTCTCCTTAAATGACCTCGATGAGAAGTAGCAAATTACATTAACAGAGAGATATATTAAGTTACAGAAACTGTTAAATTGCGCGCAAAATTCTGCATCGCTAAAGAAATCTGATACAACATGAAATTATAATACCTGAAGCCTTTTGACAATTGAACGTATCTTAAATCCAGAGGAATATCGGGTTTTACTTTACTAATTGGTTTCGTGAAAATCTTTTGTTCTATTATCACGTTTGTAATATTAAATTGCTGTGGAATGAATAAAAAGCAGAAAAATGTTTTAACAAAATGTTAGTGATACTATATCTACCAATGTGAGAGCGATACAGATATCAAAATCCGGTATGGTCTAGTGGCTAGGATACCTGGCTCTCACCCAGGAGGCTCGGGTTCGATTCCCGGTACCGGAAAATTTTTTTTTTTCTGAATACTAATATTTTATCACAAATATAGTACGCTGGGTCATATCCAAATATTATTTTCATATTAATACCATAAATCCATATTTGTATAAGATTTTTATCACGTCTATAAAGAATACTTGTAGTTTTTTTCGTCAATTATATATATTTTTTTAACTCTTTTCAAAATTTTGTTAACGGAAGTTTGTAGCGCTTATTGCACCATTAAAATTTTGTTTGAAATATTTTTTTCTGTCTGTTGTACTTTGAGAGTTATACGGGAAAAAGTGGAAGTGTCAATTTAACTTTGAGGTTAGTTTTCACCCCCTTAAAGGGCGATAAAGCCCAAATGAAAGACACTGTTGTTCTTGTTTCGAGTCACTCTATAAACCCACAAAGTTGCGTTCCAATCGGTGAACCCGGGTTCGCGGTGTTCCCTTGTAAGAGTTCTGATTTCGTACTGGAGGTTGGTTTGAAGGAAAGCTATGGAGTCTCTTTCAGCGGTAGAATTTTTAGCGAAAGGTGGTAGGAGAAGTTCCTTATTGGTGGAAGCGTGGTTGGAAGTCGCTGTTTGGAAATTGCAGGAAAGGGAAAGTGCTGATTAGTGACCACGTGAACGGGTCAGTGCGAGGCCATCTGACAATGGCCCGTACTACCCCCTAGGACGGGGGTTTTACAAGAGCCCCAGGTTTATACCCAAGGACTGACAGGCCAAGTGTCTGCCAGGTGAGATGCACAAAACACAGGACATCCTTCCGGGCCCTCGAATTATATGAGGAGACTTTCTCTCCTCGACTTTGCAGAAAGTTCTGCTGCACCCTTCAGCAGCCATGCTATCCTAAAATTGAGCCCCACTGTTCCATGACCCTGAATCTTTCTTTCTGTCTCTTCAGTAAGCCTATTTTAGATTCAACTAGAGTACTTAAACTAATTAGACGACCAGTCATACAAATTGCTTTATCGTTTAGTAAGCAGTCTGTTTATTGTTGAAGCTCCAAAAGTTTTTCTGAAAAAGCCATCTTCAATTATGTTTGCAGCATGTAGCATTTATACAGTGCAGCGAATTCTGTGCAGCATTCGATACCGCTGCGAAGCAGGCACTCGAAGATCGTCTGCGTTTGCAAGACGTGTTGCATACTCAGTCGGGACGATAGTCTTTCACATCCATTCACACATCTCAGTGCGTACCACGATACCTCGTGCTGATAGCGCAATCTAAAATTAAATCGGAGATTCACAATGGTTCGTTTGGGTAACGGAGGATTGATGAATGCGAATTTCAAAGTTCTATTCCTGGTCGCGATTGTTTATTGGTATCAAGACGTGTTATTAGAAGAGTCACGGATAAACTATATAGGTACCAGTTGAATACAGCAGCGTTCCCCAAAATTTTTAATCGCTAAACGCTCTTTATCTTACAAGAGGAGTGTATGAAGATAGGCGGTTTGGTTCAATTTAGCATATAGTTAGCGTGCGACATGTATAATAATCTATTAAACGCACAGAGCAACCTACTACAAATTTTTCGAGAAAATCTAGTCCGAAAGTCTGCCATTTAATTAAGGTACACTTTTAATGCAACTGTAATCTATATGGATGGATATGCTAATATATAGTACACACTAATCTTTGGAATGTACTAATCCCTGGTATATGTACCTACACACTTTCACTATTTTCTAATTGAATCTACAATTAAGTCTTTAACTTAATTTCAGTCTTAGATACATATAAATCCAGATTCAAAATCTGAAAAAAAATTAAATTTTGAACTTAAGTTCCCCAGAAAGTTTTTAATAACGTGCCCCTTCATTTTAATACTTTGACGACCGCTGTCAAATACGCATAATTTCTCGATTTTGATTTACTACTTTCCGTGAGCTTAAGAAATCAACTGTATTTCATATTTATCACTCATAAAGCTAATATGCTACTTATAGTTACTTGTACGCTGTTTTGATGGTTTTCAAAAAGAAATGAACTGTTGAAAAATTTAAAAAAGATCGGCAGTGCACTACATGCAATATTTTACCCAAATTAGTGACTTGAACCCTGTATACTCTCTTGTTATATATGTAGTAAATATGTACATACTAGCTTTACTACCCGCTTCGCGCGAAATTTAGATTCTGATTTTATAAAAAAATATTTTTTTAGTTTTTTCTTATGAGAACAGTCACATTCATCTGGATTAGTTAAACATAATGAGTTGAGGCACATTTCGAGATCCCAAAGTTTAAGGCCTGAAAGCTTTTAGGCAACAGACAAACGCACAAACATATAGAAGCTTTCTGCTTTATATATTAAGATATATATATACCTATGGAACGCATATGTATGTTGGTATCAAATGAAAAAATTGCATCGAGGATATCTAAGAGCGTTATCTGAACTTAGATGTACCATATCCAAGGCTCCCCTGTG
The DNA here is from genome assembly GCF_050908995.1 of Andrena cerasifolii. Classification (NCBI taxonomy): domain Eukaryota; kingdom Metazoa; phylum Arthropoda; class Insecta; order Hymenoptera; family Andrenidae; genus Andrena; species Andrena cerasifolii. The sequence continues at coordinate 7,282,707 of NC_135124.1, read as the reverse complement.
CAAAGAAAGAGGACTCGCTATTTTAATCTTCAAACGAATGGAAAGAAACGTGCATCCAAGAAACGCGTTACTTTCCCGTCGTCGAGCGGGCAACTTTTTCTCCCCCAACCCCCACCCCCCACCCCCCACCCCCCACCCCCCACCCCCCACCCCCCACCCCCCACCCCCAGTCCGTCGACGGCGAGATCTTCCGGCGGGTGCCGCGAAACACTGCCAACTTTCCTCCACTTCTTCAGCATCTTCGCGTAATTGTTTACCCTCGCGTCAAGCGCGCCGCGGTCGCAATCGCGAAAGAAGAGATCCCATCCAACGGGGAACCGCATTGCGGTGAAACGCGATGACGCTGACGCGTATAAATCCGTCGCGGATACATACGTTAAAATGCACACTGGCCAAACACCCCTCCTATTTTCCGTTTGCTTAATTTCTGTCGCCCCCGTATACATCATCGCGCGATAGCGATCGTACTTTTCCGGGGGAGGGGGTTAATTACGTAGGAGCCACGCAGAAAATTCGCTTTTGCTGTGCAACGATGTGCATGTGCGACGCAGCAGCTTTTAATTTATGCGTGATTTTTCGAGGCTGTGAATATGTTTTACTTTTCTAACTTTCTGTGTGCGCTTTATTAAGCATGAATCAATCTAGCGTACGTGTACACTGAACCTTTAAAAATCTTAAAAAACACTTACAAGGGAAGATCCCGAAGCCGAAAATCTTATTATTACACAACCGCTAGAAAGGATTTGGATACGTCAAACAGGATTTTAACCCCGTCGTCCGCAAAGGATGATCGACGTGGTAATTCCGGGTTCGGTTCAGCCATTTCTCGCCCCAGAGATTTACGGATTTTCCACTTATATGGGCACGCCTGCGAAAGTTTCCGCGCCGATAACGCATCGAGTGGTTTGTAAGCTAAAAAGTTTCAAAGCATTCATCATGCCCCCAATCTCATGTAAGTGGCTCGATTAAGGAGGTAAGATTAAAAAGTGTTTCCAATTTCGGGGAATTGGAAGAATCTTATCGATCACCGAGGGGGGTATAGATCGATCGTAGCAAACGATATGGAGGGAAATCGAGGGTTCATTCATCCATTACAAGTTCGTTTCGTTCCATATTGCCTCGTTACTGCCAAAAACCTTTATAATGATAATTTAAAATATTTCTCTGGCATTGAAATTTAGTATGAATCGACCACTTGTTGAAGCAAATTCTTGATCACAATTGCTTTAAAACTTTATCTGCGACCCTTATGTTTACATGATTTTACGACTTTCGTCTATAACTGTGCGTGAGCCTGCGAATTTAATCTCATTTCATATTCGTCACTGATAGAACTGCACCATCGAAAGATCTCGATTTTATTTAAAAGTCGATGGAAGAGGCGAATGCAGTTGAACTCCTTTAAGAGGTTATACCTAGTCAGGAGGCCGAAAAGACGCTAATCTGTGTGATTTTTTTTTTGAAAAAGCGGAAGCATATATTTTTACAGAACTTTTTGCAATTAAAACAGCAACATTTAAAGAACATTTGGTAATTTTTTTGTAGAAAAATATTTACGTTTATCATAAAAATACAACAACATCCAAGAAGCCTTTTTAAAAACGGTGAGCAAGCTATCACAAAAATAACTGCACCATTCTGAAATTTTGTGGGCACATTTTTTATATAAAAATCTACCGAATGACGGGGGGATATTTTTCCATTGTATAATTTCGATTTTATCGACCAAAAACGGGAATTAGTGATAACCATGAAGCCTTGACATATTTTTCTACAAAAAAAATACCAAAAGTAATACCATCACGAAGGCCTAAAATTTCCAAAACTGTACAATACCTACTGCTAAACAAAATGCTCTTGCAAACTGTTTGAGACCTCTTGAGCATCAAGCTTCAAGACGCTCTGAATTTTGTGTCCCATCTCCAAAACAGTGCCAAAAATACTGCAGGCCGAGTTCCTTGCCGCTCGGATCGTGATCGCGCGTCGGTTTTTCGAGGGGCCCGCTCGCGAATTTTTTGAGGATGCACCTGCGGCCCAAGTATCAAATGTTGCCCAGTTGCACGTCGCGATTGCGGTCTTCGGGAAAAACTCGCCGAACCGGTCATGCGTAAAATATCACGAGCCTCTTGACAAGAGGACCCAAGCAGGAGCAAAGTGGTCGCAGGAGCACGAGGCTGCGGTAATGCCGCGACGCGCGATAAATCGTTCTTTTGCAGTATCATGTGCGTAGAAACATTTTCTGCCTGCACGAGCGCCAGCTACGCTCAGCGTTGCATTCTTCGAGCACACTTGAAACAATTTCGTTCGACCGACAAACGAGACGCGTTATACGGTTTTACGACTCGACGACCAAGGGAATTACTATGGAATGAAATTTTTGCGCGAGAAATTCAAAGTGTGAAGATATGCTTGCAATTAATAAAATCTCCGGATGACTCTAACGATGACAATGCTTGTGAATGCTGTCACGTTTCTGGTGGTAATCATGACGGTTTAGATGGCAATATCAATGTTTCAGTTTGTATGTATTCGCTGCGATTAGAATGAAATTCCTTTGCTGGTGTTTTAAAATATTTAGGTGAATGATCGATGTTCTTTTGAATTTCTGGTACTAACAATAAGTGATCTGAATTTTATTTGCGTAGAAACTTTATGATGAGTTCATTCTTTATCGTATCGTGGATTAATAATACAAATGCGCCTGTCGATAAAAAAGAATATAAGTTTAATTTACCACGCGGAATGAATTGAATCAGCTAAATCTGCTAAATGATTCACTCGTTCGGTATGTATTATCAGTATGCTGTACTTTTCGGATTATAGGTGTTATTGAATGAGAATTTGTAGTTACTGCGTCGAATTGAATATCTTTGTTTGACTCGTAAAAGTGACATTGTTTCAATTATTCTATGTGGCTGAAGTAAATCGAAATAACATATCCAACAGATTCGTTCGCTGGAAGACAACTGCACTCGATAGAAATTGACACTTTTAATTAAAATGCTGGTCCACCACCGTTTCCACGGTACGAACTGCATTGAATGGATACAATTAATTATCGATGCAGAACTAATAATATATTTTAGGGGTATATTAATTGCACGGCAACAACAATATGCTTTAAAAGTGTGTACCTATAATTTGCCTGTCAAATAATACTCTCCGGTAGCAGGGAGCGTGCTCTCAACAAATGGCTCTATTAAAATTATTAATGAACCTGTCTTTCGACTTGGTATCGCTGACGCACGCGGGATATCAATTTTCCTGATTAAAATGGAGACATCTGTTTTGAAATTTTATGAAGCGAATTCTTTGTGGGTTTGTTTGTACAATCTTAGGTGTAGTTTACTGCTTTCCATGAAATTTGAATTCATTTCCCCCTATTTTACCAGCCCTTTTCAACTTCAACTCTGAGAATTCAACTTGGAAAATTCAACTTTGAGAATTCGACTTGGAAAATTTAACTTTGAGAATTCAACTTGGAAAATTCAACTTTGAGAATTCAACTTGGAAAATTTAACTTGGAAAATTTAACTTGGAAAATTTAACTTGGAAAATTTAACTTTGAGAATTCAACTTGGAAAATTCAATTTTGAGAATACAACTATGAGAATTCAAATCTGAGAGTTCAGCTTTGAGAATTGAAATCTGAGGGCTTAACTTCGAGAATTCAAATCTGAGGGTTAAACTTTGCGAATTCAAATCTGAGGATTCAACTTTGAGAATTCAAATCTGAGAGTCGAACTCTGTGAGTTCAGCTTTGAAAGTTCAACTCTAAGAGCTCAAGTTTTAAAATTCAACTTTCAGAATTCAAAACTGATTCAACTGCGATAAATCCAATATATAAAAATTCAACTCTATTTTCCAGTGACGTCGATAAACACTTCATTGCATTGTTTCCCAGAAACGAAGCGTATAGTACAAAAAATCACGTCTTTCAGATTGAAGAAATGACTCCCACTGAACAATCGCGTAGGTACATTATCACCCAGCTCAGGGCCAAGTGATGACACCGAGCCTCGGAATACTTTACACCTCTGCTGTCCTTGCGATGATAATGCGTAGGAATGCCCGGTTCGTGATGATAATACAGCCCCATGATTATCGTGCTGCCCGAAGCCACCTCAGGGCCGCCGGTAAAATTACGTCGTAATGATGGCCAACCGACGAACCGGTTGTGGCCCTGGCCCTGCCACTGCACTTATTTGGCCCCTACGCCCTCCATCAGCTAACCCGATCCCAGCGGACCAAACCAAAAAGAAAGAAAAATGCACAGAGAACCCGCAAAACTGAACCACACACCTGGCCCAAGAATAAAAGTGCGATTTCGAGGCAGCATCGAAGACGCTCGCGAAGGAGAACGCGGATTTTGTGAGTTACGTAAAGGGCACAAAGGGCTCTTCAATTATTGCCAATGGAAAAGAAGATTCCTGGCTGCAAAACAGGTAGTTGAGAAGGGTCTGCGAAGATTGGTGGGTAATGGGCAGCATTTTAGCTTCGAAACGAAACACTGGATTCGAGGAAGGTTACGATATCTTATTTTAAAAGCGACGCAGGGTTGAGTGTTTTATATAATACCCTTTTCTGTAGGCCAGATATTTTTCAAGTGACCTAATCTTGTATTACCTGTACAAAAACAATGAAAATTTCATAAGCAGGAAAATCACCCCTTCTGAAGATTTAAACTGTCCTCACAAATGTTTTCTACTACATTCTCACCAAAAAAGTACCCAATACTCCCCTACATGATTCCATCTTCCAATATAGAACATTCTTTCACGAAAATACGAACTGCCATCTCGCAAGTTCTACTTTCTACAAGAAAATACACCCAAACACGTTCTCACGTGTGCAATGGATCAGACCCACCACTTTGGACGAAATAATTCCCACCTTCATAGGATTCGACTGTACAAGCCTGACCATAAACCTATTAGGGCCAAACACTGACCGATATTGCGCTGGTGGCCATTTGCCAGAGACAAGCTCGAGCCTCCTTCTGCATCTCTCGTTGCATTATGCAGTCGAACGTGGGGCTGCATTTCTCCGTCTCTATCTCGCGGTCACGTCTCTCGTGCTGGATCCCTCTCGTCGGATAAATATGTCGGACGAGGCATGATTTATTCGTGCAGGACTATTTTTGTCACTGGTCGTCGGGTCGTTTGCCGAGGTCGAAGAACCAAATCCTCTGGTCGTGGTGTCAGGGTCAAGAGTACCTTGTATTGTGCTCCTCTTAATGAACACGAAGTTGTGGGACACTCAGGGAATGCGATGTTACACTGATTGAAATACACTTGACATCCTCACAATCTCATTCTATAATACAATTCTAAGTAGCAACTTAATGTTAATTCTTAGGTACTCCGAAATTCTGGCGTCATAAATTTCAAAAAGGTTAAGGTAATACAATAATCCTTCGAATCGCAATCTCGCAGTGATCCCATTTCGAATAACAACTTCGAATTACTGGGATAAGATTACGATTTAAAGGATTACTGCTTTATCTTCGCTTTATTGAACTTTGGGACGTAAGAATTTGGTCTACAGTCTACAGCAGTTAATTCGGACATACTGAACTAGGTTTTACGTGAAATAGATGATAACAAAGGATAAACTATTCAAAGTGTGTAGGACGATGGATTTAAATATATGTAGTTTCTTATATACATTATAATATAAGGCTAAGTGAGTAACAACTTCTTGAATGGACGTTATACTCTATTAGTAGATGAGTTTAGAAAATTTATTTATAAGTAACCTCAACCGTAAAACCTAAGTTCTAGAAAAGATAGTAATTCTTCAATAACAACAAGATAACCACTGACCTCGTACGAACACTATTCACATAATTCGCATAAATTATAAAAACAGACAAACTGATGGATTAGTTCGCTATGCGCAGAAGTGTACAGTACTTAATAAAATGAAAAAATTGCGTGTCACCAATGTCAGGGACAATCTACGGAAACCCATCTAGAATATTCCAACACGTTAAATTCCCTAATGGATTCAGGCATGAGTACGTAATAGTATTTAAAAGGACAGCTCCAACTACTGCCCCTGGTATTCAGTATTATCGCAGTTCTTGAATCAACGCAGACGTATTTTTGTAGCCTCTAAACTAACGTGTTTTTTTAACTTAACAAACTCTGCAAGCTATGAACCTCAATTTTCGAGCAAAAACAGTGTCAGTGGCCAAGTGTTACCCAAACATCTTTCATTTTTACTGAACCAAACCCTGGAATGCCTAAGTGAAACAGAAACAAAAATCAAATACAACGTTCACATACCTTCGCAAGAGCTAATCGTTGGATTTATGACTAAGAGTAGTTTGACACAGTCTCACCTCCCGAGACATGCTTCCAAAATCACCGAGGTTCCATTTTCAATATTTCCCATGTCTCGACCAACTACGAACAATCCCACGAAAATTAACATCCTCGCCTCGAGCATTCCTCTACGTACAGCACGAATCATGGACCTGACGTTTCTGTCTTTGGGAATCATCCTGAATCTTCTAATTATAATGGTCATCGTATCCAGATCCTCTATGAGGACCTCTACGAATCTCTACATCATCAGTTTGGCATGCTCGAACATGGTGATTCTGATCGAGCCTTTCGACAATCTTTTTCGATGGTACTTCGACGTAGACATCGGCTTGAACATGGACTACGTTTGCATGATCAGCTTCGACGTTTCCGTCGTTACGATCGCGGTTTTAAAGTTCCAGCTGTACATCCAGATCTTCCAGCACCACACACCTTTCGGGGAACGACTGTTGAAGAAGCTGACAGCCATAAAAGGCATCTTTCTGATTTGGTCCGCGACCATCATATCGCTGGCTATTGGGCTGCACATATACGAGTTGCTCGAAAGAGACATGGCCCATATTTACGTGTGGAATAGTTTTATGTTCATTACTATGCCGTTTATCGTATTCGTCGCACTGGATACTTTGATCCTGTACGAATTAAGAATATTGAAGGAGATAGAGGGATCGTGGCGAAAGAAAGAATTGAAGCGATGCGCCAAGTTCGGTGAGTTAATGGACTCGGTAAAAATTTTGCAAGTGTACGTACAAATTTGCAGCTTAGAAATGTGAAGGATGAAAACCTTGGAAATTTTTGTTATTAAAAAAAATTCCAGTCGAGATTTTGCAAGGCGGTAAGTTTCAAAATATAAACATCTCTAAAAGGGATTTATTTCTTCTCTAACATAATTTCCAAATCTTTTCATCCTTTCCTCTTCAGCAGTTCAAACATAATCTATCGTCATGAAAATTCAAATACAGAAATGTGTAACGTCTATTTTAATGAATTATAGAAATCCATTTCTAAATTCATTTCCTACACGTAATTAAGCAGGCTCACAGATGATACAACGAAGTATTTTCTGCAGTGATCGTCGCAGTCGCATTCTATCTGATACGAATGCCATATCGTCTCGCCAGAGCGATAAATTTCATCGAACCAAGAGCGTCATGCTGTACAGACAATAAGAGGGAGATTCTCTATTTCATGGCCAAGACGTTTCCAATTGTTTTTGCCATGATTTACATCGCGTTGTCGACCGAGTTCCACAGAGCACTTCAGGTCTGTTCTCAAGCAAACTAATAATCTACCACACACCTCTTCTGACGTGCATCACGTATTTTAATTATTCCTTTATTTTAGGAGATTTTCAGGTGTCGACATCTAAAACGCACCGAAGAATCTGTGGTATAGACACTTAATTTACAATAAGCCTGACCTTAGAGACTTTCAGTTACTACCTAACCCAGACCTTTCAAGTATTTTTTAATAATATTTGATATTATACAACATCAGTCCACAAAATTCATGAATATTGTGCTATGGATCTGCTGAAAGAATTGATGACATAGACGGTTAGGTCCCAGTAGCTTTACCAGCCTGTTAACTGTGCCATATTTCTGGACTTTAAAGATGTGTATTTGAAAACTATCAAGGGCGAATTAACTCTCTTTGACCGCAGAAAATAGTCACTTGTCTTGTTAATTACACAGGCATTTCCAAACGGCGAGTCAATATCCCCAGTTAATAGATTAACATAAGCCATAGCTCATTACAGAAATAATATCAGTGGAACAGTCGATCGAACAGAGTGGAATCTCTGAAAGCGTTTTCTGTCCACTGCGTGGGAGAATACTAAACGTACAGAAAATTCGCCACGTACCTATAACGTAGACAGAAGAAGCTGGGTGTCGCAGTCGCAAAGTCGTGAATTCATTGTGCTCTCTGTATGCAAATTGGCTTCCCTTTGGGCACGTCTGCCGAGTGCATAAGTCGATGGAGGGCTGCACTTACTTCCAACCACGGCCGCGTTCGCTTCAACGGCTACGTGGACTTTGTATCTGCCAGGCTCGCCAGGGAAAAAGGCCTGCAAAAGCTCCAGTCACAATCTACTAGCCGGCACCACGTGGAATATCGTACGCTTCGATTGTTGAGTAGTTAAGATAGCGACACTGAAAGTTTACACGTTTCTTCCGTTTACGCGACCACCTAATACAGAAACGTGCCGTACATTGCATTCTGCGTGGAACATTCCGTGAAATTCTTTGTTGTAACAACGGTGGGCTTTCTGACTGCCAGGCTGCACAGCCTGTGCGTTTGTATTACTGGAAACGTTCGTGAACTGTACTCGCAAAATGAGTTTACGATAGCCCGCAATCACCTTATGCAATATTACGTAGGGGGGAATCGTATTTTATGGGGTAACAACATAGCAAAATTTAGGAATTTTTTTAAGAAACTAGCATTTCGATTCATTTGAAATTTAGACCATGTTCTTATGCATCCTTGAAGCTGCAGTTTTTTTATTCATTTTTTAATAATAAATATAGGAGTTAGGCATTACGCCGCACAAAACTCGTCGTCCGCTGGTGTGCATGATATTTACCTTCCAGGTAATCTGAAACAGAAAAATGAAACGGCGTTTTACTTTCTACATATGCAGCTTCAATTTGATGAACCAGAATACCGCTAAGTTCTATACTTCTTTTGTTACAGAAGAAAATTGGTGCAAAATTTGATTGCAAAAATTAAAGGTTCAGACCTTTCATTTTGAAAACTCTCCACGCTGCTCAATAATTTTTTTTGTTTTTTGCTGGTTCATCAATTTCAAGCTACATATGTATACAATAAAACGCCGTTTCATTTTTCTGTTTCAGATTACCTGGTAGATAAATATCATGCACACCAACGGCCAACGAATTTTACGCGACGTGATGGTCGATCATGCATAATTATTATATTTATGGTTAAAAATTAATAAAAAAAAAACTGCAGCTTCCTCAAAGATGCATCAAAACATGGTCTAAATTTCAGATGAATCGAATCGCTGGTTTCAAAAAAAAAAAATCATTAAGGTACAGTGTTTCGTGTAAATCCTAAGGTCCTTTGATATAACTCTGGTGAGCGGGCAAACGAGCATATACAAGTCAAATTTTACCAAAAGCTTGAACAGTTTATTTTTTGTGGATTGAAGTTAAAAATAAAAGTTTCTTTTAACAAATACGTTATGAACTTTCACTTCATTTTCATTTTCGTGCAAAACTAATCATTCTGATTTGTACTCGTTTGCTCAGCGACTAGAGATAAGCTACCAAAAGTGAGAACTGAGTGTAAGAATTCCTATACTTCATATCTCCGCTTCATTTAGCAGAACATGAAGACTACAATGTTACCCTTCGACAAGAAACTGCACATCTCAAGGGTAACATGGAGGTTACATAGTTCCCTTAGAGCTTAGAACTCCGTTTTCGTTATTTATGCCACCTAAGAGTTCACCCTAAAAACTCAAGAAATTCCCCTCGATCAACTAGGTACACGTGTGCATCCTTAAACTCGATTAAGCGGAACGCGGTGAGGTTACATGGGAACAGGATGCCGTTTATCAAATCGAGGAAAAATCCGAATACGTAGCTGCGTTCCACGTGGCTCTGTCTAAGATTACGAATTCCTCTCACAACGCGTTTCCTATTCGAACCTTTAGCGATTCTGCAACGGCATCGATGGAAGGTACCGTCCAATTGTTGGTACCGTCAAACTTGGTAACGTTGGTAACTTCGACCACTATCATTTGTAATTTTTTCAAGGGGGATTGACTAATTTCCTTACTTTTTCAAGAATGTCATCTTCATCTACTTTAAACGGCCTGTTTCAGTGTTTTCCCTATTATAAAATTTTAATTCCTTTGCAAGTTACAATTAAGAGAAATATAAATATTTACAAAAAATGGTCAAAGTTATTCCACTTGACGGTATTACACGTGTGAGGAAGAGGACATTATCTGCTGCGAAAGAAAACATCGTCCAAGGTGCATAGATGCAGAGTACGCACGCGTCGCCACAGAAGAAGACCTCGAAGAAACAGGAAATCAGTGGAGCGAAAAGCCATCGTGCCAGACGAGACTTCCGGCTCGGTCTTTCGGCCAACTTGACGTCCTTCAATGATCACTGTAGTCTTGATCTTTATACTTTAAAACGACGACCGTGTGTAATACATTTGAAAGATAGTCGCCGTTATTATTCTGTTAATGAACACGTTTCTGGATTCAAAATTCCTCTCAGGCATATGAAAGTTGAAGGTGTATACTGCTGACATTAAAACTTGTAAACGTGCAAGAGTTCGTGATTCGTAAAATCAAATGAATTATTGCCTTTCGGATCACTGTACTATATTATTTTCTGTTTCTAAATTTCGTATTAAACGGGTGCATTTAGCAAAATATTACTTGGCGATGGAGGAGCGAGTAACTTGGAGTGCAAAACGTTGACATTGAATATTCTGGGTTTCTAATTTGCATAGTACTGTTCACATATTTTCCGAATTAGCCTAATTTTAACTGTCGTGGCTGTTGTTTAATGCTTGCATCTTGGGCAAGTTGGATAGCCACTCATGGAGAGTCAAAGCGTACATTTGAAAGTGATTAAAGTCAAATTAATTAATTTGGCAAGAACAAATGATATACATACAGTTGTCTAATATATGCCTCCATTCTACAAGAGTATGAGTGTTAAATTTTCATGGAGAGTTAACGCATTACACCCAAAATGAAGGAGTTTTCAACGCCTGCGTTTCAAATTTCATGTTAACAATTTTTAACCGTTATTATTTTTGTTAAAAAAGGAACTAAAGGTAGGCATTTCCAAATAATGCACCAGGCTCGTCAAAAAACACTGGACGAACAAAGCCTGTTTTTTTCTTCGCTGTTCAATTATAAACGCGTTTCGAAAGAATGGGCTTTACAAGCACCGAAATTTGCTTATGAATGGCCTATCGACGTTTCAGTCGATCGTGCATGGGACATCCTCGCGAATTTGCAAACCACGCGTTCCGGAATTCTAAGCGACAAAAGTGACACGCTGCACTCGAGTTTGTCGCACTGCTTCAGCTTACTTTTATGCGAAACGGGAGAGATTCGCATAAATGTATTGGAAAGTGAAGAAGCAATCGCTGTTAATACGTTATGTTATTGGATAATTTCTTCAGGAACTGTGGAATCTCACGGATGGTATACTTCTGAACACCCAACAAAGCATATGAGAGAACGCAAGGGAAAGAGTTCTCCATAACGTGAGATAGTCGACACAAAGAAAGTTATACTTCGTGATATAGGTCAGTGCTCAACTTTCCCCATTGCTCTGAGCTACTTGCGAGCAACATTCAAAATTTCAGAGCGAATCTCAGCGTTTTGCTAAGCAAACTCGACTGTTTGTCGAATTTTAGAGTAACATTTTCTGTATGTAAGATATTCTAAAGATTCCAAGACAATATGGTTAACTCAAGTCAGAGCTAAATACATAATTTCAATATGTTATTTTCTATCCTTTGGATTTAGTTGCCATTTATGTATGCATCAGTTTTACTTCTTTCATTACGAAGACCTAATATAATTAACCAATTCCCCAAAAAAATTCTTCCATAATTTGAGCTGATCCTTAATGCATAAAATATCAGTGTCCTATACATACTTTTAGCTTTGTACGAATGCTAAAAAATACATACACGTACCTAATTTAAAAAAAAAAACAATTGTACTATTGACCTCTGTGAGCATGAGTTGATTTCACAAGTAAATAACAATATTTTCGCTATAAACTATTAAGAGTAATGAGAATTATATCAGTTTAATTAAGTATGAATTTTCCTCTAAAGTAAGAATTCAAGTAGGTCCTCTCTATTTAGTACATATTTAGAAAATTGTCAAGCATTCGATGATAAATTTCGCTGGAACAGAATCTGGCTTATTCTCATCATTGTTACAGAGGAAGACATTCATGTTTCTTGGCATTCTAACGCACAGCTCAGAAGCTACATACATATTGTACACCCGGTTTTCCAACTCCCTTCGTGCACACGTGGGCTATTTCCTCCTTTATGTTCATTTCTACTGAATGGGTCGTACGAGCTTCCTAGCAATGGAATTTAGCATAATATGGACATTTCACGATTTAACAGTATATCGGCGAGTGTACCACACGTGCATTCATCGCTGACTAACAATGAGAACAGCTCTTCCCAACTTCAAAGAGAAATTATATAAAATTGATCAATACGTACAACAACGTATACTAATAATTCTATGGCGAGTGACAATGCTTTGGAACGGCACAGCATAATTATTGGCATACGCTATTTTACATATTAATAAATTTAACGTAACTTTATATCGAGGTATCTCTATAGAATGGCCAGCCATGAAATGCAAACGTATATCTAATTTGAATATATCTATTAAACCGAAAACACGGAATAATACATTGACTAATGGCCATCAAAGTTTTAAACGCATGAAATATTGATCGAACGATGAGGCGTTAATTTACGCCTGTGCATCCCTTGAAATCTTTCTGTTTATTTAGACGACCATGATTTATGATTCTATGTGAACTGCAGGAGAATAAATTAATGTTTCAATCGCGAATGTTGCCCATGTGTTTCTGTAAATACAGTGTTTTCGGCGGGTCGAGGCCTCGAAGTGAGGTGCAGGATTCTTTGTGGCGCAACGCGAATACTGAACAAGGCAGCGAAAAGATAATCGAGCCTCCAGGCGGTGATTTTTAATTTTCCGCGATGTGGTCATGATCGAAACGTGAAATCGCGAAGATGAGAACTAGCGATGCGAGCAAAGTATCACACGTTCACTGAGGAAAGTTCTTTGAATATTTCTTTTACATATACCTCGAAAATGTAACACCAATTTGTATACGCTCGTGATTTATGAAATGGAAAGATGAAAATATTCGAATCTGAATCTTTTGACAGAGGAATATTTATAAAAATAGTTAATTTAGAGAATGTTATTTGAATAATTGTTTAGATGATAATTTAGTTGGGGGATGTTCAAATAAAATGGTGTTCGTCATTTTTAAATGATTATTCGTCCTTGCTATTCCTCAAACCAGCATTCGAAAGTTTCGAATCGAAACCAATTTTGTCGAATTCTGGGCGAAATTGAATTCAAAATGGATTGATATATCTAGTCTATTTTATCAATCACACTTTCATCGAAATTATTCGGCAGAATATACAGTGCAATTTGATAACTTTTATCAGTGATTTCGAGAGGTATTTGCGCTCTCACACTTGACAAAATATTTTCTTACGATGCAAATGCACCCATGCATCCCTATTTAGCCCCGCCAGCATGCAAATAAAGGGCAGCTTGAATTACGATACGAGAGGATGCATCGTGAATTTATGTTCCATATGCTTGATACAACGCTGTTTTCTAAAGAAATTGTCTGATATAAATTGGACCCTTTTGATTGTCGAGGTTCCAGAAATGGATTATGCTAATGTTATTCAGGTACTGTGTAGAATGCATTCTACAAATAATATTCTTATCCTTACAATACTTTTTCTGTTGGACTTTCATTAATTGTGACATAATACAATGCCGTAAATTGAATGTAGATTAAACGAGATTTCATATGTTAAGCACACGTTAAAGATTCCAGGCAATCACAGAACAATACTCCAAGCTATGTAAAGAATATACGATCATTTCTTGAAACCTCGAAATACGAAACTCCATTTCCAATTTTCATCTAAAATTGATCATACTAACAGTCAATATCAAAGCACACACACTGACGTTCATAAATATCAGGACATCTACTGTATTTCCACAAATGTGATATTTGCTACAAATTGAATATTTTTCACTGCTTTTATTTCCTGGTTTTAATTTGGAATACCAAATACAGCAAAATTTGTTAAAATTCTTCAATAAATTCGCAACGTTTTTTCACAATTCTTCCACACAGAGTAGCTGTCCCAATATTTACGAACATCAATGTGTGTCTGTGCAGTTCCCAAATTGCGAAGAAAATTAACAAACGAAATTGAATTGAAACTGCATCACGAAGCTTCTCATTTTCTCTGGCAATGAAGTCCAGTTGACCACGAAGAGGCCCAACACAACTTGTGTAGCCGGAAAGTACGCGTTCGGTTCGTCAGAAATAAATACACGGTGGAAAGAAAATCATGCTGGCTGGAAACGATGGTATATTTGGTATGGTGTAACTTTTTAGCTTTCTCGCGGTGTAAAAAGTTCGACAAAGATGCGTGTGTTCCGACCCCTTCCCCAACGCCCCTCTGGTGGCACTTTGCGATTGTAATCGACACAGTGGAGATGCTTTTTCTGTCGAAGGCCATGAATGAAGTTTCTATGCGTAAGCGTTTCACTACCTTACTCGTTTCATTCACACGTTAACGCAACGTATTTAACTCGCATCCGCCAGTGCATCGATATGCCATTTGTTTTCTGGCAACGTCCTACGTGTTGCGCGTTTCCCATGGTTCCACGAAGTTCAAACACGCTTGTGTAAACGCTGCTTCTTTTATGGGAATTCAACGTTCCATTCACTGCTCAGTGGTTACAAAAATTCTTCTGTCGGATAGCTCGGAAGAACATTTACCGAGGTAATTATAATACTTACAATTTCAAAACACTTTTTAGTAGCTGCCTGAGCGACGGTAGGGTAAGGAGCACACCACTGCGACGGCCGGAAAAGTGAGCCATTTTTAAGATTTTTTTCCGAAGTAATTCACAATTTTCATATAAAATTTGTATCGCCTACCTTTAGTACAATGTCTTAAGTGACTATACAAAAAAAGACGAGTAGAAAACATGCATAAATTTTAATATATTAATTAATCTAGAGAAGTGGTGAATTTTCTGAAATATGGGTTCCATAGAAAAATGGCGAACACGGTAGAAACGGCACCAAATAAGATACTTAAAACTCTGGAAGACCCCATGAGAATATTTCACTTCACACAGCTTTCCTTATCTCGGTGAGAAAAATGACTGACTAAAGAGACGAATACCTCGAAAATTTTGGGGCATTAATGGGCTAATGGACGAGGCAACATTCGAGTCGACCCAAATTCTGTTCGCAAACGTGTACAAATTTAAAAGTTAATTTCCTACGAAAGGGGTAGAGATTACACGGTGTTCCAATTGAAACCAGCCAGCTCCTCAGCACCCCGAAGCGAGGGGGCATGAATGGAAGTGTGGGACGTTGCAGCGCGGAAGCGGATGAATAATATCGCGTATTAAAATCACCCCAGACTCAAGCCAGCCAAGTCTCCACCCTTCCCCTCGAGCACGACGTCTGGCGATCGATGCGCTTCTTGACACCCTGTATGCACCGACAACCGGAGGTAACGCGTGGGTGGGCGTCTCGCAACGAGCCACCGAGGCCTCGGCGTCTCGACAAAGTCGAGAGGAGGCTGTGTGCACGGATTCTTTGCCCAAAAACAATCTCGACGTTGAGTCAGAGCCCTGTTTGGAAGGTGGGACGCGGACGGGCCTAAATAGTCACCTCGACTATTTAAACGCACAAGCTGTGGCGGTGCCAGGTAACTACTTTGCATCGTGCAACGTTGGAGGTATTAGAAGTCCCACCACCGCTCATCATATTTTGTCAGAAAGTCCGGCGCATCAAAGGATCGCAAGCAGGACCATTATAAGCGCAGGACGTTTAATTCGAGTGTTTCAGAACCTGTTCGAGTGCGCAGCTTTTGGCTTATCGAAGGGATAGTGTAATCAAGTATGCACAGGTCAGGATGAACCATACTCAGAAGGGAATTGCAAGCCTGCAAACCAGCTGTTCGCCGTGGTATTTAATAATTAGACGCGCATGGAGGAGGAATGTTGATGAAGGAATGCACTGTGTCCCTGATCATGGAGATGCCCTCTCCTCCAATAATTTGTACACCTCGAACGTCTCCTGTATATTACTCTTTTTCCCCCTTGGAGAGCAGGCTTCGATTACCCAGACATTTATTAATATTCGCCGTCAATTGGTATCGAGCTGCATCCATTCGACCGCAGGCTAAGCAGTATTGAACCAGGCTTATCGAGCAATTTCAGAGCAAACGTTCGATCACGATAAGGGCGATAAAAGAGGCGGGTAGAAGCGTGTAATTCCAGCAGATTTTAATGAACACACTGCGGAGCAACGCGAGGCTTCGCTGCGCCCTGAGAATTCCTAGAGAATCTGGAGGACGCGAAGTTTTATCGAGAACGGGCGCGAAGTAGACGCACGTGGAACACGGGAGACGAGCCGAGAGGGAGGAGAAAAATTAGACAAAAAGAGAAAAAGGTTGGTGGAATATTCAGGATGGCCAGAGAAGGCGAGCGAGAAGAGAATGCTAGGAGAGGAAGCGAGAAGCAAGGCTGTCGAGGAAATGAAACGCTGAAGATGAAGCGGGGGAGCGGCCGCGAAGGTCTAAAGCGAACGAATAAGAAAAAAGGTGTGACACGGTAATGAAGAACACAAAACTATGGCCCAGGGTCTTAAAAAAGACGAAAATGTAATGGGCGCATAAATATTCATGGCTTCGTTGCAGAGAGGGCACGCGGAGATGAAGAAACACGAGCTAGGAGGATCGGAGCGATGCGACGGTGGAGGGGGCGTAGAGGGGCGAAATTGAAAATGGGGTAAAGGACTTGAATGGGGGGTGAGGCGATGGAAATGATACACGAGAGATAAGTGTTGAAATGAACAACCTGTGGATGAGATTACAAGGGAGGGATACGATAAAATAGAAGACAATCAGCAGATTGGTAGGGGGGAAATGGAGCACCGTGGCAGAATAAGTAAAATATGAAATTGTAGATAGAATATCGTTGATATGTGCAATATAAATACAAGAATCATTCGCTGAGGTGTTATCCCATCAAATCACTATAGCTCATTTTTAGGATTTTATAAAGAAGGAAACGTTATAGTGTTAAAAACTTTTTAAGCTGTATTTGTACATCATTGAAGATAATTTTAAAAAAATTTAGCATATTTTATCTAATATCGCTGACTGTTGGTGGCTGTGATTGTCCTGGTGATACAAAAAATCTGCGGAATTTATATCGCCTTATAGAAGTTTATAAGATTGTTCATGGAATCATCCATGCTCGTAGCCGAATATTGTAATCTCATGTTTTGGCAGACGTTTCAATCACAAACATAAAAAACGGGTAATTTTGCGCACGAAAATGTTTATACAAAGAAGAAGATTGGTCGAAAAGTTACAGCCTATACAGCCTAAAACGTCTTTCAACACTGTCGCATACTTTTTTCAAAATTAAATCCTAAAAACTGTCTATTGTTGGAATGATTCGATGAAAGGCTACCCTTAATGTAAAAGGAGTGAGTTATTGCGAGAAAATAAGTCGAGAATGAAAGTGTTGGCGCAGCAAATTTTGGTGATTTGTTGAATGAAAACATGAAAATTCTTAGATCCCTGAGTGAAAGAGTGAATTGTAAGGACGTGCTGTATTATTTCCAACCATGCCACTGCATTCATTTATAAATTCAAATAAAGAATCACAAGACGAGAGAGTCTGCCCCATAAATATTCAAACTGAATTTTCTCAAAGACTAAGTTTCGTGCTGAAAGGAAAATTAGTCTACGCTTTCAACTTATTCTCCACAAGAAATCACCTCTTTCTCGATTCTACCATAAGCTACACCGACCTTTAAAACATTCACCACTTCTCGTAACTGCAAGCTCCACGTGAAACGTAAAACAGAACACCATCCCCAGTTTCGCAACAGATTATGACTCGACCGATTTCCGTTTTGAGTTTACACCACTTCCTTGATGTATTCGAGGATCGTAAAACCATCCAGTGCGGGCATCACGGTTCGCATTTCTATCACAGCTCATTCGTAGACATTGAGAATCTCGAATTTATACGGACCCCCAAGATGCGACAGATTTACGTATTTGCGACCAATTTTTATTTGCCCCGAGTGTCCAGCAATGTCGTCGAAATTTTGAAAATAAATCGTGACGCAATGTCTAGGCATTTCCTTTGCAAAGAATTCTCAGCTGATTTCCATTGGCAAGAAGGCAAATTTTTCGCATACTTAGCGTCTTATTCCACGGTTACCGCGTGGAGCTTTTATTTGCCAGGGGATATGCTGCCCGTATTATTATCAATATGATTCACATACTCGTGGTTACGTAGCCGTATGTGTAGACAGATGCATCGTATGCAGATAGACCCGCGAAGGCCTACCAGAACTTTTCGCCTTTCGCGTCTCGTACGCACAAGCGACAGAAAGAAATACAGCGTCGAACATGGTAAATGGTTCATTGTTCTCGCGGGGAGACAATAACGTGTGGGCCTTTCGGCTCCGTCGCTGACGAAATTCATCGTCCAACAATGGAGTAAAAAATTAAAAACATAGACGCTTCGGGACGCGATTGTTGTTGCTTTTCCTTTCTCGAAAGCATTTTCCTCCTGCGACGCACTATCGTAATACTCTTGCAGAAATAAATTTACGCCCACTAAACGCACTCTGTCTTTAAACTTGGACAAAGCATCACGGCATAGGGGCAGGGCGTAAGAGCTCGCTTTCTATGGCAAAAAGTGTGCTGCACAGTTTTCTTTCATTGGTAATAAATTGTTCGCGATTTGGAATACTGCGTACAGTTTTTACCTGCGGGTGAAGGACTGATTTTACTGAATTTATTGAATCTATAAATAGGCTGGATGTGCCAGTGAATGAAAGCGTAAGTGAATGAACATTTTTTATTAAAACGAGTAAAATCAGTTATTAAAATAAGCGACTAATTAATTAGAGACTTCTTCTAATTTCTTGCTTCATATCCAAACAATTTTTACCCCGCGTGGAATTAATCGCGCTGCAAACATAATTTTGTAATAGTGTTCGTTCATTACCCTTAAGTGTTTATTTACTATTTAATGGTGCGTTTACCGTGTAAAAGAAATTCTGCTAGACCATAATGCTAACGTTAACTCAACAACTAAGAAATCTCCTAATACTTTAAATTTCTGCAGTCTTAGAATATCCTAACACCCTTTTCTTGCCACTTATTTAAGGAAAGCTTGGTTAACTATTTACTAATCAATGCACCTACTGGCTAACTAAATTACTCCCTCCGCTGTTAGAGATTTATTTGTTATTTAAGAAATATTGAAGGATAACAGTGGCTTCAACATTAAAGCTACGGGAAACTGTAACAATATTATAGCAGAATATGATAAAGCTATATCAAGATTGTATGAAACAGAAATTTGCGTAACTTCTTCCACGGTGGAAAGATGAAAGGGACAAATTGCGAATAATATTGAAGAGAGGATCCTCGTCATCATCGGTGAATACGAATAATATTGCCGATATATGAAGGAGTTGTAAAAGAAACAAAATTTTCTATCTATGCGACTGCATGAGAGGCACAATAAACGAGCGATCCAGGGTACCTTGGCGAAAGTGCAAGGTTAAATCGAATAAGATCGTCCTCCTGCGCCGAATACTAGACGCAATTACACCGTCGCTTGTGCGACGACACGCTTTCTTTATTGCAAAGATGTCAGTGCCATGCTGCGTAACGAAGGTCGTTTGTCAACACGGAATACACATGCAATTTACAAATCACTCGTGATGTAATCATTTGTAGGTATTTTAGCGTCAATCAGTCGCAGGAAATCCACACATCCATTCGACAACAGATTGTAAATGAACTTATTTATCGGTTTTACCGTGCCAGCATGTATATCTTTATTTTTTAAACGTATGTGCCTTTTTTAAAATGTAATCTTCGTACGATCGCATTGTTAGTTTTATTGTTTATAAATGTATACTGCTGTCACGTTTGCTTCTAACATTTAATTTTGTCTGATTTATTTGTAACGCGTGAAACGCGTTGCAGTATTTACTAAAAAAATAGTTGAATCGTAAACGAACTTAACCAACTTGTAAGTGGCATTGTATGCACATATTTTGAGCTGTACTACTTGTTAAAAAATTAGACGATCCCCCCGCTAGCTCCTATTTACATTCAATTTTTCTTTCTGTACATTTTGCAAGAAACGCAACAGATTTTCCGGATCAGAACGTATGAGATTATAAAATAACACAATATTCAAGGTAGCCTGAGAATAATACGTTAGGGTCATTTTGCCTTTTGACGAATTTCAAATAACTGCTTGAATTCGTAGTAAATAGTATTAAACATATACAAGAGCAGTAACAGTTTCCTGAATACCAATTAGAAACGTGGTACTAATTTTATTTCTTTAAATAATACTGTCTGATACAAGGTATTCTGAGAGCTGTACAAAGTAATAACAGTATCATAAACATATAAAAACGTAAATTCCCCTTATTCATTGAAATTCGAAAAACTCATTTATATCGTACCAGATAAAAAAATGTACATATACGAGTTATACTTTTTGAAAAATCTATAGTATATCAATAAATTAAATATTCATAATTTAGAAAGCAATTTATATCGTACATGTATTATGTATGTCTCGCTTTATGACAATATGAATTATAATGAACGCAATAAAGAGCACGCAAAAACTCCATTTCGTCCCGACTATCAATACTTAACGAGACCGAAAGGATTATAATATGCAGATTGACAGTAGAAGAATGAAAGTACTAAAACAGAATTTCGCCTCGTCTTTAAATAAATTACTACAAACACAACAAAAATCTTCGTGACATAAATGGCTCCAGTCGCAAGTTCAAATAAAACAATCACAACCAAGAGAATCTGAAAATACCTTTACGTCACACAACGTGGGTCCAACGCCGCTGAAAAGCCGCTCTCCGCAAGCTCCCGTCAAATTCAGCGTGCACCGTCGAACGACGCAGAACAACGTGCCCACAGAAAGTCACTGGTGTCCCTCGAAGTCCGTTCCACCACCGCGTCGACTTCGAAAATACCGCCGTAGGCACGTTTTGTGCGGTCAGTTTCGAAATCTTAAATTTGACTGGCGAGCAAGCCCCGGCCGGGAAAGCACGTTCGCCCCGTCATTCTTCTTCCTTTTCGAAGCCAATGCGCGACGACCGCGCGCGTAGTATTTAAAAAAACAAACGAACGGGACGTAAACACTCGCGTCCCTTAGGATCGACGATCGACACTGTTGACAGTCACGAGTCGAAGTCGCGAGGAACGCGAAGAAATCACCACTGTTCCTTTCGAATTCAGTCGTCGCCGCTGGTTTCTGTTTTTTAGCGGTAAAAGAAGAGGCACGGATGATGCGGCCACAATGGGAACGTGTGGGACCCACGAGACACCACGGTCCGTCAGTCACGGCTCGACAGTCGGAGTACACTGCAAGCTGAACGTCCCCGCCACGCGCCTCTCAACTCGAAAGTGGAGCCGCGCAACATGGCAGCGCGCTGCCAGCCCTCCGATTGGCTGCCGGCCCCGGTCAGGTACTCCGACACTGTTATCGTGCGGCGAAACGCGGCGGGTTTCGAATGTTATGGCGCGCTTGGAAATTGTTGATAACGAACCAGCCCGAGTGAAATATGTCAAGTAGTAAACAGAGGAGGGGTTACTTTATTTTTTGTAGTCATTGGGCCTGAGAAAAATATATGTGTGCCGGTGATTATGAAAATAGTGGAAGGTGAGAATTTTAAAAAGTGAAGTTTGTCACTTATTTTGTAATGCAAGGTGGGGTGATCTAACACGGAGTAAGTGAGGAATTCAGTTTTTTTAGATTTTTTACTTAGACCAGTTTCGTAATCATCAGCACATATTTGAAGCAGTAAATGCAAAATAGGATATTTGTTTTCTATATCATTGAACATGGAAAAATATGTATTTGAAGCAGTAAATGGGAAGTAGGATAGTTTAGTTTCTGTTGTTATTGAGGGTGGCTGAAATATGTGTTATTAAATTATGAAGAAACACTACTACTAAGTAAGAGGAAAATAAAATAAATCTAAAGGGGTCATCCTTAAATTGCGTAAGGCTTTTTTGGGGGAGTTGCGAATTTCTTATGTTTTCTTACAAAGTAGGGGGGGGGGGAGTCACATAGCTTCTTAGGTAATACTTTTTAATCTAATTTTCAGTAAATACAAATTCTGTCATTAGTGTTCCAGAAAAGTAGTTTTAGTTTAAATTTCCCGAAACCGAGTTAAATGAATTATATAAACCTTTAAAAGAATGTTAATAACTGAAAAAATATTACGAAAGGAGGGGGTTGGGATATCAAATCTTACGAATTCTTATACTGGGGCAGGGAGGGGGTAAGAATTCGCCAAAATTACCCTTACGTAATTTAAGGACGGCTCCAAAGGAAGTCTTGACATTCTTGGTGGTGTTATTCATTGTTTATTGCCAGCTGAAGAGTTGTAAACTCAAAGAAGTCACAAGCCTTGCGTTTTATTTTATGCGAAATAATATATCTTTATTTTAATATTAAGGTACAATTCTAAATCACTGTTGAATAATAATTTCTCATGCCCTCACTTTATACTTTTGGTCCCACTATCCATAATAATACACACATATTATAAACACAGCTGTAAACCACAACATTCGTCCTGCTTCTGAGAGTTGTTAGCATTTAATTAACATTTCGCGCTCAAACAGCAGAACTATCAAACAGGTGCGCATGCTCTACTTCGATATCCAGTTTCCTGAACTATTTTCTTTTCGCGTTGCTGTAAACTAGATCCTCCGGGTTCATGCCATTTCTAGACACTTTATATTCTAGATCTGAAAAACTTCAACCAATTCAGGTCCAAGTATTAAATTTTTAAGGAAAAAATATCATTACATGCTTTGCTTCTCAAAGATCATCTATTCTAAGCAAACAAAAGACTTGCACTAAACATAAAAAAAAGAATTCATACGAAACTAACGAACCCATGAAATAATCTTTAAAAACCAAGAGGTACTGCAATTTCTTACAGTTACATCGTCAATATGACATCTGAAAGGATACTGTTCTCTTCACGATGCTCCTATTCTACTATAAATGAATATTTTTACCTATAATTTTTTTTATAGTCTTGATAGGCGATAGAATAAAGCTGCAATCGTGCAAAATGATACGTGCAATACTTGCTTCTTCTTTTAATTCCTGAAAAATTAATTTTTTTTCAGCCGTCACACTAGAAATACCCCTTAATTACTTACTCCTTTATATCGGGCGGAGAAGTCGTGCAATTAAAATCCATTTTATCGACAAATCAAAGCCAATTGACGCCGGATTGAAAATTAGATTTTCGTGAAGAGAAGGGGAGCAATTAACGATCACGCGAATGAAGGCATCCCTACGGCTGTCGACCCTGGATGGAATGTAACTAACTGCAAATTTCCGGTAGGCTACATTCTAAGCGAAATGGACATACAGAATACAGATCCACACGTTCGAGTATATTCTGCCGCAGCTGAATTGTATAATCATCTCAGAACTACCATTTCAACCATTGTAATTGATTAATTCTTTAATAATAAATCGACCAATTCAAACATTATGTAAGAAAGATATTTCAAGATGTTTAACTATTAGTAATTTCTAATTAAATATATAATGCTCTAAATGTCCGCATTTCTGCTCATGAAAAATAGCGATGTATGTATTGACCCAAGCTCGTGCAATACTCGCGTAAATGTTTAAATAGTTTAGAGTTATTTTGTTGCAACTGTAGTACCAACGTAACGCATATAATAATAAGAAAAATACGAAATGATCAGAAATTGGCACATTCACCTTATGCAAGTTTCCTGACGTGCGTACATGCGTGATGCACTTCACGATGTGTAAATACAAGAGCATCCTGCATTCACACTACTTACACGGTTCATGTGCGTTCATACGAACGAACGAACGTAACCAGGAGGCTGTAAATATATCAGCTGTCATCGTCGAACGTCACCAAGAAGTATATTTTGCAACAGCCTCCGTGTTCGTATTAAACGGAGAAAATTTATTTCGCTGATTGGAATAATTGATCAAAGTACCGTATCATGGTTCACGACTTCGCCTGGGAATCGGCTGCACCGCCTAGCGATACTTGAAATGCAAATCAGACCGCCGATACTTATCCCGTGCTTAATCGTAACTTCATTAAAGTTTTTGTTACTCTCCAGATACGGTTGGACGCTTTCCACGTTGGGTCTAAACCGCATTTATAGTTCCCGAACGTTCAGGAAAATGGTAACTGGGGTAGGCAGGGGATTATTAATTTTATGTACGATAAAGTCAAGAGTGAGTGGCGTATGAAAGGAGAAAAGAAGCAAGCAGTATTTTTGTGCAATATACAGATTTTATCTACTAACAGGATACGTAATAAATGGACTAATGGAAAGAATATTTTACAAGTTAATGATAATTAATTAAAGGTGATTATAAAGCGGCATAATTTAATATGGATAATAGGGTATTGGAATATAAAAAATGCTGGCAAATCCGCTATTTATTAAAACGAATACTGCTGACCTTAAGGGGTTACTAGCAGTCAGGAGGTAGAAGAAGAACGAGTATTTGGGAATTTACTGTACATGCATATTTTTGTGCAAAGGTGTTTGTATTTAAATGAGTTATATTACGTTTCAGTGTAAAAGTACTTATTTGTTGCAAAATTACAACTGATTTCCCGAAATGGGTTTTTCGATTGCGGTGACCACGATTTCTCAAAAACCGCTTCACCAATCTTTCTGAAACTTTGTAGGTTTCTTCTAGACATTCAAATCTAATCTTTGATCGAAACATTTGTTTTTCCAATGTATAGTTTGTATCTTATGAATGAAAAATGACTGTTTTTTCTACGAAAATCGATCGTTTCACTTTAACATCCGTCATTTCGTCCCAGATTAATATTTTTATAAAATGCAACGATTAAAGACTAAATAAACTATTGTACCATCTAAATCTTCTTCGTTTTTTGATTTCAGATAACCCAATTCCGAATAATGTTGGTCACCGCGAAACGTATTTCTGAAAACTGCTTCAGGAAATCAGTTGTACTCTTACAATAACTAAATTCTTTTATACCAAAACGTACTATAATAACCTGTTAAAGCGTCCCTCATCTGAATACAAAAACCTTTGCACAAAAATTTGCATGTACTTTCTGAAATAAATTTCCAAAGAATCGTTCTTTTTCTACCTCCTGACTGCGAGTAACCCCTTAATAGGTACCATTTTATAATTTTCGGGCGTATATTGTGCAATCTAACAGATAAGTAGCGTGCAAAGTAACCCAATTTAGTTTGAAGCAACGCTCAAACCCTCCCAATACGAGGAATTCGACAAGCAACTATAAACTACCCATTAAGTCTATTTACAGATTTAACTCGCAGTAACACCATGCCATTTTCGCCATACGTCGGATGAGAATTGGCAAGCTCGATCTTCGCTCTGTAATTCGAGGAAGGGGGGTAGGAGAACCATCGATACCTAACCGCACAGAGATATCGGTCCGATGAAAGAGCTGACCGCAAGGGCCACAAGATTGTGGTAAATCGAAGGGTGAACTACAGCCAGACAATGGACGCAAGATATTTATGCACATGCCCATAGAACGCTACGACAAGGAGGACGCGAGAAGCAACGCGATAAAATTTAATAGAACAACTGTAAAGATGCGAATGCTCACGATAAACTGAATGATTTCTATGAGAAACTTTTAATCTTTCCATTGTACAAAGCGCTGCTTGATTGCTTCAAGATTTCTACTTGTTGTACGTACAGTTATTTTCATTAATATTCAGACATATCTGCACTTGTAATTTTAAATAGTAAATTACTGCGATTTAGTGCGTGACAGCAATTTTTTTATGGAAATGGTTCTTGGCAATATTGCGGAGAACAGTGTCATTCTATTGAATCGCAAAAAGCAAATATTCAAATACTAATGCAATGAAACGCTATTGTAATAGCGCGCTCTGTACGCGGGCGTGTACGAACGACAGAAATTCTTCTGAATCGGGTTGCACGCGCCTAAATACAGGGTTAAGTTCCGATCTAGCACGCAACAGGAAGCGCGAGTGCTTCACCAAACAATGCTTCCGAAAAAAGGGCACAACAACAGCAAACAATGATGGCAGACGGTGCGTGCGATATACCCTCACGCAAAGGAAGCTTTGCTCGGTATTTTCCAGTCGTTGTTCTCATTCCAACGATTTTCCTAAAAATGTTTTATATACTTTATGCAGATTCGTCCCTCCAAGCATGGCCTCTGGCTTTATTCGCCACCTCACCTCGCGTAGGAATATGAAATTCGCTTTTCCGTTTCAACGGTATCTTTTATGTAAATTTGAAGAAACGCGAGGAACAGAATTCATGAAAGAAAAAAATGGAATTCATCTTTTGTAGCCATTCCAGGAAATTAAAAATTGTAACTCCTCTGTGTAGATTTGAATTGGATTAGCGCAATGTTGAACGTCGAATCAGGTGGTGGAGATAAAATATGAATTATCAAACATTCCATGGGTTTTCATTCCATTTAGAAAGCGAGTGTAAGAAAAATTCCATTTCATTCTGGATCACAGTAGCGTAATCCAATCCACGTTATCAATATCGCATAAATTACAACTTGCTTGAAAGAACCGCACGAAAGGATTTAGAATATAGTGAAAATCGATAAGATTAATTATCTAAAGACTGAACTCCAAACGACTGAAGAAATAATTTTAGGCTTTAATAAGTTCGATCATCTAACCCTGATCTACCTGACTGCATTTGAAACATGTCCTATCAGAACAGTCTCTTTTAATTACAGTTATTTTGATCGAATCCAACGAGACGCGAGTCTTGTGACCTGTTCATCAATTTTTCCATGTATCGTTCGCGCAAACACGCGAAAGACACGCGTGTCCATTTTCATCCGCCAGCGGTCCCGTGTGCGCATTTTCTGCAATTTGCCTGCCACCACTGAAGGAACAAGTTTCTTTTATGTGGTCCAGCAACAAAGGCCGTGTCACACAAAGGCACACGCGACGCGAAAGCACCGTGAAAACGGATTGAGCGCTCCTCGGTGTTACATGTGCGTTAGGCTTTATACCCCGTGTATACAACAAAGGGAAATTAATCTGCATTCTTTCTCTCGCGGTAAGCAAGACAGCAACTTCTGTTTGCACCCGTGAAACTTGACGCGTCTCTGGGCGTCCAGAACGATGTGTGTAAATGAATTTCAGAGTTCGTAATAGTTTGCACGCCCTTTAACGTAATTGCAATTATCCATCGTTACCATCGGCATTTCCGATAGAATTAAACACGAGAACTTGCAACTGTGACAACAAAGCTTTCATTCGACGTACGTGGCGCTCACAATTTGAGGAATAACAAAATAGCGTCGGTTTGAAATACAAAGTTCCCCAAAAGTGTGTTTTCTCGAATGTTCCCCGAGAAAAATCTCGGTTATTTTTCGACAGAAATTGTTAATTAAGCTACGGGTGATAGCGACACTCATACAGATTAATCTTTTAAAAAATTTTGTTTCAGATAAGCCTGAGTCTCCGCGACTTTATCAATGCCTTCTAGGCAGCTGTACATATTATTATCCCGGAAGACGTTCCCTTTGTACAACTCGTATACAAGGTGGACCTCTTTTTACCAATGAACAATTAATTCGCGTTAGCGTCGCATTATTTAGGGGTGAGGTCGAGGGCGGATGGCCCCACGCTGTCCTGTCTTCGAAGGTTTTATGAATAGGACTTACGAGGGGAGGACACCATGTGGTAGACACCGATTTTTATGAGCCTTGGCACGATGGATCTATGTCGAAAATAAGTAAATAGGTGTACGAGCGTTTCTGCCAATGGGCCTTAATAATAGAGATATTTACACGGAAATTATTAAAAAATTCACAGTGGCCGTGGGGTTTTAATGGGTAAAAATCCCACACCACTTTCTCGTGTCTTTTTATTACCAAAAGCAACGCCTCTTTGCAACGAAACCAACCCCAATTTTCTAGAATACCCAAATTATTGACTTCGCAATTCACAATTGAAATCATGTATTAGTAATGAAAGTAGACAATTATTTGTTACATTAATAAAAATTGCAACACATATTTACAAAATGAGAAAATAAACTATTCTTTCTTTATACAGGTAGAGGGGGTGTCTTCTTTCACGCGTTTCTTCTCCAGGGCCTGTTGGGGTCTGGGAGCAACAGAATCAAAGTGAATAACTTTAAACTCATTTATCTCGAAACGTCGTTTTCGCACGTTAGCCCCATTTTGCCACGGCACGTTACGTATTTACAATTTAAATGGGAAAGTTTATTTCAACGGTGTGAATTGCAATTTCGCATGAAAAGGCGATTAAAAAGAGCAGAGGAGTACACGAAGATAACACGTAGACCGCGTATCTACAAATCTAAGCGCACGTATACAACTCGATGCCCACGTTGCACCGTTATATACGGAAATTATCATTCCACGTGTCTATAAATATTATCGAGGTGATGCCTCAAACTGGTTTGAGGTATTTGGTGCGAGACACAAAACACAGTCATGGTCCAGCACAGCTGCAGGATCAACCGGTTTTCCCTGATTACACGCGACTGAAATGTGTAGCCAATGACTATAGCGTAAATACGTAAAGGGCTTTATTAAAACAAAACTTCGCTTACACGTATAATTTCAAAATTTTCGAATTATTATTATTCGAATTAATATCCGTAAATAATCATAAACAAGCTTATTCACATGCGCGTCCGCAGGGGAGGGGCAGTTCCCCCCCTGGCTTTTGAGAAAAAATCGCTTATTTTTCAAAACTGATCTTTATTAAATTTATACTAAAGTAGGGAATATTTTAAATTTCTGTTTTAAATTTTTAATTAAATTGGCACTATAAAATGGGTTAAAAAAGCAAGAGGGGTATATTTTTCTTTACCATCATCCCAAAGTTGCCCCCCCCCCTGGAAAAAAGTTTCCAGACGCCCCTGCTTACTCATACAATTTAATTCCTCTTACCTTTACTTGGCATTACACCACGTATAGTGGCATTTCCCCGTTAGATTTCTTCATAAATAAAAAACATATCTGAAATTACTCAGGAAAAAGAGCTTCGTATGAAAAACTCTTTCCTGCGCAACGTTGATGTTCAGTCAGTCGCAAATACGGACGCGGAGGCGCCACAGCCTAATGTGACGCAGTTTTAAAATAGAATGGGATTGGAGAGTGAATGCGTCATTGATGATACCATAAATGCGCGCGTGTAGGAATACGGCTGTGTAGCGTATCTCATTGTAGTGAAACGTGATCAGCTGTCGATCACGCCCGCACGACCGTTACGAGTGATTCTTGTCACTTGAAACTGTTCGGTGCATCGACCGATCAATTTACATATTGCAAATTAATCTCTTATCATAGAACCGAACTACCAAGTGCCTTTATACACCATGGTAAGTGAAGAATTGGCTTCCTCGAGCGAAGGTTACAGTCGGGGTGGTCACCTGTGGCCCAAAATAAGGGATATTAAGTATAGCAAAGAGGGAACGTAAAATAATATCACATACGATTACGTCCACCTAGGTTTTCTTCAACAGATAGATGTTGAAAAGTATTCCGTGCGTGCGTAGCCCCTGTATCATGGATTCGTATAACCTATGTTTTCTTAACGCAGCAAAACCCTACCGAGGACACACAGTGGAACGATATCCTCAGGAGTAAAGGAATCATACCTGAAAAAGAGAAGGAAGTCACCGAAGACCAAATACTGGACATTGTAGAGAGCACTATAAATGAGAAAACTGGGCGCGGTACTTAAATAATTATTTCGGTCACACGGTACTAAAGCAGCAATCTCGATGAGAAACTCGGCGAAATCATCGCTATTTTCTTTCTGTTCGAAGCTGCTGCTGATCTGGAAAATAAGACTTTGGACGAACTGGACGAATTAGAAGACGAAGAGGACGAGAAAGTTCTATTGGAATATCGGCGTAAGAGAATAGCGGAAATACAGGAATTAGCTAGTAAATCTAAGTATGGCGAAGTTAAAGAAATATCAGGAGAAGATTATGTTCAAGAAGTAAACAATGCTGGAGAGGATATTTGGGTTGTCCTTCATTTGTATAAATCTGGGTACAGCGTTGAATTATTAGAGAAACACAAAACATGCTGAAGGAAGCCTGTCTTATTTTAATTGCTCTTTCAGCATCCCACTTTGTACCCTCATCAATCAGTACTTGGCTAAAATAGCAAAGAAATTTCCGACAACAAAGTTTCTGAAAAGCATTTCCACTACTTGCATTCCTAAGTGGCCAGACAGTAACCTTCCTACAATATTTATCTACCAGAATGGAAGGATGGTGAAACAAATTATCGGACCAGTGGAATTAAGGGGTATGAAACTAACAGAAGCTGGTAAGTATCGTGAATTTGTCAAACACTCAAAAGAATGAAACTAATTGTCTAAACTAATTGTATCATTTGGCACAAAATTCGTAGAACTGGAATGGATGTTGGGGCAAACAGAAGCTGTACCAACAAAAATCACCGAAGATCCCCGTCCAAAAGTCAGGGACATACTATTTTCTACGCTAAGGCCTGGCAACGATGATGTGGCTGACGATAATGATTGGTAATTGCAATTACGTTAAGTAATTACGCAAACAAGTATTCAATTATTACAAAGCACAAAGAATTTTATTTATTTTATCACTGTTATCACGCATTCATCATCTTTTGTTATCCTTGAAATTTTATTATTACACACAATTATGCTGCCGCAATAAAGTATTTTATTACCATATTGTCGATTTTCAAATTACATTTTCCACCATGTCTTTGAAACTACCATATTACATTATGTTCTTATAATATTATTACTGCGCGTAACAATCAACACAAAGGATAACCACACCTACACAAAAACAATATAACTGGAATTCAATGCACTTACAGCAGTCGCTTTTGTTTGACTTTACTTTTTTGGTTAGTAACAGCAGTAATCGCTTCGCACGTCCACACAATGTAAAGGACGATTCAGACACGTCGAGTAATTTAATAATTTATCATTGTTTTAATAAACTACTGGACTAAATTTTAGTGTCCGCACACGGTAATTTAGTAATTTACCATTGTTTTACTAAGCTACTCGGCTAAATTACTCGGCGTGTCTGTTCCAGCCTTTAGGGTCGCAAACACTAATGATTCAAAACGATCGAAACTCGTTACAACTACGTACATATATCAGAAGTTCATAAGGAAACATAAAGTTCGATTTGTTGCTTGTATAAATAATTGTTTCTCTATTAAATTTTATATTTAACTCTGTCTATATCCGTCGAAATTATTACGTTTCAGTTGACCCGCGTACTTTCGACAGACTCGAGCAATTCAAAAATTTACCGGGTGAGATAAAAATTGTGATTTAAAACGATTCTTAAATAGCATTACCAGGCGCCAATGCGTAGATGCTTATTTCCAATCGTGGGACTCGCCTGTCGTTTCTTACAGATGTTTACATTATGTGCTGTTCAAGGACTTCTCGGATTTCGTTCCCCTTTATCTAAAACATAACCCATGGTCCCTTCGTGATGTCGCGCAGTGCAGTTTACTTTGTTTCGTTACTGGCTACGGTACGCATGGTTACGCGGTGGTCGTGAAGTCGAAATTTCAAATTTTCACACTTGCACGGCGAACGTACCGAAAGCCTTTGCGCACAGATGTATCGCACGCATTTAATTTCTCACGCCAGTTGCATTATTTCTGCGGTTTCGTTACATTAATCGCGAAGAAATGTGGAAAGAGTGATAACGTTGAAATGTCGCGTGACGGTGAAACTAAGTAGGTAAGCTCGTATGTGAAGTCTGTAATTAGAATTGCGGTTGTATAATAAAAGGAATCGATTGTTTATTGACAGAACTGATTTGTATTATTATATTATGAAGATAAAGATACTGACGACCTTTCTGTTCATAATACTTGAAAAGTATTATGACTTGCAATTGGTTTTAATGTTCTCTTTTTACTTTTCTTCTGATGAAACAAATGATTTAATACGATATCAACTACTGTAGTTATTCCGTGTGCTATGAATTACTTAAATTTATTTATTATAGTGATAAGTACAGGAGAGTTAGACTTCTTTTTTTAATTATTCCTTTTTATGTTATATTCTGTAGCTGTAATGAACAATACAAAGTTCAATTAAAGCGTAGTTCAAGTAAATTAAAATAAAGGAATTATAATTCAAATATGCAAGAAGCAAAGAGAAGAATGTTAGATGAACAAAATAGTTCCAATACCTCCGATTGGAGTAGTTATTCTTTCAACTTAGAATATGAAAATTTAAACAATATTTATCCAGAAAGAATATACTTGGCTGCAACGGATAAGGAAATGCAAAGTTGCCTTAAAGAAGTTACCGCGATACAAGAGAGATGTGGATTCGAAATGCTAAAAAACATTCAAGTTCTTAATACAGATCGTAATGAAGTTGTTAAGCAACAGAAATGTACCCCTAATAAAATATCTACTCGTACGGTTCCTAATATTCTGAAAAATAATTTAAAATCCCACAGAGCTTCTCAAGTAGCTCCAACAGAAACAGACATAGTCCACAATCGCGCTGAAACAAGTATACAGTTCTTGATCGATTCCACTGTAGTGCCCGGTAGCTCTCTTCTTAAAAATGAATCTATCAAAAAACAAAGTAAACGTAACAGGCTGTCGCACAGGAGGAAACAAGAACATAATTATACTGGTATATGGCAAGATTTGCCTAATTGGAATATGTATTCTCTGATTAATGAGGAGAATGAAGCTTCAAATACCAGCTTATATACGTTACCTGATTTAGAATCTTCTAAACAAGGGAAGAAATTAAAGCGCCACGTTAAAAAACGAAATGAGAAACATAAAATGTCTGTTCTGAGAAGTGAACAGAACGAAGATTCGTTGCCTCCAATACCATGCGACTTATCCGTGGACTTTCCTTCTGAGTTTCACACTTTCCCATCGCCACAAGAGACTGAACCTAAAGACTCGCAAGATCCGATTGACTTTACAAGCAATGAGATATTTAGTAAATATAACTATGAATGCCAAGGTACGAGTAAGTTAGATTGCTTCGCAGAATGTATAATGGTGTCCGATGAAACACGTAGCGCTTTAAGTATAATTCATGAGAATGATGGTCATGGGAAGGGCTATGATATGAATGGTAATGAGATCGATGTACAGAAACCAGCACGTTGCTCTTCGATGCGTAACGAACAGAACGAAGAAGACTCTTTAACGAGCCATACTTTTATATCTTCAGAATATTGGAGCGAAGATGTACAATTTCCCTGTAATAAAAACCCAAACTGCTCATCTGATCTTTGCTGTGGGTACTGTCAGGAGGACTGTGTTTCGAACTGGATAACAACCAGTGGAGCGCAGAATATTAATTTTACAAAGAATAAAGTTTTAGCAGAAACCCTTAATGAGAATTTAATTAACGAGTGCAGTAACACGGACCATCAGATTCATTTCAGGCGGTCAGATTTACATGTTACGTGGAGTGATGAACACTCGACTGACGATATTTTGAAAGAAGAGAACGCCGACAATAATTCGATAACAATCGGCTCTGGAGTTTATCCGCAATGCGCGTTCGAAAATAATACTGAACTACCATTGTTTGATTTAACACCTACGTATAACGAAGACGGTGTCGGGAAAGATATATTCGAAGAGTCGACAAGCACGGTGGAAGGAAGAGAATACAATGGTAATGATATTTCATTACTTGAGTCCGATCCCGATTTGTTTTTATATATTTCTGAAGAGGAAATGGAAAGTGCTTGTATCATAGATACTTCGCAAGCTGAGACGAATAAACAATACAATACGAACAACGAGGAGTAAGTAACTCACGTACAATACGTTCATCCGCAGGAAGATGAATTTTTTCATTCTTCTTGCAAATTTTTGTAATGTTATCAAGGGCGTCCGTAGACTTTTTTCCAGGAGGCGGCAGCTTTGGGGTGACGGTAATGAAAAGTATAGTAATGAAAAAACGAGTAGCCCGCTTGCTTTTTTGAACTAATTTTGTAGTGTCAATTTAGTTAAAAATTTAAATCCGAGATTTAGGAATATCCATTTTTTTAGTATAAACTTAATGAAGATCAGAATTTAAAAATAAGCGATTTTTTTCTCAAAAACCAGGGGGGACAACTGCCCCTGTTGCATCCCCTCCGGACGCCCATGAACGTTATTATTGTATATACATTTAGCGTTGTTAAAATACTTATCTGGTTTTCTTCATTTGGCTTCTGTAACAGAAATGGTCAATTATTTTTAACTTCAGAACTGCATAGGTATAATTTTATAACAAAATGTGCACGCGAATCATTTGTGTTTGAACAATTCCTTTCGTGTTTACAAAACTATCAAAGGTCTAAAAATATTTTGTTTATGCCTCCAACTACTTTTTCTGTAAATATTCTCTTTGGTTCCGTTATATGCCGAGTTTCGATAAAATTGAGATGTGTTTATCTATCATAAGTAGCTTCTTTCTAAAACTGAAATATAATATATAGACTAGAAAACTTGCTTTAGAAGATACGAATATTCACTGTTTTTTAAATTTCATTGAAGAAGAAACTTCTGTATGCTCATTGAAACCGTCTTTTATTTATAAAATGTTATTCTTTATTATTAAACTTTAAGAAAAATTACAGTCGTACATTGTTCTATGAATTGCAATGAAAAGAAAACATTGTATAGACTCAAATGATACGTGTGTACAGTCCCAGAGTTAAATTAGGGGGATGAAATTGTATACAGTGGCATAATTATAGTGGTGCAAGGAATGTCTCCGGTAGAAATAAAATAAGTAACATTACTTAAGTCTGGACACAGATTTTATGAAAATATATGTGTAGATACTATTTCATTAGGTCAGTGCAAATATTCACCCGCTTACTGTTAAATGTATAGAAATATATTTTTCTATTAAAGGGCATAGATAGGCAAGGAAAATATTTCGATTAAAAAACAGGTAATCTATTTTATTTTACTTTCAATAAAGCGAACGAGATTTCGCACCGACCTATTATTACATTTCACAAATACATTTAATCTTTCCTTATATTATTACAAGAAGCACTTAAAATACACTAATAGTTACTCAGTAGCTCCATTATAGTTCTCGCAACAGGGCCTACCCAGTATTTTCCTTAATTATGCCATTGTACCACATATCCTAATTTTATTATCCCAGAAATATACAGGATAAACCACATAACTTGATTATCTCTATTATTCTGGATGCCAGCTAACTTCGCCTCTGTGTCTGCTAAACAGCTAAAGCATAAAACAGAAAAATTATAGCGCTCCGTTTAACAAATTCTAAGTAACCGTGAGAACTTCGAAAAACTATACTATAAACGATATTTAGCTCCTTAGAAACAGAAAATGTCCAACATAAAAATGCTTGGATTGGTCCACTAGCACTGAAGATGAGATGGTCAGGCTTTGTGATTCAGCCTGTATTTTGATATTCTAAACGCGACGCAGCGAGCAGAATTTTCGTAATGCGAAACTGTTTCCTTACACATTTTTTTGTTGTGCCTTGTAAAGCATGAAAGCCGCTTATAGATTTCAGTGCTTATTGTGTCCCCTAACATTCTCGAGTGCGCGCACGATGGCGATGCATCAGGCTGGAGCACACGGAGGTAATGTTAGATCTTATTCGTAGTAAATCCGTGGCGTTCGTTACCGAATTTCTTTTCAGGTATGTACGTAATACTTTGCGAAAGCTGCGGTAGGCTTTTCAATCGAAAATATCATTTCAATAGGCATTTTATTCATTGCGGTCGCTTGAAAGAACCTTACAAATGCGATATGTGCATGAGAACGTATAGGTAAAAAGAAGGAGAGACGACCGTCTTAAAGAATCTAGATCTTTTCAGGCGAGAAGTGTGTGTGGTGATACTGATAGGAATTTCTTTTCAGACACAAGTCATCCTTAGTTCAGCATTTAAAAATATCGCATCACGTTCATTATACTCGCAATCGCTCGACAACATTCGTTTGCAGCGTATGTAAAAAGATATACAGTAAATTCGGTGCCTTTGAGAATCACGTGAAACGTCATAAAAACGAGTGGTAAGTTGAGCGCTGGCGATCAGAAAAGGGGAAGAGAATATCGACGTTTGCAATACGTACTTTTCTATGATTTTTAGATATTTGGCGCGGAGTAGACGTAGTAATACTCCATTATCACAGTTAAACTTTTGGCATATGATAACGCTTATGTGAAAGCGTTTATTATAATTTTCGATTTACGTTTCTGCGGTTATTTTACGATATTACTAGTTTGGACGCGGCGTTTTTATACTATTATATTAATATTACTCCAAGTCGCTTCAGTGGTGCTTAAGTTTTGTATAAGTTTTAACAAAGAGCAACATGAATTATTTATGTATTTAGAAGTGTAGTGATTTATAGAACGTGACGATTGTTCCGAAAAATGGATTTAACTTTTGACGTTTATTTACTTTTATATATTTTATTTTTCAAGATATCTTGTTTTGTTATTAAGGCATAATATGTTCCTAAATAATTTTTAATGATTTTGACAAGTGAACGTTATTATAAAATGCAAATTATTTTATACGTAATTGATACGTAGAATATTAAAAGTGGCCTGAAGTATGGGCACAATTTTTATATCAAAAATATACTTTTATAATAAAAAGTATGGTTATTTTGTTTAAACAAATCATCGCCACCGAAAGTTGCAAGGTGTTTTGAATATTTAACTTTTTAACATCCGCGCGTTTCAGTTACGTATTCAAAGTTGCAGTGTTCAGAACGTAG
Organism: Andrena cerasifolii; assembly: GCF_050908995.1. NCBI lineage: Eukaryota > Metazoa > Arthropoda > Insecta > Hymenoptera > Andrenidae > Andrena > Andrena cerasifolii. The sequence goes on along the minus strand of NC_135124.1, from coordinate 7,245,623 downwards.
AGGGTAATGCTGGTAAATCAGAGGTGCATTTATAATTTATATTTGATACAGATTTAAAAATATTTTTTATGCTAATATCTAGATAAAACAAATGTAAAACATGTAATAATTTAATCTACGCTTGCGTATCGTAAGAAATACAGTATTACAATTGAGTAGAAAAACTCGCAAAGTGAACAAATGCATAAATAAAGAATAAGTATTATATTCGTTTAAACAAATACTTGTATTTCGCTGATATTTTAATAAACATGTTTTTCTTGTAACGAGTTTCGTTTTCGTTTAAAAACCGACAGAATTTTCTAGTAACCCTGACAAATGGCGTATAATATTTCATAATATTTTACACACTATACAAGCTTGTAAAATTATTTTACTTGCAGCTATTAATAGAGAGAATTCGACAAATCTGAATTCTGCACATTTCAGTAGAGTTCCAACACTACACAAACAGCATGCGCGTATGTAATATAGATCATAGTACAACTTACATATCTTCTCGTGCTAGCTCATTGTTGACGGTTGAACTCCACTTTCGGCAGTACAATATTATATATCTGCTTTTACTTACTTTTTAAAAGCGGCAATGTTCTACGGTCAAAAATGATAACTCGTTAAATAATTTAGTATTGGATTCCTTTTACCCTAGCTCGATAAGGAGCAAAATTTCAACTTGTTATCGATTGTGATTTTAAGAATAATTTTAGTTTTTTCAAGTCCAGATGTATTAATATAGCGAGCAGTTTCGTGCTACATTAGTTAGTATTAAATATTTTTTGTCCCTGAAATCTGGTTTAATTTTCTTACACCTTCTAATGATAACCAGGCCGGAATGTACCCAGGGTGAGTCAATCTGCAACCTTAAATTACTTGTAAAATTAAATTGCAGCGTTCAATAATCTTTCCAATTGCGGGGCACACAAACCAATAATAATTAGGTACATTGCACGCCCCCATTGATACCATGCAACTTTTGTTTGAAACACGTTTTCATTCATTGTTACTTATTCACGGGGAGAGTGAACAGCTACACCTTTGCCAGTCTTTAGTAGATGATCTCCAAATCATTAGAGAAATTGCTGATACTATCGGTAGATTTTAAAGCAAAGCAGCTATTGCTACGATATTCGTCCTCAGAAACTCGATTTTCATTTCGGAAATTTTTTCGAACCCATCATACGATGGGAAAGTGTGTGATATTATTTTTGTGACGAAAGTAAGGGAATTGTCGTCCTTTGTAAATAAGCGAAAGTGATTTTCTAACAAGACGTATGCAATTTAAAAAACTAAATAGTGACACAATAATGAAATTAGACATTCAATAGATCTCATTTTATTTTTGCAGCCACAGCTGTTTCTAAATCTACTGCCTCCACTTATACATACTAATTTTTTTATTCCACGTTCTCCACCGTCTTCTGTTTTCAAGATTCAAAATCGTTCCTGTATTTTACAATACGTATAAGATATGATCGCAATTAGCTATAGATGAATCATAACGACGAAGATTTTCGGGAAACAGTAGACACTATCCCCACGAACCAAGCAACTAGAATAAAAATCAAAAACAGCCCCGACTGTCTCACGATTCCAGTCACGGTGTCGTTTCGCAAAATAATCGTCGATCCGTCGCTATTTGCACGTCGGCTTTCCTTCGTAAATCGTGAGAGGGTTCTGTTTCGTATACCTTAGAATTTACCGACGACCATGCGACGACGGTACCGATAGATAAAATACAATCCCGTCGTTTCCAATGACGCACGATGAAAGGACTGGATTGAAAAAAATTCCGTGAGCTTGCGGATTAATCCTTCAGCTATAGAAGACACGACTCATTGTTCTCTTCACGCCGGAGAAGATTCGCGTATTCCGAGGAACTCATATTACCGAGCCAAGAAAATTCAAAGCGGCGCAACAAATCAAGTGAGAAAAACGAGAGATACCGCAGCACGTATGGAGATCGTGGTCGAGGTGTTCAGTTCACCAATCCACCCCTTCTCCTATACTTAATTTTTTCCGCCAATATGCTCGTTCGCGTGCTACCCCCCGACGCTAGAAACGGTATGCAGAGATATCCACACCTTGTATGCTTTCCATCGATATTAAACCGATCACCATTGCTGCGGCGAGCAGCTACGGGGGTAGCAACGTGGACGCTGGTGCGCACCATGGTTTGGCGAAAAGGGATGGCAATGGTGGCGCCGCGGCCGGTCAAAAAACGAACGAAAGCTTGCGCCGGAACCGCGCAGATCGTCGTCAGTAGTTGCCCAGACGCTGTCACGGGCGTAGCTGGATGCTGGGTGGTCTCTCTCTCTCGTTCGCGCGCGTGCCGCAGGGAGGTGCTTCCTTTTCTTCTTCCTCTTTCTCTTAACCTCGTCCTGCGTCGCCTACGAGCGCCGTGGACGTCGCGATCCTTGAGCGCTGCGGGCATCCTGCGGCTCGGTCATCGTCTCAACGCCAGCGAGAAGAAGAAAAGGTGCCGGAGAAAAGGGAGGCCGACGAGAAGGTTTTCCTGCCGGTCAGGGGGGGTGAGAGAGAGAGAGAGAGAAAGAGAGGGGCAGAGGAGGGTGGGATTGACAAGGAAAGATAGTCCAGAAAGGGGGTTGGGGAAGAGGCCGGTAGACCGAAGATAAATGATGAGAGAGAAATAGAGGAGTAACGAGGAGTACGGAAACAAAGATAGACAGGGGGTGAGGGAAGGAAAGAGAGAGATAAAGAGAGGGAGAAAAAGAGAGAGAGAGAGACGGAAAGATTGAAAGAAAAGTTGGTCGGGCGGGGTGGAGATGTGTTGAGAGAAGTGTATTCTGTGTATATATATGGTGCAGTGCGGTGCTGTGCTCGAGAGAGAGAATGGCGTGGTCGGATTTCGCGTGCACCTCGCCGTGACGTGGAAAGGTAAGGAGGTTGAAATTTTCCTTACGAACGCCTGCCGCAGCAGACGCTGTTAAAGGCGCGGATATCACGGTCTTCCGTCTGCCACGGAACAGCCGTGGATCCAATTCCTTACTCGATTGGCGGTGCCCGCCGACAACGCCGATAATTGGCTTCGATTCGAGGGATGATCCGTCTGTCGGTCGGTCAGTCGCCGGTGCCGCGTGCGCCTCCGCTCCGTCGCCCGTCTGGCTTTATCTCCTCCGCGACTACTGTGCAGCTCGTTGGCATGCCTGGCGAGGGACGGGGCGCGAGTACTCTGGCCTAACCACTTCATTCCCTTTCGCGTAAACGCGTTAAGCGCGCCCCGTGAGTCATCGGTCATCCACCATAGCCGCCGGAAAACTTTCTCTAACAGGATCAGCGCGTACAGATGGATTACTGGCAGGAGGGTGAATTTCTAGAGAGTTTTACGCAATCACGGATGCGTCTAAGATCGGTGAGGCTTCATCCTGCTTTTAATGGAAACGCGTCGGTGCTGTATGACGCGACGATGGCCCACGGTATTAAGTATTATACTTGCGTTAAGTAGGCTGGAGTAGCGAGGCGTATCAAGGAGGAAAGACGAGACAGTGAAGAGTTTAGCAGAATTTCTGATGTTAGCAACGCTTTCACTTGGTTTCGCCGGAAATTCGATAAACGCCGCGCGATTCTACGGTAATCAGCCATACTTACTGAGAAATGTTCGTTAATTGGAGCAGCGTTTCAATGTCTATTAGGGTAAGGGGTGAAACTGCGTTAAATGCAACTTTTTATAATAGTAACTTTTTGGTCAATGGAAATGCTAATGTTGCACGGTTCACCACTGACCCATGATATTTTACGAAAAGCTTTCATTTGGAGAAACAGCGTGCTCAAAGCTCACATTCGATTCTAAATTTGAGCGGTCATTTAATGAGCAAGTAACGAGTAACGAGAAATTTATAATTTACACAAATCTTCTCCGCTGCAAAGTCCAGGTCGAATTTTTTCCACTCCAATTCAAATTGAGTTTCCGTGTTAGCTGGAGTGAGCAGGGTGAAGACAGAAACTTGCTCCGATGACCCACGTGCAGTGTAATCCGATCCCATGAGTCATCTCGCGAAGTACTCCGCGATATTAAATCCATCGCAATGTTCATGTTACTCACAGACTCAGAAAATGCAGAAACCACATAGGTGTAGTTGAAAGGAAAACATGTGTTTTAACTTTGCGTTTTAAATTTCAAAGGCTTTGCAATAGGCCGCGATGAAGCACTGTAATGTAATCCATGTAATACTTTCTGATAGTCTGTTTTCTTTTTTTTTTCTATTACACAAACTAAATATTTAGCTACTGTTGTGTTAGGTCAATTATTAACTTTAGGTATAGATTGATACTTAACTGGATGTAGAGATTCTAAAAGCTAAATGTAGAGCAAACAACGAGTGAAAAGTATTGACATACGTCGTCGGAGCTTTATTTTCTGAATGATAATAAATTAAGAAAAGTGATCGATGCAGCATATATTTGCAGCACATCTATCATTTCAGCAGAAATTCAATTATCCCGTTATTTTATATATACCGAATAACAGATGATATTCTTGTTATAAAATATCTAATAATTTCCTATGTCGACAGCAACAGGGAGAATGTATTATTAGTAACAATTAAATTAGGTTGGACCAAACATGTTGCAGTTCGAACAACATAACTTGGTGGTACATTATTATTTAACCATTAGTCATCCATAATCTAACTACCGAATTAATCTTCTTTGAATCATTCCAGTTTCACTGAAGATTCGTTCAAAATTGGAATAATGTTTCCAATTACTGAAAAGATGATGCTGTGGTTGAAGGTTGTAGTGTAACGCAAGCTCCCCTGCTTATTTTAAAACGAAACTTGCGTTACCGGTCGATCTGCTTTTGATACTCAAGGAAGTATCTAGAAATAGGTAACCAAAGCCTCGTCAGCATACGCTGATACAGAACTCTCGTAAGCATACCGAAATCCCTTGAATGAAATAGTAGACAAAGAAGCTGAACATTAATGCGATTGCACAAATCACAGCATCCACTCACAAATACCCTTGGTATCAGAAATCCTATCGGGCATTCAGCAAATGACTCGCGTATTTCAGATGGGATAGAGCATTATGGCGCTAGGATCTTGCGCGGTCGTCAGCATTTTTCCAACGGTAATCATTAAAATGTTTCTACCATGAATCCAGTTAATTCCATCAGACACGTCAACACGATAATGCCCGGACGTGTTCACGTGCGTTCTGAACTACACCCTGGTTGCACCCTAACTGTGTTATCACCGTACGTTAGCTAGCCATTTGTGACGTTGATAAGCACGTGTCAAGCATACGTTGTGGCACCGAAACACGAACCCTGATAGCCAGGTCCCCGCGATCACTTCAAAGCGCCTCATCGTTGGTTCTTTTAATTACCCTGTACGAAATCGCGTGGCCCTTTCTTAGGGGAACCGAATTCCACCTACAACCAGATTGTTCTGTAGAAATATTGTTTCTAAACCGAAGGTTTGATCGGATAGAAGAGCTGGAAGTGTGCTTATTCTTCTTATGGCGGAGCTTTTTCTTGCTATTACAGGAGTATACGACAGACATTCAACTCCACGTGGAAAGTATTGCGATGAAATTTGAGGAGCTCCATTTTTATTGAATTTTTTAGCTCAATGTTTCCCTGTTACATCATTAGACTTACTGGCACTGGGAATGATACTCATTTTTCTAGTTTGTAGAACATAGCTATAGCTACCGCTGCTATTATTCCTCAAAGCTTATACATCTTGTATGAAGGGTGTTCCATCCAGATTGTTACAAGGAGTTTCTTTTCAGTACATGTAATATCGTACTTGTTTTAATTGTTTTTTTAAAACTTCATCGTGTTGTCACGTGTAGAAGGAAAATATAAATGCTTCCTTAAACTGTGAACACGAGGGAAGTTTAACAATTTTAAATGCAGTTGTTGGTGCACTTTTATACTGTTTAATGCTATTTTTATTTCTGCAATTATAGCCGAAAGAAAATTAACCGGCTATGCAATTGGGAGGCTATGCCCTTCATATCGATTAGCTACTTAGCAACTTTATTTTGCATCTACGACCTATCACTGTCTTTGAAACAGAGGGACAATTTAGTAAAAGTGAGCTCAGCATGGTTTAATGTTCGTCTTGAACAACGATTTGCAATTGCTTTAATTACAGAACCAGGGAAACAAACGAAGGATCATAATATAAGAATAAGACACGGCGCAAGTAGAAGTACCCCGTCAATAATCAGACGCAGACTGCACTCAATTGATGTAGTGCATACATACCAGTGTGTAACTTTTTATCCGCGTAGTCTTTAAGTATTATTCAGGTTAATAAAAACTTCACAAATATGTGAACAGCTACTAATAATTATGAATTAAAACTGCAAACAAGAAAACATTACACTAGCACTGTACAAATATTTTATTATTCTTCGTTTTTGGTTAAGTTGAAGATCTATCGTGAATTATTGAGTCCAAGTAAGATTATTTATGAGGCATTATCTTACGTGAAAAATATACTTCCTTCTCGTTAGTTGTATATTTTCCTTCTCATTTTTATTTCAATTTATCCGATTCTATAAAGCGTTCCTTCATTAGATGCTAATTTTTTACGCAGACTGTTCTTCGTTTTGAATACGTTGGAGATTCGCGTAGTAGCCCAAACGTAGTTCGAGGCTTCAACTTTTGCCACTTGTCCCGGGCTTGAAAAGATCGATAAGGCCGAGTACGTAAACCACTCCGATAAATTATCGAGGAAGCGCGGGCATGTCACGACAGATGATGAAAGATCTGGAAGATCGTCTCAAAATTAGCTCATAGATCACTCTTCCATCATGTGCCACTCTAGGCACGCTTGAATAGTAGCCTAACCTGACGTTTCGCTCTTCAATGAAATCCCGTTCTATGGATCAGGATCGGGGAACGTATTGGAAGCATCCGCGGCAAAAGTTTCGATAAAATTTTTACAGAAAGGAGCGCGAGTACAGGTTACTTTGCCGAAAGGAAGTTTTCCCTTGAAGGACTAACAAAGAAATCCGCTTAGCCCAGTCTCCTAATGCTCCTATTGGAAAATAGTGGGCCTTATATAATCTCGGCGAACTGAATCTTCATGAATCCCCTTTGTAGGGGAGACCGGGGCTAAAAGTTCCGGGGGTAAGTTGTTCCGACGGCTCTATCTTCAAAATAAAAAGAGCGTTGTACTTTAAATTATTTTTTCCGTGTGAGTTGATCACGCCACTCTGTCGCCCACTTTAATAGCGTCCGCGACAGCGAATTATGTGGTTGTAAGCAAGGACCTATTAGTCGCGTACCAGATAAGTAAAAAATTTTCTATCGTTACTTTTTGGTCTATTTCAATTATTTAACGTCGATATTATAGATTGAATCGTTCTTATGGATCAAATGACATTTAAGAACATGGTGTAATAGTGTTTATCGTTTGAATACATGTATAAGCAGAATAGTCTTTGAAATTGCTACATGTGTCGGTAGGGGCTAGTTGTTACCGTGACTCGGGGCACGTTGTTACCGTAAAAACTTGCCCCGCCGCAAATAGGTCTGTGAAGATAGCACCCCCAAATTCGATTTTTTAAAAAAACTCAACTGCATTCGTTTGTTCATCGTATGCCCATGTTTGCTCATAAAAAAATTTCGTTTGCCCACCCTTCAAAAAAAAATTATGGCAAAAAAAAATTTGCATCAGCACCCCCATGAAAACATTTTAATGATTTGTCGGTGGGAAATGATTGTCCTTCGTTTGCCCACGTTTGCCCATAAAAAATTTTTTTTTGCCCACCCTTCAAAAAAAGTTATGAACAAAATAAAAAATTTGTCTTCATCACCCACGATGAATGCATTTCAATTTTTTAAAAGAAGGATACGATTATACCCGACCTGGCCACGTTTGCCCACTCTCAGATTTCATTTGCCCACCCTCCAGAATTTAAATAAAAAATAAAAACCTCGATAAGAAGGGTGCAGGTGAAGCGATCGCGTTAAAGTTCGATTTTTCTAGAAAATATTATCAAAATCGGTCTTTCAACGATGCAGTTCGTTAGTTTAGATGTAAAAGAGATTTGCCCATGCATTAATTTCGTATGCCCACCCTCCAGAATCGAATTATTAATAAAGATAGCCAAGAAGTGCGGTACCCGTTGAAGCGATCGCGTTAAAGTTCGATTTTTCTAGAAAATATTATCAAAATCGTTCTTTCAACGATGCAGTCCGTTAGTTTAGATGTAGAAGAGATTTACCTATGCATTAATTTCGTATGCCCACCCTCCAGAATCGAATTATTAATAAAGATAGCCAAGAAGTGCGTCGTTGGAAAGAATTCGAGAGTATCGCAGACATCTGTTTACGTTTCGGCAGTGGCACTCGGCGCTGCTACCCTTTAGGGTATCAACACTGCGTGTCGTCATCGAACGTGCCGAAACGTAAACAGATGTCTGCGATACCCTCGAATTCCTTCCAACGACGCACGAAAGTCAGTCGGTCTACAGAGTTCGGACGCAACTCTTGCAAGACCGTGCATTCATTTACGGTTTGTGAAGTAACTGTGAGATTATATTATTTTCCGTTGTGCGATATCATTGCGGTAATTAGTGAAAAATGACTGGAAAACCACTCTGGTGTTACTCTGCACATGCTGCAGATGTGTGAAAAGTGTGAAGTATTCGATGAGCGATACAAATTGAAGTGTCGTTCGAATAAAGTGAGAAAGAAGTGTGTGCAACATTTTTTGGATCACATGTCACCAAACACCTTTCACCTTTACGGTAAGAACAATCGATTTTGATAATTCATTCGAAAAAAAAAAACGAACGGAAAGTTATTCGGTTCAACGGGTACCGCACTTCTTGGCTATCTTTATTAATAATTCGATTCTGGAGGGTGGGCATACGAAATTAAGGGATGGGCAAATCTCTTCTACATCTAAACTAACGAACTGCACCGTTGAAAGAACGATTTTGATAATATTTTCGAGAATAATCGAACTTTAACGCGATCGCTTCATCTATACCCATTTTTTCGCGGTTTTTATTTTTTATTTAAATTCTGGAGGGTGGGCAAATGAAATCTGAGAGTGGGCAAACGTGGCCAGGTCGGGTACATTCGTATCCTTCTATTAAAAAATTGAAATGCATTCATGATGGGTGATGAAGACAAATTTTTTATTTTGTTCATAACTTTTTTTTGGAGGGTGGGCAAAAAAAAAATTTTTATGGGCAAACGTGGGCAAACGAAGGACAATCATTTCCCACCGACAAATCATTAAAATGTTTTCATGGGGGTGCTGATGAAAATTTTTTTTTGCCATAATTTTTTTTTGAAGGGTGGGCAAACGAAAATTTTTTATGGGCAAACGTGGGCAAACGATGGACAAACGAATGCCGTTGAGTTTTTCCAAAAATTCGAATTTGGGGGTGCTGTCGTCACAGACCTACCGCAAATGTATAAATTGTTTCCGCTGTGCTTTAAGATGCGAACATATGAATGAAAGGCGGAAAGGGACACGACTTCGATCGCAGTTATGCGTAAAGATAAATAAAAACTGTCGCTTTTGGTTTTCTTTTAAAGATATTACATTTTTGTTGGTCCGAACCTTCATAAATAACCATTATTAATAAAATTCTGCTTTATTTCATTAGAAAATGAAATATTTCATTAAAAGGCAACTCTTATATCATAGTAACAACTTACCCCAATGCGATAACAACTTGCCCCATATAGGGGTAAGAAGTTCCGTTTCGATTAGCCACAAATAAATTATTTTCTATGGGAAACCTATTACAATATATTAAACACAAGCGTAAAATCAGAAGATATAATAAATTTAACAAGAAATTAGTCAATAGTGAAGAGAATAACTACATTATTTTCCAGTCATTTTTTATGTTTTATCGAAATCGGAACTTTTAGCCCCGGCCTCCCCTACTTGAAATCCTTCCCGCGGACAGTTGCGTTATTATTTTCTACCACGATACACGTAAATATCGTGTACAAGCTCTGAAAGCTTCGGACAGAGCTTTCCCATCGAGGCAACAATTCTTCTGCAAACTTCGTTGCACAAGTATATTACCCAGAAAATATTTTAAAGATCAACCACTCTCGCGGAGTGAGCGACGCAATTTAAACCGGGACAGTATTAGATCAACTTTGTTCAACCGCCCGCAAATACCGTAATCTTATACGATTTCCTTCCGCGACACTTGCGAAGTTGAAATTAATTTTTAAATCCTTCTCGTCGGGCGTCTAACACGTTGCTGGCCCTACGGGGGAAAAAACTTGAGTGCTTTAGAAAATAATCGAGGCCTGCTCCCGTGGAGATTATTGAATGTTGTAAAACTTTACCTTCGTTATCGAACTTTCTTTAACAGTTTCGAGTTCGTAGCGCTCGCTGGGCAGTGACCGTTTTATGTCCATTCTAAAATATCGTTCATTAGTAAGAGTCCCTTCGGATATTTCTTCTCTTCTACGACATGTTTCATTTATGTTTCTTTCGACTCAATTTTGAATTTCGAAAGTTGGAAATTCATAAAAAAAACTTTAAATTTGCAATTCATAATGAAGAAACCATGGCGTTATTATCATTTAAAAGTGGATTTAGAAAGCTATACGAGATTTGTTTATTATCTTCCTTTTTTTTTTGAAAAATATGTATTTGTGTAGAGCATTATCTTTAATAACTTTTCTATATTACATTGTTCTTTAATGTCTGGATAGATTTAGTTTTTTTATTAATTGTGAAAATTCCTCGTTATTTTTAATAATAAATGTGGACGACATTTGAAGAGAACTCCATGTAGAATTGATAAATTATTCAGTGCGCGTATTGGATTGAGACATATATTTCCAAATTTATAATTTTCGAAATATAAACACGCGTTTATATTTATACAATATTCGAACGAGATGGACAGATGCAATATTGCGCTTTATCGATTATCGAACTGCAAAATACTGGCTGAATCTTATCGTGGGGCCATTAATAAATTGCAACAGCAGAGCATCGAGGTTGATATTACATTTGATACGTTATCAGTGGTAGCATTGTTGCTCCTACAATTCACTGCATACTATCGACAGCAAGGTTTCCACAATTCGCGTAAATTTTTGTGACTTGCATTTATGCACAATGTGATGCGCCAGGGAAACTTAGAACAATATTTATTGACAATGTAATCGATGATTTTGATAGAAAGATTTGCTACCAGGTCACAGTAATTGAAACCTCCTCCAAAAAGCTATTATCAGTCTAAAATTAGTAGCGTCATGGCATGTTACTTTTTCATTTGTTATCAGACATTTGAGAAAGACGCAGACATGCGCCAAATGAAATTAATGTTTTTGTAGTATCAAAATTATTATAGTTGCAGTGTTTACGGTATTATAATGAGCGTTGAAGCAAAGTTATAAAATGATTTCGGAGGACGTTGTGTTTTGGAGCTCCCCGAAACACTATTCGAAAGCAGAAGCTCGTATAAAGTTCTCGTCCTCACAGTTTCGCCGAAAGAACCATTTTAAGTACTTCGAATTATTGCCGTTTAAAGTATTGCAAACAAAGTTGCGGCATTCAAAACTTTCGTACTGCGAATGCAACCCCATTCTAGTACCAGTGGCAGTAACCTTCTCAATTTCGATGCGAAAAAATCTTCCTTTGATTCCAAGTATGTGGTATAATTTAGTCACTTGCTATATAAATGATTCTGAGTAATTATTATTATTAATAAACTAATATTCTCTGTACCATAAAACATATTTCAACATTGTTTCTATAATACTGATTTTCTATATTACCAAGCCTTATTTTACGTACCTACATTTATTAATAAAGACTCGATATTATTTCTTCGCTATCGAAATTTAGAAAGAACTTTAGTGCCACGAGAATTTAAAAAATTAGGCAAAAACAAGCAGACTTAGTAGGCGCTATGTAGTGAATATCGACTGTATGTACATGACGAACATTTTCCAGTGATCCGTGGAGATCAAACGTATGACCAAAATGGCAGAATTTATAAATGGGACGACCGTGTGTCGGTGGAATTCGACGACGTGCATGAATGCCCTCGAAGTCCGCTCTTGAATCGTACTTGCACGGCTCCTTCAAATGAATGTAATTTTCGACTTGGCACCGTGCCTCGTTTGTATGCAGTCGTAACTGTAGGGACGAGAAGGAATAGGTGGACGTGTAGTCGTCACATCGTTTCCTAGGAGTGTCGAATTTTTACATGCCCACGCTGTCGACGAATGCGTTTGTGGATGAGAGTATTTTCAGGAGCGAATGCAGAAACTGCCCCACTTTTCTATAAATCCGATTAATCGGCCGATAAAAATGTATCGATCTTTTCTAACAGCTTTCAGTAGTTACTTTAAACATTAAATAATAAAATGGGCTTCGAATCCTGTTATTTACACGAGAATTTGAGATTTTTAGTACATCAAGAAAGAGAAACAATTTTGAAGAGTTAACTATCGTTTATGGAACAAGAAACATCGAAATTTATTTCATAGTTCAATCACTGTATATTTAAAATTCACGATAATTCTCATAAAGCAAACGAACTATTTACTGTCACACTCGTAACATTGCGTTACGAAATAACTATACATTTCTAATTAAATTTATATGCGACGACATTCCATAAGTAGCTTATCTGTTCCTCGAGCATAGTTGTGCAACGTAATTTCTCTCTGCTTTTAATCTCACGCAGTGGAGGTGGATCCATCAGCGGGAATTTATTTCAGGGAAAGGGGCTTGTTCAAAGTTTTTTACACTCGCCCGAAGCTGGGAATAGCCGTTGCGCCTACATAAAAATAGAACGCGAGTTGATGGTAGAAATGTCCAAAGAAAGAGGTTTTTTTGAAATAATACACGCCGCTGTATTCGTGTGACGGTTCTCTTGAACGTCACGAGTAAACGAACTCGGGGGTGAAGTGTCGTGTGCTTAAAAGCGGAACGGCAAATGGCTATCAACTGATCTGTCTGCCAGCTATTTTCTATCTGAATGAAGCCATTTCTCCCCGGCACAATTCGCACGCCATTTCGAGCTTATTCTTGGCCATTCCTTCCACCCTAATGTCGGTTTTTCGAGTCGTCAGGTGTATCCGTCGTGTCGCCCAGACGATTTGTCGTCCCATCGTTTCACAATCAAGACGTAGCCAGGTCGATCAACAATACGCTTGATTAATGAACTTCTCGCGCTAAATCCAGAGTAATCGTTGCTTTTAGCGTTTCGCTATCATAGATGTATAGGTACTAAAGTGCAATGCAGTCTTGTTTCATCCTCTCAATTTATTTTTATTCGTACATTTCTTCCTTTTCATAGATATGAAAATATGTACAGGCTGTTTCACTGACTATCGTTTCAAGGAACCTTTGTTTTTAGCGCAAGAATAAATTAACACATGTATGTATTAATTATCTAATATTATGGTACGAATGGGACTTTTTAATTACTTGAACAATTTCATGTTTGGTAGATAGCCGACCACTTTTTAAAGTTCTCATTAAGACTTTTACCGAATACGGGTTCCGAAATAATACAAGGGGTCTGACGTGTGTCTAAATATTGGCAGACCACTATCACTCCAGTATCATCCATGTCTCGTTGAATGTTGGCAGCCTTTTGTCCTGTCGTGTAAGAAGAGTGTTATCGCGGTTGAAAGCTTGCCAAAGACAAGGTTGATTCGATCTAGTAACAACGGCGGGACGAAAGTTAATATACCACATTACGGAAAATATTCTGGGGGAAATAATGGATTTCCATTACGTAATGCAACTCTATCGCTGCTATGTACCTACTAACATTTCACATTTCGATTTCTTTAAGCTCAGACGCGTAGAACAGGCTTCAGAATTATTAATTACTCCACACGAAACTCCCAAGGGAATGTCTCCTTCATCTTGTCATATTCTTCTTTCTGTCCGAAGCAAAACGAAAGTTAGCAAAGTACATTATATCACTCGCTAAGAAAAGAACACCTGAATATCTCTGTTCAAAGACACTAAAAAATGTTTAGAACATGTCGGCCGTGCACATAAAAAATATATTAATGCTTCTGATGACACTGAAGATAGAAAATGAGAGAAAGAAATTAAATCATCACGTTTATTCTCCTAAACTGTATTCTGCCAATTTCCCTACATCTGTAAGTTCAAAAGCGATCTCAAAACAGGAAGACTGCCCAGCCAAAAAGGTATTCAGGCGTTCCATCTCTGGCTACCTCCTTCCTTAAAAGAACGCGTATAAATTCTAGGAACAATCGTGACGAAATATAACTCATGTGACATTTACATAAATTTGAATACAAAAAACTCCAATAGCAAGCTGTTTTCACCTGCTATCAGCTGTTTTCTCTATTTGGTTACGTCGAGGTGCAGGGAGCAGTGGTTAAGAGAAAGAAGCATAGCTGGATGTTTCGGTGGGTTGCGCGGAATTGTCCTCGCGAGACCGTGTCCCGAATAAAATTTATTCCCAGACAAATTGAATGTTTGTCATGGTGTAATCGACTGTAAAAATCCTTGTTCTGGCCGGCCTGTGGAAAAATCATTGCCAAATTGTCCGCGATTCGTGCGTTGTCCGACCGTGATTCCCTGCCAGGCGCTTCCCTGCTCCCACATTGGAGATATCATTACATATGTGCTGGCCCTTTCAATCTCAACACGTTGTTCCAACACGGGCTACGTGCTCGCAATTCTGCAACTGAATCGGCTGCTTGCACTCTGTAACAGAGTCCCTCGAAACGTGATGCGTATTTCAAATCCTTTTCTTCATCTGTTACTTAATAATCTGCATGCATTTTGTACTCCGCTCCCCCACGCCTTTCGTTCAATTTTATTCGCGTAAGTCCCATTGCAATGCGGAGTATTTACGGGTAACAAAAAAAAAAAAAGGGCGAAGTAGCAATGGCCCTCGAAGGCAAACAAGCGGTGGAGGACTTCATTCATAACAGTAGCGGGAGCACAGAGGTTCTCGCGTGCCATATTTTGAATATCAAGTGTTATGCTCGTCTCGTACAACACGCCGCGGCTGTGTATATGGCGGTTGATTATAAACTTTGGTGGCAAAATCGTGGCAGAATTTCTCTTCACCTATCTCGCCGGCATAGCCAGGAGAAGCGTACGCGCATACACTGCATTGTGTATGTACTTACTTCGACAGTGTTCTTGTTTCATCAGTGCGGTATTTGTTTCTTTCGGAGACTCTTGCAATTTCAGTTGAGTTCTGTTGAAAATACTCAGGCAAATTATTGGGAAGCAGTACTGCAGAATAATCTTTATAAACGTGAGCAGTTCCTGAACTCCGTTCTGTGCCTCTTGATTGCTTTGAACAAGGTTTGTGACGTAATTAGGGAATTCAATTCCGGGATCTTTTTTTTGGATTCTGAAACTCCTGGGATTTGATATATCAAGTTATAACTTATCCCGAGAATTTCGAGAATTTTTAAGAACTTAAATTACTTTACGAACAACTGAAAAATATTAAAATGGAATCGAAGAAACAGCCGGGATTCGGGGATCCTGGGATTGAATTCCTTGGGTGTAATGTATGAACGACATTAAATATGTAAAATATATTTACGTTAAACGTCTGGATGCCTGAGTTTTTATTGTTACGAAGAAAAAATAGAGTGTAACGCACCTTATAAAATATTTGTGTAGCATCGTCAAGTTTATTACTGGAAAATGTGGGACACAGGCTCGAGGAAAGAAGCATCGAAGCGTGCCGTGCTATAGAAACAACTTTACTCCCGAGTTTTCTTAGCCGCGCGTCTAACTATAGTCATGTATGAGTCCACGTGTGGTTTTAGGAAAACGCGTTTACGTGTGTTTGGAGAAAATGGCAATTGGGTGTGAACCGTGTGATTTTGAAGCAACAAATTAATTCAGAAGCCATGGTCGTGTGTCTGAAAAACAGAAGGATGATAAATTTCATTCTGCATTCTTTCTCCGTTGCTGTATTGTTACTTTATAGTCAGCACAAGCTTAGTGGCATATTTAAATATTTCCCCACAGCTCCACTGTTTCTTTGAATTCCCAAGTTCGTACGTGAATTCTTATTCAATAAACAATTCTGTTCTCGATTTGATCAAACGGTATTTTTTGCTGCATGTGTAATGAAACTCGTGGGAGATGATACTTGCTCCTTCTTCCTATTCAATTATAAGGTATGATACGTCGAAGAGCGACCATTTTCGTGAAATATTCAAGGGACACGTATTATCGTAAGTTTCGAGACCGAATATTGTGCTCTGTGAATCGGGCGTACATTCACGATGGTTCTCGAGGTAAATCGAGCGTATTCTGTTGAGAGATCGTGGAAGTAATACGAGCCAAGGATTTGTTTCTACCATCGAACATGCATTTGGCACACGTATCCATTCAACTTTCGATATTATTGAAGATCGAAGTACGTCGATGGCTGCCTCGTTCTCTGGCTTCACTACACCTTCTCCAGACTTATGCGAATAATTCGCGTATCTCTGGGATATCTTGTTGCAAAGTACTATTCTACTTATCGACGATGGAAGTAAAATAATTATCGATCTTCTTTCATTTCATACACGCCTCAAACCACTTTGCGATTTAGAAGAGCTTCCTTCGCGAATTGCTCATTCTTAAGTTATTACTCTTCTTACCTCACAGAAATTACGAACACGCATATTTAGTTCTCAAAGTGTTTATCAGTGTTAAACAGGATATCACTATTTCCTATAAAATACTAACTAGAAGACACCGTATAATTAATTACCGTAAGAATAAATTCTACGAAAGAGCAGACTTCTAAAGCTAAAAATATAATAAACCTTCATCTTCCGGTTTGAACAAAGATAAAACATACTTCAGGCAAATTGAATCTGATCCCTCGCTCTAAGAATATCGTACACGTTAATCGTAAATGAGAACGACGAATCTAAATGGATCAGAAGTTTCGATTACTGCCTTTTAAAAAACCTGAGGATTTTCCAATTTCCTCGATTTAACCATCCGATACCGTTTCCTTCCTCCTGTTCTGCAAGGGATCTCGCAACCAGTGTTCTAAAACTTCGTCTATCGATTACTGTTACATTAATTCTGTAACAGGAAAGAAAGAACCAGGATCCTTTCAACCTACCGCGATGAATATAAAGGAGGTAATAGGGTGCGATTTCGAGAATTTGCAAAATTCTGCAACAGGCACCGCGCTAACGAATTTATTTTCTTCCTTAAGAGAAGTTTATGGCTTCGGTTCCGTTCAGGTTAACGCCACGGAAACTTCAGGTTCCGTTGCATTCACTTTAATGCGTGATTTCCAAGTTCGTAATTATGCGCAACTTACGAGGGACAATAATATCCCTCAAGCAAAGTATGGCACAGAAACAACGGCAGACTCAATAACGTTCTGGGGTAAACTGCACCAGGTACTGGGACGTACGCATTTCTAACGTGACGCATAATTTACGCTTACATCTGCATAAATATGTCTGGATACGTTTGCATCGCGTGGTAATATCGAACGGACAATTGATTAACGAAGAACAGTGGGATCTCCGTTTAATTAATAATTGAGTTTCAAGGCGAAGTAACTTGAAGTTTTGGTTCCTCCAAAATCGACCACGCAGTCGAAGCGTCTTTTATTTTACAGCGCACATTACACCCACTTATTTCGGCGCAAGCAAGCACAAAAATATGAAAAAAATAATTTTGTATTCTCAAAGCACGTATTAATAAATAGAAAAAACTTCAATGTAGTAAACACAGTCTTTTTGTGACAAAAGAAGTTTCAAGCAGCGGTACTTTATCAGGGTGTCACAGTGGAAAGACCCCTTAAATCTGCTAGGCACAAGCACAATTCACATCCCTAATTCTCATTGGAAGATACCAGCACGAATAGTTTCCCAGAACAATGTACAACTATCGTGATAGTTTTCCCTCCATCGTCGAGTGGTTATTCTGCCCCCCTCCCCCCCAAAGGGAACAAGCGTTGGTTATCGATGGGGGATGTCGATACCGCGATGGTGTTTCGATAAGAGGTGAAATGAAACCGTCGTCGAACTAGACACGAAAATCTGGAAACTCGATGGAGTCTGAGGAGCAGAATCGCGACGTCCAAAGATACCCGTCCGAAAGGGGCATCGATTTGCATAATGTATACGGGATGCAAATTTAACTGCATCCTTCGTGTTCGCGCGAGTCCAGGATCTGTCGAAGCCTGGCTGAGCTAAATATTCCGTGGAAACTTCCAAATGGTAGAAGTGTATCCCAGGCCCTTCAGTCAGCGAGTTATCAGCTGGACAAAAGGTGTCAAACGATTATAGTCTTCTTGCAAAATTGTTGCGCAGACGCGCTTCGAACTCGAGAGCTTTAGTCCCACAATAGCATTATCGACGAGTGACTTTTTTGATCGGGGAATTCGAGGATCAATGACCCTGCAGGGAGAGGGAAGGAAGGATGAATCAAATTCACTTACGTGAAACCACACTTTGCAGTTCAGGTTTAGTGTAGTGTTGGATAATCCCTGTGTCGACAGCGATAGAAATTCTGTTTATTTGATATGATAATATTTGGCCTGATTGTCTATACAGTCAATTAAATTGCTGTATTTACTGTAAGAACGCTCTTGGCGATTGTGTGCCGGAGCGTTTAAAGCATCGGGAACCTTATTGAACGACGGAGTCGTTTAAATAGCTGACCTTCTGGTTATTTTAAGAGGAGTATCGTTTAATTGGTGACACATTTTGGAGAACCAATGTTCTGGGGTAATAGAGCTTATTATGTTGTATATAGAATAGTAATTAATTCAGTGACTGTATTCATTAGATTTTCGTTGACACTTTGGGTCACCTTATGGGTGCGCCACTCATAAATTGATTTTGACGCTCCGTACCTTCTACGTGCAAAATAAATACCTTTTTTCCAAAGCCGACTTACAAATTATTTTTTTTCTTAAAATATTATATCGGAATAACAACTCTGTAGATTTTTTACTTCTAACATTGAAATTTGTGGAAGTTACAATTTTTTAAAGATTTTCTTCGTGTTTTATCGACATATGGTAATCTAGATTTTTTTTTTGCAAAAACTTTGATGAAATGTCAGTCAAAAATCTATTGGAATGCATTCTACAGACCTTGAAATTGACCCATGATTTTTTTCATAACGATTGGATTTTTTAGATGAGAATGGCAGTCGTTCAAAAATTGTTCTGGGTGTGAGCCACCCAGGTATGTAGAAAAGGAGGTGTGTCAACGAAGGGTTAATAATAATTAAAGAATTATAAATTATAATCTTTATACGAAACCATTTGTAAGACAATGATATGAGGAGCTACAAAAAGTCATGTTAGCTGAAAGGCGTCTGACCACAGACCGTCCGATTCCCCTTATTCTCTATTTCTCTTTCGCGTTTGAATCCATACACATCAATCGTACTGAAAATACTAGTACATCACCCACACTAGTGATACTTGCACAGATCTACAAGAATTTTGTAAAAATTTAGAAATTTATTAGGAATTTCATTTAGGACACTCAACTTATATCCTTATTTTCATTATTACGAATGTTTGAACGTTTTATTCGTTTTTCACATCTATCTGAAGGTAGGAGAATTTATCCGATTGCTTTTGATTTGCATATGCATTTATAGCGTCTAAATGCAGGAAAGGGGCAGTGGATACCTGCACCGACCTGTTAGTACAATAATGAAATTCTGGCGAACAATGGAGTACTCCCGAATCCAAATAATTAGTCAATAGGATTTAGGAATCCTCGCAGAACTACGGAGTTACGATGGTTAGATGCTTCCAAACCTCAGACTAACTTAATTGAGCAACGTACTACATAGATATATAGTCGATTTCCGTGGAACATCATACTTGTTTCAAAATTTTCGCAAAATCCTTAAGGGGACTAGGCAGTCAGATCGCTCGAAAATCAAGTATTTTTTGCGAATTAATTACAAGAAGATGAATACAAATTGTGACTAGTACTTTTGGGTAATGTTTGTTAATACTATAAACAGTGAAAAAAAAATTATTTTAATAATATATACATATGCATGATAGCGCTACAGTTGCCTGATATGTAGGTGTTTTATCCTCTGAAATTTATACTTTGCTCTGGCCCCCATCAAAAAAGAAAAAAAAATCAAAATTATAAGTATAGCGGTTGCAAAACGGCAAACTTTAAAGAAATGTGATTTTCGCCAGGGAGAAGATCCATTTCATTTTTTTCTGTTTTGATAGGAGTTTTCACAGACTTATGCTTAGGTTCAGGTCGTAACTGGACATGTTTCACATACGTGAATTTTTCTCCAAATCGATTTGTACATCCGTTGTTTCGCAATCACTGCAAAACAAAGAGGAAATATGATTCCGAGAAAAACGCGTTTAAAGTTTCGAAAGAGGAATGACGCGCTCGACCTTTTCGGCTGTAAAATCCTTAAATTTGCGAATTTTTACATAAACCAAACGGCATTTTACTTGGGGAGGGTGGTACTTTCGAAAAATGCAACAAAAAAATCGAGTTTCTGACCGCCTAGTCTCCTTAATTGCTCGAGTTGTGTCGAGAAAGTTTGTGAAATGTTTATAAACTGTTTTAATGTCCCCTAATATGATAACTATACTTTCGAAAAGTATACATATTTTTTATTACAACTTCCACATCACAGGAATATAAACTGATTAAACAGGTACACAGACTTTATTCTAACACACTTGAATGGATGACACGTGTTTGTTTAAAAATTACCATAATCTGTTGTCTTATTATCCTAACTAACTATCTAACAGCAAATACTAAAACAGCTCCTACGATTGTTCCAAAAATCAAAACTACCCTCTATCGAAATGGCCTTCCCTTTGTTACTTCTCAATAACACAAAGAGAAACACCATTCTGCCCACCATCTCCTGGCTAAAATAATTACTTGCCCCTAAAAATTTCTACTGCGAGAATTCAACCATTAATAAACTCGTTTTGCATTGAACGTGTATATAATCCCCTTTTTCCTGAAACTCTATTTCAACCGACGCTCCATGCGATTGCACACAGTGGCGGTTCGTTCGTAAACAGCCGCGCGAATTATAATTACGTGTTTACTTAAACGTTGCTGAGGGTACATTTCTCCGAGCCGCAGTGCTGGCGGTGCGTGCGAATGCAGCCTTGCTTCGGAAGGTGCAGAAGGTGGGTAACGATCAACACGTAAGCCTTTCTAGGCGCGTGCGCGTCTTCGATGACGTCACGAACGCAACCCCCCAACGCGAGCGGCTGGGATGCTTTTGGATGTTGTTTTACGATATCTGTACACTCGTGGCGCACACCGTCAGCTCGGCATCGGTAGGATATGCATCGACATGCACGATGATACTTCGGGGCAAGTGCTCAGCTGTTTCGAGATACTTTGTCGCGCAGTAACTACGTCGTTCCAGAAAAATCCTCTAACGATACTTTTATGCGAAACTCCCAGCTTGCACGTGATTCCGTCGCAGTTATATTGCGCTGAGCAAGGTGGCTGACTGGCGGCACGGAGTTCCGATGATCACGAGCAGTCTATGATTCACGAAATTCGATTGCGGTAGGCCTGGGATATGTCAATTGATTATGACGCTTAACGCGCGATACTCGATCACAGTAATGACTGCGTTGTATGGGAATTGGCCAGGATGATTCATGGAACGAGATGAAATGGAATTTTGATGAGTGTTCAGTTATCGAGGCTTGAGTAATTCGTGGGTTGATATGATTATAAATTCTACGACGCTGGGGGGGAGTAACTCAAAAGTCGTGGGTGAATTTTGTTGAATCTAGAAGACTCTTATTATTAAACTAAATTTTTTTAGTTAACTAGCGTTTTTCATAGTAATGACCTAAGTACTGCCGTGTGTCTGGTCAAAAGTTGGTTCTGAGATAAATGACTTTTAGTATTCTGTGCTCTGCCATCGGTATGCTATATAAATCGGATTAGGTTCAATATTAAATCAGGATAAAAAGGTATCTAAATATTTTTGAGAAACCCGTAAAATATTTCATAAATTCTAAAGGAATCTTTGGTAGATACGCCCAAAATCAGGCATCGATTTCAAATACGTCCGAAATATAAACTGTTATATCTTCAAGTTTTAATACAAATATGGCTTTCTTATTTAATATCCGTATAGATAAACTATTTTTCTGCTACCTGGCAGCAATAACTCAATTTAACACGGCAGGGTAGTAGTTACAGAATCCACTGTTAAGTACCTACTGCTGAAAGTATCGGTTGCCAGTGCAGAGTGCAGAAGGGAATGAAAAAGTAAAATTAATAGCTTCCAAAGTCTAGTTGGAAATATTTTCCAGAAAAACTGATGATTTTAAAGCAGTGATCTGGATCTAATGATTAAAGTCCTGTCGCGCAATTCTCAGGAAATGTTATCTGAAAAAATTGAAAAACAACATTGAGAAATGAGGTCGTTCCATCACTGGTGGCGTAAGACAAACGTCTCTTCTGTTTCGCGAAATTTATACATTATTTTTCTAGCAATCCTCTGGACCCTCGTATAACATCCATTAAAATACCATGCAGAATTGTGAAAGAATCAGAAAACTTTATTCACTTTATTCCGTTGGCGTGGTTGAAAGGTGTAAAATCGAATATAAGGGTTCCCCACAGAGTGAAATTTAGTCGCGAGGTTTCCATACACGATAAGAGTTCAAAGACCGCCGTCCCGTATGCGTTGAAACTGTAGTAACTAATTTCAATCTCTTTATACAGGTACTTGCTGAACTTCCAGAATCATCATCTACTTATACGATTCGATATTCTAACAATCGAGTAACAAGGTTGTTTTAACTTTTAATCAGGGAACGAAAAAGTTCTGGAAATCTTATTTTTACCAAAAATTCTGTTAGAACTTACATGTTTCGTTCAAGAGAATACCTGTTCCTGTGGAATTTTTATTGAAGGAACTGTTTTAATCAATCGGCAGCTCGTTATAATCGGCTCGAATGATCGAAGGGACCGTATCAGCGAATTTCTATCATTCAAAGGCTGCCACGATCAATTTGCGCGAGTCTGAGGTAGCTTGTACGACTCCGAGGGGTGATTACACTCAATTCGCGCAACTCACGGGGTTATATGGGCCAGCTCGTACGATTCAGAGGGCTTTGGGACCGATTGCCATGCCGCGGAGTTATAATCGAATAATATGATACGGGGGATGGTGTCGAATGACTTGCGCAACTCAAATATCGTTATATTCTTCTTGCACGACTGTGGGGTTATTGTAATCGATTTGTAAGTCTCAGGGGGATCGTGTTAGATGAGTTGCACAACTCAGAGGTCGTTGTTCTTCAGTTATATAACCGAAAGAGTAGAGAGAGCTGCAATCCACCCCGCATGTTTTGGGGTCGTTGTCGTCTACGTGTGTATGCACATAGGTCGCAGGACAATTGTAAACTCAGCCTTGCGATTTTAATTGCGAATTTCCGCAATCTTTACATCATTTAGGCTGACGATTCGTAGCCTCTTTGTAATACAGCTGGAGACCTCCAAACTTAATATAATGGACGACAAAAAGTATTAAAGTATCATATACTGCTAAGTATCATATATATATAAAAGAATTACAGGAAGGCTATGATTCTACAGCCTAATTGAGATAAGAATGTTTTTTGGTTAAAAAGACTGATTTTCAAATGGTCCTGCGAAATATTATACGAGTCAGGGGTGATCGCAGATACATTCGTCTGTTTAAATAATAATGTTGATGGCATATTTTTGGCCTGCGCTAGTTTTTGGTTTCTATTTTAATTATTGGAAGATTTGTTGCAGGCGACAGTTTAATAGAAAGTGTGGCAATGCTAGAAATGTAGTAGATGGCTATAGCAGGGACACAACTAGCTAAACTTACGAGGCTGACGTGCAATTAAGGCGAGAGCACTCAAAAAGAAGAGTTTTGAAGAGAGACTCTCTTGGGCTTACTGATATTAGTAATGAATACCGTCGTGCGGTTGCCAGAATCACCCTCATCGTTTACCTTGACGTTTCGCCTCACTTTTCTCCGGAATTATAGCTGTACTTCCCATATATCACCGCTATCCCTTCGGGAACGAGTGTATTAGAGGCATCGAGCCAAATGTCGGTCGAATTTCTTTTGTTTCCCGGATGAAGTTACAGTAAATTCGTGGATGCCTTGTATCAAGTTTTTAGCTCCTTTTCATCTCGCATTTTCTCGTTCAGCTAAGTAGCTTTCGCGAACATCTAGGAAAAATTAAATTGCAATGGTGCGGAAATAAGCTATCTCCAAATTTTTTGGGAAAAATAGGCTAGCTTATGCTTCTTAAGAGTGATTAAGAATTTTCCTATGGTGGCTGTTTTCAAATCACTTCTGCCACGTATCTACCTCTTCCTTATTTCGAAATCTAATACATTTCATGAATTTTCTGCAGAATTACAGTCTGAGATCTTGGCACTTAGTGCACTTCGGATCGTTGCGTATGCAAATGCTTTTTCCCTACGCTGTAGTTCGTTTCGTGAGCAAGCTAATGATTTCCAACATGGCACATTCAACAATTAAAAGTTCTCCAGTACTCCAATCATCCTCGAGCATTGTCGCTTGGAACTTCGCAGTTCATAGCAAAGCTTCATCGTTCCAGATGTACAAATATTCAAGATACAGTGTACTGATCTGAAAAAAAATTGCATTCAAAGCAATGACAAATGTTGCATGTGCCATTCGTAATCCACGGTTCAAGGGTTCAAAGACCAAACAACACAGACCCAATTCGAAGTTTCCTTGCCACCTAGAATACACGAAACAAGCAGAACTAGTGGGACCTCTGAATTTCCTTTTTTCTTTCGAAGTTTGTTAGTTGCGAACTTTCGGAACTCCATAAATCGTCGAATCACGGGTTATACTTTCCTTATCGGCTCGTTGGTCAACGAACGTCGCCATTAATGCGACGACGGGGCAGCGAGAAGTTTTCAGACCGACCGAAAGTTCTCCGCCAACACGAGGGTGAACGGCGAGTCGCGCGCCAAAATGAAATGTAAAAACAAGCGAAAGGCAGGACGTATCCAGGAAACTTGGTGGCAGTTGATAAACTCGCCCTAAACGCGGCCCGGTGCAGATTATTTCGCGACAATTAAGAAGTTCCCTGCGCTAGAAATGAAACTTTCGTTCTCGCGAGAAACCGAGGCCCTGGCGTGTCGGCTGGAGAGAGTTTATAATGCAAACTGTCGGGCAAAAATACATCCGCAGGAACTGTACAAACACATGTACAGCCACCACCGCGGCTCGTGTGCTGGGATAAATAATTCAGCGGCCCAAAATGCCTTTTACAAGCCTCCTGCATCTCGCTGATTAACGTTTTCGCGTACAGTGGTGGGGGATGTTTGGTCGTTTTGCGCTGAGGGTGGGGCTCGCACCTTTGAAATCTCGTTTTATATATTAATATTCGATGTTACTTGTTAGGTGCTGGGGAGGGGTGGGAAAGGGGATGCGAGAGGCATTTAAACAGAGCAAGAGGTACGTGATACGAATTTTGGGAGATGGGGAAAGTAGAGGAGTAGAATGAAACTTTGAAAAGGGGAGTGAAAACTGTCGCGCAAAGATACATTTACGACTGCACCTCGTGTGGTTTAATAAATAATTTAGTGACGCAAGATGCTTTACAACCCTCGCGTATGTCATTGGGTAAACCGTTTCGTGAAATAAATGGGGGAGCGATACCCGTCGTTTTGTGTTTGGGATAGGTATCTTTGTACATTTGTCACTTTTTGTTTGCAATTTGCTGTTTTAGGAACACGGAGATTCTGAATTTTAATTAGAACTTGTAATTTTCGTTTTCATTTCTTTGAAGGGACATGTCACTTGATATTCATTTGTATGGGAGTCGAAATATAGAATTTACAATGTGCAGAAAGCATGTTAAAAACTTGCCATAGTGTAAAATTAAGGAAGATGTAAATTTTTGTTTTTTTAATGACGAAACTGTACTAGTTGTGCAATATTTTCTTCATAGTATATTCTCTGACGAGTAAAATCGAACCAAAGGAAAGTAGGCACATTAGTAAAGCTTCAATCTTTCAATTGTTGTTGCGAAAAATGTAACAGATTGACTAAATAATGAACTTCCAATCTCCACTATTAAAATTATGTACTCGTAAAATGATGTATCTCCACTATTAAAAAATGAAACGTAATTATATAGGCGCACGGTGCGACCATGCGTGTCTGACCACGCATGGACCATGTCTACTTAACCACCTCCTTTAGCGAGGAAGTAATGAAGGAAAGTTAAGGGGTCATTCTACTTTGATCCGACGAAAAATTAATCTATTTGTAAAGATTTTTTTTTGAGTAAATACAACATATAATGAAATAAATCTTTTTGGTATTTATTAAGCTACTCTCGTATTATACAAATAAAATTTAAAAAGTTCAAAGTAGAATGACTCCTTGTATATGAAATCTTTCTGGTTTTTACTTCCTACAAAAATATGCCCCTGTCTTTTTACCTGCCAAAAAATACGCTGCAAATGTAAGCAGTCAAAGACACGTGCTGCCATTTAAAAAAGTCCAGAAGATCTCATTTAAATGCACTCACCGAAAAAAAGAAGTAAATGGACTTAACTACATAAACACGTGGGCTTTAACCAGTCTCCAGGGCAGACAAATTGCGTATCTCTTTTAATTTCAGACCATTAGACTGTAACATTTTTAATTTCACACGCTGCTTAATATCTCCGGGACTGGGAAGCCTGATGTTCTGAAATATAAAATCTGCAGTCCGACGCTGAAGAGGAATGATTCCTTGATCGTGATTTCGCGTTTTCACGAATATCACACGGCTGTTCTCAGTTCTGAGATTACTCAGAGCTGGAACTCGTCTGGCGGTAAACACCCTCTTCCACTCAGCCTTCTATTTTCGTCTCGCTGCTCACGATGTTAATATTTTTCTCATTTCCGTTAACTCGCACTGGAGTTGCGATGCAACTTACCCTTCGCAATCTGCGTTGCTAGATACATCGCAGCGCCGTTCTGCCTCTTTTTATTCGCTGGTTTCTTTCGTTTCCTCCGTGTCCACATTCGCGTCTCTCAAGGAATGCGTTTGAAACTTTGGAAGCGAGGGTAAAGTGGGAACTGTCGGGACGTATCATACAGAATTTCCTGACTTCGACTTTACTTAATATTCTATGCAATATCGTCTTCGAGGATTATTGCATTGCATACTTTGGACGTTCTTGTATGAATATATGAATATAGGGTAAACCAACCAGTGAATGGCCGAATTGTTGAATCTATGGACCTTTGAGATTAATACCTGAATATATTTGTGTATAACAACAAAACAACTGTTGAAATTGCATTTAAATTTATTTTTCTTGAATTTTCTATAAAAAATAATTACTTATTCTTATCGTAATTTAAAAAAAAATTATAAAATGCAAAACGTGTAGAAGTCGAGTAAATGACCGCATACTTTTAATAAGAATTGTGCTTAAAATATAGGATATTAAAAGTGCAACTACTTTTCATTTATAAACATATAATAATGTTTAAATTTATAATTGACATTTCTTTGCCCAATTCTCTATGTGAACCAGGCAACATAAATTTGTGCTTCATCGGAAAGATATCGATGATCATTGGAATTGTGGAATAAATTTGGAATTATAAAATTTAGCTTTGAGAGCATGTTTCAAAGTAGGCTTAATAATATTCCGTAGTTAAATGTACAAGCTGTGAATTGTATATCTAATCATTATAAATTTCCTCAAGTTGCACGATAATATGAATCGAACAAGTATTAACACTCCCTTCACGACCTGTCACACTTTTCCTGGATGATTGACATTTTAATTTCAGTCTGAATTGAAAGCAGATCTCTCTGATAATGAACACGAGGCGAATTAAAAGAACGAGAATGAAATTAAAGTGTACCGACTGTAATTCCTTCGTACTTGCTCTTTTCGCAACACATTTTAATCGCTGCTGGAATGGTAGAGAAGCTGCACAGTGCTTTTCGATAGGAAGAAATTGCAGTCCATCGCGAAGTGGGCTCTCCGTTTGACAAGTTAGCTGGCCCAGAGTGCCCTTTATCTATCTATCAGTGGCCAGGGAGTGTACGAATGTCAACAGGCCTCGCCCAGTGGGGGGCAAACAGAGTTCAAGGCTTTGCCTTGCTTTGCCTTGTTCTAGCTCCTGAACTTCCAGCCGTGCTTGTTTGATTAGAAACCTGTTAACACTATTGTCTGACACCAGGACTGCCCTCTCTTCCTCTGTCGGTCTTGCTTTTAAGATTTGAATATTAAACCAGCCCCGCTTCTCTGTTGATAATTGACAACGATGCATAACTTACAGGTGCAGAGAACAGATTGACTTTAGTGATTAGCGGCAATTGGCAATACGCTCTCGAGAGACAGATATTGAATCGACAGACTTTGACTCCGTGATGGACAGCGCTGAACACCGGGGTAGAACCTCCATTATCTCTGTTTCTGTTATCTCAGTGGCCTGCGGCGCTATCGCTGCAGGATTCGAATAGTGTAGCACCTCTTGCTTTATCGAAAAATATTTCGACAGTTTGAGACATCCCCGTATTTGATTAATTGTGATTCACACGCCACGCATGTGTTCTAAATGAAGAGGCACTGCTACTTAGGCAAACTAATATAAAATCAAGTAATAAAATTGTTCTGTACAGGGCGTATTGTTAATAACAACAGTCAACAGCTGAGGCTTAGTAATTATTTTTAGAAAAAGTTAGAATTACTGTGATATTCCAATAGTAAGGCCAATAGGTGTAATTTGTAAAGACTATTACAAGAATTTTTAGTAACTTTTGAGATTTAAATAATTTATTGATACAGCACTAACTGAGCGTTGAGGATTAAGAATTCTGAACGTTGGTAATTTGCGAATTTGTGAATTTAAAGGACTTGGAAATCAGCAAGGTGAAAATAAATTTCCCCTATTTGTTTAGATTTTTTATACGGAGGATGGTGAAACGAGTAATAAGTTCAGCGTTATGCTAGTTTATAATTCCTTTATAATGGTCTAATATTGACTGATTCTTAATGGGAAAACGTAGGACGGCAAAGGGATCGAGCGGTGTAGACACGTGGAAGCGTCTCTCGCATCGCATCCGCCCTCCAGTCGCAGGAGGCGGCCCGATTTAGTTTGCGTTTCCGGCGGACCTCGGCAACCAGAGTGTATTTTCCGTTTTGTGTTCTGTGTTTCCCTCTGTGCATCGTTCCGCCGCTTTATGGGTCTCCAGGTTTCGCCATCTAATTTGTCGAGTTTCTCGTAGCCAATCCACGGCGTTTTGCGTCACGAAACGGTGTGCAGGCTTCGCGATCATGTAAATTAATTGAGCACGCGAATTACTTTCGGGATAAAACGCGACTGTGCTTTCCTCAGCCCTCTTATAAACGATACATTCGGGTTCTGTAAACACACCCTCCTATCATTAATATAAGTGCTTTTCCCAGCAAAGCAAATAAATAATAAAATAAAGTTAATCAATGGGTAAAGGAAATAGTTGCCAGTACAGTGATCCCCTTAAGTGAGATAACAATGATAGGAATAATGGCTTTGTAGAGCACAGGGGAAAGTAAAATAATTGAATCTCCTTCGTCAATCTTTTAATCTTCTTTCAATCTTTGTGGGAGCTTTTTTAGGATATTTATAATATCTAAGAAAATATGTGCAGACAATGAAAGGTCCGTATTACAATATATTGCAATATAAAATAGTGTAATTTGATTTAAGTATGAATAGTTATTAAACTTGAAAATTGATATACACAGTAAAATTTCATAATTTTCGATCGTGTTAACGATATAAAAGCACGATAGAAGATTATTCCTCAAGTCTCATTTTATACATTAAGTATTGTTCAGTTTGCCGATTGTTTATAAAATATTTGAAGTTGAAATTCGTAAAATTAAATAGCAATTCAAATACACGATCATTTCTAGGCATGATCCTGGAAAGCTAAATAAAGTCGTGTTTGTTCAGTAGTATCCTTAAAAATGTGCAGTGTTGTACGTAGACAGTAAACAAGGCGACCATTAATTAAAATTTTTCAAAATTTCCTTTCCACGTTTCACGCCGAACTTTATTCAGCTCTTGTGAAATGTTCTCGTGTCATATGCATTTGGAAATTCAGGTTAATTAGCATCACTCTTTAATATTTACCATAAGAAACGTTCCATGATGCCTCTGTGACTCCACGCGTACCCTCGATGCTTGAATAATATCATTTCGATGCACCGAACATTTGGTTGAAATCATGCAAATTCCTTGGAGTCGCATATGCAAATATTATGTAGATTCCTACTAGGAATAAAACCCATCTCATTCCTGAATTATCGATTTATGCTTAATTCGGCAAAAAGTTGCTGAAAAATGTTACATCGAGGTAGAAGAAACGGCATTTATTTAAACAACTAAATCGGGCGATGGTGGGTTATAGCGGAGCGACCTCTATGTATACTGAAAGCTTATGCGTATCGATAAGGACGATAAGCGACAGTAATGTCCACAATCTCGTAAAGTAATCGCACATTCTGTTTATGATCCATTGGAACACTGATAAATGGGAATAACGAGCTTTCCGAAACTACATTGCCGTGTAATCTCTGCCGCACTTAATTCGCGAAAAATGTCCTTTCGAAGGAAATGTAGAAAATGAAAATATTTTCATTGATATCACGTTCCCTCCGTTCTCCAAGTATGTTTATCATTTCACCACCAATCTTAATATATAAAGTAGAAAGCTTCTATATGTTTGTGTGTTTGTCTGTCGCCTAAAAACTTACGAGCGATAAACTCTGGGATCACGAAATGTGCCTCGGCTCATTATGCCTGACAAATCCAGTTGAATCACAAAAAAGCTAACAAATTTTTTTTCTATAAAATCAGAATTTATATTAAGGGCGAATACGAGTAATGAAGCTAGTAACTCATAAATCAATCATCGACCGAGACGGTTATAAATTGAAACCAGAAATATTTTACCTATTAGTTTAATCAGAATTTGCTGCAACGTCTGATCCATTAACAATTTCGATAAATATGGGCAACGAGTTTGAAAACGACTTGTCGAGGAAAAGTTGAACAATTATTAACAAGATGCTAGTATATGTAAAAATCGTTAGATTTAATTATAGGAGTCTACCAGGACAAGGAGCATTAAGATTAATAACAAAGAATCCAATTAAGGAATAAATACAAGGAGACGTAACGCAATTCATATTTCAATATAAGTTTCTACAAATATTCACGTCGCATTTGAAACTCAATGTACTATTTCGGACACTCAGAAGCCTTCGTTCTCGATAATCCATACTTTGTGTCAATTTTCCTTCAAGATGCCGATAAAAATAATTGCTTCCGATCAATTTTATAACCCACGGTTTCCCTTTAATTACATTAAAATGGTCGGTGGAAACACTTTGATTCAAATAGACATTTTTGGTACGACAGCAAGCAATTTCATACTTTCTGTTTATATCTGAAATTTCGGGTCCTTTAATAACAGCATCCGGCACGAATTCGATTCTACCACGGCGGGCATCGATTCCGGGTCCAGAATGGAAAAATATTCCTACATTTTCTGTCCGTCATGATCCCGGTTGACGTTAGCATACGTTTGCATAATGATCCCACCGACGCTGCTACCTCTCTCTACGTGTCCTCGTTACACACGTATCTTGGGATGTCGCACGCACGCACTGAACGAGGTCGAGGGAATTTGCAACACCGAAAGTAATAAAACACGAGCAGAAGGGGAGTGGGTTGCGAGGTAGGGACACCGGGTGAAAAAAAGGGGATGGCGGGGAAGAAATAATAAGCTCGTTCTCGTTCGATCTATTTATTCATCTTCAAGCTCGCGTCGCTCGCGGAGACTATTAAAATGAATAAGGCGGTGTGAAATTATTTAATAAAATGAATTTCTTCGAGATTAGATTTTTTTCCGCGGTCAGATTTTACTCACAATCGAGGACGATGCATATTTCTCGTGGAAGCAGGGTGGTGGAACGAGTACGACGGTGTTGGGCGTCTTCGAAAGTGTGCGCGCGCCTTTTGAAAACTGTATCGTGGACCTTGAGTTTGCGAGCGACACTCGACTTTGCCGAGCCTTTTCTCTCCACCACAGGCAGCGTGCTTCATTTCCCGTGAATTAAAGATAGCTATCGAGCTGGAGCGCTGTGTTATCGAGGAGCATCCTCTCGAGTAGTTGATCAACTCTTTTTTAATAATACGCGATACACGCTTCGGGCATGAAATCGCGCCGGTTACGAAGAGGAGAGATACTCCGCTGTGGGTGCTCCAGCCTGTAGTGGGTAATTTGTTTCTCGTGCACACGTAAGCTGCTGTTCGAGGACCAGTCGCTTGTTTGTAACGCGATAATTTCGGTCGATATTATTAACAAGCGGTTACCATTTTCTTCTACTCTGTATTCAATTGACTTTGCAAAAGAATACGCTCGCTGTTTGATTGTCCCTTTCGTCCTCTTTTCTATGTCACCTTTGGTTTTTACACGTGACTGTAGTCAGAGTTGGGCAAATTGTATTTTGGGTAACGAATAACGATTTTATTAGTAGGAAACTTTTATTCGAATGTTGCTTTTACTCGAAGCAGAAATTATTCGCAGAAATTTAGGCGTTCGATAATTTATCCGAATAACGCTCAACTCTTTGAAAAGAAATGATCTTTTTTTAAACAATAAGCAACTGCGCACAGTGGTCTGTGACGAGTCTGTGAACGTGGTACTTCATTAACAAAGCTGGGAAAGAATAATCGACTTCTAAATACGTCATAGAATAATGCTTAAATGCCATGCGTAATAGAAGTGTCTTAGATTTAGTATATTAATAAAAACAGATTACCACACCGCAAACTAATGTGCTTACAGTTTTTGGCATGTAATCAGTTTCTTTCTTTATTGATCACGTTTCCAACTGTGCGGAAGAACCTTTCAATAGTGGGGAGTACAGCTGGAATACTTGAGAAGCGTTTAGCTAGTTTCCCCGTGGAAGGAAACCCATTTTCATTTAATTTCCATCATTTCAGGGGTTACTCACCCGAGCGTCTGGGTCGAACATCTGCTTCTAACAGTATGTAATAAATACATCATCAGTATCTGCTCGGCTGGAGTGATGCAGATATACCTCTCTCCTTGTATATTACTCGAAGGATACCTGTAACATTCGAATACCTATTTATAAAATATTTGGATAATTTTAGGCATAATTTAGGCAGGGTGGAAAATTAAATGAGTTACTGGCTATTGTTTCTGAAACTCAGGAAGATATGATATTTCAATTATTTCATATTATTATTATTATTATTATTATTACTATTATTATTACTATTATTAATATTATTGTTATTATTATCATTATCATTATCATTATCATTATCATTATCATTATCATTATCATTATCATTATCATTATCATTATCATTATCATTATCATTATCATTATCATTATCATTATCATTATCATTATCATTATTATTATTATTATTATTATTCGTCTTTATTACTCATAAGTAAATATACAAAGAAAAGAACGAGTAATACATTAAAGCAGATCGAAGTAAAAGGCATATCTAGTTCAGGTTCAGAAATATTACCCAGTAACATTTTTAATTCTCCACCCTCTGCGTTCATCGTTCGTTGGAGCCACGTGATTCGTGAATATCCCACTCGCGGCTTTCTACCCTTATGCAGTTCCTAGGATGATCGTGCGGAAAATATTTACTGGTCCGCGATACCACCGCCACCCGAGGCGACGGGAAGTTTCCTTTGGTCGTTTTATTTACGATTTCGCCAGCTACGGCATGTTGAAAACCGATAAGGATTTATCGTTCGTCCTAGCTGGCCGCGCAACCCCCGCCAGCCTTTTATTTTCGCTTGATAATTCACGCTATTTGGCACGCTGCAACCGAAGTCTCCTTGAAATTAGAATCTCCCTTCGTCTTTCAAATACTGCGGTTACTAAATGTCTTTAGTCCTGTACCAGTTATTAGTGCTAACGACCGACGATGTAATTATTGAAACTGTGGGATACATGGGCAGTAAAAAGAAACGACGAAGGATTAGAAAATAGTCGGACGAGGAGTGGAACGTGAAAGTGTCTTCCTTGCGTTTGGAAACACGAAAAAATTGCAGAAGGCGCAGAGCACAACTTTGTTCCGTTATTATAAATATAATAAACCTCTTGGTAGTGATCTCTTGACTCTTTTGTGGTAGAATGTGTGTTTTCGTTCATTTATTGTACTTTGTAACTATTGACGCATCTTTTTTATATTGCAAATATTTAACCAGCACATGAGTGCATGCGACTGATTGACGCGTTCATTCGTTTAAAAATATTTGTCGGAAACAGTTCACGGATTTCAAATTCCCAGCGTTAACTTCTTTACTGTGCAAATAGAGTTAACCCGCCCTTTACGAGAGATGTATACAGAACACAGTTACAACCTGACAATATTGTCAGCATGCTTGTGCTGCTGCTTGTTTTTATGTTTCAACCCGAGTTTTATAAACTGGGATTTTTTTTGTTAGACAACTAACTGATGAGCCAACCAGGAACACTTAGAAATCATAGCTAATATAGCAGCAAGGTAAATTAGAAACCCAAGAAGAGAATTTTGGAAAATTCTGTAGCGGTAAGAAAATAAAACTTAAAGAGTAAGGTTGATTAGTATTGCATACAAAGAAGATATTGGGCTTCAATCAAAATCAGATTCAGATTAATAAATTGCGTTACATGGAATAACCGTTAATTCTAATTGTAAGTAAAAGTTGTTGGAAAATTTATATGTAGGTATGCATATTTTTTTCGAATTTTAGGCGATCAATTTCGAGGAACCACATTTTGTTGTCCGATCGTTATTGTAACGTAATTTTGACTTCGATACTTATCGGCCTAACTGCAGCCACTTTCTATCGTGCTCTGAAACGAATCAATTTTTTATCTACCATTTGCTCACTGAATTCGATAGGCTGTTTTAATTGGCCCCAGAGGTATAATGGATCGGTGTTCAGCGGAATACTAATTACTGAAAAACAAGACGATAAGCCCCGGTTTTTGCACGACAGTGTAATTTGAAACCAGCGTTTGTGTAATTACGTTGGTTGATAATAACGTTGCCAGTGAAGTGTTTTAATACACTTGGATTGTATCGTGTGTTTGTCAACAAAAACACAAACAGAATCGTTTATGTCTCTGGTTGTGTAAGCGTTTAATTACCAAGCCTCTCAAACAGTCCTACTAATTTATTTAATTTATATCGACACGTTTGACGCAATCCACATGAACATTAGGCGGATCAATGTTGATAACAAATACGATGGATGATTAAACTGTCTCTAATTACACATTTATTAATTCTGTATCAATATAATATTATTTTTTAACAAATTTTACGTATTCGTTTCGTATTAGTGTATTTACAGCTTTGCTACTTGACACTCATTTAATTTGTTTCCTAATTGTGCTATGACACAAAATTATAAGAATGACAGTAGGATGGAGATCTGGATAAGTGAATAATTGAATTCTTTAGATCCTCCATTTAAGAATGACAATTCAGGTTGTATATTGAACTTTAATACTAGAATTTATTTCTCATATTGCAAGGGCCAAGTGTTTTAGTGCAACTACTTTCAATTCCAGTCAGAGAAATAGTTGTTAAATCGAGTGAAGAAAAGTGCATGCATTAATTTCAAATTTAAGTATAGAATTAATAATGATGGTGAAAAGAAACGGTTTAAATTAAAATTGATATTTTTATACACGTGTATACATAATTTTAATACCATTAGTTGTCAAATCTGAGAAATCCTTCCACTCTACAGGATATAGACTGTAAAATATAATTCTAAATATAACTTTATTACTACAAAAATTCTAAACTTTCCATGGAACAGCATTATATGTATATTATACACGAGGATTTAATTTTCAAAATTTAAAAGAAACCAAGATCAAACAGTAATTTCCAGTTATTGCCTCGAAGAGGCTTTGCATTTAGAATGTTCTAAAATCCCTAACAGTACGAACCACCCTAACGAGTTGATTCAAGTTCTCGTATGTGGTCATAATTAACCCGGGAATTAATTATCGCCTCTCCGAATTAGCTGTTTCAGCGATTTCATTAATAGTAATGCATTCACTCTGCGCGCATCGAGCCAAGTATCCGTTCCCATGAAATTATCCACTTGCTCAAAATTACGATTTTAATTAGGCCTCTAGTCTGAAACGATATTTCATTGTGCTTTTGGAGCATCGGGTAATTAACTCATTACGCATCGAGTTTATCCTGCACACTTTCAAAGGATGATGGTAATTCGGAAGGCACAGGTTCTTCGTCTTCAATTTGTCTCTCTAAATTAATGAGGCGGAGGCATCTTTCTGAGTATCCTAACATACACGACAGCCCCAAGCATTATATTTCTGATACGCGAAATGCTTGGGGAACATTTTAGAAGGCAGCACGCTCTGTTAACACGATACAACACCACTATCTGGTGAAATTTTAGCCCACCTGCCTTTACCTGCTCGAGATTACATTTAATTACGCGGGAGCTTGTATGCTTACGAGAGATTTCAGAGGGAGTCGTGTGAATAGCTTTAATGCACGCATAATTATAGAGAAGAAGGGATTATTTTACCGATCTGATAGAAATTTAAGGAAGCTCTGCTTTCTGCGCGCCGAGAGTCTCACCGTTGTCCGCAGCTCATTATCCACCGTCGTTATATTCATATAGTCTTCGAATTTTTCGTTTTACAGCTCCCTAAATTCCTTCCTTTCCTCTGCACTGAAGGGAATCACATTTCAGGGCAAAAAATCATTTATTATGATGCGAAATTTTATTTTTATTCGTTGGGGTGTCAATTACACGCCTTGTCTAATGACTAATTAAGTATAAAACTTGTATTTTAGCTACCCTGTCCGTGATCTCTGTTAAATGAATCTTGACAAACACGATGCACTGAACTGAATTCTTTTTATAAATATAGTGGAAGTAACCGAAAACGATTAGCAATGAACAGACTATAAAAAAAAGTAAAGTAAAAAGAATCCATTTCCTGAATATCATATCAATAAAGTGAATATATTGGTCGACATGTTTTCATCGAATATTTATACCCGCCAAGTATTGGAAAACTGGGTGTACAAATACAGGCGGATGGATGAACATTCATCACTGACCATTGCTAATATTTACCGCGTTGCATAAATAAAGGGGAATAAAGTAGCGATGAATAATTCACCTATGCTAAATCCCTTCTATTTTCAGCTGGCCATATTTGCAGTACGCTGCTTTATGCTTTCGCGCAATAAGCGTTTCTAATCTCAAAAAGGGGCACGAGTTTCAGGCCAAGGAAAAATATAAAACTCACCTACCCACTTGACAAATTGAACAGAATTGGAGAAACAGTCAGTTTCTGTGCAGCAAAGTAAGTGCGCGATCACCAGTTTTGCTAAAATTGTGCATGCAGTTAGTTCATACCATGCATAGCAAACTGTTAAATGAATAGGGCGCATTGTACAAAATTCTGCGAGTAAATAAATAGAATCACGGTTCAATGCTTAAGCACGAGTGCATATGTATATCGGGGTTGTACGAAAGACGAAAGTTTGAACCCCATTTCCTGCGCAATTCTTCGACATTGCGCTAAATAGCTAGGTTTAACATTTTCTGCTCCGTAACATTCAATAGCCGTTTCTTATAAATTTTTGTGCGCTGAAAACAAATGCGCAAACCGTTTATCGCCAGCACCCTCAGTTTTCGAGAAATTCGATTTTGAAGAGAAATGCAAATTTTCAACTTTGGCCATCTTTTGCGTTCAAACAGTAATAGTTATTCGGTTGATTCTTCCGTCAAATTATTCTATGAACCCTCGCGAACACAGCGATATAAGTTATTATTGAATTATAAACATTTAAATATGTTTAAACAACGATCAAATGGAAAGGGACACCCGAAATGCACCAATTTTTGCAGATATCTTTCTATATATTTCAAAAACTAAGGGTCTAGGAGAAAATCTAACTACTCCGCGCGATGCAGCAGACATTTTTCCTCTGGGAACCGTCAGCAGAAGTGGTAAAACGCCTTTTGTTTTCAATACAGAAACGAAAGAGTTTGGCAAAACATGCGGCGCGGACAGTGGTAGTCACTCGCGTTACACGATTCTGTGACGCTGAGCGGCCCACGTGCCATTGATTACCACTGTCGGCGCCGCACGTTTTGCCAAACTCTTTCTCTTCTGTATTGTACACAAAAGGTATTTTACCACTTCTGCTGACGGTTCCCAGAGGAAAAATGTCTGCTGCATCGCGCGGAGTAGTTAGATTTTCTCCTAGACCCTTATTTCTTTAAATAAATGGAAAAATATCTGCAAAAATTGGTGCATTTCGGGAGCCCTTTTCCATTTGATCGTTGTTTAAACATATTTAAATGTTTATAATTCAATAATAACTTATATTGTTGTGTTCGCGATGGTTCATAGAATCATTTAACGAAACAATCAACCGAATAACTATTACTGTTTCAACACAAAACTTGTTCAAAGTTGAAAACTTCCATTTTTTTTTTCAAAATCGAATTTCTCGAAAACTGTGGGTGATGAAGCTATTCTGCTTGCGGATTCATGTTCAGGACAAAAAACTCTTAAAAAATCGCCAGCAGATATTGCGAACCAAAAATCGCGTTGGACAGTGATTATTATACACACTGGCGCAAAGAAAAAGGAAAAGCCAGGAAAACGAAAGAAGACAGGATTTATTTCTTTAAATAAATTTTTATAATCACCTAATGAATTTTTATCCGTTCAACTCGGCTGCCCCAAGATTAAATTCTGAGTGCGCCACTGATTATGCACGCTCCGCACTAACTGTACGGAAAATTGGAAGCAACTCGGTGACCCAAACCTCGCGCACTCCCCTTGTCAGTAACAAAGGCTAATACACGCCCAGTCATCGTGTCCAATCGTGTAGTTTCAATTGCATAAAATCCCCATCAATATTCACAGGCGATATTCCACGAAGGAAGTTGGATGCAGCGAGAAAAGTTACGACCAATTCTCCTTCGCAATCCACTTGCCCCGCGAAATCAGTTTCCAAAGTTTAGTGGAGGAAAGGCGTCCAGGGAACTGCATGGAAACAGCGTTACCGGAGTGCCGCGAATTTTTTCCTTCGAGGGAAATTCATTTCGTCCGCACGCTCGGGGTACCAGCAGGCCAACCGGGGGGAAAAACCGTTCCGTTTGACGAGTTCTCGAAAGTGAACGAATTGGGGGATCGATAGCCGTCGCGAGCCCTCGCTGCGACGCGGCGAGGGGGAGGAAAAAAAAAGTTTCGACGGATCCGTCGCGCCCGCGACGGGAAATCGAGTCGCGCGCCGCGCCGCGCGTAGAAACCGATAGCTTTCCGATATTTCCCCAACGAGGCCGCGCGACAGCGCGAGCCCACAATTTTTCATTGATCGCGTGTCATTAGGCTTGAGGAGCTGCACAGAGTACGTTAGGCGTAATCGATGCTACGAGGTGCTGGCTGATCGTTGATTAATGCACCACCTTTTTCAGCCGGCCCAAAATGTTCCAACCGAATTTGCAACTTCGAAACACATCTCGCTCGTTGCTCTTTGCTTCTCTTTTTGCCGATTAGTTTAATACATTAGCCACGCCGATCTTTTGTCGTAAGAAGTAACACTCTGCGGAGGCAAGAAGTACGTTAGTGCACACTGGGGCCACTATTTTTGTGTATTATTATGCGAATATTAAGAATTTATGGGGGCAGTTTCCCTAGCAGCGTTTAGTGTTGGCATTTTGATGGCCAAGTAATTCCCAACTGGGGGATACCGCGGGCCAACCAGAAGTGCTACTAGGGTTAGCATTCCCCTTTTCGATATTACACAGCTTAGAAATCGCAGGCATATCGTGTGATGGTTGTTATATATTGTGTATTATTATAAAGTGCATATTCGTAAGTTTGCGTGATAGAGAGTAATAATGATATATTCCATATTAAATTCCACTTCCCCGTCTGATGTAAACTGTACAGAGTATTGAATAACCTATGGACATAACTCTAGTGCTATCGATTTAATATATAAAAATGAGGGGAAATTGAATTTGAATTTAGTGGAATACTTCTTTCAAGTAGGTATTGATGTCTTAATGACGAAGGAAGCTTAAATTACGTGATATCAATTAATTATTTAAATAGTATTCATTGTGACAAGTCTCATAGAATTTTAAAAAGTAAAATTGAATAGTGTAGAATTCTTTGATTGCTATTTAGATTGCACTATAATTAAACAGCGCTGATGTAACTACTTCCAATCAGCTAAAAAGTAACAGTGCATTTGAAATAGATCTAAATCAGAATTTAATATTAATCTGGCTTGGACAAAGAATTCAGGCTCTATTTTAGTAGTTGTTTTAATGTCTTGCTGTCTCCTGTGCCTGGCGATGTTTTTTCTTCCCTCCGTTCTGTGACTACGGACAGACTTTAATGTCATAGAGAAAGGTCAACGATAGGTCTGAATCGATACGTTGTATTTGCAGAGCTGGCTGCGAATGGATGTGATCGCGTTGACGCTGAAGGAATACGGAAGATGGATGCCCGAGCTTTGCTTGGTTTCGTAGATTGATTATGATGGAATTAGTTGTGAGGTGTCAGATTTCATTGAACCAGTTTTAACCCGATTTTATATATTTCCTAAGCGTTTATTTAGCACAATTTTGCGGGAATATGTAGGCCATCCTTGGGTATAACTGGAGTAAACTTACTTATTTTTAATTTAATTTGGTAGTTGAAGGAAAGTTCACAGCGACGTCCAATTGCAAGGATTTAAAATGGACGTTCCTCCTTTCGCTTTCATTTTTAAGAGAAACTTTAAGGTTTAGCTTTGTTTCTATTTTACGGTACCAGGAAAAGTAAGAACTTTTAAAAATTCAGAAGAGTCAGGTTCTTTCACGAATTCCAGCGAGCTTAGATTAAAAAAATTAACCAATAACTTTTTTCTGAAAAGTTATATAATTTAAATTATTTCCAAATCAGCTGATTCGTACATTGCTTTCGCTACATCATTAAATTTGTTGCAGTAATTTTATATGAAATTCTAAAGAAAAAATAATAGACATTCTCTCCTTAGTACGGTAAATAATGATCATTTGTACTCGTACAGGAGGATGAAGCACTTTATTAACTCATTTCATAGAAGTTAAAATCGTCTATGCGTAGTGGATATAAACAATGATTTATAAGAAACAAAAATTCAGTAGAATCCAATATTGCATTAGGGTATTATTGCTTAATATACTTTTAGATCCTTCTTACATGAGATAATTATGTAGCTCGCGTCTGATATTCCAAGCACATCCACTTGACACAGACAATGCTAATTTAAAAATATATAAACTGTGTACATATATTCTAGACTTTCAGTTGAGAACCACAAAAGAGTCTCGTGTAAAAAGGCTCTAATAAAACATAAGCTATAATATCCTAATGCAGTTATTAGTTTCTAGTCTCTACTGATGGAACGCCACTAGATTTTCGTACGCGTAATGTATAATGTAATTAACACTCTGAGTTTTTCTTTTAAAAAAAAAAGGAAGAAATTTCCTTCAAAAGACATTGATTGCAAAATGTGAGTATAATATTAATTTGCTTAAGAAAATCAGTGTGCATCTCGTGATGGAAATGATTTATTATGCTTTAAATTAGAGAAACAAGTCGACTATGGATAGTCAACAAAGGGGATGAATTCGAAAATCGACGACGAGAGCGAATTCCAATGCTCTATCGATTCCCCCGACAGCACGACCGAGACAACGGATTGATTAACAAGGATTGACAGTTTCGTGTCAAAATGTATGGAGCCACGACCAAAATAAATCAATGCTCTAGTAAGTGGAACGACGTATATCTCTCCGTTCCACTCTGCTTGACAAAGCTTTTTGTCATAAAACATCGAACGACTCGACGATGATAAATTACAGCCCCGAAATGCTCTTGAAACTGGAGAACGTGTCTCGCACGACCCCCCTCGGCATTACTTAATCGTCGAGGAATTAATTACTGGGGTGGGGAAGTTGAATCGAACAATCTACTTTGTGCTGAACCATTCAAAAATTCACCGCATCATCCCGTAAAGGGCTGAGATTATTGTACCGTCAGCGTAGTTTACGAATTACTGCTTAAACCTCGCATTCGCGTTAAAGTGGACTATTAATTTCTGCAGTGAATCATAGATTAGAAGAATTTTGAAAATTAGACGAGCATTAAAACTGAAGATTTAGGAATTGGTAAAATATTTACAGTTCTTCTGACTTAAGTTCTCATAGTCGCTATTTACAGATCACTTTTTTGAAAAGATTGATTTTGCGTCAGTGTGCTGAGGATTCACTAATATTTTTTAAAAAAAATTAAAACATATGATTTCGGCGATACTTCTTATATTTGCAAATTAGCTTTTATTCTTTTAATTGGCCGAAATCATATGTTTTAATTTTTTAAAAAAAAATTTACGGTCGAAATTCCAACTTCATTATTCACCAATATTGGTTTGCGTCTTTTAATAGGTATCATTGATCACGAAGTTGTAATTAGCTAGCTGATTAATTGGAAGAATGAGAGGAATGTGGTGAAGATGACATTCAAGTGATAACTGTCTTTGTTAATATCACTAAGGTGCTCCAGTTTCTCATTGTATTTTTGGGGGAAATACCCCGCTGATCGACTATTAATCTTCTTCCACGTCTCCTACCGCAGTAACTCACCCTAGGCTACAGCAGCAATAATATTACACCTTTTGTTTTACCCAAGAGAAATGTTTCCTCATTTCTATCATATCATTTTCCAAAGTTGGCACATGCTTTTACTCTCTAAAAATCAATTAATAATCTCGTATAGATCACTTTTCGAGATACCGAAGGAAATTCAATGCAACGCCAGTGCTGCTTGATTAAATAACTCCACTGGCTACCATCGAATTAATTTGGGATAAATTTATATTCCTCTTGTTTGAAAGTAGAAATGTAATCATTTCTACACACTCTGCGTCCTCGGGTGTCATCTCGAATCAAGAATAAATTACATACCACAGAAACTACGCGAACAAAAAAAAAAAATACGATTACGAGTGGCTACGCTGGAAGCATTCTAATGTAAGTGGCAATGAATTTCGTTAGAAACGCCTTGGAAACCACTTTTTTATTACGCCTTCCCTCGATTCGTTCCATTTCCCTCGCGCTTCATCGCGGAACGCCTGGTGTCCATTTCTTTTAGCCAACCCTCATGGCCGCCTTTACTTTCCACGTATGAAAAATGCAAAGTGGAAACTCCTGTTTCGTGGCTCGCCGCGTTCACCGTCAGAATACTGATCAATTCCAGCTTTATTCCCCCCCACCCGGCCGGAAGGGAGACGTGCGTGCGCGCGCGATGCGTCTTCCGCTACAGGTTGCCTCTAAAAATGCTGAACGACACGGCTTGTCTCTGACGCGCATCACGCTGCAGGAATCACGAGACGCCTCTGTAATATCGGTAGAGGAACGTGTCGAAAACGAGAAGGGGAAAATGGAGAAAAATGAAAGTCGAGG
The DNA here is from genome assembly GCF_050908995.1 of Andrena cerasifolii. Classification (NCBI taxonomy): domain Eukaryota; kingdom Metazoa; phylum Arthropoda; class Insecta; order Hymenoptera; family Andrenidae; genus Andrena; species Andrena cerasifolii. The sequence goes on along the minus strand of NC_135124.1, from coordinate 7,202,063 downwards.
GCGGGGGTAGTTTCACGCCGGCAGTTCCTCTTCTTGTACAGACACCAGTACCTTCGTGTTTCCAATCTCGTGGAATCTGTTTCTCGTCATTTTTGGTGGGCTGAGTTTACGACAGGGACGTGGGATTATTCTGGTATCTTCGAGATTAAAGATTTGCGCGCTCCGTTCCTGAGTTTATTCGATTGCAAGCGAAGCTGGTATTACTGTGTTATTCACCAATGGTTGGGAAGCAATACAGAACGTACGAAGCTCTAAACGGCGATTAACATTGTAGGGTTTCTAGACAATTTTCCATGTTACAAAAGTGATTCTTCAATTTGAAGAAAATATCGTTCACATAGGCCAAACCTTCTAGATTCAAATAAAAAAGGAATGGACTCAATACAATAAATAGTTTCTGAAATAAAAATTCATAAGTACAGACCGGTTTCACGAAAATAGGTGAAAATAGCAAGTTTTGACGGCCTGTATTTTTTCAACAAATTCGAAACCAGCATATTGATGACTTAAACTACCTTTAATTTCACGTGGACTACATCATATTTCATTTGGAATAAAATCCCTGGCATCGAGGGGGAAAAGTGATCCATTTCGCGTGGAATGATCCGCCTGTATTTCTTCATATTTTAATTCTTTAGCAGTGTGCCTAACTGTCGCTGTTTGTCAGAATTTTTTCCGCTGTCACGAAGTGCGAATTTCGCTTTATTACTTCGAGAAGAATAGGGTAATGGGTTTATCTTCATGCTAATTGAGCGAAACTTTGTGGTAAATCGTAATCGCCTGGCCAACTGTGAACTCAACCCCTCTTTCTTATCTACCCGAGACTTAACCCTTTGCGGAGTCATTGTATTACTTAATTTCACGATGAAGGACTTTTACGTGAACGCCAAGAGGCTTCCTTTTTTAATTATAAGCCCTTTCGTCGTGCAACTGAGTTTTGCAGTGATGGTAAGGATGATAGAGAGATTAGTAGGGGGACCGGGGTAGGTTGTAACACGGGGTGAATTGTAACATAAGTAAAATCTTTTGAACGACAAATCTGGTAACCCACAGCATGCGAGAGCTGCTTGGCGATATTTTTGCTTAACTCATGTATATCAAAGGTTGGATAATCATCTGTGTTTTCATCTATATTTTTCAGAAATGTTTATTTGTGTTCGTATTTGTATTTAAATAAGGGAAACAGGTGTGTTACAATTTACTCCGGACTGGGGCACATTGTAACGAAGGTTCAGATTTGTTTTAGATGAAGCTAGATGTCTAAGTGTCCATGATTTTGTCACGTACTTACACTCGATGAGTTCACCACATATGCAAGTAGTAAGTAACGCAAATTCTTTTCTAATTGAGGAAACAAATTTCGAGACAAAACTGTGAAAACTCTTTTTGTTACAATCTGCCCCGGTCTCCCCTACTCATATTATTTTCTTTTCCGAGATGATATCGAAGCTCTGTGAATTTTCATGGAGGAAAAGTGTTCACACGAACTCAAGCTAAGTAGCACGAGTCTCCACAGTCCCTCACGTTCCAAGATCAGAGGTATCCCACGTATTAACAGTTTTCAATAAAGATAATTTCAGCTCTAAGTTACCAGATGCATAAACAACACCAGTGCAAATCTCGAACTGTAAATCAATAAATAATTTCAAATTTAACGACCATAGAAAACCAATCATTCAAACACTACACAGCAACACCCACACCTAAGTGTATTATCGCGCAAGAAACGTTTGCCACTCACAACTGCTATTTCACACACATTCAAACGTCCTCCACTTTTCCCCAGCCCTCTTAAACCAACACCACCCCCGGCAAACGACTGTACCTAAAGTACAAATCGCGCGCCACACAAGTGCCCCGCGTGAAAAGACCCTAACAGAAGTCTCGTCGCCCACCGCAGCCACCAAGAAAAAGAATCACCCAGTTATTCAGCAACCATCGATTCCCCTCGACATTCATTCATCCCATTCACGTGGCACAGAATAGAAGAAACATTTGTGTCCTATCGGAGCGAGTCAAATGAAGACTACATCCTGCGGTCGAGGGTAGGGGAAGCCGATGTCGTTCGGACGGCATAGTAGCTAAAGTTTGCCAGTTCGGGGCTTCCTGCCGGCACAAATGTCAGGTGACCACGCTGTGAGCCGTACCCGCGCGTCCTTTCTCTCAAAGAGGCACACTCCAGCGAGAGTAGGACGAGAAGCCGTCTTTTCCTCGCAGCTTTCAAGTCCGAGGGTAGGTTCGACGAGGGACGGGGGCGAAACGACGGAGGAAGAGGGTACAGCAAAGAGTAGGAGGCCGAATGGCGCTCGTGTGGATGCTGGGCTCTTCCCTCCGGCCCGATATCGACCCAGCCACCGCCGACCAATACTGAAGAAAAGCTAAGGTCGCGGTTACGACCGTGCAGAAACGAGAGGACATCGAGGACCAAGCTCGTAACTCGCCCGTTCCCTTCGTTTCGTCGCGATCGTGAAACGAGGGGCCACCGGCTCAGCCAATCTTCCCGTTTGCTCCTCGCTTCGAGCCTTGCCTTCCAACCGCGACATGAATTCTCGTGCTTCCCGCCTGAAATGGGCTTAGCGAAGACCACGGTTCAGTGAATGGAGGATATTATTCACGGAGGGGATAAATTTCGTTAGTAATGAGGATTCAGGTGAGGTATTAAGAAAATGGAATGTCGAATGCGAGATCGGGGATGCGGAGGTTTCAATAGGCTTGGGACTCGTGTTCAGTGTGCGGGGTGTAAGTAGTTTGAGGGGAAAGTTTAGAGGCTGCGACGAAGTTCAAGTTCATGGGCTAGGAATTCAGTGAACTCTGGGTTTAATGAGTGGTATGTCGTTAGCTGAAGGTTCTAGATTTTTAGGATCGTTTTCTCACAGAAAGGTAATTGACATTTTATGACACTGGTCGAGTCTTTTGGAACGCGTGTAATTTAGAGACGCTAAGGGAATTCTAGAAACAGAAATGGCTATTGTACATTTTTCTTTAATTTAAAGATTGCACTAGGTGGCTGCGTAACTTTAGACATGAAGACAAAGAAGACTGGTCAGAACGTTTTAATAATCAGAAATCCAATTTACATCAAATAACTGAATTCCTCAGAAACGAAAAGAAAACAGTAACAATATTCTCTGCTCTGAGGCTAAAGAAACTCGTCTTGCAAGCTTATTCTCACTTTCTTTCTCGCCCATATCGCGAGCTCCACGTTGCACGCCAAATAAGTGACTAGCAATCACTCGATTATCCTAAATTCCCGGAAAGTTGGCTTATCCCCGACACCGTCAGATCCAAACACCGTTTGCTCTCGGCTGGTTACGTAGGCGTCTCAAGGGGCGTCGTGAATTTTAACCAACGAACCTTTTAAAGTTTGGCACACCCCCGTTAAAGAGGGACTCCTTTAGCTGTGCTCGAGGACGTTGAAAGCCCCGAACGGAACGTTGAAACCGTTCTGGGTTCGTTTCCCAGCGACCCCGTCCAGGCGGACGCTTTAATGCGAAGACCGACGACCTTCGAGAAGAAGCCGGAAAGTCGTCTCAATTATGTGGGAAATACGAGGACGACCGATCGCGAACATGGAATGCCTTCCTTCCGTGATCTTATTGCCCCTGCGGGCCAATCTGTAATCTCATTCCCGAGCCTATGATCGATACTGTCTTCCTTTCGCCGCAGCCACAGAAATCGAAAGTGGCCACCTATACAGTGTCGCGTGAATAGTTTCATCCCTTTTCTCAGTGTTTAGACGTTTATATTCCTCTTTACTAAACTGCCGAGTTAAGTCGGTGTGAATCCTTATGCTGTATTCTTTATACAAGTCTAGCGGTGAATTTGTAATAAGTTTGAAATAGGATTCAAGGTAAAGCGGTGCCAAAGCAGAATTAGTAGGAAATGGTACATTTTTTAGAATTCTGTAAACATATTTAAAGGACCAATAATTTTTTTAGCGAGATAGAAATAATTTTAACGGCGGCTTATGCACAAAACACGCTTAAAACTTTGATCGATGTAGTCTCTTTTGATTAATATTTTCTTGTGATCATGAAATCTTTTACAAAATACCTGATCGATTTTTTGGTTGACCGAATGTTTTATTTTTTGCATGGGATTAAAATCGGCGAAGATTGAGAACTTATAATGGCTGCACTTCTTCTTGATTGCTCAAAATACAGTGGAAAATGGAAAAACATCGGGGGTGTAGTTTGCTTTCCGTGATAAAGTGAAAGTTAAGGTGGCCGCCCTAACTTATGGAGGGTAGTGTACTTCCGGCATCGGGGATGGTTGGGATGAAAGATGGGCTCGAAAAAGCATTCGAGACAGGATGATTATGGGAGCAACTCTTACTCACGCCCACTGACCACGCGGCTGTTTTCGCTTTCTTCCCCGTTGCCCATTGGACCGCTTGTTTTATTCCACGGGAAGCCTGATTCCTACGCATTTATTCTTTCGCATGCGTACATGTTGCTATTCCCATAAAAAATATATTTCCTTCCTTGGCAGAATATATTGTATCTGTCGAGGCATTTCATTAACTTTTTCTTTCGCTTTTTTTTTGGCAAGGCATTCGTTTGATTATATTCAATGAATTTGTCCTCGGGCCTCAATTATCTAGGGGGGTTTTGAGTTATGCAACCTGCCACGGTTGAGGTCCATTATATAATATTTGTGTATAGTCTATTGTGTCTGCACTCACTTATCTGGTTCAGACGGACCGTCTTGCTCACGTAATTAGTAGGAATATCAAAGAACCGATGGGAATCAGTAACACAGATAAAAGTAGAATATAAAAGCATCAAGAAGAAAATTTATTAGAACAGTTATTCGTAATTATCTATTACTCAAATTTTCCAAGTTCCAGTTCAGACACTATGAACGTAAAAATAAATACAGTTCTATCATTTATCAAATCTGATTTCAATATTTTTCAAAAAACCTGGCAATTCCAACTTCATAACCAAAGTGAGAACTTCCTGTAAAAATTACAATCCATACAAATTTCTAAACAACCTACAGATTTGTCCACGGTGGACCAAAGACTCCTACATGTTTCTAATTCTACCCCTGTGATTCACCATTCGTTCTCGAATGGTCAGCTTGAAATCTCCGATTTCTTAATGTATACAGAGGGTGTTATTGTTCGCTGTGATTTAAAATCCTCGTGGGCCCAAGGAGGTCCTCGAGAAATATATACACGAGGGTGGAAAAGGCGATATTCTGATATCCCGTGGAAAGCCTGTTTCCACCCTCGTTTCGATGTAAACGAAACAGGCGGCTCCTATTCGTCGAATCGATCCCTGCACCCCAAGCCTCTTCGAGGAAGGCAACAATCCGATGCCATAAAGATTTTTCACCGGCAGCCTCGTTTGTTTCACGGTCACCTGGACTTTGCTCCGAGGAAGTTGACAAATTCGATGCTCTCCCTAGCCATGGGGACCACGAAAACTGGGAACTCGATGAGTTCGGTCATTTGTTATCGCAGATCCTCGCTGAACGAGGATCTGGATCGCGTGGACAAACGATGTGAACGCGGTCTGTGGAAATTCGTACGTTTAAAAAATAACTGACGCAACTGTCGTTTTAGGGACAAATTTGAGTAAATGATTAAGTAAAAAATTGTTAAGGTGGAGATAGAGAATATTCATAGAGTGAGTCTTCTACACAGAGAAACGTGCAAAGAAAATTGATGCCAAGTGCCAGCTGATTCTAACATTTTATACACCCTCTACAGGGTCAAATTCAAATTGGAGATGAAATTTGAGCCCTTTACCCTATAGGTGTAGACATCAAAGAGTTAATACTTCACGAAATATTTCATTTTCTTCGTCTGAAAATTGTATTTACATTTTGAACAGGTATACGTATTACTGGAACTACTTTGGTCTGATCATCACAGCTTATACCACTTACACTAAAGCTACTATGTATTCTGACTAGTTCTGTAAACACGTGTTCACACACATTACGCAGAAAACGGAACTGGCAGTTCATACAGAAGTGCTCACACATTCCTACCATGACGTCAGTAAACAAATAACACGCGTCAACATGTTACAACAATATTTGTATTTCCCTCAGCTGCATCAGGCGTGTTACAGTTTCTCCCGAACAAATCCAACATCCAACTTTCGGCACAAAAACGCCGTAACAATGCAAATGCCAAAAGTTCTTGCGTTGTGTTGTAACGCGCCATGCTAACAGAAAACAATGTACTTAAATGGTGCGCGTAAGTCGCCCATCTAAAGGACGAATTTAAACAAATCCGTATTTAATTACCACCGTACTCCGTCAAAGAAACGAAGAAATCCCCCCGAGAAACAGGCTTGCGTTAGCCAGAGAAAAGATCTCAGTCACCATCGAAAATTTCCCAATTCACGTCACGAACAACGAGGATGTCCCCGCGACTTCTCCTAGCGGAGGCAAATTGCAAGGGGGACTTGAAAGGATAATCGAAGAACTGCTCTCCGAAAAGCGAATCGCGCGCTCAGCCCCTCCAGGCAGCGAAGGAATCGCGAGTAAACTTTTGTTCGACTTCCAGTCGCGTTTCCCGCTGCTCCTTCCCGAGCCGCCCCTCCCCCGCGGATGGCTTATGAAAAGGAGAGCTCGTCGCGCGGCACCAACTAACCCCCGAGTCGAGGATCGCGGAAGGGCGCGGGAAGGGACCGGGTAGACGACGCCAGCCTAGTGACCATTGTCACGAAACTCTTCGTGTTTGTGTTCCAGAGCATGGCCTCCTGACTCCCTCACCCTCTCGCCCTCTCGCTTCCTCTTTTTCCGCAATCCGTCGACCCTGTCCAGCTCCAGGCTCCCTATTCGATGGTGTTCATATTCCTGCCAGGGTGACCTCCCCCTGTCATTTATACGAAACGAGCTTGCTGGTCGATGCCGTGGAGCGAGGCACGCGGTTGGTCTACGCAAGCGTGAAACCGGGTCCCTTACAGGGTGAAAAGGGTGCACGATCATAATTAATACGGCGAAGCACGCGTGGTGGTCGTGGATCGTGTAAAAAATGGGGTTCACTTTCGGACGGAGACTGTGGAGAATTATTTCCCTCTGATTTTCAAGGTGTTTGGTTGATGAGGGTACAGAAAGGGGTTGGCGAGCGTAATTGCTATGAGGATATTGTTTTCTTAATTCATTAATGCTCCCAATGAAGATTTTTCCTTACTTTTTCTTCAAGGTGCTGGCTGTGCAGAGTTAGTTTACAAATTATCGACGCGGCGTTCAGAGCGATTCTCTATTCGTTTTTAAGATAATTCAACTTAGCAATTAGGGATAAGTATTTTTTGTATCGCTAGTGGAAGATTGGATTGTATAAGGAACAGCGTAATTGTACGAATTTCCGGCGGTATTTATTCTGACAATACTTCTTGTGGAAGGTGGGTTTATATTAGGATGTGCTTGACGTGATTTGCCGCCCCAGAAAATTGTTAGAAAGCTATTTTAAACGGGCACAAGCTCGTTATATTGAATTTGAGCGACACGATTTCAGCGGGGCAGTTTAAAATAAACCGACGTGAAATCAGAAAAGTGCATCATACCGAAGGAATGGGGATTAACGTTTCGAACAAAGTGAGGGATTCAAGTGCTCGAGAATTCAAATTCCCGCCACTCGAGATTGTATAATGAAACACTGAATTCGCAACGGTAACACGAACATAAATATTAATACCGTAATTGTATCAATGGCTTGAGTGAAACCAGAAGTTCAAGCCTGCGTTTGAAGTTCCTAAGCTATTAACATTTAAGAAAAAAGGATGATAAGGTCTTTGTTGGTTTTCTGGGTAGCCATAGTGAATGACAGGGCTGGAAATAAACCATTCGCATTCAATTCGCGGTTTCACTGAATCCTTTAACGTTAAGGGGAACTGTTAATGAGAACGAACTTACCCCGAGGTTCGTCGATAAATGGAGGTAATTAGGGTTTAAGTTTCTATAAAATGAATGTTATTTTCTAGGGGGGCGAATTTCTGCTTAGCTTCCTCCTTAATGGAACTGTCAGTGGTTTGAGAAAGTAAAGCTTTCGTCAAATCTCAGAAGACTAAAGGCTTTTGAGAAGTCTCCTTTCATCTTACGATGCTTCCTCGGCATTCCTAGCGTGCTTTAACACGCAAAATACTTCCTTAGTTAATAACAATATTTATCCTTTCTATTCAAGCATTTTCTGAAAGTACTCTTCGAACTAAGATTTTAAATAGAGAAACCCTTGATAGAAACTGATTTTAAATCAAAAGAAAAATTCAAATCCGATTATGGTCCAACACCCAATATCGTTGTTGTAGAACACATTTCAGGTTAATGATATTTCCTCTGGTTCGTTGATCAAAGAAACTGCAAATTTCTTTCATACAGCATCGGCTAAATGAAATAGCGAATACTTTTCTCTGCGTGATCCATAGACAATGGTAGCAATTAGGTATAATCTTTGTTTAATCAAAGTGTTTTCCAAATGGCTATCTGTGACCATTTGCCACTTTTCTGGTAAAATTTGAATCCCCCAACTCAAAGTCCTCGAGAAAGGACTCGTCTTCTGAGGCTGAAAAGTCTTGAATCTAATATTGAACCTCTTCCACATTGGTGAAGCGCATACCGGGTAGTATACGCTGTATCGACCTAAACGAGTGGTAATCGGGAGGAGCGGTGTCTGGACTACAGGCTGGGCGAGGTAGGACTTCCCACTTCAATCGAAGTAGTGTTTCCAGCGTTACAGCGGCAATTAGCGGGGGCATAAAAAAGTTAAAAAAATTCTGAGTATTACTTCAAACATACCTTAATATGCAGGCAAAACGCCAGATAGCACGAACTTATAGTTTTTGTTAAATAAATTCCCGAAGATGGCGTTGAAAAACAGGCAGTTACACTAGAGTACCCCCTTAAGAATCTCTTTTCCTTCTTGTGTTTTAGATAACCCACAATACTTTCCGCCAACACCAGGACCACCCGATTATTGTTTAAAGCTCTCTCGGTATCTGCCATGTTCTTTTTTCACTGTCACACAAAAATTCAGAACAATAGCTCAAGATACAGTAAAGCAGCCTGCCAAACCTCAAATTAATTTGTCGAACTGTTCTTGTACCAAAAATTCACAAAGAATTATCTATTTTTCGGCCCAACAAGGCGCAAACCCCTCTTAAACGTATTAACGATTTCAAAAGTTCATAATGGAGAATTCTCTTCTGGTCCCGCCAAATGCAAAGCAGAACTTTATGTCCATGGATGTTCAATCTCTATCAGCGATCGTCATTTTTAACTCGGGGTACACAACACTGACAAGTAGGTATAGCAAAAAAAAGGTCCAATCTTCTAAATGCAGAAACACTGTTCTTTCCAATAGCGCTATGAATATTACAAATCCCCTTGATTCGAATCCGATAAAATCTCGGTTTATGGAAGTTCCAAATGCCCCCAGAAATTAGACCCAACCGAAGTCAGCCCAGGATTAACAGTCGCCGCTATAAACAGGGGTAGAAAGGAACCACTTCAAGTCTAAATTCTCGCTAATCTCAATCAGATTAAATGCCAGCCCCTTGCCAATGAATACCTCGTTAATTTGTTTAATTTTCCCACAACCGTGAAATGTATCTCCGCCATTACTCTTCGATTGGCTTTACAATGGCTCTCTTCACACAAAAACTTCTATAACTCACAGTTCCTTTTTCATTCACAAAGCTACTTCAAGAAAAGCTAAAAAAAAAAAATAGAAATCTTGTAAACACATTCAAAGTACATGACCCAAGAATAACAATTCACCATCGTAATTGGCGCAATAAAAACATACTATTATTAATATCGTAACGAGGGAACGGCCACTGCAAATTAATAGCCCGTTCGGGGATGCTTTCGCAAGGAATATCCATAGATTGCTGATTGATAGGAAGAAGGAGAAAAATGAGAATATCAGAAGCTGGTCGCGACGCCTGCTCCCAGTTACCGGAGCGACGTTGCCTCGGGAATCCACGCTAGGGGAAATTTGTCTAGCCGTATACGCGAGCCCACGAACGTTTCTCTAGGCATGAGGGACGAGAAGACGTCTCTGCGCCACGGTAGTTCTGTGTAGAGATTCCTGAGCAAGAAACACAGCGGCTGTGCAGACGACCGTGAGAAATGACGCTCCGAGAATTTACAAGGTTCCAGGGTGCACGGAATACAGATGGTTACTAATTGGCTGGAATGGAGTCTGTAATGCACCAACTCCTGCCATCCAGACGAATATTCCCCTTCGAAGGAAATATCCCTCGAAACTTGAACTACGTTATCTCAAGGTTTTATCGCGGAATCACGTGAAGCGGTACAATTTTCTCAAGTTTTTGCCCCCGTTGTATCACCCCCATCCTAGATGACTGAACCGTCAGAGTTAAACACCCTCTGCAGAGCAGCCAATTTACAGACAGTAGACAATTTATCTGCTTCTTATAAAGGTTCCCGGGTCGGTGCTATTTCCTCCTGAATAGTGGTGAACTTTTCAGGGATCTCTATCTATTATAAGCTGATAACTCGCTGTCTTCTTATCGTATAAATTCTTGTTTCTAAATTTGTTTCGCTTCAGTGGAATTTTAGGGGCGGGAGAATGTCTGACGTGCAGGATCTCCGGGAATTTTAATAGGACGATGTGTGCATATTATACTGGGAAAGAAGAGGTCCGAGAGTGAGTTAATAAAATCTATCTTCGTTTCTAGATTCTTTGGCGGAAGGGTCTCTAAATATGCAAGGGTAAAATTATCGTTGTGCATATAAAATATTTATCGTTCTATTATAGCAGGCTTCTGTCACTACCTTTACCATATTGCAATTCAAAGCCTTGATATCAAGACACAAGCAGCACAGAGGTGTAGGGGGTCGACTTCCTGCGCGTGCTATTTAAATATCAACAGCACAGCACACTCAAAATACATTCTCAAGGTTTCTAATTCAGATTTCCACCCGGCTTCGACGATATCCCCCGCACTAAAGTCGCATCAAAATTTACCTTAACTTCTACCAATGTACACCCTAATAATCGTATTTCGAATCTTCTTTCTCTCGCATTTTAACAACGAAGCGTAGAATGGCGAACTGTTGAAAGACTTTTCGATTTCGTTGCAAAAAGTACTTGAATATCGTATAGTTATTTTATTATATAACTTTGGGCAACCGTGCAGTCGCATCGTAGAAGAGAGCTCAGTGGATCAATGGAAGGTGATTTTGCCGATATTAGGGCTGGTAATAATAGCGACGATAGTCGCCATGACAATGGCGGCGGCAACGAGATATCGGATGTAACCGATAATGGGCTGGAACTTAAATTTCCGTTGCCTCCTCGGCGGTGCCGGGCTTTGGGGCCGAAGGAAACCGATCCTTTGTGACTATTTGCAAATGAAACGGAAACGTTTACAGAAGGCACAGCGCGCCAATGGATTATTAGCGGCGTCGGGTAACATCAGCACAAAACGTACGTTCAATAGGGCTCAAATTAATTGGAAATTTCCATTAACGTCGTAAACAAACGATGCTCATTCCGGAGGGCAGAAAATAGAGAACGTTTCGGAACTAGAGATGGGAACTTAATTGGCTGCAGCTCAGGAAATGCAAGCTGTTTTCCGCAGAAAGATAGCCTCTGTAACGGGGGGTGGTTAAGGCGGTATAATTTTGTGGAAATGTGATGTTATTGGGAATTAACAATGAGCAACGGGATCTGAAGGTGTCAAATTAATGTTTGGTCTTAGTGACGTAATTTCAGCTGATAGATTCTGAAGTGATAGGTATATAGCTTACTATAAATAGCCTGATACGTCGTGTACGAAATATAAGTATGATATCGCGAAACCACCCATCTTAGGGCCATCACATATGTGTTTTAAAGGACTTCAGATCATGTTTCAAGTGATGTGCAGGATTTGCATGCAGCTGATTTTGAGCATGTTCGAGAAGAAGTTGTACTTAATTAATTATATTTTGATCAGCACTGTAATATTGTGTGTTCGTTGTACCGAAACACTAGTGAAGTATTTTTGTACTTAGTAGTATGTAAATTAATTTTTTAAATTTTAATTTAATATTTATATTGTAAGTATTTGAATTTTTAGTTATTATAATAAAAATAATTTAAATTAGATTTGTTTCAGAATTTGTGTGGAATAAATTTATATTTTTATGTTAAGGTTAAAGATTTTGCCTTTTGTATAAAGGTTTATTAAATAAACAATATAGATTATATTAATCTCGAAATTAAAAGAGATAAATATAAATTAATTTTATGTACCAAGAAGTGCAGAAGCCACGCGAATTTTCCACTCTATGAAAATTATTTGTTCAATTCTCTGGTAATCATAAATTTTACTTCATTCTTCTCTACCTTAAGAGAAAAAGAAAATTCGCATGAAGAAAAATTTGCATGTATATGAAATTTCGTACAGAGAAGATGTTCTATGCATGAATTACAGTAGAACATCGTAAGTACCTTCGTCGAAGACATTGCCAGCGACAAGGTGTCACTAAATTATATCCCATTACTGTTTGCACTAACGCACACGCGAGAACTGTGATAATGCAATTACAATTCCATAGGGATGCACAACGTCAAAGACGGTTTAATCTCATTAAATTATGGGCGCAAAAGGGCGCAGATGCGAGCGGCTCGAAACAATACACAGAACTTGTCATGTGGGCATAATCGTTTGACGAACTGCATAAAACCGATTACACTACTAATTTTGCGGTTTCGAAAATTTATTGCCGGGAAAAGTTAGTTTCTTATAGATATAAATTAGGACAAAATTAATTTGACTACAGAGTATTATAGTTATACGTCACAACTTTGGGGCATAAATCTCGACCGCAGAAAGGAAAAGAAAATCACATAGGTATTAACCAAAAACGACTTATTGTGAAAAAAACAGATGAATATTTATCACCGATTCCTGGACACCTTATCGTTGACGATGGGTAATATTTACTACCTTGAAGAACTAGCTATTCCAAGAAAGTAACAAGCCACGAATCGCACAAGTATTTCCATCTGATTTAAATACAGTACTGGAAATATTTGTTGCATCATTCAAATAAACACATTATCACGTATGCCTGTCTTATTATTAGTACTAGGAAAATATTATTGCAAAATTTATTTACTGCAAAAATGTGTGGCTAAACTATCGTGGCCAAGATAAATTGTATACAAACCATTTAATCAATCATATTACTATGGAAATTCTACGTATTACGAAAATTTCAAAGCGATGCAATAAATATTCCCAGTACTGTAGAACTACCCCAACTGAAGCCGCAAAGAATTCCATGATCCAACGATAAAATCTCAACGTGTCTTCAACAACCAGTGACCATTACACCCTTAGCACCCTGTACAATGGTTACATCACTTCCCTAACGATATTGCTCGATTTTCCACGAGCGTTCCCTGAAACGCCATCACATGCTCCCATGCATCGCAATAACGCCCACGACGGGAGCAACCTCTGGCAGGGCGGGTCTGTTGATTTTCGTCGAACGAGGGGTGGACGATTGATAGAATACTGTGTACGACGATTCGCCAAGTGATTTTTGTCTCTTTAGCGCACCACTCACGACGAATTCGTTGATCGTCGGTGCCTTGAGGGATTATGCGCGCAGACTCTGAGCACTGGCGAGGGTGCAAATGTTGTTATGCAAATGGGCATCGTTTGTTAATTCCGTGTTTCGCCGGTGGTGTCAGTCAACTTGACGAGGAGACGGCGGAGAGGCTGGTAGAGGGTCAACCGACGAAACTGCGTTTAAAATTAAAGACAGCTCGTTCATTGTTGTTTTAAATTTCACGTCCACCCCCTCCTTTGCTTATGTTACGTACACTTCCGTGTTTCTCCCTCCCCTTAGTTTTTAGCATTAATCTTGTTCCGAATTCGGTAACTTGGAGCTTTAGTTCTCCCTTCGCTGTTCTTTCTTTGTAACAAGGTGTTATGTTGGGACACTTTACTTGTAATGTGTAATGTTATAATTGACGCAATGAGGATGTTTTTGAACTCGCGGTGGTTGGTAAATGATGGGATTTTTGTGTTTCTAGTTTTCAGGTTGGAATTCGCGGTAGAGAATTTTTCAAAGGGAGCTTAATCATTCATCTCATGTTTTAGTTAACTAAACAGATTTTTTTTTAATTTTCCTTCGTTAAATAATTCACCTGAATGGCGAGTAGATATTCTGATGGAGAGAAATCTGGAATTTCCATTCTTCTGTTAATAATGAAGTTAAATATTGATCCACTTATGCCAGTTTCATTAAAATATAAAATAACAGAAATACTAGGGCGTGCATACATTCGTTTTTATAAAATTCTCCATGGGTTCCAAGTATCTCGTGCATGCATATAATTTTACATCCAATGAAAGACGTTTTCAGTGATATGAGACGTGACTTGGTTTTAGTTTTTATCAAAGGCAATTTGAAATATTAGCTGAGCAAACGCACGCGTATTTTTTTTACCTCTGAAGAGTATTAAATCGGGGTCGTATCAGAATGAATAACTCTGAAAAATTATTCAAATCCAAGGTAATACAAGATCTTCTCAGACAATGATACTAAAAAATGTGTGTATCGCAAAGTATTTGCAAATACACACGAATGTTACAATAATTAGTAAAGAAAGCAACTTTTAACAAATATATTGGTATCAGTTTTTCCTCATTATTTTGAAAATCAGAACGAGTCCTGCGAGGCTGCTCAATTTTTCAACGTTTTCGTTGAAAGCCTATTCATATTTTTGTTGAAACACGGAGTGCTTTGCAATAACTCTGTATTTTCATCGTATAATACAGACAGTGCCCTATCTAGCTTTATGATTTATATACTGTGACCAGAAATTTATACATCTGCGTATAAAATTAAAAATAACAACTGTCCGGTATTGGTTGTCAGTCAGTCTGCGATATAATGGACTGACAAGAGAATCGATCTCGGAGCCGAGAACTAAAAATACATATTAAGAGACTTACTAAATAATCAAGTGTCAAATTTGTAAAACTTCTCAGTTTATTTTCGCGATGGCAGACCGTGCTCGATGCAACTGACAAATTCTAATAACCTCCGTATATAATAATTACCGTCAATCAGAAAGATGAATTGTATGCTCTTCAAACATTCAGTTTCAAAGAAATAACCACTTCACCGGCAAGGACGATGGAAAACAAAAATAGCCTTGATAAAATTTAAGAAAATCGTTCAATATCCTACGAAAGCGAGCTCGTTGGAGTAGAAAATCACGATAACCCCCTTTCAAGCTTGCAGTGCAAAGGGTTTCGTCGTTTTTTTTTTGGTGCAACATCCGAAAGACTTGAGCGGCTCGTCTTTGATGTGCCGTGGTTTCGTCTTTCCCGCGTTCTCTCGCCTAATGAGCGCTTTGCCCGTTCCGTGCTTCGTTTCCACGCGTCTTTGCGTCTTTGATACGGAAAAGTCGCCGTGCAGAAGCAAAATAAACTTTCCTTACCCCCGAGTATACTTTCACTTCCAGCCCGACTATTTTCGACCCTGCGTATCGTATTGCGAATAAAAAAAGGGACGTTCTCGGAGGGGAAAGAGGAGAACCGACGCGCGAGGACGTAGACAATCGCAGGGAAGAGTAGAGTAGAAAACAGATGAGTGTGGAAGGGGGTGAAATAAGTACGAGGAAGAAAAACGAAATTACTGACTGATTGTGGGAGGAAGGGGAAAGGGGAAGAGGAGGAAACGTGGAAGTGATAAATGAAAGGAGTGGGTGAGCGTGGGAATAGGGAGAATCTAAGGCAAGGGTTGAAAGGAAGAGTGAGGAATGCGATAATGGAAAAACGAGGGAAATGAAAAACAGGGAAACAGGAGAAATAGGGCAAGCAGAGCTAGGGAAGAAGAAAAGCAGGAAGATAGGTACTAATAGAAGAAAAAAGCGGAGATAGATCCTAGTAGAGAAAGGGGAGCAAGATAGAGCCTGCTAGAGGAAGAAAAGAAAAGAGATAGACCCTTAGAGAAGAAGAAATGAAGAAAAGAAAAAAGATAAATCCTTGGAGAAGAAGAAAAGTAAGCAGAATTAATCTTAATAGAAGAAGATACTGTAATACAAAAAAAGGAGTAGAGATAAAAGCGGGAACACTGAAATGAGTAGTGCAGCATTGAGTCCTCTGCTCGTCGAACAGCAAACCTAACAATAAGATAAAAGAACGAGGAAGACGTGAAGTGGGAAAGGGAAACGCAGGGGGCGGCGCGCGGGGGAGGAACGACGAGTTCGGCACTTCAATTACACGATTAAGTGGTACAAGCCGCATAATTTTCTTTCGTGTACAGACACACGACGCGGTCACAGTTACCTGTCCTGTCTGCAAATTGGATCACGCGAGTGGCGTGCTTTTGTGTACCGAGGGCGAAAGAGAGAGCAGTAGAGCGTTCGCAAGCTGGAGCCTAGGCACCACCGAAAGGGTGAGCACGGTTTCCGCCGACGGCGATTTTCGCCCCATATAAATCTTTCGCTCCTCTACTCGGAACAGGGTTCTCGAAGGTTGGAGGTTAAAGCATCCCCTAATCGTTCTCAACGAAGGGACGAGAGTCGCGCGATCGATGCACGATAACAACGATTCGATTGGGGTACATATTTAATTCGATGAAGGGTAGTCATGCTAAGGTGGCATATACTTCGGTTACAATTAGTGACATGACGAATGTAATTTTCCTTTAGCTCTGAAACTTATTTGAGGGAATAGGATTAGAGTGTAGATACTCTTGATAATTAAGTATATGCTAGAGAATTTTAGTATTGATATCTTTGGGAAAGATGTGAATAAAAAAATTCTGGTTTCTATATATTGTGCACACTGAAATACAGTGCAGTATTTGTCTGAAGTAATTTTTCGTACAATTAAATGTGTAAATTGTATTGTTAAGAAATTCGAGAGTTACTTAAATATTTATATATACTCTAGATATTTATATATACACTAGCAAAATACCCCCGTGCTTCGCTGCGGGCCTAAGAGATGTCAAGGATTCCGAGACCCCTTTTCACCCTCTTAAGGACGGAATTTCCAAAAATTCTTCCTTAGTGGGTGCCTACATCATAAAAACAATGTACCTTCCAAATTTCACGTTCCTAGATTAAACGATTTGAGCTGGGCGTTAATAAGTTAGTCAGTCAGGACTTCATCTTTTATATATGTATATAGATGTACGTGTGTATTATATTCTGGTAATTTCGTTAAATTATGTTGAAGCTTGAAATACTTTGGTATTAGGTTGTCTCCGACTTCTTTTATTAAATAGAAAAATAAGTAGTGTTGTTTCTACTCGTGTCTGACCACACACAGCCCTAGACTACTTACTGAGGCAGCTTGTATGGAAAACTTAAAAAAAATCTTGGACTATTCTCTCATGAACCTTCAATTTCTCAACTGTTTTATTAACTGTAATTTACAATATTACTAACGAAATTCATGTACAAACCCAAACTATTTAGTCTGTTATAATGAAGCATTCCTTCCCTTCCATACAAAATATAAGGTCCAACATGGTATCAACTGTTGAAGTTATCAATGATGTAAAATAATCACATGGAGCTTCGTGATTGAATTTTACGTTAATTTATTTAATAGCTTTGTTGTGTTATAGAACATTTGATAGATAAGATTACTGAAATCCTTTTAGCATATCCTCCCTTTTACGTGCAATCCACAAGCACATACGTTGCATACTGATTTTCATACTCACATTTCATTTGATTTAAATTTACACTGCTTCACCGGCCAACACATTTCAATAGGCAATACGAAAGCAGAGTGTAATTGCGTTTGCAATAAGTTCAAAGTATCGCCAGTAGAAATCAAGACAACCTCAGTTTTACCATGAAATTGTGCAAAAAGTGTCGATTTTCTCAAAATCAAAGTTCCATGTCGATTTTCTCAAAATCAAAGGTACAAACTGTTCAAGCTTTACAAATCCATGTTTGCGTTATTCATCCACAGACGCTAAAATATGTCCGCTTCCTATTCACTGGCTATCTGAAATCTAAAAATGAAACGGTTTCGAGCGACGTGTATAAGTTATATGTAGATGGAAATCAGATGCGATCCTATAAAGAGGGAAATTTCGATTTATCAGCCAGCCGGAACATGCTAATCCACAGTGCAATGCCCCGGGACATACCTACTAATAGACGTGTGGAGTCGTTTACCTGAATTTTTCAGGGCCTATTTCTTTTCACGACTGTCTAGTTCCGGTGCCGTCAGGCAATTCCGACGTATCCATTAACGTTAAACATTGAACCGTATAATTAAGTCTTCATTGCTCTCGTTTTGGTGGAAGTCTTTGATCTTCCGCCGTCAAACGGAACCAGGCCACTTGTTTATGAAGAAACGAGATTCTCGTATTTCTTTCTAGATCCACGAGGATATTTCCACTGGTGCAGGAAAATAATTTGTCGCAACTGCCTCTTTCAATATCTCATCTGTTGCAAAAATCAATCTTTTACTGCCAGAAATAGAGGAGTACGATTGCTTGATGGATATTCGACTGGCTGCCACAAATTCTCCAAGATTGACCCCCTCGTTTCTTCCATGGGACATCCCGAATTAGGACGAAGCTTTCCGGGTCAATGAATTAGCTCCTCCAAGATCACGACAAACTAAATTTCATCCTATTTCGTCGAGCGTAATAGTCTGCACTCTATATCGGTATGTTACGTCGTGCAACGTGCTGTTTCCTGTTATTTATAAATAATTTCGACTGTTTCGAAGTTACTGATATTCCAGTGTAACTTATTCATTCGTCGATCGACCAAAAACATTTTGCTAAATGATGCATTAATTGAATACTGGAATAGGTGAGAATATAGTATATTAATTATTGGAATGGGTAAAAATATATAGTATACTAATTATTGGAATGGGTGAAAGTATATATATTAATTTCAAAATTATTTGAATTCGTTTAATTTAATAAGTTAGGTGTTTTTCTATGTTTAGAGGGTTTGATGAATTTTATACTCATAAGCTGGTTTTGATTCCACTTAGAATTAAATTGAAAGCATCCTCAGACTGATGTGAAGTAACAAGAATTGGAACTCTGGTGTTTAGGAAAGTGCACAGCGTTTCTAACGGATTTTGATATAAGAATGAAAATGCTAAGCCCGAGCAAGGTTAAGCATAAATTAGTATAAGTGACGAAGTATTCAGATGACGTGGGGAAAGCCTTGTGTCAAGATAGAAATATGTAGTAACACTGAATTGGTATATTACTATCAAAATGGCAGAAATTTTAATTCGAGCGTGTATCGTATACAAAGGAAAGTGTTTCTCATCAAATTTTATTAAAAATTCGCGTGCGAAAATATTTACTCTTCAATCACACAACTACTCTGAAACAGCAAGATACATTTTTAAGCCTAATTAGTTCCTCAAAACGGAATGAAGAAAGAAAAAGGAGCAGGTGTAAAGTAATTAACGATGAAAAATTTAAAAAGGGAAAAGGAAGGCACGATGCGCTATGAAAACGCCAACCTTGGTGGAATCTCTTGCTCGCGGTGTAAACCTGACCACGCAGATTTTCTATTTCTATTTTCTTGTGTTTCTTTCGAGCTTCTGCCAGCGAACGCCAGCTTCAGTTCCACGGTTTCCCTGCGGTCCACGTCGGTTGCATAAAAGTTCAGGCAGCTGGGTCGTAATAAATTATGTTCCAGACGGAATTTTCGATGGAACTGGCAAGTTAAATCGATGAGCTGGCGAATTACGAGAACCCGCCGATTTTGGCCAAAGTTTTAAATAATAAATCAGGACTGCTAAACTAGTCACACTTTTATCATATTTGTGTTGAGAAGGATATGTCACACATTTTGGAAGCACCGATGACAGCAAATAATGTGGAGTAAAAATTATTTAAGTTCACAAAACGCATCATTCTTAACGTCACTGAGAGTTTTATCGCAGGAAAAGATGCACGCTTTGAGAATGAATTTACGGCCAACTTGTTTCTCAATCACCGAGTATACCTTCGACATTTCTTTTTTTACCCGTTTACTCTCCCAGGTCACGAAAATGTTACACTCGACGCATCATCGATCCTCTCGACGATGCTCCCGCTGAAACATGTGAACTGAACTCGGTAATTAAAGCAGACATCTTTAACTTAATGCCAACACCACGTAAGAGCGTTATTTTTGTTCGTACCTTTATTTAGTTTGGATATTAAAATGTATGCCAACGTATTCTACGACACCGCGGTATTATACCTGACCCGCGAGATGTTAGACAGTAATTGGAAGAATTTTAACAATAATAGAACAGGTAATTTTTGTAACATATCACGAGTGTTATCGCTTCAAAATCGTAAATGTTTTAGAACGTTAATTTATGTGGGAGACAAGGAGAAATGGGGCGTAAGTAGAAGTAACGAGGAATAGTCAGACACAAATCACTGAACAACAGATCTTTGAAGTTGGTTTTCTCTAATATAGAGCTCCTTACTAAAAAATCTTATTCTACATATTTTGTTCATTCTTACACCAACAATCACCCCCGTTTCGCTTTTGCCTCGAATTATGTCCCATTTGGTATTTATAACCCCCTTGTCCTCAACTAGTAGGGTGAATTATTTGTTCTGTAATCTGTAGGGTGAGCTCGTTTTGATTCCCATAGGTAAATAAAGAAATAGGAGCACGCATTTGTGCCTCACGCTAATGTTAAATAAGCTTATCGTGAAATTATACACTGCAGAATCAATAGTAAATTGATTCCACAGAAGAATACTTAGAATACTCTCAATAAATCAGAATTACATAATACTGAATAAATAAAATAAAATAGTACTGTGGTTATTTTAAATCCCTTCTATCACCCAAAGGTTAGCAGGAGAAATTAATTTCTCTAAAACATTCCCTAAAACGTGGACTTGAAACCCCCTTCTCTATCATCCCCATAACAAAAAAAAATCCAGAAGTCTCGCCACACGACAACTGCAAGAAATCTCAGGGATAAAAGAGCCTCAGCGTTTCCATACACACACACACACACACACACACACAAACACCGCCAATTTTCCCCTCAATTTCGCGCGACTGTAAACCAGAGGGAAGAAAGGCGGAAGACAAGGATCCAATGTCGTGAGACAGGCACAAAAAGCTCGCGCGAAGGCAAAGTAACGAGATACGAACGTCAGTGTTTCCACCGGGCCAAACAGATTTTCTTCGTGCTTCCCTCGGCATTGTTCCCTCGCTTGAAATGCGAAAAAACGCCTTTTGGCGCTTCCACCCCTCCGTGCAGTCGCCTTTCTTCCCTGTGCCCCTTCATTGCCCCCCGCGGCTTCCACTCGAACAAAAATATTCAGGGGGTTGATAAGGAACTGGCGACTTCGTTCTCAGCCGGACGTTGCCGTTTCTCCTGCCACTGCATACTGATACACGCCGCTGTCGAATAGCCGTGCGTTTGCCGTCTGGGAATTCGGACTTCTTGCTTTCCAAGCGCGTGTACCAGCTCCTTTGTCTCGTGATCGATCGGCGACTGGACTGCAGCGAAGAAAGCGACGGTGCAAACGGTGCCCCGTTGAATAAGAATGATGCACGGGGTGCGTTCGAAGGGAAACGCTGATAGCTGCCTTTGTCGATTTCGAATGGAAATTCTGACTGGGACGGAATTACCTTTGCGAGTCGTGGGGGGGCATCAGGTACTTGTAAATCGTATCTTCGGAGGTTTAGGGTAACAGAGTTGGAACTAAAGCAACAGATTTGAATAATCTGTGGCGAAAGACTTTATGACTTTCGAGGGAACGCGATTTCCAAGGGATTTTGGCAAATCCTGAGGTGTTTAGTAAACACGTGTAGCATAACCAGGGATTTGCATGTAGAGGGGTGTGTTTATCTCAGATTTAGCGTGTATTTTTAAGGATTTGAAGGTTGTTGAAGGATCACTTGTACCACGGTAGAAGATAATTGAGATGTGATTTTCATTTTGAATCGAAACGACTTTACACATTCTTCACTGATTTCACAGTTTCATGTTGAATCTATATTTTCCCCAGAAAATGAAATAGACATTCTGGAATCCTTGAGATTCGATCTACCCTTTGATTTCCCCCTCACAAAGCAGCGCGATGCTTGAAATTCTGACGTTGCTCGACAATCGGCCTTCGAAGTTGGTGATCTGACGAGATCAATCAAGACCTTCAACATGATGTCAATCATGCCCTACGCGGTTTCCTATTATAGCCTTAGAATAATTTCCACGGTGGAATGACGTCGAAAAGACTTAAAAAGGACGAAATGGCCTTAGAACCTTTAAGATTTGAAATTCATGTAAAGCATTAATTGTGTAACTTAAAAAAGCAGAAGGTAGTTAAATTGAAAGCAAGAAGGATTCAGAAAATCTTCGTGAAAACATTTTCGAACGAAAAAATACAATCCAATATATCATTTTCTGCCCCCCTATTTTGATATTTTTTTCTGATTCATAATCTTTTCCTTATATTTATATTATTTTCTTCTATTCTTTTGTGATTTATATGATAATACTCTTTTTCGGCCTCGACTTTTTCACGTACTTGGTGTAATTTTTTTAATATTTTGAAGTTTTTCATATCACTTTCAGTCCCCTATTTTGATCTAGGAAAAAAAGACACTTTCTCGCTTCCTCAAAATAAATCAACTCATCTTAAAAGACTTTGCATACTTCCCACGATCACATTTTTATGCACTAAAAGTGTTTCCTCTTCTCTTTCAAAAACGAAGAAATTACACTAGCTAATAAAGCTCATGGAATCGTACGTAATGACTTTGGAATTCTACTGGAAACGTGCAGTGATTAGAAGCGAAGCGATCCCGGCCAAAGATTTCTCGGGGGTGTTCGATAAAATTCGATCGCTGATAGACAATCGTGGAAATCGGTCTTTCTCGCGCAATCTACAATTTCCCTGCCGACATGGAGCCAGGCTCCATTAAAACGTTGAAAGTGAATGAAAATCGAGCCACGCTGGTTCGATTCCTCGATCGTGAACACCACGTCCGACGCTGTTCAGCCGAGCGGAAGAGCGAGATAAGTCGTACGTCTTTTCGTTGGCCTCCGCCGAGTCCCCGGGGGTGAACCCCGTAGAACGAGTCCTTTAAGTAACATGCTTCCGACCAGGAAGTACAGCAAAGAGGAAATAGTACATGATTTCGTTCCCTTTGCACGTCGTGCTCCTTAAAAATCCTTTGAAATAGTGCTTAGGTCAGGCTCTGGACACAGCCAGCAAATACGGCTGACTTAAAGCCCGAAATTTTCCTGAGATTTTTCTAGATTTCAGAAAAGCACAACACAAAATGCTACTTCGATTTGAATTAAAAGTGTCTTTCAAGAGTGAAGCATCTTCTAAAATGAAATTCGACACTTGTATATTTTTGTCAATACTTGAAACAAGTATTTTTCAAAATTCCACTCGTTCCATCCTCCGTCTTTCAAAAATTAGCCAAGTGAGTAAGGATTTCACAATAAATGTTGCAAAATGTGCATTCTAACGATTTTAACGTTGATAACTAGCTAAATGGGTCCAGTTTTAAAGAAGGAATCGGTAAAAGCAATCTTTTTCAACGTTAATTATGCTGTTTAAAAGTCTACGAAAATGGTCGAAATATATTTGACCAGAGTTCCTCAACGTCGCCTTTCCTTTGACTCAGTGGTTTCGTATCGCTGTTAATACATCGCGGCTAACAAGGCGCCTCGGGAGACCTCAAGGATCGATAGATCGAAGATAAGAGCTTCGTCATCCTATTCATATTCCCCGAGATAAGGTCGTGCCGCAAACTTGCGAGCTTCCGGGAACGGCGTGAGAAAATGAGCGATGATTGCTCTCGTTAGGGCGCAATCGGCTGTGAGTAAAAGCGCCCAAAGACTTCCTTTCCTCCTCGAATTCACGCCAACCCCTGCCGCTCGGCCAACAAATAACAACCTTTGCTAAGTTGCGTCGAGCTCGCTTTATCAACTTTTCAGCGAGTTTCCCTCCGATCCTCCGCCTGAAACACTCCTCCGACCGGTCAACCAAAGACGCGCACTTTTCCCGATATTCTTCTTCTGCGGCGTGTGCCCAGTCTTCGATCTCCGGCGAACTCAATTTTGTTTCGCGCAGACTTTGATTGGCGCGAAGGCTGATTGAATCCCGTGCAATTTTCGCGACGAAAAATTCTGAGCAGCGGAAACCTTGTTGGGCGGTTGACGTTTCATTTTCAAATCCACCCTTTTATTGAATTTAGAATTTCTTTGGCTTTCTCTTTAAGTGTCCCGATTGTTGCTGGTGGGATAATTTGAAGATGAAGATAGTGCTTACGTAATGTTCAGTTGGAAACTTATAGAGATATATTATTATAATTAGGAGAAATTCTGGGGGCTTGAAAATATTGACAAAATGATTTTAGGAAGAAAGTATGGTTAATTATAATGTTCATTGTTTGGAAATAGATAGCTTCTTCGGTGTACACTTTCTTAAACCCTTTAACGAGATATCGAGATAGTCGATATCAACGAATCACAATAGATTCAACAAATTATAATAAAAGTTATCAAATGCAAGGTATAGCACGTACTTTAATCTGTGGACAAACATTTTCTTGAGCACATTTTTATTCCATTAATCACGCTTATTTTCAATCAAACACTTGAATAAATTCTACACTTCCCCTCGGAACCAGTACTTTACAGTTTCTTAAAATATTCACCGCCCTAAAATTCAGTCCCTTACATTTTTCAAGCAGCTGCTCCACGTAGGTGTAAAATGGAAGTCCCTGGCTCGAGGGCATAGCAGCTGAATAATGTTATTACGCAGCAACATTAATTACGAATATTACTCCAGTAATTACACGACTCGCTCGTATATCGGCGGTCGTTTTGCAACCGACTCGCGTAATGTCTATAATTTACCGCGCGCCGTGAACGTTAAAAAATTAATCAACGGCTGCGCTCGAATTTCTTCGAGACCCATTTTCCCCGACGGATATAAATCCCCGCGTCTCGAGTCAATTTCCCACCAAATTTCAGTCCGTATCAGAGGGACTGACCTATTTAAAAGTTCGCTCAACGTTTTCTCGACATCTGTGCGAACGGTCATAATTAATTCAGCGAGAAGTACTCGGCGAACGAGACCGCGAAGTAGCCAATCGATAAGAACTCTTTGCAGGATTCGAGCCCTCCGCCTGGCTTCTCATGAGACGCCGTTCGATCAAGTCCATTTATTTGCATGGGTCGGCACGCAAGCGATAAAAACGATAGATTACGCGTCGAAATAGATTGGATGCCGGCGCTGGTAAACAAAAGGGAGTAATTGAGAGGAAGGAAGAGACGTGCAACAGAGGCAAGAATGGAGGAAAGGAAGAGTTTCGAGGGTGTAAAGAGTGGAAATTGAGAGGAGGAATTGGCTAATGAGTCATTAGGCAGAAGATCCTTCGTCGTGGAAAGATCGGGGAAAAATGGTAATTAATCTGATTAAATGCAAACTATCAATTAGTTGGCTGGCAAAAATCACCTTTCATTCGTGAACGGCAGGTTTGAAATATGAAAACGACACTGCTTTCTGAATTTTTTTTAAGGAGAATAGTTTAAATATATTAGTTAAAAAAAATATTTGTTCCAAGTAAATATCGAGTAAGTTATCACTCAGGGATGATGTAGAATTATTTTGTCAATGTTCCAATTGCAATTCGAGTGAACTATATACTACTTATAGTTTTTTAGAAAAACCATGAAGATTTGTTTATCTTTTTCTAATAATATCAATCTTCATTTTTCACATAAAACGCATTTTTCGCTAACCTTTCATTTCCAAAGTTTTCTTAACTATTTGCACTGCATAACACAATGACTCGTTATCAGTATTCATTAGAGAATCGCCAAATCGAATAAATCCCACTGATTATAGAATTCAATTCTTTCAAAGCTCAAACACGTTAAACAGGCATAAACTTATCATCTAGTAAAAATATTACTGTATTTGATACAATATATTTCTTTCATCTTTACGATTCGATTTATTTTTCTAAACAGTCCAAGCCGTCATGCAAAATAAATACTAGGAGCAATACTGGTCTTTTGTTCTAGTTAAGCTTCTATCGCCATATCAGAAAAAAAGCGAAACTCATCTTTTTAATATTCACTGCGAGCGCCGATCTACTTTCCCTACGTTTTTATTGTTCTGCCTTTTTTCTTATCAGTTACTGTCGCGGAAAGCGCAGCTTCAATTGTGTACCAGTAACTTTCTGTGACAGCAGTATTGATCGATCATGTACATAGAGAGGCGCATTAACCAGCACGATTAAAATGTAAATGAGAGCTTCTGTCGCTTAGAATAATAGCGAACGAGAGAATAGAAGGGTTATTTCGATAGCAAGGGAATCGTAGGGGAACGCTGGCCATGAATCGTTAGTTAATTCCACCGATAATAATTTGGCACGTGCATGGGAATGAAAATTACGCGTACGCTTGAAACAATGGAATACCTTTTGCTCAATGACTGTTAGATTGTGGGAGAAAGTGGGAAGATAATTGCAGTATTGGCAGGGAAAAATTAAATATCGATGTGGAACATGTGAAATTACTAAGCTGAATGTAGTCAAGTTATTCGTAATGAATTGAAAAGAAAAAAATATAGAAAAGAAAGTAGGGGATGAAGTGAAAGAATTTATTCAAAGATCTGAAAGAAATATGCATAAATATGCAGTATTCATTTCTGAAAATAATTTCTTATTACTGAGAAGTGTTAATAATAATTTTCTTGTTATTATTCTTGTTCTTTGCTGTTGAGAAATACTTGAGAAAGCTTTTCATTTCTTTACTTGCATGTTGGTGATCATTCCGTTGATATTCCATAGTTTCCTTCTATTAAAAAGTGTTTTGGAATTTTTAAAATTCAATTAGAATTTAATTCAATTAATCTCCAACTAATCTTCATTATCACCGACCGAACTATTTCAAACTTCTTAGGATTAAGTGTTCTCAGGGGAGATTCGAAATTGTAATTTTTAAGCTGGAATTTGGATGCAAAGTTAGTGAAGTAAAATACACCAACGAACGCAGTAAATTCTGTTAAATTAATCTGTCAATCGAACTTTACAAAACGCTCTGTAAGCAAGAATAAAGTAAAAAATATTCACTGGAGAAGCCATAATGTTAATTCTTCAAATAATTAGACAAAGAATGTACATCGTACAGTGTTTTGAATGAAAATTGTTTAAAATAAATACACGCAACATATTCCATATTTATCATTATACAAACATTTATGTTTCTTTTACATTTTTTCGAGTTCTTCTACGTTTGTTGCATATTTTCTGGTACAAAATTATTTCGATTAGTGACTGGAATGTAATTTAATTACCGTCCCATCGTTTTCATCATTAACTCAGACATTTTCTTCCCCAGAAAGTAATTAACTTCTCAAACACTTTCGCTAACGATGTCTTTGACATTTTTCGTGGCACCCTTTTGATCCTCTATAGTCTATCGCATACATCGCACGATCGTTCTGGTTTTTCAGATCACTCATTTGGTCCGTTTCCCGTGCTACGTTGATCTCCACGCTTCAGTGGATTTACTGGACTCGTAAATTATAACTCCCCATAGAAATCCATAGATTAATACCTCGGCGCGTAATAACTTTGCTCGAAAAAGATTAATTCGAACCAACGTGGCGTGACCTCTAGCGAATCCCCTAGGTTCAAAGAACAATTTTTCATACAATTACATGGTTGTTGCTCTAAATTGTGCTTTCATAAATAATTCAAAAATATTTACTTCGAAATCCACACATAGCCACACGATGTATAACTTCGTATCCTGCGCTTGGTCTTGATAAAACAGTACCATAAGGGGTGAAAAAAAAGTTGAACTGTTTTTTAAAATAATTTTTGCGATCATTTTTCGTGGAGATACAGCCATTTGAAAATAACCAAAACTTTCAGGAAATTATAGTGATCCTGTAATTTAGTCCAGCACCATTTATGTGGTGTACCTATATACACCACATAAATTATGGAAATTTCGAAGAATCAATCTGTGAAATTATTTAATGAAAAATTCTTTTGCCCACTACCGCAAATTACTAGGTCGTTCCATTACCATTCACCACGTTCCCAGTTCATCCGTTTCGATCCCGTGGGACTATTACTGATGTCTATGGAAAATCCCACCTCGAATTACCTCGAAATCAAATGCACATCGAAAAAGGGAATGGCGAGAGGAAAAAATACGAAATCGCGCTGCCAACGAAACAAACCACACCCCTCCCGCGAAATATTGGGTTTACATTGCAGCACCGATTTTAACGGTGAGAAGGAGGAGCGAGGGGTGTATCAGTCCGCGAAATGAATGGAACACGGGGAAATGTATATTACGTTGGTCGAGAGGTGAAATGTAAGAATAAGTGCGACGCGTTTCGCGCGTTGGCGTGATTTATAACGGGATAAAGTGACGCGTAAATCTGGAAAATTTCGACTGGTTTGAATGGGGGTGTGAATTACGTGACAACAAGGTGGCACATACTGTGGCAAATGTCGGAGGGGATAGGTAGGGGTTAGCATCGAATGCTATGAAAAGATTGAATGGATAAACGAAGGGTTGTGTGTGAAATTAATTAATGCGTAGATACAACAGTATGGGGATGCTTGATAAATTGGTGGGTGTAGATTCTTCTTTTCAAGCTGGTGCATATTGTTTCGCTTGGAAGTGCCTTAATAGTTTTGGATATTAAGTACTATCGGTCAGGAATAATGAGGTAGATGCAGACGAATCGACGACTATGGGAGGTAGGTCAGCGAAGGGACGTGTTTATGAAACATAATTGAATAAAAAGGGAACACGGTGACAGAAGAATAATTCTAGTAATTCCCGTGGGGATGAATAAAAAAATTCTTGTGTTAATGAGCGTGATTAAGCGAGCGTTGAATAAGAGGGAAATATTTTGCCAGCAATTTGCATTGGAAATATTATGTTTCATTAAAATAATTATTCTATTTTTTATTTATATCGTTCCTTCTGCTCGGTACACCGATTAAATAAATTGCGGGAAATTTATTTAATGGCTAAATGTAAATTGTATGGAAATCTGGCCACTCAAATGCTTTATTTAAATAGTTTGCTTCTCTGATGATAGAGTAAACGTATAAAAAAAAAGAACGTAATGCATGTAGATATAGGTGCATGTGCGCTATAAATTGCATATTATTAGCTAAATCTCTAGATTTATTCAACATTTTTGTGGCTGGCGTAATGGCATTTTCGCACGCGCTCGAACGGCCTGTGTCATGTAAATAACTGCTGCAGGTAGTTGATGCAATTCATCAAATACGCTATTTATGCGAAAATAAACCGGGTTAAACACTGTATTTCCGTTACTCAGAATAGGTTCCACTGGATCGAATTCAGATAACACTAAGACGGCATCAATTACAGCACGATTTAAGGAAAAAAGAAAACAATTTAGTAGTCTAATTTTGTATAATTAATTTCAATATTCTGTTTCATCTTCATTGTTCGTAAAATTAAATATTGTTAATTAAAGACAGAACTCATAGAATATTGTTATTTATCGCTGTCTGCTATAAGTCTGATGAATTGCTCGAGGTCTTATCACAAACTTGCCAGGTGGATCTCTTTGAAAACTCTACAAGTGTTTTTGAATTTGAAATTTGTTTCCCCAATTGTTCTCTCACGTCTGATTCCACATAAATTCGATTTCAGATGTTTATGTTTCTAATACAACTCCAAATCTTTATCATTACTTGAATTACTTTGTCTACCTTTCAACGACGTGCATAGAGTTTAAACACACGATCATCAACCATTTAAGGGGCCCCTCCGGTCAAACCCCTTAAAAAATAGGTGATCTTTATGAATTTTTTACAAGAAGAGGTAGTAACATATCCTAAAAAATATTTTTGGCATTTATTAATACACTCGTTAGGGTGCAAACAAAATTTTTTGTTTCATGTTCTCGGTCTTGATGCATTTTCTAGGTGGCGCTTAGTGCAGACGCTGCCAGAAAGAGATGCCAAAACGGTAACCACGAAATTTACTTCAAATAATTTCTTAAAATTTATTTCAATGCCTATCTCAGCAGCCCTTGCTGGGGCAAAAAGGACCAAAACCGCGATGTTGCTGCACATTTGAACGAAGCAGTGCAAAAAGGGGGTAATTTCCCGACCAAATGTGCGGACAAAAAAACCGTGTTTCAAAAAATTATGTTACACGGTGCTGCGATAGCGAGTCCAATTACGAATCAAATGACTCAAGGTTTTTTTTTAATCGGTTCATTAGTTCTGAAATCGTGGTTACCGTTTCGAAATATCGTGTTTCGAGAAAATCGCGTTCAAAGTGTTCTCGGCTCATACCTGCGTTTGGAGTTTGAATTAGTTGTGACTGTAGAATCTATACCGTTACGAATTTTGGTTTGAAACATTCACGGGGTATTCTCAGGAAGATGTACTACAAAAATATATATATAAAAATAACGATTTTCTGAAAAATTTTAACCGGAGGCTCCCCTTAAGTTAAGGGCTTTAACCGACACATTTATCGATTAAAAAGACTCCCTAGCTGAATAGAAACAAATAACAAAAAAAGACTTAACTCATCTTTCCCACAGCAGGTATAAATATTTCTTAATGTTACTCCTGATACAAATAGAATGCTAAACTAAAAACAGCAGGATTTACCGATAAATAAATAAACAATTTACTCAAAAGTATTATTAGTAAACACATGAATTTTTATTTTAGTCTACTGACATTACCTATGTGTTAAAAAATGGAAGAAGCAAAAAAGAAAAAAAACGAAGTAACATCGGAAGGTACCACCACTGGTAACAAGAAAGGAATGAAATTAGCATTCTTTCGCAACGGGCGCAATGTTTTAATATCAACGACGAGTGAACTCGTTTTCGCCAACAGGTTAAAAAACTCAGTTCCTTCATAGCTCCCAGGCTTGAGCCTGTATTTAAAAACAAAGCTTACAGAAATACCTTATTCGGAACACCAAGAAATTCGCAGCAGAGCAGAATGCGGGGTAGTTATCCGAAGGCTTTGGAAGGTGGTGGGCACAGAAACTCGCATTCTCCGTGCTAAAAGGTCGTTGTGGAACGAAGCGGTGTGGAATCTCGCAGGGAAATCTCGATTTTCTTGCCAGCTAGCGCTCTCCTCTCTCGATGCACGATTTCACGAGCCCCACGCAACACCCCGCGCGACGTCCTTTCACTTTTACTCGCCGATCGATCCGACCTACGCCCCTGTAAAGAGCCTATTCACAGACCTCCGTCGTTGGCGGTATAAAAAGACGAAGATCTATCGGCGCTCGGGTGACATTTGCAAGTTTATAAGTTCGAGGATGCTAGGCAGAGGATGACGAGCACCGAGCGGTCGACTTTTAACCGGGGCTCGTTACATTACCGCAGACACCAGCCCCACGCCACCGCGGAGCTTGTTCGACCGCGGCGGAAATTCTCGATGCCCCTTTTGAAACTCCCACCGCTGACATTGTCGGACAATTTTTGCTAATTGCGGGTCCCCCGTCGGTGATTCTCCAAAGCAATGTTCCCTCAACGAGGATGTAGCGGACTGTAGGCCGAG
This sequence comes from Andrena cerasifolii, assembly GCF_050908995.1. Classification (NCBI taxonomy): domain Eukaryota; kingdom Metazoa; phylum Arthropoda; class Insecta; order Hymenoptera; family Andrenidae; genus Andrena; species Andrena cerasifolii. The sequence goes on along the minus strand of NC_135124.1, from coordinate 7,170,529 downwards.
AGAAAGTTTTATTTATTTCCTAGGCCTAAAACGGACGATTGCTCGAGTGCCTACTGCGGGTGGTCGAGCTTGGGGGCTAGGGCAATAAAAGTGACGATTGCCAGAGCCCCAGTGAAATCCTAAGGACAGCTCTGTTCTCTTCCCCAACCTTGGGGCGCGTGGGAAATTTATTTTCCCCGTTCGTTAATTTTCGGGCGTTATTCAAACTTATTTGTATTCACTTTGTTAATCGTTAAATATATGTTGTTATTGTTACATATATACTTGTGCTTCATTTCACATTCGTGCCCCAGTATCCAAAAGGACTTGTCGTTTCGTGGCGTACCGAGGGAGGAACTAGTAACGCTGTGTCCAGTTCTCATAGCAACGGCTGCAGTACCACTGTTGCGACGGATTTCGTATTGCAAGGAAAATATGAATTCCCATTTTAATGCCATAAATATTTCGAAACCAGCGGCCGTAGCCGTGATGGAAAACACCGGTTCTCGTTAGATCGCCGAAGTTAAGCATCACGGGATGGTGTACTGTGGAAAGATGGGAGACCACCTTCCTCCCGGTGCACTGCTGCTGCTGGGACCCGAAGGAGAGAGGAGGGAAAAACAGAATGGGACTATAGTTCGTTGGGCAATATAAGCTTAAAACGCCATCCTAGTTAAAACAGAGGAAAAACAATAAAAAAAGAACAACAAATATTTCGGAGATTTGCAACATAGATGTCTCTAGTTCCACTGATCTTAGCACACATCTTTATTTATTTTAACGTGCATATTCACCCTCTAAGGTATCGACGCGTGTTCATGAATCATCCTGTACGTCGTAATCATAGAAAGGAGAGGATGAAGTGGCATTTCAAATGTAATAGGTACCTATCCACCCTGCACCGTGGCACACGGTTTCTAAAAAACCATCGCAATGACAACACAGTTAATGAGTAATAGCAGACGAAAAAGTACATCAGAAGATGGTCTCCCGGCGAATGCGTGACATCCCTCGCCCCTGCGTGCAGAGGAAGAATATGGGGAAGAACGGAGAGAGAGAGAGAAAGCGTTGCCTATTTATAAAGCATTAGCGGAGAGTGAAGTTTAATCAGGCTCGCAGCGTGTCCCGTGGTGCCTCTATTTATTACTCCTTCGTTGATCAATACGTTAAATGTTGGGATACAAGCGGAGCCATCCATTTACGCGAGCGGGTATTTCGGGTCGAGTGCCGATAAAAGTACACTTCGGACGGTCGACGTTATTGACGGCACTCGAGCGGCCCGCTATCGCTGCGAGACGAGGGATGGCCTATGTTTGATCCCATAGAATCTTATTTTAACAGTACGCGATTAAAAAGGAGCTGGTGCATCGCGAATTTGTGGGAGTTGGGCGGAAAGCGTCGCTTCAGATTGTTTTCTGCGAGGAATTTGGTATAAAGCAAAGCATTTTGTAGGACTTTGTATCTTTCACAATTTGTGGTTTATGCTGGAAGAAGAAGAAGAAGAAGTTGTTGAAAATTATGTCGTGAATCTGTGAAAATTAAGTGGGAAAGATCGCTTGAAATTGTTTTGTATAAGGAATTTTGTTTGATACCATGTGTTTTTGTTTGCTAAGGGTAGGAAAGTATTGAAACCGAAGACATGATTTATTCTTGAAAAATAAGAGGCCGGTGTACCGCGAATTTATGAAAGTCGTGTGGAGTACCTTCCTTGAGATCATTATTTACCCGAGTATTGTATGAAGTGAAGCGTCTTCAGATGTTTACACCATTCACAACTGGTTTTTCATTAGCTCCAGAACAGAAAAGTAGAGGGTGTTTACGCAAGTGACAGAATATTACGAAGAGAAAACATCAGAGACAATTTCACGTCGCTTACCGTTCAGCAAACAAAGTACTTTAACGTTCAGTAACGGACAGTAATCATAAATCAAGTGTTTTCGAAGCACCTGAATTAATTAATTGATTACTCGCAAACATTTGAACGCTGGAAATTAATATCGATTTGATCGAACTGAAATATCATTTATGTATTTCATTGGTTTGTGAATGTGAAACCTCTTGCGCATTAATGAATGCTACATTAATCAAACATAAGGTATTCAATTAAGTTGGGAAAAGTATATTTATAATTCCTTTTGCAGAATTCGTTCGTTCCACGCAGCTATGTAACAATTAAATGTTTCGTTGGCGCGTTAATTACGAAATAAAATAAAGGAGACGTGATACAATATATGTTTCATTTAAATACAGTAATTTTCTCTTTTGTTTCAGGTAGGATTGTGTGCCGAATTCTCTTATTTCACGTAAGTTGCATGAAAGCGAATATTATTATAGTGGTAACAATGATTGCAATGCAAACCTGAAAGTCCACGACAATTCTGGTACAAGATTGCACAAGGAGATAAAGGCATCCTGTTTTAATGAGCTTTTAATTAAATTAGTCTTAACGTGTATAAGTACGAATAAGTGAATCGAACTGCATTGCAGTAAACTGTATTCGTTCATTCTTATTTTAAGATTGAGATCTGTCATTTCCACATATTTTCCAGGGATAAATATGAAATGTTTGTATAGGACTGAATTCTTACTCATCAATCTAATTCTTATTCTATTCTAGTCAATACTTAATTACTGTTCCAAGTCTTATAATATTTAACGAAATCAGATATAACACGAGCAGTGATAAGTGTAAACGTATAGGATTATGAATATTCATGTTATCTCCAATATGATTTTCAATTTTTTATTGCAAAACAGAATAGTGATTCACGTCCCCCTTCACCGAGGCACTGAAGAAACCTTTCCCTCAATGAAATTGTATCTATGCTATTGTTTCAACATAAAGTTATCAGAGCATCATTATTAGAAATACCAGTCCCGTTATTACCATCCTTCTTAGCTAGTTTCACAGAGACTTTCGCGGCTCAAAAAAGGATTACCTTCAACGGATTTCAACCGGCAAATTCTCTGCATAGTTTCACTATTTCTTAATCGACGATTTCGCGATCAGGATCTCGATTTCGTGAAATTCCAAGCCACACTTACCGAACTCGACCCCAACCAATTAATTTCGCTGCTCAGAACATTTGCCTAGAAGTGATTCCAAGTGAAGCATACTCAACGCAGCGTGCTTGCGTCGCACTTATTTCGCGAGATTCAATTACCTGCCGCGAAATTACTCAACACGATAGTAGTGCCGCCAAAATTTGTTCAAATACACGACGTGTATCGTCGTGTTGAAAAAAAAGCAGCAATTGGTCGGAATAGCAAAAAAAAAAATAGTAAATGTCGTTTTTTTAAACTTTTTTTTGTGAGCCTGTAATGAAAATTAAAAAAAAACGTTCGTAGATTGAAATAAGATTGTATACATGCCTAAAATTTCATAAAAATCAGTTAACGTTGCTCTGAGCTATAAACGTTTAAAGATTGCAGAATAAGGTCGAAAATCGCGAAATTCCCGAAATCAGCGATTTTCGACCTTATTGACACGCAATTTCAATGCAGGAATTTAGGTCACTAAACAACTATACTCGTCACTATCAAAAGAGAATACAAGAAACAGATTATCTCTACAGAATACCTCTGTCTTTCAGCTAATAATAGAGCGATGCAGAGAATGTTTCCCGATCAGATTCATCCTTCCACTGTGAGTTCATAATGGAACGCTTAACACGAGAATAATGCAGTTTGAAATCGGGATGTGAAATAGCTGAGAAGGTCGCAAAGAAATGCTTCATTGACATTCGATATTTCACTCCCCGTTTTACTGTTTTACTTAATCAAAATATCCTAATAAATTATCCCCAAGTAACACCTCGTCTTGCCCCCCTCTCAAGATTCCCCTGAAAAGCGCGAGAATGTCACGCAAGTAGCCGCCTCCCTTTTTCCCGGCGGGAAAGTCCGAGGGAGAAGTTGGGGCAACCTTCGCGGCACCAAACGCCCGGCACAGTTCCTTTCAGGAGGTCCATTATCACTGAAAGGACGACGTGTATTCACGCGAAAAGAGACTGCCTCAAACGGCGCGCCGCGCGGATAGAGCTAAGTGCTCCCGAAAATAACACGGGAAACAAAGCGAAGCCTAAAAACCCAATGCGAGTATCGTCGCGGCCAGGGGAGGGGCGGCTACACAGGGGGGAGGCCGGCAGCCCCTGTGCCCCGCCAGGTAGCCCATTAATACGCAGCGAGCGAGTAAAAAGTATTTTGCGGCGCGGAGTCGATCCGCAGTGGAGGGAACAGGGAACACGCTGGTGCCCGGCCACTGTCGAGCAAGGGAAGGAGGGTTGCCGCTGGTTGCGAGGGGGGTGGCCGTATATTTAGCTGTAAAGTCTCGCAGGGGGCCCTCGTGGCCTCGTCACAATCTGCACCTCCAGCTGTCACCGTGGCATCGTAGCGTTTCATCCTCGAATCGCCATCGTCTTTGCCCGGAAATTTGCCATCCATTCGTTCCTTTCTTATCCGTTCTCTTTCATCCCCCTTGTTTCACCCTTTGTCTCTTTCCGCGTTTCCCCCGGACGCCCCCTTCCCGCCGCGCTCTTCCCCTCGCTTGCCCCGTGAACGGTCTCTCAACCCCTGCCACCACGCTCTCGCTACCCCCTCCGCTCGCGTTCCCTCTGTGTTTCCCACCCCGACGCGGTCGGTGGGGGCGGTCTGAGTTCTATTTATAGAAAGGACGACCTATATATAGACGTCGCGGGCTATGCATAGCCTCACCCCGGCCGCCCCACCGACCACCGTGCACCCTGCACTGCGAACACCGGCGGGGGCGAGGGGCTGCGGCCAGTCGAGGTGTACGCGGTGCAGGTTCAATGAAACCAGGCCACCATCCCCTCCGTGGCGGCGCGGCTCTTACGTGAAAATACAGCACCCATTCAGCCGCTTTTAAGGTACGTTCACACACGTCCACCCGCCCCTGGACGATGACGCACGCGAGCCTTCCAGCGGGGGGTGGTTCGATGCTCGAATTTCCACCGTGCGTCCTCGCGCACTTCGCTTCCCTGGCGGATCTGGCTCTGTTATTGAATATTGTACACCGATCGGGTGAGTGCAGAATGCGCGTGGAGACGTATTGTATCCATAGCAGAGGGCTAACTATATCCGCGGGAGGGAAGGGACGGCTGATCCGATTGCCGCGCTAGGATTCCAACGGGAACCTTTCGATTTTCGAGCATTCAATGCTGTCACTGATTAAACTGCTCGGAATTGTTTTCTTTGGGTAGTGTTAGGAGTTGGTCGGCTGGGATATTGTTTGGGAAAGTGGGGTGCAGTTTCTATTTCGGGTATTGGTTCGTTAGGCGAGACTTAATCTTATGTGCGTGAGGTTAAGTCTTTAGCATGAAGGAACTTAATGTTAATATTATTTACTAATGGTTGTTCAAGGCTTTGCAGTAAGTTATTTAGTTTTTTTTTAAATATATATGACAATCATAATAAGAAGATAACACATTTGAGAGCCATCTAAAAAGGCTGTTTATAAGGTGGGACGTAGTTGCGCGTTCTTATTGCACAGAACAGTACACGGGGCGAATTCCACTTACGTCCACATCGCCGGTGATTTTCATTAAGCTAGGTTTTCCTGTACGTGACTGGACGCATCGACAAGAATTTCAAAATCGATTTTCTCGAAAATGAAGCGCGATATGAGAAAAAGTTACTCTTTCTTTTCGACTCATAACAAGTAAATAAGTCGAGAAAAAGGAATACAATTTTTTGATATTGCGCTTCATTTTCGAGAAAATCGACTTTGAAATTCTTGACGATGCGTCCAGTCGCGTATAAACTAACGCCAAATGATGTAATTTTTTTACGAATATTACGTCATAACTCAAAAACTGTCAGAAATGGAATTGCACCCCTCTTGCTGCAAGGTCTTCAATTGAAACCTTGCTGTCGATGCAACTACGTAGGTATCTTTTAAAAGTCAAGTTTTATGAACTGATGAAGCTACGAAAGGCATATAGTAAACTATATCGAGGGAACAGTGGATGATCCGAAAGGGTGCGAAGCAATGCCATTAAACGATCAGAAAAGTTTAATATCCTCCGAGTGGTTCTGGTAATCAAGGCGAGCCAATGAGCCGGAGAAGTGCGAGGCATAAATTCGCATGTCCGTTTCGCACGAACGAGCTTAGTGCCTGAACTTTGGTGCCTAATGTACGATCCATCGCTAGATCTGGTTACGAAATTGGCATCGATTAATCCCGCAAACCTACGAAATTACGTGTGCGTGGAAATTAATGAGGCTTGCAAAAGATTCCGCGAGATTTGTAGAATAGAACGACGAGTATCCGAAACCGAGAATTCCACGCGTGATAATTGCGCGAAATGATGAAGCCAAAGGATATTAAGCGTGCGCGTAAACCCCATATTGGATAAAATTCAATTTAAATGGAAACATGGGACACGCGTCATTTAAGAAATTTGTTTCCAATTGCACCGATTGCTCGCGTTGTAATATACATAAAATGGAGTTTATATTATCGGGTGTGAGGTTTATAGAGCCCGTGTTTATATTAAAACCACTGGATGCAATATTCGAGCGCAACACGTGTAATCGAGTGAGGCATCATCTTCCAACATGCCCTGATACAGGGAAACGTCTTTTTAAAACCCATTAAGCACGTGTTTGCACCGATCAATCATTTCCTCTGTTGCTTGACGACCAACCAAAGAAGCATCTTGGCCGTATCGACTATGCAACAAGTACATTGATTATACTTCCAGCCTGAATGAGCGATTCATAGCAGCTACGAGCCTGCTGTTGAACTTCGATTACGAAACAGTCCTGTTTTCCTAACGACCTGTTCCCAGCTAAGACCGCGACAAAAGGAAAGGTAAACAGTGATTTAAGAAATATGAGAAATGTATGTGATTCGACGAAAGCGATTAATCGTCAGGCTGTACGTAATAAAGATCTTTACTGTTGAAAGCTGACCTTGCTACGGAGGCAGTCATTTTGAGATAAATCGCCTTATCAGAAGATGTTACCAGCATCTTCTCTCCTGGGTTCATAGGTAATCCTTATTTCAGGGATTACGTAGAATGAAGCCTGGATCATCCGCGATCCCAAACTGAACTCTATCAAACCTCTTTCCTTAACCCCTTGCATACTGACAACGGCTTAAAGTCATGACTGAGTTAAGTCAGTGTTAGAAGCTGGCGATAATGACTCATTAAATCTGGAAATAGCTAGGAATATTTAGTCTGTGATTGACGAGTCAGAGAAATTTTCGAGAACTTGAAGTAGGGCTGTATTGGAGGTGGGATTGCACTGATTAATATTAAACTATAAGTAGAACTGAACTGAGTAGTTCTTTATACAGGCTGCGATGGGTTTCTGAAGTTGGAGTACTCGTGATAGTACAAGGCAAGTTCTATGACACAGAGACTAGAATGATGCAGTATTTAGACCACACAGCGTTCGAATAACGTAAAAAATGTTTAAATTCAACAGGAAATATTCGTTTGGAAAAGAAATATTAAATTGTCAAGGATGGTTAGATTATATTAAAAAGAAACATCTACTCGATGGAAGTGGAGGTTAGTGAAAACTTAAGGAAAATTAATTAAATTTAGTAATTTAATTGATATAGTTTAATTTCGTTGATCTGAAGCCTTGACTAGAACTGAAAATTTGAAAATCTGGAATCTGATTTCTGGAGGGTATTGGATTCCTAGACTTTCTAAAATTTAGTTTATTCCCTACACTCTTATTCCACCATTAGCAAAATTGAAGAAAGTGCTACCACAACTTTCAAAGTCTCACGCATTGCAGAGATATACCGATAAAGAAGTATCTGTGAGCAAAGATAGTAGAACCCTTCTATGTCTTCCCAAAAATTCACAAACCCAAGGACATACTCTAAGGTTTCGTAGGATTGTTACTAATTTAGTGCGGTCCTCTAGTGTCCAAGAACATATTTAGTGGTCTGCAGTCAAGGATATCACTTTGCACGCCATTTGAATGGGTTTCAAGTTATAATCAATCACTATACCTTCCTCTGCAAGACACACTACCTCTCAATAATTTTCTGAGTATACCCAGACGAACTTGATAGTTTTCTGGCATTAAGAATTTTCACCGCAACCCATACACTCCATCCGATCTGCGTGAAAGCTCGTTTGATTCAGTTACCAGACCCGTGCGTCACTGTGAAAAATGTGGTACCATCTACTGATTGCATATTTTAAGGTAATCGGTTGTTCCAGCCACTGACATGAGGAACGGGGGAACGCACGTAAACGTAATAAACGTCGCTCGCTTTCCGATAAGCTTTATCTCACGTTTGCCGAGCTCACCGATATAAATTGAATTAGTCTCAGATTGTTCGGTATTAGATTACCGGTATGCCTTACCGCAGGACTCCCCCCGACCACTTTTCGGAGCATTTCCCAATCCGGCTCCCTCGAAGTTTACGCGATGCGGTTAATCAGGATCACGCGTTGGTGCACGGGTATAATTAGTTGGTAATTATAGTACACGGGCAGCTGTGTCGCGTGCACATGCTCGCAGGATCGGTGACATGTTCCGATGCGCGTTACGCGCGACCCCTTGGAAACGGAAGAACGATGAATGGATATTGATTCAATATGAATATCACGGTCTCGAATACTACGCCGGAGAATGCCATGAAACATCCAATTCCTGTCACGCGCTGAATCCAATTCACTGCGACATTTTTGTTCGCGTCAAGTGTTTGATATTCGAAGTCTGGAGGGGCTCTCGAGTCAGATATAGATCACAGAAAGGTAATATTTGAAAGGCACAGAGAAATTTCTCTTTCATCCTTCGCTGAAGGAAGGCTGTAGAATTCTTAAGTACGTAGACTAAGGGGTGCAAAGGGAGCTCGAGGTGGGAGAAGAAAATGCAGGGGTGAAATGTGCGCGCCATATTTCAGGAAGCCAGTAGTGGACTGTTAAGGCTGCCAGTAATTTTTAGTAATTGAATATTTTTACCATTTGTTTTTGCTTCCGCGAGGAGTGTAGAGGGTTGAAGGTGAAAATACAGTCCATGCCTGGGGAAAGGTGAGACATTTCTTAGAGCTCCTACTTCGCGTAGCCTTCGTGAAAGGATAATAACAGTGTTGAAGATATTATCATGGAATTTCTGTTCTTTGTGGGATCCTTAAGATGTCTATGGAGTGTAAGGTGACGCGTCTGCTGTAAACTCGACATTTTTTATGCCATCACGCAGCATTAGAGGTTGTCCCGCGGCCAGTATCATGACAGAGTAAGGCGGATGACTATGAAACTTTTCATTACCTATAACACTGTGTCTTAGGTGCGGGAACATGCGATGCGAACACTGCAGGAGCTACGGTAGCGTTCATTAATTGTTTAAACGAGAATGTACCTTAACTGCATCCCAGTTGGATAATTATATTTTAAGTTAATAACTTTATTCCCCAAAGGTGAATGTGTTTTCCAATACCCTGGGAGCATACCGGTATAAACTGAAGCAATATCCATTCAAAATTCATTTCAAGATTGTTATATGGTTAAAAGTAGACTTCCCTCGAGTCGTCGTATCCTGACAGTTGATGATAGGACCAGTATTATTGAATTCACAGTTCTTGCCTTCAGTGTATATTAAAAAAGTAACGGGGAAGAATAAAAATGAATAAACACGCATCACATAAATATAGGTGATATAATTCTTATCTTCCTCGTTAATTAGATTGGTTCAGATCATTATGACCAATAATGTAGACGACAAAATGCATGACTAGATTGAGAAGGGCACGGGTAGAGATTACTTCTTTGAAGATACTTGTGTTTAAATTCAGATAGAAAGAAATAACTTCTGCAGTTTCAATTATTATTCATGAAGAAGATAATTGGATAGGTTGATTTTTAGTTGAAGGTAATTTGATAAACATCCCAGGCAGGTATCTTTATAGTGTCAAAGACAATTGTTGCAGTATTTATTAGCGATGTCCAAGGAAACGATGTTTGAACTTGCAACACGTGCACATAGTTCGGCTGCAGGTATGTACGGTCACGTGCGTGCTCGCTGCGTATGCAGGCAAACTTTGATGCGCGGATGCATAATTTAGAGAAGCTTACACAAGGCCAGCGTTATTCCCATGGTTCTGCAGGTGCGTTACGTATGTACTGCCATTGCTATTAATTTGATCCAGTCACAGCTCGATTATCTTCGCCTTCGGGCACTATCTGCTGTCAGGAGGTTAAATTCAATTGCAGAGTCACGACCATCGCCCGTCATTTATCGAACTGATAAGGGAAAAATGAAAAATGAGTGTGTTCAACGACTGTAGTGTATAATGACAAATGATTACATTGGTACGAACAACACTCATTTGACTAATATCTACCATAGACATTTCTCATATTTCTTCACATCAAATTCTCCTCGAAATAATTCACAACTGTAGAGTCCTTATAGAAAACACTGTAAGTGCCAAAGATCAAATTTTTCAGGTGAAAAGAAACTACCCTGACTTTATATTATTTACGGAATTTGATTTGTTTTGATTGCTAAATATGTTTAAGTATAGAATAACCCAAACGCATCGCAAAATTTTCTATTTTTTGCAATAATGTAGTCGAAGTTCGTGAAAAAAAGAATTGTATTTGTAGAAAGCCCTGTATGTGCCACCTCTTAGTTGTAGAGAAAACTGATTATGCCACTCATTTAAATTTGCAAGCACTGTAAGTGCCAATCCTCTTTGTCCCTAGCTAATTGGCTCTTACATTGTTTTCTACGGGAATGGTGTTAGCCGTGCCAGCGGTACCATCTTTTAACACTATTTGCAACTTATTTACGAAGGGAAATTGCATTAAAACTGCATTAAAATTCTATACTATAGTAGTACCATTGGCACGTAGAACATTTTCCGATGAATTTTTTCTTTTCCTATTTTGACACAGTGTTTTCTACAAGGACACGCCAACTACCACCTAACCCAGCTCTAATCTCCACCTAATTACTCATACATATTTCATAATTTCAAAATCTTCACTAAATTCACAACCATGACAACCAAAAACACACAAAATTTACATATCACTTGTGCTTAAAAAAAAAACCTTAACCGATCGTGTCAGGCAGCGGATGCCTTCCAAAAAGGGTGATCAATTATTTTCACGAAATATATTTCCCAGAACGGAGCCGATGGGAAATCGAATCAAGTTCGCCAGGCGGGCAGGTCAATTTGCTGGTCAAAAAAAGGGAGTCAATTTATGCCACGGTCCGTCCACGAGAAGGAGAAAAAAGAAGGAAATGAAACGCACCTCCTCGCCGCTCCGATATTTTCAAACAAGATTAGGCAGCAAACTGTTCGTTAGCAAGATTTCGTTAACGAAGGCGGCGATGCGCATTGAGGCGATACACACGTACGGGAACAAAAAGGCTTGCACACCCGCGCGCCCAATCCCCCGTTATAGACGCACACGAACGTACGCGCGGAGTTAATTCTGCGAACGAGGATCGATAGCGAGCTCGAGACCGTTTAATTACGAGAGATAACGTTGTCGTTCGTCCCTCTTCCAGCGATCGCCCCGTCGCGATTTTCCGTGTACACCTTGCAAATCGCTGGATCCCATTGATCGCTCGTGCAACCCGTGGGAACGGTGTCAAACCGTCGCAGGCAAGGCCAAACGAGTCTAACGAAAATCAGATCTCTTGAATCGCTTTTAATGTTGATAAAAAATTCGAAAGAGTTTGAACATTTGAGTTTCAACGATCGAGGAGTTGAAGATACGTGCTGAATACGGTGGTAAACGATGTTAGTGCTGCAATAAATTATTTTAGTGTCTAGGGCTGTCGCAAGATAGAGCTGAGATCATAAGTGCCATCGGCTCTGTGATTGAAAAGAAAATATTGAAAATTTTCACTTTCGACACTCGTTTGCCATTTCAACTCCTCAATTTGAAAGTCTAGAAAATTGTTAAGGTACTCGAATGGTTCGATAGATTCTTATGAGAATTATAGTGGGTCTTTGTGTTCTTTGATTGTTTAATTATGCATAATGTAATCAGCATTGGTATAAGTGATATTAATTCAGTCCAACCCACAATGCTGACTGAATTTCAATTCGATATCACAGTTAAAAGAAATGTAAACCCCAAGCGACTGGCTTGGTCGTTTTCACGCCGCTCTCAATGGTATTGTACTCATTGACAATGAATCACGATGCTACCATTTATCACTTTAACGCGCTTCCTAATTAGCTACGGGCCAGTGTTAACGCAATCAATATTAATCTTGCTCGTTACGCGTTGAATATCAACTTCCGAGGCACGGGGAAGCAATAGGCACTGTTTTACTCATACACTTTTTGTAGTTCCATTCTTCAAGCATATTTTAATCCTTCCTCGGCGGAATTTGTATGTCATTCGATTTTGCTTCTTTGGAACCACACGAGCAATCGCCAAGAGTTTTAAGTAGACTTCTGGTCTTTAAGTTTCTTGTAGGTACAGGACGTCCTCAAAATAGGGTTTATACAAAAACCGACTTTTGAAAAATCCGATTTTCGAATTCCACTATTCCCCAAAAAATCGGTTAAACCGGTTTTCAAATTTCACAAAAAATATAATTAAAATAGAAAATAAATATCTGTACTAATTTTAAAAAATTTCAGTTTTTGTAATATTTATGGAATTGCAGGAATATAACAAAATAAAATATGCTGTATCTATACGAAACCAAATAAATAAAAAAAGAACTAAAATCTGTATAATTGTTGAGTTCATTTAATATTTATGGAACTATGAAAATATAATACAATAAAATACACTGCATACAAAACGAAATGAAAAAAAAAAATAACTAAAATCCGTACAAAATATAAATTAAAAATCTTTATATCATTTAATATTTTTTTAACGAAAATATGAACTCATGAATATTAGTTTTACAGTAACCTGTTATCTAGTACAATATGCTTATGTCCGAGGCGATTTCAAGTTAAAATGTTAACCTTTTTAATTCATTTTTACATATTAATTCTAGTATATAAAATTGATTTTTTAAAATTAAAAACCGGTTTTCGAATTTTATAATTTTATATAAAAAAAAACGGTTTTTAAACCCGGATTTTAAAAACCGACAAACCCTACTTCAAGATCGATGCATTACCGCAAACTGAGGGAGCATTGTCATGTTTTTGGAACATTTTGTTACATAATATAAAAATAAACACTTTAAGTACCCTATCATAACATTGCATCTTTTGTGATTGTACTACAAGTGCGAAAATGCATAAAATTGTTGTTCTTTTCCTTCTTTAATTTATGTTAAGTAACTGCCAATGTTCCCCCACTTTACGGTATATTATTGAAAAATATTATATAAAGATAAGTGTGCGAATGCTCCTATCTCGAGTTGTAGCTTTCCAAAGTTACATATCGGTGAAAGTGTTTGAGGAGAACTCGTTCAACAAGGAGGCATGCTTCACAGTATCGTCCCATCGATTATCGAACACGTTCGGGAATTCGTGGTGTACTCCATCGCGTGACAAGCCTCTACAATGCGGTCACAGAGGTCTGGTAGATTAGCAACTGGTCTCTGACGATCATTCTCTGCAAGATACCTATGAATGGATGTACATACAACTTTGGCCGGACACTGTTGGTGCGCAAAAGTTTGTCCGCGCAGATGATGAGCTTCTCTACTGCGCCCCTTCGCTCGGCCACACACGAAATGGACATCTGTCATTTCAAGACTTGAGTAACAATACCTCTGCTATTGATTTCGTTTCGTCTATACTACGCTATACAAAGTAGATAACTTGTGCTCGTGAAAGAAACGTATGTTTAAATTACTATGAGAATTTGATAGTAACATCAAAAACAAATATCACTTTTATTCAAGCTGGGATATTTTCAGCGTTATTCGATTCAGCGTTTGAACAATACGTCGATTTTAATTATTACGCCCCGTTTAATCAGCTACTGCGTTCCGAGTAATTTATTATTAGGGTGGTAGGAATGTGCGCGCACGTTTGCGGTATGGAAAAATTATAATGAGGTTTCGCGTCTAGGCTCCGTAATTTAAAAGGGCGCTCGTCCTCGTGTATCTCGCGATACGCTGCCTCGTGACTCTTTAATTAGAGGCTAACGAAACGATAACATAATTAATCCCAGCGCGAGATTGTTGCTATTCAACCATTCGGCTTCGATTTTAATAGAATATTCGGGCAACGTTCCGCTCTGTGTACAGTGGCCAGAATGGCAGATGGTTTGATGCCGGTGTCAACATTTTATAATGATTGGCTGCAGCCAATCATGCCACGTGGTTTCATGATGCTGTCTCGCCAAATTCATGAATATTTATTAATATGTCTGTTTCACAATGGATCACGAAACAACGCAGTCGTAAGCTTCCTGGACATAATTTGATCACCACAATTGGGGACACAAAATCGCGATGGTTTATTCATCGATTTTATAAAAGTGCACGGTATATTCGCAGACAATATAAAGCGCACGACCATCACGAAGCTTGCAGATCATTGGGTTTGAAGTACCCAGTGTAGATTTCAATTAAGATAAATGTCTGATTCAATTAACGTCGCCTCGAAATGATGGAAATCCTTATGTAATTAAATCCATCAAGTTTTAATGCACGATCCACATCAATAAATAATGCTTTACGATATTCTCTTTGGTGGATGATGTATGTGAATCCGCATTCGTTATTTACTCGAGGTGTTCGAATTTATCTAAATTGATCATTTTATTTGCTGAGAAGGGTGGTCGTTCTTCGCAACTATAGACAGACACTGTTCAAGAAAACGCATAAAAGATTCTAACAAGTAGTGGTTTCAAAAACCAATTGTGCTTAAGATGCATCACAAAATGCTTGATATTCTGAAACAGTGATCGTGTCAACACAGCTAATAGGCAAGTCCAGGACGAATAATATATAATATATTATCAATGATGCAAGAAATCACTGCAAATATTATTCACTGGGAGCCCAAGCATCTCAAGAGCAATTGCTTTGTGCATCCATATGTTCATTAAAATTTATATTTCTCACTATTACCCAGCTTTACGTCACCAACGTACTTCAGAGTCACTCGAGTTTAAACGCCCCCGAAATTCGATTAAAAACAACTAGACTACGTCGCAGCATTTTTCAGGTCACGCGAAGATGAATGTGCACGAGGTCTTGTGACATCAACGAATAGGCATCCCTTGAGTGACAACGACAGAGTAATCGTCATTCATGACGATTCGCAGGTGTTTATCACGTGGCTTGTCGCCTCGTTTACGCTCGCAGAATCGCCAGCGGGTTTAATGAGCATACGAGCTGGAGGGGCGAGCTTACCGCAGTTCCAAGCAATTAACGAGCGTGCTCGTAGGTCGTGTCGCGCTTGTACGGAACAACTGCAAGCCGAGGATTCCCTGGGAAACAACGAATACACGGGCAAATCCTGAAAGAGTTTCCGCGAACGACCGCCAATCGTATAACATGGCTGTGAAATGATGCTGATGCGACGAGATTTGTTAGCGACGACGGTTTTAACAGCGTACAGGGTATCTCCTAACCTGTGCTACAATCTGGCGTCGTTGATCATTTTTCTCAAAGGCGAAGTTTTGTTTGAAAGAAAATTCATTAAACACTATCACTTATTCTTGCGAAGGAACAAGTGGGTAGAATCGTCGATACGAGTCACTCTGTGCTTGAGAATTTACATCAGGGGAGATATTTATTTTATCACCCACAAATTGGAAACGTGATCGATAAACTGCTCGATATTCAACCTATTTTGACGAAGATGGCGAGCGATGAATATTTAACCCTCATCCGTTCCTCATTTCACGAACTAAATCTAGCCCTCGGTATCAAATTGACACAGTGGTTAAAGATCGATGAAGTGACAAGGTAAAGTTACTTTTCGATATTTTTGTTATTCAAATTGATAAGTTAACATTTACATCTTAGATACTTATTAGATGTGCAGGACGTACTGCTGGTTTACAAGAATCACAAATAACAGAACAGCATAACTTATTACGGGAAAACTGTGTCGAAGTGACACGAGGGTGAGGGTTAATCAACGTAATAATTTTCCTAGCGGTAATGTTGTGGCACAGCGTCGATTTTTTTGAAGGTCGTGAATCTTCACGATTCTCTGACACTCCTCTCGCACTGTGATATCGTGCAAGAGCTCAAAATTTGAACTGACGTTCAAGGATGAGGAGCAACGTGATGGGGTGGTTGGGTAAGAGACCGCAGAATTTAACACAAAAAATACTTATCTCTTCCGAATTTTCTGTTACTATATCTCTTGCGTATAATCGTACTCGAAAATTTGTAATTCAATTAGAAGTAGTAAAATTGGTGGGCCTATAAAGCTGGGCTGTTCTCTGGTGTGACACATTAAGGGCTACACACACCTGAAACCCCTGAATATATATGTGCAAACAGAGACTAATTCCACCAATCATAATTAAATTAGGAATCTGAAAACCTGATTGACCATGAAAATAAATGCAAACATTCCATATCTTTCAACATATCTTCCTATATCTCATCTGTCTCCTCAACTACCCCTATAATAAGCACCTAAAAAACATATTTCACATCCCTCAAAGTGCCGCTTTAAACTGTGTCTCAAGTTGCTCCTTATATTTCCTTCGCAGCGCGTTACTGCACGCCTGGTTTCGTACGAAATGATGAGTTGTTTCGCGGTTTCAATCTTACCTTAACAACTGGCGGTCGATGCGTGCTGCACATTGAACCCACTGGTGCATCGATGCAACGGCGACGCGAAGGTGGTTGAATGGGAACGTTGATGTGTGGAAATAGCGGGGAGCACAGGAGGAATTTCTACGGCCGCTTCAGGCAACGTTGCGAGCACCAGGCATGGTGGTTGTGTGCCGCAATGCGGCTATGTTATCACACCATCGGGCTCCATCTTCCAACGCGCCCCCTTCGCTTCTCTCCACATTTTTCTTTTTTTTTTTTAATCCGTGATCTCGTTTCGAGGGGTAATCGAACTAAGGGAACGCAGCGCTCGACGATGCGCCCCATCATTCACAAGGATCGCGGCGGTGATCTGAAACAGCGAGAGACGAAGATTAATGGGATTGGAGGCGATGGTTATTGAAGGATTAGAAATTTAGTTCGGCGAATTGAAACGTTGCTTCGAGGGACTCTTTTTTCTCCCCACCGTCGGAGGAACTTGACGAAACGACAGAAGATCTGAACGAGAGTTGGCAAGATTACGTGGGAGATACTTGTTCTGGATTTGATACGAGTTGGAATCGACAGATTCGGTTTCAATGGAGAGTGGAAGCGAAGCGCGAGGACGGAGATTTTTTGTGTCGCGAGGGGTTATGGATATTAGTGTTGAAATTGATGAGTTCGTAATTCTGTTCTCATGGCAAGTGATTGAGATGGGTGGCGAGAATAAGTTGATGTTTTCTGACCATGTTAGTTACGTCAGTATGTCGATAAGTTTAAATATATCCATTAAGGGGAGTAATATCACTGCAATTTGTTACCAGCAGTTGAGTAGGGGAGAGCGGGGACAAACGTAACACTTTTTACATTTGGCCAGCTGCCAATTACCTCTTACAGATATAAAAACGAAAATTATGCCTTAATGATAGTGTGTTTCTTGGTCTATCCTTTGACCACAAATTCAGCCTTCCATGATAAGTGGTCAAAGAGTTATGACAATTTTCCGCAGTGACTGTCATTGTTAATTTTGTCCTGCAGGGGTAAGACGAAAGTAACATACCATGGGGACGAAAGTAATACAAATTATTTTGAGGAGAACTAAATAAAACACTTCTTCCAAAGCAAAATAGGATTATTTATTATACTGTGTATTTGATTTAATATGGAATGTCGTGTAACGGCCCCAAAAGTAACTAATATTTATGATTTTTTTAAAAAACTATTGTTAATATTGGAGTCAACTCTTTTGGGATATAGGGAGGCATCTTTAAACTTATAGAAACATGTTACTTTCGTCCCCGTAGTGACGTGTAACTTTTGTCCACAGCCATGTTTTTCAGCATAGAACTGTTATAACGTACAAACTATACAAGACTTATTGAAATCAAATACAGGAACTTATAAAGACATTATCTAAGAACGCTCTAACAAATAATTGGATTAATGTCTATAGTTTCACTATGAATATTATCAAATAAACCAACAGAGGAGATACCTGAATGATCGAAATAACGAAATCAGCTTGCCCGCGGTATACGAATCGTCGTATTGCTCAGCGTAACTCCGTGAAGCAAAAGAAACACTCAACACGCGTAACTATATGAAGCAAACGTTTTGGAAAGGCGGGAGAAGGCGTGTTACTTTCATGACGCCGTTACGTTTGTCCCCGATCTCCCTTACGATTTAAGCAAAAAAATTGTAATCACGATACGAGTTCCCTAATGGCATACCCAATACAAAGTGTTATGAAAGACAAATTAATCGAAAATGTTGTCATCAAGCCACAGTAGTATCGCCCTATATTTGCAATAAAAATTATTCCTACTTCTTCCATTAAATTTCGCAAGTTACACAAGGCATTGGCTTTAAATTAAGTTTAAACATTAGCTGATTGAACACGATACGCGTGTGTAAAGGTTTTTCTGCTTTCGGCTGGACAAAGAGTAATCGAATCACCAGCTACATAGCCCCCTATCGATATATATATACATGCCCCTTTCAAATATTTCGTCGGACCTGCCGCAAGCGATCTAGATAATTGTGTGTCTACAGCAGAGACGCTGAGGAAAGCCACATTCACAAAAAGTTTTAAGTAAATTAGATCGAAAGTACATTCTCCTTTGATCTCCACGCGATCTGCAACCGTCATGTTTATTTTGCACGCTGAAACGCAGAGGACGCAAAAGAGCGCAACGAGGGTGGATCGCAGACGCATCAGCCTGAGTAGCCGATTTCACTGGCTGAGTTTAATGGCTCGTGAAATATTGTAATAAATTAATCTTGCTCCATGGAAATTTAATTAAGAATGTCTGATAACGTCGGACCCGATACCGATGCATTAGTCAACGACGAAACATTTATGTGCAGGAGATATTGCTGGCATCTTTAACCCCAGGGCACAAATTCTCGTCATTTTTTGTGTTGTTTGGAACAAAGCATGTTTAAGGGGTCGTCCTTAAATTACGTAAGGCTTTTGGGGGGGAGGAGGTCGCGAATTTCTTACGTTTTCTTACAAGAGGGGGAGAGGGAGTCAGGCAACGTTTGACGTAATATTTTTTTAACCTACTTTTCAATATGAATAGCCTAAAAAACGGTGCTTCATCACACACAGGAAAATGAGTTAAATTAATTATATAAACCTTTAAAAGGATTTAAGTAACTAAAAAATGCAATGTAAAAAATATTACGTAAGAAAGGGGGGAGAATAAGTTGAAATATAAAATCTTACGAATTCTTATATTTTGGGGAGGGGGTAAGAAATCGGCAAAATTACCCTTACGTAATTTAAGGATGGTCATTAAGGACATTTATGTGCACTAATTGTTGCAGATAATATGTTTGTAATATAGCTGCAGGCATTTTATTTCTCATTAGGGACTGTATTGCACATGTATTTTCACGTCAGAAAGAATTTAAATTAACTTTATGGCCCAAAAGTTTCATGCCCACTGTTCATTTTCAAATTTCCTCTTACGTCCATGCAAAAATATTTCAACTCAGCCTTTTGAACAGTTCATATTAAGACGCTCTTCGATCGTTAGGGAACGCATATAGACGTACCTTCGAACGTGTAATCTAAAATTTATAACTAACAAATCGATTCACGCTGTAGATGCAAATAGCAACCAGACTGAAGATTGAAACCTTATTCTTTCTTTCATATTCAGTATTCCTTCAAATAATAAAAGTGTTGTTATTAAAGTTCTTGCTTATATGGGTTTCTTAAAGAATGTCTTGCTATCTCTGATAGATACAGACTCGTTTATCTTTTTCAAAAAATGATAAATCTTTTGAACGAAGTCTCCTAAAATATAAGTACTATGCAGAATAATAATTCCGATTCTAAATTGTTTAAAAAAAAAAGTGAAAAGCATAATGATAACCAAACGCTGTCGACCAAAATAACCACGTGGAAAGAAATGTTGCCTTAATTACCCATTTCACATATCTGTTACGCAGTTTTTATCTACCGTCTATCTAAATGAATTAGTTACAATCTACAAAAGACCGGCTGGTAAGCGACATAATTCTCTGTAAGCAGTGCTCGTACTGAAGCTTAAACCAATAGTTACTGATGACACCTGCATTGCGTGAGAGATCTGATAAGGCGAATAAACCAACAGTAATTCTTCAGAGATACAATTCAACATACCAAAGTTAAGCCTTTTCAGAATATTTACACACTCTGAACTCTGCTTCCATTCCATTCTCCAATTTATTTAAAAACAACACACAAGAATTTTATTCAACTAATATTTGAAGAAGCAAAATTTTGCTCCATGTTATAATACATTACATATTAAAATAGGAAGATATGATAATTTTACCCTCCGAGAAGCAATCAAAGGATCTATTATCGTGTAAATAAAATAAGAAAAAGGATTCATGTCCTTTCGAATCTCTTTTTTAAAAAGCCCCAAGTTTATTGATCACGACAGTACAAACAACAGGGGTAGTTGCACCGCACCAAAATTGATTAAAAATAAACTGAACCCTATCCTCTAAATTACATTAACCCCGTCCAGTTGTCAAACGCGAATTCGACTTTTACAAAAAGGTATGTGCAGGCTAACGAAATATAGAGCACACGAAACGAGCTCGGTCCAATGGCTCATAAATCCAAGCCAGCCGACGATAAAATTTTATTTGCGTTGGCGTTATCGCAATTTTTCTCTTTCTCGTTGCTGAACTATCACAGCTCCGATACTGTACTTCACGAATTTTGCCTGTCGTCATCTGCAGAATAATTTCTCCAGAGGAACTTTGAAGCTCGCAATTACTAAAAATTGAACGATAAATGATTTCTTCCGCCGTTACTCTTCAGCTTCTCGTTTTACCTAATTTTCCCAGGTAGCAATTATCAAAAGTGCACGTCACAATTTATCCAGTAGTTTCGCGACTTTCGAAAAACTGCGAATCATCTGGCGATGGAATTGCGATCCTTTGAATGCACCCGCGGATGAGCAAGACAGAATCTCATTTCCCCTGCATATTCCACTAAATTCGCATGCAATGCCAATGCAAACGTAGGATAGCAATCAATACGATGCATATTTTTCAGCAGGTTATTAGTCCGCTTGATTCGATAATTTTGTCAGCGGCAACTACGCAAACCGCGGCAATATTGATGCAACGTAAATTAGAAAGGAGCTTTCCTTTTGCGAGAAAAATTTTATGCCTTTGATACTGCGCTCGTGGTAGAGCAATGGCCGTAGGAGTACGAGGCAATGCGTGGCGATAAAAACAAATTTGACTAGACAGAAACTTCTCTCCTTTGCAAGTCCAATCTCGCGTTCGTCCTGGCGAATGCAGGCAACGACGTTCGTAAAAGAGAACGCAACGAATACGTGATTTTTCCCTTTAGAAATTCGAAACCAAGCCCTAACTTGATACGCTGGAAAATGGTATGAAAAATGGCAACGATAGGATGGGAATTCTTTTTCACGTTCTTTGTAATCCTGTCAAAGATTTCAGTCCGAACTGTGGCTCACTAATTGCTTGGAAGTTTTTGAACTTCTAAGGTATTTAACCATTAAAATGTACATTTTTTTCTATCTTCAGCGATTTGTGTGCATAGAAGTAAATAAAAATTAAGACGCGAATAAAGATTGTAATTTTATAACGACATACAAATTACTCTTAATTTAGGTTCTCCTAAAGTTTTTTTGTCGATAAGAAGACAACTTCAAAGAGGGGCTTCTTCTCTACAAAGAAATGCTTCATGGTTCGACTTTTTTCAAAGACACTATTTCAAATGCATAATGATCGTAAAAATAAACTTTTGTGCTGTCTAACGAGTGTCCCTTGAAAGCTACTTTAATTAATATCTAATACTTTTAAGAGAGATTAGTGAATAAATTACTCGACACCTGACTGATATTCGTCACCCCTGTCTTTGTTGTATAAACTAACTTTAATGCAATTTAGCCGATGTGGTGACCTCACATGCCTCCAACTTTTTGTTGGTGAGGGGATAGAGTTCCCACGTGTAACTGCTTATTGAAAAAAACGCCTATATCTGGATGACGTATTTTTATACCGTCTATGTGAATGGGTCCTTTCACAGAAGGGGATGAAATTGTCCTGCGTGAACTCACGCAGTGACCTTGCTTCCAAAAATGAGGGAGGCTTCAGAAAACGGGATCGTCAGAAAAGTCTTGTGGAATATTACAACGTAACTTTCGCAGAAGAGAAAATGCTGTACCCTGTAAAGCGATTTTCATTTCTTTATCGTAGTTCAGCTCCTTATTACCTTACTAAACTGTGGTACTAAATTATCCATCTGCAAATTCGAGGCTACAAAATTCAAAGGTGGTCTAGCTGGAATAGGAAGTTTCTTATAATCAAACAATCTCATAAGAAATTTAAATCACAATTTTAAGTGCAAGTAAGGGATAGGTTTCGAGCCAAACATGCAACTACCTTTTTAGTTGCAGCTTTAGGAATTCGACTTGTATAATTGAAGATGAACTTATGGTGGAAATAAGTGGTTTAAAAAGTTGCAGGAGTTTTGGAGTATGGGGTGATTATAAAGTTATTATGCCACTAATAGACATCATCAACAATTCATGCAAAATTAGACACCCAGTAGGAAAAATAATTCAGTATAGTACGAATTAGATAATCGAGCCTATTTAATTAATCACCTTTTAGGACTTGAGTGAATTTCTAAAATACAGGAATATGAATAAACTGCCACTAAAATTTAACAGTTGATAACTAGTAAAAGGTCTTATCAGTAACAAAATAATCCACGGAAAAAGAAGGCTATCAGCGGAATAGTGGCGTAACCCACATTTTTGGGCGAATTGACATTCCAACCTAAACCACTTCTTATACTGCAAAATTTTAATTCTATACTGTCCCGAGCAACGCTACAAGAACGGTGCAGCATTGGTCATTGTTTAATAGACTAATAATATACACCTTAGCAATTATATTTTGTAAAAAATCATATCTATGTACCTGAAAGTACAAATTCTAAGCAACGACTTTAAAATGTTAATAATTTCACTAACCGTTATCTGAGAACAAAAGTTTTGGGGTAACGCCACTATTGCGCTGATAGCCTCATATAAAGTTTCCAATATATATCATTCTACTCACCCCAGTTCTCGTCTAATCATACATCTCCAAATATACATCCTTAGTTCAACCACCGAGCATCTCCAAATTTAACGAAGATTTCACTGAATTACTAATGGCTGCATTACCAACCCCAAATCTCTCTTCTACTTCCCTTTCCATTTTCTCACCAGACCAGAATGTGAACAAGCTCCAGGACCCTCCTACCATACTGCAGTTACAGAATATTTAATATAATATGACTTTCGCAAGTGATAATTTTAATATCATTACAGACAGAACGTAGAGTCACGGAACAAGCAGATTCATATCTTAACTCCAGTTCGTGCACAGCACAATAATTCCCAGCAGCCTTCCACGACAATTACATTCTTCGCGACGCAATAATCAGCCTGCCACGAAAAACGTATACCATTCGCCAGAAAGGTAGCCTACACTCGGAATGTCCATCGCCGACTATAATTTTCTGCAGCGAGGCAATAGTCGGAAGCTTGATATTTAAGCTGGTGCGGTTCATTGGACGAATGCACGAAAGGATTTGATTTGGAATCAAAGACCCCCCCGCCCTTGTTTACTGTTCCATGAACCTCTGTTGTGTCACTAGAGCGTTGACAGATGTCCTGTGACGAACAAACACGAGGTTTAAATCGTGTGCCCGTATATCTTTGGTGTGTACAACGCGCAGACATTGCACCTGTTCGGTTTCAAGGGACTTTGGAGCACGCGTAGGTATATGTATGTGTATCCACGGTACATGATCGTCCGAACGATCGATCGAGCTGTAGATTTTACGCGTCATCTCGTGTTATTCGATTATACCAGCCCCCCCTATCGTACAGACTCGTGCACTTCGTTTTTACTACCTCACACCTACACGAGGACGATGACGCAACGGGGAAATTGCCATTTTTGTTTGATCCTCGCGACATAGATCGTTTGCCAATCCAATTTCTGTGCGACGAATGCCCTAGAAACTGTGGCCCATCGAACAAGTTATGGTTCTATTTTTTTACTCTTCGATTTTAGTTTCGAAACAACCTTCGTTGCGTTCATTTATTGCAGTGGGGGTAGGTTCCTGGGATTTGAATTTGAAATCTACTTTAGTAGGTATTTCTGTATTCATTACGGGTATTCTGTTTAATAGATATCACCTCGTTTCAGAATACTTAGGTATGGGAGGAAGAAGGATTAGTTGATCGAATTGCTGCACCAGAATTTAAATTCGGATCTCTCAGATAACTGCTCTTGCAATTGAACTATTCAGAATTTAGACTATGCACAGATTACTCTTCTCTATGACTAATATTCGAAGACATTCGTCGTCTAAGTTAAAATTCCCGTGTAACGCAGAAACAAAATATAGAACTACGAGACAAATCTGATTTATGAAAATTATAGCAAAAACAGAGAATTAGGTAATCGAATTGCTGAACTAGAATTCATACTAACAATCAGATATTTCGTTTGTTGGACAATGTTCTTTATCAATCTAATCAGCCAAGTTGTCTATAAATTCCCTTTTGTGTATCTTAAGAGGATTTGAACGAGTTACTGCGGCAACGAATCACGCGGACACAAAGTACATACACATGCTCGTCCACCTAAGTAATCTACGTAACTCGAGCAGATACACAAAATAATTTATCGACAACGACGCTTACCGTTAACACGATCGGATATCCTTTCGCCCGGAAATTTCTGGGGCACTCGCAGAATATTGCACCTGACTTCGATTCCAGGAAATTCCCGTGCGCGGGACTATTGTACCTGGAGTGTACTCCTGCTGAATATTCCATATGTGATCAGGGACAGCCGACAGATGCAAACCGAACGCATTTACATAGAAACGATAATCTAACCCCGGGATGGAGTCCCCTAGTTAAATTCACAATTAGACGGTTCAATGGGTAATGCTGTCTGGTATTAATTACCAATTGAAAATCGAAACTCTGCCCATAGAAAAATATCACGTTAGCATTTGTTTCCCTCTTTCCCTTGTCTGTTAAAGTACCCAGCAATTCTGATATTGCTGAATTTTCCAAGTGCAATTTGTTTGAGTTTGAACTAGAAGTAATTGTTTAAGTAAAATTCTCACTCGAGTTTCTAATTAATAACAGTTGAAAGTATCGCTTAAGGTTCACTGGTTACAGCGAAGCTAATGGATTTATAGGGGGAAAATGTAAAAAGTAGAGTTGCTTTAATTCCTCGCATTAACATTGGAGATCCATAATTCAATCAGAACTGAAGACTTTATCATTGCTGGAAAATTACCCTCTTTACACGTATACCAATGACTATTTGGATATCGGTCGTTACTATTCCTCTCAAATTTCAGATCATACCCTAACTATGCGTCGTGCGAATTGTGTTCTTTTCCACTGAACGCTACTTTTGTCAGCATCTCACGTTCATAGATTAGAAAAATTTGGGAAAATTTATACACCTCTCCATTTTTTAAATATCAGAAGATTGCTGTACGCCATATTACGAAGCGCAAATAATAGCAACCCAGATTGAACCTAACCCAGACCTAGCCAGTCCTAACCCAGACCTTCTTCCTTTAAAAATTAAAAAGAATTTTCTCACATTTTCTCCACTCACAAAAACGACAGTAGATACATACAAGTTACCTTCCCCTCATATTTTCATCCCTTGTAAAAGATACTCTAATCTTATCTGCAAAGGTGCAAATGCACAAGTGAAATTTGAAATCATCTCAACCAGATCGCCATAAAACACAGTTTATTCAAAAACACATTAGGTAATAGAAGCAAACCTCCCTTCATCAAACCCGCCTGAAAGAATCCCCCTTCTCAAGAGCTAAGGCCTCGCCCCCTTAATTCGTCGCTGGTAAACCACACTCCGTGGTCTCCATCCAAACAACCGCGTTCCTTCTCAATCAACCTCCCCTGTGCACCCCCGAGGGAAAGCACCCGCGGCGCGTAGCCCCGTGGATTTCCACGTAGCGGGCGGAGAAGTGCGTTTATAGATGGTGCGGCGACGTTCGAACGCATCGAAACGAGGCGATCGTGTACAACCATCCCCCATGGCGGGTAAAACTTAACACATTTACGAGATCCGGTGACGTATCCGGGGATACGGGTTGACGTCACTGCGTGAAAATGGGCCACGGCCTCGCCAGCCAGCACCTACCACCCACACCTATCCCTCCTCATCCCGGCCCCCCTCGAACCCCCTCGATACTCGCCCCTCATCCTTCGTCCTGTTATTCGCCGCGGGATCCTGGAACGCCGCGACGGGAAACGGAGTACCGGATACGCGTACGATTGTATCTTTCGCTTGGAGAATCGACCGCATTGAATTACCCTTCGGTCGTGCGGAAATTAATGTCCTTGCAAGAGGGGTGAGGCCGGCAGCGCGGCTGAATTGGCCCAACAAGAGGGTGGGATCTCCGAGCGGAGTGTTTTCATAGGTTTCGTGCACCGTGTGTGCAAGTGCTACAGTAGATGACGTAAGGGAGCGTGTTTGTGGATTGATTATTTATGAGCTTCAGGGATGGGTTGCGATATAGTTGCTCTAGGGGTAACGATTGCAAGAAAAGGAATCCTGGACCGGGAAACTTAAAAGTTTCGGAATGCGCGGGGAGTATTCTTGATGAATTATATGGATTGGCTTCGGTGTTGGAGTGCAGAGGGGGAAAGGGTTGGCGAAGATTGAGATTGATTGTGAGGTGTATGACAGGCTTAGTTTCTTAGTTTTTATAGTTGCTGGTGAAATTGTGATGGGAGTAGCAGAGTCCATTTGTAATAGGATATTAATGACTTGGGCACGACCATTTGTTGAAGATTGAGATGTCTGCACATTTTTATTTCATTCTTTGCAGACGCGATCGTGCCACAGTTGTGAGTGAAATTAGGGGTTGAAGGTGTGAGGTATATCATAGAATATCAGTGGCTTGTGTAAAATCTATTTTTTTTTTATTAATTTTGTCTTATTTTCATTTTACTGGTTCTATTTTTATTGAAGTTATCTTTAGAATTTTAATCGACTACTGACGCAGATATTAAAAGATCCTGATAGTAACAACAAATTTTAATACGAAAGGATTACCGAAGTACCTTGCTTCGACTACCAGGAAATTTGCAGTTAAGTGTACTTTAAAATAATGCTCCTGAAATTGCAGATAGTAATATGCATTCAGCATCCCCCGACCGAAATAATTAATTAAATTTCATCTATGCCGCATTTGGCTGTCGATAAATGGAACACATCACAGATATTGGAATTGTGCATCGAAGCTAATAGATGAGATTTTAAAAGTTATTGATTAATTATTCAGTTGCATGAAAGTGAGCTTCAAGTCACTTCGTAACCAGACACTGTCTAGACTGTGACTATCGTGATGGTAAATTAAATCAATAACGATACGAAAATAAAGCAAAGTAGAATGAGAATAATAATGTAACCATAATGTTAGTGTAAATATTAATTAGATTATCGATCACAAAAAATGGTGAACAGAGTGCCAGTAGCGCTCACGATAATAAATCAGGCAGGAGGTGCTGGAAATCTTTTATCACGATAGAAACTAATATTCTGTATCACCGACTATAAAAATGAATTATTTAAATCTTGCGGTAGCTATTATGCCCTCCGCTATTTCCAGTAGATAGCTTTCGAATCATATTGTTTTACAAAATCTACCTATCGTTTCAATATTAATTACTTCTGAACAAAATTTGTGTTATTTCACTGCTGTGCATCTTTATATTTTTCTCATTCATTTTCTCAGGTTCCCCGATTCTACAAAATGACTCCTTCATTCCTCACGATTCGTTTACCTAACATAATCTGATAAAGCAAAGAGTAAAATTTTTGGTAACACTGATTCTCACACCTGCCAGTCATCGTCTGTGCATAGATAAATGTTAATAGAAGATCACAGAGTTCGTTTTTACGCGACGAGTATTTCCAGCGATACACGAACGGTAATTCCTCAACTCTGAATATCGATTAAACGCGGTAATCGGTTTACCATCAATTTACATGCATTGTCATTAGAGTTGCCAAAGCGTGAATGCATTTTAAATTCGTCCAGCTTCGATGCAGAAAGTACATCTACACGGTAATTAAGTGCTACTAGCGCAAATTCCCCAAACTAATCATGCATGCCCATTACAGGTGGTCTAGCCGCGTATCTCTGGGCGATGTAACGCAATCATTACATTGATCTCGAGTACCTCAGCCTTGACCAACGTAATTTAATTCCACCAAGCGAAATCCGAAAAAGCTCGTTCATTGATGTTCCAAGGTTTGTTATTGTATTTGCGCTACTTTGCAAAGATATTTAATATCAAGCTATTCGAGATACGTACTTACACCATTTTGTGTGCACTTAATCTCGTGTTTAATCTGTTAACTGACTTCTTGACCAGAAACAGTTACGGCGTTCTTAAAGGTAGCTAAAGGTTAATTAGCTTATTTCATCTAGGTACACTGAAAATTGCAAATAAAGTAATGGTACATTCGCTGCTTCTGTAGAGTGAAACTATTAAATGTTCTGGCTCGTTTAACTCGTTTAATCCAACGCAGAGGAATTTTCACGAGATCAGAGATAACTCGTCATTGCCAGCTCACAGGTTGAAGGGTGTAACAGTGTTTCTAAAATTGAAAACTGCCGTTCTACAAATGATAAGTTTCTTCTCGATGAATTTGGAAAATCTCGTGGATAAACTGTACTTTTCGGAGAATGGGAATTGCAAGCGAAATGTATTATTCTTCATTTTTCTAATGAAGGGGATAGGTAGGAGAAACTAAGCAGTAATTTCGTTGAAATATCATTTTTTGCTTCTTCGTGTCAAATGTAATTGCGAGTCACTATTTGTAAATTAGGGGAAATGGGGATACAGTGATTTCAATTCATTATTCTCGCACGTTCTAGAAGATTTGGGAACGTTAAGTGAGATAGAAATGCTGTGATTCTTTCACGTAAAGGGTAATTAAGACGGCCGGTGTAATTAGTTGAACTTTGCGGTGCCAGACTTTGAGAGGTTCTCTTCGTTATTTTCTAGACAAAGTTATAGTAAACGTTCCTGATTGTTCTTTTAGGGTTCTTATGTACTTAACGCTGGTTTATTCAGCAGAAAAGTAATTTCACGCAATTTGCAAAAGTAATTTTGTGCACTTTAATACTTTGCGAAAAAATTCATTCTGAAAATTGAATTGAAAGGAGTTTCATGGATTCTTGACATTATGTAAACAAATTGACGCTTTTCTGCATTACTTGGAGAAAAATATTAACATAATTTTATCGCTAAACGAATAATGTTTCATGGAACTTATTAAAGAATTAGCTTTATGAGATACTAATTAATTCGCATTGCGAATCACAACAAAGTCATCATGCACTTGAATAGTTTATTACACAACCTAAAAAATTAGAGAAACATGAAATATAAAGAAAATTTCTGCAATTGGTTTGACAGTTATTACAACGTCAACAGAATATATGTAGTATCGTTGACTCACACCGTGCATTAATCATTTAATATAGGCCATGAGCTATTAAACGGGGATCGATTAATTTTATCTTTTCCTTTTCATTAACGTCCACTGCAATAAATCACCGCTTGTCAATAATGTTACGCAATATTTAGAGAAAGAAGAATGGAATAAAAATGCAAATTGAAATTGAAAGATTATTATTTGATTAATAGTTCAATTTTCCTCAACTCTGTAAAATACGAGACACACACGATCACTATCTTTATTATAAATCTATGTTCATCATTTGCATATCTAAATTACAGTTTCAGTCATTCCGCTAATAGAATACACGATCAAAGATGTAGCGAGATTCAATTGTTTGCGATGTCAATTTCGGGATCACAAATAGTCGGTAGTCACGAAACGTCTTGCAGGATGAGTTGATCTTAAACGCTTTATCAAAATGGGACACGATTATTAATTCTGGAGAGGTCACGTAACAATATCCTAAAATACGGTTTTCCATAAAGGCAAGAAACTACAAAGGGACATTCATATCAATTAATTCACCAACTTCTACTATTTCCATATATTCCTTAAACAATTTAGATAATACTTTCCACGAATAATACTTCCTACTTATTTGTACATAATTATTAATTATCATCACCAACGATATTTGTAATATCTAATGAATATAACACCCAAATTGCAAAGTGAATTTATACATTTCAAACATTTTATAAAATATATGAAATTTACGTAGTAGGAAGGAATTATGTGTTGTTGTCAAAATAATAAATGTATTACACACTTTCCCCCTTTCTGTACTATTTCAAGTGAATGAGCATTGCGCTAAACAATGCCACGAGTTTAAAAATCACGGAATATTTCCGCCGAATGGCGGAACGCGTCCGAGCGTTTCGTGCAAAGTAATTTGCGCTTGCAGCGGACATTACCGATAATGCTATCCTTTTTGTCAAGCTACGTGGCGTAAGTAGCCTCAGTAAAGCAAGACACCTATAGGTGGAGGAACAAAGGGCCATTGTTATCGGTGCCAAGTTGGTGGATATGCCAGCTAATGTATGCGGAATCGGTCTCGGTGGACATTTAAATGCCTAGAAACGAGTTGTTATGAAGCTCTCGATTTCACCACTGTCTATCTGAAAACAAACACCCACGCTAAAGGAATTTTCCAACGAAAAACAATTTTTTAATCTACTTTCTGGAATGCACCAATGTAGTTGTTAATTCTATCATAAATCTTATTAAAAAATACACGAAATAAATAGGAGCCCAAAAGAACGAAATTTTCTTTAGAAATCATTGCTTTGTTCAAGAACCACATTTTTAAGAAATAATATTTCTGTGTCCGCGATTATTTCGTAACAGCTCCAAGTTGATAAAAGAAGTTTAATAGAATTCAAGGGTCGGAATGCTCTCGGAGTGTTAAATGGAAAAAAACGAGTACAAGCAAGAGTATCTCATTCGGTAAATTAATTTTATTTTCGTGGCATTGCAGGAAACCGTAAATGGTCTGAACGATGGAACACGATCGTAAATTGCGATAGAATCATCCATTACAAAAGTCGGGAACTCCTCCCCCGCAGTTCCTAACTCTTTTCAACTTCATTCGTCGCTTTTAGATAGCAGCTTAACCCGCTAGGAAACTTTCCGAGCCGCAAAGTCGAAAATCCTCGAGAACACTAGGTTTCGACATGGTTCCTCGAGCAGACGTATTGTGATTAATGAGATTATCGCATCATCATTAAGACAGAAGTGGAGCTGAACTCTATTATGCTCCCCAGACTTTAAAATAGCAACTGAATAGGTAAATATGAGAAAAAATGAATGGCTGTATTCAGTAATAGATTATTAACCACTTTGAACTCTAACTTATTAGCTGAACAAAATCGATTGCAACTCGATTTCTTATTAAATCCAGAACTTTGAAATAGGAAAAAATATGGTACAGGTAATGATTTTAAAATTAATAATTTATCTCATTCTACGAATTATGATTTCTTCCAGTTTATCAGCTTTAATAATATCGGCAGATAACGTTAATTTAATACTTGGAATGCAAAGGGTTAGTGGATATTGATATGTTTTCCTGGAAAATCCGGCATGGATTTATAAAGAATAGAGGAGAGAGATGGACAGTGGACAATTAACAAATCCCGATTTTATAGTAACGAAACTTCCTTTACATCCCTTTGCTCCTCGTTTGCGAATAAAACTTTCCCGTGTTCCGATTCGCCACGTTCGTTGGGTAAGTTAGGACTTTTTTCTCTTCCCCTGCGAGCGTACTAATTAAAACTACGACGCAACGGAGCATGGCGCCAGCCTGCAAAAAAGACTCCTCTTCTCTGTGAAAATCACGATATTCGCATCGAGCCGCAGACCCAACGAACTTCCTGTCTCATCGACCACTTATGTGACTTTAAAAGGGCCTCAGCTCTTAACAGCTCAGCATCACGTGGCGTTTTGTACGCGAAACCATTGGTCGATTGGCGCGATATTAGGTAATTTGCATGATTCCTCGATTTCTTACGCGAACTCACCATTCCATCGATTGATAGTGTGAGACGTGTTTGTGAGGCGAATAAACCTGCCACTTTCGTTTCGCAGAATTTTCTATTCCCTTTAACTCAACTACACTGCTGCCAATTGTTTGAAAATTATGCAAAGTGTGGTGATAACAATGGTGTGTCCGCAAATGTTCCTCGTGCAGAAATAAATCAGAAAAATGGTATGAGCTTTTTTCAAGGAAATCCCTGTTGAAAATCCAGCAATACAGTAATATCCCTACTCGATCTCGAGTTTGTAATAATTTTCGATTAATTTATATCTAAACTACAATTTTACTTCTATATTAACTATAAAGTGGATTTTAATACAACCGTCCCCTTCATTTCAAACTCTACCTCATTTAAAGCCAACACTTCTAGTTCCTTACAAAAATCCTATATTCCTTTCCTCGCAAAAATAATTAAGGCATGGAAGGGTTAAATTATTCTATAAATTCTGCTCGCAGCGTAGCTCGTATAGCATGGTTCGCTCGTGGGGAACCACGATAAAGGTAAAAGGATAAATCGTTTCTATGCTGAGTCAAAGTATGGATGTTCTCGGTACGGATGCACCGCGAAGCCGATTAAGTGCAGAACAGTGGCCATAATTGAGGGCATTATTTGAATGATGAAAGTCCTTGAAGGAACCAAGAAAACCGAGACAGTCGTTCCTCGAAGGCGGCGGCCCTATTACGCGTAATTGGTTCATTAGCTCCCATATCGGCTGAACTATATTCGGTCGTTGTTGTCTGGAGGGGTTGGAAGGAGGGCGCCGTGGCGCCCAGCGTCCCTTCACCCTGTGGTCCAATCGATATATGCTCACATGCATACAGGGTGAACCCTGTAACGCTCTATGCATAAATCTGATCTTCAAGCTGGGGCTTTCTTAAAATATGCCTCCTGCACGAACCGTTGGTTACTTTCTGCGGTACACGTTGGCTGTTGGTAAGTAATTTGATTTAATCTTCATCCCCCGTTCTTGTAATCATGCTTCTGACTTTCTTTTCTTCTGGGTATTATTTTCGACATGAGGGAAGAATAGTTATTTTGTTTTTACCCCATAGCTTTTACGGAGGATATTATAAACTAATTACCTTGTGCTTCAGAGCAGTTTTAGTACTGTCACACTAGGACTAGTTTGTGTTGATGCTTTCGGATTTATAATATCTGTGGGGCAATTCTAACATAAATAATGCAACTGGAATTCTGGTACGATTAAAGAGGATGACTGCTTGCTAGATGATAAGTCGTTGGAATATCTTTTATTTGAATACAAACATTTGTTTTCTGGTGCAATGACTCTAATGGCTCATTAATATATGCACGTTGATTGACTTAGATTTGCATTTCTATGGATGATAGATTTCATAAAATAATTCTGAACCTGTCGATCCCTGTTAATGTAAGTTGACTTTGGTAAGATCCATAATATTGCTTGTCTATCCCAATTATCAACCTACATTAAACAATCAGGCTAGAGAAAAAATAATAGAGAGTAAGCGAACACGATATCTCTTTTGTGTAGTAACTATTATTGCAGACAGCAGGTCCCCAGAGTTTTCAATAATTCCTTATTAATTATATAAACAGTTTTACTGCTTGGCCTACTTTCACTAACCTCGCCAAGTGCGAAACCTCGTGTTATGATACAAATGTGACAATCGCATGAAACGTAATTTGGCAGCTCAATACTCCATCTCAATAAAAAAATTTCACACTGTTTTCCTAAATAAGGCGTAAAGATATCTGAAGTCTAATTTTCATTTGCTAATTTATTTCCTAGGATAAAAAGCAATTACCTATACAGTACCTATAGCATAATAGAATAGAGCAAAAATTAAATGTATGAAAATGTATAAATGTGACAGGGTCTAAAGAAACAACAGGACAAAAAACACAAATTTTCAATACTTACATGAATTTCTACGTATTAAAAAATAATAATATAATCGATACAATGTAAAGAAACGAGCAAGCAAAGTGCAAGCTGAGGAAGATTAACGACCGATTACCGAGAGATTTTTAGTAAGGTCGCAGTTACGAGTGGGAGCTTGTGCAAACATTGTTTCATGGATCACCCTGTATATGTACGTGTTCGTAACGTTCATATAGGTGTAACATAGCCAAGGTTCTGTTTTATCGGACACCAACACTAGCTCAAGGACAGCACCGGTGTGTCTTGTAATTACACCGTCGCCGAGTATTCGTGGCGAGGATGAATGCTTGCAGAACATCAAGGACACGTCCGCGGGATCTAGACGATCCTGCAAGACGGATGTGCGTCGTTAGGTGCTTCTAGATGGGTGTATAAAATTTCATGATTCGCTCTAAAAATAAGATTTTACGTCCTTTCACATTCTGCTAGTAATGTACGGCGATGTAACAAAAAAGGGTGTAAAGATGAAGCTGAGTTAGGCAAAAACAGGGACGAAAAGGGGATCTCGATTTATGACAGAAACAGTGAAGAAATAATGTAACGTATCTGATGGTAATTAGCTTATTTTAATATTATGAAGTACTCTGCGTTGAATATTCTTGGTGAATATAAATTATATATTTTGCGTAAATTTGAAATATCAAAAGGTATAAGGAAATGGAGAATGATTAAAGCAATTACTGTTGTATTAATTACGCCACAATGGTAGGAGTTCGTGGGGCAAGAGGACTCCAGAGAATTGAACTTTTCTGGGACCATCATGCAAGTGTCTACAGTAACATAAACTAAATGGAAATTTTTAATACTTTTAACTCAACTTTGTGACATCCTGCTCAAATAGTGGATGAAGTAAAATGTTCACGGCAGCTCGATATGCTTTTTCCCCTCTAGGATTGTGAATCTTTATTACCCTGGGTGTAAAGAAAGGTGAAGAGCGATCGCAGAAGTGTAAAAAATCGGGAAGAAACTATTTTATTTCAGCATGTGGACTGTGGAGTTGTAAAAAGGTATGTACCTTCAAAATCCAGCCGAAGAAGAAACCATACGTACATTTTATGCACAATTTGGTTAAAGCAGGTTTCTGAAAAACTGTCGTATCTTTGCGCTCTAGTGTATCGTGGACAACCAGAACTGCGACGACATTTCGTTCGAAAGTTGCATAAAAGTTTCCAGAACTAGCTCTGGAAACTTCGCGACTCATGGCCGTAACAAAGAAAATACAAATCGATTGTAGATGCTGGGATTGCTTCTTGGCCAGTATTCAACATCGATATTACGACAATAAACAGCAACATATGCGCTTCAGCGTTACACATTTCTCAAGTGTTTGACTTAAGGATAGGTACAGAACGTCGGGAACTCTTTTAGAGACACATTGAATCTTAGTATAGCAGGACGGAAACTACGCGTTCCTGATATTACACGCAGAGTATTCATTCGCGAACAAATAAAATAGTAGAATCTTAGCATTTATCAGAGATTGTGAGGAAATATGGTCTGAAAATGGGAATAATGTACATATTTCAATTCTAAATGTTTCTAAATCTAAATTATTTCTAAATTCAGGTCAACCATTAGCTTTTTTAAACTGCAAATTATCATCTTAAATATTACTCTGTCACGAAATTTTTAAAATTAAATATTCAGAAATATATATAGTATTAGGTCAGTGCAAAAGTTACTTCGCTTACTGTTAGGTGATGTCAGATGTAAGGAAATGTCTTTTTTACTACACCTATTTTACCAGAAAAGTGGTCATAGATAACAAAGGAAAATAGTATGCTTAAAAAAACGTAATATATTTTTACTTTTAATAAAGACTGTGGTTCAATAAAGGGAACGAACTTTTGCACGGACCTAATATTGTGGGATGAAATGTGGGATGAATACGCTACATAATATGATGCAAAGCGTTACGCATTACGTAGTGTTAGGGAAAGCAAAAAATCAATATTTTCATTGTCCAGGTATATGTGACTCTGTAACCAATTTCTTAAAAGCATTCAATTGCGATGCTGGCTGGGACAAGCTTAAAGATGTAAGGGAAAAGTCGGGACTCGCGTTTATTTCTCGAGTGGAAAACACACCGGATGTTCTGTATTTATTTGCCGCCACGTCTGCGACACTGGCGTTCCACCGTGGTTCCATGAAAAATGCATTCCGCGGCTGACACATGGAAAGTGCAAGGCGAGAGCAGACAGACAGTTTCAGCTGGAAGAGAGATCTCCGAAAAAGTCGAATTTGTTCCCGACCGCCATAGAGCGAAGGAGCAGGATGAAAAATTAAGTTTACCGCGAACCCTATTGACTCCTTCGACTTTTATACGGGATTACCACTGTTTTCCTCGTATGGCAAGTTCTTTCAAATTTGTATTTCGTGCGGTAATATTTTGACTACAGAAAGGTGAATACTTTTGTAATGCAATAGGATACTATTGGTAAAAGGAAAGGATGATACGAACGTGTACATATGTAGAGCGGTATGAATAGATGGAATTTGGAATAAGAATTTTTTCAACTGGGATAGTAGAATTGGAAATTCTACATGTATTCGATTCTAGAAACTGTATTTCATCGCTTAATTCAATTCCGATCGTTTTACAGTGGAAGTGAAGAATCGTGTAAATAGCATGAATTAGAATTTTTGAGATGGTGCAACAATCTGAAAAGAAATAAAGACTATAGAAAAAATTCTTATTTAAGTTATGCTTCCTTTTTTAAAAAGATTGGCTGTGAAAATTTAATAGTAAGTTATCATATAACTCATTCTATTATCTCATTTAATAAAATATTGAAAACATTCTCTCAGAACTCGAGAAACTCACAGAAAGCTACCATCAATTTGTCTATTAGTAATTAGTAGGTATATAAAATCTTGAAATATAGTGAATTACTTCTGTAATACTATAATAGGATGTTCGCACAGCTCTCTAGATACGATTTGCAATTCATTCGTTATTTTTAGAAACGGATTGCACCCTACATGTACCTACAAATTGCTTTAACTACCAACCAACGAGAAAGGGGGTAAATAAAGTGTCTCAGCGCTTCGAAGTTATTAAAACAAAGCTCGTAACCCGTTTCACGTGCTAGGGCTGTTCCAATCTTAAAATCTCCATTTAACTTTAAATAGTTTACTACTGCTTCGAGTTGGTGGCAAGAAACGAAGTTACGAAAGAAAAATGGTTAACCGAGAATCGGCTTTGTTTCGGACTTACCCGCAATCTACTGTAATCGGTGTTGTTGTCACAATGAACCACCTTTTCTGCACTTCGTATATCTTGGGGTTAACATTTTCAAGGGATCAAACTTTTTTACTCTAAACATCTTATCGTTTATATTTAATAAACCGAGTATAGTCGCGATTTTTCTGATAACGGTAAATCAATGTGAAGTGGAAGTGAAATATGCGAGTTTTTACTTGAAGTTGTATATTTTGAAATACCTACGATTTTAACACATTTTTTGGTGAATGAAATAATCACATATATTTGTGGACATACTGAGAAAGTAGTGAGTAAGAAATGACAAACATTCAACTGTTATTTTAAAAAGGAGGGAACGATTTTTCTAAATTATAAATTATATAATATTGTGTTCAATACTAAGGTGATATATTTGGTGGTGGTATAGTTGTATGTCCAGTTTGAGATGTAATCGTAGACGTGACCACGAGGAGATCTACTGACTCGTGCCTGATTTCATATTGAGCACTACTACTGGTCCGCCCTATATTGTAAGGAAACGGTTCACGAAGGAGGCAGAAAATAGAAACCCTCTTCCTAATTTGAACACAAATTCTTCACTGTGAACCAGATACTAAATTCTAAGCACTCTTTAAAAAAATATCACCTCCCACTGTACTTTTATTAACAACATATTACTTTTAATCTTGAATACAGACACTCAAGTTTTAGATACTTTACAGATCAATTAGAATTAATCAACGATAACTAAGTTTACACTGACCAATTCCACACAACTTTAAAACTGACTTCATACTTTTCATTACGTTAATTTCGCAATGATTAGTAACAATGCTTATCAGCTTTACACTTTCCTTGATACAAAAACAGTGCGCATATCCTTCACTAGCATTTAAAGCAATTAGCAATGCCTGTTGCAAAAGAAAATCTTAATTCCACTTTATAAAAAGTGTTAATACACTGAGCAACTTCGAAGCAGTAGCGTGCCTTTGCAAAACATAGTGGCAAAAAGGGAGAAACAGGAAAGCTCGCGTTTCCGATGTTCGTTGAGAACACTCAGCCAAAGTATCCGCGTACTTTGCAATTCTGTGCAGTCATTTGCGATACACGGAGACGATGCATATCATTTACATCCCTGTTGCATCCCTCATTCCCATTTGAGGCCACAACCCCCCGTAATTCTAGCCCCACGCCGGTGTCCAGGCATTCGCGCCACCGTCGTCGCTGCAATTCAGTCTACCCTGCTTTCACCCTTCGCCTCGCGCGCCCCCAGTGCCCCTTCCACCCTTTCATCCCCTGTTCGCCATTCTAGCGGCCGACTGGCGTGACCAACTTCACTCGCGGGGGCGGCGTGGCTGCTTATTAATGGGAAGACTTGTTGCACTCGCGTATCGTCGCGCTGCATCGTGATTTTGCCTCAACTTCCCTACAACATTACTCGTGGAAACTGAAAAGTCGTAATTTTTGCCTAGTGCAAGGAACTACGATGATTGTTGGCAAACCGAGTTTCACCATTGTTAAGGGCCTTCAATCAAAACAAAGTCAACAATGTTATTATACTAATAACTCTTCGAATGTGGAAGTGTACTACTATATTTTCCTTTCTAGCGCAAACATCATTTTTATAATTTTAATAACCTCAGAATGAATTCAAGAACCATTCTAAAGAAATCGTGTCGCTGCTCTTGTTAAGCCGCTTTCTTTCACTTTAATTAATTGCTTGCCTTCCTAGCAGACTATCTTATCGGAGTAGAGCCTTAACGCCAACTATATTCTTTTGGGGATTAGACAGGCTTTTCAAATGCGCCCCAGGTAATTAGCAAGTGGCTATTGCTGATTCTTCTGTTCTCGGATGCACCGGGTAATAACCACGATCTTGGAATCATTCCAAATATCTGAGGCTCCTCTTCTACCAAAGAGTAAATCTCCTCTTATCTTCGACGTACTATGTGAAATTTAATGCTCTTGTATGACAAGCTTCATAATAATTTTACATTTATTTACATCTTAACGCTAAACCTTGAAGCATTAAATTCTATTTTCATTTCAGAATTATTGTATAGCAAGTCGTACATAAAAGACCTTCCCATTGTTTTTAAAAATCAATTATCTTCATTATATTTAACATATTTTATAACCGAATTCATTGCATACTTCATAAAAAATTATAATTGCAACCGCAAAAAAATATCACATCATCATAGAAAATAATAGGAAATTCACTATATTTTTCACAAACCAAATTCTACTTTCTGCCTCTTTCACCAGTATGCGATCTTGAAAAGCAGGGGGAAGAACAGGGGTAGAGGCAGAAAGGAATAAGGGCACAGTCGAGAGAGAAAGTAGCAGAAGCTAAAAACAGTAAAAACTCGAAAGCTTTTTTCAGTGTCTGACCGTAAATCGTTAGACCAGTCGTTCGCGAGGGATCAAAGTGCTTTCACCCTGCAGGACGAGGTTAGTTACCTGCCTCTACGGTTCTCCTAAGCTCTGTTTTCGCGATAAAAAGTTCTCACGGAGACGCGAGGGGATGATACATAAAATTTCCAAGCGTTTAGACACCACTCGACGACGTTTTTATACCGACCTGAAACTCGAGGGCAATTTTATTTCGGACAGGTTGCTCGGGTCATTAACGTAGTCGGCCTTCGAGTGTCCTTGATACAAACTTTTTTTTTTCACACTTCGTACGACAGGGAGAAAGTGAAAAGCTCTGAGTGAATGTCTGTTCCGGCTCTGCCACCCTTCGTAAACTAATATTGGCATACCCGACAATATCTAATATTTACTGTCTGAGAAAACGTTCTGCCTTCTGCCGTTTCGAGCAAAGAATTTATCAGTCGCGTTCGAAACAAAGGTGATTCGAAAAAATGATTAACGACGCATGAAAAACTTTTTGTAATAGGAAACGTTTAGAATGTAATAACATTCAAAAGTTTCTTTGCTTTGCACTGCCAGAAGTGGAACAAAGAGGAATAAAAAATCAACGTTAAGACTTATCCGGGTAACGTGCACGAGGGGAATAACAGTATTCTAGGATCGAGTTAGAAGACAAATCCTTGGCATCCGGTAATGTAATTGAATTGAAAGAAGAGCGCAGGAGCAATAGGCTTTTCCCTATTTTACGCTTAGAGATGTGTCAATGTGTGCCTAGGAAGAGCCATAAAGGAAAATCCATGGTGAAGCGCGGACTTCATCTGATCTGGTCTCGTTCCACCGGTTCTACTCAATAATCGAGGAAATAGTCGGTCTTATTAAAACCACCCACTTATATTCAGCTAAACAGAACGAAAGGTGTGAATCCATGATTCATCGAGCCACTATTGCGTTACCTGTAAGTCTGCCTTTATAATTCAAATTGTCTCTTTTAACCGAGTTACTCGTTTATGTAACTGCACAAAACCATAACATGGTTACAGTGCAATATTCCTCTTGCTTCTGTTTGAGAGCGCAAAAACGGAATGCCAGGCTTAACTACGTTTCTCTATGTTTTGTACGCAGTCCTTTCAGATGTAAAACAGCGCGGAGATAGCACAATGCCTGCATTGGAGTTCCGCACAAAACCTGCTGCATTTCTTGCGAAGGTTTCATTTACACCAACCTTGGAAGATCGAGCAACGACCAATTAGGAACCTAAAATACTACGGTTAACCAATGCAATTCGCGGTAAAACGTGCTCCACGTCGGTTTTCCTCATTTCATGGAATCTCAACATGTCCCCCGGCTACTTGACAAAAACACTGTCTAGCTCCCGAAAACGTGGAAAGCATGCGAGTCATATACTGTAAGAAACCTTTCAGTGTTTTTATCACGCAATCCTTGTTGGCAAATATCTCATAAACTATCGAGTATCTACGCGAACGACCGAGCAAGGGTGAAATGCTTTTCGGCACCCTGTCTGCCTACAGTGCTCCGTTAAAATCGACGCGCGGCATTTCACGCGGTTCCCGCAAATATCCTCAGAATAGCAACGGCGAGGCACAAAAGTGTCACGTGTGAAATGGCCCTTGCTCTCGCACAAGCGGTTTCCGCCGCAATCCTGTGCGGGATCGTGTACATAAAGTACGATTGACCCTCGTAATCCCCCATCTGTCTCGATCGTCGTCGCGTATCAGCTCGCGCGACTGCATTCGTATAATGCCATCCTGTTTATCAGCCATATCTTTGTGGCCATTCAGGCCAGACCGTGCACGTTTAAACGGCCGTAATTTGTCTCAGAGATAGTTGTCTCCCTTTCGTCAAGTTGATTGAAGACACTCCGAGATGCTTTTCCACCGAGATCGGGTAGCGGTGATTTCGAAAGCCCTCGTAACGCATTGCAGCATCTCTGCGGGGCCGGGAAGTTTAGTTCGCGGGGGAACTTGAACCGAGGGTCTGCGAAACTGTTACCAAAGACAGTGACGTGTTAACAGAGATTTTGCAGAGCGGGTAATCCTGGGAGATCGTGGGTGTAGTTAACGTAACAGTGAATATGTTATTGATAGTGTCTGCAGATTGGTATCTAATATTGATCTTGTTACCGTGTGTAGGGTAAAGTAGCCAAATATGAGACCCATTTCTTAAAAACGTCATAACCTTTGACTAAGAACACTTTTATTAAAATTTGAAATACGTTTTAAAAGTAGAATATGTATTCTTTAGCAACCTGCTGGAAAGTACTATAACAATGATTCCGTTTCTTCGTAATAAAATAAAGACGAAAGTCATTCGAATACCTGGTGGGTGATATATATAGAAATTCGTGTGAAAACAATTCACGTTTTGTTTGAAATCTGAGAAACCGTGCGGATTTTAAATAATGAATTCGAATACTTGATGTTCTGTATAAAATGGAAAGATTCTCAACTGAAATCTTTTTCGTGATACTGAAAATAAAGGCGTTCCTCCTGCGCTAAGCTGCAGCGACGCATCCGGCAGAAGAACATCGTAAATTGACGTACGAAAATGGTTCGCTGAACAATAGCGGTACAATTCTGTTCGTTTGGCAAATTAGCTGCAATTTCGTAGAGGGCCATAATTTATGCCCTCCCGTTTGCGTTGCAATCTGCTGTCGCCAGATAATGCAAACTGCTAAACGTATAGGAGGGACATAACAGAGTTTCGGTCGTACATGCACTCCTTCCTTTTGCCCCGTATCTATTGAGTAAGGAGAGTTACCTGATTGTAAGAACATCAAAAGTAGTCAAAGTACACTTGCGAATATCTAGCAATGATTTGTTTCGCAAAACAAATGGCGGAACAGCTGTATAAGAATTTCTATGGTGAAATTTCACGTAAAGCTAATTTGTGTACAGTAGACGTGAATGCATGGGCAGATTTAGAGATTTGGCGCCCCTAGGCTGACGAGTGTTTGCCGCCCTTTCCGTGAAATATCATCGAATATTTTAATTTAAAAGGTTTGAGACAATTTTAAAATTAATTCAATATGGCAACTCACGTATGAGTTACTGCAAATTCGCTACATGAAAAAAGTGAATTGTTTTTAATGTTGTCTCAAGCTCTGTGTTTAAACTTTTTCCAATTTCTTTCGCCCCAAATTTGCCGCCCTAGGCTGCGGCCTGCTTAGCCCATACAGAAATCCAGCCCTGCGTGAATGTTAATAATAATCTACGTGAAATGTTATTAACTCTGTTTCCAAAGGCTAATTTAGCATTCCAGGTGTCGTGTGTACATTTTGCGCAATTATCGCTAACATGGAACGTAAGTTTTCACATTAATTCGTACTTCTTAAGTAGTGCGAGTACAGCGATCGTCAGACGCCAGATAAGAAACACACAAAATGCTCGATTACTCTACTTCCACGATGAAAATATTCAGTCATTCATGGTGCAAATTTTGCAGGAGTGTAGTGCCCAGTAAAATTGGCAAAAAAGCGTTATTAATCATGTCAAAAAAACAAACCATCACCGAGTTATAAATTAAAAATTATTTCATTCATTCCGAGGGTGTGCGTATGGCTCATCTAAACGTGTATCACATTTAAAAAACATTTGGAATTATATTTAATATAATCCATATATTGCTGAAATATGTATTCCTTTGTATAAAGTTAATAAACTTTAACGTGTGTTGCAAGCATAATCAAGCTACATAATTTTTCCTCATCCAATTAGGCATATTAAATGTAAAATTATATTTGTAGTGTTTGAAATATATGCAGGAGATGATATTGAATTCCTTTTCCCTGCGATGATAAATACCTTAAATGCACAGAGGCGAGTAGTATCATTTGCTCCACGAACGAAACTTCGAAATAAAATATCTTTTACACGTGCACGAGAATGGTTATGCCCGACAAATGTGTTGTGCGCAGGTGTGCATGCATCAAAGTAAACGGGGAACGCACACTTTTGCACACGATGAAATCGACGATGCGCAATGCAGCGTGTGCACGTTGCAGCACTGTCATCCGGCTTTATGAAGCATTGGAAACTGTCTATGTAACGCTTGTCATTCTTCGAAACGTAGCCAATGATATTGGTCAGCAATTAATTCTGATCGTTTCGATTGATCAATCGGTTACGAACGGGAACAGAAGATATTCAAATGAAACGATCACGTGATGGTTATGAATAACAAATAATATTTCATAGCCCATGACGTACCTATATCAATTATTTGAGGAACACAATGCTACTTCTCTAATAATGATTATGTGCTCGCAATAGTACTTTATTTACTGATAGAGTTCTAAGAATGGGAAATTGTGATCGAAGGAAGGGTGCAAATAAATGTTAGAATTTTAGACGCTAATGGTCCACCACTTTCGTAAAGCAGAAGTTTCCTACTTTAATGAAAATAAATTGGACAGTTTCATGTGAAATTTACGCCTCTTGCATGAAAACACGAGTGCATTGTTCCTAATCAAAGTAACTTTTATCCAAAAGCTTCGCCGTTCGAATGGAAGCGTTCAAAATTTGGCATAATGCTGAATACATTTTAGATTTATTATCCACAGCTGCATGGAAATTCATATAACAGAAGCAGGGATTATAATTGATAGCTATATTTTACGAAATTTAACACCAAGCTCGTGAATTCTCGTTAATTCCATGGAATTATTACGGATTCG
This sequence comes from Andrena cerasifolii, assembly GCF_050908995.1. NCBI lineage: Eukaryota > Metazoa > Arthropoda > Insecta > Hymenoptera > Andrenidae > Andrena > Andrena cerasifolii. The sequence continues at coordinate 7,126,085 of NC_135124.1, read as the reverse complement.
TGTTCACGTCGAGTCATCGTGTTTCCAACAGAACAAAACCAAACGCCAGTGTTCCGGATTGAACAGTCGTCGCACGATGGTGAAATTTGCGCAGCATCTCTGTGAATTTTTCGAGTCGTTGTACATGATCGTTATTTATAGCGCGCATCGAACCCGTGAGATTTCGGTCGTTTCACCCCCACGCAGGTGAAAAATCGTTTCTGCGATTATAATCGGGATCGTTAGGTTGATTTACGTGACCGCAGAATTACCATGGCGATTCGAGTCGGGATAAATAAGGGCTGCTGTCTCCTCGCGACTCCTACTGTAGGAGAAGCGAACAAAATGAGGGATGGTTTCGCAGGGGAAAAGAAGAGAACCAGGGACAGAAGGAGAGCATCGTTCGGACGTGGATGAGAGCTATAAAAGCAATTTATCGTAAATTCAATAAGACACGGCGAGACCAATCTGGGCTGGCGGCATGGGCGTTAATTTAAAGTGGCGGCAACGATTTGATTTCACTCGCTACAGGACTGGTCGCCTGTAGAATCGCCTGAGCTTATCTCTTGGCAATTGCATGATGGTCTGTCACTGAACGCTTCTGACAAACAGATGAGAAGGATTTCTTTTGAAGTCGAACAACTTCGTTTTATAGAAAAATAAAGGATTGCGGAAAACAGACACATGCCACATTTGCACAAATTTTCGTTCCTTTGTACCATTAATTCGTTCCTGCAGTGTAGTATAATTCCACCACCTACTAATATAATAGCATGTACGTTTCATCGAGCAGAATCATATTAAATTTTCTTCACGTTGAGGACACAAATTAATTTTTCAGCTAAAATTTGATAATAGTTGTCATTTACCATTTAATTCAAGTACCGTGTAAAATAATTACAATTTCGTATCGCATTTCCTATAAAAACAATTTTTCCCTCAACTCGCTTTCCTCTGAAATCATTAAACAGTACCACGTGCCTATTTTCCACCGAGCCTCTCAATTTCAAAGCAACGCAAAAGGGGGGTAGCACGGGGATTTAATCATAATAACTGATGGATATCAGTAACTCCTAGAATATTCACCCCTACTTGGCTATTATTCTAATGCTTTCAAACTTCATACGTCTGTGTCCTTGCTGGAGTTCCATGGAATTTAATAATATTCGAACAGGCCACTGTGATTCAAGCTGAAATTCAATTCCTTGCGTTCTAATAACAATTGACTCCACCAAAGGTTGAAGTGTTTTCCCAGTGCGCGAGCAGAAAATTTTGTCCTGACAGGAGGTTCATTAGAGTCAGGTCTAAGGGCAAGCTCTTAATCACGACAAATAGGTTCCAGTCCTGTTTTATCGGAGCGGTGTTGACTGAAAAAAAAAGGAGAAGTAAACGAAAGGGCGCCGGAGTAGGGGAAAGGGAAGACGGTAAAACGAAGAAGACAGTAATCTTAAGTCGCACGATCGCTTACCATTGCAAATTCTCTTGGCAGCAGATTTCCAAAGCTCTCGCATTTATCCGTGGCCAAGGTAATTTCGACGGGACGAGGAAAAACGGAATAAGCAGGATAAGCGGAAGGGAAACGAGACTGCGAAGAAATATGAGACGCTAGAGGAGGGACCAGACAGACGTGAACGAGGTGGAAAAAAAATGAAGGAACTGAAATGTGTTCGAAGGAACGGCGATGGAAAGAGAAATTGTCTGCTGTGCTTATTGGAAAAGGAGGGCAGATGTGGCCGACAGAATGAACGGGTAAACGGTGGCAGAGGGACGGGGCACAAATACGAAAACAGGTTAAAGAATTCCTAGGGCTGTTCGAGGGAAACGAAACGAAACAATTGATCCCGGCGCAGAATAGAAACAGTCACGGAGAACGGAGTTTTGAATTCAATGTTCCCAGCCTTTTCAGGAAAATTCAAAGACCGGAAGGTTCAAGAAGCACTCAGCGGAAATAAGTTTGCCACCTATTGGGGCTTTGGGCGAAGTCTCCTGTTTCTGCCTTCTGTCTACGATCTTTGATTACGACTCCTTCCACTTGGGCTTCGGAGTACTTCATTTCTGAAGTTGTGCGAGATACTCTTAATTATACTTGTAAATTCATTCAGGTTTGTTGCTACAGTCGTCGATAATTTCTTGAGGGGACATTCTGGTAATCACGCCGCAAAATTCGGCAGCATACGGGCTTTTTTTCTCAGTGAACACAGTGAATAACAATGTCAAACTTTTTTTTCATTTATTAAATTACTTGTAATGTATACGGAACAATTTTTTAAATACACTTTTAATTGTGTTTTTTCAATGTTTTCTCAAAATCGCGTCTTTGAAAAGAATTACCTCCCTGGCGCGAGTGAATTAAGCTCACAAACTCATCTGAATAAAAAAAACCAAGCTGATTCTTAATCATTATGAGTACCGCTATCGCAGGTGCCAGAATTAGCCGCGTAAATAAAAATTTAACAAAATTGCGCGCATTCAAATTTCAAGTAAGAATGTAAAATTTCGAAACTTGAAGTTTGAACGAGCGCAATTTTGTCTTTTCAAAGGCGTGATTTTTAACTCCAGATAACATTGAAAAAACACAATTAAAAGTGTATTTAACCAATTGTTCCGTATACGTTATAAGTAGATTAATAAATGAAAAAAAAGTTTAACATTCTTATTCATTGCATTCACTCAGAAAAAACCTGAATGTTGCCGAATTTTGCGGCGTGATTACCAGAATGACCCCTTAAAGGAATTATGGAAGAAAATGTGACTACAATATTCTGACAGAAACCTAATTTACATTATGATTGTTTAGTTACCATTATATTTGAATGAATAGATTGCTGCTGGCCAGAATTTTCAATTATATTTTAATACACAGGTGCAAAAAAGACTTTGGTCGACATAATAATTTGCATGTTACGTCACCAAGGTCGACCTCAGTCAGTCTAAATTCTTCCCAGAGAAACTGCATTAAATTGGACGCGTATGTTCTAATTTTACTCAGCAAGCATGTTTACGACCTCATTAACCCCTGCCTGCCACAAATAGAGAAAAAGGATTTTATTTGCACGCGTCGTTCGGTGTATTAAAATGCACGGCAGCGACCTTGTTACTTGACACAAAATATTCAGGCATTTATTTGCAGGATATAACCACTATAGTGTTCAAGACTAGCTAAACGAGGTTTTATTTGATAAACATCTAATTAGCACGAAGAACGATTAATTTTCGTTGCAGACGCATGGAATCAAGTTGTTTGGGCACAAGCTGGTGGTCCATTAATCATCTAACAAAGAACAATTAGAATTATCAGTGTATTTTCATCATAATGCCAACACTCGCTTTTCTATCCTCCTAAGCTTTCAAGCAGAATGTGGATAGATCTCTATTGCGTCATTAATGAACATCCATGGACAGAAAAGGCAGAAAAATTGGGTGATCTGAACTTCTCTTATCTAGTCAGCATGAATAATGGAAGAGAAAGTGATGAACTTTGAAGCCAAATACTCTACTGCCTAAAGCCTCGAGGTGCACTCGAAATTGGTGCAAGAACTGGAGTTACGATTGAAACGGCAGAAAGAAAATAGTGGTTCCGTAACTCCGGTCACGCAGCCTACATCCATTGGGAAACATTCCTTCTGATGCAGTAACAAAGACTGCCATGCAAGCACTGCCGTAATTCTGACTGGCTTTCTTGAGATAGAGCATGGAAACAGAGGTATCGGTTTAAAAAGATATGAGAAGATGGGATTGTAAGAGCAGCGGAGGAAGTAAATAAATGATTTGGTTGCTTTATAAAACGACCTACAGCAAGCAACGAATCTGAAGTTTAAAATACGTTTGTGTTTGTAAAGATTTAATTAAAACGAGAGATATTTTTTCCCCTCAAAGGTACAGATTCCATGACTTCAAGATTATTTTCATCCTTTTTAGTGGAATCGCAGGTGTTTAATATGAAGTATTGTGTTGCAGATCGCACGAATTTTTTTTCTTTAAATTTGCATTGACGTCACTGCGAAACGATAAAGGAACTTTAAAAGTTCCTACAATGAAATTTATTGCAGCGTCTGTGATATTTGTATACGCTTTTTTAAAACACGGTTAAAATGTACTGCTTGCAGTTGCAAAAGTGTCTCGCATTATGCAGATCTCGTGAAAATTAACGAAACTTTATCCTGGAATCCATTTCTCTCGCCGTGAAACTGAATAATATTATTAATCGTCGGTTATTCCACGAAACTACACCGAGGTCCCTAATCCGATGTGCTTAAGAATTTTTCAACTTTCCCCATTCTGATTATCATACGAGACAGCTGAATAAATTTAAGAAGCAAATTTGCACGTTAATTCGCGTTGAAAAACTCCAACGGTCCAAGAAGTAGCGCAGAATCAGCATTAAAATTGATTCTAACCCGTTCTAGGATTCAGAAAATGAAATAATAACGAGGACCGTATTCCTGTGGAACAGAAAGGAATGTATCAATTATAATTTCTCTGCCACCTAAGGCTACGTCACTAATGGATCGAGGAATGATTGAACGTTTTAATCAGGATTGCCAAAGGTACTTGCTGTCTATACGTATTTGTTTCAACCTTCTCTTAAAAAAAAAATGTAATTTCTATCGAAAATTAGTGGTATCGATGTTAAATGGGTCAGAGTTTAAAATGCTTATTATTTTCTTTCATTAACCTCTTTTTATCTATTTAGTGAAACGAATGGTCTGCTGAAAAGTAATCATGTTCGTGAGTATTTCTGCGTTTCGAAAAATAATATTCTAAATGTGTTTTAAAAAAGGCTCGAAATTTATTAAATGTTATTTTTATTTACTTTGAGAATGAAAATTGCGGTTTAGTCGAATTTCAGTTTTCGAAGATATCAGCAATAGTTTTTACCTTATCTAAGAGAGCAGTCCAGTTGGCGATCTTGAAACTAAACTTGAAATTAAGTTTGCAAAGGGTGTGTCACTGTTCTCAGTCCTACGTCGTGTTTAATTTCAAAGTTCCAGCGGCCAGTGACACAATACGCTCTTAACGCTAAGCATAAACTCTGATTATGGCCTAACTTCGCCACGGTTGCGCGGATTAACATTTACTGTCAATTGCGAAATTCTGATATTCGAGTTCTATTGCGAACGATGCTCGCAAATCTATCCATTCGCTTGTGCTCGTGTATTGATTCGCAGTTATGAAACGCGAATTCAACTCATTATCGCTAACGAAGTTTCAATTTCGATCCTGTTGGATTCATTGATAGCATAGCTAGCAGAAACTTTGACAAATTGCGCCAAGAACAGAGGCTTAATTTTAACGAGTCAATGCACCAAAGAAATTTAAAAGTTGACCAGTAAAAAGGGATACAATATAATTGAACAGTATACATATATCCCACAAAAGATTGGAATGAACCACAGAATATTTAAAAGAAATATTTTCAGCCCTTTTCTTAAACTTTTGTGCAAAAGTCGCTCCTACATCCCTCTAATTGTAAAACATCTATAATATTATCAGTACTTCTAACAAAGTTTTTCTTTGTCACGATCTGTTTCACTACTCATCAATTTTTAACATTAGTAAAAATTTACAGTTTCCCAAAGAGCGTATAAAATCGTATTCAGTATTTAAAACCACATGCACTTTTAAACCACACGCGTGCGTGCCATCGACCATTAAGCGATTACGTATTCATAAAAAAAGATGAATGAAACGGGAGGAAAAAACTGGAACAGAAATAGTGTACTGATCGATATAAAGCAAATCCAAAGTGGGATTAACCAGAGACAATTTTAGATCGACAGACTTGGAAATTAATGCGATTTCGAGGTGGAAATACACGGGACAAGCGTTGCCGTGTACTTGGTGCCCTTACAAATTTTATGAAGCAGAGGTTTCAAATCCAGCAAGCTAAACTCTGCCGGCAGAAGGAATTAGCCTGCAGCGGAATTACACGGGCAGTCAGGAATCGTCTTTGCAAAATTAACCTTAGCTGTTTCATCCAGGTGTTCCCAGGCAGCTTCAGGTGCGGTAAGAAATGCGCAGCCTCGGGATCAAAGTTCCAAGAATATACTTGGCTCTCGCGCAGTAAACTTCCTGCTTCCTGACGGGAAGACAGACATTTTAGACGAGCTGCATTCGTGGAGAGACGAAATTTCGGATAGCATTTCAAGTCACGCCGGAAGTAAATATCACTGTCATATCTAAAAACACTTCGAGATAGAGAAGATACTATAAGGGTCATTCCACGCCACGTCGATCACTTTTTTGGGATTTTGTTCAAACTAGAATATGTTGTAGTCGTCGTGAAATTATGGGGGGTTTAAGTCATCATTTTGCCGATTTCAAATTTGTTTAAAAAATACAGGGCTTTGAATTTTGTAATTTCCTTCTATTTTCGAACTCGGCAAAATGATGATTTAAACCTGCCCCTAATTTCACGAGAATTGCAGCATATTCTAATTTGAACAAAATCCCAGGCATCGAGGGAAAAAATGATTAATTTGGCGTGGAATGACCAGTAACATGTACATCGACTCCACCCAAGTGCTTCGAAGTTCATAGTCCATGCTTTTCGGACATTACTGATGGGATAAATATAATCATTGGTACAAGTAGAAGATAGTAAAAAGTAGCTCGGTGTGTGAAAATCGTCACATTACTCCTTTATCAGTTGCAAAGGTGAAACTTATACAATTGTACATTGAACTCAACGGAATCGCACACTGTATTATCTCACTTCTAATATTTTGTCCTCTAAAACTCTTTATTTGTAAAACTGAATTGGATTCGTGGTTGATGTAGAATGGATTAGATAGAAAGACAAGTAGAACGGTGTCAGTAATGCAGGATAGATCCACCTATTCGAAAGACTATTCGGAAGAAGAGCAAAACCAATTACACCGTCGATTTCCACTGGATCTCGCGTTTCAATTACTTTAACTCGAGGTGCCGGGAAGATCCTGGCAATCTTATCTGCTTACTCGCGAAATTCGCGTTTAATCGGTCCCCGAGAACACTGTATGCTCTTAGATAGAAATTTGTAAAACCTTGCATTGGGGTCGCACCTCGATGCACGTAATAGAAGATTGTAATTAAATCATATTAAAACGGAGAAAATCACGCAGTTGTTCAAAATATCCCCGCGCCCAGGGAAAAGGAAATCGCCTCGAGAGTGTCTAGCAGCAATTATCCTGATTTTATCTCCACCCGAACGTCCTTTAACCTTTAATACCACGAGATATCTCGAAGCTGACTAACACACAGCCACTTATCGTTAATAGAGGGCTTCTATAGCGCGCGTGTCCGCTTATTGGAAATGCTCCGATCGTATCCCAAATGGTGTAATCAAGGGCTTCTAGATCCCAAGTGTACTTTCAAAACGCTCTCTTAAAAAGATACCACGATCTACGCTTGAAAATTTTAAGTTCCATGTGTGCAGGGTAATTTAAAAGTACATTTGACTTTAGGAACACATAGTACTCACGAAGTAATGACCATTTGCAATTGCCTCTTGAGGATACGCAAGCAAAATCTTTGGCTTTATTTTTCAAATATTAAAGAAACTATTTTTTTAAACGTGGCAGATTATAAATACTCAGGTGATACTACTTTCTTATCTATACCTAGAACGAAGGGAATTGCTTTTGTCTTTTCTGGTATGTAAATATAATGTTGCATAAAAAGTATAAAAAGCATACTCGGCGTTAAAATATAATCATTTAATTAACATCGTGTCCCCCGACTCTTTAGTTCGAATAATCAAGTTTCTACTGTACTGTAAATTGTACAATGCACGATTGAACAAGTACTTATTTACCCTATTTCAGTTATAACACTTTTCTATTGGTTACTGATTTACACCTCCTTCGTAATATTGTATAGTCGCTATAAAGTACCTACGTGCTACCTAATTCGAGGAAATCATCAATTAGATTACCCGAGGCACGGTAATTTTAATTTGTCCCTATTTATTTCCTCCTCTTTCTAAAGCATCAGAGGGCATCACTCGCAGCTGCCATAAAATGTCCAGGCGAAATAATGAAAATCAGATAACCGTATGCACGCGACAGGAATATAATTAAACACGTGACAACGGCTACAGACGCCACACTCGCGGTTACGCGAATGTCCGGCGTTGACTTTCGCCGATCAACCCGACACGACACAAAGTAAAATCCCGTTGATCACGGCTGATCGTGGCTGACAAACGTGACGTGCTCCTCATCACAAAGCGCGGCCCATTAGCGCAAATCCAGATTTAATAGGCTAAGAGGGACAATAATGAGTACATCGTGGACTGTCGTTACGTTGGAGTATGCATTATTCATGGGCTCGTGATAGCCCACAGATCCATTGGCGAATCGATGACGGTTCGGTGACCACATCGAATATACACACGGAGAAAATCACGCAATCGGCATCAAAGACAACGCGCTACTAAACGAGAAGTCCTATGAAACAGTAAGCTAGAGCTTCTTCAAATAGACTACACAACTTTGAAATGTCAAATATCCACTCGGCGCGCAGAACGACTTAGAAAAATTCTTTCCACGCTTAAGGGAATATTTTACTTTAGACGATCCTGTTCGCGATAATTCTCAAGAATTAAAGAAAGAAATTCTATTAAACGTGTAAAGACATTGGCATTTCAACTAATCATAAAATAAAACTGAAGTAATTATTTGCAATATTCTAAGAGTTAGAGACCAGCAAGTAGTGCTGGCAAATCTTTGCTGACACGGCGACGCAGATTTGGTCCTTATCACGAAACAGCTGATTCAAGTTGTTTCTTAATCTATATGAGTGTGGCTATCGTCTAATTTAAAGAAACTAGCGTACAATAAAATCCATCAAAAGGGGAAGAAGTATTATTTCGAACACTCGTATTATCCAGTAAACGTGTAATTACATCAATTATTACTGATCCTCCAAGCGTCAGCATACGCCAGTCACTCACAGGAAACCCACTGTTCTGTTTCAGTCGGCGCTGAAACAGTCGGGCGCTAAGCTGAGGAATGGAGGGAACGTGGCAGTGGGAGCAGCGAAAGCACTGCCATATCATTCTGCTCAATCCTTTGTCATACGTAAAGGAGAACCCGGAACAGGCTGCAGGTGGGTCCCACTATATCAGCAGATTTTTTGCTCGGCCAGGCCTCCTCCCCAGATATCCCTCGGCTCTCTCGAAGTAGAAAAGGACGATCCTCAAACGAATCCCGTTTTAGCTGCAAGGACGATTATGCCTTTTTATATCTTGAAACCCCCAATGTCGTGAAACGTTCACAGGACGTTTGAGAGGAGATCCCTTGGTACCTCTCGAACCGCAGAACCAACACGAGTATCCAGTACTCGCTGGAAAAGGTTCCCTTCTGCCACGAGCTGCTCTCCTCGCTTGCGTGACCACTTGCCCTGCTTCCCTATCACATTAGCGTGGAAACCGTTCGTTTATTAGTGCCACTCTTTAAAATCGCTCGGGGAAAAATTCTATCTCAGTTTACCCGGGTTCTCTTGAAATCGTCGAGGTAATCGTTTCTCGTGATAAAACAAAGTTAGTTCAGTACCTTCAGTTACGTGGGCTCTAATAACCCACACATTGCGGGGTAACGACCTTATGCTACTAGGGAGAGTAAGTGACTGAAAACCAGGTTGATAGCTTCAGAAGTTATAGTTGAGAAGAAGATAACTTCGAGGTTTTTCAAATTGGCTTTCTCCTCTGGTTCTTCGTTTGGAGGAAGGTGTTCCTTTGAGATTAGATTGGAATATCATAGAATTTTATTATAGACAGTATGTGATGTTAATTCGTATTATATCCCTTGAATTTAATTTCTCATTGTCCATCGTTAAAAGTATAAAAGTCTTTAAGAATTGAAAACTTCTTGAAACGTTTACTCAGAATCAGCTGAGGGTAACGGTTACTATTTATCCAACATAATGACAAAGCTAACTCGAAATCCGAACCGTAAAAACACGTTTTTTAAAAGTACAAAGTTTCTTCGATGTAAGTAGGTGGGCAAAGAAAGTTGAAGATAAATTTGAGTATTGCAAGAATCGTTTTTTATGAATTCTCTATTGCAACTTGTTAATTTGTAACTTCTTATAACTTATAATAAGTTTAACTGAAAACTATTTTTGAAATATTTATATTACATTATTAACAGTCCTTTGACACTTTTTACATAAAATGTGTCCTTCAAAAGTCTGTTATACATTTGCAGTGAACGTAATTCATAATGCTCCCGAAACAGCTCTGTCTACCCTATTTGTCAGTATATTGAAGACAATTTACCAAAATTCAGCGATATTCAAAATATTAAGCTAGGGGAACTTGGTGATCAGTCTGACGACCGTAGAAACGCGTTTTCCAGATGAACGAAAGCGGCTACAAGGCAGTTCTTGCAAGGAAGAAGACACCCTGAAGAAGAGAAGTCGCGTGCCGGGTCTGTAGCGCTCGGTAAAGAGAGGAAGGGCCCCCCGAGCATCATCGAGAAGGGGAAGGGGTTCGTCATGGGCCCGGCACACAAAATCGTACCCCACTGAGCGATGCAAGTAGTTAGGGCCGGGGCCCTGCTAGTGAGCATGTGGCTCACTAGAGAATGAAGAAACAAAACGTCCGGACCCTAGTGTTGATCGTCATAACGCTCACCTACCTCTTCGTCGGCGCTGCAATCTTCGACTTCTTCGAGTCCGAGACGGAGAAACGACGCAAGGAAGCATTGGACGGTACATTTCTTGCTAATCAATTTAATGTTAGTTTAACCGACAATGAAAGAAACAAGCATCAATGAGTAGATTTTGAAAGCATCTGGTAAATTCTTCGAGTGCTTTCGAGTTTTGGCACTATTATATGTTACTAAAATTTGAATAACTTCGTTTAATAGAAATAGATTTGGAGATTTAGAAACTTAGAGAAACTTTTCGAGGTGGTCTTTTAAAAATCGATTGATGAAATAGGATGATGATAATACATAGTAATTTGATAACGAAGTGAGTAAGTTAGAAGTAGGAGATTTTATAGGCTCTAGATTCTAGAACAACGTGACTATTGTAGAAAATTGTACAGGATACGTAGTATGAAGTAATGTTTCAGATAAAAATTAAAATGAAACACAATCTGAATAAAATATAATAAAATATGTGAAATGTATTTCATGAAATTTCGGACTTGAAGATTTAATTTCTATATTTGTGATTCATTACTCGATGGACTTTTGTTCCTTCATTCCTGAACCTAGATAGTTACTACATGCTTTTCAAAAGGGAATACCACAATACTTAGAATTTCACGAAATGAAACTCGGATCGATGTAGAGAGGAACGACTTAGGTACAGCTTTCGAAATGTAATTTTGCTAAGAGTACTGACTCTCTGTCGCAAGTCCCACATTCTTGTCGAAGGAACTTCCAGCTCTTCCTTTTTTATCTGTATCAAACCTCTAACCATGAACTTCGACTTTTCTACTGATTCTATGAAAGATAAATTCTAAAAAAAGAGGTATTTATCCAGGCTAAATATCCATGAATCCATATAAGGATAAAATCGTTACGAAGTGTGGAAAATGTAAAGGAAAGCGATGTGGCAATTACAAAACACACATGGATGTGGGAACACAAACTGCATGGTTGAAGCTGCATTGACGTTTTTCTGTTCGCAGCCATTGAAAAAATGGTTATACGCAAATATAATATAAGCGAGGACGACTTCAGGATCATGGAAACAGTGGTGTTGAAGACGGAACCTCATAAAGCTGGTCAACAGTGGAAATTCGCAGGAGCGTTTTATTATGCGACCACGGTTCTCACCACTATTGGTACGTATTCGTTTAGAAAAATGAGTTCGCAAAAATCGACGATGATGTAACAGCAAAGTTTCAATAACCCAAAAGTTAAATATAAAAAGACTGTTATCGTATTATTAGACAAAAGCAATTCGATATTCTCAAAAGATATATGTGCCGGTGATTATGAAAGTGGTGAAACAAAAAATACATGACTTGCACCACTTTCATAATCGTCGGCACTTGTAGAATAACAGCTGTAAGATGAAAATCTAAAACCTATGTATTACAGTAAGAAACTAAAATAACAGGAATATGTGAAGAATTATTATATTCGAATAATTCGTGGAATAATTACATAAAAGCTTCTCAAATTAATTAGAGACTCACCTACCCAAACGAAGCACACATTCGCTACATGTCCCACAACTACAAAATATATACTACTATTTGTATCTCTTGCAACCACTATACTCTTAAAAGCACGGAATTTTTTATAATATAGATTAACTGTGTATTTCAGGCACGAGTGCAGGAAATTGAATAAAAAAAACTAAAACGAGAATTATATTAAAATAAAAAATGCAACATGTGTCAGATAATATTTCAGTTTCCATTTCCATCGAGTATCTATCCATGTAAAAAAACCATAGCTTTGCAATAAATTGTCGAATGTAAAAGACAGAATAATTGATTAATAATCAATGAACCTAGCAGATGCGTGTATATTGAATAAATTAAATTATTGAGAAGTTTTTTTACTGGATATACGAATTGTCTTACAGGTTACGGGCATTCAACGCCAAACACCATTAGTGGCAAGGTGTTCACGATGTGCTACGCGATCATCGGAATTCCGTTGGGACTCGTGATGTTCCAAAGCATAGGAGAGCGTCTGAATAAATTCTCGTCCGTCGTCATACGGAACGTAAAGAAGCTTCTTAACTGTAAGGATGTCCAGGTAAAGCTACCAATTTCATTACCTCGAAGTAACCACTAAAATGTTGAGTCTGTTAGGCTACGACACTTCTGTATTGTATTTCTATCGACCACACACCTTACACCCGTAACATTACGCTTTTGGCATCACTGCGCTTTTATTTTCTTTACATTTCCCCGCAATTTGGATTCGTTTAAAAAATTTCAATTTTCTGTATGTTGACCTATCCAGACAACCAAAAGAAAATTTGGTATCTGTTGAGCCGCATTCTTTTACATATGTGGGTCGTTGAAGAGTTCAAGGAAGTTGAGCTTTCTATCTTGTGAAGTAACAGTGTTCACTTGAGGAAGAATTCAGTATCCCTGAGATATTACTGACAGCTCCTCAAGCTAAACTCTGTGATCATCGCAGAAAGTAACTGTCCTCGAAAACAATTATTTTCAGGCCTCAGAAATAAATCTTATCTGCGTGGTGACGACCTTATCTTGCTTAACAATTGCGGGAGGTGCCGCAGCGTTCTCCAGGTACGAAGGGTGGTCGTATTTCGACTCCATCTACTATTGCTTTATCACCCTGACGACCATCGGATTCGGCGACATGGTAGCGCTGCAGAAGGATAACGCGCTGGACAACAAACCCGAGTACGTGATGTTCGCCCTGATTTTCATTCTGTTCGGCTTGGCCATCGTCGCCGCCTCCCTCAATCTGTTGGTGCTGAGATTTGTCACAATGAACACCGAGGATGAAAGGCGAGACGAGGCCGAAGCTCTACAGGTAAGGGAACATTTCGAAAAATATTTTAAACTCGTAAACGAATAGAAAAGTGAATTCACAATGCATCGGCGAAGAACCTCGAGAAAATATTTCTGGGTACGTGATAGAAATTCGGCTTAATCTCATTATTCTGATTCGTTATATTAATTGTACATTTGAAGCATTTCTTTGAAGAAATATTTGTGGCCTGCGCGAATGGAAAATGCAAACAGAAATTGAAATAGTATTAACGATAAAATTGAACACAGAATTAAATTCGTTTGCCATCATTCCAATCAGAGTTTAAACAGCTCAGCAATTATTGAATTCTGATGACACAGTTTTTGGAAAATATTACTTGCTCCGGGAAGGATGAGAAAATTAATTTATCACCTGATTATACCGTTACGAATTTAAAATATTTCAGCGTGTACTGCAGATATTTCGCTCTTTAACATATTATCCCAGAGATTGCGTATTGCTCGCCGGAGCATATACGAGCATCCCCACGCGAGATGGAGTTTACACAAGTGCGCAAGCAGTTTGGCCATAAGCTCCAACTTTTACTCGTTACACTGTATACTCTCTGATGCTTCCGTGGGTAAAATTACATAGAATATCTTCGATGCATATAAGCACCAGAAAGTTCTGAATAGACGAAACAAAATAACAACCCCGCACCAGCCCTCTGCGGTGCTCGTGTCTCGTGCGATTTTTAAGGGGCTAACTAAATTTAACGGGATAAGAAACAAAATAATTTTTGCATAAAGGTCGAACAGAGATTTTCTTGCTTACACCACGTGACTGGACTTGGATACTTATCAACGACAGCATTACAAACTTTTGCCCCTCCAAACGTGCCCCAACACATTATCAACCCCCGACCACAATATACAATGCACTCTGCAATTAATTAGAATAACGTTTCCTACGTAGGTACAATAGAAAACAATACGTCCATCACTATGACGATCCTATCACCCCCCTCCCCACCAAACGCGTCACAAAGTCCACAACTGTGATCGTGCTAATCCTTTTGCAACAAAAATAGCTACACCACGCCAAGCGTTACGTCGAACTGATAAAGGGTTAATACACCCATCGCCTTAACACCCCTCGACATGAACACCCCGAATCGAATCGATACAAGAGAAATGTCCCTGTCCGGCAACCCCCCTCCGCGACTGCGACGCCAGCCCCTCGACCGACCAGACGACGAAAATTCGCGAGAAAGCTCTGATACCTTGCAAAAACACCGTCCAGCACACGTATACAGCGTAACGAGTACAAAAGAATGAAAGAGAATATTGTTGTGACGCAGGCTGCGCAAGGAGCAGTGCGCCTGGAGGGCGACGTAATAATGGCGAACGGCTCGATACTATTGGGCCAAGTGGGCAACCACGGTGACACTGTATCGCTGGACGACGAGACGTCCGTGTGCAGCTGCCGCTGCAGCGGCTTCCAGAGGAGACGACGAAGACCACGGTTCACGGTCCGTCGCTTGCCAGGCAGGATCTCGCACCTGCTGCCCATGCAGCAGCTGCCGGAGCTGGATGTGCGCAGCGAACTACGCCAGCCGCCGTTGACGCCGCTGCTGCAACTGTCCCCGTTGCACCAGCATCGGGCCAGCATGTGACCGCCGTCGACCGAAACAATGCTGCCGCAACAACTTCAAAAATGGGACATAGAGACCGAGGGGGAAAGCGAGAGTGAGTCCGAGCGAGAGGGAGCTTTTGACGGTGACTGCTTCAACGAATTTGACCCTCGAGACCCTCTCACCGCCTCCCCTTTCCACTACCGCGATTAACCGTTCTTCAAAGCGCGTAACTCGCCGCCGGAAGCCCCGACGGGACCGGGGCAAGTTCCCGTGCACGAAACTGCTCGGCGAAGTCAATGGCCACGCTTCGTTCCTCCTGATATTCCTGTTTTCTCGGGCTTCGCCCCTTCTCCGTGGGGGATCGGTGTTTCGGTTGTTCTGAGTTCTGGCGACGAGCGCCAGGTACGTTGGTTGTTCAGTAGCTTTTTAAGTAAGTAGAAAGATTGTGGAATACGTTTCAGTTTTGTTAACTTATGGAGGACTAAGGAGGTCTAGGCTGGACTTAAATATTTCTACGTTATTGGGGCAGGTTTCTGGTTTTATCCAGGATTCATTTCTCTGCTAGCTTGCGGCTCGTTATGCTGAACTGTTGCCTCGAGTTACTTTTTTGTGGAAGTTGCATTCAGCGGAGTGAATTTAAATGAAGGAAAGAATTAACCAGTTTTTAATTATTTAGCTATTAAAAAGGTACCTCAGAGTTTTTCAACTTCTTCTTTTTCACTAAATTTAACAATGTCTGCCTATATTTGGAGTATAAGAGAGCTGCTCGTTGTTATACTACAAAAAGTAAAAGCCAATAAAACGTGTATTAGATTCAATCTATGTACAATGCAATTCTGTTGCGAGTGTTGCGATATAAAGGTCACCTAATTTTAAATTACTTTCAAGAAAACTTGTCATGTATTAATATTCCAGGAATCCGACTTAGTACATGTCTTCCTAGGGTTAAAGAAACTGAAACTTTGAAGGGACAGAAGCGTATTTGTTATTCGTTAAGGTGTGCCCTTAAAGGCATGGACATTTAAAAGAGCACATTCCTTGTGCTTTGCCGAATGTCGTACAATAGAAACATTCTTCGTGGCTACTTGGCGAATCCCAAGCATGATACGGTTGTCGCGGAAAATCGCAGAAGTGACGAGACTCTAATCAAACATTCTCATACGTTCAGAAGAAAATTTTCGATTCGGCTCAGGGAGCTTCGTTCTCCTCAACCTCGAAATTCCAACGAACCGTTTTAAGCGTTTGAAAATTTAAAAAAGAAAGAAGAGAAAACCACCCAAAAAAATATTTAAAAGTCTTATCCTAAAGAGGACGAGGTCCAAGTGCTTCCCATTGTTTCTACTTGATCTTCCAATATTTTAACGATTGCATTCACTTCACGCGAATTCGCTGAGGACATTCCATGTGCAGTAGCGCTTAGATGACAACGTAATCTTTCATTCGATTATTTAATCGCCAGAAGAGGATAGAATCTTGTCACAGGTGCGATCGGGCGGTGAACAGACTGTTTAGAAGCAACTGTTGTGCATGTACAAAAAGGGTGTGCGAGTGATCATGTGTTCCGTAGTCCAGAAGCATATATAAAAATAAAAACAGAGCGAGAAAGAGAGAGAGAGAGAACGAGAGAGAGAGAGAGCGAGCGAGAGCGAGAGAAAAAACAAAGAGATAGAGGAAAATATATATCTGCGTTCACACTGCTAAGGAAGAAAGAGAAATATATATATATATACATATATATATGAACAAATATATACACACCGAAAGACATATACACAGGATGAAAACACGACTTTTTTCATTAAGAAGGCATTTTACAATTTGTATATATGAACTATAGATATTACACGTACGAATCTAGGTGTACGAATTAAGGTGTTTCGATCTTAAACGATGTTTATAAATACATACTTGCGAGATAACATTATATTCTTATCATGTGGGTGCGCGAGTACATGAGAGAATCCCATTCTGGATTTTACATTTACCACCGTTTAATTAAATGATCCAGATCGCTGAGAGATCGTGGCCGTAACTACGTAGAACTCTAGGTACCATAGACCTCGTCGCGCACGGACGCACGGCCGGAAAGACAGGAATATGTATAATATACATACGTATATATGTATCTAACGAAGATAACGAATCCAAAGGAGCCGTAGATCACGAGAATTAAATATCGCCCCTTGGTCTTATTGGTTACAGTTACCTACGAAAAGTCAATCCATCAAGAAGACACACGAAGCACGTAATTTTCGAATAGATGAACGCGTCATACTATAGCCGAACACGAGCGGAACAATTCTCTTGCCTTTTATCGACAAGTAGAACGTATTCGAGTATTTTTAAGGCGTACACTGGTTTGCACGCACGTACACAAAAGACACACGTGTAGCGTAAGTAGCGAAACTTCGTTTGCCCACTCGGCCTTTCGACGATTCCAAAACGATCGCCAGAAAGGAACCAACGTGACAGGTATCTTTTTCACGTTTCCTTTCGTCTGGTTTCTTGGGTTTTCCTTGCCGTGCCGCGTCATTCTTGCTACGCGTTAATGGGAGACGTTCATCAGCCCTTAAATCCATGACAAGTATTTGCCCTTCCAGCGCAAGTACACTACCATAATACATAGAGTGGCGCGTGATTCGTGGTGCCACGAAAGGGTGATTCTTTATGGAAACATAATTCGTAAATCTGCAGGAACATTTTTCGTGGGAGACTTCGTTTACGAAAAAATCTATTTCGAAATTCTGTCACGGGAGCACGCGGTAGGACGTGTCTGGCTATCACTCGTTAGTTCTACTTGCGCGTTACTGTCTCCTTACTGCGATATGACACATTTGTATAGATTGCTTACTTTTTGGGACCAATACCTTGGTCTCCAGGACCTCTGTACAGGACACTGCTTGATTTTTAATTATGGGATTGTATAAAAAGCAAAATCTAGGGGAAAAAGGTGTAAAGTACATCTTTTCCAACGCAAAGAAATAATTGTGCTCTGATTCGAAATATTAAAACGAGAAAATGCATTAATATTTTACGGTTTTGTATATAGAATAGAGCATTATTTGCATCATACTATCGCCAGTGTTAACAAAGGTCTATATACAGGTAGAAATAGCAGATAATAGTCAGGCGTATTAGCCAAGTTAACAATTGCACAACTACTTGACGAATGTTCAGATTTGAATTTCATAAAAACGATGTGTCACGATATTTTATTCTGCATTTCCATTACATTTTTGTACGAAAATTCACCCCCATTTTGCTTATACGATTAATCATGCTCTGTCCTTTTTTCCATTTCTTCTGTCCATTTATATGGAAAAGACTTAATACATATACTGAATCTACTAGCATTTCTTAATCTTAAACACCTTCTGTTTATTTATTACAACAGAGCATAATGAGGCATATGAGTATAGATAAAATTTGTATATCGTGTCGAAATTTCTAATATTCTTGCAATTTGTACAGTATAAAATTTTGCGACAATTAGAACGCTTTGCTGAAAGAAATTTCACAAATTTTATGCGCTTTTCAAGTATTTGAAATTCAATACTATTCAGTACCTATTTTACACACTTGGGGATCTTTCGAAATTACACTGTAATGAAACTAAATTATTTCTGTCGAAAAACTTACGAAATTTTATTAAAGAATTTACTGTCGTTTCCATATGTGTATGTATTCGGTAGTACAAGAATATACAAGCGTTCAAAGAGCGACGACCTACCACTGCGCTAATCACGATAAGATTGTGCAACATGAGTCATTGGAAAAACTGTCGTTGAACAGTTACGAGACTTCAAAAAATCGTCGAGAAATTCTTCGAAACATTGTATTACTACGAAATGCACTTGTTTCGTGCTGGAAGGGTGAAAAACACGATTAACTTGTAGTGCACCTAATTCATTAAAAGCTTTAAGGAACATAAATTTCAATCATATCCGAGTAGCCATCAGGACTTACATTCCACGGTTTAAGGGTTAATGAAAACGCGTGACTGCAATCAAAGCTGAAGAAAACGCGACAACATAAAGGGAAGTGCTGGCGATTCACTGAAGCAGACATATTTATTGAACGTTTACTCGATAGTTGTATTGAGAGTGAAAATGGACAAGAGAAATTCAGTGGATCGATGTACTTATCGAGATCTTCAATAACATTCGCTATAAAGAAAACGAACGAATAAGATTTGTAACATACTAGGGTAGGAACAAACAACGATCACGTCGATTGGAATGAACATTCGCGATATTTAAACGAATAACGAGTCGTGTGAGCATCGTGGAAACTAATTCAAAGAACTCACAGTTAATTGCATTTCACGTTCTTTCGATTATCGTTAAGGAGGATTTCATTTCGTAAGCTCCTCCTGCCGAACAAAGTGATTTCTCAATCGTTTATACTGATTAGCAGTAATTGACGATAGCCTTCTCGGAATTACAAATATTTATTATTACTCCGTTTAAGGTCGATCATCTCCACCCCCGCCCACCCTTACACTTGCTCTTAAATTAGAGAGTTATTATATTGAGTCTTTGAGAAAAAAAAACAAAGAGGAATTAATCCCTACGTGAATAAAAATTTCTAATAATCTGATATACATTTTTTTATTCTCAAATGGACGTTATAGCATGTTAAGATAATACAAGGATTATATAGACTTTCAGATAATACTTTATATTTATAGCAAGATTCCATAAACATTAAGTGAGCTTGTATAACCTTTAACCTTCGAATTTAACGTTATAGCAGTTGCCCCTTATTTATCGTTGGTTTATTAGTATCGTAAAGTAATGGTACATTTTGAATATTGTAATGAAAACGCTTACGGAACGAGAATCGAAGAAACTTCATTTAACGATAAAGGTACCAAAAGTTCGTCACTAAATTCGTAAGTAATGTTGCATATCTTGTCTGTTCTCTACACCTTAATTTACGAACAACACACGAACAGTCCACCTATAAAGTTGACAACATTTTTCTGTGGGATTTACCAATAACAATTAAGATGCACGTGATTCGTAAAAGTAAATCGGCGTTGGGTTGAAAATTGGAATACAAGGTTCAACGATAAAAAAAAAAAAAACAGTGCAACTGTGCGAGGGAAATCGTGTATTTGCTTAATGGTCAAAGTGAGCAAGAATAGACCCACTTTGCTATTAATAGACAGATATTGATGCAAAACAGGCAAGTAAAAAAAGAACTTGTTTACGCTAATTTATCGATTGCAAGTGCCGTACTGGAACGCGCGAACTGGTGTAATTAAAACAACAAAAAAAAAGGCGAAAAGAAAGGGAGGCAAAAAAAAAAACAATCCAAGATGTTCCCACGAAATACAAGCTCAAAGAAATGTAACGAATTATATTAAAGTGCCATCGTTTTCTTATGCATGTTTGAAATCCTTGTATTACTTTGGTAAACAAAAAAGTGTTATTAAAGAACAAGCGACAAATGTATTTCGACATCGATGAATAACAAATTATAGATAGTTTCCATTAACAGGATTAAAAGTTTCGTCGACAGACCATAGTGTATAGCAAATGATCTATAATTATTAACGTCATCTCGAACGCCTGACTTTTAAAACACTACCAATTCGTCTGAAGGCTCGGAGAGCTTGCAGAAAGAAGATAAAAGCATGTTTCATAATTTCAAACAGATAAAGAAATAAAGCTTTCTTGAAATCCACCGCCACTTCGAACAGACTACTACAATCTTATTACAAGCTCTCCAAGTTTATTTGCCTCGATGTACGATCAAACGTGTGACGTACGATATTCAAGATTATTGCAGTACAAATGGCCATAAAAAGCAGGTGGAACTCACTATTACCTAAAAGTCATCGTGAAGACTTACATTCCTCACAAAAGCATCTTATTATTAATTGTATATTAATGTTAATGGTATATTGATGCGTCTGAAATTTTCATTTCACACCCGACACCATCGCGTCGCATATACTTTTCAACCGAGATTACCACTTATAGAAACTAATGGATAAAAATAACTGCGAACTGATAAAGTTTTACTAATGTTAATAAAATCTTGCATATACATATACCTATATAGATAGACACGCAGTTCTTTGTTTCGAGGGAAATTATTCTAATGAATATTTTAAAGTACCATTTTAAATAGCGGCTCACGTTAATCATTAATGTGGATCGTGACTTACCCGTCGCACCTGCAAGGAGAATGATGTCGTTCAAAGTCAGACATGCGCTTCTCAAACGTTCAGATCGTGATAGAGTTGCGTTTCTCTTCCCACTCTTCTTCCATCAATGTTTTATCATTTTAGCTGGATAAAAAAAAAATAGGTCTTATCGATATGGCGTGAAATGTACTAAGTAAATATGCATAAATTGTCAACGATCTTCGACCAACGCTAAACTTAATTAGTCCGAATATTGCTGAATAAGCGAGGCAAAGTTGAGATAAACGAACGAGGTCTCGAATCGGTCTCGTTCTGGACCGTAATGTAAAAAAAGAAACGAGCGAAAAAAGTCTTGCCAAGTGTATGACACGCGATGACTCCAGGTTTTCAGAAACAATTACCATTTACACCTGTTTAGCGTAATTGTAGTAACATTGAAAGTTTCAAGACATTCAAATCATTCGATATTTAATGTTCAATAAGAGGAAACAATAAATAACAATACGAAACGATATGTATAAACGATGGGGCGACAAAGTGTGCGATGTATACAGGGTGCTCAAACAATATGTGGTCAGATTTGTATGTACAGAATGTTGAAGAGTGTTGGCGAAGAAAATTTGTAGGAACACATATACATTAATGACCTATAAGAAATTCATTTAATGAGTTTACTAATCTTCTTAACTCTTTGATGATTCCCCAAATTAATTATTAACTGTGAGATAAAAGAAATTACAGTTTCCTTTCACATTTCAATTTGGTTCACGAGAAAGTGCAAGGAACAGAAGATTACTTTTGCAATGTATTCAGAAACTATCATAATTTGCTTTTTCGTAAAAGAAAGTGCATTCGAATGTGCATTGTAGTTAATGTGGTTAGATTTTAACATGAAATCACCAAACATTCATGTCAATCATCCAGTTAAAATTTACTTTGCTTGATATATTTAATACTAGCTGGTCCGTTACCCAGTTTCACCCGGCAATTATTTAAGATGTTTCCAAAATAGAAAAGGGTAAAAAATTATACGAAGAACTTATAATCTAATCTAGGACATATGTAATGTATATTCAAAATTTCATTGAAATCCGCTCAGCTGTTTAGACGTGAAAGAAGAACAAACAAACAGACAACGTTTCACTTTTATATATTAGTAAGGATACTCCATAAATTTGGTCGCATATTATTCGAACACCCTGTCTAGACAATTTAAACAATTTACAAGACACCAATTAACAGTCAGCGCTGTAATAAAATTGAGTAGAGTGTGTAAGAATTTTCACTTCGAAGGAATCCCACATTCGGCGACACAATTGGTTAAATTAACATTTTGAATATGTAATTAACTCGAAAATTTGATGAACGCTTATTTGGTCCTCTAAATTTGAAAAAAATTCGAAATTAAAGGAACGCGTTATATTGTTACTAACATACTCGTCTTAATCATTATTAACTAATTGTTTTCCTACGTAAAAGATATAGCAGTTTGTTTCATATGATAAAACCGCGCCATTTACATTTTTCACCTACTTTGAAATGATGCGTTCCTTTGATATCAATTTTGCACGAATCAAAAACCAGGCGTCAGATTAAAAGAAATGAAATAGAGCTCTAAAATGCATGTACGTATATACACACGAATATATTATGCGGCATGCCCGTGAAATTTCAACTTCCCGCATTTTTAACTTTGTATTAGTAGATAACGAACACGACGATTACAATTAATGTTACCTTACACGAGTATAAACAATAATATTTGTAATAGCTGTAAAATTTACATTACGACAAGTCGGAGAGATATGCGATTAAAACGAGGAAATTTAGACACACATTCACACGCAATTTTGCTATTATTGTTATAGCATAAAATGTAAGACATAGTTACGAATCTAACAAATTAACTAACCATATATGAGCATCGAAATAATACAATTTTATCGGGGTTTCGCTGACAACGCAGACCTTAGAACTGCGAAAGAATCGAATAACTTGAACGAAAAAAACTTCAAAAATTAAATGACGACGAAGAGGGGAAAAAAAAGGAAAAAAAATCTGACGCAGCGTATTTTCGAGAGTTTTTTTTTAAACAAATAGTCCTCCTATTGAACTGTTAACAACAATTTTATCGATTTTGTAACATTATCCGATATAATTCCAATTATTATTTGCATGTGCGTTCTTCGTCATACTTATCTTTCAATTTAAAAATTACATTCCTTTACCGAGGAATATTTAATAATTCCCTTGGCATTAGCAAATCCTTTCATCTGATCAGAAACGTCAAGAAAATTTTATCGCTAAGTAGCAATAATATAAAAGAAAACGAAAGAGATGCACTGGACGATGTCAAGAAAAAGTTAATGTAAACGCGAACTCAAGGCTCACAATGTTGTACATAATAGGAGGATTGAGTGCTTTCTCAGTTCGAACCGTGTTCCAATGAAATATCTTATCACTTGTATCAATGTGTAAGACCTTTAATTCCGTTCTGATTTTTGCTTGAGGTTAATAAGAGCAGTGTGTCTGCTAACACGACAAATGCCTGGAAATACTGTCACTTGCGATAATCACGATTACTTGTAAGATACAAAACAAGATCCTTTTTAAAGGAGAAGGAAAGTGTGGAAATAGAATTCCCAATGGCTCGTACGGGTACAATTTTCTCGAGAAACCGAGAGGAAGGAGACCACATATCCCTTGTTTTCATGTATTATAAATAGCGCACCGTCGTTGCAAAAACCTTTAGAAGGTCCACCCCCCCCCCCCCACACCCTTCCCACAACTATGAGAACAAAAAAAGATTAATGTTAAATGAAATAAGAGACAGAAACGATTGAAGAGACGATACGGAGGAAATAAGCACGATAACAGCATGCATGTGATCGAAATCGGTTCCCAAATCTGCCTGCATACACCGCCACGTGTACCGACGTTTAAGTGGATCGTAATTTGTAAATTACTATGAACTTCCTAATTATATGCTGGTATATGATAATACATGTGCTCTGCCACAATAAAGCAGTTTTTTTTTATCTAAAACGAATGCCGTCATTTTTGTCCCAATATACCTACCCTTGTGTAGTGGCTGGAAGAATTAGAACGGGACACTTGCGGCACCCTTAGATGGTACGTTAAAATATATATCTTTAAAGGTGAAAACCACAAAATGCGGTTTTCCCTGTTACCAAACCTAAAATACATTTCTACCACGATATAAAAAATACATGAAGTAGTTTCTTGCTTCTTTATAATTGTTAGGACAATTAACGGTTCGAGCTCTTTTTATCATAATAGGGGAAAGTCGTGGGCCTAATGGGTGATTACTTATGTGCTAGCTTAATAACAATCAGATATTTCTCAAAGTCAATTACATATTTTCGAACGTGAATTCAATTTAATAACAGTAATATCACCTATTTTTATGGGCTCTAAACCGGAACAGCCCCCTAATGATTGTATCCATATTTATCATTAAACATTATATTTAGTGGGCCAGTTTAGTTGATCGCAACGAAAAGTTATAACCGAAATTTCTGAATTTCGAATACGTATTTAGCCCTGATAACAAATTAGAATCTAATCGTAAAATTTAAAAGCAGATGGAATCAATTGCTTGCAGTATAACATCAAAAAGAAAATATGAAATTAAATATTCAAAGTTTATTTTATCATTAAAATAATATTACCGTTCGCGTGTAATATTACTATTGTAATATAATGTTTAATGTTATATCCTATTCGGTGGACTGTCAAATACTGTATAAATAGTTTGTTATAGAGAAAATCAGAAGCAGAGAGGAAAAAATATACCCGACGAATGGAGCAGAGTGGGGAAAGTCTAAAAAGATGGAAAGAAACTGTATGGAGAAAGAAAAACAACGCTCTGTGTCGTGTAGACCTGGGCATCAAAGGCGGCCACCTTCCCGCATGTGCAACACGCGGTGCAGAACACAAGTAAGACGCTTTTTCAATGCACGCTGCCTTTGAAAAGCGGTCCTTTTTAAGTGCTTCAAGTGTGTTCTGCACAACATTTTGCACATCTGGACATGTGGACAAAAATGTATACACGTACAAACCAGGCCTAAATTCGCCCGAGCGAATCCGGAAATATTGGTGACAGAGAATTCTTTATCTTAATGTATAAAGCAGAAAGCTTTTATATGTTTGTTTGTCTGTCGCCTAAAAAGTTTTGAAGATAAATTCTGGGATCACGAAATGAGCCTCAGCTCATTATGTCTTACTGATCCAGACGATGCGACTATTTTCACAAAAAAATGAAGATTTTTTCTTTTTATTAAATCAGAATCTAAATTTCGGGCGAAGCTGAGTAGTAAAGCTAATAATTAATACAGTTGACGCAAGAAGAGAAAGGACAGGGTAGGTCATTGATACGTTTGATGACGGGAGGGTAAGTTACAGATTTAACGAGGAACGTAGCAGCACAGTGCTTCCACTGTTCTTTATACTGCTGCATTTTTATTAGATTGTAGTTACGAGTTATTAAAAATTTTACCACCCATTAAATCAGCGGTAAAATTCGTCTCTTGATATACGAAAAAATTAAGAATTTTGCACTACAATCTTAATATATGAAGCAGAAAGCTTCGATATGTTTGTGTGTTTGTCTGTCGCCTAAAGACTTTCGAACGATAAACTCTGGGATCACTAAATGTGCTTCAGCCCATTATGTCTGGCTAATCAAGATGAATGTGACTATTTTCACAAAAAGAAAATAATTTTTTTTTTTATAAAATCAGGATCTAAATTCCGGGCTAGCCGAGTAGTAAAGCTAGTAGGTATTCGATATTCTTCATAGTTTATCCAATATTACATCAAATTATGTAATTATTGTTGCCTTTACAAATTACAAATCCATGGTGGTACAGCTACTACGCTTATCAAGCATGAGTATCAAAGTAACAACCGCATTATAAGTATGCCATAAAATTAAAATATTCGAAATATTCGCTCATGTACCTGATTTAATTTCTGGCGAAAGAAAAGTGTTTCCTGCTATTCCCGCATAAGTAACATTACCATTAAGGAATACTTCGCGATCCTCGGAAATAATTTTTAAATCTGAGAAAACCATACGATACACCTGTGTAATATTTAGAGATGGATGAATGAAGGAATATTAAAAAATAATCATCAGCGATTCAACATATTCCCTGCAAAGGCCCTATTCATTCTCGTCGTTCGCCGACGAGCGTGTCCCGTCAGTATGATCATGCGTGACAGTGGCTGTACGCAGAAGTGGGAGTAATTGTGCATGAAAATTTGATAGGTTTGCATTAACTCGGCCGACCTCTTAAACACCGAGAGACACGATCAATCGGTACATATCGAAGGTGAATCTAACGCGCGTCGCTCCCCCGATTCTTACGTACACTTTTCCTAATTCGAAAGGGACAATATACCAGTCGGTGTCTACTGTGGCCATCTTGTAACATTTTCGATTTAAGACAGAAGCGAAGCAGGTGGTGTTGAAATGTGAAATCAAAAATAAAGATAGAATCTATATACCGTGGAAGCTCGTGTTTCTCCCGTCTGGCAATGATTTCGCAGATGATGCAACAAATCCATATTAAATAACAATGCAATCGGGAAAAAGGGGACTTCGCAATGTTCGAAACTGTCGTGTGTAAAAGCGGTTGGCTTCGAGCACGACGTGATCGATACGCGGGACTATCTCGCCGAGCGGTTCCGGCGTAGTACGAGGCGGGCCGACGGGGGCCGACGGGGGCCGACCATCGGCGGAACCGGCCGAAGAGCGGTGAGCAAACGACGCGTACAGAAGAACGCGGGGTCTTCTCCGGCTTGGGTTGAAACAGCGTTCGCGTCTACGGGCGCGGTTTTGCGTCTCGAGCTGGCGTTTTACACGGTAAAATGTCCTCCCTCGATTATCTGGACCTGTGTCGGCTGTGTCTCGTGAAGGACCGTGTTTCGGTGCCGATTTTCGAGGGCGAGGGAGACGTACGGCAGATTTTCCTCAAGATCGCCGCCTGTCTACCGGTCAAGGTAAGCCAACTACGCCATCGCCTCGATAATGGCGAACCGCCATCTTGTACATTTTCATAGCTACGCTGCTTTTCCTCGGCCGTCCACAACTTTTCAACCTCCCAGTAGATCCGTTTCATTACGATCGCATCAGAGATCGCCTGGCAGACCAAAGATACGCGTCCAGTAATTGCGCGTAGCCCTAAAACAATGGTATCTAGGTAGCTGCACACTCGTGTTACACTGTTTTTCTCTCCCTTTCCCTCTTTTTAGTCTACCTCGTCCACGACGCCTCGAATTATTCGACAGAATTTTGCCGCGCTTTTTTACATTGCCGAACTTTCCGCTTCGCGATCTTATTGGACTGGCTTTCGCTACTTTTAATCCGCGTAATAATCCGTATCGTCACTCTTCTATTTATGATTACCGTAATTAAATAATCGCCTTTCCATTCGACATCTTGTCGACATCATTGTTGCTGTTGTAAAATATATACCACCGGGTTTTGGATTTTTTTTTTAAAGCGTTCTGTTCACAGGCGTGTCTTTTAATTTTCACGAATAATCGAAGGGAATTAGTATATACCGGCAATAACATAACTTGTTTTATTTGCGTAGTTCCCGTATACACGAAGTACATTTCGATCTTTTTTCTTTTCAGCTACATTAATTAAATGTAGCTAATCCCTGTTTTCGCAAATGCTTGCAAACAAAATTCAAGTCTATTTATGCGAAATGTAGTAGTTACTAGTAGTTAAAAATTACATTTTTTCACTCGTGTTACAGGTTGCAAGAGAAGACAAGTTGCCCAAGAAAATATGTGACGATTGCGTGTATAAAGTAGAATTATTTTATCAGTTTTGGAACACGACAGCAAACGCAGAGAAACAACTTTTACAATGGCTAGGCGAAGTTGGGATGGACGGCAAACAGGGTTATGTTACCAATACTCTCAATCAGGTAATTTCTTTAAATTAAAATAGAACATTTCTCTGATTCACACGGTACAGAACAAAACATGAAATTCTCAGTGGATGTTCTTTTATTTGTTACACGTTCAGTTCTGTTTATCTTAGCTACCACTGAAACTAGTCAAACGAATACTTTATATATCACATTTTGTGAGTTTAATTAATTATTTGTTTACTCTAGCCTACAGTTTTGCTACTATATAAATCATACTTTCGTGCCCAAAGTGTATTAAATAATTGCGTTGCTTGGTCACGTAATTTTGTATTCGTACAGGGATTACGTTGCCTCAACGATCGTGCACATTTTGCACTCATTTGAAATACTCTGTAATAATTAATTTTGTTGGTCTGTTCTTTTATTACAGAATGTAATGAAACAAGAGCAGAGCGCAGAGAACAGGTTAGACGGTAGTGTGATGCAGCAAGTCAGCGAGCATCAGAACAACATGGGTATGGGTATGATGGACAACATGGGCCTGGGTATTCCTATGATGATGTCCAGCGCGAATCAACAACAAATAACCTCAGTTCCTATGGACACAAGCGGCAATTCTGTACAAACCGTTCAGGCGGTGCCTGGTCCAAGTTCACAAACCACGCATAACCAAATATCGCAAAGTCAAACGAGCTCTACGCAACAAGAAGAGGAAGAAGAAAGTAGCGAAGACGAAGAGAACTCGGATGAAGAATGCGATGGAGATGAAGGTATGCACTATATACGCTTTTCTAATGATTTTTTTTTTATTCATCAGTATTTCACGTTCTGATTAATTTTCGTTACAATTCGAACAATTCCGTTGGGTAAAATGCAGATTTTTGTTTTATTCCGGATAGAAGAAGTATCGAAGTAATAATAATTTGTGTGGACGACTTTTTTGTGTTACAGGCCTACCTGTGAAAGAAGAGAGCGAAGAAGATCCCAATAGTAGAACCATAGAGCCTACGACTTTTGTAAATGTTTCCCTGGCATGCGACGAGGCGGGTCCTTCGGGTCTACAGCAACAGAAAATCTCAGATATACCTGAGATGCCAATGCAACAACCAGCCGATGGGGATCCCAAATCTGGGTGAGTTTCCTCATCCATATTTAATATTTAAAGGGCCAAAGGTGCGGTTTTGTTGTGGAGAACACAAACACTTACACGAACATTTCCATTAATATCGTTTCTTTTCTCGAAAAAGTTGGAAAAAATTCTGTAGCAAATAACGATTGATTGTTTAGTTATTTGAATCTCGTAATGCTGAATACAATAGAAGAGATGCGTCCGTGCGATGATTTACTTAGTTTCACTTCTAAATGTTTCTTAGCATAGAATTCTCGTTATTTTAATACTGTACAAAGTTCTAATGACTCGTGAACTAATACTTCCTTTGCATACAATACTTTGGAAAATAGTAGGTCTCGCGTTCGTCCGAAAAATCTGAACAATCGAGTATAAGTGAATACCGAACAATTCGTTTCTATTGTAAATTAGAAAGTTTTCAGTTGAAAGTTAAAGTAGCTGAGAGTTAGTCACCTAATTCAAGTAAATAAGGTGCATTAGAATCACGAGGTAAGTCAGTACACACCCCACAACCATCTTTGGCTCTCTGTATTTTGCAATTTGATACATGGGCTCGTAAATATTTTTTTTTCGTAGACGTTAATTATCTGGAATCGTGCAATAGTATCCAAAGTACTTTCCATGCCATGAGAATATTCAAATCTATGCAAGAAGTATGTTCGTTTAAACAGAACAAAAAAAAAAACAGATTGCAAAATACCTCGGTATATTTTTACATGTGGTAGCATGTATGTAGAGTTCATTTCAATAAGACTGGCGTTATCGTAATTGTTGAAACTCCTGTTAATACCATACTGTACAGCGTGCTCCATTTGTTCGGTACTCCTATTTAAATGAACTCTATCCTAGTTATTTATTGATACGTGTACGATGAATGGACAGAGGGATTTCGCAGGCTACACCTCTTCAAAACGCGTACGCGTTGTCTTCCTTAACGTGTCTATAACTGAACACGCCGTTGAGAGTTGAGTTTATAGCAGCAAGTACTTAATCCCTCTGTTCAGCTGGAGACCAGATGTTTACATGTTGTCAATATCAATATTCCACGCTTACGTGAAGGCACAAAATGCCGCACACGGCCGAGAACAGGCCGACAATAAATCACAAACTAATATTTCGTGAGCTAACGTCACGATAATAGACGCTTGGTACATTGAATTCTTACCAGGCCGTACAGTTTCGTAAAGAAATACCGTTTCTTGTCGTCTTCGTGCTTTCCAATGCCTACGCTTTACATTATCGTCAGGACCACATAGTTACATTAGCAATTCCCGGTTTAGTTTGTAAGCGTCGTCGTTCTGTTAAACTCCGCACGAGAATAAACCCGCTAACGAGTTGTGATGTTCGTACCACAATGTCGGTTTCAATCGATCTTGCTTCTCGGTTGGCATCCTTATTAGATGCCAGCCTGAAAAAATGGCAGAATAGTGTTTCATAACGAAAGATAGATTTAGTTATGATCGTATTTAATTGCAATGGTAACCCAAAACGATTAGAACGATAATTATCGGAACATGAAGACTCGAAGAATAATCGTCGTACGAAAAACGAAGCATGAAGAGGACTTATGTACTTTCCAAGGCGAGTATCATACTTTTGTATCATTTACACGCTTGTCTCTTATCCGATAGTTTATAAGTATAATACATACCGAGTTAAATTTATTTCCCGCTGTTACTTCGACCGTTGCGCTTACATTTCGCAGCACGGTCGTACGATTACGTGATTTTTCTCGCGTCCGAAGTTTTTCGAGCGCACTCCAGCATATTTTTTTTGTTGGAAATTTGTGCGCTCATTATTTACAAACTTCTATCGCGCACTGTTGTGCTGCACGCGTTGCTTTAAGTTCGCTTCGGCGAACATCTAAGCGGTACGTTTTTACATTTGGATTTTACCCAAAATTCGCGATCGCTGCGTGTTCGCAACCAGGCTGCGCTTACGCGCCGGTAAATACAGCGAGTTTATTTCCTAATTTGTGTTTTTACATTTTTTCCCCCTTTACCTGCTATATCTTGCACCGGTGAACCGAAAGAAACTGGTGGAGGAGCATCGAATGTTCACTTTATGCGCGCGAGGAACGTTTGAACTCCGGTGTTTTCATGATTGCTCTGTGGTTAGGGATATTTCTTGTTTCTGTTTGAAGAATTTGACGTCAGAAACAGGAAAACGTTCCACTTTTCTTCCACACTGTTATCATGCTTGTTTTTGAAGGAGTCGTCCTCGTTTCCATAGCTTTTAGCGGTTTCGTTGTTGCAACCGTAGATTGCAAATACGTGCGTTTTTTCTTGGGTGCGTTTGCACCCTTGGACACATTTTGTTTAATACTTGTGAAGAGAATTCTTGGCTGCAACCTGTGCCATGAGAGGTCGAGGAGGGGACGGTGCACGGATGTTGGATTTCTTTTGAAAGGTGAGGATATATTTTTCAGTACAAAATACTACGTTAAGTTTGATTTCTAGACATGTTCTATTTAGCGAAGATAATGATTTCTTTTAGCAAGGGTTCGCTTTCTTCTAACTTTTTTGCCAACAGTTCTGTAGCTTTAACTCTTCCTTCCTTGCTGGTTTGCTATAGAAACCCTTTAATTTCTTCCTCGGTTTTGTGCCAACTACTTTTCATGAGTCTAGAGATGCGAAGAGGCGATGGAAATAGTATAAGATTAGAATTAAAACACGCGGACGTTTGGTTTCTTTAATTGGACTAGTTGCTGATTCGCGCTTGGTCGAAATGAAATCGCAAGAAGTATCAAACGTAAAGTTATTGTTAAACAATGTATTTATATTTAGAAGTAGTACTTTTAAATTATACGTTGGATAAGTATGTGCAAATCGTTGACAATCTGAAGGTAAAGTAAGATGAACAAAACATTCTTTGCGATCTTTTGCAGTGGATATATCCGTAAAGGGGATACGGTGGGGGGTTGAGAGATGGTAAAGATGATTGACAGTAACGATGACGACAACTCTCTAAGCTCGATCTGCACTTAACGCTCTGGTCGCACTGTACTGCTGTGTCTCGAGGGGGAGGCCAAAATGCCCAAGCACTTTGCACGGTCACTCTGCAGAAATCGCACAGCATCAAGTTTTTCTCTGCTTCACTATCTCTCTTATCACCGCCTGTCTGTAAGAGAAGCAGCAAGATCACGAGAACGGATGAAAACAATGACCACTAACTATGTGTATGCTGTTCGGTTGTTCGCCGCTGCATTGTCCTTGGGTTTTGTCGATTTCAGGGAAGGAAGCGAGACCTTTGGCGGATTGTCGGGGATGCTGCGCCAGATACTCTCGCCGTCACCCGAGACGGGGGACGTCTGTTTACCCGTCAGTTGTACCCTGCTCCAGAACAACTCGATATTCTCCAATCAGTCGTCGATGATGCCCTCGACTTACCACACTGTCCCGTCCCACTTGCCCTCCATTAGTCCCGACCAGAATCTCATGGATCACGTGCAGATAGTCGTCGAGTCCCATCCGTGCCCCACCTGCGGCCTCGAATTTCGAAGCGCCCTAAAGCTGAATTACCATATAAGAACCAGCCATTCCGTGCTGCCCGAGTTCGAGCACACTATGGAGAACCCTGTGAGGTACTCGTGTAATGTTTGCTCGCGGAGCTTCTACGCCTTGAGCCACTTGAGGATGCACGAGGTCACGCACACCGCGCCCGCGCCCTCTTGCCCGTCGCCGATCCAAACGATGGCGACGTCGGTGAACGTGGAGAAGACGTTCGCCTGCGATCGCTGCCAGGCCAGTTTCCGCTACCGCACGCTCCTCGAGCGGCACAAGAGGATGCACGAGGTCGGCCAGGAGAAGCCTTACTCCTGCCCTCGGTGCCTGATGCGCTTCGAGACGCGAAATCTGTACAATCACCACGCGAAAACACACAAGCCGATTCTAGGGGGTAACGACAGGATCGCCGACACCGCGGTGTCGTCCGGCGATCCCGTCACTAGCAGTATTAGCGGCACTAACGTCATGGCATCGTCCAACAAATCGATAATGTCGTACCCGTGCGACTCGTGCTCCAAACAGTTCGCCAGCATCGAGTCTTTGACCACGCACAAGGCCGTGCACAGGTCCAGGCCGCTCGTATGCGACGTATGCGGCAAAGGTTTCACTCATCGCAAATATTACGTGGTGCATCAGCGCATCCACACTGGCGAGAGACCGTACCTTTGCGCCATGTGCGGCAAGTCGTTTACCCAGGCGTCCACGCTTACCGTCCACCGTCGGTACCACACGGGGGAGCGGCCATACACTTGTACGCTGTGCGGCAAAGGATTTGTTACCAGAACGATCATGCTTAATCACATGAAGAAGCATTGAAAGAGCTCATGGGTAGGTTCTACGAAGAGGAGGAGAGGGGCTTGTTACTGGGTGCACGGTAAGGTATCAAGGATATTGATTTGCGGTTCGTTGCGAGAGTTCGCGACCTGTTTCAATTAAAGTTTACTGTTGATTATTTAGTGTATTAGAACATTCGTTTTTGGTCGGTGGGGCGTCGGATTTTAGAAGAAATAGATAAGATAATAGGGGGATAGTAAGATCGTTTTTTTTCCCGCGAGTATTTGGTTCTTTTTAATGAATTTACTTAGAATTTTTATTTTACGCGACGAATAGAACGTTTAGAAGATTGCGAGAGGTGCCTCGAGATTACAATTAGAGGCGGCCTTATAGAACTAAAATACGTGATAATACTCGATCAAAATTGTGTTGATATTTTTACAAAGTCTAATGAATGTGATAGTTTGCTGTATGTTTAAGTTCAATCGAATTTGTTGATTAATGCTAGGAATATAGAGCGAAACCGCTAGTTTAGCGATTTTATATATAATATGCATGTCGTCACTGTGATATTGTTCGTACGTAAATATTCTGGGTATTTAAAGTGATAAGATATCGACGATTATTTGGGCTTGTAGGAATTCGAGATTCTGTTAGGGGGTGTTACATTCGCTAGCGAAATTTGACAGTACCGAAGTTAGTACCTGCGTAATGAACTAAGTTTTAAGTTCAATGTGCCTAAAAGATGAGATTTTTGAAAATTTTTAATCGTTGGAAACGGAGGAAGACAAACAGGAGCTGATGGTAGTACAGTGTTGTTAGAAGTTACTCGATGTTTACAAATATGTTAGAATCATAGGGAAATATCAGTATACAATTAATAAAATATATGAGTATACGATTATTTTAACCGTTCGTGGTTAAACTGATACATAGAGACAATGCAGCTAGGATATGAGCTTTAACAATGACTACATGTGCCTCTAATTAATATAAGTACAGGGTTGGTTACTGCATATTAGATGAATATCGTAAAACGTAAGTATGAAGACGCTTAAATATTTACATGTAATCCTATAACAATACGATCTCTGGTGTTTGTATTACTAATATAATTCTAATTAATCGTTGCTAAAAAAAATTCTGTGAATTTTATCACTCGTAAATGTAATTTTTTCGACTAATTAAAGTTTTCAATGTTATTAGCAGATTTCATATTATCTGCTACGTATTAGCAGTTTATTATCATTTGAAATACATCAAGGTTTTCATTGTCGAGCTTTAGAAAGATATTTTATTATTATTGTTACAATATATTCAGAAATGTTCTTAAAAGTTGTGTAGCAAAACAGTTCAGTTACGTTGTACTTTAATACTGATATTCAATAATGAAGGATAAATCTAGACTACTATCTAATGAAGGATAAGAAGTAATCAAAATTCTATGAGATTCACTCTTAGTGGGATCTTTTCGTAATACGGTTATGTAGTTTTTAACTCGAAAGAACCATGAAAGCTAGGATATTCCTAAGATACGTAAGATTTGTTTAAAATGCATTGTGCTCAGTTTTTAAGGAGATTAACGCGAATTACTAGTAAATTTTAATGTTGGATACGTTCGATCTTAGAACTGTGTAATAAATTCAATATGGCGGCCGATTCGACACACTGGACGGTCGATAAAACAGTGCAACATGTCGGTAAGTGTAGAATAAAGAATTACTATTGTATTACATTACTATGAATTACTGTATAGTTTGTTAAATGTTTAATAACACTCTTTTTGTTATAAACAATAAATATTTGTAATACTCATCTGACAATAGAGATATGTTTATGCAACTATTGCCCATTCATAGATATTGTGGGCAAGAAGTATTTCGATAAAGATTAAGAGATTTTGACGTAGGCTACTTGGTTTCGATAAATCGATTCAACAGTGGATCAAACTATTCGGCAGTATAATATTAACTATTATTTAAGTAGTATTATGTAGTGATACGTCTGTTTTTAAATCAGTAGTGCATACTTACAGCACCTACTCGATGACCTCGAACTAAACGGTCTAGATCTGTACGTCTTTCTAGAATAATTTACAGCGAACATAGAAGAAAGTGTATGAACGCAATAAAAAGAAATACTGGAAAGCACCGAGGCACTTTATTAAACGCATACTTCCTTAGAGATATTCGCGAGTGTTTAAACGATTGCCCTCTAAATTCTGCTAAAGACGAAACGTCTCTCCCCGATGGAAAGATCGAACAAAAGCATAGCGATAAAGGCAAAGACTGTTCATTAATTGACTCCCGTTTGTGTCTCTCTTCTTTCCAGATATTTCGTGTCAAAGCGTGAGATGCTGCCTCAGGATCAGCAGCAATGCGGGCCCGACGAGATTTTCGATCAAGACGACCCAAAGCAGCTGCTCATTACAGATGAGTTGCACATACCAAAGGTGGAGACCACCGAGGTAGTCATCGCAGAGAGCATGGTGCAGTGCGGTCTCTGCGGAGACGATTTCGTCTCCGAGCGCGCTCTTAAGTCGCATCTAAAGATGCACGAGCAGGATAACGTACAATTGCAAGACGATCAGCTCGTCTGCGAGCACTGCGGCGACAGTTTCGCCAAGATCTCCTTGCTGCAAGAACATCAGCTGGAGCACGAAACCGAGGATTATAATCATACATGCGAGACGTGCGGATACGTAGCGGCGGATAAGGAAAGCTTAGAGGCTCACCAGAAATGGCACGATATCGAGTACAAGTGCGAGTGCGAGATCTGTGGTGCTACCTTCGACTCTCCCGATACTTACCAAGAGCACCAATCCGCTCAGCATCCCCACGAGAAGCCCTTTCAATGCGAGATCTGCAACGCCACGTTTCGCTATCGCCAGGGGTTGAGGCTGCACGCCAAGTTGCACCAGCCAGACTACGTGCCGCCCCAGAGGAAGCACCACTGCGAGCTCTGCAACAAACGTTTCTCCAGGAAGCAGGTGTTGCTCGTGCACATGAAGACGCACGGGAACGTGGGTCCCCAGAACGAGTACATATGCCCTGTTTGCGGCAAGGCGGTGTCCAGCAAGACCTACTTGACCGTGCACCTGCGCAAGCACACCGGCGAGAAGCCGCACGTTTGCGATTTGTGTGGTAAAGGGTTCATCTCGCAGAATTATCTCAGCGTTCATCGGCGCACTCACACCGGCGAGAGGCCCCACAAGTGTACCCACTGCGAGAAACGGTTCACCCAGAGAACCACGCTGGTGGTCCATCTCAGGGGCCATACCGGCGATCGACCGTACCCCTGCACGTGCTGTCACAAATCGTTCGCCTCGAAAACGATGCTCAACTCCCACCTGAAGACGCACGCTAAGCAAACCGCGCGGCAGCAACAAGAACAGCAGCAACAGCAACAGTTGCAGCAGGAGCAAGAGGTCCAGGATCAGGATCAATCCCTTGACACTATCACAATACTATTACCTAGCTAGGGTATTTTTTGCGGCGATCAAGTAGATGTTTTGAGACCATCAACGCATCGGCAAGTGCTTGTCTATTTTCGTCGTGAAAGTAGGAGAAAAAGAGGGGGTTGCTTCTGTTGATAAATAGATTGACTATTGGGGCTATTTATGTCTGAGTCAAGGGGTAAATATTTTCCTATACACGACTGCAATTCGAATGCTCGTTTATTTTTATATGATGGTGAAGCATGCTATAGAAGCAAGTAGGATTTACCATGATGACGGGGAGTGCGAAGGTAGATATGATTGTTCGTATTTGGAGGATTTAAGTCGTTCTATGTTTCTGCCCTTTTAAGACCAAGCTTTTACTAAGATTGGACACTGTTTGTATACAATCTTGACCGTACTAAATCGACACACAATTCATTTTGGGGATGTAGATTTAAGAAATGTGAATGCTACAAGTGTTTAAACATAATGGTCCACGCGAGTTCCTTCCTATTGTATAAAAGCATTAAGATCTATGTTAGTCTCGATTAGAAAATTTTTAA
This sequence comes from Andrena cerasifolii, assembly GCF_050908995.1. NCBI lineage: Eukaryota > Metazoa > Arthropoda > Insecta > Hymenoptera > Andrenidae > Andrena > Andrena cerasifolii. The sequence goes on along the minus strand of NC_135124.1, from coordinate 7,088,588 downwards.
CAACGTTCAAGTTTTTTACATCTACATTTAATTACTTTGTACCAGGCTTTTATATCGATTATTGATCGTGCATTTTCAGAATTGCATTTCAGTAATATTTGTAAAGTTGGTCATACGTTGGCATCTCTTCTTTTTATTTTCTTGTTCCAAATTTAATGATATCGAGATGGTAAGTTATCAATTTACGGTACGATAGTTACGAAGGTATAAAATAGTTCCCATCGAATATCGTAGTGTATAGAATTTCGTGTCTTGTATTTTATTAAACGAAAACTTGGAAACCGTCCACGAAGATTCTTTTTAAATACTCAACTTCGTACTATATACAAATGTGATTTGCGATTCTTGCGTAAGTTGAATGCAAATGTTGCGGAGGACGTTACAGGATTCGCAGATCTTCGACATATATACTTTAGTGCCTTAGTCGTTATGCGGTGCATTTAAATCGAGGACTTATGAAGCAGCAAGTTATTAAATTAACTGATACATCGTGTAATTCCTGTTCTAATTAATAAGATAGGCTTAATCGACCGTAGTTAATAACGCTTCGAATACGTGCAAATAAATTATCCGCAGAAACAATCATGAATCACACTAATTGTAAGCGTAAAATAATTTCGATGACCCCAAGACCGATGACGTTGTAACATATATGACGGGTTGTCTTAGGAATTTTTCATCGAATTGTCTCGATCCGTGGATTGCACCTTCGCTAATTCTTTTAATCACTTAGGGTGCACCTTGTTTATCATGTGTAAGGGAAAATCTTTAATGATAGTCGTAGTTAGTAACTAGTGTGATACATCGCTTTAGTAACTGATATTATTTATAATGGACGGTATTGTTTGCAGCAGTTAGTTCACTTCAAAAACGTGTGTGCACGTCTCCTGTTTCGTCGATATACTTGCGATGATTTTTATATATAGTGATGCAGAATTGTATGAACCAATCGCAATTACCCTTACGAGGTATTCAATAATTGTCCATGTGCATCAGGTAAAATAACAGAATCACTTTTTGTAATCCGATTCGTAAAAATAAATATTGCAGTAATCATTCCGATTTATCTTGTATTTGTACATATAAAGTAGTTTACAGATTGTTTAATTAAACTGTCGAGAAATACCACAACTACTAGTATAAGCTAAAAAAACGAAGATCTCTAATGCTAATAATATTAAAACGTCGAATAATAATGCGACACTTATAAATGTGACATGCGAATAGGGCATTTTTAGGGATCAAAAATTCTCTATCTCACTTTTAAATAGTCTCGTAACTGTGTCCATTGAGTGTAATGTGCCCCCTCGAATATCTGTAGCTCATATCGCACGTTTCGAAGAGATCATGAATCATTGCTTGCAGTTTAACTGGCTTTATGCAGTAAGTAGCTTCGCCATTTCTAAAAATCTGAAGTGCCCAGCTGTCATCGATTTCGATCGCTTAAAATAGTGGACCGTAGCCCTGAAGCATATCAAAACTCATCTGAACTTCACCGTAGCTCGATAAAGACTGAAAAGTATTCCCCTCATATTGCTGGCTTACCCCAAGACACCTTCAAGCTGCCTTAGCTCCTCGGTGTCTCTTCGTACTGTGCAGCGTGAAAACAGCTGTTTGTAATGAAAACGGCTTATGCTTTGTTATCTTTTTGCAGACTGAAAAGCGTGAAGACGATACCAGCCAAGCCGAGTAATCGGTCACGCGACATTGAACCATCGAACTTTATTATCCTTGAAAGCCCATCGAGCGATTCCTGCGTCGTTCAGGAGCTGCTGGCGTTTAAATGCGAGTCTTGCGACGACGAATTCGATACCGATGCGAACTTATTGGTGCACAAGACCGAGCAGTCGATCCTTCGAACACGAAAAGCGTTGCTCAAGACCGAAAAGAAGCACACCTGTGCTGTTCGTCACGAGACATTCGAAGGGAAGATGCAACTGCTCAAGCATCGGCGAACACGCTGCAGGAATCCCGCCGTAGTCGCGCAGAAGCAGCAGAAGTCGAAAGGTACCGTGAAAATAATGAAAGACAAAGAACGGCAGGCGGATCCAGTGGAGTGCGACATATGCCACAAAGTTTTCAAGAAGAAGAAGTACCTGAACGTTCACAAAACGTTGCACGGGGCGCCCCACGTTTGCCACGTGTGCGGTGCCAAGCTGGCATCCGAGTATTACTTGAAGCTGCACATTAGAAGGCACAACAAAGAGTTCACCGAGTTCTGCGCGGTTTGCAACAAGGGCTTCTACCTGAAGGCGACCCTGAGGACGCACATGAGCGTGCACAGCAACGAGAAACCCTGCACCTGCGATGTCTGCCACAAGTCCTTCGGCAACCGAGTGTACCTGAGGAGTCACATGAAGCTTCACAGCCAGCCTGATACAAGAAAGAAGCACAAGTGCGAGATCTGCGGGTTCGAGACTTTCTACAGCTACTGTTATAAGGAGCATCTCTGGACGCACACTGGCGAGAGCCAAGTAGCCTGCGAGGTATGTGGCAAGCTGGTCAGGCGGCGGTACATGAAGACTCACATTAGAATACACACTGGCGAGAAGCCTGAGTTTTGTGAGTTTTGCGGGAGGGCCTTCAGCTCTAAGAAGTACCTGATCAAACATCGAAGGACTCACACAGGCGAAAAGCCTTACAAGTGTAATATCTGCGACAAACGGTTCACCCAACGCGGCACCCTTAGCATTCACTTACGGCGACACGAGGGTGCTAAGTAAATTCGGATATTCTGCCTTGAATATGAGATTTTTATTAAATTCGTGGTTTTATTCCGTGGTTACGAGATTGGACACTGTTACAAATTATTTCGACAGCGGAGTAATTTTATAAAAAAGAACGCATAACTCTACGCCATTTTTTAAGCATTTATACGAATAGGTGTTCATAGAAATTGATGAAAACTGTGCGTTAGAGACGGCGCAGGAAGGAGGAAGAGGGAAGTTTGTACAAACATTCATGTGAATTGAAGGTAAAATTATTAATAAAAATCAAGTATATTGTTGTTGTGTAAGTTGTATCAAGTTGTAGTCCGTAAGAGACTGTTTTATAGTATTTCGTGTGAATTGAATGTATTGTTGGTGGAAGAGTACTGAATGTCAGGATTTACAAGATACTTTCCCACGTCTGCAAAAGCATGGAGCAACACGCATTTAAAGTAACAATACTTTCCCAAAAAGGAATGATCGATTTTCAAAGTTAGAACTTATCAGGAATGTGTTTTGAGAGTGTTCTGTACATGTATTGCACATATGGGAACGTAGCTGAAGCTGTTGTAAAACATTCGTTTACTTTACAATTTGACATACTGTCGTGGAAATAACATTTTTTTATAAATATCTTAACTGTAGATAATTGTGGCAACCAGTGACGCATATTGTGCAGAATGTAATAAAGTTTGTAGATCTATAGGCGTAAATTGTGATTCTGTAACTTTATTTTAAGTAGATACTAATTTTTGTTTGATAGATAAATACTAATACATTGGGACTGTTCAATAATATACAAGTCTGTTTAGAGATAATAATATTTTTTGCCGTTGAAAAGGGATTATTTTTATTGGCGGAAATTGTAGGCACAGTGAATACATTCCGAGTAATTTTAAATAATTATTTATCTAATTGTAAAACCTGATTAGAGTCAGAAATTTTGTAATTATGTTGCCATATCTGGAGTAGTGTTTGTACTGGATTTTACGCAATTTACTCGAGTTATGTTCGATGTAATAGAGCAAGTACCCAAATACCTCAATTAGAGCTAGGAATATTCGTCGAATCTTTCGGTATTCAAATATTACATTTACATAATCCGAGTATTTGAAAATTCATCTAATATAATTCGAATTTTCAAAGATTATATTCAGGTGTGTACAAATTATTTATGAAGAGGGACATTATAAGATCTGTTTCAGTATTAAATTTATTTGTAGACTTCTTCATTGAAAAAAATAAATTTCAAAAAAGATTTATAGAACGTGGTTAATGTCACAGAATTCATTTATGCTATTATCCTACAGGGGAGGGCAAGGTGGGGTAGAGTGTAACAAAAAAGTCTACAATCGACAGTCTTGATCCTTCAAATCAGAATGAGCAAATGTTAACAATTATCCTTAAAAGCTAATCAATTTGGCACTTTTAGAAAACTTTAGGCAATTTACTTACCAGAATTACTGTATGTTGGAATAGAAACAAAAATCTTTTATTTCGTCACGTTTAAACACGAAAAAACCTATTTTGGTAAATATTATCACCGAAAGGTACGATGCCGACAAATGACAACTGAATCAAGATGACGACAGGTGCGTTTGTCAAAAACGTAAAATAACTCAATAAAGATGTTACAAAGAAACAGAAATACTTTCACTGTTACACTGTGCCCCGTGTTACAATCAACCCCACCTGACCCCACTCAAGTTTCTAAAAATCCACATCTAAATTTACAGTGACCCTAAAAAGGAAAACACCAACGGAAAATACAAACGTAAGCTTTGGAATTTCGAAAATTTGTTCTAGGTGAACACAAAACTGTGTAGGTATTCGTATAGGCTTTATTTGAACAAATTGTAAATCCACAACTGCAAATCCATTAAAGAAGCTCTAATAATTAATGACAAATGTTCTACAAAAAATCTTAAACCTTGAAGCTTCTTCAATCAAGAACCACCGTATATTAGAGAATAGTTATGTTCTTCATTAAAACGTCTATATCGTTTCTTAACAAGTTAATTCAGTAAAAAATGTATATTTCGTTGAAGGAATTATATTTTCTTTTAACGATAACAATTCGAACCTAGGAATCGTTGACACACAGCTATATCGTACACGAGTTTTGAATCTCGACAATATTCGCTTATCGTTTTAACCAAGCTGTACCATAATTCGCATTAGATCACCGAAGTGGAAGAAGAAGTTGGCGAGTTTGTTCCCTAAAGGAAGAAAATCTACCTTACCTAAGAACACGTACTGTTTATTACCGTTTTTAAGCATCTCTTCCGTCGTTTCTCATACGTTGACGAATCTTGTCCATTTCAGGTGCCAGGTGATCAGCATCGAGCAAACGAAACTCGAACCGATCGAAACCCTCGAGGATATAGAGTTGGTCAAGTACCAAACCGACGTGTGCACTGTCGAGGAGTTCGAACAGATCAGCCATCAGGAGATAGTGACCGACACGTTGGAGTATACCGACGACTCGGACATGAAAATGGACCTCGAGCCAGACAGGGCGGACGTCGACAAGCGCGTCGGCAGTAAGTACGAAACGGGCAGGCGGTGCGCAGTGATATACGAGTGTGACATCTGCAATAAGAGGATACGCAAGAAGCTACAGTTCTTGAAGCACAGGCAAGACCACGAGAGGAACGGCGAGGGTATCGGCGAGGCGATCGGCGGCCGTTGCGAGGAGTGCGACATCATCTTCATCGACGAGGACAAACTGAAGAAGCACATGATAAAGATACACCAGAAGGAGAGACCGTTCCAGTGCATGTTCTGCGCCAAATGCTTCAAGACCAAGGAGTTCTTGAAGACCCACTTGAAGCAGCACAACAAACGCTTCACCTGCGATATCTGCGGCATATCCAAGGTGTCCGGCTACGACTTGCGTCTGCACAAGAAGAAGCACAACGCGGAGTTCGTCACCCACTGCGAGATCTGCGGCAAAGGTTTCTATACGAACCAGACTCTGGAACGACACTTGCTAACCCACACTGGCGAGAAGCCATTCGTCTGCAGGATCTGCAAAACCCCGTACGCGAGTGCCGCGTATCTTAGCACGCACATGAAATCCCACGGGGAACGGGAGAAGCACAAGTGCACCATGTGCAACTTCGAGAGCTATTGGAAGGGCGCGTTGAAGGTGCACCTCAGGATACATACTGGGGAAAACTTGATCACTTGCGAGGTCTGCGGGAAGTCGGTGTCGAGCAAAGCGTACCTGCAGATTCACATGCGGATTCATTCCGGGGAAAAGCCGCACGTCTGCGAGGTCTGCGGCAAGGCGTTCAGCGTTCGAAAGTACTTGATCGTGCACCTGAGAACGCACACTGGGGAAAGACCGTACGAGTGCAAGGTGTGCCAGAAAAGGTTCACCCAGCAGGGGTCTCTGAACTCGCACATGAAGTCGCATAACGAAAGGAAATGAACCGAAGGCCGATGCATTGCTTATGGGACAATGATGTTGGAAATAAACGTAACAAATCTCTCCCTCTATTCCCTCATCCTTTGAAGCACATTAGCAAGCTATCGTGTCGAGCATTATTGCTTGTCTATTTCATAAGTACCAAGAGCTTATAACGCATTGACTGCCACGGGGATTTTTCTGCGTGAGGTTTTATATAGGATGCCTTTCTGAGAAACAGCATACGGAGATTATCAACTAGGAACAAATAGATAATTCTTTACTGCTAATGGTATGAGAAAATGCTGAGCACAAAAGGTTCGTAAGGTCAGCAGTGGACGAAGCATTGCTTTCAATAGTTATTCTTCTTCAAAGTAATTCAGAGTATTAATATTTTTTCAAGTGGAACTCTATGTATTTTATGTATGGGATTGGAAATACTTTCGAAAGAAATTCAGGGAACAAACACACATACCTATTTTGTTGTTTCTTTAAATCAGTTTATTTCGTTTTCCATCTATAGCGATAATAGTAACTTGATGACAATACTGAAGTATGTGCGTTTGAATATTTATTGAAATTTAACTTTATAGGGTGAAACCTAGAACCTTCTTGCAAGCCTAACATTGTCCATACTATTCTATGAAAGGGTAAGGCCTTTGTTCAAAATTTATTAAAGTAGACTTTATCAGCTCCGAGGATAATTAATTGGCGCGTTGAAGTCGTTTTCTGGGGTGATTAAAGCATCCGAATGTCTCGAAGATATTAAGCTCGATATGCAGCTCGATAACAGTGATGTGCTTGTTATGAATGATTCAACTTAATGAAAGATTCTTCTTTGTGATGGCCTCGGTGTGTAAGTTAGAGTACTCGTTCCTTCAAAGTATCGTATTCTATACTTTTCCAAAAGGAAATCTTTATATATATCCATTCGTGCCTTAGGATTTAGTTATAATCGTCCATGAAGACCTCAAAAGGTGTAAAATCACTTCATCTTGGTTAAGTCGCTATGATTAGATTCTTCATCTTCTTCATCACATCTTGACAGGATTATTTACTGTTCCATTATATACACTGCCAGGCTATTATGTACTTTGTTAATATTGTTATTGTTTTCTTTGATATGAATATCGTTCTCTTTATTTTGATTAGCACAGAAAGATGGCTTTCACTTTTTCCCTAGTATTTTCCATCCTGCACAGGTTCGGTGTTAGATGCATGGGAACCAGTATGAATTGCTCCTGTATTTCTTTTATTCGATTTAATAATTCAATACGTATGTATACTGAATTGTTAAATTTAACTTAAATAGAACCCATCGAAGTTGAGAAAATATTGAGAATTTTGATTATTTTGAAGAAAGAAATGTAATTTGTTGTTTTGAGAATCTATAACGACAATAATAAGGTTCTGAGTCTTGTAGCTTCATACATGCATTTTAATAAATATTTTAACTCTTTCTTTAGTTACCTGAAACTGCGCAAAAGAATTATCGAACATTTTTAAGGGGATTTTTACTGGTTTTATAAAATATCAATGTGGTGGTCAACACATCGGACAATATGTTATTGTAACTACTATTTCTACTCAGGTTTTTCTTACCTTTTTGAAACTACAATTTATACTAAGGGAATAAAAAGTACGAGGTTCTGCAGTTTTTTAACATGGCGGCAAAATGTTCTTCTGATGGAAGCGGTACCAGTGCAAATACTAAATACCTTAAATAAGTACGAATTTGTTATATTATAGAATGATCATAAAAGACCTAACTGGGTGTGTATAAAGTAATACCGCAGGCGTATATTGCTTAAACAGCAAGCTTTTGCAATAAACCATCGGTGTTCTACGGAAAAAAGGATGTAGCATAGAATATTCTGAGATATTCTCTCGTTCAGGAGTATAATTAATGTTGCTTTGTATTGCATTAAGAAACTATCAATGGAACAGAAAGTAATAGCTTCTCGATCTCCCAACATGCAAGGTGCCATGATACAGAAAAGACTATTAGCAAATTAAGTTTAATAAACTTAAACAGAAGAGGGTTTCTGTGGATGTTTAATAATTTGTATGTATTATACCTCTGTTCTTTTCTAAGTAACTTTATAATTTCTTATCTCTGACGAGATAACAAAAGATCACAAAGCAAAATAAGTTATTATTAACAATACATATATTATTACTAAAACGGAAAAATATAAAATTATTGCATTGTATCACGAAGACCAAATTGTGTGTAACAAGCATCAAATTTATGTAAAATTTATTATGTATTCGTCGCATCATATTCTGCCATACGTTCTAAGAACAATACAAGAACGATAACTATAAAGTTAGTCTACTCCATATTCTACTAACACGAACTTATTGTTAGTTATGCAATAATAGTGATCATATTTTTCTCAATAACAAATCCTTTAATGCGACCGTGTAATTTGTTATGTAAATATAAACTACAAAAACTTACAAGGCGCACCGCAAATAAGTGCAAAATTATCCGTTTATTTCAATAAATCTATCTTTTGTATAATAACACATATATCTCATGCCCATATTTTTATACTGTTACTTTCGAAGTAATTAGTTTAAAAGATTATTTCAAATATACATACATGTAAACTGTTCAACGAAAAGAGCTCGATAATAAGAAAAGTAGACGCAATTTTTGTTGGTGTTTATTCGTATAGCCATTTTTTGACATTGTAAACTGTATGCTGTAATTATGTAAAAAAGAAACATTTATTTCGGCAGTGCAGTTAATTTGTTATTTATTCAATAAAACATGGGGTAATATACGCGACATTTAACACTTGATTAAAAGCAATATAAATATAGTTCAGCGTTTCTTTAATTTCTACTGCATTTGTTTACAAAGACGTTACATTTATCACAAAGATTTATTGAATTACACGAAAAATTTTATTTTAATCAGTGTAAGGGTTAAATATTATTATACTCTGTATATATTAGAAAATCTTCGTTTGTAATGTATAAATGGCTTCCAAAAACAAGTAAAGTTTATTGTTGAACAGGAAATAAAATTCAACTTTCTTTTAACAATGAAACAGAAGAAACTCCTAAAACGTAACATTGAAAAATACCAGACACATTTATTGCAACAAGGCAGTATAAACGATATAATTATGAAATTTTACGAAAATTTCCCACAAAGTATAAGCAAAATACATTAACAAAAATTCAAGTGGAGAATTTTAATTCGACACATTGCCTAACATATATCTCACCACAAATACTTAATGCCCCACATATCACTAAGGACGAAAGCGGTGAATGCGAAAGAGTCTGAAGAAGAAAGAAGAGGAAAGAACACGAGGAGTAATTCGGAGCTTAACACTACCTTCATCTAAAATCAGTGTACCCCGCCACATGTAAATCCGTTTCATTTGTCTTTAATAAAAACAGATTTTCTTATAAAAGCGAAGTTGTCGTTGCATCTCAACTCGATAGACTAAGAATTACTATTGACGAGGATCTTTTTCTCATTTTCTTCGCAGATCTATGGATCCAGGAGTTTCGAGCGTCGACATCGAACCGTCGACACAGGAATATACCGCAGAACGATCGTCCCCCTCGATTCTAATAAAAGAAGAGCCTTTGTTCGAAACAGATACCACTGACAATCCATCGCCGAACGCGAACGACCCCGAGGAAACGGAAAGCGAAGGGATTTTCGACGACTCCGACCCTAAACTAGCTGAGCATCCCTCGACACAGACGTTTTACCAGTGCGAAGTGTGCGCGAAACTTTTCAGAACAAAGAACCTCTACGAGGGCCACTTGGTCTCGCACAGCGACGCTCGCCCTTATCAGTGCGACATCTGCGGCAAGTCCTTCAAGAGGACCAACACCCTGGCCGTCCATAGACGAATCCACACCCACGAGAGGAACTTCGTCTGCGACGTTTGCGGCCACGCGTTTGTGCAGGCCTTCCAGCTGACCACCCACCAAAGGCGCCATTTCGAGAAGTACACCAGATACTGCGAGGTGTGCAAGAAAGGATTCTTCACGAACGCCGAGCTCCACGGCCACATGAACGTGAAGCACGGCGCCAAGGAGCACGTCTGCCACCCTTGCAACAAGTCCTTCCCGAATAATCACTCTCTGATGAAGCACCTCAAGATGCACGACCCGAACTTCAAGCCGGTGAAGCACCAGTGCGAGTTCTGTGGCAAGACGTTCGTCTACAAGAATTCTCTGGTGTTCCACGTGAAATCCCACATGGGCGAGAATAAGCACGACTGCCACCTTTGCGGTAAATCGGTGTCTTCCAAGGGTTCCCTTCAGGACCATCTGCGGCTGCACAGTGGCGAGAAGCTGCTGATCTGCGACGTCTGCGGCAAGGCGTTCCGCAAGAGGAGCACTTTGGTGGTTCATAAAAGGACACACACGGGGGAGAAACCGTACACGTGTGACACGTGCGGGAAATCGTTCACGCAACACTCCACGCTGGTCATTCATAAGCGCTACCACACCGGCCAGAGACCCTACCACTGCGACTATTGCAACAAATCGTTCGTTTCTAGGTCCTCTTTGAACGCCCACATAAAAGTACACATAGTCAACGTGGTCGACTAGTCAGGGTTAATCGGCCGAAGGTCTGGAACGAGCAAGTGACAATAACGTGTAATAGTTTCTGTCAATGCGCAACGGAGAGTACACGAAGTGACCGTGATACGGGATGGTTCGAGTTCGAAGTAACTCGAGCCAGCAACGTTTTTTTAAGTAAAGAGACACGAATAGAAGTTTTAAACGCTACTATCCTACCTGAATTGTAAACGTGTTTTAACACTTCGTTGTGTAATATAGACGACCATTTTTATGTACAACGAGGTGAAAGCTGTACCTCGGGAGAAGTTACTATTACATTTATCGTTTTAAGATACAGCGACTATGAATATTTGCAAAGTCGTATGCTGTTTACTCCTTCGCGATTAGGAATTATATTTTTTAACTTCGTACCTTGACTAACACGTGAGACGTTTCTCTTTGTGTCATATGCTTGGCAGTATTAAGCTTCTATGAATTACTGGTTGATACAGTTTCAAACGGGAGAACGAACGAATCTGTGTACAATGTACAAGGGATGGAGAATTTGTAAAGTATGTATGAGCATAAGATCCCCCCCCCCAAGTTATTTAATTACCGTGGCATGTAAAGTCTTGTTAAATAAAATGGTTGTTTTACATCGTCCAGAAATGAACCGTGTTCCAATTGACGAGACACTTTATGACACATAAAAGACACTATCATTATCTTAATGCAGTAGACGAACATACAAAATAAATGCTAATTATTTTGCAAGTAATGCGAACAGCGTTATGTTGAACTTGTAGAGCGTGCTTGATTACCGACTTCGCTTCTAGGTATGCGATATTGTGCCTATTCGCTGGACAACGTGTCCGGGCACAGAAAGACTGCGATCACACATCGAGGAATACCCGATACTGATGTGGCCATTCGAATTTTTCTATTTCAGGTACGACCGGCTACACTATTCCGAAGAGTATTATCCGATGGCAATGTTGACGAAGCTCGACCTGGTGAAGAAGGACGTCGATCCAGCGCCCGCGAAATGTCCGGAGCTAGGTAGCGCAGCCAACGCGACGATCCTCCCCGTCGACCAAGAACAGAACTTCATAAAACAGGAGATGCACGACGAGGACGACGAAGAGGATCTACCGTTGGCGTACCACTGTAAACTCTGCGGCGTGTTCTTCGCCTCACAGGCGTTGCTGGACAATCACGAGATCGAGCACAAGGGCAAGCGGAAGAACACCTGCGCCCAATGCGGCAGGGTCTTTAGAACGTACGTGAACCTGCGGAAGCACATGAAGAAGCACAAAGGTGGCCGTAAACTGGGCAACAGCTCGGTCGTGAATCGTTCGCCGAGTCTGAAGGTGAAAAAGGAGAAGCCGGATGTGGAGCTCCACTGCAAGACGTGCAACAAAGTGTTCCGTCACAAGAGCAACTACCAGAGGCACCTGATGCGCCACACCGTTGGCGACCTCACCTGCAAGCACTGCCCCAAGAAGTTCCGCTTATTCCGCGACCTGACCAGACACGAGAAGACCCACTTCTACCCCAGCTACGTGTGCAAAGAGTGCGACTACGAGACAACCGTGCTGGCAGCGCTCAGCATCCACATGTTGCGGCACAAGGACAAAGCAGACCTGCCGTTCAAGTGCAACGACTGCGACAAACGTTTCCGTAAGGCGATCGATTTGCAGGAGCACTACAACATCCATTCCGGGGACAAGCCATTCGTCTGCCAACAATGCGGCAGTGCTTTCTACTTAAGACGGCAGCTCTCCGCCCATTGCAGGCGCATGCATCCCGAGCTGAAGGCGAACAAGGTGACCAGCACCGCCTGCGACATCTGCGGCCGGGTCCTCGCCACGAAGAGGTCCCTGTTCCGTCACAAGGAGAGCCACAATCCCACGAAACTGTACCTGTGCGACTACTGCGGCAAGAGCCTCAGCAGCGCCGAGCACCTGAAGAAGCACAGGCGCATCCACACCGGCGAGAAACCGTACGTCTGCGACATCTGCGGCAAGGGCTTCACCGACTCGGAGAACCTGAGGATGCACAGGAGGGTCCACACTGGCGAGAAGCCGTACAAGTGCGACCAGTGCCCCAAGGCGTTCTCGCAGAGGTCCACGTTGACTATCCACAGGCGGGGGCACACAGGGGAAAGGCCTTACGTCTGTCAGATCTGCAACCGCGGCTTCTCCTGCCAGGGCAACCTGACGGCGCACCAGAAGTCCACCTGCGTTTAATTCGTGCGCGTGCCTTCCGCGGAGGGTGGAACTCTGATCAGACTAACGGTGGACACACGCTCGTGCATCGTTAACGGCGGACTTTACGCAGTTGCCGATTACTGCGGGAACTAATCGAGTTTATCGTTCGACGGCTAGCTAAGGTCACTCACGGTCAATGACGGGGCGAGCGTTGCGCGTGCGCGTACCGTTTCTTCGTGCATGTATCGATGAACAAGATGGAGACTTTCGAAGCATCATTCGAATGAATAAAATAGATTTTTTTTATGTTCCATGATATTCAATGGGGGTATCAACATCACACGCGCGTGGTGCGTTCGCGGCTAATTTTATCGCTCGTTAATTACTACGTGTTCGATGCTTTCCAGAGATTTTCACGCTGTTTTCTTTCCTTTTTTTTTCTCATTCTTCTTCTGTTGGATACGTTGACTGTCGCGGGAATGGATGATTCTTCGTTGAGCAAGAGAATGTAACGCGGCTCGTTTAGAGACTAGTTGGATTATGCTGTCGCGTTCGAGTTTGCAATCGTTGTCGCTCTATTCTCCATTTGGCATGTATGGACTCATTGCGACAGGGGAAAATCGTGTTGTTATTTCTCGATTATATACGTTCGTTCGAAATTTATTCATTGGAAACACAAAAGCGAATACGACGAATTTATGTTAACTGTCGCTATTGATAACCATTATTATACGTTTAATAAAATAACAATGAGCTAAACGAAAGTGGTAAAGCTAATCGTGGCGACTCCCTGCTCCACCGATTACTTTACACATGCCTCTGTTTCATCCGAAAGATCGTGTCATCCCTCTATCTCAGCATCCTCCCCAGATAACAGAAATGGCCCGAGAGAAATCCTGCCGTTAATCCCGATAAAGAAACATCCAACGGCCGGGCGAACGTTCCGGCGTGCCGCGTGAGTGGGTATAACATGTTGAACACTGACGTTGTTGATTGCAGAGTTCTGGGGATCGTAGGTGTGGAGACAAATTCGAAACTCTACGTCGTCGGAGGTATGAAACTCGTTCGAATACAACTGCCACTCTCGACGCCAGAAGAGCAGATAGACGTGAAGGAGGAACAGTTTCACGTCGTAGAAGAGCACGATTACGCGAGAAGTTCCAAGAAGAAGGCGGTTCAGTCCCTGGACTGCTCGAGGAGCTCGCGAGCGAGGAAGAAGAGGTCGAAGATGAAGAGGGAGCAGGAGAAGTTCGCGTGCTCTGTGTGCAACGTGAATTTCGAGAGGCACGGGGACTACAAACGGCACATGGTGAAGCACAGCGATCAACGGCCCTACAAGTGCGAGGTTTGCGAAAAGGCGTTCAAGCGTCCCGCGGAGATGTCCTGCCACATGGACCTCCACCGTGGCATCGAGTACTTGTGCGAGCTGTGCAACTTCACCACGATCAACAAGGTTTCCCTGAGCACTCACAAGAGGCGGATGCACAAGCGCGACTTTCGCTACCACTGCGACAAGTGCAATAGAAGCTTCATGTCTAATTACGATCTGCAGGATCACAAGGCCAGTCACCTGGGGACGAAGACGTTCATCTGCGAGCACTGTGGCAACGCTTACTCGCAGAGGACGTATCTGGTCGCTCATAAGCGTTTCGTGCATAGGATACAACAGGGTGCGCCGAAGAAGTTCCATTGCAACCTTTGCAGCAAAAGCTTCGCCACGGATCACAATCTTCGCAAGCACATTTCCTTGCACTCGCAGACGTTCCTCTGTGCCCATTGCAGTAAGGAATTCGCCACGAAGCACGACCTGAAGCTGCACACTCGAAAGCACACAGGGGAGAGGCCATATCAGTGCAAGGTCTGCTCGAAAGCGTTCGCTAGATCGGTCACCCTCAGGGTGCACAGTCTCACCCACACGGGGGAGAGGCCATACGTGTGTGATATCTGCGACCAGAGTTTCACCCAACGAAGCAGCATGATGGCTCATCGCCGTAAACATCCAGGGGATCATCCACGACCCCCTCCTCTGCTCCTCAGCAAGCTGGACAACAACGAGCACAGTAGCTGAGACATCGTTTGAGCGTCAGGGACGTCCTGAGTGCGTTATGAGACTATTGTGACGTTGAACGAACTGGGCACGGATCGACCGGAAGTGCGAGCAAAAATCGCTGTAAGTGGAGCAAGAGTAGCCAGAGGAACGTTGAGAATTTATGAGAGTTCTGCTTTTCTGTGAAGTTTCACTTTGACATTTGAAAGGTCGATGATGTGGTCAACGAAGAATATTACATTATACTTTGGACAATTACGCTCCCGCGTCCGTTCTGTCGTTCGTTACGTCGTGCGTAGATCGTATTTGTAAAGTCTACCCACTGTCGTTTACATACTTTTATATTACGAATGATTGCATCTGGTCCGTTTCATGTCGAGTTGATTTCATTTGTCAAACTGTTATTTTTGTATTGGAATAAAGGCTGCCTCCGCGTGTTTTAACATGGTGTCTTGGACGGAAGAGTTGCGTCATTTACAGGTATCTGTCTGTTGAACCGTTTACAATGTTACTTTGTATGTACTTCTTAGTCCTTCCGTAGAGTTAAGTGGGACATGTCTGGGAGATGCGGAACGAAATTTTGTTCAGTGTATTTATAATCTGCAGCGTCGTGAGATTCGTTGCGAAGTAAAGATTCGTTAAGTTTATCAACTATACGCGTATAGTTACCCTTACATTTTTTACGCGAGACTGAAAGATGACCGTGACTCAATGTACTTGAAACAGTTGCTGTGAAACGCAGCAGTGCAAGATACGAAACATGGAGGCAGAAGAAATAAGAAGCGAGCAGGTCCTTAATTACTATTCGAATTTCACGACGACTCGTAAGCCGTGTAAATCGGTTTTCTTAGAAGCTATGACTGTTCGCCCACGTGCGTAGCATTAATTGCAAATTTATATCAACTTCGAGATCAAACCACTTCGATGCAATGTTTCAACGTACCCGTCATCGCTTGTACTGGATACTTTGTTCCTTCGATTAAATCCATTACAGATATTGTTCAATTCTCGCTGTGCAATTCGTGCTGTCTTTCCACCCGCTCCTTCCCCTCCACGCCGCGCTGCGATTAATCGTCAAACATCCACAGGATTAAGCTATGGCAGAGAAGCGTTTCTGCCATTATTTCGATTTTCAATTGTTGCTTGCTTACTTGCACTTACCGATATATTCTAGCGACTGACTAAGCGAATGGGTGTTTCAGGATGTCGACGATCGCGGAAATGTCTACTACGCGATCCCCAGCGCGACCACTCTTTGTAGCCTGCCATGGGGTTCCGTTTCTGGATCACGAGGGAAAAAACCAACCGGCGATCCAAGTCAAATCTCCGCCGATTTCTGACGACGAGGAGAACAACCATACCGCGCCCAACGACCTTGAAAATAACTACGACGATTTTGGCGACGAAAGCTCGCCGGACGAGGATGATGATACATTGAGCGACAATAACGATGACATGTACATGAACGGTGGTAATTATCGTTTGTTATCGAGCAAGATTAATGACACTCCCTCCTCGAACATTGTCGATGACGATACGCCGTCGAGGGTGGGCGACAATGGTTTCCAGGAAGGGACAGATACATCTGTGAGCGTGGTGAAAACTGTGCTGGTGCCAGTTCGAGACCCAGTAACCAGGGAACTTAAGAATGTGTTGGTGCCAGTTGAAGTTAAGGATGCAACGGGGATGAATATAATTAAAAGCGTCCTAGTACCGGTCGAGGACGAGGATGGGCTGATGTCGTACCAGATTAAGAAGTTCGTGGTGCCCATCAAGACTCAGCCGATTGTGCCGCAGAAGAAGATTAAACCATTGCCCAGCAAGAACGCCGCTAAATCAGGAATTAAGAAGAAGGGTGAAAAGAAGGAAGCGAAGAAGGAAGTGGAGAAGGAGAAGGAGGCCGGGAAAGATGTGACAGAAGATAAGAAAGAAGAATGCAAAGGGGATAGTGAGCCAAAGGAAGCAGCTGAAGCAGATACGCCAAAGGAGGAAGTGGATCGAATATTGGATAATGTGAAGAACATTTGCCCGTATTGCCAGAAGGACTTCGAGGACGAGAAGCAAGTGGACAGACACGTAAAGAGGATTCACAAGAAACCGTTCCGCTGTAGAGTATGCTACAATTCCTTCGTCGCGAAGGAGTCCCTGAAAAACCACATGAAGGGCCACGATAAGGACGCGTTGCTGGAGTGCCCCTTCTGCCACCAGAAGTACAAATGCATGGCTGGGCTGAGATACCATCAGATTCGCGCGCACAGCACCATAGAGCCAAAATACGTGTGTGACCAGTGTGGTAAGCGCTTTAAATTGAAGCATGACCTGAGCTCTCACATCGAGAGGTCCCATCTGACCGACACCTACATCTGCAGGTTCTGCGGCAAGTCCGTGAGGAACATAAAGCAGCACGAATGGTATCACGAGAAGTCCACCAAGAAATACGAGTACTCCTTCAGCTGTCACCTTTGCCCCACAAAGTTCAGGCGACGAACTGGCCTGGACAACCATCTGCTGATGCACAAGAACAGCATCAAGTGCGGCCAGTGCAGCAAAGGCTTTATGTGCAACTCCGAGCTGGAGGACCACAAGATCAGTCACACAGACCAGGTGACGTACATCTGCAAGTACTGCCGGAACGCTTATTCGGAGAAATCATGCCTGGTGGCGCACAAACTGCTCGCGCACGGTATACAGCAACGTGTGCCTAAGGAGTTCCAGTGCAACGTCTGCAGCAAGAGCTTCGCCACCGAGCTAGGCCTGCGCAAGCACGTCACCTTGCACTCGAAGATGTTCTCCTGCACTCACTGCGACAAGGAGTTCGCCAGCAGCCACAATCTGAAGCTCCACATTCGGAAGCACACCGGCGAACGACCCTACGAGTGCAAGTTCTGCAAGAAGTCCTTCGCCAGATCCAACGCGCTCAGGGTACACAGGCTGATACACACGGGGGAGAGGCCGTACGTGTGTGATCTTTGCGGGCAGAGTTTCACTCAAAGAAGCAGCATGATGGCTCATCGACGCAAACATCCAGGGAGTCACCCACCCCCACCTCCACTGCGGCTCAGCAAACTCGGATGCAACGAGAATGAGTTTTAACGTTCTCAGCGCGATGAGAGCCCTGTACCGTGATTGGTTCATGTGAAATTGAATGGACACTGGAGGATAGGGTCGGGGAATACACAGTGAGACAGAGTTACAGAAAGACGGTGGACATTTATTAGAATTCTGCTTCGATGTTAGTTGCCGCTATTTCACTGTGCCACTTGAGATATCGATGATCCCCTGGCATTGAAGACTCTTATGCTTCGTAGTGGTGCGTTATGGATCTGAGCTTGTTCTTTCATTAGTTCAAATGTTAGTGGTATGGGTAATGTTTAATACTTTTCGTGTAAATAACTTCACATCACAAAGAACGGTTGTTGCTGGTTCCTTTCATCGCGAGTTCATCTCGCTAGTAAAAAAGTCATGTTTTTGTAACTGCTCAGGCTATTTGCGCTTTTATAAGTCGACACTTTAAAGCGGAAGAGATTTTCATTGGGCATTTTCAGACATCTGTTTTTTCACAAGATTTATTCATCTCGATGAAACGGCATAAAGCCATATTTCAATATCATTTGTTCATCATTGTATACATACACGCAAAGTTACATGTTTTTCATAGGATTCGAATACGAACCGATATACTTAAGTAAACGTCCACTATAAGGTGCTAATAAATACCGAGAAATGCAAAGTAAGAGAGCTAATTAAATACGAAGCAAATGGATTACGAATTATTATTATAATTCTTGCAAATTCCACGTCGATTATAGGACATATAAGCGATTTCCCTTTACACACTCCATTAAACGATTTCTAACATCCGTTGCCGTAGACCCTGCAACATTGACGTATGTACCATTAATTGCGAAGTTATATCAACGTCGGAATCAAATCACTTCAATGCTCTGATCAACAAATCTTCACCGAGCAATTTGTAACATCCACCCAGTGATTCCTCTCCACACTTACGGCGTATAATCGACTGTCAAAACCTGCAAAAGTACACGAGAATGAACAACGTGCCGAATGGCAGAAGATGTTCTGCAAAGCAAAGAAGATTATCGAATAAAAATTACTGTACAACTACAAACATACATATACGCGAAATTCTCAGTAAACGTTAAGAGTAGGTATTCTCTCTTTCACTGCAGCGTTTGTAGGATCGTTTAAAATGTATGAGATCTGTTGCAGTGGTTATAGATCGTCTGCGGAATCATCGTGGAATATTCTGTTGAATACTAGAAGGATATATTTGTGAATACTGGAGTGTTTTTGAAAGCATTTCGAGAAAGTTTTTTTTGTTTTCGTATTTTTCAATGTTTTTTTTTTAAGTTTTTTTATCGTAAATTACGGAAGATGCTCGTTACCAACTATTTGATTGTATCATTCAGTAGCGTTCCAATTTGTGGCATACACACGCTGACAAGAATGATTTCAGTGGAATGTATTGCGGAATGAGAACACAAGACATGGTATGCAATTGTGTAAAGAATATGTTTTAGCACGTTTTAGTTTGGATGTGTCATATATTGTACGTGATACACGTACATATATCTGATTTACAAAAGAGTAATGAAAGTATCATTATATAGAAAAATGAATATCGCGTTCTGTTTTCGTTTTATAAAACATATTCGAGGCACCGACGTTTTTACTCATTCAGCAGCTTGCTAGATTCAAACTGTGCTTTCGTAATAAAATGCACTGAGAATTATTCATCAAACTTTACTTTAAAACATTCTCATATTTCCTATAATGTAGCCATTTTTTAGTAAACATTTTATAACTCGCCTTGTTATCATTTTTTATGTACCTTTTTAATGATTAAATGTAATCCATGTGTATAGTTAGTAAGAACTGAATTATAGTGCGGCGAACGAGAGTGATGAATATGGAAACGTAATTAAAAGATACAAATAAAACGCTTCGAATATTTTGTACGGCGGAAATATTCTTTTAACACTTCGAAATGTTCGAAAGACTTGTTTAAACAATTTGAAGTAGGTGTTAAAATGTCTGTACTGTTAATCCTTGTCGTGTTTCAACACAGGCCAAGAAAGTGTGGTATAATAATTCACGTGGATGTACTTGCATTTGAACCTCACAGTTTTTACAATAAAGTGTGTATTGAACAACGCAAAAGTAAGTTACATTTTCAATATATATGAAGAGCTACGTACACGGTGATCTCGACGCCAGACATATTATCTTCCATACTTCATCATACATTTATGATGAACACAATTGAGTAGCATCTGCAAGATAATTGGCAAAAAACAAGTTTCTCCTGTCTCAACTTGAAAAACTTATATTCCAACTTAATGCTTCATTCTTCGCAAATAAAATTAAAAAAAATAACGTACGAGCGTTTACAGAATACACACTGACGATAATTATCCTTGTTTCAGAAGAGAGCCTGTCGCGGCACAGCAAAAGCCTCCAAGCGACAACGCATCTTTCCGATTAGTGGTGGTGGGCACGTGGAAGCAACGAGACGCCCGGCCGTTAATAACAAGAATAAGGCAAATTCCACAAACGATCATCGAAGATTTAGATCCTCTGGAAGAATTTGTGACATTTATACACACTACTGGGAATTCCCAAGAAAACGTGCCCGAAACGGTCAAGGATGTACCAGGCTCGTCCACGTCCCGGAACGACGAAACCGAGGTCGATCACGTTCTGGAGAAGATTCGGAACACCTGTCCCTTCTGCGACAAGCGTTTCGACAGCGTGAAGAAAGTGGAGACCCACGTGGCCTGCGTCCACCGACGGCCGTACCAGTGCGACAAGTGCAAGAAGTCCTGGCGCACGGCCGAGGCTTTAGAAGAGCACAAGGTGATCCATCGACCCGACTACTTCTTCGAGTGCGACGTATGCCACGTGAAGTACAAGAGCGAATGCAGCCTGAAGAGGCACAAGCTGCGCATGCACAGCGGCCAGGAGTCCAAGTACGTCTGCGAGCACTGCGGCCGCTGCTACAAGCTGAAGATGGACCTGTCCGAGCACGTGAAGAAGATCCACATGACTGCGCCGCAGATCTGCCGGTTCTGCGGCAAGGCGGTGAAGGACGTGAAGGCCCACGAGTGGAAGCATCAGAACCATAAGCGATACCGCGAGGCCAAGTACAACCTTAGCTGCCACTTGTGCCAGAAAAAGTTCTGCCACAGAAGCAGGCTGGACTGTCATTTGAGGCGCCACGAAGAGGGCTTCAGGTGCGAAATGTGCGACAAGGATTTTCTAAGCACAAAAGAGCTAGTGAGGCACAAACAGTACAAGCATGGCCAGACCAAGATCTACACCTGCATCGTCTGCAAAAAGCCCTTCGTCTGCAGCAGCAATTTCTATCAGCACGTGCTGACCCACGCCGGCATACGGCCGTACAAGTGCGACGTCTGCGAGGAGGACTTCACGCAACGCTCCAGCCTCCTCAGGCACAGGAGGCAGCATCCCGGGCCACTGTCGCCGTTGCCATCGACCAACCCTCGGATCACTGAACTCGCTAAGAGCTACCTGCAGAAGTTGCAGAACGACCAGATCGACAAGAGCTGTGTGCTGAACGCTAAGTTTTGATCGAACTGGGACTTCGGTGGCCGTTTGTGAAACGTGGTGATTAGGTGGTGTAAAATGGTTACGGCAGAGTCGTGAGACGATTAATGTGGTTGGCAGGGGAGAAAGTGTTTTGTGAGGCAATCGAAGAAACTGCACAGTGGTTGGATTCATAGAGATTCGATGTTTAATCTTGATTTGGTTTTTCAGAATTCTGCAGACACCTTGTAGATGGGATTTAGAAAATCTTTGGGGGATTTTGGACGGTGTTTGGGGAAAACTGAGCGACGAGATGTTAAATTGTTGACCACTATCGTAATGTTAATTGTAGGGATTGTAGGACGCGAAATATTTCTAATGCTGTTTAAAACGAAGTACAAGGAAGTGGCAATTTGCAATTTACGTGACTGAAGCTTTAATAATAACGTTGATGACTGCACACTACAGCATTACTTTAAACAAATTGTACCGACACAGTTGAATTCTGAGGTAGTATCAGGTCATGCGGGTACATGAGCATTTCTCTGTATAATGCTTTATCATTTTTCAATGTATAAACATATGCTACACAATGTCATTATATTAAATACAACTTAAATTTCATTTTAAATGATTCGCACAATATTAATAGTATCGTGGTGTACATAGTACATACATATATGACTCCAGTGATGAACGCCATTTTTACCTGTAAGATCAATTAAATAGAGTTAAGAGAATACTGTTTCCTCTTGTATATTTATATTATACGCTTGCCACATCCAAAATAAGAGACACTTTATGCTATAATTTACAAGAGGGTAACAATGATTTAATTATCATATTTTTGTTTCGGCAGTTGATATTTTATTGCCATCGTTGTTGTGATAGTATCCATAACACTTTTGTAAACCACATATGTTACTCATGTAATTAAAAATCATCTGAAGTGCATGTTGTTTGAATACCGTGAGCGTATAAAGCAATGCAATGAAGTTTTCATTAATTTAAATATTAGTTAAGCCATGAATAATATTAAAAGAAGTATATACTTGCGTTCAGCATGTCAGTTTGGTTACCGATACATGTTTCATTTAATTGTCAAAAATTATAACAATATATTCTCTATATTTGTACGATTTTATATGCGTTTTGATTTGACGAAAGCAAACCCACCTGAAATAATATAAAAACAAATTTGCAAATACACATATCAAGCATATCCCTGATAGATAAATGTGACATGTGATTTTAACTGGTAGAGGTGTTCAATTACCTTTTCTTTTTAAGCTGCCACTGATAGAAGAAAATCTGCCGAACTTATCAAGGAAATGAGAAATACTACACTAACGCATTTTCAAAACATGTATACAGAACAATGACTATTGTATAAAATCATTTCCAATCGTATTATAAATACACCAATTATACAGTATACCTCTGAATAAGACTATAACCATTAATCATTCTTTTTTTTTTCTAAATCAGAATAATTACACGTGTATTTTCTGGAGAATAATTATGCGCACGTTAATACTGATGTTAAATAAAAATGAGTTTCTTGAAAGGTTCGCCAGTTTTGAACCGTACGCACGCCAGTGCATGCTTCATGCCCGGTTAGCAAAGCGAAACACTATATTACAACACGTGATTCCTGTAGTGCAACCGACTGACTAGCTTTGTGATTTTTTAGGTACAATGCGCTAGACCCACTCGCTCCAACTTTTCTCCTAGTAAAGGTAGAAGATAATTACTTTCGGATACCAACGTCGTTGAGCATGTTCATGATGAAGGAACCGCCGCCCGGCGAAGAGGGTAACGCCCAGAAATCGAAGGACGCCGCCGTGTCGAAGACCAGCGAGGGCCAATCGGACGAGAAGACATCGGACGACAAGACATCGGACGAGAAGACGTCGGACGTCTATGACCTCGACGACTTGGACGACACGCCGTTGGACTTTCGAAAAAAGCAGATCGAGGGAAAGAGCAAGTTCAGCAAGCAGACGCTGAAGAAGAAGGTGCACACCTGCGAGATCTGCTACGCCTCGTTCGATCGGAAGAGCAAGCACACGAGGCACATGTCGAAGCACAGCAACTCCCGGCCCCACAAGTGCGCGGTGTGCACGAAAGGCTTCAAGACCAGCGCCCACTTGGCCAGGCACATGGAAATACACGACGAGCCCGTCAACCTGCACGCGTGCAGCCTCTGCGACTACAAGGCGCGAACGAAGCCCTACCTGAAGATCCACTACATACGGAAGCACACAGAGGACTACAGCTACAAGTGCGAGCAGTGCGGCAAGATGTTCAAGGTGCAGTCCGATTACACCACCCACGTCAAGGACCACGACACGGAGTCCTGCGTCTGCGACATCTGCGGCTCCTCCTACCCCAGCAAGAGCTCCCTCTACTTCCACAAATACTACAAGCACAAGACGAAGGTGAAGAAGTACCAGTGCACCACCTGCAAGAAGAAGTTTAAGTCGCAGAAGAACCTGGACAGCCACATGGAGCTGCATAAGCTCAAGTACGTGTGCGAGCAGTGCGGCATGGAGTCGAAGACCAAGTACGGCTTGACCAAGCACCTCAGGACGCATTCCGGGGAGAAGTCCTACTTGTGCGCGATTTGTGGGAAAACCTTTGGCTGCCTCAGCTCGCAGAAGATCCATCTGCTGACGCACGTCGGCGAACGACCCTACGTGTGCGACATTTGCGGGCAGAGCTTCACGCAGAGGTCGCCCATGATGCTGCATAGAAGGAAGCACCCTGGCATGCACCCACCGCCACCGCCGATTAAGATAACGAATCTGCTTCATGGTGTGCAGGACAAAATCATCGTGAACAAGAGCCCCAAGTAAAGAAACCGATCGGTAGTTTGGTGGATCATGGGGGGGTCCTTTCTGTACAGTTTTTTAATATAGCACCCGTGAAACGAGGTGTCTTTGGGACCTGCGAAGAGGCGGTATCTAGAATTTCTTTACTTCGAAGAACGTTCGTGGGAATTAAGTGTAATGTTGAGTTCGGATTTAGAGCGAATTAGAGGGGGATTTCTGTTGTTCTATGTTGGAGGTGTTTGATCGGTATCGTGGCCTCGATCGTGCAACATGTTCGGCAAAATTGCGTGATTCGCGAGTTGTCTTTGAAAAAGCAATTGGATTAAGTATGATCGATATATTTTCCATTTGATATAACAGTTGAATTAAATGGGGAAATTGTTTATCTTCGTGACGATTAACTTGTGAGAATGAATTTATTCTTACGTGGATTTGAGTTACAAAAAAGTTCATTGATCATATGTTAATGAAAGATTTTTTTTATAACGAACAGTTTAGACTTGTTCAGTGATGCTCGACCCGCTAAAAGATTCATATTTAGTTTAGAACCTGTTTCTGTTTCTGCCGCTTTCCTGTTTAAACTACGGAAGTCCGTTTCCAAATACCAAATAACGATCAAAATATTTCTAACTGATTTCATTGAGAGATATAAAGTTATGAGCAAAATATTCGAAGGTCAATAATTACTCTGTAAAATGATCGATGTGTCACTCAAAAATCAAACGAAACGAACTCTTCTAGAAAGCATTTGCATGAATCTTAATCATTTGAACATTTGCATGGTAAAACTTCCTCCTTTCTGGACAACACAAATTCTGTACAGTATATTAAACTTTATTGTTATAAAATACAATGAATGTGTTATAAACACCTATCCGTCTTTCGGGCATCATCATTTCATTTTAACGTAAGGTGACACAGTTTCTCACTAATAATGATAAAAATATCAATATTAATTAATTTTCAAGTCTTCCATGTGATTTTAATAAACCTGAAGTTATGTTCGTTGCCTTTGATTCGTTCAAATGGCTAACGAGGTGTAGAGCATATCGTTAATCTGTTATACAGAATAACATTTTCGTGTTTGTTGTAAAAATCCTTGCTGGTACGAAGGGTGTGATCGACGAAACTTACCGCAGTGCGTTCGAGGATAGAAGTAATGGCGATGAGAACCGATAGAGGTAGAAATTGTAAAGTTAACAGCGAAATGGTGATAGTTCAATATTATGTTAAAATTTGAAGGCGAAAAATCGGTACTTCGTGAGTCCAATTTACGAAGGTGCAGCTTTTATATATATAAATATAAGGGAACTATAGAAGTGTAATATAAATATTCGTATTCTTATGATAAAAGTTTACATTGCCTGTAAATTTGAAGAAAAAAATATATGTATACATATACAATATTATATAAAATATTTTAGTTCTTACGGACTGTATTATTAAGATTGTATAAAAGAAATAACTTTCCAATCAAGAATAGCCTCTCTAATTAATATTTAACGTAGAATTAATCCACTTGTGTTTCTAGGTTGGCAACTAAATATCAGTCATCATTCGGCAGGGTGCAATTATTAAAGAAATAATTTTATATGCTCTATATTACCATGTAAACAAAGTATATGAAATTGGTTACTAATACGTTAATTAAAAATAAACTGGTGCAGCTGTATTTTTTGTATACTTATACTTATGAATGGTTTTATCTCTTCAGTTGTAAAACTAAACTTCCAGTATTGTACACGAATACGCTAAGCCCACTGTGCATCATCGCCAATTCCACCGAACAGAGATGCCAGTCTCCAATGGAAAACAATACTTATTCACTATTGTCCATCGTGTGCAACCATACAATTGCGCCATTTGCACCAAGCAAATAAACACGCAGTAAGATTGCATCGTTCATAAGATTGACGAGTCTTTTCTTTTATTTTTAGGCCAGCGATAAGTGTCCGCCCCGCGCGAAACTCTAGCGCGACAAGAGACACGAGCAAATATCATCTGCTTGCCAGTCACAATGCTCACGTTATCAAGCAAGAGAGAGAAGACGACGCAACGTGCAATATCAACATTAAAACGGAAATACCTGACCAGTCACCCGAAGACATACGAAACGAGGTGTTCGAGGAGCAATTTCAAAACTTTCCTGCAGGATCGCGCAAAGGGGTTCCGCATGAATGTTATCAAGGTGTCCCACATGCATCACTTGACGAAGCAAAATTGCCCAAAAACCTGCCCATGCACTTCTTGGAGCATGTAGGGGACTCGTCCCTTCTGACGATCGCAAGAAAGGAGAAGATACAGTACCTAAGGAAGTTCGTGTGCGAGGTCTGCCATAAAGCATTCGGCAACAATTACAACTTGCGGAAGCACTTGAAGACTCACGGCATGGAGCCCACGTACCAGTGTTCCGTGTGCCACGAGCAGCTGGAAAATAAGAAGTCCCTGGAGGTGCACATGGACATCCACAAGGGGGCCAAGAATATATTCCAGTGTACCGAATGCGGCTTCCTGGCGAGGCGAATGTACTACGTGAAGAGACACCAAATTAGGAAGCACACGAAGCTCTTTGCGTTCCACTGTCATCTTTGCCCGAAGATGTTCAACCTGAACGCGGACTTCAGGCGTCATATGAGGCGGCACGTGATCGCGCCTCGCTATTGCGAGTATTGCGGGCAAACGTTCAAGAACGAATACTACTTCCGGGTACATAGATTGCAGCGCAAACCGATCAAGTTTTGTTGCAACGGGTCATTGTACGATAGCGTTAAAGCTGTTAAGAAGGAACAGGTGAAGGAGGAGGGACTGGAAGTGAAGAAAACAGGCAAACAGTACAATTGCCCCCAGTGCAAGTGGAGCTTCCAGAACTGGAAATCTCTTCGTAAGCACCTGAAACGCCACACGCTTAGATACAATTGTGATAAATGCACCGCGGTGTATAAGTACGAAGCCTCTTTCCTCAAACATAAGGCGACACACCAAAATTGAGGCAAAAAGTTCCATTTCCAGTGTAGTCTCTTCCTTTCATCTTCGATGCCATATGTAACTCAACGACATCATCGTTATCGTGATTGATATTAACATGTGTCAGCAGGCTGTTTGTTCCGTACTATATAAAGGATGTCTCACAGGACATAACATAGCATGTACTACATCAGAAACTACTGTGAAGAACAACAAAATTTATTTTGTTTAGTATTCTGTTGAGAAAATCCACGTCGAGTGTTATCAATCCCTTTCCTTGCAGATCATCTGACAATGCTACCAAATATATAGTAAGATGTTGCTCATGTTTCTAACATCACAGATATAAATAGTTTCAGGAAAAATTAATTTACGTTTCCTGCGAGGCATCTGCTATATAACTCGGAATTAAACGGCATACTGAACGAAGAATTAATCGTTCCCCCGTATTGTATTTTTGTTTATTTATTCCGTGATAGTCCTATTTATTTAATCGTAAATTTATTGTTGAATCATGTATAAAGATATTTATTATTAACGCGAAAGGCTTCGAAGGAAAACGTGCAATGTTTATTTTGTAAATTTATTTTTTATTGATTTAGGTATACGTGTCACGTTTGTAATTACAAGTTTGTTGTAACAGCGTAATAAATATACTACAAGCAGCAAAATGGCCATTTCTGATATTGCAACAAGTGTGAGGTATATATTACGGTGCATTTTACAGTCTTTTGGGCTGCCAGTGTTCTCTTGCAAAATTTCACAAGCTTTCGATGAAAATCGATATTGGATTTATACACGCAGTGTAAGTATTATAATTTAATGTCGAAATATATTATATCAGAATCAGAATATATATTGCTTCTAAGATTTCCAGGTCGCCGATTTCGAAGACATCATTTTCGTATCGTGTCTTTGCAAATGCTTTGGTAATACAGTCACGTATGTATCGAAAATAACATTTGATTATTTAGTGAACTATGCTTCTTATACTTTCATTGATACTTTCTTTCTCACTAACCAGGAGTAAAGATACATTTTCCATACCAACAGTGCCGAGAAAATTGGTTGCATTATTACTTAAGATGTAGAATAATATGCGAATACATAATGGTATTTGCTACAGCCTTTCATCTTTGATTACTGTACCTAAACATTTATTAACATTATGTACTCATATCTCATTCACTTGGACACACAGAGAATAAACAATTCCTCATTCAGAACTCGTGTCTGCGGAATTCTTATTTACTTTGAATGGAATGCGATATAAAGAAGAAGATAGAAAGCCTGTGCTGTAGTTTTAAGATATCATTCCGACTGTTTAGGTCGCTAAAGAAGAAGACGAAGAAGATGGTGAAGAAAACGGTTCTCGGCGAGAGAACGCCACCGAAGACGCGGACTTCGTTATCGAAAAAGTCGCAGAGTACATCAGTGAAGAAGGAGAAGTCGGATTCGGAGAACACGCGTGAAGAAATCAGTGAAAATCGTGATGAAACAGTGAAGCTGGAGAAAGTATTCTGTGATATCTGTAAAGTTACCATTCTAGAGAAGAATTATACGAAGCATATGCTGAAGCACAGCAATGCCAATGGCTTCCAGTGCGACGTGTGCTCGAGGAAGTACAAGCACAAGAGAACAATGACGAAGCATAAGTTGTATGCGCACGGGGATGCACCGACGTACAATTGCCAGCATTGTGATTTCACAACGATTCACTCCTCTTACCTGCAGGTGAGTCCAAATGAAAGAAATTCTGCTTCTGTTTGTCTTGTTCGTGCGATTCTCTTGAACTATATAAATTAGGTGCGAGGTAGTGTTTGTTGTGTTACATTGCATAGTGCTGTCTATGTTTACAATAGAGGAGCGTGCCTTAAACTCTACAACTACCTAAAACTAATTATTCGTAATACCAATTCATATAGTTCAAATCGTTTAAATATTACATATAGTTCATAGGAAATAAACTTCACGCGATGCATAAAGAAATTCCATGAAATTCTAATCAGAAAATATACCTTTCCTAAAACGTGGACTTCCATGTTTAAAACTCTCGTGGACTACACGATTCAGTGTGCTCAGTACGAACTTGGTACTGGCGTGAATCTAATTTAATGCATGTTCCTTCACGGCGGAAGTACCGAATACTGTTACTCCGAATATACAATGAAAGAGAATTCTAACGAAGCGCCACCTTCGGTTTCTTTTCCTACAATTAATAGCCGTCTGCCGACCCTGTATCTTCAGTCTCACAATTTCCATTGCAGGTGCACATTATGCGCAAGCACACCGTCAATTATCCCTTTCCCTGCAACAAGTGCGACCGAATGTTTCGGGTGAAAGCTGATTACATGAAACACATAGTCACCCACGACGGGGAGCCATGCATCTGCGACGTGTGCGGCACCAAAGTGGCCAACAAGATCTCCCTCTACTTCCACAAGAATTACAATCACACGGTGAAGGACGCCAGGTTCCAGTGCCCCCTCTGCAAGAAGAAGCTGCAGACCCAGAAGAACCTCGACAGCCACGTGCAGCAGCACCAGCGGAAGTATGTATGCGAAGAGTGCGGGATGGAATTGACGCGCAAGACCGCCCTTCGGAAGCACATTAGGACACACTCTGGCGAGAAATCCTATTCCTGCCATATCTGCCGCAAAGCTTTCGCCAGCGCCACCAGCCGGAAGGTCCACCTTCTGACGCACTCAGGCGTCAGGCCATACGTATGCACGATATGTGGGCAGAACTTCACGCAACGCCCAGCTCTCTGCGTCCACTGGAAGAAGAAGCATCCTGATGCCACGGAGGCACCACCTTCCGTGTCCATCACGAACATCATCAACTCTATAACACAGTCTGCTGTCAAAGCAAACGACGTATAATAAATCCGAGACTAGACTCTTTCCCTCGGGGGTAGAAAAGTACATATTGTGATCATAGGAAGTAAGTTACTGTATGCAGAGCAGCGCAGTAAGGGAAGTGGTCTTTCCTTTGGCGATGAAGGAAGCACTCGAGCTCTAAGTGAATCTGGATTCACTGGAAGATGCGAAGATTCGTTGAAGAGACTGTTTTTCTTTTTTGTCAATTGTTCACGTGTTTATTTCATGCTTTGTCGACGACAATCCCTTGTATCTGAATCGTGTAATAGGCTTTTGGATGTAACTGGGGTGGATATAGTCTGGGGATGGATATACCTTTACTTTGTTAGCTCTTGGGGTTTCGGTTTACGGCCTCCACTTGTGCTGTTCAGTTTCTCGTGGATTTTGTAAGTAATGGATGTTAATATAGTGTGAATTTAATTATATTCATTGGTATAATTAAACTGTGTATATCCACTGGTTTTGAAGAAACAGTAGACGAGATCCCTTCGTGAAGAAATAAATGCAGGAATAGCATTTCTTCCGCATTGCTTGTTCCGACTATTTTAAATTTGTGATTGATATATTTATGATAGGATATGAAATTTTACGATTATGTTAGATGAACAATTTGATATATGAACGATTTTTTTTGTAGCACGTATTCTTATCGACTTATGAAGATCAGTGCTGGTTGTTAAATCGCCATAGAAATACCGATAGATTATAAAACATTGTCAGTTTACTATGTGTAAATAGCAATTCGCGAACAATTGATTTACTGCCATCTGTATATTTCCACTTGTGTTGACATAAATTACTACAACTTCGTATTGCACGTTTTTGTGAACTGTTTTTTGGAAGGAGGATTGAAATGCTTCGATGTACTTTGCAGTATGCGTACCCTTACACACCCAAAAGTGACACATAAGTCTCTTTTACTGACTCGTTTCATTCGTGTTTTAGGAAATCAGCGCAACATTTAAGTGAGGAGAACAAACACGACACCGCTGCCCAAGTTAAAGGCGAACTAAAGATTCCACGCAAAAAGCCAGACATGTTTCGAAAAAGAATCGCATTCCGGGCGTCGAAAGCTCGGAAACGTAGAAACATTAAACGCATACCTACCTCCTCTTGCAGCATCGAAACCAAAAGCCTCGGGCCCAA
This sequence comes from Andrena cerasifolii, assembly GCF_050908995.1. NCBI lineage: Eukaryota > Metazoa > Arthropoda > Insecta > Hymenoptera > Andrenidae > Andrena > Andrena cerasifolii. The sequence continues at coordinate 7,057,276 of NC_135124.1, read as the reverse complement.
TCGCGCGAATCTCCAAGAAGAAGAGAGATTATCAAAGAATCTAATGAACAATGCTGATGCCAGCAAGAAGCACTGTCCCGGTAAATTAGAAAATGATAAAGATTCCACGCAGCAGGAGGACCTGTACAAGAAACTCCACGACGGCACTTATACCTGCGACATCTGCCAAACAGTGTTCGAGCAGAAGAGCAAGATACTGCGCCACATCACCAGCAAGCACAGCTTCCATCGACCCTTCAAGTGCGCGACTTGCGACAAGACCTTCAAGTACAAGTGCGATCTGAGGACCCACAGGCTCGTTCACCAAGATGTCGACTTGAGTTTGCTGCACTGCTGCGACAAATGCGACTACCGCACCAAAACGAAGAACAATCTCAAGTCCCATTACATCAGGCGGCACACGAACGATTACAAGTTCGCCTGCGAGCACTGCGGCAAGCGCTTCAAGATGGAGTGGGACCTAAAGTTCCACATTGGTACCCACGGCAGCTCCCAGCACATGTGCGACATTTGTGGGAAGTTCTACACGAGCAACTATTCGCTGTACAAGCACAGGAAGGTGGCCCATCTGAACGAGTACAAGTTCCAGTGCAGCGTCTGCAACAAAAGGCTGCTGACGCAGGAGAACCTCGACAACCACATGCAACAGCACAGCAGAACGTACGAGTGCAAGGAGTGCGGCAAGGTGTTCGCCTCGAAGAGGTACCTGGCCACGCACATCACCACGCACACCGGTGTCAAACCGTACATGTGCCACATCTGCAAGAAGAACTTTCGCACGTCGCATATGAGGAACACTCACTTGCTCACGCACTCCGCGGAAAGGCCGCACATGTGTGACCTATGCGGGCACTCATTTAAAAGAAGGTATTACATGATCGAGCATCGAAGGAAGCACCCTGACGCCCACTTGTCTTCGCCCCCCGTGCCCCTTGGGAGGAACAAGGCTAGCATTGACGCGACAGATGTGGCTAAATACCAAGCAGAGATCCAATAATCCTGAGAGTTTTATTGTTTTTCCTGTGTTCATCGTTACAAACCATGACACACAAGACGGCGTTTCAAGATATCACTTATATTTGCCCAACGAACTATAGGGCACAACACTCTTTCACTTCCAGCCTCCCTCTCCTTCGGGTCCCAGCAGCAAGCGGCGCACCCAGAGAAAAGTTGGTCTCCCTTCTTTTCCCAGTACACCGCCCCGTGATACTTAACTTCGGTGATTTAACGATAACCGGAGTGTTTCCGTCACGGCCACCGCCGCTGGTTCCAATCCTGAGTGATTAGCTTTTAAATAAAATCAAAGTTTGTGATGTTCCTTTGGTGATTTTTGTACTTGTTTGATTTTTTTTATAAATATTTGTAGAAGAGATTTCGTGCCACTGCGTTTCGTTTAAGTTAATATATAAGGTGTTGAACCGATGTGGAGGTTTAATGTATATATGGAGTCGAAATTATTAGCGATACTAATTGTAAGGAATGTTTTTAGTTGCATTAATTGGCAGACTAATCTCCTATGGCCTTCACTAAGGCTATAATTTTGACCATCCCTAGGAACTTGCTTCATGCGGAAAAAATTGTTTTATAAAAAAAAAACACGTTCAATGTTTACTTCGATTATTTGCGATCTTGAAATGAATTAAACTGGAGCTTACATTTAAAAAAAAACACATGTCGCAAAAGTGAGTAGTGCTCTGTAAAAAAGTGTGTATGGTGCAGTTCAAAGATTCAGTATTTTACGACACAAGTAGACTAACTAGCATAAGTATGCGTAAGACTGTGAAACTTGCTGTACATAAATACAATTGTGCGTCTATAGTTTAAGGAAATCAATTTTTAAATATTCAATCGATTTATAAGATGACAGTGTCATATAAAATAATTATTTCCATATTTATTTTTCTCATCCATTTATAACCGATGTCTCATTCGCCGTCAAAATTTATACACTTTATATCGCCTAGTTACATTGTTTGTACGTCCACGATGCGACAACGACTCGTTCTCGGTACACCCACATTTCGAGTACACTTCGTACAGACCTATAGGTACGACAGCAACAATAAAGACACGTAACATGAGAAAGTATAGTGCAGAATAAAGCAAATGACCCCAACCCAACGCGTAAGCTTCTATTCAGACACGATCGCGTAGAAATATGTAACAGTCATCTTAGATCTGCAGTAAGTAACGTCTGTGTACCCATCAGTCCCGATTCAAGCCCCTCGATATTAATCGCCCTCTTTCCACTGTGTTTTAGAGGCCGAGACTGCAGAAAGAGGATCCTGGCTACAGACTCTTCGGGTCGATTTATCATCGGGAGAGATTCTGTGCCGATGAGGCTCTGGCAGCACGTCGACCCCAACGGTAAATTGCATTACTCCTTGCTGCCTGCGGCAGAGGACGCAGCCAAGACCGAAGAAAACGCCGACACGCTTCTGGCATCCATCAAGATCGAAGAGGGCGAGGAGCAACAGGGCATCCAGAAGACGAGCTACGGAGCAACTCCCTCCGTAGGTCCCTTGGCACAAGCTCGTGGAATGGCCGTCGACTTTTACACCTGTGATAAATGTGAGATGAAGTTCCCCAGAGCGAGCATGTTGCATAGACATAAAACGTCTCACGATCTGAACGCCTGGTTTATCAAGAAACGTTTGAACAAGAAACGCGCCGATCGAGCGAGGTCGAAGTCAGGGAAACGGGACAGACAGGTGCTGTCTCGCAAATCTTCAGAGAAACGGAGATACGCCTGCAATTCGTGCGACTTCGGCTGCAGCGAGAGGTCCGCTTTAACTGTCCACGTTAGGAAGGAGCATAAGCTGGCGACGAGCGAGGGCTCGGGCAAGTGTCCTTGCACTGTCTGCAGCTACAAGTGCAACAGCCTGGCGAGTCTGCACAAGCACATGGAGGAGCACAGGGACACGAAGACAACGCAGTTCTCGTGCAACACGTGCAGCTTCGTGTGCAAGAGGAGCAGCACCTTGGTTTCCCACGTGGTTCAGAATCACAGGAAGATCGAGAGCGCGGGGAGCGACTCGAAGAAGAGGTGCAAGGTAGCAAAGTGTAACGACGAATCCTTGGAGGCTGAGGACTCGAAGGGAACGCGTTTGCAGGAGGAGATTAAGGATTCCATCGTTCCATGCGCACCGCCCAATTTGGAGTGCAAGAACGAGCCGTCTATGACTACACGTGCGAGCAAGAAGAACAGCAGGAAGACTACCGAGGAGCAGTGCGACCTCTGCGACTTCAAGTGCTCGAAGAAGAGTGCTCTGTACACCCACAAGCGCCAGCACAAGACCGCGGACGTCGCCGAAGTGTACTCCTGCAACGAGTGTACGTTCAAGACTAATAAAAAGTCGTCCCTGTACTCGCACATAAAGAGGAAGCACAAAGTGTCGAAGCCCTCCGCGGCTGACAGCCAGCCGGAGCTGTTTTACTGCAACCAGTGCGACTACAAGAACAAGAACAAGTACGAGCTGAAGATTCACGTCGCCAGGAAGCACACGGACGACTTCAAGTTCTCCTGCGAGACTTGTGGCAAGAAGTTCAAGGTGAAAGGCGACTTGACGAACCACATACGCTTCAATCACAAGGAGCAGCCTGTTATATGCGACGTCTGCGGGAAAACGTGCCTCAACAGCAACTCGTTGTACGTGCACCAGAAGTTCGCCCACTACAAGGCCAAGTACGAGTGCCAGGTGTGCAAGAGGCGGATGGTGAGCCAGGAGAACCTGAACGAGCACATGATCAGGCAGCACGAGCGGAGGGAGAACGTCGTTTGCGAGGAGTGCGGCAAGACCTTCTCCAGGAACAGCCGGCTAAAAGTCCATATGAGGATCCACACCGGTGACAAGCCCTACACCTGCACCATCTGCAGCAAGTCCTTCGCCCGTAGAACAGCTCTAAAACAGCACTTGCTCATTCACACCGGCATCAGACCCTACGTTTGTGACATCTGCGGCAAGGCGTTCACTCAGAAGCCTGGATTGATCAGCCACAGAAAATCTCATCCCGGATCTCATCCTCCCTTACCGAGGGTCCTTATCGACCACATACTGAACGACGTCATGAACAATTGAAACCGCCGACTGTGCAGGCGCTAAACATAATCGACGATCTTAACGGCTGGCGTTTCGCAATGGCGGTAGAATGTTTTGTGCAATTAACACGGACTCGCTGATCCTTTTCATTGATACTTATTAATTAATGAATAGTTGTAAAAAAAAAGGAACGTAAGTTACTATGTTAGGTATTATGTTTATACGATAGTTTATTCGCCGTATGGTTTTCCTGAGTCGCTAGCAATATTAATACGCGATTGGAGATTGTCCGCGTAAACTTGTCCATGATTACAAATTTCTATAGCAACGACTACTATGTACCAGCACCGATAGAGTATCCAGAGTATCCAATCGATCGATCGAGTCTGTTTAGATTCCTATGGTTTGCGTTAAATTATTTATAAAGATGAAGAAAAGAAGAGATACTTTCCTCCTCGTTTATATCGGCGTTGTTAATGTTTATAGAAATACAAGAATGATTTATCAGTCGAAAATAACTTGCCAATAATTGTTATTCAGATGTTTCATTTGTGACACTTCAAGTGTCGCAAGTTTATGTGTAATATACTGGATATTAATTTTAAATCTACAGGAGTGTACTGTTAAATGATATCACGCAATTCGTTCTTTCATTTTATTACGATGGATTTGCGTGTCGATGAAGAAGGGCAATTCCTCGATGGTATAAATTATAATTGCCTTCATTATTTTCGGGTTGCTTTGTTACTCGCGCATATCCTTATCATACGTTGCACGTGCAAGTCGTCTTCTACGTAGAGACGTCTTACAGGTTCTCACACTGCCTCCATTATGGAGGAATGAAGCGCGTGTGTAATCTGTAAAACCTGTATTTACAGACCGCGATATGTACATGTAAAAGAATGGACAGCACAGAACGATCGCAGTTGTTAATAAAAAAAAAAAGAGAGAACGAAATACAGAAATATACCCCCAGCGTTGGTTTGCGAAATACCTAACTGACTGTTCTGTGATTTTCAGGGCTCTAAACGGAGACGGGCGTTTTTTATACGGCAAGGAATCAATTCCCATGCAACCGTGGCAAGTGGTCGACGTCGAGGGTTGCCTGTACTATGCCTTCGTTCCGACGAATCAGACAGGAAAGCTCTCCGAACGGGGCAAAACGGCGTCAAGATCGACGGACGAGATCCTGAAGAATGATACAGACGACATGGATGAAGAATTCATGATGCCAGTCGAGGAGGGACCGTCGCGTGCCACGTCTGTCGACAGCCTGTGCAAGGTGAAGATAAAACAGGAAGACACAGATGATGTTTCGTCGCTGAAAGAAGATCTCTATAACGACGACAATAACGTGTACGCCTGCGACGAGTGCAACATCTGCTTCCCGGAGATGCAGATGCTCAAACGCCATCGGAACACGGTCCACGAGCAGGCGCAGCGCTACAAGTGCAAAGTCTGCTTCAAGATCTGCCGCAGCCTGGTCGCGTTCAAGATGCACGTGGCGCTGGAGCACAAAACCGAGGAGGAGGACCTTAAGGACGCCGACAGTCTGACCTACGCCTGCAACTTCTGCGACTACGAGAGCACGAACAAGTCCACTTTGCACTCCCACATCAGCAGGAAGCACTCTGCCAAGCGACTCTGCAAAAGGAAAAGCAGCTACAGTTACACCACAGAGCCAGAGGAGTACTCCTGCGACGTGTGCGAGTTCAAGTGCCAGAATCGGCGGAGGTTAAAGGAACACCTGGAGCGCAAGCACGCGTCCGAATACAAGTACGACTGCGAGTACTGTGGCAAGAAGTTCAAGGTGAAGGGGGACATGAGGCTGCACGTCCGCTTCAAGCACAAAGAGGGGCCCATAGTCTGCGACGTCTGCGGGAAGACCTGCTCGAATAGCAACTCCCTGTACGTGCACCAGAAGTGGGCCCATTTCAAGCCCAAGTACGAGTGCGAGATCTGCAAGAGGCGCATGGTCACCCAGGAGAACCTCGACCAGCACATACTCTTGCAGCACGAGAGGCGAGAGAGCTTCGTATGCGAGGAATGCGGGAAATCGTTCACAGAGAACCATCGCCTGAAGCAGCACATGATGACCCACACCGGCGACAGGCCCTACGACTGTCACATCTGTGGCAAAGCGTTCGCACGCCGTACAGCTTACAGGCAGCACTTGCTCATACACACGGGGAAACGTCCCTATATCTGTGATATCTGCGGCAAGACCTTCACCCAGAAGCCTGGCCTGATCTGCCACAGGAAGTCGCACCCCGGTGTACACCCACCGCTGCCTGTTGTGCACATCGAACACATTCTCAGTGACTTCATGAAGAAGAAATGATCGTTGGTACCGTGAACGTGATTCGGTTGGACTTAACGCGTACGTTCGATCGGTGGAGATTCGAGGTATGAGAGTTCTCTTGGGGGAAGAAACCTGGGCTTTCTTTCGTTGACGTTATAGTTTGATCGATGGATCGATCTAGTGTGAAAGTGGCTTGAGGGGAGCCTGCTTCCTTGATCCGTGGTCAGCGCACTGCTTTATTCACATTACTGTGTTGTATGCATATGTTAATGAATTTGAGGGAAGGAAGCGAGGCTTATTTCCAGCTGAACAGTCAGTGGCTGGTGTCTGACATCTTGGATGCATTAGCTCGTTAATGATGCTAAGGGATGAGTTAATTCCTTCGGTACCTCGAGCACGTTTACCATGTTTAGTTTTCAAGTTGCTGTTTTATGCCTGATTCTTACGCGTAGGATGAGTTGCGAATTTAGTCAGTGACTTGGATATTAAAAGGTAAAGATCCCGATTACACATAATGGTTAGACACTTAGACATTGAGTGTCTCGTCTGAAATATGCCCCAGAAATGTAGAGAGATTCCCAGAGTTTAAACGTGTCAAGGATTTGTAATTGCATCGCGTTTACATATTGCCGCGTAATTGTATTTAATTTTGGAGATTTGAATAGTTACGTTGTTTTCTTTTTTTTAACGTATTTCCACGCATTTTCTATACTCGATCTCTCACGCACAGATTTAACGCGTGGGAAGAAAGTAACTTTGTACGAACGTTACGTTGGCAGAATGAAATTACCATATCTGTAAAAGCGAGTCACTTAAAGAATAGCTTACGCGACATGAAATTATTTGTAAAATATATTGTATACAAGAAGAGATTGAGAGAACATATTTTGTGCACAAAACCCTTAGGAGATACATATTTTTAACGAACCTTGGCCGGTCAAAAATCCATATTGGCGATTTTCTGTAATAGTTTGAAATAAAGCAATACGATTTGTGATGCCATCGGAGACATACTCCTTTATGTAATATAATTAATTGACAAAAGCTATGGAGCAATTATTCTTTCACCTACTTCAAAATTACATTAGACGGATGAAATTTCACCTTTATTTTATTCTTCTTCTACACATGTGCCCATCCAGATTAGAATATTTTTGTACAAAGGGAGAAACAAATAAATAAGTGCAATTTAAATGTAGCATCTGTTCTCGCTCAGGTGTACGCGAAGGCCGATTTAATTTATGAATGAAATTGTGCAACATTTTTTGTTTCCAATACAGGTAAGTGTTTCGTTAAATTTGTTACAAATATGTTACAAGGTAGTAAAGTTAATATTACGATTGAATGCCTTAGTTAAAGTAATAATATATATATTGTTTAAGAAATTACTAATTTAATTAATCTCTTTATTTCAAATTTGAGCGTTTGTTTACTGTTTCAGGAAATTCAATATATCTATTTTGAGAAAGTGTTAGCGGCAAGCCCAGCTTTAACAATTAATCGATAATTGTGCGTCCTTGAAGTGCCCATAAAGAGAAACGACTCACTCTATTATGGGATTCTGCCACATCACTGCGTCATCGATGGTACAGAGCTAAAAATACATTGCATAACATATCGTTCTTCCTGAAAATCTCAAAACAAGGGTTCTACTAATAGTGCAATCGAAAATGTGAATACCTGGTGTAAATAATTTTGTTCGCGAAAAATACGTAAGCATACTCAAAAAGCAAATTCCAAGAAAGAGAAATATTACTTAAATTACACCTGGAAATATTTAGTTTATAAAATACTAAACACTGTATGCTCGGCGTGCACTTATCAAAGTGCACTATAACAAAGTTGAATAAAATTGATTGCATAGTGCAAAGTATAATTATTGCATACGAGTCAATGTTTGTGCAATAAATATGAATTGTCTCCTAAAAATATCGCTCGTCTATTGTTTACTTGTTATACCATTTTTACATAGAATAAAAATCTAAGATATCAGTTTCACCATCCCAAAACCAATTCAACTGTTCCACTCTATCACATTGAAAGCCATCGTGTAATAAATTTATCGTCTTGTATCAAGCTGATCGTGACATTTAACTTCGAATGTAAGTAATCACCGATATTAAGTACCACCACTTGAGAACCCTAATAAACGTCAGTCCGTTTCCTGTTTTAGGCAGGAATTAGCGGGACCAAACACATCCTCCGTCACAGAAACATCTTCCATTCCCAAGAAACCGGAAGAAACCTGGACACCATCGCCGAAAGAAGAATCTAAACCTCCACCAGCCTGCGACGTCTGTCACAAGCAGTTCAAAAAGAAGTATCTTCTACGAAGGCACACGGTTGTACACCAGAATGAAAATACAAAAGAGCCATCCACAGAGGAGCCCACGTTTATGGAACTACTGTCCCAGAAGCAGGAGGCCTTGTCGTGCATGACCTGCGAGTTCAGCTGCAACAAAAGGTCCACCATGATCGCTCACCTGGCCCAGGACCACGGGGGATCCAGCAAGAGCAAGTTCATCAGCAAAGGAAGGTTCACCTGCATAATCTGCGGCCTCATTTGCTCCCGTAAAGAAACCTTGAAGTCCCACTTTGTACGCAAGCACACGCAACGGTACGAGTTCTCTTGCGAGCACTGCGGCAAGGAGTTCAAGATCAAGGGCGACCTGACGACGCACACGCGGCTGAATCATCGAGAACCGCCCGTGATATGCGACGTATGCGGCAAGACGTGCCGGAACAGCCATAGCTTGTATACGCATCAGAAGCACGCCCACTACAAGGCAAAGTATGAGTGCCCCGTGTGCCACAGGCGGCTGGTGAGCAAGGAGAACCTGGACCAGCACGTGTTGACGCAGCACGAGAAGAAGGAGAAGTCCGTGTGCGAGGAGTGCGGCAAGACCTTCTTCGAGAACCACGACTTCAGGAAGCACATGAGAATCCACACGGGCGACAAGCCTTACAGCTGCACCGTGTGCTCGAGAGCCTTCACCACCCACAGTAGCTTGAGTCAACACCTTCTTCTACACACAGGGGAGAGGATTTACGTGTGCGACGTTTGCGGCAAGTCGTTCGCTCAGAAAGCTGGCCTGATATGCCACCGGAAGATACACTCCGGCACGCTACCTCCTCTCCCTGTGATGCACATCGATCACATCTTGAAGGAGTTCATGAAGAAGTGAAGCGAACCGTTACGTCGATCTGTGCCTTGAATTTAGGGAAGATGCCGCTTTCTCATTTGCGCGTTAAAATCTCAGGAGCGGGAGGCTTTGAGTAATCTCGAAGGGTCTGTTGATGAATGATGTTCAAACTTGAGATTTTTGTTAAAGTTTGGGAAGATAGTTGCATGTGAAATATATTAAATGTTTGAAGGGAAAGAAACTTTTAGAAGTGATGTTTTGTTAAATGTATGCGATAGTTGGCAGGGGTATGTTACGTCGGAACTATTAGAGTTCTCCCCAACTGAAAGACGTTCATTATGTTCCTAAGATAAATCATAAGAATATTTTTACACGCAGCGCTTTATAATATCAGAGACACTCGATAACATTGTAAAATGTAAACCGTTGGTTCCGCGTGCTGGAAATAAAGTACTTTCCTTATCAGCGCCACCCGCCGATCTACGACATAATACTTCACCCCGCTTCACCCTGAGCTCTCGCATTCAAGCATTTGCTCGAATGCCGCCAGTCTTTTAAGTCAGCCTGCAAAACATGTTGATCGTATCGCCTCGTTTGTGATAATCCACCACTAACTACGAAGCTTTCCCCCCCCCCCCCCGCGTCTCTTCTCTAACAGCCCGCGTAACAACGTTTCCATCGATCGTGAATGTTGTCGCGGCACGTATGATAAGAGAAACGTACTAGCTTTGAAATCCTCCAGTCCACGAGCAGCCAAAGTCCTATTTTAATAACACCGCTGATCGATGATGTTTCAGGTATGGGCACGAAAGCCTCAACTCGCGCGGTATCTTTATCTACGACAAGGAGCCGGTGATTATGAAAAAATGGCAGATCCTCGAGTTCGACGGGAAGCCCTACTACGCGTTTGTACCTGAAGGCGACACGCCGTTGGCCGAGGAAGACATACCAGAGCACTTGGGCGAGATGGTGAACGAAGAGCAGAAACAGGGACGCGTGAAGGAGGAGTGCCTCTACAACGAGGACGATCTGCAGTATGACTCGTCGGATGAGAAACTGTACGAGGAGGAGCACCTCCTGAACGGTTCCATGGAACAGAGGGAGGACGAGGACGTGAAACCGATACTCCTGAACGGCTCCCTGGAGGATGAGGCCGACAAGGCGATCGGGGATTTATATCAGGTGAAGGTTCAGGGTAGCATGGTGACCATTGAGAAACTAATGTCCAGGGAGTTGAACCCGAAAATGGCGGAGTACCAGCAGGACACCGAGGAGCAGATGGTATACAACGAAGATGATCCATTGGACCAGTCGGATCAAGGAGACCAAGATCAAGTGGAGCAGGTGGAGTACTTGGAGGAAGCACTCTTAGAGTCTGCCAACAATCACGTGCCGCCCCCGAAGACCCGCAGAAAGATGTCCAGGAACACTGGGGGCGCTCTGAAGTGCAAGGTCTGCTCGGAGATGTTTAGCTCGGCGATATCGTTTAGGAAGCACGTGGCGTGGACGCACAAGAAGAAGGTGTGCATACAGGAGGACGGCGCGTACATCTGCGCCGTGTGCGACTACAGGACGCTGAAGAAGAGCCTGTTCGCCGCCCATTTGGAGAGAAAGCACGAGACCTGGTCCAGGAAACGGCCCAGCAACATGCTGTTCCCGTGCGCTGCTTGCGGGTTCGTGTGCAGATCGAAGCACTCGCTGCAGTCCCACTTCATAAGGAAGCACACCGACCGGTACGAGCACCAGTGCAAGTTCTGCCCGAAGAAGTTCAAAGTCAAAGGCGACCTGACGAATCACGTGCGATTTCACCATAAAGAGAAGCCCATCAACTGCGACGTGTGCGGGAAACTGTGCCAGAACAGTGGCTCCCTCTACGTCCACCAGAAGTGGGCCCATTACAAGCCCAAGTACGAGTGTCACATATGCAAGAGGCGTATGGTCACGCAGGAGAATCTTGATCAACACTTGCTGACGCAGCACGAGAAGAGGGAGAAGATAGTGTGCGCGGAATGCGGCAAGACGTTCACCAAGAAGGACTCATTCAAGAGGCACATGGCCGTTCACACAGGGTGCAAGCCACATTCCTGTCTCATATGCAACAAGCCTTTCGCCAGGCGGTCCCAGTTGCGCCAACACCTGCTCATCCACACTGGCAAGAGGCCATTCGTATGCGACATCTGTGGCAAGGCCTTCACCCAGAAGCCTGGCCTGATCTGCCACAGGAAAACGCACCCTGGCCCGCATCCACCCTTACCCGTCATGCCTATCGCAGACATCGTGAAGGAGTTCACCGAAGGATACGTGCAGGAGATAAACGCGCGCGAGAACGAGGAGAGGATCGAGGAGGAAGCGTAGAATTCTCTCGTCGGCTCTCTGGAAGGAGTTGCTCACGCCGTACGCTTTAATGTCTATGTGGGAGCCAGTTTGGCCGCGATTTATGGATTCGGGGAGAACGTTTGATTATTTCGATTACTAGGGACAATTTCAATTTCTTTGCATATCGACGCCTGTAACACGAGGAAATTTCGGTGAGCGCGAATTGCCAGCTGCGAACTTCGGTCATGGACACCCAGCTTCCTGGGTCAAAATTTCTGTCTGCTCGTTGTTGGAGGGTGAATGATAACTTGGGGAAACGGTAGTTTCAGATCGGGATTTAAGGTTTGAATATTTTTAATAAATTTTCGATTTATTCGTGCTATTATTACCATTGTTGTGTGTCGATGATATGCTGTTTTCTATGTAATGGTATTGTCATTGTTACTGGCATTGCCGTTCTAACGGCTCATAGAAGAAACGAGAAACTTTCGACTATTTTAGTGTATTACTCGGCACGCTTAACGCTGGAGTACATAATTGTGTTTAAATAAATTTCCTCGCGTACGAAATTTTCATTATTTACGCTCGTTCGTGTAACGAAGATACGCTTCAACAACGAGTCATGTTTCCCCGTTCACCTCGTTCTTCAATTGAAAAATAAAAACTCATAAATAAATATATCGAATAGAACGTAAGGAAGACAGATTTTCAGGGCAATTTGTATACCATCACTGATCGAAAGTTTGAAGACACGAGATAACAAACAATAATTATTTTTAGACATACTGCGTATAATTGTAAGTATAGAGGTGTAAGATGTATAATATAATAACAGCCTTGTAAATTGAGATTTACGGAAAGAAAAATATAGTATCCCTCTGGTAATTTCCCTTTCGATAAACGTGCAAAGTCTAGGAGTCAGTTTTAACTTGGAATATTTTAAGCAGTTTCATTGTTGATGAGAATTCTAATAAAACAATTTACATTACACACACACATATATACACATATATATATACATATAGATATATATATGTATATATGAAAAAAAAGTTTCCTGTAACGACTGCGAGCTTCGCAGTTGGATTGTATAAATTTTGCAGCGCGTGAAAGTTCCGGATCACAGCTCGTGTATCACACATTGACAATGCTCCCAAGTGGTCTTTGGTAAAGGACACCCTCAACGTAGTAAAAATGAATTATAGTCTGCATACAATCAACTGACCGCTCAAGGCCACTCTGAAACTGTCCCCCACCACAGCAGTTTCTTATCCCCACCTTTCCCACTCAAACACTCTACCTGTATAGTGGGGGAAGGGGCTTTAAGCGGCCATTTAACCTTGTCTTGAATGCCATTTTGATCCAGACTGCAATAATGTTATTATATTCACAATTTTCGTTTCAGTGCACCGTGATACCTCTACCAAAATCAGTTTCCCCACGTCAGATCTGTTCGCTTCTATTCCGCGAACATTTCGACAACAATCTTGCAAACATCGAGAGATATCGTTTGTTCTTTGCTTACGCGTAATGAATTGTTTCGCTCTATGAGTTCGTTCATCTTTATGGTTTATGTGAAAAAAGGGGTTGAAAATTTAGGTGGATATAGGGTCCACAAAGATAGGCAGAAATTGTTTAATTAACATGGGAATGCACATCAACCCTGTTGAAGGAATTTAAGATTCTTTTCTCCTATTTTCTCAAATTAATACGCAAGGCCCATTAATGACCACGCATTTATAACGCTGTGAATATGTGAATACACTTGTAGAAATTGAAATACGAAGAATAGAATCAGAAGCAGAAAATTTTAGACATTTATTTATTATCTCGCTGAAACAGAAAATTACAAATGACCATGACAGAGTTGATTCGTGGGCTTATATTAAGTGAACATTTTTCGCTGTCTTCTGTAAGGGTAATACACCCCTAAATTCTTGAAACTTTTCTTCGAACTCTCTGTATCTCGACAATACATATTTCCTTTGCGAGCTAGTCCCCTTAAGACTAACTGTATCCTAACGTTAAGTCAGTTTTCCTGTAAATCCATGAAAGAAGGAGCTCATGTAGAAGGAAACACGCCCACGATGGCTATTTTTCTAAAATCAATACCTTAGCGTAATAACTCCGTAAAAGCACGTACGCGCTGTGTATAGCTTTGGGTTTTAAATAAATATTTTTACTGAGCCCCATCGTTTCAACTATCCCGCAATAACATCTGTCGAAGCAAGTATTAGCAATAAAATACAATGTTACGTACGTTTTACTGCGGTGTTGAAAAGAGAAATTCATTTCTGTACCCTTAAAAATAATACAGGCCGCCGCTCGCCACCGAAGACAGTAAAAATTCTCCCAAAAAAGCGAGTTAAAAACTTATAATAGCCAAAAGATAAGTATATTTGCTGTATTAAACGATCGCGTCGAATCAATAATAATTCATCATTCTTATGCATTTGCAGGCTGCAACGGTTACGGATTATTTAAATCGTCGAGAAGGTAGGAGAAACACATACATTTAAAGCACCACGAAAAGATTACAATTCTTCAGACATATCCTAACACGTTTCCACCGAGGCAACATTTAGACCCGACTACTGTGCAATTCCCAAATAATCCAGGTGGTCCGAAGTTGAATGCTCGCACGAAGCATCGCGTTAATTTGCGATCTAACTGATAAGACTTGCCCCGTTGACGTCCACAGCCAGATCGTAACGCGAGCCGTTAATTTTCTGTTTTAGGATTCTGGATCCCCTCAGCGAGGAGTACAAGCCCGGCTCGTGTTTGAGTTCGGCCGCCGAGTACGCGGACTGGGTGGACAAAGAGAGCTTCGAGGTCGCGAGCGAGGGGCAGAACAATGCCGAAAATAGGGCGAGATTATCAGACACGGCGGATCCTGATCGGCAGCCGAAGAAAAGAACGCTAACGACCCGTTTGGAGTGCGACCATTGTCGTCGCAGGTTCTTGAACAAGGCCAATCTCGCGGAGCACTTGAAGAAGCACAGGCACAAGTGCGCGGACTGCCCGAGGACGTTCAGGCTCCGTCGATACTTGGCCTCCCACGTCGACAAGATCCACCGGCGACAGGTGTACGACTGCAGCGTGTGCGAGTACAAGAGCAACAACAAGGGTACCCTGAAGAACCACTACATACGGCTGCACACCAACAGCTACAATTTCGCCTGCGACGTCTGCGGCAAGCAGTTCAAGATCAAAAAGGCCTTGAACCACCACGTGAAGCAGAACCACAGCGACGCGCCGCCGATCGTCTGCGACGTCTGCGGGCACTTCAGCAAGAACCTCCACGCGCTCAAGGCCCACATGAAGTACAGGCACTACAAGCCCGAGTTCATCTGCCGGATCTGTCGTAGGGGCATGACCACCAAGGAGAACCTGGAGCAACACCTCACGTGGCACGAGACTAGGGAGAAGGTGCTGTGCCCGACCTGCGGCAAGAGGTTCCGAGGTCGCGACCTCGATTCCCACATGAGAGTGCACACCGGGGTCAAGCCTTTCCCGTGCCCCGTCTGCGGAAAGTCGTTTAGGAGGCAGACAGCTCAGGAGCAACACGTTCTTATCCACACTGGCAAGAGACCGTACATCTGCGACATATGTGGGCAGGCGTTCGCCCAGAAACCGGGGCTGATTTGTCACAGGAAGCGTCATCCTGGACCACTTCCACCCCTACCTGTTGTGTCCATCAAGAACATCGTCACGGAGTTCACTAAGGAATACACTATGAAGAATGGGGTTATTAAGATTGAATGAAGGGATGCGCTTGATTTTCTCGGGGGTTGTTTTGGGTGCCTGGTCGAACATAAATGCAGGGAAGGCTGTGAGCGTTGGAACAGAGCATTTCGAAGGAATTTTTTTTTGAGGGGGAGGAGTATTATTTAGATTGGTAGGAGTTAACTTTGTAGTATTTTTGATGTTCAGCTATTTGGTGGTTGTTGGGAGCGTTGAAGTGGGTTTACTTGCTTCGTCGAAGCTTGATGTTAACGATGAACAGTGTTGTATGAAACTTGAAATTAGTCTTGCTTAGCAGAAGGCAATGCATTTCAGAGACGATTGATATTCTCTGCGCGAAGGACTTCACTCGCCAGCGAGATAACTAACTTTTGTACGAAGTAATTATTACATCCAACGCGATATTATTACGAAATATTGTCCACGCCGAGCGAAGCGTGGTCTGTAAATTTATATGGAATTTTTAAAAGTATTTTATACTTTCCTTTCACTGCGAGTATCGGGGAAAGTGATAGACGCCACTAACGAGTGTGGGAATATTTAACGATGTTTCAAAAGTGTGAATAACATTGAATATCAGTTGCCATCGTCTTCTATCGATGCCACGGATAAAAACATTTGAAATATTTACAAATATTGTTTGTACTTTTTACTGTATAATGAATCTTTTTAAATAAAACTGTAATTACCAATAATGCGCAACTTACAACTCGATATAAGTATTTCAGACAAAAACCAAACCATTTCTGTTCCTATAAAAATGTTCCACCACGGCAGTAGTATAAAGGAAAAAGTAAGTAGCCCGAGAAAACAACGGTAGCAATTTTTCAAATACTAATACTCTGTTTTAGTTCGCCACTGCTGGATCCCCTGCGTGACACGGAAGCCCCTGCCGAGCCTTGGAAGATCAGACTACCCCCGTACCCCCTGACGAAGGAAGGAAGATTGCCGAAAAGCTGCGTAAGGGTTGTAGTAAGACCAAAGCGTCGGAGAGACCCGAAACCGAAAAAGTATCCAGAGCCTCGGCTGGAATGCGACCACTGTGGCAAAAAGTTCCATCGAAAGCCGGCCTTGGTGTCCCACATACTGCAACACAGGCACCCCTGCGACTCTTGCGATCAGAGCTTCAAAACAAGAAAAGATCTGAAGCTGCACTACCAGCAGAACCACGGGCCATTCCTCTATCCCTGTGACTTGTGCGATCACAAGAACAAGCATCTCTCGGGCTTGAAGGATCACATAATTCGTAAGCACACTGGCAGCTACATCTACCCCTGCGAGATCTGCGGAAAGCAGTTCAAGCTGAGGAACGACCTGAAACAGCACAACAACCAGATGCACAATAATCAACCACCCGTGATCTGCGCTGTCTGCGGCCATCCCAACAAGAGCGTGACCGCCCTCAAGGCCCACATGAGGAACAAGCACACCGAGCCGAAATTCACCTGCATGATCTGCAAGAAGGGCATAACCACCCATAGGAACTTGGAGCAGCACTTGAAGTGGCACGAGAGCAGCGAGAAGACGCTCTGCCCCACCTGTGGCAAAACGTTTCGGAGGCGGGACATCAGCTCTCACACGCTGGTGCACACTGGGGCGAAGCCTTATCCTTGCCCTGTATGCGGAAAGATGTTCAGAAGGCAAACTGCTAAGGAGCAGCACGTTCTTATTCACACTGGGAAAAGACCGTATGTTTGCGACGTGTGTGGACAGGAGTTCACGCAGAAACCGGGACTGATTTGCCACAGGAAGCGACATCCTGGACCACTGCCACCCTTGCCTGCCGTGTCCATCAAGAACATCATCAATGATTTCGTTCGTGACTACATTATGAAGAATAAGAATGTTGGAATCCAATAAATTATTTCTCACCTTCTCCTTCGTGAGTAAATGAGATCTTTGATCGAGGACTGATGTAAGGAAATTGTATTAAGATTCTGGGGGGGGGGGGGAGAAGAATGTTTACTGGGTGTTTCTCGAACAGCAGGTTCGGCGATGGTTTCGTTCAGCGTGCCAAGACGCATTTAAGGAAAGTTTTTATTGAGCGGAGATGTAATCTAGACTGGTAGAAGTTAGCTGTACGGTGTTGTAAAATATTATCGAAATAGGGCACATCGCGATCTGGTATCTTATGTGAAGTTTGTTAAATGAGTTTCTATTACCAATTTATCTTTACTACTAATTTCGGGATGAGCGTTCACATCAGGCACGGGCGCGAGGATTTTGGTGAATATATTAAAATTTCTCAGTCATCAAATCTTTTCTCATATGTTCTCTGCATATATTGTTTGTACTTTGTACTGTATCATGAAATTCTTTAATAAAACACTGTTTCAATAAAACTAACATTCGGCATAAAACGTAACTTCTGAACGATGTGAGATAATATAGATAAGAATTCTAACCATGTCCTTATAAAAACGTTCTATCACGGTGGTAGTATAAAGGAAAAAGTAAGTACGCGAGGAAATCACCGATTACAATCTTACAAATAATGATAATCTGTTTTAGTTCCCCACCGTTGGATCCCCTGCGCGACACGACCGCCTCCGAAGAGCCATGGAAGATCAGAATACCTTCCTATACCCGGCCGAAGGAAAGGAGATTGCCAAAAAGCCGAGTGAAAGGTGCACCGGCGAGAAAGGACGAGAAAGGCGCGAAACCAAAGAACAAGATCGACCGCCGCCCGGAGTGCGACTATTGTGGCAAAAAGTTCTATGGAAAGTCGTTCCTGGTGTCGCACATGAGGCAGCACAAACACCCCTGCGAGACCTGCGGGCAGACCTTCAAGCTGAGGAAAGACTTGAAGCTCCACTACGAGCAGGTCCACGGGCCGCTGCTTTATCCCTGCGACATCTGCGAGTACAAGAGCAAGAACAAGTGGACGTTGAAGGATCACATCATCAGGAGGCACACCGGCAGCTACGTGTACACCTGCAAGATCTGCGAGAAGCAGTTCAAGATCAAGAACGACTTGAGGCAGCACACCAACCAGATGCACAACAATCAGCCGCCCATCATCTGCACCGTCTGCGGCCATCCGAACAAGAGCCTTCCCGCGTTGAAGTCGCACATGAGGTACAGACACTTCAGGCCGGAGCACGAGTGCGGCATATGCAAGCGCCGATTGATGACGCAGGACAGCCTCGAGCAGCATTTGCTCTGGCACGAGAGGCAGGAGAAGGTTGTCTGCCCCACCTGCGGCAAGATCTTCAGCCAGAGGAGAGACCTGAACCTCCACATCAGGATCCACGAAGGTATCAAGCCATTCACCTGTCCCATCTGTGGCAAATCATTCTCGAGGAGAACTGCCCAAGAACAGCACATACTGATACACACTGGCATGAGGCCTTACGCCTGCGATATCTGCGGGCAAGCTTTCGCTCAGAAACCTGGACTGATTTGCCATAGGAAGCGACACCCTGGACCCCTGCCACCGCTGCCCGTGATCTCCATCAAAAAGCTCATCAACGAATTCACCGAGGGCTTGGCGGACGCGTCCATGGAAAGGGACGAGTCTGCTAGCGAGTCGGGGGAGAAGGATGAATCTGTGCAGGCATCGAAGGAAAGGGATGAGTCTGTGCAGGGAGCGAAGGAGAAGGACGAAGCTGTCCAAGCTTCCAAAGAGGACGAAGTGAAGGAAGAACTGGAGTGAATGTGGGGGTCTTTCGGAGGACAATAATTACGCAGGGGTGAAAATGAGTGGGAGACTGTTACGTTGATTGCGACGGATGAGACCTTGGCAAAGGGACTTTTGCAAATTTTTATATCGTTAAGGGGGAGGCTTGGTTATTCGTTGGTCGTTTGATTGAATTTTATGACGCACGCGATGCAATTCCTAGATGTTTAACGAATTTTGTGCGCGTGGGTAGTTTCTGGGAGATTGAATTTCTGAACGTTTCTTATTCGCAATTATTTGGTTGAAATGATCGATTAGAGTAATTCCTCGCGAGCCAAATTCGACGACCGACGACAAGGGAGTACGTTGTCGTTTTGTATCTATTTTGTACAAACGTGCGCGAATGTTTCCAGTCGAAGGTGCGGTGAATGATGTCTGAAGCCAAAAATGATGGAGTGCATGGAGAAATTGTATTCATCTCGGGCGAAATAAAGGATTAATTTTTTTATACAAAACACTCGACGCCTGTTTAAGCATTGTCATCTTGAGTAAGAGCTGAGAACTTTATGCGTGTTTGATGATCAATGGTGAACAAGTGGGGGAAAGGGGGTCATCAGTTTTCTACTTTCATCCTCATTTTCCGCATCGAATACTAACGATGCGATAGTATTTGCATTCTAAATAAAGACGTGGTGCCACGTTCTTTATACCGATCAAACGATACAAAAGAAACTAATGCAGAACTCAGCGATACGTGCTAAATCATTGAAATTTCACCGCACGTGCCCTCGAATAGAACGAACGTAGGCACGTGACCGATTGTGAGTACGTATATTACCGAAAGAAACAACGCATTCCCACCGAAGTAAGGATATTTATTACAACCCAGTCATACATCGCAATAGTAACGCTACGTTTCCATGCTTCCCCCGCAATTACACGTACTTCATTAACGCGTCTGTTTCAGGTTGCGAAGGGCGAACTCGCGAGCGGTCCACGAGTGCGTGAAATGCGGGGCCTGCTTCTGTCACACGAGGAAGCTGGTGGAGCACCTGAAGAATCTGCACGACATCGACAGAGCGTTCAGCTGCGACGAGTGCGGCAAAACCTTTCGAAGCCCCATGAACATAGCCCGCCACAAACGGATTCACACGGACTTGAAGAGGTTCTCCTGCGACCTGTGCGACTATCGGTCCAACCAGAAGTCGAACCTCGAGATCCATCGCCGACGGCACACCAAGGACTACGCCTTCAGGTGCGAGGAATGCCAGAAAGGCTTCGTCTCCAGGGCGGAGTACCTGGTGCACGTGAACGTCCACACGAGGAAGCACATCTATCGGTGCGAGCACTGCGACAAGTCCTACCCTTACAAGAAGAACCTCACCACCCACCGGAAACGCCAGCACCCGAGCACTCTGCCCGCGGACCAGGCGAGGAACGCGAAGCTCAAGTACGCGTGCAAGGTGTGCCTGGAAGGTTTCGCGCAGAAGCTGCTCTTGGATAGGCACCTGAAGAAGCAGCACGGGCTGCACGACAAGGTGAAGCATTTGTGCGACATGTGCGGCGCGGTGTTGTCTTCCAAGCGGCGATTGATGGAACACAGGCGGGGCCACGCGTACGAGAAGACCGTCAAGTGCGAGTTGTGCGACAAGATGTTCGCTAGCAAAGAGTACCTCAGCGTTCATCGGCGCATACACACGGGCGAAAAGCCGTACGGTTGCTCGCAGTGCGACAGGAGGTTCACGCAAAGGACCGCTTTGATCTTGCACATTCGGTACCACACAGGGGAAAGGCCGTATCAATGCGACGACTGTGGCAAGGGCTTCATATCTGGCAGCTTCCTTCAGAAACATCGCAGGGTGCACGAGAAATCTTCGCTGGTCGGGGCTGGGCCGTGACGAGGAGGCTGGAAGCGATAAACGGGCGTGCTTGGAGCTTATAATTGTGTCAGGAATTTTCGTTTTTTTTTTTTTTTTAATAAAATAAGAACTGGGTGATGTTTATGTACGGAAGCTGGCATTTTATTGAGGGATGTACGCATAGCGGTTGATGGACGAAGTATACGCGCATTTACAAAAGTATCGATACTTTCTTTTTTTAGCAGGATGTTTCAAATGACCGGTACCATTTTCTGTCGTGATTTTCGGAAGCGTACATGGTGATTCGTGTAAATGAGTATCGTTGTCAATAAAGGTTCCCTCGTTACAGCCAGTGGGACAATGGTCACGAGGAGCTTGCCAGCTGCGACGATTTCAAGATCAAAAGCGAGGATATTCTTCTACAGACTGGGCAGAAGTGAGTTTCATAGAAAATCTTCTATATCGTTTAATTACTCTTCTGTTATTATGAGAAATGTAAAAATTGTAGTCTTCTCTGAGTTATATTACATTATACATTAATATCCAGTGTTCAAACGCTTAAAACAAAAGGGAATTCTATCGCTATTCGATAAAAAAGTGCAAGTGGCATCTGTCGACAGCAATCTCGGTAGGATAATCGTCAAAGCAATGCCGGTTCTTTTCTTCCTTTCCAGATTCGAGGGTAACGAGAAGGCCTGCGACCTCTGCCAAGAAAAGTTCCATTTCGTGACCAGATTAGTGGCGCATTTGAGGATCGTTCATGGTATTCACAGACCCTTCAAGTGTGACACCTGCGGCAAGACGTATCCTCAGCAGTTTATGCTGAACGCCCACGTGAAAAAGTCCCACACGCCGAAGACGATCCCTTGCAACCAGTGCAACTTCATGGGGGTGAATGCGACCGATGTGGAGAGGCATACCAAGCGACACCATCGCGAGGAGAAGTTCACCTGTGAGATTTGCAGCGAGAGCTTTGAGGACACGGACTCCCTGATGACACACACCACTATGCACAACTTCATGCAGTATCAACAATGCAACGCCTGCGGTAGCACCTTCAACGATGTGTACAGGTATAACTTACTTTCACTGGGAAATTGTCCCGTTAATTTTCACAGTGATTTCTTACAAATATTTAAAATACTTGTGAACATACTTTGGAAGTACTTTATACTTTCAATGCCATGATTTTGAAGTTTAAATACTATTCAAATACCTTTATCCATAATATATACTCTTTGCTCCTGAACCAGTGTCTCAGGTCATCTACCCGGGTAGTCAATAAATAAAGCCAGTCCTGCTATTAAGTTTTCAACATACTAAAGCTAAATCGAATTGCTTCCTCTGTCGATATACACTTGTCTAAACGGTACAAATTAGAAATCCGCGAAAGTCATCCAGGAACATGAACCAAAGCTTCTTTCACAACTCCTCCTCGGTGCAAAATTCTCCCCCTAAAGCATAAAAAATGTGATGCAGTTTGAAGGAGCACAATCGCTTGTACCACTACGACCCCGCGGCACTGATGCAAGAGAAGCTCGAGGAAGGGGACCAGCAGACTTCGGAGCACAAGTGCAACGTTTGTGGCAAAGTTTACAAGTACAAGTCCGTGCTGAAACAGCACAAAGTGAAGGCCCACGGCGACACCCCCAACTACGAGAGGCGCAGATACCTGTGCGCCCTTTGCGGCAAGGAGCTGAAGACAGCAAAGGGGTTGGAGATCCACAATCGTTCTCACACTGGCGAGAAACCGTACACCTGCGAGGTCTGCGGCAAGTGTTTCGCCTGCGAGACCCTGCTCAGGACTCACAACGTCACTCACACTGGAGAGCGAAAGTATTCGTGCGACCAGTGCGGCAAAGCCTTCACCCAGAGGTCCACCCTGGTGGTGCACAAACGCTATCACACGGGCGAAAGGCCGTACGTATGTCCCCGTTGCGGAAAAGGCTTCGTAACGAGGACCGTTTTGAACACCCATATGAAATCCTGTCGCTGAGGGTGAGGGGACTCTGGATAGCTGAAAGCAGAGCACATACCTTAGGCGAGAGGACTTCCAGAGGCAGGAAGGGGATGCTTGATGCGGACTGACCGTCAAGGTACTGTGAAAGAGGTACAGTGGTGTCACTTTGGGGATGAATTCGGTTCACGAAAATGGCGAAGATATTTTTCAATCATTTCCTGGGGGAATATTACTGCGTCTAGTAATAACCCCCATTTGTAGAATTAGGCTATTTGTTACCATATTTTTTATTTAGTGGTTGTTATCTATAAATTAACTATTTACAGGTACCTAACAAAATACGCGCTTCGCTTCGGGCCTAAGAGATATTAAGGACTGTATGGTAACACAGTTTACCCCTTTTCACCCCCTTAGGGGTTGATTAGGGCAAAATCCTGAAATTGATTTTTAGGGATTTGTGTGGGTAACCTTTGTATGCAGAAACCGAGTTGATAGCTAATCGGGCTTAAGATTGTCTTGAGCGCAATTCTTTATCTATTCTTCTATCTATTCAATTTGTTATATTATTACTTTCTGGATAGATTGAAAGTTTCTAACACTTGCTACGAAATCGAGAAAGAAATTTGGACGGCACGAAAGTGGTTGAAAGGCGGAGGCGAAGTTGGATAAAATGGGGTTTTATATGAATATTTTGTAAGGTTTTTGTAAATTGAATTCATCTCTCGAAGTCGTACATATACTTTACAGTTGGTTTACACTGTGGCGTATTAACGATGGTAGTCCTTGAGGTACTTCTGCAAAATCATTTGTGGAATCAGGGTACCCCTCGTGGATATATTTGCAGTCTACCCGAGGAGGATTGACCACTGAAGCGTCGATATCGACCGTTTAAAAAATGGCAGCTTTTATTGTAATTTCTATTAAGAGAAGGTCGAGCTGTTTCCTTAAATATAATTTATGTTCTCTCGCGTGACATAGAAAGAGTAACATTGCGAGTGATATGTGTGATAAGAAAGACTATTTACAAGATAACTTAAATGTTGTAACTCCTCCGACGCGACATCGGTGCGGTACCATTTTTCCACGAGTTTTTGCGTAACATCGGTTTCATTGAAAAACAAATATTTTTGTAAACACGTAAGACAAGTGGCATAAGGTATAAATTATTAAATTACCATTGATCTTTTTGGTGTCCACGCCAAACTGATGTTTAAGTATTTTTGCAACATTATATAAAAAATTGTCCCCTTTGTCGATTTCGAAATGGCTGTATTTAATAGTAAATCAAGTCACGAACAAATTAATGTTATTCATTAAGTGTACTGAACTTCAATTCTTAATCACTCAGCTCTCTATGCAGTTATTTATATCTGTGAAGAAAAAGAATAAGTGGTCTGTATAAGGGGCAAATGGAATTCGCTTGCAAATGAGGACATTTACCTTGACACAATTTTTTAATAACGAACGTATCTTTATTACATTCACGTGCTTATAAGTGGGACGTTATCAACTGCATCGTCGTGACGGAGGGAGCTCGTCTTTCTTATTATTTTTTATCAGAACGTCCTCGTTTCTGGAACAGTAGGTTTTAAGCTTGCGGAGCGCTACAGTTGCTGCAACTTCTGCGATTATAAGGCCGTCCTTGATACTAGTATTCGCAT
The DNA here is from genome assembly GCF_050908995.1 of Andrena cerasifolii. Taxonomy (NCBI): domain Eukaryota; kingdom Metazoa; phylum Arthropoda; class Insecta; order Hymenoptera; family Andrenidae; genus Andrena; species Andrena cerasifolii. The sequence goes on along the minus strand of NC_135124.1, from coordinate 7,032,632 downwards.
ACAACAAATCGTTGTAAATTTAGTTACACGCAGAAGTGTGCCGCTGGTACTGCGTAAATCCTACACGTGGATAGTATTCTTAGTGTTCTACCAGATGCAACTTTAATGGTGATCTTAGAGAAATACACACTTCTCCTTCGACCCCCTGGCGTATAAAAAAAATTTCAATGGATATTAAAGAAATCCGTGTAAACGTGGAGTTTTATTATCGATTAATCAGACAGATGTTTTCGTACGCGATATTTATAGCGTAATGTGATAAATAGAGCACTAGCTTACAATTAGATTTATACTTTTTTATACGCGATTTTTTATACCTTTTTATATACAAAATGTTTACAACTAAAGAATCTTCAAAGACTATCACAGCGCGATCAACAAGAATCATTTTTACTATACCCTGCCACTCAAAATGCAGGGATAGCACGCATCGAGATTAGTTTCTAGATTACTCAATCTAGCTGGCTATTTTTATAAATCGTTTCTGCGAAGATTCTTTTTTATAACGACGTATTTATTAATAGGAAAAGCCTATCGCTGCTCCGTCGTGACTGTGAACGATTTCTCATCGAATAAAACACAGGACAAATCCTCGATACTGTGAATTTATTGCGCACTACTAATACTGTTTATATCTTGCCATTATAGAGACATTTGCCTCGCGTCCTCGGTTCATAAACCCATCATAGACGAAAAATAAGCAGATTTCTACGAGCTGAGGAAAATACACTTTATATCGCATAAAAATCATTAACAAATTATAAATATTCGAAAGTGTAAAAATAAATGTGTACAATAGAAAGGGAGAGCAGTGGCGCCAAGATGTAGAGGATATTGCTGTATTTTTTCCGTCGTAATGTCGAAGAGGGGTGAAGCGGGGCAGGTGCCGGTGGACAGCCCGGAGCGTCGTCAACATTTTAATAGAACACCAAGACTGAGGCGGGGTCCTCGATACGGAAATCCACTCCTTGCTGCATCATCTTGTGGTCGTAATGGTAATTAATGTCGTTCAATAGCGCCCGATTCCGGGCGTTGACGTTGCGAGGCTTCACGTGGATCGTGCGAAAACCTGTTGCAAATTTCACGGTTTAAAGCGATTCTGTCGAAGACGGAGCATGTGTTTTGCGGCTTACGAGTCTTGCTTTCGGCCTGCAGTTGACAGATGTCACGCAAAGTGTCGAGGTTCCTTATTATGCCATCGTACTGTAATCTCGTTAAGTGTTTGCAACGTACGAGCATAGAGACGAGCAAATCGTCGAGTAATTCACGATTGTTTCGAAGTTGTAGCATCACTTCCGCTGTAACGGCGAATGGTACATGTATCTTAAGTGGTGGGCGATAGTCTAAGCTTCAAACACTACTCAGAAATTATAATTATACATGATTTGAAATTGAAGTGTCCTCTCAGACATTCTGTCTTAATTTAATTAAATTACATCTGTTAACCCGCTGTATTAAAAAATTCCTTCGGACATTTCCAATTTCATCTTATACACGTTTCAGAGTGAATCTCTGAGTACGTTTGTGAATCAGTACTTGCGATATAAAACGCAGATAATATGTATTAGCACAAAGTCGCATGGCGTTGTAGAGGGCTAATTAAATTATGTAAAGCGAAGTAGTTAAAGGAAAGAGTGGTATTGGGTTGAGTCATAAATCACTTGCACCGCAGGTAGCGAGTATTTACCTTTTTCGCGATACCCCCAATGGCATGCCGCGGTTAACGACCCTTGCTTGCCATTACTAGACGAAGAACGTCTCATTTTCGAGTCGACAGTCGGAGGGTGAACATCGCGTTAAGTGAGTGCGGCTTTAGGCGACCAAACAGAATGCTTACAAGCGCGGCGGTCTCGTGATTCATAGGAAGGAATAGTGTTATAGCAGTGATTTAGCGCGTGCAGTGCATAGATAATGATTTGCATTAAATCGAACAGTGCAGGAATTTGATTGCATAATTTTATTATGGAAATGTAACGTCGGTACGCGCTGACTTCGACGTGTGATACTTTGTAAAACATTAATGAATCAAAGCTTGTGGTAATCAGGTCGTAGAATTAGGGGAAAAGGGTATCAGTTGATTGTGTGGTATTATGGGGAAAACCCCACGTCCTTGGAAACAAGAAATACATCAGATTGGCAGATAGGGGGGCAGAAGAAAATTTTAAAACTTGTTTCGCTTTATTTTCCATACTCTTTGCATATCGTGTGCTCTTATCTTTTCCACGTGTATTGAATGAGAATGGTCTCAATAGCAAAAACCATAGGAAAGTTGAACAAAAATATTTACATCGAAGTAGCGATCAATAAAGAAGTACTAATATTGATTATTGAACGATGAACATATATTATATTAATATATGCTGTGACGCATTGCTTATCAAAGTAATTAAAAAAAAAGACAAGTCATTCATGACTCAACCTAATGGAATATGAAACTTTTTAAGTTGCACCGCGGTAGTTAACGCCTTATAAAGCATAGCGTGCGAAGCTTATTAAGGAAAATTTCAAGATAAGTGAGATGAATTACATAGCCAAGAATTAACAATACCTAACGTGTTGGTGTAATGGGTAATAAGCAGCCCGACGGTGCTTCTGAAGTTACGAGATCTGCTCTGGTCCCACACATGGCCACTGAACATTTGAAACCTCGCCAATGGCATACTGGGCAACAGTAAGTAGCACATGTCTTCGTAATGGGAGATGTTCACTGAAAATCAAACTTAAAAGGCTAAATGGTGTGCAGAATCGTACTCGATCTCAGTGTATAGGGTGATAGTTCTCGTATCTACCAATGTGGATGTTCCCAAAATCTAAGAGTGTAATTCTATTACTTTCTGTGGAGAAGAAAGATGGAATACAAAGTTTTCTCCAAGCTTCAGACTTTTGTGACAAATCTCTTACAAATTTACAATCGTTGATCTTTAATTAATGTTTAACGCATAATTGTATTTAACCCAGGGAAATTGTGAGATCGTTATTGGAAGGTCTTTAATTTTTCAATTAGAAAGATACTAAAACCACCTCAAAATGTTCTTAACAATTTCAACTACTCTCAGTCTCTTTCAGTTTATATTATCTTTCATTAAATCCAACTCTTTAGTGTTTCAATCCCTGGACAAATTACACAATCGATAATTTTATAATATAACGTTGTATATGTTTCAATTCTTCCTGCCACTTCAGGGATGTTGCGTGTGACGGAATATAAATGATCGCTTTTACGTTACTCTTTATTATATTGTACCTATAGTGTAGGACACCGTGAGCTCAGGACAGACCAGGACTAAATTGTGCCAGGCAGTGTCCGCGATCGTATGCTGCCTGGAATCAGATTCTCGTACAGTTATGTGCAAAGTTCTCAGCACCCTCGGAGCCGCGTTCGTCAATGCGTTAAGGGTCTGGTCCGATAAGGACGGATAATCCAGTCGAAGGATGGTTAACACGCGAAAACGACCCAGCAAACGCAGATATCTGAAAATTGATTTCACGATACGTCAAACTTTAATGGCTCTAATACATCATATGTACTTTCATTTCATCCAATGAATAATTTCAAGTATATGAATCGTTTCAAACACTATTTTATTTCTCTTCAAATACGATGAATTCTAAAATCAAAGAAATACGCACTTTCTCATTTGCGTTTAATCTGAAATTTAACAGCCCTCCAAAGACATATTTATTTACTTTTTCGCATACAGAGGGTGGCCAAATTATTATACTCCAAATATTTTCGTCAATTTTTGGGATCATTTTAAAGTGGATTTAATACGATTAAAAAAATATCTTAAACTGGCAACTAAAGGTTCCGAGAGGAGATTTTCTTAGCTTTCCAAAACACTCATGAAAAATTGCTTTGATCGCAAATAACTCGGTCAATAAAAATCATACAATAAAACCAAGAAAACGAAATTAAAAAGAAATGTTTGCTCTATAAGAGCTGTCCGTTGGATTTACCGGAAAACAATTTTTTTAGCCCGTGCATACGTTCAAGCTAGGCAAAAAATTCTGAAACTTCTTTCCTGCGCTTCGTCTTTATAAAACTAAGAAAAACTAGAAACTTCGAAGCGTTGAAATGCGTTTTTTAAATATTTTTTGCGACCATTTTTCGCAGAGCTTAAACTTAAAAAATCTCAAACCTTTTTGTTTGAGTATAATAATTTGGCCACCCACTGTTAACAAAACGACTATCACTCTCAAACACTGTCCTTCTTTCTCACGTGATTTGTAACATCAATAATAATTTCTTCACTTTACGATCTTCATTCGCTTTAAGTTCGTGAAAGTGAAACTTATCATTTTCTTAGGGGTTGTTCCACCTCTTAAATTCGAAATTAAACGCAAATAAGGGAATTTAGTATTTCTTAGAGTTTAGTGTTCCACAAAAGACTTGAATAACAGACTCGTTCCTAGGAGTTTGGAGTGGCACCCCTTCTAGGAGGAATTATTGATACGGCAGGCCGCTCGCTGCATTCTCTCGTCATTAGTTTACCAATACGAATTTCTCGGAATACGTGAGCCTTCGCCGTGGTAGCTTGCGTATTCCGTCTCTGCGGAATTAATGGAAATTATTTCCCGTACCTCGGATTACTGTGAGGAGCTTGCCATTCCCGGAATGCACCGCGAAGATCTAAATAAGCCAAGTGCTCGCTACAACCCCTGAAAGCGCTCGTTAAAAGCCGCAACACGTCGCTCACACCAAGATTCGCGTTCAGCAGACTCAACGTTTCTAAGTTGCGCTGACAGCTATGCAAACGTATCGGTAGTACAAACTGATTAGAAAGTGAAAGCATTGGAGTTACATAGCACTTGAAACAGATCACTGGAATAATCTCTTATGCTCAGAGGCAAGGCGAAATGCTTCGAGTAAAAGTGGAAAGAAAGAAAGAAATTATTTGTTTGAATAAAATATCCTATATACTTTTATGGATATTTCACATTGCTTGCCAAGAAGATTTTACTGATTTCTAATACAACGAGCTTTAAGATCCCCGTATCAGTTTTCAAAAAAGGTATTGGAAATAGTGGCTGATGAATTTTGCATTCGGGTAAATCTGAGAAAATTTTATGGTAAATTTTAGGAAGTACATCTTGGAGCAGCGCACGAATTAATTCAAAAAATCAAGTGCTAATACATCGAATAGCAGCGAAATCGAAAGATTTTGAGTGGTATCTTAAATTTGAAATGAAATCATAGTACATAGATGAGAAGATTGTAGTCTTTTACTTGAAAAATGACCACCATGCTATTTCAACTTTTTTAAATGTTGCAAGGCATTTCTTTCCCTTATCTCTGATGACAAGAGGGATATCCGAATGGCCTGTTCCGAGTGCATTATTTTTTTTATAGATTGTCTATTCTACACCTTGTCTAGGCCTGTCTCGTGTTTGTATTAATTATGCGAAGTATTATTGCACGAAGCCTAATTAATATTCTAATGTAGTCCGCACGTGACTGCATTATGTGCCAGGCACAGGCTTCGTCGAGGCATCTTTATGAATACTTAAGGTGCTTGAATTACCCCAGAAAATTTGCAAGGGCATAGAGCATTTTGCCTCTGCTCCCCCATTTGCAACTGAAGATCCAGTCGGTGAGTATTAATCTCTTCAATTGGACATTCTTGGCTCGTACAACCGTAAGAAAATCGGCGCCTGCCTCGGCTTGAATATTCCGAGCGATTCGTGCCTCTCTCGGCAAAATGTACGGCCGTGACCAGGCGAGCTCCAGGCTGCGCATATGCTGTCCATATTTTGCCTAGACGAACGACCACTGAGCCTTTAAACGCGCTTGCAAACCTACGAACTGATGTCAGAGTGAGGTGTACAGATAAACGAAAAAATCACGATACTATTTCTCGAGGAGCTGTGAAGTCTGAGAAACGTTTAAAGAATTTTATCCGAAAGCAAGGGAGCGCCAAAAATGCCCACCGAATTAATTTCAAACGGGCAACGGGCGATCTTTCTATTTAAATAACTAGAACTACTTTTCGCATAATCAAATATCAATTCTGCGTCTGTATAGCTCTATCTCAGTTAGACCCGGAATCTTTACTCGTTCCAAGTGAAAAGAACTTTTCGCTGCTCAGAGCGAAAGCTAGCCTGGAAGAGTTCCGTGTACGTCGTTCAATCTTAGTACCGCGGTACATCTTCGCAATTGACCAACAAAGGGACAGTTAAGATTTTTGTTGTTGCAAATGTTGCGTACGGCTAGTTCACCGGCCAGAGGGAAGTCACCGCGCAGATCACGGTCGATGAGAACTGTGACTGAACGCCAAAGAACTGGCGACGATAGTGCGCGGTTCCATGACTGACAAACTTGTGCAACGTTGGCACGGTCCCCGCGACCGAGGTGACTAAATATCTGCGTCAGTATCAGCTCCGGCAGCTGATCCCACATCTCCCAGTGTCAGCTTGGCCCGTCTTCATCTCTACGTGGATGAGGCAGCTGTCGCAACCTCGGTCAGGCTCTCTTGTCGGGCTCCTCGATGTCGACGCCGATCGTCATTGAAAACACGCGAAACAATCGCGAGAAATTCACGGCCGATCAGACCCGTGAATTGCCTCCAATTTACGTGGAACTCGATTATCCACTTTCGACCATAAGGGCGTGTTCAGATCAGACGCTGCGCCGTAGCTCGCGAGAGCTGGTATTTCGGGCGTCGTCGCAGCTTTTCTAAACTCTCTAAAGTCAGCAGAGTCTCCTCGCTGCGTTTCTATAATTGCAATTATTGGCAGCTGTTTGGGCTGCCGCGAGCATTCTTGTAGGTTCCGCATTACGATACTAAAACAGTGAAGAAATTGTTTATTAATCAAACTTATGGCTCATCGTATCGTAATAGTAATTTGCTTCGGTAGAACGGAAGAAGAAATAAAAGCAGCGCCAAAAATAGAACAAAGTTTTGAATTTCTTCAAGCGCGATATTTATACAGTTAATAACATATGACGTACCAGGTCCTGTGCATTATAGTTGTAAGTAAAGAGGTACCGAGTTTATGCAACGATCTTAAGAATAAGTTCGAGGGGTCATCGAAATTCGTTATTGAATTAATAGTCGCCCCGGCATAAATAAGCTTTCCCGCTTTATTGGTTCAACGTTGCGGCAAATTTAGTGCCGCGACGCGCCCGCAGATGGCGCGGCGGTAGGCTCGAGGAGTCCCACGCGCTGCATATACGTATAGTCGGGGCACGGAGTGCATTCGGTGCACGTGCACTCTCGGCTACGTGGGATTGGGAGTAAGAAACAATTTTACAATCGCCGGCGCAGTGTCAAGGACTAAACTGGCCACGGATCAGTCACTGCCGTCGCCGCACGGCGATATCGTATACCCCCTTAGAAAGCAAATACTCCCCGCCGGAGGCACGATTACGTAATCGTTTGATCTTGGTCTTTGACCCTGAATCTAACCTGTTCACGTGCCGCTTTAGCGCGTAAAACACGAGATCGCGGTGTAACGTGAATAGCTTTACTACGTTCACGGAACGGGATACTCGTATCGTTGCCAATTCCCTCGGTGATATTACATGCATCGATGAGCAGGCGCTCGTTGACGCTGCCAAAACGAAAGAATGACGGAAGAGGAGGCTAAGGTGTTGGACAAGGAACAGTGGAAGCTCGAGGCGCTATACATAATCACTGACGTGAAGCAACATGTGACGGACATAACTGTATCGGAAAAATTGCAATGTAGCAACCAGTTTATCTACTTGAATCTAACCACGCTGGAGGGCCTGAAGTTTTGCGTGGAATTGTCGTCTGCTGGATTTTCTGTCGTCGGCAATCAGCACGACGACGCGTCCGCCACGGGAAACCAGCATTTCGAGACACCTTACAGCTTACTAGACTTCATCAGTCCCCAGTACAGAAATTCCTTCGGCAATTCGCTACTCGCCAAGCTAAAGCAGCTGAACGACGAACAGTGAACGAAATCGATCGATATATCTCCAACTACCACTGCGAAAATCTCATCGCAGCAAACGTGCAGGGTAACGAGCTTTCTCGCTTTACCGCCCGCGTTAATTCTCTCCCGAAAACGAGCATCCGAAAGGTGAAATGCAACATGATTCTGGGTAAACGCGCTCGCTCTCTTTGCAGTACTCGAGCGTAGCCGACGATGCCCGAATGCGCAATAATTTGCTACAGGCAGGTTCGTGGTCGATGCATAGTAGCAAGTGTCCCGAAGTTTCTAAGTATTCCGACGTAAATGCTACCGAGTGCCGTGACCAGGCAGAAATTTAAAGTCAGCTAGTATCGCTCCAATTTCCCCGCCGTATTCGAAATGATCTTTCACTCGCATTTGCTTCAATTATTTAGTATCTCAAGTGTCTGCGTTTGAATCGCCACCCGCTGTCGCGCGCGATAGGTACGCTACTGCGGCCCCGACGAATCGGGCGCTCCTAGGGAATGTCCCTAGGAATCGAAAGATCAGTCAGTGCAAGTGGTAATATCGGTTGTTTATCCCCCCCTCTGCGTTCGTTGCTCTATGCCCCGTTTGGCGTATTCCGCTGTCCGAGTTGGTGTGAAGTGACGAGAAGCGGTCTCGCCGAATGCGTTCTACCGTGTGCGGGTTCTCGTGGTGTTTCTGAATGAGTTTGTCGTCGATCGAGTGCCGGAGAAGGACACAGTGCAGCCCGTTCGTTGATATTGCAGTGGCTAGTGCGACGATGTCAAACGGTGAGCGATGACACGCCCGTGAAAAACGATAACGACGGGGCGATCCTTTGATTGACCAGAAAACGCAGTACGCGGAGAGGACCCTCTTTGCGCATTATTCGTGCGACGTTATAACCAGCGAAACATGCTTCAGCCACGAGCTACGTGCGGTTGACGGTAAAAAACGGTGAGTGAGAAATATCCCCTGCGCATCGACTTGTCAGCGGAACGTTGACAGGTCGTTTGTTTTTGTCCGACGCTCGTACCCTATTTCTCCAATATCAGCGCGAAAGGGGTGGGACAATCGCTTCCTATATCTCCGTCGGGCCTACGCGATCGCGACTGTTATCGTGCGTGCGGAAACCGAGTCGCGATAGTAACGTAACATCACGGCTTGCTAAATATCGTCAATCCTCGCCTGATACGCAGCACGCGTATTTCAAATTTCCCCGTAGTTGCTATACTTTTTCCTCGAACATCATGGTTTCTCGATAACACGCTTTCAAACACAATTTTACGAGAATTTCTTGCACCACTAAATCCAGCGACGTCGTTGTTTCCTTAACGAATATACGTAGTTTACATAAAAATCGCGGTATAGCGGGATTTATGTCATTCCTTTCGAAACCATCGCGTTTGATATTTTCTTCGTTGTATTGTATTCGTTGAACATTATGTTTATCGCATTTTCGTATTTCATTTAATTTTGAGGAGTATAATCGTGTCTTTCGTACTTGCATGCGTTCGTAACATAAATTTTAAAACGGGTTAAACAATTTTTTTACCTTAAAAAGGAAAAGAATAGATTAACTTTAGTTTTGTACATTTGCCGGTACGCTATGCTTTAACGTTTTTAATTTCCAATTTCATTGTATCGTTTATATCTTGCGTTTGTGTTTATTAAAGTATATTATAGTTGCTGTTTGTTTATATCATTCTTTTATTCGTCATTTCGTTTCATTGTGCTCCGTATTACGCACGCTTTTCCGCGTAATATGTTCGTCACGGTTCAGAAGCAATGCCGATGGTCTAATTATGATAATCAGAATGATTCATCATTTTAAAGGATTGGGTTAAAGGTGATGGAATGTGAAAGAAGTATTTCTAATTTTTTTCTCATGCGCTCTTCTAATAGAACAATTACTTTCATTGCTAAATCGTTCATTTATTACTTTCACTAAAAACTAAAGTGAATCTTGTTTGTGTTATTTTCCACTCCGATTTTATAATGTAACAATTGTACCATTTAAATGTTAACTATAATTGTGTTGTTTGCGATGCAGCATCTATTATATAATTAGAGAGAAAAAAGGTTTATACCTATTATGTTGCAGTTAATAATTATTTTATAATCATACCAATGAATTTATAATATATTTTCTAGTAAACAAATGTAATTGTTCTATTACTTAATCCAGTAGATACTATTCTCATATAGGTACATTATTTTTGAACAAGTAGCCTAATCCATATGTATACAAGGTTTAGATTAGATAATGTCACCCTTGGGAAAAATTGTAGCTTACAGTAGATGCATTGCAGGCAGGCAGAATAAAATTATTTCTATAGTTTATTACTCCTGCTGCTTAAATCTTTTTGTTGCTCCGAAATCCTGATAGATACAATTGGCAAATGGATCGGAAATTCTATGTGCTTTTACATCGTATTGATTTATAAATTAATTTAACAGTAAATATTTCACATACATAGAATAAAATGTAGAATTACATTTGAGTTTCTGGTTTTGGTAATACTTGATAAAACATAGCTTTGCAGATTATGATAAAGCGTGATAAATTAGTAACATGGCGCAATGCTTTAAAAAGAGCTGTGCTTATAAATGGCCACTCTGAAGCATCTCTCAGTAGGAATGCTGTAATCTTATTTATTTTCTTCACGTCTCATAGTTCTTAATGGACATTAGCAGTCTTACAAGTTCCAAACAGTTTGTAATACATTTGCTTGGGAATGATAACATCGGTAACATTTATAATAGCCATGTTCAGTAATGAAAGAGTACATTTAGAAATGTACGCGCGCTCGCGAAACAGATATGTGTTTGGTGTTTAAATTGATTCATAGGTATAGGACACTAGCTAAGTAGTCAGTTGACAAACTTTTTCAGACAAAGGAATGGCTAGTTTGATGGTAACCACATCAAGTAAGAATAGCTCACGCAGTACATCACCCAACAGAGGAAATACATTGACCTCGCCGCAACAATTATCGACTACTTCGGATCATACGCCAAAAGCACGTAATGCTTCACTGTAAGATCTGATTCCATCTAGATACGTCGTTTCGATGTACACGAGAATAAGAATTGTTATTTCTTTTATAGTATTTTACATGAAACTGAAAGATTAAGAAGCTTGCTCTTCGATATTTATATAGTAATTCGTTTCTTAGAAATATGAAAAGTAAATTTCTAAAAAAAAGACATAAATGAAAGGTAAATGAAAGGGGGCAAGTACAAAATTAAGTTTTGACTTCGCAGTTCCCAAACAGGGGAGGGTAGTACAGGCAGTGGAAGTAGTGGTGGTGGAGGCAGTATCAGCATGAAAGGTAGTAGGCAAAAGTCACCAGGAACTGTGATTCGAGTAGGAGATGCTATGGATGAACCAAATACAAATCTAATCACTGCCGAACCAGATGAGTTTGTGCCAAATATTCACCCACCAACTGACGACGAAGGAGTACGTAATCCACTTATTGCAAAACTACATTATTTTTTAATAGTTTCGAAGCTCATTGATGTTACATCTATTTTATCAAGTTTTTCTTATTCTTAAATACACTTAATGCCCTCAGATGATTTCACATAAATTTAGCACTGGTCTATTAATAAAACTGCTTGTATTTAATTGAAATATGAAAATAATTGTTCCATACTACAACTTTAGTAGGGTAAACCAACCAGTAATTGACCGCATTTCAGTGAATGACCATTAGGCAAAGGAATGTCAATTATAAATTTAAACATAATTATATGTTTGTAAACGGAGTGTAGTTGCACTTTTAATATCCTATATTTTTAGTTACGCGTATTAAGCAAACATTAATAGGTACAATTCTTATTAAAAGCATGTGGTCATTTACTGGGCTTCTACACGTTTTGCATTTTATAATTGCTTTTATTTTTAAATTACGATAAGAATAAGTAATTATTTTTATATAAATTTCACGAAAAATAAATTTAAATGCAATTTCAACAGTTGTTTTGTTGTTTTACATAAATATATTCAAGTATTAATCTCAAAGGTCCATAGATTCAAAAATTCGGTCATTCACTGGTTGGTTTACCCTATTCAAGTGTTTCTCCTTAAAACTTTCTCTCTATACTAGGACACAATTATTTAAAAAGTGTTATAACAATATGGAAGTTCTAGTATTACTCTTCCGAGTACCTACTGCAACAGTAAACATAATCATGTATCCTTACATAAAGTTGCTTATGCAATGTTATGTTGTTGTGCATGCAGTGACAATTACACTGTACTACAAGGTCATCAAGCACAACTGTATAATTAGGGTTATAGGTTAAGAAATGAAGTAGTTATTTGCATAATATCCTAACTGGCTTTGAAGCTAGAGATCTCAATCCTGAAGATTTCAGAGTGTCATCATAAACTGCGTGTTATCCAGTATCGTAGACGAGAATATGTGCTTCGTTAGTTGCAACTTATCTAACATTCTTCGATAATACTTCTGCTATATATAAACTAGCTGTATATATTTTAACGTTAAATGGTTGAATTTACTTACAGGAACAATATCATGCAACACAATCGTTCCTATCAAATGGCTCCTCTGAACTAATAACCGACGATGTCGACGCCAGTTCTGCTCGTGTTTGTCAAGCTATTGAGAACATCCAGAATAAAATTGTTAGGACACGAGAGCTTATAAGAATAGAACAGACCACACGTGATGGTAAATTTCGGCAATTGTCAGATAACTAGTGTAATGATCGTATCGTTTATAGATCGGAGTATGCAGATAATTCTGAAAGTAGCGTTTAATTTCGTTCGGTTCGACAGTGTGTAGAAATAATATTAATTAGCAATGTATTTTCTTTTAGAAAATGTTAACGAGTATTTAAAGTTAGCTGCCAATGCAGATAAACAGCAGCTTACTCGAATCAAGGCGGTATTTGAGAAAAAGAATCAAAAATCAGCTCACAGTATCTCTCAGCTTCAAAAGAAACTGGACACTTATATGAAAAAGTTGAAAAATTTTGAACTAAATGGGGCACCTACGAGTCATAGGCAGCCTAGGGAAGTGCTTCGAGACATGGGGCAAGGACTTAAGTGAGTATATTCTGCCTTTCTTCAGTTCTATGTACAGTTTCCTAATTGTATTAGTACAGTAGTAAAAAGAGGACACATTCATAAGAGCACATGTATACTTGATCTGCTAATATGGCTAATACACTCACGTAATTATCAGTACATGTAAGTGTTTCACTATTCATGTTCAGTACCATTGTACGTATCTTTTTGATTATTAAATCTTCAATTAAATAATTTTAAATTTTCATACCACACATTTACGTTAAATTTAATTTGCACTTTATGGCATAAAAAGTTGCTGTCTATAAACGTTTATATTGTTATTATTATAGATGTTAATATTTGAAAAATAGAATCATGATATAGATTTAAACGTATATTAAATGTTGGCACACAGTTTTGTTAGATATATCGTTTATAATACACTCCATTTTTTTGTACAATATTTGTTTTATATCGAAACAAATGATTTGTTCTAGATGTAGAAGTAAACTAGGAAAACAATGGAGCCTAGTAAATACTTTAATGTGATTTTCAGTGATTTTCAGTTAAAATTGTAAATTGTTAGTTCTCTTCTCCTTTAATCCGTTTTTTATTTTGCTAAGTATATCACCATCTAATTTAAGACTCACTTCCAGAAACGTGGGTGGCAATATTAGGGATGGAATCACTGGTTTTTCAGGGTGAGTGTTGATGTGAAAATAGATTTCGAAATAAACTTTTAGACTCGTCCTCCACGTTAACTTCTGCATTATTGTGAACCTGCTTTTGAAAATCATCTTTTTATCAACTAAACACTCACAGTATCTGTTAAAATTGTGATTAAATATTTCATATGTATTACGGAATTGAATAAACAGTGTAGAAAGTTTTATGTACCTTATATAATGTCTAGTATTAATATTATGTATTTAAATATATAACTTGTAGTATCAAAGTATATTTATAATTATAAGCATCCGAAAGTCTACCATGTAAGTTGATCAATCTTTTAAAAACATGTTTTCTTTAAACTATACTGACGCTATCAATTATCTCCGTTTCCTTTGTATGTTTCAGAAGTGTAATGTCGAAACCAAGGGAATTCGCGCACTTAATAAAAAACAAATTCGGCAGTGCTGATAATATAAATACCTTATCACGTGAGTAACTTTTATTACAAACTGCTCTCTAATTAATTAACACGACACTGTTGTGTAGTTTAAAATCATTAATTGTGTGATTTAACTTACATATAAAATATACTATAAGAAGTGTTAATAAAAAACAATGCACTACCGGCACACGTTGCTTCATGCTGATAAACTCTAGTCTTACAAGCATTAGTATGCACGTTCTCTTATTTTACGACATATGTATGTAACTACACTATAAAAAAAAAAAACATTTTAATATTATTTTAGTCAATAATTGTGTCTATGAGTAAAAAAACGCATTGCACATTTGAAATAGAACGAAAGATCAGTTAATCGTTTAAAAGAAATTGTAGTAATAGCTCAAATCTATTTTTATACACTGTAATATTGAAAGATAAGTATTTGTTTTTCCGCTATCGTGGCAGTTGACAGTAGTAAGTAATATTTTGGCTCAACTTCTCTTCTATATTCTTCCCTATTCTTTCATGTCTCATTACATATTTCTTCCCTTATATACTTAAACATTGTGTTTTTAATACACGTTCGTGTATCTTAATTTTCATGTAAACTTTGATCCTCAAATTGCTAATATTCTTGTATCATTATTTTACATAATGAAGAAAGGAATTCTGCTCGCATAAACATTCAATTCGTAGACAGTACCCGTATCAAAACGTTGCCTTTACACTTCACGAGCTTTGTGTTATTTACTAATTTTGCTACGTACTTTTTAGCGGCTTCCGTAAGTCGATATCTGCTTTCTTTTATATTAGTTATCCAATACATTTTCGGTAAATACAGTTAAATCTGATTAAGAACGCGATGATTTTCATAAACTGGAACTAGAAGGAGAACTAAGTACTGTAGCAAACTGATTTTGCATACACAAGTAAACATTCTTAGATTTGTAAATAACGTTTACAATAAATGTGCTAATCGAACGAATTATTCAAACACGATAGGACGACAAAAATAGTTCAGTATGAAGAACTAGATTACACGAATTATGTAGTTGATAACAATGGCAAATAACTTGGTATTGGATAACAGTCTAACTTGCGGCGTCTGTGTCTCTGCAGATGGCTCGACTTTTTATGTAAACGATACACCGCGTGCAGGTAATGGAGATAACGCTAGTGTTGAAGATGAAAAGGCACATCATGGATCAGCCACGCTTCCCGGCGGATGTAGTCTGGGTTCAACTCACAGTGCCGCGGCAATGAAATTTCCATCCGAAGAAGGTTCAGAGTGTTCTAGTGTTACGAGTGAAAGTGGACCTGGTAGTAGAGGACAGGCGCATACATGTCACAGTAATAATACTGCACTTAGTCTGAAATCTATTTTCGCGGAGCTGCAAGAACACAGAGAAAATCTGGATAGGATGAGAGAGAAATTAGACGGCGTAAAGGTTCGTCCCTTATAACGTGAAGATTCTCAAAGAAGCGAGAGACTGGCGTCTCTTATTTTCAATTAACTCATAGTTGATCTCATTATCAAATTATTTCAGACCTTACAGCAGGAGGTGACATTTCTTTCCCATGCTTTGCAAGAGGAACGTTTCAGGTGCGAACGTCTGGAAGAACAAATTAATGATTTAACGGAACTGCATCAAAACGAAGTAGAGAATTTGAAGCAGACCATAACAGATATGGAAGAAAAAGTGCAATACCAAAGTGAAGATCGTTTAAGAGACATACATGAAATGTTAGAGAGTTGCCAAACGAAAATTTGTAGAATGGAACATCAACAGCAACAGCACCAACAGTATGTCACTTTGGAGGGTTTAGATAATAGCAATGCAAGGGCATTGGTGGCGAAATTCATGAATGTAGTATTAATAGTGTTACAAGTTATCCTACTTCTTGTTACAATGGGTGTTGGTATAATGATGCCTTTCCTTAGGACCAGGTATAGTTACTACTTATCGTAAACTATCTTTCTCTTTTCAGTTAGACCAGGGATTGTTGAACTAAAACGCGCGATACTTATTAAGTACTGTATTCGAATACGAAATAATACCGCTCCCTCCATTCTAATAATAAAACTTACGAAATTTACTATAATTTATATATAATTGCATAAAGTAATTATCCACTTTGAATTTATAAGAAATATAATGCGAATTAGCCGAGGATAATTACGTATACGGTCTACACATATCGACGCGTTATATCATTTTTACATGCATTTCATATTTACATACATCATCCATCATAATTCTTCACCACGTACATTGCCATCCGAATTTAGTTTCGCGCACTCATTCGTTTATTTTGTTTCCACATCTCTGTTGCAGCTGTACTAAGCCTCATTGTTTCATGTGCAGGGTGCGCATATTAACGACTACGTTTGTTGTATTGGGCATAGTGTTTGTGCTCAGACAATGGCCTGAGGTTCACGATGTTGGTAGTCACCTCATGCGCCATCTCAAACAGACGCTCGCCGTTAAGTAGCATCGTAAGTAAATTACCATAATATCAGTATCTATACAAAATAAGGGCAGAATATTTTATAAGAAATATAAAAAGCATGACATATGATTGACGATTTCTTAACAACACGATTTTAATTAGAATTCTAATCGATCTTCTACTCTTTGATCTTTATTTGGAGTACAGCAAATACATGAGATTTATTTTAGGGTGGTATACTTAAATTTTCTATACCCTGTGATGAAGAAAAATTGTACATTGTACACAATGATCAACATTTTGGATCCGTTTATCTGTGCTGTAGTTTTGGAGCAATAATAGCAGGTATACGCGCAAATGACTTTATTTATATTTCAAGAGCCGATCACGTTCATCATTATTGTATTAAATCGGATGGGTGGCGAAGACTATTTGATACTGTTAACAAAATTACAATACGCAAAACATATTTTGCTGTGCAAAAATGTTTCACTTAGGAAAAAAAGAGATTTTCTAGAGATGGTAAACGTGAAAGTGTCTTTTGTCCCTCATGCAATTGTTATAAATCCTATTCCAATATTCTTAATTTTATCTCAGCACTTCCGTTAAAAACATAAGAGACACGCATTTGATACGATTATTTGCACGCAATCGATATAAACGCGAACGTAATCCGTAACGAAGTAACTGCTATGGAATATAAAAAGGAAGGCAGTAATTATAACGCTGTACACTGATATTGCTTGATTACATACGGCACATTGTTAGAAAAATTTACTCCGATAAAGTGATGTTAAGTGATGATTACGTGCACTTTTACATGAGTCATTGAGTAACACGGAATTAGAAGAAATTATCGAGAAGGAGAAAGTGCTGATTAAAATGGTAGAAGAGAAAATGTTTAATAATCATCGGTGTCTGTTGGTGGTCCGATCACCTTTTCCAGAATTAAGAGTTAACGCGTTTGGTATTCCAACGGAAGCGTGTAATTTACAGGATTCTGAACCAAACGTTTGCAAATAAAATCGTCCAATTGTTAAACAATAATATAAATTAAGGAAGCAGAAGAACATTTCAATCATTGTAGATATTTCTCACTTCGGAGTGTATAAAATAGCATGATGTATTCTTTAGCGATGATAAAGTGGGGTAACTCGGTAAACCGTAGAAATTACAATATTTCTAATTATCTTTATCTCTAATTCCCAAACTAACTACTCTACATTCGTGAGAACTTAAAAAGTAAAACTGTTTGGATACAAAACAAGTGGTGCACGTAAGATTCGATATCAAAAGAGGACCAACATTGCTCTCTTCCTCTTATTCTATAACGCTAATTTACTTCCTGTACGATGTAAAGGGGGTACTTCTTTCCGAATAAACAATATTCAGACATTGTGCTTTTTAGTCTCATGAGTGCTTTAAACCACCACAGACACAAGTATGCGTACATATTATAACGAATATAAAGAAATGAACCATGACAGATATTGAAATGAGAGAAAGACTGATGGACTACATCGCTGTTACAATTGTGAATAAGTTAATATTCGTGGTAATATTACGTTGCTAATCATTGGAAAATGTTGAAACAATAGGAAAAAGTTGGAAAAAAAGAATGGCAATTGTAAAATTGTATAATGAAATATGATGATTCTTAAATTAATAATAGGTGCTCAAATCTGAGGGTGTGAAAATATCTCGGTCCACGAAACTTTATGATCACATTAAACATTTCCCCAGTTTCCGCCTTTATAGCTTTATTGCAAGCAGTGTCAACAAATATGAAGATTTTTTAGCCTGATAATATTCCACAAATGAATGATACATGACGAACGAAGGGAAAAAAGTTTTTCGGTATGATCATTGGTTCCTTTTTTATCGTTTAATGTCAAATCCTCCTTATGTATTACGAACAACTAATTTGAAATTTATATTAATTTCGCGGATTAGTGTTTCTGTTATTTGTATATGTTGGACTATGTAATGTTATCCTTTCGTTGACCTACGTAACTCATGAGAAATCGTTTTAAAACAATTAACAAAAACTGTAAATAAAATAAAGTTTATATGGTGACGTATTCCATTTCTTGTGCCTGTTATTCGTGAATACAACATCAAATTTCCTAATTATTTATTTCACGGTATAGTCTTCTGAAATAGTATTAATTTGCTACTTTTACTCCCGATAGGTATTTTATGATTACTTCCTTTCGTATGTACAATTTATATTTATAGGAAGCAGTAATTTTTATATTTTTATCGCCTTTTGTTATCAATATATAAGTAACAGCAGCGCTGCCAAAAAATGTGAACCACCTGAAAACCGGTATAAAATCAAATCAATTCGAATTTTATATCAGTTTATCAAGGACTATAGGAAAAGCCGGAAATTTGATTGTGTATTTATAATTTTACCAGGCAGATTTATATTCTCTCGGATTGCTTGTATAGTTTCTATTTTCTCAAATCGATTCCCTTCAGGATTGTATAATAGAAACTCGTTGAATTACATGTAGTAGCAAGTTCGAGAAACCTTTCTTTTGAATAATCCTCTTGCGTTCCTAAGTAGCCGTTGTTACGTCTATGAATTTCAACACATCGCTGTGACTACGCTAAGTTTGTATGTAAACATAGAGATTAAAAATCAGTTTTGGGATCAATATATTCATAAACAAATATTTTCAAAGGCTTTTATGTCTTTAAACTCTTCTCGAGCGTAGCTTTCGCAAGAGAGAATGATATCAGTAACAATAGTGATCGAGCGATATCAGAAAATAGACACAGTCTCGCTGATGATATATTGATTCTATTAAGATAATAATGTTTCTAATCTTACGTCGTTTAAAATCGACTTTTGAATAAAATGTATGTTTGCTTATTATTGTGTAAGTGATGACTAGACAAAATATATAGGGTGTTCCGCGACACTACATTGACATTCTACTTGGACCGATTGTTCTTCATTAGTAATCGCTAACATTTGTCCCTGCCACGAACGATACAATTCTGTTTACGTGTATAAACTAACAATGGAAGAAGATAAAGTGCACAAGCACTTCCGATTGCCTGTTTGTAGTTTCCTAAGAGCAGATAAACGACACCCTGTATGTATTGTGTAGGTTTAAATAGATCGTGGTGCTTTGTAAGATAAATATGTAACCCAATATTAGAAAATTTGTTAACACCGTCGACCACCGATTTAGTGAGGGCCCCTATCTGCACACGTACAAGAACGTTTGCATAATAAAGCCTGGGTGTATCAGAAGAGAGAAGCAATGTAAAAAGGAATAGGGAAACAAGGAGCCACAAATATTTATATCGAGAAGAGATTACACACATGTCAAACAACGATGGACGTATTTTGTATCTTACACTATTACATTTTTCTATGAGTTTCTTTTCGTCGCGGCTGTTTACAATTTTATATGTATTTTGTATTCGTGAAGCTTCGGGGCACCGCACGACGTATGCTTGAAAAATAATTTGCGACATGTTAAAGTAATCCTGGAATTCAAGCAGTCGTTACTGAATGTCCTTGTAATTTTAGGGGCCCCTAGTTTATAGCATAGAGGGAATAAAAAGTAACGAATTAAAATATATCGTCATCGATGCCTTGCATAGGTAGTTAATGTCAAATTATAGATTAAACATTTGTTGTCAATTGTAGAACGATGTAGGCGATACGAGCAGCGATTATAATGGAAATTGTTATCGTGCTAGGACACACATACCACGTGCATACACACATATTATGCATACACACCAGTGTACGTATGTAATAGCTGCATAACAGATCAGTGTAATAACGTAGTCAAAGGCGAAAATAAGTTTATGTCCATTTTAAGAAGGAAAATATTAACATACGCGCGTTAACGCCCGTACTGTTATCGCTGCTAAAGCATCAGTTTAGCAGCATCTTGTCATTAAAATATTATTTAATACCGTTTCGAAATAAAAAGAATTTTTAATAAAATTGGCCATTCTTTCGCCACTTCGGCGTCTCCTCGCTGTCAACTAAATTAATTCAATTTTTCATGCGAACGATTATTTAATATTTCGAATTTCTTCTGCTAAAAAGGCCGACAAATAAGAAGTAATGCGTATAGGGGTATAAATTTAAAAAATAACACCGAGGGTGATTGTAAAGTTTTTATATTTTTTATCGAGAGACTTTATCAATAATAATATTACAATCATCACATTTACAAATAATGTAATCGCTTTTTTTCATTATTATTATAATATATCACAATTTCTACTTTGTGTAGTGCTGAAAGCTGTTTTATTTGAAAGAGAATCGCTGAGACGCCACGGAAATATACACTGCATTAAAGGTGATCATACGTAGTTTTACTTTTGTAAAGTTTAAAAAAATTACATCGTTAACGAGATATAACCACCATTCTATAGCATTTCCTTGCAATACAAGTAGCTATCAGCCTTTGACTTGTTAAACAATATTTTAGTGTTTCACTAGTATTAATAAGAAAATATTTTACTTTCCTTGTGATAATCACACGTTGTATCGTAGATAATAGAAGCTGCGTCCTCTAACTTTTCAGTAGTATTCGGAACAATTTTCAATGCACACAGAATTTTCATATTTCATGCTAGCAATAAAAGAAATATTTCATTTTATTTAACACATGTGAATATGTTTCTAAATAAATAAGCTTCGTCTTGCTTCACGAACAATATATATTGCATTTTTTAGAAATGCATTAGAAGATAATTAAGAGAAGTGATTAGTATGAGCCAGAAACCATTTCCCATGATGTAACGTTGTAGAGTGGAAGCCGGTAACGTGCGTATCACTTTGATAACTTATTTCAAAGTTCACTTCGTATCCTGTGGCTCAATTACCAGCAACTATTTGTCTTTTAAAATATTATACAATACAGTTCGTACATACAAAAGGCAGATAGTTTAAAAGTGTCAGCAATATTTCAGTAAAATATTCATACTGATATAAAAGAAAGATAATGTAAATAATTATTCAATTCCACTCTCTTCCTATATGTACGGGCGATTCTAGAAAACCTATCTCCACCCCTGGCCAAGAATTCTCGAAAATATATTTTTTGTGTACAGCTTTAACGTGTATGCTACAGTAAAGGAATACATCGTGGTGACTAATGCCGCTTCTTATAAAATGCAGACTCAATATTGTTTTACCATGCTTCGTCTGTATTATCTGAAATTTCGTTAATTCTTTTATAGTGCGTTTCAATCCGCGGTAATCTGGATCCCTTCCTGGGAATCCCGAAGTACAATCTCCGCTGGTAAAATATTCTTTATCTCATTCTGGCGAGGAACTGTTTCTTCTTTCTCCTTTTTTACAGTCGGCGGGCCATGATGTTTCTTTTTGTGGCACATCATGGTCGATCTAGATACGAATGTCTTACCGCACGCGTCGCATTCGTACGGTCGCTCTCCGGTGTGTAGTCTCTTATGAATGGCCATGGGAGTGAACTGCGTGAACGTTTTACCGCAAACGTCACACCTGTACGGTCGTTCTCCAGTATGCAATCTTCTGTGACATCTTAAGGCGGCCCTTCTGGCGAACACTTTGCCGCACATGTCGCATTTAAAACTCTTCTCCCCAGTATGCATCGTCGAGTGGATCTTCAGGTCGACCCGTGTCAGAAATCCTTTGCCACAAACTTCGCACAGGTACGGCTTCTCGCCAGTGTGGATGCGTAAGTGCGTGTTAAGATAACTCTTGCTCACAAACATTTTGTTGCACACCACGCACGGATACTGCCGATTGTCCATGCCCGAATGTATCTTCTGATGGCTCTTGCAGAGTCCTTTAGTTATAAAACCTCTGCCACAAATATCACAGGCGTACGGTTTAACGCCGAGATGCCTGTTCTGATGATCTAACAGAGATTGCTTCGTTTTGAAATGCTGCCCGCAGGTATTACATGGGAACGGTTTCAAGTCCGAGTGTACTCTTTGGTGAAGAACAAGGTAGCTTTTAGACTGGAAGCCTTTACCGCACGTGGAACAATTGTAATCAAACTGCCCTGTATGCGTGGCTGCATGCTGCGCAAGCCCTATTTTACTACGAAACGCTTTTTCGCAGGTCACGCACTGAAAAGGCTTTTCGCCCGTATGCTTTCGCATGTGTTCCTGTAGCTTATAATTTGTCCTATATTGTTTCTCGCAGTGGGTGCAAACTTTCGGTGTCCACTTCTGCCTTACTGTTGTTTGCTTCTTCTGCTCTTCCGCGTTTCTGTTGTTTTGCGTGCTGGTTAATTCCGGTTCCGTGATCTCCTTTTCTTTGTGGATTGCTTTACTCTTATGTACATCGCATCTTTCTTTATGTACATTCAACGCGTCTATACTTGTATAATATAAACCACAAGAGCAACAACAGAAGTACTGTTCGAAATGTGCTATCATATTACTTGATCCTAACACTGCTTCGTTACAGAACGGACACACATACCAATGCGATCCTGTCTCATCAATCGTGGGGTTACTTAATGTCGATTCTAACAGAGCATGCTTCGCTCTTTTTGTATATTCGATTAATATTTCGGTATTCGCAGTCGTTACTTGACTCGTCGATGCTAAACTATTTGTTTGAGGGGTTGTATGCCCGGGACTTTCATTCTCAATACGTGCTTCTTCCATATCACTGCCAGTTTCTGATTGAGCTGGGGGAAAACTCTCGTGCGGTACCTGTACATTGGAATCACTCGTTACAAAAACTTATATTACTCGCAAGGATATTTTATATCGAAATTAGTGTGAAATTTCATTTTAATCTAACAACGTACGTTACTCTCAAGTACGTCTGCAGGATCCTCCGTAGTTAATCTTTCTTGCAATCTACGATATTCTGGTTTCATTGGTATCGATTCATACTTTACATTATTAGAATAATGTACAATTTGCCCTTGATCTTGATCATCGGGGCTTATCGAAGTTACATAATTTATTCCTAATTGACTCAAATGATCGCTCACTGTTAGATTTCCAACTACAGTCACATCGCCTTCCAAATGTACTGCTATTTGATGATTGGAAACCTACAATATGAAAATACAGAAAACTTACTCCGAATCTAAGGAAGATTCTTAGAATAAACGAAGTACAATTCGTCTTGAGTATGTTCGAGTCAAATAGAGAGTTATCGGTTCGTTTACTTCTTGCATATGTTCGTCCACCATTCTAACTGTATCGCCGTCCAGGCAGTCGATACCTGTAACCTCGATACCGGTATCCTGTTGGCCTATTTCCTCCTGCGTGACAACCTGTTCGCCACCGGCCAAGTCCATTTCATCCATGACTTGCATGCCGTGCATCGTGGCTTCCCTTGTTTCTGGAGAAGCTACGTGGTTTTGTACATCTTCGATATTGTTTTGCATTCTATTAATACTACTCTGAATCTTATTCATTTCGTTCACTTCCTCCAAATCGTGCTTCGACATGCGGGCGACCTCTTCTTTAGCAATTTCTTTCAGCATTTCCATAAACATCCCCTCGGTGTGTAAACATTTCTCACGAAAGTCAAACAACTGGTCCAGTTTATAAGCGCACTCCTCGCACACTACTTTCGGTAGCTGATCGGTCATAGATACCTGAAAATAATTGCTTAACTAACGACGCGGGCAGATTTCAAGAGAATCAGTGTATGAACTGGCATTGCGATCTTCGGTGTTCCTTTAAACTGTAATAGCTGAAGCTAACGTACACCCTGATCCTCAAGATCGTGAAACCTTGCACCAATTTTCTTCCTCTATTTATAGTTAAATTAGAAAGAGGGGGTGAAAACGGAGCGCCGAAGACTGCAGTGAAATCGGACCTCTATCTTTACGTTTGATTTTACCTGCACTGGCAAGCACGCGGCTATTTTCTTGTCAATGTTGCGCATCTGATCGCCGGCTTCGAAGATCGGTAATCCCATTAGAATGTCGGTTTTCGTCGCACATAGACGACATAAATAATCAAACTCCTCGACGACGGCCATATCAACGAGACAGAGAAGATCGTCTTGTCAGGCTAAACGAACGATCCAAGAGCCGATCGGGACGCGTTCGCTTTATGAAACCCAGCGGGAAAGGTTTTCAGCGTGATTCAACGAACTTCTGGCACGCATTACGACATCCCTTGATACGGCCCCCGTAGAACTTCGGTGTGGAATTTTTCTACTTTATAGGATATGCATAATCCGGAGATATTTGTCAAGTGAGTCTGTGTTCACACCATCGGAGAGACTCTTGTAATCAGTCGGGGTGCCCGTAGCGGGGGGAACAGCTTGTGCTGTTCTCTTTTCATCTAAAAAGAATCTGTTTCACAGATGGCGCGCTAAGCACCTTCTTTCCGTCGATTAACGATATATCGAAGATCGAGAAATGTTTACAAGTACTGCGTCTCAAACAATGGAGACAATGTATGTACTTTTAAATATTCTTATAGATCTTACGCAATGGAAACCAAGGAAATGAAACTTGACAGCAGTTAAGAATTCTGTGCATTACAGATTTTCACGTAGATCAGTTTGTTAATTTACTATTTCAAATATTTTTTACTATAAACCGAAATGTAATTCAGTCATTTTTAGTTGATGCTTACGACAGATATGCTTTTAATTAGATTAAAAATAGACTAGGTCTATGAATGTATTAACGACGAGCGCCTGTCGGTAGAGAGCAAGATACGACCGCTTATAACAATTTATGGGAATTTTTGCAAAACGTAGAATTAACGCGAGAAATCTCTGTGATGTTATGGAGGACTTTTCTTAGCAAAATTCTCCAATAACATTTTGCCATACAACGTCGTATAGTGAGATTACAAGCGATATAAAATTATTTTATAATAATAATAACATTCGGAAATTTTGAAGGCCTGTAACTTTGCAGTAAGACGTTCTCTGTAAAAATGATACGAGCGAAACTTGTTTAAAAAAATAGTTCTCCGTATCATCACGAAATTTGGACGCATTACTTCCACGTTTTGAAATAATTACTATAAGTTGTGACGTAGTTTTCCACCAATTTGCGTGACATCATAGAGCGTGTTGTTGTTTCACTTTATATATTTACAATTCTTGTAAAGAGATAAATGGAGTGTTCAATCCATTATTAACATTATTTATCATCGACGCTACTTTTTAATTTCCTAAAATTGTTTTCGATATAGGAAATTTTTTTTATGGCATACTTGAAATACTTTTCATGGGATAATAGGTTAAATGTACATAGTTTAAAGTGCGATTTTACGTGTTTATAAATAATCGTTTTCTCATAAATAAATCTAAATGTACCGGGTTGTATAAAAATATTGTTACACGACCTTTTAGAAAAATGGCGACGAAGAAACGGGAGAATCAACAAAAACGGAAAATAGTGGAAGACGATAGTGATTCAGACGATGAAATCGAAAGTGAGTTCTTGCAATTGCTTTTTTTTCAGGGGGTCAGTTGTTATTGAGCTTAAATGTTTGGTGTAAATTTAAACACACTCGTTGTTTACATACTTGTATTTTGAGGTTAGGTGCTTTTTCGTACATTCTGAGTATTATGCTGAAATTTGCCATCGGTTTATATAGTATTACACATTACATTGCTATCAATGAAGTTTCTCGTGAATTATATAAACCTGTTATTTTACCAGTGTAAACTTTACATTCGGCTAAAAGTTTCTAACCTAAAATTAGGTTATGATATTATGTATTGAATTCATTTAATTGCAGAACATTTTAAGGGTTCCAAAAGAGGTTTGGAACCACCACGTTTATGTCCGTACTTGGACACGATAAATCGTCAGTTTTTAGACTTCGATTTCGAGAAATTATGCTCAGTATCGTTGTCAAGAATCAATGTGTACGCGTGTCTTGTATGTGGAAAATACTTCCAAGGGAGAGGCACCAATACTCATGCGTACACGCACAGTGTGGCAGAAAGTCATCATGTTTTTCTTAATCTTCATACTCTAAAGTTTTATTGCTTACCTGACAATTATGAAATCATTGGTAAACGACTATTGTAATTTTCTTTGTTTCGCATTAGAATATACTACTATCTAATACTAAACAAATATTGTTCAGATTCATCACTGGACGACATTAAGTATGTTTTAAATCCAACTTTTGATAAGGCACAAATCACTCAATTGGATAAAAGCGATAAATTATCCAGAGCCATCGACGGTTCGTTTTATTCACCGGGGATTGTGGGGATGAACAATATAAAAGCAAATGATTACTGTAACGTTATTTTACAAGTGAGTCCTTAATAGATATACACAATCGTTCCATGTTAATGGCAGAAAAATAAGAGTCTGACTTTTTTTAGGCGCTATCTCATGTCACACCTTTGAGGGATTTCTTTTTAAGAGAGTCCAATTATTTCTATGTAAAGAGACCGCCCGGAGATTCTTCTTATCTTTTAGTACAGCGATTTGGGGAGTTAATGAGGAAACTGTGGAATCCACGTAACTTTAAAGCACATGTTAGTCCACATGAAATGTTACAAGCTGTTGTCTTATGGAGTAAAAAAAGATTCCAATTTACTGAGCAGGGTATATAATATAGTATATTGAGGCAGCGATTGTTCTTAATGCAACAGGTTTTATACAGCGAAATAAAATTTGTAGGTGATCCAATTGACTTCCTTTCGTGGTTTCTCAACGCCCTTCACTTAGCGTTAAACGGTACAAAGAAACGTGATTCTAGTATAGTGTATAAAACATTCTTGGGTCATATGCGCATATACACTAGAAAAATACCACCGCTCGAATTAGACGAAACTCAGAGAAGTGAGTTGCTCCATACCGTAGAATACGGCGAAACCATAACCGAAAGTCCATTCTTGTATTTAACGTGCGATCTACCTCCGCCGCCGCTGTTTAAGGACCAATTTACAGAAAATATAATTCCTCAAGTAAGTACTCGATATTACGCGCTGGAAGTATAACAAACTGTACATAATTTTATTATTCTTGCAGGTCAATCTGTATACATTATTAAATAAATTCAACGCTGTGACTGAAAAGGAATACAAAACCTATAAGGAGAATTTTATGAAACGATTTGAAATTACTGAACTCCCTCCTTACCTTATACTTTACATAAAAGTAAGTGCGAAGTCTCGTAAATTTTATAATTAAACATTACATAATTCTGTGTTTCTTTTCAGAGATTTACAAAGAATACGTTTTTTGTAGAAAAAAATCCCACTATAGTTAATTTCCCAGTTAAGTACGTAGCATTTTCTGATCTTGTGTTTTATACCCCAAAGGTAAAAGTAGCCAGCAATTTGCACACGTGCGTTGTTTTCAGGAACGTAGATTTCGGCGATATTTTAACACCAGAAGTGAAGCAAAGGCATCCCTATACGACATACGACTTAGTCGCAAATATAGTTCACGATGGTGAACCTGGTCAAGGAACTTACCGGGTTCATATTTTACATAGAGCAACCGGCCAGTGGTACGAATTACAAGATTTACATGTAACCCAAATTCTGCCCCAGATGATAACATTAACGGAGGCGTACATACAAGTACGTACAGCTTGCACGCAAATGTTTATGTACACTAATATTCACAGAGACATATTACTATTTTCCTTCTTTCCAGATCTACGAGTTAAAGAAAGATATACTTTCGGAAAATGGTGAGAACAAAAACAAAAAGACAATATGATAAATGTAATTTTATAAATAAAGTATTACAGTTTTTCACTTTTTCTTTATTTTTTTATTACCCGCTATAACAACTGCAGGATAATTTGTTTAACAAATTTACATACGACACTTAGTAAATTAACGAGGAAATAATATATTCGTAGTCTTATAATTTCCAATATTTTCATGTTCAAGCATCAGCGTGTAAAATTCCATCTTTCGTTGTTTGAAAAAGTCAGATTGAAAATTTGCTATTCCGTCTTAACGGGCGTGCAGTAAGTTTATTGAAAAAAGTATTCGTAAAGCAACGAGAAATCCGAAATCGTAAACGTTAATCCTTTTATTACGACTGACCCTGCGAGACGCCGATTGAACCGAAAGATGCCGAAGTTTGCCGAGAAGATCGGAAGTGTAAACTGGAAGTAGAAGTGGGATGGGTGGTGGGGGTACGGGTGCGCGGAGGGAGGTCGGAGTGTCGCGCCGAAGCCGAAGCGAGTCGGAGTAGAGTCACAGCCGGCCACGCGATAGGATTACGAGCGAGCGCTCTCTTCCGTACGCTTCGCGGTTTTCCACCTTTTTTTTTACCGCCGTGCCTTTTGTTTTCGGAGTGTACGCCAGGACGACGCGTTCGCGTATTCTTCGCTGACGCGCTAGTGATACTCTGACGTTCCGCTACGACGTGGTTTATCGCCGCGAGTGTTTTCCCTCTGTGTGCACGTTGTGTTGTCTGTCCAGTGTGTTCTCAGCACGTGGATTACCGCCGGTGGGAGCGACGCTCACACGAACCGTGAGTACTCCTTTCCTTTTCAACGAAATTTATCCACCTTTCGGGGAATGTTTGCCATGTATTGTCGCACGTGTAACCGTGGTCCACGAGCCGCACGGGCCTATGCAGGTCCGTGAGAGAGATCACGGGCCGCAGGAGCACGTGTAGGAATTTTCGAAAATCGTGGCCGCTTGCTGGCGGTAACGGTTCTGTGTCGTGTAAACGGCACCTGACGGAGAATCCCTATCTCCTTTAAAGCGTTCCCGCGTAAGTTGGAGTATGGAAGTCGGAGGCACAGCGCTGTTCGAAGTGGGAATATTTGAAATATTATTTCGATTAGTAAATTCCTGAGTAAATGCGAATAGGATAAACTGAGAAAGTACTTGAAATATTTCAAACGTTTTACAATGGTGAATAGAAAGTAGAAGAAATATAAGTAATATATTAGCGACAGATGCACTATCTGAATTCCTTTTTACGGTTCGTTGAGCAGCTTTTATATGTATTTATTTCGACCTCTAGAGGATATAACTTGAAAACAGTTACGCGTTTCGTCGGACAAGGTGTCTTCGAGGTTCGTTGCCTGGAAGGGCAATAAATTAGGGCTACAGTTCAGGCCCATTGACACTTCAATGTGAAACGCAAATTATTTCGAGTTCATTATTTCAAGCTTTCATCCAAGTCTGCTTCCTTTGCATTCACTTTAGCGTTTATTATTTAATATAGCATTCGAAACTTAAAAATCTCTTTGTTGCAAATATCAAGGCGATCCATGTAAAGTAACATTTTCAAATACTACAATCTCATAAAATGGCATTTTCGGATTTACAATTCGGAAGAAACAACCCGTTTGCTATTTCCTATTCGAACGTCGCACGTTGTACTCGAGTATTGCTCACTATCAAAGTGTCGTGCTCGATTTGCGTTCGACTACCAAGGCTTCGCCGATTTAGTAGGCAGAAAAGACACGGGGTCCACGCAACGTCCCGCGATTCTAATGTTCGCGTAGACCGGTTATTCTCGTACACGAGGCGCACGGTAATTCGGATTTGTGTCGGCGTCTTGCCAATAACGACGTGCACCTTCCAGCAACCGTCCCGAATACCTGTTTCACGCGAACCTCGAAAAAACTGATTGCGTGGCCTCCGTGTCGGAGGGACGGGCGGCAGCGTTCCTCGGTTAAAAAGAAAAGGGCAGACAGAAGGGGGAGGACGTACGTTGACTCTCGAGGAAGCCGCGAGTTTCGAATTCCTAGCATCTCGGCTGGCGAACTTCGCGTCGCATCGCGTAAACCAGTTTCCGCGTGCGGAAAGATCCTTCGATGACAGATCGAAGCCCTGCGTCATCAGTTCGGCGCACTGCGATCCGCCATTTTTCCAACTGACCGTTCGATACGTATATATATGTATCACGAGTAGATTTTTATATTTTGTCGAATAAACCGCGCAAAGCGAATACATGGGAAATATGAGTCTGGTGGGCATTTCTGACCCTCTTTTTGTCTGCCGTAAATTAGATAGATTACGCGTTCGTTTGCGATGTAGTAAAGATAGGAGGAAAGCACGATTTCTACGGACAGATAAAGGGATTAACGTTTAGGAAAGAAACACGACTGTTTATGTATTAAGTCGTTCCTTAGGATTTTGCATTTCGAAAGCTCGCGTCTCACAGGGGATCAAATTAAATGCGTAAGATTAATCGTTGATGTATTTACTTCTCTGTTTTACAGGCTCTCGTATCTTAAGCCACTTCTGAATGCTCGCTTTATAAAATACGGCGATTTTTAAGTCGACATATTCTTCAATATTTTCTCGAATATCTTCTTCCTGTAAAGTTTGTTTTCGTCCTTATTTTGGACAAGAGTATTTTTCACGATTTGCTAAAGATTTGTTAAAGATTTGCTAAAGATTTGCCCGCCATCTAGATTCTGATATGTAACTAGATGACAATACCACTTACATACCTACAATTTTTCACAATTCTCAGCTTCCCTCTCCCCTACTGTAATTTCGACATTAAATTAAAAAATTCGTTGGTCTGCTGAATAAAAGTTTCACTTCCAACGAGCATCGTGGCACGGGACGTGTTAATTGCCGTATTCGTGGCAGAAGCCAGCTCTTTTTCTCGCGTAAAGCGACATACTCGTAAACCGAAGGGTTGGAATTCTGAAGTCGCGGAGGATGTTAGCGAGCTGCTCGTGGAATGTTTCGAACGTGGGTGGTGTATTAAGCAGAAACGCAGCGTATGACGTACTATTTCGTTTCAAGATCCCTTCACCGGCCATCGCGTCCTGCTATACCTAATACCTCAACGTCCTCGAGGCTTCTAGAATTTCGTATAAAACAGCGAGGAGACTCGCCGCGCCTCCCTCTCTTCCTTCCTATTGCATTTTAAGCTCGCGACTTCCCGCCGGTGGACATAAACGTGTCAAGGATGGAGATCATGGTTGTATTCATCCGCGAGAGAGACATCCTTGAGGCACTTAAATATCGATTGAGGATAGAGGAGTGTATCGTCAAACGCTTCCTGCCGGTGCGATTTAACGTGCGCAACAGCACAACACGCCTGCCTTATTGTCTCTGTGTTTGCACGGTGTTCTGTTGCGTTCGTTTATACTTTTGCCCCATTAATACTTCTGTTCGCGGTTTGGGGTATTTATATTTTACACGTGCCTAGCCCGAGGTACCCTTTCGTAACCCAGACCACCCTCAATAGCTCCTCGCGCGCTTTATTTTCGTCCATTTCGGAATTGTACAATTCCCGATAGCTCCCAGCGACAATGGACTACCTGTTCCCATGCTCGCCACTTTGCTTCCTTTGTTGGAATTTTATTACAAATTCTACAGCTATTTCTGCGCAGTGTTTTACGTACTCGAGGATTTCTCCCCGGTTAAATTTAATCTCCAAGAATAAATGGAAACTATTTTCATTTTAAACACTGGCTGCAGGAAAGATAACATAATTTTTCGCTGGAAAACACTCGGCAAGAGAATCAATATGCGCTGGGGGACAGAGTAAAATGTTATTTTAAATCTTTTCTTCTTATTTGTCTCGAGTTTCCCCAGTTTCTCTGGCGACATCAGTTTCGTGGTTTTTCTTAAGGAAAGGATGGCAAGTCGACAATCGAAACTGATGGGCAAGAAAGTCTCCTTAGTCCTCGCGTTTAGTCGCACCGATGCGACCGTAATTAAGTACAAGGAAGAAAGTCCGCGTGGATAAAAAACCAGGTTTCTTCTTTCCATTCTTCGACGAATCTCCACCACGCGAAGGCATTTTATTGTTTCCCTCGCGCGGGAAGTCGCTCGCACGAGAAATGGATCCGCATCGGAGAAAGTCGCGTGTTCTGTCGCCGATCCTGGCGTCTTTCTTAACCCTTTCACGGTGGAATGAAACCACGAGGAACGATCTGGAAAATATGCGATTCTTTGTGCGCTTTAAATTACTTTAGTTTCAGATACGAAGTTTCAGAAGCGTGTTTTTTAAGCCTCTCTTATTTCTTCGAAATTAAGCAGCAGCTAGAGTGCTTGCGAGTAGAAATTTTAATTCTGGAGCTAGTGAACTATTCGTAACTGAAAATTGCAGGTGTTCTATTCCCTGACTTCCATGTTATAATTTCCTTACAAATTAATGGTACTTATAGAAAATTCTCATTGATTAAAATTCTAATATGGAATTGTATCGAAAACATTCTGTGTACTTAAGGGGGTATACCCGTTTGAACCCTCGGAAAATGTATACATTTTGTGGATTTTTTTACAAGTCAACGGTTTGATGCAGATTTCCCGTTTTTTAACTATGTTTACATAGTATTATTAACTACTTATAAAAAAAGTTTCAGTTAAAAAACTATTGTTTTTCGGAAGTTACGGATACATGTCCGAAAGTCTCTCGATTTTAGACGGCTAAACGGTGGCCCTAAAAACTCGCGCTACGTTCAACCAATTCACTTCAAATTTTGCATGCAGAATCATAATAAGATTCCGCATCGTCCAACGAAGGCGATTTTGAAAATTTTGAAAAATAAAGAAATGTTGAGAGTTCGAAGGTAAAGTTAAATTTTTCTAAGAGAAAAATCCACCTTTTTCCTTTATAAATAATAAACGGGGAATCGAAATAAAAAAAGCCTTCGTTGGACGATGCGGAATCTTATTATGATTCTGCATGCAAAATTTGAAGTGAATTGGTTGAACGTAGCGCGAATTTTTAGGGCCACCGTTTAGCCGTCTAAAATCGAGAGACTTTCGGACATGTATCCGTAACTTCCGAAAAACAATAGTTTTTTAACTGAAACTTTTTTTATAAGTAGTTCATAATACTATGTAAACATAGTTAAAAAACGGGAAATCTGCATCAAACCGTTGACTTGTAAAAAAATCCACAAAATGTATACATTTTCCGAGGGTTCAAACGGGTATACCCCCTTAACATTCATAAAATGTCTTTTTCCCTCTGTTCGAACAACTGTGCGGTGTACGTATAGGTATCGATTGCAAACTGAACAATTTCGAAGCACCTCCTTGCGGGAGCCTCCTCGAAGGAAACAGTGAAAGGGTTTGAACGTGGTGGCCGAATATAGTGTGACACAAAGAGGAGTCGAATCACGTTCCATAAAGGGCGGAGGGAAGACTTGGTTCGCTAGAGAAATAGTCCGTGGAACAGCAGGTGCCCAGCTGTTGCATCGCGCATTGCATCTGCCTATAGGTGAGCGATTCGAGCTACGACGGTGGTGCAAGACGCGTCGTTGAATCGGGTTACACTGGTCACGTTCGCGTGGAAATTATGAGGTTCGCGCCTGATGCTCCCGTGGCTTGGAAGTTTACGGAACTTAGGAGCCTATCCTCCGTACCTCTGAACAGTTAGAAGTCGATGGTCCGATCAGAATTCCACGCGGAGCTCGCGTATTATCGCTCGCCTGGCCGTGACTTGAACGGTATAAAAAGAGCGTTCGGTTTCGTCGAGGGGACTCGTGGAATAAACATCCAGCCGAATGGTAGTAATTTATATCCGTGAGGGGCATTAATCGTGTCGAGGGAAATTAAGTATTTTACGAACGATCGAGGGGTGAAAGTGTGAGGAAAGTGAAGCTTTCGGGGAGTTTGCGGATGGTATTTTTAGCTGGCTTTCATTAATTGGTAATCGTCATCTGGCAGAGGCAACTTCGATTAGTTCTCTACTTTATGGAAACTTTATAGGGGAGGCACGGATGCTTTCTGCTGGAACTTTTCATAGGAGGTATACCTGTATAACTCGCGACTGGTATTTTGAATATAAAAAAAGAAAGAGAGAATAGGTTTCAGGAAAAAACAAACTGAGTCTCACATTAGGAACCCATTTTTTTTATCTGCGAATTTGAATGACTTTTTTTTTATTTTATTATGAAGAAATCGAATATTTGTTATAGTATTTTCCGGTAGGTTGCTAAAGAATACGTATTCTACTTTTAAAGCGTGCATCGAATTTTATTAAAAGTGTTCTCAGTCAAGAGTTATGATGTTTTTAAGAAATGGGTCTCATATTCGGCTATTTTACCCTCTACTGGGTTGGTGCATGTGAAATTGCGTAAAAGTTTCTTTTATCTGTGGTGGGAATACAGTGGCAATTGCTAACGCTTGCCCACGACACGTGGAAAGCCACAGAAACTTGAAAAGGTAAAATAATTAAAATAGTTGAAAATCAAAAAATATTTTCATTCACAGTTCCTTTAGTGAAACGGCAATGTCATTAGGGCTTTTACGTTTCGCGGGTTTGCGGGTAATACGGTTACTCGTGTTATACAGTTATTGCAGTGGATCGTAAGAAACATTACACCTGTCTTATATTTATCTGTAATCCCTAAAATATTTCAACATGAAAGAAAAAATAGAAATTAAAAATACTGTGTTTCGTAACGTTTGTGTACAATGCACATGTAATGTTTTAATAGTAAATTCAGTCGCTTCATTCTGGATCCTTATTCATATATAAAAAAAATCGTTTTTTACATAAAATTGTACACGCGTTTTGTTGTCCTCCATCTCGCAAATTTCCTTTTAAATCCTTTCTTATATGGCCATAACCCAGTAATAGTACGTTGCGTGACAGGGGAGAGAAGAAAGCGATTTCGACGAGCGTGAAGTTTGCTGCCCGAGATGGCTGTCGAACTGTGTTACCCGAATCGTACGAGTATCGAGTACCCGGGTTATCGGGTATCAAGAGTCCTAAATTTCATATGCACCAACCTGATACATACTTGGTAGAGATAGCATTGCTTTAAGAAACATAGGTAAATGCAGAAAATATGCGAATGTGGGTAAAGTACACTTCGCGAGCCAGGGAAGTTGTATTATCATTAAATAGAAGTTCCATAAACCCAGCGATAGGTTTCATACTCTTCGATTCAGGTACAAACAGTTCGCATTCGGTGAAACAACGCGGAATTAGTTGTGCCGAATTTATACTGGTTGTAGGTGGAAAAACATTAACTTTTGTATTTTTATATCATCGATACAGAAGTATCCGTACAAAGGCATCGAAACGTCCCTTTGAAATTCAGTTTCTATTAGAGATCCCTATTTCACGTGTATTTAAATACACGTGTACACGTGTGTTAAACGTATCTGTCCCTGAATCCGTGTATCTTTTAGTACACGGGTACCCGTGCACTATTTCACGTGTATTTAAATACACGTGAATTTAGATACTCGTGTATTTATAAATACACGTATATTAACGTATCCGTATTTTGATTCGTCTGATTTTTAATATCTATAGATATCCCAGAACTCTGGGGGATTGCGAAATTCATAAAAGAATTAATGTATTTAAATATATTTACTAGACTAATATGCGGAAAGTATGGTTTTACAAATTTTCAGATTGTAACTAATAACACAATTATAAAATTAACAAGATTTGTTTAATCGATTACCTATTTTGATACAAAAAATTAAGGCATTACTGGTAATAAGCGAGCTTCTTTTTAGACGCAACGATAATCCTTAAAATTGAAAAACATCACTCGGTTTTATTACACTTATTGCTTAAGTGACCGTCATTGCCCATTCTCCCGTAGTTAATGCCCAATTCTGATGAAAATACACAAATACGTTGATACACGTGTATTTAAATACACGTGAAATAGTGCACGGGTACCCGTGTACTAAAAGCTACACGGATCGAGGTACGGATATATGTAATACACGTGTCGTTTTACTACACGTACCATACCATGGTCTCTAGTTTCTATTATCAAGCCACCCTGCACATTCTGAAAACTCCCTGTGCTCGAAGACTTTGCAGTGGGCCTATAGACGTGTACGTTAATTTCTGTCTGAAGAACAGTTTCATCTGCGCTGCAGCAGCTTCGTGATAAAAGTTGGCTACGTAGTTTGGGAATAGTACACTGCACTCGGAACTTGGAAGCGCGTGGATCCGTTTGGGAGGAAAGAATGTCGCTCGAGGCAGAGCTACCCGCTCGGATAATCGAGAATACGTTCCCAGCTCGGAATCGCGTGTTTTAACTCGGAGGAGAGACTTGTCGCCTGAACGGACGCGATCTAGAAGCGTCCCCGAACTGGGACAAACATGGGCGCGACACGTGTCTTTCGCAAATTTTGAAATGTAGGACGATTGTCTAAAAGGAAAGCTCCTTTTACTGGGAGCAGTTGGCGGTAGTTTGCATAAGAGGGAAACCGATAGTTCTGCACTCGCGCAGCAGCAGCGCCGAACGAGCTAGATATTTTGCTCTTCTAATTGGAGGAGGCAGTGCATCCTTTGACGCTTTGCCTTCTGAATTATAGAAGAGAAGCAGCGGCAGGTTTCGATAATAAATGGGGCTCGTACTGATGTAAATATTAAGCGAAAAAATGCTTTCTTATTCTCTAAGAAAATATTTGAAATTAGAGTTTCAGCCGCGGTAAATCTCGCGGAGTTGCTTAATTCTGATTAGGACCCAAGCAAGGAATTGAGCCACGTGGTTTCTGTTTGTCACCCGTCGTGAATACCAACATCCATCCATTCATTCATAAACGAGCATACATTATATTCCTCCGAGAGATATACGCGTGTAATTTTCATTCAATTGAAATTGCATTTTTCTTCGCGTTCGTTAACAGCGGAAGTATATCGCGGCGATTCATTCGGTCCAAACGATTGCCACTGATTAGGCTCATTACGACAATGGCGTAACGACGTGTAACAATCTGTTGATGCTCCATTTTCTCTTTACCTTACGACTTTAGGGAAGTTTTCAAGATTACGTATTCTTCTTTGACTCAGTCATGGCGAATAAAATAGTAGTCGCACTCAGAAAAGAGGATTCTCTTGATCCAATCAAATAACCAAATAAATATAAGTCCTCGTGTGTCTCTCCTTCATGTATTTCCTGACTTAAAACTGGCTTTTGAGATCTTCAAATCTGTACACATATGATTTATGATACACGTGATATCAATTATGCATTCAGAATTTTTTCTCTACTGAATATTCTAGACTTAGTATCTCACGTGTAGACACATAATTTAGTGTCACCAAGATCCATTCAGCGCAGTAGTTGTAAAGATCTAAAATTAAAGATGAATAATTGGGAGCTGGGCATTAAGGGGGCAGACCACTGTAACGGTAAGAAATGTAAGGGTGTTTTTGGGAATTTATTTCAACCAAACAACGCAAGTAAATAAATCTTTTGCTTAGTATAGTTAATAATGTACATATCGAAGGGTAAGAAAATTTGTTTTCCAATCAAATTCATAAATCCGTTTCCTGTATACTCTTCGTCAAAATGTGCGCTGTAGCAGAATTGTGCTTGTCGCTTTGACAGTGCCCAGGCCATATGGTTAATCCGAATTCAGAAAGACAATAATATTTAGAAACTAGAAGCCTGCGTCTATTACGTGACGATAAAGAAAGTCAAAATCGCAAAAAATTACAAAATGGCGGACCACGGAAAAGAAATCATGTTTTCGGGGTACAAAATTTGGGAAATGTCGATAAAAACAATAGAAGCAGGTCGTTAATTGAAAAAAAACTGATCGTCGCGTAATAGCGACGGGTTTTTCGTACAATAAATATCAACGCGGTTGAAGAATGTCATTCTAAGGAAAATGCGTTCAAAGTTCCGCGCGGCTCAGTCGCGCGCTTGACACCGCTTCACGGAAAATACTATATCTCCGTCAATTTTGCGAATTTCTTCATAAAATTTGGAGGGAGCATTCTTGAAACGTGCGTCTTTCAGAAAATATGAAAGGAAAAAATCGATTTTCCGATTTTTTACAGTGGTCTGCCCTCATAAGGAATCGAAAGCAATTTCTCATTGCCAGTCTTTCAAGAAAATGAAGTACATCCTTTCATGCAACTAAATTAGCAATTCCAAACCAACAAACTGCTAGGGAAGTGCTTTCGATTTCGCCACTTCTCACTCAACCTTCAGCAACCACCCGAAGACAGAGCAAAGGTTCTTAAAGCTCAACAGCTACCAAGAGCGATCACCTTTTCCAAGCAGAGGAGAAAAGCATACCTATTCTTCATCACCCTACCAGTCGAGAATCAAGCAAAGCGACTAGAGTTGATGCTTTCGAATTGAAGCCCTCCAGTTAACGCGAAGGTGCATCAGTCACTGCGGATGAGACAATGAGATTGCACGCACTAGCTGGAAAGAAGTTGGCCCTGCCTCCCCGGCGTCGCGCACACTTTTGGCGCACCTTTCTTCCCTTTTCCTTTCTGCCTTCTCCCGTTCTGTTACGCGATGATTAGAAGCGGAAGGACACCGTCGTGACTCGCGCAGATTGAATACAATGGTCACGGTGTACCCTCATTTACGTAATGCACTAGCAGAAAGAGACAATGCCGTCTGGCGCTTCTCTCGTTTATGATTCGTTGCCCGGGAGACGCGGGAAGAAAAATCACAGGGCTGGTTCGTTGCCCGTGTCGTTACCGCCTTTCGAACGAGGATCCTCGCTGAGTTTTCTGCATTTCGCGAGTCTACGTGACACGTATGCCCCGTCGCTGAGGGAGGAAGAGAGGCGGGCCAAGTGCATCCTCGTCGGAGCGCGTGGGTGCAACGACGCGTCGATGACTCAATTTCTCTGGAGACTGTTTGTTTCTTTCATGGGCCACCGTCTGATGCGTCGTCACGCCTCCCCCCCGAGCGGGGGCAGAAATCTCGTCGGCGGAATTGCGGTTAATTGAAAAATTAAACGGATTCGATGAGGCGCGGCTACTTTGCGCCTCATCGCGGGCGTAGCTGCATTCTTTTTTCAGTGGGATGGATCGCTCGTGGTAGCTTCTGCTGGTTTGCTTCTGGGGTTTTATGTTAACGCTGACATCGCTTTTGGTAGATAGTTTTAACGGCATCTATTTTTTATTAAGTTGTTTGGAGTTGTCTGGTCTGTGGAAGGTTTTGCGTTTTTGAGGTGGTTTCTGGTTATGGTGTTCGTGATTAATTTCTGGGGATCGTGGTGTAGACACTTGCCTTAGGGTAGATAATTTCTAGAAGTTCTAATTGTGGAGTTCATAGAAATTTTACATTCATAATTCCTCACGCAGGCATTGCTTTTAAATTTGTTCGTCTATAAGTGCAAATTACAGCTGCAATTATTCTCACAAGGGGAGGGCACCATGTGGTAGACGATGGATCTATGTCGAAAATAAGTAAATAGGTGTCCAAGCGTTTCTGCCAATGGGCCTCAATAATAAAGATATTTACAAGTAAATTATTAAAAATTTCAGTAGCCGGGGAGTTTTAGTGGGTAAAAATCCCACACTACCCTGGCGTACGCGGGAGATTTCCTTCTGGAGGCGTCGGGGTGCCTTTTGAAGATGTCTCCACGTGAAAAAAAATATAAATTATTTTTTTTATAATTTTATTTTAACTTGGGGAAATCTTCAAAAGGCACCCCGACTCCTTCAGAGGGGAATCCCCCGGGGGCGCCAGGGTAGTGTGGGTTTTTTACCCACTAAAACCCCACGGCCACTATGCAATTTTTAATAATTTCCATGTAAATATCTCTATTATTAAGGCCCATTTTCAGAAACGCTCGGACACCTATTTATTTATTTTCGACATAGATCCAGCCTGCCAAGGCTCATCAAAATCGGTGTCTACCACATGGTGTCCTCCCTTTGTCAGTAAAATCTCTTTGGTGTCATTTGAAAGAAGAAGTATTTTCTTGGTTTCTGTTTGCTTTGTGGTTTGAACACGTTGATCTCATTAGCAAGGCGTGTAGTTTCGCTAACATCTGTTGCAATGATTTATGTATATCTTCGATGAATCCCCTACCTTCTTGCAATCCAATTTGCATGAAACTTTACATCCGCTGTTTCAACTATAGAATTTTATTTCAGACGTGCTACTCGTGAAACATTTTCTACCTTTGCGTCAAAGGATTACTTCAGTCTGTAAAAATAAACAAACTGACTTCGATTATATACTACACTTTGATAGAGTTGACAGTTCTGGGTTAGTCGTGCGATGAATCGCGTTTTCTCGTAAGCAGAATGTTTTACACCAAAGTCGAACACTTCGTAAGTTGCTGCTAGTAAAATAGTGAATAATGGATTCACCTGAATAAATGATGCCCGAGATTGTCAGACGTCTGACGCAGCATGTGCATCGATTTCTCTAAGATTGCTTTGCACCTGTACGGTCGATAAATGTCCCGACGTCCACGTGGGGTTACCAAGAAGTGTTTCCACCGAGAGGGACTGAAGATTACGTTCTTCTTTGGTGACAGAAAATGCTCTGAATGCGAGATTAAGAACGAGAGGCTGAGTGGCAGCCGCGACGGATAAGCGGGTTGCAAACAGTTCCTCAATCGCGAAAGTATTGCGCGTTATAACTTGCGTAGTTGACAATGTTCACTTTCTTTCTCGTATGGAAATCCCGAGTCTCGAATTCAATTAAAGTTTCCCGGTTTGAACAGAAGGATGATCGAAAGTGTGCAGCAAAGTTTCGTATAGGAAATTTTTTATAGTGGAACGTTGGTTTCATAAATATTCTGAGATAACTGTTGCTCTTTAGCGTTAAATTGTTGTATATGCATTCGTGGTTGCTCGAAATATGAAACTATTCCGTGCGTTGAGTCTAAATATTAATCGGTAGAGTAAATATTTAAGGAAATGTTATTAATATTCTTTAGTAAATATTTAAGAAAATATTATTAATATTCTTCAGTAAATATTTAAGAAAATATTATTAATATTCTTTAGTAAATATTTAAGAAAATATTATTAATATTCTTTAGTAAATATTTAAGAAAATATTATTAATATTCTTTAGTAAATATTTAAGAAAATATTATTAATATTCTTTAGTAAATATTTAAGAAAATATTATTAATATTCTTTAGTAAATATTTAAGAAAATATTATTAATATTCTTTAGTAAATATTTAAGAAAATATTATTAATATTCTTTAGTAAATATTTAAGAAAATATTATTAATATTCTTTAGTAAATATTTAAGAAAATATTATTAATATTCTTTAGTAAATATTTATTTAAGAAAATATTATTAATATTCTTTAGTAAATATTTAAGAAAATATTATTAATATTCTTTAGAATTTGCAAATAGTAATAATAGACCTTAGTATGTTTGCAATTTCGACGAAGTGCAATGTGAAGGTTGATAGTGGAAAAGGTTTTTTCTTATTTTGTTACGAGGAGTATTCGGTTTTAAGCTTCCAGGAAATTTTGTATAACGATTTTTAACCCCAGAGGTGAGGTTTGGGAGGAACATCAGGCTTGTTATAAGTCACTACTTGGTGTTATATCTTCTTGTTATGTACACGGTAAACAGGAGGGAACACGTAAGTATTTTGTGTACGTAGCTTCCCACTGTGAATATAAATCTTTGTTACGACTTTATACGATGTCAGGCGGGCTGGTATCTACTTCCAGGTATCCGAATTTTCCTGCATAAATATATGGCGTGGCACTCGCATATAAATTGCGTGACAAGTACAGCAAGTATAAAGTTTTACGAAAACTTTGTGACAGAAATCTTAGATTATATCGATGGCTTAGTGCACAAATATTTTATGTCCACTTTTTGTCAAATTTGAGTTTTCATGTGCAAAAGATAGTCCTCGACTGTTTCTTTATGCTGTATAAAAATCACATTTATATCTACTTCATAAATTTGTATTTTTTTTTCATTGTATGTGGACAATTATAAAAGTGGACATACAATATTTGTGCATTAAGCCATCGATATGGGTGATAAAATTTTTGAAAAGTATTCAGTTGATATAAATGAATCGATAGATTGAACTAATTGGCTTTGCATTTTAATGACATGGTGCAATATATTACACTTTCTTTTATGTCCACTAATAAAATTGAATAGTAAGAAAGGAAGCTCCATAAAAAGTGTTAGAAATGATTAGAAATGCATTATTTTTTGCCGAAGTTTGTTAAAGTTATGCACAATCCTCGACGAACACGCTATAGTCTCTTAATTGCATACCTGATAATGAAACTCTGACAATAAAATAGGCTCAGCTTGAAAGATATCATATAAGCTACTTGAAATAATTAGGGCATCACCAGTACTTTTGTAGCTCTAGCATTAAAAAATTAAGCGAAGACATTAGGTATATTAAATACATTCAGTGCATTCTTCAGGATCGAGGTTCTTCATACTGCTCTGATTCTTTTGAGCAATATCGCTTTCCGTTTAATCACTGTTCATCACATATCCAAAATAATATCTTCAACTACCGATATGATTTGTCTCCATTCTTCTAGCAATATTTCTTTGACCATTTCTTCAGTAGACAATGCTTACTAATAAAAAAAAAATATATAAAAATTGTTATGTTAAACGATTTTACTAAAAATGCACTAAAAACTAAAAAAATATTCTTTTCTTGTACTACGATTTCGATGGTTTTTATTTAAAGTCACATATCACTATCGAAATTGTAGTACAAAAAAAGAATTTTCGTTTAACATAATTTTTTTATATATTTTAATTCTAGATTTTAATAGTTGTGGATTTTTTTATTTTTTTTTAAATATCTATATATTTTTTTCTAGTTTCTAGAAACACTAGTGATTGTGCACTTTTTTTTAAAAAAGAATTGTATTGTCATCCAAACTACACACGCCTGCAAAGTTTCAAGACAATTAAATTAGTGATAATTGAATTGCCAGATTTGAACCACACACAAAGCAAACTAACACCAAACACACAGAGGATCGAAGCTATGCAAAATGATTTAAAGTCTATTAATCAAGGTTCACACCGATGTAAATTATAAGTAGTAACACTAAATTCAACATCACTTAAATAACTAAAATATATTATATCTATGGAGCGGGCGGATACTTTTGCGAGTAACGGTACACATGTTTCTCCTTCCTCGCTGCTACATCAACTGTACAGAATGCAGGATGAAATTATTCTAACGAGCCATCGTATTCCACCTGGGAAATGGAAACGTGTATCCAAAGAAACAGTTGCCGGAAAGAAACGAAAGCAGCGGATCGATTGGCTTGCTGATGGCGTGTGCAACGGCCCTTGAGCCAGCCCTCCGTGAATCCGATATAAAGGCTTGAGGTGTGCACGCGTGTGCACGGTGCAGCGCGTGCATGTGCACAGCGGCAAGTAAGGAAAGGGGCTGCGTGTATGGGTGGTTCGTCATATGGGTTACCTCGGAGCAAGATCGCGGCTAGAAGGACAGGCTAACGGAAGTAGACTTCTTCTGCAGTCGCGTTTCAGTAACTCCCCGCGGAAAGCTCGGGGGAACTTGAAATATCTCACCGCGCTAATTAGTGTCTAAATAGTTTCTAACCCTTGGGATCACGGTCCTTTGTCCGTGAAGCGAAGATTGCGATCGGGCCCCACTTTCTATCGCCTCGTTCCACGCTTCCTGCCCGTTTCTTATATAACTATTCGAGCCGTGCATGCAAATTGCTGCATTCACTGGTCCCTGTATCGAATCGTTGCAATTGTTTCGGCTAAATCCTCTTTAGAAGTTAGGTTGCGGTAGGATTATAAGGTGTTTTTTTTTTGGAAGATTGAGTTGAGTCGGGAGCCTGAAGTCGCGTTCAGTCAGTTTGACTTCAATCGTCATTAATGATGTAGTCACGGTTTAGTCAAGGTTCATTCAGGTGCTCAGAGTTCCTCAAATGGTCTGATGGGCGTCTGTGTTCACGCTTTGTTCACCGTGGCTGTATTAAGCGGGGTTTGAATGCTCCGGTGTTGGGTTCTGATCGTGTTGTAACTGTTAGATCACTGGTGTACATCGAGCACCGCTAATTTTCATTTTCTCTCATTTATTTCAGTTTCATATTTGGGAGTTGGAAATTTTAGAAGAAGTCTGGGTTAGGTCTGGGTTAGTTCTATTAATAATTTTGCTCTCGCGGATAAACGTATTTGCAGAGTGTGCTGTGTTGTAACCCCGATTCAAAATTTTGCTATATCAGGCTCTGTTCTACCCGCAAATTTCATTGAAACCTTAGTAACTGTTTCTT
Source organism: Andrena cerasifolii (assembly GCF_050908995.1). Taxonomy (NCBI): domain Eukaryota; kingdom Metazoa; phylum Arthropoda; class Insecta; order Hymenoptera; family Andrenidae; genus Andrena; species Andrena cerasifolii. The sequence goes on along the minus strand of NC_135124.1, from coordinate 6,988,276 downwards.
TCTCTAAGCATTGCGAGGCTTACTCTTCAATTTTTCAAGCTGTTGCGCATCATCCTCGTTATGCAAACCCGCGAGCGATGCGCTACATAAGTCGTTCGAATTTCGCTCAATCTTTAGAACGTTATACCGTAGCTATCCTTAAATAGAATACGGCTTCTAAATACGAGTCTGGAAGAATCTCCTTTCCGAGGTACAGACAGAAAAATAGACGTTTACTGGATAATTCAGCAGTAATAATCCTGTTTCCTTCAGGATTAATTAAAATTTGCCTTTTTGTTGCAAACTACAGTGTAACAACATTTAAACCCACGAAATTCTCACGCGAAGCTTGGGTTACCCCAAAACTGAACACGTCCCTTCAGCAAGTTGAACAAAACAATTTTAAAGCAGAATTATCGCTGACAAACTGTTTCATGGTCTTCAGAATTCTTCAGTAGCACAAAAGGGAAGGGTATTGGACTCATTTTCATACAGCACCTCTCCTCACGGTCCTTTATTTCAAAGTCAACCTGCATAACCCACAAAACGCGGTAGAAAAAAAGCGTGACTGCATTATTGTGACCCACAGTCCACGTTTTCCGTTAGACGTTATTATCCGCACCACCTGTCTTCGCGTGTGCTCTTCCCCTTCTGCCGTTATCTTTCGCCTTGTATCTAGATACCACCCGTCCCTTTCTCTCTTCTCGCGTGTCTGTCAGGACGTCCTCCTCTTTCCTTCTCTTTCCTGCTGCGGCCAGCATTGGCAGCTATATTCCGCCTCGTTGCCATCTTCCTCCCTCTTCTAGCCTATCGGTTACCATATTCGACCGCGTTGTTACACCTGCGACTTTAAAGGCTCGTCGAGCTGTTTTATTTAAATTGCACGTTTACCACGTCGCCATCGACTGGCAACCTGGCCGAAATCGGGATTGCTGTTTGCGCACCCTGATGAGTTTCCACCGCGTTTCGACCGTTAGAAATGCGAGCTTAACCCGTCCGCTGCGAAGGGCTGGGAGGTGCATACGAGGTGTTTAGAAAGAGGTACGTTCGAAATTGTTGGAACGCGTGGTATTCACTTGGGGGAGGAACAAATGCTTGGTCAATGGAGAGTAAGTTATTCTCCTACGTTAACATCTGAAGGATTAAATCTTGACGAGGTCGGGTGTGGTTGGAAGTTAATCAAATTGAAGAACGTAGTTGGCACACCACGTATGTATCGCGTACACCTTCGTTTCAGTACTTTATGATCCAATCGTTCTAGGCGAAAGCAATATGCACCATTTGGTTGCATAATAATTAGCACTTCATTGTATTGATAATACAATCTCTAGCTTAGGAGACTTAGTATTGCTTCGTTGTAGACTTACATGCACAGGATGAGTTTCAAAATGTTGGTTACCTCATTTTAATCGACGATCTCTTACATATTTCACGTACTATATATATATAATTAATTTAGGAAGATGTAATAGTAACCCTTTATTGTTAGTATTTATAGAAGCGAAAGTAGGATTGGTTTTAACTTTTAATCAGATTACTTTAACGAAGTGGTGCCAAATTTGGCTGGAGAGCGATACGATAATTGAGTTGTGATACAAGTTAATTGCTTCCGCAGTTAGTTTTAATGGCCTGCGCGTAGAAAGTGTTCGTGTTCTTTAAGGACAGTTTTTAGAAATTTGACCTTCGAATTTGTACACCTACCGCTGGGGCCGATGTTACGAAAAGAGAACGAGTCCTACGCGTGCTCCGTGTCACAACCTCGTTCGCATAAATCACCCGCTAAAACGCATTCTAATCGCCGGGCAGCGAGTATGCTCGTACAATAAATATACAGGTATGCTAATTCACGCGTGTAGAGGTGCGCAGATTGTCGCTTATAAGCTTCAGATTTCACAACCAGCTGTATGATTGGGCGCTGGATGTTTTCAATTATCCTCGATATCATTCTCGTAATTAATTCCCCCAGAAGTGAGTCAAAATATTATATCATTAATTACTTAATATAGAGGAAGTGCAGCATATTTGGAGTACCAGTTTGTTTAAGACGAATAAAAAATTACGGCAGTGGATGGGAAGAAATGCAACTGCATAATATCATAGAGAAGCTAATAAACTTTTAAATTTCAAACTCTGAGTAATAATAAAACACAAAAAGTAGCTGAAACTTTGCTAAATGAAAAATGATGGGAAGTATCGATTTTGTTAAGGTGCAGGTAATTTGGAATACCGATATTCTAAATTACTGTCACTTTATAAATTTAAAAAAAAGCATGTAGATAATAAAATTATTTTCTTTCATCATGTAATCAGGCTAAAAATCACAATATGGGAATAATATCTCATAATAATACTTCGGTATTCCAAATTACCAACAGGATTCCAAATATGCTGCACTTCCTCTATGCACTTCTTATAAATTCCGTTAACTCCAAGAACATTGATTTTATTTTCATAAAAAATGGCCTAAGCGCATTTGATAAATCAGGTACGTTCTCATGAGTATCAATCACGAGTATAATGCTCATAAAACAATTATCCACAGAAGTAAATTTCAAATCTTTTAACACGTAAGTGGTGTTTAAACTCTCCCCATATTTGCCATTATCGGTATTAAATTCGTTCTCCACTGGATGCGAATGATAATGGGCGTATCTGTCGCAATCGATTCCCACAAACTCCTCTAATATTGCAATTAAAGTTTCCCGAAGACGTTAAAACGAAACGGCCACTCGAGGGGGCCAAGACATTGTGCTTATGTACGCCAGTGGAACTGTGCTAAATCTCCGCGAAAGTAGCCGCGCGTCAGGCCGACAGAGCACAATGGCGAGGTGGAATTGCGCAACTTTAGGCCCTACTGTCGTTGAGCACTCTCTGGAACTCTGTGGGAGCCAGCTCGCAACGGCGAAACGAAAACCGTTGATGAATTTCCATCCACTCGGCATCGAGAGAGATTATTCAACCTCGATGGTACCGCGTCCCGAGGAAAACCCTCGGAACGAGTCCAGCCTTCGGGCACCGTGCATCACCTTCGAGGGGGTCCTTGTTTCCGGCCAATTGTAACCATCCTGATCGCTTCCGGTCTCACGCTTCGCATAACTTCTCGTCGGTCCCATCATCTCCTTCGCTTCTTCTGTCGCGCCCTTAACTGCCTGCCAGATTGCACGGCATTTCTGCCTTTTAGCTCGCTATCAACCGTTCCGCAAACCTGCTGCCCCCGTGGAATTTCAGCGGGGCTGTTGTGCGCTCGCGGGAACCTGTAGCAGTCAGGAATTAAATGAACCACAGCGCAAATTCAAGTAACGAACGGTCGCTTCGTAACAAAACTTTAATTCGACGATAATTCTTGAAATAGGTAGGTATTTAAATTCTGGAATTCACAATTGATGATCGCAGTTTGGAACTCTTGCATTGAATGTTTTAAACAAAACTTTAGCTAGCGAATTTGCAGTAGAAATAAAAATTTAAATATTTGAATATAAACTTTATATTATAAAACAATAAAGCCCACTTCACACGCATTCCGCAGTCGAACAGAATTTGTTAATTGTTTTTGGGCATTGGACCAACTAATTACATGAATTGATGAAAAAAAATTGTTTCTTCAATTTGTACAATTTCGAGTAAATTAGACTGCGAAGAAGTTGATATTTTATTGTAATGGTACTTTGTTAGTGAAGCAGCGAAAGGGGAGATACTTGGTAGGGTGGATCTTATTTTTCCACTTTCAAATTTTTTTCGGGACACCCCCAAATTTGAAAATCTGCACAAACACATCGTACATAATGGTTTTCTGCATCTCTCATTAAATTTTCATCGAAATCGTTGGAGCGGCTTTCGAGATTTTATGTTCACCATCAAACGGTGCACCGCGTGCACGCTTTTACGTTTTCACTCACAACTTTTATGTACATAGAGATATTTAGACTTTTCTTTTTTTGTGTTAAAGCTCATAGAATAACGATTAAAACTAGAAAAAAACGTTCCCTCTACTGTTATTTATCACTTTACAATTTGAGTTTGAAAAAAGTCCTTCTTTAGGGCTATCGAGGGTAACCTACCCCCTTAAGTATCTGCCAAAGACGTCCATCGAAATGATTTTTCCTCCATTTAAATACGATCACATTACGTTTATATAGCCTGCGTGCTGAAATGCAAATTGGCCATTATAATTCACTTTCGATGCAACGTGGCCCATTATCAATCGATAATCTCGTAAACTTCGATGGAAATATCAAAGCTCGACATTTCTTTCATCTTCCTATTGCCCCTCTATTAATGACTCTATCTTCAGAGTCTTCGAGAACATGTCGGTTGCTAAATGTCCTCGAATATAACAAATTTTTCACTAAGTAAATCTTGCTGAAACATCCACCACACGCGCATTAGCAATGAAAATGGCGAAACGCGCGTAATTTCATGGTCGGCGAGCGAAAAAGTTCGTAAGAAGATAGGAGAAATTCAATTAAAATTTTCATTACGCAACTGCTAGGCTAGACGCGTACCTGCACCACTCGAATTACGCGGCAGGCGAAAATTCCAGATGGCTGTATCCTTTCGAAAAATAGATAAAAACTCGCGGAACCCTCGCGAGGGTGGATAACGCGTTCACGCATTAAGGGCGCGTTGCATCAATTTTCCAGTAATTTCATGCCAATTTCCTGATCCCTTCACGAATCTCCTCGCCCAGAGGGAAAAGGCTCGAGGGGGAATTTCCGTCTTCGAATTTGCGTGCCTCTCTTTCGCCCAGCGGCGATGGCAACGACGGAAAAACTGTATCGATTTCCGTCGACTGAAATTCGAAATAGCTCTGGTTACCCCGCCCTATTACGTTTATACGCGTTCGAAGAAGCACGATTTGCCGGATTTCGCGGCGTTCGTAATTCTCGGCGATGCTGAAACGCTTAATTCGAGGGATTTGCGAAATTACATATTCACGAGGGGGGATATACGTTTCGCGCGCGCACAGGATTTTCGTTGACGGTTCATTTAATCCTCGTTACCGCGAAACTGGAAAGTCATAGACGCAGCGGAGTAAAATCTTAATTACGCACCTGCACTTGCACCGTGCGAATCCTTTGGCGCAGAAAGGGGCGAAACCTTAATTACAGGGCCGTGGGACGCACCGCACGTGTGTTTGCACTACTTTCATCCGTCGCGCATTGCCGGGCATGTTTGGGAAAGTGGCGGGGTCCCTTTCAGAAAGAGCTTGTTTACGCATTTCGATTCATATCTCTCCCAAATGGAGCTTTTCAAATTCTGCGGGACGCACGAGCTCTGCACAGGCATTGACCTCTGCCAGTCTGAATCTGAATGTTTCTCAGACGTCCTTCTTTTCGCGGAGTGCAGGCTTGCGGTGCAAGCGCCAAATTACGTGCTGAAAGTGGGGAGGGATGATTTTCAGATAAATTGGCTATGTCTGAGCTTTTTTTACCGTGGTTTCTCCATCCTGTTAACGAGGCTGGATCGCAGCCAGAAATTAAAAATTAATTTTAAAGTAATTTTGATATATTCTCGAGATTCGTAGTGGGATTTTTATTACCACTGTTTTATAATTAAGTATTTAAAAATTTCATGTTTCGTTTCTTTTAAAAAGTATATTTTAGGTTTTTTGATAAAGATAGCAACGTAAAGAATGAAAACATATTACGACATGAAGTATAATACATTACATATTGTTGCGCCGGGGCGTTTTCACCGCAGGCCACCCCGACGCAAAGGAGTCGAATAATAGACACGGACGCACAAATTACATCACTATATTTGGCACATAGGGCAATATCGGTTATAAAGGCGCGATCCGCATGTCTTCCTGTCGGCCTCCCGATCGTCCTCTTGAAGGGAGCTAACCTTCTTCTATCTTCTGCTGCGAGCACCAGCAGGCTATGCACGGGTGCTCGCAACAGTATTCATGAATTTGACTCTTCCTTTATTTTCATAATATATTACGACAAAATACATAGACACTCTACTGTGAATTTTGAATACAAGTGGAATTTACAATATAAATAATAAATATCTGCATAGATAACTCGCTTTACATTTGTAATAAAGTTGCGAATGTGCCAGTACCATTTCTACTGTATCTCATAAATTCTTCGAGTGGGAACAATAAATCGGTGAAAGTAAGTAAAGAGGACAATATACTATACTGGACGATATGTAAATTGAATTAAATTAAAATAAAATATAATCTAAATGGAATTTAAATTACAGTATGATATTAAAATTACGATATAATTCATAATAGAAATTAATTTTTTAATAAATGTGCGATACTTTCCTGGCAATTTAAATCTAATTCTCACGGTAACTATGGCTACACGTAATCAATAGCTTGTACAAAAATTATCTTCCCTTCGTGCCTCGCCCCACAGATAGCACGTTATAGCGTGTTTTCGAAGAATGTGCTTGTGTCGTGGCACGAGGAACCGGAAGTGGTCGGCTAAATATGCACGACCACGTATCGCCGGCGGTTCATTGTCGTTGTTCCAACGACCGTCGAAGAGTCTCCTGTCAAGTGGCATTAAATCGCGCGGCTCGTGCACGACATTCAGGTGCGATCGACCATCGACGGAGAAATAGAGATCGATCGTGTGCGGCACCGGGCCTGAACGTATGTAATCATCGTAGTAGTATTTCCAGCGGGGAAAATGTCATCGCTGATGAAATTCCTCAAAGAACGAGGGAATGCCCGTTCATTGGCTAACAAAGGCGCAGCACGAAAAATCGAGCCGCCGCAGGCTCGAAAATTTCTTTGCTCGTGAGTAGTAGCTTGTAGTTTTTCATCACTTTGCTCGATCTAGGATTCTGGAAAGAAGTTTGATTTTATTGAAATTTCATTTTAGTGATAATCATCGGGTTCAGGGAAGATTTAGTGTTCGAAACGATGAAGTTATGTAGAATTTTTTTATTAGTCGATTTCGTGGATGTTGAAGTTGAATGTTAGGTTTAATAGTGTACTAACAAGGGAAGATCCCGAACCCGAAAATTCAAAAAATTCTGAAACTTTGTGAATATGTAGGGAATTTCCTCCTGATTGCAACGCAATTTTTGTTTGCTGCACAAATTCACTCTAAGAGGGTGTAATTGACCCCTGAAAATCCGGTTATTTTCCGATTTTGTGTTATAACTCATGAAATATAAAATAATTTTTTACCAAATGATAGATCTAATTAAAAGAAGTAACTTTTGTCTTAAAACTTTTTTTTCAATCTCTTACAGTTCGCGAGTTATAACACAAAATCGGAAAATAGCCAAATTAATTTTCAGGGGTTAATTCCACCCCTTTCGAGTGAATTTGGGCAGCAAACAAAAATTGCGTTGTAATCAGGAGGAAATTCCCTACGTATTCACAAAGTCTCAGAACTTTTTGAATTTCCGCGTTCGGGATCTTTCCTTGTAAGTATCTTTGTATAGAAAGGAAAATTAAATTTTGAATTTATAGTATTCAACGTGGATAGAATTCTCTTATAAGTAGGAGTGATTGAAGTTTCTTGTTAGCACTGAATTTTTCTTTCTGCTTATTTTTGCTGTTTATTAAATCTCTTTAAAAAATTGCTGGCAATGTACTGGGTAGAACTTCATCGGTTTTGGAGCAAGTTAAATTGTATCCCAAACATAGTTTATCACGCTCTGTCTCCCAAAAAACTCACGAGAAACGTTGCTATAAATTTTCGGTAGTACCTTTATTGCCTACTACTTTACTTCATTTCTTTGCACGTCCAGAGTTGTTATGAATGTCCCACGTTGAGTTTCTGCGAACTGTTCAACACTTGGCGGAGTATTTAATATCGGAATGGGAAAATTAGTATTCGGACTACCGTGGAGCAAAACTGCGTCCTTTGCGCTACTCACAGAAAATTGATTTCGAAATGTATTCGAGAGGAAGTAAGGAACACGAAGCGATTGCATCGCGATGATTTGTCTGTGTTGATTGTTTGTAGAAGGTAAAACTAATTGACTTGGTTGGAATGTAGAGTGTAAAAAATATTTCACAATTACGCGCGCAGCTTGGGATACTTAATTCAGCGTTCAACACTGCTCGCTTAAACTTATTAATGATTTTCAAATTGTTCGACTAATTGCACGATTATCATTTCACTCGTCGTACGTGTCAGCCAGGATATTCTCCACTGTTCTATTTTCTCCACGGATCGTACTATTTCCATGAATTTTTCATTTTCCTTCGGTTTAACACTCTAAGAGGTGTTCTAATTATAATCGAAATACGCATATCGTTTAGAATTCTCGGTACTTTCAATTTCTTATTATTTTATAATTCATTATCCGCGCGCCAATTTCACGCCAAGAAGGCTAATGATAAATTCAATAGACTAATTCGACCCGTCGTGTATAATACACTTCTTTTCTAACATTCAGGAAGAATAATCTTTAAAAAAAAGCGCGTGAAGATCGGTCTAGTAGTTTTGCAGAAAAATGTTAACATACACCACCGCACGCATACAACCCATTTCCCTAAACGCATATACCTTCTTCGTTCCGTGGGTAATAATAACGTACAGTGCGTCTCGTTGAGTATTACCATTAAATCTCCAAAGAAAAAAAAGGAAAAGGAAAAATTGGGAAAACAAAAACAGGGAAAATAGTCATACATTGAAAAGTAGAAAAGGCGTGCATATTTATGCTTAATGATTATTTTCCGTAATTTCGTTGATTAAACGCTGTGGAATTTGACAGCGTTTTGGTATAATTTACATTTCAATGTTTAATTATATGTATAGGTACTAGCGTGTTACTCTAAATATTCGAATTTCAATCATGCAATTTCATTCGAAATTAGTTTTAAAATCCACTGCAAAAATACTGATATAACTTTTGCACATACTACGTAGCACTGGTCAAAATATACTTACAAAAAAGTTTCAGTAAATATGGCTTTGGAAGTGAACCATAATCGAGTTAATATAAAAATGGCTGCACTGAACATACAAGTTATCGAATGTGTTTTTCTCGTACTTGAAAGCACCCAACTCAGCAGCCTTTTTTTATCGAGGATGGCAGAGACTGAAATACGAGGTTTTTCCTGTCTCTCCCGGCAATAATCCTGCATTCGTTTTATCAATTTTATTCAATTGAAATATGAAGTGGCGTAGAGAGTACCCCCTGATACATTTATATTCCATTGATAATATATCTTCACGCATATTTTAATCACACGTCCAAAGTGTCTGAACATCGATTTTATATCAATGAGATCTATATCCAGAGCATTGTAGCATTACTATCTTCTCATATATCATTTTAATGTATAAAGCAGAAAGTGTTTGTGTGTTTCTCAGTCGCCTAAAAACATTCGAACAGTAAACTCTAGGGTCACGAAATGTGAGCTTATTATGCCTAGCTAATCCAGACGAATGTGACTATTTTTATAAAAAAATAAATATAAATAAATAAATATTTTTCTACAAAATCAGCATCTAAATTTCAGGCGAAGCCGAACAGTAAAGCTAGTATCTTATATAAGTTACTCTATATATTCATGAAAAAAATTCCCACCTACTGGAATACATTTTAAAAATACCGAAACACTACAAAGGGTTAAGAATCCCCCAAACAGAGTAGACACAAAATAAATACAATCGATCCTCCAATCCATATTCACTACAACAAAACACCCTTCGTTCACCACCACCCTGTACAGAAGCTTCCCTCGGAAGTCCGTCGCGGGAAGGAAATCTCCTCAAGTCTTTTCCACCTCGAGTCTCGAACAGGAATTAAAAAATGCAGATCAAAGGGGCGACGTATCGCTCGAGCTTTCCGCGGCGTACATAAGTCTCAGACAGGTGGAGGTGGGCAAGTGCGCAAAAGGTAAACGTGGAAGCTTCTGGCGTGTCTGCCAAAAAAGTATTCGAATGCAGAGCTGGCGCGCCTGGCTCTTCCTTTAATTACTTCCGGCCTCCTGGAGCGTCATTATTCTACCGAAGACTCTCGCGCGTTGTGCCCGCTCACGAAAACGCTCGACACCCGTTCGTCCGCGCCTGTATTCTCCACTCTTTTCTCCCTACCCCCTCCTCGGTCTTTGCACCCTCTGTCGCAGAGACGCGTGTTACTCGCGTCGCGGCCGAGACAATTAACTCTCCTACAGCGGCAGGTGCGCGAGCCTGGAATTCGATCGTAGAGCAGGTGAGTAGCTCGCGTGCTACTCTTGGCGGTCTCGCGTGCTCCTATTGAAAGCGACGCATTATCGATTCGTTAGGGGAGGTTCACTGACCAATGTGTATACGACGAACGGGGGCCAGTTTGTACCCTTACGTCTGTTTGTTGCGTAATGTGTTTCGGCAGGTAAAGTTGATACAGTGGTACGATTAAGGAGGGGGTGGCATGTACAGTACCTGCTGGGAATATATTTCATCGCATCACTCGAATAAATATGTTAGCACTTGTACCCAGGGCTGGGGAAGATTTAATATAGTTTCAGACAAAATACTGAAAACTGAAATACTTCCATAAGCTAATAGTGTTTGAAAATACTATTTTATTTAATGCTCAAATAAAATACTGTTTGAAAATACTGGTATAGTTTTGTCAGTGATAAATGTGAAATACAATATTTGATTTCTTAAGCTCACGGCAAGTAGTGGATGAGAATCGGGAAATTACGCGTACGTACGTCATAGGTGGAATAAGGCATGAAAATTATCTAGACTGGTGGGTTGAATTGGGTTTAATCGTGAGTTTGGGAATGTTTAAAAATTTGGAAGTAAGAAGTGAAACGGTAGGTTAAAGGGGACTATCGCGATGCTCTTATGCCTGTTTGTTACAGGAGGTGGTTTGGGGCGCAAGGTGGTAAGTGTAGCAGTAGATTGTATATATCATTGTGATGGAGAATATTTGATAATAATAACTCATATTTAGGGAATAGATTTATTCTCTAGAATTTCATACCTTTAGTGTTATCTTGAAAACTATTTCAGATATCAGAATGTTTTTTGACTGAATTTCTGCACTCCTTCGTTTTTAGCACTCTTTTGTGATAAGTGTCCCATATTCTCAAAATTTTGTATATAATTACCTTTTCAATGGAAAATTGCTGTACTTTCACTTTCCTCAGTTGATTGCTAGGTGATCAAACGAATAGGATTTAAAGTTTCTAGAATAAAAGTAAATTAATTTGAGAGCAAATTGTATAATCTATTTGCTTCGTTTGTTTTCGGTAACGACACTAGGGGATTCGGAATAAACGAAACGGGGGCAGAATCGTTCTATTTCCCGATGCCACGATATCGATCGGCCTGCCATTAATATCGCGTGATAGCTAGGCGATCGAATCAAGTAGGGTTTAAAATTTTTGCTAACGCGAATCGATTGGACTATTTCAGTTTATGGAACCACTAAAATGAAAGTGGAATCGTTATTCTCGGTCTCACGATATCGAATTGGTTTCGATATTAACCCTTAAATACCGGATACGGGGTGTATTTTGATTCATATTATAATTTCATTCATACACATCTTAAATTAACCTTTCACAGTAGATTCTTCTTAAATAAATAATACTTACTAATAAATAGTAAACATTATTCCACGTTAAATCGATCATTGGTGGCACTTGCTGCGAGGGATTTTGATGAAACTGAAATATAATGTGGTGCTCGTGAAAATATAGGTTTAAGTCATCGTTTTGCTGATTTCGAATTTTTTAAAAAAATACACGACGTCAAAGATCCGCGAAAGTAAGCGCAACTTTCGGCGTGCAATATTTTTTAAAGAATTTTGAAACCAACGGAATGATGACTTAAACTCCCCCTAATTTCGTGTGAACTACATCATATTTTAAATTCATCAAAATCCCTGACGGCATGTGCGAATAGTGATCGATTTAACATGGAATGACTCATTAGTACCTAAAATAAGTAGTTTCATACCTAGACAGAATGGCACCAGATGGACGTCATAGTGACGAATTCAAAACAGACTAGACTAATAATTTTCGGAGGATCGCGAAGCAGACTTTTATTGCCGCGTGTCTCGATTCACTGTAACTTATCGATTGAAAGAATAATATTCGGTGATGATTGAACAGAGGCATTGTTCCCAGGCTTTGTTTCGCTTTAGTTTCCTTTTCATCGCTTTCGTATCCTACTCTTATCGCACGTATACTCGCGCATTCTGAGTAACTTTAGTAATTTCAGAAGTATGCCTTTGTGACGGGGACTTGAAAAAAGTTAATTAAAAGTCCAACGATTGATCGACTCCCCGTTGCGAGGATACTGTCATTAATTTTTCGCTTAATATTAATTTCACGAGTTCTTCAACTGCACTTTCTGGCGCTTCTGTTAAGGCATGCCGATAATTAGAACGTCGAGTCTAACTTTTTCCATACATTCGCAACAACGATATGTCAAGGTATCTCCAAGATAGTCGCTAAAATTTTGACACCTCGTTCTGTTCATAATAAAAAATACGCCAAAAAGTCAAACATACAAGGAATACTTTCCCTCAGTTGTAATCCCCTTTGTACGCTTGAGTTTTGCAAGAATGTTTGGCAAAGTTAAGGGTACTAGGCAGTCGTTCCTGTCTAAAATGAAACATTTCTGTTTCAATTAATTACAAAGAAACAAATTGAAACTGAGACTTGTTCTTTGGCACGAAGTTTGTTAACATCACAAGCTTTAAAAAAAACTTTTGTTTAGTAAAAAATAAGCATTGTATATGACGTTGCAGATGGATCATTAAAATGGCTTTGTAAAAAATGTTTATTTTGTTTTGCAGTGATAACTCATAAACGGAGGTTCCATTCGATTCAAAATAAATTCGAGCATCTTCACAAAATGTGTAGTTTTGGACCAGACCTAAATTAAAGTTACTGAAAAGTCTTATTCTTTATGAAAATAAACTGAAACCCCATTGATGAGGTTTTACCATACCTCAAGCTCAAAAAGATGAGGTCTTAGTTTGCTTTCATAATGAATAAGAGTTTTCTTAACTTTAATTTCAGTGTGGTCCGAAACTACACATTTAGTACCCTTAAAGATAGAAGTATCGTTATCATTTTCTGTGCGTTAATAACGTTTCTTGCAAACTTTTTCGACGACGATGACTGAAATAATTAAGAGAAAGTAGGAGGGAGTATAATAGGCTTTATTATGTCTGAGGTGGTTGTTAAAGAATAAAGCAGAAGGGGACGAACGTACAGAGAGAAAGCAGTTTCATGGATCGTTGGGCAGAATTTAAAGTATTGTGGTGGCTAGACGTAGTAGGACAATGGAACTACGAGAGTCTCCAGCGCGTCGAAAAAGTCGACAGTGAAAAAGTGACGAACTATGCATTTTTAATTAACTAGGTATATCACTAAAGGAAACGCCTGCTCGAATGGTCGCTGAACAGATTCAATTATTTTATTCTGCATTATGAAACTATATTATAAGTGTAGATCAAAAGTTACTTGGACCATAAGTGACTTAGTTTCTAAAGGATAATGAACACGAGGAAGCACAGTAGATTTTTTTTCGTCACTTTTTATTTGGGATCTAATGTGAACGAAGAAATAGTTTTCTTTATTTTTTTTTTAAATTACCGAGGATCCATGCATTTAACAAAAATTCCAGATTGTATAAAGACACACGAGACTGAAGGCAATCTTGTGTGGAGGGTATGTCTGAGGTTCATGCCTCATATTTTTAAATAGCTTCCATTCCCCTGATACCATAGATATGCAGAGTAACCATAAAATACACCCGAGTGTAGCGAAAGAAAAATTTCTTCACTGATATTGGATTTCAAATAAAAAGATGTCGAAAAAACTCCATTTATTCTCATATTGCCTTATCAGTTATCAGATATTTCGTGCAATATTTACTTCAAGGAATTACGTATCATTGCGACGATCAATGATAAATTATCTGACTTTCGATGATACGTTAAAAATCTCGCGTCTGCTGGTTTCGTTGCGTTTCATTGATCATATTCAGTACTAAAAGCCACCATCGGTTCCTGGGAATCGATTCCGAGCAAATAATTGAGTATGACTAAGATCCTTGTGCATGTCTGATTTATGTTGGAACAACGTAGATAGAATTTGTAATAGGAAAGCAGCTTGTTCGAAGACGCTAATGCAGTCATTTTGATAGTAACAGGACAGCCAGGCGGCGGCATTTAAATTCCAGCAATGTTTCTGTGACAAATGATTCGCAGAGATACGGAATGATAAATGATTATGGTAGTCGAAATGAAAATACGACGGGTAATAACGTGCGGCGGGGAACGTATTCTTTCGGGTAATTGCTTCTTGAGAAAATCAGTGAAAAAGAGGTAAACACATTTTTGATTGATTGCAACGATACAGCGCGCGAATACGCGTGACTTCCTGCAGAAATAAATGAAACACTGATGTTCCAGTGAATATTAAGGTCAATATACTACACACTTTTATATCAGTTTAATATTGGAAATACGTTTGAATGTTTCGGGTTAATTAATATAATGCTTCGATAGTATTTTAATAAATTAGTCACAATAATTAGAAGTTGACTTTTTCGAATCGGGTAACTCGAGGTGCTTTGTAAATATTCGATCAAAATTTACTGGCGTGTTTAAATAATTTAATAATTAAACTCTTTACACAAGAGTTCGGTATTAAATAAGTTGTCGGATATAGAAATGTTGTTAGGTATGCGAAATTCTGTAGCACTAAATATTCAGTATTTTCTTTACTTTCAATGGTTGGTCTAGTTTGTCAACAGTTTTGTAAAAATACTTTTAATTATTACACTTTCACGCAAGGAAAGTTTCAGAAGTTCTAAAGTTAGCGCATACTTACTTTCTGAATATTTTTCAACTAGTTCCACTTTGTGTGCGCATGCACTCTTTACAAGTCGGTTGTACGTCATAGCAGGTTCTCCAATTTCTTAGAATTACACCCCTGGAACGAGCTGAGTAAGTCGCGAAGTCATCACACATTTCGGTGACTAATAAATTGCCATTTTATCATTTAGAACTGAAAGAATCATGTTCAAGGAAGAAAAATCACAAGGTAAACGATAAAAACGCGAGGTGAACTGATAAGGTTCATTTTCATGCTGTCCACACGCGGAAGACGTAGTATATCATACGGTCACGACTGCCAGCTCGATGCGAGCTCATTACACCTGTGTTCATACATTTCTACGTTTTTTTTTTCTGCTATTTCCGAAACATTTTTCATACGCTTTCGTGCATAGCGGTTTATTCTTTCTCCCCAGCAGACGTGAATTACCGCGGCAACTTGTATTTACCATAAAATCGTGATCTCAAACTCGCCAAGCACAATGGCAACTACAGAACCGTATAACGATGATAAATATACTTTTCAAACGCGTTCTGTATTTCGTTCTGAATTCTCGTTAGAGGGAAGATTTGTTTGGAAAGATAACCAGTGATCATAGTACCTTTTTAAATGAATCACCTGAACGCTGCATTGCTACCTAAAGAGATGCCAATTTATCTTAAGAATTTACACGTTTGAATAGATTTTAATTCACAAAGACGTGTATTTTACTTCGACATTAAATTAGAAGAAATTTATTTCTTAAACCGTCCTTCATCACATTGTTTGTTCCTCGTCTATGAAATTAAACATTTTTCACGTTTCAATTTTGATCCTCATAATATATTTTTTATTGAAATAACTCCTTATTTCCATCTTCTGATGAGCGACAGAAAAATTGGTGAGACATTCATATTGGAGGGGAGCAAGATGGCATTGCGTGTAGACGAAAGAATATAGTTTTCTACCTGGGGGAACCGAAGGGAATGCTGGTCGCGCTATTTCCTGACAGAAGCCATGCATCACATGGTCACGGTTCTGCATTCGTCGTGAACGCGGCAGGTAAACTAACACACGGGCGCAATTGAAACGTGAAACTTAGCCGCGAAGCTTTAGCCATGCTCGTCGATTATGTGGACGTAATATTGATTGCATGGTCGTATACTTGACCGTAGCCAGTAGTATACACGACCATCCCCATGTCATCAACCCTTTTGTGAACCTGGAGCAACGAATTTCAGCAACTTCCAGTCGAGTTCAATCACGTAAGCCCTTTTTAATGGTGCATTAGATACGTCAAAGAAGGTAATGTTGATGTTCTTGTAGATACTATAGCGTGGTATAAAGCCACGATCCCACATGCGCCATGAAGGGTGCAGAATACCCGGGCTGCGGAGTCGGCAGTCAAAACTCCCGACTCCAACCCCGAATCCGACTCCGATTCTTGCATTTATAATAGATTGTTAATATACTCAGTACATGTAAATTACTAATATTTAATACATAGTATGTTTGTATATATATTATATATCTACAGTACAAAAAGCTAAAGCTACGCTAACAGTAAAGGTAAATAAATGAAAGAACCGATAATGAAAAAAAAAACTTTAAATTTAACTAATACATTCAACGGCCATTGAAGCACTTTTTATTTCAATAAAATACAGACTAAAGTACAGCTCAACAGACTCGGATTTTTATAAAATTTACTAATATGGAGTCGATGTTTGAGTCGACATATATTTTTTCGACTCCGACTCCGGTAATCAGAAATTACTTCTGAACTCCGAGTCCGACTCTGCGACTTCGACTCCGACTCCACAGCCCTGCAGAATACACTCAATTGCATCTAACAACGTTGTAAAAGGAGTTCACTTTTACGGTCCAAAAATTGGACTCTGGTGATAGTATTATTGCCATGGGATTTAAATTTTTTGAATTGTGGTAGTGGCGAATCACCATCGTGACATAATATGACAATATAATACTCTAATCTTTGATTTCTTGTGGATCATTTTCTTACAAACGTGGGAACTTCAGTTTTGTATCTTAAAAATAGTAGAGATGACATTCGTTTGCTCTGTGGCCTTAAGGCCTTTGCATACGGGACACTTTAGTCGTTCTTGACTAGTATTTCAGACCTATTCACACACTTTACATTCTTCTCTGTAGTGTATAAATATAAACTATCGATATTTCTGTGAAGTTAATATATCTGAAACGCACCAGTGTGAAAAGGTCATTAGACCTCATGTGCTGCAGGAATTCGCATGCGGACTCGTCACTCCATTTTGGGAATGGCTGTTTTTTTAACACGATACATACCGAAGTGTGAAAGTGGAAGTGTTACAAATGTCTGGAATAATCCTTTTAATTAGGAGATACTGCCCAAGGATGCTGTATATACATGTATATTTATAAAAAGAAGCGTGCATCACGCGACTTGGGGATTTATCGCACGTCGATCGCACTGTTTAGTAAAAGCTAACGACCTCCGCCATACACTCATCTCTTCCGACTTCTCGTTTCTCATTTTCACTGTTCAATCCATAGCCAATAACTCACACATCGAATGAAGCCCGTGCTGTTGGCTTCGCGTCCTAGGGAATCCACTCGAGCGCTGACGCTTTTCTCTTTAAAATTCAACCGTAGTCCACTTGTCACGATGAAGGAAAACCACAAACGATGAGCTGTTCGCATGGCTCGCAGGATGATCGGGCTGTAATTTATTCGAACTACCTGCAACTTAGGCTGCGAATTTCCTGTCTAACTCGGCAAATTACACACAGCGAACTGTTCATAAGCGTTCGAAGGACTTTGGGGCTTGAAGGAAACTTACATTACTTTAGCAAAACATTATATACTTGTTTGAACGTTTATGGTAAAAGTAGTTTCCTCTTGATAAGTTACTAATTTTTCTACAAACCCTAGCACGTGTTGTCGGATGCATAAGTAGATTTCACTTTTCTGTGCAACGATTCCCACAGATATCTCTCCGCTGGAGAGATCGTATCCTCCTTTTCAGGAGCCTGGTTTATCCTGTTGATCTGCAATACATTACAGACATCAGTTAAACGTGTGCTTTGCGATCATTGTCTTCTTGAAAGGTGCACCTTTGGCCCATCACTCACTTTGAAATAAATTTCCTGGTGCAGCGCGATGAATCTCTTCGGTCACTTTTCCCATCTATTTTCTTCACAGTCCTATTCTTCCCCACTCAGCTTCCATCTGTTCGTTAACTCGTTAGAAACTAAACACCTTAGACTCGTGCTAATTAGTGTGCAGAACCTCCGTCCCTTCTTTATTAAAATTTAATCCTCGGTTTCCGCAAAAATTTAATTTCCCAAAAAATTCACTTTCTTTCGAACTGTATTTTTGAATTCAGTTAAAGGTCCATTCTTCCTGCGGTGTCTATCACTGCTGTGCTCGAATATTTGCCTCGAGGTACGAGTCGTCGTGGCAAGAAGAGGTCCCATGGATCGTCCTCGTTGCTATCGAGATTGCACGAATCTACAAGGTCACCGTTGGCCCAAGTAAAGTGAAGTATGTGACCTTCCATGTGGGATCCCCAAGTCGGGAGCGCTTCCCTCCTGAAATCGGCAGATGGTCAAACGGAAACGACTTTTTACCTCGGCACTTGGTGCCGACTGGTGCGTGAGTGTACAAAGGGTGTCCTATTTTTACGTTTGCCTCGCTCCTTCGCATAGGTGAACATTGTTCGAACGTTTTGCCCCCCAGTGTTCCGAAAGGAATCTGTATTTCGGGGCTGCCGCATAGAAAACCTATCGGGCAGCGATGCAGCAAACGCATTTGCGTAACGCGGCTAGGGTAGATGCCCCTATTACGGTGCTTTCACGTCGATTTGCTCGCGAATGAATTAATTACTGACTTCTCTTACTTTAATTTTGCTTGGTAAAAATTTCTATTGGATTTCTTTAACTTTTCTCTTTATCGAGGCATTTTTTTCGGGTTAAAAATGTTAATTTTTAATATTATTTTAATTCAAATAAAAATACATGTTATCGTTCCAATTACGGTGCTCTGAAAATTATGTGGTTCGTATTACGGTGCCTTTTTTTAATCGTGGTTTCTAGAATCCCTAGCGTTCCATTTCTTTCTGAGAAAGGAAAATAAGCAGTTTAGCAGTTACAGAGGGAGCACTAAGGGCACCTTAATACGGACAAGCGTTAAATTCCTGTCTCTATTACTGGCTTCACTTTAAAAAATACGAAAACGTTTCAAAAGTGCTCGTTTCGTTATTTTTTCATAAAATTAGAATCTTTTAACTAACACTTTAGATAAGTGCAAATCAGGATAATTATTAATTTATTCACTTCTGTAAAGTAAGTGTTCCTTACCGTTTTCGATAAGGATTTGGATAAATCCATCGAAATCTTCACGTGCATTTTTGAAATATGTTTTACTATGCTTTAGTTGTTTAAAAGTGCAATCTTCTCGTTTGTAACACATACATTAATAGTTTAATTTACTTAAAAAAAAATCATTTCTTATTTGCTTATGCGAGTTTTTTGTACGGCTTCTTTAAGTATAAAAGTACCGTCATAGGGGCATTTATTAGCCTTAGGACTTTGATAGCCTTACGTTCTTAATTAGTATTTGTTTCTATCATGAGTTTCATATGCAATAAATATTATTATACGTTCTGCAAAGCATCGGCGATATTGAGGAGTAGAAATGATGAAAGTGCCAGAAGTGAAAATTTTCAGTAATTTCTTTTCAACCACAGCGACGTTGGTACTTATGATCTCAGCTGCATCTTGCAACAGTCCCAGAAACTGAAATAAATTATTCCAGCACTTAGAGCGGTTACCACCCTATTTAGCATGGACTTTACATCATTTTCCACTAAAAGAATATTTTTTTATTTCTTTCTCTTAAAATGTGACGTAATCCAATTTCACGGTGTGATTCTTGTTCGTTACATCCGTAGTTCCCCGCGGAACCATGAAAAACTAAAATTAAAAGAGAATTATTAAATTGGTGGCCGAAAAGCGACGATTATTTCAAGAAAAATTCGATCGTGTTTGTGCGCTACTAAAGATCCGCCACTTTTCAATTTTTTTATGAAAATCTCAAAAGTTTGGCGGGAAATGGTACATGTTTTACACATCCTGTAACTTTTTCAAATCCATCTGAACTTCCCTTAATTCACAACTAGGTGAAAACCAAGAGAAAAAAAGATTCAAGAAAAATGCGTTAAAGTTTCTGGGCAAAGGCGACGCTATAGGTTGCCGCTCGACCTTTTCAGCTGCCAAATCAACAATTTTGCGAATTTTAATATACACCAAGCGGCATTTCATTCAGAAAAGATAGTACTTTCGGAAAGTGCAATAAAAAATCGATTTTTCGACTGCCTAGTCCCCTTAAGAACATGGGTCAAAGTAGATCCAGGTAAAACTACCCGCTGCGTTGAAGGATCGATATTTGCATGGAGCGTTACATACGTCGGGTGCTATGTTGCGTAAAGCATTTTAATAAAGGGGCAAATTAAATAGCTGCTCTATCCTTTGGGGCGAAGCGAAGCAGCGCTGTTACAGCAACGACGTTTGAATGCTGGGTAATATTCGTGTGAACGGTATTACGGCAGCGCTGGGGAGCTCAATTACGTCAAAATTGCAAATGTGACGGGCCCTGAGTATCTCGAACCAGTTGCTGGTATAAAACTGGAAGAAAACGCCCGACGGAAGTTGTATCGCGTTGTTATAAAATCATGCAGCGTGCGGGGCAAAAGTATCGCGTCGCGATTACTTAAAAATCGTGAGAACTGCGTGCTTGGGCTTGAGGTAACTCCTGCGCGGATAGGTATTTTTAGATCGGAACGAATGCATCATGTAATTGTGGCAAAGAAAGAAAAATAGAATTTACGGCGGCACGTATGATTACTTTTCGATAGAGCGCAGTGCGCTTGAAACAGGTTGCATTAATGTTGGGATGGGGATGGGAAAAGGCAGTGTTAAAAAAATATAGGTAGAATATAATTCAAGGGGTGAACACGACGCAGCAGAGTCTTTCGTTCCATGGCACTGTTTTCGCAATTTTCTGATTCCATTTTTTTTTTCAAAACCTGTATTAGCATCTCCATTGTGGGAATTTTTCTTTGCAGTTGCAGCGGCAAATGGAATCGAGAGGGGTACGAAACTAGACCAGCATTAAACTATATTATTCTTCTGGGCGATAATTTATGTTAGGATGTAGGGTGATTCGCCAGATGTAGTCTACAAAAAATGTATTACATTAAGACAAGATAGATGACTCGAGGGAACGTACGCGATGTCGCAAAAAGCACAGTTCCAAGGCTGCCTTCTGCGAAATCGTGCTCCAGTAGGTACTATATCAGAGGTTGTTGCATTCTTTAAAAAAAAAAGAAGTAAAAGAAATAAGAAAATAAATTCCCCACAGCTGGGCGACGTCCATCCATTACCTGTACAGGTTTCCCTTCGTAATATCAACCTACCGATAGAAAATATTACGGTAATCTACTTCGCTCAAACTACCATACATACAGACCCCTTTGATACGATCACGTATCGAAGCGCTTTATCGCGATTCCCCGCGCTTTTGCCAGCGCCACTTCACTCGAAATTTGCTCGTTGAGCACGAAAAAGCAGGCCTGCCCTGTGGCGCGGATATTCACGCGCGTGGACGCGTGTGCGCGCATTTATTGAGGGCCTGCCCGCGGAATGCGTGCGTACGCCATGGACGACGATAATAACACGATGAGAATTATCCCACGCATCGCGGTTAGGTGTACCAGGAGAGTCGTAACGTGCGTTTTCTAGTCCGGTACCCGTTTCCAACTCGATTTTCCACCCCTCTTTTCTCCCCCCCGCCTCTTCCCTCCCAGCCGGAGAGGCAGCGTATCACGGCTGATGCACCGGCTACCAAGAAATAGTTATTACGAGCAGGTTCGATGCCATGGCAAGACCGTGAATATTCCGCGTTTCCTTTTGATCAGCATCGTGTGATCCGCGAGCAAACACGGCCCTCCCCTGACCACCGTTATTTACGTCCCCGGGATATGGATCTTCCTCAAAGCGAAAGTATTGGTTTCTGCCTTGGAAGACGTATTCACCCCGCGTTTCGTCGAGTGTCGTCTGCCTTTTTGCTCCGCTCCGGAGAACGAATGATAGATTCGCGTAGGTTCGCTCTCCTGCCTCGGAATAATAACTGCTCGTAGGAATTGCTGTGTTATACCAGGGGGGAGTGCGCGAGGCTCGAATTGCGCATGCAGTTAGTGCACGCGATGTGTAATAATGCTTTTAAACACAGTACCTACTGGAAGTATTTACGGCATCACTCTGAAATTTACGCAGTGCCGTAGAATCGTCATAGGCGTGTAATTGATAAAATGAGTCGCGTGAAATTTATTCTCGCCGAGATTGTGAGCCGCAGATTTTTGGTATTAATAATGAGAGAGGCACGAGTGATAACGTGTTTATTCGAGGGACGCGGTAAATATTTCCCATACTGCACATGGGGGTGCGTTACTTCTTTAACGAGTTAAAATAGCCGGATTTTTCAGGGGTCAATTTCACCCCCTTAGAGTGAATTTGCGCTGCACAAAAATTGTGTAATACATACCTATATATCTACATATCCCCAAAGTTTCATAATTTTTTTAATTTCCCGGTTGGGGATCTTCCCTTGGGGGTGCGTTACTTCTTTAACGAGTTAAAATAGCCGGATTTTCAGGGGTCAATTTCACCCCCTTAGAGTGAATTTGCGCTGAACAAAAATCGTGTAATACATACCTATATATCTACATATCCCCAAAGTTTCATAATTTTTTTAATTTCCCGGTTGGGGATCTTCCCTTGTTAGGCCTGGGATTTATTAACAATGGAATTAAGGAAGTTTCGCTGCTATTTGACTCGGTGAAAGTAATGAGCTGAATGAAACTTTCTACGTTTCGATTGAGGCGTGGGACCCCTTCGAAAGATGTCATTATAATTCTGTGATACCGAACGAAGAAATAACCAATTTGGAACACGGAAATGCAACGTTCTTTCAACCCTATTTCATCGTTTTTAATACACCATTGTAAACAAATCTATAGCCATTTCTATTTTCCTAAACGAATCTTTGTTGCGACTAAAACTTAAGAAGAGCTGTGCAAAAGTAGCTCGGCATCGGTCTCGATGGAATAAGAATTTTGTTAGGATTTCGACAATGTACGGCCCTGGCGCCGACTCTAAAGTGTACACGAAGTGGCGCACTCCACGCGAACGAAGTACCTGTCGCAGGTGCCCTCCCCGTTGGAGAACTCGTCGTGGCTCGAAGAGTGAAAGGGGGAGAAGAGAGCGCGCTGGAGATCATAGGGTCGCCACCCTCGTACACCCTTCGCGCGTGCTCTCGCGCCGCTTTCCATGGTTTTCATCCACTGAATTCGCCACCCGAAAAAAAGTCGCGCATAGCCGGGGGTTGTTTTAATTCCGTAAATTATTAATAATCCCCGGCGAATAGGATCCTCCTCAGGCGAGCGTGTCGCTCGTTTCTGGCGTGCAAATATTGGAGGTAGCCACGGTTTGCGCCATTTCTCCCGACCCTCGAACTGTGTCGAGGTCTTGCGATCTACGTCAACCCCGGCTAGCGAAATTACATATTTCCCTCGTAGGTAAACTAACTTTTGTACCTCGAGAAAATCGTTAGATAAAAAGAATCAGAATCGCACAATAGAAATCTGATAATAGCATGCATGCAAATTAAAATGGCAACTCCAAGTGTGTAATCTTGCAGAGAATGCTTTAATTACAACTTTCTTCCTGGTTCGGCTTTATAAATAGTGCAATGAATCGGGTCTGGCGATTTCGTTGAAAAGGAATTGGAGGTAACTGTATCGACCGCAGAGGCAGGTCGTACGAAATAAGCTTCGCGCTGCCGAGCTACATTGTCTATTGTTGGAAAGTTTCTAGAAGCCACTGCGATCCACAGAATTGCACAGGATTCACAGAGAAGTACGGCAACGGGCCTCCCCTCCAGCGATTAACGCAAATTTTCCCAAGTGTGCGCCTATCGCCGCGTTTTCCAGCCACGAGACCTGCTTTTCCTCGGTTCACACGCCCGAGCCACGAATAAAGGCTTTCCCTCCGAGAGAAATACAGCCCGCGATCTAATTATAACGCACGCCAACGATTTTTGCTAGGTCCATTTATATTTCGCGGACCGTCGCCGAACGGTCGACCTTTCGGCGCAATTAACGCGATAAACGCAATGAACGAAACGGAAATAAGCCTCCCCTAATTGGGTTACAACGAGGCTCCTACCCTGCTTCACGAACATTGCATGGGTGCAAATTTCCGATAGTGTGCAGTCTACTTGGCTGCTTTATCGTTGTTTCGTTGGTGTTTGGTAGAGTATTTGTTTAAGGATTGGGGAAATGATTATTTATTTCGTTTCTTACAAGGGAAGATCCCGAACACGAACATTAAAAAATTCTGAAACTTTGTGAATATGTGGGGGATTTCTTCCTGATTACAACGCAATTATTTTTTGCTGCCTAAATTCACTCGAAGAGGGTGAAATTAACCCCTGAAAATTCGGCTGTTTTCCCATTTTGTGTTATTCCTCGCGAACTGTAAGAGGTAGAAAAAAATGTTTCAAGACAAAAGTTACTTCTTTTAATTTGATCTATCATTTGGTGAAGAAATTATTTTACAGTTCACGAGTTATGATACAAAATTGGAAAATAACCAGATTTTCAGGGGTCAATTACACCCCCTTGTGTGAATTTGGGCCGCAAACAAAAATTGCGTTGTAATCGAAAGGAGATTCCTTATATATTTGCAAAGTTTCAGAATTTTCTGAATTTCCGGGTTCAGGATGTTCCCTTGTAAGTAATAGCAAGTCTGAAACGTGCGTTATTCAAAAGTTCTACAAGATCTCTTCAATTTTTTTGATGGTACCATGTGGCGATAGATCTAAAAGCTTTTCAACTTGTACCATTCCCTGGTTGTGAGTTCACAGACATAGTATCATTGACTCTATTTACAGTTATTTATTTATTTATTTATTACGAAGGGACAAATAAGGTAAAAATAAAAATAAGCTTAAAATAACAAATACCAAAGAAACAACAGAAAGAGACGAAATAAAATGAACAGATATTAGAAATGCAAGTATCAATATTGCAACTGAATCATCCAGTACACGCAGAACTGAATTTCTGAGGGTAGACAAGGAAGTAGCGAAAATGCAATATTATGACAGATAGAATATTAAAGAGATGCCTCATATCTCTACTAGGGAAATAGAATTAAAATTGCACCGAGATTTCAGGTCAATTAACGTGATAGCGTATGGGATTATAAATAAAAATCAGATATGCCATATTTCGTCGCCTCTCTAGGGTCATCAACCCCTACTTTGCTAGCTACTTATAATCTATGAGTATTGCTATTTTAAACGCTAAACACTCCAAATCAAATTTCCCATGTTCATCCTCATCTTCATAACCCAACTCTCAACTCCTCAATTTCCAATCTCACCTACGCAATGCCACTCCATTTTAGTCACGCATTCGATGAACCCGTCCCGAAGGTATTAGACTGCCACCCTGAAGCACCATTCTAATTATTTTAACCAGAATACAATCCATGTTAAATCCGTAAGAAATAGATTCATTTACGAGGGGTCAGAGTAAAAATCCACAGTAATTCCTGCAGCGACTCAGTTCATAGTTTCTCGTTTATCGCACGACGCTCTCGTTCGTCCATCCGCAGCGAGGGCGGGCAAAGTCGAATTAATAAAATGTTATAAAAAAAAGGCGCGTAGATAAGCAGGAGGGGCGTACCGCCCCGTTAATGAGGATGTACTCTCGTATTATGGTGGCGTAGGTCGCTCGTTGCGTTTCTAATCGCTGCGTGGTGCACGTTAGCAGCTAATGGTAACGGTAGCGTCGACTTTATAATGTTGACAGCGATGCAGACGCGTGGTAGTAGGCCAAGGATCTCTTCAGAGGTCGGCCGTCGTAGCTGGACTATCAAAGACGTTCGATAGCCGCATTAGAAGGCGTAGGGGGGCGATTAACACTCGCGGCAGAGTGCCCTAGAAATCTGGGATAATAACGGGGATTCTTTCGCAATCGCTTTAGCAATAATTCCACGCGAAAAAGGGATGTGTTTGTTTAGAGATGTCACCATAGTCGAGGAAAAGTTGCCTCGTTTTCTCAGTTAGCTTGTAGCAAGAGGGGTGCAGCTCCATCTTTACCAACTTTGAGGAAAAAGCTGTTTATAATTAAGCAATTATTGCTTTGACTTAACAAGGGAAATAAACAAGAGATTAAAAAGAGAACATTAATTGAGAAATATATATTTCACACAATAAGTAGTTTAGTTATTGAGTGAATAAGTTTCTATTTATATTTTTGGCAAACTCTTCAAATGTGGAGCTGCCCAAAACAAAAATATTGCACAAAACAGTAATACAGTGTTTCCCATTTTTTGAGTCGCGACTCCCTTTTATTATATTCGAATAATCTGCGACACCCCACCCACCATATAAGTTAAGGTAAATTTATTAAGGTAACGAAAAGATTAAAAATAGGTATTTTTGAGAATATAATTCTAACTTAATAATATTTGAAAAAAAAAAAAAACATAGTGACCCCTTAGAAAACACTTCGCGACCCACTTGGTGGTCGCATTCCACCGGTTGGCAATCACTGCAGTAATAGGTGTAGGTTCAAAATTTGCAATAAATCCCTCATTTGTCATCGGATTTGCATCAAACGTACACCGAACGATGTAGAATCTTTTACGTATATTACACGTCACATTTCAAAAACTGTAAAAAATGGAATTGCACTTCTTTGTGGGGGGAGGGGGAAGTTTTCATTGAAAACTTTGGTACGTATACTTATTTCTGTGTTCAACACGTGTCACCGTTGGGGCGTGTTAAGTTTCCCTTTTATGGGGTGTTTCACCAGCAGTTCAATTTTGAATATTATCTAGATTGAGGCGGCGAATATGTGTGCTTAGATTGTTACTGTAAATTTGACAGTGATTTTTACAATTCATAGGGTTTTCATTTTTTTCTTGCAAATTTCTGGTCTTCTCAAACCACTTATTATCTACTTTTTGTCGGCGCAAATTTTGACGCGCCATTTTTGGCGTGTACCCATTTTTCATTCCACGTATCCATCATCGTTTGAATTGCTCCTGACTGCAGACACGCGAAATAGATACACAGTGAAATGGGGAGAATGCAGAACACACGGTTCGAGCGCATGTCTCCCGTTGCTGCCGTGTTACGCGGGCATATCGAGGGGAAAGGGGTTATAAAACGCGGTACGGATTGCAATGATGCACGAAACGAGGGACACATAACCGTGTTGCGGTATGCAGTTGCACACGAACGGTTCTTTGTGACACCGAACGCTGTGGACGATATCGTTGACAGCATCTCTGGATTCAATCTAGATCGTTCGTTCTGCTCCCCACGGGCTATAGGAGCGGCGACAAACTGCTGACAAACACGAACTGCCCCGTTTCGCGCTGTCAATCATTATGTCCGACCCTATGAAGAAAGTAGCGGTACAGCAGCTTCGTTATTAATCTAAATTGGGAAATTAGAAATTAATCTCGCACGAGCTTCAAGCTTTTGTTCCTTTCCAACACGCGTGTTTACTGTTATCGAATATTTTCAATATAGAGTAGGCCACGTACGATATCGCAATTAATACAATTCGTTACGCTTGTGAATCGACTAGGCGTTTCCACGGTATTTATAATACCTGTGTTCCAAATAATATTGATGAAAGAATTTCTGAACGCTTGCGAGCATATGAGTACCACAAACAAATGATTTTAATTTTGTTCAATGATTTTTGTCACGCTGTATGTACGCGTTATAAATTTTTAACTTATCAGCTGTTCGTTTCGACGAGTTTTAATCCACTTTAAAATTTGTCCAATGGAGGATGTTTCTTGTTATATTTCTGCGACTGTGTATATTCAGCTAAGTTCGAGTAACTTAGCATTAATAAAACATTAAAAAAATAATTTAAATCTTAAAAAGTATTAATAAAAAATATGTGAGAGACTTCGTCGCTCTACAAAGTGCATCTCTTAATAGATTTCCAAAAACAGTTTCTGAGACCTGATATCGTTCAAATTGAATATTTTTGATACATAGAATTTCGAGGGACTAAAACTATCCTCGACGTAATATTCGACCGTGGAATCAAGAGAGCTGGAAATATTGGAGCACGTATGCTCATCGATTGTAGAGGATTACGATATGCCGGATTAGGTAATTAATGAGTCTGCCAGGGAAAGCAAGACATTCCGCAAAATATATGTATCCAGTTTAAGGACGAAATAAAAGCTACCTTCGGGTTGTTCATAGTCCACTGTTAATGGTACTCGCGTTGCACTATTCGCAAAACTACAGAAAACATAACAATTCGAATATTAAACAATCTTTAACTCTATATCACGATTTTCTTTCCAGCTATTGTATTTCATTGAAACTTCCCTCCATTGAAATTTTGCACTCCTCTGGTAATTCAATACAGCTTGCTATTGAAACATAAAAAATTTCACCTGCGACGAGGTATTTCCAGGAATACCAGAGAATTTTTGCAACCGAAGGTATTCAGGCTATCAAATCTCTGAATCCTCTCACAAAATTCTTTAATTAATTCCTACTTAAGCTTAACGAAAATTATTCAACAACTTTGCTTCAACCGTGTGGTAGTTGATTGTGCCCAGCATTATATTCCCAGGCGAAATTACACAGGCAGTTAATTCCGCGCAATTGCACATTATTTTTAACGTTTCATAGTCGATGCTGAAATGCTGATGCACCGTGCGTCATTTTCCTGCAGAGCGGTTAGCGTAATAATTCGTTCCTCGGTTACCGTTCCATTTCTATTTCACGTTCAGAGTATCATACTCTTTCCCGTGACGGTCACGGTGGGGTTGTGTGCGCGTATGATAATTTGTAGATCATCAGAGTGATCAACGACTCGGTCACGTGATTCGGGTTGCGCTAAACTCGTGCCTCGCGAATTCAAGCGCATGTGTATAGGTATGTACGACATGCTTTTCAGCTACTAAAATAAATTTCCAACGATAATAATAATTCTCTATTACATTAAGAAGATAACACATTGATCTGTGACAGATAAACAAATCGAATCAGCGTAAATAAAGGAGATGCAGCAAAAACGCTATATTTGTCCGTTTATGGTAGATATTAATTAAGGGTTAACGAATTATAATGGGTTGCTGCAAATTTGTTATGGAAATGGAGCACCACTTAGTACTTACGAATTAGGTGAATAATCAGAATGCCACGGTAGCAGTTTCAGTGAATTAATAAAGAATGTTATTTCGGTGAATAACAGATGGAACATTAAGAGTAAAGAGTGCTGAAAACATTGCACAAATTTATTGAATGGATTGAATTTACGCGGGAATTTGGAGTAATTATTGAAACCAGGCTTTGATATTATTATCGAAAGATGTATTCCTGATAATTTTCTATGAACGGGATTATTTTATTGTAAAAAGAGTAACAGGAAATGGTTTTGAAGTGCTTTTATGTTAAAAACGAAATTAAAAGGTACAAGCAGTTCAACCTGTTATTTTTAATATCAGAGGCAATTAGGATTGTGATCTACGTGACTTGCGTCTCTAAACAGGTAAATTGCATCGACTCTCCGAGGATTTGCATGACAGCAATTTGTTCCATCTCTGCAAATATCCATCATTCCGCAATTATCGAAAGAACGAAATCCTGCGACGAATTGATGGCTGATAAATGCGAAATTGAATTCATAACAATGAACTGCGCGCTGCAAAACATAGAAAATTAATGGAAAGAATCTCTAACGAATCGTGGTGGAAATTATTTCCCACTGATGTTCGAACGATTCATCAGAATCGCTCGTTAAATGTTTTCATACTGTAGGTATAATAATATCGTGACAGACGCTTGCATTAACGATCTATCGATTCGCATAATGTGATTCCATAAGCGTATTAATATCAACGTGAGCTACTTTGAATGATAAAAATATGGACAGTCGCACTCCCCTTGCGTAATTTACGCAAATCTTGTATTTTATTACAAATGGAGTGGATCGACGACTATAGATGAGTCATAGGACGATAAAACGTAAGATCGAGTTAACTAGACCAGGGAGTCTTTCTATTCCACGCATGCCAATTGCTAGAAAGAGCTGACTATATGAACAATCTCTCTTATCGAACCTGCGATGTCAAATGTTATCGATTTGTGCTGGAAAACTTGTTAGTATTATCGAATTTTGCGAAAAGCGTCTGTCGGGTTTGTCTAATGAAATTCGATTTAAGTGGATGACAAATATCGTGGATTAAATTCTCTGTGCCTCTGACATTCTCTTCAACTTACTTCCATGTAGTATAAAAAAGATAACATTTCTTTCATTTCTGTTATGTAATAGGTGCCTACACTTTCCTGTGGTTCTTTAATTGTTTGGAGTTTTGATATTTTAATAGCACTTATGCCTCGCATGTCCCACAAAAATTTCATTTGATCCACAAGTATCCAATTTTAGAATATAAACATATTCAGTCTCAAATTATACTTGAATACCTAATCCACTATGTATCTACTATTCTTTTACCATTTCACACGAAACACTTTGCTTCGCAGCTGGAATTTCTGATATATTCACGTGGCAGAAGCAGCGATAATTTCAAAGATATAACACGTGTGATTATGCCTGAAGTAGGTACCATTAGCAGGAGACAAAAGTGTCCCGCATAAAAAGATAGAGCATCCAGAAAGAGGATGAATACGTAATCTGTGTACATCTAATGAAAATTCAGAAAGTTATATATATTTCAACGCGTGAATTCGATTCGATAGAATAGTACAGCGCTAAGTACTCGGTGAAATTTTTATTCAATAAGCTCTTAGAAGCCGATACTTGAGTAGGAAGCAGGGGTCGGTAGATTACACCTGCACTCGCTGTGCAATAGTGCAGGTGAAGAAGAGAATGAAATAGTACACCTGTCTCTGCATGATTAACTTCGTTCTTGGAAGGTCAGCGAAGCCGTTCATGCATCCCGACTCCATTCAACGAGAAATTGGAGGTAGTAATTATGCAAGCTTGTTGTTGCACTCGATATTAAAACGTATCATCTAGTATGCAGGTTCCATTTCCAGCGTACAACCATCTTGCTGAACTGCCCTATATACAGAGGTATTTTTACCAGCGACTGGTTAACGTGGGTCGTTAAAGCCACCGAATGTCGGACCAACGCGAAGGGAACATGAAGAATTACCGTCGTAACATTTTTAACTTGGCATCACGGTTTGTTTGTTTAGTCTGGAATGATTGAAAGGAATTTACAGCTGACGGCACCACCTTCGGCGCACCTTTCGTATGAATTCTGTTTAAAGTACCCAGGTGTTTGATTGGACACTTCTTGGGAATCATTAGGTACTAAAAACGTACCTAATTGCATTATTTTACTGGCATACAATTGAATTTGACGCTTCCGTGTTGCATCTAGTTAATGTTTAGTGTAGTGTCAGTTGTAACAGTTGATCTGACTAGAAGAATGCACATAGGTCATGTCACCAATTTGGCTAAAATATGGCGTACAGTTAGTTTATGCTGTGTATACTGCCGTGTTAATTCGAAAGAGCGTACCCGGTCAGACGGTGGTTCTGAGATGAATGATTTTTAGTATTCTGTGTTATGTTATCCGTATGTTATATAAATCGGATTAGATTAAATATTAAATCTGGATAACAAGGTATCTAAATATTTCTGACAAACCCGTAAAATATTTCATAAACTCCAAAAGAAATTTTGGGAGATACGCCCGTTTTAATGCAGATTAAAATTAAAGGCATTAAAGATATATACATACGTCTTACAGTTGAGCTCCAACTGCATACAGATGATATTAGGTCGGCGCAAAAGTTCGTACGCGTTATTGAACCATGGTCTTCATTGAAAATATAAATATATTACAAGTTTTTTAATTCAAAGTATTGTCCTAGACCTTTCGCCACTTTTCTAGTAAAAATACAAGTTGGTATAATGAAAAAAGACATTTGGGTACACCTGAAATCACCAACAAGTGAGCGGACGAACTGTTCCACCCATCTAATAGTTCATTAGCCAGACATCGAGATTCTGGAAAAGTCAAACTTTGCACTCGATTTCCCCACAAAGTTTTAAGTAGTACACCCTATGCGTTTAACACATAATTGCACAATACATGCTGTGCGAAACTGTACACAAAATTTGAATGAAACTCGTAACCCAAACCTCGTACTGGTCGCTCACTACTTGCGATTGGTGAATTGTACATATGTACCTACAAATGTGCGTTGTAAAGATTCTCGAAACCAAGTGCACTAAATTGTTTCTACTAACAAGGCAACAGTCCCACCCAAAGCTTCTGATTTTAATGAAATTTAGTGTGAATATAAAGCATATTAGAGTACCTATGCAAGGAGCAATTTTTTCCGCGGAAATTCGCCCTGAAGGGGTGAAATCAGCCCTTAAAATCTTCGCGTTATTTTGTTTCTTTAAATATACTTAATTTTATTTTCCTGTTGGCAGTGCGATAGAGCATAAATAATTGGATAATGCTTATATCTAGAGTTTTATTCTATCTCGCACTGTTACAAGGTTATAGGTATTTAAAGAAAAAACGAAAACCGGCGATAACTTTAATATCGTGCACACCAACGACCGACGAGTTTTGTCCGGCGTGATGCATAACTTCTGTACTTATGATTACAAATGAATAAAAAAAAATCTGCAACTTCTTCAAGGACGCATAAAAGCATGTTCCAAATTTCAGATGAATCGAATCGCCAGTTTCTTAAAAAAATATTCCCAAATTTTGCTGTGCTTTTAGCCCGAAAGTAGGATTCCCCCTTTAAGATTAGAATTTTATGAAAATTAATTTAAGATGATTAATTGATGGTCGATGGTCAATGAGGAGGCACAATGGCCGGGCTCCTCATCGCTTCTTACAGCATATACATACACCCGCGTTTTCTTCTTTGACATTCCGTTTCACGCGAGCCGTAGTGCATATACGGATACGAGGCGAGTTGTGAACGAGACGCCTGCTCAGCGAGTTTCTTTTCGAAAGGAAGAAAGAGCCTGGCGGACCACGAGAAGATGAAGAAGCAGAGGAGGGATAAAACGAGCAATGGGAGGCCGAACAGAAACGATCCGCAAGGTCGACGTAGCCGTTTCTTCTCTTGGCTCTGCCGTTTCTGCTCCTCCGCGACGATTCCTGCGATCCTCTCATTTTTACCGATTACGCGACTTCATTTTCTGGATTAGGACAATGGGCATAGAAGGATCACTCACTGGCTGTGAAATAGAAAATTCACTCGCTGTGGAGGGGCGATGAAAAATTATGGGAAGAAAATTGTGCGAGTGATACTTTGACTCACCTGAACTTCATTCACTGTGTGATGTAATAATTCATATAGGTACTTCAATTTAATTAATGTTACTGTATACATACTAACGTGATGTAATAATGGCACTGCATGCACCACAATATCAGCGATAAAATTAATACCGTGGTTTTAAAGCAGCAATATTTTCATTAAATATCTCATTCATTCAATACATTGCGAATGTTACGCTACTGAATGTCTTGCCTATGCAATAATTCCAAGCAGTACAATTACAGAGAATAATGCAGTCCGTATAGTACCTGCTCCGAGCACGATTGCAAAACAGAAAAAGAAAGCTGGCCGCTAAGGAAAAATTATGCTTGCCACGAGGAGAGAGGTTAATTACACCGTGGATGATGCCGAAGCTCCGGCTGAAAGTTTACCAGACGGTGCATCGAAGATTAAAAGTGTCTCACCGAAAAACCATTGTTACCAAAGTCTGTCCCAGGCACAGCTTATTATCGGCTTCTGCCTTCCATCTCCGTTTTCTGCAACGACAGACACGGCAACCTCGTAGGCCTCTGTTATAAACGCGATTCACCACTTTAGATCCCTGAAAATTGCGTCGCACCGATGGAACCGTCGGACTTGCTGGGCGAAAATCGAGGCTCCCCTCTGGGCTTCGCCAGCAGAATTAAAATTTCACAAACTCCGTGCAATGGCGAATTCACTGCACAGAAACTGTACCGCCGATCGAAAGCTTTCGATGTTCAGCTAACACAACTCAGCACCACCTGCTCACACACGTGCCTGTGACTTGGCGATTTCGATCTACCGTCGCGAGTGAAGCTAAAAATTCAATATCCTTTGCTACTCGTCTACCTCGATCGACAAATTCCACGGGGACAGTATCATCCGCGCAGACAGTTTCCTATTGAAGCCATCAGGCGTCCGCTGGCATTGCATAAGAAGGAGTCAGACGCATGGAAGGAGCCTAACGTTTATCCTAGCTCCGTTGTCATCCGCCGTTTGGCAGTCTGTCAAGTTCAGTCGCGTTGCGGGTGGGTATCGAATTTGGATATCCAGAGATTCGTCCCGTATTATATCGTACGCCTTCGGATGGGCTGGCTCGTTTCGTGGCTGGTCGGTCGTGGCAGGAGGGAGCAGTGGAGCACAGGCACGACCTCGACTCGTTTACTTGCAAGGTAGTTAGGTATGTGGCTCGCGTGACGTTACATATCCAAGGTCGGCGAATGAACCAAGAAATCGACGACGCCTCTTCCTTCTGAACGTTTGTTTTCCTCCGGGCTGGAGCGGCGCCCTGGCCCCGATTTAAATCGGCCGCCGCGCGATCGGATCTGGCGAAAGGTCGACGAGCCTATTTCCAGTTCGCCTCGCTATCATTTCCCCGCAATCTACATATCTGCAGGTGCAGCGCGCCTTAACGAGCGACTTCCGTCGCGCTTATAATTCACCCTGCGTGTTTCGCGATTCATTCATAAATCGTAACGGTACTTTTTCTTCGCGTCCTCAACGTCTGCGGCATCCCTGGCTGGAGAGAAAGCGTCCCTGGTGCCGACGGCGTTGATCTTCCAGTTGGATCCTTTAGGCGGACTTGGGGAACCGAATTGGGGGTAGGAAACTTCTAAGTGTGGGCTAAGAGGAGGAGTGGCTGATGGTTGAGGTCGATTGTTCAGCTGGGCTTGGAGAAGAGATCTGGGGTTCGAAAGTTGTCTGTTTTCGACCAGGTTGAGAGGTTGGCGTTTGGCTTCGATGCGTCAAGTGGACTTTGAGAACTAGAATTGGGATAGATGGTCGAACCTAGGGGCAGAGGTTTGGAGAACTTGTCTCGAGGCTGCAGAAAACAATAGTGGTTCTAGAATTTTCTGCTTGGACATGGATAACTTTGCCAATGTGGAACAGGTTGTGAAATGATTCGTCATAGAGATCGATCGTGCGAGGGGACTTTGGGGATGAGAGTTTGAATGGAAAGAGATTCTGGGAACACACCTAGAGGTTGGGTGAGATGCTAGTGGTTCTAGAATCCTCTTTTCAAGTTTGGGAAGACTTCAGGTAACAGATGAGACTTGGAGTAAAATTAGCAAATTAATAAATCAAGAAAAACATCAGACTTCGACGAGCTTATGAGATAAATTTCTATCTAATTATGATTTTAGTGTACACTGGTCCAGCGTAATCCTCTTAGCTAACTTTATCCACGATACCAAGTTTGTTTGCGTTTGTACGCAACTACAAGTTTGACGGAGGATTCGTTAAACTAAACATAAGGTTCATAATTTACCTACCAGGTAGTTGACATAGATCATTCAGAATTTTTAACTTCCACAGAAAATCGTGAACCGGAGGAAGTAAATAGAAAACGCTAATTGAAAATAAGAATCCAAGTTGAAATTCAGCTTGCCCATACAAAGGTTACTTATTTCCCAAATGTCATATCACCCCATACCAGTTCTAATATCTCAGGCATCGAAAACTAGCATAGATATTTCATAAAAACTCCAGGAAAAGCCCAACACTGTTGCTCAATTTCCTTCTAACATCCTTCCGTTCGTTCTTTCTGTTGCAGAACCTGTCACCTGCAGGCGGTAAGGCGAAAGGAACTGCATCGCTATGGAAATGGGGAAACACGGGGCGCAGACTCTGGCAAGATGTCACGTGCTAGCCAGCGTATGAACCGAGACCTACGATCTTCTCGAATGTGCGCGGTGAATGTTTGACGATAAACGAGAGAACCGTTCGAAACGAGAATGAAACATTCAGCGAGGACTGATGACACGAGACGATCGGCCCTTTGAATGGCCGAGAGACGATCGCACGGCCTTTGAGGAGGCTAGGTAGTTGGAAGTCGCGACCATTTTGGTGGCGATGTCCAGGGGGAAGCCCTTTATCAGGACACGGGACCACGCAGGAATAAGGATCGCAGAGTAGTCTGTAGATAGGCTACTATGACGGACTATTTGGATCCACACTTCGTCAGGGCTCTGTGCCGCGATCCAGAACGACGAACGCTTCAAGTAAGTTCAGTTTCAAAAATATATGCTGGTTTCATAGGAACTTCGACTTCTAAATGCAAAATAACATCAAGTACCTACCATTTCTTTCACAACCTGCTTTGACGTTTTTGTGTTGTAATATGCGATTAAATGAAATTAGTGGTGAACAATTACTGAACTCGCAACTGACTGATGCGGCTTGGTGACCGAGAATTTATAGTCTCCTAGAAATTTCTAGTAAGTTCTAATATTTACCTGCACCAACCGCTATGGCGACCCTAAAGACGACCATAGTCCATGTGGTATGAAATGTTTATTGGATTTTTCGAATTCAGCCTACCCGAAAATATATTAAAAACAGCTAAAGCATTGAAAAAGGTTTTTTCATCGCGAGCCTGCGTTATTATTAGTACAGTGATCCTCTGAGTTACGTTATATCGCACTCACGGCGCGGCGTTTCTTTCAACGACGCGATAGGTATTTTTATACTGTGTATACCTGTGTGTATGCGTTTTTACAGTTGTTGGTGAATGTATACATGGTGTTTCACCTAACTCTGTCTCCTGAAATATTTCTGCTGTTTTCAAAATTTCGTAAGAATGTTTCGTATAAAAGCTGCCTACATAATTTTGTGAAGGTCCGTGTATAGTAACAATAGCATAGGTCAATTTTGTTCTTTTAAATGGAATGCTATATTTTATTTGTTGACACCCGAGAGCCACTTTAATGATGAATTCAACAACCTGCAAGAATAAATCCTTCCAGGTCACTAAAGGTTCTTTAAAAAATTAAAAAAAAAGTATCATCCTCGTAACCCTTTCCAACAGTGTAAAACTATTATTACTATACACCGGTCCCCACAAAATTGTGCAATTTTTGTAGGAAGCATTTTTTATAAAATTTTGAACATAGCAGAAATATTTCAGGTAATTTTAGGTGAAACACTCTGAGTATGTGCACGTTAAATTTTACCTGTAAAGTCATTTTGATTAATTGATTGGATCTATGCTGACTTGCCGGTTATTCAGGAAACAATTAATACGTAATTTCGTGGTACCGCTGTAGTTAGTAGTATTTGCGTTTACTATGCGGGTGGAATTTGTACACGTGTGTCGAATAAAAACTAGAGTAGATTGGAAGGTTTCATAAAGGCGATGTACAGACGTCATGCTGCTATTATATTTAATCTTGAAGATGAATATGTAGTTCGTCTATTGAAGTAATTCTGTAGGGTAGAAGCTTCTTTATGTGTATATTGTGCTACTTGGAGATTCTATTAGCTGAACAGAGAATGAGCTTATCGGAAGTCTCTTCTTTCGTTGAAACATTCTTCTATGGTATTCGAAATTAATTCTGATCATCTGATTATTGAACAGAGGCAATTATTACGTCCTATGCAAATAATGCAGTTTGGGAATATTCCACACAGTACTTTATTTTGAATACTCGGTTCACATTCCAAATTCTGATATTCATTCTCCTAGATCTGCGAAATACTTAATTCGAGCAGTGTAATACTATTTTAAGAATTGGGAGACACATTTCTATGCTAGTAATAAACTAAGTAGATATAAACACAAACAATCTTCAAGTAAAAAGAGTTTTTCGATATCTAATTCTCAGATTTTCAGTCTACCAAACTTCCATAATAATAAAGTTATTAATTCGAAATAATCAAATTTTCCATTGAGGATGAAAAACAGCTAAATCACGATTTATGTTAGATGATTAAGAATTACATAAAAAATGGGGAATTAGTTGTCATCAAAGGGCTCTAATAAAAGACAGTCCTTGTGTCTCCCCAAAGTAACATTTATTTTTCGAACGCCCAGTATGATGCCTTTATTATTTCCACGCTCGATTTTAGCGAAAGTGTGCACGCATAAAAGTGCATTCGTGCATTGGACTGCGTTCGCAGTGGTTGAAAGGTTAAAGTGCATCGTCGATATCCTGGCGCCGAGCTGCTTGAACTTTCGAAACGAACAACCTGCAGCTTCTTATCTGCGCATAATCATGTCAGATTCCTGCGCACAGTATCGAGGAATTTCAACGTGAAAAAAAATCGTGGTTTCTTCCGCGATTAAACTGGTCTCGATACCTGTCTCCGCATTTTATAACGCCAAATAGGAGGACGGGGGTTAAAAGGGTTCGCAAACTTTGGTTAAAATTCGTTTAATAATATTGTTTCAACGACGTAGGAAATCACCATCGTTCTGGCGCTCAAGTACCCACTTGAAAAATCGAATTCTTTATAATTTAAATTTATAGATGTCATTGACAAGTTTTATAAAAAGTATTGGCTCGTTACCGAGTTTCGCTTCCTTGCAAATTACAAACTTCATCAGTGGCACGTTTCAGTTTTACTTGAAGAAGTTTGAGCTCTGGTTCCGCCGAGTTGGCCCTTAACAAACGAACGGTTGAAACGCAGAGAAAATCTTTGGGCGAGGGACTTCTGGAAGAAAGTTTCGCGACAATAGATTCTGTGCCCAGAGTCATCACGATACTGCAGGATTTTCAGCAATTTTAAGACCACCATTCAAACTTCTCGCAAGAATCCTTTATACTCCTTGTCCAATAAGGTCATAGAGAAATAGTTCTCAGATATCGGAAAGGGATCGAAGAATGATCGATGGTGGACAGCTTTTGTCACATGCTTTCGTTCGTCGTAAAAATTCGAAATTGCAAGCGGTCTCATTTTTTTTTATTCAATCAGGTGGACGTGAAATTTCTTTTCGTTTATCTTGCCGCCACATGGAAATAGTTAAACGTTCCGTTATCGAGCGTCGTTTTTTAACTTTTAACTACCTTTGTTCTCCTTTGTTTCATCAGGACTCAGACCAACTACCAATCGTATGCTCCTAATTCGAACGTCGAGCGCTTGATTGCGATCGGAAAAACTACCTTTGCTTTGTTCTATCGCGATGTCCCTTTTTCGCGTGCCTGTCTGCCAACGCCATAGAACCATTTTCACGGCGGAACGTTCTGTCGCGTGTGCTGCAATCGTGGAAAAAATTCCCCGCGCACATGTGACCGTGTATTCTTGGAGGTTTCACGTAATGCAGAAATCAATATTCTTGCGCTATAATGCTGTTCGTAAATAGAAAAGCCGAGAGAGGGTCGAAAAAATTCCATCTAAAGGTGACTTCTCTATTGATTTCGCAAAAAAAAAATAATCTTCCAAGAGAAATATGTTTTTTTTGTGAAACCCATGAACGAGTTTTAAATTTATAAATTTCTAGTTTATCGAATTATGTTCTTCACCGAAGTTTAACAGTAGAAAATGACGACACGAAGAGTAATATAAAGTAAAATCCAGCTGTTCGTGTTTTAATAAATCGAAGGAGGTTATAATTGGTAACTTTATGTAGTATGGAATTAATGGTTTCATGCTGTAACATAAGTTGCTTTTGTGAATAATCAATTATTTGGTTGGTCTATCAATTATTTCATATTAACTTTCGGCACGTAGTAAAAACTCACTAGGTGACATTCTGCTATCTCTGGGACGCTTCCAAAAACGAACTTTTCAGTGGATTTAAGAAATAATATTTTCACCTTTCTCTACGTCTCTACTTTTCTAATTTTTCAAATTATTCTTTCACCCTACAATGATATCACTGTTATATAAGAGTGCAGTTTTAAGAATTTTTAAACCTTAACACGTAGAGGAAAGCTGCCTAATATCGGGATGTTTTTTTTTAGTTGCTCGTAGATTCAGTCTAAATAGAGGAATATTTCGAAATTTGCATCGGTTGCTTTTAAATACATATTAGACGGTATTGCTGTGTATTTCCATTCATCTTTACTATCAGCTTTTTATGTATATTTTGTACCACAGTTCCTTCTTACCAATTTCATCACTACACCTCGACTAACTCATTATCTACACCATATTTGCATAATAATGAAATAAACCGCAGTACACTTTAATTGAGAACGTCTCTATGAAGCTAACGTGCCTCAGCTTCGTTCCACGAATGAAACACTAATTTTCATACAGAAAAGGAGGATATAACTGCGTTTAAAGCTGCGTATCGTATTAAATAGGGGTTCAAGAGAAAAGGAAAGCGGGAATAACAAGCACCTAACGGGTTAAGCTGGTCCCTAATGAGAGCGAAAACCTCTTTGCAACGTGCAGATCGCGCAATAGAGAAATCCTCGAGATTTTCAGATTTTCATGGAGGAAAAAAAAAGCTCAGACCTCCAGGCGAGGGATACCTGCACAATGTCTCCTTTTTTCCCCTTTTGCCTTCGTTACCACCACGCTAATTTGCAATTTCCACGATCGCGAGATAGGTGGAGAATGGTAGGCGTGTGCATCGACACGCGTGCAAAATGTGCGTGTTAGCTTTCGTTAGTTTCATTGCAATTAGATGCTGTTTGAAGAAGGCACCGCTGTAGAAAGCAGTCGTGCGAAAGATCTATTTCCCATTTAACGGGGTATTCGGGTTTACACGGCCGATTTTCAGCCGATTTCATGGTTCCTTTTCTAGGCGACGAAAACAGATACGACATTGGTGCTTTGTGCACACCTTTAATCATCTTCTGGCCGTTTAAAATCATGAAGGATGATTTAAAACGTTCAAAACTTTTATAGTTATCAGCATCTTTGCTCAATTGTCCCAAGTCTGGCGGCTTTCCTATTGGGCAGAAAAAATTTACCAACACGGTTTTTTAATCCCTACGAGTGTCGATATCGCCCCTACCAAAATCAGGTTAATATTTTCTAAACTTCGATTTTTTTGGCACCTAAAAGATACGCAAACCGCAGGAAAAAGCGTGTTTTTTTCTTTAATCAGCTGTCATTTTGTAGAATCGTTTTTCAAATTCCTGATAGCGACACTCGTAAGGATTAAAAGAATGGTTATTTCAATTTTTTCCGTGCAATAGGAAATCCGCCAGCCTTGGGACAAGTCAGCAAGGATGTTTAGACGACGTCAATGACGTTGTAAATATTTTAAATCATTCTTCGTGATCTTTAATAGCCAAAATATGAATAAAAGTGTATACAAAGCACCAATATCGTATCTTTTTTCGTCGCCTAGAAAAAAATCATGAAATCTCATGAAAAATTAACCGCCTAAACCCGAATACTCCTTAACTTTCACACTTTCCACGTAATGTATTATCGTATTAATACAATATTTAGTAGATCTTTTACGCCACTGGTTTTCGGTTCGTTCTTCTCGCATTATTCACGAAAATGGCTGCAGTTTCATCTCCGAGTCGTCTCAGATATTGCTCGTGGATATCGATTCTGCGTGGGGGCGTGCGGTAGTTTTAAACAAAATAAATAATGGCGTCTGTGCCGACGTCCTCGATCGGTTTTGTTCGTGGGACGGCGGAAGCAACCACCGCTGGGAGTCTTTGAAATTTCATTCCCGTGGAAACATTCAACGCGGTTTGATTTCGTGCAGCTCTGCTGATAGCGAGATCGTCGATCTTTGTCAGCTTTGATTGCACGATCTGTCCGATCCCCGATGTCACTGATTATATGTACCTATTGGGGAGCCCAAGGAGACTGGTTTTAAGGGTCAACGATGGGTTTTTAGAATTGTTTGTGAATTTTAAAAATTGTTCAACCTAGAGTTGAAGTAATTTTAAGAGGGGCATTCCACAGAAAGCGACCAATTTTTGCAGTTAAAATTGAAACATGATGTAGTCCACGTGAAATTAGAAGGGGAGAGGTTAAGTCGGGGTTAAAATGTGTCGGTTTAGAATTTTGTTTAGAAAATATATGCAGAAAAAGTTTCTCGAAAGCAGGTCAACTTTTCAAACTTCGAGGTCTTGTAGTTCCTAAACAATTTCGAGACTACTTGGTTCGTGACAATTTCATGTGGATTATATCATACTTTAGTCCCAGCAAAATTCCCAAAATTTCGTGCAAAATGTGATCGAGTTTTCATGGAATCTCCCGGAGATGTAAGAAACAGTGTATATCTGTAAGAAATATAAATAAGAATAATTATTAATACTAGACACACAATTTCTACGAAGAAGATATTTCTTCCGAAAGAGAAGTAATTTTTGCCCAGGAATTTTACTGAAATATCACGAACATAACGGTTCAAAATTTAAATTTTAACGCCACCGAAAAATAACACATTTCTCCCTCGTTTCGAAATCAATCTAGTTTAAATTTTCATCCTCCAAAATTTCGAAAGAATCCATCTATGACTGTCCCGAATTAATAAACCTGCTCCAACAACCCACGGTGAATTTTTTCGTTTTAATCTATTCGAAAATTATTTACTCCCGCCATTTCGAGTATTCTACCGATCACTCCCGTTTTTAATTACTACGGATGTAATTTAACGCGTCAACAATGGTACGTGTGCGAAACAAACAGGAGTTTTGGATTCGCGGAGGCAGATAAAAGTTTTTCGCAAGTTGAAAATTATGGATACATTAAGCAATCGTGGATACAAGTGTCGACAGAATGAGTACGTTCTAATTTATCAATCAGTTCCTTCGCTCGGTGCACGCCTTTGGTTGAGAATCTTCCACTCTTTATCTATTTTAAATTCACGAGCGACTTGTACCTGTATATTCTCAAACGTTTATTTACGTCTGCATCTGCATGCAATGAGCTGGGTTTCGAGTAATAAACGGGTTACTTGCACTTTCGTTGCACTCCGTCGCGAAGTCCCTTTAAGGGTGCAATTTCAAGGTCCATTTAAATGCCGTGTAATTTCAGGCACAGCAGTCTGTTGTGCACACAAAATGCGCATCTTATTCCTTCTTTGGACGTAACACTGTCATTATTTCGAGGTATTTAGCCGTGGGGAATTACTGCAAGGAGAAAAAGTGCTCAGTCAGAAATCCAATAGTAGGATTGGATTGTCAGACTGGAAACAGGAGGGTTCTTAATTCCCTTCCTCGTTTCCTTTCTTTTCACGTAACAGTGAAAAATATTGCTTCTTGACCTGATTTCCCACGAAGAGGCCTGGATTGCTGTGACGTTTCCTCACCAGTTCGATTAATAGCTTACGCTGATAAATTAATCATGCATTAATTAGTCATGTCACAGTGAATGCTTTAATCGATGTTCGTTTTCCATTCGATTTACTACTGATTCCCTAGAAATGCGCGAATCAAGAGTTACAATTGTGAAGCCTGATTAATGAATTAATTAACATAATTTGTCAATGCAATAATGGAATGGTAAAATGAAAATATTTAAGGCTTGTATAAAATTCCTTTCGAACAGATACTACTACTACTACTACTACTACTACTACTACTACTAATAATAATAATAATAATACGTCTTTATTGCTCCAACAAATTATGCTAGATTATTATACATTTGGTCTTTTTTTGTTCCCTTTTGTGGCGCAATGGGCGGGATTCAGCAAGACGCTGTTTTAAAAACCTACCCTGTTATTCTATTAAATAATTAACCTACAATTTACAAGTACATTACAGATTCGCGTTCTTGATATACTAATCTAGATGTCTTAATCAGACAAGAATTTTTGAAACTGTGAAACCATTCAATTATTGTCGTCCACATTCTTCTGTATCCTCGAAGGCAAGGGAAACGATTAAATAATAAAAACTACACCGTCTACGTGCTTTCATTAAAGAAAGACACAATGCATTTATATTTTTCGTGGATTGCTTTTAATTTAATTGGAACGTGCTAAGATACAATTCTAAAATGATACAGGAAATTACACAGAAGTGAAGGTACTCGTTTTAATTTCATTATTCTCTAGTTTCAAGTAGTTTCTTGGATTTCTTCCTGTCCGAGATATAGGGGCGATCAAATATCCACTGGATTGCATAGAAAGAAACACGACTTCGATTAAATTGATTAGGAAATGGAGCACCTCCGATCCATTTTCGTCCGTTGAGAAATGCACTGCTCTCTCTCCAGCCATTAGAGTCTAATGGATAGAAGTTTCGTTTCGGACACGAGGCTCCAGGGGGCCCCGAAATAATTGATATTTACGCCGATCCCCGCGGATCCCCTTTAAAAATCTTATGAGGCGCGCTCGTAACTCGGGGCTCATACGATCCATACGTGAAGGTCGTCCAGTGTTCGCTCCACTTTTCGCGCGAAAAAGGAATGAAAAAGGTGGATGGGAGAAGATCGAGAGGCAGCGAAGTCGAACAGCGCCCCTTTCCTTCTCTTGAAACGCTTGCTATGTTTCG
Organism: Andrena cerasifolii; assembly: GCF_050908995.1. Lineage (NCBI taxonomy): Eukaryota > Metazoa > Arthropoda > Insecta > Hymenoptera > Andrenidae > Andrena > Andrena cerasifolii. Next base: position 6,943,969 of record NC_135124.1, on the reverse strand, counting down.
GAGACCGACCGGCGCCGTGGAGAACCTCCATTCGCGTGCTTTTCTGCTCGCGGAGTCCGATATTTGCACTTGGAGAGAAGGAATCCTCTATCCCAGACCCACTCCAGGCGATTGTTTTCTTTTTCGAGTTTAAGTACTGTCGTCACGTGTGGCTCGAGCATTTTTTAAATAACGCTGATTTGAAACGTCATTCGCGTATTATCGATAACAGTGGGAGCAGGAAGGTGGAAATATTATGCAGGGTGCGTCGTGCAATGGTAGAACTATTGAAATATCTCTGCTGCATTTGAGGAGAAGTATTTATTGAAATTCAGAGATGCTTGGTATTATTTGCTTAGCTTTTTCTTACCCAAGTGTTGGGCATGGAGCGAGTAGTTTGGAGTTAAATTAAAGATATTTCTATTGGCCATGTGCTCTGCAGTCATCTACCTTCTTCGAAATTGAACAATTAAAGAATTAAATTTTGGAACAACAATTGTGTTCTATATTTTTTATTTACTTTCCGACGACGAGTTGCAATGTTAAGGGTACATTTTCGTGTAATCCATTCAAAATTTAGGTTTTTTTTAAAGAATTCTGGTAAAAAGGAAAAATCGAAAGTTTTTTTAAAATATATATGAGTATGGCTATCGTGTTACCACTTATTACAGCAAAATAATGAAAAGTCGATAATTGGTACATCTTGTAATTACAGTGCCCCGAAACCGGTAATTTGTTGCTAAAAGATGCTGAATAAAATCAAACCGAGTGGACGAAACTTTATGATAGTTGGTAATGCGATAGCGAGTTCATCTACGAAAAGAATCCCGAAAGAATTTTTGAAATCCGTCAATTAGTTCTTTTGTTTTAATACCAGAAGGACTTTTGAACCTATGTGCTTTAAGCTCTTTGTTCCATTAGCATTTGCAATTCTTAAACATCCTCATAACCAACAGCTTCTCTTTTCAGTTCGTTTTTATTTCATCAACTTAAAATCCACTGAGGAAATAAAAAAAACACATTGAAAATTCTAAGCTGAATGCATGTAGGATCTCTACAATTAATATACGCTACTGGAAATATCGCATTGCTCGAATATTGCACAAATTATCACTTGCACCTGACTCTGAATTAGTATTAGACAAATATTACGTGATTGAAATTTGCGCACCAACCACTTCGCCAATCACGTATCTAAAAAAAATCCGCCTCCCAGTAGCGTACACCCCAAACGATGGCTCCAAATTTTTGATTTACACCTGAAGACTGCTCGTTGGAAAGCAGTGTAAATGCCTATCATAAATCAACCTTGGAAGAGTACACGCGAGGTAGGTGGTCGAAATTGATGCACATAGAGAATGGAGACAAACGGAAACGGCCTCGCTTTAAATTCAGACGATCCCAAGTCACGGTCTGAAAAAGCGGGCAGCGATAACGGCTTCTAAAAGCTTCGCTTTTATTCGCGGCCACCTGTTCTCCTGAGATTATCCGGCCGAGAAAAAGGAGGATGGCACGGAAGAAAAGTGTCCCTGCGAAGCGCATTTCCACGCGGCTGTCTCCCATTCCGAACTGTTTGGCCGGCAGCACGGGGAATTCAGTTTAGGATTTTCCTGGAATACACATTTGTCTATCCTTAGATTGTAGCAAAAAGCCTGCACGCTACAACGATAGTGGAAAGCCCCGTTTCGGCCGCCTTATCTTAGCCGGCACCATGGTCAGCGTGACCATTACGCTACATTAGGGTAGCTGATTTTACGTCGTCCTCGGGGTTTGGACGGGTAATTTCGGGGATTACATAAATTGGCTGTGTTAGGTGGAGCTCGAGCATTGTCACGTACCGTCGTACCTATCGTTTTTCGCAGCGCACTGTGGCCGAAACGATAATGCTGCCTTCCCCAACGAGGATTTACTTTGGAGCAGCTTATGGTTTCTGAAGATCCCTTATCGAGTAGAATTCTCAGTGATTTCTCTTTAATTTTTAGCAATTTTAAAATATGTTGCTGTCGATGGTAATTAGGTTTGGCTGTATCAGGAAGAAGTGAATTGCATTGGTTCTCGTATGGAGTTTCTTTTATGTAGGGGAGACCGGGGCTAAAAGTTCCGGGGGTAAGTTGTTCCGACGGCTCTATCTTCAAAATAAAAAGAGCGTTGTACTTTAAATTATTTTTTCCGCGTGAGTTGATCACGCCACTCTGTCCCCCACTTTAATAGCGTCCGCGACAGCGAATTGTGTGGTTGTAAGCAAGGACCTATTAGTCGCGTACCAGATAAGTAAAAATTTTTCTATCATTACTTTTTGGTCTATTTCAATTATTTAACGTAGATATTATAGATTGAATCGTCCTTATGGATCAAATGACATTTAAGAACATGGTGTAATAGTGTTTATCGTTTGAATACATGTATAAGCAGAATAATCTTTGAAATTGCTACATGTGTCGGTAGGGGCTAGTTGTTACCGTGACTTGGGGCACGTTGGTACCGTAAAAACTTGCCCCGCCGCAAATAGGTCTGTGAAGATAGCACCCCCAAATTCGATTTTTTAAAAAAACTCAACGGCATTCGTTTGTCCTTCGTTTGCCCACGTTTGCCCATAAAAATTTTTTTTTTGTCCACCCTACAAAAAAAGTTATGAATAAAATAAAAAAATTGTCTTCATCACCCACGATGAATGCATTTCAATTTTTTAAAAGAAGGATACGAATATACCCGACCTGGCCACGTTTGCCCACTCTCAGATTTCATTTGCCCACCCTCCAGAATTTAAATAAAAAATAAAAACCTCGAAAAGAAGGGTACAGGTGAAGCTATCGCGTTAAAGTTCGATTTTTCTAGAAAATATTATCAAAATCGTTCTTTCAACGATGCAGTCCGTTAGTTTAGATGTAGAAGAGATTTGCCCATGCATTAATTTCGTATGCCCACCCTCCAGAATCGAATTATTAATAAAGATAGCCAAGAAGTGCGGTGCCCGTTGAAGCGATCGCGTTAAAGTTCGATTTTTCTGGAAAATAATATCAAAATCGTTCTTTCAACGATGCAGTCCGTTAGTTTAGATATAGAAGAGATTTGCCCATGCATTAATTTCGTATGCCCACCCTCCAGAATCGAATTATTAACAAAGATAGCCAAGAAGTGCGTCGTTGGAAATAATTCGAGAGTATCGCCAGACATCTGTTTACGTTTCGGCAGTGGCACTCGGCGCTGCGCCCCTTTAGTTAGGGTAGCAGCGCTGCGTGTCGTCATCGAACGTGCCGAAACGTAAACAGATGTCTGCGACACTCTCGAATTGTTTCCAACGACGCACGAAAGTCAGTCGGTCTACAGAGTTCGGGCGCAACTCTTGTGAGATCGTGCGTTCATTTACGGTTTGTGAAGTAACTGTGAGATTATATTATTTTCCGTTGTGCGATATCATTGCGGTAATTAGTGAAAGATGACTAGAAAACCACTCCGATATTATTCTGCACATGCTGCAGATGTGTGAAAAGTGTGAAGTATACGATGAGCGATACAAATTGAAGTGGATAACATGTCACCAAACACCTTTAACCTTTACGGTAAGAACAATCAATTTGATAATTCATTCGGAAAAAAAACGAACGGAAAGGTATTCGGTTTAACGGGTACCGCACTTCTTGGCTATCTTTATTAATAATTCGATTCTGGAGGGTGGGCATACGAAATTAATGCATGGGCAAATCTCTTCTACATCTAAACTAACGGACTGCATCGTTGAAAGAACGATTTCGATAATATTTTCCAGAAAAATCGAACTTTAACGCGATCGCTTTAACGGGTCCCGCACTTCTTGGCTATCTTCATTAATAATTCGATTCTGAAGGGTGGGCATACGAAATTAATGGATGGGCAAATCTCTTCTACATCTAAACTAACGAATTGGACCGTTGAAAGAACGATTTTGATAATATTTTCGAGAATAATCGAACTTTAACGCGATCGCTTCATCTATACCCATTTTTTCGCGGTTTTTATTTTTTATTTAAATTCTGGAGGGTGGGCAAATGAAATCTGAGAGTGGGCAAACGTGGCCAGGTCGGGTACATTCGTGTCCTTCTATTAAAAAATTGAAATGCATTCATGATGGGTGATGAAGACAATTTTTTTATTTTGTTCATAACTCTTTTTTGGAGGGTGGTCAAACGAAAATTTTTGATGGGCAAACGTGGGCAAACGATGGACAAACGAATGCCGTTGAGTTTTTCCAAAAATTCGAATTTGGGGGTGCTATCTTCACAGACCTGCCGCAAATGTATAAATTGTTTCCGCTGTGCTTTAAAATGCGAACATATGAATGAAAGGCGGAAAGGGACACGACTTCGATCGAAGATATGCGTAAAGATAAATAAAAACTGTCGCTTTTCGTTTTCTTTTAAAGATAATACATTTTTGTCGGTCCGAACCTTCATAAATAACCATTATTAATAAAATGCTGCTTTATTTCATTAGAAAATGAAATATTTCATTAAAAGGCAACTCTTATATCATAGTAACAACTTACCCCAATGCGATAACAACTTGCCCCATATAGGGGTAAGAAGTTCCGCTTCGATCAGCCACAAATAAATTACTTTCTATGGGAAACCTATTACAATATATTAAACACAAGCGTAAAATCAGAAGATATAATAAATTTAACAAGAAATTAGTCAATAGTGAAGAGAATAACTACATTATTTTCCAGTCATTTTTTATGTTTTATCGAAATCGGAACTTTTAGCCCCGGCCTCCCCTACGAATTATTAGGTGCTTGTACATTTTAGTTTGGAATCTGCAAATTAGCTCGGGTCACACTGAAAGCTTGCAGACACTCGATTCTCTCTTCTAAAATTCTTAGCTTCTTCTACCAAGCTCTTTAGGTTTAAGACCCTCTGTGTACTTCGCAACATATTAACCCACGCAAGGTGCACTCATCAACCACTAACAAGGAGAGTATTTTAGGTGTCCGCCTCCGATCATTTTGATTTTTGGATATGTTATAGAGAACCGAAAAATAAGAAATACGTGTTTTTTTATTTTTCCCTGTTTTCATATTTGGGGGGTGAAAGCTGCGTTCAAAGTTAGGGGTGAAAAATCATTTTTGTGGAATATCTCGAGAACTATTAGAGATAGGGGAATAGTGTGAATGGACGAATTTTGTGTCTTTGAATGCGAAATATGACTGACTCACCAGATTTTCAAAAATCCGCAAAACTGATTTTTCAACCCTAACTTTGAACGCAGTTTTCACCCGCCATATATGAAAACGGGGAAAAATAAAAAAACACGTATTTCTTATTTTTCGGTCCTCTATGACATATCCAAAAATCAAAATGATAGGATGCTAACACCTAAAATACTCTCCTTGTAAGTAGATTCCTATGAACTACGGTTCACCAGGACTTCCAAACTTCTACAACTTGCGCTCAGCTACGTGAAACTTGGTTCAGCAGCCAAGACCCCTCCGCCAAAATCCCACCCCTTTACCTAAAAAAAATCGCATTCCCAATAATCCACGCATGATCCAAGAGTATCCATCAGCGAAGACTCCAGAGACTTCAACAAGTCGAATCGCCTTCAGCGTTCATGTTTCGCCCGTAGGTGTTGCAATCTTCCCCCGTCGCTGTTCATGAGATCAACCCCCTTAATCTCGTAGCATCGATTATCACGATGGTCGAGGTGCATTATAATACACGTCAGGCGCACAGGGCGGTTTAATTATCGTAACGGCGACGTTACTAATTCACTCGTTGCCGAGGCTGGAGTCGCGTCGACGAAGGCTCGCTCTTTCTATGGAAGTCGATGAACGGGGCCTGCGGATCAAGCGTGGAAATTGAATCCTTACGTTTCTCGATCCCTTGCGCCATCGATCGCCGCTGTTCGACCACCAAACAAGGACGGCAGCGGGCCTGCTCGGGCGAGTGTCTACCTTCTGATAATTCCAAGCACAAGGACGGCTGCACAGTAACAACGCGCGGGGTATTGCAAATTACTCGTCCGTTCCCATCGCGCTCCAAGAACAATGCTTGACCAACAATTGGCGAGCCGTTACGGCCGCCGCGGAAGTGCATTTGGTTATTAACTTTTCGAACGACTTTAATGACGGATCCTAGAGGAACTCCGGGGACACGTGTGGAACCGGTGTGTTAGTCGAGATTTGCAATATTCATGAATTGTACTGGGATCCGGAGAAAATGGTGGCGGGGGTTGGGAATTCTAATTAATTCGAACGGGGGGAGTTGTAGCTGTGTTTGTGGGCGTTTGATTAATTTGCTGGTGGATGTTTGTATTAGATTGCTGATGTATTCTCGTTTATCGAGCTCTGTTTGCTCGAGGATTAAAGTGATCGGGTTAAAGTACATAGAAATTATTGTTTAGCAGGGAATATGCTCTGGGTAGTGTTAGCAGCGTAAAATATACTTGCCAAGCTAATATAGCATTGAGTAATCAGTAAATCATTCCCTTGGTCGGTTAGGCGACGATTTGATCGGGCTCAGGTCTGCTTCGTCTGAAATAATTAATAACAGAAACGTAGACTGTTCAGGAACATTCATGAAAAATAAAAAAAATAATCGAATCAGTTTATTAAGGTTGTGGTATTTGTCACTGCAAATCAATGTGATAACTTCTAGCTCGGTATTTAGATAAAGATGAAAAGAAACAGGGAATAAAACAGCAGAAGATGTGAGTAAATAGTTGAGTGGTAAAAACTGTTCGCCACGGGGAATGCTTCTCATTTTATTGAGTTTGTCTAGTCGTACCAAGTGGGTTACCAGTTTTACCAATCAATTTGGGTAACCGTGGTATGGAGATCAGAGTGCAAGATAGCATGGCAACATTAGGGTCGCATTAGAGGCAATTGCTTTGGCGCGCGTGTCTCGTTCGAGTTTCGTATGTATTGTTCCAACGACACCGATAGGTCGATAGCGAGCACTGGATTCGAATGGCGCACTTCTGGTAAGAACACTTGTGCGGGAACTTTGCAAACAGCGTAATCCACCTTGAAAACGCCTTTCGCACGTGTCGACTTCGAACAGCTCGAAGATAAGTTCTTGGGACGGCAGGCATTCCATTAAATGCAAACAGCAGATTTCAGTTTGCCTATATTTCTCGAGGTTCGCTGTCAAATAATATTTTCGAGAGGCTTGCGACATGGGAGATCTTTAAACAATAAAAATTTATGGAAATTTTAATTATTTGTTGAGTCACTACTTTTGAAATTATTCCAGTGAATATGTAATTAAGTCCGTTGCTTTTTTCAGGTTTATTCCACCTTGAGTGATTTTCATACATATAGATATGTATAATGAAATAGCTTTTGTAACATTCGTTGAGTTTATCCTCTTGTTATATTTCCACTTCTGCCTTTGAAATATTTTTATTCACAAGTAAATGAAAGTCGCTTCGGGTACAAGACTGATTAGCGAGGAGAAGAATTAATTGGGAATTTGGTTTTAAAAAATATTTTAAAATAATTCCTTTTTGCCACAGCTTGTTGCACAGTATTTTATTTCTTGTTTTAATAAGGCAGTATTTCATTTCTTTCCCTTCTGTTTCAGGATCTACAGATCATATATTATGGTCTGCTGGGTCTGGAAGCATTACGTCCGTGCAGAGATTCCATTCTCCGTGGGCTTTGCAAAATTGTCCGATACGAGAGGCACCATGCGAATCACGTTCTCTATTAGTAAGTACTTATCTTGATTAATCGCAAACATCCATGCAAAGTGTTTTAAATATTTCATATGGAAATTAAATATAAAGTATTCGCATCTCTGGTATAAACGCGTCATAGCAAGAGTCGCGTAAAATAAAAAAAAAATTAAATATACACCATATAAATATTTTGCATTATTTATTATATTTCATTTTTCATAACACTGTGCATTTATACACATTATTGTATTCATCATAGCAGTAATATTATATAAGTTATTTTCAAATATTTAAAAATACATACCCTTTTACCTGCGTCAATAAATTAGTACGCATCTTTTCCATAAAAAGTTTTCTACTGTTTCTGAAATAGAGATTGCAGTGAAACTGTCAGCAGGAAATTTCTTTATCGACAGCTTTTTTTTTACACACGACGCTACTTTATCGACGCGTTCCCTTTTTATCCCACGCAGAAAACTGCATAATGCTCTAAGCGAGCGTAGATGTCGCAACACGCTCCTCGCTGTATCCTCCTATTCCAATTTCCCGCCATTTCAAAGCGTTGTCGGTATTCCTCTGAGGCAGTGAAGTGTGTTTCGTGCATTCAAAAATTCAGTATAAAAGCAAGAAATGTTTGCGAGAAAGTTAAAAAACACTCTTGTTAGTAACATCTACAACTATTTGTTTGAGGGAATCAGTAAATGCAAGGGTGGAAGGTTACAATACATAGTATCTTTGAAGTACGAACTCATGAGTTGCATTTAACCTCCTTCCCTCAAGACTCCATACGATGATAGAATATATCGACGAAATATGCATTTATTGTAAGTATATATCAAATTAGTTATTGTTCACATTAATAGGATTTAGTATAATTCCTCGAACATGTAGTGCATATCATTCAGTTTTTTCACATACATCAATGTTTCTTGAAACTTTCTTGGTTAATTTCGTTAAGAAATTTTCCCATTTTCAATATGGCGTCTATCATTTATCTTGATATATAAAGCAGAAAGTGTTTGTGTGTTTGTCTGTCGCCTAAAAACTTTCTTGTCCCAGCTGATTGTGCCTAGCTAATCCAGATGAAGGTGACTTAAAAAAAAAATTAATAAATTTTAATTATTAATAATTAATAATTTTTTTTTTATAAAACCTGAATCTAAATTTCGGGCGAAGCCGAGTAGTAAAGCTAGTACGAAATATTCCCGCGTTTTCTAGTCTCCCACATTATCTATATATTTATGAATCCTATATTCGCCTGTACACCTATGATTCACGTATATGTTTACGAACGCGTAGAATGCATTTGTTATCCACAATAATCCATCTTATAATTATAAACAACAAGCTCCTTTGCATTCGTAAAATACTAAATAGTTACTCGCTATTTTCTTGCTAACGGAACCAGAAACTTCCGCCGCGTGCAGTCAGCTGTGAAAAGAAGAATTCGCTATTAATCGATAGGGATTAGTACTAATAATTTCCTCTATTATCATAATTGATATATGGTTTCATAAAACTGCTTATCGGATATTACTCTATTGTTACAGTTATCTCATAGATTTTTTATCATGTTAATTATACAGTAAACTTGTTGTCTTCATTAATATTTTCTAAATTTAAGTTTTTAGTTACAAAATTATTTCTTCTCTTTAGACAAATATAGTTTGGCGGTTTCGCTTTTGTCAAAAACTTTTAATAACGAATTTAAGTGGACAATAAGTTTAATATACAAGGTGCTCAATTGTTATCTTAAAATATTTACTTTAAGCATAAGAGTTTCTTTCTGTATAAAAATTTAAACTACTATCATTTGAAATATTTCAGCACTGGCGAATTGGCCACAAGCTGGTACATTCTGCTCTCCGGTTCTGTATTCATCGATGGCTCCATGTTCCTGCCTCGTTCAAGGTAGGATTTGCACATACACTCAAATTTAATCTGCTTCGTAAATAGCGAAACAAATCATTTTTAAGAGGAAACCAATACGTAAGGTCCTCTGCTATGTATTTTTTAAATCGAATCCAGTTAAATTGAATTGTTATGTAACTAATATTTCATTGAATTTTTCAATATAATCCCATCGAAACACTTGCATAAACAGTAGAAATATACAAATGTCACTCACAGGAATAAATCAGGGATCTCTGTTTTATAACGTCCCCTCAAATTTTTATCTTTAACGTTTACCCCGTACTTTCTAAATCTCATATCGTTTTGTCATTCACTAGGAATCGCAAAAGCAATATGTTTCTCTGAAATAAGTCACTTGAGCTGATTTATTTCAACAGCCTCTGGCCTAGTAGAATCGATTTAATTTCGCGTAGAATCTACATTTCAAAATTCCAACTCGTGACTCTTGGCACGCGACAGGTTTATGTACCCGCCTTTTTTTTTTGTTAGCATTGCGACGACGTCTGTGAAACACTGTTATCGAAATCGATGCGGTGCTTGTAACTTCATCTCGATTTCCAACGCCACTCAGCAATAAATTGCTTTTCGAAAGCACGCTTCTGATCCAGTTAACGACTGATCGCGTCCAGCTTATTGCAATTAGGTCGGATTTCTATCGTCGCGCGGGTCCATTTCTCGTGGCGTCACTCCAACAACGTCGTTTTATCTTCCCTTTTTCGTCCTGCTTTCAATGGTATTCCATACCGAATTCGTTTTACGCGAAGAAGCTGCTCACATTCAGATAGAAATCGATCGTGATACGTGTATTTGGAGAGTGTTTGCAGGCGTACCGGGTGTACGAAAACGTTTTTGATCAGAGCTTCAAAGTTCTTATTGAAGGTAATAGGTACACCATATTTCTTGCGGAATTGTTTAATAATAGGAATAATGAGGAGGGAAGTTAATTAATTACTCGGGGCCCATTGGATTTATTAATTCGGTTATGAATTGTTACGTGGAATATCTAGTAATTTCATGAAACGCGATTCCCACGAATTTAATCCGCAATCCCCGCTAATCTTTTATTGAGATATTTCTAAATGGAAAGTTGGAAATAAAGTTTATTACTGAATTCATACAAGTGGCAGAGAAACATTACAAAAATTCATATGAAGTCATAACTTTGTAACGATGCGAGGTAGAACAAAACTTAAAATATAATATTACGCTTTATCACACTACCGAAAGATAAATAAAGACATATTAAAATAAAAAATATATTAAAAAATTATGTTAAACGATTTTATTAAAAATGTAGTAAAAACTAAATTAAAATGCATCAAAAACTAAAAAATAATTCTTTTCTTGTACTTCAATTTTGATGGTGTTAATATCACTTCAAATAAAATCTTGGGGCACATTTCATAACGGGATATGAATCACTTTAATACTTCAGCTTCTGGTTGCACATGGTGCCCCACGATTTTATTTAAAGTGATATTAACACCGTCAAAATTGAAGTACAAGAAAATAATTATTTTCTAGTTTTTAGTACATTTTAATTTAGTTTTTACTACATTTTTATTAAACTCGTTTAACATAATTTTTTTTAATATATTTTTTTCACCCACTCGGGGTTAATTACTTTTTTAAAATAATGTATTATCATCCAAACTCTGCACGTCTGCAAAGTTTCAAGACAATTGAATAGTTGGAAGTGGGTTAAATTTGAGTTGCCAGATTTGAACCATACAAACAGATGATCGATGCTGAATAAAATCGTTTAAAAACGAAAAAACGCGATAACTTTGAGGGCTGATTTTGAAATCGGAATTTTCCAGTTGTAAATGCTCCCTTGTTCAGTTTTCTAAATTATCCAGGGACATGATTCCTAAATAATTGTTGGCGGTATATTAGACGATAAGTTGATCAATAGCTTCTATAATTCGATACAGAGTAGTATCGCGAATGTTCCATGCGACGTCGGATCGATTTTGAATTTCGAGAGCACGGTATATATTAGGTACGTACACATCGAGCTCTCTCATAAATCGTCCTGTGCCAGGGTTACGGTCGCAGTTTTCTCTCTTTGTGTCCCTCGAACCACGGAAATTCTCATTAATCGTGTAACCTCGTTCTCTGGAGGTGTGTGCACGTCGAGACATTGTAACGGCAGATGTATTAGATAATCTACTTTTAATGAAATCCAATCACTCTGGAAAGGAAAAGTGAATTTTCACTGCATCAGTTTAATGCATCCGTCCTCCCCTTTCCGTCTATAACACTTGGAGCAGTTATTACGAAGCTGACTTTTTAATCACACTTCCTCCTTGTATAATCGATCATTAAAGGATCTGTAGAATGTTCCTTTACCGAGGAGTTACGAAAAGCAATTGCAATTAACAGAAAGTTCAAACTAAATAATATTCTTTAGCAATGTTTATGCACGGGTTAGAAAGAAGCGGAGTCAATTTCACGATTCGATGTTTTACTGGGGTTTTATTCAATTTTATGTTCTTTAAGAACAATTAAAGAGTTCTTGTGGAAAACACTGTAAGTGCCAAAATTAAATTAAATTCTATTAAATTAAATTAAATTAAATTAAATTAAATTAAATTAAATTCTATTAAATTAAATTAAATTAAATTAAATTAAATTCTATCTGCTAATGGTAATACCTACTATAGTATAGAATTTGATTTTTGGCACTTAGAATGTTTTTTATAAGGACTCTTCAATTATATTTATTGCACGCAATTTATCGCGTACCCAATGTTTGATGTAATTTACTGTACATCAAAACACTGTATTTTATTCCAGTATATTTCCCGTATCTATTTTCTTCCTGCCATACTCCTTGTTTTCCCAGTGGGAAATGTCAGATGTTGCGTCAATTCGGTGGCTTTTCATTCAATCAGATGCTTTTCGGTGCTTGTTTGTAGTTGATCGTCCATTCCCCGCTTGTTAGTCATACCACCTTTAACATTTCACGTGAATTCGTTACCTGTTTCTGTACGTAGGAACTTCCTCTGCAAAACGTTCTAAAACACACGCGCGGTGTGCACTTGCACGAATTCAGGGAACATAAAAGGAACACTAAAATCTCCGGGGACCATTTAGAAGCACACTAGAAAAACATTGTAATCAATATGAATCGCATAGCTCCACTCTGACGCTAAAAACCAACCAACAGCATCCTTAAAACAGTAAATCCCAAATTTAACAAGCACAACACTTATACATATTTCCCACAAATCTTCTTCACACACGTGTGGCAAATATTGTCCCTTCTCCAAATTAAACAACTACTTTATTCTGAAAGTAAAAATGTTGAGGAGGCTTCAAGGGAAATTTGGACAAATTTAATTCTCTTCATAAGGTGTTAAAAATGGCCCGAAAGATAGCAGTTTGATAAATTTCGTCCCCACGCCTCCTCTACGGCCGCTAGAGCAAGGTAGCGGTGGTATGTGCGCGCTCTCTTTCTCGCCGAGCGCCGCCTCATTCTAGTTTTTACGTTCGTTCAAGTCCTTACTCTTTCTCGCGCCCATTCACTTATTCGCTTTCTCGTACACACGTTCTTTCACTCGCTCCACGCTCTCGTCACACTTACTCACTCAGTGCACGCTCCTTCTCAGATCTGTGCGCCGTTTCTTTCACCGCTAGGCCATCCTTCTCTCGCACCTACCATCGGCTACCTTCCTCTCGTTCGACGAAACGTTCCCTCTTCCTCGTCCTCGTACCTTGTATATTCGTGCCGAGAATTTACGAACCTAACCGAGCCGTGTCCTCGGCGCAACGACGGAGGGGCGACTCGCGAGTGAACGTGGGAGGGAGAAGGATGGACGTAGGAGTTAATAAATAGAGAGGTTCTCTGGGGTTGACGAAGAGGGAAGCGAGGAGTAACGTAGCACGTGATGGAGCGAGAGGGTGCCGCGAGAGAGAAAAGTTTCGATTGCAGGGTCGTAACAAGGTCGCGGAGACTCTGGTGCCCGTGCACACGAATTCCCCACGTTTTACGAATCTGTAATTTTCTTTTACCCTTCATGGAAGAGCCTTCTTCTGTAATTTAGGCGTACATAGTATAAATGTGGAGGTATCATACGTAAATTTAGATTAAAAGAAAATTGTTTCACTTGCAGAAACTTTGCTCATTCAAGTTTGCCGAATTTTTCATTGCTGCACTTCCGAAATTTAATTTCGGAAAGAGTAGGCTATCGAAATTCCTTTCTGCTTGATTAAAAGATTATCCCCTGAATTCCCTTCATTACAGTAACCCATTCACCAATAACTACCCCCTTCAAAGTTCCACTCCAAATAAAGGAACCAATTTAAGAATCACTCCGCATATATGCAGAATTTTTTCAAAAAAATTAATTTCCTCGCTGCTGGGGATACTAAGGGTGTTTCAAATTAAAACTTTACTTGCTCCCCAATCACAGATCTACCAAACAACTCGATTTCCCCGTTCGCATCGACATCTCCGCGGTAAACAGAAACCGCCACGATTTTTCTCCCCCAATTTCATCTGACGCTAGGCAATTAAATCGAAAGCCCGGGTTCCCCCTCCCCGATCGTATCCTTGCCGCGAATCAACGCCGGGCACGAGCCACTCGACGCGACACCGGTGGCCACGAGCACCTCGGTACAACACTGAAAGCGTACAAGGGTGAAAGGAGAGACGGGGGAGGGGGGCTCACCTACCGAGAGGGACTCCAGTCTTCTCGAGTGCATCGTGGCGGTTGGCGAGTGTTGCGATTAGTACCGGCTGCACCCGCGAATCGCATTCCAATCCCGCCGATAGCGGTCCGCGTTTCCTTTCGGGAGGGAAGATAAGAAAAATAAAAGAGAGGAAGGGACAGAGTCGCCCGAGGGGGACGCGGCGTTGGCGAAAATTCGCCATCGACTCGGCACAGCCGACTCCAGTGACTCCGGGGGCCAGCAGACAGGAAGAATTGGACGGCGCAGAGGGTGCGTAGAGTGTGCGTCGGTGGTCAGCCGTACACGCGTGCCCGCCACCCCCTCGGCGTGTGTCATTCGATGCAGCGTGTCTTAACGATCGATTTTCGGGATAAGAAAGAAAAGAACGTGGCCTTTCCGGCACTGCACGTGCGCGCCGCCCTCTCTTCCCCGCAGCCACCCCGATTCCCTTTTCACACCGAGAAGCGCGAGTGATACGACGGGGGCGAAAGCGCGTAGCGTACCCTTGGTCCTCGTTGGATGCAGTCTCCTCCGCGGTGACGTCATTCCTCGCCCGCCGGGCGAATCGTCGGTGTATCCCCGAAGTCGTCACGCTTCGTCAAGTTTTCGCGCGAACGGGCTTCGTCCACTGGTCCATCGATCTCGCGGACTCTGGATGATGAGGGGTCTGGAACGAAAGGTAGCCCACGGAACGGAGTGTCGCCTCAGACTTGGCGTTAGGAGCACGCTTCGCACAGTGCTCGAAACACCAGTTCACTGAATCCAGTGCTTCGTTGATATTGGCTCTGAGCGCTCCGCACAATTGGAGGACACGCTTGCAGCAGGCTCTTAGACCGTAGTTCCTGAACGTTACAGAGCGAAGAGATACAGAATTGATGTTCAAGAAGACACCGATTTCATTCCGATAGATTCCCCCCGCAACGGTTAGCCTGTCTAAACGCAAGCTCCGAGTGAAAATCAGGTCCCTCGCATCGGCGAAAAAGTGGCGCGCAGATCAGCGCGAAAAGGAGCGGCGGAAGGGGACACGTCCCGAATACAGGGCCCCGCATACCGAAATCGCGGGACCAGTGACCTGTGCGGGCGAGCAGCGGCCACCTAGGTGTTCGGGGCCACTCGAAGCTACTCAGCGAGAGAGTGCCATCGGCGATTGGTTTCCGATCCGGGGTACGCGGAGACGCCTCTCTTGCCTCTGTGTTTACGAGGGCACAGGATCCAGCGCAGGGCAAACTACAGGCACACTTGGCCCCGCTCCACGATAATTGCCGTTCGCTTTCACCTAAGAACCAGGCAGGGTCTCAGAGGGAGCAAGGCGTTCTGCGATAAATCTAATAATCGAACTAACGGTCCGTACCCAGCGAAGGAGGGTGCGCCGGAGACGCGGAAGCAAGTTCGTTGCGTCAAACGGGGTGGAGGCGCTCCAGCACTCCTGCAGGACCTCCAGTGGTCGAAGAAGTTCGGTGGAAGCCTGAGGTTCGCCCGGTGGAGAGCGTCCGCGAAGGATCACGCGGAATTATATTTCGCACGTGACGGCGAAGCTGAACTTTAGTCGGGGGGATATAGGCGGTCGTTCGTGGAGTCCGTTTAATTGGAAGCCTATTGGAAAGAGATTAGGAAGAGTGGAATATTAAACGGATTCGGACGGTGAAAGTGGCGCGGGAATGTTTGAAAGTATCGCGGCAAATAGAGAACGTTGAAGCGTGGACGGAGGTGTGCAAACGGTAAAGCGATATTGCCTGGAGTTATGCTGAAAGTCCAGCGTGTTCGGCTCGCGTGACGAGGATCGAGGCTTGGATCTTGGGCAAGGTCCTCGGGATCGAGTTCTGGAGCCAGAGTCGGGGGAAGAAAAAGGGATAAACGAGGGAATACCGCGATGTCGTCGCCGTGAGGATCAGTTGTTTCAAGCCTTGCTCGCTCGTCACCTCTTCGCGTTTCGTTGCACGAATTTAAGGACAAGGAACAGCGAGGAAACAGCCGGCAAACTGGATGCTCCAGACGGTGCCTCGCCTTCCGCGCCCCCGCCTGACATCACTGTCACCCAAGATGAACGGTGAGCACCCTTTTGTCTAACTTTATTCGCGTGGTTTGTCCTGGGGCAGTGCTCAGCGACGTGGTAGGGCATTGCTGGGATTTTTCTGTGGTATGAATTCCGTACACTTGCTGTAAATGAATGAACGCTTCAAAATAATTAGAGGAACTGCTACTGAAAGGTGCCTTGGTATTTTGAAAGCTGATCGTACTGGCGGAAATAATTTCGGTTGTATTTGGGGTGATCGGAGGATGGCGTTGCAAAGTTTGCAAGCGTGTTTTGCAGTCGAGAAGTAAGGTTTGATAAATGTTGGTCCGCAGGATCGCTGCTTGTTGAATACAGTTGTCTTATGCTGTGATAAAAATTACACGTGGCCTTGTTAGTTGACGGATTTAAGTTCGATCGATTACTTGTGGAGTCGTTTCAAAGCTGGGCTGTATTCTGATCCGGTAAAATTTTGCAGGGTTTGTGAGAGTGTATAGGCAGCGCGTGTGATGCAATTCAAAATTAAAAAGAAATATTGCAAAGTAGTGTTGACAGCAATGCAATAATTTTGTGATACAGTAGAATATATAAATATTATATGGAGTACTGATATTTCAGAGATACAAGATTTGTGGACTCTGAATGCTTTTTAGGAGATTTCTTTTAATTCCGAGGCTGGACTTGCAAATTTTGTGCCACTGTTTTCTAATCGCCTAGATATACTCTCTCTTCCATTTCTAACATAGGCATTTAATGCATCGTCGTTTGACTGTTTTTAACACTCTATCTGCATTGTTCACGCAGTAAAGTTTCCTCTAATTGTATGCTATGAAGCAAACTACCATAAATAAATAGAATATCTTCGAATCACAATGTTCCTCAGAGAAATCGCGTTCACCTTCTACGTGAAATCGAAAACTCCCTATTCTTTAAAAAAACTTGAAAACTGTTGTTGTGTCCCTGATTAAAATCTGCCTTTAATATATAGCTAGCTTTAGTGAATCATTAGAAACTAATTCTACTCCACGTGCCAATGTAAGCCTCTATAATAAAAAATTCCTGCAATAGAGATTTGTCGATTAAAATTAGTGGCAAGTAGTTTGATCGTTGCACAAGATTTTAGGGCACAGGATATGTAGAACGTTTAGAATAATTATAGAAACGTAGATAGGTGAAATTGTCAGGCCTGGTAACACCGAAAATGTCGGGACTACTTGCTGCAGTAGGTCAACTTCGCATTAATCTTATCGGTGACGATATTTTTAAAGAGACTCGTGGGTAGGAGTTTCTCGATGCACAAAAATCTCTGTGTAAAATCGTCTCTTTCTCCTCAGCATGCTGTAATGAGTTCAGTCTTTCTAATAGGTGGCATTGTTCCGACGACGATATTCCCCTTTCGTTCTAAGCATCATGTTTCGACGTTGGCGGAAACAGAAATGAAATAATCAGGACTTGCAGAGGAATTAGAATGACCCGATATAATATAAGTAAACGGGAGAGTGGCAGGTTATTAAAGTGAAAAGTAGTAACCGTGTCAAGTGTAGGTTCTAATTTAGGAAGAAACGTCAAGCTAGGGAAACCAGCGCGGAACTTTTGAACGTGAACTGGTGCGTAAGGGGCCGTCCTTAAATTACGTAAGGGTAATTTTGGCGATTTCTTACCTCCTCCCTCCCCCAGTATAAGAATTCATAAGATTTGATATCGCAATCCCCTTCTTACGTAATATTTTTTACATTTAATTTTTTTCAGTAATTAAATATTCTTTTAAAAGTTTATATAATTCATTTAACTGGGTTTCGGAAAATTTAAACTAAAACTATTTCTCTGGAACATTACTGATAGAATTTGTATTTATTGAAAATTAGGTTAAAAAATATTACGTAAGACACTACCTGACTTCCCCCCCTGTAAGAAAACGCAAGAAATTCGCGACCCCCCCCCAAAAGCCTTACGTAATTTAAGGACGACTCCTAATGGTCAAAGAAAGTAAAAAATTTGCAAATCAAGTCGTTTTGTATATTCCTTGCCAAGATAGTTTTAAAGAAATTCTCTTACTAACTAAGCAAACTTAATCCAAGTCTCTAAAAGTGAACCCCAATTATTTTAATACTTTGATAACCGCTGTCAAGTGGGGATGATTTGCCCGCACAAATTATCGCAGTATTTTTACATTAATAATATTCCCAGCATTTGCATATGCTTTGCTTCGGCCTGTAAAAATCGAAGACTTCAAAAAACTGTTTCAATTCACTTATACTTAATAATTCCTTGACACAAATTCATGCAACTTAATGCATAATTCAAAAGTGTTTGATCACAGAAAAATAAAAAAGTGACTCATTTACTTATTTTATCAGCCTCCAATTTTCGGTGTCAAAAATTAAAAAAAAAATGATGCCGCAGCAAAATTTCAGTGTGAGTGCATGAAATTAGATAAACCTCACTGTAAAAACCACGCAGTGCTAATATTTCTATATTCGTGCAACCTGACACTCAAAAGCTCAACACTAAGGAACAGTTTGGAAGCTCTTGCTCCAAAATGAGCGGTTATCAAAGTGTCAATTCATCTTCGCGCCTTGAGCTTTCTGTACAAATTCGTGCACGGCGATAATTCGTGAGCCCATTGTGCTCCGCGCGAAGTCGAGGACAATTTACATACACGGTTCTATAGAATTATTGATTACAGAGGTTTTCGGCGGCTATTGTTGTGCGGTGACTGTCACGCGTGCGTGCACGTGACACAGGACTGTCAATAGAACGCGTCACGTTTCAATCCCTGCTCTATAAACACGCACGACTAGATCGCGTTACGGGGGAGCGTCTGGATTCGCTGGAAATCGAGTCTAATGTCATGTCTCTTCTGCTCCAAATATCGAGATCGAAGTGTCCTATCGCTCGTGATCGCGGCTTAAGATTCTCGAATGCTCTTCCACGCGGAATTTCTCCCTTGGCCTCTCCTTTTCATCGTTCTCGCGATTTTCCTGTTCGATCGCATCCCGAGTCGCTTCTGCTGGATTTAATACACGACGATTCGTTAGAAGTGCTTGCAAAAATATTGCACCTTTAATTCGTGGATTTTATACATCGACTCGGTGTGCTCCGAGCCGTTTTGTCTCATTGCATAATCAATTTTCACTCCTGTCTGCTGACACCTTGATGTAACTGTTTCCAAAGGAAGCTTTTACATAAAGAATTCACGTAATTCTTGAAGAAGGAAAGAACCGGTCGATTGTGTAACCTGTTACGAAGCGACACCAGCCATCGATTGTGTGCATTCTGAAATTTTATTCGAGGATAGCTTGCCTAGTAGATTCTATTGCAAGCGTGTCTCCGCGTGTACGAGGTAAACGCTTTAACCTGTCCCTTACTCGAAGCGTATACTTTATTTCGAGGAAAATAACTGTCCGCATAGGAAAACGGTATTTTGTTCAAGAAATATTTCTAATCGCAATATGCACCGCAGAATTCACACTAATTTGTGTATGTAGTTGCTGAAATTAGTAATTACTTTGCGCCCCGTCTCCTTCGGCAAAATATCACGTGTTTCTCAAGAAAGAAGAACATTTTATTCGCCAATAAAATCGAAAAGGAGAAACACTGCCGAACGATGCCGGTAAATTGCATCAGCTTCGAAGGGGTGGAAGCAATCCTATTTTCATTATTTCCACGTGGCATCCTCAATTTCCTATTTCGATAAAGGGTGCTGGCACCCTCTCGAGGGTTCCTGTCAGTTTTTATAATTAAATTGCCACGAGGGAGAAGCTGTTCATCGAGGATCCCACCCCTGTGTTTTAACGCCGAAATCCACGTTGCTTTTGACTGTATATTTTAATGGCATCAGTCTATCGACCATTCCGACACCTTTGATAACGTTTATAGAATAACTTATCGATTTTCTATTGGTCGACTGAGGCGGCGTGTTTCACTTTATATCAATGTCTCGTGGCGACTTAAAAAAAGAAAGCGGGGCGAAACTTTATAGTTACACGAACGCGCACCGTTTTTCTCAGAGGAGGAACGAATAAATTTAGCATAGAAAATGGTTAATAAGAAGATTTTATTCACGCACGAATGTACTTTCGTTACCGTTAACCTTGCTCGCCTGTAATATCGTAATAATTCTATTAAATATATCGCCAGGGGCATCGACAAAGTTTCAGTTAGTAAATTTATTTCAAGCCAAATGCAAGTGGAAATTTTTATTCGTTTCCAGATTTTTCTTTAATAGATATAACGGTTGTTTTTACGTGCGTTTTTTAATGTAAAATGAATTTAAATTTTTACTAGCTCAAGGTACAATAATTCGCACTCTGTGCGATAAATTTAAGCGCAAGGGTAGCAAGCAAAATTATTTTCCTTATTATCAGAAAGCGCTAAGTGATTCCGATAAAGTCCAGTTCCAATACTCGTAACAATCATCTGGCATTAAATATCTACATGCGAGTAAAAAATATCTAATAACAGGAAGCAACACAGGCATCTCAATTAATTATCCTAGAATAAATCTTAAATAATAATAAATTCTAACGAACAGAATTATAAAAAAAAAATCAAATTAAAATAAAAATTTATTATCGCTCATACAAGCTTAAAATCAAAAGTTATTATCACTCAAAAATGTACAAGCCTTATTATATTTCCAAACACATTAAACACTAATAATATTTTCAATAGAACAATCTGTATTTTACAAAAAGTAACTTCTCTTCGATGATTTCTGACGACCTCCACTATTTTATCTTATCTCAATTAAAGAGTGACCCAAGAAATAGCCTCTTTTTGGTCCCACGATTTTAGAACTGAATTTTATGCGAAACGATACTTTATGATGGGTCATCAATCACACGAAATTTTCAAGTTGAGGTGACAATTAGTTTCTAAGATATGGGAAGTCGAAGAAGTGAAAATTTGTTTACGCGCCAGCCCATACAACTTCTATGTCAGTCCGATAATTTAAACAATTATTTCCAGAGGTTTTGCTGACTACTAACAACGAATTTCAACTTAGATATTCAAAATTCGCGAAAAAAGAATAAAAATCAAGAAATATAAATGTCTGTGTAGTGGGTGCTTTTTTTAATATATCGTCCACCATATTGAATCGGCCATTGTGAGTTCTGTTGACTGCTAACAACGAATTTGAACTTAGATTTTCAAAACTCACAATGGCCGATTCAACATAGTGGACGATATATTTAAAAAAGCACCCACAACACAGACATTTGTGTTTCTTGATTTTGATTTTTATTTGCGCATTTTGAAAATCTAAGTCCCATATCTCAGAAACTAATTGTCACCTCAACTTGAAAATTTGTCGTGATTGATGTCTCATCATAAGGTATCATGTGGCTGAAAATTCAGTTCCAAAATCGTGGGACCAAAAAGAGGCTAAAAGAGGCCTCATTTTTGGGTCACCCTTTATTGTTACGTGCAAATTCCTGTCACCGTCAACTTTTTAAATCAGATACCGTCTTTAGTCGGCGACGTACCAACTCGCCAATTTAGATTGTGATCTTCGGCATTCTATACACTGATAAACCGGCAGCTCCCTGGATTCTCTAATAATAGTTGCGCGCGTTGTTGATCGCCCTGTACAAGAGGGTCCGTGGATACGGAGTGCGCGTAAATGCGAAGGAGGGTTATCGAGGAAACCTTGTTTGCCGTCAGCACGTGCTGCTCCACACCCTATCGATCTCTAACTAAATTAAAATGCTCGGCGTATTATTGCCCAGCCATTGAAGGAGAATCGACGTTGCGCTATTTGTCGCAACAGAATCCTCTTTGACATCGTGGCTGTTAATCGCCTTAACGGTATCATGCGATTCAGCTGACTTCGTAGCCGCTAGTTTCCACCTAACCTCGCTTTTCAACAACTCTCGACCCTGGAGGCAATGCTCGAGTCTCTTTCCACTGTTACTTTTCGCCGCGCACTATTATTCGCACTATTAAAGTTGCTCCATGAAATTTTCTTTCGTCCATTCGGGCTAGGGTATTTAAGTCGTTGCAAATGCTGCGAGTTTTACGAATTGAGGTCAGAAACATTGTGTAATAATCAATTCATAACAGATGAAGAAAACGAGCAGGATACTGAGTATACTTTTGCAGAATTTTGCATTTCACTTCTATGTTTTTTGCAAACAGTAATTACATCGTCGAAGAGGTGGCAAGATTCCACAATAATTAATAAATAATAAGAAGGATCGCCATAAAAGAAATATTTTCTGCAAGTTTAAAGATGCCTCCTTACATCCCAAAAGAGTTTAATCCAACATGACCAACTGTTTCTTTAAAAAAAATTCTTAAATATCATTTACTTTTGGGGCTGTTAGACGAGAAAATCCCCCCTTAAATTTTTTTTTACGTACATTTTTTTACCACGCCAACTTGTACTTTTACCAGCAAAGTGGCGAAAGGTCATAGAAAGCCAAGGCAGGGACTTTGATTAAAAACGCGTGTAATATATTTTTACTTTCAATGAAGACTTTGGTTGAATAAAACGAACGAGCCGTTGCTCCGACGTAATAACTGTCGCAAGGAATTTGTGCAGAGAAAAACGTCTTTTAATGAAGTCTTTCAAGAAAGATATGCCGTGCCTTTGATGTAATAATATTCACACTGCCACGTACATTAACGTGCTAAGATTCTGCAAAATATTCCGCGCCCCATTGCGAGGTGAAGCACATCGACCGGTTGAATATTCTCCACTTTCAACATCGTATCTCGCTCCAGTTATGGCGACCATTTCATTTCGTCTGGCTGGTACGAAAAAAGCTGATCCCCCGACTTAAAATGCTTTCCACCAAACGCCATTACCGTGTTTCGCCGTCCCCGCCAGAAAGAAAGAAAGTAAATTACCCCGCCAAAAAACGTAGAGGAGAAGTAACTTATCCTGCGAGCACAGAGGCGGGATCGAGTTTTCGTCGAAGAACTACATTCGCCCCGTGACATGTATTATTCATCGTTCGCTACGTGCTTTCGACAGTTCGACCTACTGTCTGTCTCGGAACGAAGTTGCTACGAAATCTCGAAACGACCAGTTAAGGCTTTTCCACACGAGCGAACCAACGACTTCTTAACCCGAGAGTAGGCGCGCCAAATAACTTGCGTCGGTAGGCGCACGTCGGTCATTTCGACCGAGGGTAATGTAATCAGAAATAACTTAATAAAAGGGCTAAAATAATATAAATAATGCATAACATTGTATTTTACTTACTTCAGAATCGTTATACGTAAACAATCTTCATTTTTTATGATAAAATGAGTAATCGTATTATAATATTATGAGTTCCGGAAAATTTATTTTTATACACATGATGCATTGTAATTGATTTTAAAAATAAAATTTTATATAAATATTTGTGCGAATGCAAAATATAAAACTTATATTAAATATTACATTGTCTATTTATCAATTTGAATTTATCACTTGATTTTTCATTTTCAATAATAGCAATTATCTAATATATTTTATATTTATATTTGTTTTTCAAAAAATATACTTATAAATTTATGGTTTCGTAAACGTATTAAATATTTATATTTTCCTCGGATTAGAAACTGCATCTTGAGAATAAAGAATAAATACTTACGTTTCCTTCGCTCAAAGTACACGCCTCCTCTACATCTGATATCTCTATATCCGCAGAATCAATTTCCGAATCTGTATCGTGATCGGATTGTATAACATAATCGGAATCTTCTGCGGAATCACTCATCTCGTCTTCAATGTTTTCAATTAATAAGAAATCTCGGAAATTAATATTAGCCGTGATTGCCACGTCGTACGCGACAGACGAAATGAGACTAACGTTAGCAGGCGCGCTATGGTCGAAAAGACCGACGCGTAAAAATGTATGATTTAAAACCTACACGAGTGCACTAACAAGGAGAGTATTTTAGGTGTCCGCCTCCGATCATTTTGATTTTTGGATATGTTATAGAGGACCGAAAAATAAGAAACACGTGTTTTTTATTTTCCCCCGTTTTCATATTTGGGGGGTGAAAACTGCGTTCAAAGTTAGGGTTGAAAAATCATTTTTGTGGAATATCTCGAGAACTATTAGAGATAGGGGAATAGTGCCAATGGACGAATTTTGTGTCTTTGAATGCGAAATATAACTGACTCACCAGATTTTCAAAAATCCACAAAACTGATTTTTCAACCCTAACTTTGAACGCAGTTTTCACCCGCCAAATATGAAAACGGGAAAAAATAAAAAAACACGTATTTCTTATTTTTCGGTCCTCTATAACATATCCAAAAATCAAAATGATCGGAGGCGGACACTTAAAATACTCTCCTTGTAAGTATCGCTCCGTAACATAAATAAGTCAAGAACTCCTTCAAAGAGGAATAGCTCCACGGAAAAAGTAAACAGTCGAACGCTATGTATCATGCTTCAAAACATGAAATCGTCGGTCGAAAGGACCGACATGCGCCTACTCCCGGGTTAACCACGTTTACAGCCCCACGTTCTTTCCCGCACCCCCCGAAGCCCGGAGCGCCGTGAAGTTGGCAAGAATTTTCCATTATGAGTTTAGTCATAAATCATTCGCAGAAATTACTCGCAATGGTCTTCATTTCGAATAGTACGGGTCTTTATGGAACAAATTAATTCGACGCTTTATCCGGGCAAGAACTTCCGACTCACCCTCTGTAATGGAGAGTGTGCGAATGCGCGGGGAATGCCAGCCGCGGGGCACAAAAGTGTCTCGTGTGAAAAGGCCCTTACTGTCAGCCTCGTTGCTGCAGGTGACGAGAGAATCCTCGAAGAAAGGATGCTGCTGCATCTCGGTCAAGATTTCGCTGCACGTATACCGCGCTGGCAAGCGCGTATGCAGCGAGATGCAGTTGCCGCATACAACTGAAACCCGTCTTACGAGCCAAGGCTATCGAGTGCATTCCGTAGGTGTGCACTCTTCGCCGAACGATTTCTTCTAGGGTTCTAATTTTCGAGGTTCGATCGCTTTACGGCCGCGGTTTCGCGGAATCCGCGTGCCTCCTTTCCTACCCCGTTTCCTCGCAACGGTGTTTTCTGCATTTTCGCAGCTGCAGCGAGTGCACCGTGCAGCTCGGACAGTGTCACTCGCATTCTTTCGTATTTCGGCTGGGTTTCAGACATTCTCCAGTAAACTTGCTCTAGTTAATTTTCTTCGAAGTACAAAGCTGAATTTCGAATTGGTTCTTGGAGTGCATTTCCAGCTGCATGTTGCAAGGGGCTTAGAGATACTCCTTCGTGTCATTTTGTTGGTGATAAATGTGCGATGGGAGTGGATTGTTGGGTTCGCGAGCGATAATATATCGAAGTCGTGAATTCATGCAGACGTGTCAGATGTAGAGTGTTGAACTGCAGTTTTGTGCTGTGGGTGGAGAGCGGGGTGTTGCTTTCGACTGCTTTTTATCGAACAAAGGAAAGAGACTTCGGTAGTGATGTATTCATGCTTGAAAGACGGAAATGTTCGTCGCCTAGTGCTGTGAAAACTGGGTCATTTATGACGCGTGTAAATTTGTTTATGCGATCTATTTAGGAAAGCAGGGTCTTCTGTTCTGGGTTGATACTTTGAGGACGTTTGATCCATTTTTTTAAAAGTCATTGGTGGTAGAATTTGGAGCAACTGGTCAGACACAGTATTCGGATAATCAAAATAATTGCATTTTACCAGGAAAATCGTTTATTAGATACTATTACAATGGTAAATCAGAAATGACACAAAATATTAATAATTTCCTTCGTGTTATAATCTACATTTTCAGTTCCTTCGACTTGCAAAATCACGGATTCTATTTGAAGCAAGCATTTTCTGGACTTGCTACTTTATTTTCATGTTTCGTTGCAATACAAAATGCAGTTTTCTTCTTCGTCTTTCCTCTCTGCGACTTCTTCCGAATATTATATCTTTCATAATTTTTCCGTTTCTACTGACAATATTTCTCAAGATTTCTCAGTTCCTCATACTTCTTTCATCAGGTGACACTGTTCGATAATCGCGGTTCCCCAATATTCCTCGGGAACTAATTCGACAAAGTCGAAAAAAGCGACCCAGTATTCGGTGCCGAAAGTCGAGTCGTTACGAAAGTCCCGTCAACTCCGAGGCCATAACGACGCAAAGTAGGTACACTTCTTACCAAACGAAGCTTATCCGCAATGCAGAAACAGCCATTGCCAAAAGGAATCACTCACGGTATCGCGATTTAAAATGGATGGCAGTAACAGCATCGCTTCGGCGCCGAGATGTCCCGTTTCTCGAATTCTCTAGAGTGCAAGAAAGGGTCAAGGCTTTCTTTCCCTTAAAACCAAGGATCTCTTTCACGAAACCTTGCGACGATCCCCGCGAGCCTGACGGAATAATGCCCCAGAGCAGTAAAACGCGTTTACGTAGCCGCATTTGTTCCTTCACGGTTTTGTTAGCGATTCATTGAGACGTAAATTTAATTCGCGGCTGCACCGCGCAGTTAACCGTAGGCGGTGAATCAAAATTCCATAATGAAGCAGGATGGAGCGCGGTATTCTGCATTTCCGCGTCGATACTTCTATCGAATTAGTTGCCTCAATTTATTACCCCCCACGCTATCGGCTAAACGCATTTCCACCGCGTTCGTGTAATATTCCGAGGGTGGAGGTCTCGCGTTGTATTCTGCATTGCCGAATTACACAGTGAAATTCAACGAATTTAAAGCTGTCGTTTATAATGTCAAATGCCAGCGGTATTTGTTGGCGTATAATTTTAATCAAACCAAATCATTCGCGTGGATTTGATTAAAAATACACGTCCCATAGCAGGCTCCCTGAATAACGAATCCAACTAAACTGAATACCCTTGGACGACAAATTTTCATCCCCAAAATGCCCCCATTCGAAGAGTTATGCACAGTTCCCTATCATTTTCCACGATGGTCCTTCCACGGCATTTCAAAACAAACCCAATCAGCCACCATCATCAAACTCCCACGTCACTCCCACAAACCAATCCTTCGGCCCATGCTTTTCCACCATTCACCACGATCCCGTCACTGTGTATGCGTTTAAAATCGAAACAAGTCGCGTCGATTCCGCGTCGCGATTCTCGTCCTCGATTCCCGCGACGTGTCCGTGGAACAGGGCCACGTGGCGGAGCGTCCTCTTCGCGGTTTTGTTACCGCGACGGGCACGTGCCACGATTGACAAAACGCGAGGGCCTCGCCGATCCTCTGGCACGTGATAATAGGGGGAGAAAAACGTCGGTTAAAAGGGGGAGGGGGGAATAAAAGTTGGTGGAGAAAAGGGTCTTTTTTTAGGCCATTGTCCGGGGCGATCATATGGTTTGCGCGGGCGCTGCGTTGCCCCGCGCCAGTTGTCCTTTGTGCCCCAATAAGGGGGTCGTTGCCAGGAGGCCCTTCGGGATCGCCAAATCCAACGAAATGTTTGCAGCCACTTATGACCTGGAGCACCTTTTCAGCGTCGTTGCGCCAGGCCTTTTGTTTCGTTCGAGTGGCCTGCAGCCGATTGCAAACATTCGTGGATCCCGCACCAACCGGAAGGGATTATATTGCCCCTCTGTCCTCTCTGCCGTCTCTGGGTAATTCCAGTGTGTCTTCGCGACGGACGACCGTTGTTTGGCCGTAGTTTTCGGCTGGACGCGAGGGACGGCAGGGTTGTTTTCTCGATTGTCTGCTTTTGCCTGGGAATGGCGAGAAGTGAGTTTATGACGGGTAGAGTTGTTACTTTTTGATCAGTCGGGTAGCCGGACATTACTCCGGATAACTTCTAGCAATTGAATATAGTATTGTCTGTGATTGGCTGTGGTATAGTCTGATGTTAGCTGAAAATGATCGAATAATACCGCATTCAATGGCTTGAAGTTATTCCGGGTACCCGACGGGTCAAAAAGTAATAGCTCTAATGACGGGCACGTTTTTGGGACGACGTGTATTCTGACACCTTTAGTTTAGTCGTTTATGGGTGGGATGTGGGAAGATTGTAAGCTGGACTTGGAGGGTTTCCTTTGCTAGAAGTCACTTTCTTTTTGCCCATAGTGAATTGATGTATCGTAAAGCCAGGGAATGCTGAACCTCGAACCTCTTTTTCAGCTTAGGCTATGTGCTAGTTCAGGATACAGTTTGAAAAGTAATCATTGTCATTTTTGGAGCAGGAAATTGAGGATAATTCATCTTAGTTTATGTTCCCCACTTTCCTGCATCTAAGTAGCTACATATTACACATCAACTTCTCTGCTAATATTCATTAAGGGGTTATGCTTAGTCAACTGGCGAAAAAGAACGCGATTTTCGGGATTTTTTTGCGGAATATATACTGTATATTTTTTTCTCAACTTTTCGCTTATTTTAAAAGCACCTATGTAGCAACTCTCAGGAATTTTGTTATACAAAAACATTAAAAAATGAACGAATAACAGCCACTCTCGCGGAAGCTGTTTTGATAGAGACACTGTGCGGTGAGCACGATTTATCAGAGCCTGATCATCTGAAATTAAAAATTCAAAAAGATTCTGTTAATATATGGTTGAATTCAGTAGACGAACGAAGGGTTTTTCAAACAATTGATTTTTGATAAAATGGCGTTTAACGCAAAACCACGATTTTTCGATGTCTGAATTGTTCGTTTGTCGTTAATTAAAAGTAGAGTTTTTATTAAAATAAAAAATCTTTTGTTTATCTACTAGTCTTTGGTGTATAAAAGAAGTCTGCAAAAGTTTAGGCCAATCGATACAGCGACATTAACACAGCTTCCGCGAGAATGGCTGTCATTCTTTTCATTTTTAAATGTTTTTCAATAACAAAATTACTGAGCGTTGCTGCATACTTTAAAAATAAACGAACACTTGTAAAAACATATACAATATATATTCCACACAAAGTTCCCGAAAATCGCGTTCTCTTTCGCCAGTTGACTAAGCATAACCCCTTAAACGTATCACAGCGACTAATCACAAAGCCCCCAACAATATCCTCGTCGTCAGCTACAAAATACGAAATATAAGATTTCAAGACTGTCTCTTCTGGGAAAGCAAGCCACGCGAGCACAATCTCCATGCAAGCAGGTTCTTGCGGTCGTGGGGAAACTTCTCCTAGCAATTTGCTCGGAGGGTGGAAAACGAGCCGCGAACCAAGTTCAGCGAGGGTTGTGAGCGGGCCGAAACTTTTTTAATATAAGGATTCGGGCTAACCTCGTGGCACCCATGCGACGCTCTCCAGAAACTCTGTCCCCCGTCACTCGGCCCGCCTATTCGTCTCATTATTTTGCATCCGAGGGAAAGTTTCCAAGAAGGTTAGGGGACCTGGTGGGGGCGGTGCTCGATGCGTTCGAGAAATTGGTGGCAAACGGTGGAGTGAAGGAAATTTTCAATGTTCACTTAACGAGTCCTTTCTTCTCGAGGCGACTCGTGGCCCACTCGGGGTAAATTCTAGCGCGGTGCTGCACCGGCAGAGGCTTCCAGGGGGATCTCTTCTTCGTGGTGCGCTTCTCGCTCGCCGTTGTTAATTGAGAGCGCGGCGGAATGCGTTCACGGAGGCTGGAAAAATGCTTGGTGGAAAATGAAAAAATTTCATATTCAGAAAGCTCTTTGTCGAAGCTGCCTGTCCTCGACCGTGCCTTTGACACGGGCATGAATAACGTGGCCAAGCGAAAGTTTGGGTTTCCATTAACCGACTGCGGCTTTGTGCCGTCGTGCCGAGGAGCATTGAATGGAATAATGAAATTAGTCGATTGGATTGTTGAATTTTCTTGGGCAGCTTCAGTGAGCCGCGAGTTATTTGGATAATTATTATTTAGTGCTGCGGATCAGGGAAATTGATCGCTCGGATTCAATGCGCAGAGCTTGGGATCTATTGTCGCTATCTTATTATTGCACTTCGGACTCGAATCGACAAATCGACTCGTCTGAAGAATTGGAAAATCAATGCGAACAGAATTCGTCAGTTTTATCGAGTGTTGATATTTTCCATGTGTTCGCCACGCTTAACGAGATGCTGGTAGAAAATATTTTATCCTGTACTTCGCGAACACTCGGTGCATTTGGAACGTTTTTGTTACCATTCAGCGCACGAGAGGTGTGCTTGTAGATCGGAGTACATAGTGAAACAAAAGCAAACTGCTGGCAATGTGCACATAGTACATATGTATTTATGTCTTAGGGCTAACGGATACTTTACTGACGGAAGTAATGCAGCGGTATAATTTCCCCAATGGAACACATTACTGCCAGCTCGAAGGCATTATGAGAGTAATTTCTGAATTCTGAAAAGCGGGTATCAGGGACAAAGACACGGTACATTCGCGGGTTAAGCGTTGTAATTGAGAATACCTTTGAGAGCTGCCTCTCCGGAACGAAAGGAATAGTACGGTTTTGTTAATTACATTTAATCGTTTGCAAGACATAGACTTTCGGGAGATCCAACTGATCCGATGAAATGAAAAGCATTCGCGTTGAAAAGAAATTATATAGCGATAAGTCACAGTTTCACATTGAAATTCTGTAAAAATTGTAGGTGAAAGGTTAGACAAGCTGTTGTATCGAAATGCATCTTTTATAATAGTAATCGATTTTGAGAAGCTTGTGTTCACAGAATTTTTTTATCCAATCGGCGTGTTAATATTAAAACTTGGGCGAACATTTTTAAATACAGCCGAATGCACTCTATCCATTTATCTTTTAGGAGCAAATTATTTCGAGCTTCCCAGCGTCATTTTAGCCACCGTGATTAATTCAAATCGAAATATCGATCCCGTGAAATTCGCTGCATGTACCTGCATAAAATTAAACGCGATCACACGGCTGATTTTGATTGTATAATATATAAAGGGTATTGATTTTTCGTTTCTGACGTCAAGCATTGCACCAGGTAAATGTCCCTGTTAGAGACCATGTCCCTCTTATTGACTACCTGCTTTTATATTTCTATAAAAAGTGGCAAATGAATGTATTGAGTGAAAAGGTTGAAACCTTAAATTCCTCCGTACATTTCCCCAATTAATTTAATCATAATTCGATGTGTTATCAAATTCATTAATAGTCTTAACAAAGCCATTGGAACGACATCAATTACGTTTCAGTATAGTATAAACTTATTAAAAATTATAAGAAAACTTTCAACGAGGAACCGAATCAGTGGATGCCATAAGTTCTTAAGTTCCATACTAGCAAATCTCGATAGAAAAATAAAGAGGATGGAAAACAATACGCACCTCCCAATACACATAATTTTCCTAAAAATAAACTTAATTGCGTTAAAAAAAATCAAAGACGCGTTCATAAAAAAAAACTCTTGCTTCCAAAGATCCCATTTTCCCCAATGTCACTCAGCCCTCTTTACGCAAAACATACTATTAACTAAACGACAACCCTTGCGCACCAGAAAACGATTTCCCGCAAACTCTTTCTGCTCCAAAACTGTGGCATCGATCCTCAGCAGGGTGACGACTTTCCTCAGCGTCCTCCGTAGACCCAGCGATTTTCCAGTCCCATTCACGGTGGCCGCACTTGCGTAGCAAAACCGTCACGAGGAAACAGAAAAAGAGCACCTGGATCGAGAAAAGAGCGTGACACTCTGTCGATGCTTCGACGCAGGTTTCGCGACGATGGCGTGGGCTCGCGTGATAAGTAAAAAGGCTGGTTTCGCGAGCCAAGCCTTGGCGCGAATCGGCGCACGTGGGTCAGTAGTATAGGCACAGTTGCGGGGTAGAACATGATACACTATAAAACGTTGACGATGGCTTCGGAGCCAATCGGCCGTTTCGCTGCACCTCGATGCACTTTTGCTTTGTGCCGCCTGCACCAGCTGCGCGATGCTCTGGCCTCTCGTCGCGGGACGGAGAACACTGCAGGGATTCCTTGGGGAATTACCTAATGCACGGTTCTTTGGTACTTTGAACACTTCTGTTTCGAAACCGTTGATCCCCGAATGAGTTTTGTCGTGTTTTACTTTCGGGTTCACTGATGGTTCTGCTTCAGCTCGACACTTTCATTGTCCTATTAGGCATGCACAGTAGTGGAAATATTATCACTCCAAGCCCACGTCCTATGAAACGATCTTCTACACTACAAGATTGATAAAGTAGTTGGTGTTCGATTTATTTTAAATAAGATGCTTAATGGATAATCCCGCAAAAGTACTTTCGCGATATTAATACGAAATGAGGTGGAAGTGAATGCACGCTAAATATTCGAGTAAAAAAAAATATATATATATACTGTACTGTATGTATAAGTGAGAACTCTTCTTATGATTATTAGTTAGTTATACGGTTTTTTCAATTTTCTGACGGTGGTTATTAGAATGAAGTACCATTAATCGTTGGACGGCGGACACGGGGTTCTTTTTAACACACAACATGATTTCGTAAATAAAAAAATTTTACCAACCTCCACCCTCCAATGCATTATTGAACATTACTAGCCAAGTTATAATAAACTGTATTATTCGGCGTGAATAGTTCATTTCGACGAATATTTAATTCCCCCAAAATTTGACACACTTTGCTGCACACCCCTGCATCTCCAGACACGTATCTTTTACAATTATCTAATTATAGAGACATCTATTTACTTTTTAATCAAAGTATATTTATATTCCTTGGCCACCTCTGACCTTTTACCACTTTTCTGGTAAAAGTACAAGCAGGCGTATTAAAAAAAAAGACATTTCCGTACACCTAACATCACCTAACAATAAGCGAGCGAACTTTTGCACCGACCTAATACATTATCTCTCGTGTTCATCGTTTCCCACGAACGCCGCAAATACACTCTGCCGCGGCAAGCTGTGTCCCCGTAAATCGGGAGACGCTATCAGGTGCGTTATCAACTTATTCCCAATTAGGCCACATTATCCGCCGTTCGGAGGCGCAGCTGCGTTTTCAATTCGATCGCGCGTCCTCGGTGCACAATGCTGGTGCGGCTTATGAAAGCGTAGGAGAACCGACGCGGGTACACGGTGTTCGCCCGTGAAACGAAATTAGGGACGTCATTCATCCTACTTTCGGTGGCCTGCGACAGGGACGTGCAGAGAGAAGCGAAAGAAACGAACGGTGGTTGGTAGAAACGTGACTGCTCGCCGCGATCCCGAATGCATATTTGATGCTGCCTCCCTTTTGCCGGCGATAAAACGCCTAATGCGATCACAATACTGCGCCGCGCCGCTGCAAAAATAATGGGAACTGTTCCAGGAAGCATTGTACCGAACGCGAAGAGTGTACCGTTCGAATGATCGTTAGGAAATTCTTTATTGCGACGGTCGTCTATGTTTCTTCGGTGTAATCGGTGATTTTAGGGGGATTCAGAAGCTTGCAGCAAGAGAGGCGCAGTTCCATTTCTCACAGTTTTTGAGTTATGACGTGTAATATATGTGTAAAAAAAAATCTACATCGGTCGGTGCACGTTTGATGCAAATTCGATAACAAATGAACAATTTATTGCAATTTTTGCGCAATACGAATGCTCCAGATTTGAAAAATTTGTCAAAAATTGAAATAAAAATTTATCAACTTAATTACTACTACTTATTGTGTGAAATTTTTTTTTTCAATTAGTGTTCTCTTCTTAATGTTAAGTCAGAGCAGTAATTTTATAAACAGTTTTTTGAAGAAGAACAGAATTATGAGTACCTACTAGAAAAGTCGTTATGTATTTGGGTGAGATAGAGTTTTCAAATTTCTTACAACGGAACATCCCGAACACGGAAATTCAAAAAAATTTGAAACTTTGTGAATATGTAGGGGATTTATTCCCGATTGCAACGCAATTTTTATTTGCTGCCCAAATTCACTCTAAGTGGGTGTAATTGACCCCCGAAAATCCGGTTATTTTCCGATTTTCTGTTATAACTCGTGAACTCTGAAATAATTTTTTTATCAAATGATAAATCTAATTAAAAGAAGCAACTTTTTGTCTTGAAACTTTGTTTTCTATCTCTTATATTTCGCGAGTTATAACACAAAATCGGAAAGTAACCGGAGTTTCAAGGGTCAATTACACCCACTTAGAGCGAATTTGGGCAGCAAACAAGTAATCGGGAGGAAATCGGCTACATATTCACAAATTTTTGAATTTTCGGATTCAGGCCCTTCTCTTGTTAGTGGCATGTGTGCGTACAGAGATGCACTTGAATGTTTCTGTCATTTGTGCATTTATGACCGAGTTATGAATAAAAATTGTCTAAACAGTTTGAAGGGAGAGTATGGTAATGGATGACCAATTTAAAAAGCAACAATCTCCAAACCACATTATCACTCCTAGAATAGACGAACGATAAACGAATTTTAATTTCAATTTAATATTACAAAACTTTTTGTATCTGTAATAGTAAAAACGAACAAGCTAATGCAGCAAGTTCCACGTTCGACACGCAGAAAATTGCTAGACAGAGATTCGTTTCATAGAGATAATGAAAAACTGCCATCGCGGTAACGTTAAAGCTTTTCCAAGAATATTTATCCACGAGCGCGCAAGTGGAACACCGAGCCACCGAGAATTAATGCATACATTCCTTTGCATCGCGGTTGCAACGACCGAAACTATATCCGCGAAACCGAGCCGTGGAAAAGTTAATTAAAACCCTCGATGTCGCAACGACCGCGACAAAACACACCCAACAGGGGATTCGTAATTATATCCCTGTATATCTGTTGTCACGTTGATGGCCACGTCGATTTCTTCAGAAAGGAAGAAAGATAGCGAAAAATCGAATGGGAACTCGTTCGAAAGGACCGTTCTCCTAAAAGAAACGCAGTCAGCCTGCGTGCTAAAGAAAAAACACAAGGTTTCACCGCTACTTTCTTTTACTTTCCGCGTAATTATTTTCCATGGCGAAGAAACACGAGGAACTATGAGTGCGAGCGAATGTTCACGTAATCCCATCGATACATTCAGTTGAATTCGTAGATGTAGGCCTTTATCTGACGAATTACATATGCTACAAGTTTCTCGAGCGACATTTTCCCTTTGGCACGACGATTTTTGTTCACGAATTACTGGTTTGTTGGATTCTTTAAATAGTTTTAGGATTTCTTTTGGTTGTATAATTTGTTGTGTACTTCTGATTTGTATGCAAGTCAAATGCCTGCTGTTTTGTGGGAGGCAATGCGAAGCTTAATACAGATTCTAAATTACTCTTTTGTAAATCGTTAATTTTAACAATTGTTAGAGGGTAGGAAGTAACGAAACTTTGTTTATTTCAATAGAAAAGGAGAATTCTTAGGGTGGATTGATTAAGCAGATTTGATCAAACTTTACAGTATTTATCACGCCTGCAGAATCCTATTCCATTATTTTGCTGAAGCAGGATAAGTGGTCAAGTATTTTCGTATTTTTGGTATAGTAGAGTAAATTTCATTTAACGCGTGTATTAAAAAATGGCAGGTCAGTGGGCCATATTCAAAGATTAGGCAACTTTTCGCACCTGTGATAGAATCAACTGACTTATCTGCTTCATCTGGATCGCTGAAAATTGAATTCGGTTCACTGAAAATGAAAAAGCTTACTTCCAGTCAGCGCATTGTCCGCAACGAGGACATTAAAATCTTTCACGCCTTGTTTTTTGCAAGTAGTATAATATTGATATGCTTCAATATTTTCTTCTGCTTCAACTTCTTTGAAGTAAAGTCTGATCTCAAATAAGATTCTTCGAAGGGAATTCATACTTTGAGCATTGAACTCGTCTTAAAAACAGTGTAGCTCTAAGTAATTTCGAATGGCAAAATTACGCGTGCATTTGATAGGATGGTGAACGATAAAATAGATTCTCGATGATTCCACGAAATCATCTCTTTGCGGGTTACCGAGATGTCTGCCCTGCCTCCAGAAATGCAAGTGACATTCGCTCGCTCCACTTGCAGAGGACCCTTGAACTCCTTTTTGAATTCCCACGCGAACTCTTTTTGCCTCTGCTGTTTGATAAACCATAGAATATCCAAAGTTCAAGGGATGCGCTTAACAGTTCAACCTTTCTTCTAAGTCGAATTTTACATTCTAAACTTTTTTCAGGAAATGTTGCATTTCACGTATTCACGACACAGGGGTAGTAAAACTCACATTTATCTTCGAAGGAAAGTATAATTTGGAGACAAAAACCGCACCACTTAAAGCAAAATTAGGGTTCTCTGTTATTTCCATAAATACAAGCAATTCTGTATATTCTAAAATAATACCAATATCGCCACGTTCGTTACCACTGTGCATTTGAAGATCCTCCTCCAACAAACAATATTATATCCTCAAAAGAATGCAGCAAAAACTCCAAACCGATATTCTAAACATCACTCAAACCACGGAAATTCATAATTCCAAAAAAAGCGAAGCCCGTTTCTTTTATCAACGTGGAATACAAAATTATCAATATCGCATGAGTACCTATGTAACACAACGTTAAAATCCTTACAATTACTTTGAAAAACACCTGCAAGCAACATAGCAGATCAAA
The DNA here is from genome assembly GCF_050908995.1 of Andrena cerasifolii. Classification (NCBI taxonomy): domain Eukaryota; kingdom Metazoa; phylum Arthropoda; class Insecta; order Hymenoptera; family Andrenidae; genus Andrena; species Andrena cerasifolii. The sequence goes on along the minus strand of NC_135124.1, from coordinate 6,907,319 downwards.
TGCGATCTACAATTTGAAGAATCCGTCTTGCGAGCCTATTATTTCGTTGATCAGAGAAATTGGAACAGCTGTCGCGATTGGTTTAGCGGTCGCGAGACGCAGACTGGAACGTTGTACCTGCACAGGAAAGTTTCGTCGAGCTGAGGTTCTGCGAGAAGGAACGAGTCGCGTTCCGTGGCAGCAGGCCGCGGGCTAGAAAGTAGCTGGCGGACTTATTGCGTTTGCTGGCCTGCTGCATATCTCGCTGCAACAGCTCTGGGCCCCAGCAACGGCATTTACCGCAAACAGGATCGCTGGAATCGGTCCACGGTGGCTGTGGTTCCGAGTGCTGTTAACATTGACATCACGGAATCCTCGACGCGTTCTTATCTGCCATCGAGTAGCGCAAACGGTGCGCGAGAATGGAGGTGCTTCGCGCAAGGTCTTGGAAATGGATCAGGAAGTTGCGCCGCGATGCCCGGACCCAGGCAATTCGGTTGCAGTTCTCTAATTTCGGTTTCCTTTCAATATCGAACTGGTGGTGTAGGAGTATAATGGGGAAAATGGAAAAAGAATTGAATTAGTGATATTTCCTGTAGTAGTGTACTTCGTGAGGGATGGAAGAGGGTGTTAGGATTGTGGGAAGGTATCTTAAGTTTACAGTGGAACTGTATTTCGGTGTTTGCGTTAGAAGAGATCGTGGCTCACTTGAGGCTTAGAATATGTAGCACGATGATGAAAGTGTGTATGGAATATTTCAAGGAGATGTTAATTCAGATTCTCCAAAATGAACCCTCAAACTTACAAGTTGACCAGCTGCTTCTGTTGCATACTTTTGGGAAATATTCGTCAAAGTTAAACAGGTTCAAAGTCGACAGGGAATCTTGCTCGCCCTTTGCGATCAAATTAAACCCAATACATCCGATGTATTTAAACTTTATCACTATGTACATCACTCACAAGGGAAGATCCTGAACCCAAAAATTCTGAAACTTTGCGAATATGTAGGGGATTTCCTCCTGATTACAGCGCAATTTTTTTTTGCTCCCCAAATTCATTCGAAGCGGGTGAAATTAACCCCTGAAAATTCGGCTATTTTCCGATTTTGTGTTATAACTCGCGAAATGTAAGAGATAGAAAAAAAGTTTCGAGACAAAAGTTACTTCGTTTAATTAGATCTAGTATTTGGTAAAAAATTATTTTACAGTTCACGAGTTATAACAGAAAATCGGAAAATAACCGGATTTTCAGGGGTTAATTACACACCCTTGGATCGAATTTGGGCAGCAAACAAAAATCGCGTTGTAATCAGGAGGAAATTCCCTACATATTCACGAAGTTTCAGAATTTTTTGAATTTCCGGGTTCGGGATGTTCCCTTTGTCAGAAGCAAAGTATCTGGTGATCAAAGAAACACAGTGCACCCAACGCAATAACATTTTTATTGAAGCTCGATCTATGCATATCAATCCATGGCTACGTGCTTTCAAAAGTTTTCACGTAAATGCAACATCGTTTACCATTTTCCAGTAACGCCCACGCATTGCTCCATCCATACCGTGCCATTAAAAATGAATTCGCGATCCGCAGCTAAAATAGCCTCCGATCTGTGAAAAAAAAATGGGCTAACGACGCCCCGTGTCTCTGAAACTCGAAATTCAACTACACGTTTGTTCCCTTGTTTTGTCCTCCAACGGAGGATCGCCATCTGCGAGGGATCGTGTTTTGCACGCGAACTCGGTGTGTAATCTAACTCGTCGAGGTTTCCTCGTTCGAGAGGTATATCGGGTCTGGAATGTCAGCCTTGAACACCCAACGGTGAAACTGAAACTGGAACTGGAACTTGAACTGGAAACAACAGCCGCGAAAAGCTGGTTCTTCGGTTCCTCTCTTTCCGATTTCACCCGCGTGCCTCGCCCCGGAAATGGCGATCGAAATCGATTCCTGAAACTCGCCCCGTGACGGACAGAAACATGATCGAGTGGCTCGCGTCCAGCGTGATCGTGCTCACCTCAGAAATCATCTTTGTGGTGTCCTGATGTGGATTTTTATTAATTAGTAAGCACGAGGATTCCTGTATCACTTAATCGTTCATCGGTAATCTTTAATCGTTTCAAGCATTTCAATTATTATTTGCAAAATAGTGGTGTAAATGTTCTCGAGGAGTTTGTGGACTTCCATTTCTTCGTATTTCTGTCACGCTGAAATAGTATTGTAGATATCACTGGGCAGATTATAAAAAGTCATGTGGAGATTATTTTGTCATTTCAGATGAACGAACTTAATTTTCTTGGATTGTAATGTTTTTCAAAAACAGTGAATTTATTGGAAAATTCCAGGTAGAAACTGTTCCTCGCTGAATTCCATAATGTTGTAATATCCATAAAAAAGCTGCTTTTGAAAAATTATATGATCGTAGTTAATTAACGCGTTCAGCACCGTGGAGAATTTAAGGTTTCCGGTAGAACTTTAAAAACTGATGTAAAAGTTGTAGTGCAATAATAAATTGTAGAGATACGGTGATTCTGCTAAATTGTTCGTAAATGTAACTGTACAGTACTCGATTTAATGAATATTATCATAGGTACTATTCACACAGCATTAAATTATCAACTGCACAATTTAATAGAACGCGTAAGTTGTACAGTATTTTCGATACAATGTTCTTCCATTATTTCACATTTTCAAAATTTCGCGGTAACTCCGCATTCGCGCACTCTTCTCTAAAAAAATCGAATTTGCCGTCGGTAAGAAGGACAGCAATGCAATCTTCAACCGATGCGAAACGCATGCCCAGTGACGATAAAGAAGGGAACTGCTTCTCGCAGGTTGCATAATTCTTGGATGCAGCCATAGACGGCGCCATACGACCACGTGCATTCAAACATTCCGCAGCATCTTCGATCTAAAATTTTCAAATCCGAAACTTTTCCTTCATTTCTCTTTCAACCTTCTGCCCGCGAAATTTGCATTCGAAGGTGACAAAAATATTTTCCATCTAAAGAAAACCGTGCAAAGGTCGATTTTAAAAAAAAATGACGGAGGTGCACGATTCATCTTCGAACGAGGCGTTCCTTGGGGTAGCCGTAGCAGCATCGAGTGCACGTCGAGTGCCTTTAGAAAACTCGGAACCCCTCGCGTTGAAACCGCCTCACAAAGCCGCTTTTCACGACGTCGCTTTTGCCTCTTCCGTTCTCCCGATATAAAAAGAAGAAGAAAAAAAAAACACGCGTTCTTGGGCCGCGCGTAGTGTTGCGCCGTGTGTTCCACGGCTACTCGAGACCCCCTCGAAGTCTCTCAATTTCGAAATTCAATGCGTCAGACGGGGCGTAGCGAGTGACGCGTTGCTCGGAAAGTTCGCGATTTATTGGCCTCGTATGTGCTTTTCCCTGCCTTTTCTTTTTTGCACCAAGCCACCTCGCTAGCCTCGTTGACTCGATACGAAGTAGAATTGTCGAACGGCCGTCGAGGAATAATTTATCTCCGGAACGTTTGAAATCTAAACGACACCGGGGACGTGTATTTTAAATCTGGGTTCTGCTAGAATTATATATATTATTTTGATTATTAATCGAGAATTTCTCAGCCGTGATCGGTGTGCTTTTGACGAACCACTTTGAGGATTTTCAGCATGTACTTGTGAATTTTTATGATACCGATCGCTGAACTTAAGATTGCAGTTGATGAGAGCCACTCAACTTTCATGAGTTCCCCCCTGCTTTCCGTTTCTCCGGTTTTCAATTTCACTACCGCGTTGCTTGTTACTCGCTACTTTCGCTTATAAATACTATCCAGATAGACGTATTATTCATTCTTCGCATTAGCGATACGCAACGCCGCTGATTTTTCTAGCAGTATTAATGCGTTATAAATTCGATAGATATTTAACAGCTTAAATCAGTATCGCTACTCACGGTGGATCTTACATTCTCACGTGAGATTGCACGAGTACAGAGTGCACGCATCGTCGCACCACCTCTCATTTGCAATAAATTACTTTAAAGTGCGAACTAATAGTTTAATACGCGATATTCAGAAAGCATAAATCATCCTCGAGTGATGACTGGAAATCTTCCAAACACATCAAATCCCATGCTAATTGAAACAACAAAGTCGCAAATACTCCCTTACTTCCGCCAAAGCGAACTACATGCATTTCAAGTAGATACATTGCCGCAAAAAAAAAATAATAATAAAGAAACTCAAAATACACGCGTCCATAAATCACGTCGTAGAAACCATTTAAAACCTCAAACTATCAAACCACCCAGCCACATCTTCGCGCGAAGCCACATCTCCCCCCATTTTTATCATCCTTCTCACGCGGGATCAGTGGCTCGACTTTCGGTACACTTATCTTTCGATCCTATTATCTGGCCAACGGACGCGCGGGCCGAGAAAAACTCACGATAAAGAAAGGGCTCGGCTTTCTCATAGACGCTGGCCGCAGTTCGGTCGGAGGGAAAAGTCCGAGGGGGTTGGGAACGTTCCTCCAAGTCCTAATATCAGAGGCAGGGCACGTGCTTGCCATCTGCATCCCGCAGGAGTCACCCTTCTCTATACCTCCCGTGTACCCTTAGGGGTGATGTACTATATCGGGCTGCGTAGGTCGTAATACGTCGTTATATCCGATTCTTCCGCTGGAAAATAATCCTGCCGTGGAAGCTTCACGGTCGTCGGGTATGTTTCTCAGAAGGTCAGAGGAAGGCGAGCTTATTAAACTTCCTCCGACGTGAGCGTCTTTTCGTACTCTCTCGCCCATCGATTGGATTCCTCTTCACCTTTCGCGGGGGGGTTGCTCCCGGTAACCGGACTGCCGCTTCCTCCCGGGGGTGTTTCGACGAAACGGCCGCGGGAACGCCAGGACGTGGCGGGAGTCAGGCTACTTGGAGGCGTCGCTGGGTACATCTGAAAAGCAAATTTGCTCGCCGTGATTGTTCATATTCTTGCGCCTCCTCAAACACGACCCCGTGGGGATATTGGTTCTGCACGATCGATGCGAAAGCGCGTGGGCTGGATCCTGTGTGCGAACCCTTTTTGGTCTTCTCGATGGAAGTCGTACGTGGATTAATTAACGCGAATAGGACTATCCTGCGTGGGACGTCGAAAATAATTAATGAAAACGAAGGGGTGAAGAGTGGAGGGAAGATTGGAGGTGGCGCGGCTGAAGAGGGAATTACTTGTTAAGTTTATTTCTGTGCGCAGCACTAGGACAGTTCAGCAAATCGAGGGTTTCACTTTTGTCTGGTGTAGTTTAGATATAATGAATATTTTAAGATCACGAGTGAAAGAGTGAGTTAGGTGTTTAAAAGCTGTCGTGTGAAAAAGGGGGTTATATTTTTATTAACATCTAGTTTTTTACACTTCTATGTTTCATATTCCTCTCTGTGGAATCGTGTTCTTTTGTTTTCAAAGAATTTTTTACCCAAACGTCGGAGTATTTTATTTCTGTACACATTTTATTCTTCGCTCTGTGAACGGATTTTCAAATTATTTTGCGCCGCTGTTATTGACACGTTCGTGCACCGCGCGCTGCGAGTGAATCCAATGGAAATCTTTCTCTGAACTAATACCGATGGTCGTTTTTCTTCAAATTCCAACTGACGTCCATATTATTTGAAGTTTGTAATTTTCTTTTATTTCATTCTTCTACTTACTTGTCCCCCTGTTTTGCGACGCGTCGAAGTGGCGAAGTTTCTGAGATTTGCTGGCACGCTGGGTGATCAGTCCGATAAATCATGCCGCGATTTCTTTTTCACCTAGTTCTGCATCGCGTTGGTTACGCGGTTCTGCTATCGACAGGCTCGTTATATCGAAAGCGAGAAGCAAATTACGCGGAAAATTTGCGGCCAACGTTCGCCCGAACGTGCCTGCGCTATATCTAATATATTCATGATGGAATGAAATTCGATAGATCTGGCGATTATTTTCATGCGAATTCAACGAATCTTTACTAAATCTGCAGATACAGTTTCCAGTGATGCATTTATCGAGTCATTCGTTAAAAATATAAAATTGACACGTTTATGAATTGTACGATTAAAAAATAACTGCCACGAATAAATTATTAGTTAACCAGGTAAAAATCAGTAGTTATTGGATAAAATTAATAATGGGATTGCTAACCTGATTTAATTTAGGGATAATATTGTTCTGGTTGATGGGTCAAAGATTGAGAATAGATTTGTTATCATTTTAAGTCACTCGACGTTAGAAATGTAACAAAATCTATCCACTCCTCCAGCGTGTAACTATATCTTACGTACACTTTACACATTCCTCTCCCTTTCTGTTCTCATTTTTAAATAACAAGAGAGTCTGTCTCTTATCAAGATAACACATTCACACTGAATCCCATTTCTGTGCAGCCCATCACATTCAGAGTTTGCTCGAAGTATCTTTTCACAGCAAACACTTCTCTACTTGGTATTTATTATTTGACATGTAAAAAGCACCATTCATCGGTGATACAAACATCTCACGTAAAAAGACCCTTATTGCTCTTCGTGCATCCAGTAATCATTCGTCAACGATACACAAGTTCTATCTCGTGATCTCATCTAATTATTCCAAACAGGGTCTTCGCACCTTTTGAGTGGTGCAATTGTATATTCTCTCGGCGGAAATGATCTATGTGCCATCACCTTTCGCAAAAACAGTGCAGAGTGTTCCTCGGTCGACTGGCTTTCGACGTCTCTGCGTATCGAGGACGAAAAACCGTGACTTTCGTAACGGTACTGTCACTGGTAACACAGCTTGGCTAAGGTCTAGTCTAGACAGTAGGCAGGTCGATATCTGGCACCTCCACCATTGAGGAGGCCGCAAGACATGGTCGTGAAATGGCTACCAACACCATGAAGAGCAACCTGGGACGGTGAAGGCAGACGAGGCAGGGACGATAGCAAGGTGTATTCGGGACGATCGCGACGGTCCACGAATGTGGCCAGTACACACGAAAGGGGTAGTACAGGTCCTGGCTCGGTATTGGGATCGATGAAGTGGGCTTAAAGGGAGGGAAAATGTGTGTTAGATCGAAAGGACGTGATATAGCACGAGTGAATTGTTAAGCCCAACGAATAAAATGTTAATCGCCTTTCTTGTTTAGAGTTAATTATTTTACTCATGTTAGCGAGAGAAAAGACACATTGGACGCTGAAATGATTAAAATATAATATAATGGTACTAATTTTATTTGAAGATGACAGTTATAAAAATTTTGCAGTAAATTTGTTATCAGGGAAAATTCTGTAGACACTCAGTATTTTCAGATTTCTGTAATTTTCATGGGTCTAGTGTCTCAGCCAAAAGCGTGTATTTTTTATATTTTTGTGTATTTAAAGTAACACATCCAGGCTGTTATTTACAAAAAAGGTGAACTTAAAAACAGCACGGGCTGTCCACCCACGCGTACAGTATTTTTCACATATTTTACACTTGCCATTGAGAAGTCGATATACGATTCAACAGGTTCTTCAATTATTTCGAGCAGCGTAGAATTCAATTAGACTTTCAAACCCGGATTAAACAAGCTGCAAACAAACATTTCACACTCCCTTTAACTTACTCAATCCCGTCACTAATCGAAATTCCTAATTGCCATTAGAATTCAACTATTTTTAAGCAGCTCCCGCGTCGATGTTTGCACATGCACACACGGAGGATCCAGTTTTAGCGGCGGCGGAGGAGCAGATGCATTGAAAGCACTGTTAGGAAACCTTGATAATTTATGCACATCGATCTAGTTGCAATGCACCGGTGCACTCGGTCGGGTTGCGCCTTCGCTACGGTTTCTTTCGTGCCGGCTTGATGTCATAATCCAGAAACAGCGTGTTTCATAATCACGGGCATCATCTCCCGTCGCTCGCAAACGTTATTAGCTTAACGAACTGAGAAACGTTCCGGCTAACGCAATTAGTTGTTGTACCTTTCTACCCTTGAAAACGTCCGGTAACAAACGATTCGTAAAGATTAGTTTCGATAGAGGATCCCTGTGCCTCTGCCGCGCCGCCTGAAATTCCGACTCGAAGTGCTAGGGCGAGTGGCGCGAAACTGGGATCCAATTAATCGTGTAGCACCTTAATTTCGAGTGGACGTCAACTCGTAGAAATCCGAGGCTGGCTTGATCGCCAATTACCACTTGGACGTTCTGTTTAACGAAGCCTAAGACAATTAACGGTCGGGGCTAATGAGGGCTGATTGCCAGTGACGCGACGCGATCCCCAGCCACGCGCGAGAAAATCTGTTTCCTAATTTATAGTAATTTAAAGTGTGCGATACAACAGCTATGTAGAATCTATATATTCGTAAATGAATTATTACTCCTTAGTATTAAACTCCTCTGCTCTGCTAATCAGGATTATGGTATTTGATTTGTAGTAGAATTATGAACGAGAGGAAAATAGATGTTCTGGTTTTCAGAGGACAATAGTAGAAATTGGCCAACTTTGGACCTGGCTGGCAACGAAAGTTTTTTTATGTTAACGAACTTCATGCCAAAGAACAAGTCTCAGTTTCAATTTGTTCCTATGTAATTAATTCAAACAGAAATGCTTCATTTTAGACAGGAACGACTGCCTTGTACCCTTAAGACCTGTAGAAACATATCCTGTAAAAAAATCTTCGTTGCCAGCCAGGTGCAAAGATGACCAATTTCTACCATTCTCCTTTTTTTTATTCGAATTGTTATGTTCTTCTATTAATTCAGACAATGCACGTAATTGCACAGTAGGTATTTTGTAATGATCTTTTTTTGCTTGAATATCTAATAATTTGATTTAGTATCTAAAAGCTAATTATTCAGCCGCTGTGTTCTTCAATTATTTCGAATAATGGAGCTTCTACTGCGGCGAGATACGGCAGTAGAATCTCGATTACCAGGAAATAGAGTGATGGGACACTGGAGAGTAGAACGATATACGGATATCAAATTTTCAAAAGCTTCGGGTACAATGTCCCCATAGCTATGCCCGTACCCGTACATATCACGTGCTCACTTGCCTGCAAGGGTCCACGTACATACGGTGCTCGACAAGTATGGTGTTCTTTGAGCCCAACATAAATTGCAGACAATTTTCTCCCTACCTTGTAGCCATTTCTTCTCTCACGCCTTGAAACGGAAGAAATCGAAAGCCTGAGGAAAAGGTGGAGAGTGTAACAATACCGCATACAGAATGAGAAGGAAATATCGTTGGTATTGAATGCTTAAATTGTGTTTTATTATTTATATATATATATAAATAATAATATACTTTATATATATATATATATATATATATATATATATATTATATATATATTTTAAACATATATATATATATTTTAATATACTTTATATATATATATATATATTATTAAGTTTTATTCCATAAAAGACAATTTCGTTTAGATTGCACTAAAATTATTATACTATCACTGCGCAGTTACAGAACTAGCAAAAGGTTAGAAAAATAATTTTATTCTGCCAAGAGTCGCGTTATAACTCATCAAATGTGTCACGTGCACCAAATTTTTAATTTTCCAGCGTTTAACTGTCGATCTGTCCCTTTCTCCACCTTCGATGCGTTTATTTATTTATTTTTTGTTTTACTTACAATATGGGAGATTGTGGAAAGAAGGAGAAAGGAAAAAGGCGGGATTTGGTAGAAAATAATATGCGACGCAAGGAAATTATATAATTCCTGGATATCTTTACGAGAACGATGCTACGCTGCTGCGAAAGTAATGATGTCAAGTAAACGAAGTGATCGATTCTCCAATTTATGGCGGCACTATTTGTGATCTGAATTTCTCCAGGAAATCCTCTGATCGTAGGCAATTCAATCGTCGCTCGGGCAAAAATACTTCCTTGTAATTAAAGTGCCGGAGCTCGTGGCTGTTGCTTTCTCGTATTAATCAACAAACCTTTTTTACACTCCTATGAAATGCTTGATTTCGCTCGAAATGAAAGAACGCAATAAAAGCGAAATAAATAATTTTGCACTGTTTCCGCAGAAATCTGTTGAAAGAAGGAAACGGAGGGAATAAATTTTGACCGAACGCGCTTGAAGAACAGCCATTGGTAATTCGAACGTGTTACGTACGGGGCGCGGTGAAATTTTATTGCTGAAAATCGCATTAATTCTATACACTGCTGCAATCTTCTGCTGCTTTATATGGCTGGCCACTTTGCGTTCTTAACCGCAAGTTGCAATAATCTCACTCGGAATTGCGCCCGATGCTGCTCCTTTTGTAACAGGGCACCGAAACGGTAAGAGAAAGAAGCGGCAAATCATGCGATGCGATACACGCAAATCGAGAGGCAGGAATGATGGATAGAAATTGCGCGCAGCGAAATTGAACAGCAGATGCAAAGAATCTTGCCATAAAATTTTACTCGTCACTGGGCAATCTCACAGTTTATTCTGTACGAACATTCTGAATAGAGACACGCTTGGTTCGCCTATAAAATCAGTTTTCGTAGTGCAGGATCGAAAGTTCCATCTATTAACTGCATACGAAAGAAAATTCTTCTTCGTGCAATCAAACGAAGTTTCTCTATCACATAAATTATTTACCCCGCTCGTGACTTGTTTTAAATACTTAGCAAATATAAATTCTGCTCCGATGTCTCACCGTGTAAGAAAACATTTCACACTTTTTGTTTGCTTCTTTTTTCGTAAAAAAATCGCCGGCACGATTTACTGAGCACTCTGTACAGTTCCATGGCTTCTCCACACCCGCGAAATTCGTCCTCGCCGCCCCTATGTATACGCAGATATCGTATAAATTACCGAGACTGTCAGCGTGGCGTGAAAAGAGTCCGGCAATTATGTACGCGATTCCTCTTAGCGCCCATTAACGAGCTAATCACTTATTCCTTTATTCGTGTTCGAGTTGCAAGCTGAATGGAAGATCGCGAGATCTTTCACGGTCCAGCTATATTGGATTTTTAATCGGATACCCTTAGAGATTCTCGTTATCGAGATCTTTGGCATCCTCGGAGTTTCCTTCGACTCTGATCGACTGTGTATTGGTGTGTTTTCGCGTTCCACACGAACACCGGTGATGGGGAAAGAATATTCATGAATATTGACGGCGAAAAATCGTGGAAACTGCGCGGACAGCGACGAGAGGCGGAAAACGTTTCATGAATATCGAGTGTGAGAAATATTTTATGAAAATTACGTGGACAGCGATGAGACGAAAATATGTTTTATGAATATGAAATGATTCTTGTTTACAGAAATGATATCAAGAGGGAGTTGAGGTGGAGGAAGGAAAAAGATTGTATATTTTATTGAATTGGTTACTAGCAGTACCTACTTGGAATCGAATATATTAATTTTCGGAACAATATGTCCGTATTTTTGTGAAACCAGATCCATCTCATCTTTTAGTTTGCTATTTGGATTCGTGAGTAAGACTTTATAAAGCCTTCAGTGACGAGTTTAATATTCCCACGTTGAATTATTTCCAAAGAGGAAATATTCAGATTAAAATTTCTCTCTCTCTCTCTCTCTCTCTCTCTCTTGCATTATTCATGAGAGAGATCCAATCAAGATTTTTATTACATATTGATTGTCGACGCTCTTTTACGTTAATGCCCCAATTAGCGTTTCACTATCGTATTCTAATTATGACATTTTTTTCTTTTTCAGGTAAGTGGAGCACACAGATTTGCAGACGTAATTATGCTGTAAGACTAATGTGAGTACAGATTTGCTAAATTTGGAATTATTTAGTCAGGAAAATAAATGTTTATTACCTCTTATTTATTTTTATAAATTGTTTCAGTAAAACTTATTTTTGCAAATTAAATATTTTCTTAAGTAGTTCCATCCATAATTCTGCAATTCCAATTCCAAAAGAGATTTCTAGAAACAGATTGATAAGAGCCTTTTGTGCTTTTAATAATCTCCCAAATGTTCGACCGGGGTCCGTGCTCTTTACACGAGATTCAAAGGGGATGAGTTTTTTTTTTATTCGGGTAGAGAAGCAGAGAGGGAGATTATAGAGAATGTTTTGCCGAAGCAAAGATGGATCTGCTAATGGAACTTTTGTTATCAGTAGTTTGTTCAAGAGTACCGGCTTTCTTAAGCAAAACCGGAGAACCCCGGGAGGAAATAAATTCCCTTTATGCTTCTCCTAGATGTAAAACGTGATTTCACGACTTCAGCGTTGCATTTCGATAAAGAAGGCCGCAAGTATTTTTTTCCCTCGACTTTTACCGGTGCTCTCTGTTAAGTACAATTGCGGGAGGCTGAAAATATAATATAAAATAATATTCGCAATAAAAAAAAATGCTTCATGATGTAATGATATAATACTACACAGTATAAGTATCCCATTTTGTTTATGAATTTAAATGAGAATTTTTAATACAGTAAATCTGTTTTCTATTAATATAGCTTTAATATATAAAGGAATGTATGTTTAAAAATTAAATAGATCAGCTGAGAGTCTGCTTAAGGATTAATTCTCAAACAGCTGAACAGTCTCAAGTTCTGCCAGTCAACCAGGGAGAAATTTTAATTTATAGAAGCTTGCTTCTATAATCAAGAATGTGCTTAATCATACCATAGAATATGCTTAAAAATTTCATGACACCGTTTCCTATAGTTTCGATACAAGCAAATGGACTTGAAACTCAACTCGACTTAAATTCCTATCAATATATCATAATTTATTTCTCAATTTTACCCTGAAAAAATATACCTACCTGTACGTTTCGTGACACTTTTCCTGAAACACCCTACTTATCAATTAGAGGTAAATTGAATTAACTATTACCGATCGAAATCGAATGTATCGTGACTTGTTACTTAATATTACCACGCAGAATGCACACAGCAATGTTGCATCAGGTTTCTGCAAGTAGAAATTGAATTATTTGCATGAAATTGGTAACCGCGTCTGTCGATCCACCGGAAGAGATATGAAAACAAATTTTATCTCGCGGTTCTGCAGCCGTGTTATTATTAAATTGGCACTCGATTGCTTTTATCGCGAATGCCGGAATCCATTAATCGCGTAATGCTTAAGAATGGTCGATTATCGATTCAACGGTTCCTATCGTGATTACAAGCGGTAGGATAATGTTCTCGAGCAACGATAGCCAAGCGGTTCGACTTCGCTCGTTTACTCGGCGCGGAAGACCAAGGAAGCGGAACAGGAAGCGACTATCGTTCGGATAAAAAGGCGAAGCACGCTAATTAAGCCTTCATTAATGAGGGAACCGCCGTTCGAGTGTATAGCGAGGGACGTTTTCTAAGGAGCAGACTGTCGAACGTACAGGAAAGGTTCATCGTCTGCTATTTTGTGTGACCTTTCAGTGGCACGGCACTTCAGAGTGTGTAACGTTGCAGAACGGTTGTACAGTTATCCGAATTAACATTCGAGAGCTATGCTATTAGGGAAATTATTGTTTCGCATATTTCTGTATTTAGGTTCACTCTTTACGGAGGAAAGGAGCTTGGCTTAATTTATTAAGTTAGTGATTCTGCAGGACAGAAACATAAATTTGATTTATTTTTACTTGTTATTATGAAGTCGCTCGTGTGGTATATTGTTCGTATTGAAGTTTCTTCATCTTTGCCTTTTTAAGATCTATGTCACATAAAATAAGTGATGAATTTAATTTTTCCAGTTTTTTACTCAAAATTAGGAGACTTAAAAAAAGTGTCTACGACTTTAGGAGAGAGAGTAGTAATAGATGCTTAAGGGTCCATTCTACTTTGACGATCGAACAAGCGGCCTATGTTCATGATTTTTTTTCCAGGAACTATTGTACGGATTTTAATGTTTTTTTTTTATTGAATATTTATTACTCCTTGCTGTATAGAATTGCATTTGCCATACTTCCAAAATATAATTACAAATGTGTGGATTTAAGTCACAAAGTTTGTGCCTCTGTGAGAAGACTGCGGAAGTGATCGGGGGAAAACTATAAAAGATATCGCTTTGAAATTTTAACACAATGTACAAGAGACATGTCTCCACAGATATTAAAAATAGTTTTTGGTCAAATCACAAAGAAAGACCGAAAGAATAGGTCAGGAAAAGGATTTTTTTCGTGACAAGGCTGCCATTTTATAACCACTGCCAATAAATTGGCGATTGTAATCCATTTAATCTGCACATCCCTGTAGAACATAATTATACCATTTCTCTCTTTTTAAGATCACTTTAAGAATGAGGCGGACTTCCGCAAAGTGCCTGTGTTCTCACAGAGACACAAACATTGTGATTTAAATTCACACATTTATAATTACACTTTGGGAATATGAAAAATACAATTCTGTACAGCAAGGAATAATAAACATTCAACAAAAAAGAAACATTAAAATCTGTACATTAGTTCTCGAAAAAAAATCATGAAAAATAGCCATCTTTTTCAGCTGGCAAGGTAGAATGGGCCCTCAACTAACATAAATAGGTCCTAAAATTAATTTTGTCTGTGTAAATGAAAAATAGTGCCCCAAATATTCAGCCACTTTATAAACCACAATATTTTTGCACGCACATCCACAAAATAGTAGCAATTCGAACACTTTGTCTTTCATCTAATGGCTTTTAAACATTCAGACGCATTAAAAGCAATATTCTTCGAACACACCAACGCGCTACGCCCTTATTCCTCCCTTAATCGTAATTTTCCCCCTTCGTTCCGTCTAATGGGTGTTGTTCGAATTTTACGATCTAATTAAAGCAACGGTTCCACGTCTAAGAAATGGCAATGCCGCGTGGCAGGCACTTAGCGTCGAAAAAGTAAGAAAATACTTTAAATCGAAATAAAATTTGATCACCGATCCAAAAGTTGCGCGAACAACAGCTGTCCAATTTATAAACTATTTACGAAGTTCTGCGAGGATTCCAGCGATGGGAATGCTCGAATTCCAAGATCGTTACCGCAGAATAACTAGCTTTATCGATTACACCGGTATCGTTTACGAACAGGTTATGGTATCGTTCCCGTAGCGCAGAATTTATCAGCGCTAATAGTTTCCTGAAGGATCGGGAGCAGAGATATCCCGAACTTTATGGACTCATCAGAACTGTTCCCTTCGCCTTCTCACTCGCCGCGAAGTTAATTAATTTCTCCTTTCTCACGCGCGCCTTATCTTTCGACGACTCATTGGGAATCGTTCGAATCCGTTGCAGCTTTCTCAGGGAAAGGACAGAGGGAAAAAAAGAGTTGCTCAACGCGAATTTTACGGCGCCGGAGAGCGTGCACGGCGCCTTGATTGCCCCGACACGAACAAACTGCAATCAACAGCCGTGATTGCGATTATGTTTGCCCTGTGCAATATTCTAACGCCGTGGCTCGCTGGTATTGTCACGCACGCATATTCAGTGCACATATTTGTTGCTTATTTTGTCTGCTCTCTCTGCTATTTTCTGCGCTTGCTCTCCCTGTTCCCAGAGGTCCGACGAGATTTTCTAAAATCCCTTTCTCTATTGGAGCAGGGACTAGCAAACGAGTACGCACAGTGCAAGATTGGTTCGTTAGGAAAGGGGTTGTAAAATGTCGTTCTTATGTTATCGAATTATCAGTTGTTTGCTTGGAACAGTTTCCAGTGGTTCCTTCTTTTTATCAGGACTTTTCTCTGAGTCTTTTACTCACCGTAGTTAAATACAATGCAAAATACTCTTTCATTCATTTTTGTAATATAGATCACGTTATTTTGCAATACAAAACCTCTTGAGATAAAATATAAACGATCTGCACTGATCACTGAAAAATATATCAGTGACAAATGAAAGTAATAGGACAGCAAGTTAATTATCCTCATTGGCCACGTGATTAGGGTAATGTACTTGCAATTGTTTAAGAATTTTAACTTTTGCCTGGTCGGCGTAATTGCGAGGGACTGACAAAGGGAGTTTCCTCGGGCTGTTAACTAACTACAGACGCTCGGTGTTTAGGCGAAATGCTGGTAATTTACAGGGAGCTCGAGAGCGCGGCCGAATCAGCCCTTCCGCGTTTATAAGTCACGATGCATGATTGCAATTTCATTCGCAGGGCGCGGGGCGTTCGTAATGTCTTTTAATGAAATGTGGCTCGGAAGAATTTCATTTCGTTCGTTTCTCGGCCTTGCGGGGAACCGTCGCGAACTTGAGCCTGAAATAATTGAGGCGTTGGAAGGGCCAACTTGAAAAACGGGCTTTCGCGCAACTGCCTTGCAGGATCCTTGTGTATATTAAAATTTTCCACGGGAAACACGGGGGTGGAGCTTAATTTCGCGAGACGCGGAACTTTCGTCGGAATCACGTGGTACCGGGGGCAACTTTCATATCTTTACGAGTCACCGTTTATTCTGGCCGCGTCTGTTCATCTGTATCAAACGACTCGTCGCTTTAATCCTGCCCATTGAACGTCAATATTAAATTTTAATCCGCGGTATCCGTCTGTCTAACTGCGAATCTCTTTCTTCTCTGGTTTTGATTAGTTACATTTCCCTGGGGGTTGTTAGACTTTTCTACTGTCTCTTGCTTAGTGGAATAATAAGGGAATAAGGGGGAGGAAAAAAAGGCACTGCAAAAGCAGGAGTCTCATAAGTTTTTTAAATACACAATTTTAAGTGTAGGTATATCCTTAGAAAATTGTAGCTGGAGTAGGTAGCATGTTATAATGATATAATGAACTTTAATTACTTCCTTTTTAACGGGAAAATTTAGCTGTTTGAAGTCCGAGCAACGTGACGTAACGTTCAATTATTCCAATATTTTAACATTGAACTGATTAACTCCAGAGAGGGAGAGAGTAACATTGCTAATAATTCTGATTATAAGATAACCTTTGCTAATAATTCTGCAGTGGGTAACAGCATTCCAAAGATGCATATGCCTGTGTACCTACGCAGAGCAGTGAGCCACGAAATGCATGAGTACCTACACCTAATTTAAATATATCTAGCAGACCCGCGAACGCAGAATAATCCGTGACCTGCATGGGTCTGGTTGAAACGAGATGTGGCGTCGACTAGAACTCGACATACGACCGCAAATAGTTAGTAATTCACGAGTGCGAATAATTTCGAGTAGTGCCGAGGCGTGCCTCCGTAGATTAACATAACACCTGCACAAAAAAAAAAAATTGGGGGAAAAGGGTTTGTGGAAAAGCGAGGAAAAAAGGGGATTTCGTTGTTACCAGAGGACGGGACGGGCCACGTTCCGCCCTCGCGCGGGAATGAGTAAATTTTCCACTGCAAATAAAAGTTCCAACGAAGGGGTCCGCGATTAAACCGGCGGCGAAGGAAAAAAATGAGATACGCGAAAGCCTTCCGCGACGCTGTTTGCCTTTCCCGTTTTAGTTGTTCCTCGCGAGCGTGGAAACGGAAAAAAAGGGGAAAGGAAAAAGGGAGAAGAATACGTTTCGACCGAGTTGTTCCCTCGATACACAACCGGTTGGTCTTGGCCCGGCGTCACCACCGCAAGGAGCAATTAAAAAAGTGATTAAGCGGAGGATGCTGCAGTGTCCGTGGACAAAAGCTCCTTCCAAGGCCGTTCTAACGTTGCCTGCTTTCAATTCTCTCGCAGAAAGTTTGCGTACCCTCCGCGATTTATTCTGCGAGCGCGGGGGCCGGAAGAAGCCGCGCGATGATATTCTTGCGTTCACAACTAGCGTTTTGAGATGGTAGCAGTGTGTACGGTTGTTGGAAGGGGTTGGATCCGGGGAAGGTGGTTTTATAAAACTGAATGGGTACTTGGTAATTGGGGTGGCACTTGGGGTAGGTCCATTTGTGGAGGGAAGTCGAGATAATTCTTAGTGATGCTTGTGTAACATTTATTAGAGGTTACTTAATAAACGTAAAATTTAAATTGTTCTGCGTCGAGGGAACTGTGGCGTTTTAGTTTACTTTCCCAGTAAAGTGTTTTAGTAAAATATTTTTCATTTTATAAAATGACCTGTTAGTTGATACTTAACATGGTTCACGTATGAGCAGGGAGCACAGTTAATATCGCATTACTTACGTTTATTCAATGCCCCTCAATGGAACCTCAGTGTGGCCCTCAAAATAATTGAAACAAGTAAATTGCTTTATACTATTCAACATCGTAATACTTACAGCTTTTTGCAAACACCATATCACTTCGTGAGCATATTTAGCTAAATTAAACCTTCATAAAATTAACGAAATTTAATTTCCCTTAACTCGGTACAAGTCTACTAATTCGCTTAAGTGGTTATATACTCCTAGAACCGTGAAAAGAGGGGATTATACGTAATTTAGTTAAGCAAAAATTGTAATATGCATTGGAATGCTTATAATTTAAAAAATATTTTAAAAAAAGTGGAAGATAACTCGTCTTATTCATCGTGTAGCTGCTGTTGAACAAGCCAGGGTCGTCGCGTAAGGAGTTCGCGTTGCCAAAACAATCTCCTCTGGGTATCACAAAAAAATCTCCCTTAAAGTACAGAAAAAATAAGAAAAAATTCGTATGATAAGTAATCGTGTCAAGTTTCATTCAAATCGTTTCAGTAGACTTTGCAATATCAATGACACCGATTTGAAACTTAATTCTGAGAAAACAGCGTTTAATTTAATTGACCATAGAATTGACCTTCCTTTGACGTTGTAGCTTCAGCGAATTCTTTACCGAAGAATCGATTTTTTCGGTCATTCTAGATGTATGTAACCCTTTAAGAACCGATTACATGATGTATTAACCGAATCCTTTAAAGTACCACAACCTCTTGCCCATATTCCCCAGAATCCTTTCTAAACAAGCGAAATTACGTAAAGAAGATTTCAAAGTTGGAGCCTAAATAGGATTTCGAAGGTTAGTGCGGTCGCTAGGCGGCAGGGCGCGCGCGCGTCGCCAGGCTCGCGCGTGAGCGGCAGCGCGGGAGTGGGGCAGTATAGTTTCGGACGTCGTGGCGCGTGGTTCGGGGTTGAAAGTGTGCGGCGTTTGTTGTTACTCTCCGGTCGCCGTGTTTGTCGTTCGCTTGTGCCCGCTGTCATGTACTACCGATTACCCGACATGCACGCGTCCGTTAGACAGTTTTTACGTGGCGATCCCGTGACAAATCTCGCGATCGCCGCGGCGATTTGTTGAATCGACCACGAGCCGGTGTGTTTTGTTTGCCCCGTGGAGAAATGCGATCATCTGTGGATTAGCCCTGGAACAGCTGCAGCGAGCAGGTTATTCGGACGCACCTCGTGCATCCACGATCCGTGAACCAGGCTCATCGATCGTCGTTCGAGATTATATTTACTTCGTCGATGCTGGGAAACAGCGAGAGAGAGAGGGAGAGGGAGAGGGGGGAGTGTATACCGCGCGAGGGATGAACTCTCGTGATTTTACGATGATTAACCCTTACACGAGGCTGAGGAACGCGCTTCGACTTTGAACCAGGGTAATTATGCGCCTCTTTACAAGGGGTCGCTGCAACGCTGCGCAAATGCGTTCCGCGGTAATTGGGGACTCGAAATGCGCAATCTTCGAAACGAGGCCGTACTGTTTACTAAATGTTCGCGATAAAATTGACGATGGACTCGTGCGAGGGTTGATTCTAGAAATCATGAAGTCGTCATCGGTGAGTTTATTGCAATTCATATGATATTGCTCTTTAAGAGGCAGCTTGTTTTATATCTAGTAAGTGGTTTTTATTAATTAATGCTCGTTGATCGGTGATCAACTTACTGGGTTAATTGTGATATTAATGAACTTTTAACTGGGTGCTACTTGTTGGTACTGTACCAAATCGAAATGGATTGTTTTTTAATTCTTGTTTCTTATGAATTATATAAATGGTTACGGTTGGAATGGAATTTCAGTGGTTGGTAGAAACAATTCGGTAATTAATAATTGAGGATATATTAGTTTGAATGTAAATGTATATTAATATTAATCAGTATTACTTATTAGTCGTTCGTATATTAAATGTTTATTTGGAAACGTGACCTTTATGGATAATATTTAATTTATTCATTTATTTAAACGGGACTAGCTCTTGGTATAGAAATTGTACGGTTATAATTATTGTATGAGGCATTATCTATGTACAAAATTACGTCGAGGTAACAGCTCTCACTTAATCGATGTGAGGAATTTTATACTGTAACATTAATATATATTTATGGTTAAATGAATATATTTTTAATTATTCGTTTCCAAATTGTTTCTGCCGACCACTTGAATTTTATTATCTTATTTAAAGTATTTATATTTGGACCTTAACAATGGATCTTAAGAACTTTGGATCCTGAACACGTTAAATTCATCGTATTGATCGCTGGGGACGAATTCATTGAGATAAATAATATCGATGTCTGATTGAATTTTGATGAGACATCACTATGACGATTGGTGATAAATGTGTCAGTCGTTTTTTATGTAAAGTATAATGTTTATTTTACAAAATGACTGGCATTTACTGTCTCGTTCTATTGTATTATGTTAAAAGTTGGAGTCAGAAGTACAGGTTATTTATTTCTTTAAATTCGTTTTGAGCTGCATTATAAGATGAATTTTTGGGGTAACGTGATTTCGTTTAAAAAAATTGGAGCTTTCCTTTGAAAAATTAATGAATGTCTATTATTATTTCGTATATACGTATTCTCTTGTACGAAGGAACCCTTCAAAGCGGCTGTTCCTTAATGAAAATATCTCATTCTATGAGGAGTTGAGAAAAATAGATACATACATATACTTGAAGTAAAATTCTCTCGTTAAACACTTGAAAGACCATTATGGCTAATAGGAATGCTTATTACCCAAACATTCTTCCAAGTAATTATTAATCACCAGTATTAGATTCGTAAATATTCAATAGACAAAATTACCCTTTTAATATTTAATAGCATCGTCCGAAACATTCGCATTTATTATCTAAAGACCCATCGAACTTCTGGTACTAACAAAAAATACATAATTCGTTCTCTAAAAATGCCAAAAAAATATGGAGCATTTTTTCGCGAACAACAACTGTGTAGAATACAAAATATCCTTAACAAACTGCGTTAACCCTCATCAGTTCCTCATTTCACGAACTGAATCCTGAATCTGTCCCTCGGTGTAAAATTGACACAGTGGTAAAAGATCGATGAAATTACAAGGTAAACAGTTATTTTTCGATACTTTTTTATTAAAATTCATAAGTTAACATTTACAACTTAGATGTTTCAAAAAAATAAAACGATGTGCAAGACATACTGCTTGACACACGAATCACAAATAACAGAACAGTAGAACTTATTACGGAAAAACTGTGTGAAATTAACACGAGGGACGGATGAGGGTTAATTACAAAATATCTCACTTTCAATCCTACCAGATATTCATACACCAGGAGAAAAAAATTTCCATCTCCTTAGCCACTCTTCTACTTTCTTCTTATCAATAATTATCATTATCATTCACCAAAATTAATTATAAGTATCCCAAACCGTTGGTGTGTTTATGGGAACATGCACCACCCATTCGACGCTTAAAAATTAAAACCACAGAGACTTAGAAAAATGTAACTCTATTCCGACAATAATCAATGCAAAAGTCTCCGATTACGTTGAACCTTCTCACCGTACACAGCCCCCCCAGGAATTTGTCGTAAAAGGACTTCAAAAGTGTCTCTCTAAACTTTCTCTTTCAGTTGTGCCCTAAACGGTCGACTTGCAAACGCTTTATCTCACAAAGACAGCCGCGGCTTCTTTGTTTACAGCCCCGTACTTGCGCCCGCCGAGTTTTTTTCACGCTTAGTCAACATTTTCACTTTCGAGAAAGTACGTGGCTCATGTATGCTGCTTTTTATGAATGATTTAACGGCTAAATGAATGACGGGAAGCAGCGTGACGCGAGTGCATGAAAGGCGTTTACGACGAGCCGTCTAGTATCATTCGATTTCGTTTGGCCAGATATTTCCTAGAATTAGTTCCCTCAAAGCGCCGCAACGAATTCATTTGCATCTATCCTAGCACGCATGCGCGTAAACGATGAAATAATCTAAATTGCCGGGGTTACGCCTCGTCGATAAGTAATTAATCGGCTGGCGTGAAATTCGACGTGAGTCTGAATATATTTGGTAACGAATTTGCGAATTAAAAGTACGTAAATTTGGCAATTTTTGCTAGACGGAAAATAAATGTGGAGCAGTTGCGAGATTTTCGATACGATTTTTATATTCCATGCGAGCTCCGTTTTAATATCGAAGCGATATTAACTGGAGAGTGGCTAGAAAGTTTTTAATCATGATCCAAATTTGTTCTCGAATTAAAAGGAAGAGCAGGATTCATTTCCCGGCAGTATGCAGCGAGCAATAATACGCCCTTCAAAGGCAGATCAATTTAAACGAATACGCTTTACTTGCTCATTTCAGAAACTTCAACCGAGTTTTCGCAGTTACGGCAGAATTTTCGTAATAAAAGTGTTCTTTGAGTCGAAGCAGAGGGCTTTAAGTTACGCCCCAGTTGTATCTATTGCCGATAAAGCCGAATGTATCGTTAGTGCGTGCGTTGCACAGGACTGATGCATTCGAAATTATTTTAATAAAATTACCCTATATACGTATATAAAATGTGTTCCCCTAACTTTGTTACGGAGTTTGTCGAGAATTTATTACTGTTACCACTTTCGCGACCGTTGATACGGCTAATAATCGTTAGCGTGGTGCTATGTCTGCCACCAATTTGAAACTAGTGGTCTTTTTAACTCTGATATCAGGCGGCATGTTCTTAGATCGCAAGCTCAGTGGTTAAAGATGTGGGAACGGTCACCTGGGTTATCTATTCTCTTCTTACGACCAGCAAAGTGGTATCAGCATAATTGTCTGGTTAAGTTTCATGGCGCGAACAGGCTTTTCGTACTACTTAGAAAGGAATACTTTATCGGCGGTTTAAAGAGCGTATAAAGGTGAACGTCGAGAATGTTAAATGAAACTGTTAAAAAACTTGCACACGTTTCTAAAGTTCCTCCCAGCGTGGACAACTTTTACTTGAAACGATTTTTAAAATAAGGCTCCTGTGAGAAGTTACGGAGCGATACACCTCCAGGCATATTGCTTTGCAATGTGCGTCTGACCATAACAACTCTCCGTTCCCTTGCTCTTCCATAAGTCGCGCTTCTCTCGCGCTCCAATCGTACATATCAATTGGGTCTAGTTATGCAGAAAGCTGCCGAACCTCAGAGATCTAAAACTGATTGCGAGTAAATTTAGTTCGAGGATTTTAATTGTTAGAGAAAAATAGCTTTATTTCTATTGGGTGTGTTTTGTTTGTTGTTATTGTTTTACAGTGTTTTTTAATGGGGTATTTAAGAGTGAGTAGTATAATTAATATTATTTTAAATTTTCTGCAGCTTTTGGTTTTTAAGCCTAAAATGGAACTATGGCTTGGTAGTTTTAATAATCGTATAATGTAAGAGTTGTTCTATGAGTTAGTAATTAAAGATCATTAAATTATGGGATCCATGCTGTGTTTCACTAATTTTTTGTCATTTCGAGGGTTGGTAGCTTCCTACATAACTAGGCCCAATTGTAGCGTCCTGCATTTGATGCTACATGTATTATTTAATTTATAAAACGTACAAATTTATCAGCAATTCCATTTAGAGTTTCCAAATTGTTCGGTTGATGCAAAAAATATTATTGTACTTGAAATTCAGTGTTTCAGAGGGATTAGACTTGAAAATTGTAACTTCATCGTTTTCTTTATTCACTTGATCGTTACCTAAATTTTAATAACGAGAAAATACTTTAATCCATCCCCTGGAGAAGTTGTACCTCGTGTACCTTGGATTTATAGAATTAAAAAAGCTAACTGTTCCATTGAAGCTAATTACTTTGAAATTTGAGACACTTTAGAATAGATTCTATTCAAAATTGACTCGTTTATTCAGCCTTAAAATTTATAATGAAATTAGAATTGAATTCCAAGACCAGCTCTTTCGATTAAGTATCTACTCAACAAAATTTTAATATTTATTTCGCGTGAAATTATCAAATAAAGCATAACTCTCTCGACTAACCTTTAGTAGACGACTAATTAATTAGCGAAAGTTTCAACATTCATCCTAACTTTTCGTAGCTTTAGTAGTATTAAATTGCGGTCTAATTGAACATGGTCTAAATTAAGTCAGAAAATTCACTTCGCCCGTGATATACTACGTAGCAATTGAAATTCTCCTCGCAGAAACTGTATCACTACGGAAAATCATACTCTTCCGAAAATCAGAGTTGCATTCGTTTAAATTTATCAGTTCCACACTTCCTATTACGCTCTATTAAAAAAAAAAAGAAGATGAATGCTAAGCAGAAATTTCTGCCTGCAGGGCTCGTAATCTGCGGAAATAAAACTTCGATCGACTGTTCCCTATCATACGCGCGAAATGGCGTCTCTAATTAAAATCTAGTCCCGGCGAAAGCGCTTTTCCCGTAGATTTCATCTCGATTCGAAGTACGTAGCTCGGGCATCGTAGCACTTTCTGCACGCGTTTCGCCTATCATCCTGCTGGTTACGAGCGTTATTCGAACGCGTGTAACGCGAAAACGGAAGTTACGAAACAACCGTGCTCCCCCTTGTTTGCGATTTTTATCATCGCCATGCAATTCTGTGCACGGTCATCGCAATGTTCGTAACGCGTCTCGGAGAGGAGAGCTCACCTTCTCGTTCGAATCGACGTATCAGAGTCTTCTGCCTGGGAACTCTCGTCGTTTCGAGTTATCTTTGTTCTGCGCGTACAAGAGCTCGATGGGAATAATCGTTCTCAGAAAATTGAACTGTCCCTCGTCCTCTGGAAGCGAGTCACTTAACTCTGCTGCTCTTCATAGGTCTTTTCGACACGAAGTTGGTATTTTTTATTTAGGGGTGTAAAATTAATGGAGAAACAGTGGCGGCACTTAATTGTCAATATTTCTCTCAGTACTTTCCATTTTTGTGTTTTTGCAATAAATAAACAATATTGTAGTTGAGCTTGAATTCAAGTCTCACCTTCCTTCTTTCGTTGGTGCTTTAGATCGTTTTGCAATTTTGGAGATGCAGTCAATGGTGATTGTAAATATGCACTATTAAATTTTCTTGGTTATGAATAATGCAAGCAATCGATATGGTTGCTTAAATTCGTATAAGGTAGATGCAGACAGGATAGCTGATTTCTTTTCTAGGTTAAAATTTAAGTACAAAGCACTTTAGGCATGACTCTAAAGCAGTGATTCCCAACCGGTGGGTCGTGAAGTATTTTCTGATGGGTCGCCACTGTTTTTTGCTTTTTAATATTATTAAAATAGAATTATATTCTGCAATACTTATTTTTAACGTTGTTTTCTTTGCAATATTAAATTTACCTTACCTTATCTTATATGAGGGAGGGGTCGCAGGTTATTTGAAAATTATAAAGGGGCATCGCGACTCAAAGAAGGTTGGGAAACACTGATCTAAAGTGTGGACCGCATTTATTGAATATTCTGACTAGCTCGCAAGGAATCCACTTTTCTAGATCTTGAATTTCGCTCAGCATTTAGGACAAGTCCTTTCACAAACATTTCTCAAGTACATATTGTCCATAATGTTCTTCATTTTTGAGTCCTCTATATTATTAAAAGGCAACGTTACACGCAGAGTATCTTGCACATTCATCATAGCAGAACCGCAATATTTCTTTATATTTCTCTGAGATGAAAAATGGTGAAATCAGGAACATGCAAGTTGATCTTCAGTCTGACGTAAAAAGAAAACCGTTGAAGAAAATGGAACTTTTATTCGTGCATGTAAACGCTCCAAGACTATAATATAAGCTGATATCTCCTCTGTTCCAATCTGGTAGAAGTAATGGTATCGCGGATAGGAAGACTTTTGAAAATACTTGGAAAACTGTCTTTACATCGAGGAAATATACCTACTTGTAAAGGCTAGGGGTAAACAAATTCTAGTGGTTTCAAAGAACACAGATTCTATTCCTTTAATCGTACAATAATAATTCAAGTTGAAAAATACATTCACCTACTTGCATAAAATATTCTTCGAGTAATAGCCATGGTCAAGGTCTTCAAACAGTGTAGTAAATAATTTTGCTTATCACACTATATTTCCCAACCCCCTCCCCATTTACACTATTCACGGATCTCCGCTGAAAATATTTATTTTTAATTGAACTCCCAAAGACTTTAATCTATTTAATTTCTATACTCCAAGTGTCTCATTAACTCCCACCTTACTACCCCTCGCGCCATTTCTCCCTTTATCTCCTTCGAAATGAAAGGGGCCAGTCGATTCATAAAAACTCCCCTCGAAAACCAGCCAGATCGCTCATCCTTTCGCTGGAAAGGCTTCTGTCAGCGGACGATTCGTTTTCTAAGCTACGCGATTGGCGAGCGCTGGTTGCTGTGCACGTTGCCTCCTCGGCTACGCGTTTTGTTACACGTCGTTGCTCCGCTTCCTCGTTTCTCTCGCTTTTTCGCTTCACAAACGAACGAGTGCGCGCGTAGCCTCTCTCGCCGGAGGCGCAGAGGAACGTTTGTCGGACAGCCATGCGAGACAATACGGCGTGTCAGGCTGCAATAATTAATTGCGGTTCTGGCAGGTACACGCCGCTAGGGAAGAATGATTACGCTCATTGTTGCAATTATTTCTGCCGAAGGTAAACAATGGCCACGAACGCTCCAAGGTTCGCGCGAAATTCGACTTCGAGACTCGTGCTCTGTTCTCGATCAATTTTTTCCGGACCACTACCTTCTGTGTCGCAGGAGTTCGCGAGTGGTTCAGCGAGGTCGTGATTGTCTTTTCACTGTCAACATCTTGTGACTTGAATCCCCGGGTGAGAGTGATTGGGAAAAAATTATTTGGCGTTGTACAGAATCTGTTAGCTGGGTTGTTTTGTTGTCTAAAAATGCTCCTGGTATGCTCGAAGTGATTGAAAGGGAACACGAAATTAAGTTCAAAGTTTTGCCCTCTCCAAATTCTGATGTGTGTTGTCAGAACGAGACTAATTTCAATAAATAATCGTAGAAATATTGAAAAATAAGTAAAGAGATATATTAAATAAAATATACACTCCAGTTGAACTACAGTTTCGTGCTGGAAAAAGGAAAACTTTGAACCCCGTTTCCACGGAAATTTCTCAGTAATCCTTTCTGTGTCTTTGATACTTTATCATATACTCTAACTATTGTATATGCGAATTTTTAAGCAAATCGGTGGTTCAAAGTCGGTGAATTTCCTTTGTAAGATTTTCACTCGATTTGATCACCAGAATCGTCATTAAATACCCGCTAGATTCTACTTTCAGCTAATTTAATTAATAGAGTCTAATTTCTATACAATTTCTGAAGATTCCGGAACATCGATGATGGTAGGAATAAAATTGCCGAACGAGGGGCAAGCGACAAAAGATTCCTCGACAAGCGTGCTCGCGGGCAAAGTCGATTCGATCAGTCTCTCAAACTCGATCAATTCCGCTCGTTTCGAGGGCGCACCAGCATCCACCAATTGCGCGGCGAGTCCGAGTCGCGACGATCCTAATGCCCGTAATTGCGAATCACTCGAAATTGGAGGTAACTGGAGAAATATTTACGCGGCGTTTCGCATGCGCTCGACAAATTAGTCCGCTCCGAATCGTAGCGCGCGCTTATGTAACGAAGTAACGCGTGTCTCTATGGCGCAATTAGCCTGCTCTGCGTGCACTGTCAAGGCTGAAGCCTTCAGAAATTCGTCTGTTTCGTGACCGCGTGAATTATGAACATGGGATGGATCGATCGGCGAGGTTTCTTCGAGGAAACACTGTTTTTGTTGGGTAGAGAATGAAAACGGCGAAGGATAAAATTTACGACATTTTTTAATTAGTATTAGCAGTCGTACACTATTGTTATTATTATTTATTCGCGGGACAGAGTCCAGTATATGCACAAGAGTTATAATAGTGTACAGGTGGAGATCACGAGAGGCAGAAGAAAAATAAAAAAGAAATACAAGGAAACAGTCCCATATTTACAGAAAATAAAAAACAGAAAAGGTAGGGTAGTGGTCATCCCTACTAATGTATAAAGATGAAACGTTATCTGTTTCTTTGTCCGTCTTTCACGCCTAAATGGCTGAACGAATTTCATTGAAATTTCGAATATACGTTACATACGTCCTGGATTAGATTATCGGCCATTTTTGTAACACTTTTTTATTTTGAAAACATCATAAATAATTCTCGGATGAAATCGGGTAATGGGTCAGCTAGTTTCGGAATAAATTCATTACGAAAGCTCGAAGAGCAGAAATTACTGCACTTAAAAGGCTCGATAGAGGTATTAAAAAAATTTGTTAAAAAATATTCTTCTGATATTCTCCTTCGCCACTAGAATCATAATTTTATTTTATATTGAAGGTCTGGGTTCAATCATTTGATTCTTACGTAGGTTCACTTTTATAGAAGTGATCTTTATTTCAAGACAGAAGAGCAGAAATCTCCCAAATTCTGGAAGAAGTAAAAAAGCTGCTACACCGCAAAATAAATTTACAAATCTAGAAGACCGTGGGTAAACAATGACGACGATTAGCCCCTTGCAAAATTAGTAGTCTTTAGTACAGAAGGTACATAATTACAGTCACACCCCCATCATTTAACGCCACAGAATCATTTGTAAAATGCAAGACACGTCTCCGATTAATCCCCCATTCGTTTTGAAAATCACATCCAGAATTTTCCCTTCAGCGTCCTCGGTTCCTCCCACTCGAGACGACCTTCGGAACTCCCTGCAGCATTCGTGGCTCGACGCATGAGCCAGGCAACCTAGCCGTGTTTAGATTTCGGTCGCATTTTCTCCTCCGTTTTTCCGGTTCTCCTCGGAGGAACGTGGACCCCGGACACGTGTCTCGGATCTGTCGCAAGTCTTCTGCCTCGCACGAGAGCCCGGCAATTAAGAGTTCGCTCGCGTCCAGCACCTTATCCCCCTTGTTTCCTGTCGAAGGGCGAGCACATGTGACCGGGTTCCAGGAAGCATTCCGAGTTGTCCAAGCTATCCTTTCTTTCCTGTCAGCTCGTGGCAGCCAAGTTACATAAGGCAGAGACGGATGCACCCTGCTTTCTCTTTTTTCCCTCGCCACTTAATTTAGAATGTTTACTCGCCAGTAGTACGGAAACAGATTAGATCGGTCTTCGCCTTGCTTCTGACGTCGTAGAAAGTGTTTTCACGAATTCTTCACTGGTCGATGGGTGAGTTTTACCCTTGAGGCGCGGACGTCGGATGGACGCGACAATCGGGACCGCTTGTGAAAAATTAACTCGGTCAGCCAGATGGACCAGTTTAGCTCGTTATGGAATGAAGGTTTTAGGTCGCAGATCCCCTTCGACGTTAGGCTTTTAATATTTTGTAGTGCCAGGAATAAATAGATTTTGTCAGTACAGCGTGGCCGTGGGTACATGCAAAGAAATTCATTGCCGAGATGTCGTAACAGCTGGGTAGATTAAAGGAGCATGTTTGTGTTTAATGTTAATTATTGTAGATTGTTTGGGGTGTAAGTATATGATTGTGTGAAAAAGAATATTTTTAGGGTTTGTTGGTTTTTAAAACCCGGGTTTAAGAACCGTTTTTAACTAGGTAAGTTTGTAAAATTCGGTTATAAATTTAAAAAACCGGTTTTAGATACTCGAATTAATATGTAAAAATTAATTAATTATTCAATTAAAAACGTTAACATTTTTACTTGAAATCGCCTCGGGAACAAGCATATTGTTGTAAAGTTTACAGTGAAACTAATCTTCAAGAATTCATATTTGCTGAAGAAAAATACCAAATGAAATAATGATTTTAGTTATTTTCGTTTTTAGACATTTGGTTTTGTGCAAATAGAGTATATTTTATTTGGTTATATTTTTTTGTAATTCCATATTAAAAACTAAAAGTGATAAATGTTGAAATTAGTATAAATATTTTGTTACTGTTTTAATTATATACCTATGTATGTTTTTGTAAAAATTCGAAAACCAGTTTTTCAAAAGCTGGTTTTAGTATAAACCCTAAATATCTTATATTTTGAATCAAAAGCTATTCAAATTTATTAAAATTCTGATACGAATTATCGAGAACATTGTATTTCCTGGTTTTCGAATCGATTAATTTTGTATGTTTAGATTTTCATGTTCTCTCTAATGTTGAAAAGCTATTTGAATTTTGATCGTAGGAGTGCCTAGGATCCTCAACATTGCATTGTTTCGTAGTTGCTTATACGTGCAACACCTTGTTTTTGACTCGAGTTTTCATTTCGAACGCGCTCGCAAAGACATTTGCAAACACGCAGAGTCCGCGAGGCTGAGTGTGTGATTCATTCTTTGCGTATAAGCGAAAGTGCAACGTTCTTTTGTGATGCAAGGTAAATGTTTCGTAAACTTTGTGCTATCTCGAGTCCAAATATAGAATTTATTGAGTGCATCAGCGAAGCAGCATCGTAATAATAGATAATAGCAAAAAATGAAAAAAAATCCCGTACAACTTCGCATCCTCTTTCTCCGAGTAGTTTTTTCATATAAATTACCAGTCACCTGAAATATATCAAACAAATCCGAGGCTTCAAATATTGATTTAAACTCTGGTCTCAAAGCTTCTAATAATCTCAAACTTCGTAATTTTCGTATTTTCTCCAAAGATTGTGAAAGCACAGGGAGTGTAGATTTCCATCGAAGGACTTCTATACCCGGTTTCTTGTCAGCTCGAACGTCCAACCTTTGTTTTCATCGGGGGATTTTGGGCTGAGCGGGCAGTGATGAATTTCAGATTCGCTTTGTGCCAACGTTGGGTAGGGGTCGTTCTTAAATTACGTAAGGCTTTGGGGGGTGGGTCGCGAATTTATTACGTTTTCTTACAAGGAGGGGAGAGGGACTCAGATAGCGTGTTACGTAATATTTTTCTAACCTAATTTTCAATATGAGTAACTTAAAAACGACGTTTCATCGCACACGCGAAACTGAGTTAAATGATTTATATAAACTTTTAAAAGAATCTTAATAACCGGAAAAAATGCAATATAAAATATATATGCGTTACGAAAGGCGGAGGGGTGGAATATAAAATCTTACGAATTCTTATAATAGAGGAGGGAGGGGGGTAAGAAATCGCCAAAACTACCCTTGCATAATTTAAGAACGGCCCCGTAACTAATCGTTGCGCAACTTTTGTCCTCGCGTCCAACTGGCTGAATTCTATTCTATGTCTTAGATTGGGGATCGCTAATGCATTAATTTAATTTTCCATCATTTAGCAATTGGTGATTAATTAGTCTATCTCTTCCTTTTGTTTAAGTTGACTCTGGCGTGCGCAACCTTTAGAAAATTCTGAAGGCAAAGGGTGAAAAATATACCTTTATGCGGGGTGGTTCTAAAATAGGTGGCTAAAGATCACGGTACAACTTGCTTAGACGTGTGCCTGTGTAAAGTTTGATTCTGAAATAAGTGATCACAATATAGGTCAGCATATGAGGTACTAAGCTCGAGTGTGTCTATCTACTAGCTTATTCGGAAATAGATGGCCACAATTTGTGTTGGCGTATAAATTATTCGGCACGCGCATATGTATGTATACACGCGCAGTGATTCGGTGATCATAATTAGAATAGCGTGTATCTTCTTCTATATACTTGAATACATTGCGTATATTTTTACTATACACTTGAGTGAAAAAAACAATTGCCAATTTATTTCCCAGGCACGCGAGCTATCTTTTAATAATTTTTTCACTATTTCTTCTGACTTGCAATAAACCATCCTCCACATAATTTTCGTTAACCGCGCAACGATCGTGAAATTCAAATGAATGCCTCGCGATATAAATTCTGTAAAAATACGCGAGGGGTTTAAATGATTTGGGAGTATAATTGCAATCGAACAACCGCTCGAAATTGTTCCTGGATGGATCGCGACGCAAGTACCTGCTTAATCAGTTCCATTAATTCCACGTTAATTAATTATTGACATCGGAACCACATAAGTGGAGCCCTGTCGAAGCCCTCTGTTGACCGATTCTGCTAGTTAAACGTTCAATTACTGGTCCCCAGCTGTAGGCTGGTTGGGAAATGGCTAGTCAATTTTCAAACGCGTATCTTTTCTACTTATCTTCGGGAGAACGAATCGAATGGATATGCCTGCAGGAACGTTTCCCTTCCAAGTTATAAATTCCGTGTAATAACGAAACACTGAAACACTTGAATCGTAACAGGATCAAATAGTGAAACAATTAATCAAATACCCAGAAAAATGATCTTCAGCATTCAATCAACGTGACTAGGAAATCCCGCTCTTCTTTGAAGACACATAGCCTAAATTATTCTAAAAATATCCCACTTTCTAACCAAACATCCACCTTTATACTCCGAAAAGGAGATTACCATTAAATCAATGCACTCCTAAATAGAAACACTCAGCCAGATTCCAAAAATTCGAATGTCCCCTAACTAAGAAACTCGCTAAGTTCAATAAGTCACTCAAGATTCTAAGCTTAGGTTGCGGTATAAATATAAAATCAGCGGTATTGAAGCTTCGCGAAGACATCCAGCGGTAATTATATTCTGAGCCGCGAGCACGTCTTCTGTCGATAGCAATTCTCTCAATTAATGTCCGATGATAATGGGTAAATTTTCTAACCAACGTTGGGAGGGTACGAAACGGTCGTATTATCGATTTTCGCGTCTATTTTTCCCGCCATTGCCTGATGGGTCAGTGCCCTGTCAAGGGAGAGGATCTGCGTCGGAGCATGAAGACGGATGATACACCATGAATTCGCTGATGCTCTGCGTAAATATTTGCAACTGGGCCGTGTTCGCTTTTCACGATCGCGGCAGCGTTAAAAATCGCAGTTACGCCGCCTACGTAAATACTAGGGCTTATCGAAACGATTTTCGACGAGGACCGTGAAGGGCAGCTGCCCTTTAACAACTCCATGCTCGCCGAACCCTTCTAAATCGGCGTAGCCGAGGTTCGTAACAAATTCAGCAAGTGGCCTTCCATGCATCCTCTTTCATTTTCGATTTTCAGCTAGAAGCAACTGTGGGTACTTTATTTCTGCCAGAACGACGATTTTTAATCGAAACGAGTACCATTTGCTCCGATACACTTTCGCAACCTTGCTTCTTCGAACGGGATAATCGATATTTCGATAACTGCTCGCGCTGTGCAAGCTTAAGTTTAGTAAAAGTGTAACAGAAAGTGGGTGAAAAAGAATGTCAGTAGAATAATATATTCTGTACTCGTGAAATTTCTGTGAGACTAAATAGTGAATATTTATTTTATTGGCACCTTATTTTGCGAGGAAAGTTAGGAAAATTGGCATTGGTTTATGGAAAATATTCAAGGTTTCATCAACTTCAATTCTTCAATCTTGAAGTCAGTACTTTGCGGTAGGGAAATAAATTTTCTCGATCTCCTTTCACTTCGACAAATTGAAATGCCCTACCTAGAAAAATGGTAATTCCCATCACTCTGAAAAATTGTTACACGTTTTAATGTGCACGTGTTCAAATTAAAAAAAAAAAACGTTTTCCCTCGAGGCTACAGATTTCGAAATATCTCACGAAGGTATTCGCGAACTCTGAAATTGCAGAATTTTACTCGCGATTTACCTAGAATACTTCGTTCACCTGGCACTTTACCCGTTGTAATAAAAACGCTGTCTATTTTTTATTCATTAAAAGTTTCGACCCCCCTTGCATGCCCGTTCAGGTATGCGGCTGCCCTGCTAAGCAATTACGAAGGTGTGTTAATTAATCCTAGGCTTTGCACTTCTAAATATAGGAAGGTTGTATAGAAAAATATCAAAGAAATATTTTATAAAATTCACTCGCCAACGTATTTAAAACTGATTACATAAATACGCGTGTAAATTCACAATCGTATTCATTCTGAACGCGACAGCAGAGAAATTATAAAAGTAACAGCGATCCGAAGGTACCTTAACTTGCCACGAGTTTCACAATACTCCAGTGCAGTAATAGTTATCTTGTTTATCAATTGTTAATGCCACTGTGATTCGTAGAACAATGTACGCTGTTAATTAATTTACCCTTACGTAGTGCTATTTAATTTCCCCTTTATTCGGATTACACGTTGTGCAAACTTTGTATACCATTCGTGGATTGTTACGTGCTACAATTATCAAAAGCTGAGGGCTGGTTAGGTAACGTTGGTATCGCTGAACGAAACAAAGCGACGAGTGTTTATCCAGCAGGAAATTAATTTCCAGAGCACGTTTATCCTTTGTAACACTTTTCGCTGCGGAACAGCATCTCTTAACAAGTACTTTACATTCACACAGGACTTTCAGGAATGTGAAAATTGTAGGAAGTTTTATATGGAAACCCATTTTCAAAATGCTGCTTGGGTGCGTTTGGATATAAAGCAAATTTCTATGATTAAGTGAATCGTGGATTATTTAGTGGCACAGTAGCTATAAATGGTTTTATAGCAACGTTCAACCCCTTGATTTAAAACATTTTTCTATTCCAGTCACGAGTAAAATTCTGCATTTTACTATTGTACAAAATCATGCTGCAGTTACTAATAACTCTGCATTCTTCTATTCAATACTGCGTTAAAGAATGAGAAAAGGAAGATAAAGCGTTGAAAAATTCTCTCATAATAGAGTCTTACAACCCTTTCCAATCATCTGTAACCTCGCAGTAGCTTGAAGTTATTCTAAACAAATACCAGACAGTTCCATCATTCAATCACAAGCTTATAATCTGTCGTTTCCCCGGCTTTCCAAGCAACCTAGCCCTCAAAAATTCCAGTTTCTCCATTCCTCCAGAAAATTCACCATAGCAAGCCAACAGCTGCACCATATGGTCTCCTGTACCATCTACCATTTTCTCTGACTTCACCCAAGAATGTCCCTCCACGCGATGAAAATTTCATTCACCACAAATATGTACCACCGATGACCCGTCCACCACGAATTACATTAAATCCAAATCACGTCGCTGAACGCGTCACATACACCTCGCAATTATTAAACAAATTCATCATCCATGTCCTCCCACGATGGGCCACCGTAAGCCTGCGGGTTCTTCCAATATTCCGTCCGCAATTTATGGCCTCCAGATTGCTCCAAATAGCAGCTGGGTCTTGGAAACCACGCTCGTAGTGCCTACCACCATCCAGAGCACACACACGCGCCCGCGCGCGGTGGCTGATGGGTGCTAGCACGAATGACACACCCTCCAGTTTGACCGGTTGGGTTTCGGTTCATCCGTTGATTAACTGGCTGCACGCGCCCAGACCTTACGACACACAGACCTGCCAGCACACAGACCCGCCAGTTCCTCGTGCACCGTGTGTAATCCATGTGTGTCGTTATTAAGAGGCGATTTAATTGCGAATCGATCCGTAGTCTCGAGTCGGAGGGCAATCGGGGGCTGGCTATGTTTCGCTGCCGTTTTTCGCCATGGGCTTGAATGGAAGCACAGGAAAGTATAGACCGTGTATAGGACACTGTTACCTTTGAAGGGAGTCGGCGAATGATTCGGGTAATTTTCGAGGGAGCTGCGAGGCGTTCCCATTGATACTTCTTTGGGACACTCTGGACAAATTGCTTCCTTTCTGCTCCTTCTGAAGCCTTTGATTACGTGGAGTGGAAGGGTTAGATTTTTATTCGTAGTTCTCTTTGAAGGAAGCTGATAATGTTTGCTTTATTGTTATACTGGAGTCAGGGACTTTGTTGACAACTATGAAAATATGATCTTATTACTATCTCAATTTGCTGCTTTTTATAAAAAAATTAAATCCAGCAGAATACGAGGGATAGCTCAATGATGGTGAAATTTCTAATTTTCTTGTTCATTATATGGAGGAGCAGGGAACACTAGAAATTTTTTCAAATGCATTCAGTTCTTCATTAAGAAAAATAGAAACTTGAAAAACGTATCACTGTGCCCCATCTCACGTGTAATTAAGTAAAGCAATTAGTAGATCGTACCCTGATAGCAGGGAACAGACACTGTCTGATGTCTGAGCCTCTGTGAACAATTAATTTAACAAATTGTCAAATATAAATGTAAATCTATTTGTGAATTATCTGTTGAATTTTCAGAATTTCTATAATCTTTGATTCACTTGGGCCACACCTGAACATAAGAATATATTGTCCAAAACTTTTATATAGTGTTTGTACATTTAAAGGAACAAATCCAGGTGGCAAGACTTATAAAAAATATTTAATTTCTTTTAACTTTTAAGCTCCACCCTAGTGAGGATACATGTGGATGTTTGAAGATGTTTGCTGTGGTATTCACAGACAGGAGTAATGGATTAAAAGTAAGAATGGAGAGATTTTTCCCTTTTTACAATATCGAATTAAATTTCTATGGCTATTCACTTTCCAGTATATTTGACCCAAACTGTTAATTGGTTTGATCGTATCGTTCTATTACGACGTCTAAATGTACTTCGCCGATGGTTTATTAGGAAGTAGTTTGATTTGGCAGTAATTTACAGTGCAACCGACGATTCGAATCGCATCAGCTTCGTAATGTGTATCGCTGGAACTGTTCGTCGATGATAATGGTTTGCTTGATGCATACGAGCCGGGCTTGCCTGCATAGGAATGGGTTTGCACTGGAATGTAAACAGCACTGAGCACATGCAGCGTTATTCGCGCGATGTTTTGGCCGTTAATACATTTGGTCGCAATAATGCATACTAAATTATTATTACATTAATATAATCATGCTTTACGTTGAATATTCCAATGTAAACGGAGCTCGGTATGAGAAGTTAATAAGACAGCGGGAATAATTAATTTGGTTATTAAATGCGCCTGTTTGCGTTACACATCGTCATTTCGCTTTGAGTGCTCGTTAAAAGTTCGCGTTCGTTAATTACAGAAAACTGAAATTTATGGAAAATTAGTAAAACTTAAAACGAAGTTGAGAAAATAAAATCTCATATACTTGCCACTCGTTAATAGATTTAAAATGTTTAGATACAAATAACTCTAAATCCCAAGGCATGTGTTCTTTCCTCACAGAATAAACAGATAATTATTCAAACTATCTATTCAGAAGAGTTTGCACCAAACTTCTTCTAGACCAAATGAATCTTCTAAAAACACATTAGATATCAAACGCCCACTTGTTTTACATCAAACCGATATTCAAAACTGCCCTTAAAAATCAGCCCTTAAAATACCAATCGTCCGCTATAAATTGATCACTACAACCACCCGAAAGGAAAGTTTCACCAAACTCAGGACCTGTTCAATTTTGCCCTGAAAAGATTCACTTTCCTACAATTCAATCTCGTTTGTTATTACCGAGAACGCATTGATGAGAGGGCGTATTCATCTTCGATTCGCAGCGCGTACACGAGCTCGCTTATGCAATGCATGTGCGATACAAGGTACGTAGGCTATCTGGCGATAGGTCGTTTCGTTGTAGGAGGTGGTTTAATTTCAAATGGATTCGCGGGACCACCGCCTCGAGGCTGAAAACTGATGGAA
Source organism: Andrena cerasifolii (assembly GCF_050908995.1). NCBI lineage: Eukaryota > Metazoa > Arthropoda > Insecta > Hymenoptera > Andrenidae > Andrena > Andrena cerasifolii. The sequence goes on along the minus strand of NC_135124.1, from coordinate 6,869,963 downwards.
AATCCCAGATCCAGACGAGATAGAGCTGGAATTCGAATAAGGGACCGACGGATCCCCTCCTCGACTTCTAAAGGGTAGAGGAATGCCAGCTGCATTAGTCATCTTTCGTTCTTTTCGCTCGTGATTGATGCCCCTCGCATCATGTCTTGTCGGAGTCTGCAATAGAATTCGTCCGACAAGAAACCTATCGATCTTGGAACGCGTTCTCCAATCATATTGCCTGTGAAATCGGCGAACAAAGCCGCTGGTATTTTATAGGATATTTGTTCTAGCTTCTGGTTTCTGCGGTTACACCTTCGGTGATTTTCATTCGTGTTTTGCAGTCGTTGGTAGGGAGTACTTTGTGTAATATAAAAATGGCGGAGTATGTGTTTCTGTTACTGACGAAGCTTGGAAATATTTTGTAGGACTCAGGTTTTGAATAAGAAATATGGGGAAGTCTGTATCTGTTTCTGTATTCCAATATTGTCGGCTTTTTCTGACCTACTGCATCTTCAAAGCACTTGCTGGGATGTGTGCAGCTTGCGCGTGCTTCTCAGGCAAATATTTAACTTCAACCTGGAATCTAGGAATCTCAAATGCAAGATGTATTCCGCGTGATTTATGAGTGTACACGTGAAGATCTACGTTGCTTTTATTTAACCTACGAAAATATAGAAAAACATTTTAAGGGTTTAATACTGAATGAAGCTTGAGAAGGAGCAGATAGAAGTCTTCATTTATTTCCTTCTATTACTGTCTTCAGTCAACACTTTGATGTAAATACACACAATGTCCTCGCAAACAGTTATTAAGGTCTAAACGCTTTTCCCTCCAAAAGCAGCGTTCCTCCATCGCACTGGCTGAAACTAGAGCACTTTTTCAAGGAAGCATATCATTCGCCATTCACGCATACCTCCTTTGTACGTCTCCTCTTATCGGCTAGAAAGGAATAGAAATAAAAAGGATGGTTTATGTTCAATATTCCCACCGAGTTTCTTTTACAAAATCTCCACCGACCCAGGCGAGTAATTGCTTTTCTTTTACACCTCGCACTGTTGAAAGTGGAGTGTGTCGACCGATCGAAAGGGGTGAGAGCGAGGTTTCTTTGGAGCTGGGCTGGCGCGATTCCAATTGAAAAACGTTGCCTAGTCTGCCAGTAAGATAACAGAGTTGCAACTGGCGCGGAAAGTGTGATCGATTCGCATTAAAACGATCGCCATTGGCTGGGAACGGCCTGGTATATCTGCGCCGCTCTGTGGCGGAACTTCCAGCGAGATGAAATTGAATTCCAACTGCGATCCGATTCGTCACGATTTGTTAGTTACTTTCGCCCGTGCTTTGCAGGGACTGCCGATGAATCAGGTTGTGTCACGATTCGCCCTGTTGCTGCCGCGATTAAACGTTAATGCATTCCCTCGTGATTACGTTCCGCGCGCAACTTTGCACGCACGGTGTCTGTCACATAAAACTAGAACCGCGCATCGCTGAATATGATAGAACATCGTACTTTTCCTCGAGCCTGCCTTCAGAATTTAAGGTTCCTTTCAACGCGAAACTAACGTGACCTATGGAAGATCTGCTATCAGAGGTCCAATTAATCTCGCGTGACCGGAACTAATTTAGTTTTTTAAACCTCGCTGGTGAATGCTGGGTTGGGTCCATTTTGACCCACTGCGCATATTAAATTGCTTATGTTACTTCTCATTGGCATTAGATACTATTTTAAGAAAACAAGGGCTATGGAACACCGTGTACAGCATAACTTTTAAACGAATGAATATTTTCGCTTGAAATTTTAACTGGAGGTGTAGAAATCCTTGCTGTATAGCATGTAATTTCCGCGTCAACATTGAATATTTATTAAACATTTTATAACCAGTTAAAAACGATTCTTTCCCGTAAATGTGTGGGGGGAAATTGATTCGTGGGTAACTTTTACAATTTTTATTCAAAATTGCCAGTAAAGTTCCACACTGTAGTTTTTAGTGTAGAAATTACTCACTCCAAAGTATTCTGCTTTTAGACGATCGGTTCACCTGGAATTTTGTACACTGACTATAGCTGGCGCGCTACGTAGGATCATCTTTAGCGCTAGATAACTTTTTAAGACAATTTTTTTAAAATTATTTGCAAAAAAACTGTGCAAAGTACCGCTATGGTGATTATTTGGTGTCTAAGCAATCCAACCCAAAAGGAACCGTCGATTTTAGTCGTCCTGTACGCCCCTAACTCTTACGAGATGCTGATTTCGATCGAGTCGACAGAGGATAATTTTTTAATGTGATCAACGAGCGCCCCCAGGGCTTCAGGCTTGTTTCATGGGTGATTATTTCCAGGAACATGTCCTCAGGACAGGAACTGACGATCCCGGAGTACCTGAGCCAGCTCGCGAGTTCTGAGACCTTGCAGAGGCTCGACTGGCAGCGTTCTATGAACGCGACAGCCCCACCCAGGCTTAAGGGGCGGGGGAGTGAGGAATTGGGGTTAGACCAGGGAATTCCGTTTGCCTCGAAGGGGTGTGTGAGAGTTGAGAACTCTCCCTTGTCTTCCAAGTTAGGCAAAGTCAAGTGAACGTGCGTGGCAAGCATCAGCTGCGATATTATTGTTCCAACAATTGGATTTAGACACGAAATATCGTTAGCTTATTTTATTGAAATATTGATGACATAAACTTTTCTCAAGCTTCATATATTTTGTAGTTCTTAAATACCCTCACTTTTTTATAGCAATATTGTGTATTCAGTAGGTGAGAGATCGAATTTTGAAGTAGAAAGGGCAAATAGTATCGGAGAAACAATTTCAATTTTCAGGAAATCGAATTTCAGTCGAGTCAGACCTTTGATTCTTTATTCAACGTGCTCGCAAACTTCGCACGTGTTATTATCGCAGCGGGAAAGGATTTTGCAAATGTTTCGCGAACGTGATCATTATTGGCAACGAGGATGCGTCTTTGGTACTTCACTTTTTCGCAGGATTTCGATGTCCATTAGGGGTAAATCCTTATTCAATTTGTTGATGCTCGCCAGGTCTGCGGAGTACATTCCATTTCCATTCGAGAAAGTTTCGGTCCCAGCGGAGGCAGTGACAGATGGAAATCGTTGTTGAGACGAAATTGAAATCGAGTGGCAATACCATTAGAAACGAGTGGCGATACTTTGAGACTACGCATTGAATTGTCTCTTTCCGCTTCCCGAGCGAAGCTTTTCTGATATTCCATTCTCGTGAAAAAGTTCCGCTCGTTCCCTGGACGACTTTTCTGCCTTTGTCGAGCAACTTTTCCCGGAGTTTCTTTGCCTCTTTCCATCATCGTGTCAGTGATTGGCAAAAATGGCATTTCAATACCTTTTTTCTCTCTCTCTCTAAATTCCACTTCGCAGTGGAATTTCAGGTTTGCGAAGCTCGAAGCGTTTTATTTAAAATTTATTTTCCGCGATTCTGAATGGAAGACGTGCTCGAAGTTCGGTTTGCGGCGCTGGCATCTGTGTGATAGAAAAATTTCTCGTACTTCAAATAATTCGGTTAGAATTCTTTTTCAAGGTTCCTTCTCTTTTGAGAGCACACCGGGCGGAGTGCTAATTCTCATTTGTAAGAAGTTTGAAGTCCTCGTTGAAATGCAGGGAAATCACCTCGCGAAGCTGCAGATTCTTGTATGCAAATAGTACTTGGGGATTCTCGGCGTGAGGCAGAGAAATTTTTATTACCCGATTAAAAGTTTCGGTGGAACGATTTATTTGTGTTACAGCATGCACCGTAATTTATTTAATCGCATTAATATCCTTAGTTTCGTCGTGCAATTACAAAATGATTCGTGTGTATAAAGAAAATTACGAAAAGTACTTTAGGGAAACATTTATTGTAGAAATTGCTATTATTTACATAAAAGTTAAGATGCAGCTATTAATCCACCAGATCCAAAGTTTGATTTGGTCATAGAGGACCCTGAGGCGAGAAGAGTTAGTTGTCTTTTTCATTAAATAGTTAAATTAGGAATCATCTCACAATTTTATTATTTCAACGTTGTTTCTTCAAATGCCGCACTTTCTGTGTTTCTTGATATTAAAAAGAAATCCTTGCTTATTTTTCTGTATCAGGTGACGAATAAGAAATAAATTAATCTACAAATTATTTATAGCAAAATATGTGAACAACTTGGATGAAAGCTTTTCGGACACTGCGGGTAGTAAGTTGATTATTTCTTCAACCGAAGTTTCAATTCTCCTTTCAGTTGGAAATTCGTTTGCCAAGTCCACAGCATTTTCCATTAAATTCTTGCACAACCTCAAGACACTACAATTATCTGTCGCGGAGAAAGAAATTGTTTGCGCGGGAATAAAAATACAGAGACAAGTCACGAGAGATTTTAAAACAATTAATACCACGTTGCTCGTAAAGGGGAAAATTGAAAAGGGTAGGAGAAGAGGATAATAATGAGTAAAAGCAGATGGCGCCGCGGAGTTACAAGTTGCGAGGGTGGGAACGCGAGTTTTATAGCTTCTTAGAACACTGGCGAAGTTTCGAATGGAGATTTTCAGCGGTTTATAATCGAGAAAGGAAAAGGTAATTCCATTTTTCTTCTTAACGCGACTGAGCAGACGGCTTAACGGGAAAGATAAAGTCGGCGAATTTTCACCGCTGGGTCGACTCTTCCTCTCCTATCGATTTGCCTCTCCTCCTCAGCCTCCTCTTTTCTTTTTCGCCTGTTATATATTTTCCTCTGTCGCGTTCTGACGCGACCACCGACGATCTGCGAGATTACTCTGAAACGAGCTCGAGGGAACAAAAGCTTTTTCGTTGCTTACGAGCTTAGCTTTCAGTCAATTTTTCTCGGCCGTAACTCGAGGCGTCGTCCAGATCACACGGCGACATTCTTGAAAAGGTGATTTAAATTATGTCCGACGACGTAAAGTAATTGTATTAGGAATTGAAGGTAACTTTCTGAAAACTAGTAATATCTAATTTGTCTTTGTTTTTTTTTTTTGACAGAAAAATCTTTACCCTGTTTTAATAGTAAGAAAAGCTTCTAAATAGAAGAAAACGGTAGAATTTCTGTTGAGATTGTTGAACTTCAGTAACATTAAAAACAAGCGAAAATCTTTGAAAATTGGGGGAATAAATCTTTATGCAATATTAAAACCCCCCGCAAAATTTTAGAAAAATTAATTCGGTTGTTTTTAAATTATTTAACTTTCAATTTAACATGCATTGTTATAGGAAATTTGTTATTGAGAAGTATAGCTACCAAATTAAAAGTGAAACACTGTACAAAATTGTCACAAAAATTCCAGACGACTTGATTCGATCGTTTTCTTTTTAAATGAAAGAAAATGGCACGAAATCTAGGTTTTTCTTCGATCGTCAGCTGAGTGACTATGCGCGATAAAGCTACTAGGGAAGATTGTACCAGTTTGCATGAATTTTATTAATATCTCGACTAAAAATATCACGGCAATTTATCTTTTTATAGACACCGTATTTGCCATGGGGAGGTGTAGCATAGTGTTTTATCAGTAAGGTATTACATTGACTACGATAACGAGTATATTATTGTTGATAACTCTGATGTTTTTACGTAAGCCTGTATTACACGCTGGCTGTCAATAATGTTATTGCCCACGGTTCTTTTTAAATATTTACTCCGTGGAGAGTGACATTTAGGTCTTATCGCATATACTACATATTTCAAGCACATTCTGCATTTTCAATTGCATAGATGATATTCCTAATTGTATTCCTAAGTCACAAGTAGCGTAATAGTGTTATCGCCATTGGAGTAGCAAACTGTTGTAATACAGACACAGCAATGATATTGCATTTAACCGATGAAATCGCCAAAAAAATAAAGTCGCAGCAGGTATTTGTACAAATTACTTCGAGGCATGTATTACTGCAAAAGAGATATTTTATTACACAATGGTGGTTGAGAAACACTGAATTAAAGGCACAACGGTGCACTGCTATGGACTCTACACGGAATGCACTGTTCAGAATGCGAAGTATTCGCTATTTTAATTCGACTTTTTAACGAAGTACCCTTCCGTGTTCCATATTTCAAAGCACCGGCTGTAGCAGTAATATGTTAAATCAAATTCCTCGCTGTGAATCCTCTCGGATATTTTCTGATATGTGTACCATACTAATTGTTTTTATTCGAGAACGTCCATCATAACTCGACCTAACAAAAATTTAATAACACGACGACTACCAGTGCCTCCAATACAAATTCCAACAAAAAGATCTCGCGTAACATCAATTCTCCGTAATTCACTTAAAGCGTCTCCTGATGTAGAGCATCCAAAGAAGCCACTTAAAAAATTTGTTTGCTATAATACCATTAACAACAGCTCCTTCAACCTTCGCGAACTTACTCCCACGCATCTTAACACTTCCATGACCTTTGCCTTGCACCTTTTGGTGCAAACTTCCGCCCAGAGTTGGGCAAAATGTAATCTAATTATAAATTACAAAGTCCGATTAAACTGTAATTGTGTAATTGATTACACATCACTTTCAGTAATCGTTCATTTAGGTAGTTGACAAAACCAAATGGTCAACTACCTAAATTAACAATTACAGAAAATAATGTGTTATTAATTACACAATTACAGTTTAATAGTAATTTGTAATTAGATTACATTTTGCCCAACTCCGCTTCCGCCCACTGTGGATCCTTACCCCAAGGCTACCTTGGTTTTGAAAACCATCAAAACAGCACATTGTAAATAGAACAGAAATCTTCGAATGGGATAAATTCATCGGTGATAAAATTTATTGTAAATATTCATATTCATAATTTCATATTTAATATGAAATGAAGTTGAATTCTTAGGCGTATGGAAACTAATCGACCGAAATCGTGAAATCACGCTTAGGTGACAATTAATAACAGCCATCAGAGTGTTAAGAGAGCATAATTTATTTTTCACAAAGAAACGTTAATTAGTCCTCGCTGCATAGGAAAGTACACTTGGTGTATCTGATCCCTTCCACTAAGTTTAACATAACTCCTTCGACTCTGCCAAGGTGTAATTTGCATCCGAGTCGTTGTAATACGTAATCGTGTTCGATTCGCGCGGTTGCAGCGACTTGGAGGCAAATCGGACGACTGTCGTTTCGCAACTACCACACGGGCCCCATAGCTGGCCAGGTGCGTTGAACTTTGTTCCGTGTTGTGCACCGGCTCTGTGGGCCACGCTGTGGGAACCATCGCCACTTTTCTCAATGGGGACACGGCCCCAAGGCGAGCCAGGGTCGTTCTCTCACGATTCACGCGTGTGCAGACACGCGTCCACCCGCCGCGAAGCAAACACTCGCGGCGCGCGTCCACTTTCACTCGCCGCGCGGACACTTGGGGCCGATGTCGTCGCGCTTGTGGTTAACCTTTACCGTGGGCCACGTGTTTCTGGAAATTCTGCGCGATGTAGAACAGCGGGCGACGTGCAGAATGCGTTGCTCAATTAGCTGCTCGATCAGTTTGTGCCTCGCTGAGATGCAGCGCTGTAAAGGCAATGAAGGGTTGGAGTCGGTAGTACCCCCGAGTGCGTTGCAGACGCGTTAAGAGTTCAGGGAGGTATTCAGGGGACTTTTTGGATGGTGGTGTTGCCAGGTGCTGAGCTATGACGGAATGTGGCGAAATGGGGGTGGGAGGAAATCTGGAATATTTGTTGTGGCTTGCGATAATGGGAATAGAGCTTTCAACGTCAGATTTGTGGGTTTGTAGTTAGGGCTTCCTTAGTTTACTATATCTAAGCAAGACCCATTGCTTGGGATTATTGTTGCATTTGGGACGGCTGAGGGACAGGAAGATGGTTGTAATCTTTCCTCGTGTTTAAGGGGGAGGACTACCTGGAACAGTCAAAACAACATGCTTCTTTGGGAACTTTTTCTAGAAAAACCGATCAACTTTTAGTATTAAACATTAGTCTATTGGAAAGAGGACATTTTACGGATATTTTAGTATTTTTTGTGGTAAAAAGTATCGAAAGGTTTGTGAGTTATAGGCAGAGTTGGGCAAAATGTAATGTAATTGCAAATTACAAAGTACGATTAAACTGTAATTGTGTAATTGATTACACATTATTTTCAGCAATCGTTCATTTAGGTAGTTGACAAAACCAAATGGTCAACTACCTAAATTAACAATTACAGAAAATAATGTTATTAATTACACAATTACAGTTTAATCGTAATTTGTAATTAGATTACATTTTTCCCAACTCTGGTTATTGGCGATGCCCAAGACGTCAATTTTTGGCGCTTTGCAGGATCACCCAAAATTGAAAATTCGATTTTTTTTTAGATAATATATGAAATTATCTAGGCGCTATCGGGCCCGATTTTGGAAAAATTATTTGGGTCGGCTGTGCAAAGTTGGATCATCGATATTTGGCAAAAAAATCGCTTGTTTTTCGACAGTAAAAAAAACTGGGCTAAAAGAAAGGGAAAGCTTCCGATAGCGCATAGATTTTTAACCCTAAAATAAGCCTGCAAAACCTCGAGTAAATCGGTTCATTAATTGTTGAGTTATGTGCGTCACCGTCTTTGAAAACTTGATTTTGAGGAAAACGCGTTTAAAGTTTTGAGTCTGAACGCTACACCGAGGAACACTTACCAACTTACACACGTATAACTTTGTCATTTTTGGTCGGATTAACTTGACACTTTCAGGGAATATTTTCAGGATGTTGTACTTCAAGAAAATGAAAATCGAAAAATAGATTTTTCGAAAATTTCTAGGTAGGCCTCCCCCCTTAATCTTTCGACTCAAGTTGATGATGCGACGCGGGTAGACAACTGTACTTTATGAAGTAGTTGAGGATTTGAATGTGGTCAAATTTGAATGATGCGAGATGAATATAACAATCCACGGTAATAAACTACGGAACTTATATATTCTCATTAATCTCGAAAAAATACTATGACAGCAGTAAGATTCGTCTACCAAAATTTAAGAATATTGATTTTCGATATCTCGGTCCAGCAATTTAAGAAATAACACAGGAAGTGGGATTGTACATTATTACTGCTGCTGACGAACCAAGAGCATAGAACAGCTTGTTCACTTTGCCTTGCTGCGCGCGAAATATCGTTTGCATCTCTAGTAAAATGTCAAGGAAATAACTTCCTTCAAGCTTTATATATTTCTCGAATAAAATCACCTCATACGTACCATGTACTCGATCTTGTAATACCTGTAGCAGGTACCTAGTAATTGTTTTCACAACTCCCACAGAAGCTACAATATTTATCCAACATTACCTCAGAACAAGTAGCGACATCCATCACACAGAAGAACGTTTATTCGTCAATCAACCGCCACTGCTATCGTCGCCGATCCAATCATTCTATCGCCAATCTCCCGCTACTTGTGCAGAATTCCATTGCTTCTTTTTCCCGCGATTCTCATTTCCTCGAATTGCCCATCGAGTCCCTTGCCTGGCGATCGCCTTCTAACCTCACGAGCCCAGGCATCGAAGAATAAATCATCGAGGGGCTAGCAAACGCGATAGAGCAAGAAACGCATTAGGCAGTAGAGGGATCTAATATTAGAACAGCAGACCGCCAGATCCTCACGGAGGGTCTCGACACGGAACATTATCTCATCCCTTTCGTATCTTGGCGCTGCCCTATTCGCAGCCCTTCGTCTTCCATCGGTCCAACAGCCTACCGTGACCTGAACTTTCGAAACGTGACCACAGAACCCACTGGTGAACCGATTGGAATGAACGAATCACGTGATTTTGATGTTCCGCATACGAGAAAGAAGCACAGCCTCGTTGCATTTCCGTGCTCGTCCCTCGCGAAAGGTTCATGGAAATTAAATACGTAGCTATCTTTCCTCCGATGCACGTGCATACGTGTAGGTATGTGGACTGTAATCGATTCTCGAGGGCCTCTTCGACGTGCTCGTGCGCCTCTGCTCTCCCCGTGTTCTCTATTTCGAAGTCCTTCATCAACTATTGCGGTACACTTTATTCCTTTATTTCACAGGAGGGATAAAGTTTCGTGGATTCTTTTTCAGTGGAATTGTAGTTGGAGCAGAAAGATGTGAACTTGGAAAGAAGCTAGAGGTCCTAAGTTAATGTTTCTGGTGAAATTTGTTGAGCTGAATTTGGTTAATATAGTGTTTAAGTATAAAAGAGATTTCATGCTGCAACTTTTCTTAAAATTTCCAATGTTCTGGTTGGTGCCATTAGTTAAAAGCCTCCCCATGTTATCCATTTATAAAGTCAGATTGGTACTCGCCTGTAAAAATTGTTTACCGTGTTTCTTTACACATTCGCGTTCCCTACGCAGTGTAAACAGTAAACGAAAGGTTCCATCGTTTACCCTTCCAAATTTGCGGCTCGATTTGCGTTCTCAGTCACGTTTCCCAAGCGCAGTGGAGCGTGCACGCGTACCTATCTTTGACGCGGCTGAATCCAGTTTTTCATCTTCGTGGCGCATAGATTCGTGTGCACGAAATGCTGACCTACTTGCGGGTTTGATGGAACGAAACGCGTCACGGCGACCCAGAAAATTTTGCCGTGCATCTAATTTTATCATTTGGTCTACGCTACAGTCTACACCCTTCGTCGCGAATTTTGTCGCTCGAACCAGTAGGCTACTCTGAATATTCAGTCGGTCGGTTGCTCGTTGGAGGTGCGCGAAGATGGTAATTCAATGAGACACACTGTAATGAGATGCGCTGCTGCTTTAAGATAATGCTGCCCCGCGAGGGAGCAGTATTCCCCGTTTCGTTTTTACACCCTCGAATGGGAGCGGTGTCCACTTCGCGAAGAAACTAGGCCAAACGTGATGCGTTCAATAGAGATGCATTGCGTGTCCTGGCGTTTCACTCTTGCGTGTTCACGCTATCGAGTTGAAGAACGCTCTCGTTCCTGAGGCGCACAGTCGAAGTTAAGCTTAATGACGATAATATCTGTCTAATTTCAACGAATTTCATTATTTCCCTCGACACTCTAGCACAGTGAATTTTCGAATTTCTAAACTCTCGTACGCTTTCATGAAGATTCCTCGGCTCGGTTGGTATAATCGAATGCTAAGAGTCGTGCGCGCGGATCAATTTCCCTTGGCGCACACTTGGAGCGTTCACAACTGCAGACCTCCTCTTCCAATTAACATTCGCGAAACATCGACTGACCCAGCATTCGCGCGTTCGTTCGATCTACTCACTACTCAAACAAACGTAATCCCCCAGCAAACCTCACTCGGCTCCTCTGGAACCATCCACACCAAGGACAAGCGCCACGAGCTTCTCTCTTACTTAACAGAATTTTCCTCCATCGGAACGCTGCGCCTTGGAGTGATCCTCCTCCCCCGGAAGAAAGACGAGGGTGGCCGATCGATGCGTCCTCCCCGTCCTCTCCAGAATCTATTCGGCCGCGTAATTTGTCGATGCAGACAGGAGTCAGAGGCGAAACCGGCAACGAGCGATTTCAGAGGTGCATGGGAAGCGCATACACCACAGTGGCCACCGTGCAAAGCCATAAAGCTGGTCGCCGCCCTCGTTCGACCAGGTTTCCACCGTGCTAAGCGTATGAAACGGCTCTTTGTCGGCTGTAAATCTGTGTGCGCCTGCTCCCCTCTGCCCCTCGTTGGCACTTTCCCACCCCCCTCTTTCTCCGGCCCGCTATCTTTCTCCCTTTGACTAGGCCCGCCCTTGTTAACGGAAACGCGCGTGTCGTAATTCAGAACCGCGGCCATAAATACGAATGCGCGCGGCTCGATTCGCCCCGCGCTGCCCCCCCCCCCCCGCGGATTTCCATGATCGTCGCGGCGGTGCAGCAACGCGGGTAATTCCGCCCGGCGTTATGCATGCTCGCCCGTAAAATCGCCTTTGACGCACCGTTCGATTCGTAATCGGGGCCCTCGAAGCCGTGCTCGACGACCACCTGTGCGGGAACAGTCTGTGCGCGATCCTAGCGTATCCACGCGTGACTTATGCGATTCGTGGGTGAAAGGGGTGCAATTGCCACGGCCCGCCGGAGAGTTCGACGCTTCGAGCGTTCTTACTGGGGGTCGTTGGGGATTGTTAATGGATACTCTGCTCTGCGTTTCGTTTTCATGGTTTCGGTGTCTCGATAGGCTGTTTAGGGTGTGAATTAATGGAGGGTGAGGCTTAATCTGTTAAGGGGGATTCTCGTCTAGCAGCCCCAGAAATAACTGATATTTAAGATTTTTTTTTAATAAACTGTTAGTCACATTGGATTAAACTCTTTTGGGAGACAAGGAGGCGTCTTTAAACTTGCAGAAAATATTTTTGTTATATCACTTTAAAGAAAAAATAATGAAAAATTGAAAGAGTTATAGCGTTTGAAAGAATAAGTAAGCTTTTTCCTTAGACAAATTTTTCATATTATTCTTTATATCGACGAAAAAAGTATTATAAAGAAAAACTAAAATTAAAATTTTAGGGCCAGTCCCAGCGTAAATTATTTAACTTTAAGAAAACTATCTTCTTTTTGCAATCAGATTACTGTGGCAGGTGCTACACCTGACGCCAACAACGTCGAACAGGTTAACACGATTCCACAATAATTAATAAATAATAAGAAGGATCGACATAAAAAAATTCTACAAGTTTAAAGATGCCTCATTATATCCCAAAAGAGTTTAATGCAATATTAACAATAGTTTTTTTCCAAAAAAATCATAAATTTAGGGGGTTGTTACACGAGAATCCCCCCTTAAACGGCAGCGGCGAGTTAACTCGTCGTTTGAAAATACTTATTCACTGGGCAAGACGAGTTAAATGGTCACTAATATCCAAAAAATTACCAATAAATTAATTTATTTTCTATTATTACTACTTTATGATGTTTCTCCGTTTTTTTAAAAGTTGCTTCTTTTACCGTGTTTAATAACTATGGTTATGAAATTAAAATAAGAATTAGGTAGCGTAAAGAGTCAACTCGTCTTTTGCCAGTTACTAGTACCCAGTTAGATAGCATCTTCGATCAAAAAATATCCCGGATAACAGGTTAAAGCGTAGAGTGTACATTTTTCATTGAGCGTTGGTGGTCCTAAGTTCCTCTGGGCAATCTGATTTTAACATTTCGGTAGTGTGCATTTCATTTGTTTTGTGGGAAACTGGGTTATCTCAAGAACGCGACATAGTAGCTAACCGAAGGATTAAAGAAGGGACCTGAGGGACGTCGATAGATGCAGCCCAGTGAAAGCCGTCACCTTCTAAACCCACCAAACGTCCCTCTTCCATGACACACTGCGTCTTCCCCAAAGAGTTCTGACCCCGATAGCTTATTTACAACCCTTTACAATCCCGCCAGTCGAACTCTTCAAAGATTGCACCCCTGGAAAGCCCTGAAAACAGTAACGAATCGGGAGGTCATCCTCCAGCGGATAGAGCAGGCAGAGTTATGGGAATGGTGCTCGTTAAGCGGATGCTGGTGAGAGAGTCGCAAGGATCGTCGGGATTAGGGCACGTAGCAACAATAGCCAGGGTCTGGCCGAAGTCTGTTGTCCTTGCACGGCAAGGATTCTCTCTCCTGACTGGCCTTTTTTCCGTCCACTCGCTCCTACTCCCTCTGCCCTCTTCGTTACCCTGCTCGCTCCCCGACTCTTTGTTCGCGCCTACTTTTACCGTTTTCTTCGATCTCGCGGCTCCTTTGTCGCCGCGTCGCATTGTCATTCCCTGAGAGCAGCGTCCCGGCATTGTTGGCAACAATAGAAGACAGAGAGACACGAGCCGCTGGCCAATTGTTTCTCGCGAAAATATTTCTGCCCCGCTGCGTAAATCGGGATTCTCTGACGTTCGATTGCAGATCGAACGTCAATAAATGCGTCTTCGTAAGGAGGCACGTGGGTAGGCCGCCCAGTCGCTCCCTCGCTTCTTGGGACGCGAAGGAATGGATATCTGGTGAATCAGGGTGCGGGTGAATGGTTAGCGCGCGTCTTATTGGCACATTCGGGACGGAAATAGGACCAAGTGTCCTTGTTTGGACGCCTTTATGGCGGGTGTTTGATAGCAGTCCGTGCAGTCTGTGATTGTTGGCTGGGCTTGCCTAGTCCCCTTGGGCGTGTTTGAAGAAGAATTTTGATTTCTTCCGGGACAGGTACTAGATTCCAGAAAAAAAAAAACAGTTGCATTGTACGATTTCCAGCATTTCTGCGACGAGTAATTGACGACTGGAATTAATTAGTGGTATTGAAAATTGTAATACGAAATAAGCGATAACTGATGCAAAATACCGATTGGCTTTGAAAACCAAAGTAAGAGCTGAGGGCAAAATTATAATCCTGCAAACAGAATAAATATCTCTTAGTTGCACAGTTTTGCCGTTTTCATTTTAGCGCGGGAGCGGTAGATAATGCGCTCAGTATCAAGGGTTTCAATAATGATTTCCCTCGTTTTCTTCGCGCGGAAGCACCGTACTCATCGTTCCTCTGTCGCGTCGTTGCATAATACGGAACTGTATCGCGGTAGGATAATTACCGAAGTAACGGGTTATCCATTTCCGTGGGGAAACTTGCGGGTCGCGTCGTCGAGGATTACGCGGGGGATCGTGGGGAGGCTGTTCGAACACTATCGCCGATATTACGGCAACTTTATGGCGAGAAAGATAACAAGCGCCGTTCACAGTTTTATGGGCCCGGGATCGTTGATAACGGTGAAATAAAGTTACACTCTGTTTCATCGAGGACGTGTGGAGTGCAACGCTGGTCTGCAACAGTTGCGGAACTGTTATGTTTTCCCTGCACATCTCTCAATTACCGCGTGCAGCCTGCGGTAACATAAATTTTACAGGCGCGCGCTACACCTTGAATTCGCGAAAAACGTCTAAATTAACACGACCGTGCAAAAACCTTTTCTTTCCGAGGCGCAGTTTATTTCGATTTTGGTATTAGCGCGGGCTATCATAATTTTTAAAGCCTTTGCACACGAGACACTGAGTATTACAGGTAGAGGAAAGTGCCCTTTATTGGACCACTTAAGAAAGTGCCTCTATAAATCGGAAACGTATTCATAGTTTTGACCAAATGAATTTCAGGATTGTAATTGAAACATAAATCTGTTGAAACGGACTAAAACGCTGTGTGGCTGATTACAAAAAAATATTTTCAAACTACCGTCAATGGTCCAATCTAGGAAACTGGTTCCCTAATTTTCACCACAGATATCCTAAATTGAACCACGTTTTTTTTAAAATTATTTTAGGTAAGAAGTTTTATTTAAAAACGTACTTACATTGTTAAAAAATAAAAGATAGGATCCGGTCCAAGTTAGGGAACTTTCCCCTAATATTCGCTTGGTTTTAAAAAGTTTGAGGATATTAAATATACTGCGATACAAAAATAGCAGTTGTTAGGCACAAGTGTATCTCGCGTGAAAGGGTCCTTGTGCCTAGAAAAGCAGAGGTGGTATATCTAAAATATACATATACCCCATATACGGGGTCATCCGTTAAACCTGCAACCTACGCGCGCGCGAACAGGCGAAACTGGCAGCGACCGCTGGACAGCAGTGATGTCCGAGTTTCGAAAATTTTAGGATGACACTTTCAAATTAACGTCGCAAAGAGCTGTAATTGAAATTTCCCGGCGCGGATTGAAGAATTTGGGGCCTTTTCGTATAACTTTTGAACTATAAAAGATATCGGAATGCAATTTGCGCCGAAAAATGAGGAAAACTGATTCCCCCTTATATAATATTTTACGTTTACTTAATTTTTCTTTTATCAATTTTTGTAGTGTAAAGCGCCCGTGAGGCGGTGTTGCCATTTTCATGTGTTCGCGCGCGCGGTTGTTTTAACGAATGACCCCTATATTAATATCTAATATCTCATATACAGAGTGTCCAGGACATTATGATACACCCTACTACAAGATCAAATCCCCCCCGAAAATACGCAAACGATGAAGCATAATTTTCTCTGCTCGCGTAGCTTCTCCCTCGGCACAAACATAATATTCAATTAACGCCCCATTAGCCTAACAACTCCATTTCCTCCACAGCAACAAACCAATCTTATCACGAACTCGATAAATTCATTCAACGATTCTCAACTAAGTTCCCACAAAGACAGGAAAACGTGGCTCCGACGACCGCAGTGGAAAAAGAAGTAGCGCAACGAGCCCTCGAAACACAATTAGGATTAATAATCCAGCTGGATCGGTGTACCGGAAGGCACGGTCCGTGTATTCCAGCTGGAAATTGACGTTTCTTCTTCGTCGTTGCAGCTTATCGTTCCTCCGACCGTTCCACGGTCTCACGTTTGTTGTACCACCTCGGATTGTCCTCCGTACACTCGTATCGTTGGCTCGCTTGTTAGTCGCGCGAGCGCGGCGAACTTTTCATTATCGTCGCGATTCCTTTTGTCCGGAAAGTTTGGCGGTAATCAGGGACACAGGGCGGGAAGCAGACTCGCGGAACTTTCGAGCGCAGCTATATCTGAACGCAAAAGTGCTTTGTCCTGCAGCGAAGCCGCGAATGATAAATGCGCGACGCATTGGCGCTCGAGGCCGTGTGATACATAATGCGAACTTTATATCGTTCAAGGATGGGGAGTTCTAATGGAGTGGTTGAGATTTTTGGAAGTTAGTGCAGTGTAGAAATTAAGAATGTAGGACATTTTCAATGATATGCAATTGCAGGGGAATTCTTTGATGGCATTTTGCTCGCTCTGTGGAACTTGAAATTGAGTTCATTTTTTCTTGAAGGAGTCTTGTAATAGATCAATTTTCATACAAAAATTCAGCGCACTGCAAATAAAATTATACAAAGCAGGGACTTCTACCGAAACTGAAAATACCGGTATGATACCGGTATTTTATGGTTCCATCTTCAAAACCTTTATAATAACCGAAATACGCAAATACCGGTATTTTTATTTACCGGTAATTTTTTCGGTTTTCGGATTTTATTACAGTTCTGAAAATATTATTAAGCAAAACCGATTGTACATGATATTGATATTGCTGTAATACTGAAGTTAATCATAAAATAACGTGTATAATGTGTTCGCAAGCGAAGTAGAAAGTGATATTGCGATTTCCGGAATTCGGAAGGGAAACGTTGTATTTTTTATTTTTTCTGCGGCCACGCTATAATGAAGCTACGAATCTATTGGTATTTTTATGAAAATATATTAAGTTATGTCGGTGTTTTTACAGCTTTAATTAATAAGGGCTTGTTACTTTAATCTACCATGACACCTAAAGAAAAACCGGAAAAATACCGGTATTTATTTCGGTTTCGGTACTTCAACGATTTCGGTATTGACCTATTTCGATTCTATACAAAAATCATACCGGTTTGAAGTCCCTATTACAAAGAAACAAGTCTATTCAGATTTTCATATCAAGAAGCCAAGTTCCATCATAACTTCTCATGTATTTATCAGCAGAAACCTCACTTCAATTCATCTCTATAATTTTTTCTTAACTTCAGTAGAAGAACAAAGTCTGCTCGAAGAGTATCCCAGAGTGATAGCCTCCTGTTCCTGGAGAAGCTTCTCTTTCAGCACATCAGAGAGCAAAGAATTCCTCAGATCTATGGTGGAACAGGTGGGGTGGTCGTCGATTTACCTGAAAACTGAGTATTGGCTGCAACCCTAGGGATCGCTTCTCTCCACCCTAGAAACCTTTCAGGTAGGGGCTGCAAACGCAGGAATTTTCCGCGGGTCTCCCCTCCAGGCGAGTTCCAGTTAAAACGACGTCGATGACGATCCACGGTCTCTCGGAGTCCGTGGAACTTTTACAGGCCACGTTTACGTAGACGCGTTTGCAAACACTTCACCTCAGCGCTAGAACGTTTAAACGACTACTAACGGGGCCTGGGTAAAAACGGGCACGGTTGGTCCTAGGGTCTCTGGCAGAAGTGAGGACTTTCGTGGAAGTTTCGCAAGCAGTTCGCCTAACTGAGTTTTCAGGCCACTTTTTCGAGGATTCTTGAAGCCTCTGTTTTTGGGAAGTCGGTTGAACTGTGCTGTAAGATAATAGTTTTCAAGAACATGCAGGTGAATCGTAGATGGTGGTATAATTAGAACGCAGAGGATTCTGAATGAAATAATAAGTCGAAGATGTAGCTAAAGTCTTAATAAATAATAATAAAGTCGAAAAATAATAGTTACAGATTTTTCATGCGAGATTTAGTTGCCGAGAAAAATCACTTCGAAGATTTCATGAGTATCTTAAAAATATTTTTATTCATACTTGTATTTGTAAATTGTGATTCTGTGGTTTCTTCTATATCAGCATTACTGGTTTACTTTCACCCATGTGAATTATATCTTTGTATTGTTCCATCGACTTGGCTATACGTAACAATGAAGAATATTCAGACGTGTTCATAATTAATAAGTTAGAATTCTTTAAAACTGGATCTTATCTTACTGTATTTCTTCGATTACAAAATACAGGTCTGTATCAATCAGTTAAGTTGAAGAAGTAGATGTAACTCACATTTCGCCAACACCCCAATTCCACCCTCAATTATAAAACCCTCTTACACCACCGACAAATAATTCTTCACCATTTAAAAAAATTACTTTCTTAGTGGAGAAGCATGTAAACTCCATGCTGAATACTGTGACAAACGCTGCGAGTGCTAGAATAATTTATTTCAGTTTCTAGAGCTGTCGTAAGATAGTGCTGAGGTCATAAGAATATACCAACCTCACTGCGGTTGAAAATAAAATACTGAAAACGTTCCCTTCTAGCACTTGCATCATTCACCGTTTCAACTCCTCAATAATTATATACCTGCAGCCTCTGCAACTTGCCTTTCACCTTCCACGGAGAAGGTTCCCCGCGAAAAGCACTTAACCAATTAACACACTCATTATCAAACACCTCCTGGGCCATCAATTATCCATAAGCCCCAAAAATCCCCAGTTGCTCAGTACACGCGACAATCTCTGCATCGAAGTTGGTGGTCGAGATGCTCGGGGGGCAGTGGAGTCTCGAGTGGCTAGGGGAACATGACTGAGAAGAAGAGTAAGTCAGATGGACATTTTTATTTCATCCTCGGTCAATTTGCCCGTCGCCCGTTCGTTTTGCTCGTGCAAAGAAATCCGCCTCCTTCTTTCGTACGTTTCGCCCCGCGCCGGGGACAAGAGGAAGACGAGCCGCTTCTCGAGCGCGTGCTCAAGAGGTTTTGCAAGCTCACTGAATTTCTATACACCGCTCGAGGAGGTCTACCTACTCCTACCCTTCTCCTTAAACCTATTCCTCCTCGGGGACCTCTTATGCACTTCACCGTGCGCCGTTACTAAGACATTCCCACGGTGTATCCCCCAGGTAATCTCTGTGTCTTTCGGATTTCTGCCTCGGCAGTGGCAAAGAAGATCCTCCAGACGCGTGCGCCAACAGTTTTGACGACGTGCTTCGTCACTTCCTCTTGCTTTCGATTTCTCCTCTCGCTGGAGGATTAATCTTTCGCGAGCCAAGCCTTGCACCGGGACACGGACGACCTAACTTGTCGGATGTAACACTTTATCTACCGGATGGTCTGGATCAAAGATCGGGTTGATGATCTTTTGCAAATTTTCTAGCTGCTCGTTGATTCTCGGGAAGTTGCGTCTTGTGGAGAGAATGGAGAGCAGAGCTGAAATTATTCGAACATTTATAGTAATTTCGATTGCAAATATTCGAATAATTTCAAATACGAATAATTTCGTCAAATAATTTTGAATGCGAATAATTTCTTCGAATAATAAATTTAGAGAAATAACGTTATAGTAAAGGGGGAAGAAATAAAAATATTATAGTTCCTTAAAATCGTTTATGGGGCTTTAGCTTCAAGCAAAAAAGTCTGCTTATACATACTGTTTGTCACCCGCTTCTGGCGAATCACGGGTGGGTCTGTTTAGAGCAGGGTCTTGGTCGACTCAGTCGGGGTTGTCCACTCATTAATATTAGAATAATAATACCGATAACTGATAATTATTTTCGTGTGAAAATGTATAAATCTACCGAAGATCAATAAAGTTCGAAATTTATCTTTGGAAAAAACAAATAATTGTAAAGGCCAATATTGTAAAATTTTCTTCAGTCAACTTCAAATGGAACCATGACACAACAGTGCATGATATTTTATCAACGCAAAACTAATCTCACTATACGTCTTCCAGAGTTATTTTCGCGTTGTTTTAGACTCTGAAAATACTTGACTGTGCCTCGGACACCGAAACAAGCCGAACCTATTCGTAACCGCGTGCGATAGATCGCCCGAGAGCGATTAAATCTCTCCTACGATGGATTCAGAATCGCTCCTGACAAATAGTTTCGCAATGAAAACCTTCGAAAGTCTCGGCTTGGGTCGAACCGTGAGAGACCATCGAGAAATCGATTCCAGCAGAATCGTGGGAAGGACAGGTCGTAAAAAATTTGGGGGTTCGTCGTGGTGGTTTAGGGTTCCGAGACTTCTTTAGGTGGATGTTACTTCACAAAACAGTTGGCTTGTTCATTTTTCATCGAGGGGTTCTCCCCGAGAATCTCCACTGATGGGTATTGAGTTTGCTATTGTGAATGCAATACGTTCGAAAGGAGTGGAACGAAGTCCCGAAGGTTTTACGAGAGCGTAGTTAACATTCCGAGCCTTGACTAACACAGCTCGCTTGGAATTGTTTGGACTTTATTACGTTGGCAGGCGTTCTCTGCTGAATGTAATTTAGATGTAGTTCACGTGACAGGGAACCTTGTAATCAGCTAGGAAAATAATAAGCTCACAGTGGTGCTCCATGCAATTATAAGGCACATGATAATAAAGTGAATAATTATGACGCTGGGAATAAAGTGGGAAAACATTCTTCCTCCTATGAAAACGTTAGGCGCGATCGAGTTGATAAATTCTTCTTCCTTTTTAAACAATTTATATCAGCTTCGATCTGCTGTACATTTCAAATCTGGCGACTCAATTTTCACCCACTTCCACCAGTCCAATTTTCTTGAAACTTTGTAGGCATGTGTGAAAAATTAAAAATGTAAAGAAAAAATATATAAAAAAATTAAAAAATTTATAATTTCGTGCTGAACGCGCTAGCGCCAAAAAAGACCCCGAGAGGTTTAAAAAATTTCCCGTCATCAGTAAATGTAACCCACAACTACAAATCTAAACGACTTGAAATCGGCCTATAACCACAAATAAAACTTGGACACTAAAAAGTAAAAAATAACAAATATATATAAAAACTTTTTAAGTTAAACGCTTTACAAAATGCACTAAAAATTAAAAAATCACTCTTGTACTACAATTTCGATGGTGTTTTCTCACTTCGAATAAAATCGTGGCGCGGGATATTTCATAACAGAATATGAATCGATTTAACACAGCACGATTTCATTTAAAGTGAGAAAACACTATCCAAATTGTACTACAAGAAAATTATTATTTTTTTAGTTTGCAGTTCATTTTATAAGTCGTTTAACTTAAACACTGTTTTTATATATTCTTTTATTCTAAACTACTGTCATCTAACGATGCAGCATTAAAATACTTCAACCGGTGACGTGAAAATGACTGGCCACGCTAAAGGTAACTGTAAATACAAGAACTGAATATTCTTCTCCTCATTAAATATTATAATACAATGAAATCACATGCTAAATAAAAAAGTGATAACATTGAAATAATTATATAAATGAAATGGACCTCTATTTCAAAGTGACGTCGGCAGTTGAAGGTTAAACGCCCATTAATTATAAAAAAAAGAAGAAAAAAACCACATCCTCGTTTTTAGCGCACATATAAACGTCGCCATACCAACTAATCCATCACTCTTATTCATAAACGTCTGATACATCAATGAACTGGTAAAAAGTTTCCTTGAACGACGCCACTCCATCGTTCGCGAATTTCATATTCCATCCCCCTTGGAACCACTGAAAAAGACCTGGATCACGGTTACGGCCCGCTCCCCCGTCTCGATCCCATTGTGCACGTTATCAAAGAAGCATCGAGCTGTTTATCGTCGATGCTCTCTCACGACATCGCGAGAGGGATCAAAGGACTTATCGTCGGGCGCGATACTAGGCTTTCATCCGTGCGACACTCGACTCCTTTATGGCTGTCTCGTATTTTATCGGCCATCCTACTACCCCCTCCCGTTGCTATCGCCGTGCAAACGGTGGAAATTGATAAGCGCGCATTCCTGCGATGGAAAACGTGGCGTCTCGACGCCAACGTGACGCCGCGATTCGCCGTATTTAAGCGGTGTGTCTGGTCGAGCGGCGATACAGCCGAAACAGATTAGTCACGTAATAAAATCGTGTCAGCTCCGTTCGAGGGATTCGCTCAGCGAAAGGAGGTGGCGCGCCGTTTGGCTCGCCCTAGCCCGGGACCACCGCGCCACGTTCGCCCACAATGACTTCCGTTACGCGCCAGGCTACACGGAAGCGGAGGCGCTATCTACATTTCGGTTTAATTACGATCGAGCCCGGGTGAGAACTCTCGAGCCTCTCGTAATCCTCTCGCCCGCGATGAATCACGCGCCCCGCGTGTGATAACTCGCGGGATTCTTTCATTAAAAGGGCAGCCAGCATTATTTAGTCCCTTTGATGACGAAGCCGTTTCATTAAATTCCGCGCGAAATTTTAAGACCTGGTGTCTATCTTCCCCAGTTTCTTTTCTTCCCATTTAAGTGTTAGTATTATTACTCGCGGGTTCCTTCTATTCCCCACTGACTAGGTATTAAGGAAACATGTATGTACGTATTTCACGAGTCTTTCAAGTGTTTCAAAGAATCTAAGGTTTAAATTCTAAGGTAGGATGGTTTTTAAATATAAAAGGAACTGTGACTAGAGTATCGCAATGAAACGAAGGGGTTGAACTATTCATTTGGAGAGGCGAAAGTTGGCTCGCTCAGCGAGATTCAACCCTTTACGATCCAAGAGTTACTTCAGAGGGTCTTTAAAATTGGTTAGCCTCGCGCGAAAGACTTGCGAGCGGCAGAAAGGAACGGGAGAGAGTGCCTTCCAAGTACTGGACACACAGCCAGCCAGGTAGCACGGTCCATCGAAAACCGATCAACGAGCGACTCGGGAAACTTGCCTTTTAACAGAGCTCGAACGCTGATCGATGAGAGAGAGAGAGAAGCTAGTCCACGGATTTGCCTAGGAGGCAAGTTATTAACCGTGACTCGAAAATTCGAACTCGTTTCAACAGAGACAGTCCCCACTGTCGTGGCGTGCGTCGTCCGCGAGGACTCGCAGACGGGTCGGAGGAAACGCGTGACAGCCCCTAATTGAACGTACACCGAGCCGCGGAGGAGAGGAAACGCTGCCAAGCGGGGCGGCAGGGAGGGCAGCGTGTAGCCGAGGAACGTCGACGACGAATGGCAAAATAAAGGGAGAAAAAACGAAGGATGGCGGCGAAGGAGGTGTGGTTCGAGTCCTGGAGGATTACCGAGGGGTGAGGCGAGGATGCACAAGCACACCAGCCAGCTACGAGGCCCCAGCGGCCCCGGAAGCGGACACCATGTCGCTAATAGAGGTCCTGTCAGACGGTGGAACAGCTTCCACGGCGGCGGCAGCGTCGGCGGAGGCGCGAGTAATTTCAACGACACCGTCGGAAATGGCAATCTGCCCTCCGGTATGATCGCCAGAGCTCCCCAGGAGCCGTTCAGGGCGATGCCCAAGGCCGTCCAGGCCCTGAGGAGCGAGTCCGTCGATAGGAGCCATCGCGCACAACCACCGCCCCCGCCTGCCTTCCCTCGAAGACGGTTCTCCGTGTGGTGAGTCTCGAAACTTCACATTATGAGATACGTCGTTACTTCGGTGCAACGTGCTTTCTGTTCCCTCTTTCTTCTTTGATGGTACATTCAGCTCTGCTACGGGGATAATCAATTTGAATTTTTATTTCTTAAGGGGATGTTCCGGTCTAAAAATCGATTTTTTTGTATTATTTAAGAATATTCAACCTTTTAGGAATACGTGTTTAATAGGAGTTTTTTAAGTTCGTAAAATTCCCGAAGTTATAGGCATTTGAGTAGCGGCAAATGCAGGGGTAACACCCGGCCACTCGGCACTCATGTGAAACTTTAAACGCGTTTTTCTTGAAATAGTGTTCTCAAAAACGGTGGGATCTGTATCTCCAAAAGTTATTAGCCGATTCGACTGAACCTTTTTTTATTTTGAAGAATATACTTCTGGCTATGGGGTATACCAGAAAAAATGCAAAAAATTGAAAATTTATAACTTTCAAAGGCGTTGAAAGGACGAAAAATATACGGAAAATGTGATTTCAAACTTCAAGTGTCATTATTTTTTAAAAAATGTAACTTTGTATTTTTGTCTGTCCTCTCTCCCCGGCCAGAAGTATATTCTTCAAAATAAAAAAAGTTTCAGTCGAATCGGATAATAACTTTTGGAGATACAGGTCCCATCGATTTGGATCAATTTTTTGACGCCTCGACTTTAACGACTCCCCAGTGCCGTCTGCAATGATTAATTATAAAACAAAAAATATATTTATATAATGTAAGACATCCTTGATACAGTGCAAAAAGTTCCATTAACTTATATATAGTAGTTTTTCCTTAATTAATTCCTTAAGATCAGCTATTTTTATGGGCTCCAGACCGGAACAGTTCCATAAGGGTGTTACATAAGATCTTTCAGGGGAAGGTTTTTGGTGGATTGTACCTAATTAGTATTTTGGGTGATATTTTTGTGTAACAGTTTTAATGTACTACGTCTAATCAACCATCTTCCGTTGCGACAGTTACAGCATTTTCCGCTTGTAGTCTGACTTTGTGCCAGAAGCTTCTGTCGGTGTTGCTCCTCTGCTTTACCATTTGAAGGGTAATGGGAAAAGTAGGGAATTGAATAAAAAGAGCTTTATGGGGAAAATTAAGTTGTAATACTTTGGTCCATGAGTAAAGATACAAGGTTCAATGAATTTAATTTTCTTACATAATTTCTTGTTTTTCCTTGACGACAGAAGCTTGTGCTTAGGCAAAGACTTCGGACATGCAGTATTTTATTTCAGTGCAAACTGAACATTTCCTGTTTTCCTCCTTCTTCATTTCCTATGGACATACACGGGGATAATTGAACTTTTTAACCCTTTGGGATTCGACAGTTCGGTAGTCCCAGTTGCCACCAAATAAATCTTAATATATAAAGCAGAAAATGTTTATATGTTTGTCTGTCGCCTAAAAACTTCCGAACAGTAAACTCTGGGGTCACGCAATGTGTCCCCGCTCATTATGCCTAGCTAATCCAGATGAATGTGACTATTTTCACAATTTTTTTTTCTTTTTTATAAAATCATAATCTAAATTTGAGGCGAAGCCGAATAGTAAAGCTAGTATGCTATAAATTGCAAAATCACGAAAGATGGACATTCCCTGTTTTCCCCTTACCCTTCATTTGCCGATCACACTATTGATCACTCTCTTTCCCTCTCCTTCATCCGTTCATCGCCGAATGAAGTGCAGAAGGAAAAATCAGAAATCAAGTTCAGTCGACTGGCGCAGCGAAAGGGTTAATAATGATAGAATGAGATAGCAAGTAGATACGTGAGTACATGTGTCTGAAATACTCTTGGCGAGCTGTGGAAGTGTCTTGTGTGAAAAGAACCTTATTTCTCTTCCCCTTACTACCTTTCGAGATTGAAATTATTAGCTTGCCTTCGAGATTTGACTTTTGGACTGTGCTGCGATTTGCACAAGCCAGACGTTGGTAATTCCTAATATGCAAAATACTTTATCCAGTGAACGGGGTTTATTAACTACTTAATTAATGCTTGAAATCTGCTTCGAAATATCTCAAAACTATATTCTAACTAGCATTATTCTAACCTTCGGTAAATCCTTCATATAATTACTAAATATTAGTTTCTTCATTTGCATTCTTCGTACCATTAAAGAAACTATCTACCATTATACTATATTGCTCAAATCGTTTTATCATCCGAGTTACAAATCTAACACCAAGCTAGAGATGGGAAAAATTTTAATTTAAATAAAATTTCAAGTAACGAATAAAAGGTAAAATATTTTTCGTCATGTCTCGAATAAAACTAACTCGGGTTAACGAACAAATGACGAATAATTTGTGTAACTTTTTAACTTTTTTAAATTTCATTTAAATAAAAATTTTGCACATCTCTACTCCCAGCATCTTCCACTTCGAGTGAACTTTGTCCAAACATAACTCATGCTCAAACTATCACCATGGTCCGTTATTACATTATTTTGTCCAGTTCTATGTAACACGCAAGTCACAACATTAATACAACTAGACCTCGGGCATGATAAACCTGAAGCTAGTGGAGGCATAAATCAATGCTTCCACGTGTTACATGAACTCGTGTAGCTCGTGCCGTTGGAAATCGGTGCACGCCGACGGCGCATCTTTTATTGATGCAGCGTCGTAACAAAAATTTATCCCACATATAAATCACTGTAACACGTTCGCGAACGGACGTGCGTTACAATCTATGAATATATTTCAATTAATCCCCATAAAAGCGGGACAGCGCCATGTGTATCTTCGCAGCTTTTCCACCCCTCCCTCTTTCGCCCCATCTCTGTCGCGCGTGTTTCGGCATACGCGCGACACAGTGGCACGTTAAATTACGATGTTGCTCAGCGACAGTTTGATTGAAATCCACCGATATATATCTGGCGTTTCGCCGATTGAAATCGTCGGTCCCGAAATAAGCTGACAATTTACCAAGACACGGCCGACACGCACTGGCAAATAAAAGCAAATGACACGGAAAGACGAACATGTGGGGCAGCGCTCTCGCGCGCAGACATTCGCGGACGATAAACGAGCATACTTTTCAGATTTTTATCCGCACCCCTCGAGCTGGATATCTGTCGATTCCCGACTGGTTACCGTACCGGCGCGCGAATGTTCCTTCGAACAAACTGCGCGTAACGAAAGTACAATTTCCTGCTTGGGGACAGAAGTGTTATGCAATTATTGCAAGGAGATGGAGAAGCGGGAAATATTAAAGTCTTGTTTCGCGTGGACAGTTTGTAATTGAAATGTTGAAACGTACAAATGAGGAGATTTAAAAAAAAGTTGTGTTAACGAATTTCAGGAATTTGCACTCTTCAATCACGAACGCGTGTTACGTGCTGTAAAAAGATTAGCTGATGGCATAAAGTAATTTTCTGTTTTTTTTTTTGATAAGGTACAAACGACTTTATTATTTGTAATTAATTATTTATTTCGCCTGGCATACGACATAATTACACCACAAATCCTTCAAGAATACATTTCCCACTCTCTTGTAAAAGTCTCTGCAGGAACAATGAATAAAATTCTTCTAAAAGCACTAATATTATCAACACGATAAATAAATTTGAGTCTGCAACTACATTAACCGAAACTGCGACACAGTTTCACACAGTGCGCGACGAACGCCCGTAGCTTGTCCCACGAGGTCATGGGAAGGTGCAAGCCGTTGACAGTTTCGTCGTTTTACCGCCACCGTGTCTAAGAACAGTTAGAGCGCTGATAAAGCTGAAAAAAATGGGAAAGGGGCTGATATTAGATAACACGGCGCCGTCTGAAATATTTCATTAGGTCGAGTAGATTCGTGTCCTGCGAAATGGGGCACATTATTCCACGAAGTGGCCAAGAAAAGACGTCCTGGCATGCGAGCGGCGTCAAATGAAATGGCTTACAGGCGCGTCTCGCGGATACAAAGCAGCCACTTTCCGAGCAAAATTACTGCAACTCATCTTTAGGAATATAATATTTAGAGAAACGGGGTTGAAAAGGGAAAGAGGGAGGGAACAAAAGTTCTCATCGATCTCTGCTCGTGCAGCCTCTGGCGATTTCTTATGGCAGTGGACAGTAGAGTGGCCCGTACTTTCAACCTGCGATTTCTTTTACTCTCACCCCCTAATATGGTTCCATTTCATAAAATATTAGTCCCTGAAAAAGATTATGGCAATCGGACAACAGGAAAAGGTGCTGACTAGGCCTTAAAGTTTAGAATTCATCAAAGGTTTGAATTTGGAGAATTTCTCAAAAATGGTAAGCCCTATAGAAATTTGCTTCAAATAATATTAAAAGAGCATTCAATTTCCTACAATTACTGTATATGTAATTTTCTCGTGCTTCCAACCAGTTTTTAGATAATAGCGTTTGAATATAGAAAGGTCCGCGCTTCGCGCGTCCCACCTGTACGGCTTGACGTACCTATTGTCTATTAAATACGCGCGTACAGTGGACTTCTCTATATTCAAACGCTATTATCTAAAAATTGGTTGGAAGCACGAGAAAATTATATATAAAGTAATTGTGGAAAATTGAATGCTCTTTTAATATTATTTCAACAAAATTTCGATAGGGCTTACCATTTTTGAGAAATTCTTCAAATTCAAACCATTGATGAATTCTAAACTTTAAGGCCTGCTCTGCTCGGGACCCTTTCCTGTTGTCCGATTTCAATAAACTTTTTCAGGGGCTAATTTATATTTTCGGGGGTGAGAGCAAAGAAATACAAAAAAAATCGACACGTATAAGTGAACAGTCAAGTGACCAACTTCGGTGATGGGGCCTGAAATAAGATGATTTTCCAAGATTTTTATATTGTGCTTGGACTGCAAAAAGGTTTCGTTTGTGAGCACGAAGGTGCAGGACGTCTGTCATTAAATGTTGCAAGAAATACATGCTAAATGTTATAGTAGGGAAATACGAGATTTGCTGTCCACCGTTCCAGTGGATAGTAAAAGATACAAGGAAAGTCTTCCAGAGTTATCTTCTGCGTGGGAACTGGTAACATTAAGGATACGTGTTTTCCTTGATTTTCTGTAACTGCGAAAAGCTACTACTTAGAGAATCACGTGCCAGAGGCGAGTCTACGGTAATTGAACGGTAAATGATATGAAATTAGGAGCAGCTGTGGTAGGTGATATTAACAGCAGTGGAATGTGACCGAGTTCAGAGTGAAATGACGGAGATCTCGAAACTGTATATCATCGTTATGGCAACCGTTGGTAAATCCCGCATACCGCCCACATACCTCGTAATCAGGAGATTTTACAGGGTTTCATCTAACTATCGTAAAGCATCATTAAATCTACCATCTCTGTAATATTGCAGCGATGGTGTAATCGCTCGTAAATTCTATGTGAAAATACGGTGCCGTGTAAGGTAGATTCAATTTCAGCCATTACTTGCGCCGCTGGAGACTGGCTACAGTTCTTTCGTTCCATCGAATGACCATAGAAAGTCAGACCTCGAAAATGGAAAATGTTAGATAAGCGACAATAAAATGGTGGGATTTTTTTTATATTTTTAACGTTAAAGGTGGATATGACGTTTACTGTAAAAAGTTTTATAGGGTACTTTTTGCGGGAGGGAAAGTAATTCTGCAGTGGAAGGGGGTGAAGTAACTAACTTCTGACATAAATCTGTCTGAAAGGCTTGTTTTTTTACTCGAGCCGAGCAGAAGTTTCTTTCGAGCTGCCTGAATTTTAAAAACAACAATACGCTGTTAATAATACACTTTAATCTAAAAACAAACGAATAATCTGTCTTTGCACCGATTACATACTTTAAAATCCTCCCATTAACAAAGTCCCTTCTCTGGTTTTAACTATCAAGATTTAATCCAATTTAAGAGAGGAAGTTTTCACCAATGAAATTAAAAAATGCAGCCAGAGAAAATTGCAACTAAGGTGAATGTCCAAATTTCTGCTCATTTAAGAGGTTACTCGTCAGAAAGAAGGTGTAAAAAATTTGTTTATGATGAAAATTTGCAGAGTAATTGATTAATTCTTTAATAATAAATCAACCAGTCGAAAACTATCTAAGAAAGATATTTCAAGATGTTTAAGTACTGATAATTTGTAATTAAATATAATACTTTAAATGTCTGTATTTCTGCTCACATAATATGTTGCCTTTTCAGGTTAAAATAAGTTACATCTTTTATGGAGATGTTTCATAACACAACAGTAAAGCATAAAATAATGATAAACAAAAAATAAAATGCCTTCGAATAGAAATAGAGATTACAGCATATATTGAATTGCGAGGTTACTTTGCTAAAATTTTGGTGAGTAGAAATACGGACACGACGGTGATTCACTTGACTCTAAACCTAATCACCTGTTTTCTACTTAAAATAATCAAAAATAGTAAAAAAAAAACTACATCCAGAGCACAATACGCCATCTGTTTTTGTTATTAAATAAAAACTTTTACTGCAAAAACTATTCTCAGCCCAATTATCGAATACTAATAGTGACCCTGTTCCTTACCACAACCAGCTAAAACACGGTCGAAAAATCATAAGTCTCTGATTTTTAAAGTTTTTCGCTGCTTACGCTGCACTTTGATTAGCCCCAAGCTCGTGCAACACTCGCGTAAATGTTCAAATAATTTAGAATTATTTTGTTGCAACTGTGGTACAAACGTGACGCTTATAATAATAAGAAAAACACGAAATCAGCAGAAATGGGGACATGAGCAGAAATTGGGACATTCACCTTAAAAGGTTAATCCTACAAATTTCTCAAAGCCTTCCCTACGCTCTCCCGATACCACACACGAGAGTCAATCATACAGCGATCTTAATCCTCGTTAAAAACGAGGTCACTGAAACCTTCACCGACGAATTAAAAAGGAAGGGTTGGAAATTGACAAGGGAAACCCAACGTAGCAAGGAAACCGGCAGCTCTGTGTCCATAATGAAACGATTATGATCACGAGGATGGGCATCGGTGGGGGGCGACGTTATAGGGTTAACTGGTGCAGGGTGGTTGCAGGACGGTGAAGCCAGGGCGCGTCGTGCCGCGCGTCGAATTGAATTTTCCGCGATGCACGCGTGACGCATGAGTTACGCGTGTGTTACGCATCGCGCGGCCTCCTGTATACAAGCCGAAGGATGGATGCACCATGGGGGTCAAGAACCTTGGGCAACCTTACGGCCTTCTGCTCGGCATTTCCCAGTCAATCCTCGTCCATCGGTTGTCCACGTTCGATTCGCAGCCGTCGATATACTCCCTTCATCTGTATTACTGTTGCGCTCGACTTATGCGCTGAGAGCAGGTATTCATATTTGGATAAGCTCGAAGAAGCTTTCGCCGTCCGAAGTAGGATGTTGGATGTTGTGCATTCAGGCGGGAGTCGAGGAGTTGGCGGAGGGAGAGGTTCCTGTGCTCTTTGCACAGTATTTGGAAGTTTAATGAAAACGGGGACTAATGAAGAGAAAGGAAAACGTGGTGCCAAAAGATTCCCTGAGCTATTGCTCTTTGAAATTTAATTAATCGTTAGTTAGAAAGTTAATCGTTTATTAAGTTCTTTTATGGTTGACTTAGATTCTAGGGGAGATGTAAGAATAGAAAGAAAGGAAGAGTAGGTATAAGAAATAAAAATAGGGTTATGAGAGCAGAGCGATATCAAAGCTATAATAGGGGATGAAATTGGTGGAAGTCGTAAGTACTCTTGCTGACAAGTCAAGGATCTAAGAGTATAAGATACTTTTTGGGATTAGTGCTGCAAGCTCCTTAGCTGTGTAGAAATGTGACCTAATGTGATTAAAATACCCTCAAGAATATTTCTGCGTACAGCACCTGAGTGGGTCTCAGGTTAGTCATTATATTTCACCACGGCACTGTACGTGTCGATACTGATTTCTTGGCAGTGCTCACGATGTTGCATTCTTTGGCACGACTCTGATGGTAGCATTCATAACTTCCTAGACGACAAAGTAATAGTATAAACAGTTTCACGAGGAAGGTAGAGTGTTATACAGTTTTAATACATACTACTCTGACACTTTTAAAACTTCAAAACTTTTATTACCACCTCCAACATTAAGGGGTTATACCTAGTCAGGCGGCTGAAAAGAGGCGAATATTTGTGAATTTCTTTTGAAGAAGTGGGTGCATATATTTTTACAAAAGTTTTTGCGATTAAAAGAGCAACATTTAAAGAACATTTGGTTATTTTTTCGAGGAAAAATATTTACGTTTATAATAAATTAACAATCGACATCCAAGAAGCATTTTTAAAAATTTAGTTTTGCGGCGAGCACTGCCAGTCGGAATCAGATTATCTAAAATCAAGAAACCAAAAAAGATGTCGTTAGTATATTAATGTATCCTTAGATTGACGTAGGGAATTTTCCGAAATATTAATTTAAAACAAAATGGCAGCTATTCAAAGTTGAAATCCTGATTTTTCATGCAAAAATCACGCGAGAAAAATCAAGATTTCAACTTTAAATAGCCGCCACTTTGTTTTAAATTAATATTTCGGAAAATTCTCTTCGTCAACCTGAGGATACATTAATATACTAACGACATCTTTTTTGGTTTTTGATTTTAGATAATCTGGTTCCGAATGACAGTGCTCGCCATAAAACTAAATTTTTAAAAATGCTTCTTGGATGTCGGTTGTTACTTTATTATAAACGTAAATATTTTTCTACGAAAAAATTATCAAATGTTCTTCAAATGTTGCTCTTTTAAGCACAAAAAGTTTTATAAAAATATATGCTTCCGCTTCTTCAAAAAAAATTCACAAATATTCGCTTCTTTTCGGCCGCCTGACTAGGTATAACCCCTTAACCTTCAGAGGGCCGAGCTTTTTTCATTGAAATTGTAATTTTATTTACTTAAAATTTATGCATATATACCACCAAAATAACCGGCAAAGTATCCAAATCCTTAGCTAGCCACCATAGTGGCCGGCCCGGCCCTCTAAAGCTTAATTCCTCGTTACTAGGCGATCATCCGTCCACATACTAAATAACGAACAAAACTCTAATGAAAGACTCAAACTCGCATGAAATTTCTCCAAGGTATACACTTCATCCACAAATTGCTAACTTCCTCCCCCAAAAAACACCCCTCAACGATATTCCCCCAGCACAATCGACTCACCAGAAAGCAGAACCAACGAGAAAAACGAAACACACTACAAACCTTTCACTCAGTCTGACCTATGCACTATTACTCAATCGCCGTTTCCAGCGAGGTTAAACTCCAAGCGACAGGAGTCGTCCAGCAACGAAACGTGTCGTCTAAAAGGCGACCTTTCGCGAGGAAAACTCGTTGCGTGCCTGCCGTGTATTAATTACGTTAATTGGAGGCGTGATTCTCAGGGAGCCCGCTCGGCCTAGGAAATCATTTATTATTAACGCAAATGGATTAGCGTCTGCGGGAAAGTGCGCCGTGCCCTGGCCATCTCTCACCCCCCGACGATCCTTTCGACCCCGAAAATACTCGTCCGTCGCCGAGTCTGGTGCGCCATTGTTCGACCCTCTATCCTCCCCTGTGTGACCACAGGGTGTTGGATCGACGGGGGAAGCCGGAATACCTGGCTAATTCGAGGACGCGGCGGAACGACAGGGGGGAAGGAACATCTGTCGATAGCTCGTTCCTCGGACCATCGTAAACATTTAAGTCCTCCAGATACCACAACAAAAGGTATATTTACAGGAGCGCGCGGGGCCACCCCCAGTCTTGATACGACGCTCGAGGGTAACGGGCACGTTCCGAGTGATAAATTGTACTTCAACGATGACTTCCGTGTTGCGTACAGTGTTTCCCTTCCTCACCCTCTCGCCCACTGTCTCCCTCTTATTATTGCCATGGATCACCGCTTTTAACGGTTCAGCGAAGGGCGCAGTTACCATTCGCCGTAAGATAGAAGTTGCTTCATTTCGTGACGCTGCGCAGTGCGGCACTTGAATGGGGATTTCGGAAGGAAATAAAAGAATACATACAATGTGGTAATAATTCATATTTTTATATTAAAAGCTGTTCTAAGGTGGCTGAGTTTTATTAGATATATACAGTAATTATTACAAAAATTACATTAAAATATTATAATCAAATAATTAAAGGCAATATTAGTATTATCAAAACACTCAAAAATATTTTATCTATATAAAGTACAAATAAAAAAACACGTAATCTTGTTGATTTTATCTTCAACTCAACCGTGATTACGAATAGATTTCCCTGACAAAAAGATCAGTGACACTCAGTGTAGCTGCTTGTAGCAGATAAAAATTACATGGCAATGTGATATAATAACTTCTTGATACAGAACAATAAAAATTACAGGATCATTTGAACTGTTTTTAATAAAACTCCCTTTTTACAAAAATTATTTTTTTTACTTGGAAATTATAATTATACATACTTTTGCTCAAATTATCTATATTTACTATAACAAACACTATTAAAAAAAATCATAAACAGGAACTAATAATACACGAGGACGCTAATTTTTTAGTTCTCAGATTATTTATGGGCAAATGGTTATATAGGATAACTAGATCAGAATTGAATGTTGAATATTTCGTTTTTTCTCCATTACGTGCCGCACTGTGCGCTGTCGC
This sequence comes from Andrena cerasifolii, assembly GCF_050908995.1. NCBI lineage: Eukaryota > Metazoa > Arthropoda > Insecta > Hymenoptera > Andrenidae > Andrena > Andrena cerasifolii. The sequence continues at coordinate 6,835,696 of NC_135124.1, read as the reverse complement.
CCTTGGCTTGCCGAGCAAGTACAACTGTCATTGTGTGCTTAGGATAAGTGGATTATTGTATGGGGTGTTAATATTGGTACGGCGTTGCCAGAAGAAGTCAGGTTTTATTGGGGCTGACGTTGAGACTAATTTCATTGTTAGTTTACTCATTTTGCGTCTGTTTCTAATTTTGGTGGGAATCTTTGCGACAGCTTGCTTGGGGGTTGGTTTATTGTGATATTCGTGTAAATTCGATACGTTTTTATTTCGGTGTTTTTTTTTTAAGTTTGCGAAATTCGAGTGGCCACTGTACGGTCCATTAAACCTCATCAAAAAGTAACGCGTACGTTGGATGGCATTCGATGCGATGTATCTCGAAAACGATGATTTATGAAAAAGCGCGAGAGCAATGAAAGCCCTGGGTGGATTGCCATATGTGATACTGTGATTTTTGGGTCGTCGCTCATTCAAATGTGCAGTGTCATTTCGGAATGTTTGCAAAATATTTTGGTTACCCATTTGAACTTATTTTTCTCCAGGAGATACACGGAAAAAGATATGAATTTTTTAAAAGGGTTGAGTTCTTTCGTAATTTTTTTAGCTTCTTTTATCTACGACAGATTTTATCAGCTCTCTGAATTTGTACCAAAGAGAGAAAGGAAATGCCTGAATATTTTAAGCGGCTGCCTGGAAAAGGTTTCATTGTCAGTGACATCGCGTCAGAACAGACTCTGAGAATTTGGTTTTGTTTTCTGTTGCAGCTTTGGGAAGCGGACGGGTGGCAGTGCCAGGAGACCCAACGAATGCTTCGTTCTCGAGCCCTCCGAGATGATCGTGGTAAGTGAATGAATTAAATTAATTAAAACAGCAACAGCATACCATTTCGCGAGGTTTCTGGCATGAACTTTATGCTCCTGTTGCAATTTACAACGATAAAAAAAATTCGCACTCAAACTTCCCCGGGATAGAAACTTCGTTCTGTGCATAAGTTTCCTCTGCCTTTATTAACTTCAACCAACAATAATTGCTTGTACACAACAGTGAGTCAAAATATACTCGCTGCAAAATGTAGAATAAATATCACGATAGAATACAGAAATTATTGGAAAACGGCTCATACGTCAGTGCTGTCTACACAAGAATCATAATTTAGCAGTAGGATTAGGGGAAATCCCTTCTCATACGTTCTTAATTTATTCATTTCCCTGGCATTTTATCTACTGCCATAATAAAACAAGGACTTTCTGAATATATATTGACAGACATCATTTTTAATTTGGTGACGTATAAAAAGAATTATTGTTGATTGAAATCAAAAGGCTGAGGTGTGTAGACACTTTCATCCCCCACAAGGGAAGTTCATCTTCAGAGCACAGATTTGCCTCGAATTCTACACACAGCGAAGTCTACGCTCTTGCATGTTTAATACTGTATTAAAGGCTCATTGCTAAAAATTTCGCGAAAAAATTCACTCCCTTATCAATGAATACAGTCTCTACGATCTTAACCCTTTAACTGCTACTCTCTGTAAGCCTAAGAAATCATTTTTATTTCGCATTTACCACCGATAAAACTGGTCCATTTAAAGGTTTACACCCCTTTTCACAATCTACTGTTTTGATGGTTTTAAAAAAACAGAGAATAAGTAGTTGGGAAATTTGAAAACGATCGACAGGGAGAGTAAGTTTGCTTCAGAAGGTCGAACCATCAAAGCTCTCCTTTCTGCTCTTTCAATTCTCCCGCCTGATTTATCGAGCATCGAGGGACGACTCTGCTCGCTAATAGAAAGAGCGCGAACGAAGCGAAGAATCGTCACAGACGAATAACGCATAATTTCTTCTTTTTTTCTGAATGGTGTTTGTCCTACATTCGCGGTGTACTTGCAAAGGCATCTCTCGTTGAAGCTGGCGTTGTTGGTACGTTCGCCAACTATTCCGGATATAGTGGTGATATCGCATAATGAAAGACAATGCTGTCCAGGCTGGAGACGTAACGCGCTAGACAGTTAATCAATAGTTCCTCTCCTGTTATGTTCGCGTCGAGTTTTCGAGTCTGCACCGCTGCGCTTCTCGATTCGCTCGCTGCTCGCCGTATCGCGATCACCGTTTGCAATTTATTCGGGCACCCAGCGATTAAAGTGAAATTGGAACCGTCGGGCTCGTGACGTGAGGCGAAGTACTAATTAATTTGATGCTGATGGAAGAGCAAATATTTCTCTGGCATTAATAATTATTTTCGCTGCGGAATATATATATTTATAATCGTTTAAACGTGGTACAGGCAGAATACACTTGTGATTTTTACTAGTACAATCAGATTTTACTAGTTCTTCTCCGCGCTGAGGATAGAAAACAGTTGGTCACGTGAAAGTTGCTTGATGTCAGAGGTTTTAATATAACTTTATCTTATATCTTTTTTTCTGCTAAAGAAATCGTATACGCTTATGATGCCCGAATGTAGCTTTCACTCTTCTCGTGGAATTCCCTTGAAACAAATTTTAAAAATCAATTCATATTTAAGCGGTACCTGCAACGCGAACTGAAGTTTAGTTTCAATTGAGTTTTATATTTTTAACCCATTAAAAATCGTCTAACAAGGAAAAATCCCTAAACCAGAAATTAAAAAATTATGAAACTTTTGAAATTCACTTAAAGGGGGCAAAATTGACCCCTAAATATTCGGCTATTTTTCGATTTTGTGTTATAACTCGTGAACGGTGAAATAATTTTTTTTTACTAAATTAAGTCCTAATTAACAGAAGTAACTTTTATTTGATTTTTTCTATCACGGTTCGCGAGTTTTAACACAAAATCGGAAACTAGCAGGATTTTCAGGGGTTAATTTCACCCCCTTAAGGGATGATGAGAGCAAAGTTGGGCAGCCAAAAAATAGCGTAATACATATCCCTAAAGTTTCATAATTTTTTGATTCTGGGATCTTCCCTTATAATTAAACATTATTCTTACACAGTTTACGTTCAGGAAATTCATTGCTTAGCATTTATTTGATAAATTTTGTTGATTATTGAGACCTGCTAAGCTTTCAATATACATGCCTCACTCATTAGGAAAGTTTAAACGCATTCGAAGTTCTCGGGATTATAAACAGCGTGTTCTCGATTACTTTATCAAAGTTGTGCTAATAAGACGGCGAGGCAGATTTATCTCTGGAATATATTTCCCCGTCATTTGTCTCGATTTAATCGAGCCCGGCGACGCTGCGAATTCGCGAAAGCTTATTCTAATTACACAGCTGCTTTGAAATTTCCTCGAACTTCCGCGAGAGCTCGAAACCGTTTCGAGGATTCGCTTCCTCGCCGCTAATTATTCGGGAACGAGCGCCAAACAAGACTCGCGACTGGTGCTGCCATCTGCGGCAGTATTTTCTGTTTTATCGACAATGCAAATCTTTGTGGATCTCGAGGATCTATATAAATCTGCTCGGATTATCTCAAAATCGCACGCCGGCTAACGTCTTTAATTTTATAATTTTTTAACAATCTTGTTGTAAATTTTTCAAATTCTACTGTTTAAAAATAGCGTTAGGTTTCTTTTTTTAAAAATTACTTCTAATTCTCGATTTAAAATCAAATCTTCTTGATTACAAATTATTCAAATTATCAACTTATTAAAAATCATTGAAGTTAGGAAACCTTTCCCTCCTGAACCCTCGAAGGGCGGAAATGTTTATTCATGGCCCATGATTTTTCTTTGCACGCATTCTTAAGCAAGCTGTCATATCGTCTACTGATATTTTCAGAAAGTTCAAAGTTCCATTTCTTTCTTGCGAACGAAAGTTCCTGCCGCATTTATAAAACGCAAAGTACAAAATGAGAAACATTACAAATCGACGCTCTTGAAACTATCACTGACATCAGAAAACCCCTGACTTCAGATGAAGACTTTCAAAGATTCTGATATCATTTGCATTTCTTGGCTCCTTTTCCTCTAAAACTTTTCCCCAAACAATCTTCCTCTCGTAACATAAGACACTGTGCTCTATCGTCCGCAGTCCATCTCTGAAAAATTCGAATCTTCCTCAGACTTACGTATAAAGTGTCCGTCTCCACAGAATCGAACGTCCAATCGAGTTTCCAAAAATTCAGAAACTTACTTGGGTAATAATTCACCACTGTGCAGTGCGGGACTCACAGAAACTCGCTATCTGCCGACGGTCCAGCAGCGATAAGACGTTCTAAAGCTACTCAACGAAAGCGTGCAAGTGGCTTCGAAGAATGATTTCTAAAAATAACAGCAAAAACCGTGGAATATTTTTGAGTATCAAAAGGCAGAGGAACATGTCGAACCGCGGAATACACTTTGCGTTACGCAATGAGCTGTCCACTGTGCCGTGCAGTCGTATAGAGGGTGTTTCCGAAATCGCGGTGCCACCAGAAGAAAAGTAACTCTTTCCGACTGGGCTTTGTTTACAAGAAAGTCAAATTTGAAAACACGTCCGAAACGCGCGGACCTGACTAAAAATCAGCAGAACTGAACAGTAAATTAGTTAAAACTGTGAAGTAAATCCTCCTCTGAAAACAGTTCGAAATTATGGAATAACTTTTTCCCATCGGAACTTTATTACCGAGAAAGTCGATTTTCAAAATCCGTTAAGTGTGCACTGGATTAAGAATTCCATTTTCAAATGGATTTTCTCAAGAATAAAACCACGTTCGAAGCAAAATTATTGTTCCAAATTTACTCCGGTATTACCCTGCTCAATTATTTATTAGCCAAGCGTATGCGCACTAAACGAGCTTCAAATTCGATTCTCCTGAAAATCGAGCCTTAGGTAAATGAAAAAATTTCATTCTTCTTCTTCGCCTCATTTTTATGCGAGGTCGTCTCTTTCTTGATCGTACTACGATTTCGGAAACACCCTGTATAGGATAGGCTACCTTCCTGTTCTTGTCTGCTTCAATCTTTTTCTAGCTTTATCTCGGTTTCTCGGTTGACAGCGCGCCATTACGCGGCACCGTTGCGTTAATTGCTGTCGTTTGTCTGTTGTTTCATCGGGATTAATTCCGTTTAACAGGCCCCGCTGTCTGTCGCGTCGTTTTCACGTTTTTTCTTCGCGTCGCACGGCCCACCGATAATAATCGGTGGAAATTTAATTACGATGTTGCGCCTATGATGTTGACTCTCATATCCACGAGACGATAAAAATTTAAAAAAAAGAGTAAAACTGCTGTGTGAATACGCGACCTGCAGCAAAATTCAATATGTATGATCCACGGTCGTCGATTTAATTCGTTTTTCAGTGGAGGAACGTGCTTCGATACTTTCGTTCGAATATAAAAAATATGTAGCAACTTTCGTAGAATTCTTCGTAATTTTGGTAGGAAGCTTTTCAATATTTTGCTTGGAATTGTTTGTGACCGTCGTTTTGTGAAGATTCTTTTTTTTTTTAATTACTATTATGGGAGAACGGTTTTTAAGCCACCTCTATGTCATCGACGACTCATTAAACGACGATAAGAAACAATATAGGTGCGAAACCCTTCGTCGGGCACTGATTAATTATCCACGATTCAGCAGATATATGAAGCATTTCGCAATAATATATCTGCTATTAAAATAAGTATTAATTCACACAAAACGTTCTTCTTGGGTCATGGATGACCCCCGTAGTACCTTTCTCACTCTGCAATTATTATTGCAATCGAAATTGGGAATTATATTCTACTTCTGCAATTGTTTCTTCCAAAAAGAAAGGTCTTCCAACGTTTAGTCAGTAATTCTTTAAATTACCATTGAACATTGTATTCGAATTATGCCAGTCTCTGTCTTCCAGAGCACATCAAAGTGCCCCTCGAGTTTCCTCCACTCTACAGTGGCAAATCATATCGAGCAGCGCATTTGCCAACTTCCTCGTGTTGGATCCTCGCCTCACAGTCTGCGTTATTAATTTCTATTTTTATGATGATACGAGTCACACCGTTGTTCGACGGTTGCACTCGCAATAAATCTTTACTTCGCCGACTGACACAGATCTTAAGCCTCGAGAATGGAAGCACAGTTGGATAGAACGAAGAGGGGTGGGGAATATTATAGTGGATTTACGGGTTTGCTCGGCGTAATTCGTCCGCTCGATATCTCTTACGATTAGATTTAGCTTCCAGTGACGGATCACGCGGAAATCCAATTCAACCTCCATTTCAGGGCTGCCTGACGAACTGTGCGATCCACAATAATCATCAGCCAGCGCGAGTCATATTCGTATCACCGCACAGTGGGGAAATTTCGCGATTTTATGGCCAAAACCAGAAAAATAAATTTTTCAATTCGACATAATAAATGCAAATGGCAATTGAAGAACTAATATGAGTATCAAATGCTACCAATTTTACTGTTAAATGTTTTAATACAAAGCTTGTATATACTCGCAAATGTTTATGTTCATGCGAGGTTAGACCGATCGCAAAGAATTAATCCAGATTTTCAAGTTGCTTCAAACACTTATATTGTGTTATCCAAAGATCTGAAAATAATTTCATGGCATGGATTCAATTCCTGGTGGTGCGTGAGATATCTTTTTGTCCTCAAAATAATTATGCTTCGGTTTTTAATACGCAATTTATACAATTTTTAAAGTAGTGTTTTAGAAATAACCTTTTCATATAAGAATCAATTTTTAATACATAAAATAGTTGTCAATCCCATAATACCCTGCAATGGTTTTCATTCCTATTTTACGTTGGACTATTTTGATTCTATAAATGCAATTATTAATTGCTAATAGTTGCTAATCTTGTAATTATATGCATTTTTTTAAACACGACCCAGTGTGTCTTGTCTAACATACGACTTAACTGTGACTGAGACTGGTTCACATGTTATACATTACAAACATTTTATTATTTTTTAAACGATTTTATTCAGCTTCGATCCTCTGTTTGATTGTTTGTATTATGTATGTTTGTTTGTCGTCAGAAGCGAAAAAAAATCTTTATCGTTCGTAATTTTTGTAAGTGCTGTTTCTCGGATAATTTAGTTTCTCATATATTAGAACGTAAAAGTGCCGAATTTTATATATTAAAAATAAGTTTTGAGGTTTTGACCACGAAAATGGATATAGTTCTTCAATTGACAGTTGTATTAAATTTGTAAAATTCAGAATTTTCATTTTTGTAGTTTTGGCCATGAGGTCGCAAAGTTTCCCCACTGTGCACCGACAGAAATGTGGAATCGCCCATTATAACGAATGAACAACATCACTCTCTGATTTCCTTTGATCGCTGCTACGAATTTTCAAACAACAGTTACCCGCACATTGCATCCCGTTTATTTTATCCCTATTTAATTACAACTCTTTCCCACTTCATCCTCTGCTTTTCTGCTCGACTCGATTCTTTAATGTTCGCGGGATATTATTGCCTAAAAGTGTCGAAACTATTCGTACGCTTCCTGATTGATAACGGAATTATTATCGACCACTTTTCCGCATCGGAATTCCCCTCTTCTGATTGATGTTAAAGTTTACTGCTTTCATGAGCCTGCGTCAATTTTTCTTCTTTATGGCACGAGTGCTGTGTGATTGATGAGTATTCGAATGGTATTGTGTAGCTGGAAAGCGACAGGTAATTAGGCAAATTTAATCACCGCGCTGTGATTAAATATCCAGGCTTGCCATCTCTATTGGTGTACGATAAATGATAGAATGATGAAGCTTTATATACGCCACTGTCATCGGTATCACTAATGCGATCATTTATTTATATGGTGCCTGCTGCAACAGTCCGAATAATTTCCAAATCATTTACAAATTTACGCAGACGCTGAAATATTTAAAATCAATCAGGAGATAATCAAACTTGCATAATAAAACTGATTCATTATTGTCGCCAAAGTCGTCAGCACCTATTCGAATATAAATTTTATACCAACCTAGCCATTACTTTCATTAAATTACTTACTAATACCAGCAATTTGTACAATTAAAATCCAATAGCAAAATACCATATCACATACATTTTTATCAAATTCGTCTGAATATCCCTCGCAAATTTTCACACAGAGATCTACAATTTCTTCAATGTCCCTCTTCGAAATAGCATTTCAGGGACGTCCATCGATGTAACTTATTCATGCTCCAAAACTCCAACTTGGAGGATACACAGCGAAGTCATCGCGAGTAGTTCACAGAACCAGCAGCAGTTCATTGAGCACGCTGTGAACGTGCATTTAAAAAATAAATTTCTAAAAACAACCCGTACGAGCGGGTAAGGGTAGCGATCGATTCGTGACGTCAGGAAGGTTCTCCCAGCTCGGCTCGCTTCAGATTTCCTCTCGTGATTCCGACGGACGTTTTCCATCGTCACGGGACGTGTTGGAAATCGCGGCATCACGGGATAGTTCAGACATCGGTAAAAGGATTTTCCTCTCTGCCTCGTCGAAGGTAGAAAAATATTGGGACGACAGTAGTCGATGGCACCGCGGGCTCGTGCGAGGCTCCAGGCGTTTCTGTGACCTGCACCAACAATTGCACCTCTGACCTTTGGCCTTCCTTTCTCTCTCATCTTTTATTCTATCATGTTTCTTGTCCTCGTCTCGTTGCCTTTCCACTGCCCTTCGTCTCGTGCAAACTGCTTCGCACCTGAGCATTGTGGGTGGAATAAAATATGATGCGCAGTAGTGGAGCACTTGTAGAGAAAATAAGAAAATTTAGAATCGAATTATGATGAATTAATAATTTATATATGATTCAGAAACTGTGGGTCGATTATAACGTATCACGCTGTGCCGTGGATTTTTTTTAAAGATCTCTCTACACTCCTGTGTTCCTAAATGCATTTGTGTTGCCTTCGGAAAGAGGTAGTAAGTGTCGTCTTTAAATTATCACTCGGTTAGAAGATACAATTTGAATCATGACCTATACGTTCTCAAACACCTGTTGGTTAGCAGGAATTAGTTTGCCAACTTTGTGCTTTTTGTAAGAATGATTCGTCGTGACTTCTTAATTATTACAATCCAACGAAAACGCTTTTAAATTCTATTAGCTCTCATGAGAATCATCAAACCATACAATTTTATTTACCACTCCATTAAAAGGCACTGTGACGTTTTCCTAAAGCGTTCGACAATAATGCCTTCTTTTTTCACAAATTACGACTGTTAAAAAGTCGAAGCAATCGTATCGTGGATTAATACCCTCACACCTTCATCACTAATAATTAATCTGAGAAGACAAATTCTGTAATCTTCTATGTCACTCACTTTGCACAGGTTTCCTTCTTCCGTCATCCACGCAGCATTAAAATAGCTGCACCGAATGTACGAAAGAATGTTCATACGAGCATATACCGTACGCTCGCGAATTATGGCGAATTAAGGGAATGCCGGTAGCAATCACGGTTTCTGTTTTTCCTCGCCGGCTGCACGTTATCCTAGGTTATTATGTGGAGTATCTCGTCTACTCGAGCTTCAAATGAAAACGAATCATTCCTCTGAATCCCCCATCTGCGAATAATAACGACGCGCGAACGCTGTTGAACCGGGCATCGCAGTGAGCAGGAACGGGATGCACCGAGGGCTTTCGCTAATCTTCCTACGCGATTTACATTTCGCGCTTTTCGGAACTCCGCTGGGGGAGCGCCGGTGAAAGAGCCAGCCCCCGCGGTTCTTTACCATTGAATGGAACGATTTCTGTTCTCTTTCGAGTGCTTTTACCTCATCTTGATCTGTGAATCGGCTGCGATGCACGCCGCGCGCATTTACGCTCGCGAGCTGAAAGACCAAATTGTTCTATTGTGCCAGGGATTTATTATATTATGCGGGGTAAATACGGCGGAGTAACGATAAATATGCTGGGGAAGTTTGGTAGATAGCTTGTGTAATGTAATATTCAACTTGGACTATTTTATACTGGAAAGTAGATAATTCAAATGGAATGTGCATAAATATGCATGGGACCACCTTCGTATACCCATAATTAGGAGGGCAAGAGGAAACATTCTGATTACTTCTTACGACATTATAAAAGGAAATGTATTATTCTCTTTGAGAAAAGTCAAGTGGGCTTTATTTATTGAAGGAACGTCGAAGATGATATATTAGAATTTTTGTTAAATAATTTTACTCTGCCTGCTGCAATTTTCTAGGTATTAAGAAATTCCTTCTTTGTTTATGTAATTGCTTTTTAAGCAATTGATTTGGCTAATAAGGAATTGCTTAGTTTTTACTCATCAGTCCCCATGTGTATTAGAATTCGAAAATCGATTGTCATCCTAGTTTCCCTCTATCCCCATTTCCCATTTTCTAGTTGTCCACGGTATTTACACACACCCCCGTTCATGGTCTATGTAACAAACTGGCTATTGTAAATTACCTCGCCGCGGAATTCGGTTATAGTTCCGAAACTGTCGGTCGACCGTGGAGAATTCGTGCACGAATAAATCCATGTAAATTGCTCTCCCCCTCCGCACAATGAAGATCCGCTTATAATTATTCCTCATTATTATCGTGACGTCAAAAGCACTTTGTTTCTGAAGTGTTTAGAACAGGCTGTTGATTTAATTTCGACGTTCCGCCTGAAGAAGTTCCTCGGATGCAGGTGAAAAGGAGTTTTTATTAATCATGCACAGGTGGGGGTTTATTGGCGGTGTCAATAGATTTTTAATTAATATCGGTACTGGATAGTGATGCGCGATATTGGTCCCAACTATCGATAATGCTTATATTTCTTTACCTCTAATTTACCAATTAGAAAATGAGCTACATATATTCGACAGAATATCATTTTGGATTAAAAAGAATTTTCTAAGATTAACATTTTTATATAATATTAAGAAATTATTCTGTTTACATTAAGATTCAAAGTTAAGGTTAAAATGAGGGCGAGTAATTTATTCTTCAGATCATATTTATGAAAGAAACTAGAATTCATATTTTAATAAGAAACATCATGGGCATCATTCAATATAAGAGTATGAAAAATAAACACTGAATTTTACAGACCGAAAATTATTAGCTTCAATTAGCTTAAACGAAAGAGGGTGCAGTAAAAATTATCAATATTTTGACCAAATTAGTGTTTGAAATATGGATAAAAAATATAACAAATACATATCGATATATACAGTTATTGATAAATATCGCGCATCACTAGTTCTGGATGACGATATTGTCTCTTCAAAAATAGAAGCTTTAGAAAATTCTATATCACTCATATTTTGGGGGGGAGTGGGAATTTGTTGGTTTTGTATAGGGTAATTGGCTAAAAACTGTCATTTGAATGGAATTCATATTATTCATATTATCTGTGTGGAATTGAAGGAGGAAACTTCTGAGGCAGCAGCTTGAAGTTGTTTCTTGGATTTGTGGAATATCTAAATAGTTATCTTATTGTGGGGAAGTTCCTTAAATTTTGTAAATGGTTATGCAATTTTGTAGTAGGTACATTCTTATTGCCACCGATGAAAGATTATATTCAATGACATATTACAGGGTAGCATACAAAACTATTTGAATCGAGTTCATAGAATTACAGTTCGAATAAAGTTTGAATAAAAAGTTCGAGAATACATAAAATACACAAAAAAAATGAAATTCTTTTACCTATGAAAATTGCTTGAACAGAATACGTTTTATTGAACAGATTTCTAATTAGAATCAAGGATCAAGAATTCAATTTCCTCGTCCTATTTATAATTTCTCATAATATCGTCGATTATTTAATTCCCTTTAGATTCATATCAGGATTTTGCAAACAACGATATCGCTTAATTAACTGTTTCGATGCAAGCTTTATCAATCTACCATGAGTCACGAGACGTTTCCCCGTATCAGAAAAGTACGTGTGACACATTTATTTGTTACGCGAACAATAACACGATATACATATTAAGTCGAGCACATCCTCTGGACACTTAATACGTTGCACCGCATCAGCAGTTGATTCATATTGAAACTGTTGCAATTTAAGTCATCCGTTCTTTGTCGACGAAACCCACTGACTCACTCAGCGAGCAATGTGTATCCACGAGTCGAAGAAAACACGGGATTCTCGAGAAGTCTTCGATCTGCTTATTTAGTTTCTGGCATCTGGCATTGAACGACAGTGCAGTAAATAAAAAGGAATGGACCAGCTCACCAATTACACGGAAGCGAACGGCAAACGCTGTGATTAATTAGACTTGTTTATCAGCAAACTGCAGGTCAATGAAAAATTCAAAGTGGGGAATATCAAAGCAAAGCAGAGAGCGATTTTTTTTATTTAAACTACAAATTTTAAGCAACTTGATTGCATAATTTTATAGGGCATAAGAAACCATTAAATTATCATTCTAATAATTTGTTTATACCTGCTATACTTTTCAAGATTCACAGGAAAATAGGAAAACACAGTAATATTTAAGGGATGTTTCCATCCAGACGAAACAAAAACTAGCAGCAAAAGAATTTTCTAAAATTTTCATCGAGGTCCCCTACAAGCTGCAAAGTTTCCAGAAAATCGGAATTTGTGGTTACCAAAGTTCCGTCATCAGTATTAAAATAATAGAAACACAGATGCTGTCAGGACATATTAAAAATCTTGATGTATTTCGTAAAAGCATTTTGCAGTGCACGAGACTTGTTTTAAAAGAAGGAAAATCGTGTCCCTGATTGAGTTTCTTTTTCTTCATAGTTGCTCTGGTAATGAAGCATCTAGAAACGGACGCGAAGACTTTTTAAATCACCTGATACCTACACGCCGCACTCGCAAATGAGTGGCTTCGCGATCATTGATCGAAACCTTGCACTCTGCTCTCGCCTCTTAAGGATCCTTTCTTGGCTTTCCGTCGTCGTTGATCTCTCGATCGCCAGCGTCAGCGTGCTGCGCTAATAAGGCGAGAAACCCGAGACGAATTTAAGCAGATTGTTGTGCAGGATGCGGGCGTTAATTGCGTAACGGGCGTGCTCGCTTCATCCTTCGATACGAGCCGTCCGCGACGACAGATGCATTTTTCAAGAAGCTTATCGACGCTGATGCATCGCCGTCGGGCGCCTCGCTGTAGCGTCACCGTCTGGCTCGAATCCCTTGGAATTATTCAAATTATGCATATGTATCGCAAAATATGTTAGAAGTTTAATGCAAGTCCTTCAGCAATTTAATTGATTCCCCCACCAAACATGATGTCGCGTATTTTAGTTTCTTGTTCTATTTTATTTATCTTCTTAGTGCTTTCATGGCTGCGTTGTAGTAGCAGGTGTTTCAAGGAATTATTACTTTTGTCAGAAAGTGGAGGATTGTCTTCTGATATAAGAGAAGGAAAATGTTTACTTGTTATCTTGTTTGGCTCTTGTTCCTGAGTGCAGCTTCGACACTTCGGTTTTACTTTCCTTGAACCAAGATTCTACAGGTCTCGTAAGGATAGGGTTACATATCCTTTTTTTTACTGAAATGCAGTGTCTTCCTATCACCTAAAAATGTGCTTCTTTTTTTTTATTTATCCATAACTCAAGCGATCCTCGGCTTCACCTGGCAAAATTCCATCAGTATTTATCAGATCCCAAAATGAAAAAGGAGGACAATACGGTCTGAAATCGTTGGAAAAGGAAGACGTTGTAAAGTAAAACTAATTTTTAGATATTAACTTTCACTGTGTGAGAAAACATTAGAATAATCTTGTAGCTACTACGTATTCAGGCTCTAAATAGATCTGGTTAGGTGTTAAATACTGGTTTAATACAATTTAAATTGTATGACTTGTATAGATTTTTATAATTATATCTTAAGATAATATTCAGCGATTTTCGGGAATTTATGCGACGAAAATAATTATAGTACCTAATGAAATCAAACTTTTTTCTATTTACTAAACTACATTTTTACAGTAAATAAAAGAATATAAGTAATATAATTATTGCTTTTAAAATGCTTTTGAAAGCAGTCTTGATGACATTTTTAGCAATTCATGCCTCGCTCGTGAAGGCAATTTCAGCTGTTAGAGTTATCTGATCCCAGAAATCCAAACAGATTCTTGATCAGTATGCCTGTCGCTAACCCTCGGAGTATAATTAGTGATTTATCTTAAAAATTAGCAAAATGGCGGGCAAAATGCAAAAAAAATGTTTTTCGGCTTTTTTCTTCTGCTATTTTCGATTTTAAAAGTAGGTTAGATTCAATGAAAATACTTGGTTGTAGTCCCTGCGAGAGTCATAGGTGTGCAGAATAAGCAGCAAAATTTATAAAGCAATCGGTTCGATAGATTTTGAGATTTCATCTTCACGATGTGAAAAAAATGACGTTTCGAGAAAAACACTTTTAAAGTTTTCATCTATAGAGACCGAGCCTCTGCGCTCCCTACAAAATGCCTCTGTAGATGATAAAATAATCTGAATTTTCCATTCAAATTTAACAGCACATTCTTGAGGATATGTACTTTCGAAAAATGTTTAAAAAAAATCGATTTATTCAACCCGTCTAACCGGAATGATCCCTTAAGATATGAAGAACTTTTATCAAAAATACTTTATATCTACTACCTATTTAGGGCTTGAATATATATAGTAGTTACAAGATTATTCTAACGTTTTCTTACATAATAAAAGTTGATATCTAAAATTTGGTTTCATTCTACAATGTCCCCCTTTAAAAACGATTTCAGACTAGATTGTTACTTTCCATTTTTGGATTTGGTAACCCCACATTAAGTATCATAAATTAGAATTGTATCATAAATTAGAATTTCCTTCCACACTTTGCCTCCCCAAAGAAAACATCATTACTATTATCATTAAGAAAGGAAGCCCAGCTTTAATAATTCCTAATTATTCAAAGTCCACCATATTTAACTTTGAGCAAAGTAACTTTATAATCCCCCATACACTAATCATGCCTCTCCCTGCAATTCAATTATTAAGACGTGCTGAAACAAAGAGATCTCCCACAAAGGGTCCAAGAAGAAGAAACGGAGTTTCTCCTTCTGCCGAGATGAAAAAAAAACTGAATGGAGATTACTCCATTAAGAAGTCCACTTGGCCTTAATTACTAGCATATGGGGATTCGCGTTGACGAAAAACGGCACCGTTCATTCTCGAGCCGTGAATGGCGAGGTCTCGTGCTGCAGGAGGATGTTGAACGCGCGTTTACGGGACAGGCCAAGTGTGCAACGCCACATCCGTCATGCGTAAGCATTTACGGGTAAGAATCCACTACGAGGATCTTTCCCGTGGCAGGAAGCTCGTATAAAATCGACTGCATGAGTCGGCCGACCGCAAGACTCGGTGAGGCTTTCTCTGGAATTCGATTTTATCTGTCGATGCGCTCGAATCCCTCGCCCTGAAATACAACTCCATTCACGGTGGCCTCGTGTCATGTAGACGGCTGCAGATCGTTTACTCACCGTGTCGATAAAGCTGGCACATTCACGCTGCCAAATATTAAGCCGGCTCCACAGTTTTTACCGCGCCGCGCTCTGTTACCGAGTTACTTCATTTAGTGGTAACGAGGTTCGGCGCAGCACCTGTTTTTGAATCTGTTTGAATCCGTTTACTGTTGCCCGCACCCAACTGTCTGTAGACTGTAAAAGTGGAAACGTGGATTTGAGATTTTAATTAACTTAACTGGGTTGTCAGAAGGCCGAAAAGTGGCGAACGTTTGTGAATTTTTTTTGAAACAGTGGAAGCATATATTTTTACAGAACTTCTTGCATTTAAAATAGCAACATTTGAAGAACGTTTGGTAATTTTTTTGTAGAAAAATATTTACGTTTGTAATAAAATTGCAAGCAAGAAGCCTTTTTAAATAGTTGTTTTGGGATGAACACTGTCACACATTCGGAACCAGATTATCTAAAATCAAAAAACAAAAAAGGTTTCGTTAGTGTATTAATGTATCCTCTGATTCACGGAGGGAATTTCCGAAATATTGATTTAAAGCAAAATGGCAGCTATTTAAATTTGAAGTCCTGATTTTTAAATCAAATTTTTCCCCGCAAAAATCAGGACTTCAACGACTTCGTCGCCTCATCATTTGCACTGTTTAAATCTGGCGGCGACTTAAAAAAATCGAGAGTCGTAGACTAACCGAGGGAAAAAATTATTATTCACTTTTCAGTGGAGTTTTATTATTTTGAAGTTGGTTTTAACTTTTTAAAATTTGTATTTACCTGAAAGTTATTTTATACATATATAAACACAACATGCTGAAGAGATATGTGCGTACGTACATAAAATAATAATAATTAGACAATATCTCAATAATTTGACAACAGTCTTTATTAACCAGAACTGTCAAAATATTGTCGCTAATATTGATACAGTACAGAAGGGAACCACCGGGACATCTCGCCCTCTTTCGAACAAAAAAAAGATCATCAAAATCGGTCCATACGCTGAGGAGTAATGCAGGGACAAACATATAAAAAAAACTCGGGTCGAATTTATAACCTCCCCTTTTTGAAGTCGCTTAAAAATCGGAATCGCCCACTTCCCCAGGAATGACAAAGTAAAGAAGGAGACGCTCGTACCAAACCGCTGGCAGTGTGTATTCTACGGTTCAGAAACGAAACTATTTGCTCCTCGTACTTGCGTTAACGCGCACCATTTAAAAAGTGACGGACAGCATTCTTTGTCAGTGGCAGGCGAGCAAATCGTCGAAAGTAAAAGGATCCGCGGAGAACACCGGATCTCTGTTCGCTGTCACGCATCGATTATGCGTGCCGCACTCGGTTGATTTAACGTGCCTCGGTTGCACAAAGGGACCTGCTCCCTCTAAACGTAAATACGGTTTATATTTCCTTATGGTTAATGGCCTCTGCGAGAGTGACAAGACTGTCCCTCAGGTTTTGCACGCGAAGGCACGTGCGAGAGAGCAGAGAGCGGCTCCTGGCGGAATGGAAAGAGGGGAAAAGAAAGTTAAAGAGTCGGTGGGCACACGGTCTTAAAATAAATCGCCGCCCAGACAAAAATGTCGTAGGTCTATACGGGTCCCACGGCGACGGTATTCCACGTATCTTTTCCACGTCTTTTCTTTTTTAAATCGGCAATACGTAACATTTCCCGCGCCGATCGCGCGCGACGCCGCTCGCACACGTACGTGTCCGTGAATTCCCTGCTATCGCTCCGCCGCCTTCGGCCACTGCGATTTTCATACGCAGAATTATGAATGAAGTCGCAGCCAATGGGGAGAGGGAGAGAAGAAACAATCGCGTTTCAGAACGGAACAAACATTTTTTCCGCGCGGTGATAACGTTTACACTTGTTGAACAGATACGTGCGCGCTTCCGCGGTGCCTGTCTCTTCTCCGTTATTTACATATTCATCGAGATGTTATCGTTTCGAAGAACTAGCCATTGCCAAGTGAGGAGATAGCCAGTTGTAGGTATTTCCACAGATTTGCTAGTAACGAAGGAAAAAGTTCAGGCAAGGTGACAGAGGAAAGTCTTCTTTGATCCTTGGGCCCTCCTTAAATTACGTAAGGGTAATTTTGACGAATTCTTACCCCCTCCATCCCTCAGTATAAGAATTCGTGAGATTTGATATTCCAACCCCCTCCTTAAGTAATATTTTTTTCCAGCTTAATTTTTTTAGTTATTAAAATTCTTTTAAAGGTTTATATAATTCATTTAACTCGGTTTCGGGAAACTTAAACTAAATCTACTTTTCTTGAAGATTAATGATCGAATTTGTATTTATTTAAAATTAGGTTAAACAATATTACGTAAGACGCTACCTGACCCCCCTCCCCTGTAAGAAAACGTAAGAAATTCTCGACCCACCCCAAAAAAGAAGCCTTACGTAATTTAAGGATGACTCCTAAAGTTAGAGATTTTTTACAACAAGATATTACCATTCTGATTATAAGAAATTGTTCTTAGACGTGCTATCCCTTCTTCCACTATTCAACTTCTCTCACTCATTCTCGAAGAAATGAACGTTGTACTTGTGTACCTACTTGCGCTTAAAAGTTGTAAGTATTCCTTATGTCGTGTTCTGTGGAGCAGTTGATTCCCAATTATAGACATCCTTTATATCACCGTGAAAATTCCATTGTACCTAGCACTTGCTTTTTTCCTATTTTCAAACGCACCAGGGACATTACACGCGTTCCATTTCCCGCGCCTCGCTTCTCCTTCAACTTCAAACGGAAATCTGCCATTTAAATTACAAAGCAATTAAATTTAAATGCTCATTTAATTGACAGCGCGTATCGGCGATATTTGTCGTAACGATAGAGCTAATTATCTCTAATTAACGATTCAGATCAACGTCACCCTCTGACCCGGTTTACTTCCGTCGGATCAGAGCGCCCCCCGAGGGTGTCCTATTTCCTCTTCTTTTTGAAGCCACGTTCCAAGACGATTAACTTCCGGCGCACGGCTAGACCATTCGGATTCAAGGCCCCGGCACGTCCCCCGGTTCCTTTCTCCATTCGTCGTAGCTGCTCGCGGCAGCACGCAGGCACCGACACCCGCCAGCAGCAGCTCTTCCGAACCGTGCCGCGACATCGCGCCATTTATACACTCGGCGCGCTCTTTGAACTCGCGCGGCTCGCGGAAAGTCAGCCTGTTGTGTTTCGCTCGCTGGAATCCAATTAAAATGGCACGGGGACTGCGACGCGGACCGTTGAATAACGCGATACGATCGAGTTACGTGTACGCGCGCATTCATTGAGACACTTTCGCGCATTTGCCGCGAGGTTCCCCCGCCGTTACGTGGCTTCTGGCGATCGCGGAACAGAGATTCGAATTGTTCCAGTGGGAATTATTAGGCTTCGTGTCAGTTCCAGTTTCTTGGCATTCGCGTGTCCATTTTTGTCGATACGGTTTACCACCAAGGCTTGAGGGTTGTTTCATGGGTGGGTTGTTCCGTGGAACAGGTCCTCGAGACCCGATCCCGGGGTACCTGAGCTAGCTTATGCGCGCTATGACCTGGCAGAAGGATCAACTGGATGCGTTCTGTGAATGCGACAGACTCACTTAAGCTTAAGGGGTTACGCCACCCTGAGGCGCTCGAAACGAATTTTTTTTACTGATACTATGAGGTTGAAAATTATTTCTTTTCTTCTTATATGTAGAGCATGTATTAGTGCATATATTGTATAAATACTGTAGAAAAATATTAAAAAATGGCCGAGTTATTTGTTGTCCCGCGAAGCTCGTCCGTCGTTACACGCGTGAGTGATGTACCAAATTATAACGCCCAGATTCATCTGAAATAAAAAACATGATGATCTTAGTGTTCCTTAATAAAATACCTACGATGTAGCATATGGATCTGAGAAAAAAAAATTATTGTACAAATGACAGCAAGGTAAAGAAAATTATTCTTTTTTCACAAGACAAAACAAACTTAAAACATTTATTATATACGAATGGGTTATCGCATCAAAAAAATGATGTGCTACATTGTAGATAATAGTATTAAGAATATATGTACCAAGTTCGAAATCAATCGGATAAATAGTTTTGGAGATATTTGGTACAGCGCTCACGCGGAGGAGCTTCGCGGGATAGCAAAAATAACTCGGCTATTGTTTAATATTTTTGTATAGTATTTATACAATATGTGCACTAATACATGCTCTACACATAAGAAGTAAAGAAATAATTTTCAACCTCATAGTAGCTGCAAGAAAAAATCGTCTAGCTTCCAGGGTGGCGTGACCCGTTAAGGGGGTATACCCGTTTCAACCCTCGGAAAATGTGTACATTTTGTGGATTTTTTTACAAGTCAACGGCTTGATGAAGATTTCCCGTTTTTTTACTATCTTTACATAGTATTATGAACTACTTAAAAAAAAAGTTTCAGTTAAAAAACTACTGTTTTTTGGAAGTTATGCATACATATCCGAAAGTCTCTCGATTTTAGGCGGCTAAACGGTGGGCCTGAAAACAGCTGTATGTCGTGTCAGAAAGCAAAAACAATAAAATCTTCTTATAAAGTATGTCAATAGCTATCGTCCAACGGGGCCGATTTTGAAAATTTTGAAAAATAAAGAAATGGTGAGAGGTCAAAGGTAAAGTTACATTTTTCTAAGAGAAAGGGCCACCTTTTTTCTTTATAAATAATAAACGGGGAATTGGAATAATAAAAAGCCCTCGTTGGACGATGTCGAATCTTATCCTGCATGCAAAATGGGAAGTGAATTGGTTGAACCGTGATACACTTCATAGAAATTTATTTCACTGATTCTCACAAACAGTAATTTTACTGAGAAGAACCCAAAGAACTTACCTGCTTTATATTTTTTTGTGGAGCGTCGACATGGTGACGGCTTGTTAAATGGCTTGTGGCTAACAATTAGCCGCAGGTACGAATTAAGCAAGTTTACCCTATTCTTTAATCTTCCAGAATATAATAGACATTGAATCGTTATTCCAACTTAAAATTTTTCAAGACGATATCTTGGAGTATTTAACATGAATCTTCTATAAACTTTCCACGTATAAAAATTACGAAATTATTATCACGATCACTTTATAAGTCCCATTTCTGAACTAATACTAAGGTGGTAAGTAAGTACCCGAGTAAAGGAACGTTAATTTGAGTCTACAATCGGACCAGCTTCATTGTAATCAAGTAACAGTATTTAGCGATCGTTGAGAGAAGGAAAAACGATTTCTCTGCCGCGTGTAACGCGCCTATCGCTCTCAGTTTCGAAATCTGCACAAGAAAGTTCCTCCACGACCTGACGAAGAGGTATTCAGTTTTCTACGAACGTTATCTGAACGCTTGGAATTCCGTGAGGAATAGTTATGTCAGCGATGGGAAGATTAATTAAGGGAATGACCCAAGTTGTTAATGCGTTCAGCGCGGGACCGTACACCACAAGATTCCGGATATTTCTCAACTTAGCCAGCGGAAGCACCGGAACTAGCGGTTCGGAAGTCGCGTGCTTCCACACAGAGAACGATGAGTTCTGTTCTTCCTCATAAATGACTCATACGTCATAGCTTATCAAAAATCTACTTGGCATCGTACGTAATACACCAAGAAGCGACAAGAAGCAAACTGACTGGTGCGAGGGATATAATCTCTCTTTGAAAAATTTAGAGCAGGGTAATACAGAATAAAATTCGTCAAGAAAAACTTCGAATTGTTCACAGGCAATTTAAAATTCACATTACCCCGTCCCACCATCGGAGCAAGAACAAAATCTCAGCCGACCGTTCCTCGAGCCTTTAATTAACTCTTTTACGATTACGAGCGACAAGAAACTGCTTGCGCTTCGTCGTCGTAACAAACCCTTTCACTTGGAGCAGCGTGCCGATTTAATTTTCACTCGAAACGTTCGCAGGAGGTTCGTGACATTAAAAAGGGCTTTTCACGCGCGCCTTCTACCGATCGTTTTCCCCATCAAATTAATCCACAGTGACTATTAACACCGCACTGGTGTGTCAAATAAAAATCGAAGCTTAACAACCCCCTGTTGCCTGTCTTTGGTTTTCAATTCAAGTTGTTGCAAATTTTTCTCATAATTCCCAACATTCCGTTACTCCGAAGGCTTGGCCACTGTCAAAGCCAACGTTTAACAGTCCATTATAGTCTGCAGAGCCTTAAAGCGGTATTTTTTCGACGCATCCTCAGCGCGAGTGCCCCCCTCGAAGTTCCAGCGAGCTCCGGGCGCAGCGAGGCGGAAACATCGGATGGAAATATCAGAGTTTCCCCAGGAAAATTAGTCGCACGGTGTCGCGGGGTCAACGATGTGACGCGGAACGCGAGGTTTCGCAACGGCGTTAACAATAAAAATGGCGCGTTTAACATGCCGCCGTGGCAACGGGAACGCCGTTGGAGCGTACGCTCTCGACCCAGATCTTTTTCCTCGGTGCACGACTCTCTCGTCGATGCACCTGCAGCTCGCAGTCGGACAGAACCCCTGCCCACACTGCAGCGGCGCGTTGACGGGACGGCCAATACTATCGCAACACGCTCCACTGATTACAGGCTACGCTTTGCCTGGCGCACAATACACATTAAGGATTGCTCGTGCATTGCGTCCTATCCCGGGGCCCATCGTTCGCTGTCGAACAGAATGGCGAGCGGGTTAAGCTGTGCCCACAATCGTGGAACGACCGATAGAGGGACAGTGTTTGGGAGTTGTGCGAATGATATCTTGCAGGATATTGGAATTTCTTGAATTTGATGGGCATGCGTCGATTATTGTTCATGATCAATCGAGGATCGGTAATGTTGCTTAGCCCTTGAACCCTCGGTGCATCAGTAGCGCATGAGGGCTCTTGTGAAAGGAAATCGACGCTTGGATGAAGCTTTTTTTATTAATCGAATTTGGCTTGAAATATGGGAACTCATGAATATTATTATTATTATTATTATTATTATTATTATTATTATTATTATTACGTTTTTATTACTTACTACTAAGTACCCCCGCGCTTCGCTTCGGGCCTAAGAGATATCAAGGACTTCCATGAAAACACATTTCACTCCTTTTCACCACCCCCTTAGGGATTAAATAGGGCAAAATCATGGAATTGGTATTTAGGCATTTATGTGGGTAAACTTTCAAAGTAAATACCAAGTTGATATCTAATCGGACTTAGGAGATTTTGAGCAATCCGTGAAAATACGTTTTACCAGTTTTCACCGCCTTAGGGGTTGCTTAGGGAAAAATCCTGAAATTGGTTTTTACGCATCTGTGTGGGTAATCTTGGTGAGTAAGAACCAAGTTGATATCTAATCGGGTCTAAGAGATATTAGGCGCCCGAGAAAAATACATTTTACCCCTTTTCAAAAATCCTTCCTTAGTGGGTGCCTACGTCCTGAAAACAATGTACCTTCCAAATTTCACGTTCCTAGGTTAAGGGGGAAGCCTGGTTTAGGACGCTGAAAACGCGAGATAAATTCATGTCAATTAAGAAAAACTTCGGCTTTTTTATATCGGCAAAAAATTGGATCCGCTCGGATGTACACAATTTGACAACTCTATTGAATAAATTATTATTGAATAAAAAAATAAAATTTTCTTGTTCGAATATACATTAAAACACCCTTAAAGTTTTGGAAAGATTCTTTTTATATTTGTTGAGAAAATAATTCTTAAAAAATCACCGTGATTTCAGCGTCCTAAACCAGGTTCCCCTTAAACGGTTTGATCTGGGCGTTGATGAGTCAGTCAGGATTTCTTCTTTTATATATACAGATAGATTGAATGATGTAATCCATATAGAAGAGTGATAGTAATAATTACAGTAAATGCGAGGCTGCAGTAGATCCTGTTAATAACCCTAACTCGCTTGATAATTGTTAAGTTTTACCTGTTTTTATCAAATCATATGTTAGCAATAATCAAACTCCACGCCTGCAGGAAAGGGTTAGTCATCACCGCAACCTACCACCTCAAATCTACAAATAATAGTTTTCCTTATTATTTGCACGCATTCTTCGCGTGTGATTCAAACAAATCTACGTCAATTCGTTCCACGTGAGAAGACCTCCTCAAAATACGTATCAGCCCCCGGGCCACTCCACACTGCACGATTTACCGCAAATGGAACGTCGCTGTTCCGACTTTCGAATTCCCTGGAATCGAATTCGACGCCCCGACGACGAACTTTTCCCTCCGCCCCTCGGGAGGGGTGTTTGCCAGCCACGAAAGGGATGGTATTTTAAGTCGTTCCCGATCTTATTCCGGTTGACACTTGGCTGCGTGTGTACATACACGAGGAGATAGAAGCGTCTCCCGGCTGCTCGGTCCACGGAGGAGAAGAGTGCACGGCGCGCGCGACACGGGAAAGAAGAGAAAAAGGAAGAAAAATTAACATCCGCGGAGAAGATAGCGGGCTTATCGTCCGTACGCCGGACAAGCGGCACCAGTCGCGTTTCGTCTCTCGATCGGCTTAGGCGGAATCGTGCCCGGGATCCGGTCAAGTCTCGCCGTTAATTTTCCATCGATCCGTCATTGGAAACGTGCTCGAACTTCGCTCGAAACCGACCCAACGAAGCGAGTTTAAAGTTTGCCCGCGAATAAGTGGACCGTGCCGGGCTCTCGTCGAATGCAAACCGTTGGATAGCCTGCACCCTTGCGACTGGATATTCTGTTGATCTTACAACTAGTAGATACCATTGTGAGCGAGTTGATAGTCGGACAGAATAGAGGTAGAAAAGGAGAGCTGCACCAGTTCCTTGGAATTTAGAAGAGGCGCTTTTTTTCGAACTCTTTGGGACTTTTCGGTGGGATCGCAGAATGCCCGTGCCCTGAGCCGCCTTTTATGGGGACACGTAGTTTCTAAGAATATTGAAAATCGTGGAGGAACATTCTGCGTTGATGGAATGAGATTGGCTGGCGGTGGTTTTCGACTTTTAGATACCGTAACTTCAGTCTCTGGAAACTTGAGAGACGTTCTTTTTTCTCTTTTGGTGTTCATCTCTTATCTCTGTGTTATCTGTTTAATCAGTTGCAGTTATTTAAGCGACAGTTGTATTGATATCTGTAGCGGTCTAGACGTGAGGGCTCAGAGGAGTTGGGACCGTAGATCGGGCCCTTTTCGAGGCTCACGAATTAAAGTTTTAACACAGTCGCACTTAGCGTTCAGGTGAGGGATTATATGCCAAACGACAGCAGCTTGGAATAAATTAAGGTGAATGTACTGATTTCTGCTCATGTCCCCATTTCTGATCATTTTGTATTTTTCTTATTATTATATGCGTTACGTTTGTACTATAGTTGCAGCAAAATAACTCTAAATTATTTCAACATTTACGCGAGTGTTGAACAATCTTGAAATATCTTTCTTAAATAGTTTTTGAATTGCCTGATTTATTATTAAAGAATTAATCAATTACTCTGCAAATTTTCATCACGAACAAATTTTTTACACCTTCTTTATGACGAGTTATCACTTAAATGAGCAGAAATTGGGACATTCACCTTATCGTACCGAGGCTGTCTGAAAAATGCTGCTGACTAACTTATATACCTATAGCTTACGGTCTAAGGTTTTACTTAAGAGTAAGCGACAACGGTTGAGAAATGTTTTCGTCTGACAAATGCGCAGATGACTAACGTAGGCGAAAGTTGTCGGAAATTTGGAAAACAGGATGACTTAGAATTCAGAATTAGAATTCAAATAGAAGTGGTCGAGATTGGTACTACTGTAGGTTGCCAGCTGTTTATTTTCAATTGTTCAACGTTCCCTTGAACTTGAAGTCGTTTAGATTATAGGTACCAAATACAAAAAACAGTTCATAGATTTGAAGAGTTCACAGTTCGTAGATTTTACTCGAAACTAATTAGTGATAATTGTGTTGTTTTCTAATTATTCTTCAAATATATATTTAAGTGGACGGTTGAGAACAGGCTCCATTGTTAAATCGTAAATGAAAAATCTCCGATTGCATTCCTTTATCGAGTATTCTCTATATTGACTCCTACAAATTTTACTGTTATACAGGGCGATTCGTAATTAAATATCGATTCTTGAAGGAAGTACCTTTAGAGAATAGAATAAAAAAGAATTTGGTATAAACATAGAATATTCAATCCATCTTTTCTAAATTGCGGTGCGTTAAATTAGCTATTAGACATTCTATGAGCTACTGTCACTGATGACTACTATCTAAACCGACAAAATGCCGGAGTAACTGATTGTGCACTTATGTTGAAGTGGTAGATATGTACTTAATATAACTTGCATCGACAATTTTACTTGCTTTATTACAACTTGGAAATCGCAGCGTATAAAATATCCTTTCTTACTTTCTGATGCAAAAATTCCCCTAAAGTATGGACATAAAATGAAAAATCACCCTGAACAGTTTCCTTTTCAATTGAACAACCAAATAACTTACAACAGACTAATTCTTTCTTTAAATTAACTGTTCTAACTAAAACACTCTAATCTTCATCTTCACAATATTTCCCCCACTAATTGCAAGTCCCAAATCGTCACAAATGATTCGTCAAGCAAATATGGTAATTACAGATCCCATCAGCACTAAACATCTCCGCTCAATTATTTCCATCCAACGCTAGGACTCGTCGATCGTTTTGAAACGACAATAAGTAAATCGTGAATTCCTCTCCACAACCTAGGCAAGCAAACCAAGCTTTACAGCACCCAGTCGCATCCCCTAAAAACCAGGCGCCTCCACAATTTCCCTCGAGCCCAGAATTTCCAGGAGCACGTCAACTCAGTTTTCACTAGCCGTTAGTAGCCCGCGGCTTGAAAATTCTCCGCATTGTGCCTCGCAGAGACACAGCGGTGCGAGCACCGTAGGGGACGAGGCTGGTGGCGCCCTTAAGTATCTCGTAGACAAGTCAAGGGCCCAGGGACGTATTCCGCGTACTTTTTCCACATTAGTGCTTTCAGTAGCTCAAGCTTCTGAAAAATGCCTCTTTAAGTAAAACTTAAATAATAGCTTCCAAACTAAACTCTAGGACTCTCGGGCAATGCCGAGAAAATATCGAGATGAAAGCAGATCAAACCCCGGACTACAAAATATTAGTCTAAAAATTCAAAAACGGTAAAACTTCGAAATACCCCAGAAACCATTGCGAACCTAATACGAGGAATGCAAAAATACGAGAGGCGTCTTAAATAATATCAACCTAACTCGGACTTAGCTCCTAGGTCCGAAGTTTGAAATATTTTATAAAATATTTCGGACCTTTACCGCCCCGTAAATTCAAGGATTCACGGGTCTTGGAACTTTTACAACGACACGAATGCTTGAAAGCCCCCCGGTGTGCGTAGAAATGTGACCAAATGTAAACAGATTTCAGAGCCCCGTTTGATAGCTCGCGAGGCCAGGAATATCGCTTTACACTGCACTCGATCAAGTCTCAGGTTAGCCACTATATCTGCGCAAGGCTGCGTGCAGCCGCGATAGGAGCGGCCAGTGTTCCGTCTGATTTGCACTCGAGCGAAGCGAAAAGAGAACGGGGGCCCCTCTTTCGCTTTCTGCCCGTGGAACGGCCGTCGAGAGACGCGGAATTTCACGGGTGTTGTTTCTTGCGACGAGTTTTTCGGGGCTCGCGTGACGCCGAGCGGTTGCGCCGAGACGAGGGACCGCAGGAAGAACCGAAAATAAAGTAGGCAGGCGCCGCGAGCGCGCGTATGTATGAATATGCGTGCTCCGCGACGCCCCAGCCCTCCGCTCTGTTTGCCCGCGGAGGAGGTCCGACCGTAGGAAATTTTTAGCTCGCACATCCATGTAGCGACCGTACAAATCCTCGTGATGCAGCCCCCGGAGACAGTTTACGCGACTGCATCCGTCACTGGATTCTTCCACCGGCTACCCTTTCCGCGCTTCTCTGCCTGCGCGCCTCTCCCTGTTATTCATCTTAATAATTCTCCGGGCGCCCGGCCACTCAAGATTGCCGTGTAAATATTTCAGGGGAATTTTTTTCACGAGGGCTACTCCTGGCGCCACTGGCCACTCGTAGCTCTGGAGAAATTTTTTCCTACCCCCTCGCACTCGCTTTCCCTGATTTCCGAGGGGTCGGTCGCTCCTTCTGGATGGTTTCAGCCAATTACCTGGGCACGGGGTTTTGCCTCGCGAAGAAGTGTCGGTTTGTAGGAGGAATTCCAGGAGAGGTGATACAATGATTGCATTGGTTTTTATTGTGATAACCGGGACAGGGGAGTTTCAGGATCGTTGGGATTAAAGTTATTGTTCCTGTTAAAGCGAAACCTCTGTAAACCTTTTAATAGTTTCTAATGGGAATTTTAAATCGCGATTTTAATAGGCTTTGGGCGGCTTAAGCGGACTTTAAATTGTGAACGTGTCTCGTAACATGGGATACGGTGATTTGTTATGGATAACGAGTTAGGATTCCTTTAGAGCCGCTTAACATCGTTAGCCAACGCTAATGCATCATCGATTCATTACGCTATGGCAGGTGGAGATTACATGTGATCTGTGCCTTAATGACTCGTGATGCATAATAATTGTATTCAACGTAGGTAACTCGTACGTTAGAACTCCAACGATCTACCCACAAGTTCTTCTACGACTCTTTACAAGGAAACATTCCTCGATACCGTAGAAAGGGAAATTAAGTGAAATTACAATGGATCAAGGCGGCTTTCTTCTTTCACAACCACGTATTACGTTCGCAATGGTTTATTCACAGACACTCATACTGAAATTTCAAATATTACACGAATGCCACGTTTGTCCCAGATCCTTGTATAGTTTTAGACGAAGCTTCCTTCGCTTAAGGGAATCTTACGGTCTACAAGTCGATTTTTTTTATTTCATTTTTCCAATGTTCAACCTTTTAGGGATACGTGTTTAAAAGGATTTGTTGAAATTCGAAAAATTCCCGAAGTTTTAGGCATTTGAGTAGCGGCACAGTGTTCTCAAAACGGTGGAACCTGTATTTCCAAAAGTTATTATCCGATTCGACTGAAACTTTTTTTATTTTGAAGAATATACTTCTGGCGAGGGAGGATACCAGAAAAAAATACAAAAAATTGAAAATATATAATTTTCAAAGCCGTTGAAAGGGTGACAAATATATGGAAAAAGTGATTTCAATCTTCAAGTGTCGTTATTTTCTAAAAAATTACATTTTTGTAATTTGTTCTGGTTTCCCCCTAGCCAGATGTATATTCTTCAAAATAAAAAAAGTTTCAGTTGAATCGGATAATAATTTTTGGAGATACAGGTCCCAC
Organism: Andrena cerasifolii; assembly: GCF_050908995.1. Classification (NCBI taxonomy): domain Eukaryota; kingdom Metazoa; phylum Arthropoda; class Insecta; order Hymenoptera; family Andrenidae; genus Andrena; species Andrena cerasifolii. The sequence goes on along the minus strand of NC_135124.1, from coordinate 6,807,153 downwards.
CGATTTTTATCAATTTTTTGACACCTCGACTTTAACGACTCCTCAGTGCCGTCTGCAATGATTAATTATAAAACAAAAAATATATTTCTATAATGTAAGACATCCTTAACACAACGCAACAAGTTCCATTAAATTATATACAGTAGTTTTCCTTTAATGAATTCCTAAAGATCACCTATTTTTGGGGCTCTAGACCAGAAGGTCCCCCTAAAATTCCCTCTTACGTGGTGGCTGCACTTTTGAACCAGTGTCCGCTTTTATTTTTCCCTCCGATCGGTCCAGGCCGTGCACAGGCTACCTGACACGGGTTTCTATAGAAATCGTCCCGAAACTCTGAAAGAGAAGTCGAGCCTTTGCAAGTGGACTCTTTTCGGTCCGAGGCCCGAATTTGTCCCAGCTACCGCGGCGCTAGACCCGCCTCGCTTTCTACGCGACACGTGTTTGACCATGTGTTACGACTCTCGACACTCTTGTAAAAATCACATGCAGCCTGAATTTTGTAATAACATGTTTGAGAACAGGATACATAGGTTGCGACATATTCTCTCCTTTTTCCCTCTATTTCTTTAACTCCAATGTGAATTCGTATTTGATGCTTGTACCGTGCTGGGTGCATAGATAGGTTGCAGCATAATATTTCTTTTTACTACCGTGACCCCAATTCTGTGTCCGTGCCCTCGGTTCTCAAGAAGATTCACACCTCACCAGAAATTCAGATTTTCCGCATATAAATATAGACACGGTCTGTTATTTCGGAAAAAGTCATTTTTCTTGGCGAATACCGCTTACGTAAGCGAGAATAATCCAAGTTATAATATTTCACGCTTACCCTTTACGCCATTCATCGTTCTCGAAATACATGCACATTTGCGAGAAAGGAAGCGTATGTACAATCAGAGCTCATAATTCAGGGCTTCTCCTTGCTCATTTAGCTCCGCCAACCTGTTCAAATTTCCTCCCAAAATCGTGCTATTTTTTCAATTTCGATTCTGAGAATATTATATTATTTCTAGTCCTCGATCTTGCATAACTAAAGTTTCAACAATTACAAGTCCATAATTCAATATTTCCACCACCAACTCTTATCCAAACAATAACACTCTTCAATTTCCAATTAGAATTTCTGTAAATATCGCCACTTTAAATTATGTATCCCTCGCACGTTAATTCTACTCCTCAACTTCCTTCAAACTCCCCCCTAGACTCGCGACAATTTGAAATAGCGAATTTCTCGTGGCGAGACCGTCGAACGTGCCCGAATAGACCCGAAGTCGTTCCCCGAGCAGTCCCATTGGCTCGTGATAGCAGTATCGCCGGCATCTTCCGCTCCCCTCCTGTCCAATACGATCTGACAGCGAACTATCGTGCCGTTCGCCTACGTCACTGCGTGCGTAGTCACGTGACCACCAGTCGAGTCACTCTTTGGCCCTGAAGGATCGTGGACGATTCAGTTTATCGTGACCCGCGACGTGCTCGAGACGGCGACCGCTAGATCCCCGATATACGCACAGTCTGGGCTCGCGACGACCGCGTTCCTTTCGGGGAAAGTCCAAAGATACTCTGACCTTGATACCCGACCGGTCTGTGCAAATATTTTGCGGTGGCTCGACGTATAAACGATCGGCGACTTATCAGTGACGCCTCTCGAGTGCGCGACTTCCAGTAGGGCAGCGTGCGACGCCCGCAAAAATTTTACTTTCCGATGCGGGGCCTCTTACCCGGGATCAACAGGATATTCAGATATCCCATTGGAGTTGACCAACACCGTTCCATGTCCCTCTAGGTGGAGAACGTGAAAGCACGCGAAAGGGCGGTCTCGGTGCGATTGATAGTTCTCGGTTGATCGACGGGTGCGATCTGGGCATTAAACAGTGAAAGGGAACTGAGGAGAAACTCTGTTAATTGTGGTATCTGTGCCAGTGGCTTTATCGGTGACCCGAGTTCGTGGTAGAAGAGTTTTGCGAGTGAGGAGGTGGTGCCGTGGAAGGTTGAGTTTCGGGAAGAGGTCTACGATGTGAGGAGAAAGAATTAGTGCGTCTGAGAGTGCACCGTGATGGAAGTGGGAAACAGTGGGTCAACGGCGAAGGACGCGTGAAGAATTTCGATTCACGAAGATGTTGAAATACATGAATCGGACCGGGCGACCTCGGGTCGTCGCGAGGAAGAGAAAAGGTCGTTCGTTGTCCAGAAGCTGGCCGGGAACACCGAGGCCCTTATCGGTGGTTTCCAGCGAGGTAAAGAGACTTGTTTCGTAATTAGGGAAGTTATTCTATCTCCGATGGCTGGTGTACGCTCGTATCTTAATGGCCACTCGGTGCCCCAATGGCCGCGTATCTGTGGAGAAAAATAGGGACATTTCAGTGGAGCTTTACCAAATAAGAGGCACGGAACTGTACAGTGAAACACCTCGCGAATGTTTCCGGGAATTGTTTACATACGTGAGCGCTGGCGTCGCGTCGCGACTGGCTTCGGGCGAAAGTTATTCGAAATAGAAAACGAAAGATGGCACGTCGAGTAATGAAGTGGGTACGTCGGGGACTTTCGTGGGGGAATTATTCAGAAATTAGTATTTCACGCATATCTCGCCAGAGCCGTAGAAATTAATTGAGGTTACCGTTTTATTTACATCGAGTGCCCTCGATGAGACGATAATCTTCAGTGTCAAAAGTGGAGCGTAATATCGTCGATCAGAAGTGTAAATGTTATCTGACTTATTGAAACAGTATTACAGTATCTAATCCGCGCGTTAAGTACCTTTTGGAGCTTTTATTCGTAAATTATGGAACTCGAACTTATTAACCTACGTATCAATACGACTTCTAATAATTTCACACTATCAAAGTCCGAAAATATTTTCACTGCAGATTCTATCAAGATATCAGAGCACTTGCGAACTCCTCTTATCATTGAAAAAAAAAAGAAACCCAGCTACAGTAATACGTGAACGAAAGGAGCATAAGAGTTACATACGTTCTCTTTAACGCCCAAACGGTTACACTTGGTATTGATAATTATAGTACGCTACCGATAACCCTGTTCCTTAGTCGTTGAAGTTTATTGAAAACGAAATGGAACGGTTCGTCGTGGATGTCGCGATGGGAACGTCGTTTTATCGTGTGCGCTCGGTTGCACGCGTGTATGCGATCGCCCACGCGGAGCCAGCCACGAAGGGCCCACGCAAAGCATGAATATACATACAACGAGGACGGACGGAAGATAAAGAGGGAGGAATGCGAGAAGACACGTCGAGGTGATCGTTTATTATCGAACGATCCGTTGGCGAAATTTTCGCATGGATCTCTGCCTTCGCGTGCTATTAGGGCCTTTTCACACGAGACACTTCCGTGACTGGCATTTTCAAACAATCCACGCGCCCCTGTGTTTAATTTAGCTTCTTGCAAATTAGTGCCAGTTTAACCAAGCGAGTGTATTCCAGGTACCAATCGCGAGCCGCAGAAGCTTCTCGCGCGGAAAGGGCCTTAGTTACGGCCACAGTGATTTGCGAGCGTTTAAGCCATTGCTGGTGACCTGTATTCTAGATAGAACTATTTGAGTAGTTGATTTGAAAACGCAAGCGGAGGTACATATGGGTCGAATGTTTAAAGAGTCGAGGTGCTTGAATATTTTGAGATTTTCAGATCGGATTTTTAGTGAAATTGGGGTAGGTTAAATGATTTTGAGTATAGTTGGAGCGAAGTAAATGATTTGGAATGAAATTAGAGTAAATCAGACGAGTGTGAGTGAAATGTGAGATAATCGATTGTGTTTTGTTTGTATATACTTGAATGTTTCGATTAATCGAGTAGCTCTCTTGTGTGGGTGATATAGACCTTCATTTATCTACGTAGTTATTTATGGATTTGGATAATTGTTAGGTTTTTGGAATCCACTATTGGCACTCATGCTGTTCAAATTGAATGGAATACATAATTCTGCTTGTGTTATTTTTCAGTCAATTACTTTCATCATTTAACGTCGTCATTCATTTATTCCACATTACAAATGAATGCAGGATCAGAGGTTGAACAGTTTTCTTTTCAGAATTGTATGGAATAGCTCCGTTTATGTACCATCTACGATTCTCACTTTACTCAATTCTTTCATAATAGGTATATTTACTAACTATTCACCCACATGGCTGTGTAACTCTTTACTACCTGCATAACCAGTTCAAGTAAATAACCATCATGAAATATTGATAGGTACACATTGCCAACAAATCGAAGAATACTCTATAATTCAACTTTAACCCTTCGTTGACACACATCTTTTTTTCGATCAACTTTGACATGTTGGGTGCCTCACCAGGGGCAGATTTGAGATTTTCGGGAGGGGTGGGGGCGCAGGGGCGAATCCAAAATTTTCTTGAGGAGGGGGGGGGCGTAGGTCTGAGACATAAACCAGGCACCTTTCCCGATAATATTTTCCTGCTAAATGAAAAAGTGCTTTTTTTTATCAATTTATCATATTTTCTCTCATATTGCTAAGTTAAAATAAGTATTTTGCTAATTAAAATAAGTATTTTTCCCTTGAGGGAAAGCCCCCCCCCCCCCTCTGAATCCGTCACTGGGCCTCACACCCAGAGGTGCCCACAGCAATTTTTGAATGACTGCCATTCTCATCTAAAGGATCCAAACGTTATGAAAAAAATCATGGATCAATTTCAAGGTCTCTAGAATGTATTCCAATAATTTTTTTATGGAAATTTTATCAGAGTTTTTGTAAAAAAAAACAAAATTACCATATGTCGAGAAAAAACGAAGAAAATCTTGAAAAAATTGTACCTTTTAGAAATTTCAATATTAGTAGCTAAAAGTCAACAGAGTTGCTGTTCAGATATAATATTTCCAAAGAAAATATAGTTTGTAAGTCGGCTTTGGAAAAAAAGTATTTATTTTGCATGTAGAAAATACAGAGCGTCAAAATCAGTTTATGGCTGACTCACACCCATAGTGTCAACGAAGGGTTAAGGAAGTAGATGAAAATTTGTGAGATTGTTCTTTCTAATGTTCCTAATGTGCTCCAAAAATTTTAAACCAATTCACTAAATGATTGCTGAGTTATAAAAATTTTAATTTTCACTAATTTTACACGTACTCTTATGGAAAGAGACGATCTTAACAGCTGAAAAAATGTTGAAGAAATGGTACCAATATTTTCAATCTTTTTTTTACATGTACTACATGGGTAGATGAAAATATCTGCCAAGTTTCAGTTGTTTTCACTACACCGTTTTAAAGAAATAAATTACAACTTGAGAAAATTGTGAATGCAGGCCATTTTCACTGGCAAAAATTTAGCAAATAATGCTTGAGAAATTATTTATAAAGTGAAAAATACCTTCCTAGGAGTAAAAACAAGACTCCCACTGTCGTTCGAGTTCCTTGCATCCAGATTTACCGTGTGTAAGACGTAGATATTCAAGTATTTCAAGTTTCATACACTTTTGTCTAATATTGTACGTCCGATACATCCTTAAAAAGTGCCAGCGTATCAGAAACTTGAACAGCAAATTCAAAGAATATCCGTCGGGACGCTTCGTCTATAAATCCGACTTGCAAATTGTCGATCGACGCGATCGACTGCCGCAAGAAGCTACGCCAGAGAATATTGACCCATCATCAAAAACAATCAAAGTGTTCCACAGTGGTCATGGTCAACGATTACCAACCGATCCGTAATGTCGTATACTGCTCACGTTTTATAACGAGGGAATGAAAAATACGCTGCGTTGGCGACACCCACGTCACACAGTCGAAACGATTGTTTATAATTCGCCCATTACGTAACGGAGGAGCGCGCGTGCACATTTTCTGCATTGGCCGTTTACGGGTTGCGTCAGGGAGTCGCATTTCGCGACCATTCGGCTGCCGTACTCCACCGAGCGGCTTTATAAATTCGCTTCTCGATAAACAGAGCATAGCGTGCGATCCACTTTATTTCCCTTTTGCGCGGCTGTTTACGCGTGTGCGCGCCTCTCATTGAGAAATCGGATCCGCAACGCTCAGGGGGCGTGCATGGAACGCGAAATGCAGATGCATCGATCCAGAGGACTTAATTCGGGGGAAAAGTAACGGTCACTAATAGGCCGAAGGTAATCGCGGGCTGTGGTGGAAAGGTCTTCTTTCAGTCGGGAATAAATTAATCCTTTCGAAAGGAAGTGTCGAAGTATGGTTACTCTGGGGTTTGGATGCATACTGTGCAGGCTTGAATGGTGGAATATAGTCGCAAAAGCATGGCTTTATATCCCGGTAAGACAAATTGAAATAATAATTGTGGGATATCGTGGAAAGCCTTGCAGAAAAGATCAGGGAAATGACAGATATAGGTTCGCGATAATTGCAGTAGACGCTGAAACTCTAGGTATAGTTGGGAATGTAGCGACTCTTCCAGTAAGAGAAGTTGAAACGCTGGTAGGATTGATAGGTCGATGATAATTACAGATTGCAATGAAAATCTCATTGCGGCGAGGAACGAGGTGATTCTTTCAAATTAATTGCGGAAATACCAGCAGTGATAGGCTGATGATCACGGCAGGATATGGTGAAAACTCTGGGTAGGAACACACCGGTTCGTCGAAACAGACGAGTCGAAACTGCAACGGAATTACCTTCTCTTTTCTTTGCAATCAGAAGCTGAAATAATCTCTGCAGTATACTTTCACCGGCACTGCCTTTGATACGATTCTATTTCACAGTCGCTGCTTATAATTCCGCATCACTGTCAAGAACACCACGGAAATACCTCCATTCTCTACGAACATGCAAGCAATTTTTAAACCGCACTTTATAGCGATGCCAATATCCAGAATATCCAGTAAACTTTCAGAGCCTCGCATCTAATTAATTTTACAATGGGAGCTTCAGGTTTGGCAATTTCAGAAAAAATTGATAATTAGTGTACGTGAAGGTCTTCGCCCTGAGATTAATTTCTCAAAGCAGTAAGACCAAAGTTGAGAAAATCGATTTTGAAAAATTCTGTGTTCCCTTATATACAGGGTGTTCCTCTATCTATGGTTATTACTCTAGGGGTGCACAGGGAGCCGTTTTAGCGCCTAGCTGCGAGCAACTACTGCAGTTCTCCTCACCGATTCTAACCTTAGCAACGGGACAGGCGGGTTGCTCGCAGCTAGGCGCTAGATACGGCTCCCTGCGCACCACTGTATTAGGAGGTGGTGGAATTACACTACATCGCAGGAACGAATTAATGCTAACCACAAAGGAACGAAAATTTACTCAGACGAGGCATGTACCTGTTTTCTACAGAGCCCCCAAATTTTTTACGTCAAATTTTTAACAGGCAAAAATAAGACGAAAATCAAGAGTGACGAAATTTCGGTAAAGGCTTCGTTTTCGAAAAGATTGACTTTGAATTTCACCTAAACAGTCGCATTTAGGTAAAATTCGAAGTCCTTTTTCTCGAACTTGGCTTAAAAGCGCGTCTTACTGCTTTGGGAAATTAAAGTCAGAGTGAAGACCTTCGCGTGCACTAATTATAAAATTCTTCTAAAATTGCCACGCCTGAAAGTCCCCTTGTTAGTTGCACATCTTGTCATGAAACTTTGCCACGATTATCCCCCATGAAACATATTTCTCCGCCACGGAGCAACGCTGCGTCAGGTATCAGGAATCGATTGTTGCTAATTAAAGAAGAAGAAAAAACTCGCTTCAATTACCCCAATGCCGCGTGCAGCGCGATGTTACGCGAGCAGCGACCAGGGATAGCAGAAACACGGGTTTCGCGATGCCCTCCTGTGCGAAAGTTGTTTCGTTAATTTCCGGAACGTCGAGCACCGGTTTTTCTCCGGACCGGCGCGTCTCGCATCAGCGGATCAACGATACACAATTCGGTTCCGAATCGAATCCGAACCGTATCGTCGGCCACTGGAAATTTCAACTTTCATCCCGAAATTGGCTAAATACTCTGCCGCGCTAACAATCGAGTCGCCGAGGGAGCGGTTCTGTGAATGGGTAGCATAACTGGCGTATCTACAGGAAGTCCGGCCTACGGGTTCCGGCCCGGCGAGGCACGCTCATCTCGTTGTCTCCTGTGTGCCGTTTTTCCCTCTCTTTCCTATTATTTTTGTCCTTTTTACATGCACATTGTTCCGCGACCAGCGTGTACCGTCGCCTGTTGACCGTAGGGAAAAGGCACGGGCTCTGTGTAATGGAGACGAGAAGTTGACGCAGCTGCTGGAGTCGGGCGCATCTGCAGGTGTAACAGGATTAGATTATCAACACGGTGTCGTTTGTTGGCCACGACACGGTGTGTAGCTCGTTGCAGGGGACGTGTTCGTTGCCCGAGATATTCCTGATACGCATGGTCGCTTGGGGACGTTCCCTTTGTACGGTACCGTAAACTGGGGTGACATTGCCCACTTTTCGGAGAAACTTTATTTTATTTTATTGCGAAGTAATTAGAACATAAGGTGAATGTCAAAAATTCTGCTCATCTCCCCATCTCTGCTCATTTCGTATTTTTTTTTTTTATTATTATTATAAGCGTTAGGTTTGTACTATAGGTGGAACAATGTAGGGTAAACTGCATTAATCATTGGCATTCCTGAGTAAAAAGTCAAATATTAAGAAGTACAAGCTGAGAAAGTATTTTTTTTTATAATTTCTTATTTTTCTTTCACTACAACACTGCAAAGTCCAGTAGTTGAACTACATATTTTGCATCTGGCAACACCACAAAGTGGGACAAAGTGCTGAGTTTTAGGTGTTTTCTTAAAATTTTGATAAAGGGAAGATAAGTATATTTTGTCGCTTTATAATTAAGTAATGGATTGAAATACAGATTTACTAAGCGCTGTAGGTATTTAATAGCGAATGAAATAGTCTGTTTAAACACTTCAAACTTCGTTTTTAACTACATATGTTTTTCTATATAACCTCAAATTGCATTTAAGCAATCTTCAGCAGACACTACACAATTTGGTGAAGTCGTTGATATTCTCCATTTAAATTCTCTTCTGCAGTGTTACATAGTGTGTGTAACGGGAACAAGTCACTTTCCAGTGTGTGAATTACAACATTTAGTAAAACGTAGTGACGTTCACTAAAAATGGACCGAATTACATACTTCGCGTTTGAACTCATTTTCATCGAGAAACCATAAAAAAAATCCATTGGTAATATCCATTCATGAAGATTTATTAAAAACACGAACATTTTATTTTTCGGTTCTGGGTATTTTACCTGGCCGAATGGTTTTATTTCCGATCAAAGCGAGGAAGCAAAACTGTGGGGTGGGTAGGTATTTCCCAATAATCCGGGGAAGAAGCATTTCAATAATCCGAGGAAGACTGTATATCCTAAATAATTAAATTCACATTGAGGCGATCGCCCCTATCGCCCCCCTTTGTATCCGCCCCTATCATGGGGAGAGCCGAGTTGAAAGGATACAAATATTTTTAATGGAAATTCACTAAAATCCATTAGGTGATTATACAAATTTATTTAAAGAATAAAATCGAGTTTTTTTATTTTTACAAATTTCTTGAGTTACTTCTGTCGTGATTACATTAATCTCCTTTTAGCCCCCCTGGGTGCACCACTTTTCTGGAGTTTGGTATTGAGTAACGCCGAGGTTAGACTGTTAGTGTTATTCCGTGTTCTCTGTAGGGAAATTAGGGGGACATTGGTAGTGGCTTGTCAAGGAGTTATTAGGATTTGTAGGCCATTATGCGGTTGCCTGCGGTGCTTCGAAAAGTGATAAAAAACTGTTTCAGTCTTTTTAGAATTATTGAAGGTTTATACACGTAACAATTTTATAAAGTAGCTTGTGGAAATTGCATCGCGAATATTTTAACACAGCCAGGATATAAAGCCTCATTAAACTATACCCCTATAAAAACTTTGCTCCAAAACATGCATAACGAAGTCGATACTGTATTTAAAAATTTAATTGTATCATTATGAATGAAAGGTTCAAGCTATTAACATGGTAATCACGCTGCTTCCCAATACTCTACAAAGCTTTTCAAAAAACTGTTACACAAATACAATTTTAAGAAATCCCGACGAGAGACTAGCACGCCAAAATATCCATAGCAATCGATAAAGCAATTTAGGAATATTCTACAACTTTGCACGTGCCCTTAAATTTTTTGAAAATATCTCGCGTCTACGTTAATTAACAATTCAGAAACTTATATAGGTCAGCAACTTACTCGGGCGAGCGCTTCTGCTACCGGTTGGAAATAACCTAATTAAACAACAAATGGCGCTCGATCGCCACGGAAACGAGCGCTTCTGCATTTCTTCCGGCCCCGGGGGAAAGTTTTCTGAATAAATTCGAAACTTGAGCGAAGCGTCTCGACTAAGCCTTCACCCGCCTCCAATCGTTTCTGCGCTTTTAAGCTTGAAAAGGGGTGTAGACTGCGGCGCGCTCCGTGTGTCGTTAAAGGTGAAAGGTTGCCGTGAACCAGAAAATGCGGGCGCAGGGTAGGGATTATCGATAAAATGCGATTTGCACGCTGCGTGCCTAGGTGCCCTGCCGAGTAAACGTGACATTCCAGTTGTCATAACCGCCCTTTTTCCTTTCCCATTGCAGATCGACTACCCGGAAGTTCACGGAGGAAGGATGCATCGACCACCGCACCCTCATCCCATAACCGACCATCGACAGGTCAACCTGGTCTTCGATGACACGGTAAACATCTGTTTTTCAAACACTTCTCTCTGCAGGTAGAAACGACCGTACTTTCAATACTGTCGGGCGCATTTTCCTGACGCTCCTTTTGCGACGTAAATTCTTGCGCTCCAACGACGTGGTCATAAATAAACTTGTTTCTAAGCTTACTAAAGCGTTTGGCCATGCCAGTGCAGAGCTGAGACTTGCAAATTAATTTATCTATTCTGAAACAGAAGGGTTCGCGAAATTTTCGATATTTTCGAACGTGGATGCATTAAAAAAATTGGGTATTATTCCGAAAGGGACCGGAGGCTGATCGAGATGAGGTTTGGGGGTGTGGGCCTTAATCTAAAATTATAGATTCAGGTATTTATTAGCTTCCGAAATATTAATAAAAAATTATTAATTTTTTTTAATTTCTTTGGTCGTTGGTGCAGGCTCCCCTACCATTTTTTATTTTTTAAATTTTGCAACCACAGTCTCATTTTTATCATTGCCAAACTCTCAATACCGATACCCGGGACAATTTGGAAAGTGGAATGCGTTGTGTCGGTGTAAGTCAGCAGAAATATTGTTAAGAGCAGGGACCGTGGTAAAGTGATTAAAAAATATCGGTAGGGTGCACCCTTTTATGCACAATTACCCCTGTATCTTTTGAACGCATCAATTGCCGAAGCTAAAATTTTATATTTGGGGTCTTTCCACACCCCTCGTAACACCCACCGAGTTTAATCCCGATCGGCCACCGGTCTCTTTCAGAAGTTCGGCCGAAAGATTTGAAAGCCTCGCAGTATTCAAAATGCGAAGAAGATAAATTCTGCGTATTTGCAAAAGTAAAATCTATGCGTGAACGTCTGACTAACTCCAAAGACTGCTGTTATAAAAAAATCGACCAAAATCACAATTTTTTATGTCGCAAATTATACATACATGTAAAGAGTAATTTCTATTCAGGACTGTCTTCAACCGTGAAAATAGATAAGCATGCGCTTTGTTTCGGTCCATCGCGATCGAGAACGAAGTGCATTCATATCACATGCAACACGACAGAGATGCATTTCCGTTGCCCGTCGTTAGGTCAGAGCGTGCACTTGCTGATCAATTATCGCACGTCACCGGGCGGACGACGTTAGGAGAAAGAAAGTTTAACGCCGTCGATCCGTGACGTGTATGCGGGGGCACCCACGCGTTTTCGCCAATCAGCCGGGGCGAGAGCGCGAGAGAAGAAAAACGAGAGGACACCGCGAATGCAGACGAGTTGCAAAAGTTCCCGAGCGGCCTTTTTCCCGGTCGCACTTTCTCATGCATTTCAAATGCGCGCCCCTATCCCTCCACCGTCGAAGGGAAGTTTTATCAGCCGGTGAATTTTCTTATTTGCGTCGCCGCGAATATACGGAAAGTTTCTTGGGAGGAGAGTAAATAGCGATCGTCGCAAAGTCGAGAAAGGCTCCCTCTCCTTCGCTTGGAAAGTGGAACGTAACGCAGATCGCGATTTATGCGCGTGTACAGTCGGAGAAAATTGCTCCCCTCCCCTCCCCTCCCCCGCGCGCGAGAGACGGACGCTCGTTTAGTTTTTCTTGGGTTCGTTAACATTTATGTATTTCGCAGTGACATTTGACTTCTTAGAAGGCCCGTTAATCACTCTCCCTTTCTCTCTCTCTCTCTCTCTCTCTCTCTCTCTCTCTCTCTCTCTCTCTCTGTGGTGTTTTCTAGTACCTATTAGAAGAGTGGGAGCGCATTTATCCGGAGTGCATTGCATTCGCAACACGTAGGTTTTTCCAAACTCACTTTGAGGATCTCAGAGATAAGGTAATCCTGGAGATAAGATAAAGAATGCGCATCTTTACACTGCATACAATTCTGTTTCTTCTAACGTACAATGTTTCCCTAGTCATCGCAAACATAAATGAAAGCGTTGCCTAAATTTGAAACGCAGCTTTGAGGGAAAACGTCTCCAACGTTTCAACTGAAATCTCGAACGATATTCCACCTAAATTGTTGCTACCGATAAAGTGCGATCAGAACTTCTGAAACTGGATTTTTGGACGCTGCTCACTCGGTATCGATGCTACTTAAGCCGCGGTAAGGCGATCTACATTAGCGTCCGCCCTAAAGAGTGTCTGGAACGCACATTGGTCGCATGCACTGGTATGTTCGCTGTCTCCCGGTCGGAGTAGGAAGAAACTGAATGGGAGAAGCAATTTGGAAAGTCTGTGGAGCAGGACAAAAGGAAAAGTGAGACATGGGCACGACATAACGGGTCGTATAAATCATCCGTCGGGTCGGCCAGTGGCCTTTGAGCAGTTACTATCCGCTGTGTTGGACGCTTTGAGCAGACCGGTACTCCTCTTCTCCGTGCACATCCTCCTTCTCTCTCAATCCCTTACCGACTGACGATTGACCGACCGTCGACTCCTTAAGCTCGATTCACACGATCGGACTTCGGCTTGACGCGCTGTCGGCGAAGCATCGACTCGTTGCAGGAGATCGCGCGATCCGCTGCGACCACGGACATTTAACACAGTCGCAAGGCGTTGCGATCGTAGTTGACGAATTACCGATCGATGCAACGATCGACTGGTCGTCCTTGATTCAATATTCATGGGAAAGCATTACCTACGATGCTCGCCTATCTACGTCTCGTTAAAGAAATTTCAAAGTTACCGCGTAACAGTATTTCCTGCAGTGATGAATTAGATCCCAATGGCGTGTGAGAGGGAATTTTTCTAACGCGTCACCATCGTTCGAAAGCTAGGATACATAATACGACGGCGTAGGGAATCAGTATGTGACAAATAATTGACTATTAACGAGGCGTGAACGGCTGGGGGGGCGAAAGAATTTCAACAAACGTTTCCGTGCGTTGTCAAGAGAGAGGCAGAAGTGTTTTTGTTAGTGGCACCGGTCAGAAGCTACAGGTGGGCCCCCCAACGCGTGCCCCCCTGTTGAGACGGACCTGAAGCTTGCCGCTCGGTCGGGTCACGTGACCCTACGCTTTCGAAGGGAATGCCGGTGGCAGGAGGAAGGGTGGGGGAGGGACAGGAGGCAGTCCCATGTCCGCTACTCCGCTAAGCTGACGGCCCACGACACACGGGGCACGCCAGACGCGCCACGAGCTTCGTAAACGCACACAAAGAAGGTCACGTCACGCTGCGTGTGTACGCGGACCGCCGCATATGCGCTCGCGGATGGGAAGGTGCGACCTGCCCGAGTCCAGCCGAATCCTGGTGAAATAGCCGTGCGGGAATGTGGCCGGGCGATGTTCGTGTTTCACGCCTGTTCGCGGTGATCTAACACGGAAGAGAAGAGGATCGGAGCGAGTGCCATTAGCGAGGATAGGATGGACGCCTGCGGCATGTACCAAGTGAGTCTGGGCGAGCTACGATCTCCCGCGGTCTCAAAATGGCCTTGATTTAATCGGGATGATTTCCTCGCGCCCGCAATTTCCCGCGCACCTCTCGCCGCCGCGGACGATCCTTGGCGATCGGCCGCTGGGTGATTACCGTGGGATGACAGATGTCACGATGTTTTTGTTTAGATATACGTGCCACTGTTGCCGTCTTTGTCCCTCCGTGCGTGTTCGTGTGCTCGCTCGATGCTGCGTGCGTGATGTCATGTCTGACAACCTAACCTAACTTACGAACGGAGCCTGTCCCCCATCACGCCCATTCCTGGTACTATTCCGTAAACGAGCACCGCTCGTGGAAACCGTGTTTTTGTCCTACATGTCCTCTCGATCCCGTTCTTTTGCAGCGTCCTCCTAGGCGATTGACAGATCGATGTCGATCTATGACTGATAGATCGTTAGACGTTACCCTCGTAGGTCTTTCTTTTTTTCTAAAGCGGACTCTCCGATTAAAACGGTGCATTGATATATTCTCTTCGATAGCACCGTGCCCCGTTGTTTACAATTATGATTACGTCGATTTATATTAAGATCGGCTGCCACGAATGTTAATGTAAACATCCTTAGTTAGCATATTTAAAACGCGCGAGAAATAGAAGATGTTATTAGCAGGCAAATACTGCGAACCTTCTATCCGAGAAGGTTTAACGATATTCAAAAGCCAGCAGGATTAAGTAATTTGCGCGTCAGTTAACCGGAGACTTCTTTTTCTGTGCCCATAGTTTTCTCAAGGCCTGACTGGCAGGCCAGAGCTGTACCAAAAATCCAATAGAAGCAGCCATTCGAGCGACACGAGTTCGGCGTACAGCGGCTCGGACACAATGACGTCTGTGCAAAGCTCGTTGGACGCAGATGCTGACGAGGTGGATCTTTCGGGGCTCGTTGAATCCATAGTGGATAGCGACGAGGAGGAAGATCTTGCGGAGAGCATGGATGTAAGGCTACGCCCTAATTTTTGGAATATTCAAACTAAGTTAATTAAACAAGGTGCGGTTTACAATCTGTCGTTACTGTGTTTTCAGAGCTTGACTGTCCGCGATCCAGTCAGAGAATGCTTAGAGAAAGACCCTATGGAAAGAACGGAAGATGACATAGAAACACTCTTAGAATTTACGCAGCAGTTAAAGGCCTTCACAAACATGACTCTGGCAGTAAGAAGAGCGCTGTGCGCTGTGATGGTGTTCGCCGTGGTTGAACGCGCTGGTATGATAGTTTTAAATGACGGCGAGGAATTGGACAGTTGGAGTGTGCTTATTAACGGTGCTGTGGAAATCGAGCATAGCAACGGAGAGATTGAACAGCTGCACCTCGGAGATAGTTTTGGGATCCTGCCCACTATGGAAAGACTTCTGCATAGAGGTGTTATGAGGACAAAGTGAGTATTATATTGGCATTGTACTGACCAGGCCTCCCAGTCACAGGGACGCGCCGTCAATGGCGCCGCAAGAGGCGATATTTCGAGTATGGAGGATACTTTTCGCTAAGGAAATATATTGTTCTTTCAGGTGCGATGACTGCCAATTTGTGTGTGTCACGCAAGCAGATTACTTTAGAATTCAACACCAAGGCGAAGAAAATACTAGGAGGCACGAAGAAAATGGGAGAGTGATTCTAGTAACAGAACTGAGGGGTGCTTTGGACGGAGGGGCGCGCAGGGGTCATGTGGTTATTCGCGGTACTCCCGAGCGTTTAATGTTACAACTGATAGAAGAAAACAGTATTACCGATCCCACTTATATAGAAGATTTCTTATTAACGCATCGAACGTTCATCGATAGTCCTTTATTAGTTGCGAGTCAATTGTTAGAGTGGTTCGATCAAGCGCAAGTCAGAGACAGAGTTGCTCGCGTAGTGCTTCTTTGGGTGAATAATCATTTTACGGACTTCGAAACCGATCCAGCTATGATGGAATTTTTAGAAGCATTCGAAGCTGTGTTGGAGAGGGAGAAAATGCAGGGACAGCAAAGGTACATATCAACTGAACCCTCTGATTTATACGTTACAGTCATCAAACCGTTATTATCACCTAATAATTGTTTTATTAAATTTTCAGATTACTGAATATTGCGTGCGCGGCGAAAGCGAGAACGCGAAACGTAACGTTGGCGCGGCCGAGTAGGGACGAGGTTCTGCATTTTAGTATTTTAGGCGGTTACGAAAGGGGTTTCGGCATTTTCATCTCCAAGGTTGATAAAAAGTCGAAGGCCGAAGATGTTGGGTTGAAACGGGGCGATCAGATTTTAGAAGTGAATGGACAAAGTTTCGAGCACGTTAGTCACGCGAGAGCTCTGGAGATTTTACGAGGATCCACGCATCTCAGTATAACGGTCAAATCTAATTTACTTGGTATGTGGTATCCCTTAGAAACAACAATTGTACGTTATATCTCTTTTATACGAGCAATAAATTACTGTTGTAGCGTTTAAAGAAATGCTTCAGATGCCAGACGATTCGCCGAGGCCGCGGGGAAGAGCGAACAAACCCGAAATTTCGAGACTCCAAACGGATCCACGTGCAAGGTTGTCCACGCATGTGGACCCGATAACCCCTGTAAACCCATTGAACCCACTAGTGGGCGGTGTCCCGCTATTAATTCCTGATTCTAACGTCTCTCCGTGTAAAGATGCGAAAAAGGAGCACAAGGGATTCATGACACTCGGTCCGAAAAGGAGATTACAGAAAGCTCTCATGAAGATGAATATACTGCCAAAGAATACTATTAAGTAAGTTCAAGAGACTGTACAGATATACTCGACTTCGATGTTAAAGAAATATTTTCATAAACGTATTTCTTTTTACAGTGACGGTGTACACGTAGACGACCCCCTCGCACCTCCTCACACACCACCAGGGACAGGACTTTCACAGACCACCACTAACCTTTATCACTCGAAAAGTAACCCTGACCTTACGTCGCTGTATTGTTACGACGACTTAAGGGCGCCTGATTATCCCGAGCACGTTTTGAAAGTTTACAAAGCTGATCAAACTTGTAAATATCTTCTTATTCATAAAGAAACAACGGCGCACGAGGTAGGTACATATAATCCTGGGAAACAACGTTTATCGGCGATGACTGCTATTTATATGCTAATGCATCCTTTCAGGTGGTAATGCTTGCTCTCCAGGAGTTCGGTATAACCGAGAGCAGCTCGAACTTCTCTTTAGCCGAAGTTAGCGTTGGGGAAGGGGGCATGATTAAACAGCGTAGGTTACCCGACCAGTTGCAAAATCTCGCGGAAAGGATCGGCTTAAGTTCTCGATATTATTTAAAAACTAACGGTATATCAGAGACGCTCGTCGCGGACGAGCAAGCGCCCGAGCTGATTCGTGAGTCTCAGGTTCACTTCTTGCAATTAAACGCGGTTGAAGTTGCCATTCAGCTGACTCTGCAAGACTTCAGTATATTCAGGTAAACTGGGAACGCCTGAAGTTTTTATTTTGTCGTTGAACTAAGAAATGGGAAGTGAATTCATTGAAATATTATTATCAGGCAAATTGAATCTACGGAGTACGTGGATGATTTATTCGAGCTGAAGAGTAGATACGGCGTGCCTATGCTCAGGCAGTTTGCAGAACTAGTCAACAGAGAAATGTTTTGGGTTGTGACAGAAGTTTGTTCCGAGCACAACCTCGTTCGACGTAGTAAAATAATAAAGCAATTCATAAAAATAGCTCGTGAGTGTCTCGCTCGTTGGTCATTCGAGAATGGTTCGTTTCGCACGTGTATTCTAATGCTTCTCTTTGAAAACAGGCCAGTGCAAGGAGTGCAAAAATTTCAATTCTATGTTCGCTATTGTGTCTGGTTTGGGTCACGGAGCCGTGTCGCGATTGCGCGCGTCTTGGGAGAAACTGCCAAGCAAATATCAGAGGCTATTCAGTGATTTGCAGGAACTAATGGATCCAAGCCGCAACATGAGCAAGTACAGACAATTGGTCGCATCCGAGCAAACACAGCCCCCTATAGTGAGTTCACCCTTTACTTTCATTTCATCGTCTCAGTTTTGTTTTACAACAATGTATCTCCGTGTTAAACGTTCCGTTTCTCCCTTTCCCAGATCCCCTTTTATCCCGTAGTGAAGAAAGACTTGACGTTCATACATCTCGGTAACGACTCGCGGGTGGAAAGTTTGGTAAACTTTGAGAAACTGAGAATGATCGCCAAAGAAGTGAGAACTTTAACGAACATGTGTTCCTCGCCGTATGACTTGTCGATAATGTTGGAAAGGGGTGGTCAGCCACCCAGTTCGGCCATGGTTGCGTTGAACCAAATGACCACCGGCAATCAAGGTAAAGTACTCTAAAGTTCGCGAGAAACAAGATCAAGCATATCATTGTTTATTATTTCTACTAACAGTATTGCGTTGTCCAGGAGGACAAACTGCAACCGTGAAACGGCGGAAGAAGTCTACCGCGGCGCCGAACCCGAAGAAGATGTTCGAGGAGGCGCAGATGGTCAGAAGAGTGAAAGCGTACCTGGCGAACATGAAAGTAATAACGGATGAGGAGCGATTGCACGCTCTTTCCGTAGAGTGCGAGCCTCATGCAGGAGCCGTTTCAGTGGCTACGGCTGTGCCCCTTAGTGCAAGCAGAGGAAGAAGGCATCCTTCTCCTACGCTGTCGACTACGAGTAGTGCCAGCAGCACCAGTGAAGGTAGAAAGAGCATACAAGGTAAGATCCCCATATACGATATATTCGGCTTAAGAGTATTTAAATTGCGCGCGATTCCTTGCAAGTAATAACATCACGGAAATTTCAAGTCCACTGTTGCATCCACCTTTTCAAGCCGAATAACTTTTTATACTTTCCTCACTTCGAGAAGTAAATTTAAGTAATTTATTTTCTACAAACCTTCCGCGAGCTGCATGTCAAATGAAGCCCCGATTATTGAATATTTTCAGGTACAAAGTTCGGAGCAGCATCGCCGCAAGCGGTGCGAAAAATGTTGGCGCTCTCCGATCCCCACAAAACTCGCCCGTACCAACCTAAACACTGTCCACCACCGCTTCCAGTGCCAGGATTAGCGTTGCATTCCAGCGGCTTGGAGCCTAGTCCTGGTGCACCTAGGAGAGTAGGATCTGGTAGCCGAGTTCCTATGCATGAGAGATCCCATAGCGATACTCCTTCCAGTTTACCGCCACCTGTCGATCTCAGCGCTGAAAGTAGTAGCGTGACCAGCCTGAGCAATCTTCAGCCGTTAAGAAAAACGTTGACCAGCGGTAAGTTGATCGAATTCGATGCGTAAAAATGGTCCGAAACGAGATGCTGTCGACGCAGACATTACACACATACACACACGCACGTGTTTCACACACGTAAACAAGTCTTTACGATATTATCGAATACTCTGTGTTCCTATTATACATTTTGCTAGCTTTAGGCGACGATACACAGACATGGTGCTTCTTTCGTTTTATTTTGAATTGTCGTTATCTTGCTACACGACTATAGCAGACACATCTCGTGAAAGTACCATCGTGTGCACCTTCATTGCTCGTGATATACACACACCATTGGTCAGGTCTCGCAATACAGATACTTATCATTTTATGCACGCTGCACAGCCGTTTACGCAATTCATAAATGTTCCATGTTATATTTAGCTTAATCCATTTACACGCATCTTGTACGCCGATTACCGTAGCTCGCGCTTCTTTTCTCCGATCAATATTATCGTCCCGAGTATATCACACGGTTCTGATCCCAGGGCGAAGCACGCCTGGCTTCAATTTTTAGATCACTCTCCATGGGACATACGGCCGCGTGAACGGCAATCCTCTACGATTCCACGTTACAAGGGGTTCTTACTTTTCAACCACTTTTGAACGACTTAAATAGATAGTGCTGTCAAATTTCATGAATTATTTACTCTAAGCTTGAGCGAAACAGTGATCAATTGTAGGCTATATCACTCTTGGGAATCTCATTTCAGCAATGTTCACTTTCCAGGAAGCGATACTTAATAACTCGGTTTCTTAATAAGTTCGTTTGGATTTTGAAGACGTAGACTTATTAAATTAGTAGATGCTTCTAAGCGCATCATCTCGAAAACAATTAGGGATAATTCGAGAAGTGGCAGTGAGTTTTGATTTCCGTACAGAATTCAATGACAAAACACTTTCCTGCAATTTTCTCGTGCATTAAATACTTACAATAGCACTCGACTCTTTGGAGTACAGCATCAACAATTATAATAGTTCAAAACACAGTTTGAAATTGATGATATTCAATTTGAAGCAGAAGGTCCTCCACACATAAATAAACAGAGCTTCTACTAAAACAGAATCGAAACGAACGCATTATGAAACCTACCGATGCAAGTGATATTACTCCACCAGTAGACTGCCAACGGTGCTCGGTGCTCTACGGTGCTCAGTTCACGTCTTCTTCTCTAGACATAGGTAGTAATATCGCCTACAGAAGGATTCGATTTGCGTGCATCGTAATGCGAACGCTGTGCAAGCGCTACCTGATCGCGACGAAGTTGAAAGCGTAGACGGGTGTCTGTTTGCTTGCCCCGATTTTTTTTAGACAGACATCTACTGTGTGGTCACGATGTCCTTACGACGAACTCCACTAATCTGATTAGATTATTAGCAGTTAGCGGGAGAGCAGCAGGGCGAAACTGGGCTAGAATATGTGTAGTGATAGAAGTGTCTTTGGGGACGTGTGCGTAGGTTCGGTGACGAGCAGTGACAGTGGTCACAGTACACAGCTGGACAGCCACAGCGGAAGCAGCGTAGAAGCTGGTGGCAGTCCACCGCCACCGCAAAGACGGCACTCCGCCATGCAAGGTACGTAACCATAGAGAGAACACCAACAACATCCACAAGCTCGTGCTCATATACCTATTCTTCCCATTTGTCCGCTCCGTAGACCGTAGACTAGAAGGTAGAGAAAAGAAAGAATCTGGAGTGGTCCAACGACGAATAGCCCGACGTTCGGGCGTAGAGACTATTTCTAAAACCAGTTACCATTTCTTAGACAACGACGTGTACACCTTACGAATGCCCTGATTGAACAGTAAAATGCGTGGTACCGTTTCGTTGAACAGTTGGGCGTTCATTTGAAGTCTCTGCTTGTAATCGCGTGATCGTAAAAGCTGTTGATATCTCGAAGGATTTATTCAGTAGTGCGTGATATATTTTCCTTTGGTAGCTCGATAAATGAGAATGATTCATTGGGAAAGTGTGATATCTGTTGTACGTCTCTTGATCACCATGCGAGTTCCCTTGGAAGGACTGTTACGTTTGTGTGTCTCTCTCTCAGTTTCTTCATTTCTCCCCTCCCACTTCTATTTCCGTTTTATTACAATCGTGGTCCGTTTCCCCTGAATCATTCGCTTCACACGCGGGCTGTTAATCAGATTCGACGGGTCGGAAATATACGTATGTCCCATGGCCACTCATCTTCATTCTCTCGTCTATGGTAGTTGAAACGCTCCGCGGAGCTTAAGCTGCGGGCACGCTCTTTATCCGTCCCCGGGTACTTTATATTTATTATCGTTCAGTCGAGCGTTGCAACGATAACGTAGGTAAACGTGCTTATAGCCGCTTTTATCTCGAAGTTCCAGTTGCTTCAGTACATACATTTACCGCTTAAAGCTTCTTTACAGAGACTCGCTTCTTTACGCAGGGGCACCTCATGCATATGCATACGCATATACAGAGTGTAAAATTAAGAGCATCATAGGCGGGTATCTTTAAAACCGAGGGAGACACGGAATTGTTTTACGAGGCTGTTCTGATCTCGAGGAATTTTCGCTTTCCCTAGAAAAGCAGAATTATTTTCTAGATGAAAGTGTATATAACTAACTGATTGTATCAAGATCATTTTCAGTTTTTCATATGATAAAGTATGTTTCTAATTGTACGTGCCAACGTTTAATGGTCATTATATTATTGAAATCGTGAATATGTATAATGATCATGCGTGATGGATGTCGTATCAAGATTATAACAAAGAAATAGTGAACAAGAAGTGAGAAAATTATATTTTTTATGGGTTCCTTATAGGGGTCGAATGAAACTGTTAACTTTTATAAATACAGGACATTTAGCGAACTGTTAATACTGAAATCATTTCGTTTCTATTTTAAGTTAACTTTGTAGATTAACGCGTTAACTCTGTTGTAAGAGTTCAGGTGTAACAGTTATTTTATATTCGATTAATAAAAATTCTCGAGGATCATATACTTTTGAACAGATATTTAAGGGTAAAATATAAAAGTTAGGAATATTTTTTTAATTAGTATTATTTAAGGAATTGAAAGGATAAATATAGAAGTGAAAGCACATTGTGATTTTTATACAATTATTTTCACCGATCGGTTTAAGGTTTCCATTTCAGACTTATCTATCCCACAACATTTTCAGGACATCTGCTTGTCACAACTTTAACTTTTTCAGAGCAGAATAAATGTTCCTGTTTAACTAGATCTTTCTTCTACTTTCAAGAAAATAAAAGTTTTTTAAGCATTTTATAACAATTTTCTCAGAACAGAAAATATGAAATTATAAATCATGAATTTATAAATCAGATAAAAAGATAAAGTCATGAAATTACATTTATTTCAGAATTGATTAAAAAATTTTAACAGTTTCATTCGACCCCTAGTTTTTTGATAAGTTGTATGTTTCTTGCAAAGTGGAGACGCTCCCTATATAGTCAGACACGACCCAGTAGTTCAGCTCGCGGTTACTTACGAGTAAATGGGCCACTTTTACATTGAACATTTTGTTAGAAATGTATATAATAATATTGATAATTAACATAGAATACTATGAAAATTCACTGTTTCGTTTTCGCAAAAAGGATCGAAGAATTTCCTAAGAATGGCCTAAGTTTCTACTTAGAAATTTAAAAACATACATTATTACTTATAAAAATGGAGATAATCTTGATACAACCTACATATTTCCACTTAGGAGAAGACTAACTTGACAGCAAGATGGCCCTTCTCGAGATCAAACAAATCCTAAGAAGAAATACTTCATACCTCCCCTAGTTGTAGAAGCATTAGCCTACAACACTCGTAATTTTACATCCTGTGTAACCATATTTCGATGAAATTTTCGCGATCTTTGCACTCGCGGTACTCACTCGAGGAACCATCCTTCTCGTCGAGGAACTCGAGCTTAATTTCCGGCAGCGAAATGTCTCCTGTAAACTCCGTCGTTTCGTTCGCCCAAGAAAATACCGGCGACGTTGCACAGCGTAACATTGTACATTTTGTAAAGAAACATTTCGTATGTGGCCTGTGTGTGGTGCAGGGTCTGTTTTGAGAGGTGGCGCACCTCCGTTTCCTCACGCGGTAGCAGTGTTACCTCCGCTTCCTGCCAACCACAACCAGAATCACAACCACAATCATCATCATCACCACCACCACCACCACCAACATTATTATCACCATCACCAACCCCAAAATCCTCAAGGTGAGTCCGCGACTGTCTTGCCCGTCTTTTGATTTCTCTCCTGCAACTGGGCTGCTGGTCTGTTTTCGTAGAATTAGAACGTTGCTTCCGGGAATCACATAGGACTTCGGCATGACATAGAGTTTCGTTCGGTGATGGATTAGTCCAAGTATCCAGTGGCGTATGGAGAGTTCTACTAATTTCGAATGGTAGTCGCACTAACCGAGGATATTGTACACTAGAAGTCTGCGCCGGAAGCAACGTGGTTGAGCTTGAGTCATCCATTGACACGTATGGCGATGCATAAGCTTAATCTGTACATTATAATCGTCTGCTCGAAGAGAGTTGCCGCGTGCACGCTAACAATCACGTGAGTATCGTTGCTTGCCTACCTGTGTGCCCTGTGTGTGCGCAATAAAACTGTGTGTGTTGCATCGATCGTGTGCCGTTCGCGGTGTCGCGCCTCCTCAGGATTAACGGAGAGCCGAGGCTTCTTTCCAGGGTATATTAACTGGTTTCCTGTGCTTTCCTTTTCTTGGGCAGATCTAGCGGTGAATAACGAGTTTTGCACAGTTTCCTCCTAAACACTGTTCGTCTCTCGCATGCCGGCGTTCCGAACGAGTACGATCGGCCCCCTTGCTGCTTCTTTCGTCGAGAAAGCCGATGGCGATGAAAGGAAATCGTAAAGTAAGAGGACAAACCTTTAAGTGAAAAGTTCTTAGCCGATCAATGGGTTCTGCGCTAGTTGCATTCTCTTTTGCGACTCTGCAACTTGTTCCCTATGATTTTTACCATCTTTCCCTACAACTTTCGAAGTCCACGACTTTCTCTTTACAACCCCATGACTTTTTCGCCACGACTTTCCCTCTGCAACCCCGTGACCTTTTCGCTAAAACGTCGCAACTGTTTCTCTACGACTTCAAGGCTTCTCCTCTGCAACTGCGCGGTGCATTGGTTCGGTGCTCGGCCAGCTCGTACTCGTTCAGAATCGCCAGCGGCGGCGAGCTACTTGGCGGAGGATAAATGGGGAGGCAAGTGTTGAGGAGCAGAAGGCCGGGGTGTGAGAGACCGAGAGAAAGAGAGTCGAGGGTTTTCAGGTCTCGGAGTAGCGGCGGGACTTCCTCCCCCAGGGGCTAGCACGACGATGACGACCATGACTACCATGACGTCGATGACGACGATGCGTCCAGGGGTCGGTAGTACTCAGTGCCGTCAACCGCCTGCATACAAAGTCGCAGCACAGATGGCAAGGTTGCACAGGCTTGGCCGTGCTCACAGCCACGAGGGTGTTACCTACAGGACCGACCATGAAGATGGTACAAAGCAATCGCTACGTACATACATACATACAATCTCTCCTACCTCACGTTTATATATATTATTATTACATATATCTTTCTCGAGTTTATGGTTCTCCGAGGCTTGCGTTCCCTACCACTATCGATAGCGATGGGAGTGATATTGAATCGTTAGTACTCGGGTCAATCTGCAGCAAGTTGTTGTTAATACGATCTTTTATTTAAATCGAAGTCATACCGATCGTCTAGGGTTTTCACGGGTCACTGCTGTGTATTTGTCGCAAGTGAAATGAGTATAGTATCGATGCTGTTAAAACAGTAAGTAGCCGTATGTGTGTATAGTTTTATCGACGAGGGGAGATAAGTATGCTTTGCAAGTGGAATTAATTTTGAGTTAGTGAATAATTTGTAGGTAATATGTTTGCTTAGATCATGTTGGAGATATGATGAAGTCGTTTTATTTGCTACAAGGAACGTGAAAGCGGGATCTCTGTGATAGTTCTCGATAAATGGAATAAAAAGGACAGAGTAATTATACTATATTCGTAAGATACTTTAAAGACTTCACCATATTGTTAGTAGCGTAGATTTGTTTACTGCGGTAATCGCATTATTTCCATTTAAGTGATTTTCGAACTGTTAGTTTTTAGGCCGTTGCTGTACCATTTCCGATACTATACTTTCGATGTCGTGTAATTATTTTAGACCCGAACAAGCGAATTGAATTAATTACAGCATCGTCGATAAATACTGTATCAATCTCATCACTAACTATCGATAATGCGCGGAGAAAAATGTTCATTTTCATCAGCATATGGCTTCTTTGCGCGCGTGACGTTGATTGATATTTTTGGTGTATTTTCACTGTTTTACCTTTTCAGACATGCGCATAATGCTCGGCGTTACTATTAGACTGAAACTTCATACAATTTTTTTTAACCACTCCGTTAAAACAAACTCGGGCCTATTATCAAATTCACTTTATTACTAAACATCGATCGAACTTCTATTTAAATTGTATATTCCCTGACAAATACCTATACTCATCAATTACATACCATTAAAATCATTAGATTTAATGAAAATGATAAGTTTTATTTCCTCATACGCACCTCTTAGAATGCTATGTAGATTTGAATGTACTCCAATTTCTTTAACTACTAATTCGCATCGTTGAGGATAAATGCTACCTCGAAAAGCAAACGTGAAGTACCTATCTACAATATTTTAATCCCGAAATTGCGTTATGTCTGAAACGGTTGGATACACCTGAGCTGAATTTTTCTTTCGTTTCGATCGTAGTTTCTCTCTAGCAATCCTGTCCCCGGTTAACCGTAACATTTTTCACCGTGAGGATTGATGATACCGTCGTCGCAGCCTACTCGATTCTCTCCTCCATTCGAATCACTCGTATCGCGGGCACGGAGTACCTAGCTCTTAAAAAAAAGTACCGTGAAACGCCTCAGCTACACCGTGGAATCTTCTATCCCACGATAGGATGAACCGATGCAACGATATTACACACACTGATCTCTAGCTACTTTTAAGAGAGCTCCTCGCGTGTATCGATTAAGAATTATGATGTATGTATGGACAGTCCGCAAAAGGACCATCGTCGCTGTCTGTTACTCGATGTACATGTTGATTAACAGCGAATTGTAAATAACGACGCACACGTTACACACACACACACACACTTCCACGCGCATTCCCACTTGTACATTCCGCAAAATGCCTGCGTAACACACGTGTTGCAAGCATAACTCGTGCTCCTATGTTTTTATCCGTGTGAGCATTTTGTTCAGCACACTCATTCACCACGCATCGATAATACGCACCCTATCAAAGCGAGCAAGAATTATTGTTTCTGCGCCGAATCACACGCGATACGATGTCGGTGTTCGTGCACACGCTAGAGGCTTGCCGCAAACTATCGTGCGATCTCCAAACGATTGCAATGCAGTTATTGTCCTTTTTTTTTTGCCCTCACATCACTTTGTTCGTCATTCGAGCGCATGTATCGAGCTTGCTTGTGTCCATTTTGCACGTCACGCTCCCACGATCTTCCCCCAGTCCCCTCATTTTTTTTTTTTCGTTGCTGTTGTTTGGACCCGTTTGATGTCTCTCGATAGAACACGTTACTTTTTACAGCAAGTTTTCTAGGGAGTTTTCTACGAAAATTGGATAAACGTGCCCCCTCTTTTTTCGATCGAAAGACTCGAGTCTACTTTGGAGGATTTGCTTTGTTTTGTTTGTGAGCGTTTATTGACTCGTTCAGTTCTCATTGTACCGTGCCAGTTGTCACTGAAACGCTCGTAGTATTATATTACTGGCAAGAGAAGTTGGGCAACCCAGAAATTCAGATAATTGCGAATCTATTTTTTGTTGGTCCCATAATGCGGTTTTGGGGGCGAAGTCACCCCTTGAAAAAATGCAGAGGTTTCTCTTTCGTGGAGAACGTTCGTGGAGAATATCTCGAGAACGGTGAGAGATCTCGAAAAGAAGTATAAACAAAAGTTGAGAAAAATCGAGACTTTTCAAGTTACCCCTACCACCAATTCTTAATTCGATAATTATTTTGACGCAGTTTTGTAGATATAAAAAAAGACCCAATTATTGTTTATACTTCTTTTTGATATCTCTCACCGATCTCGAGATTTTCCACGAAAAAGAAAATTCTGTATATTTTTCAAGGGGTGTTTTTATCCTCTAAAACCGCACTATGGCACCAACAAAAAATAGGTTTGTTTTACCCATGAATTACTCTACTTGCATACAAAGTTTCATAAATTTCTGAATTTCCGGGTTGCCTAACTTTCCTTGCGAATTATAAACTATAATTTGAGGAATATATATTACAGTTTGAAAGTGAACACGCAGTAGAAGCAGATAAATAGAGAAATAATCTCGACGATTCTATACATATTTTCTCTCCGTCCCAATTGCATTCACTAAACTCTGAATACAAGAATATTCCATGAACTTGTTTTTCAACTTCTTAAAGATCAGAAATACTCAAGTATTTGTGTGAACGCGTTAAGATCCAGCCAAGGTAGACACCAGTCGGCAGAACACTTCCACGACTCTAGGGAGCCACGATCCATCATAACTGAAGTGAACGTTACAATTTTCCAGACGACGAGGACGCCCAGGTGTCAGCGGTTTAGGTGGTCCATGGCGCGTAAGGAGTTCACCCGGCCATCCTTACATCATCTCGCCAGCCTGTCGTTTCGTTAAAAGGAAGGAAGACGCCTTGGTTGTCACGTGGCCACGTCGAACGATTCCCTCTGAGGATGGTGTCGCAACGAATCGCAAAGCTCGATACCCTTCCCGGTGTCGGAATAAACGCTGGCGATAGACTCTGGCCGATTTTGAGAAGGGTACAAAATAGGGGCAGAGAGACAAACGATTAACACGCACAGTGCTTTCGACGCCACCTTCCGCGTCGAAAGGTCGGATCGCAACCGGTTCGAGGAGCCCTAAAGAGCTGTTTGGAAAGCGAACGAGAAGCGCGCTCGTCTTCCATAATGACAACCAAACGAAGCGAAGTAGAGGGACACTGAGAGTCTAGGAAGGTGCGCCCGTTAGGATACGAGGGTGCGAAGGAGCCCGTGGAGAGGAGGAGGTATGGAGAGAAGGAGAGGGAAAGTGGAAAAGACAAGCGACTTTTCTATCAGACTGAAAACAGGGGAACCTCTCGAGCAGAGGTGCCGCGAGGGTTTCGTTGCGGGACTGGGGCGCAAGAACGTTCGTAAGATTATAATATTCTATATAAATGTGTAATAAATCGAGTCCAAAGATGTTATATATACCGCGTATCGTCGCAGGGAGTACGAATGACGGCGTTTCCTGTATTATATACTTTCTAGGCTAATCCCAAAACGCCCCGTAGCTTAAGTTGGTGTACATAGCGTAGCGTTAATAATGTAGTCTTTAAACGGCGAGGAAGAATGACGCGAGACAGAGAGAGAGAGAGAGAGAGAGAGAGAGAGTGAGAGGGGGGAGGGAGGAACGAGAGAGAGAGAGAGAGAGAGAGAGAGAGAACGAGAGAATTCAGTGGAAAGCGAAACGGACACACGCTGTTGAGAGGACTTTCTTATCCCGACACGATCGCACAGACTTCGCGTCGATCGTTTTTCTATACTCCCCCTCCCCCAAATTTTCGGTTTCTTTTAATTGGCACGCGGCGTCCGTCGGTGCCAGGTGGGTATCCAACGATTTCTACCAATCATATTTCAAACTCTTTTTCTTTTACAGAGAGCAATTAGTCTCGTACGCAATCCCAGTTGTATCAGAGATTATGATACCTTTTCTCTCCGCTTGTTAACTCTATGATTCTCGTAGTAGAATTTTTTACGGCTTCGATGTGTGTTGAATATTTTACCGTTGACGCGATCAAGTACAAAGTAGTTTTCAAAGACTAACCGGAGAGCGGCGCTGTAGAAACGGGGTAC
The DNA here is from genome assembly GCF_050908995.1 of Andrena cerasifolii. NCBI lineage: Eukaryota > Metazoa > Arthropoda > Insecta > Hymenoptera > Andrenidae > Andrena > Andrena cerasifolii. The sequence goes on along the minus strand of NC_135124.1, from coordinate 6,777,943 downwards.
GATCGAAAGCACCTGTTCCTGGGCTTTTGAAATTTTCATTTTTAGGCGGTGTGCACGAGCTGGTGTGCACGGCGCTAGTAGTTGGCTGTTGCTTGGGGGTGTCTAGATTGTGTATGCGAGAGACTGTTGGAACAGAAACGAGGAATGCGAAGGAAATGGTGATCGATGAGACGAATTGCTAGGCGTGCCGTGTGTGGTGAGTCTGAGAGTTATAGAGAAGGAGAGAGAGAGAGAGAGAGAGCGAGAGAGAGAGAGAGAGAGAGATGCAAACACAACAAGGTATTAACGTTTCAGGATGAAATGATAAGGTAATCTTTATGCATCGCGTATGCTCAACTTATTTTTACTGAACGTATACATATATATATATATATATACACACGCATTACGGGAACGAATTTTAGATCTGGTGTAACTTATATTCTCGACTTTTCGCTCTATCGTATCGAAGATGGAAAAAGAAAAAGAAGAAGCTCTGTGAACGATTCGTCGAACTCTCATATTTTCCGAAATTTTATCAGTATCACGGTACTTTTAGTTTTATATAAAGTATATATAAATATATAAATATAAATATATCTATATGTATATCCGCGCCCGTGCGATAGTGGGGCACGAGAAAACCTGGATTCGCCTCTCTACGAGAGAAAGAGCAAGAAGCGAATAGAAAGGAAGAGGGTATACATGCCTCCTGAAAGGCGGGATTATCCGCGAGCGCAAGTAGTCGCGTCGGCTGGTTTCATTATATCGATACCGAACGGTAGGTTTTCTCGCCCGTTTGAACGACTCGTAACACGCCCAGCAACCTTGTAAACGTTCGTATGTACTCTCGTCCGATCGCGTGCACGAGCCTCCCGAGTCCTTTTATCGGCGAAGTATTATTGTAGAGGGAACCGTGATCTTGCGTGCGAGGAGGATGCGCGAGGGAGACGCGATGAGCGGAGAGGGCCTAATTATCGAAGGCATCTCCACTCGCAGAGATGAACGAGATTCTGCCAAACGCGCGCGCGCGCGCGCGGAAAGCGAGCCGGTGTCTCGAGGATCGACACGGTGCTCTCCTCAGCTCGAACGCTCGTGGGGGAGGGTGGAGGTTGGCAAGACGTTCCCGAGCGTTCGCAGGCGTGTGTTTGCTGTCGACATTCCACTGTGTCTTGCCGTGAATCGTGGCCAACCATGCTTCCCTCGCACGACACCCAGCTCGTGCGACAGACTGCTCTCAGATATATACTATTAAATAACCGCGTACCTTCTATCGAAAGACGTCAGATGTTCGCGAGCACCGTGTCCGATCCTCGCCCACGTCCGATCCGCAGCCGAGGGATCCAGCTGGAACGGAGGAAAGAGGAGTCGCTCGAGCTCGATCCCTCGGCGGTCTGGATCCACCCAACATTTACTGCATATTCATATTAATATCTCTTTGTACATATCCTAATGACTTTTAAATATTATTAATCCAAAACGTTCTCGAAGAAACTCTTAAAACCCATTGTGTCCAGCATCCGTTGAAGATCGAGGCTCCTCGCGACTCGAGCGTAGAAGGGAAACGAGACGAGCACACGATAAACGACTTCTTTTACGGTTCTTCTTTTCCTTCTTTTTCTGTTATCATTTTACCCCCTCTGTTTTTTTTTTTTGGATGTAAGACACGAGCAACCCTTCCTTTTTGCGTTTCGTTCGAACGGCCCTCCGTGCTCTTCCTTTTCGTACCTTTGGCGGTTCAAGAGCGCACGATCCATTCCAGGGAGCATTTACGCCGTCGCGGTGCAACGTGACCGCGTGCCCGTTCCCCTTGAGTGTTCGTCGATGTAGCAAGATTTATCAGAGCCTGTTATTTCTCAGTCACGTCGCACCATTAGCCTCCGTAGCGTTCCTTGCCAGCTCGAACGTGGTGTATTCGAAAGCAGCGAGTCGTTTATCCAAACGGATGACGGCAGCGCTTTGCTAGTCGCGTTTCCTTGATCAAACAACGATCTTACGTGTTCGACGGGAGAGGAAAACCAGAGAATCCCTCGAGGAGGAACGGAAGCGCTGGCGCGCGGTCGAAATAGAGCGGGAAATTTAGTTTAATCCTTGAATTGCTGAAGCTCGAGATCCCATTTTCTTCCCTTAATTTTACGGAACGATCCACCTTGTAGAGTGCGTATAACGATGCGAGCGTGCGAGAATGTTTATCGAGGAAAGAGTGAGTGTGCGAGAGACAGACAGAAAGAAAGAAAGATGTGGACAAGCCTTGAGACCTTTCTTCTTCCACAAGACTTCCCCTGACTTCTTTTATTCTTTATTTATGCCCCACACAGCCCACATCCCTGCCCTGCCCCCCCCCCCTGTTGTTTTAATTATTTATAACTTCGAGATGGAGCGACTGCGAATCGCGGTCCGGCGAGCAACAAGAAACAGGAAACATTTTGTATTTAATTTGTTTAATAAAACTTGGATCATAGTACAACATTCCGACTGGTTGCTTTGGTTTTCGTGAAACACTCGCGTTCCAACAGAGGAAACGGCTCTCTTCGTTGTTCTTAGTCGTGGGGGTGCGGCAACGCTTACCGCCCCCTCCTGTTTCTGTTCACGTTTCTTTCGAGGTGAAACGAAAATGGGGCGAAACAGTACAAAACGAGGATGAATATTAGTAAAGGGGAAACCAAGGAAATGAAACGCGAGCGAGGTTCTGCGCAGACACGTTTGTTATATCCAGCCCTCACCTTTGTTTTGTACATAAACGCGCGTAAAACGCGCAACGCCCATCCACTTGTTTTCTTCTTTCGACAGATCTCTTCGTACGGTACACGTTGTTGACCAAGTAACATCGATCTTTTCCTACGATAAGTCTACATTCTCCTTAGGAATAGATTGAACATTAATAGAGCCACAAATGAGGTAGAAACACGAGCGACGATGACCAGTGTAATTCTTTCGACCGTTCTGCTCCGTTAAGAAAGTATTTTTAACCCTTTAACTGGCAACTGGTACGAAAACCGAGCTGCTGGAATATTTCACCGAAACGGTCCTCTCACGTGCTAAGCAATTTCAATTAATTAAAAAAAAGCATCAGTATTTCACTTTTAGTAGCTGTACGTTCTTTGGCGCGTTAACTTTTAGGCGAAATTTAGTCGAAGGGAAATTGTCGATTGATTCGGAACTCTTTTTACTAAGGAATTCAAATATTTTCTTAACTCCCGAGGTACCATTAATAGGTAGCACAATATTTCATCTTCGAATCAGGTGTAGTCCTGTAGTGTGTAGAGAGCTCTACAAAAATGTATTCAAATTGTTCGTTCGTAAAGATCAGTTTAGCGTTTAGTTTTCATAGAAATGTTGCAGAATGTATATTGACGAGGGGTAGTACATATGACTACGTATTCAGTAAGACTGCCAATTAACAGCTTAAAAGTATTTTGCTTTTGGCAATAATTGCGGACCATTTGTACACCACGAAGTGTGTTAACGTTGCAACAATTTGTACTGTAAGTAATGTTTTATTTGCGTGCCACGTGGGCATCGGGAAGAGATAATTTTAATTGAAGGAGTAATGTAGAACCTGGCGAGCAACGGGCATGGCCAAGCGAAGGGTTAAAAGATTGTGGTTTTGTGAGATTCGTTATGAGAATAAGTTTGAAATTTGCAAGGTCAATATGAAGTACCGTACATAAGAGAGTAACCCGTGGGAACGAAATTGGTGGTGATAGTATTGCTACTATTTTGTACGATACAATGTTTTTGTATATCTGTCTACCGTATGTATAGGAAGAAGAAGTCTACCGATTATGATAGATGGTTAAAATTGTATCGAACACGTATTTAAAGAATTTGTAGCGCGACGGACACGAAATCCGGCTGTATTTATCAAGAGTCACACATAGATGTTGTTCCCATTAATGTACACCTGTAAAATCCCTATCGAACAATATACGAGCTACTAAAGGATTGGCAAAGAGTTCTTTGTACTGTATTCGTAAACTATTTTTTCATTGTGCTCGATATCAGGCGCTAGTAGTTATCAGTTGCCTGCAGGTTTCGTACCGCGCAATTAGAGTGTTGGAATATTATTTGTCCTCTTTAATAAAACTTGACGGATTTATTTTGCGTTTGCCCTATTGTTTCTACAATTTATTCTTCATTCGAAATTGATTTGCTCGAGATTATTGTAATTCATTAATTACTTAAGTTTATTCTGGAACAATTTGGACAAAAAAAAATTACCGTTTTCTTAATCGGTTGGTCATCTTATTGTAATTTTAACAAAACAATTCAGTGCATTAGCCGCGGCGATTCTGCATTTTTAGGTATCAGAAAAGAACGTTTTGATAAGCAGGCTTTGCTTTGTGTTTGGTGGAATTTCAAAGGTGTAGCGTGGTTTGAGCTGGTTCCAAATGCACGCGCTTATTCTACTCTGATCAGTTAAATTTGCGTGATTTTGCAGCACGAGAGCATTGAATGACACGCTGCAGTTCGAACGTGTAAAGTGGCCAATGAATTGGAGATGCTTCATCCTCAGCCAGTACCAGTCCAGACCGTGCTTCGCCTGACGATCACCTTTTTTCGGAAAGTGTGACATGTAGCCATTAGCAAAGAACTGACAGCGATTCGAGCCTTTATTTATTTTGCAATCATCGCCAATGAAATGGAATAATTAAAAAAAACTTATGTTAAAAGTACACAATTGGTGCTTCATCCATATCCCTAATTGTTATCTCCAGAGGTATGACCTTTTCTCCATTAGATCTCGTTGAAAATAATTTTCATGCAATTTCCCTTTGTAAATAAGTTAACAATAGTGCTGAAATTTAGTATACCTCTTTTCAGTTCATGTTCTCCTGATATATTGGCCAAAATCTGGCGAAAATTTTCAGAATGCACAAAATTGGGCTTTGTAACAGGAGAACATGCCGTCGAAAGAGGTGGCACAAAGTAACGTCTTCGAAGAGAGAATCGAGGATGCCTTCGAAGCTGAAATTCAGAATACCTCTTTTCGCTTCATGTTCTCCTGATACCTGGGCCAAAATCTGCCAAAAATTTTCAGAATGCACAAAATTGAGCTTTGTAACAGGAGAACATGCCGTCGAAAGAGGTGGCACAAAGTAACGTCTTCGGAGAGAGAATCGGGGATGCCTTCGAAGCTGAAATTCAGAATACCTCTTTTCGCTTCATGTTCTCCTGATACCTGGGCCAAAATCTGCCAAAAATTTTCAGAATGCACAAAATTGAGCTTTGTAACAGGAGAACATGCCGTCGAAAGAGGTGGCACAAAGTAACGTCTTCGGAGAGAGAATCGAGGATGCCTTCGAAGCTGAAATTCAGAATACCTCTTTTCGCTTCATGTTCTCCTGATACCTGGGCCAAAATCTGCCAAAAATTTTCAGAATGCACAAAATTGAGCTTTGTAACAGGAGAACATGCCGTCGAAAGAGGTGGCACAAAGTAACGTCTTCGGAGAGAGAATCGAGGATGCCTTCGAAGCTGAAATTCAGAATACCTCTTTTCGCTTCATGTTCTCCTGATACCTGGGCCAAAATCTGGCAAAAATTTTCAGAATGCACAAAATTCGGCTATGTACTAGGAGAACATGCCGTCGAAAGAGATGGCACAAAGTAATGTCTCCGGAGAGCAAATTAAAGAGCGAGAAGTGGCGCAGATGTTTCGAGACAGTGACTGTTTAACGAAGAGACGCAGAATTTTCGAACGCCTCTTGAAAGCCCTGCGCCTCTTATTTGCAACTTTAAGGCGATGCCTTTGAAGCTGAAATAGCCACTAAACATTTGTTGTCATATAGCATATTTTTAGGTTATATTTTCTGTCACTTTGAGGAGCCGACCACATAATAATCACGCGTATCCAGTCTGCGCATTTTCACTAGCCCAATTCAACATTCAATACAATTTTGTATATATAATGTTTGTTGATAACTGCTTTCTGCATAGGACGTGTAATAAGTGTATTTCATGTTCTGTTTCGGTGCTTTGCTAGTAAAAAAATGTCTAACCTAACAAATTTCATTTTCTGGGGACATTCCCTCATCTATTTTCCCTTTTCACTTAGAATTCCTTACTGCTAACGTAGAATATTGTAGCATTAGCACATTTCAAGTAATTAAAATGTACAATGAATTTTCTACGTTTACAGTACCAGCCGACTTTCCGTTTAAATTTTTATAAGTATAACGGAACAGCTGAGAATTTCTTTCCTTATTCAGAATAGTATACAGAAATAGCAAACAGCTCCCTCTCGCGTTCACCGGGTAATCGTCGATCTATCGGTATTACCATTTCTGTGCAGAAAAAAATGCTGTAATACCGACCTGCCGAATCGGCCAGGTCACGTGACGTGTCTACCCCCTTAAGCATTTTTAATAATCAAAACAAATCAAATTTCGTAAATAATTTAAAATCAAAGAAGTTTCTCCTCGCTTCTGAAAAATTGGATTCTTGGTACTTACAGTGTTTTTTTTTTTATAGGGACTCTTCAGTCCATAATTATTTCCGTTTCCTAAGTCAATTATTTCTATGATCAGCCATATGGTAGAGTTTTTTTTCTGAAAGTCAAAGTTTGTAGTTAATTTTCCTTCGAAATTGCTCCCTATGCGTTTAATAAACTATTACCATGCAGTGCGCACTAATTGTACGTAGAATTTGAGCGAAATGAGCGCGTAATCTAAATCTCGCGTATTTCCTTTACCAGTCAAGGTCTTACTTCGTAATCATCCAACTACGTAAAGGTAATTAATGCTCATCTTTAGCTAATATCAGGCGCGCAATTCCGAGGCAACAGCTCACGGAAACAGAGCATATCTTCAGACGCGATGTTTCAGGACTATTACAACTTTGTTCGTTTTCCCAGTGAGTAATGGGACGCTATTGTAAAGTTAAATTACCACCGCGATCGCGCGGCGTAATTAAATTTATTCAGAGGTTTTCTTGTTTGCATAACAGCAGGCGCTACGCGGATAGCGCGATAGCAAGCGCGTAACTGTTGACGAGCATTGAAGAATCTGTTTAAAATGCGAGGAGCACTGTTGAAATTATGTATTTTCTCTTTTCACTCTAGTTACTCATCGCGTTAACAGGACTTATCCTGCTACACTACGCGAGTGGAATGTTTCAAACGAGTATCAAAGAGGAAAAGGAACGAAGCGAGAAGAATTTCAGAAGTACTTCACTGAATCTTCAAACACGAAGCAAGAGGAATTTTTTACGATATCTATATCACACAATTTCCAAAATCAATGGTTTCCTAGTTTCAAAATTCTTTCACTTCACAAAGGAAGAGAAGTGGCTGATCTGACTTTCCTTTTCAAAATTTTCAACGGCCATATCTGTTGCCCTGCTATCCTCAGCAAAATTTGCCTAAATGCGCCAGAACGAAAAATAAAATCATTTCCTTTATAAAAATTTACGCTCTTAATATTAAAGGTAGCGCATGCTGAATATAGTTTTGAATTAGATTTCTTTAATATGTCACTATCGTCCTTTCAAACTGCGGTGCATAAAATTGCCATCACTTTAAGGAGTATTTGCGGGTTCGACACCTAAAAGTGATACAATTCGTAGGATTTTTTTTCTAAATAACTATACAAGATATCTGGATGAAAATTGTTACATTTTATTAATCTATGTTTGCACTAAAATTTCCCATTTTTATTGTCACAAAAAAATATGTTGCTTTTATAGAGGGCGGAGTAATGTTTAAGGGACGAATTCTATTTTATGGGCTAAAAACATAGCAAAATTTAGGAATTTTTTTTTCAGCAACTAGAATTTCGATTCATCTGAAATTTGGACCATGTTTTTATGCATCTTTGAAGAATTGCGCGGCGTTCTGCATAACTACTATATTTATGGTTCAAAATTAATAAAAAAAAAACTGCAGCTTCCTCAAAGATGCATCAAAATATGGTCCAATTTTCAGATGAATCGAAACGCAGGTTTCTTAAAAAAAAAATCCGAAATGTTGCTATTTTTCTAGTCCAAAGAATAGGATTCCCCACTTAACAGGTAGGTGTTTGCGGCGTGCAATATAGCACCTCTTTCAATCATCGGAAATCGTGTAATGAAATAATTTTTTAAAGTTTAGGTTTAAAGTTAAGAGACCCACCTAAAAATATTAAACGAAAAGTGAAAAAACCCTAAGTGGCGCGTGTTTGAATAAAAAGTTACGATTTTCGCATATTCGTAACACTTATTTTCTTCAATCAAGAACAAAAAGATTGGTAAGTATTAACTATTTGTGGGAGGTCCACTAGGTTAAAGTCGTAGAAAGATAACGCAAAAAAGTATTAGACAAAATGACGTTTAGTCTTCTTTTAATCGTGTACGGAGTTTGAGAAACGGTGTTTCGAGAAAAACGCTTACCAATAATTACCCTTCAATACCGAGCGTAGATCGCATAACTTGCTTTGCTTCTCAACGACGTAACTTAAAAAATATTTGAAATTTCTTTAAGAAATTTGAACTGAACATTCTTAAGATGTTATACTGTCGATTTATATATAAAAAAAGTTTTTTCGAATCCTCAAACTCGCAAATACCCCTTATGGAATTAAGTCACTTTGGAGGCCTCAAAATCATATGCACGTTTCTTAAGGGCTTTATTCTACATGCCTAATGGTATATAAAAAAATTCAAACTATTTTTTTTAAATAAAATAGCTTTGTGGTGCTCTTCTATTCTTGCAATTTTTGAAAATACACTCTCCACGGCTAGCAACAGAAGTCCCGTATACTTTGACGTAGGATAAAAACCTTCTACTATTCTAGGAGCTAGTCCCCTTTAAATAATAATAATAATACCACAGATTGTAATTACAAGATACTCTTCATCCGATAAGAATGTATCTCAGTAAAGAATACTGTCCAAACACACCTTCGTTCAATTTATTATTAACTAGCTTCACTACCCGGCTTCGCCCAAAATTTAGAATCTGATTCTATAAAAAATAAATTTCTCTTAGTCTTTTGTTGAAGATGGTCACAATCATCTGTATTAGTCAGGCATAATAAACTGAGGCACATTTCGTGATCTCAGAGTTTATCGTTCCAAAGTTTTTAGACGACAGACAAACACACAAACATATAGGAGCTTTCTGCTTTATATATTAAGATTTCTAAGCTCTCCTTTACTATCGGAGCTTCCTATCCTGTAGGAGCCTTAACTTACTCACAACCCAACTAAGCTTGCCCCCGCAATTATTCGAAGGATTACTCTCTCCTCCAACCCGAACTCCCTCGATGTCCTTACAAGCACGTTGAAAAAGGTAATCACGTTCATCGATCGCTAAGCTTTCGATCGCCAGGGTCCCGATGATCCCGATTCCAGAGGACCTCGAATCTATCACGTTCACCAACGTCCCCCTTCTTCCGCTGGCTTTTTGCGCTACACTCCACCTCCTCCCATCGTTTCGCCATTTCCCTCTCTCCGCGAGCTGATGCACGATGCAGGGGAGAAAGACACGCCGCCTTCGGACCGGCTCGTAGTTGCTCGAAAACCTCTCTTACCTGCGCTGTGCGCTCGGTTCATCCTTCGGCAAGCTTCCGATCGGCTCGCGATCGCCACCTCAACGGGTACCAAACCGCGCTCCCGCCATTTTGGTAGCGGCCACATTCGGTTGCCCGCGCCGGGGGGCCAACGTACACGCGCGTCGCGTATCGATCTAGTTTCCAGGAACATACCTCCCAAAGGCTCAGGAGCACGCTGGAAAACGCGCGGTCCCGCGCGCAGCTTCGACCGAGGATCTAGAATACCTAGATCGCAGAGGGAAGATTCTCTGATGGGAGCCCAGCGGAAGATCCAGCGTGGATCCTCGTCACTGGTGGCGGGAACAACACTGACTTTGGGAGACCAGTGGGGGTTCTAACTGTGAGGAAGTCTGCCACAGTGTGGATCTGAAACTTGGGAACGAGGAAATTGAAGAACTAATAGCGCTCTATCTGAAAAATGAACCAAGCCTCTGAGAAGCTTCCTCGTCAGTCCAACCACTTTTAATGACGCTGAAAATAGGAGGATTGATTGCGTTGATTCCTCGAAAGATTCTCTGGAAGTGTCACTGAGAGAAGCTTGGAGCAGGGAAGTGGGTGTGAGGAATGGCTTGGCCGAAAGCTGGTCTCGTGTCGAACAGTTAATGAGCTAATGAGTTAAAGGTAACAGGTCGACAGCAGTCGGTCTCAGTTTCGAGTGGAGTTAGACTTGCATCGCGGTTCACCGGGCGTTCTGGGAGGACCTTTGAGGCACGTTCCGCGGGGCGAATTCCAAGTTGGAAATCGAGAAGCTGGATGACCAAGTTTGGCCGTCACAACGAATCCGTTTCTAGACGAGCGGGCTGGAAAGTGTAATTCAAACTGCTATTGACTAATCCCGCTCCGCGGCGGGAACGTCACCGCAGATCTTATCGCGGCGGTTCCGCGGAGCCTTCCTCTAGGCCGCAAATAAATTACGGTGCGGCAGGGCCCGGGGAATGCGTAATATCGTTTGATGAAATCTGGTCGGCGCTCTTCGACAAATTACTGGCCTTTCGATGGCAGTCCACCGTCCTCGAGGGCTGGCCGACTGAGAGTCGTCGAAAGGATCAACAGGTTCCCCGCCTCGATAGGACGCTGCCAGTTTCTCTGCGGAGTCGATTATCTTGACAGCAAGTGTCCAGGAACATGAGCCAATGATCTTCGACGGTGGATTTCTATCGGCACTTCTGGCACGAGTGCCCTGAGTTTTGATCCATCAATCCTGAGGAGGACGAGCCTACTGGGGAGGGGTTCTGAACAGTGGTGGATGCTAATGGAAATGTCGATGCACTGATAACGCGCGTACGTGCGACTTAAAGTTCTGTGAACTAGGAAATCTCGAGGAGAGTAAGTGTGAGTGAACGGTTGGGTGTACTGTCGCGTTCGTGAATCGGTTGTGGGGTAGATAAAAGTGTAAGCAGCCTGCGCCAGGTAGAGGTAGCTTAACAATTTCATAATATTTTTATAGGATCTGAGGAATAGCAGTCCTTTAATTTTATCAGTTCTAATAAATTGCAGGCTCTCTCCTAAAAGATTAACTACCACCCAAGTTTCCACAGAACTCCAACTTACAGAATATATATTACTCCTTGAATTAATTAATCCTCAACAAACTACCACAGTCCCCTCAAAATAAAACGTAACACAGAAACTTGAAAGTCATTCGAAAATACCCTGTGATATTAAACGTCCAACAGCATAATTCCAAGTAAATCTCCACCCTCTCTCCTCTCTTCTACTCCAAGAAGTCAAACTTCAATCACTGCACCTCTAATTTAATCAATATCCCCAGCAAGCTTGAATAGATCCTTTTGAAAGGGATCTGCCGAAAGTTTTGGATCAAGGGTAAAGGGGCCAAAGCAGCTTCTTCGAGGCTGTCCAGCCCTCTGAGAACTTTGGTCGATTGTCTTCCTGAAGATCTCGCCGGTCGCGTGATTCATCGAGGCCGCCGGTTGAGCAGGTCAGGGACGCGGGTTCTGTGGCTTCAGGTCGGTGCACGTACAACCTGGATTTCTGCACGATTTAACACACCGGGGCTTCGGGGACGAGCCGGCTAGCAGACGGCCGTCATTATCTGCCCAACGTGACGATAACGTCCCAACGCTGGGGACGATAACAGACTGCCACTGCTCGATTAATCGCGCCCGTTTATCCAACGATCCCGAGCTCGTTAGGACGATCGGTTCATAGCGGCGTGTTTGGTTCGCCCGCGAAGTTCGTAGTCTCGAAAAGTGTGACTAAGAAGTGCCTAAAAGTGCAGTGACGAAAGGATAGAAACGATAGAGGGAGTAGAAGTGAGTGGATCGAGGCAGCGGGGGACGACAGTGGTGGTGAGTATTTGCTAGATTTTTTGGGGGTTGTTGACACGATTTTAAGAGACTAGGCATCGTTCCTGTCTAAAATGAAGCATTTCTGTTGCAATTAATTACAATGAAACAAATTGAAACTGAGACTTGTTCTTTGGCATGAAGTTTATTAACATCGTAAGCTTTAAAAAAATTGTTTGTTTAGTAAAAAATATGCTTTTTATATGACGCTATAGATGGATCTTTAAAGAGGCTTGCTAAAAAAAAGTTTCTTTTGTTTTGCGATGATAACTCAGGAACGGAGGTTCCAATCGATTCAAAATAAATTCGGGCATCTTCATAAAATGTGTAGTTTCGGAACGCACCTAAATTAAAGTTAATAAAAACTCTTATTCTTTATGAAAAAAATAGAACCTCATTGAGACCCCGTTGATAGGTTTTACCACCCCCAAGTCCCAAAAGATGAGGTCTTGGAATTTTTTTTCACCACGAATAAGAGTTTCCATTAACTTTAATTTAGGTCTGGTACAAAACGACACATTTTGTGAAGATGCTCGAATTTATTTAGAATCGATTGGAACCTCCGTTTCTGAGTTATCACTGCAAAACAAAAGTAACTTTTTTTATCAAGCCTCTTTAATGATCCATCTGTAGCGTCATATATAATGCATATTTTTTACTAAACAAATAATTTTTCTAAAGCTTACGATGTTAATAAACTCCATGCCAAAGAACAAGTCTCAGTTTCAATTTGTTTCTTGGTAATTAATTGTAACAGAAATGCTTCATTTTAGACAGGAACCACTGCCTAGTACCCTTAATCTGTCGAAGGTGTTGGAATGGATGAAAGTGTTGGATAGTTGATCGGAGCTGGAGATGATATACTTCAATCGGGTTTTTCAGTTCGGATAATTTTGAAGTTGCGTATTGTTGATTATTCAATTTTCAGTGAAGTAGATTCTTTAAGAAAGAGTAATAAGATATTACAATCAATCGACGACTAGGTAAAGGTATCGTAATAGGTTTTAAATATTCTTCCTGTGGCATGAAAGCTCTTAAGAAACAACAGCTTCGAGAAGGGACTTATTAAGACGAATTACTCCTCCCCTTCTTTCCTCGGTGCTTCTTTAATGAACGATCGACGATTAAAGGAGGTCAAACAAGCGCGCTCTGGTTGATCGAGATATAATTCAAGGATCGAGAGGATAACCGTAGTCGAGAGAATGTTGGGACTCTTAAAAGATACACCGTGGAAACGAACAAAAAGGAGGAAAGCAACTACCACCGTGGTAGAAAGTAGCGATGGCGTTCAATACTGTCTCATGCAAAATCTCAACCAATTCAATCAGTTTCGTATTTTGTAGCACCTCGAATATTATTCAAATCTAGATTATTTTGGGAGACTCAGTGGGTCTTGAAAGTTTTGACGAACATTTCGTTTTTCATTCAGTGTATAAAAAGTTGTTAATAGAAAATTGACTAATTTCAACGCTGCGTAGTATATACCTACTGTTAACTTTTGGCAAAACTTTGAGTTTGACAGAACTCATAACAAAGCGTTTCAAATTTCATTGAAGCTTTCACGACCCGATAAGAAATACCAAAATTCTCGAGATTTGAATAAAATTCGAATCAATGCAAATTTCTTTGTCACACATCCGAGGTGACTGAATACCCATCGCTACTATTTCCACTTGCGAAACAAGAAGTTAGAACTAATTTTTAGTTTTGAATGAAATTACGAATAAAATTCGAGGCGATTTGAACTTCTTCTCACAGACTTGAAGTACTAACTCGTGGCCTCCTAGGTGCCCATTGCCAGTGAAAAGCGTAACGTTATCTGCCCCCGTGAAAATAAGAAACGGGTTGTCGTTGATGGACTGCGCGAACGTGCGGAGCCGCTTCGTTAGAAGATTAACACGGCAATTAAGCGAGTGGAAGAGCAGCGCGATGCGCCCTTCTACTCTTCTATTTTCGAGATTCGATCGCGTTTCGATTAACAGACCCGGGAGTGGCGCGAATCAGTCGTTTTTGTCTAGGAAAGCAGCCCTGATTGCTAGGATCGTTATCCAGATCGTTCTGAGGTTGGAAGAGCACGACGAATAGGGAGGCGCTCGATGTTAATCGATGTACTTCGAAGCAACTCGACAATAGTGATTTGAAACTCTTCGAAGCAGGTGTACCACGTAGTGATGGATTTGAGTGTATCGCAAGTAGCGGTGAACTCAGACAATATACCTTTGAAAAGCGAAAGCTATAAAATCCTCTTCACCAAAAAGGAATATTCGAAAATATCTAACAAAAAACCCTACTCTCTGCAATTTTCCAAATCCTACTGACAAGACACTCTCAAACCCTAATTCCCAAAAGTTCTACTCGCAGTCAAAAATTGTTTTACAAAGAGAAATCTCGATACCTTTTGTTTAAAGGGGTATTCTCGTCTAGAAGAACAATTTTTTGATGCACAGAAAAACCACACAGTTTTCACCGATGAGCATTATCCACACGCATTTGTTAACACTTCATTTAGTTGTAAAAAAAATGTCAACCATATATAATAATAATTAATGGAGATATGGATCATCTCGTAAAGCGTGTGCGAAAAAAAGTTGCCTCGTGGTACATACGATTCCGGTTGTTCCGTGGACCCAAAACAAAAAACCAAAAGGATTCTTAATCAGTAAGAGAGTGACTCTAGCCGGTAGCAGATTTATGAAAAAATATTAAAAATTTACAAAATGACGGGACTTTGAATTTAAATTCATCTTTTTCTTTTTTTTTCGTCTTTAAACGGCCTTAAACTTGTGAGAAAAAAAACTATTTACCCTTGATTCTGCTACTGGCTAGAACTATGTGTTCTGAAAGTGTACGAAAAAGATGGACCAGATTGGCCCACTAGAAGTTGAGATATCGTGCGTACCTACCGTCATGAAAATACCATTTTGAGAAAAATCCGTATCTCCATTAATTATTATTATATATAGCTGATTTTTTTTTGACAACTTAGTGAAATGTTAATAAACACTCATGGGTCAAAATTCTGTGTTTTTGTGCGCCGTTCTTAAAGAGGATAGAGTATTTCTTCCCTCTAGACGAGAATGCTCCCTTAATTCTATCAAAGCTCGGCTACCACAAACCTGAAACAAAAAATCGAGACAAAATTCTCCACTCCCTCCTCAGAATCACAGCCCCAAAGACAAACCTAAGGAACTACTGAAACTTCCATCAAACAAAACCAGCTCCATTCGCTAAGAACAAGACAAAGACACTCGTCAAGAACAATTTGCAGACCTCGATTCTGAGGAAGAGTAGATTATAACCAAGTAACCACATCTCTCAGCTCGCATGGAAGCCGCGAAAGCGCGGAAACCAGCGAGCCAGATCGTTTCGCCTATTCTCCGCGATCGATCGTTCGATCACCGTTGCCCGGGCCCACGTCGATCAAAGGCTACCCGTGAGATTTCGCGATCTCCCAGGCTGGATCGGCGAGATCCGGCGATAGCGACAGGTGACGGAGCCCCGCCGCTGAAGGGACACAGCGATCAGCGATCGAAAGTCGAGCGAGATCAAGATTTCTCGACGGTTCCACGTTCGTTCCTCTCCGAGCAACGCTTCTGCGCAGCGGAGGGTAACTGATGGATCGGCGTTGATTGCTCGGCTGGGGTTTATTAACTTCTTCCCGCAACTTCGTTAGAACGGTATCCGCGCAATTAAGCCTCAGCTTCGAGCGAGAAAATATTTCAGCGTTTTCCATGTGAAGCTTTTCCTCGCTTTTTCTGCCGTTCTTCTTTCTGTCGTGGTCGAGCAACGTTGGGGACAGTTTCCAGATGAATATAGGTCCACTGGGATTTTGATCTCGTTCGCACTGTGATCCAGATGATCTATGGGCTTGGGTTGGTATTGGAGGGGTCTTTAGCTTGTTAATAGCGATGAGAGAAAAATTAAATTAGTGATTGTAGGCTTTTAGTTCTTGTTTGTTTATGGGAAAGAGTATTTGCAGGCATTTGAAGATTTTCCTGCTGGAAAGTTTCAGAATGAGTTGTTGGAGCTTCGTGATATAATGGTAATCGAATTGTGGATGCTGGTAGAGTGTGTTGGGATATTTGAGGCCGGGAGAGCGACAACGGATCAACCCATATTAAACATTTTTTTTCCTATTTTATATGATTAGTAGAGCCTATTGGAATAGGTTATTGCTACTGACTCACTTTCGAAAAAAATGTGGGTTAGTCCGTTGTTACTCTCACTGCCCCATTTCGAGTATACCAGAGGTCTTGTTAATTCTGAAACAAACAATGAAATTTTGTGAAATTTAAAGGGAACATCCCGAACCCGGAAATTCAAAAAATTCTGAAATTTTGTGATTACGTAGGAAATTTCCTCTTGATTACACTGCAATTTTTGTTTGCTGCCCAAATTCATTCTAAGGGGATGTAATTTACCTCCGAAAATTCGGTTATTGTTCCAATTTTGTGTTATAACTCGTGAACTGTCAATATTTTTTTACCAAATGATAGATTTAATTAAAAGAAGTAACTTTTGTCTTGAAACATTTTTTCCATGTCTTACAGTTCGCGAGTTATAACACAAAATCGGAAAATACCTGAATTTTCAGGGGTTAATTTCACCCGTTTCGAACGAATTTGGGCAGCAAAAAAATTGTATTGTAATCAGGAGGAAATCCCCTGCATACACACAAAGTTTTAGAATATTTTGAATTTTCGGGTTCGGAATCATCCCTTGTTAGTCACTTTTCTTATTTTATTTAATTTCGCAGAAGGCTAAGCTGAAAATCATTTCCCAAAATGGGAACACCCCAGAAATATGAATCCATAGAGTCACACTTAAGAAAATATATTAGAAACTGAGAGATACTGAGAAACTTCCAAGATTCTACCACTCAACCCCCCTTCCCTATCTGTAAAGCATAATGTTTGGCTTGGGAAAACGCGAGGGAAATGAATGAAAGTGAAGGAACCTTAGGCTTTCCACGACTTTCATCGAAGATCAGCTGGAGGCGCGCGAAGGAAAGTTCGAAATCATTACGTTTCACCCGGGGATTACGGAACTCGTCTAATCATCGTCCTTTAGACAGGAAAACGTTTCGATCGTTAGCGTTTCAGTCGACGTAATGCCACGGTCATAAAACGCGAACTTTCGCATCCAGTTGTTCCTTTCGTACGCATCTGCCCGTAGCGATGTTAAAGTGGAAACGTTTTGCTCTCTCTGTGGAAGAGTTTTGCACCATGTTAGGGAAGACGACAGGAGAAATTACTATCTCCTGCACGACGAGGGCTATTTGTCAACTGATTGGTTCCACTTTTGCACCCTCTTTCTCGTCGGATATAAATGATTCCATGCAGTACGTTCCTCTTAAATATACAGGGTGTCCCAGAATAAGTGGGGAGTATTTTAGGGGCGGCTACAGCGCATTTAAATAATAAAAAATATTCGTATAAACGTATGTCCTAATTGGCTTTAGAGTTATAGCGAATTTTATATCGCCTACTGACAGTATTGAAACTCTTCAGATGCGAGGTCATTTCGAACATATCTTATGAAAGTAAGCAGATACAGTTTATTTAAAATCAAATTTGCTTTTTTTTATCATTTAAATCTTACCCTAAAGTCACCCCTAAAATATTTCCCACTTATTCTGGGACACCCTGTATATCGACTAAAAGAAGAAATATATTTCACTTTGTGGGGTACTTTAGTTACATCATTGCAGAGACATAATTTTTTAGCTTAATTTTAATACTAATATGAAGAAGAGAAACTTGAATTTATTTGTGCAGAAGTTTGACAAGGCTGTAATATTAAAAGTTTGAAGTGGATTCTTAGGTAAGTTGAAAGTTTTAATTTTCTGGAGTGCAATGTTTAGTTAAAGTAAACAATGCTGTATATTTCTGGGTGGATGACGAGTTCTCTGAAGAGATTATAGCGCTTTGAAGAATAGACTTCTGAAAATAATTATGTTATTACATTTTCAAATGATTGCGGAGAATAAATAATTGCACGGGGTTGGAAGAAATGTCACATGCGCAGGGCAGTAATATGTTCACTGAACGTCTACTTTAGTTTGGTAAGTCGACGCACTGTGCAGAATATGTATATGTATTTAGGACACTTAATGTTACTTGTTGCCTGATCGGTTATTACTTTCTCTTTCGATTGCCATTAATGATTGCGTTACGTGCACTTCTATTTGACGACTCAATGATATAAAATGTCCTCTGCTTCGAGGCACATTTAAACCCACTTACAGCAAATTCAAACTCAAATTGTAAAGAATTACACGTGATTACTTAGATTCACTTTCGGTCCAATTCAACCATAATACATAAAATTGCACCCAAATAACATAAAACTGTAATTAGATTCTAATTCATAAGAGATAAAGTGTTTAGAAAATTCATTAACCGTGTATCAACTTTTTTAAATGTTCAATGCAATTGAAATTCCACTAGAACCACACTCAATTCGTTCTGTACTCCATGAAATGGTGCTAGAAGATTAAAATAAAGATTAGAAAGATTTCGCTAACGCATTTTGCGATAATGCTGTCACAAGACTATCATCAGTTTCACAAACATCTTATTGAGCCCAGCTTTTCTTGAAGCAACTCGAAGTAGAACATCTCAATACATGAATTCCTGACCCAATCAGCTCGAGTTGTGGCGCAATGCCGCCGTTATCTTCGTATTAGACAGACATCAATATGGTATAAATAATCCATTCAACCACATATAAGTATCTCGTGACGCTGCCATTTCCCTGTAGCCTCTGCTTCGCTTTTCTCCCCTTTTACGTACCCACCATCAGAAAGCGCCTGATCACTGAATATTCAACGACCTCGTCACATATCAGCGCGAATCCTCCGCAAAAATGGTCGAAAGCCAAATAAAATCACATACTCGTTTTCGTTCAGTCCCGACGTCGCGACACCTTCCCTTGTGAATAGATCGATTTATCGGCGGCTCGTTATGCAAATCCAGCTCTCTTTCACTCTGCTCCATGTTTCTCCGCTTCGCGAGCAGCGCGCGCGTAGATTTCTGCAATTCCACCTGCAGTAGTTTCGCAAGGGAAAGAGCAAATCACTCTTTCACGAACGATAATTCATTTCTTCCAAACGAAAATAAATATTAACCATTTAATACTCACAGTCAGTTATGTATAGGGAATTCAATCCCGGGATCGTAATCCCGGATGTTTTTTCGATTTTAAAACACCTGGGATTTGATATATCAAGTTATAATTTATCCCGAGAGAATTTCAAGAATTTTTAAAAACGTAAATTACTTTATGAACAACTGAAAAGTAAAAAAATGGAATCCATAAACAGCCGGGATCCCGGGATTGAATTTCCTAGTTATGTAGTATCACGATCTTTGTTGGGTGCCCTGAAAACAACCACGTAATATTAGAAGGGTCTGTATAATTTTGTATTCTTATTGGTCACAGATGGAATATTACGTATTTGGTATCACTACGCTTTTCTTACTTTAATAACTCCATAAATTATAAATTCAATTTGCTGAGATCTTGTGGCGAGCTACTTAAGTGGCTGAACGAAACTTGGAATTCTTTTAATCATATTGTTTAACTTAATTGGGTCGTTCAGGGGTTAATGATTAATTTTGGTGAAGGGATGATGTTGAACCGAGAGTAGATTTGTTTTGACAATGCATCGCTGCAGAATATTTCAAAACACTTAGTATAATTTCTTCAATGGTGGCTGATTCCTAAGGAAAGAGTGAGTAGAAATAGGACGGATTGAAGTAAAGTTTTTTTTTTTTGAGTAAAGAGTAAGGATTAGAGTAAAGTGTTTATAGAAGTTAAGTGGTGGCGTTTCGTTACTATCCATTAAGTCTTATATGTGTAGAAATTTCAAGTGCGCCACTTGGACGTTGCGATTCCGTGTAAAGCGTTTCGCAAGATCCTTGCGCCCGTTCCGATATGGAACACGATTGATCAATATCGACGTCTGCGGGCACAGAAATAGAGAATCGACGATGGTCCACGCGTTCCTTTTCCTTTCGAAACGGTTTTCTTCGGAAAGCTGGCCAACCTCTTTGTCGAACAGGTTCGCAAAGACTCTTTGACTCGAGGGATCTTTAATTACGAGTGTTGCATGCTTCAGCTTTGTACACGTAGCAAAGTGCATTCTTGGTTTAGTGAGTTCTAACTGTAAAAAGGATCGTGATTATTCAATATATATTATAGTGTTTTCATATTAAAAAGAAGGCTCCAATACGAAATTGGAGAAGATTCTACTACAATTTTCATCTTCATACCTTGATCAATTTGAATACATTTTTCTACAGGGTGATTACAAGTGTGAACAAAATACAATTATACACTTAAAGGAAAACTGTAATTTCCCGAAAATTTTGGGCATTTTCAAATGGCTGTATCTCTGCGAAAAATGGTCACAAAAAATATTTAAAAAATGCATTTTAACGCTTGGAGATTCTAGTTTTTGAATGAAAGACTCGATTTTTTTTCGTTTATCGTTTTCGGTGTCGTTTACCTCTTCAGCTGCTCAATTGTTGGAGTCACTCTCACAGGCCGTTCACGTGCAAATGGAACTAGACGCACCACGAACTCTGCGTACACATGGTGAACGGGGACGAAGAAACCGGAAGTGTAGTCGAATTCCGGGGGCAAGTCCACAGAATTTGCATCCCACACGAGGTACACGCAGATCGCCGTTTAACACGAGCGATCCCTGGAGAATTCAACACCGTTAGAGACCGTGCGAACCACCGATAAAGATAAAGGCCTTCTTCTTGCCTCCAAGAGAACCGTCTGACGCAAGTAAATGAAATCCGCCATTACTCTTGGATCTTCCTTCCTTCTGGGGTACGATGGGAAAGATGCATCTTTGTCTCTTTGTATAAAATGTAGCATTTGGTTAATCGTTTGATTCTCATCATGGAAACTGATGGATGGAAGGAAATGAAAGATGAGCCTCCACGTTGAAGAATGTTTTTTTGGAAAATTGTTGCGACTGGTAAATGTAATTAATGATTTATTAAGTATTTTTAATGTGTAGAGTATAATTCTGGAGAATTCAATTTTGCATTAAATGTAAATGAAATGAGTTATTCTTTGTTAACATTGTTCGTAGGGGTTTCAGTAGTAGTGAAAAAGGAAATGGAAAATGGGGAAAATAGAGGGGTTTCATGTAATTCGTGAGTTCGTGGAACGTGGTATGATCTGTAAAGAATTTCGAAATAGGGATGGCTGTCTTGGATCAGGGTTTTAGCAGGGATAGAGATTTTGGAACAGGAGAATATGATAGCAAAAGAGGTGGCAAATGATTCCACGGTTCTCACGAATTTCTGCGATTGCGACGTGATTTTCAGGAAATTACACACACTGATTTCCACATTTTGGTGTTTTCGCATTTGCATCGAATTCTAAGTCATTTGTGGGAATTCAATTGTACAATAATGTAATTTTGTGTATCTAGAGAAATTTCTGAAATTCCATGAATTTTCTTAAAGAGAAATGTCGCAATTTTGGCTATTTTATTATGAGTATAGTTCATTTCGCTTTATCGTGTTTTTGTGGGAATCCCTGATATTGATAGAACCCAGGATTATTAATCTACCTGTAGTCGGTAAAGCTTCATTGTTATCGTCTGTCGATTGTTACATCAAAGCTTTATTTTTTATAATTTTAACCACTTTGAGTTACCTTTATGCTCCATTTACAAATGCACTGTGTGTGTTTCTATAAATTGGTATGCCCTAATAAAATTTCTTATCGCAATTAAAATCATTGATCGCACTTCAATCAATTCAACGCGAATGCAATTGCAGTTAATTTATTGATACCATTACACGAGTCCGTTGTAACAATAAAACTTACATAAAAGAGAATGCACAAGTTTCTAAAATATTTAATTAAAGATCCACCGCAATTGAGTTTAATATCTGTTACTTCTTAAATTATACGAACTGCACGATATATTCAAAGAATATAGTTTATTTCAGTCCTTGGTGAATCTTTCTTTCACTTAATAAAGTATGCGATTCATTATCTAAAACTCAGTTAAGATTTAACTTGGTTATTAAGTTCTATGTACGTGTAAACACTGTAAACTACATAAAATTATTTTATTTTTCCATTACATAATTCGAAACTGAAGGTTTATATTAAAATTCTGCTTATTCAGATTTCATTTCATTCGTGAATTCGAGAAGCTACAACATTAAATTTCATTTCACTGCGATTTTCTTATTATTCGGAGGGAAATATTTCTGCAATCTTGCTTTTGGGTATCGTACAGAAGATTTCGCGGGGATTTTCTAGACACACGAGACTCGTATACGTTAAATAAGATTTTCCCATTGGATCTTCCAGCAGAGCACGCGAAGTTTCCGTATAATGGGCGATTAAGGGGTAATATCGAACTAACAATAAGACAAGAATTGTGTAGCGTTCTTTCTGATAAATATCTTGCTTATGGCAAGTGGAGCATTTGTGAACCTGTTCACAGCGTAATAAATTTCTTCAAGAACGTAATATTTTTTATATTTATACGTCGCATTCACAGCGAAATAAAAGCGAAGCAGGAGAACTGCAATCTTAAAAGGGGATGAAAATATTCAGTATCTTTTCAATTCTTGAAGTTTCCCAATTTGAAATTTTCCTTTTACAGGATCTTTCTAATTCAAAATATAGAATCTTCATTTCGTATGAAATACCATTTCAACAACAGGACACTGTAAATTAATTTCATTCTCTAAGTTATTTAGAACCCTCGTCATCAATTTCAATAATTTCTTACATCTTCATTTATAGGGTTGCTAAAATTGCTTAGCACTCACCTGGAGGATTAGCAAAAAAAAAATAATAATCCAAGAAAACACAAATTATTTTATTTAACAAAATAAAATAACAGAAATAAATGACGTGCTCTCATAACTTCTTAAGTTCATAATTAGAATTATCTATATAAAAACAAGTATGTACATATACTATTTATTACAGTGCATAGTATAAATATATATTTATCACAAAATAAATAATTTAATCCATTCAGTTAGAGTGCGTTCGAAAAATGAAAGTCTTATTATACCTACGTAATTTCGTGCTGCAGAATAATTAACTGCTTTTTAATATTAAAGGGTAATATTTATCACATTCCTGGAGGGATTACCAGCAAACCTGTAAACTGGAAAATAATTTCAGCAAACCTGGAGTCTCAAGGCGAAAATGGCATTGTTGGCAACTCCATTAATTTTCTTCATCTACCATCAACGAATACTAACAAAAACAATACCCAAAAATCCAAGCACCTACAAATCTACATTTTACCACATTTACTCCCATATTTACGAAACACAGGTTCCTCGATTTTCCCAACCCTTCCACCCAAAAGAAATTCTCATTCTCCCCTCCATTGTTTTACACCCCAACGATTTCCGCTGGAAAAGTGAGCATATCAATTCGTTGGATCAGTGTCTCCTTAAAGTGACGGGAAATCTCAGATATCCACGTGGAACTGGACAGCGACACGCGGCGACACGTGCTCGATTTCCCGCGCGCGCCACCAAGGAAAAACGATTAGGTCTCCTCGGGGAAGAGAAACGTTTCACGACAAGCTGTATATCGTGCTCGTCCGTCAGCGATCTATCATCGGTATTCTTCCTACTTCTACCGTCTCCTGGCTGACGGTCCCTTCGCTCCTATTACAGATGCATATATCGCCTCGTATTGATTATGCGAGCGGTGTAGTCCGAGCGACGTGTCACTATCGATCGGCGATAAAGGTGTGGGTGGAACGTGGACGTTCCAGTTTCCTCGACCTGGTATTGCCTGTTTCTTTTCTTCCTGCTCGTTTGCATTTGTCGCGAATTCTGTCGTCGTGACACCATCGTTCAGAGTCGCTCGAAAACGCGCTAGGTATCGTACTCCAGTCGGTGGGAACAGTTGAATCGTGAGGATTGTTAGAATGTTCCGTATCGCTGGAGGACAGTCGACCGATTCCAAGTGTTTTGAAATAGATGTTGATTTCTTCAAACGTTTCACGGATTGCGGAGGTGGAGTAAAGTTATACCTTACTAAACGTAGCAATTGAATTTTCAGCTTGAAGGCACTCTCCCATCAAAGCACTCCAACCATGGGTAATTTTTAGGATTTTATTTAACCCTTCGTGGTCACACGGAGTGTATCGCACCCCGGCACACGTAATTTGCCTATATTTCTGTAAATTTTTAGACTTTAATATAAAATTTAAAAATTTGGTGAATTTAAGCAAAGAAAATCGCTTTTGTACAGAACTATTTTTTTTTATATACACATTTCAACGTATCAAAATTTATATTTCTAGGAAAATACTGTTAGAGCTATGATTCTACGAGTATTACGAGTGTACTATTGTAACTCAAAAGTTAAAAGATTAATAAATACGTAAATGGGAACTAAAAAATACGATGGGGTGCAGTGAACCCCGTGTGACCAATTTCCCTAGTAGCATTTCTGGTTGACCCACAGTATCCCCAAGTGGGGAATTAGTTGGCCATCAAAATGCCAACCTTAAATGCTGCTGAGTAGGGTTGTGTTTATAAGAAAGTGTGACCACGGAGGGTTAAAAAAAGTAAACGTCATACTGTTAAAAAATTTTTAGGCTGTACTTGTACATCATTGAAGATAATATTTTTTTAAAGAATAAGAAAAGAAAACTATTGTAGATAAAATAATTTTTTTAAATACCGATAAGAGCTAAAATAAATATTCAATAGAATTCACTAATTAACAAAATTTTAATAACAGTAAATTTTAGTATTCTAAAATTCTAGGGTTAATGCTCCATTGAAAACCTGACACTTCACACTGCCTTCCATTCCCAACTAAGATACCAATTTCACGGATACCGTCGATGCAATAAACAGAGGGGACCCCCTTCACAGATTTCACCACCGGTAAAGAGCGATGAATTAACATATCATTCGAGGCCGCCTGTACTTTCGTTCCCCTAGCTTCGTTCCCCGCCACTCGAGTACGGACCCCTTCGAGGGAGCTTCGAGTGACATCCTTAATGGGGAGGGAGGGGGTGGGCGATTGCAAACAATTTCGCAACATCGACGCGCGCGACAAATTACCGCGGGCGTCGGGCCGCGGTAGGGAAAGGGAACGGGACGAGGGAGAGTCAGTCCTGCCGGTGGAGGCGCGCGTAGAGGGTTCGCGGGTGGCCGTGGGGGCTGGCTGGAGGGGGATGGCCGCGAGGAAAAAAGGGGCGCAGCCGCGGCGCGCGGCCACCCCCGCGGGGTTGCACGTTTGCTCGCGCGCCGCCTCGTCAGTCTCGGTCAGTCGTCTGCGGCCGAAAGTCGCGTGGAGCAGAGAGGCGAGGGAGGAGAGGAGGAAAAAATCGAGTGAGACACCGGTGGCGAGGGAACGGAGGATGGCGGGGGCGTAGAAGAGGAATGTCCGGGGTAAGAAGCCGAGGGAAGATGCGGTGAGATCGTGTAGGGTAGGTGGCTCAGAAGGACGTGGAGAATTGCTGGGTGACAAAGTGAAGGGAGGAAGAAAATAAATATGAGGGTGGAGACGAGGGAACGTGTAGGAAGTAGGTGCGCAGATGGGGTTAGTTTTTTGGAAGATAAAGATTAATGGGGCGGCTGAACTTGGTGTAGAATCGATGGAAGAATGATGTAGAAATGGGAAAACAGATAGGGAACGCGTGAGAGATGTGGCGAGGGGGTGGCGAGTTGACATAGGGGGACGTAGGAAATTGTGGGGCAAGGTATCAGAAGGCATTAGGTCGATTATTTATGATAGATAAAGGAAGGGCGCTAAAGGGCAGGAAAGATACTGCGTTACTGTAAAAAAGGTAGAATTGGGGTTGCAAACTCGTAAAGGGTAAGACGTAAGTGTGGGTTAAGTGATAAAGACGGAAAACAGAATGTGGTAAGTTCGATTATGAAAAGGTAAAAGTAGATTCGAGTATGCGAAGGAAAAGCATTAAGCTAGAGGAAAGAAGGGAGGAAAAATAGGCCACAGTCTTGCTGACGATTGGCTACGCATTAATATCTTTCCAATATTTTTCAAATAACGATGAATCGTAAAACGAGCTGAAATCAGCTTCCTCGCGAATTCCTCGACAGTGACAAATTCATTCTTGCTTAATTCGGCTTCACAGATTTCTCAGCAAAATTGCAATTTCCTAGTCGAAATATTGTGAATCATCTTTGGACTTACGTTAATGGTGTTCTTCCCTGCAAACGTTTGTCATTGCTGCTTTAAATCTCTGCAGCCAAATATACCCATCACTTTCACTTGAAACTCAAGGTGAAACTCAAGAAAGGAACACATTATTCTAGGTGAAATTATTAAACTCTGGCACGCTGTTGAAGAAACTGTCTATCCACGTCAATTGGGTATTTATTAATAATGGATATTGCTCTTCATGTAAAATGGACGGGAGTACATATTGGCAAGGTTTCATTGCTTCATTGCACGCTCGTTGAAAGAAACCTATTACTTATCGAACGACCGAATGCAGTAGAAGCTCCATTATCTAAACCATTGGGGGACACAACTCTAATTCATTTCTCTCATTCCCCCGACCTGACTCCCTCGATATTCCACCATACACTTTGCCTATTATCAGACCTCCAGGCTAAAACTGCAAACAGACAACGACGCTTCCTTCCCACAAGGCAATTTTATGGGTCGCGACTGATATTTCATACCCACGCACTTCCTACCCCACCCAATCAATCTAATCTCCCCACTGTCTCTGCAAAGTGGTCACGTAACCCAAAAATACCCTAGCACAGCTCACACCTTCCACGTCTCCAAACGTCCAACGAAAGCTCTACCCCGCACAAAAGCCGTTTACAGCTGAAAAAAAAAAAGAAAGCGTCTCTGCTGGCGTGTCCGCATAATCATTCTTCGCCCACAAGACCAGCATAATCGGCTTGCCGAAGTTCGCCGAATGATTTCTGGACCACTCCACGTGAACGCACGCTCCATTTGGTAAATAGGCCACTCGAATAACAGAGCGCTCGGGTAACGGAGGTTGCGCGCCGCGCAGGAAGAACCTTCGCCTTGAAAGCGAATTAAAAGGTAGGGAACGGGTGGAGACCAAGGAAAAGGTGGTTGAATGAAGGGGAGGAACGAGTGGAACGAGAGAGGCGTGCAAAACGACGGCAGGAAAGAGGGACCCCGCGCGCAGGAGTGACTCGAGGCCCATCAGTATCGTGGTTTCCGTGGAACTGGACGGAACCGAGCGGAACCGAATGGAACGCCGCACACGGTGGAACGCAGCGAGGTTCCGCGACGGGCTCTGCTCGGTTTTTCGTGTTCAGTTCGTGTGTCGAGCTCGGCCCGTGCGCCGTTCCTGGTCTCGTTCCGTCGACACCGCTCCCTTCGAAACAGTATCGCGATCGACGGTGCGTCTCCCCTCGGTTACTCGCTGAATCGCGATCGCCACGGCGAACCGGAAGTACCTCGAACACGCGACGATCGAAGGGATGATAATCATCGATCGAGTTTCGCCTGTGAGCCTCGAGTCTCTTCTTGTACATTGGATTCAGTCGTCGCTTTTTTTTTCTTCTTATTTTGAAACGGTGTGGTCGAAGAAAGTTGATTATTTCGCGGGGAAGCTGACGCTCTGGCTTTGGCAGGTGGATTTGTTCATGCTGAAGCAGCGGGTTTGAGGGAAGAGAAGGATGGAAGTAGTGGACGGGGTGTTGAGTTGAACGGTTCTTCTTTTGGAGGAAGCTTCTTTTATGGTATTCGTAGGGGTGTAAAGTTGAGAGTGCACTGGCTGAAGATTTTAGAACTGATATCTTTGCAAATGATATCCATAGAGTTTTTGAATTAGAAATATTGGCAAGTAAAATCATGTAGTGTTCATTAAGAAACACAGTCGAGGAGCATACGATTTTGTTATCAGATACGGCTAAATTATTTGAACTGTTCGATGGACACTGATAGTGGCTGATGTAAGTGAGATATCAAATGATGTAGCACTTCCTTCATGATTCGCGTTATTCCCTGGACACAGTGAAATTTCTTTGGAGTTCTAAACCTTATACAAATTTCACTTCGATTCTGTGTTTAATTAACCCTTAGTATCATGATTTTTTTATTTTACCCAGAAAAATTCTTATCGGTCCATTTTTGTCCACACTTCATCGTAAAAGTAAGCGAAAAATTATTAATGTAACAATTTTTTGTATAAATGAAAAAATGTGGATATAACACCAGTGTTAAATCAGGCATAAAAATAATTATGTATTATAATGTTAAGCCAATACACAGTTTTGCAGAATGTTAGACTAGTGTTACATACGATATTATGTTCGACTTCAAATTTATTCGCAAAGGAAATCCGAAATAATTGAGAGAAAAATATAGCATTTACGTGGTATTTTCAGTAGGCCTGGCGAAATTAAGAGTTGTAATCAATAATACGAGACAGTGTATCACAGTAGAATTTCTGCGTATGTATTTCTGTTCTAAGGACACTTGTTACATATGGTAATAATAAAGTAACGCTTTGAGTTTCACGAAAAAGACCCCAAATGGCGTGCATAATTTTATCAATTCGTATAACGCGGGTGTTACACTATGATGCTAAGGGTTAACAAATTGCGTACCATCGATGTAGAACATTGTTCAACGATGACCAAAGCTTTCGAGCCTTGAATTTAAATACAACAAATTTTGCTAACTAAAATGAATGATCGTTCGGTGAATCGAAATGCCTGGAAAATACGATGCAACGAGGAGAGCTGACCGTGACCGCGTGGAATGCAGACACGTGGTAGAAAAGACGCTCAGAGTCATTCATTTCACTGTTACAGAACGTCGGCCATATGGCTGAATCTTTTTAATAACACCGACAGGTCCTAAGAAATGGAATTTCCTTTAAATAGATTTTTCAAACGCTGACTTGAGCTTTACAGATAAGTGCCGATCGAAGGCTGAATCGATTCTAAGTAATAAATTGCTGGCATCAGGCTGCCAGCGCCGGGAAATGCATTCAACGAGCTAAACAAATTGTTGCAAAATGTCATTGCAACGGTGCACGAAAGCGAATAGCCCCGTCTTACTCGTCTGATCTGCTGACACTATAAATTCCCCTTCTGTCGCACCGTCGCTCTTTTCAACGTCAACCAGAAACAATCCATTTTCTCTGCTTCTCCTCGTTCATTGTGTTTTCGTCAATCCTCGCCGATAATTCCCACGAATCGCTTGGTTTTACCGTGGAACCGTTGCGAAATTTCGAGGACAAGACAAAGAGAACTAATCTCAGTCGAGAAGGTAAAATGAACGCCGGGGTAGTTTGATTCGACGTTGCTAGAATTGTAGAGTTTATAGAACCAGAGAAACATTCGTGTAAATGAGAGGAGCTCTCAAAGTCTCAGTCACCAATTTGGTTCAAACTTTGCATATTACATATAATTATTTATTAAACGCGTGGGATGTAAAAAAATCGAGTTCGAAACTTTGTTTTTTTTTTTAAATAAAAACGATGCATGTAACTAATTATAAAAGTAATTAAAAATTGCAGAAGGTGTACATATGATTAGAGAAGAGAATTGACTAACAGCTGGCTCGAGTTTGGGTCATTTAATTTATTAGGCACTGGAAGAAACAGATCTCAGTTATTTCGTGTAATATTTTATTACGCGTTTTATACTAACTACAAAGTTTAAAAAATTTCGAAGTCGTTGCATTCTACGAGCGGCCTTCAACAGCTATTTTTACGCAATCGTGATAATTCCATAAAAGATTGATGCGATTTCGATAAACTTCACAATTGCATCGCCGCAAGCGCGATTCTCGTTTAATGAGAAGAAACAATTAGCTTCGCCGTAATTTCGCGTGATTTTGTAGCCGTAACTTTGATTTTATAGGCGAGAATAATTTGGTTTGGCAATTCTGATTGGAACATAACACGTCTTAGGATTAAATGCTTATTCGACACTTTCGATACTTTTTTATAGGTTTTACTAATTATATTATTTATGGGTCTAATTGCGCTTGTGTGATTCGTAATTGATTCATGGGAATTTCCCCCAAATTTTACAGAGTAGTAGAGTAGGAGGAATATTTTTTTGGACGTATAGGATTTTAGTAAATTAAGCTTTACAAATTTTAATTATTACCGAAGAGTTGTTCGTTCACAAAATAGAATGACGTAAAGCCTCCAGAAGCAAGAGGCAAGTTATAGAAATTGCCAAAAAAAAAAAACAGTGAAAAGGAAACTGTGTATTAAAATACCAAAATCGTGATCATTCCTGGTTCGATAAAATTACTGTCGATTCTCAAACGTGTTACAGATGAAACACAACTAGAAATTTCTGATGCAGGTCGTCGTTTCATTGCTCGAGGTAAAGTGTAAAGCTACCATTAAAACCGATTCGATAACGATCGGGTCAGCGAAATCACGACGAAGTCGATCCACTGACTTTCAATTTCAGATCTATTCTGTTCTCGTGACTAAATCATTCCGCCAACGCGGCTCGGGTCAACGCGTTTCACAAATCACTTGTAAAATCTCCTGGCCCACACAGAAAGTGGCCAACCAAAAGCCAGCCTCTCTCGTTCTTTCGTCCCCTCTGAATTCGTTT
Organism: Andrena cerasifolii; assembly: GCF_050908995.1. Taxonomy (NCBI): domain Eukaryota; kingdom Metazoa; phylum Arthropoda; class Insecta; order Hymenoptera; family Andrenidae; genus Andrena; species Andrena cerasifolii. The sequence continues at coordinate 6,747,548 of NC_135124.1, read as the reverse complement.
CGCAAATCTCGATACGGTTTGGTTGCTGCCGAGAGATGTAAATTCCTGTATCACACGATTGAATTTTGATGGAAGAGCTGGAATACACTTATTTCGTTTTGATAGAAGCTACAGTGATAAACATAGAAAACAAATGAGATTTTACACTGAATCTATTAATTATAATACAAAAGGAAATGGGGATTTACTTAAAATAGGAAATACTTTATGTACCTTCTAATTACACTTGATTACATATGTCAAATCAAACCGACCTTAGAATTTTCTTCTGCCATTCCCTTTTAATTATCATTAAAAAATATTTGCATTAACGTTTGTAGCTACTACGCGGAAGAAATTTCTGTTTGAGGGAATTGCTGAGCATCGTTCGAGAAAGAATTTGTGGAGCAGCGAGTCTCGTGCATCGTGTAAAGCGTAAGACAAAAGGAAAGAGAAAGGGAAATACGTATTGTGCAAGTATTGACGTCTGAACGAGGGAAAAGTGGTGGAAGTGAAGATCAAGGACACCAGGAAGGTTCTGGCGAGTCTTGGCACTGGAAGAATTCACAGATGTGCAGTGTATAATCGTGGATCTTGCAATGCCATCACTTGCTGGATACCGATTCAACGTGAGCATCGACAGAAGGGGTTAATTGTGCTAGAGTTACTGAGCCTTTTTAAATCATGGACTCTGCCATTATTTAACGTGACCTAAAGGAACGAAATGTTTCGCATGAGTCGACGATTACTTGTAGGACACAGAAAAAGTAGAATTTATTCACGTATTAGGTGGGACGAGATTTAATTGCTTGATTATATTATTCTTAAATTCACGTGACTTGGCGATGCATTGCACTGGTACACAACTGAATTTTATAGACCTTATTACCTCAACTTTGAAACCTTTTCGTATTACATTATACTAGGTCCTCGGTAATTTGTGCCAATTATAGCAAGGAGTGATACATATTGAAATGCAGCCTTTTCTAAAAATTTTGTAAGTTTAGTATTATTAGGAGGAAGATATTATTCTAGGAAAAATGAAATCCTCTCCTCTAGCCCAAAAATGACTTTTATTTTCGTACTACTGAGAATAAGGAGTACCGAGTGATTTTTCTGCAATCCATAGAGAGTGGTACGGATTTCGACTTGGCGTTCGATGGTCCCCATAACTGTGCCAATTGCCAGAGCAATAATCTCATGACACCAGACTGCTGGTAGCTAAAGACTTCTCTAACTGACTATCGGAGCAAATCATTGGCTAGAGATTCGCTCGAGCGTGCTGTTCACTTTAATCGGTGAAAGTAGATGCACCGGAGAAGAGTCACTCCTCTGGTGCATCCACTTGCGTCGTGGAGCGTGTTGTTCCTGTTGTCGATGGAAGATTAGCTCCTTCTGCTGGTACAAATGCGATGCCTGAATCTTTTCCAACGATCGATCGAACCTTGTACTTTCGAGGAAAAGAGCGTTTTGTATTTCCGCCAGCTGAAAGGATAAATTTCTTTTTGCAGTTAACGAGCCGCATAGTAACGCGAGGGAAAAGGCGTTCGTCTTGTAAGATGCTTCTTTCTCTGTTTCAATGCAAAGTAGAAATGAGTTAAGTGACTCAAAATAGGGAGTGATCCATACGTTTTCGAGCTCCTTAGTGACTCTTTAAATTTAAATAGAATTTGCAAATTGCATTTTGTGATAAATCTTTGGGGAAGACCGTATAAATTTCCACACTGTATTCAGTTGTGAATTGAGTTTTGGAAATGGAAAAATTTATAGAAATCCTCTGTGAAAACTAATATGATTGAAGATATTTCTACCGTGAATACTGAAGTTAGTTAATTTACATAAATGTTATTTAAATGGTGAGTAATCTGAAACACCGCGAGTCGATTTAATCGCGGAGACCTAGATAGTGGATGTTACAGTTAAACAGGCAAAAAATTATGTAGAGCAGCGTTAACGAGAGAAAAAGTTTTACGATCCTTTCACAACGTCAATGATTAACAAATTTCTTGGCAATCATTGCCTGCTTTCTCGATCCTGAAGATTATTCACGATCTGGATCAATTTGCTTCCCTGTATCGAATCGATTACTGCCGTCGTAAATGATGTTAATTGCGATCTCACGGTTCAGCTTATTTTGATAAGGAAATGGGAAGAGATTGGGTGGAAAAAATTCTGCTCGCAAACTCTGAAATTCTTTTCTTTTTCCTTCTTGTGAATTGCAGCTTCTATTCTTTTATTCCACAAATCGAACCTATATAATTTTTTATGCGAATTGGATTTTAATTCCTCAAGTTAGTTCTTTTTTCTGTTTTTGTATACGTTTACCTTTCCTACAGGTAAGGTTTATGTAAAATATAATTATTAAGGAATGCTGGACTTGCCTAAAAATTATTCTATGGTGTGCTTTAATTCGTCGTGGATCAGAAATTGTTCTCTGGTTCGTGACATCTGTAACCAAATCAGATTGTTCTGTTCGACGGATTTTTAATTTGCAACGTGTATTCTAATAAATGTGAATACACTGGGACACTTTTTATATAATTACAGGTAATCATAATTTGCAGAGGCTGACTACCATTTTATTTGAAGTATGACATGATATGTGTGTATTATATAATAAATATTGAAAATGCGTGAAGCATGTAACAAATCGAATGAATAAAGAAATAAAAATATGTTTGATTTAAATATTGTTGCATTCATTTTTCCTCGTCCAGTTTCCTATGAATTCATAGATAAATAGTAGTATCTAAGAGGCAAAAAAGAACGACAATACTCTTCGTTTCTTTATTTAAAAAATGTAATATACTTCTAGAAGAGTTTTGTTCAATTGCCAAATGAAAAGATTGCCACATCCTTGACCCTTTTGCTCAAAGAATATATTTCTTCACCTGACTGCTTCAACTAACATTACAAGCCAGAACAACTTCCTCAATTTCCATCGCCACAAAATACTATCCTCAGAAACTCATTCCATTAAGGACAATTTCCATAAATTTTACTTTACTTGTTCCCTTTATCCAAGTAATATTTCACAGTTGGCTCACTGATTTAAAGTTAAAAGAAGAAATACGCTTCGCGAATGGCTCCCTTACCTAATACCCGGAGGAAGAACAAATGCCCTGAATTCTACATTCAAAGAATCTACGGTTATGAGAAAAGAAGGGCAATATCTTCAAAGTTTAGCCGTGGAAAATGCAGTTCATCGTGGTTCCCGCAATTGCTGCGAAAGGGAAGTGTACTTTTTCTTACTTCTACGCTCGAAGCATACATTTCTAAAAGTGGTTCTTTCAACTGCCGTTGAAAGGAAGAAACGGCTGGCACCTTGGAACGTGCTAGGAAGAGTTTCATTATGCGCAGGCGGCCACGTTTCCTCAGAGACGCACACCTGCCGCAGATAAGGAGCCCCTATCGCGACAGGTTGCAAATGCGGGGGCCGCCTGTTTCTTTTTTGTCCCCCCCAGCTTTGGTACTTTGGATTATACGTCACGTGACTCCCTGAGAAGTCCTGAGAGGATAAAGGAGGAGACAACTGCGAGCGCATCGAGTTCTGTTCTGGTCGTAAGGAACACTTGTTCCTCCACGTTTCAACAAAGAGGATCGTAGATTTCAACGAAGCATCGTAGATTTCTAGAATCGTGCACTCAAATGTTCTACAAAATACACAGAAAACGGGGAATGATATTCTATTGATGAACGTAAGATTCTGCGAAGACAAAAGAGAGATTGGTATTTTATTTGAATTTTGAGTGTTGCTCGCAGTGTTCAAGATTGAAATTAATGGCTTGAGAAAACAAGAAGTTGCTAAGTGTAATAAATTGTGTAGGGGATTGTAAAATACTGCTCGCTTAATATTGCGTTAATTATTGAGCACTGAAGGGAAGGAACTTGCGTCGTAAACGTCTGCGTTTAATTTAGGGTTGTATAATTCATGCAGTTTTGTTGTATAATCTATAATTACACGTTACATAAATTTTTATTCTGCGATTGCAAGTTTCAACCGGGTATCTGCAATACTTTCTACTCGATTGCATTATGTGAAAGAATTATTTGGTGTACATTTCGAAAGTGATTCGCGGTCGTGGACGAAAAGAGAGGACCCAATGCAGAAAACTGTGTATAATGTAAATTGTAGAAAGAACGCCGAGATATAGATCATTATGTAACGATTTTACAATTCCCTGGATACTTCACTTTTTCAACCGCTGCTAATTTCTTTATTCCCTCTAAACAGGCGTCGAAACATTCCAAACTTTACGCTCTAGATAGTGTACTCTTTATTTTCTGAAATTAATTGCTCAAGCTTTATTTTATAAATTTAATTGCTCAATTCTGACGAAATACTTATGCAGGATTTCACTTGTATTTGCGATGCAAAGAAAGTTGTAATCAAAAGAAGACTGCGAATTATTTTCGCTTTCTTTAAACTATGATTTGATTCGCAAAACTGTACTCATCTTTATTCTGCTATCGAAATAAATTGATAATTCTCATTATGAAGGAGGAGGATTTCATCCAAAGAGTCAATAAAGGTGCTACTAAACAAATAGTTCCAATTAGAAATTAAAATAAAGGAACGCTGAATAAAATAGGGAGCCAACGTATTAACGAATACATAGACCGAAGTAACAAGAAGAAAAAGATACGGGGATCATACGAAAGTGTACACTGAAGACACATCTGATAGGAAATATTGATAAGTCAAAGGGGTGCAAGCAATACTGTTTGAAATGTCACACCAGGTATGTATTTAGCTTCGCCAACGGTACGGTTGCCAACCAGACTTGTCTGTCGTTTTCTCCAGAGCGTTTCATCTTCTTGAAGGGTTTCTACAATTATTCTTCATCCATACTCCTATTATCCAAGTTTCATTCGTTTAATATAAGAACCCTTCTAATTATAAAAACAGTGCGTGGCGGTTTTCTTTTGATTTAATATCCCAGCGAATACGAAAGACCACGAGCATTTAGCAAGTACTTTACCCGAAGAAAAGCGGAAGAACTAAAGAAACACGATGTTTTCTACTACAGAACTATCTCATCCTTTCTCCTGTTAGTACACCCCCATCTTTCTTCCTCTATAGCCCTTCAATTTATGAATTTATGAAGATCCGCAGAGAAAGAGCGAGACTCAGGTTTACCGAGACAAATTCCACAGCAGGAGGCTCACGCCCCGCATAAATCCCATAAAACAGCCATAACAAAACATGCATACGATTCGTGCGAAGGAAATATTCACACGGTATAAAGCAGCGTAGAAACCGAACTAGCCAGTGCGTGCAGTACAGGCACGTACGATGCGGTATCTATCGGGCGCGGGGTTTTATGGGATATTACAGCGATCTCGAAGCGAAGAGCCATCGTACGCGAATTGGCGGATCGCTGGAGGCTCCGGCGCGGTTCCTGCGTCGTCCGGCACGGCTACGTAAGGCCGTCCGGGCCGAATTACAGGGGTCGCTGGGAATGCCAGCGCAGGGCCGCGATACCGACGTGGCACGGCATCGTCCACGATGAAATCGGAAGTCGGTGCCGTGCCGGGCTATTTATCGACCCCGTTGCCATGCCAGCCCCTCGTGTACACAAGACCACCACCCGCCACCATTATGGATCACGCTGCCCGTCCAGGCCGTGCACCTATCGCCTCTGCACGCCACCACCTGCGTCCTCTGTGCGTCGCCTGGGCCGCGTGCATCCACGAAATTACGCGGCCACCCTATGCACGCCCGTGATCTAACGATCGATCCTAGAAGGAACATGGTCCTCAGCGGTGCGTCACCCTAACTGGTCAGTCACGCCACCCCCTCTAGCCCTCGCGGAGATGCCGTTTTTCCCTTGCTTCAGCTTCCGTAGATCCGTGAATTGGATTGCTCACGGTCAGGCTAGCTCCTTCTGGGTGGTTCTCGGTTGGACAGGATTAGGGTTGAATTTGGTAACAGTTGAAGAGGGTTGGTCTGAGGAAAATTCTGTGGCTGTGCAGTTATGAAGGGGGAACACCGCTGTGACGGCCGGAAAAGTAAGCCATTTTTTAAGATTTTTTTTCAGGAATAATGTACAGTTTTCATAGAAAAATTTTATTACCTACCTTTAGTACACTGTCTTAAGAGACTATATAAAAAAAAAATAGATAAACATCCATAAATTTTAATATATTAATTAATCTTCTAGACCCCCCACGCGAGCTGATCTAAGGTGTAACTATGGATCAGCAGGTCCGAAATCAAATTTCATTTTTTTTTTATAAACTATATGAGTGAGTTCTCGTTGTACGTATGGATTCTTTGATTGAGAGCAAGTTTTTTTAAATACACTCGAAAAACTGTCCATCTTATTCGCGGATTTTCGAAACTTTTCTTCTAAAGCGCACCATTTTTACAAAAATAATTTGTTTAAGAAATCGGTACGTACAACGGAAACTACACCCATATAGTTTATAAAAAAAAAAACAAATTTGATTTCAGACCTGCTGTTGCATAGTTACACCTTCGACCAGCTCGCGTGGGGAGGCGTAGAAGATTAATTAATATATTATAATTTATGGATGTTTTCCTATGTATTTTTTTGTATAGTCTCTTAAGACAACGTACTAAAAGTAGGTAATAAAATTTTTCTATGAAAACTGTAAATTATTCCTGAAAAAAATTCTTAAAAATGGCTTACTTTTCCGGCCGTCACAGTGGTGTTTCCCCTTAATTGATAACTTCCGAGACGAGTTGATTAGTTTTACCTATTTTCCCTTAATTAACTTGTTTCCTATGGTTAATAGGTTCGCGTATTATGGAGGATCGGACGCCAGACTACGTGAGCTAAGGTGGATTGCTTTCAGAAATATAACGTCGATTAATTGTGGGATTATTTAAATGATTTTGAAGATTGTGGAGTTACTTAGAGAAAGATATTTAGCGCGAGTGAGGTTTCTCCGTGTATTGTCCACGTCTTTCATTTCCCATGGACGCTGATACGCATCTATTCTGTAAAGAGGGGCAAATTAAGATTGGATGGAAACGCGCTAGCGCACGCCCTTTATCTAGTATCTTAAAGAATTATTATTCAAAACCGTTAATTATTCGAAGCCGCCACTTAATATAATCTAAATCATTTTCGCAATCTAAAATCAACACACCTTTGTGCTACGGTTCGATATGAAGTTGTAACAGCATTATTCCTGGCGATGTGTTCGCGCGATAGAAAGGGCGAAAAGCTTAACCGAATCGACGGAAACGGTGGCCCCGCGCTCTTTCGCGGTTCGATCATTTCGTGTACCGTAATTTCGCGCAATACGATCGCACGTAATACGCAAATTTCAGACCACCGTCATATCGTAATGGCTCACGAACGTCACGCAATGGAGGATTGTTTTTATTGTCGGTAGACTTGTTTCGTTGATCCTACGATCACGTTTTCGCGAAGAAGAAAGTATGTCTTATGTTTTATACACATGCAAACGTAAACGAAGAAGGATGGTATTAAGCAAATGACGCAGGAAATTAAAGAACATATTAGGGGGAAGCAGAATTCTTTTGTTTTTCCGAGAAACGCTGAAGGGCTGCGTCGCAGTTGTAATGGTATATTATTATCAATGATCATGTTTCAACCCTTTAACTACTAAGTAATAGCCTATTCTGTTCCGACCCCTCTGCCTCGTTGCATATGGAATAATGAAGCGCTCGAGGTGCTGTCTATGACGTTCCTCAAATACTTTGCATTCCTATGAATGGGAGCGACCCCACACGTTTCCCATCTAAGATTTTGACGATGGTAAACTCGAAAATGATGCAATATCTAAGTACATCTTCATCATTGCCAAACATGATTATATACATTTTAGTAAACAGATGATTCCTAAATTATCTGCCCTAAAGTAATTCTTTACTCAATTTTATAATTTCATTTAAGTCACAAAGCTTAAATCAGGTGCGCATGAGTCTGATGCACCCTCCACCCTGGAACCAGGAATTGGTATTGAAAGTTTTTAGCAATGAAGTCTCCCATAAAAAAATTTCTTCTCCACTTCTCTTCACCACTTTTCCTTATTTCTGACTATTCGCCTCTTTGCCACGTACAGAGTGACCCACGTGAGCAGCAGTACCATTCCAACTCACAGAAACTGCAACGGCATGCAACATCCATGGGCAGCGCAGGGTCACCATGAAAGAATTAAGCCGAACGAGAATTCGGAATGACCCGCATTGCCGTCTCGGTATTACCTGAATTCGCTTCGATACTCGAAAGTACGATGTGTCGTGTGACTTCTGCTCTGCGAAGTCATACTCGTCAGCAGGTGAACGCGACAGGAGGTGCAGACGGTCAGGGAGGAGCTGTTTTATTCAGACATCCAACCGGATTGTGGGTCGCCATTGTGGAATTCTCTTTCGTGCGGTCTCTCTGCGTATAGTGAATGAAGGGCCCGTATGAATTCGTTCGAGAAATGAAAAAGACTCGAGAGAAACGAGGAGGGACACCAGCTGGTGCCTGTGAGACAGCGATCTGACTGCTCTTTGGCGTTCTGTCCAGAGCATACGTGTTTAGGATTCCTGTGTGTTGAAGGCTTTTCTGTGTAAACATTATCCCATTGAAAATTAATATCCACGTATTATGGTGTACTTTTCTGAATATCGCAACGTTTCATCCACTTTATCCTGCGGCAGGACTTAGAGCGTGCAACTTCGAAATGATGGAGGAGTCAAGGTGATTTAAGAAACCTGATTTCTAAGATCTCATAATTGTAGGTTATCGAAGTAGAAGATATGGAAAATGAATGCTTTAGATCTAGAAGCTCTGGATAGGGCTGTAACGAATAATCAACTAATCTAAGTATTCGAATATTCGGATATTCATTGCAAGTCATTGGCCCACTTTTGCACGATTCCAGAGTAGAGCTGTGATTATTCAAATACTCGAATAATTCGAATAATTTCGGATATTCGGATATTCGAATTCTCTGGTATTCAAATATTCGCATATTCGGATATTCGAATACCACAGAATTCGCATATTCGGATATTCGAATACCAGAGAATTCGAATATCCGAATATTCGAATACCAGAGAATTCGAATATCCGAATATTTGAATACCAGAGAATTCGAATATCCGAATATCCGAAATTATTCGAATTATTCGAGTATTTGAATAATCACAGCTCTACTCTAGAATCGTGCAAAAGTGGGCCAATGACTTGCACGTCAAGGAAAATAAGAAGGAATAAATTACAGGAAATTTCGATTTTGTACTGTTGATAATTCCATCCTCACTTTTTCCTCCGAGACTTGAATAATCAACCCACCACTAGCCTCGCCCTTCATGAAACTCCAGCTTCCGCATATAGTACACCACCTTTCCCCTAATGTCACGAGCCTACGTGGCATTCGACGCCCTGATCGCGAAAGAGTAGCTAAAATCCAAAGGTTCGCCGAGCCAACCATATTCCAAGTACCAGCGCGTTCCTCGTCCTCGGATCGATCGTCTGCCGCGTCCAGCGATATTTTTAACTGTTCCGTGTCCCGCGTGACTGTCCTTAACCTCCTCCCACGTGCAGAGACACGCGACGAGGCTGCTCTATCTGCTGGTGCGCGCGACTTTTTGATAACCGCGACACGGCCGCGGCTGAATTATGATTATTCCCTCTGTTCCCCCGTCCTCTCGCCTGGCAATTTATCACGTTTCGTTCAGGATCTGATAGCGACTGGTGGAAAGGGTTCCGGGAACGTTTATCTGGTGCACGAGTTGGGAGATCAATCAAGGGAAAACCGCGCTGGAGGGTCTCTGCAACGCGTGCTGTGCGAAAGAAAATATGGTTCTCTGTTTTTTCTTTTTTCTGTGACTTTTCTTAGGAGATCCTGAGGGAATTTTATGGGCGACTCGAGCCGGCTTGGGCGCCAGTTTCGAATTGTAAAATCTTTCTCCGTTTAAGGGGATGAAAGTTACTCGAGGCGTGGGATTTTCAGCGTAAAGTTTGCGAGCTTACGCTGTTAATGGCACACGTCATATTATTATGTGAACAGTATAATCCTGGAAATAAACACGCGACGCACGAACGCGATTTCCTACGTACACCGTTTCGTGCCCAGATAAAGCGAGAGATAGAAATACGCTGTAGCTTGTGTGGACGAGTTTCGACCCACCCTTTTGCGGTTGTGTTTTTTTTTTTAGATCGATTGATTGGCAGCTAATGTGTATATTGGAAAGTGTCTGTTTGTCGCTGAAGAAGCTTACTTTTGAGTGGGAAATTTTCATTCTCTGATGGAGTGATGGTGTTCCTCAAGAAATGAAATTCAGAATTTAGTCTGAATTGAAAGTGAATCTTATTATGTTAATATTGGCATGCCTCGTGGTGAAGATTTAAGGGAGAAGTGCAATTAATAATGTACGACTTTGTTAATAGGAAAATATGTAGAAAATATGAATGAAACAGTGGAAATTTGTTAAAAATTTTCAAACAGATTTAACAAGGTGGAAATTATACACTTGAAGTGATTCAACGATCCATCCTTGCGTGAAAATCAGGCTACGATAAAACGCCCGCAAGGCGGATTAATATTTTCTTTATTAACAGCTGTGCAGTCCCTGTAGTAAAAATTATTTCTTTAATCGTGCATCTGTGGAATAATATTTCCACGACGGGAACAAATTTAGTATTCGTTATTTGCTTGATCTTTAGCGAGATTCGAGGTACGTACTCGACAAGAGAAAGATATTTCTCACGCAATATCTGGGATTTATGGAAAAGGCTAGAAGTGTCCTGTATATCCACAAGAAATATTCTGGAAATATTTTATTTATAGTTACAGTTCCCAGAAACGTTTCATAAAGTAGAATTAAAATAAGTGGCCCAAGCTTTCATCATAATCACTGTGCATTGTAAAAGTATCCTTAAAAGTATTGATCAATTATTGTCAAAGAGGTCAATAATAATTATTTTACTCAGAAAAAAGACAGTAATGAATATAAACCATTAAATCGCAAATACTTCTTGCTGCTTAGCTATAAATTTCCACTGTCTTCTTTAAAGTTTCAACTAATCATTGTTTATAACGATTTCTTGGAGGTATTCCAATAATAACACACTCTACAATTGTTCTATATTTTTGTGTCACTTGTTTATACTAAATTTTATTTCACGTTCCTCCACATAACGATACCATGTAGAAAATATTTCACTATTTAGGCAGCGACGTGTAAACTTTCGAGAACGTCTACGGGCAGGTACGAAACTAGGATCGGAATAGAAATAACACAGGGGACCGAGCGTACAAAGGCAGGTGGGTCCATAATTCCGCTTGCACCTGATGCTCCCCTGCTTCCGTCTCGTGGCACACCAACCGTAAATTTACGATTCTGTCTGTCTGTCTGAGGCGTGACCGACTGCTCGAAATGTCCATTCGTGAAACGTATTCCGCCGCAGCCTCGTGCAATTAAAAATAATCGTCGTTGTTATTGTTTACCCTTGACCCTGGCCCTGCTGGTTTAAAAGGTACAAGGCGCCTAGAAGCTTGGCAAAGTGGCACCCTTTGAGACAAAGAATTTCAATTCAGCTAAGTTCTGCAGAAGCCAATCAACCCTCAAACTGTCAAAAAATTAGTTAAATACAGTACGGAGCCTATAATTTCGTGATCTATATTTTAGAGAAAAAAAAACGATCAACCCATAGAACAACTCTTCCATTATGTAATTATTAAAACTACCGAGCCATAGTTCTATTTTAGGCTTTAAAAACAAAAGCTACAGAATATTTAGAATAATATTAACCACACTACTTACTATTAAATAGCCCATTAAAACGCATTGCAAACCAACAACAAGAAATAAAATATACCCAACAGAATTAAAGCTGCTTTTCTTTATTAATTAAAATCTTCAAAGTAATACTCAAGTTCAGATCATTGAGGGTTGGTAGCTTTCTGCATAATTTCGCCCAATTCCACATTTTCCCACGATCCTCTAGTAACACTAACGCTTCTACAACCGCATATACATTTGTGCATAAGAATATTATACACTGCAACTTTTTGGTTCACTGTTGTCGAAGATGTTGATCGAAATTTATAAATTGATTTTTATATCGTGGAAAATTAACGTCACCAAGCGCTTCAGCGTTTAAGTCGGAAACCCTCGTTTGTTCCAAAGATCGATCTGTGATATTGAAGGAGCTTTGATCGATCGATGCGCGAAATAACGTAACGCAGCGGGTAATTATTTAATTGCAATGTCGTCAATTGCACGCAAGAGGAGTTCCTCGGAGGGGCACGCGTTTCGTGCAACCGCGATCGCGCTCGCTGGAAATGTTTCGGATTTCGTGCCTCAGCTTGCTCCTGGAATTATTAATCACCCTCTGGCGTGTATTGCGGCATCGTGGCTCTATTGTTCGAGCGACGGAACACCGGGGAAAAAGAAAACGAGAGAAGGACAACGCAAGCTGGAACCTGGAAGCGGAGTCTGAATGAACTGCGCGACCACGCGGCCGTACTTCCGGTTTATTCGCCCCTGTCCTCTCTTTTTCATCCGCGTGCTCGCGCCTGCTTTCGTTGCGGCCGTTTCTACCGCCTGCGCTGGCCAACCGAACAGGCGGGATTTAATTTGGATAACAAATGATAGACGAGCACGGGGAACCAACTATTATTCGTCGATCTATGTTTTTTCGACGAGTGAACGTGTTGGGTAGAAAAGTCTACGCACGGCTGTCCTAATTAAGGGAGGAATCCTATTCTTTGGAGTAAAAGCATAGCAAAATTTGGGATTTTTCTTTTAAGAAACCAGCGATCCGATTCATCTGAAATTTGGATCACGTTTTGATGCATCTTCGAGGAAGCTGCAGTTTTTTTTTTATTAATTTTTAACCATAAATATCGTAGTTATGCAGAACCCCGCGCGAAATTCGCCGGCCGTTGGTGTGCACGATATTTATCTGTCAGGTCATCTAAAATAGAAAAATGAAACGGCGTTTTATTTTATACGTATGTAGCTTGAAATTGATGGAACAGCAAAAATCAAAAAAAAATTATTGAGCAGTGTGGAGAGTTTTCAAACTGAAAGGTCTGCACCTTTAATTTTTGCAATCCAATTTTGCGCCAATTTTCTTATGTAACAAAAGAAGTATAGACCTTAGCGGTATTCTGGTTCATCAAATTCAAGCTACATATGTACAAAGTAAAACGCCGTTTCATTTTTCTGTTTCAGATCACCTGGAAGGTAAATATCATGCACACCAGCGGGCGACGAGTTTTGGGCGGCGTGACGCATAACTCCTATATTTATTATTAAAAATTAATAAAAAAATAACTGTAACTTCTTCAAGGATGCATAAAAACATGGTCCAAATTTCAGATGAACCGAAGTACTAGTTTCTTAAAAAAAAAATCCTAAATTTTGCTATGTTTTTAGCTCATAAAATAGGATTCCCCTTTAAGCTACACCTCTCAGAATTCACAAAACTACACTGCGTTCCATATAAGAGCGTACCAACGCCCCTACCGATTTGCGACCGATTTCCCACGGATCTGACACACGCGATTGTTCGTCGCACTTTCCCTGCCGGTTTACTCTAATATGGAACGCAGTGTACTGTATCTTATAATGTTTCAAATGTATGAGGTGTTACGTAACACAGATTTATGTTTCGCTTCATTATCCCCATATGCTTGACAATATTTAATTATGCCTTTTTTGTTGTCTTAGAGTATCTTGTACCCGCGTGAAAAATGAATTCTAGTAATATAGTATTCGTCTATCGGTGACCAATTCTTCTATGTGTGCTTCTACACCGTTAAAGGAAACACTTGAAGCAGCCACGTAGATTATTTCCCAGGTAAAATACTAAAAGCAAAATAACTTGTTGTTCCAGTTAACTTATTTTCCCTCGACACTCGCCAAAGAGGCGTTTCAAGTGTCTCCTGTTCCATATTGCACACGTGGGAACGTGGCTTAATATCACAACTGCAGAGCTGTGCATCCTTTCAATGGAAACCTCTGAAGCTCGACGCGTAGCCCGGTACGAAAGAAAAATTTCACGAGTTCCGTGACCGCGGGGGAACGAGCTCCAGCGACCGGATTTAACGAAACGAGTTGAAGAGCCCACGCGGCAGGGATAATCCTGAGTTTTCAGATTTCCGTGGGTACAGAGTAATCCGGAGCAAAAGAGCACAGGTCTCCGGAGCGCGTCTGATCAAACCGGATCGACCCGCGGGTCAGAACCTCGGTCGCAAAGGCATCCGGCGCGAACAAGGACTTTCCTCTGTTCCAGCTCTTATCTTCCTCTCTAATCACCCGTCAGGATCTACCCAGATCTGGTAAATGACACCTGGATACGTCTCGAGACGCAAGGAGATCCATATTAGGGAGCAAGGTCGGATGGAATTTATTAATGCGTTCGTTCTAGTTCCCAGCGTAAAACGGCTTGCCTCATTCTTCTTTCCTTAGTGGTGTAATTGTCGAGATTTATTTGGAATAGCAAACTGCTTCGTGTAGTGTGTGATCCATCGGCGTTTAAATGGTTCCACTGGGACAAGGTTTCCGAGGCGAGATGAAGAGATTCTGGGATGTAAAGGTAAATTGATTCCGTCGAACTGTTCGGCGAGTCGTGGTTGTCACTCGACGCGTTAGCATTGGAGTTTTTTTGTTAGATGTGAAGGAAAATTACTTGGCAGATGACACCAGAGTGGCGAGAAGAGTGTTGACGTGCGGGTACACGATGATTGAAATGTCACATTTCTTAAATGACTGAATGATTGAGAAAGGTAAAAGGGATTGATATGGCGAATGTTTCCATTAGCAACTGCGATCCTCTCGCTTCTATTTGTCCATTAAGAATGGATACTGGCGGTTGTTGAAACTCAATTTCAGAATATTTTGCTTGCGAATCTATCAAGATCCCACCAACCATGTATCTCAAAATGTATTCAACCAAAATCTGCACTCGATGGAACCTTTTAACGTTCCATCAGCCGCGCGATTTCAAGCAAACTCACCTACCATCGCTCGCTTTTAAATTTTCTACATTTTAAAAACCAAGTAGTCATAGATTCTAGAAGATATTTAGAAACAGCCTCTTATAAATCCGATCTAAATCAGCCGAATACATATTTTTACCGATAGGAAATACGGGGTGGCATTGAATTTTTAAATATAAACGCGATAAGAGGTCACAATTACTGCGCGTTAGGCAAAAATAGACCTTACACTTCAACCTTTAGCTCCGAAATGCTAAGCGCAAAGGACTTACATCGAAATAGTTGCATTTCACCTGGCGGCCACTAAGCTTAATTGCAATAATATTTTTCCTTAACGCCATTGCGCAAAGTACACGCAGCCAAAGAGGCACGCGTATGTAAATACGTGCTCTTTGCACGCGCGAGCACACAGGCGAATAAATACATAAGGATGAGTGGCGAATCGATACGCCTTTACCGAGAAAAACGCCGACGAAAAAGTCCATCAATCATTTTGTACGTACCACGGCGTACAGCAGCGTCTCGTGTATACACGAGCAGGCCAAAGCGACAGGAAGAAGGGGAGGGAAAGGGAGAGAGTTCGGGGGCAATTTATTTATGCATTACGACAGGAATCGACTGACTCCGCTGCTATGTATGACGATGCGAATAAAGGAAATCTTCCAGCTTCGTGCGAGCGAGTTGAGGGGATAATGAATAGCTCGAAATCGATGCACGAGCTTCGCAAAGCAGTGATTTGGAACAAGTATTACGGCAAATGTATGTAATCCTTGGTTACGTAATATGCACTTCGTCTAATATCCCCCTAACAGAACAACTTAATCTTCCTCCAGCGTAGCGAAGTTTTGCTGTGTTTATGTTTAAGAGCATACACCTTCGAGAATCTTTCTGTTGTAACATGCGTGTAACTCAGATCTCAGGGAAGACGAAGAAAAAAGTTAAACGGTATTAAAAGGAAAATTCACTCCCCAGCAAATTCCCAACGTCAAGGGGTCTTCATCGGCGAAAGTTCAGTGCACTTCGACGAAGCAGATTCTAAGCTCGCCGACTCCCGCCGGTGTGTAATAAAATTCGCGGGGAAGAGCAAAAGAAAGGGTGAAGGGGGGCTCGCGCGGAGGACAAGTTTCGTGAGGCGGGGTGCTCTTAAGCTCGTAAGCCCGTACGCACGCCACGCTGCCGATAAATGGACGAGGAAAAGCAGCCCGAAGCTCGTCACGTTTCCAGGAACATTTCGTTACGATCGATACTACCTGCCATTACTGCCGGTGGATAGGCTCTACTACCGCGTTCTTCCGTCTCCCTTCCAGCCACGGTTCTTCCGCTCGAGCCTCCCTCTCGCACGACACGTGGTAATAAGGGTTGTTCCGCGGTGTAACGCGCGGCAGACGTTGAAATCACAAGGAGAATGATTTTCGCCCTCGTTTCCTGCTCGCCGGTCTTTGAATCGCGCTGCAAATGGCCCCCTTCGAGTCAACAGTTTATGATTTTGCCATTTTTACGGCGTCCCTCGAGCACAGGTTCGCGGGTGCGGGAGTGGTACCCTTCGGGTTCATAATAAAACCGTATTACTGGTATTAAATGCCCGATGGATTTCTCCGGTCAATCTATCCGTATCTTAATCTTTAGAGAAGTGGGCAAAAATGTAACGATGCCTGAAGTGGTTTCGAAGGAACATGCGAGCGAATAAGCTCTAGGGGAAGTTGAGGTAACTATCGACCTGGTGAAAAATTCTGCGAGACTTCGTGGATATTATATGGTACTAGTGTATAACCGATCGTAAGAATCGTCAGATACGAGATTATAATTGGCATTCTTCTTATACGAACCAGGAATCGATAGACAGAGCCTGTGCAACAAGCTAGTGTTATTACGAATGTGGTTTAAACCCCCGACGTGACGCTTGAACGTTGTGTGTGGACGTAGTTTTTTTGTTGTTGTGACACATGGAGGCGGCTGAATAATACAAACGGCCGTGCACTTGTTCCGACGTTCCTCGAAAGCGGTTCAACAGTAAGCACCGATTTTCGTTCTTCGCAACCCCCGCAGGCACAAACGCCGCCGCCTAAACGAAGTCTCGTGCAAGCCGACTCTTGTGCACACGTATAGGAGCAAACTATTGATCCGTGAGTAGTCACGCGATTCCCTCGTACAAACGCTACTCAAGCCTTTCTTGCGCCTTTTTCCTACCACCCCCGCGGTCGCGCCACCCTCGGCGTGCCACGGCTGGGAACCTTCTCGTTTTGTGCAGCTCGTGCAACTTGCCTTTCTTGCCAGTCAAGCTCGCCCCTGTGCCCTTCAGCGGACTTGGAGAAACCGTTTGATCGACGGAGGCTCCACGAAGGTCGCTTTCGAGGTGGTTCATTATGTATGGGGCTCTGTAGTTAGCGAGGTATCGATGGCAAGTTGTGTCGATAAATAAGATTGACGGAGGGGCTCGCTGTTGAATGTTTTGTGGGAGCTGGGTCGTTGCCTATGGCGTCGGGTTCCAGCAGACAATGGTGAATGGATTATCGTCAAAATGATCAATAATGATGATAAGTTGTTGACTTCAGAGCTGATGTCTTTTCCTTGTTCCCTGTGCTTTAACTGGAAGTAGAGTGGTCAATGTCTTTGGATCTTCCTGAGTACAAACTTCACCCCTTCCTACAAGGGTTATACTCTTCTTCAGATCAGTGTCCCACTTGAGATTCTTACAAGTCGAAGACAGGCACATATAAGTTGCTTAAGGGGTTAAAAAGGCGAATGTTTGTGATTTTTTTTTTTAAATCGGAAGCATATATTTTTACTGAACTTTTTGCACTAAAAAGAGCAACATTTAAAGAACATTTGGTAATTTTTCGTAGAAAAATATTTAGGTTTATAATAATAATACAACGACATCCAAGAACCCTTTTTAAAAACGGTGAGCAAGATATCTGAAAAACTACTGCACCGATCTTTCTAAAATTTTGTGGGTTTATTTTTTTATATAAAAATCTACCGAATGACGGAGGGATTATTTTTCCATTCTATAGTTTCGATTTTATCCACGAAAAATGGTTTCATGGTTATCACTAATGGTTTTTATTATAAATTAGTTTAAAATAGTAAACAAATATTTGTACTTATTTTAAAAATGTTCAGTTTCCTTAATATTGATGGAATTACAAAAAATATAACAAAATAAAATATACTGTATCTATAAAAACCAAATAAATAAATAAAAATTAAATTAACTAAAATCCGTACAATTTTTGAGTTCATTTAATATTTATGGATCTACAAAAATATAACAGAATAAAATAGACTGCGTGCAAAACCAGATGAAAAGAAACCTAAAATCCGCACAAAATACAAATTTTTTACAGTGGTACCAAATTATAAATCTTTATTCCATTTAGTATTTTTCTTCAGAAAATATGAACTCATGAATACTGTTTTACAGTAATGAGTAGGTAAACTGTTACACACTACAATATGCTTGTGTCCGAGACGAGTTTCAAGTGAAAATGTTAACGTTTCTAATTAAATAATTAATTAATTCCTGCATATTAAATCTAATATACAAACCCGATTTTTTAAATTTAAAACTCGTCTTTCGAATTGTACAAATTCATAAAAAAAACGGTTTTTAAAAACCGACAAACCCTTCACACTATGTATCTAAACTAAAAAACCACCCTCTATTGTTTCACAATCATCATTTCCCGTCAATTCTGACCTCAAATCACGCGTAGAGCTGGCATCCCAAAGACGACCAGAGACCGCTCCGGATGGCCAGCAACCCCCGAGTCGTCCTATCCAATTAAGCTTCTCAAACAGGAAGCGCGGCTAGGTGTGGACAGAACGCAATATCGGGCTAGGAATATAACCTCACCCTTTTATTTCATTCCGCTCGACAGCGTCATCGGCGCGGCCAGGCCTTGCCTGTTTCGCCACGAGCGTCGTAGGGGGGTGGAAGCAGGGAAAAGCGGCACTGTCGGTTTCACCGATTTGCCCACCGCCATCATCACCTACCAGCTCTCCCTTAACTCACCCTATTTCCCCCCGCTTTATCACCTGCCATCGGCTACCTCAAGCTCTATACCCACCTACGGGAGCGCCTCCGTTAGGTCTTATCGGTAATGGTCCTATTTTTGGAATCACCGCCCATTCTTCGCGTGACCTACCTCTTCAACCCTCCGCAAGCCCCGTCCCCAGGTCTAAAGTCGGTAGCGACTACGCCGTGGTCATCGCGAGGGGGCCTTCGAAACCTTTCTTTTTCTTTTTTTTTTGGCGCTCTAGAGTGGAGGCTCGATAATCTTCCGAACTGGATTCTTCCACCGCCTTTTTATTTCTCGTTTCTCGGGTATTGCACGCGAGAATCGGGAACAATGCACTAGGACGAATCAGAAGAAACTTTTCGGGTACAGGCCTGGGTAGAGACTCTTTGTATTTAGATTTAGTACAAGCTTGATAACTTCACTCGAGGCGTCGCTTAAAACAGAAGTAGGTAACGGTGTAAGGAAATTTACTGTAACTTTCTGTTTACCCCGTGGAATCATCCATCTTTCACTAATATCGATGCAACAGAAGACAATGCACTCTATCTTCTTATTACCCCCTGCTCCAATACTCCGCATTATTTCAACTCAGCAATCGAAACGCTGCAATCTGCCCTCTCTAAATTACTTCCCCCAATTACAAGTCACTTGCGATGCATCGGTGCGCTAATACACCGCGTTTCACGCGGGCAGATTAGTTTATCAAACGTAAAAGTTCCAAAACTATCCATGTCAGACACACATAGTTGGGCAGGATTTTTTAGTTTCCGTTGGCGTGTACGTGGCCGTGGTTGGGGTCCTCTTCGTCGCTGGGGTGCGCGAGTTAGCGAGAGGGAAAGAAGTTAGTGTTGCCTCGAAGGAGTCTTCGGGGCGGTTTGTCGGTTGGCGTGACTCGGTTCACGGATCGATAAGCAACCGGAGGGCTCCCCGTTAACCAGCCTCGGGTCACGAGAATATCATTAAGCATACCAGTGCTTTTCCGACCGAGAAAACGGATCCGGGCTGCTCGACTTTTATCGTTGACTCTCCCCCTCCCCCTGCGATGACAATAAAAAA
Source organism: Andrena cerasifolii (assembly GCF_050908995.1). NCBI lineage: Eukaryota > Metazoa > Arthropoda > Insecta > Hymenoptera > Andrenidae > Andrena > Andrena cerasifolii. Next base: position 6,727,551 of record NC_135124.1, on the reverse strand, counting down.
TGAGGGAACGCGGGCTTGCGGCTTTTTAGACGCGGGTCACGTGACCTATGTGCTTCCTTGGCCCCTGGGCTCTTTGTACGATCGTTTAGAGTTTAGAGTCTCGGGGGAGACTTAGAAACACGGATGTCTCCTTAACACCTTTGCGCAACGGGGTATTTTTGGCGAATTCTAAACAGATTTGCGACCTGCTGTGATTCTAGTTGTCGGCTTTTTCTATATTGGTTAGGAAAATAAGAGATATCGAAACTGTTGCCTCCAAGGAAGAAATAGGATTGAATTTTGTACTTAACTATGAATTTTCTAACAGGCCTGTGGAGTCGGAGTCGGAGTTCAGAAGGAATTTCTGATTACCCTAGTCGGAGTCGAAAAAATATATGCCGACTCTGTGTTAATAAATTTTATAAAAATCCGAGTCTGTTGAGGTCTACGTGCTTATACACGCTGGCGATATATTTCTGTTTAACACTCGCACGACGAATGCAGGGTCATGTTAGCCCAACTTTGACAAAGTGAGGCTCTGAGTCAGTTCTCAGATTACAATCGCCGACGGAGTTTTCCGTGTACTTAGTATATTAACAATCTATTATAAATGCAGGAGTCGGAGTTGGTGGGAGAAAAAAGAGGAGTCGGAGTCGGTAGTTTTGACACCACACTCCTGTTTTCTAAGGCACGGTACCACTTAGCCGTAATTCTTAGGCTGCAATCGCAAATAATTAATTTCAAACGCAATTACTTAATTTCTCCCGGAAAGAAGGTGTACCTTTTATTGTCTCTAAAGTATTAGCAAAATCTGTAGAAATTGGTTAAATAAATTCTTGTTACAACTGTCACACCCGGTGCATGTATTCGGTCTTGCCACGGTTCTAGTCCGCAACGAACTATCGTAACTATGCTTTGCTGTTGTTTTTGCCGAGGCGTCGTTATCGCGTTTCGTTTTTGTAACAGTCCCTGGTACGAGTCGCGTGGCTTATGGCGTCACGGCGTGCCAAGAGTAAATCTTGTATAATTTCTGTTGATTACCTTTTAACATACTTTTAGATTCTTGACTGCGAAACTGGTGCACGGCAAGTTGCTTTATTTGATAGCCCGTCAGTTTTGTTGAAATCTAAATTACCTGCGTTGAAAATTATTTGTTTCACCGCGACCTTAGCGCGTTTCAAGCGCCCTGGCACGCGCGTATATAACTCGTTAAAATTATTCTTATAACGTCGCTTTACGATTTTACCCCGCATAATTTCAGGTTGCATGTCTACGAAGAAACGGTTTACTGCGGGCAGAGGGTAATTGACGAGTGGGAATATACGAAATGTGTCGACGGAATATATTACGAGTATCGTTTCGACGGGAGCCGTTAGCTGTGCCTCTATAACCTTGCCTCTTTTCTCTATCGACACTTTCCTCAGCGCCCCGCGATGATTCGCGGGCACGAGCGCGCCGATGATGACCGTCATTTCGAGAGGATCGAAATGACTTACTTGCCATAAGAAGAAACGAGAACCCAGGCTGTTGACAAAAGCGAAAAAGTAGGCCTGTCAGCGCAGCTGTCAAGTAGGTTCGTGCAAATTCGCCCTCACGAACGCTTATTATTTTGATTACACATATTCTAGTTTCGGTTGTTAAGATGCTTCCAAAGCGCGTCATGTGTCAGAAGATTACATGTATTGCAATGGGACTTGATCTGTGTCGGAGTTTCTTTACCTACGTAGGAATTACAATAAATAATGTTCACCACCTGCTTTGCTCCAGCAGCATAAGGGAATATTTCCCATCCATTTCTCATGAATTAGAAAACGCAAAGTCCCAAAGTAAACCCTTCCCCAAATTACTCTCGACTTGGTGTTACGAAAATTCTTCTAAAAACTGCTCTCTATAATAATCACAGAAACAAATTCCTCGTCAGCTCCACCATCGCCAGACGATCTGCCCCAAAGCCCTAAAAATTCTCCAGCGATATTTAAAATCCTGCCAGACACTCTCCGTCGTGTCAGAGCACCCAAGGGTGGCGAGGGTTCAACGAAACGCAGGCGAAAGCCGCTTTAATGTGACTCATTATTTAACCACAATACATATCGCGTGCCTTGCGAAAAGGCAACGACGAGCCTAGCCCGACAGAAGCGGCAAAGATAGCGGCCAGAAGGAATGAAATGATGGAACACTCGCCGTATGGGATGCCCGTGGACGCCATATGCCGTGCGGTCATTCATGTCTACGTATGCTCCACGTAGCCTCTCTGACGTATATACTCGGTGAGACACGTAAACGCGCCCCGTGTCCGCACGTGTGCGCGAGTTTCACGGATAGATACGTGGTGGCTCGTTTACGCGCCACCAATCACTGCTCGGATATAAGCCGCGGCTCGTGCTTTACACGCGGTTAAATGTTAAGAAGCAGCTCTAGAAAGCTCGTCGGTGGTATGGCTTGCGCTGGATCGCTGAGAAAATTTACAGACACTGTGCCACAAACTGTTCTATTTTTTTCTGCCGTTCGATTCATGATACGGTTCGTTATTCGAAGCTCGTGTGGGGCACTTGTAACGAGATTGACGGAACTAGGCAGTTGTAACGTCTGAGATTATAATTTTATGGCTACCTATTTGGACGGTAGGGTGTTTCGTTCAGCGAACGGTGGGTTTTGATAGAGGGAGCAACTGCTGAACGTTTATTACTATTGGGAAGCGAAACTACGTTTCTTAATTTTGTTGGTAGCAACTGGGGCCATAGAACTGTTGAATCACAAAGGGTTATAAAGTAGAAATGACATTGTAAGGCACAGATAAAACAGGGAATGTCCACCCTCCACTGGCACGAAACAAGGAATGTCCCCCCAGTCTTCTCACTTGCACTACGTATTTCTGATTAGTGTAAGCGTGCGTCAGGAACCCTCAGACATCACTGTGTTTACATCCTTGTTTTGATAATAATATAGTCAAGCCTCTCATAACGCGGTTTCCATATAAAGGCTCCTCCCTCCAAACCAACGCGAATTTCGCGGCACGGAGCGGATCAGATAAGGTAGCAGTTTTATACGTGGTGGCTTATGGGCAGATAGTGTCGGTTTATTCAAAGTCCAACTGACGGCGCGCTGCGCCTTAGAGTTTCCTCTATAGCAGCATTGAAACCAAGCAAGATGGAGGGAGCATTTTCATCTCTTTCTAGGAGTCCACCGTGCACAGGCCACAGGGTGGACGGAAAGCAGAGTGAGGGAGGGTCTCTGAAAGACCAGGTTTTGGACTCGATGGGCAGGCAGGCCATAACGGTCACGAATTTATATATACGTTCGCAACCGGGGAAACCTCCTACCCGTAAGGTTGCCAGCAGCAAGCGACGCACCAGGAGGAAAACGGTCACCCATCTTTCCCCGGTACGCGCCCCGCGATGCTTAACTTCGGTGATCGAACGAGAACCGGTGTTTCCATCGCGGCCACCGCCGCTGGCAGGGTGGCTTATGGACAGTGTTATCTGAACCGCGGCGGATCCGCTCCGCGCGGCGAAATTCGCGTTGGTTTGGAGGAGCCTTTAGTTTGAAAGATTCTGCAAACGAAACTAAATAATAATATTTTAATGATCTTTTAGCATATTTACATTCAACGTTCTATTCTTTAACAAAAACGAACACAAATTTTTTAAATTGAAACAAAGAATGTAGGGTAAGCCAACCAGTGAATGACCGAATTGTTGAATCTATGGACCTTTGAGATTAATACTTGAATACATTTATGTATAACAACAAAACAACTGCTGAAATTGCATTTAAATTTATTTTTCTTGAAATTGCTATAAAAATAATTACTTATTCATATCGTAATTTTAAAAGAAAATGCAAAACGTGTAGAAGCCCAGTAAATGACCGCATACTTTTAATAAGAATTGTACTTATTAATGTTTGCTTAATACGCGTAACTAAAAATATAGGATATTAAAAGTGCAACTACACTCCGTTTACAAACATATAATTATGTTTAAATTTATAATTGACATTTCTTTGTCTAATGGTCATTCACTGGTATGCGGTGAATTACTGGTTGGTTTACCCTATTAAAAAAAATTTATCTTTTAAATGATGTAAAATGTATCAAGCCTCCCACAGGTGGCAACAATCGTAACATAACGCGATCTACAAAACGTCATCCATGCTGAAGTGTACGCTTCTCTGTTGTTTTTTACGTGGAAAACATAAGAATGTAGCAAGCCTCCCTATACACTAATCCTCCCCAGTCTTCCCTACTAAATAGATTTAACCCTTTCGAGTAACAACTTCCTCATATTCTGTTAAAATCGCTCATACTTGCTCGCCCTTCTAACGCTCAGAACCATCGTTCTGCACACTCAATGTCAATGCGTAATTACATACTCCACATCGCGAAAACTCATTCATACGTCCCTCCCTCATAACCCTATCGCCAGAAGGAACCCAGCACTAATCAAACAACCCAAAGCCAACAAATCGTTAAATTTCTTAATCTCACTCCAACCGCGCCAACGCAATACTCTCAAACGAGCCAACCAACCAGCCGCTTCGCCCCTCGAACCACCCGTCAATCGAATCACCACCGCGCAACGTACGAGCGCTCGAAACGCCGAAACACCGAGTCATGCGATTTAATGCACAAACCTTCGAACTCGGCTAACGTGCCCCGCTGGGGCGATAAAAGGTGAAAAGGAGACGGAAAGAAGGGAAATTAGAAGACACGGGGCGGCGAGTCTAATCGCCGCGCACCCGCCTCAACCCTCGCCCGTGGAAAAGACAGACGCGCAAGGGGGGGGGAAGAAAACAGCTGCCACATAATAGCCATTTCGTCCCCCCCTGACGGTGCCTTGCAGTTTCCGCCGCGTCGTTATGAGTGGCATTAAGAACGTCTGCGGCTCGGATAATTTCGTTGCGGTCCCGCGTAATTCTCCGTGGCTTCTCTACGCGGCTTCTTTATCTTAGTCGGTTTTCGCGATAGCGACGGGAGTACGTTAAAGGCCAGGGATTTTATGGTGCGTGACGCCCACCTGCCGCCGTCGACCTCGTTCGAGGGACAGCTGATAGCGATGGACACCGGAAACCGCTTCTTTCCTTTCGATTCCTTGTCGGACGGCTCATCTCCTCTATCGAGCTTCCGTGAAATATTGAGAGGCTCGACAGAGACAGTTTGCTGGTATTTCGTTACGTTTCCTGAGGGAATTGGGAAGCTTTACGTCAGCCACTCCTGTGCCTCCTGATTGGTATTTCAGATGTAGACAGGTTTCAGAGACGGTGGTTGGAGCGAGGTAGAAGGTGCAGGATGCATAAATAGGTGTGTGTATTCGAAGTTGTAGATAGCCACTGAAATCTTTGTGGGTAGGAGACTGCCTTGAGGTTACGAGAATTTAATGGAGATGAGCGAGTGTCTTTTTGTACCACTTTCTGCGAATTAGGAAAGATTCATTAACTTTCCCTGATATTTTTTCTATTTGATTCCTGTAATGTTATGATCATTTTTTATTATTTTTGTGTCCCTAATTTTAGGTGAAATTTTTGAAGGGATAAATCTCGAGAATGAGATATCGATAAGTGGATAGTTCTAAATATATGATTTATTCTAACAGTATGGAGAACCAAAACCACCCCTCCCGAAAGTTCCATGATAAAATTAAACCTGCCACACTATACCTAATTTTAAACCTACCTAAAGTGGAACTTACAAATGTTTAACTTATAAGGAATTTACACATGCCTAAAATTAGCTGTAATGAGTCCTGTCACCGACCCCACGGCACAATAGTACATTCCACGTTTCATCGGCCTACATCGAAATTACAGCGATTTCTTCGCAAGAGCCGCAATGGAAGTACCGACTCGCCTCGCAACAGTGTCTCTCCGCATTGCGGTCCCTGGAAAAGGACTAACAAAAGGGGGGAAAAATGGGGAGGGGATCACAGCGGAGTTAATCGACGAACATCCAACGAAGAACTGTCCCCCGTTCGTCGACAGTCACGAGATGGATCATCGCCGAGATCATCGTTAGGGCTTCCGTGCCGCTGGTGACGAACTTCGGTGTAGGTATCGCGGTGCCCCGTCGCCGCAGTGCTGGCGCAGCGCCCTGACCTCAAAACATCCCCACGGATCGATAGAAAACTTCCTTCCTACCCCTTTCTGGTGCGTTCGCCACTCGGACTTCGCGGTAGGCCGAGAAGTCGCCGCGCAAGAAGATGAATATTCCCCTAAGGACCTTTTCGCGCGGGACACTTTTCTGGCATGCGGCTGGTATTTCGGATACAGATGTTCATTTGGTAAAAATGCTCCATGTTCCACGGAGATAAAAGGGGATAAGAAATATGTGAGTATTTTGAAATGCCTGTCGCGAGGCACTGAAGTGGGTCGTCTGAAAGGGCCTTAATTTTTAAAAAAATCGATTTCGTCTGCTGCCGGACGCTCTTCAAGCATTTTATATTTTCAAGTTCTCAGCAGTTCCTTGTTTTTTGTTTCTTCATTCTTCAGTGGAGAAAGGGGAGATATATAATAAATTGTAATATTTTGTTATTTAAGATCTGATGTGTGATACTTCATATATTCAATTTTGCTTCACAGAGAAATGTTCTCTCTCCACCTATGATATTGTCTATATTATTACCGTGGCTTTTATGTAATTTAAAGTACTATACGTAAATTTTATTATACCACGAAACAAGTCAGTACTGTCAGACTTCGCATTTGGGACTGCATTTGCAAACGTTTTATGTTAAGCGTGTGTTTGAATAAGAATTTAACTGGAAATAGTGGAATTAAATTATTTCTATTGAATATGCAGCATGCCATGCGAGTTATAGTTTCGATAAAAATACTGCCTTTAGAACTAGGTACACACTTTCCTTTCGTCCTCATTACATATCTAACTTCACATACATTTCTAAGACCCCCCAACGCTTCGATTATTTCCTGCACTAAATTATTACTGCACTAAAAACAGTTATCCCCAGTCGGGCAGAACTGCTTCATCGAAATACAAAATCACCACAAAAATAGTCGCGATCAGAAATTGCTCCTGAGGCAAGCGTCAAGCAGAAGGATGAAAGAAAGGGAGCCCAGCCATCCAAGGAAACGCGGCAAAAACTTCCATTTGCGGTAATCGTTGCCCCTTTCTCTTCGAAAAACCTGTCATAAGCAGAACTTCCGGTAGCGAGTGGCAGAGCACCGTCAACGCGAGCAGACATTTCCGATTCAAGGTCGTCGAGGACTTCCTCGAGGATCATCGACCTGGCTCTCCACTCGAATTTCTCACGCTCTCCGCGACGAGAGGATCTCTTGAAAACGCAAACCACCGCCGCCACGAGCACACCGCGTCTTCCTAAACGAACCGTGATTTTATTTCCCCTTCCCCGCCTTCTAGACCGAGCAAGGACCGCTATCTAAACACAGCCTCCGCGTTTTTCGAAGCAAGGTGTTCACGTGGGTCACGGTGTCTTGCCAGGATACACGGGCCGAGGAAGAGGAGCCGAGTTTATTGCGACCACAACTTCCTGCTGCTTTACGAGCTGTCTATAATCGTATAGGCTTCGTTAGGGTAAGAGGGGTGGATGAATTTTTGTTCCGTGATTTAAGTGCGTTTTGTTGACTCACTCTCTTGATTTTGGGCAAAGAGAAATTGAAATTTGAGAACGAATATCCTCCATTAGCGCCGTTTCGATACTTTTTATAGATTTGGTTGGCGTAGGGTTCGCGGATCTGGTTTCTATTCGAACGATTGAAGATTATATTAATCACTCCTTTGTAGCATCGTTGGAGTATGGTATGAATCAGAAGTGCGAAGAAACGGTGTGTAATTCGAAATGAGCAAATTGGGGTTTGGATGTTGAGTTTGCTATGTGAATATTTTTAGTTGCGGGGGTTGTAACTATTTATGAATCTTATTCTAATTGAAAATTCAGCTTATCGTGAAACAACCTCCCTTGCTCTACGTATATCACCCTATTAAGGGTAATTGATCCACTACCACTGGAATTATTTTACTAATTCAACGCTGGTGAGGTTTACCAAGTAAATTAAGAAGACCGTCCGGTCAAAACGCTCGAAAAGTAGGTGAATTTTATGAATTTTGCAGAGAAGTTATAATATATCTTAAAAAATGTTTTTGGTTTTTATTCATACACTTGTTAGGGTAAACAAATTTTTGTTTCATGTTTTCGGTGTTTATGCTTTTTCTTGGTGGCGCTTACAATTCGTGCAGCGCTGTGGAAAAGAGATGCCAAAACGGTAACCACGATTTCAGAAGATCTAATGAACCGATTCAATAAAACCTTAAGGCATTTTATTCGTAATTGGACTCGCTATCTCAGCATCCTCTAACATTATTTTTTGAAACGTGTTTTTTTTTTTAAATTGCCCGTTTGTGCACTATTTTGTTCAAGTGTGCAGCAGTCGTCGTGGTTTTGGTGTGATTTGTCGTCACAGAAGATAATCCGATAGCCATTGATATAAATTTTAAGAAATCTTTTCGATTTTTGACTTCCGACGATGCTGTGAGTATATTTCATGTTTACTGTTTAAGTAATCTGTATGAAGACCGAAAATATGAAACAGAAATTTTTTTGTACCCTAACGAGTGTATTAATAAAAGCCAAAAAAATTTTTTTGAGATATATTATAACCTCTTCTTGTAAAAAATTCATAAATATCACCTATTTTTCGAGCGTTTTGACCGGAGGACCCCTAACGTTACTTTACCTGTGCACACGAAACGAACGTCAGCGATCCACGCTCGTTTTATTGCGACCCGACGGAACAGAAACGACTTCCTTCTATTTTACGAGGTGCCAATATACATAGTGCATCGATAAATCCATACGAACGACGTTTCTTTTGTAAGTATTACGCGATGGCCCTTCCTCTATGGACCGAAACACTTCAATTACTCCCCATAGTGATTTCTAGCCCATTAACTTTTATTAACTCACATCCATTAAAACATAAACACAGTAAACATAGTTATCAAAATTTCATAAAAGAACCCTCAAGTCCCATAAACAGAGCAGTTCCAATTACTAATAATCTCTTCAACATCCTGGCTACTTTAAACTGGCTGAGATTCATTTGCTATTGATAAACCCAAGACTGCAATAAAAATAGTAATAATGCAAAATAAGTAAAAATAAGTTGTACACCAACTACTTTATCAATCCTGTACTTATGAAGATTGTTTCGTGGGACGTGGATTTGGGGCCGATGCGATAAATATTTCCACTACTGTAGAGGAAGTGCAGTAAATTTGGAATACCAGTTTGTTTAAGACGAACAAAAAATGATGTCAGAGTAAAAAACCTGCATAATATCCTAGGAAAAAAAACTTTTATATTTCAAACTCTCAGTAATAATAAAAAACAAAAAGTAACTGAAACTTTGGCCTAAATGAAAAATGACAGGAAGTATCGATTTCGTTGAGATGCAAATAATTTGCAATACCGGTAATCCAATTTACCTTCACTTTATAAATTTAAAAAAAACATGTAGATAATAAAATTATTTTCTTTTATAATCTAATCAGGCTCAAAAATCACAATATAGGAACAATCTTAGGTAAATATGAATTGACAGCGCTGGCGCCAACAGACGCGGCGGTGGCCGTTGCGGATGAAACAAAAGCATCGCTAAGTTTTGAAATATTCCAAATTACCTTCACTTCCGATATCATTTATTACATTTCATGTAGCACTTTGTATTCTGGAAATTATCGCAAAACTGACACGGATCCGTAGAAGGAACATGCAAATGAGTAGCTTAAGTATTTAACTGTTAAGTATTGACATCTTTAACCATGATTGGAACGATTGAATACTTGCTGAAAAAGTTTTGCAGATTGACTTTTTCTTATTCCGCAGATTAAGTCGAAAATGTCAAAAAAGTGGTTCGTCCACAAATGTCATCAGTTAGCAGGTCAATTAGCCCCTATAGTTGTGTTGCAAATTAAATAGCTTTAGTAGTTCATTAGACACTTCGGTATTCCAAATTACCAACAGTATTCCAGATATGCTGCACTTCCTCTATATCTACTTCAGCGTCACACAGAGATTCGTGGAAAAGTCATGCTACACCGACGTCGACTATGCACAAAACCTATGCAGGTCGATGTAATGCACCGACCTCGTGTCGCGGAGGTTAAAAAGTCTTCCCCCTTTCGATAGGTTGGCGATGATCGTTCTCGAGAAAACGGGCCTAACAAAATATTATCGCAAGTATGCAGGAGGGCAGGCTCGTGCCCTGTCCGTCTCGCCTGCCTCGAATTTCCTAACGAAGAAAAGTCCACCTAGAAAGTACGACGGATCAATATTGCTTTATGACTCGTGTACGGCGACACTGGCGCGTGTATGCTCGTTTTATTACGGCGTGTACACACGAGAAAGGTACGACTTCCTCTTGGTTTACGAGGTGTCGATACCGCCGCCCCGTGTAAACGTATATAAAGCGAGTTTGCTCGGGGTCTCGCGCGGCTTGTACCTCGCCCGTAGCATGTACGGGACCCTGCCCACGATCGAATGTCCTGTCGAACTGCAGGAAGGAAAGTGAAAAGAAGGGACACTTATCACTCGTTTGGCGAGAGACCTTTCGCGGGGCTCGTAACCTTTCGAGATTCTGCGCTCAAGCGAACTTGACGTGCTTTACGCAGTCGCTTGTCGCTGGGGGGTCGATGAAGCTTTCGATGGATCGTAAGGGCCTCTTCGCGAGGATCACTTCGGTTGCTCGTGACGTGTGTGCTAGATCTACTCATGCACTTTTTACCTGTTTTTCTAATTATTTTTCAAACAAAGCTGTTTCTGTTAAGTGAATTGACTTGGCATACTAATTACTGGCGGTGAAAGTTAGAGGAGAGTGGCTAATGCCTATTTAGGGGGTGGGAAATAAGGGGTGGGTGACTGTACACTGTCAAGTTTAGGATGTATAAATGAATATTAATTAATTGAGTATCTATATTGAGCAGGGATCGAAAAAGTTCTGGAAATTTACATCATTTACGAAATAACATTTTTTTAATTCATTCTTTGTTTAAATTTAAAAATATATGTTAGCTTTTGTTAAAGAATAGAATGTTGAATGTAAATATGCAAAAAAATCATTAAAATATTATTTAGTTTCGTTTACGCAATCATTTTTCTTTTTCAAAAACGTATCAACTCTCTCCAGTTTTCCATATGTTTCGTTTAAAAAAAAAAACAGTTTCTGTCATAGAGAAATTTTTATTTTTCTATTTTATAAGTTCCATGCCAACTCGAACTTTTATTTTTAAGAACTTTTACTGCATCAGTTCTCACGGGAACTTGTAATGTGTGGAACATTTTTAAAAAAGTTCCACGGTCCATGTTTCAAATAGAACCTATTGAAAAGTTCCAGAACTCTTTCGAACCCTGATATTGAGTAATATTCATGAAAGCGAGTGTATTATTTTGTGGAGTTCATTTGCTGTATGCTAGTTCTACTTTAAAATATTGTGACACAAAGGAATTACTGGGAAATTGAAGGACAATTTGCAAAGAAATGATGACATAGAAATAAGTTATTTCGAGGAGGGGCAGTTGCATAAGAAACAAACTTTCTCAGAATTTCATAAGCTTTATACGCAGTTTCAAAGTAAAAAATTTCATAAACCCTTTTCTTTCTCTTAATAATCAACATTTTCGCTGTATATTCCCTTTTTCGCTCTGCCTTACTGAAATTATAATTTTCGAAAAGTATCTGTGGCTCCCAAGCCTCCTCGAAACCCTCATTCTCCGTTTTCCATTTCCTCTCGCCCGCATTATTAACCGAGGGTGATTCATTGAAGATTTAAAAGTTTGGCTCGCTGCCTCGCCGAGATAAGTTGTGTATCCAGTGAAAATCCAAACAGGTATTCGCGCTATACTTTTTAACCAACAGGCGCAATACAGCGGAATAAAATCAGGAGGAGTTTACTGCGAACTTTTAGCAAGATTTATGCCTTGAAAATTGGCACCGAGTCACCTCCAGGAAGTTGCAGGCCGCTCGGTTTCAGAGTGACTGATAGTTGGCTCGCGTAAAATACTGTGACTGCTTGAGGTGGCATTAGCAACTTCTGGAAGACACACTTCTGTCGTCGTGAAAGAAAATTTATTGTACTTCAAATTATTCCCACAACAATGCTTTCAAATTATAGGTGCAAACTCAACTGGCTGGTGCAACTCTTGAGAATGGAACAAGAAATCTTATAAAATGTGCAAATTTTAACTACTCTGATACTCTGATGTATATAACGTAGTAATATAACGGGCGGCGCAAAAGTCATCCTCCGATGTTAATAGCTTCTAATTTTTTTAATTTCAGGCAGGTATATGTCAGTGATTTTTTGACATTTCAATAGAAGAGACTCGCGAAATTTATTTTCCACAAAGATGAATAAGTATACCCTTTAAGAACGCGGAAAAATTGTGTCGATGTTTTTATCTCCCGCCTTGGTGATTTGTTATGGCCAGCCGGACTTAACCACCCCAGATTTATTTCTTGGGAGCTATTTGAAGGCAGTGGTTCACGTGAATAACCCACAGAGTTTACAACAATTAAGGGCCAATGTTCAACACGAAATCGAAAATCTAACCCCACAAATTCTTCACAATACAATGGAAAATGCAATAAAAAGAGCCCAAATTGCAATTGAATATTATCTTTGGAACTTGCTGTCATAAAATTTAAAAGCCCCAAAAATTATACCACAAAAAAGAACGGTGGTTTATTTAAAACCAAAGTTAAAGACTTAAGAAAATCGGATGACGACTTTTGCGCCACCTGTTATTTATTATATTTGTTTTTAAAGCGTTAGATACTTGGCTGAGGGATGAAGTGAGTCTAGTAGATGGACCTCGAAGACTTTTTAGTAGTGCCAATAAAAAACCTCAAGGTAGCATTCACTTTCTAAAGAAGCGGGAGTGATTTAGAATCTTTTGTATCTGAATGTCTACGGATATGGAACAATGGTGATGACACGAGCTACTGACATTTCCAGGAATTATTAGCAGCTACCCTTTCTAGGGATTCTTCCCTGTGCTAGCGAATGGGGCTGTTTTCAGGGGTGCTGGTGGCAGTCTTGGGGGTTCGTTGGTATTTAAATGACGGGCCAATCCGCGGCCCGTACCAAATTAACGAAACGAAACAGCGGAGGAACAAAGGTTGTTCACCATGTCACCACCATTACGGAGAACTAGTGACATGATGTAACATTTAAACTTCATTAGACCTCCTTTCGTTTCATTACCAGTTCTTTTTAAGGAGATTTTACTTCCCTTATGGATTTAGCTCCTTTTTAGAATCAAAGTTTATCTATGCTCAAAGAAACCTGCTTTAAAGAATGTTGTTAGGTTCACAGGTATATCGAGGCGTTTTTAATATGTTTCGATTACGTATCGCCATTACGATATTTGAAAATAATAAGAATATCAAATGAATGTAATCGTTTAACATATTGTTCGGAGAGAAATAGGAGTAACTATTTAAAGTACCCACAGGTGGTAGCTACATGTAGATGCAATGATTACGATAAAGTGAATTCCTATTTTCACATTCTCAAATTTGAGATAGTAGGAGCTTTTGGAAGGACCAAGAGATGCTGCTTAAAGAAGAATCAGTAAATCTATGTTTACACCTTTGACAATGTGTGTCAACAATAACACATTCTTTTACAAAAAAGAGCCAATTATTGGCAAATAATTTTGCATCCCTTAACGTTTTAAGACCTATTCGATCTAATGGTACAAATGTTTATAATGCAGACATGGGCAAAAATTTTATTTAAATAAAATTTCGAATAACGAATAAAAGTTAAAAGAATTAGTCGTCATTATTTCGTTAACCCGAGTTAACTTTATTCGACACGTGACGAAGAATATTTTTAACCTTATTCGTTATTCGAAATTTATTTAAATAAATATTTTACCCATCTCTGGTATAATGTACCAAAAATTGTTCCGTCAAAGACAAGTCAATTTTTAAAAACTTGCAATGCCTGTGACAATCATAAGTTAACTATTTAAACAAGTAATCATTTATGGACTACTATTGAATCAGAAGTCGTAAAGTAAATGGTTCCATTTTAAAAGACAACATTGCCCTTGAGTTTGGCGAAGCGTCAGAAATTTTTTTTTGATCGTCTGTCGTCGCGTCGCCGTGATCTTACGCAATCCATAGATCGACAGCCGAGCCCCTGTAGGTGTAAACGAACCATAAACCTCCGCGAAAATACAACGGGGTGGCTATAAATAATATCTCCAACGGGAAGGGTGAGTGATTTATGATCGATCGTGCGTGCTCGGATTATGCAAGCGTTACGAATGTTACGTCGTAACGTCGGCGCAAGGATTAATCCCTGGAAATGTGCATACAGGATAAATTTGTAACGTTTTCTTTGTACGTTCTGACACGACGTATTTATCCATGCACACCGTGCTTTGGATAAATTACTTTATGGAGGTTCTGCATTGTTTTGAAAATAAATTAAGTTCCAATGACTGAATTGCTTTATTCGTGGCGCGTAACCACGCGAACGATTTACATGAGACAGGTATCACATGGAGATTTAAGAAGTTAGGGTCATATATGACTCATTGGGAACCAAAACGGACTAACTCACATTAAGAAAAATGAATCTATTCTATTTTATATAAATTCGTACAGCATTTTGGAATGCATTATTGCTACTAACTCAATTTCGCAAAAATGTGGGTTAGTTCGTTTTTCTGTTTCAATGCCTCATTTATAAATTGTAAAATTGGAGGGAAAGTATAGAGTGGAGTTACAATTAGTATGTGAATCAATTTTGGAGGAAATTGTAGCTAATTCAAAAATATTTTTCATCTCTTTTCATTGGTTATATCTAACTTCAAATCTAGGTGTTCTTTCTGTAGCTATCTCGGTACTTACTTCATCCCCTACACTTCCCAAAAATGTGTTCTGCCAATTATCTCAAACATTGTATGCAACATAAATGCGTGATAAAATTTGGCCTAACAGACGAATTAAAAGTATCCATATACTCCAAACGAAAATACCTCAGAATGAATATTTTTAACACTATACACATTTCTATCAACCTTTATTTAAGAACATACGTCAATTGGACTTTCGCTTGTTACTATTATCAGACCTACGTTTCCTCATCTATTTGAACTCTTCGAAATGGTCGAAAATTTTTAAAAATTGCTTTCAAGAACATAGCTGCGTCGAAAAATTTTGTCTGCACGAACTCTCGGTGTCAACGACGAACGACTCTGTCTTTGGAGCGAGCCGCGTGGCAAACAAAAAGTGCATAACTGTGCAGTGCACGTGCCGGTCGGCGATTAACATTACCGGTAACAGCAAGTGGGTCACGACTACACTCAGATAAAAGTGACCGATCAAGAACACCGACCGATCCATGACCTAGACGGCTCGACATTAACCCGACTCGACCCTATTCTTCTGTTCGTCCTTTCGTGGCCGTGATAACTGGAGGCGATCAATGAGCGACCAAGGACAGTAGCAGCTTCTTGATCTGAATCGCGCAATAATTATGTCATCGTTAGCGTCTATTAACACGGCCACGACTTATCTTCCTGTAAAAAGTAAGACCTCGACAAGGCAAGATGTAGGTGTAGCTTGTGGGAAGATTTTTGTGCTTATCATTACTTAGGGTAGGGTCATTAGTAACTTGCAAAGGGAAGTAAAAGTTTAGGAAATTTGGCTGCAGTTCCAAATGGCACCAGTGTCAAATCCACGCGAGGTTTGAGAGGGGGGAGTGTGGATCCTAATATAAAATTGTAGCTTCGGGTATTTATTAGTTTCCGAAATATTAATAAAAAATTATAGTTCATTTTTTATTAATACTTATTAATATTAATATTTTTATTATTAAAATTAACAATAATTTTTTATTAATATTAAAGTTAACAATATTTTTTGGTCCATTCTGAGGATTATTGTTAATTTTTTAATAACATTATTTTTAATTTTTTATTAATTACTCGGAAAGTAATAAATAGCCGAAGCTACAGTTGTAGATTTAGGGTCTCCACCCCTGCCACAAACCTCGCGTCAATTGGCCACTGAGGCCATTCGGAACAATATCTGAAAATACATCTAACTGAAAAACAGACATCAACTGTGACGATTATTTTTCCATTGCACCTGAAGATTAATTCCTCCCACGGATCCTAACACACGCGATTGTTCGTTGCACTTTCCCTGCCGGTTAGTAAACCAATCAACAGTGTATCCCTGCGCGAAACGAGTATGCTCTAATGTGGAACGCAGTGTAAGGTGTTAACTGGAGCGATTTTTCCGAAATTATACTCCTAATCAACAGAGAACCCAACCACAAAGCTGGCTTCATAAAGTCTCTTCTAACGAACCTAGCAAAACCAACAAGACTTCTTGTCACGAATTCATCGTGCTCCAGGACGATCGATAGGTGTTTTCCATCTATCGTTCTTCCGCTCCAAAACGGGGGTTGTTAATGTCAGAACCGGACCTAACGATCCCTCGAACGGGGAAGGATGGAGGAGAAGGGGGGTGACCGTTAGGGCGTCTTAAGTCTCGCACGCCCGTCCCTGGCGGAAATAAAAGAACGGACGCGAGAGAAGGAAAGGTCCAGAGAGGAACGAAGGAGAAGGATAAGGAGATGCTTTATTAAGCTCCGGCATTCCAGGTGCCTTTTTGCAGGTAATTATACGCTCGCGCCTACCGACTTACACCGGTGCCACGCCGTCTAATTACTCTTAATTACGAACAAAAGCACCAGCATCAGACACCGGGGTCCCGGGTATGACAAAGGAGACCGAGTTTACGATCGACGTCGTTGCACTTTCAATGTTTATCTGTCAACGTAATAGCTCATTCCGTTGCATACACGTCGAGGAGGCTTTTTGTAAAAAGATTCTCGCAAATGGGGGGCACACTCTTATGGAATCACGTTGGAGTTCAGTAGAGGTTTGTTCTAGAGACTAGCATGTTTTTATGTCTGTGGAATGTTGCCTACGAAGTCCGCTTAAAAGGATGGACCTCTGAGGGAGTTGTAAGAATGGGTTCCCTAGTTTAATCTCGTGAACGATTGTCCTGGATTCCTGACTCTCGCAAGGACCTCGATAGAGGAGCTGATTAAATGGACAAATGGAGCAACTGAAGTTAACTCGATTCTATAATATACCTTTTCAGCAAGACTGAATCAAGTCACAGATGTTTAGAAAGCACGAGGTGTCATAGAACTATAAAACTCTGGTCATGATTCAATGCAGTCGAATTCATTTGAATGTGACGGCGAAACAGGAGTTCTAGTTTCTCGTATACATTATCTGCAATATTAAGTTGTTAAAATAGCAGCATATGCGGCAAACGTTAGTGTGGGAGTTGGACTCTGCTGGAATATAAAATAAAGGGGGCGTAAAAGTGATACGTCGAGTCAAAGACGGAACTAGGAATGATGCAAATGCTGGTTCGATGAAACTCGACCCGCGGAGTAGAGAGAACCTGGAGAGAGGATTAGGTATCTAGTACAGCGGAATCGAGACCAACGACATAGAAACTGACTGGGTTCGAGAAGTCGGACGGTTCCCTGTCGTTTCCCTCTTATTTCGCACTCGTCGTGCATCGTTCGTTCGTCGACCGTCACCGTCCAGCGGAACGATCATCCGTTTTCACTCGCAGAGAAACGCGTTCACCGAAATATATGTCAGGGTTGTCTATACGTGAATGATCGATACCTCAATGGCTTTCAAACACGCAGCATTCCAGTTAGCGTAAAAGAAAACAGTTAATTGCGAATAATCAGCCGCGGTCTACAGACTGCAGACTCGTGCAGGAAATTTTGCGCGCGTGCAGTGCTCATCAGAACAAGTAGAAATGTTCCTGATTGTTATTTGACTATTGCCGAGGCGTAGATGAAGAACTTGGTAGTTTCGACTTTATTGGATCCTGAAAGAAGAAGTGTGCCAAATTCTGCACTTTGATAGATTCATTTTGCAATTAGAGAACCGGAGTTTTTGTAACTATGCTCGTTAATATTAGCCCGGTGATTTTGATAAGCTCTACACGCGCGCAAACATTATACAACTGTAGACAGTACGATGCACCAGGTACTTTACACTTGGTTTACAATCCTATGTGTTCAAATTGTTCTTACATCGTCCATTCGCTTCGATTTCTCTTGCAATTCTGCATGCCGCGAGAATTACAGCGTCTAATGATGCAGCCTCTTAATTACCGGTATTCGAGGAGATCTTCTGTCCATTAAGTCCCGATAAGGGGCACACGATTTCCAGAGCGGCACGACTACAGTTGATCCCTGGTAGACCTGCAAGAAAACCAACTATTGCGTTAGTCTCTATTCTAATTCAAGCGATCGAAACAGTTGCGATTTTGAATTTATGCGAGCGAGCTTTCGCAATCACGAAGAGGATCGTTGATCGAAACTCCAGCGACTCTCCCGCAGAGAAACGTGGATGGTGTGCATTGCAAGCAGCGGGAGGAAGTCATTTCACATGATTTCAGATAGGTGACTCATCCCCCGGCACTAGCGAATTCTCGCGCAAGTGAGGATTAATCAAACCTGGTCATCGATCATACTTCTCATTAATTTATCAACGTACCAAAAAGTGCGCCCAGGTCTGCGGGTATACCCGAATATCTGGTGCGCGATACTGAATTCTGAATAAATGGGGAATGGGCGTTTATTAATTTGATGGATGTGGCAGAACTTCCGACAGAACATTTTAAACGTAGACGTTCGATTTATAAATTAAAGTGGTTAGGTAACCGGAGATTCGAATATGCTTTGCGGAATATAAATTTGTTTCTGTAATCAAACCGAAGCGACTCACAGTGTTTAACAAAATTTACTACGAACAGTCCCTGCTTTCCATTTTATTTTTCTTTCCAATAAATTTTATTTCGCAACGTGGGGAAATAATTCAAGGTAGGCATTTCGGTTTCTATTTTCCACGGGGCTCTTCTATCCCAAGAAGAAAGAAACGAGCATGCATAGACTCATTTACATGCTCTGCTTTAACGTAACGAACTGCATCGCGTGCATCCAGGCAGCCTATGCACCTTCTTGGAACCTGCCTGGACGAGTGCACGCTAATACGGCTCCCGTAATTCCTGGTATAAATATTCCTTGCTGTTACTACTAACCTTCCTACATTTTCCAAGAAGTTCTACGCTGACAGGGGATCGCGATAACCAGGCCTCGTGTGGTTTGTAAATTCGGTATTTTAGAGGCCGATACGCGATCTGAAGCCAGCTTTACTAATTTCCATCGATTTCCTACAACACGTGCCGCCTACCACAAGCTGGGGAACTCGAAAATCAGAAAATCCTCAAAGCACCGGAACCGCATCAAGATACCGACACTGAAGACCTCCATTTTAAATGCTAAATTCGAAAAGAAGACTGCTATTGCCATCCAAAATGGAAAAACTAAGATTTATTTTCTTTATTATGGTTGTCGCTATGGTTAGAACCACAGATGCCTCTTAATAATACAAATTTTTAGAATGACAGCATTTAGAAAAAAATGTTCGACTTTTGCTAAAAATGTAGCTGTTTCTGTTCTGTAAAATGAATTATTTTACAAGACAGAACTTCGTCCGTGGTTCCATCCATAACGACAACCATAATAAAGAAAATACACCTTAGCTTTTCCCCTTTGGATAACTATAAGAGCCCCCACACCACCGTCCGTCGGAAAGGAATATTTTTTGCAGAAGGTGTGTGATAAAAACGCTGAAAAAATTCTGACTGCTACTTCAAACATACCTTAATATTCAGGCAAAACGCCGGGCAGTATAAGCTTGTGATTTTAGTTAAATAAATTCCCAAAGTTGGCGTCGGAAAACGCCACTACAATTACACCAAAGTACCCCCTTATAGATCACAAGCAGCGAATTAATTTCTACTCCATCAGTACCAATCCTTCGCAGACATAACTTTATACTCCTGACACGTGAAACCTCGATCAGTCTTACGAGCGCCCTCGCCCTCAAGTTTTTTGGCAGAGATCCCTAGCCCACGGAGCGCAGTTGCGCGACACCGTTGCTTCCTTGGAGTTGGGAAACCTAAACCCTCGAGAGTCCCTCGGAAAATTGGATCCATCGCCTTTTTCCCACTGCCAAGGAACAATTGCCCAGTTCTGTTGAAAAAAATACCCCACACGCGTTCGCTCGAATCTCGGCCGTAAAACAAACAGCCACGCGGGCGTGTTGCTTCGTTTCACTCGTGGCAGAACTTGATAAGTAAGCGAAACAAAAAGAGGGGTCGCGCGATACAGCTCGTCGAGATCCTCCTGACAGATAGAGCCGCTCGTAATAACGCACAAGCCGCGCTCTACCTTGGCAGGTTGTTATTGCCGCTTATTATTTATCCATCGCGGGGGTGGCTCGAAACGACCCCCTCCTCCCACCCCCCGTTTGCGGCCTGTTTACACGAGGGAAACACGCTCAACGCCATTGACGCCGCTGGAACGTTAATTATTATTCTCGGCGGGTGGACCGGCCTCCCCCGATCGATGCTCGGCCAACGTCGAGACATCGTCCGGTTCAGCCGTCACGTTTCGTTGACACGTGCCCGTGATAAGAGGAGAAACAGGGACAGGTACGCGGCGTCCTGATATCGGACACCGTCCGCAAAGAATTTTTCCTGTAATCGATAACGAGGCCCTGTGTCGCTTCCGGAGCGTCGTGGCAACGCGTGTTTTGAGCTCACGCCTCAACCTCCAACCCCCATCGCGCCTCTCCGAGCTCTCAAGCCCGCGTGCTTTTCATCGTATTTCGCCTTAAGTGGGTATACGAATTTATGGAAAATTATAGAGGGGTTGGCGATTTTAGGAATGGTTATTGTTGCATTTATCTTTATGCAGAATTATTTTCTTGTTCTGGGTTATGATGTTCTGAGGAGCTTCCTGGTGTGCGGGGTGCTCTGTGATTCTCAATAGGAATTTAATGAAAAATTGGTAAATAAATTTCAGTTGTCTAAGGGAGAAGAGGAAAGTGAGGAAGAAGGAGAATATGTTCCAATACAGTGATGATGAAATGGATAGAATTAGCGATTGAAAATTATGAATTAGAGAAGGGAAATTTGTAATACTTCGTTAGAAGAAAGGGAAACTAGGATTAAGGGGTCATTCTACTTTGATCGGCCGAAAAATTGAGTTATTTTTAAAAAAAAAATTCTGAATAAATACAATATATAATGTAATAAATCTTTTTGGAATTTATTAAGCTACTCTTATATTATACAAAAACGAGTAAAAAGATTTTTTTAATTTGTTTGAAATGTTTTTTTTTTATAACGTCAATGTGGCACCTAAAACAAAGTATGTTATTTGAAACAAAAGAGTGTCGCTATCGCCTGTAGCTTAATTAACAATTTTCGTTGAAAAATAACCGAGATTTTTCTCGGCGAACACCCGAGAAAACGCCCCTTTGTGTGTTTCGTCAAACTTTTTTCAAACCGGCGCCACTTTTTTATTTTTCGACAAAAATTTTTAATTGAGCTACGGGCGATAGCGGCACTCATACGGATTAAAAATCTTTTGGATTAAAAAAATCTTTTAAGAACTATTGTTCATTTCTTTGCAAATTTATATGGTCGAATACTTTCTTCCAGAGCTTCCGTAAGCCAAATACTTGTTTCCAAGCAACATTTTGTTTGTTTATTGTTTTTTAGTATATAATACACGAATGTCTTAATTATTTGTGATGTATTTACTTCATATTATACCAATTTAACATTACCACGAGTTTTAAATTTATACCGGTATTTTTTACGTACAAAAAATTGAGGTGTTTCTCGTCGACTTCTTACCACTGCGTTTGGTCGCAAACTTATTGCCTAGGGTTGTAGAATGACTCCTTATACAAATATATCTATTTCGTGTTATATCATTTTATATTTTATGTTCAGAATAGTTTCATTTGCGTGTAATTTTTATAATGCTCGATTAGAGTTAAGGAAAAAAGTTTTTTGTAATGTTTCTCTTACATTTTCGATACCGGTAAATTACCGATGAACCGGTTTCGATTGGAAATTTTACCGAATTACCGGTAATTAAATAAATAAAATCCCTAATGACACTGCCGCAAAAATTTGCAACACGCGTGAATCTCTCTATACATATATGTACCGGTGCGAAATCGCAACGAGGCCGCATCGCTCGTCCGCATTGACCCTTGATTGAAACATTTGCCACGAACTCGATCAGACGGACGACCTGCTCGAAGGGAGTCGCCAAATTACCGTGAAATTCAGTCAGTGCACTCGAAAGGGAAGGCTCCTGAACAAAAGCCCGCGCTCGCTGATTATCTCGGCTAGCTTGCCATTTACATAACCCCCAGCTCGGCGGGCGGGGGCGGAACGGGAGAAGCCTGCGGGAATTTCGCTAAAATCGCTTTAATGCGCACGGTCGCGATTTTGCTGCAATTGCGGGCGTCGATCTCGCAACTGGTCGCAGCGTGACTCACCGCGCCGCGGCGCGGAAAACGAAACCGAGGAAATTCCCTCTCGGTGATGCGGTGCTCGATTTCGAGATTATCCGCGACCTGGACGATTTCGTGGCCGTGTTCCAGCGATCGCTGCAGCATCGAGGAGCGCTAATGATCTGTAACGGTGATCCCGTTAGCGTTGCCACCTCCGTAGCACCTTTGCTTCCGCCTGGAAGCCCACGTTCTTTCCACCGACGCAGCTTGAACCTTCTTCAATCTTCCCTGGCCTCGCAGTTCAGTGACATCTAACGATAGTCTATTATTAAATAGAAAAATGTTCCGTCTGCGCGTAAATCATCGCGCAAGTCGAACGGGAGGGGATGACAGCAGGAAATGGCAAGGGAGTTATTTAATCTGGGTGATTGTAAATTGGAAATGGAATCAAGGGGATTAGTGGTAAAGGGCGATTGTTAATAAGTCCGAGATTCTTTGTGCTGCGCTTTGGGTGGGTGGTTTGTTTTCTGCTGGGGTTTGTAATAGGAAATATTGAGTAGATGAGTGGGTAGATACTTATGACTTATGGAGCAGGTAGGAGAGTTGTTGCTCTGCAATGGAGTGCATCGTCGTATTTAACAGCTGGTTGTGAAGTAATTTTAAAGTGACCGTGCTAAGCAAAGTTCTTGCTTGTAGAGAATATTTTAAAAATTACCGTTATAGATGTTGGAAAAAATAGGATTTCTCGACAAAATGCAAGTTCGTGCGGAAAAGCCTCGAGATTAAAATAAAAGAAAGAGGAAGTTTACAAGATAGATAGTTTTGGAGATAAAAATTCATTTGTCGCGGTAATGTAAAAAAATTGCAAACTTCAACGGTTTGTATTTTTTTAACAAAGACAGAGAAATGATGACTTAAACTCGTCACAATTTTACGTGGACTACATCATATTTCAATTTCATCACAATCCCCGAAGTAGAGTGCACTCGGTGATCGATTCCACGTGGCAGGCTCCAACTGGGCTTTTCGTCACTCGACTCTATTTTCCTCTGCTGCTTGGAGGTAAAAATAAAGCACTGGGCAATTGATGTATAACCAACAATAGAATGATATTATTCAGGATTTTCTGCGGGGACTTGCTGTGATGTTTCAAAGCGTTTGACTTCTGCCCCAAAATAAGAAATGAAAGTAACAATTTCTCTCGGAGAAGCGTCGTTTATTCCTGGCAATTAATTCGGATTTATGTTCGCTTTCTTCAAAGACGACTCTAGACGTGCGATTAAAATCAAAGGAAAGCGTTCTGAAATTCGGGCGCAATATACATCAACATTGCTGCGTTTCGTTTGCGCCAGGAAGTAATTCTTTGTGTTTCTGACGTTCTTAAATTCCGTATTAAAATTTCACGATATCGCCACATTCCGTTTCACTTTCGAATATTTCAGTTTGACAAGCGAACAAGCTCTTTCATTTCCTTGTATCCTTCCCTGTGAGAGGGATCTTTCTTTTCCTTGTGTTGCATGCAACATATTACATGGTAAAAGGCTGTTCCGCGATAAAAGTGGACAAGTGGAAGAGAGAGGGCTTCATTTCAATATAATAAGCATGGTGTGCCTGATAAAACGTTGTGCTTGAGATAGTCGATGGTTTTCTAGCGATTAAGCAAAAAGCGGCTTCTATAATGGTATGCAACTCCATCATAAAAAGTGTCCAACGTAAAATGATAAATAAACACACGTATGTTCGTGTGAAAGAAGGTAATTGCTGATGTGTATCGTTTGTAAAAGCAATCGATGACGTAGTACCGCGGTGAAGGTTTCTCAACGGCAGCAACAACTTGTCATTTTAGAATTCAATACATATTTCCTTACTTGTCTCGGAAACATTCTCTTTAAATAATTAACGTTTTGAATGGCAAAGTGATTTTGTTTGAAAAACTAAAATGCAAAAGTAAAGCACGAAAAGCAACGAAATTGCAATGACGTTGGTAATTTAGTAGTTAAGTATTTTGCTTACTTTTTTATAAATTTGAATCTTTTTAATAATTCAAATTTTTAAGTACTAATTGTGTAGTACTTCGTTGCTTTTTAAATTGCACAATTCTCACACAATTCATTTCTTTCTATATGTTTGTTAGTTTAAAAGATTTTAAGTCATTGGGCCTTTAGAAAGTACAAAATTCAATATCACTCCCAATAATGGGGAGTAATGCAATGCTCCCCTAAAAACTGTTCCTAAAAGGATAGAAAGCCAGAAATACTGTCAGAAGAGGAGGAACAACCATAGGTGATTGACTCCGAATAACGGATCACCTACTAGAAAACGAAGTAACTACTTTCAACCAAGAAAATAATTACATTTATCATACTGGAAAAAATTCAGAGGAAATAATAAAACCAAACAGAAACATCTACTACCTACTACTTTTTATTATAACTTTAACCATTCCTTTTCAATACATCCTGTATAGCATCATCCAAAACTGTAGAATCATCCTATAAATGGAACAGGCGAACCTTTTTGACTGTTATACTTCCTTAAATATTCCCCCGATAACACATCAAAATCTGTCGAAATAAAAAGCACTGTAACCATCATTAAGGGGAGGTTCCGATCTAGAGCCCGTACAGATAGGTGTCCTTTAGGGATTAATTAAAGGAAAACTACTATATATAATTTAATGGGACTTTTTGCATTGTATTAAGGATGTCTTAAATTATAGAAGTATATTTTTTGTTTTATCATTAATCATTGCAGGCGGTACTGGGGAGTCATTAAATTCAAGGCGTCAAAAAATTGATCCAAATCGGTGGGCGCTGTATCTCCAAAAGTTATTATCCGATTCGACTGAAACCTGTTTTATTTTGAAGATTATTCTTCTGGCTATGGGGACACCAGAAAAAATACAAAAATCATATTCTTTCAGAAAATAACGACACTTGAAGTTTGAAATTACTTTTCCCTATATTTTCCGTCTTTCAACGCTTTTAAAAATTATAAATTTTCAATTATTTTGTAATTTGTCTGGGTTTCCCTCTAGCCAGAAGTATATTCTCCAAAATAAAAAAAGTCTCAGTCGAATCGGATAATAACTTTTGGAGATACAGATCCCACCGTTTTTGAGAACACTATTTCAAGAAAAACGCGTTTAAAGTTTTACGTGAGCGCCGAGTGGCCGGTTGTAATCCTTGCCGCTACTAAAATGCCTATAACTTCGGGAACTTTACGAATCTCAACAAATCCATTTGAATCCCGTATTCCTAAAAGGTTGAACATTCGAAAAATGAAATTAAAAAAAAAATCGATTTTTAGACCGGAACCTCCCCTTAAAAGATTTAACTCCGAACTAAAAGAAAATCCACCAACAATACGATTCTACTAAACCCCTTCATACGATAACAACCTTTCTACCCACAGTCTACAAACTGTCCATAAAAAATATTAAAATCAAGACCACCAAATAATCTTCTCCCAAAAATAACCTATTTACGTTGGGTTGAAAAACAGTCCTTGACTGAACCCCGCCTTTGCATTTGTCGTGTTTCTCTCTATTTTGCTATTTGCTGTGTTTTGTTTGTTTGTTTGTTTGTTTGCAATAAAGACGTTTAATAATAATAATAATAATAATAATAATAAAAAATCAGAAGAATCATCATCATTCCACTCATAGTTTTCCCACCACTCTACCCTTAAAACAACTTCATCGGGGTGACACCAAAACGATTCACCAACACCCATCGACAGGGTCGAAGCATCGAGTGTCGACTGGATGATTAATCGCGAATAATTATCGAATAATATCTCTGTCGGCGGAATCGTTAAGGTCGTTGCGCGTACGAGCAGCTCGAAGTGCGTCCATTGTTTCAGCGAGGGGCATTGTTGCGCGTTTTCGCGTGGGTTTCGCGGCAATCTCCTTCTAATTGCATTAACCGCGGTCTTCTAATGAAAGGAGAGAACAAAAAAAAAAACGAGGAAGAAGAAGAAGAAGCTTGATTTGTTGCCACGCTTGGCGCGCAACGTTTAGAGACGTTTAATTGCACCTGGAAACGTCTGGAATTGTTCTCCCGGCTTCGTATGATTCACGGCCATCCGCGGCAACACAATGTCTACAAACCTCCGCGCTATAAAATTTAACACCCCCCTAACCTCTTGCGCCTCGATCTGGACCCGTTACGCGCTTTTTATTGGCTCCTGTGCTCTACATTTCCACGTGGGTGAGAGGGACAATGATTCGGGCTCGTTTCCGCTAATGATCATGACTGGGCACGGCATTAGCGGAACTTGCTAAACGTTTAGCTATGCGTACTTTCTCTTTTTAACGATAGTACGCGCGCGTGCAAATATAATCGCAGATTTGGTGTATAAGTTATGTCCGCAGTGATTTATGAATTTGTTCGCACTATGTGGAGGAGTTACTATGTATGCACTTATGAGTTGTTGTGTTATCTTGATTTACTTGGAAGGTGTCTTGAATTTACTACGTTGTGGTTGTTAGGTAACGGTGTTTGAAATATCTATGCGTACGCTGTGATCGCTGGATCTGAACTTAATAGTAAAATCCTTGGATTCATTGAAACGCGACTTTTGGTTTCACGGGGGATGCAAAATGTTTTTCGAAGCGAAAGCGTGATTGCATTTTTTATTTTAGCGTTTAATTGTTGGTCCAGTTTTTTAATTTTAATGCGGCAGATGGGAGTATGTAATCTGGAAGAGTGAATTCTTTAGCTTTATTGACCCTGCAATTTTTTAAGCAAAACACTTTTTGTCCGAACTCTTATTGCTTCAAATTTTTTTTAAGCATGGTGGCACTTTAAATGTCAACTTTCAACGATGGGCATATATTCTACAATGTTCCAACTTTGTCTCAGAATTTTTTCGATTTAATTTAACAAATAGTTTTTAAACAACAACTGATTGAAAATTGACAGGGTCAAATTGACCCAGTGTGGCAAGGACGTTCGAAAAAGTAGCTGCGACAACCGAGGGTTAATAAATGCATACACACCGAGAAAAATTACTGTACTGTTAATTAGTAGTCCCTGTAATTCTGTCAGAATTAAATCACCGTTCCAGAATATAGACAAGAAATAATGATTGTTGGTTTTATCGTTTCAGATATTTAAAAGAAATGGGACTAGCCGAAAGAGAAGCCGAAATGCAGGAGTTAGAAAGACCAAGACCTGAAAGGTCGCGAGATCTCTTTGGTGTGCAACTCGAGGTAATACTTATAACCACATTTCTATATAAATACTGTCTTACATTAATAATTATAGCAAAAAAATTAATCCAGCCCCAATATAATCTCCACTGATTCCTGTCTGATTTCTGAACTCAAGAATTTAATCGCACATTGCAAATAACGCGGCTCGCACAATTCACATCCAGCTCGTGATATCGAATTCCAAATGAGGATTTTTGATAAAATAACGAGGAGCACCACGCGGATATACCTTTTCCTCTCTGCAACATTTAAATCTAACTAAAACCTACCAAAGGACCACTATCAAAGCGTAATGTGTTAACAGACTTGAGTCCTCGATCGTGGACGCGGTAATCGTTTCACGAAGGGCGTAGAACGCGAACCGATTCCCCCTATCCCTCTCGAGGTCAGAAACAAATTCGATCTGGAATCGATAGCCCATTCACCGGACAAGGTGCTGGCTGCAAATTCAATAGCCACTTTTGCCAGTAGCACGAGTATAGAGCAGTGAGAGGTGCGACCCAGAAAACCGGTGTCGGTTCTGCTAGAACAAACGGCTACCTGACACCAAAACGACCAAGGAAAGTCTGTCCATTGCACTCTCTTCCTTCTTCGACCGATCGAGTCATTAGCTATACCTTTCTCTATCGGCACAAGCGAGGTATAGAATGGATCTTACGTCCTATATACATGTTTGTCACACAGATCGGTGGCTCTAGAGCTTCTTTAGCGCTTTCGCGTCGTATGCAACGTTATCGATTCAAAGTGCAATTCTATCGCAGTCCTATTAGCGATTACAATTGAAACTAATAAATGTGGTGAAGATTGCTAGGCAACAACGCAAATGTGAGGTCATCTGAAACCACTCAAGCCCGCGCTTTTTACCTTATTACGGTGGGGCCCGATGTTGCGAATTAATTTTTGCAAACGGGCTTTGGTATCCCTTGCAACTGGGCCAAGTTATGCAGAAAGCTACCAACCTTCAATGATCTCAAATCGAGCAAATTTAGTTTGCAGATTTTAATTGTTAGAAGAAAGTGGATTTATTTCTATTCGGTATATGTTATTGTTTAAAATGTTTTTGAATGAGTTATTTAATAGCGAGTAGTGACTTTCCAACAAGCTGAGAATAATCATTAATTTATCGGTTGTTCAGCATCGTTTTAAATTTATTTTCTGCTCGCATCATGAAAAGCTTGTTTGTAAAGAAACAATGTAGAGTAAATCCGGGAGACACGGTCGGGCCGCAGAGTTGGTCGAAACAGTTGATTTCTAGAGAATTAATTGTTCTGAATCTTAACAAACTTTTAATATGACAGATGTAGAGTTTGAATATAGCCACTCGACCAACTCTCCCGGATTTACCCTACCTACACAACGAACATTTTGTTTGTAAGTTAAGTTCCTAGACGTTCGATAGACTGACAGTAGAAATATGCAATATAAGAAACACGTTACTTTTACGAAGTTCCTTTATTCATTTGCCTCCCCGTTTTAATAAACAATTAAACCTAATTTCCTACGGTTTAAATTAATATCATTGTTCTTGCATTTAATGGAAAAAAATGGAGAAGTAATTTATTCTAACAATGCGATTGTTCGAATAGAAAAAGGTTCGTGTTTCTTTAAACGCAATAAAAAAGTTTTCCTATGCAAAGTGCGAGAAGTGTACCTAGTTGGAAAATATCGAGGTCAATTTTGCAGACTAACATTGTGGCGGCTCGATTGAAATGTCCAGTTCCGCGTTCTTTGTATCAATTTTCATGGAAAGGCACCGCCGATCGCATTAGAAAGATCTCTCCTTTCGCTGCACCTATCGATCGACGAAAACGATACCCCGATTGGAAAGCTTTACCAGTCACGCATTATCAGTGGAACACGATTTTCCGTTTCCGCGCCGCTCCGAGCACCTGCTGACCGATTTTTATCTAGTCCCATTTCCAATCCTTCCGCCAAGGCTTTATTTTCGTCATTGCACGCTCGATCGAGCATAAAAATTCGTTCACAAGTGTTTCACCTCTCTCGCTATTGCGCAACAGGCATAGATCGGCGAGACTGGTTACAATTATAAAAAAAAATATATATACAGCTTCCTCGCGAAGAATAGGAAACAATTTTATCTGTTACTTTTTAATCGACTCGCTTTCTCACTGGCTAATTATCCCCGGGAAAAATTCAAATGTATTCTCACGAAATGTGTAATGATTACAAGGTCGTTAGTCTCCGAGAGTGTAATTAAATGGTAAAAGGGGGTAAGGATATTGTTTTATATCCGCGGCCACTTTTTACTTTTAAAGCGTCGTTTTTTTTTTGCGATCTGTTTTTGCCACCGAAGCTAAATCCTCGTAAAAGCAGCGCCGTTGCTCCGTGCGTGTAATATAATCACGACTAAACGAGCCGAGGCAGATAATTTTGTCATAATTTCGCCTTTCTCCGGGGATTTCTTAATAATCCGCTACCAGGGAACATAACGATCTACCATCCAGCGTATATTAAGATTCCAGGATTAGAACCCCGACGTTTAGCATTTCGTTTATGATCAACGTGGCGCCTTTAATTCTTTTAAACCAGATCGCTTTTAGCTGACTACAGATCGCGCGACTGTTATCCATTTCGTTGGAAGAATTTCTCATTAGGCGCTTACACGCGCCGAACAATAATTCCAACGCGGCTAGGAATTCCCAAGTGTGCATCCTTCGAAAGGCAATAAGTATCGGGGAATTCTTTGTCAGCGCGCGAGATAAAGCAGCGGAGAATATGTCGAAATTTATGCACGGTGAGTCATCCAACGTTAGAAGGTAAAATATCTTCGCCTCTTGATGATACGAGGAAATTTCTGTGGAGAGGAATCTTTGTTTCCAGGAGTTATGACGAAATTTTTCTGATGGTCACATTTTTTTAGGATTAATTGTCACGGATGAATTTTAATTTCTTTTAGAGTATCTACACAACTGAAAAAGTAAGGATGAGGGTGTCTAGTGTAATATAGATTGTCGCGGAAGCTGAGAGTATTTAATCCATTGAGAAAAAGTCAAAGATTTCCTACAATAGGCTAACAAGGGAAGATCCCCAATCCGCAAATTTAAAAAAATTATGAAACTTTGGGGATAGGTATTACGCAATTTTTTTTGCTGCCCAAATTCACTCTTAGGGGTGAAATTGACACCTGAGACTCCGGCTGTTTTCCAATTTTGTGGTATAACTAGCGAATTGAATTTGGGTAGCAAAAAACAAATTGGGTAGGTAGTACGTATCTATATCTGTGGTTGTAAACACAACGCCGCATGTCACGTGTTTCCACTTTGGAGATATTGTCCTTTAAAGTTCTAAACCCCAAGTCTTCTTATTTGCAATGTTTCCTTTGTTTTCTTTTTGCGACATAAACGCATAGTTCCTTTAGTTAGCATAATATTCAATATTCGTATAATTAACGTAAATAATAGTAAACAGAATAGTAATAATTTACGGACACTTTAGGCAGAACGACGTAAGTCCACTGGACTTGTCTTATTCTGCCCGATCGTGTCACAGTGAAGTAGTTTTTGTACGAAGACGCGAGCTGCGAGCATCGCATAAATTTTTGGGGAAAACGATTTTGGCGAGAAAATTTACACGGTTATCAACGTGTCGAAATAAATTTCGAATTGCACTTAAGACGTAGGATCAGAAAAAAGCTCTTGAATCTTACTGGCATGAAGGATCGCATTGTACTATAATTAGTTATTTAAGTACCTAGATTAATAAAAATATAAAATAAAAAAGTGACGATAAAAAAAAGATACGAGTAATCTTCGTATTCTCTAAATTTTATGGACTTACGTTCTTTTGCCAAGTGCGTATGAATTGAATGTTGGACTTCGTTTAAATTGCATTATTCTTTTGAACATATAAAATTTACGTTCATGCATTTTTTCTAATAAATACATAAATCCTGTATCGAACAGTTAAATTAATACACAAACTCAATTTTTTCAAATTGTGACAAGTGTCGTTTTTCCTTTCAACCACAGATATATCCTCCACGTATCCCCAAAGTTTCATAATTTTTTTAACTTCCAGCTTGGAAAGCTTCCCTTGTAAGTAGCACAGTAGAAATTGTGCACATAAAACTGCTATTGGGACCATCCGGTCTTTCTCGACCCAATTCTATTTTCATTACATTAAGAACTTTAAGGTAGACATAAGGCAGTTACTGACAGGTGTGTCTTCATTCCTCGAAGTTACGTTAAAAGTACACTTGAACCGAAGGCCGTGGCGAAATGATGAAATTCACTCTTAAATCAAGGATACGCCTCCTGAGCATTACAAGCCGCAATTAAACAGCAGAAATCTCTAGTGGCAACGCACCGACGACCCAGAACATCGCGGAGCCTTCGTTTAAGGATAAAAATAACGACAGCAGAGAGAAGAGCGTTACTCAGCGAGCGTTCATGAATTATCGAACAAACAGATGTTATTATGACAGCGGTGCTGCTGTTTCTAATGTAAATTGATCGCGCGAGGAGATACCACTGGCACGAAACCATTCCCACCGCTTCTATCGTAATTACCGATGAGGGTTTATTAATTGCACGGCAATATGGCGCGAGGCTAATTAATCGGCCCGCGGCTCATTATAAATGACACGGCTTAGTGTCCGGAGGACGAGCAGCGTCGCGTCGCGTCCGATCCCCTGAACTTGGTCGTTTTAATCGCGTCAATGTAAACGCGCCGTGGTACCGAGTCACAAGTTCATTAAATCGGCCCCCGCTCGGTATACGGATCGACTCGACTAGTTTGCTCTGTTTGCACTGAATCAAGATCATTCTGAAATGACTGGACTGCGGGAGTTTATGCGAGTATAACATTTATTACGATAATTACCACTTCCCTATCGTAAGAAAATCGAATGCACTATATCGTGGCCGCTACTATACTCGAGCGAAGTAGGTAAATTCTTTAGGGGTGACCGGGGGTAAG
Organism: Andrena cerasifolii; assembly: GCF_050908995.1. Lineage (NCBI taxonomy): Eukaryota > Metazoa > Arthropoda > Insecta > Hymenoptera > Andrenidae > Andrena > Andrena cerasifolii. Next base: position 6,694,998 of record NC_135124.1, on the reverse strand, counting down.
TTCTTCCGACGGCTCTATCTTGAAAATAAAAAGAGCGTTGTACTTTAAATTATTTTTTCCGTGTGAGTTGATCACGCCACTCTGTCGCCCGCTTTAATAGCGTCCGCGACAGTGAATTGTGTGGTTGTAAGCAAGGACCTATTAGTCGCGTACCGGATAAGAAAAAATTTTCTAGCATTATTTTTTGGTCCACTTCGATTATTTAACGTCGATATTATAGATTGATTCGTTCTTACGGATCAAATGACACTTACAAAATGACAATTTATTTCATCCTACGAATCACGAATTCTGTCAATTTTTCCAAGGTTTAATTAACGTGTAATGTTAGTTTAAACTTGGGTGACCAAGTCAGACCGAACAGAAAAGCTTCTAGTGCACTTGAAAGTTTATATTCAATAATGATTCATAGTGAATGAACTGTTTTTTGTCGTATTGCAAAGATTGCACGTTGCCTGATACAACATTTTCACTATCAATTACTCAATTACAATTTAACACTTTCCGCGTCACTTGTGTCTTAATTCCCACTTAAAATCGAAGTGGGAGAAAAAGAAGCTGGAATTACGAAGAGTGTAACTCAACTGCTGCCTCTCTATAATTAAATACTATTGCAATTTAACTCTCCCATAAAATCTTCCAACGGAACAAATTAAACTTCCTCCTTTTTTTTTTGTCGCATGAATGCGGATCTCGCGATTTCGAAACATCCTCCGCGTCGCGAGGCAGGCGACGAAGAAAAGGAACGCCTCAGGGACACAGAAACCGCACAATGGTCGTAGAAAAACTTGAAATCGAGCTTGACGCTGATTTCCTGGCCGGCGCGGGTAATAATTTTAATAGGAGGCGTTTACGATAATGCAACGCGTTTAGCGTAAAAGTGAAAACGGTCCGGGAGCCATGGAAGCATAACCAGATAATGCCCGCGACCGATACGCGCGTGCACCGTCGAAAGAAATTACGAAATCCGTCCGGCACTTCTTTTTCCGTCGCTGGCTCTAATTCCGTTTTCCTTCCCGCCGACGAGAACGAGATTCGATTAAATCGTCGCTTCGCAAAAGACTGTGAAACAGGCCTGGACTAGTCGGACGACTATCGATTAACCGCATCCACAGAACGTTTCCACTGGTCTGCTTGGAAATTTTCATCTAGAAGCCTTCAACCACTCGTTTCGCGGCTACATTGCATTGGCAATTATCCGATTAACGAGGTCTATTTTCTGCAATTAATTTAGATAGAGGGACGATGGGGTTGCGAGGCGAATGTTACCGTCACTTACAATGTCCTTTCCATCGACCAATTATTTGTAGTTTCCCATTGAATAATGAATTGCAAAGCTGGAGGCTTTTATTTGTGATTTGTTGTGGCGTGGAATTTAATTAATAGTTTTAGTAATTTAGCATTCTGAAACTACTTGGCCACAACAGAATACTGTGAAAAGTGCTACGAGAAGTGCATATTCTATTTAAACAAGTTAATTATTATTTTTTTATACGAAGTTATATATGTATTGTAATAATTCCGAAATAAAAAGAATTACTTATCACTTATTTAGTTTTTAGAATTCGAATTCCTGAAGTTCCATGTATGGTGGAACACGATGAAGGTTGAAATTACAACGTCAAGAAACAATGAAAAATCTACTATTTCTCTGTTTTAAGCGGGGATTCTCGTGTAACGGCCCACGAAACTTAGATTTTTTTTTTTTTGAAAAACTGTTGTTAATATTGCGTTAAACTCTTTTGGGATATAAGGAGACATCTTTAAACTTGCAGAATATATTTTTCTTATGTCGATCCTCTTTATTATTTATTAACTATTGTGGGATGTCTCATTATATCGACGAAAAAAGTATTATAAATAAAGACTAAAATTAAAATTGTAGGTCCAGGCCCAGCGTAAATTATTTAACTTTAAGAAACTTCTATTATTTTTGCAATCAGCTGACTGTGATAGGTGCTCCACATCCCTCCAACAGGAGTTACATCGTCGAAGAGGTGGACAAGATTCCACAATAATTAATAAATAATAAGAAAGATCAACATAAAAATATTTTCTGCAAGTTTAAAGATGCCTCCCTATATCCCAAAAGAGTTTAATCCAATATGAGCAACAGTTTTTTGTAAAAAAAAGATCTTGAATACTAGTTACTTTTGGGGTTGTTAGACGAGAACCCCCCCTTAAGCAATCCTCATTAAGAAGACGTATCAAATTATGCAATCACTTAGCCTGCACCTATAATCACCACTGCCAGTAATGAATATAAAAGCATATTTATTTCATAACCAGCCAACTGATTCCCAAACCCCTGTTTACTACCACCATTCCATTAATTTTGAGATCGATATTAAACCCATGCAAAGCGTACACCACGAATTCATAGAAACTGAATTTTCTTCACCCCCAAAATTTAATTAATTCCCAATTTAATCCCTTGGTGAATTTTTCCACAGTGGTGCAATAGCTTCACGCGTTGTTACGTGCTCGAAAAAGTGGTGTGATATCCATCCCATGTCCAATTAGATTAGCCACTGTGAGTGCACGTCTCCATTACACTGTGCATCCGTTATTTGCAACACTTGCAGTACACAGTGCAAAAAAGGAACGGATCGGCGGATCCACGTGCAAACGATCGTCTAACCGTTGAGGAAATTTCTTTACCGCCTTGCCCGTATCGACCGCCTTTTTGCCCATTCGCGGGTTCTGGTGCTGGCGTTTCACGGGTTCATTCCTTTCGTCGCGAATAATTTCATTCGTCTCACTCGTACCCTATATCGTCGTGACCGCATCGCTGATAGAGATTCCGCCGTTGGATCCGACGAAATGAAACCGTTCAGGGAAGCACGGTACACCTTAATCGAGGGTAATCACGGAGTGATTTCTCTCGCAGCACTTTTTCCGCGACTGGAATCGAAACTTACAGCCGATCGGATAGTAAAGGGAAACGATTTGACTTTGATGAAAAACGAAGTGAAATTCGCAATACCAAGACGCGACGAAACTAAAATTAATTTTCCTGTGGCCTAGGGAATTTTAAAGTTCTATAAATTCACAAGAAATATCTGTACCTATATTTCTTCTAAAATTAAGTGCAGCGAATGAATTCAACAAGAATCAATTCAATAAAAATCTAATACTAGAAGAGATAAGTATTATTCGTACGTACTCCAAGTTCCCCTTGCACAATAAGCACTTTCAGAGCCCTGCCTTTAAAAATCTAGTGCTCTCACTGATTACGATTACACGAGAATTTAAATAACTACGTATTTAGAGCGATTCAAAAGCTTAACCCACAGTTTTCTGTGTCACAATTTCCTTCCTCTTTCTATCGACAAATAGCGGTGAACAAGTTTCTGGCACATACTCGAGTGTCCATCGTTGCAACGATGAAGACAGAATAGAATGTTAACGACACCGAACTAAAAGGTGGGTGCATGGATATATAAAATATCCCCGCTGTGATCGATGCGACTTATCCATCGCAGCGAAGGCGAACGCGGAACCGCGACTCGATTCGACAGGATGTCTGTCGAAAGGTGAGTTTGTGTAATACCAAGCTGACCGTGCTTATTAAAGATCCGCCCGCGATACAGAGCTGATTATGAAGCGTTGAGTTATTATCCTGTCTGTCGTAATCGGACATCCTCGTTAGTCTGAGGAGAAGAAGCTGTTACGCTCAACATCACTCGCGGCGAATTATAATCTTTAATAAAGCGTATACCTGCGTAACGTCAGTCAACTGTCAGGTAATCGTAACAACAGCCCCAGCGAGAAATGTCTTCCCAGCGGAGGATTTCGTTCATGTGTTAGTGGGATGTGCAGCGCGAGACTTGAAAGTCAATTTGGAAATTAGAAAAATTATTTTCTCCTCTGTCAATTATAATGGGCATGAACTGTGACTTATGGAAAATTAGTTTAAATACTGTACCCTTAGTTCCTTAAATCCTATTGTCAAGAGAAAAGGGAGAATATAATAAACATTCCAAGCATTGCCTATTTTAATTAAGAAACTATTGATTGTTAAAAATATATTGATTGTAATTTCCGTGGTACTATTATCTACAAAAATTGCTGCACTTTGCCACAGAATGAAGCTTGAAAATGTAGACGTAGCTACATAAATTCCGAGAGACTGTAATCAACGAAGATTCGTAGAAGTAGAATAACCACGTTGTGGCACAACGTTCTACGAACCTACGACGCGACGTTATTATCCCAGTCGAAAGGGAAACCACGAGGAGGCCTTGAAAAAAAAGAGAAAAAAATAGGAACAGAGGGTCTGCGTGAAATTTGAGCAATCGGGAAAAGGAAGCGACGGATGGTCGGTAGTTTCGAACTGGCAAGCAACTCCGATATCGTATCATTTCCTACGGTTAGCCAACACTTGCTTTACCCGATAATCTGCGTAACTTTACCGTGACATCAAATTTTCACGTCGAGTGGATCGACGAGCCGTTATCAGTTGCACCACCGGTTCGATAGCCTGGCCACTATCGATAACTTCCCACGCAGAACGATGCTTGTCTTTGATACAGTGCGGAACGTCAATGGACATCCACGACGATTGGAGTTCTATTATTTAAAATATAAGTGGCCTGCATGGAGCACAGAAATGGAAACTATGAATTATAAAATTATCGATGCCTTGGATCATCTCGGCTATCTATTGCATATCGAGCACGCTTTACTTCCATTTGCAAACCAGAAGTGCTCACTCGCTCGTGGAGGCTTGTCTCCTGTGATATTAGGACTTCATAGTCCGCGTTCCTTTTTCGAGAAGCAACGAAATTAACTTTTGGGATGCATTAGGCACATCATACCTAATAGGCGTGATTCCAGATTCGAGTGAGTGCGTTTTAAGATTTCTAAAGGTGCGACTCCACGATCAGATTTTACACGAGGCTTTTCTACCACGAGGTAACAATCTCAGCAACAACTAAATGTAAATAATGGAAATAGTCGCGAGAGATGAGATTTTTGAAAATATATCGCGAAACTTGTCTCGTGGGAGTCTAGTTTCACGAAACTGATGACAAAGTAATTTTAAACATAAGAAAGTAATGAAATAATTCTCTCAGGAGATTACAGTCTCGTGCGAGACCTGGTAATCCTCTGAATTAACGATTCTTGAATGAAATAATTTTACTTAACTTCACCTGCATTTCAGGTTCTCCCCACAAATAAAAATTTTCAAATTCTGCTCAGTGTCTTAAAAGAGAGATACCCTTGCACTGATTACAGTGTTACAGTATCAAAAAGCTGTTTTCCATCAATTCCTTCGGGTCCTCTCAAAGTTTCTTCGTTTCCCCTAAATAGAATTCCACGCTCCCGATACAGTGCCATAAAAATACTAATTCCTTATCGATTTGTAGAAAATCGCCGCCAATTTTGAAGGGCAATCCTGCCGGCGAACGTTTCCCAAGAATCATCGCGAATTCGTAGAGGAGGCGCGCCCTCGATCTCGATCCATCCCCGAATCTGCATAATCCCGGAATAATAACTCATTTAATCGTAGGAAGTTCAGCGCTTTCAGCCAATTACGGAGCGCATTCGCATGCAGGCACGTTCGCGTCTTGCAGCCCTCGTTCCCGTATCTCTGGAAATATATCTATGCAGGTTCACCGCGCTCCACGTACGAGGCCCACACGCACACGTGCACGTGGATGCACCTACGCCTGGTGCATTACCGCGCGCGTTGCATGTGCCTCGGGAAAAGCGACGGAAGGAGAGAGGAAGAGAGAAAGAGGAGATTGTTATCGCGTTAAGCAGCAAAGTAAATTTTCCAACGGCCACGCTGGGTGATCCCCGTTTCGTGCTCGATATGGCGCCTCATGGATGAGCCTCCGTCTTTCTTTCTTTCACTCTCAACGGAATATGTAAATTGTATGATTGATTCGCGGAATATGTGAATATGTAAATTTAGTGGACGAGGATCATCCCCCAGCGCGCTACTGTTTATACGAGGAGCGACGAAGATGGTACCTTCGAAGCAATTAAAAAGAAATGCTTCACTGCTTTGGAGTACAGTGCTAACGAATCAAATTTAAAGACGTTTTTCTGAACTTTCCTTATAATTGTTTTTGTGCAAATATTTTAAATAAATATTTATACGACATACACGGGCCTTTCTCTCGCGAATTTTCTTTTCGTACTGGCGGACTACATTTATGTAATTTTCAACCGCGAGAAAAAAAGCACGTGGCACGAATACACCGCTTAAATTAAGGGACTACTTAAGGGGTTATGCCTACCTGCGAGGTCTGAAAGAACATGTATATTCCGGAATTTTCGGGGGAAAAACTTGGAGGATTTTTTAATTAAAGTTTTATGTATTCGAAAGTGTACATGTTGAACTACTTCTGGTAATTTTTGCGATGGAAAATATAAATAAATTAAATAAATTTCAGTGATCTCCCCACAGCGATTCTTTTCAGTTGTTTGCCGGTGACCACTTTAAATTTGGTTCAACCGTATATAATATCTAAACAATTCTATTCTAGATTCATAGAAAGTTGAAAGAATTACCAATTTTTCGGCCTAACAAGGCGCAACCCCCCCTTAAGGGGACTAGGCAGTCGAAAAAATCGTTTTTATTGCATTTTATTTTATTTTTTTTTATGAAAATCTCGAATTTTTACGGACCCTATTAGAGGTTTGCCCCGAAATGGCAAATGTTTCACAAATCCTGCAGTTTTCTCAAAGTCGATTTTCGCCTCAATTCGTTCGCAATCAGGAAAAATGAAGAGAAAAAAATATTCGAGAAAAACGCGTTTAAAGTTTCTGGGCAAAGGCGACGCATAGGTTGCCGCTTGACATTTTTAACTGCCAAATCTACAATTTTGCGAATTTTACTACAAATCAAGCGGCACTTTATTCAGAAAAGATAGTACTTTCGGAAGGTGCAATAAAAAAATCGATTTTTCGACTGCCTAGTCCCCTTAAGTAGTCTATATCGCAGCATACACGAAGCAAATGATAGACCCAACGTCTAGTACAGATTTTATTCGCACGGCTATGAAATAAATTCGTTTATAGCTTTTCTTGTATAAGCTCGCTCGCGAAGAGCAGATTTAATTGCGCGATGGACGAAGTGGTACAAAATAACACCCTTATTCTCTTTCGCACTGTCTTTCGTCCACTTACAGTCTCTCTGACTTGGTCTGATTTATAGCGAGCTTATAGCGAGGGAATACTGTTCAATGCGGGGAAATAGTACTGTACTATCTGTATCGACTTCAACGATAGAGTTGAATATAGTCCCCAGAGTCGCCGTTCTTAAACATAGAGGGTGCATTAAAACCATTGATTTTCCACGACGTCGTTAGTTCAGTTCGCGTGACACAACTCCCATTAGATGTTAGGGCAAGCCTGTATCTCGCCTGTGGTTACAACGAGTCTTCTATCGGCTGTTGGTGAACGATCGATCGAGTTCCGAGACTGGTTACCGGTAAAAGGGGGAGCTGCGTTTCGTTGGACTTTTCGGTTGCTGATTCGCAGACATCGTCTGCGGGTATGTCGTGGATAATTGCAAATGGAATGGAGATGTATCGTGTGTGGGATATGCTGCTTGCTCGGTTAGGCGAAGTGGATCGGTGGAGTAAAGTATTTATTCGAAATGCGAATTTTAAATGGTTAGCAAATGTTAAGAAATTTATTTGTTTAGTAAAAATTCAGGTTTTGATGACGTTATGCACAGTGGTGTTACATAACTTTCTTTGACTTTCTATGAATCTAGAATAGTCCAAGTTTCATTTTTTAATTTTGCGTTTTAAAATTCTTTGTTGCAGGTTACTTCCCTGCTTTTGGAAGGTGAACGTCGGAAGCTCGCAGTTCTGCAAAGAGAATTGCAAGTTGCACTTGCAGAGGGGGGCAGTGTGAAAGTTAAAGAAAAGCAGAGACAGGAGCTGCTGCACGCGATCTCGTAAGTAGAAACCGCACCGATATATTTTTCTCTGTTCATTGCACAATACTGTCTTTCTGTGCAACTCCTATATTCCCACGTGAAATAAACGTGAAATTCTATTTGAATTTCTATAAAACGCAACAGACAATACATTCAAGCCTCAAAGCCCCACAATAATAAAAAAAAAACGTCTCTGAAAATTTTCAACCCTAGAGAAGAAATTCAATTTTCAAACATTCGGCTCCCAATCAAATTATTCGACTTACAAAACTCGGAATAGAAGCACAATGCAAAACGCTTCACCTCCACTCATCGCGGGAAATGCGTGCGGTCAACGCAGAAAGGAAAAACGAAACGGGACACAATAGAAAACAAGAATACCGAACGTTTCACTTCCACTCAGTGTACGAAGCACGTTCTATCAACGCGAGAAGCACCCTGTAGCGAGACAGACATATTCTAATAACTGCATTCGCCCAGTATCCCGTGCGTCGCCACAGAAATAATTCTATCGGAAGCTGTGCACGGTTGCGTGCGCTGGAACATCGAAGCTCCCCATGAAACAATCGAAACGTGCGGTCGGAAAAAAGGCCCGTCGAGGAAACATCGATTTTCCCTGGATGCCGGTGACTTTGGAATAATATATTTTGCAAGTTGGCACTGGACCCTCGTAGCTCTGCTACCGAGTTCCCGTTCCCACCATCCGAAAGGGAGGGACAGGGGGCGGGAGGATTAACTCGTTCAAGATTTATTAGCGCCTGTCCTCCGGCGAACTAACAATTTGATCAAACTACCGTGGAATTATGCAGCTTCGTGTAGCTTCCGGCGCGAGTTGTACGAAGTCCGAGCCAAAACAGCGAACTTCTATCGTTTTCCCTCATGTTAGGTACGCCGCGATTAATTATTTTCATTCCACGGTCACGCTCAACGAATTAGCGGATATAATATCCACTAGCAATTCCACTTTAAGTGGTTTCAACAAGTTCAGAGTACCGACTCTGCGCACAACTTTCGCTCGGAAGCGTGAACACCTTTGTTATCGAGGAAAGAGGAAATTTTAGGATAATGTTTAATACGTATTTGGATGTGGTGTTGATCGCAGAGGTAAATCATTTGTCAACAGTTTCCTGTGTAAATCAGGAGTGTTTGAGTAAGGGGCGATTGAGTGGTGGATATATGTAGTATTGGTAATTTGAGAATTTATATGTTTGGTATGGTTGACTGTTTGTGGGATTAAATTAGATTTCAGGCGATTCTTGCGTTCAATTAGAAATGGAAAACAAATGGAGGTGGTATAACTATTGTATTCGCTGTATCCTTCGTTTCGTTTGTAATTAATTATGGATGCTACAATTGGGAATAGTGCTAGAAACCAAAGGTGAAACCTAAACAGATATTTCATGAATGCTATCAAATAATTATTTCGAATGTATAATACAGTAATTAGAATATTAATATGCCAATGATGCATAATATGATGCATTCAAACCCATGTCATGTTATGAACAATGTCTAAATTTAGAAACGTCGACAATAATCGAAAGAACCTGCATAACTGTGTTTGAAAGTTATTTACGAAGTTTAAATGAAGCACTACTTCTGAAGTAGACACATGATTCAGTGGAATACCTCTTGTATTTCAATATTGAAATATTAATAAAATCCTATAGACATTTAACCTGTTTCCAGAGAGACAAAGGAGAGTGCTCCTTTTACAGACGACCATATACCTTCAGGTATTTGTTTAATAAAATGTGCATACCTTGTGCAACCCTTTGTTACGTGAGAGGCAAGAGAGTTTCAAAGTAGACGAAATTGTTACACGAATTTAGCAATAACAATCAAGAAGTATGCTGTTCCATAATAATTGCGTCAGATTTGAATCAGTAATATTGTAAATATTTACTATAAATTCAGGGTGTTTCACTATGTTATACAGAATATTAATTATAAAAAGGTCTGCCAAATTACATACAGAAAAAAAAACAGAAAGGTCACTTTAAGTGAAACAAACAGAAATGAAAATTAAGAATTTTAAATAAAATTTCTCTAAAATTTCTAAGTGATTCTAAAGTTCTTATTACTTAGGCTAAATTTTGTTCGAAACAGTTTTCAAAATAATGCACGTATGAAAAGTTACAGAAAAATATATGTATTTCCATTCATATTTACTGCAGAGAACTGCGTCTGACCACACACCGTCTTGTTTCCCTTGCTCTGTTATATTTTACGTCTGCATCGCGCTGCAGTCACAGAGATTAATAATTACATACCTCCCATATCCTACTGTATCGTTCGAAATGTCTATAATTTTGAAAATTATCTCAAGCAAACATTATTTAAATTCTTAAAAACCTCGTAGAAAATTCTACTTGAGACTCTTAACTTACACCACCGTCTGTTCTTTTCCATACGGAGTGAGAGTTCTCCACATAATTATTCTACATTACAGAAAAGGTATCCTAACGTTACAAATACATCTGTACTTATAACAGAATTAAGGAGGGAATCCTATTTTATGGGCTAAAAACATAGCAAAATTTAGGAATTTTTATTTAAGACTCTAGTATTTTGATTCATCTGAAATTTTGTCCATGTTTTTATGCATCCTTGAAGAAGTTGCAGTTTTTTTTAAATTCATTTCTAATAATAAATATAGGAGTTATGCGTCACGAACCGCAAAACTCGTCGTCCGCTGGTGTGCATGATGTTTACCTTTCAGGTAATCTGAAACAGAAAAATGAAACGGTATTTTACTTTGTACATATGTAGCTTCAATTTGATGAACCAGAATCCCACTATGTTTTATACTTCTTTTGTTACATTCGAAAATTGGCGCAAAATTGGATTGCAAAAATAAAAGGTTCAGACCTTTCAGTTTGAAAACTCCCCACACTGCTCAATAAACTTTTTTGTTCTTTGCTGGTTTATAAATTTCAAGCTACATATGTATAAAATAAAACGCCGTTTCATTTTTCTGTTTCAGATTACCTGATAGACATATATCATGCACACCTAGCGATTTTTTCGCGGCGTGATGCTCGATCATGCATAATTACTATATTTATGGTTAAAAATTAATAAAAAAAAAACTGCAGCTTCCTCGAAGATGCATCAAAACATGGTCCAAATTTCATATGAATCGAAACGCTGGTTTCTTAACAAAAAAATCCCAAATTTGGCTATGTTTTTAGTCCGAATAATAGGATTCCCCTCTTAATGAAACGCTATAAAATTTCAGATCCACTTCTTGCCTGCGCAAACGTATTCTGTCCCCCGTAAAGATCATTCCCAAAAACCCAATTTCCTTTCCCTACTAATAACTCCACCCTGCCAAGGTTAACCCAACCATCCAAGACTTCCCAGCGTTGAATTCGACTGCCCAAAAATTTTAATCAGTCCCTCATAACAAATAGCTGCTCCAAGCACAGTCGAACCCATGAACTTCTACCTTGCGTTCCATAACGCCACCCTTCTCTGGTAATGAGTATTACCGGCGAGCACCCAATTTCCTTTCCCCCTCAGCCATAAATCCGGCGTGCCAGGATCCAGCTAACAGGTGCACGCGGATTTCCTGAATCCCGAAAATTAGGAACGCCGTCGGCGTCCCCGAGGCGTCTCGAGGAACTTGGGAGTGTCTCCTCCGACGCCTCGCTAGAAAAACCTTCAAGTCAGCGATATGTAAAGCCCGACAATCTTTTTTTCTTGCCTCTCTCTCTCTCTCTCTCTCTCTCTGCCACCCCCTCACCCCGACCCGCGCCGCGTTCGCGCTTCGGCGCTGTTTGCGTAACTCCTTGCCGTGGCTCGCGGCGTTTCGGCCATGTTTGCAGATGGCGGCAGTGCCTCGTTGATTATACGGCAATGATAAATTTATGAGATCCCAGGCGCCACGGAATTTCTTCGTTTCTCCGTGCGCGATACATAAACCAGCCGTCTCTGGCTGTTCGCGGCTGTCGAATTATTTATTCGGGCGCCACCGCGCTCTTTCCTAGGACTCTTGACCTCTTTTGCGTACCCGCGGCGAAGGCGGGATACCGCCTCACGTTTCCGGGAAACACGTGCGAGGAACAATGGAATAATTGACGATCCTCGGGCCCGAACGGGAACCGAGGAATTGAATCTGGGAACGAGACAGACAGGGAAGGAATTATTCACGGAATATGAACGCCTGGCGCTCGTTTCCTGCGATTTCCTTTCCCTGACTTGGAAAATAAAGACGCGGTGTCAGGTAACAGCGAAGCTTTGCTTGGTAATGTGGACGGCAGAGCTTTTTGAGCGAGTGTGGCGGAATTGTTTGGAAAAGTCTGGAGCAAGGTCTAGGTGTTGTGCAATGGTTGCGGGGGGCTGGTGGGTGGGTATGTTTGTAAGAGGGTGGATTTTTGGGCGTTTATTTGGGATGGTACCTATAAGGAGTTTTTAGGAGCATGTGTACCTACGGAGAATTACATTGTTAGAGAATTTAGCGAGTTTTAGAGAGTACCCAGATTTGGGGGTGTGTTCAGGGAGATTGGAAGGATTTTTCGGGGTTGTAGAGAGTTTAGAGCAGGGGTGTCGAACTATCCCACTCCGAGAGCCGCACGAGTCAGGCCCCCGGTCAGCTGGTTCCCCCACCTACTTTTCTCCAGGCGTTGCACGAGACCCGGCAGGGAGAGAGTGCGGCACCCGGAGGAGAAATTCATCAGAATGGAGCAGGTGTGGTGGGGGCCGTTCTCCTACGGCTCTACAGAGCAGGCGAAGAGGGGAAGGAGCCGCTGCGGCTCGCGAGCCGCTAGTTGGACACCCCTGGTTTAGAGCGTAGGATTTAGGATTAATATTCTAGTATTCAAACTTAAGACTTTCTGTGAGGAGGATTTTCTTTTTGGAGACGTTCTGGATGGAATAGGAGAATGTGGCTATTTTTTAAAAATGATATCACTTTGGAAAAATGGAACTATTGGTTTCCTTTTAGTGTTACGTCTAGTTGGACATCGAGATTTAATGTACTATGCAAAACTGCTAATGAGGAATGTTAAACAGAATGGAAGGAAGCATGACAGATGTAGGGATGCTTAACTTCTAAAACTTTTTACGCAATAGATGTTTTTTTTTAAATGAGAAAAAGTTTGTCCAACTTCATCTGCCTGCACTTTTCTGCATATTAATTAGTACCATTGCTTTTGCTTGGAATGTTTTACCAACGTCAGTGTATGAATTTCTTCGGTATTATGAAGTAAATTTAAGTTATAATTTGTAGTATGTTTCTCATCAATCCTAATGCTTCCGAATAAAAGATTCCTTTTCTTATTCAACATTCCTTTAAACTTCTCGTTTGTCAATGTTGATTCGTGTTTCTTTGGAAATACTGAAAAATTATAACAATACCCGACAAACATTTTTATATTTATTAATACTATAATGCTTAGATATCAACGCGAAGCATTTAGAAACTTTTGCAATAAATTAAATCGACAAAATGAAATCGCAACTTTCAGCGATAAAACTGTTTTCGTCGCCTATGCGGGCACTCGTGGAATTTAGTTTAATTACGAAAATTTTGGTCTTTAATGTTCCCTAGAATTTCATTTAGAATTTATGTTGCCTAATTTAGAAACCACTGCTCCACGTTGACCGGGCCGTTTCGTTGATGGGCACTAAATTGCGCGAAATTCGCACGCTTAATTTCGTGAAGAATTCCAAAATTACAGTCACGGGTGAAATTCAAATCCGAACCGAATATGTAACTCCTAGCGGTTCGCCAGTTTCATAGAATAGAAAATTCTCCCTGAAGAATTATGCATTCTATTAACCTGCAAGCACTTGCTTTTTCTCAATAAAAAATTACTGAAAAATTTACTTTTCATTCTGCAAATACTGCCTGATATCAAAAGTAGGTATTTGTATTTTTATTCTTACAAAAACAGAGTATTACACATTTCATGTTCTATTATCTACTATCAATATTCAAATCCACAGGCGTTTTACTAAACATTTGATGAAGCTTTCGATGTCATTTGTGAATTTTGAGATACACGACTATGAAAATTATTCTATTCCAAATTGTCCCTGCATTTCGGTTCTTCTTGTAAAGTCGTGTTGTCGAAGAAAGTATTTCAGGCGCGAAAGAAAGAAGGAAGAATAACAGTCTATGAAAGACATTAAGAAAGGAATCGAACGGTGTTGGGATATTTAATTTCGATAGCTTCCTTCCGGATTTGAGGCTGGAATGGTGTCGACGCGGAGGAAAGAACGGTAAACGTGGTAGGTTCGTGCCATGAATTTGTAAGATTGTTTGCTTTCACGTAATTGCCCAAGTTTTCGCGGAGACGTTCGTCCATCCGTGGAACTTTTTCGATTCCTAAATCACTGGGCGGAAACCGCTTGGAAGAATTCGCTGGCGCGGCCACCGTCGCCTTCCTCTCGTTACTCGCTTTGGCGCTTAATTTTTTATCCCCAGAAAACGAACGAAACCGAATGCAACGCTAAGAAATCAATGCTGACCTCTTTAAACATTTAGCGAGATGCCACAGGGGCTGATTAACTAAACTCTACTGTGACCTAACGAGCCGAATGATATCCGCTTGCGTTTGTTTCCTCTTTGAAGTAAATTCACGATGGTGACTTTTTACTAATTGTACCCCTGCATTTGTATTTAACTTGGTCCGCGAATATTCAATATGATACATAAAACAATAGAGCACATTCAGTTTAAAATATGTTAGGGAGGTATTATACAGTAGAGTATTGATTACGTGAAGTAACTGAATGCTTAGTAATAAATTAATTGGGGGTTGGGCTATTCTAATAGTGTTATCAATTGAAAGAAGTATTTTGGGAATTTATTTGAAACGTTCTGTTTTGGTAGAAGGGGCAGGAAGTTAAATGGGAACTTCATTGGCAGAGTGTGAAGGAAATAATGTTCCAAAACGTAATGGAACGAAGGAAATTGCTACCCTTTTCACGTAGTTTCTGATTTATCAACACAATATTCTGCAACAAATATTTCCAATTCTTCGCGTTAAATGTAACCTTTCGTTTAACCGAGAAAAATCGATTGCGCAAACACCCTGCCCAGCAATTAGTTAAAATAATGAATGTGCTACTGTGCTAACCGAAACGATCTATATTTTTTACCACAAAATTGAAACCACCCTCGCCTTTACATTTTCGACAGTAAATAAACAGGTAAAATTGGTGTTTACCTGTATCGACCAATTACCATTGCAGTTCACCCGCATACACATGGATTCAATAATCATTCAGCAAATGTTTCACAGCCTCGCCACGAAGTAACCTCTAATTGTGACATTCATTTAGATTGAAAATGAACGAAGAAGTAATTCAATATTATTCACAATTGCTAGATCTGTGTCCCAATTTGTCATCTACCCTCGGTTACGAACTTTGAACCTCTTCGAGTCTCTCAGTTCCCTCTACAAGATGAAAACTGTTTCTCTTGCGCATTAATAAAGGAACAACGTTGACCGAGGTGTCCTTTTCTGTTCGTCCTACAGGAAAATTCAAGGACAACACGAGCAACTCGACAAGGAGTACAGAATCCACGCTGCTGGTGTTCTCCTATGCAACTCAAGGGTCTCTGGCAAGGTAAGCGTTTTGTCATTATTCTTTCCTCGCCTTTCGTGAATCAAGGAAGATAAATGGTCCTCTCGATCATCGCGACGCGATCTATTATTTGCTGGCTGAGAAACCCCAGAGCGTCCTCCGCTATTTTCCACATGACTCGGCTGTTCGTTAAATAAATTCAATCGATAGACCGTCTCTAGAGGCAACAATAGAAAGGCCCTTTTTCCTCCACTGTCTCGAGGAATTCTATGATTTTCCTTGTTCCAAGCAACCGCACGTCCTATTTCATATTTACTCCACGATTTATCGTGTGCTGGTTAATTAAATGTCCATTGGGTAAACTCTAGGTGTCGAATCCTGGTGGTTCATAAATTATGTTATAATTTTTAAAGGAATACTGGCACTTCGAATATATTTACAGATTTTCCGTTTCTTCCCCTCCTCATTGCAACTGGCAAAGTACGACCACCGATCTTGACACGTGGGTTGTTTATTAAAATATATACGAAACTTAAAGTACAAAGATTAGCTAAAGCTAATTTCATTTCAAATTTGAGGCATTTCGTAATCCCCAAAAGGCAATTCGTAATTTTATTAAAAATATTTCATATCAATTGAATTTTGTAAATTTGGAGGTTGCGTAGATTTATTTGATATTTAGTCTTATTAAAAATACTTAAATTAATTTAATTATTGGAGGGTAATTGAATTTTATGAAAGTGTATTTAATATTAATTGAATCTTGGCAATTTTAAGGTTGTGTACCCACGTAAAACTACCAAATTAGGTACTACGGTACCTGCACCGTTAAAAAATAATAAAGAAAAAGCAACGACGAAGGTAATGCTGCGTTCATTTAATGCAAGCTTCTAGAGCATCGAAGATTTTTAAACCACTCGATACTCCAGCATACATAAAGATCACTCTGCTAATTACCTCAAGTCACTTCGCCGAACAAACTTAGTTTGCATCCCCCTTGTCGAGCAATCTGTTCCCCGCACACGAAGCAACTGAGCTACGCTCTCAAAACGTTCGTAGCATCAATCTGCAAGACCTACAGAGAGCTCTACGACGTCCATGAAACCCATCGAACGGTCGCCCGACAATGGAAACTCTATCTCGTTTCACCAGGGAAATAATGTAACGACGCAATCCAAAAGAATGAGGCGAACTTTCGACGAGCACGCCGGGAAGGTACGCGATCGTCCCCTTCGCCGCCCCGTCGTCGAGCCTTTGGAATAATAGATTCAATTCATGCCCGCCCCCTCGCCCCCAAAGCCGTGACCCACCCTTCTCCGCCATTCCCGTGCCCTCTTTGCTCGTTCGGCGGCAGCGTGTCTTCGACAAATGAAACTTTGGCCGGATTATCGCGCTTTGCCGAGGACGGGGTAGGAGCAAGCTCGAGCAGCTCGCAGAGAGCCAGGCATCTCGAGCGCTCCGAGCAATCGAGAATCGGCGACTCTATCTCGAGGTTCGACGTCTTCGCCGGCGCGAGAAACTAAAGTTGCCAGGGGTTTGACCCGGACTGTGACGAGCAACCGGCAGCTGGAACGAGGGAAGAACGAGCCATCCAGCGATAAGGCCAAGCTCTGGCTCCAGATACCGGAACTTCGGCCAGAGTTCCTGCCACTTCAAATCGCGTACTCAGGAGCCGCGTGATTTTTCACTTCTCCGAGGCTTCATTGGGCATTGAGGAAATAATTAGTCGTTACTGTAATCTCCTCCAGGAGAAATCCTTCTGGTTACGCTTCAAAGAAGTTTGAGGGAACAGGTGCGTCTTCGGAGCGGGTCAAATGGGTTCTGGCTTGTACTTGACCTCACCGATTTTGATGGAATTGGAATATGATGCAGTGCGCGCGAAATTAGGGTAGGTGTACCGTTTGTGGCCATTGCGCTGTTTCCGGACATGTGCATAATTATCTTATTTTTAAACTACTTGCAGATCATTATTATGTGAAGAATTTCACGTTATAAATATTTTGTTTAGTGTACCGTCAGAAATATAAGGTTACTATATAGGTTACTATATATAGGTTAATATAAGGTTATTTATTGATTACACGGAAAAATAGTATAGTTTTTAAGAAGTGGCCTGAACTGGTACAATACCTTAAAGTGGCCACAACAGGTGCATCTACCTTAGGGAGAGTTTAAGTCATCATTTTGCTGCTTTTGAATTGGTAGTATGATAGCTATGCGAGTCTCTGAGGAGGCCTAGGTGGGCTGAGATATGACGGGTTATATCACTTTTGAGACGAAGTTTGAAGGAAATTCTTCGTCAAATTGCTGGCGAATATAAATAAATACTTTCGTTTTATTTTACTACGTTTTTCTACTTGATTCTGTTCCCTGCTCGACTAAATTTGAATAAAAGTACCTACGCTGTTTAATAAAAGTAATCTTAGCGAAGGTACGAAAATTAAAGAAGAATGATTTACGTCTGTTAAACATACCCCTGCCGTGATTTTAATAAATGCACAAAAGGACCAGCAGCATTAAAAGATGGTACGATCCATAGATATTCAAAGATTCAGCAGCAATTTCGAAACAATGACCTCGTCGCTTACAAGTAACTAACTTCAAACAAACTTTCACGTTCATTACCAGTGAACTAATAAAGTACTACTATTAAATGGACAGGGAATTAGAGACAGTGGTAGCCATCTGAGAAGAAATCGTATTATCAATCCGGGCGTGTGTAACAAAGTGGCTCAAGATGTTACGCAGATATTGAAATCTCACGAAGTTGGGCTAAAATTTCCTATTGAACCGCCTGATAAATATCTCCATCGCGCTGGAAGCTGGAATTTAAGCGAGAGGGTTCGATACGGAAACGCGGAAAATGAGAAAGCGAAACGTTGGGGGACCGTCGAAACAACGGTGTACCGAGGACGCGTATTGAAGCTGGAGGAAACGACCAGGAAAGGGATAATGGGGCACAGGGGACAGATAGGAACGGGAAACGCACTATGGAGGACATAATGTGAAATCCAGGCTGGATGAGAGAAATAAGAGCGTCGAAGTGGTGGTGGAATATATATATAGTATTTGCCTATGTAAATACTATACCGTCGCCAGATGACGAAGCGCAAAAACGGAGAAGGAAATTGCAGAAACGAAGAAGCGGATCGCGAGGTGGATAATAAAGGAGCCGAAGGAAGCCGGTCTGTGCCAGCGACGAATGAGAATTATGGACTGGGAAATGGCGAAACGGATGAGAAAGTTGGAAGAAGAGCCGTGGAGTGCCGGGATGAATGAAATGTGAAAGACAGTGGCGAAGAGTATTGACTGACACGAACGAAAAAGCGTAGCCGTGTCGTTGGGGGGTGGTGAAACGGATAGGGTTGGGCAAGAGGTGTACGAAGGTTGCAACGGTGTCAGGAGGAATATGAAACGGAAGAAACGAAGTGGACGGCGACGTGATCGAAAAACAAAACAGCTGAGCCGAGGAATTAAAAGGAAACTATATGGGATACGCTCGAGGTGAAGGATGTTTTTATAACAGAGGCGCGATAGAATGAATCTGTACGTGTTTAGGAGTGCTGCCAAGTCGATGAACAGAAGTGGATACTTTGGTGTTGATAGACTTTGCCTTTATTCCTAATTTTAGTCTGTTGCTGCAGGTGCATGTCCCTCAATTTTTTGCTTTCAAGTTTGAGATCAGTAGGCACCGTTAGTAAAGCTTCTTCATTAATAGTACACGAGGACTTTGTCTTCATGGGGTTACAGATTTATGAACCCTGTCTCTTCTCCTATTTGATGAGCTCCGTTTCTTTTTTTATATTTGGCGAAAGTCGTGACAACTTGCAACCTTGCAATCGCCAAGAGAAACACGAAGGTAAAGGTGACTAACCACAGAGCACGAGGTAAGTGACGAAACTAGAGATACAGATAATACACAAGACTGTTGGGAGGAAGACAGTAAGGGGGAAATAGTGAGCCAAAGGGGAAACAGATCGGATGAACGAATAAACCAAATAACGACGCCTTCCGTATCGACTTAACACTTTTCCCTTTTGGTTCCTTTATTCCTTCCCAACTACCCCGTCTTACTTTCCCGGCGGTTTCCTGTCTTCTATCGTTACCAGCCGCATCTCGCTCCTCTCGCCCTACCCGTCTTTCTTTCCCTGTTCATTCCCTTCACGTTCGACAAACGAGGTTGGGGTGCATTAGTGGTGTCCAATTACGGAACCGCAATGCACCCTGGCCCAGACACTTTACTTCCACGGAGACACGAAGATACTTTCACTATTAGAAAAATGTGAACACCGGAGAAGCGTGGACAGTCTCGTAATAACGTTCGCCAACGGTTCGTGGTCGCAATTTCGTTTTCGTTACAATAAAATCTAAATCAATGCTCTCTAAACATCCATGTTGGGACCTTTCATCTGAAAAACCAGTGGAAATCAAGTGTATACATTAATACTTATTGAATTTGTCTTGGAACCCACTATCAACTCACCTCTTCAAAAAAAATAGTCCCATTTAAAAAACCGAACTTGACCATCGTATCTTTTAAAATAATAATCGAAAAAAAAAATCGTCTAAGCTAATAAATTGACCCCCTCGAACCATGCAACGCCATATTTTTTTTATTTTTTTATCTCCAATACATTAGGAGATATCCAGCTGTTCAGTCTTCCCGCGGACACCCTGTATATATACTTGATGGTTTCTTTGGCCGACTATGTGTTCTATAATATTCTAAATGGAATCTCCGTGTATTCCAACAATGAAACAGTTTATTCGGATTTTTCAGTACGTTCATAAATCGACTATTCAAACATGAGAAATCTGTAAGCTCTCATCTGCATTCAGAGTTCGTACATCATACATAAGTACGACTTCGAAGTCTGATGCACTGGGAACTACCACGTTTCATAGTGAGAATACATGCGCTTTACATGATCTGCCTTTGCATTTGAATTTCGTGGAAGGGATTGAAGTTTTCCTACGTAATGCAACGATATATTTCCTCTTGTAAGGATTGTGCTTACACAGGGAAAAGTAATAACTGGAAAGCAGAGTGTTTCGAGTGTTCTTTCCAGTTACAGTATCGCTGTAATTTATTCTAGGGACCGTGGAAGTCCCATAAACAACTAAAAAGGTAGACATGCAAGAAGTACAGAAACTGAGGAATGATTTATGCGCGCCGCTATCGTTCGCGATTCTTTGCTTTATCACGACCATTCATCGTTCTAATCGAGCTGACGAAGAGTTTAAGGAACGTTCGAATTTCTGATTTGCGCATCAATTATTAATTGTTAATAAATTCAACAACCAAAGCAAGGGTATTTCCGCAATATAAACTTTTCTGTCGATATTAGTCTGAGTGAATGTCTTCAAAATATCTATTGAGACACACAGAAGGATCTAGTGTGAAAATGCAGCTGTCTTTATATCCACTAAATCTGTAGCTTGAAACAATAATTTCTTCTGGAGAAAATTTCTTCTGGTAGAGCAGTGGTTTTTAGGAGGGAAGATGAAGAAATTTTAATGATTTCAATTAACAGAGAATCTACTACCTAACTCTACCCCTCTCTGCAAATAAAAGCACAACAGGCTTTCACTCGAAAAATAAATTTGAAACTTAATTTTACACTATAATTCTGTCATAAAAGAGTAATCATTCAAATTGTACACAAACCACATAAACCTTTTTCCAATCTGTATAAAGGTGCTCTTAAAAAATATTTTTTTTTCCACTAACAATTGTATTAAACAATATCATTGTCCTATGTTTACCCAACAGAATGCGAACGGAAATTCAAGTCGCCCGAAATTCGTCCCACAAGAATCGACAAATTTCTACAGATGTATGAACGAAATAACTTTATTTTACGCACACGCATAACTTTTTCGTGTTAAACAAATTGCCGCGAGGACAATCGAATCAAGCTGCGAACGATTACCGTGTACTTCATTAAAAAAATTAATCGAATTCACGGCAATATTGGTAAATTATTATTCCGCGAGTGAACGCGACGAGCTCGCGTTCAGATCAATTAAACGCGCAGGGATGGCCAGTGTTCGCGTGGTGAAACGTAAAACGGTTTTCGTCGGCAACCCCCGTTTCGAGTATTTTATTCGAACGTGTCGCGAATTGAACGTGTATGACGGAAAATTGATTTTTCGAGTGTGATTTGTCAAAGCCCCGCGAGGTCCGTACTGGAAAGAGTTAATGAGCAATCGATGTATGAGCTGACCTAGTTTCCAGACACCGCAACAGCCAGTTTTGTAATCAACACGCGACTCACTCGACGAAAAAATGTTTCCATCTCTCTGAGGGGATGCAACTATAGCACGTTTCGAAATCAATTTACACATTCACGACTGTTTCATTCAGGAGCTTCCATCCCGTTCGATTTGTGTAGTTATACGAGCTGTTACGGGGCTGTGTATAATTTTAACTGCATGATAGGAATTATAGGAGGAAATAGAGTATAATAAACATTAGGGTGGAATGAAATATAGGGGCGAAATACTTTTTTATTATTCGTGACTTCTAATAGTGGACAAAAGTTGCCTTTCATAATGTTATTTAAGCTGTGAAAGCTCGATCTTGATCAACAAATTTTTTGAGGTGCCGCAAGCCATTCAAAAGTCACACAATCAGTAAATATGAAATTTTTAATGGCTTGCGGCACCTCAAAAAATTTGTTGATAAAGATCTTTTGCCCACTATTAGAAGTCACGAATAATAAAAAAATATTTTGCCCCTATATTTCGCTTCACCTTAATAAACATAGGTTCATGGATTAATTGCTTTAGGAATATTCATTTTCATTATGTATATTCGAGTAGAGATATGATGAATTTCTTTTGTTTATGGAAGCTCTGAATCATCATTTTTTTAATAGGAAGGTATATAAAATAATCCTTAGCTCCTATGTTTATTACGACTTTCTAATTTGTTCTTATGAGGCAGTTAAGCTTGTGCTAACAGTTTGCAAATATTGTGTTTGAGAAATCTCGAGAGAAGTCTTCTTCTACACAGGTCACGCGGCCTGCAAAACAGCCGTACACATGAAATGTTTACGCATAAATTGCATGTTAACAACGCGTTTCTGAGACATGTTACATAGCCTATGTCCACCCTAGAATATTCAGAAATAACATGTTAAAATTTGAGGAAGATTGGTTCAACATATCTTGAGTTTTGAGCGAACATAAAAATCGGCTCTCTCTTTATATAATAATATAGATTAACTGAATAGATAGACTCCCCAATCACATACGTTTCAGCCCCTCAGAGAATTCACCTATGACTTCCTATTAACGAAAGGGAATGAAATATAACCAAATCGTTGTGTGGAATACTTTCCTCGGAGCAGTAGGGCGCGAAGAAAATCTGTTTCCCCGTATCATGCGTTGCATCTCAAATTATGGGGCCATTGAAGTGTTTTCTAGAAGCGTCATTCAAAGCGACAGCGTATCCGCGATTCACCCCTGTTGCGCGTGGGAGGGCTGCGCCACACGAGCGTATCAGACAGCGAATATCCATAATAGAAAACTCTTCTGTCATTTGGCACAAAGAGCGCGGACAGAACAAAAGAGGAAACGAAGAAAAACTGGAAGGTAAGAAGAGAATATATCTATCGACGCGTCCCGAGTGAATGCCCGTACAGCGAATAATAACGCTTTTAAGGCGGATACCACGGTATCCGAGACGCCGCGCAAACGGGAGGAATATTTGGAGCAGGCGAAATGAAATATTGAAGAACGCGACTCGTGGAACACTGGACCCCGCCATGCAAGTATTAACGAATTTCCTGTGTTCACAGTGTTACGAAATCTGTGTAAATCACGAGCGGCGGAAATGAAACTACGATGGGAATTAAATGCGCGATGCGAAGTAGATAAATAGCGAACAAGAACGAATACAGGCGAACTCGATTAAGGGGTCTTCCTAGTGTCACGGCTGAACAAACAGCATAATTTTTCGGGAATTAAAAAAAGAAACAAGTATTGCACGTCGTACCTTTACTCTATCACCAGTGGCGGATTTAAGGGGAGGTTCCGGTCTAAATGTCGATTTTTTTTATTTCATTTTTCGATTGTTCAATCTTTTAGGAATACGTGTTTAAAAGGATTTGTTGAAATTCGTAAAATTCCCGAAGTTACAGGCATTTGAGTAGCGGCAAATGCATGGGTAACACCCCGGCCAATAAAATTATTATCCGATTCGACTGAAACTTTTTTATTTCGAAGAATATACTTCTGGCTAGGGGGGAACTATAAAAATTACAAAAAATTAAAAATGTATGATTTTCAAAGGCGTTGAAAGGACGAAAAATACAGGGAAAAGTGATTTCAAACTTCAAGTGTCGTTATTTTCTAAAAAAATGTCATTTTTTTGTAAATTTTTCTAGTTACCCCCTAGACAGAAGAATAAGGTGCAAGGGAATCGCCACAGAAATGATATAAAAATCCTTCTGCACCAGATTTTTCTGCCATTCTCCTATCGAATGCGCTACCTACCAGCAGAATCCCTGTCTCGCGCCCTGGCAAACATATTCCCTGCAGTTTTACGTGAATAAAACGGCTGATCAGTCCTTGTTTGGTCATGGAGCCGGGGTAAGGGCGGGACCACTACGGCGTAGAACGAACACACCAAAAAATGCTTTACCTTCTGGCAGGCATTTCGCGCAGCCAAATTGGCGAGGAAAGACTGTCGTCTCAAGGAGGATAATTATCGTTATCGTTGGTGTGTCTCGTAGCCTCCACACCCCTTTTATCGCGCCACGTTCGAGCTGGTGGCCGTCTTTTAAACGGTGCCAGGGAACACAGCCGTTCTTCGAGACAATGCCAGCGACCTACAGAATTCAAATTACCGTCCAGGAGCATCTAGAATTTTTAATTAAAAAGCAACGCTCGCTACGGGCTGGCCAGTGGCCGATGGCCTAGGTTAACGAGCGTGAAATAAAGGAGCGACGTCGCGCGAGAAACGAAGACGCCACCCTTTGAGCACCGTCTTCATCTGGTTCTTTGTCTCTTCCAGTTCCTTGTTAGGTGAATTTTGTTCTTGGCCGTGATATTTTTTTGCGTGGAGGGCGTGTTTGGAGGATAGGAGGACAGTGATTAGGTGCGGTCTTTGATTTTGACTTAAGGTATTTCGAAACCTGGCGGTACCAATTTTTAGTAATGGAGGTGTGAATGTACAGTAAGTTGAAGAATTTGAATTTTTTGTAGTTTTATTAGTTTTGTAGAACATTGTGTGAAATGTGACGTGGAGAAGAATTGAATAACTACTTGTTTTCTGTTACCCATTCAGTATAAGAAATATTTCTGTATCAAAAAAAAGAAAATAGTATTCAACAAACTTCCAATTCTATATATACCAAAACCAGATATTATAACTGTCATAGGACAAATTCAGAGGCGTATCTAGGGTGGGCCAAGTGGGGCAAGTGCCCTAGGCGCCAATGCTAGGGGGCGCAAAAAAAAAACGAAAGAAATAGTGTTCCTTGAATAAATTTATTTGGATGGTTAATATTAGTAGTTTACGTTTGTTATTCGTGTGCTTCGCATGCCTCTTTAGAGAACTTGCTGCACTTTAAAATAGTTTCCTACGATACAAAATTACCATTACCATATTGTCCTAAAATTAAGCACGAAAACATCTATTATCTTCATATATAAAGCAGACAGTTTCTATATGTTTGTGTTTGTTTGTCGCCGAAAAACTTTCGAGCGATAAACTCTGGGACCACGAAATGTGCCTCAGCTCATTATGCCTGACTAATCCAGAATAATATTACCATTTTCACAAAAAAAACTAAAAAAAAATTTATTTTTATAAAATCTGAATCTAAATTTCGAGCAAAGCCGAGTAGTAAAGCTAGTGTCATACAAAACACATCTATAATCATACATAAATGTTTAATCTTCCCTCGCATCATAATTTCACGAACAAAGATCGTTGAAATTTTCGAATACAATTGGAAGTCGCCAGAGCGCAATCAGAAAAACTTCACACTCTAAACCGTTTCAGACTACTTGGCCTCGCTAAAGTTCCACCGTTTTCAGCTAATGCGCAGAGTTCGAGCGCGAGCCTGTATCTCTGGGAATTTCTTTCCGCGCAAATAAATCATCGAGGATGTTGGAGCATTCTTCTCCTTCAGCTCCAACCAGCACGAAAGTAACTTCGCCCTGTCGGCCAAGTTCCCCGCTGGATTTCAGAATACTGCATTCGTCTTTACCGCCTCTTTCCATCCACATGTTCAGCCTCTCCGCCGGAAATTAGATTACATTTCTCGTTCCATTAGGCGTCGCTGTAATACAGGAAACATCGGCACGTTTGTATGATAATAACGCCAGCAGGAAACACGCTCTCCCTTGGCGCCGTTGCATTTTTCCTGCTCTGTCCCTTCTCCAGCTACGTTCCAGCGATTCCTCTCTGCCTCTTCATTTTTCCACGGGAAACTCGCCTTCCAGGCAACGAGATCGTTCCAGGAACGCACGCTTCATCCTATGATGAAAGGACTCAAAACAGTTGTTCCAAAGTTTCGATGAATCGCTTGGAGTTAAAGGGATGTCCCATTAATTCGTCGAGTTTTTATCAGTCGTAAGGAAAGTTTGTATGTATTGGGGGAAAAAAATATGTATACAAAAACTTTTCAACTTAAACGATTTATAAAATACACTAACAACTAAAAAATAATTATTTTCTTGTACTACAATTTCGATGGTGTTTTCTCACTTTAAATAAAATCGTGGCGTGGGGTAGTTCATAACAGAATATGACAAGAAAAGAATTGTTTTAGTTTTTAGTGCATTTTGTAAATCGTTTAACTTAAAAAGTTTTTTATATATATATTTTCTTTTTTACTTTCTAGTGTCCTAGTTTTATTTGTGATTATAGGCTGATTTCAAGTCGTTTGGATTTGTAGTTATGGGTTATATATATTGATGACTGGGTAATTTTTTAAACCCCTCGGGGTCTTTTTTTACCCTAGCGTGTTCAGCACGAAATTATACATTTTTTTAATACTTTTTTCTTTCCATTTTGTACCTGTTTTGTTATAAAGAAATGTATTATCATCACACCCACGCACGCCTACAAAGTTTCAAGACAACTGGACTGGTGGAAGTGGGTGAAAATTAAGTTGCCAGATTTGAATCATACATCAAGCATACAGAGGATAGAAGCTAACATAAATCGTTTAATATTACGACAAATTTTGGGGCGAATTTCGAAAGTTCTTTCCATCCAGAGTTGTACAGAATTACAATTGAATTATTCCACGAATTATAATTACAAAATAATTCAATTATGCGATTGAATTACAATTGCAAAGTACAATGCAATTGAATTAGAATTGCGAATTAAGGGGTAACCAAATTGAGAGGTAATAAGAAGTGAGAAACATAATAGACACGAAAGATAAATCTAATCATTTATCTCACTTCTTCAGAGTTCTGAGCTGTAATTTAATTACAGTGTAATTCAATTACACGCATGATTTCAGTAATTAGGAATTGAAGTAATAGAAAAGTTTGAATTATGTAATTCAATTACGAACGTAATTTAATTACAGTTTAATTGAATTAGCACAACTGTGTGTCCATCTTAGCTTCACCAGAACATCATTGGCGTTGCCCCACGAAATAATAGTTCCCCAAGTCTCGACGGAGAAAATAATAAAAGAATCTAGAGCACTCGTGTTCTCGATTTTCCAAACCTTCTCGCTACATTTCAACGATACAACGAAACTAACGATCTTTCCCGGACACAATAGCAGATAAAAGTCGATAAATAACCAAAGGATACTTAAAACAGACACCGTACACTTTTCAATTAGCCTGCAACAGACTTTCGCAAGGAGACATCATCGTCCAGTGTTGTCCATCGTCTTCAGGGCGTGCACCAAGTCTTTACAAAGTTCGCAAGGCTTTTCTGGTGGAATCAGTCGAGGCCAGAACGTTTACAATTCACTGTAAATAGGGTGGCTCTTTATTAAGAACTCGAACTCAAGAGAGCAGGTAGCGACAGGAGCAGCGAACGCCGAACTGAATCGACGCTGGTCGCGCGATTTTCGTTCTCCCACGCGCTAAGTACACGGGCCGCCGTACAATAGCATTAAAACATACAAAAGCGGAAACTTCTGAACGGAACCTCGCGAGGCAGCTTTCTATTTAACTTCGCCCCGCGCCGTTGCGACAGAATTGAAAAAGTTGCCTAATGGACGCGGCGCGGTCGGCCCAGCGATTCATTAAACTATAATTATAAACCAGTCGCGTAAAACGCGACGCTGAAATCGCCCGGGCGAATGAACGAGGATCAAAGGAGCGAGCCTCGTGGGACGCGGTCGCTTGCATTTCGCGCAATTTACGATTAGACCGAGCCCGAAATTACCCGGTTCTGCGATTGAAAGCGTCGCGACGTTCCCGTGTTATTGGGATCCTGAAAATCGCGCCAGGAATGAAACGATCGCAGAAAGCTCTCGGGAAGGATACTACTTGCGGACGAATTCAAACGATAATTTATCATTTCCATGGACTGCCCGGGGCTTCGGAGTGTAAGTCGTGTAGTTCGGGAAGAGTGTCGCGACGTTTCGCCAGCATTGCAGCTGGAACTGATCTATAGGATGTCTGGAGATTTCTGCTGAAGCTGCAATGCTGAAGAAACGTCGGAATGATCTTGCAGAAAGGCGGGGGTTAATAAATTACCTGAATAGAATGCTTCGTTTCGTTGGTGTTAATGCGTCCGAGTTTGTGGTCGTTTAAATCGATCAAGTTCGCATAGAAGGATTAGAATTTTTTTTTTAATGAGTTATTTTAAGTCGCATCAATCTCTGAGTTGGGTTATTAGCGACACAGATCGTAGAACCGATATTCACAACTCTTTAAGAAGATTGGTATTTTGAAGGAATCTCAGCAGCTGTTTCATCTTCTTGTGGGCGGTAAGATTTTTCTGTAAGCAGGTGTCAAGCTCGCAGTTTTTCCTTTCAGTTGAGAATTGGCGACAGGGGAGTATAAGGTGATCGATGGTTAATTTGGTGTTGCATGTATCACAAATTGGGGTGTTTGTTTACTAATTATGCGTGAATGGGATATTTTGGTGTGGCCAATTCTGATACGTGATACTGCTACTTGGTTTGGTCTTGCAAGGTTACGGACAGAGGTGTTTTCAAACAAGTTGTTTTTTAGTACTAGCCTTGGGGGATGTATGTTTGTTTCCATTCCTTGTCCCAGTATTCATTGATTGTCATTTTAGCAGCACTTAGTTTCTGGGCCATAAACTCATGCAGTTTGGTAGGTTCTGCCGAGGAGTTTGCAGCTTCTTCGGCTAATTTGTCCGCCATTTCGTTTCTTTAAATTCCACACTATTGTTACTTTATTCCCTTTTCTTAGCGACGAGGTGTACGTTTCTTGGCGCTTGATAATTAGGTCGTCGTCAGTTGCAGTATTTGTAATTGCCTGGATTGCGCTTAGCGAGTCGCAGAAAATGGCGTACTTTTCATTTTCTCCAGCTGTTGTTATTTCGATTAGAATGTTGATTTTTGATTGGAATTATATAAATTTATATAGTCTCAAACAGTGTATGTAATTTGTCTGTTTTGGGGTATTTGTTGCGCTTTAATTGAGAAATTTGTGTATGTAAATATTGAAGAGTTTAAAATATTCGGAAGCATCGATTTACTTAAAAAGAAATTTCTATTTTGATTTGAGTAGAAAAGTGACATTGCATTTGTTAAAAGGTTCGAGCGATGGGAAGGTACATGATCGTTTAACAATCTTTGAATTATCGCAACGAAATACGAACAAAGACGAATTCTGAATGGGTTAATCCTTCCTCCCTCCCTTTTACTCTGTTTAGAGGTTTATAGTACCTTTTTATCGTTCCCAGACTCCTTTAATAGACCGTCCTACAGGCATCGCTGCGGATTTCGATTTAATTAAAACGCGGACGCTTAAGCCGCGTTCACATCGTGTATATTATTAATCTCCCGAACGAAGTGGGGCAACTCGATGGAAAAGTTTTATCGCCGTAGTCCTTTACCAGTTTCGCAGTCTTGCGCTGATTTATGTCGCGGGGGGTGCAGTCTTGAAGGAAAAATTTATTTCAACGCTAGGCTCCCATTTGTCCGATGTTTATTATAATAATTCTTGTCTCTGCGGAACGTAAGTCTTCTCCACACTTAACGCCGTCGTCGCTAGGGGCTGTAAATCGGTGTCCCTCATTTGTCGCCGGATAATTTCTCAGAGGAAACGTTCATTGCTTAATTTAACAACAGAGGCTCGTAATTTTCGTAGCATGATTAAAAAATCCTGAAATTATTAAAGAATTTCATCTTCCTTCATTTCCAATGTTTCTTCCTCGGTTACACAGATTGCTGTATTCGTACACTTCAATTTTGTTGTTAAATATACGTTCCACGAAATTATATGAAACATTGTACAAGCTGTTCTAATGTAATGTTAGAATATATCATGTTAGGATGTACTAAAATGTTTTGAGTTTAGCAACCCTGTGTAACTTAAAGCATCCCCAAGCTTCTCTATGCAATTCTAAGCAATCTTAAGCAACACGAACTAGGGGAGACCGGGGTAAAGTGAGCCTCGGTGTAAAATTAGCTTTCTTAATTTGTTCTTTAAAAATAGAATATATTTACAATTTTTTGTGACGTAATAAATGTATGAAATATAACAATGATAAGTATGCATATTCAGATATCGAAAAATGTAAATTCATTTAAAAATTAAAAAAATAATTTTTGGAGACTTCCGATTGTTTTTTTTTCAATTCAGTTTAAATTATATTATAAATTGTAAGATGGGGTTTATTAACGATAGTCTTTTTAATTGTATAAGTTTACTTAATATAAATTGAATTTTTGCCCAAAAGAAAATAATATTTCATTTAAATGCAACTAAAATAAACTGGTATTATTACGACTTAGAAACTACAACGTCTGCACACGTTCAACGCTCAACGTACTCTCTTCTCTTCTCTTCTCCACTACGACGCGTTCTTCGGCAAGAAGCGTTTACATCGGTCCGCGCAATCAGAAGGCGGCGCGTTATTTGAATACCGCTTACAAAATCTATTTCCACACATTTTTATTGAAAGGGAAAAATTTAATTCTACTTCAAACTTTTTTAGTATGCAACTCCAAGCAATCCTATGCAACTCAAAGCATCCCCAAACTTCTCTATGTAACTCTAAGCAATCCTGTGCAACTCCAAGCAATCCTATGCAGCCCCAAACATTTCCCTGCAACCCGAAGCAATGCTGATCCCCGCAGCACCCTAAGAAACGAAAGAATAATAATAACATCCAACGAAAATTTAAAATTCCCACGGTCCCATTCCACGGTGCTTCCGTTCTATCTTCTCGAAGCCCAGCGGTCTTCATCACAGTCGGACCGCGTCGCGATACAATTGGCTCACGGAGCCAGCGTTAGCGTTTACAGACGAGCGTGTCTGCTTATCGGTCTGATGATTCATTGCGGTTATCTCGGCGTGCAGCAGTTTACACCCCCGGCGATGGAAGGAAAGCTGGGCCACGGGTTCGCGAAGTAGGGCGGAGTAAGGTTGCCAGGGTGTCAGAGTCGGGTTAACCGAATTCAAAATTATTACCGTCCCGCCTTAACTCTTGTGCATCCGCCTCCCCTGCTCCAGGATCCATATAGATCGCCGCGCTAGAACGACAGAGACACGGTGGGCGCTGAACAAAGAGCAGCGCAACGGGGACACCATGAAACTGACAGAGACCTAGCGAGTCAAACAGCTAAATGGAAGCAGCGACGGAGTAAGGGGTACGGGGAGACATATGTGCAAAGTTTATTATGGCCCAGGAGCGTGTTTCGCGGTGCCAATTACAACTGAATGCTTCGCAGAGAGTTGTAAAAGTGGCGCGGGGGGTATGGAACGAAAGATCAGACTCAGGCTCGGTGAAGAAACGTTTTGGAGCGTGCAGATGACGAATGGAGTCAGCGAAGATGTGTGCTTTGGTACCTAACGTGGCTGGTTGCTGACAATTGCTGAAGAATTTTGCGTAGAGATGGAAGATTCTTGCTGATTTATTCATACTTTGGTATCTCACAAGTATTAATGATTTTAATGCTGATTGTATTCTACGAAGCAAACTACTATGGTGCTATTATTCCGTTAGTAACTCAGAAATATTGTCAAG
This sequence comes from Andrena cerasifolii, assembly GCF_050908995.1. Lineage (NCBI taxonomy): Eukaryota > Metazoa > Arthropoda > Insecta > Hymenoptera > Andrenidae > Andrena > Andrena cerasifolii. Next base: position 6,663,394 of record NC_135124.1, on the reverse strand, counting down.
TCTTAATGATTCCTCGGAGAATCCATGCTTGCCCCTATTGTACCTTCCAGTGGTCACTGTTACTGATTTAAGAAGAGCCTATCGGTTATTTGTTCTGAACAAATTCATCCCGAATTGTCACCTAACTCTACTTTACATCTCTTCTCGGCTATTAAGCATGGAAAGGAGCAGGGAGCCGTATTTCTGCATTTCTCGATAATAAAGTCGCGGCGATTCATCGCAACAATGGCCGCGATTTAAACAAAACGTTAAACGGGAATAAAAAGCCAGGGAAAAGGGAGAAGAAAGAAGCGGTAAACCATTTGTGTTCCTTCTGGTCTCTTTTCCCTCCTGGGAAATTCAATAGGAATAATCCTGTAATTGCCTGGTCTGGAGCTGCCTTCGAACCGTGCTCACGGATCGGAATATCGTGTACTGGATTTAAAGTACCGCCGCGGCCCGACGTGCAGGTCCACAGGATATTCCTGGCACTGATTAAACTTGTTCGTTATTGTTGTAACTACCATCGTCTGTGGGCAAACTGGGGGCTGTCGGGACCGGAATCGTCGAATAATTTCTCGAAGCAAAGCGATCGATGACGGAGCATCCTCGACGACCAATGAATACTCGTTAATAACTTTGCTCACTCTACCCGTCCGATTTGACACAGCCACCGTTGAAGACTGCAATGGGAGCAACAAGCAACGCAAGTGAAACGGTCCAGGCGTTTCGGTTATCTACGTCCAGCTAGGATTGCTTTTACATACCTTCGTTCCGTTAGTTTTAAGGAGGAACACCACTGTGACGGCCGGAAAAGTAAACCATTTTTATGAATTTTTTTTTAGGATTAATATACAGTTTTCATAGAAAAATTTTATTACCTACCTTTAGTACGCTGTCTTAAGGGACTATACAAAAAAATAAATAGGAAAACATCCATAAGTTTTAATATATTAATTAATCTTTTAGACACCCCCACGCGAGCTCGTCGAAAGTGTAACTATGGAACAGCAGGTCCGAAATCAAATTTAATTTTTTTTTTATAAACTATATGAGTGTAGTTTCCGTTGTACGTACCGATTTCTTAAACAAATTATTTTTGTAAAAATGCTGCGCTTTACAAGAAAAGTTTGAAAAATCCTCGAATAAGATGGGCAGTTTTTCGAGCGTATTTCAAAACATTTGTTTTCAATCAAAGAATCCGTACGTACAACGGAAACTACACTCATATAGTTTATAACAAAAAAATGAAATTTGATTTCGGACCTGCTGTTCCATAGTTATACCTTCGACCAGCTCGCGTGTGGGGGTCTAGAAGATTAATTAATATGTTAAAACTTATGGATGTTTTTCTATTTCTTTTTTTTCTATAGTCTCTTAAGACAGCGCACTAAAGGTAGGTGATAAATTTTTTCTATGAAAACTGTAAATTATACCTGAAAAAAAATTTTAAAAATGGCTTACTTTTCCGGCGGTCGCAGTGGTGTTCCCCCTTAATAAACGAAGCGGGCACGTTAACGTCAGGAATTCTTATTTGTATATGAAAGTTGCACGGAATTGGGCAAATAGGGGAACAAAATTTAAACAAAATTTTGAACACGCGAATATCACGTTCCGGGGGATTGAGATTAAAATTGGGAGAGCGCGCTTTGGGAATTTTTTTCACTGAAAACCATCCAAGTAGATCGAGAATTGAACAAGTGTAGTTGATATTTGGATTGATTGCAATAGAGAAAAGACAGAGTTTCTTGGGTTTAGAGAATTTTTAGTTTGTACAAGATTAATTATGCGATGGAGTTGTAACGAAGTCACGAATTTTATTGTAAACGATGACCTGTTCGTTTTAAAAACCCGATTCCTACACTTGTAGAGTGGAGGTAGCAAAGGGGCTAAATTCTAGATAGCAGTTTCGTAATTATGAAAAGAGAATATTTCATTTAAGTTGTCATTACAAAAGGAACAAAAAAATATAGGCACATTTTTTAATCGCTGGCACTTTGCTCCTTTGTAGGGTTATTTATAATTCCACGTAGTACATAATTAAGGAATATTCCCAACCTACCTAATTTTGGCAATTAGCCCCTCTGGTACCTCACTTTTAGAATTATATTACCAAAGTCTTTGCTAAAAGCAGAAATATATTACGAGCTTTTTTAATCACAGTATTTTCCTCGGATGGCTATAAGCTTTTGCAATTTTTCTGGCAAACACAAGTCGACATGCGTACTAAAAAAATACATTTCCAAATACGTAACATCACGTGACAGTGAGTGAACGAACTTTCCCACTGACCTAATTGCACTTGGTATTCCTACGACCCTAAATCCAAGCGGCATATTATAATTCCTCAGAAATTTCTACTTTAATTACGAAAAACTACCCGCAAGAAATGGCCCCCCTGCGAAGTGCTAGCTGCGGCTCGAAAAAAAAACATTCCTGATCCTTTGCGAGACAAGTTTTAATGCCGCCTGGAACGATAAAAGTTGACGCCATATTTTAGCCGCCGCTGCTAACGACTTGGAGTTGCACGTTTCCCGTTGTTAATCAACGCTGTTTGCCGCATTGCTTCTGCGTATTTCAAGCTGCAATCTTCCCCTAGCAGTCTGCTCCCGATATTATAAACAAGAGATCTTGTTCGCAGCGTGCGAAACGGTATTGTTATCACGGCCCCGAGATCACCATGGTATACTAGCGATGAAATGCTGCGTCGGCCACAATGAGCCGGGATAATTACGATGGAAATTAATGTTACGCCCCGAAACACCGTCGACCCGCTTGTAATCTCCGTGTCAGAAAAATTGTTGCACGCCCGGCGCAATAATATATGAGGTGTCTGCGGGAGGAATGAAGATGGATCTGTGATTTCGTCCGAAGCCGCGCCCATTAATTTTCCTCCTTGCCACGGCTCTTGCGGATACCTCCTACCAACCGGCAATTTCACCTCGGTATCGCGGGCAAAGGGAAACGATAGGCGCCCCGAAGGGGTTGTTGAATTTTCTTCGCGTAGAATTAAGTGTACAAAGTGTCACTTCGGTGGACAGGTGACAGAGATTGGGAAACGGGATTTGGGTGGTCCATCTGCTGGATGAAAGGGTCACGATCTTTAAGTTTGATTTCGGGGTGACGGGGGTTCGGTGTATCAGATGGGATAACAATGCTGCTGATATTTCAATGATAAAGAAGTAATTGCAGATTGGAGATTGTAATTTGGTGCGCTCGAAATGTAGATATTTAGTAATTAGCGGAATCCTTCGTTAATTCGTTGCTGCCAGTTTTTTTTTTATTACAATTAATTACAGCTTTTCGGAGGTATGAAATAATTTCGTATTGCTGGTGGTATTGTGATTTTGCGGGTAAGTAAAAGTGAGATTACAAGTTTGAAAGGAATGAACGAGGAGGATTAGTAATGCGGGTATTTTTTGTAATAGGTGTACCGGCGGATAATGTATTATTAACGTAGCAATTAATTAAATCTTTCAGCGGTGATATTTTAATAATTTGAAAAGCAGTTAGGGTAAATAAATTAGACTGTTTCTAGATCTCTACGACACACGTGGGGTTTTCTAACTTTACTTAAAGGCCCATTCTACTTTGCCGGTCGAAGAAAAGCCTATTTTCATGATTTTTTTTTTTTAGGAACTATTGTACGAATTTTAATGTTTCTTTTCTGTTATGTATTTAGTATTCCTTACTGTATAGAATTGTATTTTTCATATTTTTAAAATAGAATTACAAATGTGTGGATTTAAGTCGCAATATTTGTGCCTCCAGTGAGAACACTCTGAAAATCCTCCTTGGCGTCAAAGTGGTTCTAAAATGATAAAAACAGAATGATTGTGGCCTATAGGGGTGTACGCATAAAGTGGACTAGAATTATTGATTTATCAACAGTGGTTAAAAAATAGTGGCCTTGTAAAGAGAAAAAGTTCTGAATTTCCTGCCTATTTTTCAATGTTTTTGGTGGGTGGAACAAAAACAATTTCTGATACCTGGATGATTTTAGTCCACTTTATGCGTACACCACTATAAGACATAGTCACTCTATTTTCATCATTTTAGGACCATTTTAATGCCGTGAAGGACTTCCGCAGAGGGCCTGTGCTCTCACTGAGCTACAAACATTGCGATTTAAATCCACATATTTGTAATTATATTTTGGAAACATAAAAAATATGATTCTATACAGCAAGGAATAATAAACATTTAACAAAAAAAAACACATTAAAATCCGTACATTAGTTCTTGAAAAAAAATCACGAAAATAGGCCTCTTTTTCGACCGACACAGTAGAATGGACCCTTAAAAGGTAAAAAACTTTTTGCTGGACTTCAAAGCTTTTCAATCTAGGTATCTTGAAAAATGAAAAAATGCTAGGTACGACGTTTTAACTACGTAGGGCAATAAAGTCATATATAATCTGTTATAGCTTAATTACTGTTATAACACCTGCGCCAATTAATTGACTAAGCATCGCGCTACACCCGGATAATTAACAAATCGCTTATTGAATCGACGGATTATTCTTCATTAAGCTATGTCAATTTAAGCTCATTATTTCTGTCTCATTTATAAATAACACAGCCACGCATGAATCTCTTGTAGCAATTTAAATTCCTGGATTATATTAAATCGCACTGACGTTGTGTCATCGACGGTGCATCGATGCATACGCTTAATTGACATGCAAATTAATGCCAGATCCGTGCCAATGTACATTGTGTACTTTCCTCGAGGCACGAGCGATGTAATTTCGATTAACTTGTGCTATGATTACAGTTGCCATTTATTATTTATGCGCTGCGATTATCATGCATGGATTACTCGCTCGCGTTTAAAGCTGCGGCCATCATTGACACGCTTACCACCTCGAACTGCGATTCGTCGAGGGCCTGCTTCAGCCAATCAAAATTACATACCTGCCTAATCTACTTACCCGTCTGTTCTATACAAGATCTTGCTGACTTTCGAGAAATCAGGGAAGGGAAGGTTACGATTAAACTAAAATAGGAGTTCGCGTTATACTTCAATTTCTGTGAGGATCTTTTGTGAATTCTATAGGCAAAGTGTTAACAATATTACTGAAGAGAGAATGTACTTTGAATCGCGGAAGGGGGTGGTTTGGCGTACCTAACTAGGGCGGGAATTATAAAATAATACATAAAAACTCAAGAACTCAAGAAATCTATGGCTATGACTCGTCGAATCATTTAGTTATGTATTTTGGGGCCCCAGATATACTCACTCTGGTTGTTCTTGCCTGCCGTTGGGTGTTTACTTCAGTCACTCTCCAACCAACTTGTACGTTCGCACGTTTAGCACGAGTAAAATTTATAAAAGCAGACGTAGTTTTCTTCCTGATTTAATTCGTTCCTTGATAATGGTCGCAATACTGACCGAAACATTGGAAATTTAATCTTAAAATTTGCACAGTAGCTCTTATTAAATCTCTTAAAAATAGACCGCACCTTTTGCGCCGATAACATTTACTTTTAAGTTTTATAAATATACTCACTACACCAACTTCAAGACAACATAGGTAACTCCAGACAGGAGGTACATATCTTCTGAAAAATTCAAGTGACAGCTGTCAAAACTCGCTCTATAATCTCCTCACATTTTCTACACTATATCTATGCTTCCAGAGCCTTTGAATTCTCTCCAAAACTTTTCGAAAATCAGATCCTCTCAGAATGATTGTGAAGAGATTGCCTACGTAAATTTTGAAGTCCAAATCACACTCCCTTTAGCAATCACTACTCCACTAACCAATGGCTACTTCCAACCGAAATGAATATCACAGAAATTAGAAAATATAAATGTAAAACGCCTGGGTACGGAATATTCTTCGACAAGAGGCGCAGGTTAATGAGCTGTTTGTTAAGTCCAGAAAAGGTGCATTAACATTCAACAAAGGTAGCTACGATGGACAGGGAAGTTCGCTCGGCATGGCCGTGTTTCTCTTAGGAGGTTCGCAGAAAACTTTCCCGCAAGTTTTCTCGAGCTTCCTAAGCGCCAGCAATACGGGCTCCCGTAACAATGCTGATGTCATAACCGAAACTTTCTGCCCACCATGATGGACGGAGAACTCCTTAAAGTTGATGCTTACGATCCCGCAGATGTTTTAAAGACAGCCTCGTCGCGACACCGACGTCGTAGAAGTGTTAAGTGGAATTAGGAAACCTTGGCGAGGCTTTACGGCTACTTTTATGGGGAAATCGCCATTCCGCGGTATCATCTTCGAGCACTTCTCCGTATCCAGTACCTCGTTCATCGAGGTTACTCTCTTTCGTAATGACAGTTGAGGAGAGGACGAATTAGATGAAGCTGCATCGATCCGAGACGCGTTTCTCCAGTGGCCGAGTTTCGACTACGAATTAGGTTCGACGCTTCGTTTGCTTTCGTTTATGCTCTTCGTTGCTGAGATATTCAAGTGGAATTCAAGTATATCTTTGTCATCTTTAGCAACTTCGAGTAAATTAGAAAACACTGTTTATGACATTATAGCTTTGACTTAACCCTTCGATGACACTCTGGGTGTGAGCCACACATAAGCTGATTTCGACGCTCTGTACCTTCTATATGCAAAATAAATAGTTTCTTCCAAAGCTGGCGGATAAACTATTTTTTCTCTCAAAGTATTATATCCCAACAACAACTCTGTAGATTTTTAGCTTCTAATATTGAGATTTGTAAAAGTTACAATTTTTTAAAGATTTTCTTCGTTTTTTTCGACATGTGGTAATCTAGATTTTTTTTTACAAAAACTGTGATAATTTTTCAATAAAAAAAACTATTGGAATACATTCTAGAGACCTTGAAGTTGATCCATGATTTTTTCCATAATAATTGGATTTATTAGATGAAAATGGCAGTCGTTCGAAAATTTTTCTGGGTGTGAGCCATCTAGGTATGTCAAAATTGATCGAAAAAGGAGGTGCGTCAATGAATCTAATTGCAAAGTATATTTTTTCACACAACAAGTAGTTATTGAGTTGATAAGTTTTTATTCCTATTTTTGGCAAACAAGTATTCTATGATATAATTATTAATATTAAATAAAAATAGAAATATTAATATTAATATTAATATTAGTAGTATTCTATTTCTATTCTTATTTATTTCAATCGAACCTCTCATTTTTTATCGGGTTGACATGAAACATGCACCAAACGATGTAGAATTTTTTTACAAACATATATTACACGTCATAACTTAAAAACTGTCAAAAATAGAGCTGCATCCTTCTTGCTGCAAGGTCCTCAATTGTGTGTTGAAAGATGGAACAAGGGTGTTTGATATTTTTGGTTGAAATTATTGCAATGAAATAATTATTACATTGCTGTAGTTTCATGGAAATGATTTTCTATTGCAATTTTTGGACACCTCATTATGTCAGGGAAGTTCTTTAATACGTTCATATCGATATCTTTTGCACAATTTTAATCAGAAATATATTGTTAATAGGAAAATGGATAAAGGAGGCCTCAGGATCAGTATTCGACTTATTAGCAGCTGAGCATGTCGTTAATACTGCTCTCAATCGAATATTTCCTAAAACTTTGTGTAAAATACAGTTTTTGTGTAAATACTGCTTTCAAGTCAAAGGCTGCATATTTTTAAACATATTCTTTAAAATGCAGAATTCTAAACTACATTGCAATCTAGATAGATACGTACATCTTTGTCACGAAAGATGTAGAACTACTTCAAAAAACTGCTCCCTGTAGAAGCTAAGAATATCATTATCATTGCATGCAAAAGAGCTTATTCGTTTCCTGCAGAATGAATAAGCTTTTGTGTAATTTTCTTGAATGAATTTTTCCGCTAATGTAATGTGTTAATGCACGCCCGGAAATGAGAGTTTTTCGTAATACCAAAATTTATTTCATGAGAAAGGTGAAACGCAAACACGGGGGCAGAAAAGAGGCTTGTCGGAATTAATGTCAGTATTACAGTTACATACTTTTCTCTCCCATTTCAATTAGCAGTAGATGGTGATGATTTTTAATGTCTGAGAAAAAATGGGGATGTAAATTCTACTCGATGCTAAGAACGATAAATACGACGACAGATTTAACATTAGTCCGCTGCGGAGTGTTAAATAGCGCCCAGGAAGTAGTAATCTTTTAATAAACTCGAAAAGTAATCTTTTAAGCAGTTTGAGGCAGTTTTAATTCAGGTCGAATCCTACAGGTCCACGGTTTATTACGAGGCTTACTTTATCCCTTAAACATCGTTTACTGTAAAATAATATTAAGATCGATAACCTGTCTACGCCGACGCTGTGATGCGATATTCCCTTCAGACGTGAAATTAAATACTCGAGGAAGTTGGTGAGTACAAAATGAATGATCGACTATGATGCAGGTCAATTGTCTCCTCATAAATGAATTTTTATTAGCGAAGTGTTAGTATAATCCCGAGAATCATTTGCTGCGTTCAGTTTGAAAAATAGGGGAGTTGATATTTTTTGCAAAGTGTTATTTTCATTGTGCTGCATACGCAATTCTCGAAATTTTGTACTTGCAACTAATTGTAGAACGAAGTGAGCAAGTGGAATGTATTACATACGAGTGCAAGGAGTTAACAAACAGATGCTTCTTCTTTTTCAATGCAGATTTTTGTTGGATGAATTGAATCTTGAGCTAATTTGTATCCTTGCAGCGAGAGTTTTAGCATTTTTAAGAAAATTTATCAATTCAGAAAGATCTTGTTATTTATATTAACAAAGATGTTATTACAAACTCGGGAAAGAAACTGAAGATACCTACATGGAAATCGAATATCCCAGGACCATTATTTTCGAAATCAATTTTACGGCGTTACTGTAATATAAATGTAAAAAGTATGCACGGAACCTTTTCTTTAAGGGGTTAGACCACCTTGGCTAGATGAAGAAATATCTCATCTTTGGGAATTTTTTTCTAAGTGACAAAAACTCTTTTATCGATAAAAATGTTTCAGTGAAGATAGAGGCATCTTTGAATAGTATATACAATTTTTTTTTTCAAATATCCAAAACATTCCGAAAACTTTAATTGCGTTTTAATTGCACCATCTTTATGACGAGTTACCTCTTAAATGAGCAGAAATTGGGACATTCACCTTACTTGCAAAAAAGTTTAAGTATCACAAACATCTTCATTCACGAGATGAAAAATTCCAGAAATGAAAACTTGAAGATTATCACGATAAACGTGTACATACAACGTAGACCATCTTGCACGCCAAACTACCTGTTCCTTCTCATACATATTTGCCCGTACAATCTTATCCATTTCCTATCAATATCAAAAAGCTGCTCCGCAGACATCCTGGCCCCGGCGTTCCACTTTCCGTCCAGAGGACTCCCAAAACCAGCGACGTATCAATCTCCCATTCACTCCGAATTCAATAAACAAACGCTTCACCAGACTACCCCGCTCCTATAGATCAGGCGTCCCCACCCTTGTCCAATTAAATTTTAATTACACTCTCCGACGAAAGAACTGTATCAATAAGATCGCGCAGAGGTCCCCCGTCGTTCGCTGTCCCAGTTACAGCCCTCTCCCCCGCCCCAAGTAATTACCACCGCGAAACTTGACAGAATTGGCCACTTTAGCCGTTAGACGACTGCCGATCGAAGGGTGGATGAAAAGTCGTTCAGAAGGTCCTGCGGACCAAGAACTGTTCGAAGTTTTCAGCTAGGGGTGGGGAGGCTTTCCTCGCGCGGAGTGCCCTCGCCCTGTTTGAAAGTCGTCAACGTTTAAAACCAGAACACTCCGGCGTTGCCTATCCTTCCTTGACCAACGTTCAATCGGCATTTTCTCCTTTTACAGTCGCACCTACGTTCGACGATCCCCAACCCCTTCATCCTGTGACATGGCGAAAGGAACTCTTTCTCGTGTCTTTCTTGCTCCTGTCATCCCCCGATTCGTTGTATCACCCCTCGCTTTCTCTCTCTCTCTCTCTTTTGCTCGATTTCTCCTGCACAACGCCCCCTCTTCCTCCCTCGGTCGAATTACGCGCGAGGGGATGCTAGTCCAAGCACCCTGGCCCGTGTATAGCAGGCTGTAAATAATAAAAAATGAACCACTTCCGAAAATGAGTCGTGCGCAACCCCAGCCGGTGGCCCTTTGTCGCACGACACTTGTCTCCTCGTTTGAATCCTTTGCCATTATGCGCCTCCCCGTTCCCGCTACTTTTTTTTTCTGCAACCCTTTTTTTCTTTGTTTTCCATCTCTTTCGCCGGTTTTTTTTTTCGCGCACCGAGTATCGCTGCTTCGGGGTTTTCGATCCGATTCTGCGCTCGTCTCTGGCGCGTGACACGGCGCAACGTTTTTCAGGCTGGACCAGCTGGGATTTTTTACTGACGCATATGCGGCGCTCGATTGGAGGGTTGTGCGGGGTAAGCATTGAAATATAGTTCTCTTGGGCGAGGATGAAGTTAGAAATTATGGAGGATATTTATATTAAATGTTTTGATATAAAGTTTGCAAGCGATTTGTGGGAATATTAAAGAAATTCAGTTTTCAGGCAGATGTAATAAGTGAATCGAATGTCGAGGGCGATAGAGATACATGCTGTGCATCTGAGGTAATCTTTCTTCTGCATTGGAGTCTCGTTTAATAGTAGAATTACAGTTTCAGAATGGTTAAGAATTTTTTAAATAGGTTGCTCGGACTATACAGTCCTGTGAATGAGGCGTCCTCTGATTACTTCGCATACTTTTATATTGTGAAAAGTACTTGACATTTCTTCCGCGTCGTCCCTTTCCAATTCTTTCTTCATTTATCTCAGAAAATAAGGGTATACAGGGGTCGTGTTTCTACGTTTGTTAAGAGTTTTTTGCGGCCAGCGTTTCAACATGGAATAAATGTCAAGGGATGATTTATGTTGAAGAGAAACGAGTTTCCATACCTCCATTCACAATGTTCTAAATTATTTTCCCCCTCTGTATCGATAAACTTACTTTGCGTTCTAAGTTATACAAATGCATTTTAAATTACGTGTCCTGGAGGGAAGAGAAACGGAACCACGGGGGACGCAGCACTTTCGAAAATGAGTTGCGCTCATTCTTTGTTAGCCATTACTTCGACGTTTGTCTCTTGGATGTAGTCCTTCGGTATCTGTGGCCTTTGGCGACTTTGTCTTTAAGGGGGGTTTGCGCCTTGTTGGGCCGAAAATTCTTTGTGAATTTTTTCTACAAAAACGGTTCGACAAATTAATTTGAGATTTGACAGACTGTTCTATTGTATCTTGAACTATTGTTCTGAATTTTTGTGTGACAGTGAAAAAAAAACATGGCAGATACAAAAAGAGCGTTGAAAAATAATCGGGTGGTCCTCGCGTTGACGAAAAGTACTGTAAGGTTTATTCGAAACACAAAAGAGAAATAAGATTCTTAATCTATATGAATGTGGCTATCGGTGGTAGCAGATTTATTGCCGTATCTGTTACCGTTCCTTTTTTATTTAAAGAAGTTTTCCAGATTTTGCGGCAAAACCTGTTTCAGACTGAAATTAGGACGCTTCGCCTTCTTCAAAAGGCTGCCATTTTAACATTTTTTTATATTCATTAATAAATCTACTACCATCGATAGCCACATTCATATGGATTAAGAATCTCTTTTCTTTTTTGTATTTCGGATAAACCTTACAGTAATTTTCGTCAACGCCAGGACCACCTGATTATTTTTCAACGCTCTTTTTGTACCTGCCACGTTTTTTTTTCATAGTCACACAAAAATTCAGAACAATAGTCCAAGATACAATAAAACAGCCTGCCGAACCTGAAATTAATTTGTCGAATCGTTTTTGTAGAAAAAATTCACAAAGAATTACCTATTTTCGGCCCAGCAAGGCGCAACCCCCCTTAATGGTACAATATATATTCAATTACTTTAGAAACTTAATTAGGAAATTATTTTCCCCATTCCTTGTATCTTTCCTAAGCTATCAATATCTCGACGCGTTTCACGGTTACCTAATTGCTAATTATAAGTTTTAGATTCTGAAGCATGCTCTCGGTAGAAATTTTTGTAAATACACTATAACTGCTTTAAACGCGAAAAGAAGACACATTATTCCCCTCAAATATGATACAAACCCATCCATGCAGTAACAAGTAAACAACAACAAATACTGCTTTTCTTACCAGCCACTGAGTATTTTCATTCCATAATTTCCCAATCCCTTCAGTCTTTTCTCACAGTAGAGTAAACGTCAACAAACAGCGAATCTCATTCCTATTATTCCATACCTAGAAGGGGAAACGTATATAGAGGCAATAAAAGCGCCCTTTCACGTTCCATTTTCTTTGAATCTCTCCTCTGCTTACACGTATTAACTTCGACCGTTTATTTTCCACATTACAATGCTTCTCCAATTTCCTTCGCGTTCAGCAATCCCTTTCTCCCACTGTGTCTTTTCAATGGAACCATTTCGATGTGCACGTCAGAAGTTTCGAAGAACATCCCCCTGCGTGCAGCCCCGACATCCCCCGGCGAGGGGGGAGCGGTTCCCGAGGCGAGGGATACGGCCCTGAACGACATTTCACGAGTCACAGGGAAACGGGAATAATAAAAAATGAACCACTTCCGAAAATGAGTCGCGCGCGTCTGCAGTCGACGAGTTGCTTTGCGGCGCGATACTTGTTTCGTCGTTTGAATCCTCGAGCCACGTCCCTACGCTCTCCTCCACTTTCCTTTTGCCTCTCGCCACGGAAACCCCGACGAATGGCAAACGAAATTCGGCGATGCCTTCCTTCTGTTCTCTGCGAGCGCATCGATACGCGCCGAAGTCGCTTTTCACCGTTTCTTGTAAGAGAGAACGCGTTGCAGTTAAAATGTGGGCTAAGCTTGGGGCGATTCTGTTAGAAATATTAATTAATAAGAAAGTGATACGATGCAATGAAAAGAATTCTCAGCATAACTTGATCTGCGTAAGTAACGAAACGGATTAGAATACGGATGGTGTTGAAACGCTTTTATTTATTAAAAAATGAAGGTGAACTTCAATTTGGACCACAGAATTTTATTTACTGCAATATGTATAACAGGGATTATGAAGATGAATTTAAATACCAAAAGTAACACTTTTATTCGCATGTAGTATATGCAAATACTCCGAAAATAAGGAGTTCTAGGCTCTTTCAGTGAACAAAACAGGGAAACGAATTAGGAGATTGTCTGTGGCTTATTTAAGGCCACCTTGTAGGCCCGAAAATCATATGTAAGTTACAGAATTTTTTTTGGGTGAAATTAGAAAATAAATGAAACAATTTTTTAAGGGCTTTATTCTACCTAGCTTATGGTAATATAAAAAATTGTATTGGCATTTACTATAGAAATACATTGAGATTAGTCAAAATATTGATCTTTGTGAAAATGGTGGACATTTGAAGGGAATATCAGTTTTCGCCGAAAAATTTGTCTAAAACTTTAAGTCTAAATTGTGTCTAAAATTGACTGCAGTAAAAAAAGTCTTTACTGAATCGTAAACTCAGTATGTACTTCTGCAGACAATCTATTATAGTAGGTACTATTAAAATTTCAAGTGAGTCGAGTAAAAACTGTTCAAGTTATGCTGCTAGCCAATTTGACAGAAAATGATTCCGAGGAGCTTCGCGGAGCAACACATTACTCGGCAATTTTTTAATATTTCTGTACAATATTTATACAATATATTCATTGAAACATGCCCTAAGCATAAGAAGCATAGAAATAATTTTGAACCTCATAGTATCGTAAAAAAAATTCCTCTAATTTTGTGCTGTTTTGAGCGTCTCGGGGTGGCGTAATCCCTTAAAATAAACCAAGGCTAATTGTAAGAGCATTCTTAGAGACTACTGCACACGGAGCTTGTCTTTAGAGCGTACCACTTAAAATTCTCTTCCCTCCGCGGACCTTAAGCCACCTAAAAATGTACGGCTGAACCTTGCACTGACGTATTTACACTAGCCAGTATTTATTCCATTTAATTTCGCGCGGCAAGAAAACTCGAGATGGAAACGGTATCGGATATAGCGAGAGAAACGAAGGCTTCAGCAGAATTTAAGAGAGTGCTGCTAAGAAACGGCGGCAGCTAAGCTAGAAAAACGGATGTTTCAGGTGGAAACGTATAAAGGCGATGCTCATGGAGCAAAGCACGAGCAATCTGTTCGGCGGGCTTAAGCCGCTTGTGTCTATTTGCCCGACGACGGGATTCGTTTGCGAAGAAGTCTTACAATTTCGTTTCGAGTGCTGAACTATCAACTTGTTTGAGCGAAACGATTTGACTCAAGGGTGGCAGGGCTGTCCACGCGTCGCACCCCCAGAAGCGTCCCTGACAGCGTGTAATCGATGACTACAGCAATTGAATCAAATGCTAACTAACGCAAGCCAAACCGATGGGCACTTGCTTCCTCTCTTTGTGCGAAAGACAGTAGAATTTGTCGTTCACTCACCAAAGGGCTAAATTGAGGTTTTTCATGAAGTATACAGAAAATTTCTTTATGGAAAAGTTGATGCGAAGGAGTTGAATTTTATTGGCAGTGTTGATGATTGCAGATTATAACTTTGGTATTTTTAGATTTCGAATGAAACTGACAATTGAGGCATTTGATGGAAAAGGGGCACATAGGATTATGTTTATTTTTTTCTTAAATCGTTTAAATCAACTCAGGTATATGTTATATATATATATATATAATATACCAAGGACGTTACTTATTTTGCGTTTAGATTAGCTAGATGCTGTTTTATTAAGTAGCGTGATCGACACGCAGCTGCTGTCGTGCAATATGTACTTTTATTTCATAGAGGATTTTGTGTAAGCGAGGAAATATGGAAAGTGAGGCGAGTATCGAATCCGCAAGGGAAGAAGCTAATTTAGGAAAGATAAAACTGAATTGTAAGACAGCTTGCTGTAAAGAACTAATGCTTACTTAAAACATTACATTTTTTGCCCATTTTTGTGCTTCATTTTGTATTTTTTATTTAAGCAATATATAGCAAAATCTGTAACTAAGTAAGTAAACAAAATTATATTTAAATAATTAAAGAAAGAAGAATTTTTATGAATTTACCACATTTACGAAAAAAGGGCACATAAAACACTTGCTTGAAACTTATAAACTGTTTCAAATCCTGACTTGTGTGTTCAGAACGTTTGGATTTTTCAGAAAAAATTGGATTTAATTGCATTATTTTTTTATTAAATTGTACTATAATGAAAACTTTGAAATCGATTTTCTTGAAATGGTATTTTGGCGCATGTGCCCTTTTTCCATCAAATGCCTCAATTAGATCGAAATGTCACATAATGTTTCACGTGAAAATTATATTGAATTATTTAACTGCTTCTCACTTATCAATCCCAATAATTTCATTTTTAATCTAATGCACTTCCAAAATTAACTGCAGCGGTTAAATAATACTAGCTCATATATTATTAGAACCCACTTGCAGCATTTCATGTTAATTATAATTCCAGCAAAATCTGCCCACAAACCAACCACTAAATAATATAACAAATAGAATAATTTCAAAGCCGAGGTCCCAACCACTCTACCTAATGCACTTGTGAATTTTTTACGTAACGAAAAAAACAAGCAACCGATAAAAGGGTCGTCTCTAACCCGTTACTTTACACGTCCCTTCGGAAGCGCCCCAATATTCATCACGAAGAACGCGTGAACTTGAGCAAACTTCCAGGACAGGGAGCGACGGAGCAACCCTTTCTAAATAGACTATCCCGTAAGGTGGCGGAAATACCGTTGCTCATAAACGACTGCGAGACGCGACTCGACGGGAATAATTATTATCTCGGAAGTATCCGTGGAACGACACCGTATTTCACCAGGGAATACAGTCCATCGGGGAGCCAGTAAAAGGAAGAAGCACGGGTGTATCCACTCGCTTATCATCCCCCTCTTTATTTTTTTTCGTCAACTTCATCGTCCCCGGTAATTCCACTATTTCCTTTCATCCCGCGCACTCGTTCCTTCGCCCCGTACCCCTCGACGAACGAGACACGCGTGTCTGCCCCTCCCTCGACCACTCGTGCCCCTGGGCTTCCTCGAGGTTGGAGTGCTACCGGGTGATTTGTGCCCGTGTAAGGGAGCTGACCGTGGCAGAGGGCGGGTAAAAGTTCGCGATCCCTGTAGACGGGTGCATATTTACTAAGACTCGGCATCCCCGGGGACAAGCAGACACAGATGCACCGTGCAACAGTGGGACCGAGATCCGGTGACACGGGGTGGGTGGTGACGTTGACGCGGGTCTGTGTGCGCGTAAGTCGAATCGACGTGCCGACAGCTCGACGCAACGCAGCTGCTCGCCGCGGTTCGCGTGCACGTCGGTGTGAATGGATAAAGGATATATTTGACGTGAGACGACGCGCCTAAAGCCGAGCTCGTATTTGAAGGTGGATGCAATTTCTCCGCGGGCACGATGATTATTCGGTAATTAAGGTATTAGTTAGTTGAGATGTGCGACGGGGGTGGGATTCCGCGTTGCGTCGCGCGGCTTGTGTCGAAGCGGAGGGAGCGCAATTGGATTGATGCTCGAAACGCTTGCCCGTGTCGAACTGCTGTTATGGTTTCATGCTGCTGGGGAACAGAACTTGTTGGTCACGTTGACGTTTCGTTGGATCGCGGGTTGTGGGTGATGACTTCGTTGCTAGGCGTGACAGCTATGTTTTGCTGTGCGACGCGTGTGACGATTGCATTCCTGGTGAAGAAAATAATGCTGCTTGGGTTGTGGTTCTTTAAGAATGTGGGAATATATCGTTCGATACTATATATCTTGGCAACTTGAACGGGGAACCTGTGAATGTATATTGCGAAGGATAATAATACAAGAGAGCCTCGCGAGTTTAGTTTCGTTAAAAAATAACGTCGAGATACTGCAAACACCCTTATCTGAACGAACTCCACTGTGTGACTTTTCTCTTATTTTCTTATAAAAATATTTTTCGTAGAAATAGATATGTACTTTCTTTGACAACGAGTACCACGTTAACCCAATATGTCAGTAGTCAATATGTTTAAGGGGAGATTGCGCCATGTTGGGCCGAAAAATAGGTAACACTTAGTGAATTCTTTGTACAAAATAGTTCGAAAAATTAATTTGAAGTTTGGCAGGCTGCTTTATTATATCTTGAACTATTCTTCGGAATGTTTGTGTGACAATGAAAACAAAAACATGG
Source organism: Andrena cerasifolii (assembly GCF_050908995.1). Classification (NCBI taxonomy): domain Eukaryota; kingdom Metazoa; phylum Arthropoda; class Insecta; order Hymenoptera; family Andrenidae; genus Andrena; species Andrena cerasifolii. Next base: position 6,646,247 of record NC_135124.1, on the reverse strand, counting down.
CAGATAGAGAGAGAGCGTTGAAAAACAACAATGGGGTGGTCCTAGCGTTGACGGAAAGTACTGTAAGGGTTACCTGAAATACAAAAGCGAAAAGAGATTCTTAATCTATATGTATGTGACTATCTGTATAAAATTATAAAATATTAAAATGGTAACCTTTCGAAGCAGATGAAGCGTCCTGATTTGAGGCTGATAAAGGTTTTTCCTCAAAATCCGGAAAACTTCTTTAAATAAAAAATGAACGGTAACAGCTACGGCAATAAATCTACTACCACCGATAGCCACATTCATATAGATTAAAAATCATATAGAATAAATTACTCACTACTCGACTAAATTACTGGACGTGTATGAACTAGCCTTAAACGCGAGTAGCAAGTAATTTAGTAATTTACCATGTGTGGACACCAAAATTTCGGCGAGTAGTAAAACAATAGCAAATTACAAAATTATTATTCTCCACCACTATGCAATATCATTCATTTACATAAGCTACTAGAAAGGCTGTCAATTCTTTCACGCGAACATTAAACAGAAAGCTCAACACTCCGTTCAAAAATTTTATTTTCCACCCTATCCAAACAGACAGAGCGCGGAATTACGGTGGACGAAGAAACTCCATTGCCCCGCACGGTGAACATTTGCATCGTAAAAAGAGCCGTGGGTCAGCGTACAATTATTCGTCAATCGCGCTTCGAGCGCCGAAAAACCTATACCCACATTCCGCGGCCGTTTCGCCCTTATCGAGTGCAGTAAAGCGCGGCGAGCAAAACAACAGCCCTAATTGAATCGTTATTCAAGGAGGCGGATGCATATTCACGCAGCAGTATCAACACCCTCGCTGGGAGAAAGTTCCATCGAGATGTGGAGTGGAGGAAAAACAGAGAAAGTGAACGCACACAGGTGCACGGATGCGCCCAGCACGCGCACTGAGGAAACCCGCCCGTACAACGTCGAACGTGGGGGGGTGGTGGAGGTGTACGTGTGCAAGCGCGCGAGGGAGAAAGCGCAGTGGCGTAAGATTGGTATAAGCGAAATGGTGGCTGAAGGTACGAGCATTCTTGGCGCGCACGCTATTTCGAAGACAGGTGGAATTTATTCAGCGCTGCCTCGGTACATCTTGCACACGTTCGTGTCACACTCCACGGAAATTAGAATCTCGTGATAACGGCGATGCGTCTTGAAGCGTGGGAAACGAAGTGGGAGGTTTCACGATCGATTCATTACAGTAATCGATAGTTGAAGATTGACTGATTCGTTTGACTGGGCGGAGATCGATTGGTTAGGTTTGATTGATTGAAGATTCATCGATTTGGTTGAATGATTGGGGATGATCAATTGATTAATGGAAAGTGACTGACAGTGGATGTATAAGTGTCCTCATAGTACGAGATATACGAGCTGTTGTTTTGTTTATGTTGTTGTTCAATGGTTTAATTTAACCACTATTAGGGCGGTATTCTCAGTCGCTACTTATTCTTAAGCAAATGCTTAAGCATTCGGCACCCCTTACTAGGTACTAGGTTAGTAGAGGATGCCGCATGCTTAAGCATTTGCTTAAGAATAAGTAGCGACTGAGAATACCGCCCTTAGATGGACTGACTTTTTATTGCACAGTATGGAAGAAGACGCGATAAGTGAGAGACTGATGAAACAAAGCGATGAAATAAATGTTGAATTTTCAATCATGTAAATGTTTAAATATTTTCTTATCTTCGTTATTATTTTCGACGGTGTAACAACGTGTTACGTAAAATTCTGAAAATTTAGTCTGCAGTGGCGTGGCAAGAAATTAATGAAGCCCGCTTATGTGAAATTCATGGGCAGGTAAATGCTTAGGGGGATGCAAAATTCATGCGAATTAAACGCGGTAATATTCTGCATTAGGAATAGATATTATGATAGTAATTGTGCAATGAAAGTAAATGCCGTGCGCTAATTGCAGGCAAAGCTGCCTCGCGTTCTTTAATGCACGTGTGTATTTGTTTTACACCCCTAAATGAGAATTTCTATCCTCGTGAAATAGAAAACACTATGTAAATTGTGTTTGAGAAAAACGTAGATATGAAATTAAATTTAAATGTAGGTAACTTTTAATCGAATCTTTTATAAGAAATACACTACTGTGCGTCACTATTGATACATTTAGTCTCATGCAGAATTTAATATAAATCCTTTTTAAATATAGACTCAACCAATACACCATACATAAGTTTGATTGTATGTGGGAATGCGGTAGTCTGAGAGAGGCGTGTGTGTGTGCGGTAGGCATCGAGAGAGAGAAAAAGGCTCGATGCCTCTGCGGAAAGGATCGCGGTAAGCGGTGAGAGACAGAGAGAAGGGGTGCGTGTTGCGTAGCGGACGAAAAGGAGGAGTCAGTCGTCGTAAAGGCTCCCCCAAACCAACGCGAATTTCGCGGCGCGTAGCGGATCCGTCGCGGATCAGATAACACTGCCCATAAGCCACCACGTATAAAAAACTGCAGCCTCATCTGATCCTTAAGCATGCGTCAGAGGTGCCACTTGATTGTATCATTCTTTATTCTTTTTTCTTATTAAATTATCCAACTCTTTGTACACATCTCGTTGAATTGTTCCTATCCACTCCCACGTGTATTCATCGCACTTGTCTATAAATCTCAACATCCACCAAACTATCAAACCGTTGCTCACTAAAATCCAATACCAAAGGAGCAACCAAACTCGATCACAACTCCATATTCAATTCATTACACGCGATTCCTTAGCTCTGCAGACTACTCATCAATTACCACTTCAACAATCACCACCTCTATCGAACAAGAAAATTAAACGCACAAAAAAAGCACCAAAAATATTTCCCCCCACCTTAACCATAATTTTAACCCTTAACTTCCCCACAACTAGTTCCCCATCGACGCGCCATATCTCTCCTCATCCAACGTCCTTTCTTCCACCGCCATTACCAGCATTATCGCGCAACCTTAACTCGCTCTTAATTCCGAACTTCTCACAGGGGGCGGTCGGCAAGCCGATCCCCCGACGACTTCATTTTCCTAGCCGCCTTTTGTCCAGAAAATTTCTCGATTTCCGCGCCGCTGCTCGGAGTACTCTCGCCCCCGTGTTGGTGGCCGTGGAAAGAACGTGGGTGGCCCGCGCCCACAGCCACCCCCATCCGCGAATCGGTGTAACGCAAGCAGAAGGAAGACGGCGCGGCCGAATCCCAGTTCCGCGTCGTTCTCGTCGTTTTGCCGGGAAGTTTATTAGAAGATGGGTTTTCACCGAGTCGTATCGCTTAGTCTCCGCAATGCAGGGAGAACTTTAACGCGTGGGGCTGTTCGGGAGGGGTTCCTCCGCGAGCTTCCCCCTTTCCCGAGGCCTGCTTTTTCCACGGACACGAGGGCTGCACACCCTGGCGGGTTCGCGCCCGAAACACAGCACCCACGTCTCCGCTAATCCCCCTCGCGATTATTTTTTCGACTTGGTTAACGAGCTCCCATCCGGAAAATCCACTTCCTGCAGCCGTGGCGGACGAGGAGCCTTTTCTTCGCCGGTGGGAAACTTTGCACCGTCGAGACTGGCGTTTTCGTTTGTTAGTCGAGCTTCATTAGCTACCCTTCATTCGGAGTCATCGATTCATTTTTCGTTCTTGTTCGGCAATTTCGGAAAGTGGAGGGGGTGGATGGTTGCCTCGTTTCGAAGGGGTTAGCGAATGGTGGATACGAACGGTGGAATTTTCGATGTTCTCGAGCTTTTAAGGTAGAGAAGGGAGACTTTCAGTCTGTAGTTAATAGCCATTATCAGTAGGCGATGCAATATTTAGCCCTCGACGCTCAATTTACTGGCACGCACGACTGGAATGCAATAAGTCAAAGTTTCACACACCCCCAATGAAATATGTCAAATTACTGGCTGCGAAGTTTCAGGAAGTTCGCGAAACGGGAAGCTGCTTCTGTAACGAGACTCGCACCATCGAAAGGTGGGTTCTGTAAGGACGGAAACCAGGTCGATCTCCCTTTCTGGATAAGGATTTCGGGAGTGTTAATATCGTCACTCGGTTTAACACTCCAAGACACTTTCCAACGAGCGTCCGCCTGGACGTTGGATTTGTGGAGATCCTCCTTTCATTCGAGATCCACAGTATCCGGGATTCCTATTACGACTACTCGATATTCTATTCTGTTCAATTCGGGGGACAATTGTTAGCAATTAATTTCAGCAAATTTACGCTCTCTACAGAATTTATCGCGTAGGTACCAATTCCGGAGATAGTCCAGAATAGATTTCTTGATGTTTGCACGTTTATTGCAAGTACTTTGCGTGCTGAGTTTAGTTTTCCTTCTATGGCCATGCAGAACAACAGAACAATTCCTCAGTAAAGTAATTTTTTAGATATAAAGGGGTAAAGAGTTTACTTATAAAATATTATTGAATAACTATTTTGGATGTGGTTGAGTTATTTGAGGAATTCAAAAGAACCTAAAAGAAGTTGCTCTTCAGAGTTTGATAAGGCGTTTAGCAGAATTGAAAGGATACCTTACCCCACCGAATCATCTGCTTTAAATCGAGCAAGAAATGTCTCTGTTGTCCTGTACAATATAAGAGTGCAAACTGCAGTACAAGGAAATGCAATAAGCGGGCGCAGCAAGCCAGACGGTCTAGAAAAGAAGGAAGAATAATGGAAAGGGGTTCTTGAACATACTGAAAGAATTCAGTGTTCAACTGGCTAGAAAACTTTATGGCTGATTCACGATATGATGGCTATTTAAACCCCTCATTCTCGCGGAAAATCCCGAAGACACTCACGGAACTCATTCTAACGTCGTTGTTCCACCACTGTCGATTTTCCTAAATTATCCTTTCGAAAGTAGGAAAGCTGCTTCTTCGAAATTAAGCGTAGTGTTAAGAAGAGGAGATTTACAATTCTAATTCGTATTCATTACAGTGATTACAATGATTACCATACTCTCTACACATACCTAGAATAATTCTCGTGAACCTTAACTTCACTAAATGAATCGTCGAGAATACCCACGAAGATACTTAAAAAGAACTGCTGCAAGTAAAACTTATGTGACGTTAAGTAGAATTAAAAGTCTACCTGCTAAACTGTATCTCACTGTGTGTACATTCATACTGTAGACAAACTCTGTGCTGTACAAACGTGGAAACAGTCAATTCATAATACACGCAGGCCGAAGTGGAAGAAAATTAACACGAATGTTGCTCGCGACGTTAGAGACCGACGCACAGTGCGTTGATACGTGGATAAAAATTGAAAAATCAAATATTTTGCAGGGTGATATTTATCATCTAATTTAATATTTACATCGAGATGTTCAGGATGTTTATGTAATTTACCATCTTAACCTGGAAACTAATTACTTCAAGCGACACTTGCAATTCAAATGCGGGAGAGTTACTTTCTTCTTTTTATTTAGATTCTAGTATTATGGGCATGTGTGCTTCAAAAATATTGTTCAGGCTTGTGGCCTTACTGATCATTAGAAAACTTCTTAGTCCCGAGAATGAAAATTTTATTTCAACCAACTTATTAAAAAATACGTAACAAAACGTGTGCGTGATTTTTTTATATTTGGTTCGCCTAACTTTATGCTTTATGAAAATAACGTTCTTATCTGCTAATATCTGCGATTATTTGATAAATACATTTTTTTAGAAAGAAGTTTGCAGATCAAGAATTCTAATATCTTTGAAAAGTGGATTTCTTTAGACCAAAGCAAAATAATTGATGGAATTTATACTTTTAAATATAAAAGAGTATCCGGAAATGATTGACAATGATTTGAGGAAAAAGTGCAGCCTTTTTTACTTGACTATTCGTAGGTCCAAAAAAGCTTATTATATATTTAAAATATATTTTAATGAAAAAAATCTAACTTCAAATGCACGTGATAAAAATAATTTGATAAAAAATTGTTTCGCACAAAAATTAGTCAGTATGCAGTTGACAACAAATTGCAAGAGTAAATATCGATAAAAAATACTATTTATTCAATAAAAAATCAAGATCACCTCAATGTTTTTAATGAAACTGTATATTTTATTACATGCCAATCTTTATATTCTCTTTAAAAATGTATTAGACTATTTAGGTGGAAAACTGATTATTTCCGAAGTTATGATTTTTGTCCCGAACGCCCAAATACTTCGACGCACTGTGCTATTTAGGTGGAAAACTGATTATTTCAGAAGTTATGAGTTTTGTCCCGAACGCCCAAATACTTCGACGCACTGTGCGACGTGCCACTAAAGCAGTCCACCTAAGGCGGCCACCGAGGAGTAATAAAATAATCGCAAGAACGGGTTCTGCGTTAAACGCGCCAGAACCAAACAGTTGACGCGCATCGCGCGCTCCGATCGTACGTTCCCTCTGTAATAACCCACATTGTTCCAACCCTTATCACGCGCGGGTGTTACAGAGGGTTGGAGGCAAGGGAGTGACGTACGAGAGCGGGCGAGGGAGGAATCGTGGATTCGAGAGGAAAGAACTGAGGAGAGGAGAGACACTCGAAGCGATGGAAAAGGGTGGGTCACTGGTGCTCAACTAGCCGGAGGGCTAGGTGATCCGAGGTCCCGTAATGGGGGCGCGGAACTGCAAGCTCAGGCTAAGTAAAGCGTCGGGGACGAAGGTCTAGGGCAAGTCGATATATATCCCCCTTCTTCCCGTGCTCGTGCTCAAAGATTCCTGGCTCTTTTACCTCTGAGGTAAGAGCTGCACTCGAGTACGACGCAGCACCGTGGAAGCTGGCAATTCAGAATCGCCACCCCTCTGCGCTCGCTATCTCGCTAGGGTTGGTAAATCGAGGAGCAATAACTGCTTCTTACTCCCTGTTATCCGTTACCGAAAGGTTCAGCCTGCTCCGTCTCTGATGAATTCCTTTTTCTTGATCGGCGGAACAGCGTCGGACAATGTAAGAGGAGCTGATACCGAGAAGAGGGAGCTCGTTCGAGGAACAAGTTAGTTGGAGAATTTATAAATCGAAGAAGTATTATATAATTCTCTGTTCAGGTACCACCAGGTACTTTAGATTGTAAGTGACTAATGAAATGATTATTCATTGGGGTAGGTTTACGTAGAATCTGGATATACAGCTTTCTGTAGACAAACTCAACTTCTCCTGCAGCAATTAACATTAATTCAGTTAATTTTAATTTTCAAACGTTCATACCGCGAAACATAGAACTCGAGGTTCATTGGCATGGGAGCTTGATAGATACCTACCCGTGTGAAACGTTGAGTACTTTCAAGGCCTCCGCTGACCACCTCGGCCAATCTTATCCCCTAAAAATATGTTAGGAACTCGATCATAGCGGGATAATGGGGTTCGTGGAAAGATAAACCAGGCCGTAGAAGATGATGGATCGCGCCCGTAGATGAGCTAACCACGCGAAACTTGGCATGCAGCTCATACGGTGGGAATGAAATCTTTTCCTCGTCGTATCAGCTGCCAAGTAAACGGAAGCTCTCTCTATTTTTTTTTGTTGTTGTTATTGCTACAGAAATATGGATTCAATTCAGTAGCCGTCGGACTGAACATCGACCTGTTCCACTGACACACTCTCAACCGCTCCGCTATTAGCAGGAGAACCTGAAAAGAGCGACTGAATGAATAAACAAAGAGCAAATAAACAAAGAGGAACGCGATACCAGAGCTTGATTCACTCAGCCACGAGTCTGGAGCGGTGCTTTTTTTTTGCTAATTCCTCAATCCACCGATGTTTTCCATTTATTTGGTTCCGCGTCGCGCTCGGTTATTCGTTACCCTTTTCCCTTTGTTCCCGCCGAAATTTTTCGGGTCGATTGGCATATCAGAAGTCTGCTCACTTGCGCATTCGCAAATACTGTACTGGGTTAGGAAATAGATATTTCCAGTACCCACTGTGTCTTAATTGGTCACGCCACTCCGAACGTATCTTCAGAACGGTCCAATGTGATTCTTATTAATATTTCGTTTGTCCCACGTCATTCCCCAGGCATAAGTGCATTCGCAAACCTTTATTGCCTTTAGAAGGGTGTTGTTTGTGTAATCTTCCGACGAATATCTTTTTCAGCTTATAAACTGACGGAATATATTTGCTCAACCATTTATGTAAAAGAGCGATGAAACTGTTTTCCGTCAAAGAAATCGTTACCACGATCTAGGTGGGACGCGTAATGAGTTTTTTATATTTACATGCATTATACAGGAGCTCAACTAGCTCAGCTGTATACTTTATCCTTGTACCCTGTGCAGCGCTTATATGTACGACTACTTGAAATTTTTAATAGAGGATCTACGATCTGACAACATATAAATCAGCAAAGCAGCTTGACTATAAAAGTCATCGTTTTGATATACGTGAAAATATCACGAAAGTGTCTTCCGAGTTGCAGTATATCCAGAAAGATAGCAAGAACTTCTCTTTAATGTATTATCAAATTTTTTGGAATTGGAGAAGTAGGTATCCCTCCGTTAAATCTACTTTGCTCGCAGCTGTACGCAGTTGAGCGCTGCTTTTGTTAGTAAAGATAGTCTATATGTTCCCTACTGGGCTTGTGGGCTGCCCAGCACGCCCTGCGTTAGACACGAGGTCATTCATTGTAACGATGAAGGATCTATACACTAAAATCGATGGCCAGGCGAGAACTAGTGGAGACCAGAAATTGCTAGGAAACCTGCTGGCGAACGTTGATGGTTCGACCGCTAGATGAAGCCAATCAAGGAAAATTGAGAAGAAATTGCGCCCGAAGTGCAGTGTGAATGGAAAATTAGCTACTAATATTCCCATTTAAACGAAGGGTCGATTGCTCTCTAGCCTGGACCTCTGAGGCCTCCTTACTATCAGTTTTCCGACTCCCGGCAACGGAACGATATTAACAAACCGACCAACGAACTCCGCCACCCATTAACATCCACTTAATCGAGCCGAGGCGAACGGAACTAGCAAATTAGGTCATCGCGATGGCCAAGTGGCCATTAAACCTCGGCTCCGTTTGAAATCCCGCGGAAGATGTCGACCTTCTCTCGCGACGGATCGCCTCGGCTTTGTCTCCATTCACAAAGACACACGTAGCCGCGGCAACGCTGTTATCGGAGCACCGTAGAGGGTGGTCTGCTAGTATGGGGGGTTCAGCGTTTTCCCCTAACCTCGAGACGAGCCGCCCGCGCCCCAACTACCCCCAGGTGCCCACATCTCCCACCCAATTGGGGATTCGATCGACGTTGGAACTTCCAACCGTGACCACCCAACCCCGTGGTGGCGCCTGCGTCGAGACGCCCCGTAAACACACCAAGAGAACCTCCAGGGGAGCGAGCAGGACGCCCCGTTCAACCTCCGCGCACCCCCTCCGCTGCCCCGATTCTTGTCAACCGTCACGGAGATTCAGACCTGCGCGAGGAGAACCACTGCTTCGGAATCGTGTGGCACAGGATCTGCTTGTACCCACCAGGGAGTTTCCTCTGTGTTCGTTGGATCCGCGGCGTTGTAGGTGTCCGTGTCCGCGGAGGGGCGTATAGCAAACGCGAGCGCAAGTGTGCGCGTTGACCATGTTTAAACGGTGGGTGATCTTGGCGGAGGCATCGGTGATAACGCGACATCGTGCAAGTGGCGATGCCGTTAGCGTCTGCAGAGTATCTTTGTAACGAATTCAGGATAGCCTCTGTGCAGACTCGATGATAATTAATTAAGGACTACACAACTGGTAGTTCCGTCGTTGGCATCAGCGGTTCCGATTTAAGCGGACACCTCCGCTAGAACAGCTATAGCATCCCCGCTTCCCACGCGACAGAGTTGCCGAGCATAGAAAAGCATTACCCCGGTTATTACTCATGCGACGCGTGAAGGGTAGCACCAACTACCCGGGTAGTGACGAATGCGGTGCACGCGAAATTTAAACAACGTCGTTTACAGCATTGTAACAGCGTTTTGCTACAGGGTACTACAATCCTGTCCTTTAACAAGCCGTGCATGTACCCAACGTTACTGTTAAATATGATTGTTGATTGTCCAACTGGAGGCCAGCCAGTGGCAGTGGTAGTACGGCAGGATTTCCCAACCAGGGGCCGCGGGTATTACTAATATTCGCAACACAGAGGCGATACTGGTGGTGGTATGGCTGGCTGGTGTTGGTGGAGAAAGTAGAGGTGGTTGTGAAAGCGGTGGAGGTGGGTGACGCCGGCGGTGGTGGTGGCAGCGGCAGCGGCGGTAGCGGCGGAAGGTAGTTTCTGGGTGGTGGAGGGCGCGGATCGTCATCCGCAAAGTCGTGCGTTCACCCCGTGCCGCGACGACAACAGGGCGTCGTTCGTTCCGGAGCGAGCGACGCTGCGTCGAGCTCGCTGGGGGTCCCGTCGCGAACTTTTCACTGTCCTCGTCCATTGTGCCCAGATTTTTCGCCAGCGCCCAGTGCTGTACCGTTGAACTGTGCGCGCGGCAAAGGTCGGTGTCTGTCGGCCGCACCAGCACCACGAGCAGTGCTGCACCGCGTCCACTGGCCATCAAAGCGTGACAGGTGCACGCGAGCGGACCACCCCCGCGAAACAGAAGGAGCCGCCAGGAGACGTGTGTCCTTTGGAACACGTGGTCGAGCGCGGCAAGCATCGACGTAACACGAGGCAGCGCTACGTTGCCATCGAAATTCGAGGTTAGGTCCACGCGGGGTTAGATCGACGGCCCTGCGAGACAGTCCTCGCGGGTACGGCGGCCGGTATCGTTGCAGGGGTTGCTACGCGCGCGGATCCACCGAGGGAGGTGTCCGCCAAACGAGAGTCGTGGCCCAAAAGTGAATAAAGTGAATTGCAGCTTGACAGTGAAGAAGCTGGTGTTCCGGGGGTTCTAAATACAGCAGGAGGTCCAGCACCGGGAAGGAAGGGAACACTGTCACGTGGTAACCCTCAGGGGAGGAAGGTTCCTCCGTGCGGATAGTCAGTGATCGTCGAAGGAACCACGGTTCCGCCGAGTTGGTGCGTCGCGAGCAGGGATGAATTCAGAGGAAACGAGTGGCTAGCTCAGACAAATAGAGGAATAATTAAGCAGTAGTGAACCGGTGCGTGTTTAATTGACGAGCTCGCTGAACAGGCTGATCGTGGATTTGGTGAATAGCTGCAGCTCGTCGCGGAAACGAAACCGAGGGTGTCGTCGCGCTGCGTGCGGATGGGATCGTTTGCCAGAGTAAATCTTGTGTTACAGTGGTATAAGCGACAGTTCCAATTTCAGTGAAGTGTGGCGCGATAAAAGCGCAGTGCCAGTGAAACGTTCTGTCAGGTGTAAATCCAACAGGTTCCGTAACCAGCCGGTTCGAGATGCGCCCAAGAAGAGCGCAGCCCCTGTGATTGTTCGCGCCGGGCGTTTTGGATTACACTGTGTCGGCTTTAAACGACGCGGATTCCCGCCCTACGTCGCTAGGGCGAGCACGTGAATCAACCCTCATAACGAAAATCGATCGGCTCGCTAGAGTACGAAACGTGGCCTGGTAAGTTCCCCGAGTGGCTCCTCTAGCATAGCGATATTCCTCGTAATATTCTTGGCGCAGAGTCCCGCGGCCGTTTAACGAACGGCCTAAGAAACAGCCACATAAAGGGAGAGTAATCTTGAGAGAGTTCGATGGTAAAAGCTCGAAGAATAGGCCGGGCCCATCTGAAGGAGGCATGAAAATTTATAGGAGTTCGCTCAAGTTGCACAGCTTCGAATGGAAGCCGGGTATTCGGACTGCGTCGGATGGGGCTAGCTCTCTCAGGCGCCTTGTTCCGTAAAACAAGCGCCCTCGTTTCTGGTGATATGGAGAACGAGAGTTATCCGCCCTTGGATCACGCCCGCTCCCGTTGGTAACGCTTTAAAGTGTCTGAAGTTCGTCGCTAATTAATTGGCTTGCCCTTTGATTTTCCTAAGGTCTCGTCGCTCATTAACTTCGCCAGTGTATCGAGCGCCCAGCATCATCAATTTCTGAAAGATCCTTCACCCTGCGCAACCTTAAAGCACGTTGTGTAACGGTTGAAGCGCGGCGCCGAATTGAAAGACCTTCATTTACAAATTAATCGACCAGGTTAAATGCCCCAGAAGCCAAATGTGCTTTCTCCAGAGTAATTTCTTTGACGCACTAACTGGCGCAAAAACACGACTCATCTTTCTGCGCCGCAGAGTGGCTGAGAATTCCTTTCGAGCTGCGCTTCGTTAGCGAATTCCATACGCAACGGAGAGGATTAAATGTCATTGAGGACATCTGGGCTGCGGTATTAAGCAGAGGGGGTCTTCCCATTTTAATATTTATGAAAGCTGCGTCCCCATCGCTCAAAGGATCGACTGAAAAAAAACGTAAATTGAATTCACTCCGAGGCAACGACAGGGCCGGGAATCTCGCGGCGAGATCGGGGCTCGGCGAGAAACGTAATTGCTGATTTAATATCGGGGCAGGCCGCGAAAGTTCCAGATATTCGTCCTGATAATGATGGAACTTGATAGTGATTTTAGCCCTAACAATGTTTCCGCGACTGCCACTCCAGTCTGGCCTTCGTTGCCGTGCTCGCGTGTGCCCCAGCGAGGGTGAGGAAGCTCTTGTTTACGCGGCCACGAAATCACCCCTTACAAGCATTGACGCGTTCGATTAAACACCCCAAGGTTTAGTAGCACCGACTTACCAAACACTTTTCTCACCTCTGTTTGATTAGTTGCTCCTCCGGTTATAACAATCTCCCGCGCTAATGGGAAACGAAAGGGAGTTGTACCAAGACATATTCAGTTTCCATTAAGTTCAATGAGTTTCGCGAGTGAGATTTTTAACAGCCTTCCAACTCCACAGAAATTAACACTACACTAAAGCCAAATGACACTTAAGGAGCCTTACTCCCCCAGTGGTGCAAGTTCCTGCTGAATTTTAGACAGTTATGCTTTCAGAAACCTCTTCTAAACTCTTCCAACCTAGGTGTATCAAATTTCCATTTACTCAGCTCACCATAGGTACACAATACTTTCTAAACATTGACACGCGTCCTCTCAATAGTCAGCGGATGGACGTTCAATATCAAGTGGAACTCGTATGGTCGCTCACCAACAATCTCATCGCGCGCTCCACGAAGTAGGGGTGAATTGCGTAACTCCACCTCATTGGGATGATAGCAACGAGTGCCAAAATCCTATCAGACCCTCGACGCGTAATACACCAGGTTCATAACAAACTCGTAAAGCCGCGTATCGCGAGATTACGGGATCCGCGGCCACGCCGGAATGGCCTTCGACATGTTAATGCAAAATGGCTGGTTTGCATGGGGGATCTATTCAGCACTTGGAACGATACACGCGTGCTTCCGTTTCGAAGAGCTCGCCTTTCGATGGATAGAAACTTCGCCCGGATTTTCGGTCAGGTGAGGTCACGAGGTCGCCTCCTACCGTCGACGCTGATAATCGTGATCGAAAAGCGACATCCGCGTTTCTAATTAAACCCGTGCACGGTCAAAGATGTCATCGGGGAAACTGGTTACACGTAATTGGACCCCGACGATGCCCCAAGGCACGGGGGCTGTTTTGACAGTCCGTATCGGAAGTCGACATCGGATGATCTGATGCAGCACTATGCACAGGTGGTCGTCGGATTACCGTGTACGGTATGCGAAGCGACGCCTACAAAATTGGAAGATTGAAATTCAACGGGTCGATCCGTCAGATTATACTGGTCAGCGAATTTTAAACCATTTTTCCCCCTTTCTGTTTGCAATGGGCAAGAAGATGAGGTATGAAGATAGCTGATTGCGCAGCGATCTGATGGGAGGCGAAAGATTTCGAATTTTCAGTCGGGAAAAGTGATTCTTGTTTGTTTACATCCGTAGTTTCCCGCGCGACCAATAATAACTGAGACAGAATTATTAAATTGGTGGCCGAAAAACGGCGATTATTTCAGTAACAAATTCGGTTGTGTTTGTGGGTTACTAAAATCCGCGACTTTTTTTTATGAAAGTCTCGAATTTTTACGGACCATATCATAGGTTGCGCGGGAAATGGCACGTTTTATACATCCCGCAATTTTTTCAAATCGATCTGAACCACCGTTCATTCGCAACTAGGGGAAAACGAAGAGGAAAAAAGGTTCGAGAAAAACGCGTTTAAAGTTTCTGGGCAAAGGCGACGCTGTAAATTGTCGCTTGACCTTTTTAGCTGCCAAATCAACAATTTTGCGAATTTTAATGTAAACCCAGCGGCATTTTATTCAGAAAAGATAGCACTTTCGGAAAATGCAATACAGAAAGTGATTTTTCAACTGCCTAGTCCCCTTAACGCCAGTGACAGGTTTGTAAAATTTTTATTCCTCGCTCTTATCTTGTCCGTTTATGTGAGCGTTATACGCTTCTAAATTCCGTGGTTTCTTTTTATGATCCTTGTGTAGATTTCGAAGCAGTGATTGGGGATCTACGAGGTGTGTAATTTACAGAATAAAATTTCTACGATCCTTTTCTATTTTAGAGAAATATGTGAAGAATTTCTGCAGGTGATTTTTCAGTTTCGTTGCATATCCAGTATTTTCGAGCTAATTAAATCCTGCGAGTGTACCAGTAGTGCCTCGGGATCGTGATGTTATTGATTCACAGAAGACGCATCTCTAATTAATGTCGAGAAGTGTGTGCTGCCAATAGCGAGCAGTATCGCATGGAATGAGCTGCGCATTTGAAAAAAAAAAAACACGCAGGAAACGCGGAACACAGCATGTCCGCGGGAAAACAAAACCCTTCTGCATTGACGTGGCTGGTAAACACGGTGGATCAGTGGTGGATTAGAGTGGAAAAAAGGCAGGGGAAGATTAATGGAGAGCTTAAAGGTGAAGAAACTGAGTCAAGTTCGGCTCGACTAGAATGCGCGAATAAATTAAAAACGTGGCTCGAAAGTGTGTCGAAGGACAGTGACGAGGACTCGATTCACCCACTTTCAAAATTTTAAGCGACTAGAGGCATTCGGATACGTCAATTCAGCGTCCCTGTTCGACATTATCGACGTCATTCATCATGGCCTGTAATTACACGATTTCCATCGAAATGGAAATCACCACCGACTTTAATGGGGCATTAAGAGCGATAGATCGAAGTGTTCGACAGATTCTTTTTAAATTCTCCATTTGTACCGACGGTGTATTTGTCGGGAATGAAAAACTGCCAGCTGTGATAGATTTAAAGAGAGAGAAACTAATTGGAAGTGTGACATTTAAAGTGATAGAAGAAGGCATCGCTGCACATTAAACAATGGGAGGGTATAAATAATAAATATTAAGAATCTAACAAGAGAGTGTATTATTAGAGGAGAGTTTATTTAACGTTAGCAAAGCTAAACACGTAGATTGTTAATTATCCGTTGCTAAATTACAGTGTCCGTTACTGTTGAATGGGGGGAATGAAAGGAAAAGCAGGAGAACACGTTCTCCAACTGCCTAATTGAAAGTACCTAATTTATATAATAATCAAGTTATGCAAACAAAGGAATGAATACAATTCGACGTTTTAATTGCTACCAGGCGCATGACTTTTAATTACTTGGCGGAACATTGCATAGAATCGTCAGAAAGCTATTGACAAAGAAATAATAGTGACGTGTAGATATGAAATACATGGGGGGGAAGTACGAAATCGAAGTACGAGGGGTGGAGATGACAAGGAAACGTGTCGACCCCCTTCGCCCTGATTAATCGTCGATTCTAATGCCCCAATTTATGTCGCAATCAAGGTAATTTGACGTTTAATCAAAGCAGTTGTGTCGCGCGACTTCGACGTGAAATGCAGCGAATTAAATAATGGATTTCGAGTGCGCGATTGTATTCGGCGAATTACAAATTCGTATTAAACGGAAGATGCATATCAATGTACGATTAATTTCGTGGAGCAATAATCGATACCTGATAATTTCGAGGGGCCTTCTATTTCAAGGGAATAGAAGAGGGTATATTAATATTTAAATAGACTGTTCGTTTGAACACGTTTCCATTTTTAGCGTAATAAGGGAATTTAAAGGCTGCGCCACGTATGCCAGAATTAACTGCTAATGGCTGACGTTCTATTCTATGGAATTAGTCAGACCTCGATGCAAGCGATTATAAAAATGATGAGGAAGTTAATAAGTTTACTCTCCCTGTTTGAGCAGCACAGTGGCGTTTCCAAATTGACATGGAAACTGGACAATTGTGTGGTACATGATTTCCCCCTGAAATATAAAAAATTAGTGGAAGAATTGTGGCAGAATTTTTATTGCGAATAAATCCGAATGAAATGCATGAAAGTGCCAGTACCACGATGACTAAAGAACTGCCCTTTACATATAAATAGTCCTGAATTAACAAATAATTGTATGATAGGTGTAATTATATAAAATAAATTGATAGTAGTAGTTACTTTCATTGTACATTTTACTGTACTTTTATCGCGGTAAAAGTGATTATGGTGGTCTTGTACTTTTTGCTATTAGTGTGCGTTACGAAAGAATTAACAAGCATTTGTGAGTAAAATATGATAAGCGATTTAAGGCACTTAATCCCTGCGTCGTTATAAAACTAATGTACAAGAAGTGTGTTCTTAAGAAGCTCCATTAGACACTGGAAGTTGTATGAAAAAGTAAGGTGACCCACTTAAAGAGAGTAATCTCCATATCTTTCGAATGAAAGGAGAAAGAAAGTTCTCGTACATATCTTATGAACCTTTTAGTGGCGCATAAAGCTGACATAAAACATTACTATCTAGAAATATGAACACGAAAACGGTTTATTGCGATGCTTTTAACAGAAGCCCCCGCATAAAGAATAAAATGAAAATTATTTATCCCCGGATATACATACACAGACACTTCAGGAAACTAATAGAAGACGAATCGAGCAACAAAGACAAAGCATGCAACGCGCATATGTATTAAACGCCTCAATTCTTTCTTACGTTCCCCTCTGAAACGATAAACAAACCGCGCAATAAACCTCGACCACGGAATTTTAAACAGCCCAGGGAAAAAATATCTTAAATCATAAAACTCGAAGTACCAGCGGGTGCAACATTAAAGTTTTAAAGCACGGCCTATAATAAATGGCTCGCGTGTTCGTGGCAAGAGAGCAAGCAGCCACTACCTTTATTTAACCGCACTGCTAATAATCCCCCGAGCTAGAACCGCCTCAGCGAAATTCCCAAATCGGGACTCGCTGATAAAAAGCGGCCGAACCCGTTCAGCAATGTTCATCAAATTTTATTTACGCCAATAAGAAGAAACTCGCGGCGAGCGAAAGCATCGCCAGAAGTGGAATTAAACGTCCATCAGGCACGTCTGTGGATAGGCAGGAAAAAAGAGATCCTTTAATAACGCAACATTCGATTCCGTGACACGTGAATGCGGAACGTTGTCAAACGGTGGTACGATGCTTGTCTGCCTGCGCGCTGGTTCTAACTGTCTTATTCAAGCACGAGGCGACATGGACCAATAAATGAAAGCTGTTTGCACGTCGGCTGAAATAACAAGCGGCCGTGTTTCGACTACGCGGGAGAAAAAAGAACCCATTATTTGTCGGACTGAGCCGAAACGCCCGGCGCGACGTTGCGGCATTAAAAGTGGGGAAAAATTGCACCCCCGGTGGGCCAGCTGCCCGTGCGCACGGTGTAATTAAGTTGCACGGGTTAATTCGGACAGGAGCCGGACCTCGGCGAAAGGATCGCTGGCACGTCGCGGTGACGAACGTTCTCGCGATTAGTTCGACCGGTTTGACCGACCCCTGTTTGGAGGCTGCGGGATGTATCGTCGCGGGAGGAAAGGGGTGGCGTTACTACGATGTTTGCACGGGGCATGTATGGCAAGTCAGCTGTTGGACGTTTACAGGGGACGTAGGAACCAACACGTGTTTGTCGAAGCGAACGGATCGCTGCTTTAAGAACACCCCACGTTGGGGTGAGTATCTCTGAGCAGCGAGGGTCTTTTCACGGCGGACACTTTCGTGGCTCGTGAATGGTATTTGGAATATGTTCACGGCATTTCTATCGTCTTCTGTATTTTTTGTGTCAGTGCTGGCTCGGTCAAGTGAATATATTCGATGTAGCTGAGGGACTGAAGTGGCTTGTGTCAAAGGAACATACAGAATTGGAAGGAATAGCGTAATGACATGTGTTATGCAACGACACCAAATGAGCAATAGTTTATTTAAAGTTGGAAAAGTTATAAGAAATGTTTTCTGTCATTGATGTTTATGTATACTAAAATGTGTGCCACATAGGTCTGAAGCCGGGAATCCACCTACAAGCTGAAATATGCGCTGTGCAGTGTGATGCTCTGCCATGCTACGTTTTAAAAAAATTAACTTCAATATGTTCCTATGGGACCGTTTCCACCAAAAGCTAAGCTAAAACATAGCATAGCATACCTGGCATAGTTTAGCTTAGTTTCCCAGCTGGATCCCCGGCTTTATTCTTGCTTTGAGTAAAATAATCTTTTAGTGATTTGATATTCTGCTTGGGAGGTTTTAAGGTCCCAATGGAAGTTCATGACTTAATTAGTTGCAACTGTATATTTTAATTGGCGGAATTTCGAGAGCCTGTTAAATTCTGACTATTAACTGGGTGCATTCCTACGTTAATAGTGAGGGAAACACTAAATGTATTAGGTTATAGTACGCTTCATTCGAAGTACTGTTAGTGGAATCTGCATTAAATTTACTCCGCCAGCAATTTCATGCAAATTGAATTATCTGGTCGCACTTGTACATTATTTACGAAGTTATTTCGCGTCTGTCAATGGTATGTTCTATGATATTGAAACCATGCAATAATATTTTACCACGTTAGAATAAATGTTTAATTATACCACGAGAGGAATACATGACAAATGTATAAATGTATAAATGTGTGATAAAGGCTCAGTTAATTAATTCGCGGACAAGGCTTCATCCATTTAGTTCCCAAGTAAAATTTAATGAACTTCGATTTTATTTTAATCTCAGTTAAGTGTCAATTAATAATGCCTGCGGTTTAACCTTGCTTTGAATATTTCAATATGAAATTCCTGTCGCAAAATTAATTCCAATGGATAGCCTGCATCACTTTTCCTCAGGCATACAAAATTCTATTTCGTTCTTGTGGGCGAGCAACTGTTAATTCCACTCACGAAAGATTGCTTTGCTCAATTTTCTGTGATCGCTAATAGCGAGGGAGAAGCTTTAGTAACTGTTCTCCAGTTGTTAGTCATATAAAAGTAAAGTGATACACTAGTCTATGATACAACATATCATATCTATCTGACAAGCCAAGCAAGCTCCATGATATAAGGGACAACATCTACTCCCCTAACTCATCTTTATCCGAAGCAAGGAAGGAACAAAGAATTATAACGAGATTGCAAATTGGCCACACTAAGTACACACACCAATTCCTAATAAATAAACCGGAACAGCCACTCTGTAACACCTGTAATACTAGATTAACTATAAAGCATATAATGCAAGACAGCCCAGTGCTTAGAGACTTAAGGCAAAGTGAAAAAATCCCATCCACTATCAAAAAATGTCTGAATAACAAAAAGTATATTGGGAATATAGTATTCTTTCTGGAGCAACAGCAAATAACCAAGGAAATATGAACTAGGGGAGAGGAACCATAATAGATTAAGATAACAGTGTAACATATTGTAATATAGTGTAACAGTGGTCGCTAATAGTGTTATGCTGATGCGACTTTAAATAAACAATTTAAAAAAAAGGTACGCTGTACTTTATGAACTGTCGACTTCATTTCGCATTTGAATTCTTAAATATTATTAACAACGTGATGCCAATTTGAAATATATTCTACACATTGCGCCAAACTTCCGCCACAATATTTATTGCCGTTGGTAAATTCAAAACTCGAATGAATAAAATGGCAGGCTACACCTGCAAACTACTGTGTAAATGCAAAACA
The DNA here is from genome assembly GCF_050908995.1 of Andrena cerasifolii. Taxonomy (NCBI): domain Eukaryota; kingdom Metazoa; phylum Arthropoda; class Insecta; order Hymenoptera; family Andrenidae; genus Andrena; species Andrena cerasifolii. Next base: position 6,626,380 of record NC_135124.1, on the reverse strand, counting down.
GTTGGATAAATGTCTGAGTGAGTTGAATTTATCGTTACTCTGACCCTGGGGATCCAGAAAAGATGCCAAAGCAATTTCGTTGATAGCAACAGCTTAACAAATAAAGGAATAAAGCTGACATAGTAAGCAATTAAACCATGGATTGGACGATTTGTTCGATAGAGTCTGGTCGGGATTTCATGAGAGGTTGTCACGTGCAGACGACCGTTGGATTAAAATGTCGAACATGCGATATGTAACAGAGAAAGTGGGAAATCGAAATTTACGGTGTTGCGCCGTTGGACGAGAGAATCGATCCTTTTGTAGCGACTGTCCATTAATAGCTTTCAATTGCAACAATTCAAAGCGACTTAACGCCACTGCACCGATGAATTGGAAAAGGTGAAAAACTATCTTTAAAAAATAGCCAGGATTCTCAATCGCGACGTAACCAGAACTACCGTGTCGCGATCAGGAGTTGACAGAAGAACACAGAATATTCATTCCGTGTGTGTACAGTGAAATAAATACTATAGCAAAAATTCACTGAACAATAAATAAAATTTCAATATGTTTCATTTATTGCGAAAATATTGTTTCACTGTTTCAATTCCTATGTGGAACCAAATTTTACGAACATATTCATGACAGTGTGATGTCAGTTAAAGTTCATTATATCAAGGGTCTTTTCAGTTTAATTTTTTTCTTATTAACAGCGATGTGATTTGAGGATTTTTAAAGAATTTTTTAAAAACGTCTACAGTTTCAGAAGGCTTGAACGAACCTGAGAAACTTTTACTTCAAACATTTTTCGAAATGAAGCACGTCTGAAAAGGTACAGTGGAAATGGTAGGCGAGCAAGGGAAAGAGGTCAACGAATGGTCAGACGCCCCTTGCAACCGATGCAGCAAGAACTTTATTTTATCACGCTGTAATTTTTCATACCTTCCTTATTTCAAAAATTGCTTTCAATAAAAATGCTTTGGGTTAACCAGATCTTTAAAACTGTACAAGAATTTAGTAACTGTACTCTAAACGTATTACTAAATTCTACTACTGAATTCTACTCTTCAATTCTCACCAAAGTCGTAGCAGCGTTAATATTCACACAATTCCAGCATTTAGACAGAGAAGTACATGCCACTGACAACGCACCGTGTGCAATTGGAGGAACGGCGGTGGCTCGAAAATTCTGCTAACAGAGAAGGGTATTTGAGGAAACGCGTGTAACGTGTGTGATCATTGACTGTTCGTTGCAGACGAAGATTAACGATCGGTAAAAAGGGAAGACGGCCTGGCGATAATCGATGATGCTTAATTGGTTTTGGCGTGTTGCAGCCGTCGAGAATGAACATTGTAATTGCAGGTGTCTGCGGTTCTTACGGTTTACCGCCATTACAGGTGGTCGGCGAATTTTGGGGCGCATGTAACGACGGGATCAAGACCGTATCTCCCTTCGCAGGCCGCCATTTGCAGCAAGAAGGGGCGCTTCGCGCTTACATTTACTTGACTCGCTAGAAATTCCAGGTCACGCGTGTGCGATGCAGCGGCTTTGACTGGCGAATCGTAAGCAGATAATCTGCTGCTCTAAAATCCAGGAAGTCCAAACGACTACGTTGACGGTTAATGAAAATAAATTTCTGACAACTACTGGTTGTAATCTCGAAGGCGACAGATGCCAGGTACTCCTGTTTCCTGGATTAGCAAGACGTGTGCAACAGAGGCACGGTAGATTTTCATATTTTTGTAACATGTATATTGTAGGGAGAAAGTGTGTTGGTGTACATCACTGGTTATCTTGAATGATAGACACAGAATCGACTTGTGTTTCTTATAGATAAAGGGTAGGGTGGTCCTTATATGTATGGTAAAAAATCAAAGTTTTTAAAATTTTCTTCTGACCCTCTCAGAAGTTTCCAAATAGTTTAAAAGAATTTCGTCTAAAATTTTGTTAAAATATATTAAGAATTAAAGGTCGCTCAATGTCATTGAAATATTACTATTTTGGTATAAATTGATAGAAATTTTTGCAATGAGGACAAAATAGTTTTATTAACTTTTAAGTGAGAGTATAACATTAAAATTCGGGCACACATCGCATAGACGAAACGGGTTTATAACGAGTGTGTACTGTATTGTGTTGTGGCATAAGGCTTTATATGCACATTTAAATTTCTCTCATCAGCAGCTCTCGAATCAGGTGCAGACGCAAACTTTGACGTACATTCCACATATTCAGGTTGTTAAACGCATAGATAAAAGCATGGTTTTGATTCTGATATATAAATATGGGCCCCGTTTCATTAAAATTGACAAGTGACAATTATGGAAAGTCGCAGTTGCCAAACTTGTGGCACATGCGAAATATAAAGTCCTTGAGCGACCTTTATATATCAAAATATACAAATAAAAAACACGAAGATATTTTTTTTGTCAAATAGAAGATTTTAAGAGAGTCAGACAATACAAATTTTAAATTTGAAAAATAAGGACCACCCTAATAAAGGGTAATGTTTAAAAGGATGAACTGTTGCATTTGTACATGGAAATGGACGTTAAGCATCAAGATGCAAATTTGTAGATGAATGTAAGAATTTAGGTAATTACCTAATGGATTTCGAAGATTTTATTTGGAACCTTGAACGCTTTCAATTTGAAGCTTCACAAACCATAGACCCCACTACTATCTCTTTGTCTTGTAGCCATTCTTCTAACTAAACTTTCCCTTTAATCCAATCCAACAGTATTTCACACTTTAATATCCACAAGAGACGCCAGAATTTTAACATCATAATCACTTCACGAAGTAACTCCACTTTCATTATACAACTAAAATTCGCCCAGCGCAGAATTCGGAAAATTTGAAGCCACCAGTGTTTAAAGTACCTGCTGCGAAACGTCCCACTAGACTTCGAAGTTATTTGAGCACTGCTACGTTCACAGTCACTTCACGGTTACTTGAACGCCCAACGTCCTGGAATATCCGAACAAATAGTTCTTCGAGCTCGTGTTTTAATATGCGACCTATAGCCTACCCTCGTGCATACGCCAACCGAAACTTTGATTCATCGCGGCGAACAGAGACGATTGCTCATTAACGCTTCCATCTTTTGGCAGGTACACGATAAAGCGCGCCGCGGTTCCCGCAGATTTGCTTTCGGGATTATATAGACGCAGCTTCGAATTTTCCACGAGAATTCACCTCATAGGTTAGAAAGGATCGTCCCGGGAATTAGCTGCGAGCGTATATCTCCCTAAAAGCTCTCCAGCGCTGTAGGACAGTATTGTCGAGCACCTACAAGGAGAAAATGCATTTCTCCATTCCCTCGCGCTATTGTATTTTCCTTTTGCATTGTTCCGTGTCGTGCTCCACCTCTACTCCTCTTCTATCCGCCTCTCGCCAGGCGACGGCATAAGTAATGATCAGTATTCGTCCTCCGCTTTATTTTAAGACGCGTCGATCATAAGCTCCGCTGTAATCTCGTTCTATTCGCCGAATGGGGTGGATTCTTGAGTAATGAATACGTAAGGTATGAATATTTACATTTCTTTCGACGATGTAATACGAGGAGGAAGAAATTTCCAAGGATGCGAGGCTCGCCTTTGGTGGAGGCTGTGGTGTAATTATAATTTTGAAACTTGATCGGGCACACATGCCGTAGAAGTTTGAATGGGGCATGTGAAGTTTGATCCTTGTTAGAGCTTTTATTAGGAATTCACTGGTTCTGTTATTCCAGAAGGTCTAGAAATTCCAAACCTCCTCCGATGCTATTTTTGCAAGTATTCCATTTCAACATTGTTTATTTGGTAGAGTGATAAAGGATCGGGGGTAATATTTTATGTTCGTATTTAAGGGGGTGTTCTGACGAGGTGTTTTCATCTGATTTCAGATTTTTCTTACAAAAAACCTATCAATTTTATTATTATTTAGTTTATTGCTGCATGCTTACTGCTTTAAAGTAATGGTGAAAAAAACATGGTGTCACGGTGTCCATGATTGGGCTCGTGCTAGTGATCTATAACAAGAAATGAAAAGAGATTCTTTATCTGTATCCCTGTGGCTATCGTCCCTACCAGAATGATAAAAAAATATTGAAAATTAAGCAAATTGGGGCGGTTTGAAAATTAAGTTTCGATTTTCGCACAATTTTTCTACTTTAAGGGTCTGTGAAAGTTTAAAAACAAAATGTTTTATCATAATTCTGGTTGGGACGATAGCCATATGTGTGCTGATGATATATGCAAAACTTGGACTGAGTTGGTCCAGCCGATCTTGAAATATCATGGTCACCGGTTCGAAAAACATGGTTTCGAGAAAAACGCGTTTAAAGTTTTGCATACAATTTAGACAGAAAGGTGACCTAAGAGAGTAACGACCTCTTTGTAACCAAATGGTCGACTTTTGTGTTTTAAAGACACAGAAATGCACCCCCCACGCCCACCACCCCCAGAAAGAACAGTCCGCCAAAATTTTGCCGAAATACACTTGCAGGAACAAAACTGTTATCCGTTGCCTGTCCCGCTCAGTGTAGCTCTGCAAATAATACGAATTGGAAAAATCCTTTTTGCACACGTATTACCCATATAATGTACTTGTAGAAAATGCAAAAAAAATCGATTTTGTTTGCCCGTCAGACCAGAATACCCCCTTAATAAGATAAAGAGGATCCACTCAGAAGTTTTAAATACAAAGTGTGCACATGTACAGTAATAAATCCCCTGTGCTGTAGCACAAAGAAAGCTTTGAAAAGTAAACATTTCACACCTAACAATTCAGCGCATTTATTTTTCTAAGACAATATTCAGTGCCAGTGGCACCAAGAAAGAATTTCAAACATTCAGGTCCTCTAGGTTGTCTATTATTCTGGAGAAGGGTGCTCGATAAATTTTTCTGCGTCGCTTCGGTAATGGACAACAGGTTTGCCAGGTATAAAGGCGCGATGCACTTCCTAACTGTAACGGACAGAGTATTCTCAAAGTGATCTCCTAGATCAATTTGTTCCATACAGTTACGTCGGTATTTCTCGCCAGGAAATTCAATCTGTTTCCAACCGCTCCATAATTCCGCAATTTCTGAAACATCCCTTGTATCTCGTAGGCACTATGCACACGATCAGTGCGTCGCGTCCTGGAAAATTACCAAGACAAATGGTAGCAGGGAATTGGGTTTTTTTCAGCGAAAGCTTTCAGACGCGTTTCCTGGGCATGCACTTAGACGTGTCAGAGGAATACGAGTTCCCTTTTGTACGTTCAGATTTCGTCGTGCATCTCTGCACGATTGAGAAGGAGTTCGTATCCATCAGGCAACCAACTTTTGAACGTCTTCAAATAGCGATTCATCTTGTTATCACGACATATTCTTCTTACTGAAACGAATACGTGTCTCGGAGTAAATAGGAGCACTTGAGCACTCTTGCAGTGCGGTCGGGACCACGATGCTTTGGAACTCAATGTGAACGTTCTTTAGGAAAATAAAAATCTGTGTGGAAGAACAGCTAAAATTTTAGGTACGTAAAGGAATTAATTTGTCACTGAAATGTGATAATAATACGATAAAAGTTAATGTTGTGTTATTTGTCTTAACGAAAATCTTTCATAAAAAATTTTGAACTGTTTCGTAACTTCAGTATTGCAAGTATGTATTAACCCTGTGGGCATTTTACGTCAGATAAACGAAGCAGAAGAAAACTAGAATATTATAATTAAAATATTAGTGTAGAATATTATAATTAAATATTCACTAACTAAACTGTAGAAATAAAGAAACATTTATAAGTATTTCACATTGAAAGGTGAAATACGAAGGGAATTTTAACAATATTCTCAATTAATTACGAAGACTGTACAATTTATTCAAATTTATCTGTAGGCACCTTTAATCGCCGCTGATAGAATAAAAATTTCCATTCGGTCGATGTGGAAATCGTACCTAATGGAAAATGGAGAAATTCTTACGTAACTTTAACGACACAACCGTAGACTTGTATTCAGTATTCAATGCTCGTAAACAATAAGGTCCGTAGAATATTCATGAACCAGTAAGCACAGGGTAAAACGACTCGTCTACGTGCCCAAGGAAATTTTACGTAATTTTCTTCGCTGATACTATAACGCAACCTTTGCCCTAAATGTAATTGCGACTGTGAAACGTGACGCATACAAAGGGATAGGGGTCGTAAAGGATTAAACGGAGCGTGATAAAGGACTTATAATTATTTAAACGCGAAACGGGCAGTTTGGTCGAATACCTTCTGCCTGAAAAAAATTAATTGCTGTTTACGATCGTTGCACGTTATTATATCATGGCTGCGGAACCAGCGTTCGTTTAAATTTCGTAGAGTTGCGAGCAAAAAGTCACCGCGATCCGCTGTTTGCGAAAAATGTCGAGTTTCCTTGTATTTACTCAACTGGCTGTATATGAATTAACGTTCTTGTTTAGAATCAATGGTAACGCGAACATTTCCATACTAACGGGGCGAAATAGACGTCGCGATACATTCCAAACTTCAAAATTCGCCCGAGATATTACCGTGACTAATTCATGTTTATTAGAATTAATATCTTTTAAGGAAATTAAGTGTTTTGAAAAAAGCTTGATTTCTTCGTAATATTTTGGAGAAGATAACATTCTTGGTATAATGATCTTCTGACATTAGGATGAATTGTTGTTGCGCAACACTTGCTGGAGCAATGATGGCAACTATTATCCATCGCTCCTATTTGAACTTCTCCTAAGTTAACAACATACCACCTACTTAATTCCTGGATCATAAGCGCGCGAAAAGCATTGCCATCTGGTGGTGACATCACGGTACTGCTGCGGGCGACGTATCGCGCGGGCTGAATATGCGCATGCGCGCGCGAAGTAGACTGTCGTATACACGGGTCACGTGGTCTGCAAACAGCCGTACACATGAAATGTTTACACATAAATTACATGTTAATACCGCATTTCTGAGGCATGCTACATAGCCTATGTCTATCCTAGAGTATGCAAAAATAACGTGTTAAAATTTTAGGAAGATCAGTTTAATAGGTCTTGAGTTTTGCGCGAACATAAAAATCGGCTCTCTCTTTATACAATAGTATAGATAGATATAGATATAGATAGATGATATACATTACCATAAAAAGTATCAAGAAAATATCAATTTTAGACTCGTGGTTTCCGATATGATAATAATTCATCGTGATAAGACTTCAGAAAGCTGCTGATTACTACTCTCTATTGATCAAGCACAATATTGACGCAAACATTAAATGTTATATCAATAACCAACTGTAAATGACGCAAGTATCGTTATACATAGCAATAAATTATGAGGAATTAATTACAAACACAGTCTGCAGTACATTTCAATTCACTTCCACCCTAATTTACATTTAACTGCGGGTGATTCTTAATATAATAATTTACCGACAATAACCTGTTTGCAAGGAAACATCATTCGTATTTTATGTACGTATCCGAAATACCAGTCGTGAATTGTGTCGCGTGAATGGGGCTTAACACTTTTTTTTACGTCATCCCAATTCCGTCCAGACGTTGCCACTTTGAACTGTTCAACTGTTGAACATTTAGCACAGCCCCTCGCGTTGTTTGGAGGATACGCTCCCCTTGAAATACTTTCAAGGCAAGGTCCGCATTATTTTCGCGATAAATTGGCCCTGCTAGGGTCGACTATAATCATACATTTCGCCCGAGACTCTCAGGTGCGAGACCCGCGAGCTTATCGCATCCGAGGATCTTGAAGGAGGAAATGCGACTCTCTCCATTTAGCCACCGCCCCCTGCAGCCCCGGCTCGTTCTTCCTGCCCCTTCAAAGAGGGTGACGTGGCCTCAAAAGGCTCCCACCGTATACTTAAACTGGGATCCAATTAGAGGAGATACGGAGTTTGGCGTGTTGTGTCACGAAACACTGTGTTCTAGCTCCTTTTCGAGGGAAACCAATTAATTCGACATCTATGTCGTACGCAGACTATCATGTGCCAGCGACCACAAGTGAAGAAGACTTCGGCCGGGGCGGCTTGAACGGAAGTAGTCTTGTGAGAAATCATCCTTTATTGCATTCTGGTCTCTTGAAATATGGTATTTTGGTTCTTAATGTCGAAATAGGATGCAGTTCAGGCAGGTTAAACGTGCTGTGCTTTGTTGGTCACGTAGGAACCACATTGGTAGTTATTTGTGTTGAAAATATTTTGCCCAATCAATCACTGCCTTGATCTTTTTCAATGAATAACACTGTTCTAGTCTATTAACTTGTATTTTATATAATATTATGAAGGAACGGTTAGAGATTTGAGACGTTTATACTATAGCCCTCAAACCACGACTGCTCGCGATTATTTACGTGGCCGATTACAATAACAAGGCGCACAAAAAATTAACAAAAAAAATTCCAGCTGCGCAGTGGACTCTGTATCGAGCCACGCGTGGTCCCCTAGAGGAAAGGAATATTCGAAATATAATTGGTCCAAATATATTTCTCCAATAGTTTGTGTTATAGGGGTTGTTTTATGAGAATCGATTTTCTTCCTGACTTCGTATATGTAAGTTTGAATGCAAGAGTTCCTTGAAGTTTATTTTGCACATTCTTGATGTACACTTACATGAAAATCCAATTAAAATAGATAATAATTTGAGGTACGTTGATTGATGCTTACTTATAAAAGCGAACCGAAGAAGGTGACTTTTCAGGAATATTGAAAACAGTTTCAAGTCGAAAGTTTCGTGAATGATGTAGAAAGGGCTTCCATAAAGTATCCATCTCTGTGAAATGAACTTCTTTAAAATTTATTATCTGGATGTTTGGAATTTATCCCCGACTGGAGAAACTCTGAATAAAAAGAACGCGAGCAGTCTTATGAGTTTCAGTAATTCAGGATGAAAGGAGATCTAGCTGGGATTATAACTTCCTTCTGAATTCGTGATTTACCTACATCATCATTTCAAGGCCTCCTGATCACAGGAGAGGATTTCATAGTTTCTAATATTCCTTAAATCATTGAAATCGATACCCCCTTAACGACATTACTTTCCTCTTAGACTGTAAAGGATTTGAAATTGAGAAACAGGCAGCACAAATTACTTCGAACTACTATTAAACTCAATTGTCAAATTCCTTTCAATACGTCAACCAAGTCCTCTCTAAATCGATCATTTTTTATATCCCTTAAATATATATTCCATTATCACGTTACCTTACTTGTTTCTTTATACTCGTATATTTATTTGACTCTTATGTTTGCTGCTGTTATTACTAACATTTTTTATATCTATTTTGTAACTCTCATTAATGATTCTTTCGCTCTTATTTCTCTGCTTTTGTTTCTTTTAATAATTTTTCTTTTGTAATTCCTAATTGTTTTATCTATGCGTGTCTGACTGCGATTTGTACCTCTTATAACAAAGGGTTTACCCCATTGATATACTTAAGTAAATAATGATATTAAAAATAAAAAAAATATAAACAAACTACACACCTGCTCAGTTCTTTAGCCACACAATGGACTAACTAAGCAGCCAGACGTCTCCCGTTTCAACTTCCCACCATTACTGCTTCAGCTCGAAGAGCCTGAAGAGAAGGTACCCCTAATAAGCGTGGATCATGCGATAGATCGACGCGATAAATTCTATAAGCTTGCGTTTGCATTAACGAAGCCTGCACGTGGATGCAAGCTCCGGCCCCCACCTGTTACCGAAACAAAGTAAACTCGTGTCTTTCAGGCACGTATTTCAGTTTAGAGGTCAATAACGCGATGCACTCGATGCACACCGATCGTTAAGCGCATCTGCTCCGTGCCTGTAATGACACCATTCCACGTCAGACACGTATGTACGTATCTATTCTGTTTAAATGATCGACGCGAGCTGCGCTATCACTTTGATCACTTATCTACACTCGCGTGCCTGTCCCATTGATTAGGTTCTTGTGAGCCCTCATACATCGATCCCCTGCGCCTGCTCCTCGAACAAAGTGTACCGCGAGTGTCGCTTCCTAAACACGTTTGTCCACAATTCACTTTTCCTTTTTTTTTTCGAAAAGCCACTCGGAAGGGACGCGTGTGCTCTTGAATGAACGTAAATCACTATCTGCAAGTACTCTCGCAGTTACTTGTTCGCATCGAGTCGCGTTTGACACGTGGGAACAAGTGGATTGAGAATATGATAATAAGAGCGAGTTGGGTTCGAAGAATTTACACGAATTTGCACTGAGGCTTGCGATTTTGTGATTTGATTTTTAATAATGTTTGAACTTGGTAATATGGGGAGTCTTATTTGGATTGTTATTTCAGAAGCTAATAACTAGTACAAAGGGTAATATATCATGTGATAATGGAAGCTACGTTAATAATTTCTGTGGCTTGAAAGTAATTATGGGAAATTAACAGACATATCTTTTTAACCCAGAAACTTTCTTGGCTTGGAAGAAGTTCGCTACTTGCATTTGAAGAGAGAAGGCTACGCTGATAATGAAAAGTATACAGTAACTTATATTGCAAGGTAATGATATTCATAATTTTATCCTACAGTGAATTATTTTAATTAAAAATGTGAAGACTATTTATGAAATTATCCAAGAAATTATTCGTCGTTTTATTTGGAATATTTATTAAAACAAATTATAGAAAATCGCCCCTCGCATCTCTGTGTCAATTATTTTATAAATGATGCAGCAGACATGAAATTATCGATAGCCAGGAAAAAAGGAACCTTAACTGTTTACATTTCATAAAGCCATGCCACTCATCCCAGTAGCATTCGATATTTTAACTGCTTTGTTATAGGTCAACATTTATTTTCATTTCGTTTTCCGAGAAAACAATTAAAATGAACGATATGCAGTGCATATTTGAAATATACAAATATGTACAAACGGAACATATAAAGAGCCTCTAAATACATTACTTTCAATATATCTTATGAATGCTAAAATAATATTGACTAACCCGTTCAAAATTATTATTACTCAATTCCTACTGTTTTCAAGCCATCTTCGCGAAGTGGAAGAAACAAAAGTTGAATTATTTGATAATTCAATATCAGATTTTAAGTGTGCTTGTAGAAATTCGTGGCTACACGGGTTTGTGCAACATAACATGTTTTCGAGCTTCCTACTGAACCAGTAATTCAATATTTTGGCTGACAGCGTCACGACCAAATTAAATACGCGCGTTACATTTACAAATTCAAAACACCCATTTTCCATTGCATTTATGTTGCGCCGGAATGTCACTGATATAACTCCAGTGACAGTGGATTAACAGAATTCTAGTTATTATCCGACTTTACGCATGAACAATGACAATTTGGTTTTGCGAGCCTTTTTGCGCGAAAACTTTCTCGCTTTGCGCGAAAAATCCGCTCCGAAATGTTAACTACGAGGCTTAGTTAATAAATACAAAATAACACGGAAAACTTTTCTGGTACACGCGGAATATTCTGGTATCTACTAATGCGAGCGAAATTTAAAAAAGTTAAATTTCTATTGTTAGCCTGAATGGCTCCTGTATTCTCTCTACTTCTCATTAATGCAACAGAAACAACTCGTTTGCGAACTGTGAAATATGTTCAAGGTATGTCGTTGACACAGTAAATTGCGTTAACTTGTACCATATTTCAAATATAATTACTGGATGAATTTAAATTACGACTGAACTTATATAACTTGCAACTGTGCGCAACTTCAATGGAAACTGACTCCAGTGGTTACTTGTGGAAACGAAAGCAGAACAAAGCATACATACCTATATTCTAAACCTTGTCTCGCGTTACATCCAAGTTATATTTCTTGCACTGTCAGCTAAAAGTGTTGGACCATTATAAATGGACTACTTACTTCACCATTCGATACGAAATTTAATTTCCCATTAAGGGGACGCTGCGGTTAAATTTGTTTAAAAAAATTGATTTTTTATATATTTTTTCATAGTATAACATCCCGGGAGTGCCCTGGCGAATGTTCCGCAACAAAATTCGTAACGGTATAGATTCTACAGGCACGTAATAAATTCAAACTCCGCACGCAGGTATGAGCCGAGAACACGATATTTCGAAACGGTAACCCCGACTTCAGAAGACCTAATGAACTAGTTAAAGAAACCTTCAAGTATTTAATTCGTAATTGAACTCGCTATCACAGCATCCTATAACATAATTTTTTGAAATACGGTTTTTTCTTATCTGCACATTTATGCGCGAAATTTATGCGTAAAGTTTTGGTCTCTTTTGCTGCAATAACGGATACTGCGATTGCCATTAGTATAAATTATAAGAATCTTTTTTGATGTTTCATTTTGGACGATCCTGTGAGTAAATTTCATGGTTACCGTTTATTAGGCGTCTCTTTTTGGCAGCGTTGCATTTAGCGCCACCTAGGAAATGCATCAAGACCGAAAACATAACACGAATTTTTTTTGTACTCTAACGAGTGTATCAATAACTGCCGAAAACATTTTTTGGGATACGTTATGTTACGTCCGAAACCGAGATGGTGATTATTTGGTGATTGATTCCGGAACACGTAAAGAGAGATAATATTATTATATCCTTTGCCCATCGCCTTCGGCGTAACCGTAATCCCTCTGGTCGGTCACGCTTTTTGGAGTACGGTGCGGGGGCGGCAGGTGGATTGGCATTTAATGATCGAGGAGGAAAAGAAGAAGAGGAAGAAGAGGGGGAGAGGAGGAGAGGAGGAGGATGTGCGTGTTTTCGCTTGGGACCGTCAGCCAGACTCTCATCAGTAGGGCTATAGCTGACGGCCCCTGCCCTAGACACACGGGGACTAAGAGGAAACAAACTTGGAACTTGTATATATACGAACGAGAGTGGACGATAGGACTTGCGAGAAGAGTAGACCTCTAGCGGCGCCGGCGGAGACTAACCGGCGTGACCCATGTGGTGGGGCCGGGACGTCACAGTTATATCCTCTACTTGTAAAAAAATCATAAAGATCACCTATTTTTCGAACGGTTTGACCGGAGGGTCCCCTTCAATCCAGCTTCAAGCACGCGTAATGAAATACGTATCTACACATCTCATTCTCAAATATAAATTGATTCATATTCGTCCCAGTATTCAATACAAGCACTCAGAGTTTACTAACATGCAGGAGCATCCAGGATAACTTCAAAAATATGAGCCGCTCTACGACTACGACTTTCCGTTTCGGTTGCATCGAACGTGATGCATGGATCCAGCTATAACGGGGAACACAGCCATCGATCATTCCTGACACTGAAATCCCTTGAAGATATACATTGGTGCTTTACATATTCCTTCGCCGTGTTTCGCTGAACTCGTTGCAATACTCCGTTGATATATTGGCCCTTTTCAACGTTATTTGAGATTTGCATAGAAGAAACGTTACCAGAGCAGAGAACGAGTAACCGTTTGACCAACTTCTCCAGCTGAATGTCCATTCCTTCAAGTTTGCACGTTTCGATGGAGATTGAAGCTGGGCTTTTGTTCGCGAGCCCAACTAATTAGCAAGAATGAAATTTATGGGTAGTATAGACTGCTCGACATTATTTTTTGGCGAATGTATGGTTATGTATACATTAATTGGAAAATAACTGGCCAAGAAAGGGCATATATGCATGAAAGGCCAAGAATGCATGAAAAGAATTTGGAAATTGTAGATAAAATACACAAAAATACTACTGTTCGTAAATAAAGAGTATCTCCAGAGTAAATGATCCTGTAATTACTCACCCTTTCGTGGTCACATGGGGTGTATCGCACCCGAGGATATGTCTTTGCCAATATTTCTGCAAATTTTTACACCTTAAGAATAAAATTTGGTAAATTTTAACAAAAAAAGGTCGCTTTCATCCACAACTATTTTTCCAAATACAAATTTCAACATATCAAAATTTACAATTATCACTCAAAGGTTATAAGATTAAAAAATTCGAAAATGGAAATTTAAAAATGAAGCTGAGGTGCAGTGAACTCCATGTGACTAATTTGTGATTAAAAGAATGTGTGTCCACGGAGGGTTAACTACGGGGATGTTTTATTAAGTATCTAATTATTAATGGAATGTTCAACCCATTATTTAAAACTTCACGAGTTTAGATAAGAGTTCCGTAAGCGTTAGAGCTTGCAAAAGGGTTGTGCATGAAACTGTAGACAATAGACACAGTTGAGGATGTTTTAAAAGTTCGTCGTGTGCTATAAATTCCTGCATCGCGCCAAAAAAAAAATTTGTTACACAGTTGTATGAAGTTACTTGAAGGAAAAAGAATAGCCTAGCTCGAACGGAAACTATTTGCATACCCATGTTACATCTATGGTTGGAGGTACAAGTTTATAAACATAAATTACTTTACTTTTACGGAATTCATATTGGAGTAAAACGTTCTAGAATACTATTTGTGATATAATGTTATTGAGTTTCTATAATTGGATGATGTTCGTTTCGTACTTTTCTACGCGTATCAGTATGTAGTACTTTATAATTTCTGAATATGAATCAATTTATGCCTTAACTCCCATAAATCTGTAAGGCGTACGTAAATCTCCCATCAGAACTCTGTTCACTGTGATTATCTTCAGCTTACGCTGTTACGTGAACTTTTCTAACGCGTTTTATGCTCTGAGTTTTACGAAGTTTGAGAACTAATAATGCTGTTACGAAGATTACATTCGACTGGCCTTCCATACGCTGTTGGAAAATTTATGATGGGCGTAAATACGAAATTGATTCGAAAGTCCATGTAGCTCTGTAGATTAGAAACACTATTACTTACTTTACTTATATCCAAAAAAATATCAACACATCGCATAAATGTGTTGTGTAAATTTTGAAGTTGCGAAAAATAAGTAGTACCTTGCACAAAAACCTTCAAATAAAATTTAGGTTTCCAAAAAATGATGAATTCAAATTATAACAAACATCATAAGCATTTGAATATAATATTCGAATACTAAAAGATTTCAATTCCATTCGATATTCGAATATTCGAATAAATGGGTATGCAAACATTGCAACAATCGTCCCAGTCCTGCTGCGATATCAATAATATTTCGCGTATCAACTTCACTCGTAGAAATTATGCATGCACATTCTTTAGCACATTTTACTCAATGTTGTTATACAAAGCCAAGCAGCCTGGCAAGATGTATGAAATGCAAAGACACTGAATTTAAATTCAGTAGAAAATCCTGACAGTTTATTAAAAAAATATGATATATGCAACATTTGTGGCCACTTTAAGGTATTGTACCAGTTTTGGCCTCTTCCTAAAAAATATAATATTATTCCGTGTAAGAAATAAATGTAAACTTATATTTCTGGCGGTATACTAAACAAAATATTTATGATGTGAAAGTCCCCACATAATAATGATCTGCAAGCAATTTAGAAATAAGATAATTATGCACATGGCCGAAAACAGTGCAATGGCCACAAACGGTACATCCACCCTATCATTTACTACGAAGTCTGCAGGAAACACGTATCAGGCTTGAAGAAAAATGTAAGAACAATGAAAAACTGATTTCTGAAGTGCTGATAAAATTGCTCACAAGTTCCCAATAAATCCTACATATCCTTTTGACGATACAATAATTTTCCTAATCTCCATACGAGGAATGAGACTTATTCTAACTACTGTACAAATCATTAGCAACAGAATTGAATATTTCCAGCAAAAATCTAATTACACCTAAAGCGATCTATCTGCTCGAACTCAGTAGACCCTCGCACACACGAGCCCTCGCGGCAACGAAAGAATCCCTGGCCCGCAAACTTGCGCCATTAATTAATGCAAATCCCTTCATTAATTCCCGAGGAAACTGTCGTCGAACGTAACAGAGGAAACCGCTTAATAGCCACGAAAACACACTAGCGCCACGCAATCACGAATGAGAAAGAGTCCGCGTAACTTGCGTTTGCATTTTTACGGGCACTATCTAATCGAGCCGCCGTAAACAAATAGCGAGTTCCAACCTGGTGCAATTACCAGAGGTGGAGGAACGGCGGGGGAGGAAAATTCATTAGCAATGATTTTCTTGCAGCGGACGTACCGCGTTTTTCGAACGGAATCCCATCCCCTAGCCGCCACGGAGCGTCCCCCCACCCCCTCCCGGCGGGTAAATCGCGCGACATGGCTCCGGGCTCGGCTGAATTCGCCATTATCGTAGATATCGCTTAACCAACGTTTCCCCGACGGCGAGGAAAAACAGGGCCAGCGAGGGCGAAGACTCGGGGAAAAAGGGACTTCGCCGTGGCAGCGATATTCGCTGCACGCCCACGCACGCCGCCGCCGCGGACATGCAATTCCGCGCGGATCGTTTTATCGATGAGTAGAAGAGGAGCTGCCGGCAAATTAGCGTGGCTGGCTCAATTTGTCGGGAGCCACTTTAACGTCGTCATACTTTATTCACATGTTGTCCGAGGTAAAAGGTTAATAAGAACGTTATCACTGATGCATGGACTTCGATGTCGTATCAGCATAATGGATAGTGGCTGAGATCGTTCGACGATAGCATGACGAACTCGCGCCGGAAAGCTTTCGCGAATTCTGCTTAATGTTTCATTCCATTCCCCGCGCTGATGTACCGTGGTCAAGGTTCTGGTGTGTGTGTGTGTGGTGAAAATGGAACGTTGGACATGTACATTCATCAACGTTTGTTGTCGGGGGAATTTAGTTTAATTTGGAAGTCGATGCTTCTATTGTAGATGTGAAAATTCTTTGGGTTATTTTGGTATGAGTGAATGGGTGCTTTGAAAATTAATTTGGAAGAAAGGAGTGAATATTTATAGGTATTTCATGGTGATTGCAATGTAAAGTTTAAGATTTGTTAGTTGAATATTGAAATTACTCACTCGGCAAATGGAAGCAATATTTTTTTTTTAAATCGCATAGGAGACTTATTAAAACAATATTACAGGTAATACACAGTACTTCAGGGAAAAAGCAACACAAAGAAATATATCAGGATGCACATACAGAAGTATACAGTGGGATTAAAACATTATTCGTCCTAGAGACGCAAATTACGGTTATTTAGAAAGGCTAGAATGCAGTGGCAAGCTTTAATGTTAGGACTAGCAATTAACGATGCGACATCGAGTGGCAAATGAAGATTTATTATAAGCAGGTTGAATATTAATTTCGTTCTTTGGACGTTATATAAATTACAGTGGCATAGGACGTGATTGAGAGTTTCGTGTTTAAGATTATATTTACATTTAGGGCTATCGATAATAGGGCAAATGATAGTGATCCGCTCTGCTTCTGATTACAGTTACAATAAATTGACGGAATAATTTCTTGTTCCCATACCACGGCATACGATTGTTAATATAATAATGGAAGCAATAGTAGAGGATTGTGTGTTTGTACAAGGCACGCTTTCCACCTGCAATAGAATAAAATATTTAGTGGAAATCAATTTTTTTTATTACAAACGATGCAGGTTATTCATAAATTGTTATCAGAAAAATAGGCTGTGAAATAATTTTCTACAAGCTTCTAGTGAGAAAAATATTCTCCGGTCGGTTGAAATTTGATATTAAGTTATGTCACTTTTATTTATAAAATTCTATATAAATTGAAGTGATAGAGAATTCACGAATATAAACCACGAAGTAACAATGCTAATTAAAATATCCATATGTTGAGATACTAAGGGAAAATGCAACAAAGTTATTCGAGAATCTTAATGCTAACAGAATTAACCACAGCGAAGCAGTAAATACCGTTGAATATTTTAATTGCCTCAAAAAAGGCTTTTCCACTGTCCTACTTCTAGGATTGATAAAACCTTTATGAAAGAAATTTCCTAGAAAATTGCGGAATTTTCGTCCTGGGAATGCCTCCCCGTTAAGGATTAGCGTCCCATCGGAGCACGCTCGAACGTCGCGATACTTTAGCCCTCCGATACTCGAAATCCCTATGTCGTCGAGCCATCCTATAAGGACGTTATCATTGATGTACGAACCTCGAGACTCGGCTATTATCATGAATATATCGAGAAATGAGCCCAAGGTATTTTATTCGTGGTTCTACATCCACGCCAGTGCAGCTCAACGGGGGCGAAAAAAGTTGGGAGATCGATACTTTAATATTTAACTGTGTAGCTCCACCTACATCGTTAATCCTTGCTTTTCGGAAGGCACGTGCGTTCATGCTATTATTCATTTAACCTGCATCTATTCTTTAAAGTTTTAGGAAAACATCTAACAGGATAGTTCTTCGTTATTTTGTATTGTTAAGCTCGAAGTGTATTGGTAAAATTATAAAATTCAGTTTGAATCAATGGATTTTAGTAATATTAGTTCACTCACACATAGTAGATAAAATTAAATATTCAAAATATTACTACATAATTAAAAGGAACACATACAGCTCATTAAAAAAATTCCACTAACAAGGATACCCAGAATTCAAGTGAAGACGTTTCAAGTTTTAATTAAAACTGTCGATAAAAGTGCAAAACAGCTAGTAATAAAATTATTGTTAAAGCTATAAAATAAAGTTAACCAGGAACTTTACATTTTGAGCAATAAGCACCAAACTGATTATATATTAATTTACAATTATGTCCTAAATACTAGAGACAATTGTTACAATAAATACATCCAAATCTCATCTTCCTCGAAGCAGCAACACGTCCGTAATAAGATAGAAAATAAGTCTTATGCTCAGTGAATCTCAGTTTCATGAATCATAATTTCAACAAAATTCAGATGTTAAGTCACCATTAACAGCGTTCCATGGCAAGGGGGGAGGGCATCAAGGGGTGGTGATTATTTTAATGCGTGGTTCACCGTGGCAGAAAAATACTTCGTTTTCGGCTAGTAGTCGGTCGACGCGCAAATATTGGCACGGCAGAGTCTTATCGAGACACAAATAGTGCCCAACGAACCTTCCTCCTTAATTATCGAAGCCCTATTAATTAACGGTAAGCGAATATTGCCGCGCGACTGAAACGAGAACTGCTCCGTGATATTAATGATTCTTAGCCCATCGCGTTTCCATATTTATGAACATTATTACTATCGATTTCTCATGAATCAGCCGGCCACGTCTCTAGATAACCCACACCCACGCGATAATTTTTATGGACTTGAGGTGGCAGTAAATTCGGTTGGGTGATATTAATTTTAATGGGGAAATACTGTGTGCAAAATGCTCCGCTAAAAGGTACGGATGTTTATGGTTGGCTGGCCGATCCTGGACTCGTGCACGCCCCTGATACATTTTTTAACAATTTTATTTTTCCAGCATTATACTTCCGTTGGAATTTAGCTACCCACTCTACTTTTCACGCTGCTACCGAGACTATTCGGTTTGAGTTAATGCGTTTGGGCAATTGATAGGATTTCGCGAACAGGAATTTGGATTTCAATTCTTGCTGGATGCTTTTCATGTATTTCTATGGTGGATTGAAGTTGAAACTATACGGAATAAAACATCGGCGATTAATTTATATTGAACCTTACTCTGTGCCCACGATAATATTATTAAATCACGCAGGTCAGAATTGTCAGGCAAATAGTGCATAACGTGTGGGAATAGCTGTACATATAGAATACAACGCGTTTCCTGCTATCATTATGTTCATATACATAGACCGCGTTATTGGGTAATTGCATATCCAATTCCATATTTGATTATTGTTCGCGGTCGCGCATTTTCAATAGGATGTGCCGAATATTCGATGAAGAGATCAATATCGCGATTCCACTACGAAAAATTATTTTGCCAGAATGAGTAAATTGACTATAATTGCTATATAGTGGACGATAATAAAGTTATTTGAATAAATTCAACTTTAAGAGTTTACCTCGTACCCACAAATTTGGTATCTGTCTAAACATCACTTACAGGTCCTGGCGTAGTACATGCAATACAACTTGCGGTTAATTACCCCCTGCTACTGTAATCTAATCAAAGCATTAGCTCGATATTGACCAAAATGTATCGGCTTCAACAGATTGCGATAACACGTGAATTTAGCAAATTCCCCACGTGTGTCATATTTTGTAACCTCGCGTCATTACAAACGGGCGTAGATACAGGGTGCGTCATTACCCTGTCATTCACTTTTTTCTGAGGATTAATTAATAATTTCGATATCAATTTATTGAAATTTGTCATTTTCTTATCTCTGCGGTGCACACTAGGGCTGGGACTATTTGTCGAATTTTTCGGTATTCGAATATTCGAATACTTCAGTTGCTTAGTTATTTGGCGAATATAATTCGAATATGCAAGTATCCAAATACTATTCGAAGATTTCAGTATTCGAATATTTCAGTATTCGAATATTTCAGTATTCGAATATTTCAGTATTCGAATATTTCAGTATTCGAATATTTCAGTATTCGAATATTTCAGTATTCGAATATTTCAGTATTCGAATATTTCAGTATTCGAATATTTCAGTATTCGAATATTTCAGTATTCGAATATTTCAGTATTCGAATATTTCAGTATTCGAATATTTCAGTATTCGAATATTTCAGTATTCGAATATTTCAGTATTCGAATATTTCAGTATTCGAATATTTCAGTATTCGAATATTTCAGTATTCGAATATTTCAGTATTCGAATATTTCAGTATTCGAATATTTCAGTATTCGAATAGTCCCATCCCTAGTGCACACGTAAATTAAAACCACACCATTGCACACGTTGGACCTCACAGGTCCATATCTCCAAATCCAGAAATGCATAGGTATTTTTATATTTTATTAACAAAAATATTTAATAACATAATGAAATACTGAACGAATATCTCTTTAACACTAGATACGAGTCATCGTCATCTGAATCTTTTCCAGTATCATGAGAACTGTTCATTTGGGCCTGTGAGGCCCCACGTGTGCACTGTTGGGTTAAAATTGTCACTATTTGAAATTTGTCTGCTCCTTTCCATTGAAAATCCCTTATACCAATTAAAATTGTATTTCTTACAAAATCTCGGTCTGGCAATGTTTAGATGGACCACCACAATTTCAACAGATGCATTGGAAACGCCGTATTTCTTTCAATCTACGTTCGACGTTAATCACACATCGTAATTGAATTATCGTAGATACAATATCCGGATATACGTACTTTGCATAAATTCGAATCGATTCGATCGTGCGTATCGCACGCTTTGGTGAATTTACGCGAGACAACACGCGACCAATAATATTTCACCGGCATGTTTCATCTTAACGTATTTTCTACTTTATCTGTCGCAATATCTGCTTATAAATAGCTATAGGGCGACATGAAATATCTTGCGTATGCGTTCCGCTTGAACGTAACTCGCATGCATCCTGATTAAGCCAATTTATAGGAATATCAATAGCCTCATTACAATATTCCGATATCACGATTTCAACGGGGCACCGTTTCATACTTTCGTGCCTTCGTTTCTCACTGAACCTCGCGGTATTCGAATTTTTCCTATCTTTTCAGCCGCGATTCGATAATTTTATAACGAACGTATGTTTCGCATTTCAGGTACCATGTTCCAATCCAACGAAGCAACGAAATGAATTCCACTAATTAGTTCCCATTTAATCACTTCGTATTTTATCATTTCCGTATAGCGCAGCTGCATCGGAGTATTCGTTGATCGTTAATGACTGTTTCTGGCTACTTTAATACGTACTCATGGCGTAAAAGCCTCTCAATTGTTAGCAGACGGCACAGTAAGCAACTGTCGATGCGAGTGCTTTGTATTCCGTACTCCCACCAGGCATGTATTATTTACAATTCTAGAATTCTGTTTTATTCAGAAGGAAGTTATGCAAGAACGACGTAACTACTATGTAGGTACGATGCAATATACAGAAGGCTATTCTGTTACTATTCACGATTGATGGAGATCATTCTAGCTTTGCTTTGATATGCAGTGATGCGCCAACTATTCGATAAAGGACCACCCTTTGCCAAAGGAAATTGAATCAATGTTCACGTGTCTATATGTTTACTGAAACGTCGAATCTCTGACTAATCTGTGCAAACACTCTGCCAAAATTCACTTAGAACTAATGCTGACAAATGGCCACTAACGGTTACCAAAGTACGTAGCAAGTATCACGATATGTTTAATATGAATGCCAGTTTACCTATACCAGTCTACTAAATAAAAAAACATATTTCAATCAAACCATATTCAATCTCTCCTTAAGAGGGGACATACACCTAGGGAGGCCTAAAAACAGACGTTCTCTTAGAATTTTTTTTAAGAAAGCATTTAACATTATTACACCCATAATTTTTGTATAAATTACGTCACACCTTTGGCTATAACACTTGATTTTTGTATGTAAAAAATATTAGTCGTAGTTAAGTAGAACGCAAATTAGTTTCTTCAAATATATTAACAACTGCTGTTTTTGACAGGGCCCATTTAAAAAAAAAAAATTTGAAGAAATGGCAGCATTCTAAATGAAACGCTCAATTTTCGAACACGACAACTGGCCTTCTTATACAATAAAAAAAGAAACTATGTGTTAGAAACGACTTTTAAAAGGGTTGTAAGACGCTCGCTCCAGGACAGTTCTGGGGTAAGTTCGTCTGGATCATTACAGTCCTCTTACCAAAAGGCAAAGCCTTCCTCACTCCGCAGGCTAAGTCCCTGCCATAAAATTCTCGAAGGCAGGACTGCCCTCGACCTCACCCTTAAATTTGGTGACGCTAACATATGAATCAAATAAAAAATCCGCTCTGTCAAAAACAAAATTTGTTAATATATTTTAAGAAACTAATTTCCTTTTTGCTTTCAAGTAAAAACAGTTAAATTGAGAGTGGGTAAAGCAAATCACTGCAGCGAATGACACATTTGTAACTAGTCCCTATAACTATACTATACGATTAATATTTTGCACACAATAATTAAGTATCTATTATAGCCAAACGTGTGACATAATTAAAAAAAAAATTACGGGTGCAATAATGTTAACACTTTCTTAAAAAAAAATTTAAAAGAACCTCAATTTTTAGGCCCCTCTAGGTGCAGCCCCTGTCCTAACTCGAACGTAATGATTTTTCAAGCTACCCGACACGATCGCTTCTCTTGAAACGAAAACGGTGACCAACAGAGCGATGTATTGTTCGAGATAAGAATATCATTCCCGATCTCGTGCTCGCAGAGCAACATGGCGGGCCTCCGCGAGCATATTTCGCGTTTAGCGTGGTCCCGGCAGAAAAGCGCATGCATCACGATTAAGTCAATGGCTGGCGACATCAATACCCTTCGCCACAATATTTCAATGGGACGGCTCGAACAGCCGACATCCCTCACGTTCCTACGCCACTATGGGGCCCGTAATACGCCTTGTCGCGGCAACTTCCCCCGTTGAACACCGCGGCCAGATTAGAATATTATCGCCATAACGCCGTGTACAATAGTGAATCACGCGACGCGCAACGGGCAACGCAATCTATGGGTTTCGCAGTGTCACACACGCTATAAATTAACGCCATCCGCCGCGCCGGCCACGACGAGCTCCGCCACGCGATACTTTCCCATGGAATTTCTGTATTTCGCGTTCGCCGTCGCGGCGTACGACAGCCGACGATTACTGTTGCTAATTTGCTGTGTACCGCCCATTATTGCTAATTCGCTGTACACTCGTTCAGCTTATTTGCATAATCAGTGCCGCGCGACTGGCCGCGCTGGTATTGGAAATTTTCAATTTCCTTCGGCAACGGTAATCACGTTGAAATTCATGGGAAACGGTGAATTTCATTGAAGTCGGCCAGCTATTTCTTTATGAGTCTGTAAATATCGGATTTTTTTTAAGGAATATGTTTCTCAGAGGGGATGCTTTAAGGGGACATTCTACCCTCTCGGTCGAAAAATTCGCCACTATTCGGTGGTGGTTTTTATAATGAAATACACACTTAACGTTTTCGAATTTCGGGGGGTATATTCTACCACTCTTGAAGTACAAGAAAAAATCTTTGTTGATTGTTTCTTTTACTTGTTTAGTTAAATATTTCGCAGCGAAGTTGGCGTTTTCAGAATTGCGGGCGGTTGAAATTTCGGACGACTGGATCATCGTAAATAAAAGAACAAACATATTTTTAATTTGCAGGGGTATGGCTATCTCGCTAACCACAAATATCTTAAGATTGTTTAATATTTTCCCACATTTTATATCTATTAAACAGATAAGAAATGCCCTTTTCGGGTACTTTCAACTTTGATCGCCTCCCATTTTAATAATTTCGGTTCAAAATTGTGCTTTCGTGGAAGGCGAGATAACCATACTCCTGCGAATTAGAAATATGTATGGTTCTTTTATTTCCGATGATCCAGTCGTCCGAAATTTCAACCGCCAGCAATTCTGAAGCCGCCAACTTCGCTGCGAAATATTTATGTGAGCCAATGAAATAAACAAACAACAAAGATTTTTTCCTGTATTTCAAGAGTGGTGGAATATACCCTCAGAAATTCGAAAACGTTAAGTGTTTATTTCATTATAAAAACCATCACCGAAGAGTGGCCGATTTTTCAGCCGAGAGAGTAGAATGTCCCCTTAATTCTTTACACTTGCAATGTGTGTTTTAGCTAAATCGAAGTTTAATTATATTTCTTTTTTCGGGGGGAATAGAGGAAAACTAACGCGGAACTGCTGGTTACTCTTTACATTATGTAATTTCTACTAAATCGAACGTCGCGTAGTTACGATTATCTGTATCTGCAATATTTAATGCCCCTTCACTGGATATTCACTACAGCCACGATGGAAAGTCGAATTCAGAAAGTAATGTAAGCAGAATCCATAGTATCGGGACATATTTCAGTGGAACTTTGATTTGCAAACTTTATGCTCACGATGAATGTGACGAATTCGCCTGGCACGGCGAAAAAGGATTGGCAGAGGCACGTAGCTGCGCTGCGTCGGACACTATATCGACTCTACTACTTGGAAGGCCGCGTCGGCGGAGTCGCGCTCCGCGTAGGTCGCAGCCAGCAATGAAAGAAGCAAGTTTTCAGGGAAACTTCGTGTTCCTGTAAATATTGGTCGGCGGAATTAAGTTTTCGGTTCATAAAGTAGTACAGCAAGGTCTGTCCCATTTGAATTTCCTGCGAATGAATATCCAAGTATTTCGCCGAGCCGGAATTAAGGGTATAAAACTCGCAGCCCCAACTTGTTTATCCAAGTTGAAGGGGAATAATTCGTGATTGTGCTTCCGCGGAGTCGCTCACTCCGCCTGAGCTGCGAGCGCTCGTAAAAGCAATGGAGGTCGTTCCGTCTGTCGATACGCCAGGTACTACTACTACGTGAAACGACTTTAAATATTGTTTTAAAAAGTAGCGAAGAGTTTTATTATTCCGAGAGCAAGCGGCACCCGTGGGGCAGACGTATATGTGTAGTTTAAAGCTTAAACTACGAAAACTTCTCAGAGTTTGTAAGTTTGAGATTTGAGGGGTAGTTTACGAGTAGTGTATGTTTATAATATCTTGCATACTAAAAGTCTCGGCAGTTTCGTTTTAAAAATTTCTTATGAGATTGCGAGGTTCATTTTTTAAATAAAAACTAACATCTTTCTTCAGACCATTTAACCTGAAAATCTGTGATGGTTCCTGTAACGTTCGGTATTCATCAGTACTTCATTCTATTTGCACCTTTCGTGTATTAAATTGTTTGATATCACGCTAGAAATGATATTCGCCTTTTCATTCAAGAATCACCATGCCTAACACACAGTTTAGCAAAAGCAATCATTCAGGAGTGCATCGAGACAATGTGGTACTAAATACCATGCAAACTTTGCCTCCTCCTTCTCCTTTTTTTTATTTAAAACTACGCTTCACCATCTGTAATATTAATCCATCCACGTGAAAGCGCATTTCTCTACTCGGCGAGAAACACAATTCTCGTGAAAGCTTCTACCTAACCCGCGCCTAATTCAGGTGTAAGCCAGATCTACCTCGGATCTTCGGCTGTGGAAAGCTTGACGTAAATAACGCTGTAAAATTGAGAGCCCCGCAAGTTTACAATTCGAGCAGGTTCAACCGCAATCCCCTCTACCAATGATCGATTTCTATCTCTGCCACTCGCTAATACACTCTACTACTTTACCCAAGTACTGTGGATAAAAGAGCTACGAAGCTTGTAGCAAGTAATGCATTAAATCTAACATATATAAGCCTGCAGCGATGAAAGAACCAATTCTCCTAATAACAATGCACTAAGAACCTAAGAAGCTTTGCTTCATCCTGCAAACAGTAATGCGGAACTACTTGGGCATTGCTTATTAAGAGTATAAGAAGTGATCAAACCACTGGAACTATTAGACCTCAGTTTAAACAGTACATTTAACCAATGAACGCTTACAATATATTTCAAGTGTCCATCTTCAACAATCTCTTCTGTCGGTTATTATTAAAATAACTGAGTTACAGTGAACTCGGGATTTAATCTCGATGGGAGCCGTGTTGCCCGGATAAAAATATTTTTAACGCGCATTCGATACAATTCATTAAGTAATTATAAAATTTAATTTAAAGAATAAAATCCAGTTTTCCTATCTTTTTACAAATCTCTTGAATCACTTCAGACATGGTTACATTAACCTCCTTTTTCCTTTTTCTTCGCTGGCTGCCAGGGTCCCTTGGCCCCTTCTCTGGGTGCGCCACTGCAGAGCACTGATTACTGTTATTGAATCCGCAGAAATTTAGCGCGCTCTTCTCAGTCCGAAGTAAAAGAACAACAGGAAATCGCGCGACAGACAGGAACCGAGGAAATACGCCGGCCGTGCCAACGAAACTAATAAAAAGAATCCGTCAGCAGAGTTGTCGCTACTGCCAATAATTTTAACATGTTTTCTTTAAAATTCGCCTGATGCCAGCAGGCGCTGCATACCGCCTCGCGTGCCCATTCAAACAGATTTACATCCAATTTCTAGCTCCAGTAGGTTAGATCGATACTGTACCTCGAGATTCTCTGTGACATCTTACGCAGGGACGATCGTATCGCGGCCTGTCAGTTCGATAAATTTCGCGCTGGTACGGGAACGATATCGGTGGATTTTGCGCTTCGTTTGGCCTGATAAGCGGCCGCGATTAGACGACTGCGGCGCATGCGGATTCTCCGACATTTCCGATCTGACCCGTTTCAATTTGCTCGACAATCTACCCGGGAGTACTGTACCTTCTAGGACGAATGTTCCGCGGATCAGATGCCGAGAGCCGCTGTCCTTGTGTCCATTAATAAATTAGGCGAGGCGCCGTTGTCCCTGTTAAGATCAGGTTTCATCGGGAACCTCTCCATTAGCCAATCGAAATAGTATAAGTGAACCGGATCTCTTTGAAATATGATTTGATTTTTTCTCAGATATGATAAAGAAAAATTTAATCACGCAGGGGAAGTGCTTCTGGCACATATTCCACGATTTTGAATTGTGTGTAGTAGGAGAAGTATGATACTTTTTATTTGTGCGTTTGAGGTACTTTAAAGCGTAGTGGAAGCTTGCTGTTGGCTTGTATAGGTAAGCGAAGAACCTTGGCGAAAGAGTATTATTGAATTAGTGCATTTTCTCTGTAAAGTATTCGTCTCTTTTGCATAGAGATAAGAAGGGAACTGTAGCATTTTCATTTAAACAACGTTTTACGAATTATTAATAGTTTAACATTTAACAGAGTATACGCATGCACGTTTGTCAGGTACGTCGATGTGATATCGCTTCGTTTAGTCGTGACAGCGTTCTGAATATCAACACTGATTAAATTTCGATCACGAACCAACAGCCACGAGCTATCCGTCCACCTTCCTATCATCAATTATTCGTGCGTATTACCTATCTTGATGTATATTTTACGAAATAAAAATGATGACGCTTTGCTCTGCATTCGATTATATTCTTTGCAGCTTCATTATCAAAATTCAGGTGCCTGTTTGTTGTACGACATCCATGGAATCTTTATTTTGCAAAGATACCATCGAAGTCGATACTACTGCTGTGTGCGCTTTCACAGTGTAGCAAAAATATCAGCCGCGATCGCGGTATTTGCGCGTATCGACACTCACGATCAGCGACCGTTGCAAATTACAGAGGCTGGTTAATCAATTATTCAATGAGCATAAAATGCGGTTACAAGGTTAACTGCTGCTTCTCACGTTAGATATCATCCGTTACTAACTCGACGCGTTGATTTTTAATGTGTTTGCTCGCTAGTGAAATTCTTGCAGTTCGATAGATAAATGATAAATAATATTGCTATGATATTGTTATTTACCGAAACGCGTCTAAAATCATAATCATCTCTAAAATATTATCGGCTATTTAACATAAAAGATGTGCTGCAACCAAAAATTCACTGCTCGCAATGCAGACCGAAGCTTTGCACGCAAACAGATAAATAACTGTGTGAATTGTAAAAATATTATAATAAATATAAATAAATAACCTATCAAAGGACTGATCTGTAGAGTGCATGACAAGCCCCAAAACGAAACTGAATCATTCACACTAACAGTGCAGCAGAGCTGCAATGTTTTCGCAAGTAGTATAACCCTGCAATGGTCAGACACGCAGCCGTCGTTTAACGTGGCAAGAGGCTCTATCCGCGATCAAACCCGTTAAGTAGAAATTAAACGTGCACGACACTCTTGTACACACACGTGCTTCCTATGCCGCTAAGCAGAATGCTCAGCCGTGGAAAAAATGCGGATCGAACAGCGTCGTTGTTGATCGGTCAGGGTGGTGGCCGAGAGAAAGGGGTGATGGAGAACACGCGTTGTCGGTTTCGCTAAACGGTGGTCGAGATTTGCGCGCAGCTGGCGCGACTTCGATCGGAAAATATTTGTTTTGCCGAACCGTCGCATGAACGACGTGTAACGGCGGAGGAATTCGGGTGACGGTGGAAACGATAAAACGACGTACGGCGCACAGTGGTTTTGAATAGAGGAAAAAAGTCATTTTTGGAATGTTAAGTACGCAGAATTTTATCAATACAATTCCATAGTAGGATAGTTGAAGCACCAGACCCAACGAGAATTGTCTGTAAATACCAATTTGTAAGGAAATTATAATATGAAAGTTGGGGAACAGAACACCTGCAATTTCGAGTTACATACGCACTATCTTTCAAGTAGAATTTCAACTATCTGCAAACTAAAAAGAAAAACGCTATTTTGTATTTTGTAATGTTCATACTGAACATATATATTACACGAATTAAGTCAATGACACCCTCGTTGATTTCAGTAGGACATAAGTTGAACAAATAGGTATTTTTAACAATAGAATCGAAGTTTAATTAGACATAAGTTTCTCGCGACAGCTAGCGTCAAGGTAAGACTTAATACTAGTGGTAGTAGATTATACCTTTGAGTACATAACCAGACAGGTTTCAGCTGCATAAACCTGCGGCTTTGGTGTAGGAAGCATTTCTTCTATAACTTTTATCAATAAGTATTTGGAGTATTTTGCTTTCGTTTTTCATAATATCGAAAAATATTTTAGATGAAAGTTGAATGGTTTCTAGGGGGCCATAATATAATGTAATTAGTTTTTTTATACGTGGACGCATAAAGGGCATATGTATGTCACCGATGTTTTGTTAAACGGAATCATATATTTTTTAATACATTACTGGATTCAGTTCATCATTTTCTATGACAAAGTATTAACCTACTTATGTCGTTAAACTATTAGTTTAGGAGATATTTTAATTTAATCGTTAATATTGACATACAAATATCTCCTATACTAAGGCGATATTTTGTTTTTATTAATTTTGACTGCAGATTTGTAATCAGCGATCTCAAAAACCCCGGGATACCATGTTTTGTATAGATTGAAGGTTTCACATTGATGTTATCATATTTTTTCATTGATATGGGCATTTCGGACCACTGTGCGACGTCGACGCGGCTCGTTTTCGGGTCAACCCGTCCACTCCTCCTCCTTTTTACGTAACACACCGTTTTGTCGACTGGAATGTTCTCAACGCCGAGTTTCGCGATCTCGATACTGGATGACTGCGGATAAAAACTGTATAGAGGTCGGACGCGGTCAATGGAACAAGTAGAAGACGGAAGAAGTGTATCGATTGAGTAGTTTCCCCGAGTTTGGTGATAGTTAATTAGAATTTTCTTCACTAAAGGGTGGAGTTTCAATTCCTGGGGTTGTTTTGTCTATTACTATTGAAGGGCCAGGGAAGGAGGTTCGATTGAAAACATGCAATCGAACATTTGCGAGCTTCTTACTCCGTGTAATTAAGTTTTGCGCGTGGCAGAGGGGGAAACTGGCTTCTATGGACCCAGGAAGCAAACTCTGAGAAAGAGTTTCTTTTTGGAGATTGAGAGCAGCTGCAGGAGAGCTACTGTGGTGTATATTACGACTGTGAATTGGATTAATGGGACAGAAAATCAATGCAGGTTTCTTACAGACATTTAACTCGTTCATAAAAAATATTATAAAGAAGACTAAAGTGTAAGGAAAAGATATATGAAAAATGAACTTGCAAAATTAACAGGTTGCAAAGATATTCATACGAAACGGTTATTCTGTAATAATTATTCTATGACTGTTCCATAATAATTGTTCTCCAATGCAAATACAAGGAAATTTAATATGTTATGAGCAGGAAGCCGTATAGCATTTCGATTAAACAATTAAATAGAATTCTCTTGACCCTAACAAGGAGAGTATTTCAGGTGTCCGCCTCCGATCATTTTGATTTTTGGATATGTTATAGAGGACCGAAAAATAAGAAATACGTGATTTTTTATTTCCCCCCGTTTTCATATTTGGGGGGTGAAAACTGCGTTCAAAGTTAGGGTTGAAAAATCATTTTTGTGGATTTTTGAAAATCTGGCGAGTCAGTCATATTTCGCATTCAAAGACACAAAATTCGTCCATTGACGCTATTCCCCTATCTCTAATAGTTCTCGAGATATTCCACAAAAATGATTTTTCAACCCCAACTTTGAACGCAGTTTTCACCCCCCAAATATGAAAACGGGGAAAAATAAAAAAACACGTATTTCTTATTTTTCAGTCCTCTATAACATATCCAAAAATCAAAATGACCGGAGGCGGACACCCAAAATACTCTCCTTGTAAGTGAAATTCAAAATTACGATGCTCGGCTATTTTAAGGGTACTCGTAACCGAAACTGAAAAAGTCGAAACCACGTGGAAGCTAGGAACCGTAATGTTATTTTATGTATGCAGTGATGAGAATGGAAGACTGGCGGTCGATTTTTTTTTCAGAATGCACGTTTTTCCACTACGCTGTTCTTGAAAAGGGCAGCATTCTTGACTGCCTCGGGCGGATGAAAAGTCCACGCATTGTTGTGGAATCTCGCATTACACTTCGTTGCACTTCCTTTGCCCGCAGCTCATGCTCCTTATATGTGCATGCACTTTTATAAGGAATCACGAACGAGAAACATCACAATATTCCTCTGGGTGACCGGCGCACCTAACCTTCCCCAAGTTTTAGAAAATGCTGCTGGAAACTTCGCGGGACATTGATGAATATTAATCCGAAGTTCCGCAGCGGGGGGACGAAGTTTCGTTCGAGTTTTCAGTATCGGCGGTATCGATCTTCGCGAACTCGCATTTTTTAACACAAAGGGGAGGAAGTTGTCAATAACTCGCTAACGTGGCGAACGTTGTTGCGCAAAACGGTGTAGAACTGTTGCTGAGTATATTTAAGAACCCCGCCAAACTTCTGGGCACTTCAAATTCGTGTTTAACTTTGTACCTCGGGCGAACTTCGGAAACACATTCATCCAACAAACTATGTCTAGAATGTTCGGTCAAGTTTAAATTTATTCCACATTTACATATTATCTCCGCACTGCACTCAATGCCACTTAAAAATGACACAGTTTTTATCGAAGATTTCACATTACGAGACTTCAACCAGCGGATTCATTTCGCGCAGTCGTGAGATCTACTCCGTTCGGTTCATAATAAAATCGAAATACTTGCGAAAGAAGCTCACCCCCTCGATGCCCAATGCTTCCACCCACGGCGAGCGCTTGAGAAAATATCTGTCTGTATGGCGCTACAACTAGCTCGTTTTTCATCTTATTCCCCAGCTGCTTTCCTCCACGAGACGTTCGATCGCGCTCGAATGGCTCGTACAAATTGGTCACTCGCGTAATTTTTCATCGCCGACGGGCCCGGCTCGTTCGAGACGGATTCGCGAGAGTTTTCCAGCTGGCCGGCAGAATCCAAGCGCCGCGACGGCGGGGACTCGTCCGAAGTCGGCATTAAGTTGTCCATGCGTCAAATTCTGTCTGCAGGGTCGAGCAAACTCAGCATGAATACCAAATATTCTCAGAGGCTGGCTGCGAAACGTCCGAAGACGGATGTCCGCGTGCATTCGTCGTGAATTCCACGACTCTCGCCGCTTCCATCCCCGTGAATTCCCTGAGAATTCCTTGCCAGTCATCGGCAATCGACCCGACACATTGTCGTGCGCCCACGATTTACCCGCGGCCCGACAAATTGAGCGACTTGGTCGCATTATCTTTTTGATCGACGAGCCACGTCCCCTCTATTAACGTGCTCGCCAATTCGTCCGCGGAGCAGCCGCTTCTCTGCTCCATTTCTCTCGTCATTTCCCGTGGCATTTGAATCCTCGAGTTACGCTGCATTGGTCAACTGTGCCTCGGCGCTACTTCCATTTCGCTTTTCCAGTGTCCCGCGTTGCATAGATTCGCTGACAGAAGATAGTCACGGGCTTTCATTAACCGTTAGGGGGGGTGATTTATTAGTAGGCATTCCTGGGGTCCTCGCATCTGCGTTGCACACTTTACTAAACAGTTTGATCGTTCGCTCGGGCCAACTTCTCACTCGGCAATCAAAGTGAGAAGGTCGCCATAAATGCAGAGGTAGGCCAACGCTTCTGGCAGCCTCATCGGCACCTCTGGAAGGGTCGCCGGTTAAGGGGTTATGCCTAGTCAGGCGGTCGAAAAGAGGCGAATATTTGTGAATTTTTTTTGTAGAAGCGAAAGCGTATATTTTTACAGAACTTTTTGCGGTTAAAAGAGCAACATTTGAAGAACATTTGGTAATTTTTTCGTAGAAAAATATTTACGTTTATAATAAAATAACAGGCGACATCCAAGAAGCATTTTTAAAAATTTGATTTCGTTAGTATATTAATGTATCCTCAGGTTGACAGAGAGAATTTTCCGAAATATTAAGTTAAAACAACATGGCAGCTATTTAAAGTTGAAA
Organism: Andrena cerasifolii; assembly: GCF_050908995.1. NCBI lineage: Eukaryota > Metazoa > Arthropoda > Insecta > Hymenoptera > Andrenidae > Andrena > Andrena cerasifolii. Next base: position 6,593,223 of record NC_135124.1, on the reverse strand, counting down.
TCCTGATTTTTTCGCGTAATTTTTGCAGGAAAAAATCAGGATTTCAACTTTAAATAGCCGCCATTTTGTTTTAACTTAATATTTCGGAAAATTCCCTCCGTGAAAGTGATACCAAGCTCGCACCACAAAGGATTACAACTGTTCTATTCCTACTGTTAACCTGCACTCTGTGGACAGGGGTGCAAACACACCCCAAGATAATAAAAATATAATTAAAAAGTTTCAGAATGGAAACGTTCCCAAGTTTGCGATAAATGCATGAGCACCGAAATGCATGATGATGAAAAAATAATGCACACCGATTCTGACGCTGCATCTTAACCTAATTTTTCATTATTTATATACAACTCTAAAAATTTTGTATTATAAATAAAATGTTATAATTCTTTCTACACTTATATTCTCAAAAATTAATAAAATTTCACAAATACTTACGCAGCCAAAGTTTGTTCTGTACATTTGGGACTGAAAAAGCGTGGGGTGTAATTACACGCTTGTACACGATTAACGTTAAACTATTAATGCACAGAGTGATGGTTAAATAGAAACAACGAATTTTAACACTAAAATAATGAATTTCAATATTAAAACAATCTATTTACTGTTGGTACATTTGCAATATAATTCGAAGGATTAAGCGCAGTCTCGGACGAACCAGTGATCTATGTCTGACTGCATACCGGACATTTCTACTTGCCGGTCGTACCCAGACAGGATCCCTTCCCACCTTTCTATGCCCCTACCTTCCCATTCCTTTCTACCAACTATTTTTCCGTTACAATCTGGTTGTTCACTGCATACACTCGTCCCACTTGTCGAGGAATTTGACAGCAGACACTGTAACCCCTCTTCGTTCCCCGTACGAACTGAGACGCGAACGTCTCTCGTGCAGGGTACAATTATTCCTTTTCATAAATTGTAAGCCGGCGATAATTGCAACGGGGCAAGAGAAATGACGGCGTGACAAGGAAAAACTCCGCCTCGACAAGCATTTCCGATCCCTGGCACCCTCGTTACCCGTGTTTTTCCGAGACCCCTGGCGAGGGGTCGTCTCGCAGCGGCGTTTCGCGCTCTTCCCCGGACAAAAATCGTACAGTGTAAATAGCGAGCGCGCATCGAGAGGAGCCCCGGGAAGGAGGTGATAAAGGGTGGCTGAACGTTTCTTTCCTCCTTCGAGCTGGCTAGAGCGACTCGCGCGCTTCTGGAGCCACGCTGGCGTTCGATTTTGCAACGTCTGGCTCGTCAATAACGTATTTACTCGCAGGGATTCGGTGGAGGGCGGGGGAAAGGCAGAAACAACAGGCGGAAGGTAGAGAGACGAGCACTCGAGAGTTTAGTTTCCTTCGCTCTTTTCCATCGCTCCGGTATCCTTTCCAACCACCTTTCCCACCCCCCACACCGTCGATCGGGCGTGGTCCGCACTCCATTTCATGGACACATTTACACGTACGCTGATCGTGCGTCGTTCACCGTGTATCAAAGCGCGATGCACTTTTCGTGTTGCGTCTCTTCCCTTCATCTTTCCGTTTCTTCTCGCCGATCCACCCTCGCGCTTGCCGCGAATCAGGGGCGCCGTTTTTAGCGACACCAGACTGCCGGCGACGTCCATTTTGCCTAGAACGAACATCAACGGATGTCGCCGGTTAACCCCTCAAAGCGAGAATTAATCTCGGGCAAGAAATTAAGCCCGCGGTCGATACTGCTGGCCAAACATTGTCGCAATTATTAAAGCGTTTTCAGAGATACCTTCCATTACGCTGCGGAAATTGGGTATCGATTTTGAACGTCCAGATTTTGGGGAATTCTTGGTCGACTTCGGAGTTGAAACCGAAGAGTCCAGGAATCGATGTACTTACAAGGGGAGGACACCATGAGGTTGGCACCGATTTTTACGAGCCTTGGCACGCTGGATCTATGTCGAAAATAAGTAAATAGGTGTCCGAGCGTTTCTGCCAATGGAAATTATTACAAATTTCATAGTTTTAATTGGTAAAAATCCCGCACTACCCTGGCGCCCCCGGGGGATTCCCCTCTGAAGGAGTCGGGGTGCCTTTTGAAGATTTCTCCAAGTTAAAAAAAAATATATAAAAAAAAATAATTTATAAATTTTTTTTAATGTGGAAACATCTTCAAAAGCACCCCGGCGCCTCCAGAAGGGAATCTCCCGCGGACGCCAGGGTAGTGTGGGATTTTTCCCACTAAAACCCCACGGCAACTATGAAATTTTTAATAATTTACATGTAAATATCTTTATTACTAAGGCTCATTGGCAGAAACGCTCGGACACCTATTTACTTATTTTCGACATAGATCCAGCGTATCAAAGCTCATCAAAATCGGTGTCTACCTCATGGTGTCCTCCTCTTGTTAATAATCTGAGACATTTTTGGTACCGCAAATGCTGTAACTTCATGGGGGCTGCTATGGCTTCATTTCTCAATATATGAAATTTATTTTTGAAGAGAATGCAGCTTAATTTATACACAAAAGGGTGTATATCTCGATTTTTAAATTTAACGTTTCTTTATACTTAAAAAAAATCATAAAAACAACCCTATTTTCCGACCTGTCAAAGGTATATAATCCCTTATGTGGAACTGAGTTACAGTTTCCTTCAGAATACAGTAGTCAGACGAACGGGATAAACTATAGCCCACTTATACCGAAGCATTTTACACAACCGATTTCAGAACCTTCGAATTTTCAAATTCCTTTCATGAATTTTCGTTATCTTTTTTCGTTAGGCGAATATATTATGAGCCACAGTTTAAAGTCCCAGTGCAGAGGTGTGCATAAATAACTGCGCCATATTTATACGACTGGGTTGGTATAACGTGGCAGGATAAGGGCTAGACAAATCCGTATTAACTACTGTAAAACATTTACCTCAAAAAATTGCTTGTAATTATCTTTTTCCCTCCTAAGAGAAAGTTTGTTCCGCGAGCCAGTTTCTGTGGATTAGTTTCGAACTGCACGTTCCGCCTGGACTATTTTTATTTTTGCCCGAGGAAAAACGTGCATCCGAAGCCAGCATTAAAATTTTCGTAGATCTTCCACCATCGTGTGTCACATGCGTTTGCAGCCTCGCTGGAGAGCTCTTAAACGCGCGCGCAAAGTACGCGATAAATCGATAACCGTCAACGGCTGCCACTTTTCGCGAACGATGCGACCAATAACACAGCGAAAAAAAAATTGGCACGGAGGTACGAAAGTGAAGTTAACCCAACCATGAAGCATTCTGAGCAATTTCATTCCACTTTATATCGAAACACTTATCAGGGTTCTTCCTGCACTAAATGAGTCGCACAATTCAAGGAACTGGGCATAATACGGTTTTCATAAGTTCTTGTTCAGTGCATACACGTTTGCCTAATTTATTATTTATTTATTCCATAAAAACTCACACAATGAATTGTAGCTTTCAAAGCCATTCCTCGATTCACCCTCGGTCTCTGAAGCTAAAAAAAACAGGAGACTATAAACTGAGCAAGAGATAAAACTCGCCCTAGTTAAATCATTGGTAAACTGTTCGTCCTGTGTAAAACTATCGCCGACAAAAATTGCTTGATATCGAGGGAATTTGGAGCACAATAATTACTTCGCTGCTATTTTACTTTCAAATCCTGATATGGAAAGCATCCTGCATTTTTAGATGGAATATCCAACGTTCCGTTTTAAAATTCAGAAGAATATCGATTGCTGAGTGGAACAGTATCGAGATACACGAACGAAGATCCACTAGTTACGCCCATATTTTCCGTGGCAGCGAATAATAGATCAACGTTCCGCGTTCAAATAATCGATTGATAATACCTCCAGGGGCACGACTGATTGAATCATCATCGAAGACTAAATTGAAGCTCTCTTCTGTTTCATCGTGTGCGGACGTATTCGCGACTGCTGCGAGCGAATAGCACCGCGCAATAATTTCGAACGGGGCCATTGTCTAATTGGTCGCGTGCAATTAATTATCAGAAGGGATAACGCAAATAATTTTCGAGGCCCCTCTGCCCTTCGTTTTAGCTGATTATCATCGCGAGCAGCCGTGATAAATACAGGGTGACGCAGGATGCGACAGCGATGTCATGCAGTTACAGCTTTCGCGATTAACGATCGGCTGTGTATTGTGTCGCACAAATATCGCGTCTATCGTGCCTGCTGGGCGGAGATTCTATTATATTAGCGCCGCCAGAGTTCCTAGTTGGGAGCATCGGCTTATATACGTTTACGCAATGCCGTGACACGCTTCGAAAACTTCCAAGCTTCGGAACTTATTGACACGCCCGTGATCGAATTAGCTTACGCGATCACGCGTGTGCCTCGCTCGGTGAACTTCGGCCGGCCCGCGATTAAAGAGTTGCATTGCAAACGGTTTACACGCAGGGGAGTGTTGCAATATCCGAAATCAGTGAACGTGTGCGCTACGTGGATTGTTCTATTAAACAACTTATTTATTAATAAGGGCTGGTATTTTAGAAAATATTTACAGCAAGGTGTTGTAATTTAGATTACATAATCTCTCTGTAGAGAAAGATACTTATATTGTTGTCTCCTCGAGGCAATAAGTTTGTGTGAATTTTACTACGTAGCGAACATTAACCTCAGCTTTGCTTTCACTGAACGCATTAAATTATTCTGTGACAGATATATGTAATATTGAATTTTTTTCTGTAATATTAAACTTAGTCTTCTGCACGTTTCTGAACTGTCAACGAGTCTGGCAGATGGAATTTGAATGGCAGCTTGCCTCCTTTCAGGTAAGCATTTTTTAGCGCAGTTGATATCTTGGCACCTAGGTATAATGCGATACAGACCGAACTCTTCTGTCTTGAGCTACGTAATTCGGTGCCAAGTGTCCAAAGTAAAATTCGCTGAATTGCGATTTCGTTGGATCCACCTAGCAAGGTGTGTTTAACGCTTGTGTCCTAGTTTATCGAATACCCCTCGCACTTTTATCGGTGTCTAATAAACAGAGATGCTTGACAGGCGTAAATAAACATGATACCTCTTTTGCATTAACAGGGAATCAAAATATTGACGTACCTTTCTACCGGTGTGAGTAAACAACGTTATTAATTGGAAGGTTTTTCTTTGTTTCTGGACCTTTTCCACCGTTTAACGTTTGCAGTATATATTTCTACATCCGTAGCGAGGTGGAACGCATCCAAACGCGCACAGCTTCGTAATTTGTGCATCGAACTTCGGGCAAATTTCCGTAGCTCTCGCGCTGTTACGTTAAACAGTTACAACTGCTGGGTTGTACTTCGCGTTCGTAGCTGGTACTCGTAATTATCTGAGTCAGTTAAACGCAGTCACTTCGGTTTGACTGAACTCGAACAGCGTATCCTGAAATCTTGATGAAGCAGTCGAGGTACAGAAGGCTGCCGCAGTTAATCGACTCGAGTGAACGCAAAAATTGCAGGGCCAAATCATCAGAGACTTGTGAAAATAAATAGGAACTCCTTAAACGTTGCAGAAGCAATAAATTCGTTAACGATATCAGCCAGCGTCTCGTCATTACGGCCGCGTCATTGGAGCAATAACTCGAGATCCAAGTTGGCGAGATCGCTGAACCATTCGAAGCCCTTAGAACGAGAGAGTTCACGGCGGGAGAGGGAAGCAATTATTACATCCGAACGCGATTTCAAAGGAGCCGAGAGGATCGAACAGTTTTATCTAAATCCACTTTGCGCAAGAAATCGAGAGACTGTTTGAGAAAGTGAAGCCTCTTAATCGGGGAAACGAAAGAAGGAGCAGTTTCACGCGAGCAATTACAAACAAACGGAGGGCAATCGCTTCGAACAGTTAAGAGAGGAGGAGAAACGCCATTACCAAGATTTCTTTCGATTCGGAAAAAAAGGGGAGTTGGAATGATTTTATCCAAATCTATTAATCTTTTACGGAGAAGAGGACCCTTAAACTTTCAAGCAGATTTCATCTAAATACTCTTCGAGGGCATAGGAGAATTAAAAAGCTAAATTAGATTTTCAACTCGACTTTAGGGTAAATTAGTGAACTTTTTATTGAATTGTATATTTTAATTATGGAGCTAGCTTTCTGTGTGTACCACGAAATAGTTAACAGAGGTATCAGGATTATGTTCTTTGAATGAATAGTCGGGGGTCGACCGGCAGAAATCAGTGAGTTTTTGGTAAACCGGAGAGGGTTGAAGGAGTCGAGGCGTTTACCATAGAGACGTCACTGCTCGGTATACGGCACCGACGAGGATTAAACTCCGTTCACAGTCCCGCACTGCTAACCCTTTCGAATCTGCATGAAATTAACGAGAAGTTTACCGACCAACCTCCATCCCGCTTGCAGAGAAAGTTACCCAGGAGCTTACAGCAATGCGGGAGGAAATAAGCGCACACGTGCATCACACCTAGGCACGAGTTTTTCGATAAAATGCATCAGCAGTCGCTCGCGTTCTTCGTTGTCTCGGTAAGCTGCTTACGCGACAATATACGTACAATTCTACATGAGAATTTATTTAAACGAATGTTCGATATGTCTCGTCGCTGAATAAAATATTCTGGATAAGTAACAAATAATTGGCAGAAAGGGAAATACAAATTCAGGAACGAACACTTTTGCGTGTCCTAGGTGAAAAGAAGCTGGAGGTGAATTTTTATGCATTAAAATTCTGGGCCAGTTCATAAATCTGGGCATGCTCCTTTAAATTATACCGAGCTGATTATATCTGGTCACTTAAGAGGGGAGACCACTGTAATGGTCTGAACATTAAGGGTGTCTTCGGGATTTTTTTTCAGCCAAACAACGCATGTAGATGAATGTATTGCTTGATATAGTTGATATATACGTATTGAAGGGTAAACACAATTTTTTTCAATCAAATTCATAAATCCGTTTCGGGTATACTCTTCGTCAAAATGTGCGCTGCGGCAAAATCGTTCCTGCGGCGTTGACAGAGGCATAAATACTTAGAAACTAGAAGCCTACGTCTATTACGCGACGATAAAAAAAGTCAACTTCACAAAAGATAACGAAATGGTCGACCACTAAAATAGAAAATCATTTTTTGGGGTAAAGATGTTGTTAAACAAAAACCAGGAGGCCGTTAATTTGACAAAATGATCGCCGCGTAATTGAGGCGGCTTTTTTTCGTACAATAAATAGCTTCGCTCATGTCAATTGGACGTGTAGTTTTGTCGTGTACTTTTATACTTCAACGCGGTTGAAAAATGTCATTCTGAGAAAAACGCGTTCAATGTTCCCCTCGGCTGATTCGCGCGCTTGACATCGCTTCACTGAAAATACTGTATCTCCGTCAATTTTACGAATTTCTTCATAAAATTTGGAGAGAGCATTCTTGAAATGTATTCTTTCCGAAATTGTGAAAAAGAAGAAATCGATTTTTCCAATTTTCTACAGTCAACTCCCCCTCTTAATTGAAGTGGTATGGGTGTTACTAAATTTATTTGCAAATTTTATAGAATTCAGATTCAAGTGTAAATTGTAGTAAAGACCAGTAATGACAAAGGCAAAACTAGACTGAAGATGTGCACGAACATGTGGGCTGATATTTTAATATCACAATGGGTTTTTGGTATTAAATCAGAACATTTAATTGCTAAATATTAATAGTTAATATACGTTGCAGAGTACTTTTCATACATTAAATTAAACATTGGTATCAGATTAACAACAGCAAATGATAGCTCATAAACTTTCCCTTGTCAAACGGCCTGAAAAATAAAAGGATTCAGTGAATCACTCACCATTGATAGTAGACGCGAAGAAATTTTTGTCGCGACACTCAGTTCCACGACACAGTGCTTTTAAAATCCAGCATTGCTGTTCCACCGCACGCAGCCTGAAATTCAGATGAAAGTGTGTTAGATCTTTTATATACAGTTTTGCAAAGATAGATGCGGCATCTGCAGTCACGTTTTATAAACACGCGAAGGATATTCTTTTTAATAAATATTCTAAGAACTGAGGGGATACAAAAGATGCGAATGAAAAGCAGCATAATGTAACAACACGTTTGCACTTTAGAAGATTTAAAGGCATCGTGCACCGTTCTTTACATCATAAACCATCATTTCGAGCACGTAATTTAAAAAAGTGGTGACCTGTATTTGCCACAAGCACCGCGCAGGAACGTTTCCGTGGTTCTTTATTTCCACGATTTCGCGAGGCAGGCAATTTTGTGCGGGGCAAATTTTCACGACGCAATAATTCCAATGGAACGTACACTTAAAAAAGCACAGAGAGAAAGAGAGAGAGAAAGAGCGAGCCGGTTGCAAGCCATTAGCAATTAAACTAATTAAAGGGTGTGTATTTTAAAAAAGTTTCGCCGCGCATGGAGACCAGTGGGACATTCAAAATATGCCACGAAAGCGGTTCAACGCTGCAATATAATTTATTTAATACCTGCTATTCTGCCCTACTTCTTGTAGCTTAAATTCAACGAGCAATAAATGTAAAGTGACATAATACGACAAAAAGGAATTGTCCGAACAAAATTTCCTTGCAACTCCACTTGCCACACGAAACGATCAAGGCTCCGCGACATGGACCAGTACGATTGAAGCTGGGGAAGAAAAGCAGCGATACGCGAGAAGCCAGGAGCTTGAAGCAACTTTAAAACGAACCTCTTCCGTGAATACTTCACCAAGTGAGCTTTTCAAGAGCCTCGGCCCCCTCCCTTCTCGCGCTTGATTAACGCGAGATTTGATGGAGGATGACAAATTTCTCATGGGGCCGTCATGCGCGACATTACGCCCTCCTTGACCCGGTATCTAGGCTGCGTCCTGCAGGGCACTCTGCCAGCAAATTTCAGGCTGGGGGATTTTCCAAGGAAATTATAATGCAGTTAGGAGGACGTGACATCGGACCAGGGCGCCTCACCTTTCAAGAAGTAGTCGAGAGACGCCTCCGCCGGGGTACAGGGCAAAAAGAGGAAGCTCGTCTATTTTCGAAGTGGCGAGAAAAGAACGATGGAGGGTGGGAAGAGGAGAACGAAGACTGAGGAGCTTACGTTTCGGCAACTTCCGGGGTTGTGAGCGTGCCGAGTACGAGGAACAGTCCCTTTCCTATTTGGAACTGCGAGAAAGCTTTGCAACCAAGCCCCCTCTCCTCGTGTTCTCTCCTGAATATTAACCGTTGCTGCAAGTTTCGCGCGTATAATGGGTCGCCTGAGCTGATAAATATTTCCTTTTACGAATTTCCATCTTCTGGGGCAAGCTCGATGCGTTTCGCGTCGTTCTCACGCGTGGAAACAGGTGTTGGCCAAGAGTGACTAGTAGGTTCATTAAATTAGCAGAATGTAGTTGACGTTTTCTTGGTTACTATTTGTTGACTACTTGTCTCATTATATGAATCGATTTTTTTTATTTCAATTACTCCACCGTCCATCGTGCTTTGCTATTTTTTTTTTAAATATATATAATTCGAGAAATAAATAGATATTTCAGAAACAATGTTTAGTTTTGTAAAGAATGCTTGAAATCGTTGTCCGACATTGCATACAGAATTTGATAATCGCAGTAAATGAATTTATTTAAAAAAGTTGTGAATTAATAAAGACACAAAGGATACAGTTGTTTAACATATTCGCGATGCACAAAGGTTTAACGTTAATTGGGTTTATATGAAACACGTGTTTCGTAAAATAAATCTACTTTTTATACATGCAAGTGTTCTGTACGCGACAATAAAAATATACCGCTACGAATGTATTTCGAGCAAAATACGATGTACGTTCGATTCGAGGCACAAACACAGTACAGCGTGTATATTTATTTCAGCAGACACAATTGCACAAGAAAATGAAAATGCAACTTCTGTGTAATTCATGAATCGATAGATTCCACGACCTCGATTTTACTCAAGGTAGCGATTAGAAGCAGATTTACAGGTTTCTTTCTGTTTAAAAAGATCTCGACTCTGATGTACATACGCGATGAACACCTTCAGTTCAGAATGAAATTCAAGATAGATAGATTATCGGTTCATGTGTATCAATTTGCTGGATTTTCAGTAAGCATTCGCTGTTTTTAGCAAGCTCATAATTTAATTAACGAGAAATTCGTGGCCAAAGCCGCTGTGAATTAAACGACGCAGAACATTTCTGAAATATATTGGCAAAACACCAAAACTTCATGCAGTAACGAAGCAAGTAAAATTGCAGGAATTTCACGTCCTCATACATCGAAATATTCGTGAACTATAATAATTCGTTCATTTATCTGTCATAAATTCGGCCAATTAACTTCCTAGCATTCATTTAATATCGTTTTAAATTTAATATAGATATTATAGTTCTATTGATACCTGCAATTCTCACAAAGAATATAATCTCGACAAGAGAATAAAACGTGATGCAAAGAATTCGATGTAACTCACCATTTCTCATTTAAATCCAATATTCAAGGAAGAAATGTAAATCCATTACCATATAACAGTTCCGCGCGTGCGGTTGAAACGTTTATTAAAAAATATGTGGCCGCATATCTCGGGCTTTACAGTGATAACGGCGAACAATTACAAACTTGGAGTTCGCAGCGTTTCTCTCTTGAGCAACTGAAAACCACAGTTTACTCGCGAGCGTCACAGTCTGACTACAAGGATCTGCTTCTACTGTTACGATCCACATACACGTTACACATAAACTATCCAGGATGTTTGCCCGCTGCCTTCCTCCCTTTCGCGACCACACGCCGACCGCGTGTTGCTTTCGGAGACTCTGATAGCGCAAAGATTTAAAGACACTTCCTGTTATTGCGGTATCGAGATTCCTTTATGAAGTCGTACATTTCCAGGAAAAATAACTCCCCGCGGAGGGATGTTATGCGTTACAGCTTGCTCGTATCATTGTTTACCAGAACAATGTGCGCAATTACGCTCCGACATGTTTTCACAGGATATTGTGCAAGAAATCCTCCGCGGAAATGAAAACGGGATACTCATTTGAATTATTTTTCAAAGCGTACACGACATTCCTTTGTTTTTTTCTACGTGTTTATTACAGTAAAAACGGGAACATTTTTGCATGAAAGTTTCGCCGACAGATGACAGCTTGACAATCTAATTAGACGCTTGGCAATGTGATGCATCGTGGCATTTGATAAAGTGAATGATAAAGTGATAAATAAATTTGTGGTCTATGTTTGGCCTCAGCAGTATAGTAACGAGAGTTCTAACCCAAATTTGAGTTTTCCGTTCAATACACGTTCAGAGTGGTACGATAGACGTTCAATACACCATACTACTTTTGACTCGCGCCATAGGTGTATTGAACGTCTATCGCACCACTTTGAACGTGTGTTGAACGTCTATCGTACCACTCTGAACTTGTATTGAACGTTTATCGTACCACTCTGAACTTGTATTGAACGTCTAACGTACCACTCTGAACGTGTATTGAACGCAAAACTCAAATTTGGGTTAGAACTCTCTTTACTATACTACTGGCCTCCGTCAAGTTCCATGTACCTATGTTTCCGATGGGAATAAAATCTCTCGCGGTGAAAATGCATGTAACTTTTATAAAATTGATAAATTCTTATGACATGCATTAGTAAGGCTTCGGTGAAGTGTTATTTCCGATATACACCGTTACGCTTTTACTGTAACATACACTACCGGCCAGAAGTATGAGACCACCTCGGTTCTTATTACTTTTTATACTACTAACCAGCGTGGACTAATCCTTCAACAATTTATTCTTCACCTGCATGTGACGTGGTTAATTATGTTATAGAACAGTGAATAATAAAGTATTTCTTTATTACACGTATTGGTTTATTAGAAAATAATGTTTCACGCTTTTACTAAGGGGTGGTCACGTAATTATCGCTAGTAGTGTATCTGTTTCCTGCGATGTCTGAACATACCCGCTTTGCACTACTTACGCAGCAGTACAGTGCCATCGTTTGGCTTGTTTATTGTATATTTGCAATATTGATCCAGATATTTAGTTCAATTTTCTAATATACCATATTATCCATCAATACTCTTTGTTTACAATATGACAAACATGAATAATTTTCTCACATTATAATATTCAATAATTCTATCAAGGAATTCTTCCAAAAACATATGTAGAATGTTAAGAGAGAGATTTATTCTCAAGTTTCACCCACTTTCTTCGCCTTCTCAAGCCACCACAAGAACAAACGACAGTTGAGAATTTGAGATAACATAAATGCTGCAAAATTAGTTTCGAACAATTTCTCTACACACAAAACCTTAAGAAAATAGAATGCTAAGTTGCGTCGCCATTTCAAACGTTCCTTCATTAGTTGTTTCCTTTACACCTGCTAACCGTACGACAAATTTCTACCCTACGGGCACTGGCTGCTCCGCCATGAACGTCTGATTCCTCTTGATTCACCTACCCCTTGCCCCCTGAAAGGCAACAGCACGCCAACATGTTTACGCTTCGCCTTCGCCCTACGTCACGAGCGCTGCAAAAGCTTTCGAAGCTCGCTTGGTGGCGACACACGCGTCCTGAATAAATTCATCGCGTCACTGTGCACCTTTGACAACGACGTTTCCACGGGAACTTCCGTTCCTCAACTGAATACGATTTTTGACCGCGTCAACCGCATAATTACTTGCGGAGAATTTCATTTCCATGGCCACAGGCAGAAACACATTTCGTATTTCAAGCGTGGTTCTTCGACTCTTCTGTTATTTTGAAATAATATTTAAGGCGAAGCGTCCTGTTTTATCGATGTAACAACATGCAGCATTAAATTTCTGAATATTACTATCCACCTTAATATGCTTGCCTGTATAATAATTTCAGCGGAAGCAGCCCCTATAGTTTCGTTTCCTTCGTATAGTAATTAAGAAAATAAATTGTTCCAGTAATTAGTACTGTGCACCCTTTTGTCGAGACCCTTCAAAGCAACTTGCAATTTACATCGTTGCAATTTATTATGAATACATCACTTTTGTATCTCAACAAAGTCTGTGTTAATGTAATTTATCTTCTTTGGAGACGTATCATATGTTGTGTACATTTTAAAAAGGTTTCTAGTTCGTTTCGAAAACTGTCAAACAAATCATAACTGCATTTCATGGATGCATTCGAATTCCTGTTATAAATCATCTGGGCAATTGGTGAGAATTTGAAAATCCTCGTTAAAAGTTTTCCACGTCATAAAAAAGCAGTACGCTTTCACAGTAGTGCCCTCTTGCTACTTTAGAAAACTTCTCCTTAAGCGTTGTTTAACGATTCTCGTCTTCGGAAACGCAGCAAGCTCAATCCACGTTTCCTTGCTCGATCAATGTGCTCGTTTCGGTCGAAATGTCTTCTTTTGAACATAGAGTAAGAAACGCTATTCAAGGAAGTCGTACACCGACACGTTCCCAAGTTTCATCCTCTTTAGCTCATGATTACGCGGAGTAAAAGTTTTACACGCCGCTCTCGGAAGCTCTAATACTTCCACGGTAACCAATTTGTTTTAGTACTCTTCGGGATACTGTTCTTGCGCACCGGGAAATCTTGTTGATAAAATGAAGAACGGTGTTATTGATAAGTGCACAATTTTCCGTCAATAAAGAAGGAAACACAATAGACATTTTTCCATCAAAATTACGCACACTGAGCCATTTACAAATTTCCCCTAAAATGTTATTTCCTCCATAGCTGGTCTTCTTTGTTGTGGGAGGAATCCTATTCTTTGGGTTAAAAACAGCGAAATTTTAGATTTTTTTTTTAAGAAACTAGCGTTTCGAATAATCTCAAATTTGGACCATGTTTTTATGCATCCTTGAAGAAGCTATATATTTTTTTTTATTAATTTTGAATCATAAATATAGGAGTCATGCATGATCGACCATCACGCCGCCGTTGCCCGCTGGTGTGCACGATATTTCTGTAACCACAGAACCGATTACCTTCAAATTTGGCCTGTATGTCCAACAAACATTACTCGATACTTTGATGAACCAGGATACCGATAAGTTATATACTTCTTTGATTACATAAGAAAATTGGCGCAAAAGTGAATAGCAAAAGTTAAAGTTTTAGATCTTCCAATTTGAAAACTCTCCACACTCTTCAAAAAATTTTTGTATTTTTATCTGGCTCACCAAATTATGGCTACATATATATACAGTCAAATGCCGTTTCATTTTTCTGGTTTAGATTACCAGGAAGATAAATATCATGCACATCAGCGGACGACGAATTTTGCGCGGCGTGTTGGTCGATCATGTATAACTCCTATATTAGTTATTAAAAATTCATTTAAAAAAAGCTATTGCTTCCTCAAAGATGCATCAAAATATGGTCCAAATTTCAGATGAATCAAATCGTTAGTTTCTTAAAAAAAAAATCCCCAATTTTGCTATGTTTTTAACCCACAAAATAGGATTCCTCCCTTAACCTCGTCGATTTGTTCCGTAACGAAATTAGTAACGAACCGTTTACATCCCCTTATACCAGCAACAGAAGCTCGTTCAGCTAAAAATCCGAGAACATCGAAACGCGATCGAAGATCGTGCTCGACGGGAGCAAATGTAACCTCGGAGAAGTCAGAACCCTAGCAGCTCGAGTATCCAATTCTAAGACGACGCAACCATTTCATCCAGCGATTGGTCGAATCTTTCCCGTGCGACTGCGTTCTATCCAGAGTACAATAGCTAAGAAGCACTCGATACCCTTTCCACCGGGCACGATATTCAAAGGGATCGCCTTTCGCCGACGGTTCCGCGTTTTTCACGCGGAAATGGGTTTCGTATTTTTCTATCGAAATCACTGGGGTAGGTCGAGCCCTTTAGGGGCTCGCCCTCTGAAATGCCGTTCCCCGCGCCCTTCCCACCGCCTCGGCACACACTCCTTTCCTTTCCCAGCCGCCCTTCTCCCGCGACTGGCGAAACCGTGCTGAAGGATGAAAGTCGCCCAGAGCCATTTGCTCGCGCGCTTTGGCAAATTGTACGTTGTACCTGGAGGTCTGTCGCCAGGCCGTGTGTACAAAGTACAATTTCTAGTCGTCACGTACGCCACGCATACGCGCGGAAAATTATTCTCGGCGCGGGGAATATACGTGGCCGGGCGTTTGTTAGCCGTGCCTCGCGCTGCACACGTGGCGACACGACTAATGATCCTTTCACCCCCTTGGAAAATTACTGTTCCGACGCGACCGCGCCTCGCCCGCCGTCTGGGGGTGATAGAGATCGCTTTTCCATTACGATCACGGCCAGTGGGGCTTTCCCCGATAATCGCGATCACGGACTCGCGCCGAGGCGCTTCGAATCGTTGCGCGGAAAAAATTAACTTCTGAAGCTCACCCCGACGCTACAACCAGGTGTGAAAGTATGTTTAATGCTGGTGGGTGGTATCGAACACTTTGGAAATTCAGTGTGGATGTGGCTTTTGGATTGCATAGTCTGCTGCTTGGAAGATGAAGAGAGAAGTAGGATATATGGGGTGAAGGAGATTTGCATGGTTCAGATGTGAATGTTTAGGGAGACATATCGAGTGGTAGTTTACGTTAAGTCTCTTACACTGGCTCGCGAATCTGTGGCTGTAAGTGAGTGTAACTTATTACTGAAACTCGACGTCATTTGTTTACGATTTCTTGAGCGTTTCGCGCCGAGCGCTCCCTTCATCCCTGCAGCTGACATTTCACATTTCATTACCTCCGGGCTTACAGAATACGTTATAATTTCAAGGAATTGCAATGGGTGAGAGTAATACAGCAGACGTCTTGCTTTCTAGAGTGTTCGTTTAAGAATATCCTCGAATTTTACCGAGTATTATTTACGATCTTTGTAACAGTACTTTGGGGTGTTTCATATTATAGGGTTGAAATTAAAATATTACATTATTTTTACTTTCCTCGTTTTTACTTGCCCTGATTCCTATTAATATATAAAGAGTATCTGACAAATTTTAGGCAGATTGAGTACCTAATATTTGGAGGTGCACTTTGCACACCAAAAAATATGTAGTAGGCAAAGGGAACACGATTTCCAATGATAATTATTTGTATTCTCAAGTCCTTAAAAAAGAAACTAAACTTCAAAGAAGGCTTAGACTTACAAGGGGAGGACACCATGTGGTAGACACCGATTTTGATGAGTCCTGGCACGATGGATCTGTGTCGAAAATAAGTAAATAGGTGTCCGAGCGTTTCAGCCAACAGGCTTTAATAATAGAGATATTTACATGTAAATTATTAAAAATTTCATAGTGGCCGTGGAGTTTTAGTGGGTAAAAATCCCACACTACCCTGGCGACCGCAAGAGATTCCATTCTGGAGGCGTCGGGGTGCCTTTTGAAGATGTCTCCACGTCAAAAATAACGTTTAAAATTTTTTTTTATAAATTATTTTGTTAGATTTTTTTTTTAACTTGGGCAAATCTTCAAAAGGTACCCTGACTCCTTCAGAGGGGAATCCACATGGTGTCCTCCCCTTGTTAGATAAATATACATTTTATTGTTATTATTAGTTAAACATAAATTGAACCATAAACGTTACTGCAGACCTACTTATCCTTTGCTTCGAAAATTCACCCCCCGCAATCTTCGAAACACTTGCTGATTCGCATTCAAATAATATCCGCCGCAGGAAGCCGTCTTCCTCATTTTTATTCCAAAGGGGCGCGCATTAGGTACTCGACGCAAAATTACGTATGACAATTTACGAGCACGCAATCATGATTCGCGAGAGAAACGAGTGCTATTCAATGTTGAGTAATTCCAGCCCCTTAAAATGCCCGCTCGAGCAAATGTCCATTACCGTTCCACTGTCCTCGTGGAAAGTTTCGCAATTCCTGACAAGAAGCATAGAGCACACCCATTCAATCTATTCGCGGTCGCTAATGCGCATGAATAGGATCCCATGTTGTTATTTTCCCCCGAATCTGAGAAATAATGCTTTCATTTAATCCGGGCGGAGAATCCTTTCATCGGCCACCAGCCGCTTCCCCCGTTTCATTACTCGATTATGATGCACGTCACGGAGTACTTTAATGGCACTGTTAACCGTGTATTTGCACGCGCGTGGGTGTGTGCGCGGACATGTATGTTAAATGCAGGGCTAGGGGCGTGTAACAGTTTTCAATGGAAAGCTCAGATCGATACCACCCAGCGGAAATAAGTTACTGCGACACATCCGCGGAAGCGCTGTTAATGTCGCGGGTTAAACTGAATGCAGGCGATTTCAAAGCGTAACATTGCCGTAGGTGTAAGTACATTAAAATCAACGACTTCTCACCGAGATTCATCAAATGTCGCGACCCGACAAACGACTACAGCATGCGTCGCGCAGAATCGATTGCCACCGTTTCGTATCGAACATCAGAATAATCAAACTCGTGGGACGTTAACGAAAAAATAAAACCGAGGACAGATTTGCAGGCAGTATTGTGGGCCAGGAACGTAAATTTCGAAACATTTGTGGCTTTGCTGCAGGAATCCGCGTAATAATTTACAAAAATGGAGGCACGCAGTGCGGGGCATTCCGTAGCTTCGCTAAATGTGTGCCTTTGTTTTTCAAATTACAAGTGTTTTATGTGGAAAAAAATATGCCATGTTACTGTCGGAGGTATTTGACTGCTTTCCACAGGCCTCAAATTTGGAAGAACTTTGTTTTCGAAATGCTCTGGTTCCACCATTTGATCGATCAGTGTCACGATTGAATATCCAAGAAGTAAGGAATAAATAATTTGAGTTTAGTGCCTTGTTTTTTCAGCTGCTTGCAAGGCGTTATACTTATTTTATTGTGGAGACCTAACTACATCAAGTTTTAGACACACCCTTGCTACACACCTGATATTCTTAAAATCAACGTTATAAAGCCGAAGGCTGACTCGGCTGCTCTTCATCGTTTCAAGTAAAAAAAAACCTCCAGAATTATAGGTCACCTCATTTAGGAAATTCGAAACGAAAACACGAAGAGTTGCATTACCAACAAAGGCGAGCCTTCTGCATTAATTTCGAAAATACGCCTGCGAATCTGCATATTCAAATACGAGCTTCAACGACAGGGGTGAAGAGGGGAGGGGGTGTTCTGAAATTATTTGAACGAAGCGAGTGTAAACTGTTAGATTGCGAAGCAACGAGCACGGGAATGGGGGTCGTCTGTTTGCCGATTCGTTTCAGTTAATTTGCCGCCACTTTATTCAGGCTCAAGGGAAACACGAAGGAAAAACAGTGGACGGTGGCGAGTCATTAAATGGAGAAAACCTGCGGTTGAGCCAGCCTCGGCATCAGACATGATGCAAAATAAATAAAAAGGAGAACACGCGACAAAAAGTTCACTCGCACTGGCGGTAATACAGGTAGCACTTTGCAAAATTAATTCCAGCGAATACTTGTGCACGCGCGGGCTTCCATCGACGATTTCGCTGGGAATTTTAAGCGCATCTCGCGCGGAAATTTTCAGGCGAAACAAGGCAGCAAACCCGACGAAAACGTTTTATCTTGTCGCGGGGCTTTCCATGCTGTACAGGCCGCGTGAAACGCGTGCAAGACCAGCGAAGATCCGTCCTCGTCCCTGTACATTTTCATTTGATCCACCCCCGCGCCCCCCTTTCCTCCTTTCTACCCTTTCATTTCACTTTCTTTGTGCTATCTTCCCGCTCCCACCCCTTCGCTTCCTTCCCACCTTCGCTATCTTCCTCCTCATTTATCATGCCCCACGTGCCTTGATATTCCGTTCTGCTCCCTATGATTCTTCTTGCCAGAGCTGGTACACGTCGCGATAAAATGTTGATCTGTCTGGGAATTTTTTGTCCACTTGTACAGTGAATTGCGAAATAATTGGCGGCTATTTCTTCGACTCAACTGTTTCGTTTGCCATTGTGCTCTTATGCTATTAACTGATTTAAGGATGCGGAATTAAGTTTTGACCTTCTGGTATATCGAGATAGTCTTCACAATCGTTTGGGGAAATTTTGATGATGTTTAGTACGGGTTCGAGGGAAAGAATTTTGGGAACAGAGGTTTTACGAGTTTGAAATGTTGAAAACATCCGAAGAGTTATAGAGCTTGAAACAGTTGTATCTACATTTAATACGGAATACCTAGAATGATGTGTATCTACGAGGCAATTGCATGTGAACAAGCAATAAAGTCATGTAGATACACTGTGTATATCAAGCGATCTACGCCTGATATCTCATCGTGTATGCGCGTAAATAGCGCGTAAATACATATTGTTAAATTTCCCTTGGAATTCCTTTTAATTGAGGCGTTAGAAAGTATATGACTCAATTTAAAGGAATGTGGATTACCTTGAATAATTTTATTAAAAAGCACGTCCTTGTGCAAAATATAAAAACTCTTCTATTATCTTCGTCTCTTTTAAACTTAATAGCGTGTTCCCCATTGCTCTCTCACACGTTCAGATCCTAAATAAAATTATTCAAATCTGCACCTTCAAGCTTACCTCACCGTCAATCTAATATAATCCACCATCGGCTGAAAGAAATCTTCAAATAGGGTGGAATATATTTCTATCATCAATCTTTAGAAACAGTATTTGCTGTCTCTTCCTGTAACTATCGCAGTTTCGAGGGTAGAGGGAGAAATAAGAAGCACGAGGGAAAGAGGAACGTTTCATTTGTTCGTCACTTGTTACGATTTCGAAGCCAGCTCACGTAACTTCGTTGCCGTCCAATGAACGTAAGCTGATGTCAAGACGTTGAAGAATCCAGCTCTACTTCAGGCGAGCCGCAATTATATGTATTCCGAAGGGATTTCCGATGAACAGGCTTTCGGCATCCGCGCTGCGAACGACGGGGGAAAAGAACGAAGGAAAGCAAAGGAAATTCCAACGTGTTCTTGGCACACCGGCGAGGGCGAAGTAGTTTGGAATTTTCGCTGTTCCAGCCAACGAGCGAAACACAGAGGAGACAAGAGGAATTGAGGCGAAGATAACCAACGTATGAGATCCTTACATTTTTTAATTTAAATTCTCCAAATGTATAACCGTCTGCAGAATCTAACAAGGAGTTTCCACTCAGAATTCCAAGCAGAATACCGAGAAATGCAATCAGACTTGGGAGGACCCCCTGCTCTGGGTCGTTATGATTTATATTAAAAATGATGACTGCAACGATGACTACATGTAAAAAAAAATTGAAAACATTGGTACTATTTCTTCAACATTTTTTCAGCTGTTTTATCTGTAAAGGTCGTCTCTTTGCATAAGACTACGTGTAAAACCAGTGAAAATTAAAATCGTTATAACTCAGCAATCATTTAGTGAATTCTTTAAAAAAAAAAATGGAGCACAGCAGGAATATTAGAAAGAACAATCTCACAAATTTTCATCAACTTGGTACCATTTTGAAGGTAGGTCCAATACACCCTTAAAGTTGCTGACTTAATTCCTACATACAGCGAGTGTAGAAACTATTCATACAGCGATCAATTTGAAATAAGAATTGTATATCCATGTCAGTAATAAATTTCAACGGAAAAAGAAGATTAATGAATATTCTTAGATGTTTGTAGATTTTGTGTAAGCAAAATTGTGTTCCCTCAAACATTTACAAAAATATTAGCAAACACCCCAGAAACGTGGAGAGATAGATGCGCAGAAAGTATTCGTACAGTTAAATAAAGACTTACTAAACGATGGAAATAAACTAAATATTTACTGTTCTAATAATTTTTGGGATTGCTTTTCGATATTATAATAGTTTCGAGCCTTCTTGGCATGGAAGTTACGTGTACTAACTATAGTATTCTTGTTGGTATACATCAGTTCGATCCACCAGCAGGTTCCTCAAACAACTCCACAGCCTAGTCTGCACACGTCACGTTGATACTACTGATCAATTTCAAAGTGTTACTCTACCTTCTGTGATGCAAACGACAGAACATAATCCCTACTTGTTCACTGTAGTATTTCTATCGACGCTCACCCCTTAAATCAGCACCATCTCACCCCTTCAACCACAACCACACATGCTAAAGGCGCTTCACCTCACCCTTGAGTGCCACCAAATTGCCCCCAGAAAATGGTGCCCCAAACAACCTCACCGACGCGACCAAGACGCATTCCGAGCTTTTTAATATCCCTGTCAAGCCCTGCGGACGACATTAATCGACGCTTAATAGAAATTTCGAAGAGCGATCGGTAACTAGCGTCGATTGGCCGCGCGGCGCTCAGCCAGAAGCAGCCTCTAATATCGATTCCTCTTTTGTATTAAAAGCGAGGATGGGCGGCAGCGTTCATCGCCGAGATGAGGGCTAAACTTTGCCAGGGCGAACAAACGTGCCGGGCCCGATTTTTCATCGACGCGGTATCGATGCGACGAAGCAGTTTGCCTCGTTACACGCCCGTCAGCCGATGCCTGCCAGAGATTAAAATCCCGGGAAATTGTTAAATCACGAGCCCCTTTGACAGCGTCCTCCACTTGTAGGATAATAAAAGCCACGGCGGCGCTTTTAAAGGATGGAATTCTCTGGCGGCTGCCACAAGGGGGGGGGGGTGGGGGGCTGCCAGTCGTTGAATTATGCGAGAATCCGATTCCAGCTTTTCCTCTGGCGGGAGGGGACAGGATAAGCACAAAGAAGAATGTACAGGTACACGTGCAGAGAAATATAGGGTGGGTCGGGGGAGAGGACCTTGTTCTACTCGTTTAGTTGGCACAACCGAATCAGCTTAGGCAAACGTTTGTGCTCGTTCCACAGACATCTCTGTCCCTTTCGTTAACACGCTGACCCCCTTTCACCTGGATAGGACCGCCGTTTGATGTCCTACAATTTTAATCCGCAGTTTTCCGGGTTCCTTCGTTGCTGGCCGAGTGAATTGTTGCATCGCCACAACGGGGTCAAGTGCCGTCAGCGAGCCCCTCCAATGATCGCGGATACGTAAGCGAATGGCTAGTAACGAATGCCATGGTTAATAACGATAAACAACTAACGTATGAATCGCGCGGCCCCCGTTGTGTGCCGTTCCCATTTCCCCGTTTTCACATACCCTGCCACTTTTTTATACGTTCGCTGAAATTGTGTCTTTTCTCCCCCACCCCTGACTCCAACAGCGGACCCACCTTCAACGGGGTCGAGATGAAATGCTGGAATTATGAAAGCCTTTGAGCTGTGCGCTGTAATTAAAATAATCCATTATTGATATTTATTAAACGACAAATAACATGGCAGGGGATCTTGCAGCAATTTTTGTTCGAATCGAGCTACTGCTATTTTTGTTATTTAAGAGACACGAAGATGTGTCAATTATACATTGAATACCTCTGGGTAAACGTGGTAATGGTAAAGCTTTCGATTTGTTGCATTCAGGGTGTGTCTGTGGAATATTTCATGCAAATCCAGCTTATTTCTCTCGATGCTTTTCTTTGTGATATAATGTTGGCAATCAATTTACCATTTCTCTGGTTCTTTTGGCCAGCTCTTGCTGAGGAAACTATTCTTCAACGGTCTTGAAGATTTTAGAGTCTCCAAGCGCTCGCTTCATTTATTACGGTCCTCGGAGGGTCCTTAGCGTCACGATGGTGATTCTTTCAAGTTTCTCGGTGATCTTATTTTGTCACATTTCTTCGCGCACTTTCTTGCACGGTCGCGTTGAAAGAACACACCCTTGCGATATTAGAAAGAAATATTTCCCCTCTAACCGTCCCAAAAAGTGTAAATAGCTCGTTGCGGAATAATGAATTTCATTTGAAAAACAATTAACGCGATGCTAGTTAAAATTGAAACTTTTCGATGATACAGAAACTCGGGAAATTAAATTCAATATCTCAGATTATCACATGACCTCGTCAAACAAACTTTCCCTCAAACTTTCCATAACAAGATTATACTGGCACGAACTTCTTTAGAGTTGATTTAAAATTACTTCTGCTGTACCAAGTTTTTTTTAATTATATTGGAAATTTCACTCGAAGTTAACTGCTCGCCAATTCAACACGAAGATCACGTGATCGTAGAATAAGATTCGCGCAGAAGTATAACATATTCTGAGGGGAACGTACAAAGGCAAACAATCCAAAACAAACGCAATGTTTACAATTGATTTCTTCAGCTCGCTACACGCCGAAGAAAATGAAACACACGATACGGTCGAGTTTAATTTTCTCAAACGAAATAGAATGAAGTTTCTACTTCAATGCCTCCTACCGTCCAGAGAGAACAAGTTTTCAAGCCTGGAACGAAGTTAACGGAGGAAACTTCCTGGTAGTATGATAAATATGGAAATCAGGCGACCCTGACGTAGCTTCGGATGCTACGAAGCGGAAGAAAAATGTGAGCCTTCGAGAAAGGAACGATGAATTTCGAAACACCATATACACTGCCCAAACCATTGCGCAGGATTGATGTAATAAATAGTGGGAACTTTTTTAGTCACAACAGTGTAACAGTCCACGGAACCGTAGCAATAAATGTATAGTAAAATGACGATAGATTGTTCGAAAATCTTTACTTCAATATAAATTTATTATTTCTGCACAAGGTAATGAGCAGCCAAATTGACTGCTCGGATCTGGTAGCGGAGATTAAGTTTAATGCGCCCGTGGTCAATCTTAGAAGTCGTCCGCTATTTGATACGAGAATGCCTTCGTACAGTAATTGTATTTCGCGTCTCTTCCTCGAGATCAACATGTAGTACCTCTACTTCGCACCTGTCGCCAGAAGTTCAAAGCTACGATGCCAACGAAAAATTCTCCCCAGATATAGCGACTTAGGTGTGAAGTCCCTCAGCGGGGTCTTACCCGACACCCTGCTGGGTACTGGCCGCTAAACGTGCCCCCCTATTGCAGGACTGTATTTAGAGAAAACCAGGACAAAACCGGGGCCCTAACAGAAAATAAAACAGAAATTGAAAATACGGTTATCATTATTAAAATACATCAATTAAGCTTTGCTACTGGCTATTAAAAATTTTAATAATGATAAACCATATCTTCAATTTCTGTTTTATTTCCTGCTAGGGCCCCGGTTTTGTCCTGGTCTTCTCTAAATACAGTCCTGCAGTAGGGGGGCACGTTTAGCGGCCTGTACCCAGCAGGGTATCGGGTAAGATCCCGCTGAGGAACTCCGCACCTAAGTCACTATATCTCGGATAGACACTATAAGGAAGTATCTGCCCGTATCATAAATACATACAGGCACTTTTCAGTATCTATGCATGTAATTCAAAAGTTAATTCCGAGCTTTCATTCATTGCCCCTTCTTCACCGCAACTAGCTTCAAACATCTACAATAATCTACACGATGATCTCGAGGAAGAGGCGCGAAATACAATTGCATGATTAAACGAACTTACCTAAGTGAAGTTCTATCATAATTGTATGGAGCGCCTCTTCTGAGATGATCAATCCGACCTTATATATTCCCAAACTCTGCCTACTGGGCCCACGAACCGCAGCGTGGGGAGAATTTTTCGTTGGAATCGTAGCTTTGTACTTGTGGCGACAGGTGCGAAGTAGAGGTACTGCATGAAGAGGCGTAGAATACAATTATGATAGAACATCACTTAGGTAAGTTCGTTTAATCATACAATTATACAGCGGACCCTATAAACCGTACAATGCGTCAGTTCAACGTACAATTCGGTGATGTGGATCCCTTCATCATTTCCTCAAATGTTTTCGGCGAACAGATGCGTTGTCGATTGCGAAATGTTTAGCTGAGGTGTAAATGTGTCAGACCCTAATTAAGTTTTGCAATTTTTGTAATTAATGATATTATCCCGTGAAATAAATAAAATAAAATAAAATAAAATTCTGAAATTCTAGCGTAACTACAGCAGCCTCGACGATCTTGCAGCAATTATCAATTATCTGAAAATCTGCGGAGAAACCCCGCATGCCAGAACGATCTAAACATCTACCCTTCAAATTCGCAGAAATGAGTCGACTAAGTCTATTACACACAGAAAATACCTACAATTTCCCTAATTTTAATGGCAGCCATGATTCCATGGAACACCCTCTAATGCGCCCGTATTACATTATACTCGTACAAACGGGCCACAAATTAACAGGGATGGAATCGAAGGAATTCCTTGCTCCGAGGCAACATCGACATCATTATCATCCACATCCACCTCTATAGAGCTGGTCTCCAGGAAGCTTGGAATTTTCATTCCACCGTAGATTGCACGCTCAACCAACCTCCTGCACCGCCTACGTAGCAGGCTTGCAGACGTTCGCGCGAGATGATACACAGATATTACCTATCCACCCCCCCATCCTGGAGGCCTGCGCTGCGGTCTGCACAAGAGAGGATCCAGAAACGAGGAACCGTTCGTTCTGGCTCGCAGGTGGATTTTAAATCAGCGCAACCGAGGCTTCCTCCTCTCCTTTTCCTCCCTCTGTTTTTTTTTTGTCCGGCTCATTCTTGCGGGCCAGCTTGCCAATTAAGTCTGACGTATTGAATCTGCGTACGAAAGCCGTCGGCCCGTAAGCAATTTTAATCGATTCGAATTGGCCGCAAAATTCCACCCGATAATTGGCAAAATTTGGTCCCACGCCAATTGGGGAGGTGGTGCAGCTCTACTCGGCTCAACGAAACGAACCTTCGGCTATACGGTATCAGCGGATCTGTGTATTTGCGCAGTTGTGTACGTGGGTTAATTAGAGTACGTGTTATTTGAGCGGATAGGGTGGGTAGGGAAAGAGTGGTGCACGTAATTTTCATAGCGTGCTACATGGGCAAGTTTCAATGTGAGCGAAGACTTTTTGATACGACTTCAGGTTGTAGAGATATTAAACGCAGAAGACGGGATGAGGCTGTCTGATGAACAGCCAAATGTGTCTGGAAACTGTCCAGAGGAAGCAACTTATTCGGGCAGATGTGGGAGACTCTTCTGGAGGATATATTAGGGATCTACGTGAACGAGCAAGAGACATTCCCAGAAGAAAATAGAACGCCGAGTGCAGGGAAGAGGAAGAGCTGTGTTAATAGCGAGAAGGTGGACTAGCAAAAGTTCTTGCTCCATTCAGAACTTCAATCGTACTTTGAATTATTAGCACAACACAGTCTAAAGCTTTCGAATGTACTCGAATAATTTCCTTAACATCTCACTAGCTACCGAAACTTCATTAACTGCGTCTGAAAGTTTTACAAAATAGCTCCTCTTGGTTATCATCGGCACTCCAATCGCTTATGTGGACATTCCGGAGATTAGAGAAGTGGTATCTTGTTGGCAATGCCGGGGAGAAATTGGAAGCTCCTCGAAATAAATGCCGCGGTGACCTGATTGCCGTGTTTTGTACCATCGCCGAGTAATAGAATTTCAAGCCGATTTCAATTGATCCCGACGCATCGCGACAGTCGATTGCACTCCCGATAGTCAGACGGCTGCACTGAGCACGAGGAAATTGGTGTAATTCGGTCGCGGTCCGTTCCACGATCTCGCGTTATCGTCAGTTTCCGCCGAGCTCCCTCCAGAAATTGCAACTCGATAATTCCACGTGGATTTCTTCGTGCATGCCAGAAAAAGTTCCGGCTGCATAAAGAACGCCAGACTCTTTGTTTCATCCGAATGCCTGGGCTACGTCTAGCTTATCAGGCCTTCGCTGTTAATCCATCAGAGTTTATTCTGTATCGAG
Source organism: Andrena cerasifolii (assembly GCF_050908995.1). NCBI lineage: Eukaryota > Metazoa > Arthropoda > Insecta > Hymenoptera > Andrenidae > Andrena > Andrena cerasifolii. The sequence goes on along the minus strand of NC_135124.1, from coordinate 6,566,709 downwards.
GACTACTTAGGTTGACTTTAATCAAAATTGATGAAAGCTTCGATTAGTTCTACTATGACTGACTATTATAAAAAATAAATTTAAGACTATTTTCGTGCGTACGTTGTATTGCAATAGCGCGAATACACTGGAAGCTAAGAAGTAAAATATCCAAATAGAAAAAGCTTTTGAGAGTCAACTGTTTTTTATCGCTAATGATGAGAGTTTTTTAATGCCTGCAATTTTCTATTCCAATTCATGCGGTGGGTACCTTCATTCGGCTATTATTTGCACTGAACTGATGTGTCTATTTTGTGAGCATCGCAATAAATGCATACAGTAGAAAGCTTCAAGAACTGAAGCGTTATAATTAGAAAGCATTTGTAACAAAGGAAAGTCTTGTAACGCTTTGTTAAACTTGTACGTGCACGAAAAGTACAATCGCGAAGTTCATTAATACTGACTTAATAGCACTTTCTACTCTATTTGTTACCATTCAAACCGTTCATAATTTTTTTCGATATTTTTATAAATCAATATTTCAAATGTTACATTTGTTTCGTTTTTATTGAAATGAATTTATTAGGAAATATTTAATACTGTTAAAGCCAAAGAGAATTTTACGGTTCACGTTGCATTGAAATTTTTCAGTGCTTCATGCGACTGACCAGATTATTTCGTAATCCTGAGCATTGATTGCATTTTAATCCACTCTCAAGAGGAGGTAGAACAATGCACAGTGACAAAATACCTGTAAATGTAGAAACCACTAGACTTCGTCACGTAAATGCACTGTAAGGAAAGCTTGTGGTTACATAGTAACCAGTGCAAGCATGAATAATAATCTAGTGAACGCAATTAATGATCATCTCGCTACTCGAGTTTTATCATCGTTCCACCTGAAGTGGTAATGTCTGCTGTCGGAAAATATAAGTAACGACCTCCCCATGCTTCTATTAAACGAATATGCCTGAAAGTAAGAAAGCACTTCGCCTCGTACACGAATCAGAATGTGGAAATTTAAACACGAAGTTTCATGATGAATGCATGTCGATAAAGTATTTGCACCGCGAAATCACATTTTTATGTAAATCATATTTCGAGTTTTCTCGTTAAATATTCACGAATGTTTACAAAAAGTATGTGACAGTAATTAGATGAGCTTTAAATTTGCAAATGCAAATAAAATTCTTGTCGCGCCTATGTTGATAGAAAAATTTGAAACATTCATTTTCAAAACTCATGCATATGGAATATTTCTCTGCAGTATTAACTGACCACACCACATTAAAGAAAACTGATGAGCCGAAATAGTTTTTTCGAAACCAGCCAGCACTGATGAGAATTTCAATATCAGCTTTCAAAGGAGAGATAATTACAACAGAAATGGTTAATATCGCTTAGAATTCCGAACCTGGACTCCAAATTTCAGTTCGGTGCCACGTTCGTTTCACTGTTAATCCTTTTATTTTTTACTGATAACGCTAATCAGTCGGACATCTTACATATATTCTCACAGGCGAATCCCACAAGGTAGATGATCCTTCTGTTATTCAATTGGTATAACCGATGAAAGTAGGTTATCCCTTTGAGAATCGAATAGCATGGAATGTGAAACCCATGTATCTGATACTGAACACGAACCCTTATTTACTGGAAGGTTTTCCTTGCCCCTTATTTGCTCTGGCCAATTATGTACGCCCTTCATCACAGCACAATTCTTTTACGACTTCGTTACACTTCTTCCACAAAGTATGCTATTCATATCGCAGATAATCCTCTTTGAAACAAACATCTTTTGAATGAACGCAAACTCTTTATAAATCCCAGTATCAAAAGCATTCTAATAAATTTGCAACTTTTCCATATCTCAAAATAGCCAACATTCGCCTCAGAATTAATTGCGTTACTTATGATGGAACTAATTCCTCTCTAACAGCTGCAATATAATATTACCAAGAGATGAGACCTTTACGAAATTCATTATCCCTTTCTCTAATCTTCGACTACTGATAAATATTTTTCATACGTGAATTCCCTTCTGGCTTGACTTCCTAAGAAGTGACACAGTTTCTGGTATAATGTCTATCACCATGGAGTATATTCTAGAACGCTACGAAGTGTCCGAAATTTACTATCAGAAAACAATGGAACGAATCAAATCCCATTAGACGAAATTTCATATTTATCAGAAATCAGGGCTGACTACGATCTCTCTAACTCAAGGCGAATCTCTCGTGCCTGAAGGGCTGTCTAGCGTGGATAATCCCTGTCAGAAGGGCCGAAATCCATCATGGAAACGAACATGCAGCGTTACAGGCAGAAAGCTTAATTGGTCTGGGTTAGGCTTAATTGGTCCCAAGCTGTTGACTCTGCAGGAACATTATGCTGGATACCCTATTAACGACTACTGATCGCCTCTCTTCCAACGACTTTCGAAACGCCATCGTTAGGGGAACCTTCTAACAGAATAACAAGCTAATATTCTACCATCTAGCGAGATTGGGTCGGTTCGCCTTTCAGTTTGCGAGGGACTGCTCTCGTTGACGCTGAAAATCCCTCGCGGATACGTTCTCGTCAACTCCAAAGGAGATAGATCGCCGATGGCTGTCGAATCACTCTCCAGGAAGATGACGAAGATAAAGCTCTCCTTATAATCCAACGTTTCCGACCACGTACATTCTCTAAAATTCTTCTCCAGCCTGTTAACTCCTTGATGCGTGACATGTATTTACATTCCCATACATTTGCTACCAAAACATACTCTCCTATATCCAACAAGAATAAGCTCGAAAAGTCCACACGTTCCTTAGGGAATTATCGAGTTGAAAATTATTCCACAAGTGGCGGCAGAGTTCTAGCTAACGACGACAACGAAGAGCAGACCCATCCCCAAGTGCAGCTCCTTTTCGCGTTGAGCTTAGTCGATTTTCGACGATTATACTCGAGCACTGTTCACTGTGCACGAAACTTGGCCGAAAAACAGCTGTGCAAGGCATTAACTATCAGTTTCCACGTGGAATGGGCTGGGGAACTTTGGGTGATGATTTGGGATTTCTTGCTCGTGAAACGAGGTGGTCCCTTTGTGTGCACAGATCGAGCGCGCATCCCAGGGCTTTGGTCAAAGCTCAGTCTGTTGGATCTGTACGATCCTTGGTTAGACCAGAAGATGGTGTCTGCACTCAAAGGGGTGCTATGTATGTTTTGGGGGTAGTGGAGGAGTAAATAATCGTCTGATGTGCGGGTGCGAATATCAAGGCTAAGGTATACAGCCTTGTGCTTGGGCGTAGTAGTACGAGCCTACGATAAGTCAGGCGTCCTGGAATGTTGAATGTAACGACGTTGTATTCGAGTGTACGAAGGCGTGCAAAATACTTTGTAGTCGGGGGTATATGGGATACGAAAAAATAAAGCGAAAACCTTGATAAATGTAGATCCAAAGATCAGTTCTTTCTGAATTGTAACGTAGGTAGGGGAGAGTGGGCAGGTTTGAGTCAGATTTCAATTAATCTCTAATATTGAGCAAAATGAGAGAGAAACACGCTTTAAATGTGAAGAATTGTAATTAGTAAGGTTTTACCATCAATGTCCCATCATCATTTCATTATTCCAAAGAAATCTTTAAAATTATAAAATTTCTAAAATGGGTATAAGGGTCGTTTAATTTTTCTATAAGTTTTGGTGTAAATATAGGAGACTTTTATATATTTATATATGCAGTTATTACCTACAAAGTGAAAATATATGTATACATAGAAAAGTAGTGAAGTAAATAAATAAAATAAAAGCTGCAAATGCATAACATAATAAGCACAAACGTATTGAAAGTAGTTAATTAAATTTTTACTGCAGATTTTCAAAACTAATCAAGTCAACATCGAATTTAAAAAAAAATCTGTGTCCTGCTCGTACCAGCTACGCTGTTCGGAGGACTTAAACGCAATATTTTTTTTTTAAGCGATATTTTCTCAGGAGTATTTCTCTCTCTCCTTCAGTCTTTCTTTTATAAATAAGTGGCATTGTAGGCCTGTAAAAAGTGGGGAGGTGTGGGTCGACTCAAATCTCCGGCACACTTCTGACCCATACATCCCGCATCGGAACGTTTATAATAAGGCACCTGTGGTAGTCAAGCAACGTGTTTTAGGTTACAATTGATAACCTATAACTGCTGCTTGAATATAAGTTCTTCTACTGACACTTTTACAAGTACTACGTATTTTATATAAGTTTATAACCGCTACTTATTTCGGTTACGAATTTAGGTTAAACTTACCACGAAAATGCACATCTACTTATAGAAAATTAATACGCGCTTTAATAAACTTCTCGCTGTGGTTACGAATTTCCCTACTACTGCTACAACGAATGGTACATGCGCGAATAAGATATGCCTAGCAAGGATGGAAATCCAAATCTCCCACGACCCAAACCTACCCACTCTCCCCTACATACATCTATGAAAATCGTTTGAAATAATGTTTTCGCTATCACTTATTTAACTTTAAAATAATAAGGATAATAATGAAAATGAACAACTCGAGGTCCTGCACAAAATCTTTTCAAAGTAATCTTTTCTACGAAAGCTTGAATTTCATTTAACATCTGTTGTTTGAACCTTCACACTGCAAGGGTGCTTCGCAGAACCATTGTTTCTTCCAATATAACCTTCAGCTAACTTTCGATTCGATAAATTTAGCAACCACCGCTAATGATTAAAGCACTCAACCCTCCATTAGTCTAAATTGTGTGCTCATCGTTCCAAGCTTATATCTCAGAATATACCTTACAGAATTTATATTACAGACAAATATGTAACAATTCATCACCCCCTCCATTAAGTTGCCCACTAATGTTTCCCGGAGGGAACACCAGAGAACCAATCCTTCTCGAACAGATATATCGAAGCGATAGTCCCGAGCGATCCCATAAAAATCGAGCAACTTTCGAACGGCGCCATAGCTGAGGCTACTCTGCTCGAAACGGCGTCTTCCGCTTTCATTCGGGGCCCGGCCACCTCGTCGGAATTAGAAGAGTAAACGGGGAAACGGATGCTGATGATTTATGGTCCGCCGCGAGACAGTGAGAAATTTTCAGCGTTTCTGTTTTCCGCGGAGTTACTTGCCCGCAATGAAAGATGGCCCGGCGCCCAGAAACTGAAGTGATCACGAGGCGCTTGGGAAATCACGAAAACAATTCGCACTCCGGAGAGTAAAACAGATCGCCTCTAAACCAACCAGCGTTCTGTTCCGCCCTGTCATTCCGCGATAAGTTCAGACGCGGATTGTCAGCGTTCCCGAAAGCGCCCGTTGAAGACGGGGCTTTTGTCGCTGGTGAATAAGTGCCTTCGACGAGCCGCTCGTATCCAGAAATTGCCACTCGAAATCTTCGAATTCACGCGCGCCGCGCGTATCCCTTCGACGTTTCCCACTTCGACGAAACATTCCTGATATTAATCACGCCCGATACGGGCTTGGTGTTTCGACATAAAAATTCCATGAATTTGTAAGTTGAGACCTGTATGTATATTCGATGAGGGAAGGTGAAGTTCGGCGTGCTATTATCTACACGTCTGCGGCTTCTGTATGGAATTCTCCACTCGCCAATATTGGATGGGCAAGGTTACTCTCCCAATGTGAGCTTTAATGAGTCAAGTAAATTCGCCGCTTCAAATTGCGCTGAATATTATTAGGGAAAGTTTGATGTAAGTCTATGGAAATTAGGATGCATTGCGTGCCCTTCTTTTACAGATCGATCTTGCCGAGTGTCCACGAGATACTACTGCGCCAAGACCACCGTGAAGTATAATAGAAAGTTATATGCTCGAACACTGTTGTTAAATATTAATGAAGACCTAAGCGTCGTTGAGAAGAGAATCAAATGCTGTCTTTCGGCGCGCACCAGTCCATCGCTAAACCACTTGCAGAATCAACGAAAAGCTGAACTGGAAAGCTGCCGAACGTAGTCAAAACTGCTCAATACCTGAACCTAGAGAATCAAAGACGAATCGACGAATTTTTCTAACGTTTCGAACGTGTTTACACCAGTTGACCGTGTTGTCTGTTGCCTGATATTCGAATCCATCGAGAACGTTTCCATCCTAACGCGTCTTGCAATCAGTACGTTGGATTCTACCAAGGAGATTAAATATATTTAAGTAGAAGTCGGGGAGAACGCACCTGACGACGTCGGACGAGCTTTTTAGATTGAGTTCTTTGAAGCGACTTCCCTGGATGAGCAAAACGAGTGCCAGAAATTCCAGCGCGACGAGTATTTGCGAACGGCGTGGGAAAAGGGAGGAAAGGGGCAAAGCCGTTTCCCGCAGTAATCCTGTTCCGTTGTCTCATGGCGAGCAAACCATGAAGTAAAAACGGTATCGCCGGACGAGTCAAGTCTAGAGGGCCACTGGCGTCCCGATGTAGATTTATAAAAAAAAAAAACGCAGCAACAGAAACGAGGATCGCGTTGAAGGGACGCAATAAAAGGGAGATTACATTTGCAATCGCGCATTCTCTTTTACGCGTGGAGAAAGGAGAAATGCGAGACCCTCGCTCGAAGCCCCACTCCACCCTCGGACGTTTAAAAATTTCACGTCAAACTATTCGGCGAGTCTGCGATTTAATAACGCGGATTAACGTGCAGCACAGGGAATTCTAGAGAAAACATGTGAAGATATTATATCGTATGAAAAATTACTCGCTGATCTCCGGGCTACTGAAACGGGCTGAAAAGAATCGTTAAAAGACCGCTGTGAATGTTGAAAATTTCGAGTCAGGGACTGATTGATCGAATATCGTTGATGTCTGGCGAGGAGATTACTGTAAAGTGAAGAAGTCGATAGCCTGTCCTCCTTGCGACTCTACGTCCGCGCGGAGGGGTACAGTGAAAAAGGAGGTCGACAAGGATTACAGGACAGCCATCGACGAGTGGACAAGCGACATCGCATCGACGTTTACATGCCTCGAGTCGACCCAGCGGAATCTACGAGGCGTAAAAACGCGATCCAGGGTGATTGCGTCCGAGCCAGGATCTAGATTTCCAACAGAGAGTCGCTCGGTAAGTCGTCACGGTGTGCGGATTGGGGCGAATTCTCGGCTACATCGGCGGACGACCGTCGGTGGGAGCCGCCAGCATGTCGCAGTCCGGGTCGGGAGGTGTGAACGATAGCCAGGAGCAGAATCAGGCTGGACAAACGACGGAGAGTCAGCAGACGACGTGTCACAACGGCCGCGCCGAGCCGCCTGCTGTCAAGGCCAAGCAGGATCTGTCGAACGGCTTCGAGAATCGAACTATGGAGTACGACAGGTTCTCCCAGGACAAGGCTCAGCAGAATCAGCCGGTTGGGCAAAGTCTGGAGCAACAGCAGCAGGCCCAGCAGACGGGCCAGTATGCGGCTGGTAGGAGGCAATCCATGGTGGGTGTCCCTGAAGACAGGCACCCACCGACTGGCCAGCTTCCTCCGCATCAATACGCTCAAGAAAAAGCTGGGGTCGAGAGGACACAGCACGTGTCCCAAACCAGCACTCAAACCTTACCAGTCCAAGCTCAGCCCCAGTTCATGCCGGACTACGATCAAGCTCAGTACACCCAGATACGAAGCCAGTTCGAAGTCAGACCTCAACTGTACCCTCAGCAGGCGCAGTTCGCTGAGAGGGCTGGCTACGTGACTAGAGACGTCACTTTCAGAGACCCTGCGTTATACCAGGGTGGCACAACGAACCCAGTGTTCACTGGCCAAGGTCAGTATGTGACTGTGCAGCACGGATCGCAGATACAGTCTCAGTCAGCGAGTCCTCAGCCACCGTACTTCTCGGGCGTGGTCGTCCCGCAGCCACCCGGCTACGCTCAGTTCGGTACACAGCCTCAGTACCCCTACAGCCAGTACCCTCAGACGGTCATAAACGCAGTCCCGTATAACCCTCACGCAGGAATCTATCCGAGTCAGCAGTTTGGCCAGCAATCACCGAACACGCAGAGATTCTCTCAGGAATTGGGACAGTACCAGGCGCAGCCGATCATTCAGCCTATTGCGCAGAACGTGGCTCACGGGATCCCGATGTCGACGACCGATAGGCCGAGCCGTGGGCCGAAACCCATGGTCCCGCCGCGGGGTAACTCGAAGATCACGCATGACAGCGGTCACAGGAAATCTGCGAGCGTTGATGTCGCGGGGATGCAGAAGCCAAAGTACGATCCGAATCAGAATCCTCCGCAGGAGCAGATACATCGCAGCGACGGGGCCATAATCGTGCAGGGCACGCAGATAATCACGGACGGCCAGGACAGACGATACCTGTCCGCCATCAATCAAACGCCGAGGACGCGACAGGACGGGCTGTACGTTGATACGAACGGAGATCCGCCCGGGCGAGAAAAATTGTGCGATGCCGTGGCGGCGGACTGTGGCCTGTACGTGGCCAGGCCCGAGCACAGAAAATCTATTTCCGTGGACGTCACGTCCGTGTTCCCACGTCGGGGCGACACGATCACTTGCGCGTTTCCTGGCGATGGGAACCAGGAAATATTGATAGCGGGAAGGAAGGCCGGCAATATGGCCGAGCCGAAGCGAGTGGAAGCCAATCAAGTGTATCCGCCTGATCAAAGGCGGCTGGATACGAGCTTAAGAGTATCGCCAATGGCTTTTGATACGAGACAAGAAAATAGGAAGAGCATAGGGGCTGACAGAAAGCCCGAATGGGGTAACGTGAGCCCTAATCAAAGAGTAGCGATGCCGCAAGAAAACAGGCGATCCGATTACTTCGACGAGCATAGGAGATCGCCTATGACCATAGAGGGGAAGAGAATGGAGGATGTCCGAAGATCACCGATGCCATTCGTGCCGATCCGAGAGGCGTCCGCGGATCGGGGTGGACAAAAGAGTCCGTCGTTCGTGAATCAAAATTTCGAAAAGACCAGGCAGGAGCTGGCTATATGGGCCGAGCAGAGGCAACGGCAGGAGCACGAGAAGAACATGATGCAGAGCCAGATACTGTCTACTAGTCCGCGGTCACGGAATCAGTCTGAAGAGAGGAGGGACTGCAGACCCCTGCATCAGGTAGAGGATCGTAAAGACACGAGGATGACACAGTCAGCCTTCCAGCCGCTGCCCAACATTAGTCAGAGCACGATAATGGAGCAGCGACGTCATTTGCGGCACGTGAGCGCAGACTTAACGAAACACATGGAACTGTCGAGGAAGGAGTTCGACGATCAGCCCATCAGTGGCTCGGTGGCGAACCTTGGGCCAGCTGTTAGCACGGTCACCTCTCAGAGAGCCAGCCCAGGCATCTGCCACCAATATCCAGCCCTCAGCGAGGCGAAATTAGACACCAAGACGGTATTGACAGTGGTGACTGATTTCGGCGACGCGAATTTAAACAAACCCATCGATCAAGTAGATCACATAATCCATAGCCATCGTAAGAGTTACGCCTCCAACAATTTATTGACTCATAGTAAAAGTCAAACGGAGAATCTTCAATGCCAGCTGGATACGCAGACCGAGAAGGCAGACACTGCCCAGGCCCAGCAGCAACAGATGCAGAATCAACGAAGCCTCGATTTAATTTCGGAGAAGCTCAGCCAGTTCGAACGCCAGCAGAGCGATCTCCAAGCGAAGATACAGTGTCTGCAGAACCAGAATCAAATTCTAGACAAAGTAGCGCAGTTCCAACATCAACAGAGCGACTTGCAGGCACGCCTGCAGAGTTTGCAGGCGCAGAATCTGTTAAGTGATAAGTTGCAAAGATCCACAGATTTCCAGCAGCATCCAATGGGGAGCGAGATACATCAGATCCAGTCCAACTCTCTCTCTAACCACCAGGAGCAGGCAGATAAGACTTGCCCGTCGCAGAGCCAGTATCCGTCGCACAGTCATCATCAAACGTTATTGACCGCTTCCTATTCACAGAACTCTAATCATCAATCCTGCCAATCATCTGTCTGCGAGAAGCTATCGCCCAGGCTTCAACACGACACCAACGACCCGAATTCTATTCAGATACCGAACATGTCACAGATGCCGCTGCCGTGTCTCTCACAATTCGAGCGCGCTGACGCGTCACGTACTTCGTTCTCGCAGTTCCATCGACTTCAATGCCAGATCGACGGCCACGAGGGTGCTTCGGCGTCGCCAAGTGGCGTTTCTGCGGTTTCATTCACCGGTACCTTGAAGAAGGTGCCACCGGAGAAGCCACCGAGAACGTCTCTAATCGTTCAATCGCCGGAATCAGAGGTAAGAGAACCAAAGACAATCGTAGGTTGCATGGACCACTGTTTTGCACGACGTAGCGGTGTGAATATTAGTAACGTTACGATTTGTGTACATACTAGCTGATGTACCCGCCCTCGCGCGGGCAATTTTATGTTGCGAATCAAATTTTAATTCCTACACGAAAATAGGTTATAATATATTGTGAATAAATCAGCAACGTAGGGGTTTGAATTGGTAAAACAGTTGACAACTACAAACAGATAAAGCTACGCCTCATCTACAGCCATCATTGCGCAAGTAAAACAATTAACAACTCTACTCACAGTCAAAGATTATCTTCAATCCTTGTTTTTGGCTCTAGTAGCACCCCTGCTTGCAAATCGAGAATGTTAAATAATCCAGAACTTTCCCCGAGAATTGTGCTACAGGTTAAAAAACCGCATCGAAATTAGTCTATTAGTTCCTGAGTTATAAGGTAACAGACACAGGTGCACTATTTTCTAAACGAAAAGAAAATAATGTTTGCAGCAAAATTGACGTGTATACTGTATATCTACTTGAGAGAGTGAAACTGAAAATATAGATTTATAGACGCTCTTTTCTATTTCGTTGTTATCCTTTACTTGTGACAGATGTAGTGAGTGTCAATTTTTATAAATCTTCTATATATCTAACCAGACTATAATAGATTTCTGTATTTACATGCACGAAAAGGGCTTCTAAATTTTGATGATACTTTCACTCGGAAGTTCAGAGCAGTAGACTGAAGATTGCAACTTGGAAAGATAGAGAAATAATGTTTACGGTTGGAAAAGCAAGCTTCTGGTTTCGCAGATCCCACGAAGCTTTTATTATCCCTAGGTACGTGTTCAATGTAGAAAAAGCAAGCGCGGAATACAGGATCCGTGATGAGAGGCACTCGAACAGTCAAAGTACACTACCCGTTTCCCAATAATTCTTTATAAAATTAAAATCCACCGGGCTTGGCCGAGTAACGCACGAGAGGGTTCTTTCACGTTTTGCGGATTAGTTGCCAGTGCTTGGAGTGGGCACGAGACGAAGATAGAGGGCTGGATCGGGGAGATAGGAGTGGATAGAGATCTCCACTTGCAGTTTTTGCCGCGGCATCGAAGTGGAATGAACTCGTTAGATATCAGACCCGATGTTGTCTTTGAAAACTTCGTTACGAGGCCTGTGTACCTTTCGCCCTACTTCCACGCTTCGTCCTTTCGTCTAGACAACTTTGTTCCAGCTATAAAACTGGATGCCACGCCGTTCTCTGACGACGACGTCGCTCCGCCGAAGCTTGCACGTGTTTCGAATAGCGAATCCCAGATTTCGCGACTACACAATACCTCCACCTTGCGCAATATCGTATTGCTCGGGCGTTCTTCGTACCTCGTTTAAGAATATATCGTTTTGTACCTTCTATATGACTTTCGGAATATATGCTACCCTCTTTGCAGAAAGAATGCGGGGAACCTAGCGTTCCGTCAGTTACTCTGCTTCGCTTATGTTGGTAGAAATTCAGAAGGTTCTAACAGATCAATTTCGTGAAAGAATTACGCTCAGTGCTTACCTCAGAATTGAGGGGTTACTGTAGACTGACAAGGGGAGGGCACCATGTGGTAGACACCGATTTTGATGAGCCTTGGCACGATGGATCTATGTCGAAAATAAGTAAATAGGTGTCCGAAAAAAATTCATAGTGGCCGTGGGGTTTTAGTGGGACAAAACCCCACACGACCCTGCCCCCACCTCCGGGAGATCCCTTCTGAAGGCGTCGGGGTGCCTTTTGAAGATGTCTTCACGTTAAAAACACTTTATACATTTTTTTTTAATAATTACTCTTTTTATAATTTTTTTTTTAACTTGGGGAAATCTTCAAAAGGCTCCTCGACTTTTTCAGAGGGGAATCCGCCGGGGGCGCCAGGGTAGTGTGGGATTTTTACCCATTAAAACCCCACGGCCACTATGAAATTTTTAATTTCCACGTAAATATCTCAATTATTAAGGAATTATAAATATTCAATTATTATTTTTGACATAGATCCATCGTGCCAAGTCTCAACAAAATCGGTGTCCACCGTATGGTGTCCTCCCCTTGTGAGTGATGAATTTTTGGCCGAAATTCTCTGGCGAGTGATTTCACTTTCAACCGTACAATCATCATAAATCTTATTTTCTCTTTCTCCAGAAACATAAGTTCTCTAAACAAACATCTCGAAACAACAGAATCAACAGAAGACATTCTCGAGCAGCATGATCGGTTCTCCACCCGAGCGGCATCATTTCAACCATCGGCAACGCTCCATTTCAAGCCAGACATTTCCAATCTTCGCCAATATTTTACATAACAGACCCAGCGGCGCGGAGGCGTGCACCAAAGCAAACAACCGTCCCTCTGCGAATACGTGGCCGCCGAACCTCCGCTAGCTACGTCCCGCGAAAATTGGGTTAGCGCTGCGAGTCGCGCGCGTATGAAAAGCTCCGGCGTTTACTTTCTCAGGAGAGCAAATATACCCCCATTGCAGCGCGGCGGACAATGGAGGAGTAAAGAGAATTCGTATTTCCGGCCATGGTGCGTCACCTAACCTGCCTAACGGAGGATCCCGCCCGCTCCGTGTCTATAGGAACAGGCTTCATCCCCGCCGTTTGATACAATTCGGCAAAGTCCGTCCCTCCTTTCCTCCGCCACGGTAACGAGAATGTGCTCAAAGTAGAAAGCTAAGTGAAACGTATAAAGGATTTAATGGCACGAAAGGGAATATTTTATTTGGCCGCGACGGAGGGACAAAGGGGCGGTGAAAGGGTTTCGTGTTTCGGGCGGCGTCGCGATCCTTTAGCCCGCAGAAGTGAGTGACCGTGACGGAAAGTGCATCGCTTCCTCGTCTTCTCGTAATTAACCTGGCCCTCTCCAGGCTTTCGCGCGGGAATGTTTACCGGTACCTGAAGCGTAGCGTTTAAAGCGCAAAGCGTGTTCAGGCCGGCCGAGAGGGAAGATTTTCTTTTTCCAGGCAATTTTACCGCGTCCGTTTGTAACGGCGCCGACAATGCGCGGGGTTAAGAGAATTCGCGTTCCTGGCTTTGCTCCGTTGGCTCGTTTACTCGCTAGAGAATTCTTGCTGGGACCAAGTGTCCGGGCGAGCAAGCGCGTTTCATTCTAATGTAATTAATGTCTCGTTCTTTCAGCACTCCTGGCCGTGCTTAGCAGTGTAATAGGGCAAAGTGAGTAAGAAGGGCGGAACGAGTAGCTCTGCTGACACAATTTCGCGATATTAAATGGATACACAGCCGTGTCTGCCACGGGGAGAGTTGGGTCTGCCGGGATCAGTGGTTTGATTCGTCCTGGTGGCTGTTGTCCGATATTTTTGAAGTACACGAAGATTAGGGTGGTTGTGGGGTGGAAGATGAAGTAACGATGTAGGGGAGAGCGGGGACAAAATAACATTTTTACATTCGGCCTAGCCTACAATTACCTTCTAAAGGTATAAAAATGACAATTATACCTCAGATAGTATGTTTCTTGGCCTATCATTTGGGCCCAGATTCAGCTTTACGTGATAAGTAGTCAAAGAGTTATGGCATTTTTTCGCAGTGACTGTCGTTGTTACTTTTGTCCTGCAGGGGTAGGACGAAAGTAACATACGGTGGGGGCGAAAGTGACACTAATTATTTTGAGGAAAATTAAGTAAAACGCTTCTTCCAACGCAAAATAGGATTTTTTATTATAAAACAAAAAACGATAGAAAAAAACATTTAAATACACATATTTTAAGTGACGATAAAAACAAATAAATTTTAAATAACGAAAGGTAGAAAGCATAACCAGCTTCGGACATTTCTTTGGTATTGTGTATTTAGTGGAATGATAGGTATTAAATTTTACATACTCCGAATTGAAATTATGACATACGTAGTGAAGATCACCCATGGTGCAGTCTTCGTTGGACTAACCCTTAAAATCTAGACATTGGATCCACTTGCACAGCTTTCACTGAAAGGGTCCAAACAAACCAGACACAGACAATCATTATCATCTGAAGGATTCCTATCCTGTATGCAATTTTGCTCGCCCATGTAACACGTTACTTTCATCCCCAGAGTAACGTGTTACTTTTGTCCCCAGCCATGTTTTTCAGAATAGAACTGTTATAACATACAAATTATACAAGGCTTGTTGAAATCAACTACAGGAACTTCTAAAGACATTATCTAAGAACGCTCTAGCAAATAATTGGTTTAATATCTATAGTTTAACTACGAATATTAACAAAACACCAAAACAGGAGAAACTTACCTGAATGATCTGAATAACAATTTTCGCTTGCATATGTAACTGTGTAAAGCAAACGTTTTGGAAATGTTCGTGGAAGAGGGTGTGTTACTTTCATGACGCCGTTACGTTTGTCCCCGTCCTCCCTTACGTATTAGTTTCTTGATGGGTGAACAAGTAAATTGAAAAATGAGATAGGCGCTACTGCATTTATTGCTGTCGCTACAAAATGATTAAATTCACGACAAGTTTGTGTTTTTATTTAACTACACTCGAAAGGAGGAATCGCTATCTAATTTATCTTCAGCGAGTTGCACTGCCCCTCGAGGAAGAGAAGTTAGAAAACTGCAACGATTGACTTCCCTCAAAATTATTACTTCCCCTACCGTGAATATAATTTTAAATGACAAAATCCTCAACGTAAGGGAGCCACGGATTTTGTTCTCCAAATTGTAAAGATTAATCTAGAAGCTACAGAATTAATACACTTGAAGTGGAAGGGAAATCCATTCAACTACCAAACAGCCGCGGGAAATCCTTCGAGCGATTCTTCCAAGCTAAGCAAACACTTGCACAGGGGATGGTCGTTTTTAAAAAGATTTATCGCGGCGGGGGACAATTTCATGGACATTGCGCCCCGAGTGAGTGCCTCTTAAAGACGCTTTTGACCCCGCTGATATATTTTCATTCGTGCAGTACGGTGCAGATCGGAACGGACTCCGAGAGCCATCGGAACGTTTCGCGTTATTGACTTATTTCACTAGTGTGTCGCTTCTGTCCACCCATTTCTTCCCCCCGCCCCCTCTCGCCCCGTGCCACCCGCGTATTCCCGGATTTTCGTGAACGAAAACGAAGAAAACAGCCAGCCATTGGCGTGAATACGCCCGTCTCTCGATCGTATCTGTGCTCAGGTCGATACTCTGAAAGCGGCAACAGATAGAGGACGAGACGGTGCAGCGTGCTTCTCGGAACTCGTTTCCTCCATTTATACGGATTCGTTTTAATCATTGGCGCAGATATCTGTTCCTCGTGCTGGAGACACTGCGATTCATTAGGAAGTCGATGCGCAGGGATGACGGACGCCCTGGACATTGATAACGTCCTTGGAACGGGTGAGATAGCGCGGTGGGCGAGTAATGAATGGAAGAAGACTGGCAGGGTGGTTATTTGCGCAGGAAATTTGGAGAATATGAAAATATTACGATGAAAGTAATCAGCAACCGGCATAACAATTTGTGGAGATTAGGCTTATCACGTTGTAGTTTAATGAATGATTAAAATTTAATTTTGTGAGAGATGACGATACCCATTTGCATTTGCTTTCGACGGGACCTGGAAGCAGGGTTCTGTTTAGAAATATGTTCGAACGTTTCGCGAGCACTTTCGTTCAGAATAATTAAAGCAAATTAGTTTAACCGCAGGCCAAATAAGCGGTTCGCCCCGTTAAATCAGTCACTCTGGCTGCATTAAATCGCGCAAATGTTATACCGCCAAAGATTTCGGGAAAGTTCGTAGCTTGCGGTCCCGAAAGCCCTGCTCGGAACACGGCATGCCATCCGAGACACGCCAGATACAGTAACGTAAATTTAGAAAGGAACGTAATTCGACGAACGGGAATTTCCGGCACGTAGGTATCGCGATACGGTTTCACGCAAAGTGCAGTCACGGTGCACCGAACGTGGCATGAAATTCGGCTGCGATTCAGTCATTTTGTATAAACGTAGAACAAAGTGGGAGAGTTAAATAAGGCAGGAGTGCGGAATACCCTTGAATAGGCTTGATCCTATTATACGAATCGTGGTAGGTTAGCAATGTATATTGCAGAGCACGTAGCTTAACTAATTGCAAATCACTATTAGCGACTGTGAGTTTAGACGAAATCGAGCTATTTTTGTGCAGGACAGGATATTGAAGTGTCAGAAGTAAAGAATTTGGTGACAGTTGAATGCTGTATGTAAATCTGAATTTCTAAATCAATATGATTAAAGTATTATTATTATTTCTTAGAAATATTATTAGCGACTGATTAGTAATTGATCTACTTCATTTGTTAGTTCTTTCGCTATGCTGGATAATTTCATTCTCCTCGTTATACAAAATTTCTAAATAATTCCCACTATTTGTAGAGCAATATTGCATCTACCAGTGGCGTGCATTTGTTTGTTAATTAATGGACATGGAGGCAATGCATTTAAGTTTGGACGTATCTCTCGCAATCGACAGCCTCATTCAGCAGTTATGAATGATTACTAATCGATCCGTCGCAGATGTTGCGAGACTGTCGAATCTATGAGGCGCAAATGTATATTAATGCAGGCACATGGTACATATTAGCAATGCCAATACTAATAGTAATTATTAACTGTGCAGAACTATTCCATCCAGAATTTCAAATACTCCACGACTGAAAATTCTATATATTCTTCATTTGTAATTTATTTTTCCGCGATTTTTATACCACGAAACCTTCGCGAAGAAGGGAAAAGATGTTCCCCCTGTAATTGGGTAATTATAATTCCCGCTCTTTGTTCCAACCATGTTTCCTCTTACATTTTATAAATTCGCAGTATCTTGTTACATTCGCGAAACTCGAGAATATCTTTCGCATACCTCTCAGAATTATGCTGGTAAATTAAAAATAATGTCACACTGCCACATTCACTATCGTTCCTACCTATACCAATAAGACAATCACAACAGCGCATGCAAATATTGATCTTGTTAAATTGCAGTGCCTTGTAAAAAATTCCACATTATATCAATTATTTCAAAAAACAATTTCATAGAATATTTCACTTCAATTCTCGTTTTACCAATTCCTTTCACTGAAAATCTCATTCACTCCCCACAGAATATATAAAAAAAAGTTCAAAGATAAGCTACAAAGAATAAATATTTTTTTAAGTCGGTGCCAAAATAGAAAGAAAATTAAATCGGCAGGACGCGTGACGTCCCACTAAATTTTTGCGCGCTCTGATTCCCGGGCGTAAGTGTGCTAATGGACTATAATTGATAAAGGTTTAGAAATTGATTTAATTTTGTTTATATTTTGGCACCGACCTAAAAAAAATTGTTTAATTCTTTTTAGCGCAACTTTAAAGACGGTTTTTTATTTTTTTAAAAAGATTATTATTTTTTAATTTTTATGTTCGTTTTAAGTCGTTTAAAAAACATTTATTGTGGTACTAATTGGGGAACATACTCCATATAACAACGAAAGAATCGTGCAAATCGGTCGACGCGTTACAAAATTATGCGCGAACATACATTAAAACTGAAATTCCGGATAATTCCAGAGTATCTAGAATATAATAAAAAAAACATAGCACCACCGGCGCTTCATACGCTTTCAAATAAAAAAAAATCGTCGAAATCGATGCACCTATGCGGAAGTTATGCGCGAACATACATACACAATGAAATACGTGACGAATTGAGTAACCTCCTCTTTCTGAAGTCAGTTAAAAACAACCCATACCATTCACTTCAACCCTTAAACCCCCAACTCCAACCCTCAACAATCTCCCTCGAAATCCACTACAGAAAAACTAATTTACAAAAATATCTAAATACACCAGAACGCAATTCATTATTCCTCAAGATTCCGATAAACCCTGCAACCTGTCAGCAATGATTAATCATTGATTACCATTCCAAAGCCATCGTCGAGAACGCCCCTCGCGTCTGGCTGAAAGTTGCACCCGATTCGCGGACGAAACACATACTTTGGGCCGACGCGGAGGTGGTAGAAAAAAAATTCAGCATTTTCCTGAATGGCAAAATGAAAGCTGTCGCCGGCGAGCTCGAAAACAATCCGTTCTACGGTCCACAAAAGTCCGAGGTAACAATGGACCAGAGCCCCTAGCTAGGACTGGATGTCTTTGAACGCGGGTGGACCGTGTGTTTGCACGTCCCACTAAAAATCGTGCTGCAGGAAACGACGAGCAACGGCGAGTTAATCAGATTTGGCACGGTCTAATGGCTTCTATAACTGCAGATGAAACAGTCCGTCGACTTTGCGCCCGTTTCACGGCGGGAACGGGAATAATCACTGAACGAAAAGGCATGGCATGATTTTAAAACGCTAAACCGCGATCACGCGGACGCAAATCTTTCCTGATCCTCTTCAAATATGTGTCGCGGAATTATGTCAACGACCGCGCAATTCGATGCATTACATTTCATTTCCTGCGCCGCAGATTCCTCGCGTTCCCGCGAGCCCACTTTAATCGCGTTTCATTAAATTGCGCTCGAAATTTCACCGTTAGTTGCTGTGAAATGCAAATGACGTGCCGGGAGAAGTATTAGAGCCACGTGTGCTTCTTTAAACCCCTGCGTGGGGGCTGAGGTGAAATTCGTGGCAGAACTGGGAGGGAGTGATTCCTCATATCGAGGGAAATGGAGCAGGAATTTTTTTCGTACGGGGGGGTTGTTTTGAAAAAGCTGAGTTTTGAAATGCATTGGACACGCGTGGATCTGTGTTTCGAAATCTCCCTGAGTAGAGATATTTCTGCAACCCTTTGTTACGTTCGAAACGAAACTATCCTGGATATTTCCCTTTGTTTCTAATAGCAATATTTTTATTTCTGCTTAGAAATTAGTACTTCTATGCGAGGAGTGGTATTTCAAAAGGGCATATTTTCCTACGGTTTAATTTCTTTTTGAAAAATTCAAGTGAAAATACATGTTTCATCCAAAGGGCTTATTTCCAAGTTTGTCTGATGACATAGTGAAATAATTTTTCAATCTGAAACAAAACGGACGTATTTCCTATACTCGTCTAGTAAATTGTAATCAATTCGAAACAAAAGGAACTTAATTCCACAGAGTTACTCAAACATATATTAAATTAGTTTAAAATTCCACCCACTGTCATTTTCCCTTAACAATGCCGAAGGTTCTTTTGATCCTAGTTCTACCCAACCCAAAAGCCTTTGAAGCTGCTTAAAGGACCAATAATGTCTAAGTACACCTGCTAAAATCTTTGACTCGACACAACAATTCCCTGTGGACTACAAATACCATCTAAATATTTTTTTTGCCAAGTTTCTAATCTTTCTATTCCCTCCACTTATCAAGCGTTGGGAGCCTTTCAACTTTACTTGTTTCCACTTTTTACAAAGTCATGCAAAGTAATGTGTAGATTACAGAAGGACTTATTTCCAAATGTGTTTATATCAAAAGGGCTTATTTCCAAGTGGTTTCATACAAAAGGACTTATTTTTATAACTTCTATCATTAGGGTTAATTTCCAAACGTTCTTTTTCAATAGGCATTAAAACAACGTCGCTGAATTTAAAAAAAAAAATTTATTAAACTTAAGTACAGTCTTCTGCGGTTATTGAAAATTTGTTCAATGTGGAAATGTGTCCTTTTGAAAAATCACTGCTCACCACGATGCAATATCTGATACTGATTTTTTCAACTGCCAATTTTCCTAGCCCCTTATAAATCTGTATCACGAATCATGGCGTGCCCTATGTAATAAACTTTCTCTTTAAACAGTGCGAACTTTAATAATACTGGATAATTGCTGGAATCGTCGCGAAGGATTCCATCGAAACCAACCTCGCTTAATAGACACCTCCCCTCTTCCGACAAAATTCTCTGCTGAACGAAAGCATCGTGGATCGATCCCTCATAGCGAGGCGCAATCACGTGAATCAACATTTAATTTGAACTACACTGGGAATCTATACCAACGAACGTCGATCCTGCACCGCCAGTGTGCCCTTACCCTTTCGAAGACACCGTAATCTTTCAATTAATCTGGAATACGGTTATTTCCATTCAGAACACGTCGCGAAGAATAAGATCGCTGTTCCAACGGGCGGGAGGCACTGCCGGCGAGCGGATTATGAAATTAAACGGCGCGGGATTGATCGCGGGGCGAGAAGAAATTACCAGGCACAATGTTGTCGGAGGGTGAAAGCGAAATAC
Source organism: Andrena cerasifolii (assembly GCF_050908995.1). Lineage (NCBI taxonomy): Eukaryota > Metazoa > Arthropoda > Insecta > Hymenoptera > Andrenidae > Andrena > Andrena cerasifolii. Next base: position 6,546,304 of record NC_135124.1, on the reverse strand, counting down.
CTCGAGAGTATTTCCTGAGATGGCCGAGCCCGGGGACAGAAGTGACGAGGAATATTAAATAACGCGATGAACCGAACGGAATCACGCCAATTCCGGTTATGCCGCCGCGTTTCTGCGAGCGGGGGAAAATGCTCCTCCCGGCGGATTTATAACAAAACGTTTCACTTAAGAAACGAGATACCTTGCGATAAAAATCGAGGCACGTACCTCGAGGATGGGTAATCGATAAACTGCATGATACGATTCGGCTCCGAGGTACAGTTTCACAACGTTTCCAGGAAACATTCTTTCTGGGAAATATATATAATTCGTGTGACGTAGGATAAACATATGTAGCATGGAATGCCTGATTTCAAAAGCTCTAACTCTAAAAGTAGGAGAGTCTTTTTTAATAAAAATGACACCAGGGGCCGTGGAAACTACTGTATGATCATATTTACAAAGCCAAATGTAAAAAAATTCAAATGTTTTGAAATTATACTGAAAAAACTGAAATGAGTAAAAATCGGCAGGTCGAAAAAGTGGTATCTACTTAATATGGAGCACCTAGGAAAGAACACTGAAAAACTGTATTTTTGATACTAAAAATGCGGATTTGTTAAGTAGATGATATAAATAAACAAATATATATAATTTTTTTGAATTTATTGTTGCTTTCTACGTCCCAAGAAGACCCATTCTTCGTGTGCCCACTGAAAGTGGCAGACACATTCGGTGTACTTTAAAAAAATTAAATAATAATAATAGATAATAAATAAAAACTAAAATTTTGTAACATAATATTATAATATAATCGTAGAATGGAACAGGCACGAGTTCCGATATCATCCGATATCTTAATATAAGCAGAAAGTGTTCGTGTGTTTGTTTGTCGCCTAAAAACTTTCCAAAGGTAAACTCTGGGGTCATAGAATGTGTCCTAGATATTCCAGATGAATGTGACTATTTTCACAAAAAAAAGTAAAGAAATAAAGATTTCTTTTTTTATAAAATCAGTATCTAAATTTCGAGCAAAGCCGAGTAGTGAAGCTAGTGTTCCATATTACGTACACACGTGTTCCTTAAGAAATTACGATTTCTACTAAGAAGAAAATAAATACTGGTAAACTATTTTTGAATAATCAAGAACAACGCATTTAATGATAAATCGTACAAAGATAATACTTTATATCTTACCTTTGCTACAATGTTTAACCATTTGATTCACTTTTCAAAAACTTTTACACACTACGAAAACTAAAAACGCTTCTCTTTCAATAATGGTTGCCCGACTGATGCTCAATTGTCAGTATGATCGTCTATTGTGTCTAGGGAATTAATTGCTTACACGATTGTCTGTAGAGTTCATCATTTCTTTATCGAAAGTTTACGATGCTCCAATTACCTACCTTTACCCTAAATGCATGTGGTACAGAAGGATCGTTTTCACTACCTAGTGGAGACTAGGTAGTCTAATAACGACGTCTTTGTTACACCTCTCACGTACTATGTATTATGTAATACCTAAGTCATAGGTACCGTAAACTGGAGGAATATTGGCAGTACGGGGTTAGGTCTGGATTAGGTAACATTGGCAGTTAATTAACAGGTATTAAAGATCGAAAAGGACAAAAGTTTTATGCATTTTCACACCTGTAGTATAATCACAAAAGATGCAATGTTATAACAGGATACTTAAAGCAAATCTGAAAAAAAATGTTAAGTTTTATATTACATAGCAAAATGTTACCAAAGTTCTTCTTAAAGTAACAATTAATGATTCTTAAATATAGGAGATATTTGTTGATCAACCTACTTGACAGCAGAGTTGAGCAAAATGTAATCTAATTACAAATTACAAATTACGATTAAAATGTAATTGTGTGATCAATTTGATTACATTTTGCCCAACTCTGCTTGACAGTTATTTGCAGTCTCAGCTGCCTAAGAAGCAGAATATCTATCCTCACTCACTGGTACAAATAATCAGACACAGACTTACAAGGGAACATCCCGAACCCGAAAATTCAAAAAATTCTGAAACTTTTTGAATATATAGAGAATTTCCTCCTGATTACAACGGAATATTTGTTTGCTGCCCAAATTCAGTCTGAGGGGGTGTAATTGACCCCTGAATATCCGGTTATTTTCGGGTTTTGTTTCATAACTCGCGAACCAAAAAATATTTTTTACCAAATGTTAGATCTAATTAAAAGAAGTAACATTTATCTTGAAACTTTTTCCCTATCTCTTACAGTTTCCGAATAATAACACAAATTCAGAAAATAGCCAAATTTTCAGGGGCTAATTTCACCCCCTTCGATTGAATTTTGGCAGCAAACCAAAATTGCGTTGTAACCAGGAGGAAATCCCCTACATATTCAGAAAATTTCAGAATTTTTTGAATTTTCGGGTTCGGGATCATCCCTTGTTAGCTTGCCTAATAAAGCAGATTAAAAACAGCCTTTTTCCATAACGAAACAAACAAGTATCATTTCTCCACACATCATTTCCTCTAGCGTTACACAATTTCTACCTTATTGAAACAATTTAAACGTCTGGAACATTTGAGATCTTATTTGAATCGAAGCTCGAGGATCGAGAGCCGGGCAGGACCCAATAACCATCGAGATGGAATTTTCTCGAGGAACGTAGAAAATCTCATTTTCCTCGCGGCTGATACAATTATCCTCGATACACCAGCCAGGGGAAGGGGAGGAGGCGGCTAAAAAATTTACGAGGAGCAAAAGGTAGCGGGCGATCGCGGAAGCGGATATCGTAAAAAAAGCAAGAGAGAGGAGAGTCGAAAGTTCAGGTGGAAGCAGGGAACAGAGGTAGGAAACGTTTCCCATGGGACTCGAGCCTTTCCTTCTTTGGGACGAGCAACCATTTTGACACGTATTCGATCGAACCAGCGAAACAGGAAAACGTCAAATCGGTCTCCGGTTTCCATTGATTCTTCGTGACCTATACCAAACGTCATTTTGATCGGCCCGACGATATTAATCGGGTTTTCATTATCGACCCACCGAGCGTAAATATCGCCCAGCTGCGTTTTACGCGAATGTCGATACATGTTTTTCGTTTTCGAGTGTCAGGCCGTTTCGAAACCCACTGTCTCTCACTGGATAATGTATTTTCAGCTTCGTGATACGATATTCGAGTGGACACAGCGCGGTCAAGTTAAACAGCGAGGTGTTAGTTGGTGTGGGTTAAAGAACTATTCGTTTTTTCAGTTGATAAGTCATTACTGATTTTTCTATCAATAAGGTAATAACAACTGGTTTTCTGATTTTAGTCATGACTGACGTTGGATTATTTCACCTTGGCTCTTGAATCTCTCTATTCGTAATGGCTGTGAGACTGTGTTTGATAATTGTACGATTTTAATAAGCAAAGTATCGAGCCTCTTGCAACACAATTTTGTGTGCAAAAAATTGGAAATATCAGACACGAACCGCGAAAGTGACTTGTTTGAACGACCCCCTATAGTCCTACACCGTATTTACTCATTTTTCCATTCCAGAGGGGAAATAATAACCTTTGAAGTTTGATTAAAAGTAGAGAATTCTGAAGTGATACATACAAGTATCTCTACGTAATTAGCTAAGTTAAACGCACACAGTTTTATCGGCTCTGTGCGTTGAGTAGAGACGGATACATCGTGAAACTTTTACAACTGTGCTGCGGCGAAATTGTTACGCGTAAGCTATAGGTACCGAATGGAAAACATTGGATAAAACTGCCAGTGTTGTTTTTTTTTTTACCCTTTATCTTTTCCAATATTCCATTTTTTATTTCATCAGATACGTTCATGTGGGTATGTAAAAAAATGCACAGCGTTGACGGCAACTCGGTAGATTTTTGTATCTGTTGAAAATTGATCAAATTCAAGTAATACACGACGACAGTAGGGGGAGGCCGGGGCTAAAAGTTCCGATTTCGATAAACCATAAAAATGACTGGAAAATAATGTAGTTATTCTCTTCACTATTGACTAATTTCTTGTTAAATTTATTATATCTTCTGATTTTAAGCTTGTGTTTAATATATTGTAATAGGTTTCCCATAGAAAGTAATTTATTTGTGGCTGATCGAAGCGGAACTTCTTACCCCTATATGGGGCAAGTTGTTATCGCATTGGGGTAAGTTGTTACTATGATATAAGAGTTGCCTTTTAATGAAATATTTCATTTTCTAATGAAATAAAGCAAAATTTTATTAATAATGGTTATTTACGAAGGTTCGGACCAACAAAAATGTATTATCTTTAAAAGAAAACCAAAACGATATAATAACTATAAACATTATCTTTGGTATAAAAACTATAATCTACTAATCAGTCTTACATTCAACTGTATGTAGGTACCTACTTATTGAGATTTGTACTTGTAGCCTACTGTGGACTCTTGTCCACATTGTAGTATTTTAATAAATCTCGATAGAATCATGTGGCAGATATTGAATTCTCTACCGACAGTTTTTATTTATCTTTACGCATAACTTCGATCGAAGTCGTGTCCCCTTGCGCCTTTTAACATTTTAATGATTTGACGGTGGGAAATGATTGTCCATCGTTTGCCCACGTTTGCCCATAAAAATTTTTTTTTTGCCCACCCTCCAAAACAAAGTTATGAACAAAATAAAAAATTTGTCTTCATAACCCATCATGAATGCATTTCAATTTTAATAATAGAAGGATACGAATGTACCCGACCTGGCCACGTTTGCCCACTCTTAGATTTCATTTGCCCACCCTCCAGAATTTAAATAAAAAATAAAAACCGCGAAAAAATGGGTATAAATGAAGCGATCGCGTTAAAGTTCGATTATTCTTGAAAATATTATCAAAATCGTTCTTTCAACGGTGCAATTCTTTAGTTTAGATGTAGAAGAGATTTGCCCATCCATTAATTTCGTATGCCCACCCTTCAGAATCGAATTATTAATGAAGATAGCCAAGAAGGGCGGTACCCGTTAAAGCGATCGCGTTAAAGTTCGATTTTTCAGGAAAATATTATCAAAATCGTTCTTTCAACGATGCATATCGTTTGTCCAGATGTAGAAGAGATTTGCCCATCCATTAATTTCGTATGCCCACCCTCCAGAATCGAATTATTAATAAAGATAGCCAAGAAGTGCGGTACCCGTTGAACCGAATACCTTTCCGTTCGTTTTTTCCCGAATGAATTATCAAAATCAATTGTACTCACCGTAAAGGTTGAAGGTGTTTGGTGACATGTTATCCAAAAAATGTTGCACACACTTCTTTCTCACTTTATTCGAACGACACTTAAATTTGTATCGCTCATCGAACACTTCACACTTTTCACACATCTGCAGCATGTGCAGAATAACACCAGAGTGGTTTTCTAGTCATTTTTCACTAATTACCGCAATGATATCGCACAACGGAAAATAATATAATCTCACAGTTACTTCACAAACCGTAAATGAATGCACGGTCTCGCAAGAGTTGCGTCCGAACTCTGTAGACCGACTGACTTTCGTGCGTCGTTGGAAGGAATTCGAGGGTATCGCAGACATCTGTTTACGTTTCGACACGTTCGATGACGACACGCAGTGTTGATACCCTAAAGGGTAGCAGCGCCGAGTGCCACTGTCGAAACGTAAACAGATGTCTGCGATACTCTCGAATTCTTTCCAACGACGCACTTCTTGGCTATCTTTATTAATAATTCGATTCTGGAGGGTGGGCATACGAAATTAATGCATGGGCAAATCTCTTTTACATCTAAACTAATGAACTGCATCGTTGAAAGAACGATTTCGATAATATTTTCCAGAAAAATCGAACTTTAACGCGATCGCTTCAACGGGTACCGCACTTCTTGGCTATCTTTATTAATAATTCGATTCTGGAGGGTGGGCATACTAAATTAATGCATGGGCAAATCTCTTCTACATCTAAACTAACGGACTGCATCGTTGAAAGACCGATTTTGATAATATTTTCTAGAAAAATCGAACTTTAACGCGATCGCTTCACCTGTACCCTTCTTTTCGAGGTTTTTATTTTTTATTTAAATTCTGGGGGGTGGGCAAATGAAATCTGAGAGTGGGCAAACGTGGCCAGGTCGGGTACATTCGTATCCTTCTATTAAAAAATTGAAATACATTCATGATGGGTGATGAAGACAAATTTTTTATTTTGTTCATAACTTTTTTTGGAGGGTGGGCAAGAAAAAAATTTTTTATGGGCAAACGTGGGCAAACGAAGTACAATCATTTCCCACCGACAATTCATTAAAATGTTTTCATGGGGGTGCTGATGAAAATTTTTTTTTGCCATAATTTTTTTTTTGAAGGGTGGGCAAACGAAATTTTTTTATGGGAAAACATGGGCATACGATGAACAAACGAATGCCGTTGAGTTTTTTTAAAAAATCGAATTTGGGGTGCTATCTTCACAGACCTATTTGTGGCGGGGCAAGTTTTTACGGTAACAACTAGCCCCTACCGACACATGTAGCAATTTCAAAGACTATTCTGCTTATACATGTATTCAAACGATAAACACTATTACACCATGTTCTTAAATGTCATTTGATCCATAAGAACGATTCAATCTATAATATCGACGTTAAATAATTGAAATAGACCAAAAAGTAATGATAGAAAATTTTTTACTTATCTGGTACGCGACTAATAGGTCCTTGCTTACAACCACACAATTCGCTGTCGCGGACGCTATTAAAGTGGGCGACAGAGTGGCGTGATCAACTCACACGGAAAAAATAATTTAAAGTACAACGCTCTTTTTATTTTGAAGATAGAGCCGTCGGAACAACTTACCCCCGGAACATTTAGCCCCGGTCTCCCCTACCATAGACGACGTGTTTTAATTCTTTACATTTCTCTGTGCGTAACATGGGGAACATTTTTCTAACATTCATGACGAGCCTGCGTCGGTATCATAAATAGTATCTGTGCTTCCTTTCAGAAATCAGAAATATTGGCATAAAGCTGCATGCATTGTTATTACGGAGCGATCGATAAATAAGAGAATGAAACAGCACGAATTTATTGAACCGAATGAAAGTTACGAGTTACGTTCCTCGTGCCTTTATAATTATCAAGGACAATGAAACCAATAAAATTATTAAAACTAAAAAGAATTCCCATTCGCAAAGTTTTACAGCCGTTTCTGCTAAATTAACGAACATCTGCAGGAAGTTTCCAACCGTAAACTTAATTTCAACGATATAATAGCGCGCAACTACCACGGCTGAACAAATAGTAATTTTTTCTAGATCAGAAATATACAGAGATGAATCAAGCCCATCTCCAGTTCCAAACTATTCCAATAATGTGGCATTCAAGGCTGAGCAAGTGGCTTTCAGTGGCCAGTGAATTTTATTTCAACTTTCAGCGATCATTCAGGGAGCAGGGAAGAAAATTCTACTTTACTCCTAAGAAAACCACTTTCCCTCAATAACGCTAACAAAAGTACAAGCGCGAAAATTTCCGCGGAAAATCTGTATTTTAACCTTCTGGAATCTCTATTAACTTTCACCGCGGTCGGTTACAATACTCCACTGCCATTGACGTCGAAGTGTACGAAATCTCCAACGATTAATTGCTAAATGAAATGATAATTAATCTATTTTGAAGCCAACGGAATGCTCCGGGGCTACGTAAATACGTCGCGCACCCTGATTTCCAAAGCAACAGCTTCTGAATGCGTTCAATTAAGCAGATCGGGGAGCGCGAAAATTGAAACGGGGTTGAAAACGTTCGCGCCAATAATGAGATCCAGAAAACCTCGAGCGTTGGTGGCGACTTTCCGCGATTGTCGAAATGAGGGTAACATTCGAGTCGAACGCGCGCGACTACCTTTAGCCAGAGTTAAATATCACTCTCATTCACGTCTCTCGATTGCACAAAGCGCCGGGGGTGACTGTATAATTATTCGAACGGCCCGCTGCGCAAGGTAGCTTGGGGCCTCCTCAGCAAAGTGGAATTCTCATTTCCTTTGTACGCGACTCGCCAATGGATTTTTCACGTCTTTCTGATACCGTGTACGCTCGTGCCGCGGCTTATTATTTGCCTCACTCCCCACTGGTAGGTACTCGCGTTAAACTCGAATCAGCGTTGCTAATCCTGCTTATACAAGGTGCTGCAGACGCGTAGGCGGGTACACGATTGCCAGCCGAACACGTGGGAGCAAACAAAGAAGCTGTGAGAAATGCGGGACGGTGTAGACTAACTTTTGCCACTGGAATATTCAGTTTCTTAAGTGGGAATCAATAGCTTTCTGTACAATGCATGCCCTGTAAAATGAATGACGTGTGGAGAGTTTAATGGGCCAACGACACGAATAACTTCAGAATGAGTGCAATGAAGAGTAGATCTTGTGAATTCTGTCTGGAATTGCAGTAACATAGAGATTCGATTCGAGTAGTTTGAGAAGCTGAGAGGTTTTCTCCCTTCCTCTGAGTATCTGTATTAATTTACGACAACTGGATCTACGCTCATTAGAACATCATTAAAGTATCACGAGGCTGTAAAAATTTGTAATAAACAGCTGAGTTGCCGAGGAACAAGTAGGTCGCTGATTTGCATTTATGTAGACTCCCTAGATTTGTGTGCGCAGTTGGGATACACTCTGTGCAACCAGTGATCAACAAAAGAGCCAGCAAAAAAGGTCTCATAATTAATTACGAGACTTTGTTAACAGAGCACAGGAGAATTATAATGAGCCGAGCAAAATTTGGTCCCTTTATGAAATATGATAGAAGGTGAATTTTGATGTAAATTTCAAATTATGAACTACGAAGGTAAAAATATATTTCTCGTTACACTGGTGCGCTATTGGCTGAAGCCACACCCCAGTTCGTTGCTTCTCGAGTGGGTCTCAGCAGTCCGTGATAAAGTGTAAAATAACATCGTGGGCCCATCTATAGCCACTGTAATGAACCCGCGGCTGTAACGAACTCTGCACGGCTGACTTCAACCCGACACTTTCTTTTAACATTCGCGAACTTCTGTGATAAGAAAATGTAACGACCGCAGGCCTCCGATTCGTTGGCTCCAAGTGTTTTGCGCCGCACAATCTTCGGGAGCTCCCTTCGAAAGTTTATGAAACTCTTTTAAATTCGTTTGGGGTAATAAATCATGCTGTCCGGCAGTTTTAAACACCTCCTCGCTTACGTAATGCTTCATCTCAAGAGCACGTAAGGGAAGTTTATCTAAAGGTGCAGAGTAAAGAAGCCTCTGCGAGCTGTGCAACTTTTTAAATCCTTGATGAATTTGCCGTTAAAACAGCGATACTCCCTTGGTGTTTTATTTGCGGAAACTTTGGAATTATCCTTTAAACTCGTTAACGTTAACCTCCCCTGATTAATGGCACGAAATACTGAGCATACATCTCCATACTTTTATTCGAAGAACAAGAAAGTCCGCAACGTTCACTTCATGATCACACCCGACTGAGGATTTCAAAATTTCAAATGAAAGGCGCAAGGATTGGGATTTAAAAGAAATACCACTCTGGGTAAAAGTTCTCCAGAGTTAATACCTCTGGAAGCCAAAGCTATGCAACATACCACTACTCTTCAAACTAATCACCCACAAATAAGCGTTCAACAACCTAAATTCCACAAACAAAGGACAACCACCAGCACGTTCTTATGCCCCCATTAACCACCCCGGAACTCATCGCAACCGTGCACCAATAAGTGCCCCAACTCGCCCGCGCACGATCGCGAAAACCCACTCGAAGCAAGGCGCCCAAGCAAAGGAAGCGTATCCCCCAGACGAAATTGACCCATGGTGAAGCTATAGAATTTCCACGGCGGCCACAATCCACCCTTCCACCCTAGTTCCTCCTTTAATTGTTTGCCGCTGCCCCGACGGTCCGAGCTTTCGGATGCGATCCGGATCGCGACGATTAAACGGCCGATAAAAAAAGGGTCGAATGAGCCGTGAGAAAAATGGCAACGCAGGTCGGAGGAGGGGTGGGCAAAACAGAAGAAGAATCGAGCGACTTAAAGGAAACGGAGCGGCGCGCGATTATTGAAACTGGGTCGAGCCACTCTCGAATATTACCGTTCGCCCCGGCACCGAGACAACTCGATAGAAAACTCCCGGCGATTACGAATACAGCGACAACGAGCAGCATCGTTGCCAAATTCGTGGGAGTGTCGGGGGGAGGAGGGTGGGGGGGGGTCGGAGAGGGAGGATAGGGGTGGCAAGAAACGACGAAGTTTGATTAAACTTCCTGGCCGGTTATATCTCGCGCGTCGACGACGGAAAATTACGCGTTTTGTTTTTGCGCGAAACTTTTCTCCCCTCGTTTCCAGCTATAGCCCAGCGAATCTTCGCCAGATTATTCGCAAACGAGTTTCCAACGGTCGAAACGAACCGATCGCCGCGCTATTCCGCGAGAGTGCGGACGATGGATCGATGTATATTCAAGAAGGGACCGTTTCGATCGGTCAGATTCACTTGGAATTGATTACTGGTGGAAGCTAAGGGTGGATTCGCTATTCCAATTTGCGGAGCTATCGTGGCTACATGCTAATGCCCGTTGTTCAATTATTAATGAGCGATTTAACCCTGCCGGACCGTGGCTATTTTGTTGTGGCTTCAGGAAGCGGGCTAGGGTGTGAAAGTACTGTTTTAGGTAGACGATGAATTGAATGAACGATGAGAGTTTGAATTTGTAGGGTTACTACTTTCGGGGAATTGCAGTGAACCCTTGATGTGCATGATACTTGATACGCAGGGGCTCGATTTACAGAGGTACGATTTCAGTTTAACGCGACTGAAATCGATAATAATTTAATAGTTCAACAGTTGATATAGTGAAGAACATATGGAGTGGTTGGTTAATTTAGATTCTGCAAGTTGAAAACTCGTAGCGGAGGCACGTATTAACCGATTATTAACGCTTCGAGAAAACTTAATAACTGTGCTCTTGCAGGAGGAAGAAATATAGTATTATATCGTGCGTGATATTTTCAGTAAATTTTCCTTGGACGTGTAAAGACGTGCAATTTTTAGTAATGATAACTGTTAGGAATATTCTTTCATTTTGTGTTACCACTTTATGCTGCTTTTATAAAAGAGAGACTGCATGCAAATGTACACTTATGAAAGAAAAGTTTTGCTTTCTGTGATGGTTCATTATATACATTAATCTGTTGCTAATTCGGAATTATTTTTCATGTAAATGCACAGTGACCCTTCCCTGGTATTTTAAGAATATTAAATAACGCGTTCAACACTTGCAACATTTATTTGATAAGATTAGGCGTTAGGGTATAACTGAGGAATCGAATATATTTTAAAATTAATAGCTTCTAGTACGGACGAAATAGTTTATATTTACTCAGTTATCAATTCATTTGACCCATGGCCAATATCTTTAACAAAATTGAAAAGTAGGGTCAACAAATACGTATTCACATATATAAATAAACAATTATTCTCTCTGTTTTCAACCAGAAGTTATTTGTATTTAATGAACAAAAATTGAATTTAAAACATTGAATTTAAAACATTTATATAAATTTTCCTTTCAGTAAAATATTATCTATTATTTATGAATAACGACCATTTCCTACATAAACTTTAAGAAAATGTGTTCATACGAGTTTTATTTATTTTAGTACACATGTGTCCAAACAATTGCCAATTATTTAAGAAATGAACCGAATACATGTCTCACAATGAAATTAAATTTCTTATCTTCAATTATTTCTGCAGAATGTAATCCTAGCATACATTGCATGTCGTTGCGAATCAAATTTAAGTCCAAAATGCTGGCCCTAATAATTACAAAATCACTTAATTATATAACATTCTAAACGTAAAATATACTGCTCGTATTAATAACTATTATTGAACTACACGAAATAAAGAATTCCATCGAGAAACCTTCGTGGAATCCAGAGAACGGCAATAAAAGGTCAATGGGGAGGTATTTTAAGTGCAGAGGAATTTAACATTTCATCTCGAAATAAATGCGACGCAATATTGCAGTACAAAATATTAACATGACCTTTGGCGTCTACTTTTTCACGTAATACTACAATTGTAGTATTAATACATATTCCTCTCTTTATCGAACGAAGAGCATCTCAATCCCTATGCAAAGTTATTCAAAGGATATATTACATGGCAAAGAGAAACGTACAATGGTCCTATATAAATGGACCGTGAAAGGATTTTATCGGCGGGCCAGTGAAATCGAAATTCGATTTTACACAAAGTCATGTAGGTACTGACAATTCTTTACCTAACGTACCATATATATATATATATGTGATTCAAAAATTCTTTTATTACGCAATTTATATATATATATATATCTCGTATCGAATTGCGTAATAAAAGAAGTTTTGAATCACAGTTCGTCACGAGGGAATTGGGAACGCTTCCCGCCTGATCTGGTTAGGTGCGGAGTACCAAAAACAATATCGTACAATACAAACACTTACGTGTTGATTGAAGGTTAACCGTTTGCCCAAACGTTGAAGCGAGGATTCTAGTGTTGATTTGTGGACATTCTGGGATCACCGCAAATACACAAAAATTATGCCCATTAAATTGAATTACCGACGCACAATCCGCATCGTACACACAACTGAAAGGCCTGACAAAACAGGTTACTGCATCGGTTGGCAGGAATAATAGCTGGACGCGCAATTTTAAAATGCGTTAAGGGGTTGTACCTAGTCAGGCGGCCGAAAAGAGGCGAATATCTGTGAATTTTTTTTGAAGAAGCGGAAGCATATATTTTTACAAAACTTTTTGCGCTTAAAAGAGCAACATTTAAAACACATTTGGTAATTTTTTCGTAGAAAAATATTTACGTTCATAATAAAGTAACAACCGATATCCAAGAAGCATTTTTAAAAATTTGCTTTTGCGGCGAGCACTGCCATTCGGAACCAGATTATCTAAAATAAAAAAACAAAAAAGATTTCGTTAGCATATTAATGTATCTGCCGATTAACGGAGGGAATTTCCGAAATATTAATTTAAAACAAAACGGCGGCTATTTAAAGTTGAAATCGTGATTTTTATCGGGATTTTTGCAACGAAAAAATTATGATTTATTTATCGGGATTTTTGCACGAAAAAGTCAGGATTTCCACTTTAAATTGCCGCCATTTTGTTTTAAATTAATCTTTCGTAATATCTACTACCCCCGGCGCTTCGCTTCGGGCCTAAGTGGTATTAAGGACTCCATTTCACTCCTTTTCACCACCCCTAGGGGTTGATTAGGGCAAAATCCTGAAACTGGTTTTTAAGCATTTATGTAGGTAACCATTTGAAGTAAAATCCAAGTTGATATGTGTATCAGCTCATTATGCCTAGCTAATCCAGATGAATGTGACTATTTAAAAAAATAAATAAATAAATGAAATTTTTTTATAAAATCAGAATCTAAAATTCAGGCGAAGCCGAGTAGTAAAGCTAGTAGATATATAATTCTTTACTTCATTAGCAAAGCAATGTTTTAATTTTATTCCTAGAAGCAGGGAATAAGTAAATGTGATAAACGAAATTAAGAATTACAATTGAGGTTACAACTGTTATATAATTCATTTATGATTGTACTCATTACTTTTGAAAGCTTTAACCAATGCAGAATTATTAAATCATTCATTAATATTACAGAAGGAAATTTCAATAGGATTTAATGTGCATTGTGTATGTCGTAATTAATACAGAATATATTAGGTTAAAGAATAATTTATTATGACGACATGGAATAATGATACTATGAAGTTAATGACGTGAATATAATTGTGTTGCGGAAACACGTGGAAAAGGTATTTCTTTCCAAGCAGTTATATTGTTAAATAATCAGTAACAAATGCATAGAGCGTTCGAAATATGAACACATTTATCCAACCAAATTTGTCACGGCAAACGTGTTGTAACATTATTAAGTAATAATTCCGTAGAGTACCTACTTGGAATATGTTTACAGGGATCGTAGCACGTTCGTGCGATGGCGGTAAATCCTCATAAAATCAGCCTGTAATTTTCTGGATGAAAGCCGGAAACACAGTAGGTACTGAGCTTTGAAGATAGCAACTGTTACAGTCGAGTTTGCGACAATTCGGCCAATGGGGACGTGTCGGGAAGGACTAGTGTTACTCGCGCAATGTTGGACAATCGGAGTAATTGGTCTAATTACCAGATGCAATTATCCGGAATTAATCGAGATAAACCGCTTAATTATCACCGTCGCACTATGTTCGTTGTTTCTCTACCTCTTACACGTTGTTGATTTGCAACTATCTCGAAATGTACCGTCCTCGCTGCCAGTTTTCATAAAGAGACTATTACCTAATAGTCTCAAATTAATATGCTTTAAAGAAATGATAGCACGGAGCAATTGAAATTCAAATTTTATACCGAAACCTTATCTTTCATCTTCCAATATTTACAGAGATTCTGATCCATCGATCCAGAAATAAACACAAACTGGCACGTTGTAACTATATACAATCTTCTGTGGTTTACCTGTCCCACCACAGTTCCTCCTTTCGCATCTAATTTCCGTACACCTATGAATTATAAATTTGCAATATTAAACGTGCAAATTTCTCCCACAGCTATTCTTAACACTTCTATATTAATTAGAAGCCTAAACTAGCGTTAAGCGACACTTACAACACGCGCCGAGTGAGTAATCAATTCCAGCATTAATTAAAATCGTCGCCGAGTTCGTTGAAGATATCTAAAGTAAGAGGGAACGTTTCCGAGACGCGGCACAGTCACGCCTTAATTAACATCACACGCAGACGATGATTAAATTAGATTGTCACTCAATTCCCGACTGCACTAGCGTCGCCTCGTCATCGAACAGAAACACGTTGGCGGATTGAGTTTTCCGTAGTTGTTGGTTAACGCCGTTCCCTCCACTCCGTTAGGATTGGCCAATTAAGATTTACGCGTTTCCAGCAATGACGGTTCGACGCGACGATACTGTACGGTTCGACAGTTCCCCTGGATTTATCGTTTTATCGTTTGTTCCTACGGCCGGCGATACCGCGCGGAACGACGCGCTGCCTTTCTCCAGCGGATTTATTCCCCGCCCGGAAACAGCATTCTGAACGCCATAAAAGGTTGCGATAACAATGCACTTCTGAAGGGACACATGCCGCAAATGTTATACTCCGAACCATTTTCACCCTCAACATTTTGTGTAACCATCAATTGGTGTGCCGAGATCGTCCAGCATTTAATGGATGTATTAATAACTAGGCAAAAGGAACCCGTGGGAGTGTGAAATTTTACATGCAAAAGATACTTAGCGAAATAAACATTTTAACAATGTTTCCATGAGGAATTCGGAAAACAGTCGCGTGGGATATTTGAAAGCGGAACTTGCACTCCGAAAGCTTTTAAATTATCCGGTTTTCAGTCATTTTCAATCTGATAAAAACGCTCAGTTTGTAATTCTCAATGGAAGGGAGCAAAATTTGTAGGCAAATTTGGGGGAAAAAGTTGTTTTAAATATAATGCATGCTTTCTAGATCGTTGATTGCTGAGTGGATCTTAATTTCAATACTGTTTTATCTATCTTCCATGGATAACGTCGGTTTAACAAGTTGAACGTTAGAATTAAGGGCACCCCCGGTTAAAAAATCGACAAATTTTTTGCTTATTTTCATCCTACTATATTTGAAGAATGACCTGGTAAAATTTTAGAAAGAAAGTGCTAACGGTGCATCTACAAAAATAAAAAAGTGTGATATATATATATAAATATGGCTTGCAGATTGTGTTATAAAATGTGTAAAAAAATGTATTAACTGTTGTTAACTATTTTTTATGTCAAGAATAACACATTATGTTTCTTTCGTAAGGCTTGTAGGTTCTTTGGTAGGAAAGACTGAAGCTTATCAGTTGGTCTACATAAGGAACTTTAGTAGTAAAGTTCAAGACGTAGCAAATATGACATAACGATGACATTATTAGCTATACCCCACGAGTGTATCGTGGAAAGCATAAGTTACAGTTCAAGTGAATTAACAATCACTGCAGCTACATGAAATGAGAAAAGTTCGGTGTAATTTCTGATTCTCCATTGAAACGTCCAATTCATTAAAACACAGCTTACCCGCCAGAAAATGGTTGCCTCTGCATATAATTTCCATTGTCAGAGGACTCCATTGATTGAATCAATGATCCTGATTAAGCACTCGAAATAATACTGCCCGACATTAATTACCGTTACACGAGCGATCGAAGAAAAAGGGAAACGCGATGTTTTAGCCTCCCAGACCGTTTCCATTAGCGTAGAATTTTATGACGCGTCTTCTTCAGTAGGTAAATTATAATCCCCCGAACTACTCGGCGCGCCTCGAATAATTAAAGTTCCGCCGTAGCCGCGTTGAATATTAATAGAATCTGCAGAGCAGTCTGCCCTAATTAATGTCGCAAAACGTGTTAATTAATTTCGCTGACCGTGGCTGTTCTCAATTATTGTTGCAGAGCAACAGGAGCCAGCCAGCTATCGGACTGAAGCAGACGCCGAAGGCGCGGGTAAGTTTTTCCATAAGTGTGCAACAGAACCCAACCTACGCCCGCCCCTGCAGTTTAGTTTTTGCGGTGCACAAAAAACAAATTTAAATAGGGTGTCCGTAGCAACGATCTATCTCGAAACTAGTTAGCAAGAGCTCGTTAGGTGGGCCCCGATCGATGCCCACGACCGAGTTTCCCGTACTTTCAGCCAAACAACTTTTCCAACCCCCTCCGGCCTGCCTCTGCTTCTGCTTCTTCGGCCTCCTCGAGGGAAGTTGAAATAGGTGAACGCACCCCTTTCTCCCTTATTCGATGTATACGTATACGTGCACACGTATACATACATACATATATATATATTTATATATATATATATCCTCAGAGAGCAGCGAACCGCGAAATCGCCCGCAGGGGGGCGGGGGAGCACGTATAATTTTACGACTTTAGTTTTCACGAGAACCGAATCCCCGTGTTTGCCCGCTTATGTTTGTCCACGAAAGTATGGGGAAAACGACGGCATCGCGGGAATGCTCGTTTGTAATTTACGGCCGTGGAATAGTGTGCCGTGGATTGCCATTGATAAGAGGGATGGATATTACACCCCCGTTTATACATATTTCCATCTGCGTTTTTGAGTATCCTTCCTTCGGCGTCGTATTTGTAATACACTTGTTTGGCACGGAGTGCTCGTACCGGTGGTTATTCACAATTGTTACAATTTGGAAATAATAATTTGGCAAACGAATTTTATGCCTATTAATTTATCTTAATAGTGTTCAGCTATTGATTGCTGTTAATTAGCATCGTTTGTGGACGCACAAGTCTGTGCTGTGTACTGCGAAGGCGAATAGATAATATGGAATTGTAACTGGTTGCTAATTAGGGGCTAATTGGGGCTGTTTGCTTTCTTAGACGTCGAAGTTTTTGAGAAGCAATGTGTAGGGTAATTGGGAAAGGGGTCGAAGGATTATTCGTGCCCGTTAATGTACAAGGGAGCAAAAAATAGCTGTAGCAGCTGAAAATCAATTCTGTCTGACCAGTGACGGACTATTCCACTGACGCAACTGGCACATCTCCGTTATTTGTCTATCCCTATTTATCCCGTCTATTTGTGGATGTTTGACAAGATACTAAACTGTTTAATCCCCCTTTCATTCAAATCACCTCCCATCTAAATACAATTAATGTTTCAATTTACACACGAGAAATTCTTTGATTAAATGTACCATGTAGTTTGGTACATAACATGGAAACGAAAAGTCTCCCAAACATTTTACTTAAACCACTGTAAAGGGCATTAAATAAGGTAGCAAATAAACAGAATTAATTTATTTTTATTACAAATAAGCTAAAAAATTGAAAATTAAATAAATGTAAAAAATATTAAATTATACACCATTAGAAAGGCATAATTTTGCCCTACTTTTTTGGCGCAAATTTCATTCCGATATCTTAAAAAAAAACACCTAAAGGCAGCAAATTTTAAATCCGATCCATTGTGCGCCGCCAACATCAACCAACCACGGTCCACGGAGTTAAACAAAGCAAATCTTCACCAATTCTCCTGAGCAAAAAAGAGATCGACATCGACTCCATCGAAATGAACGAATTCGTTTTGCCAAACACAGTGGCGATAATTTCACTCGCGTTTCAAATTAAAATATAATTCGCGCTCCCGTCGAGCACGGCTCACTGCCAATCGGTTACAAAAGGCTACTATCGGCAGGCCAGCGGAGCGTCGCGAGCGACACCGTAAACATTAACAATGTAAAAATTCGATATATCCCACCGAAGCGGTAATAATATTTATTACGTTCGATAAAATGACTAACAGAAACGCGCCGATGATTTCGTTTCGCATTTAAATCAGCGTTGCGTCGACTCACATCGCGAGCCCCAGCGCACACGCATACATGCACGCGCACGCCACCGTTCGTACGCGCGACATTATGGAGGATTCTGTTTGTGCGAGTGACTGCTGGCAAGTGTGCGCCAGGATGCATACGGCCGAACAAAGCCACTAAATGACATACTCGCCCCGCGATCTAACCCGCTGCACGTAACGCGAATGCTTGGTTTTAATCCCCACTGGGCCTACTTTTTTCACGAGACAGACGGGAACGGAGAGAACAAAGGGCTGCAGCCAGGATCTCCTTCTCTCTCTTTCGCCCTGTCATTGGAAAAAATTGCCGCGAAAACAAGCGGATGCCGGATGCGCTGGTGATACCACCGATAGCCTATTTGTTGCAACTTCGCCGTGTACACGCGAGACTCCAATATCCGAGATAAGTTATTAATTTTATGCCAGATCGGAGCTCCAAGTCGTCTATCGACGATGAGCAGGGGTTACAAACTGTCGAAAGACGGGTACGAACTGTTAAAATCGGAAATTTATAGGAAGTAATATTATTCTGCAATATTAACTTATTGGAGAATCACTGGCTTGTGGTTTTGAATAAATTTTCTGCTAATTTTCAGTTGTGTCTGAGAAAAGTTTCTTAGTACCTTCGTGTGTACATATTTTTTAATTTTTCACCCTCCGTGAGGGAGTGATTAGTAATATTTCAATGAAAATTTTGTGACACTAACAAGGGGAGGACACCATGTGGTAGACACCGATTTTGATGAGCCTTGGCACGATGGATCTGTGTCGAAATTAAGTAAACAGGTGTCCGAGCGTTTCTGTCAATGGGTCTTAATAATAGAGATATTTGCATGGGAATTATTAAAAATTTCATAGTGGGGTTTTAATGGGTAAAAATCCCACGCTACCCTGGCGCCTCCGTGAGCTTCCCCTCTGAAGGAGTCGGGGTGCCTTTTGAAGATTTCCCGAGGTTAAAAAAAAATTATAAGAAAATGTAATTTATAAAAAAAAATTATAGATTTCTTTTTAACGTGGAGACATCTTCGAAAGGCACCCCGACGCCTCCAGAAGAGAATCTTCCGCGGGCGCCAGGGTACTGTGGGATTTTTACCCACTAAACAGTAAATTTTTAATAATTAAATATGTCTATTATTAAGGCCTATTGGCTGAAACGCTCAGACACCTATTTACTTATTTTCGACATAGATCCATAGTGCCAAGGCTCATCAAAATCGGTGTCTACCACATGGTGTCCTCCCCTTGTAAGTTATACGTGATTATTTAAGATGCTAATTTATAAAAGGACGTTAAACTTTTTTTACGTTTGAAATATACTTAAAAACCTCATTTCCACGATGAAAATCAGGACAAAGTGATGGTTTAAGACTGCACCCAAGAAGTAATACAATTCTGCTTGAATGGTAAATTGCTTGGATGCAACGTAAATTTTGCGTACCAGGAAAAATACGTCTTCTGAAAGTAATAACCTCCATTTCTCTACCTTTCCCTACTATGAATTATTCCCTTATGTTTGAAATGGGAATCTAATTATTATTCGCATCCATTCACCCAGCATATTTCTGTAAATGCACGTTTGAATTCAAAGGCCCAGACAAACATAGAATAGAAGTTTTCATCCTAAACCTCTTACAAAGTTCATTGCATTCCTAATTAACAAGAAAACAGAAAGAAGAGTATATTAAATCCAGAGTTATTCACATTACATACATCAATCCTGGAAGTAAACAAATAGAAATAGTATCCAATATCTTTGCCCCAAATAAACAGAAGCAGAACATTTATTGTATCAATTCAATTTAGAATAATGTTTCCATCTCCATTAAGGGGCTACATACACATAGTAGGCGAAAAAGTAAAACAGATATGAAGAATTTTTTATCGGTGGAGAAATGTTTTTATTAAAGAAACATTATATACATTAGAAAGGTCATACTTTTGTCTATAAAATGTGAAATTTTAATTAAAAAGTTCGGAGAAGAAGCAGCGTGGTAGCTGTTTCTGTGCAACGGTTTTTCAGAAAAGGTGTCTGCGGAAACCATCACATCTTCGCTGTTTTTCATCTGAATCAAAAAACAAAAAAATATTCTTGAAGTATTTAAGATTAACGATTCTTTTTTCAATTTATCGCAAAAAGCCGGGCATTTGAACATTGAAATCGACTTTATAAGTGAATACGAATGTCCGCCTACTTGAAGAAAAAAATTTCCATTTTGATTCCGATGAAAAACAGCGAAGATATAATGCTTACCACAGACGCCGTTTCTGAAAAAAATTCCGTTGTATGGAAACAGCTACCACGCAGCTTCCTTCTCCGAATTTTTAAATGCAAATTTCACATTTCATAGACAAAAGTATGACCTTTCTAATGTATATAATGTTTCTTTGATAAAAACATTTCTCCACCAAAAAAAAATTCTTCAAATCCGTCCTACTTTTCCGCCTCCTAGGTGTATGTAGTCCCTTATCCAATCCATCATCGCTGAATTAAGCCAGTGATTGATATTATCCTGATTTCGCCTGTCCATGGTAAAAATCAATCTTCGATCCGGGATTATCCTCTCTTTAATGCATGGAAATCATTTATCAGCGACAGTGGAGCGCGTCCGGAACGATTGTGCGCGGGGATTAACCCTAATCGCTTTTCTTCGTTCGCTCGTTAAGCTTTCTTCGAGTCTGTATCATGTTTCGATTGTTATTTTGTTTCGCCCCCCACCACGGTCGCGTTTCCCCGGCCTCCGTGCAAATGAAACTCGAAGGATCCGAAAAAGGGAACGACGGGAGCGCGAATAGTAACGTCTGCGAAACGACGTGAAATCGCGCGGCGCAATTTCGCGAGATTGCTTGCCGAGGCGACTCGTCGGGAGGACCCATCCTCGTGGAAAAGAGCTTCTTGGAGGCACGAGGGTGCTCGTATTTTCTCCTGCCCCCCCCCCCCTCTTTCGCGAAAAGGAAATGCGACCTTCCTTTCGGGAAGGAAATGCGCAGTGAGTTCTATGATAGTCTGTCAGATGCAATCTGGACCGTGGGCTGACGCCCCAGTGTGCATTACTTTTAAATATTCCATTCTCTCAAATCAGGGCGCCCCTTTTCGCTGAGGATCCGAATTTAGTCACTGTCGAAAGGATACACGCAGCACAAAAATATGTTTCACGATGGAACGTTGCTGAAGAGAATTCTGCTAGGGGTTGTGAAAGGATTCAGGTTCCTGTTTTTCTTACGCAGTGAAATAGTACGTAGACACGATGGCCCTACTTAGGAGGACACAGGATTATTCGATTCACACAGGATAAGAAAGGAAGATCTTTTATACTCTTCTTAAAGAGGTAAAGGGAAGTGTAACTGAAGGGGGTATTCTATTGACACGCGATTTTTTCAACTATTTCAGGATTTTTTTTATGGACCTAGTAAAAGATTTTTATGCTGAACTTTTACTGTTTATTTAGTGTATCTTAAACTAAGAATACATTTTTTTTATTGAAAATTATGAAATACAGATGGTGGCACAGCCAATGAAAGCCACTTCGACCACTTCGATAAACATTGATCGATTTGTTGCCACGGTTCTGTTCATCCGAAATTAAATAATCGAAAACATTCTTAAATTATTCGGGCATGACTATCGTTGGTAGCAGATTTGGATTGAAATTTAAAAAATTCCTAACATGGCTGCAATTTGAATATTGAGTGTCGAATACCGCGATTTTTCTTCGTCTTTTCGGGTTATTAAGTTAAAAAAAATTAGAAAGGAAAAATATTTTGGCTCAATTCTGTTCGAGACGATTGCGACACATCTGCTGATGATGTGTACACAAGATGGGCCCAATCGGCACATTAGAATTTGAGATATCGTGGCAACCATTTTCTAAAGCACCGTTTTGCGAAAAACCCGTTTAAATCTTTACAAACAGTTCTAGTGAAGACTACAACTACATCTAAGACTTACAACTAATCTGCCACGCCTGGTTCGTAATAAAAATCTTTCATTAGTCTATAAAAAAAATTACTGAAAAAAGTTAAAAAAAAAATAGTATGTCACAGTGTAGAATACCCCTTAATGCTAGTAAATTTTTGTGCTTCTAGGATTCTCATTAACCTGCATAATTTGTACTTAAAACAATCTTTGAGATAAGTTCTTGAGAGGTGCAATTTTAGTTTTATGCTGATTGCGATGCGCGTCTGACTACAAACGCTCCACTTCTACTTGCTACATTATATTATATTATTCTTCCTCTGCACTCCAGACACATGAATCAATCATACTCTTCCATATCTTCTCGTATCGCTCAATCTGTCCACTGTCTAGAACATTAAAAAAGAGTAAAATTATTAGAGGTTACATTTAAGACTCTCAATATTACATTTCGTCGTTTCTTGTAAAAATTTCACACTTATTAGAAATTTTTAGTTTTCCTTTGTGATATACCTAACTGATCAATTTTAACAGCAGAATGTATTAATTTAACCACAATATTATTCCCCAGCAAGATAGAGGAATATTCACAGGCGGAATGAGTAATGTGCATATTTTACGACGCATTAGAAATCCCTGTCTTATACCTGAGTACACTTTACTACGCCCAAAGCAGACCGATGAACATTGAAACGTGTGTGAATGATAACTAGCATGAACTCCAATTCAACTAGTCGATGGAGTGAGATTGTGCCCCGGAGCTTCCACTAACCTGCCACGAAATGCACGTAACAAGAGAAACAAGCGACTGCAGCTGTACAGTGGACCATACGCATTTCTAATACCCATTTATATGCTAATAACTTCCGATGAATATTTTACGATCACATTTGCTGTTATAATACTTTGCTGGAAGTTGTATTATAAATACAGCATCGTAAAATTTAGTTATTTAATCACTCAATGATAGAATGGTTGCAGAGAATGAAAACAGAAAAAAATATATAAAAGGAAGTCAAGAAGTACTGATAGTTTACAGGTTTCGATAATTATTTATTTCTCCCTCGTGATTCGAGTATTATGAATCTAAATATTTTTTTTGCGATGATGCTGGTCCTTCAATCGTTTCAATAACGTAAGAATTTGAAGATTAATAGTTTCACCATTTCGAATGTTCAACAGAGCTCGCAACATGCACTGCAAACAGGAATTCGGGGAACGTTGGTTCTTGACGATAACTTTTAATAATATCAGCGAAGCGGAAGAGCGTGGAACTCCGCATTCCCACGATCCATACTGAAGTTATTAGGTGAAAAGTGCATTTACAGCGGAAAGAAATGCCTTGGAAAGCAATTCGCCGGCTTCCCCGCGTTTCAAAAGTTCATGGTGGAATGGAGATGCGAAATTTTATGCGGCCCGCATTACGGCATTCTTTCACTGATATTTTCCACTTCTCTATCGTTACGATGCCAGAGAATAAAGCGTAAACCAAACGTATTCGTAAACATAGGTATATGCGTTTAAACACTTGGTCGAAACACAAACTGACAAACTGCGCACAGAAAATTTAAGTGTCCCTGTTGGATTTGAAAATACAAATAAGCTGTAGTACATCATTTGTAGGAGATGAATATAGTCTCCACCAAATTAAGATGATATTTTACATAGTTATTAAATAAATATCACACACTTTGACTTCTTACATATTTATATTATTTTGAATTTTGAATTTCAAAGTGGCTTCCGTCATATTATAGTCCTCTTAATTAGTGGTACAATATGTAAGGAATAAAAGTAGTATAGTAAAGAGAGTTCTAACTCAAATTTGAGTTTCGAGGGAGGGGAAAATCCAAATTTGGATTTGAAATTTTTCGAAATAATCTATCAAACGTCCATAGTACCACTTTGAACGTATATTGAACATCTATCCTACCACTCTGAACTGTGTTGAACCTGTATCGCACCACTTTGAACGTGTATTGAACAGCTAGATAAGAGTAGTACGATAAACGTTCAATACACGTTCAGAGTGGTACGATAGACGTTCAATACACGTTCAGAGTGGTACGATAGATGTTCAATACACGTTCAATGTGGTACGATAGATGATTGATAGATAATTTCGAAATTTTTAAAATCCAAATTTGGATTTCACCCTCCCTCAAAACCTTAAATTTGAGTTAGAACTGTACTACTTTACTACTTTACTGTACTACTAATAAACTATGTAGTTTTATTAATAAAAAGAGTAATATGTGGAATAATACAGAAAGAAATGAGCAAGACAAAATTCCGCGGAATGTAAATTATATTCTACACATTCTTTGTGGCATAAAATCCAAGGGATATATCCGGACGTCCTCTATCTAGTGCCATCCTCTGTGCACCCCAGATTTCATGCAGGAATATACGAACAAAGGGACCCAAGCAATGTAATGTTCCATACACGTTTGTTAAATATTTTGCTTGTGAAATGCAGCGCGCAGATATAACTGGACAAGGAGAATGGAACGGTATGTAGAAGCATTCGATGAATTTCCGCGTTGGTTAACTAAGCTTTGGAAACTGAATCCGCAAGTGCACCGACCGTAATTTCACACCCTTGGTACCCGTTTAAAGGCTTATAAACTCGAGCGAAAAAAATATTCTTCTGCCCCTATTCTTGATGTCAAGTTTCGAAAAAATAAGAACAACTGTAAAGCACGATGAAAAAGCATGAAATTATATTTTGAATTTCGCCAACCATAATCCGTAGCTTCATTCGCGTTGCAATTAAAGCGGCAAACTGTTCGTTTCCCGCGCGTTCCCTATTTTCACAAAAATCTGATAATTATTTCCAAGGTTCGAGAACTTCTGATTTCCATGTTGAAACCTTGTATGCCACTAGAATCCGTTAATAAACACAGAGACGTGGCCTAAAAGTGAGCGTGCCGGCTGGGATCACATGATCTGCAAATATCGAATTTGAATTTGACTCCGACTGCATTATTCATGAACCCGAAAACATTTTCGGATCGTTCACTGAATGCTGTCACCGACGGCAACGTAACTTATTCCCGACATTTCCAAAATTACTTTGTTTCCGCGTATATCGCCCCGACGAGATAAATCAAAAAATCTCTCGGAGGCAATAAATAAAGCCGCGGTATCGTTCAATTACGTTGCTCCGTGCTCGGAGCAGAATTTATTGTATTCAGATTTTCTGCTTGATCTCGGCAATCGCACCATCCCCTCCCTCCATATTAAAATTCCTTACGCTCGGCAAAGTCGCGATCAATCTCCAATAACTTAAAGCATAAAATTCAAACTCATTCCGTCCGATGAAAAGGAGAAACATTTTTAAAAAACGAAAAACGAAAAACTTCGTATCGGGAGGTTGAAACTGATATTTCGAATTGCGAGGGCGTGTGGTTCAGTAAAATCCACTGAAACAAATTCTACCCTAAAGGAGCTGATTTTTTTTTCGCCCGAATTGCACGCGTAATCGATAACGAGGATAATAGTTACGAAAGGTGGGCAGAGTTGCTGTTACAATCGCAGAGATTCTAACGCCTCGCGATTGTAACGGCGAGTATTCCGAAACACGGAGTTACGCAACAGTTCCAGCAAAACGGGTAAAAATTAATGGCTCCAGAGGTTTAACGATGCAAGCGTTACAACGTACCCGTTTATCATCGGACAATCCTACCAGCGTTGCTCCGTCTGACGCGCTATTATTTCTTCCAGTAACGACGATCTCCGCCCGTCCACCACGTCTCGCGAGCTTCGCAAAATTATCTCATTTTCTTTGATATTCGCCGAGCTTTCCGAGTCTGCTCAGCTCGTTACATCCGGGACCCCCTGACCGGAAGCGACGTGACAAAGGAAGATTCTATTTTGCTGTTCCCAGCGAACGCCTTCGAATTTCCTGGCGCGACGAGACAAAGGTCATTCTACTTGTTCCTCGACACGTTTTCTCGCCTACCCTGCCCGCCCTCGTGAACACGCGCGGCATTCGACTTTTGAATCACGGGGAAACGTGACGCCCAGTTCCAGCAGACTCACGTACCACTTTCTCTTTCCATTTGCATCCGCTCCCTTCCACTTACACCTACCCTCTGGTCAAATCGCCAGGGCTGGGGAAATAGATTTTTTAAATAGATTAATCTAAATATATATTTTTATTTCTGCGACAGCTACAGGATTTGACAAATAAACTACTCTTTGAAATAATAGCTACATAAAGAAATAGGTAGTATTTGAAATATATATGTTAATACTAACTCATACTAATACTGTTGTGAAATGAGTATTTCGTTGAAATATAAGAAAATTGTGTTGCAAATAATAATATTTCAAATACTGACTGACAACACAAAAATGTATGTAAATATACACACCTGCGTGCAGAAATAATTTCATTATATGTTGTATTTACTGAGAAAAAAATCTTTAAAAATAGCTTGATTTTTCAACCGTTCACAGTGGAATACCCCGTTAAGAAGGTAGCGTGTGACATTTTGGATGATCTATTTGGTTTCGAAATTTGTATCTCCTATTTCCGAACCCCTATTTCCTACAGGTATTCGAATCCGAATGTAAACAGTAAATAGTATTTGCTCACGGTTTAAGCATTGAATGAAATAGTATTTTCAAATAGTAATTGACTTAAGCATTAAAAGAAATCGTATTTTCAAGTAGTATTTGGTTTAAGCATCAAGTGAAACAGTATTTTCAAGCAGTATTTGATTCAAGCATTAAATGAAATGGAAATATTTCAGTTTTTAGTATTTTGTCCGACACTATTTCAAATTTTCCCTAGCCCTGCAAATCGCAGATATTATAAGAACAGACTGTACAATGCCTAATTCATCACGTGGAATCTCGAATGGAAGTTGCTCCCTGTCCTGGTCTGGATGCGTTAAATTTCTCCAACACATTCTTTCGTATTTGTATTTAATGGAGCTTCAACTTTAAGCAGCGAAATTACAGATACTTCGCATAGATTCGTTTGGGGGGTAACAAGAGGTGGCGTACGTACCGATTGGTGATTAAAATTCCCGAGGGAGCTAGTGCGTAAGAATAGTTTCTCGTTATAAGTTCATTGGGTGCGCGTCAATTCACGTGATATCGCAATTGGGACGTTCATAAGTAGACGAGTGACTGCACTTAACGTTCGCGGAATGAGGTACGTCGGTCTACCGTACATTTCTTGGCGGTGTAATGAATTGCTCCCATGGTAATTACAATTACAAATAGCTATGCGACCTTCTCGCTACCCCGTTGAGTGTCGCCGTAACGGCATCTCGGTCTGTGCCGTTCCCACCCTCTCGAGCTACACTCGCCGTACTTCCGTCTTTATCCACCCCGCAGCGGTTCCGATTTCCTTTCTCGAACGCTCCCTGAAATTCCCTCTTACACATATCTACGGCGCGCTGTACTCATAGATATGCAAATCCTTTGGAACGTAGCATGGAAGCCGCTCCGACTTCAGAAATAAGCGAGTATCGATCCGAATCTCGCAATTACGCATCCATCGGCGGTGGTACTCTCGCACGATAACCGACGCAACGCGAATAATATTCTTTCGTTTATGATAGTTCGTCAAACAAATTTTAGCGATATTGGAATTCTGCAGCGAATATGCGAGGGGGTTAATCAGCTTTGGTTTTATTCGTTTCAATATTCGCGGACACGACACAGACGGTAATTCTTTTAAAAGTAACAAAGTGCCTGGTCCACGTCAATTCGATTATCGACGGAATTCATAAAGATGTAAAGGTTTAAATGAATGGCAGTGAAATGTATTCGGTTCCCAATTCATGGTACTTTCCTGCGTGGTGTGTAGAGTTGTGAAGGGAAAAGGCAAATGTGTGTTATTTCTGGGGCAAATGTATATTAATCCGTGTATAATAAAATAGTTAAATTGCTTCGCGCCGTGTTAATCCGAAAGGGTGTATCTGGTCGAAAGGTGGCTCTGAAATAAATGACTTTCAATTTTGATCAGTACCCATCCGCCACTTAGTACAATCGATTTCTGCAAAAAAATATAATAAAATCCAGATAGAAAAATGTTGGGTCGAAAGGATTAATACAGGTGCATATAGATAAATTATTTTTGTGCTACCTGGCAGCAATAACTCAAAATACGCGAAAGTCGCAGATACGCCCTTTCGAATTAACACGGCAGTACAGTACAAGGGAAGAAAGAGATATGTTATCACGCGGTGGCGGAAGTTGAACATCCTTTATCAAGATCGAGAAGAATTTAATTCCGCAATATTTACAGTTTCTGCTTTCGACTTACCAAACACGAATTCTATACATTCTCCTGCGCGGTGACGAACACAGTAGCATAGCAAGGCGGTTTCTACCTGAAATTTGATTTTGGAAATCAAACTTTAAGTTTTGAGGGAGGTAGAAATCCAACTTTCAGTTGAAAATCCGTTCTTGATTTTGAAACTCCAATTTTGAATTTCGCGGAGAAAAACTATTATGTACTACAAGTACACCACTCAAACAATGAACCAGTGTAGCTTTCATGAGCCGCAAAAAAGACATAACCCTATCAGTAGCTCGTCGACCTGTTAAGTTAAGCGAAACGTGCGCGATAAACGAAACTTTCAGTAGAACAGAACGCGATTCGTAAAAGATACAATCACATAAATCCGAATTTCCTCCGACTTTACGCCGCTCTTCGCTCGTAAACTCGGACTCTCGGGGGCAGAACCGTCCCCTAAAAATTCAGTGAAACCGAGCCATCGCCCGGAAATATCTACCCACCTCTCGGACGCGAGATTCCACCGAAATAATATTTCCAGTTGAATCAATCGAAAGAAAAAAAAACAAGAAACTTCCTCTATGCACAGCGAGGGGAGTTCTCGCGGTCGATTACGAACGAGTTCGTTTTAATACGACGGATCCGACACCCTCGACCGTCTCCACTACGGACGGGATTCAATTCCGAATTTCGAGCAACAATGGACTTCCTTCTTTCGATAAACCGGCCTTCGAGGCGAGCACGTCTCGTCCCGGATTTCTTTCACGGTGTTATCGTCCCGAAGTAGTTTCCAATTGGCGACAGGGTGGCCGTCGATTCGAGGTTAAAGGTGCCGGAAGCGACTGGCGGAATGCAGCCACGGTAGGGCGAGGAAAGGGTGGAGGGCCTGTTGCTCGACCTTTGTTTTCGACGAACAAATAAACGCGACCCCCCGCTCGATACCGTCGCCGCGAATCGACATTTCGCTAGTTTCCAGAGTCCCCCCAGTTCGACACCCCTTCTAACCCACCCCCCGCGCGATCCGTCTCCTCTGTGCCCGAGCCAAAGGTTCGTTCCCCGTGCCAAGTCTCGTCGTCTGCCTCCGGAAAAACGGGCCATGGAGAGGAGACTCCAATTCTCCCATATTTCGCGGCGCTCTTTCCCCCAGACTAATGAAAACCCGTGGCCTTATTTGATGATAAATGCCGTAAGGGTATGTGTGACCGACTTTCTATCAATGAATTCGAATCGACGGAGCGCGCTCGTCCGCCCCGAGTTGGAATGTTGCGGAGGTGTAGAGAATAGGGGTGCCATCGTTTATACGGACAGCTCCTGCGCGATTTTTAGTTGAATGCCAGTCGGCCGTTTCGCGGGAACGATCTCTTAGGGCGTGGCTATATCTCACGCTGCGCAAACGGTAATCCTTCCGAGTATATAATCGGCAATTGATTTTCCAGTTTCATTGTCGTGAGACAGGTCACTATCTTTCTAGCTAAAAACTGCAGGGACTGCTTCGCCAGGAAAAAACGCTTCACGAATCGTGATTAGTGGCAGAATAACAGTTCTTTCGATGAAACACTTCAGCGCGCGAAATGTCCCCGTGGTTGCGTCTCCGCGATCACCCTGGGGGTCTGTCGATCGAAGGGATTAAATATGTCCCTGTGAGCAGAAGATCCGTTCTTCTTTGTCTACGTTCGCAGCGTTCGTAGGCGAAGCATTTTCTCATTCCCAACATCGCGCCTTTTGTTTTGCCCGTCTGGGGCTCGGTCCAAACGTCTTCGTTCTCGCCTATTGTGCCCCTCCCCGCTTCCGTGTCTCCCCCTTTTCCGCGCGCTTTTACCCACCACCTTCCGCCTTTACCTCGTTGCGACTTCCCGCGGCACTTTTCCTCTTCTTTTTTTTTTTTTTTTTTGACGGGAAAAGAGCAGGCAGGAAACGCGGCAAGAAAGCTCGTGTGATGCCAGTCTAAGGTACGCTTTCTTCCGGGCAGCCTTCAGAGACAGCAGACGCTGCTCGCGGCTTTCGTTTGACCGATAACCAACACTGAAAGCCTCACGTCACTTTTCCCGCTCGATTCATCACGTTTTTGCGCGCATCGATGTCAAACAGTCTCGTCTACACCGTGTGCTGTTCCTGTGTTCATTTTTTTTTTTTGTTCTCCCTCTCTCGACTTGTCAGCTGCATACTGGCCGCCCGCTGTCCGCCGTTGTGATGAATGGTCTTGTCCTCGAGAATGCGATGAGTTACGGCGGCAACTTTCGAATTGTATAATATGAAATTAATTTTGTAACGGTGATTATTCTTTCAGGGAAGTATGCGCGATGTCTGTCAGAAGACGCGGCGGTAATCTGTGCACGGCAGTCTCTGCAGTTCGTAATTGTGATATATGGTTATTTTATAAATAATTTGAAGTCGTTTAAAAATCGAGCAATGCATGCACGCGGATTAATTCTGCACTTTCATCTCCATTCTATATATGTTTAATAACTGCCGGGTGCGGGAACTTCGTAATGCTAATGGCTTCGCGGTTTCTAAGATAAATTATGCAGGAAGAGATGTAGTTCGTAGTGCAACTCGGGAGGAAAGAATTATTCATGTATAGGTAATTGAAAAATGTGAAATGAAGTGTTCCCGTGGATGGTTTCTGCTCGAATCAGATCGATGTTGAATATTCGTTGAGCATGCGTGCGATTGAGTACCACTTGGCTAACGTGTCTGACTACCGCTCGTTACTACTACTTACGCGGTAGCACACCCAACAAGTTTTCAAACTCGATTTCCTCAGAAACGACAGCTCCTGTGAACAAACTTTCTTAGATGTTTACAATCTACTTATACGCGCAGCTACTCTTTTCACGTACACCACGAATTACGTCCCGACCTGAATAATAAATAATTACTTATAATACAGTGACTTCTCAATATGAAGGGTAAGGGGAAAACAGGAAATTTCACGAAACAGCTTTATCGAGAGTTTAAGTTTTAATTCTTTAGTCCAGCAGTAAATAAACAAGGTTCAGTGGATTTATCTGCATTCTTCATAACATGAAGCTTATAACCTAATTAGGCATGAGAAAAAGTACGCAATAAAATATTAATGGTTTTACATTATTTTAATATTTTTTTAAGTTTGAACAGGGAAGCATACTGAAACAAAATAAGAAATATCCACTTCTGTTATTATCAAAATAGGGAAAGCCACTTCTTTTATTAACTGTCAGATATTTTATTTCTCACTTGTTTGTTATGCACGAGGCAGCATCTCATAAAATAGCTGAACCTTAGGGTCGTGTCATTTTTTAAGACCATGAGGGTTTCGTATTTTGCTTTTGAAATAGGCAAGAGTTCTGTGTATGCTCTATTAGGAAGTTCGAACTCTCTGTTTTTTCTATTACTGTTTCGTCTTTTTTTCGCATTAGCTTCACTTGATGAATGGGGAATGGCATCTCTTTGGGGAATGGGCATTCCCTTGTTATAATTCCTTGTTTTATCTTGACGACAGAAGCTGATGCTTCGGCAAAGAATGGGAACATTCCGTGTTTTGTTCCAGTGCAGAGTGGACATTACCCTGTTTTTAACCAGTATACCAAAACTTTAATTTTTATCTTACGGGAGCATTTGAACTTTATACCCCTTTGTGATTCGACAGTTCTGTAGTCCCAGTTGACAAATATACTAAGGACATTACTTCTCTCGAGTTTAGATTAGCTGGATGCTGCTTGTAACATAATAATATGAAACGTAAATTTGATAACGTGTTTAATATTCGAGCGATGCAATAAATAGTTTCCAGTACTGTAACTACCGAGTATACTACTGTTATTAATTTTCATTCCATCCCCCTCGTTATAGTTTCAAACATCTTCCGAGATTCAGCAGCCACCCTCGTTACAATTATTATTCCAGAAACCAAAACAATTCGAGATATTCCCATCTCGCGACGTTCCTTATCCAAATTTTTCCTAGCACACAGAAAGGAATCAGGCGCGACGCTTGTTTCCCTCGTTCCACTCTCGACCTCCGGAAAGGAGGAAACAACCGATACGAGGCATTTCGTTTCGACGCGCAGAAATGCCCCTTTATACGAGCAATTCTCGCGCGGATGAGAGAAATTCCAGATGGCTCGCAGCGATACGGCCACACAGCCGAATTGTTTCACGTGCGGCTCGCGAATGTCCCCTGATAGACGAGTGCCTACCGAAAAGATTTGGCGGCACTGCCGGGGAGAACGATCTTACAGCCATTTCTGGGAA
The DNA here is from genome assembly GCF_050908995.1 of Andrena cerasifolii. Lineage (NCBI taxonomy): Eukaryota > Metazoa > Arthropoda > Insecta > Hymenoptera > Andrenidae > Andrena > Andrena cerasifolii. Next base: position 6,513,524 of record NC_135124.1, on the reverse strand, counting down.
TAGAGTTTAGGGAAGAAAAATGGCGGGTCGCGTTTAATGGGACCGTGCTATTTCGCCGATTCGATCCTGCTCGCCAAGTTGGTCAGACACCGCGGTGGCTGCCAATGATTTACGGGATTCCTGTATAAATGTTTAATATTCCCCTAAGGGGTCAGTCCACTGTGAAGTCGTTAAAAATTGTCACTTTTTAGGATTTGTTTTTTAGTAAACGGAATGTCCAACGTAAATAATGTTTTGTCTACTTATTAGTACACTTATTGACAGTATAAAAAATAATTTATTTTAAATTTTTAACAGTTTTCTTTTAAATATATATCGCACTTATGTGAGCGCCTTGAGAAGGCGATGCAGCGCTGGTGCAGGTGATTCCGGGAGAACGACGCATTTGAAACAAAAAATTCAAAGTGTGTTGTAATCATTATGAGTGCGGTTACTGCCGGAACTAGGCTTATTTTTACTGATAAAAAATTAACAAAATGGCGGAGGTTTGAAGTTTAGGTGTCGAAATACGGTGAATTTTTCAATCATTTTGCCTTGTAAAAAGTATGAAATCGTTAATCCAAAAAGGTCTCCGTGGTCCCGAACATAGCCACTGATGTTCTGAATAACGTGTAAAAATTTCAAACTGATTGGTCAAATAGTTTTTTTGCAATCACCTGCACCAGTTGAAAAAATGTTGTTTTGAGATAATTGCGTTTTAAGTTTTAGAACAAATTAAAAAACCTCTTTTAATTTTTTTTTGTATAATATAAGAGTAGCTTAATAAATACCAAAAAGATTTATTAGATTATATGTTATATTTACGGAGAAAAAAATCTTTAAAAATAGCTTAATTTTTCAAACAGTGAACTGACCCCTTACAGTTTCATTGTAGCCCGGCTTCGCGAAAACCCGTCCAGCCGCCTGTAAATACTGCAATAGTGCTGAAATATAAATTTCACCACGAATGAGAAAAGTTTAATGCGGATTGAAATTTTGGAGGAGCGGGAATATAATAAACTCAAATCGGTTGTGTTTTAACGAGCTTGCTGATTAACACGAGTCTGACTCTGCGTAATGAAACAGTACCAAAATGGACTACCCTGAGTCTGACTCGATATCAGATATCATATTAACATGATTGAAAGTGTAAATTAAAGCTAAGGAACTATAATTTTCAGTAACATTACCAACCCGAATGGAATTTCTTTTTTGCCAACTTGCGTCCGTCTGAATATCGTAAAAGAAAGTGATATTTTAAAACCTGTAAAGAATGCACAAAACAGTCACTTTTTACGTAGGTAGATTAAATGTAGAACTTATATTTTATGTGTTGTTCAGGGTGCTGATGTTAAAATTGTGGCCGTTGTAGCAAACTTCTAAATAACGTAGGTAAATCTCGAAATATTTGGTTTACAGGAATGAAACTCAGTTTTTGCCACAAACTTGAAATCAGCATGCTCAAAAACTAATGTTTTCCTCCGCAGGAGAAAGTAGTCCATTTCGATACCGACTTCTGCCACCCTGCAGGTCCACAAGCCGGTTAATTATACACGTGCTGGGTCTGTTTGCTAGAGTTGCATTTCGTGCATTATTGGAAAAGTGTATTAATGAAGTAGGTTGTTTCAAAAGTCCTTTTTGCAGAGTATGTTACTAATAAGACGATGTCTTCGTGACAGTTCTAAACAGAGTAGGAATCAATATAGAAAAGGCTCTGTGCCGAGGGTAACTAGTTTACTATTATTACACAGCACCAGCAGGTTCTTGATTAAATTAATTATTCCAAATAAGTGGTGTTATTGTAGCATAACGCTCACGTTCAAGGGACTCGATAATTCTCGAGTTATCTTGGTTATCAAAACATTGGGAACAGAGCTGACAAGCTTCTCCCCCGAATCTAAATTCACTTGCCGTCTCTGCGTGCTCATCGAACGTGACTAGATCCTCGCAACTAATCGCGCAAACTCGAATACTGTCAACTCAGGAAGCGACCGAACTTCTTGGTGTGCAGTTTTAACCGTCGATCGAAGGGGAAGTACCAGCCATGGAATACCGAACAATCTAGAGTAGAAGACAAACAACTAATACATTTGAAGTTTAGCAATCACCGAGACCCTCGTCCTTCATCGTCCGATGCTCCCCCTTAATTCGAGATATCGTCACTTCCAATATGCCATCGGTGGCAAATCGTCTCCAGTTCGCCGTTTGCTCGCTGAATAATTGAATTCACGGGCGGGATCGGCGAAAGAAATCGAAACAGAGAAGCTACGCCTAGGGAAACGGGGAACGGCAGTAGTACAGATCAATAAACGCTCATCCGGAGCAGCGAAATTCAATTTCAGGTAGAAATTCTTTTAAAATGTAACATTCAGCGGATACAAAATTACACTGATCGACAAAATTCGCTTCAATCTAGCCCACAATTTATTTAACGAATCCATCAAAAATATAATAGCCGAAAGAGAAATACCAAAATTTCACGTGCTGGAATTATTCACTGCATCGAATAACCGCGTTATAACTTTTATTATTAGTACACACTAGGAAAGTATTACTGCGAAATTTATTTGCCGCAAAGACGTGTCGCTCACTACATATATACCGGCCAAAATCTGTTCAATACGAATCATTGAAATTTCATCAATAAACATTCCCAGCACTGCAGTCGACTGCATTCGGTGTCGCCCAAGTTTCTTTATTTATGTACAACGATTTTACCGCCGCAAAGAAAATGCGAACCACCCCTTTACAAAATCAAGCCAAGCGCAACTGGAACCTACGCCAGTCGCGAAACTTTCATCCCCATCGAGAGGGGTCGTTGCCGGTCACGTTTCACGGGGTCACTCGACGAATTCCACGGCAGCTCGCGAACTTTCTCCCCTCTCTCGTTTAGGAGAGAAAAAAAAACTGATTTCCCATTCGAGGCGGAGTGCACAGGGCGAAAACGATACAGCGATCTCAATCACGTCCCTTACCCAACGCAACGGCGCCGCTTGCGCCAGAGGTCGTGACTTCTTTCTCGCTCCTGTCCCCTATCTCCCCGCCCGCCCCCTTTTCCGCCTCCGCCCGCCGTTCCGTTTCCTTTTTATTTCGCTGAGGTACCCCGTGATTAGTCGAAGTAGCGAGCACGGTGCAGAGGGATGGAAAGTTACGGAGGGCGGAAGACTGGGTGGCTGTGCTGGTGGGAGGGTGGGGGGGTGATGAGCCCAGAGGAAGAGGAGCAGACACAAAAGAGGGCTGCACGGTACCCGCGTCGAGCCCCTGACGTCCATCCTCTTTGTTTCGCGGGCGCACCGTTAGGCAAACGGAAGCAGAAAGAAAAGTCGAAACGAATATCGTAAGGAAGCGGATGAATGAACAATAAAGAAGAAAATGCCCCAGTGAATGGTGGTACCCGCTCGATGGTTGTGCGTCCACCGAAAATGTCGCCCGGCTCTACAGCTGCTTCTTCGGTTGAACGAAAGACATCGTTGGAAGACCATCGACGCCTGCACGTACGTACGGCTGGTGCGCACATCCTTCGAACCCCCACCCTCGTTTCCATTGGGAAAGACGGGCAACGCGCGCTGGCTCGTATTTCACGTCGGATAAACGGGAACGTCAACCGACTGCGACGAGTTATTTGCACGGCTTATAAATCTCCCATTGTGACTGTTCGGCTCCGAAGGGGGCGCGACGCATCGGGCGCGCGCGCCTGTTTCCACGCAGTTCGTGATACTCGCCGCTAATTTGCTCCGACCATCTTTGATGCCGATCGGCCGTGCTCGATTCGATTCGCGCCAATTTCGCGTTATTCAACGGCGTTTATACCCGCTGTTTGGGCCGCGCGCGGGGAACTGCGTGCGTTCGATAAATATGGAATTGAAATTAATCCTGCGGGACGAGTGTCGTGACAATTCCCGAGAATCTGTACTTTCTGCTCTTGACGGGGGTTGATTGGTCCTACCGATTCATGTTTCGACGAGGCGCCTCCTTTTATTCGGCAAATTGTTTCGATTTCTCTGCTAACAGTGGCGGACAATGTGCCGAGCAAAATGGTAAATGATTTAATTATTTCACTTGTTAATGCACTCGTTATTGCTGGGGGACCAGCGTTCGCCATTTTCTGTGCCAATAATGTCACATACTTACGGTTCTGATAATGACACCATTTACCTTATTATCGTCCATATGAAACCGTCGATTGTAGTGACAGAATCACTTGTGTGCTCTAGCAATGCTTTGCAACGTTAATTGCGTTTATGCATCGAAACCATTCAGTGGCTTTCTTCACAAAGTAATTTAGCTCCTCGTCGTAATTCGTTCGTAATCGTAAATATTTAATGCAACTCTGTGAATACGTTGCTATTTCGGCGAGCACGAAACTGGAATTACACGCTGTTATGTTGCGAATTTAATAAATAATTACCGCTTTGTGGCCTGATGCCGTTTGTGGTTTAAAAGACAAAGTGCAGCTCACCTGCATATAATTTTCACCATTCAAAGTAATTTAAACTATAGGCGGACGCGTGGGCGACGATTTTACATGCGAGCAGCCAGAAGTCTTGTTACCGCACTTGACAAGAGGCGGAGCGATTAACGTGAACGTTCTCGATGTTGAATTACAGTAGTTCGTATTATAGTTAATTTGCTTGACATGCTCGTCCGCTGTTTTGCTACTAAAATCTAATTCCGTTAATTAATTTTAATTAACGCGCATACGTAAAGCTGTGTAGGTTTATTCATACGTAAATTTTACTAAGGTCGGTATCAGATATATTGGCCGGTGAATTCGGTTTTGGGAACAGCGATCGAGGAGAAATCAGCCTTCACCATCTGAAGAGCGAGCTATTCTAAGCCAAACGAATCGGTGACAAATTTAGTTTCACCGATTCTCTTCAAAGTTACAGCATTTGTCGACAACCTTGCAAAAACAAAGTATACTGAATTTCATCGGCCTATGTCGAATAGTTTCCGAAATATTTAAAGTTAAAGTTTCGAAAATTGAAAGGAAATCGGCTGACGCGTCATCACTTAAACTGTAATATCTCGGTCATATTTAAAGATAATGCCACCGTCTTGAGTTTATTTTAAAGCTGAAGGAATGCTTTTTCAAACGGTATATATAATATTTTGTGTATTGTTAATGAACTTAACAGTAATCGATGTCAAGCTTGAAAAAAAATTCCATTCGATTCGTTAAGTCTTCAACTAATAAATGCCTTTTACAAAAAAGTGGAGAGATTTGGGGAACAGTTAGACAAAAAAAAAAGACGAGATTAAGCTATCGAGAAAGAATCAATGTTCTGAAGAATAAAGCTCCTGAATTTTTTCGGAGCTAACAGACACCTATTCTGATGTGTGTATTTCTACGCTGACAGTTCAAAATAAAAAAAACACCTGTTTCTTATTTTTCGGACCTCTGAAAAATATCCAAAAACCAAAGCAATCCGAGACGAACACCTGAGAATCTTATAACTTTGAGGGGTGGTTTCACCCCCTAAATATGAAAACAGGCCGCTATAAAAAAACACGTATATCTTATTTTTCGGTCCTCTAAAGCATATCCAAAATTCCAAGCAATCGGAGGCGAACGCCTGTGATACTCTTCTTGTTAGTGCCCCCTTTGGAAATTATAACGAAATTTATTTTTATAATGATTCCTAAACCTCAGCTGCACTTCCGTTTTAATACCCGGTAAGATGCTTCGATCGCATAAGATTCAAGTATACAAGCGTCTTCTCCATAGGGATCATTTCCTCTTCCAGAATAATTACATGATAATAAATGCGCCTTTTCAATCCATTTGAGTCCTTTCAAGAAATCTCCCTTAACAGACACAAACCTAAGTAGGAAGGATGACAGTCGACTCGAGCAAAGATGATTGAGTTTGCTACTTAACGAAGTCCACCGTAGGAACGTGGCTTGATGGATACAATTATTTCCAGAGGCGTTAATGAAGAGAGGAATACGCTAGGAATTGAATATTCCAACTTTAAGTGGAATTTCGTGTTGGAGAATCGTCGATGAGTGATAGAGCCGAGTTACTGTAAACATTCGTTAGATGGCCAACAGTCAACGTTGCTGCAGTAAGTGCGAGAACATGATAGCTGCCTACGCAATTAGGGAAACATAGCTACCATAGCTGAAAATTATGCTGTCCAGAGTTTACTTGATACCTATTGTGCTCCAAATTGCTCATTTGCGCAGAACACTTGCAATTCCGAGGAATACCGTGCGTGCAATAACGCGCGGACTATATAATTAACTGTTTCAACTGAATATGTACCTTGTTGGTGTCGTCGCACTAATAATTTTACAATAGTTGCATCGTAATAAAAGAATTACGCAATATGTATTAGAAGAAGCAGTACATACTTGTAAATTTTTACAGCTTCGGATGCTTTCTTTTTAAAAAAACCTTTTTAATAATAAAAACATAAGTGACTCAATTGTAACATGCAGAAATCTTTGATAATTTCAGTTCGTAATGATTGTAAATTTCCACAAACCGATTTATTTTGTTTGGATTCACTTTGGAGATCTTTGTGGTGTGATATATGGGGAATATTAAGGTGAAATCAGACGGCTCGTGGCTCCGCGAACTGGCTCGGCTCGTCTAGCTCTGTCACAGTGATCATAACCCACTCGGAGCCGGTTACTAGTAGCATAAGACAGTCTAGTCCAGACAGCCACTTAAGGGGATACTCTGGTCATCTGACCGAAAAATTGAGCAGGGCACAAGTAGACGAATATTATATAAAAAGTTTTGAACGATTATATTTGTTATTCATTGAGTAAAATATTTATAAACATTGCTCATTTTTTCGGTCGGATGATCAGAATGCGTTAAGTGGCTGTCTAAACCAGACTGTCTTATGTTACTAGTAACCCGCTCCGGGCGGGTTACAATCCCTGCTCTGTCTAGCTCGTCAAGTCGGCTTGCTCGCGCCGTCTGATTTCACCTTTACACGGAGAAATTACGCAAGTTTAACTCAGGAATGAAAAGTTCACATCATATTCGTATAATGTAAAAATGGAACTTATTACGTATGATTCAATTAAAAAAAAACTGCAGCAGGAACCCATGCGGATAAATCGACAAGGTCCGCAGCAAATACGGTCCTATATCATCAGTGATACTGCAACACCGCGTATGAGCAGTTTGCAAATACCGCGTACCTGCAAAAGTAGCAAAATTGAGATTTCGCGCCCACGGTTGCCAAACGCTGTTTCGCTTTTTTTAAAAGCCACGCCATGTGAAATAGCCAATAGGAAGCCGCCTTTTTACCAACTAAACCAGCAGGTTGAAGGATACCGTGAATCTGCCTCTCTTAGCAAGTTGGCGACAAACCCGCGCATTTACAAAGAAATCAGCTGAAGTGACGACACGTTTGGTGCGTGAAAGTGACTTTACCCAGCAATTAAGCATTTTTATCACGAATTGATGTTACTATTTATTACAAGGCGTGCTAAAACTGTCCCAAAAAAGTTCACTCAAAGAAATCCCTTAAAATGGCTGAAATATTAAGTGTTTTCTTCCTCCTGTAAAATCGGTAAAATGCAGAACCGCGGTATTTACAAACTGCTCATACGCGGTGCTGCAGTATCACCGACGATATGCCAAACGATTATTTGCAGCGGGGCAGTTACTGTTCTCATGCAAGCAAAATTTGAATAATACACAAAATTGTCTTGTCTTCGCGAAGAAATTCATTCTGCATAGTTTATCCTCGCTCTCCGTAATCGCCAGCGGACATAAGCCGCTTCAACTCCCGCAGCGTTAACGGTTAAGCGAGTAATTTTAAATTTCACCCCTAACATACATTATTCCAAGTATTAACGCTGCAACGTCTAATAACGGCCGCATTCACGAATTTCCGCCACACACTCGCCGCTAAAACTTTATCCACCCCCGAACTGTTTTCAGATATTAGCTCAGCATTTGGTAAAGTTTCACTCGTAGTCTCATAAATTATACATGTAACGCGGCGGCCCTATGCGCCCGGCCGTGGAAGCTAATTAAAATACATTACACAAATAAACCTAACTATGAACGATCTTCCGCGCATGGTGTATGTGAATTTTTAACGAACTCATCTCGCCGCTGCAACTCGCGCTCAGCGTTTTATTGCGCCCCGTTTGCCAGCGTTGTCAGCCATTTATTCGCGGTACCTTCCTACTGGCTTACAAAATTGTTAGGACGCGGTAATGAACGGCGACAGTTCATTCTAGTTTTCATTGGTTTCCATCGAACGATGCGCGAACGCCCCCGCGGGAGCAATTACATCATTTTCCATCATCGTTACGGGGCGCATTCGAAATAGCAGCGACTCGACGTGGGCGCACAATATCGCGGGATTACAATTGAGCAGGGCCAATTACGGTAAATCGCTACGCGAGGCTCGCATTTTACGCGCATTACCTGTACAATGAGGAACAAAAAGAAAAAAAAATTGGATGTCTTTTCGGGGGGACGAGGCGGGCGTGCACGCGCGAGTTTCGCTGGAAAGAGGCACGATACGGTGGTATTCAGGTCGTTCCATGGGATGGGTGTCGTAATAATTAAAAATTGTTGCGTGGGCATGCTGCACAAGCAGCAATTACGGATTCAAGTGCGCCTGTTGCTTAATTAGTAATTATTATGATTTCTGCTGCGAGCCACGTCCGTGTGCTCGTCCCTCGCTGCGCAGCTACGTTCTACCGGGTGTAACAATTTCAGTAATCAATGAAAAATAATACAACGGACAGCCATTTTACGGCTCGCGGCTCTTAATGGAACTGACAGAAAGTCGATTTGAATAAAGTAGGTACTTTAAAACTTTAATGAGATTTTCGAATCGATACATTTTCCTGCTTGTAAGAGGATGTAACTATATTTTATTTATGGATTTAACAGCACATCAGCAGCTCCTAGTGTCTCGTAATTACATATTTTCTGTTACAGATACTCACGATGTTACTAAAATTACCCCACAAATTTAACCGAAGACCGATCTTTTAAAATTTAACGCTGAAGGAATATATAAACTGATATGTTCCAGAATTTACATGATATTCAAGAACCTTACCCATCCCATTGCAACATCTCAGGACTCCGCAGTTACGCGTAATTCATGCTGGGCACTGTACAAGCCCAAGCATGTCTCGCAGGAGCTTGAAACAATTCCACCGCCCTTCCGACACACTGAGAATGTCGACTTGAAGTACACAGAGCATCCCCGAAGCAACGTTCGTTCCTTGCGAGCAATTATTAATTACGTTGACGAGCGTTACCAAGGAGATTAGGCAACGGCACACCCGTTAGATTTGCGAACGCCCAGTACCAAGGGTTGTTTACACTTTGGCGGAGAGTTAAGAGCTTCTCCCAGGCGCTGGGGTGCCGAGTAATCGACTTTCCTGACCCAGAAAGTCAAAAGGGCTTCGTTTACTCGCCTCCTCTTTCTTCCTCTCTCGACCACCCTCCGCCCGTCTCTCTCCCACCCCCGTTTGATTCTTATACCTGGCCGGCCGTCCTTTTCTTTACAGACTCCCGCTTCTGCCATTCTCATCCTCCTCTCCTTCAGCGACTCCAGGCATCCGTCTGTCTGCCCGCCTTCTTCCCTGCTTCCTCGTCCTGGCCCCGTCTGTTTCGCTCGCTTCCAAGCCAGGTTACCGATCCGCCGAACCACTCCCCGCCAGCATCCGTCCCCGGTTTCCGCGCTGGAGTGTCCCTTTCCACGCGCAGTCGAAGCCGTAGTCGTAGTCGAAGCCGAGCCGCGCTTGGGTTCGGTGCTCGGCGTAGATACGGTCGTATGGTTAAAATCGGGCACTGACCGAAAACTTCAATATTCCGGCTCTTTCACCGACAAGGAGGACGAGCAGGGAAGCCAAGAGATATCGACAGTTTCTCGGGGAATCGAAGACCAGGCCGCGGAGAGCAAAGAAACCGCGCGGAGGGGGCGGGGGGGGGGGCGAGGGCTAAGAGAGCTCGAAAAACGCTTTCTGCGGCGCAACACCGACTTCCGAACCGGGAATCGAGATGCCGCATCCGAAAGCGTTTCCGGCCCGTCTAAGTTCTCGGGCAAATAACCGAGGACCTTGATTCCCGTTGCAGCGCGATATTGTAAGCTCGTGCCCCCGTGGCCCGGGGTTCCCTTGGATTTAAAAACCACTCGGGATCCACTATTGTTCGCGTTGGACGGTTATGGAATGGATGGTAATGCGAGAGGGCTTGTGGTGGATTTTATACCCTTCCGGGGAAATGGATAGCCTGGCTGATTATAATTTTCTGGTCACTGTGGAAATGTTATTTTCGTATTGGATTGGTATTATCGAATCTCGTGAAATTTGATACATCGTTATCGGAGAAATTACTGATTACACGGTGCGTGTATTCCACTTCAAGTTCCTCTACCTTGCACAGGTAAAGGTAACGAGAAAGTGTCCCCCCCGGGCAAGCGAATCAATTTATCACAATCTGCTGTATCAGTAATTAACTGAGTGGAGACTCCGGTAGGATTATGTGTCGGAAAGTAATGTAAAGTCGTTTAAATCGACGACCCTGTAAAGGCAATTAATTATTCTAAAGCTTCGTCCAGCCTGCAGAGTGACACGCGCAAGGGAAGCTCTGCTGCGATTCTAGGAATAGTGGTCCGTCATCGTCAGACTTGTTCGCATTTGTCGGCAAAGGGGCAGGTAGGGGAGACCGGGGATACGTTGTTCAGTTTTCATTGTTTTAAATTTTTGTTTGAATTAGTTTCTTAATAACAAATATGCTAAAATATACTTTGGTCCTTCCTCTTTAATACATAGTAACCGAAAACTTGAGAAAATACATACGAAATGAATGAAAAAATTTGGACGAAGGCAAAATGTATCGATCTACCCCACTGCGGGGCAAGTTGATACTGCTCTGGGTTTAATGAATAACTAATAAATTTGAAAAATATAATTTGAATCTAGATACTTTTCCAACAGTATAGACTAAAAATGAACAAAGACGTATTCTAAAAATCAAACAGATTTTTGAACATAGGAAAACATTCTTATTTTTATTTTTTTTTATGTCTGGAATATTTCACTTAAACATAAGGCGTCTTCTTCTTTTTGTTAATATATCTTAATGAACTCATCTTGTCAATAATGTATATTTTCGCGCTTTGCCTTAATGATACTGAGTCTTTTTCTATTGTGACACGCTTTTTCAAAAATATCTTACGACATTTCACCACGATGTGCCTTTCTGGTATAATTTCGAACCATTTTCGTAGAAATAACAGGAAAAATTCAATTAAAAGTAGTCGGGGAAAATTGATACACCGTATCAACACGCCTCAGAGAAAACGTATCAACTTACCCCACAGAAAGTCACTATGTACAAACATCTCAGTAAAAAAAATGTAGAACATATAAATAAAATAACAAAACGTAGTTACCTTACTTTCAAAAGACTCAATGCGATGCCAAATTAATTCGGGCTATAAAATTCTCTATACCGTCTCAAAACGGATTGGAAAGTGAACACAACTGTTTACCTACTTTTTCTCTGAGTATACAGTAACTCGCATTAATATTCGGACACTTTTTAAAATCGCATAACTTTTTTAGAATTGGTCCAAACGACTTGAGTTTTTTCAAGAAGCTAGAAGGATTAGTTTGCTAACTGACGCGTTTCGTCGTTTTGAAAAAAATATATATTTGGTTGGAATAGCGAAAAGAATAGTAAAGGTCGATTTTTAACCTTTTTTTTTTGTGAGCTTGTAATGATTAAAAAGAAAAAACCGTTTGTAGATTGCAGTAAGTTGTATACGTGCCTAAAATTTCATCAAAATCGGTTAACGTTGCTCCGAGCTACAAACGTTTAAAGATCGCAGAATGAGGTCGAGAATCGCGAAAATTCCCGAAATCAGCGATTTTCGAAAATTAAAAAGAATCGAACAACAAACTTCACATGGCTCCCTCATATGGAGCTACATATATACGGTGTCGAGATAATTCGTCTGTATCAACCTACCCCTGCATCAACTAGCCCCGGTCTCCCCTGCTTATTTCGAATTAATACTGTGACCATTCGTTCTCTCATTTACGAGGAATCAACTTGGTTGGCGTTCCCTTGAAATTCAAATCACACCTACCGCGAGAAAGTAATAAAGGAGTGCTTTCATCATCGTCCTAGATGTCTCTGCTCGGCAAAAGAGCACTTAATACCACCACGAAGCTTCGCTATCATCGTGCCTTCTTCAGTCCCAACCGACAGCTCCTCTGTTTTCTTCCAACTTTTATATAAGCGCTGGCCTCTTCTTCTTCCTCTTCTTCTGCATCCTCTTTTTCTTCTTCTTTTCTTCTCGACAGCTCTGTTGCTCTCCTCTCCACTTCCTCATTCTTCCTCGGTTTCCTATATCCCACAGTAACTCTTATATCCCCCGCGTTTACATTGCCGACACTTCTATTTTTCTTTCGTAACTTCTTCCCTTGATTATTCCACCTATTCAAAATTCTCGTCAACACTATTTTCGCTCCCTTCGTTTCTGCACGTCCCTCCATTGGTCTACTTCAGTTACTCTCGATTGTTCCGCGTCGTTCTTGACTGTGTCTTCTTTCTTGCCTCTCTTCGTTCTGCTCTTCTACGTCCTTTTGTTCCGTCTCCTGCGTCGACGGAAGCCAGAAACTCATTTTTACTCTGCCCCAATTTTCTCCCCCTTAATTGCCCGAGCTACAGATAATTCCACGGTTTAATCTGTTTGCTGTGCTTGATGACACATTGATGGCCTGGGAGCATTGAGGATCCAATTATGCGAACTATTACTAACTTTTTAATTCCTTAGTACATCCAGTGGAATTCCTATTAACAGAAATTAATCGCTTCTCAGCGCAAGAAAGTGATTTTGCATGTACATTAATTTCCATAGTCTCTAGAGATCTTGAAGTCACTGCTCAAACGAATCTTTAGAATGTGTAGATATACTCTCCGTGAAGATCCCCCTTAAATATCGATATTCAAAGTAATTCACTTCTCTGATATTGCCCTCCCTGAATTTAAATTAAATTTCAAGAAAAGTGATTTAAAATATTTCGAAAGATTTAAAGTACTGGCCACCCCTTACAGCTGCGTTTTACGTCATAGAAAGTTGCACTTTCTCTTGATGTCTGTTTCGAAGGGATTTGCTTGTACTGCCCGTCGCGTTGGAGCTTTCAGCCGTTTAATTGTAAGCTTCTGAAGTTCTCGGCGGTCACCGACGCGTCGCGAGGGATTTACGGTTCCATCTTTTCTGTAAGTAAGAGCAAACGCCAGTCACTTGGTTACGATAGTTGAGGGCACCGGAGTCAAGAGACCGAAGCTTAAATCGAGTTTGCTCTTGGTATCGAATTTTGCCGGAAGTGCACTCCCCGGTGTGCGGCCCGCGAGCGAAAGACTTATTGAGACAATATCGGTTTAGCTGGCGATCCGCAGAACGCATCACCTAAATTCATTTCGAACTAACAACGGGAATACTATCGCAATCTGCCCGAATTGCATTCCAACGGCGGGGAGCGGTTCAAGTGAACCAGAATCGTCCTGGTCGCTTATCGCTTCTACAAACATTCAATTGGAACAACATTAGTACTCTAATTTCTGCAGAAGTATCGACATAACAAAAGTAATATTAGTAATAGCCTCTGGTAGATAATCTGAAAGCCCTGTTGAAAAAGAAATGTTACTTCTGTCTACCTCAATAAATATTGCAAAGTGTCGAAGTCTAATCTTCAAACTGACGAATTTAGCATTCGTTGTTTTTACAGTTCTACGTTAAGAAATAATTCTGAAATTTCCGGCACATTTTCTGTTCATATCACGTTCATCATTCTCAATGATGGCGCACTAATACGGGACTTGTGCGGCCCCAAATCTAATAATCATTCCGTCTAGGGGAGAATGTGCATACGGAAATTCTCGCAAACTCGAAGATGCATACGTAATTTAGTTGGAACTTCTTGTTCTTGATTTTAATTAGCGCCCAGACAATTAGACGAAGTTTGCCCGTTAATCGATCGGCGGAGTTACCCCTGGCCTTATCGGGGTTGATGTTCATGGCAGGCGGGGGTGCCTAAACATCCAAGATACTGTCGCCATCTTTCGAGGGGGAATGAAATCGATTCCGCTTTAACAGCGGTGGTTCTAGCAAGCAACTTCCATACCGACCATAGGTTCGTTTCTGCTGCGGTGAAAGTAGGAAATGAAGAAAGTGAATTTGACAATTCACGTCGATTCTATAGGGCACGTTAAATTCACATTTCATCCTCTATTATCTGCTATATATTTTAAATAGAAAATGTGAAATAATCTAATTCTCTGGAAGGTTTGAATTATTTATACACTTCACCTTAATTTCTTTCGGTATAACTACCATATCTCCTCCTCTCTGTTTACTCCCTCGAAAGCCAAGCATAATTCTGCGCTTCGATGCAAATACTGTTTATAATTGTGCATTCCACACCCCTTAATCTTTTCCCATCTAGGCAACACACACATTGCCAGCTACTTACGTACTTCAGCTGAAGCTGCACATTTAGTATCTACGATCTATTATGCGCATACATTTGAATTTGTTTCACCACGCTGACTCTCCTTCACAAGGTAGACTCATTTACACAACTATTATTACCTCATCTACATATATCCTTGACATTACTGTGTTTCCTTTAATATATCATAAATATAACAGAATCGCCAAGTACTCGTGTTCCCACAAGTGTGTCTGTAGGCTACCCTTTCTCACAAAGGGTGCAAAAAATACTAAAACATTTATCGACTGTAATCTCGCGTTTCATTTATGTGAGATACACCCACAACGACGCCAGCGCAAAACAGCACACCCCTACTTCAGCAGCGAAAAATATTATTCCAAATACCATTTCAAAAATCCCCGCGGTTTCCTAAACAACAATTTCCCTCGCCGCTGTATCGAACAAGCCGAGCTACCGAAATTGGCCGCCAGGTGACTGAATCATTGAACTCGAACTGCGACTCACTTCGCGACTGTTCCACGCCGCAATTGCTTCCAACACCGAAAAACGCTGCGAGGAATCTGCCCGACGGGTGTCCCGAAATTCTTGGCAAATCGAAAACGCGGGGCGATGAGCCGCGGTTGGAGCAGGTAGCTCGGATACGCGCGAGCGGTTCACGCGCCTGAGTAGGGATGGCGGCGAACGCGTGGGGATGCGCCGACACTTGTCAGTTTGCCGCGAGCGTTCGTCTGGTGTGGTTCGTGCGACGCGCCTCGTTCTCTCTCCCGTGTTTTCCTCCCGTCGGTAACCGCGAGTAACTGACTAGCGCGAAATAAACATTAATGTCATCGTCGCGGGGCTTGCCGGAAGACGCGCCACCGCGTCTACTCGCGGCGTTCAGGTCGAAACGTCGTCTCGTTAGCGTCTGCCGGAGCACGTACGGTGCCGTGTGATTCCCCGCGTCTCCCGCGTTCCCGATCCGAGGGGAAACACCGGTCGCGCCTCGTTACGTTTCCTCGTGGCTTTGGTGAGAGATCGCGTTCGCGCTCGGTGAAACGTTTGTGCTCCTCTTGTGCCATTGGATTACCACAAAGCGCCGGCGTTGTCACTCAGTTTGCGAGCAAGGACGAGCGACGGCAAGTCAGTCGATTTTATATTCTCCTGGCCATAATTGACGCGTTGGTGCTAGACGAAACGTCCGTTTCAACTTAGAAAAGTGAGGTACCAATAAGTACCATATAATATTTCTTCTCGCGAATCTAGCGCACTCACTTTTCCACCCCCACGGACCTAGTACCAACCTACGCACAAAGCGGATCCAACGTTTACCTGCTCGTTCAATCGCGGAGCTACTTGGCGCGGCTTTTAAATAGTCGCGGAAAGTCTTGTTTGGAGAAAGACGGCGGGGAACAGGTGTCCCTTTCCCGTCGCACGTAAGTCGCTGCTCCCGGCGTTAAACGTTTGGCCCGTGGTTGTTGTGTAACGCGCGTCGCGTGCATCGACCGTGGGACGAGTGACAAATCGTATTTCGAGGGGAATCCGCGTGCACGCCGCCAGCCGTGCGCGAGCCCGTTCGTATTTGCCGCGCTTGAAATTCGAACGGCGACACGGAGTGAGCGTAGGTCACATTTCGCGTCAGAGCGTTCCGTACTCAGCCGAGCCGCTGATACGTTTTCATTGTTTACCGTTTTCGTCGGCCTCGATGACCGTACTTGGTCGAACAAACCGACGGTTGTGTATTTAGAAAGCTTTGCAATCTCGTCGATTACCGATGCGGCGTGATTTTCAGAATCGCATTATGTAAATCGCACGGTGATTTCAATGAACTCTCGCGCGAAGGGAGCTACCGTGGGATTGCTTAAATAAAATTTCAATCATGGAGAACCCGCCGAGCGCTTCGGATCGTTCATTCGAATTTCGCGGCGCGAGCTGCAGATCGAATTTGTTTCGCATGTTCGTTAAATGTTCGATTAAATTCCAGGCCGCGGAGTCGTTTTACGCGGTGCTATTTAAACGAACGAATTTACAGTGACGCATTACTATGCTCCTGTGTCATATTACGGGCAGCGTGTACGTTTAAACGAGATTTCACGTGCTTTGCAATTTTTCCATTCGAAATCGCGCTTTCGTAATATTTTCAATGGAATTAACGACGAACGGAATTGAAATTAAAGCAGAGTAAGTGTCCGCGTTCGTTCAGTAAGCGAATTTAATTCTCTGCGTTCTAGTTTTCGTTTTTATTTATTTTTTTTTATCGAAGTCGTGTGTTGTAAACGCATTTCTCGAAGTGTGATTTCGTTAGCGCGAAAGTTCAATTTCCTAGTTCGTGCTTTTCCAGTTTTACTTTTAAGTCCGTCGAATAAAATTCAAATCCAACTGGCTGCAATTTCCTTCTTACACAAGCGATCCTAATCGTGACCTTCGCTATTTCGAAGCGCACTCCATCTTCGTTTATCGCCTATAAATCATTCAGAGAAACGTAGGTTGTTGCTTGTCCCATGGTCAAGTTACGCTCCTACTTCGATGCATAATCGAGGCTCCTATTTAGTGTCGACACCCATTATCGCGTGGTAAAATTGAAAAATTAAAAAATTACAATTGTCAATGTAAGTAAAACATTCGCTCGGTACATTCATTTATTTGCTACTGTTAAGGGGTCAGTCCACTGTGAAATCGTAAAAAATGGTCATTTTTTAGGATTTGTTTTTTAGTAAACGGAATTTCCAATGTAAATTATGTTTCGTCTACTTATTAATACACTTATTGACAGTATACAAAATCTATCTATTTTAAATTTTTAATATTATTTTTAAATATATATCGTACTTATGCGAGCGCCTTGAGAAAGCGATGCAGTGCTGGTGCAGGTGCTGGAACTAGGATTATTTTTACTGATAAAAAATTAACAAAATAGCGGAGGTTTGAAGTTTAAGTGTCGCAATACGGTGAATTTTTCAATCATTTTGCCTTGTGAAAAGTATGAAATGTTTAATCAAAAAAGGTTTCCGTGGTCCCAGCCGTAGCCACTGATGTGCTGAATAACATGTAAAAATTTCAGACTGACTGGTCAAATTGTTTTTTTGCAATCACCTGCACCGGTTAAAAAAAACGTTGTTCTGAGATAATCGCGTCTAAAGTTTTAAAACAAATTAAAAAAATCCTTTTAAATTTTTTCTGTATAATATAAGAGTAGCTTAATAAATACCAAACAGATTTATTGCATTATATGTTGAATCTACGAAGAAACAAATCTTGAAAAACAGCTTAATTTTTCAAACCGTCACAGTGAACCTCCCCCTTAATACAAAAATAGAAAACGTCCTCAAAGTGAAGGTACCCACTTACAGTGATCTTACCTTCCCTATTATTTACACAATACATGAAAGCTATCGATCAGTTCCCCGCGTAGTTCGCTCAGAATTTCATTCCAAAACTAGCCACCCTTCGAGTTCCTTCCCCTCCCAAGTCCACAGCGCTGGGAGCGGTGTCCTCTGCAATCGTCCCGCCAAACCTGGAGCCTCGATGAAGCATTTTTCTAACCCAGTTTCCTTGGCAAGCGTGGCACGACCGTTCACAGAAACACTCGTGCCGATAATACGAGCACCGCCAGCCCGGTTGAACACTTGTTGTTCGGGTTTCGCGCGAGCTGGCTCGCATGGGAAGTCGCGTATTCGCACGCCGCGACTGGGCGGCTGCTTTCGCGACAACGATGCACGAAATCGTGCCGTGCCCACCCTATCTCTCGTTGCATACGCGTATCTGCATCTCTGTATCGCGGCTGGGCCCTGCTTGGTATTCCTGCTGCGCGGCCCGAACGAAGGAGAGACGGGACCCGCGAACCCACCGTGCCGCGATGACCTAAATGCGGCCAGACGAGAACGACCGTGACGAGAGCGACGTATACATAATTTGATTCGTCGCCGCGGCGGGCGTAACGATGAAATTATTGAGATTTTCGAGCAATTAAGGGCAATTCGAGCGAGCTGAGGCAGCCGAGTAATACCGTTTCGCTGGAACGTGACGGGAGGACTGGTAGCAGTCTAGTGATTGATGTAAGGTGGACAAAGTTCTGGATAGTTGGGCCTGGGCGAGTGTTGTTTGGAATTGAAATTTATAGGCGATAGGCTATGGTTGCTACGCAGACTGCTGCATACTGTGGGACGGAGGTTGAATAAAGTATGGGCGCGACATTTCGGGGCTGGGAAATTCGTTGCGGGATGGAGTCTGAAAGTTGCGGTGAGGAGATAGTAGCTTGAGAGATATTCCCTGTTTCAGACTTGTAAATTAATGGTTGCGCAGTGAAACACATGGTGGGATAGTAGTGTTATATAGTAAATGCACAAGTTGTAAATTGTGAAACAGGTTTTACATAGGAACTACGCGAGGTGATGGTTGTTTATTTAAATCCGGTCTTACGGGTTCCTGGTTTCCTATCGCTTTTCGATGACTACCTGAACTTTTTTCAGATAGGAATCGTTTCACGAAGAACCTTTAACTTAACCTGCGGACTGAGAGGTCTTTTATTTTGTTGTTCAGAATTTGATGGTTCAGGTTTTTTTCGTAGAGTAGCGTTGGAATTTAGGATTATAAATTACGCACGGTAAATTCCATTAGGGGATCCGAGTTCATAATTATTGCACTGTGTAGCAATCCACTGACAAGGGAAGATCCTGAACCTAAAAGATTCCAAAAATTCTGAAACTTTGTAAATGTGTAGGGGATTTTCTCCTGATTACTACGCAATTTTTGTTTGCTGCCCAAATTCACTCGAAAGGGGTGAAATTAACCCCTGAAGATTCGGCTATTTTCCGATCGTGTGTTATAATTCGCGAACTGTAAGAGACAAAGAAAAAGTTTCAAGACAAAAGTTACTTCTCTCAATTAGATCTATCATTTCGTAAACAAATTATTTTACAACTCACGAGTTATAACAGAAAATCGGAAAATAACCGGATCTTCAGGGGTCGATTACACTCCCTTTGAGTGAATTTGGGCAGCAACTAAAAGTTGCGTTGTAATCAGGAGGAAATTCCCTAAATATTCGCAAAGTTTCAGAATTTTTTGAATTTTCGGGTTCGGGATCTTCCCTTGTCAGTGATATCGCAATCCTTTATTTTTTCGTGATAAGGAACACTGGTATTCTAAAATCTCACGGTACCTACTACAATTACAAAAGTAACAAACGTATTAATTGGTGACATTAGAGGTATCTTTTCAATTCTCAGTCCAAACACTTCAGAAATTACTTACGTTAACGGCGAGCTTACGAACAACGCCACTCCTAGCGTAATCTTAGAAAGTAATTATAAACAAAAATATCGCCCAGCTCTGCTTCCAGTTCATAAAGGCATAATTACGAATTTCTCTCGTTTGAAGCGTCGCTGATTGCACTAGTAATTCCGCGAAGTTTCGAGCGAAATTAAAGAATAGTTCGATGACCTACTGCTTTTCGGGTTCCAAGCTAATTTAATCTTGCAATCGCCTTTTCGTAATTTACCGTAATTGACGGGCAGGCGGCAAATTCTAGTTACATTTCGAGCATCCTCGACAGGATTACGGAAACGTGCAAAACGGCGAAACGAAAATTTCCTGGCCCTTCGGTCACGTTTTGCAGTTTGTTCGCGCGTCGATGTTCGAGTAACTGCGGCACTTGCGATCAGCGCGTTCAATAATCTCGTTTGATGAGCGAACAGCCGACGTGGCTAATTAAAGGGCGCGAGGAACCTTGGTATTGTTAGTGGGATGATGCTCGCAGTTCATTAAAACGTAAAATTATTTCTGTCCTCGGGCGTTCGGAACGTCCGTTTATTCCGTCCTCTAATTGTCGATAATTAAACCGTGATGCGTTTCCCTCGCGCCAGTGAACTTAATTGCTCCGGGGGAGAAAGTAGAGTGTGCTTTTACACCCCCGCTTTTTATTACTTCGCGAAAAAATGACCCGTTTGTTTCCCTTTCTTCGAAATTCGCTACGCCCGCTCAAGTCGCCACGGAAGCAGAATATCATTAGCCAGTGAATATCAAGCGTAAAAAATTCCCCACCCCTTCTGCGACATAACAGTAACGTTTTATTACCGTACAGTTATGCTATCGTCTGCATGCATAATTCGTGTGCGGAAAATTCACGAGAGTTTGGGTATTTAAATATTTATTTTTTAATCGCTCCTTTCTGCTAACGCTTGCCAAGGAGGACTGTGTTTGTACCGTCAAGGACCCAGTTACTGATCACTTAAGAGTAACTACCGCGGGTTTTTAAACGTGTAAAGGGGAGACTTAATCAAATTTAAAAGATTTTTTGTTATTTCAGTAATTTTTTTTCTTTCTTTAATTTGGTATTAAAAAAAGTGCACACATAATAGTAATAATTTTATAACTTAACTTTGAAAGTGAAAAATGCAAAGGGAGCAGTTTCTGATCACCTTCGCACGTTTTACTACGAGCTATCAAATTTTGCGTATGAATTTCAAAATACTTCATATTTATTTAGTAATTTATTAGAATAAATTTGTATCATAATAAGCTTATTATTTGGTTTACATTCCAAAACTGATCAGGAATTGGGTTCTGATCAGGAACTGGGTCCTTGACGGCTATGTAATAGAAACGTAATAGTATTTAATACGATACTGTGTAGTATGACGTATATTAGATTTAAGTAGAAGAACAGTGAAGCAGAGAATTTTCATTCTGCTTGAGTTTTGGTTGATTTTTATGAACCTCTGTGCGAATATCGATAAATGGACGTATTATTATTGCGTATATTACAACGAGGGATTTATATTGCGGTTACTTTGGCAACACGATGTATTAATTTTAGAAACTTATACAGGAAACGCTAGGTTAATGAAAAGGTTTGAGATTGCGTTGGAGAACACACTAAGGTTTAATTAAAACCGTATTCCTTATAATAAAAGGATGCTATGGTGATTCTAATTTCAGTTTTATCGCAGCATTGAAAGTATAGTTGAATGCCATGAAGATTAATGTTGCACTGTATTTAGGATATTCTATAACACGATGAATAATTTCATTTCGTTTCGTGAGTTTCTGCTAACAGCTTGCTAATTAAAATGCCGATTTCAATCAGGGCTAATTAAAAATTCAAATGATGTATTCATTAGGAAGGTAATATTATAGCTTTGATCAGCTGTATGCGTTAATTGAATAGCTGCAGTCCAATCTACGATAAGATTTAAATAATTACACAATAATGATGAAGTGATAGAGACGTAACACTCTGCTGTAGTTACTAAAGCCATTTTTCAATACTGGAACGCTGTGTTCTGTTGAAGGAGGAACGTTCTTACTCTTATTTATGTTGACTTCCAAATACATTTCACACAAAATGTGTCATGATGTTCAGATTACAGAATCACTGCAGAGAAATCATTTAACAGAAGTGGTATCCCATAAGATATTGCAACTATTCATTTTCTAAGATACAAAAATACATCTTCCTTACGAAAATCATGTATCAGTTCACGTGGAACCTGTTTTGAAATAAAATAGATCAATTAAGGGGTTTCCTTGCTTTGACGGCCTGAAAAGGAGCGCGATATTTGAGATTTTTTTAAGAGAAACCTTTAAATTATATTAACTGAAAACTTTATGCCTACATTTGTACATATGTAGGCAACGTTTTAAAAGAAAATGTAATTAAAAAAAGGGTACCTAAAACTTTAAATGCGTTTTTCTCAAAACTATGTTTTTTCGAATTGGTTATCATGATATCTCAAAAACCAATCACCCGATTTACTTCAAACTTGGCATATATCTTCAGTAGATGTCCCATTCTGGTTGGTACCAAAACTAAGTCAGTTTTTGCAAAATTAGACATTTGCGACTTAAAAAACCAGCGAATTTTTTCGCAGAAATCGATGTCTTTTTTAGACGCTGCCATTTTTTTTTAATTTTCAGTATTTCTCATTTACTATAGATCAGGTGATAGCCACACTCATACAGATTACACAATTTGTTAAATTTTCTATTTCAGACAACTAGAACAGCTGATTTTATGCTACAAATGCACATATGATTTTTGTAAGGCGCTCTACTTGAAGCACTATAACTCCGGATACAACCACTATTTTTGCACACAATTTTTTTTTTCATATTCTCTAAAGATAGACAAATGAAGCCACAAAGTTTGAAGTAAATATACTTAACGGTTTTGTTTTAAAAAATTCCCAAAGTTTCCATCATTTTTCGTCCGTCAAAGTAGGGAGACCCCTTAAGAGAAAGTTGCACTGAGCATTACTAACCAGACTAAACAACACAATATCCAAATAATAACCGCAATACCTGTAAATAGTAAATAGTTCTACAATACCCCCAAAAAATTCCTAAACGAGTCTTCCAAAAACCTCTATGAACCTCCCATCCGTATTAATCAGAATCCTCTAATTCAATGTAACTCCAATTTCAAACCCCACATCGCGAAAGAAACCCATGCCCCACCAAGTACGAAATGGAGCCACCATTCTTTACATTCTCTGTGACGAGCTGCAGAAAAGGGGCAAAGTATAATATAACTGTATTCGACAGGAGTACAGGCGAGCTTAGATCAAGCCAGATATCAACGATCCGTGAAACAGATGTCTGAGTGATATGTATATCGTGCTCACGCATTCTAAAGGCCGCAAGGCACGGACATCCGTGCCCGCCCGGATATCCGTGCACGGAAAGCGTAATTAATAATTTCGGCGAGCCTCCTGCTCGGTGGTTCGAGCCACCCTACATTTCAATTTCTCTTTCTATTTTTCTGCACCCCTCGCGGCCTGTGCCCCGGAACAATACCCCCGGCTCGGCGCCAAGGTGTCTTTCCATTCACCTGGGGACGAGTATTGTACGTAACTTACGTCCATTCACGTGGTACGTGGGGTTGAAAATTAGATAACCCGCTCGGCGATGCACAGCTGCACGGGCCTCTTTGGAAACTGCTTTCTAACGCTGTGCACACGGCGTACACGAGATTAGAATTAAATTTGTAGGAAATTTCGGCGAGGGAGAACGAAAGGAGGCCGCCAGTTTCATTTTAATTTGGCTTTAACGCGCGTCCAACTTGGCCATGTAAATTGCTGCTGAATTTTTGCGTAGTCCTGATTGCGCGCAGCGTAAGTGCACGGTTTTGAATTGAATCAGGGACGTGGAGAGGACCTTTGGCTTTGCACCGACAATTCCTTTGGTTTCTTGCTTCCACGGTTGAAGAATGCTTTGGCCACTTGTTCAAAATTCACAGGAGCAGGGATTTTGGGCAATGGGTCTAGTATCTACTGAACACTTTTTTCTTTTTAACCGACTTTACAAGCAGGAGGTTACTCAATTCGTCACCTGTATTTCATTCTGTTTGTATGAATGTTCACGCGTAACTTTCGCATGTTAATTTTTTTATTATTATCTAGATACTCTAGAATTATCTAGAATTCCAGTTTTAATGAATGTTCGCGCATAACTTTGTAACCGATTTCAATGATTCTTTCGTTGTTGTGTAGAGTATGTTCCTCAATTGGTACCACAATAAATGTTTTTTAATCGACTTCAAACGAAGGTAACTAAAAATTAAGAAATAATATACTTTTTAAAAATAGTAAAAACCAACTTCAAAGGTGCGTTAAAAAGAATAAAATAATTCCTTTTTAAGTCGGTGCCGAAGTAGAAACAAAATTAAATCAATTTCTAAACCTTTATCAATTATAGTCCATTAGCACACTAATGCCCGGGAATTAGAGGGCGCAAAAATTTAGTGGCACGCCACGCGTCCAGCCGATTTAATTTTCTTTCTATTTTGGCACTGACTTAAAAAATTTTTTATTCTTTTTAGCGCACCTTTGAAGTCGGTTTTTTTATTTTTTTTTAAGTTTATTATTCTGAGTGAATTTAGTTTTCTCTGCGGACGTGTAGAGGGTTATAGAAGAATTTTGAAGGTAGCAGTCAGGTTTTAAGCAGTGAAATTAAAATGATGTGTTCAATGCAGGGCTTGAATAGGTTTCGAAAATAACTGTTTCAAACTGTTATATAAAGGTTCTGATTGAAAGAGTTATAAAGAACCTTTATTCGGAATAATCGTTATAAAGAACCTAAATATCAGACTGTATAAGTATAAGTTACGGTTCCTATATAGCTCTATAACTTTTATTTTTTAGGTTCTATAACTTTTATTTTTTAGGTTCTATAACTTTTATTTTTTAGGTTCTATAACTTTTATTTTTTAGGTTCTATAACTTTTATTTTTTAGGTTCTATATAAGTTTCAAAGCGTTTATAGAACCGATTCCTGTAACGATTGTACAGAATTTTACAGTAAATGAAATCACAACATATTACAACCATAGATTACTCTGTGTAACCAAATTGTTTAAAAATTATTACAAACAAGTAAGCAAATATATATTATGTACACATTTGTACATGTGTATATGTGTACACTCGGCGGTATGCAAGGATCACTTGTAACTTCACTTGGATCACTTTCAACCCCTGTTCAGTTGATCTTCCCCTAACACCAGTTACACCTGTCATAATGATTCATATTGTGCACAGTTAATAACTCTTCCCATTTTTGTCTGTAAACAAATCATTTGTTCCTGAACTGTACCGAACGAAGTTCTAGCTCATTGAAGATCCGTAACCCACTGTAGTTCATTATGCATGCCCCAATTTTTTACCATTATCTCAAACTTATCTTGTTTAATAATTCACTGTTAATCAGTGAACGGTAAAGTTGCGCCATTATTCCAGAAAAAAGGACAGAAGCCTTGCGCGATCCATTGGAAGGGAGAATAGAATTTCTGAAGTTGGCTGAAATATCGTTGGAAAGAGCGTATAAATTTCGATGCAGATTGGGCAAACAGTGAGATGCAACAATAGTGGCTGGCTATCGCTCTGTTATTGCTTTTATTCCGCGCGTTGTTCTCGCGTAACATGACAGACGTGCAGTCGAATTTACCTGGGCGCAGCAAACGTCGATGGCAGCACCGCGCGCGGAGAACTGGTCGGTAAAAAGGGGGGCTAAAAATTAGTTAAGCCGCCCTCCCGATGCCCCGCACGAGTGCCCACGAGTCCAGTCTACCCGCTGATCGATAGTGAAAGCGAGCAACCGTGCGTGAAACCGTTCAAAAAATTTCCAAACACGCCAGTCACACGAGGGATACTTTCTTCTCCAATCGCAGCATTTCATTCATAGAAAACAGTCACATCAGTGAAGCGACTAAATGCAAATTCGAGGGACACGTATCTGATCACATATTCCAACAGAGCACAATAATTGCATGCTTAAAGTTGCCCTAATTATTTCAAGAAGAATTAGGATTACTTATTATGGTATCAAGGCTGCCCAACGTGATTTCTAGAGTGACTCGAATTTTTAGCACTCCAATAGCGCTAGCCACTTACCCCCTGCTTAAAATAATTGAGGCCCCCTCGCTGAACCTTCAACCTTGAATAGCTTCGTAATCACCGCACACCGACGCAAACGCTTGGGCACGTGTCTCTTTGCATTTTGAAACAGGAGACTTCACTACTTTGCATCCCTCTAATGGGCTGCCGCGCAGAGTAATCGTGGGTTGTTACTCGAAAGACGGAAGGAGGAATATTTTTTCGTTGGATTGGGGACGATAGTAAGGTTTCACGATCGTGTTCTCTATCAGTGCGTTATAGTGTCACTTGGAGCCGCCAAGGTTCCCTTGTAACTGGCGCCGTGTCTCGTATCTACTGTTTGTTCGTGGCCATTTTTTTTTCTTCTTCTTGCGGTGGTGGTATCGCTCTTATGTTATGCGACACGTCTTACGTGTCACAAGAGTCTGCTGATTAGCCGACGCATCGAGATTAGGCCGACCCTTGGGTGCACACCGGTTTTTACGATGGTAATTTGCCCTGAGCTTTGTGATAAGGGTCGAACGACGTGGAAATCTGCTCGTGGAATGCTTTCCTCTGCGCTTTCAAACGCTCGCGTTTTAAAGCCTGAGTAAAGTATCGAGTAGGCTATTTGCCCTTGATTTCTTGATTCTTCAGATCCAGACGTTTTGGTAGCCAATTTTGAATTTGCCTGTATTGCCAAGAAGCAAGGGGGATAAATCTTTGGGAGTATTGCTTGTTTGCTGGAATTTTCCTTGCTTGATATTCTATTCCACGGTTTCTAATTGAAATTGATAGCAGTTAGCTTCTAATAGCCTTTGGTAAAAGCTTCTTTTATTTAATTTCAAGAAGACTTCGTTGTTACTACGAAGTAACGTCAACATCGATCGGATTATTTTTCTGTGAATTTTTTTGTATACGAGCTTTCATGGCTTCAAAGAGAAACTTACGTGGCCAGTAGAATTTGCATGGAGGAATAAAATGTCTTAATAAGCATACGCTGGACATTGTCCTGCAGAATGACCAATGTCTTGGGAATTCAGACTGTCGACCAGTAATACGTGGCCTCGAAATGGAGACAGTCGTGTATTTAGATGAATGTCGTTTGTGTTATCAGCGATATCATTTCATTAGTGGTCGTGATATTTTCGTGCTGCTTTGCACCTTCATTCGCGAATGTTTCAATAACGTTTTTCGGTTTCCTCTGTACTTACCATCAATTGTGATTGTAAAAGTCGTGCATCTTTGTTTCGAGATATTTAGACTGTTGCGTTTGGGTTAGGTTTGGGTTAGGTCTGTTACGTTTGGGCGCATTAAAAAATATTTTTCCATTATTGAAAAAAATATTTCTCAACATATTAGCTCTTCTAAAGCTTCTAAAATTTTATGAGTAAATTGTACGAAAATGTGTGTTTTTAAACCTTTGAATATCTCCCAAATTTCAAAAGTGCTCGAGCGTAGTTTCTCGACCTGCACAACTTAATGAATTCCAACATTTTTTCGGACAGAAGCAATGTTTATTTTCACGTACTTTGCCAGTAATAATTTTACAGTTATTTAAAGTATTTTTCTCATATTCTCAACATAATTAAGCGTATCTCGCGTTTTCTTTCTTTTTTCTTGTAAAATATATGTAAGTAGGTGATTACTTCCTTTCTCACAAATTACTTACAAGTAACAAACGACTCACACCACTATCGAAATGAACGCGAAACTGTCGCGGCTTGTTCTGCAAGTGACACTATCACGTCACTGCTTACTTGATGGCTATTTCGCAACAATTTCTTCGTCACATTGAAATATGAATCAATGTAACATAAAATAAAAGAAATCTCATTTATTTGTTCTTTTTACTTACACCGCTTTCACAATCACCGGCGCAATTAGGACTTTTTCCTCGAGACCATTTAAATTTAGTTTACCGGGGGTCTGTGGATGGTCTAGAAACACCTGAACATACATTGAAAATGATTGCCAAGTAACGAAAGATATTCCAGGAATCTTGGAACGCGTGCATCTGAAGCATGTGCAGCAAAATACACAGGAATTTTTACTTGGAAAGTTGACTACGCAAGATATTAAACTTTTCTCACGAAAATCTTTTACTTCATACTTCAGTGAAATGACTAAATTGCTCGAGCTTTTCTCGAGCTCTGATATGTAGAAAGTCGAGTTTGTATTCCTAATTTCATAACTTTCAGTAGGAATAAAATATATATTATAAATAAATCCTGTTCAATTTAAATTCCAATGAAAAGCACATACTTAAACCCTAAGTACCCACGATATTTAGAATTAATTTCAACTACCAGTTGAACTCCGTGCATTGCATTGCATTCCAGAGAGTGACTCCATTCATAATTACGTTCGATAAACAAGTACACACAAATGCACTATTCCGAGGAGTTCATAGAATACGACCTTAATAATCGAGGCTGTCTATGAATACCTCTCGCATACGTACGTGCGATCAAGGTCGATTTCATTTCTGATCGAACGGGGTGGTCATTAAGCTAGAGATCCTTTTTTAATGGGCATCGTAGCGTGGTTACGTTCATCTCTGGTGCATTGATTTACGCAACGCTCGTTTGCATTGATGCGTTGCACTTTTCCCCGACGCTTTGCCACGAGCATCGGCAACGTGGATCACTATGACGACGATGCAGCTTAGATTTTCTGGGACAGTTGATAGTGTCGTTTCGTTTCTCCGACGTGCGTTTTCATTAAATTTAATCTAACATTTTATGGCACCATCACTCCTCTCTTTTTATAGCAATTTATATTAAACGTAAAGCTCCAAGACTTTTAGGACTCCCCGGTGATGTTTGCTTCGCGAACTTCGCGTGCACGCCGAGGCGTTTACCACCATTTTTTTATCGCGCCAGTTGTAAAACTCGTTCAGCAGCTTAAACTCGATTCCCTCAAACGCGTCTCGTTGCTGAAAATAACTGAGAAAATCGTTACCTCGCGGACTGTTTTTAGAAAATTTTTTGGCGCTGATGGAACCCTCGGGGGTGTCTGGATGGTTCCGACAAATCTGAAATTCTTTGTTACGAGCTTGTGTATTAGCAGTAAATTCAGGTTCAAGTTTCAATTCTTTGTGGCAGGACATGTAGGGGAGACCGGGGCCAGTTGATACGTTTTTCAGTTTTCAATTTTTTTCATTTTTGTTTGAATTATTTACTTCATAACAAATATGCTAAAATATACTTTGGTCCTTCCTCTTTAATGTATTGTAAATGAAAAGTTGAGAAAATACGTAGAAAA
This sequence comes from Andrena cerasifolii, assembly GCF_050908995.1. Taxonomy (NCBI): domain Eukaryota; kingdom Metazoa; phylum Arthropoda; class Insecta; order Hymenoptera; family Andrenidae; genus Andrena; species Andrena cerasifolii. Next base: position 6,484,485 of record NC_135124.1, on the reverse strand, counting down.
TGAATGAAAAAATGTTATTTGGACGAAGGTAAAATGTATCAATTTACCCCACTGCGGGGCTAGTTGATACGATATTCTGTTTTCAATTTTTTTCATTTTTTATTTGAATTAATTCCTTAATAACAAATATGCTAAAATATACTTTGGTCCTTCCTCTTTAATACATAGTGAGCGAAAACTTGAGAAAATGCATACAAAATGAATGAAAAAATGTTATTTGGACGATCAATTTGGATGTATCAAAACTATTTACTTTTTCTCTATATAAACGAAAACAGTTAAAAAACGATTGTTAACGTCAATGTACAGACACGTACGCTGAATCGTAGGAAAGAATTGAACAACAATCTTCAGATATCTTGCTCAAATGGAGCTAAATATATACGGTGTCGAGATAATTCGTCTGTATCAACTTGCCCCTGTATCAACTAGCCCCGGTCTCCCCTATATCTACTTGATATCGTATAGAATCTCCCGCGTGAGGATTTTTTAAATTTTAGATACCTAAGGAAATTTTTAGCCTTGCAAAATGTAGCTTCTTTCCAATTATTTCACTTTGAAATTTAATATCTAACATCGAACGAGGGTGCATTAATATTTTGTCAGAATATTATTTGAACACTCAACGCGGCACTAATTCGTCACTATCATCGATCTGTGTTTGCGAAGGTCTACCAATTGTTCAGTCCATGGACCAACCGATGTGACCAATGGCGCAATTCAGACAGAAAGTAAAACACTGTTACAGCGTGCTCGTAAATCTTCAAACGAACAATAAAATTATCTGTAGGATAGCAATATCTACTATTCGTTTTCGCTGTGCCAAGGATTCGCATAAATCTTTCGTTTTGAAATACTCCAAAAGAAATGAAGTAATATGTAACGGATAAACAAAAAATTAAATTACTATTCCAGCATCGCAATTTATGAAATATTTTACCAGTGATAAAAACGCATTGTTTAACATTACAGTGCAACTTGATTTCCCTCAGTGTTAGTCCCATTTCCATTTTCCACCTTCGGTAAATCTATATTAAGATCATCATTGTATTCTTTGATTAGCCTTTGAATACTAATTAAATTACTATTTACAGCTAGACTCATTAGGCAAATAGTATTCTCTAAAGTTCTTTTCAAGGTTCCAGCCTGAAGTTCCGTTGTAATTGCATTAATTCCATTATTAGATACGCTCTGGGAATTCTGAGTTCGATTACATTTGTTTCCGAGTGCCGCGTATTATCCTGGGATTATTGAATGGTTTACATGTGCACTCGAAGATTCGCTATATCGTGCTAATCCCTCGAGTGTCAAGATAACGGGGGAATGAAACGAATCAGTTCATTCATTGTTTCACTCAAGCACAAATGTCTTCTAAATTAATTTCGTACCTTCTGTGATCTATAATTCTGAATATAACAAAGTGTTTCCGTTTTCTAAACGAGGTTCTCAATCTTTAGCGTAGAAATCATAGGAAAAGAGGATGGGATTTAATTATTCAGTTGTTCCTAAGAGAAACCTGGATACCTCAAGGAACTTACACGCAATTCTATCTATTCTATCACCGAGCAATCCACACCTCTTCCAAAAATAATTAAGTGTTCCGGTTCTGCTGTTCCGGTCTCGAGCCCATAACAATAGGTGCTCTTCAGGAATTAATTAAAGGAAAACTACTGCATACAATTTAATAGGGCTGTTTGCATTGAATTAAGGATGTCTTAAGCTGTAGAAATAATATTTTTTGTTTTATAATTAATCATTGCAAACGGCACTGGGGAGTCGTTAAAGTCGAGGCGTCAAAAAATCCATCCAAATCGGTGGAACCTGTAGCACCTAAACCATTGATCTGACGTAAAAAAAACAAAGCCACATTATTAAATAGCATAAAACACGCTCGTGAACTGACCAGAAAAAAATGCAAAAAATTACATTTTTTAAGAAAATAACGACACTTGAAGTTTGAAATCAATTTTTCCCTATACTTTTCGTCCTTTCAACGCCTTTAAAAATTACAAATTTTCATTTTTTTTTAAATTTTACTGGTCTGTCCACGAGACAGGAGTATATTCTTCAAAATAAAAAAGTTTCAATCGAATCGTATAATAACTTTTGGAGATACAAGTTCCGGGTGCTACCCATGCATTTGCCACTACTCAAATGCCTATAACTTCGTGAACTTTACGAATTTCAAAAAATCCTTTTAAACACATATTCCTAAAAGTTTGAACATTCGAGAAATGAAATAACAAAAATCGATTTTTAGACCGGAACCTCCCTTAATATACACAACACAAATAGTACACTGCCTCAAGGTACATTCACATTACACCTGCGCTGGACTTTTCAATTTTCATTCCAATTTTCATCCCCAATACCCCAGAATCCTGAAACAAGCTTGCCAGGAGCGATGGTACGTCGTTCCTCTATTGTAATCAATTTTTAATGCAACGTCACATCGTTCCTTCCAGTGGTACACGAGTACGTAACCCGTAGTAAAGCAGAGCTATAAAGATTTATCGTGGCAACAGAATCGGCGTCGTAAAATTCCCAAGGAAATTCCTCGGCATCATTTTTCTCGCTACAAACGAACTCCCCCGCACGTTGTTCCACTTTCAAAGAATTTACCCCGAGAGACCCGTGCAGCTGGCAAATTTGAATCGAATGCAATACCCAACTTCCGATTAGATTCCATTCGAATGAGAGGTAAGTACACGTGTTTGTAGACGCGTTTAAAAGTCGCGTGTCATTACGACTGCGACAGCATTAACTACGTCCCACATAACGTGCAACGGTTGCGTAACGCTGCTAATGCGTGCATTGTGCATGATGAAGCGAAAAATTGTTACAGAAATGCAGGTGTGTAGACTGCCTGTGTATGCACACGCTGTCTGTTAGCATAAGGTTGCTGGCACACGTGAAAACGCAAAGAAACGTTCGTCTTCCGGTGCAAGTGCGGCTGACAGGTCAGGATTAAGCTGCCCCGATGACATGGAAACGGGGCCTGACAAAAGCTCCCGGCGAACGATGAAAACAGTTTAAACCGTGTTCCCACGTCTGCAATAGGGTGTCTACCACCTAGAACGCTGCCATTTGATAAGAAAATAGTCCCCGAAAAAGTTTATTGCAATTGGACAACAGGAAAAGGTGCCGAGGAGGACTTAAAGTTTAGAATTCATCGATAGTTTGGATTTAAAGAATTTCTCAAAAATGGTTCGCCCTATCGAAATTTTGTTCAAACAACATTAAAAGAGCATTTAATTTTCTACAATTATTGTATACATAGTTTTTTCGTGCTTACAACCATATTTTAAATAATCACGTTTGAATATAAAGAGGTCCTGCGCACCGTGCAGGCGGAACGCGCGAAGCGCTGCGCTGATCTCTCTGTATTCAAGCGCTATTATCTAAAAAATGGATGGAAGCACGAAAAACTTATATATACAGTAATTGTAGGAAATTGAATGCTCTGTTAATATTATTTGAAGAAAATTTCGATAGGGCTTACCGTCAAATTCAAATCATTGATGAATTCTAAACTTTAAGGGCTAGTCGGCACCCTTTCCTGTTGTCCGATTGCAATAATCTGTTTCAGGAACTATTTTTTTATGAAATGGAACCATATTAGGGGGTGAAAGCGAAAGAAATCGCAGGTTGAAAATACGGGCCACCCTAGTGTGCAACTTAAGACAGAGAGTATCAGATTTTGTGCGATCACTTCTATATTTTTCAATGTTTATTAACGATATTTGTGGTTATAAATGTGATGGTACATACTTTCTGATGTTTTTAAAAATAATTTGGGGTAAACGAGAGCAGTAAAATTAACTCCCCTAGCGAAGGTGTTAGTGGACTCTTTTGGAGCACGTTCTTCTTGAAAATTGATCATTTTAATACCAGCTTTTTAAAATTCTAAGGTTCACTGAAAATAGATTACACCCGCGCGATAAAACGTCGTTGAAAGAAATTGCATTAGGGAGGGAAACAAGTCGTAAGCTAGCTGTAGCTGAAGAAATCGAATGAATTACAGTGTTCACTCGTCTCCATTCCTCTACTTAACAGAATAAAAGGGTTGATAAACAGACGAGCGTGGAGGAGCAGCAGAGGAGGGATCCAAATGTTCTAAACGACTCATAATGCACTGTTAGGTACCCCCGAGGAGCAAAAGAAAATCTAAATGCATCACCGCTCTGCATTATTCTGCGGTTCGAGCACGTTCGTAGTCGGCGAGCATGAAAAGCTACCTATAAACACCCGTTTACAATGAGGGACCTCCTCTATGCAGCGTATAATGGTGGTTGATGCTGAACGGTGCGCAGTTTACCACGGAGACGAAGGTGAAACAAGCTCTGTGAGAATTGTTCGACGCCGTAGATCGGCGAAAGATTCTCTCGTTTGCGAGTCGTTAAGCGGTTGGTGACTTTTTCCTTAAAAAGAAGCTGGAGCAGGCAGTGTCCGCGTGTTCGAATGCATTCAGGGTAATCGTTCGAGATCAGTCGGAGCTGCTCATGCTCAATTTTCCTTGATAGAACTCCCTTTTGAGAAATGGCGAGTATCTTCTGGTCAGTGCTTAGATATCGGTTGATTTGACCTAATTTATGCTTCAATTTGTAATTCAGTAGTAGCATTAGTGAGTGAACTTCTTTGTACATGATTGTTATGGTGTACTGATAAGCAACAAGGTTTCTATGGAGAATAGTGTGAAGCTAAATTTTTTAAAATGGACCTACTTATTTTAAACTAGCGTCCTCCGTGTCGGCTTCGCCCGAGATATTAGCGTGACTGCTTCATGTTTATTAGAATCAACATCTTTTAGGGAAATTAAGTATTTTGAGAAAAAAGGTTAATTTCTTCATAATATTTCGGAAAAGATAACATTCTCTCCTTTGGGAGATTTAATTTCCCTCCAGCGCAGCATATTCCAGGCGCTTCTTTGTTCCATGTTAATGCGTTTTTTAGACATGCTACGTAGCCTATGTCCGTCCTAGAGTATCCAGGAGTAACGTGTTAAAATTTGAGGAAGATCGGTTCGACAGGTCTTGAGTTTTGCGCGAACATAAAAATGGGGTCTCTCTTTATATAATAGATATTTGTTAGACGAAGGCTACTTTATATTTTCTTTTATTCAGCTGGCGTTGCTGATCCTCTAGTCAATGATTTTATGAAGCACGTTGACTTAATCGTGTAATTGCGAAGGCATTGGAGACATAATTTCGCGTAGGTTGGGCCTCGGTGTACGATGGTAATGGCGCGGGAGTTGATTGACAAGGACGCTGCAAATGGACCAAAGACGAAACACAAGGGAGAAAACCAAGAATCCAGGCAATTACTAAGCTAGTCAGGTCAGGCCAGCTCCTTTGTTCCGCGACGTCAGTGCTTTCTTCTGTTCTACTCCTCCCATTTTCTCTCTGACCTACAAAATTCCAGCTCGTTTCCTCTCACGTTCGCAGATTCGTTCTCGAATTTTGGACGTCTTAACCCGAGGTTCGTTAAGAGTCGGGATTTTCCCAGGTAGATCGCAGACGTTTTATCAGATCTCCCTTCGTTAAACTAGCTGGCGCGAACACGGTTCCTTGAGGAAATTCGAATCCATTTCCAGCGCGTTTGCGGAACCTCGATAACGTTTCGATCTTCGATGTAGGATACATTTATCCAATGACAGTCCGCAGGATAAATCCAGCTTCTACTTTTCATCCGGCTAGTAATTCCAGTGAATTATTAATAGAATTTTTATACCGAAGACATGTGCTGCCTGCAGGTTTATGTTCTAAAAGGAATCCACCATAAACTCGCCTTATCGCTACGAAGAAATATTCGAAACTTTAATCAAATCCCTTTGAGCGAAGTAAGAAATGGCACCGTAAATAAGTGAAAGAAAGTAGGTCAAGCCGGCGTAGTTCGCGAGCGAGACTTCACAATAGAACTCTTTCTCATCTTCTGAGTAAATTTCAGTGTAGAATACAGTGGATTACCCGATGTAATCCTCATAAAAGCACGGCTCCATCGATATTTCCTGATTAGGGCGGAATCCTATCGAACACCTCGTTTATCTGGCTACGTTCTTTCCGAGAGATGGTAGGAAGCTCGGATTGCCAGTTAAATCGTAAAATTTAATTAATCGGCCGGTGGTTGGCCGAGTACCAGGTTCCCAGCAGCCTTTACCCAGCTCCTCTTGGCCTCTATCCAGAATTAATGCTCGTGCCAACACGATATTCCTCTCTCTTTATAGGAAGTACTGAACTGTCGCTATATACGCCCCTGAACACGTAGTATCGAACCCTGCTCATATACACTGCGTACTATGCGGTGTGCCAGGATAATCCCAGCTAGCGTTCATCTAGGCAAGCATTGGTAAATCACGTCTTTGATCTTAGTCCCCCTCCTATCGATTAATAAAACGTTTGCAGAGGTTCGGCGACGCTTGATATTGGTACACGGTGGTTCTGGCCTTAACCCGCCTGGAACAGTGATATTTTCTCCCCTTCTACTCTTCTATTTGAGTTTCTACTCAAATCGCAACGAAACATCGAGGTAACACACGTGGAATTTATCTAAAAATTTACAGAATTGCCATGAAGGGGAAGCATAGCTTCTCATGCAAAGTGTTTTTGCAATTACATCATTGTGGAGAAATTTTGACTTCTCTATGAGAACTTTGGGTGTTATTAAACAGTCATCTCGCATTTGAAGCTAGAAAGACACCTGTTAACTTGTCACGAACCAGGTATGGATTAATTCTTTCCTGTATCGAATTCCCTGTAAATTGGCAATCTAGATTGCCATTTTTAAAGAAGGATATCGTTCAGTGCTTCCCGTTCGAAGTACGTATCGGTGCATACTCCTATTTCCTTCCACTCTGTTAATAAAATCGACGGAACTTGTTCGTTGGTCGTCGTCGGTATTGCGAGATGCTTGTAAATCGTCCCGAGTTACGCTAGTGAAATGCAAATAGCGGCGCAGAAATTCTTCGATTCACTTCTGAATATCAAGTATCGAAGATCAGCCGTGTATAATCGCGCGTCGAACGCCGAGATCATGTTTAGCAGTTTCCGCGAACGCGAAGCTGCATATAAATCAACCTCCTTCCTCCGATACTTTCTTCGATACCATAAATTTCCATGGATTTCTCGGCTGATATTACGCGTTGTATTTGTATACATGAAGCGAGCCTTCCAGCGACGCTCGAAAATTCGATTACCTTGCTCACACAACGCCGTGTCTCAAATTATGTTCAAGCGAAAGAAAATCTCAAACGACGCCTCACGAAACTGTATTTTAAAACTTTCAAGCCGGCGATGAACAGGTCACCTAAATTCGAGCCGAGGAACTTTAGGAGGCTGAAATTTTCTTCAATTCCACGAGCAATTCAACTTCGCTGACCCTAAGTCGCTAATTTTGCTTACCCTGGAAGAAGCATCTTTTTTTTTTAATTAGGTATGAGCTTTGTGGGCTTTTATACTGAAGTAGTTAGACTTTGTGGTAGAGGTTAGTGTCTTTTAAATAGTTTAGGGTGTTTTTCTATGGTCCTGGGATGTCAGATCCGTGTCTTTGCTTCTGTATACCTTCAAAGCAGATACTTCAAAGCTTCTTTCATTGACCACTAAACAAGTTTCTCACTGACAAACTGTGCCTCATTTTTCTTAGAAAGGCTCCCCAAGAATCCTTGCAGCATCTCAGTCCTTTCCACAACTCACTCCTCTATGAAGTCCACCAGCCTCCAAACTTATTCATTAGTAGTGGCCACTTGCCCAACAAGTAGAATCATTTAAAAAACTATCTGCATACCTTCACTGCAGATACTACGAAACTTCTTCCATCGACCACTGAACAAGTTTCTTCCTGGCAAATGGTACTTCATTCTCCTAACAATGGCTCCCCTAGAATCCTCGCAGCATCTCAGTCCTTTCCGCGACTCACTTCTCTATGAAGCCCATCAATCTCCAAACTTACTTATTATTAGTGACCACTTGTCCATGAAGTAGAATTATTTAACAACCTATCTTAACAGGCCCCTCCAGAAGAATGTCTTCTCTAAGATGACACAAGAGCAGCAAAGTAAAGTTCAGCTGGTCTCAGCTGGGCTTCCTCGTACTTAGCTCGGAACTTCCCGATTCTGTATGCGTCATCGAGCATAACACAAAAGAGGGAGCTTTCCTCCGCGACAGAGAGGTGCCGAGGAAAACCATAAACAAAGGGACCGATAGAAGGGCGAGGGGGGTTGGAGGGGGCGCGATAGTTAGGGGCGAGGGGGAGGGTGCAATGTAAGGATCTATTTTCGGTACGCTTATTCTCCTGTGCGTACAAGTTGTACGTACAAGTAGTGGGACGTGCAACGTTTGCGCGTTTCCTCTCCAGACGATCTGGCCGAGCGAAGTCGGAGGGATCGGCAACCTCTGCCAAGCACACGAGGGAGATTAAATTATTTATACCGGCCACTTTGGCGCGCCGCCTCGTTTCAAGCCTCGCTCCGATATTCGATTATTATCGATTACGTGCTATTAGCCCCGGTACCCGTTTCGACGTCTTTGCGCCAGTAGGCCTGTAAAATTGGAGCCACTTTCTCCTCCGCCTTTCCCCGTCCACCGACCCTGCCGTTGCTTCCTTTTCGTTCCCTTTTTCGCGATCCATAACACGGTCCCCGCTTCTTTTTTTCTCGCATTGCTCGAATTCGTTATGCATCCTGCGATATTCTCTACTTAAGGGCATGCTGGTAGGATTGGATTTAAACTTGGCTCGTGTGCGAAACGAGAGGTGGTTCGATTGGAGAAGAACGATTCGTTATAGGAAAATTCATTAATAGAGTGATAATGCAGGGGAAATAGCAAGATGGGCGTGAAAAATGTATTTGGCGAAAGGTGAAGTATAAGTAAAGTAGGGAGGAAGCAGAATTTAATTGTTGTAAATTAATTAAGGGGAAACCTGGTTTAGGACGCTGGGAAAATCGATTTTTTTTTTAATCGATAGTAATACTCATGGAGAATGCATTAATAAAGTTACAGATAGAAATTCTGTATTTTTCTGTAATTAGATATAGGTAAGTACGGACGAAAACTTCAAACGCGTTTTTCTCGAAACCACGTTTTCTAAACTTGTGTACACGACAGAGAAAAATTTAATCGACCGATTGATTTCGCTCGGGACTTTTTAGTTACATACTAACCAACCATCGTCAATGATTGAAAAACATTTTTGCAGAAATTAAATTCAACAATTTTTTGTTTTGCATAAAAACGTCGAAATTTTTTCGTTAAAATCGTAACTTTTTCTTTAAACTCTCATAACTTTGTCAATTTTAAACTTTTCTCTTATTTTTTAATTCATCAATGATATAAATTCGTGGCAATTAAGAAAAACTTAGGCTTTTTTATATCAGACAAAAATTGGATCCGCTAGAATGTACAGAATTTGACACCTCCGGTGGCGCGGCGCTGCGAAGATATACCAATTAATCAATATTAACACTATTCCTACCACGACCGGTGAAATGACCGTTTTTAAATTTCGATTAGAATTTCCTATATACAACGTAATTAAATCGCCTTTAAACTTCACGACATTTCCTCAAATATACGTATAATACATTTTTCAATATTCACTTTTTTTATTTCTTATTTTCGGAGAAAAATTTGTAGTCTGTCTTACCTTCCGCGACCGATCATTTGACCGGTCGCGGTGGGAATAGGTACACGTGAAGTCTCGGTAGGAATAGTGTTAAATGAATTATTCTCGAATAAAAAAATGTTTTCTTGTTGTCTAAATATACAGTAGAACACCCTTAAAGTTTTGGGAAGATTCGTTTTATATATGTTGAGAAAATAATTCTCAAAAATCACCGCGTTTTCAGCGCCCTAAACCAGGTTCCGCCCTTAATGAAACCTGTGCAGGTACATGTGGGGGATGCGTTGATTATTGGAAAGAATTCCCCATTTCTGCCTCTGGAAATTCGTCTAATATCTTAAGAAATTTTCGTATCTAGTTCTATTCACTGCCAGTTTCTGCTCCAAACCTCGATTTCCTTGAAAGCGACGTTTAAAAATATACTCACTGATTCGAAGCCATTAGTAAATTATTTCCCGAGTCGAAATCGGTCAACGATAATATACGATTCCAGGCCGTTGACGAATTTATTAAAATTCCCTCCGCCCAGAAATAGCGGGCCGGCGGTTTTTGCGGGACGATCGCAAATAACGAAATTAATTCTGTCTCCTCTGGAATGAAATTATTGAACCGCATTACCGACAATTACTGGAAAACGAGAATCGTGTTCCCAGCGTAATGCCGAATGAAATTCATCGACTGCATCCGCGGAGAGTGAAAATTACTTTCCACGGAATTTATTACCATTACACCGTGTTGCATGGGGACCGGTTTCAAAGGTAAAATCTCCGGCTCGTGAAATGATCGAACAGTGTAGTGCCTAGTGCTGCTAAAATGGTCCCTCGAAAACACTTTATGGCTTCGTTCAGCTTAAGTTCAAGGACTTCGACGCTTGAGGGGGCCGGAATGCATTTTAAATTCGTTTGAAGATAATCGTGTGAAAGAAGGGGGGTCGAATTTCGTAATCGTCTGAGGCTTTTGACACAGAATCGACCACACGCGCGTCGTGCTCGCGGATATATCGAAGGTGCAGTCCCAGACAGATCCCACGCGTCTAAATGCACGAGCTCCTTTCATCTAGCGTCCCTCCGTTTGTCCCTGTGCGGTTTGCCGGCGTGTACCCGCGTGTAACGTGTCTCGTATGTATTACTGACGGTGCACGTTTAAAGCATTGCTCGTGCAAATGGCCCTTTAGTGCGTGTTGGAGCCAGACGAGTTTACCAGCAAGCGTAGGAAGACTAGTAGTAGGAAGGTTCGGATGGGAAACGTTGGGGGTGGATGATATATAGAGACAGCGAGGAGAATGGGGGTGGATCAGGAAGTGGGGGAGGATGAAGATCGACAGATGGAATGAATTTTGTAGGTGACTGAAGAAAATGCAGATACTTTTTCTCTGCTTTCGTACCGTTAAGGAACTAGTTTTTTATCAGTTTAGAGGGCTTGCCGCTTTAATATTTATTTTTAACCTAATAAAACTTTAAACCATAGACTTTTTTTATACTAAAAGATGAATTAATGGTTAAAGTTTAAGGAAAAATTTTAAAAAGTTGAAAATAAATATAATTTAGTTATTTATAAGTTATGGAATGATAAGGTGACTAGGAACTAGTTTTTGATTATCTAAAATACATGGGAACTAATTTGTTATCAAGTAAGGTAATAATATTTGATCAGAAAGCCATACTAATTAAAAAGAAAGTACCAAATAAACTTAGTTTTAGTATTATACCATCTAAATTTAATTTTGTTTTATAATTTTATAATGTCCCAACCTAATTTTTATTCAGGTGATCAAAAATTAGTTCCACAAGAAAAATTTGGAACTAAATAATGATCACTGACTTTTCAAGCAAAGTGATACATATAATACTAAAATTCTTGCGCTACATTGTAAAGTAAACTATTATAAGCAAAATGTATGAAAGTACCTTTTTATTAAACTACCATTAAGATAGGTAAGCCAAGGGAGCTTTATAATTATCAGTATAAACTGGACAGATTGACAGGAACTGAAAGATCTCATTAATTTAAAGAATACGTCGCGTAGGTGCAGTGTGACATTAGTTCATATTCATAGGAATTGTTCAGATTTCTGTGCAAAATGAGAAAAAAACGCGATCTATCAGCTAAACAGTCGGGAGGAGATGATGTGTCAATAGCTTTGAATGGTCACTTCATTTTGCTACTACACCTAGCTAAGTTAATATCCACTTATCATTCCCAAACAATTGGTTTCATTTAAGATATGCACTCACTTATTGTAATAATATAATAGAAGCGTTAATTAAGTATATACTTTATTAACGCTTTGTTCCATACCATAGAAGGTATAGTACTACTTTTAACGTAACCTGAATCTTATCAATGCTATTACATTATTACAAAAAGTGAGTGCATATCTTAAATACCATAGAAGGTATAGCACTACTTTTAACGTAACCTGAATCTTATCAATTCTATTAACCATACGCCGATACCACCACCAATTCTATTAACTATACATCCCAATTCACCTTCAATTACGGATCTGATTACTATATAGTAATGTATGGTTAATCGGTTTCATAGAGCTTAGCAGAGAAATGGAAATAAAAATTAGAATTTCAATCGTCAGGCAACAGATTGGAACATCATTCGCATAAAAGATGTTCATAGAGAACTAATTGAACGTCAATCTTCATCCTCTGCAGCGAAGTAGAACGGAACCGACGGTGAATTTCAAACAGAAAAAAAAGTCGTGTAATGGAATCCAGGGGTCAATTTAATTTCTCTCCTGCAGGAGTTCTATATTCTGCGTTGCAATTAAATTAATGAAAAAAGAACCGGGGCGATAATGGGGGCAATTAAATCAGGCTTGCTTAAAATTTCATACGTTATTCGAGATACATAGCTTCCGCGTGAAAAATGCACTAAAAACTAAAAAAATAATTATTTTCTTGTACTACAATTTTGATGGTGTTCACTTTATCACTTTTTTTTAGTTTTTAATGTATTTTTAATAAAATCGTTTAATATAATTTGTTTTATATAGTTTTATGCAACACAAGTACAACGATAAAATAAGCAATTAGAGATAATATCGCGCGTCCTCGAACAAGGGTGTAATTCTGCCGATAAAAGACAAACAATTTACTTCACTGTCTCGTAATTCCCTTATCGCCAACGTGATATATATCGTCTATCTAAAAATTCACGGTGCAGAAACTCATTTGCCCCGCGGAGCAGCGCTCGTTTCGGAACAACGTGTGGTGGAAGAGCACCGTGCGAACGCGCCCTTAGCCTTGTCGCCTCGTGACTCTCATGCGAGTTCCTTGCGTGAATAAGCGAGCCTCGTGCTCGAGAACTATGCCAACTGCCAACTATTATGTAATGCGTCGCGTCTTCTTCGCCCCGTTTCTCCCACTTCATCCTTCCTCATAGTCTGCTTCTCGCCTCTGTGCTCGTGTTTCCACGACCGCGTGTACCTACGGTGCGACATTCCGCAGAGAATTCCTCGACAGGTGTCTAAATACGCTACCCCCATTAAAACTGGCAGCCCCGCAGCCCCGAGGGAAGCTCGTGCTTTTATTCACAGGGGTATAGAAAAATCTGGCCGAGTGAAACGACACCACGCACGCGATTTGATGTAACAGAACATGTGTCCATAGTTGTGCGCAGTATCGCTCATTAGCATGTGAACTAGATACGAAGTTCAGGTTCACTGTATTAAAGTAATTAATTTCTGAATCAGTAACTTATTTACTAATTGAGGCCAAGATAATGATCGAGTACAATTTCTCAGTCGAAGTTAGAGCTATAAATATGCGAATATTCGAATAGTTCGGATAATTTCGAATACGAATACATTCTTCGAACAATTCAAATATTTCGAATCATTTCTTTAAATAATTCGAATATTCAAATATTTCGAATAATTCGAATATTCCGAATATTTCGAATAATTCGAATATTCAAATATTTCGAATAATTCGAATATTCAAGTATTTTGAATAATTCCTTCGAATAATTTGAATATTCAAATACTTCGAATAATTCGAATATTCGAATAATTAGGAGTATCTTATTCTTGACATTAGCGAAAAAATATTCTCCTACTTTTGTAGCTTGCTATTGAGAAATGTATTCTTATTTACATTTCATAATTTCCAGTAAAGTTGAAAGTAAATAGATGCATTTAATTATTGGATATTTGTACCACCTACATTCCTCTTATTAATTAAGAGCAATGTTACGTGCAAAGGTTACAGAAATTAATTTCGAATTATATTTCTGTACCGATGGTATTCGTTGAGCACTTTGTAAGTTGTTGTATTAAGTGTAAATTAAACAACGGTTATTGAGGTCGCCTGATTCTTCGCAGAAGTTTATTTTCGTGATACGAGGCGGCTTGCAAAGTTGCACACCCACGGTCCTCGATAAATGGAAGTTGTAGCATTGTCTCGAGGCCAGCACACTTTACTCGCGGAGCAACGATTGTAACGAGTATTCGCTCTCGTGTAATGACTCAACGTCGTTTATGGAATATAAATTTTTCTGTTGTTCCCTCTTCATACCGTATGTGGTAAAAGAATTGTTCCCTAAAAAGAATGCCGCTACTGAAAACACTGAAACATTGAAGCTCGTGAGCTACGAACTGGAGCAGCTTGAGTACTCCGAAAAAGCAAGCCAAACGTTACTCGAACCGTCGTATATGCGAACCGACTACCTACTTCAACATTTCCAGTAATTTCAGACAGTTGCGGTCGACCTGTTCCATCGATTCGAAATAAATATTTATTTTTATATTCTAGATATACATAGATCAATCTTTTGCACGTGAAACAGATAAAACTCTTTTAGACTATCCTTGTCAACAGCAACCAGAACCTTAGTTTTCTGATATCTCATCATTCGATTTCTAACTTAAATTCGTTCGATTTTATCACAAGCGACTTTACGCGGCAGTGTTCAGTTTTCTTGGAGAACAGTTGCGCGGAAAGAGGGACGAAATTGGTAAGAAGAGAATGATGATGATGCGCGAAACGTGATTTGTTGGCTCGTAAGATGAACTGTCGATGACTCACGGATACGATCTCGCGATTCCTCTAAATTGCAGGACGTAAATCCTGCGACCATTCGAGGGCCATCTGTCTGGATAGAGTACGATCTAATCTACGATATCCTGAAGATTTATCTCGCCAGAAATTTCACAGTATATTTCGGAGAAAGTGGAAAAATTACTTTGAGAATTTGAAACTATGAAGCTGCGTGGCGGCTTTATAATTTATTTAGAGAAATTTGTGTTTTAATTGATGAACCACGATAGGATTAACTATTATTCAATTTTATGTATTGCTGTTTGCAGAGTTTATTAATATATATATTAATAAACTATATTAATAAATATATATATATATATATATGTGTGTGTGTATATATATATTATTTTTTAAATATTTAATTTAAATAATAATTCAAGTCAAAATGTAGATTATTATAGGTTATATGAATTACATTAAATTTAATTTTTGGATGAAGTATTTTAATATAATTTTGAAATTGGATTTAAAAGTAAATTTATTGAATTAAATTTATTAAAGATAATTTTATTTAGTGTACAAATTACCCGTCATCCACGTACCATAAGAAGATCACCTAAAATCACAGAATTCCCATCTGTCTTCACATTTCCCAATCACACCATATCAAGTATTATAAATTATTACATTTTCCTCGAATGTTTTTCGCCTTTTCCCCAAGTAGATTTCTTACAGGAAGCTTCATAAATGAAACACAGATATTCCTAGACAATATTAATTCATTACAAGTTTGAGGAATCATTTCATCTGAATTTCTAATTGATTGCGGGGGAGAGAGAGGGGCAGTTTCTCTTCACATTTTGATCCAACGCTATCAAACGCGCGTAGAGACACTCGGTCAATACCTCCCGACGGGAGCCTTCTTCTCTTCTTTTTTTCTCGTCGTTCAACTGGTTCGACGCCAAGACCCGAAAACCAGTTCATTGTCAAGGACCACCAGTACCCGACATTCTCTTTTCTTCCCCGCGAGCGAGAGGATATCGTCACTCCTACGCATAAAGGAACAAACGGTAGTCGTGATTCTTTTCAGCATCCGCGGTTCGTACATACGCGTGGAGTATCGACCGTAACTGCACGCCCACCTTTGCCTTCCATCTTTCTCGATATCTCGGAGATTGTTTACCGTTGGGCATTGTTCCCTGACTTTTACGGAAACCCCCTCCGAAGCGATTAATCCTCCCTCGAAGGAGGCAGATGGAGAGGAAAATGACGATGAAGATAGCGTTCGAACCAGTGCTGACTAAAGAGGAATAGAAATTTCAATCACTTTGGTACATTGGTTTGACTAAGCTGAATCTTCCTGCCGAAAGTTCCTTCTTGTGTCGTTTTTTTACGCAAAGATTCGGTGTCCTATTACGTCTGTAATGGGTCTCTCAAAAGTCAAAAAATATTGTACAGAAACCTGTCACCTACGTGACAAACTATTATACACGATCCCATTAATACCAAAATATTGACAAGTACAATTCCTGGCAATAAGTTTGGAACCAAACGCAAAGTTACGAAACTAACGAGAAATACCAATATTTTTTATATATAAAATGCAACGGTATTCACGTGAAACGCATGGTAAAGAAAGAACTTCCCAAAATTATTAAGAATTTTCTTTATTATGTAATAAAAATATAGAAGAAGCAAAATGTTGCTTGGAAATAAGTATGGAACATTATGAATTTGCAAAGTAATTAACAATAATTTATTCAGTATTTATAGCACCTACCTTGTATTTTCTGACAATTGTACATGCATATTAGTTAGTTGCTTCATGGTTTTCATCTCAATATTCTTATTTCAATACTCTGGCTAAAATCTGAATCATTAACTTGTTATGGAAACAATTTTGAAGGCATTTTATTTTTTGTTTATCATTATTTTATGCTTTACTCTTGTGTTATAAAACATCTCCATAAAAGATGTAACTTATTTTAACCTGAAAAGGCAACATATTACGTGAGCAGAAACTGGTACAAATAGTGAGTAGAAATACGTAAATCACAATTTTTTGTGAGCAGAAATACAGAAATTTAAAGCATTATATTTAATTACAAATTACTAGTACTTAAACATCTTGAAATATCTTTCTTAAATAGTGTTCGACTGGTTCCTTTATTGTTAAAGAATTAATCTATAACTCTGCAAATTTTCATCGCAAACAAATTTTTTACACCTTCTTTCCGACGAGTAACCCCTTAAATGAGCAGAAATTGGGACATTCGCCTTTGCTACTTCTCGTTAGTTTGGTATCTTTGCGTTCGGTTCCAAACTTATTGCCAGGTGTTGTAATAGAAAACAAAATTACATCGAACAGTACATCGAACTCTCAGCCCTACTACCAACCCCCCTGTCTTCTACGTAAATCTTAACCCTTAACTGGTACCCAGGGGTCGCTCGTGACCCCAAGCACCCAAAGTTCGATGTACAATTTTCGGTTGTCTAAGTTGGTAAACTGAATTTCTAATTAATTTCAAAATAATACTTTAACTTTCTACGCTCCTATTATTTCCTACATTACCTAAGAAGAAAATATTCATAGTGGTTGCTCTAGTGTCGACTTTACAAATTTCTGTGCCCTTCTTTACTGGGGGTCTGCCACGACCCCAGTATACCAGTCACGTTTGCCAAAAACAGTAAACCAGTTAAGGGTTAATACCACCAATATCAATTTCTAACCCTTCTACTCCGTTCTTCGATCATTCCCTACTTGTACCAGAAACCTGAAAGAACTGTCCAGCACAGAGAACCTGCTCCCTAATGAGAACATTCGCAATTTCCCGCAACCAGTACCGCCCAAAACGTTCGCGTCCAATATCTTCGACAAACAGGACTTCCTTTTCCGCTTAATCCATTTTTATGCCGCCAGCCGGCGAACGCGGTGAAAATAAATCCCGCGGCTGTTGCCGCGTGAACGAGTGACTTCAGGGTCTCAAGAGCCTGTGGGCCGCGATGTTGCCTGCCTCGGGAAAATACCGGCGCTGGCCGACGGGAATAGCGAGCACGCGCGATCGCCTCGTGATTTGCTCGGTGCGTTTACGCGCAATGTTTTCGTCTTGTCGACCGACTGTCTGGCGTCACGTTACTCGTCCGCGCGGAGCAAACGGCCCATGGAACTACCGGTTTGAACCGCAGCCCGATCCCGTCTGGCCTCCGGCAGGCTCTTTCCTCCCCATGGGCGAATAATCGGATCTTGGATCTGGGATATCGTGTGTACACGCACGTGCTAACGAGCGTGTCCCTACACGGCCAGGGGTGTCTGCGTGCAGGTGAACAAGACGGATCGTCCAGGCCCCATCGCGAAACTGGTTCTCCAATCGAACGATCGAACCAGTTCACTTGGCTAGACGATCTACGGTTTTAGAACGCGGCGGGAATTGGGACGATAGGTCACTCCACCGACATTTTCAGCGGTTTCCTTTTCTCCAGCCTCGCCATTTCCTACCTTCTGTCGCCTCGTCAACCGTTCCCCTCTAGCCCCTTCGGCGCGATGCGTGGGTGTTGCTCTGCCTCCTCGCACGCGTTTCCAGGGGATGTTGAATTAGGGGGCCTAGTGGAAAATAGGAGCACGCCACCGTTTTGTGATTTTAGGGGAAAGTAAATTGAAGGAAAAATTGGTTTCGTAGGAAATGCGATACGAGATTGTAATTATTTTAAACGGTAATTGAATTAGATGGTAAATGACAAGTGTTATTAAATTTCAGCTGAAGAAATAATTTTGTTATGCCACGTGCCCTCAAGCAGACCCACTTCCACTAGGTATGTGCTTTTTCTCAGCGTGAGGAAATTTTAATATGATTTTGAAACTCGATTTTTTTTGTTTTTTTTCGAAAGTACCATTCTTCCCGAATAAAGTGCCGTTTGGTCTTTGTTAAAATTCGCAAGATTAAGGGTGTTACAGCCGAAAAGGTCGAGCGCGTCATAAACCGTTTCTGCGCGCACGCAGGCAGACTAATTCCTCTTTCGAAACTTTAAATGCGTTTTTCTCGGAATCATATTTCCTCTTCGTTTTTGCAGTGATTGCGAAAAAACGGAGGTACAAGTCAATTTGAAAAAAATGCAGCATATGTGAATCTAGTTACGACCTGAACCTACGCGTAAGTCTGTGAAAACCTCTGTTTTGACAAAGAAAAAAAATAAAATGGCTCTTTTCCCTGGCGGAAAATAAAGTTTCTTTAAAATTTGCCACTTTACAGCCGCCATTTTGCACGAAAAAATACGACTTTTTCCGTCGAGAGTAGTACAACAACAGGTTCATGTTGAATTTTCCATTCCTTTCATTATCGCCCTAGAAAACATTGCCAAAAATGATTATAACTGTTTTTTTTTTTAAATGTGTTTATTTTGCCATAAAGAATACGTAACAGTTTTTTTATAAATGCTTACTAGGTATAAACACAGCCGAATTGGCACCTCGTTTCAATAACAAATATATTCTAGGTAACAGTCTCTAACGAGCGCTCGTACTTAAATAAAATATAGGTACTTAATTTTTAATATATGTTAAATTGCACTTAGTTAGCTTCCCCTATCTTTTCAGCGATAGAGCAGTTGTACTGTGTTTTCCCTGGAGAAATCGGCTCTAAACCAGGGAGTTGATTATAACTGTGCTTCGCACAAGGTGGCCTAACCCCTTAAGAGCTGGTGGAATAATACTAAGTTGCAAAGAAACAAAAATGTGGCGTGTGCCTGTTCCCCACTGATCCCCTCAATTGAGGAACATAAGTACAGTTGACAGATTAGGGGGACAAGGTATAGGAAGATGATCAGGAGAATAAATAAAATCCTTACTCCAAGAAGCATACAACCTTCCACTTGAAAAATTCTAGAATCTACAATCTCCTATACAACCCCTAAGACCTACACACTTCCAGAGTAGGTACATAAAATCCAACAACAGACTCAAACTTCCTCACAGCCTCTCGAAACCCCCTCGAAGCGGAATAAGCTTTTCAATCCCAGTAGCCTGTATCCTCATTCGAGGGCTTTTACAAAGTTCCTTCTTCACACACAACAAACTTCTGGCCCATTTAACTATTTCTAATCCCTCTTGAAAAGATACCACGCTTCTTCAGCCCACCGATTTCCCACCATCCGTTCGTTAACTCTGCCAAAACCTATCCACCGCGCCAACTGTGTGGACACCGCGCATCTCGACAGCTACCCCGTCACGGAGCAAACTTCCCCGGCCGTCGAAGACTAGAATGCCCGATTCCTATCGCTGGATCCTATCGCGCGGCTGTTTGTTCGTCGGCGATAAAGGCGCGATAAGTTCGCGTTTCCGACTTTGCCGGGAATCATCGGCTCTCAGATTGTACTGGGCCCCGATAAAAACACTTCCTGGGTGCGCCAGGTCGAGGTGCATCGCGTACGTGTGCAGCTGTCCGTGGCTGTGCTTGAAGCTATCTTTACCTGCCGCTGGGGCGTTGCGCACGCTTAGCTCCTCCGCATAGTGGAAAGCAATTCTTTCGTTGTTCCCGGGGAGGGCGCCGTACTTGGCCCTAGCCGTGTATCTGGAGTGCAGCCAGGTACAAAAGGGGAAGAGGGGGGAAAAAATGGAAGTGTGCAGGCTGGCAGAATGGAGAGGCAGGAGCCATTCGACACGAGATCGGCAACAAAGGGAACGTGTTGCGGCCGGATTACTGTGCATATGTCGTCCTTTTTGCACGAGAGGTCCTCCTTTTTCACGCTCCTCGCAGATACGTTCACCTGCTATCCAGTTTTTCTCGCGATCCACCTCGAATCGCCAGACGCGATTTACCCCGAAATGAGACGAGGCCGATTACAGGGCTGCGATCTTGCATCGCGATGGAGTTCTTATTGCGAAATGCGTGCACGACGCAGGCAGTTCAGTCGGTGCGATCGCTTTTTACGAAATAGCCGCTCTGAAATGTTATTTTGTGGTAAACGCAGCTTGCAGGGTGAATTTAATGCTGTGCCGTGATCTGGACCAATCGAGTTTAATGTATGTATTAAAAGTAGAGGATTAACGGAGGAACTGAAATCGTTGCTGTCAGAAAAAGGCAGTCAGAGTCTGCATCGCAGGTTCTGGTAATCAGAGTTGCAAGCAGAAAGGAAATTAGTTGAAAACACGAGAGCACATCCCATGACTTCGTACAAAAGATTTCCTCTACGTTGGTAGCTGTAATAGTTTCATTGTAGAGCGTGTTAGAAAGCACGAAGTTAATTTAATCTCCTGCGCGCCATAAAACGTTGCTTAATTCGAGTTGTATGCTCGAAAGGAATAACACTAAGTGACTAATAAAATTTATGAGTCAATTGGACTTATGTGGCACACGGGCCGCTCTTCGTTTATCTTTTCCGCGTCTCTCTTCGAGGTGTAACGCCACACAATAGCAAATCTACTGTATGTACATGAGGCATTGAGAGCAAAAAACGGACCACATTTTTGCGAAATTGGGTCAGTAGCACTAATGCATTTCAGTAGGCTGTACTAATCATATAAAATAGGAATTTCTTTTTCAATCTCCATGGCTCTCAATGCCTTAAACATTATCTCACCACAGTGTCATCATCCCCGCAATTTCAACTGCAAAATCAGTTACTAAAAAATCTTTCATTTCCTCACGTATCTCATCCCCTTCTTCAGTATACTCCAAAAATAGTGCAAGACTACCAAGTGAGTTCCATTCAACTATTTCTCCCAACCAAAATTCAATCAACTTCCACAATAGCAACAGACTCCATTTCACACATCGAGGAGGCCATCGTTCAAAAATTACCCCTCGTGGAATTTTTCACGTGACCAGTCACTGAACACACGACTCCTCCTCCGCTAGGGAACCACATCTTCTCCCCGGAATTCGTTTCGCCGACGAGAAAGGTTACGAGACCATTCAGCCGCGGTCTCAGTTTCAGGATGCATAAGCGAAATCGTTATCACGTAGCTCGCGACCAAGTTCATTCCCGATTCCGTTTGCCTCTCGCGTCCGCGTCGAAGACGCTATCTTCGCCTCTGGAGCACGTTCCTGTTGCCGTTCGCCCAAGTTATTGTTGCCGTGGCGCATATACGCGACAATGGCCAGCCAACCTAGATACTATAGAGTAATATCTATGCTCGTATGTAAACCGTCCGAAGGCGTGCACTATGGGGAAGCGACGTGCATTGTCGACGTCCCTACAAAAGCCCGTTAGACGCGGCGAGAGACGCCGGTTGCGCTTCATGCAAAAGGACCAATCTCCGCTTGTCCTGCGCGAACGGTCAGGAGTTGAATGTCCACGGTGAATCGCCCGGCGAGCTTTTCATTTCGCCGTGGAAATCTTTGGCCGAGGAATCGCGGTGAATGGGCGCCCGGTGGCTCCGGAACGCCCTCGGTCACGATTTGAATCATTCCAGAAGCGTTCCCCGTTGTGGCTCGAAGGAATTAACGAGCTTCCCGTGTTTTAATTAGAAATTTGAATGATACGATTCCGCACGTTTCACTCGTATGCAGTATTTTCATGGATATTCCTTTTCTGTTCTCTGCGGACTAGTTTCTATATGCTCAGAGTATGTTGATCGGTCCATTGAAGGTAATGGGGAATGGAGGATGAAGTGAATCGAGTTTTCATATTCTGGAGTAAAGGGAAGATGCCCTTTTTCTGTGCCAGAATGTATATTAGGATGACTCTTATTTTCAACCTGCAATTTCGTTCGCTCTCACCCCCTAATATGGTTCCATTTCATAAATAATAGTTCCTGAAAAAGATTATTGCAGTGAGACAACAGGAAAGAGTGTCGAACATTCATTGAAGTTTGGAACTCATTAATAGTTTGAATTTAAAGAATTTCTAAAAAATGGTAAGCCCTATCGAAATTTCCTTCAAATAATATTAAAAGAGCATTCAATTTTCTACAATTACTGTATATATAAGTTTTTCGTGCTTCCATCCATTTTTTAGATAATAGCGCTTGAATATAGAGGGATCAGCGTTCCGCCTGTACGGTGCGCAGGACCTCTTTATATTCAAACGTGATTATTTAAAATATGGTTGGAAGCACGAAAAAAGTATGTATACAGTAATTGTAGAAAATTGAACGCTCTTTTAATATTATTTTAACAAAATTTCGATAGGGCTAACCATTTTTGAGAAATTCTTTAAATTCAAACTATTGATGAATTCTAAACTTCAAGGCCTGGTCCGCACTCTTTCCTGTTGTCCGATTGCAATAAACTTTTTCAGTGGCTACTTTTTCATCAAATGGCAGCGTTCTAGGGGGTGAGAGCAAAGGAATACAAAAAAATACCACCCAAATGTATATACCGAATTCCTCTCTTCCCCAATTTCTGTTTCCAAGTAACTTTATATGAAATATTATTGCAAACAATTGGTTCAATTCCATCCGAAATCATGTAATCTTGAACTCCAACGGTGACGCCCTTTCCCCATCGAACAATTGATCGAGATTCGAATAGAGTCGCACGCGATGGGTCCTACGGGGAGCGGCGAGGCACGAGTCGCGCGGGGCCCGCTGCTGCAATAAAATTCGCAAAACGATGGTTCGGGTTGCGCGCGCGGGTCACGTTTTAAGTATCATTGCCGCGATATGAATTACACGGTACGAAGCGCAAGCACGGCGAGCGGGCGACGTGTTAAACGCGTGTGCGCTTCTACTAGCGAGTGGCAAATCCAATAAAATTAAACGCCGTACGAGCGCGATTCAGCAAAGCTCGTTACATCGCCCGGACAGCTCAATTTACGGGCTGGAAATAAATTGTTAATTCCTCGGCGGAATGGTCGGCATAATCGCGGAATGCTGGTACCGCCGTTAATGGACGCTGCGTAGGACGAGTGGCAGCGTTATCTGGTGCCTCGGTTACAGCTTCATTTGCGGATAATCGAGGAGGGACACTCGAATCTCGGCACCGGGCGGAAGTTACCATCGACGGGTATGGGAACGAGGAAGCGAAGGGAGTTATAATTGGGTCGAAAACGAATAGTAAGCGCCAGCTAATGGCGGAGGAATGAAAATGCCGCGGGCAAACGAGCTGGAGCACTCGGAGGAGCCTTCCGGTTGCCGCTTGCCTCGATCTATTTCCGGTAATAATCATTGCACAGGCATTCAACTTTTCGCTGCTTCTCCTCGCGTAGACTCATTTTCCTTTCGCGATATTAATCGAGGCGCCAGGGGTAGGAAGCTGTTATTTGTAATTCTGGAAATGTCGGCGGTAGGAGGATTTTTTTTTTATGAGGCCTAGAATTTATGGGGAGAGGCTTACTGGCATAAAGACATGGAAATAACGGAGGGGTTAATTGTTAACGAGGCGGGAAGATGTCCTTAGAATGTGCCGCTTCACTCGAGTTAACCTTGGGGTGTTCCGCGTCACTCGCTCTCATCCCTGTTCTTCGCTCGGTCTCCCCTTCCTGCCCCTCTTAAACAACCCCCATCAACTGCATCCCTTGGAAAATTCCCGCAGGAGAGATGAGTCATCTTGGCGATCGATTATCCCCGTGCTCGGGAATCTGCTCGCGGCGGGCCAGGCTAGATTTTATCCACCCCTGTCGCCATCGTCGCGGATTGAAATTCAAGATGGGGAAACTATTCGGGGAATCGGAAACAGATGCTTTTGAACCATCCATTCCGCGTGCGATGATTTCGAGGCAATTAGTTTTTGTTCGGAAACAGAATTTAGGCGCTGATAGCACAGCGGTCTTTCAAGACGAAGGTTCGGATACGAAGGATCATGAAATGTCAGCGAGTTACGTGGGAGATTTTACAACGCATTGGCTAAATGATGTCACGAATATTTTAGTGGGAATAATTAGGAGTCAAAGTGTTTGGCCTGCCTCGCACTGCGCGTGAATTACAGTGAACTAGGGGAACATTGACAGCCGCCGGGATTACATTGTTTTACGTCAGATTAGTAAAACTTAACCTGTTAATTATGGTGGTTCTTATATGTATGGTGAAAAATCAGAGTTTTTTAAATTTTCCTCTGACCCTCTCAGAAGTTTCCAAATAGTTTAAAAGAATTTCGTCTAAAATTTTGTTAAAATATATTAAGGACGAAAGGTCGCTCCATGGCATTGAAATGTTACTATTATAAATTGATAGAAATGTTTGCAATAAGGACAAAATAGTTTTATTAACTTTTAAGTGAGAGTATAATATTAAAATTTGGGCACACATCGCATAGACGAAACGGGTTTATAACGAGGGTGCACTGTATCGTGTTGTGGCATAAGGCTTTATATGCACATTTAAATTTCTCGAATCAGCAGCTCTAGAATCAGATGCAGACGCAAACGCTAAAATAGAGAAAAGCATGGTTTCGGATTCTGATATATAAATATGAGCACCGTTTCATTAAAATTGACAAGTGACAATTATGGAAAGTCGCAGTTGCCAAACTTGTGGCACATGCGATATATAAAGTCCTTGAGCGACCTTTATATATCAAAATATACAAATAAAAAACACAGAGATATTTTTTTTGTCAAATAGAAGATTTTAAGAGGGTCAGACAATGCAAATTTTAAAGTTGAAAAATAAGGACCACCCTACTGTTAATGCTATTTATATGCAATGCTATTAGTGCTATTAAGAGGTAAAAAATAAAATAAAATAAATTTAAGTGTCAATGTATCTTACTGGCTTCAGATTAGTAAAACTTAACCCGTTAATACTATCTTTATGATGTGCCAATGTTACCCCTGTACACTAACGTTTTTAACATGTATCAAAAAGGAAAAGGACAACAATTTTATGCATTTTGACACTTGTAGCACAATCACAAAAGATGCAATGTTATGATAGGATGCTTGAAGCAAATGTAAACATGTTAATTTTGAAATTATATAACAAAATGTTTCAAAAACCTGCCAATGTTCCCCCAGTTTGCGGTATTATGTCTATCGACGCGACCGGTTGGTGCAAAATTTATGAACGTCCAGGTCTATTTCGGTTTCGTAATATTCAGCCGTCACGTCGATGAAACTGGTTTGTCTCAATTTATACGCGTCGACCTAAAAGCAGTTAATCATTACCGCTAATTAAAAGCCCCGCGCGGGATCCGCGCTGCTAATTAATTTGTTATGATCGATTCAATCGCTGCTGCTACGCAGGTGAATGAAGAATCTCCCGGTGCAAAATGGATATTTCGAACCTCCGAAACGAACGCGTCTGGAAAATTGATATCGCAAATAACACGGGGAAACGAGCGCAAAATGTTTCGCGGTGAATAACAGAAACATCGCCTCGATGTAATTTCCAAAAATGCTTTTCTCATTAAATTTCTGAAAAATAAATTGAAAACAAGTTGCAGGAACCAACCTTTAAATTTTCTAAATTCAGCACTAAAAAATTGCTATATCTTTCAAGGTATGTGCTTACTATTTCTTGCGAATGAACGATTCGTGCTTAGCATATTCAAAATTAACAACAGTGCATCTCAAGTTTTATCTATCATCCTTAACTCGAAGTGTATAAAATATAAAAATTGATCAATCATCGTCGTTTTCCTCGATTGCTCCTAGAATACTACCGCAGAGTAGCTTCGAAGGAATGTAGGAGAGCTGAAATCGCTCTTCCAGGCGCAATCATTTCGTTGTGGAGCGAGCAATTTCAGTTTCTGTCAGCTCGCCTGATACGTCTGATGCTTTTGAAAAAACACGAGAGGCCAGCACGCGATGTTGTTTTCGGTGGGCGACGAACCGCCGGATGTGACGTCGCACCGAGCGCGGAAAATCGTGGAAAGCGTTTCCTCGCTGCCAAGACTCCTCGAGGGTTTGCCGAGCGGAGAGAGCTCGCACAAAAGAGTAGGGAAGAGAAGAGAAGGGACGAAAGTTGAGATCGATACGAGAGCAGACGAGAGTTTAGCGATTCCCGCCATTTCGTTGAAATTTATACGATTACACGCGTCATCTTTCCCTCTGCTCACCGCTGTTGGAATAGTAACTTTCATTAAGCGACAGCGAAACACTTAATCGTTTTACATTTTCCCATTGAAAGATCGTTAGTTCTATGATTACGTTACAACAGATTTGTTGCAAGAGGTTTGATAGCAGGTAAGTCGTTAGTCTGTTATCGGTCATTAGCGAAGCGAACGTGGCTCTTTTCGACGTGAAATCGAACAAACCTTCTCTCCCACTCAGGCTTCTTCAAACAGACCTCAACGTCTAAATTTATTCCGATGCGGTGTGCCAATCATTTCAAGTAATTTATTGGTAGAAGTACCTACTTAGAAGACAACGGTGATCTTAAATTGTGCACTGGTTAGCTTGATTAATGGATAGGACACTGTGGGGTTAAGGAATGAGCGAGGTCAGAAATATATATCCAAAATCAATTTTCTTGAAATATTTATAGGGAATCAAAAAAGGGTGACCATTAGAAATTTGTTAAAAGAACTCCACGAGTAAAGTGGTAATTATTTTTAAAGGAGCAGTACACTGGGTAAGAAATATAATAGTTTTAATTAAGTTCTGCATACTTCAGCAATTCAATATAAATTCTTAATCTTTAATATTGCGTTCAATTCGTGTCGTTCGCTGTTTTGCAACATTAATTCACCTTTGTTCCAATTTTACTAGGAACAGTTTTCACTGCACCTATTCTAATTCTAATATCTTGCTCCCTTTTCTGTTAGAGCATGATAGATCTCTATGTAAACATTTCGTTCCTCTGCCATATGTTCCCAAAATTCATTAGGATTTTATTATTTCGGGATTTAAGTCAGACGCTGCTTGGCCTGAAAGAGCAATTTTTTTTCTTGATTACGCTTCGAATCTGATTTTCGACAGAGGTGTCCCCATTTCGTTGTTTATTATTTCTCCCACGTTACAGAAGCGCTTTCATCCTCCACCCAGTTTGTTTCCACCTGCGTTTACATTCGTTTCGTTTCGTCAGAAGGTTTAATTAAATCGAAGCGGTTTACGTTGAACGAAACTTTGCCTCTTTGTGTTAGCGAACGTTTGCGGATCACCGTGTTACGATCAACACCTCCCCCTAGGCTCGAAATTGGAAAATCCAGTCCTTTGTTTGGAGTACAGGGGCCGTTTCTCGGATTGTTGTTTAAACAATCGCGACGCGGCGAAATACTTGGACTACTCGTTTGCTTCTTAGCCTGAATACGTCGGTTATTTCCGTCTTCGCCCCCAAAATCGTTGGCGATCGACGACAAGCAGGATATTGGATTTCCCTGGAGGCGAGATGGTCTCGTAACGCTTAGCATATTACTAAATCTATCCGAATCCAATATCCTATAGAGAATGACCGGGCAGGAATGCCGAAAAATATTCATCATTTTGAACCACTGAGAAAATTTGTTACATTGCATATTTCTGGGTTAGGAACACAATTGCATCTTCCATCATCCAGTTACGCATATCCAAAAACATTTTACGTATAATTTACGAGATCTAATAAAACACACTTTGAAATATCGAACTTCAAAATTATTTAAATGATTGAAAAAGTACAGCCAACTTGTACAAATGATATGGAATAATAGAAGTACAGATTTCATCGGTGATTTGCATGTTTTACAGCGAGGTGGGGGTGTTAATCATAATCAGAGCAATGTTTCACCCTGGGCCACTCTGAATCGCGACCGAACGAGTCATATATTAGTCACACGCGTGATAATTTATACACCTGCTTCCATTATCCGATCGCAAATTCGTCGTTTATCAAAACTGTACAATACACGACTTCTTTGTAGAATTTATCGACCCCATATACGTGTCTACAAACCGCAGCTGCACTGTTAGAAATGTGAATTTTGTGAATATTCTCGAAACTGACGAAACTCACAATTAAGGGGTAATGCCACTGTAGAGCCCGGAAAGGCAGCCTGATTTTGAGAATTTTTTATGCGAGTATAGTGAATGGAATACAAAATCTGTTTGAAGGACTTTATTGCACGTACCCTGAAGTATGATCACAATTTTTTTTTTAATTTTTTAATACAAAATGGCGTCGCCATAATTCAGCAAAAGAAGCTTCTTCTGAAAAACAGTGTTCCACGGCCGAAAAGGTATTTCTCCTTCAATTTTTGACCTAGAATAAAAAACCGAATTTTTTTGAGTTCTATATAAGATTATCTCGAGAAGTACACGAGGAAATTAAAAAATACTGTTTTTTGTAAGAATGGTGCATGATTGAACAAAACGTTTCAACAATTTTTCACGCCCTTTTTGCCTCAAAATGAAATGTATTGTTCAATCATGCATCATTCTTACAAACAGCAGTATTTTTTAATTTCCTCATGTACTTCCCGAGATAATCTTATATAGAACTCAACAAAATTTGGTTTTTTGCTCTAGGTCAAAAATTGAAGGAGAAACTTTTCCAGCCGCGGAACACTGTTTTTCAGAAGAAGCTTCTTTTGTTGAACTGTGGCGCCGCCATTTTTATTAATAAAATTTTTTAAAAAATTGCGATCATACTTCAGGGCATGTACAATAAACCCCTTTAAACAGATTTTGTATTGCATTCACTATACTCGCATAAAAAATTCTCAAAATCAGGCTGCCTATCCAAGCTCTACAGTGGAATTACCCCTTAAATCATCAATTATATTTACTACATCCATTTCCACACTCCACTGAAATACATAAAGAGAACGTTATTCTCAAAATTCGAATATAAAAACTTACTTATCCTACCTAACAACGATATTTCCATCGAATCGAAGATTCCCCTAGTTCTACCATCTTCCTTCAAAAAGTGCAAAGCACAAAATTAATCGAGGTGCACACATGCTTCTCCAGTCGCACAATCATACGTCACACACTCCAGAAAGCGGATTCACAAACTCCTCGATTCGATGCTCGCTCAAGCACATCCAAGAAGATACATTAGGGACAAGTATACGAGGATCGCGAACAAGTAAACACAAATTTCTTCGTCCCTCATCCATCCAGTTCGATTCTATAGGCATCGATCGTCCTCCTAATGGCCTTCCTCCGAGTGCTGCAGATACTCGATCCAATCGCGAATAATGCGAAAAGCCCGTTGAATGACGACGACACGACGACTATGCCCGTTTGATAAAGTGGATAGAGTGTCACCCCCCTTTTCGGCCGGCGTGGATTCATCCATCAAATCCATGGCCGGTAAACAACATTCTGCCAACAGTCTAGAAGCGTTGGCTGGGATGATCGTGCAACCAGCGTGTTGAGGCTCCTCCCACACGCTGATCTGTCTACATAATTCATGAATCTCTTCAGAACCACCCCGACAGATACTCGCTGGTGGGTCACGTAGCTTCGGGAGAGCGGAACTCGCACCAGGTATCTGATTATCGGGAAACGTCGTGGGAAAGGCACCTTTCAAATCGTGGACGAATTAGCTACGCCGATCTCGCTCGATTCTCATCGCCGTCGCAATTGACGGGTCGCGCGTGCTTCCTCGCCTGATCTGTACATCGTTGTCTTTTATTTAAAAAAAGAGTCTTCACTGTAGAGAAATAAAGAGGATACACGTTTTATCCTGGATAGTTCGAAATGTTTGCTCCTGACGTGAAGAATAGGAGCACAGTATGTAAATCATGATGTGAGGGAAATGTTAGGTGTAAGGGAGTTTCTGGAGTACTATCGAGTGAATTAGATTCGAATAACTTGAGAGTGTAGACTGGGGTGGTTTCTTATTTAGTCGAGGTGGAATTTTTTTCAAGCTTTTCTTCGCAGCACCCCCCAGAATAGTTCCAAATAATAAAATTAACAATCTGTGTAAAGTTTGAGCCCGATCGGATAACGGGAAATGGTGCCCCTGGACCCTTGAACATTTGAATGATTATTTAACAACTCACAGAGTCGATTTTATATAATATCCTCCAAGTTATTGATTACATAAAAAAATATGTCAAACAAAAGTTGTAGCTCCAGACAAGGAGCATCTTTTATGTTCTATTACTTTTTCTGGTGCGACAAACGGTTTTCGAGACAAGTCCGAAAAACTTAAAAAAAAAAATTATTTTTCAAATTTTGTGAGTTTAAATCCTTCTCAAACACTTTTATTTATGAAAAAATGATAATTTCTATTTTCGAGGATTATTTTTTGAACATTTAGGGAGGGAGATATACCCAGATATGCCAAAAGGATAAATTTTTTTTTACATTTTCAGTGTTTGACATGTCA
The DNA here is from genome assembly GCF_050908995.1 of Andrena cerasifolii. Classification (NCBI taxonomy): domain Eukaryota; kingdom Metazoa; phylum Arthropoda; class Insecta; order Hymenoptera; family Andrenidae; genus Andrena; species Andrena cerasifolii. Next base: position 6,453,741 of record NC_135124.1, on the reverse strand, counting down.
TGAATGTTTCCTGAAAATTAGGGACCGAAATTCGCAAAAATATCGAAGATATAGGCACTGCGTAGACTTGCATTGCAAAGGGAAAGAAAATTTCCGTGTTCACCAGAAACTCCCAGACGCGACAAGGATGCCGTTGAAGATATTGGGGAATAAACGCTCGAAGCGAGCTTTAATATTCGCCGGGGAATATTTTCCACGAAGTCCGGCCGCCGTTAAGAATCCCCCCGAATCGTGTAGTAGGACACGATCTTAATCCCGAGGGAAACGACGCCATTCATTTCGACGCCTCGTCCCAGAGTATGCTTCCCTCTCGTATCACCCCGGCAAGGTCTCGAGGAGAGCCCTCTCTTTTTTTCTCCAGAATTCTCTTTCAACCGAGGGATCCATACGCTCGGAGCGTTCCACGGCGCTTTAACGAACGCCTTCTTTTCACGTGGAAGAAAATGGTGAAAAGCCGCGCAACGATGATGAGGGCTATCGAAAAGGCACAGTTATGAGCGCAATTAAGTTCGCGGTTCGATCGGATCGATTACTCGACGAAATTCTGCTAATTGCACTGCCTTGAATGGCACGTGATGATTCGATGAAACGTAATGGATTCACTGCCTTCGATAATGTGGAATATGATCGTTGATAATGGCTTTATTACGGCTTCTCGGTGTGCAGGGTGTACAGCGTGTGTAGCATACGGGAGTTTCACAGAGTATCAGTATCACAGATAATAGATTGGGTAATTGGGTGTATTGTCTGTTAGAAACGAAGCAGATTCCTATTTTGTTTATTTTTTATTTTATTTTCCATCTTTATTTCACCAATTGTAGTACATGGGATGGTGAAAAGGGAAGAGACCCAGCTGTAGCTGCTATTATGCTTAATCTCTGTATAAGTATCAGAGCATAACATTAAAAAACAATAGGTTGAGAAAAAATTGAAACTAACAAGGGAGGATCCCGAACCCGAAAATTCCAAAAATTCTGAAACTTTGTGAATACGCAGGCGATTTCCTTCTGATTACAGCGAAATTTTTGGTTGCTGCCCAAATTCACTCGAACGGGGTGAAATTAACCCCTGAAAAATCAGCTATTTTCCGATTTTTTGTCATAAATCGTAAACTGTTAAATAGTTTTTTTTACCAAATGCTAGATCTGAGTAAAAGAAGTAACCTTTGTCTTGAAACTTTTTTTCTATCTCTTACAGTTCGCGAGTTATAACACAAAATCGGAAAATAGCCGATTTTTCAAGGGTTAATTTTACCCTCTTCGAGTCAATTCGAGCAGCAAACAAAAATTTCGCTGTAATCAGGAGGAAATCGCCTACATATTCACAAGGTTTCAGAATTTTTGGAATTTTTGGGTTCGGGACCTTCCCTTAAAGCTAAAAATTAAAAACTAAAACTAAGTCGTAAATGAGTTCACGGAGGTGGATATATTTTCAGCGTACAATCGAAATAGAAGTATCTTCTTTTATTTCGAAGATTATTATTTGGAAGGGGCTGTATTTTACACCTAGTAAATAATAAAAGGCTGTTTGAAACAAATAGCTAGTTGTGTTGTCGTGCTTAAAGAGAGTGAAGATATTGAATGGGAGTCTATCATCAGCACGAGTGGTTCACTCGACCGTGGAGACTGGAATTTTCATTCACTAAAACGGCTATTCGTTGCACTCGACTGTGACTTGAAACTTTATCTACGAGCTGAGGTATGGAAAATTCCTCGCTTCGTAGAAGATGCACCATTGACTCTTTATTTCAAGACAGATACTAGGTTGTTGAGTAATATCTTCACGATTTTTCATTTTAAGTTTAAATAATCTCAAGTCTGAACACACATGCCAACGTTAAATCGATTTTTCTTAGAACTAATTAGCGCATATTTTACTAGAAACTACCTTCATCAGACAAACCACCCATTGACTTAACAAAAATTGTAATCGATTGTTCATAATCACAGGAATTTTAATCTTATTTCAAAGAAATCTTTTAATTCTTATTTCAAACGAATCTTTTAATTCTTATTTCAAACAAATCTTTTAATTTTTATTTCGGATATACTTCCGAATGGCCCCAGTGGCTGATCGACACGAGGCTTGAGGGGGTGGGTGGCAAGGGGATGTGGACCCGAAGTCTAAAATCGTAGCTTCGTGAATTTATTAGATTACGAAATATTAATAAAAAAATTATTGTGAATTTTTTCTTTACAATTTTTTTTTACCCTGTATAATAGGATGGTCGCATCTCCAAGTTTCTGGTTCAAATCTCCAAACTTACATCGCTTTACGCGCCCCCCGCACAAATCTAGCCCCAACCAATACTAATATCCAGAACAAGTAGGAAAGTGGAATGCGTAATGTCGGAATAAATCAACAGAAATACTAAAAGCTTTTCTTTATTAATATCTCGTAAACTAATAAATTGCCGAAGCAACAATTTTAGATTTAGGGTCCAAACACCCTCCCCACAAATCTCGCGTCGATCGGCCACTGGGGCCATTCGGAAGTACAGCCCTTATTTCAAACGAATCTTTTAATTCTTATTTCAAAGGGAAAATTTCATAGCGACTATAATTAAATTGAATTCCTCCAGTCTCTCCTAAATACAGTACCACCAATTCAAAGCCCAATGTATCCCCTTTCGAACCAAATATCTGACAAAAGAAGGAAGCAGGCGCCTGTGAGCGAAACAGACGCCTGTGAGCCAAGCAGACGCAGTCAGAAGTCAGGCTGCATTTATCAAAATTGGGAAGAATGCGTTCGAGGATCTAATAGATGTCTTTCACGAAACGAACGTGTATCAGGGCTTCGGTTTTCCCTCGACGTTTGCTAATAGTTCGGTTTAAGCAAGATTCATCGCCGCGATAATGCAGATCGCGGGATCGCGCAGCGGCGGAATTGGAGCGGGCGCTGGCGATCGATAGCTTGAACCGGGCGCGGGAACCGTTTTTCACGGCGGAAAAACGAGGAGGGACGATTCCCGATGAACGAGATGGACGATTCATTTCACGACGCACCGACGTCGACATTAATAACATCCCAGAACGTTTGTCTAATGATCCCGAAACGTTCGTCCATTTGCCGGGCGTGCAATTTAATCGGTGTACAAGCCCGTGGCCTGTCGATCGAGCCGTTCTTTTCGATTCGTTAATGGCGCGTTGTTACTGGCGATTACTCTGCTGCCTCTGCGCCCTGATAGCACGCCCAATCATTGTATAGTGCAGTGGTGCGCAGGGAGCCGTTTCTAGCGCCTAGCTGCGAGCAACCCGCCTGTCCCGTTGCTAAGGTTAGAATCGGTGAGGAGAACTGTACTAGTGCACGTGCGTGCTCGTAGGCTCGTAGCGTAAGTATACGTAGCTGGGTTCAAGTCGTACCAAATGCACGTACACTACTGCAGTTCGCCTCACCGATTCTAACCTTAGCAGCGGGACAGGCGGGTTGCTCGCAGCTGGGCGCTAGAAACGGCTCCCTGCGCACCTCTGGTATAGTGACAGGATTTTTATTGATAAATTAAAATAATTGCGACCCCTAAACGTCGATTAATATCGTTGTTTCTACGGAAAATGTGTATTTCACTTGGTACATGGGGAAATTGGTATAACAGTCGATGCAAAGTGCACGCAGCGTTAGCCACGAAGCAGTTAAATTCTGTGGAATTTTTTTAAACGATGGCAGTATCGGTGCCTAAGGAATTCTTCGTACAATACGAGCAAAAAATTGGGGGAACCTGGCACGAGCTGAGGCTTAAAGCTTGTTCTTTTTATGGGTCCTTTAATTCAACATGGACGGAGCACGTGCGTTGCATGAGAATTAAATGCTGGCTTAATATCGCTGGGAGACGTTGAGTTTGCATTGGCAACGGGGGAGCCGCAACGCGTACAAATTGAATGGTGCTTCGTACGCATCCTTTGGAGTCTACCAATTTATGATTACTGTTCTTAAAGCAGGAATAAATGAAAGACTCAAGTGTGATCTTGCTATGCAGTGGTGCAGGTCAAGGTTCAGGCAGGCAGACAGTTCAACGTAATGCATCTCACCACTTTTTACAGCTATGAATTTCATGGAGCATGCTTAATGTCATCGGTTAAAATGAAAATACGCTGCCAGTACGCGCGTGGGTAATTTTTAAAAATACCAGCTTACACGACCGGTGAATGAAAGCCAGTTGAATCGGAGGAAAGGCGATATCGTCTGACGCCGGGCTGATCCAGGGGCACAAAAAGCTACTAGCTCGTGGCAGGAGCTTAGGACGCGTGAACGCGTCTTCGCTCATGACACTGCCCGCTGCGTGCACGCTTCACACGCGTAATGGCACACGCATGTTGGTCCGCGGTGATTCAAGCCGATGGGGCATAAAAAGGTTACACCACGGGAACACGTGGCGTCGCTGGCCATTTTTTACGCTTCCGCGTAGGAAGTGTCGTGGTTGCCACTGAAATATCCAGCGACCCCCAAGAAACCTTCGCGACTTTCTCATGGATTGCAGAGTCACACAGCTTAGAATCTCGCAATAGTGGGGTTGAAACTTGCCAGGCTAGCCTGAGTGACGAAAGCTCATTGATGAGTTGTGGAGGACGTTTGTTAACGTTAGAGCTAGTTCAGGAAAGGGGCGGGGTAAATAAGTTTGCAAAGCGTATGGAAGAATAGAAAAATAGAATAATGTTTATCAAGTTTTAGTTTCATGTAAACTTCTGTTTCTTGCATCAAAGGGTCTAGCAGGGTTAGCATGGGCAAAAGGCCCCCAGCTGATTCTTGGAGGTGTTATTTTTTAAACAATGCTCCTTGCCTGACACACCATTCTGTAAAGTTTCAGATCGCTACTCCCCTACCGTTTAAGGGTAATACGGAGGTAAACGCCTTTGACGTTATTATTTTTTGTCTCGGTTAATACTTAAGATATTTCAATGAAAAAAATTGGAAAAATAGCTACGTACTAACTGTGCTTCATATACTTTTCTGTATAATGCTTCCTCGCGTGAATTGTACATCGGTGTCGTTTATTAAAAAAAAACGAATCCTAACTGTAGAGAAATAAATAAAGGGGATACACGTTTTATCATGGATAGTGCGAAATGTTTGCTTCTGGCGTGAAGAGTGCGTATATTAGGGTGGTCGTTATTTTCCGACTTGCAAATTTTTTCCGCGACAGGCCATAGAATTGTGCCACTGGACGCGAAAATATTCTGTGCGAAATTTGAAGTAGATCGGACAACCGGAAACCGTGCCGCATCGAAATTGAAAATGTTTTATTCATGTAACTCGTTTTTCGCCATTGTAGTATATCGTTAATATACATGTTTATGTATCGTTGAATTTGTCTTTTTACGTTCTGTAACAATATTTAATCAAAGTATAAGATTACTTTTAAAAAAATAATCATGACCTTGAAATCTCTGAAATTGACCTTCAGAAAAAACTTTTTTTATTGGCATTATTTTTACCTTGCGAAACAGTATAACTTTTGTCTAAGAAATTTTTTCATATCTTTATAAATAACAGATTTAAACATTTTAATGAAATCTGATACTTTCATCAAGATTACACTGTTCCAACAGATTTTATAAATATGGATCCTCTAGACTGGGAAAACGATCCCAATTATAATATTGGATTAAATACAGTAATTAATTTAGCAGTAAACGATTCGGCCGAGCGAGGACTCAAACTCACGCAAGAGTTTAATAGTAACACTATTCAGCAGCCATCTGGACTTGTAACATTCAATAAGTACCCGTTTCTTACAGATATTTGTGCGCTGAATACCTTCATGATCTAGTTACTTCATATATTTTTCTCCCAACTGTAACTACATTATTATTATTTTTTTTTAAATGTTTCCCTCAAAGGGTTGTTCCAAAAACCACGCCCAAAGAATAAATTATTTTTTCCTGCCCTTAATAATTAATTTACAATTTAGAGTAAAATGTATGAACTACAGATAGTACGTAGTTATTTTTTCATTTTATTTTTTCATTTAAATATCTTAAGTAGTGGCCGAGAAAGAAATAATAACGTTAAAGCGATCTAGTAGCGAACTAAAACTTTACATAATGGTGTTTCAGGCAGGAAGCATGGCTTAAAAAATAAAATCTCCAAGAACCGGCATGGGGGTGGTTTGCCCATGCTTACCCTGCTAGACCCTTTTCGAAATACAAGATGACTACATCGCTTAATTGACAGGGTCACTGAATTTCGTAGAATCTAGGGAGGACGTCTATGGACCTAAATTTCGATCTCAATATGTAGGGGTAAATAGATAAATTCTTAGCTGACACCATGCACATAGATAATACACTACCGTGGTAGAACGTGCATACCTCTGTCGAACGATTTACATATCCACCAATCTCCCTTGACCCAGCCAATACACGTACGTACTACGTATACATCATTCAAAGAGGTTTACCATAATCTTCGGTTACAGACGTCCATTATGGCTTTCATCGATTACCTCGTGATACCTCATAGCCTCTATACATTTTACACCAATATTACACCTGTCGATATCCGTTATGCACGCCCTTGACACAGGGTCGATACTTTGCAATTTTAACGTCCAGCTACTACGATCAATTTAGATTTTATCCACAAGCAGAACGTATTCTCCTTTAGTCCACCACAGTCTCTGCAGAATTTTTCGTGTTTCTACGAATCCTGCCTCGCTGACCGTTTTCGGCGTACACGATTTTCTTCGAGATCTCAGATAGGACAGAGTGGAAGAGCCATGCACTGGGAGAGTGCAATCTTAGATGCAGCGAAGCTGACTCGTATTCCGACTATCGAAGCTAGGGGTTGTTCTGCTCTCTTCAACGCTCGTGTCGATCGCACTGCCTTCCCTTTGTCGCCCCCGCTTTCTTATGTCTTGGGACACCGTGTCGTTCGAAATATTCGCTCCACCACGTTTGCATGTGAGATGCATAGGGGGTGGAAGCAGCAGGATGTGGTGTAAATAGAAACGAGCGAGAAGTTCGAGGTAGAAGCTGAGAAATTCAATTTCCATCCTCGAGCAGGCTCGCTCGCTTCCTGCAGTCCTTTCTCCCGCGTCTCACAGCTGTCGAAGTTTTCTCGTAGGCCTCGTGCTCGAGTATTTTTCTTCGCCAAGAAAAACCTCCTTTTAATTTCCAAGGAGGGTTGTCCTGAAAATGGAGATGGAATGACTCAGTCGTCCGAGGAATCCCCATTCCCTTAATGCATGTTTATTTTCTTTCAAATTTCTCACGAACATGCCTGCCCACTTTGTTGGTGCGATAGCAAAAGGAACGTCTTCTTCCATGCTTGAGAGGTTTATTTTGTGAGACACTTCGCTGAATTCCTTCGCTATTGATTTAGTATACCTACCTGCATTATTCGCTCTGAAACTACGCATCAGTCTCTAAAAGAACGTCTATTACGACGCTGCTTTAGTGTATCAGATGATGCGTCAGTCGGTGGAACCAGAGGTTTTATGATGAACTCGAGAAGCACGAAGGGGCGTCATCCCCTCGATGTAAACGATCTCGCTTGAGTCTCCGCACAGGCGAAAGTTGTTCTGGAACGGTAACTCTGCCAAGTCTAGCCAGGCCTCGTGACCTGTTGCACGCGTTTCTTTCCACGTGGAAATTGATAGAGCAGAGATACCGCGCGGGGAATCGAGGATTACGGATTTTTACAGCCGCTGTTGAATATTTACGCGGGATCTTCTCCCGAGATATGGAGGCTGATCATGGGTTAGGCTGCTTTACGACTTCATGCAGAGAACAGTGTTTCCGAAGGCCGTGCAGAAGTGAGTGTATCGATTTACGCGGGGCGGAGTACTGTATGACAGGAAGGAAGCGCTTCTCGTGCCTTTCCCGTGTAAATTCGAGCCTTCCGATTGGGTATGGATTCTTCCAGCACGTGACAGATTACAATGGCACGGCCGACTTTATTGGAATTGCGACCACCGTTCCCCTAGCAAGAAATTTCAATATTTGCCGTTAAAGCGCATGACGTGGCATTCGATGCACGTCAGACTATAAGAGAGAAGCTTGATCGGTTGTAAATAGTATCCCTGTTCAAATGACAAGATCATTTTTTAAATAGATCTTTTGCTGCACATCTTGAGGGGTTGATGCCATTCAGATTTTCAAGCTTTTGGTGCTTAGAAATTACTCAAATAGATTGCAGTATTTAATTATAGCATTTCCTATCTCTGTTGCTTCATTTCAAGACGGAGCGAAAGGACGTGGTTATCCACTTAATGAAATTATTCTATTATTCTATTTCTGGTAAATATCGTGGGCTTCCAGATGGCACAGAACCCTTTAAGCGGTCATTCTACTTTGATCGGCCGAAAAATTAAGCTATTTGTAAAGATTTTTTTCTTAGTAAATATAGCATATAATGAAATAAATCTTTTTGGTATTTATTAAGCTACTCTTATGTTATGCAGAAAAAATTAAATAGAATTTTTACAATTTGTTTTAATTGTTTTTTTTTGCAACGCCAATATGGCAACTACAAAAAGAGGAATGTTCACGGTGTAGGTGATTTCCCGGCTCACGCTTATCCGAAACAAAAAATTCCAATAGATTCTTAATCTGTATGAGTGTCGCTGTAGCCCCTAGCTCAATTAACAATTTTTGTCGAGAAATAACCGAGATTTTTCTCATAGAACACCCGAGAATACCTCCTTTCGGGTGCTTTGTCAAACTTTTTTTTCAAACCGGCACCATTTTCTTACTTTTCAACAAAAATTGTTAATTAAGCTAGGGGCTATAGCGAAACTCATACAGATTAAGAATCTTTTCGAATTTTTTGTTTCGGATAAGCCTGAGCCGGGAAATCACCTACGCCGTGAACATACCTCTCTTTTTTAGTTGTCATAATGACACTTTAAAAAAACAATTAAAACAAATTGCAAAAATTCTTTTTAAATTATTTTTGTATAATATAATCGTAGCTCAATAAATACCAAAAACATTCATTTGATTATATATTGCATTTACCGAGAAAAATATCTTTAAAAATAGCTTCATTTTCGGCGGTTCAAAGTAGAATGACCCCTTACATTCATTTCTCAACATTTCTGTCCATGAATTGATCCACGATACTCCGAAATTAACTAATAATCAAATTCATTCTATTCGATTCATTAGCATAAAGATTTGTCTACATCCCTACGATGTGTGTGTTCTAATACTATCGTACTTGAGAAGAACACAAGTGCTCGTCTTTCAAAGACTACTTCACCCTAAACATTCCCTGCCCTGACACGAAAATTTCTCTCAAACGGGGCATAATTCAGTTCGAAGAGTTGCATTAACCAGAGGGTCCAGAGATAGGGTTACGGAAACGAGCGGGAGGAAGTCAGGGGAGGGGGCACACAAGCGCCTTTATCATCCTCGTTTTAGAGCTCAATCGCAAAGTGGCTGCTGGTCGTCGACGTCGCTTTCTTTTTGCCCTCAGTGACGCGATTTCTCTCGTGACATTTTTGAACAGAGGCAGTTTTTACGAAGCTTAAGTCCGATGGATAATATGCTACGACGAGAGGGGGCCCGCCTCCGCCCTTCTCCTTAAGTAGACAAGGGTTCACGACCCTGCGATGATATACACGCGAGAACGCGCACAGCTCCCTTCGCTCGGTCACGAAACGCCTTTCCACCCTTTTTCCACGGGGATGAGTCATCCCGTGGAAAGCCCGCGGAAATATTCCCGAGAGCAATCCATCGACAACAAGTCGGAGACCCGAGGGCGAGGTGTTTTCTTTGCGATCATGCGGCCCATTTGTCTGGAGGTTTCGAGTGGTGGCTGCGAATATTATTGATCGCGCTGCACCCTCGAACGATCCGTCTGCGGGCAGTGCAAACAAGTGGAACCAGAGGTTTTTTGAACCAGCAGAAATTGTTGGATAGCAGAGTCGAATGTTTACGATCGGGCTTACTTGTTTTTCGAGTATTCATGGAGGTTGGGACGGCGATCGTAGGATTTCTTCTACGATACAAACTCACGAGGCACGTCCCACAAGCTCAGGGCATGCTTAATCATTGGAAGTGAAATTATCGATTTTCTGGTACCATTCCCATTAAGGATATTAATTGCACATCTCTGAAGTAATAATTAATCTGTAAGTGCGGCCGGGGGGTCGTGACGTTCGATAATTGAAATATAGGGGCTCGTGATGATCCAATTAGAACTGGCTAGATAAAGTTTCTTAATTAGGACCATCTGACATGGCGGTTTCGGAAGCTATCGCCGCGAAATAAGACTGGCGGCCAGGCTGCAGCTGCGAGAGGGGAAATCGATACCGGCTCTTCTAGAAGTGCTGCACAGTAGTCATAAATCTATACGGCATAAAAGATTCACGGACACTCTGCTAATTTAACCATCTAACTGCGACATGCTCGCAATGCAAACCGACCATTTGCTCCGAATGGATATTGACCACTTGCCGCTTCCTAATAGTTCCGCACTGCTGCGGTAGTTGCGATAAAAAGCAAGACACAAAAATAATGAAATACTAAATTCACTATGAAGCCCAAATGTGCATGCGAGTGGTTTAAAATGCGATTCTAGCTAAGCAAAGTTATTTTCGTCATTATTCTTTCGTACATACTTTAAAAATATTTACTCACTTATTATCTGTAATGTTATGTTTACTTGTTTACGATTATTTATCGCTTGTCTTTGTGTGTAAGCAAAAACACAGGTGTTCCCGATAAAAGTTAATATTTCCAGAAATTTAGATTCTGATTTTATAAAAAAATATTCTATATTTGTTTATTTATTTTGTGAAAATAGTCACATTCATCTGGATTAGCTAGGCACAATCAGCTGGGACACATTTCGTACCCCAGAGTTTACCTTTCGAAATTTTTTAGGCGACAGACAAACACTCAAACGTTTTCTGCTTTATATATTAAGATTAGTTTATTGTAAATTTACAAACAGTAAATTTGGAAAAAAAATAAAAAAACCGCATATAGTATATATAGAATAAAAGTAGGAAAGGAAAGGTAAAAGCAGCTAAAGAAAAAATAATGACATAAAAAAAATTGCTTAACTAGAATCGCATTTTAAGCCACTGTGCGATGTTCACAAGCTGCTTTCTAGTGCCGCGTACGTACAGTGTTTAGTTAAAGGGTTAAAGAAATAATTTAGAACGTCCTCGGCTGATTGGACCATTTCCCACGTTGGAATTTCGATGTGACCCAACTGCGAGCAGCGTGGGCGTGCAGTCGCGTGTCCTCAAGCACGCCCGGGTCACAATTACGAATGCCAGTAGATCGTGACTCCGAATACGACTCCGTGCCATGGACTCCGTACACGATGGATGAGTCGTTCGGTGAGTCATGGTTGCGTAGGGACCGCGAGAGACCTTCGGGCCTCCTACAACCCATTGGCCTTTCGACGAATCGAACCGTTTCTGACCCCCTCGAAATCATCGGGCTCCGTCGATTTCTCTGTTTGATCGGCGGACCGCAGGGAAAACCGTGGTCGCCGATGTCGATGTTGCATTGAATCCAAAGGAAGCAATGGATCGACTGGTACACGATTAATAACGGTGGCTGAATGTGCGTGGAAGCGTTGAACATCAATCTCGCTGCGTTTAATCTTGTCGCGTCGGAATTGACGGCCTCCTTTCAATTAGTGGTCGCTGAGTTATTAGAAAGTTCGAAGGCTGCGGTTTTATTTGCTTTCATTGCTTTTCACGGTTTCGCAATAGTGCAAGTGGGTAGTTCTCTTTAGAAAAGTCAAGACGGTGGTCGAATTTAGGTATTTGATACTTGGCGTGGATTTTGTGCAGGGTTAATTAAATATCGTTGAATAGCGTGTATATTTAATAATGCGATAGAAGGAGTCTAATATGGAGAGGCTACGTTTTAAGTAGAATAGGAAAGAAGCAGGTAGACTTCTGATATTTTGGAAACACAGCTCGGTCTGACAGGGTGCAGTTTTAATGGCTAACAAGGGAAGATCCCGAACCCGAAAATTCAAAAAATTCTGAAACTTTGGGAATAAGTAGGGGATTTCCTCCTGATTACAACGCGATTTTTGTTTGCTGCCTAAATTCACTCGAAGAGGATAAAATTAACCCCCGAAAATTCGGCTATTTTCCGATTTTGTATTATAACTCGCGAAATGTAAGGGATAGAAAAAAAGTTTCAAGACAAAAGTTACTTCTTTTACTTAGATCTAGCATTTGGTAAAAAAAATTATTTTACAGTTCGCGAGTTATAACAGAAAATCGGAAAATAACCGGATTTTCATGGGTCGATTACACCCCCTTAGAGTGAAATTGGGCAGCAAACAAAAATTGCGTTATAATCAGGAGGAATTCTCCTACATGCTCACAAAGTTTTAGAATTTTTTTTGAATTTTCGGGTTCGGGAAGTTCCCTTGTAAGTTAACGTGTAAACGTGTTGTGTAATTGGAAACGAAAGCTGATCGGCACAAGCACCTTCTGAAATAAGAGCAGCAAAGCGAATCATAAATGTTACCAGGAATATTTATTATGCTAATGACTTGTTCGCTGTCATGTTACACCGAATAACGATTAGTCAACTTCGCGTGTTTCGATTCTCGATATGATAATAGGAGTATCATTAGACACAGAATGGTAGATTGTGGGCATTCGATTAGTTCCTTCAACGCATTTGTGATTCGTCTCGGTATTTAACCGCGCCAATATAATTATTCTGATATGCGTTTTGCTTCGAAAGATTACGCACCAGTGGAAGTAATTATCCCCATTAATGCAAGTAATTCTTCATTCCAGTTTCATTTTCAGTAATAAAAAAAAAATGTTTTAATCGTTGAAATTAGTTATGTCCATAAAGAATAATAAACAAGGAATATATAGAATTTTTTATGCGACGGTAATCATATTCTTTCTAGATTAGAAGAATTATATACATTACTTTTCATGAATTCCAAACCCCTTCTTTAATATGATTTCAGAATAATTTAAAGGTTGATGAGGATCGATAAAATTTAATAATCACTTTCTTCATTGGACTCTCATGTCGATCACTTTCTTCATACGAGAAAAATAAAAAAAGAAGAAACTTCGTGCGTCTGATACTTTCCAAGTTAAGGGGCTGTTCCGGTCTGGAGCCCATAAAAATAGGTGATATTAGGAATTAATTAAAGGAAAACTACTTCATATAATTTAATGGGACTTTTTGCATTGTATTAAGGATCTCTTAAACTATAGAAATATATTTTTTGTTTTATAATTAATGTTTGTAGCACCTAAACCATTGGTCTGAAATGAAAAAACAATGCCATATTATTAAAGGGCATGAAACTCGATCGTGGACTAGACCAGAAAAAATACAAAAATTACATTTTTTGAGAAAATAACGACGCTTCAAATTTGAAATCACTTTTTCCCTATATTTTTCGTCCTTTCAACGTCTTTATAAATTATAAATTTCCAATATTTTAAAAATTTTCTGGTCTATTTACGAGCCAGAAGAATATTCTTCCAAATAAAAAAGTTTCAGTCGTATCGGATAATAACTTTTGGAGATACAGGTTCCACCGATTTTCAGAACACTGTTTCGAGAAAAACGCGTTTAAAGTTTTACCCACGCATTTGCCGCTACTCAAATGCTTATAACTTCGGGAATTTTACGAATTTCAAAAAATCCTTTTAAACGCGTATTCCTAGAAGGTTGAACATTCGAAAAATGAAATAAAAAAAATCGATTTTTAGACCGGAACCTCCCTTAAAAATTCATTTATAGAACCTATCTTTACTCTGCAGTAACGACGAACGTTGACGGTATATATTTTTTAAACAAATTATAAACCAGCCAAACCGTGACTCAACCCCTCCCTAATTTCACTTACCCAACCGAGTATAAAGGGTGACCAATTTGACTTTGACTGTCCCATAATAATTTTGATAATGTGGCGATGCAACTACACAATAAACACCTTGTAGCATACAATCAGTATCTCCTCTGAAACTTCCTCAATGGAAGCCCAATAATTAAGCAGAGAATTATATCTTTCTTGCAACATTTCTTCAATAAAGGCTTCGATGTAAGTAGTTTATAAAACGTCAGCGCAGAAACGCGCTGAATGACGAGTTACGGCGCGAATTCGTTTAATCGACGTGATTGCACTTATGTCACCAACGAATTTGGCTCTCCCCCGTAGTGAGGCAACGTGTCCTCTATCTTCCTTCCTATTCTCGTTGACGTCGACACGATTTACGAGCCGCGTAATAAAAGATGTTCATAGCGGAATGACGCCGCCGGCGGAAGCTCATGGAAATGTGCTGTCGTAAAAGTCCACTTAATGCTCTCACGCGATATCGGACCGAAGAAAACTCTTCGCCGAACGATTGTCTGTCGTCGCTTTTAGTGGCTCCGTTGCCCACGTGAAATTTCAGTCAAGTTTGATTGAGGAAGCGTGGCCGCGCGACCATGAGTTATAGTTTTCGTGATTTCACGTTTGGCTGTTTTGCGGGGGTGATACTGTGACTCTCACTTGCAGTTGACGGCTTCATCGTGCTAGCTTTATAGCTGTCCTAAATAGCTGAATGAATATTATTGGCAATTGAGTGGGTTTTGTTATTCGTTGTTCCTCAGTTCTCTGTGTTTTGGAATTTTTTTAGTGAATTTGTAGTTATTCTGTTTTTGGTAAATACTGAGTAGTGATCTCACGCTGGTAGGAGGATCATTCCTCATCGCAGTACTACTTATAGATACTTTACAGATCCCCCAATAATAAATTTATTGTTTACTTCTTCGTGTTTCCATTGCAGTACCTACAGTGACTCGCATTAATATTCGGACACTTTAAAATCGCATAACTTTTTTAGGATTGATCCAAACAACTCGAGTTTTTTTGAGAAGCTAGAAGGATTAGTTTGCTAACTGACGCGTTTCGTCGTTTTGAAAAAAATGTATTATCGTTGGAATAGCGAAAAGAATAGTAAAGGTCGATTTTTAAACTTTTTCTTGTAAGCTTGTAATGAAAATTAAAAAAAAAACCGTTTGTAGATTGCAGTAAGTTGTATACGTGCCTAAAATTTCATCAAAATTGGTTAACGTTGCTCCGAGCTACAAACGTTTAAAGATCGCAGAATAAGGTCGAGAACCGCGAAAATTCCCGAAATCAGCGATTCTCGACCTCACAAAAAAAGTGTAAAAATCGACTTTTACTATTCTTTTCGCTATTCCGACCAAATACATTTTTTTTTCAAAACGACCAAATACGTCATTTAGCAAACTAATCCTTCTAGCTTCTCAAAAAAACTCAAGTCGTTTGGACCAATTCTAAAAAAGTTATGCGATTTTAAAAAGTGTCCGAATATTAGTGCGAGCCACTGTACATTCCCTCTTCAAGGATTAGAGCATTCGACACCTATGTTAGCAGAAAAATCGCAGAAGTCGGGGTTAAATCGTTGAGGTAGAAATCATCGAAGCTAGGAATCATTGCAGATGATTGAATGCTTAGGGTGGAAGCCAGAGCAACTGTACAGAGATACACCGTGCTGGATCAAATGTAAATGGCGATGGCGTTTCGCGTTGCGTGTCGCAATCATATTGTCGATGTTTGAAAGCCAAACTCGAGTAGGTACACGCAGTGGCGCTCGTGTTTACACGCTCATAATAAATACGCGCGCGGACGTATGCGTGTTCGTGGCCCTCGAAAGTGTTTACGAGGGACGTTAAAACGATACAGTGGCCGAATATCGCTTTCAATCAAAGACTGTACAGGGAACGCAATTTCGAGGCGAACGCAAACATGCTCTCGCGTGCACGATTTAATTAGTATAATTGCTCGCGGAATTTCATTTCGCGTCGATGTTTTTACTTACAGAAATGCTCCTCCACCTCGGGTAAAATTCAATTTATAATCGCGATCTAATCAATTCTTATAAATCAGCTGTTTTATACCTCGTCGTTTCCTTCTGCCTGACATAAGTTTTCGGAAGCTGAGTACAGAAATATTTATAGGTACGTTGTATAAAAAGGAAATTCCCGCCACGCTACCTAGCATTCACTCGTTAATTTAAAATTATATGGAAAACGATCCATAATATTCTGAAACAAGCCTGATAAAATAAACATTTTCTCGTCCCTCTTCCTATTGTCAATAGGGTAAAGTAGCCTAATATGAAACCCATTTCTTAAAAACATCATAACTCTTGACTAAGAACAGTTTTATTAAAATTCGATACACGTTTTAAAAGTAGAACATGTATTCTTTAGCAACCTACTGAAAAGTACTATAACAAAGATTCGGTTTCTTCTTAATAAAATAAAAACGAAAGTCATTCAAATACGCAGATAAAAAAATGAGTTCCTAATATGAGATCCAGTTTGTTTTTCCCTGAAACTTATTTTTTCTTTCTTTTTTTATAAAGTCAGCATGTGAAATCTATTTCTTCATTACCGCAGTCTTCGTGGGCCCACCACAATTTCCATAATTTCCTTTCTTAATCACTTTCATCATTCGGAATAATTTCTTCTTCATTCGCATCAGTTGAACTATCACGGGTCTCATATTCGTAAACAATAACAGGATAACTATTACGTAGCTTCGAAGTTAAGTCTTCATCATTTAATGATGTACAACTAGTAAGCCTTAAACTCCATTGTAAGCACTAGGGTAAAGGTCCCAATTACTGACACCTAACCAATTACTGTCACCTTAAGCTATTTTACTTAAAATAACGAATAAATAAACTATAGTATATAATCTATAGTATACATTATAGGTTGAATTACACAATTCTTTTTGTGTATGACTTTACAACGTTTATTTATTCGTTATTTTAAGTAAAATAGCTTAAGGTGACAGTAATTGGTTAGGTGCCAGTAATTGGGTCCTTTACCCTATACAACAGAATTTCTGAAAATCGTTACACACTTACTACTTTAGAGGTATTTGTAATTTAATCGAACCACTTCAAAAACTTTCTGCAACGTATTTAAAAAATATGTGCCTGCTCAAGACGCTTAATTAATTGCAATAACACTGTGCGGACAAAACAACAAATACACGGTTGGTTAGTAAAGAAATCGCTATGCCATTCAAGAGTTCTGTAGCAGAGATAAGCTGGGGTCTCGTATTAGGAGAGGCCGTCATATTCGGCTACTTTACCCTAGCCTTTTTTCCCCAACAGAAAATACCTAATATATCCTTTTATATGTGCCTACATTCTACCAAAGATAGGGATTTTCCTTTGTTTATGACTCTTCATTCGATTTGGTCAATCTCCATCCATCGAACGTTGACCCCGCAGAGTCGAATAGTAAAAGATCATTCCCCCGTTTCATTGGGAACTAACCAATGCCTGCTGCAGAGAATTGTAACAGTGCCAAATTGTTCGCAAGCATCGAACTCTCCTGAAAGCGACACCGAGTGGTGCGGAAGTTCCGTATAAAACGTTAACGACGAGCAATTCTGCCTCCCGAATTCGCTTCGAATTCGAAGACGATCCGTTTCGACAGCTCCTGGCTGGCGTTTCCACGACACCAGCCACGCCGAGAATTTCGAGGGTTCCTGAAGAGCCTCTGTTATCTGGAACTACGTGGGGATCTCAGGGCTCTTTGAGGAACGGTAGCTCGAGGATCCAGACGATCTGTCCGTGGTCGCCTTTGTCGTGTCATCCCTTGAAACTTAGATCGACGTCGATTTTCAGGAGCACAATATCAAGAAGAGTTTGCTCCCATGCATTGAATCAAATTGAATTTTTCCTGGCTACTGAACATCAGAGACGTGGAGGCTGCATTTGTTGACCCTTCGTTTCGTGGGACATTTACTGTCATTCGAGTTGTTCCTTATGATTGAGTATTATTGAAGCGAGTGAATGGAGTTGGGATGACAGAATTGGAAATTACAGGTTGATTAGAAGAATATATATTTATTCACTGCATTGCCCAAGAACTTCAATAGTTATAAAGGTGAAAATCAGCGACGAGGCAAAAGTATCGTGTCTCTCTTGAGACAATTATTTTATTATTTTTTAATTATTTTGTCATTAATCTCATGAAATTAGTTTCATGATATACTTTCAAAAATCTCATCTCTCACGACTATTTCCATTATGTACATTTAATTGTTGCTGAGATTTTTGTCGCGTGATAGAAAAGTCTCATGTAAAATCTCATCGTGGATTCGCACCTTAAGGGGGGAATACTATTTTATGGGCTTAAAACATAGCAAAATTTGGGATTTTTTTTTTAAGAAACTAGCGATTCGATTCGTCTGAAATTTGGACCATGTTTTGTTGCCACTTTGAAGAAGCTGTAGGATTTTTCTTATTAATTTTTAACCATAAATATAGTAGTTATGCATGATCGACCATCGCACCGCGCAAAACTCGTCGTCCGCTGGTGTGCATGATATTTAACTTCCAGGTAATCTGAAACAGAAAAATGAAACAGCGTTTTACTTTGTACATATGTAGCTTGAATTTGGTGAACCAGAATACCGCTAAGTTCTGTACTTATTTTGTTACGTAAGAAAATTGGCGCAAAATTGGATATCAAAAATTAAAGGTTCAGACCTTTCAGTTTGAAAACTCTCCACACTGCTCAATATTTTTTTTTCTTTTTTGCTGGTTCACAAATTTCAACCTACATATGTATAAATTAAAACGCCGTTTCTTTTTGCTATTTTAGATTACCTGGTAGATAAATATCATGCGCACCAACGGACGACAAATTTTGCGCGGCGCGATGGTCGATCATGCATAACTACTATATTTATGGTTCGAAAGTAATAAAAAAAAACCTACAGCTTCTTCAAAGAGGCAACAAAACATGGTCCAAATTTCAGAAGAATCGAAACGCTGGTTTCTTATAAAAAAAATCCAAAATTTTGCTATGTTTTTTAGTCTAAAAAATAGGATTCCCCCCTTAAAATTCCCTGAAATACACCTTCACAGGTTTTAAAATTCCAATGTATAGCATTCGTTAGCCACATACAATTGCTACTCGAATAACACTTCAAAGATATAAATACTATCACTGAAAATTGTCATCTAAATTCATATTAATCAACTATTACATTAAAGAACCGTCCCATTTAAATTTCTGTTGAGTTACATTCGTCATACCCTGTTAAATCACGTTGAAAGGGTTGTTGGAGTATGTAGTTCGAAGATGCGAAGGCAGCTTCCAGGGTCTCTCTTTCACAACCATTAATTAACATTATGCTTACTGTACTCTATGGGGATGTCTGTTGGAGAGGCAGCCATGGCGAGAGAAATAATTCTCTTTGTGACCGAAAGCTCTGATATTACTGAGCTTAATCACGCTTAAATACACCAGCTTGCCATGGCCATCGCGTCGAATCACTCACCTCTGGTGCGCAACAACGCAGTCTGATCAAGATGCATCCATAGAGAACGATGTCGGATCGATTTCCCTGCCTCGTACCGACACTGATACCTCTCGTGTTATTATTATTAACCACCCAATTGGCGTTTACCATTAGCATCTGTCCAGGTACCTGAAATTTCCACGGGTTCCTCCTCCGTTCTGCCTGTTGATGGATTGGAAATCATTGCTATGCTGACTGTTGGTTGCATCGAGAAGCATCCAATCGCAGATATGCATTGTCGCGGGCGTTGCTAGGTTTTCCACGCGCACGTCCAATTTCCATGGGTTACAAGAAATTCTGTGGTTAGAGGGCGGCGAGTGAAAAGGCTCGAGGGAGAAATGACGCAGCGAAGAACCCTTCTTCGCGTAGGTGCTTGAGAAGTCGAGGGGAGGCTTGAGCATAGGGGGAGGGATGGGAATGAAGTAGCATTATGATCGAGATAATTAAAGGTATGGGGAGTTTGTACAGGTTTAAATATTTTCAAGCGGTTGCTGTGGCAGTGATTCACTCGCAGCGAATTGGAATTCTTTATTTGCTTTTACTTGTGACTTTAAATGGAAATTAGTACTCTACAATATTATGTATTTCGTAGGTTACTTATAAGCGTAACTTAATAAATGCTGATAACTTTATTTGGGGGAGGAATAAAATGTTTCTCGTTTATAAATTCTATCTTGAGTGAAAAAATAAAGCAACGCACTACTTACCTAGTTGTCTAGTGAAAGATATACATTATGTGTTCATAGTGCATCGATCACTTTCCCTAATTTCTTACAACATGTACATTAAGGGGGGATTCTCGTCTAACAGTCCCAAAAGTAACCGATATTTAAGATTTTTTTTAAAAAAAGCTGTTGGTCATATTGGATTAAACTCTTTTGGGATGTAAGGAGGCATCTTTAAACTTGCAGAGGATATTTTTTTATGTCGATCCTGCTTATTATTAATTAATTATTCTGGAATCTTGTCCACCTCTTCAACGATGTAACTTCTGTTGGTGGGATGTGTAGCACTTGTCATAGTCATCTGATTGCAAAATTAATAGAAGTTTCTTGAAGTTAAATGGTTTACGCTGGAATTGGGCCCCATTAAGGTGGTATAGGACTATTGAAATCTTGAAAAATCGATTTTTTTTATTATTGTTAATTCTGAAAGTGCCATGGTTTGTGAACACTTACATTACTTACAACAATGTTTCGTGAAGAAATTCGAATAATTACGGAAGTTATATAGAGTTTAATGCAATATTAACAATAGTTCTTTAAAAAAAAAAATCATAAATTTCGAGGGCTGTTAAGGAACGGACAATGTATATTTACTTAACATTTAATTCTTATCTTCTAATCTAGATTTGTACAATAATTTGGGTAATAGAATACAGTTATTCGATTCATCACTCACATGCATTGTGCAACAAACGCGTCACCTGCACCGAGGTTTTCGTTTCTCTTTTTGCTCAAATATTGGGTTATGTACAAATGTGCATATACATACCTGGGCAATCGCTGGTCGACATAAATAGTCATCGACAGTGCTGTACGCGCGGTCGTTTGCTAAATCGCTTTCTACCGCCACGACCGCAAAAGCGGTGGTACTAGACCATCGTTTCTCAAATGCGTTAAGCGTAGCCTGAGTGATCAATGAAATCCTGTGTGAGATTTTTTTTCGATCGCGCCTAACGATATCCCTTTGTCGTAAAATTAGTCAGGACATCTCGTACCATCCATTTTAATTCCCTTCTAATCGTATCCTGTAGGCTAGTAGCTTTTCTCAGACTTCGATCTCTGTTTTCGTTTCAGTCAATTTGACTTCGCTTCTTCTACTGTATCCAAGCTGTATAATATTTTATAAATATTACTACTGGCGTTATAGAATATAAACGAATCTCGGTGGTCTTTTGGAAATAATAGAATCAGATGATTTCTCCACAGACAAACATTCACCTGTTCCGAATGCGACTTATTTTAAAATATTATTCCTACCTCCTTGCATTTGTACGATTTAAAACTGAACATCTCTGCACAAGGGAATTCAAATGGAGTTTCTTGCAGTGCGCGGGTACGTTGAATATTTTCTGGACCAAAAAGAAACAGACTCCCGCATGAATTTCTTTTTATTCGCATTATATTCACAGTATACCCACAATGTGTAGTTCCCCTCGGCGTAGTAATATTCCTCTTCCCTTTCTTTTTCTCGCTATTCAGCGGAAATGGTGTCCCATCGAATGCATCGACATCCTGTCAGGCCTCAGCGTATGTATTATATCTCTAAAACCCTTTTTCCTCCACCTACAATTATTTCTCCGACAATATAATGGAACGTTCGTAGCATTCAGTGTTCAAACTCCTACAGAATGGACGTCCCAAACTTGCGTTACTGGAAGCTGACTGGTGCCTTCTACACTGCGTTCCGCATTAGAGCATACTCGTTTCGCGCAGCGATACACTGTTGATTGGTTCACTAACCGGCGGGGAAAGTGCTACGACCAATCGCGTGCGTCAGAGCCGTGGGAGCTGCGCAGGTCGGTTGCCAATCGGTAGGGGCGCGTCGGTATGCTCTTATACGGAACGGAGTTTAATTACTTGGGCAGTGAACCCCACCGGATTTATAATTATCATAGCCAACGTCTCCCGCACTTGTCCGTAATAGTACATCAGAATGTAATCTCTCTGAAGCAGCTAACAAATCGGGCTCTGCCTCATAAAAGACTCTGCAATGAGTTACGATGCGCAGAGGTGCCGAGTCACGATCAACGTTAACAGTAGAAATTTTTCTCCTGCACTGGAGTTCTCTTTCATGCAGATCCGCTGCGTGAACGTCAAGCCAAGGACATGCATATTTCATAACGCATCTCCATAAGCGATTAATCTTCCCTCGACCCTTTTCAAGGGCCTTTCGATGGCCGCAGCCCTATGGAAAACACTTTCGATCGCTCTCGGGCGAAGCTGTAAATCGTCAAGAGGGACTCCCTTTGACTCTATCTGGTTCAATCTGCTCCCTTCATCTCTCTGTATTTCTTCGTCCTCTATGTTCTCTTCCCCCCCTTATCACCGGCGCTCTCGTTGCCTTCCACGTGGAAGAGCCATCCTTTTGTGCGTGCGGAATTAGTTTCCTCTTACTAGACTGGCTGGTAGCCATTTCGTCCTCTTCCTCTTCCTAGTTTATTCGTCGCCGTCGTCGTCGTCGTCGTCGTCGTCGTCTGCGTTATTTGCTGGACCAAGGGGAAAAGTTGGGGTAGCTTTGAACGCAGCCATCCCATCCTCGCCTTGGTCAAACCGTAGAAGTACAAAGAAGTGTGTCCATCGGTCCGATGGGACCGACTGTTTTCCTGATCGTTCTTTACCCTTCCACTATTCTGTCTGTGTCAATTCCGCGGTGTTTACAGTGGCTGATGGCTTGCTTAAAAAGTGGAGCTTACAATTAGTCGTTCTGGATACTTCGCAACTTGGAAAATATTTTTATCACGCTGTTTCTTTTACTTTCTCGCCTCGCATGTCTTTTAAGACGTTAAGAAGTCTCATAGGGTTTCAGTGGAGTTTTATAGTGAATTTTACTCGACTTTTAAAGGAATTGAATTATATGGTTGGACAGCGCGTTTGCTAGAAGTCCGAAGCAATGCATGAGGAATACATACATATCTCAATCGAGGCAGTTTCTGAAAATCTAAAAGCCTGTTTTCTGGAGGGTAAACAGACCCCTAGATTTACTTAAATTTAATTGATTTCTGTAAAATGGGGGTGGTCAAATTTCAAATTTATCTGAAAATCTAAAACCTTTTTTCTGGAGGGTAAACAGGTTCCTAGATTTTCTGGTTACTGAGAAAGACCTCTTTCTCTTTTGAGAAAGATTTTTCATTCCAGACGCACCTGTGTCAGATTCCTCCAATTTTCGTAACTGGTTAGTCGAAAGCTTCTTAATTAAAAATATTCTTTGCTTCTGTAATTATTAATGCTTTGAACATAATAAGAAATTATGGTACTCGTTGTTTAGAATTACTTGGTAGATAAATGCTTCAAAATTAAAGTAGCTTTATTACGATATATATAGTGTTCCCCATAATTTAGTAAAAAAATTCCCTGTATCATTCATAAAAATTGAAGCGAAACTAGGGGGTAATCCTTGGCTCATATTTCGTTCTGTACTATTTACCAAACTAGTTAGAGCTCATTCGAGAAGCTTTGGCAGGATTCTTTTCCCTCTTGCTCGTTAAAAACTACCAACGAGTATGGAGACGTTTTCAAGCACTCCCTCGTTAGAGCTCTCTTTAGTTACCACTTATATCCTCTTCGAAAATTTGCTTATACCACGCCGCTCTCGAAAGTCACTAGTTCTCCGTGGAACCTAATTAATTATGTCATTAGATTCCCTCCTTTAATTACATGTCCACACGAAGTGGTTTTATGGTCCCATGGTCAAAATTGTTTCCTCTACACTCTTGCACCCTCGTTCCAGATGGAAAAAAATACCATTTTCATACAATTAAAATAAATTTTACCAACAATAATTGTATTAAAACAATGTACTGTACGCTAGCCACATATAATAACAAGAAATTAATTCCACTCTAATTTCTATTATTGTACTTGAAAAAATTTTATCAGCACCGTCACTTGTCTGTTACTTTTGTCATTACATAATCGCAATTTAAATGTGCTTCGTGCCAATAAATCTTACGATAGCTGGCTCACAGTTTCGTAAGATTTTGGCATAACATCTGGGAGCTACGAGCGAAATCTGCTGTCCGTTGTTTATTTATTATATCGTATGTTTATCTGCCTCGGGAAGACCTGATGCGCGCATACGCGATTCCTGCAGGATCGATACTCCTGGCACTCCAGGCTCGTCACAACTGGAGGCGCGAGATTCCCGAGAAAATTGAAAACCGAGGAATCCCTCGGGAACCTGCATTCATTGCCAATGAAGAAAACTCGGTGCATGCCTTGTTAGCCAATCTCCATTTCAACTTGCCTTGGTCCATTCCGTTCCTTATCTTCTTTGCAAAAATTTTTTGGATTCTTCCCGCGGATTGTAATGAGTTATTATGCAACGAAATATCCATTTCCATTGCTAGATGAGAATAAAAATATATAGCTACCTTCTTATTCAGGTGTCTACATTAACTACACTTGAAAAGCTCTCATTTCCATTTCTGCAGAATTTTGGAGTCGTTAATTTTAGAGATTTAAGAAGGATTCTGTGGAGTTTCTCGCTGGAGAACGTTAATCCCTTTAAATATTGTTTAACCAGCAGAAGAAGTGTCACGGTAAATCCGAGGAGTATAATAAACATGACTGGATTTCATGGTTGAATACATTCAGCTCCTATTCTGTCTCACCCTGTAGTTTCCTAGTAACTGTTGCATCTTTCCTTTTATAATTTTATTAATAGAATATGTTGCTATCATACAGCTACAGGGCAGTGCTATGCATACGACGTTATCACATCGATTTCAGTTGCACATAAACTTTGAATAAAAAAGCTGCGTACATATTATAACATATAACTCGTATTATTATAATTGAAATGGTACCAAATGGTTGCTCATGTGTTTCCATGATATTCTTTGAACTTATCATGGTTCCTAATATCCCGTATTCTAACTTCATCATACAAAATCCTATATTACTCTCATAGATCTATATTGAACTCCTATTTCAACTGAACATCTTCAGTCCATTTTTACAAATACCCTAAACTCTTCGATCCCTCTTTTAAATCACCTTGTACACGGTATTAAGTGCCCTAGGGTAAAGGACCCAACTACTGACACCTAACAAATTACTGTCACCTTAAGCTATTTTACTTAAAATAACAAATAAATAAACTATACTATATAATCTATAGTATAGATTATAGGTTGAATTGCATAATTATTTTTATGTAAGACTTTACAACGTTTATTTATTCGTTATTTTAAGTAAAATAGCTTAAGGTGACAGTAATTGGTTAGGTGTCAGTAATTGGGTACTTCACCCTATTGAGTACTTAATTCGCGCCATAATTTTTCTTGCTAGTTTCAACCGGTACCTTGCCAGGTGCAACATCTCTTACGCGTTCTCAGCTTCAAGCCGGACAATTGAAAGGCTCGCGAGCTGCTCTCACCTAGCGGGATGAATCTCCATGTTTGGGCTTTCAAAGTGGCCCAAGCATCCTCTAATGACAGCCGTTAAGACGGCTATTAAGCTGGTGGTTAAGTGGCTACGATGTGTAACAAGTCTCACTACTCACATTACGCCGTTCCTCGTGTACACCGTTCCCACGACCAGCTAAGTAGTCAGTCGGTCCACCAAGTACCTTCGAACTGGATCAATTATCCCCTCATTAGCTTATGTATTGCCGCGTAATTAGGACGCCGTGGCAACTTGTTTGCAAGTATCGATGGAAGATAATCCAGCTTCATCGTACGATTTTATTTCGCACCCCTCCCCCAACGCGAATTCAGAACGACTGAAACGTGACGAAGTGCCTTGGCGTCCGCAAAATGATCACAGCTGTTGCAGGTCGTTCTGGGTTGCTAACAAAGTTTCCTTTCTTTTTTGTGTCTAGTTTTCGATGTATTTCACGGTGAGGGAGTCAGTTTGCCAGTTGTGGTTAATAGTAGAGTTTAGAATGGTAACTATAAAAATGGTAGAATTTAAATATTTCATATTTAATATCGCTCTGCGAATTGCTGTTTTGAAGAATAATAGGGAAATAGTTTTTGGATGCTTTAAGCAAATTTAACGATTTAAGGATGAGGGTGAATGGAAATGGACGAATAAATGAAGCATCTCTTTATTTTTTTTCGCTTTTAATTCGCCTTTTATTCTTGTAATCTCTGACTATGTCACCCATCGATTCGTAGAATCGTGCTCCACTCGCGAGAAGTTTTGCAATCTGACGCTCGATATGCATAAATGTAAGTACAGTCACGTACTTCGTGTCTGCCGTGGTGTATAGCGCCTAGTAATGTGATAATGTTGTCGCCGATAACGCCAACTTTCGTTAAATGCCACTTTTATCGCGAGATCTTATCGAGGGACATTTTCACCAACCACGCGCGAAACAGGGCGTGGGCTAATAGGATGTGAACATACCCGAAAATCGTTCGACTATTAGTGTAATCGTTACTATCGCATTAATGATATCGAATACTAAA
Source organism: Andrena cerasifolii (assembly GCF_050908995.1). Lineage (NCBI taxonomy): Eukaryota > Metazoa > Arthropoda > Insecta > Hymenoptera > Andrenidae > Andrena > Andrena cerasifolii. The sequence goes on along the minus strand of NC_135124.1, from coordinate 6,427,304 downwards.
TCGTCCTTTTCTCTCAAAATATAAAATTCAAAATGTTACCACCAGATGTCCGAGATAAAAATACCTAAAAATACTTAAGTGTCTAAACATCGATATTGAAAAAACTAAATGCCAGACATTAGTTCCCTTATTTTCTCCTATCTTGATACAGAAAATGGCACTCTTATTGCAAGCATAATTAAATTCTATTTGAACGAAATGTAAGCGAATTCTCGACAGACTTATCTCGAAATTAGATCACTGCAGAAGCCTGCTGTTGCAGGAATAATGCGCAGTTAGTTGAGATTACAGAAGAGCCATGGAATCCTTGCATAAGTACAGCTTAGAGCTGCAGTAAGGAACCTACTTCCATTCTTGTATTCGCACTTGGCATTCGCTCGTCTCATTCATTCAGCTATTTACTTATGCAGGCGCCATTCAATCGAGTAAGTAGTGCGTGTGTTTTAAAATATCGATGCGTGAACCGATTGATGTGAACTATAATTCGAGTTGTTTAATTAAAGATGGCTTCGAAATCGAGCAGTGCCTTAGAAATCAAGATTCTCGGTTTTCATTCATTAGCTGAATTATTTCGCAGGAAATCTAGGATATTTATATCCATATCTTCTATTACTCCATTGCTCACAAGCTTGTGCATTAAAACCAAAGTGTCGACCAATTATCATCGAGTGGCCAAAGATTCTGCACTTCGAATATCTTTCCTACTGATATCAGGCTACTAGGGCTTCAGGATATTAGAAGTTACCGCGATGATAGCGATTCAACTGCTTTCACTCTGTGAGCTTGATTGACCTTCATTGGCCTTGTACGACTGTGGTCATTGAACCCGTCCAAATAGTAGACTGCAAATATGCATACGTGACAACTTGCGATTCAGCTTAAAAATGAATTGCCGGCTCCAAAACCTTTTGGACCTTTTCACGTATCTACGAAAAGCTAAATTTCCCCGGAAAGTATGTTACCCAAGACACTTCGACTCTACCTAATAAAACGTTGTGATATCACCAATAATTTCGGAGATATTCGTCTGTTTAGTTTCACGTAACTTGAAACCCTGAAACACACCAACTCCCCAAAAGAATGTGTACAATTAATTTTCTGAGCACACTAACAAAATTCTAATATTTCAATACGTTGTAGGTACGTACTATTTAATTCAGAATAGGATAGAAAACATTTTTTTAAAAGCTTCAAACCAATTCCCGCCGTGCGAGAAATTTAGTAAGCAGTTACACGAAACTATTCTCGCTGCAGGCAACTCGATCTCGCGCGACAAACGTTTTCGAATTCCTCATTGTGATAAAACCACGTTCAAAGTTTGCTAGTACGAGGTGTTTGGATTGCCTCGGTGCCGTCTTCCGACACACAACTTAATCGCGGTGCGTGCGTGCTGGGAGAGGGTGTCGTGATTCGAATTCGAATTAGCGATCGACGCTTGGGATGCAGTCTCGTTCATTCGAAACACTGAAGGGCCCTGCCGTTCCGTCGGCTTTACCGTTCCCGACGTATATACACGTTCGTTTGCATCGTGCCCGTAAGCGCAATCACTCGCGCAAATTGATCCGCGTACGAGATAAACGCCAATCGACGAATGGGAGCCAATGGAAATGCAAATATTCAAGGACCCTCCCTTTAAACATGGTAATTGTGGCTACTCGAGGGTCTTAACAGTACAAACTATGTTAGAAGTAGGTACGTAGATAGTGTATAGAGTTCAGGTACAGTAAATAGTGCTTGCAGGATGACTAATTTTATTGCAGTCGACGGTGCAAGTTGCAAAATAAATTCCGTACAACATGTTAAGAATTTTTCTCCGCCAGGCTCTTAAAAATAGAGCGAATATCGTTAAGAATAATTTATATTAGTGGATACGTGAAATGCTTTGCAAGTTCATCATACGATTGTATTGTTGCCTATGTATGTAGTATTCACCTGACAAGGGAAGGTCCCGAACCCGAAAATTCAAAGAATTCTGAAACTTTGTGAATATGTAGGGGATTTCATCCTGATTACAACGCAATTTTTCTTTGCTGCCCAAATTTAGTCGAAGGGGCTGAAATTAACCTCTATAAAGTTGGCTATTTTCCGATTTTAAGTTATAACTCGCGAACTGTAAAAGATAGGATAAAAGTTTCAAGATAAAAGTTACTTCTTTTAATTACAGCTATCATTTAGTAAAAAAATTATTTTATAGTTCAAGAGTTATAAGATAAAATCGGAAAATAACCTGATGTTTAGGGGTCAATTTCACCCCCTTCGAGTGAATTTGGGCAGCAAAGAAAAATTGCGTTGTAATCAGGAGGAATTCCCCTACATGTTCACAAAGTTTCAGAATTTTTTGAATTTTCGGGTTCGGGATGTTCCCTTGAGTGTATAAAGTGTTTGCAGACGTGTGTTTGGAGACACATTGTATCGGAGTATGTTTATTTATTTATTTTTTAAATATATTATCAATAACTGTTTCGATATATACCGTGTCTGTCGTTCAGGTTTATTTCAATTTATAAACCGGTGACGTACGATTTTATTCATTTTTCCGAGCTTTTTTGGAATTCAAGTGAAATTAGGTAAAGTTAGAAGCAGGGAAGCTTCCGCTGTGCATTTCGAGGCAACCCGTAACTTATTCGGTAATCGTAGGCGCAATCGCGCGAATATATTGAGTCACGTACAGGGTAAGACAGAACTAATATTGAGTTGATGGCGTGACCTAGCAATGAACTGTCTCGTTTTCCTGATACGCTTGTCAGAGCCTTCGAAAATTTCCACCATCTAGGCCGACGCCTTAGTTTCCCCTTCGAGTTCACGATATTCGAATGTCGGGGCTGGCAACAATGCGTATCATTTGACAAAATATAATCTCGATACCGCGGAAAGGAAAGTCTACCACTCGAGCGAGTAGCTATACTCTTTATACACCCACAATTTTGTTAAAATAATTCCCACGTAAACGTCCACGTAAATTCAAATTTATATATTACGTTATTTCATTAGAAATAAGGGAGATACACATTTGATAGAAAAGTAATTAAAATTTATCTATTTAAAATTTATTTATCTGTTATCAAACAGCAAAAAAAGTAGGGTACCTGCAATATGTTTGAAACCAGTCTTTGTTAAGTAAAGTATGAACCCAACCTCCTAAGGTGGGCAATACAAGGGGGTAAAATGTTTGAGGGGGGCGTCAAAGAGAATCCTTACCCTGGGCGCTATTCAACCTAGCTTCATCCCTGTCGGAGAATGCCGAATACCGAATGTTCGTCATTTGGCGAGCAACTACATGTGTGCATCTAGGAATGTAGGCATTGTAGGCAAATGTTCGCTATTCGCCAATTGTCAAATGTTTGCGCGAGTTTCTGTACGAATGTTAGCAGCTGCTAATTACGAACCGAAACGATCGTCATTTGCTGAATAAGTGCATAGTGTGAAGATATATGCGAATACTTTGTCGAATGCCAAAAGTGTGGTTGCGCCTTAAGGAGTATGAATGTGTCTACATGTTTACTGTTCGCACGGCAACGGATACTGCGGGAGGTGACACGTCTGCTGGGTGGCTCGGTTCTAGCGAATATACCTTTAACTCTTCTTCTGGGCGATCGATATTTATTTTGATCGATACTCCAGAAGGATCGATTCGAGAGTGTTCAAGCTCAGTCCTAGATTGTTTACATTGCGTGGAACACCTAAGTAGGGTTGTTTCGATACTAGTAAATACAAGTATCGATACTTTCGATTCGATACGGAGTAATTATGGTATCGATTCTTGCCGTGCGATACTTATGAGGAATCGACAGAAAAGTATTTGATTCGAATCGAATCGAATGCGTATTAACAGGGATATCAGGAATTTCCTGTTGTAGTGGAGGGGAACATACCACGCATGCGCGTGATGACGCCATGAAGTCAAACCAATCGACGCCAAGATAGGTGTTCCCCCTCCACTACGAATAGTTTACAGGAACCTACTTCCCGGCGACACTGGGAAAAACTATTCCGAAGAGTTTAGATTCTAAACTATTCGTGGTGCCTCGATTTTCGGATTCTTTTTTTTAATTGTCTATCAGGTCAAAGTGATAAGAGATCAGGGAGGAAACTTGTCGATCGGTGTTTTTTCTAGTGGGCAACGGGTTTTTTTAGCCACAAACACCGTAACCTTCCACACAAAACGTTCTCTCGTCACGCATGAAACGTATTTTTCTGTTGAAAACATATTAACCGACAATTTTTTTCTGTTGATTCCTATTATTTTTGGAGTGGTTGGCAGTGTAAAGGGAAATAATCAGAAGAATCGAGGCACCACGGATAATGCAGAAGCAGAAGTACTTTCTCCCGAAAAATAATAGTCTATTCGATACTGATATTTCAAGGTATTGATACTTTTCCACCGATACCCGAGTAGTATCGATACGTTTATTCCGATCCCAGTAACGAGTACAAGTATCGATACCATGGTAGTATCGAATCAACCCTACACCTAAGTAGAGTTCTCGATCGGTCACTTTCAGGTTACAGCCGATCGTTCGAAAATCAGATCGCTTATAGAGGGAAGGTTAAATATGATAGTCAGCATATCCAAGGATCAAGGTTCACATTTCTAAATGTAATTTACAGATTTTCTATGCATTATCTTACTTCACACAAGGAAACCACATCACTTCCACTATTCACCATGACATAACCTCCTTTGAGTTGCATAATAATACTTAATACACAGCACGTAAATAGTAATGCAACAAAAATAAACAGCACATTTAATAATAACTGAATACACAACATTCAAACAATAATATAAGAAATGTAGTCCCCCCGGTTCGTAACAAACTGTTTCCACCGCGTACAGCAATGCCTTCTCGAACGCGTTACACGGGAGGACTCATTTATTTGCTCCGAACACAGAGGGAGCCAGTGCGCATGCGCGAGGCGCAAGGCGAACCTTCACGGCCGATGTACGTTGCACGTCTCCGTGTGCCCCGTCCCATTAAAACCGACCCTTTTCAAGGGTTTCAAGTGTGTGCCACAAAAAGAGGCTGCGCCTGTACGAAGGTATCCTTCCGTTTCGCTGTATTGGTGGCCCGACAAGCACCGTCTGGCGTCGACGTTCCAGCGAACCATGAAAAGCGTTCCGCGCACACGTTGCGGCCAGAACGGCCTGAAGTCCGAGCAGGGCGCGCCGAGCAGGCAGTACACGGTTGCCTCTGTTGGAGGTAGGAACGAACCTGCGAATGTTACGGCGTGCCGTTCGCCTCGTGTCTTTTTATCTTCGTTCCTCTACGGCTTCGTCTCGCTCCGGTTGAAGCGGCGTCACCGGGCGTTATGGAGTGGACGAAGGAAATGTGTCTGACGCTCGTCAGGCTATACAAAAGCAAGGATGCCTTCTGGAATCCACAGAATCCCGAGCATTATATAAAATCGAAGCGCAACGACGCCTGGAACGACGTGGCGGAACAACTGTCGGCCAGCGCTAACAAGCCACTGACGATGATCGATTGTAAGAAAAAGATGGAGTGCATTCTGTCCTCGTTCCGGCGGGAAAAGTTAAAGATCAAAAAGATTAGCATAGAGAGAGGTACGTTTGAGCGGAATTGAACCACGAACGAGGAACGCGCTTGTCGCGTGCACCACGGAAATTGGGTCGTTTGCGGTCCATGGCGATAGGTTCTATGCGAGCTTCGAGCGAGGTCTTCTTTTATATATCGCGGACGATGGTTCTTGGGAATCCTTAGGTTAATTAATTTTCAACGAAGGTGGTGAAGAGATTTTCGGAGCATCGAAGCAGTCTTGAAATGGATAAATAGATATTCGTCACTGATAAAGTATTTTAATATTCGTTTAACTGGTATTACTCGACGAGGTTAGTTTACGCTTGAGCTCAAACACTAAAGCCACGTTCCCACTTGTGCATCGCGCACGCCTAACGCCTCGCTACTGATTCCTCTCAGTAGAAACGGAGTGCGGTGTCCTATAGAACAAATATCGCGTGGTGGGGGGGGGGGGTATTCAGACTGGTTTGGGTTGTAATGTGATACTGTGAAAGGGACCTTCGAACACTCAACAAAATGCTCGTTTGCTAGAGCTCTCGTGCTGGTTCGACACCATGTCGGCATTTAGTCGCTGCATCAAAGGAATAGCGCATCTCTATAACCTTGAGCAAATGTGGTGGTGTGCCCGTCACTTACATCATCGTATGCTCCAATCCCCCCCTCGTCATTTAAAGCTGTCAAGTATGCATTCAAAGAAGCGAGTCAAATAGCATGGGGGAATCGAGTGGTTCGAGTAAATTCGACCTGCAAGAATTCGATTTGTTCGAATGCCCTGATTACTGCGAAAAAAATTGGCTTAGAATCTTGCATAGAATCTTTCCCTGAAAGTAGCTACTGTAATTAAATATAGGATGAAATATGTCCACGTTTTGTTTCGGAGTTTTCTTACATCGTCCTGCTGACTTCGTAAAAACGTGGCTCAGTGTAACAGTTAATGCGCACGTTACTGGCAGTGGCGGATTTAAGAAAAAGGCCCAGGTGGCAAACAGAGGGGCCTATTTTTTCGGGAAAATCAAGAGGTAGTTTACTAAAAAGGGGTAAATCTACAGAAAAGTATAGAAAAAAAGTGTTTGGATAAAATCTTAATTTTTTTTTGAAGACAGGGCCCTAGGGGGGCCTTCTGAGCAGGGGCCCATTTTTCGAGAAACTAAAGGGGTATAGTACTGAAAACGGGTTCAGCGTAATAATACAGAAAAAAATATAGTTTGGATAAAATCATAATTTTTTAAGGATGGGTCCCTGGTGGGCCTTCCGAGCAGGGGCCCAGGTGGCAAGTGCTCATCGGCCGCCCTGTTAGATCCGCCACTGGTTACTGGAATTATTCGCTTTTCATTCAAATCTATAAAACACTTACAAAGTAATAGAAAAAAAACACTTCGATCTTCTCAGATAAACCGAAGTCATGGATTTGGAAGTAACCCAGTTTGCGTTGGGCAAGGGATGCTTCCATGGGAATTTACAAAAAAGAAAAAATGAGAGTCAGGTTGAGTTCCCTGGAGCGTTTCTTGTTTTCATTGTTAATAGGATCATATTTCCACTCGTATGTCTTATAATTTTGGATCTAGATGGCGAGGAATACAGGTCCACGTGGTTTCTTTTCGATGCATTAGCCTTTCTCATGGATAGAAATGCTTATCAACCGACATCAATCACATTAAGTACTCCAGTAAGTACTGTAAGTATTTGCTTGCATAATGTCCATTATGAAGTTAATTAGATAAATGTCCCAATTAATGACCCAGTCCTAATTATTGACACTTTATCGTTTATATTTAAATATGAAATTTTTTATGTTAGGAACGGGCATTAAAAGTATTGAATTCGTTTCGTGAATATTCAAATTATCATACTGATGGTTTCGCTAATGTATACCCTAACATATAATTAAGTAGTTACTAAATGTTTTCACGTGTGTCAGCTACAAAGCCGTGAAAAAGTAGTTTCTTGTTACCGAACTTTAGAACGTGCAAACTTTAGGTATTAAGTGTTTCCTGCATGAATATATTAATGTAAACAAATATATTCAAATAAGTTAAAAAGTAATTGTAAATTTATTATTTAAAAAAATTGCATCGATTTTTTTTATTAAATTCATAATAATTATGGGTGTCAATCGGTACCTACTCGTAAAATGTATGAGTTCCTTTTATTGACACGAGATGGCATGTCATGATTCCATCTTGCGTGTCTTGTCAGTTTGCATAGTAACCTCAATGAAGAATAATAATGCAATAATAATTTGGCTGTACTTCCGAAAACCGGTCAAACCCAATTCGACTGAAATTCTGCAAATAACTTCATTTTATCTAAAAACAATGTTTGCGAGAAGCGTTTTCTGCGACTCGAAAGTTAAGATCCAAATTTTACGAAAAATGTATATTACCATTTTAGTGTCACTCCCTGCAATTTTGAAAACTTCCATCTTTCGATTCGACTGAAATTCAGAAAATAGGTTTCTTTTACTCAAAAGTAATATTTGCGAGAAAGATTTTGGCGACTTGAAAAGTTAGACCTCAAATTTTACGAATAAGGTTTTACTACTGTAATGTCACTTTCTGCATTACCGACACAGCGTAGGATGAGATTATAGCAAAGGACTGACACTTGAAATGTGACTACGTTACACCCAAGCTCTCCACGTTTTCTCTTTGCATTCAGCAAAATATACAGAGGTAATTGTGCATAAAAGGATACACTTTATAGATTTTCTTTAATCACTTTACCTTGTTCCCCCCTCTTAACAATATTTCTGTTGACTTACACCGACACAACGCATTCCACTTTGCAACTTGTCCCGGGTATTAGTATTGGTTGGGGCTAGACCGGCGCGGGGGGCGCGCGCCCGCTCGCGGGCGCGTAAAGCATCGTGTCGAACCGATGTGTAAAAACGACCAGAGGTGATCGATTTTACCAATTATTACAAGATATAAAATGTGTATACACGGGGAACTAATAAAGAGAATGTACTATATATACTGTTGTAACTTTATTTTAGGCAGTGTCGGTAACGTTGGAAATGACACTGAAATGGTAAAACATTTTGATCTAAATTTTGGGTCTTAACTTTGGAGTCGCAAAAAATCCTTCTCGTAAACATCGTCTTTATGCAAAATAAAACTATCTTCAAAATTATAGCTAAATCGGGTTTGACCGGTTTTCGGAAGTTTCGCCAATAATTTAATAATAAAAATAATTAATTTAATAAAAACTGTTAATTTAATAATCTTTTTTGTACTTATTATTTTATAAACGTTCTTTTCCGATGCAGTCATTAATTGGGACATTAGATTGCATGTCCCGATCAATGACACGGTATTCCACGAAGTATGTACGAGTCAATGCTCCGGTCTGAAATAGGTTGGGGCCACGGTGTATTAGACAGGTGTTCCGACTCCTGTCCAGAATGTGTGATTTTTTCCGTCCTAGTTCTTCTGGCGGCCGGCAGATTTCGTGGCTGTTGTAAAGGCATTTACATATATATATATACAGGCCTGGTATTGAATTCCTACTCGTAGTGGAAGGGGAACACGCCATGCAAATCAATCGACGCCATGATTGAATCAAATGACAGCGTCATCACGCGCATGCGTGGCATGTTCCCCCTCCATTACGCGAAGGATTTTTCTGGCAAGCCCAGTAATACCATTAAAATCTCTACTACCACAATCTCATTAACACATATGTATATGCCTTCTAAGTCACGGCGCCTCTCGCGGCGGCCAGGGGAACTAAACAGCAATCGGCACACAAAATCGTTGGGGTAAAAGGTACAGAGTCAGAACACCTGTCTATTACACCGTGGATGGGACGAAGAGAGAATTAAAGTCCAAACATTGTTATACGTGCACCCTATAATATACTTATTATTAATAATTTTATCCGAACAATTTCATCATAAAAAATGGGCCTTTATCGTAATGGAGGAGAACCAGCAATATGATAGGCTATTAATGAGTAGCTGCGCTAAATATTTTTAATATGCTAGATCGTGCACGTGAATCTTACAGGGTCGCTAATTGGAACATTTACGTTCGAAGTTCATTCTGTGACACAATTAGTGTTTCTTGCTACTTTAGTTACTACTCTTCTTCACGTCGTTTTACACATTCATTGCTACCCCCTTCCACTTCGATTTACATTTCACATTTTGTTCTACACTGTTGTTACTACTTTCATTTCGTCACACACTTGCGTTCCTGCCCGTTTCTCACTATTCCACGACAGCAGATATTTGAACCGATTAACTTGTAGGTCCCACATCCGCCCTGTGATGTACAGAGGAATGACATATATAGGGATGAGATACAGGTAGACGTGAGTCCTCCTCCACCAAAAATAAGCAGGGTACAAACAGAAAACGAACGACTCGAAGAAATCCTTAAACCTGTGGAACAGATTACCGAGGACGAGTGCCACAGCTACGGCATGTTCGTGGCAAATAAGATGAAACGTTACTCGACTTCCTCTCGGAGCGCTGTCCAGCACGCAATCAGCGATATACTTTTTAACGCTGACATGGGCTACTATGAACGTGCCAGGTCCTTTTCTGCCAATACACAGTCGGAAGCTGCTCAGTGCATTTTATTTCGACACGGCGAGACGAACTCGCGGACTCAGGAACTGAAGAATGAGGACCTCAGTGACCTGGAAGGCGAATGCGTGTTGCCTTAAGGGTATGCGTTAACAAGACTGAGCTTCAACTTCTCGCGGATATATAGTACTCGATCTCGGTTGCACTGAATGTGATGATTAGATGAATCTTCGCCACTTAGGTACTTCGTCGTTTGGTTGTATTTTTCAGGGATGAGGGTAAGATTAATGGAATGATGAGCTTGCAAGGAAATGACACGAATACCTTAAGTGATATTTATTTAAAAATACACAGATCCATTACACTTAACTCATAGAATTAGTTTCCACAGCTCTCTATAAATGTAAAAACCACCCTGATAATGTAAGTTAGAACAATCCGTTAAGGGATCAAATTGTTAAATACAGCGTTTTACTTGCATGTAAATAACGAATAAACGTTTTTTTATCATTTCTACACATAACATAGACATCTAATTTATTCTCACCCATATATTCAACGAAGAAAGTGGAGTGAGGGTAAAACAGCTTTTATGTTAAGTTCAATGTCCGTCTTTCTGGTTGGCAACACTCCGTCGCGTGCAAATCGATTTTAATACGGATTTAAGCTCGAATAGTCGCTATCAAGGACGGAGCAGGAGTGCCACAGGAAGCTGTCACCATTGTATCTTTGTCAATCCGGACAATGCCGAGTCTACCGTTTATTCAATTGCAAGAAATCACAGTTCAATCAGAACTTAATAAGAAGAACGCTTCGCAAGAAGAGATTCAAGTTCCATTACGCATAAACGCAACTTCATTTCGTTGTACCGAATCCTGCGCGAAGATACGAGCACAACGCAGCCATAAAATATTCGGCAATGGCAGTTTCCACGAAGTGGAACAGTGCAGTAAAATTACAAACGTTAATAGTGGAAAAACTTCCAAGGGTTGCTCTCGTCAAAGAAGCACATTAGAAATCGAAAAGCACTCCCAGAGAAATGAGATCGAATCGAATGATCCAAAATACGTTAGAGCGCGGTCTTCGTTGGAGTCCCCAAAAAAATGCACTCCAGGGGAAGCTTCGACGGAGCTATCGCCGCCGCTTTTGAAACTTTTATCCGCGGGAAGTGCAATCGAGCGCCGCTTGATTTAATTGGAAGTCACGAGGTATACCCCCATAGTCGATTGGTTTCCGTCCAAAACGACACTCTGCCCCCGGCCCTTCCGCCTCCACCTGTCCCCCAGCAACCCTTTGCACTACCATTTACATGATATTGAATCCAACGGGCGGATAAAGTCGACGTTAGTCGCGACGAGATTGGCCGGTGTACGTTATGTGCGGGCAATTTTTCTCGACGAAACGTTTTCATGACGGCCAGCCAATATCGAACCTGCGAGACCCGAGGTGGCGGTATTAAAGGAATACAGGTCACTGAGAAATTTTAAAACGACCACGCTAGCTCTGTGGCGTCGAGGAAGCAAGGCTTGCAATTAGACGTGCTTCGAAAGTGTCACGCTCTGCTTGGCATTCTTTTTAGGGACTCGATAAATTCGAGTATAAATAGAGCTACTTCATCAAGCTTTCCTTCTCTACGTTGTCGTTTCTGAGGTTTATAGCATCCTAATTGCAATGACGCACTTGAAACGTGAGAAGGGGGCTTCTAGTATAGAAAAATGGTATTAAACCGGTAAGCTTCCACCGGGAAGCTAAGCTAAGCTATGCGATGCTATGCCATGCCATGTTTTTTAAAAAAATAGCTTCAATACACTGTTATGGAACCGTTTCCACTAAAAGCTACGTTAAAACATAGCATCGCATAGCATAGCTCAGCTTAGCTTCCCGGTGGTTTCCCGGCTTTAGAGTGCATCCGCAGATTTTCTACTTTTTACTGTCTTTGTCAACCCTGCGTCGCTTCGATTAGTGAAATGGTCTTAAAGTCCAGTTTAGATTTTTCTCTCGCTATTGCACTTGCACAATACTCGTGACAACTATCTCCAACAAGACTGAAGAAAATTATTGGCTTTCCACCACTACTCGGTGACGTTGAACATGAAATTGCTATCGCGTCGTATAAAATGTAATTACTACTGGCGCAGTGTAGTTTACGGTCACAGTTTACCAGTGTCTCGGGTGTAACTCCCTTGTGCATTACCAGTATCAATTGCGATATGCGAAATGGGGGTAGGATGGACGACAATCGAACGTGTTTCGATTCCCCTTCGAGTCACCGTCGGTGTACGCGCAGCATGTCGTTGTTCTCTCGCGAAATTGGAACGTTTCACCGCGGCGAGGCCATTGCAATTTTCATCGATACGATCTGACCATCGACCGTGAAGCCGGGCCCGTTTCCTGTCCGGAATCGTCGAACCGATTTCGAACGGTCGCCAGGGCACGTGCTACCATCGTTTTCTCTCTCTCTCTCTCTCTCTCCCTTTCCCTGGCCCCCTTTTGCGTCCCTTTCACTCCACTAGCTCGTCTGTGTGTACGCCTGCTCCTGGTGTGCTTCAATCTTCTTCCTTCTTTGTCTGTGCCATTGGCTCGTCTGGCCCTTCTTTCCCTTTCGACCTCTTTTCCTGGATCCACTGTTTATTACTGCCGTTTCCATCTGCGAAGTCTGTATCCCATCCAGCGAGCCACTCCTTCCGTAAACTTCCCCATTCTTCCATGATCAGCGACCTGGGCCTTCATTTAGAACCATTGTTTCCCCAGATAAGGCTGGAATAGAGGAGGCTCGTTTTGTATTGATGCCTGTTTCCTCTGGTTAGTAGTTGTCAAGAGATTTGAGGGTGGTAGTTGCAGCTTTTGAAATTCTTTGGCACGGGGTAGAAAGTTTTGGATACTATTGAATGATTGTCAATGTTTCTAATGGTATCAGGTCTCTCTCTTCTTCGTCGAACTTCGTGACTAGAACGTAGGGGGAGTTCCTGCCAACAGGAGATACACCGTCGAAGAGGTGAACAAGGTTCCATAATAATTAATAAATAATAAGAAGGATCGACATAAAAAAAATTCTGCGAGTTTAAAGGTGCCTCCTTATATCCCAAAAGAGTTTAATACAATATGACCAACACTTTTTTTTAAAAAAAAATCTAAAATATCAGTTACTTTTGGGGCTGTTAGACGAGAATCCCCTCTTAAAGATCTTCTCAAGTAAAGCGGCCTGTAGACGGTTCATATTATTGTGCAATATTCAATATTGCACAATAAATATCAAAACCGTTTTGATTCACACAGTATATTGTAAAACCTTCCAATATGATGCACAGGCGGTTAATAATATTGCGCAACATTGAATATTGCAAATAAGTTGGATGTATTCTCCCTGTCATTTAAGAAGGAACCTGCCAACCGACGAGGTTAGACCGGTTCTGCGCAGGATTGGTGCCGGGAGAAGCCACTATTGGCTGTATCCCCACCAACGCTTTTTCGGAGCCAATGAGCTCATTCTACATGCGCGAAACGGGTTCCTTCTTAAATGACAAGGAGAATAGCTAATGTCCGGTAGTAGGTTCCGTCCGGCGTTCACTCCTGTTTCTGTCTTGCGTTTGTAGCGGTACACGGTTTAGGACTTATCGCGATTGAACTTAAATATTTTGACTTCGCGAGCAAAGTTTTATGCGTGCCTCAACTAGCCGCCATAAACAGTGGGCCGCTAGCAACCGTTAAGGTCCCGCCAGCGGCTAGGTCGCCGTAACCGCGCGGCTTCGAAGAAACCAAGAGCCGCGTATTTACACCTCGCTTCCAGAAAACGACGTCCAAGTGGAAACGATTCCCTCGAGGCGAATAATATTCAAGTTTGGCATGGGAGCTGTACCTAGATGCCTTTGTGTATGTATAAGAATGCGAGAAGTTAGTACGAATAGTCAATACATCTCGTACCTACCGCTGTACACACTGGACGCGCTCGCAAATAAACTAAAGATAAATCAACTCTCCTTGGTTCACTTATCGGTAACCACCCCATTACGCATTCGTTCACCATTAGAGACAAATGTTTCGTCACGTGATTTATCAACTTTGCCCCGAGAGTTGCCATTAATTAATTGTACATCAGGATATTTCCGTTCTTCTCCGTTTTCCTTCTACAAACCAGAAGCTACCCTCTTCCGAGCATTTCAACGTTTCCCCATTAGTCACATATTATAAAATCACTAACCAAGCGTCTCATCACTCGCAAAACCAGGTCTCTTGATATTGATTCTGCGAAGTGTCGACAGGATTATTCCGAAGCTGTCCTAGAAAAGTAAAGTACTCTATCGGAAGTATCCCGACATCCGTTCCCGAAGTGTTAATTGCCGATGAATATTGATTGTTCGAACCAATTAGCGACCGTACAACCGGAACAATCGAACTGCCTCGCTTGACGTGCTTAGAGCTCGCTAGCACGCCTCTTGGTACCCAACTGGCTATCTCTTCCACTTCGTTATTGTCAGAACAATGACCAGATTAACGGAACGAGCCGCATATAATCTTAAACAAGCATCGCTCTATACCCCGTCACGCTAGCGGGCGGGAACAGCGTCGACGACGAATCTAATCTTAATTCCATTAAGTCAGCGAGCGTAGGTGGTTGCAATCTTTACGCGACACGCGAGTAATAATCCCGATAACGATCGCACGTGAGAGCAAGCTTAGCGAGACTGCCTGGTACGTAAGGGAGAAAAATACTCCAAGTCTCTGACCCGTCGCCACTTTCTAAACCTTGGACTCGTTCCAGGACTTATTCGCGAAGATGGCGATGGCTAGTATATCTCGGAAGCGAAGATCTCAGTCTGGTCAAGCACCGCGAGAGAAAGCTCTGATGGGAGCTTTCGATGTGGCCTATCCTGCCTGGCTATCTCGCTCACGTACAATCCCTCACACTGACAAATCGTCCACGACTCTTGTTGCACAGTCGTCCTCGCGAAGTGCAGCATGCGCGAAGGAAACACGTTTATAATCTATGCAGACGTACGCTATTCACTTTATTCCACGGCGTAATGCAGAAACGTGGAATTTCTTGGAGTAGTGATAAAGTTGTCACAGACATCTTGCAGCAGAAGTTGTGAGGAGTTTGAACCCAATATCCTGCATGATTTCCTTCGCTATCTTCTATTCTTCCAAGTTTATCGCCAGGTGCGTAAGAGTACCTTTTTCGTAGCTGTTCAAAATTACCTTCTTGCATTTTTTATTTCGATGCATTCTATTACTTCCAGTAGAATCACTTCTATTCGTGATTCTTATAATTTCACAGTAAGTCTCTTCTTCAATATGAAGGAACAGTATCAGTTTTCGTTCTTCCAGTGTAGTTTGTAGCTTCCAACTTTTTCTCTACCAAAAACAGAATAATAACAAGTGTACTTTGCCCATGTCTTGTTCCCTATGTCGATCCTACAGTAACACGTTACACAATTTTGGGTTACTTCTTCCCTTCGAACAATTAACGACACACAACAGATATTCTTCCAATGGCTACAAAGGTGTGACGCTTATGCTGGACGATTTTAAGTGTCAGCCGTTGTGCACGAGTGAATTTCTCCACGCGCAGGCCACGGGCTTTCTCCAGTTTGGAACAGTGGACAGTTATTCTTTTTAATTATTCGTTGGCTACTTGCGGACGTGAAAGGATTCTCGGGGATCCGAGATGCAATTAGGAAGACTCTCGTCAGTGGGCGGTAATTAAAATTGTTTGCTCCTTACCCGGTTGCATCTAAAGCTGAAACCCAGCTGGAATTCTACCCTTGGCTTTGTACTCTTCGTCTCCCCCTTTTTTAATTTTATCTCTTTTTGTTTACCCCTTTTCCGCCGTGCGGCGAAAAGGAGGCAATCTCGTTAGGGAGGATAAATAATGATCTGTCTCGAAACGATAACGAAGAAATCCAAGTTCTATTTGGATGTAATGCCTGATTCAATTTGGCGGACGGTAATTGCGCTCGATCTATCCGCCCGGTTGGTTATGCGTGGACAGTTCAATTGTGCTGCAAGTTCGCGAGCGCGGCAACGATCATTGCGCGCCCCGACACGCGTTCGTGTGAATGGAATTATTGTGACGTTTTCAGTCAGTGTTAAAGGGTCCTGCGGTGTTTTAATTCCCTGCAATTTTCTCCACGTCGAGTGCAACGTCCTTGAACATTTTCGTTGGTAGCAGGTACTTTTTACTTTATGAAATATTTTCAGCCGGCAAGATTGTTTACAAAGACGAAATGGATTTCCAGTGAAATGAAAGTTGACTAGGTATTCCTTCGTAATTGAACATTTTCATATAATTCCAAACTCACCAAATGCAATCAAAGTGCTGCGAGATTAAGGGGTTAGGCCACCTTGGATGAAGCACGGTTATAGTCATTTTCGGCAATTTTTTTCAGGAGGTTAATGAAATAAGTGGAGAATTCAATTTGAACCTGTTATTGTACAACTCTCGACGGAAAAAGTCTTATTTTTTCCCGTACAAACTAGCAGCTGTAGAGCCGTGATACGCGAAATCTTGCTGAACGACGTTTTCCACGGTGTTAATCCTCACGGCTGTACCGTTTGACCTAGAACAAAAACCAAAAAATTTCATTTTCTACATGTCTAAAATTAAAGAAGTACACATGGATGTCCATGAACATTCATTTTTGTCGAAATAGTGAATATGCGGAGAAAAAGTGCATTTTTGTTTTTAATAAAGTGTCAGTTGCAAAGAATTTGTTCAAGATATCGCAAAATCGGTATGCACTTATTTAGTTTTAGGCATGTAGAAAATAAAACTATTAACGTCGCCATTTTATACGAAAAAAATAAGGCTTTTTACGTCGGGAGTTGTACAATAACAGTTTCACATTGAATTTTCCATTCATCTTATTAGCTCTTCAAAAAAAATTGCCGAAACTGACTATAACTTTGCTTCGTCCAAGGTGGCCCTTTTATATAAAAGACAGTGAAAGATACTTCTGGCTTCGTTTCTCCGTTGGCAGTTCGTTTTATTGCAGTAACAAAGAAGCTCAAATTATTCTCCCACATATACACGTATTACATTAAAATCCGTTAATAAATCTGAATGTCGGTTAGCCAGTGTGTCCGTCGCGTCATTCAGGAAGCTACAATCTAAACCGTAATTAATATTACTGCTTTTCACTGCCGGTGCTATTCGAGGGAGATGCATGTTCCATAAACTTCCTGCGGTGGTGTGCGTTTACTTAATAAATGAGATTAATGAACGGGCCACGTGAAAAGAAACGTAGCAGCAGGAGTTCACCAGAACACGGTATGCAATTAAATCCCCTGTTCTCTGCTCATACCCTAGTAGCACATATTCTTGGCATATTGATGGCCAACTAATTCCCAACTTAGGGAGATACCCGCGGAAAACTGTTTTTTTTTTTTAACTTCAACCCTCTGTAACATTTTTAGCGGCTGTCGGATCGCAGGGGACTTTTGACATATTGTTTAAAACGTCGAAATACAGGTCCAGGTCAAAATTTAACTTTCTAGAAATTATTCCGCAGATTGGCCATATTTCCGTCTAATTTCACTGGACTAAAAACGTTTCCCTTGCCGAGTCGAATAGCTGCTGACCAGATTGTTCATCGCGAAGAATGAATAGTGACTGCCACTCGAAGGGCTCGGGAATCAGGATTCGCGGTTCGTTTCCGCGCAAGTTATCGATTTATGTAGCCAGGCATACCTGGACAATTAAGCTCCATTCGCGAATTCTAACGCATTCCGTCCATTTCCTCCGCGAACGACTCAGTTCCACCTCGAATAGAGCTCTTCGCTCGAGATATGGTAATTTCGTTGCCCCAGTTACCTATTCGATAATATCGGCCGCGCCTCGATCCTTCTTGAATTTTTATGCAATTTCAGCGGCTAGACTTGCATAAAATTAATTCCGCCAGAGGATATCGATTTGGCGACTCGTTTTCAGCGAGTAGTAAAAATGTAGCATTAGCAACGACTTTATGAAATTTTCTCTACATTTCACTAAACCACGTCAAGTTTATTTAATGATCCACTGATATTTTGCTTTGATATATCTTGCAACGTCTTGGTCAGGAAATGGAGTAGCTAGCTCGTATCTTTGATCTTCTTCATTTTGCGGTACTCTTTTTAAACGAGAACGTCGTGGCATTAAATGAATTTCATATCAAGGAAGACGTGATCTGCTAAAATCGAGAAAAATGTAACGAATAACCGTAGGATTCGAAAAGTCGCAGGAACTCAGTAACTGAAGTGGAAATTATGAAGTTTCTGCTCTCATAGTCTTTATGTTATCGATTCTAAATGTTGGAGAAATTATCGTAGGATTCTTCCACCGCACTTCCTCCAAAAGCCACAAGTTGAATACATATCAATAGAAACTTTAGAAACTTCAAGTTAAAACTTTTTGTCCGATGCTGCGCACACTCAACGCAGGTAATTCGAATAGGAAACAATACAAGACGAATTATACAGCAGCATAATTTCAAAACGAATTTCATTACGAAACACGAACTTTTTCATCTCGTCTCGAGTTATACAAAGTCATTATCCAATTTAAACTTCGGTGTGCTTGAGATGTTCATTTGCAGCGTAAAGAGCTACGGTTGCAGGTTCGTTCCACTTGGAAAAGCTGTGAGGTACAGACTTGTGTAGAATTACAATTGAATTACTCCATAAATTATGATTGCAAAATAATTCAATTACATCGTATTCGATTACATTGTAATTCGTAATTCAGATCTCATGTTCAATTAAAATACATCGCAATTCGTAATTGCAATGTATTCGCAATTGTAATTGCATAGTACAATGTAATTGAATTATAATTACGAATTAAGAGGTAACCAAATTGAGAGGTAATAAGAGGTGGGAAAGAAAAAATTATTATGAGTGCTGAATATGGTATTATTCATAAATCTATAATGTATAAAGAGAAATAAATTCTTTGTTACATTTTTTCCACTTTTTTTCTCACTTCTTCGGAGTTTTGAGCTGTAATTTAATTACATTGTATTTCAATTACATTTTAATTGAGTTACACGCACAATTACAGTAATTAGGAATTGAATTAATTGAAAAGTTTGAATTATGTAATTGAGTTACAACGTAATTGAAATACAATGTAATTAAATTACGTAATTAATTTACAGTGTAATTCAATTGGCACAACTGTGGTGAGGTAGCGAACTGATAGGAACTTTTAAATTAGAAAAGCACGACGCCTGGGCGAAATGAAATAATGTTCCCAAACGATCCAGCATCCAAAAGTTGATCGAGCGTAGCTTCAACTTCGTGCGTGCTGCCACGGGCGAGCGTTGGAGGAAGGGAGAAAGTGAATTCATTAATTTCGTTGCGTACAAGCGAATAACCGAGTTCCGGCAACAAGTACGTAATAGACGTTACACAGACCATTTTGACGCCGGTGCAGTCGAAGGTCGGCCTCGTTTCCTTTTTAAAGAGACCAGTTCGCTGGACGGATGGGCTGGCTGACTGGTCATTTTGCAGTCGGTCGCATAAGAGCGTGCGCATAATACGAAAGACGACACGTAGGTAGAGTGGCGGGGATACTGATTATTTACAAATGTATAGTGCTTAATAATGTGCTTTGTACGGAGGTTTTTAGCAGCTCTCGTGTTGTTAAGAAATTCGAGCTTTTTAGACAGATATACGTAAGTATAAATTTCTCTGAGTGGTGGGAAATTTTATTGTTTTCGTTCACATTAGAGAGGACCCGAATATAACCACTATTTTTGCATACAATTTTTTTTTATATTCTCTAAAGACTGACAAATGAAGCCACAAAGCTGGAAGTAGGTAAATATATTTAATGGTTTTGTTTTAAAAAATTCTCAAGTTTCGCATCATTTTTCGTCCCCCAAGGTTTGGGGACCCCTTAAGGCAGGCCTGCCCTTTACGGTGCAAATACCTCCTGAAGTTTTGGGACCCGTGCAACAGCCGAGCGCGGGACTGTTACGTTGCTAACCACAGCATGGGCTGCGGGAGAATTGAATGAGTGTGCGTCCATGTAGGCTCGTACTACGAGTCTATGTGGTACATGGACGCACACTCGTGCAGTTCTTCCGCAGCTTTCGCAACGGGTAACATTGGAACAGTCCCGCGCTCAGCTGTTACCCGGGTCCCAGAACTTCAGGAGGTATTTGCACCGTAAAGCGCCAGACCCGCCTTAAGGTCTGCGCACATATATCCGTTCCGTGTCAGAAATGCCGAAAATGACTGCAATGTTGCTCCGTCCAAGGTGGACGAACCCTTTAAAGGTCTGCGCACACATATCCGTTCCGTGTCAGTTCCGTATCCGTCGTGCCCAGTCATTTTCAGCATTTTTTTTAGGAAAATAACGAAATAAACAGAAAATTCAATATGTAGCCTGTTATCGTATAATCTCACCGGAAACAATCGTATTTTTTCCCACAAAATGGCGGCGGTGGAGCCGTGATACGCAGGATCTTGAGGAGCGACGTTTTCCACGGTGTCCATCCTCACGGTTCCCCTTAAGAAATGTGTAGGATAGTATGAGACCAAAGATCTTCTCCTCGCAATTGGGGGTCAAAATGGGTCCCTAGAGTTAAAGTAATTTTCTGGCATAGAATGAGAAATATCTCTTCAAGGATTCATTTTCTAAAACCTGTACCTTTTACCCACCAAAGAAGGAGAGCAATCAGTTTACCCATGAAAACAAGTGGGACACAGTTTCGTATACAGAATATGGTCACAGAGGGAACTCACTAAAGAATGCAACACGTTCGCAGTTCTGCGCAATTTCTCAAAGCACCCCGTATATTCGTGACCAGCTGGCTCGTCCTCCGTTTCAGGCACACACGCGCGGATTCGTTGGCGCGAAGGGGTGAGCTGCCCTCTTATCCGGTGGCCAGGGGGATTAAAATGGAACAGCGCGGTTGATACGCATGCATTATGCAGTTAAACGGAACGTAAATACAACCCCCCTGGCTTTCGACCACCCGACGAGATTCGTTCGCGCGCTCGTAACTATAAATATGGCTGGCTGTGCGCAGAATTCCCGACGACAAAAACGAGGAAGGGATACCGCAGACCGTGCACGGAAAGTAGCATCATCAAAGCTGCGCACGCCATATTTGTACCTGGCTGCGCCTCCTCTGGACGCGTCCAGCTTCTTCTCTAGATCGTGCTGCCTCTACCAGCTCTCAAACTCCCGTGTTCCGTGATTTTTCTTATTGGTTTATGGGTAATCATTGTGTTCTTAAAAGTGGTCCATCTTGTAGCTTCGAGGGAATCATCTCGACGTGTTCATTTTCTCGTGTGATGCTAATTAGGGGAGTAAGTGAACGACAGTGGGGAACAGAGAGGTGCCCTTTGCTTTTGTGCTTTGCAGAGGTGTAGTGACTAATCCGAAGCCCACTTATGGGTTTGTAAACTGATGTTATTGAAGGTACGAACCACTTTTAACCTTCCCCATTCATCACTGAACCTTAAAGTACTGTACCGAAAAGGGATACTAAATAGGTTCTGAAATTTAGGAAAATATAAGTTTCTACTTGTCAGTAAGACAATCGAGGGTTCTACTGCCTCATCCCTAGGTCTCTACAAGTCATAATACAAGTCGCGGCTTTGGAGATTTGGCCCCCGACGCTAACAAGTGTCTGCCGCCTTTTAATTTAAAAGAATCGAGACAATTTCAAAATTAATTCAATATGGCAACTCACATATGAGTTATTGCTAATTCGCTATATGAAAAAGAAGCGAATTGTTTTTACAGTGGTCTCAAGCTTCTGTGTTTAAGCTCTTCCCAATTTCTTTCGCTGAAGATTTGTCGCTCCCCAAAATTTGCTGCCCCCCAGATTTACCACTCCCCAAAATTTGCTGCCCCCCAGATTTACCACTCCCCAAAATTTGTCACCCTAGTCTGCAGCTTACTTAGCATATACGCAAATTACATTCGCCCCTGAGTGCGAGGTGCGATGACGCGGAGAAATTGCATCCCCACACGTTTGATTAGACTGATGCCCAAAAATTACACGCGCCATGCATCGTGAGTACAGTAAATTTCATGTTTGTAAATTGGCGTTCAATTCCCAAGTATCGC
The DNA here is from genome assembly GCF_050908995.1 of Andrena cerasifolii. NCBI lineage: Eukaryota > Metazoa > Arthropoda > Insecta > Hymenoptera > Andrenidae > Andrena > Andrena cerasifolii. The sequence continues at coordinate 6,405,175 of NC_135124.1, read as the reverse complement.
CGATTAATCGCCGCTCATGTTTCTTCATCGAACGGCTGTCTACAAGTCATCGTCGATCGCCGCGCTCACGAATGATTGATCGATTCGCGGATAGAGCCACTCGTCTCGCTTTCCACGAGCGGCAGACATTTTCCTTCCATTCGATCGCGTCGCGGGGGACACGATAAACCAATTTGCGGGCAAATCGTCGCAATTGCCAGGGCTGCGGCGGCTCCCTTACGTCCGTGAATGTTTCTTGTGTAATCCTCTTGCGCGGTAAAGGGGATTTCGTTCCACTTGTGCGTTTTGTATTCCGCGATCCTCGACGCGGAGGGTTGCGCGCGGCTCAACCCTCTCGCGCCCGAGCGTGCACGTTGATCAGTGCCAACGTATGATTTCGCGAGGGTGAATATTTTGGGGTCCCCGGCCACTGTTTGTGCAAAAGCTTCCCTGGGGGTCGGTTCGATGAACCCGCGTTTTCGGCGTATCGATTTGACATTTCACAGTCTCAAAGGGTTGCAACTGTACGAAACATGGTTGGGCTTGGATTTGTCCACGGAAATCTGCTGGGGACCATTCTCGACTATTCAATCGAACCTTTCTTAATAGCAATACGACTATTTTAATTTAGGGAAAGTGGCATCACTCAACGAACCATAAATTAAATACTTGAAAAAAGTTAATTTAGGGGATAAAGAACGCGATTTTCGGGAATTTTTTGTGGAGTATCTACTGTATATTTTTTTACAACTATTCGCTTATATTGTAAGTACATATATGTAGCAACTCTCGGGAATTTTGTTATAGAAAAACATTAAAAAATGAACGAATAACAGCCATTCTCGCGGAAGCTGCTTTGATAAAGGCACTGTGCGGTGAGCACGATTTTTCCGAGCCGGGTCATCTAAAATTAAAAATTCAAAAAGATTCTGTTAATATATGGTTGAATTCAGTAGATGCCCGAAGGGTTTTCCAAAAAGTTATTGTTTCACAAAATGGCGGCCGTTTAACGCAAAACCACGATTTTTCGATGTCTGAATTGATCGTTTTTCGTTAATTAAAAATAGAGTTTCTGTTAAAATAAAATATCCTTCGCTCATCTACTAGTCTTTGATATGTAAAAGAAGTCTGCAAAAGTTCAGGCCAATCGATACAGCGGTTTCGGAAATATCTGGCTCGCCGATATCAAACCAGCTTCCGCGCGAATGGCTGTTATTCGTTCATTTTTTAATGTTTTTCTATAACAAAACTACTGAGAGTGGCTGCATATACATATTTTAAAATAAGCAAATAGTTGTAAAAAAATATACAGTAGATATTCCACAAAAGAAAACCCAAAAATCGCGTTCTTTTTCGCCAGCTGACTAGGCATAACCCCTTAACAAAATAATTTTGTTTCAAAAGCCTCTTTAATGATCAATCTTTAGGGTCATACGTAATACATACTTTTAGCGAACCAACCCTATTTTTTTAAAGTTTATGGTATCACTAAAAATTGTGCCGAAGAAAAAGTCTCAGTGTCAATGTATTTCTTCGTAAAATAAATAATAAATAATTGAAACGACTGCCTAGCATCCTTAATAACAAATTCACGAGCCTTGATCGATATCTGGCGAGGACGGGGGCTCTGTACGGTGCAATTGTAATCGTCACTTGGAGATAACGTGTTATCCTCCTGCTCGCCTCGGAATTCCGCGGGGGTTCATTTGCAAACTATTTGCAACAAAGGAACGCGCGTATCCCAGGAACGACCGCGGTTACATAAATATGGAAGGAGCGCAATTACGCAATTACTTACCGCTCCCAGCGTGCATCGTGGCCAGGAATTTTTCCCTACGAGCATCAATGTCATTCCGCTGCGTTTCCCTTGGAGAAATGTCACCATTTGCACCGAGGCTCCCCTGTTACGCCAGATCCCTTTCTCGCTGTTACTCACGATTATCTTAACTGCTTCAAATGCATTACATCCCGTAAGACGATTGCTTAAACGCGTTTCTCCGGCGATTCCTCGCCTCTCGTTCTTGACACCAATTACTTGACACGTTTCGCAGTTGTTACACGGACATGGCTCATTTTTCACTCTTCACGCGCCTCTGCGACTGCTCGAGCGCGACATGCCCGCTCGATTATCGCGGTGCGATATCAATTCGCGATGAGGATCATCGTGCCCGCGTGCTCCTTCGAGCGTCCCTTAATTTTAACAGGACACTTAATTTAATGAAACACGGCGGAGCATTAAAAAGTGTTCAAATTCTGCTTCCTACGAATATTGAGAATTAAGTGCCCCCAAGTTTTCCCGTTCATTACACTGAATCGCTGATTAAAATTGCGATAACGCGCTAGATGTGTTCTTCCCTAACGCGCAGAAGGTTCCGAACTTTTTCCCCCGCATATTTTAAACTGAACGACGACTTCAAAGGAACATCCGAGCACGCCGAAAGTTATAGAGGAAAATTTTTTCTCGCGAGCCCCACTAACCTAAATAAAGTTCTTTCGGCGCTCCTTACGGCGTGCTCGTTGGCCTAATGAGTCGACGCTAAAAGGGTTTAACATCGAACCCGCCTGTGTTCGCGAGGGGGAAATTCATTTCCCCTCCACCCGACGAAAATACGCTTGAGCGTTTAAGATTTCCTCGTCGCCTCGCGGCTATTTCAAGAAAGTAGGCGAACGCCCGGAATTCGTAGCACGCGTCTCGCCGCGGATTCCGCAAATTGGCGATATTTCTTCCCTTAATGCCCTCCTTAACAATCTTGTACCCGTGGCCCTCGCAAACACTCGAATTACGGCGAGGGAAACGGGAACAGTTACACCGGGGCGTAGCTTTTCGTCTTCCAAGTGTTTCATTTGTGAAGCCAGCGTGTGGGAAGGGAGGGTGGGTTACAACTTTTGATTAACATCGAGAGATAAGAGTAACGACATGGTTTGCTATTGGAGTAAGTTTTGTTGCTTCGAGAATTACGATATACCAGAATAGAGATTGAGAATATTTTACTTGATTCCGATTCCACAGGTTTCGGCAAGCGCGAGGGTCGCGAAATAAGATCCGGCAGGGTTTAATCTTATATCTTAATTACTCGGGAGACGAGATTATTGCTCGACACTAATCCCTGCTTTCAATTATCGTTTCTTGTTCACCGACATAGGTGGAGGGTAGAAATCGTGAATGAGCTTCGTGGCTACCCCCAATCTAACCACTCTCGAGTTGTCAGACATTCAAATGGAATCCTGAAGAGGATCATGCTAATTAGAATCCACTAGGTGGTTCTAGTTCCATCCTTACATACCTTACATGCAACTCTTGAAGCTTCCATAGTACCTACATGCTAACGAATCTCTCTTACATTTAGACTCCGCCAGTCCCCCCTGACACTTTTCGAATTTGCAAGACCCATCGAAAGCTTCGAAACAACCCCACCCCCATCCACTGTTATTAACACAGAGTCGTTTCGATACAGTGTTAACGTCGTCCAGTTCGAAGACGACTCCATTGTGCACGGCGGTGTAACAAGCCGCGGGCTGGCAAGAAGGATCCAGAAGAAAGGAAGTCCGGGGAGTAGACTTAAGCTGGAGCGAATTAACGTGCAAACGAGGGTACGTGCCCTGTTCCCCGCGCATTGGAAACGCGGCGATCGGCCTCGTTAACATTGCAAATTCCTTACGGGCCCTGGCACTTTTTACGAAGCTAATTTCACTCTGCAATGCAAATTTCGGCCCAGACCCACCCTCCAGATATACACACAACCCCCGGCCTCCTCGTTGGCCCTGAGCTCGCGGTTCGTTCGCAAGGAAAACGTCGGCGCGAATCCGTCGGCGACGCCGGATAACTCGCCAGCCGTCTGGGAACACATTCGCTCGCGCTTTTTGCTCGTTCCCCCGACAATTTCACAGTATCACGCTTTCTGGCCTGGCTCCAACACGCCTGGGACCCGTGGAAAAATCGAGCAAGCAGGATTTTCGTCGGCGCTGGTGGCCGGTGCTTAAGGAACGGACGATTAAAGGCACCTCGAATCCACGGCCAATTGAAGGGCGCAGGGGAAAAACTGTTAGAATCCAAAAAATGTGAAAACGAGTGGGTAATTTAAGCTTGGCCAGTTGGGAAGGGGGACAACTGACCGAGTGACAAGTTGTTGGGGATTTATGAACCCCAGTACACAGACTGGTGATTGTGTAATTAAATAATTAATTGCGCGAGTAAATTGTCACCTGATGTTTTTGTAGTTTAAGGGGAAGACAAGAAACATTTAACCAACGTTTCAAAATATTTACACTGGGAACGGCACGAAATTATTTGATTTATTATTATTTATTATTATATTATTTAGCTTTCTTCTGCAAACTTTTATGATATCTTAATTGAAATGTCCTCATTTCTCATTTCTCATTTCTCATTTCTCATTTCTCATTTCTCATTTCTCATTTCTCATTTCTCATTTCTCATTTCTCATGTCTCATTTCTCATGTCTCATGTCTCATGTCTCATGTCTCATGTCTCATGTCTCATTTCTCATTTCTCATTTCTCATTTCTCATTTCTCATTTCTCATTTCTCATTTCTCATTTCTCATTTCTCATTTCTCATTTCTCATTTCTCATTTCTCATTTCTCATTTCTCATTTCTCATTTCTCATTTCTCATTTCTCATTTCTCATTTCTCATTTCTCATTTCTCATTTCTCATTTCTCATTTCTCATTTCTCATTTCTCATTTCTCATTTCTCATTTCTCATTTCTCATTTCTCATTTCTCATTTCTCATTTCTCATTTCTCATTTCTCATTTCTCATTTCTCATTTCTCATTTCTCATTTCTCATTTCTCATTTCTCATTTCTCATTTCTCATTTCTCAGATATATTTTTGATATATTATGTATTTGTGTGTTTCTTTTATTTTCTTATTCAATCTATGCATACACAAAGTGTTATGTACCCTTGTTATGTATTGGGTTTAAACCCATTTATGAATAATGACAATAACAATAATAATAATAATAATAATAAATAAAAAACTGTAAATTCTTTTGAAATATTCCTATGTATGTACTTAAACTTCGAAGCAAATATACTCTAATTCATAATTTCGATTTACTGTTCCTATTACTGTCATAGTACTATTTTTTCTGCGTGTATGAGCAGCATTCATCAAGTTACATACATTTGATGAAAAACGATACTACTCGTGTGATGCGAACGACACTTAATACTATCTTAAATAATACTGCTAATTACTGTTATTAAATAATTAAAGCAGGTCCGAATAACTTTCTGCAAGGAGCAGTTCCCCGCGTTTGCATTCCTTGAGAGACGGTGCCACAATAAAAGTGGATACAATTTCAATTTTAAATGGGCTAACAGAATATCCCTGGCCCTCTTCCAACGCAATAAGCAGCTAGTGCATCGAGCACAACTCCGAGGGTATTTAGAGCACACTTTGAACAATTTCGCGCCTCCTCGCTAAATAAAACAGACTATGCATTTAGGGTGTATTGTATTATGTAAATCGTTCTGCAAGTGTGATTACTGAACTCGCAGCGTATTGTTTCGCTACCAAAGACCGATTATCATGGAAAACAGTTCTCATCAAACCACCCATAATTTATCGTACATTTTATCGCCCGGTTCTGTGCACAATTAACACGCATATGCATCGCGATTAACTCCACTCTTCCACGTCATTCTACCAAAAATATAAAATCACCGAATGTGGCTAAACATAACGTGGAAACTATCGATTTCCTCGAACATTTAATTACTCCTTTCTCGTTCTTAGTTACCCCAATTAAATCCCACATCAACATAAAAAGGACAATTAGTTATTTTCCTCCATACAACGAGTTCTTCAGACTCTTTTCCCTGTAAAACCTCAACTCTCAATTCTCGTCAAATAAGCAGGGATTTTTAACGAAACTGAAAATACCAATATGACACCGGTATTTTCCGCTTCCATCCTCAAATCCTTTGTAGATACCGAAATACGGAAATACCGGTATATTTATCGGTAATTTTTTCGGTTTTCGGATTTCATTACAGTTTTCAAAATATTATTAGACAAGGACCTATATGGTAAACGTAGGTATACTAATATTTTGGTATTTTTATGAAAAGATATTACGTTATGTCGGTGTTTTTATAGCTCGAATTGTTAAGGGTTACGAAGATATTACTTTAATGTACCATGTCACCGAAAGAAGAACCGGAAAATACCGGTACTTATTTCGGTTTATTTTAACCATGGGCATCTCCAGGGGGGGGGGGCAAAAGTGGTAGTTTCCCCCCCTGGTTTTTGAAAAAAAATCGCTTATTTTTCAAAACTGATCTTAATTAAGTTTATACTAAAAAAAGGGAATATTTTTAAATTTCGATTTTAATTTTTTAATTAAATTGGCACTATAAAATGGGTTAAAAACAGCAAGAGGGATATATTTTTCTTTACCATCATCCCAAAGTTGCCCCCCCCCCCCTGGAAAAAAGTCTCCTGACTTTAACGATTTCGATATTCACCTATTTGGTACGATATCGGTATCGGTATAGTTTTGTTGACGTAATACCGGTATCAAAACCCTCCCGGTTTGAAGTCCCTGCAAATAAGTCAAGTATTCGATACTTTTGTATAAGTAACCGAATAAGTAAACGATCTCCAATTCAAACTTCATTTACCATAAAAGTACATATATTATAAGTAATAAGCGAAAAAATATACCAAAAGCTCAAATAGTACTTTCGAATAGTAAGAACTAAGTAGTTACTCACACTTACCATCACATGTACCCGCACTTACCAACAGAAAGTGTGAAAAAAATGAGTATTCGATGTACAACCGCTCCACGCGTCCAATTACTTCTAATACTCAACCCCCTCGTTTCACTCAACCGTAATCAGCCGCAATCTGGATTACGCTTGTGATTTGAAAAGAATCGAATCAAACTAAACGTAGCATTACTACCGTCCACGGGAGGCCACCGTCCTATCGCAGATCGGTCAGAATGCCCCGGGGACGGCGGTAATTAGCGGCTGCGTACTCTAATTAACTGCCCAGCGCGGGACAGACGCACCCTGGTTCCTTCGCGGACTGTTAACTTCTCCCCTCCCCAGATGTCAGAGTCACGGTCTCGGTTCTCACGGGCCCGCGATTCAAGAAACACGCGATCCAACGTCTCCTCGGACGGGGATAATAATAAGTGAAATAAAAAGTGGCGGGGTTCCTTGGTGCGTTCCATTATCGTGTGTCCGGTACGGCGCAGGGAAACGAGACTGCGCACAGACAGGAAGACAATGAAGCGAGAACCAGGTCCCCACTTGTTGATGCGTACACTTCAATTAGTAACCCAGATAATAAATATTGCGGCTGAACGACGAGGAAGTGCGCGACGCGGGGACGAAAGATTCGCGCACTACGTATGCATAATTCATATAATTTCCGTGTGGGATGTATAATTCCCTCGATTTGGGTACGAGATTATAGCGGCAAGGGAATTGAAAGCAAACGTTCGATCACTGGCGTGTGTTTATTGCCGGCGCACAATAGCCAAACGTGTTTATTTGAAACGAATAAACATGCGCGCCGTTTAAACAGTGGTACCTAGCGCGACAAGAGGGAGAAGAAAGCTTTGCTGGACGAGCGCAGCGAGGGCACCACTTCGCGCGAGGCAAAATCGTGTCTCTCCCTTGTCACGCGCAATACTGTTTTTTTTTTTTCAACACCTGCATGAAAGGTGTGTGTTTCGAAAGCCTGCTGAGCGATTCGCAAAACAATATGCATGCTCGATTGCTCGCCATATTCACTCAGCTCGCAAATTTCAGTTTCCTTGGGAGAAAGGTGGAAAACTCGAATAAAAAGGCAGGCGTATAAAAACACCCATTTTCATGCAGGCGTCGAAAAAAGATAATTTCATGCTAGGAAAATACAGAGCAACGTAAGTTGCAACGTAAGCAACTCGCGTTTTCCTCCATCCTTCGGTAGAAGCTATTGGATTGAGTCGTTATGAGTGGTTAAATCCAGAAATATATGCTGTAATTTACAAATCGGTATTTACAATATTAGAATATTCCTCCGGTGGGAATTATTTTGATTCACATTGAAGCGTTAAGGGGAGATTCTCGTCTAAGAGCCCCGAAAAGCAACTGATATTTAAGATTTTTTTTTTAAAAAAACTGCTGGTCATATTGGATTCAATTTTTTTAGAATATAAGAAGGCATTTTTAAACTTGTAGAATTGTTTTTTATGTCGATCCTTCTTATTAACTCGTGTTGGCGGGATGTGTAGCACTTTATCACAGTCATCTGATTGCAAAAAAATAGAAGTTTCTTAAAGTTAGATACACGCGTGTACCTACGTTTCAGAATTTATTCGTTTGTTTGATCACTCGTACTGTTTACGTCACGGGGCATTTCGATTAACGCTGGTTTATATTTAATTACTGTCGACAGTTTTCATAATTCACGCTATTCTTCGCTACTGTGCGATTGCGTAGAAAGTGCAGCACGAACAAGTGCTTATAAACTTCAAGTTTTTATTAATACTCCCCTCTATAAATTTTTTAAAAGAAATTCGCCTAACCCCGGTGGCTTATAATCCACGTAGAACTGAGTTCGCAGTCACACGTCACTTAATATGCAGAAAGAAATGAGGAAGGAACTTAATTGCATTCTTTGAGCATCGCTCGGGGTTCGAATCGCTCGCCAGAATTGCAATTCCACTGGCGAAGCATCCAATCATTTCAGACAAATAAATTTGTCAAATGGAGTGGCAAATTTGATTGGAACAGAAATTATGTTCAGCGTGGTAATGAGTCGAGAAGCATCGTTGCGAAGAGCGTAACGGTGCAGCAGGAGTCCCGTAGAGTAGCATTAATCCCTGCGTAAATAAAGTGGGCGATAATTCGCGAGTTCCGATAAATGACTCAATTAAAAGTTTTAATTTAAAACTGTAAACAGGAGCGTTGGCGCTTTTTCGACACGCGAAACACCTCGAACTCGATGCACTCTCGTTCTGTCGAGAAACCAGTGCTTCTTGGGAATTAATTGGATTCCCGCGAACTAATTAAGGCAGGGGGGGGGGAGGAAGGGAATGTAACCGCGCGAATCTGAGTTCGTCCTGCGATTTTCCGTATACTTCTTACCACCAGGAACGAAAGTCGCCCATTGGAACCCCCGTTGCGCCGTCATGCCATAAAAGTGAAAATTAAACGCGCGTGGATGAAAATCTGGCGCCAGATTCGACCAGATAAAGAAAACACGAGTCGTGATTGTGTGGAAATTAGACGCCACGAGTTGCCACGCTGGATAACACGTGTTTCGTGAAATGCATTGCGTTGCAAGAAGCATAGATTTCACTCTCCCTCTCTCTCTCTCTCTCTTTTGAACATTCAAACTATTTTGCAGAGCTATAAATTTTTGAAATATTGAAATTGGGTATAAGGGGGATTCTCGTCTAACAGCTCCAAAAGTACCTGGTGTTTAAGAATTTTTTTTGAAAAAACTGTTGATCATATTGGATTAAATTCTTTTGGGATATAAGGAGGCATCTTTAAACTTGCAGAAAATATTTTTTTTTATGTCGATCCTTCGTATTATTTATTAATTATTGCGGAATCTTGTCCACCCCTTCGACGATGTAACTCCTGTTGGGGGAATGTGTAGTACCTATCACAGTCATCTGATTGCAGAATAAATAGAAGTTTCTTAGAGTTAGATAGTTTACGCTGGGATTGGTCCACTTTTAAGAAAAATAATGAAAAATTAATAGAGTTATACCGTTTGAAAGAAAAAGTAAGTTCTTTCCTTAGACAAATTTTTCATATTATTCTTTATATCGACGAAAAAAGTATTATAAATAAAAACTAAAATTAAAATTTTAGATCCAATCCCAGCGTAAATTATTTAACTTTAAGAAAATCTTCTTCTTTTCGCAATCTGATGACTGTGGCAGGTGCTACACCTGCGGCCAACATCGTCGAAGAGATTCCACAATAATTAATAACTAATAAGAAGAATCGACATAAAAAAAATATATTCTGCAAGTTTAAAGATGCCTCCTTATATCCCAAAAAACTTTAACGTAACATTAACAATAGTTTTTTTTTTAAAAAATCCTAAATTTCGGGGGCTGTTACTCCTTAAATCATCACTTTCCTAATTTCGAATTAGTCCAAGTAATAAATACATAAAATTTTGTAATTTTTGCTGTAAACGAATGTTTATCTCGATAACTATCAATCACACAAAGCTGTTTTTTTTCTTCATTTTAATGATGACAGATTAACCCTTGTGGATAAATTCTTTTCGAGGGAAAAATAGCTGAATTTCACGCGATAGTCCAAAGATCCGAGCTCCGTTTCGTAGGCGTAAAAGCGATGAGATTAGGGATTAATGAGACTGAATGGAAGTCGTTTGAACTTGGAAGGTCGCAAACAGTTTGAAACAGCTTGGCCTCTAGGCTTCTGCTCCCTCCGCCAGCCACGCAAATAGAGCGCCACGACACTTGCTTTCGCGCCCTTAATTAGCACGCTGGCAATTAATTAGCCCTCCTGCCCCGGCGCTGCCAGACGCACTTTGCCTTCCCAGCGACTTCCACGCCACTTCTTCGTATCTTCTTCCTCATCCGAGGTTCTGCCATGGTCGTCTTGTTACGGCTAAAAATAGAGCGGCTGTACGTCAGGATCGAGACGATTGCGAAGAATTCGTGGAGCCATTTGCCATTTCGAGTAATACGAACAAATTTGCGAGCTGCGATGTCAGTAAGGGATTGCAATCGAAATGACTAAACTCGTAGCTGTTTATCTTGGAAGCTTTCTGTCAGGTGAGCTGAAACTCTTCGTTAAGATGAGGATAGTCGAGGGGGTGGGAATTCCGATATCCTTTGCAGCAAGAATAGGCAATTTAATCAGAGATGTTGGTCCGGCAACTGAACTGAACGGCTCTGCGAGTGATATTTGCCAAATAAGCCAGCAGATAATTCAGAATTCTCGCTGCAACCATGCGCCAGTTTTCTAGCTACCATTCTGCAGCGTTTGTCGAGCGATTTGTAGTACATGCATCGTCAAACGTTCTTTCGAAGATGAAACGAAAGCGCAGTTGTGCCCCACACCGCGCTGCATTATTCATGCCCGAGCGTGGCAATAGACACGACGCATTTCCATCACAACCGTCAAGATTCCTGCGAGATAAATCGAGAACTTTGCCTCTGACCTCCGTCGCGAATGAAGTTGGGGGCGAAGAATGCATTCTGCTTGAATGTACAATACTTAGCTGGGTGCACGCACACGAGCTGATGCACCCAATCCAGCGTCGTTGATTTACACCTCCGAGGTAGCGATGGGGGATGGAGAACGGCGACGAGTCGCATTATTTATGCTGAAGGAAATATGCGACTCTGCTCTGACCTTTTTCTCCGCGGAATTCTTCGTGTACGGGGATTAAAAGGAGGAATATTCCAGGAAAGGAAGGGAATTTATATCGGGATAACATAAATTGTGGGAATGCCCTGAATGCATCAAGGAAATATGTTTCTTTCGGGGGGAGGCTTTCTGCAGCGATGAATTTACTTGTGTTTTTACACGGAGAGTGTTGTGCTTCTGATGTAGCTTTTCGATCGTTTCGTGATTTTGCTATTGTTTCGGGGTTACTTAAATTAGTACTGATTGACAGAAATAGTGGCAGAAGATAGTGGTTTGGATTCGAGGAGTAATATTGTTGTTCATTTGATATTAATATCTAGAATAAATAATGTATTTAAAGAAAGTTTAGATTCCATCAATATTTACATTCTTTTTAACTGTCAAGGTATACAGTGTTAAGAAACGCCGTGCAAAGGCACATAATTATCGTGTAAGATATACCTAATTTAATTTCCGTTGATTCCACGATTTCAATTATGAAAAATGTAATCTGGAATAGTGTTTCGAGAAAAGTCAGAGTTTAAGTGATTGTACCTGAAAATCAAATTACGAAAAATGGTACCACGTTTTAGAAAACGTGTCTAGAGAAGAGTAGTGGCTCTGCTTCGTACACTTTAATTTTCCATATTCCAATTTACCAACGATGGTAAAAAAAAATTGAGCTCGCGGTAGCAACACTTTTATCACCCAACATCCTGGCACATTAATATCATAATGAAGGTTATTAGACGAATTACCGCAGCATATTCGCCTCGTTAATTCGCGTAAGTCGCGTTTCTTTCTAAATGTTTCAATTACCGATGTGATTAGGTTTAATAGCGGAGGAAAAATTCTCACGTAACTAATGAAAATCTTGATAGCATTCAGCCTTCAATTTCCCATGCATAGGAGAAGGAAGAATTATTGCATGACGCGCGTGACAACGTACCATAATGCAGTTCCATTGCGATTTAACTACATGAGCACTGAATTACGTTTATACCGCATACTCCATTATGCCTCGTTTCGGTCATTTAGGCATTTCTTCAAATACCCACTTGCTGGATCTGATACGAGGGCTACCAATTAAATCGATATCTACCTGCATTTCTACATCAGAATACAAACACAATCGTATGCTGATCAAATTACATCACAATCAGGGATCAGCTGCTTTTAATGATACATTTTGAGGAACAAAATTCAGTCTTCTTGGGCTCGTACTGAAATTATAAAATTGATAGGTCAGAGCCTTGGACACAGCAATAATAAACTTAGTTTATTTAAACAAGTAAAAAGCCGACTTCAAAGATGCGTTAAAAAGAATAAAATAATTTTGTGTTTAAGTCGGTGCCAAAATAGAAATAAAATTAAATCGAGTGGACGCCGGACGTCCCACTAAATTTTTGCGCGCTCTAATTACCGGGTGTTAGTGTGTCAATGGACTATAATTGATAAAGATTTAGAAACTGATTTAATTTTGTTTCTACTTTGGCTGTTTATTATTTTTTAATTTTTAGTTACCTTCCTTTGAAGTCAGTTATAAAATATTTATTACGATACCAATTCCAGAACATACTGCATATAGCAACGAAAGAATTATTATAATATACGTGACGAATTGAGAACATCCTCCTTTTGAAGTCAGTTAAAAACTGGATAATTGCATTTGATTTAGAAAACTATAACTTATATCAGCTGTAAGCTCAGTCAGAACATACTCTGATTCGACTACTTTCTCACAACTCTATCATCGAAGTTTCCTCTAGTAGACAACTGTAGACGGTAGGGTGGCTCTTATTTACTCTTGGTAAAAACTTTTTTCACGATTTTCTTCGGGGCACCCTCCAGAATAGTTCCAAATAATTAAAAAAAAATCCGTGTAAAGTTTGAGCTCGATCGAATAACGGGAAAGGGTGCCCCTGGGCCCTCAAACGTTTAAATCATTATTTAACTGCTCGCGAAGTCGATTTTATATAATATCCTCCAAGTAATTGATTAAATAAAAAAATATGTGAAACAAAAACATTGAAAATAAGAATTTTTTTATCTTTTGCGCATATTTTGGTATATGTCCCTCCTTAAATGTTTAAAAAATAGTCCTCGAAAATAATAATTCCATTTTTTTGTTCGCCTTCATAAATAAAAAGTGTTCTAGAAGCATTTGAATTTTCAAAATTTGAGGAAAAAGTTTTTTTTTAGTTTTTCGGCCTTTTTTCGAAAACCGTTTGTCGCACGAGGAAAAGTAATACACCATAAAAGATGCTCCTTGCCCGGATCTACAACTTTTGTTTGACATATTTTTTGATTCACTCAATAACTTGGAAGTTATTATATAAAATCGACTTCGCGAGCTGTTAAATAATGATTTAAATATTTAAGTTCCCAGGAGCACCCTTTCCCGTTATCCGATCGAGCTCAAACTTTTCACAGATTTTTTTTAACTATTCGGAACTATTCTGGAGGGTGCTCCGAAGAAAATTCAGAAGTCGAAAATAAGAGCCACCCTAGTACACAGTAGTTCGAGAAAAACGATGTTGAAGATTCATAAGATGCATCTGTAACTTCCCTGTACACGCTTAAAACAACATGCATCATGATCACACGAAGCCACTTCATGCATTATTGAACACTTTCACTTAGTGCTTTCAAATAAACACCTCAATGCAAATATTGGCTGTGACTTCTTTCTGGCGATGCAGTGAATCATTCAGGCCACGATTCGGGGCTCTGATAAAAGTCGACATCGTTGAAAATCATTACAGAACAATCTCCATCGTGTATTTGGACGCGGACGCTGAACGCAGGTGCGTAGCGTACCTGGTCTCGTGCAGGTAGCGTTAGGTCAGGTTAGTTCAGGTGGCTCAGGTGGTGGGATGCACGATTGCAGGTGTTGGTCCGACATTACCTGAGTATTCACGAATCGCCTGCAGCTCTTGGCTCGCCTCGTGATTCTCGTGACTTCGTTGCGAATTGTATCAATTGCATCCTCTCCGTTACGTGTACAAAATGAACACTGTCCGCATAATCCAATCGCTAATTCATTGTTCCCTCCACTATAAAGAATATTTTCCACTTACATTTTAAAGAATATTTTCCACTTACATTTGCTCCCCTGATTGCTCCCAAATTTTGTCTACTTGGTACTTCAATTTCATTGCTTCTGCTCTCTTAAGGATCTTTTCTGCAGATCAGTACAGGTACTATACAGCAGTGTATCGTGTAAAAATGCAATAATTTCCTGGGAGAAATGTTATAGAAAATATTTTTTGGGGGGTGCCATCTCCATGATATATAGGTGCTATATGATGATACAGTATATAATTGATAAAACATATTAGGTACCTGCTGTACTGTATTTCGTGGAATCTTAATTAATTTAATCGAATGAGATCAAAACCTACAGATATGAACTGTACGATCTGCCCACGAGATCGGATGATTATCCTTATTGCATCTTACTTTTCAATTCAGCCCGCAGCTGATTTCCCTTTTCGATCCCCTTCGAACGTTTTTTGACGTGACTTATCTTGACCAGGACGGGCAGGTGCAAATTATTGCATTAGTGTATCTCCGAACTCCTTTCGTCGCTAACGGTGTCTCAGGTGTCGAGTTCACGGTTTTCGTACACCTTGTTACGTGAACAGGTTCATTGAACCACGTTAACGATGCTGTCTAGCGTTGCGTTTCATTATTTATCGTTCGTCAAACAATCGCAAAGCAGTTATGCAATTATTCATACTACGAAGGGGTACGTCAGAGCCAACATGCCTATGCCAGAGCGTGACCCCGCAGCCGTTGAAAAACTATTACATAAAGGTTCATCAAAAGGAACCGCAACCACGTCCATATCGATTTCGCACGAGGTTCCAATAAATCAGCCGCGATAGACTCGCGTACCAACATGCTGTACGTTCCCAGGAATGGACGATCACGAGATCCAGTCGACGGTGGAGTCGATCCTCGGGCCCGGAGTGAAGGTGGTGGACTGTGAGAAGAAGTCCAGCGTCAGGGAGGAGGAAGTGCTGCTGATAAACGGTGTACCGATCCCTCTCGAGGGCCCCGATGGCGTTGCCATACGGGAAGCCATGATAACTGGCCAGGTCCCGCCGTGCGATCTGCTCAATCAGATCCTCGTTAAAGCTGGAATACTAAGGTACCATCGTGGATCCTCCTCAGATAGCCCCAACTGTCGAGCAGTTTGTCCTGCTCTCCCTAATTTGTCGATTTTTTTTTAAACTTTATCGCCACCTTTATTACTCATTTAAAATTTGTAAATGTTGCAATAGCCTCGGTGTAACGATTTAGTGGGGAATAGAGGAATAGTGAACAGTCAATGTAGGCTTGCAAAGAAATATGTCTGAAGGCAAATTTTTATTACTATTTTTTATAATATATCAATTCATCGAATCAGGGAATTACAAATATTTTAGGGGGGTACTATAGCGTAACTGCCCTTTTTTCACCACCATATTCGGGAATTTATTTAACTAAAACTATAAGTTTATAGTGTCTGCCGTTTTTCCTGCATATTAAGGTATGTTTGAAGTAATACTCGGAATTTTTTTGAACTTTTTTATCGCACGTATAGTCAGTGGCGCAAGCTTCTTGAAAAAAAATCTTTTCCGACAGGCGTTGGTGTGGGAACTGATGTAGTCATCCAAAATGGAAAAACTAAGGTTCATTTTCTTTATTATATTTGTCGCTATGGGTGGAACCTCGGACGAGTTTCCATCTGGTATAAAATTAATTCTACAGAACGAAAACAGCTAAATTTATAAGCAAAAACTGAACATTTTGTTCAAAATGCTGTCATTCTTCTAAATTTTTATTGTTAGGGGGCGTCTGTAGTTCAAACGATAGCAACAAACATAATAAATAAAACAAACCATAGTTTTTCCATTTTTGATCACTAGAACAGTTCTCACACCAACGCTCGACGGAAAATAATTTTTTGGAGAAGTTTGCGTTACCGACTATATCTACGTATATGTGCGATAAAAAAGATAAAAAAAATTCCGACTATTCCTTCTAACATACCTTAATATGCAGGCAAAACGCCAGCTAGTATAAACTTATAGTTTTTGTTAAATAAATTCCGGAAGACGGTGTTGAAAAACGGGCAGTTACACTGGATTATCCACCCCGCAAAGAAATTTCTTTTGAGGCGACTAAATTAAACGCTCCATGTATTCCTAGAAGGGACATTCTAGAAACTTGCGAGCTGCAGCTTGATGTTGGAACCTACGTTGACTGAATACTCTCCCACTATTTCCATGAGTAGTTTGCGAGTGCCGAAGCTCACTATCTCCATCTAAAGTCCCTGAAAAGCGTTCCCTAAAATCTGCAATTAATCTTAAAATCTGAAACGCGACCCCGTCGAGTCGATCGAGATTGCCGAGGAGAGATCCACCGTGATACCTGGTAACACGGAATGCTTGCAAAGGGCCCCGGTACGTCTCGAGACATCCTTGAGCGTAAAGTCGTCCATCGTGACGAAGGAGGAGGTCACCGTAGCACGAGACGGAAAGGTCGTCGACGAGAGGAGCCGCGAGACCAAGGAAAACAATTACTACGCCTCGTCGACCAGCGAGATATGGGAACCGGTGGGAATCGTCCATCGGCCACGAAACATCAAGCCCTTCGACAGCTCGGACGAGTCCAGGCCTAACTCGAACGCCAGCTCGGACCAAGGTTACACCACCAACACCAGCAGCAACCACGTGCTCAGGGAAGCAGGGGGCTCCTCCACGGTAGGCTGCCCGATTTGCGAGGATAACGATCCCGATTGCGCGCGTAGGTGTCTCGGACGGCTCTCTGGACTGGGGACAAAGGTGCCTGTGCAGACGACGAACTCGGCGGTAAGCGATATTCCATTCTGTTTCACGATCGAAGATGTTGGGGGATCGCATGATACTGTCAGCTATGAATGATCGATTGCATTCAATTAGTAGGGACGTGCAACCACGTTTCCACGCGTGTAATGCTGAGAGATAGTTAATATTTGATCTGCTCCACGTTTTGGAGCACACGTGCAAGTTGTTTATATTTTTTAAATTTTATTTATTTAACTGTTCGTTGATTTTTTAAAGCCTTTTAACTTTTAACTGGGTCTTGGAAAAAGAATACGCTTTATCGGTGGCGAACAATGAAATTCAAGTGATTCTTTATGTAGATGCAAGGGTGGCAGATGAAGTGTTAAAAAGGATTGTTTTCAATGTCGGTGGACAGGGGAGTACCTTAAGGGGAGGTTCTGGGGTCTAGAGCCCATAAAAATAGGTGATCTTTGGGAATTAATTACAGGAAAACTACTATATATAATTTAATGGGACTTTTTGCATTGTATTAAGGATGTCTTAAATTATTGAAATATAATTTTTGTTTTGTAATTAATCATTGCAGACGGCACTGGGGAGTCGTTAAAGTCAAGGCGTCAATAAAATCATCCAAATCGGTGGGATCTGTATTTCCAAAAGTTATTATCCGCTTCGACTGAAACTTTTTTTATTTTGAAGAATATACATCTGGATAGAGGGGAAACCAGAAAAATTCCAAAAAATTGAAAATTTATATTTTTTATAGACGTTGAAAGGATGAAAAATATAGGAAAAAAGTGATTTCAAACTTCAAGTGTAATTATTTTCTAAAAAAAATGTAATTTTTGTAATTTGTGCTGGTTTCCCCCCTAGCCAGAAGTATATTCTTCAAAATAAAAAAAATTTCAGTCGAATCGGATAATAATTTTTGGAGATACAGGTCCCATCGATTTTGAGAACACTGTTTCGAGAAAAACGCGTTTAAAGTTTTACGTGGGCGGTTGTTGCCCATGCATTTGCCACTACTCAAATGCCTATAACTTCGTGAATTTTACGAATTTCAACAAACCCTTTTAAACACGTATTCCTAAAAGATTGAGCATTCGAAAAATGAAATAAAAAAAATCGACATTTAGACCGGAACCTCCCCTTAATGCATTTATAAAAAAATTTTAGAGCAAACTCAGACCTGCCATCGAGGTACCTGTTTTAGTGAAATATTCATTGCGTATTGAAGCTAAATAAAATAGGGATCTTCCAGTGGCGTAGTTTCATCCGTTTTGAACATGAAGTAATATAGAATTATTAGGTGCATGTCCTCTAAGAGATCCAAATCGAAATCTCACGTATACGCGAGGATGGCGGATGAAGTTTCTTTTTAAAGTCGATGGGCCCAGAGGAGATGTGTCAACCCTTTATTAATAGAAAGTTTCAGAGGCACCTTAACGTAAATCTCTTGCCATCAAGCTATTCATTGGTTCTCGAAGAAAGTGCATCTGGAATCCGTAATGGAATCGATTTTCCGTCCATTTGATTAGAAGTTTGATAGGTTCTCGTTCAATGCACCCTGTGTCAGTGCTGGTTTTCTCTCGCTTCGTGGTCTCCCGCCTCTCGCCGTCTCCTTCACTCGTTCACTTCCAACTTCAGCCTGTTTGTACAAGCGGTACACTAATATAGCCGACAGGCCTCGGCTGTCCTTCTGTATTCTATGGGAGCGAATAGCGCGGGATAGAAAACCGCTTTGGCGAAACGAGTTGCCGCTGTAAGTTGCCATATAAGCTGCTTTGTCGGCTCCTTCGCACGAAAGTTATCACCCTTGCTCTCTGGCTTTAGGTCACTCTGAATCTCGCAGCCGATCTCGCGACGTGCTTCCTTCGCGTCACGATCGGCTCGGCGGCTAAAAAAATCGTCCACTCGCGTACGAACGCCATCCGCAGGCTCCGTTTCCAGCGATGTTGGGAGCAATTCACTGAAAGATTGAATGGAATTCGGTTCTTGTGAAAGGGAGCATGTTGTAACGGATAGTTCTTGAGAACGAACCAAATATGGAGGATGAAAGACTGTGTACAGGATATTAGAAGTAGTGTGCTATATAATCTATGATATTATCAGATTGGAAGATCCTCTAGTTAATTTGAGAAGTCACATTGAGATGCATTGAGATTTTAAAAGTTAGAAGCCCTAGGAGCAAATAAATGTGTGTGCAAATTCTTCGAATAGAATTATTAATTTACGATACAAATTGGTTATAATTAATGCTAAGGTGAATGTCCCAATTTCTGCTCATTTCGTATTTTTCTTATTATTATATGCGTCACGTTTGTACTATAGTTGCAGCAAAATAATTCTAAATTATTCAAACATTTACGCGAGTGTTGCACGAGCTTGGGTCAATACATACATCGCTATTTTTCATGAGCAGAAATACGAACATTTAGAGCATTACATATTTAATTACAAATTACTAATATTTAAACATCTTGGTATATCTTTCTTAAATAGTTTTTGAATTGCTTGATTTATTATTAAAGAATTAATCAATTACTCTGCAAATTTGCATCACAAACAATTTTTGTACACCTTCTTTATGACGAGCTACATCTTAAATGAGCAGAAATTGGGACACTCACCTTATAGTTCTTCCTTTTCGAAATTTGAACTGCGTCGAATTGACAGGTGCCGTAAACCTGCTGTTAAAACACACCACTGCATAAATTGATCCCCCATAAAGCAACAGCATCCAGCCCACTACTTTGTCGAACTATTAAATCAGAAAGTCACGTTCGATCGATCAACCCCAATTGCGCGTGCATTTGCATCATCGTAAGCGTATCACCCAACTATTAATCAACTAAGAACCGAGCATCCTGCTACCCTGCCTCGGAGGCTGCCAGTTATACAGCATCGTAGGCTAGCTGCCGCGTCAGACCCTGCGAAGTTCTTGCGTCGGTTGCAGGGCTCCCATTTTAAAAGCGATGAAGTTAATCCAATCTGGAGGGTAGTGGTGCACGTTCCTTCCTCGAGGTACGTGCGGGGGGGCCTTAACGACCCGTGTTTTTCCTTGTTCCATCAGAGAGTGCAGAGGTGAGTCAGTGGCGGGTAGGTGAGCTGGTAGGCAGGCAGCTTTGAAAAAGGAGCTGGTTGGTGGCGTCGTAAGGAAACGTCGCGGTCGTCATGGACGTGCGTGCTTGACAGACTGAGTAATGGCCTGCTCCTCGTTCTCCACATACGGAAATCTGGAATACCAGCGGCGATGTTTCCTTTTCCTTTCTTTTCTGTCGCGTTGATTGGGGGGCAGGGACGGACCGTCGAACTCGACTGGCAATTAATCGATCGCGACGGGGTATTCTACGCGGCAGATTTCCTCGGCCTGGCACGGGGCGACTAATTGTGATTTAATCTTCAGATTGGACGGCCGCTCGGTTCGTTTGCGCCTGGACTTTATGAAAATATTAAATCTCAAAGGGGAATCCTTGGATTCAGGGAAATCGATGGGTCGGGGAACTGTGTGAATTGGTCGTAATCTCTGTTGTTTAAGTCTGTGGTGTTTCGCCGAAGTGGTACATTATTAGGTGCTTTTGAACTGGTTATGTAATAAAATGTCGTATTGCTGTTGGAGAATTTTTGTGATAACAAGTAGCACTTTAGAAGTAAATTTTTACGATTCTGTTCTAGCTTGATATTTGGTGGTATTATTAGATGGAGGTAGAAACATTTTTTAGAAATACTTTTATCTATTAAAATTAGAGGGAAATTAATTTTATTTTAATATCCAGAAAGTTTTCTTTCGTTCTTTTTTTCTTCAGATATTTTTGTGCTTCGCTTGCTTCGGACTCTGAAGTCGGACGACTTATATTTTAGGGAAACAAAGTGCCCAAGCGTATAGCACTTTGTGTAAATAATATTTAACGCACATTGGATGCCTTTCATATTTATGATTGCGCAGTGCTTTCATACATAAACGCTAAATTGCGATAATGGCAGCAGCAGCGTGGTTCTCGTAATCTTAGATTTTAAAGTTGCAAGCAACTTTAAGCGACCAACATTAACACGAGACGCAAATTTATAGCTGTTTCCCCAGGAGGGGGGGAAATTCGCGATAAGAAAGTTAAGAAAATTATGTTATTTGCGTTCTCTGTACGCGCAGCGCATGAAACTTTTACAGCATAAACTTCCCTTCTCGCGGTTTCCACGGAAGAGTACACTCGACAGAAACTCTTGCGGATGCATTGCTGCGGGAAACTTTCATGGTCCAGAATTTCTTTTTACTCCGGCGCAAATTGAAAAATTACACCGCCACGTTCTACAATCGCGAGAACGTATTTTAGTCGTCCGCCACGATTTCGCAAAATTAATAAGCCCTCAGCCAGATGTCAGAATGTGAGAAACTACACCGGGAGGCGAGATTTTAATTCCTTAGTGGCGAACGTCGCGATATTTCTCGTATCGATTTCCTGTTCTGCGCAGTGTCTGAATAATTATGCCAGCATTAATTGAGAAAACTCATTCTGCGCGCAGTAATGCACTTGCTTGTCGATCTGGAAATAATTCATTACTGCCTTGGAAATTATCGCTGATATAAATTATTTCTCCTGTAAATGTTGTTTATTAAGTAAAGGGAAAGAAGTCGCAGTATTCGTTCAGAAAAATTTAATTCGAGTGAAACATTCGAAATTAAGCAACGCAGTATCTTTTCTTACTTATGGTACTTCGAGCGGGATAAAATAATCCTTTCATGTTTCACCCATCTAAAGGTATCTTGAAAACTAGAAGATTCAGAAAAATTGATGGGAGAAATATTTTAAAATGTTTCGTAGAAAATAAGCTGCACACCTGCAGGGTGATTTCACCCCTTACTCTTGATGTGCACAGATAAAAGAAAACACACATCCCTTACCTCTCCCTACACATACATCCTCACAAATATTCATCAAAGTCCTGTATCAAACACTTCGAGGGTGTTAGTCTAGTTCCCTTCGTAAAAGTGTAGAAGTTTTTGCACAAGCGTGGCATTCCTAAATTCTTTAAGCTCTCTAAGCTCTCCTAAGGTTCTACTTCCCATGTGCATCGCATTGTTCCACCGCAATTACCCACATCAGCGGAAAAGCATCGTCGATACGTATTGCCCGATGCGCTCGAGGACACGTTTCTATGTACCTGCAAATCGTATGACCGCGCGTAGGATGTAATAAATCTGGTCGATGATAATGATACATCCAGGAATTCACCGCCACGCCCCTCTGATTTGCATAGAATTCGTTCGTTCCTTCCCCGTTTGCTTCTTTGCTGTGTCCCTGGCGACGTTAAGCACCTCGTTGCATACAATCGCGAGCATTGTATTTGAATTTTTGCGATTCCTCGCGCAAAGTATCGACCAGTCTATAGTTATAACGACCCGCGTGGGAATTTTAAACGTTACACTCCGACGCTGCTGAGGCAGCGTTCCATTTATACGTTTTTTTTATGAGTCACATGAACCTTCACCCTGTGGATCTCTTTACAATGTATTTTGTTATTGCTGTTCTTCGGCGTTCAATCTACTTTATCGACTAATCCCGTTCCATGGTAAGTTGCCTGTAGTTGGTAGCATGGTATCTGCAGCTGGTAAATGGAATCTACGATCGATAAGAGATTTCCAACATTTTCAGCTGTCGGTAAAACAGAAGCATCCGTGGATGTCGATACGAGCGAAATCCTCTTACCACTGTCGGTAAGCTTGTGCAGTTCTAAGCCAAAGATCTTAAGATATTTGCGATAATTTGCATTAAACTTTGTATGATTTTAAATCAATACATTCAATGTAGTTTAATACCTAATGTAAGAATCATTTGTATCAGAATTTTATTATTTTTTTTAAAAGAGAACTATGTTCCAGTCACTGATAACCTGCGAGGGGGTGCACGAGGTTCAGGTAGTCGATTTAGCTTATAGTGCAGAACGTTCGTTACGATGCGTCAAGTCCACAGATCGTACTGTTAAAAACTTTGTTGGAAAATGGGTTTAAAAAATTTGGGCTTTAAAAGGGTAAGGCTCGAGTCATTGACATTGCAGCACTTACTTAACCTTGTTTTGCAACCCCAATTTACTAATTTCAGTTAATTCTACTTTAACTATTTATTTTCCTTCTTTCTTCTCTCTGTGACAGGGTGAAAGTTCTTCTCTCTTCCCTCGTTTCATTAATTTTACTTTTTCCTTTGTCTGCCGCACGCGGATCCTCCAGTCGGTCATTCTGTAAGGACCACGTCTCCTTCACTAAAGAGCCGCGCCGCGCAAACTACGTGACAGTTCTCGAATTTCAAAGTGACAGAAACATGACATCGGCTAAAACGTGATCAGCCTACGTGGCTACCTTAAATGGGATTACCTCCTCTTGTTGGGGACCGTACATTCAGCCCTACTGACGATTTGACACTCCTTCCATCTCATTTCATGTTGTGCAGACTTTGTTGAACCACCCTGCATACATAAGTACGCAAGAATCGCCAAGCCTCCACGTTATTTCATTGGCAAACTTGTTAGTTTATACTGCATGATATTTACCTGCACATATTTGACGCAGTTCTTTTGGTGGGATATCCCAGAAATAGACTAGGCTTATTATCAGATATCTTCTTACCTGCAGAAGTAGACCAAACAGAAAACCAAATATATGTCAGTAGAAATTAGGATTTCAAGATTTTGTAGTGCATTCAATTAACTGTTTTACCTCAGAGGCGTTCTATAAGGAAATTGGACACTTCTTTTAAGAACCCAGAAGGAAACACTTGTGTGTTTGACCTGAAGTGGAGAGGGCCTCCTTATCCAGTGGCCTAAATGGGCTATAGCCCAGGGGCGCCAGTGATATCCAAGGGGGTTAAGAATCAATTATGATATGTTGAAATGCTTCTTTCACTTCAATTTTTTATGAGAGGAAAGACACGACAACCGTTAGATCTATACGATATACCGTTTCGCACTAATTTTGAGCTGGCATTTACGCGAGGTGTTGGGACGCCGATTTTTTTAGCCCAGGGCGCTCAAATACTTAAGACGGCCCTGGGAGTGGATATACATTACACTTCACACCATAAAACGTGAGGAAAGCGTATATTCTCCCTGTCATTTAAGAAGGAACCTGCCGACCGACGAATTTAGACCGGTTCTGCGCAGCTTGACGCTCATTGGTGCCGGGAGAAGACACTATTGGCTGTACCCCCACCAACGCTTCTTCGGAGCCAATGAGCGCATTCTACATGCGCGAAACGGGTTCCTTCTTAAATGACACGGAGAATAGTTTGACATCCTGAAAAACTATAAATCTGGAAACGAAGAACCTAAAGATTCCCTCACTCTCTTCAAAACTCTTTCAACGTTCTTTAAAAGCCCGCATATTCTAACACTCCCCAACCTACACCGACCATAAATACAACTTCATCCCCTACAACATAAACCAACCCTCTCTGCAACTCAACTGAACTGCTTAATCAATCTCCGCAAGTCACTCAATCCCTATCTCGGCTACACCACCACCCTTTCTTAAACACTCTATTACCCACAGCCATACCGACTACCATCAAACCCCCCATGAAACATACCACCATCACTGGACAACCAGAAAGTTACCTACTCCACCTTCCATCAACACTCTTCATCCCCATTAATCTCCTTTGATTAAACTCCCACCTCGCACGTGCACAGGAATGCAAACTGCACGCGTGCGTTGTTAAAAGTCCCGCGTCATAGTGACGAAACGCAAAGAACTCGTCAGGAAGTGGCAGCCCTCCGAAAATGCCTGAAAATCTCCGACAAAGCGAGAAGAAAATCACCGATCGCGCCACGGTTTACGATGTCGATTACACTCTGGCGGCGCAGGCCGAATTTTCACGTGGCACCGCCGATAGCGGGGGGGTTGGGAAATGGGAATCAGAAAACCGATCGATAAATCCAATTAAATTTCGTAACGCGCCCGCCTGTGGAAGCGTATCAGGCAACGGTAACGGCCGTCTGACACCCACCAAATTGCATTTTATGCGCTACCGAAGGACGCCCCTCTGATGCGTTCACTAGGCCATCTTCGTGTCGCTGGGACGCCGGCTTGTTTGCTTTTGTAATTTGCTGGTCAGGGCTACTCCGATTAATCGGTAACGCACTTTTCCTCGACCCCCGTCCGACGATTCGGGGGCCACGCGCGAGCCTCGCTTTAATTGCCAATTTGTGTGGCGCCGAATGTTCCGTTTCCTGCGGAAGTCGACGCAGACGGTGTTACTGCGAAACACTTGTTCCGTGATACTTTTGTTGCTTTTTTTTGGCGGTGGCCGGGGAAGTTTAATGGGAGGTTGTCAAGGAGTATAACGGTGGGTTTATTGAAGGGCATGGTGTCCCCCCAGTGTGTCGAGAGGCGAAAGAATGGGTAGATGTGTAATTTGGGAATGAAACCTGTGTGCGGGGATGGAATGTAGGGAATTCTTCAGAGTTTCTTGGGATCGGTAAATTTTCAAGCTGGAATTTTGAGGAATTTGGTTTAATAGTTTCGATTTAGGAGTTTAGGTGTGTTTCTAGTCGGTTCCATTTGCACGAGGTGATTAAACGAATGACGATGGACTTAGAATATCGTTAAACTGTTGCACTTCGATGCGAGAGTCGGAGTTTAGAGAAATATAACCTTCTCTGTTAAAATGTCGCGAGTAAAGTAAAGTCATTCCGGTTAGCGCGCCGATAAATTCAGCGATTTTCAGGAATTTATTGCGACGGAAATAATTATAGTAATGGAATTAAACTTTTTTCTGTTCATTAAACTACACTTCTACAGTAAATAAAAAATATATAAGTATTAAAATTATTGCTTTCCAAATGTTTTTGAAAGCGGTCTTGATGATATGTTTAAAAATTCATGCCTCGCTCGTGAAGGTGATTTCAGCTGTTGGGCTTATCTGAACCCAAAAATCCAAACAGATTCTTGGTCAGTATGACTGTCGCTATCGCTCGGACTGTAATTAGTGTTTCATCTTCAAAATTACTCAAATGGCGGGCAAAATGCAATAAATGATTTTCGTTTTTTTTCTTTTGTTTTTCTTTTCGATTTTAAAAGTAGGTTGGACTCAATGAAAATACTTGGTTGTAGTCCCTATGCGAGTCACAGGTGTGCAGAATAAGCAGTAAAATTTATAAAGCAATCGGTTCGATAGATTTTGAGATTTTATCCTCACGATGTGGACAAATGACGTTTCGAGAAAAACACGTTCAAAGTTTTCATTTATAGAGGCCGAGGCTCTGCGCTCCTTACAAAATGCCTCTGTAGAAGCTAAAATAATCGAAATTTCTCCATGAAAATTTAACAGTACATTATTGAGGATATGTACTTTCGAAAAATGTTTTAAAACATAAATCGATTTTTTTAACCTGTTTAACCAAAATGACCCCTTAAATTGTAATTTAAGGAAGTTGAACCTGATGAACGATTAAATACTTTATCGTTTGAACGTTAATAAAGTTAATTTTACGGACTGGTGAATTTGTGGTACGTTTATTTAAATGTAAAAGCCACCATGTCCTTTAATGGGCTGTTTTCAGCAAACAACATAGTTTCGGTAATGATCCAATTTGCAGCAGGATGTTATGATATGCTGTACAGGAATTTATTTCGGAAATCCTTGAAACTGTTTTGGGAAACCACAATCTGTTGCAACGATTCCCCACAAAGTGAGTGTTTCGGTGAACAGGTTTACCGTTCCACGGATTCAACTCGCAGTAATAGTGCAGCTGTTTTCTGCGTGTCGATGTTAATCAGCCTAGTGTGCTTAAGCTTATACTTTATCGTAGAATAAATTAATTCTTTCTGCGAAGAAAAATATGGTGACTTTGATCAAATAAATTCTACGCATTGGAAGACAAAATTTGTACATACATTTCTCTAAGAAACTACTTTTCAAGAGAATTTTATTTTTTAAAAAAAAATAATAAAAAAAAATTTATAAAAAAAAATTTATAAAGTTTTTTTTAACGTGGAGACATCTTCAAAAGGCACCCCGACGCCTCCAGAAGGGAATTTTCCGCGGACGCCAGGGTAGTGTGGGATTTCTACCCACTTAAACCCCACGGCCACTATGAAATTTTTAATAATTTCCATGTAAATATTATTAAGGCAGAAAGACTCGGACACCTATTTACTTATTTTCGACATAGATCCATCAAGCCAAGGCTCATCAAAGTCGGTGCCTACCACATGGTGTCCTCCCCTTGTTAGCTTGAAAATTTACTAGTGCATCGGTTGAGAGCAACTAAAGATAACTTTAGAAGGAGCAATCGTGTCTTTGATTACGACGATAATTTTAATGGTAACTTCCATTGCAAGAAATGACACGTTTTTGGATGTTTAAATCATGATCGTGGCTGACTATGGACCTGCATGTACTGGACGAAAGAGAAAAAAAAAGGGGGCATGAATGCAAATAGAGAACGCACAAGCTGCGAGCAGAACGTCGATCGTAATTGGATTCGTGATTGCTTCCGACACGTTGATAACTTTTTCACCAGCAGCCAACCGATTATTTCGGATATCGCCGGTATTGCGTTTAAATTCGGCTGGATGAAGGTACAACAGTAGTGATCTGATTGTTGCTGCCGTTTACGTTAATCGAATAATACCCAATCGTTCAAGAATTCGTTGGAATGTTCAGAAATTTATCGAGATTGGGCCAGAATATTCATTTAAATCGAAGAGGCAACCTTATTCTTCCTATATTAATCTGTTACCCGGGGAGGACGAGTTATCTCGTCATTGAAAAATGCCTGAGCATTCGGCCAGATGCGTTAATTAATCGCGCACTTTACTAATCACATTTGTTCAAAAGGAGCAAATATAATATTAGCAAATGTATAGCATCTACTGTAAAAGAAAGGAATTCATTGTTAAATATACAAAACTTTAAGTAGGGTAAAGGACCCAATTACTGACACCTAACCAATTACTGTCACCTTAAGTTATTTTACTTAAAATAACGAATAAATCAACTATACTATATAATCTATAGTATAGATTATAGGTTGAATTACACAATTCTTTTTTGTGTATGACTTTACAACGTTTATTTATTCGTTATTTTAAGTAAAATAGCTTAAGGTGACAGTAATTGGTTAGGTGTCAGTAATTGGGTCCTTTAGCCAACACTGAAGTTAAATTTCAACCACCCTGGAGGTGTTTCTTAAAATTAAGAAATATGGGTAACAGTAACAGGCAACAATAAACGTTTAATGGTTTAAAAAAAAATCTTGAGGGCTTATACAAGTTTCGAACTTGGTATTTAGTGTCCTGTCTCCTAGATTTCACAGTGCATTAACTCCCCTAGCTGCATTGGCTATAAATTACGAATTTCTTGTCATTTCTTAAAGCTGACACTTCTATGAAACTGTCACGATTACTTTAATCATCGTTTATTTAACTTCAGGATTATCCCATGGGATTTACGTCTAGAGATCGTTCCGTCCAGGTCAAACCCACATGGGGTCTCAATTCGATGATCACGATGGCGAGTTTAATTAAGAAAAATGGCATTCCGTGTGTATTAACCCAATGAAGTGGCAATTATCGTTTGAATGCGAATGCTGCTTCCACCCGTATCCTAATGCAGCGGGCTAATTGTCGATGACTAACATTGCGAGTGCCTTGATCCACCACCGTCATCGTAGATAATTCGCGGCATTAATAAATGAGACTTGCTCGAAAATGGAATTAATTCAAACAACTACACGTGCTAATAAATCAGTGAATAAAGACACTAGTTATAGGAGTCGAAAGCTTTCCATCAACTTTCTGCCTTCTCCAATTTTGTTTCCTATTTTTTTTTGTAAAGGTATAAGGAAAGGTTAATTAAAGGTGTATGGTTATTCTATGCTCTGTGGTCAGAATTGCGCTTGATTATAACTATGGGAAAATGCGAATAATTTCCTGGCTACCTTGACGAAATCCATTGAAATTGAGCTTGGCTCTCTGGTAGCTTCCTCGTTCGTAGAGATTTTCAGCGGATTTCAATTTGCATCTGAATACTTATAGAAGACGTAAATGACACAACTTCGCTGGGGGGGGGAGATAGCACTTTGTTCGCAACTGCACGGAGTTTCTCAGTTTCAAAATTAACATATTCATGGTTGCGTCGAGAAATATTTGACGCGCCAACTACAAGCGTTTTATTAAATTCAGCTTCTCGACACGTTTATCGCTTTATCAAAGGCTACATTGCCGAGTTTCGTGCAGTTTCGCTTTTGTCTATCGTCGAAACTCGCTAAGAGTTCCCGTTCATCCCCGTCGGTATCGAGTGGGGAAAAATATCATCCCGCCGGTTCAGAAATAAAACCCGTGAAACTGTAAAGCGATGCTGAACGCGTCGATTGGAGTTGGATACATGTGCTAGGTTCGTTAAAAATTCCTGAAAAATGCTGAAACATTTAAACGCGTGTTTTCTGGGGCTACTCTGTTTTTCGACGATTTTATGGATTCGATTTGTTCCTACCAGCGCCATTCAACTGATCTATTAAATTCCCAGCGGAACCTTCCACAAATGGAGGTCAGATTTATAGCGAGTCCAGCTCCGAAACTTGTGCTCGGTTTGCAAATCGCATCGAACCAAAATGCACTAAACCCTCGCCTTGTTTTCGCGATTTTCGCGTTTGGCTGTGCAGCGTTGAGGATTCTGCGATTTTTTTTGTGAATTATTGTAGCAATCTGGAATGCCAATTGTCGCCATTGTGAATGAATTTGGACAAATAACAGCATTTTATAGAAAAAGCATAAAAGAATATCTGTTTCATCTTTTTTTACCATTTCGATATTGTGGATTGAAGTATATTGGATTCGAGTATTAATGATATTTAGAAATTCGTAAATAATCATCAAATGCATTCAAAATTACATCCCAAGTTAAATGTTACAGGTAAGAAAACCCTCTGACGACCTTCAGTGACTAATTGATTAAGGGAGTATTCCACTGTGAAGGTCGAAAAATCATGCTGTTTTCAAAGATTTTTTTCTCAGTAAATACAACATATAATGAAAGAAATCTTGTTGGGTTTTATTAAGCTACTCTTATATTATACTAAACAATTTTTTTTAAATATTTTTAATTTGTTTTACTTGTTTTTTACAAAGCGTCAATATGGCACCTAAACAAAAACGGTATGTTCGTTTCGCAGGTGATTTCACGGTTCAGGCTTATCTGAATCAAAAAATTCGAAAAGATTCTTAATCTGTATGAGTGTCGCTATCGTCCGTAGCTCGATTAATAATTTTTGTCGAGAAATAACCGAGTTTTCTCGGAGAACATTCGAGAAGAGACCATTTTGGGGAACTTTTCTTTCAACCCTGCGCCATTTTGTTATTTCTCAACAAAAATTGTTAATTGAACTACCGGTGGATAGCGACAGTCATACAGATTAAGAATCTTTTCAAAATTCTTGTTTCGGATAAGTCTAAGCCGGGAAATCGCCTGCACCACCAACAAACATACCCCTTTTGTTTAGGTGCCATATTGACGCTTTGTAAAAAAACAGTAAAACCAATTAAAAATATTCTCTTTAATTTTTCTGTTATAATACAAGAGCAGCTTAATAAATATCAAAAAGATTTATTTAATTATATGTTGTACTTACTGAGAAAAAAAATCTTTAAAAACAGCTTGATTTTTCGACCGTTCACAGTGGAATACACCCTTAAACGTTGCAACTCACTCCTTAAAATATTTCCAACCCACATCACAGACTTCCTTACAAATAAAAGTCACAACGTGACCTAACGAACAATAACACACCATCAGAAAATGTTCAACTTTCTAACTCTTATTAATATAAGAATGGTAATATAAGGGTGTTTGTTTCTTCGTGGATTTAAGTGATCTTCTTGATTTTATTTGCGTTGGCTTTGTCTAGGGTAACCTAGTGTTAGCAAATAAAATCAAGAAGATCACTTAAATCCAAGAAGAAACAAACACCCTCCACAGTTTCAAGATACCCAATTAAACTTTTCGAAGAGTGCCCGTAGGTTTCCCACCAAAGACGCGAATCCCGTACAATGTACACCAGCAGGGTCGTCTAGCGAGTGAAGAAGCACGAGTAGAGGATCCTCGAATCCTCCTCGAAACCGCGGCAAGAGCGCCAGTTCACGATCCGATCGGTCTTGTGTCTAGACAATAAATCGCCAGGACACCCAGTCGAATCCAGCGCGAATTCGTCTCACCCCCGAACGAGAGCTCGTACGTAACAGCTTGTTCGCCTTGTATCCCCGTAGCTCACCTAGATTCCATTTCCACCGAACTATTAATACGCGTTTCCGCGTCCAGCGGTCTGCTAGGGGCCAGAAGCACACGTCTGCCGAAAACCAGAAACCAGTGGCCTCTCGAGCCTCATTGGGCGAGGAATTTTTCTCACGAGTTCCCCTTTCTTCGCCCCCCTGCCGCACTTTCGTTCGGTGGCAATCAGGTAGAGTCGACGTTGACCCTGGCGTTAAATATAGGCAGCTCTTCTCGTCAGTCAGTGTCGATCACTCGTCATCGAAAGTCGAATGCCAGGTGCTTTCAGCACGAATTTCCTACGGGGAAGAAGGTGGTACCCCTA
Organism: Andrena cerasifolii; assembly: GCF_050908995.1. Taxonomy (NCBI): domain Eukaryota; kingdom Metazoa; phylum Arthropoda; class Insecta; order Hymenoptera; family Andrenidae; genus Andrena; species Andrena cerasifolii. The sequence goes on along the minus strand of NC_135124.1, from coordinate 6,373,430 downwards.
TCAGCGGGTGTCCCTTGTGAATCGTCTCTTTCGCTTCGGGTCGTGTGCAGTAGTGTTGCGCGGAAGTGAGAAATACTGGTGCTCTGCTTGTAAAGAGTGCGCGGAGTTTTGTGAACTTAAGGTGACTCGATTGAAACACGTTGCTCCTTTCCTCGGCTGTTAGAAGTTCTTTCCATTCACATTCTGCGTCTTCTCAGTGATTGTAGTAGGACTATGTGATCCTTTAGTCGAGTAATTAAGTCCCACACGTGACCTAAGTGTTTTACGATTAAATCTAATTGAACGAAGGTTTTAGAGTCGAAGTTGTGCCTAATTCAAAAGTCGTATACATGTTTTCAAAATTTCTCTGTCATCAAATGAGATTCCCCAGGCGCTAGACTATGTATACAACACTCCAAACGGTCTCCCGACTCCCTACGTTCCCTGCCGACGCATGTTCGTCGAAGCGCAACCGTATCAAGGTCACGTTTACGCTAGGTCACCATCCCGGCCGTGAAAAAGAAAGGAGAACACTTGTGGGGGTTGCCTCCCTAAAAAAATGCTCGCTTCTGGGGCTCGTAAATGATGGAGTGCGGGGGGGATCGGTCCCGATAAGTGACCACCATAAATCTTGCTTGCTCCTCGATGGCCAGCGGGAATCGTCTGCTTCCTCCTTCCCTCTGCACCTCTTCACGGTACTCTCGTGTTTCCTGGTCGAACGCTTTACCGGGCAAATAGCTGCACGGAACCAGATTTATCGATTTACCGTTGCCGGACAACAAGGGATTCGTGTCGCTATTTGTTGGGGAACGAAAGTTTCCTTTCGATAAGGAGGATTTGCGTTGAGCACTTGGGGATTTTTACGGCGACCCGCTCCCCGAGAAGCCCGCCTCGTCTTCGCGATTGGCTTAAAATTGATTCGCCAGGGTTTATATCGTTCATCGATGGTAGTTGCAGTAGCTCTCTGCTGTGCACAATAGCCTACCAACGAGAGACTCCAACTCATCGTTCGTCGTAGTTACTCCAATCTAAATCCCTTTTTATCTTCTTCCCTCCTGCGAGAGAAAATGATGCCGTTTCCTTGGCGTTCTGTTAAAATTTGAACAAAAACTTCTCTACGATTTGGAATATTTGGGTCAGTGGATTTAGAGACATGAAATTCTTATTAATTCCTCGTGGAATCGTTGAGGATTTTAGCTGACATTTCGCGAAAGCGGTCCATTTTTGTCAGATTTTTTTTTTTAAATAAAAGCTACATATTAATGGAGATATGAATTATTAATGCTCTTCTCGTTATTTGACTGAAGGTATCAGAAAGTTCATCTTCTTCGAATGTTCGTTAACATCCTTTTAAGTAATTCTTCCAAAATCTCTACTTGATTAGCATTCGTTGCTTTCCTTTGTAAGTTTCTTTGCTGTAGGGGGAGTCCGGGAGAGTTGAACCGCCTTTTACTTGGAGGTCCATGAAATCTAGGGTATGAGATGCATCGATTTTATATTTATGTCGCAGTAAAGCCTTGTTATCAGACTGTAATTTAAGGGTTATATCATTTCAATAAGTTAATAAATGTAAGCACTAAATTGAATTTTATAAAAATTGAGATTTGGCTCATCTCTCCCGAGCGCTGGGAGATATGATCCACCATGTGGGGTGCTTTGACCATACTCTAGTAACTCGGGAACAAATGAAAAAAAACAACAATTTGCTTTAGTTTATAATAAGTAGCCACAAACTTTAGACATTACAATAATTATCTTATATACTTTAATGGAGCTTTTACTTTGTATTTCACTCTGAACACGAAGAAACACGTTTTCCTAACTCACAGCTAAAGTAACGGTGAAGAATTCGCAAGCTATGGCTTGACAACCGGTAGCCTACCGTGAAATTTAAAACAGATACTTGAAGCGACTCAACTCTCCCGGACTCCCTCTACGTAAAATCCAAAAGGGTCGATCGATTGGATAAACGTGTCCCATTAGTGATTAATAGATTTCGCGTATACCTGCTTGATGTCGACGAAGGGCGACGACACAGTTACTTGTGTCGTTCGAGTGGAAGTTGATCGGATGTGACCGTAATTGTGCTGCGGATGAACTGTTTGTGATTTGGAAGTTCGCGGCGGGACAATAATATGGAGGAGGGCGAGTCCAGCAAGGAAACTTTGCCAACAGTTTATGGAATTATGATTGCGTTTCTCACTTGCGTGGTTGGCTACGTTTTGTGGGTAAGTGTTATTAGAACGAAACGCTCGGAATGTTAAACGCCAGTCCAAATTAGATGGGAATCCATGGTATTTACCCTTCAAGGAAGGTAATTACCATGTAGAGCAAGCATTCGTTGATTTCCACGCTTCCCTTCTGTTGACGTTTAAAACCAACTGAAAATTTAGAAGGGCCGCGCTGAAAAGCAGAAATTCACTTAATTAGCGAAATAAAACACTGAGTGCAGAAATTGTCGTTATAATATTTGACGGTTTAGTGATCCAGATCAGACATTAAAGGCAGCTCGTACGAAAAATTGATGTTTTCAATTGTTTCACAACACTTAATTAAGTAGTACGGGTGATTACTTGCAATTACGGCGACATTGATTGTATAAACGAAGCCTGGAACAATTTTAAATCATCCGTGCGTTAATTACAAGTTATTCTGGAGAAAGCCAAGCGTTATTCACAGTGCGTAGGTACCATCGATGATATTTGCAGGGGAAAGTTGGGGATAATTGATCTCTGGTACAGTGAATGCTCTGTTTCACATGTTTTACTGTTAATTGGAGTAATTTTTTAAGTGACATATGGAGGGAATTCGTGACATTCGTTGCCTGTTAAATAGTCGCTAATTACTTTGAAACGAGAGAAACAGAAATCTGTGAACAGCATTCCGGATAATTATTTAATATAAGTTACATAGTGTTTTCAGTATATTTTACGTGACACAGTATTTAAAACAATGTCCGGTTAGAAAGCGCACAGTGCGCCTGGCCATTAATAGCTTGCGAAGTACGTCTGACCATGCACGATCCTACTTCCCTTGCCCTATTCACTTCTCTTTCACACAATGATCGCGTGCGTCAGTTATCCTCTTTTACACTTTGCTGCTTTATTCGGCATATGCATTATTTAAAAAGGAACGCATCGTTTCTCAAGTTATACCACAGTTTACCCCTTCGAGAAATATTTAAAACTTTCCCTTCCGCACGAAACGAAAGAACCTCTTACGTAAAGTTAAGAAGTTTAAAATTTAAAAGCACCCTGTGCAGATATTGATTGATATACACCAAAGAGGAGATTAATTACAATAACGAAAACAATATTTTGCTAACAAACAATCAGTTTACTGAATCAGTAAATTTCGTTTTTACTTTCTCATAAATAATACGATTATTAATATCACAACGAGCACAATCTAATGCCACACGTGTCCCGTATATCCCCCACATATTTTCTTGAATCGCAAGCATGCCGAACTGGAATTCTCCACGAAACCATCCCCAGAATCATTCTCATTCGTGCCCGATCGTTTCCCCTTACTCTTCACAGAATCGACTGCCTCTCACAGAAGCAAAACAACGGGTATCGACAATTATTTCCGCGTTTGAAGTCAAAGCGCCGTTCGGCGCGTCCACTTAAGAGCCTGGGCTGTCTCTTGTTTGCCAGTGCCCACTCAATATCCGCGGCATTGTTTGCGGTAATCGTCGCTCGCATTCGTGGCATCAACTATAATCTGCTGGCTCGCATACATTTGGCGAATGCCGGCTGGGGGAAACCCGGTGCCCGTTAAATTATGGCCCGCGTAATTAAGATGCGAGCCGATTGTTTCATCTGGCCCCAGCAGTCGGGGACCAGGGTTAACTTACATTCCGTGAACCCTGAACGATATTAGTTGGTCGTTCCACTACGTGGCGATTCATGCACCCCCATAGTCTTCTGCTTGGTATAATTTATAGTTCGTTCATTGTTTGCCTGTCTGTAAAGGTTCAAATCCAAAAATATCGTGCCTCACGTGAGAGTTTAATCTCACGAAATAGTTATTTCGTTATTTAATTAGCTTTCAATTATTTTGTCATCAATTTGATGAAATTAGAAATTAATTTCATGAGACAAGTTTCGTGATATATTTTCAAAATCTCATGTCTCGAGACTATTTCCATTATTTACATTTAGTTGTTGCTGAGATTTTTGTCTCGCGATAGAAAAGTCTCGTGTAAAATCTCGTCGTGGGTTCGCACCCTAATGATTTGAATTTTCGCTCAATGTATTAACTGTGAACGTTTAGTGAACCTGAATTACAGAGTGAAATATGGAGACTATCATTAAGGGTAAAAGTAAATGTTTACTTTTCATCACGATAATACAGTGACCCACAGCATTGTTTATGTAAAGTACCTACAAAGAGTAACTACTCACAAAAGCCACTACCTTACTTTTCCTTCTTGTCGCCTACATGGCCACCACTTGACCCCCAATTTTAATACAACAAATAAAATCACGGGAACAATGTCTTCGAATGAACGTCGTAGCCTTTCGTGACCAAGTTCCTAAGTAACTGTAAATACCAGCAACGTGAAACGACCATGAATCAGCGTTAGCAATTGAGAACCTTGCAGCAAGAGGGGTGAGCTCCACCTTTGTCAATTATTGAGTTATAACGTGTAATATACGTAAAAAACTCTACATAGTTTGGTGCACGTTTGATGCAAATCCGATAAAAAATGAGCGATTTATTGCAAATTTTGAATCTGCATCGATTACTGTTTTGGGCAATACTAATGCTCCAGATTAGAAAGATTCGCCAAAAATGGAAATAAAAGCTTATCAACTCAATAACTACTACATATTATTTGAAAAAATATACTGTTCAATTGGTTTTCTCTTTTTAATGGTAAGTCAAAGCAATAATTTTATAAACAGTTTTTTCTAATTTACTAGAAACTGGTAAATATAGAGCTGCACCCCACTTGCTGCAAGGTCCTCAATTAATGAACCACCGTAAGCGTCAAAGACTGCGATCGATCTACCCAGTCCCTCGATCTGGCTGTAATCAAGCCCACGAAAAGTGGATCGAAGAATGGATTCGGTGGGTCAACGATCTCGGTGGCTGGATCCCCGCAGGGACAAGGAAACCCCATTCGATCCGAGCCACGAGAGTGCGTTCAACACTCGACGCGGACCGCGGCGGCGTTTACGCGTAGCTGGGACGGTTGCTCGCTCGTTACACCCAGCCAGCAATCAGGCCGTGTGCTGCGGTCGGGTCAGGTGAGCAGAGAGCGGAAAAAAAAGCGCGAGGGTAGGGGGGGGGGAGAGAGAGGGAGAGATAAAGTGCAGATTGCACGCCGGGGAAAAGCAGTGGCGCATCAAAGAGCGATTAACCCCCTCGCGGCGGGAAAAAGGAAATCCGTCGTTCCGGTGAGCCTCGAAAGGGGATCGTTATGTTTTTCGATACGAGGCCGGACGCTGGCGGATCGCTTCGTTCGCGATTGAAAACTGACGAAGTATTCTGACGTCATTACATCGTCGATATCGTGGAAATTGTCGCTTGTCGAGCGCGCCGCGCGAATTGTTCACGGGGGTGTCGATTACGTGCAGGGTAGTCTTTCTTGGTTAGGCACTGCTTCGGCTGGAGGGTGAAATTTTCTGGGGACTCGTTTCGCATCAATGTATGGAGATGTAGCTCGGTGGTTTTGCAGAATTTAGGTGGGAGGAATGTGGAAGTTAATCGTTTGGTGGAGTGATTAAGAGTGGGAGGGTAGGAATATTTATTTCAAGGAAGTGAATTATAAGGGAGGCAACCCAGGAAATTCAGAAAATTATGCAACTTTGGGTGAGAGTAGAGTACTCCGTGCGTAAGACAAACCTATTTTTGTTGGTGCCAAAGTACAGTTTTAGGGGGTGAGACCACCCCTTGAAAAAGTGCAGAATTTTCTGTTGCGTGGAATGTCTCGAGAACGGTGAGAGATATTGGAAGGAAGTTTCAACACAAGCTGCAACTTTTTTATATTTACAAAACTGCGTAAAAGTAATTAGCGAATTAAGGATTGGTGGTGGGGGTAACTTGAAAAGTATGGATTTTTCGATAATTATATTTACGCAGTTTTGTAGATATGAAAAAAGGATGCAATTTTTGTTTATACTTCTTTTCCATATCTCTCACCGTTCTGGATATATTCCAGGAAAAAAAGATTCTACATTTTTTCAAAGGGTGATTTCACCCCCTAACGCTGCACTATGGCACCAACAAAAAATAGGTTTGTCTTACGCATGAACTATTCTACTTGCACGCAAAGTTACATAATTTTCTGAATTTCCAGGTTGCCTAAATTCCCTTGTTCGCTTTTCTTCGAGTTGCATATCTTGAATAATGACAGTGACTGTGGATGAGAAAGATTACTGGGCCTGTGCGAATATAAACAGTTGCATGTAGGTATTTTCTTATGAATTTTGAATTATAGAGAGGACTGATCTTTGTGGATTTATGTGTTTGAACGTAACGCGAAGTTTTACGACAAGTTTGTGGTGAGAAATATTTACAGGGTTTTAATAATTGCACATTCGTCGCGCGCTACTCGTCCTCGTTGGCTGCGAAATGTTAAATACTTGCATGTTTTTCGGTAGAAATTTGTGGATGCACACATTAATTCATCTGGTTCCACGTGTTGTTTAAGTCATTAGATTCCAACGATATAACGACGCTAACAGATTACGATATTATGCGTGTTGGCGCAGTCGTTACCATAATAACGTTGTAACGTGTTTGGAGGGATACAATATGAAGACCAGTTGCTAGCAGGAAGCTACAAATGTTTGCAGATAATTAGGGGAAATCATATCGTGATACGTAATGAAGCATAGCATGAATGCATGCATTAATTAATGCGTAATGTACTTACGTTTAAATGTTATTTAGCATGTATGGCGCCACACGTTAACATTAATTATACAATAATATAATGTTTGGCAGTGGTGGGTACATAGCTCTGTATTGAAAACGTAATTTCGAGTAAGGCTACAATTTTTTTCTTAAGTTATATACAATACCTTGACATCTCTCAAATAATTACTTCTGCAAAGAATAAACCCATTTGTTTGTATAAAAAATTGTGTGCTTATAGTTTTAGAGAAATCAAAATCGGTCTACCTTCGATCTGAATTACACTCTGTAGTTACATTACCCCAATTAGAGTATGATGATTAGTGATGGGACTGATGGCAATACTATTGATGATATTCAATCAATTCGATACCAAAGTACTCAATAGGAAATATCCATACGCATCGAAATTTTAGGTACTTGGTATCAATTATCGATACCGATTTTTCTTCAACCGATACCATATCAATACTATACCGAATCAACACCGGTTTGATACTTTACGAAAGTATCGATATTCGTTTGATACGTTACGAAATTATCGATACTTGTTTGATACCTACTGTACGAAATTATCGATATTTATTTGATAATTCTGTGATCAGATGGCAAACCTGTTATGATATCAATTTAATATCTACTTGAAAATAAATATATATATATATTTATATATATTTATATACCTGCTGCATGCTTGTACGAAAGTATCGGTTTCGATTTGCAATTTAGTACTTCACGAAAACATTCTTTATTACCAATCATGATTTGATAATATAATTAATGAAGTAGGAGTAGGAATCAATATCGTGAACTACCTGTATAATTGAATTTTTATTAATAAACGATGTACATATACATTATTTCTTAATGTGCTGAAATTGGTGCATTATACAATGTTATTAAGAAATAATATTTTGTTTACTTTATTATTCTTTAATCGATTTCTTTTCTTACTTACTAACTCTCCAGCCTTTGAAAAAAACGCGTTCAGCAGGTATCAAGCAGGTATCGATATTCTCGTATAGGTATCAAATAGGTATCGATATTTTTGTGTGGGTATCAAACAGGTATCGATACAATCGCATCTGTAAGTATCAAAGAAGCAGCGATTCCTTTTGATACCTTTGACTTTGATATGTATCAATACCAGATTGAAATTTGGAGAAGGGTATCGATATGTGTCGATACGGTATCAGTCCCATCACTAATGATGATTCTAAACAATTGTATAAACTAAACACCAGAACATATAATTTATTTAACACAATAAACTTGTCCTATCAGATACATACATCCATCACACAGTAAAATTGAGAAACTATTCACTCCTGTTCAATTATATATCTCATCTACCGATTCTGCAAAGCAACACTTGCACCACGACAGTTTCATCCCGTCCTTAACTTTTGCGAACGTAGCCAGTCGCAATTAGCCCCTCAGCTGTTAAACAACGCAGCCGAGCGTGGTTAATTCCACGAGTCTCACGAACGGATCTCGAGACACCTGTAAGTGTCTGACTGTGCCTCGAGAAGTTGTTAACCATTTCTCAAGACGCTGGAATCCTGCGGCGTGAGCACAAGGACGAACGCATTAGGGGGTTATACGTGATGTCTCGGCCATTATCGTAATGACATAATGACGTGATATTGTGGGCTACATTATGGTCATCGATCGTTTGCCGTAATTACAGACCGAAGCGTTGCTACGTGTACAGTTAGAATATGATCATTAACCAGTCCTCACTTATAATGTAACCGACTACGCGCAGGATAATCAATCTTTCGTGTACGCAACACCGCTGCGATACGTATAGACAGTTTGATCTTCAACTTCGCTACATGAGCTATGGGAAGAGGCTACATTTTAGAACTTCGTTGGGGTCTTAAGGGGGGACTGCGCCTTGTTGGGCCGAAAAATAGGTAATTCTTTATGAATTTTTTTAACAAAAACGGTTCGACAAATTAATTTGAGGTTTGGCAGGCTGTTTTATTGTATCTTGAACTATTGTTCTGAATTTTTGTGTGACAGTGAAAAAAAGACATGGCAGATACAAAAAGAGCGTTGAAAAATAATCGGGTGGTCCTGGCGTTGACGAAAAGTACTGTAAGGTTTATCCGTCACACAAAAAAGAAAAAAGATTATACAGATAGGGCAATAAATCTACTACCACCGATAGCTACATTTATATACATTAAGAATCTCTTCTTTTTTTTGTGTTTCGGATAAAACTTACAGTACTTTTCGTCAACGCCAGGGGCCACCTGATTATTTTTCAATGCTCTCTCTGTATCTGCCATGTTTTTTTTTCACTGTCACACAAAAATTCAGAACAATAGTTCAAGATACAATAAATCATCCTGCCAAAACTCAAATTAATTTGTTGAACGGTTTTTGTAGAAAAAATTCGCAAAGAATTACCTACTTTTCGGCCCAACAAGGCGCAAACCTCCCTTAAAGGAATGTTGACTGAGTTGGTAGGAGAGGATTTATAAAAATATGTATGCGAATCATTCTCAGCTTTGGTGAATTTTATTTCGTTTATTTCGAAATTATATAGCGTGCGTACGATTAATAATAATAATTCGGAATTGTTTCACAGTAGACTTTGCACGAAAGGTTTTTTTATGGTACTTTCGTGTTGGCCAGTCTTGGTTCAGATGTTCAGGGTCGTGTGTTCTATTTCTTACTCGGATCTGCCTGAACCTCTGCTTCTCGATTCTAAATAGAATACTCGCAGAAATCGTTGAAGCTCGTTACATTGCTAGTACCGAACTCTAGTTACGTATTTTTAGAGTGGCTAAGAATACTACACAGCATCGTTTCAATGCATAACGCCATTCCGCGCAAAGAATTTGTACGTTCGTGATCCAGTTCGCTGAGCTGAAAGCTGTAAATTGCCGACTTATTCGGCAACAGTGTGTTCAAATACACTCTTCCCGTGATATTTCTTCGGAATACTAACATCAAGCGATGTGCATGCTTGCACTGCATCCGTCTCCTTTGTCGGTACTAATTGGGAGTTTTAGCTCTCGCAACTAGATCCTGGTATGTGGTTAATTACATCTACCAATCGACCCAATTACACAGTTCGACAGCCATCTGGACTTGTAACATTCAATAGCCGTTACTTACAGGTTTTCGTCCCCTGAAAACGAACCCTTAAACCGTTTGTCGCCATCGCCCTCAGTTTTTGAGAAATTCGAATTTGAAAAAAAACTGCAAATTTTCAACTTTGAATATCTTTTGTATCGAAACGGTAATACTTATTCAGCTGCTCATTGCGTCAAATTATTCTATGAACTCTCCCGAATACAACGATATATGTTATTATTGGATTATGAACATTTAAATATGTTTAAACATCGATCAAAGGGAAAAGGACACCCGAAATGCACCCATTTTTGAAGATATCTTTCAATTTATTTCCAAAAATAAGGGTCTAGGAGGAAATCTGACGAGTCCACGAGATGCAGCAGATATTTTTCCATCGGAAAGCATCAACAGAAGTGTTAAGTCACGTTTTGTTTTCAACACAGAAGCGAAATAGTTTGGCAAAACGTGCGGCGCCGACAGTGGTAGTCAACGGCGGCGCGCGATCCACTGCCGCTCAGCGTAACACAATCGCTTAACGCGCGTGACAACCACTGTCGACGCCGCAGGTTTTGCCAAACTATTTCGCTTCTGTATTGAAAACGAAACGTGACTTACCACTTCTGTTGATGCTTTCCGATGGAAAAATATCTACTGCATCTCGTGGACTTATCAGATTTCCTCCTAGAACCTTAGTTTTGTAAATAAATTGAATGATATCTTCAAAAATGGGTGCATTTTGGGTGTCCTTAAGAAATAGCTATTGAATGTTACAAGACCGAAAAAAAGTCAAATTCTGTCGAACTGTGTTTTTGGCTACGAAACCACATTTATTTTTAAGAATTATATAGAAATTTTACTATATCTGGCACATGAACGTGATGCTTTTGCACTAAGCAAGTGTTCCCAGTTCGTTTAATCTTCAACAAATCATCCACAAATCCCATGTATTTTTCACAAAATATTCTCTGGAAGCACAACGATTTTAATAAAAAAAATTGAATACAAATGCACCGAGGTTGGCTGAAAATAACGTCAGCAAACAAAGGCATTCCATCCTGCAGAATCAAATGCTCAAATGAATTGAAATAAACATCCTGCCCGAACGATTGCTTACAGAGTCATCCAACGCAACCAGAATATTATATTAACTGCACATTCATAAATGCAATAAACTGATGAAGCATCATTGATATTTAAGGGTAAAATTGAAACTATAAAATTTACACTACGTTTCCATAGCCAGGATTTCCATCCAGTTACGGAATATTATATTTTTACGACTTAAAATATCCACCCTGGTAATTACACCTAGCAGACTACTTCGTCGCGAATCCCTTTGAAAGCCTCGTACCATCCAACAGAGTTATTATTTTCACACGAGCCGCGCTATCTGAAATCGATGATTCCACTGCAGGAGCTACAAAAGCGGCACGAGGAACAGTTGCTTCCAAATTTTAATCATCGATCGCCCGATTCCCTCGTTATCCTCCATTTCCCTCTTCTAAGCAAACCGGGTTTATCGGAATTTTTATTACACGAACGCGGGCGGGCGTAAGCGATTTTGTCGAAATCACGGGCACGTCGACGCAATCTCCGATCTTGACGCGCGGGAAATAAAAGGGAAAAGGCAGAACGCGGATACGGCCGTATCCAGGAAAATATATCCGGCGGGGCGGGAGAGGAGAGGCGCGCGATATCGCGTCTTTTACGATAGAACTTCGCCCGCGATCGCGAAGCAGTTTTATTTATATCGGTGAACGGCATAAAGCGGCGATTTGTTCGATGCCTTCCGCCATCGCTGACGTATCCGTTTCCGTTCCTCTTCGCCCTGTCCCCCTCATTTCCCGCGAATAATGCAGCTGCTACTTCGGAACTTCTGTTTGCCTGACGATCCTCGAAGTTTCCTCTCCGGGGTCGCGAGCTAACGATTTTTCCTCGCTGCCTACGATTCTGGAGGACCTGGTTCCCTCGAGGAGCTTGTCCCATTGCGTTAGATGCGTCGTCGTACAATTGTACCGCGAATATTCAAAAATCCCGGATTTCGCGACTGTCGATGATGGAAATGTATCTAATAAATTCTGAAGTCTGAAGACGAGGGTGGTGTCGAAGGAAGACACGTTCAGTTCACAACGCCAAGTTTAATTTAAGAAAATCTGTATGATTTGACAAAGTTGCGCAAATATAAACTGTTCTTACTTCGTTTCTTTTACTGGCTCACTTTGTTTCTCGTTCTAAACACGATGGTTATAGTTTGAATTTTGTGGTGTAAATTTTACTATATTTGGATATAAAGGACACTTTGTAGGGTAAACCGGAGGCGATACTAACAGGGGAGCGATTGTAACACGTTGAATATCTCAGAACATGTGATAGATGTTAGATATTAACACAAATTTTGGATATATGATGAAGAATGACATTTGGAATAGGGGAAAGTGGGGCATAACCGGGTGCCCAATGTATTTTTCCTGCTAGCATAAAGTCAGGCGGCAGAATAAACTTTGGACACCGCTAGAAATATTAATTGGACCTTACAGAATCAAAAAATGTGAGTTTTTATTTGAAAAAAAAACTATTTGGCTCACAGGAAAATAAGTTTTCTCGAAAGTATGCAAGTACCCGGTTTTACCCTATAGGTGTGGGTAATATCGGGTACCTATTAAAAAGCGCATAAAATATGATATAATTATAAAACCAGTATTACTATTATTTTAGAAACCACAAAGAAATATATTTTAACAAATGTTAATTTGTACATAAATTTATTTTAATTTATCTAGTGCACAAAGATTACAAATAAAGGTCTCGTCGCCCTCTTCAATGTTTGCACAAATCTCATGAGCCTAAATATTCCAACAAATGCATCACCCCCCACACCCCCACACCTTCCACACTCCCAATGACCAATAAATGAATTATTCTTCTGTTGCACATTTTGCTCCGTTCACCGTCGACCAGCGCGCCGCCAATTATCTCTCACCGTTAGCGATACATCTCCAGTTTATACCCCGTTACGAATGGACGAGCATTTCGTAATCGTTAATTGTGCCACGTGATCAGTTAAGCTTTCACACGCGCGCGCACACTTACTCCCGTCCCTGTAATCGGCAAATTAGTTGCGCGTCGTGTACGATTTGTTTTGTCGCCAGTTCCGCCGGGCAAATAAGGTTTACACTTGCACGCGACGCGCCAATTTAGAATTCATTCCGTGCGCCGATGATGTCGACCACGGTCGACTAAATTCAGCTGCGAAGTCGACGGCCCGACCGATTTGTCGCTTCGCTCGCGCGCACCCAAATAGGACAGTTTTAATCGACTTCGGTGAACCGTGACTGGCTTTTATCATTTTTTTTTTTTGTCAATGTACCGGGAAAAATCTTCGAGCAAACAGCGACGCGTCAGACAAAACGACAACTGACGATAAGCCGGTGCTTTTCGCGATGGACTTCGGATTAATTGGAGGATGAATAAAATATGTATGCGTAATACTCGCTCGTATTTTTCCATTTCTCTTTGGACAATTGGTGGGATGGTGAACATCAGGGAGGGATCTGTATTTTACTTTTTGGTTTGGATATATAAATGGGGATGAAGTTGAATATTTTGTATAGAGTATTGTATGTTTATGCGATGTGGTATGTAATTCGTTAATCAAGGCATTGCTGAATTAATGCACTGGAAGTTGAGTATCGCTTGGATCCACTTTTATGTGGATTATTGTTGAAATGAAATTTGGTTTCTTTTGTGTGTTCTTGACTAATCGTATTGGTTTGTCAATCTATACTATTATGTAAAGAGAGAACCGATTTTTATGTTCGCGCAAAACTCAAGACCTATTGAACCGATCTTCCTCAAAGTTTAACACGTTATTCCTGTATACTCTAGGATGGACATATGCTATGTAACATGTCTCAGAAACGCGTTATTAACATGTAATTTATGTGTAAACGTTTCATGTGTACGGCAGTCTACTTCGCACGCGCATGCGCATATTCGGCCCGCGCGTGCCTTGCCCGCAGCAGTACCGTGATGTCACCACCAGATGGCAAAGCTTTTCGCGCGCTTTCTCGCTAGGGAAATGGATTACCGCGGACATATATGTTAGAATGGTCGTCTGGTCAGAAATTACTGTCACAGGTTTATGTGTACCCTGTGTGGGTGTTACTATGTCCCGAGTGCGATCAAATTTTTTGTCAAGATTCATCCACTCCTGCTCGGACGTATGTATTACTAGCTTTGCTACTCAGCTTTCACCCGAAACTTTTTGGTTCTGATTTTATAAAAAAAATTGTTTTCTTTATTTATTTATCTTTTTTGTGACAATAGCCTCCTCCACGGTGTTCATGTGGATTAGCTAGTAGGTATAAATGAGCTGAGACAAATTTCGTTGACCCCCCTGAGTTTTTACTGTTCGAATGTTTTTAGACGACAGACAAAAAACACACTACTTTCTGTTTTATATACTTATTAAGATACACTGGTAAATGCTGGACTTATAAAAGAGTAAATGTCACCGGAAGGGTTTCGCATTGAATTTATAATCCAGGAATTAACAAGGTATGTGTTGTTTCACTTAGGAGAAGTTCAATAGTAGTGATGGATAATATTTGCCATCATTGCTGCTCCGGCAGGTGATGCGCAACAATTCATCCTAATGTCAGAAAATCATTATACCAAGAAATATTATCTTCTCCGAAATTTAATTTCCTTAAAAGATTCCTCTAATAAACATGAATTAGTCACGCTAATATCTCGAGACACTAGTAATGTATAAAGTTGAAGTGTGCATGGTATAAAAGTACCCATCAATTTCGAGTCGATTACAGCAATTAAAGAATGCTTTAGAAAGAATTTTAATTCAGGAGTTCCTATAATTGATCTTCCAAATAAATTTAGCAAGCATAAGCTTACGCCACGGAAAAACGAGTGACGTCAAGTTACATTAATCTCTTTGGATCCCCTAACGAAAACCAAACTATTAGCTTAAGAAAATGGATAGAATCACGTTCCGTCGATCTCTCTTCTCTACCCTCCCGTCACTTGAGTGATGCGTCGAGAAAATTCACATCTTACTGTGCCATGATTCTGCCAGCCTTTTTTCTACGCATTTATCAATAAACCTCGAGTTTGTTTGAAGAATTACGATTATAAACCAGTAAGCACTCTACTAGGAACGGAACAAAAATTCTCTATACTACTCGATGCCTAAAAAGGTTTTTATAATCAGAAGGAAAGGTAAATTTTCACAAGCTTTGAAGGAACCACCAGGCTCCCCATTGGCTTCGTTCATTCCCTAGGACGCATTGTTGTTCTCTTTTACTTGCCAGTCCTTTCTCGCCCGAGGTGCCACGTAGCCTCGCAATAAAATGTCGTTCCCTGTACCCAGCATGAGCAATTAACCAATTTGCATGTCGAAGTAGCTAATGACTCCGTGCTGTGGACTCTCTAATACGGACCATTTCGACCCTTTGTTATTTTGTCGGTGGGTCTTAGGTGACGTCCCATGCACTGCGTTAACTTTAAACGAGAGAACAACGCGTTGACGAAATTAGACAGACACTTTTGGATGGCAGAGTGTTAACGAGGTACTATTTAGCACAGTAATCGAAGTTGGAGCAGCTTTTTGTTCTTAGGTGTGAGTCTGTTATAAGCGGAACATTCGCTGAATGTTACCAGTTAGTTGTGTGGGAAATTCAAATTAAACCGGGGGTAGAAAGTTTGCTGAATTATGAGAAATGATTATTCTGCCAATAAACTTGAGATAGGAATTCATTTTTTTTAAAAGACTAGGTATGCTTTATAAAAATATTTAGATTTGCTTCAGAAACTGTGTTTTAATTCTTGCTTCTTTTGGGGGAAGTAGAGTCTCAAATGGATTGTAGTTTCTGTCGCTATAAATACTCAATTTTCTCACTACCTCCTGTGTCTGATGAACGCTGGATTAACCTTTGGTGCAGATCATTCAGTAACTCCATGTTCGTTGTTTAGACACCTTTTGTCGAGCCCTTGCTCGATATACACACTTAACTACTCCCTCCTGTACTCCAAGTTTCCATTAAGAAAGGAGAAGGACTTGAACGTCAATTTATCAACACAAAGGGGGAGTGCGAAATTAATTAATACAAATTCTCAAATACCTGTGCATTAATGGTACCAAGAACCTTGTGTAATTTGACAACTCGTGATATTTAAACTAAAACTGATAGTAAATACTTTGTCTGTGTAATACTTTTTGCATATAAATAACAGTTTCTTAAAATGATTTTTACTCAACTAATATACTTATTCGAAACTATGTTATTTAAAATGTTGTCCTTAAAGCACCATCGATTTTATTTCTTAAATGTAAGTGGAAGATAGAGAACGTTGGATGTAGAATCGTGTTCAAATAGTGGCAGTGCTTTGCCGGGCATGTTTGTCTAATATACTGCACGTATTGACTCGTATCTTGCAATACGATCGATTTTCGGCGAAATATCGCTGCTCGTAAACCGAAAATGGCGAAGGAAGCTGTAGGAACCTTGCCGGATCCTTATGCAAAGCTACGCACGGTATTATGTGTACATTTACGATGACTATAGAACGAAATGGAATTTGGAATGGAAGCAGCTCCTGTTGCGCCAGGAAATAAATCTCTGTGCACGAGGAAATATTCGTTGCATGGAAGATTGATTCCACTGACACATGTACAATTCATGGTCTCAGGGCACGTAAAAAGTAGCAATACTGGCAGATACTGTCGTTTAAATATGCCAAGGAATGAGATTCTAATGTCCAAAAGTGCTGATATTCAGATAGGGTACCTGTACCAGCAAATGGACATTTTTTTATTAAACCGAGTCAAATAAATTATTAAAATAAGCAACTAATTAATTACAGATTTCTTTTAATTTCTTGCTCCATCACCCATCGAATCTACAGACTTAATGTCAACTGCATTCAGTTACACAGATAAATCAATTTCTCCTATTCCCAACTAAACATTTCTATACAAACTACCCCTCAGAGTCTCTCCCCCTTAAATTTTTTCCCACCACTAACCAAGAAATCCTTCAAAATTACATTATTCTACCCCGCATTAATATACCGAATACAAGCAGATTTAAGCAAATGATTTATCCAAGGCTGTGCTATCAATCCATTCCACTGGGCAGTCGGCGTGCCTGAAGTTTCTCTGCTGGAAATGAAACGAGGTCACGCAGAGCGCCGAGCAACGGGCACACTGGCGCAGCGTTATCACTTTAATAATTAATAGATGGGGTGGTAAACAATGTAGGAACCGCGCCCGTCCGAAATATCGGCGTCGACGCCAAAACCTCGTCACGATCGCCGCGACAATGGACATCCGTCCGGCTCATGGAGATTTATCGCGCCGTTCCGCGACGAGCACGGGGATGGCGAATCAAACGAGCCACGAAATATGGGCTCAGCACTCGAGAAGCCCGACGTATATTGGGATGGGGTGGAAATCTACGACGCCACGATCGCAAATAGGGTTGCTTTCCCACAAGGAGTAAGTCAAATTATGCGCACAGTTCACTGAGACCCGTTTAAAGGGGTTGGACGATCTCTGTTCGATAAAAAGGCTAATTTGTTTCTTCAGATTTCTGTTCACTCATTTTTTACTTGTGGAAGGATTGAAATGATGACTAACAAGGAAATATCCCGAACCCGGAAATTCACAAAATTTTGATATTTTGTGAATATCAGAACAAAATTCATCACAAAATTCTGATATTTTGTGAATATGTAGGGAATTTCCTCCTGATTACAATGCTTTTTTTTTGCTGCCCAAATTCACTCTAAGGGGGTGTAATTGACCCCTGAAAATGCGGTTATTTCCTGATTTTTTGTTATAACTCGTGAACTGTAAAATAATTTTTTTACCAAATGATAGATTTAATTAAAAGCAGTAACTTTTGTTTTGAGACTTTTTTCTATCTCTTACTGTTCGCGAGTTATAACACAAAACCGGAAAATACTCAGGAGGAAATGCCCCGCATATTCACAAAGTTTCAGAGTTATTTGAACTTTCGGGTTCGGGATCTTCCCTTGTAAGATCGATATTAACGAATTTTGTGTGGTTAATTTGTTAGTGTCAATTTGAATAATTGATCGAGTAGTTTCTATATTTGGTCTTTGTAAGGTTTAACTGTGGGGGATAGTTGTATGTTTTGATTTTGTTTTGTGGATGCTTTTCAAAAATCTTTTCTGACCAGCTGTTTAAAATATTGATGATTAATAAATCCACAGTTTTTCTTTAAAGTCTATTTGTATTCTAAGCACATATGTATGTTGAAATTATTATTTAAATTAGATAGGTAATTTAAATAAGAGAGGTATTTCAGACATATTCCTACATTTCCTATTTTTCAATCTTCTTTAACACTATTCCTACTGACACTTCGTGTATACCTATTCCTACCGCGACCGGTCAAATGACCGGTTTTTAGCACAACTTATATTTTTTAATATAGAATGAAGATAATATCCAATTTGGCAGTATAAAAATATAGTTTCTTTTATTCAGAAGTATATGATGTACATACGTATATTTGAGGAAAAGTCGTGAAGTTGTATATAGGAAATTCTAATCGAAATTTTAAAAACGGTCATTTCACCGGTCATGGTAGGAATAGCGTTACATTAATGCTGCCTCCATCGAATAAATATGTCTGAAAAACGGCTTGTACTCTTAAAATTCAATGTCAATGCAATATATAGCCAAAAAAGATATTCTGACATAGAGCCATGTATTAACGTGTTAAATTCTACATCACCAGTAACGCGAACTCTATTCTTCCATTTTATCTGTCCTGCAGGGTCAAAAGGTCTCACTTTTCGAGTGTGGATTACACCTAACTTCGTTCAATCGACTTCCACTATCCGCTACTAACCCCTTAGTCTCTCATACAAAAGAAATTTCCTCTTAGCTTTCAACTTGCTTCCTGAAGAGCAGTCACTCGCTTTCCAGCTGAACCGTAACTTTTATCACGTCCGTATAATCGTAATGCTATCGAATGGAACGCGATATGGGTTACGAGCCGCGCTTGGAGGACATGGACCTTTAATAGAGAGGAAGATAGAACGCCACGACACTTTACGACTTCCCCGCGAGCACGGGGTGTGAAATCTCGCGGCGCGAATCAGGGGGGGTGCGATGTAAATTCCGCCATGGGATTTGAAATACCGCGCGACGTTCGCGAGTAAATACCGTCGACCAGAGTTTCTCCATTATGTGGCTCTAAAACGATTTCCCACCCGCTTTTTCCCGTCCTCCCCCGTTGCTTTGGTAAATCGACCGCTTCGAATGGGGGATCTGTTCATCGAACGTCGAGTTTTTCGCTCCCCTCTCTGAAACGGGTCTTTGTGGGTAGGGTGTACGGGGCTTTTGGCGGAATTTTCGGCGAAATGAAATGACAGACGCTTTTTCGAAAGTCCACGTGTAAACGAAACTGTGGTTTCTGTAAGTACCATTAGGTTGGGGAAACTAACATTCGGCGCTTGTAATGATTTCTTTTGCGTTTACAGTGCGATCTATCACGCGAATCTGCGTAAAATAATTTTCAAGGATTCTGTGTACTAGATAGGTACTAATTTTTTTTTTAGAAGCGAGGATTCATTCATAGTATCATCGTGAGAATAGGCAAGAATTCTGAACTTCCAAGGTCTGTATTTTTTAAAGAAATTCAAAGTCAGCAAAGTGATGACTTAAACCCCCCCTAATTTCACGTTAAGTATATTATAGTTGAATTTGATCAAAATCCCTCGAATCGATCTGATGTAAAATAGCCATTACGGTAGACACAGAAGCAAGTACCCCATCGAACTTTTTTCGCTTATCGAACTATCGTTTTAATCAATTAATTTACCCATCCACTGGCCTATTCTGTCTTCCTGCGTTGCACTTTTTCAAAAACCAACCAACAGTTCAGGAATTTGGAAGAACCTGGCTGGTTTATAAGACAAGTATGTTTCCAGTGAAAATCAAAGCACCAATAGTATTATCGAGACGAACGATATAAAATTCGACTGTTTACGAATGAAAACATAAAGCACTGAGGCCATTAAATAATTTAATGCACAAATTCGACGCGGGCACGCGAAGTCCACGCGGCTACGTCTACCCTAGCGCGGAAAGAGAGAGAAAAAAAGGGGCGCGCACTCGGGACAAATTTTGAACGTTCCAGTCGGATTTATCGCCGTGTCCAGGGATTTCCACTTTAGAGACGATTCTTCTCGCGGCTTATCCTGACAGGACAACGTTTTATTTTCGGCGTGGCTTTTCCTTCACGGCCGTCTACTTTTATGTCTCCTTGTTGGAGCGGTCCGCGCCGCTCAGAACGAGGAACAAGGCTATCGTAAAACAAAGAGTAGGAAAAAGTGAAGACAGAGAATAGAGAAGAGGAATCGCGAGTCCCTAGTACTAGTTAGGCTTAAAAAGGCGATGACTAAGCTCGTAAACAGGGAACAAGCTATGCAGAAACGCGCACAGAGGAGGCTTTCTGTTCAGCATCGAGAAAAATAAAGCAAGCTCTATTTTTCCCAGCTATGTCCAATACGATATTTTTTCGAGGATTATTCAGGGATAGGTACAGAACGAATTTAAATATTTTTTATATTCTCTCGTTCACTCTTCGTTAGGGAGCAATTGCTACCAGTGTCGAATTTTATGATTTACTATTGTACATCTTGCCAGTTTTGTAACATTCGCCTTCCTCTCGTTTTATTGTCGATTCTCTGCTGGCCTAATATGAAAGTCAAATAATTCTCGAAAGCTGTCTGTGAGAGCATTGTACCTTTTCTTCCCCTTTTTAAATATCTGACTTTATTGAAATAATCCTCCAAATTTAATCCCAACTAATTTACCTTACTACTTACCTACAATCACTCATCTCTTTAGCCATCAAAATAGCAACTTTATCCTCCTGATTACGTTGTCGTTAACAGTAGCTTACTTTTATAAGTTCAACTTGCAATTCAGTCCTAACAGATCGAAGAAATAGCACCACGTTTCATCTCTCAACTTCCAATCCTTCCTTCTTGTTCCTCGATTCTTCACCCCCTGGTGTTTCCACGGAATTAAATAATTTCCCACGCACCAGTTCCTGTTATTTTCCCTACAAGCACGTCTGGATCCTTTCAGAATCGATCTACAGCGGCTCTGTAGCGAGTCGCAATGAGGCTCGGTTCGAGGATGCCTGCGAAATCAGTCGCTAACTGTGCCGGGGTCATCGTTATTCTCGAGGCTTCCAAGTGTCCTGACGGTTCCTCCAGAATTTCTGGTGGCGAACCACTCAGGACAATGGACCAACGTTTGTCTCCGGATCCTTTCGGCTCCTCCCTTCTTTTTTCACTTATTCTACCCCGTCATTTTCCTCCCCCCTTTCCCTCTCCAACCCTTCGCTCTTCCTTGGCCTCGCCACGAAAACCTCATTCTCCTCGCGACCCCGCTGGAACGACGCTCTGTGCATGTTTCCTCAAGGAATTTTCGAGGTGGATTCTTCGCGCCCGTGTCCCATCGATCGTCTCCAAACTTTTTTCCCTCCCTTCGACCCCGTTTCCGCGCGGCATCTCGGGGCTTTCCGCCGGGGAACTTTACAGACGGATTTTTCACGCTTATACCTTATCGATCGCCGTGGAAATTCCTTGGCGCTTCTGCCCCTTTAATCGAACCGTTTCTTCTAATTTTTGGTGCATCCAAGTGGCTTGGTGAAGTATCCCGTGTTTTATAAGTCCTGAGGGCTGTTTTTGCGATCACAGTCGTGCTGCTCCAATGTTTTCTTGAACTTTGGAGATTAGTTTTTTTTTCAGGGGAAAGGAATACTGTATGTTCGGTATTTGGTACTCAAAATCTGTATAATATCGCGCTATTTATGTGTAGCAGAAAGAATCGCAAGTTTATAGAACGAAAGGGGTAGAGATTCTGTGAATACAGTAACTTGGAAAATTCTTTAAAAGTTAAGAATAAAGTATAGAAAATTATTGAGGGAATAGAGTGTGTAATTATTTCAGGCATTTATTCACAAGAAATTAGAGTAACCGAGGAGCGTTCAATTTTCATAGTCGAGCTAATTACAATTCAATTAGCAATGAAGTGTACTTCAATTAAAAGCAACGAAACGTTATGTTATTTTCGGCGATTCTAAGGCAGCTATTCTATTTATAAATGGAAACATTCTGGACAAACATTTAATACCTGATATTCTGAAACCTTCTACAGTAATTAAAACCTTATACAAGCAGTTAGCGCTGGTTTTCCAAATATTTCCCATGTAAATTAATGATTGATTTGCTTAAGCAACTGGTACACAAACTCAAAATTAATTGCAGGATTAAATGAGGAAATATCTACTACCCATATTCAGGAATCGAAGGGAATTCTTCTAAAATTCATGGAACTGATTATTTATCGATATCATTGAATACTTCTTAGGAAGTGTTGGTCATTGTATATTCTTTCCATTGTTTAAGATTCAGAATTGCCGCTTTCTGCTGGTATCACATTTAAACTACAATTCTTCTTCCCTTCGCTTTATTTTCTGCCACGACTGGTTTTATTCCGCTTTGCCCCGTCCTCAAGATCTACAAGTACTCGCAGATATTGGATTTTCATTTTCTTCTCGTCTTTGCTGTTCTCGTTTTATTATGCTTACCTCGTTACCTCTTCCCCTCAATTATAGCCTCTCCTTGATACTGTAACCCCTTGGATCTGCCCTGCAGTTTATCTTTTTACCTCACACATTGCCAACTACGTGTTAAATCGATTCGTGTCTGTGTATTACGTTATTAAACATACCAGCCTGAAGAATATTACGACGGGAAGATCACAAGCTCCCCTGGGGAGTAATAAAGAAAGTAAACTGCGATTAATGCTTTAAATTGGAATTTTTCATTCATCGTTTTTATATTTAAGTGTTTCCTACAGGAATATTTATTTTCTGAGAGACAATTACTTCACGTATTAATTCTATAATAATTCATGTAATCTAAGTTCTATTTTCTTTTAATTATCTAATATTCTATAATTATTACGGAATTGTCACTAATTCTATGACAGAATGTATTGAATTTCGCGAATATACGCGACAAATTACATTTCGATGCATTTGGTCGAAACGATGTGATTATGTATTTCCATGAAATTCACACGCAAATGTAATAAACAAAGTAAGGATTACGGTTGATACCAGTATCGTGCCGATCTCGCAGATTTCTCTTTGTTCCACGGTGAAATCGTGTACAATGGGGAATTGTACCGCAGTAAAGCGCGGGGAACAAACAAAAACGAATAATCGAAAATCCGCGCTGAAATTTTATTCCCGGAAAGCTAGATAGTTTTACGAGTAGAAGATTCATTTTTAGAGGCAAACGTTGACCAGGCGAATCCTCTTTGTAAAAAGGACAATGGTAAACGATTTTTCGCTGAAGCAAAGCTCGTTTATCTCAAAGAGCTGCGTGCACTGTCATAAATTTTCGAAGCTGGTGAAATGGAAAAATGTGTGATCCATGTATTCACAGTGGCGTATCGAAATTTATTAACACGACTGGAATATATTAAATAATATCACGCTCTGCGAAATTTAGCACTACCAATTCGAGTAAACAGAGCTGCCGAAGGTTAACCAATTTTGCTGCAGGCACTTATATCATCTTGATCTCGTTCTCAAATATTAATTGAAAACGAGTATCTGCACATGTATTGCAACACTCGAATATTCCACTTGTTAACTCACAACTCATGCAATATTAGTATTGGGAAAGCAGTGCTTAATATCTTGACCAAGATATATTGGACACCATCCATTTTATCATCCATGTAGCTAAAAGAATGGTGTACACTTCGTACATTTACTAATAATGCAACAAATATATCCAGTGCTTTAGACAGTCATCTTTAATCAAATACAAGCTGTTTCACATTCAACAGTTCTATTCCCTCAAACTGGTAGCGTTAATTTTAATAAAACGTTGTTATTTAGTATATTATAGTGACATTAACACTTCGTTGCATTCTGTTGCAAATATGCAACATATTTTTTCTTTCTTATTTTGTTTGTTGTAACTAGCATGTAGTGCGATGTAACTACCTTATTATGAAGGATACATACCCTAGCTTCTAAACATTTACATAGATCGCGCTGAAAAAGTGAAAAATCATTCCTAAGAGATTACTGATAAAAACAGTCTTCGCGTTTTTTTCTCAAAAACTATTTAAAATTATTATTAAAAAAAACATACATAATTATTTCTAAAAAAAAAAATTAAAAATTCTTTAAATTACATTACATAACCTTCTTGTTTAATTAGTTCTGAAAGTACAAAAGTATTTTTATTATTTTTCCTTTATTATTATCACCAGTAGGGGTCCGAAAATATTTTTTTTTTTCAAAATCGAAGTAGTTATGCAATGAAGGTTTAAGGATGATTAAGTTTCAATATTGATACTTGTTATTTCATCTCTTTGTGTTGTTTTCTTTAGTATTACTGTACTTTAATCTTTATCTTAATATTATCTTATTTATTAGTCCTCTACTTAAGACGTTTCATATTATTATAATGTACGATAGGGTTATTACCCGTAATAAATAAATAAATAGATAAAACAAATATTAATGAAGTTTATGTATTATAAATCCTATTGCTGGAACGCAGAGGAACCAGTGATAACTCAACCACGTACCTGCACATATCGATTTTTCGTGTGCACCTGAAAAACCACCGAATCGAATGGGAACCGTCAGACTCGAGAAGAAAGTCCTGGAAGAAATTCCTGCGAGGAAGCAGGTTAAACACACCTTCCCCACTTTTTCTCGTCGTCCGATTGTTGACCGATCCGTCGAAGCGGATAAAGATAAGGAGGAAACGATTCAGCGCGGATTCCGTGTTGCGGGTGTTCCACAGTGCGAATCGATTCGACTTGTTTTTCTCGCCCGACACGTACCACCTGACTGTTATATACGTCATAAATTACAAGCTGCCTGTTATCAGGATCTTCGACTGATATCGCAGAGCGAGTCGCAGGTTCCACGATTTTCTCGGTCACTGGAAGGAAAGAAATTCCTGCAGCTTCTCGCGGAAAAGCAGATCGATTTCGAAGGAAAGAGGAAAGAAGTTAGTGTGTGGCTTTGGTAAGTTTGATATGGGAACAGCTGTGAAGGAAAAATTGTCTAGGCATCTGTTAAATGCTAAGGAGATTGGGTTTGACACTCAATTCACCTGGAACTTCTGTGGGAAAGCAAGTAGGCTAGTCGATCAGAAAAAAAAATATTATTATGGGGGAGACCGGGGCTAGTTGATGAGTTTTTCAGTTTTCAATTTTTTTAATATCTGTTCGAATTAATTACTCAATAACGAATATACTAAAATATACTTTGGCCCTTCCTCTTTAATATATAGTAAGTGAAAACTTGAGAAAATACATACAAAATGAATGAAAAAATGTTATTTGGATTAAAGCAAAATGTATCAATTTACCCCACTGCGGCGCAAAATATCCGTTTAATGAATAACTAATAAATCTGACGAAGAAAAATTTAATCTAGATAACTTTCAAACAATGTAGACTAAAAATTAATAAAGATGTAGTCTAAAAAATAAACAAACTTTTTAACAAACATAGGTGGAACATTTTTATTTGAGTTTAACCGAGAATTAAAAATTTGTGGTGTTTTGAATAACCTACTTTTACATCAAGTGCCTTATTTTGTTTATTAATTTATCTTAATACACTCATTTTGTCAAAGTTTTACATATTCGCACTTTGCCTTACAATTAGTGACAACGAGCATTTTTTATTTCCATACAAGCATTTAGAGCATATAAATAAAGTAACAAAATTTAATTATCTTACCTTCGAAAGACTCGATGTAAAGTCAAACTAATTGAGGTAACAAATTTTTCTATAGCCTCTCCAGACGGATTGGAAAGTGAACACGAATATTTATCCGTTCTCTACGAAACCGAAAACAATTAAAAAACAATTGCTAATGTAACGTATACTCTATTATAGTAAGGAATTGAAAAACAAACTACACAAGAAATAAATCGTTTGTACCAACCTACCTCTGTATCAACTAGCCCTGGTCTGCTCCACAGTACCACAATCTTAGCGCAATGATTCAGAATCCCCCATTTCTTGTTAGTCGAAATATTTGTAAAATCCATATTCCTACATAACTTGCAACTGAGTTAGTTAAAGAGAAATATCTTGGCAATCGATAGGAATTTATATCGGCTACAATAGTCTTGTCCCATTTCTTTTTTCTTTCCATCGCATCATTTTCTTAAGCCCAGCTACATTATCCATATTGATAGCAATTACTTTGAGTGAGTTTTTATGCTCTCAAGACGCTCGTATCGATTCCTCCTGAGGCCTGTAGCTAGCAATTACCTTCGAAGCTTTCATAAGCAACAATAGGAGATTCCCTCTTCGAGAGAAATTGCTTGAGTCCTCCGTTTCTCAAGTCGCAGATACATTAATGCTTCCACCCACATTCCCTCAACTTACCATTACGTTTAATATGAAAAGCACGGGAAAAACGATTACCTCCGTTCTACCTTACCACAGAAGTTTACAAAATCAAAGAGTTACGCGACTGGGCATTCGTCCAAACGGCGTATGAACAATACTAAAACCTGCCCCGTGGATTTAATTAATTCCCATGGTTGCCGTAGCATACGAGCAATAAACGCGAACTCGATCCACCATGCAGCATGCAGGACATTCGCCGTGGACGCATTTATCTATCTGAAATACAATATTGATTCAGCAGAACGAACTACAGTTGCTTCGCATCCTGTTTTCCATATAGAGTTCTTTTTCGACGGACGTTGCCGCGACGCAAGAAATATTGAAGTCCCTGGTACCAAGTATAAGCTCGCAGCGATCGCAGAGACTAAACATTGTGACTTGTTTCGAAAGGAATACGTAGACCTTATTCAAATGACCCATGGGTTCTCCCGTAGCTTAAATATTATCGATACAGAAACTACTGTACATAGTGCTGCAAAAGGTTGTAAGCAAAATGGTGAAACACGCATTATTCCTCGGAATGAGAAGTGTGTCCACACTTATTTCGATCGCGTACATTTGAAGCCCCAGCCTGCATCGCGAGGATCGTTCTCGCGAAAACGCGAAGCGCGCGTCTCGGTTTATTGCTCTCATCGCTGTTTATAGTTGTCTAACGCTGTATAAACTTCTCGTAAAACGTATGAGGATCCGTTTCTTCTTTTTTTTTTATCGTCGCATAAACTGCAAATCCTCGGGATGCATTCGTTGCACGCTGAGTGGAGACTCCGGGCGATTTGTTGTGCGCTATTTAATTCTACCGTACTGCCCTCGCAGTTCGCGGAGAACTGCCGCCCTGGAACAGTTATTCCAGGAATAAAAGAGCGCTTAATGGAGCAGGGACCGCCTTCGGTTTGATCAGAACGCCTCTGACGCTAGCATTGCCGGCGAGGGGGATCATTCTACGTTAAACTCGCGGAATTATCGACTGATCTGAAGAGGTACTTTCGTTTTATCGCGTCCATTCTCGCGTGGACTAGATTGATTCGTCTCTGAGATTGGCTGACTTAAACTAGAGCTGATGAAGTTATAGTGGAATCATTGGGTCCGAGGTTTATGTAACTGTGGACCTCGTGATGATTTGAATATTTTATTAGGCACTTGAGCGTTTCATTTTTACGTCCTCTTATGTAATATAATTTATTGATCCTTCTAGTGCAAATCCAACTGATAGCTATATATATCCCAAAAAGAAAAACAAACTTACAAGGGAAGATCCCCAAGCCGGAAATTAAAAAAAATATGAAACTTTGGGGATATGTAGAGTAATTCATTTTTGCTACCGAGATTCACTTTAAGGGGGTGAAATTGACCCCTAAAGACCGGGATATTTTCAGATTTTGTGTTATAAAAGCACCAAATTTCATATATGTAAATTTGACTATTTTTAGCGAAATGATCATTTCATTATACAAACCATTTTTGTTGCTTTATTTCCTTAGTTATAGCTCGAGTTATGTTAAATTCTTTATCCATGCTAAATTGTTGTACCTTTGACTGGTCAAAGGTACAATGGTTACTGGTGGTCAAAGGTACAACACATTGACTTGATTAAGCACATGGCAAATTATAATTTTTAGGTCAGACTGACCGACTTCAAACCTTGCATGCTTTTTGTCAGTCTTTTTTACAGCTTAGTATAACAAAACTTAAAAATATTCACTTGCTAAAATTTTATGAGTTTGTGTAGAATTGGAAGAATACTTACTTTTTCCTTATGAAATTGAATAATATTTTTCTGTGGTCACATGAACTACGATATCCTTACAACAAGCCATTAAGGGGGTAGGTTGCCCTCAACAGCCCAAAATCAGGCCCTTCTTCAAACGCATATTCTGAAATAATAAATGAATATAGAGATACTTTCTGTTTTAATTTGTAAGTGTCATTTCGTTGACTTTGATGCGCAAAAAAATATTTTAAATATATTTATAGGAAAAAAAGTTATAAATATAAATGTGAGAGCGTGTACTGGATGCACCGTTTGATGGTGAAAACGACTTCGGACAGGTGAATTACCTAAAACACAAAGTAAAGGCATTTTTATAATTTGTAAGACAGTCTCCATCTTGCGAGGAAGTAAAATTGTGATAAACAAATTAATACAATTTTTATGTTGATGTTTGATAAAAATCTTTTTTATCTTTTTTTTTAACAATTTGTATTAAAAATGTGCTACCAATACATGGAGGGGAAACTATTCCAGCAGCTCCCTGTAAATTTTCATTCAAATCGTTGTAATCGCGTTTAAAGTTGGATATCGTTATCCGATCCCATGTGCAGGCTCGTACATTTTTTACTGTAATTTCTTCAATTTTGTTAATTTTATGGCCCGGTTGCGCTTAGAATACGTAGAAAAGATGTGGCTAGTGGAATATGCAAACATCCTAAATACTAATTTTCGAAAATTCTGAGGGTAACCTGCTCCCTTAAATTGCAAATCTGATGGCTAACAAATGCACTAAAATTTGTATTAAAACACCTAGCACAAAATCAGAAAATAGCTGGATTTTCAGGGGGCAATTTCACCCCCTAGAGTGAATTTGGGCAGCAAAGAAAAATTGCATAATACATACCTATATTCTAGAATCAACACATTCAATCTCAATCACCATTCCATCAGAAAACCTACAAATTGTCACGCAATGAAACAATCCCAGCATTTCAGACTTCTCTTAAAAAACGCCACCCTTTCATCCCACCCACTTACAAAATACAATGCACAATTATCGTAGTGGCAAAAGTACAGGTGCTAAAAATTGGGACGATGCAGAGATTAGCATGGCTAGCGGGCGAGGACCGTCTACAATACGCGAAGTTCCTCATCCCTTATCGTAATCACCATAAAACCATGGGACATCCAGGCTGCTGCTTCGTATCCATGCATCGTCGACGGGGCAGGGTTGAATTAAGCGTGGTCGCGTCATTAAATCACACCTTTCCTCCTCTCTTTTTAATGCAGACCATGCCACCGCTATAATTCCCAGACACCGTTGTAATTCTTTTTCCTCCTCCTTCCCCCCCCCCGGTCCTCCCCCGGCATTTCACATTGACGCCCCCTCCTTGTCCGATGCAGCGGCGAATGCATTTTCTCGGTCAGGGGCAGTTAATGGCCTGGCTGCAGCCACCGAACTGCATAGATGGCAGCCCGTGGATTTACGAGGCGACAGCTTTTACTGCCGCGTTTCGGGACTCGCAGTTTTACGCGTAACATCCGGACGATTTCACGCGTGGAAATCATCCCTCTATTTCGAATTGACAGCCCTTCGATCGACGTCAAACGGAGCGACATCTCGCCGGCTGAAAGCTTGGCAAATGTAATTGCTACTTTCTAATGGCGGGTGGATACGGTTTCTCGACCCTCTGATCGATCCAGTTCCTCGTGGATTTATTTTTTTAATTTTTTTAAATGCATAAATAAAGATGTTAATTGACCTCACGCGTCACTGGCTGAAAGCTTGGGAAATGTAATTGCTACTTTCTAATGGCGAGTGGGTAGGGTTGTTGGCATTTTCCTCGATTGACTTCCACTGTGATTTCTTCTTTCGTCCAAAACTTTGATCAAGTTTTGTGTAGGGGTTCATTTTGTTCCGGGAATATTTGAAGAATTTAGGGAGGGAGGATTCTTTTTTACGCTAAAACCATAGCGAAATTTGGGATTTTTTTTTGAGAAACTAACAATTCGATTCATCTGAAATTTGGACCATGTATTTATGCATCTATGAAGAAGTTGCAGTTTTTTTATTATTAATTTTTAATGATTAATATAGGAGTTATGCATGATCGACTATCACGCCGCGCAAAATTCTTCGCCGAAAATTGCCCGAAAATAGGATTTCCTCTTAATAATTCTACATTGCATTTTTTTATTGAATTGGGGCTTGAATATATTAGAAATGGAATATGAAAGAATGTAATACAACTTGTTAATCGATGTTTGCAGAAATTCGATGATGTACATATATGTTTTCGTGCATAAAATAATTCGACAGATGTGTGTCCATGGTATAATTGGACAGGTATATTAACAGCCATTTATTTTCTGTTACAGCCAACCATTTTCGGCACTGTGGCCTCGGACCTGACCCCGAAGGATGGCAACAGTCGAAGGGTGAGTGCTGAACAATTATCCCATTCCATGACGACGATAATTAATTTTTTATCGTTACTTAACGAGTTTACAGTAGCTTACAGTTCATCTAAATATTAAAAGGGCCATATTTCTACAGTCTTCCTCGAGAATAAAACTTGAATGAACGTTAGTCTGTATTTTATAACAGAATATTTTATTATGAAATACTACAGGCAGACTTCGAGTTAATTAATTACCATGCCACTGAGATAATAATCAGCTTGACTTCAGCATTGTACACAAAAGAGAACAGTAATTGGTATGAATATTTCATGATGATAAAGACCATCATGACATCCACTTCTCCACACGGAGTACCCAGGTTTTGGTTTATTCAAAACTCCCATTTATAATTCATCAATTGATGCGAAATCCAGAGATTTCACTTTCCACTGCTATAAATTCGACGAATTTAAACAAAACCATTGAATTACTCCAGAAAATTCAGTCATTAAAAAAAACATACCCTCAACACCTTCGAATGGACCTCAAACAGATGAAAAATTATCCCGCAACTAGAGTGCTCATTAGAACAGTCACTATCCCAGGTGAATATTCTGCTGTGTTTTTCAAGGGTCAACCCAGCGCGTCTAGATTAACAAAAGACAAGAAACGACCCTATAATTTCGCGGAAGTTACTGCAGAAAAGTCCACGATACAAGGGGACGCTGGTCTCCTTCGTGGAACCCGTCTCACGAGACGCTTCCTCGGCTCTTAATGGGTAAAAATTGCTGCTAAGTCGGTGTTCTTCCCTCTACCCTTAAACGCTCGAAGATAGAGCGTTCAGGCGGTCTAATTAAAAGTAACTGCCCTACCAAGCGAGTCATTCAGCCCTGAAACCCCTTTCCGCGCGGGGACCTTAACGCGCAAAGTCGCGAACAACCGTGGCCGCTTTACGCCTTGCATAAATTTTTCTTAATTGCGGAATATTGCGGCTATCCTCGGAGAGGAGTACCTATTTAAAAAGCCCCCGTTGTCGTGAACTTTTGATCGTTCTGATACACGGCTGTTCTCCCTTCGAATTCAACCAGGAGTAAAGTCCATTTGAAAATACACTATGAAAAACAATGGAATAACAATTCGAAATAATATTTGGACATTTCGCGCGTTATATTGATAGTCGAAATCGAGCAAATTTTTTATTTAAAAGCCGGCTTTACATGGCCGCTACAAACCTTCGGGGTTCTGTAAATTCCGACAAATTGTTCCAAACTGTATTTGGATCACATTTTCACTGCTATACCTGTAGAACACGATCTGGCGCGTGTCGCGTGGCACGTCAATCACATCGGAACGTGTAAAGGACAAGTTCAGCCCTGCACTCCAGACGCGCGCGCCGGGAACGCGCGATCGTCCTTTATCACGTTGGAGACTTTACACGTACAGTTTTGGGGCGCACGCCTGGAGTACGGCTGGGACTATTCGAATAATTTAATATTCGAATATTTTACAAGTATTCGAACACTACGAATAAACTTCGAATATTTGAGTATTCGAATATTTGAGTATTCGAATATTTGAGTATTCGAATGTTATTATTCGAATATTTGAGTATTCGAATGTTATTATTCGAATATTTGAGTATTCGAATGTTTTTATTCGAATACTGATGTATTCGAATAGTATGGTGTGAAGTGGGTCAAAATTAGCTTACAAGATTTCACCCTGACAAATGAACCTAAAGAACTTGATTTATAATTCACACCATACTGTTCGAATACATCAGTATTCGAATACTTCAATATTCGAATAATATTCGAATACTTGGATATTCGAATAATATTTGAATACTTGGATATTCGAATAGTAATCGAATACTTGGATATTCGAATAATAATCGAATACTTGGATATTCGAATAATATTCGAATACTTGGATATTTGAATAATACTCGAATACTTGGATATTTGAATAATATTCGAATACTTGGATATTCGAATACTTGGATATTCGAATACTTGGATATTCGAATACTTGAATATTCGAATACTTGGATATTCGAATAATATTCGAATACTTGGATATTCGAATAATATTCGAATACTTGGATACTCGAATAATAATCGAATACTTGGATATTTGAATGATATTCGAATTATATTCGCCACATAATTAAGGAACTGAAGTATTCGAATAGCGAACAATTCGACAAATAGTCCCAGCCCTAGCCTGGAGTGTACGCTCCCAAACTGTGAGAAAAACTGTCCGTGTAAAGCCGGCTATTGGAAGGAAATACTGAAATCACGTATAGAACGATATTCAATATTTTTCAGTTTCTTTCGTAGTTGTGAACGTCGACGGTATTTTCTAGAGCCTTTCAGTTTACCGTCCGCGAGTAAATATTTTCAATCGACGATATTGCTCTGTTTACTTTACCTCACTGCAACATGTCCCACGGAGCGTATCTGTAATTTGTTTGTATTAATAATCACAGTTTTCAATTTCTATTCCACGTTCATACTCCGCTTTTTAATCCTCTGGAAGCTTTGGTTTGCTGGTGTGGGGGTCGGTATTCATCTGAAATATACGTCGATTCACCCAGCTCGCGCTGGCTCGGAGGCCCGAAATTATTCGAATCCATTCGCCAATAAAAAAAATTGTTCCAACGAGAGTTCCATTATAACACTAAAGCACTGTAACACACCCCAGTAAACCGAATAGAATGTCCGCATACGAAGCCTTGGTTCGACAAGAGACTCAATCCTAAAAACCCCTCGAATGAGTATTGTGCGAGTGCACACTCGACTAACAAAGAGTGAATTCCATCCTCGAACCCAATTTTCTCCATAACAACTGCTTCACCCCCGCGTCAACACAAAGAAGAATAACCTGAGTCTACCAAAACTACTCGCTGGTATCTCGAGCCACCCCCAGGAGCCGTTCAACGTGCTAATAAGCGAATAGCTTCCCCCTTCGTTCAGGGTCGACTTTCACGCCACCCCCGCCGGCATCCTTAAATAAGCGAGCAGGGGTGAGAGTTTCTCTTAAGCGTCCCCATCCTTCCGCGATAAAGGTTCAGCCAGGTCGACTAAATCCATGAATCTTAGATGCTGACTGGAGGAACGGTTTGGTGGTTCTCGAAACGTGTCACAATTCCCGTGCACCGACACGATACCGTTTCATTCGATTCCGATGGATATTTAATTCCCGACCACCCCTCGGCAAACGTCGCGCCCTTCCTGCACCGCGACACGTCCGTCCCGGCGATATCGCGGCGGTGCGACCTTTTTTTCCTGGCTGGATAGACGGCCTGTGGGGCGGCCGGAGAGGGGCCGACCGATCGAACGACTCCTGAAAGGGATGAAACGTAAATACGCGTGACGCGATCGGCCACGCGATCGGTGTTAGCGTTTCGGAATGAGCGCCGGATCGTTTTGAATTTACATGTTCACACAGCGTGATTACGTACGCGGCGGGGTAACACGCCGCGTAGCAGATTTTGCCGCGATGTGTTTACCAGAATGGAAGAGCAAGCATCGTGCCGCTTGTACAGTCATTCCCGTGCTACGGGATTAATACCGTGGGGCTGGTCGAGTAATTTTCGTTGGATTTACCGATCGTATCCGCGATTGAATAGAGAAGCCCTGGGCGAACGTGAAAACAGCATGGCAGCTCTGTGCGGGCCACTTGCGATTCGAGCTTCCGTTCTAACTCGGCGGCTGCTACGTCTGCGACAGTTCTGAATGGATGTCAGCGTGGAGACTTTGTTCGCGGTTGGCATTTGGGGACGTGTTTCGATGGTAGGTAGCATTGGATTCTGGTTACTCCTCTGGCAAGCCCTATGCATGTAAGTTGTTTGGGGGGACTTGGTGGAGGGTGGTGTGTATTGAATAATTGGAACGGGGATAAAGGGACAGGTCCGTAAAGGCAACAGAGATCTTTGGCTAGTGACTAATGATTATTATTATTATTACTAAACGTCTTTATTACTTCTGTAAAAGGTGAGGCGCAGCTAGTAAACTGTTACTATGCCTGACCTTAACAACAAAGAAATATAGCAATATATACACAAACACAGATCAAACATGATAATAAAAATTACGAAAAGAAGAGAAAAAAGAAAAAATTTAAAAGATTATTGCCGTCTAGAATTAGACTTACGCATGGTATGTGCGTATATAGGAGGCAGCGCTTGAACGAGGATATTGTAGGAAGGGAGCGAATCTCGAGAGCAAGGGAGTTCTGGGGTGAACCTAAAAAATGGTGATTTAAGGGGAGATTGCGTCTCGTTGGGCCGAAAAATAGGTAATTGTTCGTGAATTTTTGGTACAAACACGGTTCGACAAATTAATTTGAGGTTTGGCAGGCTGTTTTATTGTATCTTGAGCTATTGTTCTGAATTTTTGTGCGACGGTGAAAAAAAGACATGGCAGATACAGAGAGATCTAAAATAAAAAATTCAAAAGAATTTACTTATTATATTATATTATCTAGTATTTGAACGAAGGATTTTTCGAAATATTGATTTGGGTAAAAATGGCTGATGTTTAAAGTAAAAGTTTCAATTTTTATCATAAATCTTGCCTGATTTTCCTGAATTAAAAGAAAACTAAGCATCGGATAAAAAAATCCTTCGTTAAAATGCTATGTAATATAATATAATAAGTAAATTCTTTTGAATTTTTTATTTTAGATGATCGACTTTCGAGCAGCAGTGATCACCGCAGAAGCCTTTTTTTAAGAGAACCTTCGAATAATAGACAATAACTCAGTTATAGATAAATATTTTTAAATAAAAAAAATACGATGCACGGTACTAGATGCAATCCTTAAAAGGAAAAAAGATTTTTTGAGAAATGTGTTATAGCTTTTGAGTAAAAAATTTCCAAAGACCACCCTTTTTTCGGCCTCCTGACTGAGCATGACCCCTTAAGTGATACTCTCGGTCACGTCACTGTCGGTATACATAGAGT
Organism: Andrena cerasifolii; assembly: GCF_050908995.1. Taxonomy (NCBI): domain Eukaryota; kingdom Metazoa; phylum Arthropoda; class Insecta; order Hymenoptera; family Andrenidae; genus Andrena; species Andrena cerasifolii. The sequence goes on along the minus strand of NC_135124.1, from coordinate 6,337,873 downwards.
TACGTAAATAATCACTAGATGAGACAGAACTCTGATAAAGTTCACGAGTCACTGGAACGATTTTCCAGAAATAGGTGGTTCACCCTGAAAAATTACAAGCAACATCCACAAGTGTCGCCACTGGTAAGGCATGTATAGGCAAAACTGTGGCTGCTTGGGCGTTTCTTCGGCAGCTCGAGGCGAAAATCAACAACTGCTGGGGCTCCTCGACTGCCTGGGGACACCGATATAGAATCGAGGATGGTTTGGAGGAATAAGAATATGAAGGGTTGCAAAGGAAGCATGTAGAGCGAGCAGGAAATTTGGTGAATGATTTCCACGTTATATTTGTCGGGGGTAAATATTGCTGGCGGCACGGAACGGGGACGGAGCCCGTTTCGTTATGAATATAAATGTCGTTCCGCCTCGGCGTTGTGCTTCCGTCTAATAAATAGCGAGCAGGGCGGCAGCTTAAGCGCCATTGTGTCGTCGATAATAGCTGAAATTCGTTCCGTGTCGTGCAGATAGCAGAAAATCTATCGATTACGGAAGGGGGAAATTGTCTTTTAGTCGACATCTTTCTCGGAGGTTTATCAATTTCGTTTACCGATGAGGTCCATTTTCTCGGTGACAGGCAGCTCCATTCGAAAGTCATCGTTGCTTAGCCTTTAGAGGGCCGGGATTTTATCATTGAAATTGTAAATTTTATTTATTTAAAATTTATGCATATACACTAACAAAATGGCCGGCAAAGTATCTAAATTCTTATGTGGCTACTATAGTGGCCAGTCTGACCCTCGAAAGGTTAACACGTCGCGTAAAAACGTTTCAACGAACGCCTTTTGTGGAAAGATTAGGAATCAGTGATAGAGCTCGACGCATGGCGCGGCTACAGTTGTCAAGACAGTTCCGAATGGAAATTCTGTGAAACTTAAAATATTTTTGGGTGGAATCGTTATGTAAGAGGTGGATGAATTGTTAAGGGGGTGGTAGAAAATTCTTTTATATGAAATCCAGGGGTATTTAAGTTAATCTTCGCTTTGATATCAGTGGCTCTTTTTTTGCTGCAGTTCTTCCTTTGCCTTCTTCGCACCACAGTTTTGTGTTTTTTTTTCAGTTTTCTCGCATTCTTTTGAGAGAATTTATGTAATCTCAAACGAAAAGAAAGCACTTAAAACAGATTTGCCTTCGAAATCTAATCGCCTGTATTGAGAATCTGGGAATTATTTTATAATTGCTATTATTGCGAACGTTTGAATGTTGCTAATATTTTAATATCGACAGCTTCTTCTCAATCTCGAACAGACATTAAGCGAGAGTAGACTCTAATGGCAAAGCACTGATTCAATTTCAAGCAAACAATATCCATCCATCCGTCAGCGAATTAATCACTCTTGCGAAATTAATCGCCTCTGGCTACAATTTTGAAATTTTCCCTCGTAAAACTTGTATACTTTAACGAACCCGCAGGGAGGCGTCGAAGGCTGCTTCGTTATTCAGGGTTAATTAATCTACATCAAGAAGTGATAAAACGAGAAATTAATCGTCGATGTTCGAACCGTGGCTGCAGTGTGACCGATTAATTTCGTGGTGTCGAGATCGTAAAACGACGCAGCAGCCATTTGACGAGCAACTTTGCGCATCGATGGGCGCGTAATTTCGTCGGTTTACTTTCTTGCAAAGCAAATGTGGCCATCGTGATTTATGAATTAACCGTCGCAGCAACGCAACATCCATTAACGGACTCGAATAATTATATTACACTGGTAGTCTCGTGGCCAATCGAATTCAAAATCGCAGTAATGTATTTGGAACGTGACTACAGAGATTTTCCACTTTGGATGTTTTACAATCTCTCCTGACTTCCCAATCTAATTCTACTCTTACTACCTACATTATAACTGAAAATCAAAATGCACAATATTCCCTTAAAAGGAATAGCATCTAAATTATTTCGCTACTATTCTCTATAAGGATGGAAATAAAAATGTTTCACGTTAGAAAGCTATAAGAAGCGAAGGGGTTCTCGGAGAATTGACTTGATCAAAACGTTGAAGAGAAATGATCGTCAGTTTTACTACCCTCGACCACTCGTCGTCTGAAAAATCCCCAGGGAGCACGTTTCAGGAGCTCTTTCCTCTTTTAAGACCTATAAATTGATTAAATAAAACGGCTCGATCGACATCGTCTCGATGTATAACCTCGGATAAAAGCACCAAGATAGAAATGTACAAAAGGCCACCGGAGAGGGTGGAAAGCGCAGGTTACCTGGCAATTTCTACGAGTTTCGTGAAACAGAGGGGGGGGGGAAGGGCGTGATTGTCTTTCGAGTACCTACCGTCGTTTTTATTGGAGTACGTGCAGAAAATTAACGTTATTGCGTCTGTCTAATGACAGGCCGCGATACCGGCAAGGAAAGCTGCGCGAAATATGTGGACGATTTCCATGGACGATTCGGCGTGACGTGCATTCATACTGGTGCACGTCACGGCGGCAATAGAACTTAACTGCTCTTTCTATGATCAATTAGAAGATGGATACATTTCGGTGGGTATAATAAAACTCCTGAAATTGCATTGCCATTCAATATTTGTTGCTTTTAAGTCGCGAAGAATTACTAGATTTAGGAGGCAATAGATGAAACGTGTCTTCTGTTTCCTTATCGATTATTCTTATTTTCTTACAGAAATTAACAAACAGGCATATTTAAAACAAAATGATTGATTAGGTTTACACGTAAAATGGTTTACGTTTAAGTTCAGTTTCTTTGGAATTATTGCGCGTAACTTTAGAGAAATTTGTATAAAAGTAGAGATAATGGAGATGAATGAATGAAAATAAAGTAAAATAGTAGTAGAAAAATAGGTGGGACGAGGTGTAGAAGCAGGGTGCAGTAGAATGCTACGGGAATAGTCAGCCACCGCTTTACTGCAGTTTTTCTTATTGTTAGATATTGATATTCTTCTAAAAATAAAGCCATTATAGTACTATTACTTGTATAATAATTTAATTTCATTGCTTCCTACAAATTTGAGCTGTTTCTGATTGATGACAACGAAATTTAAAGAGAAACCTTGTCAGAACTCTGAAATTAGTTGCGATCAGTAGTATAGCCCCTTATAAGTCAGACGGCGAGTATCTTCAACTCCCATCACAACTACAGTTCTATTTTGAGATAGTCGAGTTCAAATTACAATACCTTTCAAGTTTTCTACTTCTATTTTTTATACTTTCATCGGATAGTGTTGCATAAATCTGAATGTACGCTACTGTCAAAAAGTACACGATACACCTATTTTTCACACTTCTACAGTAAAATGGGGGTTGAAAATTCAGAGAAAATGGAACTTTGGTAAAATACACACAGAAATAAAATCGATACTCTAATTTCATTATGATACACGTCTTCATATTAACCTCACTACTTCACTCAACGTACATGCTTAACAGGAAAAAAGAATCGCATTTAAATTGTGGCAGCACCCGCACACCGTTGGAAGCATAACGCGTTACCAATTCCATCTAGACAGCATCAATTCTACGAGAAACAAAGGAGAAATCAATAACTACACAATTTCTATGAATCGGGAAACAAACAGGATACTATGTCGAGGTGGATTTTGTTTGAACTGGCGATCGACTAACAATTCCGCCGAAAATTCTCCACCTATAAAAACACACTCGGGGCTGAAAGCTCGTCCACAGCCTCGAGATCATCCCCAGGAACCGTCATCGACGGGAACGCCCGTCAATCCAATTCACCACGAGCCCTTAGCGTCGCAAAAACTCGATCCCGCCCTCATTCACGATCCATGAGCAGATCAGCGAGGGCCAATAGAGCGGCCTGAATCCTTAATAACGGCTCCTGCAGCTAATAACCGCAAAAGCACGAAATTCTCGTTCGGCCAGGTTGACCCAGAATCAGGAACAGGTTGGTAAACAGCGGGAATATGGGCAAACAGTATGAATCAGTTTTTGGCCGACTGTCGATGGGATCGATGCTTTGCACGATCCCTCTGCCCTCGTGTCTAGCCTCCCATATATCCGTACGCGTGGCTGTGTGTGCTCTGGAAAATTAGAGAGGGGTGTGCCATTCATTTTAACGACGCAATCTGCAGATAATCTTGCTGGCACGTCGTTGGTCGGCGAGTGTCAGGCGCAGCGATGAGGACCGATCATATCGAGTGTGATATTATTGATAGATTCGACTCTTTTGAAATGATGTGATCCTGGTGATGTTACTTTTTCGTTTGAACGATATGAGAATGTATTACTGAAAACGTGGTACCACTTGGATCATAGCTAGTGCGAAGTAATATCATTTTATTTGCATAGTTCTTCGTGAGAAGGGCATACGAGGGGGGAGAATAAGAATGAGTTGCTTATTATAATTAAACGTGAATCTTATCAAATTAACATGGGATGATACAAGAAACTAATATCTAAACTCAAAGAAATATTTCGTGGGAAGCATAGCCGGAAAACTGACGCGGATTATTAACAAAAATGCTGAACTATGTAAAGCAGTAACAAAAAGGGAAAGGTGCCACTCCGATCAAAACACTCGTCGCTTTTGCAGGAGGTTGTAAAGCCCCTCGACGCAGTGTCACTCTCTCTTGCGACGTCTTACGGTCACTAGAGCTCACTGGATTAGGATAGTTAACGAAAGGGGTGCCGCTCAGTAACTGAGACACCTCGTTGAACAGTTAACAATGAAATTTATTGCTCTATGACAGAGCCCTGGTCTACGCGCGTACAAAAGATGACTTCGTGCGGATACGTTTGAATTCTGTTGGCTTCTGACGCGGAGAAGCCTGACTTCACGCAAGAAGACTAAGGCCCGGTGCAGTTGAGCGGTTTGCGGCAGTTTGCGCTGCGTTCATTCGCGGTGAAGCAATACGTGCGTTCGTCAAAGCGAACACAAACATACCGCCTAGTAGCCGCAGAACTTAGCGTCCCGTGTGAACTACTTCATATAAATTTATGTTCTGCTAAAACGCGCGCGGAAGGTTGCCGCGGCGGCAAACTAACGCAAACCGCTCGTGTGTACCGGGTCTAAGGAACCTTCTTTAGAGGGTGCGTTTTGGAAAAAAGAGGTGGTCGAGACTATTAGCTATTGGTGAAAATGGATTAATGGAAACCGCAGCTGAAAGGGAAATCTTAATGAATATATCTGCCCCATGAGCCGGTCGTAGCGCGACCATCTGTTTATTGTCCCGGCTGTCTAGAAACCCCCGGCCGTGACTCGGGTAGATCGCCTGAATTTTCACGACAAATACGGTGATGCTAAGTGTTAACAATCCTCGTCTGAAGTCTACGGGGCGCGGACTGACAAACCGAATGTCTGACAGATCTGGCGTCGAAAAGGACAAGGCACCCTTGTGCGCCCTTGGTGGTCCGGCGAAGCTAACGCTCAACAAATTCATAACGAATTTTCATTTACATACAGTACCTATATCTGCATTAGGGTGGCCCTTATTTGTACGTGTCGAATCTTTTTTTTGTATTTCTTTGCTTTCGCCCCCTAGAACGATGCCATTTGTTAAAAAAATAGTCCCCGGAAAAGTTTATTGCAATCGGATAACAGGAAAGGGTGCCGACCAGGCCTTAAAGTTTAGAATTTATCAATAGTTTAGATTTAAAGAATTTCTAGAAAATGGCAAGCCGTATCGAAATTTTGTTCAAATAATAGTAAATTATCTAAAAAATGGTTGGGAGCACGAAATAATTATATAAACAGCAATTGTAGAAAATTGAATTCTCTTTTACTATTATTTGAAGAAAATTTCGATAGAGCTTACCAATTTTGAGAAATTCTTTAAATCCAAACTATTAATGAATTCTAAACATTAAGGCCTGGTCGGCACCCTTTCCTGTTGTCCGATTGCAATAAACTTTTTCCGGGACTATTTTTTTTATGAAATAGAACCATAATTAGGTGGTGAGAGCAAAAGAAATCGCAGGTTGAAAATAAGGGCCACCGTAATCTGCATGCGCGAGTCGAATGCTGTGTATAAAACAAAACTGATACTGTCGCAAAGGGTTAACATCAAACGCCGACGCTGTTCAATGAACGAGCCCGTTCAAAAGCCTCTCGCAAGTTTTGCGACCCACTTTCGTCTGAACCAAACCGTTCCACATTTAAATGGTTAATCGCGCGCGACTCGCGCGCAATCCCGTCTGCCCGTTTCGCATAGATCTGTGTGCAATGCAGGATGATGGTACCGTGGCGCGAAACGGGATTGGGATTGTGGCACAGCCAGCGCGTCAATCACATTTGATATCATCATTGCCAGCGGCCGCCTAGGCGGTGGCCAGCTCATAGATTACAATGTGCCACGCATATTGTAGCGTCGATGGAGTGCTGAGGAGAGCCAGGCGAATGAGGGCTGGGAGGTGGTAGAGATGGATGGAGGACCTACCCCCTTGGCTCGAGTTACTTGTAACGCGTGTAATACGATCTCTTCGCGTCCATTTCGCAGCTGGGCCCATTGATTACTTCGCGGGATGTGTTTGTTTCCCCCTTTGATGTCTGCCGCTCCTCTGAGGGGGCCTTTAGATTTCTGCGCCTTTGGAAAAGGGACACGTTGAGACTCCTTGCAATCCTGGACTCCGTCGGGCTTCTGAAGTAAGTTTCATTCTGGGGCGAAAGTTGTAGACAAATTTCAGTTGTCGCGAGTGATGCAGTTTCTTGCGCACTGTGCAACGCTTGCCATGCAGTTACTTTCTACTGTAGCAAGTGAATATATCAGAATGGTTTGAATATCTTTACTTACTCTACGTTATCTGTGGATAGTGCCATTTCCAGGTCTCTTCAGTGTTATCATGAGTAAATGTGCGTAGATAATAAGATTGATAATTTTTTAGATTATTATTTACTACGTGGATTGTATTCTGATTAGAGACTCAGGGAGTAAGTGGATGGGAGGGAAACGATGTGGATAAAAGGTGGAATGAGATTGATGAAAACCCACATTGCTCTCGCAGTCCACCAGGTCCGCCAGATGCAATATTCGTATTACAGTCCGTTCATATATTGCACCGTTGATTATGATCGTTTAACGGATGGCCAGCTGGTCGTTCATCTTCATTCCTGTTCTCGGAAGGTTTGCTTTAAGGATTAATTGGAATTTGCCCTCCTAATTACCACCTCCACTCGATTTCCTTCCAATTTTACTTTGATAAATTTTACGGACTGTAGTGAATTTTCATCGACTCAGAAGGCTGTTACAATCGTAATTACTGCACAGACATTTTCGCCACTCCTACGTGATTAAAATTGGGGGAAATTGAGTGGAAAGCAAGGGGTTGATAATTTTATTCAATTGACATGTGATATCAGGTAATTCCATTTAAATGCACTTTTAAATACTCTACGAAGCGTAATACTACTTAAGGGGTTACCTAGAGGTCCGGAAAAAGCATACAAGTTCAGGAATTTTTTTTGGGAAAAGTATAAGTGAAAATCATACATAATGTTTTACTATTAAAAGATACATCCTTTAACTATATTATTCTAAATTTTCATGAAATATTATTATTAACTAAATGATATATCGGCTTGGATACAAGTCGTGTTTTTTTAAGCATTAGCTGGTGGACATTCCCTAGGCTAAACGATGCATCTGAAAGCAAAAGTCCAAATAGATTTTAAAAATAAATACCTTTCAGAGGTACCTGACGTTCTCATACTTTTAAATTTTGCTTTGAATTTTGCAATAATAGAAATACTTGCAAAGCTTTCTTGAAAAAAGAAACATTTTTTCCACGAAATTCGATATTTCAAATTCAAACGGTCGCCCTTTTTTACCAAAATACAATATTAAAATTCGGAGAACGTCAGGTATTTCTGAAAGTTATTTAATTTTAAAATCTATTTGAATTTTTGCTTTCAGATACATCGTTTAGCCTAGGGAATGTCCACCAGCTAATGCTTAAAAAAAACAGGACTCATATCCCAGTCGATATCTCCTTTAGTTAATAATAATACCTCATGAAAATTTAGAATAATATAATTAAAAGATGTATCTTTTAGTAGAAAAACATTGCGTACGATTTTCGCTTATACTTTTTCCCCAAAAAATTCCTGAACTTGTATGCTTTTACCGGACCTCTAGGTGGATGTAACCCCTTAAGTGTTTCCAATCAAGTACTGAAACCATTAAAATTATTATTCAAGCTCTCGCAGTACTAAGGAAGTAGTCCCCATAGTAGTACTTTTCCCACGGAGGGGAAAGTTGACAAGCTTTCTTATTCAGGTGCTTCTAACACCCCTGCAGCTATTCAAGAAAATTCCATCCACAAAAAGGACTTCTAATCTTCTTATCGGAAAGGTGCATTTTAACTCGTCCTTCACAAGCGTGTCGATTGAGACCCCCAGCCTCGCTATACACGAAGTTTAAAGCCACTTACAGTCGAATCGCTACAGCGACGAGGTAAAACGTCTCCTCTCCTTGGAGCGATCGTTAAAAGTAATATTCATCGTGCACCGTCGCGCCAGAAGGCGAGTGTCATTCGAATAAACCTCGCTTCATGCGACTATTCGTCTGTCTGCTTTGAGAAACGGCCGTTCTCCCCGTGACGCCAGTAATTACGAATAACCAGTCCGCTCGAAACAGCAGCGAGAACTCGATGGCATGGCCGAGTGATAAATCGAGTCACTGGGCGACGTCACGAGGTGTTTGCTGTTCACGCGCGGGGTTTCTACGTTCGTCACCGGTTGCGCGAATGATTGTACTTTTCGCGCACCGTTCGCATGGAACGTTGAAGCCGGCGGACGGGACATTTTTTAAAAAAATGCTCCCTGCTCAGTGGCGCAACGATCGATCGGTGCAGCTACGCGGAAATTCGCGCAACGTGCCACACGTTGGTGCACTTTACTCCTCAGTGGGGAGCCAAAATGTTCCAGTAAGATATTGACACGTTCTTTCGTACGGTCAAGAGCTTATTTTATTCAGCTTACCATGCAGAAAGTTGCTGCGTCCAAGCTTGTGATAAGATTGGGACGTCGCGTAATAGGAAGACACTATATACTACGTACTTCCCTTCTTCTTGAATACAGGGACTTGGAGCAGTGACAATACCCACAAGCCCTGTAGCACGCTCCAAAAGATTCTCCTCAGGTTTTCCTCACAGGATCAACTAACGCCCACTGGCTTCTCATAAATCAACAGAATATTCTACGTAGTCGTAACTCATTTTCGCACACCATCTCAGCGAGACCATACTTCGCCACAGGAAATGAATCCTCCAGGTCCTTTTCCCGTTTACTCCCTCAGTTCCCTCCTGTTACCTTCGGTGAAGTTTCAAACACGTCCAATCCAACCCGGACGCCATCGCCAGGCTCGTATCCCCTTCGACTCGCCATCTACTTCGCCCACGAGCAGATTTGAAAAATCTCATCGGGTCGCCCTGGTCCAGGTTAGTCTTCGTCCAGTTGAACGCGAGCCCCCCTCCCTCAGTCGACGTAATTTCCTGAAACGACGCAGATCTGTTGGCTAAGAAGAAGCGGACGTACGATCTTATCAGCGGCAGAGTACAAAGCTATCTACGTTCGAAGCAGCTCCTTCTGTCGTCTGCCGCTCGAGCCGCCCGCTCTTCAACCGGATTTCCGCGAGATTTGCATAATCTGTGCACGAAACGGGTGAAGCTGGAACAGGGGAGGGCTGAACGGTCGTAGGGACGTAGCGCTCCGCCGATATCGCTGCCGTTTCGTCGTCCGATTCTTTGTATCGTTGCAATTGCACTCGTACGGTTTACTTTAAGGGAGGCGGGTGGTGTTCGCTCGGTACGTGGAGCGCGTTCGCGCGGTGGAAAAAAGTTTATCGGGGCCCCCGATTGCGCGATCCTTTATTAACGGCGGGAACGTGGATCCATTGGGGAACGAGGCACCCGATCGCCCGCGTGCACCAGACATCTTGGTGATTTCTCTGGGCGGTTTTGCTGGTCGGAGATCGGGGGAAGGAAACGTTGAATACACAGTTGCAGCTTATTCGGAGTGGAACTAGGGTAGTTTGCATCGAAAGCTTCTTGTTTATTTCGTGGATCCTTCGTTTTTTGCGCTGCAATGCGATGCTCCGGGTTTTATGAACCGTACATGCCTGGCTGCTCGGGGACTAGATGGTACCTGAGATGGAGCGTTAAAGTGGCGCCGATTTATGCTGTGTTTAAATTTGGTATGTGATCGACGTTGGATTAGAATATTCTAGTTTAATTAGCTATTTATTTTTCCATGGAGACTGTGATTGCTTGGACGCGATTTATTTTAACAGATTATTTAAAAGAGTTGTCGAGTAAAATTGCTTGAGCTGCTGAGAGAAAATATGCAATGTTATTTTCCTAACTAGGCACCTACTTTATTTCCCAAGCAACAGAACAGTTGAAGGGCAAGGGGAAACGCAGGGAATGTTACAGAACTGCTTTAGCGAGAAAATTAAGTTTTAATACTTTAGTCCACCAGTTCAATGAATTTAATTTTCTTATATAATTTTCTTCTTAAATAATTTCTTGTTTTACCTTGACGACGGAAGCTTGAAGTGTGCGCTATGGCAAAGAGGGTATTTGAATTTTATAACACTTAGTGATTCGACAGTTCTGTACTCCCAGTTGCCACCAACAAAGTATAAGTCGCAAAATCACGAAAAATGGACATCTCTCGTTTCTCTCCTTCAGTTGATAATTACACTGTAACCCATTGTGTCACTCCGTGCATAATTTCCTCTCAAACATTTACCTTTATCCATATAAAATAGTTCAAGGTTGATCAGGAAATTGCCCCGAAGAGGAAAAATCCCACGAACCATATAGAAACGTTGCGCGAAGTGCGATCGATAAGTAGCCTTTGGCGCGACAAAACATTTTGATGGAGGAGCTACTTCGCAAACAGAACTTCCAAACTGATTCCTGGATCCGCGTGTGCTCCAAGCCCGTCCGTTCAAAATAAATCTCTCGAATTCCTTGACGTAGGGGAGCACCGCGCCGCGGTACCTTTCTATCTGTCCGACTGAAGTTTTTACAACCGCGCTGGTTTTACGATCATGGTTGTTCTCGATCACCTGCTCGAACGTGCTGCTGGATCGAGCACGGATAGTCGAACGATCGTGTTCGACGATATCGGTGAATCAAGATCACTGTACGATCATCATAAAGCGAAAGGAGGGAACGTTAGAGTAATGACTCGATTACAAAGTCCGCGACTACCCTAGACTCGGGCTTCGATTTCTTCCGAAATTCCTCCGAGGAACACCTTGCAGAGTTTACGTGGGAACGGTGGTGGGTTTGCTTGAGGCGTTAGTGTTATTTAAATGTATTATGAGAATTAGATGAAGCAATTTCTACGCTGCACTCGTCAAATTAATTTCTTCGCGTCAACTCACAATTTAACCTCGAGAATCTCGCAAATCCTTCTCATTGAAAAAGTATGTACTTACATAGGGTAATTCCGGGTGAAATGACCTTGCGGCTGAAATGGCTCAATCACGTTTATTTTCTAGTGGTATATTGCGCGTCGCTCACACGCCGTATTAATCGTGCTTTCTGTCTGCTTTCAACTGCGAAATCAGGTATGTTATTTGTAATGTAAAAATGGACTATTCTCGACAATTTTTCTACGCATTCTTTAAATTACAATTTACTGTCATTTTACGAAAAAGTAATGACTTTTTCTGAATGCAGTTCTCTCGATGAGATATTGTCGTAGCATTATTGGAAAAACGAGCGAGTCAGCGCTCCTTGACTCTCGGGTTATTTGGCCCGATTTTTTCGGGGATAGTTGGCTCATCGTAAAATCATGCATAATAGCTAGTAAATGTTTTTGTAGAACATGCCAACGGAATATAAACGAAGATATAATCAGCGTAGGCAGTTATGGACAAACGAGGCATTGTTGAAAGCCGTAGAAGCAGTCCAAACTGGCAAACTGGGTGGGTTGTGGGAAGCAGTACAGCTGTACACCGAAACCCGATGACTGGGTTCGCTGTATGAGCTGTAAAACATGGTTTCACGAAGGATGCTAAAATTTTTTGAACTTATGCATTGAGTGTGGAAAAGTTCTCTGCAAGAAAAAGAAATAATGTTTAATCTTAACCTCATAACGTGTATTTTTTATATGGACAATCCGGGTGAGATGGCCTTTCGCAGACTGCAATTTTATTTTATTTCTTTTAAATGTATGATAATTGTTTTAACTAAATTTTATATTATTTATCTAAATATATTTCCTTTTCAAACTACATTTTTGTCCTTTATAAAACCACTAAATTCACGATGTACTGATTGTTTTAAAAAAAAGTGGGCCATCTACCCCCGACTCTAAGCTCATCTACGTTCAAAGCTCATCTGTTCCTCGCGTTTAAACGATGCGGATTCCCCACGAACTAAGGCTCCCCGATTTCACCCACCTCCCCCGCGTTCAAATTTCGTCACCAGCTCCCAGAGTAACCGAGTTTGCGCGCGCCTCGTAGTCGAATTAACGGTAACGAAACCGCGGACATATCAGTAACAAAGGTTGTCAGCTGGTCGTTCCGCGGACTTGCTGGTTTCGTTTCGCGAATCGACGTTCCGCGGACGGAAGTTCCGGATTGGCCGTGGCCCTTACACGCCGCAGCAACCCTCCGCCAGCTGCACCCCCGCCGACTGTGCCAACCGTGGCGGGTGCACCGCTGGCAAAGGGCTGCTGCTGCTCGTCCAGGCAATTTGTCACGTCCGCCGACGGCCGGCTACCCCGTTCGTTTGATGCCCTTTAGATTAATTACCTTTACCTCCGATGCGCACATGGCCGTGGTGTCAGGCTCGCTACTCTCGCGCTCCATCATCGGCCGTGCAGTTGCAGAAAAGCCAGCGTTGCTGGGACTCGTTGGGTCGTTACCTAGTGCGACAGTCTTTCAGGCACTTCTCTCCTATTGCATGGTAATACTGTCGCTGTGAATTTGACGTGGGTAATATGGAGCGAGTTTTGTCTGGGAATAGCGATGGAATAGGGAGGACTTTGGGATGGTGGAGAGGGTTGGTCTCATTGAAAGCGTATTTGGTAGGTGGTTTGCGATTAATAATTGTCAAGCTCTGTGGTACATGAGGGGATACGAGTGTTTGATGGTTCTAACTTTGAAGTATCCAGTGAGTTTTTTTTTCTAAGTTCTTTGTTGCGGCCAAAATGTCGCCTTTTTTCTTCGGAGGGTCTAAGTCTCCCATGACACAATGTCGCACTCCTTGCAGTTTTTTACGACCGCAAGAGTTCACTAATATTAATGGTGATTGGGTTGTGTATGAGGATAATGGTGAAATCAAACTGACACTGCAGCGCGTAACAATTAAGACTTAAAATATATTTGATGGAGTTATAATACGCGATTGTAGTGTCTCAGAACGCTGTATGCGATTCTGTCGATGCTGATGGTACACAGGTATTGTTTGATATGGTTCTTCAATTTGCTCTGACGCCTTCGAAACCCTTGCAGGGGTGTGCCTTAAGACAAAAGGTGGTAAACTATTGCCGATTGGTTGGAAGTAGGTGTAGAACTGGACGACGGAAAAGAAACGCAAAGGGAATCTGTAATTTTCCGTGAACCCAAACCGAACGGCGCGACGACATTTGTTTATTGTCGTCTAGAGATATGCGGTCTCGGCTCGGTCTAATAGCCCCCATTCTTCGGCGCTGGTTGTAAATAACTAAATCCCAATATGTTTGGTTTGAACTCCGCAAATAGGAGCTCCACCTGTATTTTAGGAATTAATTCAAGTCTGCTGACAGTCAATTTGTAGTTTACACAATCACAGGGTCTCTTTCTTTTAATTCTCGATATTGGCGAGTGGTGCACGTCAAGTTTATTAAATATAAACATTTTTGTACACCATATTTGTTGGCAATAACTAGGTATTTGTAATCGCGGATCCAAGTGGAAAGGCCCAAATTTGTGCGGAACAAAACAGCACTTTTATCTCTTGGGAACAAGTGTGAGTTTTCAAGCTGCACCCACTGTTGGGCAGAGTACAGTTTTTTTTTTCAAAACGAATATGTGATTGTTTGAATTCAATATCACACTGAGAGGGGAATAGGCTTGAATGAAAATTCTGTGTATGGATGCATTCAAAGGTTTTGGAGTGCTGAAAGACACCGATTCGAACAGTCGGTTATCAGTTTCGGTATTTTCTAACTGGCTGGCTCGCGATTATAGGAAGCTTTTGTCCTCCCGCTGGGGGAGTACGCGCGGCTATTGCGACAGGCGCAATATTTGCGATACAGGGAGTACTGAAATGAGCAGCATCTTGCTCGTTCATCACCTTTTGATTGATACACTCTGAATTCAGCGTGCACCGTGCGCGAGAATTATTGCCGCTGTGAAACGGAAGACAAATTATGATCAGCACTAACTGTTTCGCGTCCTAATTCGAGGCACATTTGGGAGCTATCTCCATCAGGCTACTGTGAGAAATCGTGCACTGCCTTTAATTTAAATTACACCTCGAATCTTACTTTGTATCCTAGTCTCCTACGTAGGTAAGTATGACAAATCGCTGAACGAAATGATAAAGTATTCTAAACGTAAAACAGTTTCTGCTTTCAATTGAAAAACTTTTATTTCCCAGAACTCCACCAAGATTTTCAAGAAAGCTGTAATTACTGTTAAAGCGAGCTTCCACGATAGGCTGAAATAAATTAATCGTGCAGCTTAAAGCTTTGATACGTTTATATAACCGATCACGAAACTGTAATATTATCTTAACACAGGGATTTATATAGCCAGAGATACCTACAGGCATATTATTAATCGTAGCAGTAGGGATATTCGTAATAATAGCGACTACTCCTTCCTGGAATTGAAGTTTCATGACAAACTTCGCCATAGTTCAGCGGTCACATCCCCAAGCCCGTACGTAGTGGCAATAATCATGGTAACTGTCCTGACATCTATAATAATAAACGATAGCGGTGTTTGTCAAGGGAAGATAAACAGAGAGGATGTATGATAGTTGTTTCGCGTTTTCTACTTGTGATTCTAAAATGGATACTGACCTCACGCGTGCCAAATTATATCCTGGAATCCGTCCAAAAGGAAGCTGATCAAAAGAGATTCGATACAACTGAAACGAACACGTTTAGCCTCACGAGCTCTCCGAATCGAAACAAGAAAAATAGTCCCAATAAACGATTGCCCAGAAATATTCGTTTCCCACGTCCTGGGGTGTAAGTACAATAAGCGTTTGAAATGTCCCGCATCAAATTTCACGTATGCATGGAGATTTCAAGGATTCCCCATTCCTTCGCAATGTTTCCAACAGATTGGCGCGAAAAATATCTATACATCAACGCCATTCAATAGACAGAGGAATTCCCATTGCATACCATCCACATTCCCCAGGCTCGAATCCCTAAAATTTTCAGCCCTACGGAACACCTACCCTCGCACAATCGTTCATTCAATTCCGACTCACAATCGAAACACCTGCACGCCTAAATTCTTCATCGGCCAGCTAAATGCACCCGTTGTATAATCCACCTGCAGCCATCCGCAAATTCGCCCCAAAGAATGACCTTTCGCAACCCCACAGGTGACCATAATTCGCAGGCTTAATTTCGGTGTAAACCAACTGCGCGCGACGTTGCCGCGTGCAAATGTTGGTTGTTTGAGGAACGATCAAAGTGCCCGAGGCGACGCATCCGGTCAAAAGGTTCGGCGCTGGAGATTCGAGCAATCGCGGAAGCGACAGGGCCCCGGCTGCCCGTTTAAAAACGTTTCACGGCCGTTTCGGCGGTCGCGGCAAGTTAAGCAAACACACGTCGTATTGCGCGTTTCATTCTGGCCGAGTGGAAAATCGTTTCGCGCCGAGGCTGGTTGAGGAGCTTTTCGGTCGGTCGCCCGTTCCAGAGGAAATTAGATCGGGGGATTTCCGCGGCCCTCGGCCGGCTGAAATGCCGCGGAGCGGGCGGGTGGGGGGTGGGCGGGGCGAGCGCTGCGCGCGCACCACCGGGCGGAACATACGTCAGCGGCGCGGGAAAGGTGGCTTAAGTCACGTATGCAGCGGTTTTCCAAAAGTCCGCCGCGACTGACGGCACGTGAAAAACGGCGAAACTTTCGGGGAACTCGAACGTGGGCTCGCTAACGAGACGCTGCGGTCTTTGTCCGGGATTGCTGAGCTCGCTAACCGGGCCAGAAAAAATTGCAAACGTTTTTCTTTCCCGCTTTTGTGTGCTCTAGAGTTTGGGAGAGGTGGGTGGCTGGGGGTGGGGGGCAGACGTGGAAGACGAGGCGAGCATTGCAGGCGTTTTGTTATGTTGATGGTGTTTGGAGGTTTAAGGTCGACTCTTTGGGTTCTGGATTTAGTTGGGGTTGTAGGGATCTGAGGAGAGTGGGGGTAGGAGAGTTACATAGGCGGAGATTCGTGTTTTTATGGAGGTAGATTGATAGGTGGTGGATAAATGAAAAGGAAGTAGAGAGCTTGTGGTAGGGTTCTTAAACAGAGTGGGACGTTGGACTTGGTGTACATTTTGTGATATAGTGCTCGACACTACTTTTTGCCGATCCGTCATTCGAAAAGTTAAAAGAAATTCATGTAAAGGAATGCATTGCTGTAAATTATCAGTTATTAGTTAAAAGAAGATCGCGTATTTTTCAAAATTTATGGATGATCAAACAAGTGACTGTTCAAAGCGAAATGAAATAAAAAATTCAACCACATTTAGTTAGGACGGTATTCTCAGTCGCTACTTATTCTTAAATGTTTAAGAATAAGTAGCGACTGAGAATACCGCCCATAGTGTATTAGATTATCTAGTGTAATAATATCAAAAATATCGATTTTCGCCACAGAATCGCTCTAATTTTTCACAATTTTTCATAATTTTTCATCTATAAAATAAAAATTACGCAACGAAATTAAAAAAGCCACTGCCAGGCACTAGATAATCTAATATACTAACTAAATGTTACGGTGGTACTTCTTTGACCCCAAAATTTTTTTGTATTTTTTCACGGGGCACTCTGTCAATGTGTTCACCCTTGCGAGTAAGAAATGTGGCATTTATTTAATCTTTTTCAGTTACTTATTGGGGGTTGCTACCAGTCATTGAATTTTGTGCCTTTTAAGAATAAAAACGCAATTTTCTTTCCAACGTTTTTTTTAAACACATTTACTCAACATTGGAATATTATTACAAAGTAAATTTGTGTACCAACCTCCAAAGCATGAAATGTAATAAAATTTTAACCAAGCCCGTTTTTGAGTATACAGAATAAAATATTAGGGAGCTCCTGCAATGGTTTAAAAGTTGAATTTTAAGCATCACCCTATTAAACGTGGTCGAATTTTGTATTTCCGATGAACCAGGTAATTACAGTGGTCACCGCAAAGTGCTTAAATAAAGAGACGTTGCTGGAGATCACCCATAATTCCTTTATTCATTTATATATTGCATTGCAAAAAAAGCTACAAGAACCTTAAATTATATACCTTCGAATATACAACCGTTTATTTAAAAAAAATCTTCCAGTTTTCCAAAAAAAAAAAATGGTAGGCATGCCCCTTTAAGGGTAATACCTGTGAGCTTCTTATAACGATCGTGAATCTTTGTCTATATCCCTGTTGATTACTACGTATGATGAATGGAGAAGTCTTATCTATTTATTGCAGTCAAGAAGGCAGATTTTGTATGCAGTTTCGCAGGAACAATGGGAAGAAGCAATCATTGGTAGATAGAAGAAGTTCGAGGCTTCGAGGAGAAAACAGGAGGACGAGTATAGAAGGGTCAATAACATGACGGACAGATCTGGAACGAAGTAGATAAACGGATGTATAGACAAACACAATGCCAGTATATACAATAGAGCATCGATTACTCGAAGTAAATTGGATCAGTCCAATTTCGAACATCGAAAAACGGATCGCGTCGAGCGACAATTCACGTCTCATAAATTGCACGTTAAAATTATATCCCCATGGTGGAGAACTTTTCGCTCGTTCTGTGATATTTTTATGGTTTGCCACTTTGTTTGAACGTTGGTTCGATTTCTCTATCACACACGATGTCGCTCGCAGTTATTTTACTCAGTATTCCTCAATTTGTTTCATTACTCTCCATAACGCCACAACGCCCCCGTTTTTAATTAAAATAAAAATTGTTCAAAACGATCCTGCAACTCTGAGCCGGTATCTTTGTATGTAAAACGAGTGTTCTAAACCTGCAGCTAATAACAAACTGCAAGCAATTAGGTAAATACGCCAGAAAGGCCATTAGAAAGTAAGAAATGGAGAATCGCAAACGACTCGGTGAATAAACATAGGATCAGACAGAAAGCGGAACTTATCCGTTGCGGGGAAGCTCGATAGAGTGCTTAGGCATAAAGATATAAGCTGTACGAAGACAAAAGGGATGAAATCAGGCGTGATCGTACGCGTGAATCCAGTAGGGAGAACGGAGGATATATTGCTGGTGGCGCGCAGAGAAAAAGGCGGGCAAAAAGGAAGACGAGGGGAAGGAGTGACGCACAAAGCGAAACGCAGCGTGTAACGCGAGCAATTGTGTATTTATTTGAATGGTTTCCTAGGGATTAGACGGTTTAAAAGGATTAAATTAGATTGTGTTTAACCAGTGGCCGAGAGGGGCTGGTAGCACGCCGCTGGAAACGGTCCAGTGAATTTCCGCTTCCCGAGCTGAAATTTACTCGCGGATCCCACGTTGCTCGCGGTTCGGAGCGAAAGCATTTGCGATATTCGACCATTGACCTATCGCCAAAGATTTTACTAACGACGGTGTCATTCGTTTTGGGGTGGCACTGGGATCAATAGTTACATGGCAATCCTGTTGCAGATACATGGAAGTTCGAGAAGCTCGAATTGTACTTCATTCCTTTCTCCTTTCTGTTGTGGATTTTTATTAGAGATCATAGGAGGAGTGGGAAGAGAAAACACTGGTTTGCAAAGAAACCCATCACCGCGGGAATGATACCGAGTTGCGTTACAAATATGGAAGACAGCAGTTACCTATACATTTTACTATATGCCTAAAGATTATGTAAAAATTATTTTTTAAAAGTAAAAATATTTACAAATAGGTTAGACACTATATTGGATTATTTAAAAGCAACACCGTCATCCCGAAATATGACTACATTTTTTTATGGCTGTCCATATTGCTTTTTGTTAACTGCCTTTGAAAAAGTCTTTCAACTCTTTTTAATTTTGATGCTTCTCTCTGTTTAGTAAGCATTACAGATACTGGAATTGCAATTTTTTCTTAAAACTCGTTTGGTAGTATCTACATCGCGAAAATGTATCGAGCAAACTATTACATCATTCTTGTTATTGACCATTCTTATTATTGAACGATTATCCATCATTTTTAAATTTCCAAATACATTTTTTCTAGCAATTTTACTTGCCTCACTTTTTGGCAGATACGGGTCACTTTCATATCTGTAGTCTACATCGCTACAAATTTTGACTCCAAATTTTAACCAGACAATCTTCAGCTGATATGCTACCAAAATGTATTTAAAAAAATCAATTTTTATTTTAACTTTAACGAGAAGGTATTCTGAATAAAAAGAAATTGTTACTAAGACATGTGCATCATATCTGGTTCACAAAATCCTCGAATCGTTTTTCCCCACTCACTGTGCACATTTGCAAGGTTTATCTGATACGTGGTAAGTTACTCCAGTGCTTGCTGCTTCGCACAACAATATATCAGCCTTATGGTAAAAAATTCGTTGGATATGCATAAACCGAACAGCCAGGTAAATCTACGAGTTGAATGTACATGGTGTAATTTATTATCGCGGCAGTTATTTCGCTCAACTTTTTTTTCCCACCCGAATATCAACTGCGAAATGTGAGTTTCAAAACACGACCAAACAATCCAAACGTTACACACACACACAGACACACATAGAACAAATATTGAATCGCGCGCAATCGTAGGTTTCAGTTTTGCTGCGTTTATCTTTACAGAAATGCAGCCAGTAATAATTAAAACGCTGCAGGAAGAATTAAATGAAAGCCAGCGGTTGAAGCACGAAATGGCATCCCGCGGAACTTTTCGATATTATATTTTCGGTTACACTGGCTCGCTCCTGAAAGCCCAGTAACGCGGGTCATTATTACCGGCAAATATCAGGATCTGTAATCCTTGCAAGCATCACAAAAGCATCCGTATTTTCCACAAAGCTTTTCTCACTTTTAATGAACGTACCACCGACGTTAACAAAAGGCGTGTCTCGTGTTCATTAATTTAGGATCACTGCGCAAATGCCACATTCCCTACGAAATCCACATTTATCTTAAATATGAATCTAGCGCGAGGCATTGAAAGGCTAATACGCGGCCAGGGAAGAGCGCCGTTTTTAAATTATACTCTTCCAAATCCGATAATGGGAGCCTCTCAGTGGTGTTTACCTCAAACACACAAATTGCATCGATTATTCTAGCCCTCCCGCCAAGGGCGATTCCTTCAACATTCATCAGGATCCTCTGTCTGCTTCCCCATTCCTTCGCATTTCCAAGTCTTCCTGCGTTCGTTCACAGCGGAGCCCCGGTTCCCACTCATCCCCTTATTTATTCATCGCTCTACACTCTCGTAGCGCGGGGTTAAAAACAGAATGGCCCGTAAAAGACGATCGGGCTGAAAACACACCGAGATCGGCAAGAATGGCTGACACAGCCATCGACGGGATTAACCCGCTTTCAGACGCTATCAAACATTTATTGATCCAGTGTCATCGGTGGCTCGTTCCTCCTGTTTTAGACTTTGCTTTCGCCGTCCTTTTTGTATTTTTTTTTTTCCCCCCGCCCTTCTTCCATCGTGCTAACGCGTCTCCGGAACACGATGGGAGTGGCTGGGTGGTAGCGAGTTGCTTGGTTTGTAACTTGGAATGATGCATGGATGGCTATTGGGAGAATGCAAATTGAAAACCAATATCCACCCCCCGGACCCTTGCGGGATACCAGCGGTCCCGTGGATCCTGCTTTGGTCTCGAAGCAAAGGCAGAAGTTTCGAGACAGTGGAGGAAGTCGATATCCATTCTTTCGCCGGGGCACGGAGGGAATCTTTCAGCCCCTCTGTCGGCCGCCGGCTGATCTTGTCCTCGGCTGCAGGCGTTCCTTGCGTTTCTGTAAATAAGTTTCCCTTGGCCGAGGCCACTTTCCCTCCGCCGGGGATGCTCTGTGCTTGTCGTTACTTTATTAAACTTGAGACGAGGGCGGAGAATGATCGATCGGGCTCGCCGCTGAATTTTTAATGCCCGTTACTTTGGATCTCCCACTTTCAGGCAACCCCCCCGGTTCGAGGCCAGTAGTTTCTCGACGCTGCGTGTTTGACGGTCCCTTTCCACTCTGATCTTTCGCTTGGGGGGTAAGTGTAGGATTTCCAGAAGCTTTTAGGGAGGATCGTACGAATTCCTGCTGCGTGTGGTAAAATTGGAACTAGGGTGGTTCTGTGTGTTGGGGGTAATTATCCTCTGGAACGACTTGGGAGTCGTTTTTCAGGTTATCAGGGATTCTTTCTTGGATTGTAAAGTTTAGGGTGTGCAGTGTTGGATTGTCTGCAATGGGGAAGCTGACGCCAAGCTCAGCGCAGAGGGCGCCACTAGCGCGTGCACTTTTGTTGAGTGTTGATTTCGAACTTAAAATGACAGCAAAAGGAGAACATTGTAAGATATTATATAATTTTTTATGCTAATGTTGACTTCTAATATTTATTAATTACTAGGTTTGACGTGTTTATAACCTAAAAGACGACAAATTAATTTTGTATACCTATATAATAAATAATAATAATAATTATAGATACATACACTTATAATTTGTAGAAATAGAAATTGAGAAATAAAATAAGATAATTTAACTACACCTAAAACACCGTTGACAAATGGTATGTGTCCTGGATAATTGTATTATAATTGTATTATTTTATATAAATAGCTGGCCTTTAAAGATTCAGCCTCGAGAATAAGAGGGAGTCTTTTAATTTCCTTTACTCAATTTAGGCGTCCTTCAATACGAAGAGTCTTTCACCACATCTTGCCAGCGCGACTTGGAAAATTTCTTATCCTTTTACGCTAAAAACATTGTATTATAATACTGGCCTCGGAGTTCGCCGAGTTTTAGAAGAAAACTTTCAAGTTTAAATTTGAACTCAATCCACTTTTCGCGGAGAAAAGATCTGTTCCACGTTTTCTTTATTCCCGCGACTGGGTCCGTGCTTTACTCTGGATGTCGAGCTCCTTTCTTTTTGCCATTCAGCAGATTGCGCTAGGAAAGAATGCAGGATGAATTGTTCGATCGGTCGAGTGACGAGGGACACGTCGAATCAACGGAAGTACCTCGTAAAACTTGAATTTCCCGCTTTGGATCAGCGTTTTTAGCGAATGGCTGTTTGCATGAATTTCAGCTACTCGACCATCGAGCGGTCCATATTCTTTTTATTCACACTTACAATTAGTACTTTGTAGTAATTAAATGTCTATTCAATTAAAAAAAATGTAATGAAATTTTTATATTTTAAGTAACTCAGTACCCTGATACAGTCCATATTCTTTTTATTCACACTTACAATTAGTACTTTGTAGTAATTAAATGTCTATTCAATTAAAAAAAATGTTATGAAATTTTTATATTTTAAGTAACTCAGTACCCTGATACAGTCCATAAACTTTTATTCAAGTTTCAAAAGGAACTTTAAAATATCATTGATTGGGATGAATTCGCGATATCTGCTCCAGAGTTGCATCCTTCATAGTTGATCACTGATTGCCAATTAACTTTTTCTTGCAGAACCTTTACAACTTACAAGATTCCACTGCGTGAACCTTGGTGACAGTTTCACGGTTCGGCTGGTTCCCATTTTCCAGGGGCTCGCGGAAAGTGCGATCAACGATTAGCCGGCGGAATTTCATTGATCGATCTCGCGTATCGAGTTACAGGGTCGAGATAGGCGCCAGGCCGCAGCTAATTACAACGAAAATTGAGAACATCGTCGTCGCCTACGTACGCGTCGGGGCTGGCGTAAAATTTGGCGATGGACGCGTCACGATCCTCCGCCTCGTTATTCCAGCTTTTAGTGAAATTACGTTCTCAGCTTGGTAATCGTGTCAGATGTTCCCAAAGTTTCTCTGCTGTGAACATTCGTCGCGACGCCAGTTTTTGCGGCGTCTAGCGCGAATTTCCCGACGTCGTTTAATTTTTTAATCTAGCTTATGCTTGTCCTACGTTAATTTTACACAATTTATCACAATAATTTAGGTCAACCTGGGCATTTTTATTTCACTAATAAACGCAGCAGTATTATTCATCTCCCAATGGATTAAATTATTTCAGTGAATCATTCGTAATTCGATTTGGAGATTTAGCGCCCCTAGGCTAACAAGTGTCTGCCGCCCTCTCCGCGAAATGTCATCAAATATTTTAATTTAAAAGAGTCGAGACAGTTTCAAAATTAATTGAATGTGGCAACACAGGTATTAGTTATTGCTAAGTAATTCGCAATATGAAAAAGAAATGAATTGTTTTTAAAATTGTCTCGAGCTTCTGTGTTCAAACCTTCCCCAATTTCTTTTGCTCCAAATTTGTCGCTCCCCAAAATTTTCCGCCCCCGAAATTCGCCGCCCTTTGCTGTAGCAATATGGATTAAGCATTGGAGTATATACATTAGGGTGGTTCTTATATGTATTGTAAAAAATCAGAGTTTTTAAATTTTCTTCTGACCCTCTCAGAAGTTTCTAAATAGTTTAAAAGAATTTCGTCTAAAATTTTGTTAAAATATATTAAGGACTAAAGGTCGCTCCATGGCATTGAAATATTACTATTATAAATTGATAGAAATGTTTGCAGTAAGGACAAAATAAATTTATTAACTTTTAAGTGAGAGTATAACATTAAAATTCGGGCACACATCGCATAGACGAAACGGGTTTGTAACGAGTGTGTACTGTATTGTGTTGTGGCATAAGGCTTTATACGCACATTTAAATTTCTCTCATCAGCAGCTCTCGAATCAGGATTCTGATATATAAATATGAGCACCGTTTCATTAAAATTGACAAGTGACAATTATGGAAAGTGGCAGTTGCCAAACTTGTGGCACATGCGATATATAAAGTCCTTGAGCGACCTTTATATACCAAAATATACAAATAAAAACCACAAAGATATTTTTTTGTCAAATAGAAGATTTTAAGAGGGTCAGACAATGCAAATTTTAAAGTTGAAAAATAAGGACCACCCTAATGTACACAGCGTTATCAATTTTAGTAAAGGTAGATTGAAATATCAGACAACCCTTTCCCACATTCCACAAGCCACGTCTATTTTCTTGAATCGTCACTGTACATGATTCTTTGCTTGTTCCAAGCAGAGTATTTTCTTCGAATTCCCCGCGTATACCACAAAGCTATGCAAATAGTTGGAAACAGATTCCCGGCACGACAAGTGGCAGCAGGTTAAACTGACAAGCGTAAAATCTTCGACGCTTCGGCACAGTCGTTTACGATGCAACGCTCGACTAAGAAATCCCGAAATTTGGGGGATGGTGGAGGTATCGTAAACAGGATACCGTATTTGTTTATCTTTCAGTTGGTCGGGCTTGGCCGTAGGAGTCGCGTTACCGCAGAACGTATTAAAATAAGTGGCTGAAACTTTGCTGGGGAAGTTAGCAATGCTGCCTTCGCTGCAATTTCTCGGCCCGCTTCAAGTTTCGCGGATTTCTCCCTCGCCCTCCCCACCCCCGTCTTTCGAATTCTCTTTATCGCTCCTCGCGCGTCTCCTCTGCCCTTTGAGCCAGCAGAAATGTCGTTAGAGTTTCTGGCGGAGCAGCAGAAGCAGATTGAAAGATCGCGAGTAGCGGCTGTTGTCGAATAAACGAGCCTGAATGCTTCGTCCTATGGCTGGTTTTCGCTAATGATTAGACAAAATTGGAGTTCTGAAAAATTTTCGTGTACCACTAGCGCGCGGAAAGAAGACTCTCGGCGGGCGATGCAGTCTGTCGCTAGCTCTATCTAAACATCCGTCTGTTACATTGTAGTAAGTAGATTTGGCCGATTCCGCCAATAACAGAAATACGCGTGCCTCGTATTTATGAGCGTGCACCGATCGGTGACAAAAATCAATCACCACAGCGGCGGACTGCATCGCCCGTGACCGCCCGCCAGGAGTCTTCTTTCCGCGCGCTAATAGTACTCGCGGTGATTCGTAATACATGTCCGCGTGTTTGCCCTGGAGGAAGCATTTGTGGAATAGCTGATCCTTTAATGTAGGACTTACCGAAAACTGGGGAAACATTGGCATGTTTTTGGAACATTTTGCTATATAATATAAATATTAACATTTTTAAATTTGGTTTAGCTATTCTATTATAACATTGCAGCGTTTATGATTGTACTACAATTGCGAGAATGTATAAAATTGTTTTCCTTTTCCCTTTTAATAGATGTTAAGTAGATGCCAATGTTACGGTGATTAGGGTAGTTTACGGTAAGAAGTGATTTGTGTTTCCAGAAAAGTTTGATTGCTGGAGATTTCGGAGGAATTATGTTTCATGAAATAAATGAATTAGTGTAGCTAACATATTATAGTTTGTTTTCAATGTTACATATTTTTCTTCAACTTTCTCAACAACTAAAATTTCTTTGCTTAGTAATAGGGGTTGAAAATTATTTTGATATCGGTTTCGGCTCTCGAAACAGTTACAGGAACCGAAACAATCTTGAAACACTACACTTACTATTTTGATATCGGTTTCGGTTCTACAGAGCCGATGTTATATCGGTTCCATAACGGTTGTATATCGATTATACAGTATTCTCTCGAAATCGTCATATACATTACTGTTATGAAACCGATGCACAACTGCCATGGAACCGATATAATATCACTTCTGTAGAACCGGAACCGAAATCGACATAGTCAGAAATTTCGGTTCTTTATAACAGTTATTCAGAATATCGATTCTTCAAAGCTGTTTCAATCAGAACCGATATATTTATTTATTTATTTATTAAACGATATATAGCAGGTTGAAACAATTACATTCGGAACCGTTTCATCTCCTGCTTAGTACCAGTAAAAATATAAGGAAAGGTCCTTTATCTTGAGTTTACTAGTGGAACACTGAACTCATTCCTAACCCTACATTATCATAACCCTTTTCCCTTTCCTTTGCTGTCTCACTGTGGCGCATTTCTAACGAGATAAGATGACAGGAATTGTGCCCAATACCACATTAATAACACTAGCAAAACGATACGCACTATCAATATAAAGCTCAATTACAACACTCATTAAAACTCTCCTCCTCCAGTTGCTTGGAACCCAACAATATCATTGCGATCGTTAGCATCTTTTGTATCCCTGGCGATCCGTTGCAACGTTCCCTGCAAATACTTAGCGAAGCATTCTGCTAATCACAAGTTCGAGGTACTACAGCATCTTGATCTGCCTAGCAGTTTCACGTGCAACTCGACGGAAAGTCTAGCAAGGTGAAACACTTGCCTCGGGATCGGGGCTTTCAGCGTTGAAGACTGGAAAGCTCTCTGACTGTGGACCACGGTACCTCGCAGGGTATCTTCTTTCGCGATAAGAGCTTCCCTTCGCGCCTCCTCCGTCGGATCTATCCGGTTATCACGTGATGCATCGTGATGGAGGCGAATGTGTGGGAAGCGCGAACGGAGTATACCCTTGACGGGGAGCAGCCTAATTACCCCTAATGAATGTGCCGCTTTAATTGAAAATGCTCTCCTACCTAAGCACGACTTTTAGTTTCGGATCGAAGGTCCTCCTGACTTGCAAAAAACCCGCACGAGAGCGCGGAAATGGGGCAAAAAGGGAATGAAGGATTACGTGCTACTCATGGAGGATCTAATCGTGACCAGGCTTCTTTCGCGTGTTTTTCTCCTTTGCTGTTTCTTTTTTGCCAGCGTACAGCTCGGTATAGGTACCTCTGTCCGTAGAGGGTAACCGAAAGGGTCAGCCGTCTTTCGCAACCGAAGGTTTGGAATGGGGAATGATGTAAGCACCGATAGTGAATATTCTCAGTATTTTCTTCTTCAACCACAGCTGCATTGGTACTTATGGTCTCAGCTCTATCTTATGACAGCGCTGGAAACTGAAATAAATTATCCTAGCTCTTATAACAGCGTCTACCACCGTAGTCAGCATGGAATTTACATCCTTCCCCCCTAAAACAATAATTCCTCAGTTTCTAGGCACTTATATCGTTTACCATTTCAACTCCTCAACTGTAATCGTGAGAATGGTGAAATATAGGAAGGTAACACCGAAGTATTCGAACATGTAAGCAGGCGCCAGCAAATGCTCATTTACAAAAGGTATTAGGAATGAAGTAAATGGGAGTGTGGATGTAATCGTCCCCTAACTATCAGCCAGAATGTAAAGCAGCATCACGTCCGACCTCCCAGGGTCTCGGGGAACTAAGGAGAAGCAAAACTAGATCCAGACGCGGTTCTAGGTCGATCGATCGAATCAGCCACGAGCCTGCGAGCATGTGACCGAAACTCGCGTTCTCCTAACCACGGACGATTCAGCCAACCGATTGTCTTTCGGTTGAATGCTGTGGCGATCCCTCCTTCCGGTTGGCCGGATGTATGAAGCAAGGATCGTTTCGCTATTCGATCTCGGCTCTTTGTTCGATTCTACGACGATGACGTCGTCGTCGTCGAGCGGCTTGACGACGTCTACGATCGGGAATCGTTGAACAATAGCGTGGCTGACGCGAGCGACCCGTCCATTGTTGCGTTAACGTTGCCAGTATCATTATCGGTCAACTTTCGATCTCTGGGAGACGATGCTGCTGGAGAGACAATCATTACTCGAAGAGGAAGTTTGGATAAGTGGTCAATGGGGTGGTCAGTGGTCTACTGGAGATTCTTGGTACTTCGTTGGCGTGCGATGAGTGAGTCAGCTGGTACCTTCGATGCAGAGTGAAACGTGTTTTGTTGGTTCGATGGTATCAGGATTCTTTTTAGATTTGGGCTGTTGAATAGGATGCGTGTAGTATTGTTGGGGTTTAGGGTTCAGAAGGTGCAGGTTTAATAGAAATAGGATTTGTAATTGAGTAAGAAGTCAGGGCTTCAGAAGTTTATTAGTAGAATTGACGTTTTTGTGGGACTTATGCACTTGTGCTTTGGGTTTTTATTCTCAAGGGGACTAAAAATAATGCGAACTTTGGGAATTTTTTAAATCATAGCCATTCAATATATTTACTTTCAGCTTTGTGGCTTCATTTGTCAAACTTTAGAGAATATAAAAAAAAAATTGTATGCAGAAATAGTGGTTTTATTCGGAGTTATAAATATTGCTTCAAATAGAGCGCTTTATGAAACTCAAGTGCGCATTGTTAGCATAAAATCAGCCGTTCTATGCTCCCTGTCATTTAAGAAGAAACCCGTTTCGCGCATGTAGAATGAACTCATTGGCTCCGAAGAAGCGTTGGTGGGGGTACAGCCAATAGTGGCTTCTCCCGGCACCAATGAGCGTCAACCTGCGCAGAATCGGTCTAAACTCGTCGATCGGCAGGTTCCTTCTTAAATGACAGGGAGTATAGTTGTCTGAAATAGAAAATTTAAAAATTTGGGTAATCTTTATGAGTGTAGCTATCGCCCGAACTAGATTAAAAGAAAAATACTGAAAATTAAAAAAAAAATGGCAGCGTCTAAAGAAGACATCGATTTCTGCGAAAAAATTCGCTGGTTTTTAAGTCACAAAAGTCTAATTTTGCAAAAACCGGCTTAGTTTTAGTACTCGCGAGAATGAGACATCTACTGAAGATACATGCCAAGTTTGAAGTAAATTGGGTGATTGGTTTTTGAGGTATCATGCTAACAAATTCGAAAAACATATTTTTGGGAAAAACGCGTTTAAAGTTTCAGATACCGTCTTTTTAAATTAATTTTTTTAAATGTTGCCTAAATGTGTACAAATATAGGCATAGAGTTTTCAATTAATATAATTTGAGGGTTTCTCTTAAAAGAATCCCAAATATCGCGCTCCTTGTCAGGCCGTCAAAGCAGGGGGAACCCTTAATCGTGATTTAGGTACATCGTGAATCCAAACGCAGGGTGTGTTGGTATTTTTCATGCAAAAATGCAACATCAAAGTGAGAGAGAATCTTGAAGAACGTGAAGGATCAAAGAATCTTGGAAACAATCTTGGTTTACAGGAGGGATCTTTGTGAAGAAAAAGCCCCGGCTATATTTTAGACTCTAGACGAAGACCTGTGCAGATTTTCTTCATAAAACACGATCCTATTTTCCTGTATCTCATATCTGGTTACTGGAATTTAAGTAACACACTATACCTCTGATCTTGATGCCAAAGAAGGTGGACACAAACAAGTAACCAAAACTTTATCGACATTTACATAAACCGGGATTTATAGATCTTCCTATCCGCAGAGAAGATGTAAAAAGTCTTTCTGTTTCTTCCGCGCAAAAGCGTCACTATTCCTGCACAGCCAACGATCATCTAAATCCCCCGTACCCAAAAGAATGCAATCTTAATTCGAAATTGCTCGTCAGGCGACTGATCCAAGGATCTGCCTGTTCCGCGTGGAAGAGCACCATGCCCGTCACGATATTAATGCCCCTATTACTGACAGCAGTCGGTCCCGCGAAGTCCGTCGTTGAAATTTTAATTGAGACCGACTGACGGCAGGATCCTGTTCTCGAGAGTCGACTTCCTGCTACATCAGTTGCTCCGAGATGAAGTTTCCATTAACTCGGCTGCTGGTAGGATCGGGCTTATAGTCTGGGTGGGATATCTCCTCCGACGCGCGCGGGCAAGAAGCAGTTTAAGCAAAGAAGAATATGTACTTAATGTCGGGCGATAAGGGGGTCCGATGTGTAAGAGTGGATTGTCCGGGTGGGTGTATTGGAGGCTTCCGACGGTACAAGACGTAATTAAAAGGGGTAATAGATCCTGAAAGGACATACATTCCCGCCTATCCCTGTTTCGCTGTGTGTGCCGGCCCCGTCTTCCCATTTTAGTCGGGTGCTTCGAGCATGACCGCAAACCTCCGGCAACGAATTGTACGCCGGCAATTCCAGGCGCCCAACTGATCTCGAGAAATAATCTCGTCCCAGAGAGGATGAATAACTTCGTCCACTTTACCAACAGCCACGGCAAGTTTTGCGCCGGTTCATGACAGTTTGTAATATTCCCACCCCTTTCTCACCCTCCTCCCCCCCCCCCACCCCACCCCGCCTCCCACCCTTTCGCTGCTGGTCTGCATCGCGGTTACCTGGATTTTTATAACGTAAATACGTTTGCTGCGGTTGAAGTGCAATTACGAATTTCGCTACTTCATCGCCGAGCCTGGTAGCCCCGTTGATTGTGCCGCATTCGCGGTGCGGCCTTTGCCCTTTGTCTTTTTAACGTTTCGACGGCTCCGTTGCTGTTGTTTAAGTTGATTAATTGCCGTGAATTTCTCGCTGGCTGGTTTTTCGGGTGCCGTGTGTTCGTTTTTGGAGGTTCTATGGTTGAAGAATGCCTGTCGCTTTTGTTTCGATGCTTTTCGTGCTGCTACTTAGGTTCATTTTAATTATTCCCTAGCTGCGCCTGTTGAAATAAATTTAAAATATCAACGAACCACTCCACGCGGTGTTAGTTTGTACAAGTTCTGTTCAGTAGAAGGCTTTTCTTCGGCACCGAAACGTTCTTCGGTAAAATGCGTAGCATTTATTTTCAGATTAATAATAGTAACGACTTTATCACGTCAGGAATTACAACTGATTAATAGACTTGAAGCTAAAGGATAGACTGGTGAGTGTGGGGCAAGGAGACAAGAAGTACAAGAAATTTAAGGAAAGTGGATAAGAATAAAGGAACGCGTTTAAAAGAGAAGAGGGATGACAATGGACGAATTTCCATGGAAATAGAATTATAATAGTAAGAAGATACGCAGGAGAGGAATTCCGTAAATTTAATCGCACGATGAGCCGGCACCGGCAAAATCCAGACATCGCCTAATGGATGCTGCGTTACTCGCAATTTCTTTTTTCAAGATTTCGCCTCTGCTAGAACGAAAGACAGTCGGGTATCAGTGGGTCAGGATCGCCATACTTGAAATCTGTCTTAACACGGAAAGTTGATGTACCAATTTAAAAAATCGTCTTCCACTCGAACGGAGCGGACTCACCGCGACCATAAGTCCTGGCGCGGTATTACCTAATCCAGGCTGATCTTGGGAAGTAAACTCGTTTCAGGGTCTTGAAACTTAGTTCATTCTAGCAAGAGTCCGCGGAACTTTCGCAATACTTCCTGCATACACAGTTTTTGTATTTTCCAGTGCCGCCTGCATAGTAGCCGCCCCGTAGCTTTTCGAACCTCGAATTGCCCGCGAAGATTATAATAATTGTACGTCGACGTGCACTCTCCCGAAAGGGCGCTAAAACACGAATAGCGAGATGAAAATAAAATTCCAAACAGTAGTTGACGATTTTATGGAAAAATGATTATTGCTGTTGCATCGCGTCTTCGCTGTGACCAGGCTGAATGCTCGGTTTGGTCAGAAAAGTAATTTCATTCTGAATATACCGGGAGAGAGTTCAGCCACTTTCGAAAACGTTTCACAATGCGTTCCGCTGTTTGCTCGGGGCGGTTTAGAAAATTGGCAATAACCGCGTTGTCCCCGTACATGTTTCACACTTGTAGATGCAAGATATTTTTACCGAATGAAGTAGCTTTTTAGAGAGATACTGCTCTGTGTTTGGCGATAGTGCTGCGGAAGAGAAAACTACTCACTACTCGGCAGAGATGTCTGATTAACAGTTGTAATTAACTGGGAGTAGTGTGATTAACGCTAGAACCTGGGAGTACATTACATTTTGTAAGGTGATATGATAGGCTATACACCACAGCATCTCTATATCACATATATAGAATTTCAATTTAAGATTTTCCATTTCATTTCCTTTTCCCAAAAATATGAAATCCATTTCATTCGACAGGTGTAACATATCCTTCTGCAAATTAACATATCTAACCCTTTTTACCTTACACTTCCATTGTATGTATCAAATCACAGTCCTATTTATTTTTTTATGGTGATTCTTTATAAGCTAGAAAAATCGTCTCATAAAATGTTGCATTAAAATCGACAGATCAATCCTTTGTTTAGATAAATATTTTCGTAACATCAAAACCGTTGATGGTCGGAAGCTAAGGAGTGCCGAGAAATGCGGAGAAAGTTGAACGAAAGCACTTGACAACGTTCTCCTTTCTCGGCATCGTCGAATCCCGCCACGAACCCTCCGCCCGCCCCGCGGTTTGTTGCTCAAAGAAATATTTCGATGTTGATTCGGACGCGAGCACTTATCCTAGTAATTTCGAGAGCCCGGCAGGATCTCCAGGAACTCGAGGCGCACCATTTTCCTCCCCAGCAATCCCCCGAGTCGCCTTGGCGAAGTCATTTCACGAGGTGGTTCTGGCTGGTATGAAAACACCTCTGATATACTCGACGCCCGTCGCGTTTCGAGCTGGATAAAACGCTGACGTTGTTTCGACGGAGACGTACCTACTCGCGCGAGCAGCGTGCCGGCACGCATGCAGAATTTCCAGGAATTCTGTTCCACCCCACGAGCACGCGGTGCGGTGGACGGTACACGAATATAGGAGAAAGAGTGATTTCTTGCGTCGCTCCGTTGATGCTGGAAAGTGATTGGGAATGCCTGGGGAATAAATTACAGAAGCAATTTTTTGTTGTTGTTACTGTATCGCCACGCGAAGTGAAAAGTGGTTCGGAATTAGATAGTTGATTTTTGGGGAAACGAATAGACTCTTCATCGTTTTATATGAATTCTTCAGTGTCCATCGTGGTTGTTTGAATCTAGGGGGTACTTTCATTTAGGGTACGTTGCATTATTTTATTACCTATTTCGTGCATTTACTGCTTTGTTGAAGATTGCGAGAATACGATACAGGATTTTTTTTTAAATTTAAGGTGTCCTTTAGGGATATTGAAGGCCTCCATAGGACTCTAATTTTATCAGACTTGATTTCTCTAGATTCATGGTATTTACTGGAGAAGTACAACTGGCTCCCGGCGCAGTTTTTTTAATCAGAATGAAAATCGACGTGAATTTTATTTAAGGGAAAAGGGAAGATATGAAGCAAGAGGGAAGAGATAAGGTGGAAAAGAAGCAGCCTCGAACGGGTTTGAGCGAAAGATAGCTTTCGACACATGTCGCGAAGGGAGGGATTTCCTCGTGGAACGTAATACCACGCTGGTGTTATATCACGAATTCTCATCCTGAGCCTCCTACGGAGAGACGATATTTAACTTATGAATATTTGCCGAAGTAGGATATGAGGTTGTGCTTTTCAAGCGCCTAAGTATAGCGTTGGATGTGCTCACGGCTAGGGGTGTAGCATAGTTGCATCTTTCGCGAGGTAGGAGCACCGCATCTCCTGTGCCATGGGAGCTGCGTTGAACGAGGAAATTGTAAAACGTGCACCTTGTCTAATATCATTGCTTTACATCTGTAGCCGTGTTACGTTTAACGGTGGTTACGCGTTATGCCATCGCGAGCACAGAAGATGGGTAAAAATCAGAGATCCAATCCCACAGTTGTTTTAAAAAATTTCGGGGAGAAAAGTTTTTAAGTAAAAATTGATTTTTATTTCAGCGGAAGCAAGATATCTCAAAGATATTTCTGAAAGAAATAATTAAGAAACACTAATTTATAACTAATCTGCTTACAATTAACAAAAAACGGTAAATTGTAGTCAATACCTTTTATCCTATTATTTGCTTTGTATATTTTCATACCGTTTTTTTGCTAAATAAAATATATAAGTTTCGTAATTAATTTTTTATAAATAAGAACAATAATAAGAATAATTGACAATAATCTAATGTAACCAAAAAAAAGTCGGATCATTGATCATGGTTGCTGCTAGCTAAGTAAATTTTAATCATTCATGGACTAGTTCGACAAAATTTGATTTTTTTCGGACTTGTCACATTCAATAGCCGCTTCTTACAGGTTTTCGTGCGCTGAAAACGAATCCGTAAGCCGTTTGTCGCTATCACCCTCAGTTTTCTAGAAATACGAGTTTGAAAAACACTGCAAATTTTCAACTTTGAATATATTTTATTCTATAAACTTTCCCGAATACAACGATATAAATTCAATTTATTTCCAAAACTAAGGGTCTAGGAGAAAATCTGACTATTCCACCCGATGCAGCAGACATTTTTCCTTCGGAAAGCATCAAGAGAAGTGGTAAGTCACGTTTTGTTTTCAATACAGAAATAAAGTACTTTGGCAAAACAAGCGCCGTCCACAGTGGTAGTCAACGGTGGCGCGCGATCCACTGCCGCTCAGCGTCACCAATCGCGCGTGACTACCACTAGTATCGGCGCCGCACGTTTTGCCAAACTATTTTGCATCTGTATTGAAAACAAAACGTGACTTACCACATCTGTTAATGCTTTCCGAAGGAAAAATGTCTTCTGCGTCGCGTGGACTAGTCAGATTTCGCCCTAGACCCTTAGTTTTTTAAATAAATTGGAAGGTATCTGCAAAAATGGGTGCATTTCGGATGTTCTTTTCCCTTTGATCGTTGTTTAAACATATTTAAATGTTCATAATGCACTAATAATGGTTATTCGTAACCAAAATCATTTAACTCTTACACCATAACTTTCAAGATTTGTCTTATACAACAGTTATGATGTCCGCTAAAAACACAGAAAATGTAACTGAAAATATCACTGTACCCAGAGCTGCACTTTCCACAGAATCATTACTAACACATCCCTTTTTAATAAAATACCAAAGTACCACCCAGAAAATCCTCCCTTACACGTATATTTTTCATTCAAATCTTAAGCCTCGTCTCCCATTTCGTCGAGAATCCCCACTACCCTCGCGTCGAGTCAATAGCGTGATCGAGCATCGTCTATATTTATGAAGCTCCAAGTTATCTCCCCGTAACGTTCGCTGGCCAGAAAATTCAGATGTGCCCATGAGAGTGGATCGAACAGCGGTTAATTAAAACTTTTCTCAGGAATTTCTTTGAATTACTTGCACCCCGATCCTCGCCGTTTCACCCCCCCCCCTCCGCCCTCCAACCCCGATAGTAACGATTCGACGCTATTAAACCGCGACGATCCTCCGATTGTAACTTCGACAATCAAACTTCGATTGTTTACCCTCGCGTGATAAGCTCCGCGCTGCGCGATCTTGAAATATGAAAATTGCCGGTCATGAAGACGCTTGCGAACGGCAGTCGGAGCGGCGGGGGTGGTTATTCCTTGGGCAAAATGGTGGCGCGACCTCCGCAGAAGGAACGAGCGCAAAAGTACATACGTGGCGGCGTTGCGCGTCGAAATGGGCGTAATTTTTCCCCCGTTTTCCCCGAGACGTTGCCTCGCCAGCTAGCGCGTTACTGTAGCAACAAGCCCCGGAGAGGAAACAGACGGTCTGTTTACGCGCAAGCTTCTTCTATTTATGCGAAATCGATTTAAAGCGTGGCTCGTTATAATTTTCCTCGTTAGAGGAGGTGCGAATTGGTGGCAGATATTTGCTCTGCCCTCCGCGGGCGCGATATAATAACACGCGCGGTGCACGTTGTTAACCGTTCCATTTTTTATGTTTCTCGTAATGCTTACCGCTTTTAATTATTACGACCCTTCCTCCCGCGACCGCGGAAGCTTTGTGAGCTCCGCGCGCGCGCAGCGCGGTGCAACCCCCGCGGCGCTGTAGTTCGCACGTAATTAGATCGTAATTATTATTACGTTTGGGTGATTATGCGGGTTAATGTGTTTACTATCGTCATTGCGAGAGGGTTTTTTTTTAGAAATCGTGAAGGGAGGAAGGGGGTGGAGGAAGAAAGGAGGTGATACAAAGGGAGTATCGAGAGAAAGGGAAAGAATATTCAGAGAATTACTTTGGCGATTATCGCTGACGATTCTTTCGGCTTAATTCTTTGCCACGTCTCGTCATAATCCTTTCAACCCTGAAACCCTCCCCATTTCTTGGTCCTCCGGCTTCTTCCCTTATCCTCGGTGAAACAACGCGACGCCGCGGACGAAAAAGGAGCTCTTTAAATGGAGCTTTTCTCCCTTACCTTTGCATCCCTCCTCGGCTTCTATTCACCATTAAACTCCTCGTAGCTTAACTGTTCGTTCTCCATTTCATTCGTCCGCCTCGCGCGTTATGGAATTTATGAAATTCTGGGAAGTTAAAATGCTGTGACGTAGTTACAATGCAATTGACATCGACAGGCAAATTCGTTGAAAAGCTTGCAAGATTTTGAATTCAAATTGTTGAATGACGTTTTCTTCTAAATTGGTGCAATATCCTGTATTGATTTTTTTTTTTTTTTTTGTTAAATCAGCCTGCGTTCACACTTCAAACAAATTATCCAGCACTCTCGAAAGCAAAGAATAATTACGCAAATTACTCAGCCTCGGGGATGCAGTGGAAGTTCACGAAAGTTAGTTGGTTCGTTGGTTCCTAAAGTAAATCGTGTCTACACTTTTACAGACGACTGATTGCATCTAGATTAAACGTCACGGGATTCTGTTCAGAAGTTTCGTTTACTCGAGCAAACGGCAGAAAGTAGCGCTGGATTAGTAGGCTCGAAGTATGAAAGTTTATTCTTCTAGACAGATTCAAGTTGGTAATAATGTAGCAGAAGAGGCATCTATCATTGTGCGCATGTGTCACATTAAAAGCTTCAACTCGCCTTTAGTCGTAATGTATACTTAGGTACTAGTAAATTATGCACCCAGCAGTTTTATTACTAATTGTAAAAGATTAAGTTCGTGATACCTTTACTAAAGTAGTTAAACGCAGTAAAAATGTGCAAGTGTCTTAAGGGGATACATGGGTATTTCGAGGTCAAAACATCGATTTTTTTTTAGATTGCCTAAGTGGATATAAGTGGATACTTTTCTGCTGTTGATGTTCCCGCTATAATACATACGGAAATTCTGTATCTTCTGATCAACAGGAATTATTTTATATCATTCTTTAAATGTAAACTAAGCACATTATAATGATGTTTTTCTTCAAAGGAATTGTTCCGAAGAAAGTGTTGACAATGGCTGACCTGGTGCTGACAAAAGTTTGCAGTGAATCAATTATTGACGTTTATTTTCATTTCCCTGCGAAGATTATTCTGTGCGGCGGAAATTTAATTAATTACGTTGCCGCGTTTATTTTGCTCTGGTTTCTTCG
The DNA here is from genome assembly GCF_050908995.1 of Andrena cerasifolii. Classification (NCBI taxonomy): domain Eukaryota; kingdom Metazoa; phylum Arthropoda; class Insecta; order Hymenoptera; family Andrenidae; genus Andrena; species Andrena cerasifolii. The sequence goes on along the minus strand of NC_135124.1, from coordinate 6,300,704 downwards.
CGTTCCTCTGTGTCATTAATTCAACATTAATGTTCTTTGCGCAACTGCTGTGCACTTTATCCAGTTTCCTTTTAGTTGGATCAACTTGTAAGCCTAAGACGTCAAAGAAATTTCTGGCTGCCATGTTCTCCCCGCCTCAAAAAAAAAAAACCCTCGAACGAGAGCGAGTCCGTTTTTTCTCTGGTTCTCTTAAAAAAACTCTTTCCCATTGCTCTGCACGGCATTTTCTCAGCAGAAATGAGGTACAGAATATTCAGACATTAACTTTGGAATATGACATCTACCTAATCAACAAAACTTCTTACTATTCACATGACCAATACAAAATAAATTAATTCCATTGCAAAAAAGCAAAAATGTTCTTCATCATACTTCCACATCCCTAAGTACCTACAGTGACTCGCATTAATATTCGGACACTTTTTAAAATCGCATAACTTTTTTAGAATCGGTCCAAACAACTTGAGTTTTTTTGAGAAGCTAGAAGGATTAGTTTGCTAACTGACGCGTTTCGTCGTTTTGAAAAAAAATGTATTTGGTTGGAATAGCGAAAAGAATAGTAAAGGTCGATTTTTAAACTTTTTTTGTGAGCTTGCAATGAAAATTCAAAAAAACCCGTTTCTAAAAAAGTTATGCGATTTTAAAAAGTGTCCGAATATTAATGCGAGTCACTGTAAATAAAACTCACTTCGCCCGACTGCGATTTATCAAAACTCTAATCAATATTTCCACTATTAATCAGCCTCGCAAGACCTCCCCAAAATACATGAAAAACATGTAGCATCAGTCACTGCAAAGATCCAACCCCTTAGACTTGGCCAAACAGAACCCGACCCTCCAAAATAAATTCCTACAAGCAGCAGTGATGCCGCGCAGTAATAGCAAGCCTGCAAATACTTCAAAGAGGCAGAATTTTCTCCCATTTTGCTTACGCGTTTCCAGCGTTTATCATCGGCTCGAGTGAAATAGAGGCTTTAAGAAGTCGACAGAAAGGGGACAGATACGCTCCCAGGCCTGATGGGGGACGTTCGATTCCAAAATGCTGTCCTGAATAAAAGACGGTGATCTCGCGAAACGTGGAATTTTCCAGGGATATTCGTTTGACATAGCGGTTCCCTGCGACGGTCCATTAGGTGGGCAAATATATCCCTAGTATCCAGCGACAAGAACGATGGCGTTCCTCCTCTTGTCAATCCTTTTTTCACGACCAGCTGGGAAACATTTGACCGCTCGTCGCCCGGCCACTACGACTGCGGCTTCTTTCGTTGGGTGGTCGATAGTTCCCCGGGCCGGCTAACAAGATGTCAGACAACAAATGCTAAAATATTTATACCGAGCGTGTTGGAATAAAAGTACGGCTCTTTGTGGACCTATTGGCCGGCTCCCTTCGAATCTTTCTTTCCCTCAATTGCCTCGTCAAGCTGGAAGGGGACTTGATCCTGCGAGGCATCGATTTTAAGCTCTTCCGTCTGTTTGTTCCGCCGGGACGTATTCTCTCCTCATAGCTCGAAGCTTTGCCCTCAAAAGGCTTCCACCGGGCCTCCACTTTCGATCACCTTCGAAATCCTGCTGGATCCTTCGACGTCGAGCAAAGGTTTGCTTAATTGGGTAGGGTTTGCGACAGAGAATTAATGGGTCGAGTAATTGGTAGATAAAGGTGGGAAATTGTTTATTGCGTCCTTTGTCACCATTCTTCACAGTGCTTCTACTTCTTCAAGATCTGCTGTAGTCCTTATTCTTATTTTCATAGCTCGTCTTCGTGCGACCTGGATTTTATTGAAATTTCTGAAATCGTTGGAATTCGTAAAGGCCATCTCGAGCATAGACATATATAGACGTAGCGTAAGCTGAGGGAGGGGTGGCGAGGTTCGCGGTAAGGGGAGCGATACGAGTAAATCGGATAACGCAGTGGTCATACATGCCGAATGCAGCCGAAGCTAACCGACGTGCCTGTATCTGAACCTCTGCCTTTTCCCCTCCAAGCCTACCATCCCCTCGCCGATAGTCCCAGCTTATGCTCGAGCGTCTGGAGTGCTTCGAGAGCCTGGGATATTTTGAATACGTTGAAAACAAGTAATTTTGCTTCAGTCACGTTTATGTAATTTGCATTGCTACGCTGTTTATTACCCCAGCATCGGGTTAACTGAGACTTGTCCTTCTGCCGATAAACTCATTTGTCCTAAGGTTTCTAGAAAAGTAGAAACTAAAAATATTTCAAGCTCCCAATCAGTATATAGTAAACACATCGTCAGGAACAGAATCTATACAGATTTGCCGCATGCCAATGAAGATAAATTAAAATATACGTAATTTCCACTCAGGTGTCTTGGAACTCCACCACCCGAGCTTCAGAGCTTCAGAACTCCCAGTATTTTCAGTTTTCCCAGTCCCAATCCACCAAAGTCCCCCTCACCTTGACAAAACTTTCAGCGGAAAAATCAGTCCCTGAAACGCTCCGCTCCCAAAATTTACCCAAACGTCGTTCGCAACCACGACGCATCGTGGGACCAGAGGAACGGGTTCCTGAATTAAAAGGCGATTCTTCCAGGCTGGCGTCCTAGCCGTAACGAAAACGGGGCTCGTCGGACGAGTCGTCGAAAGCTGTTCTTTACGCGCCGGGACCTCGTGTTTCACGGGAGAGGGGGTGGGAGAGCCAGCTGGAGCGCGGTAATTTCTTTCCCCTTTTGTCGCTGGAAGCGCCGCCGGCCGAACGGGCCGAAATTAACAGCGGCAATTCGTACGGCTTCCTCGGAAATAATCTGGCCGGCATAAAGTAGATTCCGTTACGACGCGAGTAAATTCGCCGCAACGAAAGCACACGGGGGGGTGGTGGGGGAGGACCGCGCGGGTGTGTCCTTGGATCCCCTGGTCGGTCGCAACGTCCGCGGGCTTCCTTCGAGCACCTACGGTAATCTTGCGTGTCCCCCGTTAAGCGCACATGGAATTAAAACGGAGCGGTACGTGGTGGACGTACAAATGGAAACGTCCACCGTCGCTTTACCCGCTTTTTCCCCCTGCTGCCCGGCGGCCTTGTACCGCGGAATGGATTCATAAGGGAGAACCCGCGGAAATTGTCCACAATACTCGGCGCTAAACGGAAGGCAAACCCGCTTAGAATCTTTGGGGAATGAGGTCGAGTTTCGTGAAACTTGGGGGGTGGTTCTTCCTGTAGGGTAGAGCGGGGCTAAAAGTCCGGCGGGTAAACAGTCCCGAATGCAAAATCTCCGTTCCTAGGCAATCGATTGAATATTGCAGCAGAACTATGTTGATGGCAGGGGTAGGGGGTAGGTGTACCGTTTGTTGCCATGTGCATAATTATTTTATTTTTGAACTGCTTGCAGATCATTATTATATGAAGAATTTCACATCATAATAATTATCTTTAGTATACCGTCAGAAATATAAGGTTACATTTATTGATTATACGGGAAAATATTATATTTTTTAAGAAGTGGCCAAAACTGGTACAATACCTTAAAGTGGCCACAAATGGTGCATCTACCCTAACGGAGAGGACCGCAGAGTCGCAAATATCGTGAATAACTTTTATTTCTCATTTAACCCTTCGTTGACACTCTGGGTGTGAGCCACCCATTAGTTGATTTTAACGCTCTGTACCTTCAATATGTAAAATAAACACCTTTTTCCAAAGCCGACTTACAAATTACTTTTTCTCTGAAAATATTATACATATCTGAACAATAACTGTAGATTTTTATCTTCTAACATTGGAATTTATAAAAGTTAAAATTTTTTGAAGATTTTCTTCGTGTTTTCTCGACACTTGGTAATCTAGATTTTTTTTACAAAAACTGTGATGAAATTTCAATCGAAAAACTATTGGAGTACATTCTACAGACCTTAAAATTGGCCCATGATTTTTTTCATAACGATTGGATTCCGCAGAGAAGAATGGCAGTCGTTCAAAAATTGTTCCGAGTGTGAGCCACCCAGGTATGTCGAAGTTGATCGAAAAAAGAGGTGTGTCAACGAAGGATTAGAGCACCTTGCTCTATAAGTAATTTACATTCATAAAATATTGGCAGAAAGTCGTGCGAATATCGCTGCAGTCAATCCAATCAGCAAGAACAGAACTGTCTGAAGAGACACGGACTGTGTAACGTAATAATTCCCAGGAAGGATCGCAATGAATCGCTCGATCGTCGTTAGAAGCACCCACTAGAATTTTCACGGAGGGAAGCGTACCCTCCGCAACGATAAGGAGGAGGACGCCGCGTGTTATTCTCTCTCGTCCATCGTGTTCACCCTCGCAGTTCGAATCCTTCTAATTAGAGTCCAATTCGGCGAGAGCAACGAGGTCGTTTTGCGGCTACATTTTCCACGGTTGCGGCCGAGTTTCCTTTTAATTCACATCCCCCGAATCATCTGGCTTTCCCGCGCGACGCCCCGTGCCAGGAACTACGGCTTTCCATCCGCCACAATTTGTCTTCCCTGTTCGCCCCCTTTTTTCCCTCCCCCGGCGCGCGTGCTAGCTAGCCAGTCCTCCGCTCGGAATCCTCTCGTTAAGTGACTTACGGTTTAGCCTTCATTTGGCTCTAAACGCGCCCTCCTCGACGTGGAAACGGGAACGAGGCGATTCGTTTGTCTCTCTAAGAACGTAATCGACTATTAACGACATTCGACAATTGGGTAATTCGGGTAATTGTGTAATTCGAGGGCTCTACCGCCGACATCAACCAACCCCTTGAGCAGGCGATCGTTCGCTACGACCTAGGTACCTACGTAATATTCGTAGCGATGTGCTTCGACCCTTGAGATGTTAATTTACTCGCTGCACAGATATTAGCAGGGTAATAGAAGGCGAAATCCAGAGATCACCGCGTCGAGATAGATCAACGACTCTCCCAAGGCATGATTCTCCGTGGAGTGTCTGAGGAATCGGGGCAGAAGAAGCGCGACACACTAGTAGGAGACTTTGCTGGACCGTTGTAACTTCTTCTTACTGGATGAAACCGATCACTTCTCACGTAGAAACAAGTTCGAACACGCGGTGCCAGCAAAACGCTTTGTCCGCGTCCATTCTATTCACTGTCCCCCTCAGATTTATCAATTTTCGGTGGCGGGCATCGTTCTTACGGCCAGACGGGTCTTCCTTTATCGTCAGGGAACGGCCGGCCGAGCGGATGGTTTTCAGGTCGGTCGTCAGGGTCGATTGAAAAATGGCCGCTGACCCCCGGGGGCCGTGTCAAGTGCCATTACGCCGGACGTGGATAGGTTACATTTTTAATTTCCTCGTTCGCCCGTTTTGACGGGACATCGATAATGGTTATCGCCCCGCGCGGATACACCCACCTCTGGGTCCAGGTGAATTCACTTACACGCTCGATGGGTGTGTCTATATAAGCGGGACGTGGCGCGCGATCGAGATTAATGAACAAACACGCGAGAGTGTCTTGAGGGGATTCCGTCGCTCCGCGTGGCTATCGCGAATTTATCGGGGAAATAAAGCTACGCGGGAAATTAAATCGATATCGTGGCTGACACCTTTCGAACACCGCTGGTCGGCTGGGGAGAATGCTGATGCGATCGTTTCAAAGCGGGACCCGGGGAATGTGGGACAAACGTGATACGTAAATACACAGGCTCAGAGTTATGTAACCAATCAGAAAACTCTATTCTATGTTTTCCGCCGGGTCTTCTGCGAGAGATCGGCACCTACCTGTGCTAGTGATCTGCGCGATTACTCGACACCTGGTACCACTGGAAGCTCTGCGATAATATAACACTGTGGTCATTCGGTAATGGCAAGATTGGCGCACAGGTGGCGCCCCGTTAATTTGGGCATTTGTAGAGTTCGGAAAGCAGTAACATCGGGGGAGTAGGCGCTGCACAGTGGAATATTTGGCCCCAAAAGCTGGCCAGAAATTGTTTCCTGAGATAGTTGAATGTATGAAGAACAATGTACCAATATTTTTTTTCCATTTATTCATTCATAAAGAGTTATTATTTACCAGAAGTGAAGAGTTTTCATAGCACACTCTAAAGTTTCATAAAGTCTAACATTTGGGATGCACTTTATTACCTTTTTAACCCTAGAGGTTTATAATTACATTGCGTCACTTCTAAGTACATTTGACTGCATTAAAACGAAAAACATAATTTCGGTCAGCTTTCACGGCCAAATACTCCACTTTGCGTTGGGGGAATTGGTAACGCGGCTGACCAGTACGCAGAGGACCCGCAGATCTGGGGTTCCAGTCCCATCACCCCGGCTCCGATCTTCGTCTGCAAAAAAATGTTCGGATTTAAATTGATTTCTAGCTTCTAGGGATCCATGGACTCCTAAGTAATCCCTAATTCGTCCCCTGTAGCAGAATTCTGGATTATATTATTCCTTCGTGGTCCCACTTCTGTAAAGTTCCGCGGATGGGCACACCGAGTCCAACGGACCCGGTCGATTTTTAAACAGTTACCGTACGAACTGTATCAGTCCAATCGAGTCTAAAAAATTATAATACACACTTTGAACATTGTAGAATATGGAACAGTCGCGTTGTAGTAAGAAATGAAGTGACAACATGTACTAAAAAAAAATCGGAAAGGGAAGCCAGGAACTTACCGGTATCAAGCTCCAAAGTTAAAAAGCGGACCTACTGGACCCAATGTGACCATGAACGTTTAAAACAAATGGTGACTCCCTTACCCCATGGATGTCCAAGGCTAACCCATTCGCCACCGCACAAGAAAATTTCTCTTAAGCCTGTTCCAAACCTGGATCCATCCCAACGTGCCCAAGAACCTCTCTAAAACGAACCCATAAAGAAAACCAAACCGACCATTCAAAAAACATCCAATGAAGCTAATTGAAAGGAGGTGCAATCCAACTAGCCATAGAGTCCCAGATATCAAGCCAGTCCAGTGTCGCAAATTATCCGCCCCTTCTCCCTGGAACGAGCTATCGCCGCGAAAAGATAAAAGGGACTCCCGATATACAGCAGCGCCACACCGCTTGATACTGTCCCCCTGTCGCGTCCGTTTCAAAAAGCCGCGACTGATCACAATGGGCCGTAGTGTTGTCGCAGTTGCCGCGCCAGCAATAAACGGTACATCAGCCGTGCCTGTACAGCAGATAACAAGCCCATTGCAGCGAAAGGGGGACCTGAATACCGGCTGAAATGCGCATGTATGCGCGGAGGCACGCGCGCACACGTACGCTGGTTCAAGCCCGTGCAAACAGACCTCCTACAGGTGTACATTCTTGCGTCCCTGCGCATGCAAGTACGCCGTAGACGGATAAACGCTTACGGAAGTGACCGTGCCGCTAGACATCGGATCTGGAATGTCCACGGGCGTATTGTTGATTGTGGGCAACGATCGGAAATGAACCGATCATCCGCAGAGGGGGCAGGGTGCACGGAGGATCCGTCGTATGGCAGTGACGCGCCCAGTACTCTCCGATAGAAATCCAGCTCCACTTCGCTCTCGCCTCCCTCGCGCCTTTGTTCGAGTGGTCCCAGTCACTCATTTCTCGGCCGCGTCTGGCCCCCGACCGACTTTATTCACTTGCCGCCACCCACTCGCCCATGGGAGTCCGACTGTCCCGCTGCGAGCTGTCGCGCGGAAATAGCTTCGTCAATGGGGCAGTCTTTTGGAATCGAAGGGAAGGAAGTTTCTCATGCTGCTGGCGTATTTCGTTTACTTGTTAGGAAATGATCTTTGGGGAGGGTTTTCTGGCTAGTGGCAATGATGAATGGTTCTGGGAGAGTAAGTAGTTGGGAAGGTGTTTAAACGTGTGCGGAAATGAATTGGTGTTCGTTAATTTGCTGTTTAATGAGCAGTGGGAGTAGAATATTTGGGAGATGGGGGTGATAAAAAGCAGGTTTTCAAAAGTAAGAAATTTTTAAAGAATTCTTCCGAAATTTGTGTAGGCATGAGGCTCTGAATTCTATAGATATAGAACGAAAGGGGGAATATTATACGTATAATGATCTACAGTGCTTCTATTGTTTAACACTAGAAATACTAAGCCAATATTTTTCTTCAAAATTATTAACAGCATGCTGGTATAAATGTAGGAATTTATGCTGACTTTTAATAAGAACAACGGTTATATTTTTTCCTATTTGTTTCCTTTCAAATGTTTTAATTATTAATTATCTGACTAATGTATACCTAAATATATCGTCATTCTGACAGGTCATTGAAATGAGGTTTAGACTAAAAAATATACATCAATATCTTTTTATTCATTTATACAAAGATTCGTCGTTACTTATCGCAAAAGTTTGTATCTTCATTTGTTAGTGAAAAATGTATTCTTATACTGTAAAATGGTGCAATAGATAATGTTATTGCATCATAATTTCTTCCGAAATATGAAAACAAGTGATATTATTGCATCATACTATAAAATCACACGTTTACAGTTTAAATTTTCCTCTTAATTTGTCCAGTGACAATAGTAAATACGTGCAGTGAGAGAAGTGAGTGACTAATCAAATTAAAATTTATATTTGGTATATCTTATTACAGTTACCTCATAAATAAATAATTTAATACATTAAATGTGGCGTGGTAGAACTAGGTATACATATATCCAACGCTGGTAGTTCCAGTGTTAACATTTTTCGCCAGTTGCTCCAACTCTCTTGATTCTCAACTTTCTCAACGAACACTTCCTTCACCACTCCACCCCGTGTATTTATTTCACCCTCAAAACTCGCCCCATTCAATAAAGCCAAGACACCTGTACTCGTACGTGATGACAGGGAGGGACGTTCCATCATCAGGCAATTTTCCACCCCCTGTAACGTTACCCTTTTCCCTATTTCCGATCTCCATTTTCGATATTTGCTCGATAAGTTCCAACTAGTAACGAGAGAGCAACGCTGGATAAAAGAAGTTCGATTGAAGATTTCCTGAGCACCCCTACCTTCCCTGCAGCAACCCACAGCTAGGGAGGGAAATAATAAACAAAAGTTTGCGCGAAAACTTCGGTTTTAAAATGATATTAGTCGGTGGATATCGGGCCCGAAGGCGCAGAACTCGATGCACGGGTGCAAAGTAATGATAAACTTCCGAACAAGTCTCTACACCTACTTTCTGCAAAGCTCCTCTTCTCACTCTTTTACACCGTCCTTCTTTCTCCTACACAGCATCGTTCCAGCAACTTTCTCGCGTCTTTTCGGATCACACTTGGTCCCTGAGAATCCGACCACTTTAGTGTTCTTCCCGAGAATCTTCGATTTTGCGACGCCTGAAAACCTGGTGCTGCCTTCATGTCGCTTTAAACATGGGATCTGCCCCTTCTTGGTTTGATTCTTCAAGTATTAGTAGTTGTAATTCGATCGAATTCTTCATACAAAATATCGGAGAAATTCTACACGATCTTTGTTGCTTGAAGATATTTCTTTTAGTTCAGTACAACGCGAATATTATAATTTTAACAGGATATAGAGATGAAATTCTTTGCAAGAGTTCGCGAAGTAAACACCTACTTGCTATTATATTTTACCTCGGTTTCTGGTCCCAGCTTTTCGTCTATTCTACAGTTTCCATTTCCAACCATTTTTCGGTTTCATCTCGTTTCTTGGCAACCCAGATACCCCTTTTCCCTCCCCTGTCGCCTCCTGACCTTCAAGACTTCTCAGAAATCCATAGCAATTCCGGCCTTGCAAAATATTGCCGCTACTTTGGAACTTCTCGCGCGCAGATGCAGTGCTATAAATTCCTTTTATTTTCGCCTGGTTATGGCTCTCATTTTTCCTCTTATTAAATCCTTTTTCCATTCCCGCCATCTCCTTAAAAATCGTTTTCCCGCCGAGTCCGTGCAACACCTGGGAAACAATTCCTCCTTTTGGTGGCTCTTAGATCCTCCTCGGCGTGCGACTTAAATTACGTTTCTTCTACAACCGCGCGTGTCATTTCGCCCTATTTTAAGGTGCTATATCTTCCACTTTCTTCATTGACTTTCGCTTCTTCCATCGTCTTCCATCCCCGATCAGGCTTATCCATGGATACTCCAGCTTTAATCCCATTTGTATTACGTTAGGGAAGATCCACGCATTTGCTTGCACGTTGCATCGCGCCATCCTCTCGAAATCCCACGAGATCGACCGCATTTATGGGAATCCCTACAATTCGGCGTCCGTTCCTGGACGTCCGAGAACTTGTTGCCTCTGCGATCCCTGTTTCTGCAACATGTTGCGGCTGCAACACCCAAGGTAAATTTGCTGGGTAGCTCGTTATTCCGAGTGCGCAGAATTTTTCCAAACGAAACTCCTCGTTTCCCTCTTCGTGCACATTCGTCGTTGCGCGAACCAGAATACTTGAACGTCGCGGAATATAGTTTCAGTAATCTGTGCAATACGAATTTTCCGATACCTGCTGACTTTATCTTCGCCATTTCTATTTTCAACAATCTCTCTGAATATTTCCCGCGGAAAGCAATATCAATTTCGGCAAAGTACAGTCGGAAAGGGCAGGGGGTTTTCATTTTTCATGATAATCCCCCCAATTCGACACTTCGGAGTTTAACCAAGATTCCTAATTTTTCCCTTTCAAAAAATTTCGATATCCAATTAACTTGCTGCTCGAAACGAGGGCCAAGATGAAATCACTTCCAATTAGATTCGCTGTATAATTAGTGCGTGCTTGAGGCTCGGATGTCGGTTACGCACACGGAATGTATAATGCGTATTATTCGCAGCACTTTGCTAATTGCATCGTGCAGTAGACACTGGCACTGGTCCCCGTCTCATTGTCGCGGAATATCGCTTTATGGAGGAACGACACCGCGTCTCGACCGTTTGTGTCCCCCGCTTTTCAGTTGACCTCGTTGAGCGCTGTTCGGCGTCAGATTTCCGTGTGTCTTCTGTCGAATTTCTATGGAAATGCAGAGGATCGTTTCGTAGATCATGCGTTAGAACAGCTCGGTTAGAGGAGACTCATCGTCGCCTTATGGTGGTCAAAACTCGTGAAACTTCAACGAATTTATCTCGTTTTCTGTGTACCTCTTTTGATGGAAGAAAGATAGTTTCACGGAAGAAATAATAAAGGAATGATTATTATAGATAAACACAATTTTATAACAGAAGCTGGTAGAAAATTGAAACCTTTTGCAAAAATAATGGGTTGCACTCAAGATTGGATTTTCTAAATTCTATTATTTTCATTTGCCTGCACATTTTACTATAATGTTTCGCTGGTAAAATTTTTTCTGCCTTCCTTTTATTGTATATTAACACTTGAAATATGGTTTCGTTCAATTTTTCCAGTGTCTTGTTAGAGGTGAAAGGACAAATCATTGCTTAACATTTGTGATCATTTTAAGTTAGCTGACATCTGTTTTCTATACAAGATATTAAATTGTCGAATCGATTGTACGGATTTATTGGGGTCTATCAATTTGTGTGCGATGTCGCGTAACATACGTCGTAAGTTATATTTTCGGATAGGTTGCCCCAAGTCTCATTACGGTGCGCGTGATCCCGTTCATAGATGCTGCGAAACGGCGAACTCTTTCTTCTCTTGTTTAGACCTTTTTAATGGGTCGCCTCAACGACTCAAGGCGCAAGTTATTTCTGAGCTAGAGCGTAGAATACCATAGTGTCAATTTTATCTTTACCTTTGCGATTACTAATATTTTTGCTTTCTCTATTTCTGAATCTGTGTATATATGTTTTTTGTCCGGTATACAGGCTAACTATAGCTGACTGTCTCTTACTTAGTTACATGCTTCATTGTCTCTAAAGGGTGCGCCCCGTTAAATTAATAAATAAAATAAAATAAATAAAATAACATTGGTAAAATTGAACGAAACCATACTTTAAGTGTCAATATACAATAAAAGGAAGGCAGAAAAAAATTTACCAGCGAAACATTATAGGGAACAGAATATGATTGTCGTTAATGAACGAACTAAAATCACGCACGTATATTATAGATGACGTATTGATGCTTGCAAATTCTCTATTAGTTCTTTTCCATGCGAAAGTAAAATCATTAAAATTGAATCCACTCTGGGTATTTTAGTTTGCTCGTCAGGGTGGAATAAGCATGGAAGTTGTCTCCAACCCCGACGAAACTTTTAACGAAATAAAGCTAAGCGTGTATTCTAAGTGGCGCGCAGTCGGGCGGAAAAAGATTGAGGAATTCATTATTTCAAGCGGGAAAACTCTTCAGGATCGTCTGGCAGTGTCGTGCTCGGTGCGCCACGAGAGTCGACGTGTAATCTCCGCGGCCTGGAATTTAATATTATATTTATTAGCCCGCCATCATTATTCACTTTGACATCTATCGCCAGCCGCCTCGAACCTGACATTCTTTCACCATGCTATCCAGCTTTCTTCTTTTCTTTCGACCGACGTGGTCTCGACTCTTTTCACGTATTGAACATTCCAGTGAGAATCGACTGACGTCTGTGTTCTCGAGGCGACGTGTGACTAAGCTTGAAGAAAGAAATAATGTCCATTTTTGGAGGAAGACATGTCTCTTATTGGATATCTCTGAGGATACATTTACAGTGTTTATGGGTAGCGAACACTGGTTAATATTTGTAGGATTATCTTCCTTGGTATGGCGCTGAAAATGTTGGTTGGATAGATGAAGGGAAGCTTAAGCTTCACACGAGTAATTTTTTTAAATTAATTAGCGTAAGTATTCAAACCTTTTTAGAAGTCTATTGGCTAATTGCTATAAGTCTGTGATAGGAAATACCATAGTAGGTATTCCTTGAACTATCTTCTAGAAAATGTGTTGTTCATCTTGTCCCAGTAAATACACCATCAATTTTAATAAATTTTATAGTATTAATTGAATCAATTAGAAATATTATTCGACCATGAACACTCTCAATTCGATTAACAGTAAATATGTTAACTGCTCATTTATTATTATCACTTTTAGGAAGGCCAATAAATAATTATTTGCTAATTATACCATTAATAATTATAATTACAAATTTATTATTTATCCTAGAAATTTCAGTAGCATTAATTCAATATTATGAATTCTCCATCCTGAAAACTTTATATTTTATTGAATCAAACAACATGTAACCATCCATTTCATATAGTTACATTAAGACCATGACCAATACTGACATCAATTAATATTATAAATATATTTTTAAGAGTAACTTTATTCTTTTATTTAAAAATAAAAATATGAATAATTACATTAATTTTATGCATAATTCAATGATGACGAGATGTTATTCGAGAAAGAATATTCCAAGGTTTTCATTCATTTACAATAAGAAAGTTAGCAAAAATAAGAATAATTTCGTTTATTATTTCAGAAATATTTTTTTATCGCATTCTTTTGAACATACTTTCACAGCCCCACATGTGGGACAAAATGTACTTTGGAAACGTAGGAGCATTAGTAGGAGCACTGAATAAAATAGAATCTTCAGGCTACACCTTTGAAGTAGCAATTCTACTTAGTGCTGCGATTCTCCACTCTCACTTTGACCTTTTTTTACATACAATTTTCAGCCTTGCGCCACTTAAAAGGATGCACATTTGGTACCCAAAAGTTCAAGCAATACGATCATATTTTCCACATATAACATAATTTTTGCAAATCCAGCAAATGACACGTGATCTTCGAAGTTCATCCCCTCGCACGACCAACTTGTCGCGTCGCAATAGAATAGGAACGGACGATGGAAAAATTTCTCCGAATTCCCCGGGCATGCGTTCGATTAATCAACGTTAACTCGCAATTTTCCAGAGCACACGGAATTGGAGGTAGAAGGGTACAGTGTATCAGGGAAAAACGAAAGGTACGCATCGAATAACGGGGTGTTACTAATTAGGAAACTTGGGTGATTAAACGCGAGCACGTCGAAAGGGATCCCTGGAGAGTGTCTCGTGATCTGGTTTTCGGTCGATCGGAGGTATCGCAACGACGCCTGCGAATCTCGCCCCAGATTCTCGTCTCTGGGTATAATTTTGAATTACGGCGGCTGGCGACGTCGCCTCGTCTACGTGGCTGTGAAATTAGCGTTCATGAATCACTCGATCGGCGTGCCACGATTCGCCAACTGTAGCTGCGCGTCGATTAGAATTTCTGTTATCAATTTCTCGTGGGAATTTGTGAATTTTCGGCAACTACGAGCTCTGCAGGTTTGGTAACAAAACAGCAGCTTTTGGAACCTCGTTTACATGTCTAAGTAATCGTTTATTTTCCTACAATTCCATTGTAGGAGTAAGAATATAAGAAATTTTAAGAATATTGCTGACAAAGTTTTTTCTCTTTTAATTGAGCGTTTTGAGTCGCATCGACTGTTAATTAATTATCATGTGAATTAGTGACTAAAAATGTTCCAGGGGCTCAGACATCTCAGATAATGGTAAGCACAGACACAACAATCAGTTGTCGGATTCCAGTGTCTTCAGGGAAGGTGGGCACATTATTTGAAAAGCATCTCTTTGAGGTCGGTGCCAATTTTATGTTGGTTTCGATTTATGGTGTACTTGGTGCATTCCGTCAGTATGTGCTGGATGGAGAGAGGTACAGTCTTCCCCGGATTATCGAGAAAGATTTGGGACCGGGGAATTCTCGATAAACCGGGGCAGGGGAAGTAGTTAGCACCTAATAAACTGACCCTCGTCAGGGCCCTCGCCCGAACCGTCTGACAAGGAGACTGATCGACGTAAACCGAGCGGGAAACCCTCGGTCGACGACGAATTGAGTCATTCAGTATTAAATATGAAACTTTTCATATTACTGATTACACCTTGGTGAGAATATTACCGATGAATTGGTGAGTTTATGTCGACGAAAATGAGTCCGAACACGAAGCAATTCGGTCTATTTTTTATTATGACAACACGATTAGAATTCCAGTTCCCCGGTTTACGGGAAAAGCACGTTTCTGATGATTAACTCGCAATATTTCTCCTCCAATTACCAAAGTAATTTGCCGATCCTCGTAATACCAAATAGGTACTAAACATCCAGGCAATTTCTCCCGAAGGTTGCATTTAAGCAATCTTCAGCAGACACTTTACAATTTGGTGAAGTAGTTGATATTCTCTATTTAAATTCTCTTCTGCAGTATTAACGTAGTGACCATAATAAATTTGCTACCATAATAAATTTTACAGCCCTGTCCCTGTTACAGAGTGTCCCGGCAAAGGGTGACCAATTGACGCGTCGACAGAAATAGGAGGCTTTGAATTTTAAATGTTGCAGCAAGGGCGTATTAGTGATATCTTTAGTGACGAATTAATGGTAACAAGGTGTGTTCGGGTTGCGTTAAATTCTAGGGTTGAATGAAAATTAAATGATAGAGCTACGTTTGATAGGAACTTGCAGTACTGTAGATAACTTCCAGTGGTACTTATGGAATTAGGGACTTAGTATGTAGTTGCTAAAATAAGATTTGAATTACACTTTTACATGTTCAGATTGATTTACTTAGGTCTATCCTAAATTAAATACCGCGTGCGTTGCAAAACGTCGATTTGATCTTGATTTTTATTGCAGAAAATGTATTTAAGCAATTTTTATCACTGCAATACGTTGATGGTTAAATAAACGCACATGCAATTCGAGCATTAATTAGAACGGATATCCACAAGGCTGTACACCTATTCAAGCATGCGTTACTATAAAATCGTACGTTCTGAAAATCTATAGGCGATCGAACACATTACGATGCATGAAGTGGTATCAGCAAAAGAAAATATCCAATATCTGCCAGACAGATACCTCGATACTTCTATTTCCTCTACAGATATTTCAACATTATTCCACCCAAGGATGAAGCACTAAAATTGGAGGAATAAACTCGATCCAGCAGGCCGAATTAATTTCCGTGGCCACGAGCACATTGTTATTGAAATTTCCGTCTCTCGTGGCCGCTGCGAATCATCGGGCGAAACGCAGGTTCGTTAGTTAACGTACGCAGTCTAATTTCTAACAGACATTATGGATCGTGTATTCAGCAGCAACTGGAAACCGTAAATACTAAGCTAGAAACACGCCGGGATCTAAGTAATTATGCGCCATCATAGCTGATCACGCGGCGCGATGGGGCTAATTGTATGGCTGTTTTGCAAACGAACTAACGAATCGGCCGCGACGATATCCAAGTCGTCGCTCGTGTATCATCCTGTCCCGACGCTGTAATTCACTAAATGTGCCGGGGGGGTGTCGATCGAGGCACTGTTTTGATGGATTGCCGAAGGGAATTTATGGAGTAGTGGCAATCGTCGCCAGTGTTTCCGCGAAGAATGTCGATTTTATCAAAGCAAGCACGGAAATTATAATTTACGAAAAAAAGAGGGGAGAAAACCTTATGTAACTGTTTCCCTGCGAGGAACGTGATATCTCGTCGTTTCTGTTCAACATTGGCTTCGGGTAAAGTGATATCTCATCCCATTATTCGTGTTTGAGAAACAAGAAAGTAGTCGACATAATGCATCACATATATTTAACGCTGAATCAGAATTGTAATATTCATACTGATAATATTGTGGATATTAAGTATTCTTTTAATTTGAAAAATCTTTCAGTAGAATATTACATATATGATTTCTAGTAGGTACTCTTCGAGTGAAGTGGGTTAGTAAGTCGTTTCTTAAATTATGGGTTCTGCGGAGCTGTTGAAAAATATATTTCTTTGAGGGAAAGTAATCCTTCGTTTCTACCATAAACCCTACCACACAATTTTTAAAGCTCTCATACTTATAATACGTAGAAATAGACTTCCAGAAAAAAGTAATTAACCATCGTTCATTACTGTAAAATAATCTCGATGGACTAACAATAAGTGAAATAGGAAGTTAAAGCTACAATCCCTATTTATCATTCTATTGAAGTAATTGTAGGATGATTGTTACTACGGGGTCACTACAATGACTACACTTTTAGAAGACTGAAATGGATATATGTATGTATATTTGAAAAAGAAAGGAACAGTTCTGCTGGTCACGCAACAGCGGAAAAGCGACGAGTGTCTCCAACTTTCCTGTTGCCAGGCCGTCCCTACGGTCGACGCGGCGCAAGCTTCGCGAAGTTGCCGCGTTGCTGATGGGACTCGTAGAATCCCACCGTTGTCGGTTCTTACATAATGAAACCATTCTCTTCAACTTCTGTATAAATAAAAAAGAGTAGCTCTCACTTAATAAAAAAAATCAGCTATCATACGAATGAGCTATCAATAATAATTACTGTATATTTTGTGCAAATATAAAGCATCGATCCAAGTTCCATTTATGGAAGATATTTCCGTTGCACTGTGCAAGGTAATATTCGCCTGCGTTTTGTTACTGTTTTCGAACTAATTACTGAAACTTCGAGAGGCTCGAGTTCCATAAATGGACTTTAAAACTGGCTTTAAGTTCAGTCGCGGTTAAAAAGATCGCCCCCCCCCCCCCCCCAGTAATATAAGTTAAGGAAACTTTTAATATTAAACCGCATATAAAATGATTATGAAACTGCAGCGCCGATCCCCACTGATGTTCCTTCTCCCCTCTAAATCAATTTCGTAATCGTCCTAAGGGCAACGGAAAATCCAAAGCGAGTTTTAACTTATAACGCTAATTCCGACAGTTCAACTAGGGGGTGGTGTCGCTCGGGGCCACGGTTTTAGCATTACTGCAATAGTGTTGGGAGCTACCCTAATAATCTCCTCCGACTGAAGTTCGAAATACAGAAAATTATACGTTAATATACTGCAATATTCTATTACGATGTGCACCGAATCCTGTGCCTTCTCTAGATTCCTTCCTTCATAACTTCGCGCTTGCAGAAGGTAAGAATTTTATTGCCACTTAACAAACTCGTGAGGATCAGACTTTTGACAATGAGGATAGCGCAAGTCAGTTCTACTTCACGCTAAGAAAGGGATTCTATCAAATACAATCTATTACAACCCTCGTCAACTATCTGCAGCAACATCGATGGGTATTTAATTTTTTCTATCGCTACTGTTTGGTTGAAATCTAATAGCATTTTCTAGAACGCTCGACGTCTTGTCTGCCAGTCCACGGTTTACTAATGCATCTTCGGAATTCGGATCGAAGGCAGCAGGAGGTATATCCCGAAACGTTGACAGAACTCGTCTGGAACGTCTGGCTCCGCGTAATTGTTATTCGATCCAGGGTGCTTCCCACGAGTAAATAAAATTCGAAAGTTTCTGAAGTTTGCCGGAGCTCGGTCTGAGCCTGCCACGTAGACGCAAAGAGGTCCTTAAATCTTGTCGGGCCGCGACGTTTCGATCGATCAGCATTTCAATCGATGCCTGCCCCCATGGCGGGATCGTATTGTCAGTATGTACCGGGTGGAATTGAACTCTAGCAGCGACGGCTTGCGCGAATCAACGTCCTCTGCACGTGCCTTCGCAGAGTAGGTATTTTAGAGCAGCACGGCATATCGGGGACCAAAAATTGTTAATGTTCTGGCTGCAGAACTTTACGAGACGAGATGCATAAATTTGCAACTGTGGGTGAGCTTTGGAACATCTGGAATTCTGAAAACAAAAGATTCTTTCACGGATAAGAAGAACTTGGATTAATAGAATTGCATTATAGAAGAAGTATCGCGTGTACACGTTTAAATGTGCAAATCCACGATCAGACAAAAATATCGTGTTTCACGCGAGACTTCAATCTCACGAGACAATTATTTTATTATTTTTTAATTATTTTGTCATTAAGGTGCGAATCCACGATGAGATTTTACATACGCCTTTCTAGCGCGAGATAAAAATCTCAACGACTACAAAATGTAAATAATGGAAATAAAAGAATTATAATAATGGAAATTAAAATATATTTTTGTTTCATCGTGGATTTGCAGCTTTAGTTCCATGAAATTAGACTCTCAAAGTTTCATGATATATTTTAAATAATCTCATCTCTCGCGACAATTTCCATTATTTACATTTAGTTGTTGCTGAGATTTTTGTCTAATAATAAAGACGCCACATTAAGCGTTCCTCTTAATACTGCTCGTGAAATACGTTTTTTCTTCAGCACTGCTATGGCTAAACGCTCTAATGTGGAATTGGAAAGAAGCAATCAGGAACTGTTGGAGCCATGAATTTTCAAAATGAAGATAGGAAACGTTATATATTTAAACGTTAAGTGAACTCTTTGAAGAAGTATTTAGCAAGGTGGAAAGTTCAGTACTTTGAAAGCATATTTAACATTTAATCACACGAAATACTGACTCTTCCATGAAGTTGAAGGAACATACATAAGTCAAAAGAGCTTCCTGTTCCGCGTTCCCCCGTGCAAAAAGTAAGCAACTTCAGCGCATGTGGCGGTTAATCTACGACATTCTAAAACTCTGTTTCGCAAATTAATCCTCGAGCAAAGCTGTTTAGAAATGCAAGCGTAGAACACACCCTCTGGAATAAGCGCTCGGAAATGACTTCATTAAGTCTGTTCCCGCGTAAACGAATATTAAGCTTCGAGCGTGGAATTACGAGACCTTAATACGCCTTAACACTTGGGAAAAAATAAACAGTAAACTGGTGAAACGTATCGAAACTAAATAAACAGTTTCAGTTTCGATTAATTCCTCCCCACGAATTATTTAAAAAATGTAAACTCACAATTGAGAAATTAATTTACTGCTAACTCTAGATAAAATCTGAACTTCACTTAAACTCCACGATGTAATCATTTTCAATCATCCATTCGTGGTCTAATTTCAAATCCCACTGTTATCCTATTATTTATTCATATTTATATTTCTAGAGAACGAACATTTTTTATGGAAAGTAACACTGACAGGTAATTATTCAAATTACTATTCCCACATACTTATTTATTAACGACGAGACTTTTGCAGCGCTATATTAATTTTAAGAAATATTAGAAGTTTCTAAAAAAAAACTAACTTATAAAAAAAAATTTATAAAGTTATTTTTAACGTGGAGACAACTTCAAAAGGCACCCCGACGTCTCCAGAAGGGAATCCCCCACGAGCGCCAGGGTAGTTGTGGGATTTTTATACACTAAAACCCCACGGCCACTATAAAATTTTTAATAATTTCCATGTAAATATCTCTATTATTAAGGCTTATTGGCTGAAACGTTCGGACACCTATTTACTTATTTTCGAAACAGATCCATCGTGCCAAGGCTCATCAAAATCGGTGTCTACCACATGGTGTCCTCCCCTTGTCAGTGCCTTTATTCGTCCACTGCTTTAATACAAAAATCGGAAACAAACAATTGATAAGAAGTGCTCGGTCGCTAATAGAGACGTTCGCTTTAACTCCCTCTCGTTGGAGTGCACGAGGCGTATCAACGAGTGCGCACTCGGAAACTTCTCGACGCGGAATCGTCCGCAGAGCTTTAGTACCAGGGTCGAAATTTAACGATTCGATATTAATCGATCGCGGCCCATGAACTCGCCCGTTTCCGCGAGATATTGGGCCTTCTAATTGGTCACGCGAAAGCGGGGAAATTGTTCCTTTTGTGCCTCGATTCGCCGGTTAATTGACGAAAGTTTCACACAGAGGCTCCAACACCTCGATGGAGTTCAGCAGCGGTAACGAGACCGTGTATCACGATCGTGGGTCCCCTTAATTGTTTCCCTTGGCGGATTCTGCTCCGGGCAATAAGCTCCAGGAAGCTGCAGACGAGCGGATGGGACCACGCTCGTCTGCAGAAGCTGGTTCCGCGGCGTTTCTTTCATAAAAGTAAATGAACTCGGCGCACGTGATCGGACTGAATTATTGCACCGGCCTGGGTGAAAAGCCTGATTGAAAGTCCCCGTGGATCAGGCCGCCGACGCGGTCGTCTTAATGGCCGATCTGCTGTCGAGTGGGAAGTTATGGGGCTTTTAGATCGAGGAGAGCAATCACTGCCGCGGTTCGTATTTATTCTTCAGACTTCTATCTCGTATCTTGAACCACGTGAACGGTACAGGCTGGTTCTTTGAACTATCGAGCGTAGTTACGATGGAATTAGATAGTAGACAAGTGACATTCGAATTCTTAGAACGAGAATTCTAATTGATGTTCTAGAAGCTAAAGAATTTCAATACTATGCAGGAACTTGAAATCAATTTGGTTTGAAACCTGCTGCGACTGTATAGAATGAGATTTTCTTAATCTCTGTGGTAAAACAAGGATCCCCCAATTGAAGTTTTCTGAGCTTTGCGATCACATTTAGGTTCCTCCTTGCACTTCAACACCTCCAGCAAATAACGTCGCAATAACTATAATTAAATAATTACGCAGAAACATGAAGCTATTCCTTCCTCCCCTTCAATGTCTTCCTTCCCCCAAACACTCGCAAATTAATCACATTTGGAATATGACAGTCAAAAGCGCTTGTACCTAATCCAAACCTAACCCAGACCTCCTCTGTCTAACGTCTTCCTACAAGGCTGCACATCAGGCAGGTTCCCTCGCAAGTCTTGCTTCATTTAGGTAGGCCGTAAACTCGATCTAAATAAAAAACGCGGCGACCTCGATCCACGAGCGAATCTGTGCCCGTTCGAATGAAAGATGCAAAAGGATTCGTACGTAGTGGGCGAACGTTTGAAGCGCTGGAACGTGGCGAAAGTCGGGTGTGGAAATTCGAAATCGTACGCGTTTCGGAGCCAGGATAATCCGAAGTGGCCACAATACAGCAGTTGATGTATGGCGGGCTTGGACAGGGCATTGGTCAACCTGACACGGATATATTGCACGGCCTATATTACTACTTCAGTTTGGACTGCATATCTGCTTGTCTACTAGCCACGCTCCCAGGCCCTGATACACGTGTACCTTATATTTGTGTGAAATATTCGCGACAAATGAATAATTCCGCCAGCACAATATTTTCTTGCCCCCGTATGGGTACACCCTGCTTTCCCGCTCGAACTTCTGGTATCAGATCCCTGAAACTGGCTAGCCTCTGCTGGTTCTGCGAGCGCACAGAAATTGTTGGATTTGGAAATTTCGGGGGGAACCGGGGAAGGGGAAGGGATAATTCAGGACCTGTTACGGGGCAGTGTTAATTTGAACGAAGAAATGAATTTCAACGTGAGCGTGTTTGATTGTACAAAATTCTGGGCGATCTCGTGGAAGAAGAATTTTAATTAGAATCAAGGTGTTCATAGGGCACCTTGCGGTGCTGAAATGACAGAAAAGTTTGAAAGATTTGGCGCGTGTAAATCGAATTTATGGTGGAAGGGTAGGAGAGACTGGCTGGAGATTTAAGTGGTTCGCATTCTTACTGGTTAAATTGAAAGAGGTTTTATAAGGCCCCGTTGAAAGAGTTTTGGCGTTCGCGTTAACGTGGCCTGGATGTAAATCAACCTTCCTTACGTAATCACACAGTTATGCTAGCGAATATTAATTTGTCGCGGCGTGGCGAATAGCTACGCAATTTCGGAATCCAGCGTAATTTATCGAATCATAGATCAAACACGTCCGCCTGGTCACGATCTCTGAAAGCGACTCTGCTTATTGCTTTCTAATAGACAATCAACAGCTGATGGTGCACGTTATTGTGGGCTACGTGACGCACTCCATTAGATTGTAGCCGGGGAATGTACTCCGAACACACATCCAATTGCTATCTCGAAATTTGAAAAACGAGGGACGAGTCAATTCTCAAATTACGCTCGTAGATCAGGAATACACAGAAGTAATCATGGGTATTTTATAATCCTAATTTCTGCACACAATCTCTAGGAGTCTGCAAAAATAGTTAACAAATATTTGGAGAAACTAGTACGGTGCTTGTTTGGTGCATTTAAAGCAGTAATTTCTGGTAAAAGATTTGCACCTTCACTTGTTTGAACTAACCAACAGGGCAGAACTTGTGTCTGCTGTAGAATGTCAACACACTGCACAGCTAGTAAACATTTGGCTAGCAAGCATTACACAGCCACACAACATTACTGGAGTTAACCGCAGAATACCTTGTATGTACCCTTCTTATCCTGCAATCTCTCTTCTGGTTAATGAAATCATTTCCGCGCACCAGGCAGGATTAATTTTCCCAGCAAATCCTCGATCACGCAGTCAAGGTATCGGTAAGGTATTCAGTCAACTCATGAAGCAAGCAGAAGGTAGGTAGGTACTCGCGAATTACCTTAGTATTTACCCACCCCAATTCGTATGCACAGAATATATACACGCATCGAATACAAACGGATGAAAATCGGATGTGAATCCACAGATCTGAATGTGAAATGGCTTGCTCGTCATAGAGGCTATCGATGCTGTCATCAGGCGCAACGGCTCATTTTGAACAAAGCGGAACGCGTACAGTAGGCACGAAAAAGGACGTAAAGAATAAGGGGAGGAAGTGGAACTTTGGGGGTTAGAAATGTTCGAGTCTATGGAGCGGTTGCCGTGCAGGCTGCAGTTGCAGCTGCAGACGGACTTTCTCGGAGAGGTTCACGACTCCACCCGGTAATTGGGGACTTTTAACGATCCAGCCAGCTTTCAAGCTGGCACTCTGTATCTGTTTCCCGCGCGTGGAATGGCGGGCGAAAGGGACAGGAAAATGGACAGCTGGATAGCGGATGGGGATATAAATTCGATGCAAACGATTGTGTGGCGTTTATGATGCCGTGTATATTTAACTATGATGAATTCAGTAGGTAAACATGGCACTGCGTTTTACAAATGTTTAATAGCTATTGCATTTACTTTCAATCTGGATTGGAGTGTGAGAGCGAAAGGGATGTTTCAGTGTGATGAAAGGGGAGTTTTAATTCAATTACGAAACACTAAGTAATATGTATTTTGCAGCGCTCTTCTTTTTGTGGAGGGTTATGCGTGGGTATTTTCAATATTTTAATGGATTTAACGGTTGATTGGTTACGTACAGTGTTTTTGGTACATGAAATGGTAGTAGGGGAATCTTTAATAGATTTTTCTCGTCCACGTGAAGGATATAGATATTTTAAATGTAGCTACAGATAATTTCCTTCTGTAAACATTAGGGTGGCCCTTATTTATACGTGCTGAATTTTTTTCCGTATTTCTTTGCTCTCATCCCCTAATATAGTTCCATTTCGTGAAAAAATACTCCCTGAAAAGGATTATTGCAATCAGACTACAGGAAAGGGTACCGACCAGACCTTAAAGTTTGGAATTTATTAATAGTTTGGATTTAAAGAATTTCTCAAAAATGGCAAGCCCTATCGAAATTTTGTTCAGATAATACTAAAAGAGCATTGAAATTTCTACAATTACTGTATATATAAGTTTTTCGTGCTTCCAACCATTTTTTACATAATTTATTGTCATTTCAACAAAATTTCGATACAGCTTGGTATTTTTTAGAAATTCTTCACATCTAAACCATTGATGAATTCTAAACTTTAAGGCCTAGTCGGCACCCTTTCCTGCTGTCCGATTGCAATAATCTTTTTCAAGGACTACTTTTTTTATGAAATGGAACCATATTAGGAGGTGAGGGCAAAATAAATCGCATGTTGAAAATAAGGGCCACCCTAGTAGATATGTAGCACTTCGTTTTAAAAACTACAAAAGAGGTTTGGTCCTCATCAGTAGCCAGTAAAACATATAATGCCTGTTGATCTACGAAATCATACACTTAAAAAATTATGCAGGTTAAATATAAGTTATACCTTCACCATCAGCTCGAAAGGGAGAAACTACCCAGCTTTCCTTAAATTAAGACTCCAACGATCAAGCCTCACCATCATACTACACAAACAGATACACAAAATATTTCCACTTTCAAATTAAACCAACATCAGAATATCATCCTGCCGAGTATAAAAATCAGTGGAAGCCCCATCCCGCGCGTCCACGCCATTTCCAAAATCCAACATTACTCAACGCAACCACCTACACCCGCCGCATCCATCACCCCCAGGGAAACCCGTAAAAATATACAGATAAACATCATTTCCCTTTAAAATTATCCACCGTTCCCTTCCCTTCTTTTCGTCGCTATCTTAGCGTCTCCACCCTTTCCGCAAGAAGCGCAGTGCAGCGGTGCACTAAATCACAGGGTGGTTCTTGTTGGCCCACCTCTTTCTCCACCCTATCCCTGGAACCTGGCCGTCCTCCGTTGCGAGATCTCGCAGGAACAAAAAGGAACGACGAGCAGGGGAGGGAGAAAAGAGGGCCGAAGGACCTGGTCGTGGAAAGCTTAGACCTGTCCTACCTCAACGTTAAAGACCGTACGGCTCCCTCTTGTTCCTCCCGTCTTCCTGCGCTGCCTTTCCCTGCCACTTCCGCCTTGCCAGCCGCCGGCTAAGGCGATTTTCGCGGCTGGACCCTTGCCAGGGATTCGGGAGGCAGCGTCGTTACGGTCAACTTTCGATTCCATTCTTACGGTTAATTAAATTTTTACGTCCAGCCCCATGATACGCGGCGGGCCCACGCCAAATTCATACGCCCCGACTAATGGAAACTGCGTGAATCTCCTGTCCTGCCCCTGTGAAGTTTGAACAAATCCTGGGTCCTCGTGAAATCCTCCGCTCTGAAGTTGCAAGTTATTGCCACCAGAAGCTAATGAACTGATTTTACCTTATCCCCATTCTGAATTGGGGACTCTGGAGATAAAGGCTGGTTATCGTTGGAGTTTTAAGGCGGTGGGTATTGAATTGCTGGGGTGATGTGCCAGTTTTAAGCGGAGGAGGATCGTGTTTGGTTAGTAGATGACGGAATGTTCAGGGGACTTTCGTTTCATACTTCGCCAAGTCTTGTTTTCGTATTCCTAAGGAATGCTGTCGTTCTTGTTAGCACTTGGGACTTTGTGTTTTGTTGTCTTATTGTTGGAATGTCTTCAGGGCTCGCATTTGGTTGGTAATCTGGAGAGTCTAATAGTATTTGTATTAGTGTTGGAGCTTCGTGGCGTTTGAAGTAAATAGAGCTGTAAATTATAAACGATTCCATTTGTTCGATTCGCTTTCCTTCATCCTCGCTCCTCGCAGGCATTTCTCATCGCTTTAAAACGCTAGGCTGATAAGACGATTTCCCTGTTGGATCCCCGCCAAGGATTCCGCGTAAATCACAATTGTATTGATTTTGACGTTAGGCTTAATAGGAACTTTTTAGTTCCAACAATCTGCAAACTTCCACTTAAGCTACTGCATTCCTTTTCATACAGTATTAAAAAAGCACACACTACTCTACACAATTATTCCACGCACTGTTCCCGATAACTATAACAGCGCAAAACATAAGTCACGAGCCTGTAAGCAACCATTTCAACAACCACCACGTCCACACTGTCATCCCTCGTAGCTCTTCACTTTCACAGAAGGTAACTTCGGTTCCACAACTTTCAAGATAATAGACTTACTATTGCACAACAAACCATACACCACTTTGTAGCGGACTGTAGGCCGAGAGAAAGTTTTATTTATTTCCTAGGCCTAAAACGGACGATTGCTCGAGTGCCTACTGCGGGTGGTCGAGCTTGGGGCTAGGGCAATAAAAGTGACGATTGCCAGTGCCCCAGTGAAATTCTAAGGACAGCGTGTCCTCTTCTGTAACCTTGGGGCGCGTGGGAAATTTGTTTTGCTCGTTCGTTAATTTTCGGGCGTTCTTCAAACGCCGACGAAAAAGGGCAGAAGTCCTTGCTGGACTTCGTACCGAACGCTGCGTGCTCCTCAGACATTTCATTTTAACAAGTTATTTGCATTCACTTTGTTAATCGTTAAATATATGTTGTTATTGTTATATATATATTTGTGCTTCATTTCACATTCGTGCCCCAGTATCCAAAACTTCAACAAAATTTAAAACAAAATCGCTGTAGTCAGAAACGAACCTACGTTTCCCTTTTTTAATTCACCAGACAAACATATACCCGCGGGAATAACAAAGTGATAACACCTGCTGAATTTACGTTTCAATAACGTAGACTGAATCCTAGCGCCCCTAGCAATTATCGAAGGTCGTTTGGAGTCGCGGTTTCCAAGCGTCGCGACTGCAACAAAATGCGCCAACCGTCGTTACGGATTAAAGTAATCCGGCGAACGTAAAATTACGATGACGAGGTGACGAGACCTGGGAAAGTTTAATGGGAAATGTCGCCTCGAATGGGGGGAGGTGCTGGCATAAAAGGCCGCGTCTACCATCGTCGAAACAGTCTGTGCAAGGAGTTAATTCAGCCCCGTTGAATGGCCACTATCTCTTCCACCTTCGAGGGTGGTTAAGTCGTCGATGAGGTCGGGGATTTAACGATCCTACCTACTCGAATCTCCCGACTTTTCCGCGTTCGTCGAACGATAGGCGACTATCCCGCCAAATCGATGGCATTAAACGGGAAAGATCAGTTTCAGGGGGTAGGTATCGGATATATACGGGGCGAGTCTACTGTCGGAATCGGGAATATCTTTGTTGTTTTATTCCGATCGGCTCGCACGGGCACGCCTGTCTGCAAAGCGAACGTGGTATGAGAAATTTTTTTTGAATCAGAATGTTTTTGGAATTCGAAGAACACGGCTGGCTCCCTTTCAGGGAAAGTTGAAATATCTCGTGGGATTTGATGATTCGGTTAGAGCTGATTCAGACGGTACGTGTTACTAATAAACTTTTCGTTCTAAGTGCACTTGAATTTGAATGCATTCAATTTAGAATGCAGTAGTATTAATTATTACACGAAGTTTTAGTGAACTTCGGTAGAAGGTGTGAAAAGGAGATTGAAAAATTGTTTTCCTTTATTTCTTTTCATTAACGGGTGTAACCCTGTTGGTAGAGAGAAGCTGGGTAATTCTGGCCACATAAGCTGTAAATGCTGTAAAATTTTAACAAGTTATACATATGTTAGTTTTTTTATATTAATTGATAGTTTGAAGTGTCTAAGTAGTTTGTATTAGTATGACAGAGAAAGCATTTTACGTTGTAACAAAATTGGGAGCAATAACACAGAAATAGTGATATTTCTTTATAAAAGAGATAGGAAAACTAAATTAAATTAATAAAAAATTATATTATTTTTTATTTTAAAATTAATTAGTACATATGTCACAAGTGTATTCTTCAGGGGTATCCCATCCTGAACATTCTTCATGTGTCCATTGACCACATACTGTGCACCGGAACCACATTTCGTCACCTTTTCCAAATTCTTTGCAAAAGGGCCTTTGATAAATTTTCCTGGTTCCATTCTGCCTTCTTCGAAATTCTTATATACGTACGTGGCATCTAGCGCCAGAAAAAAGCACTGTTAAAAGCTAGCTGGAATTACCCCTCACTTTTGGCCGGTACTACCCCACACCTCATGTTCAGATATTTGAAGTAATACACTGAATTGAATTTACATATCACCAAAAAGCTAATGTGAGTTTGAAAGTAGAAACATTCCTCTATTTAATGAGATTAATATTAATAATCCATATCTATTCCATGCACTAACTTACCTTGCTTAACAATCGACCACTGTTATAAGATTACGGTGCGAAATGAACACTCCCGGATTCGTTTGCAACAAAATACTGCTATCTTCATGGAAACCATGAATATTAGCTCGCCTCATCGTTAACAGGTGACAGTACCGTACAGAATTACCCCGCTTTCCCCTACACGTAAAGAAGGTTTGGGAATAATGTCATTACTATTGACATCCTTAATTTAACTCCGTGGCTCTAACGAAAAAAAAAAAAAAAACAGCAGGAATGCTTGACATTCCATTCCTGTCTAACTCACCCTGTATACATAGCCACAATCACGAAAGACTCCCTTGGTCGTTTGCAATTAAGGTTCACCCGTTTTTTCCTCCTTCTCCAGCCCTTTGATGCTCCAAGATGAATTCGGACCTTCTGCAGCAGTGGACTCAATTTATTATCGAGGGGCGCGGCCGTGTAATAAATTCATTATAAATTGTTCACAAGGACTGACGCCTTCAACCTGCGCGGGTTCCCTTTGTCCGCGAACGATGGGCCGGGTATTATATCGATCCTCGGGTTTCCCTGATCATCGAGTGCGTTGTCGTTTGTTTACGAGGCAGATTCAAAGCAGAAGGATCGCGTTCAGCGCTCCTGTACTTTCAGAGCTGAGAGCTTCCCGTCGGAAAATGGGAATTCTGGGTAATACAGAACGTCACTTATTTGCATATTCAGTCAAGGGATTATTGCTGATTAAGGATCAGTTTATTTAAACGGGATTAACAGCACGTAATCGCGTTATTATTATAATATATATATGTTGCCCGCTAAAAGACTTTCATTAAAATTATACCGCGCAACAAATTTTCTCGAGGTTTAAAGTTGATACATCCAGCAGTGTTTGCAGTGCCCCTTATTTCCATCAATTTTAATCCCTTAGCTGCCTTTGGCTCTTCAATTTGTCTGTTTAACGAGAAAATCCCTACTTCCCTTAATTCGCGGATTAACTCCAAACTTTTGGGCAAGTATGTGCCAGCGAAACTTGCCTGAAAATCAGATAACGAGGGCGATAGAAATGGCTTTGGTCTCTGCGACTTGTAACGCATCTAAAAAGGTAAAAACCATATCATAGCCGTAAGGTTCTATTGCACAGCCGTGTCGAAGTAACTTCCTATTACAATACATTTGTTTCCACGTTGCGAGCGCCTGTCAGTGTTACAAAAACCAGACACACGAAGTTGCTGCAGCGTATTTCATCGAAAAATCGTATATTCCGAGTTTCGTACAGTTTACCGAATAAAGTGGCTCGCACCTATCGATCGTTCCGATGCAATCGAACGTCTCGTTATTCCCCTGGCTTTTATTCCTTTCGCACCTCGAAACCAGACAATTTCCCCTCCGAAACGACATTTTTAGAGTCAAGTTAAACGCCTGCCAATGAAGAATGCGTTGCGCTTGATTAAACGGACTCTAGCGGCGGTGGTTTATTTCTAAAAATGACAGGCATGTATTCTTGAAAACTGGAAGAAAATATATCACTGATGTTCGCAAGTAAAGTTCAATTTACACGATTCAAATGGTAAAGCAAGAAAACCCTCTATTTCTTTATTCTTTTTCTACGGATTTCTATCCATCCCCTTCTCCCACTAATAAATAAATCCCCCAATTCTATGTATTTCCATTTCTCGATCATCTTCCCAACTGTTGCATTGCAGTGAAAACAAAAACAATTGGTCACCCAAGTCCTCTGAAAGTCTGTTTACATTATGTCAAAACAATTCCGGCCTGCCTGTCTTTTTTTTCAAATCGTAAACCATCCCTCGTTAACTAAAATAAACTGTACACGCATTTGTCATCTGGACGCGAAGAAGGAAAGACTCGAAACACTCGCCGATTTGTCAAGCGACTGGATTTGTCGCTGTCCTTTGGGCGAGGAGGGATGAAACGGAAAGAACCGTGGAATTGCCAAGAGTCAGGATAATCGAAGGCGACAAATTCAATTAATTAAGCTCTATTGCGCATCGAGCTGTGCTAAGTAACATTGCCTAATGAGAGAAATCATTAGAGCCGTGAAACAAAGGCGAGACATTCTCAAGCAATCCCTCCTCCCTCTCTGTCTCCCTCCTCTTTCTCCTCTTGGCGAATTTACGGCTATCCCCGGGGTTAAGACGGGGCGCATTTATCCTCCTTTAATTGCAACCTCTCGCCCTCCACGAAGAATTTGCCCACAAGAACCGATAGAATTTCCGACGCGCGCAATTTTCGGGGGGTGGCGCGGCCTCTTGCTGGCCCCCGAACCCCCGAACCCTAGAACTCGGAATAATTGTATGAGCTGGAGTGGTATTTAGTAATAACGGTTACGAGAACGATTGGAAATTGCTGGTTAAGTGGAGGAAATTCGTTGGAATGCAATTTCTCATATAATTCCGAGCCGGTGTTGCGGTAATGGGAACGCTTCGTACGCTGATACTGCGAACGTTTCCTTATTGCAGGGATTTTTGTTCAGAGGAAATATGAGGATAAGAGGATTTATAGGAAATGCAAAGCATCGACGTTATGTTTTCTACGTTGAGGGAGGGTAGTAGGTTAACCCTTCGTTGACACTCGGGGTGCGAGCTGCCTAGTGTTTCTGATTTATCGATATTTCTTGTTTCTCGAGAAATCAGAAATCAAATCATACTTCTCGAGAATTCTCGAGAATTGAAAAAATATTACAAAATTTATATTTTTGGAATAATGTTGATAATATTTATCAAAAACACAAGAAACCTTTAACTAATTGTTTGTTCCTGTCTAATTTGCACAAACCTTGTGTAAATGAAAAAACATATATTAAATGTAATTGATGTATTTATTTAATACAAAATTTCTGCAAAGTGAAACTACTTTTTTATTTAAAAATGGTTTTTCATCTGTTTTTTTTTTGTGATAAAATCTATAGCTGTAGAAAACTTTCTTTCGTTTTGAGTGGATGTTGACTTAATCGTATGTAGCATATCCAAAAGTTCTGTTAAATTGGGTGTCCTTTTGAATAGATATCAACTTGGTTTTCACTTACAAAGGTTACCCACACAAATATCTAAAGACCAACATGTACATATATGTTACTAATGTTTGTTAAACAAAGGTTACTTTATGAAAATTACGGGTATGTTGCTAGTAGAGTAATACAATATTCAAGTTTGAACCGATTTTCGATTTCAATAATGCAATGGCTTAATTAAATAATGCAATTACTTACTTAACATTATAAACCATATTTCATATTATCCTCGAATTCTGCAATATTGTGGGGAACATTATTTAATTAATGTTTTAATTAAAGAAGAAATTAATATCTTAATTAAATCATAATTATTATTTGATTTCACTTGTATAAATTATCCATCAAATATAGGAATTTTTAAAAATGCAGCCGATTCAGTAACAGGTAGCTGCGAAGCTTGTTTAGAAACAGAAAAGGTAGTTGTCAAATTAAGGGAGGAAGCCACTGTGACGGTCGAATTATAAAGGCTATTTTCAAGGCATTCTTTTATAATGAAACGTAACTTTCCTCAAAAAACTTTATTACCAACTGAAAACACATATATTTAACTAATATTTTATGCTTCTAAATTGAACAAATTTTGAAAATTCAAGATCTTCATAAAATAATTAAGAAGCCACCAGATTTTGGTACCGCGCAAACAATGATGGTGCGTTACCAAAATCCCGTGACTTCTTAATTAATTTATGAAAATCTCGATTTTTTACAGACCCTATAAGAGGTTTGCCCCGAAATGGCACATGTTCTACACATCCTGTAATTTTTTCCAAGTCGATCTGCACCTCAATTCGTTCGCAATCAGGAAAAAACTAAAGAGAAAAAAATACTCGAGAAAAACGCGTTTAAAGTTTGCCAAATCTACAATTTTGCGAATTTTACTATAAACCACGCGGTATTTTATTCAGAAAAGATAGAACTTTCGGAAAATGCAATAAAAAAATCTACTTTTCGACTGCCTAGTTCCCTTAAAGCTATCACAGGCTCATTACTTTTAAATACGCTACACGCAACAAAGAAAGAAACCGAGTCATTCACACTATCAGAACCGAGGATCGTTTAACTCTGACAGATATTCCCTTCGTCCATTTTTTCTGCTCGTATTTACTATGCATTTCCATACGTCCTCCGAGTTTCGGGCCCTCCTTTTAACATCCTGCATAAAAAATCTTATTTCCCTTTTACTGGCAATCACGAAGCTCTCTACGCGACTGACAATAATCCCTCGGATAGAGCCGTTTTACCAAACGCCTGTAAAACTCTGCGACACGACCTCGCGGATTATTTTCATCGTAACCTAACTCATGAAAATAAGTTTCTGGCTGGGTTTAGTATCGCCGTTATGTCCTCGTATGATTGATACTGTCATTATCTGAAGCCGCGATCGCTTTGGAAAAACTCGTCCGCAGCGAGGAGGAGTCGAAGTGGAGGGTCGTAAAAGACTTTTACGTGTGCCCACGTTTCGAAACGACGGGGCGTAATCTGCGAGGAGTTTCCCCACGGGTTCGATCTTTATTATGCGAAGAAACCCCGCATGGATTTCCACCTACCACCGTAGGTACAATTCGATATTAGAATTCGCGAACTCTCTCTCCTCCGCATGGAAATGAGCATCTGCGTAGGAGCTTCTAGGCGAATAAACAAGTGAATTGGTGCCATTAAGTGGCTTTTACCCAATGCGTTGTTCAGCGTTGGTAATCACCGGTTATTCATTTGGGACTTCATTAGAATTTTGCGAATTGAATCGTCCCGATCGGAATCTAGATGTTTTCGGTATATCAAACACAATTCTAGAGAACGTGCACCAATTATGGGGGATGAAACGGCATCGAATTGAAACTAGAAATACTATTATTGAACTTCTAGCTTGCATCGCATAAAAATACTAGCGAAACTGAATTGAAAATTAACGGGTCATTCTACTTTGATCGGCCGAAAAATGAAACTGTTTTTAAAGATTTTTTTCTCAGTAAATACAACGCATAATGAAATAAATCTTTTTAAAATTTATTCAGCTACTCTTAGGTGTATTATCCAGAAATAATACTAATATAAGAGTAGCTTAGTAAATACCAAAAAGCTTTATTTCATTATATGTTGTATTTACTGAGAAAGAAATTTTTAAAAGTACAGTAATTTTTCGGCCAATGAAAGTAGAATGGCCACTTAGGATGTTGCAGAACAGTGTTTCAATTCGACGATTACAGGTGAAAGGTGAGGCTTCACCAGCGTGAATAGGGAGCTAGCATACATTTTCCAAGAGTAAGAGTCCCCGCGCGTTCCTGTGGCCGGCTCACGAGAAAACCTTCTGCGGATGATATAGAACCGAGGCAAGAAGAGTTTTGCCCTAATGGGAACAGTAATTGAATTACCCCCGCGCGGACCTTGGGGTTCCATAAATTTACCATCGACACACGGTTAGAACCATCCCGGCACTCCTGGGGAGGCCAATTAAGGGGTTATGGTAACGCGGCTTTAAGGACTTAGAGTGGATTCCTGCTAGAATACATTAACGATACCGCAATTATTCCTGTTACGTCTGACCCAGTGAACGAGGGGTCTCGATTCGGGAATTGAAATTCGACGGGAAATTATATTTCGACCGGGCGTATAGGGTTCCAGTCGGCGCGCACGGTTGGAATACGAATCTCACTCGGGGCGGATTAGACGGGGGCCACCGTGTTTGCTAGCGTTTCCTTTAAGTGATATTCATTACCGGCCGGCTCTTAGCGTGTTTGCTGGCAAGGATTGAAATTTGTTTCGACTTAACGCCACTTGGATCCAGGCACTTTAATCGTGCACCCTGAAGCTTCGGGGACGAGGATGCTCGTGGGGACATCGCAGTAATTGGTGTAACGTGAGAATCTGCCTTCGAGGAAGCTAATGTTACATCGACACGTTTCATTATTATTTTGAATTTTATCTTATCGAGTATTAAGCCTGCTTAACTAACCATGTCTTTCTTTTTTGTTCCAGGTAAGCACTAAATTCCATTCAGTTGTGAGCTGCGTACCGAAATCTGCTTAAAGTGAGTGGTCTATTTTATTGCAAGTTATGAAGAATTCGTTGGAGTAACTGGACGAGTAAATTGAAGCACAATTTTGGGGTTAAATTCCCATGGGCACTTTTTGTGAATATTATCATGATTGTGATAATAAGCAAATGGTTGTAATTACTCTAGCTTGTCAATTATATTTCTGATAGTCCTCCAAGTTTTGTCGTCAGAATGGAAACGAAGAAGGTGCAGAAGTTGTATTTCTTCATTATACGACAAGAAGGAGGACACACTCGATTTCAAGTTACTGTTTGCCTGTGCTTAATTGCTGCTATAATATCCAGTATAACCTCCAGAGTAGTTTACCCGTTTTGGTGGACCACAAAGGTACCCAGCGAGACCCTGAAGCGAGTACCCAGCTGCGATTCTAATTAGAACAGTGTGCTTGAGGAGGAAACAGGTGTACCTGGAACTATTGGTTACAGCGGCAGTTTCTGCCATTGGTCAGAATCATTTCTTACAGTACAGTATTCCTTATAAGCGTGCTTCAACGTGCCTCTCTGAAGAATGGCACCAGAACCATCGTTTACAATTCCATAAAAATTCCATAGAAACGTAAATTCATGCCACAAAAGTCTCGAAGTTCTAACAAAAACCTTAGACTTCTCCTGAGCGTAAATTTATGATGTTCGCAAGCAAATCTGATGGCCTTCTTTCCCACCCCTTCGTTCTTCCTCGCTAGAACTCTTTAAAAAAAACCTCCATACGGAAACTACAGTCTCGAAAATATCGATGAAGTGGCGTCGATATCGTAAACCCAGTAGAACCTTCTCGTCACCAAAGTTGTCATGAAAATATCGGGCGCGATCTCGCGTTCCTCCGTAACGATCGCAAGAGGAGAGCTCGATCGCCGGAAGTTCGCGTTCAGCCGGAGCTATTCGATACAAAATTTATCCAGGATGAAATTACGAGAGGTACGCGGCCGTTGTACGGTGTTGGAAGTTTGGTAGCCGTGCAACCCGATAGACATGCGTGTCTCTGTGTGGATGAACGCCCCACTCCACCTTCCTCGACGTGCAGAACGCAGAGTTTACGACACGGTGCTTTTAGCGTCCTCTAACAGTCTGCCAGCAATCACATTAGTCGCCCAGGCCGTCGGTTGCCATATTTAACGCTGGACCAAGTTCCAAAGCGACGGATGTCCGGGTCGTTGGTCCAATCACACGGTCCTCTCTAACCTTCGCCAGAGACCTTCGAGAGCCACGTACAATTTCTGCTCAGGGTAGCTGGAATCGCGTCATGCTACCTCCCGTCCACCGATCCCGTCCCCCACGAGATTCCCTTCTGCTTTTCTTGCGCGAACTCCCGTCGCATACTTTGGATTTTGAATCCCTTGGACAAGCTAGAGGAGCCAACGTTGATCTACATTTTTCTGCCACTGTTGATGCATCCCTCGTGCCCCTTGGTTGGTTCTCGAGGCGCGCACGTCAACTTTGAGCGCGAGGGTGGTAAGGGAGCTTAAACAGGGGTAGATGAACTATCGTTTCCTTTGGGTGCAGTTACTTCCTTCGTTTGGGTGAAAGTCGCGACGATTTTATGGGTGGAGATTGAACATAGTGGGACTTTTGTTGATGCGCATTTGGCTCAGCTTATGAGGTAACTTCCTGGTCAGTGATGTTTGTAGATTTGTATTTCAGGGAAAGCAGCTGCGTGCAGGGCTTTTACTTGTTTGTATAGTCAATCGTAGTGGAATGGTGTGAACGCTAAAATTCACTGAAAAAAATTACATTGTTGACGAGAGAAAGTTCCTTCAGAGTCTTCGAGGACCCGTAGAGGTTTCCTGCGTTTCGTCTGCCTCAGCTGGCAGACATTTGGTCCGTCAGTCCCCACTTCATTGATTTGGGGCTATGTAAATTCATTTTTACGGCACGGGGATCATGCCTCTTAGCCTGAGTCCGGAGACAGTTTCCCAGAGTGGCCAAGATAATACCCAGATGACTTCGATGGTCGTGTTTACGCCGTCACCGATTCTCAGGAATTCCCTTTTCTGTACTGTCAGAAGAAGCCATCTCCACATTTCGTTTTAACCAAGAGCGTATAGTTTCAACCACCTTTTTTGACAAGTCCCACCCCTGAGGGAGGCTACATAGTTTTTCTGTATGAAGTCAGTCTCCTCCGCGGCAGTAACCAACAGAACTCACAAGTATATAGACGCACAGCACTCAGCGATGCCTCCGTGTGCAACATTAGTGGTTACTCATAGTAAATATATTGTAAATAGTGTTATTGTTGCAACTGCGGTGTCTCGATTCATTGGAACAACCTCCACAACTCACCATCCTTCGTATAGTGGACTCTTATGGTCATAAAGCACGGTGTAGAGAGTGACTTTGTGTCGTGGGGCTTTACAACCTCCAAAAATGCGACGCTCAGCTTGCAACAAACTTTTTGGTTCAAATACTAAATTTCATCGATACAGGATTCCTTTTAGTAAATGTGCTCGGATATTACTTGAATAATTATAGGATAGATAAAATAAGGACTTTGATTAATTAATCTGGAGTCCTCCCAAAGACTCGACGATTTAATATTTGAATTCGTCCTCCGAGGCTGAAATCAAATTTTGTGAATCCTTCCTCTAAGAAATTCCTCTGCGTCGACTGTGCATGCAATATTACGTTTCGAGCAAACGGTGTGACATGTTTTCCTTCCACCTAAGCGTGAAAGTTTACACCGAAGGTGCATACGATCGTAAAATGGATTAGAAGTGGATGCAAAGCTGAGTGCCAGTCGAGATAAGAAGTCGTAGGAAGTCAACAGGAAAATTCTCTTCAACGATCCTTAACCACCCCAGGCCGTTTTCCCCTCGAATCACGGGGGCGGCAGCATTTTTCGGGTCGCGAGAAAGTCGAGAGTCATGCCGTCTCAATTTCCATCGCGCGCCCTTCACGCTTGGAATTCAATCCTCTCCTCGTTTATCCATTTTCCTGCGAAATATGGCCCGTTTCGCTTTCGAAATTATGTAAACCTTCAGGAACTCTCCCTCTGTACGCGGTCGGCTAAACATCACGCACAAGAGGGAGAAGAAATTTTAATGGAAAACAAATTACGAGACCAATGTAAAAATCCTCCGCCATGGAGAAGATGCAGTCAAAGCAGATTAGCTTAATTAACTCATGCAAAAACTCTCTTCATTACATCATTCGTTACATCAATTCCCACATTGGTTCCTCGAAGCATATTATATTCAAGTAAACTTTGCTCGAATATCCAAAGATTCAATTACCAGAGGCGAAAGTCTCTTTTAATTAAAAATTGGCAACAATTCTACACTCAGTAACGTAATCTTCAAACTTCCCTTTCTCGCCTATAACCCAAACGCGAAGAAACCTGCTTTCTGAGAACCAGGAGACCCTTAGATCTTTGCAAAAGGAATTACACAATTCTTGTTTTAGTCAAGAAATTAAAATCGTGGCAGGGAGAAAGTTGTGTAGTTAAGGGATCCGGCTGAAGTAACGGTAGTGTGAAAAGATTAGGATAATTCAGTCGCGAGGGAGGGAAGAAAGTGACGTAGGAATGGAAGTTCCTGTTGTACAGGATACGGAAGTGTTGCGGGACGGGAGCCAGCCGTGGTTTTTCGCACGTAGCGGCGACGCAACACGCGGTGTTACATAATGTTGTGGCGAGCACAAGCCAACCTGCATTGTGAATTCTCATCGCGGTCCAAATGTTTGCCCTCTTGCTCATGCTTTCGGCCACTTCGACCGCCGAGTTTTCGACCCCATCTCGCTCCGACGGCTCGCTCTCGTCGGTGGCTGGAAGCTGCGAAAGAAGGGCGAAAGTGTCCGCCGCCACGCCACGTGTTAATCTTCGCACGGTTTACGGTTTACGAGCTGGCTTGTATGTGTTGTCGAGAGAGTAGCAGTTCGTGGTGTGATTTGTGCGGGACTATAAAAGAGAGAATGTCGCTGGCTGTGATGCTTGTAGGTCTCATCAAACTTAAGGTATCTAATAAGGATTTGCAGGAAATGGGGTTAGCTATGTTGTTGCGCGTTTAGATTTTAACACGACGCTGATGGGAATTTCAGATTTTCCGTGCAACCTTAAAAACGGATGAAAGAAATGGGGTACAAGATTGAACTGTTGGGAAGTATGAGTTTCACTGAACCTGTCATAGTATCATCTTCTCTCTTCTGTTCTATTTAAGGGGAAATTCTATTCTTTAGGCTAAAAACAGCAAAATTTCGGATTTTTTTTTTAAGAAACCAGCGTTCCGATTCATCTGAAATTTGGATCATGTTTTGATGCATCTTTGAGGAAGATGCAGTTTTTTTTTTATTAATTTCTAACCGTAAATATAGTAGTTATGCACGATCGACCATCACGCCGTGCAAAATTCGTCGTCCGTTGGTGAGCGTGATATTTATCTACCAGGTAATCTGAAACAGATAAATGAAACGGCGTTTCATTCTATACATATGTAGCTTGAAAGTGATGAATCAGCAAAAAACATAAAAAATTATTGAGCAGTGTGGGGAGTTTTCAAACTGAAAGGTCTGAACCTTTAATTTTTGCTATCCAGTTTTGCGGAAATTTTCTTACGTAACAAAAAAAATACAGAACTTAGCGGGATTCTGGTTCATCAAAGTGAAGCTACATATGTACAAAGTAAAACGCCGTTTCATTTTTCTGTTTCAAGTTACCTGGAAGGTAAATATCATTTACACCAGGGGATGAAGAGTTTTGGAGTGGCGTGACGCATAACTCCTATATTTATTATTAAAAATGAATAATAAAAAAACTGCTACTTCTTCAAGGATGCATAAGAACATGGTCCAAATTTCAGATGAATCGCAATGCTAGGTCTTTAAAAAAAAATTCCTAAATTTTGCTATGTTTTTAGCCCACAAAATAGTAATCCCCCCTTAACGCCTGACCAGGGAACATTCCCTCCACTTACTAGAACTATTCGTGATCATTAGTACCTACCACTTAGATACATATTTCCTATATATAATTTGAATCCTCAATTACTTTACCATTACTCACCATTCAATTTTGTTTTTCATTTCGATTCCAATTACCCTAGCACAGTAAAGAGCAATCTACAAAAATCCACGAGAAATCCTAAATTTTAAAGGGGCCGTCCTTAAATTACGTAATGGTAATTTTGGAAATTTCGTACCACCTCCCTCCCCCACTATAAGAATTCGCAAGACTTGACATTCAAACCCCTCCCCGCTTTCGTAATATTTTTTACATTGTATTCTTCAGTTATTAAAATTCTTTTAAACGTTTATACAATTCATTTAACTCAGTTTCGTGTGTGCGATGAAACGTCGTTTTCGGGTTACTCATATTGAAAAGTATGTTACAAAAATATTACGTAAAACGTTACCCAACTCCTTCTCCCTTGTAGGAAAATATAAGAAATTCGCGACCCCCTTTCGCCCCTCTAAAAGTCCTATATAATTTAAGAACGACCCCTGAGTAATG
Source organism: Andrena cerasifolii (assembly GCF_050908995.1). Lineage (NCBI taxonomy): Eukaryota > Metazoa > Arthropoda > Insecta > Hymenoptera > Andrenidae > Andrena > Andrena cerasifolii. Next base: position 6,260,919 of record NC_135124.1, on the reverse strand, counting down.
TTTAACGTATAACGAATTCACAAGATTCCAAGTATCTAGCAATTATACCAGCGATTAGGCTGCACGACCACGAATAAAGGTGCATCTGATAGATTTCACAGGGCCTTTTAACAGGTGCAGGAGCACGCGAAAACATAGGGGCGCGCTATGCTGCGGCTGGCCCCATAAATTCGCAGATAATGATCGCAGTACGTCTGCGTCCATGGGATCTACGGCTCGCTATGGGACCCATAACTTATCCGCCACCGTATAGACGCATTCACGTTGTTCCTGCGCGCACGCCGATAATGTATACGCGGCAGCGACGTTCTGTACGGAACGAATCCATGGCGGATTTATGAAACGGAAGGGAAATCGGGATCGTCTGGCGGGCATATCGCGAACCTGGGTCCTCCTGATCGAATTTCTCAGCCGTCTACCACCGCACTTCGAGGAAATACAGCCTCTCCAATTCGCTGTTCCTCTCGATTCGGCAACAGCCTTGTTGGAGCCCCAAATTCAATCTTTCAGCAGATTTTGACGACCACTTAATTCGCAGTTGTGGTTGCCTCTGGGTAAGCTTGTGAGGCACACGTAGCGTGTACGATTGACGTCAAATGGAGTTTATTGAGCGGCAGGGAAGACCGGGGCTAGATGATACGTTATTCAGTTTTCAATTTTGTTCATTTTTATTTGAATTAATTACTTAATAACAAATATGCCAAAATATACTTTGGCCCTTTCTCTTTAATACATAGTAAGCGAAAGCTTGAAAAAATACATACAAAGTGAATGAAAAAATGTTATTTGGACGATCAATTTGGATGTATCAAAACTATTTACTTTTTCTCTGTATAAACGAAAACAGTTGAAAACCGATTGTTGACGTCAAGGTACACAGACGTACGCTGGATCGTAGTAAACAATTGAACAACAAACTTCACATATCTCGCTCAAATGGAGCTACGCATATACGGTGTCGAGATAATTCGTCTGTATCAAGCTGTCCCTGTATAAACTAGCCCCGGTCTCTCCTGTGGGGTAAAGATTTGGTATTCTGATTTGCAGAGAAAGTGTAAGGGGGCATTCTTGAGGGGGTACATTACTAAATGTGTTCGTGACTATTTATTACAGGGTTGCACTTATAATATTTGGTCTTATTCCTGCACACTGCAGTGTCCGAAACCGAGTTGCTGCATGCTATAGACTAGTATAGACTTCATTCCCCTTTCCTTTCGCCAAATTACTACATATATCTCTGCAAGACACGATTAACCCTTACCGCCACCCTCGTCGACCTGCTCGTTATTTAGGATTTTCATTCTCTCTGTGAAATTCATTTTGTTTTCCTCCACTGGTTGGCCAGCCTCTCTGTTTTCTGTTCTTGTTATCGTTAACCCATTGAAGCTTTATTTTGAAAACACCCTGCGTGATCATTTGTTTGCGAACACAGCAGTATCGATGATCAGTGACTGGCAGAGGGGAAAAAGTACGCGGGATAAAGATCGCGCGGGCACAAAGAAAAAACGCGGGACGCTGGCTTCATCCGTTGCTTTCTGGTTAATTAAATTTGGATTTGTTTCGCTTTGGCGGGGCGCCAGGATCATCCGGCTGTATATATCTGTTCGTCGTTCCTCGACAGACCGTAAGCTTGGTCGAACGTAGCCCACAGGCCCAACCTGGTCGAAGATCTGCCGACAGAGCGAAAGGGGAAATCCTTTAATCCCTGAGGAACGTTGTCCTTCCCATGGACCACTTTGTCAACTTAGCGCGAGTGGCAACTTCCAGCGGACGTACGTGCATCCACACCTTCGGTCTGTCGCGGATTCCTCCTGCGGATATATCGGGGACCGGGCCTGCCAGGGATTAAATATTTACCGGGGGGAGAGATCACTCGTTGGTTTTTGTTTGCCACGCAAGCAGACAGCACTCTTGGTCTTGGGTAACATTCTGGAAGTACGCTTCCCTGACGGGTCTCATGGACGTGTTGCGTTGGGGAACCTTGGAAGATTCATTTGCGGGGATTGTGTTAAAGAGAGGAGGATGCTGTAAGTGGGTGCTTGAAGACTGTAGGGCTATATGGTATTTATGAAAATAGGGAGAAATAGCTGGTCGATGTGAGCCTCCTTCGGGGCTTAGAGTTTGTTTCGTGAGTGATTATTCACCAGGAACACGAACTCAAGTCTGACGATCCTGGGGTACTTGAGCTAAATGCTGCGACCTTAGAAGAGGCTTGCCTGGGAGTATTTTGTGATTCTAACTTCCCCACCTAGGTTTAATGAAGGCTGAAGGTACTGGAAACGGAGAATTTTACGGAGGTATATCCTGTATTAAAATGAAAGTTAATGCGTAGACAGATAGAACATAGTTTGTGGACAATTTAAATAATAATCTTAGTTTAAATAAGTACGCATTTTTCATACGTTTTGTCGCCATTAAAGTTGATCTGCAGACCTATATTAAAATAGAATATTGTTTGTTTCGCTTTTTTTTTTAATAGTACGTGCCCCTAGATTTTTTAAACTCTTTAACATCCCTCGTACTCTATCTGTTACTGACACAAAGTGAAACGATGAAAGATATGAGAGAATTTAACTAATTCGCTTGCTTCTCAAAGGATGTCTGACCAAGCGTGGAGCTATATCACTGACGGCTGCCGCCGACGCGACACTCGTGCGCACTTTGCGCGACTTTCAACGAATACAGACTCTCACTTTTTCAATTTTAACGTGTAAAATGTGCGGTTTTGAGACGATATTCTTAAATTACATTGGTTTTGCAGTGTTTTAGGGGTAAATCATCTTGGTTGAAGTTAAAAGGAGACTTTTAATTGAAATTTCGGAACATTTATGAACTATTATAATTTATGTGATATAGAGTTTGATGAATCCTATATCAAAAGACAAATGTTGTTATCTGCTGATTTATATTATATGTTTATACTAAATAATATTAATGCTTATTAGTGTTATTTATTAGTATAGTTGCCGACCTTCTTGTTAGAATTTTTTCATCAGAGTAATTACTTAGTACAGTAATTAGTAATTCATCTAAAGATAACTAAAGTTGTAGAGGCTAAAAATCCAATTCCCATGTTATTAATTATTAATTTAAAAATGATACAGTAATTACTAATTAGTAAGAGATTACAAGAAGAACAACTACTTTGTTTTACAACTAAAATAGTTCATATTATTCGAGAATTCCGAATTCCAAAAAAAAAACACTTAATAAAGAAATGAGGATCAGAAAATTGTCTTGGACTGTATTTTTCATGCACAGTAGACAAGTTGCAAAAGGGGTCGTGGTATAAATGTAAGTAAACGTACTGAGGTTGTCAAATATCTTTCCACAGAAATGGATGTCTCGCTTTGACAAAGAAAAGTGCTCGCCCTTTGTCATCCACTATTCGGGGGGCAACGATATAGTGTTTGGTGAAGATCTCAATCTGAAAACGTCGACGGGACAATCGGAATTCATATCAGTTTCATGAGTTGAGCGAGAATTTATTCTGTACGCAACAACAAAGCAGCTCGTACATCGTCGAACGACACACAGAAACAGTGTACCAATATGTCACGGGTCACTGATCACTTTAAACAAATTGTTATATCGAAAATTGAGAAATATTAACCGCGAACTTTATCGCGCTTCTAATTGGGAATAATTTCGATTAAATTATACAGATGCGTTAATCTTCACCACTAAAAATGTGGGGATTACAAAAATTTTGTTGAACAAATATTGTATGGCACAGATTGTGGCAGTAAAGATTCTGTACATGCAGATTTCGGGGGATAAAAAAATGGTGCTTATTCCTTTAAACGAATATCTGGTTTATCCTGTTTACTTGTTAAATCGTGAGAGACATGAATTCATTGTAAATGGAACAGTATGGTGCACGAGCTGCAATATTGGGAAGGAAGTGCGCGTGTAAACATTTGTTTACGATGTTTGTTAAACGATGCATGAAGGGAGATAAGTCTACACAGCGTTTTTAGTCCAACAATACAATTCGATTAATAATTGGTCAGTGATCCGAAGAGAGTTGAGATTGATATGATACGAATGTCACGCATTGCATATCAGTTTAACCGTAACTGCTCAAATTATCAGTTGTACACCTGTTTCGCGTGCAACAGAGAAGTAGAAAGGAAATTTCTATCCGCAACTTGTGAAATTTCATTTTTGCACACGGTATTCCAGAAAGTATTGTAGTCACTCCCCTTTTACGAGTACTCTCTTGGAGGTATTTTTCAAGGCTCAAAGACTAAGGAAACTCGTAAAGTTAAAACTCTCCAAGGGCTGGACGGTACTACCACCTTCTTCCCGTTAAAGATTCAAGCACCTTTCATAAAACTTTCCAGGACGACGGACTAGATAATTTCCGTCTATGTTTCCATTTTCTCCTTCGCGTAGTTGTTGCCATGAAATCTCGGTTTGGCTACACGCGATTCTCCCAGGGAAAATTTCTCGCTGCGAGAAGCGTTCTCCCCGCAAAAATGGCCCAAGAGTATCCGTGATGTTTCCTATCTCATTTGCCGGTATCAAGCAAAGTATTCCACCAGCTAGGCATTTTGGAATGCTCCTAAAGTCTGCCAGAATTTTTACGGGCGCCCCGAACGAAATTATATCGCCCAAGAATATATCGCAGAAAGCGGCGCTTGCAAATGGAAGCATTATAAAAACTTCTAGGATTATATTATCAATGCGTTACATGGGAAACTGAATATTACATTGGCGGTTCAATAATCAGTACAGAAACAGCAAGAGCAGATAAACTTGAATAATTACAGAGCAAGGAATGTCCTCTAAGGACAAAAATAACTCCATAAAGTTAAACGATTCTGGGCTTAAATTCTATTCACGATTCAATTAATGAGAGACAGATAAACTTTCGAAGACTGCTACAAAGTTCATTGGAATTGAATTATGTCATTTCCTTCGGGTTCTATAAGTGAGCACAGTCGCCATAAGAAAATTTCATCGAATTCATGTTGGTATTCGACAAGGGAAGCAGAGGGGCACTCGTTCGTGTCGCGATAGCGAAGTGAGACACAAAGTGGATGATGACGTGGGCGGCACCGAAAGTTCTCGCTGAACATCGAAAGTTAATTACAGCTTACGATCTCAATCGCCGCCGAGCTTCGCGAGCTTCCTCTTCCCGCTTCGTATCGTTAAAGGTTTCATGTCCCCTTTCATTGTCGCCTTGCGGCTGGAAAAGTCCACGAGAAACGAGAATGATGCTCGGTGTCTTCGGCTCCTTCGTCCTTTCATCTCGAGACAAATTCCGCGAGCGTTTTATTGCGTCGAAATAAAACGACACGCGCCGCTTTTAATGGAGTCATTCGCGAGTCAATTTTAGTGAAAACTGTTTGGAATACTTAGGAATGCAGGGTTTCATTTTGCAGAGTGGTGCATTAGGAGTGGGTCATCTTGGATCTTTTATGGGGGAGATTAGGAAACTGCTAATGTGGTACGAGCCGCTGTTTGGAGTCTTTTTGGAAAGTTGTCGAGGTTATAGTAGTTTAAATGTAGTTCCAGGAGCGAAGGTAATAAGGTTTTTCGTTGGTTGTTCCTAGCAGATTTGAAACTTGGCAAAAGTTTCGTAAGGTGGGATGGAAGGAGAAATAAACACTTATATACAGAAGGAAGACCAGTTTCCCTCACTACTATAACTGCATTCTTCTGTTTTCTAAGCAGAATTAACTGAGTTGCACATAGGGTAGTGGAATACTGAGATTTCAAATGGTTCGACTCTGTAGATCCTTTCTTCTAAGTTTGCAATCTTTCAGATTTGGTACAATCATTAAAGTATACTTAATAAATTCGACATATTTTTTCATATATTGCACTTCTAAAATTTCACCGTGATAGATTTTAATTTTGACTTCTTTGAGACAGTAAGCTGAATTTTTATTAACGCAACAGCAATCTATACTATTATAATAAAGTTACGGCGTTTGTTTGTATGTACACAAAAATCTCAAAAAGTACCGAACCAATCATTACGAAATTTTAACTACAGCATCCTGGAACAACAAGAACGGACAGAGGCTATGTTTAATCACGTAAAATATAATGAATCTGTGTAATTATGTACATAGAGAAATCATGACTCGGCCGGCTGCGATGGATACTACACGACGCGACCGCCAGGCGGCGATCGGGCCGAGCGCTTCTCGCAGGTGGAATACAGCAGTCATGCCTATAAGAGAGCCGGGCAAATCATGTGTGATCACTCAGTCACTCTTGAGTACTACCATTTTTCGATAACGGGCAATTTGAGAGTCGATTTTTATGTTCGCACAAACTCAAAACCTATTGAACCCGTTCTTCATCAAATCATAACACGTTGTTCCTGGATACTCTAGGACGGACGTAGAGATATGTAAGTATCTCTACAAAACGCTGTTTTGCAGACCACGTGATCCGTGTATACGACAGTCTACGTCCCGCGCGTATTCGCATATTCGATCCGCGCTATATTTCGCCCGTAGCCGCAGCACCGCCATGTCACCACTAGGTGGCGAGGGTTTCTCGCGCGCTTTCTCGCAAGAACCCTCGCCACCCGCCCGAGCTCGACGTATGCAACACTAATGTCAGAAAATCATCTTACCAGGAATGTTATTTTTTCCGAAATATTATGAGGAAATTAAGCTTTGTTTTTAAAATACTTAATTTCGTTAAAAACATATTAATTTTAATAAACATAAATCAGTCACGCTAATAACTCGGCCGAAGCCGACACGGGGCATGCTAGTATCTAATAAATGATTACCTGTGCAAATATATCTATAGACTCTCAGGAATCATAGATTTCTTACATGATACGCGTTCAAGAAGCTAACGCAGAGTTATGATCGTATAGATACACGCAAACCGCTTAACTCCAAAATCCCGGGATAGTTTCCCTTGTTTAGATTTAATTCCCACCCTGGCAACGAGCCAGGGAATCGCGACGTTCAACGGAGTCAGGTCGAAAGTGTGACATTCATTACATTAGCACGATTCCTACGATCATAACGATCTATCGCATCACCCAAAACCGTGTTATCAGAATTGTTGTTCTATTTTTATTCTCTTTTAGAAGTACTTCAAGCATTCTAAGGGGCGTGATTTCACGCTCGCGAACTTGCAAAGCAGGTTACATTTCATAATGTCACACCTCGTTAATATTCCTGTCAAGAGGCAGTGAAGTATTCCTTATTTGAAAAGTGGTATAAACTATTTCCTTAAAAATTTCACACAACTTTTCTAATAATTACAAAATACAGTCTAAAATAACTATTCCAGAAGATTTCTGCTTATCAACTTGCACATTTCTCCAATTCAATTTTAAACATTTCCTTCATAACAAATGAACAAAATTAGAACACTTTTTGATAACACTAAACAACTTATTTATTATACTTATCATACAGGGGCGATGCACGTCCAAACCTAACCCCACAATGTGGCTTCAATTTATATCCAACCCCCAAACCAGAGCTTCCAGCATTCCACCAAGAAAAAACATCCCCAACAATCTTTCATCGTCCATCTTCAACGTCCATTCCATTCAGAAATCACCCTCTCCTCCCAGTAGCATAAACTAAAACATCTCCCGTAAACCGTGTTCCCAATAAGCGATTAGCTCGAGCAAGCACGAGGCACCAGCCCCTCGAATTCAGAGCTGTTGACCGAGGGACTCAGCGTAATCCTTGCACCGAGTCTACGAGTAACAATAGAAAAGGCAACAACGTGCCCCCTTGCTATTTCGTACAGCAAAAATCACAGCGAGAGGGCAGGGGGGACGAGGTTTTTTCGACACATCGCGGCCACAGATCCTCCCCCTCGGCTTTTGTGCCGAGGCTCCTTGGACGCTCGCCAGGCTGGAAATGAAATCTAAGCAGAGGGAATCACCGACGGTTTTTTTGCCCCGACGGAATATTTCCGTGCGTGCCAGTGCCCGCTCGCGTACCCGTCGATGGACTTCCACCGCGAAGACCTTCCGTTTCGGGGGGCCGAACCGGAAAGACAGCCATCGGCGACACTTCGTGTCTCGCGGCGTTCCTGGAGAAATATGGAAAAGCTGTTGCTGCAGAGCTTACGAGAAGCAAGCACGCGACTGAACGAGGGCACGCAATAATGCACGACGGATGCAGTGTTCGAAATGAATTCCTGCCACTGCACGGCGAGGTGATAACCCTGGCACTCTGCTTTTTTCGCTACCCCTGTTTTCTTTGAACTCATAGCTGCCATATGTCGCACGAGGGAAATTCGTTCTGAAGGGGTAGAGGAAATATTGGGTATGCAATGATATTGCTTGGGTCGGGAATAACATCCTTTTACATTAATTTAGCCCGTGAAAACGGATATCGTCGGTGCATTAAACAAATATTGTATGCTATTCCATGCACCTTCATCTGTTTTTGTTTTTTTTTGCAACAAATTCGAAGCGAGTATTTGTCAGCGAAGGGAGGGAGATTTTGGGTCGATTTGATGGGTGAGTTTACACTGTGATGTAGAAAATGAGATTTAAAATTCATGGTTTTGTGTATACAACTAGAACTTAGTTGTTTTATTTGCATTACTATCCCATTTAGAAACATTGTCGTAAATTAATATCTTTACAAAACTAAAGATATACAAAAATGGCGCCAATTATAACAATGGCTATTTATACAAACAATCGGATTTAAATTGAATAAAAGATTCATCATTGGGAAAAACAAAGAAGATAATAATATTAAGCAGATATATTTTTATACAAATAAATATTTCAATACCAATAAATATTTTATTCAAAATACTTGATGCTGCGAAACCAAAAAATTATTAATTGCCTTGGTATAAAACAAGACAAGACACCACTTTGACAAGAAAGGAAGAAAAAGATTAATGCAACTTATACATATTTATTCAGTTTAGCAACACCAATTCGGGGCACAGCGTCGAGTATTTTGTATGAAATATTTATTCGCATTGAAATATCTATTTGTATAAAAATAGATCTGCTTAATATTATTATCTTCTTTCTTTCTTGCAACGATGAATCTTTTATTCAATTTAAATCCGATTGTTTGTATAAATAGCCATTCTTAATTGGCGCCATTTTTGTATAGGTATCATTAGGTTTGTGAAGATATTAATTTACGACAATATTTTTAAAAGGGATTTTTTTATGAGATTATTAATTTACCTTTTTTGCGCGCGCGTATACTTGGCGCTCTTTTTTGTACCTTTTATAAAAGTTTGTATTACTATAATAGATTAATCTGAAGAATTCCTTCACTCTCTGTAATATAGACTGAAGGGCATAGTTTCCTCTAACTGTAGTTATCGTTCATCCTCTCAACTTCACAATGGACGTCACTTTACACATGAAATACGTGAAAATATCAGTAGAATGAATCTCAATTTTGAGCTTGCCACGGTGATTAGATTATTTCCATCGCGTCACAGATAATTCTTGGTGCGCTGAACTGGGTTCGTACTTTGCCAGTTTGGTAACTGGGTCATCGTGTTAACGACAGATTACGGGAATTCATAGGGGAGCGTGTTGTAATTATAATGAAGCGGTAATAATCGTTACCGCGTTCTTCGGCCGATCGACGTGAATCGAGTGGAGAATACATCGAATGGGGCGTCGGTTTAATTAATAACGCTGTGTAGTCGGCTCGGAATTTCGTTGAAATTCGCAAACGATGGAAATACCACCCTCTCGCAGCGGTGGCCGCTAGAATAGAACCGCGGCGCGTTGCAGTTAGTTATAAATTATATATGTTAACCCCTCTAATTAACAGTTGACGCGAATAACTGTGTGTGCTTGACTTTGGCTCCTTACAAGCGAACGCTACGTGAATTGTTACACCCCTGTGTATTGTTACGCAACAAAATGTGCCCCTGACGAGCGTTTAATTTTTCAGTTGACCAACCCTTCTGTGACATTCACCTTAACTCCAAACTTGTATGACCCCCTAAGGCTATAAAAAGATCCGGTATGGGAGAAGTGTCACGTCCATGTCAATCACTGACGATGAAGTGATAGCAATCGTTCAATTCGATTATTATGAGCTGATGCCTCGCCTGTTTTTGGAGGGCGTAAATCTCCGACGGCGCAAACGTCACTTTGTCTGCGGTGTCTTACGACCGCAAGAATTCACCAGAGAGGGTGTGATTAAAGGTGATTTGAATAAGTTGAGGCACCGCACATTAACGATGACAATGTAGCCTGTATTTAAAACTGGACTTTAACAAAATTGGTAATTAACAAATAGCAGATGTATGGTCTGCACCGAGTTCCCTATGCCGCTAAAGGTTGATTGGGACTAAGTGCGTAATGAGTTAAATAAGTCCCTCCAAGTTACTCATACGAGGTGTAAATTTGGACTGGTCTTGGACTTTCTCGCTGGTTACAAAGCAAATTCGAATATTCCATTTAGGAGTGAAGTTTTAGTAACGGAGTCGTGTGGTCGTTGTCTATTGGCGGACATGAACTATACGAAAGGGAAATGCTGATCAAAGTGTTGGTGAATCTGTGAGGTGGTGTCGCGAGGCCGTCTGTTTACTGTCACGGCGATCCTGGGACCCTTGGCCTGGCTTGGGCTGATCGCCTGCGTTTCCGATACAGTGAATTTATGAGTTTACAATGGTCCCAGGTCTACCAGGCGCGGACTGACAGACCAAGTGTGTCTGCCAGATGAAGTTTCAAAAAATACAAGGCGCCATTGTCCGTCCTTGGTGGCCCCGCAACGAGCTAACGCTCGATGTTGAAATAACATAAGGGAGAGGGAATTTAATACAACTTCGACTTCGGTGCACTTGAACGTAGCAATCCAATCATGGGATCAGTTTTCAAAGTGCTGTTCGTAATTTTAGGTCCAACTGTGTTTCCAACATTCTGTAACCCAATATTCTTATTTTGTTCAACAAGTGGTACTGATAAGTCGCAAGTACCACAAGTAGCTTGATACCTGAACTCTCCGTTCTTCAGACTACAGCTTGAGAATTAAAGAATTCTCCCTCTTTAATAAAAGAACTATCCGAAACTTTAAATCTCTATCCCTCCACCAGCATCAAGAAACGCACAGATCATTCCTCGTTTGAGCGTCGTAAAATGGCGTGATTTCGGTGGCGTTCGCGGCTCATTTCGTTTTTGCGCTGCGCGGGAAATGATAGTAGCGAAAGGGTAGCTACTTAATCCGCTCGATGTCGAGATAACGTTTCACTATTTAGTAAATCGGAGTTGGGAAGTTTGAATCGACTACCATCGCGTCGGGCAAGTTCTTCACGAGGGGGATTTCGATCGCGCGACTTTGCTCCAGCAGCATTGCTCCCCTGTGTCGGGGGATGCTCGAATCTGTGCGTCAGATCCTCAGACATCGAGGATCCCCCCGATGATATTCCGCTTTCGTGGATCCTCGCCGCAGCGTCCCTGGCGTGGAATCTCCGCGGGAGATGTTCAGTTTAAGGTGACAATTTCTCTCGCGACGCTCGCCCCCTCCGCGTGCATTGGCAACTTCCTTGATAATTGTTTGGAAGAAGTTCCCTCCGCCTGGCGTTGCACGAAATAATATCGAGAATTTTGGCGCGAATTTGCGTTCGGGACTGGGACTAAGTTCCAATTCGTCGCGCGGATGAATGTACAGTCGCTTGGTGGCTGTATGTTGGGGCATGTTACTTGAGAGTTATCTGACGGAATGGCTGTTATTCAAAGTGTCAGGTTGCTGGAATTATTTCATAGGAAGATTATTAACTTGCGTGGAATATTATTTTTCAGAACAGAGGAGTGTCACGTTTGGACTATATTTATAGGGGAGACCGGGGCTAAAAGTTCCGGGGGTAAGTTGCTCCGACGGCTCTATCTTCAAAATAAAAAGAGCGTTGTACTTTAAATTATTTTTTCCGTGTGAGTTGATCACGCCACTCTGTCGCCCACTATAATAGCGTCCGCGACAGCGAATTGTGTGGTTGTAAGCAAGGAGCTATTAGTCGCGTACCAGATAAGTAAAAATTTTTCTATCATTACTTTTTGGTCTATTTCAATTATTTAACGTCGATATTATAGATTGAATCGTTCTTATGGATCAAATGACATTTAAGAACATGGTGTAATAGTGTTTATCGTTTGAATACATGTACAAGCAGAATAGTCTTTGAAATTGCTACATGTGTCGGTAGGGGCTAGTTGTTACCGTGACTTGGGGCACGTTGTTACCGTAAAAACTTGCCCCGCCGCAAATAGGTCTGTGAAGATAGCACCCCCAAATTCGATTTTTTAAAAAAACTCAACTGCATTCGTTTGTTCATCGTATGCCCATGTTTGCCCATAACAAAATTTTTTTTGCCCACCCTCCAAAAAAAGTTATGAACAAAATAAAAAATTTGTCTTCATCACCCACGATGAATGCATTTCAATTTTTTAAAAGAAGGGTACGAATATACCCGACCTGGCCACGTTTGCCCACTCTCAGATTTCATTTGCCCACCCTCCAGAATTTAAATAAAAAATAAAAACCTCGAAAAGAAGGGTACAGGTGAAGCGATCGCGTTAAAGTTCGATTTTTCTAGAAAATATTATCAAAATCGGTCTTTCAACGATGCAGTCCGTTAGTTTAGATGTAGAAGAGATTTGCCCATGCATTAATTTCGTATGCCCACCCTCCAGAATCGAATTATTAATAAAGATAGCCAAGAAGTGCGGTACCCGTTGAAGCGATCGCGTTAAAGTTCGATTTTTCTGGAAAATATTATCGAAATCGTTCTTTCAACGATGCAGTTCATTAGTTTAGATGTAAAAGAGATTTGCCCATGCATTAATTTCGTATGCCCACCCTCCAGAATCGAATTATTAATAAAGGTAGCCAAGAAGTGCGTCGTTGGAAAGAATTCGAGTGTATCGCAGACATCTGTTTACGTTTCGGCAGTGGCACTCGGCGCTGCTACCCTTTAGGGTATCAACGCTGCGTGTCGTCATCGAACGTGCCGAAACGTAAACAGATGTCTGCGATACCCTCGAATTCCTTCCAACGACGCACGAAAGTCAGTCGGTCTACAGAGTTCGGACGCAACTCTTGCAAGACCGTGCATTCATTTACGGTTTGTGAAGTAACTGTGAGATTATATTATTTTCCGTTGTGCGATATCATTGCGGTAATTAGTGAAAAATGACTAGAAAACCACTCTGGTGATATTCTGCACATGCTGCAGATGTGTGAAAAGTGTGAAGTGTTCGATGAGCGATACAAATTTAAGTGTCGTTCCAATAAAGTGAGAAAGAAGTGTGTGCAACATTTTTTGGATAACATGTCACCAAACACCTTCAACCTTTACGGTGAGTACAATTGATTTTGATAATTCATTCGGGAAAAAACGAACGGAAAGGTATTCGGTTCAACGGGTACCGCACTTCTTGGCTATCTTTATTAATAATTCGATTCTGGAGGGTGGGCATACGAAATTAATGGATGGGCAAATCTCTTCTACATCTGGACAAACGATATGCATCGTTGAAAGAACGATTTTGATAATATTTTCCAGAAAAATCGAACTTTAACGCGATCGCTTTAACGGGTACCGCACTTCTTGGCTATCTTCATTAATAATTCGATTCTGAAGGGTGGGCATACGAAATTAATGGATGGGCAAATCTCTTCTACATCTAAACTAACGAATTGCACTGTTGAAAGAACGATTTTGATAATATTTTCGAGAATAATCGAACTTTAACGCGATCGCTTCATCTATACCCATTTTTTCGCGGTTTTTATTTTTTATTTAAATTCTGGAGGGTGGGCAAATGAAATCTGAGAGTGGGCAAACGTGGCCAGATCGGGTATATTCGTATCCTTCTTTTAAAAAATTGAAATGAATTCATCGTGAGTGATGAAGACAAATTTTTTATTTTGTTCATAACTTTTTTTGGAGGGTGGGCAAAAAAAAATTTTTTATGGGCAAACGTGGGCAAACGATGGACAAACGAATGCCGTTGAGTTTTTCCAAAAATTCGAATTTGGGGGTGCTATCGTCACAGACCTACCGCAAATGTATAAATTGTTTCCGCTGTGCTTTAAGATACGAACATATGAATGAAAGGCGGAAAGGGACACGACTTCGATCGAAGTTATGCGTAAATATAAATAAAAACTGTCGCTTTTGGTTTTCTTTTAAAGATATTACATTTTTGTTGGTCCGAACCTTCATAAATAACCATTATTAATAAAATTCTGCTTTATTTCATTAGAAAATGAAATATTTCATTAAAAGGACACTCTTATATCATAGTAACAACTTACCCCAATGCGATAACAACTTGCCCCATGTAGGGGTAAGAAGTTCCGCTTCGATCAGCCACAAATAAATTACTTTCTATGGGAAACCTATTACAATATATTAAACACAAGCGTAAAATCAGAAGATATAATAAATTTAACAAGAAATTAGTCAATAGTGAAGAGAATAACTACATTATTTTCCAGTCATTTTTATGGTTTATCGAAATCGGAACTTTTAGCCCCGGCCTCCCCTACAAGAGAATATTAATATTTTAGATAGATACCTATGTAAAATGGAACTGTCTGATTCAAGGTTTCGAAGGGGGATGTAAATGGGAATTTTGTAATAATCTCGTGGGTTCTTTTGTTTCTTTAAAAATCGTAGAAGTACTGTGCGCAATTCTATGGCTTATACATAAGTGGTGAGGCTTTCTTTTTCACTTTTCTGCTGCACTTGACAGGTACAAAAAAGCATTGGATATTAACATCGCGAAAACCTTGTACAATGTAAAAGAAACATATTTAGAAAGAAAAACTTACTCTCTCTCTCAAAGGGTTCGGTGTATATCTAAGAAATAATCTCCGGCAAATTTTACTTTACTTTAAGTAACACATATTCGGCACGATTTCTCTGGGGATATTTGCGCGCAGGAAATGAAGCTTGAACGTTTTCGTTGTGCTGGAAATTGCGACCAAGTATGCAATCAATAATGCATTACGATGTGCATTATTTTATAATGTAGGTATGTATTCCCCGCCAGCGTTTATTTTAGTTTTTCGTTGATAACATCGGAAGTATACAATGGAAAAAAATCCTTCCGTCATTCAGTAGATTTTTGTATAAAAAATAAGCCCGCAAAATTTAAGAAAGATTGGCGCAGTAGTGTTTGAGATACCTTGCTCACCGTTTTTAAAAAAATATCTTAGATGTCGTATTTTTATTATAAACTTTAATATTTTTCTACAAAAAAATTACCGAATGTTCTTTAAATGTTGCTCTTTTAAGTGCAAAAAGTTCTGTAAAAATGTATGCTTCCGCTTTTAAAAAAAAAAAATCACAAACATTCGCCCTTTTCGGCCTCCTGACTAGGTACAACCCCTTAAAAAGAAATTCTGTCGCAGGCACTCGAATTCTCAAATGAAACCTCCTCAAGCATACATGTTTGCAGTATTACACTACGTTTCATGTCTAGCTACTTTTATGAGCTCCCTAAATTCCCCCAAACCACCACTGATTAAAAGAAACATAACCTAAACATATGAATATCAATACTAACAACAATAAAATATCATATACCCATTTGCAATCCATTTACAATTTTCATAATATATTCTGCAAAGCATAGAAAGCAGTCTCAGAGTCCTTCAATATTTCCGCGGTGCGAGTTGAGTAAAACTTTTTCCAGAGAAGTGGTCACTCAGAAACGCCGGACTAACTTAAAGAGGCACTTCTAACAACCTTGCGTTACTCAAAGTGTCAATCAAACCCCAAAAGGCCCTTCTAAAAGAAAACTGCTCGCACCCACCAATATTACACCCGGTGAAAAATGTTGAATACTAAAAACCTTACACTCCACGTATATTCTTTAACGTCACACCACAATGCCTGATTATATATCTACCGTTTTAGAATACACCCGCATAAAACTCATTAGCAGCTGAAAAAGAGCGTTCGAGAGGCGTGTGTTTCGAGTTGCCCTGTCAGATACTGCAGCGCGCGGTGCACAGCACGAAATAAGAGGGTCAGAAGGGGGCAGGGGCTCGAGGGGTGAGATGGATATCATGGCGGGGGCACGCACAGCGTTCAGCCCTCGCGCGGCGAGAAATTACGAGGGGGTTTCATGCGGCGAGGATGAAAATCCTAGCGTCGGGGCTGCGATTGGTTTGCTGTCGGGCGACGATAATTGTCCGGTGATCCGAAGCCGCGATTTCCGCGGATATTAACCCGAAGTTAATGCGATTTCGCGGTCCCGCGGATAGACCAATCACGTGGCGTCGGCAGTCTCGTCGAGCACGCTCGAAATTAACTGCCGATAATTCTACCTAAAAAAGAAAAGGGGCTCGGAGACGCGGCTTCCTTCTCGACTCTGATAAAATCATTAGCCCCGTCGCGTGACGAAGCAGGTTTCGACACGGAATTAAACACCCGAGGGGTACGAAGTTTTATTGCTGAGAGTGAAATCTCATTCCTTTGGTCGTTTAGATGAAGTTGGAAGCTTAACTGTATTGAATTAGTAATTTCGAAACGTGTGTTACGACACTGCAGTGCTGTGGCGTGTTCAAAAGATTGTCACACGAGTGATTCTTGTACGGTAATTTACACTGTCCAACAGCTATTTTTGGTCTGCAACATTCAATAGTCGTATCTTATAGGCTTTTGTGCGCTGAAAACGAATCCGCAAACCGTTTGTCGTCATCATCCTCAGTTTTCGAGAAATTCGATTTTGAAAAAAAGTGCACATTTTCAACTTTGAATATCTTTTGTGTTCTAAGAGTAATAGTTATTCGGTTGCTTTCTCCGTCAAATTATTCTATGAACCCTCGTGAACCCAACGATTTAAGTTATTAGTGCATTATGAACATTTAAATATGTTTAAACAACGAGGTTCATAGAATAATTTGACGGAACAAGCAACCGAATAACTATTACTCTTTGCACACAAAAGATGTTGAAAGTTGAAAATTTGTATTTTTTTAAAAATCGTATTTCTCGAAAACTGAGGGTAATGACAAACGGTTTGCGGATTCATTTTCAGTGCACAAAAATTATAAGCAACGGCTATTATTAAACATTAGTTACAGAACAGAAAAAAGTTGATTTTTGTTGGACAGTGTTATTGAAGATTGTGTTTGATTATTTTGATCAAGGATTAAAGTTATTTAGATGGGTGATTTCGTAATTTGCACGAAAGGTGCTTAAATGAAACTATTGCGCTTGTGCTTTCATTGTACATATCATGTCCCGCTTCTTCGAGATGCAGCTGTACTTGCATCGTTTCGTTTGCACACCTGTTCACATGTTTTGCGTGCACAGGCCGTACTGACACTGCAGGAAATAGTGTACATATAACGTAATGCAGTTCGCCTGTTTCTTTCGCGTGTCCCGTTTGTTTGTGCAAATTAATTTACTGCCAGCGCTGTTGACAGGGCGCAGACGTCTCTTTTTCACCCTTGAAGCATGCACTTACTCGTTGTCGTAACTTACACTCGTGTTAGACGCGTGGTTTCACCGCAGGGGTAGCGCTGAACGCGCGCAGAGACGTGGGAAGCCTGGGGAAGACGAGCATTAAACGACGCGCAGGGAGCATCTCGAGTTCGATAGACGTGCGCGTGTTTGAAGTGCCAGAATTCGTTACATTTTATTGGCAAAACTGTGGTTTGCTAGTTGCCTGCCTCTAATTATGCATATTCGCCACCAAGCGGCACCTTTTTGCTGCATAAATCACGTGTGGCATTGTTTGTTTAAGTGGGGGATTGATAACTAAGGCCTGAAATAGAAAATTCATTGAGCATGTCGTATGCCAAAGATGTTCAAGTTTGAATTATACGAATGAGAAAATGTGTTTTGATAAAGCTTTGTGTACGAGAATTTTTCATAGAATTGAAGAGAAAATTTTAAAAATCCTCATAGTGGAAGAGTATTTGGGATACTATTTATTTACAAAAATACGTACAATCAATTGGAGTCGTTCAAAATTATATGGTCAGTTACGAAGATTATAGTAAGCTAAGCACGATTTATTAGAATATTTTTAAAATTCAAAAATGGTGCAGCCGTGTATTCGAAAAAATAGATCGAATACGTAACTTGCTATAATTGATGTCTGTATCTTATTCCCTGAGAATCTTGGTCCTCAATATCTGCATAACATTTTGAAATTAACCAGGGAATATCAAGTCGAATGTACCAGCAAATAGAATGAATTAGTACACAGTCGAGTGCACTAGGAGTGCAGTTATTACATAGCCCACCATCCATTAAGTAGAATACATCCGCATATACCTCCACGCGGTGCAAGTGGTATTAGCCTGCACATGCACCAGCATCTATCAAGTAGAATGAGTCAGTGCACTCTCACACACTCCAGAAAATCTCAGTTAAATAAAACATCATTTATCTAAAGCTTATACTCGCGCATAATTCCTTTTCCAATTTGCCACGCAGCTATTAACAATAGAATGCACCAAATTTTCATTTAAAAAATCAACTAGTTAAATGTCTTAACAAAACAGTGCAGTCTATTTATCCACCACGAGAATCCAGTTACATACGATAAACTATACTCACGATCTTAGTATTTTAACGTTCTATGACTGTCACAACAACAAATCGTTAAATAAACAAACTATAGCACACAACGTTAGATATAATACCTCCGGAGATGGGGAAAATTTTTATTTAAATAAAAATTTCGTGTAACGAAAAATAAAAGTTGAAAATATTATTTGTCTTGTGTCGAATAAAGTTAATTCTTTTATTCGTCGAGTGTTTCAACTTCAGTGTCGAATAAACTTGAGGCCTGGGACGCGCGCCAGAAAATTATTTGACGTCGAATAAAATTGAAATTGCAATTGAAGTTGAAGTCGAAGTTGCGCCGAAGTTGAAGTTAAGTTTTCCGTTAACTTTAAAGTTAAAATTAAAGTTGAAAATATTCTTCGACGCTGAAGTTGAAACGCTCGAGGAATAAAAAAATTAGCTTCATTCATCAAATAAATTCTCGTCGAATAAAAAAATTAGCTTTATTCGTCAAATAATCTAAAGTTAAAGTAACTTTTACTCGATCACGTTACTTAAATAACTCTTTATCTTTAATGCTCAACTTTGAATATCTCCGAAGTGTCTTCTTCATGGAACTCACTTTGAAAATCCAAGTATAATTGTCTCTGCCACGGCACAACTATATTTTATTATTTTCTGGTGCATTCGTTGTCGAACTGGCTGCAAGGAAATTCAAGCCATGTCAGTCCCCTGGTTCACGTTACACAGGCGCGAATGGATCGCTGTGCGTTGCTGCTTTATCACTTTGTTACACACGCAACAATTTCAGCTTAACGGCGGGCCGAGGTGCAGCTGCAGCCCCATGGACGAATCCCTTGTACCGATTACCGTTCTACATAGACTTACAAGGGTACACAGGCCGATTCCAGCGGCTTCGTCGAGCTTCGGAGTTGCTTGGTCCTAACGTCCAGCATGGTTTACTTCGAGTTTCCATCGAAGCCCTCGAGCCCTGTACACATATGGTTACAGGGGGGTAATAACGTACTGTAACGTTTCCTGCCTCTCGGCCCCGTATGGAAGGCGTAAGTGGATCGGTGAACCAGGGAATTTCTCGTTCCACCGCACCAGACGGGCAGCTAGATGGTAAAAGAGGAAGTGCACGACAAACGAAGCGACTCGACGATTTACGGGGACAAAACCGCTGGGAGATCCCCCAGTTGTTCTGTTATTAGGTATTTTTATATCCATCGAACGGACGAATGCTCGTAGAACGGTGTGGGAGAGTGTGTGCACTTACTATTATACAGGTTGTGGTGGTAAAGTTTGCTAGAAGGGGTAATTCTTCGCGCAGAAGGCGATAACGTAAGGAGGTTACATGAGAATTCAAAGGGGATGTAAATTGCTCGCATTGCAGATTAAATATTTCATGTATTTCAAGACTGCCTTTCTTGTTTTAGGCAATCGTGTACTTTCTATTAGGGAACACTACGGTTTTAGTTCAGGCTAGAATATTTAAATTTTATTTGCGGATTAAGGGGGGATTGCGCCTTGTTGGGCCGAAAAATAGATAATTCTTTGTGAATTTTTTGTACAAAAACGGTTCGACGAATTAATTTGAGGTTTGGCAGGCTGTTCTACTGTGTCTTGAACTATTGTTCTGAATTTTTGTGTGACAGTGAAAAAAGAAACATAGGAGATACAGAGAGAGGGTTGAAAAATAATCGGGTGACCCTGGCGTTGACGAAAAGTACTGTAAGGGTGTCCGAAACACAAAAAGGAAAAGAGATTCTTAAACCATATGAATGTGGCTATGGGTGGTAGATGGATGTGGCGATGGAACAGAATCTAACCTCAAGATAATGAAAAATCTGCCACAGCTTTTGACAACCACGGTTAAAAAAAAAACAGAAACTGACGTGCTACACGCGTCATCCCAGCGCAAGGGGTTAATAATTACCTATATCCTTAATTAAAACTTTCATTTCAGCTCACTTTACCCCAGATAGCAGCTCACTTTACCCCATATATGGTAGTTTCGGCATTTTCTTTTCAATTTGAATTTTAATATACTTTAAGCTTATTTTAAGTATTGCTATTCATCATTTATCAACAGTAATGTTCAAATTATATTACAAATCTATTTCCACACATTTCTATTAAAAGGGAAAAATTTTATTCGACTTCAAACTTTTCTCCCGCCACTTTGCCCCGGTCTCGAATTCGAATTCGAAAAGGCAATGTTTGATGCGTCTCAGCTTAACCCTAGCCCCCTATCACTAGCATCCGGGGCGAAGTTATAATTACGATACAGAATCCTTGCGCTCTCGTCTGGGCATGCTCCGTAATGAACCTCCGTGACGTAATTACGCGTTTATCCGTAGCGAAGTTCGAGCACAATTATTAAGACGCACGGTCACAGTCGGGCAAAGAATTGCAGGACCCCACTGACATCGTAAATATCATAAATCAGCGCGTCCTGGCGGTGTTAACTTGCTGCGGTGGGCTGCGAGAGCGGGAATGAAAGCTCGGCCTGAGTAATGTGCATACGCGCTGTCTTTCAAACAGCCAGTTGGCTCCGAGCTTCGAAATTGCTTGCCGCGTGCGCGCGTCGAATAATCCTCGCTGCTCGAAACGCGCGCAGACTGCGAGCTATCGTTACGTTAGCCGAGTGCGCGTTAACTAACAGGCAACACATGTACGTGCGCGATTTTGAAGAACGTGCTCCCGTGCTAACCGGGGGAAACTTTTGCTCTCCACTCGAGTTAGGGGAAGGTTCCGCGTTCCGAATAAGAGGCAGTTCGATATTGCGCGCTAACTCTGCTTTCGTTTCTTTCCGATTGCTCGAGGAGCGGCTCGGTTAAGGTTAATTTGGGCGTTCGTCTATTTCAAGGCAGATTATATTGTACGCGCGTAAAATCATCAACAAGTAGTTCCGGAATTCACGAAATAAGTCCTGAAGCAAAGCTCGTTGGTTTAATTACACCGTTCCTCTTCGTGTGTCGGAAAACACGGCAAAGGGAGAATTTTCTCCTGCCGGTGGAGTATTAAACACACCCCACGATGAACTCTTAAAGCCGTAGCGAGGCGAGAGGAGGAATTCTCCTCTATGAAGGCCGCTGCGAAAGCAGCTTTCTTAACCGCGCTCCGTTCGAAATCTGAATCGTCTTGCCGGCAGCGGATATGGTTAGACTAAAATGACCTGGGACGCGATAACAGCCGTAACTCGCAATGAAGTTCACCCCTCCGCGCGAATAATGCAGCAATAGGATCTAATTATACTTTCTTCTGAAACACGGTGCATATTCTACTTGAGATGCCCGCGCCGTCTTCTTTTGTCGAGAAGATTCAATTGAAATTCTCGTGCGTCAATGCTGCTGCTTCATGCCTCGAGAAATCGATCACATTCTCCCACTTAATGTCAATGGACTTTGATGAAATTGGAAGCTGTTTAAGGGGAGGGTCTCACATTGGACGCATGAAAATCGTGGGTTTTGTTTAGCAATTTTTTTCTTTCAAATAATTAACGCAATGCCAAATTTGATTAATGACATTTGTTGAAGATCTTTAGAAGATTAAAAGAAATTCAAAAAAATTCAGTCGTCATAAATATCTCTCTTTAGTCGTCACGTCGTTGATTTTGAATTTGTTTAAAAAATATATGGATGTAACGTTCCATTGCCAGATTTCTGAGCGCACACATTTCGTCTAGTAGTCACGCGATGATTTTGGACAGAGTCAGGCGAATCACCCGGTTATTGTACGTTTGTTATGTTAATCACTGCCGCGACAGGTAGACGATGCTATACGACGCGACTGTTATGCTAACTCCCTGTCGAGAATGCTCGTAACGCGGTTACAAACGCGAATTGCACGGCGGCAGAAGCCGCGATGACACTGCTAGCTAGCATCTCGACGAAGATTAAAAACGGCTGGTATTAACCGGGTAATTCCCCTTGGACCACGAAATGGTCGCGGCCACCGAAACGGTTCTATTTTTTGGGGGAACGGTTTCTTCCTTTGTGTGAAGCCATTGTCTCGCGAAACGATGATGAAGGCACAGAATTTTACTGCATTCGAATGCTTTTGATGGAAGCGGACTTCCTGCTCGCTTGATTCCTTTGAGGATTAATTACGGCTTTGGGCGAAACTGCAAGATGAATCGTAAAATGGTATTCGAGTCGATGGGCTGCAGTGGAATAGCCCCCCGTCTGGTCAGACAAGAGTAATTTATTTAATATTCTTGTTAATGTCAAAGGAGCTTTATATTGCGCCAGGAAATCGTTGATTTTTTAGAGCAGTGTGCTGTGTTAAAAAGCTCTGATAAATCGCGGGCGTGTGTTCTGCAGGGGTAGGTAGAGGGATCCGTGTGTGCAGGCCCCGATTCGATGCAGTTGCGGAATATTAATCTGCAGCAGCAAATTAAGCACACGTGCAACAGTGTGGACGAATTACTTTGTTTGTTATTATTAATTAAGCGCTATTAATAGCCATCGTTAGCAATTATCACGTATGAATAACTTCCAACACAATTTTCACTTTATTTTCTACGCGGATAGGTAGAACAAATATAATAATTTTCGCTTGAACGTAATACAACCGCAACGCGATACATCGCTTTGCTAAACATTTTAAGCACAGCGATGCACATAGGGAATACAATCCCGGTCGTTATTTACTATCCCGGGACTGCGGGATTTTTTAAAGTCTATCTCGGGATTCCGGGACTAATCTCGGGATTGGGTAATAGAAAATTTCAGTAATTTAAATGATTTATTACGTGCTAAAATTCTAAAATCATTTTTCATAATAAGACAGTAGAACAATGATGAATAATAACGTCTCAGTAAGTAGATAATATCAGTAAAGCATTATGCAGATTTTTGGAAATGCGAAGCACCAAAGCACCTAAAGTACGTACATATTAACAATGTGTCGACTTTACGTATTCAGACAAATTGCGATTTGCAACTCGCGCGATACCGAAATAGCGGAAAGTGAAAATTTCATTATAAAAATAAATATGGCGCAGTTAGTTGTTCGCGGCTTAACATTATTATTTAAATAAATAATTATTACTATTATTGTCCTTATTATTATGGAATGACTATGTTTATTTATTATGTTTATTTTTATATTTTTTCAAGTGTTCATAAAGTAATTCACATTTTTAAAAGATCCCAAAATTCTCGGGATTATTTATATCAAACCCCGGGATTTTTGGAATCCAGAAAACAGCCGGGATCCCGGGATTGTATTCCCTAGATGCACAATGCAGTTGAAATTATTAACCCAACAGTGTCGGCGTATTGTAGAATGATTCATCAATGTCCCATTGCCACTCGCGGAATCTTGTGTTATCGTGAACGTTGAAAGCCATTCCCCTTTGCAACGGCGAGGGAATATTTTTCTAATATGTCTGCAGCATCTGGCTATGTGGAAATTTCGCTTTCGCGTTAATCGTTTTGTGCGCGAAACTGAGGGAAAGATAACCGTAAGCATTTAATATACCGCGAACTACCTCAAGGAAGGAAATAAATAACTCCGTTTCATCCGCTCGCATTTTCACGTCCGCGTAGGAAATCTCTCTGCAAAATACTCCCGCATATTTAAATCCAGTCTTGGGCGTGCCCTGATCTTGATTTCGCGTACGAACACTTGGCCGAGTGTAGGGCATTTCGAACGGAAATCCTGAAACTAGTTAATCAATGAAATGGGAAATGAATTTCCCCGTTTCCTGGAGAGAAGGAACGAGGGTGGGCTAACGATGTCGAATTCGG
Source organism: Andrena cerasifolii (assembly GCF_050908995.1). NCBI lineage: Eukaryota > Metazoa > Arthropoda > Insecta > Hymenoptera > Andrenidae > Andrena > Andrena cerasifolii. The sequence continues at coordinate 6,236,686 of NC_135124.1, read as the reverse complement.
GGCAAATATAACATAATTAGAACTTAATTATCGAACAGAATTTAATTCTTCGTTATTCCTTTCAAACAATAATTATTAGGCCACAATCGTCGAAATCTGTAAACATTTGCGGGTACATGAAACTGGATTGCTCTTAAAGAAGATTATTTATCTTGGACCGAAATGTTGGAATTTTATAATATTATTAGTTAAATATTTAACGTCCATACGTTTTACAGGAAAGTGCTTCAATAATCTCTCGACAGAATTTTCCATTCAGCACAGTAAACCGTTCCAGTAACAAACTTCTCCGCGTTCCACTGGCGATTAGCTAACAAGCGTAGAGAAACGGCCCAGTTTGTCGGTCTTAAATTCATTTTCACTCAAGTTGCTGCGCTTTTAATTAAATCCGTCACAGATTTACAACCGCGCAAGGCGGAATAATACCGATGTTAACCATGTCCACGCGGAAACCTCGCCAATATCGTTCTCTATAAGAGCAGAGACTCTACCAGCGACTGACCATACATTTCTAGTCATTGAAATTGTTTATAAAATATTATTTTCGTTAACTGTCAGCTAACAGAAAGTCCTTAAAATATTCCCATTCTCTTACCCCTTTCTATAAATCCTATCTCACCTTTCTACAGCCTCTACCCTAATTTATTAAGGGGTCATTCCTGTAATCACGCCGCAAAATTCGGCAACATTCAGGTTTTTTTTCTCAGTGAATATAACGAATAACAATGTCAAACTTTTTCTTCGTTTATTAAGCTACTTATAACGTATACGGAACGATTTTTTAAATACACTTTTAATTGTGTTTTTTCAATGTTATCTGGAGGTAAACTACGCGCCTCTGAAAAGAAACACCACCCTGACGGGAGACTCATCTGAAACAAAAAAACCAAACTGATTCTTAATCATTATGAGCACTGCTATCTCAGGTGCCAGAATTAGCCACGTACCTCAAAATTTAATAAAATTGAGCGCATTCAAGCTTCAAGTAAGAATGGAAAGTTTCGAGACTTGAACTTTGAATGCGCTCGATTTTGTTAAATTTTGACTTACGTGGCTAATTCTGGCACCCGCGATAGCGGTACTCGCAACGAATAAGAATCAGTTTGGATTTTTGTTTCAGACGAGTCTGTGATCTGAAATTACTCCCTCCATGGAGGTATCTCTTTTCAAAGGCGCGATTTTTACCCCCAGACACCATTGAAAAAACACAATTAAAAGCGTATTTAAAAAATCGTTCCGAATACATTATAAGTAGCTTGATAAATGAAAAAAAGTTCGACATTGTTATTAATCGTATTCACTGACAAAAAAAAAACTTAAAACCCCAATGAAATCCAACATCTCCCCTTCAAGATCCCCAAAACAATTCAGCAAAACCACCCACAAAGATCCCCGAGTTGTTTGCATACCACCCTCCCCATTCCACCGGCACCACACCCCGAAACTCAGGGGTGAGAGACCGATATCCCACCAATAATCGCCGCTATCATATCTGCCGTCTGTCCCGACGCGACCCACAGAATTTCGGGCACTTCCGGCGGCAAAAAGGAAGTCCACTGAACAAAGATGGGCCTCGCGAGTGACGGAAGGGCGCAGTGGAGGGAGGGGGGCATCGGGGTGGTTATACGCGCGCAGGAGCGTAACGCAAGCGCGCTGTGCCACAGCCCCGTTACCGAGGGTGCCACCCCGCCGATCGAGGCCTGCCAGCCTGAGAGCCGCTCAGTCCTCTCTCGCTCTCCCTCGGAGGAAACCGGAAACAGCCCCTCGCCAGTCCGCGCTGGCGGGAAAGTCGGTGTACTCGCGTCCAGTTCGATCCCTCCTCAGTGCTCGCCTAATCACGCGATCCCGTCAACGACGAGGCTAGCCTCGCTGTTTTCAAGTGGCCGCGTGGAATTCGTTTGCCCCGGGTCCCCTCGACAGTGGTGCGTCTGTACGTGTGACTTGTGGAAAGCGGATAATCTGCTGGCGGTTACCTCGACAAAGGCCAATCGGGGTATATCGGTAAAGTGCGCAGTGGTGTGAATGCCGTCGGGCTCTCCCTCGAAGAACGAAAGGTGCATCTCGCTGTGGCGCGAGATAAAGCAGTGCTAGAAGCCTGGTCCTGGCCGAGATTCGCGAATTAATTACGCGCCGGCACGATTTAATTCGCTGAGTGCCGCGGGTAAGTCGACGAGTCCGGGCGTTCGCCACCCGGCAGAAATCTTCTTGTCCCGCCTGCGAACCCCCGGAATTCACCCCTTCCACGGGATAAACGTGTCGATCGGACAGTTGGAGCGGGTGGACGTCGCAGTGAAAACAGATGGGAGATCGATGAATGGTCTTCTGAAGAGGAATCGCGTGAGCCGCGATAATTATATCCACCAGCATCTACGGGGTAGATAGAAACGAATAGTTACACGCGACGCGATGCTTCCACGTAGCGTCAATATTTTCGCTGAACGTTCACTGGTCTATCTCAGCGTCGAGGTCGTCCGGTCTTCCTTGGCAGGTGATCGTGATCAGCTTCCAGGATGAACTTATGATTATGCTCGCGATGAAGCTTGTTCTATAAAGCGTTGCAATTACGGCGGGGTGAATTAGTAAGTTGCGGTATTTGAGCTACGCGCGGAGTTAATTAACAGAGTGGCACTTGCAGCGAATTCGTGGCGAAAAATATTCTCCTACTCGTTCCGCAGCTTTCCGCGCGGCGAGGAATTCCTGTAATAAAGCTCGAACATTTTGTTTTCTTTTTTTACGCGGCAGTACGGGCTTCGAGCCGATGTGAAAGTTTGGCGTAAATCGTGGATGGCCCTCAATTTTGTCCGACGTGAATGTTCATAATTCGTGGGTACACCATCGTCGTGGATGGCGAATGGAATCCCACGTGCATTATAGAATAATTTAACGCGGACGGTTAATTCGACTACAAGCGACGAGCTTGCTGAATAGTGAAGCTAGACGATAAATTCTGAAATCTGGCAATCCCTTCGTTCAGGTTAGACATCGTTCCCTTTTTGCGAAGGGCCATCGTTTCCGATCTGAGTTCTCAGAGCTCGATGAACTCTGGTCGATTCAGTCTCACAACGCGCTTCATACTCGTTCTTATCGCCCGGTGCTTCTTGCTCTTCTGTTTTCTCTACTCTGGGAATTACACTTTTTATTGGCACTTCCTGCTGGATTCGTCTTCCACGACCTAGCGAAAGGTTTCCACTAATTTCGTCAAGGTGTCGATACGTCAGTAGCCGCAGTTATGAATTTTAATATCCGTTAGAACGAAACCTGGGGATGGATTATTTTGTTGCCCTGTGAATTGGAATGTTTTAAGGGGTTACGCCACCCTGAAAGTTTTGAAAACACGATTTTTTTGCATTTTCTTATTACGTGAAGTTTTGAGAATAATTTAAGTCATTGTAGACGCAAAAATTCCCCAAAATAGCCGAGTTATAGGCTTTCAACGAGGCGCGGATGTCGATATTTCGCAGCAGGTAGCGAGCATTCTACTCTTCTTCTTTTGCGTTCTTCTCGAAACTACATTTTCAAAGATGACCTATCAATTATCTCCAAAGCTATTTGTCCGATTGAGTTCAAATTTGGCACGCATATTCTTAATGGTATTATCTACGATGTAACGTATCAGTTTTTCCATCCTATACCCCATTCGTATATAATTAATGGTTTAAATTCGTTTTTTCATGTGAAGAACGTATAATTTTTTTCACTTTGCTCTCATTTGTGCGATAAATTTTTTTCTCAAATCCCTATGCTACATCGTAGGTATTTTATTAAGGAACACGAAAATCATCGGGTTTTTGATTTCAGACGAACACGTTCGTTATAGTTTGTTAGGTTAGGCACGCGTGTAACGGCGGACGAGCTTCGCGGGAGAACAAATAACTCGGTCATTTTTTAATATTTTTGTACAGCATTTATACAATATATGCACTAATACATGCTCTACCCATAAGAGGAAAATAAATAATTTTCAACCTCATAGTATCAGTAAAAAAAATTCGTCTAGTTTAGTGCTGTTTCGAGCGCCTCAGGGTGGCGTAACCCCTTAGTGGATACACCAATGGGAGAGTAGTGTCAAAATAACATTGCCAAATTAATCTGCGCGGTATTAAAATGGAACTCTCATTAGCAGGGAATTATATTTCATACGCAGTATTAATGGCGATGGTGAACAGTTAATTAGTCCCCGTGAAATGGTGGCATGCGTAACGACGCGTGTTATCGTCTGCCTTACGGTGAAATTTGCGAAATCGAACGTGTCGTGCGAATAACAAATTCCGTCGATGATTTCTATACCTACTGAAATGAAAAATTCCTTGTTCATCAGTGAAATTAAATTTCTGCGCCCCGCATTGTGCAGCTGTGAATCACAAATTGTACGTTCCTGTAACTCAGTATTGAAGCGCCAGCTGAAATGATGTAAATTTTTCATTTCTGTTCCTGTAGAATATTTTTCACGAACAAATTGTGTAATTTTCACGTGCACTCTTTAGAATACATTTCTGGCTATGGCAAAGGCAGGGGTAGTTCCTCTGAGAATGGAGTGGCAGAGGAGAAAACAATCTATCTAAAATAATAAAGTGCATTGTTGAAGGGGAAAATAATAAGGAGAGCTTACCGCATAATTTAGTCGAACGAACTGCTCCAGATATTTTTTTAATGCCACGTCTCTTCACTCGTTAGAAATATCGTTCTTCACCCGACATTCACGAGCACTTAAGCTCCATTCCTCCCCTTGTTGTTACGTTAAAATCTTCTGGTAACATTAAGATTGTAATAACACTTCTGCCGTTGACAAAATCATATTGCATTTATCGAACAATCTGTGTACTCGCTGTCTTTATCGACACTAGCTTCTGAAGAATCACTGCACGTTATCGGTTGACGTTCAGGGGAGTCTAATCATTCCAGTTACCTATTTTCGTTTAAAACATGTCTAAGTAAAAGGTAACAAACTAATCGAAAAGAGCGCAAGGTCCGCTGTAAGAATTCTCCATGCTTTCAACTATTTCTTCCCTTCTTTCACTTCGGAACACACACTAGATCAGTTTTCATTTGGAACGTGCTACAGCTGCAGGGTTAAGAATAAAGTTTAGAAATATGAAAACAGAATTGAGACAAACGAGAACACTCCAGCTTTTATTAACAATATACGCACGAATATGTTACAATAAGTATTTCTACATGAACGTATGCGTAATTTCAAGATTTTAATCTACTACTTTCTATGAATCCACAAAGTGCAATTTGAAGATTTCTATTATATCTGTACTTATATAATCGTTGGGTTACTGATTCATCACCGTCCGATCCGAACCGCTGACCCTAGAAACATGAAATTCGGAGGGTATATTCCTTTTGCGACGTAGGTGCTCGATAAGAAGGGATTTTTTTAAATTCCAACCCCAAGCGGGTGAAATGGGGTGAAATATGTTTCCTCGGACTCCTTATTATTTCTTAGCCCGGATTAGATACCAGCTTGGTTTTTACTTAGAAAGGTTACCTACACAAATGCCTAAAAACCGATTTCATGATTTTGCCCTAATCAACCCCTAAGGGGATGAACCGGGGTAAAATGTGTTTCTCCGGATTCCTTAATATCTCTTAGGCCCGATTAGATATCAACTTGGTTTTTACTTCGAAAGGTTACCCACATAAATGCCTAAGAACCGATTTCATGATTTTGCCCTAATCAACCCCTAAGGGGGTGATAAAAAGGGGTGAAATGTGTTTTCATGGAGTCCCTAATATCTCTTAGGCCCGATTAGATATCAACTTGGTTTTTACTTCGAAAGGTTACTTACACAAATGCCCAAAAACCGATTTCATGATTTTGCCCTAATCAACCCCTAAGGGGATGAACCGAGGTAAAATGTGTTTTCCCGGATTCCTTAATATCTCTTAGGCTCGATTAGATATCAACTTGGTTTTTACTTCGAAAGGTTACCCACATATATACCTAAGAACCGATTTCATGATTTTGCCCTAATCAACCCCTAAGGGGGTGGTAAAAAAGGATGAAATGTGTTTTCATGGAATCCCTAATATCTCTCAGGCCCGAAGCGAAGCGCGGGGGTATATTGCTATTGTACAATATATTACTTTGATGATTTCCCAAATACCACTGAATAGTCAGGAAATTTGTAACAGACCGACAGCCAGCGTAAGTTTGCTGCAAAAGGTCCAATCATGGAGGTGTTAAAATCGTATCGCCGAACCAGCTTGAATAATCAAGATCGTACTCTACTTTCGACTGCGCCGTGAAACAGTACCCCGAACTCAGCGATAAAATCAGCAGCTTCGAAAAGAACAGTACTTATCGCAATACTTGAGTCCTCCTCGCGGAAGCAACGTTTCGTCACGGCCATGGGGAGCCGTGATTCTATTAACCGTTTCCGTGCTCCCGCGGCGTTAACGAAAGCGGCGATATCGGAGATCGTATGGCCCGATAACGGCGATAACGACGATAATGAACGACGGGGACAGAGTGAGCGGAGCACAGAGGGAAGGAGGAAGTGGAGGAGAGAGCAAGGGTGAGACTGGCATCGACGTAATACTCGAGCAAGGACCTCGAGGGGCAAAGAGTTAGTCCTGCTTGAAATGCAGCCCGCGCCCATCGCGGAACAAACCCCCGTCCGCCCCTATGTTTCATCCAGGCGCGCCCCCTTTCACCCCACGCCGGGCAACGTACCGTGGAGTTTGAACGACGAGCTGCATCTCTCCTCTCCTGTTTACCTCCCCCGCTCTTTTCGCGCGTTCCGCGATACCCTTCTTCGGCCCTCGCCCCCCCCCCCCGCGAACGATATTCGTCACTCTTTGAAGCATCCCTCACAGAGGGTGGCATTTGTGTTGGTGCAACTGATTGCAACACGAGCAAATGTTGATGGAAAGTCACTGTGGATAATTGAGGGGAATTGAAGGGTGGTTGTGATTAATAAAGCGTAAGTTTGCGGGGTGTTAGGAGAAGGGCTCAGGGTTGGAGGGTAAATAGTAGTTATTGTTACTGGTGGCAGTGAAAATGGAGTCGGAAATTTGGGATGTTATCACAGTTGAGAATGATTATTAATCTTTCAGGTTGTGGGTGATCTTGCTTCTCTTTATCTGATTCTGTGTGGAGAGAAGAAATTATTTCACTAAAGGTGTTCTACGTGTTATTACAGTTCTAATTCTGGAAATTCTAATTTTTAATAGTTCTGAAGTTATTCATTCGTGACAATGATTAAACGATCTGCAATGTTCTGTCAACGTTTCTTTTAAAGGTACGTCTACACGACGACACTTTTTTGTCTAAATCAACTGTATACGACACTAAAAAAAAATTCGGGAAGATTAGAAACTGCCTAAAGCAGTCCGCGACACTGAATTCGACCTATCATCGCGGAGTTGCAGCTAGAGCTAGACTGAAGACACTGGAACTAGCTCTAGCTAGACACAAAAGGCACCTGATCTAGGCACAAAAGTGTCGTCGTGTACGCGTACCTTGAATTTCATCGCCATAGTGTTATAAACCCACTACCCAAAGTTACACTGTTTCCTGAAGCTACATAAAATTGCCCTTTAAATCTTCTTTACTTCAGTTTTCTCCTTTCTACCTGAAAACGAGGCGCCGGATCAGTTTCCAACTATACTGAAGCAATCACTTACCCCTTGCGCACCTTTCCCTCTCGTACATTGGTTTCATTGGCAAAATAACGGAACACCACGTTCCATCGTTACAGAGTGGCTCGGTAACGTCTTCACTTTTGCGCAGTTTAATGGCAGAAATAAAACTCGATTGTAGACTTTAACGAGCGCCAGCTGCTTCGCACAAAGAGCGTATCTCTCGTCGCGAGGATTTCCTTCTGACCGAATTCGAGTGGCTAGTGCAGCGTACTTTCTGGTCGTGTACAAAAGGACACAAAGATGCATTTGCTTTTACAAGCCTAATTCCATTTCGCGCGCTCCAGAAATACAGTTTTCACTAGCCTCTGCTGTTTTAAGTCCCGATGCATGAGGTGAGAGACTTATTTGGCGTTCAAGCTTGCAAGAATGTCGTTCACACCCCTCGAAATTTCCTCAATCAGCTACTCAATGCCTTCCTAATCAGATGCAATTTTGCTACCATTTTCTGTGCTTCATATATCTGATCTGCTAGCCCAAAATGCTATCGTTCAATTCTTCTTGGCGAGAGCACACCTCTTGTCGCGAATCAGACTACCGAGGACTTAACATTATCGGTCATCCATAGGATCCAGTACACACGTGGTCATTATTATTTAATTCCTCTGCGTCGTTGTTCCCCAGTGTTTCGACGTGCAGCGGAAAAGTTTGGTAGAACGAAGCCGTTGTCAATTAATTTCGACAGGGATTTCGCCGGAAAAGTTCCCGAGTCCATCAAAAACGAGAAGGTGGAAATGGTTTTGTGGGATTAACTAACAAGGGAAGATCCCGAAGCCGAAAATTCAAAAAATTCTGAAACTTTGTGAATATGTAGGGGATTTCCTCCTGATTACAACGCAATTTTTGTTTGCTGCCCAAATTCACACGAAGGGGGTGAAATTAACCCCCTGCTATTTTCCAATTTTGTGTTATAACTCGCGAACTGTAAGAGATAGAAAAAAAGTTTTCAGACAAAAGTTACTTCTTTTAATTGGATCTATCATTTGGTAAAAATATTATTTTACAGTTCACGAGTTATAACACAAAATTGGAAAAATAACCGAAATTCCCTACATATTTACAAAGTTTCAGAATGTTTTGAATTCCCGGATTCGGGATGTTTCCTTGTAAGCTGCGCTGGCTCGAAGCTAGCACTATTTAAAGACGAGTTAATTACAGCCACTAAATACTCCGTAATTGCTCGGACCGGGCGACTTAACGTTGGACGCGACGGTTTTATGCGGCGTCGCGAAATTGCCTCGTACCTCGATATTTGTGCACAGTTTGACGACTCGCCTGGAGATCGCGAGGCGATGCGGCATTCTGATAAAGCGCCTGCCGACTCGAACGGGTATCAATCTGTGTATGTGGGAGGCAATCGCGAGATTCCGTATCGGTGCTGGCCGAAATTGAGAGAAACTACTGTTAGTCGTGCAGCGGAGTTTAATTGCCGGAGGTGGCGGGATTTAAGGGTAAACCTGTGCAGCCGAGTGCTTCTCAGCTGAGCAATACAACGCATTTATCTGGGAGCGGAACGCGGGTGATTCTGTATGCTTCGGTGCGCTGCGTGAAACTGATCTTTGCACTCCGTCTACAAGGGTACATTCCCAGCCCGAAAATTCTGATTTTAATGAAACTCCGTGTGAATGTGTTAATTCAATCTGAAGGGGTGATATCAGCCCTCAAAGTTATTCCTCTTTTTTGTTTCTTTAAGGGGTAATGGCACTGTAGAGCCTGGAAAGGCAGCTTGATTTTGAGAATTTTTTATGCGAGTATAGTGAATGGAATACAGAATCTGTTCGAAGGGCTTTATTGTTCATACCTTGAAGTACGACCACAATTTTTTTTTCATTTTTATAATACAAAATGGCGGCACCACAGATTAACAAAAGAATCTTCTTCTGAAAAGCAGTGTTTCGCGGCCGGAAAGATTTCTCCTCCAATTTTTGACTTAGAACAGAAAACCAAAATTTGTTTAGCTCTATATAAGATTATCTCGAGAAGTATACGAGGAAATTAAAAAATACTGTTTTTCGTACGAATGGTGCGTGATTGAACAAAACGTTTCAACAATTTCGAGGTTGTGGCAGTTCAGTGTTTTGTTCAATCACGCACCATTCTTAGAAGAATCAGTATTTTTTAATTTCCTCGTGTACTTCCCGAGGTAATCTTATATAGAACAGAAAAAAAATCGGTTTTTTTTTCTAGATCAAAAGTTGAAGGAGAAATCTTTGCGGCTGCGAAACACTGTTTTTCAGAAGAAGCTTCATTTGTTGATCTGTGGTGCCGCCATTTTGTAGTAAAAAAATTTGAAAAAAATTGTGATCATACTCCAAGGTATGTACAATAATGCCCTTCAAAGAGATTTTGTATTCCATTCACTGTACTCGCATAAAAAAGTCTCAAAATCAGGTTGCTTTTCCAGGTTGTACAGTGTCATTACCCCTTAATACAAATTCGTACCTACCTACTTGACTTCCATAGATTCAAACCATGTAAAAATTGCGAAGCCATAACATAAAGACTCGCCTCCGCCAAAAGGTGTTTCACTCTTCGTTGGAGGGGAAACTTTTAAGGAACGTTCACCTTTAACCCGCGATGAGTTCAGCAATTAGAGAATCCCGCGAATGGCCCGGTGATTTCCTCGCGATTTTCCCCCCATCAGTGGTAAAACCTATTCGCATTTAGCGTCTTTGAAATCTCCGTAATGAACGCGGTCGTTTCTCCTTCCCTTGGAATTCGATCAGTCCCACAAATCTCTGGAATGCCTGTTTCTGGCTTCTTCGCTGGAGCCACCTGCCCCTGGAAAACGTTATACAATCGTCCATGAATAATTCCGCCTCGGAACACCGCGAAGAATCGTGCTTCGGCAATAAATTCCGTTCATTAACGTAACAGCGCCCGGAATACCTGAAAAACGATAGCCGATCGTTCGAACGTGTCTTTAAATTCCAGCACGGTTCGAGCAATTAGAAACTACGGCAGTTCCTCTCGGCTGATCTACCACAGGCAGCGCCGAATCCCGGTGTACCATTATTCGTGGAGTGGCAATCGATACTCGTTAAGGTCGAACAAGCGCGTTAAACAAATCTCACCCTTTACGCTGCACGCTTGCTGGGCAGATTACAAATAATTCGACTGCCTTCACGCGTCGTGCATCGAAACAATTAGAAGCCCCTGTGGACGCGCGAGGGTAACGTTACACGAGCGATGTTTACAAGCCTGTTAAGTCGGCAACGCTATCCTGCCAGGCGTAGAAGCAGGGTTCAGACGAATTTTAATACTGAAATGGCTGTTTTAAAAAATTCAGGGATGTTCGTTGAGGCTTGAGAACCTTTGCAACTAAATATTTAGGAATAGAGGGAGTATCTTGAAGTGGTGCAGTTTTGGGGGTGACAAATATGGAATTAGGTTGAATTATTGAGCTCGTGTTTGACAGCAGATCGAAACTCGTGTGTAAGTTGCAGTGTTTCTGATAGAAAAATTTGGGTAATTGTTAATTAAAAGCCAAAGCTGCAAGCACAAGATACGTTTGTGCTTGAAGAAACCTTTTTCTTCGAAGTAATGAAAACAGTAAACGCTTTTCCATACGTACCTGCATATTTTACGTTTATTACCGCTGAATTAGTCAAATGGAAATGAACATTCGAATTAATGGACGTCAGGATCGAATTACTTTATTCTTCCTTCGATTAAAATACGTGCTTAGACAATTACCCTCGACACGAATGCAGTAAAGCATAATGCAACCAACAAGTTTAGCATAAATCGTCTATCTTCTGCGTCTCCTTTTGATACTAAGAAAAATCTAAAATAGAAATCTATAATTATATTATTAACCCACGGAAACTTGGACGATTTCAAAAGCAACCACCCCGCCAAAAACATTTTCCACGCTACCCCTCCCGCTCGGCTTTTGGATTTCCCCGTCTCCTTTTTTTAATCCATTAAGTCGTTCGTGCGATACGAGAAGGATTTCCCAGTACGGCGCCAGATGATGGCTCGAGGTGACACGATTTCGTGGCGCTAAAAGAAACGACGGAAATCCATCGGCGGGGGGTCGCGGGGGGCCACGAGAGGGCTGCGACGACGCTCGCTCCAGCGATTTGTCCTCGATTTACGGGGCATACCTCGGGGATGCCGTCAGAAATTTGCATCTCTGCGAAGAGGCAGTCGAGGATTCGGCGATGCGCGCGTGTCAGGAAGGACGCATAAAATCAGCCTCGCTTTACGGCCTCGTTTAAACCTTCCGCGAAGGATCCAGACGCGATTCTGAATGAATTAACGTCGACACGCCGTCTGGATGATTCGTGAGTTTAGAAATCCCCCTGACATGCGACCATCTTGCGTGACCTACAAGTGCATCGAGATCGTTCGTCCCTTAAGAACGTAAAACAGTAATAAAATTCATTCAATTTCTGGTGCATCGGAAAAGTTATTGAACTCGGCGTACCTCTCTTCAACGTTGACTTTGCTCAAGGTTGAGAAATGCTTAAGGGGGTAGGTTACCCTCGACAGCCCTAAAAAAGGCCTTTTTTCAAACGCAAATTGTAAAGTGATAAATAACTGTAGAGAGAACGTTCTTTTTCCAGTTTTAATCGTAATTCCATGAGTTTTATCACAAAAAAGAAAAGTCTAAATATCTCTATGTACAAAAAAGTTGTGAGTAAAAACGTAAAGGCGTGTACGCGGTGGACCGTTTGATGGTGAACGTAAAATCTCGAAAACTGCTCCAACGATTTGAATCAAAATTTAATGAGAGATGCAGAAAACCATTCCCTACGATGTGTCGGGATAGCACCTTTCCCCTATCCAACGAGTTACTTTCTCCGCCAGGTGAGAGTTAACGAACAGCCTCCAACGTAGCGTGTCATTCGCTGAGGATGATTCATTTAGCGACATTCCTCGAGCAAAAGTGGGGCTTAATTGTTACACAGCGTCGGCGTTCCCGCGAATCGAAGTCCATGGCACTTTCTATTATCGGACATCGAATGTATTCCAATCCTTTGTGTGCCTCTCGATGCCATTTACATTTAAATTGATTTGTAAGAAGCTCCGTTGACTGGAAATACGGTTAAGTCGTTTGACGTCGTGCTTCCTTCGTTGCTCTTTGAAAATTGCAGCTGCACCGCGGTGGAACTCGAACCGACGCTTCCCGGTAGAAATGTCTTGCGCGCGGAGCGCTCTTTAAAGCAACATCTTACGGAAACGTTAGACGGGAACTTCTTTCGGCCGCGTCGATGTGAAATTGAGTGGAAAATTCTACGGTGTAAGTTATTCGCAGTGGGCGGAGGTTGCGCGATACAACGCGCAAAAATTTGCTTGGAGCATTTCAATGGCAACTACCGCTGGTAGCAGCACTCGCGCGTGCAACTTTCAAAGGGAGCGATTTGTGCACTCCGCTCTTTCTTGACATGGATACCTACCAGCGGATCCTTCTGTGGAATTTTTGACACGAGAATACGTGCAGCTGTGTTCATGAATATTTCACGTCTGAATAACGTCGATGCATGGCGCACGCTGGGCGCTCCGCGAGGTGCAGCTGCAACTTCTGAAGCGAATTCAGCACATAGAAATGGTAGGAAGAGATCACGTGGCATAATATTTTTAACGAGGGGGTCCAGAAGGTTCTGATCACTGATGTCGTTATAATTTTCTGAATGGTGTGTTTAATAAGGTGAATGTCCCAGTTTCTGCTCATACCCCCATTTCTGCTCATTTCGTATTTTTTCTTATTATTATATGCGTTGCGTTTGTACTGTAGTTGCAGCAAAATAATTCTAAATTATTTAAACATTTACGCGAGTGTGAATATGGACATTTAGAGCATTATATATTTAATTACAAATTGCTAATAGTTAAAGATCTTGAAATAACTTTTTTAAATAGTTCTTGAATGGGTTGATTTATTATTAAAGACTTAATCAATTACTCTGCAAATTTTGATCACGAAGAAATTTTTTACACCTTCCTTATGACGAGTTACCTCTTAAATCAGCAGAAATTGGGACATTCACCTTAGCGTTTTCTTAAAACTTTGCGAAACAAACCGAGGTCACAGTATCGTCTTCTATGAAACCCCGATATAGAGGGTTTCTGGGATTTCTTAAATTTTTAAGGCCAAGCTTTTTCTTTTCAATATTTGAATATTTAGAATTATGTATTATTGTTCTGCACCCTGTCGTGGTATTTTCAAAAATTTTAAATTAACATGTAATATTCCTCTAACATTTATACTCAAGGGTTGTTATCTGTGATAACATTCTGTATTAATCAGATTTCAAATGGTTGCAATCTCTACTATTCAAACACACATTTCTACCTTCATTTTCATAACAAATTGGTTGGAACGTATGAAAGCGCTAAGTAAGCTGACTGGAGACGTATTATTGTAGGAATAGTTAGATTTTGCTTTAAGGAAATTATTCCATATACATGTTCAGCTAATTCAACATCACCCTCTTCTACATTTCCACGCTGTTACATTATGTTACCTCTTCCAACTATCCTCGTACCTAATTTTATTAATATTCCAAATATTCAGATTGCTTCCAACGCTTGAGTTATACCTAGTCAGGCGGCCGAAAAGAATCGAATGTTTGTGAATTTTTTTCTAAAAAGCGGAAGCATATGTTGTTACAAAACTTTTTGTACTTAAAAGAGCAACATTTAAAGAACATTTGGTAATTTTTTCGTAGAAAAATATTTACGTTTATAATAAAATAACAAGCGACATCCAAGAAGCATTTTTAAAAATTTGGTTTTGCGGTGAGCACTGCCATTCGGAACAAGATTATCTAAAATCAAAAAGCAAAAAAGATTTCGTTAGTATATTAATGTATCTTCTGATTGGCGGAGGGAATTTTCCGAAATATTAATTTTAAACAAAATGGCGGCTGATTTTTGCCCGAAAAAATCAGGATTTCAACTTTAAATAGCCGCCATTTTGTTTAAAATTAACATTTCGGAAAATTCCCTCCGTCAATCAGAGGATACATTAATATACTAACGAAATCTTTTTTGTTTTTTTATTTTAGATAATCTAGTTCCGAATGACAGTGCTCACAAAAAAAACAAATTTTTAAAAATGCTTCTTGGATGTCGGTTGTTAATTTATTATAAACGTAAAAAATTTTCTACGAAAAAATTACCAAATGTTCTCTAAATATTGTTCTTTTAAGCGCAAAAATTTCTGCACGAATATATGCTTCCACTTGTTAAAAAAAAATTCACAAACTTTCGCCTCTTTTCGGCCGCCTGACTAGGAATAACCCCTTAATTAAATTATAATAAAACTTCTAAGTGCAACAGTATCAGATACAATAGAATTCTAAGATACTGAAAAATTCTTCAAGCATACGATGGCGTGCTTCCTAATAATTTCACGTTACTACCGAACTTAATATTTATAAAACTAGTGTATTACAGTCTCGCTTTCAACGTCGATTGAATTACAATTTTTGGAAACGTTTTCCTGGTTCGTTCGATAAATATCAGCGAATTGGAATATCCTCTAACGAAATATATCCGCGTGACAATATCCCCTACGTAATTCATTGGCGCTTTACTTAACCCGAGCGCTAGGCATGACCATCCTAATGAATATTTGATTTCAATTGAATTCCTTTAGAGACGGCAGCACCAATTTGCGCGACGATGTTATTAGCAGCTCGTAATCACGTTGTAGATTGAATAATGCCGCGAATCAATATTCCCGTGGAAATTACATCGAAACAATATTACGTCAACTTCATAAATTACTGCCTTCGAGCCCGTTTTTGCAGCAAGTATTCATATTAAAATTTATTAACACGCCGTGTGTTTATAGCAGTAATCCCGCGTAATTGTGGGAGTAAAGGTTATTGGTTTACGCGCAGATATTTAGCATTAGGTAGCTTGGTATGCTTTACACAGCACGTTGGTTCGAATAGATTTAATTAAGCTTATGTCAGTTAACAAAAGGTTTGTTGTGTAACAACGCGTTGTGTTAATTAAGTAACTGTGGCAGGTGTCCTGCTCGCGTGTGATTTTTTTTTTTAGAAAACTCTTTTTGTTTTATGTTTATGCTAACGACAAATCGTTGATTGCCTCCCTGGTGTGCTCGAAATCTTTCGATCAAAAAACGTCTGTCGATAAATTTTCCGCATCCGCAGAACATATCTGGGATGATATCGCATTTTGCTCTGATTGAATTTTCTCGCCAACGAACCATTTTGGCCTCGCGTCGCGTATTATCGAGCACCATTTATCGACAGCATTATTTACTGCCCTGATTAATTCGCACCAGACCGCCATTTCGCAAAACACTTCGTTGTCTATAAAAATCGAAGCGTCTGTCATGCGCTGCGTGCAGCTGGCTGGTTTAAAATTCCATAATTTTTTCAATTGTGCAAATTTCAATTGAACATTTCGGGAGCGTTTTCTAAAACCTTCGTACTTTAATAAAATCCGATTGACAAATATCGGCAAATTTTATTAAAACTTTTCACATATTTACTTCTTCTCCGCATGTTACTTTACAAAATACTAACCATTTTTCCAATAATCTTCTACAAATAAACGAAGCCTCTTGCACTCTTATGCTTCAAAGTCAAATTGATCAGCTCCTGTACACGACTTCGGAAATTTTTATGAAATTGAAGTATAATGTAGTCCACGTGAACTTAACAGGGATTTAAGTCATCACTGTACCCGTTTCAAATTTGTTCAGAAAATACAAGCCGTCACAGTTTTTAATTTTTACTCATTTCCACTGAAGCAGGATATTGAAGCATAAATGAATTTTTATCTCCAAACCCAGTTGTCAATAAATTTACCTTGTCATCAAAAATTCATTTTCGCAACATGAACAAATTATAAACAAATTCTCATGTTCCACATATCGCTTTAAGGGGATTAAGCTGTTCAAAAATCGATTTTTTATTTATTTCCTCTATATTACCTCTTATAGGGTCCGTAAAAATTCGAGATTTTCATAAAAAAATTAAGTCACCGGATTTTTGTTGAAAATCTCTAATATTTATGGACCCTATAAGAGGTTTGCCCCGAAATGCCACATGTTTTACACATCCTGTAATTTTTTCCAAGTCGATCTTCACCTCAATTCGTTCGCAATCAGGAAAAAATGAGGAGAAAAAAATATTCGAGGAAAACGCATTTAAAGTTTCTGGGCAAAGGCGACGCTATAGGTTACCGCTTGACGTTTTTAGCTGCCAAATCTACAATTTTGCGAATCTTACTATAAACCAAGCGGCATTTTATTCAGAAAAGAAAGCTCTTTCGGAAAATGCAATAAAAAATCGATTTTTAAAAAACCCAGTCCCCTTAAGCCCACGTTTCCGAAAATCCCACAAAATTATGTTCGAATTCATCGAGCCCTCTTCCGTGGCACATCATACCCAAAATGGTCACTATAAAACTGACCCCGCAACGAGCTGTTAAAGCCGGCTACACGCTCCATTTCAACTAAACGGCCCATGTGCTCAGCTGCTATGGCCAACCGCCATAACATTCCCTCGCTACATGACTTAGAGCTCTATAAACAAAATCGGCAGCTGTGATAGCCGTTTAGCAGTGTCATTTGTGCCTCTAGAACTATTTCTGCAAGCTTATGTCGCTGCGTAACAGCATCTCCACACCGTGCCGCGGGGCCCGCGTTTGGAACCGAATCAAATCGAGGCGCCCCCACGCAAAAGTGCGCGGGTTGGCCGCGTAACTGCGTTATGCGGAGCACTTGCACGATGATAGATGTAGATTTCGTGCAACGTCCCCCCCGAAGGAAAATGCCCTTCCCTCCGTGGAGGCGACGGGCTATTATCGGCATAAAGGTTGGCGGTGCAGCAGCAACCACCCCGTCAGCTCGCCGACATTTACGAAGTCATGAGGGAGGGCGTAAAAAAGGCGCAACGTTTACGACGGTAATCGATCGTTAAGGCCGGTGCCCATCGGTGAGCTTAATTAAAAGTATGGTTCCCTGTGCTTCCGAGGCTTCGCGCAACGATACACACCGGGGTCCCTTGCACTCTGCCGTTTTCGCCCGTCCCCCTCGAGATATAATAAGACGCCACCTTAACGGTAAACGTAATGAATTAATGAACGACGGGCGGCCTGACCGACGGGGAAATTAATTATGCTTGCGTGCCGGGGACGAAGGCATCGTTTCCATGAAGTTTCAAAGGTTGCGTCGCTGCTAAAAATTTTGCGAGTCTTCGATTGATGTTTAATATTTTTGTTGAGGACCTAAGGAGGGTAGTTTGTTGGTAGCGGTTGGTGTTTTAATTATTTCGAGGGGTAGCGCGTTTGTGGTTGCAAGTTTGAAGATGTTAAAAATGGGGGTTGAATGACGTGTCGACTGGGGATAGCTGTGATATCACGTTTGTGTCAGTTTTTAGGATCTGGGCTGAACTTGCAATACACTTCGCGTCAAAATTAAAGGAACACTGTAATTTTTCAGAAATTTTGGTTGTTTTCAAATGACTGCATCTCTGCGAAAAATGGTCGCAAAACATATTTAAAAAGAGCATTGTAACGCTTGAAGTTTATAGTTTTTTTTAACCAAGGGCGCGTTTTTTTCTCGTCCATTATAATGCTATTCTATCGAGATGAAGCGCAGGAAACGAAGTTTCAGAAATTTTTTGCTCGTTTGAACGTATGCACGGACCAAACGATTTTTTCCCCGGTAAATGCAATAAAGAGCTCTTATAGAGCAAACATTTCCCTTCAATTTCGTTTTCTTGGTTTTGCTGTATGATTTCTATTGACCGAGTTACTTGCGATCAAAGCAAAAAAGGTATTTTTCACTTTGAATACTTGTAACTTGCGAACTCAGGATCGCACAGAAATTTTCATCAATGTTTTGAAAAGCTAAGAAAGTTTCCTTTCAGAATCTTGAGTTGCCAGTTTAATGAGATTTTTTTTAATCGTGGTAAATCCATTTTAAGATGATCGCAAAAAATTGCATATTTACCATTTTTTAGAAAACATGATGCCACTTCAAGGAAAATCATGGAATCATTCAAGTGTCCATGTTTTTTGCGAGTTAAAACTAGCCTTAAACACTGTGCAAAAAGCCGGACCGATCAGAATTTTTTTCCGTATGTCCTCGATGGTCAAACATGCGATATGGTCTGAAAAATTGAAAGATCACCTGTTTCACGTTATTTTTCTCTTCAAGACCCTTTTTTTCTTACGGCTTTTGAACGATTGTTGGTTTTTGTTGTTAGGTAAATGTCATTATAGTAAAAAGAAAAGATTTTAAAAAATTAAGAAAGCACGGCACGAGTTGGCGCACGCGCGGTCGAACTCTAAATTCGACTTTCAAAATGGCCAAAATTTTCGTGAAATTATAGTGTTCCTTTAATTTTGACGCGGAGTATAATTAGTTAGCTTCGTTTCTTTTTCAAAGTTTTTATTTATGCGCCTTAGGATTGATACCACATCACACATTTGTTTCGAAGTAAAAAAACACTCCAGATTCCTTATTTTACATCTATAACGCATCGTTTCACAAATATTTGTTAATATTCTAAGCAAACAACCGTAACACTCCTTCTTCCAGAAAAGTGTCTCAATTAATTAATAATTCTCCCACCGACACCTGAAAATCTTACAGAACATGCCAATACCATGAATTCCACGCTATAAGAAAGCAAGTTGCTGAGCATACCTACACCGCAGGAAGCGTATCGTCAACCAAGTACCAGTAAATAATTCGACAGAACTCTGCCTTATGACAGGCTTTACTTTTTCTCAAATGGTTGCCATAAAACGCTTACGCGACTCGATACATCGAAATCTTCCTCCTTTTACGGACTTGTCCTTTATCCACCCACAGTGTCGACCGTCTGCGCGCGGTTTTATTCCGATTCAGGCACGTTCGCGGTTTTATCGCGCGTGCAGAATTCGCACGGCACTGTAACCGTGTCAGGATTACGCGGGTAATTTATATTTAGAATGGCCGCGGCTCTATCACAGGCAATTTCGGTGGCCCACGGAATTTATACGTCGGAGATAGCGTTGCAATACGACGCAGTAACGTTCTTTTTCCATGTTCACGTGCCCCGATTCTGTATGCGTTCCCAAGGACGCGCGGAGTGTGCTGGTGTGTACCGCAATTGGTCCTTAATTTATACGTTTCCCATAGAATTGCGTTATGATCATATGCACAAACGAGACTACGCAAATGAAGACCTCAACAGATGAAACATCTGAGCAATTTAATGGCTCACAATCAGTTGAAGCTGGGCTGGAATCTTCAAGTTCACACAAAGTCCCTCCCTTTTTTTATTTAAATCGAGAAGAACCAAGTGATGAGTTGCATATTAAAATTGAAACTAGAACACTCACAGTTCAAGTGTACTAACTGCGTCTTTACTCTGGAAAGTAGTGAAGTAGTAGTGCTCTGAAACATCTGAGCAATTTAATGGCTCACAATCAGTTAAAGCTGGGCTGGAATCTTCAAGTTCACACAAAGTCCCTCCCTTTTTTTATTTAAATCGAGAAGAACCAAGTGATGAGTTGCATATTAAAATTGAAACTAGAACACTCACAGTTCAAGTCTTCTAACTGCGTCTTTACTCCGGAAAGTAGTGAAGTAGTAGTGCTCTGAAACATCTGAGCAATTTAGTGGCTCACAGTCATTTGAATCGGAGCTGGAATCTTCAAGTTCACACAAAGTCCCTCCCTTTTTTTATTTAAATCGAGAAGAACCAAGTGATGAGTTGCATATTAAAATTCAAACTAGAACACTCACAGTTCAAGTGTACTAACTGCGTCTTTACTCTGGAAAGTAACCAAAGAACAGCTAATCAAACAATGCTCACACTACTTGCACATATAAGTTAGGTAAAGCTTCGCGTGTTGTTAGGTCACGTTAGCCCCAGCGTGGATGCCGGAAAATATCTGTGGAACATGAAAGGAAAGCCTCGGGAATATTTAATTACCCAGTGAACTCGTTGATGTGCACCATGAAACGGCCACAAAGTCTTAAATTGATCCGCGAAGTGGAGGCCTCGTTTACAGCCCGCAAATGGCTGCAGTTTCTCTGTCTTGTTTATGCTGGATCGCCCAAGGAACTTCACTGCGGGTTTTACAGCGCTCTGATAAAATTTCGATCAGGTTACAGCCGCTGTACGATCCTGGTACACGGTCGATCCTCGATCGGTGAAATTGATACATCAATTATTTCGCAACGACCCCGCGCGACGTATCCCAGAGTTTCGTTCGCGTTTTACGATAGTATCTTAGCTCGTATTTCAGGCGGCTAGTAATTGCGGCGGAATTCGAGCCGCGCAATTTATTTCCGCGGTGCAGTGTGTAGCTTCGATAGTGCTCGGTATTATACATTAATAATCGAGCAAACAGTAGGGTGGGGGGGAGGGGGGGGGGTTAAACAGGGTGGCGAGATTTATGTCGCTGCGTAGACGACGGAAACGTTCGCCGTTTATTTCTGATCGCGGCATATAATTGATCGTGTATGTCGGTGAAATTAGATGATAATGACGGCGCCACTAGTACCCTGCACGTATGTTTGTTTCCGATTGTTTGATCGTCGCGATGCCCCTTCCGTGGATCGAAATATTCATCGAAGATCTGCATTCGTGCCGTTTTTCGAGTTAGAACAACCGTGAGCACGCATTTCGCTACGTGATCTGTTTTTGTTAATAAATTATTCGCTAGGGCTGTTTTTTTCAGATATAACTTTTTCATTTTACTGTGTCGTATGCCTTCAGGGTTATTTTATAATTAATTGGTAGCGATTCATCGATTAAGAAAGACGCAACGTGTCTGCTTAGTCGGTAGGTTGAATGAATGATTTTCTTGAATTTGCAATTCTATTCTCAGCTGGAATGTAATGTTTGAATATAAATGTCGACAGTCTGAGAATTATCTTAACATCCCTCTGCTTTCGCCCCTTTCCTGACGCGCAGTGAGACGACGAAGAATATAAGTCAGGTCGAGCGGTGCGCTTCATTTGCGTCTCAAAGGGTGTCTGACCATGCACGGCGCTATATCACTGGCGGCGGCTGTCAACGCTCATACATACGTTCTGCGGCTTTACGGGAATACAGATGCTTCCCATTTCACTTAAAATGTGTCAGACGCGCACCGGGAAGTTACTTGTAGCCCGCGTTGCCTGCTCTAATTTTTTTCGGGGTGAGTAACGCTCGCGGAATAAATCAAACGGACTCCCTACGAGTTGCTCTCTGCAATCTGGAATTACCATTGACAGGGTAATTGTGGGAGAGATGCCGCACTGGGAGAGACGCCGCAGCTTCGGTATTTCAGGGTTGTCCGTAAGAAAATACAATACTGTCGATTTTATTTGCTTTTGGCTGTTAGTTTAGGTTAGATTAATAAGCGAGAACGTGTTTCAATTTTTACTTTTAATGATTTTGCTATTTTTCGTGGTAAGCCTACTGCAGTTTGCCTCAGTAGTTATGCATCGAGTTTAGTTTTGCTGTCGTAGTAGTTAAAAATTCATAGCTTTTCGTGGTATAACTTTTGTAATACGTTGAAGGAACTGTGGAATATTTCTCGGCCAGAATAAGTCACATTCGACAGAGCATTTGGAAATACGAAAGTGCGCTGTCTCTCCCGGGCATTTGGGATAGATTTTTAATGTTAAAAATACAAAACAAGTGTTTCAAAATAGATGCCGTTATATCTCAAGGCAAATTATTTATTTTTTAATGACAAATCTGATAATCCAAACATATTTGTGGGCTTTTTACTCTTTTTTCACATTTTATTTTTATTTTATATGTAACGAATATGGAAGAATTAAATTTAGAAAAGCAGAAATAATATCTGTACTTATTAATTTTTCCAATTTTAATGTATTTTATAACTCTGTAAATTAAAATGATGTTTCATTTTACTTTGCTGTTACTATCTTTTTTAAAGAAAAAGTTAAAATTAACAAGTTTAAACCTCCTACAAAAAGGATGTTTTCAGCTTCAATCTTTTAAGGGTGACAAATATTAAAATTTTGAATTTCTTTAATGCTATTAGTAGCGCAAGATGTTCAACTAACAATATATATCCTTGGAGAAAATTTTCGTCGCAAAATTTAGACACGGTGACAATTTTGCGTAAGGCGCGGCAACTCTCCCGCAATTACCCTATACTACGAGCAATTTATTAACTAGAAATTCAATTACTTTCAAGCACACAGTTCAAACAGAGTTTCAATTTTCGAAAGCAAGTGTTTCCAAACAAACATTTATATAATTTCTCATCGCTAAATTGGGTGGGATACTGCGAATGTTTGATTACCTATCTTTGAAACACCTCGCCTGCTATCGCGTGTACTCAAACTTCGCGTTGCCTGTGTATCAATCAGGATCAAGGGGATAGAGCCAGGGACGCTGGCGGAGTTACGGTGCTCGATGACGAAAGCCGAACGAACCAGAAACGGTAGCGCGAAAACTGTAAAGCAAACTCGTTTGCCTCGCGGAATTTACGCTCGGCGAGGGGGAGCTGGCTGACGCAACATGATATTGGGTCACTACAAAATGGGGAGTAATACATACGGCGGAGGTACACACTACGTAGAGAAAGGCATTGACAGGGGGAAACCGCAGAGCCGAGGCAGTCGAGCCAACAGAGCGGCAGTCGAGTCATCTTGCAGCAGCACATTCAGCACAACCGCAGAAGAACCATTTGCCAAAACGTCAATCCTCTCCCTCGTTTGGGTGAAATTATAAAGAATTAATTGTAATCTATTGCGTCTAGCGAAGAAGCCTAGCAGGTATATTGATGACGAAACCTTAATTGGGAATTTTTAAGGGAGCCTTGGTTAAAGACACTACAGATCAAAACATATGATTTCGGCGCACAGTTTCGCTCAATTAAAAGAATGAAAGCTAATTTGCAAATATAACAAGTATCATCTTCCAACGTTTCGGTCAATATTTAGACCTTCATCAAGGAAAGTTGACCGAAACGTCGGAAGATGATACTTCATATATTTGCAAATTAGCTTTTATTCTTTTAATTGACGAAACTGTGCGCCGACATCATATGTTTTAATTTTTTAAAAAAATTTACGACCGAAATTCCAACTTCGTTATTTGACACTACAGATCGTTCATGTTGTTGGCAATGTTATTTTCGATAAGAAAGATTGCGAGTGGGATCATGGGATATTTTAGCTCACCTTCCGCTGACCACTTCGCTTCTCTTCGATACCCAAGTGAACATTTATATCAGCTTTTCACACGACACGGTACGCCCCACAAAATAGGGCGATGGAACAACGTTTCCAACTTTGTACGTACCCTGTTATCTCGCTATGAGTAACCAGGTGATAAATCCGCGAGCCTCTCTAAGCTCCGCGGACTGACACAGTAATAATCGGCCTGGAATCGTTCCAGGCTATCCAGGGGGCAATTGATGTAGCAACAAGTTCGCGGGTAGACACTTTCCATGTCGCTTTATTCGCTGGGAACCGAAAATTTCGCTATCAGACGCGACATCGTTGACCATCGATGAACAGAAAATGGTTCGGCGCTGAATGGAAAGCTCGAATTGTGCCAGAAGCAGTGTCCTCTGATAAAGCTTGAGCGACAGGGTCTAGCGATGTTGCTCGAGTTATGAAGCTTTTAGAGTTGAATTGGATGGATTTTTAAACTGCTTTTAGTCTCTTGGACGTATACCTTTAAAACAGATAAGTTCACTTGTTGCTTTGCTCCTCGATTTAATTCTCCTACTGTTTCTTAGATATTTTAAGCTGTAAACTAGCATTCGATATTATTATTATTCAAAGGGGTGAAGTCCCATGGGTGTATTTAGACAAGAAAATAAATTCATGTGGGCAGATTAGATGTCACTATTGACACAGTAAGATCCTATCATACATCTTAGTTATAGAAGCTTGTTCGTCACATTTTTAAATAAATATTGCCAATTGATGGGAAGGATTTATATAATTCCACGTAGTAGGCTTTGTCTTCGCCGCGTTTATTCGCTTTGTTACAGTTAATAACGAAGCCTGTAGAGTAAATCCTCGTTGTTCGAAGCATGTGTAACATGCATTAAAAGATTTACGAAAGTTACGACAGGCATGAGCCGCCAAAGGGGGTACCCCAACAAATAGGGAATAATCGTTAAGTCAACAAGGGGTGAAAGTTCGCCTTGAAGGAGCGACGTGAAACTCGTGGCCACTTCACTCTTTCCACAGTTAATCGTCCGTTACAGGAAGTTCGGCCTTTCAACGTTCGTGAGCGTTGAAGCATCGCGATACCTCGCCCCATCATAATTATTTCCAACTCTCCAACTATCTGAATTATTAAATACCCGTTAAAAAACTTGGCGGAACTCGTGCTGATTACATAGTTTATGGTTGTAGCCATTTTTCCTTGAACTTCAGTCTTCAAACAGTGCCCGTAGAATCAGTTAAATGAATATAAAAAAGGAATCTTTTAAATAAATTGTACCATATCTTATGAAAAAAGATTCAGATAAAGAGGAACCGTAGTGTTCCACGAATATTCGTTCAGTACCTATTTCGTTTTGTTAGCAATATTCTTCTTAATAAAGATTGAGTGCAACAGATTACGCGCAGTCTAAAAATATTTTTTCATCAAACTATCCATTCATTTCGAGATTTGGAGATATGGGCCTGTAAGGCCCAACGTGTGCAATGGCGTAATTTTAATTTACGTGTGCACTGTAGGATTGAGCACTACAGATTTGAGATTTCACAACGAAGTGATGAGTTTGGTGTACAAACTAACAGGATTTTCGAATTCAGAAACAGATTCAGTTACTTCCATTTCTATCTAAGGTTTCGCCAAAAGGTCGATTAATTATTTCCACCTCGGTTTATCCCAATCCAGAGTATAATACAAATTTTGCTAAATTTCTTCTTCAACTTCCTCTAAAAAGTTTAAAGCCCCGTTTAAACCCAAATCCTCGTCCACCACTAAATCAATTCCAAACCCCCTCACTAGGGTGGCCCTTGTTTATACGTGTCGATTTTTTTTGTATTTCTTTGCTCTCACCCCGTAGAACGTTACCATTTGATAAAAAAAACAGTCCCTGAAAATGTTTATTGCAATCGGACAACAGGAAAGGACGCCGACCAGGCCTTAAAGTTTAGAATTCATCAGTAGTTTGGATTTAAAGAATTTCTCAAAAAAGGCAATCAGTGCGGGCCTCTCTGTATTCAAACGCTATTATTTAATAAATGGTTGGAGGCACGAGAAAATTATATATACAGTAATTGTAGAAAATTGAATGCTCGTTTAATATTATTTCAACAAAATTTCGATAGGGGTTACCATTTTTGAGAAATTCTTAAAATTCTAAACTTTGAGGCCTGGTCGGCACCCTTTCCTGTTGTCCGAATGCAATAATCCTTTTTGGGGACTATTTTTTTATGAAATGGAACCATACTAGGGGGTGAGAACAAAAGAAATCGCAGGTTAAAAATAAGGGCCACACTAAACCCCCCACTAGAGTCATCACACCGAAAATAAGCGCTGCACAGTGATCAGACCTCGTGGACGTCCCACCTTCGACCACCGTGCACAGGAAGTTCTTCTTTTAAGACGAGAGACAGCTCGGCCAGAGGACAGTGGATCTCATAAGATTTGCAAATTTCCGGGCAAGGACGTTTATACGTAAGCTGTTTCACTGTGCCTCCGCGGTGCCCCCCTTGCGGTTTCAGCATGCAGCGAATACGAGGCGCAGGGAAAGAAGTTTGAAAACTCGTGGTGCCTTGAAATTCGCGATAAACGCAGCTGTCACATCTGCGTTGTACAGCAACACGTGGCCTGACAGCCGGGGGACGGCCGAATACATTATAAAAGGTCCGTTGTTCCTGCTGAAACTCGCGGCCATCTGCCGTTTTTCGAGCTGCGCGGAAGTTGGACTTTCGGGTCGTCACGAGTTCGCCCACGGTTCCAAAATGAATTCCACGTATTCTCCACTGGACGATTTACATACTCGTGCGTGAAGGGTGGTTCTAAATTTAATCGAACCATGTCATCAGCAGCGATACGGGAGGGGGGCTTTGTTGTGAAAGAGGGCGAGGAGGGTGTTCGCCAGGATATCTGGTTTGGTAAAGAATTTGCAGGGATGAGTTGTAAGTTAATAAGTTTATTTTAACAGAATGAATGCTGAGTACAAAGTTTGTGGGAGACATTAGTGTTTGGCAGCATAATTTATAACATAATACAACAATTAAAGGGAATTAGTCGACTAACCTCGTTAGTCAACTAGCCCCGGTCTCCCCTACTGTTTCGTTGATGAATATCTCCGATTGTATTGCAACGTAATTGATAAGTCACTGATACTGAGGTTGGAACGATCAACTCTGAATTAAAAAGTCCTTGTAGAAAGCACTGTAAGTGCCAAGAATCAAATTTTTCAGGAGAGAAAAAAACTTCTCCGACTTCAAATTATTTATGAAATTTGATTTGTGTTAATGGCTAAATATGCTTCAGTGAGTATAAAATAATCCAAATACATCACAAATTTTTCTATTTTTTGCATTAATATAGTCCAAGTTCGTGAAAAAAAGAATTGAATTTGTAGAAAACCCTGTACATGCCACCTCTTAGTCGCAAAGAAAACTGAATGTGCCATTAATTTAATTTTGCAAGCACTGTGAGTTCCAATCCTGTTTACCTATCGCTTAATTGGTTTTTACATAGTTTTCTACAGATGTGGCGTTGGACGTACCATCTTTTAGCACTATCGGCAACTTATTCGCAAAGAGAAAATAGTATTACCATCGGCACGTTGAATATTTTGCGATAAAAAAAATTATTTTTTAATTATCGCACTTACAGTGTTTTCTGCAAGGACTCTTCAATTGTTTTATTCATTTCAAGGTAGATTAGTTTCTCACGGGATACAGTCGAGTGAATTCAATATCGTCAGCGAATTATGCAGGATAATTTGATGGTTAGTGGAAATTGTTTACGAGGGAATGGCTGGGAGCAGTGAGGTCCGATCGTTGCGAGGAACGTGCGGTCTGGCGGATGGAAAAAGCGAATACATTATCGGAAGTTCGATGTTTCACTCGGAACTTGGAGCCATCTGTCGTTTTTGCATGACTGCTGCGCAGCGCAAGTTAGTTTCGAACTTCGACCAAGCCGAAAAACTGAGTTTCTGCACTGTTCGAAATAAGTTCCTAGGGGGCCAGGCGAGGCAGTTTAATAAAACTTACTTGACGCTAATTCGTGTTCGAGAACTTGTGAAACAATCGCCCAACCCCGCATTTTGTCATCTTAATAACACTAGTTCATCTCTGACTTAATCCAAGTGGTCATTGCTTATCGCTACCTGAACAGTTCGGTTCATTTACATCATAACGAAGAATCGTTGCATACTTGGTCACCGAAGCGTTTATTCAGCGCAATGGCCGTAATTATTTCAAAACTTTGAAATCTACTAACTGGAGACCCAAACGTAGCTGTCTAAGAAGTTTGACGCACAATGGGTGAAGGGTTTAAAAAGGATCTCTTTCTCTATCTCCTTCCTTTTCATCATCCTTAAATTCCATGTTATCTCTAATCTAAGATTTCAATATTCCCTTCCCCCAGAGCCAGGCACAGAAAGTAATCATCCAGAAACTTTCAAGCTTATCAGTCTGCGCCACAGTCAGCCCCAGTGATTGCCAACCATTTGGTCATCATTAATGCGTGATAACCGAGCGTCGAATGCCTCTCGCAGTTGTATCGGTCGCCTCGGTCCCTGTGATTCGATATTCCCAGTGATTAAATAGAAGCGAGCAGAAATGTCGCTTTCCAGCGCGATTTGGAGGTAAAAAGAGGACTTATAGCTCCCTGAAGCTGGGTCTGGACGAACGTAAACACGAAACAGTGGGCCGTCACATTTTGTAAACAGTCCCGGTCCCAACGATCGCCAAGTTGTGGACCTGTCAGAGTTGCTTACACCATTTTATATTCGCCACTGGAACGTTCCCGTCGCGTGTCACGCGTCCACGGGGATTCTGAGTGATCGTGAAGTAACGTCCGAAAATCTCACGAAAATCCCTGCGCAAACGTTTGCTGAACCCACTCACTGGTGGTTCCGTCGTGTTGCAATTCGTGTTTCAATTACCGATCCAGACAAGTTAATCGACATACTTCGACAGCGTCCAGCGAAATTAATTGGGGAATCAGTTCTGGCGAGGAGCAGCTTGAGTTTCTGCGAACGTGGCCGTCCTGGGAAGACGTTGGCTGCTGCTGATGCAATTTCGTCTGTTGCAATTAGCTGCGATCTGTGTTCGCGGGGAATGATCGTCGGAAAGTGGAAGGGAAACCGTGTGGACATATGGAGAAATGTAAATGGAGGATTAGAGAGTGATTGAAATGTGTATGGTGGTGATAAAACGTGTTACTAATTGATTGGAGCTTCTTTTACTTGCGCTCAGAACGAAAACAATTTCATGACCATCGTAATCCATGATATACGTGGCAGAATTCTGTAGGTACAGTTTTTTAAGTATGGATGCATATGATCTTGATTTTGGAATGAACATTCACCTTGCTATCTTCAAAAACTTCGCAAATTTTTTTAAAAATTTTGTGAACCCGAAAATAGGGTAGGTACTATTTACTTGGAATTTAACATTGTACGGTAATATTAGATTCGAGAATTAATTACAATTAGTGATGGGCGGTTTTTCATGTCCTTAGAAATCTGACATTTGTTTTTTTATTCAAGTGTATTATATAATACATTTTTTCCAGAGCTTATGCATTAGGTTTGCAAGAACGAGGTGAAAGGAGGAACACTCTACTTTTTTTCCCCTCTTGTTCGTGTTTAAATCTTGTTAACTTTCATTGTCACACTTGGTACTACCAAACTTGGTAACGTTTATGGATCAAACGAGCTGCAGCCTCGCCCCAATGTTTAATAAAGAGTCGGGGCAATATTTTAGTCCTGTCTACTCCGTCAGCAGGGAGCGATCGGATGAAAATTTGATGAACGAGTCCTGAACTTCCCACCGTGTGTCCAAAGATGAATAAGTAGACTTTGGAAGTGGAGCAGAGTAACTGTTTATAAGGGATGAAGTTTAGGGAATGCACGCGTGTTTAAGGATGAACGAGTACATGAAATGCGCATAGAGTTTTCAATGTAACCGACGATGACTAACACCGCCGCGTAGGGGGATGTAAAAGTGAAGGATGAAAGATGGTCGATAGTTTCGTGATTAATGGCCCGTGAAAGGAAATGGTAGGTCATGGATGATAGTAAATAGTAGGGGAAGGGAATGGGAGAGAGATAATGGAGGTTGATGAGGGGCGGCTAGAAGTAAAAGGCGGGCGATGGGGGTTTATGAGAGGCAGGAAGGATCGATTAAATTAGTGTTGGACGTCGGGAAGGGAGCAGTAGATAATAGAGAGATACATAATGGCAGGGGATACTAGAGAATCGCGAGAGATGAGGGAAGATGGTGGAAAGTGGAATACTAACAGCGTCTACAAGCAACCCCTAATGTCATAATACACGACTGTAAACAGACCATAATACGTGACAACGAAAATTATTACGCCGAGACATAAGAACGTACTAATTCGCGGGAGGTAATTCGCAACAATAGCGACTAATGGCAGAAAATCTGCATTACACAGAATGACTACAGCGATACGATTCACCAGCAATGAGCATCGCGCCAGTCCATCGCTCGAGCAAACCCACAAAACGCACCCCTCGTCATCTTATGTTAATCCAGGAAGGTAGTAAGTTCACGTCATCCCCCAATTTGTGTGACCCAATTCCGGCCAGACCTGTACCTTACCGCAGTCCCGCGCTCCTAGAGGATTAACCTGCTCCAGCCAGAAGATACGTTGGGATAAAAACGAGGGCCCCGGCTCGCGCGACGTCAGCGAACACCAAGGACGCAGTGCAGGATGACAGATAGCAAGGGGCACAATAGAAGAAATACGGGCGGTGGGAATAGTAGGACGTTGTACGCAACGTGGCTGGCGACGCAAACCACCAGACAGCCGGCAGACGTTCACAAAAGCTAGTGAAACATGACGCACGAGCGCGGACACAGGAAAATAGAAGAGGCGGACGATAGCTGGAACTTGGTGGAGGGCAACAAATAATAGTAAAGGGCGGCGGTGGAGCTGCACAGGCAACAATATGCCAGGGATGTAATGAAGTCTATCGCTGGGAGGGGTGCACTACCGGATTTCGAGCCCCAAATCCACCCCCTCCCCTGCCCCAGGGTTTCACTTCCTGGCCGGAACTACTCGACCAATGCTTCCAAACCGAAATCGCGATGCTGGGTTAGCGTTTCCTACCCCCCCTGTGTCGAGTTCATAGTCACGATAGTTTCGTTCCCAGCGTAAGTTCTGTGAGCATTGAGATTCAGGGTGCGAAGGTCGCAAGGTTGCGCCGGCATTTTAGTGGCTAGTAGCCCGTGTGCACTGGCTTCTGTTGCGATCGAACAGTTTTGTTTTAGTAACGGGGGATGAGTTAGGGTAATTCCGCTAAACATGGACCATGTTTTTAAAAAGGTCTCAAACTTAAATATTTTAAAAGTGGGTACTGAATGTTAGACTTGTCAGTTCGTGTAATGAACTATCATTTCTAGGACATGCAACGATCATAACACAAGATCTTTAGAAATAAGTAAATAAAATTTTGGGGTGTAGTCCATCTCTCCCTTACTACCGGCGAGTTGGACCACTGTGGCAATTATTTTTAACGAAAAAATTGTTTTAATGAACAAAAAAAGGTTTAGTTCTTTACCTAATATTATTATAATTATTACTAAACACTTATTTATTTTTTGTTTATTTTCCTACAATAATCACACATGTTTTCATTCAAGTCTTCATAATCATCTTCACTTGAAATATGCATCCCATTTGTTTCTTCTTCATCATTATCTGAAAAATCTGTAATCTGAATTGGCTGTGTTTGCATTTAATGAAAATTTAAGTAGCGGCATTTATACGAAGACATTTCTATCTTAATTACTCTATATGTTGTCTTTTGGAAATCTGTTTAAAGAGTGAGTATAGGGAGAAGTTTCTTTCGAGTAGGTGATAGAAGATGTATTTATTTAAAACAGAAAGCAGCTTTTTTGTTTATGAAAATATTTCGAGTGCGTCAGGATACTTGATTGTGATGAATATGGTAACAAGCTTGATAATCTTATGTTGAAGACTCTTATTGTATGCTCATTAAGTTCTAGAAGTGTAGAACAGCTTGCACGAGTATTTAATCTGCCTAGTTAATTAAGAACTCAACATGCACGTTCACTTCAACCTGTTCGTGTAGATAGAGTACCCTTACTCAAGTTTATACGTAGTTCCTCGACATTGTAAATCGTCGAGACTTTGTGCACTGCAACAGCAAGGAGCATCCGATAGACGCCATGAACAGACGCGTATGCTGTCTCGGAGGAATGTGGACGGGGATGAATCTGCTTGTGTCGTGCATCGAAATTATGTTTAATCGCCCTGCAGAACTCGATTATCAATACACGTGTAGTCGTCCATACGCGTGTCTACAACCAGTCCAGAAATTTTCGACGTTCGAAATCGGATATTGATCCTCGTCATGTTATCCATGACCCAGTTTCAGTATGACAAGATAAAAGTTCTCATTACTGTAACACTATTCTGATCGGCCAGTGCGTTTACTTATTATTTCAAAAATTTCAGGGTGATTATATAATAAATCTAATAGGTCTACTGATGGTTATTGGTAGATTAAAGTTTGTTTGAGGCTGCAGGTCTTCAAATGCATGCTAGATAATGCTGATAAACACAAAATTAGTAGATTTGTTTTTGTTCCCCTTTTATAGCAAGTCGGTGTGCATGGGATAATGAGAATATTCGAGGTTCGAGCTCACTTTCAACTTATAATACTTGCTCCTGGTGGTATTTGTCGTTTTGGAGGTTTGGTAATAGTAGAATTGAAGGAGAAAATATATTTACATTGTATTCTTTAAGGGGGGACCCCACCCTGAAGGTACAACAAATTAGGGATTTATTTGTTTGTATAAATAAAAATATAGGACTTGGTTTTTTTATGCAGTTTTAAACTATGTATCCAGCCATTCCCGGGGGTGTGGGCCAGTTTTTTTGCAGTGCTCCGGGAAGCCATTTTGCTCGTCGTTATTTTGTACAATTATTCATAAAAAAAATGTTTCTAGCAGAATAAAGATACATACTTTAAAACTGTATAAAAATCCAAGCCCTATATTTTTATTTATACGATCAAATAAATCCCTATTATGTTGTAGCTTCGGGGTGGGGTCCCCCCTTAAACGGAAGTTTGCTAATCTAGCTATAAAGATACATCCACATTTTACTATTCGTAGATGCTTTTATTTGTATGAAAGATAGTATCTCTCCTTCCCTGTTTTTAAATTTAAATTTGGCAAGGTAAGAAATGGAATTTAACGAGAAAATGGAGACGTTAAAAAAGACTCCTTGCTCAGCCTTTCACGCTTCAGACATTTCAAAAATGTAGAGAAGGAGAAGGGAAACGAGGACACCTTATTGTGTCATTATGTAAATGTATCTAATCTCATTGGAGTATATTTACCGCGATTACGTTTTTTCCCTATTCATGCAGGGGGATTTAAATAGCGCTAAATATTCCTCCAAGTCTGCCTGGAACGTGCAGATACAGGAAACATCCTAACAAGCATGTGAAAAATTGCGCTGCATTTGCATGTGCCAGCGCAGCCACTGAAGTTGTCTTTTCTTCCCCTTTTAACTCGAAAACATAAAAACTCCGAAAGCAGGATTTCTTTAAGAAAACATCACGATCTGTATGTGCAATATTTACTTAGGAACATGTAGAAATTCCACGCAATTTATTTTAATGTACAGTCAGTCATGTACATAAAAATATACTTTCGATTGAAAGTTATTAGTAAGATACAAAAAAAATTGTGTCTCAAATTAGAGTAAGTTACAAAAATATATTGTACTAGCGTCGCCGCCTCGGCTTCGCTCGAAATACAGCGTGACTGATTCATAATCTGCAATCTGCAATCTGTAAACTCGATAGCCCTCGGCCACTTATTCCCGCCGCGGTGCTATTTCGCAAGCGAGAAGCGCTCGCCCGGTCGCCGCCTGGCGGTCGCCTCGCGACCTACTATTATTTAAAAATCATTATTTTAAAAAAACAAAAACGTTAGAACCTTCCTCTCGTCAAGACGAACAAATTGATGTAACACACTTGTGGGTACAGTGCATATTTACTGAGAAACCGCATTTCAAAGTATGCAACTTCAATTTTATATAATAGCATAGATTAGGGCTTACATGATGTTCACTGAGAAGGTCAAACGTCTCTTCCTTCTATGATGATTAAAAGTTTGGAAGGATCTTGGCCATTATCTGCATTGCATACAGAGAAATTAATCAAGTCAAAGGACACGACATATCGCTACCTTCTTAACAATCAATAAGTACCTACAAGTGATTAACTAAAGGGTTGTGTTTAGAGTGGAGATGAAGAACTTTATAAAAATAACTCAACAAGCGAGGGTATATGTAAAGAAAATACGGAATTCATTTCAGCAGCTCATTAAGTTTCCACCAGATTCACGACGGCTGTTTGGTCTCGCAATTTTGCGGTCATTACGTTCGCGACGTTCCCCTCGCATCCGTAATTCTGTCTATTGCGGAAGCTTGTTTATCGGGTAGCAAGTTTACCTGATGTAACGACCCGAGTGCCATTCATTTCCTGCCTCTCATATACAGCCTACCATCGGCTCGTTAAGTATCGTTCACCAGGGAAACTTAAACATTTTGCAAGACTCCATTCCACAAGCCAAGTAGAATTTAAAAGCAATCGCTGATCACTACATTCAGCGTGAAGTACTTATCTTCAGCTATTCATCTTACGAAGCATTTCATATTATTCTACACTAGAAGACAAAAAAGTTACCATTTCTTCGATTTGTTCTATTTTTTTTTTATTTTTTAGCATACATTTGGGACTGTTGTATGTTTAATATGCATATTCTGATGGATAATTTAAAGCTGTATAAAACCCAGTTATAGGTGAATTTATTTAACTGACAAAGAAAAGTGGTATATGGCATTGAACGGGGTAACACATGTTTGGGGCCGACAAAGAAGTTACCACGTTTAGTAACTTTTTAGGTTGACCTTAAAGCAAAAGGTGCCCCCACAAAATATTAGATTTTTTTTTATTAACGTTCAAAAGTGGTAACTTTTTGTTGGCTTTAAAAATGTGTTGTCTTGTTTAATGCTATGTAGGGTTTCTGTTTGTTAGTTAAATAAATTCAACTGTAACTGGATTTTATACAGCTTTTAAGTCTCTCTCAGGATATGTATATTAGGCACATACTGCAGTTTTACATTGATATTAAAAAGTAATAGATGTAGGGTGGTTCGAAAAAGTGGTAACTATTTTCCCCGCTACTGTACATTCTATCTCTCACAGCACAAAATTAAAGAAGCATTCTCAAAATGGTTACTTTCACCATTGGCAGCAAGTGTACCTTGAAATGTAGGAATTCAGCTTCACATTCTCCATTCGATGTAAAGTTAAAAATATAGTTAATCGGAAACTATGGAAAACAGAGTGTAGCATTCTGTGCAAAGGAATCGTGTTTAGTGAGAGTGGGGTTTGTGTTTTGAACGGCGAAGGGAGGATCGATGGGGAGAAAATAGTGCTGCAGATTTGGTAGAGGGACTAAGTTACTAAGACGAGCCACCAGGAGGGCACGAAACTTCAATATTAACTGAGACAACCGTTCTCTGTTTGTTCGCGTCGCCTTTTCCGTGAACGTTGAGGCTGAAGACTCCCTGCAGACGTTGCCTCGGAATTCCCAGCAAGATTTTTCCTCTGTCTCATCTAATAATCGGAAATCGCTGCACTGCTTGCTCTTCCCCCAATCCCCTTTTCCCATCGTTATCCTTCGATACATTTACCGCAACGAATCTCAATCGTTCATAGATCAAGTTTCATACAAATAACTGACATTGAAATTAAATACTTTGACGTTTACCAGTATATTTGTTGCGGAACTCAGTCCTAAATGTTCAGCAGGAATATCGCAGAATTCAATAAGTAGCATGTCGTTTTAATTACTTCTGCCACTGTGTTTTCTGAGTGAGAGTAGATGTGGGTATTAAATATTTATTCACACCTTTTAACACAGTGGCACGAAGGTGTAAAGTTTACACAATTATACGAATTAAATGATTCACGAATAAAATTCCTATTCAGAGTTAATTGTTTAGAAGGAAGCTCCACTTAATCAATTCTCAAAGCACAGATCTCCAAAACTTACCCTTTTCCCCGTGGATTTACTTAATTATTATAAAACCCGTTACGATCGCGACTACTGTGTCGCGTTTTTTTCCACAATATTTTCCATTATCTTCGATTTACCAGAATCGCAACAGGCAAGGGAATGCTTAATTCGCAGAGCCGCGATAAATCACGAACGATTATCGGTGTGTCGCATCAATCAGCGTTAGCGTTGATTATATTTTCAGGGGAATTTAGGGAAATTTAGTCCCCGGCGTTGAGTGCTCGAATCTCGAATGCTATTTTACCAAACGTCACCCGCGAAAATAATGCGTTCATTTTTTAATAAAACCCTCCTTTCTTTATTGGCTGAAAACAGGTTCGATCGGCGGTGTGGACCGAAGGAGAGAGGAGAGGTAAATCCCCGAACGGCAGCAACCAGCCGACTCGATCGATCATCGTCAACTTCACTGTTTTATCCCAACAGTAAACGATATTAAAAATCCCTTCGTGTAAAAAATACACGGATAGAGATGGGAGGGGATTATGATTACTGACTTTTCGGTTAAACTTCTGTGCACTGAATGAATGAAGGAAAATCAATTGCACGCATACCAGGAAAATCGTCGTACCATAAGTTCCTTATCTTCAGAATTTATTTACTTCTACCTGGCGATATCGTGAATGCTAAAATTCCTATCAATGCAGATGCCTAAAATTCCCGGAATGCCTGAAGACACTCCATCCAAGAACAGATTGATCCGAATTAAATATTCTGCATGCACCGCTGTTGCGTGACAGTTGAGCAGTCGCGATGGCGACGGTGTAACGCAGACAAAACGGAGAAACAGTACGAAACAGTGATTCGCAGGGCGGAGGGGTCGGGGATGAAGTAATCACCGCCAGCAAAAGACAAGAGCGACGGTGCTCTACATCCCGACGATGTCGCTGGCAAATCAAAAAGGGGGTGGAAAAGGTTGACAGGGATGGGGGTGGGAAAGCGATCTTTGGCACGCAGGTGTGCGGATCGGTTGATCGAGGCGGGGGACGAAAGTTTCATTTAGGTCGCGACGAGTGGCGGGAACGAGAGGCAGAAAGGGTGAAGGACGCCTGGAGAGGGTGTATCTGAGTGCAGTGCACTCGAAACGGTGTGTACAGGGTAACACACTGCTCTTATTCCCATCGCGGGTCGTCCGTAATTTTTCGCGACCCCCTCGGTGCCCCACCCCCGTTCTGCTTTACATCCTTCTGCCCTGTGCCCGCTTTATGCAGCCAGCTCTTTTTTTCTCCCTTGCCCCGCTCTCTCTCTCTCTCTCTCTCTCTCGCTCTCTCTCTTTCTCTCTCTCTATCTATCTATCTCCGACGAGTTGCCTGGGTTCGTTTCGTGCCTCGTGAACGAGAAAATGTAAACGGAATCGCGGATTAACCTCATTAGCGACTGTGGCGGTATTCGTTCCCTGGATTTCCAGCGGCTCGAATTCTCGATTGGCGTCTGTTTAACCTCCCCCGTTGACCCTGTAAACGATCGCCACCCCCCTCGTGCCCTATTTCGCCCCGTTACTGCTTGTTAATGAAGATTGTAGATTCCTTCGAATGGAAATTGGTCGCCCGCGGGGTGCGAGCTTTCGACTCGTTGTTAGCTCCGCTTGTTCCTTCTATCGTGGATGACGAGGGCTTGAAAATGTCTTCCAAACCAGTTAGGGGTTGATTGATCCAGCCGGTGCTTTGGTAGTTCTCGTCTATCATACAGTATTGGATTCTAAGATAAAATTGAATTAGGTTAACTGCACCGCAGAATTTTTAAGTGTTGGTGTTAAAAGTGTAACTATTCCGTAGTGAATTAAGTCCGTTATTTATTTCTAAAGTTAATAAAGTAGATCCCAGATAACCATCTGTCTGCAGTCTGACATCTGATTGGTAGCAGGGTCTGGCATGAGAGCGCAGAATCTGACTTCAGAACCGTAGCCATCTGTGTCCGCATTTGGCTGCGTTCTGAGGTGCAGAGCCTGGTGTCAGTGCCTGATGTCAGATCGGCAGCAGATCCGCAGCAGTTCTGCCGTCTGCTTGACATAGAGACGCTATAATAAGAGTCTGGACGCGAGCCACTGTCCGCCAAGTTTCATCGAAATCCCACGAGAGAGAAAGAGATATACACCATTTCACTCTTGACCACTCTTAACAACTCTTACGTTTATAGCGGTATTTTACTTCTGTTCACTTCACGTAAATAGGTATATACATAGGCACGGTGTAATTAGTGATCCTCTAGGGAGTGATCGGTATACCCGCAGCCATTTTGGAGCAAAACCGAAAGTAACATAACCTAAACCATATCTATCTCTTTCTATCAGTATTTCTCTCCCTTTCTGTCAGTATTTCTGTCTCTTTCTTTTTGACAGTTTCTTTCTCTGTCTACTTCCGCTTTTCCTCCAAATCGCGGCAACCAATCAGCGACGATACACGTTGTTCCGACCACTGCTTAGAGGATCACTAGGTGTAATAGCCAGGTGTTCCGACTCCTTTTCAGAATGTGTGACTTTCTCGTCCTAGTTCTTCCGGCGGCCGCTAGATTGGCGCTCAAGCAGAAAAGGCTAACTTTTTGCGCATAATACTACTAAACGCTCTACCATGATTTGGTGCTTTGTTACCCAGATTTGGCTTTCAGGGATAATACCGTTTGTACTGTTATTAATGATCACAGAGATTCGTGAATGTTAGGATCACTAATTAAGTAGCACTTTGATGGCTTCGCCTCTGAGTAGTGTCACTCTCCAACGATCTTATCATCTTCCATTTCCCATTGCAGCAGAATATATCATCGCTAAAAAACAATAATTCCCTGAGAAACTAAATAACCCACCCCAAGCTCGCATTTTCTGCACAGTAGCCCAGTTTCCATCGTAAACCGATGAAAAAAAATCGGGTGGAAACGCTTTCAACTTAAATCAACTGAACATCAAAGAAACGCCGGTGTCATCTGCTGCGAAGATCAAATTAATTAACAGGCGCCTGCGTTTATATCGTAACGATATCAAAGCATCAAACCTGCAGCATATATCTTTCCCCGTCTGCACGGGATTTATTCATATTTTACGGCTTTAATTCCATCAGAACTACCAGATTTGTATATTAATATTTAAAAACAGCACTCAGAACCGAAGGTATGCTGGTTTCCCTCTCGCGCGGCAGAGCCGAGTTGCACAATTTTCGCCTGGCGTAAAAATACTGACCCGTTGTACAGAGTAGCACAGTGCTCCCGTTGCCACCGCTTATTTTCCCACTTCTGTTTCCACTCCCGCCTCCCCATAACCACCCCATTCTCAGCCTCGACCCGGCCACGCTCGCTCGTTCCACCCTCGTTTCACGTCCGCGCCCTTTTTCAATGAGCTGCCACCTGTCTGGCCTCAGCTGGCGCCTGGTAAACGAGAATGTGTAAACGGAATCGCGAATTAGCCTCGTTAGGAATTGCCTGAACGATATTCCACGGGAACCTCCACTTGCTCTGTTATTCGCTAGGTAAAGGCATGGATTTTTATCCGCTGCTTCGCCGGGAACAGTGCTGCGCAAGCGTTACCCAGCTCCCTTAATCGTTACATTATTGTATCTCGATGGTAGAATGTACAGAGTCGAAAAGGAGACGTTGGAATAGGAGAAATTTTCCGATTTTTAGGAACAACGTGTTCCAGTAAAGTTACTGGAGAATTGGATTCCTCTGAACACATTCACTGCCAAAGTCGACGATCATCGATTTCGTGATTTACATGTGGAATCCTCAACGAATCCTTTATCAATTGAAGGGTCGGGTGCAATAAGGGGACTAGCCCTCGAAAATGCGAAAAAGTATTGTGCAAACGCTAACAAAGATTAGAAAATTTAATTTTGGTAAAGTGGATTTTAAACAATACAGTGTTGTAATTTATATACTTTTTCTATTTACAGTTGTTTTATCCAATCATTATTATTCGAGATAAAAATTATAAACGAGAAAAGAACTATATTTGCATAAAGGTGTTTAAGTTTGTTGATAAAAATTCAAGGAATAGATGGACATTTTTCACCCCAGAATAATATATCGGTTTATTTTCGAGTGTGTTGCACGAAATGTGCTCAAATGAGGGTGCAATGATTGATCGTTTCGTTTCAATCATACAGTATCGTTTTCATAAATGTTAAGAGACTCTTGAGATCATTTTATTTTGCTCGTAAAATACGATAAATCGTCTACAAACATGTTGTAAACCAGCAGAGTGGCTTTTGGCCACAATCATGCGGAATGCGTGGGTAAAATCCTTCTAAAATGTCGGCTCAGTAATTTCGTTGGGAAAGAATGGAGTATTCAACCACTTCGAGCCCTCTTAATCGGAAACCCTTTGAATCTGGATTTGAATAATGGTCTTCCAATAATTAAACAATTCCGCGAGACGTGAAAGGACTTTTACAAAGAATTCTTCTTTACCGGCAACTATTGTCCCCTGTAGTCCCAAGAATTAAATTAATTAAGTAATTATAGCTGAAAGCTGCTATTTAGATGAGTACAAAAGAACTGTTCTTATAAGAATTTTTCATTATCCGTAACACTTGTATTTTATTACTTGGAACATTAAACTATCCGAAAAAATCGAATAAAATTATTTGAATGAATTAACGCCTTTAATTATTTACGCCTTTCGTTACGGCGTACATTTCCGCGACAGTGCTTTTTCTAAAAACATTGTTTTTTTTTAAACTACCAGAGATATATCCAGCGCACGTAGCGAAAGGGTTAATAAAGAAAAATTAATAAAAGTTTCTAAACTAATGTTGCTTCTCCTTTCATATTTCGTAAAAAGTGGACAAAATATCTGCAACTGTAAAGGAATGAACAAAAACAGAAGATTTACTTTGCAATAATTATATTTATAATCACATTCAAACACGAGTATGCATAAAGGGCAAATATCGTTAAACTCCTATGCTCGATTCGTTTCGAACCTCTGATCAAAGTCGAAATTAAACGATACGCTCTTCCTTTGAAGGAAAGAAATATCAATATTGATGTAACGGTATTAGCAACTGCTTAACAGTGTACTGTTCTTTGTACGAACAAAACACGCTTGACTCCCTTTGTAATTACAACGTCCGATTGAAATCCCCAGCACTCCAATTCCCGATAGTCGTTTGACGTCACGTCAAACAGGTGTTACCGTCGTTTTTAAACTTGAAATGCGAAAACAGAACGATTTCGCGATGAAATGCTGGACATACACGCGCGCGCACACTCGCACGAATGTTGATCATGTAATTAACAAACGACTGTCACGCGATGCAATATTTATTTACTTCACGCAACTCGCTGCTGCTAGTAACAAAATGGTCCTTTCAAAGTAATCGAATGATCATTGCAGCCTCTACATCCACGAAGACAGCTGCAAACTTCTTTTACGAGATACCAGAAGAACCAAAACCATTAAAGCTTGTGCGTATTAATATAAATACTTCAACACTGACGATGTCACAAAACTATCACAAAATGATTTCACTATTGCGACAAAGATGACCGCGAACTCTTCCACTAGATTTCAATCTCAAGTAAATCCTTTTGGTCATAAACCGCATATAGAGGCTTCCCATGGCAATTGTACGTTTTCCAAATTTGTTACGTAATTGGGGGACAGAGGGATAATGCAATATGTCTACTTGGAAGCATAAAGACTGAATTAAAAATTTTATTCGTTGCCAGGGGCACGAAATGGTCCCGTCATTAAAGCATGTATTTTTAATGTCAGGCAACACCGCCAACGAACGCACGCCATTAACAGAATATTTATAGGAACGTCCAGCGTACAAACGTCGCAATTTGCGTAACATCTGTCGTACACAGTTGTGTTCGTGCACGCATGACGATGAAACTGACCAGCATTTGTACTGGAGGTCGCAGGAGAAGAATTGAAAAGGGCTGTGCCGCTCGATAGGTACGCTGACTTATTGCCAGCACGAACCTGTAACAAGTACCATTTTCTGCGCGAACGTGCTCGGACACCAGAATAATATTTTTATTCTCGAGTCACCGCGTAGAATTAACGCCATGGCCGAGCGAGTGATACCCTGCTTCAAAGTTCGCTGGAACCTGATATCCCCACGATCCAATCCATCCAGCGGATTCCCAAATGATCTTCGAATATACGTTCTTAATATTAAGAACACCGCAATTTATCGCATAAAGGATGCATGAGAACTTGAATCAGACTTTAAGGGATTTCAGTATTGATTGAATTGAGAATTATCTTAATATATAAAGCTGAAAATTTATACGTGTGTGTGTGTGTGTGTTTGTCACCTAAAAACCTTCGAACGATAAACTCTGAGGTCCCGAAATGCACCTCAGCTCATTATGCCTGGCTAATCCAGACGAATGTGACTAGTTTCACCAAAAAAATATCAGAATCTAAATTTCGAGTGAAGCCGGGAGGTAAAGCTAAATCAGCGCTGTCCGGCGTAGGGGCCCCTCACGCGCCTGCTTCCCCTTCCAACCTCTCTTTCGAGCAGCGTCACTCGTTGTCAAGGAAACCTCGCGACGCTAAAGAGGAGACCGTGACGTTCACTGTTGCTTCGACTCGGCGGCGTCCTTGCGCCATGGCAACCGCGGACGATGGTGGGGGACGGCTTTTGCCTCTCAAGAGCCAAGTTGGACAGCGCTGAGCTAA
Source organism: Andrena cerasifolii (assembly GCF_050908995.1). NCBI lineage: Eukaryota > Metazoa > Arthropoda > Insecta > Hymenoptera > Andrenidae > Andrena > Andrena cerasifolii. Next base: position 6,194,153 of record NC_135124.1, on the reverse strand, counting down.
ATAGTTACATGTACCTACAATATATAAGAATTAGAATATAACATAAACAGCTCTCGCGAATAAAAGAAAGAGCCTTTCCAGTTTTATTCGAAAGAGTTATACTTATTAATTTATAATTTTTCTGTATAATAGTCCACGCAGCTACGCACACTTTCTACAATTATATTACAAGTGTCTACAGGCATTTAGAGGTTCCGCGTTGATCTTAAAGCGATGCTAGATATCCGACCAAGGAGTCGTACAATTGCTTCCACCAGTTCAAATTGCTAGTATCAGTTGGTAATTGAAACACGATCGACAGAAAATGATTTCCGCGCTCGCAACCCGACTGTTTTGCACCCCCGAGGTGCAAACAGGAGCCTCACCTCGCGCACCCCCCAAAACAAAGCAGGGTGGCCGGCGTACTCGTTACGCGAGTTTTCGACGTGTCTCGTGCTAATTAGGAAAATTGAGCGCCCAGTCGGCTGGAATATTTGTGATTGGTCGGCCACAAATAGCCGGGGCATTCGGTGCACGCGCCACCATAAATACAGATATGGAGGCGGCCGAATGGATAATTATTACCACGAGGTCAATGTTTCGATAATTAATTGATGCTGTGATCGAGATCCTACCGATAAACTCTGCCTACGGACGGGCTGTGTGCCCTGGACAGCCGTGAAGGGATATTGTCAATCGTCACTGCCCGATCTGCTGGCCCCTTAGGGAGGGTAACGTTGCTCTGTCCTGCTGTTGTGCTCGACGGGTAGACAAATAATCGAGTTTCGAGGGCGCCAGGAAAGTGCAACCTGTTTTGCGTGGAGAGCACTCAAAACTGGTGGACGTTTAATCGTTGACTCTGTGAAGATGGCAGGACACTGCGAGTGTCTGTCTTGTTTGTCTGTGGAAAGCATGATGATGAATTGTAGTAGGTACTCGACAATGGATTTCTTCAATTTTCTATAGAGCAATTCCTTATGGCAGTTGAATTCGTTATATTTTAATTAACCCTTCCTGGTCACACTGGGTCCAACGCTTTTTAACCTTGGACCTTGATACCGGTAAGTTCCTGGCCTTGAAATGGCATTGACCTGACATTTTATGGAAGTTTGAGGTTTCCTCTTCAGGTATAGATCGTCAGTTCTTGAATCAGATAGCTCGTTGATGAGTGGCAGCCGTTACAAAAACATCGGTTCGAGCGTGGGTCCCATGTGTGCCCAACGCGTAAATTTTATCGAAAAAATGAAATTATTTTTCTTCCAAGACAAATTCAATTAACCTATATTGTATACACCTTATTTCCACTGGTTTTCGAGATATTGTGCTTGCAAATTTACTGATTTTCACTGGAAGAAAACCCGCTGGAATAGCAAGCACCGGGGGTGGTCTTGTTGGAGTGGCAGGCCCAAAGGCTGGACAATTCTTTTACGTCACAAATGCTAGGTAGGTGTATATGTTATAGGTTATTGAATTTGCCTTGGAACGCACTATCAAATGACCTATAAAAAAAATAGTTCCATTTAAAAACCGAACTTGACCATCGTATCTTTTAAAATAATAATCGGGAAAAATCGTCTTCGCTAATAAATTTGCCCCCTCGAAGCATGCAATTCAGTCTCCCAGCTTTAAAGGTTTGAAGAAATGGTTTAATTCAAAATCAGGCATATTTAAAGAAGGCAATTATCAAATTCAATTGCATTCTCCTTCGCCGATTCGTCTTTGAGACGCGTTCAAACAGTTTATCACTGCACAGCTCCTATATTAGGTACCATTGCAGACAATCATGACGCCCGATAACATATTAGCATTATCTTGTAATGCTCCGGTGCACAACGCACCCCTTGAGGGAACAACAATGCTCCTCGTGATTGTCTAACATCTGCTGAAACGAGAATTACCCCTTTGGCGATGATACGCTCTACGTTGTTGCAATTCAGCTTCGGCAAAGTGGAAATTCAAGTTCCAACGGGGACTTATCAAACAGTACAATCCTGCCACGTCTTAATTTTATTTGTACCCGGATCAACTGTATTTAAAAAGAAGCACACTGAAACCGGAAAGACACCCTGGTTTGCTAAAGTAAACCGCGAAGCATCAGAGGGACAGATCGATCGTTACATATTGACAGAGATCCTGCCACTGTGGCGATGTGCCTATTATTAAAATTTCCTAAAACAATCGATACGATTTGGACGCTGATAATCCTGTAAGAGTACAAGGCTCGGCATAGATAATGTTGCGCGTCGAAATGAACGTGCGCTGATTGCTGTGTGCGTCGAATTATATCCCCTGCAATAGAATAACAAGCAGCGTACGCCAAATAATCCGCGAAACAACGAATGCTCGTCGAAGTTTATTATTATTACTCGTCCAGCGACTTCTGCCCCGCGACTTATCAATATTTGCATTGCCCCCTCCCCCTCCCCCCAATTAATACGATTAACGTCAAGCCTCAATTCATACTGCTCGTCGTGTAACAACGGGCTCGTTGTAATTTACCGAGATTTGCTTCGACGCGCCTGTTTGCCACGCGACTAATCGGACAATATTAATTAATATCACGATCAACCGTTGCAGGTCGAACTGTCGCTCTCTCTCTCTCTCTCTCTCTCTCTCTCTCTCTCTCTCTCTCTCTCTCTCTCGGCTGATCGATAACCCGTGAGTAATGGCTACCCGCACCCGATTGACACGCGAAAAGATATTATTGCACGCGCCTCCGTATCCTTCGGGACGATATTATTACATCATTCCGTCACGGTTTGCCATTCATGGAAATTACGCTGCACCGCCTCCATGACGGTGTAATTTATTCATTGACTTATTATGCGGCCCAACTGGGATCCTGATCTGACAGAATTACTTGCAATCTCTGCGAGGATCGGCCGAATCGCGAGACAATTTCACCCAATCTCAATATTTGCATCGATGAGGGGCTGAATCTTTGGAAATTGTTATTGAAAGTTACAATCAACGATAGAGAATCGAAAAGTAACCGTCCCGATTGCAGGCGATTGCGATAACAATATTTTATTAAAGCTCTCATTCTGAATCAGTAATTCATCGATGGAGAATGAAAATAAAATAGATTAAAATAAAAAAAAATTTAGAGCAAGCTTTTATTAAAATGTACTGAAAAAAAATTAATTTTGGTACCGGCCTAAATGACTGCCTTAAGAGAATTCCCTCATATGACCGAAAATAAAAGCGTGGGGCGTAAATATTGAAATGTCCTGTAATATAAATATTTATAATACTTTACGTAGGTATTTTGGTACATTAGTTTTCGCATTCTAGTGAAGCGCCCTTCTAGCAAGATTTTTTCCCACTCGATTGCAAGCAGTCTAATTCCTCAATTCAAAGTACGTCCTGAGATCTAACCAGATTAATAATCATTTAAATATTCAATATTTACACCCCACGCTTTTATTTTTGATCATATGAGGGAATTCTTCTAAGGAATTCATTTAGGCCGGTAACAAAATTAATTTTTTTTCTGTTAAGCACACTTTAATAATAGTTTGTTTTTTAAAAAATATTACTATAAATTATTTTATACTTTTTAGAGAAAATATTGTTTTGTCATCGGAACTACGTATCTGTGTCAAATTTCAAGTTGATCGGACATGTCGAAGTGGGTCAAAATTAGCTTACAAGATTTCACCCTCACAAACTAACTAAGATGCTCACAAGTGCAGCTAAATAAAAGCTTGTCAAAATAAAATGAAAGCAATGCTACTAAAAATTGATAAATAAATGACATGATTTTGTTACAGCCAGTCGATATTAATATATGTGTGATACTTGAATTGCTGTATTCTTATATAATAACGTTTCATAACAGGTGGTCTAATTTCGTGGGAGCATTGCAACCAGTTATCGACTCGTCCGTTGCACGCGAATTGCGTAGCAATTAATAATAACTCTGACGATAATTCGATGAATCCTGAAAATCCCTCGGAGTTTTGACCTACCCTGTATCCTGCCATGCCTAGCTAAAGAAGCCTCATCGTTGCACCGATACCGAAGTATATCGCTTTGATCTCTGATCCCCCCTAATAAACGCAGATTATGCTTGACTCACGCTAAAATGTGAGGTACTTCAACTGCTCGCGCAAAACAGCAGAACATGTTTATTAATTCCCTCTGAAACCGGAAACATTTCACCAAAATCGTGATACAATAATATACCAGCCAGGAACGATATTTCAAACACGTTGGATTTTAATCATTCTGAAGAATCAATTATTCCTATTCAGATTCAACAGCCCTGCCCTCGAGTGTCCACTGTCACTGAAAAGGGGAGGACACTAAGAGGTAGACACCGATTTTGATGAGCCTTGGCACGATGGATCTAAGTCGAGAATAAGTAAATAAAAAATTTCATAGTGGCCGTGGGGTTTTAATGCGTAAAAATCCCATACTACCCTCGCGCCCCCGGGGGATTCCCCTCTGAAGGAGTCGGGGTGTCTTTTGAAGATTTCCCCAAGTTAAAAAAAAAAATTTTATAAAAAAATAATTTATGAAGTTTTTTTAACGTGGAGACATCTTCAAAAGGCACCCCAACGCCTCCAGCAGGGAATCTCCCGCGGGCGCCAGGGTACTGTGTGATTTTTACCCACTAAAACTCCACGGCCACTAAGAAATTTTTAATAATTTCCATGTAAATATCTCTATTATTAAGACCCATTGACAGAAACACTCGGACACCTATTTACTTATTTTCATCACAAATCCATCGTGCCAAGGCTCATAAAAATCAGTGTCTACCTCATGGTGTCCTCCCCTTGTGAGTATCAGTTAATTAATTAATTCTTCTTGAACGGATGTCCACTTAATTTGAAGCTCTATCTCGAAGAACTTAATGTCAGCATTATTCTTCCTTCTTCACGTTCAGTTCCCCTTGATATTTCGAAGCATCGAGGTCCCATTGACTTGCCTTTCCCTGAGCCTAGCAATCTCTCATAACACTAATTAACACGTCTCCCCCAAAACTATCTCGCCGCAAGTGTCTTCAACGTTATCCAAATGCTGTATCCTAAATCATCCAACAATACACTTCGCAACATGTCAGAATCAATCACGTCTCCGAGGATGTCGCGCAACATCGGCGTTGATTTCCCCGTTTCAACTCGTCGCCCGCCTCTGCAAACACTTTCCACCATTCGTATGTACGTTTTACTCGCGCGAACCCTTCGCTATATGCGCGCGAGGGAGGCCCATAGACGGCCGACTGAATTTCCAGGGACATTTTAACGGCCATGAGTCGTTTTGTGCGCTCGCAATTCATTCGACTTTTATGGAGAAGAAGATTTACGATGATTCCAACAGTGAACCACGACGTGCATGCCCGTCGCTCGATACGTGCCATCTGAAAAGAGAGCCGCGCGTGCAGTGGACGTTCGTCATAAACAATACTCCCTCTTCCCCAGGATCGATATCGAGCGATCGGAGTGCCCGGCCGCCGGCAGAAACTGTTATACTTTTTATCGTCACTCTGTCTGTCAGGTCGAGCGAGTTCCTCGAGGAAAATGATCGCCCCTGGGCGTTTATGTTGATCGCGAAACTGTCGCCGAAGCGTTTAACATTGTGTCTCCGTTCGCTTTGTTCCGATCGCTATACCAACAGGTAGGAATGCAATTATTTAAAGAACATCCACAGGATGGACCACTTACCCCCTGTGTCCTCAAATAACAAGCATTGCTGTGTGAAATTCAGACAACTCCCTTTCATATAAATACTAGCTGCTGTCCATCAACATGGCGCAACTTTTCATAGAAGGTTGAAATCCTCTTGTAAGACTTTAAAATCAGCCATCTAAATGCGAGCAAAAGCAGAGTTCCAATCGAATTGGAGCTTCTTGAATGGAACTCTGCTGTTACTCGCATCTAGATGGCTAATTTTAAAGTCTCCCAAGAGGATTTCAATCTTCTATGAAAAAGTTGTCGGAAAATTGCCATTCGTTTAGAACCAAGTTTTTTTTTTTAATAACACTGCGGGGGAAACGATTATGTCACTTGCATTCGGGGAAGGATTTAAGTAAAACCACGGGTGTATTGACGAGCGCAGCGATTCATACGTCAATCCGCAGTGTTTCTGTAACAATGTGGTCGACCCGCGCCCGAGTGTTTTCGAAAGCTGTTCAAATTATTCGCGGAATTAAAGTTCCGCAGCGAATAATGTCCAATCGTAACTTGTCCACATCCATAACCGCATGCACAGTTTGACGAAGGGATGAATGGGGTTTCCTACTGCATCGACCGACTGCCGAATTCGACGAATTTGTCATGCAGTTACCACGGAAATTGACCTACTGACCGATCGAACGTGGAACAATGTTCCGCGGAGGGGTGGGGGGGGTGGGGTGGGGGTTATGGGAGGGGGAGACTGCAGCCAAAACGGACGACGGGACAAAACGGATCCACAATCGCGTTTTGCTTCCGTTTCGGCTTGTTTTCCCTCCTCGTTTGCAACGCTGAACAATAGTTTGTCGCGTGATGAAAAAATCGCGTCTCTACGGTCTTTCGACGCGATGTACTGTTTTCGTTTATGCCTCCGGTATTATTGACACACCGAAGTTCCAGGGGTTTGTTCTGTCGCTTCGGAGGGTGTTCGCGAATTTTTCACCGAGTACTATTGTCACGTTAGGTTTTTCAGAGTCTAATATTTCTAAAACAACAATGCTATACAGTACTGGAAATATTTCTTCCGTCACTCGAATGCCGAATCACTTATGTATCTTCTGTTGTTAGAATTAGGAAAACATTACTGTAAGATTTATTTATTGCAAGAACGTGTAGCTCGCTATCCTCGCCAAAAGAAATTGGTTATGAATCATTGTGTCAGTCATATTTCTATGAAAATTGTTCGTGGTATGTGACTTTGAGAATGAAGCAATAAATATTTGCAGTACTCTGAATTTGCGAGAATAGTTGCTTTTATGCGGTCTCGATGATTCTTTTGATCGTACGTAGAGTTACGTTTTGAAATAATTGGGAATGTCCTTTTTGGAGAACTTTAGAGAATGAAGTAAATATCAGGGGTGAATAAATAATTTTATACAACTGTTCGTTTAATGCAATGATGGTTTTAATGAACATTTAATTCGTACGTCATATGGTTTAATATTTATTAGTCAATCTCGTCGAATATTTGTACATAAGTTAGCAAGGCTAATTTATTTCAGTTTTGTACATATGTGATATAATTTTAAGTAGCAAACATAGTTGACAGCAGCTAGCAGGAAATTCACGTAAATCAACTACTTAGTGTTCCTGATTTCTCGATATTTTTTCTTTCTCAAGAAATCAGATCATACTTCTTAGAGAATTCGCGAGAAATTGAAAAAAATATTACTAAATTTATATTTTTGGAATGATGTTGACAATATTTATCACAAACACAAGATAACTTTAACTAATTGCTCACTCCTGTCTAGTTCGCACGAAACTTGTATAAATGGAAAAACAGATATTAAATATAATTGATAAATTTATTTATTTAATACAAAATTTGTGCAAAGCGAAACATTACTTTCTTGTTTTAAAATAGTTTTTTAATACAATTCTTTAGTTCTTTTCAGTGGACTGAAAAATATGAAATTCCTTTGTTAAAGTCAGGAATTTATCTTCTTCTTGGTTGATACTAAATTCTTGGTGGCTCTCTGCGATTGCTAACTCTAATTTGTTTCCTTAATAGTAATTCTTCGTTCTGAGGATCCGTAACTGTTACATTTTCCGAAAAGTCTAGCTACTTAAGTAGATTTTGTTTTGCCCTTTTATACATATCTATCTTAGATATTAAATGAAAAAACGCGTCTTTTGAATTTTTTTAAGAGATTCTGGATTACCTATGTCAAAATTTTATAAAGGATACAATAGTTTTGTCTCTTCTTTTCGATATTTCTTCTTTAATAGCCACAAGAAACTCATTACTTATTTCAATAGGCATACAATTTTTCTAAATTGTTAATTAAGAATTTAAGAGCACCTTCACCAGTCAATAATATCGAATCTTCTCTACCGAGATTTTCCGTTGTAATTCATATAGGTTCTAATGTTATTAATAAGATTTACTACAAATTGTAGATGTGTTTATATGTTCGCGATTTCCTAGAAAGTTTCTCGAGAAATAAGAAATAAGCAATTATAAAATCTCTCGAGAAGGCGACACTAAACGCACCCTCTATTTCTTCTTATATACGTTTTACTCATCCTGAAGTATGAGTTATCAATAATAACGAATGGGCGTTCCTATTTGTTAGGCAAACATTTTAGTAAGGCTGCTGCCCTACCACTAGCTTCCCCTTCCATTACCTTATTTTGAATCGAACGCAAAGGTGCTCCCCAGTTTGACCGCGACCGTGACAGCGTGAACGTGTGTCGGTACAATTTCACGAATGTCTTCAGTGCGAGTATATACTAAGATTATCATAGCAGCACTAGCGAACAGTGAAATAAGTGTTCCATTCATTTTCGATTTACACTCGGCAGTTTTGATAAACTCGTTACCCATACACGCGGTTCCACTGCGATCAAGAATATTTCTGCCGGTGGACAATACCCACTCTTTTAAGCTAGAAGATAAATTACTTCCACGTCCACTTTCCTCGTAGCAAGATTATACACAGTGCAAAAGCGTGGACGGTGCTTCGTTAATAATCTGTAAACACGAAATTCACTAATCAACCAACAATTTGCATACCAACAAGACCAAGCAACAACAATCTCGAAGCCAGGACCAAGTTCAACGTTTCCCTACAGGTTTCCCTAACCAAAGCGGCAGGATACAACAGCCATCAAGCAAGGAACACAAACTCTCGAAAAGTTCAACCAAATTACCCAGTGCCTTGGTCCAACCTTGCTGCACCCTGAACTCCTCGCCGCAATCTACGTCTAATCATCCCGAACGGTATCATCGAAGCATCACGAAGCATCAAGCACAATCTACCTCCGTCACAAGAATTCGTCTTGCTTTCTCTGCCACTTGGGTGGGTTCAGTAGCGATTGGATCGAATATCAGCGGTCAGACACGGTGTAAGTGCGAGGGTGCATAAATAGCCAGGCCAGAGGACCTACCATCGAAGAGCAAGGCGCCGGCGAGCTTGCGTTGGAATAAACAAAGCTGATCGCTGTGGATGAAATCCGGCTTGATCATTCGGTGAACCCAGCACACCGCTTGTTCATCCGCTCGAGGGTCGCTTCGCAACGGTCGGGCCCTTAAATCGACGCGGTAGGGACGGTCGAGCGTCATCGCTAACGTCAGTGATGAGAGCAGTGAGGTGGCGCGTGGGCCGTGGTGTTAAGCTCTCGCCGGATAAATGTGCGCGATGTATTATTACGCCAGCAAGCTGACTGCGGCGGCTCTAAGCGGGGGTGGCTCCTTCGCTGGGGGCGGCGGGGGTGGTGGGGGCGGCGGCGGAGGAACGGTGTGCCGATGCCACGAGGCGCGGAAGGAGCAGCAGCAACAACAGTCGCCGAAAAGGGGCCAACAGCAGGCTCCTCAGCCTGCTCGTCATCATTCGCGGCCGTCCCGGGTCAACACACCCACCCTTGGACCCACCACCTCCGAGAACGTCGTCGTCGAGCACCCCAGGCCCAACCACTATCACAGGCATCGCACCAAGCACAAGGTACGTACGTATCTTCTACGTCGCGCGAACCCTCTGCGCTACTTCAATGTTCCGCGTCTGTGGGACACATGTGGCCCCGGACCGGGGTCCCGTGACACGTGTCGTTGCGCCATGTGTGGCGCACTGGTACGCTTCCGGGGGGTGAACGCATCGGGTGTATGAATGGGGGCACGTAGGCTGCAACGTGTACTGGGGGGTGACAAGCGTTTGCATGTCGAGGAGGTTGCAAACTTATTGCTACCGAAAACGTGGCGACATTTTTGAAAATAAGTTGGTATGTTGGAACAACGATTAGTAGACGTTCTATAGGGCATTTTGAAAAGTTAAAAGGGTGGAAAGGGGAGAAGAGTTGTGTGTTGGTTTGCAACTGTTGATTATGATTATTTGTATTCGATGTTATTTTTTTTTTTTATTTTTACTTACAAGGGGAGGACACCATGTGGTAGATTTCGATTTTGATGGGTCTTGGCACGATGGATCTATGTCGAAAATAAGTAAATAGGTGTCCGAGCGTTTCTGCCAATGGGCCTTAATAATAGAGATATTTACATGTAAATTAGTACAAATTTCATAGTGGCCGTGGGGTTTTAGTGGGTAAAAATCTCACAACTACTCTGGCGCCCGCGGGGATTCCCCTCTGGAGGAGTCGGGGTGCCTTTTGAAGATTTCCCCAAGTTAAACAAGAGAATTTATAAAAAAAATATTATAAATCTGCTTCGGTTACGGTTCCTATTTCCCTCCTCGTATCGGTTCCGTAACCGTTATTTTTTCGGTTCTATATCGCTTCCGAAACGGTTCCAGAATCAATTCTTGTATCGACTTTTCCCTAATTGATATCATTAATTATTGTAGCTGCAAATTACTGTATATGTGCATATTTTTTTACGAAATCCTTATAGAAAATGGCGAAACATTTATACATATCATTGATTTATAATAAAGCGTTAAAATATATAAATCAGCTACATGTTTTTTACTTTCACACACACAGTATATTATTCAGAATAGGAAGTTAAAAGCTTCTCCTGTTTCTATAAAAATTTTTTAAAAAATATGCACGCATACCGTAATCTGCACCTACAATAATTATTAATGATATCAATTAGGGAAAAATGGATACAAGAATTGATTCTGGAACCGTTTCGGAACCGATATAGAACCGGAAAAAAGTACTGGTTGTGGAACCGATGTGAGGAGGGAAATAGGAACCGTAACCGACACAGATAATAGTTGTAAATTTCGGTTCTTCATGACAGTGATTTGGAATAAAGGTTCTCCATAACCGTTTTAATTAGAACCTTTATATAACAGTTTTAAACAGTTATTTTCGGAACCTTTTCAAGCCCTGATGTACATGTACAAAATGTTTCTACTGCTTCGAAGTCTCTTGTTCACTTGGGAATCCTCATTGGGGAATGCTAATGAGAAATGTGATTAAAATACATGATGGAATTGATTTCGAAGGGCTTCTCTGCAATACAGAACAGATGCAGCAATGTAAATAAAAGTTAATTGGATATGGACAGAAGATCTCCATACAATTTTTAGATTTCTTCGGGGGTCGAATGAAGTAACTGTAATTTTATGACTGTCATCTTGTCTGTTCTGAGAAAACTGTTATAAAATGCAGTGTATTAACTGAAACTTTTATTCCATACTTTTTTGTGTGAATAAGAAACTTTTATTTTCTTGAAAGCAGGGTTCGAAAAAATTCTGGAACTTTTTAATAGGTTCTATTCGAAACATGTACCGTGGAACTTTTTTTAAAAAATGTTCTCACATTATACGTTTCCATTAGAACTGATAAAGTGAAACTTCTTGAAAATAAAAGTTCTAGTTGGAATGGAACTTATATAAAAATAAAAATTTCTCTACAACAGGAACAGATATTTTGTTCATCCATATTAAAGAAGTTCTCAATTGTTGTAACAAATACTGAATATTATTCAATGAATAGTACTACAACAATAATAAATAATTATTACAGTTAAATTGACATTCTTAATATCTTATTTATTTGTAATATTTACCTACGTAAATAATTGCTACAGAGATATTATAGAATTTTTCTGTGTTTTGGTTTATGTAAGTTATAAAAAAAATGTTATTTAGATATTATTCTTGACAAGTTCTCTTTTCTGTTTAATACTTTTTATGAGACTATTAATTACTTATGTTATGATTTTCATCATTTTTATTCCATAAACATCACGAATATATTATATTGTTAAATGAAACTACTACCTAGTAGTTTAGTACTTTTCTTTATCTTAAGGAACTTTTTTTAATAAATGTTCTAATATAACTGTTTCTATAAGAACACTTTCTAAAGAAGTTCCTAAGAGTATCATTTCTTTCAATAAAAATTCCACAGGAACAGATATTTTCTTAAACAAAACATATAAGTTCGAACACAATTTTTTTTTAAAAATAAGAGTTCTAGAACTGTTTCGATCCCTGCTTGAGAGTAGAAAAAAGTTGTAGTTAGACAGGAACACTTATTCTGCTCTGAAAAAGTGAAAGTTGTGACAAGCAGATTTCCTGAAGAATGTTGTGGTGTGGATCGATCTGAAGCTGAAACCTTAAACCGTTCGATGATAATAATTATAGAAAAGTTACAATATGCTTTCTCTTCTACATTTCTACATTCTATATCCTGGTCCCAATTCCTTAAATAACACTAATAAAAATCTATTCCGAACTTTTAAATTTTACTGTTAAACATTTGTTAAAAACATGATCTTCCAGAACTTTCATGAATCGACTACAAAATAATTGTTACACCTGAATTCTTATAACAGGGCTAAAGCGTTACTGTACAAAGTTACTTTAAAATAGAAAAGAAATGATTTAAAAGTTAAAGTTCGATAAATAACCTTTATTTATAACAGTTGACAGTTTCATTCGACCCCTGTTTTTCTTGCGCACGAATAACCAAACCGAATATCGCCAGGTCAGTAAAATCCTAAAATACAAAGATTCCCATATCCCAAAATCTTACGAGTTTCCCTAAACACCCCTTCGATTATCACTTCTATTTTCTATCTACCCAAATTTACCTAATTCATTGGCCTGCATGCAATCTCCTACTGAGCATTGAGAACTCCTCCAAACAATCAATTCTTCCACCTAAAACTATCCCCTGTCACAAAGGCTCGCGTCTTACTTCGAAACGGCGAAATTTCTAATCGATACACGGAGCCATTGCGCCTAGGAAATCGAGAATCGCCAGAATTAATCGGGAGCCTGTACACACAGTTTGGGGATAGTTGAGCAAATTCATTTCATTCGGCTCGTTCGGTCATGGCGGGCGTATTCGAATTTATTTAGCCGGAAACTTCGAGTCGTAGTTGAAAACGGCGCGCACGGTATAATACGGATGTTTACTGGACTCCTGCCTTTTAATAGGTAATACGCGAGCCATGGTCCGTAACAGAATTATATCGGATTGGGAAGGAATATGGTGGCAGTTTGGTTTTTTCGAGTGGAAGGGATTTATACGGGCCGGATATGCTGCGAACGCTTCGTTGCGTCGCGTCGTCAAACAATACTTGCGATTGTTTAATTCCCCGCACCGAAATTCTCGTTCTGCTAAAATACAGGGGAAGGTATGCAAACCGGGAAGTTATTACCGCTTGAACTTTAAATGTGTTTAGACATATACGTATGTACGTTGAATAATTCAAACGAAGAGAATAATTATTGTTCGTAAAAATTGAAGTCGACATTTAAGGAATCGTACCAAAAAGATCGGTAGGGGAGACCGGGGCAGAGTGACGCGAAAAAAGTTTGAAGTCGAATAAAATTTTTCCCTCTCAATAAAAATGCGTGGAAATAGATTTATAATATAATTTTAGCATTACTGTTGATAAATGACGAATAGCAATACTTAAAATAAACTTAAAGTATATTAAAATTCAACTGGAATAGAAAATGTCAAAACCACCACTTTACCCTATGTAAGATAATTTTATTACGAACATTCCCTGAAAATTTCCAGTGAATCCGATTAAAATTGAGTGACAAGGGGAGGACACCATGAGGTGGACACCGATTTTGACGAGCCTTGGCACGATGGATCTATGTCGAAAATAAGTAAATAGGTGTCCGAGCCTTTCTGCCAATGGGGCTTAGTAATATTTACATGGAAATTATTAAAAATTTCATAGTGGCCGTGGGGTTTTAACGGGTAAAAATCCCATACTACCCTGGCGCCCCCGGGGGGATTCTCCTCTGAAGGAGGGGTGCCTTTTGAAGATTTCCCCAAGTTAAAAAAAAATTATAAAAAAATATAATTTAGAAAAGAAATATCATAAAGTGCGTAAAGTTAAGAAATTTATAAGGCACCCCGACGCCTCCAGAAGGTAGGTAACGTTACACCTCGTGCCCCAGTCCTCTGACGTTCGATGAGTTTCACCCTTATCTCTCGAGCCGTAACGCCTGAATCTTTCTCCTCAAACTTGGAGACAGATATGCGATGTCCCTGACGAAATCACTTCGCTAGTCAAAGTAATCGCAGTGTGGATCGATAAAGTTTCATTGCCAACCAACTGCATGACTTTAGAATTTCTTTTAGCGAATATAGGGGTGCAGATTGTACAACCGAATAGCAGGTGTTTGGTTTGTCAGTGATGGAAGGTGTAGGATAATTTGTTTGCTTTCACGAGTGTCCCCTTTTTTTTCGCGAAGTTTTAATTTTGGTAGATTGATGAGCATGAATGTCGCTGGTTTAGTAATTCACTTTGAAGATCGTAAACGTGTTTACTGCAGAAATTTAACGAAAATAGGCTGCTGGTTTTTCGGAAACTTTCAAGCGATTATTAATGCATTCGCACGTTAAACTGGCGAAGTTTCTGCACGGTCATCAGAGTAAATTCCAAAAGTTCCGACAGAAAATCAACTCGGAACTTCCCCAGCGAACGACCTAATAACGAAGTCGGGAATCCGCGTGTTGACTTCCGCGATTATCCGCATTGGAAGTATGCGACAAAGCTTGACAGTGAATTGCAAATAAATTTAGATCCGCTGGGATCGTCGTTCCCGCGAGATTTACCTGCTTTATATTTCTCCACTAACTGTCTCCGATTTTGAAATATGCATGTCGCGCATTATCTTGCTGCTAAATGAAGTCTCTTTGTGGGAATAATTTTCCGGAATTATCGTGCGAACTATACAGCCAGGTCGTGGAATTCTCAAACAAAGTGAAAGATTTACAGTGTGGCACAAATCTTTGTAGATTTGGGAATTTCTTTTCTGGGCGAAATCTTTGTTACATTCAAATCATTTTATCCCTCTGTTAATACGTAGGATATTCTGTCAAATATTTAATTCTGCTCCAGTAAGGTATATTTCATTGTTCAATATTGGTGTGGATTAAATATCCGCCTCGGTTCTTTCTAATCAGAGAGGTAAAAGCACGTTGTTTCTGCATTTTTGTTAAATTTCATTGTCATTGAGTAACTTGCAACCTCTGTCATCTTTAGTACTTTTTCGAATTAAGTATATAATCCTATGGAAATATTAATTTCATAAATCAGTAGCTAGAAATCGTCGAAAAGCTAAATCGATTAAAAGTACCTTACACTGTTGGGCTTTCGATAGAAATCAACTTATATTTAAAAAAAATCTAAAGCACTTTGCAGAAGAGCACTTTCACACTTCAACGAGTCGCGGGCAAACTTCTGTCATGATCAAACCAGCAGACGTGCGGAACCTAATTCAAAGAAGTTACTTCTCGGACGAGTTATTGATTTTTTAAATTTGCCATGTGAACGACGTAAGCAGTTTTCCCTTTACCAAGTAAATTCTAAAATTATAAGCAAATAGCTTTCATGGAATTCGCAACTTTGATCTTTTTTTTTTTAAATTTCATCATGATAAAACCGCTCGATAAATTCTCTTACAATAATTAAGCGTACCTTTTTAGTTGAAACGTTAAATTTACAATAGGTCTCGTTAATGTTGCATAATACTCTTTTGTTAATAACAGTGAATCGAATATATTGATAATGATAAACTGGAAGGTAATAAAATACTGATAACCAGAAAATGGAAACGTTACTGGAAACGCAGCTGAAGTGTGTATTGAATTCATAACTGTCATTTGCAATCATCGTTTGGGATAATTAGTTTCAATCGGTGGAGTCAATCATTTCTCATTTAATAGCCAGTCGAAACATTGCGTGGGAGTTGATAATTATGCTCGAGGCATACGACATATTCTCAGTCACTCGATCTAGTAGTTTATTTATTAGAAAACGAGAGACCAGGTGGCCAGGTAATCGAATTTCTTCTCGTTAAATCTAAAGCTTACGAGTTAAGAAATTTACTTTTTCTCATTATTTTCGTCCACCCCTTCGTCCTGATACGACCCTGGCAGAAGACTTTTCAACATTACATACAAAGAATTGAGCAAATCTGCCAGCTTTCAGATTGTTATTATTTCAAATCCTATTTCGAGACTAAAATGTATTAATCAGTTCTTTCTCTGACTCGTCGCAACAAATTCACTGGTAAATTGTTCGGAATAATTAAATTACTGTTCGAAACAAGGAATTTCTTTCGTTCCCTCTAGTTTACAGTAAAACTGACAACTCGGTGTCGTACCGGCATGCTTGGATAATTAAAAGCTTGCAAAACAATTCTTCCTGCCTTCATTCCTTCAGGCGTTGCCATTTTACGTGACTACTACTTTACAACTAAATTGCATTTCGATAATGCCTGAAATTATTACTTTAATCAAATTTAGTTCTCGATGGCATCTACGTTATAAATGTTTCCTAAAAATTAATTAGCAATAGTGACTCAAATACTTCCTAAAATTAGAAGGTTTCTCAAAATCATGGTGCAAGGTGAGCGACTCAAATTTCCTCAACCGAGAGAAATAAAAAAACCCTTCATTACAATCAAAGACTTCATTTTCCAGATATCGTAAAAAATAACTTGAATATTTCTTGCTACGAAGAATTCGCATGCTTCCACCATACAATTAAACACAGAACGAACATTTATTCTCGAATAAATCTGAGATTAATAAACGAGAGGGTAATGCACGCCATCTTGACTAATAGAATCTAATTTTTCACCGAAACAATGAATAAAATCACGGGAATTACACCGATTTTTATTTCCTTCGCTAAGACGGGGGAAGGGGCAAGATCGACGAAGAAAAAAAGTGAAAGGGATTAGCACAGTAAATAAAGGGGTCGAAGGAAGTTTTTATCTTAGAACGATGGTTCCCGAGGGTTGCCAAGAATACGGTGTTCCCTAGCAGGCAACTTCTTATCAAAAGCTTTGCGGCGATTAATTTACCGCGCGCTCTCTACTCGGGATAAAAGCTAATTTAATTCCCATTCCTGTGTCCCTCGGTGTTCCCCTCGAAACATCGCGAAGATGCACAAACATCGGGAACTCGGCAGCTGCGGGGGCGCATTGGTCCCGTTGATAATAAATAATTAGGAAATTTATTCGCTCGTATCGCCCCGTCTCGGGTGCTTTTATTTCGTGTTCCCTGACGAACCGTCGAGAACGCCGTTTTAAAGTAGTTTTCCCCTATTTTCTTCTTTTTCCACCCCCGTCGGATGGTTCGCTTTAATTGTTCCCCAGGAACGAACAATGCGGGGGCGTAATGAGCGAAACGGCTCCCACTCGAAATTATGTGCCTTCGGCGGTGAATTCCTCCTGAAAATGGTTGCGTTTAACGCTCCGCGCCGAGTCAAGAATTTTCCTCGACAATCGAGGCGCCTCGATTTTCCATATGCCCAATTCGCGGCCAATGGGAGAAAGTTGCCTGGATTAATTTCGAACCACTTCTGAATTTCGTACGAGATTAAGTTTCGATCTCCTTATTCCCCGTATACTTCTTGGTTTCAATGCGTTTGGAATCATTTTTGGCCTGTACTGTCTTCTCTCAATATTTGACCAATCCACGTAGCTAGCTATTATTTATGAGCAGGATTTTTAAAATTTTTTTTGTTTGAAAGTTTCAATATTTTTCTTAAGTCTTCCTGTATGTTTTTCACACCGCCAGTGTTCCGCCAAATGTATTGAATAAAATAATGCAGCAGTCATCAGTTTGTGCAATTTCACGTTTCGGGATTTCGGAATTCGTAACGAAGTTACGAATAATGTTTCGCGACTGCGTTTGTAATAATGGTTAAAAATTCCACGGATTTCACGCGAGAAATGCCTGCGTGACTGTGCACCGCGTCGGTATTGGAATTATCAATAACTACGTGAAAGTCGAAATGAAATATTGCTACGCGTGTCCCGAAAGAATTTACAATTCCAAGGGATCGAGGGAAAATGTTGGTGCCGGGAAAATATGGGAATGCAAACTGCTAGAGAAAAAAAATGAGAGAATGGTGAATTAAAGTGTGCTTTATTTCGTGCGCGAGCCTGCGTAGTGGTATATCGTGACGTATCTTTTAAACGCAAGGAGTCCTTCTTCGCGGTGGAAGGAAAGGGGAAAACACGACGAGAGAAGGTAAAAGCAAAAGCGGAAACCACTGGGGACCGGATATCCCGTCAACCTGCCTGTCTCGTCGGGCTTGAAACTTTCATGCTCCCCTCTGAACGCACACAGACGTCACCGTGGAAATACATTTGCGAGAATGCAATTTATATTATCGACAGAAGTGACCGTACAGCTCGTTAGAATTCGCAGCGATGCTTACTGTAATCACATTTACATCTTCGGCGGCGAAATTCATGTCCTTCTATTAAATGAATTTTCCTTCCACATTTTTTTCAGGAATTCCCTACGTACAATGAGAATCCTAAGAGGAAAGGAATATTCAAAATTTTAATTATACGGGCGGCTGGGATAAACTCATAACTTCTGAATTAATCAGTGTTCGATCTAAGTACCCTAATACTTTTTTTAAAGAGGATGCAAAGATGCATGGATTGATGAAAAAAATAAAATAAAGTTATAGTTTTCAACTACAAATTATATCATATCAAAATTTACATTTCTAGAAAAAAGACTATTGATTATACATGATTGTATAAGTATCACGGACGTACAATTATCACGGAAAAATTAAAAGATTCAGAAATACGAAAATGGTAACTCAAAAAATTACGCTGGGGTACAGTGAACCCCGTGTGACCAACTTGTGATTATAAAGTGTGACCACGAAGGGTTAACATAAAGAATTAGTACAAATTGTTAGTATTGTAAGAAACTGACTCGGCAGTTTTGAAGGTATGGCAGTATTAAACACAACTTATAAAGACCAAATGAAAAAAAATGCACCGAAATTTGAAATGAATTTCTCGTATCACTTTTGACAACAAATTAGTAAATTCCGCAGAAGTTATGGGCAACATTGAAACCTACGTTCCTTTATTAACATTTTAATATACAAGAATTTGTCGATCAAACACTTCGGATTCTTGACTTTTGTCCATATACGCCAAACACTGTGCACTGATGCATTTTTGATAACAGACTTTGCTGCATGATTTACTCGTACATGTTCCAATGAAAGTGGAAGTAGGCTTCAGAAATGCTCCGTAAGGTAGAAAACATTTGTCGCCTGTCGAGATCACCCCCTTTCTTGCATCGCCAATTATTGGCCACCGCATTCGCGCAATCTAAGCATGCAATTGGTGGGTTGCGTGCACGCGCGAACCTCCAGAATGCAACGTTGGTCAGGGGTCAATCGAAACGTCGGCAGAATTAATTGCTGGCTCGTTAATTACTCGTGCGCGTTTACTCGCGAAGGACGACGATGGATCCAAGCCCCGCGCGTCGCCCCGAACCTATTAAGTCCCGTCTGTGTTTGGCTCGGGCAAAGAATCGCGCAAGCACGCGGAAGGGAACTTACAATGAAACGCGAACAAGTGTTAAGACTCCGCCAGACAAGGAATTCTCTTGGCTCCAAATTAATTTCAATTCTTTCCACCACTTTTGATTTAAGAACGTCCCGCCAACTTAATTGGGAACACCCACCCGTGCGCCCCTTTTCACAGGCGATTACCAAAGCTTTTGTAGTATAATTTGCTTGTCAATCGCAATAATTCGATTCGGCTTCGTACATAGTTCGCTACTTCGCGTTACAAGAGCTTTTCGAAGCTTTCGTTGCGATTCGACCTGCGGGGATTCTTACGCAGGGTAAATTCGTGTGTGTCCGTCCCACAGTGGTACATAATGACATTTTTTATTCAAATCACCCTACTGGTCTTAATTTTTCAGAAAACTTGGCGACTTTTTTTTAATTCTTCGCGATTAAATTCTCTATCGATCTATCCTAAAATTTGTCAACATACGAATGTCCATCCGCCATTTTAAATTTTACAATTTGATCTACAGTATTAGATTTGTGGTACAAGTAAAAAATTTGATCTTTATAATAATTACCTCATATTCTTAATCAGCGTCCCCGAAAATCTAGGCGCACTTCTTCCGAATAAGCCCATTTTCTGAAATTTTGCTTCAACATATTGGATTCACCACCTTCAATTTCGAAAATCTGACTTCAAATTCGGAAAAGGCGGCCGAAAAGCCCACAGATACTGACCTTCGAAAAGTGCTGTATAATTCGCTGAATATAAAAAAATCAGCAAGGAAATTCAAAATTTCGGCCGGACAGATCGATAGAGAATTTAATTGCGAAGAGTTTAAAAAAAGAATCGTCAAGTTTTCTGAATAATTACGACCTGTAGGGTGATTTGAATAAAAATGTCATTATGTACCACTGTGCGTCGGGTAGGAGAGTTGGTCGAGTCGCTATATTTCAGATTCTATACGTAAGAGGTTACATTTAACCCCGTTTATAAAACAGCAGTGTACAGAATCGTATTTAAAATATTCTTCTAACAAGTTGTAAGTTAATTTTTGTTTAATGTTTTGGATAATAGGTAAGATAGTGGAGGTATTGAGGGACGATGCAGCCAAAGTGTTTGGTCGTATTAACTCTTCCCTTCAAAGCTAACAAGAAGACCATCTCTCCCTGCGGAAAGGAGAGATGGTCGAGTTATCATTTTTTACTTATTTTTCTTTCTTTCACATTTTCTTTACTTGCTTGGCGTAAGCAAATTAAATATCAATAAATCTGCAGTTGTAGTATTCACTCGTGAATAAATTTTCTTTCTTCTTTGTTATTTTATCACGAATAATTATGCGAGTGGTCTCTGCCAAGGACGAAAACAATTTCTTCCGGCACCTCGGGAGAAGTGGTTAGATGTCATGACTTCAGTTTTCAACCCGATTTTCAGCAAATACTGTCTTAAAGAAAATATCGTCCAGTTTTTCTGAATCAGCATAAAATCCTGACCACATTAGGTTCATTCTGACAAAATAAATAATATCAGTATTAGTTTTAATAGCCGTGTTCTGTTAGGTCGACCGACAGTTTCGAACTTACCCTATCGCTGATTCAAGTGGGCGATCTACCCTATGAAATATCGAACATGTGGCTGTAAAGCAAAGGTTTCTCTACTTCCTCCACTAGTCTATTTAATTAGCGATGATTATCAGTGGGTAAACTAAATTTCAAATAGCTTGTTCCCTTTGATATGCCCCTCTCAGATGCGTTTTGCCACTGTGCATTAAAATAGGATATGATCCACTCGAATGTCATTAGAGTGCACGGAAATGCGGGGCTAGTGGGTGCTCGCGAACACCGGCAGTGGGTGAATGGATTATTGAATAAGAAGTGCTCGCTGGAGGAGCGCCGATTCAGGACTCGATACGGATTCCCAGCTAAAGGATTACAGAGGCATAGTCGCCCTTTGATCTTCGAGTGCATCGTCGAAAGAAACCGCGTTTCGACCTACATTCTGACCAGTGGAAATCGTGAATCGAGCTGGATCGCTGAATTTTTCTCCCCGCGCACGGCTCCGCTGGCTTGCCCGTGCCTTTTTCATCTTCGTTCCGGCCTTCTTCCAAAGAAAGATTCACGAAATTTCGTCGAAGCAGGTGGTACGGTTGCAGGCAATTGCCGAACATTTTATAGGCGAAAAAGTGGAAATGCTTTTTCGAGGCGTGTTGCTTGGGATTGGTGTTCTTGCGCGTTGTATACGATGAAGATGATCTTCTTCTTGACAGTGATAAAGATGAATGGGGAGGCTTTAGGTGGAGCGGGAAGATATCAGAGATGTCTGGACTCAAATTAATACTATAAGCACGTAAAGGCAGATTTATTATATAATGTTACTTTTGCAAGATTGAACTGTTGGTTGTGTTGCAGGCTCAAGTTGTATAAAGTTGATCCGGGAACTTTGTCATTTTGCTTTTATCAACATTTAAACTCTACCTCTTTCATCTTTATTCGAGGTATGACAGAAGTTACAGAGTGCAAGATAATAATATTTCTTTCCCCCAAGGGAGCATTAGAAAAAAGGAAAGTTATCGCAGAATATAAAAGTGGTGGTGACTAAAATCACCCCAGTTTATCGTGTTTCGATTGATCACGCACCTGTCTAGAAAAAATAAATTCACTGTGACGGGGGATGGGGATTTTGTGGATCATTTGCGATTGTTTTCAAGAGCCAAAAACATTGTCATCCCCCCGAGCGACGGTATTGAAATTGTGCATCGTCCTGCTATTTTGGGAACGGTCCTCGATATCCGGACACATCTCGGTAACTCATCGAATGTTGGACAGAATTTCTATCCGGCAAATATTTATGTCCGCCCCTTACGTTGAGATATTTCACCTGACACTGCTGGATTGTAAGCACATCGATCTCTCGTGTATAAACATTCGTAACGAAGGATCCGATCTCACGAAACGGAAGATTATCGTGCGCTTTTAGAATCTATTATCGATGCAACTCGGCGAAGTGTTGTACTGGTTAGATCCACCACGGATAAAATATTGGCAATGGTTATATTTTGCATTTTAGACGAACAGGGTAACTGAAATTACTTCTCATAGTAGTAGAAGCAAATGTATAAAATTTGCAAGAAATGTAAAATGACAAGAGAATCGATAGTTTTATTAATCTTTTGACTTTCTTTTCTGTTTCAGGTGAGTAACTTCTTTTGGCGCGAAGTGTATAGATTACCGTCTGAATCTTCTTCAGCGTAAGTTATAATATCGTTTGTGCACAATATTGCTTTCAGTAATCACAGAAACGACGAATTTTTCGTTTTTATTATTATTATTATTATTATTATAATATATACGGAATAAAGTCCCATTAGTGTATAAGAGCAAAAACAGAGAAAAAGACAAAAAGAAAAAAGAAATAGCAATACACAGCGTATACAATAAAACCTACAATACTTAAGGGGGTATACCCGTTTGAACCCTCGGAAAATGTATACATTTTGTGGATTTTTTTACAAGTCAACGGTTTGATGCAGATTTCCCGTTTTTTAACTATGTTTACATAGTATTACGAACTACATGTCTGAAAGTCTCTCGATTTTAGACGGCTAAACGGTGGCCCTAAAAACTCGCGCTACGTTCAACCAATTTACTTCAAATTTTGCATGCAGAATCATAATAAGATTCCACATCGTCCAACGAAGGCGATTTTGAAAATTTTGAAAAATAAAGAAATGGTGAGAGATCAAAGGTAAAGTTAAATTTTTCTAAGAGAAAAATCCACCTTTTTCCTTTATAAATAATAAACGGGGAATCGAAATAAAAAAAGCCTTCGTTGGACGATGCGGAATCTTATTATGATTCTGCATGCAAAATTTGAAGTGAATTGGTTGAACATAGCGCGAGTTTTTAGGGCCACCGTTTAGCCGTCTAAAATCGAGAGACTTTCGGACATGTATCCGTAACTTCCGAAAAACAATAGTTTTTTAACTGAAACTTTTTTTATAAGTAGTTCATAATACTATGTAAACATAGTTAAAAAACGGGAAATCTGCATCAAACCGTTGACTTGTAAAAAAATCCACAAAATGTATACATTTTCCGAGGGTTCAAACGGGTATGCCCCCTTAAGTAGGTAAATGGTTCACACACTATAAACTCACACACAACGAGGTTACATAAGTTTACATAAGTTTTTGGAACACGTAGCGTTTTGTTCAACGATTTCAGACGATTTAATTCAAGTGTTTTACTCGCAAGTATCACGAGATCCTTTAAAGTCGAATTTGCATTCCCTATCATTGAGCAAATGTGGGGATGACTTCAGTACGCTAATGAGAAAGCAGAAACTACTTAACTAATCTCACTCTATTTAGACGCTTCAATAAATGAATTCCCTAAGCGCGTCGCACTAATCGTCGAGTCGTACTACTTAGAGCGTACGCAGTATGCACTTCCATGTATGCATCTGCCTAAGAAATTCTCATTGTTGCGAAACCACGCGTGCCTCACGAAACATTCAATTATTACCCACAAAGAATTTCCAACAACACAGCAGCACAGTTCACATTTAGAAAATACCAAAATTCTTTGTTTCACGCTACAAAATTCATTACGCAAGAACACAACGGAATACATACAAATTGATAGAATGAACTTAGAGTTACAAAATCTCTCGTAGGATGAATGCATCGACAGCATACCTTCATTTATCAGTCATCACATTTATTTCCATCCAAAGCGTCCTAAAATTTGCAAACATTCTCCGCGTGATTCGTATCGATGAAAAATTTCTTGCGACGCGTTCGGGAAGTCTGCAAACTCTTCGATGCAAAGCCCCTGCGCAATAATTATTTCTACGCCGACACTGGGAAGAGCAAACTTGACGCCGGCATTTGCATACACGCGAACGTAAATAATGGAACACACTTAATCACCGCTTAACTAGCATCTTCACGCTCCGCTGTTTGTCTATAATAACCTACGTATCTCGTCACCTCTTGACGCACACGTGTCCGAACCCGAGCAGGCACAGGGGGGTTGTAGTGGCTGCAACAATTGAACGGGGTGTATCAGCAATACGCGAGCGTGTTGGAAGGTGGCGAGATGCCATAAAGGAGGGTTGTTCCTTTGAGTTCATCGCCTCACCGGCACGTCTGCTCTGGTGTGGTGATGACCGAGGACCCCTGGGTGCTGCTTTGAAGCCGGGTCATTATAATCAAGTCGAGTGCAACTTAGTTAACGACATCAAACCCCAGGCTCTCGGTGACAAGCACACATACAGACACTCATAAGCCGTGTATCGAAGCGTGAGTACAGGGTGTTTCGAAAGTGTATCATCCATGCCGAGCGCGTCCCGTGAATCGTGACGACGAGAGACTGTCGAGTTAAAAATCGAGTTAAAAAAGATTTTACGATTTTTTTCAGGGGTTTTATTAAAAGGAATAAAATAAAATACTTATTACACATGATTCATTAGTCCATAAAATATAAGAAAAAAATTATTTAGAATACTTTTTCAATTAAAATTCTTAAGACGACTGCAGAAAAATGATCGGCAAGATATGGCCTTTAAACATCGATGGATCTGAAAAGTATACTGTGGTTTTTGTAAAATAATGCTGCCATTATAGGCTCTCGGCCCATTCTTTTTATATTTTGTTTAATTAATCTTTTATACACAATTACCGAGGGAGAGTTTGAATGGGAAATATTCATTTAAATTTAAAGTGTCATGAATGGATTAATTTTCTGAAATTTAAAAAAAATGGCTCGAGTGACTATAATGGCGACATTATTTTGCAGGAATCTCATTTTACTTTTCAGATCCATCGATGTTTAAAGGAGATATCATGCCGACCGTGAAGCGTAACTTTTTCTGTAGTGGTTTAAAAAAACTGAAAAATCATAAACTACTTAATAGAAAAAATTATTCTAAATAATTTTCTTCTCGCACTTTAATGACTAATAAATCATGTGGAATAAGTATTTGGTTTTATTTTTTTTTTAATAAAAACCCTGAAGAAAAACCTCCAAGTGTACAATTTCGATTATTTTAAGATGAATCATTGATCTACACGCATCTAATAAATGCATTAAATATATTGAAGACATGTTGTTCTGAAATACGGCAGTTAATAATTATTTTAATTAAAAAATGGGTCGTCTTACAGTGAAAATTTAGCACTGTGTCCGTGTAAAATTAATTGTGCCTCAAATGATCAAACTTGAAGGAGGAAAATAACGCCGAATATTCCTGGCTCTTTGGATTCAGTGTAAAAAATTTCACGGTTGAACGTATTTGGGTTCCTTGAGGAGTCTGAATCGCGAAACGGAAACTGGCAGCGCGGTTGTTGCGGATCGCGATGAAAGGCTGCGTGTACTTTCGTATTCATCTTCCTGAGCATTCTGATGGTTCGGTACGATGATTCCGAATAATGGCCGCCTTACCGACGTGCTCTGCAATTTTCATACGGCCTCGTAATCTATCCACTATTGTAACACGACCGAAAAAATAAACCAGAAAAAGAGACAAAATTGTACAGCGTCGCTTCATTCATAGATTGATTCCAGAAGAGAAATGGTCCCAACGTGCTTTCAACGAACGAGTTTCGGTTTATTACAAAGCGTCTGTACTAATATTAATGCAGCCTTATTAGCGCGTTAACATTACCAAATGCCAAAGGCAATTTTACCAATTCATTGGCGGCTTTAATCGATCCCACTCTACTTTATTAACACCAATAGTTATTATATAACTTTTAATATAACGCTTCAATGTAATCAAACGGGAGTAAAGGTTTCTATCGCCTCGTAATACATCCGACCACAAAAGGAACGTGAATGCATCTGGAGAATAACGCAAAGTAATTTGCTTAAGCGGGAAATGAAACTTTCACGGTTACGCGAAAGTAATGCTGCATAAAAAATTTACGCGTTTGGGGGAGCGCCAAGCGTTTCGTTGCATTGTAAGAAGATTATCCTGTCCACTTTTAAATGCTTTCAAAATTGTTCCGACACCTTAACGAGCCCAGTTCTAACGACGCGCGTCCAGGAAGAAAGGAAGAAAAAAAAGAAGAAAGAGGGAAGTTAAAGCGAAGCTCTTGGAACTTTGAAAGGATTCGCGGAGTCAGCGTTGATCAGTGCCGATAAAGACACAACAGAAATCGACAGCTTCTATCTGCGAAACAGTTTCCACTAGAGGAACAGATAACTGGAATTCCCGTTCGCGTCATCGTTGCTAATAGTACAAGTTCCTTTATCAAATGCTTCAGGCTGCGATATCAAGCGTTCCCATAGAGCCCCGTTTAATTAATCACGACGTACAGATTTGGTCGAACTAGCAAAAACCGTGGGTGAAACTTGTTGTAACTACTATTTTCGCTGAGTTTGCCCTATTGGGCATATTTCGCGGTAAAAGTTGATGAGCGTTTCGTTTGGCTTGCCTCGAATTTTGCAGTCTAATGTTTCTTGTGATTTATTCGTTAATGTGATGGATGATCTTGGAACGAGCATTCCAGGGGGTGAAAATAATCGACGGTTTCAATGTTTCTGTCATTGCGTCCCCTTTCTGTCTTGCGCAGCTTCTTTAACGCTTCTGACGGCAGTAAAAGGACCATTCCCTTCTTTGCTTTTTGGGATAATAAAATGTTTTGTAACTTCGTGTACGGCTGAAACGTGGGCGGGAAGGGCCACGGGAATAACGAGTTTTAACGGGCTGCTTTTATCTCCCAGCCGCAATATACGTTCGCGCTGACTGCGGGATGTAAGAACCTCCCCTTTCTGCGATTAATTTCTTGGTTTGCCGGCACCACTGAAGTTACGACTTCTTCAAATATGTCCTCACGTCTGGTTTTCTTCCAGGAAACGCGTATTAATTTGGCGAAACACATTTCTAGGATCAGAGACTTCTCTTGCCTTGGTCGGCTTTAGGTACTTTTCTATCGGTATAGAACTTTCTCGGTAAATACTTAGAGAAGCATCCACGGTTTGGTATATTTTAATTTGAACTTTGAACTAAAAGAATCGTTCTAAAAAATTACTTATTTTATGAAACACTCTGCCACGTTAAGGGGTGAATTCTACTCTTTGGACTAAAAACATAGCAAAATTTCGGATTTTTTTTTTAAGAAACCAGCGTTCCGATTCGTCTGAAATTTGAACCATGTTTTGACGCATCTTTGAGGAAGCTGCAGTTTTTTTTTTATTAATTTCTAACCGTAAATATAGTAGTATATAGTAGATATATATATATATATATATATATATATATATATATCTTATTAAATACCGAAATACGTACCGTAACAAGTGTCATTATCCACTTTATGTCTTACTTTACCGTGCTCCTGTTCGCGCTTTTATTACGGTTAGCAAGAAAACCTGGCGAAGAAGAATTTATTATCACTCTCCTTTTTATTACCGCCCGCTTTATTGTCGTTCGTGGAAAAAATATAATTACCTGCTTTATGGAGCACTCAGGATCCAGCCTAACCGGGCGCATCTAGATCGGTGCGTAAAGCCACATTCCCACGTGTGCAGCGCGCCACGTGGAATACATTTGAAACGCTTTAGAAAGGCCCGCTTTTCAGAGGTAAGGTGCAACAAAGCATTTTGAACACATTGGACACGGGAATCACATTTAAATTCCTTTGAAGAAGAGGAAAATTGATACGGAAGAAACATAGATATAGTCGAGGAAAGAACTGTACCAGCAATCCTAAAAACAAGTGTCAAAACTGTGAAAGCTTTATAGTTATAAATATTTTGCCTGCAATGGAAATTCTTAAACAGGTATATCTAGAAACTTCGTTCAGGCTTAGCTTCACTTCGACAGTAAGATTCATAGTAGAACATTAGGCTGACTAATTCCAAGGCTAACTGAAAAATGAAAGCATGAACTTCCATTTTTAAGATGTGTGAAGCTATATTTCTATACATCGTCGCGAATGGCTGGGGTCGTCGTAGAATCTAGCTCGCAGGTCTTAAATAATTGAACTCTTCGAACCATTCATACTGTATGCAGCATGCTACACACGTGGGAACGCGACTTAAGGATGAGCCACGCGTGTGCATGCAACTGTCCAAGACCGAAGGAACTGTTTCGTAGTCAATATCTTCCGCCTAACTCGGTATACGAGCTTGCTGTTCTCGTCAGCAAATTGCTGACGACAGGCAATCTTCATTCCAGTTGCTACCCTCCTATTCCTCCCCGCTAACTAACCAAACAATGCCAACTAATTAAAGATTCGACATCGGGGCGATATAGATTGTTCGTCGGAGTGCCCTGAGGTTTCTCCTCCTTCGGGTTCCTCTAGCAAATCAGAAACGGTGACTTTTGCCCTGCCGGCACGTGGATTTGTGAATTTTGTGGTTCCTTTGCGTCAGAACCCTTTCCCTTCCTCACTAATTTCGCGTTAATTAAATGGGGAAGCATGATGTGCATTATCTTTGCTCTTGAATTAAGAATTCCTGAAGTTCTGCTTTTACCGAAGAAAAATTGTGTGTCCATCCCGGTTCCATTTCCTTCGTTTGAAACTTCAAGTTCTTACTAAAAAAAAACTAGTAAAAAAATAATGGATTTCCGTAATCACTTACACTTTTCTGCTTACTTCGACAAGCTGGAATATGAACACTCTGAAGCTTTCAAGTCACAATGGGTTTCAGTTTGTCATACTTCTTTCCTTCGCGAAGGCTTCCGCGATTGTTCTCAATTAGTCGCTGTGGTCCTTCAAAGGGAACATTTCTTTTTTGCAGGAATATTTATTGCGTTAGATTGCAAGAGCCGAAGCCGAGTAAAAATGGCGCTTAAATCAGCCCGGAGGGGAGAGGAACTCGCCGGCAAAACAGGAAAAGCTATTTTTCATCCGTTCGCGCGATCGAACGTGCTTACTTACAATAAAAACGCGGTGCTCTCGGTACCGTATCCTGAATCGAGAGTTCTCCCAGCAACAAATAATTCCGTGATTTGTGCCCGCCCTCTCTTCTACGTAAGAATATTATTTACGACGTCGTAAATTACAACGATTCATTCCGGCGAGCCGCCGAGAAACGCAACGTCGAGATTAATATAGAACGATTGAATGGAACGACCGAACAACCGTATTGAATCGCGTTCTATCGGGATGCACGGGACGATTGAAAACTGAATATTAATTTTCCCCGCGCCTCTACAGAGAGCACCCGCGATTTTTCGCGTCACTTGTCGCAGGGAAACATTATCGTCTCGTTCGTCGCGATCAAAATGCCACTTGCTTCCCCTTTACCGTAGCAGTGCAAAGGGCAATCAGTTGAGATCAGTATGACCAAATTCGTAGGGCCGTTATAAAAATCCTGATCAGGTTTCCCGTTGCGTCACGTCTCTTCTCTTGCCCTGTACATTGAACGTCAAAACGATCGTGTGTCGACCAGCCATTGGTTCTCCATTTTCCTGGTCCGATATTTTTTCGTCTGGTCAGCAACGTCAGCCCAGTTCTACAGGCCGCTGCTAGTTTGCGCCGAAAGTCGAGTGACCCCCGAGCTTTTTTCGCATACGAGACATTGGTGAAAAATAGAGCTCCGATCTGCGGTGAAATCAAGCCTCGCCGATCAAAGCTCGCCCTACATCGCTGGGAAAAGCCAAATTTTCAGTTTTCGAGGACAAAAGGAATCATCGACGTTGAAAATCGAAATAGATCAAAGTCGGCCGCTTACGTTCTGGTTTTCTCCCCCGACCCCCTTTCTTCTTGCAATCGACTCGCTGGTATTCCTCTATGGAACGGATTTCGCTCGGTCAGGAGTCGTTAGGAATTTTCGCGAGACGGTACTGCTAATTATTTCTGGTCGCCGTTGCAAATCATTTTGTCGAATTTTATTGCGCGTGATTTTGATACGCTACTTTAAATAAAGCGCGTGTCCTTTTAATCGCGTTAAAGGGATTTGCCGGTTGCGCTCAGTCGATGGACTTCGACTGTTGAATCATTCGTGAGAATGGTGTTATCCTTTTTGCAACATGAAATCAACTTTCACTGAAGTTGGGGAAGTTTATGCAACGCTGCGAGAACCACATTCGGCAATTTCAAGAACAAGTGAACCAGCGGCCGTAGCCGTGATGAATACACCGGTTCTCGTTAGATCACCGAAGTTAAACATCACGGGGCGGTGTACTGGGGAAAGATGGGTGACCGCCACCGCCACACTTTTTTCTCCCGGTGCGCTGCTGCTGCTGGCACCCGAAGGAGAGAGGAGGGGAAAACAAAGGAATAATAAAAAAATAACTGACTAAAATGTAATGTTCTTTGGGCAATATAAAAAGCAAAATGCTTAAAACCGCCATCCTGTGCAAAAAAACACAGGAAAAACAAAATACAAAAATACAAATACTATCTACACTCCCGTGGGGATTCTTCATTCTCGATGGCAAAATATTAAGAACACCTGTAAATGGATTGATAAGATCATTTCGAGTCGAGCGAACAGAATTACGGTGTTAAATTCAAATGTTTCATTGACCACGACGCGTGTCCCATGTTATCACACGTAAACGTGCTTTGTAGTCGTAGTTATTTCAGAATTTCTCGTGTTAAATTGTTCGTCCCCCGTCACCCTTTTAAACATTACAATTCCAAGCGTTACGATAAATTTTCTGAAACATCTGCGAAGGGGTGGCACTCCCTCCTTCGGGAACCATTGTGAGGCTCGTCTATTTTTACACCGCGAAATTGTACGTGCTGAAACAGTATGTTGCATGGCTGCTTTTAAATTGTTTATTCCACTGCAACCTACTTTAACTGAATTTATAGAGCGACATTATACGTCGACGAGGGTGTGCGTGTTATAATGTACGATTTAGGCGTCGATTATATTGCCAACCCTATTAGGTTACAAAAGGTGGAGTGAAGTTCCTGGTACAATCTGTAAACAAGATAATTCTTCGTGAAATATAAGCTAAAAATCTTTTAGAAGCGAAGTAGGCTTTAAATAAAATCTGGTCTGTGATAAATACGAGGAAGCAAATTCAATATTTTATTCGCAATGCAGCCTACCTATTTTGTGTAAAATAGTTAATCCGTATATTTTCTGATGAAAAGTCCAGGATTTCCAAGAGAAATGTAGAATTCGAACGATTCAATTATCGGTCGTGGGATCGCGTAATTAATTTCGACGAAGTAGAGCCTCGTTCCTTAGCCCAGCATCGCTTGCGGCGACTATGATGAAATTGCCTTTTCCACGTAATCAGGATGAAATGGCGTTAACGTGGCCGAACAGATGTGTCTAGATTCCTGAACAGGATCTGGAAGAAAGGAATGAAAAAAGAAACAGGGGCACAAAGAAGATTGAAGACTTGGTATATGAATTTGGTTTCGTAAAATATACAAAATTAATCATTACAGATTTTGGTGTCTGCTAGTGTTTGCAAAATTTATTAACACTCTGTTTGCTTATGTAAAACATTAGACGAAATTTGCGCGTAACACAAAGTAATATTACCAAGAGAATGATCTTTGTTAAACACTTACCATTACATAAACGTCAGTTTTATTGATAAATGGTATTCAATTACTTATTCCTATTTTTTACTTTGCTTTACACCCCCACCAGTTAGTTCTCTTTGAACAAAGGGGTTCAGCAAAATGGATTGTGTGATACGAAAATTGTCCTAGGAATGGTAAACGAAAAGTGTGTGATCAGGGTACTTTTTAAGCTCAAACCGTTTGATCATTTTAAACGGTAGTCGTGGGGGAGATCAACGACAGAGATCTGCGTGACCGCAACCGAAGGTAGAGATGGCGAGAGAAGAAGAGCGAGTGTAACGAGAAAAGTGCTTATTAAGAAGAGACCAGGGTTTCGAGGGACTGCAAAAAGTGGAGGGTCTCGTCCTTTTTCAATCTGAGCAAGGTTGTAAAGGGAACGGCTGATGAAGGGACGCTTGGCTGTCAGCAAGGGGTGTGTTGGAAGTGTTGTCGAAAATTAGGGTCTGCTATGGTTAATAGACGCGTCAAACTAACTGATGTGTTATCAAATCTCGAAACTTCGGGGCACTGAATCAGCTGACTTTAAAACCCGCAGTTCTTTTTTTTTATAATCCCCATTGTTCGTTGATAATAAATCGGTCTCGTAACTAAAATGGGGATGTTTTAATCGCCCCGCCATAAACTGCTGATACAGCGATATTAAATTGTTACTTGTCATGCCTGATTTATTATTCAATGGGGAACGTAATATCACGATTTCGTTTTACGACTCGCGCAACTAGGCGACATTTAATTAACGCTAATTTCCGCTGGATCGTTTGAGGAAAGCAGCGTTGCATTAATAACTCACGACAGATGAATTTCTATTATTTCTCAAAATTCCGTATTTTCCGTCGTTTCTGAGAATCGATTGTTTTTGGTATCCTAAACAGTATCTAATTTACAGTGTGGGATCAGGAACTGGCAGGAACATCGATGAATAACCACTAGCTTGTTTGATGCAAGTGCATAGTTTATTATAATAATTTTGAACTGACTGGTTCACCTCATGATGTAAGGATACAAGGTGTGCTCTTGCGCAGCCTTTCAGATTAGCCAATAACGTGCCCTTCCCAAGATCCTTCATATTGGATTGTCAACCAACAGGATAGAACGAATTTGTCAACATTTCAATAACGCGTCCGTGCACATACATATGCATTCATATACAGGGTGATTGGCTCGAAACGCCTGATCCGCCTGGCAACCGTGACGAGGTCAACCCCCCGTGGTGTCTCTCTACGGCTTTCGACCCTCGAAGGGGTTGGAGTACCTATTAAGAAGTGAGAAATCTTCGAATTCCTCGTTTCCCATCAGATCTGTGCGAAAGCGACGCCAATGGGTTCCTGGCGTTCCGTCGATTAAAATCATACCAAACATCATGCAAATCGGACTACTTTGACACAAGCTATTTGTATTCCTTGTGTAAAAGTAGTCCGATTTGCATGACGTTTGATATGATTTTAATCGGGAGAACGCCCCGAATCGATTGGCGTGCCTTCCCCTTCGATACGACGAAGAAAATAATTTCTTAAAACGCTGTAATTCTCAATTCGCTACGTTCGGCCCAAGATTCGTACCTTTTTCCAGAAAAAGCCATAAAATTCGAGTGAGGCACTGCGAAGAACAGCCCTCGCCACGGGGTGACGGGCGCAGCTCCAGAATTACCCTGTATCTGTTTAGGAAATAAAATAATTCTTGATTCTTTATCGTATGGATATGGAAGTGTCGCCGATGGATTGATGAAGAGCGCCCCGACTCCTTCGTCCCTTAATCTACGCGACGTTAAACGAAACGCAACGAGGGGCTCGCAGGGAGCCAGCAAACACATCTAGCCCCAACCAACTACCAATCTCAACGTTGTTTGCGAATATCTCGAAAATTAAAACCGAGCAGCGGTTATACGGATAAAGACAAGTTATTCAGAATGTTGACCATGGCAATATATTTCAATATATTACAATATATACCAGTTCAAATTCTCGTTTCAGCAGTGCACATTCTCGTCGCGGAATGTCTAATTCGGAATGACGGCTCGCCACTTTGTTCTTGGCAGCAGTACTAGGAATACT
Organism: Andrena cerasifolii; assembly: GCF_050908995.1. Taxonomy (NCBI): domain Eukaryota; kingdom Metazoa; phylum Arthropoda; class Insecta; order Hymenoptera; family Andrenidae; genus Andrena; species Andrena cerasifolii. Next base: position 6,160,201 of record NC_135124.1, on the reverse strand, counting down.
GGTCCTCTTAAAGGCACCTCTGTTTCCAGTAGCGGTGTTGGTAGGCACAGTACATTTCCGCGTTCCTTCACTTTTGGGAACTCACACTTCTCCTCAAAACGATCGTATCTATTCAATCGGGCTATCAAACCCTCCTTAATGCCGCTTGTAGGTAAACCATACTTGCTAGATAAATACTTTAGTTTTGCCACACTGCAGAAGACATATGGATCTCTGGAAGACATGGTCACGTTGCGCGTCTACTTTACACTCGACACGCCTTTAGCTGGTATAGCAATGAATCGCGCGATACAACGCTTGATGTACTTTAAAGATGCTCGCGATTTATGTAATTCCTGGACTGAGATAATTCCAGCCATTATCACTGGGCGTATCTCTTGAACTACGATACCGATAAACGCGTCGGACCGCGTGATTAATTGCTTCTGGGAGTGCCCAATAGCGTTCAAATTGCAATTTCACCGCGAGGAAATCAGGCACTTGTAAAAAGGCTCCACTGGTCACTTTAATGCACGAAGCATTAGAAACGGGTGAAGTAGTCGCTCATGTGTCTGTCAAGGATGATGATTGATCTGACGGTTGGCGAGAGGTGTCGCGCTAACATTGGATCACGAGGAACCAGCGATACATTCGATTCATCCCGTGATTCACGCAACGCGGAACTCACGAACACGAACACGAGCGGAATTAAAATAATCTTTTATTTTTTCGTTATTGTCCTACTATCTCATCTTTAGAAGAGTAATCTTCCAATCAATTGGTACGAGATCATTCGATCACAAGGAAGCAGCGATACATTCTATTCATCCAGTGATTCACGCAACGCCGGAACTCACAAACACGAACACAAACACGAGCGGAAATAAAATTATCTTATTTTTTCTGTTTCTCTTTGTTTTCTCATTATCTTCTCTTTAGAAGCGTAATTTTCCAATCAATTGATACGAGATGTCGTTTGACTAATAATCACTTTAGACTACGACGTTTCCTTTTCGTCAATAAAAATTGTATTACTTTGTCATTGTTATGGTTGAAGAATGGACAATGATATTCGAAATCATTTCGTGGAGCTTAGTCGAAATGCGATCGTCAGTTTCCTTGAGACTTCCCGTTTCAATGAAAATCAGCTTAAGGAGGAACTTCGAGGGGGAACTTTAAAGGCTCGCTTACCACGACGGCAGTTTTCGTGATTCACCTTGCATGATAACGAATCCGCTAACGAGCACCATTCGTTTCAAAGTCGGCCATACGTATTTCTACAAAGAGCGACACGTGTAATGGCTTTTCCGCCCTGGGACGAGCGTTATATTTGTACTCCTTAATAAGAAGGCTGTTCCAAATCGCGGAATGGGATACGTCAACGTAATATTTTCCATCGAAACGTAATATAAACACACAAAATACGAGTTAGTAAAAGACTGAACCCTGTAGCAATTGAAATATGTTCAGCAGGTTCAATTGCGTTAAAAATAGAGTACGTACAATTTGAGTTGAAAGGCAGAAAATCTTCGAAAGATAACTGATCCGAAAATTAGCAATACTCTACAAAATTAGGTACACACAAACGCATTACGTTCTCTTATAAATACAAATTCGCTTTATTTATCTTGGTGGAAAGCGAGTTGAACGGGTAAAAATATTTTTAATGCGAATTCACTAAAATTCATTAGGTGATTATTAAAATTTATTAAAAGAACAAAATTCAGTTTTCTTTTCTTTTTACAGAGCCCCTTCTTTGAGGGGTGCCACTTTGCTGGAATATACATAAAATATGAACAGATTCTCCTAAAAGAAGTATTCCCACGTGAAAAGTCTCGTCATTCTTCTCCCTCCTATTAAAAATTCCACGCATGATTCGCCATACATCGCATTGCAAATTTCCCCGAGATTCTTCTAATTAGTCTCCCCTGGTGGATTAATTCATCGAATCTCGGGGGAGTGCTTGTCCCGTGTTTAATACTGGCATAAAGAACCGGCCGATTAGGGGGAAATGAAGACAGAGAAAACGGCGTCACTGTAGAAAAACACGTCGGCGAATTTGTATCGGGGATTTTTATTGCTCGTAGAGCGTCGAGCTTTATACAGCCACTACGTTGATGCCCAGCTAGGTGGCCTGACTCCAGTGGCCATTACTCTGCTTGTCATAGCGTAACTGAGGAACAAGCTGAAATACCCAGTCGGCCACCTATATCGCTGTTTTCTACGACACAACCTACGGGGTGGATAGAATCACCTCTAACAGGCCAATTTGTTGTCACCGTCTTCTCATTGTCCAGAGACGTGATCAACGACAATGCGTCGTCATCGCCGAGGAAGTCCAGCATCGTTAAATCAGAAGTTATTCGCGTCGAGAACGTGTTTCAAGTAAACATCGTTAGCCGCTGGATATCTGTTTCGAGTTTCCATTTCGTTTTCCTAGTTGGCTAATCAAATGACAACCTGCACTGTAATTTACTATCTTTTTAAGTTGCCAGATTTACCGAGACGCATATACCATTTGCTCCCTGGTGTTTATCCACTTGGGGGATGGAGTAAATACTCTCTTCCTACTAAAAAGCAGGTTTAAATAGCGCGTTTCTTATTCCTCCCGATCTTTAAACGTCTCGACATCGTTTCATCTTCGACACGAGGGTTGTCCGCTGAACACACTCCTTTTTTTCTAACACTGATAGAAACAAAGTGGAGAGACATTTTAAAAGACTAGAAGGATTCCGTGGACCTGTCCACGGAGGAAAGGAGCTGCTCCAAAGATGCAGGCGGCAGTGGTGTGAAAAATTAGGGCAGACAGGTAAGCTAGAGCTTTGCTCTAGACCTTGATGTATGCAGGCCATTAGAGGGCACTGCTGTATACGCCATCGATGGTGCTGAAAGAGAAAAAGTGCTTTCCACCGTCTAACGCCCAGCAACCAAACTGCCCTTCCTTCAGGAGGGGATATTTTTCGGTCGAACAGGAGTCGTTAGAGGCGACGATCAAAGATATATAACTCAATTAGCGTGGAGTATTCGGAATAATCTATTGCTAGGGCTGGTGGATAGATTCTGCATGATTCGAAAGGCAGATATGAAAGTATTCATTTCCTTTCCCCCCATATAACATTCGGTTAAATGTGGCGACATGGCATTTGTTTGTAAACTGTTAAACTTCAGCAGTTGATTCTGTCTTCATTCTATGACTCTACAAAGAACTCTAAACACTGCTCGATGAGTGTCTTAAAAATTCAGCGAAGAATTTTCACAAGACAGCACGACGGGATGGTTGAGAAAAATTCGTTTCCAGCGATCATCCGAAGACGCGCACCGTGCAGAATAGCAGGTTTCGGTGGCGTTCGGCTGACGGATGCCTTATGCAAATCCGTATGCATCTGCAGTCGGTTGATAGCCAGTTCAGCGTTGCATCAGCAGGACGACGAGGACCGTTGGAAAGGCATCTCGTCGAACGAGAATGCTTTCAGCCCGATTGGACGAACGTTTCCTGATGCAGGTTCAGACGTTCGACCCCATCGAGGCCTGATTAATATTGCGCCACGCCGGCCACCGTGCTAGAGACGCTGAAAAAGAGATCAGGGAAGAAGAGCCGTGGACCGTTTGAAAGAAAACAGTATTTTACACGTAAGCAACGCGCTTTCAGTCGCCAGGACTGTCTCCCCCTTCTTTCCCCTGCCCCTGTTTCAACCACCGTCCTCTTTCGTGCACGGCGGATCTTTAATGAGGCGCGCGGAATCACTGTAAGTAAGCGGGCGACCACGAACAGACGGAAATTAATTATCGAGCCGCTAATTCCTGCCCCGCGCCACGAGATTTATGAATATATTAATTGCACTGCTAGTGGCGCGTGCGTTTGTTTCGTCGACGTTGATGAAGGGGGCCGATCCGCGCCTCTGGGATCTCCTTTCGTTATCCCAATACAAGCAGGGGGGTTCCGAAGTTCCTTGGATTGTGGTGTTTGCAGTGAAAACGACGACTCGTGGCGGTCGATCTCCTTTGCGTTGTGAGAAATGAAGTTACTTTGCATAACTGTGTTATATATATCGATGGCTTACAAGGGGAGGACACCATGTGGTAGACGCCGATTTTGATAAGCCTTGAAAATAAGAAAATATAATCAGAAAATAAGTAAATAGGTGTCCGAGCGTTTCAGCCAATGGGCCTTAATAATAGAGATATTTACATGGAAGTTATTAAAAATTTCATAGTGGCCGTGGGGTTTTAGTGGGTAAAAATCCCACACTACCCTGGCGCCCGCGGGAGATTCCCTTCCGGAGGCGTTGGGGTGCCTTTTGAAGATGTCTCCACGTTAAAAAAAACTTTTTAATATTTTTTTATAATTTTTTTTTAACTTGGGGAATACTTCAAAAGGCACCCCGACTTCTTCAGAGGGGAATCCCCCGGGGGCGCCAGGGTAGTGTGGGATTTTTACCCATTAAAACCCCATGGCCACTATGAAATTTTTAATAATTTCCATGTAAATATCTCTATTATTAAGGCCTATTGGCAGAAACGCTCGGACACCTATTTACTTATTTTCGACATAGATCTATCCTGCCAAGGCTCATCAAAGTCGGCGTCTACAACATGGTGTCCTCTCCTTGTTAGTGCACAAATATTATATGTCCACGACTTGTCAAATTTGAATTTTTATACCCAACAAATAGTCCTTGACTGATTCTTTATGCTGTATAAAAATCATATTTGTGTCTACTTCATAAATTTGTCAAAAACAATATTTTTGTTCATTGCACGTCCCTGAATCTTATGTACCATTGCACGATTGAAGTCTAAATTTGTCTCGGAAACGTTAAAAGTGCACATACAATGTTTGTGCACTAAGCCATTGATATGAGCAGTTGTTGAGAAATTTTGTACCCCTCAGAGTATTATCTGTTTTAAGCTCTGGTCAGGAAAGGTGTAACCTTCTTCTAAGTAAAGAGATTTGATTTCGTCGGAAACATACAGAATTTCATAGTAAACACTGTGATCATATTTATGACAGTATTTGCGTAGCTGCTGCATCAGAGATGACGGTCAATGTTTCATTTAGCCGAGCATAAATTCGCCGTTGTTTTCATGGCCTCTGCGCGCACTTCGCCCTTATGAGATACTCTTTCTATCCCCTCTGGGGTGTTTGCATATTTTACTAGCCCTTGCTCTCCCGCGACAACATAAGTAACAACTTTAAAGAGCTCGTTGTTTCGTTTCCCGTGAATCGCGAATGAATGGAAAATTAAAAGCGATGCCATGGTGGTCAGGCTGGCAATGGTTGGACTTGAATATTTATGAAGCAACAACATTTCCATTCAACATGCAGAGCAAATGAAAGCTCGAATCATTTATCAATTTGATCGACGACTTATATTCTAGAGAATGATGATAGCATTCAATTTTAGAAATGAAGAAGCGAAAGTATAGGACGAGCATAAGTCGATTAAAATACTAACACTGGATCTTGTCGATTTTGAGTTGCAAACATTTTGATCGTGGGCAACGCGTTCGAACAGCTTTGATAGATTCGTTAGGCATCGTACTTTATCCAAACTGTCTTTGTTTCGTTAATAAAAATCGCAATAGAGTTCGCAGGGATGTTCAAATCGTTCAATCTTTGGTTGCCAATGATATAAATTTGTGTTATATTGGAGGAAAACAAAGATATTGCGAAAGAATCTTTTCCTCATATTTTTTTTTCTGTCGAGTGGATGATCTCTCTTAGTCTGCATTAATCGTGCAAAATTTAATGTTTCTCGGTATGCACTCTCCTAAATTTTGCACGACACTTGTCAACACCCTATTCAATTGGTCATTAATAAATCGCGTAATATGATATCACTTGGGTGTTGTTATTCAGAAAGCTACCAACCCTCAAAATGACAAAAAAAATAGTTAAACACAGTATAGGTTCCATAATTGTCTGATCTTTATTTTGGAAAAGAATTACCAACCCATAGAACAACTCTTACATTGCACAGTTATTAAAACTACCAGGCCACAGTTCCAGAAAATATAACAAAAATACTACAGAAAATTAGAAATAATATTAGTTATACTACTCACTATTAAATAAGCCATTAAGCCACATTGTGAAACAACAACAAGAAATAAGATATACCCAATAGAAATAAAGCTACTTTTTCTTAACTATTAAAGTCTTCAAGCTAAAATTCATTGTCAGCTTCAGATCATTGAAGAATGGTAGCTTTCTGCATAACTAGGCCCGTTTGACATTTCGTTTCGTTATTTTGAGACCTCTCAAGTTCAACAGCATAATGTCCATATTCCCGCTGCCCTTTCTTTCCATTGCCTCTGCTATTACTTACATTCGACCCATATATCTCCCGAAGTTCCTCCCGGACATATTGGACGTACTTCGAGAACGCGCGGCCGGGTAAAAAATTGATTTTTAGATACGTCTGTGCTCTCATACTTCGTTCCATCTGCAAGTACAAATCGGCCGGTGCATCTGGTTGTTCAGCATTCGCGTAGGATTCGAATGGGATTTCCTTCCGCCAGCCGGCTGATACCGGTTGACATATTCGCGTTTACCTTTCGAGTTTGTATTCCTTACGTTGCCGCCCTTCTCTTTGCACTTGTCTTTACTGAATAATTTTGCAGGATTTTATCTGTATATTCGGCGTCTACGCGGGCAGACGTGTTCCCTCGTGTTCAGCTGTTCCATATTCAACGATATTTGCATTCCTGTTTATATTCGCGCATCGATTTCTTTCGACGACTCTCCCGACACTTCATTTGTCGTCTTCGTGCCTGCTTCCACGGCTCTACATACGTGCACGCGTGCAATCAGTAATCGAGGTCTGTGCTGGGTAAATTTTTGCACAGAACAGTGCCATTGCTTATGTTCCATTCGTTCGGCGAGCACGTAAAGCAAATCACGAGTCATGAATCGGTCGATGCTTCAGCCGCGTTTGATAAAGGCATCCATGTAGGGTGGATGTACCAGTAAATGAACACGTACCAGTGAATGGACATTTTTTATTAAAATGAGTAAAATAAGTTATTAAAAGAAGCAACTAATTAATTAGAGACTTCTTGTAATTTCTTGCTTCAGATCCAAACAATTTTTCCAGCACGTGGAGTCAATCGCGCTGCAAACATAATTTTATAATAGTGTTCATTCATTAGCCTTAAGTGTTCATTTATTGGTGCGTTTACCATAGTTTTATGAACAATCAATCGGTTTTGCTTAGAGATTTTACTCGCATTCGTTGAAACGACGCAACGTATCAGCTCTTGGATAGTTTGTATTAGTAATTTGATATTTATAAATTCAGTTTTCGTATATCACGGTCACTATCCAGACGCGATCAGGTCGTAACTTCAAGGATCACAATTGGACACACAAAACCCACGCATCTTCTAAACAGAGAAGAACCCCCATCCTGTGATCTATGCAACGTGCAACTGTCAGTGGAACGCATCGTCCTACACCGCAGGAAATACTACCCCGATAGACAAAACTTCAACTTGGAACCCACCCTAAAGGACAACTCAAGCGACAAAGGATCAACACAAAGACTATTAGATTACCTAAAACATACCAAGCTGTACAACCAACTAGACCCTAGGTCGCTAATAACTCGTACTAGTGGTTGATGCAACATTAAATAATGGAAAAAAAATACAGTTTTCAATGTGTACGATTATTCCTATTCTCACAGACGTAATCTGAGCTATATTCTTATTTTTATATTTAAAGAGATAAGATATGGAACAAGTAAGTGTTCAAAGAGCAACCCGTCGACTGTCAACTGTCCTGCCCCCCTGAACTTACCAGTTATCTACTGATAAATACAAAATAAGATAATCAGAGAGCGTTTATACTTTGTTGTTACCTGCGTCACACTTTAAAAATGTGCACCAATTTGAGCACTCGCGGTAAATTGCGGGAATTGAACAGTCGCGCCGCCAGCAAGCCAGGCGCGAGACCGTATCGACGTGTGATTAATTAGCGAATAATGCCTTTAATAAATACTATCTTTGTCTCAGTAAACCACTTGTGTTTAAGTTATGTACGTCGTGTCTGTATTATAAAATAGTATCGCACGAATCTACTAACGCAGCGAGTAAAGTATATACTTTCAAATGCAATGTTAAGGGTACTCTCGCTGATCTTTCATGGTAAACGTGTTTAATACTGTTCTGGTGTGTAATGGTTTTAATGATATTTTATTTATTTAGAAGTATATGTACATAAATGAACGAAGTGAAAATAACAGTGAAAATCATTAAATATACGAGCCGCAGAGAGTGATTCATTGCCTGATAAGAAGATACGCATTGCGCGTGAGTTTCCGTTTGGTAGAGTGGGGACTCGGCTGCCGGCGAAGTTCGCCTTCAGATAGAGAGTTGGATATCTGACATACGACGTATTCCACGACATGTCTGAAACGCACGTGAGTAATGAAAATACTGGTTAGTTTTTTCGATCAGTCTCCCAGTTTGTTATGTCGTAAGATTTTCTATAAACTCTAATTAAGCAGTTTTAGAGCAAATTGAAGATTTCATAGAGTAGCGCATAAACATAAGTACTTTCTCTTGCTTATATTTACCAGCTCCTTTCAACACAGTTTTTTTTTTTCAATAAAAATAAAATGAGTACGTAGAATTGCTTATCAGTGCATACGTCTCGTAGCTTGAGTATCTACATAATACTCATTTTATGAGATCTGGGTACTATACAGGATAATAAATAGAGCATTAGGCCGGACTACTTATTAAAAGTGAGTTACGATAGTTGGAGGGGATACAACGCTTCGAAAACGATTCTGTATTTTAGGAAACGTCTGAAATTTTAGAATGTAGTTCGCCTCCCAATTGCAAGCACAAGATGAACAAACTGCTAGGAAGATAACTTTGATACACGTTTAATATCTAGACAATTACAGTAACTACAACTAATGTTTCAGCGAAAAGAGAATAATATCGACCTAAATACAAACATGGGAAACGAACAAGAAAGAGGAATAAACGCGATTCATGGTAATATTTACCAGTTAAAGTTATTGATGCTATTTTTGTGGCGTGGAATCTCCCGGCAGTATTCTTTTCGTTTAGGAACGGAAATAAAGGTAGCAAATAAGTTCGATGATTTAGTGTTCGAATACATTGAGGGTGGTGAAAAAGTGTATCGCCTTTTGCAAGCTAAACATAAGTTAGATGAATCAAGAAAGATTACAGTGAATAATTTATTAGAACAACCTAAGGGTGATTATAGTTTAATAAAGTACTTCGTTTCCTATCAGGATTCTAAGAAGCAAGAGTTATTTAAGAATGGAACAATAAAAGATATTATTATCTGTACTAATATAGGGTTTAACATCGAGGACTTGGAAAAGGCACAAATTACAGTAGAGAGGATAGTAGATAAAGATGATATTTTAGATATAGAGTGTGGTGAAAAACGACCTGCACGTTATAGATTCAATCAGGACGCTGCTATCTTATTAAAACAAAAATTACAAGCTTGTAATGTAATTGAATTACCGAAAGAACAAATCACACGTTCTGACGAAGAGATAAGAGACTTTTTAAATCATCTCGTGTTTGCAATAAATCAGCCTAACGAAAAAGAATTAGGCCAGATTATTAAAGAAGAAATAGGTAAAGAATTTGATATTATTACAACCGAAAATGTATATAATAAGTTGTTCCAGATAATGCTGACATGGTTGCAAAGTAGAAAGAGTAGCCCATTTATATCTCATGAGGAAGGGAAAGAGTTCTTTGACAAAGTAAAAACAGGCTTTCCTATTTGGTTTAATATGAAAGATCCAGTAAAGTCGTTTAGTGGTAGAACTCGGGAACTAGATGATTTGCACGTACTATTACAATGTCCAGATGCAGCAGGAACTTCACCACTGGTTTCCATAATTGGTCTTGGAGGAGTAGGTAAAAGTGAGTTAGCTAGAAAGTATATCAATCAATACGCCGCAGACTATGATAACAAAGTGATATGGATAAATGCTGAAAGTTATCAAAATCTTGCAGAATCCTTTCGTAGATTAAGTCGCGATGTATTGAGAATTAGTACGAAAAATGTGAACAATGAAGAAAAGGATATGAGTTCCATAGTTGAAGATGTATACACGTTCTTTTCTCGTGGAAAGAGTCTTTTTGTTTTTGATAATGCTGAGAAATACAAAAGTCAAAGTGACTTCGATAGTGGTATAGATCAATTTTTACCAAGTTCATCGCCCACTTATAACAGGCCTCGCGTTTTAATAACTTCTCGTAATCGTAAATGGCCAAAACATATAAAAGTATTACCATTGGATGTATTTAGCGAGGAAGAGGCAACGGAGTTCATTAAAATGTCTCTCGACCTAAACAGTCATGCACAGGAGAAAGATATTAAAGAGCTGGCAGGGCAGCTACATTTCCTTCCATTAGCGTTGCAACAAGCTGTTGCATATATAAGACTACAGGACAACAAATGGAGACACGTAGGGCTGATGTTCGAAATTAGGGATTATCTAGTGAAGTACATTGAAAAGACCAAAGAAGTTCTCGATTTCGAGTTTCCAGAAGATAGTGATAATGATTATACCAGAACTGCATTTACAACTTGGAATATTACTTTGGATATGATAAAACGTAAAGAAGGTGGCAATGATGCCATAGAGATTTTATACATTACATCTTACTTAGCTCCCGAAGATATACCTACAGATATATTTTCTAATTTAATGACTGACAAAGAAAAATTAGCATCTGCTATTGAATTACTAGAGCAATACTCCATGGTTAGTTCAGAGCACGCAATGCTTCGTGTACATAGGGTGGTACAGCAAGTAATAAGAATAGACTTGGATAAGCAGAATCGGGAACAAGAGATTCTGAAAATAGCTCTACAGCTATTTGTTGGAGTTAATATCAAGCCAAGAATTATTAATCATGCCCTATCTGTTTGGAACTATTCAAATAAGTATAACAAACTAGTAGAAGAGTTTTTGCGCTTTGCAGTTACTCTTAGCTATGTGCTTCTTGATAGCATGAGATTCGAGGAGGCGTATTTATTTGGGAAAAATATTTTACAGCTACTTTATACACTATTACCAAAGCATTTTGATCCAGAAAGTTTTTGCGCAACACTTCAGAGTATAGGGATGGCGCGTGGGTACCAGGGTGAATATGCTATTGCCTTGAAAATTCTTCAAGATGCTTTGAATTTGGGGAAAAATACTTTTGGGCTAAATAATTACTTAGCCATACATACAAAAATCCAAATATCTGCCTTCTTGCTTTTACAATCTAAATACAACGAAGCTTTAAAGTGCTCCCAAGAAGTGCTGGACGTTTGTCAAAAAACGTTAGGAAATGATCATCCCGCAACCCTGTCAGCCAAAAATGAAATAGCTCTAATATTATGTCATAAAGGTGAATACAACGAAGCTTCACGGATTCTTCAAGACGTATATGATGTTCAAGTGGCGACGTTAGGTGCAAATGATACCAAAACTTTAAAAACGGAGAATATCATTGCTTGCGTGTTTCATATGCAAGGCAGAGACGACGAAAGTTTACGAATATGGCAAAAAATATACAATGAATCTACTTTGGAAAAAAATCACCCTGATCTTCTAAATGTACTGAAGAATATAGCTGGAATACTTGTGTCACAAGGCAAATTCAGTGATGCAATGGGGATATATCAACGTGCGCTAAATGTTGAGATAGGGCTTTTTGGAGAAAATAATCCTATGGTTTTACATACTCGTTTAGGTACAGCCGAAGTATTGCGAGAACTAGGAGAATACGACAGAGCGCTAGAAGTATGTCACGATACTGCAAGAAAACAGATAAATATTTTGGCTCCCGATAATCTTGATATCGCACGCACACAAAGCATTGCAGCAAGTATTCTTTCCAAGCAAATGAAGTATAGCGATGCTTTAACAATTTATCAGGATACATTGAAACGGTTGAAAGTTATTTTAGGAGATGATCACCCTAATACTCTGAACGTAAGAAATCATATCGCTGTAATACATACAAAACAAAGGAAATTCGATGCGGCATTTCAACAGTATGAAGAGATACTTAGCATTCAAAAACATATCTTAGGAGAAAATCATGTAGACACCTTAAGTACGAAAATTAATATGGGATGCATTTTCTCCGAAAGAAATGAGGGCGAAAAAGCTTTGCAAATCTTTCAAGAGAATCTTGAAGTGTTTGAAAAATGGTTCCCCAATCATCCTCAAAGGTATATGATAAAAAGTAATATAGCATCGGTATTAAACAATCAGGGTAAGCATGATGAAGCTTTGAGAATTTTTAGAGAGGTAGCTGATTATGAAGAAATTAATTATGGAAAAGAGTACCCTGGGCTTTCGAAAACAAAACGTAACATAGTGAGGGCACTTATCGGGCAGGGAAAAAACAATGAAGCTTTAACAGTTTTGCAAGAAGTCCTTCGGAAGTATAACAAATTATATGGGCCTGAACATCCAGAGACTATAAGAATTCGTGGAATTCTGGAATTATTGTCAATGACAGTTAGTAAGCGATTAACTGACGAAGGCGATTCTAACATAAATGTCTCAAAGAATTTAATAGCGATAGATAGAAATGTTAATACTAGGGATAATTATGGTAGAACAAAACTACATTACGCTGTTGATAGTGACAATATAAATGCAGTAAAAATTTTAATACAAAACGGCGGTGATGTTACTCAAGCTAGTAATAAGGGCAATACACCGCTGCACATTGCTGTTTCCAAAGGTAACAAAGAAATGACGGAAGTTCTGTTACGGCATGTGCGTCCTGATGAATTGACCAATTTCATTAATGCTAAAACCACTGCTAGCGGTAGTACGTCCCTCCACGTAGCAGCTAAGAATGGTTCTTCAGAGATAGTCAAATCTTTACTGAGACACGGTGCAACTTGGAACATTAAAAACTACAAAAATGAAACACCTGTTTGCGTTTCCAGCGACCAAAATGTTACTAACTTCATGGAATTAATTGAAAGACTATTTTCGTATGCAGAAAGTGGTAATGTTGCAATTATCAGTAGCCTAAGAGCAGTAAATCATGAGGAGTTTCTAGCTGCAACGGGAGCTCGCAATGATCGGGGGAATACGTTATTGCAGGTTGCCGAAGCAAATAAACACAAGAATGTCGCGAGGAAATTGGTAGAAATGTTAAAAGAGTGAGACTAATGTTTATGTTATATCAACATAGAACTGGTGTGTCTATAGGAATTTAATCCTTGCAATGCTAATGCTAAAATTTTTGTAAAGTACCTAATTGAATATTACACAATTCTGTTGTGTAGAAGTAAGTTAGCATTTTAAGGATGACAGTTTTTATTTGCAGCACTGTGAAATCAGGGTATTGCTTTACACTGAAATTTACTTAGTTTTCATGTTTCTTAAATCCACGTGTTTTATGAGTGTAACGGGCGTGATCATCTGTAAAGAACAAGTGGAATTGTCGTTCGTGTTACCTGATACAATTTATCGTGCAATAAAATGATTTTGATTGTGCTCCATCAGAGATGGATGCAGTTCTGCCAGTCACTTAATATCGAATGTGTTTGAATACCATCCGATCTACGTGTTCTATTTCCACAGCATGATCATGTTCAGTTACCTCGAAATCAATTTAATTTTGGACAATCGAGATGTTAGTTCGTATTTCTACGATTGTGTCGACTAAGTAGTTGCGTGTATAACTTGAAGGCAAGTACAGATACAACCGAATCGTTCAATTACTAATTAAGGGGCCCAGAGGAAAACGGACACGTGCCACCGTTTTATGATTTTTTTTTTTTACACTACATTGCAGGAATGAATTAATGGTACAAAGGAACGGTAATCTATGCATATGTGGTATCTGCCTGTTTTCCACTGAGCCTCTCAATTCTATAATATACTGAATTGTAAGTATAAAATCGTAAGGAGTGAAAAGATTATTTGCGAATATGTACAAATTTCCGAGTGTGATTGATGCGACAGATCAGTTCGTTGTCTTTAATTGGAAACGTTTCTGCGATTTAAGAACTTGCTCACGATACGCATCAACTATAGTACTCATTGCTGTGATTGTAATTCATTGACGGGAAGCAAGTTCGCAGAAATTTGCCAATTAACGTGTCAGCAATCAAAGGAACTGTTGGATCAAAGGAAGTGTTCGCTTGATTCGATCACATTCGTGTCAGCATAGGACACAATTTCTGTAAAAATTTAGCGTTTGTATACAACACAAAACTGCGAGGGGGCGGTTCTCTTGATGCTACGGATCCCAACGCGGGTAGTACAGCCACGTTACAGCAGGAAGACATCTCATCTGGGGAGAAAGGAGCCACGGTGTATGTATTACACCCAGAGCATTAGGAAACAGAATAACCATGAGAAATTATGAAGAATAACAATGTTTTCTAGCCTCGCAAAGTAACGAATATCCCACGTAAACGAGCACTTCCCTGGTAGTTGAACTGCTGGATTATTTTAACGAGCTTCAGCTTCGTTGAAGAGATCGTGATGCAAATCGCTTAGATGAGTATGTTAAGGAAAATGGCGTAGAATGGTTTCGTTTGGGACCTGAATGTACACGGGAATGCTGTGCACTGAATCCTTCGAGTTACGTTTCATCATCAGCCCAGCAAAAGAATGAGAAGAAACTTTGAAGTCTTTACCGATTACCTTCATCCAATGATACTCCTAGCTTGTTAAGTACTCATCGCAGAAGACCAATTGGTAGACATCATAGACTATATAAACATGCCATCATTTTGAGGGACCTATGCTTGCTGATGTATTCAGTTGGAAAGGGAACATTCGAGGTGCATCAGAAAAGTAATGAGATTGTGTTTTTTACTTGAAAACTTGGGCCATTGTTAAAACAAAAGTGCATCGAGCCGGTAACTACATACCCACTCTACCTACAGATGAAGTTTCAACTTACTAGCTTGAACTGAAAGAGACTTATTAAACTGAAAGAGCCACCAAATCGTACGCAGAAGCTAAAAATGCGTTTGGTGATGATTGTTTATCTCGTACCCAAGTCTTTCGCTGGCATAAGGCGTATTGGGAAGGGCGAGAAACAGAGGAAGATGAGCCTCGACCTGAGCGCACAGTCTCCGCAGGGAATTTGTGATCCCGGGTGTAGCAGTGAGGCAGAAATTTTATCCTGAAGTTCTGGCACGTTTGAGAAGGGCAAGTCGAGGTTGACCATAAGTTTCAGGCAATTGGATCCTGCGTCACGACAATGCACCGACACATTCGGTGTTAGTTGTGATTTTTTCATGAAAAACTACAGTCCCTTATTCACCTGATCTGTCACTCTGTGACTTCTTCTTGTTCCTCAAACTGAAACTGAATGCCTAAGGTAAACATTCTCATACTGTGGGATCAGGAACCCCCACCACCACAAGAGAGGACACGGAATGACTAAGACCGGGGAGTCGGCGGTAGCCGAGGTGGCTAAGGCGGCTGGCCAGCGCGCAACTAAACAGAAGATTCCCGGGTTCGAGTCCCGTTTCCGAGGCTCCCTTTTTCCGTGATCCTACAATACTGATTACTTTACGAAGACTTTATGAAGAGCCTCCCAAAAGATGACGTCTGATCCTGCTACGAAGAGTGAGACAACTCACTGGCGCAATTATATTATGTCCGAGGGATGTTACTTTGAAGGAGACTGCATTGGTTTCATTGACAATTGGATACGAAATTTTTGGGAGATACAGTCATTACTTTTCTGATACATATTTCATGAGATTCAGGGAGAAGGTACAGCAAGTTGGTGGAGATATTGGACCAACCAGCTTGCGTCGTTAACTAAGTCTTTGTTCAGAAATATTTAGACTTTACTCCTCACGGAAGTGTGAGGATGATAATCTTCCAACTCCAGCTTAAGATCCACGTGTGGCTGAAGTATCTACCAGTGAGAGAAATGATTCAACAAGAGTGATTCGCCACTTTAAAGAAAATCGCGGGGATCTCAGAAGACGAAAGATATAAGAAGTCGTAAAAATGCAGGCAGAAAAGTGGCCAAACGGAAGAAGACGTCCAACGAAGATACGACAGTGGTCATCCGAATGAGGTAGGTGCAGCCCAAAGCCACGTTCACGTTTCATTTCTTCGTTCTGTATCAGAGGAGCCTCGCGAAATAATCTCTGTAAGATGTATGAATTAAAGCAGGGTTTCCCAAACTTTTTCTACAATGGAACACTTAGCAGCTAAGCAGCCTTTCAATATGAAGTAGAAGATATTTAAATGTGTTGCAGTGTATAAGACCTTTCTAAATTGTCGCGGAACACCTATTCAGGTTCAGCGGAACACTGGTGTTCCGCGGAACATAGTTTGCGAAACCCTGAATTAAAGGAATGTTAAAGTAACAATGCTTATTGATGCTTTGAAATTATGTGAAGATCAACAGTGGAAAAGCGATCAGCGACGTTGGAGAGTGCATGTGCGTGTGTGCAGGCGTATAAATATATATTGTAAGAGCGTCTTCCCCATCGCTGTGTTAAATGAAACGTATAAAGTAAATTCGTGTGTCGAGGAAGGCGTAAAACGGATATCTTAGTTACAGTAGAATCGCAAGATTTTAGACAAGCAATATTAAGCGACTACTCCATAGCAATATCCGATTTCTTCGCCACTTTGTTCCTTATCTACCGGCTGCTAGGAAGGAGCGAACGGCAAAAACGATACGGGAAGAATTGAAGTTCGCGTCGCAATGCAGATACTCGTGCAAGTGTAAACATGCCAATACGCCGGGTCACATATCTTTGTTGTGCTTATGATAAGAATCGAAGTGAGGTGAAAGGAAAAAAATGGAGAGAAGTAGTCGCGAGCAGCTGAAACCTTGCGACTCTGCTACAGTAACAAGTAAACGGGGAACGTAGGCAATTGGATGAGTGAATAACATGTTTACATTAGGGTTGAGCGATTTTTACGAGTGTATAACAATTTGTAAACACGGAATGTAAAACCCGTTTATTTTTCGGATCAAACATTCAGCCGACTTGGGGATTCGGTTGCCACGTGTATCTGCCGCGTCGCCTGTGACGATACTTTTCGCATGCCCTTTTCTCCGTGGAGTATTCAAACTTCTCAGGATCCTCCGTATGTATTTCAATTAACACGATCTTGACTTTAGTATCTCTGTCGGCACTCGGAATATTTTTGCGTGAGATATCGCTTTCAGGGTGCATTCCCTCTTGAGCAACGTTCCACGTTATCTTTCGCCGGTGCACATTCATGAGCTCTTCGTTTTAACACGAGCTGAACTCGAACTCCCGTGTTTACTTATCTCCACATCCTTTCCCATTTGCGTTCCACATCCATTTTGAATTTTACATCGGGGTTCATCTTCACCGTGCGGCTACTTGCACGTATTACCGTGGTTTTACATAGCCCTTTGCGGCTCTTCACGGTCCGGAAACAGGAATACGACCCATCCTTGCGTTGACGTATCCTTACGCTTCCACAGTGTCTACCTACGTGCCGTATTTACGCGCCCGTTGAAATCTACACGATCACCCACCTTAATTGTCTGACCCAATCTATACTTACTATATAAATTTCAATGTGCTTACTTTGAAATGCGTTTTCTCAATAAATATTAACCGTACTCACAAGTGTGTTACATCACTTTGCTCGTCTTGGCGAGAGGAAGGTTTTAACGTTTTTATTTTTTTTTAAATAACCTATCTATATATGTAAAATCAAAATACCACTGACTCCCTCCCTCACTCACTCATTCATCACGATTTCTCAGGAACCACTGATCCTAGGACCATGAAAGGTTGGTAGATTCCTCATCGCCTCTAAGTGCTCGCTAAGAAATCTTTCACCAAAAAGAGATATATAACCCCGAGCAACGCCGGGGACTTTAAGGGGACTAGTCGTCAATAAATTCTACTAATTATTGTGGTACGTGCAGAACCCAATCGTTATAGAATTTAATTGCGACAGGGGATGAGGTAGGAACAGACACGAGATTGGCTGTTTTCGAATCTCAGATATTCGAAAGTAATTTTAAAAGACAGCAAGTGCTTGCGTCGTTATTGCTAAACGCGCTTTGAGGTGTTTAAAAGAAAACGAGAGCGACGCTTCTTCGTTGAATAATTAGAAATTACAAATGTCTAAACCTGGCAAATACGTTGACCCAAATACCGATAAACACTGTGACCCAGAATACTAATAACTTTTATCCAGGCCCGTGAAGGCGACGGGGACGTGATCATGGCATAAGGGTTCCTCTGGTGTCTCAAACCATTTCCCTGTATCCCCTTCGATCCGACGTCCTCATTCAAGCCTTCGTAACCACCTGCGACCACACGTTCGACGATTTACGTGCTGCTCAGAGGTGCAGCCTCTCTTCCCGCCGTGCATCCATAAGCATTCGAAGTTAGAGCCACTTCACGTTAACTAGCCCATTCCTCACGGAAGGATCTCATAAATGAGACCCAAGGGTGACTGTCGCGGGAGAAGTTTACGCGGTCACGTTGACGTATCACGCTGCTAGCTCGTGGAAACCAGACCCCTCGCCTTCAGACACGCTCGTCTGTTGAACTCGATCGAATTGCATAATCTTATTTGACGCCTCTTGCAAGTATCTATTTCCACTTTCGAACGACGAGTCCTTTTTACAGTGGCAAAGTGATTCTCCCTTCGGAGGGGATAGCGTCAGCCGAGCTTGGATCAGTTTATGGAATACGTAGGACGAGGATGTCACTACTGTTTCTAGTCTATTCTGAGTCTGGAATATTCTGATTGCTTCGTTCCATTGGTAAATGATTCAGTTGGAACGGAGTATTGAAATGGATACTAACAATAAGATTTGCAAAGTAGTGCCAGGCCCCTGCACAATGTTGGATTAAATCGTTCACGAAAATATGCCAGTTTATCGGGAAGGAAATTTCTCGGTGCATTATTCTCGTGAAAGGCATGAAAAGTTATTAAAGTAATGGCTCCTTCGTTTGCGACGACTAGGAGAGGAGCAAGAACTGTTGAATAAATTTACAATTCATAGGGAGCTGAACGACACCAGGACTCCCATTCTACGACTCATTGGAATTTGTTACGAATACATTCGCCACGAGTCATTCTCCTTCTTTAATCGGGACGCGGTGGATTCGAGGAACGAT
Organism: Andrena cerasifolii; assembly: GCF_050908995.1. Taxonomy (NCBI): domain Eukaryota; kingdom Metazoa; phylum Arthropoda; class Insecta; order Hymenoptera; family Andrenidae; genus Andrena; species Andrena cerasifolii. The sequence goes on along the minus strand of NC_135124.1, from coordinate 6,141,087 downwards.
ACAAATTCGAGCGTTAAAAGCCACAGTGCTCGAGCTTGGAACACGTAGTTCCCAACAGTTACTGTGTACTGCGACGCAATGGAGTAAATCTGAAACAAATATTTATTGTCCTACAAATATCGTCGATCATCGCACGGTTACATACGAGTAAATGTGAACTTTTGTCTGAATTCGAATAGTGCGTGTATTTATGGTCTGCGAAAAGAAAAAAGGCGATGAGAGGAGAAGCAGGAATTATTAATAAAATTAACACGTTACCAGAATCTTGAAACAGAACTCCCTCTCACCTTCTTCATTCTTCGTGGCAAAGCCCTTGGTGAACTATGATTTTTTCATACATCATTTCCGAACAGCTACGTGATTTCGAATCTCTATCCGCCACCTATCACAGATCAAGCTTCCACCCCGATTCCCAGAAAATTCAGATCCCACGAAAGTCAATCAACTAATTAACGAAAAAGGTCGCGTCAGCCTTTGCGTCGACCTTAAAGACGCATTGTCGCTGGAGAAAAAAAGGATTCGTGGCTGGCTTTTGGACAAAACGTTCGCAGAACGGAAGTTCACTCGAGCGAGAAACATCCGTTTTATCGATACGAGTACATCGATTACCTCACCTGGCCCCTGTTTCCCTTGCCCCATGCCTTCGTGACTTTCAAGTAACGAGGAAGAGCGGGTAACGCAGAAGAACGAGGCGTTCCTCGAGGCGAGAACGCGGTGGAACGAGGCGCGGGCAAATGAAAGCCAAGTCGAGCTTTATTTCGCTCACAAAGGGCTTCTGCTAAGGTAGTAACGAAGGCAGCGACAAAGTCTCATTACCACCACCAACGACAGCGCGGGAAGGCGATCGAGGACTTTTCCCCTAGTCGAGAAGCAGCGTAAGGGGTAGCTGCGTTAAACGGAACTCGAATTAAGCCACAAAGAGAACCAACATTGCAGCTTTTTCAGACGTTCGGGGACCGACCTGGGTACTGAGTCAGCTTCAAGATCTCTGATACAGCGCATCGGGACCTGAACGAACCTGTAGTCGAAGCTAAAGGGTGTTTTCTTGTAGGAAATTAATATTGTACTGGGCAGTGGTAGTCAGTCCTCTTAAGGGGTTATAACGAGTCAGGCGCCCGAAAAGAGGCGAATGTTTGTGAATTTTTTTTGAAAAAGTGGACGCATATATTTTCACAGAACTTTTTGCACTTGAAAGAGCAACATTTAATAAACATTTGGTAATTTTTCTACAACACATGGTATTTTCATGTAGAAATATTACCAAATGTTCTTTAAATGTTGTTCTTTTAAGTGCAAAAAGTTCTGTAAAAATTCATGCTTCCCCTTTTAAAAAAAAAATTACAAACATTCGCTTCTTTCCGGCCTCCTGGCTAGGTACAACCCCTTAAAAGGCAACTGACTTCAATTCACCCCAGTAAGAATCAAAAGCTATCAAGTTTCAAGGTACGTGAAGTCAGTATAACAAGGTTAATGAATATTGAAGTTCGATATACGTAGTTGTTGGAGCCAAGCATCCGTTCTCGTTATTAATTGTTTATTACTATTTTCGATTATTGCTGTTTCGTGTGCAACCTTTGCGACTTAATAAGATCCTGAGAGTTACAGTTTTAATGTTTCGCAAGTGATTCGTGCAACCGGTAGGAAACTGAAAACGCACGGAAACGTGTCTTCGAGGTGAAGTTCCTTCAGTGCGGGATGAAGATTTTGGGGGAAAAAATTTGCTCGCGAAAAGAAGTAGGCTATCGAGTCGCCCGTGGCGAGGCTTTATAAATTCAGCGTCGACTAGGAAATGTCTTTCACGTCTATCCACACACGGTTAAGTACGAACACGGTTTGAAATAGAGACACGCCTGTTCCTCTCGCACGTAGCTTCCCTCTCAGACACAGTTTCGAGAGACGGCCGAAGACGGTTGGAAAAGCGCGAGAAAAGCGAGGGAGACGCGTGGAAAACCTAGCAGGGAACGGTTGAGTGTCTGAAAATGCTGACGACTGGCTCTCTTACCCTTTCAAGGAGTATCTTTCCTGGGTAACGAGGAGGGAGTCTTGAAAGGGGATCGAGGCGGAAGAGTCACGAAATGAAATCCTGCCTTGGAAATCTACGATAGAATCCTCCTCGACATATAGCTCTGGCCGTAATTGCGATCGCGTCTTGCGCCTTTCTCGCTTCCATAACGAATTTCGAGCGTGAAATTGTGCGCGTGTGGGCCGCGCAAGTAGATTAGGCGCGTGCGTAGCCAGACGCGGCGGGGAAGAACGCGATGCACAAGACTGTAATCAGTTGATACGTGTTTCTCTAGGTCGCGTGGAAATGTAATGCTGTTTTGCACCTCGTCAGTCGTTTTCTTACTCGCTTTAATAAAATCGTACATTGGAAATGCAATCTGGCGGAGAATTTTCTACACTGTCTGGGCACCTACTTTTGTTTTCGAAACACTCCGGAGAACACCAACCCATTTCAATCGTGGATTTCACAGGCTCCGCAACAAGTATCCAACTGAAATAGGTTCCTGCTTACGATTGCCACGTAACAGAGTTATGAAATCTGAAATTACTATTCGCACAGCAGGTTGTTTAACTGTTACTTAGGTGTTTTTCAATTGGCAGAGCTGCACTGCCGTTACAGTGAACTACTAAGCTTCTTTCTTAAATTAATTAGAGCTGTGAATTTAATAGCGAGGCGAACACACGATTTACTCGGGATCCGGTAAATTTACTCGGCTGGTTCGAACGCAATTTCGCCGGTAAGATCGTTTACGTGTACACGTCTAGCAAGGGTATTCTAGTTCCGCTTTTCAGGCGGCAAGAAATAATTCACGGCGCTCGCGTATCACTGAAGCCGAATGCAAACTATCGCCTGCGTTGCTTACAGGCTTGTGTAACGGCATACGGAAATGTTCGAATAGTGTCTGCGACGAAATATTTCCTCTGATTCCCGGAGATACCTAAATTTCATTAACATCTTGAAATTGTATTACAAGAACCATCGTCTTCTTAAAAAAATCCTTTAACGGTCTATTAAGGAGAATAATCAGGGCTTGTTTATCAAAAACGAAATACCGTACATAAATTTAACAAAGCCAAGAATCTGGTGGTCGACTTTTAATCGCTTTCGTTTCGAATTCCGAGAGAAATTACGAAGCCCGTGAAATACTCTCGCACGAGAAATCTGTAGTATCCCCCTGATATGGAATAAGAGAAATCGAAGAAGCGTATGCTTCGAGGGACCAATTTTTCCCCGGACCGTTCGCTCGCCATCTTCCTAATCGAGTTAACTTCCGTCCCTCTTGCTGTCTCCTTTGTCGTCGAGATAAATCGCGCGAGCAATATGTAACTCGAGCTATTTGTTTCGCCGAATTCGCAAGCGAGACTACCTACCTCACAAGTGTCGCAATAAAATTCATCTTCCTCCCTCACCTACGTCGCTCCTCTGTTCGCGCCCTGTGTTCTCCTTCGAGGCCCACCCTCTCTGCCACAGCTTCCTCTCCCCATCTCTCACTTGTTCCCCTCGCCGCGAAAACTTTCTGCCCCGTGCACTTTTACCTGCACGCGTCTGCCTTCCTCCGCGCGCCCCACAGGCCGCTGGTAGATTGCCAATGCGAGAAAGAAAATTAATTGTTTTTCGTCGCGGTGCCGGCGCTAACTGCACGCTCCTCCACCCTCTCCGCGAGCTTCTGCATCCTGGTGCCCCTTCGACCCCTGAGGCAGAGTGTCTTCCTCCCCCCTCCATGGTTGTTTTGTCTCGTCTGGCTGAAATTAATCGGAGTTGGACGTGCAACTTATTTGCTTTGGGACAGTTCGATTCGCCGGTGACGAAGAAGCGACTTAACGAAATCGCCGAGGGGGATGGTGAGCTCGAACGGGTGAAATATATCCAAGCAATAAGAGAAACGAGTCCACTGTACTCTTGAGCATGTTAAAACGCTCTTCATGGGAGTTGGACGATCTCTGTGCAATTTATCCGCGCTTTACAATTCGTCACCCTACTTGCGCTTAACATTTCATCCAGCTTGCGTAATATGAATGTAACGAAAGTATACTTTCGTTAAACTGAATCTTGCCGCGCTTCTCATGCTCCGCGCGCCATTTAATGGACGACCGCGAGATGGAAGGGGGAGAGATGGGGATTGCGCAAGGCATACAAAAATAATATTACAAGTCGATTAGGATAAATAGAGAAGTGATAGTTGTAAACTGTAATTGTTGTTTCCTTGTTTACAGGTAAGAGTGTAAATGGTGTAAATAATTGTTGTAAAGAGCGAATAAAATTTTAACAACCTTGTTCACAGAGAAACATATTTCAGTTTATTTATTCATCACTATCAGTAATAATTATAAGAGGCTTATGTGAATTAAAGGGGGTAGGTTAGCCTCAAAATTTTCGGAAATTGGTTTTTAGGATGTCTGCATATTCCGCTAGCTACATCTTTTCTGCGTATTTTAAGCGCAACCGGGCCCCGAAATTCTAAAGATTGAAGGAATTACAGTAAAAAATGTACGAGCCTGCACGTGAGATCGGATAACGGTGTCCAACTTTAAACGCGATTTCCCAGAAACTACGTTCTAGAAAACGGCGAACATAAAATCTCGAACACCGCTCCAATGATTTGAATGAAAATTTACAGGGAGCTGCAGGAAACTATTCCCCTCCATTTATTGGCAGCACATTTTCAATATAAATTCGTTAAAAAAAGATAAAAAATATTTTTCCTACAATAAAAGGAAAAAATCAGTAACATCAACATAAAATTTCTATTAATTTGTTTAACAAAATGTTTCTTCCTGCACGACGTGGAGACTGTCTTACAGATTATAAAAATGCCTTTACTTTGTGTTTTAGGTAATTCACCTGTCCGGAATCGTGTTCACCGTCAAACGGTGCATCGCGTACACGCTCTCGCATTTATATTTATAACTTCTTTCCCTATAAATATATTTAAAAATTTCTTTCTGCGCTTTAAAGCCAACGAAATGACGCTTAAAAAGTGAACCAAAAATTATCTCTATATTCACTTATTACTTCAGCATATACGTTTGAGGAAGGGCCTGACTTTGAGCTGTTGAGGGTAATCTACCCCCTTAATTATATCTGAGTCTTATTTTCTAAGCCGGTCTACACGTTTTACCGACTTCGTAGCTTCCCTGTCCATTTTGTGGTCCCAATACGTGTCCTTGTGGTGTAGGCTATTTACCAGGTAATCTAGCGTGGTGAAATCAAATTTATTCTGTTCAACATTCTTCTCCGGAGAATTGAGACTCCTTGAACAAATTCTCACGCTCGGTCTCTTCTTCGCAGCAGTGGACACCCCGATTGTTCTCTCAGCAGCGGTTACAAGGAGATAAATTCGTTTTGAGCCTCGATTGAAAGGAATTCTATCTGGGGCATGTATTTTTCATCAGCCGCTGTTAGTAATTCCCCGCACGGGCCACGATTTCATTTATTCAATCCTCGTATCCACCCCTCGGAATATCACAAAATCTCGGAAGAAAAAGCCTTTCGATTTTGCCCCTGTATCCCATTTCGGCGCCCCCTAACGAAAATCCAGTCACACGCAGGGAAATCCGTAATGCCTACGACGACTCACTGGATCGTAGACGTCTTGCGTTCGGGATCTACAACGACGACCCTATTATCCCGATAGGATAACCTTATCGTCCGCAAAACCAGCGGTGGCTGTATTTTATTGTTCGCTACGTGATCGGCATCGATCATTCGGCCTTTGCTCCCTATCCTCTGCCTGCATTTGCATTCTTGCTTCTTTATTGCTAACAAGGGTAGGGCACGAATTGTCCGACTTCGATTTTGACGTGCTTTTGCAGAATAGTAGCAAATAGATCCCTCATGTGCCATGCAAAATAGCAGATGTAGATACTCAATAATTTTTAAGATATAGGTAAACAATTGAAGTTTCATACCTTCATGGTTTCACGCTTTCATCGCGGGGAATATTCTGCAACGGAAATCAAGTTGCTCTCCCAGCTGAAGTAAAAAGTGCCAGTGTGAGAGACAATCATTTATTGCGCGCGCAATTTAGGGTGGGCCGAAAAAATCAAATTATCGAAACAGTTGTGGAGAAGTTGCGCCTGGGGAACAAAAATAGAGGGAAAAATTTTTTCTTTGAAATTGGTCAACATTTGACCGGGTCCAAACGGGGTGACAGTTTTTAATTTGTGACCAAGTTTCGCGACTTCTGTAACTGTGTCGAAATTTGTTACGCTTCAAATGTATATAGTATAGACTGTAGTACATCTACCAAGGTATGAAACTTCAATTGTTTACATCTTAAAAATTATTGATTATCTACATCTAGTATTTTACGTATATCGTTAGGGATCTATTTGCTACCATTACGTAAAAGCGCGTCAAAATCAAAGTCAGACGATTCGTGGCATTCCGTTGTAAGTTCGTAATAACTTTTTATTCCCCCTTACAGATTATAATTTTTTCTAATCCATCTACAGATGAATCTCTACATCCTCCACTTGTTAAACGGGCTACTCTACCATTTCCTTGTTCAATTCTCATTTTACATCTCTAGTATCTTAACCCTATTTTACCTGCTAACTTTTCCTCCACCTTCCTGCCCACGTATTTTCTTTCTTACTATTCTATCGTTCTCTTTCCTCCCCCCTCCATTCTCTGCCTTTATGCCACCTTTGTTCAGAGAAGAACCGTTCCTCTTCCTTCCATCCCTGTGGAACTCCGAAATGCGAGGTTCAATCGCAGCCAGGAAGTCGTGAGTCGCTGGCGATCCTCGACCCGAGCGGAGCGCACGTCCGAAAGGATTTTTTCAACTCCATTGAGACTGAGTTACTCCAGTTATGGGAATAGATGTCGATGGTTATTGTGCCCGGGGCGGCTCGGTGCAGTAGGAAAGTAGAATTCAATGGCCGAGCGAGGACGGCGACAGTAGAACTCTAGTGAAACGGAATTGTCCGCTTCCACTTCATCTCAGTATCGGTTCGCTTCGATTGCAACCAATAAGACACCCTTTGTAGCAAGTTTCGGTTAGTTCAGGGACAACGAACCCGTCATAAATTCCGCGATTTCTTCGCAGAGAGATGCGCCGTTTTGTGGCGGGCAACTGTGTAAATTTTCGATCAACGAGCGGCAGAACAGAGGCTCCTAGAATGATTCGTAATCAGGCCGGTTTGCATCGGTGTACAAAGAATGGTGGTGGAATGAAATCGTCCAAATACCATCGATCTGCCCGGAGTCTCTATTTCATGAACGCCAGCTCGCAAGCCCTGGTCGCGCTGGGGAAAATTTATTTCCGGATTGTCAGTCCTGTCTCGTGCTCCTCCCTTTACGACGAAACTGCTGTATTATCTTACGGGCCACTTATCGAACACGGGAGAGACTGCCTCGCCTGAATCTGGATTCCCGACACAGAGGATCCCTGGGTCACGAACTCAATTTACTCATGAGATGCGTTTCGTACCTATGGCAAGATCCGCGACGGCAGCTGCACGGATGATAAACCTTTTTCCTTTCCCTCTTCCCCCCTCCGAGATCGTTTCAATTAATTCGCAGGCGGTCCACGTAGCTAGGTAGCCGAGCTCCCGGCCATTTGCAGGGAGTAATCTGCCGAGCTCGTTACCATATGCAGCCGAATGGATCTCCCCTATTCTTTTTTCGCGAAAAACGGCGATTCTCTTGATCAGTTTCTCGACCTCCCTAATGCGAGGCGGGCTACGCCTCTTTCTGTGGATGCCCGGGAATAGGAATGGAAGAATTAAGGAGGCTTGACGCGGTAATCATCACTATTCAACGAGTGCGATACGTTCTCGTAAGGTAAATCAGTGTCGAGAGGGAAGTATTACATTGAAATGAAATCAGGGACGGTTTTGGGTATGGGCTAAGTAGGCTTTAAAATTTTTAGAGCGACAAACTTTGGGCGATGGTAAATTTTTTGGTGCAGCAAATTTGGGGGAGCATTAAATTTTGAAAAACGACTAATTTTGGGGGAGCGACAAGTTTTGGGCGGCGATACATTTTTGGGAGCATCAAATTTTTGGGAACAATACATTTTCGGGAGCGAAAAATTTGGGGAGCAGCAAATTTTGGGAAGCGGAAAATATTGAGGAGCGATCAATTTTCGGGAGCGGAAAATTTTGAGGAGCAGCAAATTTTGGAAAGCAACAAATTTTGGGGAGCATACAATTTTGGGAAGTGACAAACTTTGGGTGGCGATAAATTTTTGGGAGCAACAAATTTTGGGGCGGAAAACTTTTGGGGAGCAGTAAATTCTGAAGTGCCGATAGATTTCGGGGACCGACAAATTTGAGGCGGCAATAAATTTTTGGACACAGCAAATTTTGAGAAGCATCAAATTTTGGAGAGTGATAAATTTTGGGGAGCGATATATTTTGGGGAGTAGCAAATTTTGGGGAGCGGAAAATTTTGGGGAATACCAAATTCTGGGGAGCGGAAAATTTTGAGGAGCACCAAATTTTGAGCGAAAAAATTGGAAAAGTTTTAAACACAGAGGCTTGAAACAACCTTCGAAACAATTTACTTTTTTCATGTAGCAAATTAACATTGACTCAGATGTGGGTTGTTTATTAAACTAATTTTGAAATTGTCTCGGCTCTTTTAAATTAAAACACTAAATAATATATGGCGAAAACAGCGGTGGACGCTTATTACCCTAGGGGCGCCAAATCTTCAAATCCGCCTCTGGATTGAATGTTCAGTCAAATATTCCTTTCTCTGAGGAAGTTCCATTTTATCTACTATTATAGGGGATGGTTCGTTCCTTAGTCATGTAATTAGGAGCAAGTAATTCTTAACGAAAGAACGAGTCGAAAGTGTCGAACCACGTTTTCACAAAAGGGTGATCGGTTTTGGTAAAGAATAATAAACAACAGAAATAAATGACAACAACTTAGTAACATAAAAAAATTGAAGAGGGATCTACCGATATTAAGGAAGTAAGCGATATGCAGTAAGTCCGACAATTTCTGTTAAAGGTGGATGTACCAATGGATTCGCCCCCATTTTCACGCCAGACTGTACCACGCCGCGGAATTCGTTGCGGAAACCGTCCGATAAACTTACTTCCATCGCGATACCTAACTCCGTCGGACGTCTACGGAAATTTCGATTCGATTAGGAACGTCCCGGCCGCGGGTTAAGCCGAAAGTCGGTATTTAACGTGGAATCTAGTTAAGGAGTTTTGTTTAACTCGCTTAGAGTTTTCAAGCAGACGCTCGCTACGCTTGTACTTCCGTATGCACCACCGTGGATCGCGCGCACGCACAGGCAGAGATTGTTTTGCGTGTAAACAGGGCTACTGGTAAAATTTCTCTAAATTCTTTCACTGTCTTTCACCAGTAGCGCACTCAGGATTGAATCTTGGGGGGAGCCGAGTGGAACGGAATAAAATATTTTTAACGCAAAGTCAGTAAAATTCATTAGGTGGTTATAAAAATTTATTCACCCTCGTCAGACGGCATAGGTACAATCGTAACTTTTGCGTTTTTAAATTGCGATAACATTTTTTCGAGAAGCAGGGGAGGGCTGAAGTTTCGTGACATCTCTAAATTTTTGGTCTAGATTATATAGACCAAATTTCAGAAAAATATCTCAACCCCCTTCCGAGATAGGGGGTTGAGTCGAGGGTTGCATCCATAACAGCGGCATAGGCACAATGGCGCCCCCATATATTTTGTATGAAGATAATGCAAGAAAAAAAGAATGCGATTTTTTTAATGATAATGTTATTTTATTACAAAAAAGTAAAAAGTAGATAATTTACATTATAAAAGAAAATTTGGGATTTTTTTTTCATTGATTTTCATTGAGTCTAAATGTTATCAATTTGTCGTACAAATTATACCGATAGTGAGAATATTCATATAAAATATGTGAGGGTGCAATTGTGCCTCCTCTGCCGTCTGTTAACGTTGTAAAATTGCGCCGTCTGACGAGGGTTAAAAGAATAAAATCCAGTTTTCTTCCGTTTTCACAGAAACCCTCCTTTGGGGGTGCCGGGCCCCTTGAGCCCCGTTCCACATCAATCTGTAATTCATAATTTCCCCTTTCTTTCCCCCTTTCCAAGTTCTACATTAGAGGTTTGGTATTCTTCGTAAAAGCAGCATCCTCTGGTATAGAAATAAAGATTTACGGACGAAACAATGGACTTTGTTATACGATGCGTCTCCACAGGCTCGTAGCTCCTCGCGCCACTTTCCTTAGGCGCAATGCTTTCGAGCGAAGCTGAGGATATCCGTGACGGGTCTATGCACGGTGGCACAATGTCCACCGAATAATCGGGATCGATCTAAACGCAAACAAAGACGTCAGAAGCCGACGATGCGAGAGCCAGCGGGGCGCTGGATAGATCGTGATGGCCGGTTCGAGAGGTTCGAAGTCGAGCTCGGATGCCATCGATACGGCTCGAAGCTCGCAGAGCACGGAATGGACGAGGAAGGGAGGCGCAGGATGAGAGGGTCTCTGTCGAATGCTACGGAGTCGATCCTCGCGTCCCTAACCCTTCCCCTGGATCCTCGTAATTCAAATTTGCATACTATCAGAAATGCATCGAATACGGGATCATGCATGAGCCTGCTAGTCTGCCCGGCGACGCCTTCCGCTGCGAACTTGGAAAGATTCAGGGTATGCATAAGAAAAACGAGATGTACAGTAAACATTCGTATTAAACCCGACGAACGGGGCTGGCGGCGGGCGTACGAAGCGTTGCGGAGACTATTCCGTGCGGCCAATACCGCGAGTAAAGGTCTGCGCGCACATATCCGTTCCGTGTCAGTTCCGTATCCGTCGTGCCAGTGGTAAGAAGAAGGGGGCGTAGAGGGTCTCTTCTTCTTACCACTGGCACGACGGATACGGAACTGACACGGAAGAAGAAGAGGGCGTAGAGGGTCTCTTCTTCTTACCCCTGTCACGACGGATACGGAACTGACACGGAACGGATATGTTTGCGCAGACCTTAAGAGGACCCAAGAGCGAGCGACAGGGAACGAAACAGTTGACAAGAAGTTCCCGTCGACTCTTTAGTTCAGGGGTGCACAGGGAGCCGTTTCTAGCGCCTAGCTGTGAGCAACCCGCCTGTCCCGTTGCTAAGGTTAGAATCGGTGAGGAGAACTACAGTAATGTACGCGCGTGCTCGTAGGCTCATAGAGTAAGTATATATAGCTGAGTTCAAGTCATACCAAATGCACGTACACTACTGCAGTTCGCCTCACCGATTCTAACGGGACAGGCGAGTTGCTCCCAGCTAGGCGCTAAAAACATCTCCCTGTACACCCCTGCTTTAGTTCCTTCTCGCTCGTTCTTGGTTTCCCCCACTCCCGACCGAAGGATTCCACGCAATGGTGGGGATAGTCACCGGGCCTACTACGCATGGTAAAATCGGGGCTATGACGAGGATATACGGCAGGAGCGTCGAAGTTCCCCTCTCCGAGAGCCGCACGAGTCGGGCCCCCGGGCAGCCGGTTCCCCCACTTATTTTTCTCCAGGCGTTGCACGAGACCCGGCAAGGAGAGACTGCGGCACCCGGAGGAGAAATTCATCACAGTGAAGTAGGTGTGGAGGGGGCCGTTCTCCTACGGCTCTACGGAGCAGGCGAAGAGGAGAAGGAGCCACTGCGGCTCGCGAGCCGCTAGTTCGACACCCCTGATATACGCTATATGCTTCTGGGTCACATCTTGGGTTTCTGTTACGAAAGAATCGTGAAAATTCCAGAGCAAACTGCGGAGAATAAAAGGAGCCGTCAGCAGTCGTTTCTTGCTAATATCTTTTCGCGTGACTGGGTCAGTTTTGACCCGTAGGTACGCACCTTCCCTTCTTCTTCTATTATTCAGAAACGCGAGTCTTTCCCTACCGCGATTGATATTTCGGACTTTAGAGAACGTTTTAAACAAATTAAGAGGGGACCCCACCCTGAAGACACTCCGGAAAAAAGTTACTTTTTCTTCCAAACACTATAACTCTTTCCATTTATCATCAGTTACATCGTCGAAGCGGTGGGCAAAATTCCAGAACAATTAATAAATAAGAAGGATCGACATAAAAAAAATATTTTCTGCGAGTTTAAAGATGCCTCCTTATATCCCAAAAGAGTTTAAACCAATATGACCAACAGCTTTTTTTAAAAAAAATCTTAAATATCAGTTACTTTTGGGGCTGTTAGACGAGAATCTCCCCTTAATCATAGTTCGATTTATCCATCACCATTTCGCCAACGAATGATCCCCGTTTTGTTTGTCACCAGGGAATGCAGTTTCCACGGACGAATGCCGGTTCCGCTCGTTTTTGTCGCGTCGACGGAGCCTGTATCTCACATGCGGTGGACGGCGAACATTCGTTAAGCTCGCGTTTAAGATTCCCCACGGCGAGGCGGCGCGTTCCAGCGGGGCGGATTCATCGAATTTAACTTTCATTCGGTATCGAAGCGTCGACGGGGAGCTTTATCCGCGAGATTTGCATTCACACGCATCGGCCGCGACGTGCATTCGTATCGGTTGCATCGCGCCGCTGTTTGGAGAAATAACTTTCCCGTTTATGATTCCCCATTCACGAGGAATTCCTTCGTGGTCGGAATCGAAAGCGCGATGCAGAGGTCGTGCGGATATGTAAAAATGCAGCGACGGCGTGGACAGATGCCGGTCGATGAAACTGATTCGCGGGTGTTTCGCAAGGATTCGCGAAGGAATTCATGTGTTGATAATGCTGAGGATGTTATTGCGTAAGAAATTATCGAATTTCGACTGTGAACACAGGATTAGCTGTAATCGTTTCGGAGAATTCGAAGCAGAGAAGTGCCGATTACTTTGCAGGCATCGATGCACCGAAACGTTAAAAAAAACCTGTCGCGATGGTAGGGAAGAAGATGAGGAAGATTTCCCGCGTCTGGCCTCTCAAGGGAGTTCCTGATTTTTCGCGTATTTCATCCAGCATAAAGGGCGTCTCGCAACGTCCATGCGAGGCGGTGTGTATACGTTTCCGCGGACAATAGCTTTAGAATCGTAGATTTATAGAGAAACTTTTCTTCTCGACTTGCTTTAGGAACATTATCATTTCTTTGAGTCGGGGAAATTCGTCAGGGGGGAAGATACCGTCACTGTCGAAGATTCTGCGTATGAGAATTTCCCATCTCCGCCAGCAGAACCTTTCATAAATTTACCAAGCTAGTGCTATACAAATGTTACTAGAAAAGATGTTGCAAACATTTCCATGATTTGAACAATTAAGGGGTCATGCTGAGTCAGGAGGCCGAAAAAAGGGTGATCTTTGGAAATTTTTTACTCAAAAGCTATAACACATTTTTCAGAAAATCTTTTTTCCTTTTAAGGACTGCATCTAGTACCGTGCATCGTAATTTTTTTATTTAAAAATATTTATCAATAACTAAGTTATTGTCCATTTACTCGAAGGTTCTCTAAAAAAGAAGGCTTCTGCGGTGACCACTGCTGCTCGAAAGTCGATCATCTAAAATAAAAAATTCAAAAGAATTTACTTATTATATTATATTATCTAGTATTTGAACGAAGGATTTTTCGAAATATTGATTTGGGAAAGAATGGTTGATGTTTAGAGTAAAAGTTTCAATTTTTATCATAAATCGTGCTTGATTTTCGTCAATTAAAAGAAAACTAAGCATGGGATAAAACAATCCTTCGTTCAAATACTAGATAATATAATGTAATAAATAAATTCTTTTGAATTTTTTATTTTAGGTGATCGACTTTCGAGCAGCAGTGGTCACCGCAGAAGCCTTTTTATTTAGAGAGCCTTCGAGTGATGGACAATAACTTAGTTATTGATAAATATTTTTAAATAAAAAAATTACGATGCACGGTACTAGATGCAATCCTTAAAAGAAAAAAAGATTTTCTGAAAAATGTGTTATAGCTTTTGAGTAAAAAATTTCCAAAGACCACCCTTTTTTCCGTCTCCTGATTGAGCATGACCCCTTAAATGACTAATACTTTGTTTCCTCGTTAATTATTCGGAATTTCTTTCGTTGAGATTTTCACACAACATTTCTATTATCCAAGATAAGCCAACATTTGCTCCAGAAATTAATGTACAAACCATGCAACTACTTCCTGCCTTTTGCTATATACTTGGTGAGCCGAGTTCCGCGCACACGTATCATCGAAAATCGAGGACGACGCAATTTCCTGCAAGGGCAGCGCCGCTGAAGTTTGTTTTTCGAATATTTTATCGCCGAGAAGAATTCCTCCGCGAGATCTGCGCGCGGCTCAAAGGGATGGCGCATGCAATTCTGAACGAACGAGTGTGCAAGGCAGATTTATGGGGAAACTTTTCTTCTCGAGCACTTTGCGGGAACTACCCTGATTCTTTTAACCACAAAAATCCGTCACACGGAGGGGTTTCATTATCGGCAACGGCGCACAAACATGCTGCCACTTAAATTGTTTCTCGCTCGAGTTCCGCGTAAAGAACCAGAGAAACAGGGGTTTCCAATCAATTTCTTGGCAGAAATTTCTATTCGGATTAATAAATTAAGCTGGTAAGTAAAAGCTCAGAGAAATAGTACGTATAGTAACTCCTCGTTTCAAAAAAAAATTCTACGATTTCTCCTGAAGTTACCTCAGGCAGCCTAGCTGTTACAAATTCCAGCGAAATCGATTAAAAGTAAAGTAAGAGCAGCTCCAAAATTATTAGTTTTACCCACGTACAGAATATCCGTACGTTGGGCAGAGATTCCTCACTGCTAGCCCGAAGGAGGGAGGAGCAGATAGTATAGAACTACTTCAATACTTGCGACGATTCATTTCTCAGTCACGATATGTTCGAACGGAACAAGAAAAGCGTGCGTTCCCGAACGGACAATGGCCTTAGAATCGCAGATTTATGGGATAACTTTTCTCGAGCCGGGCACACCAGTATTTCCCATAGTCGTGAGTACTCATCGAGATGATATATTACCATCGGCCTCCACGTGCTTCTACTTCGAATCATGCGCGCTATCATAACAATGCGTATATTACGTTCAGCGACGTTTATTGCCTTTGAAGTTGCACACGGGTTCATTCGAATCGCGAAATCAAGGAAACACTGGCACCAAGAGTCGCGTTCTGATGTCAGTTTATTCATTAGAGACTGATGAGCCATGATTTAGCAAGCAGGTGTTAGGTATAAGGGGAGACCGGGGCAAAGTGACGCGAAAAAAGTTTAAAGTCGAATAAAATTTTTCCCTTTCAGTAGAAATCTGTGGAAATTGATTTATAATATAATTTAAATATTACTGTTGATAAATGACGAATAGCAATACTTAAAATAAATTTAAAGTGTATTAAAATTCAACTTGAAAAGAAAATGCCAAAACGGCCACTTTACCCCATATATGGGGTGAAGCGAGCTGCTATCTGGGGTAAAGTGAGCTAAAATAAAATACGAGTTTTAATTAAGGATATTAAGGTTTCTGTTTTTTTTTTTAACCGGGGTTGTCAAAAATTGAGGCAGATTTTTCATTTTTTTGAGGTTACATTCTGTTCCATCACGCCGCGTGGTTTCCCAGCTAGCTGGCGGGTTAGGTTATTGCGCACATCACTCGCGCATCTTTTCTTTGCAGCTAACAAGGGAAGATCCCGAACCCGAAAATTCAAAAAATTCTAGAACTTTGTGAATATGTAGGGGATTCCCTCCTGTTTACAACGCAATTTTTGTTTGCTGCACAAATTCAGTCGAAGGGGGTGAAATTAGCCCCTGAAAATTCGGCTATTTTCCGATTCTGAGAGCTTTAAGACAAACGTTACTTTTTTTAAATAGATCTATCATTTGGTACAAATATTATTTTACAGTTCACGAGTTATAACACAAAATCGGAAAATAGTAAAATACAACGATACCTGGATGTCTGTTTTTAGGGTAGCTACTGGGGTATTTCTGTTACTATAAATCGTAGGCGATGATTCACACAGCAGTCTTCTCGTTCCAACGAAGTGCAATCGTAAATGAACACGAGAGTTTAGCGCGGCGATAAATCTCGAAGTTCGTCAAAGATATACTCGTTCTTTAGAAAGCAGTAAAACCCTTTCGAGCATGGGCTCTGCGATATAACTGCTCTGAGTTTACGAACCGTGGAAAAATACATTTTCATTAACAGTGGGATTCCCATGCAATTTGGTGGTAGCTATTCCTAAAAGTGCTAAATACTAGGTTTACTGTACCTTCGCAAACAAACTCTTCGCCTCGATATTATTAAAATCACGTTCGCATACCTTTTAAAGAAGTATATGTCTGACAGTTCGTCAAAGTCCGAGTTCGGAGCAAGACAGCTTACAGAGTAAAAGAATTGCTTCTCTCACGCTTATATCTAATAAATCTCTTTCTTCTATGAAATTAGAATACAAGCTTGTTGTATCTATTTCCTTTTCTCTGAGGCTAGCAGAGAATCAGTAAAATAGAAGATTATCTCATCTTAATATATAAAGCAGAAAGCTTTTATATGTTTGTGTGTTTGTCTGTCGCCTAAAAACTTTCGAGCGATAAACTGTGGGATCACGAAATGTGCCTCAGCTCATTATGCCCGACTAATCCAGATGAATGTGACCATTTTCACAAAAAAAAAACTAAACAAATTCTTTTCTTTTTTATAAAATCGGAATCTAAATTTCGGACGAAGCCGAGTAGTAAAGCTAGCACTATAGAAAAAAGAATGCAGTCTCCTCCACTGATATTACCTTCCTATTAAATGGCAGTCGCCTAAATAGCTAATCTATTCATTATTTCAAGCAACGTGTGTCTATCGAATAGATTATGTATCATTCAAACTAATATCCATTGAAAAAATCACTTTCCAATTTAATTAGCGCGAATAGTGCATCAGCCACGAAATCCTATGATGCAGGCGAGCCTAGTCGTCTTCAGTAAATTCGAGGTTCAAGATCAATTAATAACTTTCTTCTATTATGCCAGAACATATTCGGAGTGGAGTGTCTGCGCTGAAGCATCCTCGACACCACGCACCTCTTAATCGTAAATTTTGATGGTCATGAGGAAAGACAGAGGGGCGGGGAGAGAGGAAATTAGATGGAGATTTATTATGCACTGCCACGAAGCTCCCTTTCCCTTCGCCAGCCATTCGCTGTTTATGGGTTCGAGCGAGTTAAACGCAGGCGAGCGTATAGAAAGGTGCACCGATTTAGTTGTCGAAATTTTACAGCTGCAATCTGTTTTATACCTGGTGGCAGTAGACGTGGAACTAAATCGCGGAATGAAGACCTGAAGAACGTTTATTAAACTTTAATTTGCCCTAACACGCTATCGTTAAGAGTGCAAGCGGTGTCCTCGATTATTAGGCTCAGGAAAATGGAATGGACAACCTAGACATCGCAATTTATAGAGCGTGATTCAGGCTTAAATCTCTATTTCGCGTTTGTTGTTCTAGAAGCCAAAGCGGGCTTGGGGGAATTTTTAATTGCGATGCTAAAAGTTCGCGACTCGTAAATTGTGTATAAATTATGACTGAGAAGTGAGTCGTAATCAATGAGAAGATTAGCTCCATTCCAAAGAAATTCCTCGAGAAAGATTGCGATTAGTGTATCCTTCTCGAGAATTTCTCGAGAAATTTTATAATTGCTTATTTCTTATTTCTCGAGGAACTTGAGTCTAGGAAATCGTGAATGTATAAACACATCTACGATTTATAATAAATCTTATTAGTAGCATTAGAACCTATATGAATTACAAGAGAAAATCTCAGTAGAGAAGATTCGACATTGTTGACTGGTGAAGGTGTTCTTCAATTATTAATTAATGATTTAGAAAAATTGTATGCCTATCGAAACGAGTAATGAGTTTCTTGTGACTATTAAAGAATAAATATCGAAAAGAAGAGACAAAACTATAGTATCCTTTATAAAATTTTGACATAGGTAATCCAGAATCTCTTAAAAAAATTCAAAAGACCCGTTTTTCATTTAATAGCGAAGACAGATATGTATAAAACGGCAAAGCAAATTCTGCTTAAGTAGCTAGACTTTTCGGGAAATATAACAGTAACCATAATTCTCCTGAATATACGTACTGAAAAACTTACGGATCCTCAGAATGAAGAATTACCATTAAGAAAACAAATTAGAGTTAGCAATCGCAGAGAGCCTCCAAGAATTTAGTATCAACCAAGAAGAAGATAAATTCCGGACTTTACCAAAGGAATTTCATATTTTTCAGTCCACTGAAAAGAACTAAAGAATTATATTAACAAACTATTTTAAAACAAGAAAGTAATGTTTCGCTTTGCACAAATTTGTATTAAATAAATAAATTTATCAATTATATTTAACACCTGTTTTTTCATTTATATAAGTTTGGCGCAAATTAGGCAGGAACGAACAATTAGTTAAAGTTTTCTTGCGTTTGTGATAAATATTGTTACCATTATTCCAGAAGTATAAATTTTGTAATATTGTTTCTCAATTTCTCGAGAATTCTCTAGAACTGTGGTCTGATTTCTGATTTCTCGATAAAGAAAAAATATCGCGAAATCAGGAACACTAATTGCGATAAATCTTCTACTGTGATATTAGCAACTACACCTACTTGCAATACCACCCTGCAACCACATCTCCATGAACTGCAGAAGCACGTACCTTCGCTTCCAGGTAGCTGACCACTTCGGCAGAACTCCACATTACGCGATGGCACAGATAAAATTGATAGCTGCTCTATTGCACCCACGCTACACTGTCACTATACATAGAACGTTCCATGCATCTACACAGAGCGACTCGACCCCCCACCCCCCATAGAAAATGTTTCTATATGACGCTGTGCGCGAAATTATTCCGTCTCGAAAATCCTGAATGCAAGCCAAAACAAAGAATCGAGTGGGCCTCTGTCGAAATCCAATCACCGCGAACGCTCGCATAATTTCTACCAACCCCCGGTCACCGACTGGCCATCGTCAGCGGGGGTTTCGAGCTGGTAATAAGAGCGGTCTTTTGTTCCCACCCCCGGCAAATACTGCGCCACCCTCGCTCATCGTACCGTGTATAAACGTTTGATTGATACATCCCTTTGTGCGTGCACCATACGTGACGGTAGTACCAACTTGGCGCAACACGACAGCCGGATGAAACGAGTGCAAAGCCAGAGGTGGTGAGAAGCGGGGATGAAAGGAAGAGGTTTGCCAGCGTTGTGAAAATGGGGATATAGCATTAACGTATCGACGGTATGTTTCGAGGGAACCCTTCTCGTCCCTTTTTAATCGGAGACTAGAAAATCTCCTGTGAAATGGATACGAATCCGCGCGCAGAGGACCTCTCCTCTGTTACTTGAAACGACTAACGCTTCGGCGACTGTAGGGATGGGATAGGGATGCGGGATGAAAGCAGTTCGGCGGATGGCACTTGCCGGTGTTTCGTCATTCAGCGCCGTTCGTGACTCTACACGCCGTCAAACTTTGACCACAAAATTGGATTTTAAAATAAAAGGCTTCTTAAAACAATTAAAGCTAAACCAAGGCATTTCATATAATAGATGCTAGAGGAATTTGTTTTAATCCTTGGTTGTCGCACTGGGTCAAGAATGACCCACAATTTAACTTTGAGGTAAAATATCTTTGAAGCATCATGGAAAGTAGCACTAATGTTTAAACCTGATAATACTTTAAATGTTAATTTTCAACGATGTACATATACTCTGCAGTGTTTGAACTTTATCTCAGAACTTCTGCGAGTGAATTTAACAGATAGTTTGTAAGAAGCATAGGTGTGACAACCGCGGGTTAAAATTAGCAAACTAATCCTTCTAGGTTTTTAAAAAACTCAAGTTGTTTGGACCAATTCTAAAAAAGTTATGCGATTTTAAAAAGTGTCTATTAATGCGAGCCACTGTAATTTATAAGCAACTCCTCAGAATGAGTGATATTTATAATTATGGCGCCAGTTTAGGTAGGGAAAATTTGAAATCCATCGAGGGACCTTTCTCGTCTTTTCTTCCCCCTATTCTATTCTATGTGATCACCACTTCCAGGTCTGTGCTGGGAAAAAGGGAAGCATCAACGCGTCGCGTCCCACCACCACACTTTCATCGAACGTAACGTCATTCGCAAACAGGGAAATACTACTTGGTCGTAAACAGTCCCGCGTGGGGCACCTTGGAACGCGCGCATATTGGGTCGTAAAGCGTCGTTAGGTATTCATTCGTTATTCGGAGCCGATCGGGCAACGTGCCGACTCCCGGGGGTGTCGTTCTCTTGACCTTTAAACATCGTTCGCTTCGAGACGGGAGAGTGCCATAAACCATCGTTCCGCGGCCAGCACGTACACAACATTCCTTTTCTGGCCTTCAGTCCTGCCAGAAGTCGCGTTACCGAAGTGAAACGGTGTCCAGTGCTGTCGGAAATCGAACGTTTTATACTTGAGTGGCTACTCAACTGCCGACAAAGGTATGACACACTTGTCGGTCATCTGGGATGGGCGAAACAGCGTCTTCCAAGGACCAATGTTCGGAAATCATTAAGGGATGGTGCCTAGTTGGTGGACGAAAAAGAACGTCATTTTCGGGAATTTTTTGTGAAAAATTTGATGTTTGTTTCTTAGAACTGTTTCCTTATTTTAGAAGCACATGTATTCAGCAACCCTCGGGAATTTTGTTGTAGGAAAATATTACATAATGAAGGAATAACAACCACTATCGCGGAAGCTGTTTTTATAATGGCGCCACGCGGTGAGCACGATTTCTCCGATCCGGATCATCTGAAATCAGAAAGTGAAGAAGATTCTGTTAATATATGAGTTAATCTTGTCCGTGAACCAAGGATTTAAAAAAAAAATGATTTCATACAAAATGGGGGCCGTTTAACGCAAAATCATGATTTTTCGATGTCTGCATTGTTCGTTTTTCGTGAATTAAAAATGGAGTTTTCATCACAAAACAAAAATCCTTCGTTCAAGAACTAGATAAACTCGTGTAATAACAGAATCTTCTTCACCTTTCGATTTCAGATGATCCGGCTGGGAGAAATCGTGCTCACCGCAAAAAAAAAACAGCTTCCACGAGAGTGGCTATTATTCGTTCATTTTTTAATATTTTTCTATAACAAAATTACTGAGAGTTGCTGAATATATGTACTTTTAAAATAAGCAAATAGTTGTGAAAAGTATACATTAGATTTTCCGCAAAAAATTTCTGAAAATCACGGTTTCTTCTCGCCTGCCAACTAGGCATGATCCCTGAAGTCTGTTCATTTAGAATATTTGAAGAGCAAATATTTAAAGGGTTTACGGTAATCTGTGATTGTAATTGTTCTGAGTAGTTAAAGTAGAACTTGTGGAACGAGCGTACTGGGGTGGGAAGAAGCGTAGTGAAGAATTGCAGTAATTTTAAGTTTCTGAGAACTTGAAACGTGCACTGATTTATTTAAACGTTTCTTAACCGCAAAATTCGTGAATGCGTCCCTTGCGTCGCAGCTGTATTCAAATGAACAGATTCGGGGACGCTGCAATTACAGAACGTATTGATAATCTCGCAATTGGTAACCCGATATTTCTCATTTCATCCTCGATTTAGTAAATGAATACCAGATTATCGATTGGGTGGTTGTTAAAGTAACGACTTATCGTTTCAAACTCTGCACTCCCCTTCTTGAATCGTTAAAAATTAATTATACTCTTAAAGTAAACATCACTATACATTCTGCCTTGTGAGGGTAGTC
This sequence comes from Andrena cerasifolii, assembly GCF_050908995.1. Taxonomy (NCBI): domain Eukaryota; kingdom Metazoa; phylum Arthropoda; class Insecta; order Hymenoptera; family Andrenidae; genus Andrena; species Andrena cerasifolii. Next base: position 6,119,434 of record NC_135124.1, on the reverse strand, counting down.
TGTGAGATAAAATTCATTATCGAAATTACTGCTGAAACATCGCGAATGAAGAACAAACTTGCTGACCATTGTTTTCTCACGGAAAGTACACGCGGGGTCCATTTAATTTTCGGTAAAGTCGTGTAACAAAATTAGCAATAATAATTACCGTACGCCAAGGGAAACTAACGTCAGGGGGTGCTGGCAGTTCCATAGAAATGATGATTTCTCCTCTTTTGTAAATATTTCTTATCAGCTGCTACGCAGAAGTGTTTTGCTTATTTCTCATCACTTCTTTTTGCCTGCATCTTGTATTTCTCATCTTCTCTCTCGTTGCTGTTAGGACGTTGCACGATACCCACGATGGTCACAGTAAAACGGGTAGAAGCCTCTGAGAATTGGAAAGCGTAGGAATCGTCAGAAAAGATTACCATTCGAAAATAAATTCGTGACCGGGCAACGTCTCGGAATAAATCGAAGGAAAAATAAGGGTTGCGGGCAGTTGGGCGGGGGGTGGAACGGTGAGAAAATGCCGAAGGTCGATATATCAATAGGGAAACGTTCGGCGTAAGGCGCCTAGGATGGATGGTCATTGTTTTGGAACGAATTATTTAGAAAGAAGGAGCGAGAAAATATTGAAGAATTGATATAGGGGAGTAAAAATGAGAATTTGTTAACGATTCGTGATATAACTGTAAATAGAAGGGAAATTTTTATTTGAAGCGTGTTAGTAAAACGTGGACCTTGTTTTTTGAATGGTAGATTCCACGTGGAAAATTTGAGATATACAAGTGGATGTTTAGGATATTAAGGGGATACTTGGATTGTAATAAGCTAGTTTAAGTGTAACACTTAAAATGGCACAGCACTTGTATTACTAAAGGAAAGTTCAGTCTGATTTTTAGCAAATACTTGCTACTGCAAAAATAATTTTTTCAATTCCATATTATAGAAATCTCAACAGTTCATAGATGCTCTGCACATACTGGATGCCTTTATCCAATGAATAACGCGTCTAATAAATTCAGTTAACGGTAATTTTAGAGGGCATATCAGATATATTATCAAATATGGAAAAAATTGAGAGTTAGAGAAAAGGGTATAACAAGTTCGTGCATTATTTCTTTTTTATTCTGTGGTCTCAATTCTTACTGCTTAAAGCATTGCCTCGAAATCAAGGATCACTCTGTTCAGTTTGGGGGAGTTCAAGATTAAGGAGGGCAGACCACTGTAAAAAATCAGAAAATTCGATTTTTTTCTTTTTCGCATTTTCTGAAAGACGTACGTTTCAAGAATGTTCTCTCCAAATTTTATGAAGAAATTCGCAAAATTGACGGAGGTATAGTATTTTCCGTGAAGCGGAGTCAAGCGCGCGGAACTTTGAACGCGTTTTCGTCAGAATGACATTTCTCAACCGCGTTGACAGTCTACAGAGAAAACTATACGTCCAATTGACATGAGCAAGGGCAGTTATTGTACGAAACCCCAGTCGCTATTACGTGACGATCAGTTTTCTTCAATTAACAACCTGCTTCTATTTTTTTTATCAGCATTTCCCCAATTTTGTACCCCGAAAACATGATTTTTTCGGTGGTCCGCCAGTTTGTAATTTTTTGCGATTTTGACTTTTTTTATCGTCATGCAATAGAGGTACGCTTCTAGTTTCTAAATATTTTTGTCTTTTTGAATTCGAATTAACCACGTGGCCTGGGCACTGTCAACGCGACAAGCGCGATTTTACCGCAGCGTACATTTTGACGAAGAATGTAAAAATTTTTTCCTACCCTTCGATATGTACATTATTAACTATAATAAGCAATACATTGATTTACTTGGCTTGTTTGGGTGAAATAAATTCACGAAAACAGCCTTACATTTCGGACCGTTACAGTGGTCTGCCCCCTTAAGTAAAGACACGAATCTACGCGTGTAACGTTTTACATCGAGTACAGCCCCGAGTGAAAAATCGATGTGCCAGTGCAGCGACCATCCATTAACGGGTCGAGATCCTATTACCAGCGAGCGAATAAAAGACGATCGACAAAACACTGTGTCAATTAATGGGACAGAAAATAGAAAGAGAGAGGGGGAATTCTGTTAATAAGGATCCTATTTCGCTATTGCGCCGATTGTTCCATCGTACCGATTCTTTTGTCCATCGAACAATTTGCAACGTAACTCGAGGTATATTTCAACCCTTGCCGTGCACCGCGTTCATTTTCACCGGCGTATTTTCGTTACTAATTAACGAACGTTCCTTTGGACACCTGTCCAACGTTTCACATTGCGATGCTTCATGGCAGCGCCATTTGTATAAAATTCTATCCTTCCGCACAAGCTCTAGGTATTATAATTGTTCTAATCGATGGATTAGTAAACATCGAGATATTGGTAAAAAAAATGTTGAACTAATTACGCCAGTTTTTTTTGTACTTACATCCTACTACTTGCCTATTTCAATTTTTATTTGAGCAACTCGAATTCAGTGGTATATCAAGTAATTTTGAAAATACAAAAGTAGTAGTGTGGGGTTAATATTTGTACTAATAGGTATATTTACAGAAAAGGAATATAAGATATTATACAGAAAAAGGCTTAGAATTAAAAGGAACTAAAGCTATTATTACAACTAAATGCGGCTCAACGCGACACGACGCGATACAACACACTTGCTTGTCGCAATTACTCTGCCTATCCCCCTAGTCCTCCCGGAAAGCTTTTCCTCCAGAAAGGACGCTATCCCTTCCACCACGCACGCTTTTCCTGCTCGTCCTCATGACCAAATATGGTCATAGGAAGGCCCATCGAACCTCGAGCGCGTCGCTGGGCCTCGAGCGCGCCGCTGGGCCTCGTGCGCGCCGCTGGCTTTTCCTCGGCGGGCCTGCATCGCCAGTGCTTCTCAACGTCCATGCATTCATCCCTTAAAACTAAACACACAATCATTCCGATACTACAGTAGTTGTGCTTATCATATTATTAAATATTTAGAACTTGTTCTAGTGTTAGAATTATTGCTAGAATTCAGTTCTAGAAATCGCTACATGAAGTAATAGCACAGAATCATTTATGAGCAGTAAATAATTTCAAAGAAGGACTGTAGAGAAGAATTAGATTTACAATATGCACGTTACATTCATTTGTAGGTAAGTAAGAGTCCTTTGAGTTCTAATTAGAACTTCACAGACTTGATGCTTCTCGCTTCTTTATCACAACAATTAATCCACACGAGTGACATAGTTGCGCGAGGATACTGTAGATCGTTTTCGCAAAATTAAGGACGTACGCGTAGCGTACTTGCGTGCTTCATGCAGCAAGTTCGCCTGGATCGCACGTAAAATTTACGAAACCGCGCAGAGAATCCTCACTGGCGTTCTCACACTCCCATCTGGAACAGGCAACTCGTCCCAGAACGTCCTGGTGCTAGAAATCCGGCGTCCATGTGCAGCGTAACACCACTTTTTAGAATCAAAGTTACTTGCCCCGCTAGAAATAAAAATACTTGAACTTTTCTACCGAATCTTTAGCCCCAAAATCGCACGAGTTACAATTCAAAATGTCACTACTTTGTGCAATTTTGGCGTTTCAAAGATAGTTTAATTCCCGTGTCTCTAGCATATTCAACAAAGTACCTACTCCAAAATGCAAAAAAAATTAAATACATGTACAGAATCGCGCAAATTAACAGAAAATTTTTACCAAAAAGGATCGAAAACACCAAGAACCCTTAAAAGGCACCGTGGACTTATTGCTTCTAATTCAGGTAGCGGAATCTGTGTGCCCGATTCCGGCCGCGCTAGCAGCGTTAATTTGCCGCCCTTCAACTCGGAACTTGGGCCCTTTGCAGAGCGCCACAGCTCGTTAGAATGCAAATTCGCAAACAGAAAATGAAATTCCAGCGACACTTTTTTTCTCTCCTCGCCTGTCCGCGTCTTGCTTTGCGCGCAGAACGCAACTGCGAAGTCTGGCGAGCGTAGAAGGAACGGAGGCAACAGTGTAAACGAATTCGCTTAGACAATTTAAGGGGCACGGTTGTCTGCATAGTTTTTATGCGTTGGACGCGTTGAATTAAGTGAGCAACTGCTTTCTCTTATTTAATACTGCTGTTAGTTAATCCAGCGCCCCTTGACTATGTATCAAGTACTGTTTTACATTCTTCGTCGACCCCTTTTCCCGGCGAATTGTATTATGTTTCGCTCGAAGCTTTCCTGTTGCTTCGTCGTGTAATCTTCTTCGAAGAATTGGCTTGTCTTTACCAGAACTGAAGGTTCGCTCTTTCTGTCGCAGATTCGACGTTTGTTGCTATATCGCGAGTTTTAATAGAATCTACCTGCTTCAGCTCTAGTATCTGACTGACGGATTTTTATTCGGCAGAGTTAGCGTGACTAGAAGTTACCTTAGAATTTAGAGTCTCTGTTTTATTGGTAGTTTCGCTGTATTAGGTACTGTAATTGATCGCGATACAAACAATCCGCAGAAGAGGCTTTAGATTCGAAGATTAATCGCGATATCTCGTGCGCAATGGTAGTTTCCGCTTGAAAAACAATAACTTGGACTGGAGTTAACAAAGCCAGACTTTACTGAAGTGGAATTCGTGTGTAACGTTATTCAATCCTTCGTCTTTGATAATTTCAATAAAATGCGTAGCTCGAATTTCGTTTCCGATCCCCCTGTATTAATAGCAGGTAGTGCCGATTTCTTTTCGAGCGAACCTCACTCTTTCGGCAGATCTCTGTGCATTGTAATTCCTCTGTGAAATAATCTAAATTATATTCGTTTAAGGGCTTATGCCTAGTCAGGCGGTCGAAAAGAGGCGAATATTTGTGAATTTTTTCTGAACAAGCGAAAGCGTATATTTTTACAGAACTTTTTGCGCTTGAAAGAGCAACATTTAAAGAACATTTGGTAATTTTTTCGTAGAAAAATATTTACGTTTATAATAAAATAACATGCGACATCCAAGAAGCATTTTTAAAAATTTGCTTTCGCGGTGAGCACTGCCATTCGTAACCAGATTATCTAAAATCAAAAAACAAAAAAGATTTCGTTAGTATATTAATGTATCCTCAGGTTGACGGAGAGAAATTTCCGAAATATTAAGTTAAAACAACATGGCAGCTATTTAAAGTTGAAATCTTGATTTTTTCGCGTAATTTTTGCAGGAAAAAATTAGTTGCAAATTTGCGATTGTAATGGTGGCCAAAATTCTTCCCTGAAATATAAAAACCAAGGTTTTTCATATTTCTAGTATAATTACATTGTCGATGGACCTATAACTTTGATAAATAAATTGAATTGAGCAAGTCTTCTTCCATAAATAGTACGAACTATCTTGGAGCAGAATCGTAACTTTTTCTTCCAAGCCCCACCAATTTGCCAACTTTTAACTTTTTTCCCGTTTGTTAGGTTCATGATGAAACAAAAGATTCTCATTCTGATTAAAGAAATCATTTACCGTTTAATTTGACGCATTTATTTTACGATCCAAACCGCCGATTTACCGCGGGTCGCTAAATTCCACTTCACTACAAAAGCTTTTCATCGCACTTAATCGCTGGAATTCAAGCTATTATATTCTAGTTCTACTACCCTGCATTTCGAACGAGTACAATAGGGATTAGCAAAGTTGATTTCAGAATCTTTGCACGTGAACTTTTTTAATTCCTTTTCGTGAATTTACATCGGGAAAGTCTTTGGCGAAAACGACATTCGGGGAAACATCATTTTTGGGAAAAGTTGTTGTACTGAAGTGGAATTAGTAAAAGTCAATTTCACAACTTTCGCGCGTGAACATTTTTCGTAATTTGCGAATTTTTGTTGCGACAATAATTGTTTTGATGATGGAGGGTGGAAATATAAGATTTCTAGAAAGGCTTTGGGAAAAGACGGTTTCCACGAGCAAGGGAATCAGCATAAATTAACACTTATGAAGAAAATCCGTAGATCAACGGATTTTTCAAGGGGTGATCTACGGAATTCTACGGGACGTTGAACTTTTCTCTATGGATTTTCAAAAATCTGAGTCGGCAACACTGCTTGCCCCGTGAAATAATAAATAAATAAATAAAATCTCTATCGTCACACGAAACATCCACCGCGTTAACCACATTGTGACAAACTGTCTTACACCCGCATGATCGAATCACAACGATTCAGCCCCGCGTCATTAAGTAATCGTAGGCGCAATTAAACATCGTTCAGCTAATGATCGATTTCCTTGGCCGCGATCGTTACATGAATTATTCAATGGATTCAACGCGCCACGTCATTATTAGGAGGAATTACGAGACTGGCCGCGTTGTCAGCCCTCCTCGCTAATGAATTATGGTTATATGAGCTGTCCGTGGTAAATTGTTCGTCGACTAATATATATAATTAATCGGGACCAGTCGGGGAGTGGATCGGCCATAAATATCTCGTTATTCGCCTGTTATCAGGCCGAGCGGGGCCCCTATGCCAAACGATAAACTGTCAGACGCCACGCATGCAAATGGACCGTAAAGAATTGATACATAATTGATGAACGTGAAATAACGCGGCCTTTGTTGTCCGTTTTGTGCGCCGCAGCGGGGAGGATTCCGTGGGGGTGCGAATAAAATCCCTAGGGCAGGGAGGAACACGGCGAGAGCTGGACAAAACCAGTGGAAGTGAGAGGATATCAATTTCCGATGTTGCGGTCGCCATTTCGGAGAACAGACTTCCGCAGCGCGAAACAGGAGTCGAGGGAAATTATCCGTGAAATGTGATAGAATTCGGGAGATGTTTGCTCGGTTTCATGCAAGATTTAACGCGCCTTATCATTTCCGTTCCTTTCTGTCGCGTTTGTAATTGACTTTGCGATCGCAAGTAGTGGTGCTTTTGTGTCGCTAACTGCTACTAAATCTTTTGTTTCCTCTGTTTCAGGTAAGTGTGGCGTTTTATTGGATGGATCCAGGCGATGACTCGCGGCTTCAGTGAGTAAAATAATGCACGACTGGCTTTGAGTAATATTGGTAATGCGAGGATGTAAAAGAAAGTGGTACCTACTTAACAATTTTGCAACAGCTATTAGGGCAAGTTAGTAGTTTTTATTTATATGATGAAAGAGGAAATATCACGCGCAAGATATTAAGTTGAAGACATTTAGAACTTTGAACCCATTCGAGGAGCTCAAATTGATCATATTAGTAATTAAACTATGGAATGATCGGTACTCAACAAAGATAAATTCACGAAATAAATTGAGCACAAGTAATTAATCTTCGTCGGTGGAAAACATAGATAATATTCTTACAAGGGAACATCCCGAACCAGGAAATTAAAAAAATTCTAACACTTTGTGAGTATGTAGGGAATTTCCCCCTGATTACAACGCAATTTTTGTTTGCTGTCCAAATTCACTCTGAGGGGGTGTAATTGACCCCTGAAAATCCGGTTATTTACTGATTTTCTGTTGTAACTCGTGAACTGTAAACTAATTTATATACCAAATGATAGATCTACTTAAAAGAAGTAACTTTTGTCTTGAAACTTTTTTTCTATCTCTCACATTTGGCGAGTTATAACACAAAATTGGAAAATAGCAGGGGGTTAATTTCACCCTCTTCGAGTGAATTTGGGCAGCAAAGAAAAATTGCCTTGAAATCAGGAGGAAATCCCCTACATACTCACAAAGTTTCAGAATTTTCGGCATCGGGATTTTTCCTTGTTAGTCGAGAGTCGAGTAGGGGAGACCGGGGCTAAAAGTTCCGGGGGTAAGTTGTTCCGACGGCTCTATCTTGAAAATAAAAAGAGCGTTGTACTTTAAATTATTTTTTCCGTGTGAGTTGATCACGCTACTCTGTCGCCCACTTTAATAGCGTCCGCGACAGCGAATTGTGTGGTTGTAAGCAAGGACCTATTAGTCGCGTACCAGATAAGTAAAAATTTTTCTATCATTACTTTTTGGTCTATTTCAATTATTTAACGTCGATATTATAGATTGAATCGTTCTTATGGATCAAATGACATTTAAGAACATGGTGTAATAGTGTTTATCGTTTGAATACATGTATAAGCAGAATAGTCTTTGAAATTGCTACATGTGTCGGTAGGGGCTAGTTGTTACCGTGACTTGGGGCACGTTGTTACCGTAAAAACTTGCCCTGCCGCAAATAGGTCTGTGAAGATAGCACCCCCAAATTCGATTTTTTAAAAAAACTCAACGGCATTCGTTTGTTCATCGTATGCCCATGTTTTCCCATAAAAAAATTTCGTTTGCCCACCCTTCAAAAACAAATTATGGCAAAAAAAAATTTTCATCAGCACCCCCATGAAAACGTTTTAATGATTTATCGGTGGGAAATGATTGTCCTTCGTTTGCCCACGTTTGCCCATAAAAAATTTTTTTTTGCCCACCCTCCAAAAAAAGTTATGAACAAAATAAAAAATTTGTCTTCATCACCCATCATGAATGTATTTCAATTTTTTAATAGAAGGATACGAATGTACCCGACCTGGCCACGTTTGCCCACTCTCAGATTTCATTTGCCCACCCTCCAGAATTTAAATAAAAAATAAAAACCTCGAAAAGAAGGGTACAGGTGAAGCGATCGCGTTAAAGTTCGATTTTTCTGGAAAATATTATCAAAATCGTTCTTTCAACGATGCATATCGTTTGTCCAGATGTAGAAGAGACTTGCCCATGCATTAATTTCGTATGCCCACCCTCCAGAATCGAATTATTAATAAAGATAGCCTAGAAGTGCGTCGTTGGAAATAATTCGAGACTATCGCAGACATCTGTTTACGTTTCGGCAGTGGCACTCGGCGCTGCTACCCTTTAGGGTATCAACGCTGCGTGTCGTCATCGAACGTGCCGAAACGTAAACAGATGTCTGCGATACCCTCGAATTCCTTCCAACGACGCACGAAAGTCAGTCGGTCTCCAGAGTTCGGACGCAACCCTTGCGAGACCGTGCATTCATTTACGGTTTGTGAAGTAACTGTGAGATTATATTATTTTCCGTTGTGCGATATCATTGCGGTAATTAGTGAAAAATGACTAGAAAACCACTCTGGTGTTATTCTGCACATGCTGCAGATGTGTGAAAAGTGTGAAGTGTTCGATGAGCGATACAAATTGAAGTGTCGTTCGAATAAAGTGAGAAAGAAGTGTGTCCAACATTTCTTGGATAACATGTCACCAAACACCTTCAACCTTTACGGTAAGTACAATTGATTTTGATAATTCATTCGGGAAAAAACGAACGGAAAGGTATTCGGTTCAACGGGTACCGCACTTCTTGGCTATCTTTATTAATAATTCGATTCTGGAGGGTGGGCATACGAAATTAATGGATGGACAAATCTCTTCTACATCTGGACAAACGATATGCATCGTTGAAAGAACGATTTTGATAATATTTTCCAGAAAAATCGAACTTTAACGCGATCGCTTTAACGGGTACCGCACTTCTTGGCTATCTTCATTAATAATTCGATTCTGAAGGGTGGGCATACGAAATTAATGGATGGGCAAATCTCTTCTACATCTAAACTAACGAATTGCACTGTTGAACGAACGATTTTGATAATATTTTCGAGAATAATCGAACTTTAACGCGATCGCTTCATCTATACCCATGTTTTCGCGGTTTTTATTTTTTATTTAAATTCTGGAGGGTGGGCAAATGAAATCTGAGAGTGGGCAAACGTGGCCAGATCGGGTATATTCGTATCCTTCTATTAAAAAATTGAAATGCATTCATGATGGGTGATGAAGACAAATTTTTTATTTTGTTCATAACTTTTTTTTGAAGGGTGGGCATAAAAAAAATTTTTATGGGCAAACGTGGGCAAACGATGGACAAACGAATGCCGTTGAGTTTTTCCAAAAATTCGAATTTGGGGGTGCTATCGTCACAGACCTACCGCAAATGTATAAATTGTTTCCGCTGTGCTTTAAGATGCGAACATATGAATGAAAGGCGGAAAGGGACACGACTTCGATCGAAGTTATGCGTAAAGATAAATAAAAACTGTCGCTTTTGGTTTTCTTTTAAAGATAATACATTTTTGTTGGTCCGAACCTTCATAAATAACCATTATTAATAAAATTCTGCTTTACTTCATTAGAAAATGAAATATTTCATTAAAAGGCAACTCTTATATCATAGTAACAACTTACCCCAATGCGATAACAACTTGCCCCATATAGGGGTAAGAAGTTCCGCTTCGATCAGCCACAAATAAATTACTTTCTATGGGAAACCTATTACAATATATTAAACACAAGCTTAAAATCAGAAGATATACTAAATTTAACAAGAAATTAGTCAATAGTGAAGAGAATAACTACATTATTTTCCAATCATTTTTATGGTTTATCGAAATCGGAACTTTTAGCCCCGGCCTCCCCTACACTATTTCAATCACTAGACGTTGATTAATAATCAGAATTTCCTCAACGAAAAAGAGACAACACAAATTGAATTCGTATTAAATAACAAGCATCACAGCGATTCTACATATTATATTAATAACTAGCTTGAAGTACTGGACCGATTTTCGAGAAACTTATTGCATTTAGTTTAGCTTCAATCAACTTAGTTCGCGAAGAAAGAATTATCAAAATCGGTTGAGTAGTTTTGAAGTTACACCAAAAATAAGAAATCTATTTCATTAACAGACTTCATTATTATTATTATTAAACAGATGTAGTTTCGTAACTTAAATAACTAAGAGGTAAAAAAAACAAAAAGTTAAAACAATTATAACCGACATAAAAAAAAAATAAATATTCATAAGAAGTAAAAAATAATTTTTTTTCCTCATTTAATCTACGACTCTCAATATTTTTATGTCGACGCCTCATCATTTGCACTGTGTCAATCTGGCGCCGACCTAAAAATATTGAGAGTCGTAGATTAAATGAGGAAAAAAAATATTTTCTACTTCTTATGCATTTTTATTTTTTTTATGTCGGTTATAATTGTTTTAATTTTTTTTTAGTTTTTTACTTTTTAGTTATTTAAGTTACGTAACTACATTTTGTTAATAATAATAATGAAGTCTGTTAATGAAACAGATTTCTCATCATTTGCACTGTGTCAATCTGGCGCCTACCTAAAAATATTGAGAGTCGTAGATTAAATGAGGAAAAAAAATATTTTCTACTTCTTATACATTTTTATTTTTTTGATGTCAGTTATAATTTTTTTTAAAGAAAAATTATTAACGCTATCATTTAGGTGTTTAAAGACACGCTAAACATATTAAAATATAAAGTAACGAAAATGAGAAGAAAGAGACGTCTAGAATTTGATCAGAAAAATATCGTTGATCTCGGACGACAAAATTCTTCGTCGTTCTTTTACATTTGTCTCTTCATCCCCCACAGCGGTTTCGCCCATTTCCCGCGAATTTTCTTATTTTCGGCATCCGGTGGGCAGGTTCGATCCTTGTTGCACGTCTGTCGCTCGTGTCGCCGTTCCGTCGAGACAAGTGCTCCCGGGGAAACGTGACTGGACGACAGAAGGATGTGTCCAGGAAATAAAGCTCGCGCGCGTTGCTTGGCCTGACGCAAAAATAACGTTTCTTTGCTAGCCAGACGTCGCGTTGCGTTCCACGGAAATGGTCCATTTTCTTCTGAAGCCACGGCACAAACGTCGCCTCGCCGGAATTTCCAAATCCAATGGTCTTGATAATGGTCGCGACAAAAACGTTGGCACGACGCGGACAGGCAAATGGAAAAGCGAATCGAGGTCCTTCGCTGAGGATTCACGTTCCCCCGCATTTCCCAGGGAATTAACGAAAGTCTAAATATTTATAGCCATTGCAAAATTTCGACTTTCAAAGGAGAAACCGCTTTAACGTTTCGTTTTTATTGGAACGCTGAGATGTATCATTGAACGCGAGTTGCGGGGAATCTTGCGCGGAATTCGCGAGCAGTTGGCGGTGAAGTAAAATTTAAACACTGACCCGAAGCTTATGGACGGCAGTGTAGCGCGGTGTACAAGTTTCGCCGTTAAGTTGTTAATTCGCGTAATTAATTTCTCGGGGATTAACATAGCCAGCACGGAAGTTGGCTTGATTCGAAACTCGTGATTCAGATCGTAAATCTAATTAATGGCTGGTTAAGTGTGACTGCGATGTTAAGGGGCTGGAAGTCTTGGGGAGCAAACTTTTGGGAATGATAGAGGAGATAACGGCTGGGAGAATAAACTTTGGTTTGTAGTGGTGGAGTGTGGGATAATTAAACGTTCAAGCCTCGACGAGCGAGAATCACAAATGGAAATTTTCGTTTCGACCTTTTCCACGCGTTCTCAACTGTGGTAGTTATCAATTTGGACGCGATCGATAATTATATATTCGACTGCTATATAGGTAACTGATTGATGGTTCGCACCATGCTTCTGTGTTCGAGGAACTCTTCTATTGGACAGTCAATAATTTGACTCCTATTTGGGAATACCAGCTTTCCCGTTGGCATAGTAGTAGGTATCTTCGAAACTATAATTCAAGAAAAAATTTGACAATACTGTCAAGTGAACAATAAAAAAGCCACGGGTAGCTTCCCCTTTTTCTTTGCATGTTCTTTGTCGAAAGAAAATCATTTGCGGATCAACGATATTGATAAGGGTTTATTCTCACCATATTCCTAATTACTTCAGTATTTTCACTATTTTCCACTGGGTATTTTCATAGACAGATTATAGAAGGGTGCCACTTAAGGGGTTATACCCAGTCAGGCGGCCGAAAAGAAGCGAATATTTGTGAATTTTTTTTGAAGAAGCGGAAGCGTATATTTTCGCAATACTTTTTGCGCTTGAAAGAGAAACATTTAGAGAACATTTGGTAATTTTTTCGTAGAAAAATATTTACGTTTATAATAAAGTAACAACCGACATCCAAGAAGTAACTTTTTAAAAATGCTTCTTGGATGTCGGTTGTTACTTTATTATAAACATAAATATTTTTCTACGAAAAAATTACCAAATGTTCTTTAAATGTTGCTCTTTTAAGCACAAAAACTTTTGTAAAAATATACGCTTCCGCTTCTTCAAGAAAAATTCACAAATATTCTCTTCTTTTCGGCCGCCTGACTAGATTCAACCCCTTAATTCCTGATTCCCTTTGCAAGGTCTGATTCCGAAAATTTCCCCAGGAATAAGTCGAAAGTGTAAAATAAAACGTTTCTCTTTAAATATTTCTCATGTAGCTAATTCGAGTCTTACAGGACACTCACTTAAAACGTTTGAGAATTACGTGTATCAATTACAAAACTACAAATTCAACTTAAAATTCTGTCCCAGTGACTATCGCAAGTTTTAGAACAGATCGCATTATTTTTACAAATCGAGTGAAGTGAGCACAACGGGTGTTATAATAATTGTGACCCCATTGTATGTCCCTTATTGTTTGTTGGACGAAGAATAACCCTCTCCTCGATTGTGCCAGGAATTATGGAGCATCATCTATACAGCGGCGTGATTCGAGGTCTCGATAACTGGAATCCAATCAAAGATAAACCTGCGAAACTATTCGAAATGGGCGTAGAATTAATATCATGGTCGGACCTGTTCTGAATCGAATACCGCTTGAATATTCCGGGTAATTTTGATCGCTGGAAATTCGGGATGATCTTTCAAATGGCTTCGCTGTGAGGTATTAACAACGGCAGATATTTGAAGATCGTAGCTGCCGTTCGAACGTGTGTGGAATTTCCGACATTCTCCGCGAACAATGCTGCCTTCTTAAACGAATAAATCACAGAGAATACAGAGAAGGAGCGCCGACACGAACGGAAACAAATAATTCTACATCGTGTAGAGTCTTATATTTTTTTTTTAGTATTATTATAAACGAAGTATCTCGTGAAAGTAAATTTCTCTGTTCAGCTGTGTTTTCTTATTGTCTAGCAGAAATAATTCAAGTTCTATGCGAGGAAACAGATAGTTTATTCATCACATTCAATTACATCGATTTCAGAAAAGATTCATAATGAAATATATCTTTTTGACAAAATTTACCACGACTGGACGCAATATTTTTGACACATTTTAAGAAATTTCAACGGATACATGTTTGTTTATTAATATGACTGGCCGCACCTGGTTTAAATTCAGCTGGTCAATATCTAGTTTGTGTATCTAGTCAAGTTGCCCCGCCGTCTGACCAGCTGTTTACTCCTACCACTGAACGCGGTCGAAGCTTCTCGTACCGAGCCTTCTAAAACAAATTGAAGTCGTGACGTACAACACGGGTCCCTTTGTTCTATGTTGGTGATGCAGGATCAACGGGGAGAACGCAAGGAAGATGATGCAAGGATTCTCAGGTTATTTGTTCGTCGTGCAGGATTCGGTACTCTATTGAAATTCCTCGCGATCCTATTTCTCGTTCGAGAGACACAATGCCTCTGTATTCTCTTAGAATCTTCTCGCAGATGAGTTTTCGCACCTCTAAGGCGGCTGAGATGTAAAAAGTTCTAAACAAAACTGATGCCTGACGATGCATCATTTAGTTGCTAAATTATTTACTTGCTACTATAATTTGTAGTAAGAACTTCACTGATTTAAGAAATTAACAAGCTCTTTATTATATATTGATAAAATTACACTGTAAGCTTTAACTAAAGACAGTCGAAACGGTTGGCTGCCTAGTTAATAAGTAAATAGGTGTCCGAGCGTTTCTGCCAATGGGCCTTAATAACAGAGATATTTACATGGAAATTATTAAAAATTTCATAGTGGCCGTGGGGTTTTAACGGGTAAAAATCTCATACTACGCTGGCGCCCCCGGGGGATTTCCCTCTGAAGGAGGCGGGGTGCCTTTTGAAGATTTCCCCAAGTTAAAAAAAAATATAAAAAAAATAATTTATAACAAAATTTATGAAGTTTTTTTTTAACAACATCTTCGAAAGGCACCCCGACGCCTCCAGAAGAGAATCTCCCGCAGGCGCCAGGGTACTGTGGGATTTTTACCCACTAGAATCCCACAGCCACTATGAAATTTTTAATAATTTACATGTAAATAGCTCTATTATTAAGGCCTATTGGCTAAAACGCTCGGACACCTATTTACTTATTTTCGACATAGACCCATCGTGCCAAGACTCGTCAAAATCGGTGTCTACCACATGGTGTCCTCCCCTCTTTTTCCGCTGGCCCCCAATTTCACCCTGGCACGTCCTTTTCCTCGGCACAGGGCAATAAACAGCCCACTGAAGTCGCCTTAAACTCTCCTGCGGGCCAGGATAGGTTTTGTGCCTACAAATTTTTGACACTTCAGTCAATGTGAAATAATGAAATTCAGGGTCGATCTTTTTTTTTATAGAAGTCTCTTCTTATGTAGTCTCTTCTAGTTTTTCATTTGTAATTAATGCTCTGTAGTTGGTCCCGAAGTTCTTTCACAATTGACAGGAAGCAACTTAGAGCGCATTATCTAACCATGTTACTTCTTGCATTTCTGATGTCGAAGTGTAGAGACCTTCCCCGTTTGATACTAGCAAAACTCCTCGGTATTTCCAAATACGTTGGCAAATTTAATTTTAATTACAAAATGCACCCCCCTTCTGGGGATTATCCAATCACCTCTGGTTGATAATTTAAGGAGCACTAAAAAAAACAATTACGAACCACTCTCCGCTTCCATTTGTATCGCCTTTGGTCTCCCCTAACTTATTTCTTTCTACAAAGAATACTCAGTGCCTCCCAATTTTCTATCGGCAAGGATTCTTCAAAATAAGGTAAAATTGATTCCTCCCTCGCGTTCCACGTGACTTCTTTATTCCCCCACTTTAATAGCACGAAAATTCATATTACGTTCGCATTCAGTTCTCCTGGGCAACTTGCATGGCGAGCTTCAGCGAAACGTTCATTGCATCGGGCATTTCCGTGCACGCGAAACGGCACAATGAAACCGCAAACATCGGCCCCGACAATTTCGCGTGGGCTTTATTAAAAGTTTACAAAACACCAAGCACCTTGGCGCGTCTTCCCTCTTTTTCCGCCGCTTGCCTAATATTGGACATGTCTGTCCCAGACCCAATGTTTCGCGTGCGAAACGATTCCCCCTATTTTAATTTGCTGGAATTGGATTTTACGGCGCACATTCGCCGGCGGAAGGAGAATGAACAGGCCCCGCGCCGGGGTGACAGGCCTAGAAAATTGTAAATAACAAGGAGGAGGTTTCGTCGAGCTCGTTATTAAAAATTACAGCGCACACCGTCTGCGTTCCTGTTTAGTTTGCGAAACGAAGTCTGAAGCTTGCCTCCGTGCTCTTTGATGCCTGCTTCTTCATCTCTGTCAGACATTCTGTGCTGCATTTTAGTGGCAGGGATGTAAAGAAGGAAAATATGTGGCCTAGCCATCTCACGATCTTAGTCAAGTATTTATTAACTTCAGCTTCTTGTGATGCTGTAACGAGATGTTCTTTGCTTGAGTCAGCAAAGAAGTCTTCTTCAAACTTAATCGTATTCTTCTTTCAATGCATTGCAATCATAGAAAATAAATCAGAAGCTTCGTATTACCAATAACAAATTTATCAAGATATCGTGTTTCCTAAAATATGTTAGCGACGCCATATTTAAGGGGGTTCTGCCTTCGTGGATTTTATGGCAGGGACTTAGCCTGTGTGCGGTCCTGATTGTAGAGAGTGCATACGCGAGACTAAACAGTCCTGGCGACGGACGATGCTATCAGGTGCCGAAGGATTGATTGTTTAGAGGAAGATAAAGAATATGGGAATGGCAAGCGGCCATTCTGGTGAAAGGACTGTTATGAACCCCACGGCACTTACCCTAGAACTGTCCTGGAGAGAGTTTTACTGCAGTCTTTGCCGCGCCTAAAAGTAATTTCTGATAAATTATTATCCAGAAATAAGTGCACTCGACAAAATTCACGTGTATCATTCAATTTCATTATCCGAAGAATTTTCTACAAAATAACAATTACAATTCTGCAAGTAGAACATGAATTACTAATTCAACAATCCTCGTTGCATAGTTTCTGCAATTTTTTTATTCGTAGTACATAGTAGGGGAGAGTTTGCGTCACTAAAACCGACGGTGCTAATATCGTCAAGCAGCTCTCGCATGCCGTGGGTTACCAGATTTGTCGTTCAGAAGATTTTACTTATGTTACAATTAACCCCGTGTTACAACCTACCCCGGTCTCCCCTAGCCACTCACCCAACAGCAACTTGAGCTCCAAACATCCCTTGCAGAATCTCCTGAGCGATCGCTGTAATCCGTAATCGCTGGAAAGGCGTATCAACTGCCGCCAGTCGGACCTGAAATCTGCACTATTTAATTAACAAAAAAAACGAAGAAAAAAAAGAACAGAGAACACGTACACTGGCGAAGTGACTTTGTTCCATCGCGTTGAATCGACGTTCACGGGAAAAATCAACTTCCTGTCCTTTTCATTCAGCGGTGGCCGTCGATGCTCGGGACGTCAAAAAATCCGAGATACCTCCGGTTGCACGGCTCTGTTTCGAAACTACGCGAGAACGCCACGCTCGAAACCGAGCACCATCCTCCTGGCCCGCTCCAGCGCTCCTAGTTCGTGGGCTGTTACCTTCGTTCCTTTTAATTGAGCCACCCCGGCGTTTGGTATAATGAAACAAGCCGAATACCAGCGTTTCCCTCGCGTAACCAATTCCACCCCGTCTCGTCGACGACGATACACCGGGCATCAGTGGGTGAGATGCCTCGAAGCGCGTGCATCCCTTTTCTTTCGACGAGCAACCGTGTCTCGCGTTCACCCACGAATTTTCCCCCAAAATCAATTTCCCCGCGACGAAGTCACGGGTGAGGAAAACAGGACGAGTCGCGCGATGGGGTGGAAGAGAATTGACCCTGGAATTAACCCTCGAACCGCGGAATGCTCCGACGACTGCTCAGACAACGGGTTCGTAGCTTGTTTCAGTGCTGCTGTAGGGTGGATGTACCAGTAAATCAACACGTACCAGTGAATGGACAGTTTTTATTAAAATGAGTAAAATAAGTTATTAAAAGAAGCAACTAATTAATTACAGACTTCTTGTAATTTCTTGCTTCAGACCCAAACAATTTTTGCAGCACGCGGAGTCAATCGCGCTGCAAACACAATTTTATAATAGTGTTCATTCATTAGCCTTAAGTGTTCATTTATTGGTGCGTTTACCCTACATGTTTTTGTAAGCACTTCGAAGCGAGATCGTTTTCGTTAGCTACTGTCGTTTTATGATTTCCAGTGGTTGTTTTTTTATATCAGCGACAGATGGGGAAGGAATCATACAATGATTGCTGAAGGAATGTTTAAAGGGTGCTGGATAACAGAAATATTAATAATTAAATAGAACGCGGTGAAGTTTAGAATAAAATCGGTGTCCGTTAGGTTTCGAGTTTGTTTTATTGGATTTAGTTCTGATTTATTTTATAGCTTTCTGTGCGTACGAGCAGACTTTGCGAGACGTGGAAGAAATGATGGAAAGGGGATGAAAACGTTGAGAAATGGTACGTTCGTGGAAACAGTTTCTGCGAGTTCGAAAGTTTATGGGATCAGGTTTCTCGATTATGAAAATCGCGACGCTACACGGTGGTTCTGAACGCAGGCAAGCAAACAATTTGTATTTTAGGAGCGACTGTGTTTTATGGTAGCCGAGGGAATTACTGAAATACCGAAAATCGAGATCTGCGATTTATGCTCGCTTTATTCTTTAAAACACTCGCGGCGGAGAATGGTGCGGAAGTTTCGCTTGAAAATTGCCAATACACGAAACTCCAAATATACTCTTCGCGCAGTAATAATTCCGCACCGCAGCTACACAGCGTTCCACATTAAAGCGTACTCCTTTCGCGCAGGGATACACTATTGATTGGTAGTAAACCGGCAGGGAAAATGCTACGACCAATCGCGAAAGTGCTGCGACCAATCGCGTGTGTCAGATCCGTGGGAGCTGCGCAGATCGGTCGCAAATCGGTAGGGGCGTTGGTACGCTCTTACGTGGAACGCAGTACAATTTCCACAAACAAAATTTCAAAGTTCAGAGCAGTAGAAAAATCTCCCCATAATGATCTGTATCATACAGAATTAATAAATTTCCTTTGCACTCACGAGTGGCCCATCTACTTTCAACAAAAGTATATACATAGGTAGGTATCTCCCTTTCCCCAGCATGGATCCACTATTTTTTACGTGCTGTCCTGGCTTCTCAACAACAAGTACAGTCTACCTTCAGAGGGGGTACATTTGCATAGTATCAGCTTTGTCCTCGGATTGATAGTTCCGAAAAGTGCGCATCCCCTGGAGAAACTTTCCTCGAAAATCGGAAAACAGACCCGGAAGTCGAACGCTTCGAAACACGATACTTCAGAGACACCTATTCTTCGTCGTGAATATTCGGCGAGTTTCCTTCGCGGCAGAGTTTTTCTTTTTTACGAAGGAACACGGAATTTGCCACACGAGATGTTCCTTTGACGTCAAAGGGACGAAAGGAAATCCTTGACCTCGTTGCAGCCTTTGTTTCGCTTCCCCGATTGCGTGTCGTTAAAAAAAGGACGCGTACTTTTTTCGAGGTAAGCTCTCGTGGAGGAACGCGCGACGGAGCGTAATATCGCGGAACACACGGACGATATTGCGCACAAAAGTCCTCCCCCATGCCAGATCTTTTATAGTTTGACCTGTCTCCTGCTTCCGTCTAATTACTTTTCTACCCTCGCAACTTAATGATGCTAAGCGTTGCCGCAGCATGGCGTATTGGAGTTGTAAAAATGTAAAGAGTCTGCAAAGGAAAGCACCTAAATTAAGCTCAAAGAGAGGCGGATGAAGGACGCACACAGGTTTAGAAGGGCTTTTCAGAGCAATCCACTGTAACTAGTCGCAAGCAGGAATAAGTTAATGAAAGTAAAACACTGCGTACTGTGGGGGAGTGTAATGTGTAATTTCTTATAGTGAAATGGGATAGCTTACGTGTAAACATAGAACTGTCTTTTGTAATGGTTGTACATTCGTTAATTACCCATTGGAGGAATATTATAGTAATAATTCTATTCCAGTTTGATTGGGCCACCCCATTCGTGTATTTTATCGCCCCTTCTTTCAGTTTGAATGATCTAATAATACTACGATTTTGGTTCAATTAGTGTAGTACACTGTTAATTGAATAGAAAATTTGTTAAGGAGACTACTTAGGCAGTCGCATCGCTCGGAAATCAAGATTTTTTTTGCGAATTAATTACAAAGGAATGAATACAAATTGTGGTTACTTCTTTTAGGTAATGTTTATTAATACTATAAACTGTAAAAAAATTTTTTTTTGACAATATATACATATATATGACGGCGCTACAGTTGACTGATATGTAGGCGTTTTTTCTACAGTTTTGCAGTGATTGCAATAAAACAGATGTTCGGATCGACATGAAATTGTTACAGCATGTTGGAAATATATTCCTAACTGCCCTGAACCTCGACATTAAAGTGTAAAAACTCGAGTTTCTAAAATAAAAAATGAAACAGCCGCATGTGCACTCTGAAAATCAACATTTATCATAAAATCGTCTTCTCCTAGTTGCTGTTTTAATAATTTTGGTTCGATTTTTTTTTGAAGATTCAGGCCGAACTTACGGGTTCTAAGAGAAACGTATTTCAAGAAAGCAGTTGTATTTTTTTTTTAAGCTCAATATCAGTGCAAACCCATAGACGAAGTTTTCTAAAACACTGTATGCTCAACCTCGTGTGGCGCCATTAGTAAAATAAATACAAAAAAATATTTTCTTACTCTACTTGAGCGTTATAAACATTGTATAAAAGGAAAAGTCTGTGGTTGGCTTTCATCTCCTTGTAATTAATTCTAAAAATATACTTGATTTTCGAGCGATTTGACTGCCTCCATTACAACAATAAAATCGAATAAACATGACAAACCTATAATGTTGATGGATCCTCCAGATAATATTTTCCATGGGGATGATTCACAGCCAACCTCGATTTATCTCGAGCTCTCCTCTGTTCCCATAAGTCCTACAAAGTTTCGCGCGACTAATTTTTACGTCTTCTTTATTCGCCCTCCTTTGGCTTTAATTTACCTCTTCCTTGAGATATTTTAATTTCTACCGTTTTAATAAGCCCTGCTGCGGCAGGATTCGGTAATACCAAGCTTCAAAATTAAAAGAGTAATTAGGACTGCTGAGAGGTTTGAGAGCCCTAAATAAATTGCACACAGTGCCACGAAATGGGTCAAACTGCCAGTGGACTGCAATGGACAGGGGCTTTTATTCGCAAAGTTTAAAGACGAGTTGAGATACACAATACTTGAACAACGTTGCTGTTTAAACAATTCTCTTGCCTGATAATTAGACGCAAGATGAAATTTCTCACGATGAAAGGACTCCAACCAGCAGCTGTTAAACACTCTTCTAATCTACAATTTTTAACAGACACGTCCTCCATTTGAATCCCAATTCGTGAAAACCATTGCATCGCAATCTTCTGGTCACATTATTATCCGAAATCTAATATCTTCGTGGTTAGGAGGTATCTCAATTGTGATCTAATAATAGGAAGATATTAGAAATTCCAAGTTCTCCAAGCGTTACAATCGGGAGCATAAAAAAATGTGGAAATTACAAAATAAAAATAGGAAAATGATGCTTGGTATCGGAGATGTCGGGAGATCACAGTTTCATTGTAAATTAAATTGATTTCGTTGACTCCACGAAATTCTTCTTGAAACGAATCGTGTGACAGTCGAATACACTTGCCTTCAACTTCAACGTCGAACGAAGTTGCCAGTATCATTGCAATTCAGTCGTGGCACTGCGGGCACCGAGACGTCGCGTATCACTTGAGAAAACGTCAGATAACAGAACGGTGCAGAGTTTAATGCGATACAGAGTTCGTCCGGCGTCTAAGTCAGCTAATGTCGACCCTAAATGGATTAGCGTGGAACGTCGAGCTAAACGACGATATAATACCCAGCGAATTTCCCCTCTGCAAATCGGTTTAACTCCCGGACGGTCCACAAAGCGCGGACCCCCTCTATGCTCGCTACAATGTACGTAATACTCGTTAACAAAAACAAATTTGACATTAGCAGCCCCGAATGGACCACGGCGAGGTCCCTTTGATTCGGTGCAACTGGATTACAACGGTCCTTTTCTAGAATTAGAGAGAGGCTTGTGCGCGGTCCCTCGCTGGGAATCGCGAAGTATCGCGGTGGGTGAATTGTTTTTGGATTGGTTTTGAAAATTCGTTGTTAATGAGCACGTATTGCCTGAGCTGGTGGAAAAAGTGCATTGTAAAAAGTGTCAGAGGTAGAATGTCTGGTAGTTAAAGAATAGAAAAATAGAATAGAATAGAATCGAATAAAATAGAGAAATTGGAGGGTGGCATATATTGATAACTCAGTTCGACAGCCATCTGGACTTGTAACATTCAATAGCCGTTTCTTATAGGTTTTCGTGCGCTGAAAACGAATCCGCAAAGCGTTTGTCGCCATCGCCCTCAGTTTTTGAGAAATTCGATTTTGAAAAAAAACTGCGAATTTGAAAATTTGAACATCTTTTGTGTCGAAACGGTAATAGTTATTCGATTGCTTGTTCCATCAGTTTAGTCTATGAACCCTCCCGAATACAACGATATAAGTTATTAGTGCATTCTGAACGTTTAAATATGTTTAAATAGGGATCAAAGGGAAAAGAACACGCCAAATGCACCCATTTTTGCAGATATCTTTCAATTTATTTCCAAAACTAAGGGTCTAGGAGGAAATCTGACTACTCCACGCGATGCGGCAGATATTTTTCCTTCGGGAAGCATCAACAGAAGTGGTAAGTCACGTTTTGCTTTCAATACAGAAGCAAAATAGTTTGGCAAAACGTGCGGCGTCGACAGTGGCTTAACGCGCGTGACTACCACTATCGGCGCCGCACGTTTTGTCAAACTATTTCGCTTCTGTATTGAAAACAAAACGTGACTTACCACTTCTGTTGATGCTTCCCGAAGGAAAAATATCTGCTGCATCGCGTGGAGTAGTCAGATTTTCTCCTAGACCCTTAGTTTTGGAAATAAATTGAAAGATATCTGCAAAAATAGGTGCATTTCGCGTGTTCTTTTCCCTTTGATCCTTATTTAAACATATTTAAACGTTCAGAATGCACTAATAACTTATATCGTTGTATTCGGGAGGGTTCCTAGAATAATTTGACGCAACAAGAAACCGAATAACTATTACCGTTTCGACCCAAAAGATGTTCTAATTTTCAAATTTGCAGTTTATTTTTCAAAATCGAATTTCTCAAAAACCGCGGGTGATGGCGACAAACGGTTTACGGATTCGTTTTCAGCGCGCGAAAACCTATAAGAAACGGCTATTGAATGTTACAAGTCCAGATGGTTGTGGCACTGTGTAATTGAATTACAATCATTACTTCTATCCAGGTGCTGGATCGATTTCTCACCTCTGAGAAATCTATCGATTCCCACTCGAATAATTACTATCAATGACGCTAAATCGATTGTAATTGGAGCGGTCTAGATTTGCGCCGATAGCTCCAGAAATACATTCCCATTGAAAATTTTCGAGAATACTTTACCGCAGACAGGCCAGAAGCTTCCTCCATCTTACGTCCACAGCCTCTCGCGCGGTCCCACATTTTTGCACTCCTTTAGTCAAACAAATCGTCTCATTGCGTGGGCCGCCGATGGCAGACCTTAAATTTCCTCTGTCATCGAGGATTCGGAACGGTCGGTAAATCACTCCTCCCGCGCCCAGCGAAAAGGAAGCAGAGAAAAATTCTGCGATAGCGTTTCGTGGATGCTGCTGGAGCTTCGAAGAGCAGGCTTCACCACGAAGGACCCAGCATTCTTCGTGCCTCTTCTCTTCTCTCCTGTTCTCTCCCCTTTGCATGGCCTCTCCTACCTCCGCCTGCCGTCTTCACCTTTATGCCACGCAACTATACCCACGAGTTGTACATCACCGGAACTGTCCTGGGTAGCGTGTTTCGGATTTTCTCGCAGACCGGAAAACTGCAGGAAACTCGCACTGGGCTGTCGACGCGACGAATTTTTGATGCCACTAGAGATAAGATCCGAAGTATCGAGGGATTCTGCCTCCGAGGATTCCCCTTTCCGCTGATGCCTCGTCCCTTGGGCGATTTCATAGACGAGCTATTGCTCTGAAGCGTGTGTACTCTAGCAAGCAGTCAGACTCTCAGAAGTTACTCTGTTGCCTCTAGAAGCGTTGAGACAAGGATGTTTTCATGGAAATTCTGTCACTCTGGGATGACTTCGGCTGTGTTTGAGTTCTAGAGCGATTCCAGAATTTGTTTGGTGAATTTCATGTACCTTTGGAAGGGTGTGGTGTATACTTGGTAATGGCTGTAACAAGTAAGTAGAAGCAATCAACTGTTGAACACCTGTTACGAGCCTTTGCGTTAAGGGATCGATAAATAGCGAATGAATTTATAAAGTTTCCTGGACAGAGATAAACGAGGGAACTTCAACCGAAAACGTTTTCGATGTTCCTTGAAAAATTCGCAGGTGTTTTTGGTGCTGTGCTCTTTTCGAAGATTGCAGTTCTGCTCTTCGTTTGCAGTATGACTAAATTCATCTTTCTTTTACAATTCATATTTTGGAATGTGGTAATAAGTTCTACTGTACTCTGGTTACTGGGGCTTAAGAGCATAGGGAATGCACATTCGTTTATTTAAAGCAGGAAAAGTAGTTGGATTTATAGGGGCATTGAATGAAATTGTGGGTGAAATATTGAAGGGGGCGGGGAAGCTTTAAAGGTATTCGACGGGAAATCAGCCTTCTTGGGAAATCTCGAGTAAAATACTTATGACACTAAAGATATTCAGCCGCGTTTCTCATCGTTGCAAGCAGGTCGTTGTCTCGTGGAAACTGATTGTCTGCCTTCTCTCGGGGAAAGAACGTGGAAGAAGCAGGGCAGAAGCTGGGGGAAAATAAACTTGTCTCGTCCTCTCCTCAAGACGGAGTAGGTTCTTGTCGTTTACTCGTCACCGTGCTGGCGTTTTCAATTTTGACCCAGCAGATATTAAAATTATAAAAACCTCGAATCTTGAAAGACACAAGAACATAAGAAACAGGTCGTCAAGGCAGGAGGGCAAGCACGACTTTACGTTCGAGAATTTTTTCAAGACTTTCCATTAAATAGAAGCTGAACAACGAAACACTTAAATTCAATTTCTCGCGTTTTAATTAAACTGGATATCTTCAGCACAGAATACCAATTTATACCCGAACAGTTTTTCCAAGTGATAAATAATGTACACTTTTCCTCCAAGCTTTTCTAACGTATCGATAGTTGAAATCTGGCCCACATTTCTCGAGCTTCGGTAAACAGTTTTCCTCTCTGTCTTCGTTTCGCGAGATGGCAACGTGGTGGCAATCTGCACTCCCTAGCTGGTTCGTGGAAAAGCTCACCAGTGGGGTCGAAAGGGGCGCTAATTCTCCGACGACTTCTTCGTAGAATTTACAACGCCGTACATCGAGCTCTGCCCTTACGAGGCTGCAGTAAAACAGAGGGGGGTGGCCCTTGTCGTTGCAGCCCCTCGAAGTAACCGTGGGATTCAATTTTGAGAATTAGACTTGAGCTGCACAGTGAATTATATCACGCGGCAATAAATCCCGAAAATAATACACCACGTTACATGGGTAGAAAACAGAGCCGAGGTATCTGGAGGCATAAATATAGGCAGGGTGTTTAACTAACTTTGTTACATCCAGCTCGCCGTTATGTAGATTTATGTAAAAAAGATTTTATGCAGCTTTTACAGCGGTGAACAGATATGTGACACGAGCTTTTAACGTAATTGTTGCAAAATTTCAACACGACTTTAAAGTTCCCATTAGCCTGGATAAATTTTACTCGAAACAATTTTTAACATAATTAACCTGTGAAAAGTTATAGCGATATTGTGCTAGTCGTGTTCGTGTACGAAGAGCGTCTGACTATATACGTTCCTACTTCCCTAGCTTCGTTGCACTTACCTTGAATCTTGCTGTTAAGTGCACATATTATGCTGCAAGTGTCGCTCAATGTGCACCTTAGTCTGTTTAGACTCCATTTTCTCAGATTAATACAAATCCATCATCAACAATTCCACGTAATTCAGGTCAACGAGTCTACTTAAGGTTCTCAAATTATACCGTAGAATCGTTTGAAATTTCACGTCGCGACATAGAATATTTTTTCGGACGATTGTTTCCCTGTTTTCGAAAACGACAACTAGGTAATTTCATTCTCCGTTGTTTGAATTGAAACATTGTGGACCCTGTAGTTGATAAACATTTTAGCATTCGCATTATTCTAATTGTTATTTTAGAAAGGAATTTATCATTCAATTAGCCTGTTATTATATCGAATATAACGATCGTTTAGAATATCGTCGAAAGGGTTGGTGATACGCACAATCCCGAAGAGATTTTCTCACGATCTTCATCATAGGAATGGTTACGTCCAGTCAAGGCATCAAATTAATTGACGCCCGACCACATTTTCCAATTTGACGGCAGTGACTTAAATCTGTGCGCGTCACGAGGGTGAAATTTGTCCTTTTCCAGGGATGACGGTGCCCTTTTGCAGGACGCCTGCCAATCTGTCTCCATGCTGGACGACAATTAATCCGCGACATGATCGCGAGCCACGATTTTCGTAGTGCCAACGATCATGCAAAATGGCAGACGGCGAAAAATGTCCGCGTGACGGAGACAGAGGGTGCCAAACGAAGATAGATACGTGACAGGAACAGCAAAATGATGTTGAAATACGGCTGGGCGCAAATTTTGATTGATCGATGTTCAGTAATTTGTATCATTTACAGTGCAGTGTTTGGATATATTCAAATCATTACATGGCCAAGCATGGAAAATCAAAACAGAAGCTGGGAGCACTTCAGACTTATCTGATATGATCTCGAGTAGGGCTGGGGCTATTTGTCGAATTTTTCGGTATTCGAATATTCGAGTACTTCAGTTGCACAATTATTTGGCGAATATAATTCGAATATTCAAGTATTCGAATACTATTCGGATATTCAAGAATTCGAATACTATTCGAATATTCAAGTATTAGAATACTATTCGAATATTCAAGTATTCGAATACTATTCGAATATTCAAGTATTCGAATACTATTCGAATATTCAAGTATTCGAATACTATTCGAATATTCAAGTATTCGAATACTGATGTATTCGAATAGTATGGTGTGAATTAATAATCAAGTTCTTTAGGTTCATTTGTCAGGGTGAAATCTTGTAAGCTAATTTTGACCCACTTCACACCATACTATTCGAATATATCATTATTCGAATAGTATTCGAATAATTACATTCGAATACTCAAATTTTCGAAGTTTATTCGTAGCATTCGAATACTTGTGAAATATTCGAATATTAAATTATTCAAATAGTCCAAGCCCTAATCTCAAGTTTAAATTGTATTCAGGGGAGGTTCCGGTCTAAAAATCGATTTTTTTATTCCATTTTTTGAATGTTCAGCCTTTTAGGAATACGTGTTTAAAAGGATTTGTGAAATTCGTAAAATTCCCGAAGTTATAGGCATTTGAGTAGCGGCAAATGCATAGGAAACAACCAGCCACTCGGCGCTCACGTAAAACTTGAAACGCGTTTTTCTCGAAACAGAGTTCTCAAAACGGTGGGACCTGTATCTCGAAAAGTTATTATCCGATTCGACTGAAACTTTTTTTATCTTGAAGAATATACTTCTGGCTATAGGGGATGCCAGAAAAAATACAAAAATTGAAAATTTATAATTTTCTAAGGCTTCACAAGGATGAAAAATACAGGGAAAAAGTGATTTCAAACTTCAAGTGTCGTTGTTTTCGGATTTTGCTGAAACTTCGATATGTTTTAGTTTTTAGTGATACGTAAACGTATCTCCGTAAACTGTAAATCCGTAATCTTACTCCAAAAAGTGTCCAATTTTGCGTGGAATGACTTCATATAGTATTCAACACACTTGTATTTCGTAAAAACTCGCTTTACGGCAGAACTTTGTTAGAAATACTGTCTCACGAACGAGAGGCGATAAACTCGATCTAGAGCTGCGCGTGGCAATTCAGGAATGAAGATCGCTAGCAAATCGTGTTACATTTTCACGCCGTATAAAAATTGCGAACATTCGTCACGGTACTCCGCCGTTGAAAACTGGCTCCATCGTCATCGCGCGAAACGCAGCGGGCGACGCGGCAGCAAATAAAAAATAAATCAAGGTAATGCAGTTGCCAATACGCGTTTCCCTCGCGACTTACTCTCGCGAGGACGCGGCGAGCATTGCAGCGGCGGCGCGCAGCTGCAGCTGCGGTAGACCAGCTATAAAAGTAAAATAAGGGGAGGCAGAACGATCGAGAGAGAGAGAGAGAGAGAGAGCGAACGAAATCGATGGCAGGTGAAAAGTGGCGAACCGTATCGGGAGACAAATCACTGGGCACACGGCGAGGCTGTTTTTATAGCGTCTACGGTTCGCGCGAGCGTGCAGCTTCGCCCACAAACGAACGAACGGACGTGTTACGTAATCTTCCTTCCGCCTCCCTCACCTCGAACGAGTACAAGTCACAGAAAACGAATTTCGATGGTTTTTTTTTTTAGAGGATACGTCATTTTTATTACTTTCTAGTTAAATTCCAGCGAATATGTAGGGTACTATTAAATGAAATTGACAAATTCAGCTTGAGAAGGAATATTGAAGGAGGATGAATTTTAGAATGTTTCATGAATCGTGTTACTTTCGAGGGGCTCTTGAAATTTATGATTTTCTGCTGACTTGTTCTACTTGCTGGGCTCTGGTTATTTCTTATTGACCCATTCTACTTGTTCGAAATTGTATTAGCCAGTTTTTTTTTAAACTTTGAGTATAGTTTCGTTTAATCCTCTACATTTATCAATTTATTATCGTTGCCTGATAGTATAATGTTTAATATTATTCGACAGATTTTAGGGGGCTGTTAGGAAAATGTTTTATACATATGAATACTTCCTGAGAGATTTCTAGTTTCTAGTATGCACTGTTACTTGGAAACAATTTCATTATTTGGGATATTCCATGCTTAAACCTTCTTCAGGTCCATATGTCTGATCATGCGCGGACTTGTACTACTCGTTGCAGATCTTTCTGCTTTAGAGTTCATTTCAGGCTTCGGCTAGCATGTTGCGCGTTCGTTTGTCCTTCCATAGTCTAATTTTATGCCCCTTAAACGTGTCTTACGACTCATTTTGAGGAGATTTGAAATTACACTGTCCAACAAAATTGAACTTTCTTTCTGTTCTGTAACATTCAATAATTGTTTCTTACAGATTTTTGTGCGCTGAAAACTAATCCGCAAACCGTTTATCGTTATCACCCTCAGTTTTCGAGAAATTCGATTTAAAAAAAAAGATGCAAATTTTTGTGTTCAAACAGTTATTCCGTTGCTTATTGCCTCAAATTATTCTATAACCCCTACAGAATACAACGATATAAGTTACTGGTGCATTATAAACATTTAAATATGTTTAAACAACGATCAAAGGGAAAAGAACGTCCGAAATGCACCTATTTTTCTATATATTTTAAAAACTAAGAGTCTAGGAGAAAATCTGACCACTCCACGCGATGCAACAGACAATTTTTCTTCGGAAACCATTAACAGAAGTGGTAAAACACCCTTTGTTTTCACTACAGAGTCGAAAGAGTTTGGCAAAACGTGCGGCGCGGACAGTGGTAGTCACGCGCGTTACGCAATTCTGTAACGCTGAGCGGCAGTGGCTCGCGCGCCGCCATTGACTACCACTGTCGACGCCGCACGTTTTGCCAAACTATTTCGCTTCTGTATTGAAAACAAAACGTGACTTACCACTTCTGTTGATGCTTCCCGAAGGAAAAATATCTGCCGCATCGCGTGGAGTAGTCAGATTTTCTCCTAGACCCTTAGTTTTGGAAATAAATTTAAATATATCTGCAAAAATTAGTGCATTTCGGGTGTTCTTTCCCGTTTGATTGTTGTTTAAACATATTTAAATGTTCGTAATGCATCAATAACTTATATCGTTGTTTTCGGGAGGGTTCATAGAATTATTTGACGTTACAAGCAACCGAATAACTATTACCATTTCGACACAAAAGATGTTCAAATTTTCAAATTCGCAGTTTTTTTCAAACTCGAATTTCTCAAAACCTGAGAGTGTTGGCGGCAAGATTTTTACTTCATTATGACTAATTGTAAGTAGGCCAACCGACATTAACGTAGGTAATAAACTATGAAAGTACTAAAGTTCACAGTAAGCAGTAATATCCACTCATTATTCATTGACAATTATTGAGCGATCTGTTTATTTCCCTCGAAACTCAATACCACGCTGGTCAATAAACACTAGAATCTCATATTTGGATTAGATACACGCCAACGATCAATCTCCTTTTAACTTCAACGTATACAGTATTCTCGAAGCACTCGATCGATAAGAAGTACCTCGATACGTTCCCCGCCCAGTCAACAGAAATGAAACTGAACGATCGTGAATGGGCAGCGTGTTTCACGGGTAACCGGGACATATTTCATCTTTATTTATACCAGCGGAGACGCTTCTGGGCATAAAAATGAAACAGCCTGGAAGTCAGTGTGCTACTGCTGGCAAAGGTGGATCTGTCATGGATCGTCTGGCAAATGTCAGGAACGATCTGGGTCGCTGGCTCGAATCGAATCACAGGGCTTTAGTGGTAAGCCTGTCGAGTGGTGGCATCGACAGGATCCGTCGA
The DNA here is from genome assembly GCF_050908995.1 of Andrena cerasifolii. NCBI lineage: Eukaryota > Metazoa > Arthropoda > Insecta > Hymenoptera > Andrenidae > Andrena > Andrena cerasifolii. The sequence goes on along the minus strand of NC_135124.1, from coordinate 6,088,733 downwards.
CGGTGCTGTGACGGTTCCTGTACATGTCCTTGAGTAGTTTCGCACGACTGAACACAGAAGGTGCACCCCGCCCCCGACCTCTCGCTTCTCTCGGCCCCCAGGCGTGCACCGTACAACGCCCATGATTCCGTCTCCTTTGACGGCCTGTCGATAGACAATAAACTCGATTTCAGAAGAGGCCGGGATCAAATGTAAATATGCACACAAAGTGGAGCGAGAAGTTTGGAATCGGGGAGCTGTGTTGCCCCGTGCACGAGCCACAAGTGTTTCGCGCCGCGTAACCGTGTGCACATTGTTCGGGAGCTGCGCAAATGCGAGCTGCGCGCCGTCTGTTTGGTGATCGAATGAAATTTAAGGGAATTAGGTGGAGAGGATTAGGGAAGTTAAGGGGTTAAGACGTTGACAGAACTTCTGAGATCGAGAAGTGGGGTCTCGAAGAAAGGAGAAAGGGAATCAGGATATTGGGCTGTTCGACAGAGTACTGATAAGTTGGGAAATTGGGGAAGGTTGGGAATGAAATAATGGAGGAGTTGGGAAATCAAAAACTGGAGAAATTAATGAAATAAGGTAGAGATTATTGTAGACAGCATACCAGCATACAAGCTAGTCAACTGAAGAACCTTAGAGCTAGCCACATTAATAAATCAAGCCCTGGAGGCGCCACGTCGCAGCTCCCACTTTCGAAATCCTATTTTCGCTGCAGAATTCATACTTTTAATGTTAAACATCGCTATTATTCATTCCCCCTCGTTAAAGGAGAGAAACAGGGAGTTCGGTGTCGATCGTTCATTCCGAGGGCCCCATAAATTCGAGCTTCGTCGAATATTCCACGAAAGCGTGTACTACGCGTTGAACGTCGAGGCTGGGGTAGTCAGCCACTCTCAGATGCATAATGCAGTCCCTCGTGTCTCCCATCTGCCTCGTGCCCCTCCCGTGGAAACCACCCCCAACCCCTCAGACCGCGCCACCGCCTACTAGCGTCGTGACCAGGCTGCGAACTAACACCCCCGACTTACGTGTTCTTACTCTTTCCTGCATGGAGCACCAACACCCTCCCCCCAAGCACATCCCCTTAATACTGTCTCGTGTCGGCTCCATAAGTCACGGGATATAGGATTGGAAAGAGTTTAAGGTTATCTTCGGCGAACAGGTGGAGACGTCGCTCGTTTTGCACGAGTGCCTTCGCACTCGGAATATTTCGCGAGCCTCCGGCGGTGTTGCATTCGTCTCGACGACGTTCGGAAGTCAACACGCGATTTCTCCTTCCACCCGACGCGGGCACATGAAAGTAGATGCGTGTTTCAGTCTAGACGGAGGTGTCGCTGGTATGTAAGTTTCTGTTTCGAGCTGGTGGAAGGAATTGGAGGAAAGAAGAAAGGTTGTACTCTGAGTAGAGAGCAGAGGGAACGAGTGGAGCTATGTTATATTAGGTTTGTTATATTTTTCAGACAAATTTGACACTGCCAAATGACAGCTTAAGGGGAGGTTTCGGTCTGAAAATCGATTTCTTTATTTTTCATTTTTTCAATATTTAACCTTTCAAGAAAGCGTATGTTAAAGAATTTTTTGATATTCGAAAAAATCCTGAAGTTATTCTTGCTGGAAACGGTGGTTAGGTTGTGAACAATAGGACACACATTAACCATAAAAGGGATAGATACAGTGGCGGACGAAGGAAAGTTTGCATTCTTTAAATTGCATAACTTTTCTAGAATTGGTCCAAACGACTTGAGTTTGTTGAGACACTAGAAGGATTAGTTTGCTAACTGGCGTGTTTCGTTATTTTGAAAAAATTGCAATTGGTCGCAACAGCGAAAAAAATAGTAAAGATCGTTTTTTAAACTACTTTTCTGAGCCTGTAATGGAAATTCTAAAATCCCGTTTGTAGATTTAAGTAAGTTGTATGTATGCTGAAAATTTCATCAAAATCGGTTAACGTTGCTCCGAGCTACAAACGCTTAAAGATCGCAGAATAAGGTCGAAAATCGCAAAATTTCCGAAATCAGTGATTTTCTAGATTCTCAAAAAACTCGAGTCGTTTGGACCAATTCTAAAAAAGTTTGCGATTTTAAAGGGTGTAAACTTTCTTCCGCCCGCCACTATATATTTATAATAAATGTTAGCCAATTTAATGCTCGCGACTTAAACCTCTAACATTTCAAAAATTGGGAAACTTTGTATTTAAAAGCGTTGAAAGGGCGAAAAACATAGGGGGAAAGTGATTTTAAAAAAATGTCGTTATCTTTTAAAAAAATGTCAGTTTTGTAATTTTTAAAGCTGTGCCCAGTAGGGAATTTCGTGCCCTTTAATAATCTGGGATTGTTTCGTATTTCAAACCAATGGTTTAGGTGCTACAAGTGCAGAAAAAAATATATGTTTTTACAGTTTAAGACATTCTTAATACAATTCAAAAGGCCCTTTAAATTATCTGTGACAATTGTCCATTAATTAATTTCTAAAGATTACCCCTTTTTCCGTGGGGAAATCCTCATAGGACACCCCGATATCCCAGGTGAGGAATCGGAGTAGTGTCAGACTCCTACTGATTAAAACGACCACAGTGAACTAATCGTGCGGTAGAGGGACAGCCCGAGAAGTGACTAGCGATTCATCCGGCTACCGCCCCGGCCGCACGGAATGTCCATTTTCGATGGGCTCGACTGGAAGGGAGAAGAGAACTCCCCAAAACTCTTCTTCCGCGCTATTTTGCGCGGACGATGCCTGTCCGTCACCTGCGACGCATGGTCCGTTAAAAAAAAAAAAAAAAAAAAATCGCCCAACGTGGGGCTCGAACCCACGACCCTGAGATTAAGAGTCTCATGCTCTACCGACTGAGCTAGTCAGGCATTGATGTACGTTTCATAACCCTGTCGTATTTGAAGCAGTCTAGGCCGGAACCTCCCTTTAACTCCCCCTCCTCCTAATGTCATATAGACTGTCATATTCCCATTTCATTAGAATCTATTGCCGTTAATTGCAAACCATGGTCGATTTTGTCTGCCATGGTCCATAGTATATTCAGCTGTGTAGCATATATTCAGATCGTGACAAATGGATATTCTATTCTATTCGATTCTAATACTTTTAATTTGTTGAAGGATCTGTATAGACACAGATCCATTTCAAAGAAGAACGATGTGTATTTAACCCTTAACTGGTATCCTGGGGGCGCTCATGACCCCAATCACCCAAAGTTCGATGTACAATTTTCGGTTGTCTAAGTTGGTAAACTGAATTTCTAATTAATTTTATAATAATAGTTTAACTTTCTACGCTTCTATTATTTTCTACATTACCTAAGAAGAAAATATTCATAGTGGTTGCTCTAGTGTCGACTTTACAAATTTCTGTGCCCTTCTTTACTTGGGGTCTGCCACGACCCCAGTATACCAGTCACGTTTGCCAAAAACAGTATACCAGTTAAGGGTTAAACGTTTATAAGAATTGAAAAGGGGTCGTGCGTGGTGTAGGAGGAACGATTGACATATGGCGTTGCATACTTATCAAAGCTTGAAGAATGGCTGTGGCTATGGCGCCAGAGGAATCCGTTTGAAGCGACCTCCCTTCTAGCAGGGGCGAAATCGAATATCCTTTATGCATGCACGTATACAACCGGCGTTGACAATGTGATATGCTAAATCGCAAGCATCTGTTTGCTACGCAGCCGCGCGATCTAACCGGGTTTGGTATTCCGGCCGAAACCCGTGTGATTTTTCATTCAGCATGGAGAATGTACGGCCGGAAGTCTGGAGGGTCGTTCGTGCACCGACGACATTTAACCTGATCGATGCTTCCGATTTATCTCGAGTCGATTTCGAACCTGGTCTACAGGTAGAAGCTGGATATTCATTTCGATCGCTTTGAGGACACCGATCTGCAAATGTCACAATTGCAGCGCGCGTAAAATAGAAACCGTAAGTGTCCGGGTCCACTGATTCTGTTAATGCACTATCCTAAGGGACCCTTAGGGAGTAGAAGATTAAGACTAGCCGTGTACATAGCCGCGAGTAAATTAGTTAAGAGTAAATCTAAGACGCTTAGACCTAAGTCGATGTGTTGTGAAGAATAAACGTGTTTGTGCAATTAAAGTTGAGTTTATTCAGTGGGCTACTCCCTAACAACCCCTTAGGATAGTGCATTAACGGATTGGAAGGGGCCTCATAAAAGGGGAGCAGAAAATTTCTATTTGCGATTCACAATTGCGCAAAATGTGCAATGGGGGATCCATTGTCGTTTCTGCGATGACACTTGCAAGCAGGTAAAACTGTTTCATTTAGCGATCCCTATTGCTGCTGTGCTTGTAATAAAATGTGTCTTTCAGCTCCTGAAATTTGCAGTTGTATAGCGAAAGAAAAATAAGAAATTGTAAAAAACTACTTTCTAAGCTCGCACTTCTTAATATTTGTCATTTTAATCAGGATTGCCAATGATTACTGCAGTGCCAGGATTATTGCAGTTCACCCTGTGCGATATCGCAATGCTAAATCTGCGAACCACCTGCCGCCCGCATCTGAACGTGTAATCGAAACTCGTGGGTACTTAGATGGGCGAGAATTTCATCGAATCTTTTATCACCGCGAACCCGCCGCACCCCCGTTTCCCACAGTTAAATATGTACATTCAATCTCGCTGTGATGGACACGTGTGCCCGTGCGCTGCGCGCGCACGCCTTTGTCCCCCTAATTCGAAGAATGAAAGCGGTAATGCGTGGCCAGCGCACGCATTGTCGACGGGGCCGTCACTCCGCGCGCAATAACGCTGCCCGCGAATAGGACAAGGGGGATGAAAAATGACCGAAAGTTCTCGATAGTGAAGGGCGGCGACGAAAGGGGTAGCGGCGCTATCGATTGGCCATCGGCATTGTTGTCAGTCCCACGGGGCGGACGGGGTGAAAAATAGTGCGATATCACGGGGGTGGGGAGGAGGGAGGGCCGTAATGAATTGATATCAAAACTGTGGCATTCACGGGGCTGTGAAATTCACGTTGCCGCTTTTTCCCCGTAATTCCGCCTTCGCGAGGCAAACGCGGGGCACGATGGTTAATGATTGCCAGCGGGGGATGGTAATGCAAAAGTGAAGGGGATGAAATGGTACTAAAAACTAGCGAAGGATATTTAAATACACCGAGATGTTGAATGGTATTCCTTGCGTAACAGTCAGAGGATCCGAGCTAATATTTTATATTTGGAAAATACATGTGGAGTTTCAGGGTAACTCGTTAATCGTTGTTGTAACGATATAACGCGAAATCGCGGCACATCTACTGAAACGAAACAGTTGGATTTTACAACTATTTAATGCCGTGATTGTCTTTATTCCCGTTATTACCAACAGAATTCTGTAATATCGTCAGAACGCAAATGAACGTTTGAAAGGATTTATATCGTTCGATTGGCAATCAATGTTACAACGCGGAGTAGCGATGAATTTTTACAAATATCGCGACAGTTTCGGCGGAAAAAAAGGCAGATCTATCGGCGAAATGAATGAATCTGTCGGATGGTTATTTCAGCGAATGGGATTTGATGTGGGGAAATTGCATACAAGTCAATTTTTCTGAGAACAATCGTCGGGAGAATTGGTTTCCACGGTTGCTGAATGAAGGCTTAATAGGTCCACAAAATGGCACGCCGCCGTTGTAGCGTTCTGAAAATGGTTTCATTCCATCAGAAGGATCCATTTGTCTTTCGTCGCCCGTGCCTTCCGTTTTTATACGAAGACGACGCGTGAAACTCTCCCTTTGTCGTCCTTACCCTGGCCCTCGGAGCCCCGAAGAGACAAATGGTGCCCTAGCAGCACGATTTGACGCGCCACGTGCTTTTCCTTGGGTTTCAGTGATTTCTCCGCAAATTTCGGTGTCCCTAGGACCATCGTTTGTCAGACCTTTAAAAAACATCTCGCATTCCTTGATCGCGAATGCAACGGTGTACAAAAAAATTTCGCTTGGTCGTGTGTGCTTAGAATATTCATGAAATAATACTGTTTTTCTTCTTTTTTTTAGCCAATGGTTCTATAACTGAGCGTTTTGAACTTACGTACACTTAATTTAACAGTACCAATGAAATTTTAAATGAAGTATAGCGGATGGAGGCGACCGTCTGATATCACGCTGACTTGTACTACTTAAACCAGTAGTAATTCCACTCGTTTCATTATCTTTCTGTAGTCTTACTGTTCGCTTTCTAGATATGTATTAAGTGCAGTTTGTCTCTATGTTTACAACTGTTTTATGTGTTAGGGTAAAAGGGGGAGAGACGCCATACTTTTTGTATGAAGGAGTAATAAATAAAAAAAATGCAATATAATTAAATCGTTTCTTTGTTATTTCAACGGTACACTAATATTATGTAGTATAATCACAATGTTTTTGTCTTTCGTCAAAAAAATAAAAAAAGTGGATAATAAAATATATAAGTCCGCAAGGAACCATCTCTCCCACATAGTGTGGGACAGACGCCATACAGCTCAAAAATACTTAGGTATTAACCGAGATAGCAAAATATACTTTAAATAGGCTAGGAACAAACAGGATAACATATTAAAACCACTTCTTACCTTACTGTGTCTCTGTTTTACATGCAACATTCACTGAAACCGCATTCACACAAAACTTTCCTCAAACAAATTACGCACTACATAAATCTTTCCTTCATGAATACGTCGCCATCAAGCGCAGCCGAACAGGCACTGACAATTTCACTGTTGCCATCTATGAGTAGCTAAGCACAGTGAGAAATATAGACGTCTCTTTCCTAAATACTGAACTCGCGAAGGTATGGCGTCTCTCCCCTTTTTGCCTTATATTGCGAACTCTTTCTTAAAAATACCTCGCACGTCTAAATAAATTTTCAATTCAAGTACGAGCCCACTTCAGAGTTACAGTTTTCTAATAAATATATTATAAAGACAGAAGTATTCAATATTCCGATGTGCAAAGTAGTAAACAACAGGAAGAGTATTATTTTTTATAATTTTTACACTGTTCTTACGTACACCAAACAGATGCACTCGCAAAGTAATATTCAATGATCGTTCACACGGAGAATTTTTATTAGAAATCATGAGATATTAATTAAAAAATTGTGAGCGAAGTTGGTACCTATAAATATTTAATTTTATGGAAAAGGATGTTCAGGGATAAGAAGTATGTTGAAGGTTATTAGTAGCGATTTGGAATGGCGACCACTTGGTCAAAGATTTAACAAACGAGCGAAATTCCGCGCGCTTCTTTAGAATTACAAATTTCTCAATGGGATTACCACAACGACTCTCGTGAATCCACCTCGAAGCAGCCGCGACGTCTCCCCTAGGACGCTCGAAGTTCGATCAATGAACGAGAGTAACCTGGTACTAATTCAAATTGGAAATTTTACCGTCGACCGCGGAGCTTTGAAGGGCCCTTTAAAACCACTGGAAAATTGGTCAGTCCTCGAGTGCGCGTGGCCCCCAATTATATGCCCCGCATACCCGAATAAAGGAACCACCGCGGTTAATTGACCCGCTACCGGCGTAAAATAAAAAGAGACCCGACGGCCGGGAAAAGGATTAACGGAATTAGACTAGGGGGATTACGAAAAAGGAAAACACGGGGCGGAAATAGTTCGCCGTGTTCTCCGACCAACTTTTAACAAGAAATTTTAATGAGCCATTCCAGCGACGGAACGAGTAAAACAAAAATTTATAATTACAAACTTAAGATACAATGAGACGTTGGGAGATATTTTAGAAATTTCAAAGACAAGTTGCTGCTGAATATTTCTTGCAAATTTTCGTTTCCATTAAAACCTACGTTTCGCGGCTCGAATGTCGTTGAACTACAAAGCCGCGGGGTATCAGTCGGTGAACGGTTAATAGGGGAGGGTTCAGGAAGAATTTTAGTAAACGATGAACAGTATAATAACCGAGAAGTAGAAAAGGAGCGAAAGGGGGAGGGAGGGACGACTGCGAGGTACCATGTTGCGCCCTCATTATCTCAGCTGGCTCGTTCAATTTCTTTTGCATAATACAACCGACGGATTGCGTTCCGCGCTGGCTGGGTGCACATGGCGGCGATGCAGTTCGCGCGAGGTAGAAAAAGTTGCACGGTAACCTGCAATTGGGGCAGCCGCTTTGTTTCGAACATCTCGAACGTAAATCCGCGCCAGCCCCTGCGAGTGATCTCGTGCCTGCTATCAAGTAAATACTCCTTTGTTCCGCGCGATAGTAATTAACAAAAAAACGGGCGGGGAAATGAGCGATGGAAACACACCGCGACGTTGGATCTTGTGTGCTGCGTTAAGGTAGAACGATTCGAATGGCAAGTGAACATTCTGCTGTGATAGAAAGGTGGAACGTGTCAGTGGAACGTATCCAATCGAATAAAGTAGGGGAACGTTACTTCTACGAAGGTACAGGAGGTTCCGTTCACGTCCCACGGGATTAGAATTACCACTGTCAGAATTTTGGAGAATTATTGCCATAATTCTCCCTCTATGCACCATCCACAAACTTAAGAGGAAGAACACCCTTTTATTGTCGGCGTTGCCAATTCCTACTCACAAGGAGAGTACTTTAGGTGTCCGCCTCCGATCGTTTTGATTTTTGGATATGTTACAGAGGACCGAAAAATAAGAAATACGTGTTTTTTTATTTTTCCCCGTTTTCATATTTGGGGGGTGAAAACTGCGCTCAGAGTTAGGGTTGAAAAATCATTTTTGTGGAATATCTCGAGAACTATTAGAGATAGGGAGATAGACGTAGGAATCGATGCGTGGAGATCGAAGGGACGAAGTAGTGGTTCGCATAACTGGCTAGTTCGCGACTTATTGCGTCTGAGGAAGTTCCTGCAGCGTGAAATGGGGGAAAGCGAGGACGGGGTGAAAGATTTTATGCGATTCTCTGTAGAGCAGACAGCTTTGACCCGATACACGGAAATGGCGAAGGACGCTGGATCAAACAGAGGCTTCCAATTACACTGAGCATTGAGGAACAGGAGAAGATGCGTCCCGAGCATGACGGAACACAAGGGGCGACATAATCCGAGAATGGCGTGCATTCTTTGGACTCGAAGGGAAAAGAGGAAAAACGCAGCGTGCTTGAAATACTTCTAAGCAGTCGAAGCGTTGGTCTTTGTCGAATGGAGGGAGAGAATGCAACTCTAGAAGGTTCTCCAATAGTTGAAATTGATTGAATAATAGAGGAGTCTCCGGTATCATAAAGGACCGTATTCTCTGGTACTGTAGTCTTACCAGAGCTCAATGAATTCTATAAGCGAAAGCTATACTTCCTGTTTACTCTCAAAATATTAATCACCTGTTTTAGTGAGAACTTACACGCGCACCAAAATTTGAGGCACCTCTCAAAACTAACCTGTATTAAAGGAAGAATTGTATAGTAGAATAATTTTGCATGGAAATATCGTGGCAGCTTCTAATTTCGAATATTGAACAGGCGAATTTTGTGTCAACGGATACGCCCCCGTATCATTTATAATCCACCAGGTTTTCATAAATAATGACGTCCCTTAACAGTCATAGGTATCCAGCCTCGCAGAGATTTCATCAAGCATTCGCGGCGCGCGCGTTCCTGTACCATAAAATCTAAATTTTCATACCTATTTCTACGCGTATCTTCGTACATCTTATTAGAAGTCCCCTTGCCAATTCCCCGCGAGGGTGGAAATCTTGCGGTGATCCAGGGAACCGTGTTTCTACCTCCTGAGTCGCTTCTTTTTAATTTTTCCCTCGAGGAGTATGAATAACATTGCCGCTCTGGCAAGGTATAATTCATGAACGACCGGTACATAGTAATCTTTTATCTAAGTCGATCGTGCCTCAGTGTGATCTTAGTGATTTACCTTTTGAAAGGTATAAATGTTGTAAATGCATTCGCAACATTAATTAAGTTGAATATTACTCGTGTCTGTAGATCCGAAGGTACAGGAATAAGAGTTCAATGATTTTCAAGACACTAAAATGCAGTTTACATACCGAATTGAATAATATATTTGCCAATTTGCTGGAACGAAAATTTTTGCCTGCAAGTATTTATAACTAACCACGAAGGTAGTTACAAGGTAACTTCAGACAGGGCATCGTTCCCTCGTGCCTTGCCTCGTTGATTAACTTTAACAAATTCGAGGGGAATAAATTTAAAGTTATCCGCGGAGTACATTCTGGAGGGTCGAGCAAAGTAGATTATTTGAATATGCGGTTTTTCCTACGACTGTGGAAGTAACGCGCGAACAGCAATTAAGACAGAAGCGACACTGGTGAAGTAGCAGAAACGGTGGGTTTGTAATTACAAGAGAAAGTTAATGCCGCGTGTGCGATTATAAGCATGAAAATGCGACGAGTAGAATTAAGATGAAGGTGGTATGGAGATTATGAATTTGGGAAAAGTAGCGGCAACTGCAAAAGTGATTCTAAAGTGGAGTTTCAAAGGGAACGCAAGAAAATTGTAAAATAAGGCTACACTCCCACACCAACAAAACGCAAGCACCATGAAAGAGGATATGAAAATTTAGGATCATCTTGAATAGTAAATAATGAAATCTAAGGAATAAAGAAGAATTTGATATCGAAGATTTGATATTGGCAAAGATGTAACCACAGAAGAAATTGATCTAAGCTTCTATGCCTTGTTAATACATTGTAATGGGTCAACAATTGTAAGTAGAATATGCACGGATAAACAGTTTCTAAGAAGACACATGATAAGTGCTCAAGAAATATGGAAGAAATATTGCGTTCAATTCTAAGATACAGTGGAAACTGAAAATAAGGGGACCTTCCCATCTAGAGCCCCCCAAAATAGGTGATCTTTAGGAATTAATTAAAGGAAAACTACTATATACAATTTAATGGGACTTTTTGCATTGTATTAAGGATGTCTTAAGTTATAGAAATATATTTTTTGTTTTATAATTAATCATTGCAAACGGCACTAGGGAGACGTTAAATTCAAGGCGTCAAAAAATTCATCCAAATCGGTGGGACCTGTATCTCCACAAGTTATTATCCGATTCGACTGAAACTTTTCTTATTTTGAAGAATATACTATACTGGCTAGGGGGTAGAAAAAATACAAAAATGACATTTTTTTAGAAAACAACGACACTTGAAGTTTGAAATCACTTTGAAATCACTTTTCAAATAACTTTCAACTCCTTCGAAAATTATAATTTTTCAATTTTTTGTATTTTCTCTGGTATCTCACATAGCCAGAAGTATATTCTTCAAAATAAAAAAAGTTTCAGTCGAATCGGATAATAACTTTTGGAAATACAAATCCCAACGTTTAGAGAACACTGTTTAAAAAAAAAATGCGTTTAAAGTGTTACTCGTATCATTCGAGTATCAAGTACCCGTAACCGTATTACCCGCAGACCGGGGTAGCGCCCGGGTAACCGGGTATCACCCGGTTAACCGAGTACCCGGGTCACCGGGGTATCAAGAGCCCTACTAGCGTATGCCCAACTGTGGTCTACACTTGCTACAGCTAGGAGCGCCCATGACTGTCTTAGTTTAAAAGAAATAGCATGCGTACGACTCAGGCGTAGGTACGAATTGGGCAGGTTTGCCCTAGTCAGTATCTGTAAACCTTAAAATAAAAAATCAATGACTAATGCTAAAGGTACTGTTAATACCATCAACAATCGATACTCAAGACACCAGCAGCACAGAAGCAACCGCTACTGAAGATCCTACTCTAAACGAGTTCCCCGGAGGCGAAAACGAGGGGCATTCGATCATATCGCTGAACCTGCAGCGCATTTCAGTGACAAAACATGAGGCGAAAAGTTTCGTCGGCGTCGGACGCCAGCAGAGAAATTTCACTCGTCGCCTGGGCACGTTGAATAATGCAGAGGCTGGCAACAACGAAGACGACCCGGGGGTGCGCAGCCACGACTCCGCAGGAAAGGGTGTTAAACAGCGGAGCAGCGGTGTTTAGCTGCAGCACACTGGCCAAACTCATCCCTTTATCTGGTGCGGGCCAGCACTGACGGTTTACAGGGAAAAGCCTCGGCTACCTTGCTTCGTGTTCCCGCGAAAGATCATGAACAATCAGTATCGATTCCCGTTAAGGCTCCTATCCCTGGAGGGATCTTTCGACTAACGACGTACATCGGGGCAACGAATGGCCGAGCCTCCAAGTAAGAGGATAAAAAAACCAAACACCCATTCTCATTTTTGGAAGACCAAACACCACCGAGGCGTGTAACAGTGTCACAAGCATGTGTACCTTAAATTAAAAAGTCTCATATGAATTCGGTTATCGAGCGACTGAACTAATTAATCGTCGAGCAACCAGGGTTGCACAAGGCGACGTGTTCCTCTCAGTCATCGACTTGACGCAAACACGTCACTCCTGGGAAATATAACTTGGGCGCGGTGAAAACGCATCGCACGAGCCGCGCCGAGGCTGCGCGGGAGCAGCGCGGGCGAGAGTGGAAGAATCGAGTTCCGCGGGGCCGCGCGGAGCGAACGGAGAGGGTAGGAGAATGGGGGGTGGTTTACTCTCGAGAAGGCATCGTTCCGGTCACGAGGTCCCTATGTACAGCGCCCGTCCTCGTTTCTGCCACGGGTGAAATTATTTTTTCCTCCCTTCCTTCTCCTACTTTCACTCAGCCCAACCTCTCTTCCCTCCGGCCCCTCTCGCCATCTTTCCGTGTTTTTCTCTCGTCTCGCCACCCCTCCACAACCACTGCGCGCTGTATCGTTTCAGTCACGGACGAGAGGCGCACTCGAGGCTGGCTAAATTGCACCATTAATTGCGCCCTACGCGAACGCACGGTATGCAACTGTGTCGAGTGCAATGGACCGTCCTTGGCCCAGATACCGATCCTCTGGAGCACCTTATTCGAGGATCGTCGGCACGGCAACTGCTGCGGCTGCCTCTATCGGGCCGGGTGCACGGAGGGTTTAGGTGATTTCGCCGATGCCCGGGTAATTGGATAGTTTGGCTGCGTTTGTGTTAGCAGGCCGTTCATAAATTCGCCGCGTAACGCAGCGGCTGCACGAACACGCGTGTCTCCCGCTTGAACCTGGACTGGGTGCTGCGGTACAAGTTTCCGGGGTGGAAGTCGCGTGGGATGATTGCACGTAGCCGGGATTATAGGGGCATTGTGACGTTGGCTTCCTACGGATTCATGTTCGAGAAGCGCGGCTTTGATGTTTGTTGTTGTTGCCACCGGTTTGTTCGCGCGGTTGGCGGCGTCGTCGCGAGCACGACACTGTTATCCGTCGGCGGTGGGTGCTTGAGCGCGCGAAGTGCGGAAAGCTGCGTGCTTCGAAGACGCTCCCCCAGGGCTTGGGACTAGTTTCATGAGTGATTATTCCTCGGAAACATGTCCTTAGAACGGGGAATCGATGATCCCGGGGTACCCGAGGTGTCGCGCCACTGCTGAGACCTTTGAGACCTTGAAAGAGGCTCGACTGAGAGTGTTCTGTAAGTGCAGCGGCCTCAACCAGGCTTAGTGCAGGAGGAATGCACTGGGAATTGGGGTTACACCAAGGGATTTGCTCTGTCTGCCTGGTAGGGGTGTGGAAGAGTCGAGGAAGCTCATTCGTCTCTGGAGTTCAGACAAGTCAAGTGAACGTGTCAGTCATCAGCTGTCGTTCTGTTAATTATGTTTGCAGTTTACATTCGGGTGCCTACAGAACTCAACGTCCAAAGTATCATCTAAGAAAGAAATCGACAGGGTACATAACGTTCTAGGAACAGATGTTTGATGTCAGTCCCAAGTTACCCAAAATTTCCTTGTAGAATTAATCTGGTTGCCTCTTTCTCAGTTGCAACAGGATGTTTATGGTGCTGGGGCACATCTGCGTGTCGCGGAGCTGCGACAGGCGTTTGCAGCTGCGGGCTACGGCATTTCAAATGCATCAAGTTCCACAGTAGAACAATGTAGACGCAGCGTCGATTCCTGTTGATACCGTTCCGGTTTCCCTCCACGCTAGCGCGTGTGTATAAAGCTGGTCTGGGTTATTTATGACCTGTCTTGTAGCAATCTAACTTAACCGCATCTTCTGGAAAACGAGGGATCTTGTTTCGCGTATCCACTTACGGTGCTTATATTCTGCCCGGCTCTACCTCGCTGCACTTCTCGTTCTCCGTTTGCCCTTACCATTCTGTGTTTTCTTTCTTTCCATATCGTCGTGGTTCCCCTTTCCTGTGTTCTTGCCTCCGTTTCAGTCTAGCATTTTCTTGTTTTTATTCCCGCAGCGTACCCCTTCCTGCTTATTAGTATTCTGACCCTCGACTTCGTTGTTTCCCCGATTGTTCTAGTTTCTTTTTCTACTATCTGCCATTTGTGTCCCCGTCCTTTCAGTTTTTCTTTTATTTTCGCGGCTTCTCATGTTCCTCCTACCTGTTTGTTTTTCGCCTGAATTTCCACGATGTTCATCCCCTTCGTTTCTTTCACCGTTCTATCCGCTCAGTTGCCTGCAAGTTCTTCGAGACTTTTCTCACTTTGCTTCCCCGTATCAACGATCCCATCTACTTTTCCCATCTCCACTATTTTCCATAGTTTCCTCGCCGAACCCCCCTCCGCTGTTGCTACTGACATCCTTCCGTCTCTTCATGCGAGCGCGACGCTCGCGCCGCTTGTCCCATGTTCCTCCACCCCGCAACCCTCAATCTCTACTTCACCCCGCGCTCGAAGATTTCCCCACAGGCATGTGCCTTCACTTATTCACGCACTCAATTATTTACGCTCGCGCGACGGTAGCTTCTACAACCAGCAAGCACCGCTTTGTCACCTGTGTGTATCGGTCTGCGTACACCATTGCTCAAAACTGTAGTTTAGGTACAGCAACATTTCGACTTTAGTCGCGTGTAATATTATTTGCAGAAGTTCGACGTTGTTTTCATAGATTTTCATTTCAGACGAGTTGGAAACATATTTCCACGTCTTTGTGTCGTATGCAAATAGCTCAATCATCGCTCAGGAGAAACAGGCCTGCCGTTGTAAAAAAACAATTCGAAATTTCAAGGCAAATAAAAGAACGAGTTTAAAAAGTAGGCTCGCGCAATAGGCAGGTACGCAAGTGTACGTAAACCCTGCCAAAGAGAGCTTGTCATCCTCAAGTGTTCGTTTCACGGAACGGCAACTTTCGAGTAACATCACTGTTCTCAAGTGAAGCGTTTTGATTTTTCGTCAATGTCATGCTACGGCAAATACAGTCGACAAGTATCACTTAACTGGGTTAATGAATTGCTTTTTCATGGGCAACGGGGGTTGAAGGCCCACTGAACTCTTGCAGAACCTGCAGACGGTCCAGTGGGCTGTTCACACAACAAGCCATAGTTGGATGGCGTTTTCGTACCCCTGTGACTATTTACGTAATCCGAATTCGTCGGTGCGTTCGCGAATATGCACGTGACGCTGAATGCTCGATTATTCGTGGTCACGTGTCACCTTAAATTCGCGTTTACGTGGGCGCAATCTATTCCCTCGCCGCACTTATTTCCACGTTAATCACTGGCTCTCCCTAGTTAAGCCACGTTATTCCTCTGACATTAATTATTGGGAGTTTTTGCAACAGTAGTTCATTGAAATTCTGGCCCCTTTGTCCTTTGCGTAAATTGTAACGATTCGTACTGCGTGCGCAAATGGAGAATAATAATAGTTTACGCTGTTTGCATATTTTTATGAACCAATCTCTGTCTAAATACCTCAGGTGAAAGTCATAAAAAATGATCGCCTAATTTATCCTGGTGGATATAACCCTCGCAGCTGGATATATAACTTTTAATTTGCCAAAGAAGCTATATAGTATATATATCTACAGCAGTTGACTAAATAAATCAATAAAATTTATCTTGATTACATTAAAGGGCGAAACTTATTCTTTGACTATAGCTTCTACATAGCGTACATAACTAAACCTCACTAAGCAATAATATCTACCGAATTAGCACTGTTCCATTAACCATTTTAAGCATTATCACGAGGGCAATATTTACTCAAATATTGCTTTCCTATGAAATCCCCCTCACTCAACATGAAACGGTAATACAAGAAGTTTTCCGTTAACTTTTCGCAGACACTCTCAAAACAATGAGCGGAATAGTGAAATTAGTGCTCCTCTTCGAAGAAACTCAATCGTTCCGCGTATCGAGGTAACCGAGGTTCGTTATTAAAACGCCTTCTCGCACACAGTTCTGCCGATTTTCATATTTCATTATTCACGAGGGTTGGCCGAAGAGACGGCTCGCCAGACTCGACCAGGTCCATCCCCACATAATACTCCCGTCCTGCCGTTTGAAGCGGCGGGGTCGCGCGGGATTTTTTTCCGCGAGACGAATTTCGACCTCTCGAACGTTCGTTCCGGCGAAATCATTCCGTTTGTCCCGCCTCCTCGGCTCGGCTACCAATTTAAGAAGCTTATAAAGAGGAACTGCACTCTCGACGGAATGCAAATCTTCGCGAGCCCGTCGAGGAAATTGCGCCCACTTTAAGCCGTCGCTGGGAATAGTTTCCACTTTGACGGGGATCGTTGCTGCCCGAGCTGAAACTGAATCCTCCCCCGCTGCCGAATTAAACGCGAGGACTTTCTTCCCCCTTTTTCTCGAGTGTCGCTTGCTGGGGCGCGGCAGTTTTGACGGGCAGCGTTAAATATCCCTCGCGGATCGAACGTCACCGCGGTGACGTTCGATCGACTGCGGGGGGATTTCGTGCGACGGGACTAAAAATATGAGAAAGTTGCGGTATTAAAGCGTGATGCGGTAACAGCGGAGTGCGTGATATTGGGCCGTGGTCTTCGGAAAGGGATGTGGGGAAACAGTGGTGGGAAGGGTGCAAAGTTGTTACGGTAACAACTTTGCCCCAAGTCACAGTAACAACTAGCCCCTATCGACACATGTAGCAATTTCAGAGATTATTCTGCTTATGTACGTACGTTGAAATGATAAACACGATCGCAGCATGTTCTTAAATGTCATTTGATCCATACGGATTAATCAATCAATAATATCGATTGTGAGGAAGTCATAACGCCGGTAAGGGAGTCATAACGCTAGGAAGGGCGATTCCGTTGAAAGAAATTCATACTTAAGAATCGATTTTAATGAAACATCGATGCTTAAAATTCGATTATCTCCAAAAAGAATCGAAGAATCGATGAAAGGAATAGGATATGTAATATACATATATTCTGTATTTTATGCATGTATTATAAAATCTTTTTAAAATGTATAGTGTATACATCCATGAAACTCGCACACGCACACGAACGCGCGTGCAACACACACAAAATTTCAGTTTTTATATACAGTTGTAGTTTATTTAATTTAAGACATCTGAATTTCATTTTCATTTGTGGAGGCTGAGAAATAAAATATTATAATTAGAAAATTCTTAAAAATACAAAGTGTACATTTAAAAGCTTAATTATATCATGCTTCCTTTTTATTAAATCGAAACTTGTATTCACAATAAAGTTGAAAGTTATTTAATAAACAAAATTAATTATACACATTCATAGCGATTAATAATTAGCAAACTTGCCTGGCAGATTCAGATAATTAATACTCATCTAGTAATTATTACTATTAAACACAGAAAGGCAAACTATGTTCCACGAGCCACGAGGGAAGCAGTTGAGACAATGATGGACAATGCTCAACACTGCTATGGGGATGCGCTGCGCGGAGGAGGTCCGTTGCCTCGTGGAACAAAGATAGAAAAAATGTTGATTTTTTTCTCGATTCTTGGTTAGACAATAATTGAGTTATCGAAAATCGATTCCTAAAATAATCGGTAAAATAATCGATTCTTCAGAAAGAGAATCGATCGATTCTAGAAGAATCGAGTAGAATCGCCCTTTCTTACATAACGCCCCAATGCAGAAATATGGAATACAACACTGGGCATCGTTCGCAGCTTGGAGGGCGAGGCCCAGTAGGTTGCATAAGGCATACAATGTAACTTGGACGCTCGAGGAAGGCCGATGACGTTAGGGTCGTCGACGAGAGTTCGCGAGGCTGCGTCGAGAAGGCGAGAGGCATTCGTATTGACGACGCTGTATAGAACGGATCAGGGTTGTTTCTTACACGATGTTAAATAATCGAAATAGACCAAAAAATAATGATAGAAGAATATTTACTTCTCTGCTACGCGACTAATAGGTCCTTGCTTACGACCACACGATTCGCTGTCGCGGAGGCTATTAACCCCTTGGCCTGTCGTTTAAATTCCGACCGCCGGCACCAAATCAGCACCAGCGGTGGAGCCACGCGTAGAGCGATTTCACGGGTCGGCTCAGCGGTCAAAGTTGTCAATCGCACACGTCTTAGCCCCGTTACGCAGTTGCAACAAAGTAAATACATGTGCATGCAGTCAGGAATAACTGAGATGAAAAGACGTCGGCGAAAAGTTGGGTCGTAGTATCTACTAACCACGAGCCTGACCATTGATGTTTACGTTTCGCCCGATCCACGCACCACGAGTTTCGCTCGTGCTTTCCATCTTTGGCCCGGTCGAGAGACCACGAGTCTCACTCGATGCTGTAGGCCAAGGCAAAGAGAAGGTATACCAAAAGGCGACACTCCAAGCGGTATCTTTGAAATTCTTCGTTTGCTTGTCCCTTTAAATTGGTTGTACAAGGCAACTGTATATCTTCGTCTTACTATCGCCTCTTGTTAACCCCGACTCATTCCGACTACCGCATGGACATTTAAATTGGTTGTGGATTTCGTCTCTCTCTAAAACTGGGTTCTTCGTCAGAGTGTCGCCTCTTGGCTACACCTTCTCTTTGGCCAAGGGGTTAAAATGGACGACAGAGTGGCGCGATCAGCTCACATGGCAAAAATAAGTTAAAGTACAAAGCTCTTTTCATTTGGAAGATTTAACCGTCGGGACAACTTACCCCCGGAACTTTTAGCCCCGGTCTCCCCTACTTTGCCCCCGAAATATCAACATATTTGGAATTGCGTCTCTAGTAACGTGCAGGCATTAAAGTTTTGGATTTTGTTATTATTATTATTATTAGTATTGATAATATACAGGAAAACCCATAGTTTACAAATTGCTATACAGTGAAATTACAGAGTCCGAGCACTAATATTTATACAGTATTGAGTGTGAATAGGATTAGTCGGTAAGCATTTGAGGAACGCCTAGGCATCACAGGCAACACAGCTGCTGTTGATACCCAGTGTTGTTACTCTGTGTGCATATGTAACGAGGTCCTTAACGAATTTTATCCACTGCCTTCCACACCAGCCGGAAGGATTAATTGTTTCGCACGCGCGTCTTTTTGAGCCTCGGTGCAACAGTGTACAACAAGACGTGCGATTAGTTTTAGCGATGTAAACGCGGGAAATAACGCCGATCTTGTCTAAAGATATCTCTATTACTGGATTATTTAAATTCTAGTAGAAAGGGGACTTCACCATTGGTTGCCGATCCAGTATGCGCGTAGACTGATCGGTGATACTCATTTTCTGTTCATATGAGGCATGTACAACATAGTGAACCAAATCTCACGTATTTTGAAAAAATGTATACTAGTGACTATCCATGCCCCAGTGATCGCTAAAGTGGCCATAAGTTTGCAACGTCTTTCAGAATTATTCTGCGCAGAATAGGTGGCCTTAATACTTGTAAACGGCGATGTACATTTGTCTCATTTATGATTCTCCCCCCGCGTCCCCACATGCTCCCCCTTGGCACCCTAATCACTGTCGATTAAGCGATTCTCAGCGAAGCCTGCGAGTTTCGCTGGGCACGGGGCGCATCTATCAGACAAGACATCTCCAGTCTATTTTAAATTCCTGGCGGAAACCCCGATTATTACGTCGACTAGGAACGCCCCGTCGAGTTCATTCTCTTCCGTTCCGACGTAGTCGAGTCGGGAATCCCCGAGTCGTGTGCCATTTTGTTAGGAAAGCCGTATCAATCCGTTTGTACACATACAGAACGCGCTGAACGAGCTCGCTACCGCTCCGCCATCCGACCACCCCGTTCTACAGCCGTGCAACCCCAACGGTGCAACGGTTCCAGCGAAACTTTCCCAGCTGGCAGCAAGCCACCGTCACGGTGGACAGAATTCCAATGTGTTTACAGTTATGTTTACGCTCGCAATCGTTTTCTGAAGAATCCTATCCGCCGACGCAGCTGCCCGCCGTTCCGCCCCCGCTCTTCGCGGCGACCAACCCCCTTCGCGAGGTTACTTCCACGACGGAAGCGGGCTGTTTCTATTTGAACGAAAGATAAGGGATAATTGTTTGCAGATATCATTTCGCTAGGTCGCTACGAGAGTGCAGCGACTCGATGCGAAGACTCGAAAGCGAGCTTGGAACACTGTAAAGGGATCGGGTGGTTGCTGTTCGAGCACGGGCAAGTGTGATCGCATATGATTCATTGGTAAAGTTGGATAAGTTAATATTCTAGTTTTATACGTATTACGCGAGCAAGTGGCAAAGATTTATAAAGCGTTGCTATTCAGAGTCACGTGATTGAAATTGTGCTGATTATTCGTAAGGGATGATCTTTGTAATCAAGTTTAGAGGGACTTCGGTTTATAAGAGAACTGCTCTTTACCAGAAAATGCAAGGACAAGTTATTGAATTTTTAGTGGCTCGCAAGGGAAAATCCCCAACCCGGAAATTCGAAAAATTATGAAACTTTGGGGATGTGTAGAGGGTATATAGATATGTATTGAAAATACGTGTAGAAAATATGTGTGGAAAATAAGTATTCAGACCAAAGTTACTTCTTTTAATTAAGACTATCATTTGTTGACTTACAGTCTTTACAGTTCGCGAGTTATAACACAAAATCGGAAAATAGCCGGATTTTCAGGCGTCAATTTCACCCCCTCAGAGTGAATTTGAACAGCAAAAAAAAATACGTAATACATATATACCTATCCTCTACACATCCCCAAAGTTTCATAATTTTTTTAATTTCCTGGTTGGGGATCTCCCCTTGTCAATTTTTAGTACCTATATGTAAAAACACGCTGTTCTAAAAGGCATGTCGTTCGACTAATTGCAGGCTTGGATAAAAATTCATATTACAATCACAAGGAAGTGTATTAAATGCACTTCCATAATCGAAATTAAGCTGGGAAAAAATGATTCTCTTATTTGCCCGTGGGTGGGAACATGGACCAGCCAACTGCGCAAGTGGAATGTAACTTGTTTCGCAAAAAGCTGATAACCCGCAAAGGTATTGCGGAAAGTCGAGGATTTAATAGCAATGTCCTGAAAATTGGATGCTGCTTTTACAAGGTTGTTTCCGAATCCGCGGCGAATTTCCGTTGCACGGCTGGTCAGGGAATAAGTGGTAATGACACTGGAATTCAACGGAGCTCCGTGAAATGGTTCGGATAAAATTTTATAAACGAGCAGCCGCAGATTGCAGCCGTGATTATTGTTAAATAACGCGGACGGACGTTCGCCGGCTGCGGTTGGGCAATTTCATTAGGTTATTGTCCAGAAGAATTCAATTTAATGTTTGGCTTAATTATGAATTCCGCTTAGTTTGGCTTGAAGTAAACCATTGATTTACCCGCGCCCCTTCAGGCGGAAAATCAGAATCATTAACGTTCTGTTGCGTTCACGGCCGAGCAAAAGTATTCGTGTTAACTTGGACGTTCCCTTTCAGTCATTAATCTCCTTTGTTTCGGTGCAATGTTTGTACATTTAAAGGGAATGTCAACTTCAAGGGTAACGTTTGATAGAACAATGTTACACACAATTTCTTTTTTTTTTTAATTAGTTATTTTAAGTCGCATCAACCTGTAAGGCAGTTTCTTTGATGCGACACAGAGAGAGAAAGAGAGTTAAGGTTGTTCCGACGCGTGTACCTGGATTGATCCCATTAACGGATGTAACTTCTGTTACTGGCGACCACGACACTACACGTCCGGATGTCTCACGGCTACTTAATGATGTCAGACCGATTCGTGATATGGGATGAAAAGTCTTTAGTCAGTTTTAATAATAAAAAAACAAACGTATATTATACTACAAGAAAACTATTAAATTTAACTTAAAGGAACGAGGTGGTACGTTGTTGGGTGTTTGAACTAGACTAGTTCCGCTTCGTACAATTCTTCATAAAATCTTCGGTGGAGGGGTAAACAGAGTCGGTCGAGAAAATAAACTCGTTGCTTATTTGGCGGGTTGAAATCAGTCGAGGACTATTGGTGAATTAGAAAAAGGACGGGGATGGCAACGAGTGACCGCCTACAAGTCAAAGCGGACACTCTCCAGAGCGAAAGAAGCGAACCGCTAGCCCTTGTAATTTCACGGTCAGCGGGAGATTTTCTGGCCACGCGCGGGTAATAAAGTCCTTAGACCTTGGGAACATTTTGGTGACTGCAAAGAAATTTCGTTAATAAGGGGTGAAGCTTAGAATTTACAACGGCTAAAAGGTCGGAGTGCTGCGACGTCTGTTGACCTTACGAGTCTATTATCCGGCTTCGAGAAGTCTTCAAATATTTTTAATATGCAGATGGGAAGTGTACGCACGCAACAAAGGTCGATTTATATTATCCGTTCAGACACAGAACGTTTCGGTTCAGTCAAAATATTGTTGCGGGTTATTTGATACGAATGTTCATGTACTGACCGCGACGGTGTATATAAACATTCGTATCCAATAACCCGCAACAATGTTTTGTCTGAACCGAAACGTTCCGTGTCTAAATGGATAATGTAAATGGACCTTAAATGTAATATTCTTCAATGAATACAGTGTTTTCAGGTTTTAATTATACGCGCTCTGTTATGGTGTTGAAATTTTGATACAGGTGTTGGAAAATAATGCGGGATGATATTCAACAATGGAATTAGGCTAGTGGTAACGAAATTAATTGCGTTCCATAGGAGAATATATATTAATGGGTGAAAATCACGTTCCTACGTTGGAGCGTCTTTCACCACGTCACAATAGCGATCAATTTCGAAACAGTAAGCCACTTTACGCTTTCCAATTAGCAATTGAAGCATACATATTATCCTCGGGCGAGCATTTAGCGTCGAAAAGCCTGGAGGAACAATGGATAGATAGCGGGAGAACGTATTACCGTGCGTATTTGTAGCGGTTGAGGGTGCATCGATAAATTTCCGTATAGAAATAATATACGGATCGCAACACGAATCGTTCATCCGTGTCGCGGACACGAAACTGTGCATCTAGTTCGCGAAACAACCTTCTCGATTCGCATCTGCTTTCGTGATTCTGACTCTCGAAATGGTAGACTTCGCGACGTCAAAGTCAGATGGGAAATATCAATATTAAAGAGTGACCCAAAAAATAGCCTCTTGTTGGTCCCACGATTTTTTAACTGAATTTTATGCGAAACGATACCTTGTGATGGGATATCAATCACACGAAATTTTCAAGTTGAGGTGACAATTAGTTTCTGAGATATGGGAGGTCAAAGAAGTGAAAATTCGTTAACGCGTCAGCCTATACACTTCGATGTACGGACTTTTATGGCAGTCCGAAAAATTAAACAATTATTTCCAGGGGTTTTGCTGACTGCTAACAATGAATTTGAACTTAGATTTTCAAAATAAGGTATCATTTGGCACAAGATTCCGTTCAAAACTCGTGGGACCAAAAAGAGGCTAAATGAGGCCTCATTTTTGGGTCACTCATTAAATAGACTTCGCTGTACTATTGAGTGATCTGGAGTATCGAAAAAGTGAAATCACAAGGCGTAATTGACTTACGAGTTAGAGTCAGGTAGCAGGCTTCGAAGGAGGAAAGGGAGAGGAGGTTAAGAAAAAGCAGAGAAAAGTTTCTAGAGAATTGGAAGACTTTCTCAATATTTGATTACCTACGGGAATTATAACACCTAAAGTTACACCCGACTTCGTTAAATTATGCGTTGACATCATCATGAAGGAATTTAGAATGACAGAAAGAAGATATCGAGTATTAAGTTCCTTAAGGGGACTAGGCAGTCGAAAAATCGATTTTTATTGCATTTTCCGAAAGTACTATCCTTTCTGAATAAAATGCCGCTTGGTTAATAGTAAAATTCGCAAAATTGTAGATTTGGCAGCTATAAACGTCAAGCGGCAACCTATAGCGTCGCCTTTGCCCAGAAACTTTAAACGCGTTTTCCTCGAATATTTGTTACTCTTCATTCTGTTCCTGATTCCGAACGAATTGAGGTTCAGATCGACTTGAAAAAATTACAGGGTGTGTAAAACATGTGCCATTTTGAGGCAAACCTCTTATAGTGTCCGTAAAAATACAAAATTTTCATAAAAAAAATTAAGAAGTCACCGGATTATGGTAGCACACAAACAATGATGGTCTGGGTTAAAAAATTTCGGTGACTTCTTAATTTTTTTATGAAAATCTCGAATTTTTACGGACCCTATAAGAGGTTTGCCCCGAAATGGCACATGTTTTACACATCCTGTAATTTTTTCCAAGTCGATTTGCACCTCAATTCGTTCGCAATCAGGAAAAAACTAAAGAGAAAAAAATATTCGAGAAAAACGCGTTTAAACTTTCCGGGCAAAGGCGACGGTATAGGTTGCCGCTTGACGTTTTTAGCTGCCAAATCTACAATTTTGCAAATTTTCCTATAAACCAAGCGGCATTTTATTGAGAAAAGATAGTACTTTCGAAAAATGCAATAAAACATCGATTTTTCGACTGCCTAGTCCCCTTAATGTGCAATCAACTTAAATCGGGCCATAAAAGCGCGCGCACTGATCCTAATTCCAAATTCGAAATACACTCTGTGGCTCCACTCACTTGGAATAAGTATTGCACAAAAGATATCGGTCAACGGACGATTAATAACTCAATATCAATAAAAAAAGGTAACTCCTATTGTGTTCCTTTCTCTTTTCTCGAACCGTTCCACCACTCTCCTCCAGCTTTGTACCTCGAAGAACTGCAATCGATGAAAGCTTTATCCGCCTCCTCCTTGTCGATGAACAGAAAGGGCTTCATTGGATCTTTCTAATCCACGTAAGCCACCGCTCAAAGAGGTCCCCATTGCTCCACTTTTTTCCTCGGACTTCAGGTCGAATTTAAATCCCGCCCAGGCGTGAACCCGAATCGATCCGCGCAGGGAAATCCGGTCGCGGAACTGCTAGGAGCGGGACCGTGCATAAAATAAATTTCACCCCCTCCCCCATTCGCAAAGTGAAATACGCCCGTGTAATGCGTCCCAGACGCGTGGTATCTCTCTGCCTTGCGTCCGTAACTCCGTTCCCCGTTCCCCGTTTGCCGCAGTTTTAATTTACCGGCGGCGAAATAAAAATAATTGACGTATGTCCGCGGCAGCGTCCAAATTTGTTTCACCCGCGAATCGCGGCAATCAATCTGTTCAGCAATTACGCGGAGCGGCGAATGGCATTGTAACTCGCGTTCTGTGTTATTAATAAGCGAAATATTGATTCCCCTGCTGCGAGCCGGAAGTTTTGGAACACTCGGTAATTGCGAGTCGACGTACACCGACCGCGGCATTTTTGCCGATGGGACCTACGTGCGGCGCTCGGTTTCAAAGGGGTCTCGCAACAAATAAATAGCAAATAAGATTGCATTCCCACGCGCAGAAAAACTTATTCGCTATTATATATCATACATTCCGATGAATTATTAGAAGCGGAAGTTTTTGTGATTCACGAGGTGGGAAGTACGATTTAAAAATGCAGCACGCTTAATATTTCTCACAGTTTATTCACACATGTCGACATCTGTAGTGCAACTGCAAATTAGATTCACGAGATCAATAATAATCAGCTGTTTTAATTAAACCAACAGGTAAGGTGAATGTCCCAATTTCTGCTGATTTAATAGGTAACTGGTCGTAAAGAAGGTGTAAAAAATTTGTTTGTGATGAAAATTTGCAGAGTAATTGATTAATTCTTTAATAATAAATCAAGCAATTCATAAACTATTTAAGAAAGTTATTTCGAGATGTTTAAATATTAGTAATTTGTAATTAAATATATAATGCTCTAAATGTCCGTAGTTCTGCTCGTGAAAAATGGCGATGGATGCATTGTTTAAATGTTTATATAATTTAGAATTAATTTGGTGCAACTATAGTACAAACGTAACGCATACAATAATAAGAAAAATACGTAATGAGCAGAAATGGGGACATCAGCAGAAATTGGGACATTCACCTTATGTACTATGCATAGCCGTAACGAAATTTGCAATGGGCTGTATAATTTAGCTTAGAAGAAAGAGTTACGAAGCTAATATTACCGACCATTAATGTGCCAACGGACATAGGGACCATAGAAATGATAGAAAATGTACAGTTACCCATAACATTAACAGGAATGTCAATGTGATTAGCGTATAATGAGCGATTTTTAGCCTGAAATAGAAAAAATTTGAATTTTAAAAAGCTATTTTATACCATAAGTTTATACTATTAAGTTTAATTTTAATAACTTGAAAGGAAACACACTTCTGATATCTTCTGCGTGCTGCTTCTACTGTGTTGGGCGATTCTTTTATCAGGTACATACGGATGCCTCTAATATTACCGTAAAAGTAGTCATTCCAGTCTAGGTTCTTGATATTGAACTTGAAGATTCCTTGATCGGTTGAATTCAATCCTTGCCAAAGTTTCTGAACGTTATCGTCAGAAAAATTCCATTCCTGTATTGAAAAGTGATGTAACACATTGGTAAATTTCTGTATTTTCTTATACGTGTCCAACAACCTGTACAAAGTATATTACCCATCATTGTTAATCAATTCTATACATATTCCGTCGGTTATGCTTCACCTAATATGGATTATATTTTATATATTGAATACGTACATGGGTTTTCGACCAACAATATATGCGAACGTATCAACAATAATTGCTGGCAGAGTGTGTAAGAAGAAGACACAAATTTTATGAAGAATTAAATGTCTGTTCAGTATCAGCATAGGATACCATATGTTCCGTATACTAGGTACATCAGCGACAAAAACTTCACCTATTTTCAGAAATGTTCCCCAAGCAATGGGATTTTGACATGAAGATACAGAGTTATAAATGGGGATTCTTTCATCAACAGCTATATTAGCATCTTTATCTAATATTGCAGATTTCCTATAAAGTAATAGAATCAATAATTCTACAATTAAATTTCAAGCATTCTTATATTAGTACATACACATATATACATACGCGCAAGTACCTAATAATTAATATTTTTATTCATCTATAATTTACATTCGTAATACTAGTGTCACGATCTTTTCATTATTTTCTGTTTATAATGAAAAGAAATGATTTCATTTTTTCGTTTCAATATCAAAGATTATATTCGCTTATGTGTATATACTTAACCCTTCGTTGACAGTCTGGGTGTGAGCCACCCATAAGCTGATTTTGACGCTCTGTACCTTTTCCAAAACGTAGAATATCGGATTAGTGGCAGCATTTAGTGTTAGATTGGAAAGTTTACTACACTTTAGGGCTATTACCCTAACGTGGCAAGCGTAAATTGTTGCTCTGGGGTGGTGGGTAGCAGGTTATGGGTGTGAACCACCCAATGTGTGTTAAAGACGTCGGTATTTATCGTAAGTGTACCATAGAATGATAGTAATTATGTATTACATTAATTGCGCATTATGTATTACAATACGCAGCACCATGGCTTATAATTTGCGCCCTCGAACAGTCGTACAAGCTATAGTGCAAACCAATAATGAAGAGAATAATCTATAAATTTCACCATAATTTCTCAAAAAAATACAATGTGCAAAATTTTTCTATCATTTCTTGCACAAAAATAAAACGTTTATATGAAAAATCTCTGTTTTTCCAATTACCGAAACAGCCTACCTTCTATATGCAAAATAAATACGTATTTTCCAAAGCCGACTTGCAAACTATTTTTTTTCTCAAAATATTATATCTAAAAAACATCTTTGTAGATTTGTAGCTTGTAATATTGAAATTTGTATCAGTTACAATTTTTTGAAGATTTCCTTCTTTTTTTCTCGACGTATGGTAATCTAGAATTTTTTTACAAAAACTGTGATAAAATTCCAATCAAACAATTATTGAAATACATTCTAGAGACCTTGAAATTGACCCCGGATTTTTTTCATAACGATTGGATTCTTCAGATAAGAATGGCAGTGGTTGAAAAATTGTTGTGAATGTGAGCCACCGAGTGTGTCAAAGTTGATCGAAAATGAGGTGTGTCGACGAAGGGTTAAACGCGCAGGAAGTTAATATAAAGAAATTATAACGACAAAATTAAATACTTACATATTACTAGTGCCCCAAGCAGCAGCAATTGTAGTAGAGACTACATAATCAGCTGGTATCATTTCCGCCGCGTTTTCCGGTATACAGTGTAACGTATGCAACACACCTAGAATTCCTCCTAGCATTACCCCCATAGCTCCATATACATTATTTATCCATCCAATAAGTGGCTCTTCGGCTGTTGATATAACAATAGAAGGTCGGACGATACACGTTGGAATACCCTCGCTATACTTTGCGACTATACTTTCTCCAACTGCTTTAGAGAATATGTACATGTTGGGCCAGTTCTTGAGCAGCCTATGAAAGTGAAAAGTTTATGTTTCGCCATAGCTACCTCGTTTTCTTATTCACACTATCATGTTCCGTAAAATTGTACTTACATGGGAGTCATTTGTTCAAGTTGTTCATCATCAAAGATATCCAACAACGATATTAACTTATCACCATCGATAGGTGGTTTGTAGTGTATTTCATCAATGTTTTTATGTATACAGTTCGAAAATGCAGTTGATACGTGTACGAATGCCTGTAGATAGATTTCGGGATTTAGTGTTAAGTATGAAATACAATTTATAATGCGCTTTCAATTATAATGATTGGTTCAATTGTTTGACGAAAGGTTTTAATAGATCACCGATTTACCTTTAAATGCGGCATTTGTTTCGCGAACAGTAACAAGTATCTTGTACTTTTCACATTAATGCTCACGGCTAGGCGCATCTTCTCGTCAAATCGAACGGTCGCAGCAGCATGAAAAATGATATTCGTATTCATCAGCATCGTTTTCGTTTCCGGCGACAGACCATAATCCTCTTGCATGGCGTCACCATCCACCATAATCAGCTTGTTCAGAAAATTCGGTTGCTCGCGTCTCAATCTATCATATACCTGGTCACAATAGCGCATACATAATATTCATACATCTAATTATTCCATCAATATGTATAAGTATATCACCTACAGCATCTTCGAAGTTCTCTTTAAACCGCTGTTCTGAACTTTTCCCCTTTTTCGGCCTTACTATCATATATATTGTCGTAATACCCGGGCAGGATCTATAAATATATAGGTACATAGGGTGACCGTACCTAATATCGCCTAGCAAATCTTAAATCGCTGTCAATTGAATATTAATTGATATTTTTGCATGCAATTCGTTTCGAAGTAAAGAGAAATTATTCATCTTTCGTGTAGCATACGTTAGAATCGTTGAAACCTATAAATTTTTAATTAAGATATGCAAAAATCGGGTGCTGAAAAAAGTGTACCTAATATCGCCTATTCAAGAAATATTGATTAACTCATGTGTATGTGAGTTTTTAAAGTTATTTTCACGTGTCCTTTTATTATTTCTTGCTCTATAAATGTTTTCTATCAATCTTTAATTTTATTTTTATTAGAAAAATATAGAAATGGAATTTTTGAAATATTTTATTTTTTACGCTCGGATGTACATATTGGACAAATAAAGTGTATTTCGGTTGCTCCGCAAATTTCGTGACCCCACCTGTAACAAGCATTACATCGAAACCAATATTCTCCGGTTGGCGGTATTCAGAACACGCATACTGCTAAAAGAAAAACCCTATTTTCATTACGAAAAATACTTGAATCGGTTTCATTCCTGAACTACTTCTAGTAGATAATTTAGTATTTCTAGTAGATAATTTTGCATTCACAGAATTATTAGACTTATCATCTCTGAATGTAGGGGAGACCGGGGTAAAATGAGCGTCGGGGTAAAATGAGCTTTCTCAATTTGTTGTTTAAAATTGATAATTATGCACATTCAGATATCGAAAAATGTAAATTCATTTAAAACTTAAAAATTAATTTTTAGAGACTTTGGACTGGTTTTCTTTTCAATTTAGCTTTTTGGATAAATGAGTCCATATATATGGGGTAAAGTGATCGTTTTGGCTTTTTCTTTTTAAGTTGAATTTTAATATACTCTAAGTTTATTTTAAGTATTGCTATTCGTCATTTATCAATAGTAATGTTCAAATTATATTATACAACTTACGGAAGGGGTGAAGTACATACAACTAGAGCCGTGAATAGACCGAACTTTTTATGATTTTTTTTTCCTATAAAAGCTTATAATTTAAAGAGATAACCCAGACCTATTTTAAAAAAAATGACGATAAATCGTCTTGTTCGGGCTGTAGCTGCGGTTGAACAAAGCTGGGTCGTCACCTAAGGGGTTTGCATACCAAAAATATCTACTTTGGGTTGTCACCCAAAAGAAAAAAAGAAAAACGTCCCTTAAAGTATGTAAAAGAAACTTGGTCTTTATCAGACGATATTTTCAAAATTTCAATTTTTAAAAAAATATCAGTGTGTAAGCTCTTAAATCTACAAATGGGGTTTTTAAATTTTCATTACAGGCTCAGATAAAAGTGATGAAAACACTAGTAAACTAACCCTTCTAGCTTCTAAAAAAAGAACTCAAGTCGTATGGACCAATTTTAAAAAAAATTATTCTGTTTTAAAGGGTGTCGGAATATTTTTGTGATTCACTGTACATAAGGATCTCGCATGTGGGAATTTAAACAAACTCGCAACTCTTTCAATGTCTTATGTATATCTACCTTTTAATTATACAACGCAAATGAGAGTCCGTAAACCGGGGGGATATTGACAGTGCGGGCTGACATTAGCATCTACTTAACATCTATTAAAAAAGAAAAGGAAACAAATTCTATGCATTGTCACACTTATAGTGCAATCACAAAGGATATAATGTTATGATAGGATACTTAAAGCGAATGTAAAAATGTTAATTTTTTTTATTATTTAAAATGTTCCAAAAACCTGCCAATGTTTCCCCAGCTTACGGTACTGTCAAAGGGCGATGACATTAATGGCGGAAGATGACAGTGCGAAAATTGTTATAAAAATATGTCATTAGATTCCCCAGTACACCGGTGGCTGGTAGATTATTGAAAGCGCTGGCTGGAAATCGTTAAATTCACTGCGCTTTCAGATTTCCAATTTCCTACTATTCTAGTGAATTTTTTTTCCCCTCCGGACATTCTGTTTTTTATTTTCGCAGAAAACCATTTGATCGACGTAATCGTACGTTAATTCATTCAAATTGTAAGCACATCCGCGTTACTTTGTAACCAGCGGATGTAGCTTTTGAACTGATCATTAAACGTGAGACTGGTGCGTGTTACAAACTATCAAAGGATGTGACGCTTCGAAAAATGTTCACTTTTTCTACTTTATCTCTCGCAATTATTACGTGATTCAAAACAGTTCCAGCACAGGCGTGTAATAGTTGTCAAATTGCAAAACAATCTCAATCCGAACCCGTATACATATCGGCGAGAACTTCGCTCTTCTTAAGGTACAATATATTAATACTGCAAAATACCGATCCCTTCCGGTTTATGCGACACAACAGAATAATTTAAAAACGCTCGGTCGCGGAGATTTAGTGGAATTCTGAATATATCCTTGAAGGAAACGTACCTTAGTAATTTCTCGACGATCAGCTTGCCCAGAAAACCTGTCCCTCCTGTTATTAAAACGTTAGTATGAGCAAACCATTCGGCGATTTTGCTTTTTTCGGGGTTTAAAACCGGAGATTCGTCGCACTGATACGATATATCATCTATGTACGCATTACTTCCTTCTGAAGTCATCTTGATCGTGTACCTGATGGTTTCAATGAATATACGCACTTTAGTGTATTAATCGCTTAATATTGAATTGGATGGATTCGTGATCAATGTCCATACGCATCTGCGCGCTCTACATTCGTGCGGTTTTGAAGAAGCTGTGGAATTTATCAAGTATTCGCCGAAAACACTCAGTCTGTAATCTGTATGCCTGTAAAGGGTCAACCTTAAGTCGAGAATCGTCTAGAATGAAACTCCTTCCCAATTATTCTCGACTGTAGAGAAACAACTTTTTTTTTTAATTTCTTTTCGACTAACAAGGAGAGTATTTTAGGTGTCCGGCTCCGATCATTTTGATTTTTGGATATGTTATAGAGGACCGAAAAATAAGAAATACGTGTTTTTTTATTTTTCCCCGTTTTCATATTTGGGGGGTGAAAACTGCGTTCAAAGTTAGGGTTGAAAAATCATTTTTGTGGATTTTTGAAAATCTGGCGAGTCAGTCATATTTTGCATTCAAAGACACAAAATTTGTCCATTGACATCCGCGCGGCACCAACTGTCAACGCGAGTGCTAAGACTGCTAAGTAGCGCATTGTACGCGGCCGCTGACTGTTGGTGGCGAGCGAGATTTATATATATCGTCATATCTTCTACAATTATTTATTAATCAGTGTGAAAATTGGTGAAAATCGTCCTTGTATATTAAGGAAAAACTTTGTCGCTGCAAGTTATATGTACCTCAAAATTGCCTCGATACTTTTTAACGGCGAACGTTGAAAGACATGGGTTACGTCCAGTACTACTTTTTAATTAAATATTATTACATTTGTTAACATAAGGGTTTTGCGCATACATTTCACGGCTTCGCTAGAGTTTCCTGAAGTTATGTTTTAAGTTTCATAACGATCCGTTAATATTTACTCAAGTTATCGCAATTTATGTTTAAAGAAATAATGATTTTGGACGATGAAAATTTTTTCGTATATAATTTTTAGCTCGAATAGTAATGATTGGATAAACAAACCGTAAATAGAAAAAATGTGTGGCGTGACAAGCTTTACGAGACTATATTTTTTAAATTTCATTTTTACAACATTTAATTTTCCAATCTTTTTTAGCGTTTGGACAATAATTTTTCATTTTCTTTTATGCATTCTTTTCAATAGTATGGTCAGAAATTATTACAACTATATTATCGAAATTCACATGTCCGATATGTAATGTAACAGCGGGCAGGTAATTATGTAGCACCAGCCTGTAGCAGTGATAAAAAATAAATGTTATTATATCATACCTGTTTTTAACGGACGGCGAAATGGCAATGCGTCGATGTGAATTCAACGACGGATGAATTTCAACTGCGTAGAGTTCCGATCCTGTTCCACTAGCTTTAAAAAGATACATTTACTCACACGTACGTCTATGTAACTATGTAACACTGACACACGCATAGGTGACTTCTTTATGTTAATTCGGGCCTTTAATATTAACGGATGAAGTATGAATGATGAGACAATTGAATTATCACGTCCATTCAGCATTTATTTGCAAAAAAGCCTCGCTTCACTTTAATAGAGTAAACGCTAGAAATAATACAATTCTACCAAATTATACGATTATTTGTTCATAGTATATTCGTTTAGCTTAACAAACGGGTTGCTGCCCTTCTCCGTTAACATCGAAATGAAATTTAATGTAAAAGTGTATTATCAAAATGATATTAGGTTTCCTAATGTTTTTGTTAAGCATTCGAAAGGCCACGGGGTTTATGATGCGGACGTGTTCCTTTTGCTATTTTTAAGCTTAAGAATTTCATTATAGTCTGATTTTCGAGAGTTGAGACCTGAGGCGGGTCCCTCGGACGGAGCGTGGCTAAGAAGGAACCAATGGCACGCTACGGATTGCGCGCGGCGTAGCGTACCATTGGTTCCACCTTAACCACGCCCCGTCCGAGGGACCCGCCTCAGGTCTCAACTCTCGAAAGTCAGACTATAGACCCATCCCTGGATCTCCCACTTGAACTTACTTACCGTCTTGTATTTTATTAGTGTTTCTTACCTTAATATGACCCCTCAAGTAGTAATATATGAAGTCATTGGCGTCTGGCACTTCAGAAACAAAATGAAGAGACAACAAATGGCTGGTCTAAACCACAGTTCGAGTCTAAACACTCGAAAAAACTATTGTAGAGAACGAAAACTTTTTCCTGTTGCCAACAATAACAGAGAAATTTGTTATTTAATTCTGGCTGCTATGACATTTCTCAAAATAGTCTCTGATTTTTTAATTGCGCCAGCTACATTTTGCAATAAACTGTCGAACTGTTCTATGATCATTTTTATAATTAATCTATACTCTGTTATATCATCGGTTTCTAATTCTCAAAAGTTCGACTGAGGCTCCATGACTATCCCTCCTTAGTAACCATTTTCCTCTCGAAATTTTCTTTCTTCTTTTTCTTCAACTCATCCTGCAATTCTTTTATCATTTCTGGCGTGATTGTAGTGGTGTATTTCTTAAAACCTTTCTTAAATAAAACGCGACGATCACAATAAAAATGGGCTGACTCGTTCAAACCACTAGATGCACTAGATGCATGTAAACGGTCACTCGGTCAAGATTTACACTCGGCCGAGTAGCAGACCGCTGGCTCAGCCAAGTCACTCGTCAGGTGTAAACCCACCATTACACAGAGTGGCGAATGGCATTGTAACTCGCGTTGTGTGTTATTAATAAGGGAAATATTGATTCCCGTGCTGCGAGCTGGAAGTTTTGGAACACTCGGTAATTGCGAATCGACGTACGCTAACCGCGGCATTTTGTTGGTGAGAACGCGCTCTGCAACTTCGCCAAGAGCCGCGTTAATAGAATTCCCTGTAATTTCACCCCTCCGCGTTGCCGTCTATGCAGGGTGTAACGCTGAAGTTGTCGCAGGCTAATATTTGCAAAATTAAGTGGGATGTGAAAGTGTTATTCTTATGAATTATGTGATCTCTAGAGGGACTCAACGCGATCGAGTTAATTTTGCGTCTAAGCGTAGGTGTGTAAATGGTATCGGGACCACGTCGACCATTTCAATGATAATATATGTTTTTCAATTCATAGATTCGTGTTCCATGATTGATGTGTAAGGAGACGTATATCTGGGGAGGGAAAAGGGGGACATGTACCATTGTTGCAAAAAAATAGCAACAAGTTTTCAAACTTATATATCCTGGACGTTATGTTTGATGTTAAAATGGTCTACTTATTCGCGGTGTGTTTGTAATGCCACCGAACTGAAACTGTGCGTCCACATTATCCACAATGTGAATTACTCATATATGTCTGACCACGCACGGGGCGTTTCTACTAGTCACTGTACGCCACGTAGTAAATCAATCTTCCTGGGTTTATCGAAGTGGCTCACAAGGGAAGATCTCGAACCCGAAAATTCAAAAAATTCTGAAACTTTGTGAATATGTAGGGGATTTCCTTCTGATTGTAACGCAATTTTTGTTTACTGCCCAAATTCACTCGAAGCGGGTGAAATTAACCTGTGAAAATTCGGCTATTTTCCGATTTCATTTTGTAACTCGCAATCTGTAAGAGATAGAAAAAAAGTTTCAAGTCGAAAGGTACTTCTTTTAATTAGATCTAGCATTTGGTAAAAAAATATTATACAGTTCACGAGTTATAACAGAAAATCAATCAATGAGACGACAAATTAATGAGATGGTAGTCTCCTTAGTACCAGAGTCTCCTAAGTACCATGATTTGTCCCATTCGAAAGCTGTCTATTTTACAACACCTCTCCCCTACACCTTTTAAATAAAATACCAAACTATAATCGTCGTCCCTTTACGAGGGGCGCCCTTTAGTCTTTCGAGAGGGAAACGCACCCCCATCGCGAGGGTGTAATTCGTATACGAATCACGAGAAACTGAAGCAGTAATAAAATCTGGGCGGATTAAAGCGTGACACGTCTTATCGCGATAGCAGATAAACGTCCTCTTTCAGCTTTAATTCCTTAATTCGTATTTGCCGGCGCGCGATCCCGCGTATCACGGCTTAAGCCATCGTGCGGGGGCTTTTGTTCAAATATTATTACAACTCGAGGAGTTTCGCGTCTGTTTATCAGGCAGAAGTTGGACGGGAAGATGGATTCGGGCTCGTTCGGCCGAGTACACAGCTAAAAGGAGGATCCGGGATAATTCCATCTGTTATATCGCAACTACGGCGAAAGCTCTAAGCCCAACACGCGTACGATATCGCGCGTAACGCTGCAAAGGGACAGGAGAAAAGTGGACCCGGAAGAATGAGTAGAACCTTAGCTTGATACTTTGCAAAGAGCTACGATTTTACACTTTAATCCTTCCTGATCTCCTGCGCAAGGCTGCTTTTGTGAGAGGAGTCGCAAAAATTGGGGATAAGAGGCAGAGAAACTTTAATAAGAACGTTAATAAAATTTTAGCCAGCCTCGGTCTTGCAGAAAACAAGCTCGCATTGAAATTATGAGAATGGCGATGGCAACGAACGTCCACTCATATGCTGTTTGTGATTGTAATTTCATTAGCAGCTTATCATTTCCATAATTCAGCTTGCGAATTATGTAAAACGCGAGACGAAAGTTTCTCTGGAATTTTTTTTTTTAGATAAACGTCAGCTGAATTTCCCATTAAGGTAGTTCGCCGTAGAGTCGCGGATATTTCTCCGCCGTCTCGGCTCGCGTCGCAGACGACAAGCGAAACGGAATGTAAGACGAATTCGTGCTCGACGAGGAATTCACAGTTCCATAAACATACGGCCCCCGGCAAAACTAACAGACAAAAGTGCATGTGGGAGGTCCGCATTGAAAATGAGAAGTGGCACGGCGAGGTAGAGGCGGAGGCAGTTGAGCGAGAAAGGGGATGAAGCGAGGCATCTGCCGGTCCCTGGTTTATTAGGTAACAAGCAGTGGAATTTTAATAACGAGGGTAGGTACCTAGCATTCCTTACCCACAATTTCAAGCGAACCATTCAATAAGTAATCTTAAC
Source organism: Andrena cerasifolii (assembly GCF_050908995.1). Taxonomy (NCBI): domain Eukaryota; kingdom Metazoa; phylum Arthropoda; class Insecta; order Hymenoptera; family Andrenidae; genus Andrena; species Andrena cerasifolii. The sequence goes on along the minus strand of NC_135124.1, from coordinate 6,051,883 downwards.
AAATCTAAACAATTTTGGATACTGCGGGGTGGAACATGAATTCATGCGCTATAATTGTTTAACAATAACGGTCATTGCGTCCGAGACCTCTTTTTGTCGACTGTCCAACGAACGCCCGAAAATTAAGGGATGGGGGAAACAAAGAGTGACCCAAGAAATAGCCCCTTTTTGGGTCCTACGATTTTGGAACTGAATTTTGTGCCACCTCAACTTAAAAATTTATCGGAATTGATGTCTCATCATAAGCAATCATTTCGCACAAATTTCAGTTCCAAAATCGTAGGAACGAAAAGGGGCTAAAAAGGCCTCATTTTGGGGTCACTCTTTCCCACGCGCCCCAAGGTTACGAAATTGGACACGCTGTCCTTAGCCTTCACCGGTGGCTCTGGCAATCGTCATTTTTATTGCCACCAAGCTCGACCACCCTTAGCAGGGACTCGAGCAACCGACCGTTTCAGGCCTGGGAAATAATAAAACTTTCTCCAGAGCTACAGTCTGCTACACAATCTTAATCCTTACGAAGCATTAGAACTTCACCAAAGTTCGTTCATCCCCTGGAAAATATAAAAATCAATCGGTTATTCATTCCACCGAATTAATTAAAATCGCCCGTCATGTGGCACGAACATCCAGAACGGGAACAAGAATATCTGGCAGAATTTATACAGCGCAAGAACCGCCAACGAACAGGAAGCCTCCACGGCGTACGAGCGCTTACGTAATTTCTAAAGAGTCACACTTTTTCCGCGGACCGCTAAAGTCGAGCCTTTCTACTTCGTCGGGGATTAAAGCTTCGTAAATATAACCATCTTATTGAAAGGGATGCTTGCAAAGAAACGTTGCGGCTGGAGGGAAAAAAAGAAAGCGCGGCGGGGGGGTGGCAAAAGATGGTGGAAGCGGTTGGACGAAGATGGCGGAAGACAAGGAGGACAGATAAAGAGAGTAATTTTCGTGGGTACACAGCCTGTAATTATTAATGTCACGGATGAGTCTGCGTCGCGGGGGCTTTGCAAGCTTCTGCATCTTGGGTTACAAGACAACAGGCTTCTACGTAAGATGTACGGTTATAGCGGACCATTTTTCATCTCTCGCTGCCGTAACAATCTCTCCTCTGGCCGCTCGCGGACAGACCTCCACGCGCTGCCACCGGAGAAAGCAGGAAAAATCCTCCCCGCCGTCTCGCACTATCGCGATACCGCCAGCCGTGAACATGCATTTATTCGTGGCTCTTTGAACGCCGCGAGTTCTTGAAACAGCCCACCCTCAGCTTTCTCCCGGGCGAAGGAACCGCGGCAGGTCGCTTCGTTTGCGCGGCTTTCGCGGAATTATCGGGCGAAGGATTAACCTTTCAGTTTCAATGGTTTGAAACTTGTGGAATTCGTCGAGTTTGTAGAGTGACTGAAGATTTCGGGGTATTATTCCTCCGGCGAATGTTTCCACGTAGTATTTGCTAGTTTTATTGTACATCCCCACTTAATTGAGTACATTGCAGCAAGAATGGTGCAGCACCATATTTGCCAACTGCGAGTAAATTAGAAAAAACTGTTTATAAGATTATTCCTTTGACTTAACATTGAGAAGAGGACGCTCGTTGAAAAATATATATTTTCGGGCAATAAGTAGGAGTTATTAAGTTGATCAGTTTTTATGCCTACTTTTGGAGGGAGGATACTGTAATGAAATATTAATATTTCTAAATTAGTAGAAATATTAATAGAAATATTAATATTTACATATACTGTAATGAAATATTAATATTTCTAAATTAGTAGAAATATTAATAGAAATATTAATATTTACATATACTGTAATGAAATATTAATATTTCTAAATTAGTAGAAATATTAATAGAAATATTAATATTTACATATACTGTAATGTAATATTAATATTTCTGTTCTTATTTATTTGCAATAAATCACTCGATTGTTATCGGATTTCCATCAAACGTGCACCGAACGATGTAGATTTTTTTTTACGTATATCACACGTCATAACTCAACAAACTGTAAAAAATGGAGCTACATCCCTCTTGCTGCAGGGTCCTCAATTGTTCGCGTCGAAACTTTTATTTTATGCCCGGTAAATTGTTGATAACTATGGATTATTTTAATCTCCAGGTTGATGGAAATTTCGCGTTCTGCATTGGACGAGGCGGAAATGTTTGATCTCCGCCACTTATAAACTGCACCACGAACATAGGCTGTCTTAATTACGAGTGTTTTACTTAGTGCGCTGCTGCTTCTCTGAGATTACCTTCTCTTAAAAGCTGAAAGTTACCATGTAATACTGGGAACGTATATAACCGTGCCTTTTCCCGCTTTTCTGTGTCAGACACGGAGCTGTTGCTCATAAAGAGGACCAAATAGTTACGTAATTTGAAGGGACGGTCTCTGACTAAGGGAGACGTCTGAAAAGTTATTAAAAACTGCCACATGTCATTGGGCACTTGGCTTTCATCTTTCAGCTCATCTGACAAGGCAAGTTTTCAATTAGAATATTCCATTACTTTCAAGTTCAACGAAAATTGAATATAATGTAGGCTATTAAAATTTCTAAAACTTTTGGGAAATCATATCGTTCAATTTCTTCGAGTTGTAATATCTTCAAGATCACTCTCATTTAGTTCCATGCATTTCATAGAATCTGATTTATTTTCTAATTCCCTCTATTTGTTTTAACTGATAATTATATACTATCTATATAGTACACACTAATGGGTGGACGACGTTAACATGTTCTTTGTTGCCGTTTCTAATTTTCGCAAATACATCGTCCGAAATAAAGAGCTCACTTGTCTATTTTTGAAAAATCATTTTAAGTGTGCCCTGCTGTTTAGGATAATCTATCCGCCGTCTGTCGCGAATCGTACGTAAATAACAATTGCGTATTTAGCGAAGAGTTAAAAATCCAGTATCGATTATCGATTGTAAGGTATTTATTAATGAAGCATGGACACTGAGGTGGATGCACGATAACGGGCGATTGCCTGTCTGTCGAATTAGTCGATACGGATGATTACTCCCGAATGAGGCTTCGTCGATGACTGGGGTAATTAGGCGGCTCGCCTCTTCAACGTTGCATTACACGAGCCACACCGGCTGCTGCCACATCATTGAACTGACATTATTCCCGTGAGTGTGGCCGGCGTAAATGTAAACGACGGTACACTGGCCAGCATCGCTTGGAACAGTGGCGAGCGATGGCCGTGACGTTTTAACGAAAGTGGGAATTTTCTTTAGTGTTTCAAAGGGATCGATTTTGAAATCGACGGTATTGGTTTGAAAAATTGAGAGAGTATATGTAGATACGTTTATTTTCGTCAATTTTGTGGGGGATTTTACATTTCTACTGTGCCCTGTTGCACTTTAGAAGCATTAATGCTTACGTCTGACTAATGATGCACTTTACTACTGTACTTACAAGGGAAGATCCCGAACCCGAAGATTAAAAACATTCTGAAACTTCGTGAATATGTAGGAGATTTCTTCCTGCTTGCAACGCAATTTTTGTTTGCTGCCCAAACTCACACGAAGGGGGTGAAAATAACCCCTGAAAATTCGGCTATTTTCTGAATTTCTGTTATAACTCGCGAACTGTTGGAGATAGAAGAAAAGTTTCAAGACAAAAGTCACTTCTTTTAATTAGATCTACCATTTGGTAAACAAATTATTTTACAGTTCACAAATTATAACATAAAATCGGAAAATAATCGGATTTTCAAGGGTCAACTGCACCCTCTTAGAGTGAATTTGGGTAGTAAACAAAAATTTCGTTGTAATAAGGGGGAAATTCCCTACATATTCACAAAGTCTCAGAATTTTTGGAATTCCTGGGTTCGGGAGGTTCCCTTGTTAGTAACTGCCGCCACTTTGTGCGCTTATCTTAATTGAAATATTATAGGTTTAGCGACTACTATCTTCATATACACTCGCTACATTATTAATTGTGAAACAGGCAGCATTTTTCAAATTTGTTGTAAATTACACACACGACCAGTGATCTTATCTACCATGGAAGCTTATTCCTGCGTTCAAGAGATAATTTTTATAAATCGTTGGTGCTTTAATCTACAAGTGAATAAATTTTTGCATTTTGCGTTTAAAACGTAAAAACAGTGTTGAATTATCGATTGCGAATTGTATATTTAGCACTTGGCAAGCCATGCGTATATTTCGCGTTTAATTTTTATCGTCCATCTCGTTCGATAATGAATAAAGTTTGGGGGAAAAAATTCATGATATTCGGTGGCTTAAACAAATGCAGATTAACCAGATTTGTTATGCGATTTTGTGTATTGGCGAATTATTCATTTTATCGAAATAAATATCATGAGCGGGGATTAAATGTGGAAAATGCCGAAGTAACAGGGCTGGATGGTTATTGGATTTTTTAATTGTCGTCTCTTTGCACTCGCACAAATTCACCAGTACTTATTCAGAATGCAGGGAAACCAATCTTTTCCCAGAGTGATTGAAATATTAAAAACATTTCATCAACAGCATTCGCAACGCTGCAGCGAAAGACGCGCGGGCGGGCATTTTAAAAGCAATAAAATAAATTCTCCCTGTTCCAGTACATAATAATTCTAGCGCTGGCAAGCTAATTATAATTCAATCCATACTTTCGAAAATGCCTGGCGAAAATTCGTTCGCGGATAATCCCAATGAAGCTGCGCGTAATTTAGTAATCCATCGGGTCAGTCGTGATCTGAAGTTCCACTCACGGTTAAACCCCGTCGCTGCTCGTCACAATCAACGATCGAAACGATCTACCAATCGCCTGGCTTCGCAACTATCAATAATGCCGCGTCGAATGCTCGCAGTATCGATTGGCCAGCGATAAGGCGGTCCTGGGCGATCCGTGAAACGGAAGGGGCGTCAGATCCGCAGAGATATGATACCCCTATTCCGCGAGTCGCCGAAAGATTAATGCATGCGGAGCACAGCGGCCTGGCGCAAAGTACTCGACGCGGAGTTGAATCACGCCTGCCCTCCACACCTCTCGAGCCCAACCGTCCCCTTACCCTCGCGGACGGACATCCCTTCGCCCAGAGTAAATTCCAGTTCGCGCGTGCATTATCTCGGCCGGTCGCCGATAAATATTTCGCGCGAGTGTTTCGGCTGTACGCTGCGCCGGTACATTGGAAAGCCATTATGCGCGGAACGACGCATCCCCTGTCCGCGATTTACGCCCGCTGTGTTCCGCCAATGCGCAACGGCGTCACTTAATTCGCGTTCAACGGCATCCAACTTGTTCACCCGGATAGTTCGATACTTCCGTCGTTAGGGCTTTAAATTCTGGCGACTCTATGCACAGGGAGGTACTTAGCAAACGCCGGGGAAAATATCGGCGTTCACTTCGACGACAGTAGGTGGAAGAGATGCTGGCCAAGTGGAAGATGAAGGGATGGTGGTTGTAAGGTGATGAGTCTTTGTGGATATCGTGTTTTTGGGACTTCAGAGTTCTTACAAGGAGAGCATCCCAGGTTTTCATCTCTGATTACTTTGATTTTTGTATATGTTTTAGAGGGCCGAAAAATAAGATATACGTGTTTTTTTATAGCGGTCCGTTTTCATGTTTAGGGGGATGAAACCACCCCTCAAAGTTATAAAACTTTCAGGTTTTCGTCTGCGATTGCTTTGGGTTCTTATACCTTTGAGGGGTTGTTTCACCCCCTAAATATGAAAACGGGCTGTTACGTCCGAAACCGAGATGGTGATTGGTGATTGATTCCGGAACGTAAAGAGGGATTTCTTGCCCCGTCGTAACCGTAATCCCTCAGGGCCGGTCACGCTTTTTGGAGTACTGTGCGGGGCAGGTGGATTGGCATTAAAGATCAAGAAGGAAAAGAAGATGTGTGTGTGTGTGTTTCGGCTTGGAACCGTCAGCCAGACTACTCTTCATCATCAGTAGGGCTATATATTTATAGCTGACGGCCCCTGCCCTAGACATACCAGGGATTCAAAGTTAGGAGCGATGGGACCGCAGTAAATGGAGGGGGAAATACCTACAGGAGTGGTGGGGTGGTTCTTTCTGTGTGCATGAACTCTGGCGCCTGCGTCCACAGTCACGCACACAATACCACCACCGCTCCTGCAGCAGGTGTTTCCCCCTCCATCACTGCGGCCCACCGCTCCTAACTCTGCGGGGACTAAGAGGAAATAAACTTGGAACTTGTATATATACGAACGAGAGTGGACGATAGGACTTGCGAGAAGCGTAGACATCTAGCGGCGCCGGCAGAGACTAACCGGCGTGACCCATGCGGTGGGGCCGGGACGTCACACGGGCCAGAATAAAAAGACACCTGTTTTTTATTTTTTGGTCCAGTAAAACATATCCAAAAATCAAAGCAATCGAAAGTGGACACAGGGGATACTCTCCTTGTTAGTGTTCTTCATTCCTGCTTGGGCGAGGTTGCTGCCTTTGAGTAGGGTGATGGTTGAATTTTGAAGTCGAGGGGTTGCGGGTTCTTTAGGAGAGACTATTTTGAAAGATTTTTAAATGGGACAGACGAGACATTGTGAAAATTGTAATTTGTAATAATACAACAAATCTTCAACTGCCGAAGAAGGTTAAATGCATTCTAAATGAGTTACTGTATATTGAAACGTGCTTGTGAACATTTTTCATGGATTTTCTCATGGAAAGTACGCTTTCGTTATTCTTTAACGTTTCAAGCAGTCGAGCTGAAGTTCTACGCCTAGCAGTGAAATTCTACCAAACCAATTCGACTGAAATAAAGCAGATCGAATGTAAATTCGTCACGCATTACACTCGACCGTTGTGTCGAAGTCGACCACTCTGGGAAACAAGCACAACGTAGATATATGCTAATTTTATAGGTCGACCAGAACCACAGTACAACGTGACGAATGGGAAGTTACTGAAATTGAATGGCTGATGTGTCCAAACGAGTTGCAAAGGAGCTTGATCGCTGCGTATCAACAAACATTCCATGCGTAAGATGAACACGTAGAATCTTTACAAGGAAAAGTATAGGAAATCCTGTTTCACTTTCAAACGTCAACAAGCATGGATTACCTGCCACCTAAACAAGTAGTAACAATCACATTATCAACAAAACATTCGAATGCTCTATAAAGGATCACAGAGTGCAAAGAAATCACGTTATTCCATTTTCACCCTTAACACAAATTTTTCTATTCATCAAAATTTCTCAAAAACGATACAAATAATCTTAAAAAAAATCAGCCCTTCAAGTACACTCAAAACGAACTTCATTTAACTTATTCTAAAACACAGTACCAAGAAATCAGAGCCAATCAATAATCTTCAATACCACCCCCACGATAAATCACCTCACTCTAATAATATAACCAAAACGCTATTTCCAACGCGACTGCATTTAAATCACAAAACACCTCAACGTCGAATTCCCTCGATTTTCCCTACCGCCACTTTCATCCCTCCCCTGGGCAGTCACCGAATGGTCCACGAATATCGACTCCCAGATAGAAGATCACGAGAGCCCCACTGACTTTTGTCGTCCCCTCCTGCTCCGCGTGGAACATCGAAATAATTCGGTGGTTAAGAATTAACGCGCCCACAGTGGACGGCTTTGTTCGAGATTTCCCTGGCTCTCGCGTCTTATTACGAACAGTCCCCGAGGCTCTCGGATTTCAGTTCGCCCCTGTTTCTCAGACGAGTATCTCGCTGGTTTCGACAGAAGAGCCTTTGTGCACCAGCAGAACACCCATTGTCCACTTCAGTCGCGCCCTACGTGCCTCGTCCTCACCCTTCGCTAGGGTCTTCAGCCACCCCTCGCCCCCTCTCCCCGCCGGCCCCCTTCCACTGGCCGTCGTTGTCTGGAGTGCCTCCCAGGGATACTGACGGACACCAGACTCCAAGCAGACGTTCACGGGCGCTAAATATAAGCGGGAAACGCCACTTTTGCCGCGACACTGCCATCTGAAAATCCAACAGTGTTTTGCGAGGGGCGAATTCGTCAGGTCGTGGCGAATTCGCCGGAGCCCCTCGAGGCTTTGCATTAAACGGATTTTCGTCTTCTAATTGGACACCAGGAAGTCCTCCCGGACACTTGCACCGGAGGCACTCTGGAAATTCTGAATATTTACTTAGACGTGAAGTTCCGCTGTGTTCCTTTGGCTTCTGTATTGAGAGCCGTCCGGATTGTTTGCCGTGCAGGATAGCAATGCTGGGAATTTCGCGTGCATGTCCACGGGGAAAGTGGTGGTAATTTAATGCAGCCCTTTTGATGCGGTTTTGCTGCTGGCTGGTCGTCGAATTGCGTTTGAATAGACAGACGTCGTCTCTTAAATTGCACGGATATTTGTAGGGCATTGAAGGCACTGGCGCGCGAAATATTGGGAATGTAAAGTGTGCCTGAGTTGCATTCGCATAGTTTCCTGAAATTGTTATGGATACTGTGATGCGATGATATATATAAGGATAAAAGGATACCTGGAAGTACCAGTGGAAGCTGGAAAATGATGATCGATGGGAGGAATGGCCTTTCCAGAACCATATCTCGCAGTGAAAACTTTGAGCAATGTTCATTGTATTTACTTCTCCGGGGTTTCAAATGCAATAGGGATGTTTAACTTCTCATCCTTTGCAATATCATCCAGTTTAACAGGAATTCGTTTAAAGCATACCATGGCGTGCGATCCTTTTAGTTCGCATGTCATCCATCGCGTTATAACTCAGTCTAACAAAGTAAAACAAACATGATAGATGAGGGGGAAAGTTCTTAATTGAACGATATTATTTCCAACAACAATGTTCATTTAAAAACCGCAACTTCATCGTTCCCAAACTTTATATTTTCACGTGTCCTAATGCATATCTCTCGCGTTATCCCGCTGATTTCGTTCGAAATTTTACTCGCTCGTTTTTCCGCTTAATGCTCCTAGAATTTTACTGAAAAATAAAAGTTACGTAACCGCATTAAAATTGTCCAACTTCCGACCATCCCCCAGGATCATCGTCAATTTTCCTAGGTACACGATTCGCGGGTGGAAACATTTATTTACGTCGCACTAGCGACCCGAAGGAAAAATCTGCCGCGGCTAGTGTAAGCGTGATCCAATCAAGGATTTTCAAGGATCCAGTGGAATGGATCGTAATTACGAGCGCGACATGGAAGTCCCTAAAATTCCACACGCAATATCGCGGCTTAATGACGGTCCCCTTTTAATGAAGGATTATGATACGCTCGTTAAATCGCTCGTCAGGGGAAACTTTACCATTTCCCTGCATTAGGATTGATCGATGGCTTCGTTTCAGCGACGCTAGGGAGCCAGAAACTTTCTCCACGCAGATTGAGGCCTTGTTAATGGCGGAGGCCTGGTTTTTTAATTAGACTGCTTTTTCGCACCGACGAAATACTGTTTGGCAACTAAGATTAACCGTTTTTTATGTAACGAAACATACGATGTTACACTTTGAAATTTCTGATCTGTTATTATATATTATATTGAAAAATTCGCATATTTTGAAGTGGTGATGATGTTAATAAATGGAGTGAAAATTGAGTCGAGTCTTGTAACGAAATTTAACTCTCATTGTAGAAATTCGTCTCCTGATTTTAAATGCAAAGCTCGACGATATATATTTTTGCACTATGCGTCAGAATAATGTATAGATTCTCTCTGTTTCTATTTTTCTTCCCTAGTTTTGGTTTAATGTTAGTTATTTAGTTACGGTTAGGCTTCTAACAGTATTCTACTGCAGCCTTGTCCTTTACTTCGCTAGTCTTTATGTATTATTTTTCTCTGTATGTTTCAAGTAATAAAGACGAATAATATTAAAAACATAATAATAATATTTAGAAGTTTGTGTCATCGTTGGACGGAGTTCTTCGTAAAATTGTTGTAATGCGTATTTGCACGAGGTTCGTATAACTCGTTAGTTACGATTTCTTTCACTTCTCATGTCGGATTATTTCTTCGATTGACTCTCTGCCTGTGAGTCTCGACGTTATATCTCCCTGTCTCTGTTGAAATAAATGCGCGAGGAAAGAGTACAATCGAAGCTCAAATTGCGAAACTGATCCTCAATCTGGTAGGAACTGAAATCCTAACGATAGAAAAACGAGACGAGGAATTCAATCAATGTTTCGTTCCATTCGTTTTTGGTAGCCTTATAACTGCGGGAATTTTAATATATTTTCTACCTGCAATTCAATATCGACTGACAGGGGAACACCGCGAACCCGGACTCACCGATTGGAACGCAACTTTTTGGGATTTTAGAGTGACTCAAAACAAGAACAACGGTGTGCTTTATTTGGGCCCTATCGCCCTTTAAGGGGGTGAAAACTAACCTCAAAGTCAAATTGGCACTTCCACTTTTTCGCGCATAACTCTCAAAGTACAACAGCCAGAAGAAAATGTTTCAAACAAAAGTTTAATGGTGCAATAAGCGCTACAAACTGCCGCTAACAAAATTTTTAAAAGAATTAAAAAAAATATATATAACTGACGAAAAAAACTCTTTTCAAAATTTTGTTAACTCAAGTTTGTAGCGCTTATTGCACCATTAAACTTTTGTTTGAAACATTTTCTTCTGTCTGCTGTACTTTGAGAGTTATGCGCGAAAAAGTGAAAGTGCCAATTTGACTTTGAGGTTAGTTTTCACCCCCTTAAAGGGCGATAGGGCGCAAATGAAACACAGCGTTATTCTTGTTTTGAGTCACTCTAAAAACCCACAATGTTGCGTTCCAATCGGTAAATCCGGGTTCGCGGTGTTCCCTTGTGAGTTGGAATACAAGTCATCCACGAGAAAGCACAGTCGCGTTTCACTGTGGCATTAAGAAATACGAGGTTCTACTTCAAAAGAAGTACAGCTCTATAAAAGAAAAAGTATTAAACACATATAACTGTAGGTAATGCAGCATAAAATTATTTCCCTTTACACCTCCATTCTTTTCGACAGTGTAGCTTGCCTCAATTCCCTAGGACCACCCTGCGCACTTTCTTCACTCAAAAGACAAACAGCAAATCAGAATACCATCGCAGAACCACCCTTCCATTTTAACAAATTTAACGAACCACCATCTTCCATCCCTTTCAACCAAATTCAGAAGGACAACACATACGCTCGCCGACAAAATTGCAAGCTCGATAGTCGTAAACATCATCGAGTGGAACGCTCGAAGATTGAGAGTATAGATGTCGTGTAATAAGGACAACAAGCAGGCGTTCTATTAAAAACGCTTTCAAGGATGGAGGTTGCCAGCCGATAAAACGATATTTGGCCTTCCTAATGGATCGTGGCCGATCGAACGGCACTTTGCAGGCGGAGAGGGGTGGCTGCCGGGTCGATAGACCGAAGCTTGAACAAGTGAAAGGAAACGGAACAGAGGGAATCGGTCGCGGAAGAACCGACACTGTCGACGACGAAAGTAAGGCCAGGTGGTGCCTCCGCCTCTCGCCTGCTCGCTTTTATTTCGTGTATTGGTAATAGCATAGAGTGCTTCTCTTGAGGTAATAGAGGCTTGAAGACCCTTTAAGTGACGTTCGCCACTTTACGATCGCTCTTTATAGACGCCCTACCCACCCCCCTTTGTTCTGTGACCGATCCATCTCCGGTATCTTTTATCGATCCCGTGGTAAAAGGTGAACGAAACTACGCGCCATCCTTGCCTTTGTTTTCTCTCCGAGGAAGCAATCTTACCCCCCGAAGGTGCAGTGGGACTGCTGTTATCAGAGCGCTCTGATATCCAAACGTTTCAGTGGATGAACGTCGTTGCGACGCAAACCGCGCGTTTGGACGATCGCGAGGAGCGAGGAATCATTTTGTCGTCGTCCTTCTTACAAGCTGGAATTCTTGGAGTCCGGGAAGGATCGTGGGTTTTGTCTGGTGTTGATTTTGCAGGCAATCTGCTGGAAGATTGAAACACTGTGTGTACAGTAAATTAGAAATGTTCTTGTAATTCTGGAAGATTCTAAATCGAAAGCAAGATGTAGAAGTGTGAAAGATTAATATTTCTAATATTACTTATTGTTACTATCACAAGTGTCCTTTCGCACGACTTTCCGTGGCTTGTGAGAGATATTTCAGATGTAGGGTATTCAAACAGCTGCTACACAACTAGGGTTTATACAAAAACCGACTTTTGAAAAAAACGGTTTTCGAATGCCGCTATTCCCGAAAAACCGGTAGCACCGGTTTCCGAATTTTCATAAGAAATTTATAATTAAAATGGTAAATAAGTATTTGTACTTATTTTGTTAAAATATTTTAAATGTTCAGTTTCCTTAATATTTATGGATCTACAAAAATATAACACAACAAAACCAAAAGAAAAACAAACTAAAATAACTTAAATCCGCATAAAATATAAATATTTTACAGTGGTACCAAATTATAAATCTTTATTCCATTTAGTAGTTTTCGTCAGAAAATATGAACCCATGAAGATTAGTTTTACAGTAAACTATTATCTACTACAGTATGCTTGCGTCCGAGGCGATTTCAAGTAAAAATGTTAACGTTTTTAATTAAATAAGTACTTCATTTCTGCATCTTACTTCTAGTTTATAAAACCGGTTTTCAAATTTAAAAAACTGGTTTTAGGCACTAGAATTAATATATGAAAATGAATTAATTATTTAATTAAAAATGTTAATATCTTTGCTTGAAATCGCCTCGGGCACAAGCATATTGTAGTAACAGTTTACTGTAAAACTAATCTTCACGAATTCATATTTCCTGAAGAAAAATACTAAATGAAATAAAGATTTATAATTTATACTCTGCGCGGATGTTAGTTATTTTATTTTATTTGGTTTTGTATTTACTATATTTTATTTCCTTATATTTTTGTAGTGCCATAAATATAAAGTAAACAGATTTTTTTAAAAATAAGTATAAATACTTTACTGTTTTAATAATTTTATTTTGCAAAAAGTCGAAAACCGGTTGAACCGGTTTCTGGGGAACAGTCGAATCCCAAAACCGGTTGAACCGGTTTCTGGGGAATAGTGGAATCCCAAAACCGGTTTTCCGAATGTCGGTTTTCTATAAACTCTATTTTCCATCGATCGATTCATCCCTATCCTCGTCTACCTCCGACTTGCAAATTCTGCCTCGACGTTTCTTTTCCGAAGCCATCATTTTCGCCGGAATTCCTGGAAGCATCGCTCGCAACGGGGACGAAACGATCCTTCCGCATCCTCGATGAGCCGAAATTGCACACGTGTAATGCGAGAACGTCGGTGAAGCCCGGCCGCGGATCTTCTGAAGCTTCTTTGGGGGCTGTTTGCGTGTTTCTTATTTTGCGGAGGATCGGAAGCCAGGAACGAGGACGGGCTTCCTTTCGCGTCAAAGTTGCCTTGGTTTTTCCAGGCCCGTGGCTCCTGCACGTTTCCGCGTGCCGCATTCCCGGATGCGTAATGCTTTTTTCCTGCCGCATCCGCAGGGCCTGCCTTAATCATTTCCACGAGTTCGCCTCGGTTGCTCCACCCACACGCGCTGGCAACCCGAAAGCCTCCGTCGAGCGAAATGGCAAAGAAATCGCGAACACTTTTATTAGATTGGGCCGCGCGGTGTATGAGCTCTGCGGTATGGATAACGTAAGTCAAGCGTCTTTGGTGGTAGAGTGTTACATACCAACATCCAAAATAGATGATTGCAATATACGTACCAGATTTGATCTATCAACTTGTTTCAATGACACCACTCTAAGCCACTGCACACCCTAAACACTGTCTACGCATCCACGCAACACTATCATCTGGTCGCGAACAAAAGTTACCAAGTTCTCCATTGCAGTAATAATAATTGAGCCACCGAACTTCCAGCCGACTCTATTCGTCGTTTAACGTTCACCTGTTAATCAATCTTCGATTTGGAAGCGGCCCCCGAGCTCTCTGATCAAACTCGCTGTCCTCTGCAAAAAACTTTCCTCCAGTTCCCCCAAGGTTCGCCCGCCCAGCCACCCCCCTGGTCTTTCTACATCTTCCGCCGTTCTTCGTGGCGATTCGTCTTTATAAAACGTGGCGTAGGAACAGAGCGGGCGGCGAGGGTGGCTGCAATGGTAGGAGGCGGTCGCCTGCAACCGAGAATTCCCGCGAAACTAAATTTTCCCTGGCGAAGGCTGCAAAGTGCAGGGTAAAAGAGCAGGTAACTGGTTTCAGCGAAACTTGCCGCTGCCCGGAGGAGCGAGAAAGATTCCCAGCTTGGTATATGAAGAGGGGTGGCGACGGGGACGGGGCGAGGGTCTTTGGCGCTTGAAAGATTAAATCGCCGTGAACGTATTTATTCGGGCTTTCACGGGGACCGTGGATACCATATTCCTTCGAATGGGATTCTACGGAGCGTGTTACGCGGTGAACGGATTGCTCCCGCGATTCTGCGGAGGATGGGGATTCAGCGACAGCCATTGTATCTCGTTTGCGCCCGCCAATAATGGAGGATTTCTCCCCGTGACTTATGCTTAATGAAACGGGTGTGTTAAGTTTCGGGTAATATTCGAGCAAACGAGTGCGCCGTGCTTGGTTCAGATTTCGGAGCAGCCTCGTCGTGGGGAATCAGATAGTATTACTTTTAGCTTGAACAGTAGGTGCAAGTATTATTTGAAGTTGGATCTAAAGTTCTTGAATTTAACGTTTGTCCACGGTGGTGCCTTTGTATAGCGAGAGATAAGGGACGATTTTGTGTAACTTTCGCCCCCGGCACATTAAAGGGCTTGTCATATGTGGAAGCGTACTGGAAACCTGTGCAGCTCTGTACAGAGCGTTAAGGGGACTAGGCAGCGTCAGATCGCTTGAAAATCAAGTATTTTTTGCGAATTAATTACAAGGAGATGAATACAAATTGTGACTAGTAATTTTGGGTAATGTTTGTTAATACTATAAACAGTAAAAAAAAATTATTTGAATAATATATACATATGTATGACAGCGCTACTAATGTTCGATTTCTGCTGATAAATTTGCTATTTTCGTTCTGTAGAATTAATTTTATGCAAGATAGAAACTCGTCCGAGGTTCCAACCATAGCGACAAAGATAATAAAGAATATGAACCTTAGTTTTTCCATTTTGGAGAACTAGAACAGTTCCCACACCAACGCCCGTCGAAAAAGAATTTTTTTAAGAAGCTTGCGCTACCGACTATATCTATGTATATATGCGATAAAAAAAGCTAAAAAAATTCTGAGTGTTACTTCAAACATACCTCAACATGCAGGCAAAACGCCAGATAGTATAAACTCATAGTTTTTCTTAAATAAATTCCCGAAGATGGCGTTGAGAAACGGACAGTTACACTAGAGTACCCCCTTAACGGATACATTTACTCGCTTGCAGTTGCGTAGTAAACGAAGCTGTTCAAGATGTCCATAATCAATGGCCACTACAGGTGTCGAAATTATCAGCTTCAAATCCATTCTTGACGCTCCCACTTGATTTTCAGGCTATAGAAAATGTGGCCCAATTCCTCCGTGCAAAAACTTTATAAAATTGCACATAATTCGCAGCAAAAAATACCACGAAATTTGAAATCAGAGACAATGAATTTCAGACTGTAATATACCTTCATTATGCGACTTTCGGTATTATTACGAATTACCGAATCTCGAGATTTTAAATCGCTGGCGTCCCTGACACCACTTCCAACATCTCCACGTTTTTCAAGGAGCACGTTCTAAAATGCTTCTCGCGGTGAAATTTATAGTTTGCCGGTGGTCGCGGGCCAGCCAGCCGAAAAACACAGCACAGTTGGTGGGCCAATTATTGTTAACAGCATAAAGCGTCGTGACGCGGCAAACTCGCCGGGTTAAAATGATTTTTCACCGGTTGGAGGTTGCTCGGTCACCGCAGAGCGTCTCGAAGGCGCAACAGCGTACCCACGGTCGCTTAAGGCTAATGACTTTCCGTGTCGCGTTATGAATTTTAATGAGATTTATAATTACAAAGCAGCTCGTGCTTTCTCCCCCGCTGAGACGGACAAAAGGTGAAGGCACGAAAGAATGGAGGAGGGATCGATCGTTTGGATCGCAACCGGTGCCTTTGTTGCGTTCGCCATTGCGGTTCCTGGTCGGTGCGTTCGCTAATTGCGACAGAAAAAATATCCTGCTTTTCTTGTGGCATTTTTTCGTTACACCTGTAGATTTCTCTTTGAAGGGTAGCAGCTGCGGAGTGGGGATAAAGTGGTTAATGTTATATAAATGAAAGGGAAGATGAAAATTTCTCTCAAGTTCCGTGAGAATTAAAGTTAGGTGGTAGTTTAAGTCAGATTATAATATAATTCTAATAATATCTTTATAATATATTTCATCGCAGATTTTTGGAGTTATGTGCTGATACAATATGAATGAAGAATATAGTCACTTTCTTAATTTCTCAAAAGTTCACTGAAGATACTGGAATGTGAAATTTCTTGAATGACTTTGACTTTGTTCATTCTAGAATATAATATACGTTTATGTTTAATATGTATTATATAATTATTTGACAGACCCACATCCTCCAACTCAGTCTTTACAGATGATTATTTTTACAAAATTTACAAAATGATTTGGATCGTGGAATTGAGAAACGGAAACGCCACTGAAAGAAATATTACAACAACATAGATGGATGAAATAATACTAATGTATGCCCTTACCTTTATTAATCGCCAGTGCATGATAAAAGCTATAACATTACATTTAAGGGGGAATCCTATTATATGGACTAAAAACATAGCAAAATTTAGGATTTTTTTTAAAAGAAACTAGCGTTTCGATTCATCTGAAATTTGGACAGTGTTTTTATGCATCCTTGAAGAAGTTGCAGTTTTTTTTTTATTAATTTTTTACCGTAAATATAGGAGTTATGCATCACGCCGCGCAAAGCTCGTCGTCCGCTGGTGTGCATGATATTTACCTTCCAGGTAATCTGAAACAGAAAAATGAAACGGCGCTTTACTTTGTACATATGTAGCTTCAATTTGATGAACCAGAATACCGCTAAGTTCTATACTTCTTTTGTTACAAAAAAAAATCGCGCAAAATTGGATTGCAAAAATTAACAGTTCAGACCTTTCATTTTGAAATCTCTCCACACTGCTCAATATTTTTTTTATTTTTTGCTGGTTCACCTATTTGAAGCTATATTTGTATAAAATAAAACGCCGTTTCATTTATCTGTTTCTGATTACCTGGTAGATAAATATCATGCTCACCAATGATCGGTGAATTTTGCACGGCGTGATGGTCATTCAAGCGTAACTACTATATTTACGGTTAAAAATTAATAAAAAAAAAACTGCAGCTTCCTCAAAGATGCATCAAAACATGGTCCAAATTTCAGACGAATCAAAACGCTGGTTTCTTTAAAAAAAAATCCCAAATTTTACTATGTTTTTAGTCCAAAGAATAGGATTCCCCCTTAAAGTCAAATTAAAAAAACATTCTATTATATCATCTTCGTCTATCCACAGCACCTCCTACCTAACAGAAAACATTAACATCTTCCACATCTAGTAAACAATTCTTAAAGTTGTTAAAGCGCTACAAGACATCGTCATAACCACCACCTCCGAACTCAAACGTACAAATTAACTCGAAACTTTAATTGCCTCCAGCAGGAAGCTGCTCAGTGCTCGCGAAGATTCTTATTTAGATCCCTTAGAGTTCGATCACACGGCGAAACTCGCCCCGTGCCGATGGACCAACGAAATTCCAGCTTCTCGATACCGAATAGAACTCGGGGGCCACTCGAAACGGAATAAAATTTTAAGCCTGACTCTCGACCCAGCCTGCAAAGGAGGAGCGGGAACGAAGAAATCCCCTTTAATCCATCTGCTCGGGATCCCCGTGCGCCGAGTAAGTCGTTGGTTTTCGGAGGTGCCAACTGGTGGAATTCGCCGAGGGGGTTGGTCTCGAACTCGGGGCCCCCCTCGATCGATAATCGAACCGTCGCCAAAGAAGCACTAAAACGTGTAACCTCGCTGGGAGTACGTCGTGTGGAGGTAGACATCCACGTTGGAGGTTTAGGTGGAGGATCAGGCCTGTCGTCGCAGAAAGCAAAGGGTGTACGGTGGCGATTTTGCAGGGTCACGAATGTTTAATTATCTGTGAAATGTACGGACTCGTGAAGTGATCGCAAGGTGTTAGGATTGCTATGTCTCCTTCAGTCGAGACTCTTTTCTTCACTCATGATTTTTTCTATTCTTTCTTTCTGTATTTTTTTAATGTTGGAATTTTCACATTAGGTTCTCTGTATATAAATTTAAGAATAGCTTTGCTCCCAGTTTCGCTTTTTGAATGAATAGTGGGGACAAGCACGAAGTACATTACGTGTATTCAGTTAGCTGACTCAAGGTATCATAATTACCTACTTCTTCCTTGATAATCAAAATTAGACTATTAAGCTCATCACCCTAAAGGCTGATTCAGACACGTCGAGTAACTTAATCGAGTAGCGAATAATTTAGTAATTTTTCGTGTGGGAACACTAAAATTTAGTCAAGTAGTTTAGTAAAACAATGGTAAATTACTAAATTACTCGCTACTCGACTAAATTACTCGACGTGTCTGTTCCAGCCTTTAATCGCCAACACGTTTAATAATTTCGGACTAACTATAAAGCACAACTTCAATTACCAAGAGAATCTCCAACATATGAACTACCTTAAATGAAACGATGCTGCGACATAAATTAATGTAAAATCAAATCGCAAGAGCAGACTCGTGTAGGTCAGACTCGCTAATAACCACTGTTAAGATTCCCCACAAACTTCAACACTTATTATTGAAAAGAGGGACAATTCTGCAGTAATAAACTTCAAACTCGCAGTGACTGCCGACGTAACACCGCAGTAATTCACACGCGTGCGCGCATTCCGTAATCACCTAGCAGCAAAATCATCGTCTACTGTCGCGGAAACTCCCCTCGCTATAGTCATAATTTTCCTCCTTCAGTCACTAGTCGCCGTAGAATTGCAATTTCCACCAACGCGCTATTTCCATCGCGCATTTCGCCGCCTCCTGTTTTCAACCCCCCCTCGCCAAGGGGCGGCTGTGTTGCAGCTAAAGTGAACTTCCCGACTGAACTGAAATATCCGTTATGATCTGCATCCTCGTTGGGTTTCGAGGGAGAGGCAAAGCAGAAAGGGGAAAGGGGGAGTAAGGAGTGAAGTGCGAGGCTGCTAGCGCCACGGGGGTGCGGAGGATATAGTACATACGTTTACTCTTTGCGAGGATCCCGGGGGTGGATAAAGGAAAGTGACAGGGCTGCGTGGAAAGTAGAGACTATAGAAGGTCCAATCGATACAGCTGAAATTTGCTTCTCTGGTGTTTTAATGAAAATTAGGTTTTCACGATTTTCTAACGTTTCGCTGGAAAGCTGGGATAAATGTTGGAAGCGGAGACAGTCAGGCGGCAGTGAATGAAGTAAAAAAATTGTCGATGGGGGTGTAGGAAATAAGTGAAATTGCAGGGGCACTGAAAATTGTATAGAGACGCGATTGTGGTGCATAGAAATCTACCGCGAGTGTTTAAACCAATGCGATAAGTAAACCTAGTTTATGCGAAGTTGGGAGAATTCTGGTGATTGCAGAACTTTCGATGGTAGATTCGTGGTATTGCGGTGATGTTAAATCGTTCGTCAAGCAATTCTTAATTTTTTTGTCTTTCTTTAGAGACGACGCACAAAAAAACTACACAGTTTTTACCAATGAGCATTATGCACACGTGTTTATTAACATTTCAGTAAGTTGTGAAAAAATTTTGAACCATATATAATATTATAATTAATATTGGAGATATGGGTCATATCGTAAAGCGTGTGCAGGGAAAAGTTACCTCGCGGTGCGCACGATTCCGGCTGTTCCGCTGATCTAAAACAAAAGACCAAAAGGATTCTTAATCAGTAAGGGGGGAAACCAGAAAAAATGCAAAAATGACATTTTTTAAGAATATAACGACACTTGAAGTTTGAAATCACTTTCCCCCTATATCTTTCGTCCTTTCAACGCCTTTAAAAATTATAAATTTTCAATTTTTGTATTTTTTCTGGTTTCCCTCCTAAGTAAAAAAAAAATCAGTCGAATCGGATAATAACTTTTGGAGATACAGGTCCCACCGTTTTGAGAACACTGTTTCGAGAAAAACGCGTTTAAAGTTTTACGTGAGTGCCGAGTGGCCGGGTGTTACTCACGCATTTGCCGCTACTCAAATGCCTATAACTTCGTGAATTTTACGATTTTCAACAAATCCTTTTAAACACGTATTCCTAAAAGGTTGAAATTCGAAAAATGAAATAAAAAAAAATCTACTTTTAAGACCGGAACCTCCCCTTAACAACGTGAAATAGTGAAAAGCAGCTCCGAGTTGCCGTAGATTCAATTATTAGCATCCTACTAAATCTAATCCAAAAGTCCCAACACATTCTAACCAACCTATTCACACAATCCACCGCGTGACATTCAATATCACCAACGTCTTAATTACCAAAGTCGACACACTCATTAACGTATTATTCAAAGCGGAGTAGCGCGTCCTACTGTGTTTACCGCGCCAACATCCGCAAGTAAACACATACGAAAGACGCGGGGGTGCGAAGGCGATAGGAGTGATGCTGGAGGACAAGGGGATTGGACTATGGCCGATCGAGTACGGTTAAAATACATGGAAACGCGTCCATCGCCTGAGAAAGGCTTCCTCGGTCCAGAAGCTCCCTGGAACGACTATAACGATTTTCACGGTAAACATTTGCCCATAGCTCACGCTTGCTGCTGCGGTTCAAGTTAAATTGCCTTCAAAATTGCATCCCCCTGGCGGCGCTGCGTTTATAATGGTAACCCGGCCACTGACTCCGATCGCTCGCATAAATTTCAGCCTGTGAACGCTGCCAGAACTCGCGGCACCGTTGCTTGGCCTGGTAATTGAGCGACGATACTGATAAACAGAGAATTTTATGTAGAACAATCGATGATCACTGTGGCCAGGGTGGAATTTCGCTCGGTGGCTTACAATTCAAGGAGATTTCACTTGCGTTGCTGCTGGGGTTTCTTGATCGACGAATCTGTGATTTGAATCTGTGCTTCTTTCTTTAATTCGGGGCAGCAATTGGTTATTTGATTTAGAAGGAGTTTTGCAAATTTTGTTACTCGTCAAACATCTCTATTTGGATGTTTCACTTTTGAAACACAGATAGGAAGCATAATTCTGTAGAAATTAATTTTGGTTTTCCAACGATCTCCCTTGGCACAAATGGTCCAATTGGGGCAGTGGAATGAATTTTAATTTCTGAAATATATTTCGTTTGCGAATATAATTCGCCTGCAGGATAATAGAGCATGAAAGGTTGGGATGAATATGAAAGTGAATTTTGAACGCGGTGACGTGTGAAGGAACAAAATGAAAGCCCCAACACCAAATCACAGAAAAGTATTGGAAGATCGCTTATTACAATAAGTAATTTTATACAAAGTTTACCCATCACGAACCTCTCTGCTTGTCACGCAGACATCAAGCTTAATTTAACTTTTCGTATTTCTCTAAAGCGAATTGCGTTTCGACGATGAAGTGCAAGAGGAAGGAATTGTCGAATGAGGGAAAGGAGAAACGGAGGAAACGAGAGAAATCTCTTCTATGAATACGTTTATTAAACTGTATAAGAGTTAGGAGAGTTAATCGCGTAAGCGATGACTTAGAAGAATCTTCTTATCTCCACGAACTGTAAATCTGTAAATATGGCGTCGATTTTTCTGATTAGTTTCTTCTTGAGACAGATACCCTCGACTTTTTCCATGCAAATAAGAATTGAGCGATATATCTGTATTAATCAGAGCGAAGCGAAGATGCAGGGGCGTCGATATGCGTTAGCATGTAAAATCCCTGGAAGGCATGAGATATTTTCGCGAGTGTGACGTGAACTAAGCTGATCCTCGGGATATCCAAAATTACGTAATTTTTCTGTATCAGTTGAGAAATAGCAGAGAAAGATAAAATGACGAAGAGCTTCTTCAGCTGAGGCTTTCGGCGAGCTTAAACTTACTTCTCGTCAGTGTTGAAATGATTTCGAGGATACGCGTGCTGGAATTATTCGAAATTGCCATTCTATCAATCTTAAACTTCTGCTCGCAGCATGAACTTTTCGATGGAAGATAGATTTCAATTTTTACACCTTCCTCGGGAATTCTGTGGCGTAGGAAGTGATGAATAAGATTCGTGGGAAATCGATAACTGACTTTGAAACACAAGTAGTTTCTAAGAACAAACACAATTCGCAATTCAACAAACTTTATTCTTTCTACAGTCATTACAAGTATTTAATCTGAATTATTCACCACTATATTCACTGCAGTAATACGTAAACGAAATTTAATTAAATTCTAATTGCTTTGCATGGTCATTAAACGAATTCAACGCGATATCCTTAATACTATCGCGTACGTGCATTGCCATTGTGTACGAGATTTATTATCTACGCTATCTCTCTTCCGGGGCGGTGAGATCGAGCAAATACGTTCGACGAAATTTCCCTTTACGACCATCTTTGCACCATCTAATCCTTCACGCGAAGCGTTGCACCCCAGGTGGGGACTCGAGTGTATAGTACGCGGCAAAAGGTTTCGCAAATTGAGGCAAAAATCCGGCCCAGATTCTGCAGGAAAACACATCGAATAAATAACGCTACGTAGCTTTCTTACGTGCTTCTTTGTCGCGGCAATTTATAGCATTAAATCGCGCTGCTTAATCCCGACGTTGTTTGTGCTCGTCTTTGTTTCGTTTCTCGGTCTCCCTTACAAATCACGTTAAAGCGCGCGGTTAATTTTCTCGAAAATGGGGGTAATGGTAGGGCGGAACAGATGAGAGCAAAACAGTTAATTTTGTGTTTTAAATTAAATTAGCGTTTGTTTGCAAAATTTACAAAAAATCATATACTTCGAAAAGGATGAAGTCTGTAAGGTGTGCTAAAAAAACTTTGCAACCAGAAATATGAAATTCATTGTATTGATATCACGTGCGCAGTTGAATCGTTTGAAATTGTTTACTATTCGTGGAATAGTGCACTGGTACTGGTGATGAATTGAATAAAAATGGAATGAGAAATTATGTATGGTGCAATAAAATCTGCTTGGATAAATAGAAAACATTTCTGATCGTCTAATTTATCATTCTGACGTTGTTTCCCTATGTTTCAGAGCTTGCCACAAACACCAGCTGGCGGTGTCGGCGGAAAAGGAAGCGGAAGTGCTGGCGCCGGGTCTGGTATGGTCAATGGCTCTGGTGCCGATCATCAAGATATTCGTGACGGTGCTGCAATAAATCCAGAACACGTGAGTGATTGAAATTGTAACACTTCCTTTGTCCGTCAAACTGTAAGTCGGAATATTGATGATTCACCCTTAATTACTGTCATTCATCTTTGTGATAAGATACACTTGTAGCGTTTATTATTTATTCCTTCACGACAAACGCGTCCTGTTCTATTTTTTTTTTTTACAAACTAGCTACTTACATTTAAGGGGGACCCCATCCAGAAGTCACTAAAAAGTTTGGGATTTTTTTGTTCGTATAAATAAAAATATTACGCTTGGATTTTTTACATAGTGTCAAAGCAATCTTTATTTTTTTAAAAAAAACTGGCCCACACTCCCGGGAATCAGTGGATCATCTGAGAAGGAAATACAACACAGATATATAAACAGGAATATATTCTCTACAACCTAGCTTAGGATTTTCCCAAAATTCGAATTATTTTGGAAATTGTAGCAGTTTGAAGAATTGACTTTAATTTTTTGCATAAAAATTTGCACTGAAATGCATGTAAAAAATCGAATAATTGAAATACCAACAAAATCCTACGCTAGGTTGTAGAGTATATATTCCTGTTTATATATCTGTGTTGTATTTTCTTCTCAGATGATCCAGTCATTCCCGGGAGTGTGAGCCAGTTTTTTTGCAGTGCTCCGGAAAGCCATTTTGTACAATTTCCCATAAAAAAAAATTTCTATCAAATTAAAGATTGCTTTAACACTATGTAAAAAATCCAAGCCCAATATTTTTATTTATACGTACAAAAAAATCCCAAACTGTTTAGTGGCTTCTGGGTGGGGTCCCCCCTTTAATGAATTTGGAAAGCTTCCCTGTTAGTGATTAATGTTTACTTATCCACGTTCCATTGTTTCAAAGAAAACTATTTTATTATTAACTGAATGTCGAAGGAGTAGAAAAATATAAGTTTGTAGTAGTCTCAGAAAAAAATCTTGACTTATACATTATAGCACATCAAAATTTAAGAAATAGATCACAAGGTTATATAATTCTTAGAGTGCATTTAATTGTGAATAGGGAAAATGAAATTTGTGTAAGCTTCGTTCAAGATAACTAAACTTCGTGTAGTCAACAGACCTTTCGTTTTGTACAGGAAAAAGGTGATGTTCCTTTTAAGAGTGTAAACAAGTGTGTAATTGAATTTTTTAACGAAATTGCTGCAAAGTTTGTATATGTTGATAAAGTTCTTATCAATATGAATAATTTTTACTCCAAAGAATTTTTAAAATAATACACTTGTGGAGAAATAGAAAGTAACATGCAGAATTCTAAGTAGTTATACTGGCTGGTGTCTGACCATACATTGACCACTTCCACTTGCTCCGGCGCGCTCTGCTTCTCCTTACACTGTGATCATACAAATCTAACTCTATTATTTAATGAGTACGCTATTTTAAACATTCTTTCCATTATAAATTCCTAAAAATAGGAGGAGCCTCGTAAAGATATAGAAATTGATAAACAATTCCATTGAAAATGAAACGAAAGAAGCCTTCGTTATTTAAGCGTCCCTGTAAAGCACTGATTTATGCTGCGATTATAAAACACAGCACCTTGCAGCTTCAGCTTTGAAATCTGGTACAGTCGCGTCTTTTATTCAATGGGGAGAAATTTTAATTGCTCGAAAGGATTTCTGGGGAACGAAGCCCGCCCGGTCGCGTTACAATATTGTCTCGTAAAAATTCTGCCGTGCTTCCAACTATAGAACGCGGCGAAGCGGCGATAGTCGGCAAAAAAGCGGCGAGTTCTCTCGGGCGAGCGAACAAGAACAAATCGCCCGTTCCCCCGCCAATGATTGCCGTTACTGTTCTTCGAAACTTCCTTAAAAGCACCTCCACGAGGAAAGTTTCGCAGTGAAAGCAACAAAGTGAGTCATTCAGCGCGCCGGAGGGGGCATTGTTTGCTTTCCTTCGTCTTATTTCGCGGGCCACCTTTATATCGCCAGATAGCGGGGGTCCACTGAGAAAAGCAAGCGAAAAAGATCGACATACATGAATGCCTGGGGAAATCATTGTAATTACTTACGACTAGTAGCCTAACCAATGACAATTCCTTCGCAAGGTTAATCGAGAAATTGAGTCTTCGACGAAGAGCTTATAACGTGTAAAGAAGCTCGCAATTCCTTGCGATGATGGGTTAACGATTGGTTTCTGTTTTATTATGAAGGTCGAAGACAGATATATTAGCTGATGAATTCATACCACCACCTGACGATCGTGGATCTGTCAGTTGGAGATGCGAGGCCCTCGCAGGGTATGGTGGGGTAGCGGGAACGCTGCTCAGCTCCGCCTGAACCTAGCCGTTTGGCTGTTATTTATTCTTAGCGTAATAGTCGTGTGCGTTACAAAGCTATGCATAGACCAATATGAGATAAAGCTATCAAGACAGAATCAATGTTCTCAACAATAAAGCTCCTGAATTTTTTCGGAGCTAACGCACACCTATTCTGATGCATGTATTTCTACGCTAAGAACTCGGTTTGGCCTACACGTCAAAAGCTCGGCGCTATCCCCACCAATTCTGCTTCACTCCTGTTCTGCGAAGGCGAGAGTGGAATGGAACGAGATCGAGGCAGAAAACGTTAAGAAAAGGAGCACCCAGGCAGGCAAACGGTGTGGTGGAAGAATACCCCTCGCGAAACTCACCGGCCAATATATCTGGCTTCGACCTTAGGCTGATGTTTAGAGTCTCTGACAAGGGATCCTTCAGGTTTCACGATTTCAGAATATGCTGATACTTGGTGTACGCGAGGGTCTTTACCTGAACATTAATTTCCCAAAGCAGCAAGGCGCGAAATTGACTTTGAAAATTTCGATTTTCAAAGTACGATTTTTCAAGCTAGTGATAATTTAAAATAAGATGTGAGTTTTTAATTGAAAGCGATATTTAAGTATCCGTTAATTCGCACGAATTTGGTAGGTGTTCAAAGGAATAAAAAGAAAAGAAAAAAGTCGCGAGCACTACGCCCCGACCTGGGAGTTTTTCAAAGTCGACTTTCTCGAATTTGGCTGAGAAGCGCGCCTTATTGCTTTGGGAAATTAACGGCCAAGTGAAGACCTTCGCGTACACTAAGCACCAACATTTTCTGAAATTGCCAAACCCGAAGGTCCCCTTGTGAGACACGTGCTAGAAGTTTCACAGTTTCGGATATACTCCCCCCACCAATAATGAAGCGTCTTCGTTAAGGGTGGGAAATATTTTTCGCTGAAAATACTTTCTAATGTCAAGCGCACATCCAGTCGTAAGATAGGAAAGTGGAGCAGAATTATTTCGCTGAAATTTCCCTAATACTTCCCACAGACGTCCGCAAAAGTGTTTCGTAAATATTCTCGGAATCCATCAGTAACGAGGAAGTATAAACTTCACGGATCCCATCCGTGCGACTACTGGAGGGTGAAGCAGCCGAAAGGAAACCGATCGTTCGAACTAAAACCCAGCCGATCAATACAGAAATGTTACATAAACTCGTCCCATCGATGCTCGATGCTTCCTCCGGCGTGCACGGAATCGCGGACAGCTTATTACTCCGCGCGGCGGGTCCCGTTCAGCTTTCATCGCGGCGGCGAAACAGTCCGCGCACCATCGATTCGATCAACAGGATTAAAAAAAAAAAAGCTCGGAAGACAGTTCAATCGGAAATCGGCTGGACGTAGCGGGGGAATCCAGGAATTAAGCGATTACTTCCGAAGTTAACCATTGTTCCAACTGGTCCATCAATCGACCACGTCCCCCTCAACCGCCCACCGCCACCCTCGCTTGATCCTCCCTTCCGATTTTCGCGCGTTGATCCATTCGCACGGAATTAAAACCTTTATCTACGTTCCTCCGCCCGCCTCGTCGGGCTCGAGCGGCGAAAACGGATGAGAATGAGACTCGACGGCGGCCCAGGAACGGTGGACTCGACGGGGAACGATGCTCGCGGAATACCCGCGATCGTTTGTTTCGAAATGTTCAGCCTCGCATTCGCAGCCTGATAAGCGACGTCAATTTTCGCGTCGTCTCGCTTCATAGTTCCCCCGCCCAACGTTCTTCTCTCATCTTCCCAAACCTGTCCGCCCTTCTCAACATCTCTCCGATTCTGTTTGCACGCTTGTTTTTCCTTCGCTTTCCTTCGTTGGATGGAAGGATGGCCCTCTTTCCGTCTCGTTGTAGGATTACGGTTCTGCGATACGAGACCCATTTGTGACGCGCAATTGGTATTTCAGATGTATCCGCGTGCTTTCTACTTTCCCTCTGACAGATCTGATAGCGTCTGATAGATGAATGTGCCTGAAATATCAGCTGTGATCTACAGAAGTGCACTCGTATGCGAATGCATGCTTCGATTTTATATTCCGTTCTGGAGTCTCATTATTTTCTTGGATAACTCTTTTCCATTGTGTAGGTTCCAATGTCTGTTACATAATATCTTCGCTTCCTGCGAGGCTTTGCATTTTTTATTCGAAGTTAGTTCGCGTATTTTCCAGTGAGGTGTGAATTTCACCATTTTCGTCTATCTTCCTCGTGGTTTATCATTTTTTTCCCGCGGTAACTGCTTTATTTAATTCTCTTCTTTCAGTCTCTATTTTTCCATCTCATCTTTTACCAGCGTTACGTGCTTTGCTTTTCGCTTCTTGCCGGTGTAAAGTCTTCCTTATTTATACATCCGTATTTTTCTCCCCGATTTCTTGCGCGAAAGCATGCCTCCTACATGCCTCGCCGTTTCTCTCCCGGGTTTCCGTGCCTCTTCCCTCGACGATTTTAATTCGTCTTTTTGCTCGAGGTTTTTTTTTGCACGTCCCATCGTTCTTAGTCGCGCAGACATCGCTTTTCCCGCTTCCCCAGGAGAAAAGGAAGCGACAGAGATTTTTTTCTTGCAATTTTCGATGGTGTACCATCGATTTACATGAGACCGCAGAAATAGCCGGCTTCGCCGGTTCCCGCGCTGGTTATATGGATTCTATAATCGAAAACCGTGATAGGGGGCAGAGGAGAATGAGAAGGGCGCAGCTGAATCTCTCATCTTCGCCGGGAGACGAAAGCTTTCAGCAAGTCATTGCACCGTCCTGGTAATATTGTCGACGACTTTTCTGGAACGAGCTCCCTCATTCGCAAAACGAACACTGTTCATTGCGTACATTATTTAGAAATTTTAATTAAACTCGTAAGTAAGTGGTTCTCTTTAGACTATAACTTACCTGAAGGATCTAAATAACAAGTTTAGCTTACCCAGGGTATACGATTCGTGTTACTGCTCAGCGTCACTCACAAAGAGAGTATTTTAGGTGTCCGCCTCCGATCATTTTGATTTTTGGATATGTTATAGAGGGCCGAAAAATAAGAAATACGTGTTTTTTTATTTTCTCCCGTTTTCATATTTGGGAGGTGAAAACTGCGTTCAAAGTTAGGGTTGAAAAATCATTTTTGTGGTTTTTTGAAAATCTGGTGAGTCAGTCATATTTCGCATTCAAAGACACAAAATTTGTCCATTGACACTATCTCCCTATCTCTAATAGTTCTCGAGATATTCCACAAAAATGATTTTTCAACCCTAACTTTGAACGCAGTTTTCACCCCCCAAATATGAAAACGGGGGAAAATAAAAAAACATTTATTATTATTGAAGCCCATTTGAAAAAAAAAAATTAGACAGAAAAATATGTTTTTGTTGAAAAATTTATTTAGATATTATAAGTACGTATTTTATTAAAAATTATGTATGTATTTGTTTTATTTATAATATGTCAGACTGTTCGTGTAAACAAAGTTCCTTTAAAAACACATTTTCAGAAGAAAACGAGTTTAGGTTAGTAACACAAAGTACAAAGTACAAATTATTAACATTAAGCTTGTATTAATGAAATATATTTAAAAAAAGTAGTTTAAATAGTTTAAAAGTTCTAATAAAGTTAATTTTATAATTATATCCTTCATTAAAACACCTATTTTATTTCTGCTCAATTTACCCCAGAGAGTAGCTCACTTTATATGGGGTAAAGTGGTCGATTTTGCATTTTCTTTTCAAGTTGAATTTTAATATACTTTAAGTTTATTTTATTTATTGATATTCGTCATTTATCAATAGTAATGTTGAACTTATATTATAAATCTATTTTCACACATTTTTATCGAAAGGGAAAAATTTTATTCGACTTCAAACATTTTTCGTCCCACTTTGCCCCGGTCTCCCCTACATCGTTAAAGCAGCGTGTATCAGTCCAAAGCAATTCTACGACAGTTCTGCTTTGTAATATCTTTCCGCGAACGCACTAGTAGATTTCCTAAACAAGGCGTGACGAGCGCTCCGACTCGATAATTCAGTGCGCAAGGAAACTGAATTATTGTCTCGACTTAACCATATCTCCGCAGGAGTTTCCCGCGTTCCGACTTATCTGAGTGGGGCAGTTAGCTGGGAACCATGCTGACTGTGAAGTTGCAACCGTGCTTCCCTCCCCCTGTTAAACACGCTCACTAATTCCTTAATAGGAGAATTCCTGAGAGTACTCTGGTCCCACGGACTGATGATTGCGCAAGCAATTCCTGCGCCATCACGTACAACATTGTCGATCTACTTATCGAGTAATTGTCGCGATTATTGAGCACGATTTTCACCGGGACGAAGAGCAAACAGGACGATAATTAAATACAAAATTAATCGCCTAACCCAGACGTAACAAATCCGCGTTAACCACTTCCAGATGCAACCCGCGAATCCACAATTGCCCACAAGGTTGAATTATATAATTCAACGAACTTACCTAGTGAAGTTCGATTAGAATTGTATAAGCGCCTCCTCCGAAAAGATCAGATCATAGAGTAGGGGTACTACTATTTGATCTTTTCGGAGGAGGCGCTAAATACAATAATTACCAGTAATTAATCCTTAAACAAGTTCGTTCGACTCGAAATATTTTTCCCTTGAAACATTCCCAGAGAGATTATTTTATCCTCTCAGAGCTCTGATTCATTCTCAGCACAAAGAAACGTAAGAGACCATGCTCCTATGAAATAACCTCAAGCAGGTATTACGCGATATTGAACAGTAGGAATCCACACCGTATTTAACGCTTGGTGAACAAATTCGTTTCGTTAAATTGTCCCATCCAGCGCAGTTTACTACTGTCCACGTTAATGAACATTTTACCTATCCGAACCAGGAAACGAAAGTTTCAGAGGAAAGGAAAGGAACGGGATATCCACAGAGTTGTCTTCCGGGCAATTATCCGCAAACGCAGAGGGATTTTTAAGCGAGAATATCTCGTCCGAAACCCGTTCATCGCGAAAATGCCCTGAACAAGGAGCAGCCGGAAAATTAGTCGACGATATTCACGGAAGGACCGGAAGGACCCAAACGACGACGGCCTGTGGCTTCGCTTGGCCGGGCACGCACACCGTTGCTATTTTATTTCCCCTCGTCGTGCGCCACCGGTTCAACACCGCGAGGAGAAAAAACTAATTCCGTAATTGCGATAAAAATTTCTTTACAGTCACCTACCAGCAGTGTTATTCTTCCTCTTTTGCTCTCCGCCTTCAAAACATCCTCTGCACTTAGTTCTCAACGATTTTCTGCTTCTTCGTTATCCCTGCTCTTCGTTGCCTCCCCCTTCGACTTCGTTGCTACAAGTTTACCTGGAAATTTATTTCGTTAAAACAGATGTCACTCGTGGAACTTGTAAAACTGAAGCTTGTAAATTGCTTTGTATTCAGAACGCACGCAGCTATTCTGTTCTAAGTATTGTGGAAATAAGACGAATGGAAAATTGTTTTAATTTAAAACTGTTAACAAATTCTAATATGTCAAGATTTGTAAGTCAGATGAATGATATCCAACACTTTCAAGCCCTTCGGAAATTTATTCAGGTCTCTTTGGAGAACTTGTTATGTCTAAATTTCACTGAAAGTGTTGCTTTTCATTTGCGTCTTTTCTGTTTCAACAACACTCTGGCCTCGCCAAGCCGTTCCTTTCTCGTTTCCCTGGTCGCGTTGCGCTCTTCAGGCCCTTTTATCGAGCTCCGTCCCGAATCCCTTCTTCTTTTTTTTTTCATCTTCATTTCATCTTCTTCGAGGCACGCTCTAATTCCCCTCGGTGTTCCTTGCCTCCCTTTGCCACGTCGCCGTTCCTCAGGATGCATTGAAAGCACTCCGCCGTGGGTCGCTCTGTTTCCGTTTCGTCGATGCGCCCGGCGAATCCTTGTTGTTTAATTTTTTAGGCCGTGAAATTGCGGCCGAGCACGCCGCGCAGGTAATAATCAGAGCTAAGCACAATGCGCTGGGATCGTTGGGTGCAGCAGAGAATGAAAAGGTACCCCCTGTAACATTTCCCGTGGTCTTCAGCGTTGTAAATTCATAGCTTCTGGGATAAGATTGCTTTCTCTTTATCCGCGCAAGGAAGGTGTGGAAAGAACGTAAGGAGAAGGTTGGATAAAAGTTGGATACAAGTTTGGGGAACAGTGGGAAAAGTATATTAAATATAATGGAATCGTTGTATCAAAATAGTTGGACCATTTCAATTAATGGGAATTGCCCCGGTGCTTCAAGCTCAGTGGCCTGAAAATTTCGTATTCCACTGTAGAAATGTCCGTGATATTTCTTCAGCTCAATTCGTAGATCTAAACCCCAAATGAAGCGGTCTGAACTCTCCGCCACTTCTTCGTTACACTCACTTCATCTCTTCCCTTGTTCTCATCACTCAGGCTCTGCTTTTTCTGTCCTCGCCCGGAGCAGGAAATGAAAAACGCAACGATTAACCGGCGACAGGCGGTTGAATTAAAGTTTGATTAACTGAGCCTTCTTCAGGACTGTAATCTTGCGTTTTTCGCCTCCGAGTCTCGGCAGCTTTACTTTTTACGGGCCACGTCTCACAGTTAATACAGGAGAGCCTGTAAGTGGGTAAAGATGAGTTGTTCCACGTCGAATCGTTAAGCGTCCTCTACCAACGCGAAATTGTTTCAAGTTTTATAGAATTTCAGTGTAAACACGAAGTGGGGTGGACCGGGGGCGGTAGTAACACTTTGGATTTGGAATACGATTACGCAAGGACTATTACAGTTGCAACAAAAGTTTTTGTACGAAAATGTTGCTTACTTATTTGACATTATTGAGCCACAACAGTTTCGCTGTATGTCAAGTAATATCCAGGTTATTAATAAAAAATGAGAAGCATAGAGACACTGTATGGGGTCGATAGTAACACAAATTTAACTTTAGAAAATCAAAATATTTATTGATTTAAATTATAATAATAAATGGAAAAGTGGAAGATTTATAAGCAATTATGCGGTATCGCAAGTGTGGCAAAAATAATAAACGTTTTGGCTGATGCTTTCTTCATGTACGCAGTCCTTACATTCGGTACATTGCACCAAGTTTTGATTTGCTTGTGCTATGCTATAGGATTCGATGCAAACAAGCAATAATAGTATTTATCTTCTTCGTCAGTGTACTCATTATTCCTGTTTTTATAGTTGTTAAAAGAATTCTTTCCTTCCGATTTCTGCCCTATATTTTTCTTCATTCTTTTCTCTTGTTTTTCTTTATATTCTATTGTAATCTTTTATCATTCAGAAATATCGGTGTATACGGTAGACTTCCTTTTCTTTTTCCCCTATTTAAAACCTTTCAAGGGGGAACTTTATGAAATGCAGATTCTCGTACAGATTATGGTCTGAATTCTTCACGTGGATTTATTTGTTCACTTTCCGTTGGTACAGTTTCATTGCATAAATCAGAACGAGACGTTAATGGTAAAAATTTGTCCGTCGCAATATTCAGTTCTGTTCCGGTACAACCACCCCCGACCATGCTTTTGACCTTAAATTATAAATTTTGACTAACGGGACGCTTAAAAGTGCTAAGTAACTACCAGTATTGCTTTTAAAAAGGCCATATTAAAGATTAAAAAAAAAAGAAAAAACACATACTTGCGGGGGGAGTATTTATATTACAATTTGTAAATCAGTAAGAAAAAGTTATTTTAGGGTATCGAAAAGTTATTTTCTTCACTATATGTGCATGCCTATTGCATATCTATACTGCTGGGACGTGGATGTATAGTGCCTCTGCGAGCTATAGTGACTTGGGTCTGAGGTCACTCAGTGTGGTCTTAAGGGGGTATACCCGTTTGAACCCTCGGAAAATGTATACATTTTGTGGATTTTTTTACAAGTCAACGGTTTGATGCAGATTTCCCGTTTTTTAACTATGTTTACATAGTATTATGAACTACTTATAAAAAAAGTTTCAGTTAAAAAACTATTGTTTTTCGGAAGTTACGGATACATGTCCGAAAGTCTCTCGATTTTAGACGGCTAAACGGTGGCCCTAAAAACTCGCGCTACGTTCAACCAATTTACTTCAAATTTTGCATGCAGAATCATAATAAGATTCCACATCGTCCAACGAAGGCGATTTTGAAAATTTTGAAAAATAAAGAAATGGTGAGAGATCAAAGGTAAAGTTAAATTTTTCTAAGAGAAAAATCCACCTTTTTCCTTTATAAATAATAAACGGGGAATCGAAATAAAAAAAGCCTTCGTTGGACGATGCGGAATCTTATTATGATTCTGCATGCAAAATTGGAAGTAAATTGGTTGAACGTAGCGCGAGTTTTTAGGGCCACCGTTTAGCCGTCTAAAATCGAGAGACTTTCGGACATGTATCCGTAACTTCCGAAAAACAATAGCTTTTTAACTGAAACTTTTTTTATAAGTAGTTCATAATACTATGTAAACATAGTTAAAAAACGGGAAATCTGCATCAAACCGTTGACTTGTAAAAAAATCCACAAAATGTATACATTTTCCGAGGGTTCAAACGGGTATACCCCCTTAACCGATACCCTGCTGGGTACGAGCCGCCAAGTGTGCCCCCTACTACCTCTTGCAGGACTGCGTTTAGGGAAGACCAGGACAAAACCGGGGTCCTAAAGAGTAAAATCTGCAAAATTACTTCAAGACATGCAGTGATTTTAATTAGCAGAAAATTATTATTTTAAATAGCAGAAACGCTCGGACACCTATTTACTTATTTTCGACATAGATCCATCGTGCCAAGGCTCGTCAAAATCGATGTCTACCACATGGTGTCCTCCCCTTGTTAGCATAATAATACTTCACTGAAAGGGATCAGATTCAACAGGCGCTAATTATCAGACTACCAATTTTAATCAATCATTACAGCCAGTTAATCCAATTTTAACCAAATTCCAAGTCCCTTACACTCCCCTTCAGCACTAAAGCGCGAGGAATACATGATCAAGCACCTTGGACAGTACAAATGAAAGCGCTTTACGCATTTCCTGTCCCATTTTCAATCCATTTTGAGCCCGTTCCGTGACATCCAAAGGGGTTGGAAGCCAACGGGCATGCTGTGTAACGACGAAAGCGCCCTGAACGTTTTATTAAGCCAGATATATATATATATATATATATATATATATATATATATATAATATATATATATAAAGCACGGCCGCGCAGGTAGGAAAAGCGCGTGCTGGTGGTGCGCTCGGATGAAAACAATAGAAAAGAAGGGAAAACCCAACGCGGTGTAACAAAGGATCCCGCCAGCGTGCCTCTGAATTCTCCACGCTTTCCACCCTCCCCCACACCCTATTTTTCCTAGCGCAATGCACGCCATTTTTTCCCCTCTCCTTCGGACTGTATAATGTGGAAAGCGTCGGAAAATGCTCGCCGCTTCCGTGTCCGTTTCCCTCGTGAATTCAAAGGCGATCGTGAGTCCGCCTTATTAAAGCTAAAGCCAGCCATTAAACAGCTGACTTAGCTGCGTTATTGTCACAGCTGCGTCGACTGGGGTCAAGTAAGCGCGAGTTTTATTCTCCGGGCAATCGTGCAAGCTGGACAGAGTTGGCCCGATGGCGCTCAGGGAATTACAAATATTTGAATAGCGGTAGTGGTCCCTTTAACTGTATTCAGCTACCCCTTTTTTGAGATTCGGATTTTAATTGGCAGATACAAGGGGAAGAGAATCTTGACGAGGCTTAAGCGAAGGTAAATAATAGCAGTCTTCAAGAGTGTAATATTCATTGGACCGTGGTCGTAGAAAATTGTTTCATAGATCGAAAGGGAAAAGTTTTTTAATAAGGTTCCTTGAAAGGCAAGCTTCAGAGTTTGCTTGTTATATCTTTTTAATATAAACGATCAATACGAAATATATTTTCTGCTGCGGTAGCTCGAGTTCTTTCTCTTTCTCAAAGGAATTCGACGAAGATTGATTTCGTTGCAGTCAAAGTTTCCCGCCAAATGTGCCACGAATAAAT
The DNA here is from genome assembly GCF_050908995.1 of Andrena cerasifolii. Classification (NCBI taxonomy): domain Eukaryota; kingdom Metazoa; phylum Arthropoda; class Insecta; order Hymenoptera; family Andrenidae; genus Andrena; species Andrena cerasifolii. Next base: position 6,016,365 of record NC_135124.1, on the reverse strand, counting down.
CGCAGACTAATTAAAAAAGTCGAATGAATTTTTAAGGTAATAGCGCGTTACTAATATTTGATGGACGTAAAACACCAGTGCCTCGATGCTAATTGTGTTATGAAGAATGAATAACTCATCGCCGCGGTTCTGCCGCGAATGGACAGCAACAAGCACTAATTAATGTTTTCTTTTAATTTGCGAGGTAATTTAACTGCATTCTCGTTAACTGTTTCTTCGCGCCAATCTTGCATTCAAATTCTAGCCCGAGTAAAAGCACTTCGCTTTTACAATCTTTATTATTTTCTCGACCATATAAAAATTGTATTTCTTCAAGATAAAATTACAATGGACTCCGAGTACTTATATATTCGAAGATATTCTGTGCGTGCCCCTAACATCCTTTCGCTTCTATTATACTCAATACGAAATACAGCAGACACAATAGAGTTCGAGCATGCAAAAGCATCGTGCGGAATCAGTTATCGAGCATTGCTACCACGAGCTCGTTTCCTCCCCCGTGTTCCATCGCTCACGCGTGTTGTTCGTTATTTAAAGCGATTCTTCGCTGCACGATAAGGAACGAACGTTTAAAATTCCATCAAGTCGCCGGGAAGAAGGGGCGGATGAGGCCAGCAGACAAAGGGCTGGGACGCAAGCCCGTTGCCCGGTAAAATTTCCCCGAGTCATGCTTTCTCTCGGCGGCTCGTAAACTGCAATCTCTGGTCTGCGTCGTTTCGTATTTGCCCTCTCCTCGCACGCCTGGAAATTTGTTATCGTGATCACTTCGACCCTTCGTTCCATCCAATTTCCCCGGAACGGAGGCACTGCAGGCCTCCTTGAAGCGGAACGGGCGTCCATCGCGGAGCATTCGAGGCCACGCGGTCCCTCGAATCGCAGCGAGCGATGCAGAAGTCGCGAGCACCTAAACACGTGTCACGCGACGAGCGAGGAGAGTATCGCGATGATCCTAGATCGTCCATAGGATGCCTTTCAAGATTGCTGCTTACCTCCTCGATAACGGGGGGGAAGTGAAACACGTATAAGTAGTATACCCTTTCATATATCGGACCAGTGACAGGATCAGGGAACCAATAAAGTTTACAATCTTTTCATGCGCCATCGACCTCTCAGGCGCATGATAGCGATCTCTTGAAGCTCCTGCAAGCTCAGCTTCTCAAAAGGGCCTTCGTAAATTTCGTAAGCATTTGATTGGTATCAGGGACAGGGGAGGCTACTGCTGTTTTAGATCTGCTGTTTTAGATTTTCAGGGAGGAATAATTGTCTGTGATGAGAGTCGAGGAGAGGAGTGCTTAGGATTAAGTGCTGAGTGTAGAGAAGAAGACAATGAAGAATTGAATGTGGAAGGCAATGGAGCTTAGGGTATACCTATTTGAGTCTCAGAGATTTGAATACGTAAATACGTGAATAAGGTGTATTTATTTATTTCTTTCTCGAGAATTTCTCGAGAAATTTTATAATTACTTATTTCTCATTTCTCGAGAAATACTGTTTTTCTTGAGAAACTTAAGTCTAGAAAGTCGCGGACGTGTAACACATCTACAATTTATAATAAATCTTATTAGTAACAGTAGAACCTATATGGATGACAATAGAAAGTGTCTTCCCAAGTAGGGGAAATGCACTCCTAAAACAGATGTTTCGGTTCTCCCTCCACCGGTGCGCCTTCAGCTAAGGTGGGACGACTCCTACAACCCTCTCTCCGAGGAGACAGTAACGTCGCTGGGAAGCATGTTGGGCGCTTTAGGTCGAAAGTACCAAAGGTGTCAAATTTTTATAGGAAATTTCATAATGACTTAATAATAGTAGGAAAAATTAAAATTTAAACTAGCATTTCAAAATGACGTAAAAAGAATTACAAAATATGTATTACATACATTGTTAAATTAAAATTTAAACTAGCATTTCAAAATGACGTAAAAAGAATTACAAAAAATGTATTACATACATTGTTAAATTAAACTAGTTTAAATTTTAATTTTTAATTATTAATTTAAACTAGTTCAAATTTTAATTTTTAATTTTTAATTTAAACTAGTTTAAATTTTATTTTTTCCTACTATTTTTAATTCATTATGAAATTTCCTATAAAAATTTGACAGATTTGGTACTTTCACCCTAAAGCGCCCAACATGCTTCCCAGCGACGTTACTGTCTCCTCGGAGAGAGGGTTGTAGGAGTCGTCCCACCTTAGCTGAAGGCGCACCGGTGGAGGGTGAACCGAAACATCTGTTTTAGGAGTGCATTTCCCCTACTTGGGAAGGCCTGCGCTAGGCCATCAATACCGACCACTGTGCGTCTGTTAACGTTGTAAAATTGTGCCGTCCGACGAGGGTTAACGTCTCCCTCCAAGATGTAATCCTCTCTAATCATTATTCTACATCCCCCACCTTTGTCCCATTATCACGCAAGGTACAAGAGAAAGCATTCCGTGCAATTTTACCGCCAGCCTTTTGCTACCGAAACATCAAGTCACTTTAAGAGTCACCCACTCCCAAGCTTCTCATCAAAAAGCTCCCAACACAACCGACCGTTCACTTTAACCCATTATTTCCGATGCATCGATCAAAACCTCGTCCGCCGTCGTACCCCGCCTCTCGCCATCCTAATTGCTTTATTTCGTCTCTTGATTCGCCTACCCTCAGCCACGAGCGACTACGCTCTTTGGCGCAGCGCTCCGCTTTGAAATTGCCGATTTATTTGATGTCGAAGAAGACTCGACCGCTGCACCCTCGCACTTTCCATGTTTCCCGACCAATTAATTTCGCTGAGACAGGAGGGTGGTCGCGTTCCCTCACTTTGTCCAGCAGCTTTTCACGTCCACCCTCTCCGCTGTACACCTTTCCCCGCGGCGTGAGGCTTTCGAAATAAAAAGCGCAGCAGCTCTAATGGATTCCATCAGCCTGGATAAATTTCACCGGCTCCTCATAGCCCGTGAAGATTCTCCGCGTTATTTTGCAATCACTTATTACGAGCGCGTCCCCCTCGTTCTCGCGCTGGCGCTCGCCACCTCGCAAATCTATCCCCCCCGCCGCCGGCTCCGCTCGCCCCGATCTTTCCCCGTTAATACCCCCGGAGGAGAAATAACGCGGGCGATGTGTCAAATTGCGTCGACTCGTACGGTTTGTGTAATCCCCGTCGATGCGCCACGCAGACCCGGGCAGGACGCATTCCGCGGGAAATTAAGTTTTCATGCAACGCGGGTCTCGGTGCGCCCAGGAGCGCCTCGGGACTAAACGAATCTGAAATTATGCCACGCCGTTGTACAAAGGCACCGCGCGATGGGAACGGCGCGGATAATATTAAATTTTCCAGGGATATTAATTGCTCCAAGATTTCGTAATAAATTCACAGCGTTTGCTTTCGAATAGTTTATAATGTACTCGCGGATCTACGGTTCATCCCAACGCGGTGCCAGGGGTAAGGATATGTTTCCCGAGGGAATCCACTGAGGGGCGGTTTAAAGTATCACAGTTTTAGCTTTCGGCATTGTTGTCTTTAACTTTTTCTCCAGCCCTTCACCTCGTTCTCTATGATTTATATGGGACATTGCTTATAGCTAGCTTTAGAGAACAGAAGAGTCTGCATAGAAGCTGATATTTGTTCTAAACTCTGTTGAAAGGTCACAGTGTTGGATCTGCATCAATAATTAGCTCGAACGGTGCTTGCTCCATTCCGTAATAAGCTGAAACCTGCGCGATATCATTAGGTACCCATATTTAATTAATTTAACCGAAATAGAATTGTCGCAATGTGTCCTTGAAAATCGTTCGACGGAACGTCCGCTGTACTCGAAAAGATTCGATTGCTCCTGAATTAATGAACAGTTTCATCGTTAAACAATAAGAATTTCGTTGAAAATGTGATTGCCACGAACAATCGACGGGGCGATCCATCGAGACACGAATAAGAAGAATATTGAAGCAGTTTCGCCTGAAAGAGGGAGTACCAGTGCTTATTAGAGACTTTTGCATTAAGAAATAATTAGAAAGGCAATGGAATCACTCGAGTCGCGGTCGAAAGGGGGGGAAACGACGGGGCGAAATATACAGGACAGGATGGGGGATAACGAGAAGTCGAAACAAAACGACAACGTTGGCGGGAATACCTAGGCGACTCCCAGAATGAAAGTTTCCAGTCGTTTGCTTTATTGCCTCCTTAAGACGGAAATCGTCGCCGCTCGATTATAGCTGTCTACTAATTAAAAAGACTTCCTGCTCATTGTTCCCTGGTCTCCTTCGTTTCATTAATACAGCGTTTATATTTGGAAAATTGTACTTCGTAACTCGACAAAGTATCCGCATCCTTCAAACTCGAAAACATCTGTAGATGTACAGAGTATACTCCACTAAAGTTCAGAGAAAATTTAATTCAACTTTGCATTCGAAGTCACTTGCCTGAGTCTGTGATCATCCCACTTTAAAGACGCACCCCGCCCTGAAGCCACTAACAAAAGACAAAGATAGGGATTTTTTTTGTTCGTGTAAATAAAAATATAGAGCTTGGATTTTTTATATAGTTTTAAAGCAATCTTTATTTTGCTAGTCTAACGTCCCGGCCCCACCACATGGGTCACGCCGGCTAGTCTCCGCCGGCGCCGCTAGAGGTCTACGCTTCTCGAGAAAGAATTTTTTTTTTTTTTGAAAAATTGTACAAAGTGGCCGCGAACAAAATGACTTTCCGGGGCACTGCAAAAAAACTAGCCCACACTCGCGGGAATGACTGGATCATCTGAGAAGGAAATGCAAAAATATATATAAACTGGAATATATATAATGTTATTGGGCCGGAATAATCACAAAACTGAGTTTCTCTTTCTGTAAAAGAGTTTTTTTTTATTTTATTGTTTATGTTCTTATTTACAACTATTTACAACGCTTACCTGTAAAAGAGAAGCGACATTAAATGTCAATTATTCCCCAATTACAATCTCTATTTCCTGTTGTCTTTTAATTCGTGGAGCTTTGTCCTTGCACTGGTGTTTACTCCTTAGTCTTTCTAACCTCCTCAGCCAACGCGCCGTGAGTGCGCGGGCTAATTTAAAAGGGAGTACCCTGTACCTTTTTACATATATTATCTTCAATTATTCGATATTTTACAAGCATCCGCAAATTGTTATGTAAAGAATTAAAGTCAATTCTTCAAACTGCCATAATTTCCCAAATAATTCGAATGATCACCTGCCTGTGCCGCAACATTAGCATCGTGTACACTGTCTCGTCGCCACATCACCCAAAGAAACTGTCCGAAAACAGACCACCCGGTTCGAACCCGATAAAGAGCACAAAACAAAGGTGGTTTAAGAGAAAGAGAAAGACGTCCATTTGCCAAGCTGGTAGCACTCCCGTTAGGATCGACGTAGCATACAAAAACAGCCGTCCAGCTCGCGGGAACCGAGACAGCTCGGTGACGTAGGAATGTTTTGTGACGGGTGGACCCGCGGGTTTTCTTGGCCCCGGTGTCCCTCGTGTTTCCTCGCGCGTCGGGCTCCTGGGCGCCTCCTCTTTTTCGGCCAGAAGCCCCGCGCCCGCACGGAACGCTGAACAGCCGCGATTGTTACGGCGACGACAAAAGTTTAGTTAAAACGCGGGTACCCGGTTCCGCGGATTTGTTTTCCGCCCGCCTTTGCCGTGGCCCGCGATTAAACGCGCGCCGCGATTGTTCGCGGGGACGGCCTCGAAAAGGGGGGGTCCTGCTAAGTGGAGTGTGCACCGCAGCGTCGCTGCAAAGCACGGACGGCGCATAGAACTTGGGGGAAGAAGTCAGAACGCAGCGATTGTTCCTGGGAGCATAGAACCCCGAAAGCGGGAGACGTTGAATGGGAAGTGAGGCTGGAGTAGGATAGAATGGGAATTTTTATGGTATTTGGGTGAGTTGATGGCGGAGGTACATGGGTGCTGTGGTGTGTAGAAGCTGCTGAAGCGACTGTTTAATTGAGAGGCAGAACCGCGAAATGTAGAAGGGTTTGTTTGTATGACTTTGGGAAATGAAGGGAATGGATTGTTGCTGGGTATAGTGAACTCGAGGTGTACGGATCTTCTACGGATCTGAAGGCATAGATGTTCTAAAAGGGAAACTGGCGAATGAGAAGCAGATGGAGGTAGCTATGCTTAAGTTTATCTTGAATATTTGTCACAAAACGTGGGAATTGGAATTTCATTAACAATATTACTGGAACCATAAAAGAGTCATGAATCTACTTAAAAGTGTTACACTAACAAAATAATTTCAAATGTAATTCCAAAGTCGCAAGTTGTAATTAAATTGAATTAATTATCGTAGATCAAAAAGTTTTTAAGCAATCTATTTGCTTCGCACCACGCGACGGGGTTATTTAATTCCCTGCCGCCTTTTATTTGCATTTTCCTCGGCTATTACTTCTGTAATGGAGCAATAAAGCAGCCTGAATTCGCGCTACACTTTGAGGCAGAGAATAAAGGAGAATAACATGGCGGTTTTACATTTTGTCACCCACACTTGCATGGGAGGAAGCTGCTGTATAAAAGAGCGTGATTTATGGCTCGCAGACGCTTTGCAAACTTCTTAATGTCACTGCGCCGCTATTTCCTTTTTTCATTAACTTTTCCATCTCGGAAAGACAGGTCAGCTGACAAAATAATCGAGCTCGCAAACAGACAGAACCAATTTCTACATACAGAAATAATTATTTACTTAGAAATAACTAACTTTTAAAAATAACTCAACCTATATCATTATTTCTTTCGCTCGCACGCAACCAGAAATAAAAGAAATAATTTGAAGATTATATTCTGATTACTTTGCTAGTTAATCAGTTGAAAATTTCCACATTTAACTTCTCCAAATTACCCGCAGATATTTCTTAAATATTTCACGTAAACTTGTCAATCACATTACAAAACCAGAGCCCGAGGACTATATTCGGAAAATCTAATAAATAAATCCGTGAAAGTGGTAACTCACTTCCTCGCGAATGTCACTGCAGACTTTCTTACTTAAAAACGTCACGCGCCGCGAATATTATAGCGGCCGCAAATTACACTCGATATTCCAGCGATCGACCAGAAATTGCTAGGAAAGTTTGCAAGATTTCCTTTCCGCAGCTGAGCTCGTTCGCGCGTCTGTGAAATGACGAAAAGTCCGTGGCACAGATTTCCAACGAAAACTGCAAGTTTTTCATCCAACTCCGATTGCAGGGGGGGTGGCGGGTGGGCGTGGGTGCCCCCTGCGGCAAGTTTACGAGGCAGGCATTCCGCCCCGTCAATACTGTATTAGCCCGCGATAAGTTTGAGCCATTTGAATCCTCGGCGAGTTGTCCGGGCTTACTGGGCGGCGTAACTTTAATGGCTCGCAGATTTAACAGGGCACGGGTACGAACTTTGTTGCAGGGGCAACTCGAAAGCTCGGGGCATTCGACCGTGCCCCCAGAAACGAATTTCTAATTTCGTACACGTCTCTACCAACTTGGAAGAGTTTCCGCCGTTTCGGGGTCCGCGGGACGTTGCGAAAATTAACAGAGACGACAACAGGCAAGCTCGTTTATTCATCGCTTCGACTGTACCTCTGGTCGATCCCTCGTATCGCCATAGCTCGTAGGTCCTTGTGGGTGCACTTTAAAATTTCAAAGGGCGGTCTGATTTTCTTCTTCTTTGCGGGAGGATGTATAACGATGTTCGTTCGAAACTTTAATACGGTACTTTTCTTTGGGAACCTAGATTCGTACACATATGTTGCTACGATGGGACTATTATTCGATTGCTGTTTAAGTTTGAAGGGTTTTGTGGAAGCCAAATATTGATGGCATGAGAGGCTCGGAGGAGGGGTGAAGAGGGGAATGGAAATTGGAGGATTATTATTGTATCTTTTTTTTATCATGGAAGCGGTAGAATATGGAAGAGAGCGTACATCCTCTTCAAATTTGCGTGAAATTCGGCCTTCCGAAATTTCAGCGATTATTTCAGTGCGTTTAATCGCATCCCCGATAACCAGTCATCAATAATCAGTTCCATAGGCTAATTAGAATAAAAATTAAATCCTACTTGCGTTCGATGACCGCTTAACGACGTTATCGAACGACTGTGTGTTTGCTCTGCGATCAGATTCTGCTTTATACACATATTTAATTGTGCAACGACGTAACTGCAATAAATACGTTTGTCAATTACGCTCTAATGTGAGGCATAACAGCATATCGAGAACCTGTTAGTTCCTCGTGAAATATCATTCACTAGATATATGATAATAGCTAGTAAATTCAGCCATGTTTCATTTGATGGGTGTCCGATTAGTAATAACTGAACTATCGAATCCATAACAAGGAAACTTAACAGTTTAGTGTTCATATTATACTTCGTATTTATTATTCCAACGTGGTGAATATTAAGCATCATTTACAATTCGTGTCTAATAACATTTAAAGTACCAGCGGCCGTAGCCGTGATGGAAAACACCGGTTCTCGTTAGATCACCGAAGTTAAGCATCACGGGGCGGTGTACTGGGGAAAGATGGGAGACCACCTTTCTCCCGGTGCGCTGCTGCGCTGGGGCCCGAAGGAGAGAGGAGGGGGAAAATGGGATATAGTTCGTTGGGCAATATAAGCAGAAATAAGCTTAAAACGCCGGGAAACAATAAAACATAACATAACATTTAAAGTCCACTAACTTCACAATTTAACAATTTATCACTCAGTTGCTACAGTAACTTCCTGATTTAGTAAATTCAATTTCTCCCGTTCGTATAGCCGCGTTGGGTTATTGCAGACCTTCAATTGTTGTATTAATACATAATACCGTGTGTAATGTTGTGTTACAATTCATTTTACACGTCTATTCGCTGTGTGACACGCGTAAATAATATTATGAATATACGTACATACATAAAATATGCGCAGCTCGTAAACATTCCACTGCATTCTAGTAGTACGCTCAATGAATCGTGCGCCTCGTCCACAACGGCTGATCTATTCCACTGGAAATGCATGTAATGCATTCATTTAATATTCTTTATCGCGATACGCGTAATATATGCAGCTGTTTCGCGTTAATATATTCCGTGCACCGATCCAGAACACTTGCAGTGGAACGAATTAATAATTTTGCAGAGCATGAAGCGGAAAATAATTCGTAATTATTGAAAAAAAAAATACTTTATGCAACATGTAAATTACATATTGCGTATTTTTTATCTTTGGGTTGTGAAAATTGCGGAAAGTTTTGGGCGATAGATATTGCAAAAGGTAGCAAAATATATTTATTTCGGTTATTTTGACAGATAACAGAGACTTGAGACACCTTTAAAAACAATTCGCTGTTTTAATATAGTAAATTATTAACAATAATTGAGTTGTTAAATAAAACATTTAATAACATTTCGCGAAAAGGGCGGCAGACGCTTGTTAACCCAGGGGCGTGAAATCCCCAAATTCGCCCCTGTTTGAAACCTGAATGAACTTTGTCCCTGCAGGGACCCTCTTGTCCTACTCCATAACAATCTATTATATTTACCATTTAGTGTATTAGATCTGGATTAGCCGTGGGTTAAATCTGGATTAGGTTTTTCCGAATTCTGATACAAAGACTACATTAATATATTATTTTATTACCCTCGAGCAAACGGAGGCAGGGTATTAAACTCCACCGAAGGGTTAGTTGAGCCTAGCACACCTAAATCAAACCCAACCCAAAACTAGTGTCAGCACAATAAAAGTAACGACTCAGTTTCCATACCACCATGCTACACATTGCACTGCGTCTCTTGAGCGAACAATACATTACTTTTCCCAGTCACGATCCAATTGCGCAAAAAGGCAAGTTGCAAAGAAATATCTGAAGGGAACCCGAAAAACGGGATAGTACACTGTCCTGGCTCTTTTCACGCCGCGCATCGCGCTACCAGTAACTATTATAAGCCCCTGGAACCAGTCCCAATCAATTAACCCAACTCCCTGTTTCGTTTCAGGCTCTGGTTTACCGGGACGGCAACCTCGTCTCTGGTTCCCTTGAGGCCCTGGTGCAGCATATGGTGCCCACCGAGGAATATTATCCCGATCGTGCGTACCTGTTCGCCTTTTTGCTGAGCGCCCGGCTCTTCATCAAGCCGCACGAGCTCCTGGGCGAGGTCTGCGCCCTCTGCGAGCATCAGCAAAACCTGAATGGAGAGGGTGGCAAGGTGAGCCCACGGAATCTCCCCGCGTCCCACAAAAGCCCACCGAGAGCCTCCCGGGCGTGCACTTTACGGCCACCGCGTGCATTATCGTTTCATCGTCTCGCAGGCTCGACCCCCTTTTGCATTCACCCCCTCGGAGAATCATCCCGGCGCACGCTCGCTCTCGTTCCACGTTGTAATAACGAGCACGCGTATCCAGGCCAGAAAAGTCTCGCTCGCAAATGAATCTCACTGCCCTACAAACCAACCCCCTCCCCCCCCCCTCTTGCCCACCGTTGTCGGTGTGTTTTTGTTTAATTTATACCCGCGTTACTTTGCGCACCCCCTCTTTTTTAATGGATTCGTTTCAGGGGCGTTGATTGTTGCGTGTTCAGTTTCGTCGGAGGGGTGGGGCGGAGCGTTCTTGTTTTGGGGTAAGACGTTGAAGCAACGGACTCCCTTGGTCGTGGGATCCGGGAAGGAGAATGTAAATTTGTCGCGTTTCCGGATGAAACTTCAAAGGCGCGCGAAATGTTTGGAAACTTCGATTTCCTTTCCCAACTTGTAAATCTGGTAGGCGAGTGAGATAAAAGGGGGCTGAAGGGGGATGGTGGAGGGGAAGTAGTTTGCGGAAACCGTTTTGGCGTGTTCCAGGAGCGTCTGCAGCGTTTCGTCCCGCGGCTGGTGCAGCTGCTGGCCGAATGGACAGAAACATTCCCGTACGACTTCCGGGACGAGAGGGTGATGGGCCACGTCAGGTCCATCACGCAGAAGGTCGCTGCGGTGGACGCTGCGGCCAGGCAGGAAGTTTCGGCGTTGCTGCAAAACTTGCTGCTCAGACTGACTGCTCTGGAGAGGTACGAGGAGGCCCTGAGCAGACTCGCCACCGAGATCGCGACGGAACAACTTACGCAGGTTGGTAAATCCCTTCAGAAATATGGGCGTCACAGTTGTCGAACTGCGGACTTCGGTGTGATCCTCTGCTTAAGGGGTTACTCGCAGTCAGGAGGTAGACAAATAACGATTCTTTGGGAATTTATTTCAGAAAGTACGTGCTTATTTTTATGCAAAGTTTTTTTTATTCAGACGAGGGACACTTTAAGAGGTTATTATATTATGTTTTGGTATAAAACTGTTTAGTTGTTGCAAAATTACAAGTGATTTCCCGGAAGCTGTTTTTAGAAATACGTTTCGCGGCGACCAACATTATTCGGAACTGACTTATCTGAAATAAAAAAACGAAGAAGATTTGGTTAGTACAATAGTGTATCTAGTCTTCAATCGTTCCGTTTTATAAAATATTAATCTGGGACAAAATGGCGGATGTTAAAGTGAAATGATCGATTTTCGTAGAAAAACATTAATTTTTCATTCTTAAAATAAACACTATGCATTGGAGAAACAAATGCTTCGATTAAAGACTAGATTTGAATGTCTGGAAGAAACCTAGAAAGTTTTCGAAAGATTAGTGGAGGGGTTTTTGAGAAATCGTGGTCACCGCAACTGAAAGACCCATTTCGGGAAATCAGTTGTAATTTTGTAATAAATAAATACTTTTACACCAAAATATGAAATGTGCACTTTCTGATATAAATTTCGAAAGAATCCTTCTACATCTTGACTGCGAGTAACCCCTTAAGGGGGTAGGTTACCCTTGACAGCCCTAAAACAGATCTTTTTTCAAACGCAAATTGTGAAATGATAAATGACAGTATAGAGAACGTTTTTTTTTTCTAGTTTTAACCGTTATTCTATGAGTTTTAACACAGAAAAGTCCAAATATTTCTATGCACATAAAAGTTGTGAGTAAAAACGTAAAAGCATGTACGCGGTGCATCGTTTGATGGTGAACATAAAATCTCGAAAACCGCTCCAACGATTTGGATGAAAATTTAATGAGAAATGCAGAAAACCATTCCCTACGACGTGTCGGAGCAGATTTTCGTGATAAATTCTTAAAAAAAGATAAAAAATATTTTTCATGCAAGAAATCGATAAAATCGTATTTTTCAACATAAAAATTGTATTATTTTTTTCCGAAAATCTGCTTCCGTCACATCGCAGGGAATGGTTTTCTGCATCTCTCATTAAATTTTCATCCAAATCGTTGGAGCGGTTTTCGAGAATTTATGTTCACCATCAAACGGTGCACCGCGTACACGCCTTTACGTTTTTACTCACAACTTTTAAGTGCACACAGATATTTGGACTTTTCTTTTTTTTTGTGTTAAAGCTCATAGAATAACGATTAAAACTAGATAAAAAACGTTCTCTCTACTGTTATTTATCACTTTACAATTTGCGTTTGAAAAAAGGCCTGTTTTAGGACTATCGGGGGTAACCTACCCCCTTGAGTCTCTTTCCCGTCGAGCTATTTCATTTCGAGATTCGGGAGAATTACTTATACGAATTACCTATATCTGTAATTTTCACACGTATAGGTAATTAGGTAATTGGGGCTCACACTTACAGCTTTCCACTTAAATGAAAATGATGTCCACTTGAATAGGTGGATGTAATTGATAACACTGATAACAGTCTTTCTCGACGCTCGTACATTACTTCACTGCATTGAATGTGTAAAATTGGAAAACGTAGCTTGTTTTATCAAGCTTTTGGCTAATGTAGGGTAAATGTCCCAATTACTGCCACTTCATTTATTTTACTTAATAAACACGCAACGTATAAATAATAGTGTAAAAAAAAATTTATCACAAAATTGGGACTGTTTTTCTTATTATTACAGTACACTTATTATACGTCTATTCTTTATACGTTACATTTTTTTAAAGTGAAATAAATAAAGTGGCAGTAATAGGGACACTGACAGCAAATGGGACATATACCCTATATAAGTAATATTCAGGTGCTAGGCTTAGTGATTATTGAATAGACAAGTATATCTGCATTTTAGACAAGTATATCTGCATTTTAGATTCTACCATCTACTATCCAGTAGATATCCAATTTCCCTTATACTTATACTGTGTATTTAATTGCAACTGAATCGTGAATGGACTCCTTACTACAATCTGGTCTATTAGTTTTCCCGATGGTTTGTCACGCGGCAACGGTGTTAATTCGGCTGCGTTACATGCTCGAACAGCTTGATCGCGTTTATCCGGTTGAATGGCGATTATTCGGTTTACTGTAACCGCATCAAATCTTCGAGAACTTCCGGTATAATGAACCGATAATATTCCGACTACGGCATTCGGCCTTCCCTGTTCATTTCGTGTACCGATTCCACCCTCGTTAACATCGAGCCCTTGTTTCCGTTTAAATGGCCCGCCCGTGTCCTTTGTGCTTGTATCGGTACCAGCGCACTTTCTCGCATTTGCATAAGGTACAGGCAAACGTTTGCAATGGGTGTTGCAGATCACAGAGTTCAAATTCTAGAGGAGCTCGCACCACGAAAAGTGTAAATCATCTTTCGAACACCTGATTACAATTTTACGAGATTTCAAATAATTCTACAGAAAAAGTAATATTATATTAAATACACGAAGCACAAGAACACTACAAGTATATATTCTTAAAAAAAAAAATTAGAAACAGGCTGCTAGGCAACGAAAGGGAAGATAATACTGAGACTCTCAATATTCGCAACACAGACATTGCACTATGGAACCTTGCAAATCATTATTCTTACATTTTCTACTCTACGAGTCACATACATATATCCTCCCCGCGGATGCACCCTGCGACTGAACATGTTCCCACAAAATGAACGACTTCCTTGAGACTACCCAAGACCAGAGCATTTTAGACCAAGGAGTAGGGAAGCTTCTTTCACTCCTCAGAATTTCGCAGAAGCTCTAGCATTGTTATCCAGGCATTCGTCAATCCGTTGACACGCTCAAAGTGATATTTCACTGGTTTGAAGCTACTGGAAGCAGCTTATTCTTCCCTTATTGAGCAGTTGGGCTCCCCTAGTTACGCCGACTTCCTTGAAGAGGCGTCCCAATATTTCCTATAGCTACATCGTGTCGCGGCACTGATAACGCTCACGAGGGAATCCGCGCTGGTTTCGCTCGTGCACGATCATGTTTATACATCTCATTGGCACGGTGCGTTAACGCGGTAGAGCACCGCGCACCTATCCGCCGCGTGTGCACTTTGCGCAGTTAGGCTAACAGGGTTACGTAGTTTCCTGGCGCGGGAGACAGTAACTATTCCGTTTAATTTGATTACCCTACGCCTATCTGCCACCGCGTGTAACACCTACTAATAGCTAATTTGCAACTGCATTAGTTAGTTAAATATGCCGGCGTATCGTGCGCGGCTAATCAGGGCGGAATTGCGTGAGCGGCGACCGCCACCAGCTTCGCCGATGATCGTGCGGTCGGTGAAATTATCGTATCCCCAATTGTTTCGTTGGGAGGTCTGTGCGGCAACCCCTCCTGGATGCCGGTCACTCGGTTTCTTGGTGATTTTGTGGGGTATTGGAAGCTCGATGGGGACACGTCTCTATCTTTAAGCGATAGTATCCTGGTACTTCAATACTCTGGGGTTCTGGTAGTCTCTGTTCTCGTATTCTATACCTTGGATACTCGAATATTGTAATAGTCTAAGATGTTACTGGAATATTGTATCATTGAAAGATCGCGATTCGATATTTCAAGCCTTCAAGATTTTACTTCGCCGTCTATAATCGAGCGACTTTCGGATATGTATGCATAACTTCCAAGAAACAATAGTTTTTTCAGTGAAACTTTTTTTATAAGTAGTTCATAATACTATGTAAAGATAGTAAAAAAACGAGAAATATTCATCAAGCCGTTGACTTGTAAAAAAATCCACAAAGTGTACACATTTTCCGAGGGTTCAAACGGGTATACCCCCTTAATACTCTAAAAAGCCTCAATTCTGTGGTTTCTCAGTACCCAATAGCTCCATTGTCTAGTTTCTCAATACCTTAATGCCTCAATACTCTTTCCCCCCAATTTTGCAGTGCCTCGATACTCCAACATCCGAATTCTCCAGTGTCTCAATGCTCCCATTTTCTACTATTCCAATTTCCCAACGATTTAATATTAGGCTGTCCCAATTCTTCAATACTGTAATATAATACTCCAGTAGCATAGTACCCTATAGTAAGAGTGCTCTACTGCCCCAACACCGACCTAACAGAAAATCCCAATGCCCTAATACTATTAATTCCTTCAAAAGAGCAGGAATTAAAATGTCTGCAATATATTCGGTTAGAGTTATCAAGTGCGATTAATAATGGACAGCATTCTTGTTCCCAACCCCAAAGATCTTTAATTCCCGGCGATGGCGTAGCACTAAACGTATATTTCCTGGCAGGCGAATGAATAGTGCCGTTCTTTATGATCAAAGGGAGATAAATTTCCTGCGGCATAATAAATAACTTCCTCGTACCAAACGGGACGAAATAGCTCCATTGCCTATCAGGAATTCCCGGAAATTGTTGGAAGCCAGTCTTTTTTAAAACGGCAACTTTAATATTCTTTCCGTATAACCGTCCCGTAACACATCCCTTTGATTCCGTGGAATTTGTTACTTTGAAAAACACACATCTTTGTGGCAGCCCGCGTTTATTTCGTATTCATGGGAAAATTAATCTGAATGCAATTTCCTGTATCCGCGACGAGGGAAAAAAGGAGACACGTCGCGTGCATTCGCTGCGAACCTCTTGCAAACGGTTCCTGCTTGTGCAAGGGTTATTAAAAATCATAGGGTATAAAATAAATCGAGAACGGTATTACATGAACGGCAATACAGCTCAATCTTTTCTGAGAATTGACACTTGCTGTTTTATTCAATTGGAATCAGTCAGAATGTTTATTCATTGTTTCCATTCGTAGAATACCTGCGAGGATATAAATATTCATAGATACTCGGATAATTTTCGACATGTACCCTTAATATCATTTCCGAAAATGGAAACACAGGTGCATTCAGCGTCAAAAATTCATCTCCCTCAAATTATACACGAAACTACGTCTACTTCCGCAATTCTACCTAAAACGGAGCACGAAACATCGCTTAACTATTCTATCAAAATTCAACAAAGAACTCGAACGACATTTAATTTTCAGTAGAACATTCATACATAAGCGCTTCGAATAAGGTAGGATGGGGCTAAAAGTCCGGCAGATTGAAAATAAATATTTTATTACTAGTTTTCATAATAAGATGGCCAAAGTAAGAAAGAAATGATGCAAAAGTCTTTAAATAGTGTTTTTGTTTTAGTTGACCGATTTTTTTTTTAGTTTTTAGTTCAAAGTGAGCCTCTGACTTATATTTGTATTCTTTGTTAAAAAAGCCATGCTTTCCTTTCAATATTGTATACCAAAAAGAATTGGAAAAAACAGAAAATAACAATATCAACAAACAAACTCCGCGAACGTAAAACAGAATAGTTATAATTTCTCAAAATAACGCCAGATATCTCTAGATTGTTAGTACCAAATTTTACATAGGTTTATACGAAAAAACGGGACTTCTAGCCCCACCCTACCCTACATCAAACACCTGTGCCTACAACGAAGTGATATCCACCCTACGTCTCCAAGGACAGCCTTCAATTTTCACCTAATTTTCGCATTCGTTGACAGTTACAATATCAACGATATTCCCACAGAACGATTAAAACGAGCCAACCACCTCCAACCCCCCACGGGTGACGCACAGAAGAAGCAAAAATCATTCTGTATAAAGAAGAACGTCCCCGTGGCTCGCAATATCCTTTCGCGGGGTCGTATTTCCCTGGCGTTTGAGCGTCTGTGGCCAGGATTTACAACAGAATTGCATCGAAGGTGCCGCGAGTCGACGGCTCGGCGGAGAGCAATAAAAATGTAGGAAGGTAAAAAAAGAAGGGCAGATAAGGAAACGGGCGGGTCGAGCTCTTAGGAAGCTACGGCTTATTAAAGTGGAAGTTCGCCGCGCTTTTTGAACTCGTTCCCGCTCGTGCCGCGACGACAGCTTCGCTTGAACTTTTTTCAAGAAGCAAGACGTAACTCGCGAGACCAATAATACGCCCTTAATCTTTTTTCCTCCGCCGTGTCCTCGTCACGCCCCCCCATCCAACCCCGCGTTGCGTACCGCGCCACTGTCAGAAAAGTTCTAAGCGCGGACGGGAACTGCTCGCCTACAGGAATGCTTTATTGCATTCGAGAGACCTCGATGTTATTAATGTTTCGACGTGCTATTTGGTCGCTTTGCTCTATTCCCATCGGTGGTATTAATGGGGTTGTCTGACGCTTTCGATGGTGCCCCCTGGGGGGAAATAATAATTTTAAGAGGAACCGTGGGTCGTTTGATTCTTCGTGTGCTTTCCTTCTGTTCTGGATATGCTTTATAGGGATTTAATTGGATTGTTTATTTGGTGGCAAAGTGGTCGCGTAAGGTATGGGAAGCAGCTGTAGGAGAATAGGATTTTTGAGACTGTAAAGGGTTCACTTCACGCGGTCTGAGATTAATATTTTGACAACAGTAGTGTTGGTACCATTCTTTTTGTGGGAAGGGTTGAGGTAGATTTAGCATTTAGCAGCGCAACAGAAAATTTCAGATACTTTATTGGGCAGGAAAGTTTTGTATTTCTAAGTTAACGGTGCTCGAAGTTCCAGGTGCAGTTTTACTGTACAATGGAAGGAAATGTTGAAGGGAATTACACGACGGTGGAAAGTTAGCTGGGGAAATTATCAGCAGAAGTGGTGGAATTTTCTAAATATTAATGAAGGAACTTTAATAGGTATTTAGTTTCTTATCTTCTGCGTGAAGAAGGACGAAGAGAATGGCTAACAGGAACTCCCCTTCGAGCTATGAAGTTAAATATGTAAATTCCCAATGTTCCCTCTGTCGTAATCTACTTATAATTCGAAAAATTTACGCCTATTCCTGGAATAATACAGATTCTTCTGATATCTCGTGTAACTAAGTAGGTATTCATTGAAATTAACCAATGAAAAAATTATATCGAAATACTACTTACAGTTAGAAAAATACCCGCGCTTCGCTTCGGTAGAATAATTAATAGGAATTACTTTTATATCTATTTTCTCAAGTAATTTTTTATGTATCTAATTTCGGTAAAGTATCCTTTGTATAACGAACATTTATATACCTGTGTATATGTTCATTCACACCTACTATGTAAAAATTAAGACGCCCCAATTCAATGTACACTTACAAGGGGACCTTCAGGACTGGCAAACTCAGAAATTGCTTATACTCAGTGTACGTGAAGGTCTTCACTCGGACTTTAATGAACTTCGTTTTTAAGCTAAAACCATCGACATCGAATTGGGTCGAAGAGATTTTAAAGAATCCATGAAAACACATTTTACCCCTTTTCACCCCCTAGGGTGATTAGGGTAAAATCTTGAAATTTGTTTCTAGGCATTTGTGTGGGTAACGTTTGCATGTAGAAATCAAGTTGATATCTAATCGGGCCTAAGAAATATTGAGAATTCCCTGAAAGCACATTTTACCCGTTTTCACCCCCTTAGGGACGGGATTTTCAAAAATCCTTTCTTAGTGGGTGCCTACGCTATAAAAACAATGTACGACTGACTGAAATTTGAAAGGTACATTGTTTTTATAGCGTAGACACCCACTAAGAAAGGATTTTTTAAAATATATATATTCAAAAATATTATTTCTAAATATTTATAAATTTGTAGTGTACTGAAGTATATTCCTAGAATAATTGTTAATAATAGACTAATTTTTGTTTCTTTTAAGTTATTGTTTAGTATGGCGTAGTGTCTTCATATGATTGTGATATATATATATATGTCAGTACCAAAGTTGAATACAAAAAGAGAAACCTCTTTAAGGTAATTCCTAACCAACTGTGTTAGTCAAAGTTGGGTAATAAACGATAAATATAAAGTAGTATAATACTATAGAAATAATAATAATAATTTTTAACATCGTGTATATATATTTTAAAAAGTAACCCCCTTTTCCGACTCTGCCATATGCCACTGTGTTAAAATGCATCAACTTTAACTAACAATTTCTCGATAACTATGTGGTAAATCGATTTTAAACTTTGTACAAGGGTTTCTTGTATTCGGAATTAGTTTTGAACGAAATCTAAAAGAATTCTTGAATTTAGTGGAATATTCATGAACTACCTTAAGAGTAAAATGTTTGAAGATTATTGCAAGTGACTAGTAAGAAACAGTGCTTTTTGGAAACTGTGCGGAAGAACTTCTGAATCGCAATCCCCTGGCCCCGGCTGCTTAAACCACGTCAGGCTCTTTGTGGTAAAATTGTTGTACGCCACCTTTTCAGAACTTGAACTTCAATTCGACTTTTCCGCGCGCTTATCGCGCACCTTGAATCGATTGACTTTTTTCCATGTTTTCTAGGAACAGGGGAAAGCTCGAAAAACCAATAGCACGCCTTTAATCTTTTTCTTCTATGAGAAGAAAGTTTCGAACGAACACCTCTAGTCACTCGACTAACATCCTTTATTCCATTTGAACAGTTGTTCGCTTGAAAAACTAATTTTCACAATGCCTTTGGCATTTAGAAAAAAAAAAAGAATTAAGAACCCAGTCTTCCCGTGACAGAGAGCTAGGTTTCATGGTAATTCAGCATAACATGTTCCTCTGATGGTTTAAAATATACAATTTGGTGTACATTATAGTATTGAGTGGACCTTGCCAAAGAAATTACGGAAACATTGAAATACGTGGCTCGTGTGTGCAGGGCAATCTGTGACTAGAGAAAACGCTGAAAAATCTATCTTTCTGTCTTTCGCGAGGACAAAGCTTTTAATTACGGTTTTCTTCCGCTTAACGACGGCGAGGAAGGGCTAGCCGAGGGACAAACACAAAAGCTTTGCGAACACAGTTCACGCTCCCTATCAGGTGTATTTAAATTCGGTTAACGTTGTTACTGCAGATAACGGGGCTTTAATTGATAACGATAATACGCGTTAAAATCCACATTAACTACATTAAACGCTATTGTATTCGATTAACGCTGAACCGAATTTAATCCCCGCCCATTTTAAGTGATTAAAGCACGTCGCTATCAGTCTTGCATAACCATATGCGATTTAATTATTGTTATTACTCGTCGGCATTTTATAATGCAAATATTATACGGTGGTACACTGGCGAGTTTGCTGTGAACGATGGGAGCAATTATTTCGCACAATCCGCACGTCCAGAATTTGACAAATCTATTCTGCTGTACGTCAGATTATAATTATATTGATTATTCTATATTCGAGGATATTATTATCTCCGAAAAGAATATTAATCTGACTAATAATCCTATGAAAACAGTTATAAAATATTTATTCTAATTTCTTAAAACATTAACTACGAATAGGTACATATATACACTACCTATTAATTAAATTAATTGTATGTTGGTGTAGAATTTTTATCAAGTTGAAAACTTACGTTATTGAAAAAATATATTAGTGATACATTTCCACTGAATACATTTAAAATAAAATTTGCATTGTAATATATAGTCCGCTAGGAGAACTCTAAACGCTTATCCTTCTAATCTCGAATTTTGGAAGTCGACAGTGCAGCCGATTCCAGTTAGAAATAAAAACGGCGAGTAACAAGGATCAGACGAAATGCTGCCCCAGATGCAAACTTAATACATCGCCCTATTTTGAACTCATCGTTAATTGTCCGATACAAGAAACTGAGACAATCCCCTGGGTGTATTGCGCTCGGTTTCGTATCACAGCTCGCGAGGGAATTGCAATCCCGCGCAATATCTTCCGCCAGCTTTCTTTGAGCATCGCGGACATTATCGTCCTCCAAACTCGAGCAATTCGGAGCTTCTGGGAATCCCACTGTTCGATGACATTCCATCCCTGGAATAGCATTTGCGACGCTGCGCAATGACCACTTCGCGTTTACTGAGCGATAAGGAAAGGCTGTTTGCTTCGTGAAATACTAATTGTATACTAATACAGATTTTTTGCTTCTCGATCTTCGCAAGATCTTCGAAACTCGATTTCGGAGAAATTTATTTAAAAAATATTTGATAGCGTAGAAGGTACTTTAATAGTTTCTACGTTGCTCTCAATGCGAGTCTCTATTATATTTTCTTCGTAGTTTCAAGTATTATATTTCCAGTGCAGCATCTTCCACACATGAGCTTCCCCGAGATGTTTTCCTCGAAGTAATGGGGTAGGTAGCTTACTGTAAGCCAAAAGAATAGGAAAATTCATACAAGTTCTTCTGTGTTTCGTCGTTGCGGGGAACTTGGAAAGTATTAGTTATTATTTCTATGGATGCTGAAAGCGCTGTTACGAAATTCTCGCAACTTACTGTCGAGGCACTGGTAGCAAGGGGGGAACTGTGGATCGTAAATTTTTTAATTTCATCATCGTTGCCAGCCTTGAAGGAGGCACGAAACGAATGCTAGGGTGAAAGTTTCGCGTTTTGTGTTTTGTGCGCTCGTTGCACTTTTCTTGATTGGAAACAACTTGACTCAGCACACCCTCGGAATTCTTAGCACGCTCGTTGATTCTGTTTCATTTACCCCTCGATACGTGACTTTCTCTACTCTTCAGCGCGACGAACTTATTCTATGAAATTCGATACTGAGTGGACCGAGATCCATGGTACAGTGAAAGAACATGGTGATTCTATGGCTTCTAATAAATAAATAAGGAAAGGTACGCCTTCAAGGAACACGACTTTCAACATGAATCTTAATTGCCAGTCGAGCTTTCGGATAAAATAAATGAAAGAATTTACTCTGTTCAGGGGGGAGCCCTATTTAGGACGCTAAGAATAAGGTGATTTTTGGGATTTTTTTTCTAGGAAACTGTTGGTCGGATCTTTTCCAAACTTTCAGGGTATTTTAGTTCACATTCAAACAACAAAAATTAATTTTTTGGGTACAAAATGGTGGGTAGAAATGGAGATATATGAACTCGTTCGTAGGTCCTCGCCGCCGGAGTTGCAAATTTGCGATTATGTTGGAGGCCCCAATTCTTCCCTGAAACAAAAAAAAACAAGTGTTTTCTTATTTCTCGTGTAATTACATTGTCGATGGACCTAGAAAATTATAAATAAATTAAATTCAACCACTCTTTTTCCATAAATAGTAAGTACGAAATATCTTGTGGCAGAATCGTAACTTTTTCTTTGAAGTCCCACCAACTTGCCAACTTTTAATTTTATTTTCGTTTGTTAGGTACATCGACAATGTAATTATACTAGAATTAAGAAAATCATGTGTTTTTTTATTTTTTGGGGCCTCCAACAAAATCGCAAATTCGCAACTCGGGCGCGCGAGTCCCTACGAACATGTTCATATATCTCCATTTCTGCCGATCACTTTCTAACGAAAAAATTAATTTTTACTGTTCGAATGTGAACTAAAATACCCTGAAAGTTTGAAAAAGATCCGACCATCAGTTTCTTAGAAAAAAATTCCCAAGCATCGCCTTATTCCTAGCGTCCTAAATAGGGCCCCCCTTAAAGAAAGTCTCTATCATGTGACCACACTAGGAAAATTTATTCTATCATTTCAACACATCTTGTATAAATTCAAATGCAAAACCTCAGAAACTTGTATCAATATTTAAAAGCGACAACTATTCAAATTAATATGTATACTAAATTTTCAATAGTTACCTACACATAGATTCACATATTAACGTTCGTTCGTCCACATTATGCGTGTATTCTTATGTTTCGCATTAAAAGTATGGATCAAGTGATGCCAATCTAGGTACATACTAATTAAGAAGCAAAAGCAAGACAGTGACTTTCACAATTAGTTATTCTTCTCACTTTGTGTGAGCAAACCTGCGAGTGACGTTATATCGTAAAGACTTAAGGAATCCTTTATATTTCGCTGCGATATCATATCGAGCGCCGCCCCTGCCGCTTTTTCGTCGGAAAGAAACCGTACAAGGGAATTTGCACGTAAATCAGAGCGGTTCGCTCGCGCTCTGTTTGCTCCGAGTAGCTCGAATCAATGCTGTCGCAGACGGTCCCGTCGAAATCGTTTTTCCCCTCTGTCATATCGACTGGCCCCGCTCGTTGATAATTCGATCGACGATCTAATTCGAAGAAACGGGGATGCTGCGGGAACGCCGTTTGCTCATAACCGAATCACGCGGCTCGCTGATCTTATTCGAACCCGACCGGGTTTCTTACTTTTATCGCGTCGGGGGAAACGATATGACGTTTCAGGGAAACGTCCGACGGAAAATGCTGTTTGAATGCGATCGTCCAACCGACCCAGACGAAACGTCTGACTTTTAATTCGCGTGGGACGTGCTCGTCGGGGTTTTCTTGGTTTGGCCGGATAATAGAAAACTTCCATCCCATGAATACCTACGTACTTGGCGCGCGGGACTAATGTTCTTCATCCTGGCTGATTGAAAGGTGCAGGAAATATTGGTCACTGAAAGGGAAGTGCGAGGAAGTGAGGTGTGACGGAATTTTGGAGAATGCAACGCTGTAAGTGCGGATAGTAGGTGATAATTTTATTTGCTTGGATCAGCGGGGACGGAATGGTATCTATTAAGGGGACTAGGCAGTACGGTGAGTCAATTTGATGGGTAAATTTAAAATTTTTGAAAATTTTAAAATGACTAGTGACAAAGTAATGCTGTTTTTAATCCTGAATCTGAAATTATCTTGAGAAATTGATTTGAGTGAGGTATAGCTACTTTAAATCACAGTTGAAAAAAGTGAAAATTAAGTAAGATTTAACTACAAACTACATATTCATGTACTGCTTAAAGTGAGACTTGCTTAAATAAAAGCATGAAGATGAAAATAAAAATATGTGGAAATTAGTGTTTATTACATTCACATGAAAATATATGGAAATGTGTATTTATTACAAAATGAATTTTATGTAATTTTAGCAACTGATCTGGCTATAAGTCATTTATGTAGTAAATTTAATGCTATTTAACAAAGTCCACCAAAGAAGCGATATCTTGTTAGCTTCTGTTGCGATTCATAAGCTCAATTATTAATTTTTCTAAAATAATTTTCGTATGTTTCTATAATTTCAAATGAAATTCCAACTAGGCAAATCATGCATTACACAAAATTTAAAGGTAGTGGTTAATTTTAAACCTGAAATTGTACCGTTTTTTCCTCTAGTCGTTTTTAAAATTGAAACATTGAAAAAATTGACACATCCTACTAGACAGTCGTTTTTAGAGAGAAAGAGACTCTGTCCTTTATTTATTTGTAAAAAACTGAAAGCAAATCCAGATGTATCCTTTTACCCAATGTTTATTACTACCATACAGATTGAATAAAAATTGGTAAGAAATATATATCTGCTTTAAAAATGGCGCTGCAGACGGGTGAACATTTAAACTTTTTCCGTCGTGCTGCCTTAATATCGGTCTTAAAATGTGACGTAATCCGATTTCAAAGGTGGGATTCTTGTTTGTTGGGTTCATAGTTTCCAGGCAAACCTATAAAAACAAAAATTGAATCAAAATTATGCGATTGGTGGCTGAAAAAACGGCGATTTTTTTTTTAGAAAAATTCGTTCTTGTTTGCGCGCTACTAAAATCCGGTGACTTTTTAATTTTTTTTATGAAAATCTCGAATTTTTACGGACCATATCAGAGGTTTGCCCGGACATGGCACATGTTTTACACATCCTGTAATTTTTTCCATGCCGATCCGAACCTCCATTCGTTCGCAATCAGGAAAAAAATGAAGAGAAAAAATATTCGAGAAAAACGCGTTTAAAGTTTCTGGGCAAAGGCAACGCTATAGGTTGCCGCTTGACGTTTTTAGCTGCCAAATCTACAGTTTAGCGAATTTTACTATAAACCAAGCGGGATTTTATTCAGAAAATATAGAACTTTCGCAAAATGCAATAAAAAATCAATTTTTCGAATGCCTAATCCCCTTCAGGGATTCCTATTTCTGAAGGGTTCTATGGGGTTTCTATGGATTTCTGTGACGCATAAAATTGTAGAGGTACCTATGTCTTTTTATTTGGAAACGAGCAAAACATCGTTGAATGTATAATTTGAATATTCTCTTTAATGCAAGAATTCTTGCAGGATTGGAGTGATGTAAGAGACTGTGGTTAGCGGATTTTCGTCTCACGATTGCCTGATTGCCACCATGAACCGCAATTACCTACTGGCAATTTCCATATATTTCGTTGAAACGCGAATAACAGCCGGCTAATTATGGTAACTCGAGCAATTATCCTCCACGTAATCAGACCGCGCTAATTGCCATTTTTAACTGCTGATAATTCCTTAACACGGAGGAAGGAAAAAATTGTCAGAATTTCGCGGATGAATAATTGCAGCCGATCCATATAACGAGTGCCGCAATTAATTTTAATGCTAATTTGTAATAACTGGAAGTTGAAGGACGCATGCGGGGCTCATACACGTAACTACATTTTTTTTTTCAAATATGAAAAAATTCCTGCACGAAAAAATTTACGGTTAATTAACTGCGCGCAGCGACTTATATTTGATGATTTACGGCGAATATTAGTGGAATTATATAATAAAGAGTGATTAATGCGAGAAAGAAATACAAATTGTATAGAATTTAAAAAAAAAATCGGTTAATTTTGTATCATTCTAAAATACTAACATATTGTTTATAATTGTCTCAGTATAACTCGTGACAGATCATTAACAAAGTACAAACGAAGTCCTTTCATGGCTACCGTAATAAATACCTTCGAGAGGCTGCATCTATTTATTCCAGAGATAAATATCATAACACAAAAACATTCATTGACTTGCAAAAATATAATTTAAGAATTCTAGTCGAAGCTTCTAAACTCCACCCTAATGTCTGCTTTATCATTTAAAGGAATCCAGTTAGGGAGGTCTATTCGTGATTTTAAGAAATGTCTCTTATCATTAGCAACAGAAAAAATGATCGCATTCCATTGCTGATTAAATTGGAAAAGACAGTTGAATGAGTAAAATAACGTTGATGAGCAGAATGCGTCACGAACGTCCGTACCAAACCACTATAATTAGTTATGTCCATGGCTGCTATTGTAGGCGTGTCCGTGGACGATGGGAATAAGTCCTACGGGCATTTCAATTTGAATCGAACGCTCGACCATTCATACCCGCCTCCTCGTTGGACGGAACGACCCCCTGGAAAATTTATATTCTCTCGCGCAACTTGTCCCTTGGAAATAACAGGGTGGAAAACAGCGCGTCGCTGCAAACACTGACCCACACCACTGCGCTGCGCTGGCGCAAAAAAGCGGCGAAAAATCGGCAACCATCTCGTCTATTATTCATACCTTTATTGATGTCTGTTCTACGCTGCACGTCATGCTGGTCCTTTTTTTTTTGCAATAGAATTTCGAACCTAGGCATCTTTTATACATATTCACTTAAAAATATGTTTTCATTTCTTTGACCGGGTACTTGGAGGCTTTCATTCTTTAATCTTTGATTGGGTTCGTCAGTGTTAGGTTTCGAGGTTGAATTCTAATTTCAACTATACTAATTTCTTGCCTTCGTTCTCCACATTCTCCTGCGCAGCTGTGTAAAATTTTTAAAACTTTCGTAATTTAAGTGGTTATATTATTGAAGAGTAAACTGGTTAGTAGAACTCACAAAAACAGACAGTAGCGCTGTCAGGGAACTAGACAGTCGAATGCTCGAAAATCCAGTATTTTTTGCAACGTAATTACTAGGAGACGAACGCAAGCACATTCTTTTCCTTTTACACAATGTTTTATTACTATTGTGTAGAGTAAACAAATATTATTTTCATCTCAAAAACTAACTTTTACACTTAATCCTGAGCTCCACTCCAAAAAAGGAACATATTTCGAACATACTGTAAAAATTTCAAGTCGATCCGAACCTTGGGTTTTTCGCAATCGGGGCAAAATCATAGAAAAACGCCTACACATCAGACGATTGTAGCGCCGTCATATACGTGCATACATTATCCACAAAAAAAATTATTACAGTTTATAGTATTAACAAACATTACCCAAAACTACTAGTCACAAGCTGTATTCATCTCCTTGTAATTAATTTGCAAAAAAATACTTGATATTCGATTGGTTTGACTGCCTAATCCCCTTAAGGGGTCTTTCCACTGTGGCGCCCTGATAAAGTACCGCTGCTTGGAACTTTTTTTTGTCTCAAAGAGAACGTGTTTATGAAATTCAAGTTTTACCTATTTATTAATAGGTACTTTGAGAATACAAAATTATTTTTTTTCATATTTTTTTAATGCTTGCTTGCGCCAAAATAAGTGGGTGTAATATGCGCTGTAAAATAAAAGACGCCCCCACTGCGTGGTCGATTTTAGAGGAACCGTGTGTCTGAAACAAAAAAGAACAATAGCTTTCTAATCTGTATGACTGTCGCTATGGCAGGGACTAAGATTAATTTGATTGATGAAGAAATAACAAAATGGCAGACATCCAAAGTTGAACTATCGAACTTAGCTAAATTTTGTAATCATTCCGCGACGTAAAAGATGAGAAAAATCAACAAAAATGTGTGATTCTAGTTCGTGCCATAGCGACAGTCATGTTGATAACAAACCTCCCTTATACCACCGCCCCGAATACAGGGTTCCTCCAAAATCGACCACGCAGTCGAGGCGTCTTTTTCACAGCGCATATACACCCCCTTATTTTGGGGCAAGTAAGCATTAAAAAAATATAAAAAAAAATTGTTATGTTTTTAAAACACATAATAAATTAGATAAAAAACTTCAATTTAGTAAACACATTGTTCTTCTTACAAAAAAAGTTTTAAACAGCGGTACTTTTTCAGGGCGTCACAGTGGATAGACCCCTTAATGGACGTAAAATCGCAGTTGTATAAATTCTATTAGCTGCTCCAGGAGTTGGCACAAAAGTAGAAAAATCACGTGCTTCGCCTAAAATGGGAAGCCTCTGCTATCAAAGAAATCATTGATCTTGGCAACGTACAGAGAAATCCCAGAGAATAGCATCCACTGCTTCTCAGAGACACTTTACGCTGTATCGGCTGTGGCATCCCACGACCACGCAGAGCATGCTTAACAGCAGGTCGAATCCGCGGATGAAAACGGCACCGTACATAACGCCAGTCGCCAGATCTTTATCGGGGCGTCCGAGAGTGTCGCGACGCTACCCCGTGCCACTTCGGGGCCGTGGTTGGCGCAGATAAGAGCTCGCCCGAATTTGCTCGGCGAAGCACGAGCACGTGAAATTGGAAAGGAGAAGAAGGGGCGTCGCGACGCCCCCGCACGTTCGCCGTTTCCGCTTTCTGTCTTTCCGCGTTCGCCATGAATCGAGTACTCGTTGACGCCCTCGTCCTCCTTCCTTTTCATCGCGCACCCCTCCTCCCCACCCCCTCCCAACCCCCCGAACACCCGTCTTTTTTCTTTGCCCCGCGATTTCCAGCAGAAGCTTTCCCACCGACACTTTAACCCAATGGAACTGTCACCTCGTTTTTCAGGTGGACATCACAGAGCTGTGCCCCTCCGCCACGGTTCTCGCACAGCAGTTGACCCACGTGGAACTCGAGAGGCTGTCTTACATCGGCCCCGAAGAATTCGTCCAAGCCTTCGCCAAGGTACGTGTCCGCGTTCTATTCGTCCGATCGAACGCCCCTGTATTTGTAGCTTTTTTATCGCTGAACCTTCGTGTCGTTATCTCTCTGTGAATTTGGATATCTATTTGGGTTTATTTATTATTTTTAAATTTTTTATTGCAGAATTTTAACCCTTCGTGGTCACAGCTTCTTATAATCACAAATTTGTCACATGTGGTTCACTGCAACCCCAGCGTCATTTTTCAGTTAGCATTTTTGTATTTTTGAATCTTATTAGTTGAGAAAATAGTTGCGGAAACAAACGATTTTTTTTTATTAAAATTCATCAAATTGTTAAATTTTAATATCGAGGTCTAAAAATTTACAGAAATATTGCCAAGAGAAAAAAATTGCCTGCGGTGCGACACATCCCGTGTGGCCACGAAGGGTTAAACTGCTCACAGTATTTAATTCAGATGTCGTGGTTTGTGGCAGTAAAGTCGCTTTTTATTTTTGTCACTGAATTATTCGTTTTATGCAACTCTATGCCTTCGCGAGGTTTTCGAGTAGAATCTTTGGGTTTTGGGTTCGGTAGTTTAGTGCGAATAAAGGACGCGCTTGTGCGAAGATGTTTAATTGTTTTTCGCGCTGTGTCTAAATAGGAATCTCCTCATCTGGAAACATCCTTTAAGGACATGAAGAAAACGCGCAATCTCGAATCGTACGTCCAATGGTTTAATAGACTGAGCTATTTCGTAGCAACCGAAGTGTGCAAGGTAAATGATGTCAAGAGACCTAGATTTAATATAGAAAGTGGAGAGCATTTCATTATACGAATTTCTACTGTACCTTCATATTTCGAGGATGAAATATTTAACGAACAATCCCGTCCGCGGTTTTGCAGCACGCAAAAAAGAAGCAACGCGTCCGTGTCGTTGAATATTGGATCGAAACTGCCCGTGAATGCTTCAACATTGGTAACTTCAACTCGTTGATGGCGATCATTGCTGGCCTTAACATGTCGCCGATATCTCGCCTGAAGAAAACGGTGAGTAATTTTTTGAAATGTTACATTGATTACACTGTCCAACAGCCACAGTTTTTGAGAAATTCGATTTTGAAAAAAAGCTGCAAATTTTCAACTTTCAACATTTTTTGTGTCGAAACAGTAATAGTTATTCGGTTGCTTGTTACGTCAAATTATTCTATAGACCCTCCCGAATACAGCGATATAAGTTATTGGTGCATTATGAACATTTAAATATGTTTAAACAACTATCAAAGGTAAAATAACACCCGAAGTGCACCCATTTTTGCAGATATCTTTAATTTTATTTCCAAAACTAAGGGTCTAGGAGAAAATCTGACTACTCCACGTGATGTAGCAGACAATTTTCCTTCGGAAAGCATCAACAGAAGTGGTAAAACACCTTTTGTTTTCAATACAGAAGCGAAATAGTCTGGCAAAACGTGCGGCGCCGACAGTGGTAGTCACGCGCGTTAAGCGAAGGAATTACGCTGAGCGGCAGTGAATCACGCGCCGCCGTTGACTACCACTGTCCGCGCCGCACGTTTTACCAAACTATTTCGCTTCTGTATTGAAAACAAAAGGTGTTTTACCACTTCTGTTGATGCTTTCCGAAGGAAAATTGTCTGCTACATCGCGTGGAGTAGTCAGATTTTCTCCTAGACCCTTAGTTTTGGAAATAAATTGAAAGATATCTGCAAAAATGGGTGCATCTGGGGTGTTCTTTTCCCTTTGATCCTTGTTTAAACATATTTAAATGTTCAGAATGCAATAACTTATATCGTTGTATTCGGGAGGGTTCATAGAATAAATTGACAGACCATGCAACCGAATAACTATTATTGTTTGAACACAAAAGATGTTCAAATTTGAAAATTTGCATTTTTTTCAAAATCTAATTTCTCGAAAACTAAGGGTGATGGCGATAAACGGTTTGCGGATTCGTTTTCAGCACACAAAAATCAATAGGAAACGGCTGTTGAATGTTACAGAACAGAGAAAAAGTTCAATTTAGTTGCACAGTGTTATCCGTATTCGTAAAATTAAGTAATTCTTCAAACGCAATACATACAACTGTAGGTACCTTTAGTGCAGTTCAAGTAATTTTCTGCACTTCGAGTTTGACTAAAAATACCCCACAGGTCTGCTAACTAAACGACTATGGTGCATAAAATTCACCTTAATGAACGAGAAATAACTTTATCTCATGTTACACATATCTTTCAAATTATTCCGTCTAAAATTCGTTGAATTATCTTAGAAAACACCAATTTAAAAATAAAAATGAATAGACACAGGTATATATAAAATCATTGTCATTAAGGAATTACAACTAAAAAAGGTATTAACACACGATCCAAGTGCATTGGTAAAAGTAAAATAATCAATTGTAATGTAATAACGCGAGAGAGACACCTTCCAAAAAGGATCTTTCCTCCTTCCGTTCTTCGCTAAAACGATGACATCCGCTGGAGGACAAGCGTTAATACGACGATAGCACGTAGGATTGGCCCGCGCTCGTTTACACCCCCGCGCGAGGGGGTGCGCGCGGCAATAAGCGGTCTGTAATCCTCGTAAATCGAGCGTGGCGCCGCGACGACCAGCGTTAACCGTGACGAATCGTCGAGAATCGAATTTTCGCGTCGCTTCCACGACGGGGCCGACGCGGGAACGGAGAACATTTTCGCGACGGGAACGGTGGCGAGGGGCCCGGGGGCCGCTGGCGAATTAACTCCGAGCAAAAAGAACAGGGCGAAAGAGGGCGGGGCTGTTTTAATTGAATTTTTGCGTCGCTGTTTGCCGAGTTCAATGGAAACGTGCATGGGGATCGAGTTAATTAGAAGGTGAGGGGAAGGTGATTTCTGATTGCTACAACTTTTTCTTCCTCTGGCTCCGAAGCCACACTGTTACTAAGTTTGAGGAGAATATCGGCAATGCAAACGCTTCTGAATGTTGAGAAATCGAGGGAGAGTGAGGTATATTATTCGTGGGAAGTGATTGGAACTTACTATAGAAAATTAATACCAAAATACGTACTGATCTTGAAATTTGTTGTAGAGGTATGTTTCATTTCACTTGCATCGTATGTCTCGAGGGCTTCCAGGTAGAACTGATGTTTGTCAAGAGTTCCTGCGGATTGACTTCGTTCCTCATTAATCATATCGGATGAAATTCCACCGAGGGCAAATAAAACCCCCCAACAGTTGTTATAGCGGAGAACTCTGTCAATTAAACTCTGTCGTCAATTTCTATTTGAACGTCGTTCCTTAACAGTGCTGCCCCTTTTAATAAATAGCAGTGGCTTCCTCGAGCTTCATTTTATTGACTGCTGGCCGAAGTACGCTGAAAGGAGACGGACGTAATCACTTTATTAAAAACTGCGACGTAATTCATTGCCCAATGACAATCAGAATTCGAACGCGTGAGATTTAGGTGTAATTGCAAATTAAAGGTATGTCGAAACTTTGTGTCAGGTGTGCAAAGTTCAGGCGCAACGGAAATATGCATTTCGTGAGTACTTTGGGAAAATAGGGAACTCAATGTCAAACAAAGGCGGGTGTATCGTGAACTCATTAGATCGACCCGTTTAGGTGAGCAAAAAACCCAGCGTATTCAAGTCTATGACATTACCGATATGGGGCGAATTCCACTGACGCCCTAATCGCCAGTGAATTTCGTTAGGGTAGGTTTCCTTATACGCGGCTGGACGCATCGTCAAGAATTTCAAAGTCGATTTTCTCGAAAACGAAGCGCAATATTAAAAAATTGTATTCGTTTTTATCGACTTATTTAATTGTCATAAGTCGAAAAGAAAGAGTAACTTTTTTTCATATCGCGCTTCATTTTCGAGAAAATCGACTGAAATTCATGACGATGCGTCCAGTCGCGTATAAGGAAACCTAGCCTAATGAAATTCACGGGCGATTTGGGCGTAATTGGAATTCGCAAATGATCGATGCGCGTGTCGCTCGTAGCGATTGTTTTCACCTGGAAGGAAGGGATTCGATACGTATCGAAACGCTTCGTGTCAATCTATCGGGATATTTCTACCTTTTTAGAACGATGAAATTCTCGTGCGTTGCTCCCTGTTTAGAATAGAATTGGTGAAATAACAATATAAAGACTTTGGGAAGTAGTAAGATCTACGATAAGTCCGCCATTGGTTTGAATTAATGTTCTCAAAATATGAAATTAAAATTATCGTTTTAACAATTGCGCTTAAATGATCGAATCTTTAGAGACGAGGATACTTAAATTCACCTTATTTACTATCGCAGAAAATGGTCGTCATAGGTTTCACGTAGAATTCTTTCATTTCCTGTGCCAGCTGAAATTACTCTCGACTATTCGAGACAGGTCAGAGCGATATATTGAACGATATACTGTGAAAAATTGAATGCATGCTCTGTACTGCTCGTAATTCCTGAAAATCGGGAAAATTTCCTTTTATTTTCATCGTGTAATTACTCTCTGTGTAAACAATGCTATCCTCTAGAGACAAATGTGTTTCCTAGCACTTTAGTGCCGGAAACATATATTACTCGCGGTAGCATTTAAAAGTGAACAAAACACTTTAAAACAAAAAGCCAGCGCGAGCCATAATGCAGCTATTTAGAATGCGAACGTCATATTTATAAGCCCCTGGCTTATGAAATATTCACCGAGGATTCGCAAAGTCCGATACGTTGCAGGTCGCCGGATAACCGTTTTTAGGAGCATATAAGTTATTGATAATGCAGCCTCGATTCACTAACGTGTCCCCAGCGTCGCGAAGGAAGTCAGAAATAACAGCGCAGATACGGAGAAAAGGTGTCTGTACAGCGACGGTGTCGTATCGACGATCCGATTTAAATAGAAATATTTCCCCAGCGATCAAACCGTTGGCCACAATTCCATCGCGAATTGAATTAAACCGGCGAGCAGTGTGTGCACCCGCGTGTCTGTGAGCGAGAACGTGGCCGTGGTCATCGCAGTAAACAGAATGAAATTTTTTTCTCTAAACTTTATAACTTAACTTTTAAATTTAATTTTTCCTCCTGGACGCCGCATCCCAGGCCGTGCATAAAAATGTTCATAAATATCCTTGCGGACTTGCTGTCTGTAATAAACATGTCGCGAGGAACGTGACTCCGCAAATGAATTTATACGCCAGCAAGACGTAATTAACATATTAATTTACGGCCCTCTACTTGTCACAAGAATTGTTGCACCAGGACGTTTCAGAAATGCAACGGAAAATGACAGGTGAATGAGGAGCGGGATCATTAATGTCTATATTATTCTGCTCCACTGTCTGCGGAGTTCTCGATTTCAGTACTCGAGCACATGATTAATACTTGACACACCAATTTTCTCTCCCGACAACTACAATGATAAACGAGCTTCCCAGTAGCAAAAAACTCAACAATTCCACCCTGTCTAAATTTCTCAATTTTAATACCCGAGTACTTGGTTACTCCCTAAGGGCTAGGCTATACGTACGACTGTAAGTCGTACGATAGTCCTGTCGTTTATGCCAGGACCTACGTGACATATGGAGACGCGCACACAGAGACGACAAGACAAGGATCAGTCGTTCAATCGGCGGGCACCTGCGACTGCTTCGGACTTTTTAAGTCGGCCGACTGTCGGTGGTCAATGCATTGTACATGGATGTGGACACACAAATGACAAAAGTGTCGCTCTGTCGGTCCGAATATCAGTAGGTCTGTGACGTTGACCATGTAGTAGGCAACCGGCATTTAGGCAACGGCCTATGTTGTGCGATGAGGCCCATAGGTGGCGTCCATTTATGAGGAGTTCGGAAGACAGGGACCGTGGAGAGTCGGCGTAGCCGTGGTGGCAAAGGCGACTGATCAGCACGCGGACGGCTCGGGTTCGATTCCCGGCGCTGTGGGCTCCCGTTTTCCGACTCCTACGACGAGAAGTAGATGCGGATATTACGTTTCTCTCTAGCCGCGTTTTGTGCGCTTGCTATTCGACTTAAAATCATAAGGAAGAAAAAAATAAAACGGAGATACTGGATTCCATTATACAGTGAAAAACTTCAGAAAGAAAAAAAGTTTATACTATGTTCGAAACATTAAACAAATATTCAGACAAATTCTTTGCTTACTTTAGAATGAGCGTACAAAGTTAGGACAAAGTTTTGAGTTTGTTAAGGCCCTATATTACTTGTCAAAATACAGAAATGAAACTCGCAATCCCTCCAGAAGAAAGAGATTAGCAACGATAGAATGTCGGCTGTTTGCGCACACCCAGCGACAAAACAGTTGAGTCGTAATGTCGGGCCGACTGTCACAGGATTTGCGCACGACTTACAGTCGGTATGTGTTGCCTAGTCCTAACTTACCATTTTTCTAATTTCTCTATCATTACCTCGATCAATTTGTCTTCTAAGAGGCCCCAGAAAGAGTTATGCTTCTCGAAAATCCTATTGTAGTCCCTTCTACGCTTAACGGAGCCCGACTGACCCAGAACAAAAAGCTGCAGCAATTAAAACCGACAAACAATACGAGGACACCAGATAATTCCATTTCTGCAAGGACAACAAAGTCGGTTTCTCACGAGGCATCGTGCGAGTACGACTTTATCGCGGTCCGGAGACAAATTGCGAGGCGGGACCAGAAACTATTAAACGTTTTTTTCTCCTTTTTAATTACGAGTCCGTGTCGGTGTTTTCGCGGACGCGTCCCTCCGGCTCTATTCGGTGTGAACTGTTATTCAGAGTTCATTTGGTTCGGTCAGCTGATTTATACGGGGCGCGCTTAAAATAATTGCATGGAACTATCAGCGGCCGGGCGGCGTGGCCCGCTTCGTAATTTTCGTTAATGAAAATTTAACGCCCCCGTTTGGTCGCCTTGTTTTCGCACCCTCTGCTCGCGCGCGCGCAAATCGTTTTTCGCGTACACCGGAAAACATTGGCGGATTTTTCACGCATTGCATCGCCGGTTTCCAAGCGGAGTCGCACGAAGTATATGAATTTTAAACGATCAAACTGGCCTGTGCGTAAAGCTTGTCCCCAGTGCTTGGGGCTCGCGCCCATGGGTCTTTTAAACCTTTAATGTCCCCGGGACGGAAACTAGCGATCCCGGGGTTCCTGAGCTAGTTTATCAACGTTGAGGGCTGCAGGTGGCTAGACTGCGAGTTTTCACCTGACATTAAAGTCTGAGGTGTCTCTGGTGTTTCGAAACCAAGGTGTTGCAGGGCGGTACTGAGCTGGGGGTTATAAAACACAGGGGGGAACATCTGTAGGCTTCTTTACATGAATCCCTTGCAGGACCTGAAGAATCAGACACATCTGAAATGGTCAAAATTTCTACTATTGTTCCAGAACGTAATGGGTCTTGTGAACCTTGGTCTGGCAAATACCCCATAGTTAAATTATCCTCGAGTTTCACTGCGTGTGCACCCTGGTTTAGGAAACCTTAATAGTCGGACAATATTTATTTGATCCGTAGATCACTATGTAATACACAGGTTTAAGATCGAGGTCCCTTGAAACAAGGATTTCTTGCAATAGACGTTGTCTCTTATCATCGAAAACAATGGAGGTAGATACCTATATCTTAGAAGTTATATTCTAATATTAGGTGACCTGTATTGTATAGACGAGCTTGCAAGAAAATCTTTTAAATCGGAATCTAAGTTCAGTGGTATATGCAGTGATGCCAGAATCGTGGGACGTGGGACAAATGCTTACCCCCACTATGACCTACCGTCGTCCCTCACTTTCTTCCCATCGCACTGCACACAAGCATATCCCTACTCCTCTCCAGGTGAGCTGCTGTTGGGCTGCCGAGCACACGGACAGGAGTAGGGATATGCTTGTGTGCAGTGCGATGCGAAGAAAGTGGGGGACGACGGTAAGTCATAGTGGGGGTAAGCGTTTGTCCCACATCCCACGATTCTAGCATCACTGGGTATATGCCTTAAGTATATGCCACAATTCTAAAAGAAAAGCGATATCTCCCGAAAAAATGAATCGAAAATTTAGAATAAAATTTCAGTTTATAATTCTTCGTTGCGAAGAATATTTTTGTGAATGCTTCGCTGAATTTCAGTATCGACAAAGTTTGACGTATTAAACATGACATATGAAAAGAACCAAAATGTAAAAATAAATCAGCGAGGTAACGGTAATTTAAACAGAATTTGGGTGCCGGAAGAAATCAACGTTAAATCATAAAATTGAACTGTTGGCGTAAAGCACAACATTTGCCCAGTTTGCTGGCGCGAATTATTCCTTCGTGTTAAACATTCAAACATGGAATGGACTGTCAGCAGAATGCTTGCATGGAGCGGGAATAAATTATGGATGGAAAAATAATTTGGGGAATATGCAAATGGGTTTTCGAATCCAATCAATTATCAATCGATGCGAAACGCCAGGTCCCGCGATTGATGCAAAATTGATAGGAGTGCGTTGATAGCTCGCTGATGGAACGAAAATAAAAAAATCATGGTTTCTCCGGTGGAAACAACACCATTCGGTATACGGTACAGAATGCAGCAATTTTTATTCAGTTCACTGAGTTATCGAGGACTCTTTTGTCTTCCCTCGAAGTCAGTGGACTTTGGATTATCAAGAATTTTACCATGAAAGAATATTTAATAGGTATCTACTTAAATTCTACAAGAATCTATCACCCAATTCGGTAGAACCTGAAGAACTAGTAGACCCTGCACAATGCAAACTTAACCCTTCGTTGACACTCTGGGTGTGAGCAACCCATAAGCTGATTTTGACGCTCTCTACCTTCTATATGTAAAATAAATACCTTTTCTTCAAAGCCGATTTACAAACTATTTTTTCTCTCAAAATATTATATCTGAACAATAACTCTGTAGATTTTTAGCTTCTAATATTGGAATATGTAAAACTTACAATTTTTTGAAGATTTTCTTCGTGTTTTCTCGACACGTGGTAATCTAGATTTTTTTTACAAAAACTGTGAAGAAATTTCAGCCAAAAAACTATTGGAATACATTCTACAGACCTTAAAATTAGCCCATGATTTTTTTCATAACGATTGGATTCTTGAGACAAGAATGGCAGTCGTTCAAAAATTGTTCTGGGTGTGAGCCACCCTGGTATGTCAAAGTTGATCGAAAAAAGAGGTGTGTCAACGAATCAGAAAAGGGGTAACTTCAACAAAAACACTTTTGTGATAAACATTCAAAACCACCATAACGAACGTCATCAGTATCCCCCACAACACGTCACTATGAACCCTTTAGCGCCAGACGTATCATATATGATACACTCCATTTGTTTGCCGTTTTGCAGTTAGCACGCGCAATTCGTTGGTGGCACCAGATTAAGTAGTACATGTTTAGAGTAGCGTTATTCATTGAAGAAAAATGGATCTACCTGAACCCTGTATTCATTTGTTTTATTCACTTTAACCTCTGAAAAAAAAATTACATAAGAATATAAAAATTCAGGCCATTTCTAACGATATAAATAAAATGGCACATTTTTCCTTCAACGGGATCTGCCGACGCTAAAGGGTTAATACAATCTCGTAACCCTCTTCTTACTATTACCGTGTAAATATACGAAGCGTTGCCTGTTACTTTCCCACTCTATGTATTAAGATCATCCAGAATCAAAGCAACTCTATTAGGTACTATTACTATCTCTCCGGTGCATGGGAACTTATCCTACAGCAACTCACGTCACACGTTTACAAAGCCCCGTCACCCAGCGAGAAACCCTGGAACGGATAAAGTCGAAAATCAATCTCGCCGGGAAGAATCAAGGCGTCTCCAAGGGAGGCTCAGTGTTCCGAGTCTCTCGAAAACACCCCTCCTTAGAGCTCTCCATTTATCCAAGGAAAATGTTGAGCAAGGGCAACTTTCAGCTTGCACGAGCTTCGTCTCGAAATGCAGCGTCGAAAGCTCGACGAACGGTATCTCGAGGGGGGTTGGTTGGCTCGCGTTCGAGAGCAGCCGCCGATACGGGGACGTCGGTGAAAGATGAACGATACCACCCCTTGCCGGGTTAATTTACCGTAGAGATAATCTGCGAGTGACGTCTCCTTCTTCCATCGTGAAAAGGAGTCCCCCGGCTCGCTTTTCGCCCCCTCCACCCCCCACCCTTGGGAAAGCTAATTACGTTCGGTCGTTACGGTTCGCCAGGGCGGATACCACCCCTTCGTCGCGTCCATTATCGCGGGCGGGGGTGAATGTCTCGCGACTTGGCAGCGCCGACAGGTAGAGGCTGCTCGAAATCTTTATCGACGGGGGCGGGAAAACGACCCGCGTAAAGAGGAGAGTTCGTGGCCGATGGAACGGTGACTGGTCGCTTGGGCGAAGGGCGTAGGAAAGCGCAGCTCAATTAGCCCTCAACCTGGCGTGGAAAAGCGGCGCGAGTGAAATATTCTTGGGGGCAAATGTGTTGGGGGGGGAACGAACGCGAGGAGTGACTTGAACTTTGCACCCCGTTTGGGGTGAGCTGATCTGGTTAATGGCGAAGTACGGTAGCATTTTAATGTTGAAGGTGGAGGACTGGCAGGGTGGTTTATAATAATATAGTCTCATTGTAAGGGGTGAGTTATTTCATTAGTTTATGTAATGTGATGCTTAACGTCGAAAGTGGAGGGTGCATTG
This sequence comes from Andrena cerasifolii, assembly GCF_050908995.1. Classification (NCBI taxonomy): domain Eukaryota; kingdom Metazoa; phylum Arthropoda; class Insecta; order Hymenoptera; family Andrenidae; genus Andrena; species Andrena cerasifolii. The sequence goes on along the minus strand of NC_135124.1, from coordinate 5,977,110 downwards.
GTTTTTTTTTAAAATATTTTCATGTCATTTTGATATAACCTCTGAGTGGGGGTTTGAATTTAGGGATTATCGTTTATTGGCAGACTTCAGTGAAATTTCATTCGAATTTTAACTTGCTGCATTAAATTATCACTATTTCATTTAGTTTGTTACCGTGACAGGGATGAAGCAGAAAGTTAAATTCGTCAGTCTTTTACGCCGCTTTTGCAGTAAATATTCATTACGAGCTAATCATGCATTTTAAGAATCCCTTGAAAACTTTTCTTTTTTATTTCGAATTTTTCCGCCCCCCACAGCTAGTTTTCGACGTTTCGCGAAATTTCACCCCGTCTTTGGTTCAACTAATGCATATTTAATATCCGACCGTTCGCCGTAACTTCTCGAACTTTAAAAACTTAATTACGCTTGATCGCGACGATTTTCCTTCCCAGACGAACAAATTCTTCCACCCCTCTCCGGGTGAATAATTTTCCAACCAGCGACGCGAAATTTATTGGCTTTGCGACGCACAAGGTCCAGTTTTTAATTAAAAAATATCGACTTGGAGAAACCCGTACAAAAATAGAGCGTCGCGTTTAACCCTGGCCGGTGAAAGGCTATTTATTTGACTCGGTTTCTCGTAAAGTGATTTTTCCGTCTCGAGCGGTGGAAACCGAATCTCAGATGCGAATTTACATTTACGTTTTACTTTGAGCCACCCCCCGCTTGGCCACTAATAATTTACCACCGCCGACGACCAGGCGCCCCTCGCGGAAGACTGTACGAGTCGGATTCAAATGGAGTTTTTAATATGCAAATCAACTGGAAACGCGAAAATTGGAGCCACGGGGAAAACATTGGATGAGGGATGGAGACCATAAAAGCGCATCACGAGATGGAAAATTAAAACGCGCGATTATTAAATTTTACGCGGTTCTTTATGATCGCACAAATTCTGGTACTTCAAGTGTCGTTTGCTGCCATTTGTAGCGGATTTTAACGACGTCTAATTCATTGTCTTTGCGCTTATTAAGAAAATGTAAGACCTACAGTTCTTTGAGAGATTAATATGAAATTTAGAATTTTTAATTTGAAGGAATATTGCACTGAAAATATCTCTTCAACTCACCACTCCAGGGATTAAAATATTTCATATAGATACCAGTTCACACGTCATCCCCTGTTTTTCTAATTCAGGTCTTGAAGACAAGAAAGCGTTTAATAATTATTTTTATTTTTCTTAAAGGGTCGTGTCTAGTTAGCTAACAAATAGAACACGATTTTCGAGAATTTTTTGTGGAAAATCTAATATATATTTTTAACAACTATTTGCTTATTTTAAAAGTACATATATTCAGCAACTCTCAGTAATTTTGTTATAGAAAAATATTAAAAAATGAACGAATAACAGCCACTCTCGCGGAAGCTGTTATTAAAAAGACGCTGTGCGCTGAGCACGATTTCTCCGAGCTGAATCATCTGAAATTAAAAAGTGAAGAAGATTCTGTTAATATATGAGTTTATCTTGTACTTGAACGAAAGTTTTTTCAGAAAATTGATTTTAGACAAAATAGCGACCGTATAACGCCAAACCAAGATTTTTCAATGTCCGAATTGTTTTTCGTTAATTAAAAATAGAGTTTTCATCAAAAACAAAAATCCCTCGTTCACGTGTCAGATAAACTGTATATGAGCAGAATGTTCTGCACTTTTTGATTTCAGTTGGTCGAGCTCGGAGAAATCGTGTTCCCCACACCGCGCCTTTTTAAAATCAGCTTCCACGAGAGTGGCTATTATTCGTTCATTTGTTAATATTTTTCTATAACAAAATTACCGTGAGTCGCTGAATATATATACTTTTAAACTAAGGAAATAAGTTTAGAAAGTATAGATTAGATTTTCCACAAAAAATTCGCAAACATTATTCTGACCAGTATTTGATGGTCAAAAGCTTCCCACAAAATTATCCTCTATTTTAGCTCTCCTCACCTCAAAGAAAATCGCTCTGGCCACGATACACCGATTTCCTTAACTATGAGAATTCCTAAAAGAGAGAGAGATGTAGTCTACCACATTCCTCATAATTTCACCGACTAAAATTCCCACTTGGAGAACTACGAAGCAGATTCCCCATCCCTTGGCGTCGTCTCGTAGAATTCTACCTGAAAACACATTCTTCCCGTTTCCCATCCAGTTTCAATTTACCGGATCTAGCAGGAGTCTTCGATCCCCGATGTTTTTTCCCTCGGCGAGAGCATTTCCCGAGAAATCGAATCGAGTCGCGTGGAGAAAAATGGCTCCCGCGGCGAGCCTCTCTCTCCCCTTCGCAGAATGCAGTCCCTGTCGCGAGGAAGGATCCTCGTTCCTTGAAGAATTTAGTCCCGTCGAGATGAAGCTTCCAAGGAAGAAGGATCCGCGCATTTGCGAGGGGGATCCGGTCCAGGTCTTTACGCAGGATATCTTCAATATATCATTCCTCTTAATAATTCTCCGAGACGTCGGTGAGACCGGTTCCACGGATATCGTTGTAAAAGATTTCGAGGAAGCTCACCGAAAGCCTCGCCTATTATTTATCGCATGCCTCGATGCGTTTCCGTTATTCATTGCGGTTTCCTCTATTTGGACACTGAGGCTATTCTTCTGATCTTTGATTGCTCCGAAGGAATCGGCTGATGCTGCTAGCGTAGTCGAGAAGGAAGGTTATAACGTGTTTTTACATTGAATTTGCTGGTAAATTAAATTTCTATTAACTCAATTTTCTCAATAGAACGTGAAGAGAATTGTGTACATTGGGAGCGTTTGACCGAATAATTTGGGACGTCTGTGTTTGTATTAAAGTAGCAAAAAATTTATAAAAAATTTGTGGAACTTTTGGGGTTGAAGTAATATTCGGACACCTTGGTACTTGGGAAGTTATAGCTACGTATAGTTATAATATAATTAATAAATTCCTTGCTTTCTAAAGCATCGAAGTACCCACTTTCGTCACTCAGGGATTACTGCTTTGTAGATTTACCTTGTCCAAATTTTAGCAATATCTAATTACTCTCATGTCACGCAAATCAGAAGATTTTTAAAAACTGTTATCTATAGTCATATTACATATCATAAACTGGGGAAGCATTGACATATTTTTGTAACATTTTGCTACATAATTTAAAAATTAACATGTTTACATTTGCTTTAAGTATCCTATCACAACATTGCATCTTTTGTGAATGCACTACATGTGTCAAAATGCATAAAATTGTTGTCCTTATCAGGGCCGGCGGAACCCATTATGCAAATTATGCGCTGCACAAGGGCGCCAGCTAAAGGGGGCGCTAAAAAACTACTTACATATATCGCACGCTTAGTAATAAAAAAATCCAACTCCCTTATAAACAAAATGTAAATGTAACTCTTTTTTATATTGTACTCCGTAAAGGAAAACATATTAAATAGAAAACCGGTGGTAAAATTTGGGGGCGCCAAAAATTTTCTTGCATAATTTTCGCCAACCCTGTCCTTATCCTTTTTTAATAGACGTTAAGTAGATGCCAATGTTCCCCCAGTTTACGGTACCCAAGATTATTTTTTGACGCCACTTGCGCTTCATTCGACGCAAGTTGCAAAAATTTATTCGCCGCGAAAAGCTGCAGCAAAAAGCGCACCGCGACGGTAATGAATAATGCATATATTTCCGTGGTAGGTACCTCGTCGATATTCAGGTCTTCCACGCCGGAAAACACAAACACTCGAGTGCTAATTCCCTTATCAGACGGACATCTTCGGTTTCAAATACCCGTCATTTACAAGCATGCAGCTTGCGCACCTGTTTCAGAGTTGGCCCCGTTTGATTAAAACTCGAGACACAAAAGCGCCGCGCTGAAGAAAGGAGTTCCCATAAGTCGCGCGACAAAATGTCAATCGCTCAGTGGGACGAAATATTTCCCTTTATTCGTTAATACATTCCATTCATGAACCCGTGACACTCGTCGACTGCCGGCGCTGCAGCGTGGAGAACGCGCGTTCGTTCAAGCTTAAATTTAACGCGTTAAAAAAAAAAAAAAATTTAAAGCCGACCAACTCGATGACAGGCTTCATTCGATTTTCGAGGAGTGTTAAAATTGACTGGCGCTCATTGTATCCTCGCTACGTAGCCGCGCCATTTAATTGGCCGGGCCGAAAAGTCCGAGCAAAACGAGATTCGGCTTTAATTAATACGAATTACCGTATCCGGCATACAACATTGACAAACGCGAAATAGTTTCTAGCGAATTAATTCCCCGACTAGCGGTGGGGATGTCTGGCGATTTTACGGCGAACGCTGCGCCATTTTAATGTCGGCGAGTTAACATCAATTAGTCCCTGAGTGTCCTCGCGCAGTTTCGAATGATTTTACACGATCCGAGCAGAGCACGATGTAATATTTTACGCGCACGTCGTGTTGGAAGTTGGGAAATAATTCAAGATACGGAAGTGGCACGAAATGTTTGAATATTATTGAAATGAGAGTTTACATCAGCAAAAGGGGGAGGGGGTTGTTAATTACGATGTTGCTGCTTGTATTTAGCATTGATTGGTGTTAGATTACTTTGATTTTTTTTATATATATATTATGAGATCATCGCGCTGCACTAAATCAATTGTTCACCCATGTATGCTTGGCAAAACTGAGTTGGCAGTAACCAATGAAATTAAGGACCTGGGAGTTCACTTATCTCCAACATTAGACTTCTCTAAACACTATAGAGTCACTGCTAACTCTGCTATTAGGACACTCGGGTTTGTCTTACGCTTCTCGTCGGATTTCCAGAATATTCATACTTTAAGATTGCTATATATCACTGTAGTGAGACCTGTAATAGAATATGCGTCTATAATGTGGCCCCCCTTGTAGTTGAAATACGTCTCACTGCTAGAAAGAGTTCAGCACAAATTCCTTAGGTTTGCCGCTTATAAATTTTTGTTTCTTTTAAGTTATTGTTTAATATGGCGTAGTGTCTTCATGTGATTGTGATTCCTGATGAAATTAAAATGATTGAATTTAGGAGGGGAATATTGTATGGATTAAATTGATTAATTTAGATTGGTGGTCGTCCAATGTCAAGCGATAATCACAATTATGACCAAATTCCTGCGTCCCTGAACCTATCTACGTTATCGGGGCGTGGGCGAATTGCCGATGTATGTTTTTTATTCAAGATTGTTAATGGTTGCATCGACTGTCCTGCCCTTGTGCGGAATATCTCCCTCTATGCACCATCCAGAAACTTAAGAGGAAGAACACCCTTTTATTGTTCAAGCACCAAATCTAAGTTTGGGGCTCGCGATCCTGTAAATTTTTTCGGGGGATCATTGCAAATATTCAAAAGCAACCTGCACAAAATTGTCACAGATTAAGATAGGGGCAGTACTTAGCTTTACTTAATTTTTTTTTCTTCTTTTTATTTTGTCTAGTTCTTGTACGCATGCCACTGTTTTTCTTTATTGCACAAATTGGGCTTGTCCCGTAATAAATAAATAAATAAATAAATAAATATTTGTGACGGCGAATGTGTAAGGTAAATGGTTTTTTCTGTAATCTCCAATCAATGCTTCACTGATTGTTCCATCGTTCTTTACACGTTTGACGTTCACGGTGTCGAAAGCTTGCACCTGGGTGAAATTATCTTCGTTTATTTGCTCTGAACTCGATAGCAACGTACCGTTTTAATTCGGTCGTTTCAAATTGAAATACAATTGATTGTTTTTATCTCCCCTGGCCCACGTCGAGGGCTGTAGCGCTGGGATTTTTGCGATACCTGTGACATTTACGAAGTCAATGCATCTGCATCGTATTTAAATCGTGTCCTCGCAGTTGCTCGCCTTCTTCCGCGAGAAATAATACAAGACCTAATACAAAATATTTAGAATTAAAACGAAGATCTGCTTTAATTTCGAAGGTGTTCTAACAACATCGAGCACCTATTAATTTAATCAGAGAACACCTGCAACCTCGGCAGGATTCCTAAAATTTCACTTCGCTTCGCGGGGATAATACCACGAGACCAGGGAATGAATAAATAATAATCGCACTTTGACTGCGAGTAAAAGAAGCCGGGAGGAGCAGCTCGGGTGGAATCGGGGAAGTTCAAAGAAGATTTAAGGACACGGCTCTGGAGAAATTGGAACGAGGCGAGGAGAGGCCAAGAAGCTTGGAAATTAGAGAAGGAGATACAGGGGACCGGGAAAAGGGTGAAATGGTAGAAGGGAGTAGGTCAAACGTATGCGCGGAGATGAAAAGAAGAACGAACGAACGAGGGGGTTGGCGCGGTAAAAATCAAAGAGGTTAGGGGTGAACAAAGAGGGGGTGGGCGGGGTCAGGAAGCGAAGGTAACTATCTGACCGTGTAAACGGCGGATGGAATTCGATATATATTGGAACGAGGGAAAAGGTATCGAGTTGCAGGCAATGGGATCAGTTCGATTGCATTGTGTCCAGACGGCCGAGTCAGATGCACTTATTGTCTGTCGTGAACACGTTTCGCTCGAGCTGCCCCCTCCCTTCGCTTGTACACTGGGTCGTGTGAAAGGACCAGCGTGTACGTGTAAGAAGGGACGACGGACAGGCGGAGAAATAAACGCGTAAAGGATTTCTGTGACAACTTTTTCATTAGCAAACTTTCAGCTTGCAAAAGTTTTTTTTTAACCCTTTCGCTAGTACGGGCGACTATAATCGCCCTCCGCAAAACGCGATGTTGTAGGAAGGGGAGGTTTCGCGAACGAACCCGATGCGAAATCGGGGAGCCACTGGGTTGGTAAAGATTCCTTGTTTTGGATGAAAGGTCGCGAACGAGCCTGATGCTAGGTCAGGGAGTCGCGGGAAATGTTAGTAATGCCTCGTAACTCTTAATTTATGTTTGATGCAACTCGAGCGGTAAAGCTGTATCAGTAGGTGAGTGCTACTAATATTATAAAGATCGCTGGGTAAAAGATGGGTTTAACGAATCTACTCGAATTAAACGTGAACACGTAATTATTGTACGAATGTAAGTGTCGCGATTAAATAGTATAGTAAAAGTGTGTAAGTTACCACTAATTCGCACGGTGTTGACGCTCTGGCGATGCGGGGCGTGCGAGTGGCTATTTCAAAGTGCCAAATAGAATATAAACCGAACTCGCGGATTCTACGAGGTTAACTATGACTCTGACGGAGACTTTAGCTCGATCTTACTAAATTTAACCAACTCTGTACGAGCGTGACACGACGTTACTCTACACGTGACTGTACTGCTTTGAACCAAAGAGGGTAGGAACCAAGGGGTTTATATATTCCCCAAAATGAGTGGGGATGCGTTAGAAATCTCCATATAAGAAAACACTTTGGGGTCGTCGTCGTGTCACTCCCGTTCCCATTGTCGAGAGCATGACTCCCCTATTAGTGGTGTATGATAAACTAAAGGATTTTAGGGCGTTTTCCCTTCGCAATCGCGAGCTCGAAAAACGGTTGAGAGCGGCCTATGGGAAAATTCCACATGCGTAACAGATAAAGTAATTTTGAGTCTCTGAATAATAAACTAAGTTTACGCTAATAAGTGGTACGCTGTATATTGCAGTGGTCAAAGGTGCAGCTGGCGAAATTCTCGATTCTGGAGCATCAAATGGACCCGAGCAGCAACTTCAGCAGCTATCGCAGCACCTTAAAGGCAGCGATGTGGCGTAGCGCCGGCGCTACGGACGAACGACAGAGAATCGTCGTGCCCTTCTTCAGCTTGCTGGTCAAGGATCTCTACTTCCTGAACGAGGGATGCAGCAACAAGTGAGTAAAAAGATCTCCTCACGTATTAGGCATTTAAGAGCACTCGAGGAAATATCGAGCACGATAAAAATTGAAGCGTATCAGGGCGACCATCACTCGACTAAGTAATTACGGGTCACGTCGAGGAAACTTTCATACGGTCTTTTCGTCAACCATTCCCCTTCGGACGTTCCTTTTCACAATTCCGAGTGAATGGCAGACCTCTCTCTGAGAAATTTTAATCTTAATTAATCTTTCACTTGTTGACTGTAACCTGCTATGAAATTAGAAGTTCCCAAAGGAAATAATTTATTGTTTACGTCCATTAAGATGAAAGTCAGAGAAACTTTTGACGCTCAGAGATGAGTAATAATCAAATAGAACGTGAAAAGTGTTGCCTCCTATTTAGGGGGTCGTAAAGTCTTGTTTCCATGAAAGTAAAATGCGTAATAATTTTATCGCATAATTACCGCGTGCTACAAATGCACATTCCAGTCGAGGCTAAAATTATAAATATCAATATACAATATAAATATTGAGTTATTCAAACCAACATAATCTCGAAGCTATCGAAACAGCGTATTCGCACATGATTCAGCGAATTCACGTTCGCACGCGAAATCTCGAAGAAGGGTTCGGCGCCCCCCGCGGTAGAATAATTATAAAGTAATTTAAGTTCGTCGAATGCCGAGGCGAAATCCTGACCCTTGAAGCGCGATCGACAATTTTTCTATCGTGCACACCGAGGCAAACTTCTTGTCGAGCTTCTTCGTTTGAAGCTTCTATAATTTCGCTCCTGTGGGGAGCGATACGTCGGCGGGAAGCCTTCGTTCGCCCGCGAGCCGCTCGATCCTTCGGGTCCTTTTTGTCGGGCGTATTTATCACGACGACGAATGTGCCGTGCCATTTCCTTCGCCTTCCTTCAGCGCGAAAAACGTGCCCCCGACCCTGTCTGTACGTGTAAACTTATTAAACTTGTAATAGCAAAAGTTGTTTCCGCGTAGTTCGGGCAGAAGTTGTTGAAAAGAAGGGTGGAGAGAAAGGGGACGGAAAAAGAGAGTCGGAGATGTATGGAAAAACACTTCCAACATTTTTCTTCCAGGTTAAAATTTCGTGCACACATTTGGCATTTAATTTTGGAGGAATTCGTGTCGGTATCATTTTGCAGGATTGTTTGGCTCCTGAATATTTTCAATCCCAGTATGGTTTGAGGGAAATTTGGGCGCAAGGCGGGTTAATTTGTCAGAAGAGCTGAAAGAGACATTCGGCTGATTATGCGTCGATCTATACTACTTGGAGGAATTAATTTCCTTTTAATAAGGGCACCTTGGATGTTGACACGCGTATGAGATATAGAAATATGGAGACTACGCGAGGTGTATGCAATATTTACATGAATTATTCAAAATATATCTTGTATAATATGTGTTTATAGAATATTAGTGTTTTGAGTGTATTCTTACGGGGGTATTTTTAGCAAGCTTAAGGGGACCTTCCGGTTTAAAAATCGATTTTTTTTATTTCATTTTTCGAATGTTCAACATTTTAGGAATACGTGTTTTAAAGGATTTGTTGAAATTCTTAAAATTCACGAAGTTATAGGCATTTGAGTAGCGGCAAATGCATGGGTCACAGCCGGCCACTCGGCGGTCACGTAAAACTTTAAACGCGTTTTCCCGAAACAGTGTTCTCAAACTCGGTGGGATCTGTATCTCCAAAAGTTATTATCCGATTCGACTGAAACTTTTTTTATTTTGAAGAATATACTTCTGGCTAGGGGGATAGCAGAACAAATACAAAATTTTGAAAATTTATAATTTTCTAAGGCGTTGAAAGGATGAAAACTATAGGGAAAAATTGATTTCAAACTTCAAGTGTCGTTGTTTTCTAAAAAAATGTAATTTTTTAATTTTTCTGGTTTCCTCCCCAGTCATAAATATATTCTTCAAAATACGAAAAGTTTCAGTCGCATCGGATAATAACTTTTGGAGATACAGGTCCCACCGATTTTGATCAATTTTTTGACGCCTTGACTTTAACGACTCCCCAGTGCCGTCTGCAATGATTAATTATAAACCAAAAAACATAATTCTATAACTTAAGACATCCTTAATACAATGCAAAAAGTCCCATTAAATTATATATAGTAGTTTTCCTTTAATTAATTCCTAAAGATCACCTATTTTTTGGGGCTCCAGACCAGAAGGTCCCCTTAAATTAGTCTCTAAAGTATCAGGTGGATTTTAATCTCAAACCACATCTAAATTTGCATTAAACATCAATATATTAACTTCCCAAACTTCTACAATTCCACATAAAAGTTACCGAAACCTGTACACTACAATATATTTTCTCACTTTAGTCAAATCAAGAGCGATACATGTACCGGGCATTAATTTCCAATCGATTCACTTCCAACGACATACAACATTGAACTATTCCACCCTACATAGACTATACAAACGACCCATAATACCTTCCAAAAATCACAATAGTACCATTCACAAAAATCTCAGAAACACTCGTTGTCTCCATCGCTTTTCGAAGCTTGCCACTTGTGCGACAAAGTAAAAATCCCAATCAAATATCTTAGCACACTATCCACCAGCGCAATCGTCACAACGGCAGAGCGTGAGTGGCACACTTTTCATCCCACAAGAAGAAGCTCATTACGCGTGCGATTGCCCGGCGAAATGAAACCGTGGGCTCTTTTGGACGTGGCCGTGGGAAGTTCCTATGAACGAAAAAAATTCTATTCCGGTTGTGCTCCGCCGCTCTAGGCAGTATTTACCGAACAGCTGCGTGCATAATGCTGGTGCACGCATACACTGCGCGCTACGTGGCTGCACCCGCGCGGCATATGTGCATTAAGTTCATAACACCGCACGTTATCTATGAAACGGCGGAGAGCTACGGGGGCTAGATGCACGTTCGGGGCAGGCAACATCTGAGCAGCGCGGGAACATTTTCCAGAATTGCGGGAACAGATCATCGCGGGCTGACACCCGCGAATACAAATTGCAACGAGACGTTGGCTGCAGACGAACGGCGGTGCATTATGCATTTTAGGCCGTTCGAATAATGCCCAGGGTCGAGGAGCGAGGTCGATATTGGGCTCAGGCTAATATCGGGAAGGATTGCAATAGTTTTGAAGGAGGGGCGCAGCTGCGAGGGAAGCAGCGAGGGAAACAGGAATGGGTAATCATTTTGGAGACCAGATTGTCTTATTTGGTCCGAATGAATATTTGCGAAAGGCGTGGTGGTAGTGCTGTGAACGATTGGATAAAATAAGTTGAAAGCTTTTGGAAGAAAAAAGATGTATAGGGTACATAGGGTGACTGAATCTAATATCGCCTAGCAAAAGTTGAATCGCTGTCAATTGAATAATAATTGATATTTTTGCGTACAATTCGTTTCAAATTAAAGAGAAATTATTCGTCTTTCATGTAGCATAACTTAGAATCGTTGAAACCTACAAAATTTTAATTAGGAATTAAAAGAACGTAAGACATGCAAAAATCGGGTCCTGAAAAAAGTGTACATAATATCGCCTACTTAAGAAATATTAATTAATTCGTGTGTATATGAGCTTTTACAGTCACTTTTGCATGTGCTTTTATTATTCCTTGCTCTATAAATGTTTTTTTTATCAATCTTTGATTTTATAACTAGGGGAACATTGCCAGGTTTTTTTTAAACATTTTGTTATATAATTTAAAAATTAACAAGTTTACATTTGCTTTAAGTATCCTATCATAACATTGCATCTTTTGTGATTGCACTACAAGTGTCAAAATGCATAAATTTCTTATCCTTTTCCGTCTTTAATACATGTTAAAAACGTTAGTGTACCGGGGTAACATTGGCGCATCATATAGATAGCATTAACGGGTTAAGTTTTACTAATCTGAAGCCAGTAAAATACATTGACACTTAAATTTCTTTATTTTATTTTATTTTTTACATCTTAATAGCATTACATATAAATAGCACTAACAGGTTAAATTTTACTAATCTGACGTAAAACAATGTAATCCCTGCGTATACCAATATTACCCCGTGCTGCCAATGCTCCCCCAGTTTACGATAACGACTAGCGACATCAAGAACCTGGACGACATTAGGCACAGTCACCCCACATGTGTGGCAGACTAGAAATTAAAACTACGCCAGAAACATGGTGTTACAAATTATTATTAACTGCAACAGTGAAGCTCCTCCCACCGCATCAACTTCTCACATAACAGTACAGAACACTGAAACCTCCAGCGTCCACTTCGAAACCGCTCTCCGTCATACACGTGTAAAATGAAAATACCAGAAGGGAGGGGGGAAGTGCATAAAGGTTCCCAATATCGAAGACAGCAAAGAAGTTACGTCCGTATTACGACAGCCCCGTCCACTACCCTCGCTCATAATACGAGACGCCGTTCCAGCAAACTGAACCGCGTCAAGGTATCAATTTCCCTAAAAAGCGCATCCCCCTCGCCTGCCGATACGTTCGCCGGGCGCTGTTTAATAAGGAAAAAGGTGTGCTCTCGCCAATTACCCCCCTTCGACCCCCGGCTGCCTATGGACAAAATCGGTAATGGAATTTCGATAGGGGAGGGGGAAAGTTGTCGGGAACGAGATATTGGGGTCGTAGGAGCCGCGTGGGAGGGTAGGCTTCCCCGAGACTATCGATGGATATTAGTCGATCCAGGTGCATCCAGCTGGCGGCTGAAGACGAATGGCTGCGCGTATGTAAATGTCTGTTAGCGTGCACGTTAGGCGCGTAACCGGATGGGAGCGTCGCTGGTGCGGGAGCTCGCCCGCTTCCGGCTGACGATATACAGCACGGAGTTCGATTCGCAATTTTACGGCGGACCCCCGTGAACAACCATACGTGCCTTCCCTGCATCACCAGTCGCATCGTTGTGTACATCGTTATCGAGGAAATTCGACCGATACGAACGTCGACGGCGAACGAATCTATCGGTTCTTTCCGACGAACCTGACAAGTTCGGGACGAGAACGCGACTGCAACGAGCGTTACTGAATGCCCTCCAGAAACTCGACGTTTCTCGTTTCACGAGCAACTAATGATTTTTTCACTCGCGCTGGTTTAGGTGAGGTTCTCTTTCCCGTCTGGGAGACGTGCCTTTCCGAAAAATGTTCCTCTGAAGCAGCTTGCCGCGAGGAGGGTGTACGTCGGTGGAAACTATTGTGAGCTGAGAAATAATGGTGTACGGTGGCTTGCAATTGAGGACCTTGCAGCGAGAGGGGCGCAACTCTGTTTTTTACAGTTTTTGTGTTATGCTGTGTAATGTAGGGTAAACCAAGCAGTTTAATTGACCAGTGATTGACCATTAGGCAACGAAATGTCAATTATAAATTTAAACAATATTGTATGTTTATAAATGGAGTGTAGTTGCACTTTTAATATACTATTTTTTTAGTTACGCATATTAAGCAAACATTAATGTTTATTACAATTCTTGTTAAAAGTATGCGGTCATTTACTGGGCTTCTACACGTTCTGCATTTTTTTTTTAAATTACGATAAGAGTGAGTAATTAATTTTATAGAAATTTCGTGAAAAATAAATTTAAATGCAATTTCAACAGTCGTTTTGCTGTTATACATAAATATATTCAAATATCAATCTCGAAGGTCCATAGATTCAACAATTTGGTCATTCACTGGTTGGTTTACCCTGTGTAAAAAAAATTCTGCATCGTTTACGTTGCACGTTTGGTGCAAATCCGATAACAAATGAGCGATTTATTGCAAATTTTGAAGCTGCGCCCATTACTGTTTTGTGCAATATTTTTGTTGTGAGCAACTACCTAGGGATTTGAAAAATTCGCTAAAAATAGAAATAAGAACTTATCGATTCAATAACTACTACTTATTGTGTGAAAATACATATTTCTTAATTAGTGTTCTTTTTTAAACAGTTTTTCTAATTTACACGTAATTGGTAAAGATGGAGCTGCGCCCCTCTTGCTGCAAGGTCCTCAATTGAGTGTATTTAAGGGAGAAATGAGAAGCGATCTAATTTTTATGGATGGGCATAAGTTTTAAACGGTCAGAATAAGTGGAATATTTACGACCAAGGTATAAACTTCGCTGAAAAGGTTAGGCCATTAATGTGTAATTTATATGAATGATACAAGTTTTAAACTTTTGTTCATGAAATTGAGGAAAGAATGAGCAGTTGAATAAGACAGTTGCCTAGCGAAGTACGCGAATGGTTGACCTGTACTACTTGAAAACGTACCTCTCAATTATTTCATAGATTATTAGAGATAGAAAGAAATGATACTCAGAGAGAAGCTGTTTCATTTAAAGGGAGGAATATAATAAGGCACACATATTTTTCGAAAGCTTATTACTTGCAGAGATTTCGGTGCCTCCTTCATTTATCGTAATGGAATCGTATGTTGCCATCGATCTCGTTCCATTATACAGTTCAAGGCATGTTTAACGAACTAAACAAAGCGTGCACTTGATAGGCCATTTACAAGATATAACCAGTCGAGTTTTGTGCAACATTTTATTTTATTTTATTTCCAGTTATTTTAGTTCGCCAGGTTTCAGAGTTGTTTGTTATAGGTACACCAGTTCTTATTTAAAACGCAATATAACCCATACGTTTAATTGTTGAATATTCTCGAACGAGCGAGTTTTAACCGGTTTAGGAGAGTAAAAAAATTGAATTAAATTCCTTTCCCCTGGGTTTATTGAATTTACTGACGTTCTGTACACCATTGTGTTTGCCCAAGGTCCACTCAATCCATTAGTTGCATTCATCAAAATTTGTCTTGTCTGTTAAGAGTGATTGGCCGAAGGATTTTAATTTGGATATTTATCTCTCAAAATTTCAATGATAAATTTCAATCAATTTTAAATGAACGATATCTTTCATTGAACGATTTCTTCTCATGGTATTTATTGAATATTTAAATAGGAAGATTTTTTACATCATATACAAGAATTACTGTTTCATGTACATTTATATCGCGATGATAATTTGATATTAATTTTTCTTACAATTCTACGGAAGCATACCCTTTCTGCCTCCGTCAGTTTTCCCCTAAGAATGATTTTAAAAAGTTTCAAGATTGTTTGCACGTAAAATCACATTGCATTCGGGGAGTATACAGAACTTGAAGGTACCACTCTGAACTTTGCAAGGTCTCCCACGCAAACTGACCGCTTTGAACCCACTTCTTGAAATTGCAAAATGAAGAAGCACCGCAAGCCTCTCTTCGCATGAACTTTCCTTTTACCGAATAAAATATTCAGCTTCAATATTGAGCCCACGCAGAGAATACATATTGCAGAAAGCCGTTGCTGAAACTCGTTCATCGACTAATTAGAACGCCCTAATTACGCTCAAGACTATTTACTGCAGCCTGCAATAGCCGCTTTATATTACGCGAAACGCAGAACCTTGGTTATATAATATTAGGAACAGTATTTTATAACAAAATTTAACAGCGAAAAACTCATAACGCTTAAGCAGCACTTTGCTCAGCACAATCCACAAGTTTTATTTTTCTGATGTTTCTTTATCGACACCATCCTTTAGCAATATACATTTTACAGAGGAAGGTGTGATGAATAAATCGATATTCCCTCTAAGCTGGTATTTAATAGAACTTTTATACAAAACGGTTATGGTGGGTAGATCATATTTAATAAGATGCGATCGACGTTTTATTTTTCTTTTTTTTTCTTTGCAAAATACACATTTTGCAGAGAAAATTTCAGTGAACTAATTGATGTTTTATCGGACCCCTTTCTCCCCACGTTAATTACGAGCTTGTGCAAGAAACTAAAACCAATTCTCATTAAATTCAAATCAATCGAAGCGCACGTCGGACCGAAGATTGATTATTATATTCTAAGCTTGAAATTTATGGAGCTAACCATTAACTTAACGTATCGATGCGTGCCTCGGGAGCAGGCTAATACGATCAGGATTATCCGAAATTAATTTAACAAAATAACAGACAGCCGTTATTCCGCTGGTAAAGCGTCACAGTACGTAAACACGAGGTAACGTACACGTTAAAGGACTCGTCGCTGCAATTATCGATCCACTCTACTGCCAACGGGGTGTTCTTCGGTAATCAGAAGCAAAATTTTATTGGAACTTTGCATGCTACATGAAATTAATCGTTACTCTTTGTGACCTATCTATTAAAAAAAAAAATCGAATAATCGATAGGCATCGCGACCATTTTTATAAAATTTTTCACGTTGTCACAAAATTTGCTCTGAGGCATTCGATTTCTGTCTTTCCTCAAAATGTTGATACCACTGCAAGTGAACGTGACGAAATTAAATTTTAGGTTCATTGACATAAGACAAAGCATAAAACATTCAACATAAAACGTATTTCTATGTCATGAATAGGTTCTTAAAGGATAACATCAGTGGAATGGAAGTTGCTTTCACTTATTAAAGGCTCATTCTGATTAGACGGTTTGAAAAAATCGATTTTTTAACATTTTTTTAAATTACATATCCCCAAGAATGTACTATCAAATTTTCACTGAAAAATTCCACTTATTTTAGCTTCTACATAGGCATTTTGTAGGGAGCGCAGAGGCTGGGCCTCTATAGATAAAAACTTTGAACGCGTTTTTCTCGAAACGTTAATTTTTCACATGGTGCAGGTAAAATCTCAAAATCTATCGAACCGATTGCTTTATAAATTGAACTGCTTACTCTACACACCTATGACTCTGGTCGGTACTACAACCAAGTATTTCTGTCGAGTCTAACCTACTTAAATCGAAAATAGCATAGAAAACACAGCTGAAATACATTGATTCTTGTATTTTGCCCGCCATTCTGTTAATTTTAAGGATAAATCATTTATTCTAGTTCGGGCCATAGCGACAGTCATACTAATCAAGAATCTGTGTGTATTTTTGGATTCAGATAAGTCCAACTACTGAAATCACTTGCACGAGCGAGGCATGAATTTTTAAACATGTCATCAAAATCGCCTGCAAAACCATTTTAAAAACAATAATTTTATTACTTTTATATTTTTTATTTATTATAGAAATGTAGTTTAATCAATAGAAAAAAGTTTTATTCCATTACTGTAATTCCTGTCTTCGCAATAAATTCCTGAAAATCGCTTAAACTCGAACCTACGCGAATAAAATATGTGTCTCTGAGCTTTTTCTAAAATCTAGACTGTAAATGTGGAAGCTTCCATTAAAATCCATAAGGATCTTTTCTTGTCAATCAGGACACTTTGCTAGCGATGTGATTACATTGTTACCCATCCCGTTGTTATCTTGTTGCAGACTACCAAACGGCCACATTAATTTCGAGAAATTCTGGCAGCTGGCGAAGCAGGTGACGGAATTCATCGCCTGGAAACAAGTTGCCTGTCCCTTTGAGAAGAATCCGCGCGTCATTGCCTTTCTTCAAGCGAGCCCTGTTCTAACTGAAAATGGTAAGAAATACTCTTTCATCTTCATTCAATATTCAATGGAAAAACACAGTTTGATATTAAAGAATCTTTCCAAAATCGTTCATTTCTTTGCACTTCTTCTTTCTTCAAGTATCTCTATTAAGAAATTCATATTACTGTATTGTACTCTGTACTTAACGAAAAAATCTCCCATTATATTTCCTACTTTTTAATCTAGCTCTGGCTTTGGCATCCTTCGAGTGCGAACCACCAGACAACAACCCAGAGAAAGAACGTTATAAAGCTTTAAAGTAAGTAATCCTGATCAGTACACATAGTGAAACAAATCAGTACGCTTCTTTTCAAAGTTCTCCTGCAAGCATTAAACAATCGGTACCAGAAATAACGCCATCATAGTCCACCAATTATTTCCATTAAGAAAGAAAAATAAATCTTTGCTATCGCGCTTACTTTTTTCAACTCCTTTGCTCAATAAAACATTTCTATACGCTTGTGTAACTCTCCGAACGTTATAGCTACAACTAGTTTCTCCTATCTCATACTTTACCAAAGAATCTTTCATTTAATCAATCCCTACACTCACTGTCTGTTAAGGGGGAATATTATTCTTTGGACTAAGAACATAGCAAAATTTGGGATTTTTTATTTAAGAAACCAGCGTTTCGATTCAACTGAAATTTGGACCATGTTTTTATGCATCTTTGAGGAAGCTGCAGTTTTTTTTATTATTAATTTCTAACCATAGATATAGTAGTTATGCATGATCGACTATCACGCCGCGCAAAATTCGTCGTCCGTTGGTGTGCATGATATTTACCTACCAGGTAATCTGAAACAGAAAAACGAAACGGCGCTTTATTTTACACATATGTAGCTTGAAATTGATGAACCAGCAAAAAATAAAAAAAAATATTGAGCAGTGTGGAAAGTTTCCAAACTGAAAGGTGTGAACCTTTAATCTTTGCAATCCAGATTTGCGGCAATTTTCTTATGTAACAAAAGAAGTATAGAACTTAGCGGTACTCTGGTTCATCAAACTGAAGCTACATATGTACAAAGTAAAACGCCGTTTCATTTTTCTGTTTCAGATTACCTGGTAGATAAATATCATGCACACCAACGGACGACGAATTTTGCGCGGCGTGATAGTCGATCATGCATAACTACTATATCTATGGTTAGAAATTAATAATAAAAAAACTGCAGCTTCTTCAAGGATGCATAAAAACATGGTCCAAATTTCAGATGAATCGAAACGCTAGTTTCTTAAAAAAAAAATCCTAAATTTTGCTACGTTTCTAGCCCATAAAACAGGATTGCCCTTAAACAAAAAAAAAACATTCTCGTTGCATTCTCGGTGTAACGTAAATCATATTTCCCACATGTGGCAGCAGATACAACACTATCGTGGTTCGGCGACCCCGATAAACACTTTCGCCGGTTTTGAAACGTTTCCCCCCATCGTTCTCCTTCAATTTCCTGTCAACAGGTCCGAACTGAACGCTCAGTGAAAACAAGCCGCCGTGCAACGCGTCGAGTGGGAGCGATACTGACGCACACAACACACAAGTAGACGCACTCTTATAAACGTTATAATACATTCACGCACGAGCCTCCTCGCGAGGGGAGGCTGTCCTCCATGAGACGAAGAAGAAGCAGAATCCAGCAGGAGCGTGGCAGACGGCGGGCGAGATTCCCTCGGAAATCCGCGTGACGACGATAGACGCGAGCAGAAGAGGAGAGGAGCTCCCGACGCAGCGATTTGCCCGCGATCGACGAGACGACGAAGAAAAACGAGGAAGAATTCCACCGGAGTGATCTCGCGTCGTTTGAGGGCGTCGTTTAGGTACTAGGAGGGCCGGTGCAGTCGTCGACACTTTCCACTCTAACTGCTGTAACTCGATTTCCTCCGTTCCCTGGTAACCTTGTCAACCCCCCCCCCAACCCCCAACCCCCCCACCCGTTCGCCCAGCCCCTCGTGTACGCAGAGGACCGACAAGTTTCCCAACCCGTTACGCGTAGCATCGCGCAGTGAAGCTTCGCCATACTCTTCCGCAAAGTGTTGCACGCGCACTTGTGCGCCTCCGTTGCGCTCAGCCCGCATTCGCCCACCAGTCGAGAGACTTTGAGCGCCGAACGTTGGAACGCGGAATCAGACTGCACCGGTCGAGGTCGCCTAAGGCCGAGCACGAAAGAATTCAGCGGACAGTATCGCGTAGCAGTAAGTATAGTTCCTAAGCCCGTGGCCAGCGAGAAAGCGTCCTCGGACACGCTCCCCCGGCTTCCGGTTGCTCGCGACGACTACCAACCCCTGGGCGCTGGCAAGGGTGTCGGGGGGTACGTTCTCGCGTTGCCCGCACTTTTGTACATAGTCCTTTTGATATACGCTAACGAAACTCCTAGGTGTGTGAACAGAGGTTACGGATGAGTAACGAGGATAACGGTGAATAAATAGGTTCGTTCCTGTAGAGTTAAGCTCGACGTTTGTCGTTTTAAGGGTCTAGGGATACGGTAGCAACGGACGACGGTCGTCGTGCGCGTACTTAACGAATGCGAGGAGAGGGAGGCTTTTTTTTCTGACGCGATCACCGCGGTGAAAACGGGGATACCACTCGCCCGCGCATGATTCCGCCGTGCTGTTGTTCAGGGAGCGTCTTTTCTGCCGTTCACGGTGCCGTTTGATTTGCAAAGTTCCTGGTGGCGCACGTGAAGCTGCTGCTTTCCTTCGTCTGCTAAATTTTGGAGCATGAGTTCCTGTGGAAAATCGATCTTGTACACCGTGTCTGGAGATGTTTGGCTACTTATTCGTGCCCTCGGGCTCAATGCTTACCGAATTCTTTGAAGGTTTCTGCATGTTAGTGAAATTATACAATTCTTCAATTCAGTTACTTCCAGTCGTACAAATCTCACGATCGAAGTGCATATGGAGGGTTCAGAAGCCAAGCGGTGTAAGTCTGTTAGCATTAAAACAGAGATAAATGAGGTTTTTACAAATTTGTTGTAAAAAGGCTAGTAAAGATGCAAAAACGATTTTTTATTGTAAGATACGTTCAAATGAGCTTAAGTGTAAGAGAAACAACAAGAAAATCGCCATGGATTTTTAAAAGAAATCAGATTGAATCAGAAGATTGTGACTTATCACAAATGTCCACTGAAAAAGTTGAATAAATCCTTGATATTCTCCAACTGGACCTCATAATTTACAGCAAATTTCGAAGTGTCTTAATAATATACAGTAATATTATCACAAATTTAATATTTATATTGAAAATACACGTCAATAAAGGTTTCATTTCACTTACCACGATCACAAAGGGCAACTTTGTGGTGACGGTGAAGAAAAATATAATAATGAACAAACGAGCAGCCCGCTTGCTTTTTTCAACTCATTTTGTAGTGCCAATTTAATTAAAAATTTTAATTCGAAATTTAGAAATATTAACTTTTAGTATAAACATAATAATGATCAGTTTTTAAAAATATGCGATTTTTCACAAAAGCCAGGGGGGCAACTACCCCTTTTGCATTCCCCTCCGGACGCCCACGCAATCAGATAAATTTTATTTATTATCAGGCAAATATTCAGATTCGCTATCAGAAGAAGAGTGGTCTTGATAATAAAGAACGCGTATTTTCATTTCTTTCAGCCCCGACATAAATAAGACGGCGCCGTAAATTATTTTTTAAATAACAAACAACCATAAACTTGACGCGACTTTAAAGTGAGTTACCCCGATTGTCCTGTAAATAATTTTGCCTAGTAATTCCGTGGTGAATATAAGCTTACGTATTACTTACGTATAAAAGTAGTGACTTAATTCATTGAACAACTGAAAGTTTTAGCAACAAAGAGGATTTTGAACTGCGTAATTCCTTTTCAGGAAAATGTGGACCTAACATTGATTTGCTTCTGAACCCTCCATGTATTCAATTTGCCAGTAGCTTGGACATAAAACGTGTCCTTGATCTCTGGACGTTAAAGATATCCTGCCCACACCATAATCCTGAAATCAATCACTTTTATCCCTGTTTCTGTCACGAAACAACGTCAATTAGCGGGAGCATGTTCAATCCAATACTAAATACTCACAAACCCCGTCCTAAACTACCCCCATCCATGCAACGAGCATTGCATTCGAAGCAACAGGCTAATCCGAACGAAATGTCAGATAAAACGAAACCCATTTCGTTCTCGAAAGAATCGATACCGATGAAGCAATTTAACCCTCACGTGCGCCACCGTCGGTGCATGATTTTACATTTCTCTTCGACGACGATCTCGACTTTCTCTCGTGCACACGAGTCACGCTGTGGATCAAGAGAGGAGCGATTAAATCGAGCCCAGGTCGGTCCAGCAAGCAAGCATCGATGCTTTCGTTTCGTTCGTCGTGTGAACTCGCAATTGAGAGGGGAATGGAGGGACGATGAGGTGGCGAAGGGGTTGGGGAGATTTTGAGGAAACATAGGGACCAAGAGTTCGTTTTCCCCTGGTTATAAACTGCGCCTGTGACACGTGGAAGGATGCGATCGCGAGCAACTCGCGATCCACGGAAGATAATTCGAATTCTCCGCTCGCCAATTTGCAAATTCGCGTACTGAGAGAAACCAGTGCAGTCATTAGGCGTTTAAGTAGATCTGTTCGCGCTTAGATCATACGCGACGGGTGTGTTATCCTTATGCGTTGCGTACTTGCAGGATACACGAGTCGATAATGCAACCCCTGACGCGTAGACCGCGCCGAAGGGGGTGCAGAGCGCAGCCTCGTTGTGAAGCTGCTTCGCAGTTCAAACTGCGACACCATGCACTCACGGCAAATTGTATTATACGCTGTTCTACTTTAATTTAATTATTTATACGGGCTGTATCTTGCGAGTGCTCCGAGCATCTCAGCAATGTTGAGCTTGCGTTTGGACGAGCGACTTTTGCTTGTCCGATTTCTAATAACGTGTACAAATCCACCTCTGTGTCCATCGACGATTTTATTTTTCCAGTACTTTACGGTAGGCCCTTGCTGAGGAGTATTTAAACCGCGCGAACATATACAGGCAGCTCTTTTCGTCTTTAATTTCTAGGTCACTTAGCGTGCTTCTTTCTTTCCACTGTTCCTATGTTATTTATGCGATCGTACCTTTCGGCGCACGGTGTTTTGATACGGGAGGATATTTTTCTACATTTCCATCGGGGATGTGTTTGTTCTGCGGCGAGTATTTCGGTTGTAATTAATTTTAATCACGACGGGATGTTTTATAACGGAACGTTCGCACGTGAGTGAGTCTATTCGTTATTTATACAAATCTGCTTCGAGGGGCGCTTCGGTCCATGCTGTACCCCGTAACGGACGCGAGCGTTTGCAGTTATTGGTAGCTTTAACGAGTGTATCTCGTGCTCTTCTCTCAGTACGAGAAACAGAGGAAAGATGTGTGTACGGAGCAGAGCAGCGTCGTATGTACGAGGACGAACCAGAGTCTACAGTCTACGCGAAGATCGCGTAATAAAGAAAGTATAACTCATCGAGCCACTAACACGAAGACATCATTGCACAGTCAGACTCCTTTCTCTGAAAGTTTTTTAAGGACAAAACTTACCACTCATGTACACTTTGACCACTCGAATAGTATTGGAATTTTTTACTGTACATTTTATCGCAGCTTCGATAACGTTCATTCGACGAAACCTGGATGTGGATGTTACAAAGGCGGTCAGTTGTTATTACGAAGCTGGTAAAACTGGTGAACGTGATGGAAACTTTAGGTTAAATAATTTTAGGTAGAATTTTAAATAGAAGTGTTAATCAATGCAAATTTAATAGAATTTAGTTCCAATTGGCACAGAATTATTCCAGTTCACTGGAGGATCTAATTTGAAATCCGACTCAAGCTTAATTCAATGAAACTCAGACCTACGTTAATACAGCTTACACTCAGCCTACATTAAACCTAAGTCAATCTACCCTGAAAGTGGTTTCAACCTGACTTAAGAATAATTTAGATTTCTCCTTGATCTAATCCAGTTCTGATAATTTGCAAAAGATGATACTAGAAATTGATAATGGAAACGCTCTTCAATGTCACCAGAAATTGCACGAATTCATTGTCATTGTAACATATGCATAGTTAGAGTAACTGTAACATATTTTATACTTGTTCTGTCTACATTTACTGTAATTTTATATTCGTTTCCTCGTTTATCACAGGATTTATTTATAAATGCTTCTCGTACATACATACGTATAAATACTAGAATAACTCAATTACAATTGCAGCTTTTAACATTTTCATCTGATTCGCGATCAGTTTTATAACGACGTCGTGAGGAAAAGGTTTTCCACGTTGAATCTTCTGTGAAGTCGCTCAAAATTGAGAAAGAAGTCTGACGACACACTAACCCAAGTAATCCCAGGGGACGTTTACATTGCTGCATCGTTCTCTTGCAGAAAAGCCTTGAGATCCTCAAAAAATGGATCGATTTTAAGAAGCTAACAATAAGATTCCCTGTGCAGTCTGTGAACAGAAAAGCAAGGGAGCTGTAAGCTACTTTGGGTGTTGAAGGATACAAATACAAAAATTGTTCACTTTGAAGAAAATACAACTCCATTTTTCATTTCTTGAATTGTTTACATGGAAGACTTTTGTCTAGCATCGTTAGGATTATTGTTGTATAAAAAGTTACAATCATGTAACATCTCATTATATACTTATCACAACTGTTTTATCATTCCTGCAAATATTTAATCCTACAATTGCTACAATTTGTGTGATAATTCTCCTTCACTAATTACACAGTTCGACAGCCATCTGGACTTGTAACATTCAGTAGACGTTTCTTATAGATTTTCGAGTGCTGAAAACGAATCCGCAAACCGTTTGTCGCCATCACCCTCAGGGCTTGAGAAAATCGATTTTGAAAAAAAACTGCAAATCTTCAACTTTGAACATCTTTTGTGTCGAAACAGTAATAGTTATTCGGTTGCTTGTTCCGTCATATATACAACGATATAAGTTATTCCTGCATTATGAACATTTAAATATGTTTAAATGAAGATCAAAGAGGAAAGGGACACCCAAAATGCACCCATTTTTGCAGATATCTTTCAATTTATTTCAAAAACTAAGGGTCTATGAGAAAATCTGACTACTCCACGCGATGTAGCAGACAATTTTCCTTTGGAAAGCATCAACAGAAGTGGTAAAACACCTTTTGTTTTCAATACAGAAGCGAAATAGTTTGGCAAAACGTGCGGCGCCAACAGTGGTAGTCACGCGCGTAAAGCGAAGGAATTACGCTGAGCGGCAGTGGATCGCGCGCCGTCGTTGACTACCACTGTCCGCGCCGCACGTTTTGCCAAACTATTTCGCATCTGTATTGAAAACAAAAGGTGTTTTCCCACTTCTGTTGATGCTTTCCGAAGGAAAATTGTCTGCTACATCGCGTGGAGTAGTCATATTTTCTCCTAGACCCTTAGTTTCTGAAATATATTGAAAAATATCTGCAAAAATGAGTGCATTCCGGGTGTTATTTTGCCTTTGATCGTTGTTTAAACATATTTAAATGTTTATAATTCAATAATAACTTATATCGTTGTATTCGGGAGGGTTCATAGAATAATTTGACGCAACAAGCAACCAAATAACTGATACTGTTTCGACCCAAAAAATGTTCAAAGCTGAAAATTTTCAGTTTTTTGAAAAAACGAATTTCTCAAAAACTGAGGATGATGGCGACAAACGGTTTGCGGATTCGTTTTCAGCGCACGAAAACCTAAAAACAGCTATTAATGAGAAGTCCGAAAAAGTCATATTTTGCCGAACTGTGTTACTAGCCATCCTTCTTCTGCGTTTTTCGTAATTGCCTTCAGCAACCCACAGAAATCCGAATTATCCCGATAGAATTCTGGAATAACCTAAAAGTGAATTCTCACCGTACATCAATCGAAAATTTCAAGTCGATCAAAGTGTTTATCTTCCATACCTCTCGTTCCAACGAGATGCGAGAGCGTACCAAAAACTGTGAAGCTGCAGCAACGTACACGTGCCCTCGAGGGGTCGAGCAAAGTCGACGGACTATGCACGTTTTATCATAAAGAATGTATGATTAACATAACGAAGTTATCGTAAGACGTAAGTAATTAATGAATGTTACCACTGTAAACCTCCGCGCGTCGCGTTGTCAATAATTCTGGAACCGAGGAGGAAACCGTTGCAATCGGTTGCCGCCAGGTCCGCGTTCGACGGGGCCCCTCGTAGCCTCTGGTCCCGCGGCCAGGCGGGCACCAAGAGGGGCGAGGTGTCTCCAGTAACACTCGATTTCTTTCGCAACCACGTCTCGACTGATTTCACGCGGGCAGCACGACCGGTCGTTGTACTATTTTCTACCCGATCGCTTTTTTCTACGATTTTTGTAACACGAAAGCGAGAGAGCGTCGATCGTCCGCGCGACGACGACGGTGAGAGCGACCAGCCAGGAAGTCGATCGAACGCCGCGCGAATACCGATTCGTCGCTCGTCGAGCGTCTCTGTCCCGTTCTAACAAATATAATGAAAGCAAGAGGAAGTTTCGCGGAGTACCTTACGCGACTCGCGCAACCGACGCCCCTAGCCGCGATTCTGTACATAAAAGAGAAAAGTCGTGTGTATATATATATACAGTTATATGACACGTAAAAAAAAAATCATATTGCGTATATCTATGCGTTAACTAGGGTCTAAGGTTGGATAGGCCGTAAATCGAATTTAAGAGGAGAAGAACAGCGAGGCCGTACCAAGGTGCCGAGGGTTGACCCCGGCTCTTTGGACCGCCGTCGTGCGTCGACGTCGAAGCCCTTGTCGACCACGACAATCGCCGATCGATCGATCCGAGATCGCCTAACGATACCTTATAGTACATACACACGTTCACACACACACACACACGCGCGCGCGCGTATACACACAGACACGAACCTTCATCCTCGAAAGATTGATTGGAAAAGGAATACGAACACTTGCTTACTGTCTAGTCATTAGATCGTTAGTCGAGGGCCCGTGTCCATGTTCTCGTGGCGATCGGAATGCACGCGCACCTGCCTTCCGGCTTTTCGAAGTCGCGCGCCTTTTCCTTCAGCGAGTGCACGCTTCCGTGGTTTGCTTGAGGGTGGAAGATCATTTGTGCCGAGGAACGGAGAGAATTATCGGTGAATATAGTACGTACCTTTTTACTCCGTTTTTGTGGAAATTTGTTGAGAAAAATATTTCTTTCAGAGCGAGATATTTATTTATTTGAATCGAGACTTCGAAGAACGGCTGAGCCGTTCTGTAAGATTTTTTTTTAAGCATCGTACTGTTTTATTTATATTAGCACCTTTTTTAGATTTATGAAGGATATGCAGCTCGTGGTTGTTTGAAACATAGTGAACTTTAATTTAGAACCTCATCCTCGAAGGACGAATTCTAATACCTTTTTTTTATAAGAATTTGATTGTAGTATTAGCAGTATTAGCAAACGGTAGGCGGAGTGAATTCTCAAATAAGGCTCGATATAATATGTTTATGTAAATTATAAAATACCCCCGTGGGGAAGGGTTTAGACGAGGTTGGGGAATGGCCTATTGCAAACCAGGGATATGAATTTGCGAAAGTATTTATTAAATCATGTATTATTTCACACATACTAACGTAATCAGTTCTATATTCTACTCGTGATCCTCATGATTCAGATAATATTTCAATCTCAAAATACTATTACTTCCATTGTCCAAAGCTTCTTAACGAAGCGTCCTCGATTCGAGCAACACTTTTTTTTCTCACCGCATTTAACAAGACGAGGTGTAACAAGAATTTATCTCGCGGAGCGTGAATGTAACGAAACTTACACTTAAGAAAGCTGAAATGCAACCGATGGTGCCGTGGTTTTCTCATCGAGCCAGGACACGGGCCGCGTTATGCCTAAATTAAGAATATTCGAGTTAGACTTAACGTTAAGTTTTGTGTTAAGCGTATTTTTGGTCGACATTCCCTTAATTGTAAGACGTTTGTAATTACACGATAAAAGGGTTTACGTAGATCGCCGTGTTTCATTCGCCGTGATTTCGTTCGCGTGCAATTCTGTATTCTCTCTATTTTCCCCATCGATTCCACACAGGACACCTCCGCGACGATCGCCGTTCATCCTTCGCGCGCGATCACGTCGCAGCGGTCGATTCCCCGCGGGCCCTCAACTGGAGAACTGTGATGCCAGATCGGGGACGGGTTCCCTCGAGAATTTCCCCCACCTCGCGCACACTACGCCGGAGCAGCGAGTCCGTGAGCTCGGCGCTTCGGAGTCCAACTCACGGACACGTAGCTCCGGCGTAGTGTGCGCGGGGTGGGGGAAACTCTCGAGAGAGCCCGTACCCGATCTGGCATCACAGCTGGAAAAGGATCGGAGCGGCATCTATCGTCGCGGATTTTTGTCCGACGAATTTTTAACATCGTACTGCGATCTATAAAGTGTATAGACTCGCGATTTCAAAGCGTATATCGCGCAAACGAGAAAACCGATGTCATTGGCTGAACGAACGACAGCTCGATTTTCCTTTTTATTAGTAATGGATTCTAAAGAGGAAGGGTTTCAACGCAAGGAGCACATTTGCTCGTGTATATAAAACAATCGATTCTGTGCAACTGTTGGGTGAAGGATACTGAGTGGCGAGGAGGAATGACAGATTTTTTATACATGGCAGAATCATGTCAGATTTGAAATTGGAATTTTAATTTCCACACTAACTGGATAGAATTTTCGCAGCGGAGGATAAATTGCTTTGAATAAACCGAGTAATTGTTGTTTTTACACGTACCGTCTTGATAGTGCAAATTTCACAAATTGTCCAGAAAATAATTATTCTGTAAACGTGAGGTAATACATTTCCGAAAATATGCATATCAAAATGCTGCAATGTCCTCGACAACACGCGAGAAAAGAATTCTAGCTTAACGTTAAAAGTTGACTTTTGTTGGACGTTGTTTTCATCAAGTTTAAAGTTTACGAAAATGTCACTGTATTCCTTGAACATTTCTCTACAAAATCTATACTTCAGAGAAACGAGATTACGTCACGAGTCTCCAGTATTGAATGTCAATTCCTTTTTTACATTGCTACTAACATTACTTTGTATCCAACGAATACGATTTTGTACAAGAAGGTTCGAGGAGTAGCATTGATATTCGTGTTATAGCTTCAATATGTTAAAATATTTAGCAAAGAAATATCTTAGAGTAAAAGAATGGCGTAATAAGAAAGTTGGGTACAAGAAGACTGAAACTTAAGAAAAAGATAGTTTAACGTCAGACAATTTTTACACGAAGCTGGCAATGAAGAAGTTCGTTAATTTGTAAAGATTAAATATCTTAACCTGAGGCGTCAATTAATTATTTACACGCTTTAAGGAAAATAATTTATGCGACTCGCGCATATTAGTTTCCGACTTTCGCTCGAATTGATTTTAATTCAGATTCTTCTATTAAGGAAAACGTGGTAAAGGTACAGGAAAGACTATGTTATATATAGAATGAAGTTAACTACCAGCGATAAAATCAATAAAGTGAATAAAGAAAATTGTTTACGGTTGATCGAGCTGTCGATCGATTTGCCCATACAAATTGCGTACAACGATTTCATAACGTTACACAATTTTTGCAATCACGTAATATAAGTAACCAGAACCTCCTATTTCTCTTATTTCATTGTTCGTGCGGGAATTTGATTGTATGTATGGCGCGCTTTCCGTTTCCGCGTTTTGATCTATCCGATCGAATATTTTGGGACTATTGTACATAAATAGACTCAATCATGTAACAGCAACAAGACAACAATTACGATTATTGTAGAAACGACGATTACTGGCAGCAACCTCTGTCCAGTTCTACAGGCGGCTACGAGACATTGGTGAAAAAAAAGACCTCTGATCTGTGGCGAAATCAAGCTTCGCCGATCAAAGCTCGCCCTGCATCGCTGGGAAAGGCCAAATTTTCAGTTTTGGAGGACAAGAGGAATCATCGAGGTTGAAAATCCAAATAGATCAAAGTCGGCCGTTTACGTTCTGTGTTTTCCCTATCTCCCTTTCCTTTTGCAATCGACTCGCTGGTATACCTTTGTCGAACAGATCTCAGTCGCTCAGGATTCGATAGGAATCCTCGCTCGACGATATTACCAATCATTTGACGAATCCCCGTGTTTGAAACCTCGAAAGCCTTTTGATCGGTTTGAACGTACTTGCGGTCGCCGTTGTGTAACCATTCTGTCGAATTCTGGTGCGTTTGGTTTTCACGCGCTCCTTTAAATAAAATGAGCGTATACCAGGTGTACCGGTTAATAATTCTTCAATTTTTTTTAAAGAAAAAAAATTAAAGTTGGGAAAAAAGAAAAAAATGCTTTATTCAAAAATATTGGACACGTAATTTTCTTATCAGACATCGTCTACTATAGGTGTTTTTTTCTGGAGCCGCTGTAATTTTGCAGTGATTCTGGCCGTAAGAAATTGAATTGTGAAATATCCTGTGAAATTGATACTTTGCCCTGACATCCATTCTGCCCTGAACCTATTGAGAAAGAAAAAAATCAAAATTATAAAAATGGCGGCTTAAAGCGGCAAATTTTAAAAAAACTTGATTTTTCGCCAGGGAAAAGAGCCATTTTCTTTTTTTTTTGTCAAAGCAAAAGTTTTCACAGACTTACGCGTAGGTTCAGGTCGTAACTAGACATGTTTCACATATGCTAAATTTTTTTTCAAATCGACTTGTACCTCCGTTTTTTCGCAATCACTGCAAAACGAAGAGGAAATATGATTCCGAGAAAAAAGCGTTTTAAGTTTCGAAAGAGGAATTAGTCTACCTGCGTGCGCACAGAAACGGTTTATGACGCGCTCAACCTTTTCGGCTGTAAAATCCTTAATTTTGCGAATTTTAACATAAACCAAACGGCATTTGACTCGGGAAGAGTGGTACTTTCGAAAAATACAAAAAAAATCGAGTTTCTGACTGCACAGTCCCCTTAAGGCGGCTGATCAGTGCGCAACGAATCTGGAGATCGCGGATTCGAGTCCCAGCGCCCGAGGCTCTCTTTTCCGACTCTTACAGTATATACTTTTCAAACAAATAAACTAAGCTAGCCGAAGGTGCACAACTCACCACACACTTCAAGTGATCAGCTGGCCACGCGTACATGCACATCTCCAAGAGTATAGTGAAGCATCCGAACATGTTTTACACCTTCCCTATCATTGGTTGCTTCTAATCAGAAAATTCCTGCACCATGATTTGCTTAAATTCACTGTTGAATGAAATAGCGTTACTACTCAACACAAGCATGCCGCTACAACAAACTGTAAAACTGATCGTAAACAACACTGCAGCGCAAAGGATACTTAATCGGAAGCAGGGAACAACTTGGTGGGCATATCTATGCGAAAATTACAGAAATCGTAGTAAGCTACGAAACACTACGCTATGGAATATTGTTTTTACCCCCTTAGGTGCATCTACTTTTTAAAATACTTGATCAGCATGGAAATAATCGATGTCGCCTTCAATTCCAACATCAGACACTCAAATCGAGCAGCACCGAACCAAATAAAAAGTGCGCCGAATGCGCTTTGAGACAGGGCCGCTCCGCACTGAATGGCGCAGATGTTCTGATGTACGTATGTAAACGATTGCACACACTCCAACGGAAATGGCTGAGACAAAACGAGTGGGGAAACCAAGTAACTAATTACGTACAGGTAAATCCATATTACCGCGCCCACATACAGTGTACGGCACTGGTCCACGTATTTTTAGAAAACTTCCCACTCGAGTGTCAAGGCATTCTTGACGCAGGCCATCATTTCCTCGACTACGTGCTATAACGAGACGTCAAATGACATAACTGTCTACCTTGCGACGATGCATCTGGTGAAAATGGCGATGTGGTCCCGGTTGGCGTACGCCCCGCCGAACAGAGGCAGACAGAAACACACCGAGTTGAATATCGACCAACCTTACAGGGTCTTGAGCGTAAGAATTTGAGGCGTGTTTGCCGTTGGTGGAAACGGCCACACGAGGCCCGTAGCTACGCTATTCCGGATAAACTCGATCGCATCCTCCGGCGTTACTTTGTTCATCATCAGTTAAGGTAAATGAATCCTCTCTATTTAACCTGCGGATTTATTGCGCTGAACTGTGGTCTGTCGACGGCTGGAATACCAATCCGACCCTCTAACAGCTACTGATGATCCACAGACCTGTATTTTTATACAATGGACTCCCAATGCGTGACTTGGGTATTACAGCGAATCGTAGGATACTGCAACGCTCAGTTAATTCTCAGGAAGTGTTACTCGCGGCTCTTTTCCATCCCCCGATCGCAATAATTAATTGGTTTCAATTATGGATCGTTAGGGAGCGTGTTAATAACCAGGTGCTAGGACTGTTGAACGTCTACACGAGATCTCCAAGAAACACACCAGCACATAAAGCAGCTTGTACATTCTTAATATATACACGTGTACTGTGAACATCTACATATGCGCGGTCATCGTTTTTTGCTAAGTGTTTCCTGTCTAGCAGTGAACAGCGGAAAATACAGGAATGATCAAACTATTTCGCGGAGGGGGAATAACCAATCAACGTCAAGGTGGGAAACGAACGGCGCATCTGCTCGCCACCGTCGAGCCAAACCAAGCCAGCCAACCGGCGAAGCTGTTGTCGACGCTGGTTGGCTGCGGCCTCATTTCCCTTGTATAGCTTGGTTTGGCGGTGATGACGCCATGATGGGAAACGAAACGGCGCCACCGTCAAGCCAAGCCAAGCCAAGCCAAGCCAAGACAAGTGAGGTTGCAGCCAACCAGCGTCGAAAACAGCTTCCCCGCTTGGTTAGCTTCGTTTGGCTCGACGGTGGCGCCGTTCGTTTCCCACCTTGGCGTTGATTGGTTATTCCCCCTCCGCGAAATAGTTTGATAATTCCTGTATTTTCCGCCGTTCACTGCTGTCTAAAAGGTTTTAATCGACGTCGGCAATTTCCACCTTTAAAGGCCGGATCTCCTAGCCGCGACGGCCGGCGGCGGTCCCACTAGTGCAATGGAGAAGTATGCATTTGTGTCTTCGTTGTGCTAATGGGACTGCCGCCGGTCGCTGCGGCCGATCGCGGCTAGGAGATCCCGCCTTTACTTTGCATAGATACTGGAAGCACGAATGATTGTTCGATGACAATGAAATCGAGCGTCTGTGTTCTTATGTGACACTGTCCGAACCACCCGAAACGGGCGCTACATGACGCTCCTCGACCTATCCGAACAGTCATCATGTGACGCTCACTAATTTATGCCAGCGCACCTCTGGAGATAGGAATGTGCAGCAGCCAGTCCTCGGGAAATGGGTCAGTCGTTTCCTCCGTGTACAAGTTAACTCGTGATCTCTTTGTCATTTTCTGTAATCCCAATGTAAAACTTTATTTATGTCACAAACAAATTTTGTACACCTTCTTTATGACGAGGTACCTCTTACATGAGCACAAATTGGGACATTCACCTTATTGGGGGGGGGGGGGGGGGCAAAGAAACTGCTGCGGTTGTTTATAACAAGAACTGGTACCACAAGAATGTTAAAACAGCAGAAAACGATTTCTTGTATAATATTGAGGTCTCAAAAGCTCGGAGCCATTCGTATTAGCGGTATTTTGCCGAAACTTCCTCTGTTTTACTACGCAACGGTAGTCTATCAGTTTTTATACCTATACCAAACGCTATCACAGTACCTATACCAATCGCGCTTCTTCACATAGATGCTCGATTTCACTGTCATCGAATAGTCCTTCCTTTTTCCGGTATCTGTTCAAAGCATTCACTTACTTCGCCGCATTGCGTGTAATGGTGGAAACTACCGACGTCGATTAAAACCTCCTAGACGGGATGCACTTAGCGAAACACGACGACCGCACATATGTATATGTTCAGAGTACACGTGTATACGTCAAGAATATACAAGCTGCTTTATGTGCTGGTGTATTTCTTGGAAAGTTCTCGTCTAGGCGTTCAGTAGCTCTAGCACCTGGCTAGTAACACGCACCCTAACGATCCATAAGTGGAACCAATTAATTATTGCGTTCGGGGGATGAGAAAGAGCTGCGAGTAACACTCCCCGGGAATTAACTAAGCGTTGCAGTATCCTACGAGTCGCTGTGATACGCAAGTCACGCATTGCGACTCCATTGTACAAAAAAAGATCTGTGGATCGTCAGCAGCGTTTAGAGGGTCGCATTGGTATTCCAGCCCTCGACAGACCACAGTTCAGCGCAATAAATTCGCGGGTTAAATAGAGAGGATTCATTTACCTTACCTGATGACATATAAAGTAACGCCAGAGGAAGCAATCGGCTTTATGCGGAAAAGCGTAGCTGTAGCCTTCGCGTGGCCGCTTCCACCGACGGCAAGCAAGCGTCAAGTCCTTGTGTACAAGATCCTGCAAATCATCACCGCAATCATCTCGTACACGTTCGCTCTGGCCCTGTTATATTCAACGTACGTGAACCGGCACGACACCTTCATTATCGCCAAATGCATCATCGCAGGTATTGCTGTGGCACAGCCCGGCGTGAATGCGACTATCGCTCTATTTCGGTATACTGAGTTTCAGGTAAGTCGTCTACAAAGTAGTTTCGTAACCCGAGGTAGATAGTCTGTCACCTGACGTCACGTTGTAGCACATAATCGAGGAAATGATGGCCTGCGTCAGGGAAGCCTCGACACGCGAGAGGGGAGTTTTCCAAAAGTACGTGGACCAGTGCCGTATAATCTATCCATGCGCAATAGCATGGTACTACATATGCCTAGGCAGTTGGGTGTTTGGCCCAATCTTTTTGCCTCAGCCATTTCCGACGGATGCTGAATACCCGTTCTCCACTGACTCCCTGTTCACGTATTCGATCGTTTACATGCATCAGTTTACAGTCGGCGTTCAGGTCGCAGCGGCCATGTCGCATTCCGGGTTCGCCGCGCTTTTGCTTTGGTTCACTGCTGCCCGATTCGAATGCCTGATGTTGGAATTGCAGGAAACGTCTAATGCTCGCACACTGATCAAGTGTATTAAAAAGCAGATACAGTTAAGAAGGTAAAGACAGTGTTAGTATGGTGTTTAGTAGCTTACGATTTCTGTAATTTCCGCATAGATATGCCCGCCAAGTTGTTTCCTGCTTCCGATTAAGTGTCGCAGCCGCGGTAGTACTGAGCACGCTCGGTCTCGCCTTTTCTTGCGTCGTCCTGATGTTGGTGAGTAACGTTATATATTTCAACTGTGAATTTAAGCAAATCATGGTCCACGAATTTTCTGATTAGATAGTGCTAACATTGGTCGAGAAGGTGCAAAACGTGACCGTATTCTTCACTATACTCTTGCAGATCTTCATGTACGCATGGCCCGCCGATAAATTGAAGGAAATGGTGAGTAGTGCACCTCTGACTAATTTTTTTGCTTGAAAAGTACCTACATACATACCGTAAGGGGGGGGAGTGACTTTGCGACACTTTTTGATGTTTTTCAAATAGCATACAAAAACTATACCTACATTATAATCCCGAACCAATACACCAGTTTAAGACAAAGCAATGATTACTTTTAAATGTCAGTGAGAAATAAATGTTTTACCGTATGAATAATACAGGGAAATAAAGAAGCAAAAAAGGAACCCCATTAGTCACAAAGTCACCTCCGCTTACGGAACATTTCTTTCCCTAATAACAGCTGTTGTTGCATAAACGCAATGTTAAATTTAAATTTATTTTAAGTAGGACAAATACGATGAAAAACAAAGCAATGAAAATTTTAGAGTTTTTAATCTAATGCCTGGCCGGTAATGGGTTAAGGGTAGCCTCCGGTCAAAAAATCGATTTTTTTGCATATTTTCATCCCACAATATCTCAAGAATGACCGGGTAAAATTTCAGAATGAAATTCCTAATGGTACAGATTTTACAGGAGTTCAGGGGGATTAACAGTGTGACGGCCTTAAAAATAGGTGTTTTTTGAGGATGGATTGTGACGCAGGTATAACAGATAGAAATGTGAATGTTCTTTTAATTAATAACACATTTATTGATCTAAAAAAAAAGAATTAAATTTTATTTTAAACGCGTGGAAAATAGAGCGCGCACGGGCAAGTCCCCGTCACAAGACGATCTCGTTCGGCGTCAAAAAGTACGTTTTTCTTGGAACAATTTTTCACGCATTATGGCCAGAATATAAAATGCAATTCTTGACCGAATCTAGAAATTAAAATGCGATTCTACTCGTAATTACACTGTCTTCCGCGCTACCCTCTGTTGCGAATTTTCATACACTCAATTTTTTTTACGAACTATTTTTGTGCGAAAAAACCCATGTTTTGGGGACCCTATTATTTAAACATTTGGCAATCATCGCCTATTTGTTTCTTAACACTGTCTGAAGGTAGCGCGATAACCACACATGTGTAATTAAGGAATATCTTTTGTCTTTTGATTTTGGATGATCCTGTCTAAAGGTATCGTGACGAAAGTGCAGGCTAGCTTTTTTTTACAACGATGCGGCACGCAATGCATATTAGAGGCAGGGGTTAGC
This sequence comes from Andrena cerasifolii, assembly GCF_050908995.1. Lineage (NCBI taxonomy): Eukaryota > Metazoa > Arthropoda > Insecta > Hymenoptera > Andrenidae > Andrena > Andrena cerasifolii. Next base: position 5,941,345 of record NC_135124.1, on the reverse strand, counting down.
AAAGATAAAATGAACAAATAGTTTTATACTCTATATTTGTAGCAGAATAAGGTGCAAAAAGTTTTAGACCCATACATTGTATAATTTTTTTCTAGAAAAAAAAACGCTTAGGTTGTGTCGGGGACACACACCACAGTTTTTGACGTGAATACTCGGATATTGAAGTAGTAAGTTTGATATTAATATTCAAGGATAATTTTATTGATTATAGGCCTATGATAGCTAAAGTATGAAACAAATGGCATGCAAGATACATCTAGATTTCTAGCGAATGTAAGATCAATGCTAGTTTTTCCAAGCGTGGTCTGTGATGCGGTTGATACGTAGGCTATGTTGAATTCTCTGCGCATGCATCAATGTTAGCCATCGAGACATTGGGATGAAGAAACTCACTTTCGCAGTTCTTACAAGCTCGCGCTTCGGGACCGGTGGTGAGCGTCTAAAGGCTGCCGTTCTAATGCGCGGCTAACGATTGCGCCACTAATGCAAGGGAGAAACAGATACATACTTCTCCCTTACACTAGTGGGACCGCCGCCAGCCGCCGCGACCGATCGCGGCTAGAAAATCCCGCCTTTAAGGACATGTTTAAAGGCTCCCCCAAACAAACGTGAATATTCGTGGCGGCAGCGAATCCGCCGCGGATCAGGTAACACTGCCCATACGCCACCACGTACAAAAAACTGCTGCCTTATCTGATCCGCGGCGCGGAGCGGATATTCGCGTTGGTTTGAGGGAGCCTGTATACGTGGCTGCTTATGGGCAGCCTTGTGTAAAAGCGAGCTTACGGAGTGGATAGGAGATCTGGTAGAGCGGCGTCGAGACACGGTTCCATATACCGCGAATTCATTTAGTGACGGGCTGGTACCGTCAAGGCCGGATCGCCCACCCTCGTCGATGGTCACCCCCGTGAGTGCGGTCCGTCCGCAAGCTGGCCCGGGCCTATAAAAAGCGGACGCGTACCCGAGAAACGGGGTTGAATCCAGGCGGGTTAATGCGTACCTTGAGGAGGCGGCCATCCAAAGCCATTCCCTCCTCCTTTGGGAGGAGACCCGTCTTCCTGGGCCGTGCAGGGTAGATGGTGTGGTCCTCCGGACCAGGTAGCAAGTCGGCCCTCCCTGCTCGACTCCGGCCATTGAAGGGAAGCTCTTAGACCCCGTGACAGCGCAGGGGAAAAAGATGCGGTCACACCGGGCGGCGCGGTCAGCCCTGGGGGAACTCCCGCTCTCCGATTTTTTGTATAGTGCCTATCCGAGATATAGTGACTTAGGTGTGAAGTCCCTCAGCGGGGTCTTACCCGACACCCTGCTGGGTACTGGCCGTTAAACGTGCCCCCCTACTACCTCTTGCAGGACTGTATTTAGAGAAGACTAGGACCAAACCGGGGCCCTAACAGAAAGTAAAACAGAAATTGAAGATACGGGTTATCATTATTAAAAGACATGAATTAAGCTTTGCTACTGGTTATTAAAAATTGTCTCATATTAAATACAAATACATTTTAGTAAAGTATATGTACTGCATTAGTAGAGTAGTGGAGAATTTATGAATTAATATAATAATTAATCAAAGCTTAACCCTTAGTATTATAGTGTAACACCCGTGTCACACGTTTGAAAAATTAGTGTGCGCCATTTCGGGGCATTTTCATTAACTTAAAAGCGTTGCTTTACTATTAGCATATGTAACAAGTATCCATATGGCAGAATCACATCCATAGAAATTCTAGTCTGATCCACTGTCTTGTATTAATGATTACAACTGTTAGTTTCGCCAGGACCACTGAAAGTACCAGGGAAATGCTAATTTTTTCTCTCAATTATTTTGGTTTTCGTTTTTGAATAAATTTGATGTCGAACATAATAATGTATGTAACACTGGTATAATATTCTGCAAAACGGAGCATTGGCTTAACATTATAATACATAGATACATTTATGCATGGTGTAAAGCTATCCATACTTTGGCATTTATGTAAAAAATTGTTACAGTAGGAATTTTTTGTTTATTTTTACGATGAAGTGTGGACAAAAATGCAACGATAAGAATTTTTCTGGGTAAAATAAAAAAAATCATGATACTAAGGGTTAAGTGATGTCTTTTAATAATGATAAACCGTATCTTCAATTTCTGTTTGATTTTCAGTTAGGGCCCCGGTTTTGTCCTGGTCTTCTCTAAATACAGCCCTGCAGGAGGTAGTAAAGGAGCACGTTTAGCGGCCAGTACCCAGCAGGGTGTCGGGTAAGACCCCGCTGAGGGACTTCACACCCAAGTCACTATATCTCGGATAGGCACTATACACTCACTGGCCGCATGGCCCGAGTGACGCCCGGGGCCCCGGCACGTGCCGCATGCTCCCCCCGCTATAGGTTGCAAATAAATCGACTAATCGACTATACTAATCGTGTCGGATCCGCTCCGCGCCGCGAATATTCGCGTTGGTCTGTGGAAGCCCGGAGGCGTTTTCGCGCAAAATCCCGTTATATCAATGACAAAGCCGAAATGGATCACACTGATGAATGTTATCGTTTACACAGAAACAAAATCGATTTTTCAGGCGAAAACGCGTTCACCGTAACCTCGACTTTTCTCGCTTTTTTCTTGCCGAAAGCGAGAACGAGTCGGTAGAACTGATAGCGGGTGGGGAGCGTTGCGGGGCGGACGCAATCAATGCTTTGCCTCGCTCTGTCTCTCGGGCGCGTGATATTCTTTGAATGCGCGGCGGAGTATCAGGCATCCGAGGTACGGAGCGAGACGCGGTGTCAGCGCGTCGTCTGTTTCATGCCGTTCCTCGCTCGAGTTTGGCCAAATCTAGTTTTTAACGTTTAAATTCTGTACTTTTGCGGACCCCCTACCCACGCTCACAGCGGTTACGGACTCGGTCTGAAGGTAATCTCAGGTACGGACATCCTTTGTCTACTCGACGCTATATTTATTTTTTGGAAGTTGCTTTTAGTTTTGAAGTTATAAGACGAAACATTATCTCCTAGATTTGACCGGGGAGTGCCGTTAACAAGCTAAGGTACCTACTTAGACTGATGTTCAATGTTTCGTAGAGTATGGCCGTATCGCAAGGTGCATACGAATCGGAATGGTACGCCCAGGCTGTGAGCATGCAGAAGGACATAGGCTACATGTTGACGCACCAACACCCAGTGACTCTTTCAGTCAGTGGCCTCATGCCAGAGCTTACTTTGCGTTACTACAGCGCGGTAAGGAATCATTGTGCTACAGCATATTTGTGTGGAAGTGGGTAGGATCAACCCCGTGAATAGCGCAAATAAAGATACCTATGATTTAATAAAATATAAAGAAAGATACAAATCAGTAAGGGCCTCTTATACATCGGCCGCACGCTTTACGACTACTGCCCATGCCACTGTCTAACACGTTCATCGCACTCAACATAACGTATCATGTGGGTTCATATCATACATGGCCGACTGTCATCTGAAGATATTAGTAATAATAAAAGAGTCAATAACTTTTCAGTACCTGTCGAATGCTTTCTCAATCATCACCACTTTACACGTTGCATTGGAGATGGATTAAACGTACGTAGTTCTAAACTCATAAACTTATTTACTCGTTGCTGAATAAAATCTCAACAGTACCTACTGCAAACTCTGTGTTTTGTACCTTCCAAAAAATCTGCGCTTGAGCGGAGCGAATATGCAGGAAAAGGAACATAAATTTGCAGCTAAAAGAATAGTGAGGAGAGGCGTTTTTCAATAACCACGTAGAGAATCATATTCAGCACTGGAGTTGACGGAGATTCACCGACGTATAATTTCAACCGCTTTAAACCATCACACTTTAATACTTCAACATTCAACGTTCTCTGATGTCTGTCATCGACAGTTGTATCTGTCATCAGTTACCATAGGCAAAAGGACGTTTTCTGCTATGGCGAAGTATGCATTATTTGAAATTACCTTGTCAATGATTGACCTGTATTTCTGGGCTAAGTAATGTAAGGATTGTATAATATAATATAATATAATATATTTGGCCATGTTAACTGATGGCAGAGACAACATCAAAGAACTTTCTGTGCGTATCGTGCTGGCAGCACGTGAGAATCTAAAGTCGTCGGTAGAAATCCGAAAATGTTCTCCAATTTCGTTGAATTTGGATGCTACCGATTATACCGACTTGATCAATTGGGACGAATGTCCAATAACTTCACCACCTATACTGGACTCTGTCAAAACCATCTGCCTGAAAAAAATGATGGCGGAGGGAGAGATCCCTAAATCCTGGGACTTGGAGACATACGCTTGCCACACTCAGGCTGTGGAGCGTATGGAGCTCGTAACAGAGGCATCCAGCAAAGTAATTAGAGTCCACGCAAGGGATAGCTTCATTCGGGCCAGCCTTGAGTCGCTTAGTCATATGCCCGCCTTTGAATACAAATCTTATGTTTCCACTTCACCAAGTCTATAAACCCGACTTCGAGTCTCCTTTCGCGATCAGGACATTTTTATCAAAATTAGCATCCTAGTCCACAAGGTAGGGTGGTTGGGGTGGGCTCGCAAGGAACTCCACATGCAGCCCCCTTCACGTGGTGAGTTCTGACTTTGTTGCCATAGGGTGGACGAAGGGCTGCAAGGTCATTTTTATACTTTTTGCTCAAATTTCGAAATGTAGGAGAAGGGGAACACTTATATTTGGTTGGTGACGCCGTGACGTCATACCAACGCTAAGCCAATCCAAGCCAAGTGACGTCATATATGCCAGTACACCATACTGGACCGCCTCGCAATCCTGGCTTCGCGCGGTATTCCTGACAACGCGGACGAGAGTGGGAGAACCCCGAGTGTACGCGACACGACCTTGGACAGCGCTGCAATAGATTCATTCTGTTTAGCTTATCGTTACAATAAAGAGGAACAACATTGAATATTCTGTTTTTCACTTTGTTCGACCTCTTATTGACATTTTAAACTCTTGGTTACTTCTTCATTACGTCACAATACTTCACAATTCTGCCGCATTGTTCAATTCATGTCCCACGGCCTCCACGGACTTCCCCTCTATTTGATATACAGATATTCCGGCTCCAATATACACTACAGTCTCAAATGATTTTTCGCGAAATGGAGTGCGGATATGTTTAATAATTTAATTGTAAAATTTTACAACCGTACATTGAGAATTATCCACATAATTTTAAACGAAATTACAGTTGAGAAATTCACTGTTGTGACGGTCACAATTATAAATATGTTTCTTTTCACATCATACCGATTGCACGATCATTCTCTAAACTACGCGCAGTCAGCGAACTACATACTCCATTTCTTCCTGTATCTCTCCGCAAGGCGTATTAATGATGGATAATCATTTTTAATTGCTGTATTGGTGTCATCTTTCTCACATCTGGCATATTTACGTAACTACTGAACAGGCTGACCTGTGTACCACACGTGGTTCCCAAAAATTAATCAGGCTGATCGGCCAGAGCATTTGGCCGGGGTCGCGGTTTATGACCGTACCTATTGTCCCGCGAGTCGGCGGTGGACAACGGTGCGTACAGTTGCGAAGTCACCATGGTACCAAGCACCAACAGAACAATATACGGATTAGCGAAAAGTTCGGCTTTGGTTCGCAGTGAATAATCTCTGACTCATTAAAGACGACGAAGGTATGTTCTTGATTGCCTTTTAGAAATCTGCCGAAGCTATCTTCGAAAATACGGAATTCCCGACTATAAACAGTAAATGAATTTTCGTTTCGTTCTTACCTCCCAGAGTCTGCATCGTTTGGGATAATTAAGGACAAACCATAAAGGCAAAATACAGCACAGAATACCTATAAAGACCCAAACTGTAATAAAATTTGAAAACATAACCCTACTGGAGTGTGAACAGACGCGTCGTGGGGGGAGGGGGGCACCTACACAACATTGCGACATATGAATGTATGCCTGCTGTTGTTTGTAAAAAAAAACAGGGATATACTACGGTGTGACCCAACCATCATAATGAACTGAAATTTTGAGGAGTTGGGCGGGAGGGGGGGGGGGATCTCTTATATAAAATTTTAGCTGCGGGTATTTGTTAGTTTCCGAGATATTAATAAAAAAATTTCGGCATAATACATTGAAATCTACCTATACAGACTTTACTAACACAACCATCATCTCGTCGCCGTCGACGATACAATGTACGATATTGACCTCATCGCGCAATGCTTGTAACTGCAGTCTCATTTTTAGTATTCCCAAACTTACATCGGTTCGATACCATGGTTTGCCCCTAGGCCCAGATCTACGGGGACGCAAGTAGGGCAATTGCCCAAGAGCGGCAAAATTGGTAGACAAATATCTACAAAAAATTTTATTCCGTGTAAAAAATATATTTTAAAATACTTATTTATGATTCAATGCAAAGGGCGGCAGAAATCACTTTTGCCCAGAGCGGCGGAAGAGCTAGACCGAGCCCTGTTTGCCCCCCGCACTAGTTTAGCCCCAACCAATACTAATACCCGGGATACTAATAACTCTGGGTTATTTATATTCGGTGAGTTTCGAATAAAATTTCTGCGTGTTATTGGAAACCAATTTTTCGTTTAAAATAATGTTTTGCCCATTCCTGAAAAAAACACAGTGAAACCTTTTCCAGTTGCCCCATATAATCAAGGGAAGTTCAGCAAGCTGGAAATTCGGCAAATTGGGAAACTTCGTATGCGAGTAGAGTAGTTCATCCGTAACGTAACTGTATATTTTGTTGGTGTCATAATGCAGTTTTTGGGGGTGAAATCACCCCTTGCAAAAGTGCAGAATTTTATTTTTTGTGAAGTGTCTCGGGAACGGTGAGAGATATCGGAAGAAATTTGAAACAAAAGTTACATCCTTTTTTACATCTACACAACTGCATAAAAATAATTATCGAAAAATTCATATTTATAAAGTTATCCCCACCACCAACCCTTAAAGTCAACTTGTCCCGGTCTCCCCTAGCCTTTACGAGGAAAACGCGGCTGAGTTACAATGCGAACACCCTGTATCGTGAAAGCGCCATCTTTTGATAATTAGCGAAATTAAATTTACTCCACCTTCCGATGATCGTGACAGAGCCTTCGTGGAAAATCAATCACACTCACAAGAACAGTACTTCCGCAAAAGACCGCGACACTTCGAACAGTTTCGCAGTGTAGTCTAGTTCGCTTCAGAATGTCGCAAAAGTAAGTTGAAGTGTGTAATATTGTGTACTCTTTAACATTTATTCACATTATCTTCACTGACATTCTCGTCTTTTTAGCAATTCAGAGATGAGTAACGAAAGACTAATTGAATTGGTGCGCGTTCATCCCGTCCTGTACGACGTGACAGACCCCAAATATCTGGACAGTGACTCCAAGACAAAGATTTGGAAACAGATAGGAGCCCAACTAAATGAAGAAGGTAAGTCACATAGATCTTATATTTTACAAAAGAATAACATGAAACTGTACAAAACTATAAACCTATTTCAAACACACACACACACGCGCACGCCCTATCATATCTTTAACACTACACTCCATTCACAAGTATTTACAATAAATGCCATTTAACCCTTTCCACTCAATCGCAACTCACACTCGTATTTCATTCACGCCATATAGATACAGCATGTCCGGTTCGTTTGTACGCACGCTATTATTTTTGTAACTATTGGAAAAGCGAAAACCTGTTCCATACAAAAGTTGTTTGATTTGATGGAGAAAACTTAATTACCGGGAAGCGTTAAAAAAGAAGGAGGGAAAAAGTGGGCAGGCCGCCAAAAATGTCAAAGCCTATAAGTATTCGGCAGAAATGTCTTTTTTAATAAAATTTTTTGGGGAACGAAGCACCATCGGAAATATTGGAAAGGAACCGATCGACAACATGGAGCAGGAACACAATGTTACAGACAGTGGAAGAGTCTGTCCAGGAATGCCATAGAGTGGAAGAAATAGCAACACCACCACCAGAACCATCACCTTCATTACCACCAACAATAGAAAATGCAGATCGCGAGGAAAATTACCAACCTCCGAGGAAAAAGAAAAAAGGAAGCACGGAGCAAACGCAAACGGCTGCCTCCCAAGCGTTGCGCTATTTAGTGGATAAGAAGTATGAGCAAACACATCCAGTGGACGCGTTCTTAAATGGGCTTTCTCACACCATGAAATCTCTCCCGCTACCTCAACAAAACCATTTAAAAACTGAAATGTTTAATTTAGTGCAACATTATGAATTGCAGTATTTGGCACAACCATATGGCACTGCTTATTGTTTCCCAGAAAACTGGTCAGGCGGTAGTTTTGATATGAATACATTGCCAAACAAAAGTGTCAGCCCCCCCCACACACACACACAAACAGCGCGTTAAGTAATGTAAGTCAACCACCATAATATAAATTTTACAGTAGAATAAGGATTTTTTAAGCGTACCCTCCCATCAAATCACTGTAGAATAGGCAATTGTTCGGATTTTATTTAAAAAAAAAGTGAACGTCATAGTGTTAAAAAACTTATTACGCTGTATTTGTACATAATCAAAATAATGATTTTTGTTCTTTACGCAAATAAACAGAAAATCCGCATCTGCGAAATTTATAACACCTTGTAGAATTATCTGAAATCGACAAACCCAGAAAATTGTTACAGTACATAATATCGTTCATGGAATCATCCACAATCATAACGTTTCGACCAATCTTTTTTTTTTAAACATTTCCGTGTGTAAAATTACCAGTTTTTTTCGAAGTTTGTGGTTCAAACTTCTGCTAAAACATGAGATTATAATACTTTGCTAAGATATAAATGATTCCATGAACAATATTATATACTGTAACAATTTTCTGCCCCACAGGTATAACATACCTCAAACATACTGCCAACCGTTCTCTGGCTGTGATTGATAATCGCCACGGCGTGTCCATCTTCTTCAATGAATTTTCTAATTTCTTCAATAATTCATTAAGGAGTCGTTCGAAAATATTCATAGAATTTACTGGCGTCGTCTTGTAATTCTTTATACAATGTAGCAAATTCTCCTTCACTGCCCCTTTTCGTCCACGCTTGGTGGACCCACAGCCTTCTCCTCTTTTCTACATTTTTTAGTCTTTGCACATTTTCTTCGTCTTCATCTTCAATTAGCGCAAGTATTGCTAATTCTTCCGTATCGTTCCGCGCCATAACTTTAATGCACTACCGACACACAGTGGTGTTTCCAATACGACAGGTGTGACACTCCCCGACCAGGGGGGCGGAATCTCCAGCAAAAGTTTTGGATCCGTATTTCAACGCTATCTGCGCTATGAAAGATTGTGTTTAGAAATAAAATTCAATATTGAGCCGCCCTGAAATCAAATTGCCCGCTCATGGCGGTCATGCTTGTAGCTCAAATCGAGTCTCGGGATCTCGAGCAAGACGAAAGTATCGGGATCCTGCCCGATCCCGTCCGCAAGTTTCCGGCCCGTCCCGAGTCCGAAATGTCGGGTACCTGCACACCCCTAGTGTAAGGTGGTCTCCACGTGCTTCCTCCTTTTCTAAGAGACGCCGCACAGTGGGACATTTCGGGTCGAAACGCAGCACTACGTCCTTTTACAAAAATATCAGCATACTGCAAAATTTTTTTACAGGTAGTTGATTGCACATTTGGGTCATAATGTAGCCCCGCTCATAAAAATAAATTAGAAGAAAAGCATATCAATTTCCTAGAATTAAAACCACAAAATACAAATGACGAAGACAAAGATATGGAGTTTTATAAACCACTACCACTAATTAAAACATTCACTGCCAAATAAGAAATGCAGTTCAGAATACAAGTTATGCAATGAATTTAAAATATTAGAAGCCATCCATTCGACCTACATATACGAGGCCTAGTACTGCAAACTTTTCAGCAGGTAGTATCATTTCCGCACTCCAATGCAGCGATTGCAATATACCAGGAACGCAATATGCATGAGTCATATTATGAAAATTTGCCATACTGTTTCCCACCATCTGCATAGACAAATGATTCAGAAAGTCCATCGAGGTTAGTGTATTCATTAATATTAGAGGAACTGCAGCATATTTGGAATACTGTTGGTAATTTGGAATACCAAAGTATCTAATAAATTACTAACGCTATTTAATATGTAACACCGTAAATTATAGGGGCTAATGTCCTGATAACGAATGAAATTTTTGATTGAACCGCCATTTTTACATTTTCGATTTAATTTGCAGAATAAGAAAACGTCAATCTGCAAAACTTTTTCAGCGCGTATTCAATCGTTCTAATCATGGTTAAAATATGTCGAAACTTTAGAGTTATACATTTAATCAACCCATTTGCATGTTCCTTCTATGGCTCCGTGTCAGTTTTGCGATAATTTCGAGAATACAAAGTGTGATATGAAATTTTAGGTTTCAATGCCATGTTGCTAATTCGGAATACCGAAGGTTAATTTGGAATAGTCCAAAGCTTGGCGATGCTTTTGTTTCACGCGTAAATAGTTACCGCCGCGTCGGCTTTGGCCATCGCTGGCCATTTATATTTACCTAAGATTCTTCCTATATTGTGATTTTTGAGCCTGATTAAATCATAAAAGCAAATAATTTTATTATCTACATGTTTTTTTTAAGTTTATGAAGTGCAGGTAAATTGGAATAGCGGTATTCCAAATTACCTGCACCTTAACGAAATCGATACTTCTTGTCATTTTTCATTCAAATCAAAGTTTCAGTTACTTTTTTGCTTTTTTATTATTACTGAGACTTTGAAATATGATAGTTTATTAGTTTCCCTATGATATTATGCAGTTTTATTTGTTCCCATCCTTTGCCGTAATTTTTTATTCGTCTTAAACAAACTGGTATTCAAAATATACTGCACTTCCTCTGCACTATTATATTAGAATTATTATTATTATCAGTATTATTACGATTATCATTATTATTATTATTATTATTTCGTATTAACATTACGTTCGTGTTATGCAAATTAATATTGCTTTATTTATTTAAAATGTAATACTTACTTTATTTCAATTAGTTTGCGTGTATTAAGAAAAACAATATTTTTCTGTCATCTTAAGGCGGAACCACACATTCGGGATTCGTCCAATACACTGTAAACGAAAATTGCAACTTCTGGATCATCCATCTTGGTCGTATAGATATGTTGTGCCTGTCGTCGACTGATGTGAGAAACTATTCCCAGTTACGAACGACAAAACCAATGCTCGTGTGATTGCAGCCTCAACGACCGTTGCTTCAACCCTCATGTGAGTGTTTTCTTACCGTAGTTTTCCTTATTTTTCTACGTTCAGATACTGTCCCTTGACATTCGGGTGGCTGGAATGCTCACGACCCGGGGGTCATCGCTTCCTGCAATGGTGTGACACAGTCGAGGTTTGCAATAAAGCTGATATTCGAGTGAAGATACGTACATATTCCCACCACTTTCTAAGTCCAATTTTGTAGTATAAAAAGAACTACGAATGCATACTCGGTGGTTCACTCCTAGTTCAGTACGGTTAGAAGATAGAGGCGTAGCAAGATCGGGTCCCATTCCTTTTCGAGGAATTACGCAGAAGAACCATACAGCTCGCAACAGTGCTATTAAGTATTACTTTAAACATATTCCTCTTTGAGACACCCCCCCCCCACCCCCTCCCAATGCACTATCCATTTCATTGTAAAGACCGAACTTATAGAATACACGTTGTTATTTCTTACTCACAGTTCTTTATTAGAATCCAATGAATATGTGAATTTCCAGTGAGAGATAAACCTACATAGATACATCTTAACCGCTCGAAGTGAATCACGTTTTGATGTTACGAGGCTAAACTGAGTTTTCGTAGTGGCTCCTGATGTTATCAGACACCAGTTCCATCACGGCATCCAAATCCCTGTAACAGCTCCCAGTGATACTCAGGCACCCGTTCATCCGATACTAATAAACTCTAAAATAATCACAGATTCTCGGATTTAAATAAGAAAAGTGGGATTTGTAGAAAATAATAGGGAAAAAAGTGACAAAATAGTTGTGACATTCCATTCTTCGTGTGATCTACAATTTTAGGCATGTGTACAACATGGAACAAATATTACATTCATCCAGTTTCTCAATGAAATGACCATGTCACAACTTTTCCCAATCACTTGTGGCTTTGCAAGATCAAGCTACTAGTTACTTTTAAAAAAAAAGTTCAGTATAATATGTGTTCCTGTGTACGTTTGTTTCTAGGAATAAAGCAAGAATGGCGCCACATGTCACAAATATGCCGACGGGTGTGCTATTCGAAGAGGATGCGGACCAGGAAGATATAGTAATTAAAACGCCGCAAGAGAAATACGAGATACGCATCGTCTGGAGGAACGTGATTATCTTCACGTACCTTCATCTTGCAGCGCTTTACGGATTATACCTCGTCTTCACTTCCGCTAAATTGATAACATCCGTCTCTGGTGAGCGACATTAATATTCTTAAAACACCATAGGTTCTTAAAACACTGAAAGTGCCAAAAATTAAAGTTTTCAGGAGAGAGAAAAAGATTCCCTAACTTTTAATTATTTAGAAAATTTGATTTGTTTTGATTGCTAACTATGCTTAAGTATACTATAACCCAAATACATCACAAAATGTTTTATTTGTTGCATTATATAGTCCAAATTCATGAAAAAAAGAATTGCATTTGTAGAAAACCATGTATGTAGCACCTCTTAGTTGTAGAGAAAACTGAATGTGCTATCCTTTAGTTGTCGAGAAAACCGAATGTGTCATTCAATTAAATTTGTAACCACTGTAAGTGTCAATCCTGTATACCTATTGCTTAATTGACTCTTACATTGTTTTCTACAGAAGCGTTTTTGTTTTTTTTTTAGCACTATTGGTAACTTATTTACAAAGGGAAATTGCATTAAAATTCTGTACTATAGTAGGTATACCTATACTATTGGCACGTAGAACATTTTCCGATAAAGAAAAATTTAATTTTGGCCTTTACAGTGTTTCCTGTATATAAGGACTCTTCAAATGTCAAAGTGGAAACTGAATACCAGTGGAACGAATACTATCGAGTATCATTGATACGAGTAATTTACGTTGGGTTAATTACATTTTCCAAAAAATCTTGATGATAATTCATCTAGATCTATTATAATGAAGCGTAAAAAATAATATTTTTTTTTATTTTGCGTTATTCATCAGTTAACATTGTTATAAATCAAAATAGAGCAGTAAAATAATAAACATTATCATAATAGTTAACTTAAATTTACGTTAAACTTTGGTATATAATTTTGTGACATCATACAAGATTGAGATTTGTACTGTTCGGCGATAAGGGAAAACAGTTTGTCCGGAACCAGGGGACAGTGAACACGTTGAACTTTTTTTTTTTGTACTGATTGTTTTTAAAAAAGTGGGCCATCTCTTCCTGTTTTACCCCATCATAGATTTGGGACAAAAGCGGAAAGCCAGTCTTGCTCCGTACTGAAGTGCTTAAAATCTGCATCTTCGTTTTCCTCTTCGTTCTTATCGTCAGAGACTTCAATTCCTTTGAAATTTAGTAGTAGGAAAGGCGTTTTTGTAAAAAAAAAATGCGTCTTGTACCCCTTCTCGCCCCTCTAACTATCCCAATAGCAGCTAATAGCAGCCATTTTTTCTTGTACCTTAAAGATAAGCCCCCTCCCCTTTCCAATGCGTAAGGTACAGTTCCAAAAATATCAGAGATATCAAAATGAAATTTGGTACAATTCAAATACATTCCAGGTACAGTTAATCCCATCACAAATTAGTTCAAATAATTTCAAGGTTGTCCTCTTCAAATGCGTGTAGTCGCGTTAAAAATGACTGAATGTGAAAAACAATCATGCTACAATGTCATCCAAATGTTTAATTAATAATTTGTAAAAAAAAATTCAATATGGCGATATTTTCGAAAAAGGACTTACAATTAGTGCTGCGTTTGTAGTGCGTCGTCATCTTAAAGTTTGCCCTATTCTACCCTTACTATTATTTTTCCACTCCTTAAAACCGCAAGACATTTCATGACGGGATTTCCTACACGCGTTAGGTCGTATGTGTTCGCCGTTTACGTCTAGACGCTGATCGTAGGTCACTTCCATATCATTATTATAATCTTTGTCACTTGAATTGTAGAGAACACGATGATATGCAACATATTGGAATAATTTTTCATCCTCCTGGGAGGAAAATGTAATTGACACTTTTGTTGATGAAATTGCATTCCGTTTGCGTCGAGACTGCTTCTGATGCAGGCGATCGTCAGTCGCGTGCGACTGTTGTGAACACAACATTTGAATATCGGTTATAGGAAAATAAGAGCATTGTCCATTGTTTCAGTATAAATGCACCTGACGCACACGTTTGTCACGTGCGTCTGACGCCAATAGGAAATCCGGTCTTACCCTAGCTTTTAGAATGTGTTAAGAAGTCAGCCTTGTTACGTATTTACTAAGATCCAGAACGAAAAAAGAATTAATAAACCTCTTTTTTAAAACGAACTGGTGCTTCGAACTTGTGTCCATTACGATTCTTATAGTTATGTCTGGAGTTCGATCGGATATGAAGCATCGGATTGCTGGGTGGCGATTGAGTGTCGGACGGCGTAACACTATGTAAATAATTACATATTTTTCATTAATAGTTACTTATACATATGATTAATGGTACAATTCAAAGAGTATGAGTATAGTGTTTGAAGTCACACACAACTGATACCCTTATAGACCTAAGAAATGTTACTATTACAAAAAAAAATCACTAAAATTTTTAAATTTTATCTCAAATGCGGCACGGGTTCCCGTTGCTCAATCACTTTGAAATTTTGCACATATCATTTTCTCACCAAGTGCCACTATTTAGGGGTGAGAGGTGAGACAAAAAAATGGAAGTTGAAAAAGATGAACCACCCTAGTGTACCTGCATCGTATATTGTTTTCTTCGTGCTTTTTTTACTTGCAGCATATATCATGTACGGACTTGGAGGCATGGGGATCACAGCAGGTGCTCACAGATTATGGGCACACAAAGCCTACAACGCAAAGTGGCCGCTCCAGGTCATATTGATGGTCCTTAACACCATAGCCTTCCAAGTAAGTGAACGGATTTGTCCATAAAGAAATTAGTAACTCTTGTATGAACCATATGATGATCCTGTCACACAACAGCGGGAAAAAGACGATTATCAACCAAACTGCAATTACCACTTGGAACCCCAAATTTGGGATTGCATTTACAATTGTTACAAGTAGTATATTTAATTCGAGTTAAACTTGTGGCCTTGTCGATACCATTGGAATTAATAAATTATTTTGAATAATGTTAAATAGACAGTTGAAAACAAATTGCAAGCAACTGGTCATCGTATGGTCAAAAATCGAATTGAAATAAACTTGAGTACTAAAGCCGAAATAAGTAAGCGAATATTTCGAATAAGTCTGAAAAGTAAAAGTCAATCATTTAGGAAATTAAAAATAATAATGAGTACAATTCTTCTGATTAAAATAAGATCGAAACCGTAAATGATCTCCTTACGTTCCACATTATTTATTTGCCATTTCTAAAGGCTTTAAGAATTTCTCCTCATGAAAAGTTGAAGCGACATATCAATCCAGAAGCATCCGCTAAATCGGCTAAATGAATGTAAGGGATGAACTGTCTTTGATGTTTATATAGAATAATTAGAATGTAATTACAATCAATTGGACGTAACTTAATTCTGTCTGATTTCTTTTTCGACAGGATGCGGCAATTGACTGGGCCAGGGATCATAGAGTACATCATAAATATAGCGAGACAAATGCAGATCCATATAACGCAAAGAGAGGATTCTTTTTTGCGCATATTGGTTGGTTGTTGTGTAGGAAACATCCGGACATCAAGGAGAAAGGCAAAGGAGTCGATATTAGCGATCTGGAAAAAATCCCACTACTTGCGTTCCAGAAAAGGTAGGATCGTGTTTTCATCATCTTTACGCGTATGTTAATTGTATAGGAGAAAGCTGCTTTCCGTGGGTTAAATCTTAATCTGTTTGTAGCTATGGATGCATACTTTGATTCAATGTGTGCGGAGGACGCATATATGTAGGTCCTCATCCAGTATGGTCAATAAATGCAACTGGAGGGTTTCCGCATATACATATAATGAAGTTGGAATTTCGACCGTAAAATTTTTTTTAAAAAATTAAAACATGATTTCGGTGCACAGTTTCGGTCAATTAAAAGAATAAAAGCTAATTTGCAAATATAAGAAGTATCATCTTCCGACGTTTCGGTCAATATTTAGACCTTTATCGGTGCCGACTCGTACGTCGCACGCTTCTATCAAGCATGTTACATATAAGCATACGCAGTATTTAGTTAATCAAACTTTCCTTGATAAAGGTCTAAATATTGACCGAACCGTCGGAAGATGATACTTCTTATATTTGCAAATTAGCTTTTATTCTTTTAATTGACCGAAACTGTGCGCCGAAATCATGTTTTAATTTTTCCGCATATATGTATATCAGCACCAAAAGGATTAAGAAGCATGACGAACGAGTATTGGATATTGTTTAAAAACTTTAGGAAAGTTCGCACAATCTTCCGTTTTTTTGGTTTGGACTTCTGTATGTAGTTGGAGGATCTGCTCCAGTGCATTAACTTAACAATTATTTTAGCCAGGCTATGCTACTATAGTAAGACATTAAGTAGAAATTTTATTACATCGAATACACAAAATTTCTTTCATCACTAGGTTTTTCTCTTCTAACTTGTTCATAGATGTTATAATAATCTTCCCTAAGATTTTTTTGCTAATTCTATTTGCATCCTCAAAAATACTTTATGTCCCAAGTTATAAAATGTGATATAGAGTGGATGAAAACGGTATTTGTACAGTAGGGTAGTTCAACCCAAAGAAATTATAATTGCCAAACGAGTAGTTTTATTAGTGGAAGGACGGTGTAAGTCTTTGTTGGGAGGCATCGTTTTTAAAGAACATTTCTTCATTGTGTGAACAGCGCTACACAGATAGGAGAGATGGATAATTCTTGATATAACTGAAAAAGGGAATACATACTCCGGTTAAAAGTAAAGCAAAACTGTGGAGTAGATAATTTTTTTTAAGAAAATCAATTTTGAAAGTGTGTAGCTACGAATGCTACGATACAATATTCGAAATCCATAAATAGCATACGGCACAAATTTCCGTAAACATTTAATTACAAATTCTTACATTTCTCTCCGTAAATGTTTCAACTCTCACATATTCTTTTAACAATTAAATTTTACTAGTTTATTAATTTGTACTAAAATCATTAATGTAATAATAATAAGTCCAATTGTAACGCATAGGGTAAATCCGAGAGACGCGGTTGGGCCGGAGAGTTGGTCGAAACAGTTGATTCCTAGAGATTTAATTGTTCTGAACTTTAACACACTTTTGCATATACACAGATGAGTCCGAATATAGCCACTCGACCAACTCTCCGGCCCGACCGCGTCTCCCGGATTTACCCTACATATTAGCTGGCCACACACGGGGTGGTTTCCCCGCGGATTTCATCCGTCGCGGACAAACCTGCGATCAAAGTCTGCGGCGGATCAAAACTGCAAATACCCACTAACATACAACAAAAGTTCCCAGACAAATCACGTTGGATAAATCGGTCACAGATAGAACTGCGTGTTAATGGATGAAATCCGCTGATTTATCCGCTGAAAGTTTTCTCAGTTGTCATGCAGACTCGAACGGAGTTGCACGAAAAGAAATATGTTTAAACGTAATAATAAAAAACGTAATTTGTGTTGTGCTATGATTGGAATACACATAATTGCCCAAAAGAATGCTCCTGTAAATTGTAAAAAGTGGGGGGAAAGGATTTAATTGAAAAGGACCGCCTGAGGGAAGCTATTTCGCCAGAGCAATGTTTAAATGTAATATTATGTAGGAATGAATGTGTTCTAAGAGAGTTCAAAAGTCGCGCGCTCAGGCTGGCAACCGGTACGTACGCCAAACTAGCCCAAACCGACGCAGACCGGTGCGAACCGTGGCAGTTCTGCGAGAACAACCGTTGAAGACAGTAGTTAAGAATCCTGGTGAAAATCGTGCATATTGTGAAAAGAATCAATCGGATCGAGCGTGGCTTACGACTTAAAGTTCTGTATATCAAACCAATATTCCTTATATACCTATATTTTTTGCAATTATAATTTAATAAATTCTCTTTAAATGAGATTATTAAAATCCTACAATTATAATAGTAAGTTTTCTCAGTTTTTTCAATTTCGATCTGCCGGTTTTTATCTGCAGGCAAAAACTGCACGTTAATATTGAACAACTGTTTTGTCACGCGGTTGTAGTTTGTCACGAGAACTGTGACGGTATAAATCGATCATAGACA
Source organism: Andrena cerasifolii (assembly GCF_050908995.1). Lineage (NCBI taxonomy): Eukaryota > Metazoa > Arthropoda > Insecta > Hymenoptera > Andrenidae > Andrena > Andrena cerasifolii. The sequence goes on along the minus strand of NC_135124.1, from coordinate 5,922,959 downwards.
TGCACCACTAACATGCAGTTAAGTCCGCAAACTTGAAACGCGACGGATGAAGACCGCGGGGAAACCTCCCCGTGTGTGACCAGCTATAATTTCAGCCTTGTTGACGCGCAAACAGTTTTATCCTCTACTATATTTCTTTTTCATGAACGAAATAAACTGTTATTTGACTTAACATCTTTCCTGATTTGCTTACAGGTATTACTTGATCCTAACGACCCTGTTCTGCTTCGTTCTGCCAACTGTTGTACCAGTTCTATGCTGGAACGAGACGTGGCCGAATGCTTTCTTCGTTCTCGCGATTCTGCGTTACGTTGTCACACTGAACTGCACGTGGTTGATCAATTCTGCAGCCCATCTTTATGGGAACAAACCATATGACAAGTTAGTATCGCTTACAATTTATATCATTCAGCTTGCATGAAGTAGGGATAAGCCTAATCTAATCTTCTTCACCCCAAGTGCTTCTAAACAGATGTGCTGTCTGATTAAATTATGAGCTTCAAACCCTTTTGTGAAGACGTCACCATCTTTCAAATTAAAAATGGTACTAGTACCTATCCGTATCCGATTCCTTTTGGCGAAAACTGTACAACAGTCTACAGTAATGGCGACACTATCTGTCGCCACAAAACTTAATTTTAACATTTGGGAAACACTGTATTAGAAGGATCATCGAGCAAACGAATTCCAGCTTGGAACTCCGATTAAGAAATGTCGCGCTACTTTAACGAACAAATTGCCAATTTCAGGTTCATCAGTCCCTCTGAAAACTCCTATGCAAGTTACGCGTCAGGGGGGGAGGGCTGGCACAATTATCACCACGTGTTCCCGTGGGACTACAACGCGGCCGAGCTAGGTAACGAGAAATTCAATGTAACGACACAGTTCATTAACTTCTTCGCGAAGATTGGCTGGGCGTACAATCTGAAAGTGGTACCTAGTAACATAGTGCAGAAAAGAGTGCAAAGAACCGGCGACGGCAGCCATGAAGTGTGGGGCTGGGGTGACACAGATCAGGCGCAAGAAGACCGAGACCAGACAGTGGTGATGCATAGCCTTAAGAAGGATCATTAGAAGAGAGCAATCGGCCCATGAAGCAGCCGGTCAATCGTTCTCTCTATCCATTGAGGGTTGTTCGATCTTCAACATTCTTATTCCACCGGATACTTTACGATTTGTCGTCAAATGCCTAGCCTGACTTCATTTCTTGTAACTAATGCCACCAAACTTGTCAAAACACACGTAGCAGCAATAAACTTACGATGCCAACAGATATAGCAGTAACCAACGTCCTTTAACTTTAAACAGTTTCAACCCATATTTTTATTACATTTTTGTCAGCATAGTCTACAGATTTATGTATTAAGATTGTAAGGTTTTTTTTTAGAACAAGAAATTGTAAAGCAAGAAGTTTATTTATGATTTTCAGCGCCCCATATTTTTCAAAGACCACTAACAATTCCCTACACTGATCGTCTTTATGGGAGAATCGATGAATCATTAATGCTTTGGGCATTCGATCGGGAGCCTTTATTTCTGGCCACATACACATGTATTTCCGTTACGTACGACCCGTGAAATGGCTCGACGCGTGACTCACCGCTGGTGCTGATTTGGTGCCGGCGGTCGGAATTTAAACGGTAGGCCAAGGGGTTAATTCGATGTAAATCGTTTCATTACAAGGACATTATGGTTGCTTTTCAAGAGAGAAGAATAGATTTCACAGGAAATCGGATGTAGCTGACTTTTTTGTAGGGATGTAATGTAGGGTCCTACATTACCGGCAAAGAAGCCGGTCGACGGGCGATCGCGAAACGTGCCGCGCAGTCGAGACCGAGCAATCGAGAAAAGTAGCTGCGTGAGTGCGTGCGATAGTAAAAACGGGATTAAGTGCGAACAAAGTTAAATATTGGTGTAAAAGTGATTTTGGCTACGTGGGGCATACGGCCACCGTGATGGTTTACTTGCGGAAAGCAGAATCACGTGTAACTGCATTCGGTCCGAAGTAAAACTGATAAAAGCGCAATGAGACACCACGTGCCGACCGTTTTGATTTCAATAAATATCTCTTTTGTTACTGTCTAAATTAACAACGAAAGTATCAATACCCTGCCCCCACGTCTACATTTTCTACAGCCGCGTGACCTAAAATATTAAGTGATTTCCCAAATGTTGCTATTACTTCTCGGATAGTTCATCCCGGGCTCGTGCAAAGAGCCATACAAATAACAGGCCATTGAACCGTCCCGATTGTCGTAATTTCTTTGATTTCACAAAAAATGAAGCTGTTTTAAAGGTTGTTAAAGGTGGTTAAATTGTCATCAACTATATAACACTCCACCCAACAATATTGTGGAGGAATGTTTGGTGATTTGGACTTTCGTAAAAGAATGGCACACTCTAATAAGAATAATAAGTGTATATAATATATATAATATATATATATATATATATATATATGTGTTAAGCTACTCCTAATCTAGTCGTGCGAAAATTAGAATGCCCGGTTGGAGGCCAGACATAAACAATCTATACTATTATATAAAATTGAAGTTGCTTACTTTGAAATGTGGTTTCTCGAATTAATTTTAATAGTTTCCCATTAACAATATTTTAATTCACCAATAAACATACTAAATTAATTTTATTCCAACACCAATAAATTGTGCGTAAAAAATATTGGATCTCTTCGTTCATTTTCGCTGAATTACCATTAGCATTTAAATTTCCTGCCACAAGACTTTCTGCCATACGCTCTCACTTCCTTCGGACATATTTTGTAGTCTCTACACTTACTGTAGCAAAGGGCCACTCTATTTCTATATACGTTCTACATTATGTTGTTGTGATGAAGACACGTCACGCACCGCGCGAGCGTAAGGCGCCAAGACAATAGACGTAGTTCGCATCGCGGCCTCTAGGCGGCCGCGGCTCCGCGACGGTTCTCGCGGGCGAAGATGTACGGCCTCACGATATAAAGGCCGCGGCGAGCGAAACCAGGAGCAATGGTGCATGATAGCTATACCGTTTTACGCATAAATCTATCCGAAATAGGCGGAGAAGAGCAATCTTACGCCCTACCTACGTCAGAGAGAGGTGTCTCCGCGCTCATTAGGACAGAACACTCTATTCTACTCTGAAAATCACATTGCTATTGTTTACAACTCCCGCACGGACCGCGCCTTAAGCCGAGTTCAGAGACCTCTGAATGCGTATACGCTGAGCAGGCTGAACGCGCACGAATGACTACCACGGTGCCCGACACCGAAAATTCGCGGTCGGGGATCGCGTAGCAGTACTCATCGGCAGAGAACATCGAGAACTAGGCGAAGTCACTTAGGTATTTTCACCAGACCGCATCACGGTACTCTAGGATGACGGTCGTACCATTGAGCGGCTCGTAAATTATGTGTGGTAGGGGGGACACAAGTCAACAAACAACAACTCAATTGATGACAACTTAGACCACCTGGAAATGCTGTCCCCAGAACCACTACCACCGGCGCAGGACACAGGCCTGTCCCCTAAGCAACTGGAACAGGCAGAACGGAGCGAAGCTGCAGCACAACCACGGATCGAGCCCACAACGCCTTAACGACGAAAAACGGAACGTAATCGGGTACAGCAGGCCTTTCCAAGTAGGGGAAATGCACTCCTGAAACACATGTTTCGGTTCTCCCTCCACCGGTGCGCCTTCAGCTAAGGTGGGACGACTCCTACTATCCTCTCTCCGAGGAGACAGTAACGTCGCTGGGAAGCATGTTGGGCGCTTTAGGGCGAAAGTACCAAATATGTCAAATTTTTATAGGAAATTTCATAATGACTTAAAAATAGTAGGAAAAATAAAAATTTAAACTAGCATTTCAAAATGACTTAAAAAGAATTTAAAAAAATGTATTACAGTAATACAATAATCGTAGTGATGTCTTCATTATATACATGTTATAGAACTATGCATTTTATACACATTTTGTGTATAATATAATTTTATTCCATAATACTTTTGAATTAAATATCAACGCTTACAATATGAAATTTAACAAAATTCATATAAAATTCACATAATATTATACCGTTTTACTCTTTACTTTGTACCTGTACTTATAGGACTCCTCAACCACGTGGAAGGGATGAAAATAACGCTTCCCTGTGAGTCTCACTTGCATAACTAAGACTACGTGATTTCAGGTGTTTTGCTGATTGGAGAGCAAAACAACCCATGCACAACACCGTGATTCATACGGTCACTCTTACTAATATTCGGACACCCTTCAAAAACAGAATAACTTTTTTAAAATTAGATAAGTTATTTAAATTAAATTGCTTTAACTGACATGGACGTCAATATTTATAATCTGACAGAGGAAAAATTGCAGAAACGTTTCTCGTGGAAACGTAAAGCCTAGAAATATTATTGTATGTACATATATGTATGTAAAAAGTAAAACGGTATAATATTATGTGAATTTTATATGAATTTTGTTAAATTTCATATTGTAAGCGTTGATATTTAATTCAAAAGTATTATGGAATAAAATTATATTATACACAAAATGTGTATAGGGGGTAGACTGGAGGACCAGGATATATGTTGAGGGAGGAGACGAAGAGGGAAAAACTGAGGACGTGGGCGGGGGGAAGGGCGTGGAGGTACGAAGAGAAGCTGAACAGGGGAGAGGGAGGGGAGTTGGCCAGACTATGTCTGACAGAGGTAAAGGAGAGGGAGAGGGAGGAGAGGAGGGAGTTGTCAAGGTGGGAAATAGAGAGAAAGGAGTTTAGGATGGAGAGAGGAGGGAGTGAAGGTAACGAAAGGGAAAGGGAAAGAGGGGGGTACGAAGAGATGGAGAAGGAAGATAGCAGGAGACAGGCAGAGGAGAGAAGGGAAAAAATACGGGAGTCCAAGTACAACAGGTGGTACAGGGAGATAGTGGCAAGGGGGATACCGAAATACCTGGCAGCGGGATGGACTGAAAGGAGGTGCAGGAAGGTAGCGAGGTTTAGGCTGGGGAACGAAATGAGGGGGGGGAGGTACTGGGAGAAGGAAGAGGAGAGGAGATGCAGGATATGTGGGGGCGAAGAAGAGACGTGGGAACACGTATTAGAGAGATGTACAAGGGAAGAAGAAGGAGGGGAGAGAGGAATAGGGGAAATGATAAAGGAAATATTGGACGAAGGAGGTAAGGGAGAGGAATGGATGAAGAGGATAGAGGAAATGAGAGGGGAGGGGGAAGGAGTAACCGGAGAGAAAGGAGAGGGAAGGAGGGAGGGAGAAAGGAACTAATGAATGAAAGGAGGAATGGAGTGAAAGAAAGGAAATGGAAGTCGAAGGCGGAGGAAAGGGGAGGAGACGAGAGCGGAAAAGGCATAGATTTAAGAGGCGAAAACGACAGTAAATGGGAATAGAGTAAGCGCGTGGATGGAGAGGGGAGAGCGGCGGGCGAGAGAGCGGAGAGGGAGAGCGAGCGAGGCGAGTGCGACGAGAGTAGGATAAGGACATAAGATAAGGATAGGATAAGATTAGGTTAAGGAAAATCTAAAGGAGACCTGTAACCCTAAGGGGAAGCAATAAACCACATACATACACAAAATGTGTATAAAATGCATATTTCTATAACATGTATATATATTGTACAAAAATTTATAAAATAAGTACTGATTGTATTTTCATAAAACTGAATAAAATGTATAACACATTTGCATTGTACGAAAGTTGTTTAAAATATAAAATGTATTTATGTATTGTACGAAAATTTAGAAAATAACTACTACTTGTATTTTTATAAAAATGAATATATTTTTCAAATGAGAAGACATCACTACGATTATTGTATTACTGTATCGTTGTATGTAATACATTTTTTAAAATTCTTTTTACGTCATTTTGAAATGCTAGTTTAAATTTTTATTTTTCCTACTATTTTTAAGTCATTATGAAATTTCCTATAAAAATTTGACATATTTGGTACTTTCGCCCTAAAGCGCCCAACATGTTTCCCAGCGACGTTACTGTCTCCTCGGAGAGAGGGTAGGTAGGAGTCGTCCCACCTTAGCTGAAGGCGCACCGGTGGAGGGAGAACCGAAACATGTGTTTCAGGAGTGCATATCCCCTACTTGGGAAGGCCTGGGGTACAGCCTCGGAGGCTGATACTGGCAGGGGGTGGACAATCCAATGCTTTAAGAGTGCAGAAGCATAAACGCTAGTAATAAAGTTCAACCGAAGGATTTGTGGCCTTTGGACTTTGCCAGGCGACGAAACCTCCCCTGTCTCAAGATTCGGGGGTTTTCCTAATTTTTGTCTTGAGCGGTTGTGCTTTTTCGTCCGCTCGACATTTTTTACTCTAGAGAAGTTTTTGGTGTTAGATCCTTAAATAAACCATATTTTTTGTTGAGATTTATTAAGACGCGTAAGTTATTACTACCCTCGCGTCCCCACCTCAGTATGCCACTCGCGCTCTGCCGTTGTCGCGATTGCACTGGTGGATAGTGTGCTAAGATATTTGATTCTGATTTTTACTTTGTTGCACAAGTGGCAAGCTTCGAAAAGAGATGAAGACAACGAGTGTTTCTAAGATTTTTGTGAATGATACTGTGTGAGTTTTGGAAGATATTATGGGTTGTTTGCATAGTCTATGTGGGGTGGAATAGTTCAATATTGTATGTCATTAGAAGTGAATCGATTGGAAATTAATGCCCTTTACATGTATCGCTTTTGATTTGACTAAAGTGAGAAAATATATTGTAGTGTACAGGTTTGGGTAACTCTCATGTGGAATTGTAGAAGTTTGGGAAATTAATATATTGAAATTCGATGCAAATTTAGATGTGTTTTGAGATTATAATTCACTTGAAACTTCAGACACTAATTTAAGCTTGCTAAAAATACCCCCATATGAATACAATCAAAACTCTAATATTCTATAAGCACGTAGTATACAAGGTATATTTTGAATAATTCATGTAAATACACTGCCCAAAATTACCATAAAGCCACCATGTTTATTGATAAAATCTTATACTTATTCCATACTATTGATAACTTTGTGTATCATACGATTTTGGGAGAGTTAAAAAACAGCATATAGATCGGCTGGAATAATAGAAGTAATATTTATTTTAAAAAAAACGTAAAACTAGAATGTAACAAGGAACAAAGTGCGAAATTTCTATAAAGCCTTTTAAATAAATAAATTCAAAATTAACAATAGTTTTTTCTTTATTTCTATATTAATATTTAGTGTAATTGCCATTTCTTCGAATAATATAAAAAATGCGGTTCGGCATTGACAAAATCAAAGTTTGAAGTGTTTTTTTATAGACGCCCATTTGGTTTACCGCATTCCATAATTCCTTAATGCAATTATATTGCTTGCAATTGCCATAAACATTTCTTGCAAGTATTCCCCAAAGATTCTCAATAGGGTTCAAATCCGAGGAACAAGCTGGCCATGTCAAAACCCTAATAACTTTTGATGTAACCACTGCTTCGTGTGTTTCGATGTGTGAACGACAGCGTTATCGTGTTGATAAATGAAGTTATCGTCTTCAATTTCTTCTGTAAATGATATTAAAACCATTTCCAACAATTCTATGTACGCTATCGAATTCATATTGTGAGTAACCTTACATATTGGAGTCTTTGTGTTGCCTCTGAATGCAGCCCAAATCATTAATGAGTCACCACCGAAGTTACCACTCATTGCCACGTTTTTCTCCCTCCTCAATTCATGCTAATAATATTTATAGCCATCAGGCCCATCTAAATTAATTCTTTTCGTCGGAATATGTTATCTTTTCCGATAATGTTATCATTCGAAACTGTGCGAGGACACTCTGGGACTAATTGATGTTAATTCGCCAACATTAAAATGGCGCAGCGTTCGCCGTAAAATCGCCAGACATTCTCACCACTAGTCGGAGAATTAATTCGCTAGAAACTACTTCGCGTTTGTCAATGTTGTATGCCGGATACGGTAATTCGTATTAATTAAAGCCGAATTTCGTTTTGCTCGGACTTTTCGGCCCAGCCAATTAAATGGCGCGGCTATGTAGCGAGGATACAATGAGCGCCAGTCAATTTTAACACTCCTCGAAAATCGAATGAAGCCTGTCATCGAGTTGGTCGGCTTTAAATTTTTTTTAACGCGTTAAATTTAAGCTTGAACGAACGCGTATTCTCCACGCTGCAGCACCGGCAGTCAACGAGTGTCACGGGTTCATGCATGGAATGTATTAACGAATAAAGGGATATATTTCGTCCCATTGAGTGTTTGACATTTTGTCATGTGACTTATGGAACTCCTTTCTTTAGCGTGGCGCTTTTGTGTCTCGAGTTTTACTCAAACAGGGCCAACTCTGAAACAGGTGCACAAGCTGCATGCTTGTGAATGACGAGTATTTGAAATCGAAGATGTCCGTCTGATAAGGAAATTGGCACTTGAGTGATTGTGTTTTCCGGCGTGGAAAACCTGAATATCGATGAGGCTTCTACCACGAAAATATATGCATTATTCATTATCGTCGCGGTGCGGTTTTTGCTGGAGCTTTTCGCGGCGAATAAATTTTTGTAACGAATGAAGCGGAAGTGGCGCGACAAAATAATCTTGGATATGTAATATGACTGTGGCAGACTACATCTCTCTCTTTTAGGAATTCTCATATTTAAGGAAAATGGTGTATCGTGGTAACAGCGATTTTCTTTGAGGTGAGGAGAGCTAAAATAGAGGATAATGTGTGGGAAGCTTTTGACCAGGCTGGTCAAACTGATATTTTGGGTATTTTTTGGGGAAAATCTAATCTATATTTTCTACACCCATTTCCTTATTTTAAAAGTATATATATTCAGCAACTCACGGTAATTTTGTTATAAAAAAATAGTAAAAAATGAACGAATAATAGCCACTCTCGTGGAAGCTGCTTTTACAAAGGCGCGGTGCAGTGAACACGATTTCTCCGAGCTGGACCAACTGAAATCGAAAAGTGAAGAAGATTTTGTTAGTGTATGAGTTTATCTGGTTCGTGAACGAAGAATTTTTCAAAAAAATGATTTAATCATGATTTTTCAATGTCTGAATTGTTCGTTTTTGGTGAATTAAAAATAGAGCTTTCATCAAAAAGAAAAATCCTTCTTTCACGGACCAGATAAACTCATATACTAACAGAATCTTCACTTTTCGATTTCAGGTGATCTGGCTCGAAGAAATCGTGCCCACCGCTAAAAAAAATAGCTTCCGGAAGAGTGGCTGTTATTCGTTCATTTTTTAATATTTTCTTATAACAAAATTACTGAGAGTTGCTGAATATATGTACTTTTAAAATAAGCAAATAGTTGTAAAAAATATAAATTAGATTTTCCACAAAAATCCCGAAAGTCAATATTTTTCGCCTGCCAACTAGGCATGACCCCTTAATGAGTTTGCAAAATATTTTTATTGAAGGCCAATAAACATTCTTCCTATTAATGAGCTTGTGTCTTAAATACCTATCATGATATTATCAGAATTGGACGCTAAATAAAAATGTCCCTCTTACGGCATCTTTCCGCTGATTGGGGCACGTAAAACTGAGCCACTTCGGTAAACCCAGGAAGATTGATTTACTACGTGGCGTACAGTGACTAGTAGAAATGCCCCGTGCGTGGTCAGACATATATGAGTAATTCACATTGTGGATAATGTAGACACACTGTTTCAGTTCGACGGCATTACAAACACACTGCGAATAAGTAGACCATTTTAACATCAAACATAACGTCCAGGATATATAAGTTTGAAAACTTGTTGCTACCTTTTTCCCGTTCTTCCCTCGCCAGATATAAGTCTCCTTACACATCAATCATGGAATACGAATCTATGAATTGAAAAACATATATTATCATTAAAAAGGTCGACATTACAGGGAATTCTATTAACGCGGCTCTTGGCGAAGTTACAGAGCACGTTCCCACCAATAAAGTACCGCGGTTGGTGTACGTCAGTTCGCAATTACCGAGTGTTCCAGAACTTCCGGCTCGCAGCACGGGAATAAATATTTCCCTTATTAATAACACACAATATGAGTTATAATGCCATTCGCCACTCTGTGTGGTGGTGAGTTTACACCTGACGGGTGACTCGGTCGAGCCATCCGTCTGCTACTCTAAACGAATATACATACACAAATAATTGTATAATTTGGTAGAATTCTATTATTCCTGGTGTTCATTGTATCAAAGTCAAGCGAGGCTTTTTTGCAAATAAATGCTGAAAGGTCGTGATAATTCAATTGTTTCATCATTCATACTTCATCCGTCAATAGTAAAGGTCATTTTTTAAAACAGCTCTTTCTTTTGTAATTTAAATGATTGTTTTGTGCTATTAACTACAATCCGAATTAACATAAAGAGGTAGTCACCCATGCGTGCGTTAGTGTTACATAGACGTACGTGTGAGGAAATGTATCTTTTTAAAGCTAGTGGAACAAGATCGGAACTCTACGCAGTTCAAATTTATCCGTCGTTGAATTCGCATCGACTCATCGCCATTTTGCCGTTTGTTCAAAGCAGGTATGATATAATAACATTTATTTTTTATCATTGCTATACAGGGTTCCGCGGGAAGACTGGACAGCTGGATATCTGCTAAAGTACTGGAGATAAAAAATTAAAAAAATATGTAATTGAATGGTTCTAGGGGGCTAATTTATAAGCCAAGACGATTTTTTTTCGATTATTATTTTAAAAGATACGATGGTCAACTTCGGTTTTTCAAATGGAACTATTTTTTTTTTTTTTGAAGACCTGAGTTGATAGTGCGTTCCAAGACAAATTCAATAAGCTTTAATGTATACACTTTATTTCCACTGGTTTTTAAGATATTGCGCTTGAATAATTACTGATTTTCACTGCAAGAAAACCCTCTGGAATAGCAAGGACCGGGGACGGTCTTACTGGCGTCACGGGTAGCATTGCCTGTTGAAACTGATACCTACCTGCCAAAGGTCTGGGTTAGGGATGGCAAGCCCAAAGGCTGGACAATATTTTTCCGTCAGAAATGCTACTTAGGTAGGTACATCTGCGGTATCGAGAAGCGCATCGTTACTTTTATTTCGCACTTGCTTCTACGCTCGGATGGCCGGTTCTTTTGTGAGGGATGCAAATCCGATTGCTTCTCATACAATCTGCTCCCTATGGTTGAAATTTAGTTTAGCAACTTTTATACCTCCTAACCTAACTAATCGAACTTGCATCCCTCCCAAAAGAACCGGCCACCCGAGCGTAGAAGCAAGTGCGAAATAAAAGTAACGGTGCGTTTCTCGATACCGCCAGATGTACCTACCTAAGTAGCATTTCTGACGGAAAAGAATTGTCCAGCCTTTGGGCCTGCCATCCCTGGCGGAGACCTTTGACAGGTAGGTATCCATTTCAACAGGCAGTGCCACCCGTGGCGCCAGTAAGACCGTCCCCAGTCTTTGCTATTTCAGAGGGTTTTCTTCCAGTGAAAATCAGTAATTTTGCAAGCGCAATATCTTAAAAACCAGTGGAAATAAAGTGTATACATTAAAGCTTATTGAATTTGTCTTGGAACGCACTATCAACTCAGGTCTTTAAAAAAAATAGTTCCATTTGAAAAACCGAACTTGACTATCGTATCTTTTAAAATAATAATCGAAAAAAATCGTCTCGGCTAATAAATTAGCCCACTCGAACCATTCAATTACATATTTTTTATAACTTTTTATCTCCAGTACTTTAAGAGATATCCAGCTGTCCAGTCTTCCCGCGGACACTCTGTATATATGTATGTAGGGTGACTGTGCCTGATATCGTCCATGTTCCTAATATCGCCACTCGCTATATCTCGCAAAGTAACCACTAAAATTTATCGGTTATGCACTCAATTAGTATCTACACATATGTAGGAAGACATACTGTAATTGCAGCATCATGTGATCAACAATTACAAATGGAGAAGTATTTTAGTGAATTTTAATAGTGTACAAATTTATTATAATAATCCTAATAATTCTGTGAATGCAAAAATATATACTAGAGATACATAATTGATGATGTACTTAAGGAATGAAATCGATTCAAATAATTTTTACAAGGAAAATAGCGTTTTTCTTTTAGTAGTATGCGTGTTCTCAATACCGCCTACCGGAGAGCAATAGTTTCCATGCAATTTTTGCTGCAGGTGTGGTCATAAAATGTGCGGAGCAGCAGAAATAAACTTTATTTGTCCAATATGTACATCCTAACGTAAAAAATAAAATATTTTAAAAATCCTATTTCTATATTTTCATAATAAAACGAAAATCAAAGATTGATAAAAAAAACATTTATAGAGCAAGAAGTAATAAAGCACATGTGAAAATGACTTTAAACACTCATATATACATGAATTAATCAATATTTCTTGAGTAGGTGATATTAGGTACACTTTTTTCAGGACACGATTTTTGCATGTCTTACGTTTTTTGAGTCCTAATTAAAAATTTGTAGGTTTCAACGATTCTAACTTATGCTACATGAAAGACGAATAATTTCTCTTTAATTTCAAACGAATTGTACGCAAAAATATCAATTATTATTCATTTGACAGCGATTTAACTTTTGCCTGGCGATATTAGGTACGGTCACCCTATGTCTCTTTCCTTTTTGCATTGCCTGTCGTTTTTTACTATTTCTGATCTTGGGTATACCGACAGTCTGAGACCAGTCCGTTCACGTGATACCTGCTTTGTCGAAAAAAAAATTAAAAATAAAAAGTTGTTTCTCTACAGTCGAGAATAATTGGGAAGGCGTTTCATTCTAGATGATTCTCGACTCAAGGTTGATCCTTTACAGGCATACAGATTACAGACTGAGTGTTTTCGGCGAATACTTGATAAATTCCACAGCTTTTTCGAAACCGCACGAATGTAGAGCGCGCAGATGTGTACGGACATTGATCACGAATATTCATTGAAACCAACAGGTACACGGTCAAAATGACTTCAGAAGGAGGTAATGCGTATATAGATGATATATCGTATCAGTGCGATGAATCTTCGATTTTAAACCCCGAAAAGAGCAAAATCGCCGAATGGTTTTCACATACCAACGTTTTAATAACAGGAGGGACAGGTTTTCTGGGCAAGCTGATCGTCGAAAAATTACTAAGGTACGTGTCCTTCAAGGATATATTCAAAATTCCACTAAATCTTAGCGACCGAGCATTTTTATATTATTCTGCTATGTCGCATAAGCCGGCAGGGATCGGTACTTTACGGTATTAATATGATGTTATACCTAAAGAAAAAGGAAGTTCTCCTCTACATTCGGGTTCGGATTGCGATTGTTTTTCAAATTGACAACTATACGCCCTTGCTGGAACTGTTTTGAATCACGTAATAATGTCGAGAGATAAAGCATAAAAAGTAACATTTTCCGAAGCGTCACATCAATTAATACATAGTTTGTAACACGTGCCATTCTCACGTTTAATGATCAGTTCAAAAGCTACATCCGCTGGTTACAAAGTAACGCGGATGTGCTTACAATTTGAATGAATTAACGTACGATTACGTCGATTAAGTGGCTTTCTGCGAAAATAAAAAGCAGAATATCCGAAGGAAAAAAAAATTCACTATAGAATTACACAAGACGAAATACCGTCATTTTTTTAAAATAGGTCTTCTTTAAATTATATGTACTTAATCCCTTCTGTGAGTTGTATACATACTGAATATTTCATCGAAATTTCAATTAGCTATGAGCTACAAACAGTTCAAAGTGTTGAATATCACAGTCTTTTTCGGCCTATAACGATAATAAGACTAAAGATTCTAACATATTCCGGTGCCTGCCATTTTTGGGAAATTTCGAAGAAATTTTCAGCATACAACTTACTTATTTAAATCTACAAACGGAAGTTTTAAATTTTCATTACGGGCCCAGATAAAAAAGTTGAATTTTTTTTAAAACAACGAAGTACGTCACCTAGTAAACTAATCCTCCTAGTTTTTCAAAAAAGCTCAAGTCGTTTGGACCAATTTTAAAATAGTTAATCTGTTTTAAAGGCTGTCCGAATATTTGTGTGATTTACTGTATGTGTCTATATATTTATAGATCCTGCCCGGGTATTACGACAATGTATATGATAGTAAGGCCGAAAAAGGGGAAAAGTTCAGAACAGCGGTTTAAAGAGAACTTTGAAGATGCTGTAGGTGATATACTTATACATATTAATGGAATAATTAGATGTATAAATATTATGTATGCGCTATTGTGACCAGGTATATGATAGATTGAGACGCGAGCAACCGAATTTTCTGAACAAGGTGATAATGGTGGATGGTGACGCCATGCAAGAGGATTATGGTTTGTCGCCGGAAACGAAAACGATGCTGATGAATACGAATATCATTTTTCATGCTGCTGCGACCGTTCGATTTGATGAGAAGATGCGCCTAGCCGTGAACATTAATGTAACAAGTACAAAATACTTATTACTGTTGGCGAAACAAATGCCGCACTTAAAGGTAGATCGGTGATCTATTAAAATCTTTCGTCAAACAATTGAACCAATCATTATAATTGAAAGCGTATTATAAATTGTATTTTATACTTAACACTAAATCCCGAAATCTATCTACAGGCATTCGTACACGTATCAACTGCATTTTCGAACTGTATACATAAAAACATTGATGAAATACACTACAGACCACCTATCGATGGTGATAAGTTAATATCATTGTTGGATATCTTTGATGATGAACAACTTGAACAAATGACTCCCATGTAAGTACAATTTTACGGAACATGATAGTGTGAATAAGAAAACGAGGTAGCTATGGCGAAACATAAACTTTTCACTATCATAGGCTGCTCAAGAACTGGCCCAACATGTACATATTCTCTAAAGCAGTTGGAGAAAGTATAGTCGCAAAGTATAGCGAAGGTATTCCAACGTGTATCGTCCGACCTTCTATTGTTATATCAACAGCCGAAGAGCCACTTATTGGATGGATAAATAATTTAAATGGAATTATGGGGGGAATGCTAGGAGTAGGTCTAGGTGTGTTGCATACGTTACATTGTATACCAGAATACGTGGTGGAAACGATACCAGCTGATTATGTGGTCTCTACTACAATTGCTGCTGCTTGGGGTACTAGTAATATGTAAGTATTTAATTTTGTCGTTATAATTTCTTTATATTAACTTCCTGCGTTTTAAGTATATATATGGAACGCACTATCAACTCACCTCTTCTAAAAAAAAGTTTCTTTTAAAAAACCGAAATTGACCATTGTATCTTTTAAAATAATAATCGAAAACAAAATAGTCTGCGCTAATAAATTGGCCCTCTCGAACCATGCAACGCCATATTTTAAAAACAAAATTTATCTCCAATACATTAGGAGATATCCAGCTGGTTAGTCTTCCCGCGGACACCCTGTATATATATATATATATATATATATATATATATATATATATATGTATTAATATAAGGATGCTTGAAATTTAATTTTAGAATTATTGATTCTATTACTTTATAGGAAATCTGCAATATTAGATAAAGATGCTAATATAGCTGTTGATGAAAGAATCCCCATTTATAACTCTGTATCTTCACGTCAAAATCCCGTTACTTGGGGCGCATTTATAAAACAAAATGAAAATTTTGGCGCTGAAGTACCTAGTGCACAGAGTGTATGGTATCCTATGCTGATACTGAACAGACATTTAATTCTTCATAAAATTTGTGTCTTCTTCTTACACATTCTGCCAGCAACTATTATTGATACGTTCGCTTATATTGTTGGTCGAAAACCCATGTACGTATTCAATATATAAAATATAATCCATATTAGGTAAATCATAACCGACAGAATATGTATAGAATTGATTAACAATGATGGATGATATACTTTGTACAGGTTGTTGGATACGTATAAGAAAATACATAAATTTATCAATGTGATACATTACTTTTCAACACACGAATGGAATTTTTCTGACGATAACGTTCAGAAACTTTGGCAAGGATTGAATTGTACCGATCAAGGAATCTTCATGTTCAATATCAAAAACCTAGACTGGAATAACTACTTTTACGGTACTGTTAGAGGCATCCGTATGTTCCTGATGAAAGAATCGCCCAACACAGTAGAAGCAGCACGCAGAAGATATCAGAAGTGTGTTTCCTTTCATCAAGTCATTAAAATTAAATTTAATAGCATTTTACGATATAAAATAGCTTTTTAAAATTCAAATTTCTTCTATTTCAGGCTAAAAATCGTTCATTATACGATAATGACATTGACCTTCCTGTTAATGTTATGGGTAACTGTACATTTTCTATCATTTCTTTGGTCCCTATGTCCTTTGGCACATTAATGGTCGGTAATATTAGCTTTGTAAGTTTTTCTTCTAAGGTAAATTATATAGTTCATTGCAAATTTCGTTGCGGCTATGCATAGTGCATACCTGTTGGTTTATTAAAGGCGGCCAATCATTTTAGGAAATCGAAAATTAGATGATTTTTTTGATTTTTTTTATTGCGAAAAAAACGGAAATTTCTACAACTCTGAAAATAATTTATTCATATTTTCATACATCTCTGGTAATTTTTTCAAGTTATTTCATGCATTAATTAAGGTGTAATCCGCTGTGTCCTTTGGCATGTCATCATCGTCGTTGTCGATTTGCGGGAATTGTGCAGCTCGCAACTCGCATCTGAAATAGTCCAACAAATTTTTATACATTCTTGAGATGTTTTTTAAGAACATGAATCTAAATTTTGAAAAAAAATCGAGAATTGAATGTTGGAACGTGTTTGAAAAAAAAAATGCTCGGTGTTTAGCATTTTTCCTCGGCATTTTGCAATAATAAATATGTTTTAAACAATCTAATCTTTCCAACTTTAGGTTCATGTTTTAATAAATTATATTTTGTAAACGTGTTCCAAATTTGAATATGATCCATCAATTAGTTTTTGAGTTATGATTCCCGCAAATTGCAAGAATGATGTTTCGAGAAAAACACGTTTAAAGTTTCACAAACGAAAAACTCAAAGTCAAATGTGTTTAATCAAATGATAAATTGCCTTACCGATAAATCATCGATTCCAGCACCATACAGCAGTCCTTCCTCTTCCTCGTGCAACTCATTTGAAGCTTGCATTTCCTCTTTACGAGCTTTTCGAGCTTCTTTTGTGTCTGATAAACTTTGTCTATTTTGCCGCGCCACGCGCATCTGATCCATTTGCTCGGCATATTCGTAGCTCTGTCTGCCAACTACGATTTGTAGTTCATTCATAACCATGAGTAGGGCTGAATTTCCTTCTTGAATAAAATAGCAGCATGAAATGCCGTTACCTCGATTATTTTGTACCCAAAATGGAGATGTTTTGGAGCTAATAGCCAAACGGTCGAGTTAAACCTTTCGTTTGCATACTGGGTATGACCGCCAAAACATCTCTGCAATAAATCCTTTCTTGATAGATCTTCATATACATATAGGAAGAATATGCTCTTGTACGTCCGGGTGTAATGGGGGTGGATGTGGCTCAGGCTCCGTTCCGAGAGCTTTAGCCTGCTGCCAATTGCACCAGCTGTCGACTCCCTCCGGGCAGTTTTCATGTTGAGGATTTTCGTCTGTAGACTGCAGATGATGAAATGTGGCCATTATAGCCTTTTTCATGTCCTCCACGCTCTTAACATTTCTACGAATTCCCAATCCGTAATACGTAGTAAGTTTCTTCAACAAAGCCTCGGTCAATTTTCCTTTGCCACTCAGTTTTTCTTTTTTCCTGATATTTCGGAGGCGAGTTCCCATTCTTTTCTGAACGTGGCAAATACGTTCACTCTTGCGAACTTGAAACTCATCGCCGTAAGGATTGAGTTTCAGAATTGCATTGAAAGTTTTGGAATCACCATCACCAATGTAATTTCCATATTTCACACCATAGAGTTCTTCTGTTTTCGAAACATCTCTTTGCTTGATTCTACCTTCATTCCTCCCGAAGAGCCATGGTGATTTTGTGCACAGCTTTCTTCGTCATGTTCTTCTTTCCACTCTTGATATTCTACTGTATTTTGAAGCTTATTTTTTCCAATATATACACGCCTGACAATAACTACTTTTTACCATCATATCGACGACTTTTCCAGAATAATACCTTATGAGAGTTGTTACGCCAAACAACGATTTAAAGCCACGTTTTTTCCAACTACCGTCACCAGATACTTTTAAACCCAGTGGTGGTCTCTCGCGTTGCTCATTTTCTGTCTTTTCCCCCTCTACAGCCTTTTTACAGTAGAATTCAAACTCAAACACTTTCTTCGAAGCCACATGGACATGACTGTAAATTTTAATGTAACTTTCTTCAGCCAAACCGCTACCGATGTCCATATAATTACAGAATGTATTTAACCCCTATCTACCTATGCCTAAGAGACGCATGACGAACACAATTCTAGGATTGATTTCAAAACCAGTATTGATGAAGAGACCTGAATTGAATTCTCTTCGTCCACATCGGCAATTGACAACAATCTTAAAACCAAGGCCTCTCATTCAAGTTTCTTCAAATTTTATGTTCTGCTTGCAACTCCGACAAATAAGGATATCAGCCAACGCCGTGAAGACAGTGAAAAATTCAATGAAACGATAACAATGTAACGGATTCACGCGAACGTGTTCACTCGTAGCAGTACTAAGTTTTTTCGCGCTAGCACTCGGACCCTCGGTTTCACTTGCATCTTTGTTAGTAGACTGATTCCCATCTCTTCCGTGGCTTTTGGCGTCTTTCAGATGTGTTATGATCACCTTTTGGATACGATGACATTTTGCAACTGTAGAATATTCACGATGCGTACTAGGCAAAAGCCGAAGCTAAACTGAATCCAGAATGACAGTGACGCTTCTAGTAGCTTCTATTCTAACAATTTATAGTATACGTTCCATTTCAAATGATATAATAAAAGACCTTCTGAATCATATGTTCCACCCCAAAGCAAACGTACAATGATCTATGTCAGCAGGTGAGTCGTAAAAAGGGACTACCTAACTGAGCGCTCGTGAATATCTGAGCGCGCTTGGGAGTCGAGCGGAGAGTCTTTATCATTTATGTACATACCGTTAGAAGGAATCCGAATATCGTTTTGAAATTTTCAGGGTGTATTCTTAAGATATTTTGCTAACGATTTATGAAATAAAAAAAAAAAGATTTTTTGAAGCATCTACAGTGGTTGCCCGCCTTAAAACAGCTGATTATTGTTGATCTCGTGAATCTTATTTACTGTAACACTACAGATGTCGACACGCATCTGTAGCTTTTTGAATAAAGGGTGAAAATATTAAGCCTGCTGTGTTCTGAAATCCTATTTCCCACCATGCGAATAACAAAAGTTCTGCTTGTAATTATTATCCTATGATAATAACTATTCACAAATCTCGAAGAATTGTTTAGTTGTTATGTATTGAGTAAAATCTAGAATATTTGTTTGATGTTACGAGAAAGTCGTAGCTCTATGGTGAGTTGTAAGTCTGACAGTAAGTTTCTAATGTTTTCAAATCTTTCTTGGTCCTGTGAATAACTATGCGCCAATTGAATCGAGCGTTTGTCATAATAATAGTACGTCGCCGTCGTTCGTATAATCACTGTCGTGATATGAAAGAACTGGAAATCAAATGAAATTCCCACGGTCCCAATAAATTCGTCTCTCGCGCATTATACACGCGTTTATAAAGAAGAGATGCGTATCACCTTATAAGCGAATACATCAGTACGTTAAGGTACGTGCCCACTTGAGCAAAAACAGCCTAAGCCAAAATCTCAATTTCCATGGCCAATGTGAAGATAGACTCCTCTTTCTATTGCTGATAATAATTTTGAAATTAAACATTATTTAGATTTTATACATTTTTCGCCCCGAAAGGAAATTTAAAAGCTGAAAACAATGTTGAATACTAATGACGTCCATTCATTCCCATTACCGGGGATAACGGCGGAACTACCACTGTCGACGCTACACGTTTTGTCAACCTATTTCGCTTCTGTATTGAAAACAAAATGTGTCTTACGAGTTCTGTTGATGCTTTCCGAAGGAAATATATCTGCCGCGTCGCGTGGAGCAGTCAGATTTTCAAGTCATCCTGTTTACCAATACAGGGTGATTCTCCAGCGACGCCCGTCAAAGAGGTGCCGCCTGGTATCTCGTGGCGAGGACAACCCCCCGCAGTGCCTCACCGAATTTTATGGGTTTCGACCCTCGAAAAATCAGCGAAAGAAGATAACTTTGAAGATTTTTATTTTTTAAATAATTTCGAATCTGCAAAAATGAGGACTTAACCCTCCCTAATTTCATACGGACTACCATATATTTCAATATCATGAAAATCCAAGACATCGAGGATTTTAGATATGTATCACATCTGCTTCTATCTTCCACGCTGAACGCAATGCACTCCAAATTCCCTTTGATGTGCGTAAGAAAACCGACAACGGTCGGCTCAGGCCATGTGCCTTCGCCAGCATTCGCGCGTCGGATCGCATGCGCCGAGTCACCACAAATGACACGTCCACACTGGCATATGCGTTCACGCTCACCCTTTCTGACGTAGAAGCATGCGACCCTGGCTACCGTTTCACCGTATTATGTGTTTCTTACAACAATGCCGCTGTTGTACTTAACACCTTCGGTTATTACTTGAAATAACAGATATTTGAAGTGGACAGAGTTAGTGGGTCACCCTGCATATACATAGCTTATATCTGTACTTTTCTCGGTGATAATGTAGCTTTACCAATGTCCGTATTAGAAACACAATATGGTTCACACACCCACCGCTCGAAAAACGTAGAGGGGGCTCGAAAACCAGTGGCGTTTCAGAAGATCGGTATTTCAGAACGTGACACACGGAAGTGCATAAGATGAAAGGTCTGGGTTAGGTCTATACCTCGTCTGTGGTAATACCATAACTCAAGTTTTGAATTTTCTCGCTCTTAATGATTTAGGGATAACACACAGAGGGTGCTGATTTTGCCAACAACCCCTGGTAATAGGTATACCGTGAACTGATGTACCAATTCGGACACTTCCTATTCACCAAACCGTGTAGTAGTAAGTGGCTACTCGCCACTCAACTAAATTACTGAACGTGTCTGAACCAGGCTTAAGGTGGAACCACACATTCGACATTCGCCCAATATGTTCAAAACGAAAATTGCAACTTCTGTATCATCCATCTTGCGAGTATGGATATGTAAGTACCTACCGTCGACAGATGTGAGAAATTCTCAGTTACGGACGACGAAACCAACGCTCGTGTAACTGCAGTCACAACGTCCGTTATGTCAACGTTCGCATGACCGCGACCTGAGTAATTCATGCACATAAATAGTTTCATTACCGTAGTTTTGCTTACTTTGTAAGGTTCAGATACAGTTTCTTGATATTTTAACCTATTTGGGTATTTGGAATGCGCGCGACCCAGGGGGTCAGCACTTCCTGCAGTTTTGCGACGCAGTCGAGATTTTCTAATGCAACTGATACTCAATTGAAGCCACAAAATGTCCCCACCACTTTCGAAATCTGATTTTATAGTATAAAAAGAACTACGAATGCATACTCGGTGGTTCATTTCGACGCGCGTTACGGAGAGTAGCACGTTTCATTTTTTTCTTACGGGCAACTGTATGTAGAAAAAAATGAAACTTGTTACTTTTCGTAACGCGCGTCGATTTTTAGTTTAGTGCGATTAAAAGACAAAGGCGTAACAAGGTCGAGTTCCACCTTTCTTCCGAGCAATTACACAGGAAAACAATACAGTACGTAACTTTGCTGTTAGGCATTACTTTCAACTTAGGAAAGAC
The DNA here is from genome assembly GCF_050908995.1 of Andrena cerasifolii. Lineage (NCBI taxonomy): Eukaryota > Metazoa > Arthropoda > Insecta > Hymenoptera > Andrenidae > Andrena > Andrena cerasifolii. The sequence goes on along the minus strand of NC_135124.1, from coordinate 5,901,111 downwards.
TGGGGTAAAGTGAGCTCCGGGGTAAAATGAGCTTTCTTAATTTGTTGTTTAACAATAGAATATATTTACAAAATTTGGTAACGTAATATATGTATGTAATATAACAATGATAATTATGCACATTCAGATATCGAAAAATGTAAATTCATTTAAAAACTTAAAAATTAATTTTTAGAAACTTCCGATTGGTTTTCTTTTCAATTTAGTTTTTTGGATAAATGAGTCATAAATGGGTTATTTTAACTCAACATTTTTTATACGGGTTTAAAACAACCTTATAAACATACATGTACACGCGTTTAAGAAGACATTAATCCAAACATTATTAAATAATTAATTTTCTACTGAGTACATATTCGGGGTAAACTGAGCTGCAAAGAACAGATGTGCAAGTGAGGTGCGCAATACTCCAGAGATTGGTAAAAAATTATTTTAAATAAAAAATTGATTTCGAATAAAAGACACAAATTTTATTCGAGAGTCGTCGAAAAAAAATATTTTTATTCGCCGGCAACGCATGATTTTTTTATTCGACGGGAATTCATTTAAAAGCTTCGAATGATTTTCTCGGTTTCAGTCGTATTTTGATTCGAATAACAAAGTTCGAATAACTTTGGGCGAGCCACGAGAGCATTTGATCGAAGCCACCGGCTTCCCGAACCGTATCGTTCACCCTTATAAACTACTGGCGCGGAGTTGCTCGGCGATGTGTCATCGATTATACAGAAACGGAATTTCTTTAATTTTCGCTGTATCATTATGAAATCATTCAATATCTAATCGAATCAACCATTATTGAGATTCGATAATCGAAGGGTTCTGGATAGCGGGTCGTGGCGTAATATAGACACTGTGCTGTGTCTTGCGCTGCGTATGTACTTGGCGCGGGACACTACGGTGTCTCTTGATGGAGCTCGGGCTCCCAAATGACTCCAACTGGCCTTCGCTGTAGTAGACGAAACTGACTGGAACGAACAGTCATTATTCTTCCCTTATCAAATGCTTTTAATCGTATCTACGATTATTTTTACGAGTCGTATAATGAATTTGTGCTACTTGATACTTGTGCTGAAATAAGTATGCCAATTTTCCGATTCGCAATAATTCTTGATACGACTAAAAAAAGGAAATACTTCGAGTAAAAATAAAGTAAAACTGTGGAGTAACATTTTTAAGAAAATCAGGTTTGAAAGTGTGTAGGTACAATATTCGAATTCCGTAATTTTTACACAGTTTTCTGTAAACATTTAATTACAAATTCTTACATTTCTCCCCGTAAAAGTTTCATCTGTCGCATATTTTTTTAACATTACATTTTACTAAGTAGTTTATTAATTTTTACTATAATCATAAGTGTAGTAACAATAATATGTTTTTCACATATTGTAACGCATATTATTTTAGTCTTCTTAACGTGCAAACACTTTTATCCCCCACTACATTAGCTTTCATGCGCTAAATAAAAACTGATCACATTAAAAGGATCATCGAGCAAACGAATTTCATGTTGGAATTTCGATTAATAGATCATTTATCTCTCTTCAAATATATGTGGAATCGGGAACTCCCATAACATAAGAGAGGGCACGGAATAACCAAGCCCGGGGAGTCGACTGTAGCTGAGGTGGCTAAAGCTGGGATTTCCAATGCGCGGCTCGCCGCGACGGCTGGCGGCGGTCCCACTAGTGTAAGGGAGAAGTATGCACCTGTTTCTCCCTTGCACTAGTGGGACCGTCGCCGGCCGCCGCGGCGAGCCGCGCATTGGATATCCCGGCTTAAGACGGCTGGCCAGCGCGCAACGAATCTGGAGATCGCGCGGGTTCGAGTCCCCTGCGTCCTCCGAGGCTCTTTCCCTCTTTTCCGTGATCCTTCATATATGTATTATAGCAGAGACAATAGATAAAGTAACGCTATTTTTACAGAACTTATCATTGATTTCAGGTTCACATCAATCCCTCTAAGAACTTTGGTGTGTAGTCCTTGTGTCATTCGGGGAAGACTGGCACAATTATCATCACGTGTTCCCCTGGTGACACTGATCAGACGCAATAAGGCAGAAGGACCCTGACAGTGGTGGGGTGGTGCCCATCGCCCTAAGAAAAGGATTCGAGACAGAGCAATCGACCGGGACAACCCATGAAACCAGCCGATCGTTTCTTTTTCTCAATCTAACGATGTCACCAAAAACATTCTTCTACCCGACTCATTATGATTTGTCGCCAGATGCTTACCCTGATTTCATTTCCGTAGGAATAGGTTTTGTAATTCCTATATGTTTGAGTGCCACGAAAAAGGGGTCCTCGGGCGATAGAGATGGAATCCACGATTTTCGGATCCGATCCGCTACTGGCCATCCGCCTTACCAACTTCGCCAAAACCGACCCTCCGAGATCTCTTATTCCGGGCTACCTTTTTTGGGGGTTCCCGATCCCACACTCGGCGAGCCTGCGACGACATTCGCCCTCGAATGTCCGCCGTTGCAAGTCTGTAACTTCACGCCTCTCCGTTGCTTTGGTGTGGTGAACTATATAGAACTGTTCAAGCACTCGGAAAACGCGAGTTGATATGATGTCACGGCCACGCTAATAAATAATTTATCACGATTTCGAAGATATTGTAGAACTGAATGAACCTGCGGCATGAATACTGTTGTTCGGTGCTTCGAGCAGATGACAAGACCTTTGCCTATTGTCTAAGGTGGTTAAATCACGACATTTTAGATGACATTTTAGAGTTAAGCTTTAGGATCTCGTGCCCGATGTTTAGTTTAAGGAATGCTCGCAATTAATGTGCCTGAATTGTATCTTAATATACTGGTGTTATTGTACACTATGTACACGTGGTTATAATTACAATAAATACCCTGAATAACCAAATAAGCTTAAATCTGCCTTATTCTAGTGAGGTAAAGCCACGATAATTAAGCGCTCGGCAATGAGTGAGATTATTAAGCGTTAAAGCAATCGGCAGTTTAGCACGTTACTGCAGTGGAAGCGGCAGTGATAGCACGTTTATTAAGCAAGGCAAGGTATACGTATGAAGCGAAAGGATGTGTTATCGGCGAAATTTCCAAAATGAGTGATGGAGGAAACCGACGCCGGTTTCCGGGTAGCGAGATCGTGTCCCCCTTCCATCGATCGGCAACGGGTGATCGAGGCTCCACATAAATGCACGCCGCACATCGTCAAAGAGACTGTAAAAAATGTATGTTTTCAACGCAAATGTACATTTCTACCAATTCTCCAACACAGATAGGTAGATATAAATAATAAATGAAATCAATGAGTAAATCTAATCGTTAACAAAACACAACTGAATGTAATATATATTTCAAGTTGTTCGTGGTTTTTGCACACGCTATTCCACAATCCAAATACACCTTGGTACAGGATGGTCGTTCTGACCATCTGTTAAGACAAAAAAACCAAGAGAGTTAATGCTATCCCCCATTTCGTTACTTTATCCTCATTGGAGGGCGTTTGTTTAATCTTTATAGGCTATAGATACTTGAGTTCAGCAAAATCAGTCATTCTGAGTAGTAGCCACCATCAGGTGCGCTATTGATAGTATCGCGATGAAGAACTTAAGTTTTAAATTTTAAGAATTAGATCAACCTGTCTGTGTATCAGGAAGGTATTGATAGTAGTGACATGTCCTCAATATTTATTTCGCCTTAGTCTTCTTCGAACTATAACTCTTCGTATAAAAGTCATAAAATAAGATAAAGTTGATTACTAGGTTCACTGTTGAAATGGCAGCTGGAACTTGCAAACCAGAACATGAAGGCAGGAAACCCTGAATTGAGTAGCATAACAACACCACAAATTGTACCTGTTTGTAAAAAAGATCGTGTTAACTAGGAAACGTCATGTTTAAGAAAACGAAAATATAAAAAATTCAGGTCCCTCAAATGAAAACGCGCATTGATTATCGTTTCCATGGAAACATTTTGAATATTTGAAGTAGAGATTTCTCGAACTAGTAAGTGATAAAAAGTAATATCCACTGGAATTGGCCCCGTATATTTCAATTTTTCCAAGAATCTCGAATTTTCTTTCTAATCTCTTGACTTTAGAAAACTACTATATATTTTTATTCACTCACCATTTGCACTATGGTAATAATCCGTTTTATTGGTTGGAGAAATGGCTGAATGTTCGGTCCAATAGAGGACAACAGATAGTAAGTGTACATTATCACATGTATCGCACAATTAACAACCAGAATTGTTAGTATCGACCCAACGGCAAAATATTTCGTGCCGAACCAAGAGATCAAAGCCGTCGAAATATGGTGGTACAAGTGCAGGAACGATATTTGTCGACTTTTCTTTCTGAGCATAAACACGACAGTCTCGATGTAGTCAGTTAATTTCAGGAAAAATATGTACCACAGTAGTTTAGCTATCTACAATGAAATTGTATGTTACCTTACAAAATATTTTATAGTACGCAGTATCTGGCACCAATGGTTAACTAAACTTTTTTGTAATACCTTATACGGTTTCGGATTGTAAGAATACACAGGATTCACACAATAGGGAAAATAGTCCTGGTACCATCCAACCTCAAATATATGGTACACTATTAGAGAGTTTGTAACGATTTGGAAGACATTGTAGAATTGGATGAATGTGCGGCATGAATACGGTGATTTGTCCTTCATGTACCTGGGACCACATCGTAAAACGAAGTACAAGTACGCAAAGGAGATAACAGCAATCGGTATAGGTGAACTTATGAATAGCCAGTTGTTTGTTCTTACATCTGTAAAATAGTGTGAAAATTGAGTCGCCCTTTCCCCGGAAACGAGTGTATATTGTAAAATCTTGAGGCACCATGCAACAAAAGAGACTGGACGGCTCCAAGCTTCCTAGTGTGATGGTTGAAAAAAGATTTATTCTATCACCTTTTAAGACTATAAAAAAAAATGATGTAGAAATATCCATTCATAGCGGAATAGGAGCATCGTGAAGAGAATAATATCAAAACAAAAATCCAAAAGTCCCGATCCAATTCAAATATATCAGGCATACTCAGTAGACGTTATTTGCCAAAGAATTTAGCTTTTTTCAACCGTCACACTAGGAAGACCCCTAAAGGCGGGATTTCCTATCCGCGATCGTCCGCAGCGGCCTGTGGCGGTCCAACTAGCCGGCAGGCCCGCCCTTTAGGGTGCAAACACATACATCCTCAAGTTCTGGGACCCGGGCAACAGAAGGGGGCTGAACTGTTACCTTGCTAACCATTGCATAAGTTTTGGGAGAACTGCAAGAGTGTGTGTGCGCCCATACGCGTGAGGCCCAGCTATAGAGCTCGTGGTACGAGCCAGTATGGACGCACGCAGTCTTGCAGTTCTCCCGCAGCCCATGCAACGGTTACCAACGTAACAGTTCCGCGCTCGGCTGTTGCCTGGGTCCCAGAACTTGAGGAGGTATTTGCACCCTATAGGTAGGATATCCAAGATGCGATCCGCCGCCGCGGTTCAAGTGGGTGAGGATGTCCAGATACATAAGTACGTTACGAAGAGAAAGGCTAGGGGTATCTTACAGTCTTTAAAAGGGGTATTTACAACGTTGCTGCAACAAAGTGTGCTGTAAAGGTCCTGCTAAATAATCGGTTTGGTTCAAACCCCCTGGCTCATTCCACGAAGACTCATTCAAAGAAACGCAATACAATAAATAGAAATCGTGACCCAATCACGTGGTAGAATGCAGAAGGTACAATCAATTTCCCAAAACTTTTCACTGTGGGTAAGTATCAAATATTTGTCAATACCGGCAACTTCTGTGCCAAGTGAAAGATTATTTTGCAAAGCGGGGCAAATTATTTCAGACAGAAGAACAAGATCACAACTAAAGTAAGTACACTGATATATTTTCTATAATAAATTCTAACCCTCTCATGCCAGACCCTGCTACCAATATGATGTCAGACTGCAGACAAGTGGCTATCTGGGAATAAAAATAAATTGATTTTAAATGATTCTATTACAATTAATGCATCACATTCTACCTCAGCCGCTTCTATTCGCCTTAACGATATCTTAACCATATTGTTCATATATCGTAAAGTATCAATAAGATAACGATAATCTATCGATAATAATCGAAAGTCACATCTCTACCTTGAACAGGTACGCAAAGTTCCACCACTCACCTGCTAACTTCGTGTTATAATAATGATACAGTTCCAATACGCCTCTGTTTGTTGCTTCTTGCATTTTGCTACTTCAGACAAGAACTGCACTGCGGATGGATGGGTCGCTCTTTATACACATTGTCAGAATCATTATGCGTTATGAATATGAAAGCACCACTGACCAATTCCGTAAATTGTAGTCGTACGGGGGTGATTCTCTAAGCATACAATGTTGCGCAATATGCAGTGACGAGTTTTGAATTCTACATTTCTCATCGGGTCTTTGTGAAAGTGGCGTCATACTTCCTTATGTTTTCCCGATGACAATGGCCCTACAAACGAGGTACTTCGGACCATAATTAAGGAAATTATATGAAAAATTGATTTGGATAATGTAAAATTAGCATCGTTAAAAATAGTCCGATTTACATCACATTTGGTATGATTTACATCGGAAAAACATAAGGAATTCATTAGTGCCACTGCCATATCGATTCGATGAAGAATAAAGAATTATTTTATTTTTGAATCAGGTATGAATCCCGTTGGCTTCTGCATAATTGCATACATACAAGGCTTTCTTATCACGCCGCCTCAGAAATTGGCACACAAAATGGCTGGGATAAAGGTGCTGGGTCGGAAAACCTGTCTATTACAATGTATACGGCGTATTGCACGGGTCTAAGAGGGGAGACACCATCCTGACAGCCTGGAAGATCTGCTCACCATATAAAAGATTAGCAATAGTAGGTAGCAGATATTCCTACTATTTTTCTCGTGAATACCGAAAATATTGAAAGAAAAATTTGTTTTAACCCATCGTATATAAATACTTTCCTACGCTAGGCTATTGTTTTGAAAACACGTGCGTGCGGACTGACCATGGGAACCGTGCAGTTCCAAGCGGTGTGCACTATCGTAAGTTTTATTTTTTTATTAACTGTTCACAAAATTTCTCCACTTTTTTTAAAAAGGTATTTATTAGTTGAAGACTTAACGAATCGAATGGTATTTTTTTCAAGCCGGACCGTGGGAGGGAACGACGTCAAATCGCGATTTAAAACTTTGACATCGATTACTGTTAAGTTTATTAATATTAAACAAAATATTCTATTTTCCTTTTTGCGAAAGCATTCCTTCAGCTTTAAAATGAACTCAATACGGTGGCATTATCTTTAAAATTGACCGAGATATTACAGTTTAAGTGATGACGCGTCAGCCACTTTTGTTTGAATTTTCGAAACTTTAACATTAAATATTTCGAAAACTATTTGACATAGGCCGTTGAAATTTAGTATACATTTTTTTTGCAAGGTTATCGGCAAATGCTGTAATTTTGAAGAGAATCGGTGAAACTAAATTTTTCACCTATTCGTTTTGACGTGGAATAGCTCTAATGTATGTATGTTTTTAAGATACTTCGGATGTTGCTGTAAATAGCGGGGTCGAATAAGAGAATAACGAGGAAATCGAAAGCGAATGATGCAGAAAGAAGCGACAAGCATCGAAATGGGCAGAGTTATAGGCCGAAAACAGTGATTTTCAACATTTTTAACTGTTTTTGAAAAAGCCACTAGTTTCTTCGCTATTCCGAATTTATTGTTTTTTTTTTTTAAACGAAAGACACGCCAAATAGTAAACTAATCTTTCTATCTGTTTAAAATAATTTAAGTCGTTTGAACCAAATTTAAAAAAAAATATATTGTTTTAAAGGGGGAGAGAATACTTTCGTGAGCCACGGGATCTATGGTTGCTCGCCGAATGTGTGGTTCCCTCTTTAGAGTAACAAGTATTGCATATATCATGTTTGTATCCATACGTATTAATTTCCGATATATTTTGCCAAGTAATTCATCAAACGACGGCCGGGACATACGGAAATAGTCAAGAAATTTTGCTTCATCAGTTCGAAATTGATTATAAAGCACATCAAATACACCTTGAAATAGTTTTGAACTGTTTATAGGGTGCACCTAATGTTTTCCTGTTTTGCGTTATTTGCAATACTCCATAAATGAAAATTGCAACTGCTGTATCATCTATTCCGCTCGTATGGAGATGTTGTACCTATCGCCGATTAATGTAAGCAACTATTCCCAGTTGCCGGCGAGTTGCCGGGAAGTGGGTTCCTGCAAACTATTCGCAGTGGAGGGGAAACTCCTACGGGCCGTAAGTGTTCCCCCTTCACCACGAATAGTTTGCAGGAACCCACTTTCCGGCAACGCTGCTGGCGACAAAACCTACGTTCGTGTAACTGCATCCTCAACGTCCGTTGCTTCAACACTCATAATGACCGCGACCTGAGTGTGATCCGTGCACTGTAGTTTACTTTGTTACGTTTTAATACATTCTTGCCATTTTAACCTATTTGGGTGTTTAGAATGCACGCGACCCAGGGGGTCATCACTTCCTACAGTTTTGTGACGCAATCGAGATTTTTCAATAAATCTGATATTCAATTGAATGCACACGCATGTTCCCACCACTTTTTAAGCTCAATTATGTAATATAAAAAGAACCTTGAATACATACTCGGGGCTTACAGATTCAAAGTTATTCAATACTGCAAATCACCCATTTTTTTAACTGTTCATTGTGACGTGAATTTTAAAGAGTCCATCCTAGAAAGGAGCTTATTTTGTAAGTAGCATTTCATGGAATTATTTCTGTTTATGTATAAAAATGGCAGAATACCAACATCGTACATTAGCCAGCTGCGAAAATGCTTTATAAATTAATAGTTTTCAAGTTTTTATTCTACTGAGAATATAGAAAGAGAAATTAGAGAATAATTAATGAAAAAAGTAGAATCCTTCGCATCGGAATTTGAACCTCGGTGAAATGAATTCTCGGCGGAGAGCGCCGGACCAGGCAGCGCGTACAGCACACGGACAGAAGGTAGGGTATTCTGCGTGGCGCGGTACAGGCGCTAGGAGGGGGTACGCTTGGTCATAGAGTGGGGGTAGCGCCTGTGGGCGAAAACCCACGGTTCTGGCATCACAACTTGTAACGCTTGTGTGCCCCTTTAATGCTCCCTCTGTACCTGCTAAACCTAACCTTATTTTCCTTTCTCAGGAAGAAACGGAACGCTAGGGATTTTAGGGAACGCTATTTAAAAAATGGCACCGTATTTGGGACAAAAACATGTACTTTATTTCAATTAAAAAAATATGATAAATTAACATCTTTAACCAGAAAAAATGCCTTAATAAAGAGAAAACTTAAAAAAAATTGGCGTTCCAATAAAAATCCCCACGAGATCGCGCAACAAGGGCAGCACCAGAACAGCAAAGAGGCAGTGTGTGCCTGCCGAATGTGCTAGTGATCTTGGTACCGAAAAAAGCGCACTCAGTGAGCACCAGTGTGGGGTGCTGAATTCGCTATTATATTTAGGATTCAAAGCGATTCGAAACTTTCGTCGATACTGTGAAAATTGGTAGACTGCAATAAATTGTATATTTGCGTCCGCCATTACTACTAGTTAGTACTACGCGTACCGGCCGCTAGTGTCGCATACTGTTGCGACTCCCGTCTAGCGGCGTGTAATATAAGCTTCAGAAGCGCTAAGTTCGAATCGGATCACACGACTGTAATAGGAAAAGGAGACAAGGTGAAGTTCGCGCAAGCCTGAGGTGTTTGAAAATAGTTAGAAATTCTTTTAATGAGGGGACTTCAAGATTATAAACTAATCAATACCCACTTGGAAACGGGTGTTTGAATAAATGAATCTCACCTTCCTCCCTTCACCTAGGTGTGTAATTACAGCGCAATGTGGTAAAACGCTCATTTTTGCAAAAATCGATAACCGAAAGGAATCGGATCGACGAATAGGAATTTAGCTAATAAATCTGTAAATTTGCGATTGGCTCTTAGAATCTAAGACATTTTTGTAATTAACAAAAGGTGGAAAAGCGATGAATATTTAGAAAGCGCCTCTTGAGCCTGAAAAGCCATCACGAGTAGTCGTATAAAATAAAAGTTCTGTTCAGATTGAAATTGTGTTTAAAATCGTTTATTTTCTTCCCTTACAGTTACAAATTTACTAAGTTCAAGTAGTTTCATTCCGTTCTTATTACTATTTTCATCATATTTACCATTCAAAAATCTGCGTCCAAGGAGCAGAGTGCCTAAGCACTCCACGGGCGTCGACCCTCGCCGAATTCCCAACCAAGGATCCAGAGGACCCAAACGGCCACGCAACAATACTAATATTCTACTCCCAATTCGCCACTCGATTAAATTACTGGACGTGTCTGACCCAGCCTTAAGGGGAGACCCCATCCTGAAGCTATTAACAAAAGACAAAGTTGGGGATTTTTTTGTTTGACAAAACAAACTTTATTTTGCTAGAAATTTTATATTTTAAAATTGTACAAAATGGCTTCCCGGAGCACTGCAACGAAACTGGCCTACACTTCCGGGAATGACTGCATCATCTGAGATCACCTACCGTCGACTGATATGTGAGAAATTATTCTCAGTTGCCGACGACAAAACATATGCTCGTGTGACTGCAGCCACAACATCACTACGTCAACGCTCGTATGACCGCGACCTGAGAGTGATTCGTGCACCTAAGTAGTTTCAATACCGCAGTTTTGCTTACTTTGTAACTTTCAGATACAGTTTCTTGACATTTTAACCTATTTGAGTGTTTGGAATGCATGCGACCCGGGGGGTCATCGCTTCCTGCAGCTTTGCGACGCAGTCGAGATTTTCCAATAAAAATGATATTCAATTGAAGGCACAAACTGTCCCCACCACTTTCTAAGCTCAACTATGTAATATAAATAGAACCATGAAGGCATACTCAGGGATTCATTTATAGTTTAGTGCGCTTAGAAGACAGAAGCTTAGCAAGATCGGGTTCCACTCCTTTTCGAGCAATTACACGGATGAACCATACAGTAAGTAATATTGCTGTTAGGCATTACTTTAAACTTATTCCTCTTTGAGACTACCGCATTTCTCAGTTCTTTGAAACCCGAGTTAAACACTCCTGGACCGGCTTTATGGCAGGGCAGGCAGGGCGACCGCCCAGGGCGCGAAGTCTGTAGGGGCGCCACTATAGAATAAAGGCAGATAATATGGAACATCTGATTTCAGAACGTTGTCTAAAGTAGGGGAATTTTTTTTTTTAATAAAACTAACACGAGGGCACGAAGGAACTAATGCATAATCATATTTAAATCGTCAAATGTAAAAAAATCCAATTGTTTTGCAATTATAGTAAAAAACTGAAAATCTCCTAAGTCCTAATATGGAACACCTAGGAAATTTATAAAGAAAACTCAAAAATCTTTACTTTTTTTACTAAAAATGTAGAAGATACAAATAAATAAATATACATCATTTTTGGAATTTATTCCTACTTTTTACGTTTCCTACACTTTGGGCACGTGAATAATACGTCGGAAGCCCCACATGTCTCGTGTGCCCACTGAAAGCAGCGAATATATTGGGTCTACTTTTCATTGTCATTATGTTTATAATTATCATCGAAAAATCATGTTCCGACAAGAAATTAAGAATTATACTGAGAAGAAATTAACTTTATTGGTAAACTATTGTTGAATAATCAAGAACACACATATTTAATGATAAATTACATGGAAATAATACTTTGTAACATACCTTCACTACAATATTTAGCTGTTTGATGCACTTTTCAGAAACTTTTACATCCCATGAAAAATATAAACATTTCTCTTTCAATGATAGATGCCCGACTGATACTCAATTGTCAGTATCATCGTCTATTGTGTCTAGGGATCTAGTATACACGATTGCCTGAAGAGTTCGTTATTTCTTTATTATTCGATAGTTCTGACATTATATTACTTACATGTGAACGAAACTTGTATGTGTACAGAATGGAACACATATTGCACCCGTTCAGTTTCTCGATGAAATCTCCATGTCACTACTAATCCCAATCACTCGTAGTTTTGTACAATAAAAAGAATTGTGTACGTTTGTTCTCAGGAACGGCGCCACATGTCACAAATACGCTGACGGATGTGCTATTCGAAGAGGATACTCTCGCGAAAAATATAGTGAAATAGAAATAGAAATGCGAAATGCGCATCGCCTGGAGGAACGAGATTGTTTTCGCTTACCGTAAACTTGCAGCACTTTATGGAACATATATACCTCCTGCTCACTTCCGCCAAATTGATGACAGCCGCCTTTGGTGAGCGATATTAATATTTCGATTGTTTTTTTTTTGAGAAATGTCAAAGTAGAAACTGAATAGGTACCAGTGGAACGAATTCTATCAAAGTGGCATTGATCCGAGTTATTTACGTTGGCTTAATTACTTGTTCTAAAAAATTGCTGATAAATCATCTAGATCTAGAATAATGAAGCGTAAAAGGACATATTAGGAGGAATTAGGGTTTCCCCGGTTTCGCTGACAGTAACCGTTTTTCTTCTTCCCGGCAATCAGCTCGGAATACCTGGAAAACAAATACAGGGTGTCCCACTAAGGAGTGGACAGCGCGATATCTCTTAAAGTATTGTCGATAAAAATATAAAAAAAATAGGGAATTGCATGGTTCGAGGGGGCCCATTTATTAGCGCGAACGAATTTTGTTTTCGATTATTATTTTAAAAGATACGATGGTCAAGTTCGGTTTTTCAAATGGAACTATTTTTTTTGAAGACCTGAGTTCATAGTGCGTTCCAAGACAAATTCAATAAGCTTTAATGTATACACTTTATTTCCACTGGTTTTTAAGATATTGCGCTTGCAAATTTACTGATTTTCACTGCAAGAAACCCCTCTGGAATGGCAAAAACCGGGGGCGGTCTTACTGGCGCCACGGGTGGCACTGCCTGTTGAAATGGATACTTACCTGCCAAAGGTCTACGCCAGAAATGGCAGGCCCAAAGGCTGGACAATTCTTTTCCGTCAGAAATGCTACTTAGGTAGGTACATCTGCGGTGTCGAGAAGCGCATCGTTACTTTTATTTCGCACTTGCTTCTACGCTCGGATGGCCGGTTCTTTTGGGAGGGATGCAAGTTGGATTGGTTAGGTTAGGAGGAGTGAAAATTGCTAGACTAAATTTCAACCATAGGGAGCAGATTGTATCAGAACCAATCGGATTTGCATCCCTCACAAAAGAACCGGCCACCCGAGCGTAGAAGCAAGTGCGAAATAAAAGTAACGATGCGCTTCTCGATACCGCAGATGTACCTACCTAAGTAGCATTTCTGACGGAAAAGAATTGTCCAGCCTTTGGGCCTGCCATTTCTGGCGTAGACCTTTGGCAGGTAAGTATCCATTTCAACAGGCAGTGCCACCCGTGGCGCCAGTAAGACCGCCCCCGGTTTTTGCCATTCCAGAGGGGTTTCTTGCAGTGAAAATCAGTAAATTTACAAGCGCAATATCTTAAAAACCAGTGGAAATAAAGTGTATACATTAAAGCTTATTGAATTTGTCTTGGAACGCACTATCAACTCAGGTCTTCAAAAAAAATAGTTCCATTTGAAAAACCGAACTTGACCATCGTATCTTTTAAAATAATAATCGAAAACAAAATTCGTTCGCGCTAATAAATGGGCCCCCTCGAACCATGCAATTCCCTATTTTTTTAATATTTTTATCGACAATACTTTAAGAGATATCGCGCTGTCCACTCCTTAGTGGGACACCCTGTATATGCAGAAACAATAGATAAGTAGCGCTATTTTACAGAACTTATCAATGATTTCAGGTTCATCAATTCCTTTAAGAACTTGGGTGTAGCCCTCGTGTCATTCGAAGAGAGCTGGACAACTACAGATTCAACGTAACGACAGCGTTCATTGATTTTTTCGCGATGATCGGCTGGGCGTACGATCTGAAAGTGGTATCCAGGGACCTGACGCAGAATAAAGTGAAAATAAATGGTACCGGCAGCCATGAAGTATGGGGTTGCGGTGACACAGATCAGGGGCAAAAAGACAGGGACCGGATAGTGGTGATGTATAGCCTTTAGAAGGATTCGAGACAACGCAATCGACCCATGATGAAACAGCCGATCGCTCCTTTTTCTCAATCCAACAATGGCTGCTGGGTCACCAACATTCTTCCACATGATACATTACGGTTTCGTCATTCCTATATGTTTGAGAGCCACCAAACAAGAGAGCCTCGGAGATAGGACTCGAATCTCCGATCTTCGGAACCGATGTGCTCCTAGCCAGCCGCCTTACCAACGTCGCTAAAATCGACGCTCTCAGGTCTCTTATTCCGGGCTGTCTCCAATGTCCGCCGTCGCAACTCTGCAAATTCACTCCTCCCTGCTGCTTTGGTGTGGTGCACTAGAACTGTTTGAGTACTCGGAAAAAGCAAGCCGGGATATACCTACTCGATAGGAATAACCGATCCGAGACGAGAACTCGAAAGAAGCGGGCGGCTCGAAAGAAGCGAGCGCCACATATGTAGACCTAATATACTCGAAAGCGTAATGTCATTTGGCTTGGCGTTGGCGTCAGTTGGCATGACGTCACGGCGTCATCAAAATAAATGTACCGTTATTGCTGTCTTTGGATCAGCTCGGTTCTGTTCGGCTTGCTTCATTCGAGCCGCCCGCTTCTTCCGAACGATCGGATCGGCTTGGAAACCATGTTTTGGCTCGGTTCGAATTTCGAGCTGCAAGAATATTCGAGTACCCGTACAGCTCTGTGGTGCACGCACACCCGGACGTCTCTCACTTGCACTCAACTGCAGGGAGAACTCTTTCCGTTCCTCTTGGAGCCACACAGCGCAGCGCCTTCCCTCGATTTCGTTTGGTGTAGAGCTGTTCGGGTACTCGAATATTCGAGCATCCGAATGTCCATCGGGAAACACCTACCCACCCCACAGTTTTGCTTCCTCGCTGCGAGTCCTGGGTAGACCGCCCGTTAACAGCTGAGAGCAATAAAACCGTCGGGCCAGGTAAAATACCCAGTACAGACAACTAAAATTAGATTTTTTACGATTTCCCGATGAAAATAAGTTCAAACATGGAAAAATTCGATCAATTTTTAGTGCACGTAGTGTATGTCGTAGGCCAGTCACCAGAAGCGTGCTTTTCGCTTAATCACGGGGACACTGGAATTTTAATCGTGTTTTCATAATAAAGAATAGAGCGAATTGCTTCGTGTTTGGATTCATTATCGTCCACATAAACTCACCAATCTCACGTAATACTTTCATCAATTTGTAATGACAATTATGAAAATTTTCATATTCAATACTGGACGACTCAAGCCGCCGTCGACTGAGGGTCTACCGCTGGTACGCTATTTTACTTGCACTCGGTTTACGTCGTTCAGTCTCCTTGTCAGACTGTTCGAGCGAGGGCCCCGGTAAGGATGAATCTGTTTGGTGCTAACTACTGTTCTTGAGTCGAATCATGGAGAATTTTCAGGTCCCCAATCACTCTCCATAATTCGAGGAACACTGTATATCTCGGCAGGCTTTTTCCGAGTAATCGAATAGTTTTATTGTAGTGGTGATTAAAGAATTATCAGTTTAAAGTTACATGTGGCCGCAGCAATCCCCAATAACCCACTTAACCCTTTCGATACTAGCGCCGACTTCAGTCGGCATCTCCGGTAGTTAAAAAAATTTAAGATAAAAGCACTTTCGCGGAAATGTACCAGGTAATGAAAGGGTTAATGTAGATTCTCAGTATCCGTCTGGCCGGCGGCAGGCTACCGTCCGTCGAAACATTCTCCAATGGGTTTTATATGGTGACATTCACATTGTGCCGTCCGACGACCGTCTACCGTCACCATGTAAAACCCATTATACAGGGTGTGCGCGGGAATACTAAACAGCTGGATATCTCCTAATGTATTGGAGATAAAAAATATATGGCGTTGCATGTTTCGAGGAGGCCAAGTTATTAGCGCAGACGAATTTTTTTTCGACTATTATTTTAAAAGATACAATGGTAAAGTTCGGTTTTTGAATGAAACTATTTTTTTGAAGAGGTGAGTTGATAGTGTGTTCCAAGACAAATTCAATAAGCATTAATGTATACACTGGTTTTTGAGATATTGCGCTTGCAAATTGATTTTCACTGGAAGAAAACCCGCTGAAATAGCAAGGACCGGAGATGGTCTTGCTGGCGTCACCGGTGGCCCTGCCTGTTGAAACAGATACCTACCTGCCAAAGGTCTGAGTTAGGAATGGCAGGCCCAAAGGCTGGACAATTCTTTTCCGTCAGAAATGCTACTTACTAATGTTAATGTTTCAAAACGTCATAACATTTACTCAATTTCCTCATTCAGACTCAATTTTCAACTTCAATAGTCTTTTAATTCGCACTTGCTTCTACGCTCGAATGGCCGGTTCTTTTGGGAGGGATGCAAGTTCGATTGGTCCTAATGCAATCTGCTCCCTATAGTTTAGAAATTTGGCCTAGCAACTTTCACATTTCCTCACCTAACCAATCGAACTTGCATCACTCCCAAAAGAACCAGCCATCCGAGCGTAGAAGCAAGTGCGAATTAAAAGACTATTGAAGTTGAAAATTGAGTCTGAATGAGGAAATTGAGTAAATGTTATGACGTTTTGAAACATTAACATTAGTAAGTAGCATTTCTGACGGAAAAGAATTGTCCAGTCTTTGGGCCTGCCGTTTCTAACCCAAACCTTTGGCAGGTAGGTAGCTGTTTCAACAGGCAGGGCCACCGGTGACGCCAGCAAGACCGTCTCCGGTCCTTGCTATTTCAGCGGGTTTTCTTCCAGTGAAAATCAATTTGCAAGCGCAATATCTCAAAAACCAGTGTAAATCAAGTGTATACATTAATGCTTATTGAATTTGTCTTGGAACACACTATCAACTCACCTCCTCAAAAAAATAGTTTCATTCAAAATCCTGAACTTGACCATTGTATCTTTTAAAATAATAATCGAAAAAAAATCGTTTGCGCTAATAA
The DNA here is from genome assembly GCF_050908995.1 of Andrena cerasifolii. Classification (NCBI taxonomy): domain Eukaryota; kingdom Metazoa; phylum Arthropoda; class Insecta; order Hymenoptera; family Andrenidae; genus Andrena; species Andrena cerasifolii. The sequence continues at coordinate 5,884,053 of NC_135124.1, read as the reverse complement.
ATTGGCCCCCTTGAACCATGCAACGCCGTATATTTTTTTTTATCTCCAATACATTAGGAGATATACAGCTGTTCAGTCTTCTCGCAGACACTCTGTAGAATGTTTCGCCGGACGGTTGCCTGCCGCCGGCCAGACGGATAGGGAGAATCTACCTTTAAAGGGCTGCGCACACATATCAGTTCCGTGCCATTTCCGTATCCGTCGTGCCAGTGGTAAGAAGAAGAGGGGCGTAGAGGGTCTGGGTTAGGTGTAGAGGGTCTCTTCTTCTTACCACTGGCACGACGGATACGGAACTGACACGGAACGGATATGTGTGCGCAGACCTTAAGGGTTATAGCCGCCGAACTTGTCAAAACACACGTAGTAGCAATAAACTCATTAAGCCAACGGATATGGTAGTAATCAACGTCTTTTAACTTATCTTTAATTAATTTCAAGGCTATATTTCGATTATATTTTTGTTAGCATGTCCCTATGTATCTATTAAGATTGTAAAGTTTTTTTTTTTTTCAAAACATGAAAATGTAAATCCAGTATTTTGTTTATGATTTTCATATGGTAAGAACGACTTTTCCAGCTAGAAAAATTTATTCAGAACGACCAATGCTTCACGATTAAAGCACAATATGGCGGAGTCACTCTCTTTGATAATTTGTAGATAAATATTCCTTTACAGATCTTGTTTCCGCTAAAATACAAGAAATTGAGATCTTCAATATCTCATATTTTTCAAAGACAACTGATAATTCTTGACACTGCCCGTCTCTAAATTTACGTGAACTGTTTACATACAGTGTTCCTCGGATTATTAAAAGGCCATGGGCCCGGATCATCGGAAAAGACCTACACATCCCACAGTTTTGCTTGAGAAACTGTGATCCCGGGTAGGCTACCCGTATGTTTGGAATTTTGTTCAAACTAGAGTATGTTGTAGTCTTCGTGAAATTGTGGGGAGTTTAAGTCATCATTTTGTTGATTTCAAATTTGTTTAATAAATAAGAGGTTTGGGAATATTTCGATTTTTGCTCATTTTCGGGAAAATGGGTGGTACTTATGAATTTTTATCTCGGGAACTATATGTCAGATTTAGTTAATTCTTGCTTTATTTTACTCTGAGACATTCCATGCGAACTCGGACAGATTTCGGAGTAAGTTTTCGTAGATTACTGAAATTTGAATATGTTGTAGTATTTAGTGATATTTAAACGTACCTCAAAGGATTTTTCAACATTTTGAAAAATTACGATTTTACAGCTGTTTGAAGTTAAGTGCTAACTTTTTTTCAATACATTATAGCTATGGAAGTAGTAAACGGATGGAGATGAGCTTTACGGTGCTTATAGAGTAGACATTGAAGTTTTAAGAAAAAATTATTTCAGTTTAAAAAAAAAATTGAATAATTTTTGTGCATTTATTTTAAACAAATGCAGGTTTCAAACATCGGGCGCGATTTTAGAAATCTAAAAAAAGGAGAATATAGTTCTATCTTTTCCCTTGATGGACAAATTTTAAAAAATATGGACATTTTAAAATTGGCCCTGTAAAAATAGTCGAAAGTTGACGCTGCGTCGCCCAGCACCACGGTACTCGCAGCGGCCAAGCAGCTATACCTGATATTCTTATACAGGATTCTTGGAAATGGTAAGTATTTGAAAAAACTGATAGAGGCCATTTTCGAGAATCCTGTATAAGAATATCAGGTATAATCGCTGGGCGACGCACAGTGAGGTTGGAGAGGAAAAAAGTCTTAAAATGAAAGTTGTATTTTTATGTATCCATCACTATATCCTGAAAGCCAATAGACCAACGTATCTAACGTATATGACAGATATGTCATATTCATGTTAATTGCAAAGAAAAATTGATCTGAAGTTAACCTTTCGTATTCTAGCGGGAAACGTGTCAATATTCGTACGAGATTGTCGAATTTTTTCTGAATTCCTCTAGATATTTTTATTTTTTTACCGCATGTATTTCGAATGTGTATATCCTCAGCTTATTTGTGACATAAATATTTTTCGAAAATTCCTCACTGTAATTCCACTATACGACTTCAAACGAAGCTACCCAGTATTTCAAGTTTTCATTAACTCTTTTAGGTTTATAAACAAAGCTCCGCCTTCCTCCGGGCTCTAGATAGTACTAATTGAAAGCAGATACCATCTACTAACAGCCATAAAAAAAATTGGCTGCAACTATTTGCAACTTTGGCTGTTATTAATACATAATCACCCGAGTGCGCTGTGCACTTTTCGTTTCTTCGGTTTATTACTATTTCATTTATTAAAGATGCTTCAATTTTATTTATGTTGCTGTCCATATAACCGTTGGCTATTAACAAATAATATAGAAAAAAGTACTAAAAAATATTGAGAAACACCGAAGTTATGACATTTTTTCCGCGAATCCTATGTTACGTGCCCCACTGTGCGACGCAGCGTCAACTTTCGACAATTTTTCCAGGGCCAATTTTATAATGTCCATATTTTTTAAAATTTGTCCATCAAGGGAAAGGATAGAACTATATTTTCCTTTTTTTAGATTTTTAAAATCGCGCCCGATGTTAAAAACCTGCATTTGTTTAAAATAATTGCACAAAAATTGTTCAATTTTTTCTTTAAACTGAAATAATTTTTTCTTAAAACTTGAATGTCTTCTCTCTAAGCACCGTAAAGCTCATCTCCATCCGTTTACTACTTCCATAGCTATAATGTATTGAAAAAAGTTAGCACTTAACTTCAACAGCTGTAAAATCGTAATTTTTCAAAATTTTGAAAAATCCTTTGAGGTACGTTTAAATATCACTAAAGACTACAACATATTCAAATTTCAGCAATCTACGAAAACTTACTCCGAAATCTGTCTGAGTTCGCATGGAATGTCCCTCTAGAAGGATCGGCCTTGTTGAATAATTTTTCTTGTGGTTAAATATCATTTTTACAATAATGACAATTAAGAACAAAGTTTTACTTTACAAATTTCGGCTCAAGTTCGCAATTTTTAAAATCCGAAAATAATACTACGATATTGGCTGAAGAATTTTTTATATAATAAAGCTATCTCTTGTTGGTAATTTCCATATTCAACGGTGCTGTAAGCTATTAAAGACAGCGGTGCGCCTCGTTTCGGGTAGGCGAGTAAAATTCCAGACCCTTTATTTTTTAAACAAACTCGAAATCGTCAAAATGATGACTTAAACCCACCATAATTTCAGGAGGACTACAACATATTCTAGTTTGAACAAAAGACCAGACATGGAGGAAAAAATGTGATCGATTTGGCGTGGAATGACCCTAAAACCGTTGGGCCATTTTACATAAGAAAAAAATAATGGCTTCTGCTGCACAATTTTTTTTGTATTTTGTAAACTAGTGTAATCTGAAACACAAGTGGTGGATCAGATAACTATTACTGGACGAGGTGTCTGACAACCCCCATCCCCTTGGAATCAGGATATTTAGAACCTACCATGTGACTTGGCAAAATCAGTTGTGTACTTGTAAGGTCAGCTACATTCGACTTTACAAAATATTTGCTCTGTTACTTGAGATATTTCCCTGTAGAAATTGATGTTCATGTTGTAGGTACATATCATCACACTTTTACGTGATCTCATTGTGAATTTGTTCTACAAATTTTACAGCAATATAATATGACGCATACCTACGGTGTTCAATCGAAATTTTCCTCAAATCTAAATACCAAATTGTAAAATAGGACACTTCATTCTTTTATTGTCACACCTGACAGCCATTTTAATTTCTCTTTCGTGTTAAACTACTTTTAGTCCTAAGGAAAACAGTTTTTTCAACTTTATGCTTTGGTTTGCGTGAACCATAATTTGTTTAATTTGAAATCGTTTCAGTAGACGAACATTATGGTTGCTTACAAAGAGCAAAATAATGGGTTTAAACGCGGGAAGGGTCAGATACCTCGTCCAGTAATCAATCTCTGATTTAGAATGATTTGAATGCCGAAAGCATTAATGATTCATTGATGCTTCCATATATTCTAAAAATCAAACAATGTATGTATATAGTTTACGTAAATTTAGAGACGGGCAGAGTGGGAAATTATCAGTTATCTTTGAAAAATATGAGACGTTGAAGATCGAAATTTCTTGTACTTTAGCAAAAACAAGTTCTATCAGATATTCATCTACAAATTATTGAAGATAATGACTTCGCCATTTTTTTCTTTAGTCGTGAAGTAGTGGTCTTTCTGAATAAATTTTTCTAGCTGGAAAAGTCGTTCTTACCACATGAAAATCATAAACAAAATACTGGATTTACACTTTCATGTTTTGAAAAAAAAACAAACCTTACAATCTTAATAGGTACGTAGATCTGTGGGTCATGCTAACAAAAATGTAATAGAAATATATGCGTGAAACTGCTTAAAGATAAGTTAAAGGACGATGACTGCTGCTATATCCATTGGCTTCATGAGTTTATTGCTGCTACGTGTGTTTTGACAAGTTCGGCGGCTTTAGGGGGGGGGGGGGGACCACTGTAACAGTCTGAAAGGTAAGGATGTTTTCAGAATTGTTTTCAACCAAACAACGCAAACAAATCAATGTATTGCTTGGTATAATTAATATGTATGTACTGAATAGAAAAAATTTGTTTCAATCAAGTACTTGTTGTCAAAATGTGCGCTGCGGCAAAATTTTTCTCTGGCGTTGACAGTGTTATTGCCATATGGTTAATCCGAATTCAAAACTACAAAAATATTCAGAAACTAGAAGCCTACGTCTATTACAGGACGTACAGAAAAGTTCATATCGAAAAAGTAACAAAATAACGAAAAATATTGTTAAGAAAAATAGAAGGAGGGCCGTTAATTAAAAAAACCTCAGCGTCATGCAATGGAGACGGGTATTTCGTACAATAAATGACCTCACTCATTTCAATTAGATATATTAGTCTTCATAAAATTTGGAGAGAGCATTCTTGAACCGCGAGTCTTTCAGAAAATAAAAAAATCGATGTTTCCGATTTCTTACAGTGTTTCCCCCCCTTAAGTAGGTTATTGCGGCCGCTGCGGCCCTGTGTAAGTTTAAACTAATAATTCTTTAGTATGTATAGATGTAATTACTTGGCGATTTATATAATCTTCTATTATCTCATTATGGTTCCAGCGCTCCAAAGGAAAATTGATTTCTTTTTACCAATTCGGTAAAAATTAACATTGAAAGAAAGAATTAGTTTTTTCGATTTTCGGGTATGTTCCGGCTCAAATCATTCAGCTTATATGTATAGTGCCTCTACGAGCTATAGTGACTTAGGTGTGAGGCCACTTCGCGGGGTCTTAACCGATATCCTGCTGGGTATGGGCCGCTAAACGTGACCTCTTGCAGGACTGTGTTTAGGGAAGACCAGGACAAAACCGGGGCCCTAAAGATTAAGTGTTACAATTTCGATTTTAATAAAATAAAAAAGAAATTGATTATCATTATTAAAAGACATCAATTAAGCTTTGCTACTGGCTATTAAAAATTGTCTCATTGTTAGCACATATTAAATACAAATCCATTGTAGTAAAGTATATGTACAGCATTAGAACAGTTGCAATATAAATTATTTTATATTAACAACTTATTTTAAATTGAAATCACTGCATGCTTCAGGTAATTTTGGAGATTTTACCCTTTAGGACCCCGGTTTTGTCCTGGTCTTCCCTAAACACAGTCCTGCAAGAGGGAGTAGGAGGCACGTTTGGCGGCCCGTACCCAGCAGGGTATCGATTAAGACCCTACTGAGTGACCTCACACCTAAGTCACTATAGCTCGTAGAGGCACTATACAACAGGGTGATTCTCTCGCAGCGCCTGTCAAAGAGATGCCGCCTGGTACCACGTAGCGAGGTCAATCCCCCCCCCCCGCGGGGCCTCACCAACTTTTATCGCTTTCGACCCTCGAAGGGGTTGGGGTGCCTATTAAGAAATGAGAAATCTTCGAGTTTCGCATTTTTCACCAGATCTTTGCAAAAGCGATGCCAATCGATTCCTTATGTTTCGCCGATGCAAATGACACCAAGAACAACGCAATTCGGATCATAATAAAGGAAATTACATGAAAAATTGATTTGCATAATTTCAAACTAACTTCGTTGAAAATAGTCCGTTTTACATGACATTTGGTATGGTTTTCATCGGAAAAACACAAGGAATCCATCGGTGTCACTGCCATATCGATACGATAAAGAATAAAGAATTATATTATTTCTGAAACAGGTATGAATCCTCAGCCGACCGCAGCAAATTAAGGTCCGCGCCCCGCCGTCCTGGGTGAAAATGTGAAATATTCATTTCAGCGTATTAAGAAATTCATTATTCTTTATCATATCGATATGGAAGTGACACCAATGGATTCCTGAAGTTCTCCCGATTAAAATCATACCAAATGTCACGCAAATCGGATTATTTTTACACAAACAATTTGTATTCTTTATGTAAAAGTAGTCCGATTTAAATCACGTTCGGTATGATTTTTATCAGAAAAATATAAAGAATCCAATGGTGGCACTGCCATATCGATATGATAAAGAATAATGAATTTCTTAATACGCTGAAATAGATATTTCACATTTTCACCCTGGGCTACGGGGCGCCCACCTCGATTTGCTGCGGTCGACCGAGGATTCATACCTGTTTCAGAAATAATATAATTCTTTATTCTTTATCGTATCGGTCTGGAAGTGACACCGATAGATTCCTTGTGTTTTTCCGATGAAAACCATACCAAATGTCATGTAAATCGGACTAGTTTCAACGAAGATAGCTTGAAATGATGCAAATCAATTTTTCATGTAATTTCCTTCATTATGCTCCGAAATGCGTCGTTCTTGGTGTCAGTTTCATCGGCGAAACATAAGGAATCGATTGGCACCATTTTCGCAGAGATCTGATGAGAAATGCGGAAACGGGACATTTCGCACTTCTTAATAGGTACTTCAACCCCTTCGAGGGTCGAAAGCCCTAAAATTCGGTGAGACAATGCGGGGTTTGTCCTGGCCACGGGGTTTAGGCGGCATCTCTTTGAGTCCAGTGGCTGCAGGATCACCCTGTAGCACGAAATTTTCCTTTGCAGTTTAGCTTTTGCTAAAGAGATCTGTTTATCTCACGGATTGTTTGCAATAAAGAACCATTGCGTATTATGTGTTTGGCATTACTTGTAAGTACATATCACGTACCTTTATATTCCAAATTTCTAATACTTTTCTACATTTCTATATTTATTATTTTATAGAACCGTTACGGTACCACGTGGTAACACTTATGTATATATAGCTTTATGGCTCCGCATAGCAAAGGTTTAGACGCGCCAAATTAGAATTGTCAAGCAAAGCAATCAAAACTACGAACAAAAGCTTTTCAATGACTATTACTTAGTGACGTCCATTAAATAAATATTGATTTCGATTGCTTTGCAATTAAAATACCGTTACCATGTAAAACGCTCCTTCTTAATGAGCGAGGAACCAATCAAATGATTCGTTACATTATTAATTAAGAAACTATTTGTATAATTGGATATTTGTATTAACAAAAGCATGTTAAATTTTAATCCTGAATAAGGGCGTCGTTGTACAATCACTCGTTCGTTAGCATCCAATGTAGCCAGACGTGTTGTCTGTATAGGTACTTTTTGTTTGTAATAGAAAAGTAAAACCATGTTATAACAGAAATTAGTCTCAATTTGTTCGTTCAAATCCCTCGCGAATCACCTCTCGAATCACCTTTCCCTCTTAAAATCCCCGCGTAAAATCCATCACGTAACAAAGCAATTCCCTGCAATCCAATTTAACCGACGGCCAAACGTAACGCTGGATTACCAATTTGATCGGCGTTTTACTCCCAGCATGAGACAAACCATGTAGAATATTGAACACAGCACGACGGAAGGGGACCGTAACGTAAGGATGGACTCTGCCCGTTGAAACGTCGCACCACAACTTCAAGGTACGTCCAGGAACTGGTACCTGCTCCAGCGTCAACCCAGAATCCTTCTGTAAAAAATCCTGGAGAGAAACGAGGAGCTGCAGCATCCTGTCCGCCATTAAGTCCATAGAACTTGGTTGCACTGTTGTGTCCAGGGCGCGAGGTCTCAGCGACCACGGGCCGTCCGGGTATGGTCTCGTAAATGGCGTCCGCTACACAGCCACTTTGTCCAACACCGTGTCTTTTTGAGTCGCTAATATAGCTTGCACATTCACTGGTAAACGACCCAACCAAAGCGTCCTGAACAACGGCTCCGTCACGTACGACCCCGCCAAGCTCCTCAGGTGGCGTAAGAATTGGGAGGGCTTTTGATCGCCCATTTCTTCGCGCTCCAACAATTGGCGGGTCTTCTGTTCTTCCGATACACCCACGCGACTAATCAGCTCCGCCTTCAATTTCTCATAAAGACCTGTGTCTGGAGGATTTAATAACACTAATCATTTGCACATTCTTCGATCGGTGATAGATCAGTTCGATGAGCGTTTCATTGACTTCGATTCGCTCAGAAATGATCTAATTCTCTTTGAGAATCCCCTTGCCGCAAAAATCAAGGAACAAGCCCTCGAGCATCAAGAAGAACTGTGCGATCTTCAGCACGACATTTCTTTGGTGATAGTACCCCCATGGGTGATGTGATTTTGCCATTGCCTTCGAAAATCGGCCGCTGCGTTCACTTAAATCCCATGCCTGCTGTAGAGCATTCTCGAGAAATGCTTCACTAAATTCGGCACTGCTCGTGCTTCACTAAAATCGTCACTGCAAGGCTTCCTTTTGCCATACATAAATGTTCCATACACCAAAAGCTTTCTGGAGAAATGCTGTCTATAACGGTGAAAACCGCATCATATTCAGTTCAGTGGTATAGAAGCCTTTGCGGAACAAACATTACGGAAATACATACATTTTTTAATTTTTATATATATATAGATTATGCACCTCTTCTATCTGTGTTGCGCAAACCAAAAAAACTAAAGATTGTGCGAACTTTCCTGAAATTTTGAAACAATTTCGAAACTCGTTAAGGATACTTCTTAATCCTTTTGGTGCTGATATGCAGAAATCCCTGGTCGCCGGCAACTTGTCGCAAAGTGCGTAACGGGGCTTAACCATACTTGCTGATTGCTGGATACTAGGGTGGCTCTTATTTACTCTTGGTAATTTTTTTTCAAGATTTTCTTCGGGGTACCCTTCAGGATAGTTCCAAATAATTAAAAAAAAATCCATGTAAAGGTTGAGCTCGATCGGATAATGGGAAAGGGTGCCCCTGGGCCCTTAAACATTTAAATCATTATTTAACAGCTCGCGAAGTCGATTTTATATAATATCCTCCAAGTTATTGATTAAATAAAAAAATATATCAAACAAAAGTTGTAGATCCGGACAAGGACTATTTATACAAAGGAAAAATCTCAATGGTACAATGAAAAAATGTATTAAATAATATTAGGCAGATATATTTTTATACAAATAAATATTTTAATACGAATAAATATTTTATTCAAAATACTTGGCGCTGCGAAACCGAAGAAATGCTAATTATTTTTACAGACCTGAATGAGTATACGCTGAGCAGGCTGAGCGCGCACGAATATTCTGATGTGGACGGGTGAAACGGTAGCCAGGACTGCATGTTTCTACGTCAGAAAGGGTGAGCGTGAACGCATATGCTAGTGTGGACGTGTCATTCGTGTGACTCGGCTCATGCGATCCGACGCGCGAATGCCGGCGAAGGCACATGGTCTGAGGCGACCGTTGTCGGTTTTCTTACGCACATCAAAGGGAATTTGGAGTGCATTGCGTTCAGTGTGGAAGATAGAAGCAGATGTGATACATTTCTAAAATCCTCGTTGTCTCGGATTTTCATGATATTGAAATATATGGTAGTCCATATGAAATTATGGAGGGTTACAGAAATTAATTTTAATGACCAAAATTATTGAAGGTATGGACTTGCGTCTTTTTTTTTTAATAAAAAGAAATTAAATTAAATTACGAAGAAAACAAGCCTAACCTGAGCCAAATCCTTACACAAATAAGGAAGTTATGGATGATACAGCGGGAGTGCCTATTTTCAACTTTTTCCCTATTTTTGCATTTCTTCCTGCTTCTTGACGAATTACGTATTTACGTTTTCAATGAAAACAAATTTAAATGTATTTTATTTTTTTTTATTTTATTTTTGATACGCAATTTTGGCTCATTCTGTTTCTTTTGTCCAATTGGGTATAAATTAGAGCCCGCAAAGGCATTTCCTTCTTCTTCGCTGTTGCGAGAGAGAGGACGAAGAGATAAGACCAACGGCCGCTCTCGGACAGCTTAGGGACTCCGGCAGGAGAGTTCGACGATAATACCTGGACACCTGCTGGAGGGAGTACGCACTACAGTCTGTTTCTGGACGCTCAACCGATATGGAGAGTACGGCGATAATACCTGGACGCCTATCGGTCGAGAGAGTACAGAGCATCTCGTTTGAACCTTTTTTTTTTTTTTTTCGTGGAGAAATCCCTATCGGATACCCCGCCCCCCGGGGGAGGGACGGGGTTATGTGAGGCTTGCACCCACTAAAACTCCACGGTGGTCTTCCTCGGGCGCGGAGTCGCGCGCACGAGGGGAGGGACTTTACGCGGGAGCAAACTAGCGATACATCCGCTTGCCCCCCCCTCAGCGCAAAGGCGAACTCCGCGCTCAACAACCCCGCGCGATGACGGCGGGGCCTTCCCGAAAAATCTCGTTTGAACCTAACCCAGACCGTTCGATATGGAGAGTTCGGCGACAATACCCGGACGCCAATCGAACAGGAGAGTACAGAATAACTCCTGGACACCTAATTAGAATAAAGTCAAGTGCCGTCGGCACAGTAGAATCTTGTAAAATTGTACAAACACAGCGAGACGCAACGTCGGTATTTCGAAATTTGTAGCCCTGTCCTATCCACCAAACCATGTATTCCTACCTAATCCGAATAAACCTTGTCTGTCCAGAATTTATCCTTATTATTATCCTGGAAGGCTAGACCTTTGATTTAAGAGTCGTCGCAATCAAATCGGGCAACTCTAACGCGAGATATGGCCAAAAACGTCGTGTTTTCTTCTTAAAAAATTACCAAAATATTCATCGGGCAATATCTCGAAAACGTATCCATAGGATGTCGTTTCATGTCGATTTTTGAGTTTAGGGGGCCACCTTACATAAGAATTTCATAGCGGAGTCAAGATCAAGAAATGACTGTAAACTAGTGTTATCAAAGAAGTCAGATTAACTTTCAGATTGTCCTCGTTTTGGCTCAAATCCCTAAAATTTCAAGTTATTCAAAAAGGTTCCGAGTTCATGAAAATATTGTTTTTTTTTTTTGTAAATTTCGAAATAACCCAAATTAAATGAGAATTTCTTGTACATTTGATGCCACAGCAACATCAGCAGCAGCAAACTTCTTAAACAACCAAGATGGTTTCGATGAACCGAGACGACACCGGGTAGTGAAGCTAGGTTACAATAAACTCTCGCTATGAGGTCATCTCACATTCTCAACTATATATGCGTTAAGCGGTCGTCGCTATCCCCATCACTTCTTGGAATCATTCGGTCGAGTGTGAGAGAACCCGTGAGCGAGTAACAGGTGACGAATGAGTCGACGCGACGTACAGCTACCTCCGCGAGGTGGGTTCTGGGCCACTTGTTCCGTTAGGAAAGTGGGCGAGGACTGCGAGGAGTTGCATTTTTGGATGCTTTGAAGTGCCGATAGGCCATTCCTGTCGTTCCGAAACCAGTCACGGGTATTTCTTTGCTTCATTGACGCAACAAATATAGTCCTGGGTAAAAAAGGTAGAATCCACCAACGGAAGAAAGTTGAACTTTCTTAAGTTTTTTACTAAAATTTTGAAAGTTAAGACCCTTGGTGCACACAGAAGAAATTATCCGATCGAGCTGAATTTTTGTAAACGTTTTATTGAGCTAAGTAGGCAACTTTTCCGCATATTAGAATTTGAGCATCGAAAAAAGTTTATTTCACTCCACCCTAGTATAAAATGAAATCAAAATATTAGAAAAACATCTATCCGACCTACACATATGAGGCATAGTACGTCATACTTTTCAGGAGGGAGTCATCATTTCCGCACTCCATTGTGCCGATTGTAGCATATCACGAAAACAATAATATGAATAAGACATAGTATGAAAATTTGCAACATTGTTTCCCACCATCTACAATGTAGATTCTACATATACACATGATTCATAACATCCAGCGCGGTCAGAGAGTAATTAATATTACACTATTACATTAATACTAGAGAGGCTACGCCCCCCTGTCGATTTCGGCGCTAAACCCACCTTCACAACATGGATTTTAAATTCGAACAGTATTCCATTAAATCTGGATAAATGTAGAAAAGAAGGACACCAAACACCTATCTGTATGATTCACAACATCCCCACTTTAAAGCGTTACAAAAAATGTGACATTTTAAGCGTTACAGACAACGTGACATGAAATCGTCACTTACGATTTTATAGATATAGAGTAGAATAGTATTGGCATCAGGATTAATATTATTATTTGTATTATTATCATCATCGGTATTATTATTATAGTCAGTATTATTATTATCATCAGTATTATTGATACCATCAGTATTATTATTACCATCAGTATTATTATTAGATATTATTTCTTATCAACATTTTTTCTGTATTATGGCAATTAATATTTGTTTATTTAGTTTAAATGTAATAGTTATCTACTGCATTTTAATTAACTAACTTGTATTAATAGAGGAAGTGCAGCATATTTATCTAATAAACTACTAACGCTATTTAATTTGTAACGCCGAAGATAATAGGGGCTAATGACCTATTAACTAATGATATTTATGAATGAATCGCCATTTTGACATTTTCGACTTAATCTGCAGAATTAAAAAACGTCAATATGCAAAACATTTTCAGCAAAACTTTAAAGTTACAAACTTAATCTACCCATTTGCACGTTCCTTCTATGTTTACGTGTCAGTTTTGCGATAATTTCGTGAATTCAAAGGGTGAGATGAAATTTTAGGTTTCAATGCCATGTTGCTAATTCGGAATACCGAAAGTGAAGGTAATTTGGAATATTCCAAAGCTTGTTAAAATATTTCAAAACTGGTTAATAAACTCGTTTCGGAACCAAGGGTTCACAATTTGTTTTTTTATCCCTAAAGAAAATTTCGAAGAATTACTGTATGACATTTTAGCAAATTTAATCCCCGACAAAACGAGCAAAAAAAGGTAAAAATGGATTAAGAATTCACTCAGATACGGAATTTTGTCCACAAAAAGGCACTTTGGGCGGTATCGCCAACTAAACAAAATCGGATTGACACCGAAATAGCAAATAGTTGCAGTTAATTCCATTCTGAATTTGTTTATTACAGTCTTATCCACATTCCAAATGTAAAAAATGTGGATCGGGAAGATTCGATAAAGTTTTATTTACTAATAAATCAAAATAAAAACGTAAAATAATAAATCACGGTTGTACTAAACTCGGTAAACATTCCAAATTTTCGGGCATTTTTTTATATATATAAGCTTATTTAAACCACTAGAGGGTTTATACAGCTTTACATGATTTACACGCTTGTTACATACATATTTTTATATTTTTTAACAAAAAAATTTCCCCGGTCTGAACGGTACCTGCCGCACCCTTTTATGGGTCTGTTATAATCTATGTCTCTAAACGTTAAGGCCGCATTTTTGGAAGAAGTCGCATATTATTTGCAACGCCTGTATGTCCAGAGTAGCGAGAAACATTTTAATATCGTACGGTGGGTACAGTTTACATTTCTTTAGTTTTTTAATCAAGTTTTCTCTGTGGGAATCATATATTGTCATTAATAGTCGTTATAACTCTTCTGGACAGGTTAAGGCTGGTATACCAAGGTTTACTTTTACCAGTGTTGTATAGTTGGAAATATCCTCTTCCTTTCATTAGTGCTTGCTCTTCATTGCATTTTTTGGTTTCTAGGTGAGCATTGAGCTTATATTGTTCGCGAAAGTTTGTAAACGGTATACGTATATTGGTACTTGGCTCTAGTAGTGTCGCCCTTTGGGCGTCTACTTCTTCGTTACCTAGAATACCTGTGTGCGACGGTACCCATGCAAATCTAATATCAATGTTAGCTTTTTGTTTTATTTCGTAGTATTTTCTTTTGATACCTACTGCTAATATATGGATTAATGTTGGTGTCAATTTTATTACTGTTGAGCGAAGTTACAGCACTTAAAGAGTCTGTTATAATGTAATTAGAATAGTTTCCGACTGATCCATGAGGCAATATTACGATATCTGTGTCATACGTGTACCAATTTTATTGAATTTGGTCTTATTCGAAAGCTTATATGCGGCTTACATAAGAAAAATGCCTTCAAATTAAGAAAATATTGCAGGCGTAATGAGATATGAATGAAATAAGTTTCAGGTAAGGTTGGATTAGCCGGTTTATGAGTAAAAGATATACGGCAGCGACAGTCCACATAAACAGGGTGTCGAAACATGTACTTGGCGTCGAGACATTACCGCGTCTCTAGATCCGAAACACAAACAGGAAAAGAGTAGTAGATTTATTGCCGAATCTGTTACCGTTCCTTTATTATTTAAAGAAGTTTTCCCGTTTAGATACAGTTTCTTGACATTTTAACCCACTTGGGTTTCTAGAATGCATGTGACCCGAGAGGTCATCGCTTCCTGCAGATTTGTGACGCAGAGCAGATTTTCCAATATATCTGATATTCAATTGAAGGCACGTCCCCTCCACTTTCTAAGCTCAATTATGCAATATAAAAAGAAGCATGAATGCATACTCGGGTATTCATTTCCAGTATAGTGCGCTGAGAAGACAGAAGCTTTGCAAAATCGGGTTCCACTCCCTTTCGAGCAATTACACATAAAAAACATACAGTAAGTAACATTGCTGTTAGCCATAATGTTAAACTTCTTCCTCTTTGAGACCCCCACATTGGTCAGGTGTTTGAAACCCGAGTCCACCAGTTATAAGGAGCAAACTTATAGAATATACGTTGTTATTTGTTACTAACTGTTCTTTATTAGAATCCAATCAATATTTGAATTCCCAGTGTGAGATAAACCCACAGAGATGCATCTTAACTGCCTGAGGAGTATTACGTTATGAAATTACGAGGCTAAATTAACTTTTCCTAGCGGCTCTGTGATATGCACTATCCAGGCACCAGTTGGTCCGCTACTAACAAACTCTAAAACAACCACAGATCCTCGGCTACGCAGCCGCTAATCTCATTGCCTAAACAAGAAAATTCGAATTCATAGAAAATAATAGGAAAAGGAATTGATTGAAGTCGGTGATTCCATACTGGTGGCATTATATTATACGTACGTGTGAACGAACTTATATGAACAAAATGGGACAAAGAATAAAATCCTCCAGTTTCTCGATGAAATCTCCATGTCACTACTTTTCCAAATCACTCGTAGCTTTGTACAATAAAAAATGTGTAGTATAATGTGTGTGCGTGTGTACGTTTGTTCTCAGGGATAAAGCAACAATGGCGCCGAAAGTCACAACTACCCCGACGGGTGTGCTATTCGAAGAGGATACGCTGGAGGAAAATGTAGGGATGGAAACGTCGAAGGAGAAATACGAGATGCGCATCGTCTGGAGGAACGTGGTTATCTTCGCCTACCTTCATCTTGCAGCACTTTATGGAGTATACCTTCTCTTCACTTCCGCCAAATTGATGACAGCCGCCTTTGGTGAGCGATATTAATATTACGATAGTAATTTTTGAAGAAATGTGAAAGTAGAAACTGAATAGTAATGGAACGAATTGTAACGAGGTGTGATACCTACGTGTTGTTTCCGTTGGGTTAATTATACTTTAGATGCTTTAGCAGGGCTCTTTAAGGTCGCTCCTGCGGGACCTTGGTGTTCTCCCACTCTCGTCCACGTTGTCAGGGATACCGCGCGACGCTAACCCGGCTAACCCGTCATGGCAGCATTCGTAGCGACGCGCGGTCTCCTTGACAACGGAAGGCACGCTGCGCCAGAGGAAGATTGGAAGAAGAAGCAGGCGCGTGAGGGGCCCCTACGCTGGAGAACCCTGTTCTACATCGTTATGACTTCTTTAGAACAGGGCTCTTCAGCGTAGGGGCCCCTCACGCGTCTGCTTCCCCTTCCAGTCTTCCTCTGGCACAGCATGCTTTCCGTTGTCAAGGAGACCGCGCATCGCTATGAAGGCTGCCATGACGGGTTAGTCGGGTTAGCGCCTCCATGGTTAGCGTCGCGCGGTATCCCTGGCAACGCGGACGACAGTGGGAGAACCCCAAGCTCCCGCGGGAGCGACCTTGAAGAGCCCTGATATAGAATAACGAGGCCCTTTGTTGCACGTAGATTTTGGTATTAGTGTCTTAGTATTAGTTTCCCGGTGTCGCTGACAGAAACCGTTTTTCTTCTTCCCTGGAATAAGCTCAAAATACTTGGTAAACAGTTATTCGTGAAATTATTAGGTTGTGAGAAATAGGTACACGGTACTTATAAAAAATAAGTGTATTACTCGGGGAATTGAATAGATACGGTATGCACAGAATTAGTAAACAAGGCTCTCGAAGCTGAGGTACTTTGCGAAATATAATTATTTTGATCGGCAAATTGAACTTCCGAGGGCGGGCGAAGTTCGATCGTAATTAAATGAAGCATCTCGTTCGAAGATGATTACTTGTAGTACTGTCAAGTACGCGGAAAACTACACAACGTTTAGAGTTAAACAATACAATCTTTATGGCGCCTGAGATTTAATGGATCACATGCGCGCCCTAGCAACCTCATGTTTTTAGATTTTTGTGTTAGATTTTTAGATTTAAATTTAAGAAGATGATTACGGGATTAATTACTTAAGGGGACATTTTTGTCCACAACTAGCAAGAAGAATTTCACGAATAATACGCTGCTGGAACAAAAACGCTCTCTCACTCTATCACACTAACTTCAATTGACTAATTATTTTACCACAACATAAACTAGAAGATCCACGCTGTTAGTTTTTGTACCATCTAGACTGAGTCAGACAATTTCCACTTATAGACAAATAAAAAAGTATCACGGAGTAACCAGTACTACGAACTTACCCGAGTTTACCTACATATTGTTTTCTTCATGCGTTTTTTACTTGCAGCATACATCATGTACGTATTAAGTGGCTTGGGAATCACAGCAGGTGCTCACAGATTATGGGCACACAAAGCTTACAATGCAAAGCGGCCGCTCCAGGTCCTATTGATGATCTTAAACACCATAGCCTTCGAAGTAAGTGGACGGATTTGTCCATACAAAATTTTGTAACTGTTGCATGGACCATATGATGATCCTGTCACACAACAGCGAGAAAAAACACGATTATCAACCGGACGACAATTATCCCTTCGAACCTCAATATGTGGGACTGTATTTACAATTGCTACGAGTAGTATCGTGAATTTGAGTTAAATATATGCCCTTGTTAGTACCATTAGAATTGATAAATTGTCTTGAATAAAGTTAAATAGGCAGTTCAAACGAAATTGCAAGAAAGTGGTCATCGTATGCTAGTGTTGTTAAAATGAGCTTCGAGCCGTGAGCTTATATATATATATACACAAATATATACAAACATATATATGAACTGGCATATCTTTAACAAGTTCTAAATGTTTTACATTTAGTAAAACGCAACGTTCTTCAAATATTTGTTTCCTTTTACCAGAAAACGTAATAAAATGAACGAGTTTTGATACTTTATTAACTTCGTCCTGAATTTCCTTTAAACTACTTTGTACTGCGATATTCAAAGCATGAGCAATACATGGAATATGAGTCACATTTCTTTAATCTTCATTGAACGCTTTTAATAATGATACACATTTATAATTAACTGCTGCATTATCCGTGGTCAGAGCTATAAGTTTGTTTGTAAGATGAAATTCTTCAATTACTTGTTTTATTTTTTGCATAATGTTTTCAGCTTTATGAGGGTATGGAATGCTGTAAAAATCAATTAGTAGTGACTGCATTGTACCATTCATCGTAAAATGGCTAGTGATAACCATGTATGGTTTGTTTGTTACCGAGGTCCAAAAGCCAAATGTTAATGACACTTTATGGCTTAATTCTCTAAAATGTTGAATAATTCTATTCTTTTCTTCTTTAAATGTATTCCGAATTGTCTGATTCATGGTATACCTACTAGGAAGTTTATAATCCGGGTTTAATCCGCTCACGAGTTTATCAAACGCTTCTTCTTCCACAATACGCAGTGAATGAGTTCCATGAATTATAAACTTCATCAACAATTTCTGTACTTCATTATGAGTTTTCGATTTCCCAACTTTTTGAATTTCTTGTACAGTATTTATCTCGTGTTTCCTATAATGTTTTTTTAAAATACTGTGTGACGTTTTAAAAGAAAAAACATGTTTGCAACTGCGGCATTGTATTTTATCTTCTTTCTCTTCAAAACAATCCCATTTCCACGAACTTCTGTGGTTGACCCTTATCGACGTTCTCCCATTTTCATTATCGGAATTTTCATCGAAAGAACTGGTGAATGATACAGACGCTTCATCCGTTGCACAATTTGAATTTTAGTTTGATCTCTACACTTGTACTTTACTAACACGCTAATAATTAATAATACTATTCAATTAAACTGATTTGCAATAAAGCTATGATAAAACTTTGTCGTACAACTTAAAAATAACGACACAACCACTATTATATTAATTTAAGTTTATTATGAGCTTTTTTTATAACATTTATAATGTTTCTGCTCACTATATTCTTTCTTTAAACGTTCCTCAACACAAAACTAAATGAAAATTACCGTTATCGTCAGCGCAATGTACTTCGGTTCCCTTGACGATTGAAACAAAATCGGTTAAATCGCCTTTATGATCTGCTCGGTTAGCTCAGTCGGTACACTGTTGTTCCTTGTTGAGCCTCAATGCTTCAACCTCGAACTTCGAGAGCTCGAGCTTCATATGATATTAGCCTTAAAGGCTGAGTTATTAAGGTTAAGGCTTAAAGCTTCGAAGACTCGAACTTTATACAACACTAGATCGAAACCGTAAATGTTCTCCTTACCTTTCACATTATTTATTTGCCATTTCTAAACGCTTTACGAGTATCTCCTAATGACGGAAAAAAACTCTACGAAATATCAATGTAACTCATACAAAGTTCAAGCGATACATCAATCCAGTAGCATCCGCAAAATCGGCTAAATGATTATAATGGATGAACTTTTTTTTATGTTCATATAGAATAATTAGAATGTAATTACAATCAAATGGACGTAACTTAATTCTGTCTGATTTATTTTTCGACAGGATGCTGCAATTGACTGGGCCAGGGATCATAGAGTTCATCATAAATATAGCGAGACAAATGCAGATCCTTATAACGCAAAAAGAGGATTCTTTTTTGCGCATATTGGTTGGTTGTTGTGTAGGAAACATCCGGACGTCAGGGAGAAAGGCAAAGGAGTCGATATTAGTGATCTGGAAAATAACCCAGTCCTTGCGTTCCAGAAAAGGTAGGATTGTTTTTTCATCATTTTTACGCGTATATTAATAGTATAGGAGAAACATGCTTTTAAAGAAAGATTCACTTTGAATGTGTGTCAAATTTTAGTTCAAACGGTTCAGTAGTTTTTAAGAAAAATGTGCGCCCGATCTAAAAAAATTGTTTCGAGAAAAACGCGTTTAAAGTTTTTCATGCAGTTATGACCTATACGACTGAAGTTACGGTAGATAACAACTAATTTCTGTAACTTATCCCTAATCTGGTATACCAGAACCGTAGAGGAAACCTTCGTCAGCTTAAAAAAAAATCATGATGGGCAGGTCCCTCTTCTTTGCTGGCAGTCATAGCCTCTTTAGATACAAGGGTCGAGGGAACGACTGCCAGCCACGCTGCGGCTTAAGCCCCTATAACTCTGGGAGTTTTTCGAATTTCACCTTAATATTTTAGGGACATATTTTCGAAACCCCAAACTATTAGAAAATAAAAAATCGAATTTTTGGGTGTAATACTCCCTTAAAACGCCTTTGGCCGTATTGAAGACGTCTTAAAGACGTTCTCATTTGTGAATGAGTTCTTGTTTATATCGTTCCTAAGACGTCTTCAGGCTTTACCAGACGTCTTTAAGGGGTTAGGCCACCTTGGATGCAGCAAAATTGCAGTCATTTTCGGATTTTTTTTTAGTACTACTCCGCCAATCACAAGCCGTCCACCACGGCTTCTCTCCTCCCGATCGACTGGCTCGACTCCCTCGTCGATATTGAGACTTTGTGCTCCACCCATTTAATTCTTAGGTTCATGCGTGATACCCAAGCTCTTGAGGAGCGACGTTTTCCACGGTGTTCAATCTTACGGCTATACCGTTTGACCTAGAACAAAAAACCAAAAAGTTTTATTTTCTACATGCCTAAAACTAGAGAAGTACGTATGGAAATCCAGAAACATTAATTTGTCTCTAAATGGTGAACAGGGGGAGAAGAAGTGCACTTTTTTATTTTAAAGTGTCAATTGCAATTCACGATATCACAAATAAAACATTTTGGTTTTGTGTTCTAAGTCAAACGGTATAGCCGTGAGATTGAACGCCGTGGAAAACGTCGTTCCTCAAGATCTTGTGCATCACGGCTCTACCGCCGCCATTTTGTACGAAAAAAATACGATATTTTCCAGCGAGAATTGTACAATAACAGGCTTCATATTAAATTTTCTGTTTATTTCATTATCTTCCTAAAAAAGTGCTGAAAATGACTACAATTTTGCTCCGTCTAAGGTGGCCTAACCCCTCAAGAGGTATTCTCGTCTAGAAGGCCAATTTTTGCCTTCCTTTAGGGGCGATGCACAAAAAAGTTACACAGTTTTCACTGATGAGCATTATCCACACGTATTTATTAACATTTCACTTAGTTGTAAAAAAGAATTCAGCCATATTTAATAATAATTAATGGAGATACGGGTCATCTCGTAAAGCGTATGCAAAAAAAAATGCCTTAGACACACTATAATAAGAGTCTAATATATTATAGTGTCTCTAAGTTGCCTCATGGAACACATGATTCTGGCTGTTCCGCTGATCCAAAACGAAAAAAACAAAAACAAAAGGATTCTTAATCAGTAAGAGTGTAGCTATAGCCGATAGCAGATTTATGAAAATAAATGAAAAATTCACAAAATAGCGGACTTTGAATTTAAAACTCATCTTTTCCGTGTTTTTTGTTTGGTCTTTAAACGGCCTTAAACTTGTGAAAAAAAATATTTCGCTTTGATTCTGCTACCGGATAGAATTATATGTTTTCTGAAGGTGTTCGAAAAAGATGGACCAAATTAGCCCACTAGAAGTTGAGATATCGTGCGTACCGTCATGAAAAACACCGTTTTGAGAAAAATCCATATCTCCATTAATTATTATTATATATGACTGAAATTGTTTATACAAGTTACTGCAATGTTAGTAAATACGTGTGGATAATGCTTATCGGTAAAAATTGCGTAATTTTTTTGTGCGTATTCTAACATGTAACGCCAACGATTAGAAATATGAAACACATCTGAGTTAATATATACTTCTATCCAAGCCTGTGCGTCGCCTTCATTTCTATAAGCTTTACATAAAAACTTTAAATTAAAAATAGTTTGCTGGTATAAAAATATTTGGCAATTTAAATGCAATGCAATTTATTACAATATATTATTTTGTACATGCATGGTACAAATTTCCAGAAACTTATGCGAAAGAAGATGCTTCTCTGTCGAACCTTCTCCGGACAACATTCAAGTCTGCGACTCTACATAAAGAGTCTATTAAAAAATTTTGGCGATTTACCTTGTTAATTGAGACAATAATTCAGTGTCCTAATGTGGTGTAAAAACTCGTGACATTTCAAATTTGGACAATTTACCTTACTTGACGCTTGGCATCTCTACGATATCTCTGTCATACGTGGACCAATTTTATTGAATTTGGTCTTATTCGAATGCTTATATGTGGTTTACACAAGAAAAATGCCTTTAAATTTAGAAAATATCGCAGGCGTGATGAGATATTAATGAAATAAGTTTCAGGTAAGGTTGGATTAGCCGTTTTACAAGTAAAAGATACATGGCAGCGACATGTACTTGGCGTCAAGACGCTACCGTGTCTATAGATAAATGAAAGTGAGAATATTATTTGAAGCTTCGGATGAATCCCCTTTGAACGTAAATATTATCTATGTGACTGTCAAATGAATTCCTTATTTATGAAAACATTATTTATCGTGCTAAGAATATTAACGAACTCTGGGTTATTTATACTTACAACAAATACAGATAAAGTCTCTTGTATTTATTAAGCTACTTATATAATTTTTTATTTAAATAATGCCCATCTCTGGTCGTCCCTAAAGAAAATACAGTATCTCGTCCCTCTAGACGAGAATACCCCCTTAAGACGCCTTTGTCCTATCTAAGAATAAGTAATTTATGTTGACTACTGAGGAGAAATGCATAATTCTGGATGCAACTAAAAAAAGAGAATATTTTGAGTAAAAGTAAAGTAAGACCCTGCATTTTTTAAGAAAATCAATTTTGAATGTGTGTAGATACGATACAATACTGGAAATCCGTAATTGTCATCCGGCACAGTTTTCCGTAAACATTTAATTACAAATTCTTACATTTCCCCCTGTAAAAATTTCAACTCTCGCACATTCTTTTAACAATTAAATTTTACTAGTTTATTAATTTGTACTAAAATCATTAGTGTAATAATAATAGTACATCAAATTGTAACGCATACATATTATATTAGCCTTGTTGACATACTAATAGTTTTATTCACCACTATATTTAGCTTTCATGTAAAAAATAAACTGTTATTTGACTTTCCTAATCTGTTTACAGGTATTACAATGTCCTGATGCCGGTGTTGTGTTTCGTTATTCCAACTGTTCTACCAGTTTTATGCTGGAACGAGACATGGTCGAATGCCTTCTTCGCTTCCACGATTCTGCGTTATGTTTACACACTGAACGCCACGTGGTTGGTCAATTCTGCAGCCCATATATATGGGAACAAACCTTATGACAAGTTAGTATCGCTTCATAGTACATTGCGTGACAAGGTAGAGAAGAAAGCGATTCCGAAAAGCGTGAAGTTTGCTGCCCGAGCGTAGCGAGGGCAGCACTGCACGCGAGGCAAGTCGCGTCTCTCCCTTGTCAGGCACAATACTTTTTTCAACACCTGCATGAAAGGTGTGTTTTTGATAGCCTGCTGAGCGATTCGCAAAAAATATGCATGTTCGTTTGCTTTCTTATTGAATTAAAAAGAAAGAAACGAAAAGCACTGCTTGCGATAAAAACTCCACTTTTTGGTTATGTCACCACTCCATAAATTTGTTGTACATTGTCTACTTTTCTTTCGATTTCGGTGGCAGCAATTTTTCTCAATTGATTTTGCAGCTCCTGCTATATCGGCGGGCGTGCGGTAGTATTTCGTATCACTATCACTTTTGTTATCACTCATTTTATCTTTTAATGAAAAGAGGTGCTGTTGTAATATCAACATAAACACACATGATCGATATCGATTAGTCGACCAATGACTTCTTCATACCACCAACTCAAGTTTCCTTGGGAGAAAAGTAGAAAACGCGAATTACGTCTGAAATTGGTAATTTTGTCCCCGCTCAGTAGGCGTAAAAAAACACCCATTTTCATGCAGGTGTTTAAAAAAATCTATGTATATTATCATTCAGCTTGCATGAAGTAGGAATAAGCCAAACCCACGCATTAACAATTTTCAAGTTATTATTTTTTTTATACGCGTCTGCTACTGAAGTCAAGTAAGAGACGAATAT
The DNA here is from genome assembly GCF_050908995.1 of Andrena cerasifolii. Taxonomy (NCBI): domain Eukaryota; kingdom Metazoa; phylum Arthropoda; class Insecta; order Hymenoptera; family Andrenidae; genus Andrena; species Andrena cerasifolii. The sequence goes on along the minus strand of NC_135124.1, from coordinate 5,860,149 downwards.
AATTATTTTTTTTATAATGCAAAAATCCAAATTTCAATTTATCCGTATTTTGTATTTAGGGTTTCATATAAATAGATTTCACACAAATTTACAGAAAAGTGGATTAGCATTGGCGGGAAAACTGAACAAAGAAATGCCATTTTCCACGGATTATTGAAACAAATCGATTTTTCTGGAATATGAGTCGGTACCTACATTCCTTATAACAAAATACATAACTGTGCTATTCAAACCGCTTTTACCCACGACGGAACGGAGAACGTACATATATGCGTTTATAGTCCAGTGAAATTAGGATCTATGTTCGGAACATAGATTCGGATCATACATAGATTCGGAGCTGCAACACGAAACTATATCTCCCGATTTTATTATCATCGGGTTTTCTGGAACTCTTTCCCCCGCCCTCCCCACTATGAAAGCAAATTTAAAGATGTATTCACATAAAAAAATGTGTCCAACGTGCTTCTAGGTCAGAAAGGACATTTTTCTTCTTTTAATAAAAATTCCTGAACGTAGAAAAGCAGGAAAACTTCGCGAGCTAATATAGCCCTAATAATGAAGCATGGGAGACCCACTTGTTGTCTAGTACCATTAGGATTTTCTTCACGCCAGGTACTTTTAAACAGGTGTAAACTTGCTACCTGATTAAATTATGAACTGTCAAGCCTTTCTTGAAAATGATACTATAGTACCCCATACCTTTTGGTGAGAACTTTACAACGGTATACAAGAATGGCGACACGCCCTGTGATTAAAAGTCACTCTATTTACACTTAATAGTAACGAATTCCAATTTGGATATTCGACTAATCGATTATTTTTCTCTTTTCAAATATACTAGCAAAATACCCCGTGCTTCGCTTCGGGCCTAAGAAATATTTAGGACTCCATGTAAACACAGTTTACCCCTTTCATCCCCTTAGGGGTTAATTAGTGCAAAATCCTGAAATTGATTTGTCGGGATTTGTGTGGGAAACTTTTGTATGCAAAAACCGATTTGTTATCTAATCGGGCCTAAGAGATATTAAGGAATCTGAGAAAATACATTTTACCCCTTTTCACCCCCTTGGGGACTGAATTTCTAAAGATCCTTCCTTAGTGGGCAACTACGTCATGAAAACAATCCTGACTACTTTCTAGAACTCATTCGCTGATTTCAGGTTCATCGATCCCTGTGAGAATTTGGGTGTAGCCGTCATGGCACTCGGGGAGGGCTGGCACAATTTTCACCATGTGTTCCCGTGGGACTACAAGACGTCCGAGCTGGGCAACTACAGATTCAACGCAACGACAGCGTTCATTGACTTTTTTGCGAAGATCGGCTGGGCGTATGATCTGAAAGTGATACCCAGAGACATAGTGCGAAAAAGAGTGGAAAGAACCGGTAACGGTAGCCATGAACTGTGGGGCTGGGGTGACGCAGATCAGATGCAAGAAGACAGGGACCGGACAGTGGTGATGCATAGCCTTAAGAAGGATTAGTAGAACTAGAAGAGAACAGTCGATCGTTCGTCCTCTTCATCCATCGATGGTTGTTGGACCTCCAACATTCTTATTCTACCCGATGCTTTACCATGTGTCGTCAGATACCTAGCCTAATTTCATTTCTTGTAATAAATCTGAAGTTGCCCTTTAATTTTAGTTAATAGTTGCACCCCTGGAGCCGCCACAGCTCTATTCGGATTCATAAAATGACCTCTTTATGTCATTTACTATGCAACAATTTCTGTAAAACGACGATTGTTTTATAAAGTAATAAATATATAAATATAGAAAGGTATTACAAATTTTGAAAACAAAGGTTCCTAGGTGATAGATACTTACGAGTAATGTTAAACACATAATACGCAATGGTTCTTTATTGCAAACAATTCGTGAGATATACAGATCTCGTTAGTAAAAGCTAAACTGTAAGCCCCGTTACGCACTAGCGACAAGTTCCCGGCAACCAGGTCGCCGACGACCACGAGGTACATGGGGATTCTCCCGAATAAATTGACAGAAAATAATTTAAATCGGACTACTATTAACAAATCTAATTTTCCATTATGCAAATCAATTTTTCACGTACGTAATTTTCATAATTATGGTACGATTTACGTCGTTCTTGGTGTCAGTTTCATCGGTGAAACATAAGGAATCGATTGGCGTCGTTTTGGCAAAGATTTAATGAGAAATGCAGAAATCCTGGACATTTCTCACTTCTTAATGGCATTCCAACCCCTTCGAGGGTCGAAAGCCCTAAAATTTGGTGAGACACTGCCGGGTTTGTCCTCACCACGGGGTTTAGGCAGCATCTCTTTGAGTCCAGTGGCTGCAGGATCACCCTGTAGCACGAAACTTTCCTTTGCAGTTTAGCTTTTACTAAAGAGATCTGTTTATCTCACGGATTGTTTGCAATAAAGAACCATTGCGTATTATGTGTTTGGCATTACTTGTAAGTACCTATCACGTATCTTTATATTCCAAATTTGTAATACTTTTCTACATTTCTATATTTATTATTTTATAAAACAGTTACGGTACCACGTGGTGGTAAAACACTTATGTAGACATAGCTTTATGTTAGATGGCTCCGCATAGCAAAGGTTTAGACGCGCTAAATTAGAATTGTCAAGCAAAGCAATCAAAACTACGAACAAAAGCTTTTCAATGACTATTACTTAGTGACGTCCATTAAATAAATATTGATTTCGATTGCTTTGCAATTAAAATACCGCTACCATGTAAAACGCTCCTTCTTAATGAGCGAGGAACCAATCAAATGATTCGTTGCATTATTAATTAAGGAACTATTTGTATAATTGGATATTTGTATTAACAAAAGCATGTTACATTTTAATCCTGAATAAGGGCGTATTTGTACATTCACTCGTTAGCATCCAATGTAGTCAGACGTGTTGTCTGTATAGGTACTTTTTGGTTGTAATAGAAAAGTAAAACCCTGTTATAACAGAAATTAGTCTCAATTTGTTCGTTCAAATCCCTCGCGAATCACCTCTCGAATCACCTTTCCCCCTTAAAATCCCCGCGTAAAATCCATCACGTAACAAAACAATCGTCCTTTTACAAAAATTGTTGCACAGTAAATGAAATAAAGAGGTCATTTTATGAATACTACGAATAGGAGCCGCGGCGGCCCCAGAGGTCCAACTATTAACTAAAATTGAAGGGCAACTTAAAAGTTAATTACAAGAAATGACAATCAGGCTAGACATCTAGAGTTGCTTGGCGATGGGCTATCGATTGTACAGGTACTGAATTTCTTTACTTTTCATCAAACATTTCTTTTGCGGTTTTACAGGTTTTGATGTGTAGCACCACGAGTTTTGCTAAAGTAATCATCGTGTAGTGTTGAGCCTTCGCATCACGCGTTTTCCATTTTCTTATTTTTTCGTTATCCTCTCCTTGATATGCCAATGTCTTGGTTCCATCCACAACATCCGGCTCTTTGGCTGGAAACAGAATCGTAATTTGGAAAACCCACATTGTATAGGAGTCCACATCCCTCAATTTTTCGACGTCAGAGATATCTTCCAACGTTGAAAATGCCATCTTCTTTATTTTCCGCTGCCTTTACTATTTTTAATTTTCAAAGTAAATGAGTCGCCCTGGGCCTATAACTTGTTGATGGCTCTAGATTCTTTGGAGAGAGAGGATAATAACGTGTACGTGTTTTGCGTATTCAATTGCAACTAACTTGAATATATATATATATATACATAAAGGAACTAATTGGTAGTACCAACATACATTCCCTCTTTTTGCCAAAGTTTTTGGTGGTGTGCATAATAGGAGATCGCATTTCTTATTTGATATGGACCGAGGCTGAGATAATGTAAATTATAAATCGTGTATTATTTTCCTCATTATCCATTGCTGTATATTCAAGATCAAGATATATCGATTTAACTTCAGAAAGATTCAATTCCTGAACAACGAGTTTCAAACGGTTTGGAACATTTATTCGAGATTTCATTTATGCACAATGTCTGCGTAATTTTTGTCACTGATTCTTGGTTCATAAAATAAATTTACAAGAGCAAAAGCTATCAAAAGGGATTCACAATCATCTCTTAAAGTTGCATTATGAACTGGCAAAGAAAAGATTTTGAATTGTATTTTAAGTCGACCAAAAATTTGTTCGACTATTCAGCGGCATTTAGTTACAAACCTTGAAGTATTTGCTTCAATAGTATCAAGTTGACGAAGCAGAGGTTAATGAACGTGCAATTTCTTGTTGATACTTAAGAAATTCACAACATCAAGAAAACCTTTATCGAGTAAAACGGCGTCACTTTCATGAATGGAGTTCAATCTGAATATCTGCAAATCACCAAAGAACAAACGATACCCAACCATGAGGTGAACAAGTCACTGTAGGTTTAACAAGTGGCATTTTTTTGCTCACTCCACAATTGTTTTTGTACCGCATAATACTTTGACTTTTGTGTAAGACGATAGATAGCATCAAGTATCATACAAGCGTTGTCTTCGGGAATGTCAAACAATAATTTTGCCATTGTTGTATTATGAGTGATCAATGCAGAAGGATCATTATTATTAATGAATTTCGGAACTAAATTCTTAAGAAGACTCCCTATGATCAAGTTCATGTAATTGGCAATTGTTTGGTCGGATACACCAAAGAGAAAAGCAAGTTGTTGATTAGAATTCGTCCCACCGCCATTCAGTTTCTACTTCGACATTTCTTAAAAAATTATCATGGAAATATTAATGTCGCTCACCAAAGGCGGGTGTCATCAATTTGGCGGAAGTGAAAAGGAAATATGATCCATAAAGTGCTGCAACATGAAGGTACGCGAAGACAATCACGGACGGCCAAACGATGCGCCTCTCGTATTTCTCCTTCGGCGTTTTCATCACTACGTCTTCCTCGAGCGTATCGTTTTCGAAAGGCACACCCGTCGGGGTTCTTGTGACATATGGCGCCATTTTTGCTTTATTCTTGAGGACAAACGTACACACGAATAGACATTATACTGGACATTTTTTTAACATACATAGCTACGAGTGATTGGGAAAAGTAGTGATCATGGGGATTTCATTGAGAAACTGGAGGAATGTAATATTTGTTCCATTTTGTACACATAACTAAGTTATTGAGAATAAGAATAAGTTTAAGGTAATGTCTAACAGCAATGTTACGTACTGTATGGTTCTCCTGTGTAATTGATCTTGCTACGCCTTTGTCTTCTAATCGCACTAAACTAGAAATGAACCACCGTGTATGCATTCGTTGTTCTTTTTATAGTATAAAATCAGATTTCCGAAAGTAGTGGGAATGAGCGCGTGCCTGCAATCGAATGTCAAATTTATTGGAAAAACTCGGCTGCGTCACAACGCTGCAGGAAGTGATGACCGCCCCTCCGCCGGGTCGGGTGCAATGGGTTAAAATGTCAAGAAATGTGTCTCTGAACAGCAAACTAAGCAAAACTACGGTAGGGCCCACTTGTAGTTTTGCTTACTTGTGTGGGACCTACCGCAGTTTTGTTTACTTTGTGGTTCAGAGATAGTTTCTTCACATTTTGAAACATTTGGGTGTTTAGAAGGCCCGCGACCCGGGGGTTATCGCTACCTGCAGTTTTGTGACGCGGCACAGTGTTCGACGCAATGTACTGTATTGTCAAGAATCTGAAGTGTTCGATCCAAAAATTCTAGTATGTTAAAATGTTAATAAAGGAACGTTGGTTTTAATGCTACTGATAACTTTTGCTGAATTTGCCAATTTGCTGTGAAAAGTGACACTAGAAATTTATTCCGTATCTCGGTGCATTTTTTCAAACACGTGCCATTGGCGGAATGTTTATGCATTTCATCTGATTGTTATAAGTTGTGTTTAATACTGTTGTTATGTATGTGGAATTTTCAAGCTCGAGTCTGCGAAGGGAAAACGCCCTAAAAGCCTTTCGGTTATCATAATAATACACCAGTAAAGTCGGATCCAAACCTGAATGCGTATACGCTGAGTAGTGCCATGTGTCTTCAAAGAAGCTTAATGAATCTAATAGACCACAGAATAAGGACATATTTTTTCAAATTCTTTTACACTTTAACCGAACATCAAATTTTCAAAAGAAAAGCATTTCCATTATGTTTATGTTGCAAACACCTCTCTCGCAATACAAAAACAATTCATTCACACAGATTCATCCTTCGTGATTAAAAAAAAAGACAGAAATCCGTACCTACCTTCAATAATTTAGGAGATTAAAATTCATTTCTGAAGCCGTTTCGTAAAAATCATCGAAAACAGGAAACTTTGATAATTTATATTTTTTAAACAATTTCGAATCTGGAAAAATGAGGCCTTAGCCCTCTCTAATTTCATATGGACTACAATATATTTCGATATCATGAAAATCTCAGACATCGAGGATTTCAGAAAAGTATCTCATTTGCTTGTATCTTCCACACTGAGCGCAATTCGCTCCAAACTTCCTTCGATGTGGGGAAGAAAACCGACAGCGGTCGGCTCAGGCCATGTGTCTTCGTCGGCATTCGCGAGTTGGTTCGCATGCCGATGCATCGAGTTACCACGAGTGACACATCCACACTAGCATAAGCGTTCACGCTCACCCTCTCTGAGGTAGAAGCATGCGACCCTGGCTACCGTTTCACCCGTCCACATCAGAATATTCTTGCGCGTTCAGCCTTGCTCAACGTATACTCATTCAAGTCTGGATCCGGCTTAAGACAAAACATAATGTCTGGGTGCGTATATACACCTTCTATGTATACCCCTTATAGCGAAGATTAGTACTGCGCTATATTTATGCCTGGTATACCTATCCTGGCTATTCAAGGGGCAACCTAACCACGCCCTGTGCCAGAGTGTAATTATCCAAAACATCATAAAAGTTTATAACAGCATCGACGACATGTACTCGAAGATGTTGACAGCCGAGACCAATAAAGCCGGGCCAGATAACGTATTAAGTACGGAGAACTAAAATGCTCATGTTTTTGATAGATGTTCATGAAAGTAGGTACTACCAACGGATTGTTTTTCTGAGGAAAATGAGTTCAAACAAAACGCAATTCAGTTCATTTTTAAGGTATGCAGCAAAGTTGGGCATTATCTTAATAAAAAATTATTTAAATAACTGTAGGATCAACGGGGTTTCACAAAATGAACAACCAAACACACCAGTGCAATAAGAATAAATAAAATGTAATGATGAAATATTAGTATAAAAGAACAAAGAAATACAGAAGACAACAGCAACGTAACTGTGCTCTTAGCACGCTTTCCACGACTGCCTCAAGACCATCGTGCCGACCGCCGAGCACCGCCTGGATTTGGCCGTCTTCGCCGAACTTCGTCCTCCGCCGACCTCCGTTTTCTGTGCGAGAATGTAACGCATGCCGGCCGCTACTACATTCCTCCGTTCTCTTCCGTTGAACGGAATATGTTCGTAAGACGATTTTTAAATTGTTACTCTAACAGAAACATTTGTAAATTGCGGGCTTTGACTCTCAAAACATAACCTAGTTTTACTCGTGCTTAATTCTAGTTCCTACCACGCGTAGCGTTACAATCTGTTTTGAGACTTTACCGGTAACGTTGCATGCGACACTAAAATGGTAAGGGGGTCCTAGGACCCCCCAAACCGGCAACACAAAAATACATTGCTTGATAGGTCTATTCTATACCTCGTCTGTGATTCAATTACCATTTTCTTGGAAAGTAGCACAAAATACCACCTAATTCTTGTTGTTTCTAGGGGAGAAGGGTTCATTCTTCCACATGATATCAATTACACGCATTACAAATGGTTGCAACTTTTTAAAAATTTATAAAAATTTATAAAAATTTTCAAAAAATTTTCAAAGAAAAATTTTCAGTAACGTGAATAAAAACTGTGAGAAACATAAAAGTTTTTGATAAGCTCTTAAATTTTGCGATTTTCGACAGACTTTGAGCACCGATCTCAGGAAAACAAAAATAAATATTAAAAGACGGGGTTTACCAGATTATAATACAATAATTAGTAAGAATGTTAATAAAATGTGAATTGTAGTTGGGCATTAGCCTCAAGTTTCGAAAACATGGATCTAAATGCACGGGCCTAGCACGAGCCTCCGTGGGTTAATGTCAATTATATTAATACAACTTAGAGGCCATAAATTTATGGCTCCCAAATGGCTCGAACTGGCCTTCGCTGTCCTAAACCATGTTCACGAAATACTGTAGAAATGTTCGTCGAAAAAAAGGCCCACCATGTGGAGCCATCCAATTATCAAATCTGGACGGCCACAATCGTTTGCGCTAAGGATACCTACCTACCTATCATCGACCGATGTGAGCATTGCGGATGACAAAACCAACGTTCGTGTGACCGCAGTCACAAGGTCCTTTGGTTCAACGCTCGTGTGATCGCGATCTGAGCGTGATCCGTGCACTTATTTAGTTTCCCTACCGTAGATTTGCTTACCTTGTTACGTTTTAATACTGTTTCTTGACATTTAACCCAATGGGGTGTTTAGAATGCACGCGACCCAGCGGGTCATCGCTTCCTGCAATTTTGCGACGCAATCGAGGTTTTCCAATAAAAATGATATTCAATTGAAGGCAGAAAATGTCCCCACCACTTTCTAAGCTCAATTATGCAATGTAAAAAGGAGCATGAATGCATACTCGGGTGTTCATTTGAAGTTTAGTGCGCTTAGAAGACAGAAGCTTAGCAAGAACGGGTTCCACTCCCTTTCGAACAATTACACGGAAGAACCGTACAGTACGTAACATTGCTGTTATGCATTACTTTAAACTTAAACGTCCTCTTTGAGACTCCCGCATTTCTCAGTTGTTTGAAACCCGAGTCAAACACTCTACCAGTTGTAAAGACCGAACATAGATACATCTTAACTTTTCGAAGTATATCACGTTATGAAGGTACGAAGCTAAATTAACTTTTCCCAGCGGCTCCCGGTCGTAGCCACTACCCAGGAACCGGTTCATCAGCTATTAACAAACTCTAAACAACCGCAGATCCTCGGGTACGCAGCCGCTAATCTCATTGCCTTTAGTCTCGGCTCATGACAATTTTATACATGCATATACAACATTTAAACAATAAAAGTGGGATTCATAGCAAATAATGCAAAAGAAGTTGAGTGAAGTCGGTGATTCCGACATTGTTTCCATAGTTGTGGCATTCCATTATGAGTGTGAACGAAACTATGTGCACAAAATGAACAAATATTTCATTCCTCCAGTTTCTCGATGAAATCTTCATGTTACTACTTTTCCCAATCACTCATAGCTTTGTACGTTAAAGGAAACGTTCAATACAAGGTGTGTGCGTGTGTACGTTTGTTCTCAGGAATAAAGTAAGAATGGCGCCATATGCCACAAGTACCCCGACGGGTGTGCTATTCGAAAATGATACGCTTGAGGAAAATATAGTGATGGATACGCCGAAGGAGAAATACAAGATACACATCGTCTGGAGAGGTGTCATTTTCTTTACGTACCTTCATCTTGCAGCACTTTACGGAGTATACCTCGTCTTCACTTCCGCCAAATTCATGACATCCGTCTTTGGTGAGCGATATTAATATTTCGATGGTAATTTTTAAAGAAATGTCACAGTAGAAACTGAATAGAGTAAACTTGGGTAAGTCCGTGATAGTTTTAGAATTGATCTATTAATTGCTAATATTCACATGTTCTGATAGTGAGTCTACGATATAATGATAGGTCAGACATCATACAAACATATAATAGGTTAGCAGAAATTTACTAAGTATATTTAATTGAAAATATACAAAATTAAATTTTCACGACATACTTTGGTTACTCCGTGATAGTCCTCGCTGGCCCGATATATGTTCACTAGCTACTTGTTTATATTATTTTATATTATTTTACATTATTTTGCAGTATTTTAAATAATTTTACAATATTTTATATTATTTTATATTATTGTTATTTTGTATATAATCAATCGTTGCATGATCTTTAGATGTCTGGGACGTAAGGAAACATTGTTTCTGGTATTGACCATCAAAGTTTCTCAAACAGCACAAGCAGAAACTCAGTCTCAAAGCACACGAAAAATAAGAACTTAGTCACTTTTCATAAGCGAAAATAACACTGATGCCTTATTGTATGATAATTTCAAGAGTATGATTTGTTAAAGTGTCATTTTACCATCACTTACCTGCAGTTTGAACTTACCATTTATCTTCTAACGCACATATAATACATAAACAAGCGATCGTTCACAACTACCTAGCACGAAGAATTTCACGAATAATGCGCTGCTAGAACCAAAACGCTCTCTCACTGCATCACACTAACTTCAATTGACTAATTACTTCACCACAACATAAACTAGAATATTCATGCTCTCTGTTAGCTTTTGTTCCATCTAAATTGAGTCAGACCATTTCGAGTTACGGACAAACCAAAAAGTATCACGGAGTAACCAGTACCACGAATTTATCCGGGTTTACCCTACCAGTGTAATGAATTCTATCAAAGTGTTATTGATCCAAGTAATTTACATTGAGTTAATTACATGTGCTAAAGAAACATGATGAGAAATCTCGTTGTGGCGCAAAAATTTTCGTGTTTGTGTTTTAAGGGAAGGTTCCGTTTTAGAGCCCATAAAATAGGTAATCTTTAGGAATTAATTAAAGGAAAGCTACTACAGATAATTTAATGAGACTTTTTTGAACTTTTTTTGACTTACACGGTTGTTGATTTTAGAGGTGAAAAAGGAAAACTTAATTTTAAGCTATAAAGATGTGCATATCGTATATTCCTTTCTTCGTGCTTTTTTATTTGCAGCATTCGTCCTTCAGGTATTATGTTGCATAGGAATCACAGCTGGTGCTCACAGATTATGGGCACACAAAGCCTACAAAGCAAAGTGGCCGCTCCAGGTCCTATTGATGATCCTTCAAACCACAGCCTTCGAAGTAAGTGAACAGATTCATCCATAAAGGAAATTTACAACTGTTGTATGGAACGTATCATGTCACACAAGAACGAGAAAAAAGACGATTATAAATCAGACGGCAATTACTTTTTGGAACCCCAATATCTATACAATTATGTAGTAGACGAAACTGCGGAATTAGACTCATTGGAAAGAACAGTCATGATTATTTCTTTATGAAATGCTTTTAACCGCTTCCACATTCGTTCCGATTCGTATAACAAATTTGAGTTAAACTTATCACCTTCTCGATATCGTTGGAATTAATAAATTATTTTGACTGTACATCCGAATGGCCCAAATGGCTGATGGACACGAGGTTTGAGGGGAGGTGTGGGGAGGGTGTGTGAACCCTAAATCTAAAATTGTTGCTGCGGGAGTTTATTAGTTTCCGAGATATTAATAAAAAACTTTTAGTATTTTTGGTACATGTTGACTTATTCCGACACAACGTATTCCAATTTCCAACTTGTTCTGGATATTAGTATTGGTTGGGACTAGATTAGTGTGAGGGGTGGGGGGCACACCCACTTGCGGGTACGTAAAGCATGATAGCGAACCGATGTGAATTTGGAGATTTGAATCAGACACTTGTTTATGCGATCCATCCTATTATACAAGGTGGACATCTATTACTCTATTGATAGTCAATATTTTAGGGGGTGATTCTGCAGGCCAAACTAAGACGAAAATATATAATAGAATTTTATAATATCGCGATCGTTTTCGAGAAAATTGGCTTTGAATTTCAGCTAAATACGAGTGCTTGTTAGGCGCCTGAGGGGCACGCGGGCGTAAAGGGAACCTTCTTAATACGCTAAAATGAATATTTCATATTTTCACCCTGGACTGCGGGGCGCCGACCTCAATTTGCTGCGGTCGGCTGAGGATTCATACCTGTTTCAGAAATAAAATAATTCTTTATCGTATCGATATGGAAGTGACACCGATGGATTCCTTGTGTTTTTCCGATGAAAACCATACCAAATGTCATGTAAATCGGACTATTTTCAAGGAAGTTAGCTTGAAATTATACAAATCAATTTTTCATGTAATTTCCTTCATTATGCTCTGAATTACGTCGTTCTTGGTGTTACTTTCATCGGCGAAACATAAGGAATCGATTGGCACCGTTTTCGCAGAGATCTGATGAGAAATGGGACATTTCGCACTTCTTAATAGGTACTCCAACTCCTTCGAGGGTCAAAATCCATAAATTAGGAGAGGCACCACGGGGGGTTGACCTCGTCACGGTTGACCAGGCGGCATTTCTTTGATCAGGCGCACCGAGAGAATCACCCTGTATACACTCACCGTATGAACCACCAATTACCATTGGCTGCAGCTATGCGCAGTATGCGTGAATTGAAACGCACCCTGTGCGTGACTCGTGAGCAGTGAGGCAGTGGGAGGGGGAAAATTAGGCAACGGCGCCCCTCTATAGGGAGCCAGGGCGACCGCCCCCCCTCCCGCTTTAAAGCCGACCCTGCATGAGGCGGTGTTACAGTCCCACTGTTCGCGCGAGCGCGGGTTGCAATTTTAATGGATGACCCTGTATATAATAATTAGGATGTAATTAGAATCAAATGGACTTAATTCTGGCTGCTTTTGTTCGACAGGATGCTGCAATTCACTGGGCCAGGGATCATAGAGTTCATCATAAATATAGCGAGACAAATGCAGATCCTTATAACGCAAAGAGAGGATTCTTTTTTGCGCATGTCGGTTGGCTGTTGTGTAGAAAGCATCCGGACATTAAGGAGAAAGGCAAAGGAATCGATATAAGTGATCTGGAAAAAAATCCCATACTTGCGTTCCAGAAAAGGTAGGGCCGTTTTTCCATCATCTTTATGTGTATGTTAATTGTTAATTGTATAGGAGCAAGATGCATTTCGCAGATTAAAATCAAACTTTTAGAAGCATTCTCGAAACATTCTTGGGTTTCGAGGTTTCGACGCTTGGAGAAACCCTATTTTTAATATGCTTAAGTGTAAATTTACTACTGCCTTAATTTTTACCAAAATCATAAGCGTAGTAATAATAATAAGTGAAATTGTAACGCAGATTATTTCAGTCTTCTTAATGTGCAAACACTTTTATCCCCCACTATATTAGTTTTCATACAAGAAATAAACTGTAATTTGAGTTGACATATTTCCTAATCTGTTTATAGGTATTACAATGTCCTGATGCCCCTTTTGTGTTTCGTTATGCCAACTGTTGTACCAGTTTTATGCTGGAACGAGACGTGGTCGAATGCTTACTTCGTTCCCGGGATTCTGCGATATGTTTTGACACTGAACGTCACATGGTTGGTCAATTCTGCAGCCCACCTCTACGGCAACAAACCATATGACAAGTTAGTATCGCTTAAAATTTTTGGTAATTATGCATAAAAGTGTATACCTCACTGATTTTGATGAAATTTAAATATTTTGTAAAACTCAACATTTTGAACAACTTTTTCCTATGCATGTTACCGCCGTTCGGCCATAGTTTCAAAGATATTCGCGAAAAACTGCTGCTACTACCACAATGTATCTGCCGTACATGCAGAGTGTCCCAAAAATGTCGGAGTTCCTTGAAATAGGTGACTGAGGGGGTGATTTGAAACAACTTTTTCTTTAGCGAAAATATTGTCCGAAGCTTCGTTAATGAGATATTAACAAAAAACCCCGACCAATCAGAGCGCGCGCCTTTCGCCCGTGCTCCCGCGGTAGCGTTGGCTACGCGGTAGGCGGCTGCGCTTGTACTACGAACGTACGAACAAACAAGTCGGCATGCATCGAAGGAAACCACGTTACACAGTTTTTTTTAAAGCAGAATCTTAAATAATAATTGTTTGAAGTGAGAGGACAAGAAATACGTAAATTTCATTTTCAAATAAGGCATAAACGAAAAGGTAATGTAATGGAAAATGTACGACAAGTGATCGTAATTCGTTATTGAGGTAAAAATCCGTAGCTTAATAACGGCCAACATAACTAAATTTAAAATATAATCCTCGGTGTATGAATAAATTCTTTCCGACTGGATTTACATAATCAGTACAAAGCTACCGAATTTCTATCGCGGTGATATTCGTAAGCTGCCAGAAAAATGGCAAATGGTAATTAACAATAATGGAGATTATTTCGATGATTGAGTTGTTTTCATTTCTTAAATCAAACTGTTATTGTACCCTAAAATCGAACAGAATTTATTTCTACACTTAATAATCACCAATAAATTAAATAAACCTCATCCTTTCGGACATTCCTTTCCTTCCTTTTCGGAAACCTGTGTCACTAAGTAGGTCACTGTACCGATCCTGGTCATCGGTGGACGAAAAGATTTACGATAGGGTAGGGCTCAATGCTCAGTTGATCGCACGTATATGACAGCACCCGAAGGTAAGGGTTGCAACGTCAAGTGCGTCTGGGTTAATGTACCGAATATTCACTTCACTACACGGCCACTAACACTGATCACTTAATTTACTTTTCATGGAACGTGTTGTTCCTACGTTATAAAATTGGTGGCCCCGAAAGGGGCCGATTACTATTAGTTGAGCACTCAGCGTCTATGCACGCCTTGCGGCATCATTGACTCCGTTGAGAATAATCTTGACGCCAAACGCCGAATCGTACCCTCGCTTTGGGTTCGGATTTGTGGGTATTCCCGTGCAAACGCTCGCACAGTATCACTTGCGTCCCCGTTTTTCCGGGCGTACACCCAGAACATCGCGTAATATTCTTGAGCGGTGAACATTTCTTGGACGAGATTGCTAGCTGACTGACAGGGTTTTTTCCAAGCAATTTCCTGTACCCCAAGTAGTTTCTCTCGTTCCAGTATGAGTTAACTCCCACCAGGACAAGATGTAAATTTGCTGCCTGATTAAATTATGAGCTTTAAAGCCTTTCTTGAAGCTGTCCGCATAATTTTCAAGTTGAAAATGGTACTATTATCCGATTCCGTTTGGTGAGAACTTTACAGCAGTGTACGGGAATGGCGACATAGCCTGTGGCTACAAATCATATTATTAGATTTAATATTAACATTTGGGAAACCCTGTATTAGAAGGGTCACCGAGCAAATGAATTTCACTTTGGAACTTCGATTAATTAATTATTTTTCTCTCTTCAAATATACGTATTGCGGAGACAATATATAAGTAGCGTTACTTTACAGAACTCATCCCTAATTTCAGGTGCATCAATCCCTCTGAGAACGTGGGTGTAGCCCTCGTGTCATACGGGGAGGGTTGGCACAATTATCATCACGTCTTCCCGTGGGACTATAAGGCGGCCGAGTTGGGAAACTACGGATTCAACGTAACGACAGCGTTTATTGACTTGTTCGCGAAGATCGGCTGGGCGTACGATCTGAAAGTGGTACCCAAAGACATAGTGCAGAAGAGAGTGGAAAGAATCGGTGACGGCAGCCATGAAGTGTGGGGCTGGGGGGACATAGATCAAACGCAAGAAGACAAGGTCGGGACAGTGGTGATGCATAGCCGTAAGAATGATTAGTAGAAGAGAGCAATCGGCCCATGAATCAGCCGGCCATTGTAGCACTCGATACGTTACGATTTGTCGTCAGATGGGTAGCCTGATTGCATTTCTTGTAATTAAAGTCACCGTACTTGTCAAAACACACGTAGCAGCAATAAACTCATGAAAATAAAATATATAGCAGCAATCAACGTTCTTTAACTTAAGTTTAACCAGTTTCTAGCCCATATTTCTATTACATGTTTGTCAGCATAGCCCACAGAAAAACCTGAATTTGATATGAATGATATTGATTCTATTGACAATGATAAATTTAAATCATGGTTTCCTTACGATAAAACACAATTCAAGCAAATCTGTACTTTTACGGACAGTCGTGCGCCAAATATGTTGCTGTTTTTCTGTGCAAGCTACTACCCTCTACAGGGTGTCCCACTAAGGAGTGGACAGCGCGATATCTCTTAAAGTATTGTCGATAAAAATATAAAAAAAATAGGGAATTGCATGGTTCGAGGGGGCCCATTTATTAGCGCGAACGAATTTTGTTTTCGATTATTATTTTAAAAGATACGATGGTCAAGTTCGGTTTTTCAAATGGAACTATTTTTTTTTTGAAGACCTGAGTTGATAGTGCGTTCCAAGACAAATTGAATAAGCTTTAATGTATACACTTTATTTCCACTGGTTTTTAAGATATTGCGCTTGCAAATTTACTGATTTTCACTGCAAGAAACCCCTCTGGAATGGCAAAAACCGGGGGCGGTCTTACTGGCGCCACGGGTGGCACTGCCTGTTGAAATGGATACTTACCTGCCAAAGGTCTACGCCAGAAATGGCAGGCCCAAAGGCTAGACAATTCTTTTCCGTCAGAGATGCTACTTAGGTAGGTATATCTGCGGTATCGAGAAGCGCATCGTTACTTTTATTTCGCACTTGCTTCTACGCTCGGATGGCCGGTTCTTTTGGGAGGGATGCAAGTTGGATTGGTTAGGTTAGGAGGAGTGAAAGTTGCTAGACTAAATTTCAACCATAGGGAGCAGATTGCATCAGAACTAATCGGATTTGCATCCCTCCCAAAAGAACCGGCATCCGAGCGTAGAAGCAAGTGCGAAATAAAAGTAACGATGCGCTTCTCGATACCGCAGATGTACCTACCTAAGTAGCATCTCTGACGGAAAAGAATTGTCTAGCCTTTGGGCCTGCCATTTCTGGCGTAGACCTTTGGCAGGTAAGTATCCATTTCAACAGGCAGTGCCACCCGTGGCGCCAGTAAGACCGCCCCCGGTTTTTGCCATTCCAGAGGGGTTTCTTGCAATGAAAATCAGTAAATTTGCAAGCGCAATATCTTAAAAACCAGTGGAAATAAAGTGTATACATTAAAGCTTATTGAATTTGTCTTGGAACGCACTATCAACTCAGGTCTTCAAAAAAAATAGTTCCATTTGAAAAACCGAACTTGACCATCGTATCTTTTAAAATAATAATCGAAAACAAAATTCGTTCGCGCTAATAAATGGGCCCCCTCGAACCATGCAATTCCCTATTTTTTTTATATTTTTATCGACAATACTTTAAGAGATATCGCGCTGTCCACTCCTTAGTGGGACACCCTGTATGTAAACAGAAATAAATCTTATTTATGTATAGTATTAAATCTCTGTTTATGTATAAAAAAGGCAGAAGACCAACATTCGTCATTAGCCAGCTGCGAAAATGCTTTGTAAATTCATAGTTTTCAAGTTTTTATTCTACTGAGAATATAGAAAGTGTAATTAGAGAATAAATATTGAAAAAAGTAGAATCTTCGCATCGGGATTTTTAATAAATTATAAAGATATAATTGTAATAATATATATAAAATAAAATTGTATTGTAAGATAAATAAAATGTTTTTACTTTTCTTGTCTAATCTGTTTATTATGGTTATTTATACAATAATTTTATATTTCTGTACTTCTTAATTTTCCTTAACGGGTTTTTCCACTTAAGACAAAGAATCAGTTTTTAAAATAATTTTTACGCGATTTTAAAACCTATGACAAGGTACTGGGACATGAAAATTGGGATGCTATAACAAGTGGCATTTTTTTGCTCACTCCACAATTGTTTTTGTACCGCATAATACTTTGACTTTTGTGTAAGACGATAGATAGCATCAAGTATCATACAAGCTTTGTCATCGGGAATGTCAAACAATAATTTTGCCATTGTTGTATTATGAGTGATCAATGCAGAAGGATCATTATTATTAATGAATTTCGGAACTAAATTCTTAAGAAGACTCCCTATGATCAAGTTCATGTAATTGGCAATTGTTTGGTCGGATACCCCAAACAGAAAAGCAAGTTGTTGATTATAGAGGGTAGTAGCTTGCACAGAAAAACAGCAACATATTTGGCACACGACTGTCCGTAAAAGTACAGATTTGCTTGAATTGTGTTTTATCGTAAGGAAACCATGATTTAAATTTATCATTGTCAATAGAATCAATATCATTCATATCAAATACAGGTTTTTCTGTGGGCTATGCTGACAAACATGTAATAGAAATATGGGCTGGAAACTGGTTAAACTTAAGTTAAAGAACGTTGATTGCTGCTATATCTTTTATTTTCATGAGTTTATTTCTGCTACGTGTGTTTTGACAAGTACGGTGACTTTAATTACAAGAAATGCAATCAGGCTAGCCATCTGGCGACAAATCGTAACGTATCGGGTGCTACAATGGCCGGCTGCTTCATGGGCCGATTGCTCTCTTCTACTGATCCTTCTTAAGGCTATGCATCACCACTGTCATGTCCCTGTCTTCTTGCGTCTGATCTGCGTCATCCCAGCCCCACACTTCATGGCTGCCGTCACCACTTCTTTTCACTTTTTTCTGCACCAGGACACTGGGTACCATTTTCAAATCGTACGCCCAGCCGATCTTCGCGAACAAGTCAATAAACGCTGTCGTTATGTTGAATCTGTAGTTACCCAGCTCGGACGTCTTGTAGTCCCACGGGAACACGTGATGATAATTGTGCCAGCCCTCACCGCATGCCACGATGGATACACCCAAATTCTCAGAGGGATAGATGAATCTGAAATCAGCGATGAGTTCTATAAAGTAGTGTTACTTTTCTATTGTCTCTGCGATACATATGTTGTATTTGGACAGAGAAAAATAATCGATTAATCGAAGTTCCAACCTGGAATTCGTTTTCTCGATGATCCTTCTAATACTTCGTTTCTCAAATGTTAGTATTAGGTCTAATAGAGTGATTTGCAGCCACAGAGCATGTCGCCATTCCTGCACACCGTTGTAAAGCTCTCACCAAATGGAATTGAATACTACCTATAGATTGATTTTCGAGAGTTGAGACCTGGCGGGTCCCTCGGACGGACCGTGGCCTAAGGAGGAAGTGGAACCAATGGTACGCTACGCATTGCATGCGACGTTGCCACGTTTTGTGGCATATCGGCTGTCTTTTTCTATCTTCAAGCGCAAATGCGTTTCTCCCACCTTGGCAGGAACTTCCTACCCGCGACAGTTCCTTCATCCATTCCACAATGAAGTATTATGCAGTCGTGCATAGTTTCACATAAATCTTTAGTTTTAACTTTTAAAATTCGTTGACTTTCAGAAGTATTACTTGAAGAAGCAATACCTAATTAAGCTTTCATTAATTATTATATTCATTAATAAATTCTCCACTATTGTTCTAATGCAGTACATATACCTTACTAAAATGTAATTGTATTTAATATGAGACAATTTTTAATAGCCAGTAGCAAAGCTTAATTGATATCTTTTAATAATGATAAACCGTATCTTCAATTTCTGTTTTATTTTCTGTTAGGGTCCAGGTTTTGTGCTGGTTTTCTCTAAATATAGTCATGCAAGAGGTAGCAGGGGGCACACTTAGCGGTCAGTACCCAGCAGGGTGTCGGGTAAGACCCCGTTGAGGGACTTCACACCTAAGTCACTATATCTCGGATAGGCACTATATCTGTCACTATGGAAACGGCGTTGGTTGGGCCCTCTCGAAAAGGATAGCGATAGATGCCGCACAAAGGAAACAATAGGTAGGGTCTTGTAAGGACCGGTAAGGACTCACGGCAAGAGTTGGGCAAAATGTAATCTAATTACAAATTATAAATTACGTAATTATAATTTGTAATTTGTAATTAGATTACATTTTGCCCAACTCTGCTCACGACTAAGTAGTGGAAAGCTATTGGTCAAGAGGCAGGGAGTAGGGTGAATACCACGTAGGAGAAAGATCCTTAACGGACCTAGATAAGCGGCAACATCGCAAATAAGCCAGCTCCGTCCGAGGTCTCAACTCTCGAAAATCAAACTATAGTACCATTTTCAACTTGAAAATTAAATGGGCATATCTTCAAAAAATGCTCCAAAGCACATAATTTAATCAGGTAGCCAATTTACATCTGTTTAAAAGTACTTGGTGTGAAGGAAAATCTACTAGTCGTAAGCAATATCTCTGTGGAGTATAGGCGAAGATTCCAAGTGTGTCTTCCATGCTTCATTATCAGGGCCATATTGGCTCGCGACGTTTGCCTCCTTTCACACACTTTTACTAAAATCCCAACATGAAGGTATTTAGTTCTGTCTGACCCCAGAAGCACGTGAGAAGTGACAAACGCCGATTTTAATACGGTTTTGAAAGGAGTTCTAACAAAAAAAATTGTCACGTATTTTTTTAGCTGCTTACATCCATATTGAACGGGTGAAATAGCCGTCAAATTTGGGAACGGGAAACCTATATGATCGAATATCTCGGACCGGCCGGCTTTTTGGGGGGGGGGGGGAGGGCAGGCGGGGCGACCGCCCGGGGCGCCAAATTTGTAGGGGCGCCACTGTATGCGTTTATTCATTTACAGTATTTCCTCGTTACGAGCACGGTTTGGTGTACACGATACGGACCTTTCGCTATCCTCACCACTTCTGTCTCACTCTTGTCTAGCGAAGGTGAGAGCGAGATGGAACGATAGCGAGCGAGAGGCACTTTTCAGTGCAAGGACAGTACGAGACGAACGACGCGTTGATGTTTAGTCTCGCTCAGGGGGACCAAGCCGTCTTTGTTTGGCTGAAGTTTTCCCGTTTAGTTAGCACCGCATTGGTAGGAGGCGCTAGGTACATCACACACACATACCTACGTGTATCAGTGAGCACGGCACACAACCTTTCGACGTTGGTGAAATGTTACCATGACGACCGTCGTCATTTAGAAATGTTTGGCGCAGACACGAGGAAGTGTCCTCACTTTCCCTGGTTTACCCTTTCTAAGGCCGTCTGACCATGGATTGTCGCGTCAGTGACGCGTATGCAGCAGATAGAAGGATATACAAAGCAATTGAATATATTTTCTTTTCCTAAGAAAAGAAGAAATATTCAATTTCAATGTTTATCCTTCTATCTGCTGCATACGTGTCGCTGGCGCGACGATCCGTGGACAGGTTTTAAAGTAAACGGTACATTACACGTATACACATACACATACGTCCCGATTCACACCAATTCACACATTCACAGTTTAGTACGCACCTCATTGGTAGGAGGCGCTACAAACTCTGCTTCAACTTTCGTAAGAGGGAAGCTTGGCCCCCCTGGTCTCGCTCCATCTTTCGGACGCCTGACACTCTGCCCTTAGCGTGCGCGACAGGCGTGTGCGATTATCGCAAGCGTTTGCCGTGAGCGGGGCGAACGTCACGATTTTGCAAAGCGGTTTTCGTGCTCAAGGTAAGCGCTTGCGACCATCGCGCACGCTCCCCGCGCATGCAGTGTGCCATCTCGCTCCCCCCTTCGACCAGAAAGAAACGAGAAACGAACACACGGAATTAGGGCTCTGTTCACGATACGGGCTCAACGCCGCGCGCCGGTCCCGACCAGCAAGCCGCTAACGAGGAAATACTGTATATCCGTTCTGTTAATTGATTTTCGTGCTCTTGGAGGAGCGCCATGATAATCTTGCCCGGAGGTGCCAAATTTGCTAAAGCTGCCCCTGATATCGAAAACTATTAAAAGTAGAAAAACGGTTTGAATGGCAAGATTGTGTATTTATTTATAAGGAATTGAGCTACGTGATCAGATTCCAGAAAAATCGATTCTTTTAAATAATAATTTCTTTTAAATTCCTCGGCAGTGCTAATCCAATTTCCAATAAATTTGTGTGAAAACTATATACCTAAATGCAAAATAAGGATCAATTGGAATTTTGATTTTTGCATTGTAAAAAAATGACTACATTTGTATCATATATTAAAAAAATAGAACTTGAAAATTTTCAATGCGTGGGTTAAGCTTATCCCTAATTCATGCAAGCTGAATGATATGAATTTTAAGCGATACTAACTTGTCATACGGTTTGTTGCCGTAGAGGTGGGCTGCAGAATTGACCAACCACGTGGCGTTCAGTGCCAAAACATACCGCAAAATCGCGGAAACGAACAAAGCATTCGACCACGTCTCGTTCCAGCATACAACTGGTACAACAGTTGGCATACCGAAACACAACAGGGGCATCAAGACCAGATAATACCTGTAAATAGATTATGAAAGATGTTAAGTCAAATCACAGTTTATTTTTTCCATGAAAGATAAATATAGTGGTGGATGAAGCTGTTTGCACATTAAGGAGACTAAAATAATATGTGTTACAATTTCACTTGTTATTATTACTACACTAATGATTTTAGTAAAATTTAATAAACTAGTAAAGTGTAATGTTAAAAGAATATGCAAGAGTTGAAACTTTTACGGGGAGAAATTTAACAATTAGTAAATTTAAATGTTTATGGAAAAACTGTAGCATAGGTATAACAATTACGGAATTCGAATATTGTATCTACAAACTTTCACAATTGATTTTCTTAAAAAATGTTACTCGGCAGTCTTACTTTACTTTTACTCCAAGTATTCCCTTTTTCCAGTTGTATAACAATTTATGCATCTCTCCTTCCTGTATAGCGCAGCGCAAATAATAAAGAACTTTTCACTAAAAACGGTGTCCCCAACAAAGACTTAAACCTTAAATAGTCTTTCCACCAATAAAATTACTCGATTCATTCGCTATAGCTTCCCTACTGTACAAATATCGTTTTCGTCCACTGTATATCACATTTTAAACAAATCTTGGAGAAGATTATTATTACATTCATGCACAAATTAGAAGAGCAAACCTAATATCAGGGATGAAAGAAGTTTGGTGTATTTGATGTAATAAAATTTCTAGTTAATGTGTTACTATAATACCATAGCCTGCCTCCAACTGTATAGAGAAGCGCAAACCAAGAAACAGAAGATTGTGCGAACTTTCCTAAAGCTTTTAAACAATTTCCAAATTCGTTCGTGATACTTCCTCATCCTTTTGGGGCTAATATACGGAAATCCCCCAGTTGCATTTGTTAACCACATACTAATTGCTGAACACCTATAAGCGCCCACCGCATACACAGAACGCAGACATGCGTTCATAGCGTCAGCAAGATTAAGATTTAACCCATGGAAAGCATCTTTCTCCTATACAATTAACATACGCATAAAGATGATGAAAAAACGGTCCTACCTTTTCTGGAACGCAAGTACGGGATTTTTTTCCAGATCGCTAACATCGACCTCTTTGCCTTTCTCCTTGACATCCGGATGCTTTCTACACAACAGCCAACCAACATGCGCAAAAAAGAATCCTCTCTTTACGTTATAAGGATCTGCATTTGTCTCGCTAAATTTATGATGAACTCTATGATCCCTGGCCCAGTGAATTACAGGATACTGTCGAGAAAAAAAATCGTAAACAATTAAATCAGGGCCATTTGATTCTAATTGCATCATATTATAGTATATAAGCATCCAAGACAATTCATCCGACGATTACAATCATTTAGCGGATGCTTCTGAATTGATGTGCCGCTTGAACGTTGCATGAGTTATTTCGTAGAATTTTTTTCCGCCATCAGGGAGAACCTCGTACAGCGTTTAAAAATTACAAATAAATGATGTGGAAGGTAAAGAGAATTTACGGTTTTGATTTTAATTTCTTCTTCTTCCATTTTTCTTTTTAATTTTATTAATGATCGACTTAGGTACTTTTCACACCTATTCGAAATATTCGCGTGCTTATTTCAGCTCGAGTTTTCGAGTTCATTTCTTTATGGGCGAATCCAACCACTTACTTGGAAGGCTACGCTGTTAGAGATCATCAGTAGCACTTGGAGCGGCCACTTTGCTTTGTAGGATTTGTGTGCCCATAATCTATGAGCACCAGCTGTGATTCCGGCACCACATATCATGTACAGGACAAATGCTGCAAGTAAAAACAGCATGAAGAAATGAATATACGATATGCACATCTCTATAGCTTAAAATGAAGGTTTCCCTTTTCATTTTGCGACGTCCACCTTGCGGGCGCCACGAGGGATCGGTGGGGACTCTGCTGGTAAACTCAGTCAAGACACTGGGTTCGATCAAAAGAGTCATATTGCACTGACTAGATATGTTTGCTATTACGTACAGTTCTTACTACACCATGTATCGAGGTATTTTTCATGTATAACTGTTTTCCAGGTATTCTGAACTGATTCCCGGGAAGAAGAAAACCGGCGACTGTCAGCGAAACCGGGGAACTGACCCAGATTCTTCCTGAAGGTAGGCTCTCACTACGCCTCGCCTCTGGTCATTTCATTCCTCCTATGCTTTTCTTATGTATTTTGACAATTTGACTCACACTGCGCCGCGTCTCGCTTCGCCTCGCCTCGGCGCAACTTCTTTTCGCACTCACATCTAGGCTCGCGTCGCCTCGGGTAGTAGTGAGAACCTACCTTAAGACACTAACACGAAAATTTACGCGCAACAATATGTGGATAATTTTAGGCGTCGTTATTCAAGATCTATATGATTTCTCATCAAGGTTTTTACTCATATTAATGACACTTCGTTAGAATTCGTCCCACCGCTATTCAGTTTCTACTTCGACATTTCTTTAAAAATTATCATCGAATCATTAATGTCGCTCACCAAAGGCGGCTGTCATCAATTTGGCGGAAGTGAAGAGGAGGTATGTTCCGTAAAGTGCTGCAACATGAAGGTACGCGAAGACAATCACGGACGGCCAAACGATGTTACTCTCGTATTTCTCCTTCGGCGTTTTCATCACTACATCTTCCTGGACCGTATCGTTTTGGAAAAGCTCATCCAACGGGACATATTGCGTCATTTTTGCTTTATTCTTGAGGACAAACGTACACACGAATAGACATCATACTGGACATTTTTTTTAACATACAAAGCTACGAGTGATTGGGAAAAGTAGCGACATTGGGATTTCATCGAGAAACTGGAGGAATGTAATATTTCTTCCATTTTGTACACATAGATTTGTTCACTCGTATAATGGAATGTCACAACTCTAGAATCACCGATTTCAATCAATTTGTTGTACTATTATTTCCTATGGATTCTAGTTTAGCCTCGTAACTTCATAACGTGATATACCTCGAGTGGTTAAGTGGTATCTCTGTGGGTTTATCGAACACTGGAAATTCAAATACTGATTGAACTCGAATAAAGAACTGTTAGTAAGAAATAGCAACTTATATTCTATAAGTTCGGTCTTCACAACTACTGGAATGTATCACTCGGGTTTGACGCACTGAGAGATGCGGGGGTCTCAAAGAGGAATAAGTTTAAGGTAATGTCTAACAGCAATGTGACGTACTGTATGGTTCTCCTGTGTAATTGCTCAAAAGGGAGTGGAACCCGATCTTGCTACGCCTTTGTCTTCTAATCGCACTGAACTAGAAATGAACCACCGTGTATGCATTCGTTGTTCTTTTTATAGTATAAAATCCGATTTCGAAAGTAGTGGGAACATGCGCGTGCCTATAATTGAATGTCAGATTTATTAGAAAAACTCGGCTGCGTCACAACGCTGCAGGAAGTGATGACCCCCCGGGTCGTGTGCAATGGGTTAAAATGTCAAGAAATGTGCCTCTGAACAGCAAACTAAGCAAAACTACCGCAGTTTATTTACTTTATGGATCAGAGGCAGTTTCTTGACATTTTTAAACATTTGGATGTTTAGAATGCCCGCAATCCGGGGGTCATCGCTACCTGCAGTTTTGTGACGCGGCACAGTGTTCGACGCAATGTACAAAAGTCAAGAATCTGAAGTGTTCGATCCACAAATTCTAGTATGTTAAAATGTTAATAAAGGAACGTAGGTTTTAATGCTATTGATAACTTTTGCTGAATTTGCCAATTTGCTGTCAAAAGCGACACTAGAAATTTATTCCCTATCTCGGTGCATTTTTTTAAACACGTGCCCTTGGCGGAATGTTTATGCATTTCATCTGATTGTTATAAGTTGTGTTTAATACTGCCAGTATGTATGTGGAATTTTCGCATACGCCGCTCTCAACCGTTTTTTGAAGCTTGAGTCTGCGAAGGGAAAACGCCCTAAAAGCCTTTCGGTTATCACATACAAGTAAAGCAGGACCCAGACCTGAATGCCTATACGCTGAGCAGGCTGAGCGCGCACGAATGACGCATGCGGAGGGGTTGAAAGTGCTATATGTTTTCACAGAGGCTTAATGGATAGGGAATAGACCACAGAATAGCTACCACAGACGCTACAACACAACCGGCGCCGTTTTGCACCTCGAAAAAAGCCTATTTAAGATACCGCCCTATTTCTTTTGTATTTATCATAATTTTACGGTCATAAGTTTTTGTTTAATTATTATAGTGTTAAATAAAGTACCTACCCTTACAATTTCACAAAGATTCGCGCTTTGGTGTAGCTGCAAAAAATTCCTACAATTTCATAAAAAAAAAATAAGCCGTTTATAGGGACTTCTCCCCTTAAGGAGCTGTTCCGGTCTAGGGCCCATAAAAATAGGTGACCTTTAGGAATGAATTAGAGAAAAACTACTACATTTAATTTAACGAGACTTTTTGCATTGTATTAAGGATGTCCGAAACTATAAAACTATTTTTTTATTTTATAATTCATCATTGCAGACGGCACTGGAGAGTCGTTAAAGTCGAGGCGTCAAAAAATTCATCCAAATCGGTGGAACCTATAGCACCTAAACCATTGTTGCCTTGATAGGCGATCCGAGGACGCCAAGCATCCATAGCATTTCTACGAATCGCCTGGAAGGGTGTGCTTGAAACCAACGAAGCAGCGGGCATGCCACGGATAGGGAAAACTCTATAGTCTGATTTTCGAGAGTTGAGACCTGAGCCGGGTCCCTCGGACGGAGCGTGGTTAAGGAGGAACCAATTGTACGTTACGCCGCAACGCAATCCGTAGCGTAACATTGGCTCCTCCTTAACAACGCTCGGTCCGAGGGACCCGCCTCAGGTCTCAACTCTCGAAAATCAGACTATAGTAGTGTGCGTGTATGTTCGTACCCTTAAGGTGAAGTTCCACGGCGCTGGCTCGCGAAGTGGCTCGCCGACTCGCCGAACCTGAGCGAGCGGAGCCGACTCGACGAGCCACGCGCCGTAGAACTGCACCTTTAAGGCCTAAGGGCACACTACAATAGAATTTTCCCTATTCGTTCCATGTCCACCGCTTCATTGGGTTCAAGCACCCCCTTTCGCGCGATTCATAGAAAACGCTAGGGACGCTCGCGTTCTCGGACCGCCCATCGGGACATCGCTGATCGAAACCATTGGTCTGAAATAAAAAACAATGCCAGATCATTAAAGGGCATGAAACTCGTTCGTGGACTGACCAAAAAAAATTACAAAAAATCACATTTTTTTAGAAAATAACGACAATTGAAGTTCAAAATCACTCTTTCCCTATATTTTCCGTCCTTTCAACGCCTTTAAAAATTACAAATATTCAATTGGTTTTAAATTTTCCTGATTTGTCCACGAGCCAAAAGTATATTCTTGAAAATAAAAAAAGTTTCAGTCGAATCGGATAATAACTTTTGGAGATACAAGTTTCACCGATTTTGAGAACACTGTTTCGAGAAAAATGCGTTTAAAGTTTTACGTGAGTTTTACGCTGAGTGGCCGGGTGTACCCATGCATTTTTCGTTACTCTAATTCCTGTAACTTCGGAAATTTTAGGAATTTCAAAAAATCCATTTAAACACGTATTCCTAAAAGGTTGAACATTCGAAAAATGAAATAAAAAAATCGACTTTTAGACCGGAACCTCCCCTTAAATAAGAAACGAATTCATACTAGATAATAGGAAAAGAAATTGAAGTCGACGATTCCATAGTTGTGACATTCCATTATAAGTGTGAACAATTTCCTCGAATTTAAACAACAAAATAGAAATGACGACGACAAAATTTCATAAATCAACACTACCACTAATTGAAACATTCACTACCAAAGAAGAAATGCAGTTCAGAATACAAGTTATGCAATAAATTCAAAATATTAGAAGCCATCCGTCCGACCTACATATGCAGTGCCTAACGTCGTGTTCAGGTATATTGGCCGGTTAGTTTCGTGAAGTGTATTCTCCCACCATACCGCTTGCCTGCTCGTCGCGCGGTGGCGATTCGGTGCCCGTGAGGTACGTATGCACGTACAGGTTCAACGTTGCAAGCTGCAACCCGCGCCCGCGCGAACTTGTAACATGACAACACCGCCTCACGGACGCATTCCACCCAACCATGCGCCGATACTTCCGCCATCTATGAGCCAATGATGAAAGTGTAGGGTTTTTTAGGTGCCAGTAGAGGATACTTTTGACTTTCGTCAGTGAATATTAAATTTGACGTAGCAGACGGGTAAGAAAACGGTAGCCATTTTAAGAGTGCAACCGCGCCGATCCCGTTATCTACGTATGTAATGGTCCAGCAGCGGTATTAGACCTCGCTGAGGCGTTAGTAGCCCGGGTTGATGAATTTAGAGCATTTTTCGCATAACTTTTGAACTACAAAAGATATCGGAATGCAATTTGCGCCATAAAATGGGGACAAATTATCCCCTTCTAATGATGGAAGTTTTACAAAATTTTACGTATACATAATTTTTCTTTTTTTCAGTTATTTAACCATAATTGTTGCGACAAGCCTTTGCACACTGTTTATTTAAATACTTTATATAATGCTCTTTTTAAAATTCATGGCGCCGATAAACAGTAGGCTAGTTGTCCCTGTATCATTACTTTCACAAATTGGTTTCCTTTTTTGCGATTTTATCCTTAATGTAGTGCATGCACAGATCGGAAGTAAGGGGTAACTAATGGGACGTGTCGCTGTTTCTCTAGCATTCTTTGAATTTTTTCTACAATTTTTGTGTCTGAATGTTTTAACACTTTAGATATTATACACGTCGCCTGTAGTGGCTCCCGTTTATGTCATCTTTAGGAATGGTACATGAAAATGCGCAGGCCGGATTCGCGTGATTATTATGTGGTCCCCTCCTCGAAGTGACAGAAAACATAACCTACATGCTATACCAGATTTCATAAAGATACAGTTGCGGCGTAATAATAATATCTTGGAAGGATGTTAAGTCATACAAAGCTCACAAATGTAGCGTAAAAGAACGAAATAGCCAATAAACATTTATTGTCATGTAGCATATAGGTTACATTTTCTGTCACTTCGAAGAGGGGACCACATAATGATCACGCGCATCCAACCTGCGCATTTTCACTAGACCGGGCGGACGCATGGAAGGGTACCTTCCCCACCCTGCAGTAGTGGCAGTTGGAACCAGAGATGGGCATAAAATTATTTTAAATAAAAAATTGGTTTCCAATAAATGGCAGAAATTTTATTCGGTGAGGTGGCCTATCCGGGACCGCATGTCCTCGGTCGCAGCGAGGATGCAAAACTGTGGTCTGGGTAGGTATTTCCGGATAATCCGGGACCAAAAGCATTTCAATAATCCGAGGAAGAGTGTATGTATGAACCTGATTAACACGAAAAGAGTGTCATTGACCAAGAACGGGTTAGTAAAACTCTTCTGTAGGTATAATTGATATTATTGAGACTGGTACGAGACCTGTCGATATGGTTTTCAAACCTCATTACAGTAATCCGGGGTGCGAGTGGTAAGCCGGCCGTAATAGCGGAGCGGGCGACTCGCTTACCTGAAACGGAAATCGCCGATTCTTTTAACTGTTCATTGTGAGGTGAATTTTAAAGAGTCCATTCTAGAAAAGAGCTTATTTTGTAAGTAGCATTTCCAAGATTTATTTCTGTTTATGTTTAAAAAAAAAAGGCAGAAGAGCAACATCGTACATTAGCCATCTGCGAAAATGCTTTATAAATTAACAGTTTTTAAGTTTTTATTCTACTGAGAATATAGAAAGATAAAGTAGAGAATAATTAAAGAAAAAAAGTAGAATATCCGCACCGGGATTTGAACTCGGGACTTTTTGTAAAACGAATTCTCGCCGGAGAGCGCCGGCCAGGCAGCGCGTACGGCACACGGATAGAGGGACGGGTATGCTTGTTTGGTGCGGTACAGGCGCTAGGTGGGGGTACGCTTGGTCATAGAGTGGGGGTAGCGCCCATGGGCGAAAACCCACGGTTCTGGCATCACTGTCCCGACTCACATCGTTTCGCCACCATTCTTTGCCCCCCCCCCCCCCCAAATACTAATCTAGCCGCAACCAATACTAATACCCGAGACAAGTTGAAAAGTGAAATGCGTTGTGTCGGAATAAATTAAACTAAACCTAATCCAAAACTAACCCAAATTATAACAACAAAGCAAGGAATTTAAAAAATATTTTTGCGAATATCGCGGAAACTATGGCCGAGCGGCGGTAACACGTATAGGAAAAAGTTGTTCAGAATGATGGCCTTGACAACATATTTCAAGGTCATCAAAATCGGTGGGGAATCGCTAAAGTAAATAATACCGATATTATAAAACAATCCATCCGACCTACACATACGAGGTATAATGCGTCATACTTTTCAGGAGGAAGTCTTCATTTCCACACTCCATTGTGACGATTATAGCATACCACGAAAACAATAATATAAATAAGTCATGTTATGAAAATTTGCAACATTGTTTCCCACCATCTACAATGTAGATTCTACATATACACATGATTCATAAATTCCAGCGCGGACAAAAAGATCGGGATTTCACTTCTTTTTAAAAAGATAATTTGCATAGGGAATGACTTCAGATAATTTTTAATATTATATTATTACCGGGGCCGTGGCCGTGGCAGCAGTCAGTAATAAAAATAATCCCCATAATATATTTATATAATAACATAAATATTATAATAATTTTAAAGAAATAATTTTTTTATTTTATACATATACATAAAAATGTGCTTATTTCATTTGCTCGTGCAGCAGGGATACTTTCTCTTTCAGCTGTTGAAATAATTCTCTTCGTCTGCATCGTTAACTGAAATAGGACACATTTACTAATTATTTATAACTTATCATACGTGCTCATATGTCAAGATAATAATTGAATGAATAATTGCGTATGCAAAACCATACCTGCAAATTTGTGTGTACATAGTCTGACGTAGTTCACAATGCATCATCTTCTGCTTCAATTATCTGTAAATATATATATATATAAAAGCCACATTTTAGTTACAACTTAACGTAGAACTTATAGAAACAGAGTGGCCTTTTTTGTTATAGTAGGTGTAGAGACTTCATAATGTGTCCGAAGGAAGTGACAGTGGAGAGTGCATGGCAGAAGGTTTTGTTGCAGGAAATTTAAATGCTAATGGTAATTTAGCGAAAATGAAAGAAGAGATCCGATATATTTTTAACGCACAATGGCTATAATAAAATTAATAACATTAACAAAAAAATTAGTATGTTTATTGGTGTATTGAAATAAATATTGTTAATGGGAAACTAATACATTTAATAAATTAGCGCGGGAACTACTGTGGATTTTAGAGTATTACGAATATCTTTTATAAAGGATGGAAACGTATTAAGGGAGATGCGTTTGCAGCGTACTTTCTTCACTAATGTCACCTGCTCTACATTGCAAGCAGTTCGCCATAATTTTCTTAATTCTTAATGCTATGCTAATTTGACAAATTTTGTCGATTTACCTTATTTGACAAATTTCCAGCAACTTGTGCGAAAGAAGATGCTGTGTCTTTCTAATCTTCTTCGGACAACCTCCAAGCCTGTGCGTCCCCTTCATTTCTATAAGCTTTACATAAAAACTCTAAATTGCTGGTATAAAAATATCTGGAAATTTAAATGCAATGCAATTTGTTACAATGTATTATATTGTACATGCATGGTACAAATTTCCAGAAACTTATGCGAAAGGAGATGCTTCTCTGTCGATCTTCTCCGAACTATTAAAAAAAAATTGCCAACTTACCTTGTTAATTGAGACAATAATTCAGTCTCTTATGTAGTGTAAAAACTCGTGACATTTCAAAGTTGGACAACTTACCTTATTTGACACTTGGCATGTTATGATGAATTGACAGTTGGTATATTATAATTCAATAGTATCCGTGTCGAATGGTCCCAAGAGTCGACGAATCGACGAACCGAACATGTGTTAGTCTTTCTTTTGGCTGAAGGTGTACCTGTAACGCGCATACGTATTATTTTGACGAAAATTTTGATTGGAGAAGAAGAAGGAAGAGAATTAGAAAAAATCTTACCGTTTCCGACTGATCCATGAGACGATATTACGATATCTCTGTCATGCGTGGGTCGATTTTATTGAATTTGGACTTATTCGAAAGCTTATATGCAGTTTACACCAGAAAACTGCCTTTAAATTTAGAAAATATCGCAGGCGTGATGAGATATTAATGAAATAAGTTTCAGGTAAGGTTGGATTAGCCGGTTTACGAGTCAAAGATACACGGCAGCGACAGTCGACATACATATATAGGGTGTCGAAACATGTACTTGGCGTCGAGACGCTACCGCGTCTATAGATAAATGAAAGTGAGAATATTATTCGAAGCTTCGGATGAATCCCCTTTGAACGAAAATATTATCTGTGTGACTGTCAAATGAATTCCCGGCGAATGAAAACATTATTTAAGGCGCTTCGAATAATAATGACCTCTGGATTATTTATAATTACAATAAATACAGATAAAGTCTTTTGTATTTATTAAGCTACTTATATAATTTTTTGTTTAAATAATACCCATCTCTGATCGTCCCTAAAGAAAATAGAGGATCTCGTCCCTCTAGACGAGAATATCCCCTTAAGACGTCTTTGTCCTATCTAAGAATAATTAATTTATGTTGACTACTGAGGAGAGATGCATAATTCTGGATGCAACTAAAAAAGGAGAATACTTGGAGTAAAAGTAAAGTAAGACCCTGCAGTAATATTTTTTAAGAAAATCAATTTTGAATGTGTGTAGATACGATACAATATTGGAAATCTATTAAAGATGTATTCACATAAAAAAATGTGTCCAACGTGCTTCTAGGCCGGATCGGCCCGAATGCGCGCCGCGCCCCGAACACGCGCCGAACACCGGACGAGCAAAAAATCGGTGCGCGCCGAATGCACAGTCGGGGCGAATGCGCAGGTGAATACGCGGCTTTAGATGGCTCCACATAGCAAAGGTTTAGACGCGCCAAATTTGAATTGTCAAGCGAAGCAATCGAAACTACGAACAAATGCTTTTCAATAACTATTACTTAGTGACGTCCATTAAATAAATATTGATTTCGGTTGCTTTGCAATTAAAATACTGTTACCATGTAAAACGCTCATTCTTAATCAGCGAGGAATCAATCAAATGATTTGTTACATTATTAATTAAGAAACTATTTGTATAATTGGATATTTGTATTAACAAAAGCATGTTAAATTTTAATCCTGAATAAGGGCGTCGTTGTACACGTGTTGTCTGTATAGGTTCTTTTTGGTTGTAATAGAAAAGTAAAACCATGTTATAACAGAAATTAGTCTCAATTTGTTCGTTCAAATCCCTCGCGAATCACCTCTCGAATCACTTCTCCCCCTTAAAATCCCCGCGTAAAATCCATCACGTAACAAAACAATCGTCCTTTTACAAAAATTGTTGCACAGTAAATGAAATAAAGAGGTCATTTTATGAATACTACGAATAGAGGCCGCGGCGGCTCCAGAGGTCCAATTATTAACTAAAAATTGAAGGGCAACTTAAGAGTTAATTACAAGAAATGACAATTTGGCTAGACATCTAGAGTTGTTTGGCGATGGGCCATCGATTGTACAGGTACTGAATTTCTTTATTTTTCATCAAACATTTCTTTTGCGGTTTTACAGGTTTTGATGTGTAGCACCACGTGTTTTGCTAAAGTAGTCATCCTGTAGTGTTGAGCCTTCGCATCACGCGTTTTCCATTTTCTTATTTTTTCGTTATCCTCTCCTAGATTTGCCAATGTCTTGGTATCATCCACAACATCCAGCTCTTTGGTTGGAAACAGAATCTTAATTTGGAAAACCCACATTGTATAGGAGTCCACATCTCTCAATTTTTCGACGTTGCTGATATCTTCCAACGTCGAAAATGCCATTTCTTTTATTTTCCGCTGCCTTTACTATTTTTAATTTTCAAAGTAAATGAGTCGCCCTGGGCCCATAACTTGTTGATGGCTCTAGATTCTTTGGTGAGAGAGGATAATAATGTGTACGTGTTTTGCGTATTCAATTGCAACTAACTTGATATATACATATATATGCAGAAGGATCATTATTATTAATGAATTTCGGATCTAAATTCTTAAGAAGACTCCCTGTGATCAAGTTCATGTAATTGGCAATTGTTTGGTCGGATACTCCAAACAGAAAAGGGCAGTAGCTTGCACAGAAAAACAGCAACATATTTGGCGCACGACTGTCCGTAAAAGTACAGATTTGCTTGAATTGTGTTTTATCGTAAGGAAACCATGATTTAAATTTCTCATTGTCAATAGAATCAATATCATTCATATCAAATACAGGTTTGTCTGTGGGCTATGCTGACAAAAATGTAATAGAAATATGGGCTGGAAACTGGTTAAACTTAAGTTAAAGCACGTTGATTGGTGCTATATCTTTTGTTTTAATGAGTTTATTGCTGTTACGTGTGTTTTGACAAGTACGGTGACTTTAATTACAAGAAATGCAATCAGGCTAGCCATCTGACGACAAATCGTAACGTATCGGGTGCTACAATGGCCGGCTGCTTCATGGGCCGATTGCTCTCTTCTACTGATCCTTCTTAAGGCTATGCATCACCACTGTCATGTCCCTGTCTTCTTGCGTCTGATCTGCGTCATCCCAGCCCCACACTTCATGGCTGCCGTCACCACTTCTTTTCACTTTTTTCTGCACCAGGACACTGGGTACCATTTTCAAATCGTAC
Organism: Andrena cerasifolii; assembly: GCF_050908995.1. Taxonomy (NCBI): domain Eukaryota; kingdom Metazoa; phylum Arthropoda; class Insecta; order Hymenoptera; family Andrenidae; genus Andrena; species Andrena cerasifolii. The sequence goes on along the minus strand of NC_135124.1, from coordinate 5,825,367 downwards.
GCCCAGCCGATCTTCGCGAACATGTCAATAAACGCTGTCGTTATGTTGAATCTGTAGTTACCCAGCTCGGACGTCTTGTAGTCCCACGGGAACACGTGATGATAATTGTGCCAGCCCTCCCCGAATGCCACGAGAGATACACCCAAATTCTCACAGGGATTGATGAATCTGAAATCAGCGATGGGTTCTATAAAATAGTCTTACTTTTCTATTGTCTCTGCGATACATATGTTGTATTTGAAGAGAGAAAAATAATCGATTAATCGAAGTTCCAACCTGGAATTCGTTTGCTCGATGATCCTTCTAATACTTCGTTTCCCAAATGTTAGTATTAAGTCTAATAGAGTGATTTTCAGCCACAGAGCATGTCGCCATTCCTGCACACCGTTCTAAAGCTCTCACCAAAAGGAATTGAATACTACCTATAGTTTGATTTTCGAGAGTTGACACCTGGCGGGTCCCTCGGACGGACCGTGGCCTAAGCAGAAAGTGGAAGTGGGCGTTGCCACGTTTTGCGGCAGATCAGCTGTCTTTTTCTATCTTCAAGCGCAACTGCGTTTCTTCCACCTTGGCAGGAACTTCCTACCCGCGACAGTCCCTTCATCCATTCCACAATGAAGTATTATGCAGTCGTGCATAGTTTCACATTAATCTTTAGTTTTAGCTTTTAAAATTCGTTGACTTTCAGAAGTATTACTTGAAGAAGCAATACCTAATTAAGCTTTCATTAATTATTATATTGATTGATAAATTCTCCACTACTGTTCTAATGCAGTACATATACCTTATTAAAATGTATTTGTATTTAATATGAGACAATTTTTAATAGCCAGTAGCAAAGCTTAATAGATGTCTTTTAATAATGATAAACCGTATCTTCAATTTCTGTTCTATTTTCTGTTAGGATCCAGGTTTTGTGCTGGTTTTCTCTAAATATAGTCATGCAAGAGGTAGCAGGGGGCACACTTAGCGGCCAGTACCCAGCAGAGTGTCGGGTAAGACCCCGCTGAGGGACTTCACACCTAAGTCACTATATCTCGGATAGGCACTATATCTGTCACTATGGAAACGGCGTTGGTTGGGCCCTCTCGAAAAGGATAGCGATAGATGCCGCACAAAGGAAACAATAGGTAGGGTCTTGTAAGGACCGGTAAGGACTTACGGCCAGAGTTGGGCAAAATGTAATCTAATTACAAATTATAAATTACGATTTGTAATTTGTAATTAGATTACATTTTGCCCAACTCTGCTCACGACTAAGTAGTGGAAAGCTATTGGTCAAGAGGCAGGGAGTAGGGTGAATACCACGTAGGAGAAAGACCCTTAGCGGACAAGCGGCAACATCGCAAATAAGCCAGCTCCGTCCGAGGTCCCAACTCTCGAAAATCAAACTATACTACCATTTTCAACTTGAAAATTAGATGGGCATATCTTCAAAAAATGCTCCAAAGCACATAATTTAATCAGGTAGCCAATTTACATCTGTTTAAAAGTACTTGGTGTGAAGGAAAATCTACTAGTCGTAATCAATATCTCTGTGGAGTATAGGCGAAGATTCCAAGTGTGTCTTCCATGCTTCATTATCAGGGCCGTATTGGCTCGCGACGTTTGCCTCCTTTCCCACGTTCACACACTTTTACTAAAATCCCAATATGTAGGTATTTAGTTCTGTCTGACCTAGAAGCACGCGAGAAGTGACAAACGCCGATTTTAATACGGTTTTGAAAGGAGTTCTTACAAAAATATTTGACACGTATTTTTTTAGCTGCTTACATCCATGTTAAACGGGTGAAATGGCCGTCAATTTGGGAACGGGAAACCTATATGTTCGAATATCTCGAACAAGGCCGGCTTTAGAGGGGGGGGGGGGGGGGGGAGACAGGGCGGCCGCTCGGGGCGCCACTGTATGCGTTTATTCATTTATATCCGTTCCGCTAATTGGTTTTCGTGCTCTTGGAGGGGCGCCATGATAATCTTGCCCGGGGGTGCCAAATTTGCTAAAGCCACCCCTGATCTCGGAAACTATTAATTGTGCATTTATTTATAAGGAATTGAGCTACGTGATGATTCCAGAAAAATCGATTCTTTTAAATTCCTCGGCAGTGATAATGCAATTTCCAATAAATTTGTGTGTGAAGACTATATACCTAAATGCAAAATAAGGATCATTTGGAATTTTGATTTTTGCATTGTAAAAAAAAAATGATTACATTTGTATCTTATATTAAAAAAATAAGAACTTGACAATTTTTAATGCATGGGTTAAGCTGAATGATATGAATTTTAAGCGCTACTAACTTGTCATATGGTTTGTTGCCGTAGAGGTGGGCTGCAGAATTGACCAACCACGTGACGTTCAGTGTGTAAACATAACGCAAAATCGCGGGAACGAAGAAAGCATTCCACCACGTCTCGTTCCAGCATACAACTGGTACAACAGTTGGCATAACGAAGCACAACAGGGGCATCAGGACATTGTAATACCTGTAAGTAGATTAGGAAAGATGTTAAGTCAAATCACAGTTTATTTTTTCCATGAAAGATAAATATAGTGGTGGATGAAGCTGTTTGCACATTAAGGAGACTAAAATAATATGTGTTACAATTTCACTTGTTATTATTACTACACTTATGATTTTAGTAAAAATTAAAAAACTAGTAAAATGTAATGTTAAAAGAATATGCGAGAGTTGAAACTTTTACGGGGAGAAATTTAACAATTAGTAAATTTAAATGTTTATGGAAAAACTGTAGCATAGGTATAACAATTACGGAATTCGAATATTGTATCTACAAACTTTCACAATTGATTTTCTTAAAAAATGTTACTCGGCAGTCTTACTTTACTTTTACTCGAAGTATTCCCTTTTTCCAGTTGTATAACAATTTATGCATCTCTGCTTCCTGTATAGCGCGGCGCAAATAATAAAGAACTTTTCACTAAAAACGGTGTCCCCAACAAAGACTTAAACCTTAAATATTTTTTTCACCAATAAAATTACTCGATTCTTTCGCTATAGCTTCCCTACTGTACAAATATCGTTTTCGTCCACTGTATATCACATTTTAGCACTCGGGAAAAAAATTTTTTTTGACGATGCAAGTAGAAATAGCAAACGAATCTTGGAGAAGATTATTATTACATTCATGCACAAATTAGAAGAGCAAACCTAATATCAGGGATGAAAGAAATTTGGTGTATTTGATGTAATAAAATTTCTAGTTAATGTGTTACTATAATACCATAGCCTGCCCCCAAATGTATAGAGAAGCGCAAATCAAAAAACAGAAGATTGTGCGAACTTTCCTAAAGTTTATAAACAATTTCCAAATTCGTTCGTGATACTTCCTCATCCTTTTGGGGCTAATATACGGAAATCCCCCAGTTGCATTTGTTAACCACATACTAATTGCTGAACACCTATAAGCGCCTACCGCATACACAGAACGCAGATATGCGTTCATAGTATCAGCAAGATTAAGATTTAAACCACGGAAAGCGTCTTTCTCCTATACAATTAACATACGCATAAAGATGATGAAAAAACGGTCCTACCTTTTCTGGAACGCAAGTACGGGATTTTTTTCCAGATCGCTAATATCGACCTCTTTGCCTTTCTCCTTGACATCCGGATGTTTTCTACACAACAGCCAACCAACATGCGCAAAAAAGAATCCTCTCTTTACGTTATAAGGATCTGCATTTGTCTCGCTAAATTTATGATGAACTCTATGATCCCTGGCCCAGTGAATTACAGGATACTGTCGAGAAAAAAAATCGTAAACAATTAAATCAGGGCCATTTGATTCTAATTGCAATATATTATATTATATAAGTATCCAAGACAATTCATCCATTACAATCATTTAGCGGATCGTTCTGAATTGATGTGCCGCTTGAACGTTGCATGAGTTATTACAAATAAATAATGTGGAAGGTAAAGAGAATTTGCGGTTTCGATTTTAATTTCCTCATCTTCCATTTTTCTTTTTAATTTTATTAATGATCGACTTAGGTACTTCTCACACTTATTCGAAATAATCCCGTGCTTATTTCAGCTCGAGTACTCGAGTTCATTTCAAATCGATTTATTGATCGTACGATAACAAGTTCATGTTACGAATCTCTTTATGGGCGAATCCAATCACTTACTTGGAAGGCTGTGGTGTTACAGATCATCAGTAGGACTTGGAGCGGCCACTTTGCTTTGTAGGACTTGTGTGCCCATAATCTATGAGCACCAGCTGTGATTCCGGCAGCACATAACATGTACAGGGCAATTGCTGCAAGTAAAAACAGCATGAAGGAAGAAATATACGATATGCACATCTCTATAGCTTAAAGTGAAGGTTTCCCTTTTCATTCTGCGACGTCCACCTTGCGGGCGCCACGAGGGATCGATGGGGACTCTGCCGGCAGACTCAGTCAAGACACAGGGTTCGATCAAAAGAGTTACATTGCACTGACTAGACATGTTTGCTATTACGTACAGTTCTTACTACACCGTGTATCGAGGTATTTTTCATGTATAACTGTTTTCCAGGTATTCTGAACTGATTCCCGGGAAGAAGAAAACCGGCGACTGTCAGCGAAACCAGGGAACTGACCCAGATTCTTCCTGAAGGTAGGCTCTCACTACGCCTCGCCTCTGGTTATTTTATTCCTCCTATGATTTTTTGATGTATTTTGACAACTTGACTCACACTGCGCCTCGTCTCGCTTCGCCTCGCCTCGGCGCAACTTCTTTTCGCACTCACATCTAGGCTCGCGTCGCCTCGGGTAGTAGTGAGAGCCTTCCTTAAGACACTAACTCGAAAATTTACGCGCAACAATATGTGGATAATTTTAGGCGTCGTTATTCACGATCTAGATGATTTCTCATCAAGTTTTTTACTCATATCAATGACACTTCGTTAGAATTCGTCCCACCGCTATTCAGTTTCTACTTCGACATTTCTTTAAAAATTATCATCGAATCATTAATGTCGCTCACCGAAGGCGGCTGTCATCAATTTGGCGGAAGTGAAGAGGAGGTATGTTCCGTAAAGTGCTGCAACATGAAGGTACGCGAAGACAATCACGGACGGCCAAACGATGCGCATCTCGTATTTCTTCTTCGGCGTTTTCATCACTACGTCTTCCTCGAGCGTATTGTTTTCGAAAAGCACACTCGTCGGGGTACTTGTGACATATGGCGCCATTTTTGCTTTATTCTTGAGGACAAACGTACACACGAATAGACATTATACTGGACATTTTTTTTAACATACAAAGCTACGAGTGATTGGGAAAAGTAGCGACATGGGGATTTCATCGAGAAACTGGAGGAATGTAATATTTCTTCCATTTTGCACACATAGATTCGTTCGCACGTATAATGGAATGTCACAACTATAGAATCACCGATTTCAATCAATTTGTTGTCCTATTATTTCCTATGGATTCTAGTGTAGCCTCGTAACTTCATAACGTGATATACCTCGAGTGGTTAAGATGTATCCCTGTGGGTTTATCGCACACTGGAAATTCAAATACTGATTGAATTCTAATAAAGAACTGTTAGTAAGAAATAGCAACTTATATTCTATAAGTTCGGTCTTCACAACTGCTGGAATGTATCACTCGGGTTTGACGCACTGAGAGATGCGGGGGTCTCAAAGAGGAATAAGTTTGAGGTAATGTCTAACAGCAATGTTACGTACTGTATGGTTCTCCTCTGTAATTGCTCGAAAGGGAGTGGAACCCGATCTTGCTACGCCTTTGTCTTCTAATCGCACTAAACTAGAAATGAACCACTGTGTATGCATTCGTAGTTCTTTTTATACTATAAAATCAGATTTCCGAAAGTAGTGGGAATGAGCGCGTGCCTGCAATCGAATGTCAAATTTATTGGAAACACTCGGCTGCGTCACAACGCTGCAGGAAGTGATGACCGCCCCTCCGCCGGGTCGCGTGCAATGGGTTAAAATGTCAAGAAATGTGTCTCTGAACAGCAAACTAAGCAAAACTACGGTAGGTCCCACTTGTAGTTTTGGTTACTTGAGTGAGACCTACCGCAGTTTTGTTTACTTTGTGGTTCAGAGATAGTTTCTTGACATTTTTAAACATTTGGGTGTTTAGAAGACCCGCGACCCGAGGGTCATCGCTATCTGCAGTTTTGTGACGCGGCACAGTGTTCGACGCAATGTACTGTATTGTCAAGAATCTGAAGTGTTCGATCCAAGAATTCTAGTATGTTAAAATGTTAATAAAGGAACGTTGGTTTTAATGCTACTGAAATTTATTCCGTATCTCGGTGCATTTTTTCAAACACGTGCCATTGGCGAATGTTTATGCATTTCATCTGATTGTTATAAGTTGTGTTTAATACTGCCAGTATGTATGTGGAATTTTCGCATACGCCGCTCTCAACCGTTTTTTGAAGGTTGAGTCTGCGAAGGGAAAACGCCCTAAAAGCCGTCGGTTATCACATACCAGTAAAGCCGGATCCAGACCTGAATGGGTATACGCTGAGCAGGCTAAGCGCGCACGAATCACGCATGCGGAGGGGTCGAAAGTGCCATGTGTCTTCAAAGAAGCTTAATGGATAGGGAATAGACCACAGAATAAGGACATATTTTTTCAAATTCTTTTACACTTTAACCGAACATCAAATTTTCAAAAGAAAAGCATTTCCATTATGTTTATGTTGCAAACACCTCTCTCGGAATACAAAAACAATTCATTCACACAGATCCATCCTTCGTGATTAAAAAAAAAGACAGAAGTCCGTACCTTCAATAATTTAGGAGATTAAAATTCATTTCTAAAGCCGTTTCGTACAAATCATCGAAAACAGGAAACTTTGATAATTTATATTTTTTTAAACAATTTCGAATCTAGAAAAATGGGAACTTAGCTCTCTCGAATTTTATATGGGCTACAATATATTTCTATAGCATCATGAAAATCCGAGGCATCGAGGATTTCAGAAAAGTATCTTATTTGCTTGTATCTTCCACACTGAGCGCAATGCGCTCCAAAGTTCCTTCGATGTGTGGAAGAAAACCGACAGCGGTCGGCTCAGGCCATGTGCCTTCGCTGCCAGTCAGCTCGCATGTCGATGCGTGAGTCACCACGAATGACACGTCCGCACTAGCATATGCGTACGCGCTCACCCTTTCTGTTGCAGAAGCATGCGGTTCGGGCTACCGTTTCATCCGTCCACATCAGAATATTCGTGCGCGTTCAGGCTTGCTCAACGTATACTCATTCAAGTCTGGATTCGGCTTAAAGCCGGTCTGGGTTAGGTCCGGCTTAAAACCGGTCAGCCACACGCCGTAGAACTGCACCTTTAGGGTCTAAGGGCACACTACTATACTCGTTTCATCCTAAGAAAAATCCCGTTCGCGCAGGGATGATTCTGAGGAGGCGCTGGTTGGTCCGACTCTCCACTTAACCGCCTACGTTTTTCTTACCACCTGTTACCTCTCTGTCAGCCGTTCCGCAACCTGCAGTGTTCACATTGACATCGGTCATGTCACGCCCTCGGAGGGGCAGGGAAGTCGGCAGGTTAAAGTGCTGCGAGCAATAGCCTGCGTCGGGCCCGTAGGCGGTAGTGGGGGCTGCGCAGAACGGCCACAAAACGGTCGGGGCATAGGATTTTTCTTAGGATGAACCGAGTATATACATATAGAGTTTTCCCTCGCCGTTGCATGCCCGTCGCTTCATTGGCTTCAAGCACCCCCTTCCGCGCGGCCCGTAGAACACGCTATGGATGCTCGCGTTCGGACCGTCTATCGGGGCATCGCTGACCTAAACCATTGGTCTGAAATAAAAAGCAATGCCAGATCAAAAAATCACATTTTTTGAGAAAATAACGACACTTGAAGTTTAAAATCACTCTTTCCCTATATTTTCGCCTTTAAAAATTATAAATATTTAAATTTGTTTTAAATTTGACTGGTCCGTCCACGAGCCAGAAGTATATTTTCTTCAGAATAATAAAAGTTTCAGTCGAATCGGATAATAACTTTTGGAGATACAGGTTCCACCGATTTTGAGTGGGTGCTGAGTGGTCGGGTGTTACCCTTGCAGTTTCCGTTACTCAAATGCCTGTAACTTCGGGAATTTCAGGAATTTCAAAAAATCTTTTTAAACATGTATTCCTAAAAGGTTGAACATTCGAAAAATGAAATAAAAAAATCGACTTTTAGACCGGAACCTCCCCTTAAGTAAGAAACGAATTCATACAAGATAATAGGAAGATAAATTGATTGAAGTCGACGATTCAATAGTTGTGACATTCCATTATAAGTGTGAACAATTTCCTTCTCAATTTCCTAGAATTTAAACAACAAAATAGAAATGACGACGACAAAGTTTCATAAATCGACACTACCCCTAATTAGAACATTCACTAGCAAAGAAGAAATGCAGTTCACAATACAAGTTTTGTAATGAATTCAAATTATTAGAAGCCATCCATACGAGCTACATATGCAGTTCCTAGTACGTCAAACTTTTCAGAAGCGAGTCATCACTTCCGCACTCCAATGCATCGATTGTACCATATCTAATTACCTACCACGATAGCAATATGAATGAATCGTATTACGAAAATTTGCAATACTGTTTCCCACCATCTGCATAGACACATGATTCAGAAGGTTCATCGGGGTCGGAGTATTAATTAATACTATACTGTTAGCTAATTATCAGAAGAGGTGGCATGATTATGAGCAACTTTTTCATATTCATGTTTCCGCTGCTCGACCTCCGATTCCGAGATATTTGCGGAAAACTTCTGTTGACTTATTCCGACATGACGCATTCCACTTTCCAACTTGTCCCGGGTATTACTATTGGTTGGGGATAGATTAGAGCGGGGCGCGCGTGCCCGTTTGCGGATGCGTAAAGCATGGTAGCGAACCGATGAGTTTTGAGATGCTAAAAATGAGATTGTAGTTACAAGCATCGCGCGACGGCGGCAGCCCCTCCCCCAAAACAATTCAGTAGTGGCATCTGCTCATGAACAGCGTCCAACTCAGCAACTACTCTGAAACAGAGTTGGGCATTATTCGACTAAAAAGTGATTGAAATAACTTTACAACTAAAGATACGTCATCTTTTTCCTTAGTCGACTAAAAGTCACCCGAGTTAGCTCTATTCAAGGCGCCAGAGATGAAGCTGGTTCTTCAACGGCCTTTCCTCTCGGGTGGTGAATAACGTTGATCAGCTTTCATGCTATTCTTATTCTAGAAGGCGACTAGCCGTCGACTAACCGGCGAAAGCCTTTACTAACCTGCCGGTCAGATTCTACATCTGAATTTGTGTATTTTTCATCGTATCAATATGAAAGTGACAGCAATGGATTCCTGGCGTTCTCCCGATTAATTGGACAGAAAATAATTTAAATCCGACTATTTTTAACGTAACGGGCTTTGAATTCTGCAAATTTCTCACGTAATATCCTTAATTATGGTCCAAATTATATCATTTTTGGGATCATTTTTATCGGGAAGACAAGATGAATCGATTGGTAATACTTTCATCAACACTTATCAAAAACAGGAAGATTTTATGAAGCCCGTCGGTTTTATTGCTCTCGGCTGTCAACGGGCGGTCTACTGGGGCCCGAAGGTCCTCGCTCGTAGCGAGAAAGCAGTACAGTGGGGTGAGTAGGTTTTTCCCGATAATCCGAGCCCAAAGGCTTCTCAACAATCGACAGATTGTACATACATTCGTTGGATTTCGCAATTGTAATTAACCATCGACTTTGTTCTGATCGGGTGACATCGTTTCTCGGAGTCTAGATGGGTAGCTCACGGAGCTCCATGTACTCAGTCGTCGTGGGTCCTCCGGGGACCCTGGAGCTCCCGAGCCACCTGGACCATTCGAACCTACCGGACTTCCTGGACTTGCTGGGGACCTTCCTCCACCCCTTGGAACTCCCGAGCCACATGGACCAGTCGGACCTAATAGATTTGCTGGACTTGCTGAGGACCTGGTCAGGATTTCAACCCTGTTCCTTCCTCTGGCCGCTCGCCTCCCTGGCTTGGGTTAGCTTATTCGGTTGGTGCCGATGAAATTTAGGGGCTCCTTAAGCCATTTAAAATTTTCTTGTTCTGCCACGGTCAAAACTGATTTCTCTCCCTTTCTGATTTCTTCAATTGTTTTTCATCATCTATCCTATTTCATGCATTCCATCGAGGATTTTTGCATGAGTTGTTCTATTTCGTGACCTTCTTCGATGGGTTTGCATGATCTGTCCTATTTCATGCATTTCTCCGATGGGTTTAAATGATTTATTTTATTCGATGCATTACTTCGCTGGGTTTACATAACTTATTTTATTTTATGTATTTCTTCGATGGGTTAGGTGTGGGTTAGTTCTGGGCTATCAACCATCAACATCAGCAACTCACCGGGCCACGCACAGCAAAACACAACACACAGACCTGCAACTAAACCTGGGTCCGACTAAAAACCGGACCCACGATGACCTGGTCAATCACTCAAACGGCAACACTCCGGCAAGGAGTGCGACCCACCACACACATATAAAAAACCAAACAGTCGTATCCCTAATAATAACTACAAACAAAGTCGCGCCTAATCAATCCGGGCAACAGTTGCGAATAGGAAGGGGGAAGGGGGTAACGGGGAATCAAGTAAAATCACCGTTACACATCCCGCAATGTATAGGCAGGCAGGAAAGGGTGGCAACACAACAAACACCCACGCGTACGCGAATCTCGACATGACGGAACTCAGGATGGTGACCAGACCATAAGCGCGAAAAAGCTAAGGGGGGAGAGGGAAGAGCAATGACATTTCCCGGAACAACAAAGGCTAAGACAAGGACCACGATGTAGTTGATATTGCGCAAGCAATTTCAGCTGCTGAACAGTGTGCACAGCGATCTTCGGGGACGCTGAGGAGTCCAAGCTTGATGACAGGCTAGAAAAGGATAGTGGCCAACGGCCGGGAGGGGATTTCTCGGCCCTGGTGCCGAGTCAAAAACCGCCCCACGCCCGAGGCTCCGTCCAAGTAACCCGGCAGAAGGGGGCCCCTCTCGATAGAGGGACGTAGAAGCGAAGCCGCGTAATAGGGGGAAAGGAAGGAGAACACCTCACGGAGCACCGCACCGCGCTCAAAGCCGTCATCCCACGAACACCCCGAACTCTCAGGTACTCTATCTCTGGGGAACTTAATCAGGGTCACAGTTCCGGAATCTCCGGATCTTAGGTTAAACTCGACGATCAGGATCTACCACGGTCACGCTCGACGACCGACGGGCACCGAAAGAGATACGTACTGAAATTACGCGCGCGGAAGGAACACAGCCTACTCTGTGCCGCCGCTTGAGAGACGTGCTTTGTCCCTGTTTCGAAGCTAGGCTAGTCTGGCACGTTCTCCATGACAAGCGGGAACCCCACTGCGTAGGGCCGAGGCGACTCTTCATACGGCCAAAATTAGGCAGCCGAGGCCACGGAAAAAGTCGAGTCGCCGTCCGAGAGTGGGGTAAATCTCTCCGGTTGGTTGGGAGGCTCCTCTTCGGAGGTGTAGCTATTCCGATAGAACATGCCCCTCCTTTTGTGGCCTCTGCGGTCACCACGCCACCCCACCAGCACGGTAAACTAAACTAAACTAAACTGGGTCGCCTAGTCTGGGTTAGGTCTGGGTCTCTCCTTCGCATATCTCAACAATGGTTTTGCAAGACTTCTTATCTGTCATGCATCTCACTGATGTGCTTCCATTCCCTGCTTTCTTTCATGTATGTATACTTACGATGACTTTGCATGATTTGTACATTCGGCCCGCTCAGTTCTTTTGGCCTGCTCGGGTTTCTTCGAGCCGCTCGAAAAAAATCGAGTTCTCGGTTCTATTCAAGCTACTGGGTTCTATTCAAGCCACTCGCTTTTTTTCAAGTACTCGGCTCGGCTCGGAAACCGAGTCTCCGAAAAATGCATTGGTTGATAAGTCTATCCTATACCCCGTCTGTGGTAACGGAAACGACGCTTCAGTCGGTAAGAATTTCGACACGACGCTAAGTCGAAAAAGTAGACAATGACGATTCGGTCGGTATAGTAGAACGAAAAGATCGCGTTCGGCTAATTAGGGTTATGATGCTCTTGGTCGCTACGGTATAACATACGAATTAGAATTTGAGACACTTTAGTTGATATAGCAAATATAATATAAAGTTACAACGTTGAGTCGATAGACAGAACATAAAGTCGCGACGCTAAGTCGGTATAATGTAGAAACAGAAAATGACGCTTCGGTGGATATAGAATGTTTAAGTTGAGAGTAAACAGAACTCTTTCTCTCTCGACTGGAGTGGCTTCCTATTGCTTAGAAGCTGGTCCACGCTCTCTAGGATGGGAGCTGAGGGGCTCGATTAAAACCGGCCTCAGTTGTAGATACCACGTGGCCTACGGGTTCGTTAAAGCGGCCTAGGATGGAAGCCGCGTTGTTCTTCCCCTGGGCGGTTAGTGAAGTAAAGTCTCTCCACTGTCGGGCCTATATTTATACCCATTCGTGGAATTTGACCCGCGCCAATCACTCGTCGCACTTTACACGCAACAATTAGATGTGGTATCCGGCCCGCACCAATCACACGTTACACTTGCGTTTCACTTGGCGTTCGATTGATGGTACATTCTGCGCATGTGCGCTCGATCCGCACTCGACTCGTTCGCTCGAACGACTAATACTGCGCAAGCCTTCGCGTCACGTAATTCATTCACTTGACGATACGCTGGTGATCCTCTAGGCAGTGATCGGAACAACGTGTATCGTCGCTGATTGGTTGCCGCGATTTGGAGCAAAAGCGGAAGTAGACAGAGAAAGAAACTGTAAAAAAGAGACAGAAATACTGATAGAAAGAGATAGATAAACGTTTAGGTTATGTTATTTCCGGTTTTGCTCCAAAATGGCTGCGGTTATACCGATCACACCCTAGAGTAGGGGTGTCGAACTAGCGGCTCGCGAGCCGCAGTGGCTCCTTCTCCTCTTCGCCTACTCGGTAGAGCTGTAGGAGAACGGCCCCCTCCACACCTACTTCACTCTGATGAATTTCTCCTCCGGGTGCCGCACTCTCTCCCTGCCGGGTCTCGTGCAACGCCTGGAGAAAAATAAGTGGGGGAACCGGCTGACCCGGGGCCCGACTCGTGCGGCTCTCGGAGTGGGGAAGTTCGACACTCCTGCCCTAGAGGATCACTACCATAGACATATATAGACGGAGCAGAAGCTGGGACTATCGGCGAGGGGACCAGTAGGCTTGGAGGGGAAAAGGCAGAGGTCAGATACAGGCACGTCGGGTTAGCTTCGGAAGCATTCGGCACGCACAACCGCTGCGTTACCCGATTTGCCTGTATCGCTCCCCTTACCGCGAATCTTACACCCCCCTCAGCTTACTGGTAATACATATAATATGATATAGTATAATATAATATAGTATAAAAGAAGAATAATAGAAAGGAAAAAAAAGAACAATTTCGCGGCGGCTTAGCTCGGTTCGTTACACCCACGCAAACGGTCCTAGCCGGCACCAGCCGGTGTATTTAGGCTTCCGGGCGGTAGGCCGTTGTTCCGGGATGCCATTCGAATATGCGTCCATCGGATTTTCTTACATATACGTGTATAATTTTATGTTTTAAATGCAATTATAATAGTATAATTCAAATTTTTTTCATTAAAAAAGTACATTATTATATTTCTAGAGTCATCTTATTGTAATTTATTTCAACAATTTAACTTAGATTTGAAGATATCAGTTTTGGCCACGATTTCGGGCAAATTCGCCACTGTGCAACGGCCGTCCAAAGAGCGCTCGTATGACCGTGGCCTGAGAGTGATTCGTGTTTGTGACGCCTTCTTTCTTGACATTTTAACCCATTTGCTGCAAGCAGCCGGAGGGTCATCGCTTCCGGCAGTTTTGCGATGCAGTCGCAATTTTCCAACAAAACTAATATTCCATTGAAGACACATGTATGTTCTCACCGCCTCTAAAGCTCAATTATGTAACATAAGGTGATCCATGAATGCACACTCGTGGCTTCAGTTGTAGTTTGGTGCGCTTAGAAGACAGAGGCTTAGCAAGTTCGGGTTCCAATCTCTTTTGTGCAATTATACAAAAGAACCTAACATTGCTGTCAGGCATTAATTTCACAGTTGTTTGAAAGCGGAATCAAACACTCTAACAGTTGTAAAGACCGAACTTATAAAGTATACGTTGTTATTTCTTACTAACAGTTCTTTATTAGAATCCAATCAATGTGTCAACTTCCAGTGTGACATAAACCCGCAGAGGTACATCTTAACCGCTTGAGGTATACACGTTATGAAGTTTCGAGGCTAAACTAATTTTTCTTAGTGGCTCCCAGTGATATCCACTATCAGCTATCCAGACACCGGTTCGTTATCTATTAACGAACTCTAAACAACCACAGATCCTTAGCTTCGCAACGGTCAGCCTCATTGCCTTCAGCTCAGCTCGTAACAACTTTGTACGTCCATATACATAAGTATATAAACCGTTTAAGGGGTTATTATCGGCAATTCTTTTGAGGGAGATAATGAAATATATGAAAAATTCAATATGAAACCTGCATCATCTTGCCGAGCAACGTTTGCCACAGTGTTAACCTCACGTACTGTTTAACCTAGAACAAAAAATTAAAAAGTTTAATTTTCTACACGTCTAAAACTGAAATAACCGAAAGGATTTTAGGGCGTTTTACCCCGCAGACGAGAACTCGAAAAACAGCTTGAGAGCGGCGTATGGAAAGGATTCTCCATACGTAACAGTACCTATTTATTTTCCCAAATTTATTCTATTTAATAACTGTATAAAATAAAAATATGTTTCATTTTACTTTGCTTTTACAATTCTTTTTAAACAAAAAGTTCAAATTAACAAGTTTAAATGGAAAAGTAAAAGTGTCCCGAAATGCGGCATCACGTGCGTCTCTTCCAAAGGAAGGATGTGTTTGGTTTTAATTTTTTAAGGGTGACAAATATTATAACTTTGATTTTCTTCAATGCATGTAGCAGCACAAGATGTTCAACTAATAATATGTATGCTTGGAAAAAGTTTGCGTTGCGAAGTTTACACGCGGTGACAATTTTGTGTAAACTAACGTGGACAAACTACGTTTGACTTCAGGAATAAAGGAAGAATGGCGCCATACGTCACAGGTACAACGACGGGTGTGTTATTCGAAGAGGATACGGTGCAGGAAAATATGGTGATGGAATCGCCGAAAGAGAAATACCAGATACGCATCGTCTGGAGGAACGTGATTCTCTTGGTGTACCTTCATCTTGCAGCACTTTACGGAATATACCTCATCTTCACTTCCGCCAAATTCGTATCATTCGCCTTTGGTGAGCGACATTAATATTTCGATGGTAATTTTTTAAGAAACGTCAAAGTAGAAACTGAATAGGTACCAGTGGAACAAATTCTATCAAAGTGCCATTGATCCGAGTACTTTACGTTGGCTTAATCACTTGTTCTAAAAAATCTTGAAATGAATCATCTAGATATAGAATAACGAAGCGTACGATTATTCACATGTTGTTGCGCGTAGATATTCGGCTTAACGTCTTTTACGAGGGAGTGTGGTGCAACTATTTAGCTAGAAAATCGAAGCATTTTCGTGAAATTTTTTTAAAAAAAGTATTTAATCGATCTTTCTGGAATTATCAGGTATTATCAGATGAAGGTAATATACAATTTTGTTTAGTAACAAAGAATGGCAAGTAACCGAGTTATAAGGGTTTATGTCCAGTTTGTTGTTATATCTACTTATTCATAAAAACACACAAATTCAGTAATTTTTGTTTAGTTTATGAGTGCACGACACAAATCTTAGCTATTCGTAACTTTGCCACGTCCAGAATTGTCGGAACGTTCTGGACAAGAAGGGACTTCTTTTGCCCCGTCGCCTCCAACGTAAATTAAACACCCCTTAGGGCCGATCGGTTACGCTGCAATGTAGTAACTAACTGTGCGGAGCGCGTGGATAGGCTTTGTCAGGATCTATAGTTTATTTTGGAATGCGAGTGAGGGGAGATCGTGATCACTGTAGATTCTAGAAACGAAAGGGGAAAACATCATTTTAGGCTGTAGATATTTGCATATCGTGTATTTGTTCATGTTTTTTCTACTTGTAGGATTCGTTACGCAGACATTATGTGCCGCCGGAGTTACAGCTGGTGCTCACAGATTATGGGCGCACAAAGCCTACAAAGCAACATGGCAGCTCCAGGTCCTGCTGATGATCTTTAACACCATGGCCGGTCAAGTAAGTAAACGGATTCGTATATAAAGAAATTTGAAAATGTTGTATGGGCCATATGATGAGATTCCCTTAAATTTAATGCGATTATGTAATAGACAAAACTGCGGAATTGACTGATTGAAACGAAGAGTCATTAGGTATTCCTCCCTTATAAAACGTTTTTAATCACTTCTACAATTGTTACTGTTGGGTTCGTGTAAAGAAACCACACGGCGTTAAACATAAACACTTTAATATCTAAAGGTAGCTAGAGCGAGACGCTGCTGGTCACGCGCTGCGTGCCCCGCAGCGCGCCCTCTGTGGAGCAACGTGCTGTACCCAACAGTTACGAAGCGTATAACGAATTCAAGTTAAACTTATCACCTTTTCGATATCATTGGAATTAATAAATTATTTTTAATAATGTTAAATAGAGAGTTCAAAAGAAATTGCAAGCAACTGGTAAATCGCGAGAAATGCCCTCAAATTTTTACCGGTAATTCGCTATTTTTTTTACCAGTAATTCGAGAAATTACATACAACAATATAGCGCATATATGGGCTCAATAATTCTTTCGACATCTACTACGTTATCAATGAAAGGAAAACTTCAATTACTAATAACGACGAAAACTGAAGTATCTTGTGAAGAAACAACTCGGATCCAAAAGAAAATTAAAAGTCTGAATCAAGTTATCAAAAAAGAATTGACGTATTTTCTAGAAGAAATACCTAGTAAGCGGAAAATATATGTATACAAATGGCATGTGATTTTGTAATGACTCCTACACGACCATCAAGTGTTAAATCTGAAGGAGCTTTTTCGGCGGCTGCATTATTCTGTACACATATTAGGTCGCACTTAGGAGACCAAAGTTCAGACAAATTATAATTTTTACGTGCTTATTTGTTGAAAAGAGTTGATAAATAAAAAATATTTAATTATATTTTTAAGTAGGTTAAAATTCTATTCATTGTTTTCGTGGTGAAGATCCATATTTAATAAGTAATATCACTAGTAGTTTGCTAATATATGTATTTTTGTGTTCCATCATACTAGTAGGTACAATTTTTCTGATTAAAATAAGATCGAAACCGTAAATGTTCTCCTTTCCTTTCACAATATTTATTTATATGAGATTTTTAAACGCTTTAAGAGTTTCTCCTGGCGAGGGAAAGAAACTCTACGCAATATCAATGTAACTCATTCAAAGTTCAAGCGACACATCAATCCAGAAGCATCCGCTAAATCGGCTAAATGATTGGATGTTTATACGTATACAATAATATAATGTAATTAGAATCAAATGGCCCTAATTTAATTCTTTCTGTTTTTTCTCGACAGTGGTCTGTAATTAACTGGGCCAGGGATCATAGAGTTCATCATAAATTTAGCGAGACAAATGCAGATCCTTATAACGCAAAGAGAGGATTCTTTTTCGCGCATGTTGGTTGGCTGATGTGCAAAAAACATCCGGATGTCAAGGAGAAAGGCAAATCTATCGATATTAGTGATCTGGAAAAAAATCCCATACTTGCGTTTCAGGACAGGTAGGATCGTTTTTTCAGTATCTTTACGGGTATGTTAATTGTATAGGAAAAATATGCTTTCCGTGGGTTAAATCATAATCTTGTTGATGCTATGGACGCACATCTGCGTTCAGTGTGTTTGGAGGATGCATACGGAGTGATTCTAGAGCTACGCCCGTCAAAGAGATGCGGCTTGGTACCCTGTGGCGAGGGCAACCCCCAGCAATGCCTCACCGAATTTGATGGCTTTCGACCCTTGAAGGAGTTACGCCTATTACGAAGTGAGAAATCTTCGACTTCCGTATTTCTCATCAGATATTTGCGAAAACGACGCCAATAAAATTGATTCTGTCGTCCTTGGTGTCAGTTTCATCGGTGCAACATAAGGAATCGGTTGGCATCGTTTTGGCAAAGATTCCATGAGAAATTCAGAAATCTTGGAAATTTCTCACTTTTTAATGGTATTCCAACCCCTTTGTGGGTCGAAAGCCAAAAAAATTCGATGAGGCACCACGGGCTGTTGTCCTCGCCACGGGGTACCAGGCCGTATACCTTTGACGGGCGTAGCTCCAGAATCACCCTGTATGTATAGGTATCCAGCAATCAGCAAGTAACAGAATTAAGAAGTATCCCGTTCGGCTAAATGAGTTTCGAAATTGTTTCAAAATTTCCGGAAAGTTCTTACAATCTTCTGTTTTTTGGTTTGCTCTACACAGATAGGAGAGATGCATAATTCTTGATACAACTGAAAAAAGGAAATACTTTGAGTGAAAGTAAAATAAGACTGGGGAGTAACATGTTTTAAGAAAATCAATTTTTAAAGTGTGTAGATACAATATTCGAAATCCATAATTCTCATACGGCACAGCTTTCTTTCAACATTTAAGTACACAATCTAACATTTCTCTCCGTAACAGATTCAACTTTCGCATATTCTTTTATAAATTAGTTTTTACTAGTTTATTAATTTGTGCTAAAATGATTAGTGTAATAATAATAATCAAATCGTAACGCATACGTATTATTTTAGCCTTGTGTAACCTCCAGTATATTTATCTCTCATGTAAAAAATAAACTGTTATTTGACTTTCCTAATCTGTTTACAGGTATTACAATATCATGATGCCGTTGTTGTGTATCGGTATGCCAACAGTTGTACCAGTTCTATGTTGGAATGAGACGTGGTCGAATGCTTTCTTCATTCCCGCGATTCTGCGACATGTTTACTCGCTGAACGTCACGTGGCTGGTCAATTCCGCAGCCCATCTGTATGGGAACAAACCTTATGACAAGTTAGTATCGCTTAAAATTTATATCATTCGGTTTGCATGAAGTAGGGATGGAAAATCAGGCATGCGCCACGAGCCAATATGGCCCTGATAATGAAGCATGGGAGACACACTTGGGGTCTTGACCTACAGAGATATTGCTTACCTACACCTTGAGCGGCATTTCTTCACCCCAAGTGCTTCTAAACAGATGTGCTGTCTGATTAAATTATGAGCTTCAAACCCTTTTGTAAAGATGTCTCCATCTTTCAAATTGAAAATGGTACTACAGTAATCGCCCGTTATGAGTCCGTCGAACGGGGCTGACGGTGGACTCATAGTGGGTTGCGGACATGGTTCCGCGCGGCCAGTGGCTGTGTCGACCCTTTCGTTTCCTCTCGCTCGTTGTCCGGTTCTCTCACTCTCGTCCGCAGGCTTCCAAGAAATGGGGGGGATAGTCGCCGGACTCTCAACGGGTGGAAAAAACGGACTCATAACGGGCGATTACTGTAGTACCTATCCGATTTCTTTTGGTGAGAACTTGACAACGGTCTACAGGAATGGCGCCACTTTCTGTCGCTACAAAACTTAATTTTAACATTTGGGAAACGCTGTATTAGAAGGATCATCGAGCAAACGAATTCCAGCTTGGAACTTCGATTAATTGATTATTTTTCTCTCTAAAAATATACCTGTGTACAGCAGAGGTAATAAAAATGTAGCGGTAATTTAACGAAAATGTCACTAATTCCAGGTCCATCAATCCCTCTGAGAACATTGGTGTATGCTTCGCAACAGCGGGGGAGGGCTGGCACAATTATCACCACGTGTTCCCGTGGGACTATAAGGCGGCCGAGCTGGGCAACCACAAACTCAATGTAACGACAGCGGTCATTAACCTTTTCGCGAAGATTGGCTGGGCGTACGATCTGAAAGTGGTACCCGAAGACATAGTGCAGAAAAGAGTGGAAAGAACCGGTGACGGCAGCCATGAAGCGTGGGGCTATAAGTGACACAGGTCAGACGCAAGAAGACAGGGACTGGACAGTGTTGATGCATAGCTTTAAGAACTGGAATACAGCAACCGATCCATGAAGCAGCCGATCGTTCTCTCCATCCATCGATGGTTATTGGATCTCCAACATTCTCATTCCACCCGATACTTTACGATTTGTCATCAAATGCCTAGCCTGACTTCATTTCTTGTAACTAATGCCACCGAACTTGTTAAAATACACGTAGCAGCAATAAACTGACGGTGCCAACAGATGTAGCGGCACTCAACGTCCTTTAACTTAACTTTAAACACTTGTAACTCATATTTTTATAACATTTTGTCAGCATGATCTGCAGATCTATGTATTAAAATTGTATGGTTTGTCTACATATTTTGCGGCGATGAAATATGACGCTTATCGTGTTCAATCGAGGTTTTTCTTCAATACAAAATACCAAATTGTACAATGGGACACCTTATTCTTTTACTGTCACATCTGACAACTGTTTGTTTTAATTTTTCTTTTGTGTTAAACTACTTTTAGTCTCAGGAAAAACAGTTTTTCAACTTCATGCTTCGGTTAGTCGGATTAGCGTGAACCCTAATTCGTTGTACATAAACTGTTTAACTAGGCGGACATTATGGTTGCTTGTGGAGAACAAGGAATCGGTTTCACCGGAAATTGGACGTAGCTGAATTTTTTTAACAGCCGTGTGACCAAAAATATTACGGAATTTCCCAAATGTTCCTGATTCCTTCCCGGATAGTTCATCCCTGGCCCATCAAAAGGGCCGTACGAAGAAGGGGCCATTGAAACGTTCCGATTGTCGTAATCCCTCTGATATCAGAACAAATGAAGCTGGTTTAAAGATTCTTAAAGGTGGTTAAATTCTCTTCAACTGTATAACACTCCACACAACCATATTGTGGGGCATTTGTTTGGTAATTTGGGCAGGCGTAAAAGAATGGCACACTTTAATAATAATAATAAGTGTATGTATATTTAAGCTACTCCTAATCTACTATTAAACTTTCAATTTTGCAACTCTTCTACAATATTTTTTGACACCGCGTACTTCAGTATACAAAACTGAACTCCAGACTCTCCTCTCAATTCTCGATAAATCCCGTAGCACAGACGAGGTAAAGGATAGACCTATCACCTTATGGATGTTCGTGTCGCCACCCAAACTGTATTACCGACCCATAATTTCAGGTCTGAATGTAATGGCACAGACCAGGTATATAATAGACCTTTCACTCTATCACAGACGAGGTATAGAATAGACCTATCAAGCAATGTATTTTTGTGTCGCCGGTTTAGGGGGTCCTAGGACCCCCTTGCCATTTTAGTGTCGCATGCAACGTTACCGGTGAAGTCTCAAAACAGATTGTAACGCTACGCGTGGTAGGAACTAGAATTAAGCACGAGTAAAACTAGTTTATGTTTTGAGAGTCAATGCCCGCGATTTACAAATGTTTCTGTTAGAGTAACAATTTAAAAATCGTCTTATGAACATATTTCGTTCAACGGAAAAGAACGGAGGAAGAAAATAAAACGATATCACATTCGTTTTTTAACCTTGCTGTCCTATTCCGGTTTATTTAACGCAAAACAAATTTATTTAACATACAAATTTATATAAACAACAACATTATTTGTGGAAGACATGCTTTCATGATGTAACGTGGAATACCTCGCAAAGGAATTGTAACATTGTATATTTCAATAAAATGCTGAAGCAGAGAGGACTTTAAAAATTGTGAAAAACTCAACAGTTCCAGTATCTCGCTGAAATATTCCAACTTGCACTTATTCTTCCATCTTAACACTATATTCGTGTTCTGGGGTTCGGTAGGAACAATCGAACAACATTTTAAGTTACATATTTTATTCTTACATTCTACCATAGTATTTCAAGTTAAAGAAATTCTTATATACGACTAGAATATTTGACAATCGCAGCCATCGGCTCGGTTCTCACCGATTACCAGGTCTCACCGCGAGGAGGTTGCTGCTCTTGGAGACCCGTAGAGAGATAGATGGAATCAAAGTTCCATCGATCTCCCTGTACATGAAGCCTACTAAACCAAAGAGATGGATGGAAACAAAGTTCCATCGATCCCTTCGGTTTAGATATAGAATCTAGGGAACTGCCAAGCAATCACTCGATTAAAAGAAATTCAGGAAAGAAGGAAAGGCGAAGGGTAAGCATGAAACAAATATTGGACGGCGCAGTTCCTACCACCCTGATGTCCAAGTCGAAAGGGAAAAGCGCTCGGCGCCTCCCAGACGATTCCTGTTGCTCCGATGTGACTCGTCAGGAGCAAACACTTGACCTGACTCAAGCCGTCTAACACGGAGATTGGGTAATCGAACCGGGTGACTTACGCAGGCAGTGTACCAAAAGGTGCACCCCCTACGCCCGAAACTTTTCCCTTTGGACAAGAACACCAAGGGATGAAACTGATCCACCCATACCGATTCCATGCTCAGTCACTTGCTTCCGCAAACGGAAGCAGCGGTTACCTCCACATCACAGATGAGGAGCCAATAAACGAACAACAAAGTTAATGATTTAGTGACTGCTTGGCAATTTTACATGGGACCTTAAATACTTCATACTATAATAAATTAGCCTAGGCTTCCTTAGATGTCTTCTTTCACTGTCACTTTGCACGATCACTTTTCACTATCACTTTTCACTAGTTTCTTTTTAAATATATTGTGTTATTAACTCCATTCCCCGAGTAAATTTCGATCGAGATAATTTCGACCAACAGCAGAGCACGCACGAGCATGCAAAACCACCGCACAGATAAGTACTTGAAGGAAAGAGCAGAGAATGTAGACCCATCGATGAGATGCATGACAGAGTGACAGAAGTCACAAAAAACCATCGAAGACATAGACCAGATGAAATGAATCAGGGAAAACCATCGAAGACATCGACGAGATGAAATGAATCAGAGAAAACCATCGAAGAAATTCACGAAAATGAAATAAATCATTTAAACCCATCGAAGAAATGCATCAAATAAAATAAATCATGCAAACTCATCGAAGAAATACACAAAATAGAACGACTCGCGAAAAATTCTCGAAAGTATGCATGGAAATAGGACAGATGATGGAAAACGATTTGACATTCGCAAAACAATAAAATTTTAAATGACTTACCGAACCCCAAAATTTCATCAGCACCAAGCGAATAAACGAACCCAGGCCAGAGGGGCGAGAGGCTGGCGGAAGAACCAGGGTTGAAATTCTGACCAGGTCCCCAGCAAGTTCGGCAGCTCCGGGGGGAGGGGGAGGAAGAATCAGGTCTCCAGGAAGTCCAGTGGATCCAGGTGGCTCGGCAGCTCCAGGGGGGAGGGGGAGGAAGAACCAGGTCCCAGGAAGTCCAGTGGATCCAGGTGGCTCGGCAGCTCCAGGGTGCCCGGAGGTCCTTCAAGTCCGGAGGACCGACGACGACTGAGTACATGAAGATCTGTGAGCTCCTTATGTAGACTTCGAGGAATGATGTCCCCCGATCAAAACAAGGTCGACGGTTAGTTACAATTGCGAAATCCAGCGAATTCTTCGGCAAAAATGGATTTTCGGCTAAAATATCCATTCCAGTGGCTATTGCTGTGACAAATAATGTTAACAACATTTACACTAACCGCCCAGTATAAATTATTATTAACTATAATCGATAGAACTCCAGATATCAAGCAAGTTGTAACAAAAAATTACATACATCGGTTCTAGACTCTAGAGCCCCATTACCATTTCCGTGTCGCATCCAACGTTAACGGCTAAGCATGAAATAAGAGTGCAGCGCTATAAGCGGTAGGAATGTAAGTTATAATAGCGCTGCGAATTCACATACAGGGTGTTCCGATGACGTATGCTGAAGATAATGGAGTAAAAAAATATTGTAGAAGAGTTGCAAAATTGAAAGTTTAATAGTAGATTAGGAGTATCTTAAATGTACATACACTTATTATTATTATTAAAGTTTGCCATTCTTTTACGCTTGCCCAAATTACCAAACAATCCTCCACAACAGTAGAGTAATGTTCGATGATCGTTTAGAATGATTCGAATGATTCGAAAGCATTAATGATTCATGCTTCCATAGAGCCTAAAGTTCAAACGAAGAATGTACATAGTTCGCGCAAATTTAGAGACGGGAAGCGTGGGTAATTATCAGTTGTCTTTGACAAATATGAGACGTTGAAGATCGCAAATTCTTGTACTTTAGCGATAACAGGATCTATAAGTGAATATTTATCTACAAATTATCGAGGATAATGGTTCAATCACTTTTTATTTTAATCGTGATGGATTAGTCTTTTCTGAATACATTTATCTAGCTGGAAAAGTCGTCTTTACCAAATGAAAATAATAAACACAATTCTTGTTTTACAATTTCATGTTTTGAAAAAACACACCCTACAATCTTAATACATATGTAGATAGCTGGCAAAGATGTAGCCAAAATATGAGCTTCAACTGGTTAAAGATAAGTTAAAGGACGTTGAGTGCTGCTATATCTGTTGGCATCATGAGTTTGTTGCTGCTACGTGTGTTTTGACAAGTTCGGTGGCTTTAATTACAAGAAATGAAGTCAGGTTAGCCATCTGGCGAAAAATCGCAACCATCGATGGATGAAGGGAACGAATGATCGGGTGCTTCTTGGATCGATTGCTCTCTTCTACTAATCCTTCTTAAGGCGATGCATCACCACTGTCTGGTCTCTGTCTTCTTGCGTCTGATCTGCGTCACCCCAGCCCCACACTTCATGGCTACCGTCACCAGTTCTTGTCACTCTTTTCTGCACTATGTCTGTGGGTACTACTTTCAGATCGTACGCCCAGCCGATTTTTGCGAAAAAGTCAATGAACGCTGTCGTTGTGTTGAATGTGTAGTTACCCAGCTCGGACGTCTTGTAGTCCCATGGGAACGCGTGGTGATAATTGTGCCAGGCTTCTCCAAAAGCGAAGGCGGATGCAACTATGTTCTCACAGGAATCGATTAATCTGAAATTAGCGATGAGTTCGTTAAAGTAGCGCTACTTTCCTACTGTCTCCGCTATACATATATTTGAAGAGAATAAATAATTGATTAATCGAAGTTCCAAGCTTGTATTCGTTTGCTCGATAATCCATCTAATACAGCGTTTCCCAAATGTTAATATTCCAAGATATTCGCGAACAACTGTGATGGGTAGTAGTTGGGGCCAGATTGTTTCAGCGGGCCCCCGTCAGGATGGCCGCCAACTTTTTGGATATTTACACATTTTTTTATCTTAAATCTTAAATATATATATATACATCTAAATACAAAGTACAGATAAATTGGAATTTTGATTTTTGCTTTGCAAAAAATGTGATTATATTTATCTCTTACTCGACTTTACTAGCAAAAGCATATTGAAAAAATAATAACTTAAAAATTGTTAATTCGTGCGTTAGGCTTATCGTTACTCCATGCAAACTGAATGATATAAATTTTAAGCGATACTAACTTGTCATACGGTTTGTTCCCGTAGAGATGGGCTACAGAATTGATCAGCCCCGTACAGTTTAGTATAATAACATAACGCAGAATCGTGGGAATGAAGAAAGCATTCAACCACGTCTCGTTCCAGCATAGAACTGGTACAACAGTTGGTACAAAGAAACACAGCAGGAACACCAGGACTCTGTAATACCTGTAAACAGATTAGAATAGACAGATTACTTCTCACATGAAAGCTAAATGTAGTGGAGGATATATGTGTTTGCACGTCAACAAGGCTAAAATAATATGCATTACAATTTCACTTTACTATTATTATTGCACTTATGATTTTAGTACAAATGAATACACTAGTAAAATTTAATGTTAAAAGAAATAATTTGTAATTAAATATTTACGGAAAACTGTAGCTTATAACAATTACGGAATTCGAATATTGTATTTACACGCTTTCAAAATTGATTATCTTCTGAAATGTTACCCGACAGTCTTACTTTACTTTTACCCTATTCCTTTTTTTTAATTGAATCAAGTATCGTGCATCTCCCCTCTCTGTATAGCGCCGTACAGAAAATAAAAAACTGTTCACTGAAAAGGGTGCCCCCAACAAAGAATTATACAGTCCCTCCACTAATAAAATTATTCGTTTAGCAATTATAATTTCTTTCGATATAGCTTCCCTACTGTAGATACAAATATCGTTTTCGTCCACTGTATGTATAATACCATAGTTTGGCTAGATTAATTATTAAGTCACTGCATTGGAGTAGGTGATCACCCAACTATAGAGAGAAGTGCAAACCAAAAAAACAGAAGATTGTACGAACTTTCTTAAAGTTCGTAAACAATTTCCAATACTCCGTGATGCTTCTTAATCCTTTTAGTGCTGATATGCGGAAATCCTCCAGTTGCATTTGTTAACCATACTGGCTGAACACCTATATGCGTAAAGATGATTAAAATACTGCCTTACCTTTCCTGGAACGCCAGTAAGGGGTTTTCCTTCACATCACTAATATCGATTCCTTTGAGCTTGTGCACGGCGACCGAATGCTTTCTACACATCAGCCAACCAATATGCGAAAAAAAGAATCCTCTCTTTGCGTTATAAGGATCTGCATTTGTCCCGCTATATTTATGATGAACTCTGTGATCCCTGACCCAGTTAATTACAGACCACTGTCGGAAAAAAATCAGAAAGAATTCAGTTCGGTTCATTCTAATTACACGTTAGAATCGACTTTATAAGGGTTGGAAGAATCTCGCCAGGAGATCCCCCAGTACAGTTCTGGGATAACTGCCGTGTGGTTCATAACAGTCCTCCTACCAAAAGGCTTTCCCCCCTCCGTGGCCAGATCCTCCAGCAACAGAGTCCCTATTTATTGCTAAAGAATATGGCTAACAAGGTTTGGGGCTAGATTTGGCAGGGGGCAGTAGAGTCCCCTGTGAGAGAGTTGGCGGATGCCCCCACACACCCAACAAGTGCTCTCGAAAGCAACGTCTTCCTAGCAAAGAAATTATGTTTTAGTTCAAAGCTTAGTTCAAGCTTAACTGGATGTAAAACATAATTTTTTTACTAGGAAGAGGGTACTTTCGAGAACACCGGTTGGGTGTGTGAGTGCTTCCGTTAACATCCCTACGCTGTTCAGTTAGTCTGTTCTGCGACGCCGGCGCCTCTAGATATTAGGAGACAACTGTTGTAGACTCTACCAGAACATAATTTTTGCAAACTATTTTTGTGTGTATCTCGGAAACGAAGGTCGAGCGGCGGTAACATGTATAGGAAAAAATTGTTCAGAATCATGCCTCCGGCAACATATTTCAAGGTCATAAAAATCGAGAAGGTGTGCCCTCTTCTATATAATTACCCAAATTTCTTTAGAGGCGAATCCGTTCACTTACCTGAAACGCTGCGGTTTGAAGGATCATCAATAGGACCTGGAGCGGCCACTTTGCTTTGTAGGCTTTGTGTGTCCATAATCTGTGAGTACCAGCTGTGACTCCTATGCCAGTTAATACGTACAGGGCGTATGCTGCAAGTAAGGAGATCATAAAGAAAAGATGCACACCTGAACAGCCTAAAATGAGATTTTCCCTTTTCATTTCTAGAATCAACAACCGATTATACCGTGGTAGTTGTGATTACTCTAGTGCAAATTGTTTAAATGTTTCATAGAGTTGTAACGTATAAAGTGATAAGGATACAACGATTTTCACTGTATCAAGTTGAAGATCATCCTATATTCTGTGGTTTGTCTAGGAAGAAATAGCACTGATTTTATTATTCTTCAGAACAATACACCTCACGCATCCGACCGTAATGGAAATGAATAACACCATCGACCGTAAAATGCTGCTATTTTTCCCATCAACTGACCACTGTGATTTTGGTTCGGTCTGGGCATCTATTCAGAAATGCACTTGTGTACTTGGAGCCGGGCTAGCGGCTAGTCTGTCACGATCGCCCGGAGTTCGGAGGGATTCGGCTGCACTGATGGAGGGGGAAACACATACAGGAGTGGTGGTAATGTGTGCATGAACTGCGCCTGCGTCAGTCACGCACACATTACCACCGCTCCTGTAGGTATTTCCCCCTCCATCAGTGCAACCGAATCCCTCCGAACTCTGCCGGGTCGCCTCTTTAGCGTCGCGCGGATCCCTGAAAACGCGGACGAAAGTGGGAGAACCCCGAGTGCACAAATATACTAACCGGTTTAATGATATTTCGTCCACATATTTTATTAAAAATCAAACACTGAAAAACTGGCCTACCAGCCCCGGTCTCCCCTATTCAGTCTCTACTTTAACATTTCTTCATAAGTTACCATCGAAATATTAATGTCGCTCACCAAAAGCGGCTGTCATCAATTTGGCGGAAGTGAAGAGGAGGTATACTCCGTACACTGCTGCAACATGAAAGAACGCGAAGACAATCACGGACGGCCAAACGATGCGCCTCTCGTATTTCTCCTTCGGCGTTTTCATCATTACGTCTTCCTCGAGCGTATCGTTTTCGAAAAGCACACCCGTCGGGGTACTTGTGACATACGGCGCCATTTTTGCTTTATTCCTGAGAACTAACGTATACACGCACGCACATTATATTGAACTTTTCCTTTAACAAAACTACAAGTGATTGAAAAAAGTAGTGACGTGACGATTTCATCGAGAAACTGGAGGAATGCAATATTTGTTCTATTTTTGTACACATAGTTTCGTTCACTTGTATTATAGGATGTCACAACTATGGAATCGCCGACTGCAATCAATTTCATTTCCTATTATTTTCTATGAATCCCACTTTTCTTATTTAAATATTTTATATGAACGTATAAAGTTGTTACGAGCCGAGGCTGAGGGCAATAAGATTGGCGAGTACGAAGCCGAGGAGACTATCACCGGGAGCCACTAGGAGGTTGGGAGTCGTGGACGAAAAGTTGTCTGGTATCACCGCGGGCCCCTAGGAAAAGTTAGTTTTAAGACTAGCCCTTAGTATAGCCTCGTAATTTCATAACGTGATACACGTCGATCGGTTAAAATGCATCTCTGTGGGTTTATCTCACACTGGAAATTCAAATATTGATTGGATTCGATAAAGAACTTTGACGGTGAGTAAGAAATAGCAACATATATTCTAAAAGTTCGATCTTTGCAATTGGTAATGTGTATTTGTCGCGGTACTTAAGTCCACCTCTTGGGTTTAATACACTGGGAAATGCGGGGGTTCCAAAGAAGAATAAGTTTAAAGTAATTCCTAACAGCCATGTTACGTACTGTATGGTTATTCCATGTAATTGCTCGAAAGGGAATGGAACCCGATTTCGCTAAGCCTCTGTTTTATAAGCGCACTACACTAGAAGTGAATACCCGAGTATGCATTCGTGGTTCCTTTTATACTACAATTTTGGATGCAAGAAGTGCTGCAGACATGCGCATGCCTTCCATTGAATATCAGTTTCCTTAAAACACCTTGGATGTGTCACACCACCGCAGGAAATGATGACCCCACCGGGTCACGTGTATTCCAGATAGGGCTGTAATTAATCGAATATTCGAAAAGAATTACTCGACAAAGTATGAACAAATATTTCATGAACAGATTCCTATTCGGTATAATCCGAAATTCTAGCACTTCTAATATTCATATATTGGAATACTCTTGAATATTCGAATATTCGAATCACAAATTCGAATAGGCACCTACATTATTCGAATATTCGTTACAGCTCTAATTCCACACACCCGAATGCCAAAAGACTGCCGGCAGACGTGGAATGATGCCCGCCTGTCGAAAGACTGTCTCTGAACGTAAACAAAAGAACGGTAAGGAAATTACATCCATAAAATTCCACCTAAGAATAGACCTACACCCCTACCGATTTGCGATCGATCTGCGCAGCTTCCACGGATCTGACACACGTGATTGGTCGTAGCGCTTTCCCTGCCGCTTTCCTACCAATCAACAGTATATCCCTGCGCGGAACGTGTCTACTCGTAAATGAAATTCAGTACAGATGCATATGCATGCATGATAAGAGCCGTCGCCTGCCACTCAGTTGGCCAGAGTTCGAATCGCTCATGGTACTGAAATATTTTTCCGCGATGTTGGGTGGGAGGGGGTCGAGAGACGCTTCCCTGCTACAGGATATCTACTTCCCCCTTCCCCTCAAAACGCGAAGATGGCGGACCGGATGTTTTTAGTCAGTAAAAGTCTCACACTACCCTGGCGTCTCCTCGGGAGGCCTTCGCCTTCCCAGGCAAGCGGTATGGTGGGAGAATACCCCTCACGAAAGCTCAACGGCCAATATATCTGGCCCCGACTCCGAGTCGGGGCTCTCGACCTTAGCTGATCATAACAAGATGGCTGACAGTCATTTTTCCCTTCCGTCTTTCGCTTCAACTCCGCACAACTATGCACTGTCTTTGAAGACCATGATCATGCTCATTCTTACCTCCCGAGCACAAATACCAGGCTTTTCCCTACGCGTAGTGGAGGGGAAACACCTACAGCAATGGCGGTATATGTGTGTCACGGCGTCATCACCACAGTGGTCATCACTACGCATAGGGAAAAACCTGGCAACCCTGCTCCCACATGTCTCTATTACGGTGCTTTGACGCTGACTTGCTTACGAATGAATTAATTTTGCTTGGTGAAAAATTACATTGGTTTTCTGAACTTTTCTCTTTATTAAGGCATTTTCTCAGCTTAGAAATGTTAATCATTCAATATTTTTTAATTGAAATAAAAATACATGTTTTGTCCCAATTACAGTACTCTGAAAAGTAGGTTGTCCGTATTACGGTCCCCTTTTTGAATAGCAGAATAAAGATTTTTCATATCTATAGATTCAAACTTTTAACAATTTCATTCTGACATCTCAATCACCATTAACATTTCAGTATGTTGATTTATAAATAAAAACTTTGTTTCTCCGTTTTAATAAAAATATTGTATCGCGTGTACATTTATAATTGTAAACAAACTAAAGGTCTCATCTTGAAATTTTGCACATTTAGACTAGAAACAATGCAGTGATCCTCTAGGGAGTGATCAGAACAACGTGTATCGTCGCTGATTGGTTGCCGCGATTTGGAGCAAAAGCGGAAATAGACAGAGATAGAAACTGTAAAAAAGAAAAAGACAGAAATACTGACAGAAAGAGATAGATAAACTTTTAGGTTATGTTATTTCCGGTTTTGCTCCAAAATAGCTGCGGTTATACCGATCACTTCCTAGAGGATCACTAGCACCAGAGTACCAAGCTGCTTCACTCCCCTCGCCTTAAGTCGCAACTATTACTCCGTCCCTAAGTATTGATAACTGGGTAATTTTTTCACCCCTCGGGGTTAATTTTATTTTTAAATATTGTATTGTCACCCAAACTACGCACGCCTGCAAAGTTTCAAGACAATTGGATAGTTAGGTTAAATTTGAGTTGCCAGATTTAAACCATACATACAAACATACAAACAAACAGCGGATCGAAGCTGAATAAAATCGTTTAAAAAGAATATTTTTATGAATAATGATCGCAAAATAAAGAAAGAGTCAAATGTGTTAAAATTACTCATGATTATTATTTTGAAAGTCGTAATGCATGGTTTATTGTTATTGATCATGATACAAGAATGAAACCTGGATTTATTGTACTTCGTCACGGTTAGTCTGTGGATATTTATGCCAAGTTCATATTGTTAGACGCAGTAATGAACTGAGAGTTAAAGAAACGTGTTTTATATTCTAAATATTGTAAAATGTATGTAATTTTTTAAATTATATATATTTTTGCATTTGTGCACATTCTCGTCAATTTTGGCATATTTACAATTGTCATAAATGTATAAATATCCGGAGTATACTCATGCTATGTTGTCATTCCTTTTTATTTCTCGTATGTACTCAATTATTTTCGTAACATTGAGTCGTGAGGCAAGTTTAGTTTTCTCCGAATAAAATGATATGCTTTAGGCGAGTATGAGTATAATGTTAAAGCAAATCTTTTTATCTCCTCGCTATAGCGTTTTCTATTTTTAGGAATTGAGGAATTTCGTATTTCATTTTTTAACATATCCAAGGAAAACCCAGTAAAACGGTTCTGCAATGCCTCCTCCACTGATTGTGTAGATGTACCGCCCTGCTTTAAATTTCGAATGATGTCGGTCATAGCGTTCCATCGAGCGTCCCGTCGTAGTAATCGCTTTTGCAGAATTGTTATTTTATGCCGCAATCGTAGCACTGTCTGCGTTGGCGGCAAACACTTATCTGTTAGTTGAACACCGACGTCCTTTTTATCTATGCTACTGTACTCTTCCTGTAACTATAAAATTCAACTGCAGGTTTCAAATCAGATGTTATACGTACAATTATGAAAACATCATGAGAATCTTGTACCATTGTTTGAACGCCCACGTCCCTTTTTCCTATGCTACTGCACTGTTCCTGTAACAATAAAACCTAACTGTATGTTTCAATTCAGATTTCATAAATAAAGATATCAAAACATCGTGACACACTCATACCATTGTGGACTGTGATGAATTATCATTTGGTGGCTTCTCTTCAGCAAATACCACATTCATATTAGATGTCGAAGGCCCATAATTCAGTGCCTGTAAAATGTTTCTACTTTACCAACTTCATCTACATTTCATGAGCTCCTCCTCCTTTTTAGTATAAACATTTTTGAGCGTTCATAATACCATATGGAAAAGATGATATACAATATATAGATATTTACGTACCTTATTTGTTGGAGTACAATCCAAATGGTAGTTGAATAATGTAGGTACTGCATGCCGCTTCAGTATACGCCGCACACTTGTAGATGTTACGGGTTGGAAACAGTCAGTAGTAAAATGTTTACTACAAATTTTACTATATTTGCTTACTTTAGGTCGTAAACTCGGAGGTATTGCCGCAACAAATTTTTCATGGAACTCCACTTTTAACGGGAAGCTGCGCGGAATTACATTTCTTATAAGTAGTAATCCAACATACTTTTCGTTACTAAAAATATGCAATTTCATTTTCATTTTCACTTACTTATGAAAAGTAACACCCTCACTGATCTTCCACTCACTTCTGCAATTCTTAATACAGCACGAGTGAACCATATTTTTTCTAACCAAACGGCGTTTTGTACCAAAGTGATCCTCACGGCTAACCAGCGTTGTGGGAAAACAATCACACAGCGTGCTTATTTAGTGGTGGGGGAAGTCACGCACGTCCACGCATGCGCGTGATGACGCCACAACGTGGAACCAATCAACGCCAAGATGGGAAACAGTGATGGGATTGGGGACAGGTTTTCCAGTGCGTGCGCGTCCATTTTAGCATCAGTATAGTACAAGTTTCGATAAAATAGGGTGACCTTGATCACCCTGCTGCTTACCCGCCAATAACACTAAATCTTATTAGTTGCGTCCCAACATAGATACGTTACTGCAAACGTCGCACATGCGCGAGAAAACCCGTCCCCGATCCCATCACTGTCCCCACAATTCTGATGCTGGAACCTTAGAGCATATTGCTCTAAGGCTTGAACTGTTGAACTGGAGAGTGAACAGCAGTGGCAAGAAGTGTCTGGGTTAGGCGACAGCAGTCCAACAGAAATAGAAGATAATGATGGGTGCCATGAGACCAGATAGCACACAATGTCGTCTAACAACGTCTATTAGACGTCTTCAAAGTCTCTGAAAGACGTCTTAAAGGTGGCTTATGGGATGTATGTAATTTTTTTTTGTATTTTTTGTTTTCCTGTTAAACAGGATGGCGTTTCAAAGCCTATCGCTTTATATTGTCCAACGAACTATAGAGCGGTAGAAGAGAAGAGTCCTTTATTTTTTTCCTCCTCTCTCTCCTTTAGGTCCCAGCAGCAGCGTTCATCTTTCTCCAGTACCCGCCCCGTGATGCTTAACTTCGGTGATCTAACGAAAACCGGTGTCTCCATCACGGCTACGGCCGCTGGTGGGGATGTATGTTTGTTTGTTTGTTTTTATTGTTTTCCTGTGTTTTAAGCAGGATAGCGTTTCAAGCTTATTTTTTGCTTATATTGCCCAACGAACTATAGTCCCATTTTTTTGTTCCCTCCTCTCTCCTTTCGGGCCCCTGCAGCAGCAGCGCACCGGGTGAAAGGTGGTCTCCCACCTTTCCCCAGTACACCGCCCCGTGATGCTTAACTTCAGTGATCTAACGAGAACCGATGTCTCCATCACGGCTACGACCGCTGGTGGGGATGTATGTCCTTCAGCGCAATGTGCATTCAGCTTGATGCATTTAATGTACTAGATTCTCCGCCAGATGTCAGGGTGTAGATCATAACACAGTTGCCATGGTAACCCCGGGTAAGAGACGCTTATAAACGTCAAACAAACCAATCGTTTGAAATAGTGAGGTTATAATAGTGATACTTGATAAAATATCGTGAAAAATGGGTCGGACCGATTGGGATCGAATATTATCTGTCGATCCGTCGTCATTAACGGATGACGACATGGAAGATCTTTATCCAGCTATGATTAGTTGCGACGTCGATGAGATTAGCGACGTACATAACCTGCGAATCTTAATGAAATTGTCCCAGGAAATACTACAGTACAAAGACAATCAAGTAACAACAATTATTCCACATTATCCTCCATATGGATTATTATTATTAACAGAATACTCGTATTGTCATTTATATGATTATTATTTAATAAAAGAGAGTAAACTCTGTTCGAACATTTTCCTTTCGCTTACATTGCTCTTTTTCAATAGATTAGACATATGTTTCTATAAGTAAAATCACAGTATGTGAGATTTTAAAATTCCTTTCTTCAATAGGTAGAATCATTACTTTTAGAATGTGGCGAATTAAAAGAGACTATTTCTTCTTTGAAACCTGAACCTGCTAAGCGCAAAAAGAAAGGTAACAATTGTGTGCTTTGTTGAAAAGAATATTTAATATCGGGTTGCTTCGTTCTGTCTTATGTTAAAATATTTAAGTAATTTATCATATTGACCAATGTGTGTACCTAATTCTATTAAAACAATTTTTTTGTACCCCGTTTCAAAGAATGGGACACAGCTGACATTAAACATGAAACCAGCGATATGTCTAAAGTAAGATATCTTGTAAATTGTTTAATGAATATGTATTTATAATACTATTTATAAAGCTATTCGTGTTATCGTTTTAAGCATTTGGATATATCAGAAAACAATGACTACGATGATGCAGTACAAAGCAAAAATAAAAAGATTAAAATTCTTATGACAGAACTAGAGGTGAGCTTAGGGGGAAAGAAAACGGCATTAGAATAGTTTGTTTAAATTACCATAATTCTTTAGAACTTGGAAAAAGACAATACAATGTTAAAAGAACAATTAACAACACTAACACAAGAAATGGAGGATGCAACGCAAAAAATGAATGAGATGACGGAGGAATTAAGTTCTTCACAAATTAAATCTGTAGAATGCATAGGTTGTTATACTAAAAAAATACTTAGATACTTATAATGCGAGCATAGGGAGTTCCGCAGTGACATTGAAAGGGTCTCTTCTTTCAGAGAAAATATCGTATTTGGAACGTGAAAATTCAGCGTTAGTTGCTCAAATTGAGGAGATAACTGCTCAGCAAATAGATAGGGATAGAGTTATAGATGAGTTTGGTGTGGCAATTGATGCCACAATTAATCAATGGAAGGTACATATAAATATACTTCACAGCAATTTTTGATGGAATCATTAAATTCCTGTTAAATTTAAATTTACTAAACTCCGATAGACAATATTGGATGCAAAAGATGCTACGATTCAACAACTGGAGGGAACTTTATCACAGTCGCTTATGCAGTCTGTGGCTTCTGTTAAAGAGACAAACAAGACCGAGTTGGTTCACTTAAATGAAGAAATAGATCGTCGCGATAATATTATAACCGAATTAAAAGCAAAGCTTTCTGAAGCTGTAGTTGAAATTAACGAAAGCGCAACTCTAATAGAAAAACTAAAAACTGACGCACAGAAGTATGTGTATTATTGTTGTTGTTGTTAGAAAATAAAGATGTTAACCACGGAATCTACTTTATAGTACCTTTACTATTATTTCACGCAGGGCTGGGAAAAGTGACAAAAAGAAAGAGCACAAAGATTTGTTGAAGAAATTGCAAGACGCAAATGAACAAATATCTGACTTGCAAATTAAATTAACAGAGGCAGAAGAAGATGCCAAGTCGAGAAGTAGCAAAGTCAGTTGATTATGTACATTCCGCGCAGAGTAAATTTAGGTTTGTTAGATAATTAGAATCAGATTCTAAATGACTATTTTTTCGTTCAGCTGTGTGAGGTATTAGCGACTTTGAGGAAATATGAGGATGAAAATCAAGGTTTAACTGACGCACTAAATGAAATAAAAGAACTAAGAAACGGGCTAACTGATAAAACTGAACATATAAGGGATTTAATTAATGTTGTCAATAAATTGGAAATGTTAAATTCGTACCAAGAAATGGAGATTATAACTCTTAGGTAATTATAGATATACTGATGCTTCTTGTTCGCTGATGCCTCTAAAAGAATGTACACTAACAACACGAACTCTAGAGAAAAGCTGGGAATACCAGAGGACGAATCAGTGTCAATTCAAAATGCAGTAGAAAAACGTAAACAGGAAGCAAAGAAATTAGAGGAACTCTTGCAACAAAATAAAGTACTTGTGGAGGAAAATTTAGAATTGAAATCAGATGTAAGACTGAGACATTTTCTGCTGGCGAGTGTTCCTTCGTCTGAAACAGAAGCCATTTTCATCGACGGCCTTAATTTTCTAGATACGGGTGTTGAAATATAAGTTAAGTAAAAGTTCGAAAGAATTAGATTTTTCGGGCGACGCCGCAGATGGTAGCACTGAATTTTTGCATTCGACTAAACTGGCAGATTCCGAATCAAGGTCGTTTCATTCTAAAGCAAACGTCGCCAACTTGCAACAGAACATGCAGTTCGTGATAGAAGAGAACGAAGCTCTGAGAACAGGGATGCATGAAATTTTGGACAGTATACGTAATCAAGATGGTGAATTTTCGCTAATTTTAATGGTACTTTAATGATGCACTGTTTCCTTCTCTCTTTTCACCCAAATACATACTAAAGAGCTCTATTTTCAATCTGTCCCTTTAACCCCACACAAGTACTATGCAACTCACGTATATTAACCACATTTGTAAATTATGTTACATTTACTGAGATAGCATTATTAATCTAAATGTGCCATTGTGTTGTGTATGCGAGAAGCTGTAGGCATGTAATTAATTATTCGACGCCTCAGGTAAAAGTACAGTGGAAATACAATCCAGTACATTAGAAAGGTTGTTAGAGGCGTTAGATGTGAGACATTTGGCTGGCTGGTATCATCCAGCGATGCGGTTGCAGGAACATTTAAATGTTGTGCAAGGTAGTAATGCCGAATTGAGGGACCAACTTAAGCAATTGAGGTACGCAAATAGGACGTTTATTGCTGTTCATTGGAGCGAGCAGGTGTCACTCAAGACAAATAATTACAGAAAAGAGCTGCAGAAAAAGGATAACATACTTCACACTTTAGCTTTGAACAAAAATACGAATATCGAGAAGATATATGCCGAGGAATCTGACAGTGAAAAGATGGCAATGTGCCTTTCCGAAATGAAAAAGTTGCAAGAAGCGTACGAAGACGAAGCGGACGAGTGGAAGAGGCAGAAGGAGTCGTTGGTGCAGCAGAATGATGAATTGATGGGTGAGATCGAAAAGTTAAAATTACAGGTGGAAGTTTACGAGCAGAGTTTAAAGATTTTTGAGGAGAGCGAGGATGAGGTTCGAAAAGCTTTCGCAATTAAAACTAAAGAGTACATCGAAGTTGCCGGCGAGGCTTTTATCGGGGGCAGAAAGACCGCTGCTCTGGAACAACTGCTGAACAGAGAAACAACGAAGGCGTATCAGGATCAGAAAGAAGCAATAAAGAACGAAAGCTACTTGAGGAAAGCACTGGTCGATGCGAATAACCATATTAAGATTATCGAGCGCGAAATTTCGACGCTGCAAAGCAACCTGTCCAACTCTGTCAGCAACACAACGTACAAGGAGCTTAAAGAGAAGCACGAAGAGCTGAGTATACGATACCGTTGTCAGTTGGAAAATAGCGTGGCCTTGCGAAACGATCAGGTGGCACAGACTTTAAAAACCGAATTGGAGCTGGCGGAGCAAGAAAAGAATCAGCTTGTTGAGCTGTTACAGAAAGAATTCAGTCAGGAGAGCGCGCAGGATTTGATGCGCCAGTTGAAAGAGGCTAAAGCAAACGAATTGTTAGAAAAGCAACGGGCGGATCATGTTACCAGCTTGCACGAAATATTGCAAGTGCAAATGTCGAAGTACGAAGAGAATATCAAGGAAGTGGCCGCCGCTAAGTCCGAATTGCAGGAGGAGCTAATTATCTTGCACAAAAGGCTCTCGAAAGACGTCTGCTTCGAGACGACTGAAGTACTGGACGACAGCAAAGTACAGGAATTGAGGGATAATAACACAGCGCTGCAGGTAGAGAACGAAAACTTGAAGAAGTTGCTTCAGGCTTCTGAAGAGGAAGCCGAGCGACAGTACTCGTTGAATTCGTTGATGATATTGGAGCTGGACAGCCTGAGGCACCAGATTTTAGACCTGCAAGCGGCCAGCGAAGACAAAGCCACGATCTCGAGGCTTGGCTTCGAATTGACGAGTAGGAAATTGTCAGAGATGGAGCTGAACGCCCAAAAAGTTCGACTCGAAAGCGAGTTGGCGTGTTTGCAGGAGGAACTTGACAAATTGAGGACAACGTGTGAAGGGTGGCGTACTTGCGTACAAGATTCTCGAAAACAATGCGACAATCGATGCAGGTGAAAAAGTGTTTCTGTTGAATTCCAGAGCTCCTTCCCAGTGGTAATTGTGTAACAAGATATATTGGACAGGAGATTTCAATCCTAGGGTGTCTTTAACTGCGTTTCATTTCTGGGTTTAATGTGAGTCTCCGGTTAAGGACAATTTTAAGTCCCAGAAGGGATTACTGAGCTACGAGTGTGCAGCGATTGTTATGCACCATTGGAAAGATCTCGTCAAGACGAATTGATTGGTACCATTTTCAACTTCGAAATCAGGTGGGATCACCTCGAAAAATGGCTTCAATGTTCGAGATTTTGCGGTTTTGAACAAAAGAAACCGGTAGTAAAATCCTAACTGTGTCGAAGGACCTCGGGTAGGCACCTGAGGAAAAACCGAGGGATGTACGCGATACAGGGGCGGCAAATGTGCCTCATGACCTTCATTTCAGGGCCGTGTTAGGTCTGCGTTTGCCCCAAGGCTCACTAATCCATTGACGATTTCGTACTGGGCATTGGGAAAGGGACCCATAGGGCAAACGTAGGCCCAACACGGTCCTGAAATGAAGGTCATGAGGCACACTTGCCGGCCCAGCCTGCTAGGGTATCGCTTACATCCCTCGGTTTTTCCTCAGGTGCCTACCCAAGGGCCAGTTGGGATTTCACTACCGGTTTCTTTTGTTCAAAGCCGCAAAATCTTGAACTTTGAGGCTATTGTTCGAGGTGATCCCATCTGATTTTGAAATTAAAAATGGTATCAATCGATTCGTCTTGACATCTTTCCGCTGCACGCTCGCAGGTCAGTAATCCCCTCTGGGACTTAATATTGTCCTTTCAATTTCACCAAGTTTGAATTAGGTGAATCTTTAACATCCGTGGGAGAAAATATGTTTGTGATTAGAAAAAGAAGTAGGTACTTTTGCGGATTAAAAGCTGGGTTGTCAATGAGGATGGATGGGACCAATAAAATTGTAACTGTTTACTTTATTTGGATAATTTTTGGTTAAAAAAATAGAAAGGTTTGATAGTAAGATTAATTTAGAAATTTATCTTCATATTCTCGACATTCCGAAGTAGCATTTACTGCAATGAATTAATATATCTGTTGCTAATTCGTTAGACAATAAGCGGTAATATTTACGTCCCTTCTTTTTCTAATTTTCAAAGCGGCAAAATAATTGGCCATGCTAAAAAGGTAATTAATAATTAAACAAAGCTGCCTAGAAGTACAGGGGCTCAGCTAAGTACCCAGAAGTCCGCCCAGGGTTAATCTACGAAAGTTCGTTGAATTGAAAAAATGAAGATATGAGTATTGAAATTGTTGAAGGACACAAGAATTTTAGAAACGGAAATCTACAGGTGAAAGTGGCAAAGTGGAAGTGTTATTTTTTAAATGTCCCTTCATTTGAATGAAGGCATATGATTTGTAAGTTTAATTTGTTTATTTTCTTGTTCTCTTCAAGAATTTTTGTCCAATTAATTTAGGTCTTATATCTTCACTCTTTTCAATTCAGTGTACCTATTCTTCGATATAAATAAAAATTATTTACATAAAAGTGTAACTAGTCTCAGCTGCTTGGGAAGGTTTAATTTTCATTTGTATTACAGAAACCTACATCTTATTAACTGGTATTTGTTTGCAGAATCTATGCAGATATTATAGGGTTTTTACAGAACCAATACGCGGGTTCCACTTCGCTTAGTACTTTAGATCGAATAACGCTATTGTTTGCAAAATTGAGAGACGAACGTCAAAGTATTGATTCTGAATTGAAAAAATCGAAAGAGTGCTACGAAAATGTTAAGCTGCAGCAGGAAGTGTTAACTAGCCGCCTGCAAATTGTCGAAAGTTTGAAAGATATTTTAGAACAGCAGATTGGAAGTAATAGTGTGCACGATATTATGCAACGTTTCTCCGAATATTCGCAGTACACATTAAACGTATGTTCCCTGTACAAATATAATATCTTCTTTTCTATTGAGAATTGCACACTTCATTTCATATCTTTCACTTGTCAAAATTAGATTTATGAAAAATGCCGCTTCGTTTGGGTCTATTTGATCCAACGATTTTTATCGATTCAACTGACATTTATTTGAAATTACTACTATTTTCCTTCATAAAACTAAAAAACAAAAAAAAAAAAGAAATTTGTGTCCGCAAATGAACATTATATATGTCTTTTTATTGATGTTTTGTGACACATACTTTCCCTGACTATACTTTAAGTGAAGCTGTTTATCTCAACTACTAACAATTAATCAGGATTTCAAGTACAAGAGAAAAATAACACAACTGGAGTACGAGCTACAAGTGGCCAATAATAAATTTATCGAGTACGAGTCGCAAATAACAGACATGGAGCAGGGCATGATGCAGATTCAGAAGGCTTGGAGCAGAGGACAAGACCATCAAGCGAAAATTGCTACTCGTGATACAGGAACGAGCCCTGACCCATTTGAAAATAAGCATGCGTTAGTTCAAACAACAGTAGTAACAAAATCAGGAGAAATACAAACGGATCCTTATACTTGTTGTTTGGATAAGAAAGAAACAGTTGAGGTCGAAGTTCAAACTACCTCTTTACTCAAACACGCAGGTCCAGAAAGCCAATTACTGCCGAAAGAGATGGACAAAGAGAAAGCAGAAGGAGCCAAGCAGACTGATACGAAACCAGAGAAAAAAGAGGATGTAATATATACAAGAAACGACATAGAACAGAAAGAAGAAATTATAGTGAAAGAGAGAGAAACAACGGGGAAACGAGAAAAGGAGGCAGAAGAGATTGAGAAGAAGAATGGCGGGCGGGAGATATCCTTGCTTCGCGAGCAATTAAATCAGGCTTTAAAACTAGCTTCGGATCGGTCCGCGACAGTAGTCAAGTACGAGTTGCAAATAACAGAGTATCAAAGAAAAGTGGATTCGTTAAACAAAATGATAGAAAGCAAGGATCTGCAATTAACGAAGAAGGAAGAGCTGCTGGAGGAGTATAGACTATCGCCTCAATTGCAACCCCCGAGCACCGACTGCAGCGACAAGCTCGCTTTGAAGTCGACGATAAACAGCTTGCAGAAGCTGCTGGGCCAGAAAGAAGATACGATAACTAGATATCAGAACTTGCTGAAAGAAGACAGGGACGAGCACAGCAAAGCTGCCGCACGCCTGCAGGAGCAAATTAAGAGTTTGCATAGTCGTCTTCAGATGATGGAGAACGAGGCTCAGAAGACCACGCAACAAAGGGGCGTCGCGACGTTTGAACCAGAAAAATTGACCGCCTCTGATAAAACAGAGGAAATCGTCACGAAAAGTGACGTTAAAGGTAGCGCCATGCAAGCTGAAGAAGTTGCAAGGCTTCATGAAAAAGTTTCGACCCTCGAGGCAGATTTGAGCATCACCAAAGAATTGAGCGATCGCTGGCATCGGCTAGCTGAAGAGAGACTGAAGCACATGGATCGTATGAGGGAAAGGTATGGTGTTAGGTTATCCCATAAATTCGTGCCAATTTTCACTCTGGTACATCGACCTTACAAGGAGAGTGCACAAGGTTTGGGTCACCGATTTCGCTGAAATCTTGCATCTAGTTAAATAGTCTATGATATGTATAGTACTATGTTGAATACATAGTATAAAAGTTAAAAGAATCAAGTTCAAAGTTCCATCTGTTTATGGATCTATGTACATATGTATAAGAGCGAGATTGATTTAAAGGCTATTGGTAAAAACGATTGAAAATTAGTAATAAATGTGTAGATATGCATGGAATTACTGTTATATGGATTACAGTTGAGCTATCACTATAGTTTGATTATGGTCTCGTGTTTACTTATGGGCATATATCCAGTTACACGTATGTCGATTTTCTTGCAAGATTTTGAGCAGTGCACATTAGGCGTTTAATATATAATTATACGTGCTGTGCACTAATTACACAGTTCGACAAAATTTGACTTTTTTTCGGACTTGTAACATTCAATAGCCGTTTCTGATAGGTTTCCGTGCGCTGAAAACGAATCCGCAAACCGTTTATCGCCATCATCCTCGGTTTTTGAGAAATTCGATTTTGAAAAAAAAATGCAAATTTTCTACTTTGAACACCTTTTGTGTCAAAACAGTAAAACTTATTCGGTTGCTTGTTCCGCCAAATTATTCTATGAACCCTCCGGAATACAATGATATAAGTTATTATTGCATTATGAACATTTAAATATGTTTAAACAACGATCAAAGGAAAAA
The DNA here is from genome assembly GCF_050908995.1 of Andrena cerasifolii. Lineage (NCBI taxonomy): Eukaryota > Metazoa > Arthropoda > Insecta > Hymenoptera > Andrenidae > Andrena > Andrena cerasifolii. Next base: position 5,782,192 of record NC_135124.1, on the reverse strand, counting down.
TGACACCCGAAATGCACCCATTTTTGCAGATATCTTTCAATTTATTTCCAAAACTTAGGGTCTAGGAGAAAATCTGACTACTCCACGCGATGCATCAGACATTTTTCCTTCGGAAAGCATAAACAGAAGTGATAAGTCACGTTTTGTTTTCAGTACAGAAAAGAAATAGTTTAGCAAAATGTGCGCCGTCGATAATGGCTGTCAACGGCGGCGCGCGAACCACTGCCGCTCAGCGTAACACAATCGCTTAACGCGCGTGACTGCCACTGTCGGCGCCGCACGTTTTGCCAAACTCTTTCGCTTCTGTATTGTAAACAAAACGTGACTTACCACTTCTGTTTATGCTTTCCGAAGGGAAAATGTCTGCTGCATCGCGTGGAGTAGTCAGTTTTTCTCCTCGACCCTTACTTTTGGAAATAAATTGAAAGATACCTGAAAAAATGTGTACATTTCGGGTATTCTTTTCCTTTGATCATTGTTTAATCATACTTAAATGTTCATAATGCACTAATAACTTATATCGTTGTATTCGGGAGGGTCCGTAGAATAATTTGACGGAACAAGCTGACTGTTCCAAAACAAAACGCCGCACCTCTTCTTGTCCTTCTCCATCCTTAAAACGCTAATCCACCTGCCCTGGGGGGCAATATGATCCCTTCTCGTTCAGGAACGGTGGTTCCGGACGTTACACTACTGCTATCGAGCAGCCAAAATATAAATCACACCGGTCTGTTATTGTTCTGTATTGGAAAAAACTTATAAAACGAAGACATCGAGGCACGAATTTATGGAATCACTTAAATGATAGTTGTGGAAATTTGGAGGGTGCTCGACGTGTGTGTGTTGCTTCTTCTCGTACAGACTCGAGGAACAACACAAAAGTGAGCTTGAAAGTTATCGTGGGGAGCTTATGAAGTGGCAGTCCGAGGCAGAGATGCTTCGCCAACAGTTATCTGAAAATCGTATGTTGCTCACGAAGGGAAACATCTCCCTAATGAAGGAGCTGCAGGAAAAGGACGACAAAATTCACGAGCTCAGCCTCGCCTGCCAGCAGCTGCAGGTATTATGAAATGTGTATTTCCCAGAGACGTGCACAATCTAAGAAAGTTTAATAATTAAAACATTCGAAAGCACAGTGCACCCACAAATTTTCAACGCACCTTATCATTTTCATACAAAGAACGAAGTCGAGCTAATGGAGTCCGCGACTAGGTCTCAGCGAGCTATAACGCACGGCGAGTCGGAACTGAAGATACACGAAATCACGCAGACGTTAAGTCGCGATAATTTGCAGCAACAAGCGCAGACAGACAGTCTGCGCAAACAATTACAGTCGTTGTTGGAAAAGGAGAAGGTGTATAAACACGAAATCTCTGATTTGAAGCAACAACTCAGTCGCAGGTATTTTTCTGTCAGTAGATTGTCACTTACAGAGCACAGAGCTTTCTGTATGATGGCACATATTCGTAATTGAGAACATAAACTGATAGATAGTTGGCGAATGTTTGTGTTTTATTTATATAAACACTTGTGTACGCAATTCTTTACTGGTTTCTTTTCTTCGAGGCTTATAATTGGTAGTACATAATCTAATATAGAGCGAGTGATGCAAATGGGACAAGTTATATTTCTTGTTTGGTTGCAATTAGAATGTGTTTAAGTTTTTATTTTCACCTCTATCATTCTGTTTTAGTAAAAGTATAATAATGGAAAAATTAAGAATATATCACGAAGTATTCATTTTTTATCCTTACTACCTTGACACTTCTGTCCAGAAGAATCAAATTATGTACCGAAATATTTGTAATTTTTAATTTCTAATTTTTAAAACCATATACACGTATGGATTTATTTAAAAACAAGGTAAAGTTGCATATTGCATATGCGCAGTTGCACTTGACGGAAAGTTTCACTCGTAGGAAATCAAATTTCTTTAAACCATTCAATCTTTCCCGAGCTGCAAATAAACAAGAGATAAAACCTGTCCCGTTTTTGCGACTCACTCTGCATATCGTTATTAAAAATATTCCAGATTATATAAAGTTTTTAGAAAACATTTAGAATTGATCTGATAATCCCTTAAGATTTAATGTCGTTGAAAATAAAATTAACTTTGACATGTTTTATGCAGAGGGAAAGCAAAATACTTTAAATTTAATCAATGTTATCTATCATTTTTCTATTTTAACTTAATCCATCTCCACAGCACTTAATATACTTGTCTGCGTCTTACCCCAAAAATTTGAGCTGCATCATTAAAAATCATATACGTTTACTAAAAACAATCGAGTTCATGTAACGCGTCACATAAAATTGCAGGATTGTTTTAACAATGTTTTAAGCATTAATATATTAAAAGATACGAAACTGCTAAAGGGTTTTATTATGCGAGGAGCAATCACAGAATTTTCAATCTTATAAAATCTATTCACTTTCTTATCTTGCGATACATGTCACAAAAAAGCTTAACCTTATAAGATTCGTTCAATATTGGTACTGCTATTAGGTACACGGAAAAACGTGGAGTTCAACAAAAAGATTAATCGACCAATTAACTCATTTGACTTGTACAATTAACTATACTAAATTGAACAATGAAACCGGTATTAATGTTTGGAAATAAAATTTCTTCAAATTTCTGCGATACGTAGCAACCGCAGCTACTAGACTTTAAGTGTTCCGTGACTTTAATTACCTTTACCACAGATACATGGCTGTAAAAGCACAAGAGAAGAAAGTTTCTCAGCGCGAAGCGCAGCTCGAACGTAAGTTGCGAACTTTAGAAGAAGAGCTTGGAAAGGCGCGAGCTCAGTTGGATCGGGAGTATTTAGCTCAGGAAGCAAAGAAAGCTAAGGTACGCGCAAAAATATCACCTAACGCGTGCAGATTTTTATACGAACCTTCCGTGTAGACCGCAGAGGAACTTTCATTATGGGAGAAGCAGAAGAAATGGCAACAAACCGCTGAAAAATTGAAAGAGAAGCTCAAAGAGAAAACAGACGAGTACACGAAATTACTTTCGAATCATGAGAAACTCCGATCGGTGGTGTCGTGTATGGAAAGGGAGAAATGGTATCTGAAAAGTAAACTAAAAACGGACAACAACTCTGTGGCCGGCAGCTTATCGGCCAGACCCATAACAACGGCGCAACAGAACGTGATGGAGGATGTTCAGAAAGAGTGCCAGGCTCTTCGAGATCGTATCAAGGAATTAACTGATCGCTTAGAAACTAAAGATAGTGACAAATTGATGGGCAAAATCGACGAACAAAGGAGACGTATTGCTGCATTAGAGGCTGCTTCACAGGTCAGTTGCAATAGGGACGCAAATTGTGCGCTTGACCTTGATTATACGAATGGCTAGAGAAGGTTCAAGCATCTCAGGAATAATCACTGAAATTTGTTCGATAAAACGAGTTTAATTAGAACAAATATAGTCTCTGCAGTTACAAATGTTTTGTAGGGTAATATCTGCGTTGCCACCCAATTAGAGAAGTTAGAGCTGACCAAGGATATCCTCGAGAAAATGAATTTAGCGCTCGAGAGCGAAAACTTCGAGCTTCGACTCGAGTTAGAGAAGGCGAACGCAGACACGCCAAGATTGCGAGAGAAAGTCGGGCACTTGGAGAAGTAGGCGTTTGAAATCGCGTTTCCTTAGGTTGGTGCATATGAAATTGCCATTTCGCGCAGGGATGTTTCAATGAAAATGCTTTATGCGTTTTAACTACTTCGTTTCATTCGCTTTGAGATTCTGTGACATTTCTCAAATCGCAAGTCAGTGGTAGCAATTGTTTTTTTGAGGAACTTTTACGCTGTTCGCGATGGACAATTACATATACACTGACCCAATAAATGTACCGGTTGATTGGCTGGGTACTTCACTCTCCGATTTCGTTTCCTATTCAGATACATAGAATTGTTGAAAGTGGAGAAATCGTGTGACTCGACGCCAAGATCGTTTGACAAAGAGGTACAAGACCTGGGCTGCAAAAAATCTACTTTGGAAATGGAGAAAACCATTTTTACCTTGAAGAGGATCATAGAGAAGCTGCAGGCGGAGAATAAACGGCTTCGAATGGGTTCAAAGAAGCACCTTATGCATCAGGCATGAAAATATTGTCTATTCTTACATACAGAGGGTGGCGGGATATGCGGTACTACCGAGGAGGGATGATAGCTCGTATAAAGATAAGTCGAAAATATAGAATAAATTTTCTTCATATGCACCTTCGTTTTTTAAAGAATTTCATCGAAAACTTCTTTCGTTTTTGAGATAGATCTCACAAGGGGGCTATGCGAAATTTTACAGGTAGATAGAATAATATTTAAACTTAAAAAATAGTTAATCCATGCTTGGCCCTTTGCTCAGACACGTCATAAAAAATTTAAACCAAAACGACTCCCCTTGTTAGTTTAATATTCTAAATATAGCATTTAGAACTATGAATATAGGTAATTAGTGAAACTTTACAGGTAGATAGAGAAACAAAAAATATTTAATCCATGCTTAGCCTTTCGTGTAGACGTTTAATAGTTCAGGAGATACGTAATAATAAAGATCGTGTAAGGAAGTTCACAGAGATAGATATATAAATATTTTTTTATTTTCCTTTTAAACAATAATCATAAAGCATTGTTTACTGTACTAGATTAACAAATGATCTTTCAAACTCAGTGTTCTAAAAATGGAAACTTAATTAAAAAAATTTCAGTCCACATTTTCGATCTATTTTTACACGCAGGTTCGTCACTCCCTACATGGTTTGTTCACATATCCCGCCACAGTCTGCATTGCACGCGTTGCAACTGCTGTCTTCGGCGTTCGTATAAATGAAGGTTCAATTAATTCTGTGCGCAGGGTAAATTGTCAATTAATCGAAGCGAAAGTGTGTTGCAAAACCAATACGAGGAAGCGCAGACACGCATAGTAACGTTGGAAACGGACTTGCAGCTGGCAGAACAGAGAATAGCTGCGTTGGGAAGGGCTCACAGCGAGGACGATAACGGGGAGATAAAGGTTTTGAAGGAACAATTGAGTCACAAGTCCGAGCTTCTAGACAAAGTCAAACATTTATTATCCAGAGCGGCCGTGAACGAGAAGACTCTCCGGCAACGTGTAAATATACATCTCGCGAGTAAAAGAAAACAACAGAAGTAGCTGTTCGAGCGAAAGGAACAACATAATGCGACGAGAACTTGTGTGACTTTCAGGTGCAGCAACTGGAATCGAGGCAAACGTTGTCCGCGATACCAGAGTGCTGCGTAACAGCTCCCACATCGGAGTAACCAGCGTCTGGTGAGTGAAATATTCATAATTGTATCTCCTATTTAACTATTTAGTCGCGGGCGATGGCGTAGGCAGCGTTATGATTGCGTAGGATTGGTCGTTTGTTGCTCTACGACAAATTGAACAGGTTGCCATTCCTATGCCATAAATGGTGTTTGATTTCAAACACGTTTGGAGACACGCACATATTTGCCTCCTCTGCACACTGTTTATACATGCTTCGAGACGAATGATTTGCATATTACGAAACTCGTAACATGTTGAAAAATTTGGCGATGAGTGTTGCCAGTTTTATCGGCTTGTCGTGGCCATTTTAATCACAGCACTTTGTGTCACTGGAATTTTGCCTGAACATCTCTTAGCACCGAGAGGAACGAAGAAATACTGTGCACAAATGGTAGATTACGTTGAATTTCAGGCAAACGATGCCAGCCTTCTCTGTCCCTTAACTGAAGTGTTCGTTGCGAATTTAGGCGACACATACTCTTGGCAGATAATACGTATTCTAGACGCGAGTGAGTGGTCAGGAACTTTACACAGATTTGAGGTCTAATAGTCGCTGTCGAGTGCCTGGAGGAACGGTTGAATGGAGACCTCGTCCTCGCAGTCAGGGATGAGCTTTCCTTTGTACTTGACGCAGGAGTCGGCGCACTTCTGGCCCAAGAAGTACGGCCCGAACATTTTCTTGCACTGGGCGCAGTTTCTTATGCAAACACCTGGGGATCGTGGTGCAGAAAACGAATTAACTCCTCTCATCATATAACGCGAACTGCGATCGCAACAGTGCCGCAAACTTACCAATGGCTCGATCGAAGACAGAGCCCCCTGCAGCGAGCACCAAGATCGTAACAGAGGCAACGAGGATCACCAATAACACTCGGGTAGAAGAGTTCATGACTGAAACAGATATAAAAAAAAGAAGATTAATTAATTCGGATTTCCCAAGTAAAAACATTTCTTCTTATGCAGTTCTCCATCAACGCGATAACAATGCTGCTAACTTCAGCCAAAGATCAGTTTCAACTTGATACCTTAAGAGGTACATACATACGCGAACGTACACGGGGAAAATCTTACGATTCGCTGGAGCAAACCGTTCAACGGATGCCAGCAGGATCAAAAAGCGGCAGGATGGCAACCGTGCGTCCCATTGGCTAGTTGGGTGACTAAAAGAATTCACCTGCGAGTTTCCAAGACTAACGCGAATCCTAGTCGAAGGTGGAACTAACAGGATACGGGCGTCTAACGCTGGCCGGGGCCCCCCAGGCGGGATGCGCCGCTCAAAGCCGCGTTGATATCATATTCACTTTCCTCGATTAATTACCAAGTCCGGGGGCAAGTGGCGACAGGGGAGGCAGAGGGGCGGGGAGAGAGCGGCAATCCATGAACCTTCAGGGATAACTCGGACGTCGATGCCTTCGAGACGGTTCAGCGGAGGATCTTTTTTCAAAATTGCGACCATTTAACGCACTGCCGCGAGTTGTAGGCCGATCGGCGGCCAAGGGGACCCGTGTGCAACGCGTGAGCACGTAGCAGAAGGCGGAGCGCGCGGTTGGCAAAAAAGATTGTACTTCGTTAATGAATCCGAATTATCCTTTCTGTCCCGCGAGCGTTCGATATTTATCGCCTCGAAGGCGGTCGTGTCTACCCGGTTATCTCGCTCGAACACTTTTGGCGTCTACGTCGGTGGTCACCGTTTCGTGTTTTTCTTCTCTCTCTCTCTCTTTTTCTTCTCTTTTTTTTTCATATACCGTCATTTATAACCGGAATCCCCTCATCGTGCTTCCGCGTTCTCCTTAACGGCCACATTGTGAACACATAGAGATAATAAATATGGATGGAAGGTGTCTCTTATCTCTCCGTCTCGCAGCCTGGCCGTCTCTTTCTCTCGCCTCTCCAGGAAGCACTTGAAGATTCAAGACCAAGGATCGATCGGATCGATCGTTGCCGCGCGGCCGACGCTTAACGCCACCGATCTGCCGACGAAACGGTGGGCATTGTGGATCGGCGGGGACCCCCCTCCTCTGTTAAGCAGGGCAAGATTTCGCGGGTGTATGTCGATCGGAATGATCACGCGTAGGCCGCGTACGATAAATCGTTTTCTAGCGGGCGAGCTTGTATTTACCTGGTCGTTTTTGCGGCTGGAATCGAGCCAAGGCTGCTGGAATTGATAAAACCAGACGAATGACACTGAGCAACTGTACGATGACGGCCTTATATATATCCGTTGAGGCCAGATTCATCCCTCGTCCGAGGGAAACCCCGCTGCCTATCTTACCTTAATCCGATTCCTTCGATTTCCTGCACTCGGAATCGCGAAACGCTCTGATGGGATTCCGCCTCGGAAATTTCGATCGATCGGGGACGCGGCGCAGCTATAATTGCTTGAAGACGACAGGGTTGCCTCTGCTCGCCTCGGTAAACGGAAGCGGTTGCTTTTCACGTTGCTGCTTGCTTATTGCTGACATTTCTAACCGATGTTTACTCAGGTCGAATTGTTGGGGATTCGGAATTCTTCCTCAGTGCCAGCTGGATATAGCAGGTGTAAATCGTGGGTCAGTATTTTGTTTGGTGATTTCAACATTTTATTTCCGAGGTATACAGTAAGTACATTCAAAGGTTTTATTGTACTAAGCTGGTTATTTGTGATTAATCTAGAATTTCAGCTGTTAACTGGGGAAGAATTGGCTCGTCACTTGAAAGTGCCTTTGTTTTAGGCAAATACTTAATGATCGCACTCTTGCTGATGGAGAGTATACAGGCTGGTTCAGAACGAGTGTACGGAACTTTGATATGTTAGTTGGGAGGTCGTGCTGACAAGGAAACGTTCCTACGAAATTTACTTTGAAGGGGTGTCAGCCCCCAAAGTTGTCGCGTTTTTCCCTTTTTTAATGTAACTTTACTTTTCTTTTGGTAGTGTGACAGAGCGTAAAAAACTGAACAATTCTTATATTTTAAGTTTTGTTGTATCTATATTTACTATCTTTGTACTATCCGCGCTTAACTTTAGGGCTGATTTCACCCTTTCAGAGTGAATTTCTGTAGAAAAGAAATTGATCCTTGCATGCATTAGGAGTTCAGGTTTGAGAACGTTTCCTTGTGACTAAGCAGTGTTATACAATTATAGATCTTATTCTCGATACTTACGTCATTACTACAGTTTAAGATTTTACTGCTGTTATAATAAAATCACAACCTTGATATGAAGTGACCTTTCAGATATTAAACCGTTAACCCGGAAAGACGACTTAACTCGTCGTTTGAAAGCTCCTCTACGCTGAGTAAGACGACTTGATTCGTTGCGGAAATTAAAAAATGTCACTGGTAGAAAAGGTTTAATACAGTACATTAGATATCGCATTTTTGGGGAACAAATTCAGTTACTGCCCCTGTTAGCGCTTCTAAATACACAATACACTTGCCATATTTCTGGTCGGGAGGTGACTCAATTAATAGGTTAAAACACAACAGAAGAATACGAAATACTTGTTTACAGTTCAGTTTTATAAAAAAATACACGAAATGTACTACTTCAGCTTGAATGCAGGCATTGCACTGACAAATCACCAAATTACATTCAACGTGTGATTTTACTGTGGAAGTAGTAATATTTGAGACAGTTACAACTAAAATTTATAACTAAGGGCTTAAAATTTTTAACATAGTACGCATTATTATTTATTAATATAGTAAGTACTACATGTCATTAAAAATAGTAGTATTATTTTTTAATACAGTAAGTACTATATGCAATTAGAAAGAGTAGATAATTGTTGAAACTAGGATTTACATTCGTATAATATTACCTAGTTACTCAGAATGGTCTACCAAACAATCTGTCAAAGTTTCTTACGCTCATTCTGAAAGACCCTGTACATTATTAAGTTTCATGTGCCACTTGCTATCCCTAAAACGTGAAACGTTTCTGGTCGAGAAACACTTCAGTTAACAGTCTAATTCATCGTCTAGTATACAAAATTAAATCGTAGCTACAAAAGCACTGTTTTGTGCTGTAAATCAGCGCAACTCATATCAGATACAGTAGCAAGAAGGTCTCAGCCTGATTTCGCTATTTTCTCTTTTCTTGCGCCTCCATATCGGCTTTCTTGTTCAGAGAATTATATCCCGGGGGCCAAAAGTTCTTATACACCAGCGCTGAATTGTTTCTCGCATTAATCCTTTTATCTACCTGCTCATTCAACCTTGAAACACGACTTTTCTTGTTCAAAATTGGGAACAAAGCGCTGCGGATGCCTCCTTTACCTCGAGGATCCTTCCTTCTGCGATGTCCTTTGACGCTGGCATCTTCCTGCTGGCTTCCAATAACATCGTCCGCAAAGTGCCGCGTTCGAAAGTCTTCTTCGTTCTTAAATTCGAGAGAACTACTTTCTGTCTTATCTTTTCTAATCATGAGGTTCAAATAATCTTCATTGGAGTCGTTGTTAAAACTACCACCGTCTCTCATCCTTTTATTACCGTTTTTACCTGTCTTCTCTTTAACCATATTCTTTCCATCGACCTTGGCGAAAATATCGACAAAGTCGCTCGAACGACGCGATTTCGGCAAGAAGTCGAACCCATCTCGGTCCCCCGCAAAATCCTCTCGCTCCTCTGCCTTCTCAGTAGACGTATTATCACTTTCAGGCTCGTTAAAGAAACTTGGAACTTGTTTCCTGCTCTTCCTATACATGGCCCGCGTTTCCTTACCGAGCAGCTCCAGCTTTTTCATTATCGGGTCGTCCTTAAGAAATTCGTCTAAATTGAACGGCTTTCTGTACTCGTTGATATCGAAAATGATGGGTTCCAATCGCGCTGTAGAGTTCTGCTGCTGTATTTCTCCTGAACCTCGATTTTCGTCTCTTTCCATAGTTCCATCCGATTCGTGCTTCTTAAAATGATCATTTCCTACCGCCTCCTCTCTTCCTGAATGCTTCTTTGACACTTCCGACACCTCTTCTCCACTGTTTCCCTCAGATCCACTAACCTCTGTAGAGCTAGACGGTTCATAACGATTCGTTGACATTTCTGGATCAACAGAATCAACGTCTCCTCCCTTCAAACCTCCCTTGTCTGCGCGACGATCTTCCTCGTCCAAACTTTCCTCCCTAATGTCCGAGTAATCTGGTACGTCCACGTATGGAATTTTCTTTGGATCGTACACTGGAGTGTCCGACGATGTGGTTTCCTCGATGTCTCTTTGATGATCCTGTATGTTAATGTACGTCTTATCTGTTGGCCCTTTAAGCGATTTAGGCACACTGGAGGGGTTCTGATCGAGGGGCAGTTTCTGTGATTCCTTCGTCGATGGTACTTGACCTGCAGTTTTGGAATTTTCTTGTAAGAGGTTTTTGTCTTCATTAACGTCCTCGCTTTCATTGAGAGTCTTCAGATGCTTCGGTGGAGACGCGTTCAGATCGTCCACTTCCAAATTGTCTGCATCGTTACATTCAGGATATACGGGGACGTAACTGTGTCTTTTGGATTCTTTTGACGAGAGCTCCGTTCCAAGCAGTGGCCTCGACGAATTCATCGCGCCCAGAACTTCTTTATTCACTTCAAGCCGCTTCTGTTCCTCGTAGCTGAGATTCGGATGGCGATAGAACTTATTTGACAAAGGGACTTGCTCCACGTCCACGTAATCCGATTCTATTCCCAAGAAACGCTTCGAGCGATCGATGGTAATCCCTTTCTCTTGATTATTTAACGTTTCCAATGTTTTGGCGTTTCTTTCATATTGTTGTCTAATAGAGTTCGCTACTTCGTCGATGTTCGCCACTTTCTTTAACTCCGAATCTAAATCCTGAGAAGATTCAGACACGCTTTTAGTAATTATATTGTTAATACTTTTGTTATCTGCGTTTCGATTAGTCGCCGGTGATCTTGCGGCTGTACTGTTAACAGAATATTTCTGATACTCCTTCCGAGGATTTTCATCCCTCTCTGACGGCTTTGTGTTGTTCCCCGTATCTTTTACGAGGTTCCAATTAGGCTGAGTTAATTCAATGCGACTCGAATCTCTGGTGGTTTTATTTCTCAACTGGTCGAGTTCAACGTTCTGAAAATGTGAAATTTTTGTTACTGCAGAATTACAACTCGACGGTTCTCAATTAAGCGAGATCTCGGTCTGAATGTACTGGAAAAAGTGGAATCGAGCAAAGTGAAGCGAGCTGAATAGAACTTCCGAACGCGCAATTAAAAGCAATGGCTGCGCTGGATATTTGATCTGGATTTAGCGATTCCGCAGGCAAGAAATATAATGTCCATATTGTTCGCAACCACCCTGTAAATCATCCTCCACGACGTGAGTAGTAAATTGTACGTGCTCGCTGTGTAACTTGCTGCGGTGGGATATGTACCGTGCCAATGCGCAGGAACAACTCTCGACTACCATTCGCTGACGGAGAGGTTCTGATTTAGGGGCTGAAGAAAATCGAAAGCCGCGAGCTTAATTTCTCGAACTCCCTGACATTTAAGCAAGAAATCAATTTTCCAAACCAGAACCTCCCCTTAATCTCTCTTTTCTCGTTGCTTTCTCGTACCCGCTCGCGTGCAGATTGCGCGCCGCGAAGAGAAGGGAAATTCACAAAACTGATGGAGGTTCCCATAAATGGCACTCTTGTTAATGTGACTTTATTCGTTGATAGAACTTATGTACAAAATACAATATATGTATAAAGAGGAGCTGGGTGTACAACGGCTCAGGAGATCTACGTCAACCACCCTTTCTCGCGCACTCGCGTGGGGCTGGCTCGAAAAGGCAGGGGTGGCTACAGATTAGAGTCTGTTCCCTGAGCCATCGTGCACACGTATATATATACATAGTACAATACAATAATACTTGAAGCGATCTAAAGCGATGTTCCTGCTCGCTAGACACACACCTTCACGCCCCGTTTCCCCTTGTTCACATTTTCATACTTAGAGGGGGAGGAAAGTAGTACTCCTACAACGACGACAATAATTGTGTACAGTAAATATATATATGTGTGTGTGAAAGAAGTCATACGATAACGTACGTTAATATAGCGTAGTATAAATTATTACGTGCTTGACTATTATCTCTTATTGACCATTTAAAGTGATTGCTGAGGCTCATAACAGGGTAGTAGATTATGGCTCGACGTTTAATCAACTTAACGCTCTGGATTGTTTTCAGAGCACGCTGCGAAGAACGCCAGATGGCTGTTCAACTTAAGCTTTTGGCAGAGCTTCGTTGAAACTAGCGCTGGCTTCTTTACGCTTTAAATATTACACATGTAAAATACCTACTCTTACGATACATGGCTGCGATATATGTTCGTTTGGTAGATCAGCGAACGTGGAAAGTTAAGTGGTGGATTATCGTGTTTCATACGTAAATTAAGGCTCATCCAACTGTCGATTACCGTTGCTTAGTAATTGCAATTCTACCATACAAGGAAATACTCTGATACGATAACTATGGTTGTAGATATGACTTCTGTTAACCATACGTATGTATACTTATTGGTAAACAGGGTGTTTTGTGTTTCGTAATGCAACTGGAAGGAGGTTGATTTTGATCAAAAAGTAAGTCGAAAATGTAGAATAATATTTTTTTCCGATGAAAATGGCTTTAAAATATTTTGTCAGATTTTTGTTCATATAATACAAATCTTGATTAAATGGCAGTACTATATATATCGAACTTGAGTTCATTCGACTGTTATTTATGAGGTTGTATTAACGAAGTGGCTTAAACAGCAGATACGAAAAATGTTTTGCACTTAAGCCAATAATTTTACAAGTTTTTTTAATGACAAAAAAGTTAGAAAATAGTAATGTTTATGAGAAGCATATAAAGGATTCGAAATAAATATGATATATTACGAGAACTTACATGTTATGATCCCAAACACCAAATAACACTTCATAATTAGTTTTTTAAAAAAAACTCTATATATTCGATTTATTTCTTCATAAACAATCAACCCCTCTTTCCAATTGTACTTCGAATTATGATCCATCCTGTATATTCTAACATCAGATATACTGACAGTGCCTTGGAGTGCTACAACGTGCGCGATGGTGCGAGGGTGAATTAAACAATGTACACGTTCCTTGTGGCTCGGACTTCCTTCAACGTTCATCTTCATTGATAGTGAAATAACAAAACAATAAGCCGATGTGTTGCACTGTTTATTCAGATAGCTATAAAAATGTATGGATCAACCGTTCAATTTGAATCGTGGCAGTTTCTGTAGTAGGGGAGAATAAGTTGATAAGTATACAGGGTGAATTTCTCGGTGCGCCTGACCAAAGAGATGCCGCCTAATCCACCGTGACGAGGTGAACCCCCCGTGATGTCTCTCCTAATTTATGGATTTCGACCCTCGAAGGGGTTGGAGTACCTATTAAGAAGTGCGAAATGTCCCGTTTCCGCATTTCTCATTAGATGTCTGCGAAAACAATGCCAATCGATTCCTTATGTTTCGCCGATGAAACTAACACCAAGAACGACGCAATTCGGAGCATAATGAAGGAAATTATATGAAAAATTGATTTGCATAATTTCAAGCTAACTTTGTTGAAAATAGTCCGATTTACATGACATTTGGTATGGTTTGCAGCGGAAAACACAAGGAACCCATCTTGCATATCGATAGGATAAAGAATAAAGAATTTCTTAATACGCTGCAATGAATATTTCACATTTTCACCCTGGACTGCGGGGCGCCGACCTCAATTTGCTGCGGTTTCAGAAATAAAATAATTCTTTATTCTTTATCCTATCGATATGGAAGTGACACCAATGGATTCCTTGTGTTTTTCCGCTGAAAACCATACCAAATGTCATGTAAATCGGACTATTTTCAACGAAGTTAACTTGAAATTATGCAAATCAATTTTTCATGTAATTTCCTTCATTATGCTCCGAATTGCGTCGTTCTTGGTGTTAGTTTCATCGGCGAAACATAAGGAATCGATTGGCATTGCTTCCGCAGAGATCTGATGAGAAATGCGGAAACGGGATATTTCGCACTTCTTAAGTACTCCAACCCCTTCGACGGTCGAAATCCATAAATTAGGAGAGGCACCACGGGGGGTTGACCAGGCGGTATCTCTTTGATCAGACGCACCGAGAGGATCACCCTGTACTACATAAGTATTTGCCCAACCATGTGATTTCCCTGCTTCCAATAATATTTTCACATTAGAATAACAAATAGCAAACGCTTATAACACGAGATTCACTTATCAAGCATGCCAAAAAGAACAAGCTTAAAATAAAGAAGATTGTAAACTGGTGTTTTAGAGCTGTATGATTAATAGTTGTCCGCCTGGAACTATTAACACTAGTCCTTTCCATTTACGATAAACCTTGTCTAAAATTTTTCCTCTCCACGCTTACAATCGTCTCAAGATTTTCTCATAGCTTGCGCATTGCTCTTTAGGAAGAATGACAAAAAACAACACTAAAAAGAATATGTTACTTCCGAGGGGATAGTACATCTCTATTGTCGAACCAAGAATGCGAAATTTACATGAAAGTGTGAGCTTAATTACTGCACTGATGTTGTTTTCAAAGAAATTAAAAATTCCATCGCCGGAACATAAAATATCTAGCATATTTCCCATCGGTTCTTTTTAATGGCGAACGGTATGTGTCCAGGTGGACAGATACTTATGTATCGTTAAAGAGTACGACGATTCACCCTCGTGCACTGTTACTCCGAACTCGGCTCTCGGTGCGCGATTACTTTCTGAATCCCAGATACGAAGCAATGCCGTTAATACTCTCAAAGAATAGTCGCAATATCTGCTCTCGGTTGTAGTGGTTCTGCACCGTCTCCGGTCTCGTTGGGCGTCTTGGCGCGTCAAGCAAGTGCTCCTCCACCAATCGCTATAGTACAAGTACAATAGATTTACATTGTTGGTGCTGGTGCTGTGTAATCCTTCGTAGAGTATTGCGAGAAACATTTTCGGGACCATCTGTATTTTTCGAGTTGCATGTGCAGCTTAAATGCAATGGTATTATCGGTGTACCGAAACGTTCTTCTCGTTCCAATTTCGTGTCGCTTGCTCGACAAAGAGGACTCTACTCGTACATTTTGTCCAGGTCGAAAAATGAACGGTACTCCCTCTGACAGAGGAGCAGACTAGGATTCAAACGTTACTACAAGCGCTGGCAATTACCATTAGCTACGTGCTACTATGTACATCGTGTGGGTGCCGTTACGAATGCTTGTTGCGATTAACGAGAGGGTAGAATCAGGTTCAGATCACGGATTTGACTCGAATTTGCGGACACTTAGTGTCGAGCGTGTGTAAGAATTTGTAAACCAGAGGCTCTGGTTGAAACTGGAAAGTGAGCGTACTTTATGACATTGTTTTGAAGAAACAAAAAGAGGTATTGAATGTTGTTGATTTTGCATTATGTTTAGTAACATTTCTTATATAATATTATATTTTTTTTTACTGAATTTTAAGTGGCTCGGCTTCATGGTGGAACTTAAACTGGCGGAATAGATATCTCTTGAATAAGTAAACTGATCAATATGAATTTAACTCTTTTTTAAAATAGATTATATTTATTGGGAATTGATTGAAAAAGTCGATTTTCTTGAACGAATAAACCAGAATTCAATCTGAATGGTATTGGATGCAACACTCAGAATTTTCAGAAAACCTGTCAAAGTCCCCTGTAAAAAGGGAATCTTAATTTAAGAATTCGAGTATTTTTTGTACTAGATGTGCATGAATGAGTTCTATAATTTTTAATTATTTCCAAGATTAATTGTTTAACTTAATTTCATTCTCAGAACTGTGTACTTACATACAGAGTTAGGGACAGACCACTGCTTTGAATTATTACTACATTATGTTACGTAATATATTAAATGCATACCTATAATCATGAACATAGTACTTTGATGCTTTGAATTCGATATTTCCGCCAAATTTTAAATACTGTGGTCCATATTTTATGCGTAAACTGTTAATTGGGTCATTTGTCCCCCGAAATTGTTGTCAGTATATTTAAAATTGAATTATAGGCGAACCAATTCATGATGTTCACAGAAAGTCCAACACATAAGCCAATACACCATTTACTCCTTTTGTACGAGTGAATATTTTTAACTTTCACCATGAATCGAGTCTTCTTACCTAAAGTAAAGTTTTTCAGTAAAGTTTATCTCGTTTTGCCTGGTTTGAATTGTACAAATTTTGAGCCAAATCTACGACCTTTGCCCTGTGTACTTCCCCTGTGAGACTTATGATATACGATTAATAAACTAGAAGTATCATATAGCAAAAAAGTAAAAGAAGAAAATGAGTTGTTGATACATATTTCGATTGCGTTTAGAAACGTGAAAAAAGTGTGAAATTTGAAAAATAGAAAATATGCAATTTGCCCAGCACACTAAGCAGAAAAGTAGGTAAAAAATAGTTAAGCGCACTCGATCGAAGAGTATTGTTTTAAATCTGCGTGCAACGATCACTATGTAACAATAGAAATTTATACAAATAAGTCGATCATAATAGGTTGTAAGAAATAAACTGTATAATTAATCCGTCATTGTTCTGCCACGTAATTTATAGTAGCGTTCGTTTCAATTCTAAACAATTGCACATTCGAAGCACAATTATTCGTGCCGCAATGCTCCAAATTAAATTCGACATTCTGAATATTTTCCCTTCTAAAAATTCAAGCACTCGGAAGCCGTAGAATAAAACTTTCATTGGACGAATCTTCGGGCGAAGTAAGGTACCTCGGTGAAGTAAAAATATGTTTATCTCACGGTACAGTATAAATACTCGAGTATTTGTCAGGTATTTCGAACATATTTCACGCATGATGCTCAACCATCGAGTAGGTATGTGTTCGCGTACATCTATCTTCTATTAAATAACTCTAACAGGGGCTAACGATAATGAGTGGTTCCGTATGCAAAGAGCGTCGTTCGCTTCACAACCATGTTAATCTGTGTAAGTCGTGCAATGATTCGTAACGCCTAAACTGCGATACAACGCGGGTGGGCACAGTTCACCGTTCTATTGTATCAGCTAAACAGTTCCGAAGCAATTATTAGAAGCAGTAGACGTGAAAAGTTGTCGGTTCTACGTAAATGCGCACCACCGGGTTACGCAACGGGTCGCATCTGCGACTCGCACAACGTCCTTGTTCGTTCGGAAATAATTACTGGCAAACATACGCGAAGTTTTATAATTACTTTGCTACTCCTATATGGTGATGCAGTATCGTTTAAATTTCTACGTATGTTACAAAGTTCGTGATAAATCGTGAGTTCGAGCGTTTAACTTTTAAACGTCCTGTGATTTCTTATCGTTAGTCGTTCACCTGGGCGGCACAAAGAGACAAAAAAACAAACAAACAAACAAAGGAGTGTACAAAACGTAAAAAAAAGAAGAAACTACGATGAAATTATAATTTATATTTTGGTCGGGAAATATAAATTATAATTCTGGTTTGGTAATAAATTAAGGGTTACGGTGCCTCTAAGCATTCGGGGTTTATAATCGCTTAAGGTCTCGCCTAAGGGTCTATTCGATGCTACTGTTACACGTCCGTCCGCTTTGTGTCCCTAAGCTGTATCGAGATGCAACGTGCAGACGCGTCTAGATTCTCTTTTCTATGCTACAGTACCGTAATGTGTCTCGAGTAAAGGGTGCCTAAGGGTCGTGCTTCCTGGCTCGTGACTGTTGTTGACTACGTGGTGGGTGGTGTTCGTCTAGGCGGTCTCTACTTTATGTCTAAAAAACAGCCTTTTTACTTTCCCAATTGCTGATACTGGCCCGCTAGATTACTCACGTATTGCGCGTGATTCGTGGTGGGGTACTCGGCCCATTTGCTCAGGTCCATGCTGGGTAGAACTCCGCTTCGACACGGCACGCGGGGGTTTCTGTAACGCAAAGATTAGGTTGGTATCAGTGCTATTATTTTAGACAGCTTTAACGCTTTTAAGGTGGAATCAGAATCGGCGATTCACGCGCAAAGATCGCTGATTCACGCGCCGTCTGATTCCACCTTTAGACAGTCATAAGTACTATTCTTATAACGCGGTACTTTGAAGAAACAAAACAGTGGATCGCGCCCAAGAGGCATCCAAGCTACCTATCACTGCGGATCTCAGAACAAACCTTCCAGATTCAAAAGCAGTTATTAAAGAAGCCATAAATAATCTCTGGAATTACGAATGGCTGAACAATTCCCAAACGAAGCTGCATAAAGTCGGATAAAATTTTCAAGAGAAACTAAATACCCCAGTGCTATCTAGGAAAAATCAAGCCGCTCTTACCCGCATTCGTATCGGTCATTCGCGACTAACCCATGAATATTTAATAACTAAGCAACCCTCCCCCGAATGTGAGTCTTGTAAAACACCTTTAAGCATAGAACATGTTTTGCCTGACATGCCCTAAGTTCTCCCAGGAAAGAAATCGATTCAATGTTAAGACAAATTTCAAGTTAAACCTGAATGAAGTTAAAAACATCCAGGATGTAATCCAACTCTTCAAATCGATTAATTTACTCGACCTCTTATAATTCAGCATTGCGCAATTTTGTAACCAAATGTCAAATATTTAATTATTGTGCGGAGGTGGGTGGTCGCTAATGACTTCATTGTAAATACGACCATTTTAAAATAAAACCCTACTCAAAAAAAAAAAAAAACAGTGGCTCGATATAACACTGTACAACAATTTAGGAATAAAGATGTCGAGGGTTACATGAACGGTTTAAAGAAAAATACGAAATAAAAAAGGTGGACAACCGGCATATAACACAGTTTTGATAATGCACGGTGCAGAAAGGTACGAAGGTTGTAGAAAGGTACACAACACGAATTAAAAGCCAAGACAATCCGCGAAATAATCGTGTTACACGAGAGTTGCCTGTGTTATATTCCTTTGGTGCGAAGAAAAATAATTCACGTGGGTTATAGTTATCGATAGATCGCAAGATCAATCTCTGCATTGCGCAACGAAACAAGGCACCGAAGCGATCATTTCGGGTGTCCGCTTCGGTATCGATGTTACAATCAACCAAAGTTACTTTCATCTGCTGACTTCTTCGCACGAGCACGGTCGATTCTCACGGTGCAATCGCTGATCGGCTATTGCGCGGTGGCGTCGCGAAAGGGGAGGGTGGCTTAAGTGCTTCCAGCGCGGTAGCCAGTTCGTTCGTACGCTGGCAGAAATACACAGTTTCCCACAAACATCTTTCCTCTCTCGTGTATCGTAACGATCACGAGTCATAACAGAGAGGTACACATGGTTCGGGTTACTGAAAGTGCCAGGCAGATTGCACAGGACACAAATACTCCAAATTTTGTGAGAAACTCGAGTTCGTAGATTCGTCTTTGCTAGATCTATTTTGTGGAAATGAAGTCAATTTAAACAGCTAATCGTCGAAGTAATTAAATGTACGCACAGCTTGGAATTACTCTGCTTCAAGTTTAGATATGAGTGCATACGTATATGTGTATCCACGGACTAAAAAGGCAGAACTTTAATCATTCATTAACTTCATTAACACTCTGGGTGTGAGCCACCCATAAGCTGATTCTAACGCTCCGTACCTTTTCCAACACGTGGATTCTACGTAGAATATCGTGGATATTCGTGGAACATCTCTGTTCCTTCAATTACCGAAATAGCCTACCTTCTACATGCAAAGTAAATACCTTTTTCCCAAAGCCGACTTACAAACTCTTTTGTGTCTCGAAATATTATACCTGAACAACAACTCTGCAGCCTTTTAGCTTCTAATATTGAAATTGGTAAAAGTTACAACTTGTTGAAGATTCTCTTCGTTTTTCCTCGACATATGGTAATCTAGAATGTTGTCCAAAAACTGTGACAAAATTTCAATACATTCCAGAGACCTCGAAATTGACCTATAATTTTTTTCATAACGATTAGATTCGTCAGATGAGAATGGCAGTCGTTCAGAAAATTGCCCTGGGTGTGCGCGACCCGGTATGTCAAAGTTAATCGAAAAAAGAGGTGTCAACTTAGGATAAAATTCGATTTTCTCGCAAACTTTGAGTACACTAACTGCACCTATGCAATGTTTAAAGCAAACCAGTGATCCGAAGCTCGCGCGCTTCCCTCGCGAGTGTAACACTTACATTTCGTGATCGGGGAGCACCATGGGGTAGATCTGTATGGTGTCGATCAGGTCGGTGTTGTCGCAGATCACTCTGGCGAGCTTCATTTTCCGAATCTCGTTCAGTTGTTCTAGAAAAAAAAGAAGGAAGTGAAAGTGTGCGACTTTGAGAGGTACCGGCGTCGTTAACGGTTGCTACTCCCTCGATCGATCGACGAGTCCTTGGATCGAGCAGCCCGCGCCATTCGGGGATACCGATTCGAAAGGTTCTTACCGAGAGTGAAGGACGATGGCTGGTTCGGCAGCTCGTACCAAAACCGATCACCTCGACGTGAATAGCTGAATTGCGTGGCGATTACGCAGGCGAAGGTTGGCCCGAGCATGCTACCCGGAAGTGGTCTTTCGGACACACCACCGGACCAGAGATCGACGTCCGCCGGGTGCCTGAAAATCGAGTGTAGCCGTACCGTTACGCATTGCAAAATCGTTGGAGCCGATTCGGAGTTGCGTAATCCCGCGTGACTCATGGTCCACCGGAGTTTAGTCTATAATTAGCATGGCTCTGAATTATTAATGTGTTTACGCCGATATTTTAAAATTTTATGGTAAATTCATTCGGCCACTCGCAGCATCCTGCTCATTCCTTCTGCAGTTCCTCATCGACCTTCCGAAATTCCGTTTCGTGCATCCTGCGCTAATGAAGTGTTCTTCTTTTTAGTGAGAGTTATTAGTGGCTAATTATACAGACATTGTATAACTGTGTTGTACGTTTTATAGGAATTTGAACTTCGAATTGCAAAAATAGCCTCAGATTTGCTGCATCGCGTACAGTTTTCTCACAACTTGCTTTGACATTTTTATGTTGTAATATTCGATGGAATGAAATTAGCAGTGAAAAATTAATGAAGTCACAAGTGACTCATACTCTCTTAGAAATTTCTAGTAAGTTCTAATATTTACGCGCATCCAACCGTTATGGCAACTTTATAGGTTTATACCTTAATGAAATTTTTATTTTGTGTTTCGAATTCAGCACTCAAAAATTTATTAAAAGCAGCTAAAATATTGGGGAAAGCTTTTGCATCAGAGGATTGTATTAGTAACTAAACATGTTAACAAAAATGTTTTTTGTCTTGTGACTTCTAATACTTGTTCTCTATGCAAACCTTCCCTCATCTTTACCAAGGGGTGTTACCCTACTACTACTTATAACAGAGGTGCACAGGGAGCCGTCTTTAGCGCCAGCTGCGAGCAACCCGCCTGTCCCGTTGCTAAGATTAGAATCGGTGAGGCGAACTGCAGCAGTGGCGGGTTGCTCGCAGCTAGGCGCTAGAAACGGCTCCCTGTGCACCACTGACTTATAATAATGATAATTTTTCGTCAAGGCTGTATATTTGTTAATTAGTTCTCAGTACTCACTCGAAGATAGAGCTGTATCGTCTGATAGTCTCGTTTGGCATAGAACCGAATAGTTCCTCAAAGGTGTCCGCCCAGGGAAGGCCACAGAATTTCCTTGAATTTGAAAACGACCAGGTTGAATGGTTAGTGCAATTAAATACACACGAAGGATATGTCTAAAATGAAATTTACCAACCTAAACTCCATGTAACTCGGTATACCGAATTCGCGACCGCGCTGCATGTTGAAGGAGACGAGGTCCAGCCCAAACTTAGCTCCGACTTTTTTGAACAAATGATTCGTAACCTGAAATTTAAAAGAGTAATGCATATTCTGTTTTTTTCTTTCTTGTATTCGATTCGAAGGACATTCGAGAGGATTTTGTATGTACTTCTTGCGTGATGGAGTCATCCATAGCTTGAGCGACTTGGTTCATCAGTCCCATGATGTATTCGTCGAAAACACCAGCACGGTACAAGTCGTAGGGTCTTCTGATCAAATCTGACAGCCTCTTCGAAGCTTGAAAATAGTAAATATTAATAATTAATAATTGTGCTAACTTTGAGGTCTATCATTTCGGTTGGATTTGAAAGACGATATTGTCTGAACTTACCAATAAATTTGTGAGCTTTGCTCCATCTTTCGACAGCCGTTGGTAGCAAAGAGTGGCCGAATCTGAACGCTGCGGAAGCGAAGGCGTCGATCACAGCTGGATTCACGCTTTCATCGTAACCATCCCAGTATCTCTGTAAATTTAGCGTAACAATACGTGTACAGTTCCCAATATTGAAGTTTGCGAGGTAACTAGACTACGGAAATTTATGCAAGTATGATAAGCCGTAAATATGCAAAGCATATGCACGAAATACGCGATTTCGTAGGGACCAGGAAATTCATACAATTTTGTTTAATCAATATATATTTACTGCACAAACTATGATAATATAATATGGACTATTATATGTACCACGTTTCATGCACAGTTCAAATTACAATTAACAACCGTTTTTTCTAAATTATTAAACGAGAATTGGTAATTTTTGTTAGAAAAAATAAGTTTAAATGCTTAAAATAATCTTTCTATATCACACGATTTTAGTGGAGGATATTTAATTTTATTCCAATGTCGTTTTGGATTTTTTTTCCTAGAATTTGTGATATTTTTAAAACTGTTGCGAAACCTTTGTTTCTTTCTACTAAGCGATGCTGTTCAGTTTTGAAGATACTTATCAATAATCACTGGGGATGTAATTCATATTTGAAATCACTCCAGCCACCAGACCTACCGATTCTGTTAAAGACACTCCCACTGTTTCTAATTTTTTAATCGTAAATGACAAGGTCCTAAGATCAGCTTTTATATATCTATGCTAGCAACGAAGACAGGATCTCGTATTTCAGAACTTCCCGCGCCAATGCAATTGAAGCAGTATGGCCGGAGTGAAAAGGTTGAATAATTTCGTTAATTAAAAAAATATATTATTAGACTCCTCTCATGACGAAACACATTTCTGTCAAAGTTCCACTTGTTTAGTACTTTCCTATAAAAATATACACTTGCACGAACTTCCGCAGTCTAGTGATAAATATTCAAATGCTGGACTGTCTTATCTACATCTGTACGTAATAATAATGAGTTCTCATTAATTAAGGAACGCAGTGGACAATTCCTTCGGATTAGACACGATTCAAATTATTTAATAATCACTCTTTTAACCCTTTCTCAATGTTTGGAAATTTCATGAAATAAAATCAATTTATTTCAAGTTCACTATTAATTAGAAGAGGTCAGAAGTCATGGTCAGTGTCGAATTTCGACATTCCATTTATATCAACAAAAAAAAATTAATATCAACGCGTGTCGTCATAACGAGACTTCAGAGGGAGTTAAAAGAGTTCTACGTCGTCTTACATCTTTCTCGAGGAGAAGTCCAAATTTCTCCATAACTTCTTTCCCAAGCAGAATGGGCAGAAACTCGTTGTAGGTGATCTGCTGAATTTCCGCGATAACGATCCGCCTGGATTCCTGGAACAACGTCTCGTCGTCCCAATGCGGATTGATTTGAGTGAGCGTCTTGGCGATTCTGTTATGCTCGCGTGCCATTAACGTGTGCATACAGGTCAGCACTAGCTGCTCGTTCACTCGTATCTCACCTGAAGACAAAAGTCACGGTACATTCAGCAAGAATGTTGCTCGGCGATCTTTTAAATGTCCATTATTTTTCTAGCTGGAAAGTGGAACAACTGCATTCCACGACTTAGAAACGCGATGGTTAAAGGAATTAAGGGGACTAGGCAGTCGAAAAATCGTTTCTTTCAATTGCATTTTCCGAAAGTACTATCTTTTCTGAATAAAATACCGCTTGGTTTATAGTAAAATTCGCAAAATTGTAGATTTGGCGGCTAAAAACGTCAAAAAACGTCTTTGCCCAGAAACTTTAAACGCGTTTTTTTCGAATATTTCTTCTCTTCATTTTGTTCCTGATTGCGAACGAATGGAGGTTCAGATCGACTTGGAAAAAATTACAGGATGTGTAGAACATGTGCCATTTCGGCGCAAACCTCTGATATGGTC
Organism: Andrena cerasifolii; assembly: GCF_050908995.1. Classification (NCBI taxonomy): domain Eukaryota; kingdom Metazoa; phylum Arthropoda; class Insecta; order Hymenoptera; family Andrenidae; genus Andrena; species Andrena cerasifolii. The sequence goes on along the minus strand of NC_135124.1, from coordinate 5,757,838 downwards.
CGTAAAAATTCGAGATTTTCATAAAAAAATTAAAAAGTCACCGGATTTTGGTAACGTGCAGACAATGGTGGTGCGCTACCAAAATCCGGTGACTTTTTAAATTTTTTATGAAAATTTCGAATTTTTACGGACCATATCAGAGGTTTGCGCCGAAATGGCACCTGTTTTACACATCCTGTAATTTTTTCCAAGTCGATTTGAACCTCCATTCGTTCGCAATCAGGAACAAAATGAAGAGAAGAAATATTCGAGAAAAACGCGTTTAAAATTTCTGGGCAAAGACTTGACGTTTTTAGCCGCCAAATATACAATTTTGCGAATTTTACTAAACACCAAGCGGCATTTTATTCAGAAAAGATAGTACTTTCAAAATGTGCAATAAAAAAATCGACTTTTCGACTGCCTAGTCCCCTTAAACGAAACCATTTCCCCATCCTTTCTTCACTTCCCCGAGCAAATTAATTCAGCGAACAGGCTGCACCCCTTTTTTTAGAAAATGCAAATTCTGTAACTAAACAATGACAAGGCATCAGTAAATAGGAACCGTAAGTTTATCCCTTAGGTCGCTGCAGAAGCTCGTTTGCTTCGTGGAACCAAAGTTTTTAAAACGTAAAAAAAATTGTCAAACCTTTTTAATCAAAGTACTTTCCTTGGCTATCTAATACGTTCTGTCACTCTTTTGGTAAAAGAACAAGTAAATGTAGTAAAAAGGGACATTTCCGTACACCCAACATCACCTAACAGTTTGCGCACGAACTTTTCCACCGAGCTACTATACTCGTCGAGATTCTTTATACTCTTTCGCGCGAAACCTTCAACTTTGCGCCGAGCAGAGGAACCCTTCGAAGGCGATAAAGGCATTCCACCCGGAAAACGCAAAGACAAATAAGTCTGGCACAATGTAATCGTAGGTACACGAATATTAATCAGCCTGCCAATCATTCTGGCAACTTTACCAATGAAGCAGTCGGCCTTGGTCCTGTGCCGCTCCCTTTTTTTTGCACACACGTCGCGTTGCACGTCGATAATCGAACGATCGAACGGTTATCAACGTTCTTCGGCTCGATGGTGCAGAATGGGAGCGTTGTAGGTGAATTTCGACGCTGCTCGCATAGATAACGTGCCATTATCGTTCGCCCTGCAGCGATGCTTGATCTCGTCGCGGTGTTAATTAATGAGTACAGCCTGGGCGATCGCGGAACGATCAATTTCTTTAGAGTTCCCGTTTAGAACGGTACGCCTCTTTTCGTCGAGATCAGACAGCGACGACGCCGAACGTGCTCCGGTGTAATGTACGATGCATATTAATAACTGCACCTAACCATGGGTTACTGCACCCTTGCATTGCGATTCAATTGTTCCGCCTTGCACACGCACGGTTATCGCGTAGGATATGCGCGATTTTCTGACTGGCTGAGCAGAACGTGGGAAAATCGTTTCTCGGGTGGTGAATGTGACGAGAGTGAGAGATAAAGTCGTAGGCTGTAATGACGTTTTTTCGCGGCGCTCTGATGCCGATATAGATGGCGAAGGATTAGACTTGGCGGTGATTTGTGGGGACGGGATCAAGTTCAATATGTACTCGTGAATCCGAGTCAATTCCAGTACAAAAGCTTCGCTTCGTGGGATTCGAATACTACTCATAAGAGCGGGCGTTTCATTTCTATGTACTTGAAAAGTACTTGGGTCTTAGAAGCCGGTTTCGGACCTCAGAAAAAGTACCGGAAGAGTTCGAGAATGTACTTCTAAGTTCTTCGACGTTTGAAAGAGTCGAATAGGAGAAGACAAAAATCTGCATAGCTGAGAATTGCCAATATCGTACCACTTAAGATATTTTTTGTTGTGTTTCGTATTTGGTACTAGATTGAACGCAAGTTAATTTTGGATATTGTAGCTTTATGTTTTAGGTATAGTTTTTAGTTAAAAGGTTCGAATCTATAAATAGTCAGGGTTCGATTACTACTACAGTTGCAACAAAATAATTCTAAACTATTTAAACACTTACGCGAGGGTTGCACGAGCTTGAAATACGGACATTTAGAGCATTATATATTTAATTAGAAATTACTAATAGTTAAAAATCTTGAAACATCTTCCTTAAATAGATTTTGAATTGGTTGATTTATTATTAAAGAATTAATCAATTACTCTGCAAATTTTTATCACAAACAAATTTTTTACACCTTCTTTATAACGAGTTATCTCTTAAATCAGCAAACGGACGAGGGACTCTGTTCTCTTTCATGTTAACGCTCGCCCACATGTTTCGCGAGTGACATTAAAAAAGCTACACGGATTAAAATCGGAAGCTAAGCTTCAAGCCGTCCACCATATTTCCAAACCGAGTGGCAGTAGAAAGTGCATTCTTCCGATTTTATTAAATCCAGAACAACAATATGTTTTGAAATCGGTACTAAAAGCATTGCACCTCGATGGCAGAAGTATGTCGATTCTAACGGCCCGTACTTCGATTAATAAACTTAACCGGTGAAGCGTAGAAGCATATTTATTTTAACCGAAGAAAACGGACATTTCATACGTCACAACCTAATACAATTTTGCTTTTCAATTGACGGACATTTTGCAAAGAAGGAGCATTAAATTAAAAGAGATGGCAGTATTATTTGGTATCCAAAGTCTTACCTGCTTCGAAGCAGTACATCGATCGGTTTGGCCGCGTGCAGCCCTCGTCTGGAATATCCAATTTGAGCGGCAATAGGTCCTTCAAGCCGTATTCCGAGAAGACAGGGTTCATACGTAACAGCCCCCCGTAACCGGTGCGGAGTTTCCTGAAAGTGCGAACAGACGGAAGTTCGGTGAGCTCTCATCGAATAGTGTCCAAAGACGCGTAAAGCTTCCTGCCGTGGAACGCCTTAATGCAGGGGAGAAAGACGACGGTGCTGGGCTGAATTGAGTAATCGTTGGATCTCATAATGCGAGCGGACTAGAAAGTGCGAGGAACAGAATGTATGTACCTACTATTAGAAAATATAGAACAACGTAACGCTGATTTATCATCGGCCGAGTGACGTAACGGACGTACCGTGTTTGAGGTGTTTCGTACGCCGAACGGTAGTGATGGGAATAATACTTTTCAATTATCATCGACTCCAGCCAGCAAAATATTATCGTATTAGGTAACCAAACAGATCTCTTCAAGAGACAGAGATGAAGGTACGATTATTCTCACATGGATTCTATCACACTTGGGCATTTTTGACAGCGAAATAGGTAACAGAGTTTAATCTATACCAATACCAAAAAATACTCAAAAGATTCCCCCACCGATCTTCAAAAATATTGCGAAGATAGACTCAACTACTTTTTTATATGTGGACGCATAAAGGGCATATGTATGAAGGTCACCGATGTTTTGTTAAACGGAACCATATATTTTTTAATACATTACTGGATTATTCAGTTCATCATTTTCTATGACAAAGTATTGACTTGTGTCGGAAAACTATTAGTTTAGTAGATATTTTAATTTAATCATTAATATTGACACACAAATATCTCCTATACTAAGGAGATATTTTGTTTTTACCAATTTTGACTTCATATTTGTAATCAGCGACCTCAAAAACCCCGGGATACCAAGTTTTGTATAAATTGAAGGTTTCGCATTGATGCTACTATATTTTTTCCTTGATATGGGGATTTCGGACTACTGTGCGCCGTGATAATCTTGCCCGGGGGTGCCAAGTATGCTAAAGCCGCCCCTGCTGGTGATCTATGTGCTGTTATTTGTTAATCAGTACTTAAGTGCAGGTACTCAAGTACCTGAAACACTTGTCATTCAGTGTCAGTAATCATTCCGATGTGCATCACATTTTCAATGCGCTTCAGTTCTGCCGAATAAGTATTTGACTATCGAATTGCTGGCAAGTCGCGAGACAGTGGATCATTTCTATCGCTAGCGAACAGCCACCGCTTTGGCGCACGTGTTGCAAGTGGTTCAATAACTGAGCTACTATCGTCATGCGATGATTATTACGTTCAGTTCCTCTTTCACTGTACAAAGAAAAATAATCGAACCACCCCAAGCTTCTGAAATACCGAAAACGTGATCCCTGTTGTGGGGGCAATGTTACTTACTCCTTATTACACGTTTTCATTATTTCTCGATGCTCGATCAATATTGGTTCGTAGTTACGTGAAATATCATAACAGTAATGTTCACACGTATCCATAAAGGTGTTGTTTCTTTGTAGATTACGGAACAATCTACATCCTCTTCCATTTAAGTCTTACTCTTCTCACGTTTAACCCTATAAACCTGCATCATCTTAAGCAAATCTTCTTTTATTCGTCACGCTCTTGAAATTCACATCCCACCCACAGTGTCTCTCTATACCCGTCACAAATAGTTATAAAAAAAGACTGTCTTTCAGAATTCGCAGGGCCCACGATCCGCGGACTTCTGCCGATTCTACTAAATAGGGGAAAGTGGGGTAAAACGGAACGGGTGGGTAAAACGGAACACCAATGTTTCTGTTAGATAAGAGCTGCGAATGAGTTGGTATCGCGTGACATGGAACCAAAGGGTCCTCATAGCATTTTGTGATAGACCATAGACCCCTGCACGCGTTATTTTTCCATTAAGAGAGTTGGAAAAATTTCCGGTATCGACGTTTCAATATTGCGTTGGACTTTCGACCACTTTTCGGTACTTGGATTTGGAAAACTAATAACGGCAAGTACATCGTTGGATTCTATAGTCCTTGCGCTACATTTGCACGTATATAAAAAGTTGTTTACCTCGCGCTGAAGTGTAAATATTAAATGTTTACTAAATCACTGCATGTAAAGAGTGGGCCCATGAGGCCTGCACCAGCGCTGAAAAGGAAGATGATACATTTGTATGTGATTTTTGTTCATAAAATAATAAACAAATCGTATTAATCTATCCTTCTTTTACGATATTATATTTATATTTGATTATTTCCCGTAATTTTCATGTTATCTAATAAAATATTTTCTCTTACATGTATAATATATATTTTTGTTATATTTTATTTGCAATAGTTATACCTAAAACATATATTTATAGATTTTAACATAAATCAATACATTTTAAATCATAAAAATAAAGATTTTGTACGTTTACACGGTCTTCGAGTGGGTGTTCCGTCTTACCCCACCATTTCAGCGAGGCGAAGATGTCAATACCTCCGGTAAATTTCATTTTCCGTCGTTCCCAAAGATTTTTCTTAACAATGACTTTGATTTTCTTATAGTCTAAGGTCCACCGAAGACTCCGGTTGAAGTCTCGTGTCTTTTCCTCCACCCGATTTTAAGTTATCACCCTCCAAAGTTAAGCGTTCCGTTTTACCCCACCTTCCCCTACTTTGATTCAACCAGCAATGTTCACACGCGTTTATTGCAATTCAATGTTCCCCACCCCTATTTTACTACCCACTGCTTTTGCGGTAGAATCGTCAGGCAAGTCTCCTGCCTTATTTCCCTCGGTAGCAGAGAAGCAGAGCTAGTAGTACCAATCAATGATTGCGCAGCCCCCTCGTAGATTATCATTCTAGAGCGCAACAAAATTTGATCCGACTGATCTCTGAGCAGAGGTCTTACCTGGCGAACGCTTCCGTAATTCCGTAGACAGTGTTCCCGTCCAACACTCCTGTCAAAAGATTGAAAGGCACGCGAGACCCCAGACGGCAGTTAGGTCGAACGGCGGGAAAGGCGCGAACGAAGTCCATGCACTTCACGCGGAACAGCCTGTAGAAGTAATCGTCTTCCGGTATGTGGATCTCGTTGCAGTAAGGGTTCTTCAGGTGAGGCGGTCGGTGGCAGCATTCCTCGGGGTCGTTTCGGTTCAGTGGATCTGCAAGAGTGCTCATCGATCATGTGATAGCACTGGTATGTGCGGCGCTCGATATAATTATTTACTCAATCCCACGTGACCAGCTACACTGGCATCATTAATTTCCCTCCGTCGGCCTGGCGAGGTATTGACAAACTATTAGGTCGCTGCGTAAGTTTTGCCCGCCACTTCGTTTATATCATGAGAACACAACGAGTCACTCAATCCAGATACAAATATCAATGCTGATTTATATTCTCAGGAACTTGAGAGAGTGCAGCAGGAACTGCCAATTAAGAGAGCTTCCTTTGCGAATCGAAAGGGTCGTCCTGAACCTACGTGACAACGCGAGACCACACGTGGCAACAGCAACCCAAAAGAAAACACCAGAACTGGGATTGGAACTTATTCCCCGATCGCTTTACCTTAAACGGAAAGAACTTATTTAATTTCGACGCCACAGAAAGTGCAATAAGTTGTTTCTTTTTTAATGATAAATTGGAAGATTTATACAGGTAAAAGAGGCATAGTATAACTTCCACATGGGTGAGAAGCTGTCATAAAAAATGATGGAAAGTACCTACATAGTTTGAAGTAGCTAAGTATGCATAAACTGTTTTTAAAAATCAATTCTGTAGAAAACGTACTCTAGCGGGCAGAACTTATGCAGCAACCTACATATTTCACGTATATGTGATCTAAGAGGATATACTAAGATATAAGAGCACAGACTGACTGCATATTAGGGTGGCCTTTATTTTCAACCCGCGATTTCTTTTGCTCTTATCCCCTAAAACGGTGCCATTTGATAAAAAAAATAGTTCTTGAAAAAGATTATTGCAATCGGACAACAGGAAAGGGTGCCGACCAGGCCTTAAAGTTTACAATTCATCAATGGTTAGAATTTGAAGAATTTCTCAAAAATAGTAAGCCCTATCGAAATTTTGTTCAAATAATATTAAAAGAGCATTAAATTTTCTGCAATTACTGTATACATAAGTTTTTCGTGCTTCCAACCATTTTTTAAATAATAGCGTTTGAATATAGAGAGGACGGCGCCTACGCGCGTATAGGCGATACGTCACGCCGTACAGGGGGGAGGTGCGAAGTGCGCGCCTCGCTCTCTACATTCAAACGCTATTATCTAAAAAACGGTTGGAAGCACGCAAAACTTATATATACAGTAATTGCAGAAAATTGAATGCTCTTTTAACATTATTTGAACAAAATTTCGATAGGGCTTACCATTTTTGAGAAATTCTTCAAATTCTAACCACTGAATTCTAAACTTCAAGGTCTGGTCGGCACCCTTTTCTGTTGTCCGATTGCAATAATCTTTTTCAGGAACTATTTTTTTTTCGACACGTATAAATAAAGGCCATCCTACTGCATATATGCGTAAGTAGGTAGGTATCACGCAAGAGGGTACCTATATAACATAATTAATTTAAACTCCTGTTTCTATGTTATTTTTTGTTTCTCGCATATGTATTATTCTAATCGTTTTATTTAAGAATTAAAAGTCTGGCTCACTAACAAGGCTTATTTATGCTGAAAACGTACTTTTCTAGTCGGAAAGCATTCTCCGTTTCTCTCGACTCCTGTCCCCTTTGTAAACAGAATTCTCATCTCGTGTTTCATCTTTAAGAAACCAAGTGACACTTTTCTCAGAACTAGCCAATTAATTTTTCTAACGTAACACGCAACAAGTGGCCTCTGTGGCTGTTAATTACCAAGTTCCAGGATAAATTGTGCGGACGTGTGCGATTTTGGTGTGGATCGCACGGTCCGTGGAAACGGTAGTCACATGATCGACCTCCTAGTTATCTGAACGGCGATCGTTCGCTTTCTCTGGTAGTTAGCCCAGTTTCGATAGACGGTAAATATTCGACGTAGAAGGGCTTGGGAGCTGTCTACGACGCCTTGCTATATACGTATGAACCTCTCAACACGCTGATGTAATTGAGACGATTGCATAATTTGCTATTGACTGGAAATTAGGGCTTGGCTACTTTCTCCGTTTTTAACCTCGTGGATTCTCGGCCACTGTACCTCCTCGAGGCTATAAAAACCTTTCGCTCTTCTTTTCAGACGTCACGTTACTTTGATCGATCGGTTCGCGTCTGCTCTGCTCTTTCTCTCAAATGAAATTTGTCTAGAGTTGACGTATTTATGATAGAACTCCACTTAATCTGCTTCTACTTCTCAGTAACTATTTTGGCAATATCAGCGAGTACTTCTCAATTTCTTTTCTACTTGGCAATGTGGTTTTATTGATTTAAATCGATACGTAGATGTTGAGTCGACAATAATTCGTCTTTTTCTAAAAAATGTTTAAATTAACGCTGATTAAACACTGATTAGGCGAGTATGAAAGTGCTTTAAATCAATCGTCCATCTAAAACTTCTCTCATTCAATTTTACGTCCATCACTGGACTCTCAATGAACCTTAAAAAAACCAACTAACAGAAAATAAATTGAACGTAATATTTCACTGCGGTTACATTAATTTCTCAGTTTAACGCTCCCCCTATCTCTATCCCGCCCGTTTAATCTCTGACCTCGATGCATCACTTACGCAACAAATATCCTACTTTTACCAGCGGAGGGTTAATCCGTCTTTCCCCCTAATCGTTCTTGATTCTTAAGATTGACACCGATAAATCGTACAACGGTACGCAAATTGTACCGTATAAACCCGGCGGTTATCTCGGTTAGAATCGTACCTAGAGGCGTTCCAGTCAGCGTATAGTCGTGATCCATGAACTGTCCCCAGGCGATCACCATAACTGTGCCAGCGTGATCGTGATAACCCTCGTCAGGATGCATGGTGCGTGACACCACCCGCGATAATGGTAAATCGTGACCAGTCGCCGATATCCTCGGCGCTGTTAACCCGTCCGCGAATCGGGGAGTCAGCAATCTGCGGGGGAACCAGACTCTTGTTACGGAAAAATAAAAGAAAAAAGAAACGTTTATCGCGTGGTGAAAATTTTTCGTCAGCGCGAAGCTTCACCTCTGGAAGGGCGACAAAGTGGAGCCCCAGGTTGGGTTGCGCAGGTTCGTGCACAGGCCATCGTTTCGCCTGTACTTCCCTGCCCGACACTCCACGTCGCTCAAGAAGGCCGGGCACACATCTCGGATCAACGTTTTCGAGGTGTCGATCAGGGGTAGAAGCTTGTCGATCTCCTCGAAGGTTAGGCCGTACCTAGTAATGCCATTTGGTAAAAGGGTTTATTGATTCACAGAGTATTTTGTTAGCTGTAGCACTGGGAAGGCAGACAACTATTGGCAGAGACAGATTGTTTGGGGTGCGCAGTTGCTTTGAATCACCAAATGCTCTTTAGAGATTCAATTTGTTTCCATCGCGAAATATGGGGTTGGAAGTTAGTAGGCTTTGATACGTACAATTTTAAAAAATTTTAATTGAACTCTTCTGTTAAAACTACTTCTGTGTGGTTAGCGTTTGGTAATGCCATTATTGCAAGAGCTTTTGGAGCAGGGCTGTCCAAGGTCGCTCCCGCGGGAGCTTGGGTTTCTCCCACTCTCGTCCGCGTTGTCAGGGATACCGCGCGACGCTATCCGCAAAGACGCTAGCCGGGCTCTTAGAGCATATAGACATGGAGGTCTCACTGAGAGCTCGAAACTGTCGCCAACATCGTGCGAGAGAGAAAGAGATACTTTCTCGACGGTGCGAGCGAGAGAGGTAGAACGAGGGAGTCCCAATCGCTCGCAATGCGCATGCGTCGGTGTACAGCTCTCACTCGCAGCAGCTTGCACATGTCTCTCTCTCTCGCGTGATGTTGGCGACAGTTTCGAGGACAGGAGACATAAGGCAATGAGACCTCCAGTAGTATATGCTCTAAGGCCGGGCTAGCCCGTCATGGCAGCCTTCGTAGCGTCGCGCGGTAAACTTGACAACGGAGGCACGCTGCGCCAGAAGAAGATTGGAAGGGGAAGCAGGCGCGTGAGGGGCCCCTACGCTGGACAGCCCTGTTTTGGAGTATCTTTTGTAATGTTTCTTTGGGAATGATTTTTTCAGAAGAATGTTGGGGTATTGCATTCAGGTTAAAAACACTACAGAACTTTCTTTTGCCTTCCGTGTTATATATATATTCGTTAAGTTTCCTAGGACGGTTCTTGCAATTTTTCTACTCCATGTTTTCATAACGTTTCTTGTGGTATTACAGCTTCTTTTTATAACTTTTCTCAATTCCTCTAGAGAATCCCTTCATTTATCATTTTCACAGTGGAAGATTAAAATATTTTCAATATTTTATTCATATTCACGATCATACAAAATGCACTTCCGATTACTTTTAATATATATTATCCAGTAGAACTTCACAATAAAAGAAGCATTTATTTTACTATCTCCAAGGTCATTTATTTTTGTAAGAATAGGTGATTTGTACTAAAGCCAGAAAACAAGAAATCGTTGCACATATTTGTTTATATGAAACATTATTACGTTGTTGTTTTATTCTATAAACAAAGTGTGTAAAATATGTATTCTAACACAAAAAGCATTGCAACTACTTTTGTCAATTACTTATTTCAAACTTCTTCATCTCATTTCTATATTTGCCAATAATTTTGTACAGTTCAATCACTTTTCCAATATTTTGAAGAAACAGGAAATAATGTTAAATAAAAATTAATGAAAAGAAGTGAGCTCGTGACACTGGATGGCCTATATAGCCCAAGTAATAAAGCATCGTATCTGGGTCCAGAAGTCCATTCACTTGATCGACCATCTCGTTTCCCCCTGAATTTAATGCTGAATCATCTGTACCTTTTACTTCCTCAACGGAAAGTAGTTCATCGATGTAACTTTCCAATCAGTAATCGCCCAGAGATACTTCCCACTTCCTAACCCAAAACTTCCTGAATGAAGAGCATATTGGAATGTGGAAGGAGCAATTTTTTCTGCCGAAATTCACTCTGAAGCCCTTAAACTCATCGCTATTTTCATTTCTTTAATATAACTCCATTTTTCTTTTCGCAGTGATATAGGGCACACAAACTGAACAATTCTTATATACAAAGTTTTGTTCTATCTCTCAACCTCATAAAGGGCGAATCCACTTACTCCCAAATCGCCTTTGAATTTCATTAGGGTAGGTTCCCTTATACGTGACTGGACGCATCGTCAGCAACTTCAAACTCGATTTTCTCGAGAACGAAGCGCAATATCAAAAAATTGTATTCCTTTTCCTCGACTTATTTACTTGTTATAAGTCGAAAAGAAAGAGTAACCTTTTTTCATATCGCGCTTCATTTTCGAGGAAATCGACTTTGAAATTCCCGACGTTGCGTCTAGTCGCGTACAGGAAAACCTAGCTTAATGAAAATTACGGGCGATTTGGGCGTAAGTGGAATTCGCCCTAAGTTATATAAACAAAAAAAAAAAATGAAAACATGCAATCACCATAAGGGTTGATTTCGCCCCTTCGGAATGAATATCCGCAGAAAAGCATTGCTCCTGCATACTCCAGTATCCTCCGCATTCACGCGAAGTGTGATTAAAACCAGAATTCCGGGGTGGAGTACGTTCCCTTGTAAGTCTCCTTAAGTTTGAACTTAGATAGAAAGAAATAGGTTCTTACGTGTGGGCCAGATTCGTGCTGATGTCCAGGAGGAGTTCACCGACCGTGGCCAGGTCCTCTGGCCGCCACATTTTGCTTCTGGGTTGCGCCACATCTGCATGAACCGGCGAAACGCATCAACATCGCGCGACGTAGCGAGCGGAGGAACAAAGGGAAGGGTAGCCGTGAAGAGGACGCTGGATAAACTCGAGGGGATCGTTTCAGGCGACGCGCCGTGACGAATCGCGTCGTGTTATCCGTTTCGAACGACATCGTAAATCATCGGGGGTCGTACACAATTATCGTTAGACATCCCCCTCTCCCCCCCCCCCCCGGATTGTACAGAATACTTACTGATGCGTTTCCTCGCCTCGATGTAGGCGCGATTCACGGCGTCGTAGGTGATGCATGTCTGCGAGCCACTCGCCGTTGGGCTGAAAGATGAAGAAACGAGGATGAAAGTTAACGCGTGCTCTCGATCTTCGGCTACGAGCGTATTATTTACAGCCTCTCTTCTCCCTTTTTCTCTCTCTCTCTCTTCCCCTCCCCCTTTCTCCCCTCTCTCATTCTCATCTCTCCTCTCTTTTCGTCGAGTTAATTACCTAACGTTGTAGGTACCCTACTTTTGTTAGAGCCGCGGCTTAGCGAGCCGACGCGTTTACCGTCTCTCCGCTCGTTTGTATTCTGCATCAAGGTAACCCGAAACTATCATACGAACCGTGGACTCGCGAACGCACGTGAATTGACATATCCTGTTTCTTGCAACGAAATATGCTGGCATTGACGTGCCGCTCCTCGTGGCTTTTACCTTTGAAGGTTGACCCGGCGGTTCTCCCTCGTCTCCTCGCATTTGAATCAGCCGCGGCGCGCACGTTCGTTTCGTCGTTTAATTCCTGTCACGGTCGATCGTCGACGATCCAGTTTTTACTGGCAGCTACGATCATTGCGGAAGGCTTCTTTCCCTACTCTGGGTGTAAACAAGACGCGAGGATTCTGATAGGGATCTTCGGAAGGGGTGGCTTGCTATTAGTAGTTTTAAGTGAAAATTGCGATATCTTTATGAATTTTTTTTTAGTGTAATAAACGTTATATTTAGAAATAGAGGCATACAGCTTTTTGTGTATTAATTAAGCTGTGTCCTCTTCAAAAATTTTATTTGTTTTACTTTTATTATGTTGAAAAATATATTTTAATGAATTATTATATGTTAAATTATTTCTTTGTGTATGAATATGATTAACATATGAATTACATGTAAATAACAGTATCTTAATGGAAAATTGAGTTTTGATTTTTTTCCCAATATACTCGTTACACTGTGCATAGGTCAAAAATCACATGCTTGACTTTCATAAGAAATAATTTTTTCAAAATCGGTGCCGACAAGTACTAGATTTTTTTTAAAAATTTGATTCAAATTGGTTCAGTAATTTCTGAGATATTTTTGACACCGCAAATACTGTAACTATGAAGAGGCCTTGGGATAGTGGGCTGCTATGGCATCATTTCTTAAGATATCATATTTATTTTTGAAGAGAATACAGCTTAATTTATGCACAAAAAGGTGTATGTCTTGATTTGTAAATATAACGTTTTTTTATAAAAAAAAAATCGTAAAGGTAACCATATTTTTCGACTTGTTAAACATTTGTAACCCCTTAATGGTTCAAGCTCTTTTAATAGACTTTCATAATTAGTGCTACAGGTCAGTTGATACATCCCTCTAGTATGGGACAAATTGGGTCTGTAAGTTTCTCTGCTACGTTCCGTTAACTTTCAAGGAGTCGATGGATATCTGTATCGATGAAAAGAGTGCGAGGATAACGAATATGTCTTCTTAGCTCGCAATGACGGTTCGCTGAAATATGGCTGACATGAAACGAAGGTGCAACACGGGGCATGTATGTCCCGTACCGAGGTGAACGTGTTAATTATGCAAAGAGGTATTTCTCATTTAGCGGTACGAAACAAGGAAAACTGAAATTAGATTGTTATTTAACGAACGAAGGTTGCTGACAACAGTGTTTGTTTTTCGTATGTTTTCAATATTCTAGGATTGAGGATTAATTTTATAAAGATTGCTAAGCTCTGGACCAACTTATTTTAAATATTGCTGGCTACTTATTGCCAGCTGATCAATTTTGTTTCGATTTTATGAATTCATTTAAAGTGAATGTCCCAATTTCTGCTCATGTCCCCATTTCTAATCATTTCGTATTTTTCTTATTATTATATGCGTTACGTTTGTACTATAGTTGCAAGAAAATAATTCTAAACTATTTAAACATTTACGCGAGTGTTGCACGAGCTTGGGGCAATATTTAGAGCATTATATATTTAATTAGAAATTACTAATAGTTAACAATCTTGAAATATCTTTCTTAAATAGTTTTTGAATTGCTTGATTTATTATTAAAGAATTAATCAATTACTCTGCGAATTTTCATCACAAACAAATTTTTTACGCCTTCTTTACGACGAGTTATCTCTTAAATGAGCAGAAATTGGGACATCCACCTTACGATACGTTGTTTCTTAAAAATTCTGCGCTCCTACCTCTCGATCAGGTCTTAAATACTCCAGAAGGTAATTGTGCAGCTGTATTACTTTATTAACATTCTTGCGGCTTACATGGCATCCGCAAATTGTCCGTGCCCACTTCTGCGGAGAAATATTTTCTCACAAATTATCCTGTCACAATAGTTATTAAACGAACTAATGAGTGCAGGCTGGAAAGATTTGAGAGTAGCTCTGAGCTTGATTGCAACAGAACGCACCATTGTGCAAGTTCGTGTTGTAATTACTATTTTAACTGATCTAATAACAGTGCTATTACTGATTCAATCAGCTGTGCGTAGCTCACTTAAAGCAACTGTTGTATAAATTTCTTAAATTCTAAAAGCAATCAAATAAATGCATCCTTTAAATTCCATCGTATTCACGAAAACAGAAATATTATTCATCTGAAATTTTTTAAACGATGTATCTGTACATTTAAATGTACAAAAAGTTCTGCTGATAATTACTCAGCATTGTATTAATTTGATTTTACCTCCCCCTCACATTTTATATTCTTTCTTTAATTAATTAAACGATACTTCACAATTTTTTGTTACACACAGCTTCTACGTGGATATCTTTAACTAGTTAACACACGTTATTATGCAGAGTACATATATTTTTAGAGGAGTAGTTGTAGTATGAAGTTATTTTAATATTCAAAGATTACGATAGAAAACTGGACCGGCATTCGTGTCAACAATTTCTATGTATTCATCTTGTCCGACTACGTGAAACCATAGAAGGAGAAGTCACGTTTGAAGCATGCTTTCCCTCTTCAACGGCTTACATGGTCTGCAGTTCGTGCAACGTAACCAAATTGGCCAAGAGCAATTTTCAAGCGGTTGGAAAATGGTTGAAGTCAGAGATGGTTTAGAGACGTTGCATAAATACGATAAAATTCTCCAACAGTGATGTTAACCCTTCGCGGTCACGCGGGGTGTGTCGCGCCCCAAGAGCAATTTTCGCGTTCAAATGTCGCGTCTTTACGACTTCCAAAAGGGATTTATCGCGAAGGAAAAAAAAGGAAAGAAAAATATCGCTTTTTTTCCCCCAACCGTGGAAAATTGGTCTTCTTGAACAACAAATTTAATTACATCAAAATTTACATTTGTGTAAAGACTATTAGAGCATGATTGTAAGAGTATTACGAATGTACAATTATCACTCAAAAGTTAAAAGATTCAAAACTACGAAAATGTAACTCAAAAATAACGTTGGGGTGCAGTGAACTCCATGTGACCAATTTGGGATTACAAGAAGGCGTGACGCACGGATGGATAAATTGGGGCCGCTTGAAATTACCTTCCTTTGTTTCGAGCAAAAACTTAGGAAGATAATGACTCAAAAGCGTACGTATAGCTATCCAGAGTTGTGCAGAATTACAATTGAATTACTCCATGAATTATAATTACAAAATAATTCAATTACATTGTAATTCGTAATTCAGATCTCGCGTTCAATTAGAATACATCGCAATTCGTAGTGCAATGTATTTGCAATTGTAATTGCATAGTACAATGTAATTGAATTATAATTACGAATTAAGAGGTAACCAAATTGAGAGGTAATAAGAGGTGGGAAAGAAATATGTAGGTAAAGGTTTCGAAGAGAAAAAAAAATATTATGAGTGCTGAATATGGTATTATTCATAAATTTATAATATATAAAGAAAAATAAACTCCTTTGTAACACTTTTTTCCACTTTTTTTCTCACTTCTTCGGAGTTTTGAGCTGTAATTTAATTACATTGTATTTCACTTACATTGTAATTCAATTGTACGCACAATTACAGTAATTAGGAATTGAATTCATTGAAAAGTTTGAATTATGTAATTGAGTTACAACGTAATTGAATTACTATGTAATTGAGTTCCAACGTAATTGAATTACTATGTAATTCAGTTACAACTTAATTGAATTACTATGTAATTGAGTTACAACTTAATTGAATTACTATGTAATTCAGTTACAACGTAATTGAATTACTATGTAATTGAGTTACAACGTAATTGAATTACTATGTAATTGAAATGCAATGTAATTAAATTACGTAATTAAATTACAGTGTAATTCAATTAGCACAACTATGTAGCTACCCATTTAAATATGTTATACATTAAAATGTCAAGCAAAACTATAATATTACAATTTTAGAGTATATGTAATCTCTTGTGCTTAACTGTACATAAATTATGTATCTACTTCAGTGAAAATATTGGAATGCTCTAATTATTGTCGTGGATCCTTAAACATGACCTGCACTAGTACTTTACTGTTCCTATCAACGCACAGGGATTGAAAAAATTGGACAATCTTCGACTACTTGCCAAGTTTCTGTGGCGTTAAAATAAAACTCTGTGTCTGTTACAACGGTGAATACAAAATTTTAAAACACTTTTTTTCACTAATGAGTCTACCCAAAGTTTTGAACGATACTGTCTGTTACTTCGAATTAGTATCTATTCTTTAATGAGATAAGGAATCTCAAACGACGATAGGATGAAAATCTAACACACAAGCTTATTCTGTGTACCAAAATGGGGCATGTACATACCGTTGCCTCTGTGGGTACCTCGCAGCGTCCAAAGGTTAAACTATGTACATTTCCCTCGAAAAGTAATTCGCGCAAGGTGAACGACTCGCATTCATAGAATCGGCGAGTGATAAGTTACACCCATAAAACCAGGAACACGATCTACGTATTAATTGCACAAGCTATAGATTTCTCGTTCCATTCAGTATCAGCTGACAAAAGTATCGTTGCACAAGGCTGAATTGCAACGATAGTATCGATAACTGGGGATTTTTCTCTGCCACTTCTGGATAAGCATATATATCGGGGGCGTAGAAAGAAAAATAAAATGTAGCGGTGGCAAAATAATGAATTTCAGCCAAATTGAATTTGCAAGTAGATTTTCCTTGCGCTGCACGATACACTCAACAGTTTGTTACACCTTTGTCACTGGAAATAGAAACTGGATTGCGCCGCGAATACGGAAATGCACTGTTACCGATCTCTCCCCGTTAATTTGGTAAAACTTCGAATTCCACAAATTGATAATACTGTTACAAATCGTCAGGGGCAGTGCACCGTAGAAATTGAAATTCCAGAGGAAATTCTTACGTCAGTTTGTTTGCTACGTTGGCGATACCTTGCGAAAATATTTTAGCTGCATAAATGCACGCTGATCTGGCTTTCACTGTGGTTAGCAACGCGCAGATAATTCCTTATGTATTCTGTCTTGTACACCATTATATCTTGCCCTCGGGCAGCTTTTTGCTGCTTCAAACGAACTTGTTTTTTGTTTCCTGTGCAAAATCAATGCATCTGCAAAAAATAATCTGTTTGTGAAAATTTTAAGTTAATTAACTGTCACCGTAATAACATTCTTGGATTTCATGGCTGGCGGTTAAATAAGGTTTCTTGTGATTAAGGTGCAAAAAAAGTGAATGGACTGAATCGATAAATTAAAGATAAGTAGAAAGTGTTGTTTTGAATAACAGCGTGTTATATTTTTTCTGCTATCAAAGTGCAGAATATTCATAGATACTAGATAAACTGAGAATTTATAATAAATTGCCTGCCATACGACGTTGAAAATTCTGTTTTCGGCACGAAAGTTTTCAGTTCCTTTAACATTAAAATAAAAATAAAATGAAGAATATGCTATCTTATTTTTAGAACGTACTCCCAAAATCTGAAATCAATTTATTCCTTAGATTCCAAGTAATCCTGATAGCCATAAAATAATACCACGTAACTTGACGAAAAATTAACATTGTGTAATGATTTTCATTTCATTTACCACTTTGATAATCACATTTTTAGCATTAGTTTTAATCTTATTTTTCAAACCGACACAGTGATTATTTCCTTTAGAAAATCAATTATTAAAAACGAATCGATGGAAACGAAAAATGCCTGCTTGTGTAATAATTTTTATCGTGTGTAGTTTCTGAATTATCATCGCTAAGCCCTTCAGATTTCGCGATTCACCGTTGTTGATCTCCTTAGATCACTGCTTCCTGATATCTTGACTAGATCTGTCGCGCTTTATTAACGCTTAGCCGCGAAACGATCGCGACCAAGTGTGGCAGCTTTTTTGCAATTAGAAGTTTAATCGTGACTACACGGGCTGCCGACAAGAGCGCACGTTAACTCGCGTGAACGTGCAACAACATTTCTGTGCACCGGCAGACGTAGGCAGTTCGAATCTCGTAATTGCGGGGAAACGATGCAATCGCATTATGCCTTGTTATAACTGGCAGAACTATTCTCTGTCGCGACGAGCCAGAACCTCCTGGTCATCCACAAATAAATTCATCTTCCTTCGTCCATTAAACTTACAAAGCTTGACGGAGGAAACGATAATTGTAAATAAAAGCAGGGACAAGATTTACATAAGGGAGGTTTAGGTTTTTATGTCTGGGTTAAAAGAATAGGTTTTAATAAAAAATTCTTTTTTCAACTTAAAGAAAAATAGATTTTCTTCAATACAGCATACGATTTTTTAATAAATTTAAAAATAAGGAAAGGTCGAATTCGTAAAGAATTTTTTTTTTTATTCATTAAAACAGTTCGGCTTTGGAGGTTTATAAAATTGAACAAATTAAAATATGATAAAAACCGTACGCTATATTGAAGGAAATCTATTTTTCTTTAAGGTGAAATAAGAATTTTTTATTTATTTTGTTTCAGTCGCTTTTGGTGCCGAGGGCCAGCTGGCAATACGTGATGGTAGACAATGTT
The DNA here is from genome assembly GCF_050908995.1 of Andrena cerasifolii. Classification (NCBI taxonomy): domain Eukaryota; kingdom Metazoa; phylum Arthropoda; class Insecta; order Hymenoptera; family Andrenidae; genus Andrena; species Andrena cerasifolii. Next base: position 5,739,119 of record NC_135124.1, on the reverse strand, counting down.
AAATAACTCCGTCGTTTTAAAACATTAGAAAATAAATAATGTATGAAAATAAAGTTAACACGTTGCCTAACATCTCCTTAAAAGATTCCGATATTTCACTGAAGCATTACCTGAGAAAACAAATTTTAAATTTACCCATTCTTTTAGGCCTACAAGATGATGTACCCCCTTAACTCAGCTTTAATTCAAATTGGTTTTATTATCTTACAAGTCAGATCATTTTCTGAATGCATAATCGTATTACACCTACACAAGTGAGACTATTCAAGATATTTGTAAGTGAAATGAAGTTTCTTATCAGCTTGTTACCGTTGTGCCTGTGTGAGTTGATGTGCGAAGCTGTAATTTGCATTTTTCTGTCAGGTTCGTGCAAAAGGTTTGTCACTTGTGTGCGAAGCACTACTTTAAATAAAACTATAAAGTTCCATTTCGTAAAAAATCTACGAATGGTCGAATAACAACCCCCTGTGACCAACAGAAAAGCTCCACTTATTTATACACAAGTATTCATTTCATTTGCATTTGTACCATAGTCGCTGATAAATTCTGCTAATTTTTAATTAAATGCACTTCTATCATTCGATTTTCTAAAAAAGTGAAAGTTCGTATAAAAATTTTCGTGTTACATTTTCTATTTATTTTTGCGCAAGGAACCACCCTGTACTCATCTTCAACCCCTCCGCATATTGCCACCCTCGCAATTTTCGCCAGTTCTAGAAAATTCATATATAAACACAATTCTCCAAAATGAACACAGTTTCAGTTTAAATCTTCGCCTTCGTTATTACCTGCACAACAGACCTTTCACGTCAGCCTAGTATTTTCCCTGCAGCCTTTTAATTCCGCAGAGCAGTGTGCGACATTTCAAACGATTCCGACCGCATCGTTTGTTGTACCACGAACAACCATAATTCTACGTTTCGTTTCAAGGTTTCGAAGCCAGGAATTACAACAGTCCCCCCATTGTCTTATCCGCGCTGATAAACAAAAGGAGATCAGGTTTTCCGCGGCGAGTAACGGTGTTCTCATTATACGAGCGTTCTCACGACCCGGTATTGAGATACACTTTTATCCCTCTGTGATAAATTATCATCCGACTTACATTGTCCCAAGTGCATTGCGGAACTGCATGGCTAACTGGAAAGTTTATTCCACGCTTTGGCTGTCAAATTTTTAGCGTCTCAGCTGTTTGGACACTGGGAGACGCTGGGCAAGGATATTAACCCTTTGCATTGTAAGTTATTCGTTCATCGATCGACCAGATAACTGTTGCGCAATATTACACTTATTAACCCCACTCCGCCCCACGGGGCTTTTTCGACCCATCGGTGTTCTCGTTTCTTTAACCCTAATATTTCCCTCTGGCAGAGGCGAGCACAATTTTTGTTTAAATAAAATTTCGAATAACGAATAAAAGTTAAAAAAAAAAATTATTCGCCATGTGTCGCCCCGGATTATTCGTCGAATAAAAAAATTAATTTTACTCGTCAAATAATCTAAAGTTAAAGTAACTTTTACTTGACCCGTCATTTAAATAAATTTTTATTTCGTTAGGGTAAAGGTACCAGTTGATCATGTATCTGTAGTTGACAACTGTTCAGAAAAACGAGAAAAATAAGGTTTTTAGAAGTGGCCAACTGTGGGCATTAGGAGCCGCGGCGTAGCTCCGTTTCAGCGAGATATGTGAAGTTTGTTGTTCAATTCTTTACTACGTCTGTGTACCTTGACGTTAACAATCGTTTTTTTCAAACAATTTTTGGTTTATATGGAGAAACAGTAAATAGTTTTGACACATCCAAATTGATCGTCCAAATAACATTTTTTCATTCATTTTGTATGTATTTTCTCAAGTTTTCGTTTACTATATATTAAAGAGGAAGGGCCAAAGTATATTTTGGCATATTTGTTATTAAGTAATTAATGCAAACAAAAATTTTAAAAAAATTGAAAACTGAAGAACGTATGAACTAGCCCCGGTCTCCCCTAATCACGGATTCTTTACTGTTATAAGGTTTACTGATATCAGTATGAAACGTTAATTTAGAACTGTAGACTTTGGAAATCTAATTAATTTAGCTCCGTTAGAAATGAAAAAAAATCGCGATTCATTGAGTCTGACGAATTGCTGGAATCAGAGTCACTCTACTGTACTATTGCTCATCCCAAAGTCCTGCTCTTAATGAACACAACATAAAAAGAACATGTGCATAGAATGTGCTTCTATCTCGGGGGAACAAAGGTTAGATAGATAGTGAAAGTCCTGTTAATGATACTGCTCCTGACCGGAGTTCCTGCTTTCTCTAGACCTCGAAAATGTCGATGGAGGTCTTGCCGCGTTGCGTAAGGTTACATTTTAATCTGGTTAATTTTAAGGTACTTTAACACTGACGGCCGCTGTCACGTACGGGTGATTTTAATCTTTCAACCGCTACATCATCGTCCACTCAAACTCTCCCACGTTGATTCAGATCTCACGTCGAACGTTCATTACGCTACTCATGCTCACATTTCTCTGTAACAATATCTTCAGCGTTTTTATATGCCTCGCTTTGACCTGTACTGATAAATCTCTCAATTGACTGACAAGGATAGTTCACAAGATCCGTGTCACCGATTTTATTAACATTTTGCATATAGTTGGTCCACGCATGTGTATTAAGGGGTTATACCTAGTCAGGCGGCCGAAAAGAATTTTTTTTGAAAAAGCGGAAGCATATATTTTTACAAAACTTTTTGCGTTTCAAAGAGCAACATTTAAAGAACATTTGGTAATTTTTTCGTGCAAAAATATTTACGTTTATAATAAAATAACAAGCGACATCCAAGAAGCCTTTTTAAAAATTTGGTTTTGCGGTGAGCGCTGCCATTCGGAACCAGATTATCTAAAGTCAAGACACAAAAAAGATTTCGTTAGTATATTAATGTATCCTCTGATTAACGGAAGGAATTTTTGAAATATTAATTTAAAATAAAATGGCGGCTATTTAAATTTGAAGTCCTGATTTTAGCACGAAAAAATCAGGACTTCAACTTTAAATAGCCGTCATTTTATTTTAAATTAAAGTTTCGGAAATTCCCTCCGTTAATCAGAGGATACATTAATATACTAACGAAATCTTTTTTGTTTTTTTTATTGTAGATAATCTAGTACCAAATGGCACTGCTAACCGCAAAACCAAATTTTTAAAAAAGTTTTTTGGATGTCGCTTGTTATTTTATAATAAACGTAAATATTTTTCTACGAAAAAATTACCAAATGATCTTTAAATATTGCTCTTTAAAACGCAAAAAGTTTTGTAAAAATATATGCATCCGCTTTTTCAAAAAAAATTCACAAACATTCGCCTCTTTTCGGCCGCCTGACTAGGTATAACCCCTTAAGGCAAAGTATATAATTATTTTACTCTGCGCGTGCCTGGTAAGTGGAACACCGCGATCGAGGCAAGAGATTGATACAGCGAAATGCCATGAAAGCACGGCTTAACCAAAGACGATGGTTCGCCCTGTGTCGTCAAATGAATGAATATAATAGTAAACAACAATTAAGATTGCGATCAGCGTTAGATTGTGCGATGCCCCCGAGGCCTAGAACTTGGACCGATGGTTGCATAAAGCATCTGCATAAACTTTGAGCACCTTTGTGATCAGTTCTGTGGACGCCCGGTGCACTTCACGTATGCCCCGCAGGCACAACAAAATGCAAATTAACCTGACATATTGATATCGTTGAACTTTGTCAATGTGGAAAAATTCATGATTCATAGAGGAAAATAATCTTTTTTCGATACTTGCTTTTCCAGAATATCGTTTCTGAAAATCCGTCGAGAACGCGTGGACTAGAACAGGTTGAATCTTCAAAACCGATTTTCACGAAAAGATGCCTTGTTCAAAAAAAATTATTCCACAATTTCGACTTTTTCACAAGGATCTATTTCACGTACTAAGTTGTCCCATATTAACCCCTCCCTTCTGCTAATTCTTAGTCACGTACATTTCCACTCGACTAATTTTCAAAATCGATTTTCTTGAAAGGAACGCCTTCTATCAATAAATCTTATTCTACATTCCTCACTGGTTTCCTCACGCAAAGCCACCGTGATTCCACTTGTATTCCTATACAGCTTGTATATCAAGTGTCATCCTTAATAAATCAGCCATTAACTCCTTGCACTCCAACTCATTCGCTCGTCCAGAGATTTTTTGCCCAATCCAACGCTTATTGAATACAGATTTTGTAAAGATCAAGTAACATAACAGAGCAATTTCAAAACCAATCTTTCATTAAACCTACTACCACTCGCACAAGCTTCAACAATTTTCGCACAACCTTCAACAATATTAAGAACTTGTAGTAAACAATACTAACTGGATCAAAGTACTGTGGAATCCATTAAAAAAAAATCGTAAAATAAAAACAACCATGTTACTTAAAAATGGAATCACTGTACGTGCCTTGATAGAACTCTTGACAAATCCAACATATTAGTTACCATATTGATAAAATCAACACGTGACTTAAACCTCTCTAGGCCCAGGATGTATAAGTACTTGGAGTGCAAAGGGTTAAAGGAAACCTCGCCCACAAGCAAAACGCTTTCATTTGGTTAAGCGACTGCCCAATCTGTACATCATGCTCGACGTCCAATTTTATTAACGTTCACTTACAGGGAGCCACGAAGTAGATTATAGGTGTAGTCGAATACGCTCGTTCTTCCTGCGTTCTCCAGGACAAGAGCGCAGTGGTCACCGTTTGCATAAGCATCCACGGACTGATATTGCAGGCCGTTGCAGCTATCATTGTTCCCCAACGTTGCTAGTAGCAGCACGAGCCCTATTATCGCGGATCGTATCCGCTCTATCGTAGATCTGCAACATTATAATAGCGACGATTATCCTCCAAGCCATCAAGATATCGCCAATTGATTGTGCCAGAATACCCAGATCTAGCGAAATCGCTTGTAACCTGGTGTAACTGTCCGGGTGTTACCTTTGCATCCTCTGATCGTGTGAGATCGGTTTGGTTCAACTAATAGCTATGGCGCTTTATGATTCAGATTCTTGGGTGTTCGAATAGTTATTATTAGGACTTAATTACTCATAGAAAATAAATGGAATAGTACGTATAGATGAGTAGTGGTAAGAGTAAATCTAGAGTAAAGGCGAAGCTGCGGTAGGAATACTGTTGATTAGCTTCACTATTAAGGGGAGGTTCCGGTCTAAAAGTCGATTTTTTATTATTTCATTTTTCGAATGCTCAACCTTTTAGGAATGCGTGTTGAAAAGGATTTGTTCGAAACAGTGTTCTCAAAACGGTGGGCACTGTATTTCCAAAAATTATTACCCGATTCAATTGAAACTTTTTTACTTTGAGGAATATACTTCTGGCTAGGAGGGGAACCAGAAAAAAATACAAAATTTGAAAATTTATAATTTTAAAAGGCGTTGAAAGAACGAAAAATATAGGGGGAAAGTGATTTCAAAGTTCAAGTGTCGTTATTTTTGTAAAAAAATGTCATTCTTTTAATTTTTTCTGGTTTCCCACCTAGACAGAAGAATAATCTTAAAAATAAAAAAAGTTTCAGTCGAATCGGATAATAACTTTTGGGGATACAGGTCCCACCGATTTGGATGAATGTTTTGACGCCTTGACTTTAACGACTCCCCAGTGCCGTCTGCAATGCTGAATTATAAAACAAAAAATATATTTCTATAATTTAAGACATCCTTAATATAATGCAAAAAGTCGCATTAAATTATATATAGTAGTGTTCCTTTAATTAATTCCTAAAGATCACCTATTTTTTGGGGCTCTAGACCGGATTTTAAGGCAAACGCATTTAAAGTTTTGGGTCTGGGCGCTACACCGAGGAACACCTACCTATTTACACGCGTATAACTTTGTCAATTTTTGCCGGATTAACGTGACACTTTCAGGGAATATTTTCAAGATGTTGTACTTCAAGAAAACATAAAAATTGACAAATCGATTTTTCGAAAATTTCTGGTAAGCCTTTCCTCTTAAGTACCTGAAATTAGAAACTATCTAGGATACATATCCAACCCGCATACGCCGATTTTAACGAGGCTCTGCAGATTTGCAGAATAGTAAAAAATATTTGACATGTATTTTTTGTTGTTAGGAATCGTCCATGTTGAAGTGGTGAAAACAGACCCTAAAATTTGAGGTCGAAAACATATTATCTGGAATTTCTCGAGAACTATTATATGTAGGATAAATTTTATTTTGAAGCGTGAGTTTTTTAAAGACAAATTCAGCCCCCTGCTCAGTTTTTAGAAAATTTCAGAAAATATGTTTTCGACGCTTAAATTTAAGGGCTCTTTTCACCCCTTCAACACGGATGATTGCCGATAACAAAAGTACGTATCAAATATTTTTCACTACGAATCACGCGAAAAAATCAGGATTTCAACTTTGAATAGCCGCCATATTGTTTCAAATTAATATTTCGGAAAATTCCCTCCGCCAATCTGAGGATACATTAACATATTAACGAAATCTTTTCTGTATTTTGATTTTAGGTAATCTGGTTCCGTACGGCAGCGCTCACCGCAAAAGCAAATTCTTAAAAAGGCTTCTCGGATGTGAGTTGTTATTTTATTATAAACCTAAATATTTTTCCACGAAAAAATTACCAAACGTTCTTCAAATATTGCTCTTTTACGCGCAAAAAGTTTTGTAAAAATATACGCTTCCGCTTCTTAAAAAAAAATTCACAAATATTCGCCTCTTTTCGGCCGCCTGACTAGGTAAAACCCCTTAAAACATTTATAGTACAACTTATAATATTTCCTTTAAAGCTTCATTTAAAAAAAATCGCCAACGATGAAGAGACCATTTTGCGCCCATTGCCAACTTTGCTGCCTAGACAGCTGCCTAATGTTGCCCATAGTGTCGCGTTTTTCTATCGCAAAAGGTCGACTTCATTACAAGATGAATAGCGTTTTTCCCATATTATACATCGCGGGGCACATTAAGAGGGAACGACTTCCTGAGGACATTCCCACAACTTTCCTCCGCGACGCTCGCGTTTACAACAATGAAACGCAAGGTCCAAGTGTACTATCACGGGGATTCGTGGCCGCGCGGTAAAAATGATTATCACCGTGCCATTATGTGGAGCGAGGTGGTAATTATCGCGGCTGGTAACTGCGTTATCTCGACGCGCATGCAAATGCCAATTTTCCATTGCGCTCCGCTGTCGTTGACGTCTGGTATCTGCCCGGGAGAATGTCCACCTTGACGCGAGGTTGAAGGCGAACTGTAAATGCCAATTTATTACGGCAGTTCAACAAAACTCGTCGGAATAATTTCTCGTTCGTTCCTGGAAAATTATGCACGGCGTGCCACCGGTATCCGCGAGTAACCGTTAGGCCGTTCACCTCTATTTTAAACCGCGACAATCGCTGGCCGGATTAAAATACACATTATATCTGCGCCGCTCGGCTGTCGAGCAGGTTAGATAATGGGCACGGATGAAATTACAGTTTGTTTCATTAGCGAAAGATCATCGTGCTTTTACCGCTTCCGTTCATGGATTAATGGTGTACACCGCAAGCGGAGCATATTTATGTCGGCTCGGTGGTGAAACTGACCGGGTTCAGCTTTTTTTGAAAATCAAATTTTGGTCTGCACTTGGTGGCATTTGCTAAATACCCAAATCTTATTTTTCAACAGAAGTGGACCTGGTCAGATTTTGTTAACAAGATGCATTCGTCATTGGTAAATGTTGCTCGAATCTCGACCGAGGAACGTCATAGACTGATTTTACAGTGGCAATGTTATTACATAATCTTGCAGGGACGAACGAGAAAATATTGCAACGAGTTTTGTCGAACTGCTGTAATAAATATATACACGAGTAATGGTTTTATAAACAACAGTAACAAGGGGAGGACACCATGTGGTAGACACCGATTTTGATGAGCTTTAGCAGGATGGATGGATCTATGTCGAAAATAAGTAAATAGGTGTCCGAGCGTTTATTTACATGGGAATTATTAAAAATTTCATAGTGGCCGTGGGGTTTTAGTGGGTAAAAATCCCACACTACCCTGGCGCTCCCGGGGATTCCCCTGTGAAGGAGTCGGGGTGCCTTTTGAAGATTTCCCCAAGTTAAAACAAAAATTATAAAAAACATTTATAAAGTTTTTTTTTAATGTGGAGACATCTTTAAAGGGCACCCCGACTCCTTCAGACGGGAATCCCTCGGGGCGCCAGGGTAGTATGGGATTTTTACCCAGTAAAATCCCACGGCTACTATGAAATTTTTAATAATTTCCATGTAAACATCTCTATTATTAAGGCCCATTGGCAAAAACGCTCGGGCACCTATTTACTTATTTTTAACAGATCCATCGTGCCAGGGTTCATCAAAATCGGTGTCTACCACATGGTATCCTCCTCTTGTAAGTACTCGCAACTTTGGCTAAATCGATCTGACGAGACGTAAGTAATCTAAAAAGGGAACTTCGGTAAACCAAAAATTCAGATTTGTTTTAAACTTTGATGGGGACTTCAATGGAAGTATCAGGCTATTTTCAGGGTTATTTAAAGGGTTAAATAGATTAACTGTTTGATGGGGATAGGATGATCAACATAGATATTACCAACAGGATGAGTAATCGTTGTTGTATACGAATTTTAAACCTTAAAGTGCAAAGTGTGATTAAGTTATTTTAGATGGAGTCGCTACAAAGCATTTAAAGTGGTTAACGAATGTCAATAGAAACCCAGTTATTTAACAATATATCGCAGCACTATTATGCATAATACATTCTTGACAAATGATAGGAGTGCAGAAGAAATTTATTTTTTATTATTGTATCGGTTCATAAACACTCGAAACGTGGAATCGTTTCGGTACTGTTCCTTGAGTTGATTAACTGATTAGCAGAATACTTCTGTCGAAAGGAAAGTCATTTGTTATTTGACGTAGTTTCCACTACAAGTAACTGCATTCTGTGTTTATCTAATCTGGATTAAACGCTCTGGATAATTTAAAATACACTGTTTAACATTATCTGGGAGGGAGATTATTTTTGCATCCGTAGCTACTTTATTTAAAACAGACTTTGTATATAACCTTACTATAATATTTACATAATTGTAACGTTAAAACCGATGGGATAATGTCAAGAATTTGCAGCTAAAATTCATGGATTTTCTTTAAGATTTTGGTTGAAAAACTTACATCGTGATAGTGAGCGTACTGTCTCGCGTGCCAAACGTCAGAGAATAGAAAGGGAAGAGAACGTTATATTTTCTAACGATTAACCTATCATGACATAATCTATTTTTTCGCTGTGCTAAAAACTTCATTATCATCCGGCGCTCGTTATGGTAGCACCTTGTGCGAGGAATTTATATAATTGTTGCTGCACTTTCCACCGAACGCACGTGGCTGAGTTCCTGAAGGGAAGGTAATCTGGAAAAGAAAGGAGAGAAATGGCAAGGGAGCAGAGCGTTTCGCAACCGGTGTGTCTTTCGTGAGATTTGAAGATGTGTCACAATTCAAACGGCTGTTTTGCCAACGAAATAATCAAGATGAAGCACGCCTTGGATTTTATCGCAATGAACGTGTTCGCTCGTGACTACACCTCTTTTCGCTGATGCATGAATGCGGCGGAGAAACTAAGTTGCAAAACTTGAAATAGTTTGGTAATCTTTTTTCTTTTTGTACCATTATAACAAAGAATTACGTGAAAAATATGCGACGTATGCGCATGCTCTGGAACGTGCGAGTTAAAATGCGTGAGCGATGCGGGAGGCCATTGAAACCCTAAGAATGCAATCGATTTCTAATTTACAACGAGATTTTGTAATGCAAGTATCTTCGATAAAATAATCCTATACATATTGATATCTAAATCTTCAATAAAAAGGGACAAAACATTTTCAAACATTCGGAACTTAAAGAAGGGTGGGTCAATTAACTCGGCGGGAGGCGCTACTGGGTAAAATTTACCCCAGGGGCGCTAGTTGCGAAAATATGAAGACTGTTTGAGTTTCTGTTACAATTATTTAAAGAACTTTAATAAAAAATATATATATAAATATCTAAAAAATTAATATATTTAATATATATATATTAAATATACACTGTACTTTAACATAAAAATTACAAAGTTACAAAAAAAAATATTCTGAAACATTTCTAATATATATTAAACATTATATATATTGAAACATTTATAATATATATATGAATATTTTTTACGTTTCAAATTTGGGTATTTTTGACTCGGTAGCGACAACCTGTGTTACAATATGGGGTGCGCCTCCCGCCGGGTTAAATGCAGAGTAAAAGTGAAATGTCTGTCTAAGTAGTAAATTTATCATCTAAGTTCTCAATTTTTTTTTCAATAACTCCTTTATATTCTCGTTTTATCTCTTCCTGAAAATTTCCAGTATTATTTGATATTAATTTTTGTTTAGATTTCTTTACGAGATTAAATCTGTTTTCCTCGCGTCAGATCGAAGCTCATGTTCGTTCGTTGTAATTGATCTTAAAGTGAACGGTTCGATTTGTAAGCTTCAACGCATCTGGATGAGCGGCATTCGCGGATTTAAACGAGGATGCGAATGAAAGTACATGACGTTCTACATATTAATCAGATAAGAAAGGCAATCGACATTTAAAACGATTTCAGTTTCTTTTTTTTTCTTTTTTCTTTCCTCTGGTCACCTTGCGCATTCTGCACTCCGCTCACGGACAGAACGCACCGATAAACCGGTCGCGCAGCGCTCGATTTCGTAAGTCCTATTAACCGACTACTTTCAGTCAATGGCTTTGCTCGAGTTTAATCGATACAATTCAAGGAATCCACCATAAAATGCATCGAAGTCCCATAAATCTTGCACTGTCCAAGAGAAAAATGGTGGCGTAGAATTCTTCGCCCGCGTCTGAATACCATCTCTCGAGCCGTTTTCATGAAAATCGAGGGGCAAGGAAGCAACAATTCTATTTGATTGCAGTGTAGAAGAAAGTCGAGGTATACTAAGTGAACGGTGTACAGAATAACTGAATTTCATTGCTCGATATGATTTAGAATATGCACGTCTTTCGTTTTATGCAACTATTTTGAAAATGGCCACTTCCAACGCTGGAAGTAAAAATAAACTGCAGTAGTTTAGGAATTTCGAATTTTACTGAATTCGACCGAGTTAAGGGGGGAATCCTATTCTTTGGGCTAAGAACATAGCAAAATTTGGGATTTTTTTTTTAAGAAACCAGCGTTTCGATTCAACTGAAATTTTGAGGATGTTTTGATGCATCTTTGTAGAAGCTGCAGGTTTTTTTTTATTAGTTTTTACCCATAGATATAGTAGTTATGCATGATCGACTATCACGCCGCGCGAAATTCGTCGTCCGTTGGTGTGCATGATATTTACCTTCCAGGTAATCTGAAACAGAAAAATGAAACGGCATTTTACTTTGTACATATGCAGCTTCACTTTGACGAACCAGAATACCGCTAAACTCTATACTTCTTCTGCTATATAAGAAAATTGGCGCAAAATTGGATTGCAAAAATTACAGGTTCAGACCTTTCAGATTGAAAACTCTCCACACTGCTCAATAATTTTTTTTGTTTTTTGCTGGTTCGTCAATTTCAAGCTACATATGTATAAAATAAAACGCCGTTTCATTTTTCTGTTTCAGATCACCTGGTAGATAAATATCATGCACACCAACGGACGACGAATTTCGCGCGGCATGATAGTCGATCGTGCATAACTACTATATCTATGGTTAAAAATTAATAAAAAAAAAACTGCAGCTTCTACAAAGATGCATCAAAACATCCTCAAAATTTCAGTTGAATCGAAACGCTGGTTTCTTAAAAAAAAAATCCCAAATTTTGCTATGTTCTTAGCCCAAAGAATAGGATTCCCCTTAACTCAGAAGACCATGTTACATGCTGCCATTCCTTGCGAACCTCTGAAAACCATTTATTGCGGTAGCAGTGCAATCAAGTAAATAAATATTCTGTACATATCTTACGAAACGCACCTTCGATACCGAAGAACGTCTAAACTCGACACTGAAACCATCTCAGAATAAGAAAACAATTTTCCTTATTATGCAACTCTTTCTGAACAGAACTTTACGGTCTCTAATCTTTAGAAAAATCATTCCTGCATTAGTAATGAAATGAACAACATTTATCGCGATCAATATAATTATCGCGCCATTATTACGAAATCAGTAGGCGTTCCTGGCTAATACGAGGCTATCCGCTTAACAAGGGTAGCAATTGCGTAATCACGGACAAACCAGTCGACCGATTCTAGCAGAGGTGGGTATATCTATAACTAACTTTACTTAAAAAAAACAGTCACAAAACTGGAACTGTAACACGGCTGAATAGACCATACCCTATAAACTACAGCAGAAAACTAAATAACAGCAGTTACACCATTGGTAACAGGGAAATCAGCCCATAACCCGAGCAATCATCCTCGCCAGTCATCATTGTCGCGGCGCTGGAGCGTTTTCCGCGCGAAGGATCACGTCTGTTCTGCCGCATTAGTGGTTTGGCGGCAAGCCAATCTCGCTCTCCGTCGATGCATTTTTTTTTTCATCGTACGGAAATGCCGGCGTCTTATCCCGACGAATCGCGCGAGACGGCCTCGTATTCTAACCGCGTAACAGTGAGAAATCGGGCCGTAGGAAGGCAGGAAACGTTTCGGCGTGCGGGAAGCGAGCGAAAGGTGAAAACTCGAAAAGAAATTGCTCCAAAAAGAAGGCCCCCAGTGCAGTACGTACCGAAGCACAGATACCCGAGACAAATCTATTGCGATCAGCCGTGTAATAAAATTACGTTTTTGTAAATCATTTCGTGGCGAGATTTATTTAAGACCCTGGAGTGTTACGTTTCGTGAGCTCGCCACGATTATGTTTGCCGCGTGCCCCGTTTCAGTTCGATTAGAAATTCGAATTTTTGCAGTGGCCGGTGAAAGCGAGCTGCGGCGCATCGAATTCGAGTTATGAAACGGAATCGTAGGCAGGCACTAATTACTCGTCCAATGAATCGGCACGTGATAATGTTCTCAGACTGCGGTTATGCGTAACAACGCGTAAGATTCAGATAAGAAGCGGCAGGCCGCTCGGAATAAAGATGAAACGGATCACTTTCTCACTGCGTCTACACCGCGGATTCTCCCTTTCACTTTCCTCGCCGCTCGATGCAACGCGTCTCCGACTGACAGAGACTCATTCCGCGTGTTTTCGATAGGCAATTCGCTCTTGTACATCGGCGATCGGGTTTACGGTGACAGCGGAGGCTCCTGCCGATGTGTTCCCCTCAATTCGTCGCTTGGAATTTAATTCTTGTCGGGGCCTTCGAGAATCGTTCGACGCGCACTGTGCGCTAGAAATTTAGAGTCGCGCTATGGGTGAGGGGGTGCAGGTAGTGTTCCTGATTTCTCCATATTTTTTGTTTCTCGAGAAATCAGAAATCAGATCATATTTCTTGAGAATTCTCGAGGATTCTCGAGAAATTGATAAAAATATTGCAAAAATTATATTTTTGGAATAACGTTGATAATATTTATCAAAAACAGAAGATAAGTTTAACTAAATGATTATTCCTGTCTAATTTGTACAAAACTTGTGAAAATGAAAAAATAGATATTAAATGTAATTGGTAAATTTATTTAGTTAATACAAAATTTGTACAAAGCGAAACATTACTTTTTGGTTTTAAAATTTATTATAAATCGCACTATGCGTCTAATGTAGCGTCAGCGGATCTATTTCTGTTTCGTGGCAAAATCTGTTAGTTATATTTTCACGTTTATATATATCTATCTTGGCTGTTAAATGAAAAAATGCGTCTTTTGATCCTTTTGGAAGAAATTCTGGATCATGCAAAAATTTTATACGGGACACAATAGTCTTATCTCCTCTTTTCTATATTTCTGCTTTAATAGCCACAAGAAACTCATTAGGTACTTAATTCAGTATACAATTTTTCTAAATGTTTAAATAAGAATTTAAGAGCACCTTCAGCAGTTAATAATATCGAATCTTCTGTACTGAGATTTTCTATTGGAATTCATATAGGTTCTAATCTTATTAATAAGATGTATTATAAATTGTAGATGTGTTTATACGTCCGCGATTAACTAGTAATACATTCATTTACGAAAATAAATGAGATTTATAATATTTTTCCTAGATTTAAGTTTCTCGAGAAATTATAGTATTTCTCGAGAAATAAGAAATAAGCGATTATAAAATTATAAAAGAAGGAACACTAGATGCAGGGATATATTCGCTGAACGTACGGATTTAAATAACTTTGTCAAGTGATGAGAGATTTCTATTTGTTGGGGTCGGGAAGATTGTAATTATAGTTGAACGTGTTAATTTTAAAATTCGGGGATATTGGAAGGCTACGGCGAGAAGGGGGCAGATCGAAATGTATTAACTTTTAGGAAAGTACTGGAAACGGCGTTAACAAACTATTTTCAGATGCATGTTCAAAGTATTTTGCACAGGATTTAGCACTGTTACTAAACAAAAATATATTTTCTCTGTGGCAGGGTAATTTTTTAAATTTTGAAAAGCTCTCCCTTTTTACTCGAAATTATATAAAAAAACCCTTATCTTAGATAAATAATTACGTAAAATAACAATCTACAGAATTTTAGAAAAATTGTACCAAAATCTGCTCCCTTCTTTCACCAAATCCAAATCGATTCAGAATTTTTTTTATATTCAATGCAACCTGTAACTCAATTTTAGAAAATTATGAAGCCTCATTCTTGCAGCAAAGTCTACATTTGTGCTGCGATGTGATTTTAATGAAAATCGACTGGTGATTTTGAACTTTTGAACAATACTGCTTGTTAGATGATGGCAGTGATTGGAATTAATGGAACTAGTAAGTCTTGAATAAGTCCTTTCCGTGTCTTATAAACGAAAACAGCGAACAGTGCGGTTATTTTGGTAATACGAAAATCTTATTCTAAACACTGCAAAAGAATTTATAAATTATGGGTTTTGAGGTCCCATACTGCAATGAGGACTTCGTACGAACATTGCATAGGACTCTTTATCGACATACTAAAGCCAGACGAGACACTTTCCTGGTTCGTGATTATTATTTTAACCAAATTCACACATTTTTTAAATTACTGCTATCTCTGCACTCTGAATGTATCCCAGATTAGAATCACGAGCTACAACAGTATCTCGTGTGAAAAGTCTCCTAATTTATACATTTGAATCTCATTCTCTGATGAGGAAGAGCTTTAACAATGAAATCACCGCATAGCAGGTGTCATTCAATTCAAACAATTCATTAATTATAAAAAGGGAGAGGCGCACTTTCGAGCAACGACAAATGAATTTTAACAAAATGCAATTCCTTTCACCTCAAAGTCGTTATGCCATCCACAGTTACATTCAAGTAAAGTTGAAGTTGCAAACCAGAAGGACCTTGTTCAACAACCCGTTCTTATATCATCGGCGGACAGGCCGTAACGGCTCGGCCTGTTTCCTCTAGTTACAAATGCGTGGAAGCGATTATTGAACCGAAAATATAACGAACCCCCGGCATAATTGGACCGTCATCTGTGATAACATCACAGGCCGTAAATTTAAACCAAAATTTTCCGAATGTTGCAACAGCCACTCCCGCTTATAAATAAACCCCTCCGAATCTATCTAATCCATTTCCCACGCAGAAAAAGAACCCTCGTTTCGCGACTTTCTAAATTCCCCCGCACTATTTTGCACCTGAAACAATTACTTTCGATTCCCTGCTGTATCAGATCGACGCTGCAAAGCAACGAGGCCCGAGGAAATCAATTCGATCCCCCGTTGCAAACGACACAATCCATCGCCCACGCGACCAGCTTCGCTTCGGCGACATCGGGCCAGCGATTCGTTATCTTAGTCCCCGCAACGGTAACTCACCCGTGCATTCTGCTGTGGCGCGCTCCACGTTGCCTGGCCTTCGGAGCGTTCCAACGAAGGGGATCGGCGGGAAAAGCTGGCCGAGGATCGGTCGTCGTTATCGAACGGCGCGAGAAACACTTTCGACGCACTTTCTTCGGGAACCACGGGCCAGGGAAGCGCAGTATGAATATCTGTCAGCTCGAGGGGGCGAAGTGGAGACGTGCAGGAAAGATGACGATGTTCGACGAACGACTCGGGAACGTGCACCTGCTCGGTTCACCACTATCCCCAGACCGAAACGACGAGGGGGTCGTGCAGTGGTCGGCCACTTCTGCTGGCTCGGCTGTCCAGCGTAGTCAGTGACCACTGACTCGGTGGCTGGTGTTAGGTGATTGTTGGTTAGAGACTTACTGACCGTGTGTCTCGTATTATGCGGTAAGCTGGTGTCCTGTCTCTGGTGCTGTATATGTTCTTTATCGAGGGGGCTACCGGCGGGGTCCAGCTGGTGGTGGAAAGCTCCCCAAAAGCGCGGCAAGCCGGCCCGCCAGGGGAAAGGGAAAGTAAGTTACCTTACCTTCGAGCTAACAACCGCCAGGTAAGAGAGAACACGCGGGGAGTCAACGGGCAAAGAAGAGGAAAAGGGGGAGAAGAGGAGAAGGAGGAGGTGGAGGAGGAGGCGTAGACTCCCGTCTACGTTTTACTTTCCTTTCTCTAAACGAGCCGCCGGCTGCTGCCCTCGATTCCAGGCATCGATTGTGTCTCCGGACTTGCCGAAACACGTAACGCCGAAAGTCGCCACCCGATTAATCGCCGCGGGTACCGAAATATCGGGTGGCCACGTTTCGCCAGGAGTTCCTCCGGCACTTGGTCGCGGGGAAGGCCCCGGCTACCGAGGCAGGGGACGTAGGAAGTACCTTTGGGCGTAAGGTAGCGAGTGGTGGAACTAGGTGTTGGTTTTAGAACGTGGAGGCTGTGTGGTGAAACGACATGGTACGAATGTATATGGTCAGGCGGAGGGATAAGGTAGTCCAGTAGGTTGGTAATAAAGTTCGACAGAATTTGACTTTCTTCGGATTTGTAAGATTCAATAGCTGTTTCTTGTAGGTTTTTGTGCGATGAAAAAAGAATCCGCAAACCGTTTGTCATCGTCACCCTCAGTTTTTGAGAAATTCGATTTTGAAAATAACTGCAAATTTTCAAGTTTGAACATCTTTAGTGGCGATACAATAATAGTTATTCGGTTGTTTCTTTCGTCAGATTATTCTGTGAACCCTCCCGAATACATTTTTGCAGATATCTTTGAATTTATTTCCAAAACGAAAGGTGTAGAAGAAAATCTGACTACTCCACGCGATGCAGCAGACATTTTTCCTTCGGAAAGCATAAACAGAAGTGGTAAGTCGCGGTTTGTTTTGAATACAGAAGCGAAATAGTTTGGCAAAACGCGTGCCGCCGTTGACTTCGCCACTGCCGGCGCCGCGCGTTCGAAGTTAGGGTTGAAAAATCGTTTTTGTGGAATATCTCGAGAACTATTAGAAATAGGGGAATAGTGTGAATGGACGAATTTTATGTCTTTGAATGCGAAATATAACTGACTCGCCAGATTTTCAAAAATCCGCAAAAATGATTTTTCAACCCTAACTTTGAACGCAGTTTTCACCCCCCAAATATGAAAACGGGGAAAAACAAAAAAACACGTGTTTCTTATTTTTCTGTCCTCTGTAACATATCGAAAAATCAAAATGATCGGAGGCGGACACCTAAAATACTCTCCTGGTGAGAACAATTTCCTAGCAAAATGAGTAGGAATATTTCTTCTTAAGTGGTAATTTTTAAAAAGGCACATTTATCAGACAGTTCTACATCAAAACAAATCGTGCGAAAAGACAATTTAATTTTTTTCTGGACCGTGTTAAATCAAAATCGTGTAGAGGCGGAATTAAGTGTACTTATTCCCTCGCCTTCAGCCACGGTACTCTGGATTTAAAGAAAACGTGCGAGAGTATGTTTCGCACAGTGACAAAAAATTGAGCACGCCACGAGAACCTTCCAAAATAAGAACAATGTCGAACCGAAAGTGATAAACGCCTTTTACGAGTGAACTGTATGCTATTAAATGGGCATTCAATTTTCATTACGTAAGCAATACGCAGCTCTTAAACTTCATTGCGTAAGGCTACGAAAGTCGTGAGAATTTGAAGAGTGAACAGAATATTGTAATTGATTATGTAATTTAATTAAATCAGATTTGTCGGGCGTGTCTAGTCGATTAACGCTGCCGCGACGTTCAGGTATCATCGAATACCTAATTAGCCTGCCGTGCGCACTCTTTCACTGTGCTCTTCGTACTTGCGCGCTCTGATTTCTGATTGCACAGGCTGATAACGTTTGGTTGTCAAGTATCAAGTGTACGATTAAGACGCGTTGATAGTCACACAGATTCTGATATTGTGGTACGGGTCTCAGAAGTTTAGCTTAATTTTTGTTCCTTTTAATCTGTCACTTCGATAATCGAATTCACGTTCAGAAAAAGAAGGTGTCTTTCAAGAATTTTTTGCCGGAAATGTATTACCGCGAATAAATTGAGATTTTTATATAAGGTTGTAGAATATAGTTACTCTACTTTCACATTTTCTTCTTTCCAAAAATGCGCATATAGTCACTTCATACATTCCGCTTCACCTGAAATAACAATTTCAAATAAATTAGTGTTCTGTATGGGTATGATGAGGTGTGGTAGCAGAATAAAAATTACAAATCGAAATCTTTCAAAATGACGTTCTGCAACAGAAAACAATTTGATAAGTTGATTTTGGTACCACAAAAAAAATTGAGAAAATCGTGGATTAAAGTGTGAAACCTACTTCAAAGAGTGGCTCGTTTCAGCGGCTATATTTTCGGTACGTGTTCGAATTTAAGAATACCTTGTTAGGAATCTGCTCTTAATACTTCACACTGTAAACCAAATGCAAAATACCTTGAGTCAACATTCTCTTTTGACCTGCACATAATCAGAGAAATTTACAGCAGGTGTGGATACCATATGGAGTTTTTATCGTTGACAATGCCAGGCTTAATTTGCGAATGTGTGTCGTGAACACTTTTGTTGATGCAGTACAAATTACAACGATGACGTGTACGTGAAAGACACGTTGCACGAGTTTGGCAGTGCACAGTAGAGCATACGATATCGAATTATGTGTTACGAAACATTCTCTACTTTGAGGCTTAACCCTGAATTCCCAGTTCTAGTGGAAACAGTTAATAGCAATAATAAGCAAAATTGACGTGTGCTGCGTGGTTCTTACGGAGACCTAATATCCTTGAAGTCCATGATTCAATATACGTGTGTATACAGGGTGTTTCACCTAACTATATCACCTGAAATATTTCTGCTCTATTTAAAGTTTCCTAAAAATGTTTCCTACAAAAGTTGCATAGTTTTGAGGGGGCCGGTGTTTGGTAACAATAGATTTATTCTGTTGGGTGGAGTTGATGAGATGAAACTTTATTTTTTTAAAGAGCTTTAGTTACCTCGAAGGACTTCTCGTTGTAGGTCTTTGAATTCGTCTTTAAAGTGGCCATCGGGCATCGAGAAATAAAATACAGCATTCCATTTAAAAACACAAAGTGGCTGGTAGGAAAAATTTTTATGAAAAAATTCTGAATAGGTGTAGCAGAAATATTTCAGGTGATAAAGTTAGGTGAAACAGCCTGTATACGTTTTCGTGTTACTGCACATACATATAAATCTTTAGAAGATAGTTGGAGAAAATTTTCGCAATGTATTTTTTATAAATTTAATAATGGCTTCAGATCCACGTGGCAAAATATTTACGTAAACTTAATGTACTCGTGCAACTGGTGATTCAGGATTGATTATTTAGTAGATCATCACTGCAAGGTAAATGACTGATCTTAGATTTTACTTACATGTGAATAAAAGTTGACGAGGATAATGGCTGCAACTTTTACGATTAATTCAACGTTATCCAATCAATATTAATCAACCCTATTATATAGCAATATAAAGAATATTCTTTAATAAATGTTTGGCAATTTAGTATCAGTCGAAACTTCAAATTCCTCAAACTTTCAAGCGAGCTGTAAACAACATATCTACTGATGAAGTGAAACTTAATTTTTTTTTAATTTTATGCAGCCTTTATCGGAAAGGAAAGTATTATCTAACAAACCAGATCATTCCAAATTATTCATGTGGAGCGTGAGTAAATTCGACTCTTGTCAGTTGTTGTATTACGAAATTTTTTTAAGATACTCACGTATTAACGTATCGATCTCAATGACGTAAGGGATATCGCTGGATTAGCTTTGATTCAGATCGTGGCGCATAAAAAGCTTGATTAATCGAAGGATCGCTGTGGGTTTCACTCTGAACTTCGTAACTAAGTGGGTGTGCATTAGATGTTGATTGCGAGTCGTAGAAAGTGAAGTGACAAGTACAAATCGTAAACAGCGTTTATCGTCGACCTGTGAATAGCAGTTACGATCGATCAAATCGCAGAAACGAAAGCACAGCAAATATTGTTTCTATCAAGCAGGCCTATTTAGGGATGCTGCTAACGGTTTCGACGAGATATCGATAAGCGAAGGATGATTCGACTTATGGGTCATATCCTTGAGATGTCGAGGGTACAAGAAGGTGATAAATAAAATGGTACGCAATGCATAATAACCCTCCAGTGTCATAGTTGTTATTTCATTTAACACGTTAGGTATATTAACAATACTTCTGTTGTCATCGTGTATTTTAATTGAAGGAAAAAAAATTGCTTCTAGTGTAGGTAATCAGTTTGGAAATAAGCATAAGGACTACAATTGCTGGTATGAAATGTGTAGCATTGAATTAATAATATTATATTACTTTAGAGTTTTTTTTTAATGTAAATACTTATGATATTAACAAAGAATTATTAGGTTTGGGTTGAATAAAAATATTTGTCGGTTTTTAACTATTTTATTTATTATTTTTTTTCAGTATCCGTGACATTTCTTGAGTTGTATGACAGCATTAGCTACTGTTATTGTATTCACATTATAAACAAAGGATCCTAGTACAGAAATGTCAAATGGGATATATTAAAGTCATTTGAGAAACAGGTGTATTACTCTTAACAGCATTTTCTTCGTTTATTCGTCCAATGTTTATTAATCGTAACAGGTCAATGCAAAATAAGCCTTCTGGTTAGTATTATAGTACAAAAAATAATAATGTTGTATGTGAAAGCAATTTTTAGTAACCAAGCTCTTTGTTTTAATCGCAATTCATTGGTGCTTCCGTTTATTAACACCGGGGCACGAACCTCTCGAAATTATTTTTTTAAATTTTTCTTCATTTTTGTAGAGATGATCCACCAACCATAAGTAAATCTAAAGATGATAATTAATATTATTTATAACTGTAGGGTGAGTACTACTTGCGTTTCCCATGTAGTTCACTTAAGAGGACCATCTGGTTTAAGAGTAAATTTTTTTTATTTCATTTTTCGAATGTTTAGGCATTTTTTAGGAATTCGCGTTTAAAAGGATTTTTTGAAATTCGTTATAGTTATAGGCATTTGAGTAGCGGCAAATGCATGGGTGACAACCGCCCACTGGGCACTCACGTAAAATTTTAAACGCGTTTTTCTCGAAACAGTGTTCTCAAAACGTTGGGACCTGTATTTCCAAAAGTTATTATCCGATTCGACTGAAACTTTTTTTATTTTGAAGAATATACTTCTGGCTAGGAGGGGAACCAGAAAAAAATACAAAAATTGAAAATTTATAATTTTCAAAGGCGTTGAAAGGATGAAAACTATAGGGAAAAAGTGATTTCAAATTTCAAGTGTCGTTATTTTCTAAAAAAAATGTAATTTTGTATTTTTTCTGCCCCCCCCCTAGCCAGAAGTATATTCTTCAAAATAAAAAAAGTTTCAGTCGAATCGGATAATAACTTTTGGAGATACAGGTCCAACCGATTTGAATCAATTTTTTGACGCCTTGACTTTAACGACTCCCCAGTGCCGTCTGCAATGATTAATTATAAAACAAAAAATATATTTCTATAATTTAAGACATCCTTAATATAATGCAAGAAGTCGCATTAAATTATATATAGTAGTGTTCCTTTAATTAATTCCTAAAGATCACCTATTTTTTGGGGCTCTAGACCGGAAAGTCCCCTTAAACAGACCACACTTTGCATCTAGATATTTGGAAACATTTTTATGTAATTCAAACTCACACCCTAGCATCTAGACTTCTACAGTGGTTACGAAATAATTCCATGTAATCTGCACTTCCTTGTGATTTCCATTTCTCCGTTGCTAAGCTGGTGGCGGAAACAGTTATTGCATCCAGATTTTCCGTTTTATCGGCGGTGAATGGCTCTCGTAGCTTGAACTCACGTGATCGTTTCTTATCACTCACACAGTACGCTTGCGTGTGACGCGCCATTAGTTGTAAAAGACATTTCCAATATTTGTTTGCATTAAGTCGTTCGTCTCTGCGCGTTTATGTGTTTCCCCGCATAACTGCTCAGCATATGGACCGATTTTGATAATCTTTTTTTTATTCGAAAGAGGATGATGCCCCGATGATCCTATACTACACTGCATCAATATTGGCCCAATATTTTGCTAGTTCTGGTTAATAATAAAGACTACTGTCATCTAATTATTATTATTTTAATATATATATATATATATGTATCGTAGATTAAATAAGTCGTAGATTAAATAAGGGAAACGTTATTTTTTACTTTTTTGTGCATATTTATTTTTTTGAAGTCGATTTTAAATTTTTATATATATATATTATTATATATATATAAATTTAATATCTTATATTAATAATTTATTATATATATATATATATAAATTTAAAATCGACTTCAAAAAAATAAATATGCACAAAAAAGTATATATAAATATATATATTTATGCAATCACTCAAATGGAAGCGCAGTGGAAGCATGTGATCAATTAGACGAGAAATCGGTGCGAATCGATCTTCCGAAGTCGGCTTCGGAAAGTAAAAGTCGCCTGATCGCACGCTAGATTTCAGTTTTAACGCAACGCGGAATCACGTGATAGAAAAATGCAATATACGATGTAATTATATCGTAGATCTTCTCGAGACATTACATTCTCCCGTTCCCCCGGCCACTTCGGAGAGGGTTGTGGGGGGGGAGGGGAGGGATAACCAATCTTTTGATACAGAGTTACATGCGCAACGGTTTCTCTGCTTTTCGTTTCGCCTCGGACGAACGTGAAAATCGCTGTGAAGGGTGGTAATCATTGATTTATGGGAAACAGTTTCGACACTACTGTTCCGTTTATTTTCGTCCGCGAAATTGATTGTGCAAACAATATAAATCCCGTTGCACAAGGAATACGAGAACGTGATAAGTATACGGTGCAGGTGCAAGCAAGGTGCCCAGCCACCGCACAGTGTTTCGCGTATTTGGGCGTTCGGGACAAAACTCATAGCTTCTGTACTAATCAGTTTTCGACTTAAGTACCCTAATACTTTTTTAAAGAGAATATAAAGACGCATCGATGGGTGTACAAAAAATATGCTGTTCCATTAAAAAAAATGAGGTGATCTTGATTTTTTATCGATTAAAAAAGTTTTTTTATTAATTTTTACTTTTGTAATTTGTTGTCAACTGAACACTGACTCACTTTTGTTGGAATTTTTTTTTATCAGTTTCGCAGAAATACCTGAAAACCGTTGCGGTCGTTTTACATATATGGATTTGGGAGACAAATGTCATAACTTCGTACACATTCAAAATTTCTCTTGTATTTGGTTTGTAATTTTCATTACGTAGTACGTAAAACATAAAAAATAACGTAAAAATGAAAACTTTAATAAAAAAATTAAATAACAATGTAAATAATAATGAAATGAACAAAATTTGTTTGTCATATTAAATCAGAATCGGACTCGGAACATGTGTATGGGTTTGTGTCTGACGATTCGCAATAATTAGAATCATCTACTATCAAGTATTTTATACGCTACGCGCCGGGCGCAGCACGCGCCTGAGCGGTGAACGTCTTAATGACTTCGGCTATTTTTCCCGTTTCGGGCAAATTCGGGCAGGTGAAATTGACGTTAATATAAAGTATAATGTTCCCTGAATTAATATACAAAAAATCACGAAGATACTTTCTGGTACTTTTTTTAAAACTCAAGTGAAAGATGATAAAAATTTAACATAAAAAATTGGGACAAATCGTTGATATTGCAAAAAAGTTTTTCGGCAGCTGGGAAGGTCATATAATACTAAACATAAATTTCACTATATCGACGTTTCCAAAATTGTGGCACTAAACAATTGTATGTCAACTCCGCATGAGCCTTTAAAAGTCATCCATGAAACATATATATAGAAATCTTTAATAAAAACCCCATATATATATGAATATAAATATAATTATTAACATATATATTCGAAATCTCTAAAGTCAACATCATTGTACTATTAAAAGCGTAAACAACATACATCATAAAAATAAGCAATGGTAAAGAAAAAAATAATGTATAAAATATAAAATAGTAACCTGAAATCAATCGCATTAATCCCAACCCTCACTTCAAAATAATAATACAAACCACAATCAATCTAATTTCAAAGAAAAAATAAAATATTAAAAACCTTATTGAACTAAAAGCCAAAAACAAAATTATAGTCAAATATAAATTTAACCCAATACAAAAAATCTCACTCTCATCAATATTTGTCCCCTCGAAATAAATGCTGTACATTCTTCTTCATTGCATATCATCGAAGACAGCAGAAATATTCAGGTTGATCCTGAGAAAAGGGAAACCCTATATGTACTAAAATAAAACAGAGTCGCTGGCCCTGCATGCCATACGATAAGTTAGACTTGCATTTAAGTATCTACGAATCTGCAACGATATTCTAATTTCTTCCATACACCTTGAAAGCATAGAAAAGTCGCTGGTCGAACGCGTTCGTTTCAATTAAAAGTAACCCAACATTCGAATAAAGAATTCTTCAGTCTTGCGAATTACGAGCGCGCAGAAACTTGGACGGAATATAAAATATGGTTGTCGCCTTTCAAAAGGGTGTTCGTTTTAATCGTATTATTCGCAAGAAAACAGGTACGGCGACCAACGGCCAGGAACGCACGGCGTTTATTCCTTTCTACGCAACGCTGATGTAACTTTTTCCTGAAATTCATCATCGGCGTTTAATAATACGCGACCTTTGCAGTATCAAAAATCCGCGATTTATTTGTCGGCCTGTTGTACATCCACACGCAGAGATATGCGCAACAGGGTATCCCCGCCGAGTAGTCCATGCGTGGCTTTCGAGTACAATCCAAAATGCGTCACCGCGAATGAAAAGTCACAGGTTTTGGAGTGCGGCGTGATATATCCACCGAGTTGGAAAGTTTCACACAACGCGCCAGCCGACATCGCGAAGTTCGCGTCGTAGCCAGGCCCTATTTACCTTTCGTCAGTGTAAACGCGAAACGATAAAATAAAACAGTAAACTGGTACGAAAAAAATTTTAAAAATACAAACACTGACGTGTCAAAAGTGAGAGGTTGGTTTGGCTACGTAAATGCTTTGAAAAAGCCGCGTTTTTCGATCCAAACATGTGAGTGGAGAACGCGGCTCCGTGCGCCTCTGCAGAGCCGAGCATTTGCCCTAACAGTTTTTTGGTCTGTGTTTGGAGCGAACGTTCCAGAAATGTCGAGAAAAGAACCGCCACGTATATGTAAACGGGTCTAATATTTTCACTTTGACGCAACGTTGGCGGATCTTAGACGAAATAGCCGTGCGGAACAATTAAAGGATTTCTACAAACCGCAAGTTCCCGCGGCTAATGGGCGACGGTCGACTGACAAAACCGCTGCAAGGCGCGTTCCACGCGCACCCCTCTGTCCCTCTGGCGCGCAATGTATGGATGTAAAGCGGGTCGTGAAGTTTGACGCGGCGACTCATAATTCGGCGTACCTGTTTGTTACGTAACGGTCGCAGCCATTTTCTCGATATGCACTTGCTTGGGAAATGTCAGCTCTACGCATGCGGGTAGCTGAACGGTGGAGGAACTGGAGTCCACGAGCTCTGGAGGATAAGCGGATAGTTGAGCGTATTGGTAGCAGCGTTTTCTTGCTTCAAGGGGACTAGGCAGTTGAAAAGTCGACTTTTTTATTGCACCTTTCGAAAGTACTATCTTTTCTGAATAAAACGCCGCTTGGATTGTAGTAAGATTCGCAAAATTGTAGATTTGGCAGCTAAAAGAAACTTTAAACGCGTTTTTCGCGAATATTTCTTCTTTTCATTTTGTTCCTGATTGTGAACGAATGGAGGTTCAGATCGACCTGGAAAAAATTACAGGATGTGTAGAACATGTGCCATTTCGGCGTAAACCTCTGATATGGTCGGTAAAAGTTCGAGATTTTTATAGAAAAATTAAGAAGTCGGCGGATTTGGGTCATTGTTTGTGCGCTACCAAAATCCGGCCGTGTCATTTTCTTAAAAAATGTAATTTCGTATTTTTTTCTGGTTTCTTCCCTAGCCAGAAGTATATTCTTCGAAATAAAAAAAGTTTCAGTCGAATCGGATAATAACTCTTGGAGATACAGGTCCCACCGATTTGGATGAATTTTTTGACGCCTTGACTTTAACGACTCCCCAGTGCGGTCTGCAATGATTAATTATAAAACAAAAAATATACCTCTGTAGCTTAAGACATCCTTAATACAATGCAAAAAGTCGCATTAAATTATATATAGTAGTTTTCCTTTAATTAATTCCTAAATATCACCTATTTTTTGGGGCTCTAGACCGGAACCTCCCCTTAAGGACCTGAGTCCTCCTGTTTTTACCAAGTCACTATTGAAATCAGTGGTTGAGTGAAAACTTGCGAGACAGTAGGATCCGGTAGAAACGCCCTCTTCCGGCAAGTGCGGAGGTTTCGCTATAGTCCAAAGAAGCGTCAATTCGTCACGCGACCTTAGATCTGGAACTGAGTTGGAGTACTGGCGAAATAGGAATTTCATTTCTGTACAATTCACGAATTATCACAGCATATTGAAACTGCGAAAGATCTGATACTTCGCGTACTATGTACCACGCAAGAAGCATCCTCTCGAAGCTCGAATCATCAAACTTCCCTGCATGACAGAGCAACATTTACGAATTAATGATTACCACTGAGATACGACAGAAGCTCGAAGTACACGAAGTACAAAATAAGTTAACCGCATGTCCGCACCGGGCTGCAACCTTCAAACCAGGACACCGAAGTAGTCGTGTCTGCCGTGTATCGGCAACGAAAATGTCTCCACGATCCCAGATCGATCAAGCACTTCAACTTTCTACTTGTAGTCCAGATTGGCCATTTTCTCGTCCCGTACAAATTGCTCCATTAAAAGACACCACGGCAACGTAACGCGACAGTGTACGACACGATTATACCCCATCCAGTTTTCATTTCTCGCGTTAAATCCCCCGCGTGAATACCTGTCTCGCTAGCCATTAGAAATTAATTAGATGCAACAGGCAGATCACCGATAAATCGCCGATCGTTACCATTCTAATCGGGCGCGCGATTTCTGGCCTCCGGGAGGAGTGCGTGCCGAGGACGCTAATAGCGTGCAATTTGTACGAGACGGAGCCGATAGCGGCTGGTTACGTGAACCTAGTCTCGTTTCGGTGGTCAGCGTTGCTTGTGCATGCGATCGTGATTTCGGCTGATGAGAATCGAAAGAACGTGCACTTTCTCCGCGCACTCGCGATCCTCGAAAGCGACTCGTGGTGTCACGAGGTCAGAGAACCTCCGCGCGTTGTTAAGCTCACGCACCAGATTTCCTTGGGCGGGCCGCACACCGGAACGCTAACTATCACTGGCATCGTTCTCTTCTCGTAACACACGCGCGCACACGCGCGGCGAAACGAAACAGAAAAGGGAAATAAGGCACCGTACCAAATGAACCAAGCAACGGGAATGGATGGTACCGCTCAGCTCGATTCCAGATAAAAGAGAACGGAGGAGGAAAGAGTTGGTCTTAACGCGGCGCATCCTTTCGTGGCCCCGCATTTATCGCAGGTGTAACGATACACGTGAAAAGTGCGATGGTAATTTGTCTTTTGTAACGGAGTCGTGGAACTTGGTTTACGTAAATTAATGCCCAGTTCGCTGCAGCCAGCGATAAATTAATGGAACGAAATATTGGCAGGTAGTTAAACGCACCGACAGATGTGATTTCACGATCAACCTTGTTACGTAGTCAGCTTGGACGAGCTAAAGCCGCTGATAGCCTGATAGGAATATCAGGCTAACAGTTTTATTTCCATTGCACCCGACATCAAACCATTCTCTCTATTCCTTCACACACAACACACAAATCAGAGTTGGGTATTAATTAAATGAAAAATTATTTAAATAAGGGATAGAATAAAAGTTACTTTATCTTTATTCGTCATTTCAGCCTCGAATAAAGATAATTTTTTTATTCGTCATTTCAGCCTCGAATAAAGATAATTTTTTTATTCGTCATTTCAGCCTCGAATAAAGATAATTTTTTTATTCGTCATTTCAGCCTCGAATAAAGATAATTTTTTTATTCGTCATTTCAGCCTCGAATAAAGATAATTTTTTTATTCGTCATTTCAGCCTCGAATAAAGATAATTTTTTTATTCGTCATTTCAGCCTCGAATAAAGATAATTTTTTTATTCGTCATTTCAGCCTTGAATAAAGATAATTTCTGCGAAACTGATGAAAAAAAATTTCCAACAAAAGTAAGTAAGTATTCAGTTGACAACAAATTACAAAAGTAAAAATTAATAAAAAAACTTTTTTAATCGATAAAAAATCAAGATCACCTCATTTTTTTAAATGGAACAGCATATTTTTGGTACACCTATCGATGCATCTTTATATTGTCTTTAAAAAAGTATTAGGGTACTTAAGTCGAAAACTGATTAGTACAGAAGCTATGAGTTTTGTCCCGAACGCCCATATACGCGAAACACTGTGCGGTGGCTGGGCACCTTGCTTGCACCTGCACCGTATACTTATCACGTTCTCTTATCCCTTGAGCAACTGACAATTTGATAAAAAGAAAATGACAGAAAATATAAAAAATCATCACAAGATATACTGCCACGGTAATGGGATTAAGGAGTAAATAATGTACAGTAAGGAGCAAAGCTGAACACACCCATATGGAATTTTAACATAAATAATATTTTATTCAATGTTTGAGTATCGAACGTAAAGAAACAATAAAAAATATATATAAAAAAAATTATGTTAAACGATTTTATTAAAAGTGATATTAACACCATCAAAATTGAAGTGCAAGAAAAGAATTATTTTTTACTTTTTAGTGCATTTTAATTTAGTTTTTACTACATTTTTAATAAAATCGTTTAACATAAATTTTTTTTTTATATATTTTTTATTTTCTAGTTTTTAGTGTTTGTGGATTTACATTTCACAGCTCAGGCTCCTTTACAAACATCTTTCATTGCTGTATACAGTTTAACAGTTTGCTTAAACGTTGTAGTGCTGCAGTGACTAAAAAATAATTCTTTTCTTGTACTTCAATTTTGATGGTGATACACTACTGTTGCATACCAGCGCCACTTAAATTTATTTTTCTCTAGTTTCAGTCATTCGTTTATTTCTACAGATAGCAATATCAAATATCCTAAATTCCTTTCCCTGTGATTTCATCCGTCCCTTATTGCTCATCCTTGTAATTGATCTCTATGCCTCATCCCTTTCCACCCCCACTTTCTGAGCCACCGAAACCACCTATATATAACACGCAATATCTCTTTCAAAACACTCTTGTTCCGAACAGTCTCGACATCATAGTCTAGCTCTAAAATCTATTAACCTGTATTTCGTCTAAGTTTCCTTAAATTGTATTTTTATATTATTCTATAAAATAAGTGGAAATATTATAATTACGGAACGCAACGCTACGAATGCCTGCAAATTTTTAGTTTTACTATTCGCACATACGTAGTATTATGCACAATGCTTTGGGTTTCCGTGAAAACTATTAAATTCGTATTATTCTGCGGGTAGAATGATTTAAAAACGTAACTGGCGTAAATAAATGATATGGGTGCCTCCGTTAAAAAAATACACACACTGTAACTCCCCTGTGCAGTTGCATCGTGACACGAAAATTACTTGCGTTCGTAACAAGTTACACAACATTAAACCATTAAGTTTTTCCTCGTTCATTTAATCAAACTGTTCCAAACAATAAATATCACCCTACCCACTTATGTAACCTACCCAGTCGTATGCAATGTTTGTGAGACATGCATAATTAACTTAATTTCCTGACTGATGATCTGGTATGCAATAAATTTTCTATTTTACTACACATACTTCTAAAATAATATTTCTCATTAAATACTCGCAGTTTCTTTTATATCTCATTGTCAATCAATCACGCGGGGCGTTGAATTATTATTTAATTTGAAGTCGACGTCGTAAGAATTCATGAAGAAGTAAAATTACGAAAATTATTACAAAGCTTGTTTTGCAAAGAATGATGCATTCATCCCCCTCAGACGGTTAACTATTGTTTGCTTAAAGCGACTCGGGGGTTCATAGACGATCATGTTTATCGTCCTTATTAGCTCGACCTTTCTTAATATTTACTCGATAGGCAGTTATTGCAGTCCCTAGCAACATTGTGGCAAAATTGCTTGAACCGATCGATGGAGCGCTGGTTCTTGTTACAACAGGGTAAAATACTCAGCGCGAACATCAGGTGTTCTGAATTTCACAAGTGGTAATTTCGCTGTTGTTTTTAGTGCTTCGACGTACATGCAAAGGTGTTGCTGATGCAGGTGTTGCTTCAGCGACGTCGGAGTACCTTTTACCAGCGCGGCAAGCAATAAACATAATTGAAAATTTATAACAGCCCTGGAATTTTACGACACAGCTAATGATAAGAAATTGTTTCTCCTCGTGCGTGAAACTCTTCGCTGAAAATTCCACATCAGCTGCTTCAGACATGATCAACATTCTGCAATTAGTCTGATTTCATTTGCGCTACGAGACGCTGACGTTGCAGCTGCAAACCCTGTACTTTATAAAGTGACGATTTATTATCGCCTGAAGGGGGTAATGTAATTGAAACATCTAACTAAAAATTCTTTCATATTAATTGTCAGTATGTGTGCAAATTTAGAGCGAAAGAAAAATACTTGTTGTTGTTCTTTTAAGGTTTTTTTTAAATTCTGTTTACCTATAAATTCAATAACTTCGTATTTGTCTGAAAAATGTTTTCCTATATCCAATCATTTTCAGGATAGCATCGGGCGGGAGTTTTGGGTGCTTCAACCGGTGTACATTAAATTACTAGAATTATGATATGGTTAAAAGCAAAAAGTTGCAATCTGCACTTTGAAATAGATCAACGATTTAAATTAGCAACGATGAACTTGTTTTATGTTTATTTCAGGGGTCGAAAGAGTTCTGGAACTTTTCAATAGGTTCTATTTGAAACATGGACCGTGGAACTTTTTTTTAAAAATGTTCTCGCATTATATGTTCCCATGAGAATTGATAAAGGAGAAGTTCGAGTTGCAATGGAACTTATAAAATATAAGAATAAAAATTTCTCTGTAACAGGATCAGATATTAAAAATGTTCTCAAGCGTTGTAACAAATACTGAATACTACTCAACGAATAGTACTACAGCAATAATAAATAATTATTACAGTTAAATTGATATTCTGTTATTTATAAATACTAATATATAAAAGTGAAACGTTGTCTGCTTGTTTGTCCTTCTTTCACGTCTGAACGGCTATAACGATTTCAATGAAATTTTGAATATACATTACTTACGTCTTAGATTAGATTATAGGCTATGAGTTGTTGTTGGGATATAATACTTTCACAGAAAAAATAGTTTGTACATCGGCTTTGGAAAAAAACTATTTATTTTGCATGTAGAAGGTACGGAGCGTCAAAATCAGCTTATGGGTGGCTCACACCCAGAGTGTCAACGAAGGGTTGCAAATGTACAGATTAAATATTAAAAAATAGAAAAAACAGATACTTGCAAAGGGAGTATTTATATTACAATTTTAAATCAGTAAGGAAAAGTTACTTTAGGGTATCGAAAAGTTATTTTCCTCACTATGCATGTCTATTGTGTATCTATATTGCTAGGATATGGATGTGTAAATTTCAATAGTTATTCTTCATCATACATATATCCAAAATTTGTGTTAATATCTATGATATGTTTTGAGATATTTAACTTGTTATTATCACCCCCGCCACCCCCCTGTTACTATCGCCCCCGGTCTACCCTATGCAGTTATAATGTCTTCAAACTTCTTCAATTCCTACACACATAATTTTTTCAATTCAAATCTCCTCCTTCCTATACTTTTTGAGATATTTCAAACTGTGAATTGAAATTGCTCGCATCATGTTTTAATGAATGACAGTGAAAAATGAATGGAAATATTGGAGCCAGTCTTCTTGTTAACGAACTTACTCCAATTATCGCTACTCCACACCCATGGACTTTTATGTCGAACGGCACTTGAAAAACGATAAATGGAGCGGCATTGGGCAATGGAACGTCGCCCCCAGGGTCCCGTTTCCCCCATTCAAGTTTGTTCCGCTCTATCGATCGATCGAAAGAGTTATTTGATGCGTGCATAAACGAGTGGTATTTAGAAATCCAGGACATTGTTATTCGAACGCTGTAAATTTCATCGGACAAAAGTAAACCTGTTGCAACTTATCGGTACCGTAAACTGGGGTGACTTTGCCTGCGACGGGGTGACATTGCCCACTTTTCGGGAAAACTTTGTTTCATTTTATTGCGAAGTAATTAGAACGTATGGTGTTTTGTAATCGATAGCAATAATTTCTCCAAGGTCGAACGAAAAGAACAATAGCGAATTCAATCATATGGTGATTTTTAAGTCAGAATAAAAAATGTGGGCAAAGTCACCCCAGTTTATTCAGTATAAATTGTTTAATTTTTCTTTATAGCTAGCGACAGAAACTGTGATAGAAAATCTAAAACACGTCTGACACATTCTTGCCCCTTGAATTGAATTAATTTATAAAATCAGTTTGATAACTCCGCAACATATAGAAGGTGATGCAAAAAATTCTGATTACAGTAGGGCTTCCTAACCTTTCCGAGGGTTCTCAGAAGAATCGTAGCCATCTAGCACAGATGTGAAAAGATAAAAGAATTTTTCAAACAACGATAATTTCAGTGTAAGTGACTTTTGACGTTATCAGCACATAATCTGCGAAAATGCAAGCTACGGATCACTGAGCAAGCAAAATACTGCAAATAGTTACCTAGGAAATAATCCATATATGTATGGCGTTGATGTTGATCACAATTTTCTAGAAACATTTAAAAGAAAAACAAATTTTACTATAATTTTACAAACAAATTTTAGCTAAAGCTGTTAACCCATCACGTCTCCTTGCTGTGCGCTCAATTCAAGTGGCCTGATGGGTCAGTCGCCTAGGTCAGTCCTCAAAAGTGGTGGAGATAACTCGCGAAACTTTACAGGGTGCTCGAGACGAAGCTGTACAGGAGTCCTACTGTATATTTCTTTTTTGGTGCACCGTACATTTTCAATAATTTCGATTAAGAAGGGGCCTTCATATTTCTGTTACAATAATTATTCAAACGAGCAACTGAGAGACCTATAAAACCCCACAAAACTACACAACCTTTTTAGGAAACATTTTTATGAAATTTTAAATGTTTCCTAAAATATTTCAGGTGATAAAGTCAGGTGGAACACCCTGTATACTTACGATTCTGATTTCGCAGTGTTAAGGGCCCCCTGACCCAAGCCATCGATCATTCCAGAGCGTAATTTTGAGTTAAGTTGGCAATCAATTTCGGTAGGGTTGCAAATCGTCGTTTTTATTTTTGGTGTCTACTATATTGGTATTAGGAGGTACATCCTGGAGGGAAGCTGTGGCAGCGTACGTTAAAAATGTTACAACGCGAACGTGGTTCAGTTTCGGGGCCGATGGGAGAGAATTGCTTGCGTAACCCTTGCATCCTTGGTGGCAGTTGGGGCGGCGCCGGAAATTCCATTGAAATTTTTTTTTTTTAACAGGTTTGACCGGTGGTCTCGGTGTTACCGATCCGAACCAATGTGAACGGCGACGACCAGCGCGCGTCGCTGAGAACCGCCTTGAATCCGGGACAACGATATAACGCCAACGCTGCAAGTGTGTCCACGTACCCGTGTGCAAGCACGCACGAGTGGCAATCGAAGTTGCACGCGTGCCAGAGCATCTGGCAAGTCATTTACAAACGGTATCAGCAAACTGAAGCACAGTTTACGAAAAGGCCCGTGGGTTTGCTTTCCTCCTCAGCTTCGAGCGGTTCAGGGCCCATTGCGATCCAGGGTCATTCAGCTTTTTACCGCTTCAAAGTGCTTCCCAAGTGCATACAGCAAAATCGACAGACAATCTGTTTTTTAGTATTCCTCGCGATGAAATCTGTTCTACAATTAGTCCACACGGTACCTAAATGATGCTTGCGACTGTGATATCTAAATTCTTCAAATCAGGCCCAAACAGGGTTGCCAGATCTTCGGCATTCAGCCGGAGTCTTGGGTTTTGAACCGTTGTTCCCTGTTGCCTCGGGCAGGCACAATAAAAATCTTCGGCAGAATAGAGAATACATATTAGCGAATTCGGCAAAAAATTAAAAAAAAATATTAAAATCTTTAACAAATTTTAATAATTATTCATAATACTTTTATTATTATTATTATTATTATTATTATTATTATTATTATTATTATTATTATTATTACTCCTTTATGAGAAGTCGTTATTGGGTGAATTTCACTTACGCCCGAATCGCCCGAGAGTTTCATTAGGGTAGATTTCCATGTACGCGACTGGAGGCATCGTCCAGAATTTCAAAGTCGATTTTCTCGAAAATGAAGCGGAATATCAAAAAATTTTATACCTTTTTCTCGGCTTATTTGCTTGTTATAAGTCGAAAAGAAAGAGTAACTTTTTTTCATATCGCGCTTCATTTTCGAGAGAATCGACTTTGAAGCTCTGCACGTTGCCTTCAGGGAAATCTAGCTTAATGAGAAGCACTTGCGATTTGGGCATAAGTGGAATTTGCCCATTATAATGAATTTTAGATGCCTGTTTTCTTATTGGCCCTTTTTTCTCCCCCCCCCCCCACCCGTCGCGGCCCGACTGAAATCCTCAACGAAATTGAAATCTCCGGCAAAAGATCTGGCCTGATCTGGCAACCCTGGGCCCAAAGGAAGAATTCTTATGTTATACACAAAATTTCGGTAACCCTTACCACACTCTCTGGAATCTCCATAAAGCCACCATGTTTGTTGGTAAAATCTTATATTTATTCCACACTACTGATAAGTTTGGGTCTGATACCTTTTTGGGAAAATTGAAAAAGCATACAGATCGGTTGCAATAATAGAAGTGAAATTGACTTAAAAAACAAGAACGTAAAAATAGAATTTAACAAGAAACAGACTGCAAAATTTCTATAAAGCCACACTCTTTTTAGATAAGTAAAATCAAAATTAACGATAGTTTCTTTTCTGTTTCTATATTAATAGTTATTATAATTACCATTTCTTCGAATAACATAAAATAAGCGGTTCGGCATTCACAGAATCAAACTTTCAACTGTGTTTTCACGAGGAAAATTATTAACAAGTTAAGCGAAGCATCCATTGACGCTCTTATGGATTTGGGATATAGGGTGGATGTACCAGTAAATGAACACGTACCAGTGAATGGACATATTATATTAAAACGAGTAAAAAAACTTATTAAAATAAGCGACTAATTAATTAGAAACTTCTTTCAATTTCTTGCTTCGCATCCAAACAATTTTAGCAGCACGCGGACTCAATCGCGCTGCAAACATAATTTTATAAAACTGTTCATTCATTAGCCTTAACTGTTCATTTAATGGCGCGTTTACCTCGGTTAGCATTAACGAAATTTTCTTCTTCGGAGGAGAATAAATTGTGAGAGGTAGAGTGATCGATTTCGAAGGCAGCATGGTTGAGTTTCTATAAGGTATCTTTGGACTTGGCTGTGCACAAAAGAAAGGAAAGGTTCGGGTGTCAATGCGCTCACCGAAAGTGCGATTACCATGTGTCCGAAAATGGGCCGAAACTTTCACGTAATTCTCGTTGGATTTTTTTCCCAGCCTGAGTGTTCCACGCCGCGAGAGGCAGCATTATTTTATTCCGAATGCTCGCAAGATTTTTCGATGTACATACATTTTATGATAGAGGCCGTACAAATTGACTCGCTCGGGATGAAATACGGCCGGGGCGCGCGGTTTATTCGGCAAAAGTATTTTAGCGGAAGACAAATATTCCGACAGCGCGATACACGGTGTTTACTTTAACGCAACGTTTATATTAACATTAAATGTGTTTCACACACACGCCGAACGGACGGGACGTCCAGCGCGGAATTGCAACGCGGCTCGGGAACGGACACACGCATTCGAAAAAAAGGTGGTTAACTCGACATAAATCTTACGATAATATTATGCATATTTCATTGTCCGGCTGTCGTGTAGATACAAAGAGATTAACATTTTATCGCTGGTTTGATGGCCCTCCTGTGCGTCGCACAGTGTTCGTTCGTAATTATTTTAATGAGAAAACGCTCTCACGTTTGGGCTGATTCGATGATATTTTCAACGAACTTTCGCACTTCTATCAGGTCGGTGTGTATAGTCAGACATAGAATGAAAAATCGAAGCTAAATTTTTTCTCCGAAAGCGTAGAAATGTTATCTTGAACAGGTTTCGTTGGATTTTGATTTCGCGGATTTATTGAATTCTGTTGTCAGATATTCAATAAATTCTGGTTCCGAGAAAATCGGAAAATTTGGATTATTAGGTCGGTGCAAAAGTTCGTTTGCTTTATTGAAAGTAAAAATATATTACATGCTTCTTTAATAAAAGTGATTTTCTTAGCTATCTATGACCTTTTGCCAGTTTTCTGGTTATTTATTCAAGTTTTCTTGTAACCAAAATTCACTGAATCTTTAAAACCGGAATCCCACGAATCCCTGAAGACAGAAATCAATGAAATCGTGTATAATTAAAATTCAATGGAACCGTGAAATTAAAATTCAATGAAACCTATTTAAGATATTTCTACATTTCCAGAGAGAATTCAGCACGTTCTTGTTTTTGTTGTTGATTTGGAAGAAATTTCTGTTTCTTCGCAGAATACTTTCCGTTCCACAATCCTTTGGCGCTGATTGTGCATAGCCTAATCTGGACCGCCTTTCGTGATACTCGAGCCGTGTGCTCACGCTCAAGGACCTCCTTTCAAACGTGATTATTGGTCATAAAAATCTCCCCTGCGAACGAAATAATGCCCGTGCATAATTGAATTCCATTCAAAACTGACCGTTAAATGTGTTGTAAGTAGCGTAAATTGAAAGCATTAAAGCGTATTTCATTTTAAAAGCTCCTTGCAGCGGTTTTCTTGTCTCGCGATATTTTATAAAAAATGGAATGCCTTTTTTGCGTAATGGCGAACCATAAGGGATCGTTTATTTCTTATTAAAATATTATGTAATTGATAAGAGGTGTGTCTAACATGTGAAAAGACTTATTAAACATATGGTACGCGTTGTCTTCTCGAGATTCACAAAACGGATTTGTATGTAAGAACGAAATCGACTCAAATAATTAATCTTAGAAATAAATTAAATTTAGAAAGCGTGTATATGTACTCCTCAGGTTACTATTTGGATTATAGTTGAAGGCTTCGGCACTGAAACTTGATTACGGTGGTTTTTTTCACGTATGAATGCATAGTGAGACTCTAGAAAAGACAAAACTTTGGACTCAATCTTTTCAAGAAATTTTGAGCAGTTGCTTTGTGAGTTTAATAAATTATGAGGGGAACAAATTTGAGGGGACAATCTGAATCTCGTGCAATCCCGTTGTGGGTAATACACATTGCGATTAGATACAGCTTTTGAATATTTGTTTTAATTGGCTTTTCTTTAAATTTTGCGTAGGTAGCGATTTTCTTTTATTCAAATCATAAT
This sequence comes from Andrena cerasifolii, assembly GCF_050908995.1. Lineage (NCBI taxonomy): Eukaryota > Metazoa > Arthropoda > Insecta > Hymenoptera > Andrenidae > Andrena > Andrena cerasifolii. The sequence goes on along the minus strand of NC_135124.1, from coordinate 5,701,064 downwards.
GGCTCGTATAGAATATTAAACAATACTTATACTTATTAATGTAAGAGATTATTTTTATAAGTAAAAAGTATTTATTAGGTACAGTGCTGGAAATATTTGTTGAATCACTCGAATATTAAACATGTTACCACTGTCTTATTACACTGTCCAAAAAAATGAATTTTTTCTCTGTTCTATAATATTCAAAAGTCGTTTCTGATAGGTTTTCGCGCGCTGAAAACGAATTCGAAAATCGTTTGTCATCATCACCCTCAGTTTTTGAGAAATTCGATTTTAAGAAAAAACTGCAAATTTTCAACTTTGAACATCTTTTCTGTCGAAACGGTAATAGTTATTCGGTTGGTTGTTCCGTCAAATTATTTCATGAACCCTCACGGACACAACGATATAAGTTATTATTGATTTATAAGCATTTAAAAATGTTTAAACAATCATCAAAGGGAACAGGACACCCGAAATGCACCAATTTTTGCAGATATCTTGCTATATATTTTAAAAACTAAGGGTCTAGGAGAAAATCTGACTACTCCACGCGATTCAGCAGAAAATTTTCCTTCGGGAAGCATCAACAGAAGTGGTAAGTCGCGTTTTGTTTTCAATACAGAAGCGAAATAGTTTGGCAAAACGTGCGGCGCCGGCAGTGGTAGTCACGCGCGTTAAGCGATTGTGTGACGCTGAGCGGCAGTGTATCGCGCGCCGCCGTTGACTACCACTGTCGACGCCGCCCGTTTTGCCAAACAATTTCGCTTCTGTATTAAAAACAAAATGCGTCTTACCACTTCTGTTGATGCTTCCCGAAGGAAAATTTTCCACTGCATCGCGTGGAATGGTCAGATTTTCTCCTAGACCCTTAGTTTCGGCAATAAATTGAAAGATATCTTAAAAAATGTCGAATAACTATTACCGTTTCGACACAAAGGATGTTCAAAGTTGAAAATTTGCAGTTTTCTTCAAAATCGAATTTCTCAAAAACTGATGGCGATGACGACAAACGGTTTACGGATTCAGGGCGAAATACTCTGCAAGAATGACCCAGTGAATATTGCGGAACAAAAATCGTGTTGGACAGTGTTATTTATATTAGGAAAATATTACTGTAAAATCTTTATTGCAAAAATGTGTAGGGTACTATCTTGGTCAAAATAAGTTGGGTTGGACTTATTTTATTTTTTTTATTTCTATAATAGTGTGTATCAGGTAAATTTGAGAGTGATGCTATAAATATTTCCAGTAGGTACTGTATACACAATAAATTAATGTAACATTTATTGCTTATGTTTTAGTGGTAGGTGGTACACACTCACAGGCAAGCCTCGCGCCTGAAACCCATTATTCGCTTCGCAACGATGAGTTGCAAGCCTGTAATTATATGTACATAGTATTAAGCGAGACAATATGTTACCCGCTGAAAAATAACAGATCAGATCGACAATGAAATCCGTTCCCAACGCTTCAATAATTTTTATCGCCGTTATTTATTGGATCGCGAAGAATCCCTTTAAAGGAGACTAATTACCTGTTTCATTCAGACACCGTATCCACCATGCTGCCTCCCATTGGTATTACTTAAGCAATCATAAACAGATCCGATCTCATCGTAATGCAATCATTGTATTTATAGCAGCGCGTGCACAGAGCATCGTGTTGGTTCGTAACGTAATTTATTTATGAATCCTTCTTAACTGTTGCACAAAATAGATATCTCAACTCCCTCTGATGTAAGCAGATAGCCGCTGGATCGTAGGGAATTAGATCTGTTTCGATGGAAATTTAGTTGCTGCTTGCTGCATATTTTTCACTCAACAAACATGTCTCGATTTCACCAACTAAACGAACAAGCCTCACGCTTCAATTTATTTGTTTGCAAAAAATTGATTGAAAAAGAAGTGCTCAATTTTCGACCAAAACGACTGCCTAGCACCCTTTAGTCGAAGCATAGTCACGTACACGCGCGCTCGATGAATCTTACACGTCGATTTACTCAGAAATGAAGCTTTCGTAGGAACAAACGTTACACTACAGCTTCGATTTATTTTTCCACGTAGAATCTAATCCTCCTTTCGAGCTGTACCATCAGCTCGGAGACACCCTGTATATACGCTTGTAATTAGAAAAGACAACTCAATGTAACTGGAACTTACTACACTCCATTCCATATAAGAACGGACCTACGCCCCTACCGATTTGCGACCGATCTGCGCAGCTCCCACGGATTTGACGGAGTATATTTTCAATATAATCTCTTAGAAAAAGGATAAAAAATATTTTCCATACAAGAAATCGATAAAATCGTATTTCCAACATAAAAATTGTATTATTTTTTCTCTCGAAAATCTGCTACCAACACATCGTAGGGGATGGTTTTCTGCATCTCTCATTAAATTTTCATCCAAATCGTTGGAGCGGTTTTCGAGATTTTATGTTCACCATCAAACGGTGCGCCGCGTGCACGCCTTTACGTTTTTACTCACAACTTTCATGTACATAAAGATATTTAGACTTTTCTCTTTTGGTGTTAAAGCTCGTAGAATAGCAATTAAAATAAGATAAAAATGTTCTCTCTACTGTTATTGATCACTTTACAATTTGCGTTTGAAAAAGGCCTTTTTTAGGGCTATCGAGGGTAACCTACCCCCTTAAAGCTACCAAGTGAAACGTCCATCGTAAAAGGGAGCACGTTTGATTTTTCGGATGCGAAGCGTTTAATAATGACGATCTCCGTTGCGTCCCGTGATTCAATTGGCGCGATAAGACAAAGACGGCTACGGACTTGTATCAGTTTTATTGAGACATAGCACGTGTAGTAACCGATAAGTCCGCGTATTGTTATACAAGACCCGTGTGCCACTCTTTCATCCTCAAGGTACGCCCGCCCGTTGCGAAATCCTGATTACAGAAACCGAAATTCAATCGCCCGTGGACCGCGCGCTCGAACATATCCTATAAGGCGATGCAAGTAATGTGCAGAAAAAGAAATGCACTTGCCGGGATACTCGTCGAAAGAACGGAGAGGGCGAAACCTTGGCATTCTCCGCGATTCTGACCCGAATAATGTCTCCAGCCTTCTGCGGTTTCTTCTCACTTAAATCGTGATCCTCGTGGCGCTTGTTCTTCTCAACGATTAGGCCCTTTCCGTACGAGATAATTTTGTCTGTGGCTACTTATTAGACTTGGCAATAATTCAGAGACACTCGCATGTTTTATAATTCGTTTTACCTTTTATTAAGCTGTCCTTGCCACTTCTAGCAAAAGAAGACCCCTAACCCAAATTTCAAAAAATTATTTCACTCATAAAAATTAGGAATCATACCTAACACAAAATCGGGAAATAGCCGGACTTTCGGGGGTAATTTCACCCCCTTACAATTTCATAATTTTTTTAATTTGCGGCTTGGGGATCTTCTCTTGTAAATAAACATATTTACAAGAAACTTCAATTTTTTTCCGTTGTATTTGTTTGTCATCAACGTATACTGTGTTAAAGTTTTAAAGTTAATTCAGTTTTTGCAGCTTCGCAACTTTACTATTAGAATGACGATTGCAAATCCTATTTGGGGCCACATAAATGGGCTTAACGTATACGAATTTTCGAACGGTTCGTCGTTCCTTCGTAGTTTTGCGAAGTCGCCACAATTATCAACGTAATTGTTCGTTGTCTTGAATCCTCGTTGGAGAAGTACGAAAAGTACTTTCGGAATTGCAATTTTAGTTTCTGTTCGGTGTGAATATTCGTTATACAGTTTTGGGGACTTTGAGTATGATTTTCGGTTAAATCGAGTAAATGATAAAGCATCGAAACAGATATTCGTCGGTGGATGACGTACCACATTGTTGAAGTATTTTGTTGGCGTAGTTGCTCTGTCAGCTGAGGTAAGTGAAAGCTGCTTGGCGAATTCACGTAAAATTATTGCTCCTGACTATTTACATGTACCTCATTCTCCCCAATTTGGCCAATTTTTCGGTCCCTTTTCGGGGATAAGAGACCCGCCATATTTTTCACTGTCAAGTTTCGCGCGAAACACATAGTCCACAGTGATGGTAATAACATTGTTGAAATAAAGGCGGTCAAGCGACACGATTCAGTCAACGGGTTGTTGTTGGTTTACAGATAATTTCAGTAAAAATTGATCTAAAGAAAATTGACTTATTGAAAATTGCACCAGGGAAATTGCTCGTTCATGCTTTATTAACCATAATAAAAACCAATGAATCGAACATTATATCAATCACTAAATACACTATAACATTATCGTTCTTTGAGAGCGTTGAGGGGTTAGGCTCGGTCAGGAGGCCGAGAAAGGTGTGATTTTTGGGAATTTTTTTCTCAGAAACTATGAAACTTTATTGAAAAATTTTTTTTTTGTTTGGAAGGTAGTACATTTAGCTATGCCTCTGAATTTTGACGTTGAAAAATATTCATTAATAATAATGTTATTTACAATCTCCTAGAGGTCCTGTTCGGAAAAAGGGGTTTGCGGTGACCACGATTACTCGGAAGAGGATTATCTAAAATCGAAAATTCAGAAAAAAATTAGGTAATATATTAAATTATCTAGTCCTTACACGAAAGGTTTTTCGAAATATTGATTCAGGACAAAATGGCAAATGTTCAAACGTAGAATGTCGATGTTCGGCCACAATCCCACTTAATTTTCGTCAATTAAAAAAAAAACCAACACAAACAAAAATCCTTCGTTCAAGGACTATATAATTTAATATATTAACTAAATTTTTCTGAATTTTTTATTATAGATAATCCACTTCCGAGTAATCGTGTCACAGCGAACCCCTCTTTCGAACAGGACATCTAGGAGATTGTAAATAACTTTGTCATTAACAAATATTTTTTAACGCCAAAATTCAGGGACATAGCTAAACGTAGTACCTTGCAAATAAATAAAAGTTTTTGGAATAAAGTTTTGTACTTTCAGAGAAAAAAAATCCCAAACATCAAAATGTATAAATTTACCAAAGACGAATAAAGTTCTAAATTTATCGTTTGAAAAACAAATAATTATTGCAACGGCCACTGTGAAAAAAATTTCAAGATAAAACGTGAAGAAATATTGCATGTTCAGATTCCTATTCTTACCAATACAAAATTAATGAAAAACCGAGAAAATCTTCCCTCGAATCGTCAACTTCGTTACACAAACCTCCCCCCCCCCCAAAAAAAACAACGCATAATAAATATCTCGATTGACTTACACAGATACATATAACACATAAACTAACAATCAGAGGAGTAGTTTATTCTTACGCAAGGCACCTTTCATCGCAACTATGCTTAAAGGAGCAAAGCTAACAGCATCGAATGAATCTTTCGATATCTATGTAAATTTCCCAGAGGAAAGTTAAGTGCAGCATAATCGCCAATCAGAAAGAAAAGACCGATTGGCGTTTCATCGTATTCTTATTGCTGTTACGTAAAACGACCACTCGCGTAACGCAAAAACATTTCATATGCTGCCATCGACGCAGCGTTGCTTGCGCGGGCTTCGCACGTGTGAACGCGCTCGGGCGTTTAATCTGCATGCATCCAAATGAACGTGAAAGATGGTCCGCGGGCAGGAAGCGATGAAGAAAAGGGAAAGGATTCCCTAGCAGAGCAGCTGATCGAGCAGCGCGAAGAGGAAAGGCATCGAACTGAAAATCGTCTAGAGCTGGTTTCGCGATACCATTTCTTCGCCGATTATGTCTCTATTAACGCGCTATAACGCGCTTCGTTCAATGGTACATCGTTGCTTTTCGCTGATTTATGCCTCTCGCGAGCTGCTTTAAGCTGAACGTTGAAAACCTGTTGGATGGTACTCTTTTCTCTGTGTACGTTCAACATTTCACCTTGTGGCTTTTCCTTGGTCTCTCCAAGCTGGTAGATAGTGTCTGAGGATCACTTCGGTGTAGAGTCTTTTGAGACATACATTTTTACTTGCAGATGTATTTTTCTTACATTTGTGTATGCGGAAAAGGATGGGCATTTTGCATTTTAATTGCAGGCATTTTACTACCATTGAAGGCGAGAATATTATTTTTGCAACTGCTAACATTTAGAGCTACCGATCTGCGGTGTTTAACCCTTTAGCTACTGGCGTATATTCATGAATGTGTCTGTCTAAACTCAAAACAAAAAAAAATGAAAAGTTGTCGCAATCTCGATAAAGTAAATGAAAGTCAATAAGCGACCCCCGTTCCTGGCATAATTCATCAAATCGCTTATTGACGACGGCCGTATCTCGCGAAAGTTTCGGACTGCCGACTATTAACGACAGCCGTAGTTAAAGAAGGGTTAACATAGTTGTCTAGAACAATGTTTAGGTAAATTGTCATGTAATTTACAGTCACTCGCATTAATATTCGCACACTTTTTAAAATCAAATACCTTTTTTAGAATTGGTTCAAACCACTTGAGTTTTTTTGAGAAGCTAGAAGGATTAGTTTGCTAACTGACGCGTTTCGTCGTTTTGAAAAAAAATGTATTTGGTTGGAATAGCGAAAGGAATAGTAAAGGTCGATTATAAATTTTCTCTTTGTTTTTAAGAAAAATATTGTCATCTATATCTCTGATATATATATATATATATATATATATATATATATATTGTTTTTAAGAAAAATATTGCCATCTATATCTCTGATATATATATAATATATATTTTTCAATATTTTTCTTAAAAACAAAGACAGAGAAAGAGCAGGAGATAGGGAGCGATCACATTGGATTATATATATATATATATAAACAAAGAGAAAAATTATTTCCAATGTGATCGCTCCCTATCTGTTATAATATATATATAAACAAAGAGAAAAATTATTCCAATGTGATCGCTCCCTATCTCCTGCTCTTTCTCTGTCTTTGTTTTTAAGAAAAATATTGAAAAATATATATTATATATATATCAGAGATATAGATGGCAATATTTTTCTTAAAAACAATATATATATATCAGAGATATAGATGACAATATTTTTCTTAAAAGAAAAGAGAAAATTTATTTCCATTAGACAGAGAAAGAGCAGGAGATAGGGAGCGATCACATTGGAAATAATTTTTCTCTTTGTTTTTAAGAAAAATATTGTCATCCATATCTCCGATACGACGAAGAAAAGAAGCAGTTTCCGCAAATTCGGTTCGACCGATCCAATCATAACCGTCGTACCTGATGACGGCGAGCGAGTGTACAGGACCACCGACCCTGGTCTCGCAGCTGGTCGAACAGCCGCATTCTGGCTCGTGCGCGAGGATCGACTTTCGCTAAGTCACATGATGCCGAGTCACATGCGTTCTGCGCAATCTTGCATCTCGATGCACCCGTGTGAGATCCCGCTTCCACGGGAGAATCGTGTTTTCCCTGACACTCGTGCAGGTGTACGGCCGCGCGCGCACGTAGCCTAGAGAGGTCGTAGACACGAAGATCGATCTGGTTCGCCGAAGCCAAACGATCTTTCTTTTTCGCCTCCTCCGTTTCCTTTCACAGTCCTAGAATAATGGGGCGGGCACTGGGAAAATGTTATATTTTGCCTGCACTCCGACTGGCCTCCTTTTCCTTTTGAATTTCGCGCCACGCGGCGCAGGCTTACCGGCACACGGGGCTTTTTACGGGGTTTAGGACTTGGGAAAGACAATATTCAGCGAGTACCGTCGGCTTGTTGGTAAAACTGACGAAGTCCGTATTCTTTATTCTTAAGTTCGGGTAAATGCAAGTTCAATTTATTACAGTGCATCAGGTAATTTCTCGCGAATTTATAGTTACTTTTAATAAATCAGCCGAGCACTACAGTTTAGCAGCTTCTGTTGCTAGAATAGGTATAAATGTTAATCCTATATGTCAATGTACGCAAGGAAAGAAGATCTGAACCACTTATTATGCCAGTACTCTCTCTACAACTGTCAGAGGAAAGACTTAAGGGATCATGCTCAGTCAGGAGGCCGAAAAAAGGGTGGTCTTTGGAAATTTTTTACTCAAAAGCTGTAACACATTTCTCAAAAAATCTTTTTTCCTTTTAAGGACTGCATCTAGTAGCGTGCATCGTAATTTTTTTATTTAAAAATATTTATCCATAACTAAGTTATTGTCCATTACTCGAAGGTTCTCTAAAAAACAAGGCTTCTGCCGTGACCACTGCTGCTCGAAAGTCGATCATCTGAAATAAAAAATTCAAAAGAATTTACTTATTATATTATATTATCTAGTATTTGAACGAAGGATATTTCGAAATATTGATTTGGGAAAAAATGGCTGATGCTTAAAGTAAAAGTTTCTATTTTTATCATAAATCGTGCCTGATTTTCGTCAATTGAAAGAAAACTAAGCATCGGATAAAAAAATCCTTCGTTCAAATACTAGATAATATAATATAATAAGTAAATTCTTTCCCAAGGATTTAAACGATCCTCCGTATTCAGTAATTGATGTTGCGCCATTGTTAATTGTCGCGTTACAAAGAAATTACAGAATCCAGATTTCTGGCTTTATCGCGTAGCCGGTGCTTTTCGTAATTGGTATTAAAACTGGATTGGGCGCTTTCAAGCAAATTAAACACCTGTAATTTGCAAGAGCATGAGTACTTGGGTAAATTATTATAACTCGCAGAATTCAAGCAAAGAAATTACTAGATCTGTGTCGTTATATAGAACGTGTGACACTTAAGCTGGGTGCACATTTGTTCCCGCGACCTGTTACCCAACTAACCGGTCATGGTGACAAATGTAGACGATGTTACTGCATACTGTGACTCGTTACTTAGTTCGGCCGGTCCGACATTCATTCGGTTACTATGATCGATTAGCTAGGTAACAGGTCGCGGCAACAAATGTGGACCCGGCTTTAAGAGGAAAACATAAAGTGACTTTTATGATTTTTTCTAGTAAAAAGTGTGCACTATAAGGTTCTAAAAGTTTTTGCACTTTATTCTGCTACAAATGTAGACTATCAAAAAAAATTATTTCTATTTTGCCCATCCCTGCCTCAGCATGCATCGTATGCTACATCGTTGTAAAAAAGGCCTGAACTATCGCCTTGATAACTTCAGACAGGATCTTCCAAAATAAAAACACCAAAGAAATTCCTTAACTGCACATGTGTGGTTATCACCTTATCCACTCTCATCGTTATAAAACAATTAGACGATAACTGCCATATGTTTAAACACAAAAGTCCCCAAAGATGGGATGTTATCGATGTGTTTATTCGATTAAAACAAAAATTGATTCTTTTTAGTTGAATAAATGTATTGTTACTTAAAAGAAAAATCACATTTCTGTCTATTATACCTGCGCCACAATTAGGGAATTCAATCCCGGGATCCTGGCTGTTTTTTGGATTCTAAAACTCCCGGGATTTGATATATCAAGTTATAACTTATCCCAAGAATTTCAAGAATTTTTAAAAACTTAAATTACTTTATGAACAACTGAAAAATATAAAAATGGAATCCAAAAAACAGCCGGGATCCCGGGATTGAATATTTTTAAGGGCGTCACACTCTTGGTCCCCCTTACCTGCCTGTAAAATCTGTACCGTTAGGAATTTCGTCCTAAAATTCCACGTGGTCATTCTTGAGATGTTGTGGGAAGAAAATATACAAAAAAAATCTTTCGATACTTCGACTGGAAGTCGACCTAACCCAAGCCTAACCCAGACCTTTCCCCGCGGGAATCTTTTAAAAGTACCGAGTGGTAAAAGAAAAAGTTAGGAAATTCGTGAGTGTATAAAAACAGCACCCGCCAGCTATAAAAGTCTCTCTTGGAAGAACCTTTCCTCCCAAAATCTTTTTACATTCACATATCATCTCCTAAAAAATGCAAAAAAAAATAGTACGACTTACAAACAAGGTGAGCAACAAACCACAATCATAGAACAATAAAATGTCTCCGCTCTAAAAGTCGAGAAATGGGTGCCTCGTGAGTTCAGGAGACTTTTCGTCCAAGTAGAGGTGCTTATATTGCACTTAGAAACAAACAAGCATGCCAGCCTAATAAATAAATTCTGATTTACAAGCGGCAGTTTGTCAAGTCTGTCCAGATCAGTTGGATCTCGCTTAATTTCACGCCCGGCACCGCCTATTGTTCCTCTCAGCTTTCCCCTTTGTGGTTCTTCCCCGGCGACCACAGAGACGCGAGAAGAGGACCGACTCTCCAGCTGTATTTATCGGCGGATCGATCAGATAACGATCGCTCGTTTGCCTCTCGAAAGTAAATCTTTAGTCGAGGAGATGCTGGAGACCAGAGTCACGCGCGTGCGCCTGGAAACGAGAGCGATAGATTGGCAGTTTGGAATCAGGGGTCTAGCGAGAGAGTAGCAGGGGGATCGCTGCGGAGAGAGAAGGAAGCTCTAGACGTACTGTTGCGTGTTTTGGCCTAGTTTCCTTCCGAACTGAGTGGCTGCAAGTTTCCTGGAGCGTCTAACTGACCGAACTAGGCGAGCTATGATTTTCGTGAGCCGCGGTTTATCGTGCCTTTAGCCGGGCTCTAAAGGTACACGCGCACGTATCAGTTCCGTCACGGTTCAGCGCCGTTGACTGCTGCGTAAAGGCCTTTTCGCGCGGGACGTTTTTGTGGGTGGGGACTATTTTTTACACACTGCTGGCGACAATTTTGGGATCACTTTGCGAGTTGAGGGCGTAATGGGTTCGAGGAAAGGGGGCACTACTAGTTTGTTTAAAAGTTTGTTAGAGTGGGCGAGGACTGTGCTGAAATTGCGCTGGGTCTGACAAAAGAGTGCACGGAGTTCAGGTCACCGATCTGTTTCAAACTTTGCACATTTAAATGTAGTTTGTGCATAATATGTATCAGGCCCGTGGGAAGTTCTGTCGATTTTTTTCATCGCTTCTTTCGTAATACTATATTTCATATAATATGGAGGGCTGAGATTCATTGTGGTATAGTTACTCGCATAGTGTTTCTTGTAAAATAATTTCTTGCGTTTACTGTTATAAAAAACTCTACATATATATTGGAGTGGTGGGGACACATCTAAAGGCTCAAAATACTAACATAATAAGGACATATGTGTATACTTAAAAATTTAAATATTAATTTGATTTTTAATTTTTTTGTACAATATTATATATACCTACAATGCATTAGTAGACATAATACAGTAATGTTTGAAACGTACAGGACGGATAACCAACAATTTATTTGCCATTTCCTTATCTACATTCAAAAATACATATTGATACTTGTATTGTGATACCTTTTCATCTTATTTCATCTCTTTCTGTTGTTTCCTTTGGTATTTGTTATTTTAATTTCAATTTAATTTTACCTTATTTGTCCGCTCCCTACTCATGTACTTTCGTGTTATTATAATGTGCCAGAGGGTTGTTATCCCGTAATAAATAAATAGATAACAAAATAAATTTTGCTACAAAATTGTGCTAAATCTTTGCGGTAGAAATGAGTTTGCAGTAGTAACTCAACTCTTATTCATACAGTAATTCTAGACGTAACGGATACATTGTTAATAATTTTTAATTATTTGTGCGATTAGTTATTTAAATTGGCCTCCCTCTTTCGTGTAAATCCGTATACAAGATTTGGAGAAAATAAAATTTTGCACCTTGATATTCTCACAGACTTTGCAGAAGCGCGCCCTGTTTCAAAATTTCATCAAAATCGGTTAACGTTGCTCCGAGCTACAAACGTTTAAAGATCGCAGAATAAGGTCGAGAATCGCTGATTTCGGGAATTTTCGCGATTCTCGACCTTATTCTGCGATCTTTAAACGTTTGTAGCTCGGAGCAACGTTAACCGATTTTGATGAAATTTTAGGCACGTATACAACTTACTGCAATCTACAAATGTTTTTTTTTTAATTTTCATTACAAGCTCACAAAAAAAGTTTAAAAATCGACCTTTACTATTCTTTTCGCTATTCCAACCAAATACATTTTTTTTCAAAACGACGAAACGCGTCACTTACCAAACTAATCCTTCTAGCTTCTCAAAAAAACTCAAATTGTTTGGACCAATTCTAAAAAAGTTATGCGATTTTAAAAAGTGTCCGAATATTAATACGAGCCACTGTATGTATGTTGTGTGAGAGAAATCTTTCATAAATTGACGTTCTCGAAATCGAATCGAGTATCGACGTTGTACTTTGATTATGATGTCAAGCTTATGACTACAACTTCGCGGAACTTTCATTCTTTTGCATAGCACGCCGCGTGATTCACAGCAGGCCAGGCCAGCCTCTAGGTATATCCTGCATCGCTGTATCCTGTTATACCCATTGTTCGATGTCCTGTTGGTGGCTGGTCACTCTGGTCAGTTACCTTGCTACGTAATCGTCCGATCAGAAATTTAGCTATTTGGTATCCTGCGCTTTTCACTATTTACGCGGACAGCGTTTTGAGAAATGGATTCAGGAAACTTTGCAACTGAATTATTAATATATTATACAATAAGAAACTTTTTTAAAACAGTAAAAAAACCGAATTTAACAAATCAGAAATTAATTTTTAGAGACTTCCGATTGGCTTTCTTTTCCATTTAGCTTTTCGGATAAATGAGTCATAAACGTGTGATTTTAACTCCACATTTTTTCTGCGTGTTTAAAACAAGCTTATAAACATACACGTACACGCGTTTGCGAAAACATTAATCCTAACATTATTAAATAATTAATTTTCCACTGAGTACATATTCGGGGTACACTGAGCTGCAAATGGCTGCTAAGAACCGATGCGCAAGTGATGTGCGCAATATCCTAACCTGTCAGCTGGCTAGAAAACCACGCGGCGTGGTGCAACAGAAACTAACCCCCAAAAAAATGAAAAATCTGCCGTGCTAAACATGCCATTCCAGGGGTTAATATTTACCTATATCCTTAATTAAAGTTCCTATTTTGTTGCATCTCACTTTACCCCGGATAGGGGTAAAGTGATACCACTTGCATCATTTCTTTCAAATTGAGTTTTTAATATACTCTAAGTTTATTTTAAGTATTGCTATTCGTCATTTACCAACAGCAATGTTTAAATTATATTATAAATCTATTTCCACGCATTTTTATTAAAAGGGAAAAATTTTATTCGACTTCAAACTTTCTCGGACTCACTTTACCCCTGTCTCCCCTACTAAATCCGACTTTTTGTGATTTTCACTTATTTGCATCGCCTTTTTCGTTCGAAACGGTGACAAATCTTTGTGCTTTTAAAGGGCTGACTGATTTCATCCATTTCAAGGATTTTTATTTCAACTCTAACAAGTTAATTAGGAATAACTGACATATCTAGAATAGGACAATCTATCTCATCGTTTTGAAAACGAAATTATAATAAGTTTAAATTTGTTTGCATTGAATTCCTTCGCATTGATTTTCCAGTTCCCCGTAAAATAAAATGTTTTACATAACCACCCCTACACTTTACCATATGTTCCCTCCTCAAATTCCCTGTTCGGTGTGATTCATTTTCACCAGAAATCAAATTTGGCCACCTCAGCAATTTCTAAAATCAATGCAATTTCACTAAACGCAAGGTACCTACCCGAAGAATAATACAGCCTAGTTTGATCGTTCCATCGTTAATTCTAGGGGCGTTAAACTTTTTCTTTTCATTTCCCGTTAAATTAGTTTTTGAGCCCCTATCCCCCTTTCGAAATGATCGATTCAAATATCGCCCGCCTGCACGCTCTGTTTCACCCGTAAAAATTCTTCCCTCCATTCTCCCCGGAGTCGCAGAGAACGTACACCACTGTCCCATTGTAAAATTCGCGGCTCTAACTGTGACGAAAATTCCAATTCCTCGATGCACGGCCCCGGCGGGTTTAAATTTAGATCGGCTAGACGTTCCATTCAGATAATAACGAGAGCCTGGTCATTTCTATTCTCCCACGCAGACACGGCGCTTCGACACTCGGGTGCATTGCGGGCACGCAGCGACTGTTTTATTGGAGGTGCTCCATTGTGGTAGTACATACAAGGGCCGCCGACGTTATGAGAGGAGCGCACTGGCAAGGGAAGAGTTTTCGATCCTTTCGTCGGGTGATTTATCGCCGTGTCTGGCTCGCTGTTCGCCGCAATTAATCGCGGCTCCCTTTTACGGTATTAATCCTCGTTTGATGTAATTCGCCGGGCAGCTCATTGTGCGCGCATATGCACGAAGTGAGAGGACATGCGGCCCGCGTAATAGGTTACCCGAGATTACTTTCACAATGGGAGCAAGGTCTCGCTTTTTCGCGCGGATGCGGCTATTCGGGCATTTGCAGTGATTTCTGCGCCGATTTATTTTTTCGCGAGCAGGGACACTTGAAATTTCGTACGCTGGCGAAAGGATTGAGGTGGGTAGAGTTCCATGCTCTGCCGAGACGCAGGATTCTTAATGTTAAAGATCGAAAATTCGAGCATTCTACGTTACGATTATAAGACCGATTATTTATACAAAACGGTGCGTAATGTAAATTGAGATAAATTAAAATTTAGAAAAAATGGGGTGCCTCTTTCACCCCTTTTGTGGGTGGAGGGGCAATAGGGGTGGGTTGATTAGCTTATAAGAGACATAATGGAATTATACAAACTGCAAGAAGAATTTTGTCGCTACTTTCGATAGTTTCGGAGGAAATAGCTTGTGATGCTTTACAGCGCAAAGTTTACACAGTACACCATGTAAGTTCGAAGATCTACCGCTAGGGTTTTGAAGCGCGTCATATAGCAAATACAGTATGCTTACATGTACTTAGTTTGGATAGTACATAATTTCGAACTTATATTGTAGTTAGTTAGTTTGCCTGGTAAAGTTTACAAACAGTAATTATTACTGTTTAACTATAGTTAGATTCTTACAGAACATTGTTTAAGAATAATCTTCGTCACTCCTTTCGATTCACTGTTGCGTCTGTCGCTACTGAAAAACAGGAAGAAACTTCAACTTCGTTAAGTTTTGTTGTGAATCGTTCGATACAAGAACAATAAAATTCCCACTTTTGGGGATTTTGGTATAATGTACAGTGGTCGTTGAAAAAAAGTTTAAAATTAATATTTTAATATATGTATCTATATGAAAAAATTTGATATTAGACTTTACTCTTAATGTTAGTATCACTAATCTATTCTGGGGGACAATGGCGCACCCAGAGGGGAGGGGGCAAGAGGCCCTGCCCCCCCCCCCAAAAAAGGAGATTAATGTAACCATGTCTCAAGTATCTGAAGCGCTTTGTAAAGAGAAAAGAAAAATGAACTTTATCCTTTAAGTAAATTTTTATAATCACCTAATGAACTTTATTGAATTTGCATAAAAAATATTTTTATAAGGTTCGACTCGGTTCCCTTCAGGATTAAGTCCTGAGTGCGCCACTGCTGGGAGATTTAAACCAATCTGAGCAACGTAGTTGAATAGGGTGTTATACTGTTTCTTTAAATTGTAGTAATTTCGTCATCGTTCACTTTCTCAACTGTCTTGTCTTTTCACCATTCATTCAAGTTTTGTGCGCGTGGCTGCAGAATATTAGTACTTATATTTAATAACAAGTTGGGTCAAATTATAGTTGTAAGACCATTTGTCGATGTAGAATTCAATTACATTTCTTAGTGGCTAGAATTAAATGGAAGTATCGACTTCCATAAGTTAATTAAATATTTTCATTCCTATTTTCTATATTGCTCATTTTCGAAACAAGTCTGGGATATTATTCCGAAAGGGACCGGTGACCAATCGAGATGAGATTTTTTTGGGGGGAGGGGGTGGGCTCTACATCTAAAATTGTAGCTTCGGGTATTTATTAGTTTCCGAAATATTAATAAAAAATTATTGTTAATTTTTTTTGTGGAATTTTTTTTTTGGACGTTGGTACAAGGCCTCCTACCCAGGAACCCTCCTGTCCCCCCATTTTTCATTTTTGAAATTTTTTAACCGCAGTCGCATTTTTAGCATCGTCAAACTAATATTGATTTGCTACCATGCTTTAAGGTGCGATTTCATGCTGACGCTAGACGCTTGTTTTGAGCGTCAAAACCAGTCACGTGATCGGTCCACGGAACTTTCTCAACCAACCAACGAGTCAGAGCAAGTCAGAGTAAACGAGCGTCTAGCGGAAAAGCTAAACCGAGTTTAGCTTTTCCGCTTGATGCTGAAGGTCAGGTGGACCGATCACGTGACTGGTTTTGACGCTCAAAACGAGCGTCGAGCATCAGCATGAAATCGTACCTTTACGCGCGTGCGAGCGGACGCCCGCCCTCGCGCTGATCTAGCCCCCTCTAATACTAATACCCGGGACAAGTTGGAAAGTGGAATGCGTTATGTCGGTATAAGTCAACAGAAATATTGTTAAGAGTGGGGGCCGTGGTAAAGTAAGATTTTAAAAAATCGGTAAGGTGTACCCTTTTATGCACAATTACCCCTGTATCTTTTGAACGCATTAATTGCCGAAGCTAAAATTATATATTTGGGGTCTTTCCACACCCCTCGTAATACCCACGAAGCTTCATCCCAATCGGCCACCGGTCCCTTTCGGAAGTACAGCCCAAGTCTTTGTGTGTGATATCTTTTACGTAACATGCATTTCTGAGTTTGTAATATACTAAAAAGGATTCAGGTTTATCATATCTGTAACAAAAATCTATAATTGGAAATTCGTGACATTAACTATTGGGACAACTCTGTACGTTCCTGCAGAAAATGTTATAGTCCAATTAAATGCAGTGGCGGATTACACTTTTTAAAATCGTGAGGATGTATCGACTATGGCAATTTAATCGCTTTCACGTATATTGTTTATTGATTTTCTTAATAAAATTTAACTTATGCCGAAAAACAAAGCAATAATAATACTGTATATTAAAATTCTTAAACTTAAATTTTAAACTCGAAAGTGCCTAAAACAGAGACCTATGTTAACATTTCCTGATTATCGGTGTCTGTAACGCCATCCCGCGTAGAAATCCTGAACTCACTATACTTTCACAATAAGTATCAACATTCGATATTTGTTAGTAAAAAAATATATATATATTATGATACTTTTGTTGCTCGTCCTTATGGTTTTGGCGTTGTTGTTGACGTTGTTGTTGACGTCGTTGTTGACGTTGTTGTTGGGTTTGCGCTTGACATTGCGCCTGGCGTTGTTGGCATTGTTTGTTGTCGTGCTTTCGTTGGAGGCATCGAATTTCGTGTAGTTGTCGTCATAGTCGTCGCGCTTGATGTTTCCGATGAACTCGGTACGGTTACCATGCGTATCGTCGTTCCATTATGTGGCAAGTACAATTCAGGACATTTTACAGCGCACAGAAGATTCGATATGTACAACGTATTATCCGCCGACGTGCAGAAATTCTTGCAATACATCTTCCGTATGGGTTCGAAGTAACCAAAGCCAAATCTTGGTTCCCGTTTCTCAAATGTTACTTCTCGAAACTGTTCCTACGAGCAAAAGTAAAACATTAACGTATTTTCACACAAAACAATTTTGTGGCTCGTGACTAGTATTCTTGCGATATATTCATCCAATTTCAACCTTCTATCCCCTTTTTAACTGATGTTGCCACTGCCAAATGTCCCAAATAATCTAATTAATATGTCCCAAATACTAGTCATGAACCTCAGAAGTGTGTCGTACGAAAAGGACCTTAATTGTGTGATTACAAGGGTGCGTCCTTGCAACTAAAGACTGTGCAGAAAATTAAATAAAAGGGGATCACCTGATCGAATGATTCATTTTATTTTGTTTCGGAGTTAAGTACTGGCACTTTTATATTTCAATAATAACAATCTTAAGCGTAAATACTTTGTATTTTCCTTTCTTAGGCTCCGCGCAGACTCAAGAACGACTTTGCGAGCTTTTATAAAAAAAATTCTAGCAAAATAAAGATTGTTTTAAAACTATATAAAAAATCCAAGTCCTATATTTTCATTTACACGAACAAAAAAATCCCTAACTTTGTCTTTTGTTAGTGGTTTCAGGGTGGGGCTCTCCCTTAATACAATTTGTTGGCATTTACGTAATTAATCATTTTTAAAACGTTGTCAAAATTATGACAAATCTCACCTGTGACCAGGCTGACACAATCAAGATTGGTAAAGTCGTCCATACAGCGATGTGCAACATGACGAAGTCGCTCTGGAACAGTACACTCAGAAGTGACAGAAGTAGCCACTCCTTAGCGAATTTTCCTTACAACTTATATACCCTCTCCTGGAGCTCTGACTCGTTAAAAATTCAAGCCTGACCTATTGGCGGTCTTTATAATTTTCTATAACATCTGCTTGAAAACCTTCGTTATCCTTGGCGACAGATAACATACATTCGTTATCGCAGTGCTTCGCACGGTGTCCTATGAAAATCGGTATGTATTATGCGAAACTGATGCTATTTTGATAACGTTACATATATACGCAGAAATCAGTCAGAATATAGAGAGGTCACTAGACCGTTCGCAGGTTTTGAAAATTGATCGGTGGCAATGGAAAAGGACCGATTTATTTCGCACGTTCCCGTAAACACCGGGGAAACATTTTTAACGTCACGTGGCATTGTTTGCAGCCATTTTTCTTGTCGCCCTTTATGCAGATCCGAATCCAGCGCGTGACCGAAGAATGAAGGAAAAGTCGTGTCGTCAACAAATCGCGTGCCATACGTGAATGTTGAGCGAGACCGAAATTTATTGCATTTATGCTTGTACGACTCGAATCTAGTCACGTCGTTAATTATCATATCAAAAGCGCGGCTATCGCGATGTTTTCCATGCAATGCCTAATTATATGCAACCTGGTTTGCATCTGCGTGCAGCGTGTGCCACCGATAATTTCTTATTGTCCTGGTTAATTAAACGGTGCATGGGGGGAAAAAAAGTTCTGACTATTGCTCACTTCTGGTCGTTAAATAGGATGGTAGATATGCGATAGCACCACGTTATTTAAATAAAAAGGAAAACTTGCCAGCATGATTTTTTTTATTTGTAAAACATTTTATTAGTGAATGAGATTTCAATTACTTGGAGAATACTAATATGTTGTTTAAGATAAGCAGATATCTGTTTTGAAAAAATATTTAGAATGTTCTATTGTTGGTAACAGGGAGTGTATTCTTACTGGTTAGGGATATTCTAGTGCCCTTTTATTTATTATTAGCTAATAGGAAAATTATTGTTTAGTCCATCCTGAATTAAACATTTAACGATATTGCATTAAACGTATATCCTCGGTACCTTAGAATTTTGTACGTTTTGTTGGATTGGTCAGATTAATGGTTCCCTAAAGGTGGGTCCTCACTAGCGAACAGTTCGCGAACACTGTTCGCAAGCAATGCTCGCAAGTTGTTCGCAAACTTTTTATAAACATTGCTCGTGACCAGCGGCCGTAGCCGTGATGGAAAACACCGGTTCTCGTTAGATCACCGAAGTTAAGCATCATGGGGCGGTGTACTGGGAAAAGATGGGAGACACCACCTTTCTCCCGGTGCGCTGCTGCTGCTGGGACCCGAAGGAGAGAGGAGGGATAAAAAAAATGGGACTACAGTTCGTTGGGCAATATAAGCAAAAATAAGCTTGAAACGCCATCCTGCTTAAAACACAGGAAAAAACAATAAAAACAAACAAACAACATTGCTGGTGTAAAGGTGCGTCCTCACCAATGAACAGTTCGCTAACGCTGGTGGAGACGCACCTTAATAATTTTCAGAAACGTATTACAATATTCTAAATAATGAGATGATTAGTTTTCTGGCCTATTTGAAAAAATAAACCAAACATAAAAAAGAAAGAAAGATGATTTTGTATTTGATAGGTATATGTACTTATGTTCTTATTGAATGCCTAGCACGAGCAACGTCCAAAATAATTGTAGACAGTTTATTCAGTAATGACAAGTCCATATTTTTTAATTTTCGGTAAATGCAAATTTAATGTTCAATCTATTACAATAAATCAAGTAATAATTGAAAACTATTGCAAAATTCATAAGTTTTTCCCCAAATGGATTTTTATTAAGCTAGTGTAAAAAACATAGACAGTAATCGCTGCCATTAATCCTTAAGGATTTTAGCATGGAATGATGGGCTTAATCGGTTTTAGCAAAAAGCCAACGATATTATTTTCTAAACAACTTAAACGATATTTTACCTACTGTAAACAGTACTCCAATCCTCTCAAGCATCTGTGATTATACCATTACACAACCGTAACTACAAAGATAACTGAAAGCAATATTACTCATAACCTCCAATTTTCCAATTTCAATGTCAGATTCAGAAAGTGAAGATATTTAACTAACAAACTACATGTATATAAAACATGAATTAATTATAATGTATTAAAGGCAAATACGTAATTCGCCAAGAAACAGGAAGAATTGCGAAAATAGGGAAAAAGTTGAAAATAGACACTCCGACTCTATTGCCCATAACTTCCTTATTTGTGCACGGATTTTGCTCAGGCTGGGCTTGTTTTCTTCGTAAAGGTGCGCACTCTACGTAAAAAATAGAAACTGGACGTCACATGAGAATTTCTATGTCTTCCAGACTATGTAGTGAATTTTCGATTTCAATTTCGGCCCCAAACATTACATTTTTCTAAGTTTCGCTCGATTTCGCTTAAACTATTGGCCCGATCGGAAAGCAATATAGGAACAAATTGTGTGCAATTTAATTACCTTTAATTTAAGAGTCGTCGCGATTAAATCGGTCAACTCTAACGCGAGATATGACCAAAAATGTCGGGTCGTCGTCTTAAAAAATTACCAAAATATTCATCGGGCGATATCTCGAAAACATATCCACAGGATTTCGTCTCATGCCAATTTTTGAGGTTAGGGGACCACCTTACATAAGAATTTCAAAACGGATTTTCCGTCACCAAATGACTGTAACCTAGTGCTATTAATATCTGGCAAAGGAACCATCATTATTGTTCATAGCTACCAATTCAAAAACGAAAAAATTTCGATACAACTGCACTTGTCCTTCTTACGTCCCACACAGCATCGTATGCAGAACCTAATACGTGTCATGTTATTTTTAAGTATATTGGGAAGTGGATTGACATTGATTCACGAATGCATATAAGGCATCTATTATACTAGAGTTGTGCTTATGACCTTTCACGCAGGACTGTTTAAGTTACGTCAATGGTGTGCATTGTACGGGTGAGCTGACTGGTTGGAAGGCGATAGACACCACGTGATCGCGCTACCAATGACGCCGGGGAATACCAACGGGTCGATAACAATGAGACCGACAACGGAGGCTCGGGAATATTCTCTTTGCCTTGGTCCACCGCCCTGCCCTAGCATTTTCTACTCAACATTACGTTATTGCCATTGATATTGTCACTAAATCGTGTTTAATCGTAGATACGATTTTCTTTCGATTTTTCAATTCCCCAGACGAAGACAAAAAGTTTGTCATTCTAGCCTAATGAAGCCTTGCGTATAATTTGCTTGACAGATATCCAGATCGATGATACTTTACAGGTGTTCATTAACTTTAAAAGTTGCTACGCTTGGAATAATTAAAGCTCTCCTTTTTATATTTCTTTGATGATAAAATCTCTGAGAACGAATCGCGATTTTTCTTTGCAGCTTGCGTGCCTTCGTTAAAATGAATCAATAGTCGTGTATCGACGTAAGGTTGGCATACAGGAGGTTGTTGTATGCATTGCTGTTTTGTATATTCTTTATTTTGTAGCGCACCACACATGTTAATATTGTGTTGAGGATTATAATTAGAATGTACTGTAACATTCTGCTAAAGAGAACATCCTCAGGGAAGCGTAAACGATTAATTATTTAACACGTGAATCGATAACAGGTATATTATTCGTGTGTGACTACCTTATCGGATGTTGGTAATACAGTAAACTGTATAAATATAGGATTATTATAATGTAACCATTTATTCACTAGATCAACATTATTTCCGGAGTTCTTAATGTCAATAGCGTATGTCAAACTAGAAGACGTCATTAAAATTTGTATATTACTTGTAAATTAAAATTTATTATTTTGAGTGAGATTCAATTTTTACATCAATCAAATCGCGTTTATTGAAAGAACTCGCGTAATAACCATACTTGGAGAAAGAAAATAATAAAATGTAAATTAAACGCGAGTCTAAACGGGCAGCAATGTCACGATAGATTTCTACTAATTAAATTCATTTCTTGCAAGCGTCAGGAAAGATTGTCATTACGGAAATTCCTAGACCCAGTAATTAACTGTTTTGTGCGAGTCCCGATCCAGACTCCTAGTAACGGGGGGACATTATTCGTGAAAGTAATTGAACTCGTTATGAAACTCGTCTTTATAGAAAGTAATTTAACCGTAGAGGGGGTTTCGTAATTCTCGGCTGAATCTCTAATTGGGCCCGCATATGCCAATCGATCTTCCTTCAGTCACGCACCGGCTCGTGTTCAAATCATGAGAGAGAATAATACAACAGATGGCTGCCGGTCGACATTTAAGCTGAACTTTTCAACGTTCACGCGAACGATCATCGGTGGACCCCTGTCAGACCTACCAGTTCTCGGTTCATTGTGTACTGGCTAGGGACTTTTTGCTTCTTACTAAATGCGCAAAAGATAAAATGTCATCTTCGTACTCTCGCGCAGGGACTCGATAAAACAACATTACTCGCAGCTGGTAATACAGTGAATATCAGTGTTCACAAATTTTCTAAACGCCAGGTTTAGCAGAGAACGTTATTGAAGCTTGAGAAGACAATTTCTGCGACATATCTTCACAACAGTTCCTACTTAATAAAGCAACAGCTGCCGAAGTGTTCTCAATGATATTAACTCTGTCGATAATAAAGTACATAGCGCCTCTAGAAATTCCCGTCATCAGAAATCGAAACAAAGTGAGGTTAAGTTCTCGTCTGATCATTAAACACAAGGTTGCTTGGTGTCCGAGTAGTGTGATGATCTAGAAACATTTCCTGTAACGCAGTTGTCACTCCTGGCCGTGGAAACCCACCTTAAATTGTAGATCCCCGGATATTAGATCACAGTAATCGATGCCAGCGAGTCGCCCAAAAGTTACGTCATAAGCTCGTCTAAAAATCGCATTGAGATGCGCAGAAAGAAGTGTATGTTGGCCTGATAACTAGGCTAGAGGGCTCGGTTAATTAGACGCACGGTTAGATTACGCTTTTTATCTAGATCGTGGAGAACGATCGGGTCTGTGCAGCAGCGCAACGTGCACCAGCCACCAGGCAGTCGACACTCGATTGGCGGAGCGTGCGGCGAGGATAGTGGAGGCAAAAGCGACGAGGGGCTGAAGGGCGAGAGGAGTGGCGGTGAGGAGGTGGCGGAGTTCTCGTTCTTTGCAGAGAACTCCACCGGTAGTCGCCTCCTTGACGTTCCTCTGGGGGGTTTCAAGCTCGCGCGTGGGAGTAGAAGCTGATAGTAGCGTGGGGTGCATATCGAAGGGAAGATGAGAGTGGGTGGAAGGAAGGAAGGGTGGGCGAGCTAGTAGGTGGGTAGGTGGATGGGTGGTTGGTCGGGATGGTTAAGTGGTTGGGGCAGGAGGAGGGGTGGAGAGGAAGAGAGACAGCGCGCGTACGTGAGCAAGGAGCGTAGAAAAGGGCGGTCGGGGAGGTTAGAGGCCGAGGGAGTGGGGCTGCCGAGGCGTGGGTGAGTCGAAGCCATCGGTTCCCTAGGGAGAAAAGGAACGACGAAGAAAGAAGAAAGACTCGCAGGGTGTGGGGGACACGTAGACGGCGCTGGAACGTGGCAGAGAGGGAGGCTACAAAGTGGAATGGAAAAAGAAAGGAAACGACGATGAGAGGGAGATAAATGAGGGACACCGGAGGGGGGGGGGGTTAGGATGGGCAGTGACAGGGGGGAGAAGAGGACTGAGAAAGCAGAAGAGAGACGGAATGTGGGAAGAGTCAACGGGTGGGAGTGAAGAAGGGAAACGTTGAGACGGAAGGTGAGAAACACGGGCAAAGATAGACGGAGATAGAGGAGAGACAACAGGGACAGTGATACGGTGTAAAGACAAATAGAGCGGGAATGCAATAAGGAGAGACGTAGCCCCGAATATACATATTCCGAAGAAAGAGGAAGACAAGAGGAAGTGGGAAAAGAGACGTAGGGGTTGGGGGGTGAGGGGGTAAGGAGGAAGGATGATCGAGGGAGATAGCTCGAACAGAGACAGGTATGCCTGGAGTGAACGGGACAGAAACGGACATATCGCTGGGAGGGAGATAGTACGAATAAGAGTACACAGTTGAGAGAGCGATGAAGAGAGGAACGAGGGAGACAGAATCAGCGACTGAGGGGTTAAAGGGGGCGGGAGAGAGCATACAGAGAGAGAGAGAGAGAGAGAGAGAGAGAGAGAGAGGGCGAAGCAGAGAGTCGACTCGGATATGAGGGTGTCGCGCAAGCCGGTCACGCCGAGGTTTCCATGGCAACGACAGGCGATAAATCAACCCGCAACATCCCCGAGTACCGCCAGATAAAACCGCATACACATATGTGTGTATAACGTACATATACGCGCGGAAGATACCGACTGGTAACTCCGCGCCCAAAAAGTTTTCCCTTCGACCGATTTATGCCGCTGCTGCCTGCAACACCGAACGCCTCACCATCCTGGAGCTCTTTCCCTCGTTCCTTCTCTCCTTTTGCCTTCTTCTTCTCGTCTTCCCTTCACTCCCTTCGATCTCTTCTTTCTTCCGCCTCCCCTTTATAAACTCGTCCCTTTCTCCCTATCCTCTTTTCATTCCAGTTCCCCTCGTTCCCTTTTCTCTTATTATCCCTCTCCCTCTCATCCACCACCTTCTCGTCCACCGCAACATCTCCTCATCTCTCCCACTTGCTTTATCGTTCACCTTTACTCCCCCCCTCTTCTTCCCCCGGCCCGCGCTGTCTCGCTCTTTCCCCGTCTTCCCCCTTTGTGTTCCTTGTTCACTTGTTTCTTCCGTCCCTGCTATGCAACGCAAGTTACACCGAGAACTGTGTGCATCCACGGTGGCTGGCCTATCGTGGCGCATGCCACGACCTCGGGGTGTCCCGGCGTCCCTCCGTAGCCACGAGAAGTATGCAGACGTTGTAACGTACGCCTGAACTAAACTCAGACGGTGTTAATAATGACAGCTCATTTTCCGGTTGCTCTACCGATAAAGTTGCTCCACACTGCGGGCAACGGATATGCAACGGGAACGCGAGCCGTCTCGATAATAATTCTCCGCGCAGCTGCTTCCCTGCGCAAGCATGTGCGTTATTTAAAAAACGGCACTTCTCGAGACTTAATGAGAACAAGGACTTATAACACGAGCAGTTGCTCCGCTTCGAAATTGAAACATAATTCAGCAAGATGTTGCAGCGATTCTACTTAATATCAGGTTTATTTCGAGACTCGTGGGTTTTCGAGTAAATCGCAATGGAAGCGCTCCGGTCGAAAGTAAGATGTGGCATTTCGCTCGCAGCACGGGGGCAGAAGGTGCGTGGGCAGCAAATAAATCCCCGCAAATCTAATCTCGTTTAGCACGCCACTGACGTCACTGGAGGCGCCCTTGTGACGTTGGCCGTCCGTCAGTGACGTATCGCGTCTCTCGGCGAGCGTCCTTGCCCAGGATGCTTAAGGTCGGCGGAATGGACCACTTGTACGGGCCACGTGTACGTGACTTTTTGCCTAAAAAGATCGACCGTACGTCTACCCTTTACCCTTTCGCCCGCATGGAGATACTGGTCAATTCCTAACTCAGACCTCCCTAATAGATTTCGTTCCTTTAGCAACTCGTCTGATATTATATCATTCTAAAAATATAGAATACATGAAATGGGGCGATATTTTGAACCTGAACTGCTTACAAGGTGCCTTGCACAAATTACGTGATAATTATATTTTATTAAATATGAATTGAAGTTTGTAGACACACAAACCTCATGGGCAAAACTAAAGAGGTTGTGAAGGAAGAGAAAATTCCCAGACCCTTCAAAAATAATTTCAACGACGTTAGCATAGCATAGATAGCATTTCATTATGTTTCATGAAAACGTTGAGAACTGTTCAAGCTTGACACGTAGTGGAAATATAGGAACCAGTCTACGTGGGTTTGATTTTGCCTCGACGATTAGAACCCTCGTATCGATAACAATCTTCCCGTCACAATAATGTTCACTTTCGACTGAATGAAATGCGTCAAGTTGGCCGTCATGTCACCGCGCCACTATTTTAACGTGGAGTACATCCGATGATCAGCAGAGACACCTGTTGCTCTTTAATTTGACGTAACGCGTATGCGATCATAAGGTCGTCCGGCTTTGAAAAATTGCCAGCTCATTACGAAAGGGGAGGTAAGAAGGAACGATATCAGCAAACACTCTAAAACTTACCGCGGATAATAGTTCTCGCGCGCCCCCTCCCTCACTATTGTCTCGCTTGCTTGCACGTTCACGAACTTAAACGAACTTTCCTATAAATCGTACAAAAGCCCTCATCGAATCGACTTGTAAGCCAAACATCTACTTATCGAACGGGGTGAATAAAAACGCGGGAAAGATCCTAAAATGGACAATCGTATCTTGAATGGGTGTTACCGTTTCAAGGGAAACAGAGGCAGCTTCAAATTTGAAATAAAACCGCCTACCTGGATCAGTGTACCGTTTACACTCGAATGCGTAACTCCGCGCTCAACGATTTCTTTCTCCGTCATTGAGATTCGAGATACTACTGAAAATTAGACCAAACAATCTGCTGAGTGATGTGTATGCTAGCAAAACATGAACCACCCATCTCACAGATCCAGCTATCAATGAACATCGCCTGAGGCATTCCAGGCCGCGATGATCAAGTGGGTTCGAATTTGCGAGGTCGATAAAGTCCCGCGAGCTTTCGGCCACGGTCCCCGTGTAACGTTTCTGGGCATTCGAGCCAAAGGTCCATCAGGAACGGTCCTTCAGCGGAGGCAGTGCTGGTCACTCGATTTTCGGGGCCGTTCAAAGTGGACGGATAGAATGATAATCTGGGAGCAGCTTGGTAGTTGGTAGGTATTGATCTGTCGGTCGGGGTGTTACTGTGTGGTATGGTTGGTCGGTGGGCTGGATAGGTGGGTGGTTGTGCCATGGTGGGCGAGGGTGGAAGCGGCACCAGGAGGGAAGGGACCGGTTGGAGATGAGGTGGCGCAGAAAGGGGGAGGGTTGGGGAGGTGGAGACAGGAATGGGGCAACGGGGGATGAGAGGTCGGGTCGGGACGCCAGTAGCTATAGCCTAACGCTCGACTCCCTGTTTCACTCTCTCTCTCTCTCCCTCTCAATCTCTCTCTACCCGTCTCCTTTCTCTGCTCTATTTTACCCAATCCTCCTCTCTATCCCTCTCTCCCTCTGTTCAACTATTTCATCCTTTCTCTATCTGTGCTAATTTCGCCGTTCTCGCTTCGCGTTCCCGTCCTGTTTCGTCCTCTCTCTCCCTCTCCCCTTTCCATCCCTCCTATTCGGCTATTCTATTTTTCTTCTATTCACATTTCCCCGAATGCCTTTTTTCCCCCTTTCTGTCTCCGCCATTAGTTTCTGCCACTTTGTGTCTCTCTTCCTTTTTTTTTTCGACCCCCCGTCGTCCGTTCCCTCTCCGCTCCCGCCTTTCTGTCGCTCGCCTGGGATTCCCTTGTCCCGTCTCTCTCCTATTTTCATTTCCACATCTCTCCCGCCTCTCTTTTTTTCCCTTCGCGAGCATCATACCTCTTCCTTTTACATACCCCGTCTCTCTCGTATTTTCATCTTTCCTTTTTCGCGCCGACCACCCAGCCCCCCCCTCTCTCTCTCGCTCCCTCTCTCTCTCGTGCGCTTCCATTCTCTGTCGAGTCTGCACGCGGAACGAGAGAAACGATTATGGGGCGAACGGGGTGGCTATGTCCCCCACAGGATATAGGGGTGTCGGGGAGAGATTGGCAACAGAGTATACGCGCTCTCAGTTTTACCGTTTGCCTCTTCGGCCCACCCCTCCTACCTCTGGCCGCCGAAACCTCTGCCTCTGTGTCTCTGGCTTGCGTCCTCGGCGACCCCCGCGAACTTTCGACTCCGCGTCGTCGTGAGCGCCGCGCGCCACCCGATTGGCGGGCTGCGACCCCGCATGAATTATTCGCTAACCTAATAGTTTCTTGAGCAAAGAGCAGCAGAGCCGTTGTAGCTATCTTGTTCCGCGCACCGGGCAGCCTCGACGATCTTTCGGACACTTCTCGGGAGCGGCAGCAAGGGGGCAGGGGCTTAATATGATAATGAGTCGAGCCCGTCATTGTCGTCCGGCTTGATCGATTTACGAACACGTGGGCCGTGCACGAAAATTTGTAAAGGGCGAGCATGGGGTGTTAAGAAAGAAGGGTTCGATATTTGTAGGGTGGGTAGTACTCGCCATCAGTAAACTGAATAAGAAGTGCATAAGGGTCATTCCGAGCGAAGCGGTCCAACGGGGTGGCTCGACCATTTTTATGGTTGTTACGTGCTAACAAAAAGCGATGAGGATAAAGTAACGATGGTATTAAAATGTCGACGTACGAGGGTAAACACACATGAGAAATTCAATTTTTTAGAAACAATAATTGACACGCATTGAACGTCAACTCTGTCAAAGTTGGGAGCCACTTTTGCTGCTGGTAGTTTGATTCATTCTATGCGAGAGGAAAATATACGGGGTGCTTCGGAAATAGGGTGGTGTTCTTAAGGTGGGATTACTCGTCTAACAGCCCCAAAAGTAACTGATATTTAAGAATTTCTGTTGAAAGAACTATTGGTCACATTGGATTCAACTTTTTCGGGGATATAACGAGGCATCTTTAAACTTGCAGAAAATATTTTTTATGTCGATGCTTCTTATTATTGATTAATTATTGGGAAATCTCGTCCGCCTCTTCGACGATGTATCTCCTGTTGGCCGGATGTGTGGTACACATCACAGTCATCTGATTGCGAAAAAAAATAGAAGTTTCTTAAAGCTAGATAGTTTACGCTAGAATTGGTCCGCTTTAAAGAAACAGAATGAAAAATTGAAAGATTTATAGCGATTGAAAGAAAAAGTAAGTATTTTCCGTAGACAAATTTTACATATTATTCTTTTTATATCGACGAAAAAAGTATTATAAATTAAAATTAAAATTAAAAATTTAGGTCCAGTCGCAGGGTAAATTATTTAACTTTAAGAAAAATTTCCTCTTTTTGCAATGAGATGACTGTGACAGGTACTACACCTGACGCCAACATCGTCGAAGAGGTTAACAAGATTCCATAATAATTAATAAATAATAAGGATCGACATAAAAAAAATTCTACACGTTTAAAGAGACCTCCTTATATCCTACAAAATTTTAATGCAATATTAACAATAGTTTTTTTTTTAAAAAGTTCATAAATTTCAGGGGCTGTTACACGAGAATCCCCCCTTAAGGAAAGTGCTTGGGAAGTTGAAAACGTTGCGAGATAAATACTGTCAAAGGAATCAGAGTCTAATGGAATCTTAGCTGATGTATGGAAGAAATAAGAACATAATGCCTCTTTACATTACCGGACGTTTCAACTTTAGACATTTAGTTTTGGGGTACAATGAAGTAAACACTGTAAACACAGTCGAAAATCCTGATGAAATAACGGAATATTGTATTAACTGCAAAAAATTTGTCATGCCGATTGCTTTTCAATAAATGACAACATTGACTTTTGCGTGCAAGAAAATGTTTGCCATATCGAGAACTTACAGCCTTGTAACGATAGTATCGTTAAACTTGTTTAGCATTTAGGTTTACAGAAACTGTTATTCTTTCTTTCACCTACTCAATCACCATTCTTGAAACCATTCTGTCACCCGTGGATAAGTTACAAAAGTTTGAGCGTGCAAAGATTCAAATCATTTAGATTAGAAAATACTTACGAATGAGGAATAAATTAGTTTGCAAATAATGAAAGCTCCGACGATCTTCGAATATTTTTAAGAAAGTAATAAATCGAGATCTGCATTTACACGTAAATTCGTTAGCTTATTTTAAAAGATGACACTCTCAAATCTGTAAAAAGTGTCTAAAAATTATAAAATAAATATATAAAAAATTTTCAGCTGCATGAAACGGTTGTAACTAAAAATAGGTGAGTGCGTTACTCCATAGTAGCAAATTTTATAACTTACGTAACTAATTATTCCTCGAGCACAAAATGGCCTGGAAACAATAATCTCACTGAAACAATCGTTTACTGCAATTATATTACAATATTACAATTTATGACCTACTACTCTCTGATAGAGAAACTTAATAAACCTAGAATTAGTATAAACAGTAAACACCTCAACCACCTACTGTAACTGCCTATTTCTTATTTCATGTCCAATACCACGTTCTATATTTAAAGTACCAATGAAGTTTCTTACTCTGCAGATTCACATCTATTACCAATCAATTTATACAAAATTGAGCCTGTGAAGCGTCAGGCTATATCGATCAGAATCTATTTAGGAATCGTGAACCCGCTGCTTTGATAGTGCAGAAATTGCTGGAAACGCCAGTGATGAAAGCTTTGCGCCGACACAGATGCAGCCTAAGAATTTCCTGAGCAAACACTGGCGAAACAGCGGGGCGAAGAATATCCGATACCAAGATATTTTCTTTCGCGCTCCCGTCCCTCTGATGTCTATTTTCTGGGGGTCGCGGGCAACTACTCGATGAACTAAATTCTACGCCACATCAAAGCGATTTCCATCATCGGCTGTGTCATCGAGTCAACCTGCCTTTGAAGATCAGTGTCGACGCTGTCAATGGCAAACTTCACTTTGGTGGAGCGTATCGTCTAATGATAGTTCCTTGTGCACCTAATAATAACCCCTAGTTGGCTAATAGTTGTCTAAAATTTCTCTACAGGTGAACGGAACGCACGAAGTTCATCCCCTAGCAGACTGCCGCGCTCGTCTCGACGTCGTTACTCCCACAGAGCATCGAAAATGTGCAGAGAGATCATTGTCTCACCTTTTCAACCCTGTTCCCTTCTTTTGCCCCTGTCCCCTGCGCTTTGCGCGTTCCATGCCAGCCTCGCGTATGCAGACAAACGTCGCGCGTATGTACATACCTACGCGAGACCGACAATTTTTCATTTTACATCGGCAAAGTGAATCGAGTGCACTTATTTTTGAAATGTTGAAATCAGGCAACGTGGAGCATATCCGGAACTTCGACTTGGTCTATTTATGATCCGTGTATTAAGGGGAGACTTCTCCTTGGACGCCTGAATATCATAGGTTTATTTAGCATTTTTTTTTTGTTTTAAGGGGGAGTCCTATTTAGGACGCTAGGAATAAGGTGATACTTGGGAATTTTTTTCGAAGAAACTGTCGAACGGATCTTTTCCAAACTTTCAGGGTATTTTAGTTCACATTGAAACAATAAGAATTAATTTTTTCGTTACAAAGTGATCGGTAGAAATGGAGATATATATGAATAAGTTCGTAGGGACTCGCGCGCCGGGGTTGCAAACTTGCGATTATGTAGGGAGCCCGAATTCTTCCCTGAAATAAAGAAACCAAGGATTTTCTTATTTTTCGTATAATTACATTGTCGATGGACCGAAAACTTTGATAAATAAATTAAATTGAACAACTCTTTTTCCATAAATAGTACGAAATATCTTGGGGCAGAATCGTAATTTTTTCTTTGAAGTCCCACCAATTTGTCAACGCCTTTTTTTCGTTTGTTAGGTTCGTCGACAGTGAAATTATACTAGAAATAAAGAAATCTTTGTTTTTTTTTATTTTAAGGAAGAACTGGGACCTCCAACATAATCGCAAAATTGCAACTCCGGAGCGCGAGTTCCTACGAACGTGTTCATATATGTATCTCCATTTCTACCGAACACTTTGCAACGAAAAAATTAATTTTTATTGTTCGAATGTGAACTAAAATACCCCGAAAGTTTGGAAAAGATCCGCTCGACAGTTTCTTCGAAAAAAATTCCAAACCCTGTAAAACCGAAAGTGGGCAGAAACGAAAAATTGTTTGATACTGTTATCAAAGACCTCCATAAACCTGAAGAGTTTCAAAAAGATCGGAATGTCAGTGTAACCCAACTTTCTTTGTAAGATCTCCAATGAAGAATATAGAACAAAAGGTTTTTTTTATCGAATATCAGAATATCCTGCTGGTTGACAAGCGGCTGGTAAGTTTTCACGCGAGTTTATAGAAAAAGAAGTATATTTCGTTACACCCCTACCCCAACGTAAATTCAACTAATTTAATATTCTTAATCTACTCTAAATAACTTTTGTTAGTTGTATACCTGCATATTTTCGCCGCAAATGAAGTATGTGCCTGTATTCTCTCGGTTAGAGAGCTTTTAGCATAAGTTCCTTTCGTGACAAGCCTCGCTTATGAAGTTGACTCGCGGTATAATCCGAGTGACGTTCGATAACACCGAGTTCTTTATATTGGAATCTGCCAGTTGCGGGGGTGTATGCTTCTCGCGCGGCCTGTACAGATTATGAATTTTGGTGACGGGGTTGCCCATCAAGTTAATCCACCCCTGGTTGGGTGCGAGAATGATGCATCCCCCTCGGATGATGTAATCATTCGTTCGAGGGGCGATAGAATAGCCGAAACGAAAATTACTTTCTCGAATGTGCGAGCAGCGATGAGCAATTTAAGGGGGTAGAAGAGGTCGATTTCGTCGGCCCGGATATACAAGGCAAACATTGTGATTTGAGTGGCGATTGGAGGTTGAAATTACGTCTGCGCTGGGGCCTGATGCAATTAAGGACAATTAAAGATGAAAATTAAACAATCGGCTGGAAACACTCGTCGCAGTGATTCGTTCAGTAGTTTGTCATGCTCGGTTTTTTTTTCACTTTAACGAATCCAACAGGGTGGAACTTTTAAATATAGGCGAGAATAGAATGGCGCATACGGCTTTGATGTGTATGTAGATTATGAGTCAAGGACAATAATTCAGATTTTAATTAGAGGATTGTCTTTAATTTCTGACAGTGGGGGCGAGAAATAATCTTATACCTGCAGTAGGGACTTCTTTCTAAGAAATGTTTTTATTTCATTCGCGATAAACGGGACAAGCCTTTAAATCGAAATAAGAAGTGCAAAGGGAATATTGTATTTACGCATTTCGTGAGTTTACTAATAATACTAAGACAAAAAATAACTCTATATAAGAACAGAGCTAGATATATAATAAAATAGAGAGGGAGGTGTAACTCAAAAGGAAGAGCAAAATAGCGAATATTTTTTTAAAAGCATGAAACATTATCGGAATGAAACATTTCTCATTTAAAGCTTCATTTTCGTGAAAATTGAGTTCAAGATTGCGTCGACTATATATACTCGATTATATTTCGGACAATCATACTCCCTCTGTGACTTTTCATTTTCATTTGTATTTAGATTTTCAACATAATAGTATTAACTTCAAAATCAACTTTGACTTCTGGCTCATTAGTTAACGCACAAATGAAAAGACTCTAATGTCAATATGGCGTAAGTTTCATTTATCTGCGCGATAGTAATCTTTGAAGTGTTCTTTACTTTCTGAATCATTCCCTTTCTTTTTACCAAGTAAATCAAGATAACAGATAAGCACGAATGTAACGCATCAAGTTAGCTGATTCCGACACTTTGGCCCTGTCATTTTCAGATATTCTACTCGGCTCGATAACCCTGATACGAGGTTACTTTCCCAGAAATTGTTGGTCCACACTTTGTGTCATACATGTATAGCCACTCGTAGCGTACTATCTAAAACCTTTGTAATTCTCAAACGTCCTTCAGTGTTCAAAATTGCCGCTGTTATAATTCCCACCCATTTTCATGCCCCATATTCGACGCAGTACATTAACATATCACTGAAAGCCTATTCAAAACCACTGTGCCTTCGTGTAATCTAGTAACTTTAAGGGGCGTTCTCGTGTAGACAGGCAATTTTAAGGCCACCTTTGGGAATTTATTTTGAAAAAACCAATAATGTTACGATATTGACGTTTTGCGCACACAGTTATTAACACTCCAGCTATTTGTAGATTTTTTTTTAATTGGCTATTGACAATATTTTAAAAGTTATCATCGTTCCTGCAATTTCGTGTTTCAGAAATTTTGTCTCATCAGCGATATTGATTGGACCTCTTCTGGTCGTCTGAATAAAGAATTCATGCCGTAATTTAAACGTAATGAATGTGGTTATCGTTCCTACTAGAATGAAAAAGATAAGAAAATGTTTGACAAAACGGCGACGTTTTAAAGAGTCGTACTCGAAACTTAGCATCAACTTTGCAACTTTCGAGTACTATAAAAAGAATATTTGCAATATCGTCTCGAATGTGGTTCGTTGACTTGTGGTGGTTGACTTGATTTATTCGTTTCTTCAGATTAAATTCCCAAAAACGACCTTAAAATTGCCATTTAAGACGAGAATAAAGCCTTAAGGGGCGACTATACTTTCGACAACGTTAAAACCGGCCGATTTTTGGGATTTTTTCTGGAGAAATTATGAAGCAAACCACTTTGAACTTTTTTATGGCTTTATATTTAACTTTTGAAGGTAAGAAAAAAAAATTTTATGTTAAAAATATGCTTGTTAGATGTCGCTATCGACGCATCTTGCTACAACTTCGCCGCCGAAGTTGCAAAACGGTGGGGGTAATTTCGGGAAAACCATTCAAGCAATCGACTTGCCCTTACACATACAACTAGATAAATCCAAACTATTGCCGATGGACCTCTAGTATTATTTAAAAAAATAATTTTAATACCTCAATGTTGCATAAATAGATTACAAAAAATCCCGCAAACTTGTACTTCTTTTCCTAAGCTCTACAATTTTGTCCATTTTCGACTTTTTTTAATTTTTTGAGGTCCATCAACAATAGTTTGGAATTATCTAGTTGTATGCGTAAGGGCAAGTCGATTGCTTGAATAGTTCTCTCTAAATTACCCCCACCGTTTTGCAACTTCGGCGGCGACGTTGTAGCAAGATGCGGCGATTTCGACATCTAACAAGCATATTTTTAACATAAAATTTTTTTCCTTACCTTCAAAAGTTAAATATAAAGCCATAAAAAAGTTCAAAGTGTTTTGCTTCATACATTGCCTAAAGTATAGTCCCCCCTTAACCTCCGATGAGCTTTTATTTTCTCTTACCGTTTGAAACAAATTTATAACCATAAAATATGATATCAGTATAGAATAATATTTTCATGTGGGTAGCCTTAAAGCCTTCTTATCCAAACAAACGATTACATTTGAAAATGCTTGGTCCCCAAAGGGTTGCCTGCTGCATTCCCGCGAAAAAGGCAAACAGGCTAAATTAGAAGGGGATGCGATATTTCAGAGCACCTGGCCGCCCGCTATATATCGATATATTGGCATCGATAGCGGCGCTTACAGCATTACTCCTCCGATTCGCGCCAAAAAGACCGCCGCGGCTCTCAGTTAATCGAGCCGCGTGCAAATATATTCGCGACTCGTGCGAGGATCGAACTCCAACTGAAATAGCACCGTCCCGCAAATACAGCGTGTTTGGCTGTATATTGTATTCGTGGCTAAGCGACGGCGTTTTCGTGAATCAAAATAGCGTTCGGTTTTACGCGGGCCTGACAGCACTTGGTCACGTGCTTCGTTTAATGGAACGCTCTACGAGTTATTTCAAACTTATGTGTCATGCATTCTAGTTGCGTACAAATATAACCAGCATCGACTCCGTGCACGCGTGCGCCACGCTCACGTCCAAACAATTTCTCGTACGTGGGCACGTGTACAAGCCGAAGAATCTTCACTTTCTTCTAGGACTTCCAGCGAGAGTCTGACGAGGAACATTCCTGATGCGTTCTACGCCAATTTCAACGAAGTCTCGCATTATTATGGTTTGTAAAAAATTCGCGGATACCTGCTTACCTTTTTTGGGTACGAAGGTAAGGTATTCAGGGATGGACGAGGCATGAAACAATTTCTCGTTTGTGCACGCGTGTATAAGTTGAAGAGGCTTCAATTTCTTGTAGGAGGTTCGGCGAGAATCCACAAGGACCATTCGTGGTGCAGTGGCAATTTAAAAAAATTTAGGGATAGTTACCTTTTTTGATACGAAGGTTGGGGCTTCAGGGGTGGAGGAAGGGTGAAACTGTTTCGGGAAGGGGTGTGGCAGTAAGAAAGCTGTTTGCTCGAATTGATATTAGCGTGCTGATGAGATTACTGATCGAACTAGGCGCCATATTGGTGGGACGTATGTAGGAATCATTTTGGAGAAAGGTGAAGGCCTTAAAATTGTGATATGGAAGAGTTGTAAGGGGTTACCTAGGCAGGAGACCAAAATGAGGCGAATGTTTGTGAATTTTTTGGGGAAAAACGGAAGCATATATTTTTACGGAATTTTTGGCACTTAAAAGAGCAAAATTGAAAGAACAGTTTATATTTTTTGTAGACAAATATGTGCGTTTATAATAAAAATACAAGAAGCCTTTTTAAAAACGGTGAGCAAGATATCTAAAAAACTACTGCAGCAATCTTTCTGAAATTTTGTGGGCTTCTTTTTTATATAAAAATCTACTGAATGACGGAGGGTTTTTTTTCAATTGTATAGTTTCGATTGTATCAAAGAAAAATAGCTTCATGGATATCATTAATGGCCGTTTTCGTTGATAAAATCGAAACTATACAATTGAAAAAAAATCCCTCCGTCATTCAGTAGATTTTTATAGAGTTTGAGTCGACATAAGTTTCATTTTCGTTAATGTTAGGTCAGTCGAAAAAATTAGTCTTTTTTGTAACGGTACCTATTTGTCGTGCAGAGTTTTTTTAAACTTTCTATTGACAAATACCCACTGATCCTGTTTTTAGTAATGTGGTGTGGGATATCAAACTAACTACAATTTTTGCAACTCTTAAAAGTTTCATTTCATTTGAGATACAGTATTCCACTTGAGTTGAAAAAGGAAATCACGCAGTTGTCACGATCTAAAATTGATGTACTTCTTTCGTTCACAATCTTATCTGCCTTCTGTAAATGGTTCCTTAAATTCAACAGCGTAAACTTCAGTCTCGAACTTATTCTTAGATCTAGTCAGAAGTTCTGGCTAAAAGTTGTGTTATAGACAATCGATGTTCGAATAAATTCCACATTTGTCATCAATGGAAATTACAAAAACTTAATATAAAATATTTCGTGCAGAAGCATAGAGTTTAAAACACAGCAGGTGTCGCGCGAATTAACCCCCAAAAAACTTTTGAATTCAACTTAAGGGAGGAATCCTATTTTATTGATTAACAACATCGCAAAATTTAGGAATTTTTTTTTTAGAAACTAGCATTTCGATTCATCTGAAATTTGGACCATGTTTTTATGTATCCCTGAAGAAGTTACAGTTTTTTTCTATTCATTTTTAATAATAAATATAGGAGTTATGCATCACGCCGCGCAAAACTCGTCGTCCGCTGGTGTGCATGATATTTACCTTCCAGGTAATCTGAAACAGAAAAATGAAACGGCGTTTTACTTTGTAAAAATGTAGCTTCAATTTGATGAACCAGAATACCGCCAAGTTCTACAGGTACTTCCTTTGGTACATAAGAAAATTGGCTCAAAATTGGATTGCAAAAATTAAAGGTTCAGACCTTTCAGATTGAAAACTCTCCACACTGCTCAATAACTTTTTTTGTTTTTTGCTGGTTCATCAATTTCAAGCTACAT
Organism: Andrena cerasifolii; assembly: GCF_050908995.1. Taxonomy (NCBI): domain Eukaryota; kingdom Metazoa; phylum Arthropoda; class Insecta; order Hymenoptera; family Andrenidae; genus Andrena; species Andrena cerasifolii. Next base: position 5,663,481 of record NC_135124.1, on the reverse strand, counting down.
ATGTATAAAATAAAACGCCGTTTCATTATTCTGTTTCAGATTACCTGGTAGATAAATATCACGCACACCAACGGCCGGCGAATTTTGCGCGGCGTGATGGTCGATCATGCATAACTACAATATTTATGGTTCGAAAGTAATGAAAAAAAAACTGCAGCTTCCTCAAAGATGCATCAAAACATGGTCCAAATTTCAGATGAATCCGAACGCTGGTTTTTAAAAAAAAAAATCCCAAATTTTGCTACGTTTTTATTCCAACATTTCGTCGAGGCAGATTAGGTATCGAATATCACCATCTAAATATCAATTCCGCTGCTGAATCTCTTTGACGATGGCACCGCAGGTACTTCGATATTTACACATCGACCCCCCACTAGCATTGCCCAATATCGTTAAACTTCTTCGATACCCTCTACTCAGTGTTAATTCCGTTTAAATAATTTCTCAAACGCATCACTTCCTACCACGCAAATACAGAATCGTTGTCTTTGTTGCTCCCTAGCAATAATCCCCTCGGTTAGAGGGGAAGGGGGTTGGCGAGGCGCGTCTAACGGTGCATTCATCGTGTTGCGGCGTTAGGAAATTTATCCATCGAATTAATTTAACATAATGAGCATTATAAATTACTTTCGCCAGCTTGACACCTACGCAAAATTCTGAAAGCTAATTACGCCGCAGCAGGAAATAATGGGGCCCCCGAAAGCTATTCAGCGGCCGCGAAGTTATATTCTGAAAGGCGAGATAAATTAGAATCGACCGGGATATGCCGTGCGTCGTGTCAAATTAGCGGGGTCGTCGATTAACGCTGTCGTTAAGCGTGTCATCTCGAAAACCTGCCACCGTTTTCCCCGTCAAAAGGTCGGACAGGTGCTGTCTGCCGTCACCGATTCCTCGAACCCGTCGTCCCTCGTGACCTGATTTACTTCGCGTTACTTCTCCATAATTACGAACGCGAAACTCGTTCACGCCACCCGCCCTCGTGGGGTGGAATGAAATTCGCCCAGGGAAAGGAAGAGAGGATCGCCGGGAGCATAAGGACGGCGGTGTTTTTCTCGCCGTTTCGTGACGCGCGCACCGGCGGATGGTCCCGGCGAGAGTTCGGTCCCAAACCGAGGACGCGTCAACCTTGCTCCCAGACCAGACGCTCAAAAACGAAAAATGTATACAAATACCACGGAATCCCGCTATTTTTAGGGCACGCTCGCCATCGAGTTATAAGACTATTTCGAGAAAGAGGTGCTTCGACCCTCCGCCGAATCTCGCCAGTCTACACAATCAGTCATCCTCCCTCGCGTCTTCAAAGTTAGCCTCCTTCGCTTTGTACGCGGTGGGAGCTCCTGCGCCGTGCGCGTCTGCATAGTTTGGGAACTAAGGGGCAACCCTCCCCAACCGACTGCCTCCAGTTGTTTCCTATGCAAATCTATCTCTTCGTATTTCGAATTATCCGCGTCCATCGAAGGACTGCTCCTTCGTCGCCTTTCTTCTCCTTACTTGTCTGAGGTTCCTCGAGGTGCATTTGAGGTAACTGTTACGTTGCTTCGTAAGTGGTGGTCGATATGTATTATTGGGTAGGCCTTGAGTAAAATCTCTGGAATTCATGAGGTCAGCTTATGAGCTTCTATTCCTCTTATTAATCCACAATCTGTTCCTTGCTATTAGCCAAAGTGTCTCCCTAGACTTTCAACGATTTCTTGAGAATCCTGATACCGTTACATCGACACCCCCGCGATTTCTGCCAGCTGAATAATTTTGGAGTCCCCCGCCACAGGAAACTAGTCATCACCTGGAGCGATCTCCAAAAAGCTACCCAGCCTCACAGCTCAGTGTTCGCCAAGCTCGTGCCAAGTATGCGTGCCCCAGCATTGTCTTGGCGAAGCGGAGCTGCTCCTACTTGTTGATCTCTACTTTCGAAATTCATAGTCCGCGTTGCATGAAAGTCAGAAAGGAAGGATCACACGCCCGGGCGTTCGTACTGTTAGCGTCGGACGACCAAGTGCGCATATCTAATAGTAACAGGTTGGCATACTTCTACCTGCTGGAGCTGGTTCGTCCGCCTATTACCGGCGGCAACGGAGCCCGAGGAAAATGGCCTTTCTTCTCGCGCGCTGTAACCTCGAATGCGGCTGATGAATATCGCGCGTCTACGTTAACGGAGGCTTTGATCATCGACCCGAAAAAGTCCATCGCCCCGCCGTCCGTCGAAATTCCAGTTCGCCAGTGTTCCTCTTACAAACTTCACCGTTATGAAAACACGCGGCGCGTATCGCGCCCGAGCCACGGCCGCGCCGCGTGCTCCGCCGGGCGCAACAATCGCACGCGTCCTCCAGCGGCTACCGTTCGATAGAGCCGATCGATAGATTCGGGCACACGAACGCGCTAATATCGATTGCCCCCACGACGAGCTCCAAGTCCCGGTGCAAAAATCCTGGCCCGGTCTGGTAAAACGTCGAAGAAGAAAGTTGGCGGGTCGGTATAGGTGGCGGATATGATTCGGTCTGGCGCGGGGGCTCCTGGTGAAGTGGTGGTTGAGCGGCGCTAGGCTATCGCCCGCGCAAAATATGTTCCACCGTGTAAAAACCATATGAATAATGGGATGGCATATCGTGCATCAGTATGCCGGTGACTGTTGGCCCAGGTCAAATTGACTTGAGCGTCTCCATGGCAACAACTACTCAGACTTCCGGCTGGTCGATATCCTACCAACTTGTATTTTGCGGCGGATCTCTCTCGCTCTCCCCGTTCTGCCTTTCTCTCGCTCTCTCTCTCTCTCTCTTGCTCCCTCCCATTCTGCCTTTCTCTCTCTATCTTTCCCTCTCTCTCTCTCCCTCCCTTTCTATCTCTCTCTCTCTCTCTCTTGCTTCCTCTAGCGTCACCTTCCTCCCTCAGTCACTCACTCACGCAGCTCGGTTCTCCAGCCGTGCCTCTCCGTCGCGCGTTCGCCTGCTCTCCAGTGGGTTTCCTCCTTCCTCCCTACAATCATCTCTCTTCACTTCCATCAGTGGCCCGCGATTCTCTTCGTTCCATGAGCTTTTCTAAAGGAGAAGACGAACTCTCTGATAACAGGCGTGGTGAACCCACCCCCTCTCACCCCCTGCTCCACTGCTTTTTCGGGAACATTGATAAAATTCCCGTCGGCCACGTCGTCTTTGGACGTACACCTGGGTAGGGATGAGGACAAGGAGGCTCGCTGCATGTGTTGGTCCTTGCGAATTTTTTAATTAAAGGGCTGAGGTTCCCAAAGGTCTGGATTGAAGGGTGTATAGCTTATGTCGCGGGATTTCAATTTTGGATTGGTTCAGTAGGTGGGGTGGTAAAAATATGTATGGCGCGTAAAGGCGGATTCGCACTTGTCAGGTTCCGTGGCGGTTCAGTGACGTCAGTGTCAGTGGTAAGAAATATCGTTTCCCTGTTTTGGAATGGAGCAGTTTCCGCTTGTCCGTGTCAGTTATCTGCACTGACAGGAGGAGACCACTGAAGCCGTCGACACTGAACCGGCACGGAACTGATATGTGTGAATCCGCCTTAAGTGGAGGCCCCGAGGTAAACCGTTTTGCAGGTAAGGTAGAACTCCTTTCCACTAATATCTGTGACTTGTGGAGGGGTAGTTGGGGCTTGATTCGGGATGATTGGTTGGAAGTAAGTGCGAACTGTTGGAGTCGATATGTATGAGTTAGTTATTGAATATTAGCCGTTAATTGTTAGGAACTGGTAAAGAAAATGGTGTACGTATTAAACTTCCATGCTTTGAAAGTGAGACAGTGGTTGTAGGATAAGGGTGCACAGTTACAACCCCGAAGATCCGTGCACGAATCTTACACGGTCTACTTATATTTTTATATAATTTAAACAAATCGTTTGATTTTAGTGGCGGCTATTTAAAGTTGAAATCCTGATTTTTCCTGCAAAAATCACGCGAGAAAATCAGGATTTCAAATTTAAATAGCTGCCATTTTGTTTTAAATTAATATTTCGGAAAATTCTCTCCGTCAACCTGAGGATACATTAATATACTAACGAAATCTTTTTTCTTTTTTGATTTTAGATAATCTAGTTCCGAATGGCAGTGCTCACCGCAAAACCAAATTTTTAAAAATGCTTCTTGGATGTCGCTTGTTATTTTACTATAAACGTAAATATTTTTCTACGAAAAAATTACGAAATATTCTTTAAATCTTACTCTTTTAAGCGCAAAAAGTTCTGTAAAAATATACGCTGCCGCTTCTTCAAAAAAAATTCACAAATATTCGCCTGTTTTCGACCGCCTGACCAGGCATAACCGCTTAACGCAAGGATTTGTGTTAGCTCTACCCAGAGAAATTCGCTCGGTGTACCGATCCGCCTTAAGGGGGGAGCCTGGTGTAGCGGATCGAAGAAATCGATTTTTTTTTTTTTGCATAAATCAATAGTTGAACATCACGACAATATGTTCCCAAAGCCGCAAAACGAAATTCGAAAAATTAAAGCGGATATAGCCGGTTTTGCTACGGAGCGCCAGGCTACCACAAAACTTTAAATGCGTTTTTCTCGAAACGACAGTTTCACACTTTGCGGGCAATATTACTCCAAAAATATTCAACCAATCGACTTGGCCTTGTGCACGGATATTTGTGAACATTTTCTTCACAGAGCTAAGTTATTGGTATAATGATATTGTTTAAATAAATAACTTTTTTTACACATTTAAGGGGGGGAGTCTAGTGTAGGGGGTCGAAGAAATCGATTTTTTTTTTGCATAAATCAATAGTTGAACATCACGACAATATGTTCCCAAAGCCGCAAAACGAAATTCGAAAAATTAAAGCGGATATAGCCGATTTTGCTACTGAGCGCCAGGCTACCACAAAACTTGAAATGTGTTTTTCTCGAAACGACAGTTTTATACTTTGCGGGCAATGTAACTAAAAAAATATTCAACCAATCGACTTGGCCTTGTGCACGGATATTTGTGAACATTTTCTTCATAGTACTAAGTTATTAGTATAATGATATTGTTTAAATAAATAACTTTTTTTTAGACATTTAAGGCAAAATTTCGTTGGAAACAGTGAACTTTTTATTCAAGAGGCCGCCATTTGTTCATTTTGCATCTTTTAAGTTTCAAATTACTTCATTCTGTGCGTACACTCATAAACTAAAAGAAAATTGTTCGATTTTTGGTTTCAGACGAAACCAAAAGACGCTACGTTGCCCGCAGTGCAATAATTGCGTCGCCAACGGACTGGGCATAACTTTGTTATTTGCCGCTCTTTTTTAATAATTTTTTTTTTTATATACCTTAACCTGTTAATACAATATCCTGAAAGTTTCAGAAAGATCTATCAAATACTTTCTTTAAAAAAAATTCCCGAAAAATGCCTCGATTTTCATTTAGTTACACCAGGCTCCCCCCTTAAGTCAGCGTTAGGCCATCGTGGTCGCCGAAGTTCGGCAGCGGCTATGCGCAGAGCAACGGTCGATTACGTACGGTCGCCCTCCCGAACGAGACATCTTGCGCGGCACGTAGCCCGTACAGGTGCTCGCAACAGGCGGCCCCACCGTGTCGAAGGTGTGCGCCCGAATTCTGGCTCGCCACTCGGCCAGCCCGTGGCACACCTTCCAGAGAGGAGTCGCAGGCACGTGGACAACGCGTCCTGCGGAGGACGTGGCCTGTGCGCGGCGAGAAAACGGTGCAGAGCGTGCGAGACGGCAGGTGGGAATGCCGCATGAAACCCGCCAATTGCCATCGCTTTATCGGCACGTGTCTTTAAAAACGCGAAATAATAAGGAACAGTGGCGAGCCAAGGCTGATGAGGGGTGGGGGGGGGTGGGAGGGGTGTAGGGGGTGAAACGGATGATCCGTTTCCGCGTCTCCGGCTCGAAACCGAATCGACGGATATCCGGATATCCAATTACCGAATTCGCTCGAGAACACGTAGGGAGTTACTGCACGTGGACGCTCGTGGAACGGTTCGGGCGACATTTGGCAGTCGTTTGTCACGAGCGTGTGGGTTCAGCGGCGGAGTAGAGTCGAAGCTTGATTTCTCTAGCCGCGCATGTAGGTTCGTTTTTAAGTTTGGGGATCGAAGGTGAAGCAGAACTTCGGGGGAGAGTGTTATTGGGGGTGTGTTGTTTAGGGTACTTTGGAGATGTAGCTAATGAAAGAGTGGTAGGGCCGACCTGTACGTTGAATGTGTGTCCATTGGTCAGGGTTAATTTCCCTTAACGACCCTTCTATTGACTGGTAGCTTTTACCTTTCCATTCAGGGGGTGGAATAATTAAATGTATTGGGGGAAGATCGGAATTGACGTAGGGAAGATTTCACCTGTTCATTTATCATATTTAATAGCTGTTGTGTTAATGAATGTGGGGATATGAGGCTCTTTACTTACAGAATAGTGGGCAGATATTTAATATGGTGTAAGTACAGGGTGCTCGATTACTGGTGGTCATCCCTTTAGGGGTGATTGTGCGCGAAAAAAATAAGTCGGAAATATGGAATAAGAGTTTTTGATACCGCGCTTCGTTTTCGAGAGAATCGACTTTGAGTTTATAGTTTTGGGCACCTGAAGGGCTTGCGGAGGTAAGGGGAATGGCTCCCGCCTAAAATATTCTTTATTTTCGTATTATTTTGGCTTGTAGAATCGCAGTTTAAAAAAATGAGCGTCGGTAGTCGAACACCCTATATACAAAGTTTAAGTTATTTTACAAACTAAGCCATTAAGAGTAATAAGGAAATACAGGAAGGAATTAATTAATGGGAACGCAGGATAATTTGTGGTAGATACAGATACATATACTGTTGGACACGATTTTTTGCCGATCGGTCACGCGAAAAGTTAATTGAAATTCATGTAAAGTAGTGTATCATCTGATACATAGGCATTGTTCTAAATTATCAATTATTAGTTAGAAGAACATGGTGTATCGTTTCTAATTTAAGAATCAGTGAACACGTGACAAACTTTATCGTGAAAAAAATGTGTCGCAATAAATTAATTCTCGTTATAAGTTTTCTAAAGTTGCGCGTAAATTTCGTGTCTTCTCATTGTCAGCCTTATTTATACTTCTTGCATGATTTCTAAGAAAATTACTTAGGTTGCAATTAATGTATACATATGCTCCTCCAAAAAAATTTTAACTTAAAAAATAATCGAATTTAACGCCAACAAAAATTAATACAATTTAGCCCCTCCGAGAAAATTGTAACTTAAAAAGAACATTGTAACTTAGAAAGAATTTAATCATATAGGTACTCGGCAAAAAAAATGGTATCGAGCAGTATGTCCAACAAGGAGAAAAAATATTAGCTTTTAGTATGATTTCTTATTACGTTAATGTCAGACTAAGAACCATGTAAGTTTGTGTACGACAACGAAATTTTGCAATCAAATATCGTATATTAGTGGTTTTAGAAATGATTTATTTTAGCCGAAGTGATAAAATCTCGAAATGTATGAAGACAATTGTCTAAAGATACTTTAACCACTTAATATTCATCTATATCAGGACTTCCCATTTCTAAATGCATTTTGCAATCAAATATCGTATATTAGTGGTTTTAGAAATGATTTTTTTTAGTCGAAGTGATAAAATCTGGAAATGTAAGAAGACAATTGTCTAAAGATACTTTTACCACTTAATATTTATCTATATCAGGACTTCCCATTTCTAAATGCATTTTGCAATCAAATATCGTATATTAGTGGTATTAGAAATGATTTATGTTTTAGTCGAAGTGATAAAATCTGGAAATGTAAGAAGACAATTGTCTAAAGATACTTTAACCACTTAATATTTATCTATATCAGGACTTCCCATTTCTAAATGCATTTTGCAATCAAATATCGTATATTAGTGGTATTAGAAATGATTTATTTTTTAATCGAAGTGATAACATCTCGAAATGTAAGAAAATAATTGTCTAAAGATACTTTAACCACTTAATATTTATCTATATCAGGACTTCCCATTTCTAAATGCATTTTGCAATCAAATATCGTATATTAGTGGTATTAGAAATGATTTTTTTTAGTCGAAGTGATAAAATCCCGAAACGTTTCGAGATTTTATCACTTCGACTAAAAAGAACTACACGCAATGCCCCACGTAATTGCAAAATCGTTTTTATATAAATCGACTTTTATAACTGCAAAATTCTCAATCGCGTTTCCGCCGTACCTTAAATGTCCAGGTACTGGGACATTTACCTTACGTTTAGTCTATAGTACAAAACTATAAGATAATGTCAGAGTCAACGCTTAAAGTGTCAGTAATTGGGTCCTTCACCCAACACCAGACCTTCCACCAACAGACCGCCACCTCTTCAAACATCTGCAAATTTCTTGCAAGAGAAAATTCTCAAAAACGAAGGAGCTACTGAAAACGCCTTCGAAGGTTTCATCGCATCTGGAACTTCAGAATTCTACCATAATAGAGCACGTAGATCGTTGGCAAAAATATACGGATTCCAATGCTTCTAATTTTAATTAAAAAAGTCGATTGTGAGCTGAGCTATGCGACTTTAAATTTTATAGTTAAAACCCACAATTTATTTCCGGACAACCTAATACATTCACGTTCCGATAATCAATTACAGAACATTTCACTTGCTCGGTTATTGAGTGCAGAGGACGTTGCAGGCTGCTTAGAATCATCTTATCCAATCGCTTCACCCGCATGAAATACATAAGCGACCCTGTGTCCCCGGATGTATACTCCAGTTAAGTAGTATTGGTAGTTACATGGAAAGGCACTTGTATGTGGTAGGGCTCATTTTCGGCGAGGATCGACTGCCGCAGAAGATTATTACACTGAGAGTTCTACATTAAAATTGTGTCCTTCAATTTTCTTCAACCACGATTAGGTTTATACGCAGAGTTTCTGACGAACCTCGATTAAACTCCTGATTGAATCGACTGATTGATATTGCTTCTCTTCTCTTCGTATTCGTACTGAAGACGTCGTTACATGAAAGAAAATTTTAAACATCGACTTTTATCACTTAACGCATCATATAGGTAACAAAGATTGGTGAGATACCAAGAGCTTTTACCCTAAATTCTTCATAGTCAGTGAACCTAAGTCAACCTATATCAATAGCTTAGTGCACAAATATTGTATTGTTACATGCAACAAATAGTTCTTAACTGTCCCTTTATGCTGTATAAAAATCACATTTATATCTACTTCATAAATTTGTCAAAAATAATATTTTTGTTCATTGTATGCCCCTAAATATTACGTACCATTGGAAGTTTAAACCTGTTTTTCTCGAAAACACTAAAAGTGAACATACAATATTTGTGCACTAAGCCATCGACATAAACTTCAAATGATTAATCGACATTCTAAGACTAGTACAAACACCCACGAACTTGCTGCAAACCATATACAAACGTAAAACTATTTAGTATTCCATTAAATAATATTTTGCTGCCGAAATAGTAATTTTTGTGCGCATAAAAATTTCTTCACTGCAGCGATGCGTAAGTACCGAAATAATTTGCCCATAGAAGTGCATAAAATTATAAGCACAGTCGACCCTATTCCCAGTTCCACGGAGAATCATGCTCGAATTACCCCCAAAAGCAGCACCGAATGCTCGCATTGTGGGCGCTCCAGTGCTCAGCTCGAGTAAATATCTCGCATTTTGAATTACCCGATATATCGATACCCGCGTAGTCTCGTTCGGGCATGCGCGCACGGTGGATCCACGCGCGAGGAGCGGGGCCCTCCGAAAATTCCAATCGGACATCCCCACACCAGGGCAGCGCGTCGAGAAAAAAAAAAGAACGGCGCACAGGAGCACCCTCTTGCAGCGTTATATACAGCATATATGTATACACTTTTTCGTGGACGAAGTGCTGCCGAGAGTCGTCCAGCAGCCCTCCCCCATCCCCCGCCCCCCGTCGCCCCGACCCCCGACCAACGCCAGCAACCCTGAGGCCGAGCATTGCGGAACGGAGGCAAAAGCGCAGTGGTGGTGAAGAGAGAGACAAGGTGGTGCGGGGTTGAGTTCCTAGATGGAAGTGGAGGAGTAAAAGGGTAGGAGATGGTTGGAGTGGTAGCTGGAGATGGGGTTGACGAAGGGGACGGGGATGTAGGGATGTAGAGAGCAGAAGAGATCGAAGCGTGTGGGTGGCAGAAGCATAGGGTTGGTTAGAGAGGGTGGATATATATCGCAATCGGGGGCACTATGTCGCGCCAGTGGCGTCGACGTGAACTCGCCCCCTCCCACCCTTGCCTATCCCGTCTTCCTCTGGCTGGCGCTGTCTCGCCCTCTCTATCTATCCTACCCTCCACCGTCCTCCCATCCAACCGTATAAACCTCACCCCCTCTGTCTGCCTATATACGCGTGTATCCCTCTCCTCCGTTTTGTCTCTATCCTCCTCCTCGCTAATGCGAAGACGAGATGCCGTTCGGGTCTTAAGTGTGTTGGTTAGCAATGTGTAGGCGATGGTGTTAGATATAGTGGGCATCCTGCAAAGGCCTCCTGCCTGAGAGGCTTGGTAGCGTCAACGCGAGACCCCGTCCTTGTTCCACCGATCGCGTGGCTCTCGACCACCTCGCTCGCCTGTCCTCCACCCTTTCTTCGTCTCTACTTCCTGAACTAGACGAGTAACAGGCAACGCGGCGATGGCGCGCGTATATACCCCGGAGCACCGATGCATAGGTGTTCGGTTGGCTGTCTCGCTGGCAGAAGCTTTCTTTCCTTCCTTCTTCCGCGAGCGTCTGAACCTCGCACTCCCCGTTTCTACGTCTCCCTTCGTTCGTTTTGCCCGTCCCGGACCCCGTGCTTCAAAGGTTCGCTGTGTGAGTCGCCATAGGTGGCGATGGTGATGGCATAGACTATAGACCAATGATCGCGATCGTGGGTACACTATGCCAGGCGACAATAGTACGTACGGGAGCGGGCGTCAGTAGTGGTGATACGTATAGTAGCAACCCTGTAAAGGCTTCGTGGTAGCCGGCTGGCATTGTGAAATTCCTCCGTCTTGCTCTGCCCGCCGACCGAACCCTAGCCGCCTTTTTCCTTCTCTCTTTCGCCGTATGTCTCCCGCCCTCGTTCCCTTGCCACGGTTCTCTTAGAACCCACGGCAGAAAGACGCGTTTCTGTAGGTGGTCCCTCATGGACAGCGGTGGTAGTTTATGTCGGCTGGTCCTGGTGGTGGGTATATGATGTCAAATTGTGGTAGTGTATATTCGATCTCGGGGCGGCGGACTGTGTGTGCGCGCGTGTTGGGGGCGGCTGTGTGCTCGTACCTATGTACGATACCGTCTCTGCGAAAGCGTCTTGTTGGCCGCCTGGCTAGTAGCATCGTGAAAATCTTCCCTTTCCCTCTTTCAACCCTCCGAACCTTATCACGCTCGCTCCGCCGTCTCTGCTCCGCTTTCTTTCCACCTCTCTCGAATTTCACGTGCCGGGGTGGCCTGGTGTGGGTGATGTTATGGATGGTGGGGCTGGTTTATGTTGGCCCAATCCACGGTGTAGGTGAACCGCCGTCGCGTGGGGGCTGTACGTGACAGGAAATCCCGGCAATGTGTACGTCACGTTGGCTAATGGTGGTAGCGGGTATAGTAGGTATCCTGCAAAGGCGTCTTGTTGGCCGCCTGGCTGATCAATACCCATCCAACCAGCGACCCTCTGCCCGCACCCTATGCCCACGGGGCCGTGGACCGTGCCTACACCTCTAACCACCCCTGAACTCGCCACCACCACCACCACCGCCAATCCCGCCGCCACTACCACCGTCACGGCCACCACCCCCTCCCCGCCCAACCCCTCTATAGCAGCAGCAGCACTGGCAGCAGCGGTAGCAGCATCACCCTTGCTCCTACTCTGGCCCCTACCGGCACGCGTTGACCCCTACGCAATTTACATCGCGGCCTCCATAAAGTTAATTGAAATTTCCGCCCGCCGCAGCCTCGCAGTCGACGTCACTGTTGTAAAGAGAGAGCTGCTGTCAGGTCGTCGCGTGTCTTGCTAGGTCGCATTGTTTTGTTCGGGGTCTCTTTTTTAGGGAACCGACGAGAAGGGGTGGGAGGGGGGGGGGCGGTACTATACGACTAGTCGAGAACGATTCGATTGTATAGGGGTTCACGCGCAGATCATGTTTCTCGGACATCGGCGAAGTTTCGTTGATTTTCGAACGATTAATGATTGAATCTATCGGGCGGCAGTGTTTCAGCTACCACGAGGAAATCGACATGGTGGCTGACCCAGTTGAGTAGAATCGATGCTTAAAGATAATCGTATTTGGTTCCATTAAATTCTCCTCGACAAATTCGCGGGTGTTCATCGTTTACCGTTAATCTCCGTCCGTTTGAATTCACACGAGCCAGCTCTAAAAATAACAATGCCCCAGTAACTCGCTCATCACGATAGACCGCGCGACCAAGATGCGGGAATTGAGATTCCCACCTTAGTCTCGTGGCCGCGGAGCTTAATCCCCGCCCGCGACGGCTCATGGAGCTCGCAATAAGACGTTCAACATTGGTCGCTACGAAACGGAAGCCACCGATATGCATACGGCTGTAGGGGCGGCCGGAGCGGGGAGGGTGTGGTGGGTGCATGTGCGCCAAAAAGTAGAGCCAAGTTTTGTGGCAGGTGTCGGTGTAACAGTAGCACGCGCACGCTCCTTCACACCGGTGCTCATTCTCCTCGCCAGCTCCTCTCTCTCTCTCTCCGCTCTCTATGACTCTTTCCGCTCTTTTTTCCTCTCCTATCCTCCCCTCCCGCTGCGGCTGCCACGGTCGCCTGCGGATCCTCCCTCCACCGCGTTTCACCTTCGTTGTCCTCGTTGTTCTCCTTTTGACTTTTTTCTTTCCTTCCTCTTCCACTCCCACCTCGCAACCCTGTACCATCTTCTCCCGCTCCGCCGCCGTGCACCCCCTCCCCTATCGCTGCCAGGAGTATTTCTCCTCGTTCTCCTGGCTCTCCCGTTTCCCTTCTCTCCCAGCTCTTCTTTTTCTCTTACCCCACTCCCGCCCGCCCTTCCCCCTTCGCTTCCAGGTCTGTCGACTTCTTCAGCGGCTGCATCAGTTCCCGATCTCAGATGCTCAGCTCGCTGAGACAGGTGCCGGGGACTATTATGACCACCTTATATCCCAAGTCACCACCACCGCCACCGACACCGTGGTACCACCTATGCCATCATCCACCGCCGCCGATGCCGCACATGCCACATTGTCGCGCTTCTTTCGCTTTATTTGCTGCCCATCCTCCGAACGGGAACAGGTGGGCCCCAGCGAGGCGGCCCGAATCAGCCGGTCAGCACGGGCCCGTGGAACGTGTCCGCCGAGCGCGTGCACCGTGTGTCGGCGTCACGGTGACCATCCACTCGTTTTCACCACCGACGAGACGCTTACGCACCTGAGAGCGTGGAATTCCTCGGGCTGACAGTAGGAAACGGACCTCGAACGAGGCCACTCGCCGATGCGCAATCATGGGGTATAAGAATGATATCGCTAAAGGCTAGCTCGTTTAGCTGAAACATATGTAATTTCCCGACCGTGAGGATTTGAATTTGTATTTCATGCTTATTCTTGCTTAATCATTTGCAACTGATGCCACCAGTTAATGTTAGCCAAATCGACTGAGTGTTCCAACCACGACACCTTGGCCAGGTAGTTTCCAACTGGCGAATGCTTGGTTAATCATCGAGACCGTAGATTTTTCAACCACTTCCCACCAACGATCGAAGACAAAAGCGCCCGTCCGGCGCAATAACCTTCCATTGTTATGGCTCTATTCCCTCATTTTTCCTCCCTCGTTGCTAACGAATCATCGGCAGAGGACACCCGTCCGGGCGCCTTTTTTACGCCTGTCGCAAGCAAGTGGCTGACTTTCTCCACCCAGCAGTCGGGCCCGGGGGATTCTTCATTTTCGGCATAATCGATGGCGTTCGGTCGTTCAGGCGTCGACACGATGGCGCGCGGGTACCGCGGCGGTCGTGTGCCACGGTAGCGGAACGGTGAAATTTTGTGAGAGCGTGTAACGCGTGTCTGTTAAGACCGCCGAACCCGGGAGCACACACGTGCCTCGGCGCGGCAGCGAGAAGAAAGTGCACTCGCGGTTGCACCGGTTGTTGCACAGACTGCTCCACAAAACCGTGGGCTACCGCAGCCACACAAACAAATCGAAAGTCGAATCGTTGCCCGACAGAGCCGGTAGACGAAATTAATTAACGCAATTAATTAATAACAGATCGTCTTCGTCAGGGACGCGTGGAAACGCGGAGGATCAAAATAAGGCGCGTGGATGTCTCGTAGTCGCTTCGTTCTATCCTCTACGGGGAATACCATGAATTTGCATCGATGATCCGTCAGACGGAGCAGACTTGGATTCACGGGGCTCTATTTAGCCGAGAAATAAATGTTACGATGCAACACTGTGCTCCAATGGAATATTAGTTGCGCCTCCGTGGATCGAAGCTGATGTAGGTAGGTAGTAACCGATGGGTTTGCTTTCAAATGGAAACACCTAACCCCGACCTAACCCAGACCATTAGGGTAAAGGGCCCAGATACCGAACATTTAATAATGACATGAAAGTTATTTAGGAATTTCAACATAAGTTTTCATATATTCTGGGAATTTTTTGCAGTGACTTGATGATTAAGCATTTCCGTAAGTTCAGGACTTTTTGATTTAAATAAATAATGAAATGTTAAAAAGATATTAGTAAATATGTAAAACAAAATTTTGTCTTAATTACCACTTAAAGCTTACGAAGTTAACTAGAACATCTTCGTGAGATTCTGGTCCAAGTTTTTTGTCCTTATATTTGTTTTTAATTTTGTCGTGTAATTTACCGAAGATCGATGCGAGGTTATAACCTCTAATGATTTGTTAAGCGAATCTTTACTATTCTTACTATAGTATTATTTTCTTGTATATGCACTTATATTCAGATCTGGCAAATGTTAAAAATTTAATGTTAAAAATTTTCTTAAATGTTCACGAATATTGTTACTTTAATGTAAACATCTACATCGATTCGAAAATAGGTTAGATCCTTCGAACGTTCGCAAACATCCGGTAACTGCCGAGTCAACACGAATATTGATGCAGACCCCGGATTCGCATTCATTTTTCAGAATATTATTAAATCACCTCCATATGTATTTTTTATTTTTATTTAAACTTAGTACTACATATTTTTGTATACTATATCAATTGAATTATTATTATAACGACTCTTAAATGCAAGTGATGCTTAGCCATTTTGATAATGAATTTCTATACACTTTTTACATGTTTAACCTACATTAATTATAAAAACCTTCATTTATTTAGAAAACTCTAATTTCAAATATTATTATAAAAATATTACATTTTAATTTATATAGTCTGGATTTTATCAATCATTGTGTCCGGTAATAGGAAGCCGTCCGGAATATGGATCCTTTACCCTATGTCTACGTTTATTGTCTTATTTAGTATTCTGATTTTTTTTAAGTTAAGAATACGACTTTCTGAATAACGACTACTATTATAAATAAGCATTATTTTATTCACTTCCATTGCTCTGGCGACACCTTTCACACAATAGTTCCACTTTGGGATGTATTTTGCCAATGAACTATTACACATTGCACTTTTTACGAAATGACGACTTCATCTCTTCAACGCCTGTACATCCAGACTGAACAACTGGAATAAAAGAGCGAGGATTTTTCATAAAATGCAGAAGGCATAACTAGAGGATTAGAAAAGGATTCAAACCCGATGGGTCACTATCAGGCGGAGCAAAAAAAATAAAAATTCACGACTGTTGTATTTTTTACAACAGCGCGGCTTATTGGCGTGGACTCGTTGATGCACAGATTTCGAATTTTTGGGGGTAAATAATGGTTAAATGTCTTTTTCGTAAACGTAGACTGTTGGGGAGTTGTAGTAATAGAAATAGAAATAGTAATAGTATAATTGTATTATACTCTAGCGGTTAATAAATTATACCTATTTCATATGCGCTTAATTACATCCTTACCTCTACCTTATTTCTAACTCTTATTCCCAATATACAGTAGAACCTCGATAGTTGCACGAAAACGGGGCTGCAAGTGTATGCAAGTATGGGGGCTCATACAATTAACGAGGTAACCAATCAGCCGCATGAGACCTCCCACTTATAACATTCCCCCACTAACTGTAAACCTGAAATCTCCTTCTACTATCGCTTTTCATTTAGTTTATTCGTAACTAAACAACCATTTCTACCATGTTTTAGCGAAATGCAACAGACGAGCTCTACTATCATCCCCACCTAAGTATAAATAAAAAAATTACAATCCATTACGAAGAATCATAACAAAAGCACTGCCAAAGAGGCAAACAATTCTCGCAGAGTAGAGCAAAATTTTCCAACAAAAGAGCTATTTATTTAAAAGCACAGTGAGTATTGAAAAACTGAACGGTTGCAGGAGCACTGATTGAAGCGATGACACTGAGAATTATTAATGCCACAAACTGTCCACCGCTTCAGCAACTAGAGCAACTCCGCTGTCGAGAATGTAGCGCATAGGCACTGTACAGTAAGTGTAAGCGCGTTGGCAGTCGAAATTTTTTCAACCTCCCCCCCGTTTCTGGTACGCGTCGATCTTGTGATCCCCGTCCTCGCCGAGAGGCACTAAGTGCACCTGCAAATAGCAGTCGGAACAAGTTGGGCGGTTTCGAATCACGCGCTCGGTGGCAGTCAAAGGAATTAAAGGGGGTCGAGGTACGGGTAGCGGCAGTACACTGTGATCCCGTCGTATCTCAAAGATCCCGACGTGGCAGGACGTACCTGCGGATCTACGCGCGGTGCCCGTCCTCTCCTCCTCCCGGCGAAATTCGCAACAACATGTACATGGGGCGGCCGTGGATCCCCGTAAACAGGCGCGTGCACCCGCGTGTACCCGCGCCGCGTGCATACACAGGAAGCGGCGGCAACGCGAGTGGAACATCAGAGCGAGTACCTTTGTCCTCCTCCAGCATGTTGGAGGAGGAACGGGGTGTAGGATCCCTATTGATCTCCTCACAGAGCTCGGGCGAGCAGCGGAGTGTTCACAGAGCTGCGAGGGAGTGACGGAGAGGCTGAGAGAGAGGGACAGAGGGGCCAGGCGGAGAAAGAGCGAGAGAGATAGAGCGGGGAGAGGCGGAGAGAGAGAGGCTGAACGAGGGAGCGAGAGGGAGCATTGGTGAACGGGGTTTAGAGGGAAACAGTCAGTCAAAGAGGGTTGCAAGAGACAGAGAGACAGGACCGTGGATGGACCTCAGCTGCGCTGCGCCAGAGGGATGCCGCGTTGTCATGCGCTGACTTGTCGCGTCATTAATGTGTTACAGGATAATGCGAACGAACGATAGCACCGGCCGCTAATAGGGCCACCCTCTTTTTCATCCGCGATCATCCAGTCAGGGTGCACGCGGCCCGCGCCGCGGCCGGCCGCGCTTCTGCGAGCGCAGCTGTTGTTTAAACGACGACCCCGTTTAAATCATCCACTAGTTTGCCCGGTGATGTAAATTGTCGCGCATCGCCCGCTGCCCCGTATCAACATTCGCTGCAATATGCACCGCGGCCATGAAACACCCGACTGTCAGCTAGCGCCAATGGCCGGGGGATTTTTTTCGCGTACGCCTATTCCAGGCGGTTACTCCTTTCGAGCCGTTAAGGCCTTCTCACGCCTCGCGATCCTCGGGCCCGGCAACTGTAGTTCGGAGACTTCGCGCGGCGAACGTGGCGCTGCTTGCGAGAGTTGGGACCACTGGGAGCATGTAGGGAGAGGTTCTGTCTTCTGTTAGCTACGCTGAACCGGTATTGTCTTAGCGAAGTAAATACACCACCCCTCGAAAGTGTTGATCACTTTTTAAGGGTACAGGATAATAAATAATGCAGATGAATATTGGCTGTCTTTGTCAAACTGCTACTTAGTATTTTTTGTTTATGTGCAATTTTGTCACTTCGATCCGTAGATATTATTGTTGCTTTTTACGTGATTGAACTGTGGAGATTATTAATATTAATTATCTAATAGTTGGTATCCCTTTGTCGCTTCGAAATTGTTTAACGACACTTGAATGTTGGTAATGGTGTTTGCATTTTAGGATTTACTGTATTGCTGGCAATTGTTTTTGTTACCAAAGAAACATTTGAACCACAAAGATGAGCTGCTGTGTTTCAGAAAGGGAAAGACTGCAGCTGTCAATAATAGTCGAATTGCAGTTCCAACCCACTTTTGAAATAACAAAATAAAATGAAACGACTATAAGTTAAAAAGATCCAAGTTGGAGCATATACATGTAGGGAAACATTCCATATTCTCTTTTATTATACTTACATATAACAAATGATCAAATCCTTTTGACCGGTAGTGTATATCTGAAATATTAATCGTGAGCCACAGAAATGTCTAGTATAGAAAGACCCTTGGGGAAGTAACAAGATGATTGATGATTGATTCCACGCGAGACGCTTTTGGGACCCGTGATTGGTATTTTGAATATATTCACTTAGCAGAGATAGCACTGGTTTGAAAAGACAGATTGTAATTTTTGGTTGAGTGAATACGTAATGCAATCGCTGCTCCGATTATCTCTGAGATAATTAATTGACATCACTTCTTTGGGTTACATTTCTTTTGCAATTAACAGTCTTTATTTAATTCAATAATGCAAAGAGGAAAATTGAATTTAAGAATGATATGAGTTTCATAGGAAACTGATCTTGTCAGTTGAGCACGAAATCGTTTGCTTAAGTTATCACAAACTAATGAGTCAAATATATAAATAAACCTGTACATAAAACGTTAGTACATCTGTTATAGATTTCATTAAACACATTTAAAAATATTAAATAATAATACACATTAATTATTCGTTGAGGCATAGTGCTCCCATTTCAGAATTATAATCCTTTCTCCATTCTCTCGTTCCTGTACTCATTATTATGTACAAATTAATTTTGCCATTACAGCAAAACGAATGTAACCCTCTGCTAAAAGAAAAATCTCTTCCTTGAAAAATCATAAACTCGAACGCAGATTTTACTGTTTAAAGCGGAAAAACTGTTGTACCGAACCTAGGAGAAAACTGGAACAATAAAACCTATTTCAGTGTTTTAAACAAATATACAACTTCACAATTATTTTCTATTCTCCGAATGCTCCAATTTTCTTCATTTTATACTCCACATATAACTGCAAATCTTTCCGTTCGATAACTGAAATCATTTCACGAAATTATAATTACTGTTTAAGCGTACATTAATTTACTAAATTGATAATAATACTTGGAGCTGTTTCGTATAAAATTGCTCCCAAAATAATGTACATTTTCGTTGACTTGTGAGATTACAGGGCTGCGCAATGGGCTAGTGTGGAGAAAATCGTGATCATTGATTAACGTACGTCCACTGATCTCTGCCCCAATTATAAACCCCGTATTCCGTGGGTACACGTTTATCAAGAATGCACCTGTTTCTTAGGTGACCATACACCGAGACCATACACATGTTTACCTCACCCACTTATCACTGTGCCACGTTTCCATATCGACATTTCCTCTCATCGAGGGTCGTGCGAGTTGCATTTAGAATTTCGCCAAGTGAATAAAAAATCTCGAAATTCCTTCGAGCTAATCCCAGCTAATCCCACTTAATAATATTCGCAACAAACGAACTGTGACTCCAACAGATCGAGTCAACAGAACGTAGTTGTATAAATACCGCAGCTCATAGCCACCCAAGCTTTCTCGAAGCAGGAAAACTTCGAGCAACCCGAAGATATTCGATCTGCCCGAAGTAGGCCAAACAAATTGAATCCGTTCGAGTAACTCTAACCATTCGAAACTTGGGACAACTGAATTCGAAACCCACGATGTTTTCCTCGATAAACTCGAATCTTTTCGAGCTGCTCGAACGATCGAGTCGAGGTTCCGAGTACTTTGAAGAAGCTTGAGCATCTCGAGCAACAAGTTAGCTTTAGTACTCCAAAGAAAGGACGAATATCATTAGTTACAGTAGAAAGAAATTTATTACGAATTTATACGCTGCCACAAATTTTTTAAATTAGCTTTAACACCAGCGCAATTTATCTTCCCTGAATTTCGCTGTTTGCGCCATTATTTTTTATCCTGATTTTTAAAATCCTCTCCTCTCTTATTCTCTCTATTTTTATTTTTCATTCTTATTTAGCGCGGCTTCCTGCTTGCTTTATCCTGCTTTTCATGCACCTGTTAGAGGTGCGTTGTGATTATTATTATTACAGATGCATGTGAGAGTATTTCGTACGCGCGGTGACATTTCGAATGCAAAAAAACGCAATTGTTTTTCCACAAGCTGTATCTAGTTCACATTTAATCACGGCGCATAAATGCAGCTCGAAAGGACAACGTCTCAAGTTTCACTGCTTGAGGTGAAACGGCGAATCGTACGTGTACAGCCTGCATGTAGGTGGACTTTCATAGATTTGATACGATTGCGTGATGCGTGTATGCTGGTGTACTTTCTAGAAACGATCTATCATCTCGCTCGATTATGGCATACGGGGCTTTTATCCGCGATAGTCTCGACGAGATTCTGCGGGATTCGGCCTAAAGTGGTGGAGGCATCTTTTCCGTTCTCACCCCTTGGAATTTTCCAAACTCCCCGCTGTTAGCAGCGTTTGCAAAGTATTTCTTTCTTGGCGCAGATTCAACCATTCGTCCTCTCTGATGCACGTCAAAAAGTGCTCCTCCCTTGAAAATATTCGATCTTACGTAATAGAAATTGCTGATTCAAATTATTAAGGACTTCTGACAAATTTGTGCAGGTTGATTGGCTGTACACAAGGATCAGGGCTGGGTAGAAAGTGAAATATTTCCATAAGCAAGTACTATTTCGTTGAATGCTTAAGGGGACTAGGCAGTCGAAAACTCGATTTTTTTTTATTGGATTTTACGAAAGTACTATCTTTTCTGAATACAATGCCACTTGGTTTATAGTAAAATTCGCAAAATTGTGGATTTGGCAGATAAAAATGTCAAAAGCAAACCTATAGCGTCGCCTTTGCCCAGCAACTTTAAATGCGTTTTTCCCGAATATTTTTTTCTCTTTAGTTTTTTCCTGATTGCGAACGAATTGAGGTGCAGATCGACTTGGAAAAAATTACAGGATGTGTAGAACATGTGCCTTTTCGGCGCAAACCTCTGATATGGCGTGTAAAAATTCGAGATTTTTTAAAAAAAATTTAAGAAGTCACAGGATGTTGGTAGCGCAGCATCATTGTTTGTGTTTGTTAGTTAAATAAATTCAACCTTAACTGAGTTTTATACAGCTTTTAATTTTCTATCAGAATATGTATATTGGGCCACATGCTGCAGTTTTGAGTGGATATTAAAAGGTAATAGAGCTAGAGTGGATGGAAAAAAATGGTAACATTTTTGTCCGCTATTTTTACGCCAATTATTACGCCAAGACTTCATGCATATTTTGAAATAGCTTTTGAAGGGTTACTTCAAAAGATGTAAAGTATTCGGCGGTGGCTGCAGCAAGTACCTATAGGCATAAAAACGCAGGCAGTGTCAATAAACAACTACACAAACCTATAACATTACACAGGATAATAAACAAGTAATAAAATTCAAGAACTTTCAAAAACTTAGTAATAAAATTTTTAATCCCTGTGCCTCAAAATTCTTCTACTGACTGCTATTTCTCATATTTCCGTAATTAGTAAGTTGGAAACGTATATTTCATGAACATGTCATTTACATTTAAAAGGAACACCAAAAGTCATAAAAGTCACATTTTTATTTCACTGAATAAAATTAGAAATGTCCATCATAGTTCTTGTTATAACAACGACAATAGTGGCGTGACTTTTATCATTAACAACATCGATACTACTTCTAGAATCATCAATGAACCGAGCTGTATTATATCAATTGAGGCATTTGATGGAAAAAGGGCACATACGCCAAAATGCTATTTGAAGAAAATCGATTTCAAAGTTTTCATTATAGTACAACTTAATAAAAAGTAATGCAACTAAATTCAATTTTTTTAAGAATGCAGTACCTTTCCTTCAAACCTTCTGAAAGTAGCAGTCATGATTTGAAAATGATAAGTGTCTTTATGTATCAGTTTCAAGCAAGTGGTTTATGTGCCCTTTTTCCCTAAATGCAGTAAATTCGTAAAAAATTGCTTCCTTGTTCATTTATTTACATATAATTTTGTTTACTTACTTAGTTACACATTTTTCATACACTGCTTAAATAAAAAATACAAAATGAAGCACAAAAGTAAAAAAAACGTAATGCTTTAAGTAAGTGTTTTTATAAAAGTTAAATGTGCAATTTTTGTTAATTTTTTTCCAAAACTATTACACCACTGCTTGAAGAATGTTTTTAATCCATATTCTGCTGTCCTCGTCCAAATATTGCAACAGATCTCTTGCAATATGTGTCTTGAATTGTTTTTGCATCGGATTTCCAAAAGGAGTTAAAAAACTTAACGATCTCTGTCAAATTTCTTGTGGCAGTCATTTCTACAGCACTTTGTAACAAAATAAAATATTTTTCCTTTCACCTCATTTCCCGAATGAGATATATAACTGTGTGCCCCAAGACGTTTTAGTTCCTTGGATACTGTCTTACAAATTAATTTCTTCTTTCCTAAATTAGCTTCTTTCCTTGCGAATTCGCTACTCGCCTCACTTTCTATATTTCCTCGTTATATAAAATAAACCCCAGTCGATTTAAATGATTTAAGGAAAAAGGGCACACAGGTCTACGCGCCCTTTTCTCCATCAAATGCCTGAATTATTATTAAGCAAATAATTTGATGGGTCGCACTTATCTAACACCGACTGCCCCGAATCTTGACGCTCGCCGCGCTGCCACCTAAACCGCGGGACTTTCTACCATTCGCGTATTATGACAATCGATGGTCCCGCTCTCTCGGATCGAACGGTCGCAAGAATCCGGCGCCTCAGGTCCTCTAACCCGACGGGACGATCCGCTGCGTTCCAATTCGTCCTGTTGTGAAAATAATTCATCGCTCGTCTATCCCCGCTGGCTAAATAGAAACGTCGCTATTAATCTCGCCGCGTAATTGCGACACTGAAAGGGTTAGACTTGTTAGCGCGCCGGACGATATATCGCCGGCGTGCTTAGACGCTAAATTAAACGTTTCACGCGAAAATAGCCAACGCTTCGGTTCATCTGCCCTTAATATATTACTGTGACGGTGGACGGTCGCAGGCGAATCGCGACGCGCGATCTCCGCTCCGAGACAGAAGGTGGTCCTGTCCACAAATCCCGCGATAGCCTGACCGTTAACCCTTTCAGACCTATGACTCCATATATACATATATATAGTCCAGCAGTGCATCCACCCTGTCCGGGAAGCGCCTATGTGCGTTCAGCGAACGCGGTTGACGAAAACGATTCAAGGAGTCCCGCACATGGTGTACGCTTAACCATCTAGCGCATCAATTTTTAATTCAGTTGGAAAAAAATAGACTAGTCTAATTTGGGGATGAAAGGACCGAATCCGATGTCTGTTTTCAATTTGGAGGACGTCTGCGCTCCCCAGGGCAGCCTTCTGGGTCACCGCCTTAAGGCGGGAGCATGTAACAAGTACAAAAAATGTAGTGGTTTTTTATAAAATAAATACTTTATTTTTAATGAAAAGCTATGAAAAAATGTTCAAGGAAATATAAATTTATAATATAATAGGGAATTATTCATTATTCTGCATTGTGAAATTTAACAAAGCACAGCAGAAGCGGGAGAAGCGCTTGGCCCGGTTGCCGCCTAGCGGTAGCGTCGCGTACTATTCATCGCGAGCCGGCCGAGTCATGACTTCTTTATGTACATACCATTTTTTATACAGATTAATTATATTTTATGTGATAAAACATAGCCTATATCCCTTCTTGTTGTTCAAGGATACTGTAGTTAAAATTTCGTAATGATTTGTGCTGTATTTTGTGAGATTTTTGTGAGCGTACAAGAAAATGCTGTAGCTGTATTATAATAGTATGGTATGCTGGGCCGTTCGTGGGTTTTGACTGCCCAGGTGCAAAAACAATATTGCCGCCCTTATTAATTCAATATTCTTTAATTAAGAATTTAATATGCAGCGTTTACTTTTATATCTATACATGCATAATTTTAAACAGTTATCGTGGAAAAGAGTTTCAAATATTATTATTATTAATCAAAATAGGTTCGGCCGCCCAGGTGCGGGGGGCACCTTCTGCACCCCCGCTAGGAACGGCCCTGATGGTATGATACATGTATGTACATAGGTAGCAAATTTCATGAACAAAGGGCTAAAAAGGTGCACAAGTAAAAATATCACGCACCACTTATTATTAAACCAACACCCTAACTAACTTAAGGTGATCTACTAACATGATACCGCCTTAAGGCGGCTACTGGCCAAGCCTCACTTCAATGGTGCAAATTATTTTTATCTTCAAACCTTTATTCCATTCGATATATCACTACAAAAACTATCCATCAATAATTTTCTTTTAGTTGTACGGTGTCGGGAAGTATTTTATTTAATTTTGATTTAGTTTCACAAATAATTTTCGCAGCGTGCTTAAAATGCACTTCAAACTAGATTTCTGTCAAATCGAAACGTGAGATTGACATGCTTCTTAGCCCGATATGTGCAGTGCGGCAATACTTTTAAGGCTGGCAAATGAGAATTCCAAAAAAAAATATATGGGCCCAACTCCTGAATTAAACAGGTACCCGCCTTTAGGCAGGCGTATGCACTAGAGTGTCAACGTATCCCATTTTGAAGAATCCTCTTTTTCCCGGTTAAATCGACCCCAGCGCCTTACGGAAAGGTCGTTGGACACCGTTGGGTCACTCGGGGGCCCCGCACGTTCGCCCACGGACACGAGGAATCGTACGCGCGATAGCAGCGTCTTCCGGCGCGGCTACGGCGGACACGAGTAATTAATTCGAAACGATCAGATCCCGTTTACGCGTTTAATTGCTCCACATTCGGTGAAACAGTTACATGTTTCTCTTGCTCGTCGTGCTCGAACCTATTCTTTCCGTGGCGCGCGAGGGAAACACGGCCGCCCGCTTTTGTTCCGGCGCCTCGCTCTTTTCGCCGTTTTTGTTCCATTTGGTAAAAGGATAGAGGCGGCCGCCGAGCAAGGAATTTCATATGTAGGGCAGAACTGAAACCGAAGCGTCGGAATAAAGCAAACCGACCGGCTGGAGCTGGCACGGATTTCGTGAGCGAACGATTTTCGACGGTTCACGGTTAATGGGGAGGGGTAGCGAGTACGCGATTTTCCGCCACGGTTTTCCTTCCTATTGTCCCCGCCCCGCGCGAAGGAACAGCCACTACCAAACCGATAAGCCGTTCTTGGTAGGAGCGGGCAGATATCCGGGAACCCGTGGATATCGATCATCAAACTCACTTTCTGTTTCGCGCGAGAGATAAGGAGATAAGGCGCGCGATATGTAGGGCAGGCCAATGTAAATCAATAAAGAAGGAAACGCATAGTCTGCCGCGAATTAGCCGGAAGATTTTGTATTTCTCACTGTCTTTTCCTACCTGTTCATTTTGTTGGTCGGTATCTGTGTTCCCTGCGATAAATTGGACCGTGATGAAAGCGTAGAGGAATCGATTGTCCGAGCCTGCGTTTTCCGCGTTTGTGTTTCCTGACACGAAACAGAGTTCGCGGAGAGACCTCACTGATAAAGGATTAATATTTCTGCGCTGCGAAAATAGCGAGGGATGTGTATAAATGCCAGTGGCTTGAATTGTTTGTACAGCGTATATGATTTTTTCGACACCCGTGATTTTGAGGAAGGTTGAGGTTGCTGATGAAATGAGCAGGGCCGTTCCTGGCGGGGGTGCAGAAGGTGGCCCCGCACTTGGGCGGCCAAAGTTAAGGGCGGCCGCAGGCCGTTTATTGTATGTGAAGTTTTGACTAATAAGAATAATAACCGAAACTCTTTATGTAGATATAAAAGTAAACACTGTGTACCAAATTCTTAATTAAAAAATGTTAAATTAATAAGGGCGGCAATATTGGTTTTGCACCTGGGCGGCCAAAACCCAGGAACGGCCCTGGAAATGAGTTTGTAGTAGTTTTAATAAGGAAAGAAGAGAGGGGAAATTTGAATAATATTAGTAACCGTAAGTGGGGGTGACTTTGTGACTAATGAGGTACTTTGAAAAAGTACTTTGTACTTTTTTATTTCCCTGTATTATTCATAGGGTAAAACATATGTACTGTCCAGTAGCGTATTCGGGATTTAATCCTTGGGGAAGTCGAGTTGAACGGATAACAATATTTTTAATGAAAATTCAATAAAATTCATTGGGTGATTATTAAAATTTACTTATAGAATAAAAACGAGTTTTCCTTTATTTTTACAAACCTCTTGGATTACTTCAGTCTTCAATACATTAATCTACTTTTTCCTCTTTCTTTGGATGCGCCACTGGGATGTCACAAAGTCACCCTCTCAATGCGGAGTGACTTTGTGGCAAGTTTTAGAAATTTACGAAATTGTATTTTTCACTTAACCATAAAAGCAAAGTAATCATTGATTTGTCTTAAACTAAGTAGTGTGTTGGTTCGGGATTATAATGTACAGAGGGTGGCCCAATTATTATACTCAAAACATTTGCGTCAATTTTTTAGATCTTTTTAAAATGGTTTTAATACGATTTAAAAAAAATCTTAAATTGGCAACTAAAGGTTCTGAAAGGAAACTTTCTTAGCTTTCCAAAACAGTCATGAAAATTTGTTTACGATCATAAATTCGTGAGTTATAGGTGGTCAAAGTGAAAAGTACCTTTTCTGTTTTGACCGCGAATAACTCGGTTAATAAAAATCATACAACAAAACCAAAAAAAACGAAATTAAAGAGAAATATTTGCTCTTTAAGAGCTCTTCGTTGGATTTACCGAAAAAAAATTCTTGGCCCGTGCATACGTTCAAACTAGGCAAACATTTCTGAAACTTCGTTTCCTGCACTTCATCTTGATAAAACAATATCTTAATGGATTTAAAAAAAAATTAAGTGCTTGATTGAAAAACTAGAAACTTCAAGCGTTAAAATGCGTTTTTTTTTTAATTTTTTGTGATCATTTCCATCGCTGAAACTTAAAAAACCTCAAACCCTTTTATTTGAATATAATAATTTGGCCACCCACTGTGTAGTTTTTGTAAAGAAATTTGAAAAATATCAAAAAGCGTCGCAATATCAGTATAGGTAAGGAACTTAAGCCAAAAGTGTTTTATTTTAAATTCGTTAAGTACATTCCATGAAATCGATTGCATGACTACATAATTAGCTAACTTTGTAAACAACTGTTTTAAAAAAATTGATCCCCGTCCAAGCAGAAACGCTTCGCTTTACAAGCATAACTGGTCAAAGTAAGTGTACACTTATTTAGCTGGAATAAAACAAAAAGTAGTTCCACAATTTCAACACGTACGAAAAAAGATCCTACGATTTGTATGCAAATGAAAATGCATTTATTCTAACAGTTTCCTCTAGCCGCGAAGGAATGCAAAATTCTCTAATTTTTGCACGGGAGGAAGAGAGATTAATTCCATAATTTCGATTCGTCTGTTCTAGCAGTCACCGAGTCTGCGGTGGAACGAGGACTCTCGCCGCGCCCAGTACAAGGCGCTTCTTCCACCTCGATCCGTGTCGTTAGAATCTGGGCAAGAGACGCGAAACACCAAGTTATTTTGTAACGATAAACTACGCTTTGGCAAGAGTTTCTTGCGACAACACGCGGCACAACAGAGTTGAAACGCTAAGTCCGCGCGACGAGTTTCTGACGTGAACTCAACGCTTCATCGATCGTACATTTTGAAGCAACCAGCTCGTCGATTCTCCAAGCACGTACAATTTCCTTATACAACAGAAATAAAATTCAAATCTGTCGATTACAAATTTCTATCAAAGTTAGGCACTAAATACGGTGTAAAATTGATTTCCCAGACTCATACGCTAAACTAGATCAAATTCTTAACCTCACGCATGTCTAAGATGCTTAACCAAACGATGGCGATCAGAACAGCCAAGTAGTTCCATCGCCTAATAAATCCAGCTTCGCACAAATCTAGATTTGGAAGTGGCACGCGAGTCTGGCTATTAGCAACTTCATTGTACCATAATCGAAGAGTGGTACATCATAAGGACGAGTTATCGATCGAGCCGCCTGGTGACTCATGGCTACCAGAAAGCTGGTCAGCCAGCACAGTCCCGACAGCTCGCGAAACAAGAGGAGCCGAGCAGCAGAACCACGTGGAGGGGGCTCGAAATGCTCGTTTCGCTGGTTTCGCGCGGACGTCATCGGCGCTCGCGTGGTCCAGGCAGCGAAAATCCCATTTCGCGAGGTAGCGGAGGCCGTTTTCCGTCCATCCTTCAATTCTGGCCTGCGCAAGGTTGATTCTCTGCGGGCGCGCGCCGCCGCGTGTAATCGGCACGCTCGGTCGGTCGCGCGCGAGCTCCGTGGCGTGCGTGCGCGCGCGCGCGCGCGCTCGTGCACGCGTCTATATCGG
The DNA here is from genome assembly GCF_050908995.1 of Andrena cerasifolii. Lineage (NCBI taxonomy): Eukaryota > Metazoa > Arthropoda > Insecta > Hymenoptera > Andrenidae > Andrena > Andrena cerasifolii. The sequence continues at coordinate 5,634,977 of NC_135124.1, read as the reverse complement.
GATTTTTGTAGCGGTTTATCATTTTTGTGCCTGTCCCCCTTTTTACACCCCACCATGGTTTATTTAAAGTGTCACGAAGGCGAAGGCGTTGCACGCGCATGCGCCCGCGCACCGGCACGATGTTGGCCAACAGGCTGTTACGGGCTTTGCACCAGCCGTGTTGCCAAACCGGTGGGCGCGTGTGTAAGCGCGCGCGCGCGCGCACACGCGCGCCCACCGCCGCAAGGGAGCGTACGTGTGCACGCGTACAGACGCAGCGCCATTCTCCGCCGCAGTGCCAATCAGTGGCGGAACTGCAAGCCGGTGCATCCGAGAGACGCGCCGCCGCTGCCCGTACACGCGTCCATGGATTTCCAATCTCCTCTTCGTCCTTTCCCCCTCCTGCTCCTCCTTCGCCGCTCCTCCTTCTCTTCTCCTTTTTGTATTTTTTTCTCCCCCTCTCGCTCTCTCTCTCTCTCTCTCCTCTCCTTCGCTCAATCGCCTTCCACCCGTCTCACCGGCTGCCCTCGACTTTACGCCTAAACTCTTTTACGGGCGACGAATCCGGGTTACAGGAAGGATCTTGGTCAATGAAGGATTAACCGATACTTACTTCGCGGGGATAGGCGGGCATGACCGTGGCTGTCGATAAACCGTCCGATTCTGACTGTACATGCACGGAGAGGTGGAAGTAGGCGAGGTGCATAGCTTCGGGGTCACCGATTTCGTTCGAATCCTGCACGTGAACCACACCGTTTATATTAGGTCATCCCATAAGTTTGCGCCGCGCTCTGCTCGTAGGGTATACTTTCGCGATACGTTTTCTAAACACAGAACGATAAGGCTCTTATCTTAAGAGGTCCATTCGTCTTATATACAGGGTGGATCGGAACGGGTGGTACAACCCGGGTATATGGTAATTCCTTGGGCAAAAGTAAATTGGAAATGTGGAATAAATTTTTCTTGTACAAGCCTCCAGTTTCGAGGAAATCGATTTTGTATATTCGCCAGGTATGTACATGTAGGCGCACTTGGCCAAATATCAGCAGAATTTATCGGTAAATACAGTACAACTGTGTGTGAAATTATGGGATAACCTAATAGTACCGCATTAACGGGTCGAGGACTATGGGGTCGCTAGTGGCGCGCAGTTGGAGGTTATGTGAGCAGAGACAAGGTTCCTGTTACAGACACGGGTGAAAGTTCTTTCGAAGATTCAGCTTATAACAATATAAATCAACAGGATCATTTATCCAATTGGTATAAATACTAGCTTAAGTGTGGGTCTTCCGACGAGCTTCTGTGGAAAGTTGAGGAACGTGAATCCACTGTTTCACTTGTTGCGAACGTTCGAGATAAATGTTATATCATACGAGTTTATCAAAGGAAACCAGTCAACTGTATCGGCGAGATATAGGTGGCGTGAGAAACAGTTTTTAGGTGTATGAGAGGTTTAACAGTGTAACTCAGTGTCAAGGGCGATTGGAGGAATGGGACTCGTGAGAGAGGCAGTCGAATATGTAAATGGAAAATTTTTCAAATAAAATTGAATTAATTGTATGAGAGGAGTGTAAATAAATTTAGTAGGGAGATGTATAAGGCTTATAAAAAACGTGAGACAATAAAATATATATGGATAATTGATCATTAACCGAAATTGATTTATTCTTACTTACAATACGTTCTGATAGAACCGCATTACTCATGGGGTGATCTAATTTGGTGAAGAATACATACATAGATATGTAATAAACTAATAGAGCGCGATATTCAAAACTCCTCGAGGAAATCGTATTGAAAGTTTGGTCTTCTTCGGAGTTTCGATGTGTGCCGGTGTATAAAAACGTAGATTTAATTAAGTTGCAATGACGGCAGAACTATAATCCATGTACCTAGTAAGGCTGTTCGAGTACTCGAATATTCGAGTAGCTTGAAGTTCGGACCGAGCTGAACCGAGTAGCTCGAAAGAACCAATCGGCTCGATAAAACTCGAATTTTTTCGAGCGGCTCGAATATACTTGGAGCAGATCGAAATGTTCGAGCAGACCGACTGCGTCGAGTAGCTTGAAGCTTGAACGTTTCGGGCAATACGAATGTTTCGAATATTTTAGGTTACGAAGAAAAAGGTAAGAAGAAAAGAAAGATAACATAAAGAGAAGTGTATGAATACGTTCATAAATACTCAAAAAAAAAATTTAAAAAAAGAAAGATTTGAAATTATTACTTATTTTCAAAAGTTACAGAATATTTCCATTTACAGCTTACATTTTAATTATTCACAGTACTTATTGAGAGCCATTATTTACATTCCCGTAGATAAACCTAACCTAAAATCAAGCTTCAAGCTACTCGACACAGTCGGTCTGCTCGAAAATTTCGATCTGCTCCAAGTATATTTGAGCCGCCCGAAAAAATTCAAGCTTCTCGATTCTTTCGAGCCACTCGGTTTTTACGGGTACTGAGCTCGGCTCGCTTTTTCCGAGTACTCGAACAGCCTTAGTGCCTAGTAATTCCAGGCATACGACTACGATTAATTATTTAAATCAGTCTTGTTCTTACGCATAGCTTTATGTACAGAATCTGAAAAAGACGAAACTCCGAATTTGATTTCCTTGGAAAATTTGGAGTAATTCGCCCCATGTGTATGTATTTCACGCACTGCTATAGTATGTACTGTATGCAAAATTTTAGCGAAATCAGTAACCCCAATTTCACGCTCCCCCTTCGCGAGGCTTGTCTTCTTTTTTTTCTTTGATTTCGCGCTTGATCGATTGTCGTGTAAGGGGAAGGTGAAGGAGAGGGTAGACTCTAGAATAAGGCTTGAATTATTTGATTGTTTCGAAAAATAGGGGGACCCTCCTTTGAAGTACAATTGTATAAAGATCGTGCGTGCCTATGTATTCTACAGTCGATATTGTCAAAATAGTTGTGGAAGAATTACGATTGTACCATAGTCTCGTAAAATTAATAATTAATCGAATGCACAAATGGTCACATTGACTAGAAATGTAGTGCCAGTTAATTCAGCACAACTTCATCACTTCTTCTAACTCAAACTCTTCTAATTAAAATACTTATTCCCTCTAAATCATAGGTTATCATTTATTGAAGCCTTCAGGACGCGACGTATGAACCATTTTTCTTTCTACATTCGTCGCAATTGCTACGTCGAATATTAACACTTTATAAGGCGTCCACGTTTTGTAGTGTCCTTATTATTACATCCTGATAAACGTCACCTGACATGGCCCCTCAGAAAAAGCGCGATCGGTGAAAGTTTATTCATCAGTGACAACAAGTCTTATTATCCTCGTGGATATTCGAACCGCCGTTACAATTTCCACGCGACACCTGCTTTGCTCAAGAATCGAAGTTTCCAAAGAGACGTGCACCGTATCTTATCGCAGGTGTGTACGTACACCAAACACAAGTGTGTTTGTATTTCGAGGCTGACAAAGGAACTGCACCGAGTTCAAATTTCGCGTACAGTTGCTGCAGAGAGAATGTGAAATTATCTATTACTCGCAGAGGGCACGCTAGATACCTACTAACCATTCTCTGAATAAATTTAGCACGAAGTATGGTCCTTTGCAGATTCTGTATATGGATACATCTACTTATAAAAATGAGACGGGTTACACTTTTAATAGTAAGAGCAATCGAAGGGTAAGAGGAAAACGAGGAATGTCCATTTTTCGTGGTTTTGTGGTTTATAACACACTAGCTGACCCGTTACCCGGTTTCATCCGGGAATTATTATTATTATGTATTATTTTAGATAGCATATATATAAATAGCCTATAATCTAATCTAGGACGTATGTAATGTATATTCAAAATTCCTTTGAAATTCGTTCAGCCATTTAGGCATAAAAAAAGGACAAACAAACAGACAACGTTTCACTTTTATATATTAGTAAGGATTTTGTTGGTGACAACTGTGACTACAAAATTGTCGAATCACAAAGGTTTACGAACGTCAAATTTTGGCATACTGGTTAAAAACAGGTAATCCCCACTCCCCACTGGAACGAAACACTTAATTTTCTTGATAAAGCTGTTTTGTGGCATTCCCTGTTTTTCCTCTTACCCTTCAATTACAAATTGGAAAATGTGTATATACACGGTGGTACGTTATTAGTGATACAGCCCAAAACAGTGTGATTCTATGTGAAAAAATAAGTCGAAAATGTAAAATAACGTTTCTTGCTTCGAGCTTTGAATTTTTTTATTTGCAGCTTGTAGTCGAAAGAGGTAACTTTGAATATTCGTTAAGCAGGTGTTCGACTGACTAAGATTTGACAGAACGCAGGAGTAAATATGGCACAACTGTGGACGAATTAAGTCCCGTGTACGCAAACGAATCGAAACTGTTGAATACTGTTTTCGAACGGGCATCTGCTTGAAAATCACCGGTGTTGAAAATGGAATCGATTTCTAGTCACGTACACGAATGCGCGACAAATTTAAAAAATTGATTTTGTCGAAAACAAAGCCCACAAGTGTTCATTCCATACGCAATTTTACCATATTTACTCCTCCATTCTGCCAATTCCTAATCAACTGTACACTCATTTAACAGATAATTAAAATAACTTTTTCACGAAACGAGGTTCGAAATCAAAATTCGTTGTTGTATAGTATGGACTTATTCGTACATCAAAACTCACCCCCTTCGACTTACATTGAAGCCTTTGTAGGGGCAAGACTTTGAATTTTCTTGGACAATAATTTTAAGCAACGAGACCTTCCCGCTTAATTATATGTATATGCTGTGCATTAAATACTGGGTGTCAGGTTATTCAGTGGTCTCCTTGAAGAAGGTGATTAACCCTCGGTTGTCACACTGGGTCAAATTGACCCTGCAATTTTTTAAGCAAAAAACTTTTTGTCGGAACTCTTATTGCTACAAATTTTTTTTTAAGCATGATGACACTTTCAATGTCAACTTTCAACGACGGGCATATATTCTGCAATGTTCAAACTTTATCTCAGAATTTTTCAGACTTAATTTAACAAATGGTTTTTAAATAACAACCGATTGAAAATTGCCAGGGTCAAATTGACCCAGTGTGCTGGCACTTCACTAATCATTGGCTCTTCAGATTAGAAAGCCAAATATTAAGAAGTACAAGCTTAGAAAGTACTTTTTTACTATTTCTTATTTTTCGTTCACTACAGCACTGCAAAGCCCAGAAGTTGAACCACACATTTTACATCTGGCAACACCGCAAAGTGGGACAAAGGGCTGAGTTTTAAGCGTTTTCTTAAAATTTTGATAAGGGGTAGGTAAGTATATTTTGTCGCTTTATAACTAAGGAATTGATTGAAATACAGATTTACTAAGTGCTGTAGGTATTTAATAGTGAATGAAATAGTCTGTTTAAACACTTTAAACTTCGTTTTTAACTGCATATGTTTTTCTATATAACCTCAAATTTTAGGGTGCCAATGATTTAAGACCTATATTTGTTTTTCATTGAATATTTTTAAAATAAAAGAATTAATAAGTACTCAAGATGTTTTTTTAACCTTTAGAGGGTAGTAGCCACCTAACTATAGTGGCCACCTAAGAATTTGGATACTTTGCCGGCCATTTTGGTGGTACATATGCAGAAATTTTAAATAAATAAAATTTACAATTTCAATGAAAAAATCCCGGCCCTCTAAAGGTTAACGAAAAATCCATAATCATTGATAATAACTGAAAATTAAGATCATATAAAAACTTCATAAAAAAATATAGACATTCCAATTGGGATTTCCGCTTAGGGTGCCAATCACTGTACAGTTTACCCTGTTAAATTTCTGTCAAAAATATTCCACTTTCATTATAAAAAAAAAACAGCTTTACGAATCTTAAGCCCAATTTCCAAACTGTTTGCACTTTCAAATTTTTTAAAAACTATTTATTGCTTCTCCTGTAGCACATAAAGCACCTTCCCCTCTATTTTACGACATCCCTTGTGCTCGGTATAGATGACCGTGCAACTGTGTAGGTACATATCGCAGACATTAATCAGTCTTTCCTGCTAACCCATGACCAGTGTTTTAAAAAACAGTAGTGCTATATGATTCACCACGAGATACGAAAGGAATACTAGGTACCTCGGTGTTGTATCAAATTACGGAACAACATGAATGAAAGAGAACTGATTCCTGGGTCTAAAAATAACCCCCAACGGCTCTGCGCGCGTTAAGGAGACCAGCGAATAACCGGCCACCCCGTATATGCAGAATTTGAACCATATCGGGGACCCGAACCTGGCGCGCTCACTCCCCTTATGAGCAAAAAGCATATTCCGCAGGAATAACGATATTTACCGTTCCCTCGAATATTCGAACGCCGCAGTCGCATTCTTCGCGCGGTGCCCGTTACGTTCGCTTCATTCGAATGCCAGTACGCTCGGTGCTATTCAAATTGGACACAAAGGTATATGGGAGGAAGCATGATCCGCGGGCTCCACGGACCCGTGGAGCTGCGTCTAATGTCGCGGCTCTGCGTACGGCTCGGGACTCGGGACGCGCGCGAAACGTGCCGCCCCGGCACGCTGTGTTTTTCATTATCGCCGATCGATAGCCGTCGATCGGCATGAATTATTCATCGCGACGTATTAATTCGAACGCGTCACGGCTGTCCAGCAAAGGTGTTCATCGTCGAATTAACCTGTCGCTGTATCGGGGATCGATCCCGATCGACCGTGAAACCCGATCTATAAACTCGCTGCCACAGAAATTCGATAAATGCACACATCGCGGGGCGGGCTCCCTTTCGCCCGTGCAAAGAATCCACGATTGGGATCGATAACCGAGCGCGGCTTGTCGGCGATCCCGTGTGCTCGAGCATGATTCTCTTGACAGGAAGCGTAATGGACTGGCCAGCGGTTTCGGTCGTCGGAGAAGTTCGATCGGCGGCTGTTGATTTTGCGTTTTGGAGAATTTCGGTGTGGATGATGATCGCCGCTGAGCGATATCGATATGGATGTAGGCCGATGTTGTATAAAGTGCGACCGACGTAACAGGGGAGGAGAAATGTGGAAGGTGGGGGATAAAGTTTCATGTGTTTTGAATAAAGTTGAAGGAGGAATTAGCAAAAGTGATGCCTCTGAAAACGAATGAGGTTGCACGTCGCTCGCAACGGAAGTTCGGCTATCCGAACTTTGCGATTCTTTTGCAACTGTAGGGGAGACCGGGGTTGGTTAACTAATTTTTAACATTCCTAATTTTTATAAATAGAACTTTGGTATTTTGTTGACTTGTTGCGTACCAAAAGCTTACAAATTTCGTTAGGTATGCAGGATTAATTTTGAAAATCGTTTTAATTGAATCTAGGTTGTAGTTTTTATTGTATTTAGAGTAGTGAGACGAACAAGTCAACAAACCCCAGCTGTGGGGTTAGTTGACAAATATGACGGGGTTAGTTGACTTGACATTTACTTTTCAGTTTTAACCCTTTGCCTGCGAATGGCGCATATATACGCTGTCACAGTTCCATCAATATATACGAAAGGCGTACACGCTGCCAATGGGGAAGATGACGCAAAGCTCGGCGCAGGTGGCGCCACTAGCGCATGTGCTGCGGTTTTGCATGAGTGCGCATGTGTGAATGGTTTGCGCGCGGATTTTTCGATTGTGGAATGTATGAAGTTGGTAGTTACATATTAATGTTTTATACCACATTGATGACAAGTGGCAGGTTTGCTGATGGCGTCACGGGTGGGAAAAAGTTGTAGTCATCTTCCCCGTTTCATCAATATAGTATACGAAAAGCGTACATATGTATACTACGACCAATACATTTTTTTTTCACTCCTTCACAGTGTTATTTTTTTTTATTAATTGTCATGGTGTTAGATACTGTAATTATTTTGTACTTGTTTGTTATGGTTTATTTGGAAGGCCTGAGAGTTTGAAGGGTGTAAAACTGGTAGGGGTGAGTTTGGAGGGATTTGTGGTGGGGGAAGTGGACTTGAGCAGCTAAACTCTTTGCCTCGACTGCATCTTGAGAATAGAAAATGCAATTTTTAGTGGTATCCCTGTGCTTAGTCAAGTAACCCCGTCCGACATAAAATACCGTAAATTATAGTCAATGTATCACGTTTCCACAAAATATATGCATGGAAAAAACATCGAGCAGTGGACAAAAATTCATAAATAGTCGAAAGAAAAATACTTTCCGCTGACCTTTTTAGATTTTTCATTCTCACTGATAGAACACGCAAGTTTTTGTCACGGTGACGCATTAAATGGCAAGCTGGTCATTCGTATGCTTCAATTATTACCGCACCAACTGATTAATTGTTTTAGATAGGATATTATAACCATTTGGAAAGAAGTTAGGTTAAATACATTATACTACTTATAAATCTTTACGAAGCACGTAGAGTTTCCTAACTTTAATTAAAAGGTAAAAGGCGTGTGGAACTTCAAGTACTTCAACATATCTCAAAAAATGAAAAAATGCTAGATAGTACAGTTTAACTAAGGAGGGCAGTATAGTTTTCAAGCTATAGATCCTGGAAAATAGGAAAACACTCATTAACCCTTAGAGGGTACCTTTTTTCACCCTGAAGAACCGAAAATGGGCAGAAACTATTTAGGTCCTGTAGAAACCTGCGAATAAATTACTGTTAATTTTTTAAATATCGCTACTCTAGCCTAGCGGTTTAGCGTAAGGAAACGAGGAACGGAATAAGGAATAAAGTAATTATCCAAGTATTTAGTAAAAATGAAAAGATGAATTTCGCAGAAAAACTGCCCCAAAAATATGAAGACGCATCTTACAATTAGTCTGCCTCAAAGCATGTATAGCTATCGATGGCATCTTACCCAGAATCTTACCAACAGAGCAAAGAAGAACAATCAAGTATAGCGAACACAATTTCTTCGTGGTATGTTTTTTGCCACCTTTCGCACCTCGTTGCGAAACGACTCTTCGACAAGTCCTCTAGCCACTTCTGGCTGCTTCGCAAATGTTAGTAATCTGCGATTAAAATCGTGAACTTGTCGGGAAGGGAGACATCGACGCGCATCTACGAAGGTTGCCGGATGTCTTCCCATCTTAGTCATCGCTGATCAGAATTTCGATCACGAGAATAGTACGCGTATACGTATGCTCGCGAACGATGGGGGACGAACCCCTCGAACGAATTCGATTCGAGGAAGCGAGCGGCGAGTAATCGTGGGACAAAATTCGTGGCACCCGTTCTCCCATATGCATGCACGTGTGTATTTTTACCACCCTTATGTCGCGTCCACACAATACGCCCCACAGGCGCCTGCGTGGAACCGACGGCTTTATTTTCAGCGACCCGCTGATTCGGTCAGAGTCGGGAACATTTACTTTCAGCGCCAAATTTAACGGGTTCCTGCGCGCCAATTTCAAGCAACGCCGCGACAATTATTGCAATACCTGATAATTACAGCAAAATTCCACGCCAAGTAGATTCGTTTAGAAATTAAATTTCCCTGATCGACTCGTGCAAAGACTGATTTCTCTGTACAGTTTCTCCCCCTTCTATTCAGTTTTCTAATTCCGTAGACTGTTCTCTTACAACTGTAGTTTATTTAAAAAAATTATGGTAACTAGATTAGTTGTGATTTGCGAATATCTTTCTAGTTCTAAATAGAAACGTGTATTCTCGTTTTTCACCTATTATGTAAGAATAGGTTTCCTGTTGAATAAAGTAAGTAAACGCATACCCTCTTGTGAGTAGTAGCTGCTTTCATCTGCAAGTAGTGGAGGAGGGGTTTGGGGGTGTTATTAATTGTTGCGTTTGCTTGGTTCAAAATTGATGCGAAGATTTAATGATTTAAGTAACTTTTCGAATCTGTGTGTAAGATAATCGAGTATTGTTATCTTTTTTGTTGGGAATACGTCTACGAGGCGGATACAATTTACAGATGACGAAGGGCAGAAATTAAATTAGACTACGTCGATATTGGATATAATAAATAGTAATGGGACCAAGTACATGCATCGGAAATAATATTGAGATGTTACGTCAGGGTAAGTTCGAATTCTATGTAAGCACTTTGAAAGACAAAGGCATTATGAGTGTCCTCGAACACTGATACAACGCTTTTGAATTTGATATGGAGACTTTGAAAAATACAAGCGATTGAATGTAATCGAATTCTAATACATTTTAAAATTTTTTAAATTTTCTTTCACAACCACCCCCTTTTTCTTTTGTCATTACACGCGATGAATAATAGACACAGAACAATACGACTGAATATTAAAATTCAAAACGTTTTATTTATTATTTAGTTCGTAATTATTGTTATTATCAAAGCCTTTGGTGATTTTACTGAATATAATCTGAGGATTTTAACCCTTCGAATAGCGTCAGCGTGTTCTCACGCCGGCCGATTGCATCCTGCGCATGTTTCTGGCGTGTTTTCACGTCGATATCTTCTGAAAAGCATCGAAAGTATTGTCCGAGAGTCTCCGAGTGTTTACTTTGAAAGTGAACGAAACTTGGAGTTCGCTTTGTACAAAACTTTCCCAGCAGGAGCGTTCACTGGAAAAGGCGTGACTGTCTTAAAGTGTAATTTCTCGAAACGCCGCTCAAAGTGTTAATTAATAGTTACAATACAGAAGATTTTCAAGCTAAATAGTAGCTCATCAAAATAAAAAATACTCCATTAAGAGACTTAAATTAAAGCGAACAGAAAAGCACAAATTGGTCAATAGATGGCACTGGTAGGTTGATGAAGAGGACAAGAAACTACGCGTACCTATTTAAGTATAATTTCGTGGTAAAAAATATTAGAACTAAAAATTAATTTAATTCGAAAACTAGCATAGAAGGATCCTGCTACTCGATAACACTGTCCAAGATTCAATAGCCGTCTCTCATAAATTTTTGTGCGCTGAAAACGAATCCGCAAACCGTTTGTCGCCATCACCCTCAGTTTTGGAGAAATTCGATTTTGAAAAAAAATGAAAAATTTCAATTTCGAACATTTTATGCGTTTAATATAATAAGTAATTAATAGTTTAATAAGAAGTATTGCACAGAAAAGAGAACCTGTCAAGAATAATACCTAAATAAATTTTTTTATAACTCACATAAACCAAAATACCCACAATTTCTATAGTATCTGAGAAATTATCTACGTAGGTAAATATTACAAATAAATAACAGATTCAGAATATCAATTTAACTGTAACAATTATTTATTATTGTAGTACTATTCACTGAATAGTATTTGTTACAACGATTGAGAACTGTTTTTAATACTGATGAACAAAATATCTGTTCCTGTTATAAAATTCCAACTAGAACTTTAATTTTCAGCAACTTTTACTTTATCAGTTCTCATGGGAACTTATAAAGTAAGAACATATTTAAAAAAAAAAATCCCCGGTCCATGTTTCAAATGGAACCTATTGAAAAGTTCCACAACTCTTTCGAAACCTGCAGAAAATACCATTTTGCTGACTATGAAAGTCTATGATTCGTCTTATTTGAAGGAATTCAATTCGAAACTCATGGATTCAGGGATAATCAGCTTAAAAAAAAAAACAGAAATGTATATACTGCTTAGTTTCTCGACGAGGAATCGAAAACGGTCATGGTACCTTTGGAAAGTATGTAAAAATGGTTGGAGAGAGAAAAAAATATTTACGCTGCACCCGGATTCTCTATCCGTGTCAGTGAAGACGAAACGTCGTACCTCGACTCTCTCTCTTGTGAAAATCTATGGCAGCTTTCATACCGATTACAATGGCTTCCGTTCAGCGTGCCTATATCGATCGTGAAATCCAGGCGTTCATAATGAGTGAAACATGTTTACAATTACAGTGGAACCTCTGCTAACGGAGTTAATAGAGGGACATGATCGTTTAGACAAGGAAATTTTCAGATAATGGAACACTCACTCTCCGCGTGGTGATTACTTTATATTTTATAAAGAATCATACAAGTAATAATGCCGAATATGAAAATTATATGAGTGAACCTACTATCGTAGGTGTTCCAACGTTGTACATTGTTCCTAATTTTTCGGCACTCGCACTATATTTCTAGCTTCCGAAGTGTCGCCTGTTTTGTTACGACAGTTAATACTTGCAACGTGGAATTGCACCCTAAAGGAGTTTGAGCAGTGTTCACTTTTATCGCTATAGAAGGGTGGAAGTAGTACGTTTGTATCTGTTTTGATAGTAAACGGCTTGGGTACATACTACATATCTAATCATCACGAGAAATAATATACCTACTGTTCGAATAATGCAACGTTCGAGTGAGAGAGCAAGTGTTCGGATTTTTGAGGTTCTACTGTATTTGGACGCGTTCACCACGCGTTTTCCGTGGTGAACATCTAGCTGGACACGAAATCGCAGAAACGATCATGCGATCCGAGATTTTGGAAGCAACAAATTTCTTTTTCGTTTAAACTATGGATTAATAGGAAGCTTTTTATTTTTTGCAATCCTGAAATAATTAAGTAATTGAGGAGAAGGAAGAATTAACTTACAATTAGTATTGAACAGTCAAGGGGGGACACCACTGTAATGGCCCGAAGAGTAAAGGTATCTTTGGAAGTTTATTGAAAACAAACTACGTAATGAAACTTTTTTAAACCTTCAGGACATCTTATTGGATACTTAAGTTATACGAATATATTTTTTTTAATTTATTTAAAGCAGATTTATCAGCTGTACAGGGCCAGTAACTTGGGGCTGCAAAAAGTTTCCGCTGACATGGTTGATAGTTTTCCGACGAAACGGTTCTTCGGAAATCAAAAAAACAGATATTTTTAGAATTTATATGCGCATGGCTATGGCAGGACGGGTTCGATTCTGAAGATTTTGAAAAATGACGAAATGGCGAACCTCTGAAAAAATTGTGAAATTTGGTTCCAGTAAATTAATCTCTTTCGATAAAAAAGAAATAGAAGGAAACGACCGATCAAAAAAATCTCCGGTCGTGGCATAGCCATCCGCATATAGTTTCTAAAGCATTTTGGCTTGTTAAGTTTAGAAGCACCGTTTCGTCAGAAAACAGTCAACCAGACTTTTCTGCAGTGCAATGTTAGTGGTCCTGTACATCTTGTAAATCTGCTTTAAATAACTTTAAAGAAAGTTATTGGTATAACTTAAATATCCAATAAAAAGTCCTAGAAGTTTATAAAAGATTCATTACGTATTCTCCGTGTCAGTTAAGAAGGAACCCGTTTCGCGCATGTAGAATGAGCTCATTGGCTCCGAAAGACCGTTGGTGGGGGTACAGCCAATAGCGGCTTCTCCCAGCACCAATGAGCGTCAAGCTGCGCAGAACCGGTCTAAACTCGTCGGTCGGCAGGTTCCTTCTTAAATGAAAGGGAGTATAGATTACTTTTAATAAATTTCCAAAGATTTCGGGCCATTACAGTGGTGACTCCCCTTAATAACAAAGGGGAAATAATTAGACGGTATCTAAAGTGCAATTAGAAATAGATGGAATCACGGAATAATCTTAGACGAATTTCTTATTACTGCATTTTGAGACTTAATATTGCTATATTTTATTATAAGTCTAAGATTGTAGAATACACGATTGCCTACTTTCTTCCATTCTCTCCTTACGAGGAATATACCTTCGCCTAATAGGGAGAGTTGAAAGGCCATCCTCAATATTTCACGCGTAATGATTCACGTGGAATTCTCAATTTTTCAATTGAAGCAGCCGCTCCTGACCTATACACACATCCACAGCATTGAAATCGAATAAGAATTTTTTATAGCGTATGTTCCATTATCTCCCCTTGAAATTCATAAAAAAATACTTAACATCGGAAATCCATTTTTACTGCCAGCATATCTACCGCGCAATTTCTACTTACTCAACAGGCTACCAGCTACTTTCAAAATTTCACTTACTTTTATTCTCTGCACCAGGATAATGGCTTCCAAAAAGGGAAGATCCCGAGCCCGGAAATTCAAAAAAATCTGAAACTTTGTGAACATGTAGGGGATTTCCTCCTGATTGCAACGCAATTTTTGTTTGCCGCCCAAATTCACTCCAAGGGGGTGAAATTAACCCCTAAAAATTCGGCTATTTTCCGTTTTTATTTTTTAACTCGCAATCTGTAAGAGATAGAAAAAAAGTTTCGAGACAAAAATCACTTCTTTTAATTAGGACCACCATTTGGTAATTTACAGTTCGTGAGTTATAACACAAAATCAGAAAATAACCGAAATTCAAGGGGTCAATTTCACCCCTTGAAGTGAATTTGTGCAGCAAACAAACTGCGTTGTAATCAGGAGGAAATCTCCTACACATTCACAAAGCCTCAGAATTTTTTGAATTCCCGGGTTGAGGATCTTCCCTTGTAAGAACTCTAAACGACTCAGTTATAACTCATGGCTGAAATGACCAAAACATTCTAACATTTATTATTTATTCTTTGACGCACAGTGCGTCTCAGAAGGGACCATTTTTACTCCACCCAAGGAAAATTTTCCGAAACTATTTCCTCGCGGTCCTCCCTTCTCCAAATAATCGCGTATAATAAGGAACACATGTTTATCCCTAAATTTAGCGTAACTCCGACGACAGGGGAGGGTGGAGTGCGGCCGGGAGTGGTGCGAAGGGGAGGGGGCATAACTGGAAGAAAGAGCGACCGAGTCAAAGAGTTGTCGTTTAGCGTGAAACAGACGACGAGGAACACGGCGGTGGTGGGGGTGTTCAAGTGGCAGTTTACTCAATCGCTATTTCTCACAAAGCGGACGTTTCGTCGAACCGGAACCACGAAGAAACCAGCGGACCGACGTTACCGACTGAGCATGCTATTTAAGAACGGTGTGTGGAAGAGGAAGTGCGCAGGAAGTCGAGGAAGAAGGGTCTCCCCGTTCACAAACGCTGCGTGGCCTTGCGCTATAAACGACTTTCAGAAGTGAAAAGAAAAAAAGAAGACAAACGAGGGAAAAATGGGTGAGCCGCAAGGAAGAAGAGGGTGGCTCCACGGGTCTAACTGATAATAGGTGAGCGTATCGAATAAGCCGTTGTTGAAAAAAAAGAGAATGGCTCATTTATCTGAATGGAATGGGAGAATTGAATTAAACGTTTGGGTAATAGATGAAATGATAGTGTCTCTGCAACTTAGTAGGATTATTATGATAGATTAATTTCTTTTTAGAAAGTTATGCTGTACTGGGTGGACGAATATGTGGCTAAGAATATGTAGCTTTTGTTTAACTATATCTTGGTTGCCATTATTTGTTATTTAGTAGTTAGCTGACCGTTTATTTTTTTTTTTTTTGGCGATGTAAAACCACTTCGCACCGAAAGTTGACAATTCAGAGTTTTATACACAAGGTTCTATATTTTCTTTAGCTTAACACAATTTTATATTTTTTTAAAAGCTTTTGAACACCTATTCCTCGCTGATTTTAGAAAATAATGTCATTCCTTTTATTTATTTCGGTAATAAAGTGCAGCTTAATAGACTCAATAAGCATGGAGCATAATTATTTTTTATCCTGGATTAAAACAACTGGCACAAGAAGGTCGAATTTTTACGAATTTTGGTAATAACAATTTTCCAATTGTAAGTATAATGAGCAACAGTATTTAAATTCTATAATGATTTTGTTCAGCTTTTACATGTTCTTATTTGTATCAGATTTAAATTGTAATTAAATAACACCCAACATATTTTATGCTTCGATAACCTGTAAACAGAGCCAGCATTTTCTACCAATATTCCATAAATAGGGCGTTGATTTTCGTATGCAACAAAAAAATTCATTTTAGAAGTTCATTCCCTAGTAGCATTTCTGGTTGGCCCACAGTGTTCCCAAATTGGAAATTAGTTGGCCATCGAAATGCCAACAATAAATGCTACTAGGGTTAAGAATATTATGTCTTAAGCTGCATTTTTTTAACAAAAGGTAGACCAGGAAAGAAATGCAAAAAGACAACAGGGTGTATGTGCTGAAAATAATTCTGACGTCTAATGTGTTAAGGAACAAATTCATAATACATGACAAAATACGAAATTATCAGCATCAAGATTTCAATACCTTACTAATATTTTAAGCAAAGGAATAAAAAGAGTCAATTTACATAAGGAAATACATACGACTCTATTTTAAAAATCAATGCAGTTAAGTGTTATAGGTAAATAGAATACAGTGCATTTCTGGAAAAAAAATGTAGCCACGAGAAGTTTCATCGAAATCACTAAACAGTACAACTCTACCAGTTTCCTCTATCAACCCCCACTTAGTAAAGCGCTACAGCCCAGCCCAGTTTCTAGAACCACTCTATATAATCTTGTATCGAGCAAACTAGTAGTGCTGCTATCATTTTTATCTGTACAACGTCGAACCAACCATGGAATGTATATTCAGAAATTTTTCTAACGAATAATATTTAATGCAACAGCCAAACCAATATTGACAAAGTACGTCTCACTGAAAAGTAGCCCCAAAATCCTCCCCCACATTTATTACCCCTTAACTCCTTCCAAATCATCCCCTAATAACAATCTTCCCACCACTGCCTCATCTTTTTTTAACAATTTTCAAGTATTCAATCAGATAATTACATGAATACTTGACGGATAATTAAACAATGAAAAATACAATTGATAATAAAAGAATTTATAACAGTTAATAAATAATAGCACAGCTGATCGTGAAAAATTAGCAGCTGCTATTCAAACGCAAGACTTAATTAGGGTGAAACAGCTGCTGTTAATATTAAGGCAATTAATTCGAATAAGTGTTTACTGAGAAGTGTTCGAATAGCACCCAACTTCGCTCGTGGTGCACGCCTAATAATACCGCAAATATGTCCATCGTTCTGGCACACGTAGGCCAACAGGCTCGAATACGTGCGATACTTGTCGCGCATGTCCGTCTTGCACGTTCCTTCGCCTAGGTGCGCAATGTGATCGATACGATTTCGTTGATCCAAGAAAGGATCTGCACGGGAATGTAGCGGTATCTCGCGTTGCTCGGGGGTGGCACGATTACCTACTAAAATCTTCATTCTCGATACGTTATTGTGGCTTGTTCGTCTCATTTCTTCAACTACAGTAGCACCTGGGGCGTAACGAAAACTGTACTTTCAAGTCGTTACTGTTTTAGCAAATTCGTTTAAAGTTTATTTAGAATCCAGACGAAATCTAGCCTTGCACTTTCAACAAAATTCTGCGAATGCAATAGTCGAGATAAAATCAAGCTTTTGTACTTGATTCGTTACTGTCTTTGTGATTAATGTTTTCTGTGAAATAAGGAGCTAAGAAGCTAGACAACCTTTACTTTAGAGACTGGAAGATAATTTAAGTTTTTATGAAAAGTAGGATTTTGGTGATATAAGTGCAAGGAAATAGGTAATTCTTTGCACAGATGAAAATGAGGTTTGGAAAATAGGAAAGGGCTTTTAGAATTTTAATAAAGATGGAACATTTAAACATTTGACTTCATACATAGTAATGTATAATTTTTAGAGAAACGTTTCATTATTTTTCTTAAATAGTATTAGAGGAACGTTTTTAAATAATTATTTTAATTTTTAAGTAATTTTTTACAGGAACGTTTCATTATTTTTCTTAAATAGTATAATTACTATTTAAGAAAAATAGTATAATTACTATTTAAGAAAAATAGTATAATTACTATTTAAGAAAAATAGTATAATTACTATTTAAGAAAAATAGTATAATTACTATTTAAGAAAAATAGTATAATTACTATTTAAGAAAAATAGTATAATTACTATTTAAGAAAAATAGTATAATTACTATTTAAGAAAAATAGTATAATTACTATTTAAGAAAAATAGTATAATTACTATTTAAGAAAAATAGTATAATTACTATTTAAGAAAAATAGTATAATTACTATTTAAGAAAAATAGTATAATTACTATTTAAGAAAAATAGTATAATTACTATTTAAGAAAAATAATGAAACGTTCCTCTAAAAAATTTATGAAACATTTATCTCGTATATTCAATTATACTCATCGCGAAACTGTAAAATTATGCAAGTAATTTTTTTAAAAAAAATTTTGTAATCACCTAAAGAACGCGAAAGAGTATGCAATTTTTTTTTTAATCCACTAAACCCTGTTTACTTGTCTGTTATTATTTACTCAAGATACAAAATGTTCCTTGGTCTGTGAGTCAAAGAGGAGTCGTGGAGTTTACAGATCAATTAGTGGATGCAGCTCCGCGAAACGAATATCTTAAATTCTCCGCGCTCTTTCTAGAATTATGCGCCATAATATTGTTGCAGAAGACCAAAGGAAAAATAGTCGAGAATGCAGGTTAAACATGAGAGATCTCGTATAAAAGTTGATTTCCTTTTATCAGACCTGGCCGACTCAGACTCCTTTCACTGAAATAATCGTGCAGCCTAAGTATCCTTCGAAAGTACGTATGTATTTTGAAATAACCCCCATCCTTCTAAGTAATTTCTGACGCGGGGCTTTAAAACTCGCTCCGAACTCGCACGGCCATCTAATTTCACCAGTTTTGCCTACGTTTCGGTTTATACCACAGGAAGGTACACCCATTCGGCCTGCACCGCTTTCCCTCGTTCTAAACTATCTCCCGTGTAATTTCGATAAGTTCTCATCGCGCATGAAAAGCCGGTGCATTCCTAGAGAATCATTCTTGAAACGAGCATTTAAATGCGAGCTGGCTACCGCGAACATTAGAAAAGCAGGTGGTTTATATTTGTCTTTGCGTGACCACTACGAATCCCAGTTTTTGTTGGTGGAAAAAGTACTGGGCGCTAATAAGTCATCTGCGACTCGAACCCACTCTGCTAAGTGCTCTGTCGACTCAGTGCTAAAACATGTACCTATTATCTTTCGAGCACAGTCAGATTAATATTCTTAGTATAAGAGAACTTTTGATGAAATTGTTCCTTGATACGTTTTTATTTGAATATATGCAGAATAATCATATCTTTCATCGTACAACGATTTCATAGATTAGTAGACGTGCTGTGAGTGCTGGTGCAACTTGCAAATTGATTATTCAGGATGAGGAAATAAATTAAATGTTTATAATAAAATGTTTTCTGTTCCTATACTTGTATCACGTCGAATAAAAGGAAACAGAGACAATCAATTTTGGAAAGCAATATTGCGGGTATGTTAAATGATTGAAAGACTCTTGAAACGAAGAACAGTGTTTACGAATTGTGAGAATTCTCAGTTTATCATATTAGAAAGATAACGCTTCCGCAGTTAAACTTCGACTTAGTTTTTAATTCCGTAATTCGAATGTCCAAAAGAGTTGGACGTAAAAGAAATCCCCACGAACATCTTCAATTCTACGAATGAAATCTCCGCGAGACGAACATTCTCGCGGTAAATCCAAATTCGGCCAAGTGTCGCCAACATTTTGTCTTAAATCCATTACATTCCACGTTAATCTAATCTCCTTAACACTTTAACTTTCGAAATCTTATGTCGAACTTTCATCTACAAGAATCAGTCAGTTTGGAAAAATGTTTCAAGTCACTTCGTTTCGTCATTTTCAAATTTTGTAGATTTATAATTCCCAAATGTTTTACCACGGAAAACTAAAAAACGTTTCGTTTGTTCATACTGCGAGGGTCTTGTTCCATACGGTCCAGTGTTTCTTCGAATATTCTGTGTCTAAATGGGAATGAGTGGAGAGATATAATAGGGTAGATGTGCCATGTAGTTTGTGGCCATTGCACTGTTTTTGGCCATGCGTATAATTATCTTATTTTTAAACTGCTTGCAGATCATTATTATGCGGAGAATTTCACATCGTAAATATTTTGTTTAGTGTACCGCCAGAAATATAAGGTTGCATTTATTGCTAGCGCGGAAAAATATTATATTTTTTAAGAAGTGGCCGAAACTGGTACAATACAAAAAATTAATAAAAATTAGGAACCAAGTAACCGTTTCGAAAATTTGTACTTCACTCTTGTTAACCCTTTGCACTCCAACTTATTCTCTCATCTTTCGTTCAATGCCGCACTTACTAAATACATATAGAACTTCAGGATAGGAAGGAATAGTAATTTCAAAATCAATAATTTACTAAAATTTACGAATCGTAAATTCTACTTTTACAATGTTTAATGGCACTGGTATGCGACTTTAATTTAACCCGTCGTGCTTAAGGGGAGGTTCCGGTCTAGAGCCCCCAAAATAGGTGATCTTTAGGAATTAATTAAAGGAAAACTACTATATATAATTTAATGGGAGTTTCTGTATTGTATTAAGGATGTCTTAGATTATAGAAATATATTTTTTGTTTTATAATTAATCATTGCAGACGGCACTGGGGAGTCGTTAAAGTCAAGGCGTCAAAAAATTGATCCAAATCGGTGGGACCTGTATCCCCAAAAGTTATTATCCGATTCGACTGAAACTTTTCTTATTTTGAAGAATATACTTCTGGCTAGTTGGAGGGATCAGAAAAAATTAAAAAATGACATTTTATTAGAAAATAACGACACTTGAAATTTGAAATCATTTCCCCTATATTTTTCGTCCTTTCAACGCCTTAGAAAATTATAAATTTTCAATTTTTGTATTTTTTTTCTGGTTTCCCTCCTAGCCAGAAATATATTCTTCAAACTAAAAAAAGTTTCAGTTGAATCGGATAATAACTTTTGGAGATACAGGTCCCATCGTTTTGAGAACACTGTTTCGAGAAAAACGCGTTTAAGTTTTAAGTGGCCCCTACTCAAATGCCTACAACTTCGGGAATTTTACGAATTTCAACAAATCCTTTTAAACATTTCCTAAAAGATTGCACATTCGAAAAATGAAATAAAAAAAATCGACTTTCAGACCGAAACCTCCCCTTAATACAACCTGTCAGGCACACTTGGAGCGCGGGGGGTTAAAAATCGCGCGAATTTGCAATTCTTCTTGAGAAATGCGTACGTTGGCTGGCTGCTGAGATAACGCTGATCGAGTACGCAGAGGCACAGCGTATTATGATTCGCAAGGAAAAATAATAGGCCGAGCAGGTCACTATGGCGACATTATCCCGTTAGGCTTGAAAGTATATTTTCTACTTGTTGTGGCAATGACTGCGCTGCTGGCCGGTGTGCCTGGGCCTCTTTACAGGCCTGCGGGACGACGCCGAGCGGACGCCGACGAAGATTGCCGCTTCGGCACCTGAGCCTTATTCGGTTAACGACTTGACGGCCGCCTATCGACTATTGTGGTCCCTAGTTCTCGCGCGTACGTCCAGTCTGCATGAATCACGGCGTTAATAAATAATTAGGCGTCCGTTTTACGCAAACTAGAGAACCAACTGTAAATCAGAATACGTACGGTCTACTTTTGCAGTTGGGACGTTTGCAGAGGAATAATTCCTTTTTATTTGCAACCCTTGGAGACACTGACTTAGGTGAAGATAATCCTTTAAGGGTAAATACATTTCAGCGATGCGCGAGTAAAATTTACACGAAGAAGGCTTTTCTAGCTTCACGAAATAAAATTATTACAATATTTATGACGAAATTATATTTGAAAAGTGTACCGAGGCTCTTGCTCCCATTTTCGATTTATACTTCCGTGTTTACTATTATTATCTTGCGTTTCCACTACTTCGCTTCTGACAAAGCCCAAATTTCAAGAACGAATTTGTAGAATTCTCGCACAACGGTTGTCCGAGTAGTTGTACCCAGTTGACTTACAACTTTCAAGATTCGCACGTCTCCGTCGTTTCTGGAACGCGTATCAACGTTGCTTATTAATATCCCGAGCGTAGATTCCCGTGACCGCCACTTTCGCGAATCGACGCGCGAACTTCTTCCTTCCCGACTTCTTCCACGTCCTCCTCTTCCTACATTCCCTCCGCCTCGCGCGTTTCTCTGAAGGCACGGTCTCCTTTCGAAACGAGCAGTCGGGTTCGCGCGTTTTACGGTGTTTACCTCCGCCTCTGCTATTCTGAGATGCGTTGTATGAACAGTACACCGCCGCCCGGGTTCTTTTTTCCAAACATTCTTGCCGCGTGTCGTGATGCCTTTTATTGTCCAGATTATTTTGAACGCACTCGAGGGGCGAGCGCAAGAAGATGAGCCCAAGATCGAGGAGCAGCCCGGTACCCTGCGGTTCTAGAGAAGGATTATGGTTCCTCCGCGTTGGCTCTAGTCTGTGACCCGCCACGCCACGCTAATCGGGGACTCGTGTTTATTCGAGGTCATAGAAAAGTTCGCATCGGCCATTGTAAGTTCGGAGAGTTGGTCACTCGCTGCCGCGAGTGTGTTACTCTTGTGCTGGCGTGCAGGGTTCTCGTACCACTTGCTTGGATACGGAGTCACTTCCCAGCAGCAACGTGACCCGGCGCGTCTATCTGTAGCTGATTAAACAGATCGAATCATGGAGGGAGCAATTATCGATCCGAACCGTGCCGAACGTTCGAAGGTTCATCGATTCGTTCGAACACACTGGGCTGCAGAGGCGTCGATGTAAAAATAGTCGTACGGTCGTTAGTCATCGGTTCGGACCCAGAAAACTTTCTGCTTTCACCGCAGTCACCCTTAAATAGCTAGGTATTCCCTTCGGTGAGCGCCGGGGAATATTTTCGGAGGCGGCTTGCTTGTATCGCCCATTCGAATGGTACCCTAAATTATCCGGCTTTAACACCCGCATTCCCAAATTAGCAGGCCCTCCTTGCGCAGCTAGCGAAAAAGAGACGTCCTCCTGCTTCTCCACGGTTCTCCTCGGGGCAGGCGGTCGCGGAGGCAAGCAGCAATATTGACAAATTCTGGACAGTAACAGCGACGGAGATGCCAGCTCCGCTCGCTCGCATTGTCAACGACAGGCCTGCGGACCCGCGTCCTTTCTACCTTCGGCGAGTGCTGCCAACCCTCCGATACTTTTCCTGAAACTGAGCGGAGGGTCCTAACGAAAGGCCACTCAAAATTTACCTCCGAAAACAAATCAATCGCCTTGTCACGGTACCGCTTAGTATATAGGTTTCGTGCTGGCAGCGGAAAAGTGGTTGCGCAGAGTTATTAATCGATTACAAGAGATCAGAGTTTCAATGAAACGCGATAGACACACTTAATTGCAGCACGTTTAAAGCCAGATGTAATTATACACCCTCGTTTAAGAGTTGCTTATTGTAATATTCCTAATTAAAGGGTAACCCGATGACCCACGCTGGGTGGGAGCAGGGTAGATATTGAAACTGGACAACGAACGAGAGGGCAGCACTTGTTCGAGGAGTTCAATTCAGCAGATACTTTGGCGTGATTGCTGTCTGACCTACCCACCTATCAAAAAACCTCCCATTTCACAAGATGCCCAAGGGAGACTCTGTCAGCCACATCTACGTGGACCAATGCTCGTCGCTTTTGATTATGTAAGCGTCGAGGTGTCGGCGACAAAGCGGGACATCAGCAGGTTAAAAGCTGAAAGGACATTTGACTGCTGTTTATAAGATAATCCCCAAAGGGACATTGAATACACATGTATCTCGAGGTGATCCCCGCAGGTGCAGCGGGTGCCACTGTCCAGTTAATCTAAAACTCGTGTCCTCGCCGACCCAAGAATCCTTCTACTGTTTTACGAGAGACAACGGAGGCGGCTGTAGCCTCTATAGGGTGTTCGAAGGCTGCCCCGAGATAAAGCCCGACCCTCAACGACTTGTTCAGCACCGTAGGGTGACTCTTTCCCCGGCCGCGGCCCGAGGATTGTCGAAGACCCGACAACGCCGACAGCTGGGTCGCCCCGAATACGCCCGTTCGGACGTCGAAATTTTAAAGCCAAATACTATCCGCCTCTGCCGCTTCATCCGTTCATCCGTGCCCGTTCCGTGTACGATCCGCACATCTGGTCATCGCTCCCGCCTCAGCTATTCGTAGTGAACCGCAATCGCTACTCGCTACTGCTAACCAGCCAATACAGTGGCCTAGTGATGGGGTCGAGTGACTCGCGATCACTAGTTCCACGGACTGTTACAGCACAGGGTTATGGACGACTTTAATTAATGGGGCTGCTACGTAACCATTCGCGGATCAATGGGAAGGATAAGATCGGAACAGTGAATTCGTTTATTGTTCTCACGAACTTTCGCGCAATGACAGTTTAATTAATGTAATTTTAATTCTCGGGCTGAGAATTATTATGGTATTGCTATCATTTTTTTATGGAATGACAGGGTGCCGAGTAGTGGATCTGTTCTAGCCATTTCTCCCATGTGTTTGGCATAATTAGTAAATAATAATTACGTTGTAGGATTATAATGATTCTTTTCGGTTTGATAATTTTGTAAATGAATCAGAGCTTTCAGTATTTTGTGGTAAACGTGTCTGGCTTAGTTATATGCTCCGATATTATTCTATTTCTTGGCAATATGTATATTTGCTAACGGTATGTTTGTACGTTATTTATTTGGAATGCTGAATATCTCGGAAACGCCTATGCACCATTGCTTGTACGCAAAGGGTTAAATTAGAATATCCGAGGTTGACGAAGATATACACAGCAATTCTTCTTTCTGGATATTAGTAATAACATTACTATGGTATATTTCGTGAATTCGAAAATCTTAAACGATTTATCTAGATATTTCATAGTAAAATGGAATTACTGATCTGGAATTATCAGAATTTCGCGAATAAATTTTGCCGGTCAAATAGGCAACCGACGAATGTACAAACGCATATACGTTGGCCGACAGATAGCTTAAATGAGCCCGTAACGCGGCGCAAAGAACAATATTTGAGTATCCAATCGCTTAGGTTAGTTACTTAATCATACCAGGGTATACGGTTGAAAATGGAGCATGGTTGTCTATCCTGCCTGCGGGGAGAATCAATAGCACTTCACGCACCGAGTATCATCGGGGTGACGTAATACACAAATCAATGTTACATACGTGGTTCCGTGAAGCGCGCATTATTCCTCATAATTCGAGCAATAGGGTCGATAAAGACGAGAGGAGTGGGATGCTCGATGTCAGCGTTGTTCATTAAACGCCTCTCTTCAAGCTTGCGATCTAAGTAAATCTTTATTCGTCGCGAGCTCCCAATGCTTCATACCCCGTCCAGGTGCATCAAGGAAATACCGACAGCAGCAAAGAAAGGAGAGGCAAGATTCTAAACTGCAACCGAAGAAACGCGCTGGTGGCAAGAAGTACGGGGCAATTAATCCCGCTGACCGGTTTGCATTTCACAACATTAAGACTAGTGTCAGATTCGCTGATATACCAGCGCCTCTAATCGGGGCCGGGCAAAAAGACGAATCGAGCAGCATTTTCGCGTATGCGTGGCGTCGCTGGAACGGCCCACGGGTCCGCAGAGCGTCGCCGTAGGCGTCTGTGGGTACCCGACGTCGGCGTCTACGCTCGAGATATCGAACGTCACTCGACTCCCCGGCCATTTCGAAGAAATATGGGGCAAGGCCGGCACCTTGGTCCAAGAAGGGCGCATGTCGACTCGGCAAACTCTATTATCTGACTATACATAGTTAACCCCTGACTATGCGCATCACTGCCCGTGTACGTGTACGAGAGTACTCCGGCCACACGGATTCCACGGCGAGCGTGTGGGGAAGGATGAGGGAAGAGCGTAGCGCGAAGAGGTTGACGCTGGAGGGGTGATCCTACTCGAGTGAGTGAATCGGTGAACGGGCATAGTATGACGAAGAAAGGGCGAAAAGAAGACGGAAACGGATACAGGCGAACCGAGAAAGAGAGCAAACGGCGTCAGGGGGGCGGCGAGACAAAGGGGAAGGGAGGCCACACAGTTACATAGTTCCCGATACATGTGCACGCACGCGCTCGGAACGTGCACCTACATCGGCCTGTTACACATCGGACTCACAAGCCGTATTGAATATTAAACCAATAAACAGGAGAGGAGGAGCGGTTACAGATGGTCGAGGACACTTGGCAACGCCGCCAATAGACGTAGCCAGAGCCAGAGCCAGTTCAAGCCTCGTTCACAGTGGCGCTCCGCGCGAAGGGGAAGGAAGCTGTGCCGACAGCGCCGCCACGCTCTCCGAGCACGCCAGATGAGGAGTGGTTTAAGAAAGAGAGGGTAAAGGATTGCCAGGAGAGTAGGGTGAGGGTGCCCCACGACCTGGAGGGGTGCAGGAACTGGAAGCGGATAAACGAAGGGGCCAACACGAGTGCTGAGAGTACTACGTGCGCTTCGGCTTGTAAGCTCGTACTCCTTTTAGCGGGTGTTCGTGTCGCGGACGGATCGCTGGATTTTGCACGGAGAAGAGGGAAATCAATGATGTTTTTTTTTTTCAAGCCGCGCTACCATTGTTGCGTTTTCTCCTCTCTTTATACGTTGGAGCGACATATGGAGGCTGAGTCAGTTCGGGGCTACACGTTGGCGAGACTGCGACTGGTGGGGGCGAAGCGTCGGAAGCGCCACCGTGTCGCCGAATGCGATTTGAAGAGAGACGGAAGTAGAGGTTTAAGAAGTTTTTAAAGAGCTTTAGAGTTTTGTGAAGCTGGATTAAGGGAACGAAGCGTCTGAATGATCTGGATACATCGAAGCATTCGTGATTCCCAGAAATTAACTTATATTGATTTATCTGTTGATACAGTGATACCTATTCCTGATAAGTCCTCCAAGGAGCAGGGATCTCAATGAATTAACATGCATTTTCGGAATGCACTCCGTTGAAAATTGAAGTGTCTTTGTGCGCTGCTTCAAGTATCACAGTAATCAGAGGTTATTTATGCCGAGACGCCTTTAAAATAATGGAAACATCGCGTCCTAACTTCCCCTCGCTCAAGGAACGA
Source organism: Andrena cerasifolii (assembly GCF_050908995.1). Classification (NCBI taxonomy): domain Eukaryota; kingdom Metazoa; phylum Arthropoda; class Insecta; order Hymenoptera; family Andrenidae; genus Andrena; species Andrena cerasifolii. Next base: position 5,608,281 of record NC_135124.1, on the reverse strand, counting down.
GACAAAACGTGCTGCGCCCTGGCGGCAGATGCCCGAAGCTCCGGACTGCGTGCAATGCCTGGCGCGAGGGAACACGTTTCGAAAGGCCGGAAGGCCGCGCGCGTTCAACCCTACTATAATCTTTACGCTAAGTTATCGTAAGAACCAGTCATTAAAACGAGCAGTTGCCTTTCCCCAGGCTCAAACAAACAATTTATCTGCGAATCTTTATTGTAGCGAGGCTACACCTTGGATTCATAGCACTGAGCTCGCCAATGCGGTCGTGCATCTATCAAGCGACGCGAACTTCAGATGCATCGCCCAATCGAATAACAATAAGCCGCGCAACCGCTCTCCTCGATCTCGCGTGTCCGCATCCGAACGATCTTAACGATTAATTACAAAAGGAACTGGAAGGTCCCGGTAGCCATTGAACGCTGAAAGGATTCGAACGATCGTGCGATTCATTCTTCTGAACGCCAGAAAACGGTTTCTCAGACAAAGGAAATCTGAAATCCCCTCGGCCCTCCTGGCCAACTACATTTAGGCACTGTACCCATGAACGTTGCCGCTCGGAGGTGTGCGACCTATGTGCCCCACTACCAACGCCACCGCGATTTATATACACGTACCCTTTTGCGTGTGGACGCCGGCAGCGGCGGCAGGTAACCGCCTTAAGGAGTTTGTTTAATTCCTCGTCCTTGCAAGCCACTCTGTATTGCACACAAGCGAGCCACAGCTTCGCATCCGAGAGAGGAGAGTCGCCAAGAACTGTCGCTTGAAAGTTGAATAGTGGAACCCGAGGATGGAGAAGGACGGTGTTGCGAGCGTAGCAGAGGACAGGAAAAAGAGAGCGTCCCTGCGCGAGAGAGGCGGGACGAAATCAAGCGAACGTTGAACAAGGACGGAGGGGCGGCGCTGTGGGGGGGGGGGGAGAGCGAAAAGTAGACATCGGTAGAGGGAAGGACAGCAAGAAAGGGGGAAAGAAAGAGAAACAGAAGAGGACGACGTGGAGGGGGTGCGTTCGCGCGCTCAACGGCCGCGGCGGTGGGGATAGATCGAGCATAAGGGTGAACCACGGCGTCGGAGGAAGGGAGCGGAGGTAAGAAGTGGTGGGTGACGACTCACACACCGAGAGGAGAAGAGGTTAAAGAGGGGAATCAGGCGCGACGTCGACGAGAAGGTCACGCACCGTAGTCGCCACACTATTTAAATAATGTATTATTTCTATCTGGCCAGCTATGTGTATCTTGCGCAGCGAACTCCGGAGAAAGGGAGAAAGAGAGATACACAGCGGCGCGAAGAAGCGAAGCGTGGGACGCCGCAGGAAGGTGGTTGGGGGCAGGGAGAGAGAGAGAGAGAGATGGAGGGAGGGAGGGAGAGAGAGAAAGGGGGGGGGATGCGTCTCGAGATCCACAGACTCGAATTCCATTGCCCTTCCTCGCTCGGGTCACGGCGGGGGAAAGTGAGAGATGAAATGAGCAGAAGCGAGCAGGAAAGGCGACGCTGGTTTATCGAAATAACAATGAGCCATCGAGAGTCCTGTTATTGGGCAAATTACGTTAACCGATCCCAATCCTCTGTTCGAGGCAGCGACAATTTTCTGCCGGCGGATCATTTTATAGAGTAACCTTCTCGCGCGACATAGGTAAGAAATAATCGTTCTAACATGACTATCCCCGTCATTGAAACAATATCTCAATTCTAAAGGCTTTAAATTTTACGAAAAGTCGCGACCAATAGTAAACACGAGACACGCTACAAACCTGGGGGAAAAAAATCCCCAGAAATCGTTCTTACGATTACCGGTGACAGTGGCAGTTGGTAATATTCTATCCGCCGTAAAACGTTCGCGTTGACGGCTTTATTTCTGCACTTTTAGTCCGCGTTGCATATGTTCGTCATTAGCTCATCAGCGTCAGTCGTGAGTCAGTCCGGCGATACCCAACGAAGGGATTCTTTCTCCGTGATTCCGTTCCCCCTTCTCACCGTCTCCTCGTTCACTTAGAAATCACTGTTGGAGCGTGCATGCGGAATACGCGATTCGTGAACGCGCACGCGCCCCCCCCCCCCCCCCCCGTGCGTACACGTACGCGCGTAGACGAGCGCGTGTACGTGTGCGCCCGCTTCTCTTCTAACATAAATGACCGTTGCTGGCCTGTTGCTACCAGCAGTTTGTTGGTCAGCGACTAGCGTCGCCCCGGTGCAACAGACTTTGTTCTGACAAGCGAGCTGACTGTAGCTCGGTGAACGTTTTCATCCACGTAGATGCACATGCACTCGCGGCTACGTGTGGTAGGAAATGCATACTTCCATATAGGAACTACCGTCTAACTGATGCAAGGATAGGTTAGGATCACGATAGACCGAGTCTCACGGAGACTTCGCAGCCAACAGCTACCGTGGATATAACGTTGCACACTTGTGTAATTGCCCCGTAATTTTCTAGACGAGGCGAGTCGGTCTTTAACCAACGATATGCTCTGGTCATGAAGCATCTAACGATTCGGATAATATATCTCGAGATTGCTAATGGAGTATTGGTTGGGGAAGAAAAACTACATACACCCATAATTTGTTGTTTAATATATATAAGATAAAATAAAGTGAAGAAATGTTGGTTTTATGAGCGAGGAAAATTTTGAAGTTAGTCAGCCAAATCGTTGGGGTTGTTAGTGCTGCTACTATTGTGTTTTATAAAAAGGGGGGTTGTTGATTTATCGACAAATCGTAGTTTGTGTCAGAATGGGGTATAACGAACAGCGTTGATTATATTATGTATGTAGGGTAGATGTCCCATATACTGTCAGTGTCTCTATTACTGCCACTTTATTTATTTCACTTTATAAAAACGTAATGTATATAGAATAGACATATAAAGAATGTACTATAATAATAAAAAGAACAGTCCCAATTTTATGATAAATTATTTTGTAAACTATTCGTTATACATTGCGTGTTTATGAAGTAAAATAAATGAAGTGGGAGTAATAGAGACACTGGCAGTAATTGGGACATTTACCCTATACTACAATTGATGGATATGTATGAAAACATGCGAGGCTAATTGTTGGGAAAAAAATTCATATTTTAATAGGATAATGGAAATGTGCATACTATGAAGTTTGTTAACGATCATTTTCCTAATGAGAACATACATAATTATTTTAGAGGGGGTAGCAATTTGAAAATTGTGTTGGATAAAGAAACGTTACATGAATTATGACAAGTAGGGGTGGTAAAGGTACTGCACAATAAAGGAGGGCTTATGAAATATTAAATTATAAACAATTCTGTGAGTAAGAAAATTATAGAATTATAATTAATAATAATTTTTCACCCAATGTGTTACATATCGTGCCGAACATAATTTTCAGGTTTCTTTTTGCAAGAAATAAAACCGCGTATATCATCCTACAAATATTGACGTAGATTCTACTTATGTGTCTCGCATAAACAATAAATTAATACATGGTGATCTAAAAAAAAAAATTCAGTCAACATACCTTCACAAATCCGTTTTAATGCAAACTTTCAAGTCACATTCTAATTTCGGCCTTCTGGAAAAAATATTTCATGCATCACATGTATTTCTGACAGATAATTTAATTATGCCGATACATTACATAGACATTTTACATTCACCATTGTAAATACCATTGATCCTCGCGAAAAAGAAATCGAGAGGATTAAGGTTCTAGAGATTAAGACTATCGACATCTCGTTTCTGCAATCACAGTAAATTACCCATATATCACCATCGAAATCAATTGGCCATTTATCTCTAAGTCCCCAAGTTCTTCGATCTCTTTTCCAAGTCCCCCCGTGTATTTCGACCTGCCGATTTCGCAAATATCGACCGGCACAGTCGGTTAGGCGCATCAAACTTTTGAGCAACCACGAGCAAAGTTTCGCCTAAATGCTTAGCGACACGCTGCGCCTCGTTCCGGGTTACAATCAATCCATCTCGACAAGGTCATGATTGGTCGTCACGAACGTCGCGGTATCGTGCGCGGTTCGCACGAACGACAGTTGCGATAGGAGAGAAAGTCAACGCTCTAAATGTCCGAGAGTGAAAGATCGGCCGTGAGAGTCGCGCGCCCGTTACCGAGAGCGTACACCTCGCCTCGCCGGTAAGCGTCCGTTAACAAAGTGGAAGTACAACACGGTCCACTGTTCTTTTTTCCCCCCTCTGTTTAGTGGCCCCGTTGCAATTAAATCGTTCAGCGCACCAAGGCGCGTCTCACATTGGCCCAACGGGCCTGGCCGCGGCGCGGGACCGTTCGCCCGATCCGCCGGCCAATACGGTTCCGCCTGTTTTCAATTATCCTACGTGCCCCGGCCGAAGTAAAACAGCGCACGCATTCTCTAAAAACTTTCACGACCGACGATCTCGCCGGGCAGTTTGCGATTCCCCCTGCCACGGGCGGAGGCGTTTGTTTCCTCGATCGCGAGCAGCGAGCCGGCCGATCGTGGCCTGGCGTCAGACCTAGCCTGGGCCCCGATTGTCTCTGGGCGTTATCTAGATAATTGATCTCGCCATCTGTAAGCAGCGTTGTTAACATTGATTGCGAAGGGTGATCAATACCCAGTAGCAGCGTGCGGCTATCACTCGTGCCATAAGGGTTCTGTCCCCTCGTCGCCTCCCTTCTGACCCCCCTCGCCCCCACAGCCGCCCGTTCCTCGCCCCCTCCCTCCCGTGCAGGCGAAGGACGGAGCCTCTGCTCCGTCGACAGTGGGACAGAGACAAAGAACGCACGGGCGTAGATATGAAAGGGGGAAGGGAAGAAAGAGACGGGAGCAGATAGCGCGGAAGAAAAGAGAGAAACGCGCCGGCGGGGCGACTCGCGAAAGGGGGAGGGGTGGGGAGAGAGAGAGAGGAGCGCACGCCACGCCATGCCGCGCCACGCGACACGTGAGCTACCGCTAACAGTGGACAATGAAATTATTTCGGCGTGTATCGCACGGTATTGATCCGCTCTCTCTCTCTCCGTCGCTCCCTCGTTGCAGTTATCCCACATCTCTGTCGGAACCAAGCCTCCGCCGCAAGTAAATCGGCCGCGTAGCTTCTTAGGAGCGGCGAGGTAAGTATCTACTCGAAGAGCGCTCGCTTTTTACTCGGCCACTTTGCTCTACCTATCTGACCGAGCCACGGACGTTTTCGTAGCGTACTCGCCTCGGCCGGGAGACACGCTGGGTCCGTTGCGTGGCTAGTCGAACGCAGAATGCAACCAAACTGTACTACACCCACTCCGAGCTATCGAGAGTGCGGATTAAGCGAACATTCCACCAAGTAACGGCGCCGTATGACGATGGGCGCCGAGTAAAAATTCAACTTGCATTCGCACTAATGCGCCAGCTTCCAGCGAGTAGATACGTCACGGGAAGACGAATGCGGCATCGCACCGGACGGAGTGAAACAGTCGTCAGTTGGAACGCGTTGTCGTACGGCATATACGTACAGATGGATTTAGAAGAGCGATTGATTTGTGCCGTACGAAATTCCGCTGCGGCTAGTGGAGTGGACCGCGGTGCGTTGCCCGCACTGTTTTCGTTGGAACGTCGAATGCGTCGATCCGTCATGCGGCACCGTGCTTGGTGGAATATTCGCGGCACCGCTGGCCAGTCTGTTTCATTGGCGTCGGTGGCAGTTGTGGCATTCTTTCCGAGCATTCGAAATGGTGGCCCGTGCGCGCCAAACGCCACGACGGCCACCTTACGCTACAGGAACGTATTCACCAGTTCTGGCGCCCCGCGCGATCCCTTTGCATCTTTGGATTTTATTTGTAAGATTATTATAGGTTAAGGTGTTTGATGATGCACCAATTTGATGTAGTTAAATATATTTTTTTTTGTTTTTGCTCAGCGATTCGTATTCATTTTAATAAAGAATAATCTTAATTTTTAGTCGGACTTATTGTTGGATTATTATAATTATTAAAAGGCAAAAATGATTCAACATTCAGGGAAACCTGAATTACAATATACTTATCCTTTTATTTGCACTCTAAAAGCCCTTTGGACTGTGTGTCTGCTCTTAGTTAATTTATTTGATAATTAATTCAGTGCCTACCCTTACAAGGAAAGATCCAGAACTCGGAAATTTAAAGAATTCTGAGACTTTGCGAATATGTTGGGGATTTCTTCCGGATTACAACGAAATTTTTGCTTGCTGCCCAAATTCACTCTGAGGGGGTGAAATTGACCCCTTAAGTTCCGGCTATTTTCCGACTTTGTGTTATAACTCGTAAACTGTAAGGGATAGAAAAAAAGTTTCAAGTCAAAAGTTACTTCTTTTAATTAGATCTAGCATTTGGAAAAAAATTATTTCACAGTTCACGAGTTACAACACAAAATCGGGAAATAACCGGATTTTCGGGGGTCAATTACACCCCCTTAGAATAAATTTGGGCAGCAAACAAAAATTGCGTTGTAATCAGGAGGAAATCCCCTAAATTACTCACAAAGTCTCAGAATTTTTTTAATTCTCCGCTTGGGGATCTTCCCTTGTTAGTCTTACAATTATTGTAATTTTCCGTCAACGTAGTTCTGCATTAGGTTTTTTGCTGCGATAATTCTTTGACACTTCACAGTGCACCGAAAGTAATAATGTATATGTACCTTATTCCTATATAGCAAACGTTTAGTATCGGGAAATATATTTTAGATTTTTGTCTTCCTAATTTTAGGGGACGTTTGTTATTTGGAAAGAATCCTTTGAACCTGCCAGGGTGAAAATAGTTATCACGCGCGCCAAACGCTGCGCACAATCTTCTCAAGCACAAAGTCTTTACTTCTCCACCGAAAATGATCTTCACTCTCGAAATACAAAAATATTTAACCCCCTAATTTAAATATATACGAATAAAACGATTTTAATAGAAAATAGTTTTCAAGATTTATCGAAAATCAAACTAACCGATTTGAATGAAAACAATGCATTCTAAAATATCGAATTTAAAATATACTTTTCCTAAATTTGAAGTTACCATAATTTCGCATAGGTACTTCGCTTGACTTTCTTTTCCCCGCACTTCTGCCAGAATTTTGCATGACGTGAATCGTTGAGCGATTCTTCTCCGAGACATCCAGTTCGATGAAGAATAGCTTGGCACAGTCGGGTTCGAAAGCGATTAGAAAGTGAAAAATATCTTTATCGGGCGTAATTTATGCACGCGTACTGCATACTCCGCTAGAAGTTTGTACTTTGAACGAGCCACGCCGGGGATAAAGGGAACTTCATTTATGACAAACCTGTTGTCGTTGCGTTCATCGATCACTCGTTGCACGACGTGCGACACTTATGGAATTCCCCGGTTCGATTTATTGCCCCGGGAATTTAAATTCTTCTTCGCCGCCGCCGAATAAATTTCTACAGAAAATGTTGTGTATCTGAATCTGAATCGTAACGATTTCTGCAACATTTCCAAAATAATCGATTTGTAGCTGCATTTTGTGGCATGGATTATAACTACTCTCTAAAAATACAACTATCACCGGCTTCTTTCCAAACTTGAACACCAAGTCAGAATTTACAAATATTGTTTTTCAAATACATAATAAGTTTGTCGAATAAAACGTTACGTCCTCAAAAAAAAAAAAAAAAAAAAAAATAGTATGACGATACAGAAATATTTTTTTGTCGTACTTTTAGAGATGTCTTGATGACCAAAGAGTCTTCTAAATGGAATAATTTAGTTTCACTGCGAGAAGACTAAAATCGTTCAATCAATTGCGAACTATAAAAAGAAGACATTTATCTTGCAAAAAAAACTATGATAATATACAATTTTAGGATTGGAAACGCGTTTCGCATTGCGCCATCGGTGTAACCGCGAGGTGTAATTGCTTATTTCGCCATGTAGAAATTAGTACAATCAAGGGGAGGCATGTTTCCATCGCTGTCCATAATTTGTCGCGCACAATTTGTGTCACGATTTAAAATGTATGAGCCTTGGCGGCCGAGGGCCCCGGAATCCGTGTCGTTTATACGCGCGGGTCTCGTGACGCGATGGCGGCGCTGCAACTCACTACGCGTCTTCGAGGAATAATTAGAAATTGATATCCTCTTAACATCTTACCCTGCAACACTTTGTCCTCCGAGCACCTGCGGATTATCACAACTTGTAGCAATTAAGTAAGTTTTCGTTTAATCACTTTGAATACGCGATGCAGAGACTTAATCACCATATAATTACATTCGACTTGAATTTCATAATTTATTCTTCTGGTTCCCGAAGAACTTCTAGGGATAATAATCTAGAGACAGGGTAGCGTCTCAGCGCCAAGCACATGTTACAAAATTCTCTGCACACAAAAGCACAAGAATCCAGGAATCAAATAAATCAACTCCTTTTCCTCCAAGACAGAAGTTATAATAATTCATAAATTAATATCTACTTCACTTCAAACACCTCGTAGAGCATTGTCAGACCAGTTTCCAGAAATTAGCCAAGCTTCAATCAGAGCCTCCGCCCTGTGCAATACCAGAGAGAGAGCTGCAGCTACTCCGCGTCGTACGAGTTTTTAATTGAATGCGCCATTGTCTGACGAAAAACGAAGAGAATGCACCGAGCCCGGCTGGGAATCGCACGCAGGCACGTTGTTCGTTACGCCTGGCTTCGGTTCGACCCGCCCTACCGTTGACGACGCATCGAATCTTTCACGAATCTCGGTTCGGAGTGTCTCGCGACCGGGGTGCATGCGAGCAACCGAGACGCCCCGAGACACGGCGAAATCAGCGTCGAAATTGTGAATGGTTACGCGACATAGGCTTTTTCGGCGGGCGCGCCGCGGCAGGTGGCAGGCTCTCGAGGAGGGATCAGGACGCGGTAGGACTCGGCCGATTATCGGGAACGCGGCACGGCCACGCCACTGAAAACGAGCAAGACCAAAACGGAGTGGTGTTTCTCTGGCGGACGAGACCTGCCCGCCGTAAGGCACGCCATTCGGCAAAAGGTTGCGCGTACGAGAGAAACTCCGAGCGAGAGGAAGAGCACCTCCTGACGGAGCAAGAGGGTAGAGGGTAGAGGGGGGTAGGCGTGCGGCAGACAAGGAACAGTCGCGCGGAGGGAGAAAAAGAAAAGGAGCCGGCCGGTTGAAAGAAAAGGCAAACAAGCCAGGATAAAGCACGTTGAACGGTGATGAGTTTCGTGGAAAGAGCCGACTGTCCTGAGAGAGACGGAGCGAGAAAGGGGCAGAGGGACGAGCTTAATCCCGAGCTGAAGACCTTACCCGAGGAGTCTCTCTTTGCCTGCTTTTGGACCTACAGCCTTCTCGAGCATTTCTCGGGAATCCCCGAGAATTCGGCGGCCGGGCTCGCTTTCGTTTTTGAATCGAACGGGGACTGCGGGCCCGTTCGTGGCAGGCCCACTGCTGACCGAACGCTTAAGATTCTTAAGCGTAATCTTCGCGTTGCACGCTTTATAATCGAACAAACGGTGCCCGAGTAAGCGCGCTCGGTAAAACGGTGATTAATAAGGACAGGGTGGTGGGGAGAGAAAGAGGGAGAAAGAGAGACTTGGAAAGTAACGACTGGACGCGGGAAGGTACGTTGACACGAGGGGCATTTTTGTTAAACGGCTGCGAAACAATCTTGCCAAGCATTGCCATGAAAGGCCCCCCGAATGACCGCTCTTCCGCTCGTCCTTTGGCCCAACGTTTAATATACGCCTGCGCGCGAGCGCGTGTACGTGTTTATACGCGCTGCCGCGTTATCATCGACGTAGTTCGAGATAATGGCGCGGGGCCGTCGCGGTTGAAGCAATGGACGGGACAAATAAGATCGTTCGCTTCGCGCGTCGAACGAGATCGCGCGTTGGTGACAATCCGCAAAGAAGCAGGGTTACATCACCGATTCCCCTAAATGGTTCGCCTAAGTTTTCCCCAGCAGGACAAGTGGTAGGTACGCGGGGCCCAATTCTTGCGTCGTAAAATATCGGTGATGCATCGCGCGCATCCATTCAAGGTGCGGTGGGACTTAATCGTGGGGCGAGCTTACCGATCAAAATATACTCGTGATTTGACTTTACATCTAACGATTTAACTTTACATCACCCTGGATAATCCCCGCATATTATTTTTCCAGCGAGACCAGGTTAACTTCAACCCACGTCACGAAAAGCAATCGTGTTAACAAGGATCGTCTTTCAACGTCTCGAACATTATACCCTGCACTATTCGAAGCCATCTTCGCAAGAATGGGTAGTTATTAGCGGACAGAGATCCGAGATTTATTAATACCCGTAATCGCCTGTAGCTTAAATCCTGTCCCACCCAGAAAGCTCTCGTCCAGGTTGCGACCTCCCCTTTCTAAGTTCCACTTCGATAAGGACGAACTCGTCGAAGCACGTCGAGGGATTTCAGAAGCGTTCCCGATCGAGCCGTCAGCGCCACCGCTAGAAAAAGCGCACGGCGCACGCTCGACCGTTCGAAATCACGCGAGAAAGTCGGCGTGTATCGCGCGGTGAGAAGCGCGACGAAGGCACGACCGCGACGACACGACGACGAGACCTCCGCTCTTCCTCCGGACAAATATGTAATACGATACATGTACACGTGTGTATACGCGGCTACATACACAACCGCCCGGTCGAGTGGCCGCAAGTACAAAGGGGCCACGGCAATATAGTTTTAAAACGGAATCGAGCGAGCGAGTCGGCAGCGCAGGAAGGGCAGAGAGGCAGCAAAAGCGAGTCCCGACGAGTAACAGTGGGCGACCCTGCTGCCGGCTGCCGACAGCATTCCTACAACAACACAACGCGGTCCCGCGAACCCACACATCGCGTACAATACACACGCCGCTGCCGATGCCAGTTCAATTCTCTAGCCTCCGCAGGTTTTCGAGCAATTTAGTCACATCGGGATCAGAGCCGTTTCTGTATCCTACCCCCGGTGTTTTCTGTGCGGGAAGCACAACGTCATACATGCGATTCAGACGTCCATTTAGATCGATGCTTCAGAAAGGAATACCTATTCGCGTCCAGCGATTACGTCGGGCCCCAGTCGTTGACACGGTCCATTGTGGGGACTGTTTACGCTAGCTCATTCCATAAATCCTAGGGCCTGAACCTGATAAACCACTGTTCAGGTGCATGGTATGCTACTGCCGAGACCATGCCTTCCTGCAGGATGTCGCTTGAATTCGCAAGCTTTTAATAATTGTGGAAGCGTTAATATGTGGGACTGATTTTATTTAAACGTTGTTAAAATAATAGAGATACCCTAGTTGCTACTATATGCTTTTATTTGTTGGGTGTTTGTTGAGCCAATGATGTGTTATCCGTTGGCCAACTGTTGAAGTGTCGCGCTATTTTTAAATGGGCCAACGATTGTAACCAACGCAGGCCCAACTGAAGGTTTCTTTCCATAGGCCCAACTGAAGGTTTCTTTCCAAAAGGCGTCTTAATGTCGTCCAGAAGGCGTCTTGATGAACTTCAAAAGACATCGTAAAGACGTCTTCTTCAGGTCTGGTTTAGGAAAAAAAAAATCGCGACGAGGAGAATCGAACCCAAACTTTCCGCTTACGAAGCAAACGCTGTTCGCACCTACCCAACATGTTTCCCTGTAAACATTTCTAATTTCTAGTTACATAAATACTATTCATTGTTTATAAAAATAGCGCAGTGACGCGAAATATTTTACAAAATATCATCATTCGACCACTAGACTCATTCCTTAAAATTTCACATTCGTCTTAAGACAGACGTCCGCATTACGTATTTATAAATAACAAAAGAAAAATCACAACTTGGAATGTAATAACAGGTTTTTGGATGCAGCATATTTTCTGACGTTTGTAAGACGACATTTAATCATTGTTGTAATTTTGTTTGTTAATTAACCAACCGTAGTAATTGTAGGCCCAACATTGAATATTAGGCCCTATTTTGGGAATTTGTAGGCAAAACACTACCTGTATCCCAACTAGTTCCCAAATGTTGGCTGCAGTTGGCCAACCAAAAAATGCTACTAGGGGAATGATAGGCACAAAGTGGTTATGAGACATTTATATACTCTACATAGTTATTCTGTGTTTGATAAAACGTTAATGCAACTTCCGATGCCATTTGATAGATCAGAAACAGTCAGAGGTTTTAAGATTCGTTAAGATAATTAAGCCATTCAAGATCCTCCGAAACTTAAAGAACATTTTAATCTTGAAGCGATTTCAGAGTTTGCTATTTGAAATAACCTCGAAGCATTTTGAGCCTATCACTATACAGCGAACGACACACGTAGGTACAGTGTCGGACCAAGAAACCCCATCGCCCTTGAAGGCTACCAGCGGTTGGTACAAATGAGTCATCTGCCTGCATCGAATTTTATTAACAGGTTCCCCCACTCTCGGCTCACTTACCGGCCATTCGACACCATAGCGTTCTAACTGATACAATATACTTCAAGCGCTCGCAATCGCGTTTAACGAACTTTCGAAGATCCGATTCAAAAAGCGGGTGAAAGTAGCGTGGAATCTACGCGAGCCGTTTCACACGCAAGAAAGTACGAAGAATCCCGAGCATTAGAGATTAGCCTGTGAACGGTCGATGTTAGTGGGACCGTCGCGTGATCGATCCGCTCCTGGCGCGTGCGCAGTAATTACAGCGCAACTTTGCCAGTGTAGCAGCAGCTACGTTCTTAAAATCGATCGCCGTAAAGACTGGATCGTTACGATCGCGCACGATATTCACCTTTCGCTTCGAACGCCCTTCGAAGTCGACTAAACTTGGATTTGTGGGCTAATATCTCGCCGAGGATACGAGGCGACAAGCTCAATTCGGACACTGTGCGGAACACACGAGAATCTCGTGCAGTATTCATGCGCGCGAGCGTTGATCGGTGTCGCGACTAGCGCAAATCCAAACAATTGCCTCGATAACATCGCTGGCAACGCGTTCGAGACGGCCCTGCTGCAAGCGCAACGGCGACGTAACACGGTGCGACGCGTCGCGAGATTCCGGCCCCGGTCGCTCGTCACCGGCCGGCCCCGGCCTCGCTCGGCGGCGCTCGGCCCCGCTCGGCTCAGCTGTGTGCAGTGGCGTATCGGTCTCCCGTTGGCTGTCCGCCGGTAGCACAAACACACAACACAGAGAGACAGGTTTAGGCGGCAGCGGTGGTGGCGGCGGCGCTCTCTCGAGGAGCCTGCAAGAGGATGCAGCGACCCCGAATAATAGAGCGCTTTCGAATGACGCGGAAGACCGATGATCGACCGGGGGTTAAAGCAGATCGCGGTTGCCACGGCAACTCCCGTCCTCGATGGACCACTTCCGGTTTCGACGCCCCTTGTCGTGGCCCGTGCCACACGAGGCCTCCCGCGTCCGCCTCTCACCACCGCCGGCTTCTCTCGACAGACAGCCTCGACAGCTTCGAACGCACTCCGCGCTCAGGTCGTGGAAGGACGATTGGTCGTCCGCGGGCCGCGTGAAAGGATATCCGGGAAAACTGAACGGGGAGAAACTCGCCGAGCGATCGGCCCACCTCCCCGCTACTCGATTCCGCCGCTCGCTGTTCGACTGCTAATGCTTTTGTTCCTGAATAATTAGACAGGCTGCGTATACCACTGCGTGAACGACGCAGCCGAGCTCTCTGGCACCGCTGTTGACTTAGGCCGGGTATTTGGATTTTTGGGGAACGGATCTTCGGGCTGGGTCAATAGATCGATGGAACCGTGAATGAAGAGCGATATACTTGTTGTGGTAATATTGGTAATGGAGACGATGATGGGGACGGTATTGATCCGAGGATATCAGTAAGGAGGTCCTTGCATATTCTGGCGCCGGCACTGCTCTTGGGAGTTGCTGACAAAGATGAGGTTTCGGGGTTAGAATAGGGATCGATAGATACATGCTTGCTGTGATAATATTGCTAATAGAGGGATAGTGGCAATACGATTTGATCGAGTTGTGGCGATGCCAATAACGTGAAAGCAGACTCGTGCGATATGTATGCAGATGCTCACCTTGAAGAACTCAAAGTCAGGATGTAAGGATTTTCAAGTTAGAAGAGCCATATGGGAATAAAATTTTTAAAAGATCAACACCACGGACGTGTACATTATCACCTGCTGATAAATTCTCGAAGCATATACCCTAGTAGCATTTCTGGTTGGCCCACAGTATCCCCAAGTTGGGAATCAGTTGGCCATCAAAATGCCAACAATAAATGCTACTAGGATACTTCTACATCTTGCATAAGTATTATCTCTAAAAATGTATGCCACTTCGCATAAAATCGCTCTGAGCGCAAAGATCAATACAACTTGAAACCGTGGTAGCGTGGGAATAGCCGGCAAAATGACGGCAGAATTAATAACACCCCGCCAAAATTATAGTAAAATTAATAATATTGACTTGCAGGCTGCCCGGCACGAGGGAGAATTCCCAAAGCGAATTCTCACATATCCGTGCGCCGCGGCTTGGATCGTTTCGCGGGGTATTTGTTTGCGCAGCGCGTGGACAGGCCCGGCATAACAAAATAGCCGCGCGCATACAGGCAGCGGGAGATCGCGAGGTTACCTGTTCGCACGCCAACGATAATGCAGTCGAGCACTCCGGTCTCGTGTCAACGATCGGCGAACGGCCACGAATCTCCCGACGTGTGCACGTCCGTCTAAATGTACCTACCTGAGAACCTTACGCCACCCAGCTGCCCTCTCCCTGCATTCCCGCGCAAGTAAAGACTCGACCAGATTGTGCGATCTCGAGCGGGCCTCGAGTATGTTCCTTTTTATCCGGCTGCGATCCGGGGCGAGAGTTGTCCGCTGGTAACTATAAAACAGCGTCCTTCCGTGGATTATGTCTTTTAATCCAGAGCGCATTGTGATTGCGTAAGGCCACTGAAGTAATGGTAGCTGAAACGGACTTTCCTGGGGCCACAGAGGGAGCCCCGAGTTTCCGCATCATTTCAACAGAGAAGCTAGCTCAGAAGCGTTTGCTCTGTGAAAAAAATTCTACTCGAATTGCAAAACTCACCAATGGAAACTGCGCACCCATTAGACACGCAAGTGAACATCAACCTCTCGATAAGAATAAAAAATGCCAAATTTGGGATGTTAATCAAGTACACAAATCACAGCTCCATGTTTCTACTTTCATTGGAAACTGCAGCAACGTCGCGTGCTCCTTCTAACGAGCTCAGAACTCCGCGCCAAAGTAGAAAAGCACAAGCTGGAAGCTCGAACTCTAGTTTTATCTAAACGGAACGTGGAGCCCGTGTTTAGTCGTGGGTGGGGAGGATAGAGAGAAAGGACAAGCAACGAAACTTCGAAACGGAATACTCTCGCAATCCGCGCCGCGCCTGGGCTCTTGCAATCGTAGCTTCTGTCCGCGCGAGAAATCGGGGTTCCACCATTAAACCGTCACGTCGCGGAATAATGCGCGACTATACAAACGAGCCGGCTACACCCACCGCGAAGTTAAAAGTTCTCCGCAGGCAGGAGAGAAAGCAAAAGGAATTTCGCAGCCGCGATATCACCCGGCGGAACATTATTTTCCCTTCACCGTCCACCTGCCGTCCTCCGACATTGCACGCGATTTTCAGAGGCAACAGAGGCGACTGTGCACGTAGGCAGTATCCGCTTATTCATACACCTACTACATCTTCATTAGAGGTGCACACGAGCCACGGATGATTTTGCAGGATCTGCTTTCTGCCCTCCGCAGGATCGGCGCCCCGTGTTCCTTGGCGCGAGCGCTTTTACACGAGTTCGCGAATACACTCCTCGCCGTGCACCTTGCGTTCGCACTCGGTGCCTGCTCAACTATCCGCGTTAATTAAGCGTTAACCGGGGAATGCCGCGTTCGCCGAGCCCCGCGTCGAAAAGTCCAATTCAAACGAAGAGGGACCAACCTGGACAGGGCCGATGTCTTTGCGACACTTTGCGTGTTCGCTAGTTTGCTATTCCGTCGAACAGGGATTGCTTTCATGAGGTAGTAGTTGATGTGCTCTATGGATGATCTGGGGAGAGTTCGTGAAACGAGTTATGGCACATGAGTGCATCGTGTATTATTAACGCTGTAGGTACCTACTTTCTTGCGAGTTTTAATGCGACTTTTAGGAACAAGGTTTCATGTGTATCTCTAGTTCCTTGAACTTATAAAAAGTATGTACTGCTAGGGAGACCTTGTACTTGAATTGCCATGTTTCTAGAAATCACGAGCTTGTTCATAGTACTTCTGACTGGATGAAATACTCGAGATTGGAAGCTTCATTTTCGCGCAAATTTTGAGAGTAAGTTCAAAACTCATAGTACTCAGGTAGATGAATATATAAAAAAAATTGTATTTTAAACGATTTTATTACAAATGCACTAAAAACTAGGAAATAATTATTTTCTTGTAGTACAATTTTGGTGGTGTTAATATCACTTTAAGTAATTCACTTTAAATACAATCGGGGGGCACCATGTGCAACCAGAAGTCGAAGTATTAAAGTGATTCGTATCCTGTTATGAAATATCGTGTCCCACGATTTTATTTAAAGTGATATTAACACCATCAAAATTGCAGTACAAGAAAAGAATTATTTTTTAGTTTTTAGTGCATTTTAATTTAGTCTGTAGTGCATTTTTAATAAAATCGTTTAACTTAAATCTTTTATTATATATTTTTTATTTTCTAGTTTTTAGTGTTTGTGGATTTACATTTTACAGCTCAGACTTCTTTACAAACATTACTGTATACAGTTTAACTGTTTGCTTAAACGCTATAGTGCTAAAGTCACTAAAAAATAATTTTTTTCTTGCACTACAATTTCGATGGTGATATACTACGAACGCCTGCAAAGTTTTAGTTTTACTATTCGTACATACGTGACGGATCATTTCTCGAGAAATTGTGTATTTTTGGTAATGCGTGGCTTTTTGTCGTTTTCGTAAAGAACGCGAGTGGTTGATTTCAGGTCGTTTGGATTTGTGATTATAGGTAATAATTTATTATTGATGACTGGGTAATTTTTTCACCCCCGGTTTTTTTTTTAAATATTGTATTGTCATCCAAACTACGCATGCCTGCAAAGTTTCAAGACAATTCGCTAGTTGGAAGTGGGTTAAATTTGAACCAGATTTGAACCATACATACATTAAACAAACATACAAGGAACAAACAGAGAATCGAAGTTGAATAAAATCGTTTAAAAAGGATAATGCCAAATATATACATTATTTTTACAAGTTAGGAGATGGGAATATAAAACTTCTCTTTTCAGTAAGAAAAATCGTAAGAAATTTTGATTTGTTGTTCATATGTATACATATAAAACAGTAAGAAGTTTCTTTGGACAAGAAAACAGGAAACGTATTAAAAACTCTACATTTATTTCTATTGAATTCGATAGTGGAATACAGTAGGACCTCCATTAGCTAAGCCTTTGTTAACTGAATATTTTACCTCCTGGATGCTTTACTTTCCGCACATTTTATTAACCGAACAAATCATGCTCCCATGACTCATCCCTTGTATTATAGAAACAATTCGATCTTTATTGAAATTGCTGTAAAATTCACATAATTGTGCAACGCGAATATTCTGATATCCAAAGAATTCCTTAGTTCAGAGAACGAAGATTTTTGGTAGCCCCAAATTTCGAATTCATCGTCATAACGACCCTAAAATTCAGCGAGTCCCTGTCAAAGAATCTCAACAGCGTCGAACAGTGCGTCACTGAAACGCGCGCCCCTTGCAGTTCGAAAAGGGGGGGAGCCTCACGGATGAGGCGCGCAACCCCACGGAGCTCTGTTCGCCTCCCTTTTCCCATGGTCGCGTTCTGAAAACACGAGAATCCCGCGTCGCCACCTAAGCGTCTCAGGGACACAAGACCGGTACGCTCGCGCGCGTCTAAATAGCGCGCAGCGTACAGAGGCGTGCGTACTCGCGAGAGAAGCGAATTCCCACCGTGGCGCGGCGCTGGGGCTTACGAGTTCTTGATGGTGTGTTCTATAATATAGGCAGAGTTGCCGTTCGTCCGAGTCCTGCACGGGTTGTCCAGCCAGTCCGTGGCCAGGACTCCCACCAGGCCCGACCTAGCCTTCTTATATGCCCACCTACTCTATCGAGCAATCCAAATGCATTCTTTCTTCTCTTCTTTCCTTGCCCCCGTACACTCTTCCCTGGCCACCGTCCTCCTCTTTCTTTCCCACAGGCTCCGGCTCGTGCTCGCGGCCGTCGCTTCCACCGATCCGTTTCTCTCTTTTACGTGGCTCCTCTTCTTCCTTTTCCTCGGCCTGAAACTCTGTCGCCCTCCCCCTGTCTCCTTGCCCGAGTCTTCGGGAGGTGTCCCGCGCCTGGAGGCGAGGCGGGACGAGGGCCAGGGAAACGCGTCAAGCGGTTGGGAAACTGAGATGTGATTGAAGGCATGAGATGTTTCCGATTGGCGTCAGGGAATTACTGTTTGTTCGCTCGCTGTAGATGGTACGGCCAGCTCCTGCGCTCGGGCGGAGAAGAGAACTCGCCGAGGAATCTGAAAAGCTTAACGCGTTCGTCGCCGAGGGTATTTTACTTGGCCATACCGAGTACGTAGCGGGTGCGCTTCGTTATAAGGAACGCGAATGGGATTACATAAAGTACGCCACCATTAACGCTCGTTAGGACATTTCATACTTTCCGGTTATTTTATAATAGCCATCATCGTGGAAATACAGATTGCGAGCTCCTCCACGGTTTAAATGGCTGCGAATGGTTTTAAAACAGAGTCGCAAAATGCATTCCAGTGTTCCTTGTAACGAAACTCTAGCTTTACTGTTTTCATCACTTGGAACTTCAGTGTTCTTTCATATTATTGCTGGAGGAACTAAAAAAGGAACATCGCCACTCCGTTTGTAATGAGCAACTGTAATATCTTCGAGAATCAAGTGGTAGCCCAGAATGTTCAAGAAGACTTCAGCAGCCCTAGGTTCCCTCCAGAACGTCACAGATCAAGCGTCAATCTATCCTTTCGTAATGAGTCAGTAAAGAACAGCCTCTGGAAAAGCTCAGATATAAAGACTGTCCAGCTTGTTGGGATTCTCTCAGAGCTGCGTATGTAACATTCCACCCCTTCCATACCTACATCCACCACATGTACAATCCTCCGCGGTACCGATCCAAAAAGCAGAACCTCTCCCGTTTTCTCTCACGCGCTCTTCCCATCGACCGTCTCGCCATTTCTCTCATTCCCGCTGTCCCATTCCCTTCACCTTGCTCCCCCCACCGCAAGGCAGCCTCTGTTCGAGCTAAGGGCGTTTTCACACGCAATGGTTTTTCGCCGGACGGTGCCCGCCGTCCGGCCGCGTGGTATATGGGGATGCATCGGAGCTTTCACACGCGCCGTCCGGGAATAATCATTCGTTTGTCGTTGAACAGTCATTAACAAGTGTTTAGGGCCAGTGTCGCTTCTTCGAGGTCCCAGTGCCGCATGGCAAAGGTGGGTGGGACAAAATATAAAGCATAGTAATGAAACGCAACTGCATCTAATACACCTTCGGACCTGCTAGTCATGACACCCGAGTGCATAAATGGCACCCCTAGTTCGAGCCGGAGCCTACCTGGTGGCCCAAGTATTTATTACCACTAGTAAAGCCATCGGAGGCGAACAAATGCTTCCCTTAGAAGCCCAAAAACATTTGTACAAACTGGAGCTGGAACAACGGAATTCAATTTCGTTATGTAATATCCAACGTGGTGCTAATAATTTAATGATCCAAGTGAAGTCGAATTCAAACACTTTTATTATTATCCGATGCGAGACGTTTGACTTCTGCAATGTGTAATAATTCTAAATTATAAGGTAACTGAAACTGTCAGCACATTTGTGTTATTTACTATAAATAATTAACCCAACAGTGCAGACGCGGGGTCTGGCAGGCCTAAGTGAACAGTTCTCATGATGAAAAGATGATGTTCTCATGATTGAAAAAGATTCAGATAACGATGACCCGTAGTGTTTAAGATATATTTTTTCAGTATTTCATTTTGTTATAAATATTTTTGTTAATAAGCATTGAGTGCGATAGACTACGCGCGGTCTAGAAATATTTTTTTAATTAAAATATCTATGCATTCCTAGACTTGGAGATATGGGTCCGTGAGGCAATTGAATTGAAACGTATTTACAGTGTGTTTCATTTAACTGGACACCGTGGAATATTTAGTAGGCCATTGATACTTAATTCATAGACTTGTTTTTTTTTTTTTAATGCCGAATGAATTTTTTAACATCCCCCTGTGAACCCGCGGTGGGCATCGCCACTGACGAACCGTCCAGGGAAAATCCATTGCGCGTGAAATGTGTCTGACGAAAAGCCGCCACGTGTGAAAGCAGCCTCAAGCTGCCCTTCCTCCCACTCGTTCTGCCCGAGCGTCGACGAGTCAACGTTAGACCGTACGTGCTCTGCATACCTGCAAACGGCCGCGTAAGTCCACCAATGCGCGCCGCTGATAACCACGAAGAGATCTGTCCGAAAACCTGTCGAGCCGCGCGACCCCAGTCGACAGGTTCTCCAGAAACTTGTTAGATAGTTATTGGCGGATGAAGAGGTCTCGGGGTATACTGTTCGCCTTGATTGGGTGGATATGAAGAAGAATTCGATGGCAGGTCCGACGTTGACCGGGCGAGTGGAAGTACCCGCAAAGTAAACGAATTAACCCAGGGAAATATCCGCATTTTGCCGAACAGGCAGGTGAATAGTCCACTGGCCAGGCTGTTGTTGGGATAGGGGACACCGTCCAGAAGTCTGGCAGACGTTTCTCAGTGGGAAAATAAGAAGGAGAGAATTGAAACGATACGGCGATAACAGGGTTTATTTTACGAATTCAGGGAAGCCCTGACACTGTGCACACATTGCGGTTTCGATTATAATTAGCCAGTTGACAGTTGCTTGGCCAGGAAGTTGACGCGATAAGGCAGTGGGTCAAGTTTGATAAGAAGATTCGACGCTAAAGGGCGAACGGAAAAGTGGATGCATTAACAAAGCACGAACTCGAAGAAGCGTGGCGTCATTCGTTTTGATGAACTCCTGTAAGTATGCATTGGTATCGAGGAAATCGTAGTGTCGCCTGTTATGTTAAACGGAAGTGTCGATAGAAGCAAATGAGAGGGAACATAGCGCTACCAGTAGTCATACCAGCAGTTTAATTACGTAGCTCAAAGAAATCATGAAATTCAAATTTTGATTGCCGTGAAACCAACTGCATATTACGCAGTGAGGTAGGTCGCAGAGAGTAGGTGGACTCGCATTATAAGAGGCATTAATTTCTACTCTTCCTAGTATTCGTGTTGATCAGGGTGTTGTGACAAGAGATACATACTCGTACTTCCTAAGCTTGAAATCTACTGGAAGACTGTAATATCCTGTTTGCTGACTACGTTACGCGGCAGCTATACCATTCTGTGGGCCGACCAGCTACTTTGAAATTTGTTGCTTATTACCGCACAATTACCGAGCGTTCTGCGAATAGTTGTCACAATAACAATTTCGCGGGGAAACGAGGTTTCACTCGTGCCAGGTGAATATTAGAGTGACGTCGACGATGTGGGCGGGAAGTGGGTTTGGTCTGGCTACTTAAGGGGCAATCTACTACCAGTAGTTATCTACAGACAAGGATAAGAATTTTTTACTCGCGAGCTGGGAATCAATGGAAACCAATGACGTGGGAGGATTGAACCTATTTGCTCTAATGTTAAAGTTTACACTTTGGTCTTGTTCCTTGTGGATTAATCTACTGCAGGTGTATGCAGTGGGGGATTGGGTCTAAAAATATCGGTTGCCAGGCGGCAAAGGGGCCCGTCTACAGCTATAAAACTATCAATTAATTTTTATAAGAAATAAATACAATTTTCAAAGAATACATAAATGGCAAAAAAAGTGGTATTCAAATTTTTGTGAAATAAATGTATATTTTTTTAGTAATTACAGTACACAGTAGATACTACACTGCGTTCCATATAAGAGCGTACCAACGCCCCTACCGATTTGCGACCGATCTGCGCAGCTCCCACGGATCTCACACACGCGATTGGTCGTAGCCCTTCCCCTACCGGTTTCCCTGCCAACCCTAGTAGCATTTATTGTTGGCATTTTGATGGCCAACTAGTTCCCAACTTGGGGATACTGTGGGCCAACCAGAAATGCTACTAGGGAATCAACAGTGTATCCCTGCGCGAAACGAGTATGCTCTAATATGGAACGCAGTGCAAATGTAAATGCGGATAGTTACAATTGAATTTTTAAATTATTTTCTTTTAATTATAAATAAATGCTGGATATTTTCAAACAGTTTCGCTGGCACTGAATATTCTACTATATTAAGAGCAATCGTTTGAATTCACTAGATGATTGTGCGAATCTCTCAACAGTTGCTTCTGCATCCAATTCATCTAACAATTCCTTTCCAATGGATAGCAACGTCTATTATATTTTGGAGCTACTAAAATGTCATTAACACTTTTCACATGTCCGATGTTCAAGATGGTTCGCTTCATGGACTCGCAGGGCCCACTTGTCATCGGACAAGCGGGCCCCCTGGCATACATCCAGTCCACCACTGGACGTATGACTGCAACGTTCACTCGATTATATACGCCGAAATTCGTGACATCAATAATAGAAGCGACAGAAATTGATTATAGTAATAAAGACGAAAAATAGTTCGCACTTAAAAAGTCCCAAAATCCAAGCAGAAACCGAATCCGACAGAATAAATCCACTATCAACAGTAACGCGCATCAAGCTACTTTCGTTTTGTAATCACCCGCTGCCAAATTTGGCCGCACGCCAATTTCTCCCCATCGACGTAGGCGGGGCGAAATTACATCGATAGTAGTCGCGCAAAGAAGCGTCTCGCCTTGAAATCAACCTTACAGTCCAATTATTTCATCCTCCGTGGCGCGCGCTACAGCAATGATTCACGTCCACGGAATGCGCCTAGGCTCGAGCGCCCTAAAAGAAGGCTTGTCTCCCTCCCCTGCCACGAAACGCTTGTTTGTACGCCGAGCGTCGATGTTGACTGGTCGCGCGCGATCGTGATGGACGAAGCCGATTTTCGCGACCGTGCCGACAGGCGTCGCGACGCGCGGACGAATTTTCAGGTTAGGCGGCTGGCAAGGCCACGTCGCTCCGGCGGCCGTGATTTACGCTCCGCGCCGCTAAGCTGCGCCACTCGCGACTATTATTCAGGGATTGCCTCACGGTCAAATGTCCCAGATATTGCTCTGCCCTTGCTTTGCGTTGATTTTTCTTGATAAAGCGAGCGCGTTTCGTCCTTGCGCCAAAGGTCAACGGTAATACGAGTCCATCGAGTGTCCTGTCTTTAGCTCCGCGACGCTGCGGCGAAAGTCTCTAGAAACTCCTAATGGACCGACTGCCTTTTTCTCCAATTTCGTCCTGAGCCGTTCTCCTTTGTTCCATGTCGCCTCAGTGGCACGGTTGTTCCGACATTTTAAGCGGGTCAGGAGTTGCGAACGAGTTGTACTTTGCGAAGCAGGTCTTTTGTAATTTCAGGAAGTTGAAGCGGTTGGTATTATTTGGTTGCTTTTATCCTTTTATGCCTGGTAGTGGTATTCCTGTTACAGTGGGGTTCCCTTGCTAATTCTGACACCTATATATGCCCGCTATATCTGTCTCCAACGTCGAGCAGTTTTTGCGCTCATCTTCATTGACCCGCCGAAAAGGTCAATTATTGCATTACCATGTGACGTAGGTGCGCGGGTGGAGCGTATAAGAGATGAGGGCTCGCTGTCGGATGAACTGTACACACGCGGGACGGTGGGGAAAGACGTGGGGAGTTTCGCGTCGCGTAGGTGTTTCCAACTGAAAATAAAGGAACGCCTTCGCGACCGCGGGAATTTTCTTAGCCGATGATAATATCGAAACGTTTCCCTCGATTTCGTGGAAATTATTTAGAGTGATGCGACTTCTATCACCTCAAATGCTGTTTAATTTCCAAGCGAGATTTGAAAATAAATAGATCGGGTTGTTCATAAGTTTGTCATTTAATTTTAAGTATTAATTCTCAAAGTCACTTTTCTGGAAAACGAAGCTCCGCACTTCGACTTCTTTCCAGCCATAGAACCTCCTCCATTCCACTCGCACCACGATTTGCGGCCCGCGGCGCATAACCCCGAGCATCAGCACTCGAGAAATGCCAGCTTTCAAGCAAAACAGAAATTAATCCAACGCTGAATATTGCGTTACATTACGCATCGACTCCATTATGCTCCATCTCATCAGGGTGCAACGCAACAGTGGAGAAGCAACACGGCGAAATTCTTCCACAAGCCTGATAGACCCAAGGCTTGGATGGCTCATCCTGTTCGTCGTACTAAAATTCCTGCCTCTATGATCCAACAGTGCAATCAGAGGTTACTTGAGAATATCCACCGCGGCGCGCCGTCGACCAACGTTTCCTCCAGTTTAATAAGCCACGAGAAGTCGCGATTCTAGCAGCGAATGGTATGCAGAGGAACCTCGACGGTTCTGTTCGCAGGTCGCCATCGTCGTCAGCTGAGGATGTCAGCCAGGCACGCTCCACTCGGCGAGAGTAATATACGCCGTCGTTCGGCATTCACGGCGATAAATATTACAATATAATATTCGCGCTCGGGAGGAAGAGGATTCTCGCCGGGCAGGCAGGACGAACGGGAAAGCCGTATGGCGGGGCGGCTGTGCGCCGTGTGCGTTACCTGGAGGATCGTATTACCCGGGACAACGAATGGTACTGTACATACGTCCAGCCACGTCGAAGAAGCATCCTGCCTTTACGATTCTGCAAATAGTACGGGCCCATCCGCTCGTTCCTCCAACCGGGAATTAGACGCGTCGATGGGGCTGCATCGCGTCGCAGGTAAGGGTGAAGGCTTTGGTCTTCGAATCCGGCAACTATGCGCCGACAACTGTGCGATGCTGCGGTATGGATGGGAATAGTAATAGGTGACAGGCTGCTTGACCCTCGCCGGGCGTATATAGGGTCCATTCTGACCCATCCTATGTGTCAGAGTACCTACTTGTGTTACTTATTATTAACACATTCGCGACTGTGCTGTATATTGATACCACACACAATCGAGGCTG
The DNA here is from genome assembly GCF_050908995.1 of Andrena cerasifolii. Taxonomy (NCBI): domain Eukaryota; kingdom Metazoa; phylum Arthropoda; class Insecta; order Hymenoptera; family Andrenidae; genus Andrena; species Andrena cerasifolii. Next base: position 5,583,263 of record NC_135124.1, on the reverse strand, counting down.
TTCCGTTAGGTGAGTGAATATAGGGTCATTCCGGGAAAGACGCACCTAGCGGAGAGACGCACTACTTCCTGTTCCGGCCACACTACATAAGTGGCAGCACTGTTTCAACGGTTAAGACCTTAGACCATGTATACTTATAGACACGGCTTCAGATAACTGCCTTGGCGCAAAGATTAAATCATCTACGTGACGTCACATGTGGGCAAAGTAGTGATGGAAGTTACAGCGATGTATAAATATTTCCGAAAATGCGATTTAATCATTGTCTTTGCAATTCTTCATACAACATGTTTGCACCTTTATTAATAATTATTCAAAAATTATTCACAGAAGAAGATATAACCTCACTTGTATACATGGTATGAGGTACTATCCACCATTTTGAATTATTTTTGCCTACAAGTGACGTCACTTTTGCCCGTTATCTTTGCTTCACTATGACTCGTTAAGACGCGTGTCCTTATCTACAAACATAACCTTATTAAACGAATCACATCGATCGCGCGGTTCAAGTTCATTAAAATTGAAAAAACTTTTCGTTGTGTTGGATTTCAGGCGAAAAATTTGCGTGAACGGTGGGTAAATTGGATTCGTTGCCCGGAGTGCTCAAAATGGCTCCACGGAACATGTACTATGTATCCTCTCCTCTGTAATATGTATAGAAGAGGGTACCAATAAGTAGGTGCATCGTCCCCGAATCTGAAGTGCATCCCTCCCTCAGGTCTGGGGTTAGATGCACTATTTCGAAGTTTTTTAGAAAGCGTATTTTAATATTAAAATATAGTTTTTATATATTTAATATGTTATTTTGTGAAAGAGATTGAAATAAACAATCAAACTACATTTACCTAAATTTTCAGTTGAATTTATTTAAGGCTTTATAAGCAATCGAATAAAAGTGGTGCGTCTCCCTCGAAATGACTACATTCAGAGTCGACCACTTGTTTATGGAGATGTGAGCAATTTTGTGTGGAAAGTAGGGGAAACCTGTACAAAACCGTATACCATACTTATTCCTGAAAATAAATGAAAGAAGGCCACACGCGTTTGGCAATTGATTCGTGATGAAATACGTACGTTCCAGCAGGGTTGCCAGGCGATCCAGTACGCGGTACTGGCATATATGACGTCACTTAGCTTGGATTGGCTTTGCGTTGGCATGACGTCACGGCGTCACCAACCAAATATAAGTATTCCCCTTCTCCTGCACCGTATGACGTCATACGGACCAGCACGCGGTCATTTATCCAGTACGCCTGGCAACCCTGCGCTCCAGTGAATTATTAAATTTTTCTGTTTCTAACAAGGGAAGATCCCGAACCCGAAAATTCGAAAAATTCTGAAACTTTGTGAATAAGTAGGGGATTTCTTTCTGATTACAACGAAATTGTGGTTTGCTGCCCAATCTCACTGAATATAGAACAATCCATAAGAGCTAAAAATCATAAATTTACTAACTAAAAATGCAAAGAAACGTAGAGAAAAGAAGGTTGAAAATAATTTTTGTGTATACATGATGAGCCACCTAAGACAAACCACCAAAATTACTTCTATAATTTGTGAGATAGGAAGAAATGTTTGAGACAAAAGTTGTTTAGTTCCGAGGGGTTCATTACGTCGTGGATAGAACTTAATACTATTGTTGTTACTTTAGATCGGGGCACAATCGTATAGTGCATACAGTTTTGCTCACCCTATGTGGCAAAAGCGGAAAAAGAACAGGTTTTTTTTGTTAAATTAAGTAGCCTGTTTGCACTTTGCAATTATATTTTATTTAATAAATACCGTTCTCATTACCCAATTTGTTTTATATTTTAAAAAGTTATGGACTTAGAACCTTAAGTTTGCGGTTTTGGACAGGGTTCCCCTATTTGAACAGTTCTTTAGAGAATATTAAATTTCTAACAGTAATATAATTTAAGTCTTACATAATTTAATATGTTTTGAAGGACTAATTTCTATGAAGCGAAGGTAATGGATGTGAGGAGTTTTGGAAAAGTGGGAAATTATGTTTAAGTACGTGGAAAAGTGATACACAATTTTTACAAAGGCTTTTTTTTTATTATTCGCTTATCGGTATAATGGATCACTGCACAATGAAATGGATAGTGCTTTCACTGTTACTTTGGTCGCACAGTTTTATGTAATAATAGCATATAATTATGGCGGAAGCGTTCCATGTTCATTGAATTCCTGTTTCTGCTACCTGAAATGTGCGAGTAACGAATTTCTAGTTTGTAACGAGCCATGTTATGTGCAAAACACCCCAAATGCATATAAGCACCTTGTAGATTTATGTAACAATTGTTTAATTAGGATTGGTAGGAATTTGACTATGAAAACACTAATTTATAAAAAATTGAATACATAAGATTGATCATTAATTAATCATTTTTAATCATTTGTTGTCATTATCTTTAACCCTTAACTGGTATCTTGGGGTAACTTAACTGTTTTTCTAATTAATTTTATAATAATAGTTTAACTTTCTAGGTTTCTATTATTTCACACATTACCTAAGAACAAAATATTCATAGAGGTTGATTCAGGGTCGACTTTACAAATTTCTGTGTCCTTTTTTATTTGGGGCCTGCCACGACCCCAGTATACCAGCCACGTTTGCCAAAAACAGTATACCAGTTAAGGGTTAATATATTACAAATGAACGTATCTACAGATCCTTAAAATGTACCCATGAAATATGGACCCTCGAAAAGTGTACAATCCATCGAGCCACCAATACTTGCGATCACGTCTACACATATCGACTTATCGATACTAAAATAATTATCAGTCTTCACTTAACTGTACCTAATCACTGTGCATTTATTCTCAAACGTAGTATCTCCATCTTCATAATGCACATGCCTCCAATAATCAAAATTCTCATACATGTTTAATCTCGTATTTAAAGTTATCATCGTAAGCTTTCTCAAACTACCTTTTTGAATCGAAGCCATATTTATCAGTCTTTCCGAATCTTCTTCTTGAATTGAAACCATCGCCACGAGCTTCTCCAAACCCACTTCTTGAATTTCTAATCATCGCCATCAGTTTCTTTGATCCCCCTTTTGAATGGGAGCCGTGGTCGTCATCTTTCCCGAGCCCATTTCTTGACTCGTAACCATCGTCATCAGCTTTCCCCGGCTATCCTCTTGAATTGAAGCCATAGTCATCAGGTTTCTGAAACCCTCTTCAAGAAGCCAATTCAAGCATCGGAGTCATACTCATTAGCTTTTCCAAACCGTCTTCTCCGTGGTCGATACCGATTGGTTGCATTTTACAAATGCAAACGGGGACACACATATGTAGGCGCGCGATACCTACACGCTCCGCATTCACCCTCCGCTGGCTGCGTTCGGTCGCAGGTCGTCTCGGCGTTAGGCTGGAACGTCAGCAACCCCGCTTCCTTCTCGTCCTCCTTCTAGAAGAGCCACCTACACGGGCCTCACACCCATCCGGTTTACGTGTACGTGCACGTGGACCTTGTTCCGCGGACGAACCGCAGGGAAACCACTACCTAACGGATCGAGCAGTCCGTTCTTGTCGACGTACCACTACCCGGGCAAACGTGGCGTGCACGTACATTAAACTCAAGCGATTCGAGTGCATGGAGAATGCAGCCTGGGTAAAAATTCCCCTGGAATCGCAATAGAAAATTGAACACTTACGATTCCATCATCGAAACGTTGGCTATTAACTTTTCACCAGCAGTGCGAATAACCTTACGATTTATTACAAAATTTCAGTGCCTCATTGTGGTCCCTGGTACGCGAAAAAGATTGTTAAAATCTGTGTTTCACTTCCTTGCCCAACCACTAGGCAAAATATGTGAAAGTACCAGTTCACCAGTCCTTTGGAACTTGGAGTGCAAGTGGAATGCACACAAAGAGCGGAATATGTACCTACTATTGATTTACTGTACATAGTGATTCGGCTGTAGAGACCGGGGCTGGTAGGCCAGTTTTTCAGTTTTTAATAAATTATGTGGGCGAAATATCATTAAACCGGTTGGTATGTTGGATAGGGCATACGTTTGCCTATCTAATAAAATTATTAAAGTTGACTCAACGTGACGAGAATTAAGGTATTTTAATGTTTTTCTAACATCTTCCATGCTGGTCAACCAGCCCCATGATCGGGGTTGGTTGACTTACAGTATGGGGTAGGTTGACTACAGGTACAATCGGTTAAGAAAATGTTATTAGTAACTTATCTCAGTGGTAATAAAATAACACAATGTCACAAGAGTTGTTTCATTATAAAATATTAATTTATTTATATTTTAATAATAAACTGAACATTCTTTCAACTTAAACATAAATTATAATGTATTTATAACGCAGTGAAATTTAAAGAAAAAAATAAAAATCGCTTTCTGAATAACAAAGTAACAATTTAAACATTATTAACGTTATCAGTCCATCAACCCCGACCTTTTGATTTCGACTTCAATAATCCGTATAACCTTCAATTATTTATGTACAAACAAAAATACTATGTCGATAGATCGTCTAATAAATAAACTTTAAAACAGTCCCTTAACATTTATTCTATTGTAACTGTATAGAGCGTGAAAAAATAAAATCTTTAAGAAAAAAATATTTACCTACGTAGTCAATTTTTCGACAAACGCTGATAACTCTTAAAAAACGTTCGCTCGCGGGGTCAGACATAAATGCATAGCATAGTAGAAGTGACTTCTTCCTACAGTGAATCTTCTCGCAGTAGAGCATATATCGGTGCGAAGTTATTAACAATTAGTCAACCTACCCCTTGAGACAACCAGCCTCGGCCTAACCACTCCAGCCTTCTAACATACTTAAAGCGTATAGTCACTAACACATTTCACTCGAATATTACAAAACTATCGAAAGATAGTTTCATTGTTATTTTCCCCTCAGCTATACCGAAGTCCAACGAAATATCAAACATTTAAATAAAAATCCCTCAGAAGAAAACGCATTCTCTCATCCACTATGACCGCTGAGCATCAGCTGTGGATCAACTCGTAATTAAGCATCCAAAGTCACCCATTACCGATGCATTTACAAGCGACGAGATAACACGCCCACCCCGTTCAATGGATCAAGATCTGCACTGCGTATGGTGCCTTCTGCGCACGCCACGTAGCGCAGCACGTGACCAAGTGCCGAAGCATCGAGGGCACGGAGTGTGCAGCTCCCTTGGCACGTTTCTGCCCGCTCGCGAATCGTTTGCGCGCGATGTACAGTACGAGAGGGCGTACGAGGGAGTAGAGGCGTAGCAGGTGAGAAAGAAGGACAGGCACATAAACACGAAGAGCGGAATACGCTCGGGAGAGGAGCAAGTATACGTGGAAGAAACGTATCCGTGGGTACGTGTGCTCCTTGCGGGAGGGGTCTATCCCTATCCGCGTAAATTGAATGTGTGAGTGGCTAGGGGCGGCGGGGGGTAGAGAAGCATAGGTGAATCTTGACATTTATATGTATGTGACCTGTCCCGCGGAGGCATTCGTCTGCTAAGCATTATAACGTCTGTGTAGGTGTGCGTGCATGTATTATTGCGGGGATCGGTGTGTTTTATGCCTGCGGCTTCTAGCTGGGACGTTTACAGTATAGGAGGGACTTAAGCATGCTTGTGTGCCGAGCACTCGTGCCTGTATGGTGCTGGAAAATTGCTGCTGGTAGATTCAGAGACGTCTGTTTGTTCTAATGTATCATTCGATGGTTCTTACAGCTTCCCGGCACGTGCGGAAGAGAAGCTTCGAAACGCTTCATTCGGCAGATACGAGATTACAAAATCAATGTACCTAGCTAGATTTCGAGAACACTTTTCCTTCGGGTGAGATCGCGTTCCTCGATCGTTCGGCTGTTTCCGTGAAACGCTATGTTTGCGATGCGAAAGGGATTCAATCGTCGAGTGGTGGGGTGTTCTTTCATGACTGGCTCTAATTGGTTGCAACAGTGTCTGCCTTAAGGGGGCACTGCGATGGTCTGAGAAGTAAGGGTGTCTACGGGAATTTTTTTCAACCAAACGACGCAAGTAGATCAATGTGTTGCTTAATATAGTTAATTTGTATATATTGAAGGGTGAGAAAACATTTTTTTCAATCAAATTCATAAATCCGTTTTCGGTATACTCTTCGTCGAATTGTGCGCTGCGGCAAAATCGTGCCGGCGGCGTTGACAGTGCCCTAGCCATATGGTTAGTCTGAATTCAAACAGATAAAAATATTTTAGGAACTAGAAGCCTACGTCTATTACGTCACGATCAAAAAAGTAAATATCGCAAAAAATAACAAAATGGCGGAGCAGCATTTTTTGTTGCTAAAAAAATAGAAGGGGATCGTTAATTAAAAAACTGATAGTCAGATGATAGAAACGGGGTTTTCGTAGAATAAATGGCCTTGCTCATGTCAATTGGATGTATAGTTTTCTCTGTGTACTGCCAAGGCGGTTGAAAAATGTAATCCTGAGAAAAACACGTTCACAGTTCCGATCGGTTCAGTCGCGCCCTTGACACCGCTTCACGGAAAATATTGTATCTCCATCAATTTTATGAATTTCTACATCAAACTTGGAGAGAGCATTCTTGAAACGTATGCCTTTCTGTAAAAAGGTATAAAAAAAATCGATTTTTCCGATTTTTTACAGTGGTCTGCCCCCTTAAACTTCGGGTACCCCATCTTCGGTCTGTTGTTGACCTCTGCCCGAAGTGTGCGAAAGGAAACTAATAAGGGGAATTTAGAATGCAGAGTACGAATTATTACAGTTTCACAGCCATGTAGTTAAAGGGTTAGGCCACCTTGGAGGCCCGAAAATCATAAGTTTCAGGATTTTTTTGGGCGAGATTAGAAAATAAATGAAAAAACTTTTTTAAGGGCTTTATTCTACGTGCCTTGTGATACATAAAAAAATTGTAATTATTAAATCTTTTAGTTAGGATTGTATTAACTTACATTTGAAAATTAAACATACTTTTACCTACTTACAAGGGAAGATCCCGAACCCGGAAATTCAAAAAATTCTAAAACTTTGTGAATATGTAGGGAATTTCCTCCTGATTATAACGCAATTTTTGTTTCCTACCCAAATTCACTTTAAGGGGGTGTAATTGACCCCCGAATATTCGGTTATTTTCCGATTTTGTGTTACAACTTGTGAACTGTAAAATAATTTCTTCGCCAAATGCTAGATGTAATTAAAAGAAGTAACTTTTGACTTGAAACTTTTATTCCATCTCTTACAGTTCGCGAGTTATAACACCAAATCGGAAAATAGCCGAATTTTCAGAAGTTAATTTCATCCCCTTCGAGTGAATTTGGGCAGCAAACAAAAATTTCGTTGTAATCAGAAGGAAATCCCCAACATATTCACAAAGTTTCAGAATTTTTTGAATTTTCAATTTCGGGATCTTCCCTTGTTAATATCTTTGAATATTCGTTTAAATATCTGCATCGAGTGACGAATAGGGAATTAATAAAGACAGCACTTCGTTCTGGTGAAACAAGTTGTTCGGTGCAAAATAAATGGATTTTCAAGAACACTTTTGGAGATGTCGGTGCGCTGCCGAGTTATCGAGTATACCTACCGTGGCTGAAGCGTAGTGCGCGCTCGGTTTCGCGTCCGTGTGCGCAGATACGTGCGCCCCGTCGATTTGTCGTTTTCCCACAGGCGCGAAGGTTCCGTGCAGCAGCGCAAGGAAGAGAATCGATGACAAGCGTTGGTGGTAGGATAAAGTAAGAGGAAATACTTGCGCACTTATATACTAACTACGAGGCGCGCGTGTACACGCTCGCACGCATCCGACAATAGTGCCCGCGCGTAAAACTTTATTGCGTTCGATTTAAAAATAGAATTCGAGATAGAAGGAAGTGACGCTACGCGCGCATAAAGAATATCTCGCTTGAGCTGCGTCGAGCTGCGTAGCGTCACACTGGCAAGTAAATAAAACTTTTATTATGTAAGTAACAGGCCGAGGCTTGTGTCGACTTGCTTTTATAATCATTCTAGCCTTAAGTTGCTACGAATTCTTATAAAATGATACGGGACCAATGGAGGTTTATTGGATTAATGATATTAAGAATCTTAATCAATTTAACCCCTACAATATTCCCCTCCTAAACTCAATTATTCTAATTTCTTCAGGAATCACAATCACATGAAGGCACTACGCCATACTAAACAATAACTTAAAAGAATAAAAAATTAGTCTAATATTAACAATTATTCTAGGAATATACTTCAGTATACTGCACATTTATGAATATTTAGAAGCACATTTTTGCTTCAACGACAGAATCTATGGTTTAATTTTTATTCAAGTAACGCGCTTCTCTGTTTCCAATACTGAAATTCCGGGACAAATTTCCAACAAGGTTTTTAATTAATAAGGCTGCACGAAAAACCCCTGAAGCTTTTAATACAACAAGATTTACACAGACGCAAAGAATTTGAACTTCCCAACAATAAATTGAAATTTTAAAGTTACATGATGGACCATCAATGTATTTAAATATTCATAATTAATCACCTACTTAAAATTCAAATAAATTCAGTATAGAAACTATAAATAAAAATGCCGCGTTTGACAAGATCACTTAAATCTACGCCCTGGCTAGGGAAAATCCCCAACCCGGAAATTCAAAAAATTGTGAAGCTTTGGGGATACGTAGAGGTTTGTAGGGGAGACCAGGGCTAGTTGATACGTTATTCTGTTTTCAATTTTTTTCATTTTTAATTTAATTAATTCCTTAATAACAAATATGCCAAAATATACTTTGGTCCTTCCTCTTTAATATATAGTAAACGAAAACTTGAGAGAATACATACAAAATGAATGAAAAAATGTTATTTGGACGAAGGCAAAGTGTATCAATTTACCCCAGTGCGTGGCTAGTTGATACGTTCTTCAGTTTTCAATTTTTTTCATTTTTATTTTAATTAATTCCTTAATAACAAATATGCCAAAATATACTTTGCTCCTTCCTCTTTAATATATAGTAAACGACAACTTCAGAAAATGCATACAAAATGAATGAAAAAATGTTATTTGGACGAAGGCAAAGTGTATCAATTTACCCCAGTGCGTGGCTAGTTGATACGTTATTCTGTTTCCAATTTTTTTCATTTTTTATTTGAATTAATTCCTAAATAACAAATATGCCAAAATATACTTTGGTCCTTCCTCTTTAATATATAGTAAACGAAAACTTGAGAAAATGCATACAAAATGAATGAAAAAATGTTATTTGGACGAAGGCAAAGTGTATCAATTTACCCCAGTGCGTGGCTAGTTGAAACGCTATTCTGTTTTAAATTTTTTTCATTTTTTATTTGAATTAATTCCTTGATGACAAATATACCAAAATATACTTTGATCCTTCCTCTTTAATATATAGTAAACGACAACTTGACAAAATACATACAAACTGAATGAAAAAATGTTATTTGGACGATCAATTTGGATGTATCAAAACTATTTACTGTTTCTCCATATAAACAAAACCTGTTGAAAAACTATTGTTAACGTCACGGTACGCAGACGTACGCTGAATCGTATTAAAGAATTGAACAACAAACTTCACATATGTCGCTCAAATGTAGCTACATATATACAGTGTCGAGATAATTCGTCTGTATCAACCTGCCCCTGTATCAACTACCCCGGTCTCCCCTACTACGCAATTTGTTTCGGCCCCTGAGAAACCAGCTATTTCCCGATTTTGCGTTACAACTCGCGCATCACTTTTGCCGAATGTACCATTTAAAAAAAGTGACTTTTGTCTGAAAACTTTTTTCCATCCCTTACAGTTCTCGAGTTACAACCCCAAACCGAAAAATAGCCGGATTTTCAGGGATCAATTTCACCCCTTAGAGTGAACTAGCGCAGCAAGAAAGAAAAAACCTAACACATATCTACATACCCCCAAAGTTTCATAATTTCTTGGAAATATCCGATTTGGGGACTTTCCCTCGCAAGTACCCCGAAAGCTTACATCACAGATAGAATTACGGCCAGGATGGTCGCAAGTAGGTGTGCTGGAATCGTTGGAATCGTTGGAACACACAAGATGGCCGTACGAAATTGTCAGGGGACCGTAAATCCCGTCAGGGGTACAGCAGTGATGCCAACGAAAGAGGCGCGCGCCATTTAAATCCGCGCCGATGGATCGGGGCCTCGGCGTATTATTACCATCTATAGGAATCGTCGGTGAGCCATCGAAAGGTCGGTGATTTATGCGGTTGCCGGTCGTGTGGGCTACGCCTCGTGTGCCACGGCTCCGTTGGCCTGTGCACGCGCTTAAGAGGCCGCGTACGCCTGGGTCGGAAGAGACGAGGAAGAAGGAGCTGGGGACGAGCGCACAGAGAGAAGAGAGCTCTCTGGACGATCGGGATGCTAATTCGTTTTGCTCGCTTCCTCGGCTTCTTCGTCCTTTTCTGCGAATGCAGATCGTCGGCGGACGACCTCGTGGAATGCGTTGCTCGTCTCGTCGAAGCCAGCGCGCCGAGGCAGCCTAGGCCGAAGGTACTCGCCGCTCGCAGGATTATCAGCGTTCATTCCTCCGTTGTTTCTGCGACGGCGAAATTACGATCCACTCACGGTTAGCAGATCGATGCTTCCTCGAAAATCTCGCTTCCCCATCGTCAGTTAGGATCGAACGGATACCCCCCGGGTGGGGGCAAAAAGTGACGACCAGTTTCGTTGAAAACGCGCCATTAAAATCGATTCACCCTTGGCGACCCATGTTATTTTCGGTTTTTCTTTCTAGTTGCTGCGCAAATTTGAACTGCAGTTTGCGTTCGTTTCGATATTTTGGCACAACGATAACATTGTGGTATGTGTACTATACAGTCGCATCGGAAAGTCAGTTGACTGTCTTTAAAATCGCGTAGCTTTTTTAAAATTGGTCCACGCGACTTGAGCTTTCTTTTAGAAGCTAGCGGAATTGGTTTTCTAGGTGACGTGTTTCGTCGTTTTGAAAGAAAAAATATGCAACTGGTCGGAATAGCGATGAAAATAGTGAAGGTCGGTTTTTCAAATTTTTTTCTGAGCCTGGAATGAAAATTCAAAACACCCGATTGTAGATTGAAGTAAGTTGTATACGTGCTGAAAATTTCATCTAAATCGGTTAACGTTGCTCTGACAAGGAGAGTATTTTAGGTGTCCGCCTCCGATCATTTTGATTTTTGGATATGTTATAGAGGATCGAAAAATAAGAAATACGTGTTTTTTTATTTTTTCCCGTTTTCGTATTTGGGGGGTGAAAACTGTGTTCAAAGTTAGGGTTGCAAAATCATTATTGTTACATATGTATACAGTGAAATGCCTTTTCATTTTTCTGTTTAAGATTACCAGGAAAATAAATATCATGCACACCAGCGGACAAAGAGTTTTGCGCTGAATTCATATCTGACCAGAGAATTTGTCTTGCCCTTCAGGATTCTTTTGGCAGATTTTCAAAGTCGAAACTTGTTTGTCATACTTTTTTAATATTTCCCCCTTATTCTGCAGCATCTTAGGTTTAACCTGGAAAGAGATGCATCCCTCTACCTTATTTCTATCGAAAGTTCTACGATTCTGACTCAGAAAAGTGCAGTTTGTCCACTGTGCGGCCCACCCCTAAAAGTTTTGCCGCGTATCCCCGGGGGGTACGTTGAGAATCACTGGTTTAGATTATCACACCCTCCTTCGGTCTAAATTTCGCGTTACACAAGTGACAGACTGTAGCTTGCGTGTACTAAAAATCTGCCTAAATCAAAGCCGACAAAATCGAAGGCCCTGAGGAGCCTCAAATGTCCCTAGAAGTCGAACATGGCAGAAGTCATTCTGGTTAATGTACCTACACAAAATGGGCTATTACTATTTAGGATTGACAATTCGTCGTTGTGTCGATCTCTTTTAAAAGGTATCCTGATATGCCTCAGCTAAAGCTTTCACTTACGCGTTTCGTATGTGTGACATATTTCTTTCCTTTCAGCTAGCACTTTGCAATTGGAGCATACCACACACTCTCCGGGGTTCCCATGTACACGCGTATAAGCTTTCGTCCAACTTCCTGTTCCCAATCGGGCGACATTGGTTGTCGGTTCTTGAGTTAGTACAAGCACAATGAACTCAAAATCTTATGCACTATTACTATTATGTATGAATTGTTTCTATTATTATCACCACCGTCGTGAATCTTGGATCGCCATTTCGCCACAGTCTGTGTCGCTTCCACGAAAATATTCGTCATCACTGTTCTCAAAATTTTATTTATCATTTCGATTTTTCCTTATATATATATATATAAGGAAAAATCGAAATGATAAATAAGATTTATATATATGTATTAATTTTTATAGTAATTTTAAATTTTATATTAGCAATTTTTAATTTTATTAATTTTATATATATATATAAATTATTAGTAAGTATTTAGTATTTTCGTAATTTTAAATTTCATTAATTATTACTAAATAATTACTAAATAATTGCTATATAAAAATTACTATATTATTAATAAAATTTAAAATTACTAATATAAAATTTAAAATTACTATAAAATATATATATATAAAATTGAAAATTATATATATAATTTTAAATTTTATTAATAATATAGTAATTTTATATATATAGCAATCTCATTAAAAATGACTATATTAATAATAAAATTTAAAATTACTAATATATGTATATATATGTATATATTGTTATGTATATTGATTTATTAATTATTATCATTCAAACATAAAATATACAAATTTTTAACAAATTTGATGTATTTCTCTCACGATCAATGGACTGTGTATCCATAAATGGAAACGTCACTGTATTCACTATCGAGTTCCCTAGTTTTTCTAATTTTGCTACATAAAACACAGTTGTGTAACTTCGTAAATAAACATCGAAGTTCTTCGAATTAAGCTTTACTACATTTTTATACATTTACTTGTTCGAAAACTCGCACAGTGCACCATGTTCGCGGTAAAATGAAAAAAAGAGAACCATCAATTTTTTATTTCAACGATCCCGGTGCTCCTTGAAAAAAGAATCTACGGTTACGCCACGTGAAGCACAGAAGAGTGTCGGACCGCGCCAGAAAATTTCGACCTCGATTAATTCGCGGGTCTACGAACAGCCGGCGCGCGAGTATAGAGTTACTTGAACATTTTGAAAAATTAATCGTATCGGTGTCTGACGATGGAAAGTGTCAGTCCGTGAGACTCATCGAGCTGCAGATAGTTCTCTTTATAGGACATCGATCTCCCATCTGGGCGTCGATTTCTCTTTTTTTTTCCGCACAGTTAGAGAGCATTTCCCCTTTCGCTCTACGCTTGTCCGCGGTCATCGAGTATCACAGCGATGTCTATGAACGCTCGATGACGATAACAATGCCGCCGATGTCGTATCTAATGCTCGGTGTCCGAGACGAGCCTTTCAACCACCCTTTCGGTCAGAACCGGGAGAAGCACGACTTCGCGGACCAGCAAATTGAAAAAATTCGAAATGAAAGGGAAGAGTTTTTCGTATTCCCTTGCGCGACAGGACGGAGTTTGATGTTTTATTCTTCGTAGGATTGCATTGAGGGAACCGTGAAAATAGTAGTTAGAAGCAGGAATCGAAAAAGTTCTGGAACTGTTATTTTTAAAAAAATTCTGCTAGAACTTATACGTTTCGATTAAAAAAATATCTGTTACTCTGGAATTTTTTATTGAAGGAAATGTTACCTTTAGGAACTTCTTTAAAAAGTGTTCTCATGGAACAGATATTTTAGAACCTATATAATAAAAGTTCTCGAACCCTCGTTTTTAAAAATCTCTGTTAGAACTTATATGTTTCGTTTAAGAAAATATCTGTTCCTGTGGAATTTTTTATTGAACAAAATTTTATCTTCAGGAACTTCTTTAAAAAGTGTTCTCATGGAACTCTTTTTTTGAACCTATATAATAAAAATTCTCGAGCCATTGTTTTTAAAAATCTCTGTTAGAACTTATATGTTTCGTTTAAGAAAATATCTGTTCCTGTGGAATTTTTATTGAAAAAAATTTTACCTTCAGGAACTTCTTTAAAAAGTGTTCTCATGGAACAGATATTTTGGAACCTATATAATAAAAGTTTCATTGAAACAGTTATATTAGAACATTTAGTAAAGAAGCTTCCATAAGATAAAGGAAAGTACTAAACTATTAGGTACTAGTTTAATTCAGCAATGCAATATCATAGCCTCCCTAGCAGCATTTAGTGTTGGCATTTTGCTGGCATTTTGACTTAAAATAACCAAAAATAGTCCAAAATCTAGATCCAGAGCACAATACGGTATCTGTTTGTGTTAATAAATAAGAACTTTTACTGCAAAAACTATTTTCTGCCCAATTATCGAATACCAATAGTGACCCTGTTCCTTAGCAGAACCAGCTAAAACGCGGTCGAAAAATCATGAACCTCTGATTTTAAAAGTTCTGCGTTGCTTATGCTGCACTTTGATCAGCCCCAAGCTCGCGCAACTCTCGCGTAAATGTTAAAATAATTTAGAGTTGTTTTGTTGTAACTACAGTGCAAACGTGACGCTTATAATAATAAGAAAAATACGAAATGAGCAGAAATGGGAACATGAGCAAAAATTGGGGCATTCACTTTACGTATAAGAGAAGAAGAAAGAGAAAAATAGTAGAGTTAGAAATTATGTAGTATATGTAAAAGTAGAAGTAGAGTCCAAAAGCCCAGGTCCAGCTGTCAGCTGTTGTTAACCTAACTACCTATTAGACGTGATGACGTAAAGCATCTCTTTCTTTAGGCGCAATTATGATTTGTACCGAAATGAAAGGCCTAAGGAAGTCACTCGGAATGCGCATCGAAATGGAAGTGCTAAAGCGTTTCTCCTTAAGTACATACATTGAATGTTCTTAAGGTATACTTGACTCTTCTTTTCAAATTGCTTTGAACATGAAGAGTACTCCAGTACTAGCGTCTGCCGACTATCACCGAAGGCTTCGTGGAACGAATTAATTTAATTTGGTAGTGGCAATTTAAATTATGTAGTAAAAATATGAACGGTTCGTGTAATACTCATTACAGCACATTAGAAGATCTCTTTAAGAAATTTGAAATACTGGATCAACTGTTACCGACACGTTTCTCCGCAGAATATTCTGGGGACTTTAGGTACGTCTACACGACGACACTTTTGTGTCTAGATCAAGTGTATACGACACTCAAAAAAAATTCCGGAAAATTGGAAACTGCCTAGAGCTGTCCGCGACACTGGATTTGACCTATCGTCGCGGGAGTTGCAGCTAGAGCTAGACTGAAGACACTGTAACTAGCTCTAGCTAACAAGGAGAGGACACCGTGTGGTAGACACCGATTTTGATGAGCCTTGGCGCGATGGGTTTATGTCGAAAATAAGTGAGTAGGTGTTTGAGCGTTTCAGCCAATAGGACTTAATAATAGAGATATTTACATGGAAATTATTAAAAATTTCATAGTGGGGTTTTAATGGGTAAAAATCCCACACTACCCTCGCGACCCAGGGGATTCCCCTCTGAAGGAGTTGGGGTGCCTTTTGAATATTTTCCCAAGTTTAAAAAAAATATAAAAATAATAATTTATAAAAATAAAATTATAAAGTTTTTTTAACGTGGAGTCATCTTCAAAATGCACCCCAACGCCTCCAGAATGGAATCTCCCGCGGGCGCCAGGGTAGTGTGGGATTTTTACCCACTAAAACCCTAAATTTTTAATAATTTACATGTAAATATCTCTATTATTAAGGCCATTGGCTGAAACGCTCTGACACCTATTTACTTATTTTCGACATAGATCCATCGTGCTAAGGCTCATCAAAATCAGTGTCTACCACATGGTGTCCTCCCCTTGTAAGTAGACACATAAGGCACTTAATCTAGACACAAAACTGTCGTCGTGTATACGTACCTTTACATGAGAAAGGAGATATGTACTAGGCGAAAATTTAAATTTGAATGTTCAGTTGGCCTGGGTGCGGGATAGTTGTCTTTTGATTCACCAAACACAGCTGTAAAAATTTTTGGGAAAACTTTACCCGGAATAGGAGCTCATTTTACCCCATTTCTTTCAAGTTGAATTTTAATATACCCTAAACTGATTTTAAGTATTGCTGTTCGTCATTTATCAACAGTAATGTTTAAATTACATTATAAATCTGTTTCCACGCATTTTTATTGAAAGGGGAAAATTTTATTCGACTTCAAACTTCTTCGGGCTCACTTTACCCCGGCCTCCCCCGCAGAGAATATATTTTTTTCTTAAAACTAACGTTCGACAATTTCTGAACGATCTATCAACCATTCCCAGTTGCACGTCCTCCTCTAAATTTTTCGACTTTTACCCGAGACACTTTTCTATCGCGTCACGCGTTTCCCGATACCTGCATGGCACAATTAAAACGGGCCGCTCTGCATTGTGCCGCATGAAACGGCGCGCATACATTACCGGAGTGACTTCCCACCTCTCGCTTCGTCTTCCTTTTTGCGATTCACATTTCGCAGCGGTGCGTGAACGCGGCGAGCAGCCGTACCAACCAGCCAGCTATTACCGAAATTCATCGGCACCGCGCGACGCGTGATTAAAATAACGCGAGTACGCGGGGGGAAAAACTGGAGCATCCCGCAACGGGGGCTTCGCTTTCGATCCGCGGGTAGAACGTGAAACTCCGCGGAGCTATCGCCGGCGCGTCCGGCGCTGCGCACTCAGCTGGCGGTTCTCGATAATTGCAAAATTAGAGAACACGCATTCACACTCGCGGGACAAGAGAAACGAGTTTACCGGGGCCTTTCGCGGTCAAAGAATTCAGAAAAGAAACTCCGAGAGACGCTCGGACGTGCCGAGAATTCGAAACCACTCCCACGACTCTCGTTTAATATCCTATCATCGTTCGGTCGAATTGATCTCTTCATCGAGCTGGCAGCGGCGTTAGCAGCACCTGCGTTAAAATCGATCGTCGCGAATACGCACTGTTTATCATACGTTTTGCTTCCCAGAAATAATGTTCTACTGGAACTGTGTAAACGCTCGCTATCCATGGAGTCGAGGAATTTAAGTAGAGCCAGGACTATCCGGGCGTGTTAAGGGTACATTTTCGTGTAATCCCTTAAAAAAATTAGGATTTTTTTTAAAGAAAACTGTAACAGATAAGGTATACAGTCTATTTGGTATTGATTTATATATATATTTCTAGAGGATACAAAATTAGTTTTATTGTTTTTTCTCCGATGTAATCTTGAATAAATAGCTATAACTCTGGCGGTGATAAAAGCACGGTGTACATGATATTTCAAGATAGGCTCATGTGGACTCAGGAATCGAAAGTTTTTCTTAAAATATATGAGTGTGGTTATCGTGTTGCAGAATAATAAAATTCAATGACTGGTACATGTTTCAGTAAAAGTGCCCTGAAATCGGTAATATTTTATACTGAATAAAATCAAATTGAGTGGTCCAAAATTTATGAAAGTAGGTAATACGGTAGCGAGTTCATTTGCGAAAGGAATCTCGAAAGAATTTTTCGAATCCGTCAATAAGTTCTTTTGTTCTTATGTATATCGTTTTTTTTATCACGATCGGAATTATAGCTATCTATTCAAGATAACATCCGAGAAAAAACAAAGAAAATTTTCTTAAAATATGTATAACTCAATGCTGAAAAGATTTTTTACTCTGTATAAAACAGTTTCCTTTTAAAAAATCCTAAATTATCAAGGGATTCCAAGAGAATTTACCCTTAATTCGAAAGGGCGTATCTGGTCGAACGGTGGTTCTGAGATAAATAACTTTTAGTATTTTATGTTATGCCATCGGTATTTTATATGAATCGGACTAGCTTAAATATTAAATCTGGATTAAAACGTATCTAAATATTTATGACAAACACATAAAAAACACTAAAAAATGAACTGTAGTTACATCTTTTATTACTAATATTTTGTAGCTACTGGTATTTTATTTAGCAGTCAAGCATCGATTTCACATTAGTGCTGGGACTATTTGATGAATTTTTCGGTATTCGAGTATTCGAATACTTCAGTTGCTCAATTATTTGGCGAATATAATTCGAATATACAAGTATTCGAGTACTATTCGAATATTTAAGTATTCGAATACTATTCGAATATTTAAGTATTCGAATATCCAAGTATTCGAATATTTAAGTATTCGAATATCCAAGTATTCGAATATTTAAGTATTCGAATATCCAAGTATTCGAATATATAAGTATTCGAATATCCAAGTATTCGAATATTTAAGTAATCGAATATCCAAGTATTCGAATACTATTCAAATATCCAAGTATTCGAATACCATTCGAATATTTAAGTATTCGAATACCATTCGAATATTTAAGTATTCGAATACCATTTGAATATTTAAGTATTCGAATACCATTCGAATAATTACGTATTCGAATACCATTCGAATATTTAAGTATTCGAATAGTATGGTGTGAATTATAAATCAAGTTCTTTAGGTTCATGTCAGGGTAAAATCTTATAAGCTAATTTTGACCCACTTCACACCATACTATTCGAATACATCAGTATTCGAATCATATTCGAATAATGACATTCAACTACTCAAATATTCGAAGTTTATTCGTAGCATTCGAATACTTGTAAAATATTCGAATAGTCCCAGCTCTATTCCACATACGTCCAAAACATAAACTGTTGCATCTTCAGTTTCACTGCTTTCTTATTTAACCCTTCGTGGTCAGACGAGGTGTATCGCAACCCCAGGATATGTATTCGCCAATATTTCTGTAAATCTGTAGACCTTAATAATAAAATTTGAAAATTTGTGAATTTCAACCAAAAAATCGCTTGTATCCACAACGACTTTTTAAAACACAAAGTTCAACATTATCAAAATTTACATGTTCAGAAAAAGACTATTAAAGCACGATTGTACGAGTATTACGAATTCACAATAATTATCACTCCACAGTTAAAAGATTCCCCAAATACCAAATTGGTAACTCAAAAATAACGCTGTGCAGCGTTGCTCAGTGCAGTGAACCCGATGTGCCCAATTTGTGATTACACGAAGGTGTGACGACGGAAGGTGAATATACCTACACATAGCTAAACTATTTTTGTGCTATCCGGTAGCAATAACTCATTTTCGGCGAGAGTTGCAAAACCCCCCTTTCGAATTAACGCGGCAATATTTGCTCTGATAATTTAATATTTGAATATGCACTTTATAATTATGTTGCAAAAATGTTCCTCGAACATTACAGTATCGGAAACTTACATTGGAATCAGGGTCGCACAGTATGCATCAGGAGCTGCCGGACTCTGAGTTTAATAATTCATTGTGGTGGAATGCGAGACAGTGAAAAGGAAAGCATGATACCTACCTCAGTATATACCTGAGATTCCTGAGAATGACTCTTTCGCGGTAGATGCTGGAAGTGTCCACCGTTTTCTTCGAGGCACAAGTTCCTCTGTCTACACGTGTTTCGGGACACGCGAAGAAGTGCTTCAGCTTCTAGCTGCTTCTTCTATGTTGCGCTTCGGATCAACGACAGTACGATGATTGTTCTTGCAGACTGTCTCTTTCACCTAGCTCCACAAGAGAAAATCGTGGGAGTCCAATCCGGAGAGCGAGGAGGCCAAAGATTCTTTGAGATGACGCGGACTGTTGCGGTAACGTCATTGTTTCATTTCACGTATGGCATATCGCCCCATCTTGCTGGTACTTGTCCGTTCTCCCTTTTTCGTCTCTTCTACGAAGCTCTTTCCTATTTGCTGTCTTCCACTCCACCACAACAAACTATTAAACTGTATTTGAATATTCGAATAGGGCAAAGGACCCAATTACTGACACCTTAAGCTATTTTACTTAAAATAACGAACAAATAAACTATAGTATATAATCTATAGCATAGATTATAGGTTGAATTACATAATTCTCTTTGTGCATGACTTTGCAACGTTTATTTATTCGTTATTTTAAGTAAAACAGCTTAAGGTGACAGTAACTGGTTAGGTGTCAGTAATTGGGTCCTTTAACCTACTGAGACTGTTCTCTTCTGCTGAAATTCCACATTTAAAAGTGAGTAACTTTTATTTTAAAATATTTTCGACAATCAGTTTAAAGGAGATTCTTTCGACCAGGGAACTTAGAGGGATGTTGCCCGCGTGAAACCATTTATTAGCAAAGCACAAGGAATGAGTTTCAAATATTTTTTTAATGCTCTACGAATTTATGGCGGCTTCGAGGGAAGCAAATATCGCTGCTGTGATATGCTGTGATAATATTGCAATGAATACATCCCTAATTGGAGTATAATATTCAACTAATACATTCTTACAAAATACTCGGTCTGCTGAAATATTCAAATAAAGATTCGCACGTATACTCTACTTGCTTCGGGTGCAAACCACACCCGATTTAAAGCAGTAAATAAAGAAAGGCTCAGCAGACAGTCCCAGCCCTAGTTTCACGACGGATTCGTTTATCAATTTCGCGCCGGTCCGGTGCAAATCGGCTCGCGGAGGAGCAACGCGTCAGAGAAATGGCGCGGATGGTACACTGTCCGAAGGTTTTTCGCGATACTCGCTTAAACGGTGAATATCGGCGCAGTGTTGTGTCCTACATAGTGTGCATTCCGCGCTGAAGTCATTTACTCCTCGTCAAGATGGAATATTAGCGGCCAGGCCGTTGCGTTTCACTTCGCGAATCGGTTAAAGGCGTCGGGCAGCGTATAAGGACCGAATAAGTGAATACCAGTTTCCGCGTTGCACGGACGAACCGTGTAACCGTAATTTGCGATATCGGGCCCCGCGAAACGACTGTACAGGGTGTTTCTTAACATGTGGGTGTTTCTTAACTCACTTCAGCGCCGGAGGGGTGGCTCAAAAACAATGAAGAGAAGTTCGTACAAGCATGCGCCCAATTTGACTTTGTTCCCGAATCATGGCCAGCTTTGCACCCCAACAATTCTTAATGGCAAACAGAGACGGCACAACTGATTCTACTAAATGTTTGTGTAACTGTTTGCAATTAACAGGTTAATTTTCTTTGGACTTCTTAAAGGGACTTGGCAAGTCGCTTGAAAGACAAGTATTTTTTTTTGCGAATTAATTAGACGGAGATGAAAGCAAGCACAGAATTTTCCTTCAATACAATGGTTATTAGTATCACGCGGAGTAAGAAAATATTTTTTTTTTGCCTACATATCTATGTATTCTGCGAATGGCGCCACAAGGGGTTGATTGTACAGTGTTTTAGAAAAAGTTTCTTTGGCTCTGCCCTGATAGCGAGCTTAAAAATAAAGATACAGCGGTTCCCTTGGAATATGTTTCTCCTAGAACCACCAATTTCGTTCTGAACCTCGGAAAAAAAGAATTGAACCGAAAATACTAAAGCAGCGGCTAGGAGAATGCGATTTTTACGACAAAATCGCGATTTTCGGGGTGCACAGATGGCTGTTTATTTTTATCTCGGGAACTACAGTGTTTACATTTTAATGTTTAGGTTCAGTGCATAGAAGAATATATTTTGAACATGCTGTAAAAATTTCAAGTCGATCCGAACCTCCGTTTTTCTGCAATCACTGCAAAAGCACAGGAAAAAACGCCTACGCATCAGGTGGCTGTAGTGTCGTCATATACAATATGTAATATTACAAAAAAAAATGTTTTACTGTTTATAGTATTAATAAACATTACCCAAAAGTACTAAGCGCAATTTGTACTCGTCTCCTTGTAATTAATTCGCAAATAATACTTGAATTTCAAGCAGTTTGACTGCCCAGCCCCCCTATTGGGTGAACTATTGGAAGAAGTCCCACTTGATGAAGAAACGTCGCATGTGGTTTATGCAAAACGGCGCACCACCACATTTTAGTCACATTTGTTTTATATTTTTTGAGAAAATCTGCAACAAGACGACCGCGGGCTTGCACTTAGGGCGAAGGTGGCCATTTCGAACATTGCCTATTCAGGTAAGCAGTTGCACAATACGAGGGTGCAAAAATGGCTATAACTCGGAAAGTCAGAGATGGGCATTTTTATATAAATAAAATTTCGAATGACAAATAAAAGTTAAAGAAATTATTCGTCATTCGTGCGTTAACCCGAGTTCAGTTTATTCGACACACGACGAATAATTTTTTTTAAATTTTATTCGTTATTCGAAATTTTATTTAAATACAAATTTTGCGGAAACAATGTCAAATAGGGGAAATGTTTATATGAACTTTTGTCATAGCTTTTGTGCCCCCTCCCGTTCACCGTTGAAGTGGGTCCCACATATTAAGAAACACTCTGTATATACCTCTGTAAAATTCGTCTCTCATTTGTTACCGTTTACGAGACTAACAAGGGGAGGACATCATGTGATAGACATCGATGTTGATGAGCCTTAACACGATGGATTTATGTAAAAAATAAGTAAATACGTGTCCGAGTGTTTCAGCCAATGGGCCTTAATAACAGAGATATTTACATGGAAATTATTAAACTTTTCATAGTAAGAGTATAAAGTATAAAAGCTAATATGAATTGAAGACTTTGCCGTGGAGCGTTCAGTAAGACGTTTGCGTGGCGTTGTTGCGGTCGTGAGTTCAATTCCGCCTGTGTCTAAAATATATTTCTTTCACACTTTATTTTTTCCACACTGTATGAACAGTGAGGAAAAAGGTAACGGTAGTAACGTTCATTATTATTGTTTTTTTTTTAATGGATAAATATAATTAAAGTTTTTTTTAACGTGGGAAAATCTTCATAAGACACCCCGACACCTCCAGAGGGCAATCGCCCGGAGGGTGGCCGTGGGGTTTTAGTGGATAAAAATCCCGCACTACCCTGATTAGATTTTACTTGAATTACCATTTAATTGAAAATTGTTGTTCTTGGAAAGTACCGTAAACTGGGGGAACATTGGCATACACCGGGGTTACATTGTTTTGCGTCAGATTAGTAAAACTTAACCTGTTAATGCTATTTATATGATGTGCCAATGTTACGAGGATATTTTAGTTAAGATGTAAAAAATAAAATAAAATAAACAAATTTAAGTGTCAATGTATCTTACTGGCTTTAGATTAGTAAAACTTAACCCGTTAATACTATATTTATGATGTGCCAATGTTACCCCGGTACATTAACGTTTTTAACATGTATTAAAGAAGGAAAAGGACAAAAATTTTATTCATTTTGACACTTGTAGTACAATCACAAAAGATGCAACGTTATGATAGGATACTTAAAGCAAATGTAAACATGTTAATTTTTACATTATATGTTTAACAAAATCTTTCAAAAACCTGCCAATGTTCCCCCAGTTTACGGTAGCACCCAATTCTTTTTGTTTCTAAGAGAGAAGGGTTCATTCTTTCACACCCACTGCAAATTGTCGCACCGTTTTAAAATTTTATAAACAGTTTGTTAACCTTTTACCCGAATGTATGGCCTTATTAGAATATACAGCTATGTAATTAACTTTTTTAACTAACCTAAAAAGCACCTCTCAAAGAAAAAATTTTCAGAATCGCGAATAAACACTATGGGAAACATAAAAGTTTTTAATAACCTCCTAACTTTTGCGATTTTGACAAAATTTGAGCACCGACCACGTGAAAACAATAGCAAGCATTAAAAAACAGTTTTTACCACAATATAATACAGTAACTAAGTAGTAAGTATGTTAATAAACAGTGAATTGTAATTGATCAGTAGCCCTACTTCTCGAAAACATGGGTCTAAATACACGGGCCTAGCACGGGCCTCCGAGGTTCAATATCACTTACATTAAATCAACTTAAAGCCCGCAAATTTGCGGTTAAATTGATCCAAATTTCATTAAAATATCCAGACCAGAACCAAAGTTATACAGGGTGTTCCTCTATTTATGGTCAATACTCCAGGAAGTAATTATACCGGCAAAAACTAAGACGAAAATCAAGAGTAACGAAATCCCAGTAAAGGCTTCGTTTTCGAGAAAACTGACATTGAGTCTCACCTAAATACGCGTGCATCGAGGGCGCTTGAGGGGCGCGCGGAGGTGAGCAGTACGCGTCAGCTGCCCGTGGGACGTTCCACTCGCCTCCGCTTGCCACTCAAGCGCTCGCGTCGCACGCGTTTTAGGCGAGACTCAAAGTGAATTTTCTCGAAAACGAAGCCTTTACCGTAATTTCCTTACTCTTGACTTTCGTCTTATTTTTGCCTGTACAATCACCCCCTAGAGTATTGACCATAGGTGGGATCTACACCCTGTAGATTCTTGATCGGGTCGTTTTGTCCCACTGTGCGCCGATCACGAGCGGTGCATAGTCGGTGGAAACTCTCTCGGTGGAGATCGAGTCCTTATCGCGACCCGAAAGAGCCGTTTAACGTGTCACGTGTTTCGATAAAGGCGAGCAGGAGGGGCCGGGCCAGAGTGCGGCCCGTTCCGTTTCACTTCGCGGAACGCTTAAAAGGCGGCGATCTGTCACCGTTGCTGCAAGACGATAGCCAGTCCCTAGCCATGGAAGCAGGCTGCGAAACGCTCGCTCGCTCGCTCGCGCGCCCGCGCCCGCGCGCGTGCAAATGTCTCAGTTTCGTGAGTATAGACTCGGTAGGAGTAATAATCGTATACCGTTACTTCTTTCGAAAGGCCGTTGACTCAATTGCGCCCCGGATAAAAGAGGCGGTTCACGAGTCCTCCGCGAGCCGTGCACGAGGGATACATCGCCGTCGCGCGACGTGTACCCGCACACCTCTACGTTTCCACGTGCTTCACCTACGAAAGAACGTCGCCGGCTCGTTTATCCTCGCGCTCGACCACCCAGCTTCGATTTCGAGATCGACTAACGACCGATCTTCAAGATCGTTCGCGCTGGTCTTGCGTTCCGCGATCGCACCCAGCTTATTGCCGCTCGGGGCGTACGATCTAACGCTGCCTTTTGCCTCTCGCACTTCCTTCCTGATTCTCTGTGCTGAATATTTATTTTCGAGAAGGTTCTGTCGGTTGTAATTGTATCGCAAATGCAATCGTGGAGCCTGTATTTGAAGGGTGCAATTTTGGGGGAGTGTGTACGAAGGGAATTTGTGTTGTAATTTAGACAGTGAGAGCAGAAACGGACTAACCTACATTTTATCTGAATTTCAGTTGTAGGATTAATCGTATAAAATAGGACGATTTTTTTCAATGGGGCTTACAAGGGAAGATCCCGAACCCGAAAATCCAGAAAATTCTGAAACTTTGTGAAATTGTAGGGGATTTCCTTCTGACTGCAACGCAATTTTTGTTTGCTGAAGAAATTCACTCAAAGGGGGTGAAATTCACCCCTGAAACATTCGGCTATTTACTGATTTTGTGTTATAATTCGCGAACTGGAAGAGATAGAAAAAAAGTTTCCAGACAAAAGTTACTTCTTTTAATTAGATCTAGCATTTGGTAAAATATTATTTTATAATTCACGAGTTATAACACAAAATCGGAAAATAACCAGATTTTCAAGGATCAATTACACCCCCTTAGAGTGAATTTGGGCAGCAAACAAAAATTGCGTTATAATCAGGAGGAAATTCCCTACATATTCACAAAGTTTCAGAATTTTTTGAATTTGCGGATTCGGGATGTTCCCTTGTTATTCCGTTTTTGCTCTCAATGCCCAATTGTACCTATTGTCTTTTTTATTGCTTCGTGGTAAACGTTCGAGGGAAGACATATATTTCTTTTTCGGTTAAATCTGTCTTGTGTTTGATATTTTTGTATAATAGTGAGTCGAAAATGTGACAAATGGTTGAGGAATGGTGTGTCCCAGAATTGCTGGACTGTTTATATGTATAGAAACACTGAAATTAGGCTTTAATTTAAGAGATTTTTATTGATATCATTACACATATAGTATTTTATAATATAATATATATATATATATATATATATATATATATATATATATATAAATTAAAATAAAAATTATATAAATAACTATTCCACATTCATCATTTGAAAACGTATATATATATTCCATTTCGGAAATATTATATTAATATGTATATATATTTTATAATATAATATATATATATATATATATATATATAAATTAAAATAAAAATTATATAAATAACTATTCCACATGCATCATTTGAAAAGGTATGTCATATTTAGGAGAAGAAAAGAAGCCCAAGAGGAAGGAAGAAGTAAAAACGAAAGCACAATCTTGAGTTAACAGTCCCAGAAACACTTGCACACACATGTAACCCCATTTTGAGGCCGAAAGGCAAAAAATAAACCTATTTACTGCTACTATGTCACATTTATAAGAATTTAAATATATATTAATTACGTTAATAATGATCGGGGCGTTGTGAATTAGCCAACGAGACTAAAACTCGTGAAAATATTAATATTTCCGAAAAACAAAAATTATATAAATAACTATTCCACATTCATCATTTGAAAACGTATTATTCGTCGATTCTATTCGAACACAGCTACATTTCAATTCAACGTAAATCCTACAGAAGCGACTCGAACTGCAAATTTATGCCCAAGTGTATTGAAATTCTAGAAACTTGTCAAAATTGTTCGTTTAATTTAATTTAAATTTAACCTCATCTGATATCTACATCAACCTTCATTATTATCTAAATTAACGTCGTTCCTAATGGCCCAAATGGGTTGATGCATCCTTAAAAATAAAATAGAAAAAGAGGTTGCATTTACCTCTGATAATTGTGAGTTGTAGCATCTTCAAACACATCCACTAGCAGTACGCCGTACAGTACACTGTTTTTTGTTGTATGTTAAAACACAGTAATATTCCGACCGCGCATAAATATACGCTTTCTCTCCGTTTAAATCTTTCCTGTAATTATACTAATTTCTAATAATTAACAAGATCCTAGAACTGCTATATAAAAATTACCGCGATTTTCCGAAAAACAACTCGTCGGACTAGGTTCAGCATTTATTGCATTTATTCATTCCCCCTTCTTTTGCACTGAACAGTCGAAACACAGCAACATTCTAAATGCACCTTTTCCTTCCTTCGACTTTTATAGCTGCTAGTTAATAGAAGCTATTATAAATTCAAAGAACCTAAAGACCGTCCCGGTTGGGGTTAATTTTGGAGTCTTAAAAATCTCTTCGACGGCTGAAAGGTGCGATTTTATGATTTACAAAGTATTTCCCACGTATATTCTAAGCTACATTCTTCCTATAGTGCTCGTTGATGTCCACTCGATCCATTTGTTGCAACGAATATTGTATACAAACAATAAGCTTCCAATAAAAGTCAGATCAGAGGATTGGAAGCAACGTCTTTAGTCTGGACTAATTAAAACAATTTTTTACCCTTGAGAATCCACTCCATTCGTGCCTCACTTCTGTTACAATAACCACAAACGATCTACCAAGCAAAAGTACCTACAGTGGCTCGCATTAATATTCGGACACTTTTTAAAATCGCATAACTTTTTAAGAATTGGTCCAAACAACTTGAGTTTTTTTCAGAAGCTAGAAGGATTAGTTTGCTAACTTACGCGTTTCGTCGTTTTGAAGAAAAAAATGTATTTGGTTGGAATAGCGAAAAGAATAGTAAAGGTCGATTTTTAAACTTTTTTGTGAGCTTGTAATGAAAATTAAAAAAAAAACGTTTGTAGATTGCAGTAAGTTGTATACGTGCCTAAAATTTCATCAAAATCGGTTAACGCTGCTCCGAGCTACAAACGTTTAAAGATCGCAAAATAAGGTCGAGAATCGCGAAATTCCCAAAATCAGCGATTTTCGCCCTTATTCTGCGATCTTTAAACCTTTATAGCTCAGAGCAAGGTTAACCGATTTAGATGAAATTTTCAGCATGTATACAACTTACTGTAATCTAAAAACGGGTTTTTTGAATTTTCATTCCAGGCTCAGAAAGAATCGCGAAATTCCCAAAATCAGTGATTTTCGACCTTATTCTGCGATCTTTAAACGTTTATAGCTCAGAGCAACGTTAACCGATTTAGATGAAATTTTCAGCATGTATACAACTTACTGTAATCTACAAACGGCTTTTTTGAATTTTCATTCCAGGCTCAGAAAAAAATCTCGAAATTCCCAAAATCAGCGATTTTCGCCCTTATTCTGCGATCTTTAACTAATTTAGATGAAATTTTCAGCACGTATACAACTTACTTCAATCTACAAACGTTTTTTTTTTAATTTTCATTACAAGCTCACAAAAAAAGTTTAAAAATCGACCTCTACTATTCTTTTCGCTATCCCAACCAAATACAATTTTTCCCCAAACAACGAAACGCGTCACTTAGCAAACTAATCCTTCCAGCTTCTCAAAAAAACTCAACTTGCTTATACCAATTCTAAAAAAGTTATGCGATTTTAAAAAGTGTCCGAATATTAATCTGAGTCACTGTACACAGAAATTCCAGTAAACTGTAATTACAATCGCTCTTCTTTTTACGAAGTAGGTATCGCAAGATATCTTTCTTCTGTCCGAAGGCACCGCGGTCTAGCGGTCGGAGAGGCTCGTAGGAAACACACGAACCACCGTTCGCCTCGGTTCACAACGGTTCGGGCCGGTTCGAGCGCGAGGAAAGAGCGCGTGGCGTTCTCTAAGCGGCGCAGCTCCTATTTCCCAGGCAAACGGCGACGCTCCTCGCCGGGTACCTACAATTTTGAAAGTTGGAACACATTCGCGACCGAATTCATCCTGATTGCACGCCGCGCTAAATACCTGTTTAGCGATTCCGCGGCGTGCCACTTTCACGGCAAAAATCTGTCGAACATGCCCGTGGCTCGATTTCCAAACGGAGCATGTGCGGGACGACAATTTTAGCTTTTCCGTCCTGCGTGCGCAAATGTGGATCCGTCATCGAACACCTCCGGCGAGTCGCGCGCGCCACAGAAATCCGCAGCGAGAGGTGTCCCTCTTTTTCTCGCTCCTTTCTTTTAAGCTTTTCCTCTGCATCCGCTGCGCTGCCCCGGACTCGTCCGCCGTCGATCGCCGAATAGATCGTTCAACGAGCAACGGACCACTTGGGGTCGTGTCCTCGCGGCCCCCAGGTATACGGTGTGTCTAAATTCATCCGTGATTCGTCGCCGGGCAAAGCGAACAAATATGAGGCCCGTGGTGGCTCTCCACGGAGTTACCTCCATGACAAAGGCCGGTCAAACCTGCCTGACAACCTGTAAAATTCCTATGAATGAGCGCAACCTTCTCCTCTGGTCACCAGCGTGTCCGGGCTCTCTTTTTCGAGTGCGCGAGCTCGACCTCGTCCGTTATTAAATTCCTCGACCTCAAGAAGTCGGGACGCCTCGCCGCGGGATAAAAGGAGACCTCGGGGGCCCACCGGCCCGTGCCACGTGACAGGCCCAGCGTTCGATTCCGGCCACGCGGATAGACGTGGCCCGGGGATCCTCCGGCTCGGAACCTAGCGCGCGGGATTCTCGACCCGACGCGACGTCCCTCGTTAGCTTGTCGTTTCGCTGCCTCCTAGACTCGCGTAGACGGACTTTTAACTGACTCGGTCCGAGGATCACTTTTAGCGGGCCAGCGGTTATAAAACTAATAGGCTGTAAAGATTAACGACCATCGTTAAACCCGCGCGGTTTGAAATGGAAAGTATGTAGCTTAACAAAGGGGCCTTTCCTTTTTTCGCGGTAGCTTTTTACCTTTCTTCCGTGCGTGTGCCTCGGTGAGAGGAGATACACTGGCGTTCATAGGTATTCGGACATCACCTGTAGGTGTAGAAAATGTGATATTTGGTACAGGCTGAATACTTCTCGCTGCTTTTAAGTTGAGGAGTTATAACTGTCTAGTTGGGCGGCCGAAAAGAGGCGAATGTTTGCGAATTTTTTTTGAAAAAGTGGAAGCACATATTTTTATAGAACTTTTTGCAATTACAAGAACAACATTTAAGGAACATTTGGTAATTTTTTCGTAGGAAAATATTTAGGTTTGTAATAAAGTAACAACTCACATCCAAGAAGTATTTTTAAAAATATGGTTTTGCGGTGAGCAATGCCATTCGGAAGCGGAATATCTAAATCAAAAAGCAAAAAAGATTTCGTTAGTGTATTAATGTATCCTCTGATTAACGGAGGGAATTTCCGAAATATTAATTTAAAACAAAATGACGGCTATTTAAAGTTGAGATCGTGATTTTTTTAAGGCAATAAAATGAGCGATCTCTGTGAATTTTTTTCAAAGAAATGGGTGAATAAATCTTTTTGAAACTTTTAGGATATTTAATTGAATATCTAAGGAAGTCGAACAAAATTTTTTCCTGTAAAATAATTCGTGGATTTTCGGAAAATTGAGCGAATGACAGGAATTTAAAGAAGTTGCGATTTTTACAACAGATTTTCGCCCTTTATTATAGCATAGAAGTGATTAAATTTAAAAATATCATTAAATATGTTGGTTGATCCGATGCGTAATTTCATAAACAATATGAAATTGACTGGATTTTTGTTTCAGGCGAGTTCAACGGACGATATCCTGCACACCGATTCACTACTTCGACGCGGGGGACGTGAAGAAATACCTCCACAGTTTACAATACACGAATTACTTTACAGAAAACAAAATTTTCGCGACTTCTTTAAACGTTAAATTAAATATCTGAAAACTTTCAAAAAGATCCATTCAACCATTTCATTGAATTAAATTGACGAAGATCGCCTCATTTCCGTCGAGTTACACGAGTCTCCTCCCATTTGCTATCGTGCTGTAGCACATCTTTTTTAGAAGTAATGGAACTCTTACTCATTAATGAATTGATTTTCTACGTTGCAATAGAGTATGAACAAGTTTTATCTTTATAGCACAAGTATGGAAAGGTGCTTTTATTGTCTCAAGTTTTTGTTATCTTTACCTGCTGACAAAAGGTACAGTGTAAGGATACTCTTAAGTAATTTTATTGCTTAGTGAGTATTATGATTCCAAGCTTGCTGGACATTCAGTAAAAAGAGATGTATTGAACTGTTTCCTTCTTACTGACATTGCAGTGAATTATCTACTTGTTTCTGTGACCGTAACTATTTCAAGCTGCCTGTCTGTTCGCGCGAGTTCTGTACCTTCTTCTCGGCTTTCTTTCACAGATACTCCACAATTCGTGCGTACATGGCGATCCGTAAATGTCAATGAACCCTCCAATACGGTAAAAAGACATTTCGAAAAACGTTCAAACTTTGCTCCTGTTAATGGCGACTGTATTAAATGAAATGCAACTACCTAAGCAGTAATCGATTGTTTACAAGTAGCTTACTTACAATTTTTTTTTGCTGCCCAAATTCACTCTAAAGGGGTGAAATTAACCCCTGAATATTCGGCTATTTTTCGATTTTATTCTGAAGGACAATGGGATCCAAAAGTTCTTCGATTGTCGGTGAGCACAGTTTCGCGGTACAACAAAAATTGAAATTGTATGGAAAAAAATATTAAGCTGTTTCATAATTATTTAAACATCCACTTCAGATTTCTCGCGACACAAGGAATTTTAGAAAACATTAATATTTTTATTTATAACTTTTTCTAATTGTTTAAACAATTGGCAAAACTTCTGCGATTCGATAGATCTACTCAAAAGAAGTAACTTTCGTATCGAAACTTTTTTTCTATCTCTTACAGATTGCATGTTACAAAATAAAATCGAAAAGTAGCCGAATAATCAGGGGTTAATTTCACCCGGTTAGAGTGAATTTGGGCAGCAAAAAAAATTGCGTTGTAATCAGGAGGGAATCCCCTACGTATCCACAAAGTTTCAGAATTTTTTGAATCCTCAGTTTCGGGATCTTCCGGTGTTAGTGTTACTCAAATCTGATTTTCTACATTTTGAGCAAGTGCATCCCTCAAATTTTGTTTATTTAATTCTGACACATTTATATTATCCAAATTTCGTTTTCTACTTTCTGCTACGACAGCGTTACAGAAATTTCACTCGCTATCTCCAAGACACCTATATTATTTAAGTCCCATTTGCCAATTAATTTCTGTCCGCGAAATCCGACGAAATGAAACTTCCGGGTAGCTCCTCCCTTGGACACCAAAGAGACCTCGCTTTAGGCACCGAGTTCCTCGCCCCATTCCCCAAACGGATCTGCTGCAACACGGCCAGCGTATCGCGCAAAGTGGCCGAAAGGCCGTGGACGATTTGCCGTGTCACTGAATCGTGGAAGCGGCGGTAGGGTCAGTCGATCGAGTTTCCTCGCGCGGCAAGAAAAAACGGTGCTGGTTATAAGGACACGGCGGGCATTAACGAGGTGCCGAGGAGCAGGATTATCCGCGACGATGAGGTCAAACACATTCTCGATCGTCAAGGTTGCACAAGCGGCCCCGCTAGTACGCGCGTATCCGCTCGCGCGCTACCTCGCGGCCGCCCTCGGCCGCGGTGCGCGTTACGCATTTGCATAGCCGCGACTGTTCTTTAAACTTCTAACTCGAGTAGCCTGGCCGTCCTTGTCGGATGTCTCAATTTTCCGCGCGGTATGCAGCAGCTATGACTAATACGTCCGCGTATCGCAACGCGCCAGAAATGGCAATCGCGGTGTGTTACGACAGCCGCTGACGGCTTGAAAAAATCATCAGCCGGACGAGCTGGATACGTTCGCCTTTCGTTCCCCGTTGGCTCTTAGGGCCATTTCGCACGGGGCACTTCTCTGTGCCTCGCGATTGGTTGCTTCCTGCAGCTCTTCACCGCATGTTGCTGGAGGATCCACGGAGGGATGATTGTTGGCGGAGGGCTGAAAACTCGCAACGTCTCCGTCTGTGAGACATAGGACACCCGCTGTGTCTGTGCGCAACGTGGTATTTGGCCCAGATAGGGGAGACCGGGTATGGTTGTCTCGTTTTCTTATCCTGATTTTTTTGGGGGTTATCGCTGCAGGGAAGTTCATTCAAACTTAGATTATTGTAAACTACGTACGTCTGGCTTTATAAAAAAAATTGGCCCTGTGGATTTTGTCAACCAGATTAGGAGATAATTCACATTATTTTTGCAGCAACTATTTTGTGGCAACATACCCCGAGGTCGGGTTGGATGCTCAGTCAGGAGGCCGAAAGAAAGGGTGGTCTTTGGAAATTTTTTACTCGAAAGCTATAACATATTTGTCAAAAAATCTTTTTTCCTTTTAAGGATTGCATCTATATATAATTATATATATATATGTATTCCATACAGTGTAAGGTATCAAACGGAATAATTTTCATTAAGGGGAGGTTCTGGTCTAGAGCCCCAAAAATAGGTGATATTTAGGAATTAATTAAAGGAAAACTACTATATATAATTTAATGGGACTTGTTGCATTGTATTAAGGATGTCTTATGTTATAGAAATATATTTTTTGTTTTATAATTAATCAGTGCAAACAGCCCTGGGGAGTCGTTAAAGTTAAGGCGTCAAAAAATTGATCCAAATCGGTGGGACCTGTATCTCTAAAAGTTATTATCCGATTCGACTGAAACCTCTTTTATTTTGAAGATTATTCTATTTTCTAGGGGGGGAACTAAAAAAAATTACAAAAATTACATTTTTTTTAGAAAATAACGACACTTCACGTTTGAAATCACTTTTCCCTGTATTTTTCGTCCTTTCAACGCCTTTAAAAATTATAAATTTTCAACTTTTTGTAATTTTTTTAGTTCCCCCCCTAGCCAGAAGTATATTCTTCAAAATAAAAAAAGTTTCAGTCGTATCGGATAATAACTTTTGAAGATACAGGTCCCACCGTTTTGAGAACACTGTTTCGAGAAAAACGCATTTGAAGTTTTACGTGAGCGCCGGAGTGGACAGTTGTTGCCCATACGTTTGCCGCTACTCAAATGCCTATAACTTGGGGAATTTTACGAATTTCAACAAATCCTTTTAAACACGTATTCCTAAAAGATTGAACATTCGAAAAATGAAATAAAAAACAATCGACATTTAGACCAGAACCTCCCCTTAAAGTTTTACGTGAGCGCCGAGTGGCCGGGTGTTACCCATGCATTTGCCGCTACTCAAATGCCTATAACTTCGGGAATTTTACGAATTTCAACCAATCCTTTTAAACACGTTTTCCTAAAAGGTTGAACATTCGAAAAATGAAATAAAAAAAAAATCGACATTTAGACCAGAACCTCCCCTTAAAGAGATTTAGTACTTTTATGATGATTGATCAGGATTTTACTTCACACTCGGCACGTGTTCCGTATGTATATTAATTTGTTGTATATGTAAGGTGTATTCCTCAAAGTATGGCAAGAATATTCAAAGTTCGAAGTTTCGTGTTTTGGAAATCCTACAACTAAAAGCGCATGTAAATGTGAAGCCTATTTGAATAGCTTATCGTGGAAATAAGTAAAACTTAGTGGAAATGCATACACGTGTCTGCAATTACTGTAGAGAATAGACTTGAACTGTCACTGTAGCTTAATTACAGTTTCGCGTTTACGTATGTGTGTGTATGCACCTGTATCGGGGGTATAAAAAAGAGCGAGACTTCGAACTCGA
Organism: Andrena cerasifolii; assembly: GCF_050908995.1. Classification (NCBI taxonomy): domain Eukaryota; kingdom Metazoa; phylum Arthropoda; class Insecta; order Hymenoptera; family Andrenidae; genus Andrena; species Andrena cerasifolii. The sequence goes on along the minus strand of NC_135124.1, from coordinate 5,548,827 downwards.
TTTTCTTCAAATATTTTATACTGTGTGCTCTACACGTTTGGCCTAGCGGACAAAAAAGTTATTGTTGTTATTTTTTAGCATACACTTGGGACTGTGGTATGTTTAATATGCATATTCTGGTGGAGAATTTAAAGCTGTATAAAATCCAGTTAAAGTTGAAATTATTTAACTGACAAACAAAAGTGTTATATGACATTGAACGGGGTAACACAGTTTTGGGGCCGACAAAGTAGTTACCACGTTTAGTAACTTTTTAGGTTGTCCTAAAAGCAAAAGGTGCCCCCACAGAATATTAATTTTTTTTATTAATATTCAAAAGTGGTAACTTGTTGTTGGCTTTAAAAATGTGCTGTCTTGTTTAATGCTATGTAGGGTTTTTGTTTATTAGTTAAATAAATTCAACTGTAACTGGGTTTTATACAGCTTTTAATTCTCTTTCAGAATATATATATTAGGCACGTACTGCAGTTTTGAGTTGGTATTGAAAAGTAATAGAAGTAGGGTGGTTCGAAAAAGTGGTAACTTTTTTTTTGTCCGCTACTGTAGAAGTATGAATTGGTAACCTCTGATAATACTGATATCTTCGGTTAAGGTCTTTTCCCCACGAGACACTTTTATGGCAAGCTATTAATGTTTGGTATATATGCATGTTACAGTAAAATCGTTATTTCAGCGAATGTATATATTCGCCAGTTAATGTATGCACACACTGATTTGATTACTTAGGTAAAATATTCGATCCATGGCGATTGGCGACCCATCCATACAGATGCTGGTTCAAATCCACAACCTTCTTCGCAAGCTAAAATTTTTTTACAGGAAAACTAGGAAGAGGGCGCTTTTTTACCGTCTGGGGGTGTTGTGTCCTACGAGACGTGGCGAGCCCCCTACCCTTTCTACAGTAGTAGTTGAAAAAAGTCACCATTCAAATTGAAGCACTTTTGTTTTGACTCACTTTCCCTAATTGTAAGTCAGGATGAAAATGTATACATCTACTACTTAGTGACAGTATAAATTTCATTTCTTGTGAACTCATTCAGTGACTCAAACAACCCCTGTGTACCAAATTCTGTGTGATCCACTTAATTTTTCGATCTTGCCAGTTTGGCCACGAATAGTAAAAAAAAAGCCGTGCCAGTTAACCGGTTAAGGAAAAAGATAGTTCTTAGGTCTTCTGTTCTTGATAAATGAGACGTATAATAATTTCACCTGTGCCACCATATATCTATTTATTTTTACTATCTTGACAAAATATCTAATTGACCTATCATTGATTTAATTTGATTTCAATCTAGATATTTCAACCACTCTACAACTAGTGTTTACTTCTTCAGTAACTTAATAGTATAATCTCGTTTATTTTAATGAGCGATGTTAGTTGTCATCGTATACAATAATTGACATTTGCCCAATATTGGATGTGAGTGATCATTGCAATGAAACAGGTGGCACGCAGTTTTATTAAACATTACTTTGCTTGCAAGAGAGCAGGTGTTCCTATATGAAAGATGTTGTTGGAACAATAAACAGAGATTCCCTCTGTCGCAGCTTTTGGTTTAATGCAGCCGTATATTACAGAGGAGCCTTGAAAATTATTGTAAATAATTTAAAAGTTTCGAGTGTCGCTTGTCCCTTATCCTCAATCAAATTCTTATCATATTCGTTGTGTTTATTTGGCCTTCGAGCAAACACTCCCATGGTTCGCCTTAAGAATTTCAGACCTTGGTTAAGCAGACAATAATTTTGCAACATGTGCGACGGTCTGACGAGTATCGAGGCAAATATCACAGCTGCGCATGGCAGTTTTGAAGGATGTAAGAAATATAGCGCTGTAACGACGTTAAATTATAAACTACTTTGGAATTCACGTAGAATGTTAATTCACTTTCAAATTATTTGAGTATAACAAACCATAACACGTGACGTAAAATAATTCCATTAATCCGAATAAGCTACAATTTTGAAATACAATTATTTTTCTAACAATACTTTCTAACATCGTTACATCTTAATACTTTATTGAATCTCCAAGTATAATATTCCGTATTCCACTTAAGAAACGGATAGGTAATCGTATCTCGATAAAAAGAGCAAGATAAGCGACTCCAACTATTGCATTGCGTATAGTTGTCCATGTCACGCAACTTCTCTTTAAACGATGTTTATCACAAAACTAATACTTTACGAGTAATTCAACATAGTCATGCTGGGTGTCATACTCTTTATAATTCTAAATAAATATTGTTATACAGGGCGAGTCACATAACATGTCCACCCTGAATAACTTCTAAAGTATGACATTTAAAAAAGCAGTGAATTTTCTCTGATTATTAAGCTTTGTTTGTTCTAAACTTAATAATAATAACAGGGGTGTGGAAGTCAACGGCCATCACTTTGAGCACCTGCTGTAACTAAGGTAAATAGTGAGACTAATTATTAGGTTTTGGACAAATAAAGCTCAATACTTTTTCATAGAAGATTCACTGCTCTTATAAATTTCAATGGTAAAAGGTACGCATAAAATCGCATTCTATTTAAAAAATTCAAGGTTACCTTGATATCTCGTAAACAAATAGGTTACTTAACCCTTCTGGTCACACTGGGTCCAATAGTCCCGCTTTTTAACTTTGGAGCTTGATACCGGTAAGTTCCTGGCTTTCCTTCCCGATTTTTTTGGTACATGTTGTCATTTCGTTTCTTACTAAAACGCGACTATTTCATATTCTACAATGTTCAAAGTGTGTGTTATAATTTTTGAGAATCGCTTGCACTGATACAGTTCGTACGGTAACTGTTTACAAATCGGCTGGGTCCATCGGACCCAGTGTGACCACCGCGGAACTTTACAGAAGTGTGACCACGAAGGGTTAAAAAAAAACCCGTTTCAACATTACATATTCCCTTCGACACCGTGCAGTTTCTATATACCTAAAGTACTTTTTTCTAGAGCACATACTGTAGAAGTTATTCGAAGTGGACGCTTGGGCGGAGGGGAAAATTTAAATTTGAATTTTCAGTTGGCCTGGGTGCGGGATAGTTGTCTTTTGATTCACCAAACACAGCTGTAAAAATTTTTTGGGAAAATATTCATGTCTGCAGGTTCCTTTTGCTCCTAAAAATGAATATCTAATCATACTATATAGGCGAAAATTTAAATTTGAATTTTCAGTAACCAAACACAACTGTGAAAAAAATTGGAAAATATTTATGTCTGCAGGTTCCTTTTTCTCCTAAAAATGATCATATAATCATATAATCATATCTTAAAAACTTTCGAATGGTAAACTCAAGCTGATTGTGTCTAGCTAATCCAGATGAATGTGACTATTTTCACAAAAAAAAATTTTTTTTTTATAAAATCAGAATCTAAATTTCGGGCGAAGCCGATGATGTGCTCCTTTCCAAAAAAAATTTACAGTTGCTTTTGGTTAATCAAAAGACAACTATCCCGCACCCAGGCCAACTGGAAATTCAAATTTAAATTTCCGCCTATATAGTATGATTACATAATCATTTTTAGGAGAAAAAGGAACCTGCAGCCATGACTATTTTTCCAAAATTTTGTTACAGTTGTGTTTGGTTAATCAAAAGGCAACTATCCCGCACCCAGACCAACTAAAAATTCAAATTTAAATTTCCGCCTATATAGTGTGATTACATAATCATTTTTAGGAGAAAAAGGAACCTGCAGCCATGACTATTTTTCCAAAATTTTGTTACAGTTGTGTTTGGTTAATCAAAAGGCAACTATCCCGCACCCAGGCCAACTGAAAATTCAAATTTAAATTTTCGCCCATATAGTATCGCTCCGCCCTAGTGGACACGTTACGTGACTCGCCCTGTATATCGTCAGAGTAAACATCATAGAACGACGATACCAAAGCACGCGCCGTGATACATCGTTATACCCTACAATTTACAACCATACAACAATCATATTGACGATAATTATGATTGTAGCCACGATTGCTGCGATCGTTGGCCAAAACTAAAGCATAAAAATACAGCAGACCATCGTCGAAAGAAATCCATTCTCATAAACGGAACGGATGCCATCATGCTTAACACGATTCGACGACAAAATCATCATGCCTGACGCCCATTATGCCACGCCAAGCGGGACCGTCGTCGAATTTGATCGACCCAGCCAACAAACTCCAATTACGATTCCGCACGATCGAACCGCACTGCAGAATAAACGGACACGGCGATCGTGCATCCGCGTCCAATAATCCCCAAATCATTATCTTAACGCGCGGCACGCGTGCACGCGCGCGTGTTGCGCAACCAGGCCCTTACATAATGCACGTTACGTTAGGCGCTCTAGCTGCGATTAATCTGTTTTTACGAGCCGTCCAAGTTTCCTCTAGCCCGCCACCTTACTTTTCGACAGGACGCTTTGGGCATCGCCCGGTAAATTAGCCCCTCGACAGTTCAGTGTTCACAGTTCAAGTATCGATAACACGTATCGGCCCATGTATTCATGCACCCATTTCATGACCTCTTCTTTTGCACACCATGCACAATATTAATTAATATAATTTAATCTCTAGGGTACTCATGAAATCAATACGAATAGTTATTCTAATCGATGCATTTGGTGTCGATGCGACTGACATATTATCATTGGTATCGATACTTAAATCAAAAATGGAATTTAAAAATGAAAATATTAATATATAAATAAATCATTTATTTAGTTCACACATGCCGAATGCCGATGGCGTTGGATGTATTAGTTGGAAAGTATCGATATTCCGATATATCGATACTGTATCGCCATAACTAGTAACGGGGGATTACTGTAGTGAGCTGAGCTTGTGGCAGACCCCAAATAAAAAAGGACACAGAAATTTGTAAAGTCGACACTACATCAACCTCTATGAAAATTTTGTTCCTAGGTAATGTATACAATAATAGAAACGTAGAAGGTGAAACTATTATAATAAAATTAATTAGAAATTCAGTTTGCAAACTTAGACAACCAAAAATTTTGCAGCGAACTTTGCGTGCCTGGGGTCACTCATGACCCCAGGATACCAGTTAAGGGTTAAGGCCCTTAAAGGCCCTAAGCACTTAAAAGATTTCGAGGCCTCCTTATACAGGGTGGTCACTTCAACGAATGTACGATTTCTTATGCATTTCCAACAATTTGACTAAAAAGTGTTTCTAACGAAAGTTAGACTTCAAAATTCACAAAATTAGTAGAGTCCCCCCTCTTTCTCCTGATGCCCTAAGTCCGTGCTTATTTTGCTTATTGGTTAATCCAGCACTGCCGGTTAGGGGTGGAACAAAATTTGAAATATAATATTCGTACAATTTGTGATGCTCTATCGCGCTACCAAAAGTAAATTAAAGTTACATTTAAAAAAAACGCGGTAACTTTAAGGGCTGATTTCACCCCTTCAGAGTGAATTTCCGAATAAAGAAAAGCTGCCCCGTGCATACTTCCCTATGCTCCGCATCTTGAGCTTCGTTAAAACATGAATTTTCGGGCAGGGAACGTTTCCTTGTCACACACCGATTCCTCTGCCGTCCACCCTCCCAGGGTTAACAACGTCGCAGCCCTCGCTTCATGACTCCAACATGAACAATTACAGCATCTAAGTGCCGGTCCAGAATCTAGGAGGGCACGTCCAACGGATCATAGAACTGTCCTACCGAAACTAGGCCACCTGCCGAACTTCGGACCCGCAAAGAGTGCACTCGGTTGCACCAGGTTCGCGGTGACCGATGGCGATGCATTCGGCGGCGGCGGTAAATAATCGTGACTGTCGTGAAACGCGCGAAACAATCGAATATTATTAGGCGCGCCTCCAGCAGGAAACAAAGTGAAAGTCGCCGCAACGGTGACGCGTGAAAAAGGCCTGAACGCATCCCGATCCGCTGGCGCGTAAGTACGCGGGCTGGAAGTGCTGGAATACCGCCGAAGGTTTCGAGCAAAGTCGCGCGATGGCCGCGCGACGGAGGCGCGCGTGTGCGCGCCAGGGCCGTGCAAACACGCGTGCCCCCTCGTGAGAACCTATATCGGCCTGGGAACATTATTCATACGCTGGCCGCGACGGCTGAGACGCGGGCGCGCGTCGAAAGTCGCGGCGCAACCCCGCTCCGCGAGCGGAAAGGCGATGTTTATGGATGATGAATTGATCCTCGAGAACACGGGGGCTTCCACGGCGACGGGCTCTCGCGGTTAATAGCCGTCGCGGTCGTACTCCACGTCAGGATGCAGGCTGGGTATCAGGATGCAAGCTCTCGATATCAGGATGCAGCCGCGACGTCTCTTCGGAGAATCATTCGGACATCCGAATCCGAGCTACTAGGCCCGGTGCAGACGAGCGGTTAGCGGCAATCTGCCGCGCGCGTTCTAGCGGAACTTAAAGAGTCACCCGAAAATGAGGCCCTTTTTAGCCCATTTTTGGTCCCACGATTTTGGAACGGAATTTTGTGCCAAATGATAGCTTATGATGAGACATCAATCTTGATCAATTTTCAAGTTCAGGTGATAATTAGTTTCTGAGATATGGAGGTGAAAGAAGTGAAAATTCGTTAACGCGTCAGCCCATACGCTTCGGTGTACGAACTTCTATGTCAGTCCGATAATTTAAACAATTATTTCCAGGGGTTTTGCTGACTGCTAATAACGAATTTGAACTTAGATTGTCGAAATTCACGAAAAAAAATCAAGTGGCCAATTCAACATTGTGGACGATTTATTAAAAACGCACCTACTACACAGACATTTATATTTCTTGATTTTTTTTTTGGTGAATTTTGAAAATCTAAGTTTAAATTCGTTAGGGGCTATTTCTTGGGTCACTCTTTAGGTATACGAAACAATTCACACGGGACGCGAAGTTTTGCGGCTACTGATTTTTGCACGAAAAAATCAGGATTTTCAAATTCGACAATACTTTCTGATATCATCGATCTTATATCATCGTAATTCTAGATGGCCCTTCGTTTTTATATCCCTATTATTATCGTGAATTAATCGACGTTTACATTAGGAAAACCAGAGGAACTTTTCGGGATACCTAAATATTTTATGCTGCAGTCGTCGCGGTGATTAATAAAAACACGCTTCACTAGGAATCACTTAACATCATCTTGGCATTTAAATACGCATTAATATCGAAGCAGAGCTGTAAATATTCGAATACGAATAATTTCTTCGAATAATGATTCAGCATTTAAATACATTACGTCTCTAAATTTAAATAGAGTTTATACCTTTCGTTGCAAAATTCACCAATTTACCAAAGATTAACAAAGTTTCAAATTTTGTGTTCGAAAAACAAATAAATGTAAAGGCCAATATGAAAAGAATTATTATGAAATTATTATAATTATAATGATTATTCGGTAACTAAAGTCTATTCTGTTCAATCCGAAATTCGATCACTCTGATTATTCGAATATGTACTCCTAATTATTCGAATACTCCTAATTATTCAAATCTCAATTTCGAATTCTTTGGTATTCGAATATTCGTATATTCGAATACCTCGATTATTCGAATATTCGTATATTCGAATACTTCGAATATTCGTATATTCGAATACTTCGATTATTCATATATTCGTATATTCGTATATTCATATATTCGTATATTCGTATATTCGTATATTCGTATATTCGTATATTCGAAGACTTCGATTATTCGAATATTCGTATATTCGAATATTTATATATTCGTATATTCGAATACCTCGATTATTCGAATATTCGTATATTCGAATACCTCGATTATTCGAATATTCGTATATTCGAATACCTCGATTATTCGAATATTCGTATATTCGAATACCTCGATTATTCGAATATTCGTATATTCGAATACCTCGATTATTCGAATATTCGTATATTCGAATACTTCGATTATTCATAGATTTGTATATTCGTATATTCGTACATTCGTATATTCGTACATTCGAATACTTCGATTTTTCGAATATTCGTATATTCGAATACTTCGATTATTCGAATATTCGTAACAGCCCCAAAGCTTGCAGTTCCTAATAATTCGTCAATTAACAGAAACATATTTTATTTCATCATCAATACCTTCTAAAATCTTCGATGAAGATAATTAGAATCATTTCCAAAGGGAAACATCTTAAACTACTTTAAACTATTTTCCCTAACCCTTAACAAAACTAGTTACCCACCAATAAACGCTACACCCACTTCTACCCATAGGTAAGTATACAAAGAAGAAACAACTGATTCTAAGTCTTCTACGCCATATTCTTCAAAGAATCATTAACTGTGGATATCGGAGGATTTCTCAGGTCCCGATCAGACGCGTTTCAAGAGTATCCACCCACGCAGCCGCACAGTGCCGGGTTTCCCTACAAGCAGCAGCGTTGTGTGCACAAGTAGCCCGAAGCCGCGCGCTCTCCGCGGCGCTACGCATCGGGATTCTTCCTGGTATGCGCATCGGTGCTCACCGTGAACGCATGCATCATTCGCTCGTAAAGACATCTGCGCCGAGCGCATACGTGCCCGCGCGTACTTGCGCGGAACGGCGACGCGGCACCAGCAATTCGTCCTCTCGCCGTTCCTATCGTGGGGCCGTGCTTTTAAACACTATCAGCGCCGTTCGCTGATAACGAGCACCGACAGAGATAAGGTACGTCGTCGGTTCACTGGGCTACCGTCGCCTCTTCAATCGAGCGTTCGTTCTGGAACGTCCAATCGAAATCCTTCACCTCGACGTTCAATAAACCAATACGTGCCCGTTTCGGCAGAATTAGCAAACATTTCGGCAATGACACCGACGGCAAACCGTGGAACGTTAAGGCCTTTTATTACGCGAGAAACTAACGAGGAATTGCTAATCCTTTAATTCTCCGCGCTGGCTATGCAACCCTTGTGGTAGGTGGATTAATTGACAGAATTAGTGGTAGGTGGAAAAATGTAAAAAGAAAAAGAAATTTGAAAAAGACCCTAAGTGGAGGTGTCAGCAAATTCACCCACTCTTTCCAAGTTCTAACTCTTGGAGATTGCGCATTGGTGGAACAATTCCAGCGATTGAATACCGAATGCAAATCGTGGCAGATATGGGGACGTTATGTGGCAGTGCTCCGATACGGCGGCGGATGTAAACGAAAATTGGGTACCGAATAATGATGAGAATGTGTGCTGTTATATAGTTGACACTTAGCATTGGTAACACAGCGCAACTGTCGTAGTTAGCATATCCCAATAATAGTACAATAAGAGTATTTTGGTCAGCTAGTTCATGTCGAACCCTGATGTCACGAAGCCTCGTTGTTCGGACACAAAATACTACAACAGCGCTTTCATGTATAGACAAGTGGATGGAAATAGTAAATGAACTCAGTGCCTTTATCGCGAACCTTCTCTATAACGATATACAATGTGTTGCATATTATATGAATTTACGAGTATACTATACACTGCCATGTGGTACAGATTGAATTCTGCTTTTATTTCTTTTTAACTTAAAATACCAAATAAAGGAAAATTTATTAGAGTTCTTCAATAAATTTGCTACGTTGTTCACAATTATTTCATACAGAGTAGGTGACCTAATACTTATGAACGACAGTGTAACTGAGTGTAGTAATTTATAAGCGGCTTGCAGAAAATTCATTCTTACCACATTATAATTGGAGTTGATATAGCTTAGGTTCGTAGAAGAACGAGAGCTCGGTAGCAACAAATTTCGGAATATGTCCCGATTTAATTACCAAAACAATGACCGCAGTCTTGCTACAGAGAGTATGCAGAATTCTCGAGAAAAGAAATATTTTTCGATTCAGTGTCCATTTGATTATGTTAACTGACTAATCTTTCGTAGCTCTGACTCACTAGAGTCGGACCAGCTGATAAGCTCCTTATAGCAGCCATTTCCCAAACGTATTATTCATCACCGTGCTCACTTACCATTTCAAAGTCTGAATCCGTACTCGCTCGTCTAGTAGCAAGGGCTAAAGGTGCAAATCCACGATGAGACAAAAATATCGCGTCTCGCGTGAAGCTTGAATCTCCATTATTATTATTCTTTTATTTCCATTTTATTGTCGCCGAGATTTTTGTCTCGAGATGGAAAAGTCTCGTGTAAAATCTGAGCGTGGATTCGGGTTCATTTTCACTTTGGTAAAAATATTTTAAGAGTGAAGACTTACGCTTTAAGGCTCAAAGTCCAAGAGTAGGGTAGACCGGGGGCAGTAGTAACAGGGGTGCGATTGTAACACGTTAAATATCTCAAAACATATGATAGATATTAACACAAATTTTGGATATTTGATGAAGAATGACATTTCGAATACACACGTCCATATCCTAGCAGTATAGATACAAAATAGACATGCATAGTGAAGAAAATAACTTTTCGATACCCTAACTTTTCCTTACTGATTTAAAATTGTAATATAAATACTCCCTTTGCAAGTACGTGTTTTCTCTATTTTTTTAATATTTAACCTGGCCTTTGTAAAATAATACTGACCGTTAGTTATCTCTTTTAAGTGTCTAGTTAATTAAAATTTATAATTTAAGTTCAAAAACCTAACCATTAAATCCTTTCCCTAGTAGCATTTATTGTTGGCATTTGATGGCCAATTAATTCCCAACTTGGGGATACTGTGGGCCAACCAGAAATGCTACTAAGGTTATCGAACGTTCCTAATCGTTACATACAATTAATTACATTTTTTAGAGGGTTTATTTAATATAACATGACGATTTCTATACTTTTACAGACAATCTCTGGAGTAGACTATTATATTATGCTGCAGCTAAAAGAAATTACTTGCGAAATATATTATTACCTAGACTGTGGCTGGTCCAAATACTTTTGGATCCAAAGTTCTGCGATTACCCTCAAGTACTTCATTTTTATCACCAATTTGTTGAAGACTAATCATCAACGTAGAAGGCCTTTAACCCTACAGTGCAAAGGATTGGCCACATCGTTTGGTGTAACTTTAGGAACGACGTGAAACTCACATCCTTGCTCAAAGAGATCACTTGGAACACTACGTACACTCTGACGTAACTTTCAAGAACTATAAACTTGAGAAGAAAGCGTTTGTGGACTTACGTTCGCCATGACATTTCGTCCGTGGTAAAGTATGCAGCTAGAGTTGGACGAAGTATTTTAAGGACATTGACTAGTATAACATAGCAATTTAGGGAGGGCGAGGTGCTGTGGTAGTATACTGATTAAATTCAAGCGAAAGTGTGGTGCACTGTGGTGGAAAATGTGGGTGAGATTTGGCACTATAATACAAGGGATGATTCTTAAGGGGTTGTACCTAGTCAGGAGGCCGAAAAGAGGCGACTGTTTGTGATTTTTTTTAAAAAAAGCGGAAGCATATATTTTTACAGAACTTTTTGCACTTTAAAAGGCAACATTTAAAGAACATTTGGTAATTTTTTCGTAGAAAAATATTTATGTTTATAATAAAAATACAACGACATCCAAGAAGCCTTTTTAAAAACTACTGCACCAAACTTTCTGAATTTTTTTTCCATTGCATAGTTACGATTTTATCAACGAAAAAAGGTTATTAATGATATCCATGAAGCCATTTTTCGTTGATATAATCGAAACTATAAAATGCAAAAAAATCCCAATTCAGTAGATTTTTATATAAAAAATAAGCCCACAAATTTTCAGAAAGATTGGTACTGTAATTTCTTAGATATCTTGCTCACCGTTTTTAAAAAAGCTTCCTGGATGTCGTTGTATTTTTATTATAAACGTAAATATTTTTCTACAAAAAAATTACCAAATATTCTTTAAGTGTTGCTCTTTTAAGTGCAAAAAGTTCTATAAAAATATATGCTTCAGCTTTTTAAAAAAAATTCGCCCTTTTTCGGCCTCCTGACTAGGTTTACCCCCTTAAACAGTGGTTGATACAAGTGCCGTCAAAATTTTAGGGCGTATGCAGAATATTTATTCAAAAAAATATTCTATTCAAGAGGGGCGTTGTATTCAGAAAAAAAATTGTCCTTCCACTGAAAGCCTTAGGAAAGCCCCAAAGACAGTCCACTCTTTTATAGCATGTTATAATTTTTGTCACACGGAATAATTGCTTGGAAGCAAGTCGAAAGGTCTGTCACGTAACGTTATTTAAATAATAAACGCGACTTTAATTCTATACTGTATTACAAGTGCATCTTTGCAAAGGGTAATTGAACTTTTTAGTTTCAACTTCTTACTAAGCCGAGAATTTAGAAGATCATTTCATCCCGACTTTATCAGAATGAAAATACAAAGTATAACATGTTATTGGAGAAAAAAAGTAATTATCCTTGAGACTTCCCTAACGTAACAATTACTGTACTAACAAGAGTTCTCCATACAACTTCCTGCTTTGCACACAATCACATTCATCAATTTACATAAGTTCCTCCACACAGTCACATGTAGCAATATAAAGCAGCAACGTTCCCACGATAATATATCAACGAGCAAGTACACATAGGATCTTCAAAAGCTGCAGTGTTCTGCAACAGAGGAGCTTCAAGGAGCCCCCCTAGTTCGACGCTCTGAAAATAAGGCAATTTTTAGGAATTATTTAAACGAAAAGTATCGAGTATTATAATTCCAAACTTTGTATATTTATTAATTGACATTCGGAGAATGTGCTGAAATTCCCAAAAAGTGCTTTATTTCCAAAGCGTCGAACTAGGGAGACCCCTTAAATGACAGACCCCTCAATTTGGCAAACTTTCCTCACAGACCTGATGATATTCTGTCACATGTAGTTAAATTTGCCTGAGGCTTCGTGAGGCTAATATTATTTGCGAACGATATGGACAATCCTATGCCAGAATATACAGAAGTTTAATTTTTTATTCTCACCAAAGGAATTTGCAAACTCAACACTATTTATCTTTTCGTTATATTGACTGTTTACCATTGTGTCAATTTGACACCAAGAGGCAAATTAAGTTGGGAAACTGAGGGAGGGATGGTTGATAAGATCTCACGCAACAATAACAAGGTAGCGTTGTATTTTCAAGCATAAACCCCCGTAGCGAAGAAAATTTACCCAGCCGAGCAGCACACTGTGAAAGAAACAGATTCCACCCTCCAGCTGATTCGTTCCAGCAGAGAAATGTGTGAACTAATCGACTCGGTATCAACAATGGCGAACGATGCTAACGAATAATTGAGAGACTCAGGTTCCCGTTCCTGTATTCTAGCCGCAGGAGGGAGCAGGACGTTGAGGATCGAACGTCAGGAGCTGGCGAGGTGACTGAATAGCTTAAAGGTCGACCGCCTATATCCACCGACTGAACAATATCCCGTGGGAATCCTTTTCCTGATTGAAGGAGGCCGCGATAGCTGTTGTTGCGCGCTACCTGCACACTTTCCTCCGCGCGCAACTTTGAGAATCCTTCCGCGAGAGGCGAGGTATAATGGAGGATACCCGATCGCAGTCCTTCGACAGGAAAGTATTCGAAGACACAGGGCACCGAGTAACGCGGGGCAAGTAAGTGAATGCATACTTCGCAGAGGCGTATCTCCTCCCTGTTTAACGACGGAACGAAGAAGGTCGAACGCAAGTGTCCAAGTTCTGTGCAACTTATCGGTGATTTCGCGCAATCTTCGCTGCAACGTACTTCGCTGCAGGTGGGGTTTATCGAGTCTTTAAACATTTTTTGGATTTCCGCGACAGAGTCAAGTGATATTTATTGCTTGTAGTAGTTGAGTACGTTTCGTTGGGTGTGCTGTTCGCTGGGAGGAATAACTTGTTGAATTAACTTCATTGATAAGAGCACCGAAGTGTAGGTAATGGAGGTGAGGTGTGATTGTAGAGACTGCAGGAAGCGGGGATGGGTTATATGTGTGTATGTGGGGGAGTTATGCCGAAAGTTACCAACCCTCGATGATCTGAAACTGACGAGGGAAGATCGCTAACCCGGATATTCAAAAAATTATGAAACTGGGGATATTTAGTAGGGCGGAGCGGAAAATTTAAATTTGAATTTTCAGTTGGCCTGGGTGCGGGATAGTTACCTTTTGACTGACCAAACGCAACTGTAAAAAAATTTTGGAAAAATATTCATGTCTGCAGGTTCCTTTTTCTCCTAAAAATGATTATGTAATCATACTATATAGGTGAAAAATTTTAATTTGAATTTTCAGTTGGCCTGTGTGTGGGATAGTTGTCTGTTGACTAACCAAACACAACTGTAAAAAAAATATGGAAAAATAGTCATATCTGCAGGTTCCTTTTTCTCCTAAAAATGATTATGTAATCATAGTATATAGGCGGAAATTTAAATTTGAATTTTCAGTTGGCCTAGGTGCGGAATAATTGGCTTCTGATTAACCACACACAACTGTAAAATTTTTTTTTTTGGAAGAATATTCATATCTGCAGGTTCCTTTTTCTCCTAAAAGTGATTATGTAATCATACTATACAGGTGAAAATTTAAATTTGAATTTTCTGTTGGCCTGGGTGCGGGATAGTTGTCTGTTGACTAACCAAACACAACTGTAAAAAAAATTGGAAAAATAGTCATGTCTGCAGGTTCCTTTTTCTCCTAAAAATGATTATATGATTATATGATTACCTATATAATCATACGATCATTTTTAGGAGAAAAAGGAACCTGCAGACATGAATATTTTTCCAAATTTTTTTAATATATAGGTATGTATTACGCTTTTTTTTTGCTGTACAAATTCACTCTAAGGGGGTGAAATTGACCCCTGAAAATCAGGCTATTTTTATTTTTGCGTTATAACTCGCAAACTGTAAGGGATAGAATAAAAGTTTCAAGTCAAAAGTCACTTCTTTTAATTAGATCTATCATTTGGTGAATAAATTATTTTGCAGTTCACGAGTTATAACACAAAATCCGAACATAGCCGGATTTTCGGAGGTGAATTTCACCCCCTTAAAGTAAATTTGGGCAGCAAAAGAAATGTATAATACATATCTATATATCATTTACACATCCCCAAAGTTTCGTAATTTTTTTACTTTCCGGGTTGGTGATCTTCCCTTGCGAGTAAATTTAGTTTGAAGATTATTATTGATTAATATTATTTTTAACTTTCCCGTGTCATCCACATGAAAGTCTAGACGTTCTATTTTGAAGCAGTCTATATTTTCAGCAATCCTACTGTCACTGTTTAAATTGTCATAAAATTTGAAACAATCTGCTGAAACGGGGTGCATCATTTCTTGTCAATTTGTACAATAATATTGGCCATAATATTGGTAGATCAGTAAAAGTATCCATTTCTTTAACCCAAGTTTCAAAATGAGTAGCTTAAAAAACAATACTTCATCGCACACACGTTCGATAATTTGGTTTGTTAGTCGTGAAAAAAATTCCGAGTAGAAGCTCGGCGCAACGAAGAAGACGACTGTGTATCTTGCGAGACAAGAGCACAGGAGCAGAAGATGCAGAGCGGATTCCTGAGAACGAGGTGGATGCTGAAGAAAGCTTTGAAAATTCACTCCCAGAATCAGTTGAGGATTGGATCCATAATCGACAATCCACAAGCGACGAACTTTAAGTCCACACATGTAATTCTAATCGTTATTACAATTCAAATTATACGAATACAATTAATATGTAAATCTCCTCGAGCATTCAGAGACCTTTCTAAAAAGAAGAATTACGAATTCTGTCATTAATGTTCCACAATCGTAACTTCAGTTTAAATTTCCCGAAGCTGAGTTAAATGAGTTATATAAATAAGAATTTTAATAACTGAAAAAAATGCAACGCGAAAAATATTTCGTAAGAAATAAGGGAAGGGGGTTAGAATATAAAATCTTAGGAATTCTTGTACCGAGGGAGGGAGGGGGTAAGAAATCACCAAAATTAGGACGGCCCGGTTATGACGGTAACCAACTTTGTAACAGAACACTATGGTACTTTGCAACAGGGCCTATATCTGTGACAAGAAGCTGGGCAGGTTTAAATTTTAAACAAATCGCGAGTTCATAGCAAAGTTCAAACTACATGTACATGGAGTTAGATTAGATTACATACTTCATTGGAAGCAGGATCTGTTTCTATGATTCTGAATTCGTATTCCTTACAAACATTTCCCAATTCTAAACTGTTCAGAAAACCCTGAATTCTCCAGTGAACATCCTTTTAACGAACCTATCGTATTACAACTCTAAATGTAGTATCTAAACATGGTTTTCAATATCAAGCAAGTTTGGCACTCTCAGCTACTTGGTTTCTTTCATTTTAACAATTCCGCCCTTGCGAACAGCCCCGTTGACGTCCACTGGCGCGTTCCACTTGCGTCCCGCGATCTAACACCCTCATGAAGGCCAAGACTCAACCACCGAGAAGTGAACGATACAAAATTTCGAAAGTTTCAGCGGCAAGGGTCAGGCCAATGGAGTCCAACGTTTCAGGCCCTGGCGAAAAGTGTCCATCGATCACTGGGGCAACGCTGCCGTCCGTCGACAGTGGCCAGATGAAGCGCGCGAGCGGGCACCCCGATTCGAAATTCGTTCCTCGGACGGGTTCGTTGCTCGTCCACGCGCGTTCGCCGCGCGATTAGCGTTCCAACGGCGATGA
The DNA here is from genome assembly GCF_050908995.1 of Andrena cerasifolii. Lineage (NCBI taxonomy): Eukaryota > Metazoa > Arthropoda > Insecta > Hymenoptera > Andrenidae > Andrena > Andrena cerasifolii. Next base: position 5,532,281 of record NC_135124.1, on the reverse strand, counting down.
TGACTCTGGAAGCGAGCCGATAGAAGGTGCTTTCGAGGTCGCTGTCCACCCTGAGGTCACCCTCCTGTACCGACCGAACAATATCCGATGGGAACCCTTTGGCTGCGAGCGTGAAGCGGCAACGGAGAAACGGGGAACGCAGGCAGAAGACAGAGAGAGAGAGAGAGAGAGAGAGAGAGAGAGAAAGAGAGACAGAGAGAGGGACCAGGGAAAAGGGACGAACGGAAGGGAGAGGGCGAGCGCGAGAGGGGGAGGGAGGGAGGGAGGAACGAAGGAGAGAGAGAGAGAGAGAGGAAAGGCGTGCTTGTTCACATTACCTTACTTACTATACGAGGTCAATGCCACCGCGTCCGTCCCGCGGCCCCACTTCACTTCACTTGGCTTCACTTGGCTCCCCCCTCGCGCTTCTCCCTCGCCCTACCCACGGCTCTCGTCTCTTCCCTCCGCTGCCTCTCCTCTCCCTCTTTCTCATTCGCTCGCGTTCCTCCCGAGGCCTTCCTTCCCCTCGCTCGCCTGCTGCGCCGCGCGATCCGTCCCCGTTCCTTCCTCTTCCTTCCTCTTCCTTCCATCCACACCCGATCCTTAGCGTGCCTCCTTCTCCTCCATCGGTGCCGTCGCCTCCTCCGCCTCGTCCTCCTCCGCCTCCTCCTTCAGCTGCCTCCTCCCCCTCCCCCCGCGCCACCCGTCCCCCCTGCGCCGGCACCGCCGCACCGGCACCCTTTCCCCTCTGTTCCGCCGCGACCACCCCCACCGAGCATTCTCATCGACCGCTCGTGTATAAGAGCACAGAGAGTGGCTCTTCGGGTATCGTCTCTCGTCGTCGCCACCCCGTCTCCCCCCCCCCACCCCCTGCTTACTTTTCTCCTTCCTTCCTTCCTTCCTTTCTTTCTTTCTTTCTTTCTTTCTTTCCTCCGTTCTTTCATTCTTTCGTTCTCCCCCACGGTATCTTCCTCTATCTGCTACGTCCTCCGTCCTCCGCGTCGTCGCACCGCGCTCCGCGCCTCGCCTGCCTCCTCTTCCTCCTCGGCGGCTCCTACCTCCGTACTCCGCAGCCTCCTTCTCCTACGGTCCTCACCCCCCCCCCTCCCCGTCCTCCGCGGCCCCCAGCCGGTATAAACTATTCCAAAAATTCGTACTGTTATTATTATCACTTAACCATTCCCAGCAGGCCGGGCCTCCGCTCCCAGCACAATGCGAGACTTTGTTCGCGGTCGATCCAGGAGCGCGTCCAAGATCCCCCTCCCATTCCTCGTCTCTCAGCGGCGAGGCGTCTGCCGTCTCTTTGGTGGTCTCTCTCTCACGGGTCGAATCGATTTTACGAGAGTTCCTACTCTTCTTCTTTTCCTCCTTCTTCGCCTCCTCCTTCTTTCCTTCTACTTTTCATTTTTTTTTTTGTTCCTTATCCCACCCACCCCCCCTCTCCCGCGCACCCGACCCCGCGCTCCCCCTATTTTCTCCCTTTTCTCTCCCCTCCCCAGGTGCTCCTCTTTCTCCCGCTGTCTGTATTCTTTCATTCCGAGATCGAGGGTGAGAAAGGATGAATGATCGTTAGGGAGGACGGACCCGTGGCTCGGGCTTTAAGCCTCGTTCCGTCGGGATTGAAAGAAGCCCGGATCTCTCCCCCGAAGCTCCGAGTTTACGCGCACAAAGAGGTGGACGGGATTAGAGGTCGCGAGGAACCGCGAGGGCGCGACTGATAAAGGGGGCGCCGATCGCGAATTAGGGAATGTTGATCGCGGCGGAGCTGTCGCGCAACACCTGACCTAGCCAATGGAGAGTTGGAGTGGAAATTAAAAGCGAAGCCACCCCTCGCCCGTCGGTATCGGCGAGTCACGAAATGGACCAGCTGATAGCGTTCATCTGGCAACTGGGTGCTTCCAAACTCAATTTTCATACTCGTAACCACGTTCTACTTCAATCTCGGCCCAAAGTCCAACTTTCTTCCCGTTTTGGTAGCTAAAGGCTAAAGTCACTCTTTCCTCGCCGAATACTTCAGTGCACAGTGGTAGTACCACACGAGTAGGGAATTCAATCCCGGGATCCCGGCTGTTTTTTGGATTCTAAAACTCCCGGGATTTGATACATCAAGTTATTTATTTATTTATTTATTTATTTATTTATTAATCATAAACGGGTTAAAACCCATTATATAGCAAGGATACATCAAATTATGCGTGTTGAATACAAATAAATCTAAATATATGCATACTATATCAAATTATATTTAACAATGGAGAGAAAAATGAAAAAATATAGGTGAAGAATGAGTAATGAGAAATGAAAAATGTACAATGAAAATGGAAATGAAGATGAGAATGAAAATGAAAATAGGAATGAAAATGAGTTATAACTTATCCAGAGAATTTCGAGAATTTTTAAAAACGTAAATTAGTTTATGTACAGCTGAAAAATATAAAAATGGAATCCAAACAACAGCTGGGATCCCGGGAACCTAAAACTCCCCGGGTTTTGATATATCAAGTTATAAACTTATCCAGAGAATTTCGAGAATTGTTAAAAACGTAAATTAGTTTATGTACAGCTGAAAAATATAAAAATGGAATCCAAAAAACAGCTGGGATCTCGGGAACCTAAAACTCCCCGGGATTTGATATATCAAGTTATAAACTTATCCAGAGAATTTCGAGAATTGTTAAAAACGTAAATTAGTTTATGTACAGCTGAAAAATATAAAAATGGAATCCAAAAAACAGCTGGGATCTCGGGAACCTAAAACTCCCGGGATTTGATATATCAAGTTATAAACTTATCCAGAGAATTTCCAGAATTTTTAAAAACGTAAATTAGTTTATGTACAGCTGAAAAATATAAAAATGGAATCCAAACAACAGCTGGGATCCCGGGAACCTAAAACTCCCCGGGTTTTGATATATCAAGTTATAAACTTATCCAGAGAATTTCGAGAATTTTTAAAAACGTAAATTACATTATGTACAACTGAAAAATATAAAAATGGAATCCAAAAAACAGCCGGGATCCCGGGAACCTAAAACTCCCCGGGATTTGATATATCAAGTTATAAACTTATCCAGAGAATTTCGAGAATTGTTAAAAACGTAAATTACTTTATGTACAACTGAAAAATATAAAAAAGGAATCCAAAAAACAGCCGGGATCCCGGGATTACGATCCCGGGATTGAGTTCCCTACACACGAGCTAATTATACAAGATGACTCGTTTAAATCGACCCTCTCGAATATCTTCGAAACCGTTGATTACACAGACAAATGTTTCGAATGAAAGTTGTATGGTTTCGAAGGTGGAATAAGTTGGGGTAATAAGGTTTTTTGTGGGTGGACACGTAGAGGACATATGAAGGTCAAGTTTGTTTTTTTAAATGTAATTATACATTTTTTAATACGCCTTTCGAGTCAGCTCGTCATTTCCGACGAAAAAGTATTAGGCTATTTATGTCGAAAATCCATTTGATTGGGAGATATTTGAATTTCAATATTGCGCAGTGGTGCCTTCTTTCAGGAGATAAGTTCAAGCAGGCGGATGTACTTGCTACTGCAGTTGAGTAGCACTTCGCAATATTGAAATTTAAATTCCCTCGTAAGTGTCGCCACAAAATTTTAGGACCTTCCTTGAAGTTTACAAAAAATTGTTTCAGGCAAAGTTCAACTATATTTAAGTGCGCGTAACTTCCCTAACCCAGAATTCCTTTGTTGGTTTTGTTTGACTAATGAAGTTCATCGGTGCGAAAATTATCTTTTATATTACTTCGTGGAATGCACGAGAGGACAGGGGTGAAATGTTTATGTCAGGATGTTTGTATCGATAGCGAGACCAATCGATAGGATCCGAGTGCTTGACGAATCTCTCCGCGAGACTTCTTTCTGCCGGACCGTTTCGGAGCGTAATGACGCTGCCTTCCGAGTGTCTTAAATAAATTAAGAATTAAAACTACAGATGTGCTTTTAGTATCCATTGCTTAATTTCCAATATTATTTTCGGAGAGATGCATGTTACCGTCTGTTTTTTATGTGGAACTATAGCAGTTGTTTAATATTTTGTATTACGACAAATCTGGCGACTATATATAAGTTACAAAGGAGAACACAAATTACATATGAGAAGACAAAGGAAGCTGGGCAACTTTTGTCTGAAACAATTTTTTGTGAAGTTCAAGGAAAGTCCTAAAATTGAGTGGGACACCCTGTACAGTAATTATATCATTTATTTCGATCACTGTTGTTGTTTTTATACAAAACACTGTAATATGATTTTTATAACTTAAGGGGGAACAACACCCTGAAGCCCGGAAAAAAGTGCAATTTTTAACAATTTTTTGTTAGATGTCCATACTTCGTAGGAAAGTCATTGACACGGGGTTTAAACGTGCATGCAGTGGACAGTATTTTAGAATTTTTGTATGACAAAATATACAGTTTTAATCAAGTTATAGAGGTCGCCGTTAGAGCGCGACGCGTCGAACACGATTTGATAGTTTCCCACTTTATTCACGTCGCGTTCATCTGAGGAAAAAAAGGAGAGAGGTTTTTTAATCTATATTAATATAGTTACAGTTAAGCGCGCGGAAATTTAATTACAATAATTTTTGGAGAAATGGCGGAGCTTAAAGGAGAAAGTTCTAAAATTTCGAGTCAGTTTAAGGAAAAAATATATTTTGGGGTGGAAAAAATAGTAAAAATAATTTATTTTTATTTTCCGTGCGCTTAACTGTAACTAAATTAATATAGATTAAAAAAAATGCGCTCCTTTTTTTCTCAGATGAACGCGACGTGAATAAAGTGGGAAACTATCAAATCGTGTTCGACGCGTCGCGCTCTACAGCGACCTCTATAACTTCATTAAAACTGTATATTTTGTCACGCAAAAATTCTAAAATACTGTCCACTACATGCACATTTAAACCATATATCAATGACTTTCCTACGAAGTATGGTCTGGGTTAGGTCTGGGTTAAAAATTAAAAAAGAAAAAAAAGAAAAAAAAGAAAAAAAAATTTTAAAAAGAATTTAAAAAATTAATAATTAATAATTAAAAAAAATTAAAAAACATTTTAAAAAAAATTAAAAATATAATTTTAAAAAAATTATAGAAAAAAAATTAAAAATATAATTTAAAAAAAATTATAGAAAAAAATTTTAAAATTTTTTTTTAAAAAATTCACTTTTTCCCAGGCTTGAAGGTGTTGTTCCCCCTTAATCTGAACTAAAGCTTGAGTGCACCTTTTCTGATAGACTCGACACGCGGCTTTCAGTTATATTTATTCTACGGTATTTTGTGGCAAGGGAATGAATGACTGTATAAATGAGTAAGTACGAAGTTAGACTCTGAAATGGGCAGTCAGAACGGTGATGAATAATGTTTTGAAAATAACTACCACGTGGAACTTATCAGTCGAACCCCTCAGTGACTCAGCCCTACCAGTAGCCTGGTCAGCCAACACTATCGGCGACATAGAGGGTGTCACTGAATTGGCGGTATAACTTGAAATGGGGCTGATTGTTCCTGCGAAGATGAATAGAAACTGAGGCCTACAATTTTGTCATACAATTTTTCTTTTTCGAGGTAATCGATTGCTTCCTTTAATCATTACATTAATATCGAATATGTTTCACATTTATTTTAGCAATTTTTTAAATGCAGCTTTAATAAGCCTCATCGTACAGACTACTTAGGAAATAATACGGCTAGAACAGAGTTTTGCAAAATGTAATCTAATTACAAATCACAAATTACGATTAAACTGTAATTGTGTAATTAATTACACTTTATTTTCTGTAATTGTTAATCTAGGTAGTTGACCATTTGGTTTTGTCAACTATCTAAATGAACGATTACCGAAAGTAATGTCTAATCAATTACACAATTACAGTTAAAAAAAAAAATTACAAAACAAAAAATATATTTCTGTAGCTTAAGACATCCTTAAAACAATGCAAAAAGTCTCATTAAATTATATACAGTAGTTTTCCCTTAATTAATTCCTAAATATCACCTATTTTTGGGGCTCTAGACCAGAACCTCCCCTTAAGGGGGTATACCCGTTTGAACCCTCGGAAAATGTATACATTTTGTGGATTTTTTTACAAGTCAACGGTTTGATGCAGATTTCCCGTTTTTTAACTATGTTTACATAGTATTATGAACTACTTATAAAAAAAGTTTCAGTTAAAAAACTATTGTTTTTCGGAAGTTACGGATACATGTCCGAAAGTCTCTCGATTTTAGACGGCTAAACGGTGGCCCTAAAAACTCGCGCTACGTTCAACCAATTTACTTCAAATTTTGCATGCAGAATCATAATAAGATTCCACATCGTCCAACGAAGGCGATTTTGAAAATTTTGAAAAATAAAGAAATGGTGAGAGATCAAAGGTAAAGTTAAATTTTTCTAAGAGAAAAATCCACCTTTTTCCTTTATAAATAATAAACGGGGAATCGAAATAAAAAAAGCCTTCGTTGGACGATGCGGAATCTTATTATGATTCTGCATGCAAAATTTGAAGTAAATTGGTTGAACGTAGCGCGAGTTTTTAGGGCCACCGTTTAGCCGTCTAAAATCGAGAGACTTTCGGACATGTATCCGTAACTTCCGAAAAACAATAGTTTTTTAACTGAAACTTTTTTTATAAGTAGTTCATAATACTATGTAAACATAGTTAAAAAACGGGAAATCTGCATCAAACCGTTGACTTGTAAAAAAATCCACAAAATGTATACATTTTCCGAGGGTTCAAACGGGTATACCCCCTTAAGTTGCAATGGTAGCTCAACTCTATAGTCGGTCCATATAATAATTCCCGACACAGGTACCTATCTCCGCGAATATTAGGTTATCACTCACCCTGCGTGCCGATTCAATCGCGCCACTTATGGGATGACCTAACAAGTCCAATTGCCAGAACATTGGCGGCGAGGTTTATTCGTTGTCCCTGTTATAAAAGACGTTCCGCCGCAAGGAGGAGGGAGCTCCGAATTGCCCACTTACCAGATTGCAAGTCGACATCGAACGGGCCGGAGGGGCGCAGACCGGGCTTCGCGGGGGTGAATCTGTGCGTCGCAGGAGCGGGGTGGCTCCACTGCTCGCGGTGGGCGTAAAATTAGAGGTGTCCGTTACTTCGGGTCTTAATAGCGGTGACAGTGAATGAACCGTGACGCAGATATGTATTTACGTAGAACGAAACGAGCCGCACACACGCGGCCGATCGCGATATTTACTTTGGCTCGGCGTCATTGACGTCAACCGCGTAAAAGGGCACGCATTTACCTCGAGCGTGCTTCCAAATAATACAATCACGACATTTCTACCAGCCACGAATGTCCCCTCCGTGAATGACAAAGAACGCAGCAGCAGATAAGTTTGACAATGCACGCCCACGCGGCGACCTCTAAACGCTGGGCCTCCGCTACCAGTAAAGTCGCGGTCGCCTTTTACACCTTGCTTCCACGCTGCTGATAGGGGCAAACATTCGCCACCAAAACGAATTGCAAAGTAACGCTTTCAAGGAATTAAAGGGTCTTCGTAGTGCGACGGCTGAAAAGAACTTAAGTTTTTGGGAATTAAAAAACAAAACAAGTAGTAGCTTTAATACTTGGTTTAATACTCGCTTTATTTACTAGCTTTAATACTCGGCTTCGGCCGAAATTTAGATTCTGATTTTATAAAAAAATTTTTAGAAATTAATTAAAGAAAAACTACTGTATATAATTTAATGGGACTTTTTGCATTGTATTAAGGATGTCTTAAATTATAGAAATATATTTTTTGTTTTATAATTAATCATTACAGACGGCACTGGGGAGTCGTTAAAGTCAAGGCATAAAAAAATTCATCCAAATCGGTGGGACCTGTATCTCCAAAAGTTATTATCCAATTCGACTGAAACTTTTTTTATTTTGAAGAATATACTTCTGGCTAGGGAAGAAACCAGAAAAAAATACAAAAAATTGAAAAATTCTAATTTTCTAAGGCGTTGAAAGCATGAAAACTATAGGGAAAAAGTGATTACAAACTTGAAGTGTCGTTATTTTCTAAAAAAATATCATTTTTGTAATTTTTGTAGTTCCCCCCTAGCCAGAAGTATATTCTTCAAAATAAAAAAAGTTTCAGTCGAATCGGATAATAACTTTTGGAGATACAGGTCCCACCGTTTTGGACGAATTTTTTGACGCCTTGACTTTAACGACTCCCCAGTGCCGTCTGCAATGATTAATTATAAAACAAAAAATATATTTCTGTAGCCTAAGACATCCTTAAAACAATGCAAAAAGTCCCATTAAATTAAATATTATAGTTTTCCTTTAATTAATTCCTAAAGATCACCTATTTTTGGGGCTCCAGACCGGCAGGTCCCCTTAAATTCAAATTACATTATCTTTCCTTCAGTTCCACAAATCCTTTCGTTGCATATAATTTAAAAACACGCCCATTCATAATTTCACTTAATCCCCGACGAAGCTTCTCCTCTTTTGCAGCAGAAATTATCATGATAAACAACCAGCTGGAATTAACTAGAAATATCTTCGCAAAGTACATACACTCGATGAATTAAAAATCGTGCTCTTTCAAATTCAAATCATATTTATCTTCTCCTCGGCTTTACGCGTTTATTCGTTACGTATTATTTAAAACAAAAAACTGCCCATTCGAATTTCAACTTTTTGCCCGTCGAAGCTCCTCGACAATTCCAGCGAGAATGCTCGTGATAAATATTAGCGCGAACAGGTCTCACATGCATGAATGTCCGCAACCTTCTGCGATGCAAATGCAACGTGACCAATGTCAAGGCTGCGCCAACAGCGGTAGCCGCATTTGCGAGCGCTGCAACAAATCTCGCGTGCTCGCGAGCATAATTCCGTCTCGCCGTCCGCGTCGAAAGAGCATCGAACAAAGGTACGTTTAATACCGTGCGAATTCCCCTTAGTTCGCGGTGCCACGGCGCCGCGATTCCATCGCCGACGATACCAACGAGACACTTTTTCAATTCCCGCGACGCGCCCGCCAACCGAAAAATCGTTATATTTTTATCGATGACGCTCGGTCCCTCGATTCCCGTGGCTGTCTGATCGGAGCCCGTCGCCAACTAGGGATTACAATTATCATAATTTCCGCGATTAGGAATATCAAAATTCGCAATCTCTCGAGCCAACGCGGATCCGCTTGGGGAACTCGCAATTAAACGCATTGTCATCCAATTATTTCTCAACGTTTGTACGCATTTCGACTTGTCGTTTAAGGGGGAACCCCGCCCTGAAACCACTAACAAAAGACAGAGTTTGGGATTTTTTTTTGGTCGTATAAATAAAAATATAGGGCTTGGATTTTTTTATATAGTTTTAAGGCGACCTTTATTTTACTAGATTCTTTTTTTGTTTACGAAAAATTGTACGAAATGGCCGTGAACAAAATGACTTCCCGGAGCACTGCAAAAAACTGGCCCACACTCCTGGGAACGACTGGATCATCTGAGATGGAAATACGAAAAAGATATATAAATAGTAATATATTATCTTTGATCTAGCGTAGGATTTTCGCAAAATTCGAATTATTCTGGAAATTATAGCAGTTTGAGGAATTTTTTATATAACAATTTCCACTGAAATGCTTGCAAAAAATCGAATAATTGAAATATTCAAAAAATCCTAAGCTGGGTTATAGATAATATATTCCTGTTCATATATCTATTTTGTATTTCCTTCTCAGATGATCCAGTCATTCCCGGGAGTGTGGGCCAGTTTTTTTGCAGTGCTCCGGGAAGTCATTTTGTTCACGGCCATTTCGTTCAATTTTTCATAAACAAAAAAAGAATCTAGCAAAATAAAGATTGCTTTAAAACAATATAAAAAATCGAAGCCCTATATTTTTATTTATACAACCAAAAAAAATCCCAAACTTGGCCTTTTCTTAGTGGCTCCAAGATGGGGTCACTTAAGGAAAAATGTAATTGCTCCTAAATGCAAGTTCCGTTGCAAAAGAAACTAGTCGATTAATGCGTACTGTAAAAATTTGAAATGTAAAATCAACGACCTTAAAATGGCACTGCTGCCCCTCTAGAAAAATAATGTTAATGTTATTTACCAGACTTCACTCGCCAGTCTCGATCGTTTGTATGCCTCGTCGATTAAAAGAGATTATGTTCGCTGTGATTGATTCGTGTTTAAACTGAAAATGGAAACCAGCTGCTAGCGAGGGTTCATTAAGTTCGTCCAGCACTTTGATAAATGTGCGTGGAAACACGAGCACGCGGTTTTCTCGTTCGAGTCTCGATTCACTTTTTAATGGTACAATGGGCAAGCTAATGGTGTATATTCAGGTCTGCCATTCAATAAACTTCTGACATCATCCTATAACAAATCAGAACGCGTAATTTCCATTAACCAACCCGTTAACTAATTCCGACACATTATTTAATTGGGTTAACAGTAAGCTACTTGCTTTAAGGGGTTATGCCTAGTCAGGCGGTCGAAAAGAGGCGAATATTTGTGAATTTTTTTTGAAGAAGCGGAAGCGTATATTTTTACAGAACTTTTTGCGATTAAAAGAGCAACATTTGAAGAACATTTGGTAATTTTTTCGTAGAAAAATATTTACGTTTATAATAAAATAAAAAGCGACATCCAAGAAGCATTTTTAAAAATTTGGTTTTGCCGTGAGCGCTGCCATTCGGAACCAGATTATCTAAAGTCAAGAAACAAAACAGATTTCGTTAGTATATTAATGTATCCTCTGCTTAACGGAAGGAATTTCTGAAATATTAATTTAAAACAAAATGGCGGCTATTTAATTTTGAAATCCTGATTTATGCAGGAAAAAATCAGGATTTCAACTTTAAATAGCCGCCATTTTGTTTTAACTTAACATTTCGGAAAATTCTCTCCGCCAACCTGAGGATACATTAATATACTAACGAAACCTTTTTTGTTTTTTGATTTTAGATAATCTGGTTCCGAATGGCAGCGCTCACCGCAAAACCAACTTTTTAAAAATGCTTCTTGGATGTCGCTTTTTATTTTATTATAAACGTAAATATTTTTCTACGAAAAAATTACCAAATATTCTTTAAATGTTGCTCTTTTAATCGCAAAAAGTTTTGTAAAAATATACGCTTCCGCTTCTTCAAAAAAAAATCACAAATATTCGCCTCTTTTCGACCGCCTGACTAGGCATAACCCCTTAAGTTCCATAGCGACACGAGTACTGTTATTTCAGGCTTTCTCTTGAGAGACTTTACATACGATTACAAAGGTACCTAGGTCCGTGTCGTTCGAAAGAATAATTCAAACTTCTCCGCGTGAAATCCAATGATTATTCGTTACCACCGATTCGATACTCTTTCCAATGCCTCCGCCAGACTGATTCAAGATCCTCTAACAATCCACTGTGCCCACTTGCAAATGTATGTTGCGAAGTTTGAAGTAGGACAGAGCCTGAGAATCGGCGCCAGGCCGTCATATCTTGGGATCAAATTATTGCCAAATTCCGAACGGCAACGATAAAGAATCGTACAAGCGAAGCCACCCCTTTACCAGCGAAACTGCCAGGGGCAGCTGCAGCAGTGCTCCGAACACGGCGCTCGGCTCCATTGTCGCGGAGCGGGGCTGTTTTTTCTCGCGGCGACCAGTCCCGGGCGAGGCAAGATTGATTCGTGGATCGTGGCTCCGGCGGACGTGGTGGTTGCAACAAACATCGTGACAAAGGGATGTCGGCGTCGGCCGGTGGCGACAGGCCGCTGTCTGTTGGCGGTCGTCGTCGAAAATCCGTGGAGACGCGGCCTGTTCCAGGAAGTAGGAGCCACTGGGATCATCGACCCTTCGCGGCTATTTCAGTTATTTTGCAGCATGCAGCTATTTTAAATACATATTGTGGAGTAGAGGCGTACGAGCATGAACCATACGGAGGTAAGGAGGGCGGAAGAGAGACGGAACCGGGGACCAAGATACGGAGGAGAGAGAGAGAGAGAGAGAGAGAGGGGGGGACAAAGAGTCTAGCAAGCGAGAGGGAAAGATGGAGATGGAGTGAAAGAGGAAGAAGCCACGGGGAAAGGAGCAGACGGGGATCGAGAAAGAGGGAACGAGGAACGGGTGGACAGAGGAGAGTGAGAACGGGGGAGGGATATCGCGGGGGAGAGAGAGAAAAGAGAGGAGTAGAGGAAGAGACGGAGTGGGGATGAGGACAACTCTCTTGGGAGGAAAGCAGGGAGCAGAGACGCGATGCAGTGAGAGGCCAGAGGGGTTGGTATTTATAGCCAGCCCCGTCGTCGTCGTCTTCGTCGGCGTCGTCGCCGTTGTCGTCGTCGTCGACAGTCTTTGACTCGTCGGTGAAATTTCAGGGAGGGGTGCACCCTTCTCTCCTATCTCTGCTGTGCCTTCGCCCTCCGCCCTCCCCCAACACACACGCACCGGCCCCCTTTCCGTGGCTCCCAGTCACTCTGTTAAAGGAATTTCCTATGATTAGAATGAGTATTTCTATACGCCGCCCTGAACTCCGCTTATACGTGTGTTAGGACCAGAATAATCAACACCCGTGTCTGGCCGCGTCGCGATAGGTTCCTCCTCGATCTCTCGCGGGCGAACTCTCGCACCGGCCGGCCCGGACGCCGCCGCGGGCCTCTCGGACCTCTCTCTCTCTCCCCTTTTCCGCCCGGCGGGAACCAGAGTCCGCTGGCTGGGGCTCCCGACGGCCCACGTCCAGGACTTCCCTGCTTCCTCGCGGAATTACGCTCCGGCGCTGGAGGAATCGGCCAGACGTCTGCGCCAGGGGATGGAGCGGCGCTGAGAAGCCGGGGGTCGCGATTCATTGGAGACGCGGGGCACAGTGGTCCCAAATCGACAAAAGGTGGTGAAAATTCAATTCTCGAAGTATATAGCGGCTTTTTGCTATTATGGTGGATTTGTTGTACATATGTCAGTGCGTCAAATACCGCTTGAATTTCTTAAATATATTGATTGGTTATTGGGATATAGGCCGTCAAAGTTGACGACAGAGGGGCCCAAGAAATAGCCCCTTTTTGGGTCCCACGATTTTGGAACGGAATTTTGTGGCAAATGATAGCTTGTGATGAGACATCAATCAGGACAAATTTTCAGGTTGAGGTGACGATTAGTTTCTGAGATATGAGAGGTGAAAGAAGTGAAAATTCATTAAGGCGTCAGCCCATACGCTGCGATGTATAAACTTTTATGTCATTCTGATAATTTACACAATTATTTCCAGGGGTTTTGCTGACTGCTAATAACCACTGTGCGGTGTGTCGTCTTTGGGGATTTAAAGAAATGGGGTTGTTTAAATCCCCAAGGGGGGGGGCGGGGGTGGTTTGATATTTTTTGTTAATATGTCTGTCGCGTGCGTTGAGTGAGCTGTTTAGATTTATTCTTCAGTTCAGAGGGGCTGGATAGAGTCGTCTAGAAATTTCAGTTTAACCCCTTAGGTGCGAAATAACGTTTAGGGAGACTTGGGGCACTTTGATGCAAGGGGCACAATGAAACATTAATATTATCTTGATATCTATAGGGTATCAGCTTATAATCTTATATCTATGAAGATGGTAGCTTATAGGGTGTCTTGTGATCGTGGTTTGAACTTGTAACAGTTTCTACACAAGAATTCATTTAAGAAGGAACCCGTTTCGCGCATGTAGAATGGGCTCATTGGCTCCGAAGAAGCGTTGGTGGGGGTACAGCCAATAGTGGCTTCTCCCGGCACCAATGAGCGTCAACCTGCGCAGAACCGGTCTAAACTCGTCGGTCGGCAGGTTCCTTCTTAAATGACATGGAGTTTAGATATCAAGAGAATATTAATTCATTGTGCCCCTTGAACCGAAGTGCCCCAACTCCCCCTAGACGGCTTAAGAAAGCAGATCCCGAGTTTAAACAATTATATTAAGCCTCCATTCCTCGTTCTAGTCTGCGAATATTGTATGTACTTGATATACACAATGTTGTAATATTCATTAAACTAACAATAGGAAAATTTTGTACATTTTCTTATCATCTTAGAGGGGTGTTTTCACCCCCTAAATATACAATCGGACTAAAATAAAAAACATATTTCTAATTTTTCAGCCCTCTAAAACGTATCCGCAAACCGATGAGACAGGTAAAATGAAGATAAAAATGTTCTACAAACATGGTCCTGTTCTATAACCAAATCCAAAACGAAAACTTAATGAGATATAGGGTGATGGTACCTAATATCACCTAGTAAAACTTAAATCACTGTTAATTAAATAGTAATCGATATTTTTATATGCAATTTGTTTCAAAGTAAAGAGAAATTAATCATGTTTCATGCAGCATAAGTTAGAATCGTTGAAACCTACAAATTGTTAATTAGGACTCAAAAAACATAAGACATGCAGAAAATCGGGTTCTGAACAAAGTGTAGAATATTGATTAATTCACGAGTTTTTGAAGTTATTTTCCCATGTGTTTTTATTATTTCTTGCTACATAAATATTTTTTATCATTTTTTTAAATTAGGATTAGGTTTCAAAGAATATTTTATTATAAAAATATAGAAACAGGATCTTTAAAATCTTTTATTTTTTTACGTTTGGATTTACACACTGGACAAACGAAGCTAATTTCGGCTGCTCCGCAAATTTCATTACCTCAGTTGTAGCAAACATTACATCGAAACCATAGGCGGTATTGAGAACACGCATACTGATAAAAAAAAACACGGTATTTTCACTACGAAAAATATTTGAATCTATTACATTTCTTCGGTACTTCATTAACTAGGGCATTATTCCTAGTGGATATTCTTCCATTCACAGAATTATTAGACTTACCTTCTCCGAATGTGATGTAAAATTGTCGCAGTGCAATAAATTTTTACACTATGGTTTAAAAATTTAACTAGGATTCATTAAAATACACCCCTTCCTGTATTGTTGATCGCATGACGCTGCAATTACAGTATGTTGTCCTACGTATGTTTAGGTACTAATTCAGTTCATGACCGATTGTTAGTGCTTGCTTTGCGAGATATAACGAGTGGCGATATTAGGCACATACAGTGACTCGCATTAATATTCGGACACTTTTTAAAATCGCATAACTTTTTTAGAATTGGTCCAAACAACTTGAGTTTTTTTTAGAAGCTAGAAGGATTAGTTTGCTAACTGACGCGTTTCGTCGTTTTGAAAAAAAAAGGTATTTGGTTGGAATAGCGAAAAGAATAGTAAAGGTCGATTTTTAAACTTTTTTTGTGAGCTTGTAATGAAAATTAAAAAAAAACGTTTGTAGATTGCAGTAAGTTGTATACGTGCTTAAAATTTCATCAAAATCGGTTAACGTTGCTCCGAGCTACAAAGTTTAAAGATCGCAGAATAAGATTGAAAATCGCTGATTTCGGGAATTTTCGCGATTCTCGACCTTATTCTGAGAGTACGAATAATTTATTCGAATAGTACGGAATATTCGAATATTTAAAGTGTTCGAATTTCAGGTTGTACCGAATGCGAATCTAAACGTGAAATATTTGTTCGTACTCTATTGTGCTATTCTTTTCATATTGGCGTATACAATTATTTATTTCCCAAATGTTAAATTTGAAACTTTATCTTTATCTTTATCTTTGATAAAGTTTTGAATGTTGAAACCAAAGGTATAAATTCTATTTAAATTTAGGGACGTAATGTATTTAAATATAGAATCATAGTAATCATTAGTAGTAATGGCAGTAATTTTATTCTTATTATTTATACAAAACCTGTTTTGGTGGAGGAAAACGAAAACATTAACGTTTTCTGGTGCAAGGCAGCTTCTCATTACCTCTGCAATATTCCCTGCCGAAGAGGACGTACGATCTGATATAGAACCCCTAATTATTCGAATAATGCTCGAATATTCGAATACAGTAAATCCCCGTTATGAGCCCAACGAACGGGGCTGGCGGCGGGCTCATAGTGGGCTGCGGACATGATTCCGCGCGGCCAGTGGCTGTGTCGAATCTTTCGTTTCCTCTCGCTCGATGTCGGGTTCTCTCACTCTCGTCCGCAGGCTTCCAAGAAATAGTGGGGATAGTCGCCGGACTGTCAACGGGAGGTAAAAACGGGCTTATAACGGGGATTTACTGTACTTCTAATTATTCGAATGATATTCGAATCTCAAATTCAAATTCTATTGGTATTCGAATACTAGAATTATTCGAATACTCGAATTATTCGAATCTCAAATTCGAATACTCGAATTATTCGAATCTCAAATTCGAATTTTACTGGTATTCGAATCTCGAATACGAATTCTACTGGTATTTGAATCTTGAATTCGAATTCTCTTGTTATTCGAATCTCAAATACGAATTCTACTGGTATTCGAATTTCGAATACGAATTCTACTGGTATTTGAATCTTGAATTCGAATTCTCTTGTTATTTGAATCTCAAATACGAATTCTACTGGTATTCGAATCTCAAATTCGAATTCTACTGGTATTCGAATTCTCTTGGTATTCGAATCTTGAATTCTAATTCTACTGGTATTCGAATCTTGAATTCTAATTCTACTGGTATTCGAATCTCAAATTCGAATTCTACTGCTATTCGAATCCCAAATTGGAATTCCACAGGTATTATAATCTCAAATTCGAATTCTCCTGATATTCGAATCCCAAATTCGAATTCCACTGGTATCCGAATCTGAAATGCGAATGCTACTGGTATTCGAATCCCAAATTCGAATTCTGCCGGTATTAAAATATTCGAATACCTAAAATATCAGAATATTCCTAACAGCCCTAGTCCAAATCGAAACTCCCATGTGCCACAAAGGGAAAATCCAAGTACTCCTGATTGTACGAATCCCCTCTTTTCCGCCATTATTATCCCGCGCGGGATCTCCAATGCCTTCCTCTAATAGATGTAACATTATTCCTCTCTTCCCTTGTTCCACGTCATTATTGGTATCCTATATTTAGCACCGTGTCTATCTATTTACATTCCCGAAGGGCCAACGAATAATGTGCAGGCAGAATCGAAGGGAAATCCTACTTACGACGGGCGAAGGAAAAAACCACGGTTCAAAGGGATTCCCGGGAAAAGGGTAAGGAGCGGCGTGGAAGCAGGCCGCGGCGCGGCGCGGCGCGGCGGGCCGAGAAGTTGAAGAAGCGGCGGTCAGACGTCTAACAATTTATAAAGCGGAGAATGCTCTCGTGTTCCGCGCCGCTCTCGTCCCGGGAACCTGACGAACGCATACCGTAGGAGTTAGCATAATTGACTGCGTACGTTAATCGAGCGGTCACGGAAGAATGCACCGCGAACGCTTCGGCGCAAACGCCGCCGGGCGGGGGAGGCGGGGGTTATTTTCAAGCACTCCGATGTGAATCGAGTTAAGGAAAGAAAAGCGGAGCGAGCGGACAGGAGCCAAACTAACAAGCTGGAATGCACACGCAGCGGACGACGCGGGTCACCGTTTCTTTGCGGTACCACGAGTAGAAAGGTGGATGCGCGTCCTTATTTTACAGTGTCGTGCCTCTTCACGGTCACTTGCGATCGTGTAAGCTGACCGAACCGCGAATTGTTCCTCGGCAGCGGCCAGGTGAACGATTCGAGAAACGAGGATCGCTGGCCGATTTCAGGCACCGTTTAACCCGTTATCCTCGTCGTTCCTTCTTTATTCTCTATGCCGAACCGCCAATAGCGTGTCCACTCGGTTGATGGTCTCGTGGCAATTTGCGTATTCCGACTTCGAAACTGTTACTTGTTATATGGAGTGTCTTAGAGGATCATCATCTTCGGTGAGCTGGTGGGGATGCAAAATGAAGTAAAAAGGGTCAGGAACTGTACACGTACTAACGTAACCACTGTTAAAGGCATATAAGTCTCTGCAATCGTAGTGATAGATTGTACGTAGGAATATGTACAGGATCTTTCAAAACATGTGGGCATAACTTGAGGGGTGAACTGGGGACATGAAGATAATGAAAAAAACTTGTATAAATATTTGTCCTATTTTACGTCGTCTTCGAGTTATAACAAGTTTTGTGTTTTAATTAGTTTTGTTACAAGCCGAGCTAATAAATACGTATAATCGAGTTCACTCACTGTCAGCTTTGAAACCTGCTTTGAAGTGTGAAACTTGAGTTAGTTGAGAAGTTTAGAAATTTGTATTGGAGCCCAGGGCGCTCATTTCGAATACCCACTTCCCTGAAGGAAAAAATTCTTTGAAAATTTTACACTAGCTTTGTTTGGAACGCGAATTATTCAGAACCTTGCAGTTCCATTTTTTTTACAGATTCTGAGTTATGCCGTATAATATACTTACGTAAAAAATTCTACATCGTTTCGTGCACGTTTCATGCAAATCCGATAACAAATGAGCGATTTATTGCAAATCTTGCAATTGTTATTTTTTTATTTTTTTATGTCTACAAAAATGTCAATATATTATTTCCTTAGATGATTAATAAAGCATCGATAAATCAATCGATTGTGTTCTTTGTTGCGGATAGTTATGAAAAAGCACCCGTTTTTTGTACACTTTGGCGCAAGTCAGGGGCAGCTCCAAATTTGAAAAATTCGCCAAACATAAAAATAAAAACTTATCAACCCAATAACTGCTACTTATTGTGTGCAAATATATATTCTTCGATTAGCGTTCTCTGTTTAATGTTAAGTCGTAGCAATAATTTTATAAACATTTTTTTCTAATTTACTCGCAGTTGGTAAAAATGGAGCTGCACCCCTTTAGCTGCAAAGTCTTCAATTATTGAAACACAATAGTGCCAGTAACTCAGAAACAACGTAATATACAAAACCAGGAGATGAGATTTTGTGGTTTTCGAAAAAAAAACATTTATGTCTGAGAAAAATTTATTTGATTAAAAAGCCATTGCTACTTGCCACTATTTATTATTACTTTGTTCACGTCTCAAAGAATTTTTTACACTATTCATTATTCATTAATAAATTAGAAGTGATGCTAATTTTTATTTCAATGATGCATACAAATTCTTGCAAATATTCCTTAATGTCTACCACGAAAATATACAACCAAACACCTGAGAACTGTGTAACATGATCAGTAGGGGTATCAGAAACCCTTCCCTTGCCACTCGAATGACAACAAATTACAAAACGCTGACCAAACAGTCTGTGATTACTAAAATAAATCCTAAAAAAATATTCCCACCATGGAAGATATCCGAACCATTTCTAAAACTTCCACGACAGATGCATTCGCAAATCAAAAACCACCCCAGTATAAACATGTGCGAAGACTGCTGGAAAAAGGAGGCAGCCCCGTAACTTCCTAAAATAAATTGAGTTACAGGTAGCACTGAATGTAAAAATAATTAACTGCGAGTTAACTGAAGGTGAAACTCCTTTTATACTTTGTGATACAGATGGCGTTGATCAAGCAGATGAACTTCGTGACTATTCCATAATTTAGTAATCATATGTCACGATAATTTTTCTAAAATTGTTCAGATTTTCTGATATATTTCCATTTCCTAATACATACTTTTGTAACAAACTAATGATAAATTATTAAAGTAATTATTTTTATACAATTTGCTGCAAAAAACCAGCAATTCAACCCTGCACTAGAGAAAATATATTTCTGCTTAAGTAACTAAAATATTCTGAGCACACGTTTAAAAATATTTTCTTAACACATTTTTTATTATTTTGCCAAAAATTAATACGCAAGGGGCTGCCTCCTCGCTGCAAACTCTTCAAATATTCAATAAAACCACAGCTCACAAAGAAGCTCACAAAATAAATTTCTCCCTACATTACTAAATTCAGAACGCTTCGGTTCACTGTCGTTGCTGTAAGATCCGATAAGTGGACGTAGGATTAGATAAGATTGCCTCGCCTCGCCCTCGGTCCCAGTAGGTTCAGTCGCCTAAACAGTTCGCTCCGCGAGCGGAAGCCTTCCAGATGTAAAGATGGTCGAAGACGCGTGAACGGACGAAGGAAGCGTATCCCTTGGACCGTCAAACAGAACATCGCCGTTAACGAGCGCGGCGAGCGTCGTCATGCGTGGTACAAATTAGTCCGTAACCCCACCGGGGTCGGGGGGATCATCGTCGCGGTTATTAGTACGCCACTAGCGAGACGATTTCGCGCGGATCAATTGGACGACGCGCGCCTCTGTAGCGATAAAAACGGCACTTTGTGCAGCTACGTTTATTGGCAACGTTGCGTAGGTCTGGTAAACAGGCACGGTCCCTAGGCCACAGCCTGGCTGCAAGGCACCGACGGTCCCTGTTCACCCTCCTAGGGATACAGGGTGTTCGAAATGCAGGCTTCCGCTTGCGGTCGACTCGAACGAAGGTCGCGTAACAAGTCAGGGTGAACACAGCGGACTTTGAGTCCTGCAGAGTCAAGTGAAATGTTTCGTAGTTCTTCTCTTTTTTTACTATTGCTGCACACGTCGCAGTGGCACTCTTCTTGGCGAACAAACTAATAAGGGGGGAAGTATCGAATTCCCTACCGTCAAGGACCCAGTTCATGATTAGAACACAATTCCTGATCAGCTTAGGAAAATAAAGCAAATAATAAGCTCAGTATGATAGAAATTTATTCTGACAAATTACTAAGTAATTTTGAAGTATTTTGATATTTATACGCAAAATTTGGTAGCTCATAGTAAAACGGGTGAAGGTGATCAGAAACTGCTTCCTTTGCATTTTTCACTTTCGAAGTTAAATTATAAAATTAAAGACAGACCATAGATTTACTGAAATAACAAAAAAAAATTAAATTTGGTTAAGTTTTCCCTTTAGACGCTTAAAAACCCGCGGTAGTTACTCTTTAGTGATCAGAAACTGAGTCCTTGACGGTATTTAGAAGGGAAGATACCGAACCCGAAGGTTCAAAAAAATTCTGAAACTTTGTGTACATGTAAGGGACTGCCTCCTGATTACAACGCAATTTTTTTTTGCTCCGCAAATTCGCTCGAAGGGGGTGAAATTAACCTCTGAAAAATCGGCTATTTTCCGATTTTATTTTGTAACTCGCAATCTGTAAGGAATGGAAAGAATGTTTCAAGGCAAAAGTTACTTCTTTTAATTTCGTAAAAAAAAATATTGTAGAATCCTTGATAATGTGGTTATTTTCCGATTTTCTGTTATAACTCGTGAACTGCAAAATAATATTTTTACCAAATGATAGATCTAATTAAGAGAAGTAACTTTTGTCTTGAAACTTTTTTTTCTATCTCCTCCAGTTCGCGAATTATAACACAAAATCGGAAAATAACCGGCTTTTCAGGGGTCAATTGCACCCTCTTGGAGTGAATTTGGGCAGCAAACAAAAATTGCGTTGTAATCAGGAGGAAATACCCTACATATTCACAAAGTTTCAGAATTCTTTGAATTTGCGGGTTCGGGATCTTCAATTGTTAGTAGTCGCTATTCAGCATTTGACAAAATCAGAGCGTTGTAGTGCAAAGTATTCCTATATGAATTAGTTTGTATGTGTCTCTTTCTGCTCCTTTAAGGGCTTTAAGGGCATTCTTATCTAATGATTTTAGGAATTTTTTTAAGGGACTTTATTAAAAAAAATAAAACATAATACTTATTACACATGATTTATTAGTCCATAAAATGCACAGAAAAATTTATTTACAATAATTTTTGTATTAAATTATTTATAATGTTTACGGTTCTTTAGACCACTGCAGAAAACATTGTCAGCAAGATATCTCCTTTAAACATCGATGGATATGAAAAATAAAATGATATTCGAGTAAACTAATGTTGCCATTATGGCACTTTAAAGTTAAATGATTTTTTTTCATGCAAAATTTGCTCTGTAATTGGTATAAAAAATTAATTCAACAAAATATAAGAAAAAATGGCTCATCACCCCATAATGGCAGCATTATTTTACATGAATGTCAATTTATTTTTCCGATCCATTGTCATGCTGACCATTTTTTCTGCAGTGGTTTAAGAAGCCGTAAAAATCATAAATAATTTAATACGAAAATTATTGTAAATAAATTTGTTCGTGCACTTTATGCACTAATAAATCATGTGTAATAAGTAGTTTGTCTTATTGTTTTTAATAATACCCCTAAAAAATCCTAAAATCGTATGTACACCCTTAAGACATTTGGTACTCCGCTTTTTTATTACCCTCGGCAAGATAAAAGTTACCTAATAACGAGTCAGAAATGTATCGGAAACCTTCCATCATGCGGTTGCATGTTACAGGAAATTATTATTTATATATTCCGAGATTAAGAAAGATTATTTTTATACCAATTGAAAATTATTAATTTGCAATTAAACATAACAATTAATATCTCCCTCGTAATAAAAATTGTGTACATAAAGCCGACGGGTAACATTCTCCAGTTATTTATAACATTCCCTCGTTTGAAGGAATTCGCATATTCAGGGCCGGCCACAGGACGGGTGCAAAAAAAGAGGAAAATAGAATAAATGAGAAAAGAAAAAAATCAGAACGAAAATTTGTATTTCATTAAAATTAATTAAATTAATTAATAAATTACAGACCAACCTGAATTTCACGCTCTAAACCCAGAACTGGAAATACTATGGGGACACCACAGTTGCGATGTGGTGGTAAGCATACCATAGTATGCAAAAACTGTAAAAAAAATCAGTATATAATTTCTAATATAATAATATAACACTATAATAATCTAATATTATCAATGACATGGCAATAATAAAGTCATACATTTTTCAATATGTCAATGCTTATTTGTTTATTTACTTTATTTTATTTCCTTTATTATTGTTATTATTACCTTTCTCCGTGAAAAAGATGTTATGTTACTTTACCATTACGAAATTGTTTGGGACCCTCTTAGTTCTTGCATTCGGGCCCCTTTAAAGAGAAGGCCGGCCCTGGGTATATTATAGAAAAAATATTCACCGATAAACTCGCGTATTTGTTCCGCGGAATCGCGCACTTTGCGATCGAATGATATTTACAGCAACGTTGCGTATAATACGCGAGGCGATGAAATAAATTCGATATACGGACGGGCAGATGGGGTTTGTTGGATTACCCGGAACGCGTTATAAATGTTTCACTCGAGCCGGGAATTTTCGCGTTATCAGTTGGTCGGTTAAATCTCTGCGACGTACTGTTTCGATCGGGCAGTCGCGAGCGATCGAGGGAGCGCGACTAGCCTCCGGCACTGGTGTCTCAGCGTTGGTGACGTTTGTATTTTTGCGCACCTAAAAGGGGACTGACGCCTGAAACATTTACGGCCGCGTAAGAATCGCAATCGATTGGAAGTGCGACGAAATTCGACACGCTTTCTTTCTGCCGCACACCTTTCACCGCGGTCTCGCGCGTCCCCTGCAGTCTACCCTTTTCTTACGGGCACGGAGTCTTTCGATTTTCTTGGATAGATAGAAGTACACGTTACGTAACGACTGCGGTTTACATAACGTCGAACAATGGTACTTTGTACAAGCACTGAAAAACATTCTGTTTCCTGCCGCAAGAACGCACATTAATCACAAACCTCTTTAAAGATTGTACAGTCCCTAACTTCGGCGCCAACCTCCTGATTCACAAGGGAGGTCCGGCAACTCGAAGTTTCCAAAAAAATCTGAAACTTTGCAAAAACGTAGCTCAAGTGATACTAATAACCTAACTGTATTTTGCTTCGGCAATAAAATGCTCCTAAAGGCGAAAACACCCCCTCGAAAATACGCCGAGTTTTCAGATCGTCGTGAATATCTAGGAAACTGTGAAAGATATCAAAATCAAGTTAAATTCAAAGATATGCAGGTTTTTATGTTGTATAAAGTGGCGATAAAGAATTTTCGAAAAACATTTTTTTTTTCAAAATTTACCCCCACCACTTTTTTTGACGACTATTTTTTATCACCATGTTATAGGATATTGAAAACTATAAAACTTTGTATTGAACTTTTTTTCGATATCTTTTACGGTTTCGCTGATATTCGCGATGATTTTGAAAACTCACACTTCCTTTAAGGGGGTGTTTTCACCTCTAGAACCGTTTTATTACCGAATGAAAAAATAGTGGCGTTATTAGCATCCCTTGAGCCAGATTCCAGCAGTTTCAGATTTTTTTGAATTTTTGAGTCGCCAAACTTCCCTTGTCAGTGCTTTAAAAGGGGCGCAAAGGAAAAAACAAAGTTGCCCAGCAGACGAGCGTTTTGTACACGAAGAATGCACCTCGATTTCTTTGCGAGAAGGTTGGAACAGAAGACGCGGGGCAATAATTTCTGAATGCGGAATCAGTAGTAGCGCGGCCCGACGGCCATTCCCGCCGTGTCTCGAGGGTTACATCGAGGTAAAACCAGGAAGTTACTTTTCAAACACCCTGTACCTCTGCTTTTCCCTTTGTCTCACTTTCTCGGCCGATCTGCCGCCACGGACTCGTCTCCCTTTCTCCCGTCCGTCGGGCTCGGGTCGCTCGTCTTTTTCCCTTCCATCGTAGGCCCTTCTCGCCCGACGATCCTAACCCCCTAACCAAAACCTGCACCCCCGTTACACTCGACTCGTGAAAGGTTTCCCTCCTTCCCTCCCCGCCGCCCTCGCCGCCGCCACCAGCGCCCGGCTCTTCCTCCTCAGTCACGACGTCGCTCCTCTTCCCCCCCCTCGCCCCTTGCGCCCCCGGGACGGGCGAACTCCGCGCTCCTTTTCCACCAAAGGAGGCTCCCTCTTTCCCTTCTACTTCACCCAAATCGCATTCCACTCTTCTCTCTAAGCCATTTTCTGCGCCCTCCTTCTCGAACCGCGTCGACCCGCATAAGCGCCTCTCCCTCTCCGGCTTCATCCCCGCTGTCCTCGTCGGCCACGAGCTTTTCCCTTCACCCTCCGACTCGCTCCGTTCCCGCCGACGCGCCCCTGCTCTCCCATTTCTTGGAAAAGTCCCGTGCTTTCTGCCTGCCGCTCCTTCCTCGCCATACTTTTCCACGCTGCGACGGAATCCACTTCGTCCTTTCCCTTCCCCCCCCCCCACCCACCCTGTTCCTTTTCCCTTTACTCCTATATACAGAGAGACGTATAAATAGCAAGGAGAGAAACAGAGGAGGCCAGTTTTTTTGTCCCTCTCCCGCGCCAGGATAACGCGTGTCCGCCGTGTACTCATCCCCTCCCCACTGCCTTCGCGAAGTAGAAGTTATCAGCGGCGCTCGCCCCGTGTCAACCGCGCCGTTCTCTCGGTGCTTCGGCCGCCGATTATCGCCTCTCTTCGAACGCGCAGTGTCGGGCTACATACTTCTCGGCGAGAGACCGGGGGGTTTCTGGGAAACCGTGCCCGACTGTAGCTCTCGAATTTTTACTCGACGACCCTGCTGTACATGCGACTCTTGTGCTTCACTTTTAATTCAACCACGTATCGGCCTTCCAAGTGCCTGCCTGCCAGAGAATTACTTTAGAAGTATTAGCTGATAGTTTCGAGAAGCAAACCTCGATCAATTCGGGTACCTAACAAGGTTTTTGCAGCAGGATATTCACGGGGGCTACTAATACACCCATTACATACCAGTTGGCTACCGAACAATTCGAAATTCTATACAGCGCTTACAAAGAAATATAAATAATACGTTTGTCTACCTCGCTTCGGGTTTTCCAGGCCCCTTCAACGTGGGGCCCCTTCTTTGTCCGAAGATTTTCCCGACCCTGAGTTTCTTCAAATTTTTTAAAAACCTCCACGCTTTCCTCCTCTCTTTCTTCGTTGAACCTCGTTGAGCTTCGCTCCGTTGTCGCTTTGCTCTAATTTTATTATATCTGCTGGTCTATCGATTTAATTAACCCTCTCTCGTTTGGCAGCCACGACTGTCTAGCGAATCGTTGAGGCGGGCCCATATTTTTAGGTTACATGGTATTTCGTTCTCTGAATTTCCCTTTAGTTTTCCTCTGGCAGCCTTGCTTTCTTCCCAAGAATTTCGGGCCTTCTGTGTGGCCCGGCTCTTTGAAGACCTTCATTTTTCTCTGTTTCGCTCACGTCATCGGCTGATTTATTAATGGTGGCAGAAGCTACATAGATTTCGTGTAGGAGCCCTTATAACACACGTAAAAAGAATTGCTCTAGATTCTAGAGCAATTGAGGAGTTGAAATGGTAAACGATGCAAATGCCAAATGAATTAGAAATTATTTCTTTAGAGGAAAACGATGTAAATTCCTATACACACGTTAAAAAAAATCGCTCTAGATCCTAGAGCAACTGAGGAGTTGAAATGGTAAACGATGCAAGTGCCAAATGAATCAGAAATTATTTCTTTAGAGGAAAGCGATGTAAATTCCTATACACACGTTAAAAAAAGGTGCTCTAGATCCTAGAGCAATTGAGGAGTTGAAATGGTAAACGATGCAAGTGCCAAATGAATAAGAAATTATTTCTTTACAGGAAAACGATATAAATTCCTATACACAAGTTAAAAAAAATCGCTCTAGATCCTAGAGCAACTGAGGAGTTGAAATGGTAAACGATGCAAGTGCCAAATGAATCAGAAATTATTTCTTTAGAGGAAAGCGATGTAAATTTCTATACACACGTTAAAAAAAGGTGCTCTAGATCCTAGAGCAATTGAGGAGTTGAAATGGTAAACGATGCAAGTGCCAAATGAATCAGAAATTATTTCTTTAGAGGGAAACGATATCAATTCCTATCCACACGTAAAAAAAGTTGCTCTAGATCCTAGAGCAATTGAGGAGTTGAAATGGTAAACGATGCAAGTGCCAAATGAATCAGAAATTATTTCTTTAGAGGAAAGCGATGTAAATTTCTATACACACGTTAAAAAAAGGTGCTCTAGATCCTAGAGCAATTGAGGAGTTGAAATGGTAAACGATGCAAGTGCCAAATGAATCAGAAATTATTTCTTTAGAGGGAAACGATATCAATTCCTATACACACGTAAAAAAAGTTGCTCTAGATCCTAGAGCAATTGAGGAGTTGAAATGGTAAACGATGCAAGTGCCAAATGAATCAGAAATTATTTTTTAAGAGGAAAACGATGTAAATTCCTATACACATATAAAAGAAATTACTCTAGAGCCTAGAGCAAATTAAATGTTTAAAAAATATTCCTCGAAAATAAAAATTACAATTTTTTTCGCCTTCATAAAGAAAAAGTATTCGTGGAGGATTTAAACTTTCAAAATTTGAAAAAAAAAATGTTCAAGGGCCCAGGGGCACCCTTTCCCGTTATCCGGTCGAGCTCAAATTTTATACACACTTTTTTTTATTATTTGGAACTATTCAGGGGGGTGCGGCGAAGAAAATCTTGAAAAATTATTTCACCAAGAGTAAATATAAGCCACCCTAATGTACATACAGCTAAATTGTAGGCCTTAGCAGGGTCAAGCGAAAGCTGCTATACCCACAAATCACAACCTGATAAATCTTAGCCGACTTAAAATCACTTTCGAAGCGATTAGAAAAATGTTTCTCCTTCGAGCCACCCCCAACAATTGCGCGGCACCCTCGTAAACAACCGTCTCCCCGCTCAGGGTACGCCGTTGCATCGAACAGGCCATTCCCTCCGGTGTCCAAGATCATCTCGGATGCATTCCCTCCCCCAAATTCTTTCATCTTCGCAAAACCCACCCCTTTTTTCTTCGCCGATCTTCCGCCTAATTTACCCCGTGGCCGGGCCTCGCGCTATACGTCAACGCGGGGCAAATAATTGCGCGGCGCATTGTCGTTGGCGTGCGCTGCTCGGAGTCGAGTAATCGCCGCATCGTAATTGGATCGCGGTATCGCGAAGCGGCAGGTCGCTGGGCAGATTCTAGGAACGGCTGGGGATCGCGCACGAGCAAACGGACTAATTGGGGGTCCGGTGTTTCTGCCATTTTTAATAACCGACCGCCACCGATCCTCCGGCTCTAAATGCTCTTTTCAGATCGGGGACACGGGCGCAAGTGACACCGCGTCGGCCGAGGACACGGGGCTCGCGGCGGGTAGGCCAGAACTTTCGTCGCCGCATCGCCGACGTCCACTAATTAGACAAAATCCGAGAATGGCCGTCGCGACGTTCGCCGTCGAGTCGGAATTTTTTCGCCCGTGCTGATTGGTTTCATTGCTGGTGGATCGATACGAAATTCTTCCAACTCCGGGCAGGAGGGGGATGAGGGGGTAGTTCGGCGCTGAGGAGTCTGCCGTTGGAGCAGATGATGCCAGTGCACTTCTCATTAATCGCGCTTTTTTTGCTTTTTGCTTTTGGAAAGTATTCGGAGTTTGCGATGTCATGTTGGAATTTTGAGGGAACTGCGCGATCTTTCTTTATTCCTTTTCGCAGCCAACCAATCGATGCGTGTGGCAACGATTTTTGGTCCACTGCTTTGCCGCTTGGAACGAGGTGTGAGTGCAGGCAAGTATTAAGGGATCATTCCGGTTGGACGGGTTGAGAAAATCGATTTTTTTTTAAACATTTTTCGAAAGTACATACCCTCAAGAAGGGTATAACAGCTGCAATCGCCATCGCGAGAGGGGCATGAAATTTTAAACATGTAGATAGTTAAGACCAATTTCAAAAGTATTTGAAAAGCAATAATTTTATTAGTTTTATATTGTTTATTTAGTGTAGAAATGTAGTTTAATAAATAGAAAATGTTTTGTTTCATTACTATAATTATTTTCGTCGTAATAAATTCCTGAAAATCGGTGATTTTTAAGGCGCGCTAACTGGAATGACCCCTTAAGGGGGTAGGTTACCCTCAACAGCCCAAAATCAGGCCCTTCTTCAAACACACATTTTGAAGTAATAAATTAATATAGAGATAATTTTTGTTGTATTTTTTAAGCGTTATTTCGTTGACTTTTATGCGTAAAAAGAATTTTTTTTAAATATTTGTAAGTCCTCAAAAGTCTAATTTTACAAAAACCGACTTAATTTTAGTAACAACGAGAATGGAACATCTACTGAATATATATACCAAGTTTGAAGTAAATCGGGTGATTAGTTTTTGAGATATCATACTAACCAATTCGAAAAACATCGTTTTGAAAAAAACGCATTTAAAGATTTAGGTAGCGTTTTTTTAAATTAATTTTTTTTTTAAATATTGCCTAAAAATGTACAAATATAGACATAAAGTTTTCAATTAATATAATTCCAATGTTTCTCTAAAAAAAAATCCCAACTCGGCGGGACGCGCTACTGGGTAAAATTTACCACAGAGGCGCTAGTTGCGAAAATATGAAGACTGTTTGAGTTTTTCTGACAATTTTTTAAAGAACTTTAATAAAGTTTTCAAGATATCTTATAAATTCTGTTTGATCCTTAAAACACTGTACTTTAACATAAAAATAACAAAATTAAAAAAAAATCTGAAACCGTGGTTTTTTACGTTCCAATTTTGGGTATTTTTGACCCGGTAGCGACAACCTGTGTCACAATATGGGGTGCGCCTTTCGCCAGGTTAAATAGAGGGGGAATTAAAAAAGATCTACAAAAATTGTAGTCTTAAATAATGATAATTATAAGCAGCGACTTAATTATAGCTGCATTCATAGAAAATTAATTTTTTTCACACAAGGATCCTGAGAACCAGACGCATAAACCATTAAAAAGTCTTCGCTAAACATTAATTAAAAAACATTCGTAGTAAAACGTTCTCCCATTGATCCCCACAGCAGGTAAAACATAAAAAACCACGGTTAACCAAAAACTTAACAGATAATCTTCACATTAGCATTCCAAGTTTTCATACTTGAACAATTACTATCAGATCCACTTTGAGCACTACTAATAACTAACACTGTCCCGAAGAATGTAACTTGAAAGTAAAATTTTCTGGTATCTCATCTTTGCCTCTTAAAGGCTGCCCACCCTGTTTTTTACAAGCCACTACAAGCTGACCCGTTTCTAGTTGGCCACCCTGTATTCTCCACATGTACGTGCATTATTTACCCGGGATATAATTCCACGAGCAGACGTGGCGCTTTTGGCGAGGAACTCGCCGAGTAATTAAAACCACTCGGGGAATGAGGTGGAAGAAATAAAATTTGCTACTAACGCGATGGTTGCTGGCGCGGCGAGGGGGCCTGCGTTCCCATCGAGAAGATTTCGCAGGGACGCGACACTCCTCCTTTCGTCAGTCGCTGCGCAGTATATACACCAATAACTAGAACAAAGCCCAGTTTGAAAGACGGCTCTAGCAGCACCCGGTTGAATGGACAGCTCGCAGCTTAGGGGGTCGGAGCCAGTCGGTGGCCGGGTGCTTGAATCATCCCTCGCTGCTAAACATCCCCCTATTTCACGAGCGGGGATTTTACACGGGGTGAACGCGTGTTTATCTGCAGGGTGTACTTAGGCAGACCGGCGCAATATCCACAAAATCATTTGCTTGTATTATCTCGTTATGGCCGCAGAACTTTTTCATTTACCCACGCGGCTCCTTGCCATTTTGTGTTTTTCACTCAGCGATCGCGTAATTAATTTCAGCCAGTTCCTTTTAGCCCCCTGTTTGCGGCGGTAGTGTGACGAGTAATTTATTGGGAAATTAACGTGAAATTTGGGAACTGCGAGGCAGTCTGTTTGGGTGGTTGAATGTTTAAAAGAATCTGAAAGTACTTAGCGTCGAGGAAGGAATATGTAGGTACAGTGATATTTATGACAATTAAATGTTAGCTTTGAATAGTGTTTCCATTCACTTTTCGATTGTAATTGAAAACAAATCCTTGTAGAAAACAAATTGGAAACAAAAGTCCTTGTAGAAAACACTGTGAAAACAATTTTTTTTATTCTGCCACAGAAAACACTGTGCCAGAATAAAAACAAAAAATATCGGAAAATGCCCTAGGTGCCAGTGGTAATACAGTGTTATAGAATTTGATTTTTGGAACTTAAAGTGATTTCCACAAGGACTCTTCAATTGTGAAAACCCAAAATGGGGTGTATTCTTATTCTTGGGGTTAGCATTGGTCTTGGAGATATCGATGCCTCAGCTTTATTCTAAACTAGCTGTACCCGGCCACGCGTTGCTGTGGCTCAGTCTGGTTGAATGGAAAAGAAAGAAAAGAGAAAGCGCACGTTTCTAATATGTTTAATTTCACAGTGCTTGGTATATAAAAACACGCTAGTATTCGAATGCAACGTTGTGTCGAAATTTCAAAGCAATCGGTGAAAAACTTTCGGAGATTTAAGATCCTGAACAAACGAACATTTACATATTTATTTATATAGATGAAATAACTAAATGAAAGATACGCTACAGGTGTACATGTATGTATTCTTTCCAGGAACTTCGTAACTTTATTATGGCCCCTTATTTTTTCTTTCAACAGTTCACTTACAACGTTTACGCGCAATACTATGCTGCAAATGCAACCAAGTGAACAGGGTTGAGGAGGGGCCTGATTTTGGCTGTTGAGGGTAACCTACCCCTTTAAGGGGTTATGCCTAGTCAGGCGGTCGAAAAGAGGCGAATGTTTGTGAATTTTTTTTGAAGAAGCGGAAACGTATATTTTTACAGAACTTTTTGCGTTTCAAAGAGCAACATTTAAAGAACATTTGGTAATTTTTTCGTAGAAAAATATTTACGTTTATAATAAAATAAAAAGCGACATCCAAGAAGCATTTTTAAAAAGTTGGTTTTGCGGTGAGCATTGCCATTCGGAACCAGATTATTTAAAATAAAAAAACAAACAGGATTTCGTTAGTATATTAATGTATCCTCAGGTTGGCGGAGAGAATTTTCCGAAATATTAAGTTAAAACAAAATGGCGGCTATTTAAAGTTGAAATCCTGTTTTTTCCTGCAAAAATCACGTGAGAAATTCAGGATTTCGAATTTAAATAGCCGCCATTTTATTTTAAATTAATATTTCAGAAATTCCTTCCGCTAAGCAGAGGATACATTAATATACTAACGAAATCTGTTTAGTTTCTTGACTTTAGATAATCTGGTTCCGAATGGCGGCGCTCACCGCAAAACCAAATTTTTAAAAATGCTTCTTGGATGTCGCTTGTTATTTTATTATAAACGTTAATATTTTTCTACGAAAAAATTACCAAATGTTCTTTAAATATTTCTCTTTAAACCGCAAAAAGTTTGGTAAAAATATACGCTTCCGCTACTTCAAAAAAAATTCCCAAATATTCGCCTCTTTTCGGCCGCCTGACTAGGTATAACCCCTTAAAAGAAAATAGAGTACATAACTCCCATTATAGCCCACAAAATATTTCCGAAACGTAACTTGACAAAATGTCCGCTCACGAATCTGAAAGGGTCAAAGCCACTTACCTTTGACCTTCCCTCGTTAGATGAAATCAACAGCTAAGTAAAGTATTCACCGATGCCATAAGATAATTGTAAACAGCTCATCAGTGGAAATCATTTCTACTTAAGCACAGCTAAATGGTAGCTATGGGTCTGTTGTACCTCGGGACATAACAATGAAGCATGTAGTTTCAAACTTCTGCCCTGTAATTTACTGACGCCTTCGACGAATAACTGATTTCCAATGGAAAGTCAACTTTTTCTCAACTTCCTTGTAATCTACTGCATCGATGTTGAAACTAGAGACTGAACTAATCACGGTTTCGAAGAGGCAACAGCGGCATGAAAGGAGTGGATGCGTAGGCACTTTGGTCGTGGATAGTTGGGCATAGTATAAGAAAGGATGGAAGCTTGCATTACACATTATTAAAATTGCGGGTCAAGAATAACTTCCTACCGTATAAGTCTGTCGCCATCAACGACTTCCCCAGACCAACCTTGCTGCCGCCGACCGACTAACGGCAACCTGATGCAACGGCCGCGACAATTTGCAAATGAACACTTGTACTTATTATTTCTGGCGGTAAAACAGACAATCTTTCCACGGCCGAAACGCTCCGCACTCCTGTCTGCGATCAAATCGAATCTAATCGTAGCAGCTACAAGAATATCGTGCAATACAATATTGTCATATACCCCGGGGGGTGAATATGCCGCACAGAAGTGCATCGAAACGAATAAGGAGCTGCTTTGTGTCTTACAAGTTCTGTTAAAAATGATAACTAGCAACACTATTTTATAAAATAAAATAAAAAATTGCGCGGCAGATGCCACTATTTTTTTCTTACGCAACATGCACCGCTGGTTCCGATAAACAAGGTCTAAACAATTTTCCGTGGATACGTTCTCGAGATATCGACGGGTGAACTTTTTACCTGTCTGTCAAAAAGGTGGTCCCACTTAATTGCGAATATCTCGTGTGGTGAATGACCGATGTGGTCGAACATTGTATGAAATTAAAGATAATTGAATCACCAACAAAAGTTGCTTATAAAATTTTCAAATCGGTACAGTAGTTCGGGTAAAATCGACGGAAAAATGTGAAAAAAGTCGGTTTTTCGACCGAAATTGAAATCAACAATTCAATTAATCGGTTGGGAAAAATCGAAATTGTAAAAATGGGCCGAGTTTCTTATTCTCTACGTTGAGTCTGCTCTTTTACGAAGAAAACAAGCTGCTACTGAAGAAAATCTGTGGATAAATAAAGAAGCTAGAGGCAATTTTGTGAAAACACTAACAATTTCATTTTTTCTTGGTTTTGTTTTTTTTTCATTTTATTGCATTATATCAATTTTAATTCAATCTGTACATTTGTTCAAGTATTTTGTTAGTGTACATATGTGTGTTTTGGGATTCGTTTCTCTTATGAGGAACTAAATATAATCTCCCATCATTGTCTCATCCCAAAATCCATGATACCGCCGCAAAATACCACTCATAATATTAACGATAGCAATAGCAATAACAATAGCAATAGAAATAGCAATAGCAATAGCAATAGCAATAGCAATAGCAATAGCAATAGCAATAGCAATAGCAATAGCAATAGCAATAGCAATAGCAATAGCAATAGCAATAGCAATAGCAATAGCAATAGCAAGAGCAATAGCAATAGCAAGAGCAATAGCAATAGCAATAGCAATAGCAATAGCAATAGCAATAGCAATAGCAATAGCAATAGCAAAAGCAAAAGCAAAAGCAATAGCAATAGCAATAGCAATAGCAATAGCCATAGCCATAGCCATAGCAATAGCCATAGCCATAGCAATAGCCATAGCAATAGCAATAGCAATAGCAATAGCAATAGCCATAGCCATAGCCATA
This sequence comes from Andrena cerasifolii, assembly GCF_050908995.1. NCBI lineage: Eukaryota > Metazoa > Arthropoda > Insecta > Hymenoptera > Andrenidae > Andrena > Andrena cerasifolii. The sequence goes on along the minus strand of NC_135124.1, from coordinate 5,498,259 downwards.
GCAATAGCCATAGCAATAGCCATAGCAATAGCCATAGCAATAGCCATAGCAATAACCATAGCAATAGCCATAGCAATAGCCATAGCAATAGCAATAGCAATAGCAATAGCCATAGCAATAGCAATAGCAATAGCAATAGCAATAGCAATAGCAATAGCATTAGCAATAGCAATAGCAACAGCAACAGCAACAGCAACAGCAATAGCAATAGCAATAATAATAATAATAATAATAATAATAATAATAATAATAATAATAATAATAATAATAATAATAATAATAATAATTATAAAAAAAATCCGACACACACGATATGCTCAATGTACAATTTACATTGCTGTTCAGGACCTCTACCAGGGCTAAACTCCTCGACTGAACTCCACCACGTTCCCCGTGTCATTTTGGACCCAACGGTGTTTTCTCACTCCTGTAATCTCATCATGAACAAAAGGTCGAGCGTTTCGCGAAACGATTCAGAGCACGATAAAATTTCGAACGATACGTTTAATCTGGGTGACTTCAAAACACGGCCCCGATACGATCTCGCGTTGCCGATTTAGACCGGCGATAATCGAGAAGCGTGAGCGACCGTCCGCGGGAGAAAGAAAAAGAGGACCGCGGCGTTAAGGTGCCGCGGAGTTTTGTCGTTTCGAAAATGCCCCCCTTTGTCTCGCGCGTCTATGCTCGGAATGAATTTATGCGGCGGGCAGCGGTGCGCGAGTACACCAACGCGGGCATAGTTATCCGCGTACCACCCGTTATTCACATGGTAATCAGAGTGTTAAGCAATAAATTACCTGCATTACCGGGAGAATATCGATTCGGCTAGAAGAGGGAGTACGCGGCCGCCGCAGTCCGATGCAGCTTCGCCGCCCGTGCCAAAGGTTAAGTGCTGCAACCCCCGTCGGCCGAGGAGATCCGTCCAAGGGAAGCTGTCCCGTTTAACTGTAGATTTCCGTAAAATCTGATCGCCTGAAAATGCGCGGACGAGCGACGACGAGCAGGCCGCCCCGTTGTCCTGGTGGCACCGGGGCTGTTCACCCTCCGCCAGCAATTATTCTTTTCTCCAGCTTCCAAAAGAAATTGGTTGTCCGCAGTCGCGCGTTAAGTTGCAAATCAGGCAATGAATATATTTAAATATTCTCAAAAAATATCTCACTTAATATTTTGGATTTTATTACGATTGTAACTTAAGGGGGGACTCTCGTGTAACAGCCCCCGAAATTTATGATTTTTTTTATTTTTAAACTATTGTTAATATTGCGTTAAACTCTTTTGGGATATAAGGAGGCATCTTTAAACTTGTAGAATTCTTTTACGCCGGTCCTTATTATTATTTATTAATTATTGTGCAATCGTGTTAACCTCTTCGACAATAAAAAAAATATTCTCTGCAAGTTAAAAGACGCCTCCTTATATCCCAGAAGAGTTTAAACCAATATAACCAACAGTTGTTTAAAAAAAAATTCTTAAATATCAGTTACTTTTGGGCTGTTAGAGGAGAATCAACCCCCCTTAAGTGACCGTCATTGCCCTCTTTTACCGCACATAACGCAACGGAAAAGAAGAAGAAATTGGTCGAAACGCGCAGCGACAAACGGCTACGAAAGTCACGAGCACGAGGGAAGAAATTCCTTTGTCGTTTGCCAATCGAATAACGTGAATGTCCCAATTTCTGCTCATGTCCCCATTTCTGCTCATTTCGTATTTTTCTTACTATTATATGCGTCACGTTTCTACTATAGTTGCAACAAAATAATTCTAAATTATTTAAACATTTACGCGAGTGTTGCGCGAACTTAGGGCAATACATACATCGCTATTTTTCAAAAACAGAAATACGGACATTTAGAGCATTCCATATTTAATTACAAATTACTAATATTCAAACATCTTGAAATATCTTTCTTAAATAATTGTTGAATTGGTTGATTTATTATTAAAGAATTAATCAATTACCCTGCAAATTTTGATCACAAACAAATTTTTTACACCTTCTTTACGACGAGTTACCTCTTAAATCAGCAAATTGGGACATTCACCTTACTGTTTAAACGTTTTCCATTTACAAGCGCTTGTCTTTGGGCGTTCAAATTCTCCCGCAGCTATGAAGACCACTTTTTCCGCTCCGCTGACCCCCTCCCAGCCCTGGTTCGCCCGTTCAGCGAACGATAATTAAGGATTAGCTAATCACGACGTCTGATTGCTGAAATCTCCTCCGCGCCTGTTTGGTCGCGGCAGCAGGTTTCCCTCGCGACAGCCAATCCCTTTTCTCCGGGCACCGGCTACGGCGATCGCGGTCGCAGAATCTCCATTTTATTGCAAAATCCACCTCTGATCCCAGAGGACCAGCACGCGCGAGCGTTCCGCGCGGGCTGATCGCTTTTACGAGCCCGCCGCTGACCTTTGACACGTCGTAACGTCGCGGTACGACACGCCGACGGTACCCGCCCTTCTCCGCCTCTGGGGAAAACGTAGCTCGCGCCTGAGGTTCGTACATCGGCCGCACCGCGGTCCGGTGCGCGTGCGCCGCGGTGTCCTTCGAAGGTTGGATGCCTTCTGGTGCGCAGCCGCGGTGAATCGTTCCGCGGCGCGGCGCGGTATTCGCGCGATACGTGATCTGTACGTGATATTGTCGCGCAATTGATATCTCTTCCCACCATAAGTAGTGCTCAGATGTGGCAATCCTTAACTGTAGTTTATTGATAACCGGGGCGTGTCGAGATTAATCAGTAGCAATTAAATGAGTCTGAAAATTGTTAACTGAATATTTTACCGATTGGACGAATGGGTATTTGTAGATGCTAAGCGCGGAAGAAGGTTTCTAGAGTAGTCCTCGATTGTATACTGTATCACTTCTTCGTTTTCACCGCATCGGTTAAACACTGTCAGAGTAGGGCATACCCCTTACACTGCAACATCTTTCTGGCAAGGGAGCACCGCGAACCCGGACTCATCGATTGGAACGAAACTTTGTGGATTTTTAGAGTGACTCAAAACAAGAACAACGGTGTCTTTCATTTGGGCCCTATCGCCCTTTAAGTGGGTGAAAACTAACCTCAAAGTCAAATTGGCACTTCCACTTTTTCGCGTGTAACTCTCAAAGCATAACAGACAGAAAAAAATGTTTCAAACAAAAGTTTAATGGCGCAATAAGTGCTACAAACTTGCGTTAACAAAATTTTGAAAACAGTTTTTTTTATTAGTTATATATTTTTTTTTAACTCTTTTCAAAATTTTGTTAACGCAAGTTTGTAGCGCTTATTGCACCATTAAACTTTTGTTTGAAACATTTTTTTCTATCTGTTGTACTTTGACAGTTATACGCGAAAAAGTGGAAGTGCCAATTTGAGGTTAGTTTTCACCCCCCTAAAGGCCGGCAGGGCCCAAATGAAAGACACCGTTGTTCTTGTTTTGAGTCACTCTAAAAATCCACAAAGTTGCGTTCCAATCGGTGAGTCCGCGGTGTTCCCTTGTGAGTTGGAATTTTGGAACCACAAATATTTTCCCACTTTCATAGAATTACTAGCAAAATACCCCGCGCTTCGCTTCGGGCCTAAGCGATATTAAGGACTCCATTCACCCTCTCAGGGGTTGATTACGGCAAAATGCTGAGTCTGTTTTTAGGCACTTGTGTGGGTAACCTTTGTAAGTAAAAACCAAGCTGATATCTAATCGAGCCTAAGAAATAATAAGAACTCCGAGAAAACATACCCTTTCTGAATTTCATGTTTCTAGGGTCAGCGGTTTGCGCCGGACGGTGATGAGTCAGTGACACAACGATTATACAAATATAAAAGATGTACCTACTTTAAAACTCACTGTTCTGCACTATGCACGATACTTTTAGGCTCCATCTATGCAGTGGCTACTCTAAGATCGATTCACGCTCGTCATCCTACAGGTCTCATCCAAGAAACACCGATTCCAATCATGGCTGCTCCTAGCCAACAGAATGCAATATCAAAACCCCTGCCACTTAAAACGACTGCCACTTGTCATTCGCCGGAAAAGTGTCACGAATCCCTAACGGCTAATCGTCGACGACGTTGTTCATCATCCTAGCGCAGTGCCTGGTGCTCCCAGTTGAGACAGTCGATTGAACCGCGGAGATAATTAAATATTTCAGCCTGCTGTCGCAGCTACTGTGCACGCTCGTCGTTTTCGTCACTGGCAACGACGAATCCTCGTTCTGTTAAAGGAACGATGCGCTAACGACACTACGCCATGTAACATCCACTAGCGGAAATAATGATGGATCTCTTGGCGTAATCGAGCGAGTCCTGCAGCTACGCGTGCATAGCAAAGAGGAGCAGAAAAAGAAGGTGGCGCGTACGTACGTCACGTCATAAAACCGCGTGAACTCTCGCCCGAGGAGGCTCCGGCATATCGCAATAATTGTCGCTCCTCTTCGACAAGCGTGTCACCGTATTATCTCGCGGAGGAGGCAGTGCATGCACGTTGGTGATAATGCGCCGGGCATGTGACGCTGGTTACGCAACCGCCACCGATTGTTTCTTTTCTCCCGCTCAGATATGACAAAGGAAGATTTCTGAATGTATAATTAACACGGAACTCGAGCCGGGACCGTTTTCCCGGGGATTTTTCATACAACGCCGCGCAACTGCGCCGCAAACGTTGAACGTGACGCGACGTGCCTCGGGATACCTACGTCCGAGGTAAACGGGCAACGTACCAGAAGGGCGGTATTTCGCTTGGCAGAAAGATGAGAGGGAACTCTGCGGATTCAGAATCTCATTGACTTCTGCATAATTCCAACTGAGTACGAAATATGAACGCGAGAGGGGTATTGTTCTGAAATGTCCCTCTAGCAGCATTTAGTTGTTGGGCGTTTGATGGGCCGTTCACGTGTCATCGGTTGGCCAACTGCTGAAGTGTCGCTCTGTTTTAAATGGGCCAACGAATGTAACCAACGCAGGCCACGCGTCACTTAACCTAAAGGCGCGACTGAGGGTTTGGGGTAGGTCTGGGTTTCTTTCCATAGGCCCAACTGAAGGTTTCTTTCCAAAAGACGTCTTAAATACGTTCAGAAGGCGTCTTAGAGAACTTCAAAAAACGTGGTAAAGATGTTTTCTTCAGGTCTGGTTTAGGGGGGAAAAATTTGATCCCAAAAGCTGATGACTAGGGTAGATTTACCGTTTGTTGCTATTGCACTGTTTTTGGCCATGTGCATAATTATCTTAGTTTTAAATTGCTTGCAGATCATTATTATGAATTTCGCATCATAAATATTTTGTTTTGTATATCGTCAGAAATATAAGGTTTCATTTATTGCTTACCCAATATTATACTTTTTAAGAAGTGGCCAAAACTGGTACGATACCTTAAAATGGCCACAAATGGTGCATCTACTCTACTATTCGCAACTACCCAACACACTTCCTTGTAAAAACTTTTAATTCCTAGGTATATAATTAATATTAATTGTTTATAAAAAATGCGCTGTGACGCGAAATATTCTAGAAAATATCGTCATTCGACCTTGAGACTCATTCCTTAAAATTTCACATTCGTCTTAAGACAAACGTCTTTAAGATGTCAGAAGACAGGTATCTTAAAGAAGTCCTAATAAGGTCGTAGACGTTCAGACCAAAAGCAGACGTAAAATGGACATCTTTAAGACGTCCTGTGCTATCTGGGTATCGGTGACAAAAGCACCCTTTTTCTGAATTTAATATTATTCCCACTTCCTTAGACTGAAGTGGAAAAATTAAGAAATAAATAAATAAATTCCAAGACTGCATACAACAAAACTTTAGCGGGCCCACTATGGGCCGACATTAACAAACTGCGATGCATGTACGTATTTATAAATAAGAAAAATAAAAATCAGAACTTGGAATAGAATAAGTTTTTGGATGTAGCAAAGCTTCTGACGTTTGTGTGACATTTAAATGTTGGCTAACTTTGGTTGGCCCAATGTTGTATCATCGTTGTAACTATTTGTTAATTAGCCAACCGTAGCAATTGTAGGCTCGATATTGAATATTCGTAGGCAAACAGTAAATTTGTAAACAAAAACAGTAACTATATCCCAACTAATTCCCAACTGTTGGCCAACCAAAAATGCAACTAGGGTCATTTCTTAGGATTTGTTTAATGCGAGCTAAGAGGATTGCGGGGCCTCTCACCTGAACGGATTTGTGAAAAAATCTGCCACGAGGCAAGGATCGACGACAGTACAAGAATGCTTCCGAATCTGTGTCCAACCCCTTTCGACCACCCAGCGGATTGCATTCGGCCCCTAAATGTTGGGCCACCTGTTTCAGAGGCAGTCTAGGTTCTCTCCCAATTTTTTGACGGCAAGCTACGGTCGAAAGTGGTATTGCTTTATACGCGGCAAGAACGAACTAAAAATGGGCTACGAGAGAAACTAACGCCCGTGCCGTAAGGATGAAGGAAAACTGAAGAAAACGTACACCGGCGCGACTAGCCTCGAGTATCAAATCGCTCGTAGCGAAGGACCATTTAAGGCCTCGTACCATAAGCAATACCTCCCGGTGATGAAACTCTATCTGCAATCGCGGTAGACTGAAGCGATTAACGTATTAGAAGGTTTAACTCGATCGGTCAAACGGCCTGCGGACCGCAGCCCGCTGCAAAAGAAGTTCCCTCGGCCTGTATTTTTCTTTGGCAGGCTCAATGAATTACTTGATCGGGCACGGATTCCCCTGTCGTCGCGTAATCGACGAAATTACAACGGGCTTTCGTCGCGTCGCGTCGCGTCGCGTCGCGTCGCGTCGCGAAAATCAGTGGCCAACGTTACAGCTGGCGATCACGTAACTGTCATAACGCACAGTTCAAGAAACGTCACGTACGCTTCAGCTGCTTAATTAGTTTTGGGTGGCGCAAAGAGAACCAAAGCAGTTGGAATTCTGACAGACCTTATGGAGTTATCGTTTGTGTTCTATCTAAGTATCTACTTAGTAAAATTTTTTAGGAGAGACTGAATCTTCTGAGGTGGATTTTTAAGGGGAGTTTCGCATCAAAGCGATGAAAAGATAGGTGATCTCTAGGATTTTAAAAAGAAAAAATATACAACATGCAGAATAAAAAAATTGATTGGGCTTTATTTATACGTTATTCAAGGACAAGATTTTTTTTTTCGTTTTCTTGTAGTGGTTCGATTTCTACGTTTCTATTATTTTTTTAAGCGATTTGACGAGAATGCCCCTTACAAGACGGATATCTTGTGACATATTAGATTTATTTTGCAGGAATAAAAATTCTTACATTGGGAAGAGAATATTTCAAGAGTCATTAAGCCAAACACCTTTCCGAAATACATTTCTAAATAAAATAGACTGTTAAAGATAATCAGGAACCACCTGCTAGAATTCCCTAACCCATGTTTTCTTGAAAATTACCCCTAAACATAATCTCCTAATTATTATGCATTGTATTGTTTATGTCTGAATTATACGCTTGAAAACAAAGGATGTCTGCCACGTAGAGAACTACTAATTTTTCCATTTTCATTTTATAGGTTTATTTTTGGTATATTATGCATGTTTTGTTTTCTTTTCGTATTCAATGTATGCATACGTAAAGTGTTATGTACGCTTGTTATGTAATGGGTTTAAACCCGTTTATGAATAGTAATAATAATGATAATGATAATGATAATGATAATGATAATGATAATGATAATGATAATGATAATGATATTAAGGATCACAATGATGATAATGATATTAAGGATCACAATGATGATAATGATCATAATGATCACAATGATGATAATGATATTAAGGATCACAATGATGATAATGATCATAATGATCACAATGATGATAATGATCATAATGATCACAATGATGATAATGATCATAATGATCACAATGATGATAATGATGATAAAAATGATAAAGATGATAAAGATGATAAAGATGATAAAGATGATAAAGATGATAAAGATGATAAAGATGATAAAGATGATAAAGATGATAAAGATGATAAAGATGATAAAGATGATAAAGATGATAAAGATGATAAAGATGATAAAGATGATAAAGATGATAAAGATGATAAAGATGATAAAGATGATAAAGATGATAAAGATGATAATGATGATAATGAGGATAATGATGATAATAATGATAATAATAATGATAATAATAATGATAATAATAATGATAATAATAATGAAAATAATCATGATAATAATAATGATAATAATAATAATATAACTACACGGTCAATTTCTCTTCTTTTCAATCAGCAACGCAAATTTCGTCTTTAAAGTCCTCCAATAAAAAATACAACCATACCTGAAAGTCATCTTCAAATCTGTGTTACAAGCAGGGCTACCTCCCCGTTCTTCGCGCGCAGACTTCGGGTTTTGAAGCAAATCTCTGGGCCCCGAATTTCCCGAAAAAATCTCCGGTTTGTAGAAAAAAATGAGATCATAAAAAATTGTGGTATTATACAATGATATCAATTTTATATACAATAAATGTTATTAATTAAAAAAAACAGATACTTTAAAATTCTCAATCGCACGAGCTTAAAAGAATTGCACATTTGTTTTCCGGATATTCGAGAACAAAACTTTTTTGCTTTCTCCATCTCCGGGTTTGTATTCGAATCTCCAAGTTGGAATGTGCGCCAGTCCGGGATTTATATGGTGATAAGGCGGCAACCCCGGTTACAAGCGATCACCCAATGGCCATCGGCCATTAGAAAAGACAACTTCATCGACTGCGAAGTATGCAAGCCCGACTCTAATCCGTCGCCCGTTAACAGCTCGAAACTGCAACGTGTGCGCGCGCGCGCGCACACGAATATGCCGCTGCATCCGGATTTAAGATCGAGCAAATCCTTTGAGCAGGCAGTGAACGTCACCGTTCGCCGTAAAGTCAAATTACGATAATCTGCCGCGCACAATGCGCAACCAGCGAATCATCGTTCACCCATGTCTCCGATCGCGTAATCGTAGACACGATACGTTCTGCTGATCACGGCACACAGACAGGGAACAGTGTCGCTATCGAGGCTCGAGGCGCGCGTTTCCCACCGACGAATCGTAAACGTATAATGAGACTTTTAGAGACCTTTGACGCTTATAATCGTCGAATTATCGTCGATTTCTCGCTAAATGCTGACACAACCGTGGCCAGGATGTCGTCAAAGCATAAACGCTTTCTGGGCAAAGGGGGCGGGTGGAGAGGCGAGAGGAGGGGAGGGGGGGTCGCGTCGCCGATGAGGACCGCGCGCACCGGCTCGGGGCCGAGCCGCTCGGAGGTCCAGGAATTTTGAGAAACAGATAAAGGAGCATTTACCTGGGTAGGTACACCGCCTGTACTTAAGGGTCGCGACAGGTAGAAAAAAAAAGGAGCATACCGTTATACCCCGTCCTCGCGCAAGGACCTTACTCTCCTACTGCTGGCCCTGCGCCTCCTCAGGTCAGGGAAATCTCAAGAAAATGGGCGGTACGCCGCTTTGGAACAAAGTTTGCGGCACTCCGTTATGCGCACTTTGGCCATCGAGTAGCCTACAGTTGTAGATATATTTTCGGAACTCCGGAGACGGATAATTTAAGTTCATCCAGTCAGTCAAAACTCTGTGGTATTCTTGAGTCGAGTGTAACAAAAGTATTAATGTGATTCCCTCCCGTATCCGAGTGCCCTTACCCAGCAAATGCAACCGTCCTTCGCGACGCCTCGGAAGATCTCGATAACTTTCCAGCAAAGCGAGCCGGAAACGCGTATGGAAGCTTGGTTTCCCGTCGCAGAGCGCGCACTCGTAAACGGCACCGTTCTCCGGTTTCATCGGCAAACACACGTATGTATTATTTTAATTAAACGGCCCGCGTCCGCTATTGTTTAATATGTTGTGGTGACGCCACTGGATAACTCGGTGCGGTCGTGAGAGCCCGCGCGTGCGTTCCCAAGTGCGACGCAGAGCGCCGCGAGGGGAGGGATGAAGAAAGGGCGATTAACGGAAGGGAGAAAGGGAACGGTCCTACGTGGGGCCGAGAGAGAAGCAGCGACTCCCAGGCACGGATTTAAGCGTGGGATGGTGAAGTGGTGTAAGGATGAGGGCCCTTTCGCTCTCGATGCACGGCGAAGTACTGTAGTTCCCCGTTCGGCACCAGGCTGCGCAACGTACACCAGTAATTTTTACGCACAATTATAATGCAACCCTTCGGCACTGTGAACCGCACATCGTTTTTAACGGCGGCTATAACCTCTAAACTATTAAACACGCCCTCTACATACCTACTGGCTGAAAAATTCGCTTCGTACCTATATGCGCACGTTTCTTAACCTGCAAATAATTAAATAGTTATAATAATAATAATACGTCTGTATTACACAGAATAAGCAAGATGATATTAATCTAACAATATTTCGTTACGAAGGGCGATTCAAAATCTGGAAACGAAACGGTGGCAAAACTGCACATGGAGAGATCACGAAGCCGGAAATTCGAAAAATTCTAACACTTTGTGAATATGTAGGGGATTTCCTCTTGATTATAACGCAATTTTTGTTTGCTGCCCAAATTCACTCTGAGGGGTGAAACGGACCCCTTAAATTCCGGGTATTTTCCGATTTTGTGTTATAACTCGTGAATTGTACAGTAATTTGTTTGCCAAATGATAGCCCTAATTAAAATAAGTAAATTTTGTCTTGGAAATTTTTTTCTATCTATTATAGATCGCGAGTTACAAAATAAAATCGGAAAATAGCCGAATTTTCAGGGGTTAATTTCACCCCCTTAGAGTGAATTTGGATAGCAAAAAAATTGCCCTGTAATCAGGAGAAAATCCCCTACATACTCACAGTTTCAGATTTTTTTGAATTTCCATGTTCGGAATCTTCCCTTGCGAGTGCTGTATAAAAATTGATTCGGCGACACTGGGGATTCAGTAGACTTCCTGTGACGAAAGCTTTCCTTACCTTATATCATAATTCATAAGTATGTGTACTAGGTAGCTCATATTTATGGTATAAATACTCAGATGTAATAAGTATGCACACTTATCCTTTAGGATATTAATTTTCAATTTGTGACTTAACCCCATTTTGCCTGGCTTGACGTGTGTAAAGGACTGTCGAGTATTTTATTATAAAGATAACGTGGTCAAGGTGACTCGGAATGGAAAACCATAATTACGGACATCATTCTGCGCCACCCACTTATTCACCGTATTTTTACATTTAATGTGGAGGAAGGTTACGTGAAGCGAATACTTTACGCAAGGGGGATTAATGTGTTAAAATCATTCGTTTACATCACTTACCGGCGATTTATTAAGACCATGTAAATTAGAAGTTCTGGTAATAATATATCCAGTGCCTCGAAATACTTAAACTTTCCCCTACGCCGTGAACTCAGGCTAACACCCTCCTCGACGTTTATTCTCGAGCCGGCTGGGGTAAGCCTCGTGATGCATAATGGAGCGGCCCGATTGATATCCAAGCAACCGTCCGAAAGTTCTACAATCTCGAATACAATGTCGGTTTAAGCTGTGGGTACAACGAATGAATGCACAGCGAACATACAAAACAAAAAAAAACTATTTGAAGCACAACCAAATCAACGTTAGTCGAAAACGTAAAAAAAATTCAAATAATTATACATTCAAGCATAACTAATTTAATTAATTTTGCTGTTCCATATTTTCAACGGTATAATTTTTACAATAAGACAGTATAAATTAATTTGTCTCTGATTGCAAAGATAACTGCAAATTCTAGCTCGCATCTTTGGCGAGGGAATCTTTTTTTTTGGTTAATCTTAATCTGTTTGTTTTCAATTTTCAGCAATTGTTGCTCGAAGTGTTTGAGGTTATTTGCAGAAAAAGATTTAGTCTGCTAATAAGGCCATAATAGGCGATGATTTTAATGAAATTGTATCAGTCGCAGATATTCAGTTCGTACTGTTTTATTGCGTTCCACATGTATAATATATGTCCACTGATATCCCTGTAACCTGCGACAAGGCAACACTGCGACCGATCTTTCGAGGCTGCCGCTGGAAAGACGTTCAAGATGACCGTGATTGTCTGAAGCGTGCACACATACGTATCATTCTAAACATCCGTGACACGTAACGAGAACTCGAAGAGCAACCTCGTATTCACAAGCAGACAAATACAGAAATAACGCGTGAACCAACCCATCTTCCTGTACACGTACGTGCACGTACACATTTACGTGCCCGATGTATTGAACGCACACACGTTCGATCAACTAAACGTGAAATCCCGTTTCGACATTCCCGGTCTGCGTATGAGTTTGTCAAAAAATACTTTGAAACACATGAACGGAACAGATCGTGTCGAAGATAATAAAACACAGTCGAAACATACGTCAAAGAATATAACACGCTTTGTAGTTTTTCAATTAATTTTTACGGTTTTCGAGATTATATAGTATGAACAAAAATTAGTGACAGAAAACGACGAAGGTAAATACACAAAAGTGGGCAGAAATAAACGATGGAATTAGGTACAGGCGTTGACGAAATCAATTTTTGTCGAAGCAGATTCAAAGCGATTTCCATGGTCGTTCGCAAATTGTCTAAGTAATTTCAATTTACCCGACTAATCGATCCTGTTTGTAACAAGATCGCGTTAAACATCCCATTCGAGGCGGTCGACTATACGGCGTAGAGTAGTAGGTATGTACACACGATACACAACTATCGACAGAGGCACGCATACCCGCTGGTACATAAGTTCCGGGCGGCGCACGTAGAAATGCCACATGCACCTCGGTTTCGAAGGGGTCTGCGTGCGTCCCGGTAGCGACAACACAACAGCGCGGGAGCAGCCGAGAACGGAAGACGGAGGACGCCAGCGCAGCGTAGAAAGAGAGAAGTTGCTGGCGGAAAGGAAGAAAGAGAACGAGAGGAGAGACAGGAGGGCGGCTAGAGCGAGGGAGAAAGAGGAGCGGAGAGACGTGCTGGTTTCTCGGATCGAGCAGTATGCACGAGGACGAGAGAGCGGTGGTGGTGTTACAGGGGGAACCTTTTCCCTCTATCGCGTGGCTCCACCCACACGCCGCCACCGCCGCCGTCGAGGCGCACAATCTGGCAACAGTGGCTCGCTATAACCGATATTGTGGCCGTGGATTGAATGGAGGGGAACTAGCTCAGGTCAAACCTCCCCACCGGTACGACAACCCCTCGGTCGGAGGAGCGACCCCTCGCCACTGTTCACTCTCCGTCGTTTCTCACCCCACCCAACCCCTACGCGTCCTTCTCGATCTCTATCCATCTGCCTCCTTCCTTCCTTCTCTTCCCCCCACCCAGTTGAACCGCATCTTTTTCCCTTCCCCCCTGGCCATTCGCTACGATGCTTGTCGCTTGTAGTCGCCCGTATCCCCACTACTCATCCGACAGTCCGCGTCCTCTGTGGAGTGGCACACGCGTGTGCCGCAGTGTTCGTGCGTCTGTGCGTTGGGCGAGTGTCGCGCTCATGGTAGATGGCGTTCGTGTGCGCCTGCGCCTGTCACGTGCGCGCGTGTAACTACTCCCACCCTCGTTGTCCAACCTCACCACCACCGTCACCCGCCGCCGTATAGTCGCGTTACTCCGATACCAACACTGTCGCGCGCGTCACTACCACCGCAACGTATCGTGCTCGCTGCTCGTGCCACCACATCGCCGCCAGTTACCAACACGAGGGACGGGCCCGTGTGTAACACACGATCGCGACGACGAATCGACGGAGAGAGACACACGCCGTAGGATACACGGAGAGTGTACACACAAGGAACGATAGAGAGCGTGCTGGAAGCGTGACGGAGACATACTACTCGAGGGAGAGACAGGGAGAGAGAAACGGAGAAAGAGGGAGCAAGCAAGACCGATGTTGGCCCCAACAGCCTCTCACTAGACAGTATTACTTTCAACCGTTTAGCGGGGCCAATGCTACCCGGCGCGGAGTAGTCAGTCAGCCGAGCAGTCAGAGTCAGCCGTCCGCGAATACAGAGAGGACGCTCTCTCTCCGTTCACGAGTATCGTCGTTGACGACCATCCACGCGACCAACTAGCAAATGTTCACGCCGACATCCTGAAAGTGTTCGCTGCCGCTCACGTCCTCGTTAATCGTCGTTATCAATGTCGCCATCGATTCCGACTAAATGCTCGCTGTGCACCGGCGGTATGCCTGTGACAAACTGAGGCGCGCGGCTACCACGACCGGTGGATATAAATAAAGCTTCCCCGAAGTGTGTGAGAGAAAGTATAGGGGAGGAGGTAGATGAGGTCGTGTAACGGAAGAAACAGGGAGATAAAAACAAAAATATAGTTTCTGTGCTCGTGATCTTCTTGACATTCTGTTTCGGCAGTGACGATCAACGTCACCGGGAGAGCAGCTCGGGGGGACGTTACCGTACGATAAAGCTGTTGCCGCCGTTGGTGCCGCAAGGACACAACACCGGTGTCGGCCACGAGCGGAGGAGTCCTACCCTCTCCTCACGGCGCATCCGAGTCACACGCGCGTGCAACACTCTGGTGGGCTCCGCACGTTCAGTCGAGAGTCGTGGAGCGTTCTCGCTCGTTTTGTCGTTGTTATGACGAGGTGATGAATAGACGAAGGCGTTGCAGTGTCGAGCAGCGTGGTGACCGTGCTCGTCGTCGTAACGGACGATGACGATTAACGTAGACAGATCCCGTGGACGCGGAGAAGTGTGCTCGTTTGTGTGATCCTAGTGTTTTATTTATCTATACTATATTCCACTTACACGAGGAGGATTGGATTATACCGCGGAAGAGGTGTATCTACCAAAGGATAATGCGCCTCTGTGACATCCTTTAGGTAAGTGCAAGTGCTATATACGAGTATACCGCATCTCCCCGCAAGTGGTCGTCGGTTCTCGAGATAACCTCGTGACGAGTGTCACGTCGGGTTCGAAATCACGAACGGGCTATTCGAAGATATTCCGATTCCATCGTTCCGTGCAGATACGTCCTGTTCGAAACATCGAATTCACCCTCGATGCTTGTTCAACCGGAACAGTGGAATCCTCTCTCATTCGTCGCGAAACTGCGGCTAGATATTAATTGCTTCGAAGGGAATTGCTTCCATCGGCTCGAAACGCTGGCTCGATAAGAGGCATCGCGTAAAATATTCAATGTACGCGTCGTAAATCGTGGCCAAAGTGAAAGATCGCAGACGGGAATGGTTCGCGATCTCTCGACTCGCCACTTGCTCGTTATATGTATTACGTTGCAGTCGGAGATATTCCAACCGGTAAGGCGCTTTCACAACGGGTGATTGTTCTAAAGATGTGTCACTCCGTCTTACTCGTTTCACGAGCCGATCCCGGTTAACCGTGAGAGAAAGAGCAAAGAGAGGGAGCGAGAGAGGGGAGCCGAGCATAGACAGACACGAGAGAACAGGCAGAAAGTCACGTCCACTATAATCTTCGATCGCTTGTAGGGTCGCAGCGCGTTCGTACCGAACGTATTAACACCTTTATATGTAGCAACTATAGGCGGCGTAGCCGACACGCTACCGGATAGCTATAAGCCAGCAGTAAATATACGTTCGTAAGACTGTGCATCCCGTGCTATTCGAGTTCGTTATGTATATAACCACCACAGCACGCTCGAGAAATCTGTTACAAACCTATACGAGTGTTACTATCGAGCCGTGAACGCTCCTGGGCGACTCGTACATTTTTATCGACGAGCAGCGAGTTATTGGGCAGCACGCAGACCGTGGTAATCCGACGTACGATTTTAAATAATTAATCCGCCGGAGAAGCTTCGGGAATCTCCATCGCAGATACGTCCTATACAGTCACGCGGGTAGCACTCGGCCGCGTAGTACGCGCGATACAACGTCGGAAGAAAGGAAATTTTATCGGTTAATCGCGTGACTCGCGTGGAAACGATTCAGAGTCGGGTAAACGGGCAGCGAGAGAGCCCGGTATCTCGCTTGGCGTGACGATAATCGATATGACATTGTCACTGACGTCGTTATCGGGCAACGCAAAAATAAGAAAAAAAAAGGCAAGAGGCGAGCAAGCAGGCGAAGGCGACTCGAATTTGAATCGAATAGGCGCGCCGCACACTAACTACCTGTACATGTATGCGGTCGCTGGCGTACGCCGAGATAATCTTGGCAATATTAAACGCGCAATAGGCTCCGCTGTGCCCGGGATATCTAATCGTTTATCGCCAACAGTCATACGCCAAGTCACTGTACTATCAACGATAGTTTGCCGAAACGGGCCCTGTGTATCGCGCCCGAGCGCAGCAAGTCGACAATATAATCGGCGAAGGCAGTTCTCTCCGCCCGATAAACCAGTCGCTTTGAGGAACCTAAAAACTATGTCAGGATCCCTTGACATTTATGCGCCGTTGGTTCGACACTGCAGCCTTGCGGCGACCCGCTCTATTGCCAGCTTTATTAGTCGTACCGTATTCTCGCCACTTTTTAAAATGCACTTTTCGACTCGTACGGAATTTAGTGGAACATTCCTGTTTTTTAAATACGTAACTTAAATAGTTCTTTGCACGATTGCACGTAGAATATAATGCTATCTTATTACGGATTATTGTCGCTCAATATACTTTTAGTAGCATCAGGATTTATATTCTCCGCAAAATTGTAATTTTTCTGAATTACCTTCGAATCATTTTTTTTTTATAATTTCTCTTGCACTGGCTTTCGCTAATTTTCCGTTAACGCCTGTGTTAGTTTAAAATGGTTCCTCAGGCTTATTGAAATACAAATGTGATGAATATTCATTTTAAGCATGCATATCTAAAGTTTAGAAATAATTGTTTGCTAGACAACCGAGTGCGTGCCTTGAAAATCGTTAGTTTGGGGTTCGACATTTCTGTTTCGCTTTACAAATTCTATAATTTTTTTAAAAATTTGTAGCTACAGTTCTGAAAACACCTGGTGCGTCTTTTAACGTTAATTCTACTTGTAGGCTAATTTATTTCCCAATGACCCAGATTAACGGATGAATCGAGGTCATTGCAGTATCAGCGACGTTTCTTCAGATACTCGACTGTATAGCAGCTAAATTCTAATTGATTTCACTGCTACATATTTTTCTGAACAATCAGCCCCGATCGTGTTTGATCGCATTACATCGACAGTTCACGTCGCTCCGCGTATTTTCTAACCCGTGTCCGGCGCTACTTGAACGAACGACGAGCTTTCACCTAACGCCATAGAGACACAGCCACTGTTACGAGTGCTCGCTAGAGCGGCGGGTGGTGGGGAGAGGAGGAGAGGGGGGAGGAGAGGTACTTGTCGAATGTGCTCTGTGCGCGCGGTACGTACGTGCTCGGGGCACACGCGATCTCTGGCCATATGCAGGCGCGGTCCGCCGCGTTATTGCGTCTCCGCCGCGCGAAGTAAATCGGTTTCGTTGAAAGCCTTCTAATCTCGATACAGGCCCCGTCGTGGTGGCACAATATCAGAAATAGGTTTGTTAAAATAAGCGTACACTCGATGGGCGCATACCGTGCTTCCCAGGGACGTATTACCGCGGGGGGAATCACCCGTCGGTTGGCCGATGGGTGGGGATGCAGCAGGGAGAGCCACGCTTTGCTGCCACTGCCTGCGCACACTTTGCCCTTATCCACAAATAAATGAGGTCGACTCCGCCGATTCATATGTACCTCTCGCGCGCGCGCGCGCGCCATTCTTCGACCGTGCGTGACCAAAGATTCTTTTCCTCCTCGGTTTTCCCTTCCCTCCCCTTTTCTCTTTTTTTTTCTCGTTTTTTTTCTGTTTCGTCAGCGTCGAAGTATTCGAAGATCCGGCGAGACCAAGAGTGCCGTAGTTTCCGACTGGTGGGCACGGCTATCGAAATTTTGCACGGGGCCGCGCGCGCGCGTTCGGTAAACGTGTTTCAGCTGTTTCGGCAAAAAGGGGACACCGCTATTTACCAAATTGGCAAATATCAGCGAGTCAGGGATATATCGTCATCTTTGGATTGCGCACTCGTGCTTGTGGGGCGAGGGTACTTATTTGTCAAGGACGAGCGACAGACGCCTCGGAACTGACGAGGAATTATGTCAGAGGAGCAGCACGTTGTAAATTCACCTTGACGCGCTGGCACGTAGAAAATTTTTACTCCGTGGTAGCCATGCCGGGGGAATCCTGTTCTCGGCTTGTCCGCCGAAATATTCAAATTTAAGGGAAACACGGTTACGCCACGTTAATATACGCCGCGCCCGTCGGTCTCTATCGACGTTAGAAATCACTAACTCGTGTTTGCGACCGATTACTATTTATCCCCGCCGCGTAGTCTCCGAATCCAACCGCGCGAAGTGCGGCGTCCGAGAACCTCCGAGAGCCTCCGTCGCTATATCGCCGCCCAACAAGAATGCTTCGGTGGAGGAAGAAGCGAACTGCGCGCTTCTAGGTAGTCCGTCCGTCGAACACGTCTGCCCGTCCGTGCTCGCTTGCGCAAACGATTGGTTTACACGCGACGGAATCCGCTCGGTTGGATTATGAAACGTTTGTTTTGCCGGCGAGAAGCGGCCGCTCGTGACGCTCGCGGTCCGACGACAATGGGGCAGCCTTCGGACATTATATTCCCGCACGCGCGCTCAAGGTGAGGCATAATTAAATTTTCATAATTGCCCGTTGCATAATGAGGCCTCGGGATGTGCCTTCTGACCGTGCGCGCGAAAATCGGGCCGGGCCCCGAGTTTGAATTTGCCGCGCCAATCCTCGGCACCTTCCTAGAATCATTTATCGCTCTCGAGGACCGCCTTTATCTGCTCGGTTATACGTCACCGCCCGGCCAGATAATGTCTCAAGCAAACGGGCAATAGCATTCCATTGATATTTCTTTTTCACAACAATATGCCTGTGCGGGAAAGTTTTTCAGGGCCCGTTGCTTTGGGGCGGTCATTCTAGGAAACAGTTTTATCCTCTGCGGTTTATTTTACAGTATAGCATGCGCGCGAGTCGTTCCCGGTGTTATGTAGCAAAGAAGTGCTGATTTTAGATAACTGACTTTCCGAAAGTTGTCTGAAACGTTATTTTAAGGAAATATCGATCGAGGCGATAAGAATCGCGAGTAATTGTAGGAGGCACGACGGTACATACGCAGTGGCGGATTTAACAGGGCGGCCAACGAGCAGTTGCCATCTGGGCCCCTACCCAGAAGGCCCCACCTAGGGCCCCATCCTTAAAACAATTATGATTTTATCCCAACTATATTTTTTTCTGTATTATTACACTGAGTCCAGTTTTAGTAAACTACCGCTTTATTTTCCCGAAAAATGGGCCCCTGCTAAGGCCCTGTTTGCGAAAACACATTATGATTTTATCCAAGCACTATGTATTTTTCTATACTTTTCTGTGCAGTTGCGCCATTTTGGTGAAGTAGCTCTTCATTTTCCCGAAAAATGGGCCCCTCAGAACGTTTGCTACCTGGGCCTTTTTTTTTTCAAATCCGCCTCTGTACATACGTTTCGTTTCTCAGCCATCGGCCGCGTTGCGTGCGGAGACGCGATCTAATGCGCATGCGTGCGCTCTGCCGCTTAAAGCGCCAACCGCCTAATTTCGCTCCGTGTACTTATGTCAAACGCCAGGTAAAGGACGTCGATACCCCCGACTGTGTATAGACTACGCTAGCGTGCGCCTCGGGAATGTGGACAAAGGAAATAAGTTTGTTGTTTCACGGAGTCATTTCTTCGCGAGTCAGCCACTTATATGCTGTTTAGAGTCGATTCTAAACAGTAATTTTGCAGCAACGCTACGACATTGTAAGCGCGCCCGAAGCATCGAAGGAGCACACACACACTGCATTCCACATTAGAGCATATCTGTTTCGCGCAGGCACGACCCTCGGGAAGCGTTGCTACGCCCGACTCCCCCACTTAACTACGCCTATGTTTTTCTCCGTCGCACGGCCCCCTCTACTCTCTCTGTTAACTTTTCGTACGGGACGTTGTTTACGTTGACAACGGTCAGGTCCCGCGTTTGGGATGTAGGGTAAACTGCACTAATGCTGGCACTGCACTAATCATTGGCACTCCTGGTTAAAAAGTAAAACACTAAGAAGTACAAGCTTAGAAAGTACTTTTCTACAATTTCTTATTTTTCTTTCACTACAACACTGCAACGTCCAGTAGTTGAACTACACACTTTACATCTGGCAACACCGCAAAGTGGGACAAAGGGCTGAGTTATAGGTGTTTTCTTAAAATTTTGATAAGGGGTAGGTAAGTACATTTTGTCGCTTTATAACTAAGTAATGGATTGAAATACAGATTTACTAAATGTTGTAGGTATTTAATAGTGAATGAAATAGTCTGTTTAAACACTTCAAACTTCGTTTTTAACTGCATATATTTTTCTATATAACCTCAAATTTTAGGATGCCAATGATTGTACTTTTATGCCTATTTTTGTTTTTCATTGAATACTCTTTAAAATAAAAGACTTAATAGGTACTCGAGATGTTTCATTTTAATGAGAAATCATTGATAATAACTGAAAGTGAAGACCACATAAAAACTTCACAAAAAAATATAGACATACCAATTCGGATTTCTGCTTAGGGTGCCAATCATTGTATAGTTGACCCTACCAGTTATTCCTTGGAAACCACCGCGACCAATCCCGTGCGGTTCAAACCGTGGGTAATAGCGGGAGCTGCCGAAATCGGTAGGAGCGTCGGTATGCTCTTATATGGAATGCAGTGTAGTTAGAAACTAAAAAGTGATACATACAATTACACAAAGAGGTTTACAAGTTTTTTTCAGTCAAACATTATTTAAGTCAAAAGTTTTTATGCCGTCTCACCTATCTTTTATTATATTCCACTAAACTTTAGCCAGCGAATTTAAAGTTTCTAAATACGCTTTAAGTAGCTATAATTGAAGATGAGCAGGTCCGCGAATGTAGGAGCGACGAGACGAATTCGGATTCAGGCGGAGGCAAGATGCGTCAATTAATCAGGAGTAATGGCGCGCGTCGGGTCAGCAAGGTCGCGCTCCACCTTATCCACGAAGGCAGTAAACTATCAGTTGTCATTTGCGTCGCGTACATTAATGGCGCGTTCTCGCGAGCCTACGGTCGCAACGTGGCCGCCCTAAGAAATACAATACACAATTCCTTCACGGTTCGGCGGTGGCCGTAAGAACATTGTATATCGAGTTTCCGCTGGAGAGATTAATAGTCACCTAGACGATAACGCGTTCGTGATTTATTACAACGTTTGGAAGCGCGTTTTGAACGCGTTAAGGAGGAACAGATCGCGGCACGGGGCGACGGAACGTCGTGTATCGCGGGCCAGAACGATCAGCTAATAGAATAACCGCAATTGCAAGCGGGCGCGCGTTGATTGGCCGGAAGCGATTGCAGGTAACAAGGTCGCCGTTCACCTTATCCAGGAAGACGCGGTGATATCGACTGTCACAACTTTCGTTACTCGCTTATTCTTGCCTACTATCAGCTGGCATTGACAGCGTGCGCGTTAATACACCTTCGTAATGCGCATGCCCGCGCCTGGCAGTTCGAACTGCCCGCGGGTACGCGCGTTACGAGTAGATCGTGTAGAAATAAAAATATACTTTATTCGTCAACGCAAGTGAACTTGTATTTTTTTTTTAGAAATTTTATTTACAATCAGTTTCAAAGGAACGCTGTATGCTTTTAATTAACTTTATAATAATTAAGTAACGCTTAAAGAGCAATGAAATTGTTCGTCAGTTATTATAGACGTTTAAATAGGTTTCGGTAATTGATTACAAGCGCTATAATTAAATGCGGAGTATTTATGCGGGTTAGTATTTCAGTGCTCCTTGGCCAGTGTTCCCTCGCGCGGCTGTATCTTTATTTAACGCGCCGTATTAATCACTTTCCTTGTACGTCGCGAGGATATAATTATCTCGCAGCTTTTATCTGGAAGAAAAGCTTAAGAAAGTGGATGACTTTGTAATCCAGAATAATTAATGCAAAGAGCAGGTGGAAATATACTGTCTTTCTTGGTATATATTTAAACGACCGTTTCCGGGCACGTGCGAACACGCGCGCGATTATTTGAAATTAACGAGCGTCTCGCTGTAATGAAGTACGTGTCGAGTACGTAAGATCATATCAAATGATGCCACCGCGACTTTAAATACATTAGTCGATAGTACGTAGAGCTGCGTTGTTTGGAGAATAAAAAGATGTTGTTTTTTTTTTAAATAAAAAATACCTGGGAAGGAAAAGTAAATTATTTTATATTCCAAGTCTGTTCAATCCAGTGACGAAAAAATGTATTACGATGCCAATTTTTAATTTTTATTATTAACCCTTAGTGGTCACACGGGGTGTATCGCACCCAAGAGCAATTTTCAAAGGGGATTTATCGCAAAAAAAAAATAATAAAAAGAAAATTAAAAAATCGGGTTTTCCCACAACCGTGAAAAATCGCTCATTTTCAACTACAAATTTTATATCAAAATTTACATTTCTAGAAAAAGACTATAAGACCATGACTGTATAAGTATTACGAATGTACAATTATCACTGAAAAGTTAAAAGATTAAAAAATACGAAAATGGTAACTCAGAAAATAACGCTGGGGTACAGTGAACCCCGTGTGAGCAATTTGTGATTTTATGAATGTGCGACCACGAAGGGTTAATAAGGATTGTCTGGAATGAAAAGTAGCAACAGAGGGAATCGTTGTGATCCTCGGTTTTGCGTATCGTGAATGAGGTCTCTTCATTCCTGTGAAAAATATTTCCTAGCCGTTCTCCGTCATCAATGCCTTCCAGCTTAACCCTGACATACTTCAAGTCGCCAGGCACCGCTATATAAACTATATCAAAGTTTTCCACTAGAGTTGCGTTTATTCGTTTTGCCCGGAGTCTCGACGGTGAAACGACCGGCGTTATTTTGGTGCCCCCAGTTAACTTATAGGCGCCTGTATGTTTCTCTCCACTTCCTTGTTTTCCAAGCCCCTGCGCGCGTGTATAGGTGCGCGTCAAACTACAAACGGAGCTGAAGAAAGTATGTCCCTCCAGTCGTACATACATTACAGTTCGGAACAATTGTCTCGATTTCTCCGGTAATAAGGTGATTTCCAGCGTTCCTTTCTAATTCCTAATAAATTGCTTCCTCGTCGAGCTCTCGCAATTGTTTCGAGTTAAACGATTTAAATAAATCACCCAACGGACTTTCGATAATCACTAGCGTTGAAGATCTGATCTAAGATAAGTTTTCGAATTTTTCTACTTTTGTTATTTGTTTTTAAAAAATTCCCTTTTACAGTATTATGATCCTTTCGCCTACGCGATGAAATACAATGGGGACACATTGTGCTCACCCGAACATGATTACTTGAAAATTACCCTTTAAGAAAAATGCCGGAAGAGTTAAAAAAAAATAACGCTATCATGACTTCAATTTTAAGAACTTACAAGGGGACATCGCGGTAGTGGAAATGTAGTATGAATAAAAAACATTTCGGCTTTCCGTTGCATGGGCCTTCGTTTTCGAGATATTGTAAATTAATGTTTTTAAGGTACGTAGTAATCCTGATATATGCCAATTATAGTAACGTACGCCGAAGAAGGTTTCGTGGCCACAACGGTACGCGTCAGATTCTCACGCGGGCGGTTGGTGTTCAAGTCCCCGCAACCATACTCTTTTTTTTCTTTTTTTTTTAACAATTTTTCCTCCCTAAGTATTGTACAATGATTAATTAATTAAACGAAATATTCATTGCCAGATTGATTATACAGTAAAAACACAGAAATCGTTGCCAAGACTTACTCGCTCCCAACGACCAGGTATTCGACCATTCTTTTGAGCAGGTATAAGACCACCCTTACGGTCAGAAGTAACGGCTATCCCACTTTACCTGCTCGACAATCGCAGGCGTCGAAAGTTTCGCAGCACAAGAATATGAAAGCACCAGTGAAAGAGATAATTAGAATAATATGTTATGTTATAAATGCATTTTCAAACTTAAAATTAGCGTAGGGTAATATGTAACGTACTATATAATACGTAATATCCACAAAATATATTTCCACGAGAAAAATTGTTAAAAAAAAAAAAAAAACAGTACGTGGAGTTGTGGGGGAGGACTTGAAACACCCCGGCCACCCGCGTGACAATCTGACGCGCTACAGTCGTGGACACGAAACCTTCTTGGGTGTAGGTTACTATAGATGGTATATAACTGGACGTACGTTAAAAACTTTAAATTACAATATCTTGAAAACGGAAAGCCGAAATGTTATTTTCATACTACACGAGTACTACGACCTCCATATACTGTCCTCCCAAAAGCGATTTCCAGTACCGCGATGTCCCCTTGTTAGTATTATATCCTGCAAGAAAAATGCAAACTTATTACAAGGAAAGTAATACCTGCGCCATCTACTCGACCGGTTAGTAAGTTCAAATCCTTCCCATCGCTTGGAAAGAAAGGCTTTGCAGGTAGGAAAGGAATTACTTTCAAGCACATAACCTCAAAATCCCCGAATAGATTTCGATGCGAGTTGACGGAAACAATTCCATAGAATTCTAATTACCTCTCCGCGCAAGATCCGCCGCGCTTTCGTTGCTTTCTCGAGAGCGTTACGTGCTTCGTTGCGCCTCTACGTGGGAGAAAGAGCGGGCGACGTTGTCGCCCGGCGTTCCCTTTATCTCATCGTGCAGGATACCATTGCTGTAACACGCTGCACCGGATCGGGTGATATTTATGTAACGGTCAAAGGGGTTAAGTGTTCTGGGAAAGTTTCCAGAGCAACGATTGGCCGGCGGCTTCCGTGATTTCGTCATCCGCCAATCAACGCCCCGAAACAACTTTCTCCGAATCCTGACAGGACGGGCCTTCCTTCGCGTGCGCGCACACGCACTCCCTCCTATCCGCAGAAATGCACCCCCCCTCGCGCCCCGACATCTATTGCGCATCAGAAGCGGCGTGACGCAAGGCGCGTAACAATCTGACGATACAAACGTCGATTTCGACATTGGAACCACGGCTACGGCGTGTAAAATCATAAATGGCACAACGCTCGATGCGCAAAGCTTGGCAGCACTGTCGCTGCGGTATTTAATTGAAGTTCCGACGACGAGGACTTAACCTATCTTCTTTCAGATTTCATTCCTTACAAATGTAACCATAGAAGAGCGTGTAAAGTTAATTTATTACCGTGTTAAGTTCGTCTGTGTAGGAAAATTTATTTAGTTAAATTTTGTAGTTTTCGGTAAGCCTAATATCTTGCGAGAAACCAGTAGCTAGTATTATAAGAAAAATCGTAGCACCAGAGTTGCATCGAATTAACTTATGAACCAATAAGCTTGTATTGACAGGGCGGCAGACGTTTATTGAACTTTGACTGTCAGGGGTTAATGCAATCGGCTTGGAAATTGTTTAACTGACTAACTCGACGTAGAGTGGATGGAAATCGCTCTTGGTGAATCGAATTTATTGAGCCGCTCGAAAGTGTTCGCGTGTCAAGGATGTAGTCGTTTCAACACGTTTTTTTTTTGTTATTTGTTTTAGACAAAACGCCGACCTTTCGTTTCTGTTCGAACTGATATATTTCGCAGAACAAAAGATGAATATTTTAGCAGCGGATGTTACGCCACTAGTGAATCACTGATAAAGTACTTCCGTCATATTTCCAGATATGTATTCGGAAGCACGCGTGATGTAACTCGCAGAAGCACGGTTGCCCTAGAGAAGCGAAAATTTAATTGCGGACGCCTGCGCATCCCGTTGAAATAAATTCAGCAGCGGGCAAGTAAATTTGTTGGAGCGAGAACCAATAAATTTTACTCGAATTCTTTTCGGTGCACACGCGCGAAGCCAATACAAAATTTCATTAATGATGCAACGAGCTATAAATGCCACCGCGAGAATAATCATCTCTTTCCCTTTATGAGTCGGGAATATTCGTCGATATTAATTAACAATGCGCGGAAGGCATAGAATCCGTGTTTATTAACAATGCAACGAATTCCTCCCGCACCTTAATTGACACAAAAGATAAAGCGTGCAAGTGGGCTGTTTGGCGGTACAGACATCACGTCCAAAAATTGTCAGCGTGTCAATAATGGTTTCGTAATCACTTCTCGAGTTGCAATTTCAAGGACCACGGTCCCCTCCAGCGATGTGTCCGATAAAGAATTCACATTTTTCGAATCTAGCAAACAGTATCACGTTTCAGTCGATACAGTTGCTTCTCTGAGGATTTCTAAAAAAAACTCTAGTAACTTCGCTTTTGAAGAAACGTCGAAATGTGGAAGATACCATGGAAACATAAAAAACACAATACAACGAATTAAATTATGAAAAAAAGTAGAAGGTAGGAAAATATTTAAAAAAACAGGATAGAGATTGTGGGAGAGGTGCACAAATGAACGATGGTAAAAATGGTATAACCCATTCAATCCCGGGATCAAGGCTGTTTTTTGGATTCTAAAACTCCCGGGATTTGATATATATATAGTTATAAACTTATCCAGAGAATTTCGAGAATTTTTGAAAACGTAAATTACTTTATGAATAACTGAAAAATATAAAAATGGAATCCAACAAACAGCCGGGGGATCCCGGGAACCTAAAACTCCCGGGATTTGATATATCAAGTTATAAATTTATCCAGAGAATTTCGAGAGTTTTTAAAAACGTAAATTACTTTATGAACAACTGAAAATTATAAAAATTGAATCCAAAAAACAGCCAGGAACCCGGGATTGAATTCCCTACGCGTGTTCCTCGTGGAACTGTAACGTGACACCAATCGGTACGGTTCGTTACAAAACTCTTTTGCGATGTTTCCCATTTATGCATCGTCAGATGAATTATAGGTCAGAATTATTAAATCGTTGTATTATTGTTCCAGAATTGCCCTGCGATCCTTATATAATGAAAATGCGTGGCATGTCGTCCAGTTGCATAATCTGTTTGTTCCTGTCCCGCGTCTGTTAAAAACATTCTAACCAGCAATCCTTTCCCCTGTAAATGGAAATGCGTTAAGGGTATTACTTAGGCAGTCGTTTTTGTCGAAAATGAAGCATTCCTTTTTCAATTAATTACAACGAAATAAATTGAAAGTGAGACTTGTTCTTTGACCAATGTTTATTAACATCATAAGCATTAAAAGGAACAGGTTTGTTTAGTAAAAAATATGCATTACAGATGATTCATTTCGTTTTGCAGCGATTTTGTCGGGATGAAACGAAATTCAGAAACGAACTAAACCTGTAAAATAAGGAAAATTGTAAAAATGCCAGCTACGAAATGGCGATTATTTTAAAAAAAGTGAGTTTTTCGTTAAAAAAATGAGGTTTCAGTTTCTTTTTATAAAGAGTAGAAGTTTTTATTAACTTCAATTTAGGTTCAGGCCGAAACTACACATTTTGTGAACATGTTCGAATTTGATTTGAATGGATTGTAATCTCCGTTTTTGAGTTATCACTGCAAAACAAAAGAAACTATTTTAAAAAGTCTCTGTAATGCAAGTTTTTGACTAAACAAACATGTTTTTTTTTTTAAAGCTTATGATGTTAATAAATATTGTGTGAAACAACAAGTCTCAGTTCCAATTTATTCCTTTGTAATTAATTTGAAAAGAAATGCCTAATTTTCGACAAATTTTATATTAGAGAACTTTCATTTAGAGAATTGATAAATTTTCGCGTTACTTTGAAACCGAGAAATCAGCCAAAACTTAAACCTATTATAAAACCTGTTTATAAACAATACAATTAAAAGCGTATCTTAAATATTCTTTAATATGTTCCTCGATCGCATAAATTTTTTCCCGCGTAAAGTCTAACTTTGAGGAATGTGCTCTCTATGCGAGTGCTTATTGCCAGCGGCTATTATGGCCGCCGTTCTTTGTATAGCTTCCCCATTCATATCCAAACGGAAGGAAGTCGTCTAAAGCTCTGGAAGTGCTGCGGTCGAATCTTACAGCTTTCGGCTTCTTCACTGGTGGCAGATGTTGTTTCCGTTTCATTCACACACGTAAAATATGCGTCGCACGTGTCCCCGATGATTTCAAATATGTCGGAAGCGATAGAGGAATACAGCGAAAGGGAAAAGTATCCTTGACCCTCTTCGACTGAATTACCAGCCATTTTAGAACGTACGAAGCGTTATTACCATCCTTTCCATTGAAAAAATTATCACATAGTTGCATATAATTCCACACGTTTACACGATTAAAAAGGAAAATTTAAAATGAAATGTAAGTCCCTCTGGTTAGTAACAATTTCTTTGCGAAATTAAACTATTCAAAGGGATATGAAAAATATTTGATAATATTGTGCTGCATTTATATACAGGATGTTCGACTACCGATGGCCAGAGGGTGATTCTGCGTGAAAAAATAAGTCGAAAATACAGAATAAATTTTTTTGATATTCCGCTGCGTTTTTGAGATAATTGACTCTGAATTTTAGTCGAGTACTCGTGCACCGAAGTACAGTTTTGGGCGCCTGAGGGGCGCGCGGAGGTAAGGGGAATGCGGCGCGCTTTCCGTAGACGAACACCGTGTATTGGCATTTTCTTATTTCCGCTACGCAATCTGGTGGCGAATATTAAAGCAGTCTAATCGAGTTAGCTGTCACATGTAATTGGCAGTATTGGGAATTTCGACTGTTTGATGATCGATTTTGTAAAATTTAACAGACTATTTAATGACAAAAACATTATTGCACTATTTCAATACTTGTGTGACACCAGTCCTGTGGCGCGATTGACCCGACTACAGAGCTTACTTTAGTAGATGGCGCTCTCACAGTATTTCCCAGTAACAACGGAATAGTTGCCAATGTTAACGTACCATTTCTTTGTCCTCCTTACTGAAAAATTAATACTAAAGTTAGAGTTTAAAAACCTCTGCATTTTATTAGTTAAAAGGAAGCGGCAGCATGATAATATATATTGAAGTACTTATACGGAAAAATCTCAGACACCAATCTCGGCACGTAACTGATAAGGGTAAAGTACTGGTTGCATAAATGGTGGAGGAAGAAGTTCACTTCTTTGGTCGATTGAAAACTTAGAGTAATATTTAACGATTTTCCCAATCACGTAACATTTTCTTTGTATAGAATTGTTTAATGCAAAATGAAAGTCAAGATTAACATAATACTTTAGATATTAACATAATACTTATTTGAGATTTTTTTAACTGTAAATATATCTTTCAATTGATAGAAAATGGAGTACTCTTGGTAAATTAATTTTGTATGATTATTCCATAAATATTGAACACATTTTGTCACGATGCATCCATGATTTCGTTCTTAAGAGCCCATTAGAGCAAAATAGTTTTCTTTCAATCTTTCATTTTCACTTGTGACAACTATAAAGTGAAATTGAATTCCTGGACCTCCACACTGTAATAGATGATACACGGTAAAGTGATGACCTTGCAATATATAGGGTGAAAGATGAAAGAAAGGTGAATATTTTGGGAGGTCACAGTGTAGGTCATTCCAAGCAAAAAAGTTTCTACGTACTGTAGTTTGCAGAAAAGAAGGCGCCCGGACGTTAAGCGGGGCAAGGGGGAGGGGGGCTACCTTGCTCGCATTGGCCGACGCGACAACGTCGACCAATACAAAGTAAGCGAACGGGGAACACAGGCGGTGGGAGCCAATGCGAGCAAAGTAGCCCCCTTGCCCCGCTTAGCGTCCGGGCGTCTTCTTCTCTGCAAAGGAGACAGTATATGTGTCCTATTCCGAAGTTTCTGAGATAAAGCTATTTGAATGCCCAGTTGCAAAATTATTGATAACAAAGAAGATGACGGTCAGACGACAAACCTGTCGCAGTTTATGGTAAATTTTTCAAAAATTCCACCGTCAACATCACTGCTCTTTGCAATTCAGGTGAAAGCATGGCGCGTTGCTTGTCTGAGATCATCTAGACTTATATTGTATGCACATACATACCTTTATGCGGGCAACAGCATCCATTATGCGACCAAGTAGTTCGTCTCGTGTATCCACTTTTCCTCCATCCACTTTACCCTTCATCCAACCCTATAAGCAAAAAAACCGACAAGCTATCTAAGTAAACAAAACAGGCAACTCACAAGGCACGCAATATTTTGGTCCACAAACCGAAAATATTGCACGCCAAGTACCAGAAACCCTTTGAGATAAGTCACACGAACCATACAGACCTGTTTCTTTAGAATCACCGATACTATGACCTACATTATTGACCTATCCTCTCGAGACATCCAGTATAATAAAAGCGGCAGGTAACACAATAATCGATTAGTCTGCAAGCCAATCGAGGCCATCGCTAACGTTCCATCCCAAATACGCTACTTCTGTCGAAGATTCCGGGCTAGACGCGTTGCTGCAAGCTGTCGTCTCGCAGGCGAGACATTACCCATTCACGTTATCGAAGGAACGCAGTAATTTAAAGGTCACCGACGATCAACTGAGAATTGCACCAGGATACGTGATGGAACCGATAAATTAATCATTCGAAGGCGAGGCGAGTCCTCCCGTCGCCGACGAATGTGTAAATAAAAGCACGAGAGAGCACGTGCCCACCGGGAATGGCGGAGTGGACTGCGCGCGCGCTCCCCCCCAAAACAGAATAATCAACCGTCTCCTGTCGTTCGACCTTTTCCTCGGGCATCGGGAAAAATCTCTCCCATCCGCCTCGAAATGCCACAAGTGTTTGCTGCGAATGACAGAATCTTCTCATAGAGGTAACAACGGCAAAAGAGAGAAATCCTCGAATAGCCGACGCGCGGAGGTTGGGCGCGATCTCGAATGCACGCTGCCTCGCTTCTGGCCGACACCACTGTCCCACGAATCAGCTTGCACTACGTTGATCCTGGCACACGAGCAAAAAGGCCAGCGAGGCTTCTATTAGTTTTTATCGGCAGGCATTTGAAATTGAAATTTGACAGGTTGCACGTGAGGCAAAGGAAATCGGCGGTTTTTATATCCTTTGTATAATTAAGTACGCGACGCTTCCTTGACACGCGAGTTTTTCTCCGCCGCAAAAGAACGGCGCTCGTGATCGACAATGCGCTCTACGGCGGGAACGCAAGATTGATGGTCACGCGGATGGTAAAGCAGACGTGGGACTTTTGAAAGAGGGCGATCATCGTTATTTCCCATGCAATCGAGACATTATTTGAGCCATGGTAATGCTTGCATATCGCGCGTTAAATGTGATTGGGTCTTTAATTAAGTAGTTAGTAGTTAAGTAGTTAGTTTATTTTGCCTATTCGAGACTACTTGGTGAGAAAGAATGCGGAGAATATTTGCAGACATGAGAAAATGAATATGATTCCTGTGAATTCGCTTCAGTTCTCTGCTTATTATTCATTCGCTCGTCGAAATCGTGAATGGGTCTGCCGCGCAGGGCCGTTCCTGGCGGGGGTGCAGAAGGTGCCCCCGGAAATTTCCGAAATCAGCGATTTTCGTCCTTATTCTGCGATCTTGAAAGGTTTGTAGCTCAGAGCAACGTTAACCGATTTTAATGAAATTTTAGGCATGTATTCAACTTACTTCAATCTAAAAACGGGTTTTTTGAATTTTCATTACAGACTCAAAAAAAAAGTTTAAAAAACAACCTTTACTATTTTTGTTACTATTCCGACCAATTGCATTTTTTTCAAAACGACGAAAACGTCACTTAGCAAACTAATCCTTCTAGCTTCTCAAAAAACATTCATGTTGTTTGGACCAATTCTAAAAAAGTTACGCGATTTTAAAAGTTGTAAACTTTCTTTCGTCCGTCATTGTATATATATAAAAGTAAACACTGCATATCAAATTCTTAATTAAAAATTATTCAATTAATAAGGGCGGCAATATTGTTTTTGCACCTGGGCGGCCAAAACCCAGGAACGGCCCTGCTGCCGCAGAGATTCTTTTTCCTCATTCCAAATGAGCTCGCTGGTTAATTTAAATCGATGTCGGCGAGGATGACCATCTGAAACTGAAAATATTTACGATAATGACGCGAAGTCTCATTAAGTAACAGGCATGTGTCAAGACTCAAGACCCACCTGGTACTTCGGTTTCCTCCTCGATACAGCCTTGATTTTTATGTAACTCGCTCGTTGTCTTGCTTTCTATTTCGATTTCTACCAGCTAGACAAACTCGACTTCCACCGAAACTTGAACGAAGTACAGTTGTTCCCGGTTAAATTGATAATCCCAGGGTCTGGAGAATATCTTTTATTCAGGGAGGTAGACGAATTTCATACCTCCAATTTCATGCTTCACTGAGTTTATGGCTCTCAGAGCTAAAAAAACAAAGTTAACGCTAGTCATTATAAAGTGCTGTCAAGTTCCGCATTTCTCATCGGATCTTCGCGAAAGTGGCACCAATCGATTCCTTGCGTTTTCCCGATGAAAATGATTCCAAACACGACATAATTCGAGCTATAATTAGCAAAATTGCACAAAATTAATTGGCAGAATTTGAAGTCAACTTCGTTAAAAATAGTCCGATTTACGCGGTATTTTGTGTCTCTTGTTCGGGAGAATGCCAGGAATCCATTGCTGACACTTTCATACCGATAGGATGAAAAATAAAGAATTCGATTTTGTGAATTAAATGCTCGAGTGACCTTGGCACGACGCAAGCGTCTTTTTATCTCTTCGCCGAGCACCGACGCGACGTCAGTCGCACGTGTGCCACATAGGGCCGCTCGGGCGATGTGTCATCAATTTTACAAAAAGTCAAGTTCTTTATTTCTTATCATATCAGTACGGACGTTACACCAATGTTTTTTTGACAGTCTCCCAATTGGACTACTTTTAACAAAGATAGCTTTAAATTCTGCAAATTAATTCCAATATAATTTCGTTAATTGTAGTCCAATTTAAATGGCACATAGTAGCTTTTAATCGGGAGAATACAAGGAATTAGTCTCACTTTCGTGAAAATTTATGAAAAATGCAGCACTTGACATTTTCACTTCAAAATGGCTAGCGTTGTCTTTGTTTCTTCCCGTTCTGTATTCTCTAGAACCGGTCACCCTAAAAGATGGTTTTGTATCAACCTAACCGAGATCAATTTATCAAGTTAACCGGAAACAACTGTAATTATTAAGACGTACTCTATCGATAATACTATTACTCGACACTTGAAAGGTAAACGAATTCAATCCTATGCATAAAAATCAATCTTCCCCAAAACGAAGTCCTGTCGATTAAAATTCCATTCCACTTATGGTTCCGTTCCCAATATCGACCAGACAAAATGGTCGAGGAATAAAATTGCGATCAAGAATTTTCAGGCTTTCCGCGGAACAGGAGGCGAAAACATTTTTGTCTTCTCCATTCGTACCGAAAATAACGACGCAATGCAGCAGAGATGAAACCTCCCCCCCTCGCTGTCTCTCCCTCTCCCCCCTCTCTTTCTCCCCCCCCTCTCTCTCTCTCTATGTGCTTGTCCCCATATCTCGCCTTGTCCTCTCCTAAGCCGAGGGGAAAAAAGAAGGAATTCCTCCCACGATTCTCTCGGCGACTCGGCCTCGGACACACGCTCTTGTTTACGTGTCGCAGGCTCGGCGTCTCGGGGCTGGGGACTCTCTCGAATCCTCGTTCCCATCCTCCTTCTCTTCGCTGTCCTGATTTTAGCGAAGTGTTGCGATCGGCATCCGGCGGTTTCGTTTTTGTCCTGCTTACTCCCACACGCTCGCGTCTCTTTGTCACTCCCCTTAAAGGTGCGTTTAGACCGGTTCAACAGGGCTACGTGTAACTCCGGGCAACTGGTCCGCGCTGGCTTAACGCAATAAGGCCCATTTCGGTGCACTCGACTGCGTTGCTGTTCCCTGCTTTAGTATCGGTGATCGTTTGTGCTCGCTCTATTAGCCTGCTTAAGCTTTGTGAAGGCGTTGATAACGCGAGTCATTTTTAACCGATTCTATACGCCTTTAGAGTAGATATTGCAGTTGTGTGGCAGAGGTGGGGGGCTGGGTTTTCAGGAGTCTCGTGTAGAAAGTTGGAGTCACAAATTTTGTTGAAATTGTGCGCGTAGCTACTTTAGTGCACGCCACGAAATTCTAAGGCAGTTTGGATGGTAGTCCAGGTCGTCCTGACGTCACATATAGGCACCTGTGGACTTTTTGGAAAATATAACTCTGAACTGTATCTTCTCGGGAAATTTTTAGCAGCATTCCCTATAAGTTTAATATACTACTGTACACGATGCACACTAAGCGCAAATTTTCAGTCAAAATTATAATCCCAAAATTATGCACTCTTCTTGTGAAGAGTTGTTGACGTGTAGTCAAAGCATATTGAAAGTCAATGACAAACAATCACGCTATAGTATTCAAGCATAACACTGCAGTGCACACGAAATAATTTCTATTTGCTCTCGCTAGTACGTAGTGCTCCCAACGTTCAATTTGCGTAGTGACGTGTAAAATATAAATTGGCCAATAAACCCTGAGTGAAATGTAACATTTATTGACACGTTTACATTAAATTGGTGATATACGGTTTCGAAACCGGTTAATCCGGTGTCAGCGTATGTCTTTCATTAAAATCCAATTGAATCCGCTTTACTAATCTAGAGTAGGCGTTCGTGTACTACATTACATTTAAAAGTGGCGCTTTAAATACGAAGGATAGTCAACATTTAATCTTGGCAAAATTTAATGCCGCATAATTCTTAATTAGGTACTCCATGGAACACGAAAATGTACCACAAAAATTGGTTTCTAAATGAGATAGGGAATTTTTAGAAGACAAGAAAAGATGTAATCTGAATCAGTTTTAGTGGGAAATTTAATAACAGAAGATACTTCCTCTTCTTCTTACAGACATTATTTGAACCTTGCTCTGATTTAGCTTTTACATTCCTTTAAGAGGCTTTACACTCCAAATTTGGCTCGCTCACACGACGATTGTTTGCCGGTGCGACTATTTTGTATACGCCTGGAAATGTACACAAAGGTGCGTGCACGAGAATGGTGGCAACGATCGAAACTGGATTTGTTAAACCGAGGTTCATATACGAGTTCACGGCGCACCAAGCGAGGAAAACGCGGCTATTATATGTCGACGCGCCAACGACCGTGAGAGGCCCATTTTATCTCGTACAAGGATTCCTCGCTCGATATTATTCGCCTCCGCCTCGACACGCCATCGGCAGCCATTAGTCGCCTCCTCGGTTTCTGTAGATGGGGAAATAGCCTTTAGGCTGGTCTCCGAGAATACGTCACTTCAAAACAATCATCGATGGCTTTGTACGTAAGCGAGGGAGATAGTACAACAAATTATTTGTAAAATATAACGATTTCTTTGAAGTTGGCATTGCAAACCGGCAAATCGGTTTGAAGTTTTTTTTTCACTGATAACGTAGTAGATATCGACGAATTTATTCGCTACATATATGCGCTACATTGTTATACATACAATTTTTACCGGTAATTCGCCAAATTTTTACCGGTAATTCGATAAATTATGTATTTCTCGCGATTTACCGGTAAATCGATTTACGATTTGTAGCGCATAATTCCGTCGATATCTACTACGTTATCAGTGAAAAAAAAATTCAAACCGATTTACCGGTTTGCAATCCCTACTTTGAAGCACCTAATATTTTGGTGTCTATGGAAATTCTTCGATCTGCTGCTTAATTATTTTCAAGATCACAATGTAATTTTTGGGTGAAATAGTTATTAAATTTTAAATACACTATTAATAACACCATTTAGTTGTGTGAAAAAATTCCCCTCGCCCTTATGAATTAGGTCATTCTTGAATTATTTTTTGTAGAAGCCAATTTTCCCCACTCCCGCTGCGTGTCGAATCTTTATTCTTCCGAATACTTGGGCGTCTCTGTCTGCGACATTGACCCACTTACGGTTACATTTTCTTAAAAGAACACTGTACTACCGACACCACTGTCATTGCAAGCTAATGTCGTATATTCGAACACGGCCACCCCGGATTAACGACTCTTTACAGAATCGAGAAATCTTTAATCCCTTAACAAAACCCTACATTAATAACGTTAATAAAAGCACTTATTTACTCTCGAGACAACATTATCGTCAAACTCGTTGTAATTCACAGACTAAAGCGATATTAAAAACAAGAATGGAATTGTCCCCCGGCGGGGGGTAATTGACTGTTTCGGTGGAATCGGCGGAGGGAATTTTGCGTCGCCTCTCGGGCGCGTTAATAAACGGCGGTTTAATGCGCTTCGTATTATTCAGGTTCCCGGCAGGCGTCGCGTTCGCACCCGTAGACGGGCTCGACTCTCTCACCGGTTGCATCCTCTTCTAAACGCGCCATCGAACGAATCACGGACGCTGACGGGCCTTTCTTCCTTTCTTTCTCTCACGCCAGCCGCGCAAGCTGTGTGTAGGGGCTTTTGTTGCGTGCCGAGTGGGCTCTAGTTGACGAAATATTGACATCCGAGAATAGAAACCCGTTGCGGGCTTTGCAGAAGGGGCCCCACCCCGCCCCCCTCTCCCCCCCCAGACGCTGCTCCAAAGGGGAAAGATAGGAAGGGGAGACGGAATATACGGTCAGAATAAGGGAGAACAGAGACGATCGAAGGGAAAAGGCATATATAGGTTTGGCGGGTCTCCTCCGTCCTTCTTTCTCTCGCTCGCTCTTTCCCTTCTCACTCATTCCGCCTCTCTCTCTCTCTCTCTCTCTCTCTCGTTCTACTCCAGCCCCCCCTCTCTTTTACTCCCAAAGTTGTATTCAGCACGAATTTAAAGGGGGTGGGACTGCGGATGACGTCAGCCTTCGAAATGCTCCCTGTACGTACTATATCTGACCGTAAGTACGTTACGTGTATACATACATATGTACGGGGTGTCTCGGAAATATAATACGTGAATTATTCGTGATCGCGGCGCGCTTGTTTATCGTCCCGCGCGAAGGAATTATTTTTAGGGAAGTCCGCTGCGGTTGTTTTGCGACGAGGTTAATTATGCTCGACTGCGCGGACGCCATCTATGTTGAATCGCAGGCGATAGTAGGATACTGACAAGGGAAGTTCGGCAACTCGGAAATTCAAAGAAGCGGAAAGTTCGCGGAAATGTAGCTATGGGTGAAAACACCCCCTTGAAAAAATGGTAAGTTCTGTAGTTTATCGTGAATATCTACGAAACTGTAGAAGATATAAAAAAGAAGTTGAATTCAAAGTTCTGTAGGTTTTTATGCCCTATAAAGCGGCAGTAAAGAATTTTCGAAAAACATTATTTTTTTCAAAATTTATCTCTACCACACTTTTTGGCGACAATTCTTTATCACCGTATTGTAGAATATCGAAAGTCATACAACTTTTAATTGAACCTTTTTTCGATATCTTTTACGGTTTCGCAGATATTCACGATTATATGAAAACTTAGAATCGTTTTGAGGGGTTGTTTTCACCCTTAGGACCGTTTTAGTGCCGAATCAAAAAATAGTTAGAGTATTAGCATCCCTTGAGCTACATCTCTGCAAAGTTTCGTAGTAGTGTATGGTAAATGAATTTTTTTTCAGTCACCGGATACATTGTTGTCGTCACCTGGCACATATTGCCATTTTTAACGTATCGGTTTAAGAAAAATATAACTCGTTCCTGTAAGCAAGAAAGAGAATCTGTTTGTCAGAATCTTGCAGCAAAATATTCCATGGTAATTAGTGTCGTACTGTTTACTATATAATAACAATGAATAGAAGTCGGCCAGAATTATCATTAAAATAAAAGGCTAGAATACATTTATTTTTTACAGTGTTTACGGCGGTTGGAGCATATATATTTCAAGTCGAAAATGTTATAATGAACTGAGGCGATTATTTCGAACATGGCATTAAGAGTTTTTCGTGTCGGCAGCTCCGACAATGTCGTCCAGTGGATCCGTTTACGAACACCCTATATGCTGACGCACACGCGCCTGCAGACGTGTGTGTACAAGCGACGATATGGGTGGACGACGTGTTCCTCTACCGCCGGCGTATTGAAATCGAGCGAGAGGCTATTATTCGAAATTTGTTTTTGTCGATGCGCCATAATCGCGTCTCGAGGACACTAGGGTTTATACAAAAACCGACTTTTGAAAAAACCGGTTT
This sequence comes from Andrena cerasifolii, assembly GCF_050908995.1. NCBI lineage: Eukaryota > Metazoa > Arthropoda > Insecta > Hymenoptera > Andrenidae > Andrena > Andrena cerasifolii. Next base: position 5,460,263 of record NC_135124.1, on the reverse strand, counting down.
TCGAATTCCACTATTCCCAAAAAACCGGTTGAACCGGTTTTCGAATTTTCACAAAAAATATATAATTAAAATAGTAAATAAATATTTGTACTTATTTTAAAAATGTTCAGTTTCCTTAATATTTATGGAATTACAAAAATATAACAGAATAAAATATACTGTATCTATACAAAACCAAATAAATAAATAAAAATTAAATTAACTAAAATCCGTACAATTTTTTAGTTCATTTAATATTTATGGATCTACAAAAATATAACAGAATAAAAAAACTAAAATCCGCACAAAATATAATTTTATTACAGTGGTACTAAATTATAAATCTTTATTCCATTTAGTATTTCTCTTCAGAAAATATGAACTCATGAATACAGTTTTACAGTAATGAGTAAACTGTTACATACTACAATAGGCTTGTGTCCGAGGCGAGTTTCAAGTAAAAATGTTAACGTTTCTAATTAAATAATTAATTCATCTCTGCATATTAATTCTAATATATAAACCGTTTTTTTTTTTAAATTTAAAACCCGGTTTTCGAATTTTACAAACTTATAAATAAAAACCAGTTTTTAAAAACCGACAAACCCTAGAGGGCACCACGCGCGGAGAAGGCTCTCCTTCGCTCTGACGACGAGAGCAAGCGCGCCCCTCTTCCATTGACTTTGAAAACCTCTAGAGTCAAGCAGGCGTGAAAAAATTATTTAGCAAATGATGAACGAGATCTTTATATCTGTCTTTCTTTCGTTTTCCTTTTCTAGTTCTAAAAATCGAGGACGTCCGGTCCGTCCTTCGTTTGTCAACGGGTTTCTTCTACGCGACCGTGGCAAATTTGTCATCAAAAATACTCGGACACGTGCGCAAGAAATTCCTTACAATGTTCAATCTTAAGTTTGTTTAGCGATCGTAGTAAAACCGATGCTTAATTAGTTTGAGAATTTAAATAATTCTTTTTTATTCGAATAAAAAGCCTTGTTCATACCAAACGATATTATTATATCGTTTATAATTCCATAAGCAAGGTGTTCAGGTACAACGGACCAAGGAGAGAACCTCGTAGAGGGCGCCACGCGCTCTGGAAAGCGCGCGCGAAAGAAACACTATCCGTTTAAATTACCATCCGGTGAAAACTACGGCGGATCGGAGCACTTTAAGCGATGAAATTAAAGGGCACCGATATGTCTGCCTGTAAACAAAGATTCTCTGCCGTTTTATAGAATTTCCACGAGCACGCGCAACAGGACCTGCTCGTGCACGTGGTAATGCGATATCGCGAAGGATACGCTACGATACACGCGGTGCACTCTTTCACGCGGTTCCCCGAGTTCCGAACATTACGCAGAACAATGGTCATCGTATACCCTTGTCCGTAACTTCTTTCACGTTTCTCAGTAATTTCCCCTCGAGTCTCATCGGTGCTTCTAACTTTGATTCCTTTACAACTGCTTCGCCTTTGCGATATTCTTCCCATGTTTTGCACACAACGTTGGCAGGGCCGGCTTTAAGGGGGGGCAGGCAGGGCGACCGCCCGGGGCGCCTAAATCTGTAGGGGCGCCACTGTATGCGTTTATTCATTTATATCCGTTCTGCTAATTGATTTTCGTGCCCTTGGAGGGTCGCCATGATAATCTTGCCCGGGGTACCAAGTATGCTAAAGCCGCCCCTGAACGTTGGAGAAAACCGAGACTTCATTTTTTTAGAAAATTCATTCTGACTTGTATTTTAATTTAATATGGTGCAACTGCCAAGTTGAAATGAATCTTTGTCGAAAGATAAGTCACAATTGTATAATAATTTTTCCAACTATAAAATAGAGTTTAAAGTACCCGCCCGAATGCGTGCACTCTACTGATAAGGGAATTAAATAAATTTTCTCGAAAATGACTCGATTTGAAAAAAAGGTATCCTGCAATTTCGACTTATCTTTCCACAGTGATTCTTTTCCTCTGCAGCTATTTGTTGCTACATTCTGCCAATTTTTAATCAGATATATGTGTGTCTCTCAAACAGTTGGTCATTTTTCTTGAAAACGGTGTCCCAATAAAATGTTTTATATATTCTACTTGCCCCTTCATGTAGAATCACACCCTGTATAACTCCCAAGTTACTTTCATCTTAATTAAACACTGATTACCCTCTAAAGATAAAAAATTTTCATAGCAAAATAATATCACTACTATAAGTAGTACTACTGACTACGAAGTAGCATAAGTACTAAATCAAGTAGTGTAAAAGCACAGGAGAAACCAGCCACCTAAGCGATACCACCGTGAGCGTCGATCAGAACTAAAAGTTTTAAACAAATAGCTCCGTTTATCCACCTCCCTAGGAATTTCTCTAAAGTCAAAAGTCCTTCAAATGAACAACCATCTCTAAGTCAAAGATTCTACTCACTGCCTGGAGGGGGTTGGCGGGCGGAACTTAGTCGAAAGTGAAAGGGTTAAGAGAAAGTGGCTAAAGAAATCAGTCCGTTGGGAAACGAATTGGGCAAGCTTGTTGATCCTCCTCTCGAGCTAGCGCTATATCCCCGTTTGCGGAGCAAGGGTCGAGGAGTCGGCACCCCATTGAAACTTCCACGCGAACGTCTGACGAGTCGAAAATGATCGGCCATAGCGCGTCGGTTCCCGGACGCGATTCCACCGGCAAGCGGTGTTTGTAGCAGAACGGTATTATAAGCGCAGCACGGTGTGTGAATAGCGAGCACGTGCATTTCCCACAGAAAACCAATAGGGGCCTTGGCCAGCTGGGAATACGAACGGTGCGCGCAGGGTTCGCTCTCAGTCTTTCGGTCTTTTGGGGGTAGCCTCTCTCGCGCGCACGCACGCACTTCGTGCGGGGACAGAGGCGAGGCTACCATTCGATAGCCCCGAACGAGAACAGTATTCAGACCTGGATACATCGATGAAAGGGCACGACAAAGGGAATCGTTTTCTACTTCTTCGTTCTACGCGCAATGTACTTTAATTCTCTGCTCCTATGAACCAAATGATCCCTGTTCTGGCTAGTTTATTTCTTGCTGAACACTTTCTTAAGGTTTCACTTCTCTCATCCTGCTGGTCAGTAATTCCAATTCAACATGAGCGCCTGCTACCTTGTTTCCCCACTTTTTCAGTGGTTTGTTTTTGTTTTTCTTCCTCGCCATTGGCGATAAGAGTTTTATGCGCCAGCTCAGGCGACCAAACCTAGCCCTGACGTAGATAACGTTGAAGTCGTGCCCGGTTCCCTTTGCCGCTTTCGCTTTGCAATTTTTTGCCCAAGTAAGCGAGAACAGTTTTTCAGGCAGCTTTTAGTGTAATTGCAAGTCAGTTAATTTCGATGGTGCCGCGTTACAGAGTCAATATTATCGATAGTCTATTACAGCCACGGTGCCGGGCGCAGTTGCCACGTAGTGCGCGATTTAAGCTGGCGACCTTCTCAAATAATTCAGCACTCATGAATAACTGTCATATATTATTGCTGCACCGCAGAAAATAGAGAACGTTGCGATACAATCGATTACTCGCACGGAACCGTTCGGACACGAATCTGACCTACAGAGCGGTATCTATGTTGCGTTCCCATCGATGTGCTTCTTCGCCTGGTACTAAATTCGTTCGTTGAAACTGTCCCGAGTTACGCACGCTAGCCAGCAAATTGTTGCGATCGCTGCCGAGTCTTCCTTTCATTTTCCATTTGGCTGCGAACATTATAAACGCATAAATTTATTGCGTGGTCGAATTTTAAGCATTATCAATTACACACAGCCGGGGATAAATTATCTGAGAACTCGATCATAGGAAAATTTAACACCTCTGACTACTGTAGCCTGTAGCTTGATCCAGAAGACAGATCCTTCGTGAAAATGCAATTTTATCCTCGTCTTGTTTCAGCACCCCAGTTGTCGGTGAAAGGTACCGTGCGGCGCGCAATCATTGTCGTTTTTCTCGAAGTTGGCAGCAAGAACAGCATCAACAACGGCGGCGATCGGCGTTGGGGTGCAGCCCGTGTTATCATCCGGCTATCATAGCACGGTGCCACCCCAGAACGGGGGTGGTGGTTCGACATTTAGTGCCGCGGCGATGGTGGCAGCTGCCACCGCTACGGCCACCGCCACTGCCAGCGTGGTGGCCATGCAGGACCGCCAAGACATCCCCTCGCAATTCAGTCAGGTACTGTCTCGTCCGTTTCGTTCGATATCCAAATCGCCAACAACATCCTCTTTCTCACCCTCCCCCTCGAATGAAAATTACTTTCACGGGCCCCGATTCTCTCGATTACAGATGCAGAGTCAACATGGAATACCCCACCAAACGTACAACGCAGGGTACGCCCAAAGAGGACCAATGGCCGGAATGGGGCCAGTCGGGATGAGCAATTTCAATAGCATGGGCACCATGAGCCCAATGCACTCTATGAATTCCATGAATTCGATGAACAGTATGAATGGCATGAACTCGATGAATCCTATGTCAATGGGAGGTATGAACGGTATGAGTAGTATGAACGGGATGACCCCCATGAACTCCATGAGTAACATGGGTAATATGGGCATGAACAATATGATGGGACCTAACAACATGCAGATGAACAAGATGAGCATGCAGGTAGGTTAAGTATCACGCTTCTTCCGCCTTCTTCTTCTTGCTGTCCCTTCAGTATAGATCTACCCAACCTTTGTCTTCGGTATCAGGCCCAAAGGACGCCGACGTGTTCTCTGGAAACTCAAAGAAACTCACGTTAATCCCTTCGCATTCCCCAGGCTCAACCACACCAAGGCTATCCAAGGAGATTAGCGCCTTACCCGAACCCCGCGATGCACATGGCGCAGAAGAGGCAACAGGGCCCGTACGCGGCCCCTAACCCGGCAGCGATGCAGCCAGCCTTCAACGGCATGGCCACGTCGCAGTACCCGACCAATTACCCCGGCGCAGCGAGGCCGAGCTTCCAGCCACAGTATCAGCCGATGCAAACCATGAATCCCTCGGCTGCTGGCTTTGGGCCTAACACGATGATACGGACTACCACTATGAGGCAAACTGCCCCGTCGTACAACACCGCCAGCCAGGCGGCGGCTAGCCAGTACTACGGTAGCAACGGTATACCAGTTAGCATGGGGCCCACCACGGTTGGCAATCAATTCGTCGGCCACCAACCCAACACGGGGTACGCCGGCGGCGCGTCCTCGTACGGGGCAGCCGCCGCCGCCGCGACCAACCAGTATCAGCAGGATGTGACGTCGATGAGAACGACGGGCGCGGGGAGTCTGAATTACCAGCACAGCCCCATCCCCGGCAACCCAACGCCGCCGTTGACGCCGGCAACCAGTATGCCCCCTTACATTAGCCCGAACCCGGACATCAAACCCAACTTCAACGAGATGAAGTCACCGGTTAACATTCAGAGTAAGTGTTATTCGGCGTCTGCCTAATAGGAGTGCGCTTCGCTTTAAGCTTGCACAAGAGGGAGCTGGCGATTCGCAGAGGTTTTAAGCGATTGGGCGATGCTAGTCGACGAGGATATGCAGAATGTAGAGCGCCAAGGATTTTTGGCTAGTTGTCTTTATCAAGAGCGGTTTTAGACCGTAGCTTTGCCATTTCGCTAGGATTTCAGCGATTTTTCATCTCTGTAAGACCTAGGCGAGGGGGATTTATATTCTAATCCGCGTGACTAATATGCTGCGACTAACAAGGGAAGATCCCCAACCCGGAAACTCAAAAAGTTGTGAAACTTTGGGGATATGTAAAGGATATACAGTGGCGTGCAAAAGTATTCGGCGACCCTTTAAAATCGCATAACTTTTTTAAAATTAATCCAAACGACTAGAGTTTATTTCTTTGGAAGATAGAAGGATTAGTTTACTAAGTGACGTATAGTGACGTCGGTTTGAAAAAAAAAATGCACTTGGTCGGAATAGCAAAAAAATAGAAAAGGTCGTTTTTTAAACTTTTTGTATGAGCTTGTAATGAAAATTAAAAAAAAACCGTTTGTAGATTTAAGTAAGTTATATACGTGCCTAAAATTCCATCAAAATCGGTTAACGTTGCTCTGAGTTATAAACGCTTAAATATTGCAGAATAAGGTAAAAAATCGCGAAATTCCCGAAATCAGCGATTTTTTTTCGACCTTCTTCTGCAATATTTAAGCGTTTATATCTCAGAGCAATGTTAACCGATTTTTATGAAATTTTAGGCACGTATATAACTTACTTAAATCTACAAACGCGTTTTTTGAATTTTCGTTACATAAAAAATATTTCGGCTCATAAAAAAAAGTTAAAAAAGCGATCTTATCTATTTTTTTTTGCTATTCCGACCAAGTGCATTTTTTTCAAAACCACGAATCACGTCACTTAGCAAACTAATCCTTCTAGCTTCTCAAAAAAAACTCCAGTCGTGTTAGAATTAATTTTAAAAAAGTTATTCGATTTTAGAGGGTGGCCGAATACTTTTGCACGCCACTGTATACGTATTACGCAAATTTTTTGCTGTCCAAATTCACTCTAAGGAGGTGAGATTTTGTGTTTTAAGTCGCGAATTGCTAGAACTACAAGTTACCAAATGATATAGTCCTAATTAAAAGAAGTGACTTACTTTTGTCTGAAAACTTTTTATCTATCTCTTACAGTTCGCGTTTGATAACACAAAATTAGAAAACAGCCGGATTTTCAGGGGAATTAAGCGAGCAAAAAATTGCGTAATACATACCTATATATCCTCTAGATATCCCCAATGTTTCATAACTTTTTGAATCTCAGGCTTGGGGATCTTCCCTTGCAAGCGATTAAAATGTGAAGACGCTAATATAATACTTCTCTTATTATTATTGCGCAGAGGACGATGAGTTGAGATTAACATTCCCTGTGAGGGATGGCATCATTCTTCCACCCTTCCGCTTAGAACATAATTTGGCTGTAAGCAACCATGTGTTCCAACTGAAGTCTACGGTGCATCAGACGTTGATGTGGCGGTCCGACTTGGAACTGCAGCTGAAATGTTTCCACCACGAGGACAGGCAAATGAACACGAATTGGCCGGCGAGCGTGCAGGTCTCCGTGAACGCCACGCCGCTGGTTATCGATCGTGGCGAGAACAAAACTTCTCATAAACCCTTATACCTGAAAGACGTCTGTCAACCAGGAAGAAACACGATACAGATCACGGTATCAGCGTGCTGTTGTGTAAGTTTCAGCGATAAACTTATTAGCAGTAGCTACTAGTGGTAAACGCAGTAACAGTTACCAGTAGTCGGCTATTTTTTTGTTTCTTCTCCTTAAAACGAAATTAATTCTCACGAATGATAATAACGAATTTGATAAAAGGTCATTCTAATATTACAATACTTCTGTTTTGTCGTTTACAGTCGCATTTGTTCGTGCTCCAATTAGTCCACCGACCAAGCGTGCGAAGCGTGCTTCACGGATTGCTACGTAAAAGGCTACTCACGGCGGAGCACTGTATAACCAAGATCAAACGGAATTTCAGTAATACGATTTCGAACAATGGTATACAGTCGGAGAAAGATGTCGTAGAGCAAACAGCACTTAAGGCAAGGCACATTTAACCAACACCACATAAAATGTTCCACTTATGTTTCTTTTTTTTTTTAATTGATTCGTTAACGTGCTACTTATCGTTACAACAGGTATCCTTAAAATGTCCTATTACTTTTAAACGTATTACACTGCCAGCAAGGGGACATGACTGTAAACACATACAATGCTTCGATTTGGAGTCATATCTACAGCTAAATTGCGAAAGAGGATCTTGGAGATGTCCTGTGTGCACGTAAGTGGCCTATTCCTTTTATAATCGCTATCGCAAGCCAACGCACGAGCCAGTAGCTTGTTGACCGGTGTACGCGAGATCAATGTTACGTATATGCTTCATAGGAAACCTGCGCAGCTGGAAGGTTTAGAGGTTGACCAGTATATGTGGGGCATTTTGAACACGTTGAACACCGCAGAGGTGGAGGAGGTGACGATAGACTCGGTCGCGAACTGGAAGCCTGCGAAGAGCATGGCCGGTATTAAATCCGAGGAAGAAAGCGATTGCAAGAGAATGACCAAGGCAATGTCGCCTGGAAGTATGAACATGCCGACTATGAATAACTGGGATATGAATCAGGCAATGAGCCCGTACATACCGCCAGACATGAGCAGCATTGTAAGCGGCTCTATGATGAATAACACAACGCCGTCTGCGTACGGAAATAACAATATCAATCATCGGAACTCATCCGGAGGATCTTTCGATATTAATTCCGGAACGAACGCAAACACCAATAACGATTACACCAACGGAACAGGGCCTCTTTCACACTTAAACGAATCGGTCAACTCCTTAGATCCTTTGAATGCTATGGAGAAGTCGCTTAACGACCAGGTAAATTAAAACCGCCGAATTTATAGCATTCTGTGGTTTTATATAATAATCCAATGTATACCGATCGTTGGATAACATTGCATAATATCTTGGTGTAATAATATTTGTTTCTTCCACGTTGCAGATGCCCCACACGCCTCATACACCTCACACCCCGCATACACCTCATACACCAGGCGGTGGAAACAGTGGTCCACCAAGTGTTCCTCCTGCGTCCCAAGAATCCACAGGGAATCATAACACGTCTGGTAGTACGAGTACAAACATAAATAACGACACTACAGATATACCATCGGATTTAAATTTCGATCCGGCTGCGGTGATAGATGGCGAGGGTACAGGTCAAGAAGCATTGAATGTGAGTACCTGAAGATCCCATATCCTCGTTGGTCAGGCTTCATCGGGACGTTGGTACTAATTGATCGTACGCCTTGTGTTACAGCTCTTGCCAGACAATGTTGTAGATCCAATGGAATTACTTTCGTACCTAGATCCACCAGATCTGAATACACCTCCTAGCAGCGGCGCTAGCAGTGGTAACCCCTCATCGAGCGACGACATATTGGCACTCTTCGAATAAAAAGATAACGGGCATCTTTTAGAGGAATAATCAAATTGCGACCCCGACGTTAAGAAAAAAAAAAAAGAAAATGAAAAAAGCGATCGGCAGGTTTGCATATCTTACTACAAATATATTTCCAATCGGTCGAAAATACTTGTAGTGAGGGATTTCAAAACGTATTGGGGTCACTGTGGGTGCTTTCACCTAATTCAATGGTACAAACAATCTTAGCTCTAATTATAATATTCCTATTAACGAAGTTAGGGCATATTACTAGATTTAAAGACGATGACTTTTAATTAATAGCGGAACAGAGCACCACATAGCGTGCTTCTTTGTAAAGATGTTATTGCACGGATTGTGTTTAGTCCTTGACATTGGGAACCTTATTTCCAATAGAGATGCGTTATAACATTGTGCCGGGCATATGTTCCAGAACTGATCACTGAGTACCACAATTATATTAATTGTGTTCAAATGAAGGTAAACGAATTTTTTAATACCGAACGTAGAATAATCTTTTTCCACGGGGAGCTTTTTACATACAGATTAATACTACGAGGGATATTTGTTTGATACAGCAAATGTGCGATACGATTGGCGAACTTATATATATACACATATATATTTTATACGCATTGCCATTTATCTATTTCTTCATTCCGAAATAAGTTTTTACGCAGACAATATTTGTAGAACAGATCGAGACAAGTTAACACGATTACGTTTGATAGACAAGCCGATAACATTTCGTCAATGAATTTTTACAAATCGTATGGCACATTTATAGAGTTTTTATATTGAAAATGAGGGCCCCGAGCCCGAATATCTGCACAATATTGGAATAATTTTAGAAAAAAACCAGCATTCTTAGCGTACCTTCGAAACGTAGACATTGTTCTAAACGGATTTATGATTTTGGAATATTTGCTTGACAAAATGTGCTGTGCTAATTCAAAGGCTTCGACTTTGAAATTCTCCCTGCAATACGATCTTTACCTCAATACCGGTCTACTCGCATTCAAGGCTATGATGGACCTACATCACAACAGAATTACAAGTTGTACAGAAACTTTTGTAAATAAGTTTTAATCGAATATCGATAAGACGTTCATCTGTTGTGAATCACCCTGCTTATTGATGGATATAGCGCATATAGTGTTCCTTTCCTTTAGATGATTAGTAACAACAGATGAAGAACAAAATAATCGAGGGCATATCGGGCTTCACACTGGAAACTAAGTAATATTTCATACGGTGTATCTTCTGAGCTTTTAAGTTAACGCAACAATATGTTTCGGTCTTATTAGTAAACTCTATTCGTTTGTTGGGGGATTTATTGATTTAAGAATTTTAATGTTTCGCATATGAGTATCGCTAAAAGGATTATAACAACCTGCGACTGAGAGGTATAATTCAACAGAAATTCTATATCAGTTTAAACAATTTAACAGAATGTCAAATGTCTGAACAGTATAACAGAATATTTTTAAACGCGTAAAACCTCTCAAGATACATCAAAACCGTTCACGTGTATAGAGTTTATTTTCACATTCTGATATAAATAATTTAATAATCGGACTTACAGAAGAGAAAAGTCACTTGTTTATGTATTACTTTCCTGAAAAGCGAAGGATGAATGGTTGGACAACTAATATCGAACTAAGATCCCAAGGAAAGAAACATATGGTAATAAAATAGGAAACGTCAAATTTTATAAACGAATCAAGTTTTGCACACAGTAAACGTACACAGGAAGAATTTTCCAGGATCTGCTAACAAAGTAAAACATACGAGGATAACGATGCACATTTGATCAGCGCGAGGGGAATACATTCTATGTGACAATTTATTATCATATATTCTAAAAAAAAAAAAAAAAGAAACCGATTACTCGTTTATCGAAAATTCAAATATTCTAGAATTATTTGTATGATATACTGCCAGAGTGACACCGCCTATGGCCCCGCCGCTTGCGTAGTAGTTATTACATTTATATCTTTTGTGATTAAAAGAGAAGATATACTTAAAGTGATTCATGTAGATTATACAAATTTTATATAAAAATGTATTTATATTCCAGTGTGCGACACTAGTGCACATTGAATGATTAGATGCGGTCAAGTTTCTATTCGTATAACTACTATAACATTATTGAAAATAGGATAAACAACATTACTTACATTAAGCGCGACTACTGTATATTATCTGTATATATGATAAATAGATTAATAATATAAGAAAAGTGGCAGATACTTATTGGCCAGTTATAATAGTAAAATGATTATCTTAAATATGTCTCAGAACCAAAACATACAAGCATTGTATGAGAATACTTTAAACTAAAAAAATGTAATATGTAAATGGCTGCAGGATAAATTAACAGTTCAGATATTGCACTGTTATTTCTAATAGAATTATTACTTACTTATTAAAGACATAATTATCGAAAAAAAGTTTATTCAAACTGTAAGCTTTACTTAGGATTGCCAGAAAGTAGGCATAAGCAACGTTGTTGCGATTGTACATAGGCAATGTCTACCTATACCTACCTAATAATATCCTAAAAATACACGATACATGGTCTTGGTTTATAAGTTGTAGAGCTTTATAAACATCTGGTATGATAACGCAAATACATTAATATAGTTCTCTCTCGTGACGAACATGCGTATGTGAATAACAAAGTAAAATTATTTTCAGTAAATAAGGATACTAAATACCAAATCTATTGTTATTACTATTGATTAATATTTGACAGTTAAATTGTATGAAACATTTCGCAAAATTGAAGAATTTAATACCGAATACCTGCTGACAAATGCAACTTTTGCAAACGAAATCCTGGCAATAACGTTACTGACAAATAGTACGAATTAAACCATAATTACTGCATTACGCGTTTCTAATATCTGTTTTTAATCGAAGTTCGGTACTATTTTAATAGCATTTCGGATTATTATAAATCTCTACAACTTTATGATTATATACCTATTTATCTATTGTTAGGAGGCCTATGATTTGATCCTACAGTGCGCCAATGAACACTTTAATGATCAAAGATTATGTGTGTTGTCTTGTCCGAGGCCTGAAGAGCTGCACTGAGAAAATAAAATATTTTCATGTAACATAACACAGCTGTACCTACTTATGGCAAATTCGACGCATACAATGGATCAAATAAAGCACAGAGTATTTAAGTAAATAATAAGCATTTACGGATAATCGATATTTTCATTTCCTTATTAATTGCATATAAACACAGTATTATTTAATAAAGTCTACTGAGAATTCCATGTAATTTAGATGGAATGTATCAGTTTCAAATACTACATACGTTTTAGGTATTTGTGGATTTGAATTACCCATCAAACTGGACACGGACCAAATTGTACTTGTAAAACAGATTTTTGGGAAAATTTCAATTTTAAATATCGGTCGAATGTTTCGTACGTTTTTATTTTAACATAGTTTCGTAAATATTATCGTGATAAGTGTTATCATGACTCGACTATCTGAAACATTGCCAAAGAAAATCAAAACTGAAAATATTGAATAACAGAACTCAGTTCTAAATGGAGTCCACAATGTAAGCAAAAAAGGAAAAGGCCACACATTTCTGTAAATTAGAGTTCTGCGCATATTCAACAAAGGAAAATGCCAAACTGCAAGTCCCAATCCGATAAACTGAATGGCTATGTTCTTTGTCTCCTTATTACAGCGTTTTTGTACTGATAAAGCTTTTATAGGTTCACTTTTTTTTAAACAGTTGGTAAATTCTTCACAGATCGTATCAAAGTTTCGTAGATGAGTAACGAATGTTACATAGTCAAGCCACGATATGTATACATTTATCATAGTCGCCATAAGTAGTTAGTACAGACTTGTGTGAAATAATATAAAGAGTGCGCATTATGAAACAACACTGATATCATTGGTTACATTTACGTAAGAAATTTTAATACACAAAGACCAGTTTATAATATGTATGACAGACACCACATTGTTTCTCAATAACAGTTAGAAACATTCAATAAAAAAGGCATAAAATATTGAACACTCGTGTCATTCTTAGACCATTTTTCCTATGGTTTGATTAATCGTTGATAAAATCGTTGCAGTGATATATAAACAGAATCTTTGTACAATATACATAAATCATGGATGGGAGATGAATAATTCATGAATAATTATGAAAGAATTGCAATGCTTTTTCACTACACCTCAATTTTCCTTTTAAATTATATTGTAACATTGAAAAGCCTTAAATATGAATCTAAATCTATTCAAACTTAATTTCATTAATTCAAAGTATGTAACAACCACAGAATCAGTGGTGGATTTAAGGAAAATGGCCCAGGTGGCAAATGTTCTGGGATACCCTGTATACATAACAGAATTACAAATACATTTACGCAAGTGGGGTCTGAAAATTGTGGGAAACAAAAAAGAATATAGTAAACACTAAACAGATGAGAACATAATTTTTTTGGAAGACGGGGCCCTGGGGGGACCTTCTGGACAGGGGCCCAAACGGCAACATAAGCCAGGGCCGTTCCTGGGTTTTTGCCGCTCAGGTGCGGGGGCACCTTTTGCACCCCCGCCAGGGACGGCCCTGACATCAGCGGCCCGTTGAATCACTCGCTGTACAGAAATGAACTTTCATAATTTTACAATGAAATGGATTCGTCTTCTTCCATTAAAATTAGAATGCAAATGAAATGATCGTTATATATTAATGTTCGTTGGATTTCCTGTTAAAAAATTGAAAATTTCCATGCATGTAGCAATTCACAGGCACTGAATATTTTGAAGGTAAGTGGAAATAATATAGAATATACAGGATTAAAAAATTTAATTACAATTATTCCATATTCTAGGCTTGGGTAACAAAATTTTTTAAAATAAGTATTAAGTTTTGTAGAAACTGCATTCAGTACATTTATTGCACAGACTGCATAACACGGACGAGTTAAAAATGCATCATCCTATTAGCAGAAAACAAAAAGTATGTACGTGTATTATGCATAGCTAGAAGAAGCAGAAGCAACATTTTGTATTTAGTCCTGCATGTATTAAATGTAACACTAAAAAGAATAGGTCTCTTTAAATATGTAAAAGTAGGTGCCAAGAATAATATCAAACACTCCATAGCACATGATTTCTACATAAATTATCACAGTTATACATAAAGCAAAAATACAATCGTATTGTTTCCGTTATTCCGGAACGTAAAAAAGATGGCAGCTTCGTTAGTTTTAATTTTTACCGCTGATAGCGCTGTAACTCAATTCCTTGCTAAAGGTTTAGCTTTTCCGTTAGACGCTCGTTCACTCTGACTTGCTCTGACTCGCTCGTTCGTTGGTTGAGCGTCGGTCACATGATTGGTTTCGATGCTCAAAGTCCCGTGGACCAATCATGTGACTGGTTTTGACGCTCAAAACGAGCGTCGAGCGTCACCATGAAATTGCACCTTAAATCGGTAACGTTGAACGCGACATGAAAATGATAAGGACTGATAAAAATTTAAATTTAATGTTAGATCACAGACGAGGTATAGAACGGACCTCAAATCATCGATGAAAAGTATAGGTAGAACAGACTTATCATCTTACGGGAGTTCGTATCACCGCAGTGTGGGACAGGAACGGTTGAAAGTGGAAGCAGGCGCCCGAGGCCCCCCCCCCCCCTACTGGACAGATGAGTCTGACGAATCTGTATAATACACTCGAAATACGGGAACTCAGTGAACTAGAAAATAAAAAAATGTATACGCATCTTACCAAATTGAACACAAAACTACTCCTAATATCCTGAACAAAATATTTACTGTTTTGCATCATTTTTTAATTATGAAATTGTACATTACCAGTGAAATGCACTTTGTCACAGAATAGTTATAAAAGCCATAATAATTTCCTACTTAATATATTTGTTACGAATGGGTAATTAGCAACCTGACTCTACTTACTTATTGTTAGTAATATCGTGTGGGAGATGATAGCAGAGGAACGAATGAGTGACAAGAAAAGAAAAAGCGGAGCACAGCGGGCCTGTAGCGCCTTCTGATCGCCGAATTGCCGTACTTCAGGCGTTTCTGCCCCGAAATTTTAAACATTAATAACTAACACCGGATGTTACGCAATCCGGAAATTCAGAAAATTATGCAACTTTGTGTGCAAGTAGAGTAGTTCATGCGTAAGACAAGTTTTTTTACATCTACAAAACTGCCTAAAAATAATTATCAAAAAATCCATTCTTTTCAAGTTAACCTGACTACCAATTCTTAATTGGATAATTAATTTTACGCAGTTTTTATTTAAACTTCTTTCCAAGATCTCTCACCGTTCTCGAGATATTCCACGAAAAAGAAAATTCTGTACTTTTTCAAGGGGTAATTTCATCCCCTAAAACTACACTATGGCACCAACAAAAAATAGGTTTGCTTACACGTGAACTCTACTTGCACACAAATTTGCAGAATTTTCTGAATTTCCAAATTACCCAACTGAATTTATAAGAAAAGAAAATATCCACCGCGATTTCGTTATTCTTGATTTTCGATTTATTTTGTCACATGGGAACGCCCATTCCATTTTCTACCACTTGTTGCCGAACACCCTGTATATTCTGTTATTTAAAAAATGTTACACTATATCATTTTTCTAAGCACCGTTTGTTTTATTCTCTCTTTTATAATATTAATCAATACCTTGACCATTTTATATTTTGGGGATCTTTTTCTGTAACCAACACAGCAACCAATATACAAATCTATGAAGATGTGCTAAAATTAGTACATTTTATTTATTACTTCATTAGCATAAAAGCAACGTTTCTGTACTCTCGTGCTATAAAAATGTATCGGGCCATTGGCATAAAATTTGGTACTAATATATGATTTTGAAAACATCTGCGTCCAATGTGTGTAGGAACATTTATATTGCTACGAGTCTCATTTCTTTTAAATCATAAGTAAGAAATGAATGTTTTTCCTTGAACAGTCTTACCTCTAAATTACATTTTACCAAATTCTATTTACAGTTTATCCTTATGTTAAGCTGTGTAATGTATTTAAATAGTTTTATAAAAAATTACTACATACCGAAATGCTCAAAACTGTATATTAGTAATAACAACCTGTATATAATACCAACCAATAATAACAATACTTGAAGCGCACAATGTTTCTGAGTAATAATACGATTATGCATCGTACGAAACGATTATAGTATTGAAAATATTTTGATACTTTAATACTAAATTATAAAAAAACATTCACCATATTTACATAATTTTAACAAGGATCTTTAAAATGTAGACACTGTTGTTTAGCTTTGTGATAAGTGCATTTAACAAACAGAAATTTCTCATAAAATTTTGCAGTTATAAGGCTTAAGATCTTGAAGATACTGATACTCGGTTTTGGGAACAGAGGATTAATAATTTATCAGATACCCAATGTTACAGTTTTACTATGCATTATTTTCTAAACTGTTACCATTAACGTTAATTGAGAGTGTGGCATGGCTGGTAAGATTGTTAGTTCCCATTAGGTTAGTTTTTTGTTATGGAGCTAATTTTTTTATACGAATACAGTAAATCTTCGTTATGAGCTCGACTAACGGGGCTGGCGGCGGGCTCATAGTGAGTTGCGGACATGATTCCACGCGGCCAGTGGCTATGTCGAATCTTTCGTTTCCTCTCGCGCGTTGTCCGGTTCTCTCAATCTCGTCTGCAGGCTTCCAAGAAATGGTGGGGATAGTCACGGACTGTCAATGGGAGGTAAAAACGAGCTCATAACGGGGATTTACTGTATTCTGTTACTTAATCAATATTTCCGTTATAATCAATACATAACGTTCCTGTAATGCCATATAAAGAACTGCAAATATTTTTTTACACTTTAGAACAAAAGGTATTGCACAAGATGTGTTACTTGATATAAATTGTAGGAAGCATTGATATTTCAATGGAAATATTTTGAATACAACACAAATATATTTGAGAAGCATAGGGTAAATGTCTCAATTACTGCCACTTCATTTCTTTTACTTAATAAACACGCAACGTATAAAGAATAGTGTAAAAAAGAATTTATCATAAAATTGGGACTGTTCTTCTTATTATTATAATACATTCTTTATACGTTACGTTTTTTTAAAGTGAAATAAATAAAATGGCAGTAATAGGGACACTGACAGTAAATGGGACATCTACCCTACATTTTTTAAAATTTGAGTGCGAAGATAAAAAAAGGGGCTTGGACCACCACCGAACAAAAATACTTCATTGGCAGTTAATCATCTTACCAACTACACTACATTCTCAATTGACATTATTAGTTACACATTCATTGATATCCCAAAACAAAACATTAACATTGCATATCTCATAAATTATTAACCGTCTGCTCTCAAAAGTATATACCAGAAACTCCAATATCTGTAGCCCTATCAATTTGCAAGAACCTCAGAAAGTTAGAGCTACATTGGGGCGATTTTCACATAAGTAGCGAAATTAATCTCGAAAACAGAGGTTGTTAAGAAATTCAGTATTTTCTTCGTTTCATTTTGTAACTTATTCGTAGAATTTCATATACAGTGGCGGACCAAAAAAAGTTTACAACTTTTAAAATCACATAACCTTTTTAGAATTGGTCCAAACAACATGAGTTTTTTTGAGAAGGTAAAAGAATTAGTTTGCTAAGTGTTTCGTCGCTTTGAAAAAAATGCAATTGGTCGGAATAGGAACAAAAATAGTAAAGGTTGTTTTTTCAACTTTTTTTAAGCCTGTAATGAAAATTTAAGAAAAAAACGTTTTTAGATTGAAGGAAGTTGCCTTTAAATATCGCAAAATGAGGTCGAAAATCGCTGATTTCGGGAATTTCCGCGATTCTCGACCTTATTCTGCGATCTTTAAGCTTTTATAACTCAGAGCAACGTTAACCGATTTTAATGAAATTTTAGGCATGTATACAGCTTACTTCAATCTACAAACGGGTTTTTTGAATTTTCATTACAGACGCAAAAAAAAGAGTTTAAAAAACAAACTTTACTATTTTTGTTGCTATTCCGACCAATTGCATTTTTTTCCAAACCGACGAAACACGCCACTTAGCAAACTAATCCTTATAGCTTCTCAAAGAAACTCATGTCGTTTGGACTAATTCTAAAAAAGTTATGCGATTTTAAAAGTTGTAAACTTTCTTTAGTCCGCCACTGTAAATATGAAAACTACTTAACTTTTTTCCTTTTTTTTAAAAGAAATTCAAATGTATTAATACAATGATCCATAAACCCTGGGAATTTAAAGAATTGTAAATCAAATGATAATAAAATATAAAAGTATTTCTTAACTTCTAATCTTTAATCGACATCTTTGATATACCTGCACTGTTGATACGGCAAACAATTTGTATATACTAAAAGTCACAAAATACAATGTTGATTTACATTAATATACAATATATTATACGTGACTGGAATGCCATTATAGTACTATCAATATTAAAACCTAACTTCCGTATATTCATGGGATATGATTTAGTGAGAGACAAGCAATGTAACCGAGTACGTTGTACGCATGCCTGTGGTTTTGTGTATCTACCTATGTACAAGGTATTTGAAAATATTACCTCACCATTGCACTGTATCGAGCCCATATGCTTAAGAATATGAAATTGAAAAAATCTCTTTTTCTTGCAAACAAAATGTTTTTATTCATATTTCTCAGTCTTACCTTAACAGAATGATTTCTCTGTCAGACATGTTATTTCTTAATTTCTCACATAAAGATTCTTTTGAGTTATGCAACAATTAGCAATGATGAGATTAGAATGTTCTTATATTACATAATCTTTATAAACGAAATCTCCAACGTACGCGAAGCACACGAAATGAAAGGTTGCAATAGAATTTTGTAAAAGAATGCAGTTCTCTGCTTTTCGATATGTAAAAGTCCAAAAATCGTTCCCAATCTTGATAGCGTCGCGATTAACCCATAGTTGTTTTGAATGTACACAATAGTATAGTCAGCTGTATAACGTAACTGTTAAATAAGCTCTGTGCTCTGTGATTCTCTGACTGCGTAATATTATTATATTACATCGTAAACATGATTGTTGTACATAAAGATCTATAATTTTATACAATAAACTTAATACTACAAAATCAACTATGGGTTAATGTATCATTTATAACATCATACATTAAAGATTAATAGGTACATGTTACTGATTTGAATGTGTCTTACTTAGCTAAAAATGAATATACAACGATGAAGAAGCCCTACTAGTGTTTTGTGTTGTCGTGTGTGTGTATGTGTGTGTGTATATATAATATTACCCTTTTGGCACCGTTAAAGCCCAATATTGAAGATAAAATAATCAGCCAGCCTTTTACTTGCTCTGACAAATTGCGATTGTGAATCATGGGCAATATGTGAAATATAATTAGGCCTTATTTATATTATTACAACACTTAATTCGCATAATTATTATCACAGTTTATAGTGCAATTATATCATTTTTATTACGTCGAGCAAATTTAGTTTCGCGAAGTACGATGGCATAACTATTTGTGAAGAAAAGCTCGTTACAATGAATCTTTGATTTATAATGCAATTTATGTCTAATTTGAAGTAAATTTCATTAATGTTTTAATCCTAATTAAAAGAATTCAGAGCAAGTAAAAGAAATTATATATTTAACACGAACTTCTCCGAAACTACAATTTAATTAAACCTCGGTTATTCGAAACGTGCATCTTGAATGGCCACTTCATTTTCTAGATATAGTGGGTTTAACCCAGAAAATATTTTATATCGTATACTTTAGAGTATTGTTATTGAATTCTTGATATACGAACAGTGAAAATCCAATTACTCGATTTTGCAAATTTGTATATTTAAAGATCTTTCAGATGTCTATATTATTTTTTCCGACTGGCATTGCCTTCTGTAAACGTTTAATCGAAGTATTTCCGAATACTTCTAAAATACAATATCCAATCTCATTGTATAGTCTTTAACATACATAAACAGAGATGTTGAAAATTTATAGAACATTTTTCATACCAACAGAGCATAACACAGTTTTCGATAGAACTTATGCAAAATATATATTAGAAAACATTAAATCTTTAGTCTCTTTTTAATCAATATTTATTATTGTTATTCGATTCAAAGCTATTTCGATAATAGACATGCATACATATTAAACAAGAATAGAATTTAATTAATTAAAAAAATTAGAATAAAGTAAAGCATGTTACGCTAAATGAATGTAATGAAAACGTTTCTGATCGAGCATTTGATATCGAGACAATTACGTAACATTGGACTGTAGAAAGTTGGTTCAAGTAAGATGCTCCGTTTCTTTAAATATTGTTAATCTATAAATAATATATAATAATTACGTACTCAAGACTACATGTCCATTATATATACATTGAATTCAAGACTCAGTTCGAAAGTAGATCGTGTATGTAGTAACCAGAGAATCATCTTCTTTGCCAAAACCGTATACTTTTATAATAAAAATTAGCACA
This sequence comes from Andrena cerasifolii, assembly GCF_050908995.1. Taxonomy (NCBI): domain Eukaryota; kingdom Metazoa; phylum Arthropoda; class Insecta; order Hymenoptera; family Andrenidae; genus Andrena; species Andrena cerasifolii. The sequence goes on along the minus strand of NC_135124.1, from coordinate 5,439,795 downwards.
CTCGAAGTAAGATATACAAGGAAGACCGTTACTTCGCTTGATAAAATTTAACCCATGAACTTACATACACCGTCGATTTTGATTATGCAATGTGTAATTCCTATAACGCGTAGTATTTCGAATCAATACCACAAATTATCTTTTGTTGTAAACTCTATGTACATATATATTAAATCATAGTAAAACATTCTCGATTCAATATCCAAGGTCTTATAAATTCGTATGAATTTCGAAGTCTGCAACTTTTGTTCTCCTGTTTAAACAAAGACATTAGTAACTAAAAAAAACGTTCATGGAAGAAATCTTATTCCGTGAAGTAAGCTAGTCCTCTTAAATATTGTTCATCGTAAAATGCAAAGTAATTATAATAGCTCGTTTATTTCGTGTGAGAATTCTAATAAATTCCTCATGGCTTCCAATCAGTTAACTTGACTGCTCCTACCAGGTACTTTGTATAAGGTTGTGAGTCATCTTTTTTATAACAATTCACATATGATACGATTTTTATAGATAAAAAAATCATCCATTAAAATCCACTTGGTTAGTGTTTCTTGTCATCTTGTTATTCCCGAACAATCATTGCATTGTCGCTAACATCAATGAGGAATGTAATCGGTTGGTATTATTATAAAAAGTGCTTTCGAAGTAAATATGTTCGTTCTACGCGGGAGAAGTGTAATTTTAATAAAAAATGGAAGAGAAGAAAAGAAGTATAAATCTCAGTTTTTACATCGATCGGTAATACTGCATGCATGAAAAGGTATTAACTGGCATTCGGCAGTTAATAGAAATTCACGCGGTGAAATATAAATATTTTTCTTGCGAAGACAGAAGAGCTAGGAACCTTTGGCAATAAAACCTTTCTCATACTATTAATCCTTGATTAAATCGTTAAACATGAAGACGAAATGTAATATTGATTTAACGCATGATTGTTCATTCGTATGATTCAGTGCCCCGTATTTTCACATCTTCAACTTAAAATCTATCAATGATATAACAAACTAAATAATTGATATGTAACGCTAATTATACAATGTACGTAATGTTACTGATTTATACATGTATAAATACTCGCCCGAATACGAGCGGCATATTAATATCTTATAACATCGTGATAATACAACGCTTACTAACAATAAGTAACAGTAATTAAAAAACCGTCCTTGTAGCAATATTTTTACTCGATATTCTGTTATCTAATCCACAAAAAAAAAACATTAAATAATCATAAGTTAGTTATATGTACGTTAGTTTGAAATGTAAGATTCTTATAAACGATTCTATAAACGGAAGAAAGGAAGCAGAACGTGTAATTATCACAAAACGACGCGTAACATATTTTAACATTCCTCATTGATGCGTGTATGTAAAAATTATGATACAGAAAATGGTTGTGCAATTTAACTAAACATATTATACATGTAAATTAACTACATACTAGATTCCTTAGTGGTGATAGTCTCGTTGGTGTTATCAACTCTTATTAACGTCGACGAATTTAAAACAAGTGTCCTACTTAACGTGGCAACTCTTTCCATTACACAAGAAGCTGAGAGGCGTGCTTCAGCATCATGATCCCAACACTCTTCCATCGTATCACAAATTGATTGAAGTCCCTGAAATAATAACAGAACAATTGATTAGAATCGCACCTGCTTTTCAAAATAGCAAAAGTAAAGAAGCCACGTTTACTAGTGATGGGCGTGATACCGCTCAAGCAGTATCGATACTTAGCGGTGAAGTATTATGGCATCTCAAGCACGTATGAGTACCGTAGGTATCAGAAGGTATCGATACCTAAATGATACCTACTCAAAAGGTTCGATCCTTTGTAGGTATCAACATCTTGGCTGGACTTGGTATCGATACTATTCGCACCCGAAACAAGCATCCATAGGTATCGAAACAGGAATGAGTACTTGGAAAGAATCGTTTCCCTAATGGTACCTACAAAAGTCTCGGTCCTTTAAACTCGACTGCGTTTGGGTCAGACGAGATACCGCACGGCATCCAGATGGCGAGGACACGTTTTCGCAGAGATCTGATGAGATATGTGGAACTGAAAGATTTCTCACTTCTTAATGGGTAGGTATACTAACCACTTCGAGGGGTCTTGTTTTCGACATGTGGTGCCGAGCACCACTTTCTTTGACTAGCGTCGCGAGAGGATCACCCAGTACGTTTATTTCGCTTTCTCTCGTTATATTCATTCTCTTTCCTTGTCCGCCTATTCAGGGGTCCCTTATTGCGAAACTTTGTATGCTCAACGTTGGACCCCAACGCAGGCGAGTTTAAAGGACCGAGACTTTTGTAGGTATCATTTGGGAATCGATTCTATTCGATACCTAAAGTACTCATTACGGTTTCGATACCTATGCATGCTTGATTCCGGTTCGAATAGTATCGATACTTTACTGTTGCCGTGATACCAATTTCACTCAGTACTGCTCCTACTGATATCAAATGCCGATACTAAGTACTTACAATTTCGATATGTATCGAACCTTCCAAACGAGTACTTTGGGTATCGAACTACTTGAAACTCATGAGAAATACTGGTATCACGCCCACCACTAACGTTTACACGCAGCATGAGATCAGTATATGAATTTACATACAGGATGTTTACGCCATGTTTCTAAAATCAGTGGCCTCTCCTTTTTGTGCACAACACTCTCTTGCATGTCTTCCAAGGTAGGATGAAGGCCCACTTCATCCTCGAATGGTAATCTATATTCCCCAATTGGTCCCTAACACGAATAAAAAGGTGAGATAGTTTTGTAACATTTCGAAGGGATGAAAAATACTCAAGTAGATGTTTACATCTTGTACGGTGCATCGTGAAGCCAATTCCCAAAGCACTAGCCCACAAGCGTACATGTCGATCCGTAAAAACGAGTCCCTTGTAAAATTAATTGCTCCTTCTAAAACTTCTGGTGCCATATACCTTCTTGTTCCAACCTGAAAGCAATAAGGCGTAAAATATAAGATCGCATACCGCGAGATTTGCTGTTACACGAGGGAAGTACCTGTCCATGGGTATCGCCACAAGGTTTCCCAGGATGAAATATCAGTGCCAGACCAAAGTCCGCTATACAAGCGCTCATGTCAGCTTTAAGCAAAACATTTTTCGACTTAAAGTCTCTATGAGCTACAGCGGGCTTGTAACCGTCTGCTTTATTGGCGGGAATCTCTTCGTGTAAGTGCATCAAGCCTCTGACAAAAGTAAAGCTATCATTGTAACAAACATACGCAGAGTGTTTCTGAAATATTCTTCGTGGCATTACCTTGCCATGGATTCTGCTATCCTACACATCTCGGGCCACGTAACAACGTTCGCCTTCAAATAATCACATAATGAACCTTTCTCGTGGTACGCGGTAATTAACCACAATTCAGATTGTAAAATATCTCCTCTCTTTTCAACGCCTATAAAACGTAATATATCTTCGTGATCCATGTGTGCGAGCTTAAAAATCTCCTGCTCAGTTTGCCAAGACTGCTTGTCTTGTATAGGAAATACTTTAACAGCGACGATCTCGTTCTTCAATTGTGCTTTCCAAACTGCCCCGAAACGGCCACGAGCTTTGATCTCTAGAAGCTGAATCGGGCGCAGTCCCAGATTGGGAGATGGTTGCGGTAATGGAAGAGGTTCTAACGTTGGTACCTATAAAATTTCCACGATAATTATATAACAGGCCCCGTCCATGGTTTGGCAGAAAGAAACAAAACATTTATAATGTTCAATAATTTAATAGATCTGTACATATGTCTTCCAAACCTCGTTGAAATATCCCAACTTCCTACGTCGATAGCACCAATATAGAAATGGTAAAATGAAAGCAAGTAGGAGCATAGGTATCGATATTGATAGAACGAGTGTTATTATCTGCTGTTCTGTGTTTGGAACAGGTTCTGATTCTAAAACACAAACTCATTTAACGATCAAGAATATCGAGCGACTATTTGCTACGCGAAACAAATACGTACCGTGTATAACAGAAGGTTGGATCGGTTTAGAAGAGGACGTCGGATGGGGATCCCATGTAAAATTTTGGTTGCACATGTTACCATCGCAACAGCAGAAAAACAATTCCTTCTTCCTTTCTGCACTGTTTTCGATGCAATGCGGCCTATCATAGCAGTCGTTGCTATCCAAAAAACATCCCTGAAATTCATACGTGTTTGAAATGATGTACAAGCACGGAATGATGCTTAATTTAGTTATGATAATAGTTTCTGAATCTGTACCTTCAACTTAATTATGGACTTTTTAGTAGCATTGTCAATTTGCCATAATACGTAACAATGGTTACGTTTGCCAGGGTCATGCGGACCACATTCTTCTCTTCCCGAGCATTCCTGCTGGGACTCTGTACATAATGTTTCATTATAAAATTCACAAACCGAGGACCCTTTGACATCGTGTCCTAACGTACGTCCTAGAAATTATAATTATTTAGAGGTTTCTAGAGTCAAAAGAAATACTTATAACTTATGTTAGCGCTCTTCTGCTATATCACTCTGCTAAAACAAAAACGTAGCGACAGATTCGAAGCGGTTCAAAGTGGTTCGAATCCCATCACTACCTATAATATATAATCTAATTTATAAATGTATTAGAGAAGCCGGACAATAATATTGCCTTTTTGCAAATGGAAAGCAGTATGAAAGTGACCCTCTTCTGCTATTTCAAAATGCACCGACCTGTATGACATAATATGCTTAAACTATTGTTTATCGACCTCTTTCCTTGGCGTCGTAAACAAAATCACAAAAATGACGACAACCAACCCTGCCATTCACCACTCTACTCTTCTTTAAGCCTCGTTCACATTAGTCAAGTTTACTGGCTTCAAAGTCGCTTGAAATCAGTAAACTAACCACCCCTGTTGTATGTGTATCTTTTGTTTTCCTGTTAAACAGAATGGCGTTTCAAAGCCTATCGCTTTATATTGCCCAACAAACTATAGTCTCCTTTATCTTTTTCCTCCTCTCTCTCCTTCAGGTCCCAGCAGCAGCGGCGCACCGGGAGAAAGGTGGGGGTTGGCCTCCCCCCTGGTCACCCATCTTTTCCCAGTACCCGCCCCATAACATTTAACTTCGGTGATCTAACGAGAACCAGTGTCTCCATCACGGCTACGGCCGCTGGTAAACCAACCTGTTATTCACTTCACTTGAAATATCCTTTCAAGTTTTGAGCGAAGTAGAGAGTGTCCCAACTTTTCTTGCCTTGAAATAGTACAACTTGAATAGTGCGAACTTAAAGCCACAAAGTGACTTGAAGCCAGTAAACTTGACTGATGTGAACGAGGCTTTATCTAGCTCATTCAGTAGCATTGAACATTTACAGGAAATTCAATGCACAAGCCGACATTAGCACATTGAAAAAAGCAACATTACTTTCCAGCCCCTCTGATGCATTTATATTAAATTTTAGTCCTTGTCTGTTTAAAACAGTCACCCTAATAAGTAATAGTTAAAAGGAAAAAGAAGCATGTGTTTACGAAATACAAATAGGTAATATTTATTCCAATTTTGACAATGTACACATATAATAATTTAATCGTTTATCGTGTAAGAGTTATGAATATGTTTTGAGGTCTGTTACACTTTTGAGTTCTCAGAAGTTCCTATTTCTTTTGAATTTTTAATAGCACTTTCAATAAGTTTCTGAAACTTAATATTGATTTTCGAATGTGATGGTGTGTTTGTATTGTATAGCAATAATGAAAAATGTAGGTTTAAAAATATTATGCAAAAAGGGCGACACAAAAGTGAAAGAAGAGATATAATGGTGTGGTATAATGATACTTTAACAAACTGAAAATATAACTCTTATTTTTGTTGCTAAGCTAAATACTGATTGCTTTAGGTTTAGCAATGAAAATGTATGCCCATTGTTTTAACATAAATACTTTGCTAAGATAGGTACAAATACAGCTAATATCTACCAGACAAAGCTTAAAAAATGTAAGCATGATTTTCGTGGTATATAAAGTGTGATAAAACAGATTGTTTAGGTTTACATCCTACAAAGTATTTTATTTTTCTAATTTTATCTTGTTCAGAACACTCATCCTTTTATATACATAGAATATAGTAAATATTTCGAGACTAAAGATACACGTAATATTTCTTTGGTACTTTAAAGATATAAATGGAAATAAGATATAATTATTATATTTTGTTATTTTAATAAAACTATTTTATTCCGTAATTTTTCATACCACGCTTGAAATACTATTTTATTCGCATTCACTTTGACGTCGAATATTTAAAATAGTATACGCGTCTGTAATTATTTACAGTGAAACTGAAATGAAATCATATTTTGGGTGAACTTTTCTTCTGGGAAACCTTTTTTTTCATCGAAAATTTATATAGATCGAAAGCACGTGTCAAACAACTTGCAAAAATAACAATTTTGAGTTTAGGAATCTATTCAGTAAAAAGTTATTAAGTGAAAGGGACTGTGAAATATTGACGTATATTCTAACCCCTAATGTGACCAACTACTACGCTTCAATTTGAATGGATATTTTTTTTAACCAATACTATACAACGTAGGACTCGGGCTTGGCACGCTCGCATTGGCGAGTATAATTACAGACCCTCAGATACTAAAAACTCTTCCTACTTTTCCTGGGCAAAAAATTATTTTAGGTTATGCCCAAACTCACATCGGTTCGCTACCATGCTTTATGCGCCCGCGGGCGCGCGCCCCCCGCGCTAGTCTAGCCCTGACCAATACTAATACCCTGGACGAATTAAAAAGTGGAATGCGTTGTTTCGGAATAAGTCAACGGAAATATTGTACAGAGGGGAAGGAGTGCAGTATTTAAATATATAACATAAAAAGACAATTTTGTTCGAAATATAAAAAAAGCATTTTAAAGTATTTTCGGAACACCCTGATAGCGAATTCGGTAACTCGCATTGACTGGTGCCAAAAAATGACTTGAATTGGTTGATTCTTATAGAGCTATCTTCGTTTCCATCAGAAACAACCAATCCAAGTCATTTTCTGGCACCAGTGCAGAGTCAGTGCGAGGTACCGAATTCGCTATAAGTATTTTATGCTGTCGAAATCCCTCAACGTAACCGTTTCGGAAAACAAAGAAACTATATACAAACTCCTACCCCTCCAACCTCCAACAACGAATCATATGCGACAATCACCGTAACTGTCACAATAAAGGTTAAAAAATATGTCAAAATTTTGCAACTTTTTCGCCTCATAACTTTTCAACGAATAGATTCCTAAACTAAAAATTATTGTTTTTGCATGCTATTTGATACGTGCTTTCGATCCATATAAATTTTCGGTGAAAAAAAAGGTTTCCCAGAGGAAAAGTTCACATCATATTTTCATAACATTACAAATAAAACAGTATTTAATCGAAAATTCTGACGAATCGAACTTCGTAATAGAATAAAGTGTTTGTTGTTGTTGATTTGAGGAACGTATCTTATGGTCACCATCGTTATACGCATGGGTATATAATGAATCAGAACGGGCTGCGTTTGTAAACAGAGAACTAAACATCGGTCCATAAAGTACACAAGATTTAGTAACGATCTGAAACGCGTCCAGTGAAAAAAAAATGGTATATCCTATAGAGGCTCGAGGCGGGCATGTAATTTACGTCGCGGCTAGAAGTGCCAAGTGGAAGATAATGGAATGAGCAATTACCTAACAATCCTAGGATGAGATATGGCAGTATCGTCACATATGCGGACATCGTGAGCGGGCCGTAAAAGCATACCAGAAATTTAAAGTCTAGGAGCACGGTGTTCGGCGATGTGGCTAAAGCGCCGGACTTTGGTGCGCAAGGTCCGGGATTCGCGCTTAGCCGTCACATCTGGGTTATTTCTAAGTGATCCGCACCATCACGCTTCACGGCTCCATGTTCCCCCGAGCAGGTCGAAACCACGGCGAATTATAAAGAAAGGAATTGAGTCTATTAGCTATTAAGCAAATTGTAGTAATTCATCCACCGACACATCTCTCTTCCTCTCCCCTTCCACGTTTGTGTAGGCACTCGCACACCATGGATTTTACGTCACGTTTCACCGTTAAAACACTTGGATTCTGGTCACTTTCGGTCGATTCAGGTGGTCCCGAGGGACGGGCGATCGAGTCCAATGAATACAAACACACCGACCGCGTCACGTTCCCGAGGAAATTAGTAGAAATTAACTGAGCTCGCGGATTCACAAAAGCACGTACGTCCCAGGCTCACATAAAAATGGATCATAAACTAATAGATCACGATAGAAAGACAACATCCACGCGAAACTCATGGGTGCATTTGCAATTTACGACGTTGCTCTCGGCTTCAATTTAGAATTATTGGGAGAAACAAATGCCACATGAAAGCGGAGTTGATGCGTTGATACAATTATTGTAAATTACGAAACCAAAAGTGTCAGGAAATAAAAGAATTTTATTTCAGAAGTATATACACATATGTTACGTAGAGAAATAATGGTACCATTATCGATGATGATGACGACACTAATAATGCCATAATAATACAAGAGTTTATCTAATATTTGATACGTATAGTAACTAATAACTCGCTCCTTTGGGGATCCTCTGTCAATAATATAGGAAGACGCCTTTACCGACCGTGTTCATTAATTCTTGAAGCGACCTAACAGTACGTATCGATTAGTCGTAATCTTCCCTTCAGCGAAGGTGGTGGAGGTTCTTCGTAGGTTGTTCGTTAATGACGAACTTACGATTCGAACTGCATTTGAATTGCACTTGAGTGCGATCGGTGATCAGTATCTCATGATCTTATCTTTTACTAACCTAAGGCAACCAAAAACTGTATATGACAGTCTCGATGGCTCTGGCAAAAGATTCTGCGCCACGGCTCTTGTAACACGGACTTTCTCGCCAGGCTTTTAAGGTTAAGTGAAAAGTGGCAGTGTTCCGATAACTATATCGCGACCGGGGTTTTTTTTTATGAAGTGTCACAGCGATTAACCGACTTCCCATTTCCCTCGAAGCTCGCAAGACTGACGGCAAAGCGGCTGGCTGATTATAAATGACAAGCAATTATGGCAATGTCTGATTCTAATAGAAAACCAAGAGTCATAATTTTAGGAGGTGAGTGGCTAGACCAAGTATACATTTCGTACGATAGCAGAACGGAAGCGATAAACGCGGAAGACTAAAAAAGTTTTATCACCGAAACAGGATGCGGTTTCATAGGACGTAATCTTGTGGAATATTTGTTGGATAATGATCTCGTGTCGTTTGTGCGCGTCGTAGACAAAGTACCTCCGCAAACTGCTTGGCTCAATGCTAAGCACCAGCAACTCTTCGAGCATCCTTTGCTCGAGTTCAAAAGCGCGAATTTAATTAACGCAGGTACGTCGAATATCGATAATTGTTTTCCCCAATGCGAGGCCTTTAGGGAGTGACTTCCATGTGTGTTTAAGCTGGCTCGAAAATGTTGAGATTTATGATGACTCTGACTGAGAATGACCTAGGTGAAAAGATTTTCACCGATGGTTGAACTGGTACGATGGGAATTAGGATTTCATCGTAATTATTCAGTTGACTAGGGTAGATGTCCCAATTACCGTGCTTTGATGCTGACTTGCTCACGAAGGAATTAATTACTGACTTCTATTACTTTCATTTTGCTTGGTGAAACTTTATATTGGTGTTTTGAACTTTCCTTCTTAATAAGGCATTTTTTTCGGGTTGAAAATGTTAATGATTCATATTTTTTTAATTGAAATGAAAATCCACGTTTTTGTCCCAGTTACCGTGCCCTGAAAAATGCGTTGTTCCTATTCCCGTGCCCCTAATTAACGTGCCCTTTTTTGAATAGTGTTCCCGCGGTTAGGTTATGTCGTTCAACTTTGAACTGTTCAAAACATTTTTTTTTTTGCCCTACGAGAGGTGTTTTTATGTAATTTTAATATGAACTTTTCATTACAAAAGCAAAATGTGCAAATATAAATTTCTGTTCACCCGTTCTGAGAAACGAAAGTAAGGTTAGGTTTAGCAGTTACAGAGGGAGCCGGTGGGCACGGTAATAGGGACAACCGTTAAATACCTGTCCTAATTACCGGATTCACTTTAAAAATACGAAAACGTTTTAAAAGTGCTCATTTTGCTATTTTTCATAAAATTTGGACCTTTTATGATATAATAAACACTTTACATAAGTGCAAATCATGATAATTATCAATTTATTCACTTCTGTAAAGTACGTGTTCCTTACAGTTTCCGGTAAGGATTTAGGTAAATTCATCGAAATCTTCATTAGCATTTTTGAATTTTTTTTTACTATGCTTTAATTGTTTACAAATGCAACCTTCTCGTTTGTAACACATACATTAATAGTTTAACTTAATTAACAAAAATTTCTTTCCTTGTTTATTTATGCGAGTTTTTTTGTACGGCTTCTTTAAACATAAAGGCATCGTAATAGGGACAGGGCACGGTAATCGGGACATCTACCCTAGTCACGGTGGCGACGTAGATGAGGTATACGATAGACCTAATATATTATGGAAGTTTGTGTCACAGAAACTGAACAGACTTTGTGAAAGATCAATGATTGGTAATTATTTAGATTAGCGATTCCTCACCGATTTTAATGAAATTTGAATATGTTGTAAAACTCCACATTTTGTACAACTTTTTCCTATCCATACTATAAAGTAAAAAATCCGTAGGGTTGGTAACACTGACCCCGACTCACATCAGTGCGCCACCATGCTTTACGCGCCCGCGAGCGGGCGCGCGCCCCTCGCGCTAATCTAGCCGCAACCAATACTAATACCCGAGACAAATTGAAAAGTGGAATGCGTTGTCTCGGAATAAGTCAACCGAAGTTTTTCGCAAATATCTCGGAAACTAGGACCGAGCGATGGTAACATGTATAGGAAAAAGTTGTTCAGAATCATGTCCCCGACAACATATCCAAATTTCATCAAAATCGGTGAGGAATCGCTGAACTAAATAATTCCCCAATGATTTTGTTGTACACTTTATGTTCAAGACTGTGGAAATCATATTCAACAAGAGAAGCTTAATAACTACGTATGTAGTTATTCTTTAAATATATAAATAGTAAGTAGAAAACGATAATGATGTGGTTGCATTATGTTTGTAACTCCTAGGCATAAAAAGCTTTTATCTTGGCACATTTAGTTTTAATAGCAGTGTAATTTTATTCCACTTTAAACCAATAACGTTGGCCGCAACACGAAACTAGTGATAGGGCTCTGAGCCACGGAATTATGTGACAAAAGCTTACTTTAAATATTGAGGCCTCATTATACCTCATCTATGGTGGCAATGGTTGCCAGCCCACAAGCAGACAGCTAACTTTTAATGAACTTATTGAATAACAAAGTATTAGGTTGCTCCATCCATTAAAGCTGAAAAACAACTTATCCTGGCTTAGATAGAAAGGAAGTTTAAAAGAAAGGAAAGATGAATTAGATTGTAGCTTATAAGATAGAAGGAATGTCAGAGTGGATGAAAGAATGGAAAAATTGTAAAACCAAGTTCCTTTTCAAGGCCGTTGAGGCTGAAAATAAATCTTTTATATATGTATATACTAACATTTCAGTAAGTTGTAGAAAAAATTTCAGTTACATATAATAATAATTAATGGAGATATGGGTTTTTCTCAAAATGGTGCGCACAATGTCTCAACTTCTAGTGGGCCAATCTGGTCCATCTTTTTCGTACACCTTCAGAAAACATGTAATTCTAGCCAGTAGCAGAATCAAGGCGAAATAGTTTTTTTTTCACAAGTTTAAGGCTGGTTAAAGACGAAAATACATGGAAAAGACGAGTTTAAATTCGAAGTCCCCCAATTTTGTGAATGTTTCATTTTTTTTTTCATAAATCTGCTACCGGCTATAGCCACACTCTTACTGATTAAGAATCCTTTTAGTTTTTTCATTTTGGATCAGTGGAACAGCCTGAATCGTATGTACCATAAGGTAACTTTTTTTGGCACCCGCTTTACGTGATGACCCATATCTCCATTAATTATTATTATATAAAGCTGAAATTTTTTTTACAACTGAGTGAACTGTTAATAAATACACGTGGATAATGCTCATTGGTGAAAACTGTGTAGTTTAATCGGCCAGCCCGGCTCTCTAAAGGCTAAACCCTTAAAACGAATGGCATGTATTAAGCTATATGATATTTCATAATGTCCCATTAAGTTACTACTATATTAGTTATTTCATCCTCTGCACAGTTTATGATGAATTCTGAAATTGTTTTTAGTTTCCTGTCAAAGTGTATTTATATCAGACGATCCAATAGATTATGTGATTAATTGCGCTGGGGAAACAAAGAGTGGCCAAACAGATCCTGTATACAAAGAAGGGATTTATAAGCTAAGTATAAATTGTGCTCAACAATCGGCGAAGTTACGAGTTGACCGTTATGTAGAAATATCCTCTGGCAATTTCAACGCTTCTGGAAAAGTAAGCGATGCTTGATCCGCATTTATGTATTACATTATTTATCGTAGAATCTATGTGAATAAATGGTAATATTTTCGTAGCATCCGCTTAAAGAGGAAGATGCTGGCGAACCATGGACGTTTGTTGCGAAATATAAATTGCAAGTGGAAAACGACTTGAAAAACATACCGAATTTAAAGTACACAGTACTTAGACCAGCCATTGTTTATGGTTGTGGCGATAGAAGTGGCTTAGGTAACGCTACTCTTAATCTTATCAGTCAAAACAAGTGGATATTTTTTTAAAGTGACATTTTTATGCGTGCTTACCACGAATGCGAGTTATATTCCATATTGCGTAGTGTACTCAGTTGGGCATTATTCGAATAAATTTTTATAAAAAATTATTCGTTATTCTCGAATCATTTCATTCATTTTATTCGAAATTTGGCCGCACTTCCGAAAGGGACCGGTGGCCGATCGAGATGAAACTTGGTGGGTATTACGAGGGGTGTGGAAAGACCCCAAATATAAAATTTTAGCTTCGGCAATTAATGCGCTCAAAAGATACAGGGGTAATTGTGCATAGAAGGGTACACCTTACCGACGGTGAAGAAAAATATAGTAATGTATCCGAGTAGCCCACTCGCTTTTTTAAAACTGATTTTGTAGTGCCAATTTAATTAAAAATTTAAATCCGAAATTTAGAAATATTCACTTTTTTAATATAAACTTAATAAAGATCAGTTTTTAAAAATAAGCGACTTTTTCTCAAAAGTCAGGGGGCGGGCAACTGCCCCTTTTGCACCCCCCTCCGGACGCCCATGATACCAACACAACGCATTCCACTTTCTAACTTGTCCTGAGTATTAGTATTGGTTGGGGCTAGATTAGTGGGGGAGGGGCGTAAAGCATGGTAGCGAACCGATGTGAGTTTGACGATGCTAAAAATGAGCCTGTGGTTACAAAATTTCAAAAATAAAAAATGGGGGAACGGAAAGGTTCTCGGGTAGTAGGGGGTAAATTTAAAAAAAAAATAACAATAATTTTTTGTTAATATTTCGGAAACTAATAAATACCCGAAGCTACAATTTTAGATTTAGGGTCCACACCCCCTCCCCACTTCTCCCTCCAAACTTCATCTCGATCAACCACCGGCCCCTTTTGGAATAATATCCCGAAATTTGTATTCAAAGATTCTTCGAATATTGCTCAACGATTTTTGTACTAATCGTGCTCGTCGAATGATGATATTGTAAAAGATTCATTTTCTTATAGCGCCACGCCTGGTAGTAGGAGCAGTTTATAAACATTTAGGAGAAATGATGAAATTACTTTGGGGACCAGATCTTCATATGAACACAGTTCATGCGAGAGATTTAGCTAGAGCGATCTGGCATGTAGTAAATAGGCCAGAAACTATAGGTCAAACGTATAATGTCGTCGATGAAGGTGATTCGACTCAAGGATCAATCAGTGCTATGGTCTCGGAGCTGTTTAATATCAATCACGATTATTGGGGTACTGCTCTATCCACGCTGGCCAAAGTATGAAGAAAAACTCATTGCATTATTTCTGATATACTTTGTCAGACGCATTTATATATCTTTAAGTATGTGTATGCGTATAAGTACATTTGTGTACGTATCACATATCTATTTTTTTCTTTAACGCACAGTTAAAGAAAACTCGATAGAAAATTATCAACTCCATTATGAAATTAATGAAATTAATATTACGTGCCGTAAATTGCCTCAATACCAACTTAGAGTTATTACATATCTTAGACGGATATGAGTTCTGTAGTTGAAGAAGTTAACGACAAGCACATGGGACCCTGGGCAGAAGCTTGTAATAAGGATGGAGTGGAAAACAGCCCTTTGTCTCCGTATATAGATCAAGAACTTCTTTACAACAAAAATTTGCATTTACTGCCGGGGAAATTGTTAAGTACAGGGTTCACTTATCTTTATCCAAAACTCACAAAGGACACTCTGAAAGAGGTAAGAGATTGTTTAAAATAATTACCAGAATAGAGACTTCGTAATTGGTAACAGCTGTTACTTTATTAAGGGGTTGTACCTAGTTAGGCGGCCGAAAAGAGGCGAATATTTGTGGATTTTTTTTGAATAAGCGGAAACATATATTTTTACAAAACTTTTTGCGCTTAAAAGAGCAACATTTAAAGAACATTTTTAAAAATGCTTCTTGGATGTCGGTTGTTACTTTAGTATAAACGTAAATATTTTTCTACGAAAAAATTACCAAATCTTCTTTAAATGTTGCTCTTTTAAGCGCAAAAAGTTTTGTAAAAATATACGCTTTCTTCGCTTCTTAAAAAAAAATTTATAAATATTCGCCCCTTTTCGGCCGCCTGACTACACTGCATTCCATATAAGAGTGTACCAACGCCCCTACCGATTTGCGCAGCTCCCACGGATCTGACACACGCGATTGGTCGTAGCACTTCCCCTGCCGGTTTACTACCAATCAACAGCGTATCCCTGCGCGAAACGAGTACGCTCTAATGTGGAACGCGGTGTAGCTTTAACCCTTTAAGATCTTTTTATTACTTCAGTCTTTTTTCCCGTAGGTTCTCGATGATTACGTAAGCATGAAGATATTCCCACATTCCTTGGTTCTGTGAATTTAAATAACGCAGAAGGCCAAAATCAAAGGAAACTTACAATAATTTGTATAAATAACTTTGGAGCGTTTCACCTTGTGCCTAGTAATCTATGCAAGTTACATACTCTATTGTATATTATACAATTTACTCGTATTTTATCTGCTGACAAATACTGTTAGTCCAGTTGATGGGGTATACAGATGGAATATGAAGATTTCATGTATAAGCCTAATGCGAAATGTGATAAATTAGAAATTAATGTACTTAATTTTTACCATAGTTTGAAGTATGAAATTTTTGCACCTTAAGGTTGCTAGTCAAGATTGGACGCGTGAGAGTAATACGAAATTGGATAATAATATTGGATCCGAAACTAAGTATTTACGTACCTAAACATGATATATTGTAACGTGTAGAATTGTTTGGATGAATATTTTAGAGAATCATGTACACCGCCAAGAATGCTTTTTATGTTGCATTTTTTTCAAGACTGGAAATGTAAATAAACTCGTTAAAAAAAAGAACTATTGATTCCCATAAATATGTGGGAAAGAGTTTGTGTTTTTACATCTACTGCATTCCAATATACATACATATCTTCCAGTATTACAGTAGATCTTCGAAATGCTGCCATTCAAATTCAGAAATCTTTTTATTCCACGCAAATAATGGTTACACAAGTTTGAGATACTAAATGCATACCAGTCCTATAATATGTATATTAAATCAAGTACAAATAATAATAAATAGGCTAAGAGGTGCTTCCAAAAGGCCAAACAGAAGCAAATTAATAGGTTTATAAGATAAAAGTAAGCCTAATTTTACAATTGCTTATGACAAAAAATGCATATTCCGATGGCGCTAACTGCTAAATAAAGTAAAATAGTAGTACACTTTTCAACTTGTGATTTATTAATCCTTTAATAATAAAGCTGTTGGTTTACGTATTTGTTTTTTTTTCTGTGGACCTTCCCTATTGTTTAAAGAATTAACTAAACCTTTCGAAACAGGGTAGTAGCTTTCGTACGTCGAGACAAGGAGCGTGGATACACTGTCTGATTTTTATTTAATCATTGGTTACAACAAGATACTGAGCTCAGAAGGGTCAACAATATCATTAAATATTTTGTGTATCGCTTTAATTTTAATATTTTAAACAATATGATTATAGTCTGATGTAGTTTATTATACATAATATATTAAAATATATACCTTTAATATTTTTTTCTGCAGATAATATATATGTACACGTGTAGGTAAAAATATTTACAAAGTACCTGCACCCGAAAAAAAAGCGGCGCAATTGTCACAATAGTTGAATAATATGGGCGTCGGTAAAAAATGATAGGGTTTATGAAAAATAAATTAACAAAGTTTTCTTAATACATAATAATTACTATAATTAACGATAATAATACAAACTTCAGTTTACCGGGTGTTTTTCATTTTCATATATATCTCGTATAAAATAAAGTATAATGTCTTGGCTATACCTACTCACGGCGCGTGAGAATATATTTTCTGAGGTAAATTGTATAAATCTAAATTATAGTGTTGTGTAATAGGTACTGAGGTTAAGTTATAATTAAGTAATATAAAATACCTGCCCTGAATAGGGCGGCAATTATGGAGGTATATTTAGTTGACTAGAGCCGCCGTACATTGTAATTAATACTTTGTCCATATATGGCCAATACTATTGGATTGCGCATGCTTAAAGCGCTATTGCAAATGAAACGAAGTAAAACTATTTCCTTTATTATTTAATAGAATTACAAGATTTGTAATGAACATATTATGCAGTTAAATTTGACATGTGAATGAGAAATGCTACGCAAGTATGTATGTCTCTTATGTATGTGGTTAATCGAAATATAGCTTAGTGTAATAAAAATGTAGAAGTACACATAGAAAGATGATTAAGAAAGACCCTATCCATCAAATGTTTCTCTTAAATCATAAAGCCATTTCTATATCAACGTATGTAATAATTTATGGGAAATAAATATTTTCTAACGATCTGCGATTAAAATAGCCTCGATTCCACGTATTTTCCTTTCATACAAAACATTATACTTTAAATGTGATGATTACAATGCTTTCTTTTTCTATCTGCACTCTAAGGATAAGATGTTTATTGCTTTGTACTTCAATACTGTAATTATAATCCGTTTCTTGAAATTAAAATACTTAGTTAACGCTTAGCACGGCGACTCTATTTTTCTCATTTTTTTTTTTTTGTTTAACGAAGTCTACAACTTATCACATCCACACAATTAGCTGGAGAAATTGTAGTACGCACGAAAAAGTTTTACAGATTTCACGCTGATAACTTGTCTTGCGCTAAAATCGCGGTGAATGCTCTGTGGAATGGAAGAATTTTGTATAAGGTACAAAATCGATCCAAACAGGAGTTTTCAATAGAATTGTATCGGTAGCAATCACAACAATACCGCACTTAAATATAGTACATTATGTTACTAAAAATTAAAATTTTAAAAACAATTTAAACTCTACATTCATTCTTTTACAAAATCTATAAAGTCAATGAATTGAAATGCGTACGCAGTACGAAAGAAAGTGTAATTTTTCAAGGAATAAACACGTAATATTTGTCGCCATACTCGTATCTTCCTCTGTTATATACAACGTTTCTTGAAGAATTATTTATCACTTCTATTTTCTCTCTCTCTCTCTCTCTCTCTCTCTCTCTCTCTCTCTCTCTCTCTCTCCATCTCTCTCTCTCTTGTTTCTTAAAATTGAAAACAATAGTACGTTCTTCTTCATGATTTTTCAAACACCGTCAATATTATAAAATTTTGCAAGCTTCATAATTAACATATACATACAGTGCGAAAGATAGAAATATTTCAAGAGCTTGATGCAAATGGAAAACAAACTCGTGGGTGATCAGTTATCAATTACCTACTTATTATACGTACATCAATTCTCATTTTCCATTTAACTCTAGGAAGAGTAACAGACACCTTCAACAAATATAAAAGTATTCTACTATACGTCAGTAACGTAAAATGTAACAGGTTGCTTTAAATATGATAACAAATGAAAAAACAAATTATCTAAACAAAAATCACAAAACAAGCTTCCTATCTGTGAAATGTGTTGCAACAAACAAAACTTGTAAAAATGTTACGAATAAATAGCTACGAATTGTGTATTCATGAGATGAGATTCTAATAGACATGACCATAGAACGTAACAAATTCCACGTATGATGCGCAAGTAAAATGTCTTGTTTTTTCTTTTTTAAAACTGCATCAGATCTTGTAATTATTTCGCGCGATAAATAATCCGTTAGTACAGAGTTCCAATAAAGAGTAAGTAAATCATGATGTGTACTTATAAAAATTATTGTTTCGGTGTATGTACTATATAAAAAGGAATCTGTGTTAATCAGCAACATTCATTTGATACAAAGCAAAATCATTTTTACGAAACAATTCCAAAGTATATGTATATTCAACAAAGTATTTCGTATAAAGACGTAGAAAATCTATGCAATAAATATATGATAAAAATCTCTAGCATGTGCAGATTGAATTAATTCTATCTTTACATGGTTTTATACTGTGCTTGTAGTGACTACGTTATTGCGTAATTCAGTGTAATGTGATCATTTGAAATAGTATTGAATGTAAAATGTAATAAATAACAATTAATGGAGGTATAATAATAACATGACATATTTACGTCTCACTCTAAAAGATATAGCTTATTCTATCAGGTACTGTTCTGGGTTTTTCTGTCATGGTAACATTCACCAGTCTGGAATATGTTTGCAGTTCTCTTTCCTTTTTCCTTTTGTATGTATGATGTAGTTAACTTTAAATATCTCATATGACATAAAACTTGTCATTATCGTGTAGATCGGCATTGCGAACAGGAAAAAATACGTAGAATGTAATAAATACATGCCCGATTACTAAATCAATATTTTAGTCATACAGGATTTTTAAAACTACTTAACTTTGTTATAGATACTTTTTTTTTTGCACGTGTTGAAAAATTTAGTAATTTTAAAGAATTCTCGAATGTCGTGTTCTTTTTTTCCCCGTTCTCTTCTATGCTTCAATAGTGTATGATACAATGATCAGACATGTAACATAAACAAGATTTCGTTAAATGAATCTGAACATTCCGATCACTTTTTCCCCAAATTTGCTTCGTAACGTTCTATTCGTTAATATCTGTCGGCCGAAATAGTTAATTCTCTACGCGTACTTTGTCGTAGTGTTTGCAATGAAAAGCAAGTGTAAGTTATTACTTTGAATGCATAAGATCTGATTACTGTTTCTTCCTTAATCTCGTAAAAATTTCTTAAAACCTTCCCCTGTGAATTTCAATTCAACTAATGGAAAACTGAGAAATGTGGAATGATCAGTACTATTGCTCTCTTCAAAAGCAATACATATGAATTAGATTAGGCCATACCCGTACTCGGATATTCAATAATTTTGTCTTCCCTAGTGTGGAGGAATGCATATTTACTTATCTTTTGCTATTATATGAAACTTAATATTTTATAAACATATTCACAATTAATAATTATCCTATTTACAAAAGAATCCAAGAATCTTTTTGCTACGTCATCGATCGATTCGTTCTCAATTTCATGAAATTCGTTTACGTTTCCGCATGCTTTCGTAAACTCAGTAAATATATGAGCAAGTTATTACTTAATGAATATTAAGTATCATCTGCATCATCTACCAGTGCCACGGTATAATTTAACGTAAAATAAAGTTCTATAATCACCAGATTCCCGACCGAATTGTTTTTAACGCGGACACGTTACGTTGTCGATGGAAATAACTTGCTTCCGAAAGATTATTTACAGCATAATAACCGAAGCGTCCAAATACCATACATTTTTTTTCTTTCATGACACTATTATTTACACTATTTATATACGTATTAGTAACTTCGTATACAAGTTCCACCACATTACGTTTGTAAAATGTAGTAGCTTGCATTGCTCCTACTTCCTTGAGAATTTCATTTCTGTTATTCCTGATGTGTACATGTATGTATACGCGGTACGCGTATACACGCGCGCGTACGTGTTACAATCAAGTAACTCGAGTACCATGAAAATATATACATCCTACCTGTTGCGCATTAGCATTAGAAAGAAAATGTGAACACTCAATTACATCCCCCAATGCTTTCATCCATTTGGTTCAAGTGCTGGAACAGATATACACGTAGATTTCGATAGGGACGCGTCTCCGTCTTGACATCCTGAGTTATTGTTTAAACTGCTACTCCTACTGCTACTGCCTAAAGTACAATTGACCATTGTCAGCTGCGTGCCTTCCAAATCCGCTTCTGGCTCTCCCTCCTCACTTTCTTTCGTTAAGACATCGCTGTTCTTTATTCTACACTGCATTTTAAGGTCCACGTTAGTTCTGATGTTTTTAATTATTCGTATTCGTTTTTAATTGCTACCGGTACCTGTGAATTCTTTGTTGCTTGTATATCTTGAAGTTCACCGTTCGCTTCCCAGGACGGTAACAGGGGTTCCTTCGCGCCAGATTCCAGAATTCCATTGGATTTTCCACCCTGGAAAAATACATTTTTTTTTCTACGAAATTCTGTATTCGAATGTAAATAAACAGCGGACCTTTACGCACTTTCGTATCCAAATGCGGGTTGTTTGTTACCGGGGACGATGGACAAAGAACCGAAAGTTCAATTTCATTGGGCGTCACTCTAGTATTCGTTTGCTGGCTTACTGACGTAGAGGACTGATCTACGCAACATCTGTTTCCATTCCGTACTAATACACGCCCCTTTGTAGATTGTGCATTTTCTCTTAAGATACGTGCATTTTCGCATTTCCTTCGGCAGTACATACTACATAGACAGATTGTAATAAATCCAATACTTATGCTTACACCGAGAATTATACCTGTGAGTAAGATTATAGCGTTATTAAAGTGTGAAATATTACGCAACAAATTTGTATAAAATGAAAGGGCAATGGAAAGAAATGGCCAACTTTGGACCAAGTTGCCAGCGAAATGTTTTTGCAAAACCTTTGTCCGTAGGTTCTAAGGAATCCAAAAATCGTAGTTATAATAACGACAAGCGATGGGAAAATTATAACAAAAAATGTGTAATTCACCTAATTAAGGGGATCAGGCAATCGAAAATCGATTATTTTTATTGCATTTGCCGAGAGTACTATCTTTTCTGAATAAAATGCCGCTTGGTTTATAGTAAAACTCGCAAAATTGTGGATTTGGCAGCTAAAAACGTCAAGCGGCAACCTATAACGTCGCCTCGAATATTTGTTTCTCTACATTTTTCCTGATTGCGAAGGAATTGAGGTTCAGATCGACTTGGAAAAAATTATAGGATCTGTAAAACACGTGCCATTTCGGGGCAAACCTCTTATATGGTCCGTAAAAATTCGAAATTTTCATGAAAAAATTAAAAAGTCACCGGATTTTGGTGGCGCACAAACAATGATGGTGAAAAAATCCGGTGACTTCTTAATCTTTTTTATGAAAAGCTTGTTTTTTTTTGTTTCAGATGAGTCTGTGAGCTTAAATCACTCCCGCCAGGAAGGTATTTCTTTTCAAAGGCGCGATTTTGAACTGCAGATAACATTGAAAAAACACAATTAAAAGTATATTTAAAAAATTGTTCCGTATACATTACAAGTAGCTTAATAAATGAAAAAAAAGTTTGACATTGTTATTCATTGTATTCACTGAGAAAAAAGCCTGTATGTTGCCGAATTTCGCGGCGTGATTACCAGAATGACCCCTTAAAGCGAAAATAAGAAGACTCCCCCCCCTTCTAAGTCGACTATTTTCTGCTAATTTATCTGAATATAAGATCAGCGAATGGGCTGTCGTTTGTTGCTACATAGGAACACTGTGTGATATTTTTGTTCTGTTCGATATCAATGTAACAGGAACTAAATATCCACTATGATATTTCGAATTTTTACGTACTTATTATACACATTATTTGATAATGCGGTTCCAAACCGGCGATTCTTACTATTACCCTCTTATATCTGCAATTTAAGCAAATTTTATACAATCCATCACTTACCAAGACTTTGATCTGGTTTTGTGTTCTGTGGTGGCTTTTGTTCGTCAGGCGGCTTTGGTGAACTGCCACCGGTAATAATAATTATGGGATCCGACGGTTTACCAAAGCCCGCTTTTGTCGTAGCTTGTACCATAACGAAATATCGTTTCCCCGGAGTTAAGCCGGGCAAAGTTGTCGAGGTTTTATTACCAGCTGTCGTCACATTTCTCCAGGTTGTAGCTTTATCTATTAAATCCATAGTGTATATGACAAAGTAATTTTGTATTATGCCGTTTACATTACTTGGCTCCTTCCACGCGATTCGTACTTTCGTATTATTTATCAAGAACCATTGTACTTCTTCCACTTTACCAGGAACTGGAATTAAGTTGTTACTAGCTTCCCCTTTCATGCACATAAACTTTACAGGAACTTCGTATGAATATATACTTACTATCTTCATTCGTATAACATTCTATAGATTCACTGTAAAAATTGCTCTGGTTTATATTATTTTGAATGGCTCTTACTTTAAATTGATATAATGTAAATGGTTTCAGTTTATCAATGCTCGCCTTCGTATCGTTTCTGTGAAATATGTATCGAGATTATTTCTTCACTGCGAGAAAACATTAAAGTTTCAATAGAGCTAAAATTAACTTTCGTACGTACAATATAAAACACTTAGGACCATCTAAGTTTATTATATGAATTGCATAATAACATAATTCAAAAGAATCCACTTCGTGTATGTCACTCAATGACCATGTCACGTTTATAGAAGTAGGTGAGACAGGAATAGCTTCTAGAGACATTGGTATATTATCTGAATAACAGACAGAAGTGTTAATTATACATATACGGAATTAGTATACATTCTTCCTAATAATCTTCGCATTTAAAACGAACTTACTTGCATCAGTTTGAATAGTCTCTATTTGTTGTGTTAGACAACCTCTCGCTGTACCGGAACTTACCATGCATAAGCCCACCGTGTATGAAATATTTACAGCTAGGCAAAAACATATACCAATCATTTCATTTTACAAAATGAGTAATTGATTAAGGGCACCTTCCGGTCTAGAGCCCAAAAAAAGAAGTGATCTTTAAGAATTAATTAAAGGAAAACTACTATATATAATTTAATGGGACTTTTTGCATTTCATTAAGGATGTCTTATATTATCGAAATATATTTTCTGTTTTATAATTAATCATTTCAGGCGGCACTGGGGAGTCGTTAAAGTCAAGGCGTCAAAAAATTGATCCAAATCGGTGATACCTGTATCTCCAAAAGTTATTATCCGATTCGACTGAAACTATTCTTATTTTGAAGAATATACTTCTGACGAGGGAGGAAACAAGAAAAAATTACAAAATTACATTTTTTTAGAAAACAACGACACTTGAAGTTTGAAATCACTTTCCCTATATTTTTCATCCTTTAAACGCCTATAAAAATTATAAATTTTCAATTTTTTGTGTTTTTTTCTGGTATCCCCCCTAGCCAGAAGTATATTCTTCAAAATAAAAAAAGTTTCAGTCGAATCGGATAATAACTTTTGGAGATACAGGTCCCACTGGTTTGAGAACTCTGTTTCGAGAAAAACGCGTTTAAAGTTTTACGTGGGCGCCGAGTGGCCGTGTTTTACCTATGCATTTGCCGCTACTCAAATGCGTATAACTTCGAGAATTTTACGAATTTCAACAAATCCTTTTTAAACACGTATTCCTAAAAGGTTGAACATTCGAAAAATGAAATAAAAAAGAAATCGACTTTTAGACCGGAAGGTCCCCTTAAAGAATAAAAAGGAGACGTCATCCCTAAAACTTACCAAGATTAGTAAATACATATTCAGTAACATTTTGTGGTAAAAAAATAGTTGCTAATTTATGTCCATTTTGATTTTCACAATAGATTTTCCAAACGTCGAATTCCGATTCAATTTTGTCGTTTTCTTTGACATTTATCTTCCATTTCACCTGGTGCATAAATTTTCGTATAATGTTACGGCTTTATAACATAAATATTAATTTCTACTAACCTTCACAATTGAAGCATTTACAGCTAATACTTGTATATCCACGATGTTTTTTACAACAATTGATTCAGCAGATGGCATGGCTACAGTGGTCCATTCTAATTGCGATTCGCTCACGTTAGGCCAGCCTTGTTTCGTCTTCGCTAATACTCGCACATCGTACTGTGTTCCAGGCATTAAATCTAGAAAAATATGGGATAGTCATTTAAAGTCATACAGGGCTAAGTTTAATAAATCTTATCGCGATAAGGAGGTTTACACGCATACCAGAGAGTACATAGGATTCTACGCTAGCAGGTAAATGAAGAACACGAGAAGATGGATGCTGATGCGGTCTGCACTGTAATTTATATTGTACCACAACACCACGGGACTCCTTTTTAGTTAGCGGCTCCCATGATACGTTCAATTTTGTACTACTAATTATATTCACATTTGTTTTTGGTGCACCTTTAGGAACTGGACCAAGAAGAAACAGATATTTTTCACCTGGTTATTATCCTCGGAATAGAAAATATAGAAAATACTGTACCACTTGGAGCTGTAGAACACAAAATGGTGGCTGATTGGTCACTAGCACCATGATTGTTCCACACTCGTATGTAGAAAGAATAATTCGTAAATGGCTCAAGAAGCTTCGTCACTTCTACTGACGTAGAATTGCCCGGCTCAGGCGGAGAGACTTCTTCCTTGCCACCTTCTTTTTAATAAGCACAACACGTAAACAGGCATTACACAGTATTCCACTACTAGCAGTACTCTTATTTTTTTTAATATCTCGAAGAATCGACTTACCTACGGGACTGTAATGGACGGTATAAGCAGTAATACTGGTATGTGGTAGAGACTTTGGTGGTTCCCAAGAAATAAAGATTTTAACTGGTGACAGAGCATGACACTTTAGGGAGGTAGGTGCTGCGGGACTGTTACGAGATGTGTTTACTTGAAGCCGACCTGCGGCCCAAATTTCTCCAGCTGAATTTACAGCAACACATTGATAGATACCAGAATCAGAAGGAACCGTCGCTGATATTGCCAGCTCCATTTTATTATATTCTTTAACATACGTAGTTCTACGTCCTATAAGTAATTTAGTTTCATGGGTTTCATATACTGTATTAGTATACACGAAAGAGCGACCCAAGAAATCGCCTCTTTTTGGTCCCACGATTTTGGAACTGAATTTTATGCCACACGATATTTTCAAGTTGAGGTGACAATTAGTTTCTGAGATATGAGAAGTCAAAGAAGTGAAAAAGAAGTGATAATTTAAAAATTATCAGACTGACATCAAACTCCGTACATCGAAGCGTATAGGCTGACGCGTTAACGAATTTTCACTTCTTTGACCTCTCATATCTCAGAAAGCAATTGTCGCCTCAACTTGAAAATTTCGCGTGACTGATGTCTCATCATAAGGTATCGTTTGGCATAAACTTCAGTTCCAAAATCGTGGGACCAAAAAGTGGCGAGAAAAGGCCTAATGTTTGGGTCACTCTTTAATCGCAAAATAAGAAAAAGAAACAGAAATAACTATTTTGACAAGTGGCATTACCGTTAACTGTAATATTTAGTGAGTCTTTTAACCAATATATTTTAGGTGCAGGAAATCCCTGTGCTTGACATTCGAACCTAGCAGTTCTTCCGTTTGGACATATTTGGTTTGTGGGTGTTTTCAAAAATGAAGGTGGTATCAATACATTCACCGTTATATTCTAAAAGAGTTTTCATAAAACGTTATTGAAGTCATTGGCGGGTAATCCTAGCTAGATAATGCACTCCAATAACAAACCTGAATCTCCGAATTATTTGGAAGAGAGTTTTTCGTAGAACATTTATAAACTCCTGTATCGGACACACTCACGTTTATTAATGACAATATACTAATGCCAACACTAGAATTCAGCAATATGCGAGGTTGTGCAACAACGTGATTATCTAAAAATTAATACATCATGAAATATTGGATTTTCATTCTCATTAAAAATATGCAGCTACTGGTTCTTTGGCTTACCAGTATAGCGAGGCATAAACGTCCATGTTATAATTGGTAATGGATATCCAGATGCGGCGCATGCTAAACTAAGATTTGTTCCATTTAGCAACCAATGATTGTGTAAAACCTGTGGATACAACGACGGTGGCGTATGCGACCCATTACCCTCCGACTGAGAAATAACAGTTAATTTTGCCTCTTTACTTTTTTTGGTTTTCTTTAGGAATTCATTGTTTACTATGCATCTATAAAAACAGACATACATTTCATTTAATTCCGACGATTCGAATTTACTACTTAATAATGTACGTAAAATATTTAACGTGTGAAAATTGTCAATGTACACGAATAGGTTCATTGCACTCGTTAGTCTCATATGCGTAGGTATATACAGTTAGTAAAAAAGGTGTTTGGACGCTGTTTAAGATCGCATAACATTTTTAGAATTGGTCCCAACGACGTGAGTTTTTTTTTAGAAGCTAGAAGGATTAGTTTGCTAAGTGACGTGTTTCGTCGTTTTGAAAAAAAAAATGCATTTGATCGGAATAGCAAAAACAATAGTAAAGGTCGTTTTTTAAACTTTTTCTTGTAAGCCTGTAATGAAAATTCAAAAAACTCGGATTCATTGCTCTGAGCTACAAACGCTTAAAGATCGCAGAATAAGGTTGAGAATCGCGGAAATTCCCGAAATCAGCGTTTTTCGACCTTATCCTGCGATCTTTAAAGGTTTGTAGCTCAGAGCAACCTTAACCGATTTTAATGAAATTTTAGGCATGTATACAACTTACTTCAATCTAAGAATGGGTTTTTTGAATTTTCATTACAGGCTCACAAAAAAGTGTAAAAAACGACCTTTGCTATTTTTTTCCTATTCCGACCAAATGCATTTTTTCTAAAAACGACGAAACACGTCACTTAGCAAACTAATCCTTCTAGTTTCCAAAAAAAAACTCATGTCGTTTGGACCAATTCTAAAAAAGTTATGCGATCTTAAACAGCGTCCAAATACTTTTTTTACTAACTGTATATATATATACACGTATATATACATACCTATATGAACCAGCATCTGATAACTTCGTTGCTTTTATATACAGAACACCTGGTGGTACCGTAAAATACCTACTACTATAAAGCAAATATTAATTATAGTAATTGTACTCTATAAGGATCAATTTGTTATATTGTTGAAAATTTCTTACTTTGTGTTATTCTGGTTGGACAACAGTATCTTTCCATTATGCTGCCATGTGATATTAGGAGGAAAAGGAACACTATCTATGAAGCAGGACAATCTTGCTACTTCGCCCTCTTGTACAGTTATATTTTCAGGTGATTTTTTAAACATATGGGCAAGTTCTACGACGAATAAGTACAAGTTTGAATTTCAGTAATTAACCGCTTCGCGATCGTGGACCAGATATCCCGCGACACGGTATCTGTCGTACGATGTTACGGGTGAGTTATCCCGTGGCACAAGATGGTTCGCACGACGCCGCGGACTAGATATCCCGCGTGTCTATTTACCAAGATAGGAGTTCTAATTTGAAGAAAAATCAATTTTCAAAACATCTTACAAGGGGAGGACACCATGTGGTAGACATCAATTTTGATGAGCCTTGGCACGATGGATCTATGTCGAAAATAAGTAAATATGTGTCCGAGCGATTCTGCCAATGGGTCTTAATATTAGAGATATTTACACGTAAAGTTTTAAAAATTTCATAGTGGCCGTGGGGTTTTAGTGGGTAAAAATCCCACAACTACCCTGGCGCCCCGTGGAATTCCCCTTTGAAGGAGTCGGGGAGCCTTTGAAGATTTCCTCAGGTTAAAAAAAAAATTATAAAGAATAATAATTTATAAAAGAAATTTATGAATTTTTTTTTTAACGTGGAGTCATCTTCAAAATGCACCCCGACGCCTCGAGAAGGGAATCTCCCGCGGGCGCCAGGGTAGTGTGGGATTTTTACCAACTAAAACCCTAAATTTTTAATAATTTACATGTAAATAACTCTATTATTAAGGCGTATTGACTGAAACGCTCGGACACCTATTTACTTAGTTTCGATATAGATCCATCGTGCCAAGATTCATCAAAATCGATGTGTACCACATGGTGTCCTCTCCTTGTTAGCGAATAATAAATGAAGCACATGTTATTTTTTATACATTGATTTTTCTTCAAATTAGAACTCCTATCTTGGTAAATAAACAAGCGGGATTACTCGTCTGTGGCATCATACGCCAGATACCGTGTCGCGGGAGATCTCTTAACCCCTTGGCTTACAACATCGAGTGAGACTCTCGATCGGGCCAAAGATGGAAAGCACGGGTGAGCCTCGTGGTACGTCGATCGGGCGAAACGTAAACGACAACGGTCAAAGGCACGCCTCGCGAGCAATCCTCGACGACGACCGAACGTTTCGCCGATGTCTCTTCATCTCAGCTATACACATCATGAGCCCTGTTAGCCAAGTTGCCGGCACCTTTGTTGCAACTGCGTACGGGGCTAAAACGTGTGCGATTGACAACTTCGGACGCCGAGCCGACCCGTGAAATGGGTCGACGCGTGGCTCACCGCTGGTGCTGATTTGGTGCCGGCGGTCGGAATTTAAACGGTAAGCCAAGGGGTTAAAGGCGGGATTTCCTAGCCGCGAACGGCCGTGGCAGTCCCACTAGTGCAATAGAGAAGTATGCATCTCTGTCTTCGTTGCGCTAGTGGGACCGCCGCCAGCCGCCGATCGCGGCTAGGAAATCCCGCCTTAAGAGCGAAGTTAAATAGTTGGATACTAAGATATCTTATAAGAGGCTTACCTGCTATTTGTATAAATGCAGGAGAGGATCGTAAAAGTCCAAAATTAGTATGCGTTACACAACGGTACTCATCTTTACTATAATCCCTAAAGTTAAGTGTAGTATTGTTCTTTTCTTTGAACTTCTGCACCATCTGTAACGTACAAGAATCGGATAAATCGCATCGCTGTAAACTCGTATCTTCCATGTCGACGTACTAATCTTCTAATACCTTATGTAAGTGAAGAGAGCCATTTCGTAGAAGGGTGCAACGGGCGATACCACAAGGTGGTGCTGGTGCTCCATTGTGTAACCAAGAGATATTTTGATTTAACCCCGCTATACAACTAAGTGTAACTCCTTTCTTTCCTAATATCACATGACCACTAGGTTGAATTTCCAATGATATACCAGAACCTTTGGTTGGATTAATGTTGAAGTTTTCTGGCTTTGATACGTTTTTATTATATAAACCAACACCAACTTCTTTAACACCTGAAATATTTCAATCACAATAATGCATAATGACAAATATTATTTTGAGTCAATTTTTTCCCAGGTTTTATATTGCAATTCTTTTCTTGTATTCATGGTACATTCGTAATAATTCTTTGGCATTAAATTATTTCATCAACACAATACGAAATAATGTTTAATTGTGAATCATAAATTAATGGAGATGCTTATACCGGTACAACGAAAGTTTCCCAATTTGTACTCTCATATTTTTCCAAATTTTACGCTTTACATTTCACAATAATGTATTATGATAAATTCAACTTACAAAGAAGTTCACATAAACGCGAGAAACGTAGATTTTTAGAAAGAAGTCGTAAATGACACTTAAAAAGAATTGTAACCCTTCCGTTCTACTGTATTTAATTAAACGGGAAAAATAAAATTACTGGGTAATTATGGAGAAATATAAGAATTACACGAGAACCATTTCTTAATAATGTAGGAATTTAAAGAAAAAGCGAAGTGCCGTGATGGTTTTATTAAAAGCATGTGCTCGCGCCTAATGTTCGATTAATGTTATCAAACAAGTCGCGCATTGAGTGACAATTGAAAGAATATTTCGTACGCGTATAACGCAGATTCGGTAGAAAGTGAATTTTTTATATTTACTTAACAGCGTGCGTGTTAAAAGAAAAGCGTAGTGAGAGATCATAACCACCAAGAGGAATACAAAAAAAAAGATCGTTAGCGCGTGGTCCAGTGTATCAGTTTAGCGAATATAAACAGAATAGATAGAAGAGGAGGGAGACGCACCTGCGGCACAAGCGGGCTTTAGCACTTCTGTAAACAAAATACTTAGTAAAAGTACTCGCGCCGCCATATATTCACACTCATTGGCACTGGTTTCACTGACAAATCTTAGCCAAAACTCGTCGTCGGTTTGGTAGATTTTTCTGCGAAATTCGTCGCCGCATGTTTGACATCGTTTGCAAGAGTTTTCGGCCGTTCCGTTCGCCGAACTCTTACCCCCCTTCAAGCTTCACGTCGCCTTTTCACATCGTCGCCAAGCGAAACAGTGTATCGCCACCAAAATCTCGAGGACGTCACAATACCGAGAATCAGACGGTCGTTGCGAATAATACTCGATTAGCTTCGTTTTCATTAGCACGCGATTCGTTCGTTTCTTGCCATCTTCTACCGCTGCTACCCCCATTCGTAATTCTTGCAGTGAGGAAGGAGATTCGAAATTCTTGATCTTTACCTACAGCGCCGCATACGGGACGTTTTTCAAGTAGTAAAGATGCATTTTGTAAGAACGTGCCATAACCTTGAAAGTATTCGAGAAAACACGCGCAATCTTCGTGATTTTGGGCTTGATTAAATCATACTGATCTTTCATGAAAATGTAACGTAATGCATTGTATTATTTTTACATTTCCATTGTGCGTTTTAAAAATATAATTCATTCCATTCTTTAGTAGAAAATGTCATGTACAATTATTTAGTATTTATTAAAAATATACCTACCCTCAGCTGAAGAACATAGCTCCAAGTATTACAAACTCATGGCGGAGAACTCAACTTATGGGCTTTGTTTCAGACCATATTCATAAAATATTGTAGATGCAGTACAATTTGCGAAACGAATGTCAACTGTGCGAATTTGGGCAATTCGCCGTCAAGCATTTGATTCTTAAGGGCGGTATTCTCAGTCGCTACTTATTCTTAAGCAAATGCTTCAGCATTCGGCATCCTTTACTAGCTACTATGAATACCGGCCTAAGATTTGATTAGAATTGATTTATATAGGGCGAATTCCACTTACGCCCAAATCGCCTGTAAGTTTCATTAGGGTAAGTTTCCCTATACGCGATTGGACGCATCGTCAAGAATTTCAAAGTCGATTTTCTCGAAAATGAAGCGCAATATAAAAAAATTGTATTTTTTCTTCTCGACTTATTTACTTGTTATAAGTCAGAAAGAAAGAGTAAGTTTTTTTAATATCGCGCTTCATTTTCGAGAAAATCGACTTTGAAGTTCTTGACGTTGCGTCCAGTCGCGTACAGGAAAACCTAGCTTAATGAAAATCACGGACGATTTGGGCGTAAGTGGAATTCGCCCCATGATATGACCTTGGAGGGGGTGCAAATACCGCAAATACCTAACCTAACCGTTGAAATTTGAATCAAATATGGCGCATCAAAGTATTAACGCAGATTCTGACAGAATGCATAATTTGTTAGATACCAAAAATATCGATTTAGACAACTGCCGGAAATTAATTAAATCGTACATTGATCTAGTAAGGTCTACAAATTCATCGAATATTAATAAGGATACTCGTTAAACATTATGGAAACCGTCAAAGAAAATTCACGACTGTTTGTTTACAGCATCTATACAGCACTGCTTTATTTTGGGCAGATAAAGTTGTTTCGTTGAGTAACGAAAATACCAAGGATGTGTGCACGCTGGCGCATTGTATGTATCTGATGAAGCAATATCACAGAGCCGCTCATCTTATTAGAAATCGGGGCCTCGAGAAGGTAAAATTTGTGTTTTACAATTCCTGGTAGGACTGCGAGACTGTTACGTACTTTTGGATATTATTCCGGTGGCCAATCGAGAGGAGGCATGGAGGGGGAGGGGCGGAGAGGGGGTGTGGTCCCTAAATCTAAAATTGTAGTTTCGGGTCTTTTGTTTTAGTTTCTTGTATCTTCTGAACGCATTAATTGCCGAAGCTAAAATTTTATATTTGGGATCTTTCCGCACCCCTCGTAATACCCACGTTTCATCTTGATCGGCCACCGGTTGCTTTCAGAAGTACAGCCGTACTTTTATACATTGCGTTAATATTACTCCGCAGACAGATGTGATGTGCCACTATTTGACGGTAAGAAGCCTCCTCGAAGCAAAAGAATATAACGAAGCGCTTCAAGTTATCAAAGAATCCGAGATATGTACAAATGTATCACAGTCGGGCGCTAGTTTCGCTGATCGCACGCACATGTTGGAAGATGCTTCGAAAAATGTGAATGAGTATAAATAATTCTTCACAATTACTTTTAAGGGCGTATTGGACCTATCTTCAAACTGCTACCAAGTTGATGAAAATTCGCGAGATTGCTCTTTCTAATCTTCCTGATGTGCTCCAAAAATTTTAAACGAATTATCTAAATGATTGCCGAGTTACAACGATTTTAATTTTCACTGATTTTACACGTACTCTTATGGAAAGAGACGACCTTTACAGATAAAACAGTTGAAAAAATGTTGAAGAAATAGTACCAATGTTTTCAATTTTTTTTTACATGTAGTATATTGGTAGATGAAAATATCTGCCAAGTTTCAATTGCTTTCACTACACCGTTTTAAAGAAATAAATTACAACTTGAGAAAATTGTGAATTCAGGGCATATTCACTGCCAAAAGTTTAGCAAATAATGCTTGAGAAAGCATTTGTAAAGTGGAAAATACCTTGCTAGGAGTAAAAGTAAGACTCCAACTGTCGTTTGAGTTATTCAAGTTATATTCGAAGATATTCAAGTATTTCAAGTTTCATATACGTTTGTCTAATATTGTACGTCCGATACATCCTTAAACATCATCAATGCTCTTCAATAAGATTTCACTAGTTTGTTGGTATTCTACGATAGGTACAAAGTTCGATATTGTACGTGAAGGGTCGAGTGTACGAAGCTTTGGATAACAGAGCAGTGGCAACGGATTGCTATAAGCAGGCTCTGCATTGCGATGTTTATTCGTACCAAGCGTTCGAAGCTTTAGTTCAACATCAAATGCTTTCAGCTTCCGAAGGTATGAAGGTGTACGTTGGTGCGCTAGTGGTAGGAAAAAGGAAGACACTTATGTATTACTTTATTAGAGAAAGAACTTTTGGAATCTCTTCCATTCGGAGAACAGTGCACAGAAGCTGAAACAGAGCTTTTACGGTTACTCTACGAGAGTAAGCTGAAGAAATATCAGGAGCCAAATAGAAAACAAACACTTGCAACTTGTAGCGTGATGGGAGTTCTAGTTACAGACAGATTGTTAGGTAATTTAGATATGGAAGTCTCAGAAGCAGAGAGATTGCATTATAACTGCGATTATCATAAATGCTTCTTACTTACAGAAAGGTAATTTTGATTCGACAGTAATATGCATATTCCATATATATTGTACAAGTTCGCAACTAAAATGTTATTTTTATTATGCATTTTAGAATACTAAAAAAAGATCCATATCATAATTCGTGTTTACCGGTGCATATTGCTTGTTTGGTAGAATTAAAAAAGACTAACGGTAAATATACGATAGTTTAATAAAAAATTAATATTTAAATATTTCCTATATGAGGTATTAACTTTTTAGCTCTATTTTATTTGGCACATAAGTTGGTCGACTTATATCCAGACATGGCGTTAGCATGGTTTGCAGTAGGATGCTATTATTACAGTATAGGTAATCACCGTTTTGAAGAAACAGTTTCAATTATTGATACGAACTACTGTGCCCTGTTGGAAAGAAATCGGTCGAGATATTCTAGGGTCCAGATATCAGGTCCGAATAGTACAGGGTCAGCATTTTATCTTGCTTAAAGTAAAGATAAAATAAAAATTAAGTAAATGTAAAATATGTTAAATTATCCGTCATTAAGAGGGAATAATTTTCCCCCATTTGTTCGGCGCAAATTGCATTCCGATATCTTTTATAATTCAAAAGTTATACGAAAAAGGCCCCAAATTCTTCAACCCGGGCCGGGAAATTCCCAATAGCTCTTTGCGACGTTAATTTGAAAAAGACCACCCTAAAATCTTCGAAGCTCGAGCATCACTGCTGTCCAGCGGTCGCTGGCAGCTCTCTGGACGCCTCAACGGTGCATGGTTGTAGTGGAATGCGTCGATGAGGCGCTGTTGCCATTTTACCTGTTCACGCGAGCGCGGGTTGCAAGATAAAATGCTGACCCTGTATATCCCTATAGGCCGGCGCGGCAACGACAAAAAATACAAAGTAAGCAAACGGGACACGGGCGGCGGGAGCCAATGCAAGCGAAGAACCCCTCTTGCCCCTGTGATATTTCAACCGACTTCTTTCCATCGGGCCACAGTACTTAAACTTCCTAAATCAATTCCTTATAAAAGCGTTTTGATTGTAGGCAAAAGTGATCCAGCAAGGAGATATTTGGTAAAAGCTACAGCATTAGACAGACTATTCGGCCCTGCCTGGTTAGCCTATGGACATTCTTTCGCTGTAGAAAATGAACATGATCAAGCAATGGCTGCTTATTTTAAGGCAGCCCAATTAATGAGAGGTTGCCACCTGCCACTTTTGTACATTGGACTAGAATGTGGTTTAACAAATAATCTAAAATTGGCTGATAAGTTCTTCCAACAGGCTCAGCGAATAGCCCCGAACGATCCATTTGTTATACACGAAATGGGAGTTATATCTTTTTATAATTTAGAGTAAGTAGAGTCACATGCATTTTGACATTGTCCCTGAGACTACTTGAATATACTAAAAAGCTGCCACTTCATTGAACAGTTACAAAACTGCTGAACGCCAGTTTAAGGAAGCCATGAAAAGAATTCAAGGTGGTTTGAAGGATATCATCCTACCTAATAAGTGGGAAGCACTTCTGAATAATTTGGGTCACACTTGTAGAAAAATGAAAAAATATGAAGAGGCTTTGGAATATCACCGACAGGTGAAAAAATTTAGATATATTGCTGATTTTTTTTGCAATAATTATATCGTGACGTTTCAATATAAAAATTGTGAAAATCATACAAAATTTTTACCTTCGATGTAATAACAGGCTTTAGTGCTGAATGTGTTGAATCCGTCAACATATTCAGCAATAGGATTTATTCATGCATTGATGGGTAGTACCCAGGAAGCTGTTGATGCTTTTCATCGAGCACTGGGTCTTAGGAGGGATGACACGTTTACAACAACTATGTTGACTTATGTTATGGAACAGCTTATAGAGGAATCACCTCCATATCCTGGTATAAAAAATAGGTTTCAACGTTTTCATATATTGTATTCTAAAGGATTGTATTGTGTCTAATTATAAATAACACTTGATAGATGCGCCCACCGATATTCCGAAGTATAAGTTTCCTGAAGTTAGACTTCAAGAAACAGAGAGTACAGAAACATTGGAGAATGCAAACAATACAACTGAATCGGGTAATCAAGACATCGATAAACTAAGAGTGAATTTATTTTCCGGTTGGGGAGAAGACTCGAGTAAAGTTGAAGATAATATTCCCGATAAGATGGAAAGTAATTCACAAGATGTAGTGGTAAATTACTCTAGCGATATTAGTTCCGAAGTTGAAATGTTGGATTCATCAACTGCGCATATAGAGTATAAATAAAGCCCGGAAATTCTTTTATACGATAAATCGATTTGTATATGTAATAAAGCAATTTGTTTTGCTTCAGACATATGTCTACTTTCTCGATGCAACGTTCCATTATTATGTATATATAATTCTACAGAAGATACAGTGCGGTTCCGTTATGGGGACTGGTCCTCCGTTCCGCTAAGAAAACATTTCTATCTCCGCTCGTCCTTTTGTAGCCACCGCGGCGAGTGCGAGACAGTGAAAAGCCATAAATATCAGTCGAGATAACGGTGGCATTATATTACTAAGAGAAGACGGCAAAGACGAAAGCGTCGATTCGGGTACAGTACCCGCAAAGATATAGCGAGGTCGTAAAAGTGGTAGTGCGTGTCTGATTACATGTTTGGGAGTCGGAACGAGCGAATTGACAGATACATGGGCAGATAAGGGGCTGGAGCCTTACTCAGGGCTCAGGACTCAGGGCATGTGGCCTGAGACTCAATTCCTACTGATATTCCTACAATAGTATACCGCGTACAGCCCTGGGTGCCGGGGCATCAAAGACCGCCGCTACTCGAATCTTTGCGGGTACTATATACCACATGCATCACAAAAAGACACACAACGTTCTACACAGGAAGGTCCGAGTTCGAGACAGCAAAACACAAACATACAAGCATTGCATAACAGCTTAAAGAGTCAATGGTAGCCGAAAAGTGTACTCCGTCCAATGAAGTAATAGCACAGCCGACCAGTGAACGGGGGAAATCCCGTACTCCCGTACCTCTAAAAGCGGTGGGGGAACTCACGCATGCGCGCGATGGGCGCCGCGACGTCGCACCAATCAAGATAGGATATGATGGGAAACGAAACGACGCCAGCGCTAAGCCAAGCGACTAGCCAAGTGAAGTGAGGCCGCGGCCAACCAACGTCGCTGGGGGAAGCTGTTGTCGACGCTGGTTGGCCACGGCGTCACTCATTTGGCGCTGGCGTTGGTTCGTCTTCAATCGTGGCGTCTCATGCACCATTACCACCGCTCCCTGAGGTGTTTCCCCCTCCATAAATGTAGCTTACGCCAGCCGATCCCTGGCCCAAACGATTGTGGCCGATCGAGATTCGATGGTTGGCCTTTCTTCGTCGCTAACATTCTACAGTATTTCATGAACATGGTTTAGGGTGTTGCCAAGCCTAGAGTCGGCTGTGCTCGCGTCAACCAATGAACGTGCAACTTCAGAGTAAAATCTAGTGAGATCACTCAACAGTTGAGTCTGCTGAACGTACCCAACGGCAAAGGTTCTTCAAAAAACCATGAACAGTGATTATTGACATGTTCAGTTTTCGCAAGTGTTCGCGAACTTGTTACGAGCACTGTTCCCGGAATGTGTTCCGGTGAAAACGCACCTTTAGGTGCTACAATCCCGTATTTTCGCATAGATCGGCATAGATGTATGAAATTCCACAAGGGCGCGTTCGCGAACCGCGCCGGCGTTTGCTGGCGATGGAACTTTACTATATGGGCGAAGGAGGTAGTGGGAGAGGGAGAGGGAGGGACAGATCTTCAATTCAGTTCGCAGAGTGGAGCAACGTGAAGAAGAATGAGCGTTTCGTCTCGATCGTTGCTGCATCGACATTAAATCGAATAAGGAGAAAATAAATTTTACTTTCGTAGAAGCAACGAATCAATTATAAATGGGCGATTCTGGCAGTTGAACCGGCTCAAATATCATCCCCCGGTGAATGATTAAAAAACCCGGCGGGATTGAATAC
This sequence comes from Andrena cerasifolii, assembly GCF_050908995.1. NCBI lineage: Eukaryota > Metazoa > Arthropoda > Insecta > Hymenoptera > Andrenidae > Andrena > Andrena cerasifolii. Next base: position 5,402,219 of record NC_135124.1, on the reverse strand, counting down.
TCCAAGCATTTAGTGTAACACAATAGTTGTTAATTCAATAATTCATTAAATTCGCGTATTTAAATCTTCGCGTTCGTTAACTTGAGAAACCCTGCTAACGATAGTTACGCGATATCAAATACATTTCGACTTGTTTGATCGCGTTGTAAAAAGTCACGACGTTGAATTTAGTGGAGAACAACGATCCGACCAGTTGAGGAAGTCAGCGAGACGCGATAGAACATCGATATGCTTACGCTAATGCAACCGGTAAGTTACTTCGTTATAACTTTTATTCGTTGATCCACTCCTTTAACGTTTATCTTCTGACACTTCCTCGTTCAAATACCTTGATTGTATGTCACTTTTTGTGACCCTAACTTGTCTAACTTCTGACACGGTCGATTGATAACCTACTTTAGCATTTTATTAACGCTATGCCATTGTTTCGAAGGAGAAATTTGCCGTGTAAATAGCGTCGCTAATCAGCGATAATTATAACGTAAAATCTGCAGTGTCAAACCGAGTACGATGGAATGTCGTGTGTCCTTACTTGTAAACAAAGACGCGAATCGTACGTTTCAGCCGCAACGCGTCGTCCACGTGTAAAACACGTTGCGTTTCGTACATTGATAGACCTGCCCTTCATACGGTGCGCCCTCTGAACTCGCCCTTAATTGCATACTAGCCACATTGACCGAAATGAGAGAAGGCAGAAAAAACTGCTTGCATTTGTACTCGTTTTTTTACCACTTAAATCCTTTCCATTATTTCGGAATTCGATGCAAAGAGGTGAACATAATATAATGTGTGTGTGTGTGTATATATATATATATACATATACATACATACATGTGTATATATATATGTATATATATATATATTGGCAGTATGAATTGAAAACGTACAAACCTAATCCGATTATTTGTACACGAAAATACAGCAAAGTAATAATGTAAATTATTTATTACAAATTTCTGTTATGATATTACTAATATCTTTTGACTCGAACGTAATATCTTCATACTTTGAAATTTCATGAAATCGATGTCTTGTCTATTTTTCCTAATGTACATATATATGTATATCTATATATTTTCCTGTGATACATTCGACGACTTTCGTAAGAACAATCGATATTGGTGCAAGCCACGCGTAATTCGATGACTCAAAGGGTTACATGGATTTTTCGAAATACATAACGTATTCAAAACGACGTAACGCAGGATATTATCTGGGATAATATATTATCTAGGATATATAACTGTACCTATGTATACAGTTATATACCTAGGTACCCGTATTAAGCGTCTTTAGTTCGCGTGCGCCTTTGAACTTGGCAGCGCTGAATTCTACGAAATTTGGAGTTCTTGTTGTAGAAGTTGGAAGAGGTATAGCGAAATCGTAAATTAAACCATCGAGCAACGGTGCCGGCTGATGTAGCAGCTCTGATTGAGGCTTCGAGTCGTTATCTAATATTTCTGTCAATTTGTTTCTGCCGACGCTCGAAACATGTTTACTTTAACGCTCCACAGAGCTTACGGCCTCACTATACCCTTTCCAGCTACTATACCTAAGTTTCTAGAATGGTACATCTTCCCCGCCCTACAAAATTTTTTTTCCGAATTCCGCGAACGCAAACTGGGAGTGGTGTCCTTCAGCACTTGTATTTGTTATTCTGTACCGAAGCATCGGGACACAGTTTGCTGGTATCGCTCGCAGTGATGAGTTCAAGGAATTCAACGGTAAGCGACGCATATTAATTAAGGTTCACGATTTTCCATTATCGTTTTTATTGTTAGTGCAGTAATATAGCGCAGCATTGGGAGAACTTCAAACGTCGTTTATAATTTTTCGTGTGTACTGTAAATTGCGGAAGCAATTCCGTTACTGTGACAAACGGCAACTAGTCGAGATTGAACATTATTCAGGTGCTCGCGATTAAAATTCCCATAATCACTCTTCGACGTTTAGTAAATGTTTTAATCTTCTGGAAGCTTTCGAAGATACGAATTTGTTTAGAAATCGCTCGAATAACGTATATCACATTAACTATATTCGTATTTGCTTTCGCTGAGGGGATTTAGTTACAGGTTCTGTCGAAAGTAATGATAGTGATTCTCGATCGTGGATTGGTCACATGTTACACCATTATACATTATTATCGCGATATTAAACACGCCGTTCATACTGAAACGTAGTTCGGGGTTGCGTTAACAAGGAACATCACCCAACTGTGACACGTCCATTTCGATAAAACTTAGCACAGAGGCGGAGCATGGGAAAATATCCTACGCGTATTTTTTTCGCAGCGACCCATATTCCTGTTAAGGGAGGTGAGACTATCCTTCACATTTCTAAACTGGAAAGTTATTTTACTACGTAACTAGAAGCTTAACAGATATAAAAATGATGTTAAATACAAAAGCTTGTTGGTTGCATTTAAGCAATAATTTGGTATAATTAGAATCTCGAGAAAGTTAAACATTACGCCACTATATTTTATTCTGACTAATTTTTATTAGTATTTAGATGAACACAAATCTTTTTCGCTGAAACGTTGCGAGTTAGAATCGTGGAGTACATATGAGTGTTTCTCTGATTTTGGGAAAACTCTGTGAAACAAATAATAGATGACCGTCGTTTGAGCGTCACCTCTGCGTTTCATGGAGCAATTCAATATTCACAAAGTGCCGTGTATGCAGCTGTAAGAAATTCTGTCCTTCGCCGAATTTTCTTGGAATGCGAAGGATCACGCGGGGCGAATGTGTGTACCCTGGACAAGTATAACTAAACAAACTCTCAATCAAAATAATCCTTCGTGAGTCAGTCGTCTTTTATTTTATACAAAATTACTGCTCGGGTAGTGGTGGCCAGATATCGCAGGTGTACGGATTTTAGGATAATCAGGTCATCATAGGGGTTGTTGGTACGCGATGGATCAACGGTCATAAAATAAGGTCGATATCGTGCAACCCGTTAAATCGAAAGGGGCCGCCCTTAAATTACGCAAGGGTAATTTTGGCGAATTCTTACCCCCTCCCTCCCCCAGTATAAGAATTCGTAAGATTTTAAATTCCAACCCCCTCCTTACGTAATATCTTTAACATTTAACTTTTTTCAGTTATTAAAATCCTGTTAAAGGTTTATATAATTCGTTTAATTCGGTATCGGGAAATTTGAACTAAAACTACTTTTCCGGAAAATTAATGATAGAATTTCTATTTATTGAAAATTAGGTTGAAAAATATTACGTAAGACGTTACCTGACTTCCCCCCTCCCTTGTAAGAAAGCGTAAGAAATTCGCGACCCCCTCCCTCCCCAAAAGGCTTACGTAATTTAAGGATGACCCCAAATAACATATTTCGAGCAATGGAATTCCTTACGAGGAATTACCCTTCGTAATTGTCGTAAAAACGGCAGCTCAGGAAACGTGCTAGAATGTGATTTTTCTGTTAAGATACACGTCAGTTTTTATATACGTATATCCACAGAACAATACCCCACGAATTGTGGTAAGTACGTTGCTTAGATTTAACGCGTTGTGGTATTTTTACTTTATTTTATGACGGTTGATCCATCCGCGACTGTGAACCAGCAACCCCTACGATGGCCTGACTGCCCTGAAATTCGTACACCTGCAATAAATATATCGTTGCATCACTATCTTGGGGGGGGGGGGGGCAAAAATGTACCACACAAATGAAAAAAAATAAAACGAACTGTGGGACTGTTTTGAGATTTTATTTAGACCAAGGTACATACGCAGAGGGTGGCTTTACTGATTGAAAAGAAATCGACAAAAGTAGTAATTAATAAATTTTCCTGCAACTTTTGTGTGTTGGGTACTAGATAATTAACTGCAAATGTGGACTACATAACTTATCACAGAACCGAAATAACGGCCATCCTTTATGTTTCACAGGGTTTTCCCAAAATTGGAAAAATAATTTTCGCAGTTCTGACTTGCAAAGTTTCAATGAAAAATATTTTTTTCAATTTAAATATTTATACAGAAGTGTGTTAAATAAATTACAGTGGCAGCATCCTTGATTTTCTCGAGATTCTATGTGCACCATATTATTCCTTAAACGGAACCAAGAAACTTTCGCATTAAAATGTCTTTCTAAGATTATTGTGCTTCTAGTTCTGTGGGTAAATAACTTTCCAGTTCAGTGCCGTGAATGACAGTCTCGCCCCCCTTAACATGAATAAATATTTCTGCATGCAGTCAGCCCCGACTAGGGGCGGGGGGAGGAGGGGTAGAATTCCCCGGGCCCGTGGTTCTTATAGGCCCGGACCTGCTCCAATATATTGTTCTTTATTTTAATTAAATTTCTATTCTTTTTAAAAAACAAAAAATAATATTCTGGAGTGAATATATCACGTTCGATCGCAGCAATGTTTTTGTAAAAAAATAAACATTTGTACACAATACAATTTCAATTAACCATTTCTTAATTCTTAATTCCAAGTGCTTCAGTTTATAATTTTTAAGTGCTACTTTTTGTAATTTATAGTTCGATTTCTAGTCTGATATTGTTTCACAATTCTTGTGACATTTTATATAAATAATTTTGGGGCCCGGTTAGAATCCTTTCCCCGGGCTCGTCGTTGGCTCTCGACGCCCCTGTGCACGCTCTACCTCCTGTGCCAAATTTCATGAAATTTTGTGTCTCACATTTCGATGATGCTCCTCATAACAAGATCTATCCTAACAATAGGCGACCATTTTATTTGCAGCGAGGTCCCGCGTGTTGGGTTGATGGAGTAAAAGTAATGGACGTTTCTGATCGAAATGAACCGTCTTACGGCTTGCAATCGGAAATTCTACGAGACTCGGCAACTCAGCAACGGGACAAGGACCAGCTGCAGTATCAGCAACGCGACAGGGAGCAACTGCGCTGCAATCGCGAACGCCAACGGGAGCAACTGGACAAGTTGCAAACGATCAACAACTTGTTCCTCGAGCTGCCGCAAACAACAAATTCCCAAGGGGACTCGCATGACTCGCCCTGCGCGCAGTCTAACAAGAGCAATAATATCGATGGTAGAACCGTCTCCTTTATCATTCTCTCGCGTGATTTTTCTCAATCTTCTTTGCCTTCGTGCCATCTCTACGTATTAAGGGGTCAGTCCACTGTGAAGACGTGAAAAATTGTCATTTTTTTTAGGATTTATTTTTTTAGTAAACGGATTGTCCAACTTAAATAATTCTTTGTCTACTTATTAATACACTTATTGACAGTATAAAAAAATCTATTTTAAATTTTTAACAGTTTTTTTAAATATATATCGCACTGATGTGAGCGCCTTGAGAAAGCGATGCAGTGCAGGTGATTCCCGGAGAACGACGCATTTGAAACAAAAAATTCAAAGTGTGATGTAATCATTATGAGTGTGGTTATCGCCGGAACCAGGATTATTTTTACTGATAAAAAATTAACAAAATGGTGAAGGTTTGAAATTTAAGTGTCGAAGTACGTTGAATTTTTCAATCATTTCCCCTTGTAAAAAGTATGAAATGGTTAATACAAAAAGGTCTCCGTGGGCCCGGCCATAGCCACTGATGTTCTGAATAACGTGGAAAAATTTCAGACTGATTGGTCGAATAGTTTTTTTGCAATCACCTGCACCAGTTGAGAAAATGTTGTTTTGAGATATTTGCGTTTTAAGTTTCAAAACAAATTAAAAAAATCCTTTTAAATGTTTTTTGTATAATATAAGAGTAGCTTAATAAATACCAAAAAGATTTATTGCATTATGCGTTGTATCTACGCAGAAAAATTTTTTAAAAATAGCTTAATTTTTGAAACCGTCACAGTGGACTGACCCCCTAAAGCTTACCACTTAAACATTTAATAGAATCTTGCAATTACAATCTTAGATTTCTTGAATTGAGAATTCAATTGCGAGGGAATATTATAAAGCATAATTGTAACCAATTTCATGAAGTTATGAAAATTTTAAACGTATTGTACATATATGAAACACATTTTATATGTGCGATAAAAAATTTACTTGTTTATGCGCTCCTTAATTTTATTCGCGACAGTCGCGATATTTTACCGTCGCATCCGGCATCGTTAATAGTGCCCTGTCTTTATTTAACCAACACCCGGTATGCAACGAGAAATTTGGTCTAATTGTAACCTTCGTTATATGAAAATTATCGAGCGTTCCGTTTGTCGTTTGTCAGCCGATAGTCCTCGCGGCCGTGTTGTATTTTCGTGGTTTTAAAATAGTGATTTGTTTGCTTCACCTCAGGAGACATGTCGATTTCCGATTTATTCGGGTTGGGTTTACCTCGGGGTTCGCTGATGGGTAGCCAGTCAGCAGCTGGATCTCCCGGGTACCGTAATTATCAATATCAGAATCGCAATCAAGGATCCTCTCAGCAATATCAGGTAATGTTCACCCTTTACTCTATGCCATGCGCAAAATTTCTCGAGCGTCTAACAAGAACCTACTGACAAGGGGAGCGCGCGAGCTGTAGGTCATCGATTTCAGAGAAAATGGAGTTCAAAGTTTTGCTTTTTCCAGATGCCACACTTCTGTCTATACGTAAAGGCAAAGACGTAAGTAGTGATGCAATGGTAACGCGCCGAACTGCGAGGTCCTGAATTCGAGTCTCTTGTGGACCTAGGCAACTTATTTCTTATTGTATCACTTTTTTATTTCATGTCGGAGATTTTTATGAAATTGAGAAAACGATGTGGGGGAACTGTGTTATCATTTCGCTGGTTTCGAATTTGTTAAAACATCTAATAATTTAGGAACATGGATTTAACATTTGAAATTTCGGTAAAATATAAAGAAAGAAAGTCGATTTTTTTTTTAAATTCTAGACCAGGAGATTGATTTCCTTAATATTTAGTTACAAGATAAATAAGGTCAACTTACTTTACTAAGCATAAAAATAAGTAAATATTAGAAAAATCGGACACATGTGCATGCGACAAAGAGTTGTACCAAACCAAAAGAGTTCGGAAACTTCCGTCTCGTAGTACATCACGCTGCCCTTACACCACTTTTTAGTTATATTTCTACACTCACGTATTGATACAAGTATGGCATTTGGAGAAAGCAAAACTGTAAACTACATTTTCTTACGACTTTAAAATATTATTGTATCTACACACGTGGCACGCGCTAGCTACAGTTGTGCCCGGGTAAGTTGATAATTTTACCCCGGTTGGGTTGATGGAAATTATCCCCACTACCTTTTTTTATTTACTTGTCAAATTCCGTAATTCTAATCGCATCTGCACGAAAGTGGCACCAATCGATTCCTTGTGTTTTCCCGATGAAAATGATACCAAACTTGCCATATTTCGGGCTATAACTAACAAATTTACATGTAAAATTAATTCGCAGAATTTAAAGCCAACTTCGTTAAAAGTATGCTGCCGGATTGTGATCGTATTTGGAATCAGTTTAAGCAGGAAAATCGAAGGAATCGACTCATACTAGTTCCATGAAAATTATAGAAGTTTCAATATGCAGCAGTGGATATTTTACGCTTGGCCGTGCAGCACATTTTAATGGCCTTGGCGCGCAAAAAGTCAAGTTCTTTATTTTTCATCACATCGATATGAAAGTAACATCAACGGATTCCTGGCATTCTCCCGATTAAAAGGCACCAAGTACCATGTAAATCGGAGTATTTTTAACGAAGTTGGCTTTAAATTCTGTAAATTAATTCTATATGTCATTTCGCTAATTATAGCCCGAATTATGTCAGGTTTGGTATAATTTTCATCGGGAAAAGACGAGGAATCGATTGGTGTCACTTTCGCGAAGATCCGATGGGAAATGCAAAATTTGACACTTTTCACTTCTTAATGGCTTTTCGCTTCTTAATGGCTAGCACGTACTGCCGCATCAAATTCAGTGACTAATGAAATCGGAGGTGTGGAAATCGTCAACTCTTCCCCCAAAACTTAATATATAAAGCAAAAAGCTTTTATATGTTTGTGTGTTAAATTCTGGGATCACGAAACGTGCCTCAGCTCATTATGCTTGACTAATCCAGATGAATGTGTTCATTTTCACAAAAAAAATTTATAAAATCAGAATCTAAATTTCAGGCGAAGCCGAGTAGTAAAGCTAGTAAAAGATAATCTCCAGGACCTAGAATTATCAACTTAATCAGGCACAAGTGCATATGCAAAATTTGAATCAAATTGATGACTCGAATTTGGCGCACTCCCCCTTTTCTCTCATTGAGGTCACATAATTTCATCAATTCATGCCATTATTTCCAACGATTAGTTTCCGTTATTTAAGCTTGCTTCAATTAAGTAATCATTTTCCCACACATAACGGTGATTAATACTTCTGGTCCGTTTAGGGAAAATTTGATAATATACTTCATTAGACATTAATACGCAGTTGCAGCTCTTCAAACTTTTCACACTTATGCCTGTCTATATAAAAATTTGCTCTACATGTATATATACTTGTATAATGAAAATTAGAAACAAGCAATGAGAAAGTAACGTATAAAATGGTATTGTTCAAATTAGAATAATTTACTATTAAAGTAGCTTTCATTTGGAAACAAGAAAATAATTAATGTATGACACAATTTTGCATATTTCAATTGATTGAAGGATATAAATATTATACACTCTTTATGTAAGTTCAATACTTTTTACGTGCTTACTTTTGTCATTGAATATTGTCATTTGTTAAACACTAATTAGATAGGACAAATCCCAAACGGTGAAATAGTATCGCAAAACGTTTGCCTGCTGCCTTTGCAATAACAGTGATTATCCTCATTGGAGTCACTCCAACCGCTCTTCGAACTTTCTTTTTTACCTGTCGTGGCTAATTTTTTTCACAATAAAGCTTCTGGCTACCAGATACATCGATTTCCGATATACGTAGTTGCTACGTACAGTAAGTCCTCTAACACTAATTCATTATAGCACAATGATTGATTACACACGCTGTTAGAACACTCTATAAAAGTCCTTAAATTCTACTCTCCCCGCGGTTCCTATCTCTTTAATTGCTGAGCGTTACACTCTTTTACCAATTTTTATCTAAGGCAACTAAAATTATTATGAAACATGAAAATATACCCTCGATTTAATACGTTTGGTACAAGTTCCATCCAACTGTTAAATAAATTTTTACACATTTTCTTATATTAGAATTTCAATTTTTTAAACAATTGGGAAGGTAATGTCCCCGATGACAATCTTCAGATAAAAATCTTCCAGCGTAATAACTAATGAAAACAGTACACGTTTCGCTGGGAAAACATGAGCGATCATAAGAAAGTCGTTTCTTATCGACTAGACACTTTAATGGACATTTTGTCAAGCTTTCCTCGACGGCTTTAACGTTATTACCTTCACCATTTGTCGGGGGCATCTGTACATAAAGCCCCGCGGTGATATCGAAATGCGCGTGTTAGACTCGACATATAATGCGTTGGGCAAAATAAATTACGCATAGTCGCGCGTTAATGCGACCCGGATTCCAGAACAGCCAAGAATTTACAAGCCTGAGCCAAACTGCCCTATCGCCTCCCTCTCCCCCGATCTGCCTTCTCCCTTCTTGTCCTTTCTTGACCTCAATTTTGATCTTATCCTTTACTATGTACCATTACTTTGAATACAATTCATCGACAGCATGTGACGTTCGTATAAGGAACCACGATGCTCATCCTTATCATTGAATGGATTGTACCTGCTACGAGGGTACATGTAATTAAATACATAGGCTAAGTGTCGTTCCACCTGGAAACTGTATAATCAATTGATTACGTTCATTATGTGATTGCAGTGCGACGAGAGGAACGAGATTTCCTCGAATTCATCGATGTGGGACATTCCGAGTTCACCGAGCTCGGTTACTACACCTGGCAGCCCTAGCACCCCCAGTAGCCTGTACTCTAATCCGTACTCGTACTCATCTACAAACAGTAGTAATCAAACGGCACCGTTGCCAACAACCCGGGGATCTGTGCCACACGTGGGTTCACCACCATCGCCCTATTCACCTTATTATGGAAGGCCTATTCGTGGATCCACGCCTTATAGGTACTTGTCAGAAGATTGCACCTAACTTCTCGCAATTGTAATTAGATGAAAATTAATGTGTAATTAATCTCTTAAACGATAGCGACTGCAGCAGCCCCACATATGAGTATCCTCACGTGATGGGATGCAATGGTAGCTCTAGATCAAATTCGCCTGCAGATTCGGAGACAAGCGGTATAAGCAGCATGGACGGTTCTTTATCCGATATAATGGTAAAGTTCAATTTTCTTCCTCTGGTTTACCTTCTTCAGTATTTCCTTATCCAATCCAACAGCAATACTTCCCGTGAAACGTAATAACGTTCAAGGTACAGACGATTTGATAATCCTATATGGTTTCTTTTTCTTCGTGGCTTTGTCGTGCAATATTTCCTGGCTATATGCACGATTTTCGGCTATATCCACTGGTTCTTGTTTGTTTTCACCGAACAAGCAGTGCATTACACACGCCCAGGCGGCAATCGATAGCAGGGAGCGATAAGCTAGTAAATCATTCATTAATGAATACAATAAATTTTATATTTCACGTTGAATACTTACGGGATTATTATCTGTGGATTGGTTTTAGCGATGAAAACGAGTCCAAATGTAATCTCATTTGGATTACTTTCAGGTAGATATAGTTCAAATCACATGTGATTTCTGCTAATTAATCTTAATTAGATAAAAATAATAGTAGTCCAGGTATAAGCGTCGTAATTTTGGGTCTATAGTTTGGGCTCATGGTTGCCCAAACCGCATTCATCCTCATTTGCAGCCTCTCCTTGTTAGAATTTATTTCGCCCTGTCGATATTTAATCTTCTTGGTATATGTTAAGATCGATCAGTTCATTTACCTTATTTCCCTTCAGCATGATCTGATCACTGATTGAGGAAGCAACCAAATATTATTGTCCATTTCTCATTTGTAATATTTGTTCATTTTTCTATGTAATGCGAATCTGTTCATTTCTTCCACTATAAACTTCATTGCCACTTCTTCCATTAACTCGGCGGGAAGCACTACTGGGTAAAATTTACCACAGAGGCGCTAGTTGCGAAAATATGAAGACTGTTTTTGTTACAATTTTTTAAACAACTTTAATAAAGATTTTAAGATATTTCATAAATTTTCTTTGATTCTTAAAACACTGTACTTTAACATAAAAATTACAAAGTTAAAAGAAATATTCTGAAACCGTGGTTTTTTACGTTTCAATTTTGGGTATTTTTGACCCGGTAGCGACCACCTGTGTTACAATATGGGGTGCGCCTCCCGCCGGGTTAAAGTCACCTGCCAGTACAAATTGAGTGTAGTTTAGAGTGTTGTCCAATATTATTTACAGTGAGTCATAGGAGCATTTCTTTTCAGCCAAATGTTTATTCCACTACAAAGGTGCAATATCAGTTTTTCGAGTTATGTTTTCCCTTTTGTTTACCTGTTTGTGCCCAACGATTCATCTAGTTCCTGAGTACTTTTCGCTGTAAAAAAATCGGAAGCCTGACATCCCAATCCTCCTTTAATCAAACTCGTGACCATCTGAGAATTCTGTACTATAAACAACCTCCCAGATAGTTAATTCTTTGAATGCATGTCCGATTGATTTCGTGATTCTCATATTGAGAACTGTATTCTTTCAGAGCTGTTTATCGTTAAATTCGTCACACGGATGTTACCCTCAATCATTGGGTTCACTGATGTCACCGGAGGGAGATTTATATTCAAACAACAGGGCCGCCGCATTTCAGCAAATGGCAGTGAAAAAGTATTTATCTTCGAACCATCAGAATCCATCGTCAACGCATCACCATCATCATCCGAATGGGCATTACCGGCGCCATCAGTATGGCTCGAATCAGAATGGCACCTTTCTGAATTCCCTTGTGCCACACGAGAAGAATTGCTGTCCCACCGGGAATCATATGATGGCACTAAATTCACCCCCGATAAATATTTTGGATCCACCGATCACATTTGAGAGTGTAGCGCGATTTTATCGAAATGCCGCTGGTATGTAACGATCAGCTTAATCAGTGGAACGTGGGAAGTACATGAGTGAAATCTGCATTAGTAAGACAAATATTATAATTTAACTGTTCAGCATTTTGTGATCCGACTTGTACTTGGAGTGGCATATTGCCGCAGCGCAATCTAAAACCGTCTGGTTACTCATCGAAAGTATTCCTTGGCGGTGTGCCGTGGGACATCACCGAATCCCTCTTAGTCGCAACTTTCAAGCAATTCGGTCCGATACGAGTGGAATGGCCAGGTAAAGACCACTACGCGGGTCCAGGGGAGTCCAACACGCAGCCAAAAGGATATGTATATATCGTATTTGAATCTGAAAAACAGGTAACCATGAACTTTGTGCTTTATTAAATTTATTCTACTTCTTTGTGTCGCCTACATATTGAGTAAAACAAATTTGTCGCTTTTAAGATGAGAACCCTGTTGGCGTGTTGTACACGTGATCTTACCAATGGTGGTAGTTGGTATTATAAAATATCGTCGAAACGTACAAAGGCAAAAGAGGTATGCGTATATTGTATCTCATAAACATTAATGTTTATTATTTATTCGCCGTTTTGCTTGCAACAGTCGTAACAGCGTTTGTGTAATAATTGTCACGCAGGTACAAGTAATACCTTGGGCTCTTGAAGACAGCAATTATGTAAAGTCTTCATCGCAGAAGCTTGATCCTCATAAAACGGTATTTGTTGGTGGACTTCACGGTATGCTGACTGCTAGTAGTTTAGCAAAAATAATGGATGATTTGTTCTGCGGAGTTGTTTATGCAGGTAAAAATTGTATAAAAGAAGCGATCCTTAATTCTTATCGGCGAATGACGACTACATACTGCTAAAGTTCAAACGTCATTTCAGGTATAGACACTGACAAACACAAATACCCAATAGGATCTGGCCGTGTTACATTTAGTACAAAACATTCATATATGAAAGCAATCTCAGCTGCTTATGTAGAAATAAAAACTGCCAAGTTTACGAAAAAGGTGCATACTCAGTTTTCTATGAACTACTGTGGCCCGATGGAAAGAAGTCGATTGAAATGTCACAGGGGCAAGAGGAGTTCTTCGCTCGCATTGGCTCCCGCCGCCCGTGTCCCGTTTGCTTACTTTGTATTTGTCGACGTTGTCGCGCCGGCCATATGGATATACTATTTGGAGCTTATATTCGGACCCTAGAGTTTCTCGACCGAGTTCTTTCCATCGGGGCACAGTAGTTATAAAACATATAACGAAAGATCGTGACTTCACGCTTTTTTCCATAGGTTCAAGTGAATCCGTATCTGGAAGATTCTATGTGTTACGGATGCTCCGTACAACAAGGACCTTACTTTTGTCGCGAAGCGGTATGAAGATCGCGCTGGCGACTTACTAACTTATTTCGTTACCATCTACGTATTTCATTGCCTCTTCGAGCGTAATGTACTTGTCCTTAAGGAGTTTGTTTCCCTCTGTTCTAGGAATGCTTCCAGTACTTCTGCCGCAGTTGCTGGAAGTGGCAACACTCCATGGAATCAATGTGGCATCACAAGCCTGTGATGCGTAAGTCTAAGACGAATCAAGTGGTTGGATTATCACCGAATATGAACTTCGGATCCCGTGGAATGAATAACACCACGATTTAAGTACAATCCCGCTTTCATTTCACGGTCACCATTCACTTCTTTTTGACTATTTCTTTTCGCACGGACGTTCCGTTAGCTGACTTACTGACAGGGTGCAAGCTTAGTTTTTATCGCAGAGCCGTAGCCAGCTGGTTGGACGATATACATAGAAAGTACCGGATACACCAGCTGATCGGCAGATGCAACAGAGACTAATTGAAAGATAAAGAATCGTGTTCCATGAATAGTTCCTATTTTGAACGCGACCATCACCGCGTTCAACAAACAGTATTTTTATTTAGTATGTTTACTTAGGGACTGGTTCTCTTGTTGATCGTTTTATTGCGAAGAATACAATTGTGCCATTAAGTAACACGTCATATTATTATACGGCAGTTATGCAATACGAGTGTGCATTTATATTAAATTCCTATAGGCTCGATTGTGGCTTTTATAGTGACAATAATTTTTATGCGATAAAATGGGTAGCCACTCGACTGCTATAAAGGGAGAAGAGCTAAGTTCGTAATTATTAAAAAATTCACAAAATATAATGCGTAATTATAATTATGAAAATCTATCAGTGGGATAGATGTTATACTTAATCATAAATTATTCGATCAGATTCGATTATTCTAGTGTTTTAACGGCAGAAGGGATTAATAATTCAATTATTATTTTTCACGAGGAAAGCGTTTGATTTAGTGTAACAAAGGCAGCGACTTTCTTACGGAGTACTATCTGTACTAGCCCACGTGTACTAGTCAGCCTCTAAGCTATTCTTCTATTCCGACACTTGCCAATAATACTGTCCATCGTTATAGTTTTATGTTACGTTGTACAGTGTAAGGGTATTGCCAAATAGCCGCTGTAATCAATATTCATATACTTAGCCAAAGCGGTAGCCTTTGCATACTTTCGTTTACAGGGACTGTTTAACTGTTGACGAAATGGAGAAGTACAAGGTCTAATGATTCTGGAGCTGATTATAGTCAATTGATTCTGTTTTTATTTTTTGTTACGCTATTATGTTATATATTTTCTTTCAACAACATTCCGTGGTATTACTTCTGATCGCGTTTCTGATGTTTTGATATCATTTTGTTGAGTGAATTAAAAATTTATATTTTTGCAAGTAGACGCCCATTGTTATTCCTCCTTTTTTTGTTTCACAATTCTATTCCTTGCTGCTAGAAAAAGATGAATTTTCAAGCAGAATCTTTGCCCCCTTCTAAACTCCTAGCCTTAAAAGTGTGTGCTTACCCAAAGTATTACATATATATATTAAATGTTATTTCCAAAAAATTAACAAGCGCGCGTAATATTCGCAGAAAACAGATAAAGATTAATTTTACAGCCACAATAATTACATTTCATCCTATTAAATGTTCTCCTTTTCTCTTCGTATTAATCTAAATTATATAATGCCTTAGAAATACCATAAACGACACAGTTACTTTTCCGCGATATAATAATATTAATTTAAGTGTTTATGCAGTAACTATGATTGATTACAAATGTTTCAATGTGACTTGCCTACTTCACTATTAACAAATAACTATAAATTGTAACTCTATAAGTTGTTACTGGTAAATGTTCCAATGAAGAAAAAAAATTGTTGTATAGAATTAATATTTATAATTGAAAATGCATATAATCAACTGCAGATTACTCTCTTTATCATACTTGTCGAGTATGAAAGGCAAAGGAGGATTTATCATATTTCTGAGACATTCAAATTTCGCTTGACTAAAAAAAAAATGGGTAAACAAATATATATATATATACACATACAGGGTGTACAAAACAGTTGGATCCAAATTTATAAATTCTTAAGGGGAGTCAAATGAAAAAAGCCTATACGAACCCATTTATAGAAATTCTTGATTAAAGCCCTGTAACAGATCGATGATTCACTAGCAATGCTATTCCTCTCAGTTTTATCGCTCCCTAAACAGGTTACTAATTCGGAAACAAAATTTACAATTTGTAATACGCTAGGAATCTACGTCCAAAAATCTATGCTTACCGAAGTAAAATTTTTTTAAACATCCTAATATAAAAATTACTGAGAAAATTAATATCGAAGTGGTACAGAGGTTGAGCTAGAAAAATAGCTGGCAGCCATTGGTTTTTGAGTTAGCGATTCGTTTAAGCAGTTATGAAACTGCTAAAAACAGTTTTACTATTGAAACATTGATCTCTCATAATTCTTTAATAACGCATTGTTCTACATGGATTCGTATTAACTCTTTTCATCTACTCGATCCTTTGAGTGAACAGTATAAACTTGGGCCCAAGCTTTATGGGCCCCCTGGATTCAGCCGTGCGCTCGCGCACGTGGGTATATACAGTACACGTACATACATATAAAATTCTTTGACTGGCATTGACGTGTTCTCACGCCGTAGCGTTGCCTCGGAGGTACAACAAGTATTTACGTACGCACACGGAATGTTTCATTTTTAAACTTGATAGTTTTGTTCGGTGAGCTGGGTGACTTCTGGGGCCATTACCACAAAGCTACAAGCGCGAAGATCAGCTTCAAAATAATCACAATACTTTCCCCGCTGGCAGCTTGCGCATAAAAAGGCCTGCCAAGTTTTAGATGGTATTATAATCGTCGCGCCTCATCGCCAGTCAAAGAGATACGTAATTTGAATATAACGCGAAGTGCTTTAATACGACGATGAAATAACACGTACATAATATTCTACAGTAGCTTGAAATGTAATCGTGAAGTTTTTAGTCAACGAAGAAAATCGGCTTGATGATGCCTGAAAATGATTCTAAATAGAGAAACGACAAAATCTTAGACTAAACGTTATCGAATCAACGGCAGAGACATAACGAGCCGACAGAAATTTTAAAGATGCTCTTTTATCAAAAATATCTTGTTTACAAACTTTTAATAAGTCGTGCCTTTTAATGTAATCACCATAGATTTTATTGTAATGTGAAAAACACAAATTATTTTTAAATCACTGATAACCACGCGATACAGGGTGATCTACTATTAAAGAAACAAGACTGTTACTGGTACGCATAATGTCAAGCTTTCTTAAAACTTTTAAGAGACTTAACCGATTGCGAGGCAATGATTACATCGCGCCATAGGTAGCAAAGTATATTTTTTATGTTAATATGGAAAGTGCCTCCTATTCCTTTACTTTTACTGATAATAAAACCTAAGTCTATAATTATTATATAAATAATAACAAACGAAAACATATATGTAGCAATAATTCAACACATTAGTGAACGTATGTATATCTAAGTATACTTATTAGCGTAAAATCAAGTAGGCTTTATCTGATAAATAGTTAATCAATAATTTATATTGCTTTAGCTTCTTTCCTACCGCGTATATCCTTGTTAAAGCATAACGTGTAACACAAAACTAATGTATTACAAATAATAAATTGTTCTTCATTATGTTGATCACATTGCATTGCTTTGATACAGTATTTGAAATCAGGGACTTCTGCCGAAACTGAAAATACCGGTATTTTTCGGTCCTATCTTCAAAACCTTCATAGAAACCGAAATACGCAAATACCGGTATATTTACCTAGATTTACCGGTAATTTTTTCGGTTTTCGGATTTTATTACAGTTTTCAAAATATTATTAAGCAAAACCGATTGTACATGATATTGATATTGCTGTAATACTGAAGCTAATAAAATAATATGTTTAATGTGTTCGCAAGTGAAGAAGAAAGTGATATTGCGACTTCCGGAATTCGGAAGTATTTTTTCTTTTTTCTGCCGCCACGCTATAATGAAGCTACGAATCTATTGGTATTTTTATGAAAATATATTACGTTATGTCGGTGTTTTTACAGCTCGAATCAACGAGGGCTATGAAGGTATTACTTTAATCTACCATGACACCTAAAAAACCGGAAAAATACCGGTATTTATTTCGGTTTCGGTACTTCAACGATTTCGGTATTCACCTATTTCGGTTCTATAACGGTTTCGGTAATCATCTGTTTTGGTACGATATCGTTTTCGGTATAGCTTTGTTGACGTAACACCAGTATGAAAATCGTACCGGTTTTGAAGTCCCTGTTTGAAATAATACCTTATTCCTTATATACACTGTATAAAAAGACCTGACTGTAAAATCTAATTTTTCGTCCAATCTCTATAATTTATTTTACAGTTAGTATGCAACATTTTCGATAGAAAATTTCTAAGAGCTAACAATGGTAGACAATAATATTTACAATACTGATAGTAACTCGTCGGGTGGTTTATACTTTTTTACAGAAAATTCTGATACTAATTATTATGAACATTTGTTCCCTATGCGTTTGCTTAATGCTTGGTACAAACCAATCAGAGAAGATAACGTTCCAAGCGCTCCTACTTGCCAAGTGTTTAATTTACCTCCCCAAAGCACGCCAAGCGGTAAATAACTAACTGCATAAGTGATGTCTAACGTTAATCGTATGCAGGACAATAATTCATTTCGACCTTGTTTCTTTACTATCTTCAAAGCTGTTTTGCTAGAACAGAAATCGTCATTTGAAACATAAACGCCCGTTAATGATTAAATTAATATAAGTGTTCGTGTTATCTGTATGTTTACCTTGTACTGCAATTAGCTTCATTCAAGTGCTTTAATTTCCGTAGGGATCTAAAAGAAGATTATTTGCTTAATCTGTGTATTATTGTACATGCTTATTTAGACATTATGCAAAAAGTTTGTGCTACTTTTAAGGGTAGAAATAGGATCTGCAATCTTTTTTCACTTTTTATAATTCTTTCTTATTTTTCAGCCAATTTTATTATGTTATTTTCACAAATTACTTGCTTTTTCTCATGAAGAAAGTTTTTAATGTATTTTTAATATAAAACGGTAACTCAATAGTGGGATGTCCACTGAAGGTGGATGCTATAAAATTTTCCAGGCATTTCTTGTCACATGTGATTAGTTGACACTGGAATTTTCAATTCACATTGCAATTTTATGTGTTTGAATATTTCGATTGGTATTTACTAATAAACGACTGACATTGTCATCTACCATTGAAAGTTAACATAGTTTTCATTTCTGAAGCAGCATGAACTTTCTAAATGCCTTAATAGTCATCTTATCCTTATTGCAATTCTCCAATAAAGATGAAGACTTATTTAATGTCTTCCCTTTCCACATACTTTGTTAATGACAAATGTAGGGAAACTATCCAAAACCACGTTGAAACATTATCCCACGCCTTGTTATTAATTTTAATTAATTCGTGTTCACCAGCCCAGGAAATGTGTTCTATCGGGCAATATACAATGTCCATTGTAATTTGTACCAGTTCTGCCCACCTGATCAACCAGTCTGGCTCCTATTAGATTACATATGAAATTTAGATGCCTTTAAACGAAAGTATAAATTTGTACGTTTCATTATCTCGGCGGGAGGCGCTACTAGGTAAAATTTAACACAGAGGCGCTAGCTGCGAAAATACGAAGACTGTTCGAGTTTTTCTTACAATTTTTTAAAGAACTTTAATAAAGATTTTAAGACATTTCATAAATTTTCTTTGATTCTTAAAACACTGTACTTTAACATAAAAATTACGAAGTTAAAAAAAAATATTCCGAAACCGCGATTTTTTACGTTTCAATTTTGGGTATTTTTGACCCGGTAGCGACAACCTGCGTTACAATATGGGGTGCGCTTCCCGCCGGGTTTATAAAGAGAGAATGAAACGTACAAGTAGGAAAATCTGTTGCACGTATTACTTCGTTTATTTCCAAGTTCATACCTTCCTTCCCCATTCATACGTTGCAGCATAATGAATCATTGGTATATCATCCAATAATCTTAAAATCACTCTACACTCGCTCATGCGACTACTAAATATCTTCAGCTTCTTTTCTGTTTCCTGAGAAGTCACACCCAATGTAAATAACTTTGCCATGTAAGACAAAGCTTTTAGGAACTTGTCTCTCCCTTCGTATGTTTCTAGATAGTCTGATATCAGTGCAATATTCATTTTTGTTTAAAGTAATAATGGAGCAATAGAGTAACACAGAATCTGTAAACTTTGCCAGAAGATATTTCTTTATGATGCAATTTTTAGTACATTATAATAATTATCAACGCACTGAGATACTTAAAACTAAGAATTATTTCCAATACAATATTTATTACACAATTCAGTTTTAAATTCTACTGAAAATAGATACGAGTTTCTACAGTTTAACACGTTGGTCGCCACGTCACCCATATCTGGGTGACGGCTATGTTTCCGCAGGGCTCCCGTCACTTGTTTAGGGGTGACGCTCTTCTGCGTCCAATTACGTGACTCTGGCTACATTTAAATTGCATCATAGCGCTCTTCGAGCTTATCGCACTGTCTACACTCTGAGTTCGAATTTGGGTCCTGGGAGAAACTCTGATTCACACTGGGCGATCAACGTGTTAGTAAAAGTAGCAGTGCGCGCTATAGCTGTTTGTTACTTTGCGTTATATAATTTATATATATACCTACTATTCATTTATATGGTTAAGGCTACAGTTTTTAAAGAATAATCCAAAACTTACCAAAAACACAAGTATAGTGAAATTAATGTAATCGTATATGCGTGATTATATATTTTAACTAGATACTATATATATATATATATATATAGACATTAAAAAGTGTTCTAGTTACGGTTACTCGCAAAAGTATCTGCTCACCTCACGTGTAGCAATTTTACATATGAAATCAATAAAGTAAGAATTACCAATTTAAATTCATATTAATATAAACTTTGGTTGATTCAATCGCAAAATTATATACCATTTATTAAAAAAAAACGCATTGTTATCAACAGAGGTAGCAAAAAACTTGCACAAAAATGTTTACTCCAATTCGATATTTATTGCATACAAATGTGACTAGAATAAATTAATACTTCGAAGAAACATCTACGATCTTGATTTACGCTTTAATCTATTGGGCACAGATTAAACTCGTTTTTTGTCAAATTTACGCTTCTTTTCGTTTATTTTTCTACCGAAATTTGTTCGAGCACTTTTTTAGTAGAAATTAAACACATTGCTGAAATATGTAAAATCTGTTATTTGCACGAGGTGAGTGCATACTTTTTTGTGTAACCGTATCTATTATCGAATCTAGAAGTGACAGACGTATGTCAGAGCGGAGTGTGCAAAGTCGGGTTAAGAGATGGTTTGTCACATTCAATAGCGAGACATGCGAGTAATTTACGTAAAACATTTACACCTTAAAATTCCTAACTAATCGGTACATTTAAAGAATAAATAAATCTGTATTTCAGTTTTTTTCTAATGAGTTTTATTATCAGTAAAAGTGAAATACAACGTGGATGTAAACAAAATCACGTGGCGCGACGGGTGGACAGGGACGTATTGGCAGGGAAGATGTTCACCGAATAAAAATTTATACAAGTTCCCAGTAATGTATTTAAAAACAGTCTCTGGACACATGTTAAGCGTGATAATAATCGACATATATTGCAAATATTAAAAATTGACACTACAAACGATAATGCATGGATTTTGACCTCCTATTTGTAAGAGGCCTGTTCTAGAAAGAAAAGAATAATAGTTGAAAGTAAATGTTCATTTCAAATGTAATACCTTAAATGCATAATATTTCGTTATGTAGATATTTTTACGCACGCCATTTATAAAGCCATATCTACTTTACAGTATAGATAATTATATTAACAATTAACGTAAATAGGTTAGGTTTATTCTTTCTTTGGCATATATATATAGTTACAAAAATATGGGTCCTCTAGAGGGAGAAGGTTATTGAGTACCCGCCTGTTTGAGTATTGTCAGATTCACTTTATAAACAAAATATGCGTTATTGATATTGATGCATGGTAGCACGACACATTATTACAGTATTTTATCACATTTTAGTTTATATTTGGTTTATAAAGCGAATTTGACAGCACTCAAAAGGGCGGGTACTCAAAAATCTTCTCTCTCCAGAGGACTCAAGATGGCGGATGCGCATACTTACCTCTTTGGTGCTCTAACAATGTAATAGTACAACTAACAATCTAACAACGAAATATAAGATTAGATAGCAAAAAAAAATGAAATGGACAAAACCAAATTAGGGATCAGAAGGGAAACAGGAAAAATAATAATGAGGCATGCTTTTCACGCAAATACGTAATATTCTAGAGCAATTACAAAGTATGAGTACCTAAGTACAAATAGCCGTGGATGTGAGATTCGGGGCAGGAAAGAAGGGCAGAATGACAATAAGTACAGTGGGAGGAATATAAGGAACAAATTACATAAACTTAGGAATAACATAAGGACGAAGTAGTGAGGATAGATGTTCAGATAATGTGATGACCAATGTTCGTTGGGCTATATAGAGCTGTAGTGATCCTCTAGGGAGTGATCGGTATAACCGCAGCCATTTTGGAGCAAAACCGGAAATAACATAACCTAAACGTTTATCTATCTCTTTCTATCAGTATTTCTCTCTCTTTCTGTCAGTATTTCTGTCTCTTTCTATCAGTATTTCTGTCTCTTTTTTTACAGTTTCTTTCTCTGTCTTACTTCCACTTTTGCTCCAAATCGCGGCAACCAATCAGCGACGATACACGTTGTTCCGATCACTTCCTAGGCCGGTATTCATAGTCGCTACTTATTCTTAAGCAAATGCTTAAGCATCACTATGGGGCCGTGCCCTGAAATGCCATCTGCTAGTCTTATGAGAAACTGTAAGCTGGGGAGAAAATAAAAAGCTAACCTAACCTAGTGCTCTAACATGATCGGTGCAAAGGTGACAAAACCGTGCTTACTTAAGGGGCTTTACCCGTAGGTAACACTAGCTAGACCAAACATAACTGCGTATTACTGTGTGTAGCGACATCTTTCATGAAAGTGGGTCCTGACCATAGAGATAATATTCTTTGCATAGGTCTCATAAAACAACTGTCCTTCTCTCATAATTTCGAGCGCTGTGTATTGGTTAGCATTTTCTTTCATTAGACAGAGAGCTGGTATCCAGATCTTGATCAACGAAAATATTTCACTTGGTATTTCCCCTCTACATAATTGCGCAACTCCGTGGCGCAGCGGGCGGAGTGGGGGCATCGCCTTTTCAAAGCGTTGTGTTCGCTCACTGTTGTGCGCCGCTTTGAAGCAACGTGATCAGTGGTTTGTAGACGTGATGACGTCAGACTTCGAAGCACAAGCCGAGAGCGCGTTTAAAGCCGAGTAGGGCGTGAAAGTGTGTATCGTGCCGCTCGTTTTCCTCCGTGCTCTTTCAACCCATCTCATCCACGAATATGTGCAAATAGCAACGCGTACCTCCGTAAAGTTACGGGACAATTATGTTTGGTGCTGTTTTAACGTGATTAATAGTGAAAAGGATACCATGTTCCGCTGCATTCCGATTTTTAAAGGGTGTAACAGGCAGGTGGAATACGTTGACAAGCGTCATTGCTCTCTGCCCAGCGTTCCTGATGATATTCTGCGATACTCTAGAAGCTTGGAGGAGCTTCTGTTGGACGCGAATCATATTCGTGATTTACCGAAGGTAGGCAAATATCACTACATGCCAACTTTCCGCTTTATAACCATATCCCTCCCCTCCCCCCCCCCTCCGCCCCTCCGCTCCCTTCGTCTTTCTATTGCGTTCGTGACGTATCATTCCATCGGCTATAACGTAACAAACGAAGTATGCACTCGACGTAGCCGATAAGGTGGCTCATTGTTATTGTCGCTTATATTACAAGCGCGATAGTAAGTATTCCCGTTCTTCCGATTTTTAGAACTTCTTCCGGCTACAAAGGCTACGAAAGCTTGGGCTGAGTGACAACGAAATCCATCGCCTGCCACCGGATATCCAGAACTTCGAAAACCTCGTGGAGCTGGACGTGTCCAGGAACGGTGAGTGGTCGGGTTTATTACTCCGTTTAGTTGTTATGCGGTTCTGCTGTCGGTAACCGCGGAGAGCATCCTATTCTCTCCGGCTAAATGTTTCCTTGGACAGGAACGTATTCCTTCGTTTCCCAATGTCCTTCTTTTCGCGCACGGGCCGACTAACAGCATCCATCCGCGGCTTCGAGCGAAACACGTGTGTGTGCGTTTCATAAACGATGTCATTGGATAAACAAAAACAGGTTTAAACGGGACGGAACATTAACCGAGGGAACCTTAACTTCCCTCGACTCTTCCAGCCAGATACCTACATGGAGAACAATCGTAGTGCTGTCAAGTATTAATAAAACACTTCCTTCTTACGGGCATGTTATTGTTAATGCTAGCTACTTTATTTCTTTTTCCGTTTACCACCGATTTGATAGGTTAGAGAGTATTTTCTATTGATACGATGGATTTTTAGCCACGAAAAATTTAAGTATCATTGAAGTTCAATATTCATTTTGTTATTTCTTAGTGCCTAGAAATTAATACAAAAAATCACACGAAAGGGCAGATAATGGCTCGTTCGAGTTCCATGATGAGTGTCTGCGAGTTTCTCCTAGAGTCATTAATAAATTTAAGGGTCGTTTCGAAAACGAAGCACGTGCAGCGAAACGACGTCACGTTTACCTTTCGATGATGACGCCGCGTAGCTCGCGAAGTGGAAGAAGCGTTTCTGCCCATCGCTTCGGGGCTCTTCCCCAGAAAGGAAGGCATTCTCTTTTTCACGTTGCCCGCCGGATCTACGTACCGGTTCACTTTGGCATTTTCGTGTTTACTTTATGCTTGGCCCTTGCCTCCCGCGTACACGCGAAGCGCTTCTTTCCTTCGCATGCAATACGGCTAAGCGAGAAGGAATGCACCGTAATTGCCTCGTGCGTGCTGCGTGCACGCGAGCGCCCGTGTGTGAGGCGCGCGCGCGCTCGCGCGCGCCCGCGTTCATTGAACACATCTTTTTTCGAATGCGAGCGTCGCGTCGTACCTGTAGCGTTTCGTGGCTTCCTTCTTTACTAAATAGTATGTATATAGAGTTCATTCTTGAGGCAGGGAGCTTAGGATTATCGATTGAAGCGAAGAATTATGATTTACGTTAAATTCTCAATACGGGCCACTTACTAATGTGGATTCAAAGTTTCTTTTTTTTTGAAAGCTGTTAAATCTATCCTCTGCTGAAATTCAAAGTAATTCAGTAAATTTGACGCGTAGTTGTACGTAAATTTTAATTACAAAATGCCGCTTTACTTTTACTGTATTTTACCATCGTTTTGTTAAAATATGAAATAAGCGAATCTTGTTGCATCGAAGGGTGCTGGTTGTACTAAATAATCACCGTGATCAGTGTTTCGCGCATAGTGTATTAATTATTACTGAAACATGCAAGACTTTAAACTATCTGGCCCACATTGCGTGCCAATTATTCTTTTCCGCAACAAGTAAAATCCCATGCAGTTAATTTCCATTGTATTACTTTTTTAAAATGAGGTGACGCATTTCTTGATATTTTATATTTTATATTTTATATTTTATATTTTATATTTTATATTTTATATTTTATATTTTATATTTTATATTTTATATTTTATATTTTATATTTTATATTTTATATTTTATATTTTATATTTTATATTTTATATTTTATATTTTATATTTTATATTTTATATTTTATATTTTATATTTTATATTTTATATTTTATATTTTATATTTTATATTTTATATTTTATATTTTATATTTTATATTTTATATTTTATATTTTATTTTTTTTTTATTTTTATCACAGGTAAAAATACATTTGTAACTTCATTATTTTTATTACAGTGATAAAACCATTACGCATGTTTTTAATAACGTGAAAGTTTGGAAACCCATTTGTTAGTGGGGTGGGGGTGGGGTGGGGTTGCATATACAATGGAAGAGTTGAATATTGAGCATAGGAATGGTTGGCTTTTTAACGGAGCATCGTAAAAGAGGCCGTGAAAATTCACAGATATTAATGTTTTCTTAACACAATTATACTAAAGCTTTACTGACTCAACACACTTTATCTTATTTAAAGATAAGAAATTATTGATAGCACGAAATCTTTTATTGTTTCATCTCCGATTTATTATTACTGTACACGCGAATAACTTTGAAAACGCGCCGACGCCAGTGAAAGTGTTAAGAATGAATTAGCGAGATTCGGATGAAAATGAGTCTGAACTCTACCTCGTTCGGGTCATTTTTTAATCGACTTCAAAAAGAAAGAGGTTCTCAGTTCGATGTGTATTTATGTATGTTAGTATGTATTGTGTTTGTAATTTCTCCGCAACTATTCCACCGATTTCCCTGAAACTTAGTGCATTTAATTTAGCTCGAATCAACTTAGGTCGTGGAGAAAGAATTATCAAAATCGGTTAGGGTAAAGGTACCAGTTGACCATGTATCAGAAGTTGACAACTACTGGTACTTTTACGCTAAGTAATTTTGAAATTACACCAAGCAGCGCATTATACGCAGCTGCTGACTGTTGATGGCGCGCGAGATTTATATATATCGTCATATCTTCTACAATTATTTATTAATCAGTGTGAAAATTGGTGAAAATCTTCCTTGTATATTAAGGAAAAACTTTGTCGCTAAAAGTTACACGTACCTCAAAATTGCCTCGATACTTTTTAACGGCGAACGTTGAAAAGCATGGGTTATGTCGAGTATTACTTTTTAATTAAATATTATTACATTTGTTAACACAAGGGTTATGTGCATACATTTTACGGCTTCGCTAGAGTTTCCTGAAGTTATGTTTTAAGTTTCATAACGATCCGTTAATATTTACTCAAGTTATCGCAATTTATGTTTAAAGAAATAATGATTTTGGACGAAGAAAAATTTTTTGTTTATAATTTTTAGCTCGAATAGTAATGATTGGATAAACAAACTGCAAATAGAAAAAATGTGTGCCGTGAGGAGCTTTACAACACTATATTTTTTATAATTCAGTTTAACAACATTTAATTTCACAATCTTTCTTAGCGTTTGGACAATAATTTTTCCCATTTTCGAGCGCTAAGTAGTCCCCTAATTGCATCCGACTCTTTAATTTTTCTAAATTGTTAAATTACAATTAATGTGCACCTTCGCCAGTCAACAATGTCGAATCTTCTCTACTGAGTAAACAGTATTTCTCCAGAAATAAGAAATAAGCAATTAGAAAATTTCTCGAGAAATTCTCGAGAAAGAATTATTCTCGAGAAGGAACACTGTTCAGAACGGTGAGCGAGGCGCGTTTCAGCAACTACTGTTCACTAACTAGTGACATCATTGTCGGATTTGCAGAACGTTAGTTTTCGTATTTTATTTTCGAGATTTTATCAGCCGTTCTTCATTATCCTTGTCTACTAGCTTTTTCATTGCAATGCGCCGGTACTAATTGTAAATTGTAGTTTATAGACGAACAAACACGCTTGTCAGTCATGCTTGAGAACGCAGGATTGATTGTTGCTGGTACCATTTAATTAGAAAATGGGCACAGTCTAAGGTTTTAGCATAAACTCTTCAATATATCGAAATTGAATTTATACCTCGGTGATTGCAATTCGAAAACGCTATATAAATTTAATTATTTAAAAATAAGTATTGTTTCAGCTCACTCTGGAGTGCAATGCTGCCTTCTTTACTTAAAATGTCCTAAAGTGAATGTCCCAATTTCTGCTCATGTCCCCATTTCTGTTCATTTTGTATTTTTCTTATTATTGTATGCGTTACGTTTATATTATAGTTGCAACAATGTAATTCTAAATTATTCAAACATTTACACGAGTATTGCACGAGCTTGGGTCAATACATACATCGCTATTTTTCATGAGCAGAAATACAGACATTTAGAGGATTATATATTTCATTACAAATTACTAATAGTTAAACATCTGAAAATATCTTTCTTAAATAGTTTTTGAATTGGCTGATTTATTATTAAAGAATTAATCCATTACATTCTATATAATAAATAGCATTGTATACTTAATTACAAACTACTAATAGTTAAACATCTTGAAATATCTTTCTTAAATAGTTTTAGAATTGGCTGATTTATTATTAAAGAATTAATCCATTACATTCTATATAATAAATAGCATTGTATATTTAATTACAAATTACTAATACTTAAACATCTTGAAATATCTTTCTTAAATAGTTTTAGAATTGGCTGATTTATTATTAAAGAATTAATCCATTACATTCTATATAATAAATAGCATTGTATACTTAATTACAAATTACTAATAGTTAAACATCTTGAAATATCTTTCTTAAATAGTTTTAGAATTGGCTGATTTATTATTAAAGAATTAATCCATTACATTCTTTATAATAAATAGCATTGTATACTTAATTACAAATTACTAATACTTAAACATCTTGAGATATCTTTCTTAAGGGGAGGTTCTGGTCTAGAGCCCCAAAAAATAGGTGATATTTAGGAATTAATTAAAGGAAAACTACTATATATAATTTAATGGGACTTGTTGCATTGTATTAAGGATGTCTTATGTTATAGAAATATATTTTTTGTTTTATAATTATTCAGTGCAAACAGCCCTGGGGAGTCGTTAAAGTTAAGGCGTCAAAAAATTGATCCAAATCGGTGGGACCTGTATCTCTAAAAGTTATTATCCGATTCGACTGAAACCTTTTTTATTTTGAAGATTATTCTTTTTTCTAGGGGGGGAACTAAAAAAAAATTACAAAAATTACATTTTTTTTTAAAAATAACGACACTTCACGTTTGAAATCACTTTTCCCTGTATTTTTCGTCCTTTCAACGCCTTTAAAAATTATAAATTTTCAACTTTTTGTAATTTTTTTTAGTTCCCCCCCTAGCCAAAAGAATAATCTTCAAAATAAAACAAGTTTCAGTCGAATCGGATAATAACTTTTGAAGATACAGGTCCCACCGTTTTGAGAACACTGTTTCGAGAAAAACGCATTTGAAGTTTTACGTGAGCGCCGAGTAGCCGGTTGTGACCCATGTATTTGCCGCGACTCAAATGCCTACAACTTGGGGAATTTTACGAATTTCAACAAATCCTTTTAAACCCGTATTCCTAAAAGATTGAACATTCGAAAAATGATATAAAAAAAATCGACATTTAGACCAGAACCTCCCCTTAAAGTTTTACGTGAGCGCCGAGTAGCCGGTTGTGACCCATGTATTTGCCGCGACTCAAATGCCTATAACTTCGGGAATTTTACGAATTTCAACAAATCCTTTCAAACCCGTTTTCCTAAAAGGTTGAACATTCGAAAAATGAAATGAAAGAAAAATCGACATTTAGACCAGAACCTCCCCTTAAATAGTTTTTGAATTGGCGTGATTAAGTATTTCGGTAATTCGATTTCGATCTACATTTATTATCAGATAACAAATTTCTAACCGTATAGATGATTGATAAGCTCCCACGGGAAAACGTAAAATGGGAACGTTTGACGGCCTAAATCGTCTCGGCAGCTTCCATTCATAATTGAAACGGTCGCATAAAGACGAAGTTCGAACAATGCCGAAGTGTGTAATAACCGACGGTATTGTGTGCGGGCGAATATGAGTTCTTTTGTTCCAAATCAAGTCACTCAACTAAAACATTTTCGTCACGTGCGCCGCCACGATCTCTCAAATGAAACTCAAAGTCTCCGCGGTCTGTCGCTTGAACATTCGTCTTCTCTTCTTCATTTCATTCCCACCGATGCCACGCAGGTTTTACGCAAGTAACGCGCGAAGCTTGAAACAAGTTTCCAATATTCGTCGGAAGCTTTCTGTTGACTGACCGCAACTGGAACATTACCTACGTATAATTACAGTCCAGAACGCAAATTTATTCATAACGAAGTACCCCCGGATGCGCGTACACTTTTCGCCCTGGATTAGCGTCCGCGAGTCGTCGCCACTTTTTCTTGCTCAGCATCCCGGGCAGGCAGGTTGTAAAACCGTATTTCCGTGGCAGGCCTGTAACAAATGGAAGCAATAATCTCGCGCGTCCGACGGCGCGTTTAAACGAAAATTTATATCCTTGAAGTTTTCATTATTTTTTCGCGAGAGCAATATCAGTGGATTGCTGAGATTTGCCCGGTGAAAATAAGCCCAAACACGACGTGGCGCAACCTATTTTTATTAATTACTAGCTTCGCTACTCGGCTTCGCCCGAAATTTAAATTCTGATTTTACAGAAAAATTTGATTTATTTTTTTTCATTTATTTATTTTATTTTCTGTGAAAATAGTCGTATTCGTCAGGGTTAGCTAGGCATAATGAGCTGGAACACATTTGGTGACCCTAGTGTTTACCGTTCGAAAGTTTTTAGGCGACAAACACACAAAGACTTTCTGCTTTATATATTAAAATACTGGGAGTGCGATTTGTAAACTGGGAATTGGGATTGGGGAGTTCGAATTAAGTCGTGTTTAGATTAGGGGTGGAATGACACTGTGAACTTTTGTAGGTAAAAGTTATTTATCGAATTTTTAATTTTTAAACCATTTCTGTTCTGTTTTAAGTTCAGTTTGTACATTAATAATTTAACTCTGTTGTAAGAGGTCAGTTTTAACAGCTGTTTTATGCTCGATTAATAAAAGTTCTGGAGGATCATATACTTTTATGTATGATCCTCTTTAATATCTTTTTAATTAGTATTATTTAAGGTGTTAAAGCAGGATAAATATACGCAGAAGAGAAAGCGCATTGTGATTTTTATACAATCATTTCCACCGCACGGTTTAAGGTTTCAACTTCGGATCTATCTACCCCAGGTTTCCAGGACATCTGCTTGTCACTACTTTAACCTTTTCACAGCAGAATAAATGCTCCTATTTAACTAGAACTTTTTTCTGCTTTCAAGAAAATAAAAGTTTCTTATTTGCAGAAAAATCTGTGCAATCAAAGTTTCGGTTAATACACTGCATTTTGTAGCAGTTTCCTCGGAACAGAAAAGATAATAATTATAACATTACAGTTACTTCGTAATTGTATAAAATAAAAATACATCTGCTTAATATTATTTATCACATTTTTTCTTTGTATAAATATCCAATGTTATAATTGGCGCGATTTTTGTATATTATTTTTTTTCGTTCGTCTGCGCGAATACTTGGCGCACTTTTTTGTACCTTTTTTTAAAAAAAAAAGGTAATTTTATGGAGATAATTATAACATTACAGTTCTTTCATAATTAATTGAAACTTTTAACACTTTCATTCGGAAAATCTCAGTAATCCACTGATGGCCCATTCCTTCGATATCGCAGAAAAAAATATTCTTTAAAACTCGCGTTATAAAAACATATTCAAATTGAGAGCGATTACTGTCGAATCCTGGAACAGTGTGACAGCCCGGCTTAAAAAACAAAGAACAGAAAATAATGAACATCTGTTGGGTAACGTGTATCGATTTATCTCATTTCATTGTTTCTGTACAAACGCTATTGTGACTTTGATAACAGCTCGATTTGCTCCATAAAATCTTTTTTAACATTGGCCATTACCGTGGCCACGACAGCTCATTTGATTGGCCGTTTTACGGTATTGTGTTCGTTTCAAGAAATTATGGCGACAGCGAGTAATAAAGCGACTGTATATAAAAGTGTTTTAGAAATGATGGGGCGGGCAATAAACTTAAGGAGTGTTAACACACGTTCACAAACCAACTCGCAGCATTTGCCATTTCTTCTTCTAGCAGGTCGAGTGACTCATTTCCTTTTAGTCATCAAACCCAGTGCATTGGTAATCACTGATTATAATTCACTAGCTTTGCTACTCGGTTTCGCCCCAAATTTAATTCTGATTTTATAAAAAAAAAATTTTTTGTGAAAATTCTCACATTCATCTGAATTAGTCATGCATAATGAGCTGAGGAATATTTCGTGGTCCCAGAGTTTGTCGTTCGAAAGTTCTTAGGCGACAGACAAACACACAAACGTATGTATAGAAGCTTTCTGCTTTATATATTAAGATTCATAACCTCGCAGTATTGTAAAAAGATCAGTACTTCACAAAACATAATAGCAGAGTTGAATGAGTAACACATGTTCCTACTTTTTCAACACACTTTTTTTTATTAATTGGAATATGTACACTGCACTGCAGTAATTTATTTCCCTGTGAACAAATTGATGGCTTACTGCGCCAATATTGTGTGTCCACTTTCAGCGTTCTCGAGAAAAAGTTTTAAAAATTCAAGGGTGCTTCGTAATTAAAGAAATACACAATTCCACAATTAACCCACATTGAAAAAATTTTTTTTTCCTATTTTATATGATTAGTACAGCCTATTGAGATACATTACAAAGTTCAACAAAATTGAACTTTCTTTCTGTTCTGTAACCTTCAATAGCCGTTTCTTACCGATTTTTGTGCGCTAAAAACGAATCCGCAAATCGTGTATCGTCATCACTAAAAAAAATTGCAAATTTTCAGCTTAGAACATTTTTTTGTGTTCAAACAGTAACAGTTATTCGGTTGCTTGTTGCGTCAAATTATTCTATAAACCCTCCCGAATACAACTATGTAAGTTATTGGTGCATTATAAACATTTAAATATGTTTAGACAACGATCAAAGGGAAAAGGACACCCGAAATGCACCAATTTTTGCAGGTATATTTCTATATATTTTAAAAACTAAGGGTCTAGGAGAAAATCTGACCACTCCACGCGATGCAGCAGACATTTTTCCTTCGGAAAGCATCAACAGAAGTGGTAAAACACCCTTTGTTTTCACTACAGAAACGAAAGAGTTTGGCAAAACGTGCGGCGCGGACAGTGGCTCGCGCGCCGCCGTAGACTACCACTGTCGACGCCGCACGTTTTGCGAAACTATTTCGCTTCTGTATTGAAAACAAAACGTGACTTACCACTTCTGTTGACGCTTTCCGAAGGAAAATTGTCTGCTGCATCGCGTGGAGTAGTCAGATTTTCTCCTAGACCCTTAGTTTTGGAAATAAATTTAAATATATCTGCAAAGATGGGTGCATTTCGGGTGTTCTTTCCACTTTGATCGTTGTTTAACCATATTTAAATGTTTATAATGCACCAATAACTTACATAGTTGTATTCGGGAGGGTTTATAGAATAATTTGACGCAACAAGCAACCGAATAACAACTATTACCGTTTCGACACAAAAGATGTTGAAAGTTGAAAATTTGCAGCTTTTTAAAAATCGAATTTCTCAAAAACTGAGGGTGATAGCGACAAACGGTTTGCGGATTTGTTTTCAGCGCATAAAAATTTATAAGAAACGGCTTTTGAATGTTACAGACCAAGATGTTGGTTGGGCAGTGTTATTGCTCTTAATTCTTTTTCCCCAAAAATTGTAGGTCAGTCCGTTTTTGTTCCGAATGCCTCATTTGTGCAGCAAGCCACCGAAATGATGCTCATCTTTTAATTAGCAACTGAGTATTCTCGAAATTGCGATCTAACTGAGTCGATAAAAACTGTTTGCTTCGCAAAAACCTGGTCGCTGTCGAGGAAACTAAGAGCGAGGGTGACTTGACTCCAGGCACAAAAAGAACAAATTATCTCTTGAATCAGCTCTGTTTGTATGCGATTGACGGTATTTCTTTAATCCGGAAAGACCGAGTTATCGCTTTGATCAGCCTAACAAGGAGCGGTTAAAGCTTTGGGGTCGCCGAATCCAGCCAAACTTTCTATGGCGAAGCTAGAGCGTAAATAATCAGGGACATAATTTGGCCATTCGTGCCGAGATATAATAACGTTGAAATATCATGATACATCGAATTCCGGCTGGGCAGAGTGGATGATAGCGTCGTCCAATGCTCGTAATCCAGTTTTTTTTACACATTACTATTAATCACTTGCTATCAAATGCAGCAGTTTGATAAAAAATTTCTTAGTACGAACCACAGTTGTGCTAATTGAATTACGCTGTTATTTAATTAAATTGTATTTCAATTACACTGTAATTTAATTACGTTGTAACTCAATTACGTAATTCAAACTTTTCAATTAATTCAATTCCTAATTACTGCAATTCTACGTGCAATTGAATTACAGTGTAATTGAAGTACAATGTAATTAAATTACAGCTCAAAACACTGAAGAAGAGAGAAAAAAAAGTGGAAAAAATGTAACGAAGGAGTATATTTCTCTCTATATGTTATAAATTTATGATTAATACCATATTCAGCACTCATAATAATTTTTTCCTGTTCGAAACCTTTACCTGCATATTTCTTTCCCACCTCTTATTACCTCTTAATTCGTAATTGTAATTTAATTGCATTCTGCTATGCAATTACAATTGGAAATACATTGCAATGAATTACGAATTACAATGTAATTGAATACGATGTAATTGAATTATTTTGTAATTATAATTCATGGAGTAATTCAATTGTAATTCTGCACAACACTGGTACGAACAGCTAGGGTGGTTAAATTTGGGCGAAAGAAATTCAAGAAGTTTGAAACGCAGAGGCTGGAAACATCTTTAAAAACAATTCGCTTTTCTTTCATCTAGCAAATTAGCAATAACTCATATGTGAGTTGTGATATTGAATTAATTTTAAATTCGCCTCAACTCTTTTAGATTAAAATATTTGAGGATTTTTCGCGGAAGGAGTGGCAGACACACTACTTAGCCTAGGGGCGACAAATCTCAAAACCCGCCTGAGCGAGAGCTTATGAGCTTATAGTGTCGCATTGCTTTGGACCATATTTATGAAAAATTGTAGGAGGGTCGCGAAACGGATACCAACCGATTGGAGTTGGCAGTCAGAATCGAATGAGATTCTGGTTGTGTGGTACTAAAAACAGCACAGAGAAAATTATTAAATACACTTAGATCAGCTTTTACACGACAGATAAGTTCTCGAAAAAAGAGATACCGTGCATATGAAAAAATGGAGCGTTGCAATCATTCGCAATCATACAAACAAATCGTCAAACCGCGAACTCATTTTTTTCTGACTGGGTCACTTACGAGATAAAGTTGGAATGGAAGACTGATTGCAGAGCTGGGCAAAGTGTAATCTAATTACAAATCACAAATTACGATTAAACTGTAATTGTGTAATTGATTACACATTATTTTCTGTAATCGTTCATTTAGATAGTTGACAAAACCAAATGGTCAACTACCTAAATTAACAATTACAGAAAATAATTTGTAAACAATTACACTTAATCGTAACGTTTAATCGTAATTTGTAATTAGATTACATTTTGCCCAACTCTGACTGATTGACGTTACACACTAGAGTCCCTAGTAGCATTTATTGTTGGCATTTTGATGGCCAACTAATTTCCAACTTGGGGATACTGTGGGCCAACCAGAAATGCTACTAGGGGTGGCTCTTATTTTCGACTTTTCAATTTTCTTCGGGGCACCCTCCAGAATAATTCCAAATAATTAAAAAAAATCTGTGTAAATTTGGAGCTCGATCGGTTAACGGGAAAGGGTGCCCTGGGCCTTAAACATTTAAATCATTATTTAACAGCTCGCGAAGTCGATTTTATATAATAATCTCCAAGTTATCGATTAAATAAAAAAATATGTCAAACAAAAGTTGTAGATCCGGACAAGGAGCATCTTTTAAGTTCTATTACTTTTTCTCGTGCGACAAACGGTTTTCGAAAAAAGTCTGAAAAACTATTAAAAAAAACTTTCCCTCAAATTTTCAACGTTTAAATGCTTCCAGAACACTTTTTATTTATGAAGGCGAACAAAAAATGGAATTTTTATTTTCGAGGACTATTTTTAAACATTTAAGGGGAGGGGGCATATACCGAAATATGCGAAAAAGATAAAAAAAATCTTATTTTCAGTGTTTGATATGTCATGAATGTTTCCTGAAAATTTGGGTTCGAAATTCGCAGAAATATCGAAGATATAGACTCTACATATTCTGGAGGGTGCCCCGAAGAAAATCTTGAAACAAAATTTTACCAAGAGTGAATAAGAGCCACCCTACTGCATACTTTAGATGATTTGCAACAGTCGCAATACGAATCATTTACTTGAGGAGTGTGCAGCAGCCTGAAATGCAAATTCTAAGAATTTTTTCTGAGAGCAACTTCCTAGAAAACTAAGTAGGAATATTTTTTCTTACAATTAGAGTTAAGTGAAGATTTTTAACAGGGGAAATGCATCGGACCTTGTTAGATCAAAACAAATCGTGCAAAAGGAGAATTTAATTTTTTTCATAGACTTTGTTAAATCAAATGAAAGGTGTTGAAAGAATAAATGCGCAATAAACTGTTTCTACAATGCGTAGAATATCAGATCGTGGTAATCGTGACAAGGCTGACGGAAAGGAATGGGTTCAGTGTGATAAAATTTGTTTAACTGGCAATGAGATTGTTCACGATATCGTAAGTAGGGTCAAATAATGAATGCTTGGGGTGTGTGCCTGAATCGGTGCTTTTACGACTTCACTATATCTCTACCATCGTGTATACTTTGACGTGAATACTTTATCCTGCTATCTTGATAACAGATTTATTCATTGAACCTTTTTCTGAGATCAGCTGATTTGTATTATGTGTGTTAAATTGACGAATGACGTTCGTAATCTACAGATAAGAATGTACAGATGAGTTTTTCTGCTGTTGAACAGCATGAACGATTTTTTTAGCGAATGCAATATTCAATACTAACGATTATATATTGTTGAAAAGAGAAGATCACTCAAATTTATCTTTATATGTAGTAAAAGTATAGTATTAGTAAATAAATAGTGTTTCTTCCACCCTTGAAAAGCGATTCGTTCTTTTCAATTGTTTATGTTATAGTTTTACAGAGGCAGTTTAAGTTTATTGTTAATAAACTTAGCAACGAATAAAGTTAATTAATATTCTATGATTATATTTAATCGCGGACTCCTTAATATCTCTTAGGCCCGATTACATATCAACTCGGTTTTTACTTACAAAAGGTACCCACACAAATGCTTAAAAACCAATTCCAGGATTTCGCCCTAATCAACCCCTAAGCGGGTGGTGAAAAGGGGTGAAATCTGTTTTCATGGAGTCCTTAATATCTCTTAGATTCGATTACATATCAACTCGGTTTTTACTTACAAAGATTAGCCACACAAATGCTTAAAAACCAATTCCAGGATTTCGCCCTAATCAACCCCTAAGCGGGTGGTGAAAATGGGTGAAATCTGTTTTCATGGAGTCCTTAATATCTCTTTGGCCCGGTTACATATCAACTCGGTTTTTACTTACAAAGATTAGCCACACAAATGCTTAAAAACCAATTCCAGGATTTCGCCCTAATCAACCCCTAAGTGGGTGGTGAAAAAGGGTGAAATCTGTTTTCATGGAGTCCTTAATATCTCTTAGATTCGATTACATATCAACTCGGTTTTTACTTACAAAAGTTACCCACACAAATGCTTAAAAACCAATTCCAGGATTTCGCCCTAATCAACCCCTAAGGGCGTGAAAAAGGTTAAAATGTGTTTTCACGGATTCCTGAAAATCTCTTCGGCTCAATTTGATTATCGGGACTTGGTTTTAGCCTAACAACACAAGTGCCTAAAAACCAATTTCTAAATATCTCCCTAATCAACTCTTAAAGGGTAAAATCTGAATCTGGTAACAGATCTTTTTGTAACACGTACTAATAAATGTACATGAATTGGAGCGTCTAAAATTTTGAATAATAGGTGTGAACCAACATATACATATACAAATATTCGTTACACAAAGATTACTTTACAGAAATTACGTGAAAAATTACTTATTAATTACACGAAAAAAAAAACACATACAAGTAACTCCTTTTAATTATTCTACCGTAACGAAGCACTGGTATTTTGCTAGTCTATTCATAAATGTTCGGTAGATTTAGCATAGAAAAGTAACTGATTGTCTAACTGCATCGCTAAACAGCATAAAATGCGCATTAGCTTCCGTGATTCGCGTGCCTGAAAAGTAGAAGCATCAACCACAGGACGCGCGTACAGGTAAAAGAAAGTGACTACATGTACAGATAGTGAATTAGAATTTCTCGGACCGATCGCACATACACAGTAAAGGAGCAGGGGCCCCTCCTAGGTGCGATGCGTAAAGGCGGATTCACACATACCAGTTTCGTGGCGGTTCAGTGCCTTCGGTGTCAGCAGGTCCGGATTAAGATTTTTGGGACCCGGGGCTATCAAACCTTTGAGGGTCCTACATTGGTTGAAAACCTCAGGGGGAGGGAGATGCAAATTTTGTAATAAAATACGTAGATCTACAAAAATGGAAATGTATCTATATCTATACTCTTATATAAAGAGAGA
This sequence comes from Andrena cerasifolii, assembly GCF_050908995.1. Lineage (NCBI taxonomy): Eukaryota > Metazoa > Arthropoda > Insecta > Hymenoptera > Andrenidae > Andrena > Andrena cerasifolii. The sequence continues at coordinate 5,364,364 of NC_135124.1, read as the reverse complement.
GTCGATCTTTATTAGCTGCACCAATATACTAAACATTATTAATAATATTCGTTTAAGGAAAAGTGGAGACTGTTTAGCAAATCAGATAAGAGCAATACTAAAATGGTGTAAACTGGAGAGTTACAAGAAAATTTATTTTTATTACGAGTGTTACAAGTTTACTTTAGTTTAGAAAAATGGCACCTCGTAGTATTCTTTTTTAATTGGAAGATTAAAATTAAAGTTCTTATTAGTTTTTTATTCTGGTGTCTATCTACTGGTGCAGTGAAATCTCGGAACGGCCCTAAAACTGACCATGTGTGCAAACTGTGAAATAAGTACGAGTTATTGTTCACACAATATTAAAATCGTTATTTAACACCTTAGCAATTATTACTTTGTATTCTTGTTATCTTGTTTTAATGATAGCATTCAATTCAATATTCATGCGTAAAATTCGCGTGTCACACACGAATACACATGACCTTAAAATTAGTCATTCAATACTAGATTGTTCTTACTCAAGTTTCTTTACTGATTGGAATAAATTTGTTTACTGATTGGAATAAATTACTTATACAGAAAAAATATGCGAGTAGGAAAAACGATTGTGTTGTTTTTTTTTATTTAATTTCCCTAGCTGACGTTTCATCATGTGTCCAGGTAATGGGACAGTAAAATCGGGACAGCGGGACATAGTAGTTAAGCTGTCCAGGTATTGGGCCATTGTAAGGACTATGAATTTTCAATATTTTACAAAATTATTCAATTCAATAACATGTTGGTTTTTTTTTAAAATCATAAAGTACACACAGTGCCCCATGTAATTGCAAAATCGTTTTTATATAAATCGACTTGTATAACCGCAAAATTCTCAATCGCGTTTCCGCCGTACTTAACACATTCGAAGTCTACGTCTTCGTTTTCTTTTAGGCCTCAGATTTATTTTTGAACTATTGGCACGTCGATGAAAATCAGCGTGCAAATATCTTTTCAAAAACGGTATCTTGTTTAGAATTCTTCAAGATCCCAAGAACCTTATGTGCGTTGGTATCAGAGATTCTGATGCGATGTTTAAAATCACTGAATTTATTCCAGTACCCTTATTATAAAAACAAGCCAAGTTTGTACGACATAAGCTGGATTGTCAAAAGAAAAATTTAATTCGAAGAGACATGCAAGCGAATCGTGTTAGTCGTGATAGAATCGTAGCTGTACACTAATTTATCGGGAAATCACTTATGTATTTCCTGGTTCCAGTTAGTTGATTATACCGGTACCGTAACACCTTGACACTCGCGATAGCAAGGTACAGTTACACGTTCATTAAAAATGTCCTATTTATATATTTTCCAGTTTGAGACACGAATATGAAATAGATGAATGACCGTGTTGCATGTTTAAGTGTATACAGGGTGGACCACTGAGAATTGCCACCTTGAATATCTCTGGAACTATGGAAGTAAGAGAAACATATCTCGTAAGTGACTCCACCTGCAAAAAAATCGTTATGACCATACAGTGTCTCCTTTCGCACCAAACAAATTTTATTCGTAAAACTTTTCTTTTATCTCCATGGTTCCGGAGATATTCAACGTGGTAATTCTTATTGGCCTACCCTGTATAACTATAATAAGAATCTAATTATTCTAATAGAAAATTGTACTTGAATAATTTGGAAAATTAATATTAAAGGCAAAGTATTCGTAGACTAAAATTTAACGTCTTTAATACATAATACTGATACGTAACTATTTAGGGGTTGGTTTTAAACAGGTGTCCCACGATTTTATTTAAAGTGACCTCACCATCACAATTGTGGTACAAGAAAAGACTTATTTTTTAGTTTCTAGTGCATTTTCGATTAAATTAAATGAAATCGTTTGACTTAAATTCTTTTTTAGTATGTTTCTGTATTTATTACCGCGCGTGGTAAAAAATTTGGCCGCGTTCGACAATAATTGAGCCTCTGAGAAAGCATTTCCATTTTCTGCAAATTTTTCAATTTCAGTACTTAAGCATATAATTATTGAGAGGCTCAATTATCGTGTCATAATCGCGGCTCCACTCGGGACGATTCGTTTCGATCCCTCGCAGCCGCGATTTTCGCGCTGGCACATTGGTAAAGTATCAATATATTGATCAGCGTATTTTTGTCAGATTATGATATTTTAAGCCATTTAGTTGACAGAAAAAGTATAACTTTACGGGTGAAAGTTTGAAGGTAATTAATTGTTAAATATCCTCGAGTTGTGCCGTAAATTCACGTGGAGTTAGTTAATTAAAAGTTCCTCCTTTTCGTACTAGTAGCACATGTTTGTGATGTAACACGAACAATAAATTGTCGTCGTGTACAGCGGCACTGATGAATGTACATACCGTCATGTGCAGAGGGTTGAAATGAAACTATTAATTAATAAGGCAAAACCGTGGTTCAGCATTCAACGAAATGTTATTGCCCGCTGTTCTGTAGGTACATGGTCGTTAAACATTCATTAATCGTTCCTATAAAATGCGGCATTTTCGCTATCTATGTCGAGTTGATTCAACAGTCGAGAACTACAAAGGCTTCAGAAATCTTTAAGCTTTATCGACATCATAAGTATAATCCTGTTCATACGTACCCTTCAATCGTTAAATAACGGAAGCTTTTTCGCACACACACGAAGCTTATCAATTGGACATATTTGTAAATATAATTCGAGATAAATGTTCGAATTATATTGCAATTTTTTTTCGAAAAATACTAAGAATTTCATTTTTTTTCTAGAATAATTCTTTCTTTGCATGATTGCCCGACAAAGATTTTAGTATTCTAGCGATTAATTTGTGAACGGTCTCCAGTTTAATGTTCGTACAGGCTTCCTGTAGTATTTTAAAGTTCTTCTTTAGCGTCCCGAACGCAGCGGTTTTTTGTCGTTTTTGTAAAGAACGCGAGTGGCTGATTTCAAGTCGTTTGGATTTGTGGTTATGGGTTTTATTTATTGATGACTGGGTAATTTTTTCACCCGCTCGGGGTTAATTTTTTTTTAAAATATTGTTTTGTAATTCAAACTACGCACGCCTGCAAAGTTTCAAGGCAATTGGATAGTTGGAAGTGGGTTAAATTTGAGTTGCCAGATTTGACCCATTCAAACATACAAACATACAAACAAACATACAAACAAACATACAAACAAACATACAAACAAACATACAAACAAACATACAAACAAACATACAAACAAACATACAAACAAACATACAAACAAACATACAAACAAACATACAAACAAACATACAAACAAACATACAAACAATCATACGAACAAACAAATTTACTAACAAACGTACAAACAATCCATACAAACAAACATACAAACAAACATACATATAAACAAACAAACGTACAAACGTACAAACAAACGTACAAACAAACGTACAAACAAGCGTACAAACAAACGTACAAACAATCCATACAAACAAACATACATACAAACAAACAAACAAACATACATACAAACAAACAAACGTACAAACGTACAAACAAACGTACAAACAAACGTACAAACAAACGTACAAACAATCCATACAAACAAACATACAAAGAAACAAACGTACAAACAAACGTACAAACAATCCATACAAACAAACATACAAACAAACATACATACAAACAAACAAACGTACAAACAAGCGTACAAACAAACGTACAAACATACATACAAACAAACATACAAGCATACAAACAAACATACAAACAAACGTACAAACAAACATACAAACAAATATACAAACAAACGTACAAACAAATATACAAACAAACGTACAAACAAATATACAAACAAACGTACAAACAAACATACAAATAGAGGATCGAAGCTGAATAAAATCGTTTAAAAAAATGATGGTACTTGACTATCGATTTTTCAAGATTTTCGTATCTCTCGCGGACTAAATAGTGAGAAAAAGCATGAACTAATTCTGGTATCAGCTATAACCAAACTCGTCCTGATTAACCTTCGAGCGGGCGCGCTTTATGAACTCCGTTCACCGAGCCGTGTATTTCCTTCATTACGTCTCGGCAAGACAAACATTCCCTCCACGCGATCGTGGTACGTTTCAAGGATTCTATGATGCTTGTGGCGGTTGAGTTTACTATTTTTGTGTTTTTAAATACATTTACTGCAATTTTGGATACATTGCCAATATTTCCCTATCACATTTAATCTAAATTACTACTATCAACCGAGAAACCGTTTCTGAAGTGTATACTTTACACATAAAGGGGCTAAAATGATTATTTTCAACTGGTGAACTGCGTTCACCACGCGCCTGCTCTAGGGTTAAGAATCATTTTGGCGTTTTTAGTTTAGACGAACAGGAACGGGAAGACTTTTTCTAGTGAATTTGTTCAGACACTTGCACTGCCACTTTTAATTATAGGTATCTCTTTAATAAAATTTGTAAACATTACTGAAACATGGAAAAAACATATGAACCAAATTTTGTGGGAAAAACATATGAACCAAATTTTGTGGGAAAAACATATGAACCAAATTTTGTAGAAAAAACTTGTAAGCGACTCTATAAAAAAAAAATACTAAAAATTCTGTAATAAAGCGCGTTTTACAGTAGAATACACCCTTAAAGGTTTTCGAAACTCGAAGAGGGGATGACGAAATAGGGCGAGATTTCGAAAGGATGACGCAGTGGCTATGTTAACGTTGCTCAAGCACGAATGACACAGCCGCAGCGTTTGCAGCTATTGGTAACGTAGTGTTCGTCGGTTTTGCACGGTGGGCACATGTTTGCGATTGCGGAGAAAGTGGCAAATATTTGTGTACTCGCGGAGTCACGACTAGATAAGGGGTGAATACATTACACCGACGAACGTAAACCCAACGCGACTCTTTCATCCGGAGACATAAAATTTCGGCACAAAAGTACAAAGGACTTCAGCCTATTCAGCTAACGTCCACTGTGCCCGTGTATAAGCTCGCTATAAACGTTCTGATCGATTTCCTTCTCGCAAGAACGGTTTTTATTGCCATTGACCATGAAGGCTCTTTCGCGACAGCGGAGTTGGCCAGCCTGTATGGGAGAGTGAGTCGCGAGAATGCACACTATACGGCGATAGAGTCCGCGTCGAGTCGGGGTACAGTTTGCTCTATAGTGTTTGTCTTTTAGAGTTTGTTCTTTCTGTATTTATAGAATTTAGAGCAGCGCTTAGCAGCCATTGATTGCTCGTACATGCCGTGTTCACAGCAAAGGGCTGAACCGCTACTGCTCACTCTACCTATGCGCCTAGTAGTCGGTATAGTGGCTGGAAGAGGTATAGCCAGGTCGTAAATCATGTAGCGGCTCTGTCAATTGGTCAATTGGTTTGTGCCGGCGCTCGAAATATGTTTATTTTAACGCTTCGCCGATTTTACGAGTCTACTGCATCTTTTCCAGCTGATACACCACCTTGCGCTTATAATGCCCCAGGAGCTTAGATCTGCGAAACTTTAAACTTTAGGTCATATTATTTAACGGTAGTTGATCGCAGTTTAAGCCCGAGATAACAATTCTGCAATTAAGCAATGTCGACCTTCGTTCGTTACTCAGTCAGGAGAATTGCGTGGAGTGCCGTTATACCTGATCTGTACCCTAGAATTAAGCACCCGCGACAGACGGGCAGGCGAACAATACCGTTGGGAGCTTTGAAAAGAATCAAGGTTTGAAATGTCACGAGCCCTCGAATGCTCTTTGCATTCTTGCTGGATCGTAGCTCTCTGTGAACGCGCAAACGTGGAACTAACGGAGTGGATTGAAACTGGCACAGTTCAACAAATAGCCCCCTCCAGTTCGACCTACGAAAGCTTAGAATTTTATCTTGCACGTTTATTGTCTACTGTACGCGTTAAAACTGCTACTGGTGTTGGAGATTAGTATTGTGACCTAAACTGTACTTTTATCGCGAATGCAACACGTAAATAATAAATTTCCAAAAGTTGCATGGGGTAGATGCACCGTTTGTGGTCATTGCACTGGATTTGGCTACGTGCATAATTGTCTTATTTTTAAACTGCTTGCAGATCATTATTATGTGGAGGATTTCACATCATAAATATTTTGTTTAGTACACCGCCAGAAATATAAGGTTACACTTATTGCTTACACGGGAAAGTATTATATTTTTTAAGAACTGGCCAAAACTGGTACAATACATTAAAGTGCCCACAAATGGTGCATCTACCCTATTCTGCTATTTTTAATTAATTAAGGGGGTACGTAGTCTTGACAGGTCAGAAAATAATAGGATCATTTTTATGATTGTATTCTCATATAAAGAAACGTCATAGTTACAGATCAAGATATGTATCTTGAAAAAGAAATTTGATATCTTAAGAAATGGTACCACAGTAGTTCCTTCTTTCAAGGCCTCTTCATAGTTACAGTATTTTGTGGTACGAAAAATATCTCCGAGATTACTGGACCGGTTTGAATAAAATTTTGCACGAATATTCCTAGGATTATAATCTAGCACCTGTCGGCGCCGATATCGAAAACATTAATTTTTTTAAAAATGGCAGCCACTCAAAGTCAAGCATGTGATTGTCGACGTAATTTTTCATCTTTTGTTAATAAACAACGAAACAACGCACTAATCGAAAAATCGTCTCCACAAGTACTAGGTTATATTCTTAAGAACATTCGTGCAAAATTTTATTCAAATCGATCCACTAATCTTTGAGATATTTTCGGTATACACCGCAAATACTGTAACTCTGAAGAGGCCTTGGGTGAAGGGACTGCTGCGGCACCATTTCTTAAGATATCAAATTTCTTTTCGAAGAGAATACAGCTTAATTTATACACAACAAGATGTATATCTTGATTTTTTAAATATGACGTTTCTTTGTATGGAAAAAAAATCATAAAGATTTCCGATCTGCCAAGGTAACACTTTAGGGGTTAAGGGTGGATATAAGGGGTGTGGTCTAGACTTGAGAACACTGTTAACAGCAGTTAACCACAATTGAACCCTGTTCTGTATACTTGTGACTGTGCTATGATCTTGAACTCCAGAGTTTCGGCTATATCTGTACGGGGGCCGCGGCATATGCTTCGAGAAAATAAGTGACTGGCTTTTGTCCTAACTCATCTTACAACTTACCTGACAATCAGACATGTAGATACTCAATTTAACAGTCTGTTTAGGCAGTTGCACAGTGTTCCTTCTTTACAGAATCGATACGCAGGTCCGCCACCAAGTCTCTAAGAAGGGTCCGCTCACTTAGCACCTCATAAGTTCACGTTTGACTGACAAGGGAAGATCCCGGACCCGAAAATTCAAAAAATTCTGAAACTTTGTGAATATATAGGGGATTTCCTCCTGATTACAACGCAATTTTCGTTTGCTGCCCAAATTCACTCTAAGCGGGTGGAATTAACCCCTGAAAATTCGGCTATTTTCCGATTTTATTTTGTAACTAGCATTCTGTAAGAGATAGGAAAAAAGTTTCAAGACAAAATTCACTTCTTTTAATTAGATCTATCATTTGGTGAAAAAATTATTTTACAGTTCACGAGTTATAACACAAAATCAGAAAATAGCCGAATTTTCAGGGGTTAATTTCACCCCCTTAGAGTGAATTTGGACAACAAACAAAAATTCCGTTGTAATCAGGAGGATATTCCCTACATATTCACAAAGTTTCAGAATTTGTCCAATTTCCGGGTTCGGGATGTTCCTTTGCGAGTGCTCAAAATTTTAACAAGAAGAATGAAATAAACATGCTGAAACTGAGTCGCAGCAGCCTAGAACGATAAGCTCGGAACTTAGGATGAGTCGTTTACTAAAAATTAAAAATTGCATATTTCTCATTAAATCTTCGTGGAAGCATTGCCGATGGATCTCTGTGATTTTTCCGATTAAAATGAGTCCAAACACGATGTAATTCTCATTTCCCCGCCTCACTTCTCAACGTGTGAATTAAACCCTAGCTATAATAAAGAATAATCCACATTAAGTCGTGTTTCAACTAATTTTCATCAGGAGGACTTTGCCCATCAATTCGCAATACTCCCATAAGGATTTAATAAACAATGTAAAAATATAAACTTTCACCTTTCAGTAGTGGGATGGCTCGTCTTATGCAATGGACTTATCGCTTTGGGGCTGTTCGGAGCTCGCGAGTCGTCTAAAGCCGGACCCAGACCAAGCACGCGGCGCTGTGCTGCTCCGCGCGGCTGTGTAAAGGCGGGTATCCACTGAACGCGCATTTCTGACAAACGTCCTCGGACGTTCGCGACCCAATACTTTACCCTGGTCCTTTTGGACCCAAGCATAACGTCGTCGAACGTAGCAGTACATAGTAATAGGGGAAACCTATTAAATCTAAAAAATGAATTGCTCTAACAAAAAGAGCGTTATCCAAAATACGTATAGCAGGCCAATTAGTGCGGGTCCAAACGCAACCAAGTACTAACTCCTCTACGGTCGCCGTCCGAGGGTTAACTACTTGTCAACTTTAATGGCAAGGCGGCTAGCAACGCGTGGCGGTGTAAGCGATGCGGATACCATTTCACAGTTGTTCCTGCTACGTGGGTGTGCCATTCCTTGATATCGACTGGAACCAACCCTAGCACCCTGACGAGCCAGCATTTTGTTAAAGAACCCCCATGCAGTGTCAAAGATGTTTGCTGACCACTTTGTGGACTGCTTCTGTGAGCATAGTCGGCAAACATGTTTGATAGCGTATGGGGTCCATTGCGTCAATTGGGCCTAGTTACGCAGGAAGCTACCAACCCTCAATGATCTCAAACTGAGTGAATTTAGTTTGAAGATTTTAATTGTTACAGAAAAGTAGCTTTATTTCTGTTGGCTATATTTTATTTCTTTTTATTGGTTTACAATGGTTTTTAATGGGGCATTTAATAGTGCGTTGTATAATTGAAGTATACTCCATGTCATTTAAGAAGGAACCCGTTTCGCGCATGTAGAATGAGCTCATTGGCTCCGAGAAAGCGTTGGTGGGGGTACAGCCAATAGTGGCTTCTCCCGGCACCAATGAGCGTCAACCTGCGCAGAACCGGTCTAAACTCGTCGGTCGGCAGGTTCCTTCTTAAATGAAAGGGAGTATAGTTAAGTAGTTAACATTTTCAGTAGAAACAAAAAACGCATGTCTTTTGATTTTGGCATTTACATCGTTTGTCACGTTTGTACGTCTCACGCATAGTCGTGTTCGGTTCAAATATGAATGCATCTTAACCCCTTAACACTAACAAGGGAGGATCCCGAACCCGATAATTCAAAAAATTCTGAAACTTTGTGAGTATGTAGAGGATTTCCTCCCGATTACGACGCAATTTTTTTTTTGATGCCCAAATTCACTCGAAGGGGGTAAAATTAACCCCTGAAAATTCGGATGTTTTCCGATTTTATTTTGTAACTCAATCTGTAAGAGATAGAAAAATGTTTCAAGACGAAAGCTACTTCTTTTAATTAGGACTATCATTTCGACGTGCGTTACGAAAAGTAGCACGTTTCAATTTTCTTACGAAAAGGAGCAGGTTTCAATTTTCTTACGCAAAAAGTAGCAGTTCGTACAGTTCGCGAGTTATAACACAAAATCAGAAAATAGCCGGAATTTAAAGGGGCCAATTTCACCCCCTTCGAGTGAATTTGGGCAGCAAACAAAAATTGCATTGTAATCAGGAGGAAATCCCCTACATATTCACAGTCTCAGAATTTTTTGAATTTTCGGGGTGGGGATGTTCCCTTGTAAGTTACGTAATATTACGGTTTTTGAGAACAGTCTCAAAATTCCACCCCCGTAATATTACGAAGTTTGATAGAATAAAAAATAAACGCTCCTTTCGAAAAAGGGTTTCATCCTAGTTTATAAACATTTCCTAAATAGTAAACTAGAAACATAGAAAAAGAGGTTGTAATTTTTTTAACGGTTTTCTGAAATTTAGTGTGCCGTTAAGGGATAAACGCTGACGGTAATACCTTTTGCAGCAAACTTACGCCCACTATCGATTTTTTTCCAAATTTCCCAACTATTCATTCCTTTTTGAAAACCACGAAAACAGCATATTTTAAATGAAAAATAAATCTGTTAATGGTACAGCTCTGTCGGCGATGAATATGCAATAAAATAGATTTCTTAGGCGCACGGAAAGTAGTATGTAGTTACGTAAATGTAGATTGAAATCGTAAAATCACGGATACGTGACAGCGGCCGTCAAAGTATTAAAAGAGTAAATGCTGGTGACTGTTTTAAATCACTCATTGTACTTCACTCGCTCCCGATGCCTTACATTCGCTTTCCTTGTCCAGTGGTTCGAGTTAAGGCGGATTCGCGCGTATCAGTTCCGTAACTGTTCAGTGCCGTCAGTGTCAGTGGTGAAAAATAACTCTTCCCTGTTTTAGAATGGAGCAGTCCACACTTGTCTGTGCCAGTTACTGACAGTGAGACAAAGAGACCGTTGGTAATAATAATTTAATAACGAAATACATTCTTAATTAAACTATTACGTTATTCATTGAATTATTGCATTATTAATTAAATTATTAATTAATGGATGTGTGAAGGAATAAATGAATGAATGAATCCATGGATGGAGTATTTAAATCAGAGCTTGTAAATAACTTTATTCCGATTCCTTTTCTTGAAATAGTCACGAAGAACCGAAATAAATACATACCGAACTGCTACGGGCGAAAATGTTTCTCACATACTATACCTATCGGTTTCGGTTAAAATTTTATATCGATTTGATATGAGTTCTACAGCAGTCGTATGTAGATACTAGCAAATACCCCACCCCCGTTTCGCGCCTAAAAGATATTAAGGACTCCATGAAAACAGATTTCACCCCTTTTCACCACCCGCTTAGGGGTTGATTAGGGCGAAATCCTGGAATTGGTTTATAGGCATTTGTGTGGCTAATCTTTGTAAGTAAAAACCAAGTTGATATCTAATCAGGCCTAAGAGATTTTGAGGAATCCGTGAAAATACATTTCACCCCCTTAGGGGTTGGTTAGGGAAAAATCCTGAAATTGGTTTTTAGGCATTTATGTGGGCAACCTTTCGAAGTAAAAACCATGTTCATATCTAATCGGGCCTAAAAGATTTTCAGGAATCCGTGAAAATACATTTCACCCTTCAGGGGTTGGTTAGGGAAAAATCCTGAAATTGGTTTTTAGGCATTTATGTGGGCAATCTTTCGAAGTAAAAACCAAGTTTATATATAATCGGGCCTAAGAGATTTTGAGGAATCCGTGAAAATACATTTCACCTCTTTTCACCCCCTTAGGGGTTGATTAGGGAAAAATCCTGAAGTTCGTTTATAGGCATTTGTGTGGCTAATCTTTGTAAGTAAAAACCAAGTTGATATCTAATCGGGCCTAAGAAATATTAGGGAGTCCGAGAAAATACATTTTACCCCTTTTCAAACCCTTGGGGGGATGAAATTTCCAAAAATCCTTCCTTAGTGGGTGCCAACATAATGAAAGGAATGTGTCGTCCAAATTTCACATTCCCAGATTAAAAGGTTTGAGCTGGGCGTTGATGAGTCACTCAGTTTTTTTTCGAAAACATTTTATTCAAGTACAAAGGTTACAATATCACAGTGTACCAGGGTAGTGAATAAACTACGATAGCGGTCATGGAAAAAATTGACAAAGAGATTAGCCTGATCGCAGAGGCGACGCTCGCATATCTATAAAACTAACTTTGGTGTTGTTTTCTTATCTTATATTAACAGTTGCATTTTCTTAGATTATTTATTTGGTAAACGGTTAACCGATCTTAGACTAATACAAGAGATTTTTCCCGGGAAAGGAAGCTTTTCAGCTTTACAAAACGGCGCGGATATTGATTATTGATTTGGTCCTCATAAAGCTGGGAAAGATGAGTCAGTCAGTAAATGAGTCCAGTCAGGACTTCTTCTTTTATATATAGAAGAAATATCCAGCCTGTAGCGATTCTATATCAGTTCTTTTATTTATTGTAGAACCATTTCCGTGCAGAAAGAAACTGATTGCCGCATCAAGTGTTTGCTTATTATTTAGTGTATGGTTTGAGTGCTTTCTGCGTTTTAAGTTCGGTATAGACGGATATATTGCAGCACGAACTCTACCGAACGTCACGAATGTAAGCCTCTAAAATGCTCAAAAACGTGACGATTCTTCGTACGATAATTTCGAGGAGGCAGTCATAGTAGCATGCACGATGATTATGCTACGAACGCGACGTCCTATCGCGTGTAAAATATAATTCAATCAGAGTCGAAATCGCCTGCAATTAATCGTCGAATACGCACATACATTTGCAATCAATTCTCGATGAAGCGGATCATTCGGCAGATTTTACGGAAGCGCTATACGATTGTTCGGACAGCCGCATCTGATCTAAGTAGTCGTAACGTTCGTGGGGCCCTTTAAGAATTTAGTCTGGATAATCGAACATGTATGTTGATTCTCGATTATTAGGACTAAGTTGCCCTTTGTCCTTCTCGGATAATTGGCGTTCTACTGTGTTGGTCTCGTTCCCTGCGTGGCAAAACTTCGGCTAGAGGCATTGACGAGCTGGTAAATCGATACTGTGTCCAGCAAGTCATTAAAGTAATTGTACAGTTAATGTATTTCCCTTCCGCTCCTCCGCGTGGAAGGTAGTACATTAGGGATTCGTTAGATGCGTCCTAAATGGACTCGCACTAGCACTTGTTGGAATTGACTCAAGCGCTCGAGCCCGGCAGCTCATCCCTACTCAATGTTCGGAGCGGACGAACATCAAATCGTCACTCCTGTACAAGAAAAATAAGATATTTATAATATTTATTTCGTCTAAATGAGAGTACATAATGGTTTGGCAATTTCTTTGTGTTTGAAGCTGAAAGTTTATATGTTTGGGTGTTTGTCTATCGCCTGAAAACTTTCGAACGGTAAATCCTGGGAATACGAAATGTACCTCAGACCATTATGCCCGGCTACACCAGATGAATGTGACTATTTCCACAAAAAAAATCTAAAAAAAATTCTTTTTTATAAAATCAGAATGTAAATTCCGGTCGAAGCCGAGTAGTGAAGCTAGTATTCCTGATAAAAATGGGTCCAATCAGAGGTGGATTTAAATAAAATAATTTTTTAAATAACGTATCAAATAAAAGAGACTTTATCTTTATTTGTCATCAAATAAAAGAAACAAATTTATTTTTATTTCAAATAAAAATAAGCCAGAGTTACTTTTATTTCAAATAAAAATAAGCCAGAGCTATTTTTATTTCAAATAAAAATGAGCCAGAGTTATTTTTATTTCAAATAAAAATGAGCCAGAGTTATTTTTATTTCAAATAAAAATAAGCCAGAGTTATTTTTATTTCAAATAAAAATAAGCCAGAGTTATTTTTATTTCAAATAAAAATAAGCCAGAGTTATTTTTATTTCAAATAAAAATAAGCCAGAGTTATTTTTATTTCAAATAAAAATAAGCCAGAGTTATTTTTATTTCAAATAAAAATAAGCCAGAGTTATTTTTATTTCAAATAAAAATAAGCCAGAGTTATTTTTATTTCAAATAAAAATAACTCTGGCTTTATTTTTATTTGATGAGACTCGAATAAAATTTTAGTCCTTTATTCGAAATCAATTCTTTATTTGAAATAATTTTTTGCCCATATCTGTGTCCAATCTCACGGTCTCACATTCACTTGGGTTGGTTTGGGTTAGAGTCGTACGAAAACTGCGACGAAGAAACCGTATTACTATCTAGCTTAAAATTAATCCGATGCGCAGAGAATGAAAATGTTTGCTTTGCCTCTACTCTGTAATCATAAAGCAGGCCTGCACAACTGACGCTCTCGCGGGCACGGGCGGCCGAGAATACCCTTAGGCTGAACCGCGGACAAGTGGCGCCGACAGCGATAAATAAGAAGTGGGAAGCGTCTTACATCTTTGCAGAGTTGCTGGTAGTTATTAGAGACCTATGATCTCTGCACAGTGCATTTATAGAATACCCCATGGCGGGGGTTAATACCTTATCGCCGACGGAGGCGTGTTATCATGCCCGAGTACGCTGGAAGATGCCCTGCAGGTTGTGCAGACCTGTTATAAGGTCTGGCTGCAGTGCGAGTCGAAACGTGCCACAGTTTTGATAATTACGTGTTGTCCGGGCTCGAACCGAATGCAACTCACGAATCTCTGCTGCATAACACTTGGAAACGCTGTTCATACATAACACACTGTAGAACACTTCACCCTCAAGGCCTTGGTACGTGCTCCTTTTTTACTAGGAACTCGCGATCCAGGGGTTTCGAACTGGAAAATACTCTGCCGATGCAATTATGTGAATTACGAATGCTTCATCATGGCTAAGTGGTTCCAAGTGCACCGTAATAGACGCCAAATAGGGTGTCCCCAGTCGGTGGAGTATAGGTGTGTAAGGGTTGATTATAATATTCCCTCTCCATAGACACGTCAGTGGATATGATCGTGGTGATTATAGAGAGGGTAGGTAACCTATTTAATATCTATGCATTTATTACTCGGCGGGATCCTCGATTGGATCGTTCAACAAGAAGAGTGAATGAGATTGATAGCACCTTTATGAGAATCGAAGGGATTTGAATCTTCCTTCTCTTATACCGCGGATCATTATTATAACTCCCTTCCTGCTACTATCCGACAGTTAGACTCTTTTCCGTCCTTTAAACAAGCAACCCGACAACACATCCTTCAGCTCTTTTAGCGTTGTCCCACTTTGTGATGTCTTCCCTTTCCGCCTTAGCGCATGTCCTACCGAGACCTGCGCATTCGCCGCCATTGTACATTGTTTCATCACTATCTGTTTCATATTTCATATTTCATATTTCACATTTCACATTTCATATTTCACATTTCACATTTCATATATCATATTTCACATTTCATATTTCACATTTAATATTTCATATTTCACATTTCATATTTCATATTTCACATTTCATATTTCATATTTCATATTTCATATTTCATATTTCACATTTCATATTTCACATTTTACATTTCACATTTCATATTTCACATTTCACATTTCATATTTCATATTTCATATTTCATATTTCATATTTCATATTTCATATTTCACATTTCATATTTCACATTTTACATTTCACATTTCATATTTCACATTTCACATTTCATATTTCACATTTCATATTTCATATTTCATATTTTATATTTCATATTTCATATTTCATATTTCATATTTCATATTTCATATTTCATATTTCACATTTCATATTTCACATTTCATATTTCACATTTCATATATCATATTTCATATATCATATATCATATTTCATATTTCACATTTCATATTTCATATTTCACATTTCATATTTCACATTTTACATTTCACATTTCATATTTCATATTTCATATCTCATATCTCATATTTCATATTTCATTGTTGAATTAGTTTGAAGTATTTTTAGTATTAGTAAAAAAATTTTTTTTGCCCACCCTCCAAAAAAAAGTTATGAACAAAATAAAAAATTTGTCTTCATCACCCGCGATGAATGCATTTCAATTTTTTAAAAGAAGGATACGAATATACCCGACCTGGCCACGTTTGCCCACCCTCAGATTTCATTCGCCCACCCTCCAGAATTTAAATAAAAAATAAAAACCTCGAAAAGAAGGGTACAGGTGAAGCGATCGCGTTAAAGTTCGATATTTTTCTAGAAAATATTATCAAAATCGTTCTTTCAACGATGCAGTCCGTTAGTTTAGATGCAGAAGAGATTTGCCCATGCATTAATTTCGTATGCCCGCCCTCCAGAATCGAATTATTAACAAAGATAGCCAAGAAGTGCGTCGTTGGAAAGAATTCGAGAATATCGCAGACATCTGTTTACGTTTCGGCAGTGGCACTCGGCGCTACGACCCTTTAGGATATCAGCGCTGCGTGTCGTCATCGAACGTGCCGAAACGTAAACAGATGTCTGCGATACCCTCGAATTCCTTCCAACGACGCACGAAAGTCAGTCGGTCTACAGAGTTCGGACGCAACTCTTGCAAGATCGTGCATTCAATTACGGTTTGTGAAGTAACTGTGAGATTATATTATTTTCCGTTGTGCGATATCGTTGCGGTAATTAGTGAAAAAGGACTAGAAAACCACTCCGGTGTTATTCTGCACATGCTGCAGATGTGTGAAAAGTGTGAAGTATTCGATGAGCGATACAAATTGAAGTAGATAACATGTCACCAAACACCTTTAACCTTTACGGTAAGTACAATCGATTTTGATAATTCATTCGGAAAAAAAACGAACGGAAAGGTATTCGGTTCAACGAGCACCGCACTTCTTGGCTATCTTTATTAATAATTCGATTCTGGAGGGTGGGCATACGAAATTAATGTATGGGCAAATCTCTTCTACAACTAAATTAACGAACTGCACCGTTGAAAGAACGATTTTGATAATATTTTCGAGAATAATCGAACTTTAACGCGATCGCTTCATCTATACTAGAGATCCCTATTTCACGTGTATTTAAATACACGTGTACACGTGTATTAAACGTATCTGTACCTCAATTCGTGTATCTTTTAGTACACGGGTACCCGTGCACTATTTCACGTGTATTTAAATACACGTGAATTTAGATACTCGTGTATTTATAAATACACGTATATTAACGTATCCGTATTTTGATTCGTCTGATTTTTAATATCTACAGATATCCCAGAACTCTGGGGGATTGCGAAATTCATAAAAGAATTAATGTATTTAAATATATTTACTAGAATAATATGCGGAAAGTGTGGATTACAAATTTTCAGATTGTAACTAATAACACAATTATAAAATCAACAAGATTTATTTAATCGATTACCTATTTTGATGCAAAAAATTAAGGCATTACTGGTAATAAGCGAGCTTCTTTTTAGACGCAACGATAATCCTTAAAATTGAAAAACATCACTCGGTTTTGTTACACTTATTGCTTAAGTGACCGCCATTGACCATTCTTCCGTAGTTAATGCCCAATTCTGATCGAAACACACAAATACGTTGATACACGTGTATTTAAATACACGTGAAATAGTGCACGGGTACACGTGTACTAAAAGCTACACGGATCGAGGTACGGATATATGTAATACACGTGTACCCGTGTACACGTGTCTTTTTACTACACGTATCATACCATGGTCTCTAATCTATACCCATTTTTTTCGCGGTTTTTATTTTTTATTTAAATTCTGGAGGGTGGGCAAATGAAATCTGAGAGTGGGCAAACGTGGCCAGGTCGGGTACATTCGTATCCTTCTATTAAAAAATTGAAATGCATTCATGATGGGTGACGAAGACAAATTTTTTATTTTGTTCATAACTTTTTTTTGGAGGGTGGGCAAAAAAAAAGTTTTATGGGCAAA
This sequence comes from Andrena cerasifolii, assembly GCF_050908995.1. Classification (NCBI taxonomy): domain Eukaryota; kingdom Metazoa; phylum Arthropoda; class Insecta; order Hymenoptera; family Andrenidae; genus Andrena; species Andrena cerasifolii. The sequence goes on along the minus strand of NC_135124.1, from coordinate 5,346,984 downwards.
CGTGGGCAAACGATAAACAATCATTTCCCACCGTCAAATCATTAAAATGTTTTCACGGGGGTGCTGATGAAAATTTTTTTTTGCCATAATTTTTTTTTAAGGGAGGGCAAACGAAAATTTTTTATGGGCAAACGTGGGCAAACGATGGACAAACGAATGCCGTTGAGTTTCTCCAAAAATTCGAATTTGGGGGTGCTATCTTCACAGACCTGCCGCAAATGTATAAATTGTTTCCGCTGTGCTTTAAGATGCGAACATATGAATGAAAGGCGGAAAGGGGCACGACTTCGATCGAAGTTATGCGTAAAGATAAATAAAAACTGTCGCTTTTGGTTTTCTTTTAAAGATAATACATTTCTGTTGGTCCGAACCTTCATAAATAACCATTATTAATAAAATTCTGCTTTATTTCATTAGAAAGTGAAATATTTCATTAAAAGGCAACTCTTATATCATAGTAACAACTTACCCCAATGCGATAACAACTTGCCCCATATAGGGGTAAGAAGTTCCGCTTCGATCAGCCACAAATAAATTACTTTCCATGGGAAACCTATTACAATATATTAAACGCAAGCTTAAAATCAGAAGATATAATAAATTTAACAAGAAATTAGTCAATAGTGAAGAGAATAACTATATTATTTTCCAGTCATTTTTTATGATTTATCGAAATCGGAACTTTTAGCCCCGGCCTCCCCTACTTCGCCGTCTTAGCAATCCTTCGTTTGCATCGCAATTGTGGCACCATTGATGCGTCATTGATCAATGAAACTTTTAATTTCTATATTTTGAAAGTATCGCCAATAAACGGGCAGAATACTACCGATGAAGAAGAGCCTAAACTTGACCTCACTCAGGCTATTTTTAATTTTGTATGAATTATAGTTTATGAATTAATAGTGTATGAATTAATTAGTTTACGGAATTCAGAAGCGATTCGAATTACAGTCCGAATGCTGCCGTATTTGGACTCATTTTCACTGAGAAAATCCTGCCCACCCATTTACAATACTATCGTAAAGATCTGCTTGATAGAAAATATAGAAATTTAAATTTTCATTAGCGTCGGCACGTGTCAAAGTGGGGAGCGAGCTGGACGAAACATTCAAGGCAAAAGCGATCGCTCGGAAAGGCCTGCTCGACTTGAAATAGTATTTCGCCGAGCCTTGAGCAACTCAAAGTGCTAAAGGTTATCCAGACATTTAGCATTTTGAGTGGCGTCGGCGTGTTTTCGCGCCAAGGGATTTGCATCCATCCTGTCCACAGTTTTTGCGTTTATATGTTCTGGAAAGCATCGAAGTTGCATCGAACACCCGTACAAAAGTGGTAAAAATCGTAGAGATCAAAGGGTGGGTAATTTTGGGGTCTACCTAACAAGGGAAGATCCCAAACCCGAAAATTCAAAAAATTCTGAAACTTTGTGAATATGTAGGGGATTTCCTCCTCATTGCAACGCAATTTTTGTTTGCTGCCCAAATTCACTCTAAGGGGGTGAAATTAACCCCTGAAAATTCGGCTATTTTCCGATTTTCTGTTATAACTCGGGAACTGTAAAATAATGTTTTCACCAAATGATAGATCTAATTAAAAGAAGTAAATTTTGTCTTGAAACTTTTTTCCTATCTCTTACAGAATGCTAGTTACAAAATAAAATCGGAAAATAGCCGAATTTTCAGGGGTTAATTTCACCCCCTTCGAGTGAATTTGGGCAGCAAACAAAAATTCCGTTGTAATCCGGAGAAAATTCTCTACATATTCGCAAAGTTACAGAATTTTTTAAAATTTTCGAGTTCGGGATCTTCCCTTGTAAGTAAGTAGTTGCTCTGAAAATAAGGCAAGTTTCGGGGATTTTTTTAAACAGAAAAGTAATGAGTATTATAACCCCAAAGTTTGCACGTTTATTAATTGGCATTCGAAGAATTTGCTCGAATTTGTTTATGCAATAATAATTTTGTTCAAAGAGACTTTCTATTTTTTCTCTATTTTCAAACCAATCTTACTACTACCCCTGTAACTTTGAGCAAATTATTACTGCATAAAAAAATTTGAGTACACCCTTCGCATGTCGTGTAATAAACGTGCAAAGTTTAGAATCATAGTACTCATTACTTTTCTGTTAAAAAATCCTCCAATCTTTGTCTTATTTCCAAAGCGTCAAATTTAGGGGGTGGGCACAGTAATTTATGAGCAAAGAGCATGCTGCTATTACCGATGTCATCTTTCTTCTGTGATTTATGAGACAACATAAAAAATGAACATGATATTCATAATTTAGAGCTTACCCGGAAAGGAAATGGTAATATTCTCGCATCTTGGAGAAAAGACTTCGCTCAAAGAAGCTCTCAAGTGATACAGGTTAATAACATCCTTGAAAGTCAAGTCGCCAAATGTGTCCTTCCCTATTGTCTTCCTGTAATGAGTGTGGAAAGAAATACATCTGGTGGCTTGTACCCTCAAGGGTATCGATTTGTTTCTCTCGACTGTGTCCCCAGTGTACAGGACGCCCCACGATGAGCGGTGCAACCGGAACGAAGTGATTGTCCATATAAAAACAAATCGAAAGTGTACAATAAATTTTTTCAACACTTTGAGTGCGCAAGAAGAAATGCTCCATTGGTCAGGTCTTTCCGAGCGATTCTTCCTGGCGGAAATGATTTGTCCAACTTGACTCACGATTTCAGCAAGACTTCATGAGAGTACATACTACTCATGGGTAGGCGAGGTTTTTCTGATGAAGATGAGTCCAAATACCTGCAGTATTCAGACTATTTTTAATTATACACGTTACGAGTTGAGTGGGTACTAAATTACTACAGCACTCGACCGAACTACTAGATGCGTGTAAACGGAATCCTTCACTTGACTAAATCATTTTATTAAACTACCGCACTAAAATGTAGCGTCTACACGAGTGGAGTATTGACAAGGGGAGGATACCGTTTTTGTAGACATCGATTTTTATGAGCCTTGGCACGGTGGATCTATGTCGAAAATTAGTAAATAGGTGTCCGAGCGTTTCAGCTAGGGATTGCAAATCGGTAAATCGGTTTGAGGTTTTTTTTTCACTGATAACGTAGTAGATATCGACGGAATTATGCGCTACATATATGCGCTACATTGCTATACGTACAATTTTTACCGGTAATTCGATAAATTACGTATTTCTCGATATTTACCGGTAAATCGCGCGAAATACACAATTTATCGAATTACCGGTAAATCGCGCGAAATACACAATTTATCGAATTACCGGTAAAATTTTTGCGAATTACCGGTAAATTGCGAGAAATACATAATTTATCGAATTACCGGTAAAAATTTTGCGAATTACCGGTAAAAATTTTGCGAATTACCGGTAAAATTTTTGCGAATTACCGGTAAAAATTTTGCGAATTACCGGTAAAAATTGTGTGTACAGCAATGTAGCGCATAATTCCGTCGATATCTACTACGTTATCAGTGATAAAAAACTTCAAAGCGATTTACCGATTTACCGATTTGCAATCCTTAGTTTCAGCCAATAGGCTTTAATAAATTTTTTTAGAAAAATTAAAAACGTCTTCAAGAAAAATAAAAATGTACGAAAAAGTGAAAAATAACTTTTTCCCTTATTTAATCTACGACTCTCAATATTTTTACGTCAGCGCCTCATCATTTGCACCGTGTAAATCTGGCGCCGACTTAAAAATATTGAGAAATTTACAATTTCAATGAAAAAATCCGGGCCCTCTAAAGGTTAAGAGCGATTCAGTGCATCTGGGCTAGAGATTGATATATTTGCGTCGCTTTCGAAGGGTCGGCGGTCAGAAGTGTCCCACTTTTCGAGACACCCTTCAGTGCGGCCGTACCTTCGATCGAATCGCTTTGCCTCTGTCCAGGCAAAAATAAATGAGAAAATAGAGAGTAACCATACGTTGCACGTCTGACACTTGCCGAGACCGTGAAATCAAAATTGTTCGGTGCACAGCACTTGAGTCCACGTGGCATGCCCCCACCACCGCCCCCGCTTACAGGGTGAGACAAAACAGCTATGCTGACTAACTTACAATTATTAGGGGAGAGCGGGGACAAACGTGACGGCGTCATGAAAGTAACACGCCTTCCAGAACAGTTTCCAAAACGTTTGCTTTACATAGTTGCGCGTGTTTAGTGCTTCCTTTGCTTCACGGAGTTACGCTGAGCAATACGACGATTCGTATACCGAGGGCAAGCTGATTTCGTTATTTCGATCGTTCAGGTAAGTGTCTCCTCTGTTTTTTTTTTTTGATAATATTCATAGTTAAACTATAGAGATTGATTCAATTATTTGTTAGAGCGTTCTTAGATAATGTCTTTATAAGTTCCTGTATTTGATTTCAATAAGTCTTGTACAGTTTGTACGTTATAACAGTTGAGAAACATGGCTGGGGACAAAAGTAACACGTCACTACGGGGACGAAAGTAACATGTTTCTGTAAGTTTAAAGATGCCTATATCCCAAAAGAGTTGACTCCAATATTAACTAGTTTTTTTTTTTTTAAAAAATCATAAATATTAATTACTTTTGGGGCCGTTACACGAGATTCCATATTAAATCAAATACACAGTATCAAAGAAATGTTTGAAGCTGGTTATGCTTTTTTATCGTTAGGTACCTACTTGAAATATGTTTATTTAAATGTTTGTTCCTATCGTTTCTGATAATAAAAAATCCCATTTTGCTTTGGAACAAGTGTTTTTACTTAATTCTACTCGAAATAATTAGTATTACTTTCGTCCCCTTGGTATGTTACTTTCGTCCTACCCCTGCAGGACAAAAGTAACAATGACTAACGAATGACCACGAATTATCATGGAAGGCTGAATTTGTGGTCAAATGAGAAACCGAGAAACACACTATATTAAGGCATAATTTTCGTTTTTATATCTGTAAGAGGTAATTGGCAGCTAGGCCAAATGTAAAAAGTGTTACGTTTGTCCCTGCTCTGCCCTACTGAAGAAACACGTGTTGATAACGTTTCGTATCACGGAATCCCTACTAATGAAAAGTGGAACGGTGTCTGGTCGTTTGTTTGCCCTTCTTTCACGCCTAAACGGCTGAACGGATTTCAATGAAATTTTGAATAAACATTACATACGTCCTGGATTAATTTATGGGCTATTTATAAATAACGTGAGGGAACCATCATAAATAATTCCCGGGTGAAACTGGGTAAAGGGTCAGCTAGCTTGCAATAAATATCTACAAGTTATTTTATAACATGCGAGCATAAATTTAAGGATAAATTTAATGAGCATAAGCGAAGGATTCAAATTCAACTAATTTAAGAAGTTCCAGTTCGAGTTACGATTTCTACGAACTTTTACAACCTGGGGACGTACAGGTGCCTGTAGCTGTAAAGTGGTAGATGTAAACGTACTAGTACAGCTACACACAGGCCTTGCGATATGTGCTGGGAATATACAATGTCTCGTCACTGCTCCACCTGTTGAATTTCACTTGCAGCACATCGCCGCCTTCTTCGTCATTTCCGGGAACACCTCCGAACGAGCAATCCTTCGCCGCCTTGCAGCCATTGAATGGCAACCAAGAGCGGCAAGGCTCGTATGCGAGACGAGTCATCACTAATGGAAAATACAATCTTTATATGTCGGATTAATTTTTCGTAAGAGGGTTGCTGATAGATTAGCCCGGCTTTGCCGGTGAAACGAAGTGTAAACGCGACCTTATTCGGATTGTTCTTAATTATACATAATTCGAATCACTTCTGAATTCCGTGGACTAATTAATTTTACATCACGCACGATTGAAAATTAGCACGAGTGAGATCGAGTTTGGACTCATTTTCATTGGGGGAATCTTTTCAGACTACTGACGACACTTTCAAGAAGACACAATAGAAAATATAGAAATTAATATTTTCGCAATGTTTTGATGGTAAACATTCCGGGACTGTTGTACAATACTTGTACGCGATGTTTCCCGGAGAATATCGGCGTGAAAACGTGCGAAACTGTGCAGCAGGTGGAAATCACAACACTAAAATTTTGTAATTGTATATTGTTTCATTTATTTTTTACTGTTCTAATCTCGGTAAAAGAGGAATATTTGTTTACAGTACAAATGCTACGTAATAACAATACTCGTTTCTTAAAATGGTACCAAAACTCAATCACACAGGAAATATTAGCAAGGTTCTGAAAGGCACACTACTACTTAAACAGATATAATAAATTCAGTGGAAGTTGACACAACAATATTTATTTGAGGAATATGACAATTACGGAGAATAATAGCTGAGGAGACCTCCCATATAGAAAGCAATCAATAATCAATGCCGAAAGCAATTTAATATATACGACGGTATAAAGAATATAGTAATACAGAAGTATAGTAGAATTAACCCTTATTGCTGATTTTGACGTCCTGTATATGCAAAATGAATACCTTTCCTCCAAAGCTGACTTAAAAACTATTTTTTCTCTCAAAATATTATATCCGAGCAACACCTCTGTAGATTTTCAGCTTCTAATATTGAAATTTGTAAAAGTTACAACTATTTCAAATTTTTCTTCGTTTTTTCTCGCATGTGGTAAACTAGATTTTTTCCCCCAAAAACTGTGATTAAATTTCAACAAAAAATCTATTGGAATATATTCTAGAGACCTTAAAACTGATCCACTGATTTTTTTATGACGATCGGATTCTTTAGATGATAATGGCAGTTGTTGAAAAATTATGTCAAAGTTGATCGAAAAAGGGGGTGTGTAAACGAAGGGTTAAATACTAAATGATACATCCCGTATCATTAAAAGTAGTGTCAATAACGTAGCGTTTGAATTTATTTCTGCCAGGGAAATTTAAGGAATCCATGGGAACCATTTTCACGAAGATATAATAAAAAGTAGAAAACTCGGAAATTTCAGTGGAGCATGAGTCATTCCGAGCACCGAGCTTTATTCTCGGGCGCCGAGAATTTTAGTGCGGTGGGTCTCGAGACCTGTATAAACAAAAAATGTGGGGGAGTTGATCCGCGAGCCCTAAACCAGGAAGTGCTGTATATGTTTCACAAGTATGAAACATGTGTGATATGGAGGGAAAAAATCTTTTCTGCGGCACGTACCTAATACTTAATTATACTTTCTCAATATTATCCATCTTTAACGTCTAATGAAACGATTATGTTTTCGCAAGCTTTAATTCGTTTTACATTTTCTTGCCTTCATCTCATTTTCGTAGGTGTCTAAGTGAAATAAATGTGTATAATAAATTTATTTCTATAGGTAGGTACCCTTGCCATACAAATCCCTACTTTATTGGAAACTACTTACAAGGGAACCCCGCGAGCCCGGACTCACCGATTGGAACGCAATTTTGTGGGTTTTTAGAGTGACTCAAAACAAGAACAACGGTGTCTTTCATTTGGGCCCTACGGCCCTTTAAGGGGGTGAAAACTAACCTCAAAGTCAAATTGGCACTTCCACTTTATCGCGTATAACTCTCAAAGTACAGCAGACAGAAAAAAATGTTTCAAACAAAACTTTAATGGTGCAATAAGCGCCACAAACTTGCGTTAACAAATTTTTGATAACAGTTTTTTCCGTCAGTTATATATTTTTTTTTAACTCTTTTCAAATTTTTTTTGATGCAAGTTTGTAGCGCTTATTGCACCATTAAACTTTTGTTTGGAACATTTTTTTCTGGCTGTTGTACTTTGAGAGTTATACGCGAAAAAGTGCAAGTGCCAATTTGAGTTTGAGGTTAGTTTTCACCCCCTTAAAGGCAGAGTTGGGCAAAATGTAATCTAGTTACAAATTACGATTAAAATGTAATTGTGTAGTTGATTACATATTGTTTTCTGCAATCGTTGATTTAGATAGTTGACGAAACCAAATGGTCAACTACCTAAATTAACGATTACAGAAAATAATGTGTAATCAAGTACACAATTACATTTTAATCGTAATTTGTAATTAGATTACATTCTGCCCAACTCTGATTAAGGACGAACTTCAGTAACATTTAAAATAAGCGAAAATCTTTGAAAATTGGAGGAATTAATTTTTCTGCAATAGTAAAGCCCCCCCCCCCCCCACAAAATTTTAGAAAAATTGATTCGGTAGTTTTCAAATTATTTAACATGTAAAAATGTAATATGTAAATTATTTCATAATGTTGAGAAATATAACTACAAAATTAAAAGTGAAATAATAGGCCAAAGTTTTTGAAATCTTGTGTACAGAAATAGCAAGCACCGAACTAAATTGTCTGAAGAATTTCGGATATTTGATGAATATCTTGGAAATTGATTAAGTTTTGGTTAAGATCGCCACTAAAATTCATCCTTAAAGGGCCTTAGGGCCCAAATGAAAGGCACCGTTCTTGTGTGGAAGCACTCTAAAATCCCACAAAGTTGCGTTCGAATCGGTGAGTCCTCTTCTTTCCCTGTTAGTTCCTAGAATGAAGAGCTTCTTGTTTATACGATTTTCAAACAATTTCATGAATCACACAATTTAAACGAATTATATATTATTGAATGAATCACGAAACTTTAATTCATTCAATTGGCTGTGACAATGGTAATTATTAGAGAAATATGTTTTGGTAAAAAAATGATTTCAACAGGAAGGTCTAGATCGCAGATTCTGAAATTCACCACGGGTTCACGTAGTTCACACTATGACATAAGAGCGTAAACCGTGCATACATCACAAAGCGAGGCATCACCCGTGATGCATTCTTTCCTTTATCCCTTCGGGGAACTTATAAAGACCGGTCGTTAGTTCCTCGATAAATCTGAACCATGAAAACTATTACCGGAGGTAGAAGAAGTAAATATCACACAGGTTATAATATAATAGTGAATTAACGAACACGTAGGAGATCAAAGGGCGCGAGAATTTTTCGTGGTGTTGATCAATTCTGACAGGTGTACGATGATGGATATTATGTAAGTAGGAAAAGCGTGTGGGCACTGTAATCTTTTACCTATACCGCGTATTACTCCTGTTCCCTGTTGCGTGGCCGCTGTGGAAAACCACAGCAGTGAATATCTCTTGCAATTTATAGAGTATAAAATTACACGTCACGAAAGCTTGGGCTTTAAAGTCTGTTTCCTCAATTCGCGGCTTTTTTTCTCAGATAAGGCATCTTGTCGTAGTAGATCCTGCGTTCAATATTACCTGTAACTATTTTGTTTTAATTAAGTTTTAATTTTCAAGAGACTCAACTTTGAAAATGTGCGAAGCAGGCACGCAGGTAGGGGAGATCGGGGCTAGTTGTTACATTTTTCAGTTTTTTATTTTTTTTTGCATTCCATCTATACTGTTATATAAAGAGAGAGCCGATTTTTATGTTCGCGCAAAACTCAAGACCTATTGAACCGATCTTCCTCAAATTTTAACACGTTATTTCTGCATACTCTAGAATGGACATCTATCTGTTCAATACACGTTCAGAGTGGTACGATAGACGTTCGATACACGTTCAGAGTGGTGGGATAGATGTTCAATACACGTTCAAAGTGGTGCGATAGACGTTTGATAGATAATTTCGAAAATTTTCAAATCCAAACTTGGATTTCCCCCTCCCTCGAGACTCAAATTTGAGTTAGAACTGTCACAGATATACTACTTACGCCAGTTTTCGCAAAAAGTAATTACAGAAAGTTTTCAACTTATAACCCTTTAACGTCAAATATCTCTCTAAATAATATGCACTGGTATAAGTGCTCCCATACGTGTCCACTATTTTCTTCTAGATTCACCAGAAAATGTTTTGTTGAAATCGGTGATCCAACAGCTGTGACCTCTCCTTGTTAGTGTCTGTTCACGTGCGTATCAGCTAGGTTGCTTCTCCCTCTATCCCTCTCCACGTCTTCTTCCAAGGTAAATGGAAAAGGCCGAGGGTGGATGTTTCGCGCTATTTATAATGTTTATAGCAGCGGACGCGTTAAATGAAGAGGAACCATTTTGTATTATTTACTGGTTACTTAATTACAGGTTACCACATTCGCTCGAAGGCGTGGTAATTGATCACGATTCTGCGGCTAGTAAAAATCGGTCGCTTTGATGGGAAAAGGGTGTAACCAGGGTCGTACGAGCGAATTACCGTGGGGGTGCGGTAGGAAATAATTTTGCAATGAAAACACGTCATTTTTCCCTCGTCCATATTCCTTACTCTTAACGATCTTAATTACCTGAATATGCGAAGCGAATATCATTCTAAACGCGCTTCTTACTAGGTCCCTTTCGCGCGGTTCATGGATAAATATTACAAAACAATAGGATTAATTGCATTTCACAGCGAAAATCGAGAAAGAGGGGATACGATACTAAACCTATCAAAAAGGACTCTCTAAAAACGTTTTATATGTTTTATATCATGTATTCGAGTAAACACTTTACGATCGATACGGGGTAGTATCGTTCATATAATTTCATTTCAACCATAAGGTTTTCCCCAACACCCTCTTTTATTTTGTATAGAACACTGCCGGGAGTATCGCTCGTATTATTTAGCCCTCGATATTATCTGCGCAACACGTTTTCTCATCGAGAATATTTTATAAACGCATAGCGCAGAGATATACACGAATATTTCGGCGAACAGTTTGCCGAATGCCGAATATTCGATATTCGAATTCGGCGAATGCGGAATAACGAATGTTCGTCCTTCGGCGAGCAGCTACATGTACTACGGATCTGGCGAGGACGACGTAGGCAAATGAAGACAATTGTTCCCTATTCACCGATTGTCAAATGTTTGCGCGAGCTTCTGCACGAATGTTCGCAGTTTCCGATCACGAGTCGAAACGCTCGTCACTTGCCGAATGAGCGCATAGTGGGAAGATGCACGCGAACGCTATGACGAACAGAGTTTGTCGAATGCCCGAATGTGTGATTTAGGGCTGTTCGAGTGCTCGAATATTCGGGCGGCTTGAAATTCGGACCGAGCCGAGACTCGGTTTTCGAGCTGAGCCGGGTACTCATAAAATCCGGGCGGCCGAAAAAATCCGGGTACCGTAAAATCCGCGCGGCCCGAAAAAATCCGGGTACTCGTAAAATCCGGGCGGCCCGAAAAAATCCGGGTACTCGTAAAATCCGCGCGGCCCGAAAAATCCGGGTACTCGTAAAATCCGGGTAGCTCGAATTTTTTCGGGCGGCTTGAATGATCCGGGTAGTCCGACTCGTTTAGGGCCGCCTGGAAGAACCGGATACAGTATTGTCTCGTTAACGGCTCGCTGGTCGGGGCCGGCGTTGAGCCCATATCGTGAATGGAGCCCTAAATCGAGAGTGTTCGTTTCTCGCTTCTTTCTGGGCGAAGGGGGGGAGTGGGATGGAACACTGCGTGCGCGGCGAGCGTGCGCGATGGTCGCAAGCGCTTACCGTGAGCCGGGCCTGCGTCAAGATTTTGCGAAGCGGTGTTCGTGTTCACGGTAAGCGCTCGCGACCATCGCGCACGCAAAGGAAAAAACATCAACACGTCGTCTGTCTCGTACCGTCCTCCCTCGCTTTCAGTGTCTCTCGCACGCTCTCGTTCCATCTCGCTCTCGCCATCGCCCGACAAGAGTGAGACAGAAGTGGTGGGGATAGCGAAAAGCATCGTGTACACCAAACCGAGCCCATAACGAAACAATACTGTAGCCCGAATTGTTTCGGGCCAAACACGCGTTTCCAAGTGGGTATTGATTAATTTATAATCCTGAAGTTTACTTATTAAAAGAATTTCTAATTACTTTTAAACCCCTCAGGCTTGTGCGAACTTCACATTACTCATGTTTTCCTCGTATCTACTTTGTGTATACAGTGGCTCACAGCCATAATCGTACACTCTTTAAAATCGCATAACTCTTTTAAAATTAATCTAAACGACTTGAGTTTTTTTTAGAAGCTAGAAGGATTAGTTTGCTAAGTGACGTGATTCGCCGTTTTGAAAAAAATCACTTGGTCGGAATAACGAAAAAAAAATAGTAAAAGTCGTTTTTTAAACTTTTTTTATGAGTCTGTAATGAAAATTCAAAAAAACCCGTTTATAGAAAAATTTCATCAAAATCGGTTAACGTTGGTCTGAGCTATAAACGCTTAAAGATCGCAGAATAAGGTCCAGAATCGCGGAAATTCCCAAAATCAGCGATTCTCAACCTTATTCTGCAATCTTTAAAGGTTTGTAGCTCAGAGCAACGTTAACCGATTTTGATGAAATTTTAGACACGTATACAACTTACTTCAATCTACAAACGGGTTTTTTGAATTTTCATCACAGGCTTACAAAAAAAAGTTGAAAAAACCGACCATTCCTATTTTTTTTTTGCTATTCCGACCAAATGCATTTTTTCAAAACGACGAATTACGTCACTTAGGAAACTAATCCTTCTAGCTTCTAAAAAAAACTCAAGTCGATTGGATTAATTTAAAAAAAGTTATGCGATTTTAAAGAGTGTACGATTATGGCTGTGTGCCACTGTACAAATTTTTGGAGGGTGTATTTTTGTGCAATATAGAATGCTTATGTGTCCGGTTCTTCCGGGCGGCCCGAAACGATTCGGACTACCCGGATTCTTCAAGCCGCCCGAAAAAATTCGGTCATTCACTGGTTGATTGGTTTACCCTAATTTTAACAAATGTAAAGGTACAGACATGATTTTCACCATTTTTTTTCAAGAATCGATGCTCGTATGTTCTCCAACTCGCCTTTCCTATATAACCGTTTAGAGACAGAACAAGCTTCGATTTCCACCACCAGTTTCATGACATTTCTCTGTTTCTCAATTGCATTGCAGTGCAGTGGAACTTGTTGCTCCTCGTCGCCACGCTTTTTCCAAAACTATACCGAGTGCTTTAAATTGTGCGTACAAAAATTTACCAGTCGATTCTGGAGATAATGTTGAACCAAAAATGTCATACGCGACTGGGGTGGCGTAACTGAATGGATTGTACCTTGTACACCTTTTCTAAGCTTTATTAATAGCTTTAAGAGGTCTGCGTCTCTACACTTGCGAACAGTTCCCACCACGGAACTGTTGCTCTTGAAGGAGTGCCCTGAAACGTTCTCTGCTCTTGCTCGCCGAAAAATGCCCCGAAGGGCAATGCATCGATCGGGCCTGTTCTAGAGCAATCTCACGGCTTTTGCCTAGACCATGTTCGCGAAACCTTGTCGAAGTTGGTCGTGAAACGGGTGTCAAGTCAACTGTATCAAGTTTGGCCACTCTCCACCTCGCATCTGTGTTGGGGGTGTATACCTACATAAGAACAGAGTCCCGAGTCGAACACCACTTAAAAACCTCGCAATGATGCGTTCTTACCTGTGAAACGTACGTTTCCACTTATTTTCGTCAGTGACGAACATGTAAAAGTTTGAGACTGATTGGTCTAATAGTTTTTTTGCAATCATCTGCACCACTTGAAAAACGTTGTTTTGAGATAATTGCGTTTTAAGTTTGAAAACGAGTTAAAAAATTCTTTTAATTTTCTTTTTGTATAATATAAGAGTAGCTTAATAAACAGCAAAAAGATTTATTGTATTATATGTTGTATTTACGGAGAAAAAAATCTTTTAAAATAACTTAATTTTTCAAACCGTCACAGTGGACTGACCCCTTATGGGGAGGTTCCGGTCCAAAAATCGATTTTTTTATTTCATTTTTCGAATGTTCAACCTTTTAGGAATACGTGTTTAAAAGGATTTGTTGAAATTCATAAAATTCCAGAAGTTATAGGCATTTTACGGTGGGACCTGTATCTCCAAAAGTTATTATCCGATTCGACTGAAACTTTTTTTATTTTGAAGAATATTCTTCTGGCTAGGGGGTATACCAGGAAAAAATGCAAAAATTGAACATTTATAATTTTCAGAGCCGTTGAAAGGATGAAAAATATAGGGAAAAAGTGATTTCAAACTTCCAGTGGTGTTATTTTCTAAAAAAAATGTAATTTTTGTAATTTATTCTGGATTCCCCCTTAGCCAGAAGTATATTCTTCAAAATAAGAAAAGTTTCAGTCGAATCGTATAATAACTTTTGAAGATACAGGTCCCACCGATTTGGATCAATTTTTTGACGCCTCGACTTTAACGACTCCCCAGTGCCGCCTGCAATGATTAATTATAAAACAAAAAATATATTTCTATAACTTAAGACATCCTTAATACAATACAAAAAGTCCCATTAAATTATATATAGTACTTTTCCTTTAATTAATTCCTAAAGATCACCAATTTTTGGGCGCTCTACACCGAAAGGTCCCCTTAAGGGGGTATACCCGTTTGAACCCTCGGAAAATGTATACATTTTGTGGATTTTTTTACAAGTCAACGGTTTGATGCAGATTTCCCGTTTTTTAACTATGTTTACATAGTATTATGAACTACTTATAAAAAAAGTTTCAGTTAAAAAACTATTGTTTTTCGGAAGTTACGGATACATGTCCGAAAGTCTCTCGATTTTAGATGGCTAAACGGTGGCCCTAAAAACTCGCGCTACGTTCAACCAATTTACTTCAAATTTTGCATGCAGAATCATAATAAGATTCCACATCGTCCAACGAAGGCGATTTTGAAAATTTTGAAAAATAAAGAAATGGTGAGAGATCAAAGGTAAAGTTAAATTTTTCTAAGAGAAAAATCCACCTTTTTCCTTTATAAATAATAAACGGGGAATCGAAATAAAAAAAGCCTTCGTTGGACGATGCGGAATCTTATTATGATTCTGCATGCAAAATTGGAAGTGAATTGGTTGAACGTAGCGCGAGTTTTTAGGGCCACCGTTTAGCCGTCTAAAATCGAGAGACTTTCGGACATGTATCCGTAACTTCCGAAAAACAATAGTTTTTTAACTGAAACTTTTTTTATAAGTAGTTCATAATACTATGTAAACATAGATAAAAAACGGGAAATCTGCATCAAACCGTTGACTTGTAAAAAAATCCACAAAATGTATACATTTTCCGAGGGTTCAAACGGGTATACCCCCTTAACTTAGATTAGAAGATCTCAGTTTTGGCCCCGATTTCGGGCAAATTCGCCACAGTGCGTCCCATTAAACATTTTAACCATTAAGCCTTGGCTGCGACGTATCGTTTCCTCGACTGAAACAATAACCAAATTGAGAGCCATCGATCAATGACACCACCGCATATTCGAAATAATCAGCTCTCAGTGAAGCGCTATCACGAGCCAGTCTTTTGTGCTCTTGTGTGTCCGTTCTTGGTCGTGAAAGTCTTTAACGTTTTGATCATTGATAATACTTTTTTAGAGCAGAGAGATCGCGACGAACGGAGTGGTGTCTGTCCCTTTCGTCTGGCGGAACCACGGTTAGTCTGTAATTGCTCCACGTCACTGTCGTTACGTTCACCCGCGCGCGACATAGAATGCGCAGGTATATGCACGCGTGCATCCGTCACGAGAGACACGCGCGTCTCCCGCTTACCAATTGTCATCGTCCTCGGGGAAAAATCATTTTTCAAGCGTGCATGGTGTTCTACAGCTTTCGTCGACATTTTAATAGCAAACATCTATTCTGTCGACACGATGAATGTGAAACGACAAGGACATAATCAAACGCCCTATTTTTATTGCTTCTGCTGCCAAATGCGCTGCATTAAACAAGAATTTTATTTCACATCCTCGCAGCTTACGTTGACGAGTCGCCAGTTGAAGTTCACACTGTTGCTGTGGAACTGAATGAACGAGTGCTTCTGCGCACTATCAGATAATCTCAATTTCATTGTCCCGAGACAAGTTTTATTAAATAATACTTATGTAGATATCTAACAAGGGAAGGCCGCGACATCTGGGACACGGATATTGATGAATCTCGTATAGGTATGTTGTTTGTACGTGTAGTACACCAGCATGCGTCTCAATGTTGGGTCCAACACTCAAACGTTTCCAAAATGTTAATTAAAAAATGGTATGCATGCTATTGTTTATGTATTTTGTTTTATTCGTTCTGGGGACCTTTCGGTCTAGAGCCCAACAAATAGGTGATCTTTAGGAATTAATTAAAGGAAAAGTACTATATATAATTTAATGGGACTTTTTACATTGCATTAAGGATGTCTTAAGTTATAGAAATATATTTTTTGTTTTATAATTAATCATTGCAGGCGGCACTGGGGAATTGATAAAGTCGAGGCGTCAAAAAATTGATAAAAATCGGTGGGACCTGTATCTCCAAAAGTTATTATCCGATTCGACTGAAACTATTTTTATTTTGAAGAATATACTTCTGGCTAGGGGGGAAACCAGAACAAAATAACAAACTTACATTTTTTTTAGAAAATAACGACACTTAAAGTTTGAAATCACTTTCCCTATAGTTTTCATCCTTTTAACGCCTTTGAAAATTATAAATTTTCAATTTCTGTATTTTTTCCTGGTATCCCCCCTGGCCAGAAGAATATTCTTCAAAATAAAACAAGTTTCAGTCTAATCGGATAATAACTTTTGAAGATACAGGTCCCAGCGTAAAATGCCTATAACTTCTGGAATTTTATGAATTTCAACAAATCCTTTTAAACACGTATTCCTAAAAGGTTGAACATTCGAAAAATGAAATAAAATAAAAATCGACTTTGAGGCCAGAAGGTCCCCTTAAAAGATACGATATTAATCGGATTATTCTTAATTATATGTAATTCGAATCACTTCTGAATTCCGTAGACTAATTATTGTACATCACGTGTGCGTGAAAATAGCACGAACGAGGTGGAATTTTCATATCCATCGGGAGAATCTCGCCAATCTATTGGAGATACTCCGGGGAAAGTTCAGTAAAAAATATAGAAATTTAAATTTACTTTGAGCTGGCGTTGTTTTGTCAAATACATAAATAAGAATTGGAGGACTCTTGGGCAATAACTTTAATGCTTTCGATAAAATATGGACGTGAAAAGACGTCAGAGCCAGACAGCAGCTGGCAGCCTTTCGACGTGAAAACACGTTGAAGACACGCCATGCCTGGAATCCTTCCAGCGCGAACAAACGTCGGCGCCACTCAAAGTGTTACAATCACTTGTATGAGAAAATCCTTTAAAAAATTACATTCTTTTTGTGTCTGTAAGTTCCGCGTTCATTTCTGAATATGGTCGTACATACATATTCTATATTTACAATTTTACAACTAGGATAGCCCTGGAGAATGCTGTACTTTTAATTGAAACCTCCGGAAATTTGCATTTTTTGATTAAGGGGTAATGCCACTGTAGAGCCTGATTTTAAGAATTTTTTTATGCGGGTATAGTGAATGGAATACAAAATTTGTTTCGACGCCTTTATTCTACATACCTTGAAGTATGATCACAATTTTTTAAAAAATTTTTTAATACAAAATGACGACGCCGCAGCTCAGCAAAAAAACTTTTTCTGAAAAAACAGTGTTCCGCGGCCGGATAGATTTCTCCTTTAATTTTTTACCTAGAACAAAAAACCGAAATTTTTTGAGGCCTATATACAATTACCTCGGAAAGTACACGAGGAAATTAAAAAATACTGATTTTTGTAAGAATGGTGCGTGATTGAACAAAACACGGAACTGCCACAACCTCGAAATTGAGACGTTTTGTTCAACCGCGTACCATTCTTACAAAAAACAGTATTTTTTAATTTCCTCGTGTACTTCCCGAGATAATCTTATGTAGAACACAACAATTTTTGAATTTTTGTTCTAGGTGAAAAATTGAAGCAGAAATCATTGCGGCCGCGGAACACTGTTTTTCGGAAGAAGTTTCGTTTGTTGAGCTGTGGCGCCGCCATTTTGTATTAAAAAAATTAAACAAAAAATTGCGATCATACTTGAAGGTATTTGCAATAAAGGCCTTCAAACAGATTTTGTATTCCAGTCACTATACTCGCTTAAAAAATTCTCAAAATCAGGCTGCTTTTCCGGGCTCTACTGTGGCATTACCACTTAAGGCGGCTTGAGGTGTTGAAATCCTGTGCAATATTTTAGATCTGATTTTTTTTTTTACAGAAGTGGATTGTTATTACGTCTCAACCTTGAACCTTAAACGCATTTGCCCAAATAAAAAAAGAATCATGTTTTCTGTTCCACATAAAGTGGCTCACAGCCATAATCGATCGTACACTCTTTAAAATCGCATGACTTTTTTAAAATTAATCCAAACGACTTGAGTTTTTTTTAGAAGCTAGAAGTATTAGTTTGCTAAGAGGCGTGATTCATCGTTTTGAAAAAAAATCACTTGGTCGGAATAGCGAAACAAAATAGTAAAAGTCATTTTTTAAACTTTTTTTATGAGCCTGTAATAAAAATTCAAAAAAACCCGTTTGTAGAAAATTTTCTTCAAAATTGGTTAACGTTGCTCTGAGCTACAAACCTTTAAAGATCGCATAATAAGGTCGAGAATCGCGGAAATTCCCAAAATCAGCGATTCTCGACCTTATTCTGCGATCTTTAAGCGTTTATATCTCAGAGCAACGTTAACCGATTTTCCTGAAATTTTAGACACGTATACAACTTACTTCAATCTACAAACGGGTTTTTTGAATTTTCATTATAGGCTCACAAAAAAAAGTTGAGAAAAAAAACTATATTTTCTATTTTCTTTTTTTTGCTATTCCGACCAAATGCATTTTTTTCAAAACGACGAATTACGTCACTTAGCAAACTAATCCTTCTAGCTTCTAAAAAAAAATCAAGTCGTTTGGATTAATTTTAAAAAAAGTTATGCGATTTTAAAGAGTGCACGATTATGCCTGCGAGCTACTGTAATTAAATTTTTTTTAATATACAACACATTAACTCTGACAACATAATAGCGGTTCATTTTGAGCATATGTATATCACAAATGGTTAGAAAAATTCCCAAGCTTCTGTATCTTAAACTACTTGAGTCGCACACACCCGAAGTTGTGCATGCGAATTGCACTTTTCAAAATATCTGAGAGAAAACCTGTTGATCATCTAGCTTAATCTATAATATTAAAATATTCTTCAATGACCCACCCTTTCCTATTACGTAAACTTCTTGTATAACTATACTAGGAAAATGCGCAGATTGCTCCAAAAGTGAAGTTTCTTTAAAAAATTTATTTATCTAAGAACAATTGAATTTTATCTCACCGATTTCTTTTCCCAGGAAAATGTTCGTTTAGAACAACGAGGGATGGTCATTTTTTATTATACAAACCGTTTGCAGTAAAATTACCACCTACTTATTAGCATACAAATAAATTTAAAGGACAATTATCTTTTTACGTTGACAATGTGACTCGGAGAACTTAAATCATACCGTGTACAACCGAAAGAGGTTCTACAGAATGCAAAGTCCGATCTTATGCATTTGATTGCATCATAAATTAATTCTCCTTCGGTTCATTTATGATTGAACGAAGCCGTGAACGTACGTATCACTTGTTTATTGTTTTTGTTGCAGATATACCAGACATTCCCGAGAACATAAAGAATTTACGGGCACTTCAGGTGGCAGACTTCAGCAGCAATCCAA
Organism: Andrena cerasifolii; assembly: GCF_050908995.1. Taxonomy (NCBI): domain Eukaryota; kingdom Metazoa; phylum Arthropoda; class Insecta; order Hymenoptera; family Andrenidae; genus Andrena; species Andrena cerasifolii. Next base: position 5,327,538 of record NC_135124.1, on the reverse strand, counting down.
TTCCAAGGTTCGACAAATCATTATTTTCTCTCTTTGCATGGCACGCTTAAATATTATTCTTCTAGTCAGCAGAAATAAGTTCCTCGCTCATTATTATTTTTTTTTTTGTTTCAGGCTCCCAGCAGGTTTTGTGCAATTAAGAAATTTGACTGTGCTAGGACTTAATGATATGTCCCTCACGAATTTACCGCCAGATTTTGGAAGGTAAGAAGAACTCGTTGCCCTCGGTTAAACTGGCATTGCTTCTACGCTGATCAGCTAATTTTAATTGCTCTTAGTCTGGAGGCGTTGCAGTCACTGGAATTGAGGGAAAATTTGCTCAAATCGTTGCCGGAGTCACTTTCTCAGCTCTACAAATTGGAGCGGCTGGATCTTGGTGACAATGACATTGAAGAATTGGTAAAGTAAAATTATCATTGAAGAATCAGACGATTGGAACTTGGCGTTTAGTTGTTGACAGAACACCTCGCGTTTTCCCTTTTAGCCAGCCCACATAGGAAAATTGCCAGCGCTACAAGAATTATGGCTGGATCATAACCAGTTGCAGCATCTGCCACCGGAGATCGGAGAGTTGAAAACGTTAGTGTGCTTAGACGTGTCTGAAAATCGTTTGGAAGACCTCCCCGAAGAAATCGGCGGTTTGGAATCCTTGACGGACTTGCATTTATCACAGAATGTTATCGAGAAATTGCCGGACGGGCTTGGGGAGCTCAGAAAGCTTACCATCCTCAAAGTCGATCAAAACAGACTTTCTACCTTAAACTTAATTATAGGCAGGTAAGATTCGAATTTTTCTATCTGCTTTCACAAGAGATTTAACGCATTCGTTTCTCTTCAGGTGTGAGAATTTGCAGGAGTTAATTCTTACAGAAAATTTCCTCCTGGAACTGCCTGTAACTATAGGGAACCTTCTTAACTTAAACAATTTAAATGTGGATAGAAATAGTTTGCAGTCCCTTCCTACTGAGATTGGTAAGTTCATCGCAGCTCGTTGAAACGGCGAAATTTATCGGTAGAATATTTACAATACTGATATTAACAACGATTTGTTAAACGTCTGATTGTTCTTCTACAGGAAATTTGAAAAAATTGGGTGTACTGTCTTTAAGATATAATAAGTTGCAATATCTTCCAGTCGAAGTTGGACAGTGTAGCGCGCTTCATGTCTTGGACGTGTCTGGGAACAGGTGTGTAATTGAAGGGTCGGGCGCAATAAGGGGAGTAGCGCTGGAAAATGGGAAAAAATTATTGTCCAAACGCTAAGACGCGTGTGCTAAGACTGCTAAGTGGCGCATTATACGCGAGGTTTATGTATGTCGTCATATCTTCTACAATTATTCATTAATCACTGTGAAAATTGGTGAAAATCTTCCTTGTATATTAAGGAAAAACTTTGTCGCTAAAAGTTATATGTACCTCAAAATTGCCTCGATACTTTTTAACGGCGAACATTGAAAAACATGGGTTTTGTCCAGTATTACTTTTTAATTAAATTTTATTACATTTTTTTAACATAAGGTTTTGTGTATACATTGTACGGCTTCCCTAGAGTTCTCTGAAGTTATGTTTTAAGTTTCATAACGATCCGTTAATATTTCCTCAAGTTATCGCGATTTATGTTTAAAGAAATAATGATTTTGGACGGCGAAAAATTTTTCGTTTATAATTTTTAGCTCGAATAGTAATGATTGGATCAACAAACTGTAAATAGAAAAAATGTGTGTCGCGGCGAGCTTTATAACACTGTATTTTTTTCAAATTTAGTTTAATAACCGTTCAGTTTAATTTTCCAGTCTTAGCGTTTGGATGACAATTCTCTTCATTTTCGAGCGCTCACCCCAATTGCATTCGACCCTTCGATTATGAACATTGAAGTATCTTCCCCTGCGTTTAACAATGTTCTAATGTCGATATTCCTTTTCCAGATTACACTACTTGCCATATTCCTTGATTAATTTGAATTTAAAGGCGGTGTGGTTAAGTGAAAATCAAGCACAGCCGATGCTTACTTTTCAAACCGATATTGACGAGGAAACCGAACAAGAAGTACTAACCTGCTTCCTTCTGCCGCAATTAGAGATCCATGCCGATGGTCAGTGCTTCATTTCCCTGGGATTACGATTAAACATAAGCGACGCGCGACGAAAACTTTACTTACCCCTTTAATTTAGATTCGGGAAGGCTTGGCATGCTTGTCGGAATGAGAAATACTGTTCAAGGTGGGGAAGTACGCGAGCTTGGCAGCAGCGACGACGAAGGCTGGCAAGAAAGGGAAGCATCGCGAACGCATTCAGTGAAATTCACAGACGAGCCTCTAGAAACCGATAAGGAGGTGAGCAAGTTGTACAGAGCAAATCCTCCTAGTGTCTTTAGATTCGCGTTTTTAACACTATCGAAATATTTCATGTGTTGGAAGCGTTCTCACTCTTATGACTCTCTGTGCGAAAATTATATCAACTGAAAATGAAACAGAAATGTCTTTTTCTTTCCTGACCACTTCTCTCTCTCTCTCTCTCTTTTTTTTTTATGACACATATCCAAGAATTTATATTTATTTTAGACACCGTTTGTACGCCAAAATACGCCACATCCAAAAGAATTGAAAGCCAAAGCTCATAAATTGTTTAGCAAGGGGAAGAACGACAGTCGATCGGCGTCTACAGAGGAGCAGGTAATTGCAATCTTAAATCCTTCGTTCACTGTATTTCCGACGAATATATAACACTTCACTTACCGTATTTCTAAACGTGGAAATAAACAACATTCTTTCAGGATGTTTCGCAAACATTCGGTTTAGATAAAACTGACACTGTCGATGTACCAACGAAACCTAGCGACTTGGCACTAGATGCTACAGAGCAGAGCGTAGCGAAATCTGAATTCGCGGAAGACGAAGAAAAACAAAGCGTACCTGGAATATTGACTGATAACGCGGATCTTCAATTTAACAACGAGCCAGAAGTGGTTCTGAATCAATATGTTACAGAAACTAATACTGTAAGTATATTAGTATCAGTAATAGTTTATTGATTTGTTTATTTATTCTTTCTTAATTTCTTGTAGGACATGGGAACTGAAAGTTTAGTATCCGACTCGAAGACTAGGAATGACAAGGAGGATGAAGAATCTGAGACTGAAGAAGCACAAAGACACGTAGAATTTTCTATAGAAGGTGCTGAGTACGAAGGTGACAGCGATTCAAATAGGCCAAATAGACTTCATCGTAGAGACACTCCGCATCACTTAAAGAATAAACGTATCCACGCATCGATGGACAAAGAAAAAGTAGCTTCCATTATAGCACAAGTAAGTTCGCTGCCTACCTGTAACATAGATTTCAAGCAGTGTTAAACAGTAATAAATAAGTAGATCCACGCAGCTATTTATGATCGAGTAAAGGAAATTTTATACAGCTTTCCGTGTGTACAGGCACTTATGAAGAAAACTGACGAAACTCCTGCACCCACATCAGCAGCCACAGAGTTCACAGAGAATTTCGACGCTCAGAGCCAAGGTGATATAATCACATCACTCGTTCCTTCTGTTAATCGCTTAAGGATATCTTTATACATTTTATACAACTTGCACGCTGAATTTGGAATAACACAGTCTTATACTTGTATCTTATCCTGGCAATTGCATTAAATGGCGAACGCCCGAGGCTCTTTAACGCGATTGCATCGTAATAACTGGCAGTAAATAGAAAGACCGTGATAAGATATACTTTTTGCCTCGGTTATCTTATCTCTTATCCCGTTATCAATTTAGTTAGTTTGGTGTAGCGAATCTACTTGTACGTTGGGAAAATTACAAAGTGGAAATATCCGATGGATAATGCGAACGAAACTTGCTGCTATTCATTAAAGTAAAAATTAAAAAATGCCGAAGAAATATAGATGTTTTGTGAAAAAAAGAAGAAGTAATGGTACAGTTTAGTAAGGCACGATACAAGTAGTAATTCAGTATATTTGATGCTAATCAAGTGTACAACTGCATAGGTGCGATATCTGATGCTGAGCCAACGATAGAAGTTCGAGAGGAACAATATGAAATTCATATTGAGAGAACGACAGGTGGTCTTGGTTTATCAATAGCTGGTGGCATTGGCTCCACTCCATTTAAGGGCGATGATGAAGGCATTTTTATTTCCAGAGTTACCGAAGGTAAACACCGTGAATGCATATTAAACGAATACGTACAACGACACGGGATAAGAATTATGCAAATTTCAATTGTAATTTTTCATTTTATAGGTGGCCCTGCAGATTTGGCAGGTTTGAAAGTAGAAGATAAAGTATTATCCGTAAATGGGGTTTCAGTAGTAAACGTAGGCCACTACGATGCTGTAGAAGTTCTGAAAGCATGTGGGCGAGTTCTTGTGCTAGTAATTCAAAGAGAAGTTACGAGAATAGTACCACCATATGAGCAGGTAATACATTATTAACCCTTCGTGGTCACACCTTCTTATAATCACAAATTGGTCACATGGAGTTCACTGCACCCCAACGTCATTTTTTGAGTTACCATTTTCGTATTTTTGAATCTTTTAAGTTTTCAGTGAAAATTGCACATTCGCAATACTTATACAGGCATGGTCTAATAGTCTTTTTCTAGAAATGCAAATTTTGATATGATAAAGTTTGTAGTTGAAAATGAGCGACTCTCCACGCTTGTGAGGTAACCCCGATTTTTTAAATATTTTTTTTACTTTTGTTTTTGCGATAAATCCCCTTTGAAAGACGCAAAGGCGCGACATATCAATTCGATAATTGCTCTTGGGGTGCGGTACACCCCGTGTGACCACGAAGGGTTAAATATGTTCGCTGTGATGTAATTAATGCTGATTATAATATTCAGCAGGCGTCTTCAAGGAAAGATTCGGTATGCTCCAGTTTGAGTACAAGTAGAGCTCCAAGTGCGACGTCTCATGTATCATCTACAGGTTTATTGCATAATTTAGAAAATGGCGACGCTTCTTTACCTCACGAAGCTATTAAGGTATTTCAATTATTTATTTCAATAATTAAAAACTTCGATATACAGATTCTTAGGAAATATATCAAATTTAAATATATATTCATTATGTTAATTAGACTAAGAAAATTCCGGAACCTATACCCTCGATAAAAGAAGGGAATGAACCAATGGTATCTGTTCTTGTTCATACGACATTAATACGGGACCAAAATGGACTTGGATTTAGTATTGCTGGTGGAGAAGGTTCTCCATCGTTCAAGGACAGCAGTGATGTAAGACATAACATCTTTAACATTATCTTCTATATACATGCAATTTCTGGATGTTCTTATTTTTCTTCAAATATAATTTCAGGCAATATACATTTCGAGAATAACCGATGGCGGTGTGGCGCAGAAAGACGGTAAATTATTAGTTGGAGACAAAGTGATATCTGTAAGTTTATTTTTAACGATGCACAGTGGGGTGAAAGACCCTAAAAGTTGGCATCAATTCCTAGGCGTCATGAAAACTTGTGTTAATTAATTAACTTAATCAAAAACGATTATTTTAAAGTAAATAAAACAAAAGATTCCTCTTTTAAACTTTTTTAATACATTTTTGTACATATTTAATAACACAATCTGTGAAACCTTTTTATTTTTTTTTTATACGGCAATGCAGTGATCATGTCAATGATCTTGTGAACTAGTATCACTGTCGTCTTTTAGGGTCTCCCACCCCTCTGTGCGATGTAACGATACATACCGTAATATGGTTTTGCACGCATTTTATCTGAAATATTATAATATTACCTTCTAGATTAATGGAGTTGAAATGAGAGGAGCTAAGCACGAGCAAGCAGTCGGTCTACTAACGGGTTTGGAACGATTCGTCCGACTGGTAGTCGAACGTGACATCCCTGTTTCACAAGCAAACGCGGCCACGGTCGTAACACCTTCAGAAAAGTCACCGCGTGTAATCGGTGCACCTAGACCGTACACAGGATTATATAACGCCAATAGTTACATAGCGAATAGACCAGGTTACACTGGGTATCGGCGTTCCGTCGATGCCGACAGAACTCTGTCGCCGAGTCCAACCTCGAAGACACCTCCGCCTATGAAACTCGAGACTACAGAGGTGCCAAAAATGAATGGTGTTACAGAATCGGGAGGTATTAAGAACGTTCCTTCGATATCGCCAAGCCCAACAAATAGCCAACCACATCCACAACCTGCCCCGAGGCATAGCATTTCACAGCCGACGATTACACCCACTGCAACTGCAAGCTCGACGCCCACATCTTCTACAGAGCCTAGGTCGACCTCACCCCAGGAGGATATACAGGTACCCAAGCCTATCACCAACGAAGAATTTCAGGCTATGATTCCCGCTCATTTCCTTCGACCTCCTACTTCCTCGCCGTCGCCAACCTCCCACCAAGGCCCTATCGTGACAGTGACAATAAAGCAGCCTGATAATCTACCTGGAGATGTCAATTTTCCTCCGGCCCCCACTACACTTGGTAAAGTTACTGAGACCATCACAAAGAGCACTCTCACCGAGACCGTCGTAACTCGAGTGACAGAAAATGAATTGGTACAGCCAGTGATCATTGAGGTATGTGCGCTTGGTAGTTAGATGCATGAATTATACCGTACGTGCAGTTTAAGGAAGGTTATCCGTCAAAGACTTGGGTTGAGATAATCTTGTTCAATTTTCATTTTTCGAATAGACAAACATATTTGCATTGAAAGTACTAAAATTATATTCATATAACATCTGAACGAAAAGGTATGCTTTGTAATCTTTATTCAATATACCATTGAGTTTTTTTTTTAAATGCGAACTTTAAATACTACGTATTAAATACTTTAAGTAAAATTTAAACGCTAATATTCGTTATTTATTAACTTATTTCCATGCTTGGGTGATAATCACAATACTGATCAGTGTTATTTTACTAAATTGCTACTTCTGAATTTTAACAATTCGCAATGCGATAGCGACGTTACAATTGTTTGAGAAACATTTTATTATGATTAGCTACATGTCCTAAATAATTGAGAATATGGTGGTACAGTGGTCTCCCTTTTGCATGCTTAATAAAGAAAATAATGTTTTCATAAATTGTGATCTTACATTATTTTATATAACAAAGCTTGGTAGAATTTTTTATTAAAAACAATTGACTTCCATTCTGGAGAGAACAACGATATACAAATTGTTGTGGATGTTGTTCGTATATGTGTTTACTTTTATTCGTATAAATTATATTGTAATTTACTGCATGCCTCTAAATTCTGAAGCGATTGCTGTTACTTTGATCCAACGTTTGAACATAATTATTTTCCTTATGCAAGATGATTCTAAAGAATAGATCGGGCTATAGTCCTTCAAATGAAAATAGAAGAACTTAGTAGAAGGAAATATTGCACAGCTTGGCATCTTTTCTTTTCCCCATAGACTGCAAATATGCTTCTACATTTTTTTTTTAATGTAATGATAATTTCATTTCACATATAAATCACGTAAAAAATATAAAAGAATAAGGTAAAGGAAGGGTAAAGAACAAAAGCGAGTGAGAAGTTTAATGTACACTAGTGATTAAAAGTGTCTTTCGTAAACAAGTATCTTTTGTAAAAAGAAGGAAACTGATTATAGAATTTGATTAAACTGAACTGAAGCGTGCAATATTTCCCCCCAGCCTAAATTTCTCTATTTTCGATTAGAAAATAACTATAGTCCAAAGACAGTTTCTAGAATCTCTCTCTTCACTACGTGTATTGCCAAAGCATATTTGAAATACTGTTAGAGATTTGGTTATATGGGATTATTCGATACATTGGGTGCTTATCTTCTGGCATGGAAATAGGTAAGTAGTATAAACTAAGTACATTTTCCTCTTCTACTTCTTACAAACTGAACCAGTGCATATGTAAAAGCGACCCATAAATTTATGATTAAAAATTTATATGTAAAAATGATTTTCTTCGCTTATGTCTTATTTGTGTTGAATATATTAACCAAATCTATATATGTATTGTTAATGTTATAGGATGTAGTTCTTGTAAAAGAAGGATCCTTAGGATTCAGTATCATTGGAGGTACGGATCATTCTTGCACTCCGTTTGGTGCAAAAGAACCTGGAATTTTTATATCTCATGTAAGTTTCTAAACCATTTACCAAGATTTTCTTTAATATCACTAACAACATTCCTTAGCGATAAGTACTCCAAAATTCATCCAGTGGCGTGCAAAAGTATTCGGCCACCGTTTAAAATTGCATAACTTTTTTAAAATTAATCCAAACGACTTGAGTTTTTTTGAAAAGCTAGAAGGATTAGTTTGTCACATAGCAAAATAATCCTTCTAGCTTCTCAAAAAAAGAACTCAAGTCGTTTGGATTAATTTTAAAAAAGTTATGCGACTTTAAAGGGTGGCCGAATACTTTTGGTCTTAATTATGTATATTCACACGTTATTGTAATTTTAAGAATTATGGCTACAAAATTGTGTTGCAACTATTCTATTAATATTAAGGTCGTGCCTGGGGGTATAGCTGCGAAGTCTGGTAAACTAAGAATGGGTGACAGGATATTGAAGGTAAACGGTACAGATGTAACAAAAGCTACGCATCAAGAGGCTGTGATGGAACTTCTGCGACCAGGAGATCAAATTGTGCTTACTGTTCAACATGATCCATTGCCGGAGAACTATCAGGTAATTCTTTCATAATCTATTTATTTACTGCCTGCTAATTATTGCAAGATTCTTGTCTCTTAATTGCGAGATAGCTGCTTAGCTCGAAGATCTCTGCCAAAATGCAACTTTTCAAAGTACAAGTTTACAGTGAATATATTAACGCACCTCAGCTTTTATAATCTTTCATCTTCGGACACTTAAAAACTTCTCGAGTAAATACAGAATTTTACGTTGCATTGTAACGCGCAAAGCAATCAACCTTTCTCGAAAACACGCGCATACTTTTAGTTTATTAGATAAAATAGAATAGAGTACAAGTTTTTTTATAATTATGTATTTGTGGTTTAGCAAACTATCGAGAAACTTTTTTCTTTATCTCATTACATTTATCAATTAATGCTTACTTACTATCTGCAAACGACGGCATTTGCTGCTTTGCTTATAATGATTTCCTCACCTTAATGCCGTTATTTATAATTTGTCCTACAAGCTGGTCGAAACAGAGTACATCCCTGTGACAGTAAGTACTCAATCTATTTGACCTGCTATTTTAATTTTTGGATCTCATGCTTATCCCTATATTAAGCCTGCAAACGAGCTCAGCACCACATCATAAACAATTGCTTTCTTGCCTATGCTAGGATTATACATAGTTTTAAAATTCTTTTCTCCATTGCTTTTCAGGCTTCGTGTTATGTTAAAGAAAATTAATAATATACTCATCGTATCATACGTTTGTAAATTTCTCGTTAAAATTCTATTCGGTATGTTATATGCAAAAGTGAATTAAAAATTTTCAAGTGTTTCGATATCCGAAAATAAAAGGAATAGAGACGAAGATTGATATTTTGTAAATGTTCTGTAACTGCGGGTATTTAACATCAGAGGAATATAATTAAGATTCATCTTCATCATTTGTTTGCATTTTAGGAATTGATGATTACGAAAGAACCAGGTGAAAAGCTGGGCATGCACATTAAAGGTGGACTTAGAGGACAAAAGGGTAATCCCCTTGATCATACAGACGAAGGAGTTTTTATATCCAAGATTAATTCTGGTGGCGCGGCCAAAAGGGATGGAAGACTGAAGGTAATTATTCTTTATAATCAGTGGTTAAGTTTTATGTAATAGTATAGTAATAAGTATTTCGTGTAATTCAATTTTTCATTGTCTAATTTAGGTGGGCATGAGACTTTTAGAAGTTAACGGTACTTCGTTGCTCGGCGCAACTCACCAAGAAGCAGTGAACATACTGAGATGTTCAGGAAATACAATTACATTGGTAGTTTGCAAAGGGTATGACAAAAGCGAAGTTGAGCCAATATTGCCAGTATCTGACGGTAGAGATTCGAAAGAGTCTAGAACGTCTAAGGAATTCAAGGATGCCACGGCAGACGGTACTAAGTCTCTGTCACAGAGTGTATCTAGTTTGGATCGTGACGATGAGGAAGCAGCAACCCTGAGACAAGAACAAGAAATGAAAGCTGAACTTGTGGCGTGGGAGCAAGAAGAAAGAGAACGGGCTTTGATCGAACATAGAGAAAAATCAACCCCTGAAAAAGTAAGATATATAAGTAGTATAATCGAGAAGGTTGTCCTTCATGCAAAAATAAATAGAAATGTACAATAAAATTTGTTGGCATAAGAAGATCTGTTGGGGGGTACGGGTGATTTTGATCAATTGCCAGTCTGGATTTAACGAATTTTGGTACAGACTGTAGTTGATTAGAGTAGGTTTCGTAGAGGATAAGACACTTTCTAAAATCAGTTTTATTGAAGCAATTGTGTGAAAGTGTTGTCTATATATAAATTATTACGCACTATGTGCTGTATATTTTGCATGTTTAATTCGAACGATCGGTGTCTTTAAGGGGGGATCGTGGCTTGTTGAGCCGAAAAATAGGTAACTATTTGTGAATTTTTTGTACAAAAACGGTCCGACATATTGATTTGAGGTTTGGCAGGTTGTTTTATTGTATCTTGAACTATTGTTCTGAATTTTTACGTGACAGTGAAAACAAAAATATGGCAGATACAGAGACAGCGTTGAAAAATAATCCGGTAGCCCTGGCGTTGACGAAAAGCACTGTAAGGGTTATCCGAAACACAAAAAGGAAAAGAGATTCTTAATCTATATGAATATGGCTATCGGTGGTAGTAGATTTATTGCCGCATCTGTTACCGTTCCTTTTTTATTTAAAGAAGTTTTCCCGATTTTGAGGCAAAACCTTTCTTAGACTCAAATCAGGGCGCTTCATCTTCTTCAAATGGCTGCCATTTTAACATTTTTTAATTTTTCTTAATGCATCTACTACTGCCACCCATAACCACATTCATATAGTTTAAGAATCTCTTTTCCTTTTTGTGTTTCGGATAACCCTTACAGTACTTTTCGTCGACGCCAAGACCATCCGATTATCTTTCAACGCTCTTTTTGTATCTGCCATATTTTTTTTTTCACTGTCGCACAAAAATTCAGAACAATAGTTCAAGATACAATAAAACAGCATGCCAAACCTCAAATTAATTTGTCGAACCGTTTTTGTAGAAAAAATTCATAAAGAATTACCTATTTTTCGGCTCAACAAGGCGCAATCCCCCCTTAATTTTTCAATCTCTCTATTATCGCACGTATTTTCAAAGTGGTTTTTCTCGATAATAAAGGAAGGTTGTACGAGAAAACTTTTCTGTTACGAATAAAATCTCTAGTTTCATATCTCTTTATTAGATTGCAAATAAAATGGAATGAAAAAAGATCTAATGAGAATTGGTATTATCAGTATTGTAGTATAGTACTATTTTTAATACTGAACTTTTTGATGCCCCTCAGGTATTAGACGTAGTAAGAGCAGCTGAATCATTAGTAAGCAAATCAAACAGCCCTGTCGATATGACGGTTGCACCACCGAAATCGCCGGGTGGTACAAAAGATCTTAAAACAACCACTATCGTGATGAGCAAACACACTTTAGCTCCACAAAATACAAATGTAAGTACTTTTTACTTTCTAAACTTTTAGTAGAAAAAAAATGAATATACTTGCATGTTCTTCAAAACATCGATTGATTTGCTAGCAGTAGTCAATTTTACCGACAACACTTTACTTACGCGAATACGACAACTAATTTATATCACTTAAACCACGTGCAAAAGAAATCATTTAAATTGGATGCATAAGTGAAATGCATTTTCATCAATAATTTATTAATTTAACTGGAGGGTGTTGATATTTGTGCACACGTAGACGCTTAATTTATTTACTATCATGCAATGTTATGAACTCCTTTTATTTACGTGGGTTGCATTTTTCTAATTTAATTACTGTATACACAATATTATTGCTTTTTATATTTTACGTTTCGTGTACGAGGAATGCATGATTTTAACATGGGATTTATTCACAATTATAAACCATCATATTTCATTGTGCTAATGTACCCGAGCGTGTGCGTGTATGTGTGTTTCTAGATACATAGATGTATAATTTATTAACAGAAATATTACATGGTTTATAAATGGCATTGGAACAAAAGGAGAGCGACGTTTAAATATTCCAATGTGTTAATAATAAAACTATAAAGGAAAGTAGTTTTTCACTATCTCGAAAATAGAAAAATTATTATGGTACAATGTGGTGCTAATAAAGAAACGTAGCTCTTTCCGAATAATATAATCGACATTGCGAGAACTTCAATTCTATACAATCGGATGGTAAATTATGCATTTGTGTACATCCTTATACGTTTGCATAAGCATGAAAAATAGTTTTCATCTAAATGTATTTTATTTTACATCGCCAAATAAATTAGGAACGTGTTAGTCTAGAATTCATGTACAGTAAACATCGAGAAAAAAAAAGAAGGAATATTAATACAGTACACTGCTCCAAAGAGGAACAAAAATTATAATTGGTAATGATTTACTAATTCTTGAATATTACCGGAAGGAAAGCAATATTGACTCTTTAGTCCATTACACTTTGAATAAGAATTCCTTATTGCTAGAAAGAAATTTTACTTGTCTTTAGCATACACTCATTCTGAATCTCATTACTTATTTTTTAATATGTGACGCATGAAATGTACATTTGTCAGTGTTCTTAGTGTCGCATGCTCTCCTGAGCAGCAAAAACAAGAGATATTTCACGTGTTTACAGAGAGTGGAAGGTGATAGTGCTACTTTGGCTGCCCTCTAACAGGAGTGAGTTGTTCTACCCTCTACTCATTTTCCCTGTGTCTACGTCCATACCTCTGAGTCCGCAGGACTGTGCCATAATAAATTGTTCTAAGGAATTCATGTCGTTAACTCGCATAATCACTGTTTATTGCGTTTCATGGGTATAATTGTTACACAACTAACTATCGTTACTCCATTTGTTACTGATACTGCCACTATAATATTAAGTGTATTATTGCGAATATGCTGACTGGCTGGATTGATTTTGCGATTGGTTTCTCGCTTTGGTTTGAATGGGGTTAAGACTTTAATCGTCACGGAAGTGTGATATTCTCCTTAGCTACAGACTCTCGTGTACATATTCATCACTCCTTTGTTCATAAATATTGGTTAAATGATGGAAATGAAAATGAAAATATATTTCTGTGATAGGTAGATAAAAGTCATAGACGAGAGCTTCCCACGTATTTAGCAGATATTTTTTAGCAATATTTGTACATTAATTCTTAGACTTGTTTCGCGATCTATCATGAAATGTTAGAAATGTATAACTGACTATTGTAATTGATTGAGTTTAAAAGCTCGTGTGAATCTGTCTTGGGTATTATATCAGAAATTATGGAAAGTAAGAAGAGATGACCACAATGGCAGTATACAATGCCTATCTTTAATATGAATGCCAAGTTAGAAGTATATTAATTATAGAAGGTGGGGCATGATCCAAAGTACAACTGAAAAATAGGTGATTCTTTGTGTGAACGTGATTCCGAAATGACCAACAACATTTTTTCACAAGAAGAGGCATTTCGAGAAGATGATTACTTTTTAAACTTCACCGTGTATACACGGACTTGAGTACGACTTAATTAAAGTGCTTGCCTTTTTATTTGTTACTCATTATTTCTTCTATACTAGAATCTGTAAACATTGACGATGCTGTAAGAAAAGGGCCCATAATATCACAATTCGTAAATCAATATTTTTCCTCAATAGGGGAGACCGGGGCTAGTTGATACGTTCTTCAGTTTTAAATTTTTTAAATTTTTATTTGCATTAATTACTTAATAACAAATATGCCAAAATATACTTTGGTCCTTCCTCTTTAATATATAGTAAGCGAAAACTTGAGAAAATACATACAAACTGAATGAAAAAATGTTACTTGGACGATCAATTTGGATGTATCAAAACTATTTACTGTTTCTCCATATAAACGAAAACAGTTAAAAAACTTTTGTTAACGTCAAGGTACACAGACGTACACTGAATCGTAGTAAAGAATTGAACATCAAACTTCACATATCTCGCTCAAATTAAGCTACATATATAATTCGTCTATATCAACCTGCCCCTGTATCATCTAGCCTCATTCTCCGCTACACCTCTATACGGTACAATAAAGAAATGAAACGTAGTTAATTTCTGACACTAGTGTTTCCGTATATCGCTCGGCATTTATTTTAACTTCTTAGTGGTATGACTCAAATAATACAATAATTCTTTACACATTATTTGGTATAATTTTATATTATATAATTTTACATTAATTTCTTGGGATAGTAATACTTCTATTAACAGGAGCATTACTATCTTTTGTCGTGTTTATCGGTCGTGGTTGTACAATACTAACCTTAACGTTCCATATCACACCCTTTGCAACCACAAAAAAATTGTACAAGAATTTATAAGATCAAAAAACGAAATCCCAGCATTTCCCATTCATGCCTCTTCGATTTGTTGAACGATAGATGTGGTGTTTTCAGTTCCTTTTAATATTTAAACCACGCCATTATCAATGTTTACAAACGCTAACAAATAAGAAAAATAATGAGTAATGGATACTTTAATCGTGTCGTAATACATACATATCTGATAAATTCTGGAACAAAACTTTATCCCACACTTTTTATTGTTGTTTATATAAATAGTCCCCATTCATGTTGTACCGCAAATTATGTATGACCCACCTTGTATTTTTTAAGAGATTTCTATATTAATATACTTAGAACTTACATTCCTAGCAATAAGGAGGTATTACTGTTTTTGATGTTTTCCTTTGTGATACACGGCTTGATAACCGAAGGAACGAGAGTCTATATTTATACGTAACAAAGTATTAATAATCTTTGAGGAATAATTTAGTTTAAAATTTTCGTTGCTTGTAGTACATTCAACATGTTGTTTTCAGTAGCCCTATTTATTTAGCATTCTTCTGTTCACGACATTAACGGAAAGTAAATATCAGTTTTATAAATATTTCTACAGACATTTTGGTATGGTATGTAGTCAATATGCTAGGTGTATCTTTTCTACGTTATTAACAGAATAGTTCGTGTAAAGGAGAATAGGATATTTTACTACTTCCAGAAATATAAACATCATTACATAATAGAGGACAGTTTATATCCTGTAATTCATATTTATATCTTCATTTTTATATATTTCACCACTCAAAGTGAATGAAAATAATGCGTGTATCACTAGCCAAGGGAATTTATCCTGAAATATCAAACCCTAATTATTTACACTTCATTATATGGTGTATAGTTGAAGAAGTGATATAAAAAAAAAAATATCGTTTCAGACATTAAATATTATTTGACAAGGTACTTATGCGTCTAGCATTTCTTTCCGAGTTATAAATACTACGCGTTCTTGAATGGTTACTGGTGTAGTAAACTCATATCATTATTAAAATATAAATCAGTGTACTGTACTCTACAAATTTTCTATAAATGTTACATGTTGACATAAATCTAATGGACCAGATGTTTATATTACAAAGTATGAAAATAAGATAGTATTTATATCTAATTATTAAAAAAAAAAAAACTGATGTTAATGTTGAAGTTCCAGTTGATTGATATAGTAATGAGACACGCGCAGTGCTTTATTTGAGTGTATCAATGCCCCAGGTTCTTCTGAAAATAATTATGTTTAATTACTATTAATACTATAAAAAGCAAGGGAATAAAATTTCCGTGTTCACGATCGATGATACAGAGACTATAAGTTCCTGTTAATGAGTTGAGTACGATCCGAGATAGAAATTGAATAATTTATATTATTTCAGAATACACTTGCGATGCATTGATACGTATGAAAAGATAAAGAATAGGGTACAAACGTGAAGTAACTTTATAAAGTCGATTTTAATACATTTAAAATCATTGGAAGGGTATACAAAGAAAATTATGCGCAAAGCTGCATGAATTGTTGCAATAATAGTACAATTGATATAATATTGAATGTACAGATGGTAAAAGGATTGAAACGATTGGATGGATAAGTTCAAAACTAATTCCTTTTTAATGCTGATATAGATTTTGTATGAGATGTAGTATTGAAAATAAATCTGTTTTTAAAGTACAAGTACTAGTTTTATGAAAGTCAAATATTCTAAACATCGAACATCAGGAAAATATATCTTTATTTAATGATGTAACAGTTAACGGTACATTTAATTTCTTGTTGTTAAAAATTGCCAGAGTATATCATTTGTGTTTGGACGTTGCTTTTCTCGTACAATTTTTCTGTACTACACAGCTATGATTTTATATTTCTTTTGTATTGTAGTTTCCAATAGAGAATTGCATTAATTTTACTAATATAATTCTTCATGTTATTTACTCAGTCGCTAAGGAAAGACAGGGCTGGAACATCAGTGGATTATCCATCGACCAAGTCTTTAGTCTCTATCCTCGCCCCACCGATGAATTCTGATCACACTATTAATAGGCAAACTCACTCTTCTCCAAAGAACAGAAATTCTATACCAAAACACATCACCTTTGCCAATTTCCCACCAATTACTAACAAAGAACCAACGAATCACACCTCTTCGACCACGCCGAAGGAAGAGCAACCTTTAAACCTGCATGATAAATTCAATTCTGAGCCACAAATTGCTCCTTACAAATATCTCTATCAAAATCCCACCAATACCACTTACTCTCGTTTCAAACTTCCTCCGACACCATTGACTTCTCCCGAATCCATGGGGCATCTTGGCACTTCGACTTCTTTTAGCAAACAACAGAACGCACGCTCTGTTGATGGGAATATTCAGGTTGAGGTGGGTTTAAAAAGCATGTTTAACTAATGCTAGTTCACCTAGTCTTAATTAAAACTCTAGTGAGAAAGCTGGTACGTTTAAATTATAGACCTTTGCTGCATAGTACACATAACTCACGTTAACGAAACGTTTTGCATTACTCAAGTATAAATTAGGGAATGTTAATACAGTGGTGTGCATGTAACAGGCACAAGTGTGCGTACAGTAGGACTCCCGAATAGTTTCGCGGCTATGAAACGGCCGCGAACATTTCTGGAGGTTCTAAAGAGGGTATGGGTTAGGTCTGGGTCACAACCATCTGGCCCTCGGGTCGAGTGCCAAAGTGTCAACCGTCTGCGGTTTATGACATTTGCATCGAGGCGTCAAATTGGGGTGCGTGATATGGGATGAGTGTATGATATGCGAAACTAAAAGGCACGAGTTACTGAGCAAAAAATATAGTGTATAAAATTAGCAAAGAAATAATCCGAATATAACTGTGTTTCATCTTATTATTACCGCGACATTTGCGCCAGTATACCAAAAGTATTTAAAAGATTAATAAATTCACAATATAGATCAGCGCCGTTCAGGAGTTGCCCGATAGAGGTCAGACTGCCCGGGGCAAACACTTGCTGGCGGCGGGCAAGACACGCCTCCCCGGGCAATACGGTACAGATGCACTAGGATGAACAAGGACCTGTACGAGCCTGTACTCCCGCCACAACCATTCCTTCCCACTCCGCTGTAACGATAGCTGACGTCACTGCCCGGAGCTTTGCCCACAGCGTTTGCCCTGGGCAATAGCGGCTGCCCTAGCCCTGAAAATGGTAGCATGACCGGCGCTGATATAGATACTTCATTTTTACATACATTAGTAGCTGTTAAACCCATCAGGCTTCTCTCCTGGGTACTTACTTTAAGTAGTCTCGAGGGTTGGCAGCTTGAGTCAGTCCCAAAAAGTGGTGGGGATAATTCGTGACTTTTACAGAGTACTTGTGGGGAACCGATAGGGGAGTCCTACTGTATTGATAGAATCCTATCAATTATATTTGTGCTAATATTACGAAACAGTGATGGATTATGATTTATAAGATTTATACATGAATTTCTGCCATTAATTGATTGCATTGTGATAAACAGCACGTGGAATTTTGTTATTAATATAAAGTTTCAAAACACAGCCTTCGCCAACTCCATCACCAACACCACCTCTGATAAAGATGTCCGTTAGCGACAAGAAAAAGTTGTTTGAAAGTGCCATGGAGGAACATTTAAAACCTTCTCCTAAGACAGGTTGATATTAAACAACTTTTCTAAAGAAATTCAACGCAACGCAATGTATCACTTTAATATCTCTTTTACTGTCTCTTTTCTTTTCTTAGAAAAAGTATTCAGTTTTCTGAGCCAGGATGAAGTTGAGAAAATGAAACAAGAAGAAGGTAGGTTGCTTATTAATTTCCACTTTGAACTTTATAATGTGTATATGAATAATTTATACAACCACCAATCGCGACTGTCTGTTTCTAGAAAAGAAAATCGCCACTTTGACGCGGGATGAACTAAAATCGTGGGCTCAGCTCGATGAAAACGAAGGTCTTGAAGATTTGGAGGAAAGTTTAGAAGATCAGGATAATCGACGACCTAAGTAAGCTAAGTTGTACTCATTCTACACATTTTAAAGTGTGATGATTAAATTCTCTTTATCTTTTTATTTCTTTCTTTGTTTCCATCTCTTCGCGCCTGCATACCATCGAGCAAAAAGAATAAAATAATGAACGGTAGTCACCAACAATTGCATATGTATATAATAAATTAATTCCTGAAATTCAATAATAGTTTATTTTTAAAATTTCATTTTTCGAAATAGCAATATAATTTTACTCTGACGATTCTTAATTAGCTGTAAATTTTGTGTGTATCCTAATTCTTTTACCACCATTTCGCTGAAATTGAATACGTATTGGCCCAAGTATGCATTTCACGAGTTTTCAAACATCATGCTAGTAGCGCGCTGAATTTTAATAGATTACTCATCATAAAAAGCATAAAAGAATTAAATTAATTTGCATTCACATAATCACATACACGAGTATTGTAGAACTTCTTTGCTTAATGCTCATTCGTAATATAAACACGTTTCTGTACATAGAAATATGAAACTGTAATTATATAAAATAAATTCTCCAGTTGCAAAATGCTGGATATAGCCTTTCGTATTATACTACATAAGTATTATAGATAGGAGGCAGCTATCTTTTGATCGAAGAAAGTACTTATGCTCATATTGATGGTTATAGTTTGTATAATTTGTAGGTAATTGATAGTTCACAAAATAGTATAAAAGAGATTCTTCCTATAGTCAGTTCTTAATTCAAAAAGTTATGTGATACCAATTAGCGTTTTGATATTTCATACAGAAATATGAAATAACGGAATATTGTGTAAATATCAGTATTTTTATATCTACGACAAATGTTTATATGTATATATCTTGTAATAGATGCTTCTTGTTTTGACTACTATATGTTACTATATTGTGCATGCTTATTAGAACCAGCGTATAAGCAATTTCGTTATATGTTAGCAAGTGCTTTTTATAAAAAAAAATAACGTATACTTGTGTATACTTATGAATTCACATTTATATTGTATCTAGTGCAGGGTTGAGCGTGGGAGGGAACTTACTTTAAAAATCAAGTATGATGTCTTGCTGGGATGTAATGATGTCGTATAAGTAGCAGCGGGTGAAGTCGATAGCACCTCCTAGTGTCTCGGTGGCGAGTCAAGCGCCCAGGTACATATTCAGCATACTCTTTGTACACTGCACCTCGATGAATCGTTTCGAACGTCCACATATACCCAGTTGAAGGTGCCTTTTCTTAGGCGCTTGTAACCCGAGAGAAAGAAGAGGCACTTCCGGCAAGTATATCTGCTCGCTCAGAGGAATTCGCTGTGTCGCATTGTACATTAGTGACCTTAAGATCCTGGGTTGTGTAGACATGTGATCAAATAAGTGCAGCCCCATAATAAGTGACGAGGAACACATTTGATGATTCGTACCCTCAAGGATATCGCTTCAATCATCCGTCGCTAATAAACCTATCATTTCTTCATTTTAGTTGAAAGTGAAAACATCCGGATTCAAAAATTTGCAGATACAACATTGTTCTAAACACAAGATGTCCTCCATTTTCTGCAATGCACCGTTGAAGTCGCTTCACAGAAATTGTCTTTTAATTTCTGCAAAATTCCTTGCGAGTGGCCTGCATTTTTTTCTCGGATACAAACCTTTAGTTCTTTGACCAATTAACTTGAAAATATGAGTCTCACTCGTGGCGCGTGCTGTGGTTCACGAGTTAGCCAGCAAAAAAATATTAGAAGTAATTCAGCTCTTGCACATGATACATCTATTCTTTTCAATAAACTTCTCTTCCTTCTTTTCCGACGCACGGTCTTCTTTGTGGTAGTCTTGTAAGAATAATAATGTCAAGGGAAAGAAAATATTGTGAAGTTGATTCTCTTAGCGATTGCGTAATGATCTTCCAGAAAGGGGAAATAGTATATCATAATAGTAGAAAGGGTAGTGATGTGTTTCCTTCAAGATCAAAACGACGAAGACCATTATATCTATATAAGACAAGAATAACGATGCTAATAGGAATGCAATCGGTGGAAATTATTTTATTATGCAGTACAATCGAAAAGTATTAGTGCTCTTATATGATCCGCAAACTTTAAATTTAAAGGAACGCTTATGTTCTCCGCGGCCGTAGATTAAGTACCAATCTAAGCGGATACTCGTGCTGATATAGCGAGAGACCGGTCGTTCTTTCAAATAACCCCAGCACAAAAAGTCAGCAGGACATCTTGCCGACCGTGGCATATCAACGCGTCGAGAGATTAAGGGGGTAGTTTACCCCCGATAGCCCTAAAACAGGCCTTTTTTCAAACGCAAATTGTAAAGTGATAAATAACAGTAGAGAGAACGTTCTTTTCTAGTTTTAATCGTTATTCTATGAGCTTTGACACCAAAAAAGAAAAGTCTAAATATCTCTATGTACATAAAAGTTGTGGGTAAAAACGTAGAGGCGTGTATGCGGTGCACCGTTTGATGGTGAACATAAAATCTCGAAAACCGCTCCAACGATTTGGATGAAAATTTAATGAGAGATGCAGAAAACCATTCCCTACGATATGTCGGGAGCAGATTTTCTAGATAAATTCTTAAAAAAAAGATAAATATTTTTCATACAAGAAACCGATAAAATTGTATTTTTCAACATAAAAATTGTATTATTTTATTTCTCGAAAATCTGCTCTGAGGTATTTAGACTTTTCTTTTTTGGTGTTAAAGCTCATAGAATAACGACTAAAACTAGAAAAATAAACGTTCTCTCTACTGTCATTTATCACTTTACAATTTGCATTTGAAAAAGGCCTTTTTTAGGGCTATCGAGGGTAACTTACCCCCTTAAGTGCTTCTGCTGTTTGATGCGTTATTGATGCTGTTCATGTTAATTAACATGTTCAGCAGAATTAATGTGGATATAATGTGGCCAGCAGGATCTTCCGATTAGTCTCCCGCTGACTTTTCCTATAGGGTTACAGCAAAGAAAGGTGTTTCCTTGCTGCGTCAGCACCATTAAATGACTAAAGGTTTGTATCCGAGAAGAATTAAAGTCCCGCAAGAAATGTTGCAGGCGGTATAGGACGGTTTTGTCAAATTGCTTCAACCACAGCATTACAGAAAATGGAGAACATATTGTTTTTAAAACTAGTTAATGTAAAACGCTGAATTAGAACGTTTATACTTATAATTAAATTAGAGAAATAAAACTTTTGCTCATGAATGATTGAGTTCCCTCATTTTTAAAGTAAGTACCTTCCTACACCCAATCCTGTTTTCAAGGTTGTGGTTATGCTTACATAGGCATTTAATACACAATAAAATTACATATCTCATTTAATAAGGCGATGTCGTAGGTGTATGAAGATTGCGTTTATTGTAATATAACTTCCAGAAACGAAGACACATGCTTCAGCACATATTCATTACATGCACTGCAAGCAAGCGCATATTAAAGATTCTAAAGAATATAGTTACTATTTATTTAACATTATTTAACACTTATCTATGGTTTTATTTATACAAAAACATTCATTCTTATTGAAACAGTAATGCAAGCATAATTATTTTGTAAAGTCTCTTAGCACCGATCCTTATATTACTCATAGATTTAATTCTCGCGTACTGTAGCCTAATTTTGTATTTTTTACTGTTCTTATATGAGTCGTGTAATGTCCCCTCTGCCCTTGTACTGAAGATTGCTTTTGTATCTCTTTTTATAACAAATAAACATTAAATTTTTGGCACATGTATATGATTTGTTAGTGTGCATGCTCGTTACCTTGCAGTAGCCGACTGAGCTCGCGAAGTTCGATCCCTCTTCTGCAGAACCTCCCAAGCAGTGTAAGGACAGCAAAAGCAGAACGCCGTTTGAAGGAGAAATTAGTACAGGAGGTATTGACTTTATTAAATCTCTTCAATCATTAAAATTAATTGTTTATATAAACCGCATTGACTCCAAACTATTCTGAAAGAAATCGGACACATTCGAGCGTTAAAGAACATTCCGCATACGTTTCTGGATAGTTGTTGAATCAGGAGTCACGGAATGTGATCCCACCTCGACACTCCTAATCTATAATAATTGAAATTATTTCATAAACTTATGCCGTTCGTCTAATGCCTCTCTATATTCGTAGGGTATAATTTCGGATGACGATGAAGAAAGCCGCTTAAGTCCGGCTGAACAGAGAACGCTAAGAGCAGAGAAACGTGCGGCATGGAGACAAGCGCGTTTAAAGTCCCTTGAACAGGTAAATTATCAATCTCTCTGTTCCATGCCCTTTACTTTATACCACGAACCTTCTAATTAATATCTGGATTAATCAGACTTCACCCAGTACCACGGTTAACTTATGTATATGAAATATTGATATTTAGGATGCTCTTCAAGCACAGATAGTAATAAAAAAAATGAGTGAAATGATGGATACAACGAGTAAAGTAGACACAATGCAGGATTCTACAGATGTCATTGCAGTTCTTGAACCAGAAAAGACAGCTGATGTAAGCATTCATAAAGTACTATCGCATCGACCATACTATCACTAACTATGCAGTCTAACAATGTACCCGATACAAATTAACCAGCATTATGTTTATTATGTCGATTTAACCACAATTATTTACTAATTACTTCTTTGCTTGCGGCTCCGATTTAGTGTTTGTGAATTACAATGTAACTACAACGGTGCTCTATTTGTCTGTCTTACTATCATAGTTCACTACGTTACGGCCGTCTAGTGCAGATTTTCCTAAACTTGCTGTACGCAGCAAGTTGGGTCCCCCTAAAGAGATACGCGAATCTGAGAAAGTAGTGGACGAGAAGGTCACTCGACGTACCGAGGAATATGTGGATGAGGTGACGGGTGAACGTCGTGTGCGAACGGTCGAATACGTCGAGAAGCTCATTGAGCGACAGGTACTATAGATTCTAGAATTTGCACAGAATTTACGCACCAAATATCCTCTGATTACATCGCAGATTAGGATCGTTTCGAGTGAGAAATATAAGCTTCGCTTCAGGAGAGGACAGATATTTCCAATCTACTATACTGAAACTTAAGAAATCTTTAATTAACGTTTCGTTCATATTAAATCTATTTTATAGTTACTGCCCCATTTACTTGAAATAACAGTCGCAACAGATTATCCGATGACTATAATTTAATATTGTAACAATTCACACGTAGTGAGAGATTGAAGAAACGAAAGTACTTGTGTTAGACTGTACCGCAGTTATAAATTATCTGGGGCCACCTTGTTAAGTCTAGAAGCTTTCGAATGAATAATGTAAATGCTAGAGGCTCGTGGAAATAATTAAAAAGTATGAATACACATGTGTTTACAATGAAGAGAATTTTTCAGGTTTATACCCGTATTGTTCTCCGCATTCATAGATCTACTGCTTATGACAGAAAAAAAGAACTGAGATAATCTTGTGCGCATGTCTTTGCATGCTTACCCTAAAGATATTTCCCTTTAATGCACAAAATGTGTTGGAGACATTGGTCCAATGGCTCTGTTTGTTGTTTCAAGAATCCAACACTGACCATGGAAGTGCGACCTCCACCACCTTGAGCAATTGATTTCATTTCCACTGATCACTAACAAATTCTTCTCACACTGTTGGTAATTCTACTATTAATTTTTTTAATCTAATAATTTCTTCCACATGTATATACCGTATACTCTTCTCAAGTTATACTTTACCGTAGCTACCTTGGTGGTAATGGTACACGTTAGACGTTGCGTGGTAACATTATTATTTTCCACACTCAAACTCATCTACTCACACGTACATGCGTCGTATAGTTATGCTGTGTGAATTAGGATTTGCGCATATCGATGCGAAAGTTTCTCTTTCCTACCTTAGCTCTAGGCCGGAGCTTTTCTTGCTTCTGCAACGTTTACATTTGTGTCGCTAGGTTGAGACTTTGAGAGAGAAAATTATCTCGCTGGAATTAAGTAATGCCGAAGACGAAGTAGAGAGCGTCACTGGCACAGGGGCGAGCGACGCTGAGAGCGAAAGCGAAGAAACAACTGGGCAATTCTCTACCGTGAGTACTCTGCAAGAGGAAACTAAAACGATTATATCTACAAGTACCACTGACGGTAACGCTCCTAAAATTAGTGCAAGTACTGTCGCTTCGAAAAAGAAGAAGCGAAAACGTTCAAAGCGGGGTCGACATTAACTTCAGTATTAGTGCAAAATGAAAGAAATGATATGTACAAGAAGATTAGCAAATATTCTTTGTTAAGGTATCGCGAAAGTATGTTCTGTTAATGGAAATTCTGTTTTATATCGATGTAATTGTCATACTTTACACTTCAGGTCCTAGCTATATTGGTGCATGTAGATAGGTATTAAAAAAATCTCTCATTGTGCATTGCTTTTCGGAAACGTGTGCGCATACTCATAAGATACATCATCACATCTATGATTTAATGTAATTCACATCAGGTGCAGTCAGAACTATGTTTATTTTTCACACAGAGCGTGCTATATTTTTGGTATTAACATACTGTTTTAAATACTATAATACAACATTCAATAATATTAGTATATCATATTTTCATTGGAGTGGTGCAGCATAGCAATTAATAATCAGTTCTGATATTTCGCATTTTGTAGACCGTGTGTTAACTTGTTTCATAAAATTCAACCGTCTAACGTTTATCGAAATACTTCAATTTTAAAGATATTATTATCTGAAGCCAAAATTTTTTAAATGGTATTTCCGCTATCATTAATATTATAGTTATTTTACGAATTATATTTATTTAAAGTCACGTCTCGAGGTAAGTTCATGTGATTTAACACTTACATTAGTATATGAAAAACGGTACACATTCCCTTTTACAATTTTGATTGTGTAATTTGAGGGCAGTCAATTTTTTTTATAATTTATTATATATATATATATATATATATATATATATATATATATATATATATATATATGTAATATTGCAATTTGTGTGAAATGCAGAAAAAATACTTTGGTCACCAGATGGGAATAATGTGCAGATAAAAATTGTATCTAAATTGTGACATAATTGGCTTCAAATATATATAAAATAACATTACAATAAATAAGTATAGAAATGACAAGTAATGTAAGCCATGTCTAACTATTGTGGCTTGTAAAGTTTATTTATTTTCATTTAGATGTAAGTAAATTAATATATCTGTTACATAGAATTGTTTTAAGCCACTTCGAGATTCTTTTTAAAAAGCACGTGTATTTAATGTCATTGTTGAATGTCAACACTTTTAATGCTTTAATCATCAACTCTTGAAGACATGTATTTAAAGTTATTATGAACTTTAAAATCAATGTTGTCACTAATGTAATGAATATGAATATTAAGCTTTTAAATTGCTTTAAATACAATAATAATCATGAATTTGTTTTTGGATTTTACTTGTATTAATTTATTTATGCCGACGATCGTTGTATTTTGTCGTTGGCAGTTTTTATTTACATTAAGGTGTAGCTTAAGTTTATAATTAAACGTCCAATGTCTCGTTTACATTTCTGAAGTATGCGTTCGATGCGCATTAAAGAACTAGCCGATCTATAACGAGCTGAATCTGAAGCAGTGAAAGTTGCATTGAATGTATGCTGTTCCTTTGTAGCCGAATGTAATAACACTTAGTACATAGAAATGAAATTGTAAAGTATACGATTTGCATTCAAATTTTCGACAATTTGACGTAGCCAGTTAGATTTAAAAGAGCCGATAGAATATTAATTTAGCAACGTCTACAAATAGTATTTACAAGCTCACGCATACCTAAAAAAGTACGTGTCTACTTTGATATTACAATATACCAAGTAAAAAAGAAAAACAAATAAAAAATACTTTTATTATTCTGAATAGTAAAAGAAATGACCTTAGCCTTTTGACAGTGCATTACGAAAGAAGTATGTATCTACCTACTGTTAAAAAAAATGTGAATTTTTCTACGTTCCAAGTGAACAGATATTGCAAAGAATTGACTATAACGTTCTACACGAATTTTCCGTACAGTGTAGGCCCGCAACACTGGGGACATTTTTCAGATGCATTGAACTGTTAAAGAGTCCAGCATAAATTGATTTCTATTTAAACATAAAATCATCATTTCATTTAGATCGTATACATTTTTTAATACAATAAATTATATTTTTAAAACTAACTCACGTTAATATTATGCATAAGTGTAAAACTATGTAGCACATAACACAAATACATATTTAAAAAAGGTATAGTTAGTGGTAGATATATATTGTAAAGTTCTAAAAGTAGCCAGGCGTAAAGGGAAACATGAAGAGAAGAGTCAAGCCTCGCTCAGGGCCCGACGAAGCATCCCAGCTCTAATTCAACTCCACCTAAACTGCCAAATTTGTGACTTCGCTATATGTCTACCGCTGACGATACTTTCATCATTAAATATATGTATATGCATGTACAGAGGCCGCCTAAGAGTTCTACTGTGTAACGTCAAACGCAGTAATCGCTAGCCTTAGTCCGCGGTTACAGTAGATGCGTGTTATAACGAATACGGTCAAAAGTCTAAAGAATTCAAGAATCTACAGAGTTGTTGTTCAGATATAATATTTTGAGAAATAATATAGTTTATAAGTCGGCTTTGGAGAAAAAGTATTTATTTTGCATATAGAAGGTACAGACAGTCAAAATCTGCTTATGGGTGGCTGACACCCAGGGTGTCAACGAAGGGTTAATATCTTGAAATAATGTGTGACATTCGCCACTTCTTTCTGTTGAAGCAAAGACTTTACGTATTCAGTTCTTCCAGGCATAAGTCAAATTTTGAATAGGTAAAGGAGTTTCTAAGACATCAGTAACATTTCGTGAAAATATGCTTCACTATAGCCACGTATTTCTGAGAAACATGTCGGATGTATTCGTTAGAGCATGCACCCACTGTAACTATAGACTGAGAATTCATTTAATTAATTGTTCTGGCGTTATTCATCAGAACAACAGTTCGACAAAACACGCATCCACCGTAATCATAACCTTTAAGGACCCACGGGCGTAACGATTTTGTGTATTGTATGTACCTACGGTGGTGTCCCGTTGTAAGCACGCCGCTCGGGAAACAAGGCGGTCTCTTAACGAAACGGTATGCTCTTCAGCTCGCATTTCATATTTGCCGTCTTCGTTTAGTAATACGATGTCGCCGCAATCTCGAACGAAATTTATGGCTTATCGCTGTCACGTGCCCTCTCGCACATTCTCAGTTCCTCGCACTCGCCGCGGCGACTACAGAAGAAGTAGCGGGGATAGAAACGTTCTCT
This sequence comes from Andrena cerasifolii, assembly GCF_050908995.1. Classification (NCBI taxonomy): domain Eukaryota; kingdom Metazoa; phylum Arthropoda; class Insecta; order Hymenoptera; family Andrenidae; genus Andrena; species Andrena cerasifolii. The sequence goes on along the minus strand of NC_135124.1, from coordinate 5,299,704 downwards.
TAACGTAAAGGAGGACCCGTGCTCTTAACGGGACAACACTGTATGTTTCAAGTCATACGACTAACAAGGGAAGATCCCGAACTAGAAAATTCAAAAAATTCTGAAACTTTGTGAATATGTGGAGGATTTCCTCCTGATTACAACGCAATTTTTGTTTGCTGCCCAAATTCACTGGAAGGGGGTGAAATTAACCCCTGAAAATTCGGCTATTTTCCGATTTTATTTTGTAACTAGCATTCTGTAAGAGATAGGGAAAAAGTTTCAAGACAAAATTTACTTCTTTTAATCAGATCTATCATTTGGTGAAAAAAATATTTTACAGTTCACGAGTTATAACACAAAATCAGAAAATAGCCGAATTTTCAGGGGTTAATCTCACCCCCTTCCAGTGAATTTGGGCAGCAAACAAAAATTGCGTTGTGATCAGGAGGAAATCCCCTATATATTCACAAAGTTTCAGAATTTTTTGAATTTTCTAGTTCGGGATCTTCCCTTGTTAGCTACCTCACTGCTCCTCCTTCGCAATCTCTTTGTCTTACCACGAATTACGCTCTTTCTGCGCCCTACGGTATATAGAAATACTACTCCCTGATTAAGGGAAGATCTGTGCGTCTTTCTTCCACACACCGAGCATGCGGAAGACTGAGAAAATTTAATCGTATGAAAAATTGTAACGTCTATGTGTCCTTTTTGGAACCGAACACCTGCTGTACCACGCATTTGTGTTCGTTGAGAACGATTCGTTGGTAGCCGACGCACCATCGGTCCGAGGCATAATAATTTGATGTGCACTTGTGCATCGCCAATCGACTCGAACGGAATGCGCCTAAGAGGCGCTACTTTCTCCGCCGTATATTTGTGGGTAGTTGCTACGCTATATTTATGCTTGTTCTACCGTGTAAAGTGCGATTAAAGGAATGGGACCAATCTATTAACATTGGGCCGCTTGATACAGGCTCCATTTTGATATATAATTTCATTTGCATACATCTCATGATAAACTTTTATATTAGAATTTGATCTTACGATTTTAAATTCCTATTTTCTTAAAGAAGTGATACTATTCAGTAATAAGTAGTATAAGTAGTTGGATACGTAGGCCTAGTCTAACTAAATCCTGTATCCGCCAAGCGAGAAATAACCGTTTCACTGGCCATGCCCCACCTATAAGTCGCGCTCGAGTCCTGTAACACGCTACGATAGCCACACGCGGTACACTAACACTTTGACTGGCGTCGGCGTGTTTCAACGCCCTGGGACTTGCATCCTGTGCAGTGTACCTACACGGTTTTGGCAAAGAGTAAAGAATTAACAGGAGGCAACAGTAAGACAAAAATATTCAACTGTCTATACGTACAACCAATAAAGGGACAAACGAAAAGAGCGACTTCAACAGTGCACCACCGCGTTGCCTGTTACTATTACCCTCTCTTTGGTTTTCGCATGGTTTCATGCTGATAATTTTTTAAAAGCGTGAAAATATTGTCCGAAGGTCCCATAATGTTTCGTTTTGAAAATAAACCGAGTTCGAACTTCATTTTGTATGCTCGCCGCCTTAGGGACCCCCTTGCTCGCAGGAAGTCGAGCGCGATAAAGCTTGCGCGTGGATGAGTCTGAGCACCTTGAAGGGGAAATTGTCAAAACCCTGCGCTAGTCAGAGTGTTAATGTATTTTCGGCGAAGTAGCTCGAACGTAATGGAGATGATAGATTATTTAAGGAAAAATAGCACGTAGTTAGTTAATATTTACATGTGAAATACATATTTTTTAACTATTGATAGTGATACCAACATTAGTATACAAAATTAAATTGTACTTTACACGTTGTTTAAAAACTAAAGCTCATTAATGGCTTTCTATATCTGTTCACTTGGAAAATACACGGCCATCCCACATTTCTATGTACTCGGAGTGAATTTGAATCCCTCGCGAGGAAACATTCCTCGGCATATCAATTAAATATTTGGTACTAATCTCTGAAGGGGAGAAGGCGGGCTCCCTGTATCTCTTGCAATGCGCAAGGGCTCCTTCACTCAAGTTCACCCGGTGTATATGTGCGTGTGTACACTGATTTTCACTGAAAGAATAATCATTAAGTAGTTTTATATTTTGGAGAAGTGCGTCTAAGTTTCGCGCTCCTGAAACGGCTAGCTAGGCAGTAAAACGGTTAAGTACATTACGAGTAAGATTATACGAGAACAACACATGCGTCATTTCTTTAATCATAAAGAAAACCTACTTCAGTGTTGTCCCGTTATAAGTACGAGTCCCCTGTTTCGTTAAGAGTGCATTTCTATCCCCACTACTTCGCTTGTAGTCGCCGCGGTGAGAGCGAGGGCAAGAGACTGAGGATGAGCCAGAGGGTTTGCGACACCGACAAGCCATGAATTTTGGTCGACATAGCGGCGGCATTGTTTTACTCAAAGAACACGGCAAAGAACAAAGGCGTGCTGAGCATAGTGTTTCCTTTAGCGGCGTACTTATAACGAGACAAGACTGTACACGTTATTTTATATATCTTATCAGCATTACAGTGTCAATGACAAAACTAATAGGGGTACAGCCTGTCAAAATGATGAGAAAATTCTAAAGTGCCAATAATAATCATATCGTCATAGCCATAATATAAAAAACTTTTATTTTAAAAGAATTTTTTCCGACAAGCACTCTGTTGCATACAAAATGTAATATCACCTTTAACACCGTTATGGACTTACAATCGAAAATGGAATCAGTTTTGTAACAGTTCTGAAGAATATTAATTACTACTCAATTTTTTATTGACTTGTAAAATTGTATTACTGTACTTTCTCACTGATTGAAACGATGAAGCATATACAATTTATATGTAACGTATGGAGGAGAAATTAAGAAACATTTTGATACTACAACAACATACACATGTATAGAGAAATTTACGTGGCTTGTATTATTTTGCAGTTTCAAGTTTTTATCTTCAGATGCAAAATAGAAACGCAATTGTAAAACCTTTTATTTAGAGGTATTTTACACTGAATCTGTATGTAGTAGTAATAATAATTTATATGTACTTTTGAAACCCTTGTATTCATTTTTACTGAAATAATAAATTATAAGGAAAATATTATATAATCTTGCGCAAGGTGTTCCACATATTGTTAACACAATCGCTTAAAGGAATATTATATTTCGCTATGTAGAAGTAAATTAGCATTTGAAAGGTTATAATTTTTATTTGCATTCTATTAACCGTTCTTGTTGCATTAAATGGCAACCGTGTAATCACAAAGTGATTCATTGGCATGATAAGATATAGTGATTGCATGAGGTTCAATATGATAGAGTGGAGATGCATGATAGCCAGTCGCGAAGTTCGCTGTTCGCGTTCAGATAGGCAGTAGGATATCTGACGTAGGACGCAGTATATAACATTCGTATCTGAAATTCAGAAATGTGAGTAATGAAAATTCTGGTCAGTTTGTCGAGCAATTACCTATTTTCTTATGTCGTACGATTTTCAATAATTTCTGATTCAACAGTTACAAAGTAAATTGAAGATTTCATAGAGTAGTACATAAACATGCTTTGCCTTGCTTATATTTACCAGCTCCTTTCCACACAGTCTTTTTAAAAATAAAAATAAAATGAGTGCATAGAATTGCGTATGAGCGCAAGAATAGTGCATACTATTCGCAGCTGGAATATCTACATAATATTCATTTTATGGGATCTACTGTACAAGATAATAAAAAGAACATGAGGGGTACAGAGTTGCTTATTAAAAGTCAGTTACGATAGTTGAAGGGGAAACAACGCTTTACAAACGCTTCTGTATTTGCGAAAACGTCTGAAATTTTAAAAACATAGGTAACCTCCCAATTACAAACACAAGATAACATAATTGCTAGGAACGTAACTTGAATGCCAAATATAGTAAAGAACGTGATGTTAGATCGATATATTAGTAAGATACGTTTAACATATAGACAATTACATTAACTAGGTACATCTGAAGTTTCAACAAAAGAGAATAATATTGCCTCAAATGCAAACATGAAAAACGTACAAAAAACGCGATCAAACGCGATTCATGGAAATATTTACCAGTTAAAGATATTGATGCTATTTTTATGGCGCGGAATCTCCCAGCAATGTTCTTTTCGTTTAGGTACAGAAATAAAGGAAGCAAATAAGTTTGATGATTTAGTGTTTGAATATATTGAAGGTGGTAAAAAAGTGTATCGCCTTTTGCAAGCTAAACACAAGTTAGATGAATCAAAAAAGATTACAGTAAGTAATTTATTAGCACAACCTAAGGGTGATTATAGTTTAATAAAGTACTTCTTCTCTTATCAAGATTCTAAGAGACAAGAGTTATTTAAAAATGGAACAATAAAAGATATTATTATTTATACTAATATAGGTTTTAATTTCGATGACATGAAAAAGGCACAGATTAAGGTAGAGAGGATAGTAGGTAAAGATAATATTCTTGATATAGGGTATGGTGAAAAACAGCCTGTACGTTATAGATTCAATCAGGACGTTGCTGTCTTATTAAAACCAAAATTACAAGCCTGTAATGTAGTTGAATTACCAAAAAAGCAAATCACATATTCCGATGATGAGATAAAAGACTTTTTAAATCATCTTGTGTTTGCAATAAATCAGCCTAATGAAGAAGAGTTAGGTCAGATTATTAAAGAGGAAATAGGTAAAGAATTTGATTTTATTACAACCGAAAATGTATATAATAAGTTCTTTTTAACAATGTTGGCATGGTTGCAAGGTAAAAGGAATAGCTCATTTATATCTCACGAAGAAGGGAAAGAGTTATTTGATAAAGTAAAAATAGGCTTTCCTATTTGGTTTAATATGAGAGATCCAGTAAAGTCGTTTAGTGGTAGGGCTCGGGAACTAGATCATTTATACATGCTATTACAAGGTCCAGATACCGCAGGAACTTCACCACTGGTTTCCATAATTGGTCTTGGAGGAGTAGGTAAAAGTGAGTTAGCTAGAAAGTATATCAATCAATACGCCGCAGACTATGATAATAAAGTGATATGGATAAATGCTGAAAGTTATCGAGATCTCGCAGAATCTTTTCGTAGATTAAGTTGCGATGTATTGAGAATTAGCACGAAAAATGTGAACAATGAAGAAAAGGAAATGAGTTCCATAGTTGAAGATGTATATATGTTCCTTTCTCGTGGAAAGAGTCTTTTTGTTTTTGATAATGCTGAGAAATACAAAAGTCAAAATGACTTCGATAGTGGTATAGATCAATTTTTACCAAGTTTATCATCCACTTATAACAGGCCTCATGTTTTAATAACCTCACGTAATCAGAAATGGCCGAAAAATATAAAAGTATTACAATTGGATGTATTTAGCGAGGAAGAGGCAATGGAGTTCATTAAAATGTCTCTCGACCTAAAAAGTAACGCACAGGAGGGAGATATTAAACAGTTGGTGGGGCAGTTACATTTTCTTCCATTAGCGTTGCAACAAGCCGTTGCATATACAAGACTACAGGACAAAAAATGGAGACACGTAGGGTCGAAGTTCGAAATTAGGGATTACCTAGTGAGGTATAATGCAAAGACCAACGAAGTTCTGGATATTGAGTTTCCAGAAGACAGCGGTAATGATCACACCAGAAATGTATTTACGACTTCGAATATTACTTTAGATATGATAAAACATAAAGAAGGTGGTAATGATGCTTTAGAGATTTTATATATTACATCTTACTTAGCTCCTGAAGGTATACCTACAGATATGTTTTCCAATTTATCGAGAGATATGGAAAAATTAGCATCTGCTATTGAATTACTAGAGCAATATTCCATGGTTAATTCAGAGCATGCAATGCTTAATGTACACAGACTCGTACAGCAAGTAATAAGAATGCACTTGGAAAAGAAAAATTGGGAACAAGAGATTTTGGAAAAAGCTGTAAGGCTATTTAATATAGATAATATCACACCAAGAAATATTAAGCATGCAATATCTGTTTGGTATTATTCAAATAAGTTACTAGTAATAGAGTTTTGGGACCTTTCGTGTTATATTAGCAATGCACTTATTGGTAGCATGAAGTTCGAGGAGGCATATGTATTGGGAACAACTATATTACAGCTAGTTCCTACTCTACCACCAGGATATAATCTTCGATTATTGCATTATTGCATGACACTGAACAATATAGGGATGGCGTTTCTGAAGTGGGGTAAATATGACATTGCCTTGAAAACTCTTCAAGGTACCTTGAATTTCGCAAACAATAATTTTGGGCTATATGACTACGCATCCTTGAAAACAAAAAATAATATATCTAACGTGTTGGTTGCACAAAGTAAATATGACGAAGCTTTAAAGAACTCCCAAGAAGTGCTGGACGTTTGGAAAGACGCATTAGGAACTGACGATCCTGAGACCCTGTTAGTCAAACATGATATAGCTTTAATACTGTGCCATAAAGGTGACCACAACAAAGCTTTACGAATTCTTCAAGATATACATGGTATTCAAGAAGCTACGTTAGGTGCAAATGATTTTGGCATTTTACAAACGAAGATTAGCATTGCTCACGTGTTGTCTGCACAAAGTAAATATAACGAAGCTTTAAAGTACTCCCAAGAAGTGCTGGACGTTTGGAAAGACACATTAGAAAATGATGATCCCAAAATCTTGTCAGTCAAACATGATATAGCGGTAATACTGCTTCATAAGGGTGAACACAACAAAGCTTTACGGATTCTGGTAAACGTATATGTTCTTCAAGAGGCTACATTAGGTGCAAATGATTCAGAAACTTTAAAAACAAAGGCTGACATTGCTGGTGTGCTTTATAAACAAAGCAGATACGATGAAAGTTTACAACTTTTGCAAGAAATATACAATGAATCTACTTTGGAAAAAAATCATCCTACTACTGTAAATATACTGAGGAATATAGCTGGAATACTTTTTTCGCAAGGCAAATTCAGTGATGCTCTGGGGACTTACCAAAGTGTACTAAATGCTGAGAAAAGTATTCTTGGAGAAGATCATCCTGATGTTTTATGTACTCGTCGTCATATAGCTGAAGCACTGCGAGAGCTAGGGGAGTATGACAGAGCGCTAAAAATATGTCAAGATGTTTTTGAAAAACAGATAAATATTTTGGCTCCCGACAATATTCATATCATACTTACACAAAACACTAAAGCATTTATACTTGACGAGCAAATGAAGTATAGCGATGCTTTAACAATTTTTCAGGATGTATTAAAACGCATGAAAGTTATTTTAGGAGATAGCCACCCTGATACGGTTAAAGTAAGAAATTGCATTGCTGTAATATATTCAAAACAAGGGAAATCCGATAAGGCATTTCAACATTACGAAGAGATACTTAGCATTCAAAAACAAAACTTAGGAGAAAATCACTTAGACACCTTAACAACAAAAAATAACATGGGCATGCTTCTTTATAACAAAAACGAGGGCGGCAAAGCTTTGCAAATCTTCCACGACGTTCTTAATGTGTTACAAACGATGTTTCCTAATTATCCTCAAACTTTCCGCGCACAAAATAATATAGCACTGGTATTACAAGATCAGGGAAAGCACGATGAAGCTTTAAGAATTTTTAGAGAGGTAGCAGATTTTCAAGAAATTACTTTTGGAAAGGAGTATCCTGATCTTAAAACTACCAAAAATAACATAGCGTCGCTACTTTTCAAGCAGGGAAAATACAAGAACGCCTTAAAAGTTTACCAAGAGGTCCTTGCGAAGTGTAACAAATTATACGGGCTTGCACATCTAGAGACTATAAGAATTCGTGATCTTGTGGAAAAGTTGTCAAAGATAGTTAATAATCGATTAACTGATGGAGAAATTGATTCAAACAAAAATATCACGAAGAATTTAATAGATTTAGGAAGAAATGTTAATACGAGGGATAATCATGGGAAAACGCAACTACATTACGCTGTTGATAGTGACAATATAAATACAGTAAAAATTTTAATACAAAACGGCGGTGATGTTACTCAAGCTAGTAATAAGGGCAATACACCGCTACACATTGCTGTTTCCAAGGGTAACAAAGAAATGATGGAACTTTTGTTACAACATGCGCGTCCTGAAAAATTGACCAATTTTATTAATGCTAAAACCACTACCGGCGGTAGCACTTCTCTCCACGTAGCAGCTAAGAATGGTTCTGCCGCGATTGTCAATTCTTTACTGAGACATGGTGCAACTTGGAACATTAAAAACAACAAAAATGAAACACCTGTTTGCGTTTCCAGCGACCAAAATGTTACTAACTTCTTGGAACTAATTGAAAGACTATTTTCGTATGCAGAAAGTGGTAATGTTGCAATTATCAGTAGCCTAAAAGCAGTAAATCCTGACCAGTTTCTAGCTGCAACGGGAGCTCGTAATGATCAGGGGAATACGTTATTGCAAGTTGCTGTATCGAATAAACACAAGAACGTCGCGAGGAAATTGGTAGAAATGTTAAAAAAGTGAGATAAAAGTTCATGTTATATCAATATAGAAATGGTGTGCCTGTAGGAATTCAAATCATGCAATGATAATGCCAAAATTTTAATGTACCTAGTTGAATATTATATTTTGCTATGTAGAAGTAAATTAGCATTTTAAGGATTATAATTTTTATTTGTAGCACTGTGATATGGGGGTACTGCTTTGCACTGAAATTTTCTTAGTTTTCAAGTTTCTTAAGTCCCAAGTATTTTATAAGTGTGTAATGGACGTGACCGTCTGTAAAGAACACGTGGGATTTTCATTGCTGTTACCTGATGCATTTGTCATCCAATAGAATGACTTTGATGGTAATCCATCAGAGATGGGTGGAAAACAGGCACATACCACCGTTTTATGATTTCTTCACACTACATTGCAGGGCCGACTTAATGATGCAAACACACGAAAGTTTATGCATACATATGTGGCATGTGCCTGCTTGCCACAGAGCACCTCAATTGTACGATATAATTGTAAGTATAAAATTAGAAGTCGATCAAACAAAAGTAGATCGCTACGCGCGTTAAGTTTTTCTTAATTTTAAGGAGTTCTTCTGCACGAGTAATTATCATTACCATGAACTCATTGATGTTCACTCCAAACAGTCAGGCAATGTTGGCATCAGATAACAATAAACGAAACAATTTAACAGAGTATAGCTTGCACATATACTGTCAAATTAAAAAAAAACTGTAGAAGAAAGGAAAATATAAATTATTTTTATGTATACGCTACTCAACATTTTAAATTACAATTTTATTGTATTAACCGTTTGTATTGCATTAAACGGTAGCCACATGCATCTATCGTCATCACAAAGATTTGCATGATACAAAGTATGAGTGAGAAGATTATTTGCGAATATGTAAAGGTTTCCGAGTGTGATTGATGCGACAGATCAGTTCATTGTCTTTAATTGGAAACGTTTCTGCGATTTAAGGACTTGCTCGTGATACACAGCAACTGTAGTAATTATAACTGTGATTGTAATTCATTGGCGGGGAGCAAGTTCACAGGGATTTAGCCAATTAACGAGTCAGCAGCGAAGGAAATGTTGAAAGCACCGCGTTTGTCATCCTCGAGTGTTCCATTGATTCTATCACATTAGTATCCGCATAGAGCACAATTTCTATACAGATTTAGCGTTTGTATACAACACAAAACTGCGAGTTGGCGGTTCTCTTGACGATACGGATCTCAAAAAGAGTATTACAGCTGCATTACAGCACGAAGACATCTCATCTGAGAAGAAAATAGCCACGGAGTACGAATCACAGCTACGGCATTAGAAAACGGAATAACCATGAGACATTATGAAGAATAATAATATGTCCTAGCCTGGCAAACTAACGACTATCCCACATAAACGAGCACTACCCTGGTAGTTTCGGCTTCGTTTAAGAGATCGCCATGCAAATCTCTTAGCAGAGTATGTTATGGAAAATAATGCCGAATGGTTTCGTTTGGAACCTGAGTGGAGGTGAATCCTTCGAGTTACGTTTCATCATCAGCCCAGCACAGCAATTAGAAGAAACTCTGAAGTCTTTACCGATTATCTTTATCAGAAGGTACTCCTAGCGTGTGGAGTACTCATTGCAGAAGACCAACTGGTAGATATCATAGACTATATAAATATGATATCATTTTGAGGGACCTATGCATGCTGTCGCATTCGGTTTGAAAGGGAACATTCGAGGTGCGTTTGAAATGTAATGAGATTGTGTTTTTTACTTGAAAACTTTGACCACTACAAAAACAAAAGTGCATCGAGCTGGTAACTATATACCCACTCTACCTACAGAGCAAGTTTCAACTCACTAGTTTGAATGGAAAGATATTTATTAAACTGAAAGCGAATCCCACGAAAACGTACGGAAAAGCTAAAAATGCTTTTGATAATGACTATTTAACTCGTGCCCAAGCCTTTCGTTGGCATAAGGTGTTTTGAAAAGGACGGGAAACGATGGAAGATCAGCCTCTGCCTGGGCGCCAGTCTCCACAGGGAATTTGTGATCCCGGGTATAGCAGAATCAGACATTTTATCTTGACATTCTGGCCCATTCGAGTTTGACCGGAAATTTCGGGCAATTGGATCCTGCATCACAAAAATGCGCCTGCACATTCAGCGTTAGTTTGTGAATTTGTCATGAAAAAGTTCATTTCTTTGATACTGCAGCCCCCTTATTCACCTGATCTGTCACTCTGTCACTTCTTCCTGCTCCTGAAACTAAAACTGAATGACCAAGGCTATCATTCTCGTAGCGACGACAATAACCAAAAGGCTGTAACCGACGTTACGAAGAGTCTCCCAAAAGATGACTTCTGATCCTGCTACGAAGAGTGGAAAACTCACTGGCGCAAATGTATTATGTCCGAGGGATGTTACTTCGAAGGGGACTGCATTGTTTGTGACAATTAGATACGAAATTTTTAAGAGATATAGTCATTACTTTGCTGATGCATATTTCATAAGATTGAGGGAGAAAGTACAGCAAGTTTATGGAGATATTGGACCAACCAACTGGCATCGTTACTAAGACTTCGTTCAAAAATATTTAGACTTTACTCCTAATGGAACTATCAAGATGATGTGTTTGCAACTATGGCTTCAGATTCGGCAAGAGTTATTCGCCACTTTTAAAAAAAAACCGTGAGGAGCTTAGAGGACGAATGATGTAAAGAGTCGTAAAAATGCAGGCAGAAAAGTTGTCAAACAGAAGAAGACGCGCAACGAAGATGCGACGATGGTCTTCCGAATGAGGCAGGTCCAGCCCAGAGCAACGTCAACGTTTCATTTCTTCATTCTGTATCAAAGGAGCAGCGCAAAATAATCCCTGTAAAATATATGGATTAATGGAGTGTTAAATTAACAATGCTTACTGATGCTTTGAAATTATATAAAGATCAACAGTGCAAAAGCGAACAACGACGTAGGGGTGTGTATGTGCGTGTGTGCAAGCGTATAAATATATGTTGTAAGAACGTGTTCCCCATTACTGTGTTCAATGAAACGTATGAAGTAAAGTCGTGTATCGAGGAAGTCATAAAATGGATATCATATTTACAGTAGACTCACAAGATTTTAAACAAGCAAAATTAGTAAGCGACCACTCCATAGTAATATCTGCTTTTTCGCTACTTTGTTCCTCATCTCCCGGCTGCAAGGAAGGAACAAACGATAAAAATGATACGGGAATGGTGAAATGAAAGGAAAAAGTGGAGAAATGTGTTCTGAGCAGTATGAGCAGCTAAAACCTTTTGACTCTACTACAGTAACAAGTAATCGGGGAACATTGACAATTTGGTGAGTGAATAACATGTTTACAATAGCGTTAAGCGATTTTTTCAAGTGTATAACAATTTGTAAACATGGAATGTAAAAGCAGTTTATTTTTGTTGCAATATATCGAACACTTTTATAACTAGTAATAACCTTTATAATATATATATTCTATCTATCCCTTTCAACCATTTTACATCGGGGTTCATCGTTCATCTTCACCGTGTAGCTATGTACATACTTGCCATGTGCGTCCTCACGGGGGGGGGGGGGGCAAAAGGGGCAGTTTTTGGCCAATATATCAGGAGAACATGAAGTGGAAAGAGGTATACTAAATTTCAGCTTCAAAGGCATCGCCTTAAAGTTGCAAATAAGAGGCGCAGGCCTTTCAAGAAGCGTTCGAAAATTCTGCATCTCTTCGTTAAACAGTCACTGTCTCAAAACATCTGCGCCACTTCTCGCTCTTTGATTTGCACTCCGGAGACGTTACTGGATGAAAATAGTCTAGGAAAAATGTAACAATAAATAAACAAATTTTAAAGTTTTCCTATATCTACCGTGAATTACTTTTTTATTACTGTTACTTTAAAAATAAATATAATATTGACGTGAGATTATTTCCGGTATTATTCCTTTCATTCATTTTTATATAATATCATTCAGTATAGTATGTCCTCCTCTGTACTTGGTTACAATAGCATGTCCAACTTCCAAGCATTATTGTCGAGTTATTATAATTTTGCAGATTCTAACTTATACTATTAATTACATACTTTCAGTGATACCTATATTACAATGATGCAAAAATTTTCAGAATGCACAAAATTGGGCTTTCTAACAGGAGAACATGCCGTCGAAAGAGGTGGCACTAAGTAACGTCTTCGGAGAGAGAATCGAGGATGCCTTCGAAGCTGTAATTCAGAATACCTCTTTTCGCTTCATGTTCTCCTGATACCTGGGCCAAAATCTGGCAAAAATTTTCAGAATGCACAAAATTGGGCTATGTACTAGGAGAACATGATGTCGAAAGAGGTGGCACTAAGTAACGTCTTCGGAGAGAGAATCGAGGATGCCTTCGAAGCTGTAATTCAGAATACCTCTTTTCGCTTCATGTTCTCCTGATACCTGGGCCAAAATCTGGCAAAAATTTTCAGAATGCACAAAATTGGGCTATGTACTAGGAGAACATGATGTCGAAAGAGGTGGCACTAAGTAACGTCTTCGGAGAGAGAATCGAGGATGCCTTCGAAGCTGAAATTCAGAATACCTCTTTTCGCTTCATGTTCTCCTGATACCTGGGCCAAAATCTGGCAAAAATTTTCAGAATGCACAAAATTGGGCTATGTACTAGGAGAACATGATGTCGAAAGAGGTGGCACTAAGTAACGTCTTCGGAGAGAGAATCGAGGATGCCTTCGAAGCTGAAATTCAGAATACCTCTTTTTGCTTCATGTTCTCCTGATACCTGGGCCAAAATCTGGCGAAAATTTTCAGATATCTCTAAAATCAGGCTTCATAACAGGATAACATGACGTGGAAAGAGGTAGCGCAAAGTAATGTCTCCGGAGAGCAAATTAAAGAGCGAGAAGTGGCGCAGATGTTTCGAGACAGTGACTGTTTAACGAAGAGACGCAGAATTTTCGAACGCCTCTTATTTGCAACTTTAAGGCGATGCCTTTGAAGCTGAAATTTAGTATACCTCTTTCCACTTCATGTTCTCCTGATATATTGGCCAAAATCTGGCGAAAATTTTCAGAATTCACAAAATTGGGCTTTGTAACAGGAGAACATGCCGTCGAAAGAGATGGCACAAAGTAACGTCTCCGGAGAGCAAATTAAAGAGCGAGAAGTGGCGCAGATGTTTCGAGACAGTGACTGTTTAACGAAGAGACGCAGAATTTTCGAACGCCTCTTGAAAGGCCTGCGCCTCTTATTTGCAACTTTAAGGCGATGCCTTTGAAGCTGAAATAGCCACTAAACATTTGTTGTCATATAGCACATATTTAGGTTATATTTTCTGTCACTTCGAGGAGCCGACCACATAATAATCACGCGCATCCAGTCTGCGCATTTTCACTAGCCCAATTCAACATTCAATACAATTTTGTATATATAATGTTTGTTGATAACTGCTTTCTGCAGAGGACGTGTAATAAGTGTATTTCATGTTCTGTTTCGGTGCTTTGCTAGTAAAAAAATGTCTAACCTAACAAATTTCATTTTCTGGGGACATTCCCTCATCTATATTCCCTTTTCACTTAGAATTTCTTACTACTAACGTAGAATATTGTAGCATAAGCACATTTCAAGTAATTAAAATGTACAATGAATTTTCTACGTTTACAGTACCAGCCGACTTTCCGTTTAAATTTTTATAAGTATAACGGAACAGCTGAGAATTTCTTTCCTTATTCAGAATAGAATACAGAAATAGCAAACAGCTCCCTCTCGCGTTCACCGGGTAATCGTCGATCTATCGGTATTACCATTTCTGTGCAGAAAAAAATGCTGTAATACCGACCTGCCAAATCGGCCAGGTCACGTGACGTGTCTACCCCCTTAAGCCACAATGAGACCCGACATACTGAGATTACTGCCAAGGGAACATCCCGAACCCGGAAATTCGAAAAAATTCTGAAACTTTGTGAATATGTAGAGAATTTCCTTCTGATTACAACGGAATTTTTGTTTGCTGCCCAAATTCACTCTAAGGGGGTGTAATTGACCGCTGAAAATCCGGTTATTTACCGATTTTCTGTTATAACTCGTAAACTGTAAAATAATTTTTACCAAATGCTAGATCTAATTAAAAGAAGTGACTTTTGTCTTGAAACTTTTTTTCTATCTCTTACACTTTGCGAGTTATAACCCAAAATCGGAAAATAGCCGAATTTTCAAGGGTTAATTTCACCCCCTTCGAGTGAATTTGGGCAGCAAACAAAAATTGCGTTGTAATCAACAGGAAATCCTCCACATATTCACAAAGTTTCAGAATTTTTCGAATTTTCGGGTTCGGGATCTTCCCTTGTGAGTATGTGTTTTTATGTATGTTTATATTTACTACATATATACGTATATATAAATACAAAGTTGTAATTGTAACATGCGTACATTTGCAAAAATCTTATACTTGATTCTGATTACAGGTAATAAGTAAAATGAAAATAAAACATTTAACATTTTATACGAACACTTACTGCATTAAAGTCAGAAAACTGTAACGAATATATATGTAAATTAATATACATTTTCTTCCTCTTGTATTACAGATTTTATGGTAGACTTTTTCTTACATATTACTTATACAATCATCTTATCTCTTTGGAGCAATAATACCTTCTAACTGTGTCTGAAACAATTAATTTAATTAATGCATATATCTTCTACATTTTAAGTACATCAAATAAAATAGTCCTTTCAAAAACATTTGTCTAAAGTGAATATAACTTTCTAATATATAAACATTTACCTTCAACTGTTGATTTGTTTTCTTGAGAAATTGTATTTCTTCCATATGTTTCTTTTCTTCAGCTTCTCTCAATTCAGCTGCTCTTTTCTCAGCCTGTTCAAATTTTTGCTTCAATTCAGCGACAGTTTTTTCTAATTCAGCTTTCTGCAATTGTAGTTCATCTGCAGCAGCAATTAGATCTTCTTTCCCTTGTTCCGCCTATAAAAGTGTTCAAAGAGGCTTAACCCGGCATTAGTCAGGCGGGGTCTCGCAGACCACAGATTTTAAATTGAGTATATCTTTTTAACAACGCGTGGCCGTGTTATTTAGTTTGATTCATTATATACGATATTTAGGAAGTATATTTTTGTTGACAATTAAAGATGTTTAATTAATTAAGTATTTTTGGGCAACAAAAATTTAATTAAAGATATAGATTTCTATAATACACTACATTAATTGCGGGGTCTGTGGGACCCCACCTTACTACTCTTGTTACATTTCCCCGCGTTACCAACGCCGGGTGAAGATTTCTTTTTTTTTTCTTTACGAAATAGATACGTACTTGGAGAGCTTTGCGCATTCCAAAGGCAATACTACTTTGATACAATATCTGATATGCAGCCAATGTCATTTTGAGTTCATCTCGAACTCTAAGTAAAAGTAAACCACGTTCGGCGCAATTTACCGTAACTTGACGTATTATCTCATCTACAAAATATTATTCTGTAATTTCAGTTTGAGGATCATAAGGAAATACTACAACGTAGTTACTCAGGATGAAAAAAAAGCTACTACCAAAACACTGTGTATAAAGTTCTCTGCGAACTGGACAAATGCCAGTTTCTCTTGCCTGTCGTTGCTGCAATTTCATATCAAGTTGCTCTTGCAAATTAATGACGTCTAGCCTTGTTGCTGGTGTACTCGATACCTGTTTACAGAAAATAACGTCTTATGCTTAAACAATTTAATAAAGTGGTTACGCCTTTCTTAAACACGAAAGGCTTTTCATAACGAGCAAAATGTCTTACTTGCTGAGTCCACATTTGACCATCTTCTTCCCATTTCTTAGGTGGCAAAATTCTATTCAATATATCAGTAGTTTCGCGTCGTGTATCAACCGTTGGAGGAGTGACTTGAACTCTACAAACTGTTCCACCAATTTTTGGCGTTGTGTCCTTAGCTACCTGTCTTAATCACAAAATGTTTTAAAATTAAAATTATGACTCTCTCTCTCTACGTACTTTGATATTGCTATTTTTTTTTGTACAATTCAGATACAAGGTATACGTGTATTTTATTAATAACAAATTGAACCTTTTCTGGACGAATTGTATCTAAAACTGGATTGTCGTATTTGACCAGAGTGTCCATATTAGGAATCACACGATCTTTTACTGCTGTTGCCATTTTTATTGTAATATATATATATTTGTGTAACGCAAAATGTATCTTAACTATTGAAATTTACTTCGCAGTAATTGATATATTAAAGAAAGAGATATATTTGTATCCGTTTAGCTGTCTACACTGCAGATCAGATTTTAAACTGTTAGCAATTGCCATAGCAATATTGATGTTTCATATGTTACCCAACAAGGGGAGGACACCATGAGGTAGACACCGATTTTTATGAGCCTCGGCACGATGAATTTATGTCGAAAATAAGTAAATAGGTGTCCGAGCGTTTCTGTCAATGGGCCTTAGTAATAGAGATATTTACATGGAAATTATTAAAAATTTCATAGTGGCCGTGGGATTTTAATGGGTAAAAATCCCACACTATCCTGGCGCCCCCGAAGGATTCCCCTCTGAAGGAGTCGGGGTGCCTTTTGAAGATTTCCTCGTTAAAAAAAAAATTATAAAAAAAATTTATAAAGTTTTTTTTAATGTGGAGACATCTTCAAAATGCACCCCGACGCCTCCAGAAGGGAATCTCCCGTGGACGCCAGGGTAGTGTGGGATTTTTACTCACTAAAACCCCACGGCCACTATGAAATTTTTAATAATTTACATGTAAATATTTTTATTATTAAGGCCCAATGGCAGAAATGCTGGGACACCTATTTACTTATTTTCGACATAGATCCGGCGTGCCAAAGCTCATCAAAATCGGTGTCTACCTCATGGTGTCCTCCTCTTGTAAGTAACACTCACTATATCAGGAAAAATATTAATAAGAACTGTACGACTTTACAATAATGAACACGTTAACAGTATAAAACAAAAATTATGGTATATACATATTATTCTTACTCTTCTCATAGCACATAAACGTTATTATTTTAATACAAATTTTTACAAATATTTCGTATAAATATAATATAAAATAATATTTCTATTTGTTAACTTGGATATATGTCGATCTTTATCTACATTAACAATATATTTTTACTTAAATTGATTACATTATTTTCGATATGTGTTAAAGTTCCGAATGTCTTTGCATAATTTTCGTTTCAATATCCATATGAAGTTTTTCGACTGTTCTAGCATGCTTCTTGATGTGTTGCTGCATTGTAGAGTTATCTAAATCATGAGATTTTCCCAGTCGTGCTGCTTCCAAAGCAGCCTCCGTGTGTAGGTGACGTAACTTGAGCAATCTTCCTTCATAATGCAGGAGTTCCTCCTAAATAACAAAATACAGTATGAAAAAAATTCTTTACTGAATTATATAATCCTAAAATTTTAGTAAATATTGTAGTTAAAAGTGTTTCAGGATAATGTTTCTAAACCTAAGTAAGATCTGACTTTTTGTTTTTTCTCAGGGACAGAAAACTATATAGAATGATTTTACATAATTTTACCTTCAAAGAAGCACGTTCTTCTGGAGAAAACGAAGCTTCCAATACAAATCGCCACAAACCTTGTACTTTAGGTTCCACGAATTCTCTATGATTCGGACCTTTAGCAGTTAATGTATCCAAACGGTCGTATCCATTCCTAAGTTCCAAGTGCTTTTCTCTAAAATGATATATATATATATCATATTTATGAAACTGAGCGATAAATTAATTATATGTATACATGTATGTACATACCGAAGCAAAGATGCCTTTTTTAAATAATCATCTTCGTGTGTAGGGACATTATTAGAGATTTCCTCTTCCCCTGGTATTACATTCGAACTTTCTGGTTTATGATAAAGGCTATCTATAAAACATTAAACATTTTAAATTTACTTTTTTTAATGAAATTATATTGAATGAGTTCTGCAAACAAATTTTTTAGGCCACTACACACTTCGCGTTCATTCTACATTCGTTTTTAATCTTTTTACTCACAATCCATATAATTAAATGCTGCTTTATACACCAATACATATCGGAAATAGAAAGAAGGAGAGGAAGAGAGTTTGCTGAGGAACTAGCGCAAAGAGACAGGGCAATGGCAATACGACAGAATACTAGGAGGCAGATAACAACGCACATTACACAGAAATCAGGGGCAGCCAGAGAGCAAATTACCTAAATGAAAAGTACAGAGGCAGAGACCAAAGTATGGTTGCAAGGTTCAGATGTGGGAACGAAGAGCGGGGAAGCAAGTACTGGAAGGAAGAAAAAGAGACAGTATGCAGACTATGTAATGGGGCTAGAGAGACACTGGGTCACATGCTACAAGACTGTAAGGAGCTGAAGAAAGAAAATTCAACGATCAGAGGGATACTGAAGGGAGAAGAAGAAGGAGCGGAGTGGATGCGTATGGTTCGGGGAAAAAAGAGAAGAACAAGATGAAGGAAGAAGTCAAAACGAAAGCACAATCTTCAGTTAACAGTCCCAGAAAGACTTGCACACATAACACGAAAGGCAAAAAATAAACCTATTTACTACTAACATCGTGATCACAATACTGATTTAAGATTAATATAGCACTGTTTTGCACTAATCTAGCCTGCGTATTGTACAATGCGAATATTGTACCGTTTCTTTCTTTTGCTTAGTATATCCATTTATATTCTTTTAGCAAGCTCCATTTACATTTTTCCCAATCTTCTCTCCCAACTACGTTTCCGTGATCCTTACATGTTCGCCCTTTTTCAAGCTATTAATCCTAAATTACCTAAAGTTTCTCTTGTAGCCTTTGTGCTTACAGCCATGCTCATCCCATCCACTTAACCAACTCCCATTACAAATTTTAATTTATTCTATTTTACCCCATAGCATTGTATTACTAACTTTTATGTATGTCTGGATCTCCAGCATCCACATCTTTCAAAATGCTCATGTATTCGTCTACTTTATCCTGGTGATGCTGAAACTCTTCCTTTAAAGTTTGCAATTCTTCATCTATTGGACACAGATGGAAAATAGGCAAGTCAATATTTAGCTTTATGCATTTCAAATTCTCTATTCAAGGGGAGGTTCCGGTCTATAAATTTTTTATTTCATTTTTCGAATGCTCAACCTTTTAGGAATACGTGTTTAAAAGGATTTTTTGAAATTCGTAAAATTCCCGAAGTTATAGGCATTTGAGTAGCGGCAAATGCATGGGTAACACTCGGCCACTCGGCACTAGGGAATACAATCCCGGATTACGATATCCCGGCTGTTTTTTGGAGTCCAAAAATCCCGGGATTTGAGATAACTAATCCCGAGAATTTTGGGATTTTTTAAAAATGTAAATTACTTTATGAACACCTGAAAAATATATAAATAAACAGTCATTCCATAATAATAAGGACAATAATAATAATAATGATTTATTTAAATAATAATGTTAAGTCGCATACAACCAACTGCACCATATTTATTTTTACAATGAAATTTTCACTTTCCGCTATTTCGGTATCGCGCGACTTGCAAATCGCAACTTGTCTGAACACAAA
Source organism: Andrena cerasifolii (assembly GCF_050908995.1). Taxonomy (NCBI): domain Eukaryota; kingdom Metazoa; phylum Arthropoda; class Insecta; order Hymenoptera; family Andrenidae; genus Andrena; species Andrena cerasifolii. The sequence goes on along the minus strand of NC_135124.1, from coordinate 5,279,628 downwards.
CATTGTAGATATGTACGTACTTTAGGTGCTTTGCTGTTTCTTCGTTCGCATTTCCAAAAATCCTCATAATGGTTTACTGATATTTTCTACTTATTGAGACGTTAGTATTCATCATTGTTCTACTGTTTTATTATGAAAAATGATTTTAGCTTATGTTTCACACTAATGATAAAATGTAAGTTTGTTTACTTTAAATAAAGATGTCGAATTTTAACACATAATATATCATTATAATTACTGAAATTTTCTATTACCCAATCCTGGGATTAGTCCCGGAATCCCGAGATAGACTTTAAAAAACTCCGCAATCCCGGGATAGTAAATAATAAGGGGACATTCTACTCTCTCGGTCGAAAAATTCGCCACTTTTCGGTAATGGTTTTTATAACGAAATACGCACTTAACGTTTTCGAATTTCTGGGGGTTGCATTCTACCACTCTTGAAATACAAGAAAAAAATCTTTGTTGTTTTGTTTATTTGACTTGTTTACTTAAATATTTGGCAGTGAAGTTGGCGTATTCAGAATTGCTGGCGGTTGAAATTTCGGACGACTGGATCATCGAAAACAAAAAAACCAAACATATTTTTAATTTGCAGGAGTATGGCTATCTCGCTAACCACAAATAACTTAAGATTTTTTAATATTTTCCCACATTTTATATCCATTAAACAGAAAAGAAATGCCCTTTTCTGGTACTTTCAACTTTGATCGACTCCCATTTTAATAACTTTGGTTAAAAATTATTCTTTCGTGGAAAGCGAGATAACCATACTCCTGCGAATTAGAAATATGTTTGGTTTTTTTATTTCCGATAATCCAGTCGTCCGAAATTTCAACCGCCAGCAATTCTAAAGCCGCCAAGTTCGCTGCGAAATATTTATGCAAACAAATGACATAAACAAGCAACAAAGATTTTTTCTTGTATTTCAAGAGTGGTAGAATGCAACCCCCAGAAATTCGAAAACGTTAACTGTTGATTTCATAATGAAAACCATCGCCGAAAAGTGGCCGATTTTTCGGCCGAGAGAGTAGAATGTCCCCTTAAGGTGTACTTACGCGTAAAACCTGCTAATTCAGCTTTCACCCACAAGTTATTCAACCTTTTATCTTTAAACACATCTTTGGCAATATAGTTACTCCCATCGTTTAATGCTTTATGCCGTTTAAGTAATTCCTTATCCTCTGTATCGCTGAAATGTTCCAAAATTCCATATGTGCTCATAATCCCTAGAAATGAAAAGCGATTTTTCAATTAATAAGCAATGTAAACAAACAAATTGGAACACATTGAAATGCAGTAAGTGCTGTATTAAGTAAAATTAATTACAATAGAGATAAAAGATTCTGGATGTTGAAGCTACCTGTTCGAGCTACCTTACACTTTATTTTTCATCTCCTCACTGTCTTGAAGAAGTAAAACAGTGAAGGAGGAGCACAGTTTTCATTATAATACAGATAGCATATTCTGAAGAATAAAAGCAAGGCTGTGACAGACATTTGTTCCCGAGGTAAATTGCTCTTAAGCAGCCAGTTTCTGTCTTCGCTATATAATTTTTGCATTGAAAAAACATGGTAAGTTATTCTCCATGTCATTTAAGAAGGAACCCGTTTCGCGCATGTAGAATGAGCTCATTGGCTCCGAAAAAGCGTTGGTGGGGGTACAGCCAATAGTGGCTTCTCCCGGCACCAATGAGCGTCAACCTGCGCAGAACCGGTCTAAACTCGTCGGTCGGCAGGTTCCTTCTTAAACGACAGCGAGAATATTTGTGTTTATCCTAAATTACCAATGAGTTTCTTTCTCAGACGTGCCTCTTCTTCGCCATTTGGGTCTTTCCCATCAGATTTGAAATGCTTGTATGCAAGTTCTTCTTTATCATGAATCTTTAAATCGCTGAATATTGACTGCAGCTTTGTGTCAGTCAAACGCTGTAAGAAGATTAATTGCTAAATATCTTTTTCCGCGCGTGTACATGGTTGTATTTTCATAACGCCAATGCGCTCCTACCGCCATTGTTAATACTCACGTTTTTCGCTTTAACCCAGAGCACGTTTAATTTTGACATTCGATACGGCTTGTCCAACTCGCGAAGAGAGGTTGGGAATTGCAAAGGATCTTGAGACTGTGGTTTATTTGCTTCAGCGGAATATTTATTTGCAGCAGCACCCGTGTGAAATAAGAATGCGCAGAAACCTATTGTTAAATAGGTACTAACCAGGAATGTCATTATTATTCCTTCTAAATCCTTTTGTCAATTCTTAGAGGAATCACTGTGTCACACTATGCAAAGGACTTTGATGGTCTGTCCACCTGTCATCTCTCATGTGACCACATGTGACATTGGATATGCTCTCAACTGATGACTGCGGCGTTATTTGGCTGCTAACCTCCCCCTCCCCCGCAAACCTTCGGCTATGTGCATTATCAGCAGTTAGACGTGGGTAAATACATATTTTACACCGTGTCGTAAATGTAGTATGTATGTCGTCTTTGTATTAGCCGTGTAGTTTTGGTATTAACTGTTGAATTTTTCCAATCATCAATTTGTATGTAATACTCCATCTTCAGGTTCATCTTTCCTTATAGAATATATTATAATGTGCAACAGTGCATCCAAAACTGTTATTGACAGAATTTTCCTTGTAGAGGGCTCATATTGATTGTTCAATTTATTAATAAATGTTTTAAAATGTTCTGATTCAACTACGTTAAAAAGGATATTACAATTATTACATATACGACATTTAAAACACGTGCCGTGTATAAAATAAAAAATTCGTGTCTTTACCCATCTCTGCCAGCAGTACAGAAATTATCAGAAATTGTCAAGTGGTTATTTAAGTTCTGCATCTATCTAGCACTTTGTCTCATTTATTTTGTAATTAATTTGTAAAAATGAATGTCCCGTTTACTCCTCTCAACCATCAACTATACAAGGTGTTACTCTACTGATAGTTAATACTCTTGTCCAGAGGGTGATTATACAGGCGAAAATAGGACGAAAATCAAGAGTATAGAAACGAAGCTAGCTCTATTAAGAATCAACCAATCCAAGTCATTTTCAGGCACCAGTGCAGAGTCAGTGCGACGTACCGAATCCACTATTAGTGAACACCCTGTACACAGTGCTGTATCGAATAGAGCCCGCGTCTGCTGTCTTGATCTGATATAGCAGACAATATTATGATAATAATAGACGATACCAGTTAATTAAAAAGTTAGTTAACCCTGATTTAACTATTACTATATTAATATAGTAATAGTTAAATCAGGGTTGACTAACTGGTGGCTCGCGAGTCACCGGGGGCACCTCCGCCTTGCTGCCACGCTGCCCAGCCCCCCTCCATACCGACCAAACTTTGACGATCGCAGTCAAAAAGAGAAGGAAAGACGGAGGAATCGACTGCGATCGTCAGAGTCTGGGAGATATGGAGGGGGCCGTTCAGTGTGGCAGCAAGGCGGAGGTGCCCCCGGTGACTCGCGAGCCACCAGTTAGTCAACCCTGAGTTAAATTAGCGATCCTTTTTTAAGGAATTTCTAATACATTAAATAATTAAAACAGGGTTAATGCGACATATTATGTTTTAATTATTTCAATATCCAATAATTTATTTTTAGCACGTCTTATCTCCTTCTGCAATGCCCAAAACGTCTTATTTCCATAATTGCTTATTTGATTGTGTCGTTAATATATGTAGATCCCAGATTTTTGTGAATAAGTAGGATGACTTACAAAATGTATTAACATACTTCGTTGCAAAAAAATAAGTTTTAAATAATTGTAAGAAAATTGCGATTTTCTCAGCTTTCTGTTCCTTGGATTTAAGACGTTTTGGAAATAAGCTCTTCAATTATGAATAAAGTTTTGTGCTAAAATATTATTAACGTATGAAGTTGTACATATATCTACAAATGCAAAAAAGGTTACAACGCATAACAATAATTTGTGATTGCAATTTGTAGGTATTATAATCACTAATATATTATGTTACAAAATATATTTATAAACTGTGGTAGCATTGTATATGTAAATCTTTCCTTTTCATGAAGCATTATTTAAAGCTTAACATATATCACGCATTGATACGTCTTGTATCAAAATTCAACTGCATGAAATATAATTAACAATTAAGATTTTCAATATTATTCTTCACTGTTTGATATCCAGACACTTTAAAATGCTTTGGAATATATTTCATCTTAACTTTTGCAGTATTATTGCAGATAAGCTTTTCCTCCTTAATTTCGCAAAATCGTGTGGTTACATTTGTAATCACAGTGTACAAAAGATCAGTAGTCAACTTGTTAGAATGGATTGTGTCCTGCAGGAGGAGGAGGAGGATTACCACCATAACGTGGCAAAGTCGCAAATCCACCATAATTCGGAACTATACCTTGATACGGATTATACGTCCCTAAAAATATAAAATAAATATAACATTCATTTTAGTCAATATTCCCTCTATATAAGCTCAATGATCAGGTCCATTGCACGATCAATAGAAAGGACGTTGCCTATCCAGCACTTCATCATCTCATGCTTGGTTACATCTTCGGTTAAATCATTCGACGTTACAATCGCCGATTTTAATGAAACTTACGTGAAAAGTAATTCCCACAAAAATATTCAACACGCATTCCTTTTATCGGACAACGTCTATATTGAAGGGGGGAAATCAGTTGGTCGAAGATCTCAGAAACTATTAGAGCTAGAAAAACGGTTTACATGTCATAGCTGTGTATTTTTGGATAAGGAATCCATTTACGTAAACAGTTTCCCGAAAAAAATATTTCTTTAAATAATACACTAAGAAGTAGCACTTTTTTGTTCAAATGTTAATCTATTTTTCTTCGTATTTATGTATGAAAACCATGTACCTAAATAAAATATACGGCTGAATAGGAATTTTGATTTTTGCTTTCCTTAATAAAAGTTATTATACTTGAATTTTTCTCGCACTTTGTGCAAAACGAAGTCCCTAGGTATGTATAATCACTTTTACGAACTATGTTCTTCCATCAATCCCGTTGAGGGTTGATTTCACCCCGTTAATAGGGATTTTGACCGATGAAGATAAATGCGTGTTAAATGTTTTTGTGAGAAATGCTACGAATTAACTTCGACTATTTGAGTATTCGAATGTTATTATTCGAATATTTCAGTATTCGAATAGTATCGTGTGAATTATAAATCAAATTCTTCAGGTTCATTTTTTTACAAGCTTTTATTTAGTTTCAGTTATGAGTTTGTTATTAGTTTGTCAGGGTGAAATCTTGTAAGCTAATTTTGACTCACTTCACATATCCGATCGGCTTGAAACTTTGCACACATACGTAGTTCCGATGACAATACAATATTTTCACGCGTTTATTTTTAGTCATATGGGGGAATTCTTCTCAGGCAGTCACTTGGGCCGGTGTCAAAATTATTGGTTCCTTTTTAGTACATTTTAATAAAAGCTTATTTTTATAAAAAAAAATTACTATAAAGTATTTCATGTTTTTTAGTGAAAATATTGTATTGTCATCGGAACTATGTATGTGTGCAAAGTTTTAAATCGATCGGATATGTTGAAATGGGTAAAAATTAACTTACAAGATTTTACCCTAACAAACTAACGAACTCACAACTGAAACTAAATAAAAGCTTGTAAAAAAATGAAACTAAAGAATTTGATTCACACCATACTATTCGAATATTTAAGTATTCGAATACTTGGATATTCGAATTAAATTCGCCAAATAATTGAGCAACTGAAGTATTCGAATATTCGAATACCGAAAAATTCGACAAATAGTCCCAGCCCTAGCCTCTATACACATCACGTATAATTAAAAATAGTTCGAATAAAGACGTGTTTGTACTCAGTATCGTGGGTAATACTTCCATAAAAGCTTAATGACACATTCTAAAAATACTTTTACTTTTCATTAGTAGATGACTCATATTGCGCCCGAACTTATTGCTCCCGTCTAAATAATGCGAATCGCTTGTTCAGCAAAAAGTAGGGGGTACGGATAACTCCCAAGCATACAACGAGGATGAACACCGAACCTATAGAGGGAATGCAGTAGCAAGTTCACGAATGATAACGCATTTTCGAGTTACCTTGCGTCGGATAAGGCATTGTTGCGTACGGATTATACGTTGTAGGCATGGGAGGAGGAATATATGTAGGATACGGCGTAGTGGGACCAGCTCCGTACGGCACAGGCATTGCACCTTGAAATTGGGTAGGGTATGGCAATTGCGATGATCCACTTTGATCCATTCTGGGTTGACTTTGCCCTGGTGGTCCTAAATATAATTTTTTTTTTAAGATAAATATACGAGACACACATTAATTATGAAACAGTATTCGTACCACCATGATGAGACGGAATGTTGGGAGTTGTCGCTGGACCAGTATGACTCAAATTTGTTGTTAAATCTTTTAGCAGTTCCTCTTTCTCGGTTTTTCGAGCAAAACAGAAATCTGATATTTTGTTTTGAAATAATACCAGCAACTGCGAACAGAGAATTACTCAATGCAAACGTAATATAATTTATGATGACATCATCCTCGATACATTACCTGCGTTAAATCATTGTAAAACTTCACGCCTTCGTTTAAATTGCTTTTTAATTCTTTAAATGAGTCATGAGCAGCTGCCAGTTTACACAACACCGCCTCTCGTGAACTTCCACTGCCAGATTGTTCGGCTGTAAACGCTGCGTGACACCTCTGCAATTATTTGTTCTATCAGTATCATCGAAATTGTGTATATCATGCTTGTATATTAAAAGAAAAAATGTATGCACTTGAATTTCAGCAATCAACTGCTCTTGTCGAGCAGCACTGTCTCTCATTTCCTTCTGCACGGGTCCATAAATTTTCCCTATATTTTCTGCGGATAAATTCGGCTCGTCGATTGCACCGTCTTTAGCAAGCGCTGCTAGGAATGTAGCTTTCATATCGGTATTGGCAGATTTTAGTTCGCTTTCTATAGCATCGCGTTCTGCTTTTAACGTTTCAACCTTAGAAAGAAGATTAGTATCAGGCAAAATGGACGGAATTTGTACATTTATACAAAGCACTTACATCTTCCATGAATTTCCTCAGTTGTGTAACGGTATTACTCTCCTGAACTGCGGACCCAGTTGGCACGGCGTTAATCAGGTCGCTCTCTTGCAAACTTAAAGTTTTCATACCTTCTTGATGATTTTCGTACTTCGCGCGCACTTCCTATATATTATAATCTCCATTTTTAAAATACTGTACACGTTCCTGTAAAATTACTTTTCCTATGTTTACCTTATCAGCTGTTACAGCATTATTGATGATTTCGCGATATTTCCGTAGATTAACAGTGAATTGCTCTGTCAAGCGAGTGCTAGATATTCTTGTCCAGCGATCCTTGAATTGCTCTCTTAACTGATCGTCAGATTCGCGTTCCTCTTGAAGCATTCTATCGCACTGCAGATAGAACAATATTTAAATTTGTATTACACAGCTGTATACAGTTGTGTCGCAAAGTGATTATGATTTGTAAATTTATATACCTCATCCAAAAGTTCCTTATTTCGTTGCAAAAGATCTGGTAATTCTTTCATAGCACTTTCCAAAGCCTGTATACCACCACCATCTCTTACATATCGAGCTTTCTCCAGTAAAGATTGAGGTAACTCAGTTCCACTCGTATCTTCAATTGCCGCTGGCAAGTTCAAGCTTGCCAAAACGCTAAACACGTGATTATTAAATATTTGGTTACAATTAAGTATTTACGCGAATATTTAAATGATTGCTGTACCTATTTAGGACTTGTGTCATTTCACGTAGCTTTGAAATGTCTGCATTAACCAATTCATTGCAACGAACTCCATAAGATGATAAAGCTTGATGCACATTAACGGGCAATAAATCAGCAAACAGGTCTAGAAATATAAGGCGTATATAAACACTGACCACTACATTTACAGCTTTCTTATATATTTAACCCTCCCGCTGTGTATTTAATTTTTCAGACGATTCTTGAAAAGTGTCAATTTTACATCAATAAAAAAAACTTTTTAATTTTCAGTTTTTCATTTTTCTCGGAGAACATTGCTGAGTATCAGAGTGCAATGTGGCGGCGTTCGACTATAGTCGAATTACGCTAGCGAAAGGGTTAATGAAAATCCAGGAAGATTCATAAATGCCCGGCATTATGTACGTCACAGTATAAATCTATGCACTAGGAAGCTGCAGGAAATATTACGTGAACGCAGGTCGTGCAGAGCACAGCTTCTGACTTACAGCAGATCGAATATTCAGTATTCGAAATTGTACATGTTAAACTTCGGGGCTCTTAGAGCACGTTCTCCCGTCATCCGATCGAGCCCATCTTTTACAAATACTATTAGCGCGCGGAAAGAAGACTCCTGGCGGGCGGTCACGGGCGATGCAGTTCGCCGCTGTGACGATTGGTTTTTGTCACTGATTGGTGCACACTCATAAATACAGGGCACACGTATTTTTGTTATTGGCGGAATCGACGACATCTACTTACTACAATGTAACAGACGGAGGTTCAGGCGGAGCTAGCGGCGGACTGCACCGCCCACCAGGAGTCTTCTTTCCGCGCGCTAATAGTACATATTTTTTTTATGGATGGGAAAATTTCTTGGGGTTACGGCCCCAAAAAATCGTTATCTATAGCCAAATATCACTCTAATATTCATATAACATTTTTTGCTTAGTTTAGTGCGTAAATTCACTGTGTGAAATACTTCCGTGAATTTATTAATTACCCTGTATATCAATGTATTATTATGTATGTACATCAGACCTTTAAAATTGGAGCTGAAATGCTCAGGTAATGGTAATAATTTTGCAACATTAGCTTTCCCAATAGGTTCCAAAGATTTGATATCTGGTATTCTTTCATGGTAAATAAAATCGTTATCTTTTTTCACTTCTACAAGATTTCTTTGAGCTCGGTTTACATATTCTTGAAATATATTCGGTTTATTTGAGCGCTGTTGCGCTGCTTGGAATAGCTTCACAGCATGCTAAGAACATAATCAAATTATTCTTAAAGTATTGGTTACTGTAACGCCAGTTATATCAATTTTTTGTGTATTAAATAAAGCATACCTCCAATCTAGCAATTTCTTCCCCGACTGCTTTATTATTTTTACACACTAGTGACTGATAAAATTCAGTCATTGCCCGATAGCCAGCTTGCTTCCCTGCTATCTGTATTAATGCATTAAATATTACTACACGACATATACAGGGTGACCAGCTGACCACCCGAAACATCACACTTATATTTAATGATACGCGAAAATGTCCACGGGCGGAACGATGATGTTGAAATTTAAAACAGTATGATCTAGACTTAAATATTTCCTCAAACTTAATACAGTAAAGCGTCAATTATACGAACCGTCGATTACCCGAACCAGTGCTGCATCATCGCTATCCTCACCACTTCTTCGAACTACTGTAGCGGTACCAACTGATCAATTACAGTTCAAATTACAGCAGTGGTACTTTTGTATTTAATAAGTAATTTTAGGTGTAATTCCTACAGTTATAAACTGGGTGAGTACATGCATGCTTCATTCTCCGAACTGTTTGATTATCCGAACAATTCGGATTTCCGAACAATTCGGATTTCCGAACCACCTCCGTCCCAAGCAGTTTGGATAATTGACGCTTTACTGTATATGCAAACCGTAATATGTTTCACCCTTGTACCTTCGTTACAAATTTTTCTATATTAGTAAAAACAACCGACATATTTCGGGTGGTCGTTTAAGTTAGGACACCCTGTGAATTTCATAAATGCTTCATGTAAATAAAATTTTATATTACATTCTAGTAAAAATGGAAATTCCAGTAAATGTATACACATTCTTGAAATATTAACAAAAGCCTTCACTATACTGTGTCACATTCACTACTACTAGGAAATACATGTACGTATTGATTATATCGCTCATTTGCTGCAACAACAACACAACTAAAAAATTGCAGTTTTTGAGTTATTAGTATAGAAAAAACGGTTGTCTAAAACTTTTGAACTCGTTTCCCCAAAAATCGTGAATTTTTAGTTATGTCGTTGTTGCAGCAAATGAACGATATGTACAGTTAACAAAAAAAGTATTTGGACGCTTTTTAAAATCGCATCACTTTTTTAAAATTGGTCCAAACGACATGAGTTTTTCTTTTAGAAACTAGAAAAATTAATTTGCTAAGCGACGTGTTTCGTCGATTTGAAAAAAAAAATGCATTTGATCGGAATAGCAAAAAAGTAGTAAAGATCGCAGAATAAGGTCGAAAATCGCTGATTTCGCGATTTTCGAACTTATTCTGCAATCTTTAAGCGTTTATAGCTCAGAGCAACATTAACCGATTTTAATGAAATTTTAGACATCTATATAACTTACTTCAAACTACGAAACGGGTATTTTTGAATTTTCATTACAGGCTTACAAAAAAAAGTTTAAAAAAACGACCGTTACTATTTTTTTTTTGCTATTCCGATCAAATGCATTTTTTTTCAAATCGACGAAACATGTCACTTAGCAAACTAATCCTTCTAGCTTCTGAAAAAACTCATGTTGTTCGGACCAATTCTAAAAAAGTTATGAGATTTTAAAAAGCGTCCAAATACTTTTTTTTACTAACTGTAAGTGTATGCATTTGCTGATACATTATAATAAAAATATTTATGGCACTATTGGTCTCCCTGTATGTTCACACTTTTATTGCAACATATACATACCAGAGGAATCCATTCTTTGTCCCAAAATGCTCTAAAAATCTCCTTCTGAAACGCGCTTAATGCGTCCGCATATAATTCCTCGGCTTGTGCAGCTAATTTAGCAACAATCCCATCTTTCATCGCATCGTGAATTGCTTTATATACAAATATCTCCTGAGCTTGAGCAAGCATTAATGCCGATAATGCGCCCAACGTCTCTGGACTAATATCAGGTGTTGGCTCTTGCTGAATAGCCATCATGACATTTCCTTTAAGGTAATTAAAGATACCAGCGGATTGCTGTAATTTTTATAACAGCAAATATATATGTTTATAACTTTACGCTACATTATTATATATAATTGCCTTAATTACGTTGAAATACCAACCTGGAATAACTTAGCAGCCAATTTCAATCCTTCATCACTTTCTAACGATTGTGATGCTGCAACCGAACTTTGCAAAGCAGCAATATTGAATAATACACAAACTTTCTCGTATGCCAATGTACTAATTGCTAAAAGTATGAAATAACATTACGATTATGATATCTCTATATTATAATAATTTCATATTACATCTTATACTATAACTTGTAATATTTTAAAAACAGAAATATTGATGTAATCGATAATGGCTTTATCTTATCTATTAGCTACTTATTACTCTTGTCAGTTCAAGATCAAAATCTACATCGCCTCATAGAAATAATTTAAAATAAGACAGCATAAAAGAAAATGTATTCATGCAATACATTATGGATCTTACTTAAACTAAGCTTTCCACCAAATATAGTGCGATCAAATGCGTCTTTCCACTTAAAGGGTATTTGTAATTCATGGGCAGGTATTTTGCTCTCCAATGCACACAACTGGTCATAGTAGCTACAAAGACAATTATACATTCTTGTTTATTATGTTTTACACTACTTGTAACAGACTCTACAACAGTGGTGAGCAACCTTTGGTCAGAAGTGGGCCACAAGTGGAAACCTACTACTCTATGCGGGCTACAATATTAAATACATAAATATACTAATCAAAGAATTTTAATTTATGGGGTGAATTTGTTATTTCTGACATTGATTTGCAATAAAACTTTTTTTTTTAAATTTGATTTACTGTTTATTAGTAATATATACACAGTAATATATACCTACCTACATATTATAATATAAACTGGTATATGTACGTATATTTTTCTAATTAAATGAAATTAAATAACTATTGAAATTTACTTAATGAGATACTTGCTTCCGTTTCTCATAAACGAGCTTCTCAATATTGGGTGCGATATTCGAAACTGCTACACTAATACAATTATTTAATCATTCGTCAGCGAGTCGATTACGTCGATCACTTTTTAAAATTTTTATTCTCGAGAACAGTTGCTCACACGCAAATTATAATTATACAACATTAGAAAGGGATAATTTTATCCTATTTTTTGGCGCAAAATTCATTCTGATATCTTTACAAGTTCAAAAGATATACGCAAATTTTCAAACGGGCCGCAGGTCAGCGGCTGGCGGGCCAAATGCGGCCCGCGGGCCGCGGGTTGCTCATCACTGCTCTACACAGTATACAATATCAATTATAAGATTCATTAACTCTTTGACTAGCAGGGAGATATATCGAAGGTCATTTCAATCTTTCAGGTCTCTCAATACACACAGCTGCCCACAGAAAAAAATGTTTTCAATTTTATAGCCACGCTTGTAATTAGCAGTGGTGTTAAGTGGAAAGGCCTACATAGAAATTTCCGAAAAATCGATTTTTCGATTTTTATGTTATCTTGAAGTACATCTTGAAAATATTCCCTGACAGTGTCAAGTTAATCCGACCAAAATTGACACAGTTATAAGCGCGTAAGTAAGTAGGTACTCCTCGGTGTAGCGCTCAGACCCAAAACATTAAACGCGTTTTCCTCAAAATCATGTTTTCAAAGTCGGCGACCCACATAACTCAAAAATTAATGAACCGATTTACTCGACGCTTTACAGACTTATTTTAGGATTAAAAATCTAAGCACCATCGGGAGCTTTTCTTTTTTTGCCTAGATTTTTTTACATTCAAAAGACAAGCAATTTTTTGCCAAATATCGATGCTTCAACTTTGCACAGCCAACATTTTGTCTCAAAATAATTTTTCCAGAATCAGGCCTGATAGCGCCTAGATAGTTTCATATATTATCTAAAAAAAAACGAATTTTCAATTTTGGATGATCCTGCACCGAACTATGGTTATTACCGCAAAGTGTCTATGAAAAAGGACATCTCGGGCATCGCCTGTAACTCACAAACCTTTCAATACTTTTTACCACAAAAAATACTGAAATATCCGTAAGATGTACTGCTTCCAATAGACTAATGTATAATAATCAGGGACCTGGAACGAAATGTTTTTTTTTCGTTTTGTTTCGGTTCAGCTCCGATAATAATAATTTCGTTTCGGTTAATATCGTTCCAGCTGAAAAATATTTTGTTTCCATCAGAACGAAAAACAAATTTTGTTCCGAACCGGTTATTTCATTTATAAAAAAACTCGTATAAACTTATTTCAACAATTTTATTGCCTTTGGTACTTATATTATAAAATATTATACGTTATAATTATGTATTATAGAATATTATATATTATGTCTTATGAAAAGAATTTAGAGTTTTGATGCTTTCGGTTGCAAGCCATGCCCACGAGGGCAAGACTCCCACGCCCCTCCCAGCACCGCAGCCAGCCCTATCAGGGTTCAGACCCCTTTTTTTACCGACACGAAACATGATGTTTTCATCTTAAAATTTAAATCGAGCGCGTCCCTTAAAAATAAGGGGCGCGCTCAATTTAAAATAAATTTTTTAACCTGAAGTGTACGGAACGTTATTAGTCAGATTTTTTATTTCGGTTATATCGCTTTCACCCCTGCAACAGGGTTAAGAATTTCGTTTCGATTCTGTTTCTGTTCCCGAAAAATATTTCGTTCTTTTCGTTTATCATTTTCGTTTCTGTTCCGTTCCGGGTCCCTGATAATAATACCAGTTTATCGGTTTTTCTAGAAAAAATTCCCAAAGAAACATGCTGTTTGGCTCCTTTAGGTTGGCCTCCCCCTTAAACGACTTCAAGAGTCATCTGCACAGTGCAAAAAAGCAAACATTCGGGGTATGGGTTCATACATTCATTTTACTTCTGAGGAATCATCTCAATATGAAAATATGCTAATGCTAGGCAAAGAGTTAACATCATTTTACTCTGCAATCATTAACTTAGAATTCTGATCTAATCTATTGCAATAAAAGCTGTGTCAGTAAACTGAACCTAGAGAACGCTACTAGAATTTAAAACTTTGTAACAATAAATAAATATACATAGAACTGTATACTTTCTATAAAATTATTGTAATTATCAATAAAATAATATTTACGAGGTAGCATCCCAAAGGGGCAGTCATAGATTTTGATGAAATTTACGTGAAAAGTAGTTCTCACTCAAGGGCTCTATCTTGCACAAAATACACACATGGATATTTCAAGTATAACTTTCTTTATAATGCGAAAAGCAAAGTTTCAGTTTATCTGTATTTTGTAACAAGGGTGTCCGTAGACTTTTTTCCAGGAGGGAGCAACTTTGGGGCGGCGGTAAAGAAAAATATACTAATGAAAAAACAAGTAGCCCGTTTTCTTTTTTTAACTGATTTTGTAGTGCCGATTTAATTAAAAATTTAAATCTGAAATTTAGAAATATTCACTTTTTTAGTATAAACTTAATAAAGATCAGTTTCTAAAAATAAGCAATTTTTTCACAAAAGTCAAGGGGGGGCAACTGCCCCTTTTGCATCCCCCTGTGGATGCACGTTTTTTAATTGCATAGTTTTCACAGGCAAATATATATGAACATACATCGAGTAACGAAAATATTCGGCCACCAGGGTATGTTTGAATAAATCGATCTATATCCTAATTATTTATGAAGGGAAGAAGTTTCTTTTTTTTTCTCCCGATGAGTCATTTACCGTGGTTAAGGAAAATATAAAATTTATTGCAGTAATGTATACCTGTTACATTTGTATAAACATTAAATGAAATGGTACCCGATTTCCGAGTTCCAAAAATATTCCGGCACTTAGTGCCTTTTCCAGATTACACCTAAGAAACCACTAATAGGGTAGTACAAGTAATTACGTTAACTACTTTTTACGCAAATTTCATCAAAATCGGTGACTGTCAGTTCGAGATGTTCTCTCGTTAAATAGATAAAGATGACTCATACCTGTATATAACCTCCAAAGAACTTTCGTACTTCTCGAAAGCTCGCCATAAAGCATTGTTTCTTAATTTACTAAAATCAGCTATTGCCTCTGTATAATCCTTCGGATTATCCGCACTATTATAAGTTGATTTAATTACGTTTGTAAGTGGTTTGATGACATCTACATCAGACGGTTTCTTTAACGGTAACGCAATTAGCTCAGCCATTTTGACGTATAAACCAGTACACGGAGTGCAAGCAAGCAATTCTCGGCCACCAGCACGGTGTAATAGACAGGTGTTCCGACTCCTGTCCAGAATGTGTGACTTTTTCATCCTAGTTCTTCTGGCGACCGGCAGATTTCGTGGCTGTTGTAAGTTGTTGTGGGGTTTCGTGTTTGTGTTGTGGTATGCCTGTTTGCGCTCGACTTTATAATTTATCGAATGAATGAAGAATGAATGAAGTGAGTTATTAATGTTTATAATTAATTGTTCTTCTGTTTATTAGTTGCTAAGGTTTTAGCGACACCTCTCGCGGTGGCCAGGGGAACTAAACAGAAATCGGCACACAAAATCGCTGGGGTAAAAGGTACAGAGTTGGAACACCTGTCTATTACACATGTAAGGGCGGTATTCACAGTCGTCGCTTAAGACTAATTGTAAGATCGTCTTAAGCATTCGGCATCCTTTACTAGTCTATTAGATTAGTAGAGGATGCCGCATGCTTAAGACGATACTCTTAAGACGTCTGAAGACGTCGTAAAGACGGTTTCTAGACGACGTGTGCTATCTGGGTAGAGACTGTGAATACCGCTCATAATGTTTTACACGTGCGCTGGTGGCGTCACGGGTGGGAAAAAGTTGCAGTCATCTTCCCCCTTCTTTCCCATTGGGAACAACGTGATCGAATCACTCAGCAAATTCGATACCTCGCACTAACTCTGCACTGGTGCCAAAAAATAACTTAGATTGGTTAGAGCTATCTTCGTTTCTATCAGAAACAACCAATCCAAGTCATTTTCTGGCACCAGTGCAGAGTCAGTGCGAGGTACCGAATTCGCTATCAAATAATTGAGATCTGACATGGGGGCAGGGCCTAGCCAAGATAGCGCCGATATGGGTAAAAAATACATGTGTTGTATATGCGATAATGTAGTTTTTTGAAAATGCAACGGCAGGAGAACAGGCAGGGATTGATGTGTACCCAACGAGCGCTTCTACTTTCCGCCACCAGATGTCACGGTGACGGATGTCAGATCCCAATAGTGCTGTCACTCTGTTCTAACTTCTAACTAGTTCGAGTCAATTCAAGTGCAGTCCGAGTTAAAATGAGTCAAAACGAGTCAAAACGAATCAGAACCTGAACGTTAAGCACGGAAATATTTATATCGATAACTGTTTATAAAAAATATTACACACTGTTACTAAAATTCGTTTAAATTCTTTTCAATATACAATGTAAATACTATGGCTTTATCAACAGACAGATTGTTTGAAGAAATTATAAACCTTAAATCTGTTCAACAAATGAAAGCCTCCGTTAGTAGTGCAATTAAATATGGGGCTATAGTTGGAGGAACAACAATTATTTCTGGCATCCTTGGTGGACCTATGGGACTTACAGCTGGTAATCATCACTGGTGTTAATTACTTTGTTATAATGTGTATTTAACGTGTAAAATATACATAATGAAAAAGTTTCTATTTTGAGGAGGTGTAATCAGCAGTTGTGTAGCTGGGTATTTGTCACGTGGAACTTTGCAATCTGTACCATATATACTTTGTGAGGCCACTCCAAAAGAAAGAGAAAAACTGACACAACGTGTACGTGATCTTCTTGTAGCAAAACATATATATACACTTCGTGATTTCATTCTTTCTATAAATAGTAATCAACAGTTAATAGAAGCAATAATACAGATAATAATAATGTTTTTGTCTGAGATGGGATATAATTGTTATAAAACATGATTAAAAATAACAAACATGTATATTGTTTAACATTTAAGTACTTTTGCTTTAAATATATGACTACAATTTACAAGTTTCAATATTTATTTATGTATTAAATATAATTGTATGAAATTACGATGTAAAATGAAGTATATCTGACTATATCCTTGAATATCCCTGTGTTTGAATTTATGAAAAAATAATAAGTAATATGAACGAAAGATAAAAACATCATATTTCTTAAACGTTAGATGCTTCATATTTCCTTATTACTTTCTTGCACTTTTGTACTTACGTCAGAGCAACTGTAAAGTGCAGATGCTATATAGGATGGGTCATAGATAGTGCTATACAGTGGCTCACAGCCATAAACGTACACTCTTTAAAATCGCATAACTTTTTTAAAATTAATCCAAACGACTCGAGTTTTTGTTAGAAGCTAGAAGGATTAGTTTGCTAAGTGACGTGATTCGTCGTTTTGAAAAAAAATGCACTTGGTCGGAATATATAATAATGACAAAAATTACAACAAATAGTTTTGTTAATCTTTCACTGTTTAAAACGATGCATATTTACTTGTAACCCATTGCGGTTCTATTTATTTTCGCAGTTTCTATCGAACCATGCAACATAAACTTATGCGCGCGTGTAAAGACGAAAATGGCAACACCGCCTCACGAATGCATTCCACTACACAACCATTCACCGGTCCGGAGTTCGGAGGGTTGCCAGCGACTGCAGGACAGCAGTGATGCCCGAACTTCGAAAAATTTAGGATGATCTCTTTCAAATTAACGTCGCAAAGAGCTATTTGAAATTTCCCGGCTCAGGTTGAAGAATTTGGGGCCTTTTTCGTATAACTTTTGAACTATAAAAGATATTGGAATGCAATTTGCGCCGAAAAATGAAGAAAAATTATTCCCTCTTAATGATGGATAATTTAAAATATTTTACGTTTACTTAATTTTTCTTTTATCAATTTTTTAACCATAATTGTTGTGAAAAGCTTTTGCAAACTGTTTATTTGATACTGTATTTAATGTTCTTTTTAAAATTCATGGCGTTGATAAACAATAGGATAGTTGTTTCTGTATCATTACTTTCATAAATTGAGAAATTACATTTTTATTCAATTATGTAGTAGCTTTGCGGACCTCGGAGTCTATTGTTCTGGTTTTTTTTTTATAAATTTATCCTGAATGCAGTATATGCATAGATCGGACGTAAGGGGTAACTAATGGGACACGTCTTTGATTGTAGCGGTATTTGAATTTTGTTCTACAATTTTTGTGTGTGAATGTTTTAACCATTTATCGTTAATGTCATTTTTTGGAACGATGCGCCATTATTGTGGCTTTCACACGCAGGGGGCGAAAAATCGCTTCGTATAGCGCCGCGGTCAACCCTGTCGTAGCTAAAATTTTTTAAATTAAGACGGGTACGAGACTAGTCGACATTGTTTTCAAACCTCATTACAGTAATCTGGGGTGCGAGTGGTAAACCGATCATAAAAGCGGAGCGCGCGGCTCGCTTACCTGGGCCTGGAAATTCCCCACAGCTCTTTGCGACGTTAATTTGAAAGAGACCATCCTAAAATGTTCGAAGCTCGGGCATCACTGCTGTCCAGTTTGTCCCCTCCCCACGGGAGGCCGCTAAATTATTTAAGCCAAACCAACTACCGATCACAGTTTTTAGCGAATATCTCGAAAACTACAGCCGAGCGACGGTCACATGTATTGAGAAAAGTTGTTCAGAATGTTGACATTGACAACATATGACAAGGTCAACGTCATTGGGGCTGGGTCCCCTTTTGTCAATATTTACCATAATTTCGTTTCCGGGAATACCGTTCTTGCTGAAAACTATTTCGTTTCCATTGGAGCAAAAAGCAACTTTGGCTCCAAATCGGTTATTTCATTTATAAAAAAAAACTCAAACATATATTTAACAATTTTATTGCATTTGGTAATTATATTATAAAATATTATATATATTATGTATTATAAAAAATAGAGTTTTGAGGCTTTCGGGTGTAAGCCGTGTCCAGAAGGGTAAGATTCTCAACGTTTCGCCATCTTCGCCAAGGGTCTGAGGAGGCACTGATACTGATACTGAGCCAAGCTAGCTGCAATGCTGGCGATACGTTGGGAATATCACCCCCTTGGACACGGGTTGCACCCGAAATCCTCGAACAATATAAATTGTTTAAAAAAATAGATTACACAAAATAAAATCCCGAAATCACAGAATGTTGGTATCGACTGTTCATATTTAAGTACAAATAGATTCTTGATGAAAATGGGGGGCGCGCTAAATTTAAATTTTTTAACATAAAGTGCGCATCGAAAACAAAATAATAACGTTATTAACCAGATTTTTTATTTCGGTTATATCGATTTCACTCCTGCAATAGGGTTAAGATTTTCATTTCGTTTCTAATCTGGAAAAGTATTTCATTCTCGTTTCTATTCCGTTCCGGCTCCCTCATTATGACTTTCTTAGAGCTCTAAGGGTGGGGGTTCGGCTACGTATTTGCTCACGAAGGAAACAAATAAATAAAGTAGGAGAGTAGAGTCATAATGAAAAGAATGGAAACGAATGTTAATCAGAGGGATAAGGGGTTACGAAAAAACGGGTGTTACATTCCATGTTTACAAATTGTTGATGCCAGTTGGTTGGTCCAATATCTCCATAAACTTGCTGTACTTTCTCCCTCAATCTTATGAAATATGCATCAGCAAAGTAATGACTATATCTCTTAAAAATTTCGTATCTAATTGTCACAAACAATGCAGTCCCCTTCGAAGTAACATCCCTCGGACATAATACATTTGCGCCAGTGAGTTTTCCACTCTTCGTAGCAGGATCAGAAGTGATCTTTTGGGAGACTCTTCGTAACGTCGGTTACAGCCTTTTGGTTATTGTCGTCGCTACGAGAATGATAGCCTTGGTCATTCAGTTTTAGTTTCAGGAGCAGGAAGAAGTGACAGAGTGACAGATCAGGTGAATAAGGGGGCTGCAGTATCAAAGAAATGAACTTTTTCATGACAAATTCACAAACTAACGCTGAATGTGCAGGCGCATTTTCGCGATGCAGGATCCAATTGCCCGAAATTTCCGGTCAAACTCGAATGGGCCAGAGTGTCAAGATAAAATGTCTGATTCTGCTATACCCGGGATCACAAATTCCCTGTGGAGACTGGCGCCCAGGCCGAGGCTGATCTTCCATCGTTTCCCGTCCTTTTCAAAACACCTTATGCCAACGAAAGGCTTGGGCACGAGTTAAATAGTCATTATCAAAAGCATTTTTAGCTTTTCCGTACGTTTTCGTGGGATTCGCTTTCAGTTTAATAAATATCT
Organism: Andrena cerasifolii; assembly: GCF_050908995.1. Lineage (NCBI taxonomy): Eukaryota > Metazoa > Arthropoda > Insecta > Hymenoptera > Andrenidae > Andrena > Andrena cerasifolii. The sequence goes on along the minus strand of NC_135124.1, from coordinate 5,259,344 downwards.
TTCCGTTCAAACTAGTGAGTTGAAACTTGCTCTGTAGGTAGAGTGGGTATACAGTTACCAGCTCGATGCACTTTTGTTTTTGTAGTGGTCAAAGTTTTCAAGTAAAAAACACAATCTCATTACATTTCAAACGCACCTCGAATGTTCCCTTTCAAACCGAATGCGACAGCATGCATAGGTCCCTCAAAATGATATCATATTTATATAGTCTATGATATCTACCAGTTGGTCTTCTGCAATGAGTACTCCACACGCTAGGAGTACCTTCTGATAAAGATAATCGGTAAAGACTTCAGAGTTTCTTCTACTTGCTGTGCTGGGCTGATGATGAAACGTAACTCGAAGGATTCACCTCCACTCAGGTTCCAAACGAAACCATTCGGCATTATTTTCCATAACATACTCTGCTAAGAGATTTGCATGGCGATCTCTTAAACGAAGCCGAAACTACCAGGGTAGTGCTCGTTTATGTGGGATAGTCGTTAGTTTGCCAGGCTAGGACATATTATTATTCTTCATAATGTCTCATGGTTATTCCGTTTTCTAATACCGTAGCTGTGATTCGTACTCCGTGGCTATTTTCTTCTCAGATGAGATGTCTTCGTGCTGTAATGCAGCTGTAATACTCTTTTTGAGATCCGTATCGTCAAGAGAACCGCCAACTCGCAGTTTTGTGTTGTATACAAACGCTAAATCTGTATAGAAATTGTGCTCTATGCGGATACTAATGTGATAGAATCAATGGAACACTCGAGGATGACAAACGCGGTGCTTTCAACATTTCCTTCGCTGCTGACTCGTTAATTGGCTAAATCCTTGTGAACTTGCTCCCCGCCAATGAATTACAATCACAGTTATAATTACTACAGTTGCTGTGTATCACGAGCAAGTCCTTAAGTCGCAGAAACGTTTCCAATTAAAGACAATGAACTGATCTGTCGCATCAATCACACTCGGAAACCTTTACATATTCGCAAATAATCTTCTCACTCATACTTTGTATCATGCAAATCTTTGTGATGACGATAGATGCATGTGGCTACCGTTTAATGCAATACAAACGGTTAATACAATAAAATTGTAATTTAAAATGTTGAGTAGCGTATACATAAAAATAATTTATATTTTCCTTTCTTCTACAGTTTTTTTTTAATTTGACAGTATATGTGCAAGCTATACTCTGTTAAATTGTTTCGTTTATTGTTATCTGATGCCAACATTGCCTGACTGTTTGGAGTGAACATCAATGAGTTCATGGTAATGATAATTACTCGTGCAGAAGAACTCCTTAAAATTAAGAAAAACTTAACGCGCGTAGCGATCTACTTTTGTTTGATCGACTTCTAATTTTATACTTACAATTATATCGTACAATTGAGGTGCTCTGTGGCAAGCAGGCACATGCCACATATGTATGCATAAACTTTCGTGTGTTTGCATCATTAACTCGGCCCTGCAATGTAGTGTGAAGAAATCATAAAACGGTGGTATGTGCCTGTTTTCCACCCATCTCTGATGGATTACCATCAAAGTCATTCTATTGGATGGCAAATGCATCAGGTAACAGGAATGAAAATCCCACGTGTTCTTTACAGACGGTCACGTCCATTACACACTTATAAAATACTTGGGATTTAAGAAACTTGAAAACTAAGAAAATTTCAGTGCAAAGCAGTACCCCCATATCACAGTGCTACAAATAAAAATTATAATCCTTAAAATGCTAATTTACTTCTACATAGCAAAATATAATATTCAACTAGGTACATTAAAATTTTGGCATTATCATTGCATGATTTGAATTCCTATAGGCACACCATTTCTATATTGATATAACATGAACTTTTATCTCACTTTTTTAACATTTCTACCAATTTCCTCGCGACGTTCTTGTGTTTATTCGATACAGCAACTTGCAATAACGTATTCCCCTGATCATTACGAGCTCCCGTTGCAGCTAGAAACTGGTCAGGATTTACTGCTTTTAGGCTACTGATAATTGCAACATTACCACTTTCTGCATACGAAAATAGTCTTTCAATTAATTCCAAGAAGTTAGTAACATTTTGGTCGCTGGAAACGCAAACAGGTGTTTCATTTTTGTAGTTTTTAATGTTCCAAGTTGCACCATGTCTCAGTAAAGAATTGACAATCGCGGCAGAACCATTCTTAGCTGCTACGTGGAGAGAAGTGCTACCGCCGGTAGTGGTTTTAGCATTAATAAAATTGGTCAATTTTTCAGGACGCGCATGTTGTAACAAAAGTTCCATCATTTCTTTGTTACCCTTGGAAACAGCAATGTGTAGCGGTGTATTGCCCTTATTACTAGCTTGAGTAACATCACCGCCGTTTTGTATTAAAATTTTTACTGTATTTATATTGTCACTATCAACAGCGTAATGTAGTTTTGTTCTACCATGATTATCCCTATTATTAACATTTCTTCCTAAATCTGTAAAATTCGGTGGGATATTCATATTAGAATCGTCTGCATCAGTTAATCGATTATTAATTATCTTTGACAACTGTTCCACAAGATCACGAATTCTTATAGTCTCTAGATGTTCATACCCGTATAATTGGTTACACTTCGCAAGGACTTCCTGGAAAACCCTTAAGGCTTCATTGTATTTTCCCTGCTTTAAAAGTATCGTAGCTATGTTATTCTTTGTATCTATAAGTTCGGGATACTCCTTTCCAAAAGTAATTTCTTGAAAATGTGCTACCTCTCTAAAAATTCTCAAAGCTTCATCGTGCTTCCCCTGATCTTGTAATACCAGTGCTATATTATTTTTTGTCTGGAACGTTTGAGGATAATTAGGGAACATCGTTTGTAACACATTAAGAACCTCTTGGAAGATTTGCAAAGCTTTGCCGCCCTCGTTTTTGTTATAAAAAAGCATACCCATGTTTTTTTTTGTAATTAAGGTGTCTAAGTGATTTTCTCCTAAGTTTTGTTTTTGAATGCTAAGTATCTCTGCATAATGTTGAAATGCCTTATCGGATTTCCCTTGTTTTGAATATATTACAGCAATGCAATTTCTTACTTTAACCGTATCAGGGTGGCTATCTCCTAAAATAACTTTCATGCGTTTTAATACATCGTGATAAATTGTTAAAGCATCGCTATACTTCATTTGCTCATTAAGTATACCTGCTTTAGTGTTTTGTGTATGTATGATATGAATATTGTCGGGAGCCAAAATATTTATCTGTTTTTCAAAAACATCTTGACATATTTCTAGCGCTCTGTCATACTCCCCTAGCTCTCGCAGTGCTTCAGCTATATGACGACGAGTACATAAAACATCAGGATGATCTTCTCCAAAAATACTTTTCTCAGCATTTAGTACACTTTGGTAAGTCCCCAGAGCATCACTGAATTTGCCTTGCGAAAAAAGTATTCCAGCTATATTCCTCCGTAATTTTATAGTAATAGGATGATTTTTTTCCAAAGTAGATTCATTGAATATTTCTTGCAAAATTTGTAAACTTTCATCGTATCTGCTTTGTTTATAAAGCACACCAGCAATGCCAGCCTTCGTTTTTAAAGTTTCTGAATCATTTGCACCTAATGTAGCCTCTTGAAGAACATATATGTCTTGAAGAATCCGTAAAGCTTTGTTATGTTCACCCTTGTAAAGCAGTATTACAGCTATGTCATGTTTGACTGACAAGATTTTGGGATGATCATTTCCTAATGTGTCTTTCCAAACATCCAGCACTTCTTGGGAACACTTTAAAGCTTCGTTATATTTACTTTGTGCAATCAACACGTTAGATATATTAATTTTTGTTACTATCGATTCGCAGCTATTTAGCCCAAAAATTTTGTTTTCGAAATTCAAAGCATCTTGAAGAGTTTTCAAGGCAATATCATATTTACCCTGCTCCAGAAGTGCCATCCCTATATTGTTTAGTGTCGAGCAAAAACCTTGCAGAACACTATACTCTGGTGGTAGAATATGAATTAGCTGTAATATATTTTCTCCAAATAAATACGCGTCCCCGAACCTCGCGCTACTCATAAGTGCACAGCTAATATAACTTGAGAGGGGCAAAAACTTTTTTACTAGTTCCTTATACTTATTTGAATAATTCCAAACAGATAGCGCATGATTAATATTTCCTGATGTAATATTACCTCTATTAAATAGCTGTAGAGCTTTTATCAAAATCTCTTGTTCCTGGTTTTGCTTTTGCAAATGTATTCTTATTACTTGCTGTACCAGCCTGTGTACATTAACCATTGCGTGCTCTGAATTAACCATGGAATATTGCTCTAGTAATTCAACAGCAGATGCTAATTTTTCTATGTTCTTTATTAAATTGGAAAACATATCTGTGGGTATACCTTCAGGAGCTAAGTAAGATACGATATATAAAATCTCTAAAGCATCATTCCCACCTTCTTTATGTTCTATCATATCTAAAGTAACATTCCAAGTTGTAAATACTGTTCTGGTATAATCATTCTCGCTATCTTCTGGAAACTCAAAATCGAGAACTTCATTGGTCTTTTCATTATACCTCACTAGGTAATCCCTAATTTCAAACTTCGCCCCTACATGTCTCAATTTTTTGTCATAAACTCTTATATATGCAACTGCTTGTTGCAGCGCTAATGGAAGGAAATGTAACTGCCCTGCCAACTCCTTAATATCTTCATTCTGTCCAACATTTTCTAGATTGAGAGATAGTTTAATGAACTCCATTGCCTCTTCTTCGCTAAATACATCCAATTGTAACACTTTTATATTTTTTGGCCATTTCTGGTTACGAGAAGTTATTAAAACATGAGGCCTATTATAAGTGGGCGATAAACTTGGTAAAAATTGATCTATACCACGATCGAAGTCATTTTGACTTTTGTATTTCTCAGCATTATCAAAAACAAAAAGACTCTTTCCACGAGAAAAGAACTTATATACATCTTCAACTATGGAACTCATTTCCTTCTCTTCATTGTTCACATTTTTCGTGCTAATTCTCAATACATCGCAACTTAATCTACGAAAAGATTCTGCGAGATCTTGATAACTTTCAGCATTTATCCATATCACTTTATTATCATAGTCTGCAGTGTATTGATTGATATACTTTCTAGCTAACTCACTTTTACCTACTCCTCCAAGACCAATTATGGAAACCAGTGGCGAAGTTCCTGCTGTATCTGGACCTTGTAATAGTATGTGCAAATTATCTAGTTCCCGAATCCTACCACTAAACGACTTTACTGGATCTTTCATATTAAACCAAATAGGAAAGCCTATTTTTACTTTATCAAAGAACTCTTTCCCTTCTTCGTGAGATATAAATGGGCTACTCTTTTTACCTTGCAACCATGCCAACATTTTTAAAACGAACTTATTATATACATTTTCGGTTGTAATAAAATCAAATTCTTTACCTATTTCCTCTTTAATAATCTGACCTAACTCTTCTTCATTAGGCTGATTTATTGCAAACACAAGATGATTTAAAAAGTCTTTTATCTCATCATCGGAATATGTGATTTGCTTTTTTGGTAATTCAACTACATTATAGGCTTGTAATTTTGGTTTTAATAAGATAATAACGTCTTGATTGAATCTATAACGTACTGGCTGCTTTCCGCCACACTCTATATCTAAAATATCGTCTTTACCTATTATCCTCTCTACCTTAATCTCTGCCTTTTCCAAGTCATCGAAATTAAAACCTATATTAGTACAAATAATAATATCTTTTATTGTTCCATTTTTAAATAGCTCTTGTTCCTTAGAATCTTGATAAGAAAAGAAGTACTTTATTAAACTATAATCACCCTTAGGTTGTGCTAATAAATTCTTTACTGTAATCTTTTTTGATTCATCTAACTTGTGTTTAGCTTGCAAAAGGCGATACACTTTTTTACCACCTTCAATGTATTCAAATACTAAATCATCAAACTTATTTGCTTCCTTTATTTCTGTACCTAAACGAAAAGAACATTGCTGGGAGATTCCACGCCATAAAAATAGCATCAATATCTTTAACTGATAAATATTTCCATGAATCGCGTTTGATCGTCTTTCTTGTACGTTTTCCATGTTTGCATTTAGTACAATATTATTATCTTTTTGTCGAAACTTTATATCGATGTAGTTACTGTAATCTTATACTATAAAGCATAAAGTGTTTCGTAAGTTTGTGTGTTTATCTGTCGCCTAAAAACTTTCGAACGGTAAACTCGGGGGTCACGAAATGTGCCTCGGCTCATTATGCCTGGCTAATCCAGATATATGTGACTATTTTCACCAAAAAAACTAAAATAAATTTTTTTTTTATAAAATCAGAATCTAAATTTCGGGCGAAGCCGAGTAGTAAAGTTAATTGTCTATATGTTAAACGTATCTTACTAATATACCGACCTAAATATTACAATCTTTAATATACTGGCCATTCAAATTATGTTTCTAGCATTTATGTTACCTTGTGTTTGCAATTGTGAGGCTAACTACGTTTTAAAATTTGAGACGTTTGATCAAATAAAGGAGCCTGAAGTTACTGAAGGGGACTGAAGGGGACGGAGCACGGAGCACGGAGCATATATGCCTGGAGGAAACGTGATTCACGCACTCACGTGATAGGCTAACAGTTTGTGATAGGACGTGAAGCCAAGTGATTCACGAATCGTGAAGCCCATGAACCAAAAAGACGGTCAGAGGGTGACACCAATGTATTATTTTGTCAGTGCGTAATAGCATCCTTTACACAGAAGTAATCCAACTAAATGGCCGAAGGCGGTAAATTCGAAACTAGGATTAAAGCCATCTGTTCTTGTGCGCGCGGGTTCTGATTGTGAGTTAAATGGATAACCCTATACTTACTTTACAAATGATTGAGATGTGACACGGAAAAACCGTTGGAACGGTGCAGACCATTTTCCGTGTATGCTCTGTGCAACTATACAATCACAGTTTGTACATCGTATATACAGTTTGAAATTGTGTGTAGTCGTACAGAGGTAGTAGGTATAACCAAAGTTTACACTACCCTTTTAATAATTAACAATTAGTTGTACAAATATTGGATCATTTAGTAATTGAAATTTGGGAATATTAGTTGAAAAGTACAAATGAGGATTTAATATGTCGACTATGATAACTTTTTACAATGGTCTTCTTTTCTTTGAGGCATAATGCGTTTATTCAAGTGTTGTAAGGAAATTCGAAACTTCCTCCTTTGATAGAAAATAATATCTTTATTTTCTGAGCTTGAATAATACCTCGGTTCCATAAATTTACTATTGTGACAACAATAATATTACGTCAAGACGTTAAAAGTGTTACAAAAAGTAAGGAACGCCATTTATACTATTACATATATAAAGAGAGAGCCGATTTTTATGTTCGCGCAAAACTCATGACCTATTGAACCGATCTTCCTCAATTTTTAACACGTTATTGCTGGATACTCTAGGTCGAACGTAGGCTATGTAGCATGTCTAAAAAACGCGTTATTAACATGGAACGAAGAAGCGCCTGGTATATGCTGCGCTGGAGGGAAAGTAAATCTCCCAAAGGAGAGAACGTTATCTTTTCCGTAATATTATGAAGAAATTAACCTTTTTTCAAAATACTTAATTTCCTTAAAAGATATTAATTCTAATAAACATGAAGCAGTCACGCTAATATCTCGGGCGAAGTCGACACAGGGGACGCTAGTATAAAATAAGATAATAACAACTGAATGTTTGTTATCATTTCGTATTCACCTTGTCACTCGCTGTCATCGCTGTCATTCGCGACCGCTACACGGCTATTTACATCCAGGGATCGGCGGGCTTAAGCTACGCTGATGGAGGGGGAAACACCTATAGGAGCGGTGGTTACGCGCGCATAAACTGCGCCTGCGTCAGTCACGTACACATTACCACCGCTTCTGTAGATGTTTCCCCCTCCATCAGCGTAGCTTAAGCCCGCCGATCTCTGTCTCCATCAAGCAATTGACGGCATAATAGTTTCATGCGCATCCAGTCTACGCATCGCCTGAGTCAGAACGTGGGTACGTAGGAAGGGGTTCCTTTCCCGGTGTGCATTTTGGTGCATCTGTAGTAGTTGGAGCGATATGTTTAGCAGAGTGAACGTAAAAACACGTCAATGCCAGTCAACAAGCTGATGAAATTTATGTTATAGTTAGCACTCGCCTGGATATGTTTCCAGAATTTACCGTGCTCCTTGAATCATACGTGTTGGTCAATATTTTTTCTATTGTCCAGACGTGAAAACACTAATGCCAGGCAACGAATGGAATCACTTGAACGTGAAAACACGCCGATGCCAGTTAAAGAGAAGTATTGCCGCACACACACACACACACACACACACACAGCACACACGCCCGCAAACACACGCATCATACATATTGTAATGTTCTATAGAAAGAGTCATGGAATAATATTGTCGGTCCCCTAAAACTGTTTTATTTCATCAAATATAAACGTGACGTGTATTTTAAATAGATATATCGCGTGGTGGATATTTTGCTTCGAAACTACTAAAGCAGAACGAGCTTTATAGGTATGTGTGCACATGTTTTCATTAGTACGAACTATTTAGTTCACACACGTCGCTGTCTGTCACAAACTATCTGCGTCATCTTCAGATATCGAAGATGAGATTTTTGTGTTTTTAACGAAGCTTTATTTTCTTCTGTTACAATTCATATAAATCGAGGTGAGAATAGTAACGAAAGATCACAAAGAAAGCGAAGGTTGTGGCGATGTGAATTTGAATTTACAACGCAGCGACAAATACGTAGAATTTTTATCTCTGCGGATCTCGAAACGTGTAAATAATACAATTCTCTTTTTCTACTGAAAACGCCGGAAGAGTAATGCAAATGTATTCCGATCGTTTAAAGATTTATTCATCTTGTTTTCGAACTGCATTTCGGGATTTATGCGGAAAGAACACTGTGGACTGCATTTTAAAGTTATAGGAACAAAATTAAGATTATTCCTGTTTTATTTGTTAATAACACCTAGCGGCAAAGTCTTTGAAGTAGAAACGATATTATCATTCCGTGCTTTCAGTTAATAAAGTGAATTACGAGTTGATAGATTACCGATTAACGTAAAACATATGCGAACAGTTGTACCTCTTATCGTTTGCAATAGAATTAATGTCTTTTCTCTTCTACTTTCTACTCTTATTCCTATTGTTTACCCAAGTTAATTCCACATTATAGAAATGACTCTTATCGAGGGTGTTGGAGATGAAGTCACAGATTTTTTCATTGTCGTGGTTGTCCTCTTAGTGGGCTGGCTTGCCTGGTGTTCTACGAGTATTATAGATCAGCCATTCAGACGCACAGTACTTATATTGCAAAGTCGAACAGTCCTGCGCCTCGATGAACTCCGACCGATCCATCAGAATGTGAGTTCTTTTAATCGACGCCCGAACTCGGAGACGTCGGTCGAGGAATCTATAGAACCAGTTGTCGACGATAACAATGACAATTCGCAGAGCTGTCCCGAGTCTTCTGTCGCAGGTGATAAAACCTATTTATCCCATTTAACTCGGCGGGAGGCGCTACTGGGTAAAATTTACCGCAGAGGCGCTAGTTGCGAAAATATGAAGAATGAGTTTTTCTTACAATTTTTTAGAGACCTTTAATAAAGATTTTAAGATAGTTCATAAATTTTCTTTGATTCTTAAAACACTGTACTTTAACATGAAAATTAGAAAGTTAAAAAAAAAATTCTGAAACCGTGGTTTTTTTACGTTTCAATTTTGGGTATTTTTGACCCAGTAGCGAGAACCTGTGTTACAATATAGGATGCGCCTCCCGCCGGGTTAAGACTAGATCTACCAAGGGGGGTCAAAATGACTTGTTTGGCGTTTCTTCTAATCATTACTCATTTCCAGTACATTTCGTTTTCTTAAATTTTGTATGACTTTTTCTAAACTGTAAAATAGTTTTGATCTTCGTTTGTTTTTTCTTTAAAATTTATATGTAGTGTACCTACATATACCGAGATGGGTCGTTTTGTTGACCCCTCACGGAAAGCAGGTAAATTTTTAGTTTCAGAAGTTTCTCGTATTATTTTCGTATAGTTCAAATACATTTTTAGACAACTAAGTATATTTTCATATATATATATATATATATACGTTGTACAGAAAGAGTCATAAGATACATGTATTATGCTTGCTCAATTTTTTTCATTCTTCTACCATACACATATTGCGATGAAACTTAAATGGTGTCAAATATTGTATTAATAACACTAGTTTACAAAATCCAAAAAATTATTTTTGATCAAGACTCTGCTATGAAATTCTTATGTTAGGTGGTTGCCGAAACTCAAAAATCGACATGAGACGTAATCCTATGGATAGGTTTTCGAGATATCGCCAGATGAATATTTTGGTAATTGTTTAAGAAGACGACCCGACGTTTTTGGCCATTTCTCGCGTTAGAGTTGACCGATTTGATCGCGGCGACTCTTAAATTAAAGATAAGTAAATTGCATACAACTCTTTCCGACAGTGTTTTCCAATCCGACCAATAGTTTAGGCGGAATCGAGCGAAACTTAAGAAAAATGTAATGTTTTGGGGCCGAAATTGAAATCGAAAATTCATTCATAGCATGGAAGACATAGAAATTATCGTGTGACGTTCAGTTTCTTATTTTATACGTAGAGTGCGCACCTTTACGAAGAAAACGAGCCCAATCTGAGCAAAATCCATGCACAAATGAGGATGTTATGGGCGATAGAGCGGGAGTGCATATATTCAACTTTTCCCCTATTATGCATTTCTTCCTGTTTCTTGGCAAGTTACGTATTTGTCTTCAATGAAAACAAATTTAAATGTATCAGAACTATAAGAAAACCGGTATGTAGTGCTGTTTGTAATAATATCATTTGTATCGATCTTCTGCTGTAACATGCTTTTTACTTCTTCATTCTATCAATATTGACGTTAAGATGTCTTTAAAGATCCATTTCCTCCACTCGCTTTTGGATTTCGTCCCACCAAATCTTGGTGTTGTAAGCGATGAACATGGCGAGAGATTTCGTCAGCAGATGTAAAGTATTGAGAGACGCTACCAAGGATTCTGGGATAAGTTAATGATGTGTGATTACGACTGGTTCTTTGTAAGAGAAACTGATCTCAATGCGGGCAAAAGAAACAGAAAGAGCCAAAATCGTTTTTCAAAAATAAAATAAAAAAAAATAAAATGCATTTAAATTTGTTTTCATTGAAGACAAATACATAACTTGCCAAGAAAAAGGAAGAAATGCATAATAGGGGAAAAGTTGAATATATGCACTCCCGCTCTATCGCCCATAACATCCTCAATTGTGCATGGATTTTGCTCAGATTGGGCTCGTTTTCTTCGTAAAGGTGCGCACTCTACGTATAAAATAAGAAACTGGACGTCACATGATAATTTCTATGTCTTCCAGGCTATGAATGAATTTTCGATTTCAATTTCGACTCCAAAACATTACATTTTTCTTAAGTTTCGCTCGATTCCGCCTAAACTATTGGTCGGATTGGAAAGCACTGTGGGAAAGAGTTGTATGCAATTTACTTATCTTTAATTTAAGAGTCGCCGCGATCAAATCGGTCAACTCTAACGCGAGAAATGGCCAAAAACGTCGGGTCGTCTTCTTAAAAAATTACCAAAATATTCATCGGGCGATATCTCGAAAACCTATCCATAGGATTTCGTCTCATGTCGATTTTTGAGTTTCGGCAACCACCTAACATAAGAATTTCATAGCGGAGTCTACATCAAGAAATGACTGTAAACTAGTGTAATAAAACGAAGAATATTTGTGGTACATGCTCTGCTGAAATAATTGTAACTTGTAAAACATGTCTTTGAATTTTATGCGTAATTATTTTCAAAATTACTATCGTTATTATATTACTATTATTATACAGTTTATATTCAATTTTCGCTCATAAAATAGGAAAATATATAAAAACGGAATAAAATGCAATGTCTTTTCTTAAATAACTTGTTAATTTAAAAAACAAGTCATTTTGACCCCTCCGATAGAAGTAGGTATACGTAAATCGTTGGTTGTTCTTTTGTTAAAAATACTCGCGTAGAAACATAATGGAGAAATATTATAACTATCTACTGTCTGTTGCGATAGACGCAGACAGAGGAATCTCTTCAGAAATACATAGAACGCCTGAAGCGAGCGCTACGGAGGAAGTACTTATTCAAGCCATGGATTCATTTAATAGCGATAATACAATGTCTTTACAAAGCCAAAGCAAAATAAACGCATCCAAGGAAACAAGTATATCACCATGTACCGACACTGTAGATTGCGAACCTGAGAATCTTTCGATAAGTGATACTAACGAGATTAGTATAAAGCTTAAATTTATAAACGACGATCAGAAAGTGGTTGCTGGCAGCCTTCAAGAGCTGCTTGGAGATTTCAAAAGGTTACTACTATCTACTACTGTGTATTAGGGTGGTCCTTATTTTTCAACTTTAAAATTTGTATTGTCTGACCCTCTTAAAATCTTCTATCTGACAAAAAAAATATCTTTGTGTTTTTTATTTGTATATTTTGATATATAAAGATCGCTCAAGCACTTTATATTTTGCATGACTTTCCATAATTGTCACTTGTCAATTTTAATGAAACGGGGCCCATATTTATATATCAGAATCCGAAATCATGCTTTTATCTATGCGTTTAACAACCTAAATATGTAGAATGTACGTCAAAGTTTGCGTCTGCATCTGATTCGAGAGCTGCTGATGAGAGAAATTTAAATGTGCATATAAAGCCTTATGCCACAACACAATATAGTACACACTCGTTATAAACCCGTTTCGTCTGTGCGATGTGTGCCCGATTTTTAATGTTATACTCTCACTTAAAAGTTAATAAAATTATGTTGTCCTTATTGCAAAAATTTCTATCGATTTATACCAAAATAGTAATATTTCAATGCCATTGAGCGACCTTTAATCCTTAATATATTTTAACAAAATTTTAGACGAAATTCTTTTAAACTATTCGGAAACTTCTGAGAGGGTCAAAACAAAATCTTAAAAACTTCGACTTTTTTACCATACGTATAAGGACCACCCTACTGTATATTAAATAAACCGTTACCGACGAATAAAGATAAAGTAAAACTTTATGTATTTATAGGAGACATTTCCAAATAGAACTGGAGGCACAGAAATTGGTACGTTTAGTTTTTAAAGGTAGGGTATTGCAACCCGATAGTCAAACATTAGAGCGATGCGGCTTATACAACAACTGTGTAGTTCATTGTTTGGTACACCAACCTCAACCAAACCCTGTGCCCACTCAGGCGTCAACATTAGACAATTCATCATTAATTAATTTTAATCCTCAGACATATTCAGATATACCTGCTGGTACAGGAATTAGTTCAGTGCATAACGAGTGGGATTTGAGTAGACTCTTAGTGAGCATATTGACTCTTATGTTAGGCATCGCTTGGTATTCTCGATATCATTATGCTCAACTTTTTACCGCAACCACCACGCTTGCATTGTGTGCTCTCACTGCAATCTTCACTGTCTCCTTATTCAGTAACTTCTTTCCCGATCAAGAGAATATCAGAAACATCGAGTAAAGTTGAATTGGGTGTGTCGAGAAGTACTTTAAGATATTATTTTAAAACATGATTTTCTAACATCAACATCAACTACCCTTGATGTTAATGGAGAATACAAAGGGCTCTTCAGTGAACCATTTAAATTCATTGATTTCGATACAAAGTGAGATGCCATTGAGATACATTATCTAGGTTGCATTTTAATTAAAATGGATTCTTATGATGAAAATTTTACTTTGCGTATTTATAGATACTTTCTAGAGTTAACAGAATGCTATTATTGAATAAGAAACGCGAGTACGTTCTGTTAAATTTGCGTCAAGAAATGAATACTTTAAAATAAGTAGATGACATTTGTTCAGTTAAATATATCTGTGAAATTAATATTTGATAAATATTATTCAACTGTTGAATTAGTTATAATAAATACTATAAACTATGGTTACAATGGTGCTGTATTATATTATTTTCAAGAAACTGTTATATATTTACATGTTTGTAATTTGTTTTTATTGATTTTAAAAGTTATAATGCGCATGTGACTTAAATTTTTAAATAAGCTATATACGATTATGAACTTATAAGTTGCAGTTACCATTACAATAAAATACGTTTAATTTCAATGCAAAATAATGATACTTTTATAAACATTCGAAACTTATCGAGCTAGAATGAGAGGTATGTATAAGGATAATTTAAACAATATTATCCCTTCGTTGACACTCTAGGTGTCAGCCACCCATAAGCTGATTTTGACGCTCTGTACCTTCTATATGTAAAATAAATACCTTTTTTCCAAAGCCGACTTACACACTATTTTTTCTCTCAAAATATTATATCTGAACAATAACTCTGTAGATTTTTAGCTTCTAATATTGGAATTTGTAAAAGTTACAATATTTTGAAGAGTTTCTTCGTGTTTTCTCGACACATGGCAATCTAGATTTTTTTTTACAAAAACTGTGATGAAATTTCAATCAAAAAACTATTGGAGTACATTTTACAGACTTTGAAATTGACCCATGATTTTTTTCACAACGACTGGATTTTTCAGATAAGAATGGCAGTCGTTCAAAAATTGTTCTGGGTGTGAGCCACCCAAGTATGTCAAAGTTGATCGAAAAAAGAGGTGTGTCAACGAAGGGTTAAATTCATTATTACAGAGAGAAATAATTAAAATCGGCGAAAGTGTGCACATAATTCGCAATATGTACATATATTAAATAAATAATTTACTATAGAATAAACGCTGTATTGTTTCGAGAAACCGATAAATGCTATTGATAAGTACAGTGATTTCTACTGGGTTTGCTTGTTTGAAACAATTTCAATCACAAAGTACCATTACGATTATTTTATCGAATGTGATCCAATGTTTAATGCTTCCTTGCATTACAATATCTTTAGCCTGCCATCGAATTGTGTATATGGATTTATTTTTCACCTAATGTAGCGAAAGTAGAGTACAAATACGATGATATAAAAATATATCTATAAATATTATATAATTTAAAGTTATTTATTTTCCGATAGTACAAAATGATTGTAGTTACATTTGCAGAAAAAAATTAACTTATAAAGCTTGTTATATAAATTAAATAGATAAATTACTCTGCGAGGACAATCAGCACTCTCAGGTTCATATTTAAATACACAACCTAGGGTTTATAAGATATGATAGAATTCTGATTTTAATGGAACTATTTAATTGTGAAAAATATTTGGGTGGGGCGCATATGATTAAATAAATAATGAACAAAAATAGGTCATTAACTTAATTGCAATGTCTTCCCATGTAATTTAGTTAACACTGTAGGTAAAGATTCAGCAATGTTTGCTTCGTTAAAAAAATAATGCAGCCGTTGTTTTAACATTGCATGATCTAAATTAAAGTTTCCTTTTGGGTTTTCTAACAGAATAGTACCTTTTCCCACGGTACCATTGATATTAACAAATTTACAAACTGGATGTTTTGATGGTGCAGATGTTTGAGTTATAGGTGCACCAGCTTTTGTTACTTTTATCGTTTGCGTGTGCAATGTCGATACATCAAGCATCTTCGACATCAATTTATCGTCCTTGTACAAGCTGTAAGGATATCCATGAATACCAAATATTAATTCAATTTCCTGCTTCAATTGTTCGTAAGAAATAGGAACTAACGACTTGGGAGTTTCTAATAAAACAGTTCCTACTCTACTGGTTGCTCCAAATCGTGGCTTTATGTCTATAAGTTCAACATTTACATATTTTAATAAAGGCTCGTCGTCTGTTTCAGCATTTTCAGCTTGATGTATACTTTTCACTAAAGCTAGTTTCATATCAACGCCTTTAATTTTTTGCATCTCTTCTATAATTACACTGGCATTTCTTGGCATTTTCGACATATCTTCTTGCGGTGTTTTAGTCGCAGTTTCAATAAAATCTTTATGGCTAACAATTACCTCTGCTAATTTACTATTTCGATCCTGGATTTTGTAATACGCAATTGCCCCATCGGATGGTACCAGCTGAGCTTTCTTTCTCAATTTCTGAATTCTATTGATTACTTCCCTCGCTACTCCTTCGTTGTGCATGTTCTCGTCGGGAGTAACATCTAACAAAATTAAAACATTTCCTTCGCTATGGGCTTCGTATTGCGTAGACAACTGTTCGGCAGCTGGGCCGGTGAAGCTAAACATTAAACGCAAATCTTGCTCTCCCAACTTGTGACCTTGTACAACAATTTCTTTCGTCGCAACAAACGCCTGCAATTGTTCATCGGTAAGCTCTTTAATGGCTTGAGTAATCGATTTAAATTCAGCTTTAAACCGTGCTCCAAGTATTTTGTGATCGGGCTCTGCTCTCAACGTCACACCATACTTCTGTTTGTCTGTAGTAACTGTCAATTCTTTTACATTAAGCTCTTCGAGGATATACGATTTCAAGGAGATTATATTCTCCAGTACTTTAGCATCTTGATGAATTATTACAACTTCCGGCAATGGATACTTTACAGGGATGGTTTTCCTGTCTCTCACAACACGTCCCAATTCGATTATAGTTTGCATGTATGATATAGCCTTCTCAATATTCTCATTGATTAATTGCGTACAGGACTCTGGTATCATTTGATAGTGAACGCTGTCCATATTAGTTCTAGACGATGGAAGTAACTTTACCAAACGTTGAAACATAAATTCCGTTAAGAACGGCGTGAACGGTGCGTTTATACACACCATCGTGTAAAGAACAGAGAACAAAGTATTTAATGCTTGCTGACAATCGGTTACACCGCTCTCACCTTTTATACGCTTCCTGTTCATTCTGACGTACCAATTAGTGAGATTGTCTATATACTTAACCAAATGTGGCACTACGGTGTATAATTTGTAAGCTTGCATTTCCCGCTTAAAAAATTGCAATAACGTTTGCGTAAAGGATGTAATCCATTTGTCCATTATATTATTAGAACAAACGTCTTTGCTACTATCGTATATAAAAGTAATCTTCTCTTCTCTCTCGAATCTTTCGATATTTTGCATTAAAAATCTAAATGCGTTATACCAAGGCAGGAACACATCTTTTATAACGTCCCTAACTCCTTCTTCCTTAAAGCGTAGATTTTCAGCTCTTACAACAGGAGAATTAATTAAGTACAAACGAAGAGCGTCCGCTCCGTACTTATTAACAACTTCCACGGGATCCGGATAATTTTTCTTGCGTTTCGACATTTTCTGCCCGTCAGAGGCGAGTATCAAGCCATTAGCAACGAGATTCTTAAACGGAGCTTTCCCGAAAAGAGCAGTCGATATAACTAAAAGAGTATAGAACCAGCCACGAGTTTGATCGATACCTTCGCCAATAAAATCGGCCGGGAAACTATCCTCAAATTCTTTTCGATTCTCGAAAGGATAGTGCATTTGCGCGTACGGCATTGAGCCAGATTCGAACCAGCAATCGAAGACTTCGGGTACACGTCGTAAGGGCGGATATCCCGGTCGTTTCGATGGTATCGTTAAGTGATCTATACTCTCCCTATGAATGTCTGTTACTTTCGCGTTAGTTAGTCGTTCTAATTCTGCGATACTTCCCACGCACACAATTTCTAGCCCATCCTCCGAAATCCATAAAGGAATTGGATTGCCCCAATAACGATTTCTACTGATAGCCCAATCGTGGGCGTCTCGCAACCAGTTGCCAAATCGTTTGTCTTTCACGTAATCCGGCACCCAGTATGTTTTGCTATTTGCTGCTATAAGTTTATCCTTCACAGCCTCTACTCTGACGAACCACGAAGGTACAGCTTTATAAATTAACGGAGTGTCGGATCGCCAGCAGAATGGATAACTGTGTTTAGTAGTGCTGCTATGAATTAATCTTTTATTTGTTTGAAGATACTTGACGATTTCTTTGTCGGCATCTTTTACATACTTTCCGGCGAATTCGTGAACCGGCTCGACGAAATGTCCGCAGCTATCGATAGGGCATATAATCTCCTGATCCCTTGTTATGATACCGGCGTCTAAGCAACATCGGTGATCATCCTCTCCAAAGTAAGGAGCTTGATGCACTATGCCGGTACCAGTCTCCGCGGTAACGTATGCATCGTTCAGTACTACGAACGCCCCTTTCTCTCTTAAGTTTTGAAAATATGGAAAAGGAGGATCGTACGCTTTCCCTTTTAAATCGGACCCCTTTCGTTTACCTTGGATGGTATACAGGTCTTTAGATTTATATATAAGCTCCAATCTCGATTCTAACATAATGTAAGTATTACCAGAAGAATGATCTTTAACTTGAACGTATTCAAAATTAGGATTACAGCAAAGTGCCATATTGCTGGGTAGAGTCCACGGAGTAGTGGTCCAAGCGAGAAGAGCGACTCCTGGCTCCTCCACTAAAGGGAACGATACGACTATCGACGGGTCGACGACGTCTTTGTAGTTCTGCCCCGACTCGAAGTTAGATAATGGGGTATTGCAGCCTGTGGAGAAAGGCATTACCTTAACGCCTTGGTACACAAGCCCTTTGTTATATAGCTCTTTGAAAATCCACCAAATGGACTCCATGTACCATGGGTACAGTGTCTTGTAGTCGTTCTTAAAATCTATCCACCTGCCGATTCTACCCACTATCGTTTCCCATTCCGCTGCATACTTCATTACGATTTTTCTACATTCATCGTTGTAGTTAGCTATCCCGATTTTAAGTACGTCATCGGGGCCCTTTATGCCCAAAGCCTTGTCTATCTCGAATTCAACTGGTAAACCGTGGGTATCCCAACCGAATCTTCTTTCGACATGGTGAGAAGTCTGATGAGCATACCTCGTTAGAATGTCTTTTATCGTTCCAGCAAGTATGTGTCCGTAATGCGGTAATCCCGTAGCGAAAGGTGGACCATCGTAGAATGCATATGTCGGCTTCCCTTTCGACTGTTTCAGGCAATTTTGAAAAATATCGCATTTCTTCCACAATTCCAAAATGATCTCCTCCTCCCTTGGGAAGTTTATTGTCTCTGGAAGCTTTTCCTTCATTTCTGGCGAAACTA
Source organism: Andrena cerasifolii (assembly GCF_050908995.1). Taxonomy (NCBI): domain Eukaryota; kingdom Metazoa; phylum Arthropoda; class Insecta; order Hymenoptera; family Andrenidae; genus Andrena; species Andrena cerasifolii. The sequence continues at coordinate 5,240,212 of NC_135124.1, read as the reverse complement.
TGGCAACTCTTTCGCGAACTATTCGAAACCGGCTGGTGCGCTGATGCAATTACCAGATTCAAGATTACGCATCAAAGACACGTTATCGAATCGTTCGCAACTAAATCTCCGGGAGGTTAGCGCTACGTGCCACAGCACGTGTTTCTGGAAAGGTGAGAGTTGGCCAGTGCACGCTCAAGTTGAGAACCCTAAGCATACGTTCACTCTATTTGCAAATAATTTCTACTGCATGAAGCAAACACGTGCAGAGTTCAAAAGTTTATATCGATGGAAAGATTAGGAAAATATATAAGAAAAAAAATTATGTTAAGCGATTTTATTAAAAATGTAGTAAAAATTAAATTAAAATGCACTAAAAACTAAAAAATAATTCTTTTCTTGTACTTGAATTTCGATGGTGTTAATATAAAGTGACCAGATATTTTCTGTTCCAATGCGGGACAAGCAAGCAAGCAGAAAAAAAGGGTTAACAGATCCGTGAGATCTTTTCCGTAGTTTATTAAAGCATTTACAATATATTTAAAAATACATACTTGTGATTACAAAGTGATACATTGAAACGAAATTAAAAATATTTCTTTTTTCACAACAAAAAATGTAGAGGAAACAGTAACTTTATGCCACTGCGAAAATGTAAAAGGTTACATGTCCAATCCGGGACACTTTTCAATATGGGACAAAGGGCTCAATTGCGGGACTGTCCCGTCCAATGCGGGACGTCTGGTCACTTTATGTTAATATCACTTTAAATAAAATCGTGGGGCACGATATTTCATAACAGGATATGAATCATACCTTAAATTAATACAGAAGCTAACATCGAAATGAATTTGTTGTTAGAAAGTTTTCATTCGCATTAATGAAACAAAATATTTTAATTGCGGGATACAGATTGTAATGTGACTTAAAATTGATAAACTGTAGTTAATGATGTTCCACTTACCAACCCATTCTTTAACTTCTGGTTGCACAAGGTGCCCCGCGATTTTATTTAAAGTGATATTAACACCATCAAAATTGAAGTACAAGAAAATAATTATTTTTTAGTTTTTAATTTAGTCTTTACTACATTTTTAATAAAATCGTTTAACATAACATTTTTTTTTATTTTCTAGTTTTTAGTGTTTGTGGATTTACATTTCACAGCTCAGGCTTCTTTACAAATATCTTTTATTGCTGTACACAGTTTAACAGTTTGCTTAAACGTGTAGTGCTACAGTCACTAAAAAATAATTCTTTTCTTGTACTACAATTACATACGTGACGGATCATTTCTCGATAAATTGTGTATTTTCGGTAATCGCGATGCGACTAGCGTCCCGAACTCAGCGGCTTTTTGTCGTTTCCGTAAAGAACACGAGTGGCTGATTTCAAGTCGTTTGGATTTGTGGTTATGGGTTATATTTATTGATGACAGGGTAATTTTTTCACCTGTTCGGGGTTAATTTTTTTTTTAAAATATTGCATTGTCATCCACACTACGCACGCCTGCAAAGTTTCAAGACAATTGGATAGTTGGAAGTGGGTTAAATATGAGTTGCCAGATTTGAACCGTACATACAAACAGAGGATCGAAGCTGAATAAAATCGTTTAAAAACGCATACACTTCGTTAAATGATTTTATTCAACTGCAAACTCACTTGATTAAAAAGTTTTTATTTCTTTTTATGCAGTTAGTAAATAAAACAATATAAATATATATAAAGCTATATAATAAACATTTCGATTAAAAAACAATTCCGCGAAATATATATACTGTTGTTCATTTGGTCTATTTTTCATTAAATTCTAGATGTCGAAAATATTTATCATAGAAATAATATTATCTACTCACATGAAAAACTTTCTGTATATATATAAAAAATAAAAAGTATATAGCGCGAGGAAAAATAATGCTGATCAATTTTAAGTCGCGGTAGAGGATATAAAAACTAGCATTTTAAGATAGGGAACTATGGTTTGGAAACGCGCAATTACAGTAATGCTTTGCTACGCGTCACTAAATTGACTACGAATAGGTGGAATTTCTGAATTCGGCAAATTAATTTTGCATCCTACGTTGTTAAAAATAGTACGTATATTTTCATGTTTATGGGGCCGATTTAGTGTCACGAAGATTAGTCTTATTATATGTACATTTCTAATCCATAGTTTCCTTCAGGGTTGCCAGACGATCCAGTACACGTACTGGCATATATCGACGCGCGTTACGAATAGTAGCACGTTTCATTTTTTTCTTACGTACAACTGCATGTAGAAAAAAATGAAACGTGCTACTTTTCGTAACGCGCGTCGTATGACGTCACTTAGTTTGGATTGGCTTGGCGTTAGCATGACGTCACGGTGTCACCAACCAAATATAAGTACAAAGAGGAGATATAATAAGAGGCGTCACTCCGGGCGGAACCTTTGAAGTCCTTACTTGACCTTGGCATTTAAATTGGTTGTCTATTCGAGCGGGATATTCAAATCGAGTAAATGTACCTTACCGCAATTTGCTGATTATTGCCGAAGTTTACCGTGATTTACCGATCATTGCCGAATGGGCATTTAAATTGGTTGTCTAGTGATTTCCCTAGTTTATGTCTGTCCTTGTCGAGTGACGCCTCTTATTATATCTCCTCTTTGATAAGTATTTCCCTTCTCCTACACCATATGATGTCATATAGGCCAGCACGCCGCCATTTATCCAGTACACCTGGCAACCCTGGTTTCCCATCTCAAAATACACTTTTTGATCTCTTCTACGACACCTCAAAATTTGTCAATGTTATTTTCTCGAATCCTGTATAAAGTAAGAGAAATAAACAGACCCGGTTGGTTGCGTGTGCAAAGTACACAGGCGCCGCAAGAAAAAAAGCTCCTAAAAGACTTAAAAAAAAGAAAGAAATTTTTAAGCAAGCCAAATTTGTACGAGCAGAACTAAGGCACAAGTAAGATCATATTGTAGAGAGGTTCCCATTTGATTTTCATTTCCTGTTCTTTTTATTCGCAATTAATCCGAGAAAAAAAATGTTGAAAAGGCGCCAGACATTTATCGCACACGCAAGAAAAACACCACGCGCCGGGCCTGGAAATAAGCATTCATGACTAGAAATTTCATAATATATATATATATATATATATATATGTAGCACTTCCGCGTATGTGTATATAAATAAAACGTTTATGATTGTTGCGTGATCTGCTGTATCCTTTGCCGCGGCCCGCCTATGTAAATAACTTGTCTCTGTTCTTCCGGATGAATTAGTTCATCTGTATGTTTCCAGCGCCATTTTTTCTCACTTTCTCTAACACGTCTGTGATCAATGTAGCTAATAACACAACTTGTTGGAATCCATATGATGGCAGTAATAATTATAACAGCTCCGACTATATTATCTTTCAAGAACCTCATGACCTTATTAATATTTATGTCTTCGATAATGTCCCAGAATCTTTCTACCACGTCCTGAATGGTTTTCTCACAAATGCCCTGCAAGCATTGCTTATCTTTCATATCTGTATACAAACGGCGCAATAAAATTCTTTAAGCAATGTTACCTTATTGCAGAAACCCTGGATGCAAGGTGTGCCGTCAGGTAAAATGTCTTGCGGATCTATAGGAAAGCACGTTTCATTTAAGCTCATTCGACAACATCTTTTACAGGCATCTCCAACTGCAAATAAAAATCCGGTATGAAGGCATATTATATTAATTGCGCTATGCACAACGAAGGTGCAATAAATAACGAGCATACTTGTGTCACACATGCAACTTTGTAAGCCTTGCGTCTCGCAATATGGTACACATTTTCCAAGTCTGCATTGGCCTCTCTCGAGGCAACCTGTACCATCTTTCATCGGTGGAGATCTAGGACATTCGCTAGATGCTCCCGTACAGCGTGATTCTTGCTCGCAAGTAGCGTACTGCGCATCTCTGCATTTCACGCCTAATGGCATAAATGCACAACCTTGGCAGCACGGTGAATTTTTGTCGCTGTAAAATTTGTTACATTAGGTAACGCTTGAAAACCTCAGGAGGAATTTAAATATGCAGACAATTACCTGCAAACTGCTCCTTGATTTCTACGAAGTTTACAATTTTTATCACAGCAAGCATCGTTATCCTCTGTTCCCAATAACCCTGCATCGCACTCTTCATCTCCTTCGACCCGCAGATTACCGCAAAATGATTCTTCCGGTTCGGAAAAACAGCGACCCGACTTTGCTAGTAAAACTTTCCTAATGGATCTTAAACTACACGGCGAAAAGCGCTGATCCATAAATAATTCATAATTAATATTTTCTCAGCATTATTTTGTACGTTATTTGCGTTAATTAAACCACACCTTATTATTAACATCATACCCGCTAACACTGTAAGTGTACATTAAGTACGAGCCTCCTTGACTAGCACTCGGACTGCATTCCTGTTAACAAATTCGACTTGCTTAAAGAACAAGGACTGTTACTTCGTGATGTTTTTAAACTGTCTGACATTTAATGAATAAAAATTAAACATTTACTGTTATATCTGGATCATGCTCAGAGCCCCAATTATGTCCAAATTCGTGAGCAGTGACTAGATCAGCTTCTCTTGTAATCACCCTTTGTCCATAATGATTCCTGCTAGAACTCAGCCCCGAATTCAGATACAATGTATAGCCGTTCTTGAAGTACTCTAACGCATAAAGACATTAAATAAAATTTGACCTCCTTCATAGCGTACGCGCGACAAATTAACGGAAAATTCTTTAATGTACCTGGTGTGCAGATACCACCTACTGAATTCCTACGGGGTGATCCAACATACGCTAATCCTAATATACCGCCTTCAAATTTAAGATCGGTAAATAAATGTGCTAAACAAAAATCCTTGTGACTATATTCTCGACTGAACACCTAAATACCATTTGGATAAAATTTCAAAACCGTACTTTCGTCATTAAAATCGTAAGACTATTTTGAATGAAAATAACAAAGATGCTGTTATACCTCTAGTAATGTGCGCACATCCCATTTTTCCCTAACCATATTGTAATGTGTTTCACCACCCCTTACACGAGTTGGTTCGCTATGAACGACTATTTTTTTAATAACAAAACCCATTCCCTTGAATCCATCTTCCTCTTGCTGTTCCAGCCATAAAGTGTCATTATAAATCTTATGTACTCTATCGATTAAACTAATCTGTAAAGTATAAACAATTTGTTACTGGATAAGGCGAAATCATCATCTTTTCCATTAAGGGGTCATTCTAGTAATCACGCCGCAAAATTCGGCAACATTCGTATCGTCGGCCGTGAAACAGTCGACGGCGACGAGAAGATGGTTGTGTTAGTAACGTCTGTATAGGTAGATTTCAATGTATTATGCCGAAAGTTTTGTTATTAATATCTCAGAAACTAACAAATATCCGGAGCTAAAATTTTATATTAGAGGTTCTCTCTCCCTCCCGCCCAACCCCTCCAAATTTCGGTTCATTCCGGTGGTTGGATAATACCGTAGTACAGCCGAAATCACTCCCGCCAGGGAGGTATTTCTTTTCAAAGACGCGATTTTGAACTCCAGATAACATTAAAAAAACACAATTAAAAGTGTATTTAAAAAATTGTTCCGTATACATTACAAGTAGCTTAATAAATGAAAAAAAAAGTTTGACATTGTAATTCATTGTTTTCACTGAGAAAAAAAGCCTGAATGTTGCCGAATTTTGCGGCGCGATTACCAGAATGACCCCTTAACTGTTACGGTTGCTTACCAAATAATTAATTGTTGTTTTTGTACTGCTAGCACCCATTTCTTGATAGAAACGGTAGTCGGCAACTAATAATAAAGGGCATCTCGTTTTTGTTGGTGTGTATTCGTAAGTTTCTGTCTGCCTTTTGGTTCTGGAATGTTGATCTGATTTCAGATCAGTTTCTCTTTCGTCGTTTATTGGAATGTCTGTAGTACAGATTCTTGCGTGAACATCTAATACAACGCTGCGTAAGTCTTTATAGAGGCCACAAACCTAATTCTTCTTTCACGTATCCACAAGTTTTTGGAGCACCATGGGTATGACCTTCTCCATTTTGAAAGTGTTCCCAACTCAACTGAACATCTGATGTTTTATAAATAATCATTGTTTCATTCCCTAAGTGAGGTAAGTGCCTCCAAGATGGCTGAAATGGATAAAATGCTTTACAATTACTACAAAAACATAAATTGAATAATATTACCGTATTATTTAAGGGGGTACGTTACCCTCAAAATTTTCGAAAATTGATTTTTAGGATGTTTGCATATTCCGTTAGCTACATCTTTTCTACGTATTTTAAGCGCAACCGGGCCCCGAAATTCCAAATAGTGAAGGAATTACAGTAAAAAAATGTACGAGCCTGCATATGAGATCGGACAACGATGTCCAACTTTAAACGCGATTTCCCAGAAACTACGTTTTTCAAAACGGTGAACATAAAATCTCGAAAACCGCTGCAACGATTTGAATGAAAATTTACAGGGAGTTGCAGAAAACTATTCCCCTCCATGTATTGGAAGCACATTTTCAATATAAATTCTTAAAAAAAAGATAAAAAATATTTTTCCTGCAAAAAAAAAGAAAAAATCAGAAACATCGTCCATGATACGGTGCATTGCGTACACACTCTCACATTTATATTTCTAACTTTTTTTCCTATAAATGTATTTAAAATTTTCTTTTTGCGCATTAAAGTCAACGAAATGACGCTTAAAAGTTAGAATAAAAATTATCTCTATATTCATCTAGTACTTCAGAATATGCGTTTGAAGAAGGGCATGATTTTGGGCTGCTGAGGGTAACCTACCCCCTTAAACGATTCGACATGTACCTCGATGTGAAATGTTTCGTCGGAAATCGTAATACTGGCTGTAAGAACTCCATTGTCGATATGTATCTGTGCCTGAGAATCAATTTCACCGAACACACGTCCATGATAAAAGCTCTCGTGGTCTTAAAATGTAAAATAGTTTAAGAGTGCATTAATGAAAAATTACATTGAATGGCACAATAATTGATCTGTGTTGATATTGTTTTACCCAAATGTATAGTTCTCTCTTTCCCGTCTCCATTAATTTCGTACGCTTTAAACTTCGAGTGAATAACTTCTCTTCTTGGTGTTAAAATTAAACGAAAATATCTAAGGACAGAAAACGCACGTTAGTGTTTTCCAACAAAAAAAGTGAAAGACATTGTAATAGTAATATCTTATGTAATTAAATGTCTTACCGTCCATGGGAATAAAACTCTAATTCGTTTATTTTATTGTAAGGATGATAGCTATGTTGAATGCCTCGTTTTACAATTTTGTGTTGAATATGGGACGCGTGAAGTGTCTCATAATACTTTAGATTTCTATGAATACCATCTATAATAACATATTTGGTAAAATGAATTAATAAATTCAAAGTTAGTTGTGTTTACTGTATAGTAAAAAGATTTGAAAACTCACAACTGTTTTGTATAATAAGAAATATATAGTACGTTAAAAATGAATTTCGAAGGTCCATGTTTACTAAAAATATCTCATATTACTAACATGTTCTTTAGTATTATATTTCGAAGGTTATGCTTCATATTATATGCAGTTTGTCCTTTCCTCTATAATCTTTCCAAGAAAAGGTGACAGGTGTAAACTGTCTTCCTTGAGATAAAAAGCATATCAATTATCAATACATTGCTTCACTGAACATGTATATATGTACATACATATGTATGCACAGCCAGCTCATTCGATTGAGCTACTCCAGTACTCCAAACAGTCCTCCACATGCTCTAAATAAGGTATTGCACAAGGTGTCAAAACGGCTTCCCTTCAGAAATTTGGCAACGTTGCATGTCACTAGAACCGCTTAGTTATGCCTAGTGACATGCAACGTTGCCAAATTTCTGAAGGGAAGCCGATTCTGGCGCCTAGTGATATATGTAGCCGCTAGCAGCTCACTTCACATGGTTGGCATTTGTAGCAGGATTGCCAATTTGGCTTTTCTAACGCCAAATTCCAGAATTTTGTTTTTTTTCAACGTCTTGAAAGTCTGAAAAACGTCTTAAAGACGGCTTATAGACGACGTGTGATATCTAGGATATTTAATTATAAAGTTTGATACTAAATTCTAACATTTATTACCTATTTTTTTACCGCTTGTTCAACAATTTTTACTTTTTGATTGGTTTTTATTGATTTTAATTTTCTCTTTCTACCAATTTTGCCGCCCCCAAATTTGCCGCTCTGGGTAGTTGCCCCGCTTGCGCCTCCTAAATCGGGCCCCGAATATTCGTAGGTATATTCTGTACCGTTATTTATTTATACTTTATAAATATCGTTCTTAATATTATATTCGCATTAGGATTATTATCAGCGTAAAACTCGAAGAAATTCTGTTACAACAGAAGTGAAAAATTCAAACGAGTCGATTACTGACATAACGGCCACGGCCGTGTGATGGCCGTGTGGCGCTGCGGTCCGCACCACAAAATCTCGCTTCATAGATGGGAATGCCGTCTTTCGTGGCTCTTCCACTGTGTGAGTGCAGGGATTGTTCGAGAACTATTTTTAGTCAGTCTATGCATGATACATCATGGGTGTATGTATGTGCAACATGTCGCATTTAGAAGGCAGCTTAACATTCTCTAGAACATGCTAGAAGTTTTCTGGAACCGTGAAACAGAACGCTGCAGTCAGTACGCGTCAGTACTGGTCAGTACTTACTAGTTACGGTCAGTTACGGTACGGTTGCTCCTTCGTGAAGTTGACATAGCTGTGTTTATATACAGCACGTGTCATTAAACTAATTTAAGTTAGATTAAAAATGTCGCAGGAGGCAACTTTGTTGCATTGCTACCACCGTGGGTGTGGGAAAAAGTTCGATCCAACTGATAATAAGGAAGGTTCGTTATCCAGTAACACTTCGAAGAACTTTTAAAGATATAATGATATGAAATAATAGTGAAAGAAATTTAATCGTTCTTCCTCCAATCCTCTAATAGTTAGGGAACTATACGATCACAGAGAGGTGTTTTATGATTACCTTTTTAGGAGATTGTATTCATCATCCTGGTCATCCAGTATTTCACGACGCTTATAAAGGCTGGTCCTGTTGTAACAAAAAATGTACAGACTTCACCGAGTTCTTAAACATCAAGGGCTGTACAAAATCATGTCATTCGAACGTCAAGCCACCGGAATCGGAGAAACCTGTTGTTGACAAGTCTAAAACTAACGAGATAATTGAAGTGAATGCTAAGCGCCTTAATAATGGGCCTGCTTTAAAGAGACCACCTTTCGATACGCCGCGAATCACCCTAACGCCGACCGTGTCGTCTACTTTATTAGAACAAATTAAAGGATTAACCACCTCTGCGCAAAGCAATGTACTGGAGACAAAAGTTCAAATTGGTCAAGGCTGCAAGAATAATTCGTGTAAAGCTGTATACCATGGTGTTACGTCCGATGATGAAATATGTAATCATCATCCCGGTGTTCCTATTTTCCACGAAGGGATGAAATATTGGTCCTGTTGCCAAAAGAGAACTACAGACTTCTCTACGTTCTTAGAACAACCGGGGTGCACGCAAGGAAAACATACGTGGATTTCCAAGGTACACTGATATTACAATTGGGATTAAATGTTGAGTATGTACAGAGCAAGTTAATATGAGCTGCCATCTGAACTAACTCGTTACTTACTGATTTGGCCACAAATACTGTTACATGAAATATATCGTATTTGGTGGGGCTCGTCGAACAGAAACATTTCAATTATTTTATACCTTATAGTTTCTCAGATATCAAGATGACCTTAAGCTCCATGATTGGTGCAGGATACTTTTATCAGTACTGCGTTATAGTCGATAAAAGGACGAATTTAGTGCCCTATAGCAAAATGACCTTGAGGTGACCTTCAACTGTTTAAAACCCTCATGAGTTATTTCAGGTGGCAGTTCTTATTGTCTCACCCTGTATGTTATGTCTAAGACATATATTTCATACTCCTTATTGTCCTTTTTACCATCAGTGGCATATTGTATCTTTATACCATTCCATATAAGAGTAGACCTATGCCCCCACCGATTTGCAACTGATCTGCGCAGCTCCTCTGCGCACGCGACTAGTCGTAACGCTTTCTCTGCTGATTTCCTACCAATCAACAGCCTTCTTAGAGTCATCGTTGCACGGAACGTGTCTACTCTTAAGGGGTCGTGCTCAGTCAGGAGTCCGAAAAAGGGTGGTCTTTGGAAATTTTTTACTCAAAAACTATAACACATTTCTCAAAAAATCTTTTTTCTTTTTAAGGATTGCATCTAGTACCGTGCATCGTAATTTTTTTATTTAAAAATATTTATCAATAACTAAGTTACTGTCCATCACTCGAAGGTTCTCTATAAAAAAGGCTTCTGTGGTGACCACTGCTGCTCGAAAGTCGATCATCAAAAATAAAAAATTCAAAAGAATTTACTTATTATATTATATTATCTAGTATTTGAACGAAGGATTTTTCGAAATATTGATTTGGGAAAAAATGACTGATGTTTGAAGGAAGAGTTTCAATTTTTATCATAATACGTGCCTGATTTTCATGAAGTAAAAGGAAACTAAGTATCGGATAAAAAAATCCTTTGTTCAAATACTAGATAATATAATATAATAAGTAAATTCTTTTGAATTTTTTATTTTTGATGAACGACTTTCGAGCAGCAGTGGTCACCGCAGAAGCCTGTTTTTTTTAGAGAACCTTTGAGTGATGGACAATAACTTAGTTATTGATAAATATTTTTAAATAAAAAAAATTACGATGCACGGTACTAGATGCAATCCTTAAAAGGTAAAAAACTTTTTTGAGAAATGTGTGATAGCTTTTAAGTAAAAAATTTCCAAAGACCACCCTTTTTTCGGCCTCCTGACTGAGCATGACCCCTTAAGTGGAATTCAGTATTGTTGAAGTCGCCATGATACTTACTAGTTACCGTGTTAAAGATACAAAAATACAAGATTCCATTTAATATTTGTCCATGTAAATATCCATCTGATATTTGTGATGTCTTTTAATAAAATGCAAATTATATGGTCCAAACCAGAACCATTGTAAATTATTAATCGCGTAGTAGTTAAATATTTCATCGGCTTTACTAATTGAAAAATAATTCCTTACTTTTCAGAATACCAGTAAAAAAACGAAATGCAGAATGGATTGGCATCAAACAGGGACATTTGTTGTAGTCTCTGTTTTTGCAAAAAAATATCAACCAGACCAGTCGACCATTAAAGTGAATCCTATACGTTTATCGATAGATTTATTCTTTATAGAAGAGAATTCAAGATATAATTGTGATTTAGAATTAAGAGGGGTATACATTTCAGATCTTTAAGTGATTCTTACCTAATCACTCGAGGAGTGTCGTATTCACTGTGTAATGTTGTTTAATTATTTGTTTTTATAGATCGTTGATGTTGCGCAGAGCAGTGTAAGTATGCTTCCTACTAAAGTAGAAATTAAATTGAGAAAAGCGGAACCCGGATCATGGGCGAAACTCTATTTTCATAATGCAACGGATGGGCAAACCGAAGGGAATGGTCAAGACGATGATAACATTAACGTACAAATTCAAGCTGTTGATCTTAGCGATCTCTAAACATTCGTATCCGAATGTTTCATTAAAGATGCAATTGCGATACATGTACCTATGTTATTTTTAAGGAAAATATGTACTTTTATTTGGACATACAATGGAATATTATTTTCTTAATGTTATCGGAATTGTATTTCCGAGGAAATGTGAATACTCAGTGTTTACTCTGTTATTTGGATAAAGAAAATCTCTTAAGAAGACTTTCCCCAAGAAAGTTATTTGAAATTAAATTTTGTTTATATTTATAGATTTTCCAAAATTAATAAATTCTTGTCATTTAAACTATTTAATATGCTTATAAGATTTTAAAATAAATATAATAAATTTACTTTGTTAGATGGAAGTAATATATTCTAACCCAGGGCTCTCCAAGGTCGCTTACGCGTAAGCTCGGGGTTCTCCCACTCTCATCCGCGTTGTCAGGGATACTGCGAAGACGCTAGCCCGTCATGGCAGTCTTTGTACGTCGCGCGGTCTCCTTGACAACGGAAGGCACGCTGCGCGAAAAAAAGATTGGAAGGGGAAGCAGGCGCGTGAGGGGCCCCCAGGGGGACCAAGCCGTCTTTGTTTGGCTGAAGTTTTCCCGTTTAGTTAGCACCGTATTGGTAGGAGGCGCTAGGTACATCACACACACATACCTACGTGTATCAGTGAGCACGGCACACAACCTTTCGACGTTGGTGAAATGTTACCATGACGACCGTCGTCATTTAGAAATGTTTGGCGCAGACACGAGGAAGTGTCCTCACTTTCCCTGGTTTACCCTTTCTAAGGCCGTCTGACCATGGATTGTCGCGTCAGTGACGCGTATGCAGCAGATAGAAGGATATACAAAGCAATTGAATATATTTTCTTTTCCTAAGAAAAGAAGAAATATTCAATTTCAATGTTTATCCTTCTATCTGCTGCATACGTGTCGCTGGCGCGACGATCCGTGGACAGGTTTTAAAGTAAACGGTACATTACACGTATACACATACACATACGTCCCGATTCACACCAATTCACACATTCACAGTTTAGTACGCACCTCATTGGTAGGAGGCGCTACAAACTCTGCTTCAACTTTCGTAAGAGGGAAGCTTGGCCCCCCTGGTTTTGAGTCATATGACCAGTGTTATAGGGAAATACCCGCGCAGTGGCAAGATGATAATGGAGGGGGAACGCCTACAGCAGTGGTGCTGGTGGTAGTGGGATTGGCAAAGCTGCGATACGCTACCTGGTGGCGACCTACTCCTTTAGGTTCTGATTTTCACCACCAGGTAGCGTATCGCAGCTTTGCCAATCTCAATATGCGTGCGTGAGACGCCACGATGGGAAACGAGCCGACGCCAGCGCCAAGCCAAGCCCAGTGAGGCCACGACCAACTAGCGTCGCCGAGAAGTAGATTCTTGACGCCAGCAGAAAGCGAGTGACGCCGTGGCCAACCAGCGTCGACAACATCCCAGATACATACAGACGTCTAAAGACCCAAAAGACGTCCTATAGCCGTCCAGACCTAAAACGGACGTACACTAGGCGTCAAAACGGCTTTCCTTCGGAAATTTGGCAACGTTGCATGTCACTAGGCATAACTCCGCGGTTCTAGTGACATGCAACGTTGCCAAATTTCCGAAAGGAAGCCGATTCTGGCGCCTAGTACAATTGACGTCTTTAAGACATCTGTGCTATGTGGGATATTTCCCGGCGACGCTCGTTTCCATCGTGGCGTCTCACCCATACATTACCACCACTCCTGTAGGTGTTCCCCGTCCCAAATAAGGTGGCCTAAGAAAATGTTGCTTAGCACACGGAAAAAGGTCTGCACCGTTTTCAACGGGGTACACCTACAGTAATAACTGTATATTTGGTTGGTAACACCGTGACGTTGGTGACGTCATGCCAACCGATGCCAACGCCAAGCCAATCCATGCTAAGTAACGTCATATGTCTTAGTAAGCGTACAGACTTTCCTGGCAACCCTGGTCACTCCCTGCGCGTAGTGTAGGGGGATGCAGGAGGGGAACACTACAGCTGAGGCGGTAATTGTGCGATGACACCGTGACGACATACCAACTCAGGTCCATGACCAGTGATGGGTACGTAAAATACTTACGCATCGTATAATACACGTATAACGGCCGATTCCTTCACCTTCAGCCTTCTGTAATCTTCGAGTTAGAGTTATGTTCCACATAAATGCCACATGATAGCATCCAATTGGTCGTTCACTGACCGGGACTTTAGTCGGAGGTGAAGAAATCGGGCATAATACACATGTATTATAAACGTGTATTACTGTAATTTACCCACAATAGTGACAGAATTGGCGGATTGGTGGCAATATTCACCGCGCTGGAAGACCGAAGACTTCCAAACTAATCTACGGGGAGAATAGCGACACCGCGTTGGTGTCGCGCGAGATTTATGCTTAAGGAATTGGTAACGTTTAAGTTTCGAAACTTTCCTTTGTTATATAAAGAGACTTCTGATGTTACAGATGTTATCTACCTCGAGTGCTTTCTTTGTGGACCTGCTCCGACAATATAGAGCCTAGTAGGGAGGTACTCCACATATTTTTCAAGCTTTATTTATTATATAATGCACGCATGCGTAGTTGTTCGAATTCGAATACTCCAATCAGGTTATGCAGTCTATTGTTGCGGTTTCCGCTGGTTAAATATGTGTGATTGCGTGAAGTTAGCTATATGACATAGAGGTATCGAAACTAGATGTAGAGCGAAATTCAAAATCCTTTGTAGCGAAAAGATTTATTATAGACATGTGGGTTCGAAACGAACAACACATCTGGAAGGTTTTAAACGAGATTGAAACGGAGGACGAGGAAGAGTTTATTGCCAGGACTCGCAAACACGTAGAGCGCGTTGTGCTTCTCGAGGGTTTTTCCATGCCAGTTTTTCGAACGTGCTCATACAATATTAGTAGGATACCTGAACTCAGAAGGCGTACGAGAATCTGCGATAGCATTCAGTAATTTTCACAACTACAGTTAGGCCAAGCGAGGATAATAAATAGCTTAACTTTTCCTTCCACATCTGCGAGCCAAATTTCGACCAGCAGGCAGCTGCTCGTCTCGTAAAACGACTTAAAATTCTGTCCTCGCTTTCAATAATTGCCGATGTCCTGTTAGGGTAGAAACTCAGCTCGGAAAAGTCATAAAGTCATAAACTTTGCGCCGGCGACGTCGTCTTGACCCTAAGGGTTGCGCTTACCTACCTGCTAGATATGTATGTAATGTAAATAGACTATGTAAACGGAAAGCGTACCTCGACCACCAGCCGAGAGTGGAGGGAAGCGCGAAGGAAGGGCCAAGGACGGAGAGATGGCTGAAGGACAACCCCCTGACGAAGTTTGAGGGACAACACCACCTTGATTGGACGAAAGGATCCAGGGAAGGAGACAGAGGAACACGCCGAAATTGGAGGAGTAGGGCGCTCGGAGGTTACAAGCGAGGAGTGATTTTGTAAAAACATCAGATCGAACTTGTTAGCAATACAGCCAACATCTAGCTATCGATTAAAATCCAATCTTAGGAATTATCCAGAAAGTGTTTCATTTCATTTCATTCCTTCGTTCATTGAAATTCCCGCGCTACCCGTGAGCTGAGTGCTTCAGCGCTCCACGGGCACGGACCAGCCGCCTATTAAGAAGGCTCCACGGAATCGCGCAACACTATACACTCACCGTATGAACCCTATTCACTCACTGCATGAACCACTAATCACCATTGCCTGCAGTCTATGCGCAGTATGCGTAAATTGAAACACCCCCTAGATTTTACTCTGCAGTTGCACGACGCGACTAAAATCTAGTGAGATCATTAAACAATTGAGTCTGATGAACGCACCCATTGTCTGTGGCGCTCCATAGGCGGGAAGAAGGAGTACGGATCCGATTAATGTATCTGTTTATATCCCGAAAGTCCGAAAAGTCCCCATAGTATTATCCGTTAGTGACCGACGTAAAAACATTGACGAATCAGATTATACAACACGCGTGACGAAAGTACCCCTCTTGCCCCTGTGCCGTACCCTCACCACCTTCACAGCCGTGCACGGTAGTAGGGGGATCAACAATCTATCGAAACATGCATACGTAGTGCATACATACATATGAGAACGTGTGAGAAGGAAACAGAACGAGAAGCCTTTACATTTTTATTTGTAGTTGAAATATATTATTCATAGTATTTAATCAATATTCTATATACATTTGTATCATAGTCCGAAACATGTCCAATAAATTCGAGGCGTAAGTGAAACTAGCGTTCTTATTTCGTCGTATCTTTTTCTGTGGACTGGATAGAGGTTAGATTTGTTTTGAATGGAAAACGAAACTGATTGACATATTTGCATCGCGCTACATTCGACTCACTTCCATCTAAGCGATTTAATATGTTACTTAATAGTTTCCATAAGTTCCTATTGAAATGCTTCCATTTAACAAAACACGTGATGCGATGTGACATTTGTTAGGTACTGAATATTTCTCCGTATGCATTTAAGTTTTAATTGTTATTTCCTTTTCGTTCGTGAACAATGAACACGACGCAACAATGACTATTTTCCGTCTGTACGTGACTGTGTAGAAACGGTGTCGGGAAGTTATTAATTGAAACTATAAAGCGTATGACTAAATCTGTGAGAAAGTACTTCAACACGCGTTCGAACGATTTTATTATATTTTTTAATTAAAATCACAAGTTGTAAAAATGATTCAATGTCATTTTGTGTAATTTCATTAAAACTCATTTCGTAAATCATAGTAGTACTTGCAGGTTAAAAGGTAACGATGACAGCGGGAATGACGAGACACAGTCGAAAGATAGTCAAAAAGTGGAAAAAGAGTCACCAGTAAGTAAGAATCCTTTGTTGTCTTGTTATTTTAAGTGATCTTGCTTTACATGTTAATTACCATATCTATTACGCAGCATATATTTATTACAGCCTCCTGTAGAAGTTAATCCGAACGAGCACAAATTACAATATGCGTATGCATTATGGTACAGTCGACGCAATACTTCTAAACAATCAAGTATACAGAGTTACGACCAAAACTTAAAATTGGTCGGTAGGTTTGCATCTGTGGAACAGTTTTGGAGTCTGTACAGTCATTTAGTCCGGCCGTCAGAATTGGCAGCGCTCACAGATTTTCACCTTTTCAAAGTTGGTATAAAACCAATGTGGGAAGTACGTATTTTCTAATACATGCCATTTTATGTTTTATAGCGTTACTGATTAGCACATTGCAAGCGGGAGACTGTGGTCACAGTTACAAGTGTTCCACGCCCGCGTGCAAAGTGTTAATATGCACTGTGTTCTCTGGATTCTCGCACAGCAGCTACGCTCGCTGAGCGAACGAGCCGGACCCTCCTCTGCGAGCTGTACACGAGAGACTTAGGGAGTGTGGTTGCTGTCCGAGAATCCCGGGAACTTGGTGCATATTAAAGATTGGTACGTGTACTATAACAGTTACTTTATTTTCAATCGTAACATATTTTCGCTTCAGGATGAGGCAAACCAGAAGGGTGGTAAATGGATAGTACGATTACGAAAAGGTCTAGTATCTAGATGTTGGGAGAATCTGATATTAGCTATTTTAGGAGAGCAATTTATGGTCGGAGAAGAAATATGCGGAGCTGTTGTGTCCATAAGGTTTCCAGTAAGATGATTTTTATTTTTTTGGAGTAGAGTTTACTGTGGTTTGCAAAAATGCTGACGGCCGGATGCTTAGCGGGGCAAGGGGGCTACCTCGCTCGCGCCGCCCCACTCTCTGCCGCAGAGCTCCCCAATTCCCCACTCGTATGTTCTTAGCGGCACACGCTGCATCCTTCGCTCTCTTTGTCACGCGGTGCTGCTGACCGATTCGTTGACGTGACGCGTTGGCCAATAGCGACAATACGTGTGTCTTACCTTTACCACTGTGTTAGAGAACCGTGGGCCTATGAGGATACACTCGATCGGTCTACCAAGTTTCTACTCGTCAACATTTTTGCAAACCACAGTACATGTTGGTAAAGAATCGTTGACAATAGCCGGCTTTACACGGCCGCTCCGAACCTTCGGGATTGGCACGTCGCTCCGACGTGCCGCGCTGGAACGCGCGCTCCTGGAGCGTGATGTTCAAAGCGCAACACTCTAAACGCGCGCGCCAGATCCGCAGGTTTGGAGCGTCCGCTCCAAATTTGCAAGATTTCGCGTGGAGCGTGGCATGTCCGCCGAGCGGACAGTTCAGAGAGACGCGCGGGGATGAACCGATACCGTTACGGTATCGATACTTTTACTCATAACTTGTATCGAAAGAAAGTATCGATATCTACTCAGTATCGAAAGAAAGTATCGATATCTACTCAGTATCGAAAGAAAGTATCGATATCTACTCAGTATCGAAAGAAAGTATCGATATCTACTCAGTATCGAAAGAAAGTATCGACATCTACTCAGTATCGAATCAAAAGTATCGATACCTAGTTGTATCGAACGAAAATTAATACAGATTTTTTTTATTAATATATTTCAGGATTGACTAACTGGTGGCTCGCGAGCCACTAGTTAGTCAACCCTGATATATTTTATTAACGAAGACGTATTTTATTTTACTATTATTTAACGGGGAGTAGCCTTTAGTTACAACGAAGAATGTAAAGGGGGAGGGGAGGGGGGGTATACCGAAATATGCGAAAAAGATAAAAAAAATCTTATTTTCAGTTTTTGATATGTCATGAATGTTTCCTGAAAAATTGGGATCGAAATTTGCAAAAATATCGAAATTTGAAACTCTATATCTTCGATATTTTTGCGAATTTCGGTCCCCAATTTTTCAGGAAACATTCATGACATATCAAACATTGAAAATAAGATTTTTTTTTAACTTTTTCGCATATTTTGGTATATGCCCACCCCCCTTAAATATTTAAAAAATAGTCCTCGAAATAAATATTTAATTTTTTTGTTCGCCTTCATAAATAAAAAGTGTTCTAGAAGCATTTGAACTTTCAAAATTTGAGGGAAAAAAAGTTTTTGTTTTTAGTTTTTAGTTTTTCGGACTTTTTTCGAAAACCGTTTGTTGCGCAAAGAAAAAGTAATACAACATAAAAGATGCTCCTTGTCCGGATCTATAACTTTTGTTTGACATATTTTTTTATTTCATCAATAACTTGGAGGATATTATATAAAATCGACTTCGCGAGCTGTTAACGCCTGGAATGTACGCTCCAAAACTGTACGAAAAACTGTCCGTCTAAAGCCGGCTAATGAGTATTATTCATTTTTATAGGAGGATATAATATGTGTATGGAATAAGACTGCATCTGATTATGCAACAACAGCACATATTAGAGATACATTAAGGAGAGTATTACATCTTCCAGCCAGTGCCTCTATGGAGTACAAAACTCATAACGAAAGTTTGAAGAATGTTCACAGACTCTAAAATCATACGACGGTAACTCAATGGTTTGAGTTTGACGCGGTGGATTTGCAGGTATATTACGCAAAATAATCTCCGGAATCTGTTAACAAAAACATTTTTTCCAAATATTCTAATGCTCTTTGTACATTTTAATGTTTAGCCAATTGATACTTGTGGAAAAATGATATTTCGTAGGAGGAAAAAACTTTGCAGCTAAAGAATTTGAATGAACACCTTATTCGGTAGCATTTTTTATTCACAAGTGTCCCATTGTAACTTATGTAAATAATAAATACATGTTGATAATAAACAAATTTTTTCGAACATGTAAGTTATTTTTATACTCACTAATACTATCATAGTTTCTTGCTCGTTACATTGCACGCACGATGTGCCGGAAGTGTTAATTTTAAAAATACGAGATCACTTTATATTTCAAATATTTTATTCAAGTGTACTTGAAACTCGAAACACATTTTACATAAAATATTTATACATTTGTACATGAGATCACGTTTCTTTAGAATGCACGAATAATTGTGAATGATATTTTATACACAATGCTTATACATACAAATGCATTTCAACTGAAACAAGGTCTTAATTTCGATACACATACACATTTATGTATTTTTATATTCCCACTTGTATTTTAATATATATATAAAAAGAGAGAAGCTTTTAAATATATATGTACAAAGTTTTTGTTGTGTATACATGAGGGGATGAAGTGCAAATTCGAATAGAAATGTATAATATAATGTATATTAAAAGAATAAAAGATTCCTCGTATGTCAATAAATATTAGTATTATTCACAATATAACATGACAGCTTATTGTTTATAGACTAGAGGCAGGTATATCCATTAAAAAAGAGAAGTTCAATACCAATGAAACCTTACATTAATTGTGCTTCTATCCCACGATTCTAACCATTGTATACAGTTCTTTTTGCGCATAAAGCCAAAAATTACAGCCTTAAAATAATAATCGTAACCATACCTGCAATTAATAAAAAAAAGTGTGTTCATTTTTTTCAACAAAAATTAAATAAAGGCCATACTTACCTAATACGAACGAAAATATTAATTTAAAATTTATGGAGAGATGAAGATAATCAGGCACTCTATTGTTATGTTCTCCTTCTGTAGGTAAAAGTAATCCAACTATACATATGATTCCAGCAACCAATGCTACATAATTTGTTCCTCCTAAAAATCATATCGTTTTTATATTATTTGCATTATTTCAAATCTACAATAAAATATTCTATGTTACTTTAAATACAACTGCATATATTAGCATATTGCACTTGTATCGTATTACATAGAGTGGTCCACATATCGCCATCACGCAAAATATTGTGCTTAATATTTTTGTGAAAAATGAGTTGTGCGAGTTTATTTTGGTTTCAAAGAGACAACGAGATGATATGAACAAATGCCATGAGTTTCTTAATGAAGGCTTCGAGGTCGTTTGAATCATTTTGTCTAATGAAAATACATGGCTTTGTATCTGATTAAATTAAAAGATAAATTCATTGATGCATGATGTATTGAGTTCTAGAAGACTTTGGACACGACAATTCCATATTCAATTAAAGGCAGGTATTTTTTGTGCAATATCATCTAAAGGCCCTCATACACGAGCAAGCATGCTCACCGACATACTCGCGGGAGCCTACACACGTCGTGAGCGAGCCGAGCACTTTAATCGCTCGGCGATCTCACACACCAGCGAGCATGTTTTCCGAGCCTGCAGTTCGCGAGCGGCTCGCTCATGTATGGTAGCTTTAAAGGTCAAAAGTCACGAATGAATTTGCCTTTTCTTAGGTACAAGTAATATAGTGCCAAAAACATGACTTTATTGTTTAAAAATTGTGGTGACCTAAATATGCACCTTAAAAATCAATTAAAAAATAAAATAAAATAAAAAATATCCCTCGAAATTATATAAATCTATGCAATTCATTTCTCAATAATTCATTTCGCAATGTAGTTTTCTGCGAAAATGTTCCTTTCTATGCAAAGTATTTGTGATTGGGCAGGTGCAAATCCTGCTCAGCGAAATTTTTGCAACGGCACGAGAACAGGCAGGGATTGATGTGTACCCATCGAGCGCTTCTACTTTCCGCCACCAGATGTCATGGTGACGGATGTCAGATCCCAATTGGTATTACTTTTGTGCACTTTTAATGAAAAATTAAGAAATTTTAACTTCCGTTAATGGATGACTCTTCTGCACGCAAGCGAAGTACAAAGCGAACTCCAAGCCTGGTTTGTTTCATAATAAAAATTCGGGGACCCTTGTTTTTTATAAATTATTGTGGTGAAATCGCGTCAAAATTCAAAACCGTATACAGGATGCAAATTCCAGGTCGCGAAAACACGCCGATGCCAGTCGAAGCATTAATGGCATTAAAACAATGGAATGGTACAGAATGCTTTAAAATAATTATCCACAAATGAGCTATTCCACGTTAAAACAAATAGGTGGAAAATTTAGTTTCACCGATTCTCTTCAAAATTACAGCATTTGTCGATAACCTAGCAAAAACAAAGTATAATGAATTTCAACGGCCTATGTCAAATAGTTTTCGAAATATTTAATGTTAAAATTTCGAAAATTGAAACAAAATCGGCTGACGCGTCATCACTTAAACTGTAATATCTCGGTCATTTTCAAAGATAATGCCACCGTCTTGGGTTCATTTTAAAGCTAAAGGAATGCTTTCTTAAACTGTATATAGAGTATTTTGTTTATTGTTAATAAACTTAACAGTAATCGATGTCAAAGTTTCAAATCGCGATTTGACGTCGTTCCCACCCATGCTCCGGCTTGAAAAAAATACCATTCGATTCGTTAAGTCTTCAACTAATAAATACCGTTTTCAAAAAAGTGGAGAGATTTTGGGAACAGTTAACAAAAAATAAAACTTACGATAGTGCACACCGCTTGGAAGTGCACGGATCCCATGGTCAGTCCGCACGCACGCGTTTTCAAAACAAAAGCCTAGCGTAGGAAAGTATTTATATACGATGGGTTAAAACAAATTTTTCTTTCAGTGTTTTCGGTATTCTCGAGAAAAATAGTAGGAATATCTGCTACCTACTATTGCTAATCTTTTATATGGTGAGCAGATATTCCTACTATTTTTCTCGAGAATACCGAAAACACTGAAAGAAAAATTTGTTTTAACCCATCGTATATAAATACTTTCCTACGCTAGTGTATTAACAATAAACAAAATAGTCTATATACGGTTTGAGAAAGCATTCCTTAGGCTTTAAAATGAACTCAAGATGGTGGCAATATCTTTAAAAATGACCGAGATATTACAATTTAAGTGATGACGGGTCAGCCGATTTTGTTTGAATTTTCGAAACTTTAATATTAAATATTTCGAAAACTATTTTACATAGGCCGTTGAAATTCAGTACACTTTGTTTTTGCAAGGTTATCGACAAATGCTGTAATTTTTAAGAGAATCGGTGAAACTAAATTTTTCACCTGTTCGTTTTGACGTGGAATAGTTCATATGTGAATCGAAAAACTATAATAAGTACTAACATATTGACCTTTATCCATAGTAACATAATTGTCATTTGTCATATCTGAGGATAGAAACATTTTTGTACTTTTGTCCCGAATATTTCCGTGGAATGAATTATATTTTAATTTGGACGATTTCGTAAATATTCTGGATGTATATACTGCAATTGTAAGCAGTGACTTACTATTCAAATAAATTTAAACCTTTTTACATACTGCTACTGCAATGCAACAGGCAACTAATATATTTTTCCCAGGGATGTCTGAGGAGTAAACTATCTTTTATATCATTTATAAGATTTCTACTTACTATCAATGGTTTTATTTTGAGCTAAAAGCGCGTAAGATTGCTGCTGCCTATTTTCATTTATAGGAAGCTGCTGAAACATTTCTGGGTCCGGAGTAGACCTTCCAGCAGTATCTGCGGTCCCAGGATGTAGTTTAGCTTCGACATCTCGTTTTCCTATGGCCTATTAATTTTTCATAAGTCTTAAATTATATTAATTTGGTAATGTAACAATACTTACTTCCGTTTTTGAAATTTAATCACTGCATTGGTTAATTACCTGCTTAGTTGGATGTTCTTGCATTTGTATTCTAAATTTATCAAGTATATGGCAATTGCTTAACAAGGGTGATGTATGTCTCACAACAATATCGACACAGCATCTTGCTTTTATTGTCCCCTCTGGATCAACAACTTTGTATTTATTTGGTGCAGTACATAACACTGTAATGGTAATAAATTACATTAAAATTGTGCTTCAGTCGCTAACTTTTACAGCCACTGTAAATGTACCTTTAAATCTTATGGGAAAGTCGTATGGATTATACAGAGTTAAAACTTGTTTATGAGTGGATTGATCGTCCAAAAAGAAAGTGATACTTTGGGGAAATACGAACACTGGTAATCTTCGAGGAGTTCCTGCTAACTGAGACTGCATTATACTTGCTCAGTTTTATATGGTCCATGCAACTAGAAAATTATGAGATTTATTATTAATATTTACACTTCTGATTCCATATTGTAACATATCCAGGTATTGTACATATTTGTACATGCTATCCATTTATTTATCTTTTTTAATATCATGCATCTTTTTTAATATATATTCGGAGTACCAATTTTAACACTTACGAAAATTTTTTTAAAAAAAACTGCGTCTGATTTTTTGTACTTTAATAATATAACATCTGTTATCTTTTGATACCAGCTAGATAGCTATATACGGCTGCATATTTAATGCAATGACTTACCTTAAATATTGAGTTCTGCGCGGATTATAGAAATTAATTATAGAATTAAATATAGAAAATTGTATACTCGTGATTCTTCGCTGCTAAAATAATTCTTCTAAACGAATGGGAGTGTAAAGATATATTAAATAGCAGTCCTTTAAATAAGATATAAAAAACTCATAACCGCACTTTAACTTTATAATTCGTATATAAAAATGTCAAAACACTTCAACAAATGACTTCGATGCTTTAGTCAGTCACGATAAACGCTTAATTAATTACACGGTAGTTAATGCATGATTTCGTATTCACAAGTCTATTAGTATCGTAAGTTCGTTTGATTGAGTATAATACTGCACTGTTGATATTTCTAGTGAAACAATGCTTCACAATATTCGTCATGTATTTAGGTAGGTATTATCTCTTATTTACCAACATTTACTAAGAAGAGACTGAACAAATCAAACGTATGCAATTTCCCCGTCATTCCCTAGCTTATCATCACGAATCAGCTGTTTGTCTTTTTACAAGATTTTATAATTTACATATTAGGTAGTATTTTATCTTCCATAAAATATTTCATATTATCGTAAAAATAGGGAGCAATACATGCAACCTAGATGTTGCAGACGTCTTCAGACGTCTTGAAGACGGCTTATAGACGACGTGTGCTATCTGGGAATTAATATAATGATAAGAAAATTATTTGGTACACTCAAAGATTTCAATATTTTAATAATATTAAATAATTTAGTTGCTTTGTAAATCAAGACATTAAAATAAATGTCATTAGATACATTGAACGAAAATGAATCTTGATCTTGGACAAGCTTGCACTCACAGTGAAAAAAGGCAC
Source organism: Andrena cerasifolii (assembly GCF_050908995.1). Classification (NCBI taxonomy): domain Eukaryota; kingdom Metazoa; phylum Arthropoda; class Insecta; order Hymenoptera; family Andrenidae; genus Andrena; species Andrena cerasifolii. The sequence continues at coordinate 5,215,524 of NC_135124.1, read as the reverse complement.
GAAGCGCGACATTCCCATCTATGATACGATGTTCTGTGGTGTGATCGTAGTGATCCTCTAGGTAGTGATCGGAAAATGTGTCCGCGTTTTCTATTGGTCGACGCCATTGCTCTCTTGAACCGGAAATAGAGAGAGCAAGTAAATAAGATCTACCAATTGGATTCCACAACATTGAGCGAAAAGTGGGATCAACAGCAAACTTCATTTTATACTGAGGCGTATGATCTTTGAACTAAGGAGGGCAGTATTCTTTTAAAATGTGCCCGCCGATTTGTGACTTCCGCTATAGGACAAAATGGTGGACACATTTTCCGATCACTACCTAGAGGATCACTTATGGACCTGAAGGACAGTGCCTAATAGGCACTGCCTAGTTTCGGGGGGTTATAGCGAAAAACGGAAGGGGCTGCGATATGAGGGACGACTGGTGGTGTCCTCTACAGCCGAGTATGAGTTTTAGAAATAGCGTCCTTCATTGGTACATCCTTGTGACGCCATTGTGCAAAACGGTTGAAAACGGTGCAAAACAGTGTGAAAGCATTGCAAAGTAACTCGCATGCGTGTAGTGTATTTATATAATTGTCTTATTATTTGGGATACTTTCGAAATTACGTAAGTAATAATAAATTTTCTAGTTAAGTAGTAAATGTATTGTATTTGAAGGTTAAAAATTAGTATAGAAATGTAAATAAATTATTAGTATTTAGGTGGTAATCGACCCCGAAAATGCCGAGCTGCATTTTGAACACTGCCTGTCACCAGTGATTTCCACGGCATTCAACAATAATCAAATTTAAAATGTTTTACCCGAAGAAATTTCCACGATATGGCACAGATGGCATCACCAGTTGTCCCTTAAAAAGCGGCTGGAAGAGGTTGATTCCCCTTCCGTCATTCGCTTCAACCCCCGCGTCCATAAGCCTAGCTTACCTAGCTTGCCTAGCGTCCTTCAGGTCCATGAGATCACTACACAGATGATGTCAATAACGTGACTGCATCGCGCCCACGATGCCCATGATCCGAAGGTGGGTTCGTTCGTGATTTTCGCGCGCAATTCAATTGTGCCCAGCGAAGCGCTAAAGGCGGAATTTCCTATCAGCGTCAAACGCGTGCTTCTAGACGTTGCTTTCGGCTTACTTATCTCGTTTATTATTTAAAAGTCGTAACATTTATGAACATGCATACAAATAAACAATACTTTACTTGTTGTTTTTAATTTATTTGATATTTCTCTGCATACATTTCCTTTGAGTATATAATTTTTGTAATCTTTATTACTAGTATCATAATGTACAGGGTCATTTGCGATATTTTATATTAAGCTTTCGTCCTTTTGAAAAAACTGCGATTTTCGTGATCGCTTCTGATTGGTAGAGAGCATACTGCTCTTTGCACGCCCCACATAACCCCAATTTCTAATTTCTCTCGAAACATTCTCAAGTCCAACAGTTCTTATAGAATCTCAGTTGTATATTTTAAACCAACGTAATCGTTCCTGATCTATTGAAATTAACGAATATTTCCTCACTTTAGTTAAAAAGTATAATGTATATATGAATACTTCTATTTATGAATGCATATACCTACTATATATTCGTTGAATTAACTCGTTTTGACTGTAACACAAACTATATTGAAGTATTTTATAAAAAATAATTTAATCAAGATCAAGAATTACAACCACAGTAAATAATTCATAATCGGTAAAATAATCGACTTTTTAGAAAAAGAATCGAGTGGAATCGCCCTTCCCTACTGACGCTTACGAACCCCGTTCCACTACATTTTGCGCCCGTGACGCTCATATCAGCTTATAAGCAAGTAGAACGGGAAATTACTGCGGTCTGGGCGCGGGCGTTGTGGGCCAACAATGTATTTCTTATTCTACACACTACAGTACGCAGATTCTGAGTGTACTTGCCCAGAGTTAGGAGCGATGGGGCGGCAGTGATGGAGGGGGAAACACCTACAGGAGCGGTGGTAATGTGGCGCGAACTGACGCCAGCGCCAAGCCAGCCGAGTGGTCCCAACGCGCAACCAGCTTCGACAATCTATTTCCCAGCGACGCTGGTTGGCCGTGGTTCGCTTCACGTTGGCGCCACTTGGCTTGGCGCTGGTGTCAGTTCGCGCACGCATTACCACCGCTCCTGTAGGTGTTTCCCCCTCCATCACTGCCGCCCCAACACTCTTAACTCTGTATTTGCCGCCTGCAAATAAAATTCAATATGGCGCGTCAGCCGCCATTTGGTGGAGTTTCCACCCCCCGATCTGAAGTGAGAACTTCTGAAATCTCGTGCTGAAAAAGGCATTCTGTAGCACAATTTACTTGTAGTTTACAAATATTGGTTCATAATAATCTATTCGCAATAGTATAATTTCTGCATTATATAATATTATTATCAGGATAAAAGTCGAAGAAATTTTGTTACAACCAAACTCAGAAATTGAAACGAGTCCGAATACTGCCAGAACGGCCACATACACCTGGCGCTGTAGTCGGCGCCACAGAAAATCGTATCATAGATGGGAACGGCACGCTTCGGTGCCTCTTTCACTGTGTGAGTGCGAGGCTGTCCGAGTTCGTTTCGCACAGCGTATGTATGTATACGCATATTTAACAATACATACTCGCATGGATTCAACCATTCACCATTCAACAATATGGCACCGGGTGATGAGTTTAATGATTGAGTACTCCGTTACGTCGCCCGAAATTTGTGTTGATGTTTACGTATTGATATAACAAACGTGCATTAAAGTGGGAGAAAATGTTAAACGTCTCATATACGTACATTGTAACATACACGTAGTTCATTAAGTGAGCCAGACAGTTACACAGATCGGTGCTAACCTTACTCTGGAAATTTCGCTGTTGAACTCAACGAGTGTTTCGAGTTATTGATATAACGGTAACAATATACTTTTTGCATTGCTCCTTTCACTCTTATAGGATAGAACATTGCTAGTACACGCGTAAAAATAACCGTTTTCCCAATGTAACGTGAATCGGTGATTCAATTGAAATTACGTACATTTAATAAGGTTCTCCATGAAGCTTTTTGGGCGAAATATATATTAGATATAGGTCTATTTTTGTGAATTAATTTAATTAGTGAAATCTACTGTTAATATTATGAATATTTTCAGAACCGTGCGTAAGAACTCATTATGGTTAACGTCAATCCACGAGTATTCTTTGACGTAGAGGTAGGCGGTCTCACAATGGGTCGCACAGTGTTCGAACTCTTCGCCGATGTTTGCCCGATAACGTGCGAGAATTTCCGTGCTCTGTGCACTGGAGAGATGGGACTTGGGAAAACAACTGGAAAACCTTTGTATTACAAAGGAATCGTTTTTCATAGAGTAGTTAAAGATTTTATGATTCAGGGTGGCGATTTTTCAGTCGGTAATGGAACAGGTGGCGAGTCAATTTACGGAGGAACGTTCGCAGGTAAATTTATAGGCGTTTGCCGCGCACTTTGATGTAGTAAGGAATATAAATTATGCAACGGAATATTTTTCCAGATGAAAATTTTATTATAAAGCATAATAAATCATTCTTATTATCAATGGCAAATCGTGGCAGAGATACGAATGGCTCGCAGTTTTTTATGTGAGTATTTACGGAAAGGCAGTCAAGTGTCTTCGTGTACGAACATGTTTTCAATGAGATAAAATAATCAATTACCTCCCTGATAAATAGAGAATAATAGAATGGTGTGATAAATTTACAATATATGTAGCTCTTACGATATCAAGACTATGCATTATATTTTACTAAACATTCATTTTGCATGCTATTATTAACAGATATTGAAGGGTCGGGTGTAATAAGGGGACTAGCGCTCGAAAATGGGGGAAATTATTGTCCAAACGCTAAGAAAGATTGGAAAATTAAGTGTTGTTAAACTGAATTCTAAAAAATATAGTGTTGTAAAGCTCGTCACGACACGTAATTTTTCTATTTGCAGTTTGTTTATCAAATCATTACTATTCGAGCTAAAAATTATAAACAAAGAATTTTTCATCGTCCAAAATCATTTCTTTAAACATAAATTGCGATAACTTGAGTAAATATTATGGGATCGGTATGAAACTTTAAACATAACTTCAGAAAACTCTAGTGGAGCCGTGGAATATATTCACAAAACCCTTATGTTAACAAATGTAATAATATTTAATTAGAAAGTAATACTGGATATAACCCATGTTTTTCAACGTTCGTCATTAAAAAGTATGGAGGCAATTTTGAGGTACATATAACTTGCAGCGACAAAGTTTTTCCTTAATATACAAGGAAGATTTTCACCAATTTTCACACTGATTAAGAAATAATTGTAGAAGATATGACGATATATATAAATCTCGCGCGCCACCAATAATCAGCGGCCGCATATAATGCACTGCTTGGCAGTCTTACAAGGGGACCTTCAGGTTTGGCAATTTCAGAATATGTTGACACTTGCTTTACGTGAAGGTCTTTACTTGGACATTAATTTCCCAAAGCAGCAAGGCGCGCTTTTTAGCCAAATTCGAAAAAATAGACTTTGAAGAATTCAATAAAAAGTATGATTTTCCAAGTTAGAGATAATTTAAAATAAGATGTGAGTTTTTAATTGAAAATAATATTTAAATATTTGTTAATTCGTACGAATTTGGTAGGTCTTTAAATGAATAAAAAAAAGTATCAGTAGTATACTAGTCGTGAGTACGACGCACTGACTTCAGAATTTTTCAAAGTCGATTTTCTCGAATTTGGATGAAAAGCGTGCCATACTACTTTGGGAAATTTATGCCCGAGTGAAGACCTTCACGTACACTAAGTATCAATGTTTTCTGAAATTCCCAAACCTGAAGGTCCCCTTGTTAGCACTCGCATTGACTGTCGGTGGCGCGCGAGATTTATATATATCGTCATATCTTTTACAATTATTTATTAATCAGTGTGAAAATTGGTGAAAATCTTCCTTGTATATTAAGGAAAAACTTTGTCGCTGCAAGTTATATGTACCTCAAAATTGCGTCGATACTTTTTAACGGCGAACGTTGAAAAACATGGGTTATGTCCAGTATTACTTATTAATTAAATATTATTACATTTGTTAACATATGGGTTTTGTGCATACATTCTACGGCTTTGCTACAGTTTTCTGAAGTTATGTTTTAAGTTTCATAACGATCCGTTGATATTTACTCAAGTTATCGCAATTTATGTTTAAAGAAATAATGATTGTGGACGATGAAAAATGTTTTGTTTATAATTTTTAGCTCGAATAGTAATGATTGGATAAGCAAACTGCAAATAGAAAAAATGTGTGTCGTGATGAGCTTTACAACACTATATTCTTTAAAATTCAGTTTAAGAACATTTAATTTTCCAATCTTTCTTAGCGTTTGGACAGTAATTTTTCTCATTTTCGAGCGCTAGTCCCCTTATTGCATCCGACCCTTCAATTATTCGCTTACTCAAGGTTAATGTTCACGGTCGCAAGTGAAATATTTTGGATATACTTCCGAAAGAGACCGGTGGCCGATCGAGATGAGGTTTGGGGGGACGGGTGGGGAGGGCGTGTGAACCTAAATCTAAAATTGGGGCTTCGGGTATTTATTAGTTTCCGAAATATTAATAAAAAATTTTTCATTCTTTTTGAAAATTTTTTGCGGGCGTTGGTGCAGGCCTCCCTACCCGGGAGCCTTTTCGTCCCCCTATTTTTTATTTTTGAAATTTTGTAATCACAGTCTCATTTTTAGCATCGCCAAACTCACATCGGTTCGCCACCATGCTTTACGCGCCCGCGAGCGGGCGCGCGCCCCCCGCGCTAATCTAGCCCCAACCAATACTAATACCCTGGACAAGTTGGAAAGTGGAATGCGTTGTGTCGGTATAAGTCAACAGAAATATTATTAAGAGGGGGGACCCTGGTAAAGTGATTAAAAAAGATCGGTAAAAAAGGTGTACCCTTTTATGCACAATTACCCCTGTATCTTTTGAACGCATTAATTGCCGAAGCTAAAATTTTATATTTGGAGTCCTTCCACACTCCTCGTAATACCCACCAAGTTTCATCTGGATCGGCTATCGGTCCCTTTCGGAAGTACAGCCAATATTTTGTGTACAGACCTTATTTTTTTAATATTTCTACTCGCTCAAAATTATTTTTCTCTGCTGACAGATGTATTCTTTGTCAACTTCAAAGGTAAAGGTAATAGGAATTTAATACATATTTATTCTCATGTTTTACCAATTGTTTAGGTTAGTAAGTTTTCTAAATATATTTCGAAAGCAGGTGATATATACATTAAATAAAAGGAAAGTTGGGTGTGTTGATTTTAATGTTACATTTGCTTATCTCCGTTTAAGTACCGACGTCGCTGTGTCGTATAAAGTCATTGAATATTCGATAGTTTATACGAGTCACGTAAATCTGAAGAATATTGAAAAGCATAGAAGTAAGAATATCTTTGGAGGAATGAATAACTTAGCTATATTTCTGTGTAGTCATGAGGGAAGGGTCTGCACACCACTACTACAACACAATGACCAATGAAAGCTGGCTCTTTCTGTTCATCTCTCATCCCCTTAATCATATTTTGTTGTTGTAGTACAACACAACCAGCGCCTCACCTCGACAAGTAAGTAAAAATAAATACCATGTTCCACTATTACAGTTCCGTACAATCTGGGCAGCATTTTTATATTTAAATGTGAAATTTCTTAGTGTCCATGTGGTTTTTGGAGAAGTAGTGTCTGGCCAGGAAATTGTTACACATATTGAAGGATTGCCAGTAGACCGTATGTCCCGTCCGTTGCAAGATGCTAAGGTTGTAAATTGCGGAGAACTCGTACTGAAAGTCAAAAGTAAAGGTATACTTCGTTTTTATTAGAAATTATTGACTTTTAAAAGTATACGAGTATATTTAAAACTTGATTCGTTATTATTATTTACAGCAAAAAAGCGTGAAACGAAGGATAGCAGTTCATCCGAATCTGACTCCGATTCGTATGCAGAAAAATCTAAAAAGAAGAAAAAGACTAAGAAGAAGTATAATTTATTTTATGATTCTTAGAATAATGATAAAATAAAACCAGACTAATAATTCAACAATGTTACAGTAAAAAAAGAGCGAAGTCAGAAGACGGGGAGATTCATGATTCGAACGAAGATGATCTTGGGAAGCCTCATCCCCTTGTTTCAGTAACAAAAATTGATCCAGATGAAATTCCTGAAGTACCAGCGAACAAATTTTTGTATAGAGCAGGGCCTACTAATAATGCGAATCAAAAAGAATTTAGGCAACATTATGGTAGAGATCGGATACGATCACATAGAAGAACTGGTCGCCTATTTAAAGGAAGAGGAATATTTGTAAGTATTTGTGTATAGTACGTACAGTACGGTACACGGTATGTATAATTCTTCCTAATACTGTCGTTTATTTGAATGAAACGCACCTTATTTTTTAAGTCTACTTACTTTTCTTTGTGTAATAATCAATACATACACGTAAATAAATTTCTAGCGATATCATACACCTTCACGTAGCCGCTCAAGAAGCGTTACCCCACCTCATTGGAAACAGGCTCAAAATCGAACAATTAAGTTACACGAATTTCAGGTATATAATCATAAGTGACTGAAGTAAACTATAAATGAGATTATGTATTAGGATATAGTTAATATTCGCTTAATTGTTTCTTTACACGTTCAAACTTATTGTCGCAGAAATTGGAGAAAGAGCGTCTAAAGAAGGAAGAAGAATTAAAGAAACGCGAGGCTGATAGAATTAAAAAGTTTACCGAGAATCCAGACGAAGATAATCAAATAACAGAGAAATTTGATGCTGATGCGCGTATATCTGAAGAATTGGAAAATAAAGAGAACAATCAATCGGACGAGAAAAAAGATGACAATAAAAATGTGGAGCAGGATCAAGACAATTTAAATACCAGCTCGGATGTAAATGATGCTATGCCAAAAGACAAGTTAGACGGAAAACATAAGAATGAGAAAACAATGAGACGCGATTCGCATCGGTCATACGGCGACAGATCTTCGCGACGCGATTCGCGGGATAGAAGTAGGAGGCGCGGAAGTGGTCGCTCGAGATCGCGAGATCGCCGAAGGTCCCGAGACAGGGATTACGATCGTAGGAATAGCCGTGAGAGAAGAAACAGGAGGAACTATTATCCGCGCAGGCGAGATTCTTACAGAATGAATAGACCCGGCAGAGACAATTACAGATATTATGACAGACGTAATGATTACAGAAGGACGAACAATTCCAATCCTAACTACGATGCTGAGATGAATTCATCTCGTTACGATAAGAACCGAAGAAAGAGTGACAATGCATCGGACTCTAACAATCAACCAAAATTTAAGCGCCGCTCACGTTCAAGTAGTTCTAGTAGTCAACACTCCAAAGATTAAACATTTCGTTCTCTTATTGTTTATCTGCATAATACGGGAAAATATAATTTATGGAGTAAACTGCAATTATTACATTGTACTTTCAAATTTTTTTATCTAAATTTGTTTCTTTCCTAGTATATGTATGTATGGGTAATCCTGTTTTACACTTACAATAAATTAAACTACATTCAATACTAATGTTCAAATGTAAATTTCAATGTGCATCTAATTAAAATTATTTCTTTCACGTTTCAGAATATAGTTTTCTAAACGTTTAGTTATGCACAATTCTGAAACCTATATAGGCTAAAGTGTTCCAATGAGCAGTAAACGTGTCTTTTATCTGTATAGCACCGAGCTGTAAATTAAAAACACTTTAGCAAATCACTAACATACTTGAATGTCACATTTTAAGCCTTTCATTATGAATAATTACATTCTGCATGTATATGTATTTTGTATGTACACAATCTTATTGAAGAAAATTAGATATAAAAGAATATTTTACTGTAATTTTACAATTGTGCATTAGCGAAATTATAAAGGTTCACATTAGATAGTAAACCGTAACTACGTAATTACCTATAACTATCTAAATATTCGATATTTGAATGGAATAAAACTCGTTTTATTAAACCAAGTAAAATATATACTTGATCATCCCAGTAGGCAGCTTCAACTACTTCAACCTATTTAAAATAGGCTTGTATTTTCCCGTGTACATATTTAGTGATTGGTAGATATTGGGTGCGTTCAGCGGACTCAGCCGTTGAGTAACCGTTCACTGAATTTTCGTTGAATGCTACCGCTAGGCTGCTCACTTCTCAACATGTTTAGTGATCGGTCGCCATTTTTTTAAGCGATAATAAAGTCCGCTACTTTTACGGAACGTGTTGAGTTGCTACAAAATCGCTACTCTCTCAAGAGTCGTTCAGCGGAACGATGGACTGATCAGGACTGAGTGCGTTTAGCGGACTCAACCGCTACGTAGCCGCTCACTGATTTTCCGTTGAACGCTACCGCTAGGTTGCTCAACGCTACCGCTAGGTTGCTCAACGCTACCGCTAGGTTGCTCAACGCTACCGCTAGGTTGCTCAACGCTACCGCTAGGTTGCTCAACGCTACCGCTAGGTTGCTCAACGCTATCGCTAGGTTGCTGAGCGCTCAACACGTTTAGTGAGCTGTCGTCATTTTTTCGAGCGTAGATAAACTCCGCTACTTTTGCGGAACGTGTTGAGTTGCTACAAATATCGCTACCCTCCCAAGTGTCGTTCAGCGGAACCAGGACTGATCACCGTTGAGCTCAGTAAGCGATTACGTAGCGGTTGAGTCCGCTGAACGCACCCACTGATCACCTTTAAGTTCCCAACGGTTGAGTCCGCTGAATTATCACGCTACTTTTTCTCATAACTTTTCAAGTATGGATACTATTATGTCAAGTGATTATCATTCAAAATAATAAATTTACTATTCGTGTTTGTAAAATTACTTAGGAAACTAGAAATATAGATAAATACTACCTTCGTCTAAAGTCTAACGTCTCTTTTGTAATCCTTAACGTTAACATAGTTTTGATTTTCTATATCTCTATTTATTATAAACTGAAGAGTATCGACTATTTTGCTTCTACAGATGCTACAAATTCATCTCAAAATCTGTGTACGTCGTGCGCATTTGATTTTCGAAGACTAATCGCACTTCAACAGTGAAAGCACCGGTCGCTCCTTCGCACGCTACGCAAAGGAGATAATATAGGAGAGGTCAGCATTTTCACTGTGTGAGTGCGATTGCTGCTGAGAATCAAGAGAAATCGGTGTACATACACTGTACACTAGGCGCCAGAATTGGCTTCCCTTCGTAAATTTGGGAACGTTGCATGTCACTAGGCATAACTCAGCGGTTCTAGTGACATGCAACGTTGCCAAATTTACGAAGGGAAGCCGATTTTGGCGCCTAGTGTACATAGTTGGCCAAGGATTCCAATGTTCAGAACAACACTCTCCCGCCTCGACGCGAAAACACGTCAATGACAATTTTAAGTGTTAACATTCCACTTAGCCATTAGAATATTCGAATATCTCTGACCTATCGTATTTAATATTCTAAGTATTTGTCACAAACTCACAACTTCAGTGTGCACTTTTAAGTTGGCAGGTTTGACAATCGGAAAGTAGTTACACACGATGCTCCGCCTTGATTGGCTTCCGCAAATTGTTTACGTTAGAAATTGTGAGTTCAAAAGTGATGCGACTGACAACGCGAAATTATAGAATATTATTGGATGTTTTATAAATCTGACACGATGGTGCGATATGCAGCGCTCAAAGGTCTGTACGATTTGGAAAAGACCATCGGAAGCGGAGGCTTCGCGAAAGTTAAACTTGCTACGCACGTCTTCACCGGCGAAAAAGTTGCTATCAAAATAATGAATAAAATGGCACTGGGCGTAAGTGTTCCTTAAAATTTGATAAAAACGTGCTATCCCATTGCAATCGATTTTTCAATTCTCAGGACGTTTTACCCAGAGTTAAACTGGAAGTTGAAGCATTGAAGACTTTATTGCATCAACATATTTGCAGGCTGTATCAAGTGATCGAAACAGAGAGCCACTATTTTATGGTGATAGAATATTGTTCCGGTGGAGAATTATTCGACCATATAGGTAATATTATATATCGCGATTTCACGTTTCAGAATTTCCTTTTATCTTCCGAAGCTTAGGAAATCATTGATAGATTATACTCCTATTTTTTATTTATAGTTGAGAGAAATAGACTCTCTGAAACAGAATCACGAAAATTCTTTCGCCAAATCCTCTCTGCAGTGGCGTACTTACATAGTTTAGGATATGCTCACCGTGACTTAAAACCAGTAAGTAACGCGCCTGCTAAGTTACAAACATTTCTGCAAGTGTGAGACAATATTATTTCTGCATCTAGGAGAACATTTTATTAGACAAAAAAGAGAATTTAAAACTTATAGATTTTGGATTATGCGCGAAACCAAAAAGTGGGATGGAATCGTATTTACAAACATCGTGTGGCTCTCCGACATACGCTGCACCGGAACTCATATTGGGAAGAAAATATTTAGGTATCAAACATATTTTTAGGATTTAATTATACCGCTATATAGATGAAAAATTCATATTTCTTACACAGGTTCGGAAGTAGATATATGGAGTATGGGAGTCCTTTTATACGCATTAATGTGCGGCTTTCTGCCTTTCGACGATAATAGTATAGAGTGTTTGTATAAAAAAATTCTTGTAAGTCTTGTTCGTTAGATTAGATTGTATCGGGAGAGTAATTGATCGTAGTTGAATTTTAGAGTGGCAAATACGATGAACCGTGTTGGTTATCGAATAGCAGTAAAAAGCTTATAAGAGCAATGTTACAAATAGATCCAAAGAAGAGAATTACTATACAACAATTGTGCAATCACCCATGGATTACAGCAGAGTTTCTTAATCCTGTTTCATTTGTTCATAAGGCTAATGTGAGAGACTTTTCAAACTTTCGGTCATTCATAAGTACTTTAATACTTTAATGAAAGCTGTGCGTTTGCAGTTTGAGAAGGATGACGATGTGTTAAGCACGATGTCCGCGGTATGTGGCGAACGCGCTTTAGACATGTGGAAGAAGCTTGTAAAAAGTGATCGAACTGATTATAAGACTGCTACGTATCTTTTACTCTTAGACAGAAAGCTTCACGGACTTTCACTTCGAATATCATCTTCTGCAAAGGCGCATTTTAAATCAGAGGTAGTACATTGGGCATCAAGTACATGTAGTGATGGGACTGATACCAATACTATTGATGATATTCAATCAATTCGATACCATAGTACTCAATAGGAACTACCGATACGCATCGGAATTTTAGGTACTTGGTATCAATTGAGTGCTCGAAAATGCGAAAAAGTATTGTCCAAACGGTAAGAAATATTGGAAAATTAAATGTTGTTAAACTGCATTTTAAAAAATATAGTGTTAAAATATGTGTGTCGTGATGAGCTTTACAACACTATACTTTTTACAATTCAGTTTAACAATACTTAATTTTCCAATCTTTCTTAGCGTTTGGACAATAATTTTCCCCATTTTCGAGCGCTAGTCCCCTTATTGCATGTGACCCTTCAATTATCGATACCGATTCTTCTTCAACCGATACCATATCAATACTATACAAAACTGGTTTGATATTTTACGAAAGTATCGATATTCGTTTGATATCACAAAAATATTTGTTTATCAACTCGGCTAAAATGAAATATTTTTTTGCATTTTGCTTCCAATGAATTAGAGGATTTATTTTTCTGGATAAATAAGTTTCTTTAAAATAGTTATCTTGTAATTGTACGTCGACAGATATCGACATTTTCAGGTAGGTATCAAACAGGTATCGATATTTTTGTGTAGGTATCAAACAGGTATCGATACATTCGCATATGTAAGTATCAAAGAAGCATCGATTCCTTTTGATACCTTTGACTTTGATATGTATCAATACCAGCTCTAAATTTGTAGAACGGTATCGATATGTATCGATACGGTATCAGTCCCATCACTACATTGCGTTCCACATTAGAGCGTACTCGTTTCGCGCAGGGATACACTGTTGATTGGTAGTAAACCGGCAGGGAAAGTGCTACGACCAATCGCGTGTCAGATCCGTGGGAGCTGCGCAGAACGGTCGCAAATCGGTAGGGGCGTTGGTACGCTCTTATGTGGAACGCAGTGTAAGTATATGTTTAAAAATATTTTACACTTATTTTACATATTTGTTGTTATTAATTACAGAGAGAAGGTGAAATAAATAATATTGTAACTAAGCTTAATTATTCTTCAAGAAATAAAAATACTAGAACGTCGCCTGAATTAGATACCGTTTATAATGTTTTTGCCAAAACACCTGAAGCTGGTGAGCTACTGCCATTTAGCCATGCTTTCACATATATTGCAGATAAATGTACCGTGTAATTATTATTCTAATGTAATTACTGTTTCTCTGCTTTTTCCTTATGTAGTCAACGATTTTCTGGAGCCACATTTACCTGGAAGGAAACGACTTCGAAGTAAAGAAACCGACGATCTATGCTCTCCTGGTATGTTATGTAAAATTGCAATCGCTTTTTTGCTCTTGGTTTAATAGTCTTTACGAACGGAATCAATTGGATTTAAATTGCTACGTCTCTCGTTAAAATTTGCGAAAAATATTTTGTATTAAATAAACTTTTGTTTATAGTAACTGTTCCTTTTCATTAAAGAACTTGTTAGACGTACTTGCGTTCTATCACGCTGATGGTAGTTACTTTTATAACACATTTTCTTAAGTTTATTTCTAATTAGGTGATGCTAGCCACCTAATTAGAAACTTTAATGAAAGTTTCCAACTGCCATAAATTGCTGTAGTTGTGTGAAAAGCAGATAATTAGTTAGAGAAGAGCAACGACTTGTGAACAAACACAATTTGGAGTTACAAATAGCTATGTATAAGAATCCTTTATCCCATCCCCTTCTGAAAGGTATAATACCTGTTTGCTATTCCTTTGCTATTCAACTTCGAATTATCCGTGTTTTTTGTGTTATTCAAATTCTTTACAATTAATCTAACGAATAGTAAAAAAATTGATTGCAGTTCCTATAAAAAGAGTTGCAGAAAAAGATAGAGACGTTTCTGTGGCAACTAATACTCCAGTCTCTGATTCGAAGTAAGCATGTATAATAATAATAACAACAGGAATAAAATAACACGACGTTGGTTGTAAGTGGTATTAAAGAACAATTTTTTTTTAGAGGAACACCATCATCTACACCAGGAAGTGCAAGAAAAGTAATAAAGGGTATAGAGCGCGGCTTGAATCGTGTACGTTGCGTCCTTACACCAAAGAGGCGCGTGAAAACTGAAAATATTGATCCCGAACAACCGAACATACTTTCTGGCAAAGTTTGTACTTGAATACTCACACTGTAGACGCAGGAATAATTCTGAATTCAACTCTGCTATTTTCATATTACTTTTCAAGGGTCTTTGCAACGTATCGTCGACATCCAGCGATGATCCGAAATACGTCCTTTCGCAGTTACGTCGAGCGCTCCGTCATAAAGGAATTATGTGCCATCAAAAAGGGTAACATTTGAAAGAATTCGGAAATTTATTAAATAGATATGCAGGGTATCGTGTAAATTGTGACTGGTCGTACGCGCGGGAGAATCGATCGAAAATAAAGAATAAAATTTTTTCATATCGAGGTTTCAGGAGACACAATCAAGTACACGAGAAATATTTAAAGTTATTTTCTTAAAAACAGCCCTGTACGAAAAAATCTCATTTATTTTCGATTGATTTTCTCGCGTAGAATCCGCTTACACGACACTCTGTACACACATATTATACTTGTAAATAAAATATTTTGGTAGGTTCATACTGCAAGGAGAAACGGAAGATTGTTCGGAAGATGACAAAGATACGGTACGACCATTTTCATCCAGGAGCGCTTGTTCTTTCGAGTTGGAAGTTTGTTTGTTAGAGGGTGTCTCGAATGATAAATTATTAGTCGGTATTCGGAGAAAGAGATTAAAAGGTGACGCATGGGTTTATAAGCGGGTATGCGAAGAAGTTCTTGCTCTGGCAGCTGAAGATCTCTCTACAGAACCGGAATGTTCGACAGAGTCAAAATGTCCCATTTGAAGTCTTCCCAATATTTTTATATGAACAATATACACATATATTTGAATTTATGCATCGTGGAGAGACTGTTCCACTGTGCCCTGAACTCTATTAATCGTGTTAAATGGGTTTTAAAAGTAATGGAATATGAAATATCAGCAGATGTTCTTTACGTCAACTTTATATTCAGTAACCCAATCTGCATCGTAGTACCTTTCTGGAATATAGTTTCTTCGCAGGAGAAATATTACAGAGATATAAAACTTATCGTAACGTAAATATTTCTCCGGACTTCGAAGATTTTATTTTAAACCTGCAATTCTCGTGAAAAATAGAATCGGCCACTGTGTAATATTTATACAGTATAAGAGACTATAAATAAAGTACATCATTTTCAACAATCTGTCCACTGCGATTTTATAGCAATCGGGTAAAAATGTTTTCTATTTTTCAAGAGCGTACAAAGTATTAAGTTTCCGAAAATAATAAGTCAATAAAAATAAGGAAAATATATATTTCTATGAAAGAAGATATACAACTTTTTTATTATGTAACTATGATAGACGTCATTATTTGACGTCGAGGTGGTTTCGAAGCAAGATGGCGAAACATGGCACAAAGAAACTTCTTAAAAGAAAACTGCTTACTACTCGGCCCTTTCTGTCGGAATATGTAAAGCTCCAGCTTCATTCTGCGTTTACGCGGCAGATATAAAATATCGCGGCCCGTTTGAACCCCGTCTTCGCGAGAACAACTATGGACAGGCAAAGTTATAAAATCACCACAAATCGATCAGCATAAAGTGGAGCCGCGTGCGCTTTGGTTTATGGGAGCCAAACCGACCTTTTATCTTTGCGCGCTCAATAATCGTGTCGGCTGTTGCTCGTAGGTATCCTTGGCGAGCCCATTCCAGCATGCTCCGATCGGATCGGTTGTTTTTTCTCCAACATCGATCGAAACAAAGGAAGATCGGCAAAAAATCAGTCTTCCTGTGAAAGACGTAAACGCGGAAATAAAGACGTTAAGATCTTACTCACGGCATTCGAGAAGCTGAAGCGGCTTGTATTATAGGGTAGATGTACCTATTACCATGCCTTTAAGCTTAAAGAAGCCGTACAAAAAAACTCGCATAAATAAATAAGGAAAGAAATTTTTTTAATTAAGTTAAACTATTAATGGATGTGTTACAAACGAGAAGGTTGCATTTTTAAACAATTAAAGCATAGTAAAAAAAAAATTAAAAAATGCATATGAAGATTTCGATGGATTTACCTAAATTCTTACCGGAAACTGTAAGGAACACGTACTTTACAGAAGTGAATAAATTGATAATTATCATGATTGGCACTTATGTAAAGTGTTTATTATATCATAAAAGGTTCAAATTTTATGAAAAAGTAGCAAAACGAGCACTTTTGAAACGTTTTCGTATTTGTAAAGTGAATCCGGTAATTGGGATAGGAATTTAACGCATGTCCCTATTATCGTGCCCCTCGGTGCCCACTGGCTCCCTCTGTAACTACTAAACCTAACCTTACTTTCGTTTCTCAGAACGGGTGAACAGAAATTTATATTTGCATATTTTGCTTTTGTAATGAAAAGGTCATATTAAAATGACAAAAAAACAGTTCTCGTAGAGGAAAAAAATGTTTTGAACAGTTCAAAGTTCAAAGACATAACCTAACAGAACAGGGACAACGCATTTTCAGGGCACGGTAATTGGGACAAAAACAAGTATTTTTATTTCAATTAAAAAAATATGAAGAATTAACATTTTCAACCTGAAAAAATGCCTTAATGAAGAGAAAAGTTCAAAACACCAATATAAATTTTTACCAAGCAAAATTAAAGTAAGAGAAGTCAGTAATTAATTTCTTCGCGAGCAAGTCTGCGTCAAAGCACGGTAATTGGGACATCTACCCTACGCGTTTCAAGAGACGCAAACTTAACGTCCATATTATGTTTAAATGTATAATTTTTTGCAAGCTGAATGTTTCAGGAATTTACAACGTACCACTATAAGAATAACACAGAATGCATTCCTAATAGCGGCAAGACTACACGATATGAATTTTTCGCAAACAAAACGAAAGTTGAGAATCGAAGAAACAAAACACACACAAGCTTTTTGCTAACGTCGTAGAACGGAGCGAATAATATTACGATGGGGTGTGTTTTATAAATTAATTGGGGATTAATTAAGCAGGTTAATTCGCGAAATTAATCAAACCCGTAGAGACAAAAAGTGCGGAATAAATAAATGAAGTAACCACGCAAGATGTAGCCTTAAGTCGTCCGGGCATAAATTACAATTAACCGTAGCATGCGTGCTGTTGCGTGAGCAACACGCACGTGCAAGTTACGGTATTAAATTTATCCTGCATTTTATCGGGACGGAGACGTTAGAAAAGCACCTTATTACTCGTACACGAGTGTTACTTGAACCCCTGAACGATTTTTATCTCTTACAATTGGAGATGTTTGCGGCCCAATAATTATGCTGTCTAGCGATTATTACGACGCTGCTATTTGCATACCATACAGCCTGCGGTAACATGTAATACCTGCGAAAGGAATTATTGAAAGGTTCAATTTACGGCATTGACTTTCTTTTGAACAACGAAACCAGTTTTGGACAACACGTGATATTAGTTATAGAGTATTATATACACAATGACTGTAACTGAACTTGTCATTTATAAAGCTATGGAATCATATAGAGTACATATAAAATATTATTATTACATTGATTGAGATCAGTGGCGGATTTAAGAAAAAAGGCCCAGATGGCAAACGTTCTGAAGGGCCCAATTTTTCGGGAAAATGAAAAGGTAGTTTACTAAAAACGGGCCAAGTGTAGTAGTACGAAAATAAATGTAGTGTTTGGATACCTGTACCTAATCATAATTTTTTTTGGAGATAAGGCCCGAGGGGCCTTTTGGGCAGGGGCCTAGGCGGCAACTGTTTATCAGCCGCTCTGTTAAATCCTCCATTGATTAAGATTGATTACAATTCCATGAACTGGTAGAAAATATTGAGGCACTCAGTTTTGAAGACACGGGGCCTTATAACAGTATTGATATTTTAAATTTCATTAGTAACGACTCATCCCAGTCTCGGCTGCTGAAGGGTTAGGGAGACGGCGTAGTACAAAGCGATCCCCGAGCTCACGTTTTCAAAATAAACATTCGGGGACTCACAGGCAATACATTCGACGTTTAAAATGTGTTTTCTAATAACATTGTTCTCATAGGAGAACAAAGAGTTAAGTTAGTCCTCCACTTCCAAAGATTATATTTAATTTTTAGAGTAGACAAAAGTCGGTGCTTACTGTTATTCATTTCTGCTACCTATTTACTTATATGTACATGCATCAACGGTTCATGATTACCTACGCGTCAGTTTTGTGATTAAAGAAATTTTAATTTATTTATAAAAATATGGATTATCTGAACGAAAGAAAAGGATGATGGTAACCATATGTGTTATATGTATGAAGCAGTATCTAATGCAAAAATCGATGGACGCGAAAGGGGATCACCGATTTCTTATCTCGTCATCGAGTTACTTAAAATTCCATCGTTACGCTTGTTCACAGGGGAAGTGTAGGTACAAGAAGTCTGTAGGCACGGACCTCGTTGAATGTACACGCATATACGTTATTCTACACGTGCCCTTCATTCTCGCCAATGGATCGAGTGTCGTACATCGGCTCGTACCAATTACCGTCTGGCCGCCGGTTAATTAAGGATTGGGGCAATGAGGCCCAGCGATGCAGTTTCCGCGATAATGATTATCTGCAACGGTAATTGAGCGAGTTGTTACACCGACAGGCAGAGAAAGAGGTGGGGAACGCTGAAGCAAGTACTAAAAACAAGAAGGCTATTGTGCCCCTCCCCCCTATATTTTGGCAGTCTCAGCGTAGAAATTATAAAAAATATTTGTCCACTTCTCTTTAGGGGTAAAAGAATCGAGCAGTCGTATAAATTGGGTCCGGATTCGAATCTGGATCTTTCACTTGCAGAATTTTACTTAAGAGAAACAATATAAAATTGTTTCTCTTCAACTTGTTAAAAGCTTTCGACGTTCCTCGAGATTTTTTTTAAAAATTTTTTTTCTCTTTTGTGTAGGATAGAAATTTCTATTCTTGCCGAACTATTTAGCACAAAAGTGCATCTAAAATTTAGAGAAATTAATAGAGGTCTGAGCAGTGGCGGATTTAAGAAAAAAGGCCCAGGTGGTAAACGTTCTGAGGGGCCCATTTTTCGGGAAAATAAAGCGGTAGTTTACTAAAAACGGGCTCAGTGTAATAATAGAGAGAAAAATATACTTGGGATAAAATCATAATTTCGTTTAAGGTTGGGGCCCTGGTGGGCCTTCTGAGCAGGGGCCCAGGTGGCAACTGCTCATCGGCCACCCTGTTAAATCCGCCACTGGGTCTGAGGAGAAATGTGAAATGCGATAATTTTAATTACCTACATGAAATCAGTGTCCAAAAATTTATTATGGAGATCTATGACAGAATACACCCCGAACAGTTACAAGGGTTGAAATAAAAACATACGGAAACTTGCTTGGAAGTGCATATTCAGTGGCGAAAATTTCTTGAAGTAGCTATAGGCACGTATAATATATAGGTATGCAACAAACGCAACGTTTAATGATGGTTGCGCAGTCTACCTCTAGATCTTGCAGGAAATAGTAGGTCTCGTGAAAAAAAGTAACAAGTAATATGAAAAAAGAGTTTGTTTCGTATAAGAAACATGGTGAAAAACTCCACGCTGAACACAAAAGATACTCGCGCTGAGGCTTGGATAGGGGAAAGGAGTAAAAAGAGTAGTGGACGGCAGGGGAGTGTGCAATTTATGGACTAGGAATAGCTACTTAAGTTTAATGATAGCCCTACTACAGAAAATCTTGTTCTCCACCTATAAAGTCAGTTTAAACCCGATTTTCTGGAAATGTCTCATTCACAGCTAGTGGGCACTGTAGATTCTGAACTGTAGCAAATATTATCTTCAAATTTTGCACGCAAGGTTGTCTTATGGATCCCTATCTGGTGAACCTCACTCATAGGTAAGAAAAAAATTAGGTTTGCTGTCGTGTAATATATTCCTGAATTTCAACAAAAATTGAAAAATCAACTTCAAAAAATTTTGTTGTGCCTATTCTTCATTTTCTAAAGTCGACAGAGTTTTAAGCAATAGGTAAGTAGGTACATAAGTAGAAGCTTCGTCAAAGGAATTTTTCATCATTGATTCACTATGCTTTGCGCGAGGGTACGCTTGAAGCGACGTCGCTCTTCCTGTATGAAGTATTTTAATTACTACTCATTGTTAGTGGTAACTTGCAGCGAGTACAGTTAATAAGCTGCATGCCTATAAAATAATCACGCAATTTGTTTTCTAAATTGACTGACTCACACCCCTACGGGAACCGTGAGTGCAGAAGCATCTTTCCATTGGTAATTTCTCGACCAGGGACACCCTCTGCGTATTTACAATGGAGAGGTGTGTTTAAAAATAATTAAATAGGAATTAAATCGTTTTGTTTTCTTTCGTACGCTTTCGTGCGAGTGCAATTACAAAACTTTCGCGACGAGATAACTCGTTTTGCCTAACGAGGAGGTAATTTCAAATGACGAGTTAATATTTTTTCTGTCTACAAGAACGAAAAAAACCGACGTTCCTTTTGTATTTTCAAAGTCATGATGTCGAATAAACTTGTGGGATATTAGTTTCTGCTTCTAACCAATGCCTTCCTAATTAAATAACAATATTTCGCCTTCATTGTATTTATAAATAACATTTTCTTCAATACGTTCTGAAAAAATACTTGTATCATGTAGCTACCTTTGTCATTATACTGTTTAACGTGATTGCATTTTCTGAGAATAGTCGATAGTTATTAATTATAATTATTTCTCTTGGTCGCATACTCTTATAGCTTTTCTAATCTTTATTTCGTGCATTTCTTAAGAAGCTTTGTATAATTTTCATTTGAAACGAAATATGAGTGTGGACTGGGTTAGGTCTGAGTTGCCCTCTTATAAGTTCCCGGTACACTCCCTAGCGTCGCTAGTGTCGTTCCATGCAACAGATGCTTTGCTCATGGACATTGGACAGCTGAAAACTGTTTCTTATCTTGTTCAATATATTGTTGTGGTGATGTGTAACAACAAAGAATTTGCATGGCCCCCTTTTTCATAATATTATTTTGGTAATATTAATTGCTTTGTAAATCTGATCCTGTATTTTTTCACACAGTTACGCTAGGTATGCTTTTATTATGGACATAGGAAAACTTCTTAGGGTTTCTTTCCTTAAGGATATATTCTACTTTGCCGGTCGAACAACAGACCTATTTTCATGAATTTTTTTCAGGAACTATTGTACGGATTTTAATGTTTTTTTTAGTTAAATATTTATTAATCTTTGCTGTATATATTCGTATTTCTCATGTTTACAAAATATAATTACAAATGTGTGGATTTAAATCGCAAAGTTTGTGCCTCCGTGAGAATACAGGCCCTCTGCGAAAGTTCTTCTCGGCCTTACAATGGTTCTAATACGCATAAATTAGACCAGAGAAAAATAAGCAGAAAATCCGAATAAGAGACCTATTTTCATGAATTTTTTTCAGGAACTATTGTACGGATTTTAATGCTTTTTTTAAGTTAAATATTTATTATTCCTTGCTGTATAGAGCTTGCTTGCTTTTTCTTTATAAGGCCGCTATTTTGGACACAATCATTCTATTTTTATCATTTTAGAAACACTTTGATGGCAAGGAGGGCACTAACATTGCTACTGAAATCCACACATTTGTAATTATATTTTGGAAATATAAAAAATACAATCCTATACAGCAAGGAATAATAAAATATTTAACACAAAATAAAAACAATAAACTCTATACAATAGTTTCTGAAAAAAATCTTGAAAATAGGCTTCTTATTCGGCCGGCAAAGTAGAATGGACGCTTAATGCACTGCCCTGTTAATTCGAAAAGGCGTATCTGCAACTCTCGCTTAAATTGAGTTATTGCTGTCAGGGAGCGCAAAAATTGTTTATCTATATGTATATTAAATAAAAAAAGTCATATCTGCATTGCAACTAAAAATATAACTCTTTATATTTTGGACGTACGTGAACTCGATGCCTGGTTATTAAATGAAATAGCAGAAACTGCAAAGTATTAGTAATAAAAGGCGTAACTACAGTTCATTTTCCTGTGCTTTTTTTACGGGTTCGTCACAAGCACTTAGATAGCTTTTAATCCAGATTTAATATTTAACCTAATCCAATTCATATAAAATACCGATGGCATAACACGAAATACTAAAAATCATTTATCTCAGATCCACCTTTTGTGCCAGATACCTACGTCCTTTCGAATTCACACGACAGTGCAGACATCTTCATACTTACTGTTGAATATTAACAAAAAATTCTTGACAATTTAGTTCTTAACATCCTTTCTCCATTCACGTCGTTCGTCCCGTTGCTCGACTCCGTTTGACTTGAACCATTTAGCTTCCTTTCTGAATCTATCTTTTAATCTACTTACAATTAGTGGAAGACAGTGACTGCTTCAACGCTTAAACTATTCGGTTGCTAGGTATGTCAAGTTGAGCTCTTTATGGATCAAACGAGAAAATATGATTTTCTCCGTTCATTATTATTTGGACGATGCATTTTGCCGAATATTGTTTTAGAGATCTCCCTCAAATGCACCCACATTTCCTAAAAAAAAATCCATAAAAACGCCGGCAGTTCAAACAACTTTTGAACAAAATTTAATTGGCAATGGAATTTAACGTATTAGAGATGATGAACTTTAAATTGGCAGCATAAACTTCAGTTTCTTCTTCCGGTGGTAAAATGCCTCGATATTCTGAAAGATCTCCTGGAACAAGTTGGTTTGGGTGTTCAGAAAATGCAGGTACATTTGAAGAAAGACCCTCATTTTGTAGCGATAACTACCTGTTCCATCTTGCGAACCAGTTGGTCCTTGGCTGTTGGATTCAGCACGGCCCAAGCTTTATACCTTATACAATTAACGAGCTCACTGTATCTTGTCCATTGGCTATAGATTTTGAAGTGAAATTCTGCCGTGGCTCGAGTGAATATGGGCATGTGGAGGCCGTTTCTTCTTTTGTTGCATACGGCAGCGTGCTGGCGAATAATTCCAGCTAAGGCAGTAGAAGCCCTGGTGCCCGCCAGGCGAGCCTGCAGGTAAGACATCTCGGTGAGGCGCGCGAGTGTGTGCAAGCGTGAGCAGGTACGCGTACATGCTCGTAGTAGACGAAGAAAATGTAAGGGTGGCACGCGCGGTCTGCTTCTATCGCTTCCGGGCATCAGCGTGCTCGCGAGCCGCGGCTAATTGCTCTTTAATGCAAGCGAGCGAGCGAGCGAGCGCGTTGCTTTCCTTAAACTCCGAAGAAAACTGGCTACCACCTGTGGACGCTGATAGAAATGGAACACGTGAGATTTACGACGTTTTCTGGGCTTATTTCAAACACGGATCCACTTTTTGGCAAGTCTTATCGTTAGTGAGGATTTTCTTCTCCAATTCTGATGGTATTATGAAGGTGTGTAACTTTGTGCTGGAAGCTGAAGCTTCAACAAAGTTTGAGAGCGAGGAGAGAAAAATAAAATGAAATTAGACTTCTTATTTGATTATTTAGAGGGAGGTTAGGGGTGCTAGTAGGGTAAGTGCACCTATTATCGCCTAGCACTTGATCTCGTCACTCGTAATCTTTTTTTTTATTTTTTATTTATTGAGATAACTGTGCCCCGGCCCTCTGTAGGCCCACTTACATACATTCTTGCCAACATATTACAGGTAAAGCAGAAATTACTATTACATATCACATGGAGAGTATATATCTTATATACGCTAATGGTATTTACATTACGGTATCTTAGAATCAGTCTTCGGTTATCTTATTCTATATGTTGTTTCAGAATCACTTAAACTTATGCACATTCACAACTTAATGTTACATTTGTTGAAAAAGTCATTAATTATAATAAGAGCCCTTATGTTTGGTCTTGATAGGAATTCGTTAATATCATACGGAGGCTTCAGATTGCGTTTTCTTAACTGGAGTAGCATATTGGGTTTATTCGTGTCATATATAGGACAGTCCCATAAGATATGTTGAATATCCTGGGTGGGAATCGTCACTCGTAATATCTCGGGAAGTAAGTGCTGACGTGTGATGGTAACGAACTGAATTATATAGTAGCCAAGTAAATGAAGAAAGACATACAGGGTCATCGTTTTATCCTGCAACCCGCGCTAGCGCGAACAGATAAAATGGCAACAGCGCCTCACGGACGCATTCCACTACAACCATGCACCGGCCCAACGGAGAGCTGCCAGCGACCGCTGGACAGCAGTGATGCCCGAGCTTCGAGAATTTTGGGATGGTCTCTTTCAAAGTAACGTCGCAAAGAGCTATTCAGAATTTCCCGGCCCGAGTTTCAATTTTGGGGCCTTTTTCGTACAAATTTTGAAATATAAAAGATATTGGAATACAATTTGCGCCAAAAATGAGAAGAAATTATTCCCTCTTAATGATGGATAATTTAACATATTTTACATTTACTTAATTTTGTTTCTATCAATTTTTTAACCATAATTGTTGTGAAAAGCTTTTGCAAAATGTTTATTTGATACTGTATTTAATGCTGCTTTTAAAATTCGTGGTGCTGATAAACAATAGGCTAGTTATTCTGTATCATTACTTTCAGAAATTGAGAAATTAAATTTTTATTCAATTATGTGTTAGTTCTGCAGACCTCAGAATCTATTGTTCTGGTATTCTCTTTTATGATTTTATCCTTAATGCAACAAATGGGACGTGTCTTTGATTGTAGCGGAGTTTGAATTTTTTTCTAGAATTTTTGTGTCTGAATGTTTCAGCTACTCAACGCCACGCCTATACCGGCTTCCGTTAATGTCATTTTTGGAACGATGCGCCATTATTGTGGCTTTTACACGCAGGTGGCGAAAAATTTCTCCGTATAAGTGTATATCGCCTGTCGTAATTAATTTTTTTTAAATTGAGTCGGGTACGAGATCAGTCGACATTATTTTCAAACCTCATTACAGTAATCTGGGGTGCGAGTGGTAAACCGATCATAAAAGCGGAGCGCGCGGCTGGATTACCTGGGCCGGGAAATTCCCAATAGCTCTTTGCGACGTTAATTTGAAAGAGACTATTCTAAAAAGGTCGCTGGCAGCTCTCCGCTGGGCCGGTGCGTGGTTGTAGTGGAATGCGTCCGTGAGGCGCTGTTGCCATTTTACAAGTTCGCGCAAGCGCGGGTTGCATGATAAGACGCTGACCCTGTACATCGACACACTAAAAATGAAGTAAATCCAAACACAGCAATCTGTCTGTCTATACTTGTTCAATAAAACATTCTTTATAACTTTCTATATAGTGTTATGAGTTACCTAAAAATATGTTCAGCAAAACAACCGTCTAATAGTAAACACAAATGTTCTTACTGTTAGTTGCTTACAAGGGAACACCGCGAACCCGGACTCACCGATTGGAACGCAACTTCGTGGTTTTTAGAGTGACTCAAAACAAGAACAACGGTGTGTTTCATTTGGGCCCTATCGCCCTTTAAGGGGGTGAAAACTAACCACAAAGTCATATTGCACTTCCACTTTTTCGCGTATAATTCTCAAAGTAAAACAGACAGAAAAAAATGTTTCAAACAAAAGTTTAATAAAAATTTGAAAACAGTTTTTTCCGTCAGTTATATATATTTTTTAACTCTTTTCAAAATTTTGTTAACACAAGTTTGTAGCGCTTATTGCACCATTGAACTTTTGTTTGAAACATTTTTTTAATTTGAGAGAGAACATCCTAAAAATTTCGGAGCTCGGGCATCACTGCTGTCCAGCGGTCGCTGGCAGCTCTCCGCTGGGCCGGTGCGTGGTTGTAGTGGAATGCGTCCGTGAGGCGCTGTTGCCATTTTACAAGTTCGCGCGAGCACGGGTTGCAGGATAAAACACTGACCCTGTACTATGGACACACTAGGAACTTAGAAACTTAAAAGGCATACTGCTTAGAAGTATTTTAGTGAATCTCGATACTGTAAAAATGTATTGAACCGTGAGAATTTTACATTAAATTGGGAGAAGGTAAGTTTAAAATGTTTATGAATGCACGAATATTTATTGGGGGTATCTAATTACCCGTATGCTTAAACAGTTTAATCGGTTCCAATATTTTTGTTAATGGAAACTGTATTTTTGTGTTACCCAGTAGTTTCAGTGTGGCATTTGCAACAGATGAGGACACAAATTATGCGGAATTACGGAGCAGAACTTCGTCTGCCCAGCATGTAAATGTGATCGTCTAAAAAAAATAATATGTAATAATATAAATATTTTGAAATTGTATTTCGTTTGTTAAGAAACACACTTTTTAAACTTAATCCTATTAAACAGAAATTTGGGAAAAGTCTCCAAAATATTCATATGGTTAAAAATAATAAACGTAACTTTAAAAGCTGATAAACACATGAATTAATCAATATTTCTCAGGTGGGCTTTATTAGGTGCACTTTTACAAGATCCCGATTTTTGCTTCCCCTGCTTTTTTCCACTCGCGATTGAAAATCTTCAGATTCCAACAGTACTAAATCCGCTATACGTGAAACACAGACAATTTCTTTTTTATCCAAGGCTAATTACGAATGAAAATATAAGATTTGAATTTGGGTGGGCGAAATTAGGTGCACTGGCCCTAACTTTAAAGCTGCTTGGAGTATGAACATCAATATTGTCGTGAACTGAGCGCGCATTCGTGAAGCATGGCAACATGAAAAGGACGTTTAGAGGGAAGCTATCTCTTTGCGAAGATTTCTTTTCGTCGGTTCACGTCCACTGAAATTGCAGGCACTTGGAGTAATCCAAGTTCAAGGATCGTTATACAGCTTGCACAGGGAAGGAAGGAAGGAAGGTGAGGAGTGCTAATCATCCGGTTTACCCACCCTTTTTTCGGGTCAGCCCTCTTGTTTATTTGGCTACGTAGAAAGGGGGTAGCGCTGGCATCAAAAATAAAGGCTAGAAAGCTCGATTCGCTGAGGCGTGACCACCGAGTCCACCAGAAGCTCATACATATGTAGACGACTCGCCCCGGACACCGGGAACTGCACGACCCTCCGGAAAAATGAATATGCAGCCCTGGAGAGGGTATTATTTTATAAAATTTACTATCGTGGTCAGATATTATGTGCCTTTCCGTTGTTCATTCTCGGTCCGTTTCATCGCGAGAGAAGTCCACCTTAACGAGGATTCTCGACACATGTGCTTCTGAAGGGAGGTGCATTTTCTTTCGAAAAATCGACGCGGTTGGAACTACTTATTAGTGATGGAATGAAGTATATTGGAAGTAGGCTCGAATCTGACTGGATAGTTTTGAACAGTCGACGAGTACTTCGAAAAAGAAAAAGAATCCTTTCAAGGGTGGACCTCACCCTGAAGCTACAACAAATTAGGGATTTATTTGTTCGTATAAATAAAAATATAGGGCTTGGATTTTTTATACAGTTTGAAGTATGTATCTTTATTCTGATAGAATTTTTTTTTATAAAAAATTATACAAAATAACGGCGAACAAAATGGCTTCCCGGGGCACTGCAAAAAAACTGGCCCACACTCCCGGGAATGACTGGATCATCTGAGAAGGAAATACAAAAAAGATATATAAGCAGGAGTAGGTATATTATCTTTGACCTAGCGTAGGCTTTTATTGATATTTCAATTATTCGACTTTTTACAAGCATTTTAGTGCAAATTTGTATGTGAAAAATTAAAGACAATTCTTGAAACTGCTATAATTTCCAAAATAATTCGAATTTTGAGAAAATCCTACGCTAGGTCAAGGATAATATATTCCTGTTTATACATCTTTTTTGTATTTCCTTCTCAGATGATTCATAAGGGAAGATCCCGAACCCGAAAATTCCAAAAATTCTGAAACTTTGTGAATCTGTAGGGGATTTCCTCCTGATTACAACGCCATTTTTGTTTGCTGCCCAAATTCACTCGAAGAGGATGAAATTAACCCCCGAAAATTCGGCTATTTTCCGATTTTTTGTTATAACTCGCGAAATGTAAGAGATAGAAAAAAAGTTTCAAGTAAAAAATTACTTCTTTTAATTAGATCTATCATTTGGTAAAACATTATTTTACAGTTCACAAGTTATAACAGAAAATCGGAAAATAAATGGATTTTCAGGGGTCAATTACACCCCCTTAGAGTGAACTTGGGCAGCAAACAAAAATTGCGTTGTAATCAGGAGGAAATTCCCTACATATTCACGATGTTTCAGAATTTTTTGAATTTCCGGGTTCGGGATGTTCCCTTGTCAGTCATTCCCGGGTTTGTTCGCCCTTATTTTGTACAATTTTTCATAAAAAAAAATTCTTGCACAATAAAGATACATACTTTAAAACTGTATAAAAAATCCAAGCCCTATTTTTTTATACGAACAAATAAATCAGTCAAATAATGGCAGATATTTAAATAAGTCAATGAATACTATATTTGACAAATATACCTAGATATTTTTCAATTTATTCAGAACAGGATCAATTATTTAAACGATTGTACCTTTATTAAAATATCTATTTTCAAATACACGGTACTTCTTCCCAGGGCCGGCGCGAGGATGTTTGGCGCCCTTACGCGAGAAAATTTTTGGCGCTCCCAAATTTTTGCACCTGTTTTCTATTTAATATTTTTTGTCTTTACGAGGTACAATAAAAAAAAATAATTACATTTACATTTTGTTTATGTGGGAGTTGAATTCCTTTATTATTAAGCTTGCGATATAGTTTTTTAGCGCCCTCTTCGGCTGGCGCCCGCATGCGGCGCATAACTCACATAATGGGTTCCGCCGGCCCTGCTTCTTCCACACCTCCTGGCCCAGTCTTCCAAATTGCTTCGAAACGTGATCCTTTAATTGATTCAGGTAAGTACCATATTGCTCGTGGTTAATATTTTCCCTCGACACAAACTTTCTAACATCTCTATCATAAAGATCTCGATTAAATTCTTTTCTCCACGTTCCTCCACGAACCCGTATTTTTCTTTAAACCAATGTTACTCACTAATGCTCTTCAAGCTACAAAGTACCACATCAGGAGTTCCCTTTCACATACCAATGGCCCTACACCACTTAACACTACTCTTTCAGGATAACACACGACCGTGCTCCTATTTCCAGCGTCGTCATCGTTGTTCACACAATGTTTCACCGCCTGTTCCTTCGATCTGTCTATCCGCGTTCGCTGGAAATAAATAGTTGACGAGGGTCTAATTGTAAATCCTGCGTTCTGCTTTCCATTTATTTTCGTGGAGCCCGTGCACAGGGCGGTTGCCTCTATAAAATGGTAGCCCCTTATCGTTGTAGAGGAAACGAAACATTAAATCGACTCCGACAGAGAGGGCGGGCTGTTTCGGTGGGTGCGTCTGAGATTTCCTGTGTGGACTCTGGATGCTAGGAAGGATGACTTCCTACCTAGTGCACAGGGCGCGTCCATCGTACGCGGTGGCGTCGTCGAGGTAGATTTATTCGATATAACGAGGGAACGAACGCGTATCAGGAATCCTACGTCGCACAGCCCCTTCGAACAGCACGCGCGCCAGTCTTCAATGACTTCCAGTTTCATCAAAGCATTTCGAGCCAGAAAGGAACTGGGGAATCAGAAAGGCTTCGTATTAAGGGGTTATACCTAGTCAGGCGACAAAAAAGAGGCGAATATTTGTGAATTTTTTTTGAAGAAGCGGAAGCATATATTTTTACAAAACTTTTTGCGTTTCAAAGAGCAACATTTAAAGAACATTTGGTAATTTTTTCGTAGAAAAATATTTACGTTTATAATAAAATAACATGCGACATCCAAGAAGCATTTTTAAAAATTTGGTTTTGCGGTGAGCACTGCCATTCAGAAGCAGATTATCTAAAATCAAAAAACAAAAAAGATTTCGTTAGTATATTAATGTATCCTCTGATTAACGGAGGGAATTTCAGAAAGATTCATTTAAAATAAAATGGCGGCTATTTAAAGTTGAAATCCTGATTTTTTCGCGTGATTTTTTCGTGTAAAAATCAGGATTTCAACTTTAAATAGCCGCCATTTTATTTTAAATTAATATTTCGGAAATTCCCTCCGTTAATCGGAGGATACATTAATATACTAACGAAATCTTTTTTGTTTTTTGATTTTAGATAATCTGGTTCCAAATGGCAGTGCTCACCGCAAAACCAAATTTTAAAAAATGCTTCTTGGATGTCGCTTGTTATTTTATTATAAACCTAAATATTTTTCTACGAAAAAATTACCAAATGTTCTTTAAATGTTGCTCTTTGAAACGCAAAAAGTTCTGTAAAAATATACGTTTCTGCTTCTTCTAAAAAAATTCACAAATATTCGCTTCTTTGCGGCCGCCTGACTAGGTATAACCCCTTAACCAGCCGCGCGATTCCCTCTGCACGTGGATTCCTTATTAGATACGAACTGAACATCTTAATGTTTCTAAGTAAATCGCTTTATACAATTGCATTATAAATATGTAATGTGCGGTAAAAAATTCAATTCCTCATCTATGTTAAGTATTAAATATTATAATCTGTCTGAACGAATAAACAGAATTTAAACAAGGTACTTCATCTTTGTATTATTTATGGTTAAAATAAAGTATAATTAACTATAAATGAAATATTAAATTTTTACGTGCAGTTTGCCTGTATGTTTCCATTTAGTGTTTTAATTTACGTTCCATTTGCGATTCATTAGCACTTTAGTCCGGATAGATTTGTGATTTAGTTCACTGGTCCTCTTCGTCGTTACTAATATTAGGCATTACATGGTATCGTCATTAAAATAGTGCGTCCTAAGCAGTGCAGCAAGTACACCGTTACAGCAGACTACCCGGGTAAACGTTTAAAAACACCCCGTCGCACAAATTGTGGGACAAAAAAATTAGGGGTTCTGAAATGTCTTGTAATCTTTTATTTTCTTCAGCTGATGGCATGTTTACAGATATGTAATACAAATGGAGTTACACCAGCGGCCGTAGCCGTGATGAATACACCGGTTCTCGTTAGATTAATGCTGAAAATAGGTTTTTATCTTACATAGTTTTCCTATTCTAGAATCACTATCAACAACAGAGATAGACACAAGCAGTTAAAACAATCCCACCGAACAAGCGTAAACACTGTAAGTGCACGAGACTGATTCAATACGCTAGGTAAAGGTTATTAGGTTAATCCTGATTAAACACCATATTTCAAAGAGCTGTAATATCCACATTTTTTGACATTTCGAAAAATCCTTCGAGATATGTTTATATACCCCTAAAGACTACCACATATCCAAGTTGCACCAAAATCCGAAATGTTACTCCGAAAAGTGTCCGACTTCGCGTGGAATGACCCTCAGGGATTAGGCTTAAGAGAGTATATTTTGTATAAGTACATTGATATATTAAGAATACTTATATATATATATATATATTATGTAAATACTGTTATTTTCTTAATAAAGTTTATCATTTAAAAAAATAGGTTATCGTTAGATCACCGAAGTTAAGCATCACGAGGCGGTGTACTGGGGAAAGATGGGTGACCATCACCTTTCTCCCGGGTGGACTGCTGCTGCTGGGACCCAAAAGGAGAGAGAGAAGGGGAAAAAATGGAATGACTAAAAATGTTCGTTGGACAATACACGCAAAATGCTTGAAACGCCATCCTGTGTAAAAACACACAGCAAAAACAAAAATACAAATACAAAATGGAGTTACGTCTCTCTAATTTTACAGACTTTATAAGTAGCAGTTTCTTCAGATTAATAGGCTTCGATAAAGACCCGCTGTATTTGATACACCATAGGTACTCTAAGTTGTGTTAAAATTTATATTCCTCGCTATCATCGGTGGCGTGCTACATGAAACGTAACAGCACACCTACTCGTAATACAGTTTTACACATCGTCAAAGACATTTTCCCGCTTTCCGTGCAACAAAACGCAGATGCGCCTGTAATGTCACAATATCGAAACAGCTTTATCATTAATGCAGCAGTAGCACCGCATTACTATATAGGAATTTGTATATAATGGTGCTATGTACATATGTAATGCGCCAGCCCACACATAATGGCGATATCATAAGATACGAACCAATAGCGGCAATTGTATGGAAATATGTATCTATGAATGAAGACACTTTCATTTATGAAACCAGATACTTATGTACCGGACACGGGCGTTGTAACATCCTGCTATTATGTGTCCTTACCTACTCGTCCCATCCTTTTCCTCCTCTCCGCCTTCTCTCCTTCTCTTCTTCATCTCTGCTCTTCGTAGAGCCACCTTTGGCTACCGTCATACATTTTTATAGATTAACGTTCGTTGGGTGCTCAGGCTTGTCCTTCCGCGCATAACGACGAGCTGGCATTTCTATACTTTACATTTAAATTAAATTTTAGCCGGGGATGAAAAGCAGTGATTAATTAATTAGTAATTGTCTTGTACCGGGCCGTTGTACTTTATATTCTATTATACTCTTATATTATACTAGAGTTGATATTCTCGAACGTTCTTGCACACATTTCTATATCCCGCAGAGTTGCAGACACAAATTCGTACAGCGACTAGTGTATTGAAGAAAGAGTGACATTTAGAAATGTGGAACACCTTCTTCATCCCTGTTTCTTTCTCAGTTTTAACGTTTTCTAATTTTAACGCCACTTCGATCTTTCTCTATCAATTCAATTTATTCAATTTAATTTAATCAATGTATAACTTATCGGATAACATTTTAGAAGGTGCGGCAAACAGATGAATTGAAGTTTCGGGATATGTAATATTTAGACATCAGGAGCAGGATTCCTGCGCTTGTAGCCAGAAGGGACGAGCAGCAACCCTTCGTCGTATGCGGCGGTGGGGGAGGAAGATGGTCGGCGAAAGAGAAGTCCGAGGAGAAGGGAAAGGAAAGAACGAGGTTGAATGCGTTGACTGTGACGCTTTCCGGTCAGGTGCCGCCCTGACGATCCTTCCCCTACCAACTTCCACGTGGATCTGCTCATTCACTTATTTTACCCTTCTTGCAGTACCTCCCCCTCGATTTGTTGCTCGCGGAACGTCCTCTTTGTCCGCCAATAGAAGGGGAAAAATAGATGAAAACAGGAAATTAATCCCTGCTAAATGGCGATCAGGAAACCTTTGTATTTAGTCTGGGAAACTAATAATTTCCGAACGCCCTTCCCTGAAATTTTACCCTTGATGGTATATTTCTGCTTCATGCGCAAAACACAGGGTGTCCCAATATTCTGAGGGGTCGTAGTATCGATCATTCTAATAATAAGAAAAAACTTTATATATAGGTCTATATTTATATGGGTCTTGTTTCAAAAGTATTCTGAGTTATTTGAATGTACAGTTGTAAAATTATTAATAACAAAGAAGTGTTACTTACTGTCTCTAATATTTATTGTACAATCGACAAATTTGTTATGGTTTACAATGAATTTAAAAAAATTCGACAGTCGACATCAATGCACTTTGTGTTGCTGATCTGACGAGGAGAGAACGATTTTGGAATGAAACCAGGCTAAAAATGTTGGGCACGATGTGTATAAACAAATTCTAGAATATTAGCCGCAACGCACAGCCATTTTTATAAAAAAATGGCTTCAAACATTTTAAAGTCGTCTGATCGACTTTGCTCTGCTTTTAGATTTGCAGATATTGATGTAAGCAATACATAAATCTTATGCGTCGCTACTGTAGGATCAATAATTTAGTAAAAAAATACAGCGTTTCTTAAACTTCATTAGTGAAGAAGTAGTTTTCAGCTACCGCAGTAGTCCAGGTGCAAGTGTCCCGAATGACGAGCAGAGGGTTGGGGTTTCAGTCTTGCAGAGAGAAGTTGCTTCTGCCTTTTTTCCTTCTTTGTATGCATTTCCGGCATCACATACATAATCATGTACAATTATCACTTGCATTATTACAATATATTATATTTACCCCCTTACAAGTTACAGAAACTACATTTACAGGT
This sequence comes from Andrena cerasifolii, assembly GCF_050908995.1. Classification (NCBI taxonomy): domain Eukaryota; kingdom Metazoa; phylum Arthropoda; class Insecta; order Hymenoptera; family Andrenidae; genus Andrena; species Andrena cerasifolii. The sequence goes on along the minus strand of NC_135124.1, from coordinate 5,181,336 downwards.
TTACAAAGTCATATGTGTATCTGTGCCGTGTTAACCTGGAGGCGAAAGAGGCAGCTGCCTCAGCACTCCGGGGCCCAGGGCCCAGGGGCCCCCCGAAAATTTGGAAAATTAAAAAAAATAGGTATGTAAAAGCCTGAAAAAATGGAAATGGGCCCTCCAACTGTGATGGAAAAAAAACAAATGCACCAAAATTTAGATTTTAAAATGAGGCCCTTTTTTCGTGGAATGGACCCCACGCTTAATCTTATTTATTTAATTGTTTCAATACTGATCAACTTCGCGTGTTAGCGTGGTATTTTTGATTTTATTTAATTTAGAATAATTTAGAGGGCCCCATATGGAGCTCGCCTCAGGACTCCAGAAAACGATAAGACGGCACTGATGTGTATAGGTACTACATATAGGTACAGTAAGGCCAGATCAAGGGGGGGGGGCGGGGGTAATCTAAGCCTTCCATTTATGTAAATAAATTGAATGAAATTTTGTTTACTGTTTTTTTTTTTTTAAATAATTAGAAACCGCTCTAAAAGTTTATTTTAAAACATCTTTTCGACGTTAGTCTTTTAATATTACTTATTTGTATATCATTACTTTTCGTTACGATTAAATGTTATTTAATCTCATTTAGAATAAATTTAAATTTTTTAAGATTTATGTTACTGTTATGTATAAATTTTACACCCCCCCCCCCGATTTTTAAGTAGTGTTTGGATACCTATACCTAATCATATTTTTTTTTGTTCATGGGGCCCCGTCGGGGCCTTCTCTGCAGGGATCTACACTGCATTCCACTTTAGAGCGGACTCGTTCCGCGCAGTGATATACTGTTGATTGGTAGGAAACCGGCAGGGAAAGTGCTACGACTAATCTCGTGTGTCAGATCCATGGGAGCTGCGCAGATCGGTCGCAAATCGGTAGGGGCGTAGGTCCGCTCTTATATGGAATGGAGTGTAGGCGGCAACTGCTCATCCGGTGCCCTGTTAAATCCGCCACTGAGGGGGTCGTTCTCCCACGGCTAGGGTTGTCAGAGAGGAATAAGGTGACGTAGTAGGGAGTAATAAAGGGGGGGGGGACCGGATAACATTCGATGTTGGAATTCAGTGACGTAGTGGAGAGTAGTAGAGGGGGAATAGGTCTATGTGACGCCACCTTATCCCTGTCTGGCAACCCTGCCTACGGTTCAGGGGAGCAGGCAAGGAGGGAAACGAGCCGCCGATTTCCCAGCCCTGACCTACGCTATTGACCTCTCCTTTTGGGACACCCTGTACAGTGTAACCGTAACAACAATATACATAATATTTGCTACGAGTTTACAAAGTAGCATTTATTAACTGATGAATTATTATTATTAATCAAGACGACGTTTCGTTGTAGTTTATTTTGACGTTTAGAAAATTTTTTGGATTCTTCCAAAATGCTTACATGTATATACATAGTACATACACAAGACAAAAACCAAGCGAAGGGCACAAGCGATACAAGGTAGAGCAGGAAATTAATTTCACTGGTCAGTGAAGGAATCTTCGATAGTTAGTGTCAGTAAGAAGATACAGAGTGCTTTTTTCTATTTAACGTATTATTACCAGCGTAATTATCGCGCTGCCTCGGGAGGCCATTGTCACAATGGACGTCCGGAGTTTCCCTACGATTATCGTACCGAAAATCTCTTCGTGGCCAATCTCCTCGCCAGTTTCCTGTCTGCGACGGACAACGATTATTTGTCGCAACAACACCGTAAATTCTGTAAAAGAAAGAACTGTGGAAAGAAAGGTAGCCACAGCTTTCCACCATGGTAACTGCTGTGACAAGTGATAAGTATTCCCGTGTTCCGGTGGGAACTACGTGATTTTGAAATAACTTCTCTGACGCAACGAAATTTTCTCGGTCGTGGGATCTATAAAAAGTTACGGTTTAATATTCGTTTCAAATCTACAAGAAATTAATGTAAAGTATTTTCAATAGTTCTACGATATTATTGTATGTAGTTCCTTATAATTCCCTATTTTCTGTATTTTGGAAATCAGAAGTCACGTGTAAGCAGACCTTAATAACGCAGAAAATAGGACAAAAGAATTGGCACTTTTAGCAAACTTTGCTACAAACAATTTTTATAGATACCATTATATGTATGATCGCATTAATACGTTGAAATCACGGTGTAATAGACAGGTGTTCCGATTCTGTACCTTTTACCCCAGCGATTTCGAGTGCCGATTTCTGTTTAGTTCCCCTGGCCGCCGCGAGAGGCGTCGTGACTTAGAGGACTTATACATATGTGTTAATGAGATTAATGTAATAGAGATTTTAATGGTATTGCTGGGCTTGCCAGAAAAATCCTACGCGTAATGGAGGGGGATATACCACGCATGCGCGTGATGACGCTGTCATTTGACTAAACCTTGGCGTCGATTGGTTTGACGTAACGGGGTTATCACGCGCGTGCGTGGCGTGTTCCCCTTCCACTACGAGTAGGAATTCCATACCAGGCCTGTATATATATGTGTAAATGCCTCTACAACAGCCACGAACTCTGTCGGCCGCCAGAAGAACTAGGACGAAAAAGTCACACATTCTGGACGGGAGTCGGAACACCAGTCTATTACACCGTGGTTGAAATGTATGTTATTCAAAAATGGGTAACATCTATTTTTTGCAATAGACTTTGTCTTTAAATGAAAGAAGGTCGAAGACTACCTAAAGCTCAGTATTGATAATAAACAATGGGTAATAAATTTCACACAATTTTCAACATATTAAAATGTATTATTAGATCCTTTCTTTTAACGAAGGATGATAGTCAAAGAAATATTTAAAAGTTTTTCCTCGCAATCAACTGTATCCTCCGATTGTAACCATTATTCTGTTTCAGTGTGCCTTGCTAATTTTGTTTGTACACCTCTTTAAATACTCTATTTTGTTGAATATTTGTTTATACATTAAGAGAACATTTATGTTAAATAGACTATAATTACAATTCAAACATTTGGAACGTTACTAACGTAGATACATGTACATTATAAATTTTGGAACCAATTATTTAATCAATAACCAATGCATCTTTATCAATTAAACAGTATTGATAGTTATTTATTCAGAGTCTTCTTTGTGTTTACAATTCGGTAACAATTGTTGCGACTGTCTTATATACATATTATAGATTCTTTACTTAACTTATTGTTAATAGTTTCTTAAGACAACATTTTACAGACCTATATCTAACTAATGCATATTTTGTTAAGTTGCATAAAGACTGTAAAAAACTTTCTTGCTGTAATATTACATTAAAAGGCAACTTCTGTTTCATGATAAATAAATAAATTGCATTTACCATTTCTTGCACCATGCCACCAGTCGTTGCAACAGTATGTAGTCTGTAGTACTAACCGGAGTTGGGCAAAATGTAATCTAATTACAAATTGCAAATTACGATTAAACTGTAATTGTGTAATTAATTACACATTATATTCTGTAATCTTTCATTTAGGTAGTTGACCACTTGGTTTTGTCAACTATCTAAATGAACGATTACAGAAAATAATGTGTAATTAATTACACAATTACAGTTTAATAGTAATTTGCAATTTGTAATTAGATTACATTTTGCCCAACTCTGGACTACTAACCTGCCATTACCATTTTCTCAAAACATTTAATTTGATTTTGTTATACAGAGATGGACATTATTCTTTTAACATCATTAGTCAAATAAATGCCACCCATTCATGATAAAAAGGTTGTTTACTTATCACTGTTACATAGTTACAAAAATTGCACAAAATATTTTTCATAATCTCCAAATTTTCCTAGCAACACTGTCTTCAAAATGCTCTAATACAAAGACACTTGAAGCCTTAGGAGTTTGGCACATAGAAATTCTTGTTCGGCAGACCAAAATCTGCAACATATCAAAACTTAAGCTAAATTGACTGAAACCTTTTTTTCTATTCCCTTACAACAATCGAATTTATCTTATAAATATTACAATTTACAGGTTCATAAGAAGCTAAAAATGCAATCAGAAGCATTTAGGTAAAATATACCTATCGGTGTCCAAATTGTTTTGATTTAAGTAGAATTTAGTCGAAGAAAGTTGACTACTAAAATATCCCACGATTCTTAATCTTGCTGTCTTCTCTGTGGCCCTGGTAAAGAATACAAATACCCACGCGAAATTGTGGTGTTAAACAGAAATACAAGTACGCGTGCTCTGTAATTCGATTCAGCGACGTCACGGCATAACATTGAACGAGTCCGAGTGTTCATTGCGAATCATCATCCGGCGGGGACTGTCATCGTATCCAATGCGATAATCTACGCGTCGTAGTTTCTCCGAGATTATCCTACCGAAAAATCTCTTTCTCTCCTTTTTTGCCCCCTCGCCGGCCGTCGTCGACTTCCTGTGCCCGCTGGTGGACAATGACCAGCACTTGCCGCAATGGCAACGGGGCAGACGCGCTCCTAATATCTGTTCGGCCGATCTAGTTCGCGGAAGCCAGCAACACCAGTACGTAAACGTACGTGCACGCGCTCGAACGTTCGCCAACACGCATGCACCTCTGCCAGAAGCATCGCGTCGGTGTGCATGCAATCCGTTGCTGTTCTTTCTCTCCTCTCCTTCCTGTTCTCATCGGCCCGCCTATCGGGGCATAGAGCTTTCCTTTTCAGATTTTCAAGCTCTTCGCGACACTCATTTTTGTCCCGCGAGTATGTCGGAGCCGGAGAGTTGGTGAGATTTTTATGGACTAATTACGTCTAAAGGGGTGTTATTTTTTTTTTTATACGAAATTGTTATTCGCGTGGAAATAACTATTTATGTTTACAGTTGGGTGGTTAGTAAAGTGACCACTTATATTTCGAGTTTGCAGTAGTTTTAGTAATATTCTTTATTCTTTTGCGTTAGAAGCAAATCTGCGTATCTGAGACCTGTTGCATTTTTTATATCGATACTTTATGTTTGTGAATGTTCGAATCTTGAATTATAGGCATCAGGGCCGTTGCTGGGCTTTGGCCGCTCAGGTGCAAAAACAATATTGCCGCCCTTATTATTTCAATATTTGTTAATTAAAAATTCAATATGCAGTGCTTAATTTTATATCTATACATACATAATTTTAAACAGTTAGCATGCAGAAGTGTTTCGATTATTATTTGTATTAATAAAATTTTTATATAATAAACGGCCTGCGGCCGCCCCTAAGTTTGGCTGCCCAGGTGCGGGGGCACCTTCTGCACCCCCGCCAGGAACGGCCCTGAAAGGCATTGCTATTTAGATATTATGCTCCGCAAAAGAAGAGGACTATGGCTATAGTGTTTGGTGAGCACAAAAGGTGTAAAAGGATATAGGAACGATAAGATAGGTAATGAGATAATGGACACGTTTCCAGTAAAACGATTTCTACATAAAATAATTTACATATTGGACTCTTCGTGATAACCTCTGCTACAGAAAGAATTTCAGGGAGTAATTCTGTTAAAATTTAATATAATAAACACGGAGGGTGAAGGCACGAAAGTCATTCACCATAATGCTCTCCGATATACGTAATAAGAATATTGCAATTTTTTTTATAAATTTTAAAGTCACTTCTTTTCCTGTTAATCATTTACAAATGGTTTGTTAATAAAAAAAGAAAGAAAATACATAATACTGTTAGTTGCACTTTAAGGGGTTACATCCAAATAGAGGTCCGGAAAAAGCATACAAGTTCAGGAATTTTTTTTGGGAAAAGTATAAGTGAAAATCACGCACAATGTTTTTCCACTAAAAGATACATCTTTTAACTATATTATTCTATTTTTTCATCAGATATTATTATTAACTAAAGGAGATATCGGCTGGGATACGAGTCGTGTTTTTTTAAGCTTTAGCTGGTGGACATTCCCTGGGCCAAACGATGCATCTGAAAGCAAAGATTCAAATAGATTTTAAAAACATATAACTTTCAGAAGTACCTGACGTTCTCCGAATTCTAATATTGTATTTTGGGAAAAAGGGCGACCGTTTGAAGGTGAAATATCGAATTTCGGTGGAATTTCTTTTTTTTCAAGAAGGCATTGCAATTATTTCCATTATTGCAAAATTGAAAAATATAAAATCGTCAGGTACTTCTGAAAGTTATTTATTTGTCAAATCTATTTGAATTTTAGTTTTGAGATGCTTCGTTTGGCCTAGGGAATGTCCACCAGTTAATATTTAAAAAAAACACGACTCATACCAAGTTGATATCTCCTTTATTTATTAATATCTCATGAAAATTTAGAATAATATAGTAAAAAGATGTATCTTTTAGTGGAATATATTCACTTATATTTTCCCAAAAAAAAAATCCTGAACGTGTATGCTTTTTCCGGACCTCTAGTCGGATGTAACCCCTTAAGGGGAGGTTCTGGTCTAGAGCCCCAAAAAATAGGTGATATTTAGGAATTAATTAAAGGAAAACTACTATATATAATTTAATGGGACTTGTTGCATTGTATTAAGGATGTCTTATGTTATAGAAATATATTTTTTGTTTTATAATTAATCAGTGCAAACAGCCCTGGGGAGTCGTTAAAGTTAAGGCGTCAAAAAATTGATCCAAATCGGTGGGACCTGTATCTCTAAAAGTTATTACCCGATTCGACTGAAACCTTTTTTATTTTGAAGATTATTCTTTTTTCTAGGGGGGGGGCTAAAAAAAAATTACAAAAATTACATTTTTTTTAGAAAATAACGACACTTCACGTTTGAAATCACTTTTCCCTGTATTTTTCGTCCTTTCAACGCCTTTAAAAATTATAAATTTTCAACTTTTTGTAATTTTTTTAGCCCCCCCCCTAGCCAAAAGAATAATCTTCAAAATAAAACAAGTTTCAGTCGAATCGGATAATAACTTTTGAAGATACAGGTCCCACCGTTTTGAGAACACTGTTTCGAGAAAAACGCATTTGAAGTTTTACGTGAGCGCCGGAGTGGACGGTTGTTGCCCATGCATTTGCCGCTTCTCAAACGCCTATAACTTGGGGAATTTTACGAATTTCAACAAATCCTTTCAAACCCGTTTTCCTAAAAGGTTGAACATTCGAAAAATGAAATAAAAGAAAAATCGACATTTAGACCAGAACCTCCCCTTAAGGCATCTTCTCTGGTCAAAACAACTTTTCATTTGAAATCAAACCGTTGTAAGTCCCTCGAGTAAAATCGCCAGAAATTCGACGGAGCTTCCTTAACGCCGACGCCGGCTGCCTTATTTATTTTTGAATTTCGTCCCAGCGTTGTTTACATGCATCTTTCCACTTGCTAGAGCGAGCGCAACGAGCAGGCGCGCGTATTCAAACACCCCCACGCGGCGGCGGTACGACACGCGTGACGGGTATATACATACACTTATGCTATATAGAAAGACTCGTGCTCTGCTGCGACGGCGGGGGGAGCTGAAACGATAGAGGATGGGGGAGGAGGAACACCTCCGGAGAGGGTTTCTGGAAGGAGGATATGATGGCTCGTGGCGTTATGCTCCGCGAGTTGTTATGCTCCTCGGGCACCACCGGACCATAAGCGAGGCTACTTCGCTCCCGTACGCTCGGCGCAACAGCCACCACGTTTCTTATTATATTAGCGCATCGGCGTCGCCCGAATAAAGCCGAGGAATTGCCATTCGCACATGCTCGCCTCGCGCCTTCCTAAACTTCTCTTCCTTCCCAGAACGTCTGCTCTTCCGAATACAAGTTACCGAGGCAGGCGCATCGAAAGATTCTACGGAACTTATTGCACCGTAACAGGAGGAAATGACGTGGGATTAACATGGCGGTAGTATCTGTTTATTTTTTCTTTCCGTTCGTCCGCAACGTAAAATACTGTAAAAATAGTAACCGCATAAATATACAAACGAACAACGACGTTATCGTGATGCAAATTTCTTGACAAATTTAAAAAATATTCGTTAGGTGTGTCGAAGAGACTTTTTACCTGGGAACGACCCTAACCTAGACCTCGACAAAGAAAACGTCAAGACGCGATTGTATGGGGACACTTTGCGCTAGGATTCCAAGTGTCCGCGTATCGTGCAATACCATTCGCCAATTCGGTGCCTAAAATGGGTTGGTCGACGAGAGACTGTCAGGCCAGGTCTCCTGGCAAGCGAATATTCCTGTCGGCGGAATACATCGGAGTTGGACGCCAATGGGTCTAGGCACGAGCCACGAGTCTGCGTCGAATATGCCTCGCAGTCTCTGACCCGCAGTTCCTCTAGGGGTACAGTCTTCCGGGGAGGCCGACGTGGAGGAGGACGAAGATGGTGCGAGAGGAGAAGCGGAGGAAGGGGTGTGTTTGGCGTTCAGCATGCGTAAGGAGCGCTGGGGCATTATGCCCGGGGCCCGTAAGGCCGGCCTGAAACGAGCGAATAAGAAAGTAGTTAAGGCCTCGGCTGGCGGAGGCGGTTGCACGGATGAAGGCATTAGTTGCTGGAGGAGGAGAGGGTCGAAAGGGGGAGAGGCTTGCCACGCGCTGCATGTCTCTCCTCTCTCCTCTGATTCACCTCTTGCCTCTCTGCCGCCGTCACTTCCTCCCCCCTCCTCCAGCCCCGCGTCCTCTCTTTCTAATATTTTTTCGTCCCTGATTATTCAATTCACTATTTATCTCACTTCCCGCGACGATTTTATTCGCGACTCTGTTCATACTTTATTCTCTAACGCCTGTTTGCCAGTAAGTACCTGTGTGTGTATAATGTGTACATGTATATGTACATACATTCCTTTCCGTTCGACCATCTTGTTTTCTTAGTTTCATTTTCTTATCTGCGTCGAGTGTTATGCAGTTAATCTATGGGCTGACTGTACAGTGTGCAACGTACAGAATAGGCAAATTCTTTGGGCTGTAAAAAATACAAAGATGACGAAAAAACCGTTATCGGTAAGTCCTTAATTCTGGTCCCTTGGTCCGAGAACCCGAGGTCGGGTGGGTCGGGAAGACATCGGGTCGGGTCGGGTCGGGTTATCGAAAATTTCGGGATTCCCGAGAATGTTCGGGAGTCTCAAGGTAGTTGGGACTCACGACAGTGTCGGGATTCCCGAAAATTCCAAGGCCCCGTTTAATGAATGCGACATCACACATTCAACGCACTGTAAGAAAAATTGTAGAGACATTGTTGATTTTCTGAAGTACTAATATTAGTCAGTCTTAATAATTTGAATCCCGATACTTTCGGGAGTATCTAGAGAATCCCGACACTCTCCCGAAACCCTTGGGTTCCCGACCCGTCATTTTCGGGTTCCCGCATGCCTCTAGTCTTTAACATACTTGTTAGAAATGGTGTTTATATCAGCAAAATTTTTTACAAACATATCGGAAGTATTAGGTGAGCGATACAACTAAGGGGAGACCCACTCAAGTGGTGTGCAATGGATTAGAGCTGTACGAGTACTTGAATATTCGGGTAGCTTGAAATCCGAACCAATCCGGGACTCGGTTTCCAAGCCGAGCCAGGCTCGGCTTGCTTTTTCCGGGTACTTGATCAGCTCTACAATGGATACCATTGGGGCTACAACCTGCCAAATGTGTCCTTTGCTACTGGTTACGTGACTGTGCTTATTTGGTGATCTACATGCGTTTACTTGTACCGATTCCAAACAACTAAATAGCACCCGATAAGTGCACTGAACACCTTGGGCGTTTGACTTGCCACCAAAACACTCGGAGGCATTACCCTCCTAGCATTTATTGTTGGCATTTTGATGGCCAACTAACTCCCAACTTGGGGATACTGTGGGCCAACCAGAAATGCTACTAGGGTAAGGAGTCGAGCCCCTGCTGCGTTTGCGAAGTCGTTATATCTCGGGTAGGCACAATACTAGCAATACCTAGTAATCGTAGGACATAAGAAGAATACAACGCAATGCTGTTATAGTAATTATTTTGCACCAGGCGAGATAACGCCTTACATGCTGTGCAACACTGTTCTTGAAGATGTAAAGGAAGTGATCGACTTATATAGGTGTTTCTATTACGCCGCATTTCGATTTCGGGAACCATTATACTCGCATAGTAAGCAAAGCTTGCAGGACCTTAGGGGTAATAGTAAGATTTGCGGGAGGCTTTAGGTACAAGGAGACCTTAAAATTACTTTATTCTGCCCTGGTGCGGCCGCAACTTGAATATACACCTCTAATTTGGAATCCGAAACATATGAAATATATTCATCTAGTTGAAAGGGTGCAGCAGAGGTTCCTCCGGTTTGCAGCTCGCACCTTGGGGACCTCTCAGGGGTTCATGGGTCCTGACTATGGTCCCATCCTGTGCGTTTTGAATCTCTCTACCTAAGCGGACCGTGGGGTGGTCGCGGACTTATTATTCTTTTACAAAGTCTTTAATAACGATTCGATTGCTCTGAGCTGGTGGGGCTTGTGATTCTCAAAGCGCCAACTAGAGACCTGAGGATTCGCCTCTTATTTGATTCCAAGTTGCCGCGGTATATGCATTCCTCAGTTGAGCCGGTGAATAGGGCCATGTTAATTGCGAATTTATTCTTGGCTGACATTGAACTGTTCTCTTGCTCATTAGACTTGAATTATCCCGTTTAAATAAATAATAATAAATAATATCAAAGCTTTACTATTGGTTGGCTGACAAACAGAAGTTTGCCTGGGCTCCCCTACTGCCCAACCCCCGTTTTCCAAATTCCACTCACACACTTCACTATTCCTTGGTATATCTATACTTATACACATCCATTATTCTATGAATTATACCTCTAATATACACATACGTATTATTGTATCTCTCTACTCCTATTCTTGTATTATTCTATTTAATTGTCAGGAATCAATAAAAAACACTCTTAACCCGGCGGGAGGCGCTACTGAGTAAAATTCACCACAGAGGCGCTAGTTGCGAAAATATGAAGACTGTTTGAGTTTTTGTTACAATTTTTTAAAGAACTTTAATAAAGATTTTAAGATATTTCGTAAATCCCCTTTGACTCTTAAAACACTGTACTTTAACATAAAAATTACAAAGTTAAAAAAAAATATTCCGAAACCGTGGTTTTTTACGTTTCAATTTTTCTGTATTTTTGACCCGGTAGCGACAACCTGTGTTACAATACGGGGTGCGCCTGCCGCCGGGTTAACAGCTTCATTAAGTTTGATGAAAAGACATTTCACAGATTTTACACCATTAACCCACACAAAGAGAAATCAGTTTCCTCCTTTACACGAATGAAAGTTTGTGAAAAAAAAAATATCGCTGTCAACTTGATCGCGCATTTTGTATTTCAAAATCCCCTTTCTTCCCCATTCCGTCAATCTACAAAAGCGTTGATTCGTCGACTATTCTTCATAGCCAAGCTGCTCTTCCTGCTGTTCCGTGATTTTCAATCATTGGCTCCGTAATTACAGAAAACGTCTTTTTTCCTCGTTGCTCGTTACCTCCTTCCAGCACTAGCCAGATCTTTCTTTCCCGTCCCTACCCCCGCTCCTCGTTTTCATCTAGTTAGAGGCGCTTTTTCTCTTCGCCTTCAACGCGCATCTTTCCTCCCCCCACCCCTTCTCCGTCCCTCCTCGAAATCCTATACTTTCTGCCGCGGCCATCCTTCCCCGACACTTTGCTCACCGCGCTATTCCTTCATCTAGCTCGAGCGATCATCCTTCGTGCCGCAATGTGTAACAACGACTCGTCACACTCTGCTTGTCGGCGCACACGATAATTGCCCTCATTATAGTTATTTAAAAAGCGCTGCCGCCTCCTCCGCGGCGATCGAGCCGCGATATAAGGACGCGCGCGCACGCCAACGCGAATTAATCGCGGCGAAGGATAGGCGGGGAGGGGGAGGTGGGGAGGGGGGAGGAAAAAAGTAAGAAAGAAAGAAGACCGCGCGCGTACGGTCGTGCGCCTTCGTTGTACGATCGTAACTCTGTCGCGTTACTATAGGCAGTTTCAGCCGCTCTTTCCTTCTCCCCTTCCTTTTCCTCCTGCATCATCTTTTTCTTTCTCCCCATTCCTTTTTTTTTTTTTTCCTTTTTCACTATCCGGCAGGCTATTGTTCCGCTTTGAGGGTTTCAAACGAATACAGCAGCGGCCCGTTCTTCTTGTCGGAGGCTCGAGATAAGGACGTGATTCCTTTATTAATTTGTTTTTTACCGTAAAACGGGGATGACTCAACAGCAGCTTCGTAATAAAAGATTAATGGTGTTTAATTAGCAAGCGGGCTCGCAATTAACATGGGCAATAGGAGTTTCCCGTAATTGGGGAGCTAAACGCGGCGAGAGATAAATTGAGGAAGATTAAGGGAAGGGGGTTGGGGATTTTCGCCGAGGACGTACAAGTCGCACAAGATATGTCGCAGTTACCAATGTTTCTCTGAAATTCAAACGGTTATAGTCTCGATAATTTATGCGCAGGGTGCTTATAAAATAGGTGGGGCATTTTTTCAGAATCGGTCCTACTCATCAAAGTAATAAGAAAAGTTGGTATACGCATCCCTAGTAGCATTTATTGTTGGCATTTTGATGGCCAACTGATTCCCAACTTGGGGATACTGTGGGCCAACCAGAAATGCTACTAGGGATATGTCCGATAATGCTGACAAGGACACCATGTGATAGACGTCGATTTTTATGAGCCTTGGCACCATGGATCTATGTCGAAAATAAGTAAATAGGTGTAAGAGTGTTTCAGCCAATAGGCCTCGATAATAGAGATATTTACATGTAAATTATTAAAAAGTTCATAGTGGCCGTTGGGTTTTAGTGGGTAAAAATCCCACACTACCGTGGCGCCCCCCGGGGATTCCCCTTTGGAGGAGTCGCCTTTTGAAGAAGATTTATAATTTTTTTTTTAATTTTTTTTTTAACTTGGGGAAATCTTATGGGGAAAAATTATAATTTCTTTTTTAACGTAGAGATATCTTCAAAACGCACCCCGACGCCTTCAGAAGGGAATTCCCCGCGGGCGCCAGGATAGTTGTGGGATTTTTACCCGCTCGGACACCTATTTACTTAATTTCGACATAGATCCATCGTGCAAAGGCTGAGCAAAATTGATATCTATCACATGGTGTCCTCCCCTTGGTAGTTTTGCAGTTAGAAGCAGTTTTATATTCCGTAAAACACCAGCCCGAAATGACCATTAAAGGGCAACTGGCGCGTTAGTCAGCTGGCCTAATCTTTATATATAAAGCAGAAAGCATTTATATGTTTGTGTGTTTGTCTGTCGCCTAAAAACTTTTGAACGATAAACTCTGCGATCACGAAATGTGCCTCAGTTCATTATGCCTGACTAATCTAGATGAATGTGACTATTTTCAAAAAAAAAGAATCTAAATTTCGGGCGAAGCCGAGTAGCAAAGCTAGTATACTATATTTTCATTCATTATCTTCCCTTCTCGCCTTTAAACAAACAAGGGCGAATTGATAATCAATATATCGATTTGAGGAAATACAGGTGGGTTTCGTTAAATGCCACTTTGGGCGAATTCCATTTACGCCCAAATCGCCTGTGATTTTCATTAAGGTAGGTTTTCCTATACGCATCGGGCACAACGTTAAGAATTTCAAAGTCGATTTTCTCAAAAAAGAAGCGCGATATAAAAAAAGGTTACTCTTCCTTTTCGACAATTAACAAGTAAATAAGTCGACAAAAAGGAATAAAATTTTTTGATCTGGCGCTTCATTTTCGAGAAAATCCACTTTGAAATTCCTGACGCTGCGCCCAGTCGCGTACAGGAAAACCTACCTTAATGAAAATCACGGGCGATTTGGGCGTAAGTGGAATTCGCCCTTTATAAGCGTTTCGGACCAGCGTTTTACGAAATATAAAAATCCTTGTAACTGCGAAACGAAGCATTATAGGATTTTTTATGGGGATTGGACATACGCGTACATCAACTTTTTTTTTTTTTTGGTGAACTGAGTAGAACTGATCCTGGAACATGCCTCACATATTTATAAACACCCTGTAGATAATTCCTGTGAATTTTTAGGTTTCACAATTTGAACAGTTTCCAACATATTAAGTGTTACAATCCCGAAAGCTCGAACAAAGCACTTTTGCAAAATACGGTTCGTACAGCACTAGGTACAACTGCACTGTTACATTTGCAGACACGAGGATGCCACAGAAAGATAAATCTCCTCGAACCGTTCGACTTATTCCTCTACCATTTTCTCTTAATTGCAATCAGAAAAGAGATACGACACGTTACAGTTGCGCGATTACTGTTCATTCAACTTTCCAAAGATTCAACGAGCGTTCGAAAGACGAATTTCATTCGTTACGTCTTAGGCCAAGAGAGTTTGATTCCAGGCGGAGCACACTCATGATTTTATGGTCCGCTTGGAACTATATACACGTATGATGTAGCAATGTGGCAAATGTTGCAAGTTTTAGACACTTCGCGCGTTATTAACGGTTTACTGCGAATCATGGAGCGTGCTATATGTGTGTATACATTTAGCACCGCCTTTAACGGTAAACACGGGAACAAATAGTATCCTGGATGATAATTAAACGCTTTTGTCAGGTCAACCGCGCTTTCCTTCCTTCCTTCCTAACTGTCTATGTATCCTTTAAAACTCATATTCACTTGCCTAATTGGCAGTAGCGGATTTAAGAAAAAGGGCCCAGGTGGCGAACGTTCTGAGGGGCCCACTTTTCGGGGAAAATGAAGAGGTAGTTTACTAAAAACGGGCAAAGTATAGTAGTACAGAAAAAATATAGTTTTTGGTTAAAATCATAATTTTTGTTTAATATGGGGCCCTAGGGGGTCTTTCTGGGCAGCGGCCCATTTTCGGGAAAATGAAGAGATAGTTTACTATAAAAACGGGCTAAGTGTAGCACTACAGAAAAAATAAAGTGTTTGGTTAAAATCATAATTTTTTTTAAGATAGGGCCCTAGGGGTCCTTCTGGGCAGGGTCCATTTTTAGGGAAAATGAAGAGATAGTTTACTAAAAACGGGCTAAGTGTAGCACTACAGAAAAAATAAAGTGTTTGGTTAAAATCATAATTTTTTTTAAGATAGGGCCCTAGGGGTCCTTCTGGGCAGGGTCCCATTTTTCGGGAAAATGAAGAGATAGCTTACTAAAAACGGGCCAAGTGCAGTAGCACAGAAAAAATATAGTGGTTGGTTAAAATCATAATTTTTGTTTAATATAGGGCCCTAGGGGTCCTTCTGGGCAGGGTCCCATTTTTCGGGAAAATGAAAAGATAGTTTACTAAAAACGGGCCAAGTGTAGTAGCACGGAAAAAATGTAAGAGAAATATGTTTGGATAACTATACTTAATCATGTTTTTTTTTGTCATGGGGCCTTGGGCCCTTCTGTGCAGGAGCCTAGGCGGCAACTGCTCATCAGCCGGCCTGTTAAATCCGCCACTGCTAATTCAGAAATCACTTCTGGTAGGTGGTGTTTCAAGTGATCTCTGATTATTCGAACCGTGTTTTATTTAGGTGGCTTGTGATGCTTCTCATTGCTAACTGGCAACGACTATACATAGCAGCCCTTGTAATTGATATTTTAAGCGTTACTTCATGTGCTACCGAATCTTTGTGGCGCATCCTCCTATCTGGGTGCACAAACGTAGCAATGTTAGCACTGACGCATTAATTATTCACATCGTTTGTGAAGCGAACCTTGCATTCGATTATAATTTATAATATAACGGACACCTCCTGTACCGTTGCGTTGAATTTTAGCGGAGCCTTGTTATTTTTTAGCGCACACTTCCTTTGGAAGTTCTACAGTTTCTAAACTCAGCTGAGATTCCAGCGCGAAGCGCCTGAATTTCGTCAAGCGAGAGATTCGCAATTACTAAGGGAGTAAACGATTCTTGTTTATTTGCTTTTTAAAATAGGGAACTGAGCTTCCACTTTGCGGCAGTTCTGCTCCTTTCGAGTTATCACAACCATTATTCTCAATTATGATCCTCGAAGGCGAGTACCACTTTTACCCCCGAGGCTGGAAAGACCAGGGATTCCCACGAAGATAAAGTCCAGTGAGCAGCTCAGAGTCAGGAGGACAAAAGGGATTCAGATCATCAACGAATGGTATCAGTGCAGATGTTCTTGTGCCTACCGCTTCCGCATTTGTGCCTATAAAGCTGGTCTGCGTTTCGTTCAAAGCGCATCTAGATGGCATCGTCCTCACGATTTCACCGGACGCGTGCAATGCATTTTTATAGATTCGTTACTCCCGAAAGGGACCTGAAATTCCCATGCGAGGATCACCAACGTCCAAACAGCTAAAACTGTAATTGCTCTGTGAATCATTGAATTTTGTGATCATAGTAAGGCTGTCCTCTTTGAAGTAGAGCAAAGTAGTTGTTTGCTTAAATTATGACACATAAGGAAGTTTCTGAATGCATTAGAATTCGCAAGAAACGTTACTTTATTTTTATGATCCTTTTGCTGCAATTGAATTTTCGATTTTTATTATCGCCCCTACCAGAATCATTCATATCTGATAACGTAAGGAAATATGGCAACGCGATACACAAAGCAGTTGAATTTTTTGCGAATTCTTGAAGCTACCATCTGAGAAAAAAATTAGAAGTTGTTCATTAATTTTTACAATTTTAGTAGGGGTGAAAATAGAAAATATTTTGAATATGAAAATAACTTTGTTTTTCTATTCGGATGGATACAAAAGACGAAATCGTGCTTACCGTCACTGAATATACAGTCTAGATCAAACTGTTGTTACTTCAAATGTATTGATTTTTTTTTAACCAAATTTGGTATTATTATATTTGAAAACTAATAAAAACATTTGCAAAAATTGAAGATATACACTGTTTCCTTCTATTAAAAAATAAATCACGAAAATCACCTATTTTTGGGACCTTGAAGTGTGAATACTCCCTTAAGGAGGAATCCTATTTTATGAGCTAAAAACATAGCACAGTTTAGGATTTTTTTTTAAAGAAACTAGCGTTTCGATTTATCTGAAATTTGGAACATGTTTTTATGCATCCTTGAAGAAGTTGCAGTTTTTTTAATATTCAGTTTTAATAATAAATATAGGAGTTATGATATTTACCTTCCAGGTAATCTGAAATAGAAAAATGAAACGGCGTTTTACTTTGTACATAGGTAGCTTCCATCTGATGAGCCAGATGGTTAAAAATTAATTTTAAAAAAACTGTAGCTTCTTCAAAGATGCCTCAAACCATGGTTCAAAATTCAGATGAATCGAATAGCTGGATTCGTAAAAAGAAAATCCCAAATTTTGCTAATTTTTAGCTCAAAGAATAGGATTCCCCCTTAAGCCGGCCCTACCGCGTCTCCCGGATTTACCCTATGTGTATAAAATAAACGTAGGGATTTGCCTGGCATCTCTATTACAGAGAGGGGAAAAAAGTGATTTTAAATAAAAACCTGTGTACGAAATTTTTGCCCATCTCTCCTTTATCGTTCCACTTGCACGGAGCGCGTTCCCGTGCTCCCTCGACGAGCGAGAGCCTCTTTACAAATAATTCGGAACGGAGTGGTTTGAAGGGCGATTCCTTCGGCACGAGATTTTTCCGGGTAGGGCAGTCGGCTCCTCGATTGTTCGCGGCGGAACAGCGCAATGAAAGCTCGATGGTACGAACAAAAAGCCGTGAGGTAGACATAAATAAATAGGTGGTGGGTGTGGTTGGTAGGCCGCACACATGGCGTCGTGACCCGTCTCTTCTCTTCGTGAGCTCAGGGCTCGCTTAAGTTATGCCCTGCGGAATGCTGTTGCTCCTGCTTCTTTTGGTGTCGTAGCTAAACGCAGTTTCACCGGCTGGTGTGCCTAGTTTCGCCTCCCCGTTTGCCTTTAAACTGTCGCGGCTCAAATCATTTATTTACTCAGAGAGCATAAAAACAGTAGGTAATACCTAAGCGATGACATGCGCATAGTCTACAGACAGAGCGTGGCCCGGGTTTTAACAGTGTGTAACTGTTGACAGGTATACAGGGCGATTCATAAGTGTACAGTCAGATTTTTTAAAGTAAATCCACGTATCAGGAACGAAAAAAAGTAAACAATCTTATGCGAACTTTTGTCATGTATAAGTAGGTAGTACAGATTCCGAGTCATGGGAAATTGAAGGAAATGCTTTAAGTATTTTTTTTTATTGACACACGCTATTAATTGCTACTATTAGTTTGATCTGTTAATGAAACAATTGGGCATAGTAGAAAATGCAAAATGGATTCGAAGGTGGTCAAACGAGAAGTGAGTAGTATTTTCCAGCGAGTACGAGAGTCAATCTTAAGAAATTACAGATGTACTTGAAGACTTGTATAAATAATTCAAGAATGATCGAACATGTTCGAGCTAGCTGCGCATGCACTGTGTAGTTGCTTATCAACTATCAGTTCATTAGGTGTTGTACTTCTCAGATGAGTATCGATGCAGGGAGAAAAAAAAGGAATACCCATGCAAATTTCTTGAAACATGCAGAAATTATCTTGTGCTATGGAAAATGGTAAACAATGAGGACACGAATATTATTAAAGTCTTTATAATTGTAGCTTGTTAATGCTATAATTATTCCAGTGCGCGCGGTTGTTCTTCAGAATATGTAACACAAGTATTCATGGGCATGTTGTAAAGTTTATACTAGAACTTCAGATTTTGTCCACCTTCGCGCTTGAAGACAGCAATCAATCGTGGATCGCCAAGCATGAACAGCAAACATGCTTAAGCGTCCACTGGTCACTTAAGGGGAGGTTCCGCTCTAAAAATCGATTTTTTTATTTCATTTTTCGAATGTTCAATCTTTTAAGAATGCGCGTTTAAAAGGATTTTTTGAAATTCGCAAAATTCCCGAAGTTACAGGCATCTGAGTAGAGGTAAATGCGTTAAGTAAAACTTTAAACGCGTTTTTCTCGAAACAGTGTTCTTAAAATTGGTGGAACCTATATCTCGAAAAGTTATTATCCGATTAGACTGAAACATTTTTTATTTGGAAGAATATGCTTCTGGCTCGCGGAGAAACCTGTAAAATTAAAAAAATTGTCATTTTTAAAGGTGTTGAAAGGACGAAAAATGTAGGGAAAAAGAGATTTCAAACTTCAAGTGTCGTTATTTTTTTCGAAGAATGGCATTTTTTGTAATTTTTACTGTTAAATCCACGAGCGAGTTTCATGCGCTTTAATAATCTGACATTGTTTTTTATTTCAGATGAATGGTTTATGTGCTATAGGTTCCACCGTTTCGGATGAATTTTTTGACGCCTCGACTTTCACGACCCCCCAGTGCCGTCTGCAATGATTAATTATAAAACAAAAAATATATTTCTATAGTTTAAGACATCCTTAGTACAATGCAAAAAGTCCCATTAAATTACATTTAGTAGATTTCTTTTAATTAATTCCTAAAGATCACCTATTTTTATGGGCTCTAGACCGGAACAACCCCTTAAGGGGGGACCCCACCCGGAAGCCACTAAAAAGTTTGGGATTTTTTTGTTCGTATAAATAAAAATATTGGGCTTGGGTTTTTTACACAGTGTTAAAGCAATCTTTATTTTGCTAGAAAATTTTTTTTATGGAAAATTGTGCAAAGTGGCTTCCCGGAGCACTGCAAAAAAAAAAAATGGCCTACACTCCCGGGAATGACTGGATCATCTGAGAAGGAAATACAACAAAGATATATAAACAGGAATATATTCTCTACAACCTAACATAGGATTTTCTGAAAACTCGAATTATTTTGGAAATTGTAGCAGTTTGAAGAATTCTTTAATTTTTTGGCATAAAAATTTGCACTGAAATGATTTTAAAAAATCGAATAATTGTCATATCAATAAAATCCTAAGCTGGGTTGTAGAGAATATATTCCTCTTTATACATCTTTGTTGTATTTCCTTCTCAGGTGATCAAGTCATTCCCGGAAGTGTGGGCCAGTTTTCTTTGCAGTGCTCCGGGAAGCCATTTTGTTCGCCGCCATTTTGTACAATTTTCCACAAAAAAAAATTTTTTCTATCAAAATGCAGATCGCTTTAACACCATGTAAAAAATCCAAGCCCAATATTTTTATTTATACGAACCAAAAAAAATCCCAAACTTTTTAGTGGCTTCTGGGTGGGGTTCCCCTTAAGTTCGCGGTTATTCAAAGCTACTCGGACAGTGCTTAAACCTTGAGAGTATTTTAGTTATCCTATATTTATCTAAGTACACCTAAATTCAATTTTGGGCGAGCAAGATTTGCCATAATATTGCAAAGGTCCCCAATCTTTGCATGACGAATGCTCGAAGGGACAATCACAAACACAAAATTAATCATTTATTCCTCTGACCAGGGTCCAGCAGTAAAGCATACCGGTTGAAGCACCGAGTGAAGCTTTTCCAGGGGAACAATATTTTCGAGGGTCAGGTCTCGGTTACCCAGCTACGGCTGGACATTTCTAAGCCCGCGTGTAACGCCGTTCATGACTTAACGCGGTGCTTCGGTTCGGCTGTGCTTTGGCGGCTGAGGCTGCCGGGACAATGCCGCATTGTTTCATCGTCGTAGCTATCTAGTCGGTACGGTAGCAGGCCCGAACGATGTTTATTATCCTCTTGCGCAACAAAACAAAATGCCCCGGTGTTATATTCTCCTCTGGTTCGTGGTCGAATCAGTTTCCCATATAAAATCCACGGACGCCGCTATTCCGTCGTAACTTCAAAGGAGGCACGACGTTCCTCCAGGGTGTCCTTAGTGCCATCGAGTTTCTGCGGCCCGGCAGAAACCCTTGGAAAATCTGGAGGAGGCCTTTACTGGAAGCTCACCAACGACGCGAAGGATTTGTACCAGAAATTCTGAACTACTACTTCTTAATTAGCATCTCACTTCAGTACAGTTTGGAAAATGGCCTTGGTGCCCCCAAGAAATCCTTGGGACGTCCAGTGACAGGAAAAAGCCCTTCACTGGACGTCCGCCGAGGAACAAAGGATTTAGATCTCTTCTTACAGACCACTTCTTAATTACCCTTTTTCTTCGTTATAACTTCGAACGAGGTATCGATACATCTTGGAAATGTCTCCGGCACCGTCGTGTTCCTGCAATCTCATAAAGATCCTTAGAAAGCTCAAGGATACCCGACGGAAGCCTCTGCTGGAAGCTAGATAAGGAACGAAGAAGGGATTCTCATCAGGTCTTATGGGCTAGAAACGGTTAATTAGCCTTTTACACCTTCGCATTTCTGCAATTAGCATATCTGCTGGCTAAGGAAACTCCATTATATCTCACGCATCCTCAGCGCGCGCGGGCTTCGGTGTAGATTCATTCCAAGGGAATGGAAAAGGAAGGAGCAGAAGAAGCAAGAATTAGAAAACCCGCGGAGTCTATTGTCCGAGTTGGTGAAAGCGAGCCGTTTCCAGATTTGATATCCGATTAGCCTTGGCACGATTCGATGGAGATCGATGCGCGCTCTCCCCCGGATTTGTATCTACCAGTCGGGGGGGCTCGGCTGACGGAGCAGCGGCAGTTCTAGCCCGCCCTGTGCTTTTCTTATTTCCATGAAAATCGCGCGCCCGCGCACCGATTTTAACGACAACGCTGTTCCGGCGTTTTTAATGCAAATCCGCGAAAGGAAAAACCGTAAGGGCATTATAATTTATATTACTACATGTGGCAGCGGCGCTTCCGGCGAGAGAGCATAGGCGCAGTTCCGGTCAGCTCGGCCTGGAGATCCTACATCGCCAGATTATGAGCCCATGCCGCTTTTACAATGGATCGCCTGCCTGACTCATACGTCAGCGGGAGTAATTTTGTTGCCACACTTGCCATCAGCGAGAAAAAAAATATCCTACGATCCACTGGGGCGGAAGGGTTTGGGCAGAGGGTGTTCGATATCCGTCATTGGCTTTTTCTGTCGGTGTTCTCTTTATTTGCGTGTAGATAACATGCCAATGCCTACTGTTTGGAGAATGTTCATAAAAAATTCACCATCCCTTGCCTTCTTATTTCGCACGTGGGACAATTTTTTTTATTCATTTAGAAACTCGAAATTGTGTTGTTTCATGTTGGTACTTATTACTGGAATCTTTGCGTTGGTTGAGTTTTTAGTTAGGAGTATTCGAAACGCATTGAAAAAACAAATTGACTGATTAGAAATTATATCCAAGCTTCGCTGGGCAAGTGTATCTCATGATACTCCATTGGCAAGGGACAGTGCTGTAATAGACTTGTCCGGTTCAACATTTTTTATTCATAAATATGGCCAATAGTGCGTGGATGATGTGCAGCGGGGGTTAATGAATAATATAATTTCTATTTCTCTAAGGTAAAATCGTGTCTGTTCGTTTAAGCATGATTGACATTCACGCCACGAACTGTCCGTGTTTTATGTAGTCTACAATCTTTTGCACAGTGTTTTGGAATCGGGCGAAGTTCACTCTGGCTTCCTCGCTGGTCTTCGATTTGTAAATGGCGTTTGTATAAGCGGATGTCAATTCGGTGACTAGCCTCTGAGCCCTTCTGGCGGCTGCCTCGATAGAACCTGTCGGCGTTTTGATGCTTTGCGCCGTTCGTACGATTTCCTCCTTAATGAGGCTCACCAGCTGCTCATCGTCCTTCTCGGTCGAAGTCCCGCTCGAGATAACTCGGAAAATTCCTCTGATGACGCCGTCCGTTGCACCTGAAACACCAACAAGCTTTTTAAACTTACATCTGCTCCGATTTTCCTTTATCTTGATTTCGCACGGGTGGCTTTGTAGTCTGCTGAGCCGATAATGCTACCAAAGTGGAATTCTCAGTTCCAATTTATGGCTCAGTGATCTGGTGGTTGATCATGATGACATGTTGCAGAGGAAATGTATTTTCATGTATTCTCTTTAAGTTCTACTTAAGAAGGAATTCTGATGTAATGAGTCAAACTTTTCAAAATTTTTCTTATTTTTTTGGCTGCCACACGAATGTCAGGTATGTTAATAATGAAACAACTTTTCAACAATAATGCGTGATCCACTGTTATCGGTATTTTAAAAACCGCGGGAAGGGAGTTTCTTATATTTTATACAACCCTATAATCAGGGGCGGATTTTGAGATTTTCCGCCCCTAAGCTAACAAGTGTCTGCCGCTCTTTTCGCGAAGTATCATCAAATATTTTAATTTAAAAAAGTCGAGGCAATTTCGAAAGTAATTATGAGTTGCAAGGAATTAATATATGAGTTTTTCCAAATTTGCTATATGAAAAAGAAGTGAATGGTTTTTAAAGATGTCTCAAGCCTCTGTGTTTAAACCTTTCCCAATTTCTTTCGCTCAAAATTTGTGGCTCTCCCAAATTTACCGCTCTCCAAAATTTGTCGCTCCCCAGAATTTGTCGCTCCCCAAAATTTGTCGCTCCCCAAAATTTGATGCACCTTAAAATTTACCGCGCCCCAAAATTTATGGGTTCCTAAAATTTACCGCTCTCTAAAATTTTCCGGTTCCCCAAATTTTCCACCCTAGGCTGCAGAATACTTACAAGGAGAGGACACCATATGGTAGATACCGATTTTGGCGAGCCTTAGCACGATGGATCTATGTCGAAAATAAGTAAATAGGTAAGAAAAAATTATAATTTTTCCCCTTAAGATTTCTCCAAGTTAAAAAAATTTTTTAAAAATTATAAATCTTCTTCGAAAGTCACCCCGACTCCTCCAGTGGAGAATCCCCGGGGGGGGGGGGGTGCCAGGGTAATGTGTGATTTTTACCCCTTAAAACCCCACGGCCACTATGAAATTTTTAATAATTTCCATGTAAATATCTCTATTATTAAGGCCCATTGGCAGAAACGCTCGGACACCTATTTACTTATTTCCGACATAGATCCATCGTGCCAAGGCTCATAAAAATCGACGCCTACCACATGGTGTCCTCCCCTTGTTAGCCTATACACAAATCCACCCCTGCCCATAATAATACTATTTATATTTTATATTGACTATTATTCTGAACATCCAATTATGTTTGAGTATTATAAACCTTTATTATCTTATGCATTAGAATTTAACTGATTCTTGCAGCCAAAGCACTGAAGGACATGCGCTGTGATTCTGTAGTGGTACTATTCACTCATAAATAATTTTGCATTCTTCTTTATTATTTTTTCATTAATAATTGTGTGAACCATCTCTCTCAAAAATGCGAACCAACTCTCCCAAAAATGCGAACCAATTCTCCCGGTATTTCAGGAGAGATGGTCAGATGTCATGACTTCAGTTTTTAACCCGATTTTCAGCTAATATTGGCCAGTTTTTCTAAATCAGCATACAATTTAAAAAAATCTTAGGTTTATTATGATAAAATAAATAATATCAGTATTAATTTTTTAGCCATTTTATATTAGGTGAGCCAATTCTCTCGGACATAACCTATTACTTATCTTTTATTAGTGTTCTTAGAAGATTCGTAGCTTCTTCTACTTCAACGATATATATTGTACAATAATAATTAGTTTTAGAGTGATGGATAATAACTTAGTTATTGTTAAATATTTGTAAATAAAAAAATTACGATGCACGGTACTAGATGCAATCCTTAAAAGGAAAACAAGATTTTTGAGAAACGTGTTACAGCTTTGGAGTAAAAAATTTCCAAAGACCTCCCTTTTTTCGGCCTCCTGACTGAGCATCACCCCTTAATACTCAATACTATTGACTCGCTAGTCATCACAGGATTTAATCTTATGTTTTTTAACTTGTGTGACTAAAAATCGCTGTGTAAGACAAAACAGAATTCCCTTGTTTCTATTAAATCGCGGCTCTCCCGAAGTTACGTTTATGAAGTCAGTGAAGGGGATACTGCCAGAAATGTTAGATCGATTTACATACATAAAACTTTCAGGTAACATTCTCTGGAACTGTCTAAAGGCGGCTACATTCGAGTACCTTCTGTATTTTCATTTTTTAAACTGCAAAATCAAAAAACAAAAGTAAACAAAACTCGATAACTTACCTAAAATTTCATGGACCGTCTGTTTATTATTTACTCGAAAACTTTTGATCACATAGTTATTCAACTACACCTTGCTTTTTCTAATAATGCAAAAGACAACAGTTCATTAGAGAAAAAATTCCAAAGTTGATGTTCCATTTTTGAACCGTTTGAGTGTAACCTTTTAATCAGTTATTCTCCATGTGCTTTCATCGTGAAACTACTAAAGATAAGTTACGAACACACTGCCTAATACTTCTATCAAATCGTTTTACAAATATGTTTTGGTAAACAAATGGATCCGAGTCCTCGTGTTACTGAAAATTATACTGTTGGATGCAAGGGTAGTTTCAGTGCCAAAAGTCAGTTTCTGTAAACATTACGATGTTAAATATTTTTGACACACAGTGAAGTTGTCGTAAAACTGTCTATAATATTTAAAAATTTGCAATTTTTTCTTTTGTAGTTGCATTATTACAATCGGAAGTATATGTGATAAATTAATCAGTGAAATTAATTTTAATTATATCCCTTCTTGCATAAGGTGGAGAAATATAGAAAAGATTTGTTTTTTAACATTATTTTTTATTATTTATCTAATATTTGCATGATATTTGCTAAAATAGAGGGAAGAACCCCGAACCCAAAAATCCCAAAAATTCTGAAACTTTGTGAAAATATAGGGGACAGCCTCCTAATTACAACGCAATTTTTATTTGCTGCCCAAATTCACTCGAAGGGGCTGAAATTAACCCCCGAAAATCCGGTGATTTCCCGATTTTCTGTTATAACTCGTGAACTGTAAAATAATTATTTTTACCAAATGTTAGATCTAATTAAAAGAAGTAACTTTTGTCTTGGAACTTTTTTTTTATCTCTTACATTTCGCGAGTTATAACACAAAATCGGAAAATAGCCGAATTTTCGGGAGTTAATTTCACCCCCTTATAGTGAATTTGTTCAGCAAACAAAAATTCCGTTGTAATCAGGGGGAAATTCCCTACATATCCACAAAGTTTCAGAATTCTTCGAATTTCCGGGTTCGGGGGATGTTCCCTTTGGTCAACATCGATTCACAAAATTTAACACAGGGTAAAGGACCCAATTACTGCCACCTAACCAATTACTGTCACCTTAATCTATTTTACTTAAAATAACGAATAAATAAACTATAGTATATAATCTATAGTCCAGATTACAGGTTGAATTACATAATTCTTTTCCTGTACGACTTTACAACGTTTATTTATTATTTTTTTTAAGTAAAACAGCTTAAGCAGACAGTAATTGGTTAGTTGTCAGTAATTGGGTCCTTCACCCTAGATCAGTCAATTTTAAAGACACGGCAATGAAATTTACAGGGCATATGTAGAAAAGAATGAGAAGCCCAACTATGCGCGTTATGCAAAAAGGGGCCTCTTGCATATCCAACAGTACAATTTTATCGTGCCTCTAACGGAATGTTTCGTTCACCTGTCGCCAGTGTCCTCTTCTCGATCGATTTCCACGGCTCGCTCTCGCGGCGGATTGCCCGCGACAGTGTGATACCGCAAGCTAGAAGGACGATCGCGATCGTCGCGAGTTTTGCCATCCTTGGACGTCCCATCGGGTGAAACTGGCGGCCGTCCGTCATCCGATTTTCTCTTTTTATACGACGACTACTGCTCCCTTGGCTGCCGTCGAGTAGGGACATTATGTAAAGTGCAATTTTCGTGCGGCCAGCACCGATCATTACGAATGATCCTGATGCGTGTCATTAAAACGAAAAGACAGAAGGGAAAGTGGAGCAGCGTGACGCACCGCAAGAAAGTATATTGTTTCGCGGGTTACTTTGATTTTCGCGTTTCTACGTACAGACGCTGTGGCGGGGGAGCGTTTCTGTCGGGGAAAATCGGAGCAAGGTGAAAGTGCAGCCGGCAACGCTTTGAAATGCGTTTTCGTAGCCACTGAAAACTTCGCGCGAGGGTACGATATCACTGGTCCCGGGCGTTAACGCTCCTTTTTCTTTAACTTCCTCTATTAGTCTGCTAGACCCTACGCGCGGTTATACATTCGGGGTTGAGGAGCTCAAATGGTAAACGATGTAAGTGTCAGTTAAAATTTTCAGTGGAAACAAAAGGCGCGTGTCTGTTCATTTTGGCATTTGCGTCGTTTATCGTGGGTATATCAGTTTTATAGATTTAGAGGGAAACGAAAATATTAAGGCCGAGCTATTCCGCGTCAAAAGGAATGGGTGAAAAATTTAGTTTCACCGATTCTCTTGAAAATTACAGCAGTTTTCGATAACCTCGCAAAAACAAAGTATGGTGAATTTCAACGGCCTGTGTCAAATAGTTTTCGAAATATTTAATATTAAAGTTTCGGAAATTCGAATAATATTGGCTGAAGCGTCGTCACTTAAATTGTAATATCTCGGTCATTTTTAAAGATTTTGCCACCGTCTTGGGTTCGTTTTAAAGCTGAAGGAATGCTTTCTTAAACTGTATATAGAGTATTTTGTTTATTGTTAATATACTTAACAGTAATCGATGTCAAAGTTTCAAATCGCGATTTGACGTCGTTAAGTCTTCAACTAATAAATGCCTTTTTAAAAAAAGTGGACAGGTTTTGGGAACAGTTAAGAAAAAAATAAAACTTATCCACGGATGCCATAGTCAGTCCGCACGCACGCGTTTTCAAAACAATAGCCTCGCGTAGGAAAGTATTTAGGGTCATTCCGAGAGAGACGCACCTAGCGGAGAGATGCACCAGTTCCTGTTCCGGCCACACTACATAAGTGGCAGCACTGTTTCAACGCCTAAGACGCGTGTTCTTATCTACAAACATAACCTTATTAAACGAATCACATCGATCGTGCGGTTTAAGTTCATTAAAATTGAAAAAACTTTTCGTTGCGTTGGATTTGAGGCGAAAAAATTGTGTGAACGGTGAGTAAATTGGATTCGTTGCCCGGAGTGCTCAAAGTGGCTCCACGAAACATGTACCATGTATCCTCCCCTCTGTAATATGTGTAGAAGAGAAAAAAATAAATGAAAGTAGGGAGAAGAGGGTAAGATGCACTTTTTCGAAGTTTTTTAGAAAGCGTATTTTAATATTAAAATAAGGTTTTCATATATTTAATATGTTATTTTGTCAAAGAGATTGAAATAAACAATCAAACTACATTTACCTAAATTTTCAGTTATATTTATTTAAGACTTTATAAGCAATCGAAAAAAAGTGGTGCGTCTCCCCCGAAATGACCCTATATACGATGGGTTAAAAGAATTTTTTCTTTCAGTGTTTTCGGTATTCTCGAGAAAAATAGTAGGGATATCTGCTTACCATATAAAAGATTAGCAATAGTAGGTAGCAGACATTCCTACTATTTTTCTCGAGAATACAGAAAACACTGAAAGAAAAATTTGTTTTTCCACCACTTAACGATATCTTAACGATATTATCGATATATCGTTAACTATCAATAAGTTATCGATTGTCTCGACTCCAGTTCCATCGTACATTTGCTTGCGTACAGGGTTGCATATTAAAAAAAAAAACAGCTGTTTGCAAAACTGTAGTTTTGTTCGAAACTATACTCCGTGTCATTTAAGAAGGAACCTGCCGACCGACGAGTTTAGACCGCTTCTGCGCAGGTTGACGCTCATTGGTGCCGGGAGAAGCCACTATTGGCTGTACCCCCACCAACGCTTCTTCGGAGCCAATGAGCTCATTCTACATGCGCGAAACGGGTTCCTTCTTAAATTACACGCAGTGTAGAGTTGCTTGATCGAGCCGAAATTTTGCGCACATATTTATCACGCCAAAGGGAAATAAATCAGGTGGCGTCTCGGACCGAATTCTTGAATTTAAAAAAAAAGTCATTATAAAGGACACCTTACTACACGTCAATATCCGATTCTCATATTCTTTTTCTCCGATTCTCAATTCCTCGTCATTCAAAATTTAGAAGAGAAGTAAATATTAATAGTCGTCCCGATATGTACCCGGATATCACTGATGTGTGAATAGACCTTTAGATTTCGGACTAACCACTTTTTAACTCGGATTATTTTTAATTATACGCAATAATTAATTACACATCCCTAATTCAATTATTTAATTTAGATTAATTTTCATCAGAACAACCTCGCCAATCCATTCGTTACATCTCTCGCAAAGATGTAATAAATAAAATACCTAAAAATTTAAATTTTCATTTTAGACTCTCATCGTCAGACTCAGCTGCCGGACAGCGCAGGGTCGCTGAGGCAAAGAAACATGTATACATGTGCTTACAACGCGATATTCGAGCTCGCATTGTTTCCAAAATACACTTTTGGCTACCAGCGGCCGTAGCCGTGATGAATACACCGGTTCTCGTTAGATCACCGAAGTTTAAGCGTCACGGAGCGGTGTATTGGGGAAAGATGGGTGACCGGACCTCACCTTTCTCCCGGTGCGCTGCTGCTGCTGGGGCCCGAAGGAGAGGAGGGAAAAATGGAAATGAAACTAAAATAAAAAATAAATGTTCGTTGGGCAATATAAGCAAAATGCTTGAAACGCCATCCACCCTGTGTAAATAACACAGGAAAAACAAAATACAAAATACACTTTCGGCTACTGCCGAACAATACTTTCAACGCTTTCCAGAAAATATCAACGCGAAAACACGCTAAAGCTGCGTACAAAGGATGGAGATATCCCTCGGCGTGAAAACACGTCTTCGCCAGTCAAAGTGCTAGACTCATTGATAAATTTATTTCACCATGAAGGAGAGTACTATTAACAATTTTCCCGCAGTTCGTTCTAATTTTGTTGTGCAACATGATCAAGTAATGTACATTCTCTATTATGTACCTATAATGTACTTACACTTTCACAATTTATTTTTGAGAACAGTGTGTGTTTCAATATTTTCTATTAGATCCAGTTGATAATTCTGCTTTCGATTCTCACGAGCACTCGTGTAAATTTCACTGGACATTCGTGTCTCCAGAATATTTTGAAACAACGCCCTGAACGATTCGCGCGATTCCTCTCGGTAGGACAGCGCGTTCAACAGGTCGTCGGTTCCCCCTCGAAAAATGTAGAAGCAGTGCCGATGCTGGCTGACGGTAAAAGTGCGTGAACATAGGGAGGGAGTGCATCCAGCCATGATTCCTCTTCACCGATTTTTACCCCCTTCCTGTCCCCTGTACTATACTCCCCCATTGAAACGGCGCGGTGGCTCGATGGCTCGCGATTAAAGCCTGCAAAGGTTTCCAGAATTCGTGTCTCGCAGAGGACGTCTACTTCCAGCAGCGATACACTTTGTAGTAAACCTGAAGCCTGCCTAGAGCATAAATGTATTTGTCTCTTGCTGATACGCAATTTTTACTTGCGAGTAACAGTTCTGTAGACTCAGATTTGTGAATCTCTCCTCTGGTGGTTAAGACACTTATTTCTGTTTGTCAATTATTTTTAAAAAATTCACCGTGCCAGTTATGTCAACAATTGCACTTGGCAGGTGTATTCAACGAATAAAAACGAGTTGGACGTATTAAATTATACCTTCATCCGCTTTATGTGCGCATACAGGGGGGTTCTAGAAACTGGGACAGGCTGGAGCACAACTTGAACACGAAGATTCAGTGTTTGAATACAGACATAAAATATGAAATATGTCGTATAGTTTTTAATTCTCTCTGGTCATATTTTGAAATTATATAGTAGCTACTTTTATCTGTAGAATACTGCGGGGAGTCGACTTATGTAAGAAAAAGTCAGCAGTTTAATTTAAATAAAAAGTGTGACTATAGGTTGCGAATAAGTACATATGTAATAGCTCTGTACATAATATATGTTCAAATATAACAGCGTATATAGTGGTTTTTGAGATCAGTAAAAAATATCTTGTGCAGCTACAATATAGCATTGTCTAACCATAATGTAACTGCCTGTTGGAGCATCACGAGTAACTCGTTTACGTTTGTTAAGCATGTTATATAAAATAGTAGCGGTTTCACCTTAAATATATTTCAAAGCGTGTAGTGGACTTGTCTGTAGTAAATAATACAATCGATTTGAAAGCGCAAGTAAATAACGATACGAATTACACTAAGCATGTGTGCATATTTGGAAATGTACAAAATTTTTAATGTCACTTTGAAGGTGTTTAGAACTGCACTGAAATAGCTGAAGCTTTAAATCCGGTGACTTCTTAATTTTTTTTATGAAAGTCTCGAATTTTTACGGACCATATCAGAGGTTTGCGCCGAAATGGCACATGTTCTACACATCCTGTAATTTTTTCCAAGTGGATCTGAACCTCAATTCGTTCACAATCACGAAAAAAATGAAGAGAAAAAAAATATTCGAGAAAAACCCGTTTAAAGTTCCTGGGCAAATGCGACGCTACATGTTCCCGCTTGACGTTTTTAGCTGTCAAATCTACAATTTTGCAAATTCTACTATAATTCAAGCGGCATTTTATTGGGAAAAGATAGTACTTTCGGAAAATGCAATAAAAAAATCGATTTTTCCACTGCCTAGTCCCCTTAAGGTCATGAGGCCCATTTGCCGCCCAGTCTGCTAGAGTACCGCTTATAGTGCCTCTACGAGCTATAGTGACTTAGGTGTGAGGTCACTCAGCGGGGTCTTAACCGATATCCTGCTGGGTATGGGCCGCTAAACGTGGCCCCCTACTACCTCTTGCAGGACTGTGATTAGGGAGGATCAGGACAAAACCGGGGCCCTATAGATTGAGTGTTACAAATTCGATTTTAAAAAAATAAGACAGAAATTGAAGATACTGTTTATCACTATTAAAAGACACCAGGTAAGCTTTGCTACTGGCTATTAAAAATTGTCTCATTGTCAGCACATATTAAATACAAATCCATTTCAGTAAGGTATATGTACCTACTGCATTACAACAGTAGCAATATAAATTATTTTATATTAATATCTTATTTTACCCTTTAGGGCCCAGGTTTTGTCCTGGTCTTCCCTAAACACAGTCCTGCAAGAGGTAGTAGTGGGGGCACGTTTAGCGGCCCGTACCCAACAGGGTATCGGTTAAGAGCCCGCTGGGTACCTCACACCTAAGTCACTATAGCTCGTAGAGGCACTATATAGCACTATCTACGAGCTATAGTGACTTAGGTGTGAGGCCACTCCGCGGGGTTTTAACCGATATCCTGCTGGGTATGGGCCGCTATACGTGACCTCTTGCAGGACTGTGTTTAGGGAAGACCAGGACAAAATCGGGGCCCTAAAGATTAAGTGTTACAACTTCGATTTTAATAAAATAAAAAAGAAATTGATTATCATTAATAAAAGACATAAATTAAGCTTTGCTACTGGCTATTAAAAATTGTCTCATTGTCAGCACATATTAAATACAAATCCATTGTAGTAAGGTATATGTACAGCATTAGAACAGTTGTAATATAAATTATTTTATATTAACAACTTATTTTAAATTAAAATCACTTTATGCTTCAGGTAATTTTGGAGATTCTACCCTTTAGGACCCCGGTTTTGTCCTGGTCTTCCCTAAACACAGTCCTGCAAGAGGGAGTAGGTGGGCCCGTTTAGCGGCCAGTACCCAGCAGGGTGTCGATTAAGACCCCACTGAGTGACCTCACACCTAAGTCACTATAGCTCGTAGAGGCACTATACATCCCTCGGTTTTTCCTCAGCTGCCTACCCAAGGTCCGTCGCGCCGGATGGGATTTTTCTACCGGTTTCTTTTGTTCCAAACCGCAAAATCTCGAACTTTGAGGCCACTTTTCGAGGTGATCCCGCCTGACTTCGAAGTTAAAAATCGTATCAATCGATTCGTCTTGGCGAGATCTTTCAAACGGTGTACAGCATACGCTGTAGGCTTGTAGGTCACTAATCCCCTCTGCGACTTAACATTGTCCTTTATGTTCTGCTAGAACGCGCGCGGCAGACTGCCGCGAACCGCTCGTCTCCACCGGGCCTTACATCGCGCTTGTATCAGACCCAGTCTTCACCGGGCCTTATTCGAGGCCCGAATCGTCACAGTTTCGGAGGGGATCCAGATTCTGCTGGCCGGTGTAACAAAGGAAAAGAGTCGCGAAGAGTCCGCGTGCACGGTATGCCGCCCATGGGGACTAGTCGCGCGATCAGACGCACGTAGGAGTCTCGTGCACGTTAATGTGGGATGAATGGAAATACGGGTACTTGAGTAAGCTTAAATTACATTTCATTCATGCAGGAAAAGCAGACACGCGGGAGTCGGTCTTCCGGCTCACGTTGCGCACGTAGAAAGAGGCAGGAGCTTCTGTGTAATAATGGCTGGCCTATAATGTGTATTATCCTGACATCCTGCAGCGTCTTCTTTTGCGTGCAGCTTTTCCTAGATTCAGCCCTCGCCTGGTTGCGACAGTGACGTTAATCGGACGGTGTACACCCCACGTTTTGCGTTTTCCCAGCCGTGGGTCTGAAACATCCTTTGCGGAGCCGTTATGCAAACCAAGGCGGGTTGAAAAGTTTCGAATTATACGCGACGGGAGCATAGAACTCCGATGAGTTTCGTCAAGGAAAATGATCGGGTCACGCGCGCTTCCTTGTCCACCGAGTCTGGAAGACCGGTGCGATGGTAAAAAGAGAATGATAGACAGAGTGGAATTTTGAAACTCCACAGAGTGCTCCGGAATATGTGCCTATGAATACATGCAATAGGGTAGATATCCGATTTACTGCCAGTGTCGCAATTATCGCCACTTTATTTATTTTATGTAGTAAAAACGTAAAAAAGAAATGTACAAAAAATATTTTTATTAAATCGAGATTGTGATTTACATAAATATAAAAAAATATGTGTACTCATGTGTACCTAGAACTTAAAAATTAATGTTGAAAAATGAAAGTGCCACTTGAGCGTCAAAAAGGCGACGACGTTAGTAGGAAGTGATGGCGAAATCATACTATAAAGGAAGGGCGGCAATTTTACTATTCAACCTCTAGCTATTGCATAAAATGAATTATTACGGTCTGTAAGAATTACCTTAATGATATAACAAATAAAATACATGATATTTATTGTTAAATTGTAATAGTTAAGGTGAGATCGTTAGGGACAAAGGTTTTGGGCTTGTTCCTATTAATAAATAAATATGCTTTCGTGATTCGTTATAATGTTCAGACACGTATTATGTAGCAAGTTTACGGTTTGAACAAGTTTAAAAAATTATTTTGTCTAGACTTGGCGATAGGGTATATCCGGGCGAGTTGCTCCGCCAGGGAGTGGTGTCATAGTATTATATTAAATTCGTGTAATATATTAAACATATTAGTTTTATTCTGATAAAATGAATAATGTCAGTATTAGTTTTAATAACCATTTTATGTTAGGTGGGGCAACTGTCCCGGACTTACCCCACTGCGGCGAGAATGTTTCATCGTAAATAGAAAAATATAATAAAAATGAGTAAAATAAAGTTTCCTCACGGTTCGTAAAGGAAAAGGCATCAATCTGGAATCAAATAAATGGCACTTATAATGGTTGATGGAGAAGTTTTGATAAGTGCATGGATATGATTCCTTAAAAAGTTACACTGTCCAACAAAATTGAACTTTTTTTTCTGTTCTGTAAAATTCAATAGCCGTCTCTTATAGATTCTTGGTCGCTGATAATGAATCCGCAAACCGTTTGTCGCCATCACCCTCAGTTTCGAAAAATTCGAATTAAAAAGAATGCAAATTTTCAAATTTGAATATCTTTTGTGTTCAAACAGTAATATTTATTTGGTTGCACGTTCCGTCAAGTTGTTCAATGAACCCTCGCGAACACAATGATATAAGTTATTATTGAATTATGAACATTTAAATATGTTTAAACAATGATCAAATGGAAAGGGACACCCGAAACGCACCAATTTTTGCAG
This sequence comes from Andrena cerasifolii, assembly GCF_050908995.1. Taxonomy (NCBI): domain Eukaryota; kingdom Metazoa; phylum Arthropoda; class Insecta; order Hymenoptera; family Andrenidae; genus Andrena; species Andrena cerasifolii. Next base: position 5,146,616 of record NC_135124.1, on the reverse strand, counting down.
ATATATTTCTATATATTTCAAAAACTAAGGGTCGGGGAGAAAATCTGACTACACCACGCGATGCAGCAGACATTTTTCCTTCGGAAACCATCAACAGAAGTGGTAAAACACATTTTGTTTTCAATACAGAAGCGAAATAGTTTGGTAAAACGTGCGGCGTCGACAGTGGTAGTCAACGGCGGCGTGTGAGCCACTGCCGCTCAGCGTTAAAGAATCGCGTGACGCGCGTGACTACCACTGTCCGTGTCGCACGTTTTGCCAAACTATTTCGCTTAAAAAAATATCTGTTCCTGTGGAATTTTTATTGAAAAAAATTTTACCTTCAGGAACTTCTTTAAAAAGTGTTCTCATGGAACAGATATTTTAGAACCTATATAATGAAAGTTCCATGGAAACAAGTTACATTAGAACATTTATTAAAAAATTTACACAATATAAAGAAAAGTACTAAAATATTAGGTACTAGTTTTACTTAACAATATAATATAATATTCTTCATATGTTTATTTAATAAAAGCTATGAAAATCATAACATAAGTAATTAATGGTTTCATAAGAAGTATTTAACAGAAAGCTCATCAAGAACAATACCTAAATAATATTATTTAATATTATTGTAGTACTATACATTGAACAGTATTCAGTATTTGTTACAACGATTGACAACTTTTTTAATATTGCTGAACAAAATATCTGTTCCTGTTATAGAAATTTTTTATTTTTATATTTTATAAGTTCCATTCCAACTAAAACCTTTATTTTCAAGAACTTGTATCGATTCTCCTGGGAACTTATAATGTGAGAACATTTTTAAAAAAAGTTCCGCGGTCCATGTTTTAAATCGAACCAATTGAAAACTTCCACAACTTTTTCGATTTCCTACAGCATGTATTTACCAGAATATTTTAACCAAAAATTGTACACACTTTGTTCGAAACTTTTCACGTAAATGATGCCCGTTCAAATTCTGTACACCGAAGTGACAATTAGCCACTGAGAGCCACCCCTGAAAAATATCTCCCGTCGACACTTACTCCTACGCCGAGCGATTTGCATTTCCTATCAGAGTAAACTAATCCTCCAAAGAACATTACCTTTCGTTAACGTCTCGATGCTGAAAGATCGCCCGATGTCCCAAAAGCAACGTGCGTTTCTTTCGCTGGACAAATCCGCCGGCGGAAGACCGACAAAATATCGATCTCGCGTACCATCGATCACGATCTTATCAGACACCCCCGGTCCACGTTGCAAGTACAGGATGACGAGGAAACGCGGCCGAGAGGGTCGGGGGCGCGTCCGCACGCTGGCGGCGATCCACGATCACCGGACGGGACGACACAAAGAGAAAAGAAGCGAGGAGGAGCGAGTAAAGAGACGAGAATCAAGCCGGGCCTGATCGACTCTTTATTCTCGTATCAGCAACGGGGAACGATGGAAACGACGTGACCTATTATGAGCCGATCGTGTGAGATACAATGATCAATGCCAACCGGGCCGCGGACCTGCTGAATGGGGGAACGTGTTCTTTGCTCGGGATTATGGCACCGAAGAGGGCCACCGAAGATCGACAGGGCCGATTACGTCCGCGATGACTTTAAGCTCCCTTTAAATGCTGCCATTCTTTTTCTCGGCCAGGTTGACCCTGTCTATCCTGGTACCCGTGCGCCGATTTTCTCATCCACCTCTTTCTCCCTTCTTCCCTTCTTCCCCTCTTCCGCCTTGCTTCTTTTTCTCCCCATTGTTTGTTTCGTGTGATGAGTTCCCTGAACACGATATGCCGTGAACGTGGTCCCGGAAGTGGTGTCCCCCGTGGACCGCGTCAGCTATTGCTCTCTGCTTTTCTTACGCGATGCAAAGTGTCTCTTTTTTTGACTAGCGTATATTGGAGAATATTATTTTTCGAATGTGCAACGCGTTTTGATTTTGTTAGAATCAGGTACTTCGCAAGTGCGAAGAGATTATTTTAGAATGTGATTTAATGTGGGAGTAATATAGGCTTTCTTATTTCCTTTCATTTTGCGATGTGTCGCTCGTTTTTAGGGGGTGATTTTATGTTGATAGAGGGACATTAATTTAAGGGCACCCTCCGGTCAAGACGCTTGAGAAGTACGTGACTTTCATGAATTAAAAAAAAGAAACTGAACAATATACAGTAATAAAGTTGTTTGGACATTATTGCTACATATTTGAAGAACAAAGAAACAAATTAGTAATAAAATTATTGTTTGAATTTTAGCAATTTTTGCGTTAGATATGGGGGAGACCAGGGCTAGTTGATACGTTTTTTAGTTTTCAATGTTTGTTTTTTAGTTTTCAATTTTTGTTTGAATTAATAATAATTACTTGGTAACAAATATGCTAAAATATACTTTGGTATTTCCTCTTTAATATATGGTAAGCGAAAAGTTGAGAAAATACATACAAAATGCATGAAAAAATGTTATTTTGACGATGACAAAATGTATCAATTTACCCCACTGCGGGGCTAGTTGATACGTTACTTTGTAATCAATTTTTTTCATTTTTTATTTGAATTAATTTAATAACAAATATGCCAAAATATACTTTGGTCCTTCCTCTTTAATATATAGTAAGCGAAAACTTGAGAAAATACGTACAAAATGAATGAAAAAATGTTATTTGAACGATCAACGTTTTCATTTACTTTTTCTCTATATAAACGAAAACTGTTAAAAAACGATTGTTAACGCCAATGTACACACACGTACGCTGGATCGTAGGAAAGAATTGAACAACAATCATCATATATCTCGCTCAAATGGAACTACACATTTATAGTGTCGAGATAATTCGTCTGTATCAACTTGCTCCCTGTATCAACTAGCCCCGGTCTCCCCTACAGCATTCATTGTACCTCTGTAGAAATTAGAGCCCTTGACGGTCGCCATCGGAACTCGTGACATGATCGTCTGAAATAAAAAAACTAAAAATATCCGTCTTCATTGCAAACAATCTGGCAATTTTTAGCACATGTTTAAACACAGTATTGCAAAAATAGCAGTTTTTCTACGCATAAATCTGTCCATAAAAAAAGAATGGGTGATTCAAAATTACTCTTTGTGGATACGGCGATAGGGAGTCTATTTATGAATAGAATGCCGTAAGAGTTTTTGAAATCGGTCCATAATTAAGCTTTTTACAGTGGCGCCCGTCAAGAGCTCCAATTTCTACAGTGGTACAATGAATGCTGCATATCTGAGGCAAAAATTGATGAAATTCAAACAATAATTTTTTGTCTATTCTTTAAATATGTAGTAATAAAATCCAAAAAGCTTTTTTACTTTATGTCGTTCAGTTTCTTTTTTTTAATTCATGAAAATCACGTATTTTTCGAGCGTTTTCGGCCGAAAAAGGGTGATCTTTGGAAATTTTTTACTCCAAAGCTATAACACATTTCTCAAAAAATCTTTTTTTCCTTTTAAGGATTGCATCTAGTACCGTGCATCGTAATTTTTTTATTTAAAAATATTTAACAATAATTGAGTTATTGTCCATCACTCGAAGGTTCTCTAAAAATAAAGGCTTCTGCGGTGACCACTGCTGCTCGAAAGTCGATCATCTGAAATAAAAAATTCAAAAGAATTTACTTATTATATTATATTATCTAGTATTTGAACGAAGGATTTTTCGAAATATTGATTTGGGAAAACATGGCTGATGTTTAAAGTAAAAGTTTCAATTTTTATCATAAATCGTGCCTGATTTTTGTCAATTAAAAGAAAACTAGCGGATAAAAAAATCCTTCGTTCAAATACTAGATAATCTAATATAATAAGTAAATTCTTTTGAAAATTTTATTTTAGCAGAAGCCTTTTTTTAAAAGAACCTTCGAGTGATAGACAGTAACTTAGTTATTGATAAATATTTTTAAATAAAAAAATTACGATGCACGGTTCTAGATGCAATCCTTAAAAGGAAAAAAGATTTTTGGAGAAATGTGTTATATCTTTTGAGCAAAAAATTTCCAAAGACCACCCTTTTTCGGCCTCCTGACTGAGCATGAGCCTTTAACGAGACACTTGGCTTTCTGTCCCCAGCTGTATTTTGTATTGTAAGAAGCAGAGTCCTCTATTGTGCTGCGCGAATATAAAAGGATAAAATTTTGAGGTATGAATAGAATATCGTCGTTCTCTCAGGAAAGAAGCGATGCTTTGCAAGAATGAGGTGTAATTTGGGCACTCGGCTTGCACGTGTAATTATAGGCTAATCATTTTGGCGCGTAATTTAGTTTCGTAAATGAGGCATCAATGATTAATATTCATAATTTGTGGACGTTGGATAACAGGTTATACAATATATTACATAACAATGTAGAGAGATTTAGAAGTGAAAGGGAGGCGCTAGAACTCGCAATGTTGTAGGGGTACCAGAAACGGGATTTTACTGATTGCGAGTGAATCTAACGTAGTAACACAGGAAGACGAAATTCGGCACGGGTTTCAACGGTTCCACCTAATCAAGGCAAGAAACCCTGGACCGGCTACTGGGAAACACAAACCGTAAAATTCATAAATTTGTTTTGCTTCTGTCCACCTCGGTTATAATTTTATGAAAAGAAACAGATCACAACTGGGAATATTTCCCACGGTATCAGTTCAATCTGTCGAGATTATTTAAACAAGAACTTTATATACATTTGCTAGTTAAAATTACATAGAGTCTTGTGGCGAACTTCCACTGGAAATTATAACAAAAGTGTTTACTGTGTCACAATTAATGCAGTTAATCGAAGGGGATTTGTAAGTTGAACAAATCACAACGCAGGAAACGGTTTTTAGGAGCAGGTGTACGAAACCGTAGGATTAAGACCGCTGATCGATTTGTCGCCGGATTTCTCTTTGCAGAGCTGAGTCATTGGCTTTTTTGCTTGCTTCACGGCGAATCGAAAGCAGCTGCAATATCCTAGATGTAGAAATCTTTATTCTCCCACAAAATAGGATTGATCAAATGGGTTCTCATTCATCAATGTTGGCAGTGAATTCGAAGCACAATTCGATTAATTAACATCCATTATGTCAATATTAATTTAGAATAGGGTAAGGCCAGACACTTCTTTTAAATTTAAACCTTCGTTTAACCCTTCGTTTACACACCTCCTTTTTCGATCAACTTTGACATCGTTTTTGAACGACTGCCATTCTCATCTAAAGAATCCAATTATTATGTAAAAAATCATGGATCAATTTTAAGGTGTCTAGAATGTATTCCAATAGTTTTTTGGTTGAAATTTTATCGCAGTTTTTGTAAAAAAAATCTAGATTACCACATGTCGAAGAAAACGAAGAAAATCTTTTAAAAATTGTAACTTTTACAAATTTTAATATTAAAATCTAAAAATCTACAGAGTTGTTGTTGGGATATAATACTTTGAGAGAAAAAATAGTTTGTACGTCGGCTTTGGGAAGAAACTATTTATTTTGTATATAGAAAGAACAGAGCGTCAAAATCAGCTTATGGGTGGCTCACACCCAGAGTGTCATACATTTCTTACAGTTACCAAATTACTTTAGCTTTTAAAGCTGAAGTTTAGTTTTAATTATTTCTTTCTAGACTCTTTGCTTGATCCAAGTAATTTCTATAAGAAGAATGAATTAGCAGTGAATAATTTGGGCCACCTACTCACCATCAGAAGAAAAATGAATTCTGGTTTATCTTGAAGGAAATTTAAATAATAAAATTAATTTCACTCGGTGAGAAACATTGTCGAATTTAAAGAGTAAAATTAAACGATAGTCCATCGTCGTCCGATGGTCTTGTTGGCATCGTTTAAATGGCGACAGGGCGGTTCACTAACGATGGCTTATGGTGTCCGTCACGGCTGGCGCCGCGAACAAATTAATAACATCGCATCAGGTGCAATTTAGACGCGTACTTTTACGTACATCGATGCACATCAACGTTATGGACGTCATCATTCTTTCCTGTAAGATATTGTAGCCAAACTCAGCAGCAATATACTTGAGAAAAGTTGGCAAAGAGGGTGAAGACAGTAATGAGACGATAGACTAGTTAGGGATCAAAATACTAGTATAATTAGTTTCCCCCCATAAACGATTACAGTACTTTCTTGATTTACCTTCTTCCTCAGTCTCACTAAAAATATTTCCACCGCACTGTTTCGACGATATTAGTCCAGAAAAAAAATGGCAATGGAAGGGTAGTAATCCAGAAGAAGAGATTGGCGATAAGATGATTTATAAATGTCACCTCATTAAAAATTGTGTAATACAAACGACGAAGTTATGTAAATTTGCTTAATCTGACAGCTGCACCTTCCAGGGCCATTCTTTATCCCAAGCGCAGGCCGCTCTTCTGGAAGCCTAGTCAAACCAGTGTAACACGAAGAACGAAGGCAAAAAGTGCAACCATTGTTACTAGTTCCTGCTACCAGGTACCAGCACAATATCACTGCACGCTTCCTTTCCAACCGTGAAAAATGATCCCGCTTTTGTCTATGATGTTCACCACAATGCACCACTCGTGCAGGCTATCGTATGGTCGCGGTTGAAATGCATTTTCAGGGTAAAACCGCGTTCCTAAAGGCGCCTAGCTCGACAAATGATAGGTGTACTATGCACACACACACGGAGCTGAGTCGCAGGTAGGTGAGGCCGGGGTAAAGTAAGCCCGAAAAAGTTTGAAGCCGAATAAAATTTATTCCTTTCAATAAAAATGCGTGAAAATGGATTTATAATATAATTTAAACATTGCTGTTGATAAATGACGAATAGCAATACTTAAAATAAACTTACAAGGGGAGGACACCATCTGTCCCAAAATTCCACATTACCCTGGTACCCGCGGGGAATTCCCTTCTGGAGGCGTCGGAATGTCTTTTGATGATATCTCCACGTTAAAAAAAATTTATAAATTATTTTTGAAATTTTTTTTTAACTTGGGGGAATCTTCAACAGGCACCCCGACTCCTCCAGAGGGGAATCCCCCGGGGCGCCAGGGTAGTGTGGAAATTTTACCCACCAAAATCCAACGGTCACTATGAAAATTTTAATAATTTACATGTAAATATCTCTATTATTAAGAGGTTGTACCTAGTCAGGCGGCCGAAAAGAGGCGAAGATTTGTGATTTTTTTTTGAAGAAGCGGAAGCGTATAATTTTACAAAACTTTTTGCGTTTCAAAGAGCAACATTTAAAGAACATTTGGTAATTTTTTCGTAGAAAAATATTTAAGTTTATAATAAAATAACAAGCGACATCCAAGAAGCATTTTTAAAAATTTGCTTTCGCGGTGAGCACTGCCATTCGTAACCAGATTGTCTAAAATCAAAAAACAAAAAAGATTTCGTTAGTATATTAATGTATCCTCAGGTTGACGGAGAGAATTTTCCGAAATATTAAGTTAAAACAACATGGCAGCTATTTAAAGTTGAAATCCTGATTTTTTCGCGCAATTTTTGCAAAAATGATACGCGCCAAACTTACGGTTGAGTTTCTCTACGTTGCAATGGAAGAAACCACAGCGGTCAGTGGCGCAAAAAGGGGGGAAATTCAATGGGAAAAATACGATCGCAGAAAGCAGTCGGAGCGAGGACGCGTATACATCAATTTGTGTCAGGGCTAATAACACGGAATCGGATAGATAAGACCAGAAGCTGTATCGAAAAGCTCTTATTTAATCCGCCCAGTCGGCCCGTTTACGAGGTAATTCAGGGGCGAATTATGGGCGTGCGTACAGGGATTAATCACCGACGCACGGAAGCACGCTGGTGTACATGCAGGTGAGACACAACAGACGCGGTCTCTTACGCCTGTACAGGCGCCTACAGGGAGACGGACAAGATACCAGCCGCGGGAGACACAACACTACGCCCGTGTTCCGCGACACTACAATTTCGAGGCTGCGGTGGACGGACTTGCACAGCTCGTACATTGAACGACCTAATTTTACGATTTGTCACGCCTCTTATTCCACACCTAGCTTTCACTGCTATACATCAGGGTGTCGGGCACCGAGCTATTACTCCGCGATTTGGCTCGAGCTGAGAACAGGGAAGAGAAAAGGTAGCGACCGGGCGGCCACCTTGATCACTGCTTTGTCTCTTGTTCCTGGATCCTTCGAAGTTTCCTAGACAGGGTGTATTCTTATTTAAAAAATTGAAACATATGAAATAGTCATTGAATAGTCATTGTTCAACCGACTCGTACGTCGCACGCTTCTATCAAGCATGTTACATATAAGCATACGCAGTATTTAGTTATTCAAACTTTCCTTGATAAAGGTCTAAATATTGAGCGAAACCATCGTTCGCGAAACCATTGAATAGACAGTCAACCATGACGCTATATTAAGGGGTTATACCTAGTCAGGCGGCCGCAAAGAAGCGAATATTTGTGAATTTTTTTAGAAGAAGCGGAAGCATATAATTTTACAAACCTTTTTGCGTTTCAAAGAGCAATATTTATAGAACATTTGGTAATTTTTTCGTAGAAAAATATTTAGGTTTATAATAAAGTAACAAGCGACATCCAAGAAGCATTTTTAAAAATTTGGTTTTGCGGTGAGCATTGCCATTTGGAACCAGATTATCTAAAATCAAAAAACAAAAAAGATTTCGTTAGTATATTAATATATCCTCTGATTAACGGAGGGAATTTCCGAAAGATTAATTTAAAATAAAATGGCGGCTATTTAAAGTTGAAGTCCTGATTTTTACACGAAAAAATCACGCGAAAAAATCAGGATTTCAACTTTAAATAGCCGCCATTTTAGTTTAAATTAATATTTCGGAAATTTCCTCCGTTAATCAGAAGATACATTAATATACTAACGAAATCTTTTTTGTTTTTTGATTTTAGATAATCTGGTTCCAAATGGCAGTGCTCACCGCGAAAGCAAATTTTTAAAAATGCTTCTTGGATGTCGCTTGTTATTTTATTATAAACATAAATATTTTTCTACGAAAATATTACCAAATGTCCTTTAAATGTAGCTCTTTGAAACGCAAAAAGTTTTGTAAAAATATATGCTTCTGCTTCTTCAAAAAAAATTCACAAATATTCGCCTCATTTTGTCGCCTGACTAGGTATAACCCCTTAATTCGAATTCAAAGGGGGGATCGCTTAGTGTCTCGGCAATTTATGTTCAGGCTGGAAGATCAATATCGCCGCTTGTTTTTAACAATGGCTATTAATCGATCAGTCGTAAAGACAGCGCGCGACCGTGTTTGGGCGTGCTTGATAAAGCCGCTGAATTATCGCTTTTACGACACTTTAATGCTTGTCGCCGCTACTGCCGCGGTTTCTCTAGAGAAGAAATGGCTAGAAACCCTTTGTTACTCATATTAGAAGTCAATTTACAACTTTGAGGTGGCTGTCGTCCCTTGGCTCGTAGATTTCTATTGTAACTATCAGTTGCTTGCAAAAATTTTGTTAATAGATGTGTTATTTCACACACTGTTTCACATAAAATTCTGTATAATTCTTATGCAATGAAACTCTGTTTCTTACGGTTTGAGGGGTGATGGCACTCTAACCCCCGGGACAACAGCCTGATTTTGAGAATTTTTTATGCGAGTATAATGAATGGAATACAAAATCTGTTTCAAGGCCTTTATTGTACATACTTTGAAGTATGATCACAATTTTTTAAAAAAAATTTTAGTACTAAAATTTTAGTACCAATTTTTGACTTGGGACAAAAAGCAAAAATATTTTAGTTCTATATAAGATCAGCTCGGGAAGTACGTACGGAAATTAAAAATACCGTTTTTTCTAAAAAAAGGTAGGAATTTTAATGTAACTTTTTGTGTAACTAAGCCCAAGTTCTAGGTCACTTTACATCAGTCTTTATCATGATATTACAATATTTGATTGGATGTATACTTCAAGAATGATAGGTATTACTTTCTGTACTGTATTACGATCACTTTTCTGTACTCTACTTAGCACTTTTGTTACAGGCTACATTGCATAATTATTAACCTCAGTAGCTTATCTCCCTCTGTACTTTCTCCATCCTTCTCTATTTCAAGCTGCGCTTTTACTTATATTGAAATTAGTATTTTCCTTATCTCAGGTACGAAGCACACTCGAGTTTATACGCCGCCAAAGATACTTGCGCTGACACGGACGTCGCGTCGTCCCCAACGAGTTATCTGTGTCAACTCGAAGTTCTCCAAGCATCGATACAGCCCGATAGTTCAGCTCTGATTCGCAGTGGTTCTCGGTGCACCGCCAGTGCAGCGCTCCTGCAGGAGGCTGCAATATACTTTCTCTTAATTTATAATACAAAAACGACTGATAAGCACACTGCCACAACGGGAGGATATAAACGCTGCGTTTCCAGTTTGCGATACGTTTTACGTTTCGAAACCAAGAGTCAATCGAATGGTCATTGATCTAAAACTTGCTCCTCGATACATTTTACTGAAGATTAGAGCGGACACTTCCGACAGTGAATTTGATTAATAGTGCGGCAAATTTTAATGGCAAGATAGAATCGGCTGGCACATCTCATGATGTAATAGGTATTCAAACTGAAGGCACAAAATTATAGAAATTATTCTGGAAAAATTTGTAATTTTATATAGAGAGTGGTACATTTGTCTGAAATTTGTTTACAGTCATTTCTTGACTTAGACTTCTCTATGAAATTCTTATGTAAGGTGGTCCCCTAAACTCAAAAATTGACATGAGACGAAATCCTATGGATACGTTTTCGAGATACCGCGCGATGAATATTGTGGTAATTTTTTAAAAAGTAGACCCGACGTTTTTGGCCATATCTCGCGTTAGAGTTGACCAATTTGGTCGCGACTACTCTTAAATAAAAGGTAATTAAATTGCATACAACTCTTTTCTACAGTGTTTTCTAATCGGACTAATAGTTTAGGCGGAATCGAGCGAAACTTAAGAAAAATGAAATCGAAAATTCATTATATAGCCTGGAAGGCATAGAAATTATCATGTGACGTCCAGTTTTTTTTTATTTTTTTCTTACGTAGAGTGGGCTCCTTTACGAAGAAAACAAGCCCAATGTGAGCAAAATCCATACACAAATAAGGAAGTTATGGACGATAGAGCGTGAGAGCCTATTTTCAACTTTTTCCCTATTTTTGCATTTCTTCCTGTTTCTTGGCGAATTACGTATTCGGTACACGAAAATAGGTATGTAGTGCTGTTTTTAATATATCATTTGTATCGATCTTCTGGTGTAACATGCTTTTTACTTCTTTACTCTCTCAATATAGGCGTAAAGATGTCATTGAAGATCCATTTCCTCCACTCGTATTTGGATTTCTTCCCACCAAATCTTGGTGTTGTAAGCGATGAACATGGCGAGAGATTTCATCAGCAGATGAAAAGTATTGAGAGAAGCTACCAAGGATTCTGGGATGAGTCAATGATGGGTGACTACGACTGGTTCTTTGTAAGAGGAACTGATCTCAATGCGGGCGAAAGAAGCAGAAAGAGGCAAAATTATTATTCAAAAATAAAATAAAAATAAATAAAATACATTTAAATTTGTTTTCATTGGAGACAAATACGTAATTCGCCAAGAAACAGGAAGAAATGCAAAAATAGGGAAAAAGTTGAAAATAGGCTCTCACGCTCTATCGTCCATAACTTCCTTATTTGTGTATGGATTTTGCTCACGTTGGGCTTGTTTTCTTCGTAAAGGTGCGCACTCTACGTAAAAAAATAAATAAAAAAAACTGGACGTCACATGATGATTTCTATGTCTTCCAGGCTATGCAGTGAATTTTCAATTTCATTTTTCATAAGTTTCGCTCGATTCCGCCTAAACTGTTGGTCCGATTGAAAAACACTGTAGGAAAGAATTGTATGCAATTTAATTACCTTTTATTTAAGAGTAGTCGCGACCAAATCGGCCAAATCTAACGCGAGATATGGCCAAAAACGTCGGGTCTACTTCTTAAAAAATTACCAAAATATTCATCGCGCGGTATCTCGAAAACATATCCATAGGATTTCGTCTCATATCAATTTTTGAGTTTAGGGAACCACCTTACATAAGAATTTCGTAGTGGAGTCTCGATCAAAAATAATTTTTTGGATTTTGTAAACTAGTGTAATTTGTAGTAAACGGTCAACGAAAAATTGTAATAGATAAACAAACATATTAAGGATAATAAGTGTAACAAATGTTTAACGTCGATGATGATTAATTTCGAAAAATATCGTAACAGAAATGTTGATAATTTCTAATAAATTTCCATGGCGAAAAAATGATAAAATATTAATTATGATATGGTAACTCACGCTCGGGCTTCCATGCAGAAATCAGAAACTTAATTAGAGACAACTTACAGACAAGCTGATGCTTTTATTTCGCCGTTTGACAGATTTCTAATTACAGCTAATTTTGGTCACGTTTATGCATCGCGTTGGTTTCGAATAAGCTTTTAACATTTTGCAGGACCACTGACGCTGGTATGCATTTGTGATGCAGCCCGGTTTCTTAGGATCGGTTTTGCCGATCGCGGGGATCGTCGCCGTGTACTCCCGTACAGCGGAATGCACGCAAGAAAGTGGCAAGATGAAAGGCGAGGACGCCCGATTCCGATGGCCACAGGAAGAAGCCTGGCCGCGGGATTACGTGGACGCTGAAACAACCGAAGTGTTTCTCCTCCGGCGGAAAAATTAACCGGATTCCAAAGAAATTATTGAAAGAGCTTCTTGCGGAAGTTACGCGGGCGACGCTAAAGTAAATACTCACTGACGGAACTGAAAAAGCTCCGAGTTTTTCCCCTGTCACTTCCTGTGAACGCGCAGCCCGACGATACTTAAAAATTCGAACCTTCGACGTTTATTTTTTTATTATTTCCTTCGTTGCATTCTAATGAAACTAAAATTTCAGTCGATATGAATTTTGGTTGAAATACTTTCCCTTTGGTTAAGAAATTTCATTATTTCCATATATCTATGTAGGATTTTTTTTTATATCTTTCAGTCGATCATTCAGTGTATTTGCATTATGAATTTGAATAGGATGTGCGAGCTGAAATGTGGTTGTCGTTTACGCAGGTATTTTGCAACGTCGAATGTGACTCTGCTAAACAGGATTGAATCCAGTTCTCTTTCATCGATTCTTTTTTTTATAACTTTGCAACCGCAAGGATATTGCAATATTATCTCTGATATAAACTAATTTTAAAGATTTTTCATTAATGTTCAAGAGAACCGCTTTCTATATTTGTTGTAATTGCTCCGTTTTTTGATAACATCTGCTGCTTTGCAACTTCGGAGTCATCTTGTTCAGGTTAAGTCAATGAAATTACTTACAAATTATTTCAGAGCGTGAACGGCGAAAGTAGTGTATCGATCATACGGACAAGTGAGGAAATGATTTACAAGAAAACCTTGGTCACATGAAAATTATAATTTTCCAGAGATTTTTCCCTGCAACAATTAGGCTATTTCTGATTCCTGATTTGTTATTTGAATATTGCAGCAGTTTTGAACAAATCAATTAATGAAATTAATTCAATAGCGCCTTTTAAGATAGCTGAATTATTCCGGGTAAAGCTGCAACAGAGTCATTGAATCTAAACTCAAGAGAACATTCTCATACATCAGTAAAATGTTCTGTTAGTTGACTTCAACGTGGGAAAAATTAAAGAAATTATTTCTTCAAAGATAGATACACTGTATCTAGACTAGCAAGACTGTTATTGGACAGACCACTGTGCGTTAACCCAAAATATTGTATGGGTTATCTACAACACAAAAAAACATTTAAAAAATTAATTTTTAATTTAATTTTTTTAATGTTTTTTTTTATATTTAATTTTTTAATGTTTTTTTAAGCAGTCGGGTTTTTTAATTCTTTTTTAATTTTTATTTAATTTTTTTTAAAATGTTTTTTTATTCTTTTTATATCCTATAACATTCGGAACGTCAAGACAATTCTAAAGACACCTGATTTGTCCAAATCGGTGTATCCGTACAGACTCTAGAGCGTAACATGGACATACATACATAGCCTGATAAACAAAATACCCTCCTTTGCGTGCCGCAGTCGGGTAAAAAGAAAAAGGGATTCTTAACCTATATGAATGTGGCTATCTGTGGTAGTAGATGCTATAAGAAAAATAAAAAAATGTTAAAATGGCAGCCTTTTGAAGAAGATGAAGCGTCCTGATTTGTGTCTGAAAAAGGTTTTTCCCCAAAATCGGCAAAACTTCATTAAATAAAAAAGAATCGGTAACAGATCCGGCAATAAATCTAATACTACAGGTAGCCACATTCATATAAATTAAGAATCTCTTTTTCCTTTTTGTGTTTCAGATAGATAATCCTTACCGTACTTTCCGTCAACGCCAGGATCAGCCGATTTCCTTTCAGCGCACTCAGTCAGCATTCTGTATCTGCCATGCTTTTTCTTCCACTGTCCCACAAAAATTCAGAACAATAGCTCAAGATACAATAAAATAGCCTGCCAAATCTTAAATTAATTTGTCGCTCCGTTTCTGCACAAAAAATTCACATGCAAAAAATCCAAAGTTGATTTATAATAATAAACCAGCTTTAGACTGACTTATTACTTGAGCAGCTTTCAATTTTAGGGAAGTGAAAAATTACCAACAGTGCAAGTGTTAACCTCATGCAAGTTAGAAGTCCCAACAGTAGAATAATTTGATGTAACCCCAGAATTTCCCTTTCTCGGCGATCGACGAGCTCCGTTTGTGTTAAAGAAGCACTAACCACGAAGCAACGAAGAGGCTGGGCTGCAGACGGCCTTTAGGATCTGGAGATCCTTTATACCGTGTTTCCGGTCGCGCGAGGGCCGCACGTGACTACGATACTCTTTCACTTCGCCTGCCAGCTACCTGTTCCAATTTAATCTAACCCGGAGTGTCGGTGGTGGCGATTGTTGTGTTGCGGAGGGAGCCACGACCGCAACTCTGCCTCGTCTACGCGTGTAAATAATACACCTGCGGGGATGCTAATACCGATATTACGGTCGGGCCGGCTCATAGTAGCGCCTCGAGTTATCTCCACCCGATTCGGCCAACAGCTCACACTTGAAATCGCTTTTGGCCTCCCCTCGTGATTTGTGATTCGATCAGCATCTCCTTCGCCAAGCAGCACACTTTTTCCTCGTCGATACACTTCGACTGCTTTTTACAACGAGAACTTCTTTTTTCGCCCGACGCCCGGGCTAACCGTTCGAAGCTTGCAATTTACTGTGTGCGCGGGAGATTCTTATGGTGACGAGTATGGGTTGAGCGGACAATTGAATATTTGATTGGAAACGTTGACTTCTGCAAGGCTCTTTGTTTTTTCATGACCTTTCGCTTAGAGTTGGGCATGAATTCAATAAAAAATTATTTAAGTAACGGATCGAATAAAAGTTATGTTAACTTTAGATTATTCGACGAATAAAGTTAGGTAACTTTTTTATTCGACGCGAATTTATTCGACGGACAAAGTTAATTTTTTTATTCGTTGAGTGTTACAACTTCAGCGTCGAATAAAATTTTCAACTTTAACTTCCACTTCCACTACCACTTCCACTTCCACTTCCACTTCCACTTCCACTGCTACTTCCACTTCCACTTCCACTTCCACTTCCATTTCCATTTCCATTTCCACTTCCACTTCCACTTCCACTTCCAGTGCCACTTCCACTTCCACTTCCACTTCCACTTCCACTTCCACTTCCACTTCCACTTCCACTTCCACTTCCACTTCCACTGCCACTTCCAGTGCCACTTCCACTTCCACTTCCACTGCCACTTCCAGTGCCACTTCCACTTCCACTTCCACTTCCACTTCCACTGCTACTTCCACTTCCACTTCCACTTCCATTTCCACTTCCATTTCCACTTCCACTTCCACTTCCACTTCCACTGCTACTTCCACTTCCACTTCCACTTCCACTTCCACTTCCATTTCCATTTCCACTTCCATTTCCACTTCCACTTCCACTTCCACTGCTACTTCCACTTCCACTTCCACTTCCACTTCCACTTCCACTTCCACTTCCACTTCCTCGTCCACTTCCACTTCCACTTCCACTTCCACTTCCACTTCCACTTCCACTTCCACTTCCACTTCCACTTCCACTTCCATTTCCACTGCTACTTCCACTCCCACTTCCACTTCCACTTCCACTTCCACTGCTACTTCCACTTCCACTTCCACTTCCACTTCCACTTCCACTTCCACTTCCACTTCCACTTCCACTTCCACTTCCACTTCCACTTCCACTTCCACTTCCACTTCCACTTCCACTTCCACTTCCACTTCCACTTCCACTTCCACTTCCACTTCCACTTCCACTTCCACTTCCACTTCCACTTCCACTTCCACTTCCACTTCCACTTCCACTTCCACTTCCACTTCCACTTCCACTTCCACTTCCACTTCCAGTGCCACTTCCACTACTACTTCCACTTCCACTTCCACTTCAACTTTATTCGACGTCGAATAATTTTCTGGTGTGCGTTTCAGCCGCCGAGGATCGTCATTGGGCGATAGGTATTCAGAGATGGGCAAAACTTTTATTTAAATAATAATTTCTGATTTCACTCCCGAATACGGTTTGTATTTTCAGTACTGCCTGCTTCGTGAAATATTCACATATAAAATAATTGTATAGGTACATACATATACATACTTGCGTGTCTGTGTTTGAGTAAGCTATTTTCTCTGAATAATTTCGAATTCATACATTTCCTTTGTATCGCCTTTTATTATCATAAATTATTACGATACTATTTGTTCATTTACTTCAGAAAGAATTTTAAGATCCTTTGGTTAGCAATCAAAGAGGCTGCCTCCAATTTTATCTTGTATATTGTCGTGGAAGAATATAGAAAGTAGTCATTAGCGGCGATAACTATGAGGCGTAACAGTGTACAATTTTTGCGAGCACTATTTATTCTTACCATAAGATATACAAACATCGCGAAGTTCACAGAGAATACAGCATCATCCTCTGTGACAAGAGTGTTCAATCACACTGACCAATCACCACCTGTCAAGGCCGAAAACGCGATTCCTTTGATCGACGTTTTAATTACCGACCTCCGATTCACCACACTCTTTTTACAGGCTGTACACCGAGGAAACGTGAACGAAAAGTGGTCACCGCGACCAATTACTGACACGAAACAGTTGTTGAATCGACAATGTCTCTCCTCTATCATTAAACACTCTATTCATCGCAACCCCTCAATCTCAGCTTGTGGTAAGAAGGACACGACTGTAAAGAGGGGCTCGCCGTGATGCGGTGAGAGAAATGAATTTTTCACAGAATAATAGTCCTCGTCGCAATTACACCTGGTCGTCTCAGTGTATTCAATTACGCTCGAACGTGTGACGTATTGAAAAGGAACAGTCACGGTGTGCTTATCGCGTGGAAACGAATATTGTAATTCGCACGAGAAGCTTTTTCTGCCGCGTGTCGCATAGTTCGCGGGTATACGTAGCTCGCGTTCCGTTCCGATCGAAGGTGATCCGCTGAGGATGATTATGCAATTTGCAGCGGAGCAATTTACATCGGGGAGCCATTTAGCCGGTGGCAAGGCAGCGAGGATAACGGTACGGGAGGACGCACGATGTCGCCGTGGGTCGTGACTATGCTAATGACAGATCTCCGAGCTCATTCATAAGAGAAGAAACGCGTTGAATGAACCCGCAGAATCGAATCGGGCTGTTCCTTGCAGAAACAGGTGTATATACTTACCGTAGGAAACAGTGGGGCATTCAGGATTTAATTTTGAGGGGAGCCGAGTTGGAGGGATAAAAATATTTTATCAAATTTTTATTAAAATTCATTAGGTGATTGGAAAAATTTATTTAAAGAACAAAATCCAATCTTCTTTTTACAAAGCCCCTTTTCACTTTTTCTTTGGAGGGTGCAAGGGCCACTTGCCCCCCTCCCTTCCTGGGTGCGCCACTGCTAGAAAACCTGTCACTCTTATGATGCTTCTTTTTCATATTTCCTATTAGGGAACCACAATCCACCGTCTAGGAGAGCGATGAGTGACAAAAGAGTTGGAAAAGTCAAGACGAATCGGGTAATGTAATTTTTAACTTCGAATTAGATAGAATGATCTGGATAAATGTTCTTAAAGTTTGTGGTTTTAAGCTGTCGGACATAAAAAGCCGGTAATCAAAATCAGATCTGGTTAGACGTTGGGTAGATGACTAGATGCTTTAGGAATCCGTGTGTCTTTTTAGGAATCTCTGTGGCCCATCATTCAAGGGCTGGATTGGCCTTCGAGCTACCTGCCATGGCGTACACGCTTATTTTCTTTTACAAAAGTCCAAGAATACGATTTTTATTAAGGTCCCAAAGTGACACGGCACGTATATAGTAATGTCGCTCGCACAACTAGGATTTATCGCAGCGCTGTCCAGCGTAGGGGCCCCTCACGCGCCTGCTTCCCCTTCCAATCTTTCTTTCCCGCACCGTGCCTTCCGTTGTCAAGGAGACGCGCGACGCTACGATGGCTGCCATGGCGGGCTAACGTCTTCGCGGCTAGCGTCGCGCGGTATCCCTGACAACGCGGACGAGAGTGGGAGAACCCCAAGCTCCCGCGGGAGCGAACTTGGACAGCGCTGATTTATCTGTATAGTTTGTTTAAAAGCTTGAAGTCATGAGCTTCAAGGACGCTTTCTGGGGTGACCTCATCTGATTTCGAAGTTATAAATGGTAGATATCGCTTGATTCGTTTCCCCGAGACCTTTCCCACGGTATATACAGGGTGTTAAGAAAGTGATGGTCACTGCTTTGAGAGGCGAATCTACACCAGTGTTTCCTAACCATTTTTGACCCGCGACCATCTTTTATAATATTCAAATAAACTGCGACCCCCTCACCCCATATAAGGTAAGGTAAATTAAATAAAGTAAAGACCACAGATGCAAAATAGGTATTTCAGATTATAATTCTAACTTAGTAATATTAAAAAAAGTACCTAAAAAACCGTGGCGAACCCCCAGAAAATACTTCGCGATCCTTTTGGGGGTCGCGATCCTCTTGGGGGTTACTCTATGGAACTCTATGTTATATTTATTATTCTACACATCTATCTCACTATTGTACCTATTATTACCTTCTTTCTGTATAAAACTCTAGTACCTTATGTTTAAATATTTCTACCCTCAAAGGAGTTTCCGTTATTTCATATTTCTATTTTAAAGAAAAAATCATATATAAAACAGGAAAATAAAAGAGAGAAGATAGTCCACTACAAAATAGACTTCAATGATCTATACGAGTGCCATACATTGGCCGGCCCGCTGGCTGGTGTAGTGGTAGTCGAAAGCGTTTCCCTTAATTCATACTATCTCTCAGATTCATTAGGGTGTAGGAATAAAAGTTCATTTCTTTTTTTTTATTAAAAATCGTATGCAATTCTGTTTCATACCCAAGACTAATTGTTTTGGCTAACCACCTCATTGTAAACAAACAATGAAACTGCAACTTACAAATTAACACTCTGGTAATTTTATTAGGCATTCATCGTCTTGTCCATTAGACATAAAGACCTTTTATAATTGTATTCTGTATTTCGCTTCGCGCGCTCACAGAGTTAAAAGACAGACGAAGAGCGTGCATTATCTAGGAAAGAATTAGCTTATTCTTGCCTTTCAAAGCTTTCGTAGTTTCCTCCATTTGATGTCTCCAAATCTCCAACGAGTTGAATATGCACGAAGAAGTAGGAGGGACTAACGTCCGTTGCTTTTCGATTTTGGCCCAGCAAGAACGATCATCGAATACCCGCGATCGATCGTTTTTCTTCGCAGGGTACAGCCACAATGGCGAAGACGTTTATCTGGATATACGCGGGGAGCGGTTCGCCGTGGTCCAGCGATCACAACCCCCGGCGCGCGGCACTCGCGCCTCTGCCCACGAAACTGAAGAGACCCACTCGAAGCGAAGCGCAACGTGAGACAGGTGCGTCCAGGTGCGCCGCACCGACACCCCTCGTTTCAGGTTTTATCGCCGCGCCGACACTCCGTGCCACTGGAAACACCGATATCGGCCCTTTTATTGCCACCTGTGGACAATCTCCTTCTCCACGGATTTTCTGTGCACGGACGACTCCTGGTTGATCGATAACCGATGCCGTGGCATATTGGATGTCTCTTTTTCTTCGTCCAATCTCCTGGCAGGACGTGCCTCTTACAATTAGTTCCCCCATTGCATAGAATCTTTTCACCTGCTTCGTTTATAATTATTCGCATGTTCACTGACACGGGTCGCCGATTTGGCTAGGATATTGCACGTAGTTATTTAGTCAGTACCATGTAGGAAAACTGTCTATATCGTGCTACTTAAGATGTTTTACGTTATAGTTCCTAAGTAGTTGGCTAATTTACACGCAAATTAATATTGGATATTGTAGTTTTATGTTTGAGATACTTAGGGGAGGCCGGGGATTTTTGGCTAGTTTTTCAGTTTTTGAATTTTAATCAATTATGTGGACGTAATATCATTAAACTGGTTAGGGTATTTGATAGGGCATACATTTGGCTTTCTGATTAATTTATTAAAGTTTTTTGTATTTGTATTTTGTTTTTCCTGTGTTATTTACATGTTCAAGCATTTTGCTTATACTTACTTATTGCCCAATGAACACATTGTTAGTTATTATTCCATTTTTCCTTCCTCTCTCTCCTTCGGGTCCCAGCAGCAGCAGCGCACCGGGAGAAAGGTGAGGTCCGGTCACCCATCTTTCCCCAGTACACCGCCCGTGACGCTTAACTTCGGTGATCTAACGAGAACCGGTCTATTCATCACGGCTACGGCCGCTGGTATTATTAAAGTTAGGTTAGGTTAGGTTTATTCTTTCTTTGCCATAGTACATATATACATACCCTATACCATAAGTGGCATTTCAAGAACCATTCTTATATTGCCCAACGAACTTTAGTCTCTCATGCGCTTCCTCTCTCTCCATCCGACCATTCCGCTTTTCTCACTTTCATATTCATGTTCATATTTTGATGCATTTTCCAGTCTATCTCTACATTTTACATTTTCTTTCCCTCTCCATTCTCGCATCACACTTATCCTTTTCTACCTCCCCTCCCTTTCCTCCTACTAAGTCTTATCTTTTTCCCTATATCACATCCGAATCACTTTACATCAGGTACAGTTTTTGTTATCACAGTTTTCTTATCTGTATCGACTTAGTCTCTTCTATTCTATTCTTATTTCTAATTATAAACTTACATTTACAATTATTAAAGTTCACTCAATGCGTTGGAAATTAGCCGTATGGCGTTTTCCTTCGTTGGCAATGAGGACGCGCCTTGTGGACGGAGGTCTTCCGGGTCATCCCGATCATCGGTTGTTCGTTCTATACGTGTACGCGGTATAAGACAAATTAGAGACGTACTCTTGTATTACCTAAAATATTATGTATCATTCTATTTTAATATATCAATAAACTACACAAAAATTAAGGTATTTTAATGTTTCTCTAACACCTTCCATGCTGGACAACCCCATGATCGGGGTTGGTTGACTTACAGTATGGGGTAGGTTGACTATAGGTACAATCAGTTAAGAAAATGTTATTAGCAACTTATCTCAGTGGTAATAAAACAACACAATGTCACAAGAGTTGTCTCATTATAAAATATTAATTTCTTTCTTTCATATTTTAATAATAAACTACATTTATTCAACTTAAACATAAATTATAATGTGTTTACCTATAGCATACTAAAATTTAAACAAAAAATCAAAATCGTAGTAGAATTGCGGTGCCATAAATTCCGTCTTCTATGCTTATCTGAAACATAAAAACAAATCAAGGCATTAAAATTTATTACAGTTTGTGATCGTTGACTGAGCCGATTCTTAAATATCGTATTTAAAACAAAATGGCGGACTGTCAAACCTACAGTTTCAGTGTCGAAAATCGATACCAACAGTTTGCTTTTTTTAAAATAAAAATTCTTTTTAACCGACTTCAAAAAGGAGGAGGTTATAGATTCGACCCGTATGCATTTTTTTTTATGTTTGTTCCCGGATAACTCCTCAGCATATGGACCGATTTTGATGATGTTTTTTGCCAGTTCTGGTTAATAAAGACTATTGTTACCTAATTATTATTATTTTATGTACTTACGCGCATATCTCCTCAGCATGTTGTCCCAATATGTGTTTATATTTTATTTATTTTATACATATATATATATATACATATGTATAAAATAAATAAAAAATTTTAAAAATATTAAATTACACATCATTAGAAAGGAATATTTTTTCCCTATTTTTTGGCGTAAATTTCATTCCGATATCTTAAGAAAAAGACCCAAAAGGCAGCAAATTTTAAATCCGGTCCACTGTGGGACGCGACGCTGATGAGTTCAAACCGAAATATTTCTCGAAACCGGACGAAGGTGGAAGTGATTCTTGCGCGATTGTATAGAGGAAGGTGCACTGAAAAGATTCCCCCTTGTAAAAATACGGGACTCGTTGGGACTTGAAAGATATTCCTTGTCAATTTTAAGAAATGCCGCAATTTTACTGACTATTTTCACAATTATTTTTTAATAAATTCTTTACATTAATTACTAATAGAAGATGTTTAGCGCAAAGGATTCGCCTTCAATTTAAACAAAACGATATTTCACCGCATCCCTTTATTTTTCGACTTTTCCTTATAACTTGAAAACGAAAAGTTTCCCCAACATTCCCTACAATCACTGAAAAGGGCATTAAATAAAGTACCAAATGAATAATTTTCAAATTTTTTTCTTCAAAATTTTCTTTAAAAAATTGAAAAATAAATAAATAAATAAATGTCAAAAATATTATATTATACATCATTAGAAAGGAATAATTTTTTCCTATTTTTGGTATCAATGTCATTCCGATGTGTTAAAAAAGGACCCAAATGGCGCAACATAAGCGAATCCGGCCCACTGTGCGCCGTTACGTTTGTCCCCGCTCACCCCTACCTGTTCTAAATATCTACTGTAATTACAGGCTACTGTACCTACTCGAGAATAGCAATTACGAGACATCGATCCTGTAGATTTATCGATTAATAGACTGTTAACAGCACACATGAGCACGTAATATGCATCAGAGTTGGAGGTATTAAAATGAGAAGAAGCATAAACCAAAAGTAGGCTGATTGCATCGCAGACACGTCGGACGATCGTTGCGGTCGATATCTGAGCGATCACCGCACAATAGAACTCATCCTTGATTTAAACTCGGATAGCCCTTGCATTCCGGGGGCCGAAATCTTCGACTTCGACAACAATATCGGCGATCTTATTAAACAAACGCGCCTCCTCCGGTAAAGTTGTTTCCGCCAGGAGCATCGTTGATACGTCTCGCGAACGATCGTATCGGAGGACAGGTGCGGCCAGGTGCAAGGCTTTACAGAAGCGTGCCGACGACGCATTCAGTTCTAAACTTCTACCGGGTCGCCTCAGCCCACTGAAACGGGAACACTCGATCGGACAGATCGCTATCCGAATTTATTGTAACAGCTCAACCCCTATCTCAAATCCTGATCCCCCAATGTATTTCGCTGCTACATCTGAACGAAGTTGCTTCCAGGGTAATAATAAAACGCTAGGTTCGCTCGTGAAAAACCTCACGCGAACGATCTCTCAGTTTTCAAGGGGTGCAAAAAAAAAACTACTCGTATTCCTTTGAAAAAGTGAAACGAGATAAATGACCCCAGTACCTGATATGCAAACATGCGATCGCATAAAAAATGCATACATTTTATTCAACAATATAAATATTCGCATGAGATCGTTAGTCTTTGTAGTTCTTTAATTAAGACAATTCTTCAGCGCAACGTGAATGTTAATCGTGAAATTATACTGAAACGCGCATTTGATCCTTTGCCCCCCATCACTGACCTACTTACTTCTGCCCACTTCCGACCAGTGTGTGTTCCTATTATCTCCTTCACTTTTAAGCTATCGGAGAATAGATAACTATTGTAAAGTAGTTCATACTTATGCCAGAGGAGAAGAAATAAATGGTTTCTATTA
This sequence comes from Andrena cerasifolii, assembly GCF_050908995.1. NCBI lineage: Eukaryota > Metazoa > Arthropoda > Insecta > Hymenoptera > Andrenidae > Andrena > Andrena cerasifolii. The sequence continues at coordinate 5,122,617 of NC_135124.1, read as the reverse complement.
ACTTTTTGTAAGACTACATTTCGCCATTTTTTTTGAGTCTTGTTTTTTTGTTCTACATCTGCTCGCTTTCTGCGCCTTTTACATAGGAATTTTTACCTTTTTCCTTTCCCTTTTCGTAAGTTCAGATTGAGAAATCAATGTATAATTGCACTGGATTTTATAAAAATGTCGCTTATAAAAATCGCCGCTGATTTCTAAACACGACTAATTAAAAATTCATTAACCAAAACTGCTATTGCCTATTTTGTTTAATTCAATGCAGTCGTAAGTGGTAATTTTTATTTTCAAATTCGACGACGTAAAAATATGCTCCTTTACATATCTCAGCAGGATCTGTTTTGTTTCTATTTTTTTTTGTTACTAATGCTGGCACTGCACTAATCATTGGCACCCCTGATTAAAAAGTAAAATATTAAGAAGTACAAGCTTAGAAAGTACTTTTTTATAATTTCTTATTTTTCTTTCGCTATAACACTGCAAAGTCCAGTAACTGAACTACACATTTTACATCTGGCAACACCACAAAGTGGGACAAGGGCTAAGTTTTAGGCGTTTTTATAAAATTTTGTTAAGGGGTAGGTAAGTATATTTTGTCACTCTATAACTAAGTAATAAATTGAAATACAGATTTACTAAGTGTTGCAGGTATTTAATGGTGAATTAAATAGTCTGTTTAAACACTTTAAATTTCGTTTTTAACTACATATGTTTTTCTATATAACCTCAAATTTTAGGGTGCCAATGTACTTTTATGCCTATTTTCGTTTTTCATTGAATATTTTTAAAATGAAAGACTTAATAGGTACTGAAGATTACATTATTTTAATGAGAAATCCATAATCATTGATAATGACTAAAAATTAAGTCCATATAAAAGCTTCACAAAAAAATATAGACATTCCAATTGGGATTTCCGCTTAGGGTGCCAATCATTGTACAATTTACCCTACCAATTAATAAGATAGCAAAGCAATAGCGAATGAAATAATAAATTCAATACTATTAACTTAAACGATTTAATGTTCTCATTTATTTCATCAATGGATTTATTTATGTGTCACTTTTAATAGAAAAATAACGACAATTGGTAATAGAAGGGCGATAAAATAGGTGATCGTTGCGCTTCAACGTTCATGTATTGAAAAAATATGACATTTTTTAACGCACTAATCGTTACAACTAAATTTTCATTATCGCTAATCCTGTCAGCGCTCTGAACTACCTTCTATTCAGAGATGAGCAAAATTTTTATTTCAGTAAATAAAATTTGGAATAACGAACTAAAATAAAAAAAATGATTCGTAATGTGTTGAATAAAGTTAACTCGGGTTAACGAACGAATGACGAATAATTTTTTTAACTTTCATTCGTAATTTCAAATTTCATTTGAATACAAATTTTGCCCCCCTCTGCTTCTATTTCCGACAGTTCTCCTAAGCCCTTCTTAGCGATATAAATATCAATTATAAATTCATTGTACACAGAAATGTATCGTGGACAAAGGATGTCAACAACTATTGCGTTGGCAAACTTATCCCGCGTTTAAGTAATTTTTTTCCCAAGTGATAATAGTGCCGAGTGTCAGCTTCTCGGTACAGCCGTAATCTGCCGGTTTTGCATCATTGTTTACCGGTTTGTCGCGGTCATCATCCGTTAGAAGAATTACAATTCGCTAAGTTCTCATCGTGGGAGAGTCGTTCGACCTGGATCACCACGAGAGGAATCGCTTCAGGTAAAACGAAATCCGCTCCGGAGCTGCTGGATGAGGAAGGTGTGTCACGGTCGCTTCACCAAGAAAACGTTTAACGCTCGACGAAATCGATGAAAACAGCGTCGATTACCCTGAAGTTGTCCGAACTTCAAATGGAATCTCTTCAACCGTGGCAAAGGCAGCCAAACATTCAATTTCTCCTTATCCCACGAGATTATTCAAACATAACTGAAGAGTCACTGTAGAAAACACTGTAAGTGCCAAAAATTAAATTCTATACTACAGTATGACCAGTAGAAAATTTTCCGCTAAAAATATTGTTCCTCATTTTGGCGCCTGGAGTGTTTTCTACAAGGATTCTCCAATTATTAATCTTATCAAACTATTCCAGCAAGGAATAGCATTTTTGTGAGCTCTGAAATGCAGATTTTATTATTTATATGGTGGGTTGTGAACTATTTTCTAATATGACCTAGGGAAGAATTATTTTAGTGAGAAAGAACTTCAGCTTTTACATTATTCGTGGGGATTTTAGTATTCTTTGAACTCGCAATTCGTGCATCATTCATTCTGATACGAAGAAGAGTGACATCTCATTAATGAGGAAATTAATTAATTTCATTTCTAACACGACACAACTTTGCTACGCTTAAACTTCTAAATCCTACGCTGCAAGAAAAAGGTTCCTAACAGTTTTCAGTACTCTTCAAGCAGCTCTCCTTGGTTATCTACCGCAGTGGTTCGTAGAACGTTCTCTAGTGCGCGCGTAGAAGCAAGTAGATTGTGTAGTTCAATTACGGGAGTGCCTAATTAATTTCACAGCCGACAGTAAATCTGTTAAAGGAGCAATTTGAATAGCGTAAAAACAGGCATCCTCGTTCAGTCTCGTTTTCCTCTTGTTACGAAACGGGAGAAAATTTCGCGCGCTTGGAATATCCTCGAGCGCGCCAGGAAACACAGCAACCGCGGGGAGCAAAAAAATTCGCGCGGCCGGTCTGTTCTCGTTGGTATCGCGAGCGAGTTTATACGCTTCCGCCTGAAACGAAAGTAGGGTGATGCTCTAACGGTGGGCTATCATTTATACAGAAATGGAGGCGTTCGCGGCCGCGCAATTTTCACTTCGTTACGGGAGTGAAATTCTTTTTGCATGCGCCGGCCATTCCGCGGAATCGCGTGCAAAAGAGTCGCGATGCGACCCGATAAATTCGCCGGGATGCCTGCGCGTGCTTCAACAGCACCGCGCGAGTGGGGGGCCGGACGCAATTTCACATGGAACGTCTCGGATCTATTTTTTTCTTCCGTCGTTTCGCTATGGGGTGAACTGAGCCACGAGCAGCTTCAGCCCGAACGAGAAATTTTAAGTATCTTCTTAGGACAAAAATGCAGGAGGCTCGTACGGTTTTGGCTTTAACCGACGCTGGTTTGGTCTGGGTTAGGTTTTTTTTTTTTTTTTGGGAGTTCTTTTGAACTCATGGGGCTTCAGCCCCACCTTGAGGCCCCCGCGTGCCTAGTAACCTGGCCGGTCTGTTAGTGTTAATGCTTTTTGAGCGATTCTGGATCGGTCAAATGCGGGGAGGGGCGGTTGGGTGGTTAAAAAAAAAAAGTCTGGGTTAGTTCTGGGTTAGGTCTGATCCCTAAAGGCGAATTTAGACTTTACACTTTGGATGGTCGTCGCGGATAATTCGCCCACAGTGAGAGGTGGAAAGATTGTCCTCGTCTGCATTTCATCCAAAGTGAACACCTAAAGTGACCAGTGAACAATGTCCACATTCACTGTGTGAATCTTCTGCCATGCACATCCAAAGTGTGAAGTCCAAAATCGCCGGAACTATTCCAGTGAAAACTATCTAGGTACCTAGGTAGCTATGTGTGAATTGAACCGGATTTGTTTTATTCAATTGGATCTAGGTGTAGGTAAATTAAGAGAAACCAAGCTGTAAGCTGGGTTCAGTAGATCTTCGAGTATGGTTGCTAATATTTTTAAATAATTACAAAAGAATGTAATATATCTCCAGATGGGAGAGCAGTGTTACATGTATGTACCAGTTGCTTCTGAAATTCAGTGACAACGATGGAAGTGAAGATCTAATTTATATTGTTACGTTCAAGGACTGCCTGTTATATTTTGACCCTTTTGGGTGTCTGGAATGCACATTACCCAGAGGCGGGGGCAGATCGTTTACTGCAGTGCAGCCGAGGTTTTCCAAGTCTCCACCACTTTCTAAGACCATTTTGATAGTAATTATAGAAAGGGGTATGAATGCATACTTGAGGGCTCACTTCTATTTAGTTTAATACGCTTAGAAGGCAGAGGCTTAGCAAGTTCGGGTTCAATTCGCGTTTGACCAATTACACGAAGTTAAACTTACAGTACATAAAGTTGCTGTTAGGCAGTATACATTTATTATCCTCTTTGAGACCCCCGCATTTCTCAGTGCGTTCAAACCGAGAGGTGGACTTATTTAGGTACTTCATCAATTGTAAAGACCGAACTAATAGAATATGCTTTGTTAGTTCTTACGCAGACTTCTTTATTAGAATCCAATCATTATTTTGTGACGTCCTGGCCCCACCACGGTATCGCGACTTAGTGTCGGCGAGCGCCACCAGAGGTCTAATCTTCTCGCTAGTCCTAATTCCCAATCTCATTTCGTATATATACAAGTTCCAAATTATGTCCTCTTGTGTCCCCGTGTGTGTCTAGAGCAGGGGCCGTCAGTTATATAGCCCTACTGGGATATGTGACTGGGCTGACGGACGGTCCTAAAACGAAACGCCCCCGCACCACCTCTCATCTTTTCCTCCACGATCCAAAAAAGGTAATCCACCCACTCCGCACAGTTTTACTTACACTCCATTGCGGCGTAACTGGCCGGCCTTAGGGTTTAGGGTTACGTTGGAGGCGACGGGGCAAGAAACAACAAAACAACAACCCCCCCCCCCCTCCCGTTCTCGTCCAGAACGTGTTTCGGCAAATTCTGGACGTGACAATTTGAATGTGCAATCCATTATTTCTCAGTGTGAGATATAAACCCAGAGAAATACAGCTCTAGCCAGCCCCTAGCTTTATTGCTCGAGGTGTGTTGTGTATATCACATTATAAAGTTACGAGGCTAAACTAACATTCCTAGTGGGCTCTATCCTCCCGGTGATAACTAGACACCGGTTCGTCCAAGACACCCGGGCTCATCTGCCCCACGAGCAAATTCTAAAACTCGTGGTGTTGTCCTCAGCCTCGGCTCGGTAACAATATTTCGGACACTATTTAATGGCCACAATTATACACCACTATCTGGAATGGAAGAATAAAGATACCTATATACCCAGACAATATTCGAAATATCGATATTATTACTACCTATAGAGTAATTCCGGGGGAGATGGCTATAATTTCGTTGGGAGTTCCCTATAGCCAACCTATTTGAAATTACCTACCGCCAACCTACTGCCTACTGCCACCCTATTAGAACAAAAATTTCATCTTTTGTTTACGTATCCCTTAATAAGAATAAACGAAAAATTATTATTTAATAGACAAATTTCACAAATAAAAAAAAACGTGTCATTGGCCATCTCTCCCGCAGTGCCCGGGAAAGATGGTCTTATGTAGCTATCAGGCTAACCAGTTGAGGGCATGACCTGGTTATCACCGATTTTGATCAGTTTTCGTCCGTTTTCGTGTTCGACCGCTCAAGTCTTCTTTGGGCTCTTGTTGTTAGTCTTTTAATTCACACGTACGACAAACAGCGTGAAACTCCATGCAAATTTTCGTGGATCCAATAAGCAAATGCACTAGCTTAAATTTTTAAATGGATGTACATGTCTTTAACAACGTTCTGTTTCAACGATCTGGGCTGAGAATGCTGTTTTTGAGCGATACTTTGTACCCACGTATAGGCAACGCAATCAGACGTTTCTTTCTAAGAAATACTTTCATTGGCCATCTCTCCTCTATGGCCATCTCCCCCGGAATTACTCTATTAATATGACATAGGTATAGATAATTTTTTAATTTGTGGCTTTAGAATATAAATGTTTTTAAAATATAACGTCAAGTGCATATTTAAGCATCGGAAGACACTGTTGTACTTAATAATCGTTTCGACAGTTTAGAAATTCCACGTTTCCCATTAACTAATAATTTAAATAGGGGCGTACATTAATCACTGACTATTAAGGGCTATAATATATCTGACTACACGCAGAATTTCTCTAAAACGAATCTCTGAAATATCAGGAAATACAGCAATGCATATTTCACAAAGTTACCAACAGCTTATTGAAACAAAATTTCTTAATATTTACTTACATGCTTTGTTTACCACTTAAATATAGTAGGTACAATACTTCGCTAGTGAGAAAATGTGATCAAAAGGAACAGAACACTGATTAAACATATTTTCCAGTTTCTTTCATGGAACACTAACAATCATTTCTATTTCACCCATCTGCACGTGGCTATACAGTAGGTACCATTCGCCGTCGCGATCTGACCTCGTTTTTCAGAATGCAGCTAAAAACGCAGACTCTACCTTCAAAAGTACGTGTGTGGTGAAGCGATCGATCCGACATGAAGCGGAAGCAAAGGCCGGCCATGGCACCGGAGTCCAGCCAAACGGTGGGCACCGTTGACGAAAGGGAGCCAAGGTGAACGAAACGACGCCGGAAAGAAAACAGAAAAACCGCTCGCGCCGAGAGAGAACAGAGGATACCGACAGCCAATTCAAGGGAGCGACAAGCACGTTGCGTTAGGGGAGTATAAAAAAAAATGGGGGGACGCTATTCGAAAAAGAGAGACGAAGAAGGAGGCCCTGAAAAGCGGAAAGGAGCAGAAGAGGAGCAGAGAGGAGCAGAGCGGCGAAGAGAGGAGCGGAGAGGAGAGGAGAGGAGTGATAGAAAAGGAGCGGGGGAGAGAGACGAGGTACGTTTCCTCGCCAGGGAGCTCCAGCCAATCGGGGAACGGTGGGCGCCGCGGGTAGGAGGAGACAGTTCCGCGCCGACAGGCGACGTAATCACCCGCGGCCGTGTCCGTTGTAGCTCTCTGGCCCCTCCGGGCCTTCTTCCCTTTCTCCGCGTCGACGTTCGGGGCCCCTCCAGCTACCTCCGCGGCCGGGACCGTCGAATGACCCCACCACCCGACCCGGAGCGGGCCCACGAAGCCGCGACGGTCACCGGCCGGGTCGCGAACCCTCTCTTCGAACCCGCCGCTCGGCTGTCCCCGACAAATCTCGACCCAGCCACGCGACAAACGAGCTCAATGACTGCTCCCCTAGCCAACGTGATCGGTTCACCGAGTTGCAGGAGCTGGCGTCCTCCGATGCAGGCGATGATTGATGGATTCTAGGTTGCACTATGCGCGGGGTGATTCCTGCTGGAATATTGATGGAACTTTGGGGTGTAAGGTGTAAAGTGGCAGATAGGTAGATGTGGTTGAAATGCGGAGGGTTCAGAAGCCAAACAGTGTAAATCCAAAAACGGAGATTTACACAGTTCGTCCTCGGAATAATTAATAATACCGTGTTCAATATGAGTAACGCTATTTATTGCTTACGTATGAAAGTACATGGTGTCTTAATTGATTTATCAACTGGAAATTTTGACAATAAAGAGTAACTCATTTCAGGGAAAGTGGGACTTACACTGTTTTGCTTCTGAATCCTTCACACATAGTTTGAAGTTTGAAGTTACTGCAAAAGAAAGTTGCTTTTACAGCAAACGTCAGGATAGGTAGCAATCGTCACTCGGTGAAACTTAAAAGTGTAAGGCTAGGTAGTATGGCGAGTAGATTTGCTGATATAGGTTGAAACGAAGGTGGTTTATGAATTCTTGAGGTACGAGTCGGTGAATCGTAATTGCGTTCACCTTCGTGGAAACTTTTTGTTACAAATATGAAATAATATTTAGAAATATAATTAGAATGAATTTAGGATGTTGAACATACGAGAATTGGTGGAGTTGATCCTAATCCTGAAACATGCATCAACAGGAATACGACTTCTGTGCTTTGAGAAATAAGTAGATAGTACAAAATTGTGTTTGGGCATCTATCAGAAATCTCAAATACAGGAAACAGTACAGGAGATTGTCAAACGAATTGCCGTGGTTGGAAATTTGAATTTCTGGTGTCTTTAATTAATACGCAAAATGTAAACCGACTGGTTGATGCCATTCTTCCGAGATTATACTGAACTACCATTCTTACCACCTGGAGGTGACTCTTCCAGCGTCATGACACGTTTATCCTAACGATGATTCGTGATTCTATAAAAATGAATGCGAAGCTGTTCAGGGTAGGCGTCTAAAGGAATACACGTTTCGAGCACCTAGGCTCGCTTGCAGTGTCAACTATAGGTAGCCTGAGGCTATGTTTCGAGTGTTTGGACGATGCGTTGAGGAGGTAGACTGGTTAAGTGGCCGTTAAGAGGCTAACAACGTCTTTGCGTTTGATATCTCAATTAGAAATGGGCAAGGAAATTCTTATTCACGCCTGTTGCCAGGCAATCATTTATAGTTTAATAAGGCTTCACTCACGTTGATGTTGAAGTTCCTGGTAAATACCTGATTTTACTCACTTCCTTAGCCACTCGAGAGTTACTATGAAGTTATACGACTTAAATTCAACTCATATAACTTCTTTTGGTGCAAATGTCGTGAGATCCTTCAAGGGGCAAACTGTAACACTGACCATTTCACTGTCAACACAACGCAGGTAGGATGAACTTTCACTGAGGATGTTGCTAAAAGGTGCATGTACCAATTTAAGATTTAGGGACAATTTTATAGAGTGCGATTCAATATTTCTCTAACGTAATTTCGCTTTTAACGAGGTTGAACGGGCTTAATATTTGCTGGCGGGCCGTTCGACCTTCCCCTACTTCCTCTTCGACGCGTCCGTGGCAGTTGGAATTGAAGACCAAACGCGGTAGACCGGTCGGGGCACACTCGGTCAGGGTGTGTAATTTCGTGTTATTTTCTCATTACATTCAACGGCACGATGAAGATGAGATGTTGCCAGCGGCTGCGTAATCCGGTGCCGAAAGATACCAATGAAGGCGTTGAAACGGTAAGGAGCGTACCGTCGGATGAAAGCATGAAACGAGCTCGCGTACACGGGCGATACATTCCGGCCAATCCTTCCCCGGGGAAAAGTGTTTTCTCGTTGGAACGTGTCGCGAAATTTTGTCGTTAATTTTTCTACTATCTGTCCTGCTGAAGTTACAAAAATAATATCCTTCGCAGTTACTCATGCACAGTATGTTGGAGAAGTAACGGAACTTTTTAAATTAAAAGAAGAAAATTAGTTATTTTGCCAAAATTATTTTTTTTTATTCAAAATACACCCCTTCTGCATCAATACACCGCTGGGCACGTTCGACTAGTGCCAGCATAGATTTTTTTGTATCATTTTGCGGAATCGCCTGAATGACACTTGTCACCGCGCCTTGGATCTGCGTAACACTGTCATAAAACGTTCCTTTCATGGCCAGTTTGAGGTTTGGGAATAGGAAATAATCACATGGCGATAAGTCCGGCGAATACGGTGGATGCTGCAGCACACAGGCCTGTTTTTTCGCTAAAAAAAATTTTCTTCCATTGTGTTTCTGCCACGAAGTGACAAAAGGTACTGCCATTTTTTAACTTGACAATCCGTTAGTGGATTCCAATACTGATGCCTCTGTTTTGTAGAGGAAATATACAGCTTCCAGGTTAAATATTGTTTCAATGGATGGCATTAGCGGTTTTCATTAAATTTAAAAAGTTCTATAGAAATTTGTTGAAACCCAACATAGGTATCGAAATACTTTGAACTGATGTTTTAACTGTGTTCTGGCCTCTAATAACTTGGAGTTATTTCTAACCAACAGGTTACAGAATAATTAACAGAATCTAGGCCATTGAATTTTTCCTTTCCTTAAAAATGATCACTTGGGCTAAACAAGTTAATAATTTTGTAGTGAAATTATTGGCGATCTTTCAGGAACATTTCAATCGGGAAGTGTACTTATCCCGCTGATACACCTACGGAGAATTGAACGAGTAGTATTAAAGCATTCAGAATTTAAATTCCGCCTGTTCAGAGACCATACGAAACTATAAAGTAATGTTAAGTTTCGTGTTTAGCAACTGCGGTAGGTACTCCTTTTTTTCAAGAAGCTTCAAAGAAGCATAGAATATCAATTATGATTTAATAGGGTTAGCGCTGGATGTTGATCGATAACGAGAATCGAGGTTGCAATTAAACACGTTATCCCCTTGAAATTTATATGCTCGACCTTATTAGGTACTTGCTGCCAATTATCGAAGCTAGCCAAATTATACCGTGAATCAAGCATAATTAATAAACGCGGCTCGGAGAAGCTCAGATCTTCCGATAAGGTTCTCTCGCTGTGGTAGATGTAACGAACTCGCACTTAAAGTAAGGAAAAGGAAGCGAGTTGGAAGCGTAGCAGGCCCGAAAGACATTACCTACCCTACGTCCGGCGCGGCGGGGCTGAAACGAAGCTACACCTGCTGCTGGGTCTACATTTGCTGACCTACGATTACATCGACGTTTGCTTCGGAATCATTTTCCTGGCCGATACATATCCGGCAGTTCAGACTGCTCGACAGCAACCTGCAATGGAGAATTTTCGCACGCGCTGCAGCTCTGCGTTATCACTTATTGTTAGACACGAATATTCAATACCTTTGGTGCCTAAGTAGGGGAGACCGGGTATGGTTGTCTCATTTGCTTATTTTGATTTTTTACGGGTTATAGTTGCAAGGATGTTCACTCAGACTTAGATTAATATAAACTACGTACGTCCGACTTTATAAAAAAAATTGGTCCTGTGGATTTTGTCAATCAGATTGGGAGCTGAGTCACATTATTAGCAGGAACTATTCTGTGGCAACTTAACCCGAGGCTGGGTTGGTTGCCACAAGTTTAGATAGCTTAGTTTGTTAATAAAAAGCCGATTCAATTAGGGAAGTAATATCATTTTTTATTGTCGCTATAAATGCTGTAGTCTTGAACACAAAATTAAATTTAGAAACATTATTAACAAACGGTTTACAACTTTATCACTGAACACCAATTCCTCTGGGTTTGCTTTCTGAATACAGAGACAAGCACACGTGGCAAAAGTCTTCTTCATTTTCTTTTTCACCTTTAATAATTTTTTACACTTTTCTGTTTTTATTATGTTTTCCTTTGTCGGATAAAATAACTCATTTTGTTTTGTTCTTCTTTCTAAAAATTCTGTGACAACTTGACCCAAACCGTTAAACTATCCCACCACCCTGCTCATGTATTAAAATGTTTAAAAATGCAAAAAAATCGTTACTGTAGGTTAGAAAAATCTCTAAACTACGAGGATAATGCAACAATATTATAGTCAATACTAAGAAGCAACCTATACTTACTTGATAAAAAATACGGCGTAATGTACTTCGAGCGCAGGATAACAATGACATGTGTCTTCATGCGACTCTGCAGCGAATTGAGTGATGGGGGAAGGAGGCAGCGATATGTTGACGCGTCGCCATAGATTATTAGTACATTCCTATTGTTTCTAGTTTCTCTGTTATAGCGGTTGTGACAACCTACTCGTGTGACAACCAACCCGGTCTCCCCTACACGTGGCGGTGACGAACGTGAAAGAACGTTTGACTTGCTATAATTATATAGTGAGAGTCCCTATAGACCTGCTCGTCAGAAACTTGCGAACACTTTGAGAGAGCCGTGTAGAATAGAAGAAAAATAATTTTGACAAAATGTTCAGATCGTCGTGAAACAAATATCTTATCGATTCTTCTTCTTAAAATAATAGAGCATGATGTCTTGAAGCTTTTTTAGTGCAGTTTAATATGACAGCCAGAGATGGGTAAAATTTGCATTGGAATAAAAAAAAGTTAAAAAAAATATTCGTTATGCGTCGAATAATCTAAAGTCAAAGTAATTTTCATTCGATATTTATTTAAATAATTTTTTATTTGATTAGTACCCAACACTGATGACAGTAAAGTGAGTTTGAAGACAATTTTTTGCGGTGATAGGTAATGTTATCTTTATTTCTATAATATCGACAATATTGACTTTAACCTTTGTGAGGCAAAGGTCCTTATACACGACGACACTTTTGTGTCTAGATCAAGTGCCTTTTGCGCCTAGCTAGAGCAAGTTGCAGTGTCTTCAGTCTAGCTCTAGCTGCAACTCCCGCGACGATAGGTCAAATCCAGTGTCGCGGACTGCCCTAGGCAGTTTCCAATCTTCCGGAAATTAATTTCAGTGTCGCATACACTTGATCTAGGCACAAAAGTGTCGTCGCGTAGACGTACCTCAACTATTGAACTTGGTAAAAATTGCTAAAAGCTAAAACGAATTATTTTAAGTTTCTTACAACGAGTCTTACCGAACCTTAAACTTAGTTCACCCCTAAACCCAGACATTATTTATATATTTTCTAATTAATTAGTTACTCAATTTCGCGAGTAGATATCTTGGAATTACCAAGCCGTAATGCAAGCCGACAACTCATAGCTCGTTCATAAAAACCAATACGATATCACGTGGCAAACGAAACGGCCTGCTTTCACTCCACCTCGTTCTTTCAATTTCTATTTTCTATTACCTGACGCGCGTCCTGCACTGCCCACGGCCGCGGACGTAATCCACGTCCACGGGCTATGCCCCTTATCCAGATTGGGGGCATAGTTGGGCAGCGAGTTGTTTCATTAATCAGTGACTCGCAACAGCTGTCCGAGGTCTTTATTTACGCTATCAGCTAGCCAATTGCCACGTTCAAGGGCGAAACAGCACGTTGCATACCCTTACGACGATTTTTTTTTTTACGCTGGCCGATTCGCTGTAGCATTCTCATCTCGGCTGGCTGCAGGGTCCACGGAGGTGCCAATTCACGCGCACTCGTTTTGCTCCGGGCGTTTAATCCGATCTTTCGCCTGGAGGATCGAAGCTCGACGAAGGCTCCACCCTCTTTCGTTCGAAAGGGAAATCACCTCCTCCCTGCGAATTACTCCCCGGATGCGATGCTTAATAGGTGTATCTAACTGGTTAACGCGAGTGTGAATTCGATTTATTACACGGTTCAAGCAGGCGAAAATTTACACTTTGTTGAGGCTCGGTTGGATTGCGAATGAAACAGTGCTGGAGATTATTATACTTCAACTTTTCTATTATTCTCTTTTTCATGTATTATTCGAAGTTGAGAAATAAAGAAGTATACAGTATTATCGTATTTGGCAAGAAAGGAAGTAAAGCAAAAAGAAGTGTAATTGGTGAGAATAGAAATTATTGGTGGAGAATTTGTTTCATTTTCTATTAACCGACATCTTTTATTAATTTTTGCAGCACGATGATCATCATAATAACACATGATACGTACTTGGATTGTAAATTAGCGACACACGGGTTTCTGTATTTGGTATTAGATACTGTTCTACTGTAGAATGAAAATCATCCCTTGCTTCCGAGTGACATTCAAAAATACTGTTGCGAGCACCCTGTGGATGGGAGTCCGTAGACCGCTAGTGCTGGCGACCGAGATGAGAAGACGAGCGAGAAGAAGGCGGTCGGATCGATCGCCTGTCAAGCTGTCAATCTAATCCCAGACGCCATTGCCAGCAAACAGGCCGAACCCAGAGTCCTTGTTGAGACTGTATAGGCTAGGTAAGTACCGCGGACAGCGCTGCCTCGCGGTCACTTTTTTGAAAAGTGGAATGATTTTAGACCATATATACTTATAGACACGGCTTCAGGTAACTGCCTTGACGCAAAGATTAAATCATCCACGTGACGTCACATGTGGGCAAAGTAACGATGGAAGTTACAGCGATGTATAAATATTTCCGAAAATGCGATTTAATCATTGTCTTTGCAATTCTTTATACAACATGTTTGCACCTTTATTAATAATTATTCCAAAATTATTCGCAGAAAAAGATATAACCTCACTTGTATATATGGTATGAGGTACTATACACCATTTTGAATTAACTTTTGTCCACAAGTGACGTCACTTTTGCCCGTGGCTTCATATAGAGCAGGCCGTGTCTATAGGTATATATGGTCTAAGGGGATGATTAATCGAATGTGGTTGAATATAGTAGGGAAAGAAATGGGGGTGAAATTAGCGGAAGTTTTAGATGTTTGAAATTAGTTAAAGGGCAAACTCTGTACCAAATTCACTGTAACATTCAAACATGAATTCTGCAGAACGCATCGCGTTATTTGTGAAAAATACTAATCGTGCACGTCGTATATCTCCAATTTTATAGATTTCCTTCTCGGTCTTGGGAAGACGAAAGAACAGAAAAATGGAATCCAGCTTGTATTATTAAGACCATTATTTTACTGTATTTTAATGTTACTGTAACCACGTACAACCCGTTAAACAATAAATTACAAAACGCATATTCACGTTTGAATCTTAAACAGTTGCCGCTCGTATACTCCCAAAATTGAAAAAAAATCCGAGAGACGGCGCGAGCGCTCCGCGCCGGAGATACTTACTTAGACTATAGTTCCTTATAGCCCTTCTGTACAATATAGTTCATTCGTTCATCGTGTTCCCCTTTTCTGTTCGTGTTCCTTGTTCCTTGAGTTACGATGTGCGCCGAGAGAACTCTTCGTTGCAACAATACGATAATATCTGTATCACGTGACACCATAAGATGCGTACGCTAATAAAAGAGGCCTGGGTTGAGGGCAACGTTGAAAAGTCTAACCATGACAAAGTGTTATACAACAACGAAATCAATTAATCTCCCAACGCAGCAACGAAGAAAAAAGGATTACCATGAGTACTCACTACGCGTTTAAAACAATTATATAATTGAACGAACTTACCTTGTGAAGTTCGATTAGAATTGTATAAGCGCCTCCTCCGAAAAGATCAAATCGCAGTACCCCCACTCTGTGCGATTTGATCTTGAGGAGGAGGCGCTAAATACAATTATATAATTGAACGAACTTACCCAGTGAAGTTCGATTAGAATTGTATAAGCGCCTCCTCCGAAAAGATCGAATCGCATAGAGTAGGGGTACTACGATTTGATCTTGAGGAGGAGGCGCCAAATACAATCTACAATTAAAGGCCCATAAACTGTTTTAAGCGCGTCCGAATATTCACTGGCGATCGAGTTCCCTTGCCACCGTCTCGTATCTACCACAATCGCGACGAGAAAGGCCGCGGCTACTGGACTTGTTTGGGACGACTTGGCGACGTGGTCGTGACGAAAAGGGACGAAAGGGGCCCCGCCCATGGTAGGGCCCAACTCGTTACAAGGCGTCAGGTGCCGGGGACCGTTGACGCGGCCGTTACTACCATCCCCGTAATAATGTATGCCATTAATAAGAACACCGGCGAAGGAGGAACGTGCGTGTCTTCGAGGAGTGCAGACCCTTCGTCGTGCGGGCCATGTGCTCACCTTCGCGAAGGGTGAAGGGCGTTTAACGGTCGAACGTGCACACGTTCTTGATATCGCCGCCGAACACCAGCTGATCCACATTTTTCCCCCCACCCCGTTTTCAGCCATGTGTTTCCCGCGCTTTTTTCCACGTACGCAGTGGCGGATTCAGAGGGGGGGGGAGGCGCCCCTCCCTCAAGGGAAAAATACTTATTTTAACTCAGCAATATGAGAGAAAATATTATAAATTGATACCAACAAAAAAAAAACACTTTTTCATTTAGCAGGAAAATATTATCGGGAAAGTCCCTGGTTTATTTCGCAGACTTACGCCTCCCCTCCTCCCGAAAATCCCAAATCCGCTCCTGCACGTACGTTCTATGGTCATTCCTCTCACGGTTCGCTATGTAAATGGCTTTTTCTTATTCTTATCTTGTTCCTAGTTATTTTACTTTATTGTATTTAAGGGGTTATACCTAGTCAGGTGGCCGCAAAGAAGCGAATGTTTGTGAATTTTTTTTGAAGAAGCGGAAGCATATATTTTTACAAAACTTTTTGCGTTTCAAAGAGCAATACTTATAGAATATTTGGTAATTTTTTCGTAGAAAAATATTTAGGTTTATAATAAAATAACAAGCGACATCCAAGAAGCCTTTTTAAAAATTTGGTTTTGCGGTGAGCACTGCCATTTGGAACCAGATTATGTAAAATCAAAAAACAAAAAAGATTTCGTTAGTATATTAATGTATCCTGTGATTAACGGAGGGAATTTCCGAAAGATTAATTTAAAATAAAATGGCGGCTATTTAAAGTTGAAATCCTGATTTTTTCGCGTGATTTTTTCGTGTAAAAATCAGGACAACAACTTTAAATAGCCGTCATTTTATTTTAAATTAATCTTTCGAAAATTCCCTCCGTTAATCACAGGATACATTAATATACTAACGAAATCTTTTTTGTTTTTTGATTTTACATAATCTGGTTCCAAATGGCAGTGCTCACCGCAAAACCAAATTTTTAAAAATGCTTCTTGGATGTCGCTTGTTATTTTATTATAAACCTAAATATTTTTTTACGAAAAAATTACCAGATGTTCTTTAAATGATGCTCTTTGAAACGCAAAAAGTTTTGTAAAAATATATGCTTCTGCTTCTTCAAAAAAAATTCACAAATATTCGCCTCTTTTTTGTCGTCTGACTATGTACAACCCCTTAATGTTAGTCTATTTGTTTTCTTTCCTTTTCTTTTATCTTCCAACAACTTTTTAGGTTAGCTTGTAAAGTAGCAGTTAATGCTGATCCTCGCCTACTCGCCATTGTAATTTTAATTGTAATGGTGCAATAAAGTCATTTATTATTATTATTATTATTTATTTGGGCCAGTCGATTTTCCTATATTCGCACCACAATCTCACGACTAAGTAATAACAATGACGATGCTAATCGCTGATCTCTTCATTAATCTACAGCGAGAGACTCGACATATTATTTATTAAATCGACAGGATCACTTTCCCTTAAGTCTAAGATCCCAAATCTCTGGTGGGTTGGGAAGCGAGCATAAGTCAAGTTTTACATCAAGCTTAAACAGTTTATTTTTTGTGAACCGTAGTTAAAAATAAAAGTTTCTTTTAACATATATATCATCAGCTTCCAAGGCCAAAACTTAAATATTCTAAGTGTCTTCCTGCAAAACTAATAATTCTGACTCACCCTCGTTTGCCCGCCCACCAGATAAATATTTCCCAACAATTACTTCTGCATTAAAAATAACGAAATAGATATAAAATACGTCTGCAGTTCTCATCCGAAAGTGTGATTTAGATCATCCATTCTTTCCACACCTGTTTAAGATTCTTTTGCCTCGCGTTTGTGCTCGGGTCTGTTGCGTCGGGTCTTCTCTTCCAGATGCAATGTTCTAAACCCATCTAGCCTTCGCCATCGGTTAACAAATGTTGCCGAGAGGGAAAAGTTAGGCGCTGAGGGGAGAAGAAACGTAACGAGGTAGCATTAACCCCGGGCCAATGATCTATTCCAGACGGATATAACAGGGTTGGCTCGGTGGAAACGCGACGGAATTGTGCGGGACATTCGGGAGAACGTTGCACCTTACACCACCAGCCGGGAACAGGTGCCACAGCTGTTTCAGCAAGTGCAACGAACAGCGAGGATAGACGCGCGGCTATTAGAACTGTTGCAGGCTGGCCGGCCAGGGCAAAGGGGTGCATAACTATTTGGCTGAGGCGAGTACGGGGCGAGGTGTTGCGCGTACTTTTTTATGGCACGACCGTTGAACCAGCCGGACAGGATGCGTGTGCTCGACTTTTCATCTGGTATCGTTAAATAGCTCCCAAGACTCTTTAATATTCTACACACTTAAACAGCTCGACGTAACGAATGGGCTACGAGTACGGGGCAAAAGGAGGCCGATGTTTCCTTGAATACGTTAAGAGTTAATTATGACTGAGGTCTTTTAAACACCGTCCCGCGAGAGGCTCTTTATGGAACATTAAGGTATGAAATTTTGATGAATGTTTGCAGATCGATTAACGTGCAAATGGACACAGTTGTCTTCCTTCAAACGGGAGCAACATTCCCAAGAATATAACACCTGTATTTTGTACACCAGTGTTTTTATCATAATGGGCCTGATGACAACTGAAATTCAAGGTTTACAAGCAGGACTTCGGAGACACAATCGTTTTCAAATCAAGCTATACTGCATGATACCGTGATAGCAGTCTGCTTTTGACACTTATATGCTTCCACGAGTGTCTCATAAAAGTTGGCCACTGCTCTCCAACTGTTTTTCAGAGAATTTAAAAATACCGTGGAACTGCGTTAATTAGATCCGTCATAACTTGCTTTTTAAAACGTTTTATTCCTGTTTTTCAGCTGAACATTTAGCGATGGGGCGAGGTCTTACACGTGCTGACCTAACTTTCGAAGATCTGATTCTAAATCTGACAGTAGAACCCACAAATAATTTAGTAAAATTGATGCGACCACTCAGCAGGGTCTCGAAAGGCTGAAAGAACATATAGAAGCTGTTTACAGAGAGAATGAAACAAGATAATACGACATGTATACACTCTGTCATATAAGAAGGAACCTGCGCATAGACCTGTTCTCTGCTACTATTGGCTATACCCCAACCAACGCTTCCTCGGAGCCAATGAGCTCATTCTACACGCGTGAAACGGGTTCCTTTTGATATGACAAGGGGAATAGGCACCCACATTATAAAATACAAAAGGCGAAACTGATATTTACTTGACAAAAACCTCTACCCTACCAGCTATTCTCTAGTAATGATTAGCAGAACGCTACAGATGTCAATTTAACAGAAGCTCCACCTGTTCAATCCGAATTTTAGTTTCTCCACCGTGAGAGATTATGTTGCCGTTTGATTATTTATCGAACACGATGAGATTTAAAGCAGACCACCGTCAGTACACCGCGTTTCCGCTATTGAACTGCCACCGGTCATATCCTGCGCGGCGATCCGTCCGACGGAGCGAAGAAATTTATACAAAAATTCAATGGCCTTCCGTTCAATCCGTTTCACACGCCCACGCGCTTCGTTAGGCTCGATGGCCGAACGCGTTGATTTATAACCAGCGGAGGAATATAAACGAGGAGCAAGGACTTTACCCAAAGTCCAATTTAACCGAGGGGGGGAGGGGGAGGGAAATTTTGTTCTGTGCAAGGAGCGTGGTTCCGCCTGGTTCCGCCCGTAACGGTGACGGTGTGAACAATCCTGCGTGGACATTGCCATCGCCGTGGAATTTCGGACGGAAATTTCACTTCGTTCCCGACGCGACCAGTCAACCGAGCGTCGACCTGCCTCTCGGATCTTGGACCTAGTGCGCGCACTACCCATTTACCGTCAACTAAATAGATTAATCAAATCGAGGGCCGTTCGCCACGTGCCTATTTTATCGCATCGGTGAGCAATCAACAAGTATCTGTTCCCACGCGAGCCCATGCCGTTTGCGACATTGATTAAACCTTCGATTGACAGAAAATTCAGCAATGCGCGTTAAGTCTGGGTTAATTGACGAGACCAAGTGTCATTTGCAAGAAACGAACTGTGACTTTTAGGCGCTGGAGACTTCTGTTACCTAAGTAGAACCCGTCAACTTGATTACTGGTGGATTGTGTGTTTGAACGGTTATGGTGACTGTCACAAAGAGGTAGTTGTCCAGTTTAAATATATTACTGCGTCGTGTGTTCCACAATTTCTGATATTAAGTACTTGGATGTCGATAAACAATTAAGCGAGTCATACGCAGGGTTGGGTTTTTAAATATTTAATGCAAAGAGTCCCCGATGTAAATTGTGCAAAGCACAGTGAACAAAACGAGCCACAACAGTAACATACTCGACTTATCGTCTGAATATAATTCTCTTCTCCATTTGGATTCTCATATTTCATGTGTCAAACTCTCTTACAGGTATCAGTAGATGTAAATTAATTTACAAAAGCGCATAGCTAACACCAATGGAGACGTCACTTTCCTTTAAATTTAGGTCTGACAGAATGCTACGTGGGTATATTTCCAAGCATGAGAAAAGTCACCAGTAGCCTGTGCAGCGTCAGGTGTGTCTGCGCGAAGTGATTTGCGCGAGCAGCAGTGATCTCGGGCTTTGTGCCCGATTCACGGATCACCTGGTGAATTTCGAAGTTCTTCAGCCGCGCGCGATCCAGTCTCTCTGCACCTCGCACCACTGTGGGGGCGTCGTGGTACGACCGTCCACCAAAGGACTCGAAGAAAGTTACAGAAGAGGGGCCGTTTTCATCCTACCTCTCCCTCTCTCTCCCTCTTTCTGCTAAACCCATGTCCTTGTCTATCCAGGCACGTCTCTCTCTCTCTCCTGCGCGCTCTCCCTCGCTGTCTTTCTCCCCCTCAGCCGACTGATATCGCGAGAGGTCGCGGTAGAAGGGGGAGGCAGAGACAGGTAAGCCTCGGTGTTCCGTTCGAGGCTCACCTGAAGGAAGAAACGAAGTCAGGCTGTCGGTCGGGGAAAGAGTGGAAGAGAGAGAGAGAGGCAGGAGAGCTGTGCCGAAGTGGAGGGAGGCCAGTGAAGCGGAGGTGAAGCGCGACCGGCCCTCTCTACTCCAGGGGCCCAGGCTAGTCCAGTCCGGGACAGCACGCCTCCTGCTGCACGCTCCACGAGGTAGAACGGCGAACGTAGACACGAAGACGTAGGACGTAAGCGCGGGACCAAGCTCGCTCGTGTGGTACCACGGTGGCTGCTTGTCCACAGAAGGATAACGACTGCCGTTACCGCGTCCGTCGTTCTTCGAGATTACGCATCGACGAACATCCATCGGTTTGCCCGCCGTCTCGTGGACCCTCGTTCGGCGGTGTCGCGGTCATCCCTGACAAGGTATCTGGATCAGGGGCCGGGCTTTTGGTCCACCCCCGATAGCCTCGCGAAGCTCCTTTGCCCCTGGCTCAACATGGTTCGCGGACAATCGAGGATTACGAGATCCTTGTGAAAAAAGATCTATGGATTCTTGTGATTCGCGCACGCCCGGCTCATTCCTCGTCTGAGATTTTCACGCGGGATCGCGATGGGCCGTCGCACAACACGCCGCTAGACTCCTCTCACCGTTCGATCAAACACACTCTGGCTCCCTTCAGTCCAGCTCCAGTGAGGACGTTTATCACCTGTTCGCGTGTTCCGATATAGTAGAACTGTGATCGATCTCGTCGCCGATTTTATCGTCACCCCCGTCGGCGATCGGCACTGAAGGCTTCCTCTTTCACCGGTCGAACCACCACCACCCCCACCCCTGACATCACACGCGTCCAGCCACGCGATCAGCGGGACCAGCGATCCGGAAGGTTTCGCGCAACGGTGACCAACGAGCCGGTCACTCTTAATGGACACCTGATCCACGGTGATTGAACATCTCGTCTGGGTGCATCTGTGAAACGTCATCGTTATCGTCCGCGAATCGTCGGCCTCCACCGTGGACCAGCTCCGAAAGTAACTGCGATGCTTGGCGAACATCGGAATCCTCTCGATAAACTCTGATTCTGACAGCCGTTCAGGAAAACCCGTCGAGGGCCGGTTGTCCGTCGGTTGATTCTGAAATCGAAAACACCTGGCAGAATTAGACACCGAACATAATTGTATCTCATCCGCAAAGTAAATTCCAAGTAAACGCGTTTATGCGCTCGTTGCGCGGCGGCATTTTGTTCATGGAAACGGGATTGAATTCTGCCGAGAACGCAACGCGAAGAGTGCTGGACGAATTTGGGAGATAACCGAGAGGGGGTTGTTCTGTGACGGAGAAAATCGTGCTTCGTGTGCGGGTATGAGAGACCACTGTGAACGGTGTGACGGGGCGCAGGAACAGTGAAGTGTCGCCGGGGTGTTCAGTGAATATTCAGAGACTTCAACGCGCGGTTAAGCGGTAACCGAGGGATATAGGCAGACGACGAAGACGGCCACGACGACGAAGCGACTCGAATTCGGGTAAGATTGCGATCCTTTCAGAGCTCTAAGAAATTTCAATTGCTCGTGAACTAATTGATCAAGGGAAACCGCTTTTCCCACGCAAAAGGTGTTAGCGTTATTTCCGTCGGTATGGCAAGCAATAGTTTAGAAGGTATTCGAAAGGCGGGCTTACATTGGTGAACCATAGTCAGTGATTATTCCAAAAATACAGCGTTTTAATCTTCGTCGTTGGTCCCGTAAGGATTCAATAATTCGGTATTATGTTTTAAACGCGAATACGCCATCTGATCGGAGAACACGCAAGCTTCTGAGCGCCGAAACGCGATGCTCGTGGTGCACACGCCGGTGCTGAATAGAGTGACGATGGTTACGTGCGTGTAACTCACACCGACAAACCGGCAAGGATAGGTCAACACATCCAGTGTTTACATTCACCAATTATAAGTAGCTAACTGTTCGTATCTATTAATGATAGATCTGCCAGCGGAATGATTGAATGGCGTGCGACCCGAGAAAAGTGGTAGAAATGATTTCCGAGAGACAAGTGTAGAAGTAACACTTAATGGGCGGTTGACACCGCAGTGGCGTTCTGAAGAGCCTGGATGGATTCTGCAAGTGAGAAGAATTTAGGGAAGATCCATTTTCTTCGTTAGAATTCTTGAAGCTTTCGAGAACCTGCCGTCGGAGGAGAAATTGCTGAGCTACCTACTTCGCAGGAAGAGTCGCGAATTCCTGTGATCGTTCGTAGATTGATGCGCTTATTGGCGAGAGGAACTTATAGCGGAATAATTCCACTACCCTCGATCTCTTTCTTTCTTGCGAAAGCTAGTTGCCGTTCGATTTCCTCAACTTAAAAGCATTCCCTCGCGAAGTGACACGAAACAAAACTAATCGGATTCAACGCGATTCCTCCGAGGCTTTTTACCCGACTGCAGGAGCACGCATTCGATTTACGCGCGCTATGCTCCCGTGTCTAACGACCCTCTCCAATCGTCAATTTATCAAATGAATATTCATCATGCGTACTCGCAACAGCACCTCCGTCTTCGGACGCGAGAGATCCTTATTTCCTACGTTCGTGCGCGCCAGCTGTATCTTTCCATCGAAATTTGATCGATCGACGGCGATAAGATCGTAGCGTGAAGCGCGGTGGCCTGTTTCCTTTAAAGGCTCCCATTATTTCGAGAAATTCGTTTCTAATCGCGCGCCACCGGCATCTGCCCTTTTCCACCCTTGCGCGCCACCCTAGGCACACTTTTAAAGACAACTGCCATCTCAGGGCGAGACAGTTGTTGCGTCAGGTGGTGGTTGTTAAAGACGGCCCGAAATCGTCGGCAGTTAAGAGAACAAGGGTTGACAGAAGATAGGGCCGAGGGGTTCGTGCACCTCGGCTGCTCATGTTCCGTTAAAATTGATAACAGAAATTATGAGAATGGTTAGGTCCTGTGGTGTGCCAGGGGATGATCGACCAGCGTTTCATAATAGAGAACACTTGCCTAAGCATTACTGAGAGGCGAACGCTGTTAACGGAGTTCTAATAAAGATTTTTAAGAGGGAAACGTATATCGTGTTTCTGGCGAAAAGTAATACTTGTAGCTACGCAGGTATGTAGTAAGCTCGAATACACTTTTGACCATATTTTTTTTTAGCAAAGCTTGTATTTTCAACTGTGACTTTTCGGACCAGTAGGTATTCCAGGTGATTTGTTTGGCGAGCATTATGAATGTTGAATGCGCGTAATAAATAATACCAGTCAGCACGTTGGTGCGCTGTGAGTTGTTAGAAACTCTGACGCCTGACTTCAAGTCCATTATCTCAGCTGGACACCCGAGTAATTTTGTACTGTCATTTTGCATCGAACTGTACAATCCCTCTTGTTGCGGAGCCGCGACACCGTGCAATCCTTCAAACACGCTCGTGATTGATAGATCTGGGGTTGCACTTGTTTATCTTCCCGTGACTCGGTAGGGTAATTAGATTTCACTCTGATGTTCTCTAATTGTCATCCTTGCAGCAAAGAGCTCCTTTATTCTTCACAAGCTTTCCACCGAAAAACTTTAACTCCTTCAAGTGTAAGGTACCAAACACCTACTTGCCAGCTCTTCACTTTCTAGTAGGAATCAAAGATTGTCTCAAACACTTTGCTTTTCTGAAAAGTAGCGAGCGCATAATACCGGTCGGGATTGAAGTTCGATTGTCCCCGACGACAGGTGATCGAACGTAATCGCTTTGTTTTTCAATAACGTGGCGACACAAGGCTCTTAAAATTTACTGCACTGCCGGGGGACTCGTTTTCGCGACGCGTCCCAGCGGGATCGTTATTGGAAAATTTACTACGTCACCCTGCCAGTTACTGTGTCTGTGTTTCCTTTAACGATTGGATCATCGGCGCTTCTTGCAAGCTCCTTCTGAAAGCCTCGCAGCGAGAATTACACGGAATGGCGAACCGTGGTATTACGCGCCTATTACGTGTCGTGCACGCAAACAGGAATGCGGTCTCACCAGTAAACCGTTTCGAAAAATTTGACCGATCTAATCTAGCGTCTATCCAGCCGACTCATTCATAGGCAACAAAGTGATATTACCGAGCGCTCGGTGCACGGTTAAAGAAGCGATCACACTGAACACCGCTTATGCTAGTGTTTCATTGGCTCTGCTGTTAATTAAAGCGAGCTTAAAGCGCCATGACGAAAGTTGTGTTGATAGCTTCGATAAGACTCCATTAGTATCTATATTAAATTTAAAAAAAAAAACGGATTGGTTCCATAGGAATAAGTATGCGCATTTGCGGCTATTGAATGAGGCAGAATGAAGTAAATTGTTATTATCAATAGAGTGCCAACTGCTACAGAATCCAAATCGCTCATCTTCACTCTAAACCACGCGCGTTTCTAAAGAAACCTAAGCAATAACTAGATAATCAACACTTTCACTCTAACTCCATGTCATTTTCTAGGATCTTCCCTAAAAGGAGCGTCTATGTACCTAAACTAACCGCAACTCTAATCACCCGCCTGAAAATTGCAATGCTCCTCAAGCTCCCAAAATGCTTGAGACCTGTCTCCGCCGCGTGAACTCGTACCGCGGCTTACCCGTTCTCCGTCGCGATTCATCCGACCGCGTTGCTCCTCCCGGAATTGTCATATGCCCGCATAGAGCGACCGCAGGGATACGAGGATCGTATACCGAAGCTGTCGATCGCGGGAATCGTCAGCAGGCATCACGGTTGTCACGGCCGGATCGGAATGCGGTCTAGGTGGTGGTTGATCCGATCGCGGCCATGTCAAGGATACGGCGCGGGTGCCTGCCGGTCTCCGTACTCCTCTTATTTCGTTTATTAGCCGGCCGGCAAGTTGTCCGTTGGTTAATTGCGGTGTGCCGCGGCGTGCTGCTTGCACGGCGTCGCGCGGTTATACAGTTAACCGTGGCTAAGCTCGCCGCATGTGCTCTCCGCATGTGGCGCACCGCGTTGCACCGCCTAGCTCGCAACTGTACCGGGCCGAGAGCGTCTACAGGTAGTTTGAATCTATTTATAGTTGGTCGTCCGTACGGTGGTCGCTGGTCATACCGTGTGGCCGTGCAATACCTCCCCTCGCTGACCGAACAATTTTTTACGCCACCTCGCGCCTTCTTATCCACCCTCGGGCAGTTTCCGCACAAACCAGTAGCAGCGCTAGTTTGGCGCAAGCACGAGCGGTCCGGGATCGAGGGAATTTCAGTTCTGCTTTCGCAGTTGATTCGCAAGAGGGTAGAACGCTTTACTATGGAGGATAACTTTTGAACAGGTGGATGGCTTGGAGAATCGATAGCAGGAGCTGCTTATCCAATGTACCAACAACCTCTCTAGCTTTAGTCTCTGTTAGCTTTAACAGTGTTTCGCTTTGAAGTGTAAATCATGGAGTAGAAGATGGTGAACTCAATTGTGGAAGCTCTCTTTTCTTTTAAACCATCGCCTTCCTCATTCGCACATTTCCAGCTACGCGTGGTTAAAAAGATTCGAGGATAAACTACGTATTTTTCAGTCCAGGAGAACCAACAAACGCTTGGGTTTAATCTGTTCGCTCGCTTCGAGCATCAGGTCGAGCCACACCTGGCCCCGATTGCGTCCCACCTATATATCTATTCCACTTGCAAACCTCCTCAACTATGCGCTCCTTCGGCCGGCCAGGCTGCTGCCGAGGCTATCTGGTCGCGTACTCACCAGCCACTCGCGGTATCTGCGACGCTGCGAGTACACCAGATGGATTTACAGCAGAGCACGATTGGTTTTATTGGTGCTTCTTCACGCAAAACATAGCCCATCCCTTTCGAATCGCCCGTCGTTAACTTCGCTCATACCTGACAGTCGCAGGGTACTCGAGATAGCTCGGGAGCTGGCTGGAAAATCCGCTGCGAATTTTTCTGCGTCTACTTTCGAATGGGTCTACGCCAACCGTTTGTTCGAAAAGACCCCGCTGTGCAGCCCGTTTCACTCGTACGCTTTTATCTGTAATTAGGCGCGTTACCCTGCCGTTTTTTATGCATTTCTAGGTCGCTGTTTGCCCAGACGGCTTCTTTTTTTTTGCAGCGAACACGCGTTTTCAGCAGAATTACCGTTCTTATGATGCCGAGCGAGATAAATGTAACTTGATGGACGAATCATGAGATTTTAATGGCACCCCGCCGGTCCCCCTGATCGCCGAGTGGTTATTGCTCTTGCCACGAACAGGCGAACTCGTCGCTGCTAGAACTTCATTCTACGTTTGTACTGACACGTTGCAATTGAACTCTTGAACCGGTGGATGTTGCTTTGAAATCGCTTCTCGTGAACCTGCCGGAGCTGCCGGCTAGTTTCTTCGTTCGCGAAAATTCAGGAAACGGGTGTAGTAATTTTCATCGAGTCACAGTTCTCAAAGGGACTTGAACAGCTTTCGTCAGTTTGCATGTCGTCGTTGTTTATAAGTTAGATGCGCGAATTGAATGGCTCACCGACTTCGGTATGACCCCAATAATATCAGCAAGCAACCTCTGCTGCCTTCGCGATATTTACCAGTTTTCAAATGCCCAGGGACCGCCTAGGGAGGCAGCCGCCATAGGCTCCTGACAGCTGGCTTTTAGAGCAGCGAATTTTTCAAATTGACACTTTTCGTTGCTGCTCGCTAATGTCATGGTATTATAGATCATGAATCTTTATTGCACCGGTTTCACGCTGGCCGAGTAGACCGTCGTTTTTTTTTTTTACGGCGGCGAAACTTGTTTTACCCTGAAAACAGTGACCGGTCTGGTTGCGACTGGCCACCTGCGCAGCATGTAAATGCACGACAACTAATTTCTAATTCGCGACCGAATGGATTGCGAGCGGTCAGTATCGTTCTCTATCCGTACCTCCCCGCAGCAGATAAAATAGCCGGTCCGATTCAGCCAGCATCTGTGTCTTCCCCTGCTGCCATTGTATCGCTAGTCGTTGAAGGAACACCCTGTTAATTTTTAAGCATCAGCTGGTAAAGTGTATTGACCCTCGTTGGGATTCCTAGAATAGTTTCCAATTATCTGTCCAAGGAGGCATTCCGGCTTTACGTTCAATGATAATTCCAGCGAGCTGAATCGCGTCTGCGATTGAGCTGTCTTATAAGTTTAATCTGACAACGGTGCTTCGACGAAAGGAATCCGGAAAATTTATACGGTGGACTTAAACTCGCATAGTTTCTGCAAATCAAATCCAAAGGAATATCTTCCGAAGCTACTCGAAAGTAATGACACGCATCTTTCAAATATTTTTCATTTGGGAAGAGGAAAGGGATCAGTTATATTCGTCTGCTCCGTTGCTGAAGAATACTTTTTAAAGTGACGCTTTTGTGAAATGCAGTTGGAACCCAATCACTTGAAATTTGATTGTTAATATTGTTAACCTAAAAATAGCGAGTAGATGCCGTTTTAGTCAAATCTGCACTGCGTTCCACATTAGAGCGTACTCGTTTCGCGCAGGGATACAGTGCTGATTGGTAGTAAACCGGCAGGGAAAGTGCTACGACCAATCGCGAAAGTGGTACGACCAATCGCGTGCGTCAGATCCGTGGGAGCTGCGCAGAATGGTCGCAAATCGGTGGGGGCGTTGGTACGCTCTTATATGGAACGCAATGCAGAAGTAACTTCAAGTAAAGAAAGCGGTATCGACCCAAAAGGTCTAGCAGGGTAAGCATTGGCAAACGGCCCTCATGCCGATTCTTGGAGTTATTTTTTAAACAATGCTCCTTGCCTGAAACACCATTATGTACAGTTTTAATACGGGGGTAAACGTCCTTAAAGTTATTATTTTTTCTCGGTTACTATTTAAGATATTTAAATGAAAAAAAAACGAAAAATAGCTACATATTAACTGCACTTCATATATTTTTCTAAAAATTATAAATTAATTATTAAGGTTAGAAAAAAATAATTAATTTTTTGGGGATGGTTTATGGAAACAATCCTTTGAGTGACCACCTCCAAAAAATTGAGAATAATGCTCTATTATCGAGTTATTATATATAAAAACCTGAAGATAGTCGAGATGGTGGAACATTGTTAAATAATTTAATGAAGATCAATATATTATAAATAGGTGGGGTTTTGTGACAAGAAAGAGTATTTATTTAACTATGTTCCACCATCACGACTATCTTCAGATTTTTATATATAATAACTCGATAATAGAGCATTATTCTTAATTTTTTTGGAGATGGTCACTCAAAGGGTTGTTTCCACAAACCACCCCCAAAGAATTAATTATTTATTTCTACCCTTAATAATTGATTTATAATTTTTAGAACAATATATGAAGTGCAGTTAGTATGTAGCTATTTCTCGTTTTTTTTTCATTTAAATATCTTAAGTAATAACCGAGAAAAAAAATAATAAAGTTAAGGGCGTTTACCCCCGTATTAAAACTGTACATAATGGTGTTTCAGACAAGGAGCATTGTTTAAAAAATAACAACTCCAAGCATCGGCATGAGGGCCGTTTGCCGATGCTTACCCTGCTAGACCCTTTGAATACCATTGTCTATCAGTCATGGCATACACTACTCGAAATTAATTTTAAAGCTCGTCATTAAAGTGTTCGCGTTGCTCGAGGTCAGCACGCGGTGACTGTCAAGGTATACGGCTGCAAGTATCAGAGTTCTAGTGGCACCCGTCAATGGCTTTCAGGGGGCCGTTTTTCCGACGTTCAAGAAGCATTCGTAGGGATGCGCGAACCTGTTCTCGGGCGCCTCCTTCTGCGGGGCCCACACATCAGTCGGATGTAGTCATCTGTATCAATCAGGGAGCCGGTACGAGCTTATACACTTTCTTGCTGCGCTCGATATGTACACGCACACGGCGCAGTTAACTCCAATCAGGCTCGATTGCATCGGACAAGTGGAATAATTATTGCCGCGCGTCGCTTATTGAATTATTAGGAACGACGGCACATGCTCGCTCCGTAAATAAAGGCTCCTCTCGGTGCGCGCTCCCGATCCCTTCGTCCCTCCAATCGTAATTTTCTGCGCGGCGCGCGGGCAAAAGCGCCGCGTTAATAAATAAAGGTGAACGAGGCGTCGATACCACGGTGAACGTATCTCGCTGCCACCTTTGTTTAACGATTCTGATGGCTTATATTCCGTGTTTCATAAGTAGGGGATAAATCGTTCACGCCCCTTTAATCGTTCATTCTATTCCCTGGATCATTAGTTTCAGATCACATCCTTCATTATTCTAATTTAAAATCCTGGGAAGGGATAGCCACTTATCATTTTAATGGGTCATTCTGGTTAGACGGTTTGAAAAAATCGATTTTATTTTTTAATATTTTTCGAAAGTATATATCCTCAAGAATGTAGGTACTGTTAAATTTTCATTGAAAAATTCCAATTATTTTAGCTTCTACATAGGCGTTTTGTAGGGAGCGCAGAGGCTGGGCCTCCATAGATGAAAACTTTGAACGCGTTTTTCTCGAAACGTGAATTTTTCACATGGTGATGGTAAAATCTCGAAATCTATCGAATCGATTGCTTTATAAATTCAACTGATTATTCTATATACCTATGCCTCTGGCCGGTGCTACAACCAAGTATTTCTGTTGAGTCTAACCTACTTTTAAAATCGAAAATAGCACAGAAAACACAGCCGAAATACATTGATTCTTGTACTTTGCCCGCCATTTTGTTAATTTAAAGGATAAATCATTTATTCTAGTTCGGGTCATAGCGACAGTCATACTGATCAAGAATCTGTTTGTATTTTTGGATTCGGATAAGTCCAACTGCTGAAATCACCTGCACAAGCGAGGAATGAATTTTTAAACATGCCATAAAAATCGCCTGCAAATCCATTTTAAATAGTCCACTACCCCTTTAATAATGATTTTCGCTATGTTTTCTGTTTCGTGCAAATTCGAGCAGATGAAATTGACGTTAATATAAAGTTTAATGATCCCTAAATTAATATACAAAAAATCACGAAGGTATTTTTTGGTATTTTTTTTAAAAGACCCATCGAAGTTGATAAAAATTTAACATAAAGAATTAGTACAAACTGTTGGTATTGTAAAAAACTGACTCGGCAGTTTTGAAGGTATGACAGTATTAAACACGACTTATAAAAACCAAATGAAAAGCATAAACATTCTGCCAATGGCACGTGTTTGAAAAAAATGCAGCGAAATTTGTAATAAATTTCTAGTACCACTTTTGACAACAAATTATTAAATTCAGCAGAAGTTGTAGGTACCATTGAAACCTACGTTCCTTTATTAACATTTTAAGGTACAAGAATTTGTGGGTGAAACACTTCGGACTCTCGACTTTTGTCCCTACGCGTAACACTGTGCCACTTATTGTCTGGCAACGACACCGGCCCCGGGAATTCCTGTGGATTTAGAGGCTTCCATCGATATCTGGCGGCGCACTTTTCAGGCGGATTCGCAGGTGCTCTGAAAGCAGCGATAACGCGAAAGGCGATGTAGGGCCAATCGTTTTGCCGGTCGTTACTTTCGCGCAAAAAACCGAACGCAGCCGATGTGCGCTCTTCACGGCCCAGCTTTGCGCGTCTACGGACGTAAATATTCATCGGCTGCTTTTTAAGCGTCGATTTTATTGGCGCGCCGCACACGACCCCGCGCGAGCGCCGTAGCCAATTGAATCTCGTAAATCATTCGACAAGCCTTTATGAAAGCGAGGATGACTTAATACGCTGTTACGGTAATGAGGGGTAAGACACATTCTCGTGCCGGTAGCCGCTCAGCCAGAGCGGCGTGCGCGGCGCTTTTTGGAAGAAAACTGGCTACTTGAAGGCTTGAGACATGAACAAAATTTAAAACCTTTTTCCCAGCCTCTTCTGACCTTTATGTTTTCTTTGAGTCTAATCCATCGACTATAATTTCCACTCCCCTGTGGATATACAAAATATTCGGAAAATTTGAAAACGGAATTCAAATTTTAAAGAGAGGAGAAAAATTGGAAAGCGTCAGAAAGGTTTCGTTCTTCGTGTTTGTCTGCGGGTGAATAGGTGCAGTAGGGTTAAATTGTTGCAGAATAAATTCTTCCAGAGTAGTTTTAAAAGGTTTTCATTGTACAAAAATACTTGATAAGTATCTTAGATGCCATTTAATTATACTCGGTCTATTGGCCGAATATTCAAAAGCGTTCATCAATTATTTCTCTTGGAATTATTTGTTGATGAGGTGGTTTGACGCTAACAATGCTTTAATCTTTTAATTATTACTAACAGTTAGGATTCTTTTAACCGATTATCGAATACCTTTTTTATTCTAAAATAAATACATTTAATAGTTTTCTTAGCATTACGAAGTTTTATGGAATTCAATTAAAAAATCAAACTTGTGCAAAAAATGAACTTATTAAAACGTAGCGGAAGTGTGTTTATGTTTCCGGGGAAACAGTTGCGTACAACTCGCTTAAAAGCAACATGTGATACTTTTTAAATATTATTTTCTCTGCGATTATAGACATTTGAACGATCGAATATTGTATGCAAACATATTTTTAATACAGATAATCATTATACCTATTATAAGGGGTTAGAAGCAAATCGACAGCAAATAAAAATTTTCATTAAAAATTGAAAATTTCATACAAATTGTATACGTTGGTGACAATGCGCAATCTGAAGATAAAATCCGAGAAAAAAATTCTTTCAAACTCAGATTATGGACCACCTTGGGCAACTTTTGGCACCTACGTCAATATTGTATCTGAGAAAAAAATATTTAAAAAAATATTTTATACCCTAACGTACTGTCTTGCCTGAATAATTGAAAGCTGTCTAAACTTTATATTAACAATAATTTAAACATTGCTTTAAGAACCCATTTTATTATTGGAAACTGCTAAAATGGACTTCAAATTCGATAATAGGGGTTATATTTGTTTACAAGAAAAAATATAATATACAAACTATATATATGTATGAAAAGAGATTATCCAGAGGTATTTCGGCATATATTTACAAAATACAAAAACTTAATTTTAAGGGTTGGTGGTGGGGGTAACTTGAAAAATATGGATTTTTCGAGAATTATTTTTACGCAGTTTTGTAGATATAAAATAAGGATGCAACTCTTGTTTAAACTCCTTTTCGATATCTCTTACCGTTTTCGAGATATTCCACGAAAAAGAAAATTCTGCATTTTTTTCAAGGGGTGATTTCACCCTAAAAAACTGCACTATGGCACCAACTAAAAATAGGATTGCGTTACGGATAAACTACTCTACTTGGACACCGAGTTTCATAATTTTCTGAATTTGCGGGTTGCCGAACCACCCTTGTTAGTCTAAAGAACACATTTATTAATTTAACAAACGTTGAGTTGAATTCTTTAATCCGCAAAACTATTGCCGATTATTCAATGAATTACAGACAGTGAAGTGCGCTCTATAATAACCCCCCGAAATAAGAGTGGGCCCAATTTTGTTAAGAGACAGAGGGTTATTACCAGATACAGTTTACTTTTCCTTTACTCACGTTATTAACCGTGACAAAATCACTGAATAAAGTCAGCGGTGCGTGTCAAAAATCTCGTGAGCCAGCGGCGCGACGACCGTTCGCTCGTGCGCCGTCAAAACACGAAAATCGCGCTAATTTTAGAGTCGCCGAGTTTAATTAATGTCCTCTCTAAACCCAACTGTGCGCCGATGCAGTGCGGCATGCGATGCATCACGCGGTGCAGCATGGAATGCGTGCGCGTCAAACGTGATATATTCCTGATGTTTCGATTTAAAACTGTTTACGACGCTGGGATAGCATGTTCGATGCCCCTTGTTGCGCACCATGAAGCGCTTCATGTTGCATCGCGTCGATCGGCCAGACCATTAGGGATCATAAAAGCGTGTCAATCATACTGCGTATATTAAAATCAACTTCCTGTTGTGTACCTTTCAAATTGCGCGCCATGTTACCCGATAATAAGTACGTTAATTTCTTTCCATTCGTTAAAGTCACCAGAGATCTAAACTGCGTTCCATATAAGAGCGTACCAACGCCCCTACCGATTCGCGACCGACCCGCGCAGCTCCCACGGATCTGAGATACGTGATTGGTCGTAGCACTTACGCGATTGGTCGCAGCACTATTCCTGCCGGTTGACTACCAATCGACAGTGTATCCCTGCGCGAAACGAGTATGCTCTAATCTGGAACGCAGTGTGGTACATTCCGCGCTCGGGTAGGAAGGACACTTGATGCGTAACAAGGACAAATTAGGCTTTTCCAGTGATAAATTGGTGAGCTGTATGTCAACTGTAAGTTTAGCTGTTGTGAAATCAATAGTTTACTGATTTCTTTGATATTTAATCTGTTCAAAGCTCGCAGAATATTTGCTGAATGTGAATATGAATTTAGTTGGATATTTAAAAGTTCAATTCTTCGGATGCTTATGATCATAAAGTATGTAGGTACCTGCGTAGCTAATAAGGGAAATTTGGTAACCCCAAAATTCCGATTTTGTTTTAAACTTTACAGGTTTGTTGATAACCTTAATGTAAGTATCAGGCAATTTTTATTTTCTGCTACTGTTTTTTGTTTGTTTCTATTGTTTTCCTGTGTTTTAAGCAGGATGGCGTTTCAAGCTTATTTTTGCTTATATTGCTCAACGAAGTATAGTCCAATTTTTGTGTTCCCCCCTCTCTTCTTTGGGTTTCAGCAGCGCACCGGGAGAAAGCTGGTCTCCCATCTTTTCCCAGTACACCGCCTCGTGATGCTTAACTTCGGTGATCTAATGAGAACCAGTGTTTTCCATCACGGCTACGGCCGCTGGTTTCTACTACTTTTTGGTTATTCGGGGTGAAAACGCCCCTTAAAGGTTAATTGTGCTTTCCTATTTTCCTGCATACTTTTAATTATTACTATTTATTTATTTGTGTTCGGGCACATTTCTTTATATAAACTTCAAATTTTAAACAATTTCATTGCACATTTTTATGGAGCATAGAAACTACTAAATTTCCATTTTACCAATTTTTGATAGTTACTATAGTTTTATAGTAGCTACTATATTTCCATTTTACCATTTTTTGATAGCTACTATAGTTTTATAGTAGCTACTATATTTCCATTTTACCAATTTTTGATAGCTACTATAAAACTGTAGTAGCTATAAAAATTGGTAAAATGGAAATTTAGTAGTTTTTATGCTCCATAAAACTGTGCAATGAAATTGTTTAAAATTGGAAGTTTATATAAAGAAATGTGCCCGAACCCAAATAATTAAATAACTTCATTGCACAGTTTTACAGGGCATAAAACAATTAAGGTAGTTCCTAATCGACTATGTTAGTCAAATTAGAGTTGAGTAATAAACGATAAATATACAGTAGTATGATACTATGGAAATAATAATAATAATTTATAACATCAT
This sequence comes from Andrena cerasifolii, assembly GCF_050908995.1. Taxonomy (NCBI): domain Eukaryota; kingdom Metazoa; phylum Arthropoda; class Insecta; order Hymenoptera; family Andrenidae; genus Andrena; species Andrena cerasifolii. The sequence goes on along the minus strand of NC_135124.1, from coordinate 5,088,158 downwards.
GTATATATTTTTTAAAAAGTTCAATGTTAATATAAATAATTGTAATACGAAAATTGAATATTAAACTGGTTAGCATAGTGAATTGGAGCAGCAGATCTGACAACGTCGCATTCATTCGTAGCGTCTTTTATAACCAAAATGTCAGAAAAAATGTTCATATGAATTTGAATCGTCGTTCGTTATTTAAATGTGTGAACATTGTGTCGATTCTGCGACGTTGCCACGTTGACTGCTCCACGTAGTTTCTGAAAAATTTGCACGTAAACCTATTTTTTATGGGCATTTACGAAGAAACCATGCGGTCAGTTTCGCAGAAATTAATAAATTCATTTCCCGACACTTACGATGTACTTTCGTGCCAATTTTTGTACACTTCTTGAACATAGGTTTCCTGTTTCAGGAGAAAAACTGAAACTATAACCCTCTTTTTTCGACTCTGCCATATGCCACTGTGTTAAAATTGCATAAAATTTTATTAACAATTTCTCAATAACTATGTGGTAAATCGAGTTTGAACTTTGTACAAGGGTTTCTTGTATTCCAAATTAGTTTCGAACGAAATTTGAAAGGATTCTTGAATTCAGCAGATTATTCAGGAACTACCTTAAATTTTCATTTCACCAAACTTTTTACATCTACTATAGCTTTCAAGATACCTATACAGAAAAATGGAGAAGTAAACATTAATCTATAAGGGGTGTTCTCACCCTGAAGAACTAAAAACTAGCAGAGAAGAAAATTGTCGAAAACTTATTCCAAGGTTCCCTACAAACCTGCAGAGTTTAAAAAAAAGGAATCCCCTTTAAGTTGCGTTGTTGGGTGATTCCCAATATTTTAGCATTGTCGTTGCATCCACCTACCGGTGGCTTTGCGAAACTGTGGGTTCCGAACGTTCGACTGTCAGCGTTACTTTCGGCCGAAATAAATATGTGTGTATTCGTTTGAAGCAAGTCTAATATCTAACTCTTTTGAGCCACAAGGAGCATTGCGATCCGACGTGCCTCGAGAAAGTGTTACGATGCGTTGTGCGAGACGACCTTGGCACGGCGTGGAGACGCGCGTCGGAACGTTTCGCAAATTGCCGGAAATTTCCGTGGGAAACTGCGTGTACGTTGCCTGAGAGTGTGGCGGTGCGCGCGTAAGAAGCAGTCGGTATCGGGTGTGCGCATAGCGACTAGGCGCATCCTCTGACACGGTCCTGCACTTACAATTACTAAACACTTCACTGCTGAATTCTGTTCTGAGGAATCAGGAGTGGAAGGTTTGCTCCGTACTCCTGTATTGTTTTTTCCGATTTCAGCTGGTGCTGCCATGATTTATTCTCTGATCTTTAACGAAGTAATCCCGAGATATTGAATATTTATTTCCCGAATGACAGGAAATATTTGACGAATTATACTAGTTTACACTGAAAATGTACATTTGATGAGAGGTGATTTGTCTTGTGGATTTTCTCCCGCTGATTTCGAAAATCAAGGTTAAAATTTTTTTTATGGAACAGTTTTTAAGATATTGTGATTTTTTTATTTTTTTTTACTTTATCACGAAAAAATAGAAATTGATAAGAAACGTCCGGTTTCTCTTCATATGCGCAAAGCTGATGCTTTTACGCAAAAAATAACACCAACCAGAAGTAAATCGACCGAAAAATGACAAAGTTATTAGCGATTGAGTGAATAAATACAAATCCCACATTTTGACAAATGGACTTGTCGGCCACTTTCTTTTGAACCGCTTAACCAATTAAAGGTCCCATTGTATATATTTGTTCATCATTTCAATGTCTTTCATTTGGTACCAAGAACGACCAAATCGGGCACATCAAGCTCCAGATATGGTTTTTAAAGTGAAGGGGTAAAAAAATTGAAGAAGTCACGATATCTTAAAAACTGTTCCATAAAAAAAGTTAACCTTGATTTTCGAATTCAGCGGGAGAAAATCCATAAGAGAAGTCGTCTCCTATCAAATGTACATTTTCAGTATAAACTAATGTTATTTGTACAGGATTCACTGCTTGGCATTGTACAAGTGGTAATTAAACTGATAAATCCAGACTCTGACGATTTAATCGGAGCTTAAGGGATGCACGAATCTTCAGGAAAGGGTATCAGAACCATATCGTGCAACTTTCCAATGATTTAAAAGAAAAAATGTTTTATTTTTATATTAAAACAAATATATTTTGCTAATAATAAACACTTCGTGCTTTCCACATTTGCGAATCAAGGAAACGAAAAAACAATTTTTTTACACCTTAAGGGGTCTAATAATCCTTTAGGAACAAGAAGAAATAAATACAAAATTCCTTTCCAGCTATATTTTACATTTAAAGACATATTAGGGTTTATTTTAATTTTTTTTATTCATGTTTTAATCATTATACGATATCCATATATTTTAGGAGACCCGGATAATTTTATTTATGCTAATTCAATATCTACCCCTGTTCATATTAAACCTGAATGATATTTTCTGTTCGCTTATTCAATCTTACGGGCAATTCCAAACAAATTAGGAGGTGTAATTGGATTAATTATATCAATTTTAATCTTAATAATTTACCAAAATATATATTGTAATATCAAGAAAATTCTATCCCACAAACCAATTTTTATTCTGAAGATTTGTCTCATTATTTATTCTATTAACATGATCTGGGGGGGGGGGCATATTGAATACCCCTACAAAGAATGAAGTCAAATTTTGACAATATTATATTTCTCTTATTTTGTTGTCAGCCCCAACTTAAATAATTACTAAGACACACTAATCTATAAAATTAAAATTTTTAAAGTAATCATTCTTGGATTCAGTTGCCCCTGCTAGATTTTACCGAACGAACTGTTGCTTATCGACGCCAAAGGGAGGGATGCAATTATGCACTTGCAGGAAGTAACAATTTACATTCCTATACGCGCGTCACCGTCTAAAACCCCTATTTGTAGCTTGGCAGCAGGTGTAGCGTTCACCCCCTATAAATGACCGGATATTTTCCGTGTCGGTACGTGCGTCACTGTAGGAAACGGTTACAGTACGAATTAGTGTGGTGTAATGTTGGGGCGTGTAACAAGTGCGACTCATACGTATCAGGTGCATGCACCATTGGAAGAATATCGTACGTTGAACGCGGCCGTTAGAGATCGACTTAGCACGTGACCGGGACTCGTCTCGGTGCACGGGAAAAATAATACCCCCGTGCTCTATGCGGACATCCAGAGGAGGCAGGAATCGTAGCAGGTTCGACAAAATTATCGCGACACCAAAGCTGGGAGGATGTTCGGGCCAAGTCATGCAGAAATCTACTAATCCTCAAAGTAACAAAGAATTAGGTGAACGGGGTGCGGATCCCATAAGTTTGGAATCTTTATTTTGCACAAACCTCAGTAGCATTTCTGGATGGCTCACAGTATCCCCACGTTGGGAATTAAATGGCCATCAAAATGCCAACAATAAATGCTATTAGGGAAATGACTGATCCATAAAACAACTCTTACATTATATAATTATTTAAATTACCAAGCCACAGTTCCATTTTAAAAAGCAAAAAAAAGCAAAAAAGTACAGAAAATTTAAAATAATATTATTTATATATTATTAATATATTAATATTATTAATATATTAATATATTATTATATTATTATATTATTATATTATTATATTATTATATTATTATATTATTATATTATTATATTATTATATTATTATATTATTATATTATTATATTATTATATTATTATATTATTATATTATTATATTATTATATTATTAATATTAATTATACTACTTATTATTAAACAACCCATTGAAAACATTGTAAAACAATAACCAGAAATAAAATATACCCAATAGAAATAAAGCTACTCTTCTTCAACAATTAAAATCTTCGAACTAAATTTACTCAGTTTCAGATCATGGTGGGTTGGTAGCTTCCTGCATAACTTGGCTCATTCTATTATACGTTTCATTACCATAGTATTTGTAAAAATCTTATCTCGTGGTAATTTTCTTATCAATGTACCTCGCCACCTTTCTTTAAACTTAGAATTTTCTAATTAATAAGGCTCGTTAAACAGGACACTTCAGATATCAATCTGCCGCGGTCTTAAAATCTGGTAACATCGAGCTGCTGAAATTTTGAAAGTTCTAAACGCCCAAGTATTGAACAAAAAACGATAATCAAACTTTCGCCATCCCAGTCGAATGAAATTTCTTTACAGATGAGGCCTCGATATTGAAGCATCCGAGCGAACACCTCCAGATCGTTATCGCGCTCGTAATTATCGGCGTAACAGTATTAGCAGTTGGAAATGAAAGCGGCCGATAAGGCCGAAGTGCGGAAACGATGATCAGCGTTAAATAAAAGCGAGGCAGCGCGGGCCGAGTGGATGCATCGCGTACGTAGCTGGTATCAGGTGCAGGGCGTAGGATAGGCAAGGTATGGTGAACGCAGCCGTTGCTCGGGCAAGGCACGTGAATGAGGTCTACTCTCTCGAACGTACACGATCGGCCGAACGTCGATCGGGTATCGCGCGGCATGCAAGGAGGCGGGTCAAGATTTATCTAGCAAATAACCTCCTGTTGCTCGCACGTACCATGTGTAGCAAAAGTTTTCAGCCGTTTGAGCGTGTACCTTCTGCTGCAGAACTACCCGTTTTCAAAAACAAGATCCTTATACTATAAGCTTCCGAGGCCTTAGCAGAAAAGGTGTCTATAACTATACTATTATAGTTGCGCCCGCAGTCGAGGCGTTGGTAAGAATGAGAACAAAAATATAAGACGAAATTGAGTGGCTTTAATGCTGTACTTCCCCAAGTCACTATTATGCATTTGTGCGCATGCGTGCAACTGCATGGCCTAGGTGCACCGAGGGAAAGTATTACAGTGTTTTTGGAAACGAATTAAGTACTGCTAGGTTAAAAGGTATTGGAACTTAAAGTTTATAGTCTGATGCGTATACAGGGTGTTTCGCTGCAGGTGGTAAACCTTTTAGAGGGTGATTCCACAGGCCATGTAAGACGAAAATATAGAATAAGGAGGTAAGCGGAACAGCCTGCGGAAAGCGCAACGCGTTCCCCTTACCGCCCCGTGTCCGCCACAATCAGTTTATAGTAGGGCTCTTACTATTTCTCGGATTTACGGATATCCGAGTCTTGAGTATCCGTGGTTTGAGCATCCGAGTGTTGAGCATCCGAGTGTTGAGCATTCGAGTTTTGAGCATCCGAGTGTTGAGCATCCGAGTGTTTAGCATTCGAGTTTTGAGCATTCGAGTTTTGAGCATCCGAGTGTTGAGCATCCGAGTGTTGAGCATCCGAGTGTTTAGCATTCGAGTTTTGAGCATCCGAGTGTTGAGCATCCGAGTGTTGAGCACTCGAGTTTTGAGCATCCGAGTGTTGAGCATCCGAGTGTTTAGCATTCGAGTTTTGAGCATCCGAGTGTTGAGCATCCGAGTGTTGAGCATCCGAGTGCTTAGCATTCGAGTTTTGAGCATCCGAGTGTTGAGCATCCGAGTGTTGAGCATTCGAGTTTTGAGCATCCGAGTGTTGAGCATCCGAGTGTTGAGCATCCGAGTGTTTAGCATTCGAGTTTTGAGCATCCGAGTGTTGAGCATCCGAGTCTTGAGTATCCGGGTATTCTGATATTCGGATAGTAAGAGTCGTAATTTATAGAGCCACCGACGCACAGTGGTACATAATGACATTTTTTATTCAAATAACCCTACAGGTCGTAATTTTTCAGAAAACTTGACGATGTTTTTTTAAATTCTTCGCAATTAAATTGCCTATCGATCTGTCCGGTCAAAATTTTGAATTTCGTTGCTGATTTTTTTATATTTAGCGAATTATACAGCACTTTTCGAAGATCATTATCTGTTGCTTTTTTGGCCGCCTGTTCCGAATTTAAAGTCAGATTTTCGAAATTGAAGGTGGTGAATCCAATATGTTTCGGCCGGACAGATCGACAGAGAATTTAATTGCGAAGAATTTAAAACAAAAATCGTCAAGTTTGAAAAATTACGACCTGTACGGTGATTTGAACAAAAAATGTCATTATGTACCACTGTGCGACGCGGGAACGGTCCGAGCGGGAAAATCGGTGAGCGCTCGGCGGACCCACGGACGACACTCGGCTGGGGTCCTTCGAGACGTCGGGCCCAATCCGCGCCATATCTGAGTACGACGTTGCCAAATTTTATGCTGGCCACACATAGAACAGAGTTGGACAAAATTGAATCTATTTAATATGTAATTACTTAGCGGGAACCTGGTTTAGGGCGCTGAAAAGGACGATAGGACGATATAAATTCATGTAAATGTTAAGAAAAACTTGCGCTTTTTTATTTCGGGCAAAAGTTGAATCCGCTAGGATCTACGCCATTTGACAACTCCGGCGTCGCAGCGTTACGAAGATACACCAATAAAACAATATTAAATGAATTATAATTTAATAAAAAAAAAATTCTTGTCTGAATATACAGTGAAACACCCTGAAAGTTTTGGAAAGATTCTCTTTATATTAGTTAAGAAAATAATTCTTAAAAAATCACCGTGTTTTCAGCGTCCAAAACCAGGTTCCCCCCCTTAATTACGATTGTAATTGTGGGCGGTAGCAATTAACCAGTACAAGAGGTAATCCGTAATTGACTTAATTACGTCAACAATAACTGAAGTAGGTGATTACATAATTAGACCTGAGTCAAACCTGGCAGTACTCCGGACTTATGACGCGGCTGTTTTCTGTGGAAAACGAACGAAGTGCAAGTTACAGGAACGAGTAAACGAAGGGAGGTTTCGAAACCGGAAAAACTGGTTGGCCATTTTCGTTCAAGTAAATGACCAATCAGAATTACCGCAGGAAAATGAAAGCTTTGGTGATTTGGGGCACCAAGTCAAATCTATTCACGAGTTTCCAAGTGAAAAGGGAATCTTCACCCTAACCCTTTCGCTACTATAGACTTGCATCTCGAGAATTCTGTCATTGCTGTAGAAATCGTACAACATTTAACAAGTATGACATTCTAACATCGGGATCAGTTACATAGAAAAGAGAAACGAAACACTGAACCACCGTTGGTGGGTGTAGCAATTGAAAACAGCAAATCAATCGGAGCGATGCATTCCTATTGTATAAAATAGTTAGCGGATAAGCGCCTTGTATTCCCGCGATTTTCTGGAACGGTCAGTAACTCGAGTCACTCGAGCAATAACTCGAGACTACGCAAACACGATATAGCATCGCCTCGAACGAAAGTGCAAGTAAGGACGGCGCAATTAAACAACCCCACGGCTCGGCACCGTGATCTCAGCATTGAGGAGCAACGTTCCTGGGAAGATTTTCCAGTTAAAATGGATCAGGACACTGTTAATTAGCTTCGAATCGAAAGTGCTTTCCCTCTTTACTCTGCCAGAGTCGCGCGGATCCTCCGGCTATAGAAACCACGAAAGACAGCGCACCGCACGCTCGATGAAAAATTCTCACGGTGAGTTAGGGGCAGATAATTGGAAGCGTATGCCGCGATAATACGATCGGTAGATAGAGTGCGCCTTTTCACGAAGTCCGAGGACCGAAAGGACCCAAGAATGACTCGCGGAACTTTGAGTTCGAGTAACTCCGACTCGATTCGATCTGGTGCAATGTCCCCCCAGAGATTGAGAGCAGTCATGGTCAAGCAGGAGGAACCGAAAGGCAGCTTATCTTACGTTGCTATATTAATTAAGATCCTTTGTTCGTGCCCCCTGAGCTTCGCCTCTCTACTACAAAAGACTTCGTACTACGACCGACGAGGATTGCAGGTTTTTGTACAAGTCCTGTACACTCGGGAGTCATTGTCAGCTTAACTCGAGATTTATAAAAGTTCGAGGAGCTAGTTTTTTTCCTTTAACTCAGCAAGTCAACAAATTAGTAAGTTAATAAATTGACGAGTAATAGTGGGATAAATGTTTTCTCAAAGATGCAGCGCACGAGGTTTTCTTATTATATAGTTGATATTATTGGAAAAATAACAGTGGAGAGACCTTAAAGAGTAATGCCACTATAGAGCTTGGAAAAGCAGCCTGAGTTTGAGAATTTTTTATGCGAGTTTAGTGAATAGAATACAAAATCTGTTTAAAGGCCTTTACTGTACATACCTTGCAGTATAATCACATGGTTTTTTTTAAATTTTTTTAATACAAAATGGCGGCGGCTCAGCATAACAAAGAAGCTTCTTCTAAAAAACAGTGTTTCGTGGCCGGAAAGATTTCTCCTTCGATTTTTTAGCTAGAACAAAAAACCGATTTTTTTAGTTCTATATAAGATTATCTCAGGAAGTACACGAGGAAATTAAAAAATACTGATTTTTGTAAGAATCGTGCGTGATTGAACAAAACAAGGAACTGCCACAACCTCGAAATTGTTGAAACGTTTTGTTGAGCTGTGGCGCCATTATTTTGCATTAAAAATTTTATTAAAAAATTGTGATCATACTTCAAGGTATGTATAATAAAGGCCTTCAAACAGATTTTGTATTCCATTCACTATACTCGCATAAACAATTCTCAAAATCAGGCTACCTTTCCGGGCTTTACAGTGGCATTACCCCTTAAGGGGGAAGCCCGATTTAGGACGCTAGGAATAAGGTGATTCTAGGGGATTTTTTTCTAAGAAACTGTTAAGCGGATCTCTTCCAAACTTTCAGGGTATTTTACTTCGAAAATTTGAGAAAATCCTACGCTAGGTTGTAGAGAATATATTCCTGTTTATATATCTTTGTCATATTTCCTACTCAGATGATCCAGTCATTCCCGAAAGTGTGACCCAGTTTTTTTGCAGTGCTCCGAGAAGCCATTTAGTTCGCAAAATAAAGATTGCTTTAACACTATGTAAAAAATCCAAGCCCAATATTTTTATTTATACGCACAAAAAATCCCAAACTTTTTAGTGGCTTCTGGGTGGGGTCCCCCTTAACAGCAGGTAAAAGAAGCTGAAGGCATTTCTTAATTTTCTTTTTCAATTTTTGGTTTGCATACCGTTTATTTACAACAATTTTAACGACATATAAATTACCAACTAAAATTATCTTATGTTGTACGAAAACTGTACCTATCAAGTTTTACTGCATATATATGTCACTGTCTAGAAAGTGATGCTTTAGATCAAGTTTGAGTAAGCATGTGTATTCTCCACCCCCATTGAATTCCGTTTCCCTCAAAATCGGAATTGTTTGCATTATTCTAATGTACTGTTTCGAGAGAAGTTATTCTGCAACCATTTGTGATAGGATCTTCAACAAATTCTCTCCAATAACGAGATGCAATTAATTTAAAATTACAAGAGACTAATTATAACGGCTACCGAGACAAGAAATTAATAATACGGTACACGTGGCGAAATTACCATTCAATGTACGAACACGTATTCCTTAAGGGTTTGTTAATGGTTCTGGTATTTGGTCCACACGTGGGTGATCGCGCGCTAGGTGGCGATAAGCGTTCCTTCTATGTATAAGGTTACGTAGGTATTCCTGGTGGATTTTCTCAAGCGGCCTTAACAAGGTGTGGTTTTAACAAGGTTGAGCGTAAATTTAGTGCTCGTTGCATCGACTACACCATGCAGCAGCGCTTAAACATGGAAACTACATCGCCCAGCTTGCAACGGATCCTGCGGCACTGCTTCTACAGTTATCGTCATTAAAACGTAACTCGTTTCGCAACATGTCAGCCGCATTTTTCCATAGACGCTAAGTATTCATAGGTGTCTCCAGGATTTAACAAACTACTCCGGCGACACAACGTTTCCAATCAATTTAATTCAAGAAGTAGGCGCCTGCTGGGCTCTCTCTCTCTTGGCGCACAGAAACAGGCATTGAAGTGCCTTCTTTTTTTTGTCATTCCTAACGGCGATTGTTAACAATCAAAATGTAGACCGGGATCGTTTTCGATTGATTCTCTGTAAAATTCAATTTTATCGATTGACGACGCGCCTTTGCTACGCGCTGCCTAGACTCCAAGTTTGATCGACTCGGCAGAAAAAGCGCGGATAGATCGCCGATCCTGAATAGAGCATTGTTCGACGGCAAGAGGAAAGAACTCTCCTTCCTCAATTTTGCACGTAGCCGCTAAGAAGCGTAGCGTGAGAGGGGAACGCCACCTCCTCGGGGGTTGTATATCTCTTCTGGAAATACTGTAACGCTCTTAACGAGGTGCCGTTCCGCGCAAGTTTAGCACTTGCGGAACGCACCATTGCGCCAAACGACCGAGTATATAACCCGCCGCTTGTTTAACAATCATTATTTGCGAGAGCCCGTAGGTATCCGACGGTATCGAGAGCAGATCAGATCGGATCTCTTTGCGGCTCGATTTGGCCGCACCGTGCTCCTCTCTTCGACTCTCACGTTAGCGGACGACAGTCTCGGTTTCGAGATATCGGCCCCCATAAACCGCTTGGTCGCTCGCTCTTGGATTCGGTTAGCTTTCGAGCGGGCATCCACGTGATTACTAATTGTTTCCACGAGTTTGTGCAAGTGCTTTTGGGCCCAATGCGCTCCCCAAAGGACCCCGTACAAAATCGACCGACTCGAGATTTTTTTTTTTTAAACTTTACACTTTAATAGGCTCCTAAGTGAGGCATCGATTCCAGATGTTAGTTTTTCTACAAAGCTCCAGCAGCGAGAGGGGAGAGGGTCAAAGTTCGGGTTTTACAAAATACCGTAAACTGGGGGAACATTGGCAGGTTTTTGAAACATTTCGTTATATAATTTAAAAATTAACATGTTTGCATTTGCTTTAAGTATCCTATCATAACATTGCATCTTTTGTGATTGTACTACAAGTGTCAAAATGCATAAAATTTTTGTTCTTTTCCTACTTTAATACATGTTAAAATCGTTAGTGTACCGGGGTAACATTGGCACATCATATAGATAGCATTAACGGGTTTAGTTTTACTAATCTGAAGCCAGTAGGATACATTGACACTTAAATTTATTTATTTTATTTTATTTTTTACACCTTAATAGCATTAATAGCATTGCGTATAAATAGCATTAACAGGTTAAGGGGTTATACCTAGTCAGGCGGCCGCAAAGAAGCGAATATTTGTGAATTTTTTTAGAAGAAGCAGAAGCGTATATTTTTACAGAACTTTTTGCGTTTCAAAGAGCAACATTTAAAGAACATTTGGTAATTTTTTCGTAGAAAAATATTTAAGTTTATAATAAAATAACAAGCGACATCCAAGAAGCTTTTTTAAAAATTTGGTTTTGCGGTGAGCACTGCCATTTGGAACCAGATTATCTAAAATCAAAAAACAAAAAAGATTTCGTTAGTATATTAATGTATCCTCTGATTAGCGGAGGGAATTTCCGAAAGATTAATTTAAAATAAAATGGCGGCTATTTAAAGTTGAAGTCCTGATTTTTACACGAAAAAATCACGCGAAAAAATCAGGATTTCAACTTTAAATAGCCGCCATTTTATTTTAAATTAGTCTTTTGGAAATTCCCTCCGTTAATCAGAGGATACATTAATATACTAACGAAATCTTTTTTGTTTTTTGATTTTAGATAATCTGGTTCCGAATGGCAATGCTGACCGCAAAACCAAATTTTTAAAAATGCTTCTTGGATGTCGCTTGTTATTTTATTATAAACGTAAATATTTTTCTACGAAAAAATTACCAAATGTTCTTTAGATGTTGCTCTTTTAAACGCAAAAAGTTCTGTAAAAATATACGCTTCCGCTTCTTCAAAAAAAATTCACAAATATTCGCCTCTTTTCGACCGCCTGACTAGGCATAACCCCTTAACAGAATATTTGTCGTACGGTATGATTTTAATGGCAATCGGTAAGCGATTTCAAACTTTTGGCCTAGGTAAAGTGTGCACCACCTTCGAAACTTTATTACCACTTACATTAAAACTAATAGGAGGGAATGTAAGTAATAAAAATACCTACATAATTCATACTTTTCATAATTTTGTATGAATAGTGAAATATGTATTTTTTCAAATAAACAAGGATCGATTGCTTTGGTAGCCAGCAAGGCTAAAGGAGATTAAAAATTCGTTTCTCCGTTCTCGTTTATGTCCATTCGTGTTCATCCTCGACCTTCGTTGCCTATCGTAATTTTATTCCGTCTATCACCCTTCGTCCGCGACAATGGACGAAACGGACAGCGGTGTAACACAGACGAAAACGTCAAAGCGACCTGGTTTTCGTTCAATTACGCCACGACGTCGGGCGGATGCAAGTCGAGTGGAAAAAAGAGGAATTTGATGTCCGTCCGGCGCATCCGGCACAGGGAACTCGTGACGCAACCAGACTCGAGAGTGAAAAGGAAAGGCAGCACGAGGGTTTGTTTGACAATGGAGACACGATTTGCACGGAATACTTTTGAGAAAATTCAACGAATACACCGGTTAATCTAATTTCGAAATTTGGAGGAGTGCTTTACAGATACCCCGTGAGCAATTGCCGAAAGATTTATCACCTCGATTGACTAAATGAATCTGTAATTAAAAGGTCCTTGTAGAAAACACTACGTGCCAGAATTAAAAACAAAATTTTATCTGAAAATGTTTTATGTGTCAATGGTAATACTATAGTATAGAATTTGATTTTTGGCACTTACAGTGTTTTCTACAGGGACTCTTCAATTATGTCGAATAACACATTGCCTTAGGCATAAAGGACTTTAAGGTATGAGGAAGAATAGACTGTAGTAGTAAGACACGTTAATTTTTTAACGCGAAGTTTTCGTATAAAGCGAGGTGTGATCAGTCCAAGGCTTTATACGTTCAATTATGCAATGGCAATGTGTCTTTCTAGTACCCAAGTGATAGCAATACTGTAGATTTTGGGGACTTGAGGAATCCAAGTGAACCATTTCGTAGTCAGCTTGCTGGTTGGAGGAATAACGAGTGGCGAGTACGATAAAAGCCTTGTCGACTTCCTGTGCCACCCGCCTTTCGCCAAGGTTGCTTTATTATGTGTCAGATACTCATACCTTACGGAATAATCGAGGTACCAATGCCATCCAAATGAAATTGCTTTGAATCTCGGTGGAATTGAGACATCTCTCAATTACAAGATTAGTAGCCAAGTGTATTAAATTACTCTACATATTGTCTCAGGTTTTAAAACAAGAATTCGGCGTTGAGAGTTTAACTGAGCTTTCATTGACTGAATACATTCTATGGTAACTTTTTAGCTGCGAATAATTGCGTGTTGAGTCATACCATTTACGTTGCGTACATCGCGGTTTCCGTAATTGCTACGATTGAAAGCAACTCTGCAACAAAAAATGTCAGCAGTAATTGATCGTAAAGAAGCAAGAAGAGATGATGCATGCTAATGCAGTGCCACAAATTATTTCTCTCGAACTGGAATCGTTTGTCAAGTTAGAGATGCTGCGTACACCTGCCCTTGTTTGAAAGCACTGTGCTGAAGAAACCCCATAATTTGAATGAAAAGATCGGAAATACATTACTGCTATTTGCTGTTAAGTATATAAAAATAGTTTATAAGTAGAGAATCTTTGTCGACGGTTAATTTCTCTACTCGTCCACCTAATAACTTCTGGCAGTATTATGAAAATCGTGTCAACTCGTTTGGTATAATTTGAAAATTGTATTAAAATATTATATAAGTGTGCCCGAGGGAACGTGTGGGACGATAAAGAACAGTAATTCTATGGAATACGTCGACAACGTACAGGCAGTGGCGGATTTAAGAAAAAAGGCCCAGGTGGCAAACGTTCTGAGGGACCCATTTTGGGGGAAAAATTAAGAGGTAGTTTGCTAAAAACGGGCTAAGTGTAGTAGTACAGAAAAGATGTAGTGTTTGGCTAAAATCATAATTTTTTTTAAGTTAGGGCCCTAGGGGTCCTTCTCGACAGGGTCCCATTTTTCGGGAAAATGAAGAGGTAGTTTGCTAAAAACGGGCCAAGTGTAGTAGTACAAAAAAATGTAGTGTTTGGATACCTATACCTAATCAGAATTTTTTTTGTTGTCATGGGGCCCTACAGAGACCTTCTGCGCAGGGGCCTAGGCGACAACTGCTCATCAGCCGCCCTGTTAAATCCGCCACTGCGTGTAGGTCCAGCTTTACCGAGCCAGCATCCAAGTACTTGGATTTAATCGACTCAAATCTAGTTTCATAAACCTCGGTCGTAACGTTTCTTCCAACAAATGAACCTAGAACCAATTGTTCTCCAAACACAGCTGTCATACATACTCAACAAGCTCCGCGGTCAAAATCATCGAGCCTTCTTGACATTTCAATTTCGATATTATCATTATTCTGCATCAGCACGTAGTAGAATAGTAATTATTGATGCGATAAACAGTACATAATCTCGTGGAGCATGGTCCCAGCTGGGTACAGTATTATGAGGACGAGATCTCGGCAATCGATGGCCAGGACTCTTCCTGGTGCCGACGTTGAACTGCCGACGGCGAATGGGCTACGTGAACGTGCGTTAACGCGTACGCCGTAAACTCTATCAGAGACCCATAGTTGCATGCACGTGTGTTACTGATCTACGCCCATCTACGTTCCTACACTTGTGTAGCGCATGTACCCAGTTCTGTGCCTTGCCTGCGTGTATCGTGTTATTGGTGAATTGATAAGTAAAGTGACTTTCCTGGGTGGATACTATCGAAATTGCTTCTGCTTCGCACTTTGGATGCGCTCCCTTTTCTCTCACACACGTGTTCGCTAACCGATCTTTGAGTGAAAAATTAGCATATCACGGGGGATGTAAGAGATCTGTTAATTCAGAAATCTGTATGATAGAACGGTACAGAGCTATAATAATGGTCAAGCAAATTGAGGTTCCGAGAATGAGAGTACTGTAAGCTGGATGAGGTACTACTATGCTTTTATTTTTTCTTTCTACGGAATACATCAAATTTGAGCACTGATTCTTCTAAATGAAGTAAATTGTCTTACACCACTCTCGAGCCCAGGAGTTAATTAGATATTGTAATGCAGGAATAAATGAATCTCATCAGCTGGCGAACGAATGCTTATCTGCATGCTGCAGATATCGATCTAAGTAATTGACGGTCGTGATTAAGGAATCGATAAATAAAGCTGCTTAGAGACTAAGGTGTTGGAGCTTCGAGGTAGATACATATGTAATTAAAGCGTCCAGCGAGTGTTTATTAACTCTTTGAATATTTCACGTAATAGAACTTATTTCGACTCGATATAATTCAACAACTCCATAACTCGTCACAGTGCAAAGTAATTCGAACAATGAAATTCATGCGATGGAGAATCATATTAATTTTTCATTTCCTATATATGCGAGTTTCAACTTACCTACTCGTGTACAACGATCGTCTGCTTGAGCAGTAGGGGAGACCGGGGCTAGTTGACTAATTTTTATAAATAGACCATTGGTAGTTTGTTGACTTGTTGCACACCAAAAGTTTACAAATTTCATTAGGTATACAGGCCTAATTTTTAAAATTGTTTTAATTGAGTCTAGGTCGTAGTTTTTATTATATTTAGAGTAGTGAGACGAATAAGTCAACAAACCCCGGCTGTGGGGTTGGTTAACCCAGGTTAACTTTAAGAAAAATTTCTTCTTTTTGCAACCAGATGAGTGTGACAGGTGCTATACTTGACGCCAACATCGCCGAAGAGGTTAACACGATTCCACAATAATTAATAAATAATAAGAAGGATCGACATAAAAAAAAAATCTGCAAGTTTAAATACGCCTCCTTATATCCCAAAAGAGTTTAATGCAATATTAACAGTAGTTTAAAAAAAAATCATAAATTTCGGGGGCTGTAACACGACAATCCTCCCTTAAGAGGCAACATATACCAAAGTCTAGAAAAACCAGGGTGAACATTGATAATTTTTTTTTCATTACACGAGCATCCCCCCTTAAGTATCAATTTCCCGCCGAATGATCTTTTTGTCGTGAGATTCTCGGTGGAGCAAGTGCAAGCAGGAAAGTAGTCCACGATGCGTGTGCACGCGGAGCGGAATTGCCAGGCGGTGGCCGCCCTCGCAGCGGATAGAAACACTTATTTTACTTACGAGACGGGCTTCAGGCTGTCAGGTACAGTCTCTACTGTGGTGCTTAAGAGCTGCAAGCAGGACGGGGGCGGAGGTGGTCTATCCGTGTGTCGTGAACACCAGCCTGGAACTAGGCTTTGGGTTGAGTGAACGGACGGATGGGTCACAAAACATCCATTATTTTTACACTTTAACGCAATCAACCGCGTCCTGTCTTGCATGAGATTCCTATCCGGGGAGGTGACTGGTCGACAGTGATCTCTTACATTCGCAGGGGTACGCGATTTTCCGGATTTCCAAGCTTCTACGAATTCACCTAATGAACCCACAAACGAAATTAAATAGACACATTGCCCTGCAACGAAATAACGCAGATCGCTCTATTATTTGACACTTGCTGTACAGATTACTAGAAAAAATAGTTAGATTACTAGCGAATTACTTTTATATCTATTTGTTGAAGTAATTTTTGTAAAGTAACCTTTGCTTAATGAACATTAATATGTGTGTATGTTGGTTTTTATGCATTTGCGTGGGTAACCTTTGTAAGTAAAAACCAAGCCGATATCTAATCAGGCCTAGGAGATATTGAGGGGTTCGTGAAAATACATTCTTCCGCTTTTCACCCCCTTGGGGATGAATCAGTGAGTGACCCAACGATTTTATATATAGAAGATTAGAAGTGGTACAATATTGGGAAGATTATTTAGAAAGGGCAAGTTGTGAAATTAAAACACCTGACACTAGTGTTTTTTGCCCGACATTCTTGATGTCGCATTGTATTTTTGAAATACGAATTTCTCAGGGAAAGATGCAAGAAGTATGACGATGTTTTTATTGCTGGGTGAAGTAAGGCTTTACTTCTACACTGCGTTCCACATTAGAGCGTACTCGTTTCGCGCAGGAATACACTGTTGATTGGTAGTAAATCGGCAGGGAAAGTGCTACGACCAATTGCGTGTGTCAGAGCCGTGAGAGCTGCGCTGATCGGTCGCAAATCGGTAGGGACGTTGGAACGCTCTTATATGGAACGCAGTGTAGCTAAATACAGGGTGATTCTCTTGGTGCGCCTGATCAAAGAGATGCCGCCTGGTACCCCGTGGCGAGGTCAACCCCCCGTGGTGCCTCTCCTAATTTTACGGATTTCTACCCTTGAAGGGGTTGGAGTACCTATTAAGAAGTGCGAAATGTCCCGTTTCCGCATTTCTCATCAGATCTCTGCGAAAACGGTGCCAATCGATTCCTTATGTTTCGCCGATGAAACTAACACCAAGAACGACGCAATTCGGAGCATAATGGAGGAAATTACATGAAAAATTGATTTGCGTAATTTCAAGCTAACTTCGTTGAAAATAGTCCGATTTGCATGATATTTGGTATGATTTTAATCGGGAGAACGCCAGGAAGCTATTGGTGTCACTTCCATATCGATACGATAAAGAATAAAAAAATTCATAATACGCTGAAATGATTATTTCACATTTTCACCCTGGACTGTGGGGCGCCGACCTCAGTTTGCTGCGGTTGGCCGAGGATTCATACCTGTTTCAGAAATAAAATAATTCTTTATTCTTTATCGTATCGATCCTGTCGTAGGTACTTGAAACTCGACGCCTTTGTTACTGTGCCTTTATAAAGTCTCTTTATGAAGAGAGTCTGCGGTTCACACGTTTCCTCGTCGCGATTGTCAACACTTGCGTTACTCCGTCTTACATCATTCGCGTCCTGCTTTTTAATTGTGCTAAACAAAAGATCGAAAATTCATGATCGTGACACACTTATACGCACGCGTGACGGTTTCATTAATTACCCCACCGAGAATAGTACGCTGCCCGAAATATCGTAAGTTAGGAATCATTTACTCAATTCAGATGATTGACGTCTTCATAAGTATTCATATCTACTAGGTATAGGAAAAATTCTGCGATATTAAATATTCAGTACTTGTTTCGTTACTAATAATTAGGTAATTCTCTCAAAAACACAATTCATTCTTCAGCATTATATTAATGAGTATTTTAACGCGGGACATTCTGATTACAGTTCTTCTACATTCATCAGATTGTGTTTGCAAAGCAAAATAACTCTATACATTTGTTGGTAATCTTACATGTTATAAGACTGTTAAATATTATTATAATATTTTTGACTCCACAAACAATTTTTTTAAAGCTTATGATGTTAATAAACATCATGCCAAAGAACAAGTCTCAGTTTCAATTGGTTTCTTTGCAATTAATTGAAACAGGAATGCTTAATTTCAGACAGGAACGACTGCCTAGTACCCTTAAGCTATTTCTGTTAAATATATTTCATCATCACCAAATTGATCGTCAGTAACCCGAAAAGAAGCAAGGAAATGTAAAGCAACGCGCATCCATCGCGCCATACTGGTTCCCAGAAGCAGCTCGGCATTCGTCGATCCAATAAATCCCAGAATAATAGAAACGCTCGACAGAGCAGAGTCTATATCCTTCCTGGTGCCGCAGGAAACGATCGCGGAGTGTCGGCTGCCCTCGAAGTCGGTCATCATCGCCGGTGAATCCAGTTACTTCTCGCTCTGCTCCGACCAGCAATTGATTCGTCTCCGTCGGGCATAACCGATCTGCCAATATCGGCCTTTCCTGCGTTTAGGCACGTCCAAGGATTTCACCTGTACACACCTGGTCGAGCAATCGTCGTGGCATTGCGTCCCGACGGCCTCTTCGTTTGTGAATCAGACGTTTCTCGATGAGGCGTCACAATTCTTCACGCTCGCCCCTATTTTCTCTTCCTGTTTCTCCGGAGCAACCACCACTCACGATGTAGCCTACGAAACGTCGTATTTAGGGCTGCGACTGCTCGTCGAATTTTTCTCTATTCGAATATCCCAAATACTCTAAGTATTTGAATAGTTATCGAATAAAATCCGAAGGATTTGAATGAGACGTGAATTCAAGAGCGGGAACTGACGTGTAAAATTTTAAAAACCATTTGCAATTTATCCACCGCTTCATATAGGAATTTGCATATGTATATGTATGCTGTAAAGTGTGTTATAATATTCGAAAAGCCTTCGTCACATTCGATCAAATGACATTTAAGAACCATGGTGTAATAGTGTTTATCGTTTGAATATATGCATAAGCAGAATAGTCTTTCAAATTGCTATATGTGCCGGTAGGGGCTAGTTGTTACCGTGACTTGGGGCACGTTGTTACCGTAACAACTTGCCCCAACGCAAATGTATAAGGTGAATGTCCCAATTTCTGCTGATTTAAGCGGTTATACCTAGTCAGGCGACAAAAAAGAGGCGAATATTTGTGAATTTTTTTTGAAGAAGCAGAAGCATATATTTTTACGAAACTTTTTGCGTTTCAAAGAGCAACATTTAAAGAACATTTGGTAATTTTTTCGTAGAAAAATATTTATGTTTATCATAAAGTAACAAGCGACATCCAAGAAGCCTTTTTAAAAATTTGGTTTTGCGGTGAGCACTGCTATTTGGAACCAGATTATCTAAAATCAAAAAAACAAAAAAGATTTCGTTAGTATATTAATGTATCCTCTGATTAACGGAGGGAATTTCCGAAAGATTAATTTAAAATAAAATGGCGGCTATTTAAAGTTGAAGTCCTGATTTTTACACGAAAAAATCACGCGAAAAAATCAGGATTTCAACTTTAAATAGCCGCCATTTTATTTTAAATTAGTCTTTTGGAAATTCCCCCCGTTAATCAGAGGATACATTAATATACTAACGAAATCTTTTTTGTTTTTTTATTTTAGATAATCTGGTTCCAAATGGCAGTGCTCACCGCAAAACCAAATTTTTAAAAATGCTTCTTGGATGTCGCTTGTTATTTTATTATAAACCTAAATATTTTTCTACGAAAAAATTACCAAATGTTCTTTAAATGTTGCTCTTTGAAACGCAAAAAGTTTTGTAAAAATATATGCTTCCGCTTCTTCAAAAAAAATTCACAAATATTCGCCTCTTTTTTGTCGCCTGACTAGGTATAACCCCTAGGTATAACAAATTACTTTCTATGGAAAACCTATTACAATATATTAAATGCAAGCTTAAAATCAGAAAATATAATAAATTTAACAAGAAATTAGTCAATAGTGAAGAGAATAACTACATTATTTTCCAGTCATTTTTTATGTTTTATCGAAATCGGAACTTTTAGCCCCGGTCTCCCCTATTTGAATATTTATCAAATAAAATCCGAAGGATTTGAATGAGACGTGAATTCAAGAGCGAGAACTGACGCGTAAAATTTAAAAAACCGTTTGCAATTTATCCACCGCTTCATATAGGAATTTGCATATGTATATGTATGCTGCAAACTGCGTTATAATATTCGAAAAGCCTTCGTCACATTCGAGTACCAACTAACGAAACATGTAGGTATTCGAATACGGAATGATTCAAAGAATCCCAGCCCCAGGCATCTCTAGGACACACATGCACAGGTTCTCTTTGTTCGTTTGTATAGTAACTATATCATCAAGTGGCAAAAAGGACGGTTCTTCATGGTCAGGATTTAATGTAATTTGCTTTAGCGCGTCGCTTAGGAAAAGAAGATTTCACAGACCACACATGGATTCGGTCCCGAAGGTCTAGTTCGTAGGCGGGTTCAGAACGCTAACAGTATACCTTAATTTGTTCCATTCCGTTCCAGTATTGTCCGAGATGCCACGAAACAGCGGTTCGTCTCGTCGCGATTTAATGCAATTTGCTTTAACCGTTACGCGAAGTAATAGAAATTTAGCGGGTCCACGGAGGGTCGTTTGTTATATTGCTTACGACACGTACAACTCCTCTGTTCGATCCCGTTTCAATTACACCGGCGATCCCAGGCAGCCGAGGTTCATCTGGTCCAGTTCGACGCAATTTGCTTTCATCCAGTTCCCATGTTTTCGGCGGTGTGCCGTCTGGTTTCTCTTCTCGATTGTTAATTAATCGGTTTTCGCATGAACGAGAGAAACGGTACTGGATAGATCGATATTAGCTCGGTCCGCGAAGGAGGGATACGGTGGATAGGAGAGAAGGTGAGAAAACCTTCGGACGGAGGGGAGGTGGAAGATCACAAAAAGCGACAGAGGCCTGCGGTGGACGACTTTCCCATGAAGTCAGGGTGGAGGACGCGGGGCAGGATGTGCCAGGACCAATCAATTGTATACGCCGGTCTCCTTCTTCTTTACCTCGCCACCTCGCTTTCCTATTTTTTTCCTCTTTTTCTCTCTACTCTTTCACGGCTGGAACCTTTCGACGGCGGTGTTTAGAATCGATCAAGGAATTTTCGCGAGCAAGGAAAAACCCTGATGAGAATTTCGTTTTTCAAGCGGGGGTGTGCAGGAATTGGTTTTACAGAGCCCCACTGTTCCACTGTTCCACCGCAGCCGTGTAAGCCAGAAAGAAGCGTGTTGGTAAAACGAAGGTAAATTAACATGATACGAATGGAACAAAAGCAGAGATGCAGGAGCATCTCCTTTCAAATGACGGTAATATCGAACGCGTGTGTCAGGATTTAGGGGAGCCTATTTTCAACTAAATACAGGGCGTTAAAAAAGGGTCTAAGACTTTGGAGGTTTATAGCACTCATCGACAGGAGTAAAAAAGGCTTCATTAACATAATCTTAATCGTATGGGTATGAATGTTAACACTGTAGTAAACTATTCAATTTCTTCGATCGCTATCTACCATATTTGTAACTCAATACACTAGCGGACAAAAAAGTGACAAGTATTTCGATTTGTTTTATTTTTCCTATTTTTTTAGCATACATTTGGGACTGTTGTATTGTTTAATATGCATATTCTGATGGAGAATTTAAAACTGCATAAAACTCAGTTAAAGTTGAATTTATTTAACTGACAAACAAGTGTCATATGACATTGAACGGGGTAACGCGTTTTTGGGACCGACAAAGAAGTTACCACGTTTGGTAACCTTTTAGGTTGCCCTAAAAGCAAAAGGTGCCCCCACAAAATATTAGATTTTTTTTATTAATATTCAAAAGTGGTCAATTTTTGTTGACTTTAAAAGGGTGTTGTCTTGTTTAATGTTACGTAGGGTTTTTGTTTGTTAGTTACATAAATTCAACTGTAACTGGGTTTTACGCAGCTTTTAATTCCCTTTCAGAATATGTATATTAGGCGCATATTACAGTTTTGAGTTGATATTGAAAAGTAATAGAAGTAGGGTGGTTCGAAAAAGTGGTAAAGCGCCCGATCTAAAAAAATTGTTTCGAGAAAAACGCGTTTAAAGTGTTTCATGCAGTACGACCTATACGACTGAAGTTGCGGTAGAGAACAACTAATTTCTGTAACTTATCCCTAATCTGGTATACCAGGACCGTAGAGGAAACCTTCCTCAACTTCAAAAAAATCATGTTGGGCAGCTCTCTCTTCTCTGCTGGCAGTCATAGCCCCTTTAGATACAAGGGTCGATGGAACAACCTCTGGTCACGCTGCGGCCTTAAGCCCCTATAACTCTGGGAGATATTCAAATTTCACCTTAATATTTTAGAGACACATTATTGAAACCCAAAAATATTTGAAACTGAAACAAAAAAAAATAGAATTTTTGGGTAGAACACCCCCTTACAGTATAAAATATTATATTTCGATAGACATATCCCTACTACGTAGAAATGTCGAAGAGCGACCCCGAATGTTGCAACCCTAAAACGAAAGAGTAGAGGCGTAAAAGAACAACTCGTCTTCTGTTTCGATTGGCAACAACCAAATCGCCCTCCGAGGAGACGCATTGTCCTTCGTGTGAATTTCAAAGCACGTCTATAAGATCCAGGAAGATGGGGGTCTCGATTGAAAGTGTTTCGTATGCTGGTCACGCGGTCCCTCGTCCAGTTTCCCGGTTCGAAGATCGTGAAAGTGTAAGAAACTGCGCTGCAGATCCACCGTGCTGGTTATCGGCCCGGCATCGATAAAAATGCAAGGTGGCACGCGGCCTGGACCTTCACTGAGCGTACAAGCGGCCACGCGGTAGGGTGGGCGGACTAGCAACTAGAAGGTGGCTAGGAGGCAACTGAACTGGACTGGACTGGCAAGGTACAAGAGAGTCCGCGCCTCGCGTACGAGCCGATCTTTCAGGCGCCACGCAACGCGAATGTCGGAAGACAAGCTGCTCGTACGCCCGCGATCCTCGTCACGTGAATCGTCAGCTGATGCGAGACCTCCACGAGGAGATGTCTCCAACGCGTGTCCACGTAACGCGGTGCTTTCCGACCAACTCGCGAACTTGTGCAACATTTTGAGACTTTTAGAACATCGAATAGCTCGCATAGTTACTGACTCATTTTGGTAAACGATCCTTAATTAGATCTGTTGCAACTATTTAGAATATCACCGCTGTTTTCGAAAATGCGCTACGCACTTTTCGACTCCAAGGTTCTCCGGTTAAATGTAATAATATTACAGACTGTTGGATAAGAACTGTGAGAAACTCGATTAATATGGGTGTGTTCTAAAGGAATGCGTTTTAAGTTCGCAGCAGAAAGTGTTCTGTAACGAAAAATTATATCGTTCGACGAGGGGTATCGAAACGAATCACGTCGCCTCGGTTCTCTGTTTTCTCTCGAGCTAGATACGTAGTCCTACCCGCGAGTCAGAGCCAGGATAGATGCGACGATCGTGCGTGAAGATAGAAAAGTTGTAAAGCTGGTCGAGAGTCTTAGAACGGGTCGATTCGTTGCGTGCAGAAACGAGCGGTCCGCATTAGAATATTTCAATCTCTATTGAACGTTGTACGTTATTCATATCTCGTGGCAATTGCGTGGGCTGTGGTGCAGGAGTAATTTTCGTAACGATCAGATGCTGCTGTACGAATTGAAAACAATTTTGGTTGGGGGTTCAGGTTAGCCTAGTTTTATAAATTTACATGCTGTTTCACTGGAACATTTAATGGTACTAGGTACATGCTTAGGTTGACCTTCAATCGCTGCAATTTCATCAAACTTTGTATCTTGAATTTTTTATTAATTAATCGGTGCTCGAAGTCTGGAATACAACTTGTGCACGCTTAACCATCTAGTGCATACGCCTGCCTTAAGGGGTTATACCTAGTCAGGCGACAAAAAAGAGGCGAATGTTTGTGAATTTTTTTTGAAGAAGCAGAAGCATATATTTTTACAAAACTTTTTGCGTTTCAAAGAGCAACATTTAAAGAACATTTGGTAATTTTTTCGTAGAAAAATATTTACGTTTATAATAAAATAACAAGCGACATCCAAGAAGCATTTTTAAAAATTTGGTTTTGCGGTGAGCACTGCCTTTGGACATCTTCAAAAGGCACCCCGACGCCCCAACAAGGGAATCTCTTTTACCAACTAAAACCCCACGGCCACTATGAAATTTTTAATAATTTACATGTAAATATCTCTATTATTAAGCCGCATTGGTTGAAACGTTTGGACACCTATTTACTTATTTTCGACATAGATCCATCGTGCCAAGGCTCATCAAAATCGGTGTCTACCACATGGTGTCCTCCCCTTGTCAGTCTGCTACTCGGCCGAGTAAAAATCTTGGCCGATTTGCCCGCCGTATTACTCTGCCGACTACTAGAATATGCGTTCAGACTAGGCGAGTACTCGGACCAGTGGGCTCACTCGGCCGAACACTCGTCAGGTTTAAATTCAGCATAAGTCTTCGCAATATAGGGTAGAGGACCCAATTACTGACACCTAACCAATTACTGTCACCTTAAGCTATTTTATTTAAAATAACGAATAAATAAACTATAACATAATTATTTTTTTGTATGACTTTACAACGTTTATTTATTCGTTATTTTAAGTAAAATAGCTTAAGGTGGCAGTAATTGGTTAGGTGTCAGTAATTGGGTCCTTTACCCTTGGGTACCACCGTTCCGTTGTTACATTCTTAAGTTCATGCATGTCTCTTCGAATATGAGCAACCGCGATTCAGCAATAGCGTTGAGTTATGACTGAGTCAAACTGAGTCATAACGCTGCAGAAGCTACCCGAAATGTACAGAAAGCTTGGGGCAACGATACAGCTAGTGACCGCACAACACATTTACCTAAACGTTTAAACGATTTCCTCAAGCAAAGACCTTGTTAATTGTAGAACTCCAAAAATCCTTAAAAAGACATAAAGGATCTTGTAACTCGTTGGGAAAAATATATAAACTGCAATGGATGTTATTTTGATGATAGTTTGAATGATAACATGTCAAGTACAAGAACGCGGATCGGCCACTTATTCCCCACCAATCTAATAAAGTAAACTATGTAATGCTAAAGGAATTTGTTGCGGAATTATTACACAGAACGGATAAAGAGGGGCCGGCGAAAAGAAATCAGACATAACTCTCGGCGACTTAGCGCTCGGTCACGGTGACGTAGGTTTCGTGACACGGATTTTTGTTATGTTTCTTAGTGTTTTGTTTATATTAACGGTAACACTACGGTACAAATTCATTGTGGTCGGTTAGATTTCGATCGGAAGAATACAATGCTCCTATCGTTCGGAATCAGATGGATAATCGGTAGATTATACAAGCGGCTAACTGTAACACCAAAGGCTTCCTGCTGTTTTTTCATTGGAAAAAGGATTGCTCGTATCTGCATCTCTTTTCTTTATTTCGTATTCTGAATAGCAAATTCTAAACAATGGAAGGATGTTCGGAGTAAAATTATTAATCAGTGAAATATCCCGGTGGTGTTCGATTAAGTTTTCAACATTAAGCAGTATCGATGTGGTGGTGACGATTGCATTTGAATTTTTTTGATAAACGAGAATTGAAATAACAAAGTTTCTGTTCATAAATCTCGTTTACCATCGTAACGACGTAGTCTACTGTCCCCACAGAAATTATATCCCATCACTGAAATTAAGACAATCTATTGGAAAAAATTATACATGAAATTATACCTGCGTATAATAATTGAATCTCCCAAATCTACAACCAGTGTATGTAAATTTATTTACTCTCCAGCCTCTGAGGTTATTTTGCTTCACTCAAAAATGCGATCTGTCTCTGTGTCTTTTTTTTCTCATTCCAGAACAAAAATTAACACTTTATACCTGATTATTATATCAACTGTGCATAAAGGCTTCTTCAAATTTCATAAGAAATTTAACAAACTTATGATTTTCTTTGGGTCCAAACTTATAATATTTTTCTCTAGCTTGGTTTAATATTTGGCCATAATTGTTCCCAGCAATCTATTGCCAGTGATACTTGTAACGGGTTTCCATTTTTCGACAATATACTCGCAGCGATTAGACTGTAAAACTTCTAATTTCATGGCTAAGAAGGAAGTAATATATATAACAGGCAAACGCATAATTTGTACAGTTGCACATGCGCAAGTACATTTCCTGACATTTGAAATATTTGCACAATTTTTCTCACCTATCCAATAAACGTCAGATAAAAGAATATTTATTAAATTGGCCTACTGCCTTATCACTATTCAGTTTCTATTACATTAGCGTAATAGGTTTCGTAGCAAAACCAGTATAGGAACAAATCTTTACTTATGTATTTAAGTCCAAGTTTCATACTGCCCTCAAAACTCTTAGGCCGCGTCCAGATCTGAACCGAACGCCACTTGAGACTCCCTAATGCCGCGTTCCTACGTGTGGAACGAATACTTCTATTTTCTCGTCGAAATAATAATAATAATAATTACAAACCATTATCCAGTATATAAACAGATTCTAAAATATTCGAAACATTCAAGCTTCAAACTACTCGACACACCGGACTGTTCGGTACTTTTGGCTCACTCGGTACTTTCGGCTCGCTCGAAAAACTTCGAGTTCTCGGTTCTATTCGAATTCAAGTTCTCGGTTCTGTTCGAGCCGCTCGAAAAAATTCGAGTTCTCGGTTCTATTCGGCGCCACTCGCTTTTTTCGAGTACTGTGCTCGGCTCGGAAACCGAGTCTCGCCTCGGTCCAAAATTCAAGCTACTCGATTATTATTATTATTATTAAAATTATTTATTTATTTATTAATCATGAACGGGTTAGAACCCATTATATAGCAAGGATACATAACATTTTGCGTGTGGAATAAAAATAAATCTACACATATGCATACTATATCAAATTATACTTAACAATGGAGAGAAAAATGAAAAAATAGAGGTAAAGAATGAGTAATGAGAAACGAAAAATGTACAATGAAAATGGAAATGAAGATGAGAATGAAAATAATTATTAATATTATTATTATTATTTTAACGGAAAAACCCTTTAGAATGCAAAGTATACACAGATAAATACAATGAATAAAATAAAATGTTTAGCTGAGGTGTAAATGTGTCAGACTCTAATTAAGTTTGGCCATTTTTCTAATTAATGGGATTATCCCGCGAAATAAAATAAAAAAATAAAAAATAAAAATAAAATAAAATAAAACAGTCCGCACGCAGCAACAAAGTTCGCGGTACAGCAATGGTATTATAATAATATACTATGCTAGGACTAGCCTAAACAGTTGCTTCCGGAACGAATCGAGCGAAACTGAAACCAGGTCTATGTTCGCAAGGGACTGATTTCCCTCCTCCATAGCGAATATCCGAGTACTCGAACAGCCCTATCCCACAGACCTTCCCAAGCGTACCTAAGTACGCCTACGGTTCGAAATGTCTGCGGGACTCTCAGAATAGTTTCACCGTCCGCACGAGCACCATGTCCGCAGATCAAGCAGCCGCTGCGTATATCTGCATGTATTACATTTATAAAAGAAAAAAACACACACAGCAACAGACCTTTGGTCCGCACTACTCTAAACACTCTCTATCCTTCAATCTTTAGCTGTCGCGAGCCACGAGACTCTGTCTAAACTGGCGAAAATCGCTAGAAATATACGTTCCACACGTAGGAACGCGGTATTAGGGAGTCTCAAGTGGCGTT
The DNA here is from genome assembly GCF_050908995.1 of Andrena cerasifolii. NCBI lineage: Eukaryota > Metazoa > Arthropoda > Insecta > Hymenoptera > Andrenidae > Andrena > Andrena cerasifolii. Next base: position 5,060,246 of record NC_135124.1, on the reverse strand, counting down.
CGGTTCGCCGTTCGGTTCAGATCTGGACGCGGCCTTAGATAGCTACGTGATAAACTTCGATTTTATTTGTTTACACAGAGACGAACAATAGTTCCATATCTCGATACGACATGTGGGAGATCGATGCTCCCTGTTACCATAGACCGAATTCTTATACACACTGCCCGGGTTCCCCTTCAGCGGCCATTCCTCAGTCGAGGGGAACAGAAGAGAAAAATCGGCCTGAAACCGTTCCGTGACCAATGCTCGCGATTTCAACTTTAGTCTCGATTCTGGTGGCGAGTAAAAAGTCAATATTAATTTCCGGTAGCTCCCGCAGATTTGTCATAGTTCCACCGCCGGTCACAAACGCCTCGTAAATATCTTTTCTCTGATCTCGTCCTACAGGTGTTCGGGTGACCAAACCCGCCATCACTGGCGAAGATCGTCGATTCGATAAAGGACAGACTTTGTAATTACTAAATGGCGGCTGATAAAACCACCATACGATTTGACTGCCGCGAACACTGACCGCTTTTTCGTCTGTTGACGCTTCTAATGGCCTGAAGTGGCTAGGGCCCATGAGTTCTCGAACTCGGGCATGCTTCGTAAGTGAAAACAATTTCTGCTGCTTTACTGGGTCCAATGTGCAGGTTGCATTAATTATTGTTCCATTAGTGAAACCCGTTCCGAGTAATGTTAAGTGACATGTCAGAGCGACGTTGGTTTTGCTAATTCGACTTTCGCTCGCACCCATGTTACGTGCCTGTTTAACGGGTTATTAATCCGCGATTGCTTGATCATGCTCGCGCAACGCGTTTCTCGTCGGAAATCTGTTGGAAGAAATGTTGGACTCGGGCCCGTTTGTCACGAAACCTTTGAATCGAATCGGCACCTTTTCTGTGTCAAGATTAAGATATTGAGGGGGACAAAGGATTGGCTCTGGGATAGCTGTCAACCAAGCTGCCCACGTTGCGAGCGAGTTCCTTCTTTTTCCAGGCTGTAGGGGACAGGTACTTCTGCGGTGAAAGCGCGATGGTTTAAGTGTGATTAAAATTTAATTTTAATCGAAACAAAGCGGGACATAGAAGGGCTGTGGATACACCAGTCGAAAGGGTTAACAATAACTGCAATAATAGCAAACGATATAGACATTCACTGACAAATCTACACCACGAAGGCACCACATTAGGGAGCAGTTCTTTTTCACTTTAATTATGTACCGTGCCCGGATGGAAAGAAGTCGGTTGAAATGTCACAGGGGCAAGAGGGGTTGTGTCTTGGTTGCTTACTTTGTATTCGTCGACGTTGTCGCGCCGGCTAATAGGGATATACTATTCGGACCTGATATTCGGACCCTAGAGTTTCTCGACCGACTTCTTTCCATCCGCGCACAGTACATACCTAAGTATGTGCTTTACAAATGTATGCATATCACTCGCAAGATTCATGTAGGGGAAAGTGGGGTAAAACGGAACGGGTGGGTAAAACGGAACACCAATGTTTCTGTTAGATAAGAGCTGTGAATGAGTTGGTATCGCGTGACATGGAACCAAAAGGTCCTCATAGCATTTTGTGATAGACCATAGACCCCAGCACACGTTATTTTTCCATTAAGAGAATTTTGTTATATTTTATTTGCAATAGTTATACCTAAAACATATATTTACAGATTTTAACATAAATGAATACATTTTAAATCATAAAAATAAAGATTTTGTACGTTTACACGGTCTTCGAGTGGGTGTTCCGTCTTACCCCACCATTTGAGCGAGGCGAAGATTTCAATACCTCCGGTAAATTTCATTTTCCGTCGTTCCCAAAGATTTTTCTTAATAATGACTATGATTTTCTTATAGTCTAAGGTCCACTGAAGACTCCTGTTGAAGTCTCGTGTCTTTTTCTCCTCCCGATTTTAAGTTATCACCCTCCAAAGTTAAGCGTTCCGTTTTACCCCACCTTCCCCTACTTAAGGGGTTATACCTAGTCAGGCGGCTGCAAAGAAGCGAATATTTGTGAATTTTTTTAGAAGAAGCGGAAGCATATATTTTTACAAAACTTTTTGCGTTTCAAAGAGCAACACTTATAGAACATTTGGTAATTTTTTCGTAGAAAAATATTTAGGTTTATAATAAAATAACAAGCGACATCCAAGAAGCATTTTTAAAAATTTGGTTTTGCGGTGAGCACTGCCATTTGGAACCAGCTTATCTAAAATAAAAAAACAAAAAAGATTTCGTTAGTATATTAAGGTATCCTCTGATTAGCGGAGGGAATTTCCGAAAGATTAATTTAAAATAAAATGGCGGCTATTTAAAGTTGAAATCCTGATTTTTTCGCGTGATTTTGCGTGTAAAAATCGGGACTTCAACTTTAAATAGCCGCCATTTTATTTTAAATTAATCTTTCTGAAATTCCCTCCGTTAATCAGAGGATACATTAATATACTAACGAAATCTTTTTTGTTTTTTGATTTTAGATAATCTGGTTACGAATGGCAGTGCTCACCGCAAAACCAAATTTTTAAAAAGGCTTCTTGGATGTCGCATGTTATTTTATTATAAACGTAAATATTTTTCTACGAAAAAATTACCAAATGTTCTATAAATGTTGCTCTTTGAAACGCAAAAAGTTTTGTAAAAATATATGCTTCTGCTTCTTCAAAAAAAAAATCACAAATATTCGCCTCTTTTTTGTCGCCTGACTAGGTATAACCCCTTAAGGTAGGTAATTAAGGGGGCGGTCACCTAGTTCTTATCAATCTTAATAAAAACCGTGAGTGTCACCTATATTGAACTGCAATCAGCTGATGATTATTGAGCTCGCAAGTCCCATCCCAATAAAAAAATCATACAGTTACTTGCATTTTATATTGATCATAGTTATCTGTGCATTGCACATTATTCAAGTATTTGAAAAAATGGCAAAGCAACTCAAAAAAATCAAGTCGATTTTGAACCATGTATAGCATTTATTCGGTATTAGCTCGCCTTAGGAGGCAGTTCATGGAAGACATATTTCTGACACTGATCCCCCTCACTCTCGTTTTCGGACCCCCAGAACTGGTACCGTTGCTCCCAGTCGTGCAAGATCAAGTCGCCGTGCGACGAGTGGAAACAAAAGCTTCTCTTCCATGCGCAAGGTTGCAACCCGCACAGGTTCACCTAGTCCCCATCCTTCATCGGCGCGCTTAAAACCCGATTACTCACAAAATACCGAAGCCGCCAATAAATTCAACAACTCCATCAGAGATCTCTATCCGACATCAGCTACCGCTGCCCGTTCGTTCGCAAGAAGAAAAAGGGGGAGCAGCGGGTTCCCGATGAAGATAGAAACGTTCGGGGTCAAGGAATCGGCAGATGAACTAGTAGATAATCACGGAACCGGCCATTTATATGTATAGAATGTAGATGTAATCACCGGTCAGGGCTCGAAAGAAGAGACGGGTCTGGCCTTAGCCGGATGCTGTGGCTGGTAGCCTGATCTTTGGAACGTCGGCGTCGCTGGGATGCACCTTGGTACCTGTTACCTGCTACCGAGCGTTGCATGATGGGGACGAGACCGAAGGGAGCAACTTGGGATTAGACCGAGTGTGGCACGTGCCATGGTTCCACAGGTGGCTCTTTAAAACTCACTTATCCGCCTCCTTCTTCTTCCGACTCCCCCGCTCGCGCTCTCTCATCTTGTACACTCTCTTCTTTCGCCGACGGAAAACCGGAATTGGAAGAACGGCCCCTTCGAGGAACGGACATGAGGAATAATCGTCGATCAGCTGGATGATTTCTGGAAGGTCAGGCACGACCTGAATGGAATTACGCGGGAGAAATATAGCCTTCCTGTCGAAGGAAATGGTCCAGATTTAGTTTCAACTTCAAATAAAGTATTATGTTAATTCTTAAAACTTTAGGCTCTTGTTTAAAGTATTTGCTATTTTTCGCTAGGCATACTTCTTCTTAAGGCTCACTTCAAAATGCAGTAAATCTGGTTCCGTCTATATGTTTAAACAATATACGAAATATTCACAACACAAACGCCACATTGTTCTGTTTAGATCTATTAGAAATGAATTTCGTGTATTCTTAGATGTAACATTTTTAAAAGAGCTGTCTTAAGTTTATGTAGCTAGGATGTTTGTTAGATTCTTACCTCCATTTGTTGCTTCAACTAAAAACTTTAACGTAAACAATTAAAATGGAAATTAACATCAACTGAATTTATGAAAATTCAGCTCCTCCAACTGAAAATTGTTTCTTAATAAAAAAAATCCAATTTAACTTCACCCAAATGTACTAAAATTTAGTTGCTCCAACTAAAAACTTTAACGTAAACAATTGAAATTGAAATTAACATTAACTGAATTTATGAAAATTCAGCTCCTCCAACTGAAACTTGTTTCTTAATAAAAAAAAATCGAATTTAACTTCACCCAAATGTACTAAAATCTAGTTGCTCCAACTAAAAACTTTAACGTAATCAATTTAAGTACTTTTAAATGTAATTAAATTAACCCCCCACTCCCACTAATTAATAAAACAATTACTATTCAAAACAGGGGGTTAATGGTTAAAAGTTAAACGCTTGAAAATTAAAATCCACTAAAAGCCCCAGAAGATCTTTGTACTTCTAATCACCGATCGATCGAGTGCTTACCTTTCGTAGAATTCCTTATGAACTGAAACATGATTCCTTAAAATGGAAAGTGCGTGGTTAAATGCTAGGTGCCTGTGGATTAGAATTCAACAAAAAAACTCCGCGAAATTGATTGCCAATTTAAACAGGTTTCCTCGAAACTTCCAGCGGTCTCCGCGTTTTTGCGTAACGAAAAATCGAGTGGGAAGTCTAATTAGGTGGAATGCAATTAGAATTTTAGCCGACCCGTAAAAACGTGTTATGGAAAACGGCCGGCGGAGCGATCGTTAATCCCAGGGCACAAAGTATCCGCTGGTGATCAGATAACGTGTGATAAGCGATAGTTGCAGGGGTTTACAGAAATCCGCGCGATTAATCTTTCTGGATATTTTACGGGCATGCAACCGGGCTGAATATAATGTCTTTGATACATTCATACGTGCCGTTTGAAAAGTAGTTTCCTACTTCTGGAATGAAATCTCATGCATTTCGCGGATGCGCCGCGTAATAAGCGGGGCGCTGCTAGTTTATTACCCGCGACTCTTTCAGGGGCTCATCTTCTTATTTCCCTGATCTAGCCGCGAGCGGAAAACCGGAATTAGAAGGCCGATTTCTTCGACGAGCCAATCAACCGGCCGAGAGATTCTCGTGTTCGAAGAAATAAGGGACCCCTACAAGGAGGCAGCATTATTACATGGTATTTTATCGTATACCGTTACGTCGTTATGTAATCGGAAGGTGGCTTATCGAGAAGTCCACCGGAGTGCACTTGTAAATTTCATCCTCCCGTGTAATATGTTCGAAACTTTATCCTGCCAGGCACGCGCGTCACATGACTATTCCCAACACGAGGAATTTAGAGTTCCGGCGGGCTGGCTGTGCAGACTTTTATGCACACCGAGAAGCATTACGAAGTATTTCCTGTAGGTATCGGTGGTGCTATCAAACCATAATCCACAGCGACACATTCTGCAACCACTTTCGTTCACTGCTTTCAAGATTTCAGCACTGGGACAAGTCCTTTTATATAAGGCTATACCTATTTGGGGATGTTGCCTAATACGTCCCTTAAACAATCTCGCCAAAACCGCATAATTTCCAAATAAACGACTTGTCTTTTATTCTCACTGATCTCCATTCCTCCACCAAAAGAAAACTTCAGATAAGGTACCTACGCGAACCCAGAATCATTAACTAATTGTAAGTACCTGTTCCCACATATTGGTTCACACTTCTTTCATGTTTTGCGCAATTTCCAATAGATTCGATAGTCGTCAAGGTTGATAAAGAGCGACGCAAATAGTTGATGACAAAAAGGCCTGGACCGACCTGTTTCACGGACAGAGCGAATCACTAGTCCCGATAGAATTCTCAGGAGACGCGGTCGCGCAAGAATGGCCGTGAACGGCACGTGCCACAGGTGGCTCATCGAATGCTGCTGGTTCGCGAAACCGCGTCTTTTCCCTTTTACTCGGTCTGCTGGCCGATAGGAAGTCGTATTTAGCGGATGCCAGTTCGAGAACTGGAATTATTTGACCCAGCCGGTACGGACATACCTACCGCGATCGAGCCTGTCAGACACGCCGCGATATACCGTCAGCGTAGACGCACTTACGTATCTTACGTGGGCTGTTCTCGCCATGCTCCAGTAGGCTCGCGGATTTTTGTTCATTAACATGACACCATACGCCGCTGGATTGTCGACCGCTAGGTCGTGCCGGGATCAACGTGCACGCGTGTACAGCGACCGATAACGATGGCCAGGATTTACGAGTTGATCCCTGATAAACCGTAAACGTGGCAGATTGTCGGCCGATATCAACGGCCGGGTCAATGGCGGGCCGTTTCGTGGAGGATCAGTTGTAAAACAAATGCTCTGATTTATATGTACGGTATTGTCTCGATCTAAGGACGGGGTTTCTCACTTGGTCTAAGGTGACCGCTATCCCCGCTAGTTCTTCTGTTTTGCCGCGGCGAATGAGACAGTATATTATGAGGGACTGATTGCCCCCTCTCTAATACGCAGTCTGTCGCACACTACGCGATAAGGTAGTAAAGGGGAGCCGAAGAGACTCCTTGTCTCGGTCTACGGTGACGCTCAGGCCTGAACTTAGGTTATAGATCTTAGATCGAGACAAATCTGTATTGGTTTACGCTCCCCCCTCTAACCTGATCCCAATATTTAGAGTCAACCTTCGGTCTTAAAGTTTTAAAGGTTTATGAGAAGAGCTTGTAGTGTATGAATCATCTTTAATTATAATTAAGTAGCATGTACTCCAAGAAAGACGAATTTACAATTTTTCTATTCGCTATTAATTCCTAAACGGTCTGTATGCAATCACACAGTTAAATTGAAGTCTCATTGCTTGCACTTATTACGAATTTTGTTATGGTATGTATGTTTGGAGGTTAAGAATAGGGAAACCTATGAGAATGTATCGCCATGAAACTCGGTCGAGGTGGCGCTCTGATCGTAGTGCTCAAGATAGTGTCGATCACGGTGTAATAGACAGGAGTTTCGACTCTGCACCTTTTACCCCAGCGATTTTGTGTGCCGATTTCTGTTTAGTTCTCCTGGCCTCCGCAGGAGGCGTCGTGACTTAGAAGGCATATACATATGTGTTAATGAGATTGTGGTAGTAGAGATTTTAATGGAATTACTGGGCTTGCCAGAAAAATCATGCGCGTGATGACGCTGTCATTTGACTGAACCATGGCGTCGATTGGTTTGACGTCACGAGGTCATCACGCGCATGCGTAGCGTGTTCCCCTTCCACTACGAGTAGGAATTCCATACCAGGCCTGTATATATATATGTACGGGTAGGTTTCCCCGGTTGCGAACGTTTATAATTCGTGACCGTTATGGCCTACCCAATAGCAAAATTCCTTACGGTGATCCCATCGAGTCAAGACGTGGTCTTTCGGAACCCATTATGCTTTCCGCCCACCCTGTGGTCTGCACGGTGGTTTCCTAGGGAGGAACGATGCTCACTCCATCTTGCTTGGTTTAAACGCTGCTATAGAGGAGACTCTGAGGCGCAGCGCGTTAGTTGGACCTTTCAAAAACCGACACTATCTGTATATATATATATATGTAAGTGCCTTTACAACAGCCACGAAATCTGCCGGCCGACAGAAGAACTAGGACGAAAAAGTCACACATTCTGGACAGGAGTCGGAACACCTGTCTATTACACCGTGGTTTGATGTCACGGCGTCATCACGCGTATTACGATTAGGGCGCCACCTCAACCGCGTGTTATTTGCGATACATTCTCATTACGATTCATGTAAGACTTCAATTTAAGCGTGTGATTGCATACAGATCGTTTAGGAATCAATTGCGAATATAAAAATTATAAATTACCTATTACTTAACTTCCCTATTCTTAACCTCCAAACATACATATCACACAAAATTCGTAATAAGTACAAGCAGCGCCACCACGCATCCGAATTCCAGAACCAAGACTTTACACCGGTCTATGCACCTACCTCGTATTAATGTAGATATATGCGTTCGCGAATTGCTCGTGTAGCAGCACCACGTGCGCTCTCGTGGTGGCCAAGTACGGGTAATGGGGTTAATGAGCAGGAGAGAGATCTTTTTGTTGGCTGAAAGCTCGATCGAGTGCCGATGCTAATCCTTCGTTCGCAGATTGCGTCGACGAGGAGGTTACGCCTCGGCTGAATATTCATGCTGTTCGCCGGTAGATCGCTCGCGTGCTTGCGAAGCACGCCGCGAAAGCAGCGCTATCGCCATCTCTTCGATACGCTCGTGATAATTGCCGGCCAATAGCCAGAAAAACTGGACTCCGTCGGTGAATCTTCAGATTATTATGAATTATTTATTTCCTCGATTGCGCCTCGCTTGCATCCAAATGAATGTATTAAAGTTTTGTTGCTCGCCAGCGATCGTTAATGTAACGGTAGATCCGTTTAGTTGTCACGAGCCGTGATAAAGGTCCGACAAAGCGCACAGCAAGAGTAAATTGCGGCGGCCAGCTTTCGCGTTTTTCCTACGCAGCCTGCTCCTAATGAATTCACGTGTCGCGAGCTAGAAAGAAGCATCGACGAATGTCCGTGCCGGTAGCGGCCTCGATGCACTCCCGGTTTACATAATAAACAACGTCTACTTCCATTGTTTAGGGGTCTTCTTGTTAACCAGGACTGCTGGTAGAAGAAATTAACTTTGGGGGAATTATTTCTGTTCCAATATCAGGGGATAGTCGACCGAAGAATTCAAGGTGGGAATTTAACGTAAATCATAGTATCTGTAAATCATAGTAACTTCACGATATACATATAATTGTACGAAGACGTTGACGTTCATATTGTTCAAATGAAAAAAATAATCCTGCAAAGTAGAAGGATTTTTAAATAGCAAAGATGTTAACACTTCGAGTGTTAAAATTCCCAAGCTAACATTCGGGGGCACTGGGACACCACTTTCGATAATTTCCAGAAATCAGTGCATAGCATACAAAGCCCTCGGTGCGAAAACACGCCGACGCCAAAGTATTAATCTTCAAATAGTAAAGTGGAAATGTTTGTTAATTAATGTAGTAAGAGGTTAATTGGGTTCACCAAAGCGATATATGGAATATGCAATTACTAAGCCGCAAATAAGTATAGCACAAGGTCCAAGTATTTTCATGCCTTTAGAAAATTGGTGTGCTCGAAGTACCAGTCTCACTTAAACTTTAAATTCTTCCCCAGCAAAGGATTGCTATTGGCATAGACCAATAAGCCGGAGGTAGTATAAGATAAACTCTGTGCAGGAACGATGACTACATTAACAACTATTCCTGGTTTCTGTCTTTATGATCGAAACAGCTACGTGAGAAAGAATGCAACACGGAAGCTGGAAAATCCTAGTAACGCTCTCCCATATAGATCATGCGGGGATGCCGTGCATTCCATCGAGCGATTCGAATAAATTAATAAACATGACCAAGAGGGCGGCGATCAAGGCGCTACTGCGGCCTGCTGGATTCCTCGCAGCCTCGAAATCCCACGGGAGACGGTAATCGGGGGAGGTGAATCCTTTCCAGGATCCCATCAGACATACCGAACGCTCGCGTTCGTTTATGGACCGAGCAGTTGCATAATGTATCGACATTTTCGCGTGAGACTCGCCGCGGTTCCGAATGTTATCCCCGCGTATACCAATCCGCGCCCGTTTCTACGTTCGTGTGCCGTGAGCACGAGGGCTAGTTCCGTTGTAGATGCGCGTGTTTGGTCGCGTGTGTACGCTCACCAACGCGCCCAGAGAAGCGCGGCCAGAGTTGTTCCTCGGTCGAGCAATTTCTTGATGCATATTGTCACGCGTTGTTAAGCCCCAAGAGCACCGCCATTACGGCCAGTCGGGGGATCAACGGGCGGTGGAGGAAGACGAGGAGGAAGAAGGTAGCTGCACGTTCTGCCAGCTACCGGCGAGTCGCTACCGCATCGGCTGGCTGATTAGTTAAACTGCCAGCATCGCCTCGGACTATTATTGTTTACGTAAGGGGACGATGATCGCTGCGTTCCCGCGGAATTCGGAGTATTCCTGGTTGCTCCATTTCTCCTTTCTTCTTCCCATGATGAGCTCTCGGTACCTGCTGTTAAGTAACAGGAGTAGGTAATAGAGCGATTTTGTAATTCCGCTACTTACTTTGGCGCATATCTTTCTGTATTAAATTAACTCTACTTGGAGATACATTCGACTCTATTGATATCAGGAATATAAAACTAGATATTTAGGTAATAGATTTCACTACAAATCTGTTTCAAATAGAAAAGGGTCACTGTTTGTTTATAGATTAGCTTCTTTCTTTTTGCGTTTCTAACAAATTTATAAGTTTGTTATAGGTAGGCAATCTGTTCAGACTTAATGTATGCGTAATAGCAAAGACCATTACTTATTGCATTCTGGATTCCACAAGGGCATCCTTTATTTAGGAAAGCTGTGGCAAGCGGAACGCGTCGCGGCAAGTTCCAGCAAACGTAGCGCGTCAAAACAAAACGTTCGCGCATCGCGACCTTTCCTCGCCCTACCGGAGAGCCTTTCGAGACCGACGTGGAGGGGCTAAGCGTGGCCCAGGCAGTTAGTCTCACGCAGGAGGCTGTCATTCTCATTTGCGCTTTTGGAACAGTGTTTCAACTGCCATCTAGGTAGTTCCAATTTTTTCGAACTAAAATTCAATATGGCCGTGATCACGTGTTCGTGATTCATCTGTAAAGGCTGGAACAGACACATCAATCCTATCATCAATCCTATCGAAAAATAAGTTTTATAAAATCAGTTTGACAGTAACAGGTATGTATATAGTTGAATATATGACATATGTCGTGACGTAGCTCTATAAAAACATTATAATTTAAAGAGATATTCTACATATACTAAATTAAAAATATATATTCAACTATATACATACCTGTTACTGTCAAACTAATTTTATAAAACTTATTTTTCGATAGGATTGTTTCGGTTTCGTACGGTACTAGCTCGCATCAATCAACAATTCACAAATGCCATGCAATGCATTGTTTTAGTCGAGTAAGAAGTAATTTAGTAATTTACCGTGTGTGTACACTAGAATTTAGTTGAGTAGTTTAATAAAACAATGGTAAATTACTAAATTACTCACTACTCGACGAAATTACTGGACGTGTCTGTTCCAGATGAATCACGAACACGTGATCACGGCCATATTGAATTTTAGTTCGAAAAAATTGCAACTGCCTAGGTGGCAGTTGAAACACTGTTCTGAAATCGCAAATGAGAGTGTCAGCTCCCTGGTCTCGCGAGAGCAAGCGACAATACCACAACGATATTCCAAATAAATAATTATAGTATTTACCATCAATCGCGTCATTATTTTTACCGCACCAGTAACCCTACAAAAGCAATTATCATTCAGAAATAGAATTTCCGAATTGACGTCAAAACTCAAGAAGCATCGATTATTAGAAAGGAGGAAATTGATGGAAAAGTGTGACTGGGCCATTTCTCAGTGACAAAACTTGTGCCAATGTCAGCTTCTACTTTCAAACGGTGAGACTGCAAAAGAAATTCAAGAAAACAATGGAACGCCAACTGTTTTTTGCCACATACTCTCAAAACAGGTCCACAGTTAGGAATCGTTAGAGATCAACTTCATGTGACATAGTGAAACAAGACTAAATATTAAACGAACAAAGCAGAAGACCACGTGGACTGCGTTTCGCGAGACCTGAGAAATCCACAACTGTTTGTAATAACACTCCCCATCAGCCGAAGATCTCGACCACACGCAACATCTTTTCCCTCTGTCTATGCAAATACAGTTCCCGCGCTAGTCGAAGCTCGTTCCCTTCTCAGGCTTTCGTCATCTAGCGCCGACAGTTAAGTTCGGTAGTCTCTAAAGAGTGGTCGAACAGGGGGTTAGTTAGTAAAGCGCGCGGCTGTTCAGGACTGCCATAAACAATGGTTTTAGCGAGTGCGTATACACAACGCGCCACCCGGGTACGGGCCGACTCCCACGGTTACAGACGGAACAGAGTCTCCTCCGAACGACTCCGCGCAGCTCGGTCTTTACGTGTAGTTTGCCCGTCGACGACTCACCCACTTTGCTTTATTTAAGGCCGTTCGAGTCTTGCACCGACCGCGCGTTGCCTCCTTTCTCCCTCTGTCGAACGATCGTCCAGCTTTTACCTGACGTTTACTCGGCGTTCTAGCTACATTCCAGGGTCCATTAGGAGGGCCCGCGTTGGTAGCACGAGCCCCCCTTTGACTACCCGAATGAGTGTACAGTCGAGAGAGAAGGTTACCGGTCTTCATGGCTACGAGCTAAACAATCATCCTCGTCCTCATTTCCGATAAGTTCCTGCTTTTTTGCTACCCTTGGAGAGCGGCTCTGGCATCGCTGCGCTTTGCCTTCTTGCCAGATCACCGTACAGTTTTGACGGTTCCCTTTTCTTCTTTCTTCGAGCTAGACCGGGAAGAACGATGATCACACCGTTCTCCGTTTAGATGGTTAGCGTTATCCTCGACTCCGCTACGGGTTGTCGCGTCTTTTCTTTTCACGATGCTGCTTCGAACGTTGAGGGAACTGAAGTAGGCCGAACTTCGGCTAATCGAAGTGAACGAAGGATTTTTGAAGCTTGAATGACGCTGTATAGCCAGACCTTACGGCTTGGACCAAGAGATCCGGGAAATTCCCGCGAACGCGGCGGAAGACGGGAGCTGCTTCTTGTTTCATGGATGACCGACGAACGTTCAATGACAATTGGCTTATGCGAGAATGCCACGCCAGAAAGATTTTACGCCATGCCTTGAAGATGTTGCTGCTCTTATTTACTCAAACCTTATTGATAATTTATTAATACCGTTTAGTAAATCGCTACCAGATGAATTGAAGGCACTTCGGGGATTGAATTACAGATTAAATGCAAGTTTTCGCCAAGTTTTTGTCATCGCTACATAGTCCTATTATCCTTGTGTAGAGTGTTACACTGCCGACTAAGTAGGTTGCTTGTTGTTCACAATGTCAACAGAACAACTTTCTACATACACGTGTACGTAAAGAAGTAATATTTATTTTAAACTTGACTTAAATTAATTGATGAATCAGTTAGTTGCTCTCTCTCTCTGCGGTTCCTTGTTGCTACTTACCTACCTCTACTCCAACTTTTTGTATTCATATGTTGACCTAGACTTGGCATCGTAATTTGTCTTTAGTAGCTTCTATACTCCATAGTAGGTATAGGAAGATGAACGTTCTGAAGCAGAATGCTCCATATCATCAGTAGGTATGTGAGACGAAACTCTTGATGCCTGTTTAGTGCTTATACAGCGCAGTAAAAGTTAAGAAACGAGTATAATCATGGAAATGATTGAAGATTTCAGGGAATAAAAAATCGAAATAAGGTTATTATCAGACGGTGATGAAAAGCAATAAATGGACGAGGGCTATTTATTATATGTGTTCACCACATCTTCTTGGAAAAGTGATTAATACGTTGCAACTATAAAATACTAGGTGGAAGATGGTGAAGCATTTATCATTGTAACACTCGCTAAAGGAAGTCTAGTCTTCAGCCTGGTAATACAGCGAAGTACGGAAAACTCTGTATACCTTTATAGACGTTTGCCCAGGAGTACAAACAATTACAGAGCATAAAGGGCTAAAACTTGTAATCCTCATGCTAAATACAAAATATGTTTCTAATCACGCATACATCGAGAAGCCCCTATCATCTTCTTCAACTTATGAAATTTGAATTGGACGAGTAGCACTGGTCAAAAGTCCAACCCCTGTTTCCTGAAACACCGAATCACCGCTTGGAACCTGTTCCATGAGAACCGTTTCCAGTCTCTTGGCTGAAAGCCGCTAGGAAAGTAACTCTCCAGCCGGGCTGAAATCTCGGGCTGGATCCACATCTAGGTCGGGATCTGGATGTATATCGATGGCAGCAGGGGCGAAATGACGCTTCATTCATCCTTTCATTCATCCAGGAATCACTAGTGGCTAGCGGGCCTCTCCGCGCCGGCCTTCTTGGGCGTAATAAGCAAAAAAGATCAGGCCGCCAGGCTATTACGTGGAAAGGCACGAAGAAATCATCTACCGCGGGCGTAAAAAGCGTGGCAAAGGCAATTCTACCGCGGTTGAACCGCCGGGACTTATTTTTCTGCCACTCTGCACGCCCGCGACACGGTGCCTTTCGTCGATTGCTACTAGATGCCCGGCATTGTCTACGCTATTCTTGCGCCGTTCATCCGCCCAGGTGGGAGGGAGTCGCCAATCGAAACTGTGTTACCATTTTCAAGAGAGAATCTAGCAGTCACTTGCACCTGCACTGCCCGTAATCAAGGGGAAAAAGGAAGCACCACGGGGCGTACGCTTCGCGCTCGGCATTTTCTTCACGGGCATTTTGCTTCTTTGCACCCCGGAATCTTTGTTCTCCGCGCTGCTGATCGTGCCTTGCGTTCGAACTCATTGCTCGGATCGGGTTGCATGAAATGCAGAGGGAATCTTGCCTCGCATCTTCATATTTTGTTTAAAAAAATTCATTTTCGTTGATGAATACTGGTTGATAATCCCCGGAACTAGCTAAGTGTTCGAAGTACATCAGGAGATACTTACCTTCAAATATGGAACGAAACGAACTACGAACAATTGATTTTTCTGCAGAAGTCAAACACCTAAAGCTTCTACATTCCCCTATGTAGGTATTAGAAACATGGAACAAGGAGAAGTCTAAAATGTCTACGTGGAAGCTACAATTCTTCTTCAACGCTAGTTAGTGTTGGATGACTAAGCAAAAGCAATACTTCACATTTTAGACAATTTAATACCACTTTTATCATATTGCGCGTGAAAATTAATTTCACGAGTTACACTCACTGTATATATTACTACTTAATTAACCTAGCCCATGCCCAATCTTGGTATTCCTTGAGACTGGTGATATCTCCTACTTCTTTCTTAAATAGAACTTATCCGTGAATTTGTCTTCTATATTATCTAACGTCTACGTTTCAGAAGGAGACGAGGGGTTGAGCAGACGCCTCGTCCAGATCGACAAGGTGTTGTCCGAGGCGGAGGAGGGTGGCGGAAGACGAGGGTTGGAAGGAGGGTGGCGTGCTATGATCAGCATGGAGCTTCCGGCACACACGACACAGCATGGTGCTCTTCACCTGGGGGTCGGTGTCGGGGTCAACCCAGGTGACCCAGCCGGAAGTGCCCTGACCGCCATTCATCCGCATCCTCAGGACCCCCTAGCCCTCCACCATCATAATCATGGAGCTACAACACCCGGAGGTATGCACGAGGAGTCCAAGAACAAACGTATGTTTCTTCTTACGAATCCATTGTCCGTTTTTTTATTTTAAAATAAAAACAATGTCGCAGGGAACAGTCGCGCGGAACGAAAGCTAAGCAATTTGAATATATTGCAGTAGTTATAAATCCAGTTTAGATAGGTACTTACAGAGTACCACATTACATAAAGACTTTTTTCTGCGACTATAGATGTACTTAGCTTTATGCACCTGTAGTTGAATCTGTTTGGTGCTACAGAATTACTTTAATTATTTATTCGATTGTTAGTTTTTTGACTCTCGATTATTCAAATATTTAGTTAGAAGTACTAGTGCTTAGCGTAAGCCATTTTTTTTATTAAACAAACAAATGTTCCATCGACTTATCGGATTAAATTCTTCGTGGAAGATAAAAGAATTGGCTGATCAATGCTATCGGAATTTAATACGACTGTAACATCTTCATTCCTTGTTATTTGTTACCGGAGCAAACGAGTTTTGACACTTGTCGCAAGGGATGTCCGATCGATGTTTTGTCGCAGTAATTGGACGTCTTCTTGTCCGCGTTGGCGAGTCGATGTCCACAGAGAAAAAAGTACCCACGAGTAATGCCGACACTTGTATACTGGTTCTTCACTTGCCACTGCGTATCAACACGCTCCTAGGCATTCCTGAAATTGCTTCCTACACTTCTTTCACTGGATAGAAATCCCAAATTATCTTTGCAGACAGGCGTGTCCATATGATATTCAAATTTTTCAGAATATATAAAATATTCTTTCTACAACAAAAGCTGTCAGATAAAATTATACTATATTATTATAAGTTTTTAAACGAATTCAAAAAGGAGGTGGTTATAGATTCGACCCGTATGTATTTTGTGTTTGTCATCGCATAACTCCTCAGCATATGGACCGATTTTGATAATCTTTTTTTATTCGAAAGAGAGCAGTGGTCCCATCCTACACTGCGTCAATATTGGCCCAATATTTTGCCAGTTCTGGTTAATAATGAAGACTATTGTCACCTAATTATTATTATGTTATGTACGTACACGGATATCTCCTAAGCATACTGTGCCAATATATATAAAACTAAAAAGACAAGAAATATAAAAATTAAAAAAAAAAATAAACCGACTTCAAAAAAATAAAAAATAATTTAATCCTTTATTTAATCTACGACTGTCATATTTTTTAAGTCGGCGTCTCATTATTGGCACTGTGTAAATCTGGCGTCGACTTAAAAAATATAATACTCGTAAATTAAATAAGGGATTATTAAATTATTTTTTACTTTTTAGTGCATCTTTATTTTTTGGATGTCGGTTTTAATTTTTTTTTAAATTTTTATTTAATCCTTTTGACGACCATGATACCTATTTTGAATGAATATTTCTGACATTACATTAATGTCCATCTAAATGCGCACGGTGATTTTTCGTATTTCTGTTTAGTTGAGTCAAATTTCAAAGGTGACAAAGTGTAGAGAGTGTGTCAATGCACTTGGACTTGTTCATTCCGGTACAGAGTGATGCACTGTACCATAAGCGAACATTCCTAAGTAGAATACGATCCACGCCATACAGACTATGCATCTTTCTCCCTTGAGGATAGGAATACGTGTATAGTAAAGAGGAATGTTGTATGGATTTTACTTCTTTTGCAAATACTTCACTACGCTTGCCATGTGTGCAGTCGTTTTTGCGAAAGTGCAGCCATTATAAACTGAGCCTATCAGAAAGAAAACACCACGATCGGATTCTTGGCAACCACCGATAATTACCATATACACAGTGGGCAGAGGCAGCATTGGAGGCACAACGATACATTTTTCGCCGTCGCTGAAGCGATGCAGCGACAGCTAATAACACGGTCATATTTTTCATGTAATCTCAAGCCAATAGGAATGTTGCACCGGCAAAAAGGTTGAGGCACGTGCTTCGCGGAAAGGCCGCGATAAATCTTCGTCCGCGCCGGCCGACGCTTCTGTTACGATCATGTCCGATGATGGTGCCATCACGTTCGCTGAGTCAACTTGGAATTCCGGAATATGTACTTACTTCGATCGAACTTCTGGTGTCCGGGCTCCGAGACTGCCCCGCGTAAAATCGGCAATCCTTTCCGCCATTGCGTAAGGACGAAGGAACTTGGCAGAGGAAACTTTACGATCGGAGTTATCCATCTTCTAAAAGACGAATAGATCCACTTTCAGAAATGATTTGTCAATTCGGTAGACACTAGGGATGATTTACGGTGCAATTGTCTACTCCACAGTGCAGTGCAGTCCGTCAAAGAAAATTTGATCGGTTGAGTTCATAGATTTATTAGTTTCATGAAGCATAATTCTTTTCTGCTTGGACGGGGAGGAAGAAAAATAGAAACGCAATGTTTTAAGGGGTTATAGGTACCTAGTCAAGCGACCGAAAAGAGGCGAATGTTTGTGAATTTTTTTTGAAAAAGCGGAAGCATATATTTTTACAAAACTTTTTGCGTTTCAAAGAGCAACATTTATAGAACATTTGGTAATTTTTTCGTAGAAAAATAATTACGTTTATAATAAAATAACAAGCGACATCCAAGAAGCATTTTTAAAAATTTGGTTTCGCGGTGAGCACTACCATTTGGAACCAGATTATCTAAAATCAAAAAACAAAAAAGATTTCGTTAGTATATTAATGTATCCTCAGGTTGTCGGAGAGAATTTTCCGAAATATTAAGTTAAAACAACATGGCAGCTATTTAAATTTGAAATCCTGATTTTTCCCTGCAAAAATTACGCGAAAAAATCAGGATTTCAAATTTAAATAGCTGCCATGTTGTTTTAACTTAATATTTTGGAAAATTCTCTCCGACAACCTGAGGATACATTAATATACTAACGAAATCTTTTTTGTTTTTTGATTTTAGATAATCTGGTTACGAATGGCAGTGCTCACCGCGAAAGCAAATTTTTAAAAATGCTTCTTGGATGTCGCTTGTTATTTTATTATAAACTTAAATATTTTTGTACGAAAAAATTACCAAATGTTCTTTAAATGTTGCTCTTTGAAACGCAAAAAGTTTTGTAAAAATATATGCTTCCGCTTTTTCAAAAAAATTCACAAACATTCGCCTCGTTTCGGCCGCCTAACTAGGTATAACCCTCTAATGAATCACATTGTAGGTCTTGATGAATTATTTAGGGTACACTTTTTATAACTGTCCACTCATTTTCGAAACAAATGATGTTAAAGACGTCTTATGGGAATACGAGAATATTTGACATGTGAATGTAACAATAAGTATATGTTTCGATCATAGATACAATCATAGATTGTTTGACTAAAAACTACAAAATAGACAGGTTCGAAGTTTTTAGTTACAGATTGTCCGTGATACGTATTTATAACTTGATTCTTCTTTATTTCTTAATGATCTACAATCATGCTCATTTTTTCTCGGACACGTGTTTGTATTACTAGAAGCTTGATGATGTTAGATGCCTCATCGCAACGCCAGAGAAATAGCTTCTATGGTATTTCATTCGTTCTTTTATTTGTATTAAAATATTTATAAACTATTTGTATGGCCAGAGAGTTAAAGCAATTAATCGTTGCCTTGGAGGAAATACCATCTGCAGGTAAAATTTCTTCATTAAATTGTAATGATAGGCTAGTTTCACATTACCGTGATATCATTAAGACTATACTCTCTACCAGTGCTTATCGGTGCATCGATATCGACTTAATTGAATCTTACCCTTGCGGGACATCAGTTCAGACGATGCGCACCGATACTTCATCAAAGACCGCCAGAATAAGAGCCGCGTGAAAGGCCTCCTTGTTCCGTACGGAACAATTGAGTTAGCTGAAGTTGCTCCGAGTTTCGTGGCAATGATCTCTTCGAGAACATGTACACGTATACACGGTGGTACTTACTGCTTAGGTAATATTCACCTACTGGCAGTTGAAAGAGGCTTCGAGTCGAGTTGTAAAATTTCGAATAGCGTTGATTATGAAATTAGAAAGTAATTGGTAACCGGTAAAAGCGTAACATACTTTTAAGGAGCATGTAAGTTGACATCCTACGCATCTGTAGAAAATGGCAGTTTTTAATATTCCATGTCAATTATGAAATTCTGGAATGAATTATAGAATCGTGATAAACTTTGATCGAATCCCGGTGTAAAGGAATATGGTCCTTGATGATTCATGTTGAAATTGTTTCTATTATGTATTTAGGGTAAACGCACCAATAAATGAACGCTAAAGGCTAATGAATGAACACTTTTATAAAATTATGTTCGCAGCGAGATTGATTCCACGTGCCGCAAAAATTGTTTGGATATGAAGCAAGAAATTAAAAGAAGTTTCTAATTAATTAGTTGCATATTTTAATAACTTATTTTACTCGTTTTAATATAAATTCACTTGTACATGTTCATTTACTGGTACATCTACCCTACATCACATTATTTATAAATAAAAAATTTACAGTGTATACGAAAGCAGTGAAAAATATTTAATGTCATCTACCAGTCTTCAGTTAATTGACTCCGTACTGTAAGAATAAAATAATAACTGGACGTAAGAATATTGTTTGAATAGTGCGTATATCATATATAAATATAATTATACATTAGGGCGGAGCGGAAAATTTAAATTTGAATTTTCGCCTATATAGTATCGCTCCGCCTTATTATATATACCTGGTCCTTTGAAAACGTTTACTGAGTAACGAAAACAATCACAGGTACTCAATCTTCACACTTGCTGTATTTAATATTAGTAAAACAACAAAATCCTCTCTTCTACGTTACAACATAATGCTGTATGATAATAACGCATATTCTGTAATGAGAGACCATTATTAATTACTCTCCCCATTATAGCACTTCTCAGTTGAGTACCTACTACTAATCCCTGAAAATAGAATTAATTTTGCTGCGGTAACAAACCTGTAATGGTTCCTCTAACAATAAGTGATAACTTGTACATGGCTCATTTTTTTTTTAAATATTTTTGTACGATTTTACGTGTAATATAATTATTGTGAAGAATGGGCCTGTCGTGAGGGGTCTCATGAGGTTAGTGGATCGTTCCTTGGCTCCGCCTCGGAATAGTTATCTACCCAACACACCGCTATTAATGTTTCGTGTGAGTGACATAAGATAGCATGCTAGCCAATAAATGATACTCTTAGCAAATCACGTGCGTAACAAAGGATGAAGAAAATATTCCAACCAATAAAACTTATATTCCATTCAGGCCCATTTTTGTCGCCACCCGACTGTACTTTCTGATCTTTTAGATAATTCTATAGAGCACAAGAGTTAAGAGATGAAGTGTTGTTGAATTTATTCATTATTCTGAATAGATCACATACACGCGGTCAATTCTGCGAATGCTGCCTCTGTACATACACGTACAAGCGTGCATACGAAGGACTACGTGGAGCAGTAGTTCTCCGGAAACAGTGATCAGAACGTGGACACTCGCCGTGGTCGAGTCGCGTACAGCTATATAGTCGTTCCGGAGGTTGAAAGGGAGTGATGCTGGTTAAGGAAGATGAAAGGCTGCCGCCGTGGCAGCAGCCACTAAAGCGGCATGAGCCGAAGTAAACGAGGGAAAGGGAGAAAGAGAGAAAGGGAAAGAGGGAGAGAAAGAGGAGGAGATCCAGGAGGGGTCGTTAAATCTAATGATATCAAGTATTTGACAGAAAGAGCCGCGATCAGTTCGGAGACCCCACACGCGTGTGCCAACTCGCGTTTCGGTCTCCATTCGCATGATGATGAGTCCCACCGCGATGGAATGACTTTGCAATGATTCCGATGACTTTCCCTGTCCCTCCCATTACTTCACACAGCCGCGCGGTGCTGACGTTAAAGGTAAACGGAAATTCGGGGCTGGTTTTTCACGTATATTATGCGAATTTTGGCTGAGCTGCTGTTATTATCGAGGATTAATTTATCGTTGAATTAACCGTGATTCAAAGTTTATGAATGTGCTTAACATTTAAGGGACCATATATAAGTACTTAATTCTTCACAACTGTGTTCTGAGATAACTGATTGTTATTAAAAAAAGTTAGTTTAATTCAACGTGTAAATATTGTAAGTGACGCCTCATAGATCTAATAGTTTTTCTTTTATATTTCGAAGAACACATGTTTTGGTTTTTTATTGTTAGATCAGCTCGTTTCATACAACTAGATACTCGCCCTCGTTCTTTGGCTTATTCAACGTATATTCCAGGACGAAATAAATACGAATTGCACGACATTAAGGGGTTATACCTAGTCAGGCGGCCGCAAAGAAGCGAATATTTGTGAATTTTTTTAGAAGAAGCGGAAGCATATATTTTTACAAAACTTTTTTCGTTTCAAAGAGCAACATTTATAGAACATTTGGTAATTTTTTCGTAGAAAAATATTTATGTTTATAATAAAATAACAAGCGACATCCAAGAAGCATTTTTAAAAATTTGGTTTTGCGGTGAGCACTGCCATTTGGAACCAGATTATCTAAAATCAAAAAACAAAAAAGATTTCGTTAGTATATTAATGTATCCTCTGATTAACGGAGGGAATTTCCGAAAGATTAATTTAAAATAAAATGGCGGCTATTTAAAGTTGAAGTCCTGATTTTTGCACGAAAAAATCACGCGAAAAAATCAGGACTTCAACTTTAAATAGCCGCCATTTTATTTTAAATTAATATTTCGGAAATTCCTTCAGTTAATCAGAGGATACATTAATATACTAACGAAATCTTTTTTGTTTTTTAATTTTAGATAATCTGGTTCCAAATGGCAGTGCTCACCGCAAAACCAAATTTTTAAAAAGGTTTCTTGGATGTCGTGTGTTACTTTCTGATAAACGTAAATATTTTTCTACGAAAAAATTACCAAATGTTCTTTAAATGTTGCTCTTTGAAACGCAAAAAGTTTTGTAAAATATATGCTTCTGTTTCGTCAAAAAAAATTCACAAATATTCGCCTCTTTTTTGTCGCCTGACTAGGTATAACCCCTTAAAAGCAAATTTTCTTTTGTATTGTAGAGTCGCTGAATGCCCCTTGACATGACGTATAATTATTTAAAAGTTAATATCGTTAACATATCATATAGATTATTTACTCCTGTTAATATAATAGAGACTCGTTGTTTCTGAAGTTGACCTGAAATGATTTTCATTTATTTAGAGATGGAATATTTAAAGACTAAAGAGAATCTATTTTGAATTTCATTCGCATTCTACCTTTCGTTTGATTCCTCGCTTTCGTTTTCAAAACGTTTTCTATTGTAACTATTCTACATTTTTGCAACTTCAATTATTTAAACAATAGCAAGTTTCAGTTGAGTAGATCCAAACAGAATATCAGGGTTGATCTTCGTGTCAATTCATAAGTATATCTATATGCAGTTATTCCAAGGGCAATTATTAAATTATCAATGTTCCAATCGCAGTCAGAGGCGCTCCTGTTAATCATCCTTTGACCGATTACTTATTTATTTAATGACATTCAGTGTCCCGCGATGCGTTCCCATCAACTAGTCGATATATCAGGCAATTGTATCGGGGCCGGTACTAATTGCATTTGCTGACATTAATGTTAATCAAACCTAAACCATTGTTAATGGAATTCTAAATATTTGTCGTCTCACGCTGAGCCACGTCCGGCTATTCGAATTAAATTGATCACGAAGGACCACCTCGGGGCATTGTACCTGTATCTCAATCGTCAGAGATCGATATCGTTAGTCCCGCGGTCGATGACGAGTGCCAAGTAAGATCGACTCGATAGTGACGGACAATGCCCATATTTCACTGTCAATCGATAATCCTTGGGTTTCCTGAATTCTTCAATTCCTTGCCCTATTTATACGGAGAATCATCACCGTACGATCGTAATATCTTTGCGCAATAAAATTGTACGTACCAACTCGTTTCATTCAGTCAATCAATAACGTATTCTCCTTCCTTATTTACACACGTTTGGAAATTTGTAGATACTATTATTGTCAAATGAATTTTCTTTTAAAAGTAAAAATCTGAGGTTGCTGTAACCCACTGACAGGCTTCGCATCTCTTAATTTTATTCCACCAAAATAACCTTGGAATTCCCGGGAAAGCTCATAATTATTTGTACTTAAAACTTTTACGATATTTGGGTGTCACTTAAGCAGGAAACTTTTTATTAAGAAACTATATAGTAGTACACTTAATTCCTACAAGTAACTTTTATCACTATTTTACATTTCACTTTCTCGTCAAATTTTTTATTCCTTAAACTAACATATTCTTGCAACTTTTATTTTGAGGGTAATGGAAGCTTCTTTTATCGTTCATTTTTATATTATACAAAGAAGAAAACTTAATACTTATTTTTAGACAATTTAGAAGTTAGTTTAAGTATTGCCACTCCATTCAAAATATTGAATAATTTTAAATTAACCCCTTGCTTGACTGTCTCGAAACGGTGGCGAGCTTATATGGCACACTCATGTCGACCAGTCCTTTACGTTCACATACGTGCATATGACTTGGTAGATATTGCATATTCTTTGTTATGCTTGTATTTTTATTTCTACATACGTATAATTAGGTTGCACAAGCAATACAGTTGATCGAGTACGTCCAGTGAAAAATGGAGATAGTGAATTGAGCCATGAACCACCCGAATAATTCACGAAGAAAAAAATAGGCATTTTGTATACATTTTTTTACATTTTAGTGGACTGGCGAGGGGTTAAAGTATTACTATATTAGAAACTAACTGTGAAAATTCGACAAATAAAGCGTAGTTGTTTGTAATTTATAAATGGATCTGTTTAAAAACTACCAAGTACCTACCCCAAGTTTATCAAATTTAACGTGTGGGACATAAACGCCTCAGTGGGCTTCGTTATTAATTTATAGAAAATATCAGTGACTAAGGATATTCCGTAAGTTTCTTTCTATAGAATCGATATACATATAATACATATATTATGACATAAACAGGTAACAGTACATAGTTATTTGTTCAGAAGCTGGGTTTGAAGCATCTTGTTTACGAGATAGAAAATACAATTCAACAAGGAACACGCGGATCTTCCTCGTGACTTTTATACTCTAAAATCATAAGTAATTTTTCAAAAGGGCATATTTCCATTTTTGATCTTAAAGCAAATCTTAATGGCATCGCCTTAATAATGTTAAATTGCATCCCCCAGTGGCACGAAACACTACAAAATAGGTTTAATTCCTTTTTGAAAAATTCAAATGAAAGTAAATGCTTCGTACAAAAGGTCTTATTTCTAAGTTTGTTTGATGACATAGTGAAATGATTTCTTAGTCGGAAACAAAACGGACATATTTCCTATACTCATCTAGGAAATTCTACTGAATTCGGAACAAAAGGAACTTACTTCCATAGAGTTAACCAAACTGAAATTTAAATATGTACCCACTGCAATGGTACCTTTAGAATTAAATGTGGCAAAATAAAGTAAACATAAACCTTGTATTATATTTTGAAAATGACAGAAAAGATAGTGCAAGTTCTTAATAGTGGAGGAAGTAATGATACATAGATAGATTTGGCTCATTTCCAAATTGTTTCATACAAAAGGGCTTATTTCGTATAGTTGCCATCAAAAGGGCTTATTAAATGTTTTTTTTTTTTAAATAAATATTAAAACCAGCGGCCGTAGCCGTGATGGAGACACCGGTTCTCGTTAGATCACCGAAGTAAAGCATCACGGGGCGGGTACTAGGGAAAGATGGGTGACCGAACCTTTCTCCCGGTGCACCGCTGCTGCTGGGACCCGAAGGAGAGAGAGGAGAAGAAAAAGATAAAAAAGGACGACGATACTTATATAGTTCCGTTGGGAATATTATAATAAAGCGGTAGGCTTTGAAACGCCATCCTGTTTAACAGGAAAACAAAAATACAAATACAAAAAATAACTATTAAAACAATGCCGCTAAATTTAAAACATTACCGCTATATCGGATGGAAGAATAAAATGTACGTGAACTAAGAAAAATGATTATTTTCAATAAACGTAGGTATCACAATTTGCGGTCATTCAAAATTATTTCCACGTGGAAATGTGCCCCTCTGAAAAATCACTGTATAATAGCACAGTGAAAACGTTTAAAGCATGAAAAGAGAGAAGCCGTCAACGAATTGGAAAATAGTACCTTTTCAGCTTTAACGGCGTTTTTCACCAACGCAATTTGTATCAAACGTTTCGACGTGCAATACCTACCCATGAAGTACCTATGTATACCGACACCGAACGAGCATTAATGACCGAACGGTGCTCTCAACTACACGCAAGGAAAAAAGTAAAAGTTCGCGGAAACGCAGCCGACCAGAGTATAAATTGGGTTCCTGTGCTCTGCAGCTATTTCTTTCTTTTTTTTTTTTGTGTGTTTTTCGATTTTCTCGCGCCGACTACCGAGCGACAATGTTTTAATTGCGACTGGAGAACACGCCGGCCGACTGCATCGGCGGAGTCGGCAATGGTCGATCAGGCTTCGATTATCTCTAATGGCGCGTGGTTATCCAGTTGCATTAATTTGTAATTAATACTTGGGTGTACGCAGAGACCGCCGCGAACGGCTCGCGTAATGCCACGGAGAATTATATGCTTTACTAACCTTACGATGCTATCATTTCGCCTCGCGGAGACCGCCGTCCTGTTTTGCCGCGATTTTGTAATCTTGTCCAGTCGATCGGCTCCCCGCTCCACGACAGTCTGGAAAATGTTCATCGTCGATTGGAGTTGTGCATGTTGGGCGAGTTAAAAATTGATCGTTTGTACAGAATATACTGCGTTTCAGGCATTGGGAAATCCAAATCCAGGTCTATTGTTTGTTCGACAATTCCATTACTAATTAATCGGAACTGACCATCGATAAATTCCTTCTTTCTGACGTCGAATCTCTTACAAAAGTATCTGCCACATACAGTCGCATGGAAAAGTAAGTTGACAGTCTTTAAAGTCGCATAACTTTTTTAAAATTGGTCCAAACGACTTGAGTTTTTTTTTAAAAGCTAGCGGAATTAGTTTTCTGGGTAAGGTGTTTCGTCGTTTTCAAAAAAAAAATTGCAACTGGTCGGAATAGCGCTGAAAATAGTGAAGGTCGTTTTTTTCAATTTTTTTCTGAGCCTGTAATGAAAATTCAAAAAATCCGTTTGTAGATTGAAGTAAATTGTACACTTGCTGAAAATTTCATGTAAATCGGTTAACGTTGCTCTGAGCTACACACGTTTAAAGATCGCTGAATAAGGTCGAAAAGCGCAAAATTCCCGAAATCAGCGATTTTAACGGTAACCGATTTTGATGAAATTTTCAGCATATATACAGCTTACTTAAATCTACAAACGGTTTTTTTGAAAATTCAAAAAAATTGAAATTGGTAGGAATAGCAAAAAAATAGTAAAGGTCTGGGTTAGGTTGTTTTTTTCATGAAAATTTTTAATGAAAATTCATTACAGGCTCCGAAAAAAGTTGGAAAAAACGACCTAACCCAGACCTGTACTATTTTTTTTGCTATTCCTACCATTTACAATTTTTTTCAAAACGACGAAACACATCACCTGGAAAACTAATTCCGCTAGCTTCTAAAAAAAAACTGAAGTCGTTTGGACCAATTTTAAAAAAGTTATGCAGTTTTAAAGAGTGTCAACTTACTTTCCGTTGCGACTGTATAATATTAATTTTGAAGTTGTTGCCGAACAGAAACAGATTTTCGTGTCTTCGCTGCGTTTTTTGAGATACCGTCTATCAGTGGTTTCAGCGTAGTATTTGCTACAAATGGGAGCACGAAATTTCCGGAGTTAAGGTAGGTTTACACCTGACTAGTGACTCGGCCGAGTCATCGGTCTGCTACTCGGCCGAGTGAAAATCTTGCTCGCCGGATTACTCGAGTACTAGATATGCGTCCAGACTGGGCGAGTGCTCGGCTCAGTGAGCTCACTCGGCCGAACACTCGTCAGGTGTAAACTCAGCATTACAGAGCTGAATTTCGCTTGCCACGTAAACGCGATCGTCTCGAAAAATAATGTAATAATATAATTATTATTAAGTTGTATTTCTTAATTTTTATAATAAAGACATTTGTTAAAAATAATCCCAATGAAAATGAAGCTCGGGAAAGCCTCCAAAATATTCGTATGGTTAAAAATAATAAATATAAATCTAGAAGCTCATAAATACATTTCTCAGGAAGGCGATATGTGAACATTTTCAAGATTCCCATCTTTGCTTCTCTTGTTTTCTTCCACTCGCGATTGAAAATCATTAGATTTCAACAGTTTTAACCTGCCGTACATGAAACATAAACGATTTCTTTTATCTCATGCTAATTATTTGTTAGAAACAAAAATATCAATTGCCATTGAATTGAGAACGAGTTTGATTTTGGTAGGCTAAGTAAGTGAAGTACATTTCTTCCTCTTTGAATTTGAATTCTTAACTCCTTAACTACCCAATTAAATAAGGCACTATGGATAAAAAAAGAACCATATTTTTTCTGTTGTTTGGAGAGCTCTGTGCAAGGCGATCGTTCAGGAAACGGAAATTTGTTAAAAACATTTAAATTTCTAGAAAATATAAACACAAGAAAGTATATTAATATTAAACGCGGAATAGGTATTACGTTTATCATTATCGAGAATATAAAATTGACCTACTAATCGTCGTAATATTATGCGGGTATTTTCAGGGAATCTCGAAGTGAAAGTTGTATTACGTAGGTGGGTGTTAAGGGGTTAAGAACATTTCCTGTTTTTACACTTCTGTGTGGAATAGTAACTTAGAGTGTCACATGCGAAAACGTTCTTTATAGTCTGACGTTTAAGGGGTCATTCTACTTTGATCGGCGGAAATATTAAGTTATTTCTAAAGATTTTTTTCTCAGTAAATACAACTTATAATGACATAAATCTTTTTGGTATTTATTGCGCCACTCTTATATTATACAAAAATTTTTTTTTAGAAATTTAATTTGTTTTAATGTTTTTTTTTACAGCGTCAATATGTCACCTAAAAAAAAGGTATATAATATATGTTCGTGGCGCAGAAGATTTCCCGGCTCAGGCTTATCTGAAGCAAAAAATTCGAAAAGATTCTTAATCTGTATGAGAGTCGCTATCGCCCGTAACTCAATCAACAATTTTTGTTGAACAGTAACAAAGTGGCGCCGGTTTGAAGAAAAAAACTTTGACGAAACACCTAAAAGGATGTTTTCTCGGGTGTTCCCCGAGAAAAATCGCGGTTATTTTTCGACAAAAATTGTTAATTGAGTACGGGTGATAGTGACACTCATACAGATTAAGAATCTTTTCGACTTTTTTTATTTCAGATAAGCCTAAGCCGGGGAATCACCTGCGCCACGAACATACCTGTTTTTTTTGTGCCATATTGACGCTGTAAAAAAGCACTTAAAACAAATTTAAAAAATTCTCTTTAATTATTTTTTGTATAATATAAGCGTAGCTTAATAACGTCCAAAAAGATTTGTTTCATTATATGTCGTATTTATTCTGAAAAAAATCTTTAAAAATAGCTTAATTTTTCCGCCGATCAAAGTAGAATGGCCGCTTTAAGACTGGAAATTTCATTATCCTCATGTTTTCTTTCCTAGGGTATGGTACTTTTTACACCATTACTGTTAACTTTTGTTGTGCAGAATATAGTACCTAATATAAAGCGACCAAATTAGGCGAATTCCCTTTATATGTTTTTAACTTAAGTAAGGTTTTTTCTTCGTTTTTCTGTGTGTTGCTATTGCCTGCTTAAAACGAGGGAGAAGTTACTCTTCTGCATGGTTAAGAGTATCCAATTCCTTGTTCTCTTTTACAAAGTCTATTCACACTTCACAATTTTTGTAATCCTGCAGGTCAGTTCTACAATTAGTAAAGAGTCTTTACTCATAAGCTTTCCAACCATTTCATCCAGATCGTTTTTTAAATAAAAACCTTATCTCTGTGAGCAAATATATCCTCAGAATTACATAATCAATTAAATTGTTATTCATACACTTCAATACTGCATTCCAATTGCATTTTCCTAGTTAAAGCCTATTTTCGATAGATTCATTATTGAAATTTATCAAGCATTTTTCTCTAATAAGTTCTAAGTCGTCGTAAGTCCATTACATTACTGAAATATTCTGGTGATTTCTCTGAGTATTTATTCTCTTTTTATCAGTTTCCATGTTATAAAAGGTGTCGCCAAAACAGGGATCACTGACACCAGGATTGAAATATTCATTTTTGTCCCTGAACATTAATTTCATATGGAACGAAACTGTCCGCCTCTATGAAGGAACGCGACAATGAATGCACGCAGCGAAACCAGCCGCTGGAACTTCCCTTTGAAATCAACAAGTTCATTTCACAAGTTACACCGAAGATGTAAAGTTTCTCGCACTTTGTTCGCTCAAATGAGAAATTAGCATTACACTGACAATCATGTAACTTCTACCTTACGTAACAAAATACTGGAAATATTGATGAAATCTAATGCGTCTCGCATTTAAAATGCAGACTGTTGTAAATCACGTTTCCAATTAATCAATATCAAATCTGTATGAACAAAAGTGAAATGAGGAACAAGACGGATACAGTGGCATTCGTTTCTGTTTAACAAGGTAGCTACTAGAAAGGCAGTTACACCTTTTTGTATTAGATATAAAATAATCACAAT
This sequence comes from Andrena cerasifolii, assembly GCF_050908995.1. Classification (NCBI taxonomy): domain Eukaryota; kingdom Metazoa; phylum Arthropoda; class Insecta; order Hymenoptera; family Andrenidae; genus Andrena; species Andrena cerasifolii. Next base: position 5,030,166 of record NC_135124.1, on the reverse strand, counting down.
TCAGTGAGTTATGACCATTTGGCCCAGTAATATTTCTCTGGTAGACGGGCAAACGAGTACCGTAAACTGGGGTGACTTTTCCCGCCGGGGTGACTTTGCCCACTTTTTTTACACTGACTAAAAAATTACCATATGATTGAATTCGCTACTGTTTTTTTTTTCGTTTGACCTTGGAGAAATTATTGCTATCGATTACAAAACACCATATGTTCTAATTACTTCACAATAAAATGAAATAAAGTTTCTACGAAAAGTGGGCAATGTCACCCCAACGCGGGCAAAGTCACCCCAGTTTACGGTAAGTCAGAATTCTTAGTTTTGCAGGAAGAGCCTTAGAATATTTGAAGTGCTATGCACGATCAGGTATTAAAGTTTGGAAAAGAATATTCATAACATATGCCTCGTCCCACTGGACTTTCAAAATATACTTCATAATCGAAGAAAAATAACAAAATTGGAATTCAATTCCAATTCAACGAAGGAAATTCAATTTTCAACTTCGATTGGCAAAAACGAACAAAAAGGAGATTATTTAGCTTGAAGGGAGACATTATTTTCTTCGTCGTATTCATCGACATAACTCAACTTATACCGTTTTTCAAAAAAGTGATATTGGCTGATACTACAACCTACTGGAGAATGTTAGCGTACGTAAAATTTCACTTTGTGCATACTATCGACTATTTTTTTTTGGCCCGGGTGCTCGGGCACCTACTGATGTTATTTCAGCCGAAAATGATCGATAGTCGAAAGAGGATCGGCTGTAAAATTGGAATTACAGCTGGGACTATTCGAATAATTTAATAATTATTCCTCTATACAAAATGCTCGTATTCTCATGCTGTTCCTTATGAAGCTTGTTAGTTCCCATTTTTGCTTTTTCTTATATGTTGATATTATGACTGTCCAGTCGTTGTTTTCAGAAATTCCGTTCTGAATTCGGCGTACTGAGGGCATTCTTCTAATATATGCTTCGTGAATTCTGGCAAATTTTTGTTGCACATAGCGCACTTTATGCTTTCGTCTATTATATATGCTCGAATACATCAGTATTTCAATACTTAAATATTCGAATAGTATTTGAATAGTTGGATATTCGAATAGTATTCGAATAGTTGGATATTCGAATAGTATTCGAATAGTTGGATATTCGAATAGTATTCGAATAGTTGGATATTCGAATAGTATTCGAATAGTTGGATATTCGAATAGTATTCGAATAGTTGGATATTCGAATAGTATTCGAATACTTAAATATTCGGATAGTATTCGATTAGTTGGATATTAGAATAGTATTCGAATACTTAAATATTCGGATAGTATTCGATTAGTTGGATATTCGAATAGTATTCGAATAGTTGGATATTCGAATAGTATTCGAATAGTTGGATATTCGAATAGTATTCGAATAGTATTCGAATAGTTGGATATTCGAATTATATTCACCAAATAATGGAGCAACTGAAGTATTCGAATTAACTAACTGATTTACTCGGGTATGTCATGGATACTCGAGTAGCCGGGTAATTTCTGTCTACCTGGGAGCCGAGTAATTTTTGTCTACCGGGGTACCCGGGTACCCGGCGGGTCGGGTAGTAACAGCTCTGCTATCGACTTTCTGTCAATGTCTTAAATGCTTTAGATTTCTATGGGACTGCGCCTATTAGGTAACATCTCATCAACTCGGCAAAACATTTATATCGCAGACGGTGCTCGATTTACCTATACCATTTAGCCAGGGGGAAATGAATAGCTACCCGCCTTACGTCTTACACAAGCGTTTAACAGCCGTCAGCTTTAATCGAAAGCAGGGAATCACACATACCGTGATAGAAGAATGCGAAGGAATTCCTTATTCTCCTGGATCCCGCAATCTCCTTTTAATGGCCCAAGAAGAGCATGCCAAGGTCTCGTTTCCCATTGTAACAACCCCGTAACAGAGTGACTGACAGCACGTAATATTTCGCTGGGCCCGTCTGCGTTCGTCTTTAGTTGGAAAACGTTCGGGGTGAGATAGCGGCGGGTTATTTATGGGGTTAAATAAAGGAACACAGCGCGATGCCGCGATACCAGCCACCATTACAAATAGGCTGCATCTCGCTGCTGCAGCCTGCTATCGTTCCTTGTTGCAAGTCGTCATGATGTGCAACGTGCAACATTAGAAGCCGATCTTTTTGCGGATGCGGATGCCCGCGAGACGCTTTTGAACTTCGACGCGTTCGTTGATCGGCTACGTATTGACCGTCGATCGGCGAGCCAAGACGGAATACCTTGGATATTCCTTTCAGAAAGAACGTCCAATTGGTAGTTAGGGCGCATCGCCGTTTTATTGCTGATACTTTTTAACGCCACTCGACTTGGATCCTTGTCACATCGGACTGGGCGAGTCGGTTGTGCTCTGAATTGAACGGAGTTCGATATCGACGTGTTCCAGCTGTCACTTCTCTTCCTCATCGAGCAGTTCGATACCTTCAAGAGAATATTCAATGCTTGCGAAAACGATTTACTGCTTACTCGCGTTCAGTTACACACTATACTCTACATTTGTTTTGCTGCAAGTAAAGCACCTCTTTGAAGTTATTTTATCTCTGGAACGTAGTACACAGTCTGCATCATCTGTTACATGAAAGTGCTAGTCACAGTAGAGATAGTTAACTTTCGACTGGTTGGAATGAAAGAAAATTACCTGTACCGTTTCTTTAAAATAGAATGCTCCATGGAATATAACAACCTTCTACCTGTTACTTTGGGAATTTCTGTAAATATAGTAAACAAGTATGAAATTAAGATAAATAAGTAACAATTTTGTACGTAGATTATACTATTTACAATTGCGTAAGGAATTAGAGCAACAAATACATCTAAAGTTGCTTGTATTACATAAATAGAGCCCCCAGTATTATTATATAAATTTGTTTTATTCATTCTGGATTCTCTAATTACTTTAGGTTGATGTTGAACTAAAATTCAGCTCGTCCTAGTATAATTGCAGAGCGTTCATATCTATACAATGGGGAAGTGGAGACGTCCAGTATGCGATCAGACATACATCGTTATTTGAACATTGCACTTTACATAAATTAATTAGCATCTACCAATTACCACGAGTAAATAAATTATGTTAATGTTGAATAGAGTATTGCCTACATGTGTATTATTCCGGATATTTGTTGATCTTAACAGTGTAGGTACTCATTTTACTTGTCTACAATGGGTTACATATGTACATATATATTTAAAAACATATGTTGCTATTTAAAAAAAGATTTCTTTTCTCTTCACTTAGTTGGAGAGGTTCCCAGGTGTTTGCCTCCGATTGCTTTGATTTTGGATATGTTTTAGATTTAGAGGCTCGAAAAATAAGATATACGTGTTTTTTATAGCGACCCGTTTTCAAATGTAGGGGGTGAAACCATCCCTCAAAGTTACAAGATTTTCAGGTTCCCGTCGCAAGTTATGACGCAAATTAAATTTATATCAAGTTTTATTCAACACAATTTTCTACCCCTTATGAACTTTGAGAGGTGGTTTCACCCCTAAACATGCGAATGGGTCAAAATAGAAAGACAGGCATTTCTCATTTTTCGGTCCTCCAAAACATATCCAAAAACCAAAGCAATCGAAGGCGGACACCTAGGAACCTCCCCTTGTTAGTTAGAGCAAGGTGTCTCGCAGATGCACACTACCGCTAACAAGGAACGATCCCGAACCAGAAATTCAAAAAATTGTGAGACTTTGTGAATATGTAGGGGATTTCCTCCTGATTACAACGCAATTTTTTCTTGCTGCGTAAAATCACTTTAAGGGGTTGAACTTTAGCCCTTAAATTCCGGCTATTTTCCGATTTTGTGTTATAACTCGCAAACTGTAAGAACTGTGAATTACCAAATGATAGTCCTAATTAAAAGTAGTGACTTTCGTCTTGAAACTTCTTCTCTGTCTCTTAGATATTCCGAGTTACAGAATAAAATGGGAAAATAGCCGAATTTTCAGGGATTAATTTCACCCCCCTAAAGTGAATTTGGGCAGCAAACAAAAATTGCGTTGTAATCGGGAGGAAATCCCCTACATATTCACAGTTTCAGAATTTTTTGAATTTCCGCTTTCGGGATCTTCCCTTGTTGGGTATTTTTTGGTATTTTTTTTAAAAGTCCCATCGAAGTTGATAAACGTTTAACCCTTTGTGGCTACACGGGGTGTATTGTACCCCAAGAATAATTTTCGAGTTAAAATGTCCTGTCTCTGCGACTTCCAAAGGGGATTTATCGCAAGAAAATTTTTTTTTTTAAAAATTAAAAAATCGCTTTTATTCCCACAACCGTGGAAAATCTTTCGTTTTCAACTACAAATTATATCATATCAAAATTGACATTTCTAGAAAAAGACTATTAGACTATGATTGTATAAGTATTACGGACGTAAATTATCACTGAAAAATTAAAAGATTCAAAAATACGAAAATGGTAACTTGAAAAATGACGCCGGGGTGCAGTGAACCCCATGTGACCAACTTGTGATTATAAGAAGGTGTGACCACGAAGGGTTAACATAAAAAATTAGTACAAATTGTTAGTATTGTAAAAAACTGACTGGGCAGTTTTTAAGGTATGACAGTATTAAAACTCTTTCTAATCCTTGTCAGCCAGTAGAGTGTAAACTTTTACCAATAACTCCCCCCCCCTTCTCCCCAAAACCATCAGCAATGAAAAGATGGTTCGTAAACCGTTTAAACCTGCTCCATCTTCATGAACTCCTGACACATCCGGCGCAGTGGCAGTGATAAAAAGAAGAACCCAGGCGACTACGCTGCACCAGGACGTCTACGTCTACACTCCTACACTCGTGCATACATATACACAGCTCAACGCACCTTACATACACACGCTAGATTCAAACAACAAAAATTTACATTTTAAAGCCATCGAACCGTTGATTTAATTGCAGACTGTTCCTTCGACAGGAGTCAGATTCTGCAACGAAGTTCTTATCTCGATTAGTTTCAGGAATATTAGTTACAAGTTTCCATTTGACACGGTGCACGACAAATATGTTATTTTATCAGTCGATGGTTAATGATCGATGCTATCTGCCCAGATAAAATTCTAACGGCGTCTGATACCAGATCGTAATTTAACATTTTGTTTTCTTTCTGTTGCGCAGACGACGGTGGCCACGGGATGAACCAGGACGGTGAGTGCAACGAATTCCATCTTTAGACCTCACACACGGCAAGTCACTTTGCCGATAACGACGATTGGGGCTGGCTTGAAGCGTTGCGAGCGTCGAATAAATTTGGCGTTAACGGGAATCCTGTTATCGGCGATTCCGTTATAATTAAATGCACGCAGAATGGCGAGGGTTATCTGACGCGATGATTGCTTTATCGGGCGGACAGTTGATCGTGAGAAATAACCAATTATCCTAACACCCGTTCTTATCGCAACTCACGCGCCAAGAGGCGCAGCTTCCGCGAGATCTAATTGGTCCGACATACCGGCGAACTTCGTTACGATCCACGCTAGTGACCCGTCCCGATAAATTATCGCTACGCTTCGATCCAACGCGGGCAGCTTTATTAATCGTGAGGCGATAACGGTTTTTTCGTATCCGAAAAATGCGTAGCTGCAGGGAGAAATATATCTTCGTGGATGTGTCGCGAACGTATCACGGTACGAGATCGATACAAAGTTGCATTTCAGGAGTTGAACTATTAATCGAGTGTCTGAGAGTACAGTAGTGTCGATGGGGGCGATAACATTTGGAATGTCCGCGGTACTTTTTTCGAGGAAGGGCATTAACTCCGAATTGCCTACCTTATTTTCTGCAAATCTGTGATTACTGTATTTATACAGTAGTATAGTAAAGAGAGTTCTAACCCAAATTTGGGTTTTGCATTCGATATACGTTCAGGGCGGTGCGATAGACGTTCAATACACGTTCGAAGTGGTACCATAGACGTTCAATACACGTTCAGAGTGGTACGATAGACGTTCAATACACCATACTACTTTTGACTGGCGCCATAGGTGTATTGAACGTCTATGGTACCACTTTGAACGTGTATTGAACGTCTATCGTACCACTCGGAACGTGTGTTGAACGTCTATCGTACCACTCTGAACGTGTATTGAACGCAAACCTCAAATTTGTGTTAGAACTCTCTTTACTATACTACTTTATACTTCCATATTTCTTTCACTGCTTATAAGGATATAAAATTTAATATGCAAGCTGCTAAAAAATAAGGTAGGATTTGTCTCACCACTGACAATATTATTTTTAATCCTCTGAGAGCAATGTTAATCAAACATTGGAACCTTTCAAGAGAACATGATTTATATTAGGAACTTTAGAACAGCTTTAACTTCGTTGAATTTTGGGTATGTAGGAAAGCTGTGTTATCGAATATAGTAAGTAATCCAGCTATTTAATAATCTCAGTGAAATTGTTTGTATATTACAAATTAACTCATCTATATTTAAAGTTTCACCCTAAAGACCTTATAGAAAATACAAGTTTGTGCTTGGACAGACTCTTCGTGTATACACATGAACACTTGTTGCGCTATTTTCTGGCTTGAGAATTTTTTTTATGAAGATTTTTTAGAACAGAGACAAAGGTGGTTAAATCGTTTAAAGATTGCGCGTCAGATATGAAAAGTGTGCTTTCATCTCCCAAAATAGAGGATTCTGCGAGCCATACCATTCCCCGGGCTATGTGAACCACATCACAAACACGGCCCGCTCCATCGCCTTCTTAAAGAGGGGAGCTGAAAAGTTCATTGGGACTGTGAGCAGGGCCCATAGACGGATAAGTTTGCGATACACGTCTGGGCAGCTCCGCGGAGTCATCGTGGCAGCACAATGTTCGCATAATTTATGGCAATGACGTAAAAACGGTTCGGTGTGTGTACACGTGGTTCGCCGCGGTAGGTTGAAGGGTGGTGGAGGTAATCATAAGTTTAAAGGGTAAATGGTCGTAAGGTGTGAGGTTAGTGTGAGACCCCTCGAGGTCTCTCGCCACGCTCAATATTCAACAGGTATTTACATTCGCAAATTGTTTACGTCAGCCCACGATGAAATCTGTCAAGATTTCGTTCCCTCGGCAGCTTAACAACCTCCACCTTCTCCGCCTTCTTCTTATTCTTCGGCCCCTCCGCCTCGTGGCGTTCTGCCTTCTTCGCGCGCTTTCCGTCTCGTTCCTGGCTCCTCGATGTCGACGTGCTTGGTGCGAGCTGCCCTTTTCTTTCTCGCGTGCACTCTTCCCCCGGCCAGTAATTACATCTGGGTATTAATCAACCGTGCGTCGAGAACGAGAACCGCGAGATCTTGATTTTCGCCACTTGCCCACGCCAAATGGAGCCTCGGCTGACGCAACGCCGGGATTCGGGCGGCTATTAATTTATTGGAGATGCCTGGTTAGCGCGGAGCGCTTTGATTTACGGATCCTCAAATATGTAGTAACCATTTGTTCGAATTCCATTGGTATTCGAATAGTTGGATATTCGAATAGTAATCGAATACTTAAATATTCGAATAGTATTCGAATAGTTGGATATTCGAATAGTATTCGAATAGTTGGATATTCGAATAGTATTCGAATAGTTGGATATTCGAATAGTATTCGAATAGTATTCGAATAGTTGGATATTCGAATAGTATTCGAATAGTTGGATATTCGAATAGTATTCGAATAGTTGGATATTCGAATAGTATTCGAATAGTTGGATATTCGAATAGTATTCGAACACTTGGATATTCGAATAGCATTCGAATAGTTGGATATTCGAATAGCATTCGAATAGTTGGATATTCGAATAGCATTCGAATAGTTGGATATTCGAATAGTATTCGAACACTTGGATATTCGAATAGTATTCGAATACTTGGATATTCGAAATATATTCGCCAAATAATGGAGCAACTGAAGTATTCGAATATTCGAATCCCGAAAAATCGACAAATAGTCCCAGCCCTAATAGGTAGTACGCAGTCAAACATTTCAAACCTCTTTAGACAACTTCAGGAATCAGAGGCAAGCATGAGCCATTGAAATTCAAGACGAAGTAGATGTATATACAAATTTGTGCCTGCGTGATCTTCGTGTGCCATGTCCACGTGATTCGGTCTACATCCGTCCCACCTGCAAGTCGAATGGATAACAGAAGCACGGCTACTCACAGGTATCCATAGTATCGGTCGATCAAAATTCGCGCCCTTTCACCGCCGCCGACGCTTGCGCACAGTACCCCGCATGACTCGCCAGCGTTGTTCATCTCCTCCGAGGAGCCATCCCCTGTTAATGTTTATCGTCGATCGGGTTAATAGGGACGCGGATTATGCGCCGGGCGCATTTGCGCTCAGTGGTGGCGATGGCGGCGTGTTTATGCCAGGCCGGTCCTAATTATAGCGTAACACAAGCGTACCGTATGCCGCGCTTACGTAATCTCGCGATAATGCGGCTCCAGGCTCCTGCATGCCTCGCCTGCCGATCCAAGCATTCGCGCGGCCGCGCCGGTATTATCTACTCGCCTAGGATAACAACACCAGCCACGACGATTCGCGCGCGGTCGTAAAAATCGAGTCGTCGATACCGCGAGATCCCCTCTCCGATTAGGTAAGCCCTAGCTGAGAACGCCGGAGAAGCCGGAGTGGATGATAACAGGGGCAGCAGATGTCACTGACATCGCCACCGGCTGTGAAGGATAGAGGTTATTCTTACCCACGCGAAGACGAAACTCTACCAATTCATTCGGATATCCAATAGGACTGTCTTGAATACTAGTCGATTTTATGTACTTTTGAGAACTTCTTCCGAGCACTTGACCCAGGAGAAAGTAATCCAGCGAAGACTGAAGTAAGTCGCTATCGGTTAAAATGTCGTCCGAAAAGTAAAAGGTTTGGAGATTTATTGCACTGTTTTATCTTTACGCCAGGATTCAACGAATCGGTAGCTACTGTTTAGAGTTCGTTTGAGAAGACCTCCAAAGTTGAGTCTATTCACACTAAACGTACCAAGCGGGGTCAAGTGACCCCTTTCAAAATTTACTTTAAAATCGTACAGTCATTGCTATTTCTGTCGCTCATCTGACTTTCTGTAAATTCTTATACTACCTATATGATTACTCAATTTCTCGCCTTCTGTTTTTCCCTTAGCTTATTTTTTACCCAGAAAAATTATTTGCATACCTTATGTACCACGAGGGGTCATTTGACCCCTTACGAAATTTACGTATTTTTCTACAGTTCTTCAACTGGAACCTTAGTTCTGGATTCAGATACACTTCTCAAGTTATAGTTTCATTTATCTGAATCTGATATGTGTTCAGTTTCGACGCGAGCACTTGAACGACCCGATCGGGTCCATACGACGTAACGCATACGCAGAAAGGACTCTTATCGGAGATTTACAGGAAACCAGGGTGGGCTACGCTGATGGAGGGGGAAACACCCACGGGAGCGGGTGCTCGGGTAATAATAAAACCACTCAAACTTGCATAATTTGCAAAAAATTTGTCTGCGGGAAATGCGCGAAGGAGGAATCAACCATGTATAAAAACTGTAATTAATTTATTATTTTATTTATAAAAATTTATGTTTGATTATTTTATTAGAAATCAGAAGTCACGTTGCGAATTATTTCCTTTAATAAATGAAGAATTTCTTTCTAAAAATCAACAGTTATTTCATAGGGGGTACAAACTTACCCTTATGGTAAGAATAGGTATGTGTAAAGTACCGGTACGCTTACAAGGAACACTATTCAATTGATGATGGAATGGCGCAGATTTTTTTATATAGATCCAAAGTATATGTCACACAGGTCACAAAAATGAAAGCTAAAGATGCTCCCAAAAGCTGGTTTGACCTTGAAAAATCCACAAAGGTGGAACCGGGGAAAGAAGAAAAATGAGGGAAAGAGAATGACAAATCCGTGTGTTCATATTCAATTATCTCTATTATATGAAAATACATTATAGTAAATGAATGATAATAGATTAATGATGGATAGTAATTAGAAAAAAATAATGATAATAAATGATAATACTAATGAAATCACAAGAGTGGGTAATATTAACCATTACATTCATGATAATCTTGTCGACAAGAAGGTTTAAAAAAGTGATCGAAGCAATAATAAATTTCACAGTGACTGCAACGAGCGAACACTGTTTCTTTCACACCTTGATCAACGAGACAGTCTAAACATGTCACTGACATCATTAATATTATCATTTATTATCATTAATTTTTCTAATTATTATCTATCATTAATGAATTATCATTCATTTACTATAATGTATTTTCATATAATAGAGATATTGAAATTTGAACAGACAAATTTGTAATTCTCGTTCCCTCATTTTTCTTTTTTCCCCGGTTCCAGCTTTGTTGATTTTTCAAGGTCAGACCAGCTGTTGGAAGCATATTTAATTTACGTTTTTTTTTTATCTATATAAAGAAATCTGCGTGATTCCATCATCAATTGAATAGTGTTCCTTGTTAGTGTTAAAACTTCAGCTTCTTCGTGAATTCCTAGTTCGTGTTGGAGATCCGTCTGGCTTTCGTCAGCAAGCACGCTTCCCAACACTTCACCCTGTCTTTCTTGAGATAGCCATTAAAAAACGTGGGACTAACTTCGACCTTCGAGTACCCTCACCCAAGGCGAACCGATGGGGGCGCGAAGCGTTGTTTCGGTTTTTCCGCAAGGGCTGCCTGTAGGACCCTGGTGTCAGTTGAATCTTTGCAGCAGTCAGTCACAGAGCGTTCCAGCAGTTAGAGCTCGTATATTTGTATTCACTGTAAACCTCCATGTAATACAGAATATTTGCTTTTGAATGAACTTAGTGTTTAAGTTTCGAACGAGTCTAATTTCGAGTACACAACATTCGAAACGATTGGCAACTTTGCTCATATTTTCGGGTTAAATAGTCGGAATCAGTTCCCTGATAAAAGATCCTGCCTCAAATCGAACGATTCATCTGCCGACAACGCAAAAATGATAGACGACTTCATCTGACCACTCGCTATGTAATAGGTATAAATGCGAGGAAGACGTTCAGTGCGAAGCATTGGTTTTGTCGGATGTTGATAATGGGCTCGGTAAATGATGACCGCGCGGAGAAACTAATAACCAGCCATTATTTCCGAATCTGTATTCTAGGTCAGGCAACAAAACCTTGAAAAGCCAGATAGGGGTAGCGCGGTTGCGTTTAAGTGATATTTCCGTGTAGCCAGCGCGGACTCGTGATGCGTTCATGCTTGATTTCACTGAGATTATCTATTTTACGGCACGAATACCAGCTGACTGAAGTAACGCTGCCTATCGTCTGTCAGACAACGCCACTGCCCTGCACGATTCAGGAAGCGAGGTCGACCTGCCCCGTTCTTCTACTACTTCTTCGTCTACTTGTTTCTCCCTTTCGCTCCCGCTGATTAGCAGCAGCAGCCCCGATAACATCGATCTGATCGACGACCTTTACGATAACGCGCTATCGAAGAATCTCGGGGCACGATGAGTCATCGGAGGATCTTGGAGGACCGTAATGTTCAAGTGCGTCTCTATTGAAAATGATCTTCGTCATCTGCGCGGAAATTTAAGGCTCGTACGGTGGGTTGCTGAAATCTTTTAAATCGATACGTTTTTTTTATAGTTGTTGTAAGGTTTTTCTTCGTTTATTTACTTGCTTATGTAGAATTGTTTGCCTCGTATTCCTAAGCGTGTCAGCTGAGATTGTATTTTACTCTACTTCTGGTATTGCGAAAAGATGCTACATATTTTTCTCTAAATTCCACTTTTATACTGTAGAATTAAATAAGACGGATGCGGATGTAGTACTTTCGGGTGGTGTTAGTTTAGAATAAAAACTTAGAGATAAATTCACGAAATGTATGAACTTACGAACGCTTTGAAGTATACGTAGGATGTTCTAACTTTACAGAAGCTAAGCCACCACAGTCTGTTATTTACATTTTATAAATACTTTAATATGCGTCAGAAATATGAACGGCAATCCAAATTTTGAACAATTGCCATCAACAAATAGAATTATAGAAAAAATCACTCGACCAATACTTCTTTCTTGTCATAGCTTGAGTCATTACTAAACAGATGCGAGGACATTCAACGAGCGATTGAAGTTGCATCAGGGATCTATAGGGTGTTGTTGGGACATAGCAATGCAGAATTTTAATGTTGATTGTTTAAATGTTGATTCTGGTGATGAGACAGAATAATCTTATATCCACATGCCTTCGAATGCTTCAGAAAACAAGTTCCTACTACCATGTTTCAATTTTGACCACTTGCAAGGAATGCCTATTCCTTTTCGTGACTCAAATAAAATAGCAAAACTTGTCTAATCACTAATTCAATGACTTAAATATTTAGATGAACGTCTGCGGAAAGACTTAAATAAAGAAAGAATTAGTAAAATATTCGTGCTTCTAATTCCTAAAAGGAATTACTTTTATATCTGTTTTTTTTTATAAGTATTTTTTGTAAAATAACCTTTGCTTAACGAACATTTATATATGTATATGTTGTTTCTTAGGCATTTTTGTGGATAATCTTTGCAAGTAAAAATCAAGTTGATAACTAAACGGGCCTAAAGAGTCCGAGAAAACACATTTTACTCCTTTCCACCTATTTAGGGGTTGATTAGGGCAAAATCCTGAAATTGTTTTTTTGGCGTTTGGGTGGGTAATCTTTGTAAGTAAAAACTAAATTAATATCTAATCGAGCCTAAGAGATATTAAGGAGTCCCAGAAAATACATTTTACACCTTTCACCACCTTAGGGATGGAATTTCAAAAAATCCCTTCTCATCGAGTACCTACGTCGTAAAAGGAATACCTACACTCTCCGAATTTCATGTTTCCAGGTTCAGTGCTTTGGGCTGGTCGTTGATGAATCAGTGATTGGCTCAACGATTTTATACAGTGGTTCACATAATCGTACATTCTTTAAAATCGCATAACATTTTTAAAATTAGTCCAAACGACTTGAGTTTTTTTTTTAAAACTAGCAGGATTATTTTGCTAAGTGACGCGTTTCGTCGTTTTGAAATAATTGCAAGTGGTCTGAATAAAAAAAAAAAAAAAAATAGTAAGGGTTGTTTTATCAACTTTTTTTCTGAGCCTGTAATGAAAATTCAAAAAACCCGTTTGTAGATTTAAGTAAGTTGCATACATGCTGAAAATTATATCAAAATCAGTTAAAGTTGCTCCGAGCTACAAACGTTTAAAGATCGCAGAATAAGGTCGAAAATCGCAAAATTCCCGAAATCAGCGATTTTAACTTTAACCGATTTTGATGAAATTTTCAGCATATATACAACTTACTTAAATCTACAAACGAGTTTTTTGAATTTTCATTACGGGCTCCGAAAGAAAGTTGGAAAAACAACCTAAACCAGACCTTTCTTTTTTTTTAAAAAGAGGGGGAAGATGCATTTACGCACATCCAATGTGGGACTACCCGCAGAAATTGCGGACTACCCACTAAAAACCCCCTCTGACGCCCTCCAAGGGCAGGACCCAGGGCGGTACCCGGAACTTCTGACGTAATACGTCGGGTAAGACCTAACCCAGACCTAACCCAGACTTTTACTATTTATTTTTGCTATTCCTACCATTTGCATTGTTTTTCCAAACGACGAAACACGTCTCTTAGCAAACTAATCCTTCTAGTTTCTCAAAAAAACTCAAGTCCTTTGTACGAATTTTAAAAGTGTTATGCGATTTTAAAGAGCGTACGATTACGGGTGTGAGCCATTATACAGTGACTCAAATTAATATTCGGACACTTTTTAAAATCGCATAACTTTTTTAGAATTGGTCCAAACAACTTGAGTTTTTTTGAGAAGCTAGAAGGATTAGTTTGCTAACTGACGCGTTTCGTCGTTTTGAAAAAAAAATGTATTTGGTTGGAATAGCGAAAAGAATAGTAAGTGTCCGAATATTAATTTGAGTCACTGTATATATATATATATAAAGTAAAGTGTTGTAAATAACATCTCATCACATCTTTCACCGGCGATTAGTAGTAGATCGCTGGACCACATTTCCTGTCGTGGACTACCGTCGCCAAAACACTGTCCCAAAAAAAATCGCCCGCATGCAAAATGTAGGTACTGCGGAGCACTCCGACGAATCCAGTAAAATAACGTAGGGTTGCCCAGCGCGCTGCTGTCAGACAAATAACGGAAGGAATGAATTTTCAAGCTCGCTACAAATTCCCGACACGGTGCTCTACGCTGGAGGCGGGCCGCGGGCCCTTGTCTTGGGTCCATAAGCGCCGCGCATAGCCGGCTCGATAAAGCGACACGGGCGGCGATATTTAAGCCCCCGATCCGCCATAACTCTCTCTCGAGGGAGCGTTTCTGCGATTCGACAAAGTAATACGGCCGGTTCAACGAGCTCGCTAATCAACAAAACTGTTCCTGCGGCCGGCTGCACACAGCCGGCCGCTGTGTGTACCTGCACACCGGCGGCTCGCGTGGCCGCGCGGAGTTCTCCTCTCGGACGTAAGTGGTACGTACCACGCCCGCGCACGCGAAAACTCGCTTGGAAACCGGCGGGAAAGAGAGGGACCAGAGCAGAGATAGAGCTCGCGCGCGGAATGATTTGTATTGCTAAATAATCAGCGCCAGTTGTCTAGGATACTGGTTTAATGACACGCGGACGATGGGTGGGGAGGGTGGCTGCGGCGCGTTTAGCAATGCACGTATCCGTGCCGGGGCGAGGGAGAGTAGTCGGTTCAGCAGCCGTGCCAATTTCGATGGGATAATCGTGTAATTTCTGTTCCGCCGTTCGCTTCCATTTTCTAGTGTCACGAGCATGTAAATTATCCCCTGGTGCAAACGCGCGGGAACGATCGAACGCCGGGTACCTTTGACGTCGCTGAGTTTTATCCGGCCGTGAAGAATTACTGACGAGCATGCGGCTGGCATAGCTCGAGCCAGTCCCTCCTCGAATGATCGGCAACGCCCGCTTGACTACTTAATATTCGCTGATTTATGCTGACGACGTGTAACCCGGAGGATGGATCTCATGGGGGAACATTCTTCGATGAGATTCAAGTGTTCCATCGGGGAAGAAGGAATTAGTAGATTCCATGGGATGGTTGCGTATGTCCAGATCGAAGGAGGAATCGGTAGTTTCGCTTCGAATTCCATGCAGCTCTTCCCTTTTCCTCGGCTCTAACGCGTCTGGACGCCGAGATACAATCGGTACAACTGCTGGTGTATACGTAGCCACGTGTATCAGCCGCTGGTTCCATCGCCTGTGTATGGATGACCGTGTGTATGAAGAAGGGTGTGGCTCTGGTTCGCAACGGTACCATCGTAGGTGAACACTTCGTCATCGAAAACCAACTTTTCAGCGATTTCGGGCATCTCCATTGCGCGGGTGAGGCTGTTCCAGCTTTCCGAATGCTGGGTACAGTGGCTCGCATTAATATTCGGGCACTTTTTAAAATTGTATAAATTTTTTAGAATTGGTCCAAACAACTTGAGTTTTTTTTTAGAAGCTAGAAGGATTAGTTTGCTAACTGACACGTTTCGTCGTTTTGAGAAAAAATGTATTTGGATGGAATAGCGAAAAGAATAGTAAAGGGCGATTTTTAAACTTTTTTTTGTGAGCTTGTAATGAAAATTAAAAAAAAACGTTTGTAGATTGCAGTAAGTTGTATACGTGCCTAAAATTTCATCAAAATCGGGAAAATTCCCGAAATCAGCGATTTTAACTTTTACCGATTTTGATGAAATTTTCAGCATATATACAACTTACTTAAATCTACAAGCGGGTTTTTTTGAAAATTCAAAAAATTGTAATTGGTAGGAATAGCAAAAAAAATAGTAAAGGTCTGGGTTAGGTCGTTTTTTCATGAAAATTTTTAATGAAAATTCATTACAGGCTCCGAAAAAAGTTGAAAAAAAACAACCTAACCCAGACCTAACCCAGACCTGTACTATTTTTTTTTTGGTATTCCAACCAAATACATTTTTTTCAAAACGACGAAACGCGTCAGTTAGCAAACTAATCCTTCTAGCTTCTAAAAAAAACTCAAGTTGTTTGGACCAATTCTAAAAAAGTTATGCGATTTTAAAAAGTGTCCGAATATTAATGCGAATCACTGTATGTTCTTTTGGAAAGGATATGCACGTTGGGCGTAATATCCCAAATTATTTTTGTAAAAATGGTGCGCCTTAGAAGAAAAGTTTCGAAAATCCGCGAATAAGATAGACAGTTCTTCGAGCGTATTTAAAAAAAATTATTTTCAATCAAAAAATCCGTACGTACAACGGAAATTACACTCATATAGTTTATAAAAAAAAAAGAAATTTAATTTCGGACCTGCTGTTCCATAGTTACACCTTCGACCAGCTCGCGTGGGGGGTCTAGAAGATTAATTAATATATTAAAATTTATGGATGTTTTTCTCTATATTTTTTTATATAGTCTCTTAAGACAGCCTACTAAAGGTAGGTAATTAAAATTTTCTATAAAAACTGTAAATTATTCCTGAAAAAAATTCTTAAAAATGGCTTACTTTCCCGGCCGTCACAGTGGTGTTCCCCCTTAAAGTGGCCACAAATGGTGCGTCTACCCTACTTCGTCGATTAAAAACCTACAATATGATTCGCCCAAACAAAGTTGCTAGTCATAAATTCACGCTGTCGGTGTTCTCTCGAAATACACAATTACCTCCTACACAGTGCGTCTGATCAGCAACGAGCCCCACTTAATTCGAAGCCCGCGGTCGTTGCGGGGTACCCCGTTTAACCTGCGTTAGCACCAATAAGTAGCGAGCACGCGTGTGTGCACCTGAATGTGCTCGCTGGCGAACGTATGCACACGGATAACAACCTCGAAGGTATCTGCTTTTCTGCCAATGTAAACGCCGCTACGTAATGCCCGAGTAGTACGCAGAGATACTTGCGCAAACAACAGTCGGAGGAAGTGCAGTTGCAGCAACGAGCGAGCCTGGACGCTGATTTCGCTGCCTCTTGTAATAGCTCCAAGCCATTGCCGGCGTATCAAACATTCGGCACAGATTACGCGGACTTCAATGAAATACAGTAAACCCACTTTGCGAATTTTTCAGTGGTAACCAGATCAAGGGCACAGTTGCTTATGTCGGTGCTCCGATGGCAATTCGATCTGTTATAAAAGATTGTCCTGTAATTAAAATAACTACCATCTTCTTCGTTACAATGTAAAATCATAAAAATGATTTTAGCATATTCCGAACGTTTATCTATCGTAAGTAATGTTCTTTACGTTACTTACACTGCTTTTCGAAACAGAGAACAGTTTGTTTTTAGAAAGTTTCTTCTCTTAAAATTTACAGGGTCTAGATTGAAGTTTTAAGGGGAGCTTCTGGTCTAAAATTCGATTTTTTTCTTATTTCAGTTTTCGAATGTTCAACCTTTTAGGTATCTTCATAATTTATTATCCGATTCGACGGAAACTTTTTTTACTTTGATGAATATACTTCTGGCTGTGGGGCTACCAGAATTAATTACAAAAAATTGAAAATTTATAATTATCTAAGGCGTTGAAAGGATGAAAAATATAGGGAAAAAGTGATTTCACACTTCAAGTGTCGTTATTTTCTAAAAAAATAACATTTTTGTAATTGTGTCTGGTTTCGCCCCTAGCCACAACTATATTCTTCAAAATAAGAAAAGTTTCATTCGAATCGTATAATAACTTTTGGAGATACAGGTCCCACCGATTTCGATGAATTTTTTGACGCCCCGACTTTAAAGACTCCCCAGTGCCGCCTGCAATGATAAATTACAAAACAAAAAATATATTTCAATAACTTAAGACATCCATAATACAATACAGAAAGTCCCATTAAATTATATATAGTAGCTTTCCTTCAATTAATTCCTAAAAATCACCTATTTTTTTGGGCTCTAGACAGGAACCTCCCCTTAATTAATTAATGCTTGAAGCTACGAGAATTCGCGTTATTTTATTGCTATCATTTAAGCACATCTATTTAACGACAAATACACTCATTGAACTTCTCAGTTGTAAGGAGAAGTTTAAAATAAAATACCTAGCCCCTGTGTACAGCTACCAATAAAACGACTGGTCGGCGGTGTGTTAGTATAGAAAGTCAAAGGAAAAAGGTATTCTCCAATGGAGACGTCACTTTTAGGCGTTTTTTGGGATAAAGAATTATCAGATTATTATAGATCAAGGCACTTACTATTTTGCACACATGATTGGGTATGTTTCAAGAAGACACAGTATTATTTTCTTACAATTATCTTTACTGTTACTTATGCTATTACAAGTTCCCCGCAATGTATAACTTTAGATGGCTTCCACGACTCACGTTATCGTATTCGTCTGAAACAAAAAATAAAAACTAATCTTAATCTATACGAGTATGGATATCTTTCGTACCAGAGTGAACAAAATGACAACTATGTAAAGCCAGAACAAATGTTTTTAAGCGATAAAAAGAAACCATTGCAAATATTGACATAACTCTGACAGAAAGAAAGAAAGTGGAGCTTTGTACTAACACAACGTATCTAGCTTCCCACGTCGTTTCCATCGTTCTATCACAACGGAATTAAAAAATGAACCCGGCAATGACCAGAGTATAATTACCTACATAATCCAAAAGCATAATTTTAAAACACATATTTCGCATAGTCCGCACTCTTTAGGCTTTCAATAAATCGATCGCAACATCTGTCGTGTCATGCCAGTAAGCGTGGGACTTACCGCCGCGGCTAAATGCCCAAATGAAAAAAAGCGTAATGACAGCGTCAATGCCACAGCAGGAGTATCAGACTCATTCCGGAAGTTCGATTTAGCTCAATCAACCCGCGAGACACATGTCTCAGGAATCTCGCGCGTTTTTCTAGCTCGGTTAATTGAAAGGGGATTCGTTCTGTCACGTTAGACCCAAGGATGCGCCGCATTAAGTTCTGTTAATCACAGAAAGCAGCGCGAATGAATTTTCAATCAGGGATCCCCGTTCCGGCGAATCTCGTTCGCCTTGAAGAGACTCTTAGGCGCATCGTATCCCGTTATAAGCTGAATCTAGAAAGCCCACATGTATGCGTAACATGAGAAACTCGCGGCAAATCGATGACACGCGGTCAAAGACGGTGTTGGCCAGCTACCGCGTAATTATTACCGCCTGTCTCGGCGCTGCGGCTAATTATACGCACGCGGTACAGGTCTGTCCCGCTTTTTTTTTCGCCTCTGCGACACCTTATTATTATTAATAAGTCCAGACGCGTCTCCCGACCGGTGTCGAGTAACGTTGATAATGGAACTCGCGCGCTATCTTACGCATCTTGCAGAGAGGCAACGACTGCCCCTCGATTCTGCCTTTGATCGGTTCTGCTCCGAGAATTTTACGACGCTTCCGAATGTTAAGATCACCGGTACAGGTAGCTACTTATAGCTGCTCGCAGGTACCACTGGGACGTTCAACGTCTAGTGGCTCCATGTTTTCCTTGCCCGGAATAGGCATGTGCTCTCCTTCTAAACAAGAACGCAGGAGTATTTTCCTACGCGCAGAAAGCGTTATAAGCTTTCGTGCACCGTGTAATTTACCTAAGGTAGAGTATTTTAAGGGGGAATCCTATTCTTTGGACTAAAAACATAGAAAAGTTTGGGATTTTTTTTAGAAGAATTCAGCGTTCCGATTCATCTGAAATTTGGACCATGTTTTGATGCATCTTTGAGGAAGCTGCAGTTTTTTTTTTGTTAATTTTTAACCGTAAATATTGTAGTTATGCATGATCGACCATCACGCCGCGCAAAATTCGTCGGCCATCTTCTTATGTAACAAAAGAAGTATAGAACTTCTGGTTCATCAAATTGAAGCTACATATGTAGAAAGTAAAAGGCCGTTTCATTTTCCAGTTTCAGATTACCTGGAAGGTAAATATTATGCACATCAGCGGACGAGTTTTGCGCGGCGCGATACCTCCTATATTTATTTTTAAAAATGAATTAAAAAACTGCAGATTTTTCATGAATGCATAAAAACATGGTCCAAACTTCAGAGGAATCGAAATGCTAGTTTTTTAAAAATTTCTTGCTGTGTTTTTAGCCCATAAAATAGGATTTCCCCTTAAGGGGTCATTGTATACGTTTCTCACCGCTGAAACGTAGTTAATGTTTGCGAATGATTCAGGGATAAACTATTAATCCGATTGGTTTAATTCTTTTTTAGTTTTATAGGTATATGTTTATGAGCGTATGGTTATATACGTCAGCTATGAGAATTGGAAATTTTTTAAAAATGTGGGTTTTTCTTGAAACATCATTTTCCAAGACGGTGAGCATGATAACTCCTTCACCGTTCATCCGATTAACTTCATTATTTACACACACATCCTACATAAGATTCATCATCCGGTGATGGTGAAGTTTTTCAATTAAATTGAAGCATTTTTTAATAACAAACAAAAACGTACGACTTTTATAGCGAAAATCGCGACCCTTTTCTTCAAAGTGTTACCATTGCCGCAATTTTTTTTCTTCAAAAATTGCGCCGTCACCGGATAACTACGTTCCCAAAGATTGTTAAAAAATCGGAGATTTTTCATTCAGACCGTTCGTAGGAGCTAAATCGTGAACACCGTTTGGGGCGTCGCCAGAAAACGTGTTCCACGCCACTGCACGCAGACGCCACATTTTTAAACATTTTCCTATTCTCAGACCTGTTTTATAATCTATAAACATGCACCTACACAACACAAAAACAATTAAACCAATCGGGCTAATAGTTTATCCCTGAATCACTCCCAAACATTGCCCACGTTTTAGTGCCGAGAAACGTATATGGACCCTTTAAAGGACTCTTGTGAAGGTTGGCAGACCTAAATCTATTTGAAATTAAATTGTTGTAAAGGTAAAAGCTGTGAAATCGATGTAGAAAATACATAAGTAGGTACAGTAATTTCATTTCACTCGACTTTATCAAAACTTCTACGAGTTGTACAAACGAACTGGTTTAAATTTCTAAATTTGAGAATAAATTAATGTCAACTAGAAAAACAGGACTTACACTTTGAGAACGTCAAAAGGTGGCTGAATCTCTTCAGATGTGCTTCAAATATGCTATAACATTAAACTGTCGCCCATTTTAATCCTTATCTATTTAGGGTCTGGATCAAACGTACTCACACATTCCTGGTACTTAAACGTTTATTATGCGTGGAATTGGAATCGTCTCATTAAAAGGTTCGTTCGTGAAGAATTCAATGAGTACGATACGAAGAGCGAGAGTTTGATAGCGAATTCCGGATCGACTAATAATACAGATCTTACCTGGCTGCTGGAGAAAGTAGCCGAGGAGTCTGGAAGGTGCACGTCTACGCCGAGACAAGTACCTAAGACGTCGTATTATCCGTTAACGATCACGATCGTCCACTAGGAATCGATGGGCTCGACGAACGTTCCTGTATCGATCGCACAGAGCCGATATGGGAAGCCGCAATTAGGGACCGAACTTTATGTTTGCTCTATGGAAATAATTCATGTCTCCTTGGTTTCTTTAGCCATGTATGGGAGCCTCACCTGGCAAATGACGCTCCGATCTGACATTTTCATGTCGTTGAAAATTCTATGGTATAATTTAATACCTTGAATGCTATGGCATTACGGCGAACTCTGAATCGATAAGCGGAGAGGTTCGGTTAAAGAACCGATTTTAAATTATTTTAATTGTTCCGCAGAGATGATGGTTGATAAGAGGATTTCTATGAAACCCAATTTGTCCCATAATGCAGGTTAAGTTCATTCTTGAGAGGCCAGATGCTAGACAAATTTTTAATATTAACATTATTATCCGAACACCGCATTATTCGTTGCAATAAACAGAATCACTGAATAAACAGTTGGCCAGCTCGATGAACCAAATATTACGATTGATAAGTAACTTTTTTTTATATTTGAAGATCATCTTTTATAAATAAGTTTACATATTTATTTGTGTGTATTACCTTCGTTTTATTGTTTCGGAGTTCCCAATTCAAGATGAAAGACCTCGAGTGAGGTGCTAAGAAGCTTTCTAGTTATTATAGAAATGCCTGAGTATTACAGAAATTTTACAAAGTAATAATTTTTGTTCTTCTGACGTCCCTGATTTCATCATCAGACAACGTGTTGCCCCACCAAAAGCAATGGAGATATTTTGGGTGGTAATGCTATTTTATTATTTTATGAAGTTAGTTATCGACAAAGATATTCCTCAAAAGGATAGAATCCTTTTTATCCTTTATTTACCGTATCCCTATTTTTTTTAGAGCAGACTTGGTCTGCTTACTGCTTCGGTCTTCTCAGTCTGAACACCATTCTCAAGAATCATTCGTAGAAGAATAGTAGGTACATATCCGAAAGTTTACTTCGATTTAGAAGGTCAGGGTACATCCCTTGTGGCTTTTATTGCCACGATCCGAAGGGTTCCATTGACTTGTTCGCAGCGAGAGCATTGCTTGTTGGCCCGACTGGTCCGTAGAAGAGCAGTCTGTGGGGCGCCAGAGCATGACGCCATTAACGTAACGAGGCCACACGTTGCACCCTCGCGAGCACTGGACTATATCAGCCCCGAGTGCTTAGGCTCGCAATAGACTCCTAGACCTAGACCTCCGTCTAGTGGCCGATATCTCGCAATTGTGCCCCAACCAAACAACATACTGTTTAGCCGTGTGTGCTCAAATGATTAACGAACAACGAACATTTCTCAAGCCGACGAAGTGGACTATTTCGCCGTGCAGTGACTTGGGTGGAATAGACAGGAAAACTACACTAAAGCAACTGCCAAGCAACACTAATATCTGAGTTGACCTGAAAACTTGAAAAAAAATGTAAAAGTGTATACCCTACGATCAGTATTCTAATTTAAGGGGACCTCCCGGTCTAAAAGTCGATTTTTTTTATTTCATTTTTCGAATGTACAACCTTTTAGGAATACGCGTTTAAAATGATTTGTTGAAATTCTTTAAATTCACGAAGTTATAGGCATTTGAGTAAAACTTTAATCGCGTTTTTCTCGAAACAGTGTTCTCAAAACGGTGGGACCTGTATCTCCAAAAGTTATTATCCGATTCGACTGAAACTTTTTTATTTTGAAGAATATACTTCTGGCTAGGGGTGGATACCAGACAAAATTACAAAAAAAATAAAATTTATAATTTTCTAAGGCGTTGAAAAGATGAAAACTATAGGGAAAAAGTGATTTCACACTTCAAGTGTCGTTGTTTTCTTAAATATGTCATTTTTGTAATTTCTTCTGGTTTCGCCCCTAGCCACAACTATATTCTTCAAAATAAGAAAAGTTTCATTCGAATCGTATAATAACTTTTGGAGATACAGGTCCCACCGATTTGGATGAATTTTTTGACGCCCCGACTTTAAAGACTCCCCAGTGCCGCCTGCAATGATAAATTACAAAACAAAAAATATATTTCAATAACTTAAGACATCCATAATACAATACAGAAAGTCCCATTAAATTATATATAGTAGTTTTCCTTCAATTAATTCCCAAAAATAACCTATTTTTTAGGCTCTAGACCACAAGGTCCCCTGAAGAAATTTGAAATATCTGGTGAAGTATGTATTCAATTTCCGAATGCCTGAACCCAGACCTAACCCAGACCTTCCTCTGAATACTACCATAGCCAAAATTACAAGAGGAATTAATTACATCCAAAAAAAAAAAATATATTCTTGTGCAGATAATATCGTAGCAAGCAAAGCTCGTTATACTATTCACCATTTTCTAAATTCCGTGTCGCTCCCTGTGTACCTATGTACAAAAGGATGGACGTTCGTGTATTCGACTTGTTTTTCCTGATTTTCCAAGCGACGCGCGGAATGTTTACGTTTACACCGCGCACGTGTACGCACCGCGTGAAACACAACGAGTCTCCGCCCTGGTTTTCCGGTTGAACTGATTCCGAACTGGTTCTTGGCCATCGAACCGTTCGATTAATGGCGGACCCGTTTCTTTAGCAGTTCGATTATTTTGTTCGCTCCCAGATTAACGCACTTGATCTCCACGAGCGGACGCAACGCCGCGTTACCCGGCGTCAGGGTGTCCACGATTTTCGTACACACTCGAACATTCACGGAGCATCGTATTTAAAAAGGAGCCCCCACTTCGAGGAGGCGCAAGTGCAACGAGTCTTCGTGCAAAAAAATCGTAAAATTTACGTACGCTTTACTGCGACCAACTAATAAGTATCAGTGCAATAAGATTCCGGGAGGAACGAAGACTTGAACGTTCATAGCACCTCAAGTCTGACGATAACTTTCACGCGGTTGAAATGATATGGCAAGCTCAATTTCCAATGGAATGTGCCTGAAGAGATTTATTTGCAAGAATCTCTATGCTCGTAAGGTGCGCAAAGTGTTAGAGTAGCAGGGGATGAAGCGATTTCTAAAATCATTTTGGGAGATTTATTTGGTAAAAAATTACTGTAACCTCGAGGATAAGTTTCTAACAATAAGTGCTGAGTTGCGCGCAGGACGGCTACCGCAGGGGTGGCTGTAATTTTAGCGTCGCCGTCGCACAGTGTGCGATTTTGGACTAAAATCGCTAGACAGCGCAAATCTTGACCGATTTCAATAATTTTTTTTTTAAATACTCGTAAGGGGCTCAGCAATAACGGAGGGGTGCAGTAAATCCTGTATTTTTTAACCTAATTTATACAAAATATTATTTAGCATAACATGACACGAAGTGCACAATGATAGACGGCAAAGTGTGTAATATACTAACTGAGCAAAAAAGCTTTATTTTGCTGTAATATTTGTCGAGTTGGACCTAAATTTATAAATAATCTGGGTTATGTGAAAAGTCTTCAAAGTAATGAAGAATACTACAAATTCGGGCTTTCTACACTCCACTGTTGGATCCGTTTCATGGAATATCTATTACACGTAGCGTATAATCTTGATTTCAAAAAAGGTTCAGCTAGGACAGCCGAAGAAAAACATTTAAAGAAATTAAAGAAACAAAGTATACAAAATTCTTTAAAATGTAATCTTTCATTACACGTAGATAATTGTTAAGCAAGGTTTTGGAGCAACCAACACTGGTAATGTTGCTCGTTCCTTTTTTGCCCAAGCCAAAGCCGTTGCGAAATATGCTGGTTTAGATGAACATTTGATCCAACGATTGTATAATATTTTGCAAGTTTTAACTTGTGGTAGAATGATCGATTGTAGTAAATTTAAAACATGTTGCTTGGATACTGCAGATATTTGTGTGGAATTGTATGAATGGTATAAAATGTTCTTATTCATGCAAGCGGCATTATTAAATCATTTGATTTACCGTTTGGCTGGCTATCAGAAGAGCCACAAGAAGGAAATAATAAAATTTTTCGTAAAGCACGAGCTAAACATAGCAGAATGTGCAACAGGCAAATGAGTAACAAAGATATTTTACATTATCTCTTGATCTCATCAGATCCCTTAATTAGCTCTCTCAGACTGAAAGAAGATAAAAGAGTTAAGCCCTTAACGGTTGATGCTGAAGAAATGTTATTATAAAATAAGCCATAATGCATGTAACATTTCAATGCATCTAACATGGCACATATAATTCATATTAACAAATTATTATAAAATTAGTTGCCACATCAAATTCTATTTTAATTACAATTCCTAAAAAAAAATTAAAAAAATATATATATTGTATATTAGAAATAAAATCGAAATTAATAAAAATAAAATATAATTTAAAAGTATTAGATTTAAATCAGCTACACTTACTTACAATATAAATTTTGTAAATTTGAATTAAATTTTTTATTTTATAGCTGATATTAAATTTACAAAATTCATTATTTATTTTTAATATCCTCAATTTCCAAAGTTTACGTTTTTATGTCATGTTATACTAAATAATATTTTTTATAGATTAGACTAAAAATACAGGATTTACTGCACCCCTCCGTTATTGCTGAACCCTTTACGAGTATTTTTTAAAAAAAATTATTGAAATTGGTCAAGATTTGCGCTGTCTAGCGATTTTTATCCAAAATCGCACACTGTGCGTCGTGCCGGAAGAATCTTTGCACACATGTTTACGCGTAAATTATGCCCGATCAAAAGCATTAGTGCGCGAAACGGCAGAGATCCAGAAAATGAGGAGAGCGGAATCTGATAACCGTACGAACATCATAATCGGCCCGGTGCCAGATTGCATCGCGATTTGCCACGGAGTCGATCGGACTGCGTGATCTGGCCGGGATCGATCGTATGCAAATCTACCTATCGTCGACACAGTACGTCAAGCGTGCTCGTGCATGGCAGAAATACGGCGAGAAGATCGCGCGTGTGTAATTTACGACGTTGCAGGAACCACAGATCTGATCGTCCTCCGTGTAGAAGTGTGCGCATTCACGGCGCAATTGTATAGTTGGACTAGAATTCTTTACCAGTGCTTCCTTCATTTCAGCCATATTCTAAGTGCTTGAAATCCTTTTCTAATTAATTCAACACATATAACAGTGGAAATGTGTTCGGAAGAAATTTTTTTACAGTTTCTCTTTGGGATTCTTTTGGCACTTCGTAGTTGGAATAAATTTATCTTCGGGGATTTAAATTCTTTATAATATAGTATATATGTACACCTATTTGTTCTGAAGGTTTATTAATTTATTTACTAACAAGGGGAGGACACCATGTGGTAGACACTGATTTTGATGAGCCTTGGCACGATGGATCTATGTCGAAAATAAGTAAATAGGCGTAAGAGCGTTTCAGCTAATAGGCCTTAATAATAGAGATATGGTATTTGCATGTAAATTAGTAAAAATTTAGGGTTTTAGTGGGTAAAAATCCCGCACTACCCTGGTGCCCGTGGAAGATGTCTCCACGTTAAAAAAAAACTTTATAATTTTTTTTTTAACTTGGGGAAATCTTCAAAAGGCACCTCGACTCCTTCAGAGGGGAATCCTCCGGGGGCGGCAGGGTAGTGTGGGATTTTTACCCATTAAAACCCCACAGCCACTATGAAATTTTTAATAATTTCCATGTAAATATCTCTATTATTAAGGGGTTATGCCTAGTCAGGCGGTCGAAAAGAGGCGAATATTTGTGAATTTTTTTTGAAGAAGCGAAAGCGTATATTTTTACAGAACTTTTTGCGTTTAAAACAGCAACATTTAAAGAACATTTGGTAATTTTTTCGTAGAAAAATATTTACGTTTATAATAAAATAACATGCGACATCCAAGAAGCATTTTTAAAAATTTGGTTTTGCGGTGAGCACTGCCATTCGTAACCAGATTATCTAAAATGAAAAAACAAAATAGATTTCGTTAGTATATTAATGTATCCTCAGGTTGACGGAGAGAATTTTCCGAAATATTAAGTTAAAACAACATGGCAGCTATTTAAAGTTGAAATCCTGATTTTTTCCTGCAAAAATTACGCCAAAAAATCAGGATTTCAACTTTAAATAGCCGCCATTTTGTTTGAACTTAATATTTCGGAAAATTCTCTCCGTCAACCTGAGGATACATTAATATACTAACGAAATCTATTTTGTTTTTTCATTTTAGATAATCTGGTTACGAATGGCAGTGCTCACCGCAAAACCAAATTTTTAAAAATGCTTCTTGGATGTCGCATGTTATTTTATTATAAACGTAAATATTTTTCTACGAAAAAATTACCAAATGTTCCCTAAATATTGATCTTTGAAACGCAAAAAGTTTTGTAAAAATATATGCTTCTGCTTCTTCAAAAAAAATTCACAAATATTCGCCTCTTTTTTTGTCGCCTGACTAGGTATAACCCCTTAAGGCCCATTGGCAGAAACGCTCGGACACCTATTTACTTATTTTCCACATAGATCCATCGTGCCAAGGCTCATCAAAATCGGTGTCTACCACATGGTGTCCTCCCCTTGTAAGCAGTAACTTTTATGCATTGAATTTGTTTTCATTTAAAAGCACCTACGCATGTTGGAGTGTGTTCAAATAAAGTAAATTATCAATTTGTAAATTTAAAAATTTTCCCCTCGTTGAAGTTTCAGTTAGGCAGATCTGAAGGAGATCTAAAAAATGAACGAAGATTACTGAAAAAATACTTACATATTGCAATAAACTCTGCCTTTGTGTTTTGCGAAAATGGCATATGTTAATTCGAGTCGTTGCATGTCATTGATTGACTCTTCCGCTCACCCTTCGACAGGTCTGAGCAGCACTCATCGCGGGAGAGGCTAACAAGGGTAAAGAGAACATTGTATCACTCGCTCCATAAAACTAAGTGCTTAAGTACTACGTAGTTAAGTAAATATTCCATAGTAACAGAACGTCTAGGTCTGTCAGTCATGTACTTTTATGGACAAAATTTCCTTCAAGTTCAACAAGGAATATTCTAAACCGTCAGAGACGAAGCATAGTCAAACATCGACACAGGCGTTCCAATCTGTTCGATTAACAATAAATGTATCTCTGCAGAGGTCCAATTAAAAGAACCCAGCTTGAGTAGACGGGAGTTTAGATGTTTAGACACAAGGGTGTTCACCAAACATTGCTCTAGATCAGTTGGAAACGTTCACGCCGGGTAGCCGAGGCATCGTGTCGGTCGCCCGGTCACCGGAAGCAGGAATCCCGTGGTTGTTCACGGGTCAGCCGGGTCGCTCGACGTGCCCGTAACAAATCAGCGACAGAATCAAAAGTACACTGCTTGTCTCGCGGTCGAATTACGGTAAATTAGCGGTAGTAAAGGGGCAACGGTGAGCAGCAGGTACCTACATCGAAGAGGAGTCGAACGGACGTACGGACAGACGGACGGACGAACGGGCGGGGGCAAACATAAATTAAGATGGGGGACTGATTATGAGGCAAGGGCAGGCTATCATTACTCGAGCCATCGTGACCGGTCGACCCTGCAGCCGCGGCTGCTGAACACACCGCGCGCTCTCTCGCTGCATGATGTTCGCAATTCGCCTGCCTCGTGCCCCGATAATGCCGGGGTGGGAACTGCAAATTATTAATCTCCGTTCCTGCATTACATAGTTCAGCGAATATGAAACGAGTATTGTCAGAGATGCGAAACCACTGTTCCCGAAGGAGCCACCTCTGTAAAAGGGGAACCGACTGATCTCTGGCGCACGGGTCCAGTGACGTTGGTCAGGGTTTCTCTTCCTGGTTCGGAATCTTTGCGCAGCGATAATGCTTCGACATGTGAGCCTAGACTGCTACGCTTCGTACAGACCGAGAAGCAGTGTCGGTCACGTGAGAGTTTGGGAGTGTCTGTTGCGGTGAGTTTTGGCTGAGAAGTTGGAGTTGTGCAGGTTACGTAAGTGCAAGTCGCGCGTACTTATTACGCCTTTCTCTGTAAGTTAACGTAGGATATGGATATTGGGTAGGACAGATAGGACGGTTACAGATATTATCAGGTGTATTTACGAATGTATTTATTGGTATTTCTAATCAAGGAAGAGAGTTGTGTCTGGAATCTCTTCGAAGGAAGATTATTGCTATAACTACGACAGAATACTTGGCTATTAGGGTGGTTCTTATTTTTCAACTTTCAAATTTGCATTGTCTGACCCTCTTAAAATTTTCTACTTGACAAAAAAAAATATCTTTGTGTTTTTTATTTGTATATTTTTGTATGAAGGTCGCTCAAGGACTTTATACATCGCATGTGCCACAAGTTTGGCAACTGCGACTTTCCATAATTGTCACTTGTCAATTTTAATGAAACGGTGCCCATATTTATATATCAAAATCCGAAACCATGCTTTTATCTATGCGTTTGCGTTTGCATCTGATTCGAGAGCTGCTGATGAGAGAAATTTAAATGTGCATATAAAGCCTTATGCCACAACACAATACAGTGCACACTCGTTATAAACCCGTTTCGTCTATGCGATGTGTGCTCGAATTTTAATGTTACACTCTCACTTAAAAGTTAATAAAATTATTTTGTCCTTATTGCAAACATTTCTATGAACTTATAATAGTAATATTTCAATGCCATGGAGCGACCTTTAGCGCTTAATATATTTTAACAAAATTTCAGACGAAATTCTTTTAAACTATTTGGAAACTTCTGAGAGGGTCAGAAGAAATTTTTAAAAACTCTGATTTTTTACCATACATATAAGAACCACCCTATTGGCTATGCTTGACTTTGAATTTAGATTCTTTAGGTAACAACTTCTTTAGCTGGGTTTTAATTTCGGCAAGGTGGCATAACTACTGCCTGAAACACTTAAAAGTACTTACGTTCTTAAATCTTCATATATGCTTACTGTTATATATTCTCTAAGTAGAAACAGACTTTTCTGGTGACAA
The DNA here is from genome assembly GCF_050908995.1 of Andrena cerasifolii. Lineage (NCBI taxonomy): Eukaryota > Metazoa > Arthropoda > Insecta > Hymenoptera > Andrenidae > Andrena > Andrena cerasifolii. Next base: position 4,999,841 of record NC_135124.1, on the reverse strand, counting down.
CTTTTTATTACAAGTGTTTGAAATGTGAATTTCACCAGCTTAGACTCCTGTTCAAGGTGTAGCTGAAGTAACTTCTGAATCAAAATTTCGACTGCTCTGCTTGAATCGCTTTTCCAGTTCCCTTTTAATCGAGGTACTCTATTTCTACGCGAAAACCCCTCCACTTTCTGATCTCCGAAATCACGATCACCTGACATGGCGGGTGGACGGTCACAGAGCTGAGGTCTAAAAGTGAATCCTAGTCCGTGGCATTCCGGAGAAAGGATCGCGACGGTTACAGAAATGATTATTGTGCAGCAGGTGCAAGCACGCCCACGGGACGAGGTCGCGACGAGGACGATCGGAAAGGACTCGGTCGTGTCTTTCAGCGTGATACTCAAGCTAGCTTGGAGAAAGCCTCCGCTGATCGTTGCCCGGCTTTTTCCTCGCCCATGGCCGAACCAAGTCGACCGGCTTCTCTAAGGTGTTCAGCTGGCGATGAAGAGGACGTGATAAGGCCTGCGGAGCCCACGCAACTTCTACGCGCGAATTCTTGCTTCTTTTTCGTTGGCTGCGGGGCCGGCACCTCCCGCGGCAATGAAGTAGGTCGCTGCTTCCACGTCTGGCTAGGGTTATCCTTGTAATTTCCGGTGAAACCCAATTACGACAATCTGCACTTGATTTACTCGGTTTTCAACGAACGAGGCTCCGAAGGTGAAGATAATTGGAAGACATAACGGACCCCGAGACAAATTTGTAGGAATTCTTCCCGATCGAGTACGGAGGCGCGCTTCGGCGATATCGTCTGATGTCAATCCGGAATATATGTTTGATGTTAATCCTTACTTGGCCCGTTGGAGATACATCTCATTGGTCGACTAACTGTACACAGGTGCACATAGATGTATGTATCATCGCGCTAGGCGTGTTATCTTTTTTTTTGTAAATCCGAAGTGGTTATAACGATCTCCTGGTATCTTCCTATCTTGGAAATGAGCATTGCCATTACTTAAGTCATACGGAAAATTCGATCATGTAAGTAAAGCAATTATCAGTAGTTAGCTACTTCTATTACAGAGGCACACGTCAATAACGCGATTAGCTCACGCGGGAAGACTTTGAGTTGAACTTTTTTCGATATCCTTTACGGTTTCGCAGAGATTCGCGATAATATGACAACTCACAATTTCTTTGAGGGGCTCTTTTCACCCCTAGGACCGCTTTATTGTAGAATAAAAAATTAGTTAAGTTATTAGTAACACTTGAGCTACATTTCTGCAGAGTTTCAGATTTTGTTTTTTAATTGCCGAACTTTTGCTCGATTTTCAAAACTATCTCAAGGACAGTATAGCAGTTTTCTTCCTTTCCTCCTTCTGCTTACTTAATGTATTATTTAACGAACCCAAAAGATTTCTTTGAAACCCCGCAAACTACGAGAGACACAAAAGTGCAGCCAACCACCGAGGCAGGCCTCACCAGGCTACGTCACTTTTACCAACAACAAGAAAGAACGTTTCAATCGACATTTAAAGATCGACAAACCGATCGATCGATCGTGGCGCTCGACAGACCCGTAACGACCGTGCGTGCTCGCAATTCACTGTGCTCCGTCATACCGCCACAGACACCGCACCATACCGCACGTATACACACTTGCTGACCACACACGGGCCCCGTTTGCATATGGGCTGAAACACAGCGCTGTTACCGCGGCCAGTCTCCGATTATTGCGAAACAGAGTCGGCCCGCCCGTCGCGTCGGTTTTCCAAGTGGTTCTCCGATGGTAGCGCTAGCGCCTAACCTTTCACCTTGCACACACCGCGGGCCTCGTACCAGCTCGTAAAACCGTATCCGGACTCACAGCGCGGGCCCCCCTGACTTAGTTCGCGAGATTTTTGCTTCACCAGCACGAACAATTAGAGATCGTATCGCGGTCTCTTTCTCTTTCTGCCCTGGCCCTCTGCTGCCCTCTTTGCTTACTCTGTGCTTCGCCGCAGTGTCCTGTTTGTTCATTTGTTGTGTTGATTTATGCGGAGGGTATCGTAATATACGGCTGCTACTTCACAAGTAGGCTCAGGTGGCGGAATTGAAAGTACGAATGAAATAACGAAAGAAAAATTCGTAACGATATTTTATACTCAGCTCGGTAGAGTTTCTCAGCTAGAACCACTTTTCCCGCTTTAAGCCGGGAATCCACCGGGAAGCTGAGCTAAGGTTTGCTAGGCTATGCCATGCTACGTTTTAAAAAAATTAGCTTCGATACATTCTTATCGAACCGTTTCCACCAAAAGCTTTGTTAAAACATAGCATCGCTTAGCTTACCTTAGTTTGGCTTAGCTTGGATTCCCGGCTTTAGTTGTTCTTTGAACGAGCAGAGGTAGGACCGATTTCATACAACAGAGTGTAGACCAACGCTTTGTGCAATTTGAAAAAGCTAAATAGAATAGACGTTTATTAAGTAGCACTGTATTTTGTTTTAAATACATCCTTTAAATAGCTGGAGCAGAGGAGTAAAGATGGTAGCTTTGAAGAAGTTAAGGGGACCTTCAGGTCTAGAGCCCAAAAAATAGGTGATCTTTAGGAATTAATTGAAGGAAAACTACTATATATAATTTAATGGGACTTTCTGCATTGTATTAAGAATGTCTTATGCTACAGAAATATATTTTTTGTTTTATAATTAATCATTGCGGACGACACTGGAGAGTCGTTAAAGTCGAGGCATCAAAAAAATCATCCAAATCGGTGGGACCTATATCTCCAAAAATTATTATCCAATTTGACTTAAACTCTTTTTATTTTGAAGAATATACTTCTGGCTAGGGGCGAAACCAGACACAATTACAAAAATGTTATTTTTTTAGAAAATAACGACACTTGAAGTTTAAAATCACTTTTTCCTACAGTTTTCATCCTTTCAACGCCTTTGAAAATTATAAATTTTCAATTTTTTGCAATTAATTCTGGTAGCCCCCTAGCCAGAAGTATATTCATCAAAGTAAAAAAAGTTTCCGTCGAATCGGATAATAACTTTTGGAAATACAGGTCCCACCGTTTTGAGTACACTGTTTCGAGAAAAACGCGTTTAAACTTTTACGTGAGTGCTGAGTGGCTGGGGGTTACCCATGCATTTGCCGCTACTCAAATGCCTATAACTTCGGGAATTTTACGAATTTCAAAAAATCCTTTTAAACACGTATTCCTGAAACGTTGAACATTCGAAAAAAAATAATAAAAAAAAATCGACTTTTAGAATGGAAGGTCCCCTTAATATGTATATAAACGCAATACTTTAATCGCTTGTAGCTTTTTATGCAAAAGGGTATATCTCAAAACGTTAAAAAGTATGCTAAAAAAAAATTGCAGTTTATGAACCTATTCTGAATATTTTGAGGTCATTTTTTGCTTTTATGTCTATACCAAAACTAATATTTCTTGTAATAAGTAACGTGTGGGGCGGAAGCTTGCTGCAGGTTGTACATCATTCGGATACATCACTGAAATCTGTCATTTATCAAAGCTGATATGTCATCTGAATATTACACAACGCAATTTAAAGCAACAATGCCTGATACTTCTTTGTTTTGATTCGGAATACATATTTTAGCCCCTAAAGACACTAATTAACTACCACGTCACGCGTCTATCTTTAGATCGCATGGAATAATGTTTTGCGGACTGCAGTTTAAACCCACCTTTTATGATGTCCCTTGTCCTTCTTTTATCACCGCGATTCCAAGAACCTAAGAAAGTTGCACGTACCATTATTAATGTTTGCAAGAAACATGATTCATACCTTTCACGTGTTCGTAATCCTTTCACCCATGTTTGAGCACAGGCATTATTGTCGAGCAAAAGGACCACAGAGGTTGTTAAATGGTAAATGCTCTTCGGTTAAATTGAACCCCAAAACAACCAAACGTAGAACAATAAAAAGGAGCACAATAATAAACTAAAGTCGGGGAAAGAATAAAATCTGCGTATGAGTTTCAGGTTTTATAGTCGCGATAAAATCTACTGATAATTAATGATAGCACGAGCAGCAGTAACGTTTTATAATCCGTGGAATCACGCGATATTACAGCGAAGCCTATTTACTTTGATTTAGCTGAAGATCAATTATATAATGTAGGAGTATTAATCGCAAATTGTTTATTTCTGTCGAACGACAATGCACGGAATGCATTAATGAAGGTTGACGGACAAATTAGAACGCGTTTCCCTATGCATCCATTATATATAACAAGACAGCGTAAATTTATGTACCCATGTACTGGAACTGGACCATCGCGTTTCAGTGAGCACTCTGCATCAGGCAGTAACAGACACCCATAAACTTCTTATTTTCCATTAACAGCAAGCTAATATCTATAATTGAGGATGTAATGTACATATAAATGTCGCTACCTGCTTCGACAACGCCAACCGCTATTCCGTATGAATCCTGTCCGACGCGGCTAATCAGCCGTTGAAAAACCACAGGAATTTGTCTGTCCATTCCCGATGGTCATTAGTCTTTATTAGACTTTTCGTCACGCCTCGGATACTGCGCAAGCGTTTAGTATCGTAAACATCCCCAGATCCAATAAAACCCGATGTGAGTTGCTTCACTTTCGTACGATGGAGAGATAGAGTGTAAATAAGGGGATGCAATTATACAGGGTGGCCCATTTAAATAAGGCCAGCTAAATATCTCGTCCACAAATCGATAGACGGAAATTTCAGGTTTAACTTTAAGTCTCGGAGTCAAAGGTCGTTTCAAGGTCGTATATTTTAACAATAGCTACACGATGCAATAGAAAAAAATGTGCAAGTGTGTGCAAAGAAACATGGATGTCCTTTAAAACTACGAAAAAATGAACTTAAAAAAATATATTCTTTAAGCATATTGCTCCCTTGATACCATTCAAATTGCATATAAAATATTTCTTGCAGCATCACAACTGGAAAAAATATTTAGGTGGCGTTATTTAAATGGACCAACCTGTATATATATATATCAGTAGAACGTAGGTGTCACTATGCCTTTGTGTTCTTTGAAAATGTAATTGCTCATTATTAACAAAATTCACGTTCACCTTTTTGCGATTTAACTAGGGAATTCGAAAATGATACTACTCTTTATTGTACATGAATATTTTAAATTAAGATATGAGGTATATGCGTATGTACACAGAAATAAACTTCGTTTTATTGCCAAAGCGAAAATAGCTTCATTGAGAATTGGAGACAGTTTAAATTAAATAAGGGTTTTCTGCGGAGGAACCAGTTCAGTGTTTATGCACAGCTTGCAGTAGGTATTTAATATTCAATCAAATACGTCGCGAGATCGTGTAACCGCCTTATCACTGATGATGCAGCAGGCTTTCCACAACATTGATTAATTGATCGCAGGATTTGAAGGAATTTACGCCTGTCCCGTTTAGATATTGAAAATTATCATAACATAATCTCGGTATGCTAGCAAATAACGCGTTTAAATTCCGCGCAGGCGTATGCCAATAGTTTAAAAAATGTGAAGGGAACAGTTAGAAGATATAATTAGAAGTGTCAATTAAAAATAAGATTGATGTCACAACGGTACCTTACATTTTTCTTCCTGTTAATGCAAAAAGGTTTCAGATAACTAAATATTTCTAGATCACTGTGTGTATAGACACTTTATCGAAAACTTGAGAAATTCATTTTATCTTATTAGTTGGCAACCCAATATGAAGTATCTTGAGAAGGGCACGTTATTGGCTAATCTGGAAGGATGTGCGAGAGCACTCCTTATATCCTTACATCATGATTCGAAGTGCAAAGATAATTTGCACTTTAAAGTAAGCGTAAGTTGTTTTCAAAAATCAAATTTGTAGAAGACGTCCTCTAGCGGCCAGAACTGATGCAGCAACCATCAAAGCTGCTATGTAGAAACCATCCCAATTAACCACTATAATACATGTAAATTACAGTAACAGAAATCTGTTAAAAAAGAATTTAAGAAACGATTAAAAAATTAATTTTTCAATACCCAACTATCTATATTTCTTTTTATTTATCCGTTAGAAGTTGGCCCTGCTTTTTGGCAACAAACAAGAGAAATATTCTTTTTTCTTTTTAGAAAATATTTATTATAAGTAATATAATGAAATAAGGGAGGTAGATCCAGCTGGATTTTAATGCGCATAGTGGTTTCGTCTAATTCGACTCCGCGAGGCTCGACCATCCTGACCGTATGTTAAACCAAGACTGGTTGGCAGGGGCGTTCGCCAGAAGGGCCTTACGGTAAGGCCCAGCCAGGCCATGAACGTTTTCTCTATAAAAAGAATACAAGTGAGAGTTTAAGGAAGAGAATGAGCTAGGGCAGCGAGAGGAGAGAGAGAAAGAGGTCTATTTGCATAACCGCCCCGACTCACAAAAGTCTATGATAAGTTGGCTCGATAAAGACGACCACTTGTAATCCCTGGCTTCCGCGCTCGCGGGACCATGTATGCAGTACATATCACAATACTGCGAGCTCGTGACTGTACCTAAGTTCGTTTCGATGAACAATTCGACGCGAGTGAATTTCATTCATTTCTGCATCGATTCTATTCTAATGTACAGATTTGATTTAGGCTTGAATGGTCTAGAGGCACCATAATCAGAGTCTGGCCACGAGAAGGCCACTTTTGATTGGTCCGCCATTTTTCGTCTATTCCCGCTGATTTTTAAATCTGGCAATTATACTAATCTTAATTGTAACACATTTTTTAAAAAAGAGTATGTGTTTGAAAGTTAATAAAAAACGTTTCTCGTCATACTATTCTAATTGTTTGTAATATCTATTTATCTGAAAATGTGCATTTGGGTAGTAAAAAAATAATGTGTATATATATTCATAAACACTTTTATAACATAACCTGATGTGGCCACTTTTGCTTGGCCCGCCATTTTTCGTCTATTCCCGCTGATTTTTAAATCTGTCAATTATACTAATCTTAATTGTAACACATTTTCTAAAAAAAAATATGTGTTTGAAAGTTAATAAAAAACGTTTCTTGTCATACTATTCTAATTGTTTGTAATATCTATTTATCTGAATATGTGCATTTGGGTAGTAAAAAAATTATGTGTATATATATTCATAAACACTTTCATAACATAACCTGTTTTGGCCACTTTTCGTCTATTCCCGCTGATTTTTAAAATTTGTCAATTATACCAATCTTAATTGTGATACATTTTTGCAAAAGGGTGCTGTACATCCACCCAGTTTGCATGGATCAATCGCAATTAGAATTTCTTGATATACCTATGTACACTAGGCATCAAAACGGCTTCCCTTCGGAAATTTGGCAACGTTGCATGTCACTAGGCATAACTCAGCGGTTCTAGTGACATGCAACGTTGCCAAATTTCCGAGGGGAAGCCGATTCCTGCGCCTAGTGTATATACCTATTTACGTAAAGTAAACAGAAGTAAAATACCGCCATAAACGTAAGAGTTGTTAAGAGTGGTTAAGAGTGATATGGTATATCTCTTTCTCTCTCGCAGAATTTAGCCCAAACATGGCGGACAGAGGCTAGTGGCCAGACTCTGACTATAGTGTCTCTAGAATGGTCCTTCCTCAAAAATCTAACTATGTTAGTTCCCTCTCAAAATAATTATTCCACTTTGCGAACTTCCCAATTGAACATATTCCGAAATTATGAATTCGACTATTCCATAGCTGAGCTTCTGGTTTTATCAATTCCTAGTATACAGAGTCCTATATCTACTTACCTACGTCAATTTCTATTTATATTTTATTATTATATAATAGAAATTTATTTTTGTTAATTTAATAATAATTTCACTATATTAATAGTTTTATGACATAATTTAGTTACTCTGTCCACAGGTTCATTATAATGTTACTATTTGCAGTGATCAGAGATTTTGCAAACCATAGCTTCTAATAGTGTATGAATTTTATTCGAATTAGTAGGAGTTTTTGGTTTTATATTTCAAAATGCACTCAGGGTAGTTCAAAATAAGTATAGTCGCATTGGAAAGTAAGTTGACACTCTTTAAGATCGCATATCTTTTTTAAAATTGGTCCAAACAACTTGAGTTTTTTTTAGTAGCTAGCAGAATTAGTTTTCTAGGTCTTATTCTGCGATCTTTAAGCGTTTATAGCTCAGAGCAACTTCAACCGATTTAGATGAAAATTTCAGCATGTATACAACTTGCTTCAATCTACAAACGGGGTTTTTTGAATTTTCATTACAGGCTCAGAAAGAAATATGAAAAAAATGACCTTCACTATTTTCATCGCTATTCCGACCAGTTGCAATTTTTCTAAAAACGTCGAAACACGTCACCTAGATAACTAATTCCGCTAGCTTCTAAAAAAAACTCAACTCGTTTGGACCAATTTTAAAAATTTATGCGATTTTAAACAGTGTCAACTTACTTTCCGATGCGACTGTAACTCGAAATCTATTATAAGTAATCCAGTTATTCAAAAGGAAGTCGATAGACTATCCTCAAAATGGGTTCAACTTTTCCAAAATTCGTATGTCCTATTTTCCAATACAACCCCCAACTGCATATTCATTAAAAAAAATCAAAATAACTCATTGAGTACATTCCACCTGGAATACTCATTTCGAAACAATTTGGTTAATCGGATAAATTATCTTCCCTTTTCCCAGAAAAGACGAAGTACATGTAGGTACATGTTTCAGTGGTAAAGGAGGCACTGACTACGCGTTGAGTTAATTAAAGTGAAGCAACGCAAATAGCCGGGGAATAGGATGCACGCTTATTAGTCGACTTCATTAATTTGCCGACTGCGCCGTGCTAATTGAATTGTTTATGATAGATCAGCTTTGGAACTGGTTCTCAGTCGAACAAAAGTAAGAATGGGTATAGGCATGTGTGCAGGTTGTCAGTTTCGTTATCGATGGAACGGTTTCGCTTGCCTCGCTTTGATGCACCGCAAGCGAGGATGGAGTTTTACGGTCAACAGATCCGCGTTCGGCGTGTCGTATTAACAAACAATCTCGTAAACAATGACCACTGTGTTTCGCCTGGTAGGTTATAGGTGGACTAGGCGGCAAGTGCCAGCCAACCACGTATGGAGAACGCACAAGCGAGAATACATCCGCTTAGCAAATACATCCGCGTGTATAGCCCACTGTTACATATGTACCGGGTGACAGAATGTATACCTATTGTGCCAGACTGGTAAAAAATTTCGACAATGTTGTATGCAACAAATTCTAATCTTCGCGCCTCGTGCACCGCATCGCGGTCAATAAATAATGCAAAAATAACCATTAAACATTTAAGGTAGTTCCTAACCAACTTTGCTAGTCAAATTAGAGTTGGGTTATAAATGATAAATATAAAGTAGTATACTATAGAAATAATAATGATAATTTTTAACATCATGTATACATTTTAATAAGTTCAATGTTGATATAAATAATTGTAATGCGAAAATATAAAATTAAATTGGTTAGCGTTGTGAATTGGAGCAGCAGATCTGGCAACGTCGCATTCATTCGGAGCGTCTTTTATAACCAAACTGTCAGAACGGTTTCGTTACAAAGGTAAATTTATTAAAATAATAATATTGGAAAAGAAAATTCGACAAACTTGAGAAAATTATTTAACAACAATAATTAAATTTAAGTCACATTTACGTTATTTAATATTTTATCTACAAATTTCAGATGACTAATATGACTTACGATATAATTAGCCTTCATATGAATGAGAATGTATCGCAATGAAACTCGGGCAAGGTGGCGCTCTGATCGTAGTGCTCTCTTGAGCACGATTCGTTTCCCATCATCTGCCATCTTGGCGTTGATTGGTTTGACGTCACGGCGTCATCACGCGCATGCCCAGACGCTATCCTGAGCGCTACGATCGGGGCGCCACCTCGACCGAGTTTCATTTGCGATACATTCTCATTTGAATCGTCGTTCGCTATTTAAATGTGTAAACATTGTGTCGATTGTGCGACGTTGCCACGTTGACTGCTCTACGCAGTTTCTGAAAAATTTGCAGGTGAACCTATTTTTTTATGGGCACTTACGAAGAAACTATGTGGCCAGTTTTGCAGAAATTAATAAATTTATTTCCTGACATTTCGATGTACATTTGTGCCAATTTTGATACACTTCTTGAATATAGTTCTCCTGTTTCAGAGGAAAAACTGAAACTATAACCCTCTTTTTCGACTCTGTCATATGCCACTGAGTTAAACCGCGTCAACTTTAATTAACAATTTCTCGATAACTATGTGGTAAATTGATTTTAAACTTTGTACAAGGGTTTCTTATATTTCAAATTAGTTTTGAACGAAATTTGAAAGAACTCTTGAATTTAGTAGACTATTCAGGAATTTCCTTAAAAGTGCCAGGAATACGAGGACCAACTACAGTAAAAAAACGAGGACTACCTAACGTATAAGTATATTGGAGCTGCTCCTCAGATGCAAGCATTTCCCAATTAATATTATAATATCAATTTATTATTTTTACGTCGACCAGATATCGTGGTGAGAATTTTTTTTAAATTTTCTCAGAAACTGTAAAATACGAAAGTAAATATTATTGTATAGATACTTATTCGATTTGCATTTCGTAGTTAGAAACTGTATTTGAATGATGGTTAATATGCTACAAACTGTAATTTACTATAATTATTGTATGCTACATAAATCGTATATGGTTTGTGTTAAATTAGTTAAGTTAGCACATTATACTATTCGCGCATATTTCGATGATGTTTTGAAAGATTACAAATTACTCGTCTTGCTTTAATTGATCCGTGACGTATCCCTCATTGTTGAGTGGCATGGCATAATTATTTCAAAATTTTCTTTCATTTCTAATTTTTACCTCAGCTAATTAATTAATTTTTAAATTATTATTATTGGTGATTTAATTCACCTGTTCAACATCTCAATTTTCTTCAGTGATGCTCTACTATAGGTACATATACGATAAAAAATGTGTTCTTCACTCAGGCGACCTGCTCACGCTGCTTGACTAATCGTTGATTCAAACTACTTAGTCATTTTATCTCAGGAATTCGAAGTAACCTACACCACGTTTGTACTACGGTTATTCCACCAAATCACAGTATGCAAACTTGACCTTTGTTATTGTGGAATGTCATTGATAAACGATCAATTAATAAAAGGATCTAAATAAAAAACGTTTGATAATCAAAAGATAGGTAATAGCTACTTTCGTCATTCTTGCACTGTAAACTTCACTAAACAAGCTTCACCCAAACGTGAAAGATTGGATTCTAATCCTCAAGTACCTCTCCCTACTAGAATTAAAAAAAAAACACTAGTAAAAAATAAAATATAAATACTGGAAATCTGAATAGAAAATTTAAACGTTTAAGTTGAACTGGTCCTCTAAACGAACTCGACTCATCGTGCAAATTCTGTCGCCGTGCATCTCCAGGCGAATCTTCATGTTCTGCCTCTCTGCTTTCGAGGACGCGGCAGATAACGATCGAGATCCTATCGAGCGAAGGTGGACACCTGGTGTATGAACGGAACGTAGGGAGCACGGGGCGCGTGCTCACGCATGTGCAGGCGACAATCTCGTTTGTGGTCACATGATAAACGCCGCTTCGCTGGTGTTACGGACGTTTGACGTATCTTACGGCCATTCACCATGGACTGCTGTTCGCATGCCTGAGATTTCGCGCCTTTTCTTCGCGTGCATTGCACTCGACAGAACCATTTGCCGATGTTTACGAGGAGTTTCTATTTCTGTTTAGAATCTCTTCCCGAGGGTGCGAAAAACGGTGTCGTCGCTTGCTTCCCATTCCTAATGATTTGTACCATTGAATAAGAACTCTGTTGGCGCTGATGAGAAGCGCAACAGTTTGATGCAAATGTCGCGTCCAGAATTGCCGGAAACTTTCTGGACGAGAAGGGAAGGGTGGTTCTTGCCCCGTCGCCTCCAACGTAACCTAAACCCTAAGGCCGGCCGGTTACGACGCAATGGAGTAACTAACTGTGCGGAGCGCGTCGATCGGCTTTGTCAGGATCGAGGAGGAAAAAGAAGAGGCGCGTTTCATAGAGAACCTAGTTTTATACAGAGTAATTTCAACAGATAAGTTTCGATTTCAGTTTCCTTTAAATTTATTTAATTAGCAATTCTAAGAATCAGTTTTTTCTTAAAATCATCTGATTAACACCTTTTCAAGATTTTATACTCTTGTTGCTACTTTGCACCATGCTATGGTAATACTTTGCGCCAGTCTCAAAACATTCGGAGATCTGATTTTTAATACATAAATCATCAAAAGTTGACTCACAAGTACGTATAGTAACATTCGTTTCCACGTTGTGAAATTTCTTTTTCTCTGATTTTACAAAAGGTGTTAGAAAACTGGCTGCAATTTTTTTGCTATTTTCCAAAGTGAAGTTTCAATTAAAACTTTAGTTGAAAGTTTTCGTCGTGGTATTTTGAAAATTTCTTGAATTTTTACATATTTTTGCTAGAATAAAAGAGTAATTTTCAATTTAAATAAATATAGTTTATGCTAATATATCCATTGTATGCTTTCCCTTGTACATCTTTCGTTGACGAGGGATTTACAATACCAATATTGCGGTGGCGCAAAGTACCCTACCTACTGTGTTAACTTTGCACCAAAATAAAAGTATATCTATACCTACGCACCAGATTAATCATTCTATGCAAAGTATGATTTACATAGCTTCGTTTAAGACTAAAGAGCAGAAAGTAAATGGTTCCAGCTTCCCTGAACATTGTAAAAACAAATTTTTATTACTGCAAATAAATTGGTGCGAAATAACACCGGTTTACAGTAACGCACTAAAAGCACACAATAACAAAATGCAGATATAAAGTATTGCCACATCTACGATAGTGGATAGTTAAATCGTTAAACGTGGCGGGGTCGGAGGTGGCTTAAAGACGAGGCTTCATCGCCAGCGACGAAAGATGTTCCATCAGGCACGGAACGAGTTTAGTGAACCTCGCTACGAGAAGATCCACGAAAGAATCCAAAGCGAAGAGCAAAGAGGCTGACAATCCATTTCCTCCTGTGCGTGTTCACACGATAAACAACCTGCGACGTTATTACGGATGTTTCGTGTAGCCTACGGCCGTGGTAAGGATCTGGGTACATGCATACCTGGGGCCTGGTTCACTCGGCTTAGTAACGCCGTCGTCCCTTTTCATATCCACGTTAACCTCAGCGCCGTTCGGTTAATTGATCCGGAATACCACTCGAGCCTCTTAACCCTTCCCTTTCTCTTTCCTCTTCAGAGGCGGCCATCCTATCGGGAAGAAGAAGCTCCCGTCGGTTCGTCCTTTGAGTCGACAAACGGAATTCGCGATGCAGCGCAGGCTTCTCTAGCGATTCCCATACTTATTTTTCTCCGAGCGGCGATTTATTGGCCTTTCGGTCGGGAAACTGAAAAGCCTCGATGCCACGTGAATTCTGGGCGAGGGATGGCGCTTCTGCCCGGATAGGGTTGACAATCATATTGGTCCCAATGGCAGTGGCGGACTGGGTCTAAAAATATTGCTTCGCAGGAGACCAAGGGTGCCCGCCCACGACTATAAGGCTATCGTTAATTTTTTATAAGAAATAAATACAAATTTTAAGAAACACATAAATTTCTAAAGTAAATGTATACATATATTGTACATATTACTGGCAGTATATAGTAGATACTAAATGTAAATACAGATTTTATAATTGAATTTTTAATTTTATATAAATGGTGGATATTTTTAAATAGTTTGCTCGTAGGCGGGCAGTTCAAATAGTAGATTGCGTGCAAACTTGCAACTCGTCGAAATCGCTGTCTTCTCTCCCTTGTCACGCACAATACTTTTTTCAACACCTGCTAGAAGTGGGGGGCTAGAAGGTTAATTAATATATTAAAATTTATGCATGTTTTTCTATTTTTTTATTTTTTATAGTCTCTTAAGACATTGTACTAAAGGTAGGTAGTAACAATTTTATATGAAAACTGTAAATTATTCCTGAAAACAATTCTTAAAAACGGCTTACTTTTCCGGCCGTTACAGTGGTGATGCCCCTTAAGGGGAGGTTCCGGTCTAGAGCCCCAAAAAATAGGTGATCTTTAGGAATTAATTAAAGGAAAACTACTATATATAATTTAATGGGACTTTTTGCATTGTATTAAGGATGTCTTAGATTATAGAAATATATTTTTGGTTTTATAATTAATCATTGCAGACGGCACTGGGGAGTCGTTAAAGTCGAGGCGTCAAAAAATTCATCCAAATCGGTGGGACCTATATCTCCAAAAATTATTATCCAATTTGACTTAAACTCATTTTATTTTGAAGAATATACTTGTGGCTAGGGGGGAAACCAGAAAAATCACAAAAATGTTATTTTTTTAGAAAATAACGACACTTGAAGTGTGAAATCACTTTTTCCCTATATTTTTCATCCTTTCAACGCCTTTGAAAATTATAATTTTTCAATTTTTTGTATTTAATTCTGATATCCCCCCTAGCCAGAAGTATATTCATCAAAATAAAAAAAGTTTCAGTCGAATCGGATAATAACTTTTGGAAATACAGGTCCCACCGTTTTGAGAACACTGTTTCGAGAAAAACGCGTTTAAAGTTTTACGTGAGTGCTGAGTGGCCGGGGGTTACCCATGCATTTGCCGCTACTCAAATGCCTATAACTTCGGGAATTTTACGAATTTCAAAAAATCCTTTTAAACACGTATTCCTAAAAGGTTGAACATTCGAGAAAAAAAATCGACTTTTAGACCGGAACCTCCCCTTAAGTCACTTTACCATCGAGTAAGCTGACACTCAAGCGGCTCTAGCCAGTCCACCACTGCCCAATAGTATTTACCTTTACCAACACTCGTGTTGGTACTGCGTATCCTACACCTTCTTTGTTTCAGCGACAGATATAATTTTTATCCTTTAATTTGCTTTCTTTTTGGTAAGTTGCATTACATTGATTATACATATTTTACGCTTGACCGTGCATTTTAATTGTATTCTGTTTACGAACCAGTCGCGTTTTATTCCTCGACGCGAGCTACCCTGCAACTCGATCCTTCTCTGGTGGAAGCTTCGAAAGATTTTGATTTATCTCGTGCGGCAGAAACGCGCGAATGTTTGATAGTGCCACGACGCAGCGGTGACAGTCGATTAATAACATTGTGCCGCAAAGTCAAGAAAAAGTCGATACGAGCTGATTTCTTATCATCGATTTACTTCGCTGTTACCGTTACTCCCGGTTGACAATGTACGAATAAGCAAGAACACGGCCTTATTAATGGACGAGTGCACCAGAATGCGGAGATTCAAATCTGCTGCGCTGGATAACACGGCGTGCCGGAAAATCGGAGAAGATCGTAGGCACTCGTGATCTTCGATTACTCACTCTCGAATTCCAAAAACGAGCCAATCAACGCGCTTGTGATTAACGATACATCGTGATTAACTGCTACGTCCCTATACCCTACGCTCAGGATATACAATGTGCCTCCATCGTTATGAGCACCGTTACTTAACTCCCACAAATTGTAGGAGGTAGAGTTGTTAGAGTCGTTTGGATTTAAGCTATGCTTATGTTCTTTGGAAAATTATTTTAACTATTTGCCAGCACTGCCATTATTGTAACCAAAGATTTATTTAAGTTAGTTATGCTCATATCAGAAGTAAACAATCACCAATTACAATGTTTAGTTGACCAGGCCATGGATTAAAATATGGAAGATACCCACGTACAGGTGAAAAGGGAGTCAGTTTCTCTGTTGACATTTTTGCGATGTATATCAATATTTTAAGAGTTTAGCTATCGATTCAATTTCTACTCCGTATGTTCTATTGTAATTTAGATTATCAGTAGCCTAATTTCATGCACTTCTGATGATCCTTAACCCTTCGTGGTTCGCTGCACCCCAACGTCATTCTTGAGTTACTATTTTGGTATTTGTTAATCTTTTAACTTTTGAGTGATGAATATAAATTCGTGATACTCGTATAATCAGGCTCGCATATCTTTTTTCTAGACTTGTAACTTTTGTTATGACGAAATATTGAGCCTGAACAGACAGGTGTCGCTTGCATCGCATATTTCTGCTTCTACTCTATCTTATCCTCTTTGGCCGGGCCTTAGAGCATATTTACATGGAGGTCTCATTGAAAGCTTGCAACTGTCGCCAACATGGTGCGAGAGAGAAAGACATCGTGCGAGCGAGAGAAGTATAGAGGAATAATCGACCGTAATGCGCATGCGCCTATATCGTGAAATTTGCTGCAAGCAGTGTGGTTCGAAGTGATACACGGTGCATTCTTTCGTCATTAAATTGCAAAATAGTTGACATTGTTGTTTAAGAACTTGACATTTTAAAGCTTCGAATACTTCTTTTGTAAATCCTGGTCGACCATCCACCATTGCATACCATCTATGGATGGTCGAAACGTGTCGAAAAATATTGTTGCAGGTTTTACGGACGTATTTATGTCTTTCTCTCTCGCACGATATCGGCGCATGCGCATTACGCTCGATTATTCCTCTATACTTCACTCTCTCGCACCAGTTCGCACGATATTGGTCGGCAACTGGATCCACAGGAGACATAGGCCATGAGACCTCCATGTTTACATATATGCTCTAAGGGCCGGGCGGAGTGTGTGTGGGGGGGGGGGCACTACGGGCGCAGGCCGAACTGACAGGCCGGCCGGAGCGTGTGTAGCCGCCTTTAGGCGCAACACCGAAGCCCCGGTTAATTGATGCACGATAAGGAAGAAATGCCAAGGAACACATTAATCGGTCGTTCGTCCTTCGAGCTTTTTTTGTGGATATTATTGGTTCACGCAAGCCTCGACAAATTTCCATAGAGATTAGTGTTCATTAACACGCTGATAAATTATGAATGATGTAGGCAGCACGTAATTGCAGTGGATGCGACATAACTTCGATGCTTCTTCCCTTGATGGGACTAAATGATTTTGTCTCGTTACGTTTTTGTCTATTTCACATCACCCATTCGCTATTATATATGACTATTTTCTCTAATCTATTTATACTTGTTTTATGCATGCCATCGTTTCCTGTACTTTTAATAATGAATCATTGTCAACATAGTAATATCACCAATTACCTTGCAAATATTTATGAGAGTTTTTGTCAAGGAATAAACTAGATACGCTATTCTTCAGTCTACAGCTGATTTGAATAATAGAATAACGTTTTTGCGAATATCTCGCTAATTAGTAGTTGTAGGACAAATACAGCTTAATACTTATTTACAGAAAATTCACAGCTCTTCTAAATTTTCACACAATAAGGTACATATCCTATTTAAAAAAATCAAAGTCCCCGTGATATCTGGTAAACAAATAGATTATTTAAAAACACCGTTTTAGCATCACACGTTCCCTTTGATACCGTGCAATTTCTGTATATAACACATTTTTGTAGAATACACACTTTATGAGTTATTCGTATTTATATCTACATAAATTTGTGAACGATGAGATATTTAGAGAAACGAGCTACAAGATGGAGAGTTTGCCGAAATGGACCAGAAGATTATTCTGAAGCAAATGCTTAAGCATTCGGCATGCTTTACTAGCTACTAGGTTAGTAGAAGATGCTCCAAGCTTAAGCACTTGCTTAAGAATAAGCAGCGACTGAGAATACCGCCCTAACTGTATTGAGAGTAGAACATTAGTATGCGACACTAGCGGTCGGTACGCGAACTAGTAGTAATGGCCGACGCAAGTATACAATTTATTTCGGTCTACAGTATTGTCTCGTTAGCGGCTCGCTGGTCGGGACCGGCGTTGAGCCCGTATCGTGAACGGAGCTCTAATTCCGAGTATTCGTTTCTCGCTTCTTTCGGACCGCAGGGGGGAGAGAGATGGAACACTGCGTGCGCGATGGTCGCAAGCGATTACCGTGAGCCGGACCTGCGTGAAGATTTTGCGAAGCGGTTTTCGTGTTCACGGTAAGCGCTTAGGACCATCGCGCATGCAAAGGACGGAGTGTCAGGCGTCTGAAAGACGGAGCGAGTCCACACATCAACGCGTCGCCTGTCTCGTACCGTTCTCGCTCGCTTTCAGTACCTCTCGCTCGCTCTCATTCCATCTCGCTCTTGCCTTCACCGGTCAAGAGTGAGACAGAAGTGGTGGGGATAACGAAAAGTCCGTATCGTGTACACCAAACCGAGCCCGTAACGAGACAATACTGTACCAATTCACACAGTATCGACGAACTGTATGCAGAAATAAATGTTGTGTAATAAATTGTAACGCTACAATGAACAATGATCTCAATTTAAGTTTTCATAAAAGTGCCAAAAAGTGGAGCAACCAAAATTATTCACATTACATACTTTTACTTGTGATATACTTCCGAATGGCCCCAGTGGCCGATCGACACGAGGCTTGAGGGGTTGGGTGGGGAGGGGGTGTGGACCCTAAATCTAAAATTGTAGCTTCGGGAATTTACTAGTTTCCGAAATATTAATAAAAATTTATTGTTAATTTTTCGTTTACAAATTATTTTTTTGAACTGCATATACGTAGCCCTAACGGGGTTTCATCCTGCCCTCTCCCCAATTTGTCCTACGGACAGTTGGACGCGTTTCCCTTACCTCCGCTTGCCCCTCAGGTGCCCAAATGGCATTGCATATTTAGCTGAAATTCAAAGCCAATTTTCTCGAAAACGAAGCGCGATATTAAAAAATTGTATTCTATATTTTCGTCTTATTTTGGCCTGTAGATTCACCCCCGTAGAGTATTGCCTACCAATAAAGTAATAGGTATCCACCCTGTATAACAGGATGGATCGCATCTCCAACTTTCTAGTTCAAATCTCCAAACTTATATCGCTTCACGCGACCACCACCCCCCCTCCCTCCCCCACGCATTAATCTAACCCCAACCAATACTAATATCCAGAACAATTTGGAAAGTGGAATGAGTAATGTCGGAATAAGTCAACAGAAATACTAAAAGTTCTTTTATTAATATCTCGTAAACTAATAAATTCCCGAAGCAACAATTTTTTATTTAGGGCCCAAACACCCTCCCCACAAATCTCGTGTCGATCGGCCACTGGGGCCATTCGGAAGTACAGCCCAAAATTGTGTCCAAATGTAAAGTCAACATTTTTACTGCAAGAAATAACTTTGAAATAAACTTTTATACTACTGGATCCATATAAACATACAGTAGAAGCTATACTTGCGTCGTCCATATTTGTTGCGCTACACTAGCGCCACCGTTCCCGCGGTGGCAGATTCCTTTGCCAATTGCGGATTTGGGGAACACTGAGTAACAGTTTACTTTTATATTCTTTTATTTCCCTATATCGACAATAAACATATTTCAGTTTCCTTTCAACGAAACAATAAAGTCATACACTTTTGTAGCCATCTTATTATATCCCCTCGCGAGTAACAAAAATGTGAGCTCCATTTACTAAGATACCAATGTCACTCGAATCTTGAAGCAATAATAATAATTTTCGGGCAAACTTGTTCCTCTCATCGTGCTTGCTGCTTTGAATCGTCGAACCTCTCGCGGTGGGGTATGCTCCTTAAAACTATGTTACACTTTCTGGAATTTCTTTCGCTTATCTTCTTATTCGGTGCACCCTAATTCAATTTCCTTGCACTATCTCACGTCCGCCAGGGTAAAGAGTTGTCGTGCCGCAATTTTGCACCAGTCCCCTCTGGCCACTATTGCTGCTTATCATAAAACCTGCCGTGCTATTAATTGTCACGATAAATCGCGCCGGGTCCCTGTAAGGGGATTAATAATTAGGCGATTACGCGCGGCCGAGCTGCATGCCGGAAATCGATCGTCGACTACTATCCTTTTTATCTCCTTCGGCTTATACGCGACCCTTAGTATGCGACGTTAAATAATAATTGTAATTATCTGTGCGCAAAGCGTAACAAGGGGTTCGTAACATCTCTGCACTGTTGTAATCTAAAACTACGCCCTGTTAAAAGGAGTCTGGCTATAAAATAATTTTGTAATAAATTTGCTGGGTCTACGAAGACTATCATTTACTTCGATGTGGAACTGCGATATTTGCGAACGTCAGGAAAATTTTTAAATCATCTCAGTATCCCGTTGTACCTCGTCAAACGGATTGTCAAAGCGTTTCGGAACAGCAACATGTTTTCGAATCCCTCCGTATTTTCCGCGATGGTTAACGAACCAGAGCGCGACGTATTGTCGCAAATTGTTCGAAAATGCAGTGTATCTGCGAGGTAGAAAGCATGGCAGTTCGCGAAACCGTCTGGCGCTTGCCGCTGCTGGCTGAGTATTCTCTTTAACGAACGTGCTACCGTAGTCCCTCTTCGAACTAAATCAAACAAAATACGGCGTACGGGGAGTTTCTAACGGAAGGGAAATAAAGTAGACGGTGGATACAATTTGTTCGCGATTAAAATGAATATAAACACACGTAATAGCCGCAAACGCTTCGTGAGCGTTGATTTTGACAGTAATTGGGCGCACAACTTTGAAATATTGTTGTACTATAGAATGGATACGAGTACAATATTTTGATGGAATATTCTGTGGAACAAATCTAATTGAATTAAAAACGGGATATGAAAGGCGTGCAGTGAAGTCCAGGTAAATATTTCATTACCCCCACAAGTATAGGTTTAATTTTACCCCCTGTTTTAATGCACTTTTTAAAATATGTTTTCTAATATATTTCGCTCACAGACGTCCACCGTACACACTAGCAGTGCCTAGTGCTAAGTAGAATCTCTAAAGATGAGCTGAATCTACTTCTTCTTTGGGGCACAGTAACGATTAATAAAGTCCCACCCTTCCGAACCTGTCCTTAAATCGAACCACAAATTTCACCCCACTAATTATCCGATTCATGCATAAAGAAAATCAACTAATTCTCCTGCCGATTATTTATTTAGCATAGAATTGGAGGAAACGCAAGTCAGTAGTGCTGATATCCAATCTTTGATGTAATTGAGGGAAGCACTGGAGGAAGAGGAGAAAAGTTGGTTCGGTAATTGCAAAGGCATCGAATTTAAATGTTCATTGTGTTCCGCGCCAATTGGACGCGGGGTTAGTGATCGTAGTTTAGAAACACTTGACCGGACGTGGATAATGGCTGGCGTAGCCACAGAGCCGAGTCCGCCGACCCATCCGTACTGGTACGCGGGTGTACAATAACCGGGATTGCGGTTTCAGGATGATAGGCTGTCACGCCGCGTTGCAAATGATTTTCGGTGGAAGCCACGGCATTCCTCTTCCACAGAGCAACCCTCTCGAAATTTTCGCCTATCCCAGTTGTGTCCGATCCATTCGCGTGATCGGCAAAACAGTAACACCTGCAAGATTTCTAGATCAATGTCCCCATTTCTGCTCATTTAAGAGCTGACTCGTCATAAAGAAGGTGTACAAAATTTGTTTGCGATCAAAATTTGCAGAGTAACTGATTAATTCTTTAATAATAGATCAACCAATTCAAAAACTATTTAAGAAAGATATTTCAAGATGTTTAACTATTAGTAATTTGTAATTGAATATATTTAAATATATTTAGAATTATTTTGCTGCAACTATAGTACAAACGTAACGCATATAATAATAAGAAAAATATGAAATGAGCAGAAATGGGGACTTGAGCAGAAATTGGGACATTCACCTAATATTACAGACAGTGACAAGCGAATATTTAATATCACAATTTCATGTAAACGAATAGTTTAAAATTCGACGTACATACTTCAAATTCAATTTATTGATACTCTTAACGTTTCATTGTTCGAAATTGGGATTATTGAAGTATGAGTTTGTTGTACTGTTTTGTATTCTCCCTGTCATTTAAGAAGGAACCTGCCGACCGACGAGTTTAGGCCGATTCTGCGCAGGTTGACGCTCATTGGTGCCGGGAGAGGCCACTATTGGCTCTACCCCCACCACCGCTTTTTCGAAGCCAATGAGCTCATTCTACACGCGCGAAACGGGTTCCTTCTTAAATGAAAGGGAGATTAGTACGTATTAGAAATTATGCGATAGGATGCATGAGCGAGAAACGATGTTTACATAACAACGAACATTTTGCTGACAGTGATCTTGATATATTTATAGCAAGGTACCAATGCTTGTATTCATATTCAAACAATTTAGAAAACGTGGTGTGAATGAATGAACGTCACGTCGTGTCGGTCGTCACGGTTGCATTGGGCACGCGTCCTGAAACAATTAAGTGCTAGGACCCCGCGCTTGTTAATTGTAAGTCGATTATTATTTCATTCTGAATAGTGGTATTTTTGGTGTTGCTACCAGAAATACTGTTAAAAAAAAATGAAAAAAATTTAAAACCTACTTAAAAAAAATACAAATGCACTAAAAAGTAAAAAATAATTTAATCCCTTATTTAATCTACGACTCTCATATTTTTTAAATCGGCTTCTCGTCATTTGCACTGTGTAAATCTGACGCCGACTTAAAAAATATGAGAGTCGTAGATTAAATAAGGGATTCAATTATTTTTTACTTTTTACTGCATTTTTTTTTTTGAAGTCGGTTTTAATTTTTTTTAATTTTTTATTTTTTGTCTTTTTAGTTTTATATATATTGACACAGTATGCTTATGAGATATGCGTGTACGTACATAACATAATATTAATTAGGTGCCAATAGTCTGGGGTCTATTGGGCCAATATTAATGCAGTGTAAAACGGGACCACCGGGGCATCGCCCTCTTTCGAATAAAAAAAGATCATCAAAATCGGTCTATATGCTGAGGAGTTATGCGGGGACAAACATAAAAAAATAAAAAAATACATACGGGTTGAATCTATAACCTCCTCCTTTTTGCAGTCGGTTAAAAAATAGCATCGCGTAAATGTGAAAATATTCCCATGAAATACGTTGAATTATAGGGAATAATTATTACATTTACTTCTCTCAAAATAATGTGGTACACATTCTTAGACAGACACCCGAAAATTATGTTAGTAAAAATTTTTGGGTAAGCAGTGTCCTGAAAACAAAGTGTTTACTTTTCTTCAACGAACACAGGAATCTCATTACGCCAGTGGCAAGAGAATTACTCACAAGGAAAGATCACGAACTTGTAAATTCAAAAAAATCTGAAACATTGCGATTATGTAGGGGATTTCCTCCTGATTACAACGCAATTTTTGTTTGCCGCCCAAATTCACTCTAAAGGGGTGAAATTAACCCCTGAAAATTCGGCTATTTTCCGATATTAATTTGTAACTAGCAACCTATAAGAGATAGAAAAAAAGTTTCAAGACGAAAGTCACTTCTTTTAATTAGGACTATCATTTGGTAACTTACAGTTCTTACAGTTCGCGAGTTATAACACAAAATCTGAAAATAACCGAATTTTCAGAGGTTAATTTCACCCCCTTAGATTGAATTTGGGGAGCAAGCAAAAATTGCGTTGTAATTAGGAGGAAATCCCCTACACAATCGCAAAGTTTCAGATTTTTTTGAACCTCCCGGTTCAAAATCTTTCCTTATCAGCACATTCAAAGTCACTTACGATAATAATTAGAAACAAATCACAGTATATCCAATAGAACAAAGTTTTTCAAATGTCCTCAAGAAAGAAAGAAGTCATATACATAATGCATGAATTACTCGGCAAGTATCGGTAAAGCGTTAAGCCGGGAATCCACCGGGAAGCTAAGCTATGCTATGCGATGCCATGCTATGCCATGCTACGTTTTAAAAAACTTAGCTTCAATACATTCTTATGAAATCGTTTCCACCAAAAGCTACGTTAAAACCTAGCATAGCACAGCATAGCTCAGCTTAGCTTAGCTTCCCGGTGAATTCCCGGCTTAAGGTATCATCGCCAGCTAATCAAGCACTCGCCTCATTGTTTTCACTTTCAGGCCATTTCCAAGACAGTGCAGATTTTCTCACTGCAACGCCATTATGTGCAGGTCAGGATGTTATAATTCAAAGTGTACCATTATCGCGTAACTGAATATGAATGACTTGATGAACTTAGCGTTCATTAGAGACCGCGACGCAGGGATAGAGGACACGCGCCCAAGAACGTGTACGTATAAAAAGATGAAGACAAATAGTTGGCGTAGCGAGGATACCAGAACTAACATTACCAATTGTTAAAGCCAGTGGGAAGCATAGCGCATGCACTTCTCGCCATGGCTCGTTGAATCCACGCGAACGCCGTGCATTCACGGCTTCTTAACAGCCGCCAACAATGGTCCACCGATCGTTATTATGTCGCACATTATTATCCACCGCATTATGACGCGCTCTGCGACACCTGTGCTCATGGCTACTAGTCAAGAAGCAGTTTGTATACCGAAGATTCATGCTGGCGTTTATAAGAAACAAGAGGGACGCATTGTTGCTCGCACGAGTGACTAAAGCAACCTCATATCATGCGCTTTTAATTCAGAAAACTTTTGTAACAACTACCTCAAGTATTTGGAATATTTTTCAGGCACATACTAGATACGAGGGTTGAATAGATTCATCTGGTAATGCGCGTTATAGTCAACTTGCCTAGTAAGTAAAATAAAGTTTAAGAGAAGAAAATTTAGTGACAGTTCAAACGTCATTTTTGCAGTGAAAGGTTTTGGTCCAATTATTTATTTATCTGCTTGACTGATTTCTTTTCCTCCGCTAAAGTGCGGCTATAATTACAGTTTTCAGAAGAATATGATCTTTTTCGCATATTTCGGTATACGTCCCCCTTGAATGTTTAAAAAATTGTCGTCGAAAATAAAAATTACATTTTTTTTGTTCGCCTTCATAAACCAAAAGTGTTCTAGAAGCATTTAAACTTTCAAAATTTTAGGAGAAAAAGGTTTTCTTTTAGTTTTTCGGACTTTCTTCGAAAACCGTTTGTCGCACGAGAAAAATGAATAGAATATAAAAGATGCTCCTTCTCCGGATCTACAACTTTTGTTTGACATATTTTTTGATTTAATCAATAACTTGGGGGATATAATATAAAATCGACTTCGCGAGCTGTTAAATAATGATTTTCATGTTCCCAGGGGCACCCTTTCCCGTTACTTGACACGGATTTTTTTTAAATTATTTGGAACATTTCTGGAGGGTGCCCCGAAGAAGATCTTGAAAAAAATTTTACCAAGAGTAAATAAGAGTCACCCTAGTAAGTACCTATAGCTTTTTCATCCTCAGTGAATGCTTACCCAAAAGACATCACACTTGACCTTGATTCTTTTGCCACTTTAATCCCTCCTGGTTTCACAAAAGTGTACAACGAACCACTTGGAAACTACGCCTCACGAAAGGAACTGTTCTCGATACGAGGATCGCCTTACTGTTGAAGACTCCATTCACAAGGAACACTATGCAATTGATGATGGAATGATGCAGATTTTTTTATATAGATCGAAAGTATATGTCACGAAGGTCACAAAAATGTAAAGTAAAGATGCTCCCAAAAGCTGGTCTGACCTTGAAAAATCGACGAAGGTGGAACCGGGGAAAGAAGAAAAATGAGGGAAAGAGAATGATAAATCCGTGTGTTCAAATTTAATTAACTCTATTATATGAAAATACATTATAGTAAATTAATGATAATAGATTAATGATAGATTGTAATTAGAAAAAAAATGATAATAAATGATAATACTAATGAAATCGCAACAGTGGGTAATATTAACCATTACATTCATGATAATCTTGTCGACAAGAAGGTTTAAAAAAGTGATCGAAGCAATAATAAATTTCACAATAACTGCAACGAGCGAACACTGTTTCTTTCATACCTTGATCAACGAGGCAGTCTAAACATGCCACTGACATCATTAGTATTATCATTTATTATCATTAATTTTTTTCTAATTATTATCTATCATTAATGAATTATCAATAATTTACTATAATGTATTTTCATATAATAGAGATAATTAAATTTGAACAGACAGATTTGTCACTCTCTTTCCCTCATTTTTCTTTTTTCCCCTGCTCCATCTTTGTTGATTTTTCACGGTCAGACCAGCCCTTGGAAGCATCTTTAATTTACATTCTTGTGACCTTTGCGACATATACTTTCGATCTATATAAAGAAAGGGTCGAATTACAAAGTCAATAACGACCACAATCAAACACAGAATTGATATATCAGGCATTCGGCAGCGTTCCCCCGACCCGCGTGCATCAATCCGTCGACAAAGAGATCCCTTTCCCTCCATTAATTTCACCCCCAGAATCACCCCCGGTCTTCGCGTGGTCGTTTCTCAAGGATACAAACGTACCCATAAATCATCGTTCGCGACGTGCGCGTGCGCGCACGGTTTTTCACAAGGTTGTTCCAATTTTTATTGTCTGGCTCGTAACATTCAGCAACCTATAGCAATTCCTCCCATCACTGCACGAGGGGAAGAAAGAGAGGGAGAGCAGCGACACCTCACGTCCGGCCATCCTTCGCCGGCATCGCCCTCTTTCCCGCAGTTATTGTCGCAGCCGCGGCTCGTAAACATAATTACGGCTGGTTTTTATTTCCACGACGGTTTTTTTTTTTTTTACGTCCGTTCGCGAACGTCAGCGCTCCTGTCGCCTTTTACGAGCCCGGCCTTTTTCTCTCCCTGTCAAGGTATGTGGAGTTATCAGGGAACGTTGCGAATTCGCTCTCTCCTCCGTTTCCTCGCCGCTCGCCAACTACCCCCGGCGTTTTGCTCGCGACGACGGAGCAGCGACATTTACGGCAGCGGAAATGCAACGTAGAAGGGCTACAGAGAGATTGAAGGGCTAGAGGGAAATAGTTTGTTTAACCACCGCACCGCTATCCAGCCGAATCGCTCACCGCGCGGCAACAGATTCTGCTCCTCCCGGAACGTCTTTTCCGCAATAAACCGTTGAAAGTTACAACCTCTCCGGCCGCTCTATTACTATAATGTAATGTGTGGCTCGCCGAAGTACCACGAGCGGTAGATTAAAAAGCCTTCATTAAGGGGAGGAAAAATCGCCGGTGTCGAACACTGGGATGTAGCGTAAAACAGCCGCGAACGTAGACTTTATGGATCATTAAGGGGTAAACGGCGCTCGCGAAAGCACGCGGCTCAGCGTCCATGCGCAAACTGTATTTTAAGGCGAATATACTTTGCCTGTAATAACTTCATGCGTGTAAGTCGAGTAGGCTGAATCGATTCTGTGATCCGCGATCGGAGGGCCACAGTCGGACAGACTCGCGGCGGGAGGAGAAATCGGGAAAGAAGAGGAGCTTAACGCTGAGAATTAATGAAACCGCCCGCCCCGACAGATGTTCCCGATTTCACGGCGTGCAAAAGGGGGACATTATCGGAACGATGTCGGTACGTGCTTCGGAAGAAGTATGGGGATCTTAAGCCTAGATCCGCGGTCACTCCCGTATAAATAATAATCTTGCTAACGGTCTGCAATGGAATCCAAGTGCGTGTGTATTTCAACCACCCTGTGGACTCCGAGTGAAAATTGGACAAAAAGCGGGTGTGTAGATCAGAATTAAGAATATTCATTTTGACGCACACTTAGTGCACCGCGATAATAAATATCGATTTCACATCGAACACCGGTGAGAAATGTTCGGCTTAATTGTGAACCTTCGCGGGTAATTGTGATCTCAAAGCGCTGTAAATTGACGGATATTTACTGCATGTTGCTTTGGATTAGTTCTTCGATACAGTACCTACAATGGAACTTATTATTGTGCAAGGTGTTTCAGTGTAATGGACACAGGGGTAAATGAAGTTCCGGTTGTATGAATAGTATATTTAAAGATATTTATTCAACTTAATTAAGTATATTGGAGGTTCAAGTGTTTTGGACTGGACTGCGTGACTGAGACTCGTGGCTTTTAGACTAGTAATACCCAGGGGGGCCAAGCTTCCCTCTTACGAAAGTTGAAGCAGAGTTTGTAGCGCCTCCTACCAATGAGGTGCGTACTAAACTGTGAATGTGTGAATTGGTGTGAATCGGGACGTATGTGTATGTGTATACGTGTAATGCACCGTTTACTTTAAAACCTGTTAAATTGAATGTGAAATTGAATATTTCTTCTTTTCTTAGGAGAAGAAAATATATTCAATTTCTTTGTATATCCTTCTATCTGCTGCATACGCGTCACTGACGCGACAATCCATGGTCAGACGGCCTTAGAAAGGGTAAACCAGGGAAAGTGAGGACACTTCCTCGTGTCTGCGCCAAACATTTCTAAATGACGACGGTCGTCATGGTAACATTTCACCAACGTCGAAAGGTTGTGTGTCGTGCTCACTGATACACGTAGGTATGTGTGTGTGATGTACCTAGCGCCTCCTACCAATGCGGTGCTAACTAAACGGGAAAACTTCAGCCAAACAAAGACGGCTTGGTCCCCCTGGTAATACCTACTCTTGGATGCGATGGGGTTTTAAAGGTTTCGGAATGTAAGAGAGGGGATGCCGGGGTGGGGCAGGAATGCAGGATTTTGGATAGGTGACGCATTAGCTAGAATGACGATAGGTAGCAGGGATGACGCAGTATTTACATTTACGCAGCATTTGGGTAGTTGGTCTGATTCATGTTTGCAGAGATAAAACGATATGTAAAGGGTCAGTGCATTGCATCGGAATGATTAGGTAACTGGGTATTAAAAGGGACAATAGAATCAATAAAGTCTTAATGAATATAGGAGAAGTAAACCTTTTTACAATACTACGCGAATCCATGCTTTTTGGCTTAAACCTTATTCACTAATTTCCACAGCTGATAGGGTAGGTGTACCGTTTGTGGCCATTCCACTGTTTTTGGCCATGTGCATAATTATCTTATTTTTAAAGTGCTTGCAGATCATTATTATCTGTAGAATTTCACATCATATTTTGTTTAGTATACCGCCAGATATATAAGGTTATATTTATTGCTTACACGAAAAAATATTATATTTTTTAAGAAGTGGCCAAAACTGGTGCAATACCTTAAAGTGGCCACGAATGGTGCATCTACCCTATGTTTGAGGCATCGAGAGCAAAACAGGACTAAACCACACTTATCGCGAAATTCAGTTAATAGCAAATAATGTATTCTACACTCCATTCCATATAAGAACGGACCTGCGCTCCTGCCGATTTGCGACCGATCTGCGCAGCTCCCACGGATCTGGCACACGCGATTGGTGGTAGCACTTTTGCGATTGGTCGTAGCTCTTTCCCTGCAGGTTTTCTACGAATCAGGAGTATATGCCTGCGCGGAACGAGTCCGCTCTAAAGTGGAATGCAGTGTAATAGGCTGTGCTAATCATATAAAGTAGGAAAAATTATTTTCTTTTCAATGTGGGTTAGTCGGTTTTTGCTCTCAATGCCTCATTTAACGTTAATTTTAAACACAACCTTCAACATCACTTAGCTCAGTGTTGGTGTTTTTTTTTTGGGCGTGCCAAACATTTATAAATAATATTTATCGAATTGCTGAGGTGCCAGACAGTTTTTAATAAAGGGAAAAGAAAATTAATCATTGCAGAATTTTATCGAGACAAGTTTAAAAATTAATTTCATACGAATGAACTCATAACTTGACATACATATGTATAATAATTATTTTAAATTAATATACAGATATTAATGATATCACCTGTCAATCATTGACCTCCTAGCAGAATTTTATTTTGTATTCATCAAATTTTTACGGGAAAAGTGTCTACCCTTGCGTAAAACAATTATTGTAACATGGCTAGATTTATTTTCATTTATCAGGATATTTTATTTGTTTAATTAAGTAACAATATTATTCAGGTGTTCTTACAGTTTCTCGTGACTGTATAGAGATCCTTATCTCAGTTAAGGATTACAGTATCATAGGCAAACACAGCTGTGACTGTTCTCGTCGAAGTGGGTGTGTCCACGGAATAAATTAAGTATAAGATTGGTCCAAGTACACTCCCTTGCGGTACTCTCGAATTAATTGAAAAAGTCGAAATTATTACGCATCTTAATATTTTATTTTGCCTTGCTCATAAGTTAGATATCACTGTGTGGTAATTTAGAAGATTTTAGGCAATATTCTTTGAAGCTTGTAGAGTATTCCTGAATGCCATACCTTATTAAACGCATATTTGGTGTCCAGGAAGACAGTGAAAGAGTATAATTCACGTTCCAAGTTTTGTCTACCAGTCTATGAATATGTTGGGGTCAAACTGTAAGCCCCGCGTCTCTTGCAATAAATGCAATATACGATTTACATTTTTTCATAAAATAGTTCGAAACTATAGAATTTATTAGCATACTGGCTTTCTAAATTTCTCTATTGTTGTGTTATAATTTTGAAACCATTACATTCTTGTGAACCTTGTAGAAAAAAAGATTTAATTGATCTGTTTCACAAGATACTTAAACCTAAGTACTAAATAACAAATCAAAGTTTAGTTCATTAGAAATAGTTTGTCCAAACGGTTATTTAAAACCTCCTATAAGGGAGCCAAAATCATTGTTTATGATTAAAGTTACCTTTTTCCACAATAAAATTTATAATCGCCCGTTTGCGGTGCTGTAAAATTTTATGCTTTCATTAATTCCCGGGAACGGCTATTAGATCCTTAGATTCCGGCTTCAGTGAAATCTCATTGGTATCGACTCTGCTTTTAATATTGATTCATCGTTTATTAGAGCTGCGCAACGGCATTTTCTCCGTTGTAAAATCGTTATTATTGCTATTATCACCGTAGGGAGTTCCGATCTTTCTGCTCCTCTGCAAGGGCAGGTGATACGCGTTTTATCGCTACATTTATCGGGGATGGCTCGTAATTACGTGCGCCGCCGCAAAGTTCGCGCACTAAACACCCGTATCTTGAGAATTCACAAAAAAGCTACCAGGAAGGATTCAACCAGGGGCACGTGTACTGTGCAATCACCGTGCATCATACAGAACGACATCGTATTTACAATGCTGTGATATCGATCGGATGTACTTATTTATGTTTTCTCAGAAAATTACAGAATACTCTGAGAAGGGAATGGCCCTTCTAATCTTGCCCTGTTTTTGCAGGCTAGCAAGTGTACAGGTCCATATTGCTATTCGTAACGCATTAGTTGCAGAAACTAATTAATTTTAAAGATATTAGTATGCAGTAGGTATGTAGGTACTTCCATCAACCGCCTGCTCCAACCTCTTTCACTATGGCAGCTTCGTTAAAAGAAACTTGCCTATATTTGTAAAGGAACTCTAGTTAGTTACATTTCTAAAATTGATCTAGTGTTTAGATTTAATGCTGTTCGTATTGATATATATATATATATATATATATATATATATATTTTTTTTATTTAAATTCGGTTTGTTTATCGAAGTATGTGTTGATTTTTAGTATTATAGGTGGTATTTTTATTAGATGTGTTTGTTTGCGTCAGGTTGATTTAAAGGTTTTGGTTGCTTATTCGTCGGTTGTTCGTATGAGTTTGTTGTTGAGAGGAATATTTACTTTGCTTAAATTGGGTATATTGGGGTCATATGTTTTAATAATTTCTCATGGTTTGTGTTCTTCTGGTTTATTTTATTTAGTTAATGTATTTTATACAGAGACAAATAGTCGTTTAATAATGATTAACAAGGGTTTATTAATTTGTATGCCATCTATGGCAATGTTTTGATTTATATTATGTTCTTCTAATATCGCTCGTGTTGATACATGGAATTGAACACTACCATCTTACAACAGCACGAATACCTGCTACAGATAGTATTTTTAAAAATATATACACAGTGTGTGTAACAAGGTAAAGAATAAGTTCAGGTAAATTTTACAGTTTTGTCTTACATGTACAGGGTCATCGTTTTATCCTGCAACCCGCGCTCGCGCGAACAGGTAAAATGGCAACAGCGCCTCACGGACGCATTCCACTGCAACCATGCACCGTCCCGGCGTTCGGAGAGCTGCCAGCGTTCGCTGGACAGCAGTGATGCCCGAGCTTCGAGAATTTTGGGATGGTCTCTTTCAAATTAACGTCGCAAGGAGCTATTCAGAATTTCCCGGCCCGGGTTGAAAAATTTGGGGCCTTTTTTAATTTAATCTAACGACTAGGTACATCAGTGTCGTCTTACCGTTTTCGGTGGCCCTGAGGCCAGCTCCGTATGTGGCCCCCTAAATTATTCTAAATTAAATAAAACAAAAAATACCGCTCGAACACGCGAAATGAATAAGTATTAAAACAATTAAATAAATCAGATTAAACGTGGGGCCCATTCCACGAAAAAGGCCCTCATTTTAAAATCTAAATTTTGGTGTATTCGTTATTTTCTTTCCGTCACAGATCAATGGCCCATTTCAAATTTTCTTCTAGCTTTCACAACCCTATTTTTCTTTTAATTTTCCAATTTTCAGGGGCCTCCTGAACTCCGGGGCCGGTTGCCTCGTTCGCCTCCAGGTTGAGACGGCACTGAGGTACATGCAACCGAAATGCTGTGCAGTGTTTCCATCGGTGGTTCTAAAACTACCAAAAACTGTAGGCCACCATTAATCATACCAGTCCACCATAGTCAGTAGACGCAAATAGGTACAATCGAACTTCCAATACTTAATTCCATGGTATTGGTGCTACCTAATAGGCCAGAGAATCGTTCCAGAACTCGATAATTCGATCGAAGGGTGACGAGTGACGGCCCATCTCACGTCATCTTCCGTAGGACCATCAGATATCACTGTTCGTGTCAAACGCGATTTCACCGAAACGTGTCAGCAAGTAGATCGTGGGTGGATAAACTATTACGCGGCGACCACGTTTGATCTCCGTAGATCCGGTCAATCTACATGATTCACGCCACGGGATGTAACGTGAGTGCCCGTTAATATGCTACCAGCTTCCTATACATTGGACCGCAGCCAAAGAAAAGTATCGATGGTGTCCAAAAGAAAGAGAATACGTTCGTGCCCGGTAGATCGTTAGGTATATAAATGCTCCGTATCGGAAAATTCATTTGCTACAGCAGATCGTTGAGCTGGAAATTATGCTGGTGGTCCTGGATGCACATTCTGATGCAGGCGAGCCAGGTCCTTTAGCGATCGTCCAGCCGCGAGCAATCATTTTGCAACCACCTGTAGGTATATAATCAGCTAGTAGGGGGCATAATGCATGTGGTACGTAATAATAA
Organism: Andrena cerasifolii; assembly: GCF_050908995.1. Taxonomy (NCBI): domain Eukaryota; kingdom Metazoa; phylum Arthropoda; class Insecta; order Hymenoptera; family Andrenidae; genus Andrena; species Andrena cerasifolii. Next base: position 4,966,752 of record NC_135124.1, on the reverse strand, counting down.
CGACGATAAACAACCGTTCTAACGAGGCGTCGTAGGCAAGCCGTGGCCTGTATAGGGAAATATCAATGTTATTTTATTGACTGCCGCTCTGCGCTCGCGCTTCACCCTCCGCCTGGAACATAGCCGTGTAAATACGCAATTTACCGGCCACTACGATCTTCTGCATCGTAACAGGTGGAGGAGATTGTCCGGGAGAGCCCCTCGCAGCGAAGAGGTTACTGAGCCTGGACCTAGTCCAACCGATCCAAAGTAGTTTTCAATCAGAACTTCCGTCCCAGACACTTTGAACCCCGACAATTGAATCGCGGCACTTTTGCCGCCTCTTTGAACGTTAATCCTGATACTGCGCGATTATACATAACTATGCTCTTAAACGCATTAGGTATTTTACATATGGGACCAATCATCGACGTTGGAACAAGTAGGGTAATTACCAATATTGACGTCGCAAGTTGTTTCCCTTTTTGTCGCGTGATGCTCACACGATTTCTCAATATTAAATCATTGGTTTGTGTAGGGTGTAGTACCGTGGTAAGGGAAGATGGTACCTTGAGGAAAATTCTTCAGGTCCCTGCAATTCGAGGAAGAACTTGTCGACGACCTAAATTGCTATCTATTAGTTGGAACACTTGTACCATAAATGAAAGATTCGGGTATCTCGTTACCAGTGGAAAAGAAAGGTAACAGTCGTCGATTCTTCGACCTGGGTTTTGTCTTCTTTCAAAATTCAGAGGCCCAGTGGAAAATAGGCACATAAATTTGCATAAATTTGCGTTTCTTTATACCATTAATTCGTTCCTGTTCCTAGCTGATAATATTGCAGTTAGTACGACATTAACCCATTAATTCAAAGAAAACGATTGGCTTAAACGAGACAGAATGGATAATAACTGAACAACTAACAAGGGAAGAACCCGAGCCCGAAAATTCAAAAAATTCTGAAACTTTGTGAATATGTAGGGGATTTCCTCCTGATTGCAACGCAATTTTTGTTTGCTGCCCAAATTCACTCGAAGGGGGTGAAATTAACCCTTAAAAATTTGGCTATTTTCCGATTTTGTCTTATAACTTGCAAACTGTAAGAGATAGAATAAAGGTTTCAAGTCAAAAGTTACTTCTTTTAATTAGATCTAGCATTTGGAGAAGAAATTATTTTACAGTACACGAGTTATAACACAAAATCGGAAAATAACTGGATTTTCGGGGGTCAGTTACACGCAAGGGCAATTACTCTAAAGAGAGTGAATTTGGGCAGCAAAGAAAAATTGCGTTATAATTTATTTATTAATCATAAACGGGTTAAAACCTATTATATAGCAAGGATACATAACATTATGCGTGTTGAATAAAAATAAATCTAAATATATGGCATACTATATCAAAGTATACTTAACAATGGAGAGAAAAATGAAAAAATACAGGTGAAGAATGAGTAATGAGAAATGAAAAATGTACAATGAAAATGGAAATGAAGATGAGAATGAAAATGAAAATAAGAATGAAAATGAGAATGAGAATGAAAATGAGAATGAAAAAGAAAAAGAAAAAGAAAATGAAAATAAAAAAGAAAATAAAAATGAGAACGAAAATGAAAATAGAAATACATAGAAAATAGAATAGAAGTGAAAAGTGAGGGGTGGATTAAAAGTGTATACTACACTCTTAATTTTAGTTTTGTCGCGTTAACGGATTACCAGCTATTTTGATCGTTCGCCCTTAGCATTCTGTGCAATTTACTCTTTAATACGTCAACAGATTCATGAAAGGAATCAACTGCATCAGCACATAAGTTTGCTTGTTGAGGAAATAATCAGGAGGAAATTCCCTGCATATTCACGAAGTTTCAGAATTTTTTGAATTTCTGAGTTCGGGATGTTCCCTTGTAAGTAATATTCGTGCGTTCGTATTGGCGTGACTTGGTAGGGAATCAAGTTCGCAGGCTGGACGATTATCGCAGAGCGTGGCGAAGGCTTGCGCGGACATCTGACAAGCCAGATGATCGAACTCTGTTAAGAAATAATCATGCCGATCTAGCAGCGCGATCATCTTCGTCATTATCGTAGTACAGACAACGCCGACGGTCGGGATCTCACGCTGGCTCTGCGAGAATCGATCCTAGGAAATCGAAGAATTACGGAAAAGAAGAGTAGAGGAACGGAGGAAGAAACAGAGGAAGCAGATGTTGTTGGGAAAGAAGGGAGGATTTTGCCCTCGAGGCCCTCCGTTCTGCTTCGATCCTAAGATGGACATTTTCTGCGGTCACAGTCGACGGTTATTGGTTATTGCGCCAAGCTCCGGAACTGTTCCAGCTCCTCATGGGAACTTCTCGTCGGCGGCGCTGGAATCATTTCCGTGTTTATTAGCCAGGCATCACCGATTCTAATCTCCTTCCGAGACTTCTGAGACTGACCACCCTTCCAAAGTTCGACGAGTCCAGATAAAATGCACTATTTGTCATCGAAATCTGCTACGCTTCAATCACATAGCTCCTTCCTTAACAGATTAGCATGGTATTCCGGTGTTTTTATTGCGGCACAAGTTTACCAAAATTCGCCCTCTTAATTCGGTATACTAAAAGCAGGTTTAACATTCGTTCCATTGAACTCGCTGGCGACAGTGTTCAAAGGTTAACGTGATCACAGTTTAATCATGGACCTAAGAATTAAATGGACGAAGCACAAAGCCGCGGGGCCTAAGCTCGTATAAGTAAGGGAGGTGCATGATACTGCGCGTGTGGTGGTGGACGATCGGTGATTGGTTGATGATTTTCGTTTTTGTTTTCAATTTAAAACCTGTCGCAAATGTACATAACATTAAAATTTCTATGAAGATGCAGACTAAGAAAGGAAAATGTATACACCAGAAGTCATTTAAGAAGGAACCCGTTTCGCGCATGCAGAATGAGCTCATTGGCTCCGAAGAAGCGTTGGTGGGGGTACAGCCAATAGTGGCTTCTCCCGGCACCAATGAGCGCCAACCTGCGCAGAACCGCTCTAAACTCGTCGGTCGGCAGGTTCCTTCTTAAATGAAAGGGAGTATAGTTAAAAATTGCAAAAACTCCGTAACTGTAAGGATAAAACGTGGCGATGAGGAAAATGCTATGAAAGTGACGTATCATCGGTAAGAGATATCGCCTCTTTTAATTTTCTTTATTTTGTGGTTAAGTGTGTCGTTGAGTTTGAAACGTTAATACTTAATTGCAGCATTATACTTTTACAGTTTCCCAAAAGATCCACAAAGAAGGCAGAAACGGGCTGATGCCTAACAATTAAAAATAGGGAACGTCTCAGATAATCACCGCGTTTAGTTTTGACTTGTGATCAATAGAATTAGAAACTAGGAACCATTAAGAATTCTTTAAGAACGATTGCAGTGAGGTACATTCCTGAATGTTTTGGTTTCTTAAGACTTGGTGAAGCCTGTCCTACATGTGAGTAATATATACGTGTATATTTGTATGTATATACAACACATGTATAGTTTCATACATTTAAAAATAAATATGTATGTTCACTTGTTCAGATCGAATTTGTATATACGTTATTTACCATCACTAGTTGATAATATGGTATCGCCCGCAACGTCCGCGATTTTCATTACACATCGCGACCGCGTGGACAATTTGGACGTAATTGTAATACACCCTATATGAACAGAAAGTAGCCTCTCTGAGGCTCTGACGTGGACGCGGGAGTTCCTCACCGCGAGACGCTTCGTGCGATGATGCGCACTAATTGGAATGGGTTTTTTTGACCAGTTAACTCGCTAACGTTCCGACGGAGAACAGCGCAAGAAGATGATTCTCCTTCTGCCTTTTCGGAAAGGCTGGCAAGAACGGAAACCGCCTCGAGCGGAGCGCGCAGCGCTGCCGCGGTGACGTGCGTAACCTGTGTCGCGAACCCGCGAAATACGGAACAATACCTTCCGCGAAATGCGGAACACCGCCCGCCTTGAAAGGCAGTGCCTTCAATGGTAAAAAGAATGCGCGGCGCAGCTTAGTTATTTGTGTATAAGCATTCAGCATTCCATTTCAAATAAAGCGCGACGCACGCGTACTACTCCGCCAATCACAAGCCGTCCACCACGACTTCTCTCCTCCCGATCGACTGACTGGACCCCCTCGTCCATGTTGAGACTTTGTGCTCCGTCTATTTAATTCTTAAGTCCACGAGTTTAATCAATAGAGTTATTTGTCCAGATGTCAAAGTGAATCTCGAATCAAAATTTTATGGGAAGAAGGCAGTGAGTTGGCTCTAGTAACCTGCGATTAAAATTAGTAGTTTTCATGAAAATTCGTAATACAGAATGTTAGAAACAAACTCCTAACACAGGTAGCTGCAGTAGTGGCAAATTGTTGGAGTCATTTTTTTAATGGTAAACACTTAAAACAATACGTACAGTTGAAAGTATTTTCTTTAGCCTAAAAGTACCTATATAAGTTCCCTACTTCAACGGGCTGAAAAGGAGCGTCTCCCTATTTAGATTTTTTTAAGAGAAACCCTCAAATTATATTAATTGAAAACTTTTTGCCTATATTTGTACATATTTAGGTAACATTAAAATAAAAAAAATTAAAAAATAACAGTACCTAAAACTTTAAACGCGTCTTTCTCAAAACGATTTTTTTTTTCAAATTAGTTAGCATGATATCTAAAAACCAATCACCCGATTTACATCAAACTTGGTATATATCTTCAGTAGATGTCCCATTCTAATTTTTTGCAGAAATCGATGTCTGTTTTAGAAGCTGCCATTTTTTTTTTACTTTTCAGTATTTCTAATTTAATCTAGTTCAGACGATAGCCACACTCACACAGATTACACTAATTTTTAAATATTTCATTTCTGACAACTACAACGGCTGATTCTATTGGGAGTAGAACATTAGTATGCGACACTAGCGGTCGGTACGCAAACTAATAGTAACGACCTAACCCAAACCTAACCCAGACTCAACCATGCGCATCTGATTTTTGTAAGGCGCTCTATTTGAGACACTATAACTCCGAATATAACCACTATTTTTGCATACAATTTTTTCCTCATATTCTCTAAAGATTAACAAGTATAGCCGCGAAGCTGGAAGTAAATATATTTAATGGTTTCGTTTTAAAAAAATCCCAAAGTTCGCATCACTTTTCGTCCGTCAAGGTAGGGAGAGCCCTTAATAAGCACTTCGTTCCATTCGTCACGTATTAAAACGAGGGGAAGTTGCGTGTCAATTAGAACAATTAGGAAGATTGCGTAGGAAACGCAATGCCCAGTCCTCGGTCTCTCACCGTCGATCTAGTTTAGATCGGTATCGAATAGTCACAACGGATACGTCTAAATCGGCACGCGGAAGAGACTAACGACCGGCCGACTCGCCGAAGAGGAGGGATGAGAAAAAAGCTGCAGCCCCTCGCGTGACTTCGTCCGAGCAGCCGACACGTAGGTATGTACACCTTGGGACCTGTCCGTGTTTATCAGCCATCACTCTCGGAGAGTCGCGCCGGAAACGTAGACGAATAGCGGCCCTTCCGAGCTCATTGACAATCTTTCGGAAAATACAACGCGAACCAAGAGGCCAGCTACCCTCCTACATATATGACGTTGTTACGATGTAGGAGAACGCGAGTGCTTTAACTAACAATAAGTAAGAAACTTTATTTTAACTATGAGACGCGTTCTTACACTTCGGAGAAGACGCGAAATGGGCCCGCGCGTCACAGAATTGTGACATCAATTGGGCATTATGATATTATATCCCCAAATGGTGGTTTTGTATGTACTGTGAATTTTTAAAAATAATAGTTCCTTTGCACAGGAAGTTTCTAGGAATATTTCATCTGGCGGCTCCAGGAGTGTTTATTCTTAACAGTATTATAATTCTCCTACGTTTACCAGCAGATAAGCTTATTGCGAGAAGGAAACAGTGGGGGTTTCAACGCTTTTTGGGCTAAAGCCAGTGAAGACGACTCAGCTGACACAGCTCTTAGTAGCACAAAATATTAGTTAAATATTTTTTTAAAATATATTCAACGAATCTTTTATCCACACTTTTTAATGTGAAAAAAATGTTGAATACAAATATTATTAAATTTTGCGATGCAAAGCTTGAAGTGAACTTGTGATTCTTCACTTTTCTCTAACTTTTTCTCTATCGCAAAGAGCAAATCATATACAGCATAATAAAAGCCAAGGTGCGAAGGAAAGAACGATTGCAAACTAAACATTACTCACTAAGTATTTTTCAACTTGCTAAATATTCTTTATCTCGAATCCTTAATGCTTCCCCTTAATTTCCTAAATCAATATACTTTGACAATGTCAGCCCAAATCATGTTGATTCGCCAATGGACTTAAAAATCGAACTGGCAGGATCGTGTTTATTGCGCAGTTCGAAAACAGTGTTAGGTACTGTTCAGTTGAAATCCTGCTTCTAATTACAAAACGTGTGGAACTTATTGTTAGTCCTCTTCGCATTCCAGAGTCTCTGCAATATTTCACTGCCCTTCCGTCGGTCGTTACCGATCAAGTTAAAAGGAACAAAAGTACAGCAAACGAAATCGTAATCGTTATTAAATATTGCCTCACCTTAGAAATGATATGCGGAAACATTGGAGATAAGCTGCAAGATGTATGGAGGAACTCTTCGCAAGTTGCGGAGGAGGCAACCACTACCGCCTCAAGACTCGTTTTAATGCAAGATGCAGCGCGCCGCGCAGTTACATGCGAAATCCAATGCGATCTCATGTTTAACAACAGCGCATTCTCGCTCACTATTATACCGCGATACTGTTACGTTTACAAATTCTATGAGTATAAGGAGGGTGCATTTGCATCCATAGGGTGTTTCATAATATGCCGGCATAATTTAAAGGGTGAATTTCGGGCACAAAGTAATGAAGAAAATTCATATTAGTGTTTGTGATTTAAACATTTTTACGTTTCAATAATTCTCATTACAAATTGAGCTAGTTTAAGACCTTCAAAGAAGCTTGTCCTTCAACAAGATACTGCAAGTGTTGCCTGATTGACGCCCTGATGCGTTCGAGAAAAATATAAATCTGACGATAAAAGTAGCCATTTGGTAGGTCTGCCATTGGGAATCATGTGTTTGTCCTAAATTATCTCTCCAAACGACTAGAACCAGGCGAAGCATCATCTTGTATAAACACTAAACCGAGTGCGGCATAGAATATCTAATGGGGTACCTTTTAATAATTCATTAAATTTCTCTCTCAAGAAATTGTTGTAGGGTAAGGGACCCAATTACTGACATTTTAAGCGTTGACTCTGACATTGTCTTATAGTTTTGTACTTATAGACTAAAAGTATATGTTGTTCTTGTTATTTATTTTTGTTTAATATGTTTACTTGATGAACAAATTTTGATGGATCTTAAAACTTCGATTTTTAAGTATAAATTCATCAATTTCAAAAATATATTTCGGGATCTATTACTGACACCCTTAAAATGTATTTGACTGAATTACTGACACCCCAATTACTGCCACCTAACCCAATACTGTTTATCTCATTTTAAGGTTATGTCGTCTCATGTACACGAGCATCTGCTGCTGTGGCAGCAATACCAAAATGCTTGAAACGCTTGTACCAATCCCTGTCACCCAATTAATAAATAAACAGACCTAATTACTTTCTATAATGCTTATATTATCTATAAAAACATTATATTTTGTTATGTTGATAACTTAAGTATTACAATTACAGCATTTTCTTTAACGTCTTGTTTTGTCGTTTGCTAGTAAGGCAGTCATCGTTTTCACTCTCCCAATATTCGCTTCAAATGTTTGATCGTGTCATCCAAATTAACGAAGAAAAAATTAAGTGCTGTTTTTTGTATCGTATAAATTACAGTTTCAATTGTATGCTAAAATTTTTTTATGTATCATTTCACAAGATTTGTTCGTTATTTTAAGTAAAACAGCTTAGGGTGACAGTAATTGGGTAGGTAGCAGTAATTGGGTCCTTTACCCTAGGTAACATTTGTTTCGTAATTAGAAAAATTGGTGCGATTCAACTGCCCCAAATAATCCTGTGCAACTTTAAGGCGATGTTGATGCTTTGATTTTATGATAAAGTTAAGATTTTCTCCGATCCAATACAACGATAAAAACAACAAAGCCATTTATATTAAAGTATGTCCGATATAACCCCGTCTTGAAGCTGCAACCCTTCTTGTTTTTTGCCAACTGACATTCAACGTTAAACGAATTAGTAACCCCGTGAATCCCCGCAACTTCATTGGTTTCCAGCGCCCCCTTCCACGCGAGCTTTGGAAAACGCGATGGATGCTCGTGCTCTCGGACCGCCCATCGGGGCAACACTGCTATACCGGTACACTCGACATCTAAATTTGAATCCTCCTTCGCCTATATTTCGGCTCATTATTATAATTCCCTTCCACCCGATATTCGAGGGCTAAATTCGTTTCCTGATTTTAAATGTAAAGCTCGACGATATATATTTTTGCACTATGCGTCAGAACAATATTTAGATTCTCTCTGCTTCTATTTTTCTTCCCTAGTTTTAGTTTTGGTTCAATGTTAGTTATTTAGTTATGGTTAGGCTTCTAACAATATTCTACTGCAGCCTCGCCCATTACTTCGCTAGTCTTTATTTTTTTTTATTTCTCTGCATATTTCAAGTAATAAAGGTGAATAATAATAATAATAATAATAATAATAATAATAATAATAATAATAATAATAATAATAATTGCAAGTAAGTCCTGAAGCACCTTGAATGAGGTACGAATAAATCTGTTCGTCATATAACATTTTCCAAATAATCAGATGTTTCACGATCTCCATTCCTGTAATCCTTCGATTACTGCCTCTATCATTTGGGCCGATACGATCGAGTATTACATCTTCCGAATCCACGAATTTAGCAGTTCAGTGTACTACCATTAAAAGACACGTTTACAAAGTGTATCAACATTCCAAAGGTATCGACATGTTTCGTCAAACTTTTTGTATTCGACCCTGCCTTATCACAGAAATGTTTTGCGCGTAGACGTTTTGCCACTTGGCGTTGCATTTAGGAAAGACATATATTAAATGTAGGTATGTCTGTTATTTACACCCGTGTAATATGTCGCTATCCATTCAAATAGAGACTGTCACAGAACTTGTATTACAAGTTTTCAACGCAAACTGCTCTTATCAGGGAAACAGACTCAAGTGACTCATAGAACATTATGAAAACGTTTCCCGGTACTCAGATCACGTGTAAGGTATAAAACGTTGATAATTAACTGCTGGTTAGAATTAATTATATTGGATCAGTCTGTAACGAGACTCATTGAAACACAACACTGGGGTTCATTGAGGAGGTGTTTTCACCTCTAGGCTATTGGATCGTTTCATTGCCGGGAGCAATACTGTTTACGTTGTTAGCACCACTTGGACTACATTTCTGCAAAGTTTCGAATTTTTTTGAATTTCCGAAGTTGCCGACCATCCCATGTCAGTCGAAATCGAGGATCCGTGCAATCTAGCGTGTATCGTTTATACACGAAACTGTACGCAGAAAGGCTATCGAGCACTCTCTGGACTTGCGATTCAGCAGCCGATCTGGAACGATGGGAATTCGTCCGAGTAAACCGACCAGAGCGAACCAATGGAAGAGAGAGAGAGTGAAGCGAAGGAACAGAGGCGTCGGAGATTAGCACTCCTCGCTTATACCACGACGAGGACATCAGAGTGAACAGTAACGAGGGATATGCTATTACCAGGTTCCCGGTACTTCGATTAATTGGCGTGTACAGTTAAAGGAGGGCTGGAAGGGGGTCTTCATCGATCGCCCGCGGCCCTCTCACAGTAAATTTATTGCACCCGCCACTGTGGACCGTGTCGTGGTTGTCTCGCTCGCGATCACGACACCGCAAATGAAGACTTTTATGCTAAACGCCGGGCCGAGCAGGTGGAAAAAGCGAGCGCAGAACGTGCCGCTTGGATCCATTAATTACGATTCCTGGAAACACGCGTGCGAGACTGCTGAGGAAAGTTCTCGTCGAATCCATTTCGAAGAGCATGCCACTGATAAGGGTGGCGCGGGAACCTAGTCTAGTAAATCAGGACTAAAGATACTGAAAAATCTGTAACTGGCGGAGGAAGCACTGTTAAGTCAGCTGAGGAATAAGCCTAAGGAGCCATCGAAGGACATGAAAACAGTTAAAGCACTTCAAACTGCAAAGCGTATCGGTAGATACCCCCGGATCAATTAAGATTAAGACTACAGCTAAGATGTGTTTGTTGACAAAGGATTTTACAGTTCTATTGTCGAGTGGAACATCGAAAATTTCCCTTCTAAAAAGGTTTTGTTGGACGATCCCTAAAACGGTCGCTTAAATGCTACTCTCGGAGATGCAGACACGGTTCGCTCCCGACTGTCGTCCTGGCCACCCAGGGTACCCCAACTGACCCTGGACCCAATGTCTTCGATGATCCTCTACCAACGCAACAATTGCCAGGTGGCCCTCTCATATCTCCAGCTCTTCCTATCGCGAGACGTAAAGGTAGGATCTCCTACCCGCGATTGGTCGCTGCGATTGGTCGCAGCGATTTGACCCAGCGACTGGGCCTAGGCTGAATCTCCTTGCCTGCGATCAGGGGTGTGCGGGTAGCCGACTTTTCGGGCTCGGGACGGGCCGGAAACTTACGAAAGTATCGCGACCCCACCCGAAATTTTCCGACCCGTCCCGAGGGCCAGGGACCCGAGCCTCGGGACGATCCGCACACTCCTACCTGCGACCAAGTCCATTGCCACAGTGGGGCAGAATCCTAAGAAACAAGGAAACGAGTCAGAATTCAAAAGTTGGGGAGGATTATGTATTTTTATTTATTTATAATAATAATAATAATAAATCGTGTTTATTCTTTTGTAATATTTGATACAACGCAGTGGAGTTAGAAATGCAAAGTACAGAATGGGCGAGGCTCAGCGTCGCTGTTATTCATGCCTGACTCGAATATTTCTTGTAAAATACTAATATGTGCTTTTAAAAGAAGTGAAAACTCAGAAAGAAGACCCAAAAAGAAGCCAGAAATAAAGATTTTAAAAATTATAGAAAAAATTGTAGCTAAAAATATTCCATCCGGCCCACCTTCTCTCACATCTGAATTACTTTATATCTTGTAGGAGGCTGAAGGACTAGTGTCATAAAGCTGTAGTAAACCGTGACTCGCTAACAATCCATTTAGGGCATCAGTCATCACGCTACATCATGGAACACTGCACTTTCCATGGCATATTTATCAAATTCTTGTAGTTTTATTGAAACTATTGACGCCAATTCATGACGAATTGACGTTATTTTCTTAATAACGCCAAACCTGTACATTAACACTTTTAGTATCAATTTCCTTAATAATATTCGGCATTTTTAAATGCAAAATACAGGATGTTGCATTTTTCCCATTTTTGAGGATTTACTTCCACTGTGCGACATAGAATACACGCACTTAATATATAACTGCCAAATATTCTCGAATGCTTTTTCCGTAGTAGCAAGGCCTAGATTATGTTGATTAGAAAACAAACAAAAAATTTGTTCAGAAGTTCCCTGAAGTGGAACTAAAAACGGGATGATTGCTGACAATATTTCAATTGGTTTGGAAAAAAAAACTGTATGTAACTAATTATTTGCTATTACTTAACAGAATCGACACTACTCATTTGGGGCCCCAAAAATTGTTTTCTTTTATATCACCAAAAATTAAAACACGCGATTTAAAATTCTGCACGAAAAATACATATAATCATAGACACGTGTTTGCACACAGATCAGAAGTAGACGTCATGATATTTTTACCGCTTTTAGGTGCTCATATTAGTAGTCTACAGGTAACATAAAAATACATACTCCCATATCTTTCGAATTCTGACTTCTTTCCTTATTTCTTGGGATTCTGTCACAGTGTAGCAATGGGTCGCATTGCGACTGGTCACAGTGCCCAGCCTGCGACTAGGTATAGTGGGAAACAGACCCTCATCGCATTGTGTTGTCTCTCGAGTAGCCTAGGCTGGTACTCAAACAGACTCGCGTCAGGCTCCTACGTCTGGCGTAAACCCGACGATCGCAGTCGCTTGCAGGAGAACAGATACATGCTTTCCCATTGCACCAGTATACTGCGACCAGTCGCTGCGACCAATCGCGGGTAGGAGATCCCGCCTTAAACCGCCGTACTGCGACAAACACAAGGCGCGGCCCGCCAGTATCCTAAAGTTTCTGAGAATATTGAAGTAGCTCAATTCGGCAAGTGTTTCTTCTTAAAAAGAAATATCTACATAACTAGTCAACTCGAGCCCCGATTAATGCAGACCTTGCCAATGATTGTCCCTTCTCAAAACACCCACCCGAGTATTACTCCCTCTATAATCATCGCGTAATTAATTACGTCCCAATTAGTGCGCGGTTCTTGTACCGTACTGTCTTCTCGTCGAGCAGAAATATCCGTGATCCTTTGTGAAATATAAAATTGATCTTAGTGTACGAAGCGTTCAGGGTAGACACCAGTTAAGATAACGACTGAGCAAATATCAGCCATGCGCAGCAAAGCCTACCGTTTGGCACGCATCGTTGCGCTCAATCACTCCGACCAGTAGTCGCGTCTCGCGTCGAAATTATCTGCAATTTCAAAGAGAGCCCAAGACCTCGGAGTGCAAATGATTTATCCGGCGTTCGCGTATTAGCATAAATAGTTTATTTTAGGCGGCCTCTCGCGGAGAAGGCGCTAATGCGCCGTTTGCCGCTGGAAAGGATTGGATGGATTCGCGCTTGAGTGATCTTACCACTCAATCAGCACCCCGTTCACGCCTCCACTGAGTCACTCGGCCGAATCTTATGTCACGACATTGTATAATCTCTGGTCGGGCAGATATGAGCACGTATGCATGAATAAGTAAGAGACAAACCCGGGTTAGGTGTCGAACACGACGGTGGTTGTGTTTCATAACGCCTCCTCTGTCAAATACTGGTCACCCTTACTCCTTTCAAAAGGAGGCAAACTTTTTGCCCCTCCCTTCCCGTAGTTGCATGAAGAATTTAAAGTGAATTTTCAACAGGAAGACACTTTTGCTTAAAGTGACACGGTTGTCAATTTGGCATTAATGATGAAGTTGAATCGTTCGGTGATCCAATTTTCGTTGCGTAAGCATAAGATATTATCAAGAATTTCTGTTAACGCTTAACGCAGCATTAGATGAAGTACCGTAAACTGGGGGAACATTGGCAGGTTTTTGGAAGATTTTGTTACATAATTTAAAGATTAACGTGTTTACATTTGCTTTAAGGATCCTATCATAACATTGCACCTTTTGTGATTGTACTGCGAGTGTCGAAATGCATAAAATTTCTGTCCTTTGTAATGTACTGACCCTTTACTTATCTGACTATGTCTGCAAACATGAATCGGGGTAACTACTTTTGAGCTATGTAAACTACTGCTGCGTAAATGTAAACACTGCGTCATCCCTGCGAACCATCGTCGTGTTGGCTAATGCGTCACTTACCTAAAATCCTGCAGTTCTGCCCTATCCCGTCATCCCCTGTCTTACATTCCTAAACCTTTAAAACCCCATTGCATTCCCTTATTCAGAAGCATTGCTACTTCAAAAGCCACCAGTCTCAGTCACGGAGTCCAGTTCGAAACAGTTGAATCTCCAATATCTTTAATTTAGTTGAATAAATATCTTTATAAATATTATTCATAAATGGTAGTTCAATTATCCTCGTGTCCATTACACCTTTTCCTTCTTTAATACATTATCGGGTTAAGTTTTACTAATCTGAAGCCAGTAAGATACATTGACACTTATATTTGTTTATTTTATTTTATTTCTTACCTATTAATGCTATTTATATGTAATGCTATTAATGCTATTTATATGATTGTATAATCATTTTCATGAGAAAAAGGAACCTGAAACACATGAATATTTTTCCAATTTTTTTTACAGTTGTGTTTGGTTAATCAAAAGGCAACTATCCCGCACCCAGGCCAACTGAAAATTCAAATTTAAATTTCCCGCCTATACAGTATGATTACATAATCATTTTCATGAGAAAAAGGAACCTGAAACACATGAATATTTTTCCAAATTTTATTTACAGTTGTGTTTGGTTAATCAAAAGACAACTATCCCACACCCAGGCCAACTGGAAATTCGAATTTAAATTTTCGCCTACATAGTATCGCTCCGCCCCAAATTGTAGATTCATTTCTGAAAGCAGTGATCGTCCCTTTTTTAACACCTTTACATCGTAACGCCGAGGCGATCTTGTGTCTTCTCCTCTGCTACGTAAAAGCGTAGTTTGTATTTGAAATAAAGTTTGTTGCACAACTAACCACGAGTGTTTTTCTCAGTCGGCAAATATGTAATTCCTCTTGGGCACGGCTCCAACCTGAAAAATCTCAATTAATAATCATAAAGACCCGGGGTGTTAAAGCCTGGGATCCTTAAGAAGTTCAAATTTAAACAGCTCCTTCCAATGAAATCGGTTCGCGATACTCGTTCCATTATCTAGAATGGTCAGCCTGTTTAGCGCGGAACTGACATTTCCAGGGAATAAAATGCGAACACAACGGATCGTAAGAGATGACGCGCCGTAGATTGTACTTCGGAGACCTTGCCGGTGCCAGTTGCCCGCGGAGAAAACGCATTGCGCCGTCGCTTTATTTCCCAACAACCGCAACGAAGTGCGGATATATCGCGTTACTTGTAATTTCCCGAGTGTCCGGTCTGCATGCGCTGTGAAACCGACTCGCCACGGAGAGGTCAAGAAAATATCCTAACGCGCGAAACAATCCACGGATCTGTAGGTTTCGCGCGTAATTTACATATTACGAGGGCAATTAATCTGACGGTATTATTACGAATTACGTACGGCTGAGATTCTTAATTGTAGGTACTATACTTGGGTTTTCCATGACGGCTACGAATTTCGCGGAAAATCAATCATGCCGTGCTTGCAGCTGAGTTTTTATTAAGCGCAAAATTGATATTAACCCTCGGTTGTCACACTGGGTCAAGTTGATCCGGATTTCGACTTTGCGATCAAATATCTTTGAGGCATCATTGAGAATTATACTACTAGCGCTATGTAGCAGTATTTTCATGTATTCTCTACAAGTAGAGATACTTCCCGACTGTGTGGAAGCGTCACTGCGTGTTTGAAAGCCGTCGAAATTTGTCACAAATTGACCCATGTGTGACAACGGCGTCGTTTTTACTTAAAATCGGATACAGTCATTTTTGTGTCTGAAAGCAATCAGAGAAGTGAACATAGAAGTATTTTACAATCAGGACACATTTGTTATTGTATTACGGGACACAAATGCACCGTACTTATTTATGTAATGACTGTGGGGGTTTACAATAGACTTATTTTTAATTTAACATATTTTTTTTACTGCTATAATTAAATTTTATATTCTTGTAAATGCTTTTTTGCTGTACAAATGCATGAGTTTTTCAACCCGAATGATGCCACCATTCGGTTTGCAAAATAAATACCTTTTTTGAAAGCTCCCATATAGGACTGTTTTTTATATCAAAGCAGCACATCTCAAGAGTATTACTATAAATTTTTAGCTAAAAATATAAAAAATTAAAAAAGTTATGATTTTTTAAGCAAAAAAACATTTTGTCGGAGCACTTATTTGTTCAAATTTTTTTTTAAGAATGATGATACTATAAACGTCAACTTTCAACAACGGGCATATATTCTACAATGCTCAAGCTTTATCTCAGAATTTTTGCAATTTAGTTTATCAAATAGTTGTTAAATAACAACTGATTGAATATTGGCAGGGTCAAATTGACCCAGTCCTGCAAAAATCACGCGAAAAAATCAGGATTTCAACTTTAAATAGCCGCCATTTTGTTTTAACTTAATATTTCGGAAAATTCTCTCCGTCAACCTGAGGATACATTAATACACAAACGAAATATTTTTTGTTTTTTGATTTTAGATAATCTGGTTCCGAATGGCAATGCTCACCGCAAAACAAAATTTTTAAAAATGCTTCTTGGATGTCGCTTGTTATTTTATTATAAACGTGAATATTTTTCTACGAAAAAATTACCAAATGTTCCTTAAATGTTGCTCTTTGAAACGCAAAAAGTTTTGTAAAAATATACGCTTCCGCTTCTTCAAAAAAAATTCACAAATATTCGCCTGTTTTCGACCGCCTGACTAGGCATAACCCCTTAAGATAGAAGAACTAGCCATGATCTGAAGAACACATGCATTCGTAAAACATCTTCTTTCGTTTCAGTCCCTAAATGCATCCCCTTGAAGTGTTACTTGAAATATTAACAGGCAATTGAGAGTCAGGCTGTATTCACTCGTATTTATTGACCAGTGTCTACTTGCCTTAAAACAAAGTCGCAGGACGAAACTCCATTAGCCGACCTGGCTGACCCCAGCGCGCCTGTTCTACTGCAGCGTTTCTGTTCTTTTTAGTTTCCCCCCGGGCAAGGGAGCTCGTATATACGGGGCTCATATCGCGTTACTCGTAATTCCGCTAGTGTGTCCGCCGTATCGAATAGTATATACCAGGAAAGCGCGGAGAAAAGACGCCCAGGACGAGCTGGGAGGGGCAAGAGGATCGCGTAGGTAGCATTAGTCGTTCGATCGAGTTGCTCTTGTTGGTGGTAATGCCGCTTGGATAGCGGAATGTGGGAATTCTTTGGAAAGCAACAGGCTGCCGGTGCGGTTCAGGTGGTTCAGCTGACTGCCCGCGCATGGGGCCAGTAAGCAACGATCGGGCAGATGCTGAAGAAGGTGAGGGAACTGTGGGCGTCCTTGCCCCGGGGGACAGGGACGCGCAGAGCCTTCGAGAGGTACGATTGACCTCTAAAGCGGCGCCGGTGCATACCCATTTCATCCTCATGTTTCCAACAGACAGCGCAAATTTTACTTTCGCGCGTAACGGGCGAGCAATGTTCAGGCTGCTTGTTTACCCGACTACTTTGATCCGCAACTTAAACACTTGTGTTTTCGGTCTGTCCAGTTCCATTTCGCGCGCGTGAATCATGTGGAATTGCTGAAATCAGTGAAATGAATCGACCAGCGCCAGAGTATAATCTCATGGCGCTTAGCAGTCCCAATCACCTAGATCACTACTTAATTATAAACCAATCGATGTGAATCTCTTTCTCTAGCCTACCGGCGATTACAGCGATCAATATGTGCAAATTTATGTCGAAGGAATGAAATAGGTAGCGCCGCTCCATTCAATGAAAGTGCCGATCGACGCTCATAGAACGGAACTCACGGTTGCAGGTGCGTCACTCGTAGGAAGTATTAAAAGGAAAAGTGCTACCAGCGAATCCAGGTCGGAATAAGCTGCCGAAGTTACAGTTCGGTGATTTAGTGGGTCTTGCTCTCTCGAAGGAGTATAATTTCATCGATATTGCTCCACGGAGGAATTCGTTCTTCTCAACACAATAGCAAGAGATAGCACAGCTCTAGCTGCGGCGACACGTAGTGAGCAAGGGAAGTACACACTCGGATCTACTTAGCTGCGGCGGTTTTTACTATTGCCAATGTCGAGGCGATATTCGGCATAGATTATGCGTGAACATGCGGAGCTTTTTATTGCTTCAAAAATGCCACCAAACGAAACCCTTCCAATCCTCGTCTAAGCGCTCCACGCTAACAATGAACGCCCATGCTCCCAAGAGCGGTGCGCAAAAAAGGAAGTGCACTTACGGAAGGCAGACAATGAGAGCTCATCGGTCTAACGACAGTGTCTGTTACGTCCAATACAGTGATTCGCCGCGGGCCAAAGCTGAGCTCCTAATGACGATGATGCATGCAGCTGCCCCGCGAGGTTTCACAGACAGGGCGCACGTTTAGCGTAGTCTACGACCTTTGTTACGCACACCAGCGGGTGGACGGTGTTGGTATGATTTCATTATCGATGGTATTGAATACCGCCTTCGCCGGTACGTATCGACTGGTACACAATGCTGCTCGGCAACGACGAACCTTCTTCCGGGCTTTAAGGCCTATTCCTACGATGCCGCACCTTTATGTAGCGGATGCGGCTCGTTCCCGTTTCTAGAGTCCAGTTGCTGCAAGACTGTGCTCGAGATATGCAATCTGGCCTTATCTCGCGAGTGACCTGAAATTCCACCGACTGATCCCTGATTCTACCTGTCGACGATCTCAGACGGGCTATAGGACCATCGAGTCTCCGCGCAATAAACGTAGGATCCGCTGACTTTACAATGCGCGTCCTCCTTCCCCCCGATGCACACGCACATCCTACTAATATCCTACGGAGCAGTTTCAGAGACTCGTTATCTCGTAATCGGCGCTGCGGACTCACCTAACGCCTGATAACTGTGTTGGCGTCTCTAACGGTATAACTAATTACAATCTGTCGAACGACGCCCGTCAGCGATGTTATAAAGGATGCCGGAGTCACTAAGGGACGGTCCGGAATATATGTGTAATAAATAATTCGTAGATAGAATTTCTGCGGATCTTTGCTTATTTTCTGCTCCACCCCGTTTTCAGTTAACCCTTGGGGAACTTTTGCTAACTTTGGCTTTTGGGATTGTTTAATTTTGTCAGGTCTTTTTGTCGAAGCATTTGGAGAGAAAAATGCTAGAAGTTCTAAAAAATATCGGCACTTCTCTGTGCACGAGTTGCAGGAGTAGTGTGGAAAGTAAAAGCTGGATGGAACTTAGCAATGAAATACATATTTCGCTTTACGTTGTTTTTTAAATATGGTGAACAGTGAGCATTCAAATAAGAAATTCCAATTGTTCTGATACATCATGTAAATAAGCTGTTCCTGCGATTATTAGCAGCATTCCTATGAGAGAAATAAAAATCTGGTTGACAGCACTATGGCGGTAGTGTTTGCAGTTCCGTGGTGAGAATCGAGGAAACATGCGACCGCGTAACGCGCTCCTTGAAATTCGCGTAATGAGCTACGTTGACAATTCGCAATTTCTCGCAACCCATATTCGCCGGGCCATTTAAGGATTACCCATTTAAGGTGTTCCACGTGACGCGCTTTATTCGCACAAACAGCCCGAGTGCTAGGTAAGGGGCCTGCGCCCCGCATTCACCATAGCCGTTTGGAGCTTGGTGGAACGAATCAGTCGATATTTATACCTCAATCTGACTATCGACAGTGGCTGCAGAATTTAAAAAAAAAACGCACGCGAACCATCGCTTCGCTATGCAATCTCATTAAAGGCAAGACGTTCTAAGTGTTTCCATATACTTCGGTTGAAGGGTGTGAAATTTTGGTGAAATTAGGGGCTGTCCTTAAATTACACTGCCCAACAAAATTAAACTTTTTTTTTCTGTTGTGTAACATTCAATAGCCGCTTCTTATAGATTTTTGTGCGCTGAAAACGAATCCGCAAACCGTTTATCGCCACCATCCTCAGTTTTCCAGAAATTCGATTTTGAAAAAAAAATTATAAATTTTCAGTTTTGAACATCTTTTGTGTCGAAACAATAGTAGTTATTCGGTTGCTTGTTGCGTCAAATTATTCTATAAACCCTTCCGAATACAACGATATAAGTTATTGCTGCATTGTGACCATTTAAATATATTTAAACAACGATCCAAAGAAAAATAACACTCGAAATGCAACCATTTTTGCAGATATTTTTAAATTTATTTCCAAAACTAAGGGTCTAGGAGAAATTCTGACTACTCCACGCGATGCACCAGACATTTTTCCTTCGGAAAGCATCAACAGAAGTGCTAAGTCACGTTTTGGTTTCAATACAGATGCGAAAGAGTTTGACAAAACGTGCGGCGCTGATAGTGGTAGTCACGCGCGTTACGCCACTGTCGACGGCGCACGTTTTGCCAAACTATTTCGCTTCTGTATTGAAAACAAAACGTGACTTACCACTTCTGTTGATGCTTTCCAAAGGAAAAATGTCTGCTGCATCCCGTGGAGTAGTTAAATTTTCTCCTAGACCCTTAGTTTTGGAAATAAATTTAAAAATATCTGCAAAAGTGGGTGAATTTCGGATGTTCTTGTCCCTTTGATTGTTGTTTAAATATATTTAAATGTTCATAATGCACCAATAACTTATATCGTTGTATTCGGGAGGGTTTATAGAATAATTTGACGTAACAAGCAACCGACTAACTATTACTGTTTTGACACAAAAGATGTTCAAACTTGAAAATTTGCAGTTTTTTTAAAAATCGAATTTCTCAAGAACTGAGAGTGATGGTGACAAACGATTTGCGGATTCGTTTCCAGCGCACAAAAATCTATAAGAAACGGCTTTGAATCTTACAGACCAAAATGGCTGTTGGACAGTGTTACGTAAGGGTATATTTTGGCGATTTCTTACCCTATAAGAATTCGTAAGATTATAAATTCCAACCCCTCCCCTCCTTCTTTACGTAATATTTTTTACATTGCATTTTTTCAGTTATTAAAATTCTTATAAGGGTTTATATAATTCATTTAACTCGGCTTCATCCATGCGATGAAACATCATTTAAGGCTACTCATATTGAAAATTAAATTAAAAAAATATTATGTAGGGCGCTACCTAACTCCCCCTCCCCCTTCTAAGAAAACGTAAGAAATTCACCACTTCCCCCTCCCTTCCTTGTGCAATTTAAGGACGAACCCTTAGATGTCGACTAAATTGCGTTTTTGATGTTAAGTTCGCCTCTTTTGCGCATCTATGATAAAATCAAAGAATGTTACTGTCATCGTTATGTATAACTGGACAATTAAGTGATTAAAATAGATAAATTTGCGAGGCAGCAATTTTACATCGGAAGGATCTATATAGCTAGACGTTCGCTGTAATCGCCGCGGGGATGATGCAACGAAGTGTCTCGCAATGCTCGCCGATCAACATTGTTCGCGGTTAAGTATCGTCTTTTGAGGAAGTCATACTCGGGGATAGTTGCGGCAGGGCTAAGCAGAGCTGCTCCGTGGCGAGATAAGAGGAGGAAGAAGTACTAAGCCGAAGGTCTCGGGACCTTAAGGACAACGGTTCTTAGAAGTGCAAGAGAACTGTAATCGTTCCCCCCAACGGCTGTTGTAGTATACGAATCACTGTTGGCAGAAAAGTAGCAGCCCGCGGGCTCCGCAATTTCCGTAAATACACAGTGAAAACACCATCGCCGAGGTTCTCCCTCGAGTTCGATTTCTTCGGCACACTAGCTGGCTGGGGCTGAAGATGAGCAAGGCGAGGCTAGTTCGGGAAGTGGTCCTAACAGCCCAGTGGCCCTAACCCAGGCCTCTTTCGACGAGCAGTCCAAAATAAAGCGTTGCTCTTCGACGTCACCACTCAAAGGATTTGCGATTGTTATCCCTGGGATAGCCGTAATATCGTTACCAACGAATGGAATACAAGTCACGGCACACTGTTCAAGTTAGAGTGAGAGACACGGAACCGGCAAACAGCTTGAACTGCTATAACACGGTCCAACCTTTTTCGTGACTCTAAACGTGCGCAAAGCATAAACGTTGAAAACATAGTCGGTCTATTCGAACCTCCCATCTCATTTCTCTTCTCGCTCCTTCCGCTCTGGCTACTCAAGGACCCTCCCAGATATCTAGAAATATAAAATCCCCTGCAAGATACCCACACGAGTTCATTATTTCGGTAACCCGAAAATCGATAACGGCTAGAACGAAAGGAACATTTTCTGAGGCTCTAAGAGAGCTTCCCCAAGTCGCGAGTCTCGCAAATTATCGCTACGCAGTTGAAGAGACTGTTGAAAGAAATGTTTCCCGTCGGCCCCGCTGGTCACGATCGTCACGGAAGCCAGCTTCCGTCTCATTGGGCGGGCCAGCGAGATGCACTTCGCCAGCGACAAGTCAGCCGCTCGAACGTGCACCGCGCCGCCGACGTTCGACGTACGAACGATAATTTATTCGGAATGGGATGCAAGGCGAGCGATGGAAAGTCGTGCAGCCTGATTGGCGACCGTATGACTTTCTTGGCCGGCGTGCCGCGGCCGCGCGCCGGCTCCGCAGACCGAGAAATCGTTCCTCGGATCAGCAGCGCTGTAAGAGGCGTAAACGAGGGGACCGGACGCCGCGACACGTGGACCGATTCCAGCTCCTTCTGAACCAGGGGAAAACTTACATCTTTCGTCCCGTGCGGCGACACGGAAGGTTAGCCGAGATCCAGGCCTCTTCGTGGGAGCGTTACATCTCTATCTGAAATTGGCAGTCAGGCTGCACCTATGCCAACCGAAGATTTACAGCCGATGACTGCGGCAAATTGGATACTATTCCCGCGCGCCTCTTGCTCCCTGGGGCTGCGGGGCCTCGATAAGATATAATATATACGACTCCGCGGAGACGTAATTCAAGGTGGTGATTGTTATTTTATTACGAGCCGCGAACACGAAACGAGGCGAAAGCAGGGAAACGGGAAGCGGTTCGGCCGATCGAGGGCGATCAATCATCCGGTGGGCGACGAGAACGGAAAGAAAACGAGAGGAAGAATTAATCGACGTATAAATGTACCGGTGGGACGCGTGGGGACTTTAATGGCAACACCTCGTGTATCTCTCGGATCGTGTGCCCCGCGTTGCACAGCAACGAACATCCATTAGTGGGGATCGTTGTCGTTATGTTGTTACGCGCTCAATTCATCTGGTTTTTGCCGTTGATTGGGCGGGATCGCGAGGCGCAAGCAGCAATCCGTACGAGCCTGTACCCGACTAGCTTGTTCAATCTAGCAGAGCAGAGAAGGACTAATGATGAAGGATACCGCTTTCAGTGCGCGGCAAAACAACCAATCGGATCGGGAGAGAGGAAAAAAGGTCTGAAATTGCTGCCTCTGAGCCGTGGATCGCCTGTCCTGTTCCCCAAGTACAGTGTCCAGGCGAACCACCCTCTCGAGTGACATTAAAACCGCACGCAACACCTGGGGACCATTTTTTCCTCCCCCGAAAATCGATGAAGTCTATCCGGCGGCGTAGAATAATTTCACGACCGGCGCTGCTAACGACCGGAATCGCCGCGTCGGTAGAAGAGAACTCGTTGCGCGAGACAGGTCGCGGCGATAATGCGCGGGGTATTTTTCGAATTGAATTTCACGCCATTTAATGCCGCGGGAACATTAGCATAGCGGCTGGTCGTTGAATGTCTCTTTTTCTGGCTCGTACGCGAAACGCCCGGTGAGATCTTGTCGTGCACCAGCCCCGACAACGATGGTGTCTTGAGCACTGACTTCACACGATTAGCATTGTCATTAGCATAAATTGTTTATGGGATCAAAGTGCAGCCACGTCGAAGAAAAGGCAACCCGATTCGAGCAGGCAGCCTAGTTCATTCAAGGCGCGGAAATGATATCGATGTACGCGAACGGCGCGGCGCGTTTCGACTCCAATGTCTCGCAGTCCTTAATTCGTATTTAATCTGCATGAATAATTCCGCTGCGTGATATACGCATCCTGAACTCGAAGGCCACGGCAAATCGCGAGCTGTGACGTCTTTATCGTTTAGCTGGTATTTTTCAGGTATCCTGGAATTACCACTCGCATTGCAGCCTGCCTGCTTTATTTTCGTTGCAGTAAGATAGCCTTGGTGGCAAGTTAAAGCACTTTTTCTAAATAATTCACGGTGCAAAGCTTTCGTTCCTTAGTGGAAGGTGGCGGTGACTTAGGATTTACGAATTTAAAACATTCCTTAAAAGAAGTAAGAAGCTTGAATTAATATTAATTCGAAAATTAAGACAGAGGGAAAAGTTTATAGGGGAGGCCGGGTTAAAGTGAGCCTCGGGGTAAAATGGGCTTTCTTAATTTGTTCTTTAAAAATCTTAATATATAAAGCAGAAAGCTTTTATATGTTTGTGTGTTTGTTTGTCGCTTAAAAACTTTTGAACGATACATTCTGGGATCACGAAAGGAGCCTCGGCTAATTATGTCTTACTAATCCAGACGAATGCGACTATTTTCACAAAAAAAATGGAATTTTCTTTTATAAAATCAGAATCTAAATTTCGGGCGAAGCTGAGTAGTAAAGCTAGTAGAATATGATGTGTTTACAAATGTTGGTGACGTAATAAATGTATGTAATATAACAATGATAATTATGCACATTCAGATATCGAAAAATGTAAATTCATTTAAAAACTTAAAAATTAATTTTTAGAGACTTCCGATTGGTTTTCTTTTCAATTTAGCTTTTTGGATAAATCAGTCATAAATGTGTTATTTTAACTCAAAAAATTGTATACGTGTTTAAAACAACCTTATAAACATACATGTACACGCGTTGAAGAAGACATTAATCCCAACGTTATTAAATAATTAATTTTCTACTGAGTACATATTCGGGGTAAACTGAGCTGCAAAGAACAGATGCGCAAGTGAGGTGCGCAATAACCTAACATGTCAGCTAGCTGGCAAACCACGCGGCGTGATGTAACAGAATCTAACCTCAAAAAAATGAAAAATCTGCCACAGTTTTTGACAATCACGGTGCAAAAAAGGCAGAAGCTGACGTGCTACGCACAGTGCAAGGGGTTAATAATTACCTGTATCCTTAATTAAAGTTCTTATTTCATTTCAGCTCACTTTACCCCAGATACTATCTCACTTTACCCCATATATGGGGTAAAGTGGTCGTTTTGGCATTTTCTTTTCAACTTGAATTTTAATATACTCTAAGTTTATTTCAAGTATTGCTATTCGTCATTTATCAACAGTAACGTTTAAATTATATTACAAATCTATTTCCACACATTTTTATTGAAAGGGAAAAATTTTATTCGACTTCAAACTTTTTTCGTCTCACTTTGCTCCGGTCTCCCCTATTCAGTGGCGCACCCCGAGGGAGGGTGGGGGGGGGGGTGAGATTAATATAGCCACGACTGAAGTAATTGAAGATCATTGTAAAAAGAAAAGAAAATTGCATTTTATTCTTTAAATAAATTTTAATAATCACCTAATGAATTTCATTGAATTTGCATTAACCCTTAACTGGTATACTGTTTTCGGCAAACGTGGCTGGTATACTGGGGTCGTGGCAGACCCCAAATAAAAAAGGACACAGAAATTTGTAAATTCTACCCTGAATCAACCTCTATGAATATTTTGTTCTTAGGTAATGTGTAAAATAATAGAAACCTAGAAAGTTAAACTATTATTATAAAATTAATTAGAAAAACAGTTTACAAGCTTAGACAACCAAAAATTTTGCGGCGAACTTTGCGTGCCTGGGGTCATGAGCGACCCCAAGATACCAGTTAAGGGTTAAAAATATTTCTATCCGTCGAATTCGCCTCCCCCAAGTTTAAATACTGCCTGCGCCACTGGCAAGATTTATTTTTAAAACCAAAGTATTATCATCATCAACGTGAAATTCTTGTACATAATTATCCTCCTTGTATTAACACGTGCATGAAAAAGTGTGCCGTGCGACCTGCGTGGGATTTATGTTAAATCATTTACTACAAGTGAACATACCTACAGAATTATTTCCATACAGACGAGGCAAGTACTTTAAAAAAAAAAAAAACAAGCAGAAGTTAATACGAGAATTCCATATTATTCATAAAAGTGACAAATCACGTTTTTCGAACGCAATTAAATGAATTAATTTTCAGAGCAACATTTTCCGCGTTTACGTTTAACGAGTACGATGCTCCCCCCTACGTTGCTGACTATTCTTTCCCAACAATCCCACGTCACACCGCGCAAATGCGTGCCTGTTAATGTATTTCCCGTTAGTCATCGCTGCTTCTTCAAACGTGTAAAACACCGTGTTAAATAATGAGAGTTGTAGCCGCGAGTGGTTTCATCAACTTCTTTTCCACACGTTCCCTAATCAGCCCGCGGTATCAGTGATTTTTCCTCGTGCCCGATGCACGATCCCGCCGCAGCGATACGCCGTCAGGGGGAGTTTCAGACTGGGAGAAATGGCATAATAAGATCGGTTTGCAGCCGCAACACTCGTTGCTCGGATCGTGACGTCGGGAAAACACGGGATGACGACGTCGTGGGATCGTCCTTGCCTTCGCTCCCGCGGCCCCCATTGTTCCCCCCCGGCCGACTCGCTTTGCTCGTAGTAGGTCTCTGCGGGCGTACGATCATCGAAAGTGCCTTATTTTTTTCCTCTCGAGAGCTGTTTAATCGCTCCTCGCCGTCGGGAATTATCCGCGCTGGTCTCGTCCACGTTCCCTTCGAAACGAGCCCCGTTCCCCTTCCCCGGGCGATTCGAAAGCCCCAAAGAAAATCGCATCGCGAATTTAATTAGTTGTACCCGAGGCTTGTGTAACGCCGGAGGTCTGTTGAAAGAAATGGAAATCCTGCTGCGAAGAGGATATCCACCTGTTGCGTAAACCTGTGGCAGATGGATTTATTGGTCAGGGGAGGCGCAACATCGAACCTCGATTTATCTCCTGCGGCTTGTTTAACGGCGAGACAATGCCCCTCCGAAATCAATATCTGGACCGATTGTCCAGCGGCCGCCGCTGGAACCACGCGTCGCGTTATTCTTTGCGCCGACTCGCCAGCTACGAACCACGAGGCGCCGGGTCTCTGGTTAAATGGATAATCGTAGCGTCTGTCATTAGCATGGAATTCGCGGCGAGCTGTACAAAGGGATTCTCGTCTGGTTTTCCCTCGCACGTGTGCATCCGAAACGAAAAGCCGGTCATGAGTAATCGCCAGTATAATCATCCTATGCAGGTGTATCGCGGGCACTATCGCGCGACATCGATTTCGCAAGGCGTTCCCAAGGAGAGGCGCAATCCCACACCTCATTTTCGCAATTGTTTTGCGCCTGGCGCTCGAAAAGAAAAAAAAATAGAAACGCTGATGATTCAACGCGACGAACGGAACAAACAAAATTGCCAGGTACGTCCGAATTAGAAGGGAACCATTGCTACCCGCCAACTCGACGATTGAGGTCGTTGGATCCCGTAATTAAGTCTGCGTATGGTGCGGCAGCGTGGTCAAGTCGAAACGAAATTCAAGGCAGCAATTCGAACCTGGGTGTAACGCGAGGCTGCTACGAGAAGAGTTTTCGAGCGAACACGAGTCCGGAGGGTCTTAGAGGCGGCGTTTAGAGCTGCTCCACGTCGAATCGCACGACAGTTAACCTCATAATAGGGATTTGCTGCAAACTTACGGTATTAAGGGGTTAGGCCACCTTGGATGGAGCAAAATTGCAGGCATTTTTGGATTTTTTTTTAGGAAGAGAATGAAATAAATGGAACATTTAAGATCAAGCCTGTCATTGTACAACTCTCGCTTGGAAAAATAATTTTTTTTTCCCCCAAAATGGCGGCGATAGAGCCGTGATACGCAAGATTTTCAGGAGCGACGTTTTTTACGGTGTTCAATCTCACGGCTATACCGTTTGACCTAGAACGAAATACCAAAAAGTTTTATTTTCTACATGACTAAATCTAGAGAAATACGTAGCGGTTTTGCGATAACTTGAATATATTATTTGCAATTGAAACTTTTATAAAAAAAATATGTACTTTTTCTCCCCATGGTCACCATTTCGAGACGGATTAATGTTTCTGGATTTCCCTACGTACTTCTCTAGTTTTAGGCATGCAGAAAATAAACCTTTTTGGTTTTTCGTTCTAGGTCAAACGGTAGAGTCGTGAGATTGAACACCGTAAAAAACGTCGCTCTTCAAGATCTTGCGTATCACGGCTCTACCGCCGCCATTTTGTAGGGGAAAAAATACGATTTTTTCCGGCGAGAGTTGTACAATCACAAGCTTCGTATTAAATTTTCTGCTTATTTCATTATCTTCCTAAAAAAAAATGCCGAAAATGACTGCAATTTTGCTCCGTCCAAGGTGGCCTAACCCCTTAATGAATAATATTGAGAAACTAATTTCTGCAAATTGAAAAACGACAAAGTTAAACTTCAGCGCAAGCTTTTCTTTTAAATTTGTTCGACACCTTCGATGAATTTCTCTTTCAGTGACTCCCCGTCGATTTTACGCATTTACTTTACGTTGCAGATATTAATTACGCTAAAGAAGAGTAACAAGCATTCACAGCAAAATTTCATGGGAAATTAAAGATATAAGTATCAAGTAAATGAAGATTCTACGCGCGACTGCAGTGCAAATTTTGGAAGTATTTTAACAATAACCTTAGCCTCGGTAAATTGTTACAAAGGTAGGGTAAGAATGCGAGGTCCTCCTTCGCCAGTTTGTGACGCTCGAGTGATCCTGGGCGGTCCCGCTGAGCGTACACCGCCCGGAAAATTTTACTTTGTTTTCTGTATGTTCCCGAAATCGCTCCCATCTTTTTGAAAGCCCAATTTATTGTGCGGACTTAAAAAAATCCTCAAGTATTTTTTGCAGACCGATTCGAGGGGAGGAACGATGTCAAATCGGAGATCAAAAGTTCAATGTTGAATATTTTTATGTGTAGTAATAATAATTGAAAAATGTCTTGGAATATTCGGAAAAGCGTTCCTTTCGCTTTTAAATGACTATAGGCAAATAGTATTTGCTAAATACTAGATGCTATCTTAAACTGAAGTGTATTTATCGAAGGTGAAACCCGTAACGGCACACTAAATTTTATAAAAACTTTAAAAAATTACAAACTTTTCTTGTAAGAGTTTTTTTTTTTAAAAACTGTTGGTCATATTGGATCAAACTCTTTTGGGATATTAGGATGCTTCCTCTTTAAACTTGCAGAAATTATTTTTTTTATGTCGATCCTTCTTATTGTTTATTAATTATTGTGGAATCTTGTCCACCTCGTCGACGATGTAACCCCTGTTAGCGGGATGTGTAGCACCGATCACAGTCATCTGCTTGCAAAAAAAATAGAAGATTCTTAAAATTAGATAGTTAACGCTGGGAATGGTCCACTTTAAAGGAACAGAATGAAAAATTGAAAGTTTTAGCGTTTGGAAGAGAAAGTGAGTTTCTTCCTTCGACAAATTTTTTCATATTATTCTTTATATCGACGAACAAAGTATTATAAATAAAAACTAAAATTAAAATTTTAGGTCCAGTGCTAGCGTAAATTATTTAACTTTAAGAAAATTTTCTTCTTTATACAATCAAATGACTGTGACAGGTGCCACACCTGACGCCAACATCGTCGAAGAGGTTAACACGATTCCACAATAATTATTAAATAATAAGAAGGATCGACGTAGAAAAATTTTTTTTTGCAAGTTTAAAGATGCCTCCTTATTTCCCAAAAGATTTTAATGCAATATTAACAACAGTTTTCTAAAAAAAAATTCATAAATTTCAGGGGCTGTTACACGAGGATCCCCGCTTAAGGGGTTAATATCTCGCAAACTATTCGCGTTTGGAGGTTATAATTTCGCACAAATTAGTCTCTCGATACTATCAACAAATGGTGCAAGTTTGAAAGAAATCCGTGACTGCTTAGGTGCGAGGTGAAAATGTTGCGCGATTTGACGTGGGATAGCTGGTAAATGAGATTCAGTGGCGCGGTTTCCCTTTCTTCGGGCTCTCCCCTAGCCGATTTCGAAGTTTCTCAAGGGGGACCAGAGTGAAGTGAAGCCGCCACCGGCGCGATGGGAACCGCGAGATAGCCCCCCCGCACATTGATTTTCAAGAACACCAAATTGCAGGAAGCGAGAGGTCAGATCGGCCCGGCGGCGGTACGGCGCAGGCCGTGGGGAACGGCCGAACGTACAACTCTAGGGAGGATGCACCTGTGCACCTACAACCGGCTCGCCCCGCTCGACCTCGTCTTGCCGCCGAAGAACGCGAGACTTCCGGGAGCACTTCGTGAGTAGAAAATTCTTCCGCCGACTTGCCCGCTGACCAGCCAGCCAGCCGACCGGGCTGCGCCCCTTTATTCGATCTCACTTGAAATTGTGACAAACGACATCGTTCAGCGAATTTAACGAGCTACGACGCTGCTCCACGCGCCTTATAGAGCTTGCTCGGCACGGGGAAGCTTTATTACGCCGAGGCTTCAGAGCTTGGAATTTCGAGCTTCAACTGTTTGAAAACGAAGAAATTCGGCTGAGATAGGGGATGTTCTTAAACCGGGGTGAAAATTTTTCAGATCCGTTTTACTCGTACGGATGAAAGATCCGCCGACACTTTCAGAATCGTTCGAGTCGCAATTGGATAAAGAAGAACTATAAAAGTAACAGCATCGTTTTACTGTGACGAGTTCTCGTATATGGACGAACGAACGGGACTAGTGGAAACAAGACATTACCATTACATTAATGAGATTCGTGTCTTCTAATGAATATGTAAGAAACCGTTTGCACATAGTTGCGGGAAAGTCGTAGGAAAATGAAACGAGGCGAATCATAGATATTATTCATTTACATTTTCATTTAATAAACACTGGCTGACACTCGCGCAACGCGTCTGAATTGATGGAAAAGCAAATCGAGAGCAGGATCGGCCAGCGAGGGCGTCTGAGTGGAGGGGTACGTGGCCGAGTGGAGGAGGTCAGATGAGGTTGCTGGTGTTGTGCAGCGAAAGTGTACATAATATGCCCGCCCTAACCGCGCTATAGATTGCGGCGCGCGTGCTACCACCACCAGCTATCTAATTGCATTAGCCAGCACGAATGGCAGCCACGATACGAGTGACACCGATTTACTAGACTTCAGCGTCGATAGGATCTTACCGATTTCGCAAACCGCGCTTACTTCCTATCCAAACTCGGACCATTTTCATACGGTGTCGGATCACGATTTCCATATCGTGCCCCCGGTCCCGGGCTAATAAAGCACAAACATGGTCAATGGTAATGATAGACGAATAACAGTAGTGAGCTTAAAAATTGTCAACACTCGCGTTCGCAACACCCTTTCGACGCAATGTGTTTGATAGATGCATACCTAATATTTTATACCCTTTACATTGAATGAAATTCGAAAACGATTCGAATTTGCTAACTTTCTATGTCGAGCCTACAGTCAAGTTTACAGTACATTTTGTACTGGAATTAAGCTGAGTCTAGCAAAGTAATAGATCAGCAGACCAATCAAGGATTAGCAGTTCATCAGAAGGGAAATATTAAGTAATGTTTGAAATGGACAAATTCTTCTCAGTAATTAATAAATTACCACGTATACTGGCCTTAACGTACGTGTCCACTTGAGAGAACTCGCGCAAGTTACTCTCAATAGTTACTCTCAAATTGTGTGTCCACTTGAGAGCAATTTCGAAAATTTTTACTCTCAGGTAGGCGATAGAAAACTCGCGAAAAGCTTACTATCCGATGGAACTCTCAGAACCGTGTGCACTAGAAATTGGTCTGCGCCTACTCTCTGCAGTTTCTCTCAGTTTCTTTTAAGCTACGAACGAAGTGAGTTCGTGGTTATGGATGTGCAGAAACTTAGTGCTTTGATTATTGCTTATAATATTTTAAAAAAGGGAAGGAAGCAACGTAGAAAGAGAAATTGCTGAGTGGATGAAATGAAATAGTTATATATTTTGAGTTGGTTACAATAAATAGCGTACATAAAAAGTGTCTCACCACTTGGCTCGACGCAGACTGCCTCGGTCGCGCAGTTCTCCCGGCTAACCGCCTAGCAACACTTTTCTGGCAACGCCGTGCCTCGCAGCGCCTATCTGGCAACACCGTGTCTGCCGCGACGCGAGCCTACTACATAACCCAGAAGACCTACTCTCGCGACAGCACTCGCAGAATACGAACCTGGTATTTCGGAAGCAACTGTCGGATATTAATATTATTATGTATCCACTCGAGAGTAAGTTGCAACGCGTCCGCTGTCCAAGAGTTGAACGTCGCTCTCCGACAGTCACTCTCAGAAATACTCTCGAGAGCTCCTCGCGCGAGTTTTACTCTCAAGTAGACACGTACCTTTACATAACCGTACGAATTACAACAATGTCGCGCGAGCTCCAGCGTGCCAAGAGAGGAAAAGGGAATCACGTGCGTAATCAGCGAGACACACTTATGAAAGTGAACGTTATAGCCGGCGATTATTGGAACAATCCTCTAATTACTGGGCTCGCTTTCCGTTACCCTAACGAACTAATTTACTTCTTTTACAATGCTCGGATCGCTGGCGGGGCATAGGCAGAGGAAGCGCGAAGGTACACGAAACGAGCCGGCGAGGAGCAAGGAGAAAAGAAAAGGAAGTGTTCAGACGCACGCGTACACACGGGTGTGTAGCTCTCTTGGGAACCCGACGCGGAGCACGTCCTTGACCGGGTCTATCGTGTGACCGATCTCTGTACATCACAATGCCTCCTGCCCCTTTCCTCGTGCACCTTCTCCGGTACCATCGCCGACCCTCTACCTGGCCCCTTAACCGCACTCCCCTACGGCCAGCTTATTCTGTTTGAGCGCAACCCTGCAAACGCTCGGTGCTGCCGTTCGCCGGAGACGATGCAGTTAACTTTCCATCTACGCTCGATTTTCGTCGCGATTGCTGGCCGTGTCGATTAATTGCGACGAAGATGGGAAGCAGAAAAGAGGTTGATCGATTTCGGTCGAAGATAACAGGTGCCAGACAATGATTAGCATTCCTATCTGGCGAATAGGGAGATGGCGACGCTACGTTGTCAAGATATAGACATTGCGGCAGGTTGGCTCACGATGACCATGCTGAAAACTCGTATCTCTCTTTACTACCGAGGTACCATTATCTGGCACCGACGCTCGTACCTGCGTTGCAAAGTGTTTCCTGGAACGTACTGCGTAGTAAACGAAGATAGGGTCATCAGAGAAACGAGGTCGATGTTTACAAAAACACGGCCCCGAACGCGACCAAGGCATAACGACGCGTATCAGAGGGGGGGGGGGGGGGGAAGGATATAGTCGGCGCGGGGCAGTTAACGCGCCGCGCAATTTGCACGATATTCGTGTAATTAGAGTGCAAACGGATGATCCGCGGCTACTTTTTCTCCTCCATTGGGTACGCTACGAATGAGAGCCGCTGTCCATAGTTAAAATAGTGGGAGTAAACTGGGAGTAGTGCGGCCAGTGTAGCCAGAGTGGAGCGGAGAGGGAGCGTAGCTGAGACAATGGAGCATTAAAGCCACGGCGTGGTTTTCTAGACAGGAAATTACAGGGATCACGCGGAGATTGACAGAAAAACGGCCCTGGCGAGCTCGTAGATAGCGACTGGTGCGCAAGCGCGCATGATAAACCCCCGTTCCTGTTTCCTCCCGAGGTTTCAGCACACGTGAGAACAAACCCCCCAGGTTTGTGTCACCATTTTTCTGAGGAGAGGCTCCGCGAGCGCTGCTTAAACCTTTTAACAGTTTCCTCCGAATAATAGCTATTCAGCTTTGAATTACACACTACTCGCGGACCATCTGGTAAGAAAAATAGCATCTTCGTCCATTACCGGGAAGATAAGTCACTATTATTGTCTGATCCGCGAACAGGTGTACAGCTATTTCTAGACCAGGAACTGTGCAAGCATTGCGAGGAAGTTCGATAAGTAAATCCTCGTGGCGGTAGGGTCGTTCAAGGTCACAGGCAAGTCGAACATGCCGACTGCCGACGTGCCGTGTAGAATTCGTGCCGAGACCTAGCAGTGATGTAGTTTCATCCTTCATGTGGATCGTGCTCGTCCACTTTGGGTGATCTCCACGCTTGATTCTCTAACAGCGCTGCTAGAATGCAATTCAGGGCTGCATCTTTGCACCGTCGAGATGCAACATTATTGCCGGCACATTTCCACAATGAAACCTTCCACTCTCGGGCGTGCGATAAATTTACAGTGAACTTTAAATCATTGCGCCGATTTAACGGCCAGCTGTAATTTCAGAGCGAGACGTCGGTCCGCAGATTGCAACAATTAAATTTTTTCCCTACTAGCCGGCTCTTCGAGACCTTCGAATTTCCTTGCATGCGGTTTAAAAATTAACAGGGGCGGGGGGGGGTGTATTTCGTTAACTTTTAATCAGCAACCCAGAGCGAAGGATAGAGCTAGAGTGGTTAAAATTGGCATCTATGGGCAGCGACTCGAAGCGAGCGCTATTTCTGAATAAGGAATAAGATCAGCCGGCAGAGGAATCGGGGCAACGAGGTACCTGTCCGCGTTGCAGGATCTTGATCCGCGAAGAATCTTAGCGCAGAGCTCAACTATCTTACACGAAACGTCGATGACGTACGGCGTCGTGGCTATCCATTACCAGGGGGACGATAAATTCACCCTCGCCAGGGTTGACCGGGTGAACCTGAGGAGCAGCATGTCGTACTCTTCTCGATTCCGCCGAGTGGTGGGTCTCTCGGCTAATAAAGAAGGCAAGGGGGAGAGGGCGAAGGGTGCAGAGAGGGGATCAAGCGGGATATTGGCAACATTAAGTATAAATGCAACCTACCGAGATTTATGTCTGCTGAGGAGAGGAGAGAGCGCCGGCGAGAAGAAGAAGACTATGAGAAGGAGGAGAAAGAGGATGGTGAGCAGAAGGGATGAGGTCGCCGCGAGGCGTAGCGGAGACCACACGGAGAGCCGAGCTTGCTCGTGGCTCGTGGGGGGCCCTTCCTTCCACTTTCCTCCAGCTCTCTTGCCAAGACTTTACTCTCCCTTACCCCTTTTCTTGCTTGGCCGCGACTTTTCTTCGTAATGGTACCGGGGAATCCAATGGAATCGCAACGATTCAACCCGGTACCTGTTCTACCCTCTCGAGTCACCATCCCCAGCTTTCGTCGCTTTGCCTCGCGTTATCTACTAATCAATTACCCAAGGACCCTAGATCCTCAGATAGACACCCAACGACACGCTGAACGCCTAGGCAGCCACTCATTTGGGTAGGCACTGATCATGAGCACTGTAGTTTAATTCTGAAGCACAGCCGAGAACCGGCGATTTATTTCTGAACGATTTGAAGTATCTAGTAGATTTAAACAAGAAAATTTATTTCATGCAACTGGCAGTTGCTTTGAAAGTTCTACTCGATGACTGAAAGCGTTCGTTAATACAATCCGCAGAATGTACTGGATTTCTTCCAAAGTCACTATAACATTTGTGATGTCAACGGGGATAATTAGTTGGCCATGGCAAGCATAATCGTTACTTGGAGAAGTTGCAGGGAGATATCTTACTGTTCTCTCGTAATGCCTCCTATTAATGGAACCGTTTATGATGCTTCTGCGAATGGCATCGCTCTGCTTCCGGGCCGCAACATAATGGGCTCGAAATTATTTCATCCGAATGAGCGCTTAATGTGGCAAATTGGCCGTCTTCTATCCTGTGATTTCGACAGGCGGACGAGCGGCAAAATACGCCATAAAACAGCCCTATCACGGTCGACATCGTACACCACCATTTCTAGACCAAGAATATCATTAGCAACCGACTACTCGACCCTCTCTATTTTCATTTCTGCTGTACTATTTGCCTTCAAATCTGCTCGCTCCATTCAATTGATGATGATGACGGACTCCATGTATGTTAAAGGCCACGAGACGTCCAGCCTCGTGATAGGTACTCAACGTAAAGTCTGTTAATAAATTCTGGATACATCTACACGTGAGAGGGTACATTTCCTTACAGTGAACGAAAATATAAACTTTTCACACCATCGAAAACTTTATATTTTTTTAAGAATCTGAGTACTTGTTCCATAAATATTATTATTATACTGGTGGAAGAGGAAAATCACCCTTAGTTTGTCCGCCACATTGGAAGCCCTAAAGATAACCCGCCACTCGTGCACACGTATGCATGCGTGCAATGTTACGCAATAGTTGCAGATACTGCGTCTGGCGATGGTTGCTTAAAACATCAGGAACCAGAGAACGCGACCGTTTTACGGGACACGAACCGGTTTCCGTGCCGATACTAGTGATACTACGTACATGTTCAATGTTCCTCCACGATCCTCTCTCATCGTCGTTTAATTTATCACACGAAGGGAAAGCTGGAAAATGTACCGCAATCCGCCCGACGAATCAAGGGATCCTTAAATATCCCAGCGTGAGGAAGCGCGCCCGATCGTTCGGTCGTTTCCCGCATATCCTCGCGTTAACGCGACCGGGGCAAAAAGAAATTGCTAAAATTTCTCCGCCCCGGCCGTCCGCTCTCGTTCGACTTCAACGCGTACACGCATGATCCGCGATGAAGACATTTAATGGAGCCCATCAGCGATCAAGATACCGGCAGGCACTCCTAGCGGAAGCACTTCAAAAACCGATCCACCCGTCTCCGCGAGCACGGTCGCAAGCTCTCGCAGCCGTGAGGAAAACATTCCTCATCCCAGCCACGGGAGACGTTTCTTCCGTTATAATGCACTGGGATCCCGCCCGGTTTTTCTCCTTCGGCGAGGCAATGCCGAGCGGTATCTCTCTGAGCGAGGCTACTTAACAACGACCGTTTTAGCGTGTAGCAACACTAGCCTGCATACCCGCGGCCGTATCAATTAGATTAGAGGATTTATTCGCGGTTATGCCGGGCACAAAGTTCTGTATTGGTATGCCCACTCGGCCGGTACCTCCTGCAATAAGATCGTGCATGCTCGCGTGTGCTCTGGCCTGGTGTGGTGTGATGTGGTGTGGTTGAACCGCCGGTACGTGCCGGTATCTTATTAGGGAAAGGCCTCTGCGAACCTACCCCTTCCCTGCTACCCCGTTGTCCTCCTCCAATGACCTCCTCCTCCACCTCCTCCTTCACCCTGTTCCACACGCGTAGAAGAACGGCACGTACCTAAGCTAAGGAAAACATGGAAGGAGCGTGTGTGGAAGGTATGCAATCATGTCATTACACCAGGCCGTCGGGCGCGGGGAAGGGAAACGGTCGCGGGCAGACACACCACCGGTAGTTATTTATATGGGACACCGTGATCCTCTAGCGATGTTTCCCGACAGGGCGGACTCTCTCTCTCGGGGACGTTTCCTTGTGAACCTTCCTCATATGGCTGTCCACGCTTCTTACAGAAAGATGGACGGCGGATATGAATTTTGTCAACGTAGTTCAGCAACGTAGGTACTCGCTTCGTGGTTTTCTTGACACGTTGGACAATAGGTAGATTGCAAAATGAATATACACGGTAATACTGTGGAGTAATTTTTTCATGTGACCGATGCATGCAGTCGTTACTTAAACAGAGGACTACTTGTGAGACTCTTTTGTTAGGATAGGTCCAGATTAGCAGTTGCCTGATAGACGCAACGAGTGGCGGACTGGCCAGGGTGTCAGCTTGCCCAATGGCAAGTGGCCCCTGATGAAGTGGGCTCCGGCAAACATCAGACACTATGTTAAAAATGTTAATGACCTTTTAGTAGCTTGAAAATAAAATAGTAGTTCAAATAAGGTGGGATTCCACTGAGGCAACGCAAGGGAACATGTCGCATGCGATGAGTGCGATAGTGATTGCATGTGTTGCATGCGAAACAAAGATGCGACGATGTTGCCGGTTGCCAAAAAGTTAACTCAACTAAAATTTACAATTTAACTAACTCACTTTTACACTAAAATTTATAGTTGTGGGTAGGTCCTCTTTGTCCCCTGGCAACCAATATTTTTAGACCCAGTCCACCACTAGGCACAACTACTCCTGGTGAGGGCGAGTCTAAAAATTGTTCTGCTTATAATTCTCTCTTCGAAGTATGTAGAAGTGGAGAAATTAGGTAGGAAACAGAACTCGAGCCTAATAAAATCTATTTCTCCATAGTACCTATAATGTTTTTCTGAAATGTAACGATGTGACTGCAATATTTAGGCGATACATTAAGTTGTATTGAAAATGTGTAAAGTAGTGCCGTGGAAAAAGGAATGTCATACTGATATTTTATGTTAGAAATCTATTTTATTATAAGCTTTCAAATATACCAGTGTATTTTAACGCTTATTATCAGAGCGTTGGAGCGGAGCTCGGAGCTGGAGCGCGGAGCAGTGGAGCAATGGGGTTTTGCCCAGAGCAGGGGCGGAACCGGAGAACAGACAATTTTTACTGCTCCAATTTTTTTTTATTATTTGAATTTTCTTCCTTTCTATAAGCGCAGATGAATCAAATGTTTTTAATAAACACCAATTCTCAATTTTTCATCATTGAAAAAAATATTATACCGTAGGGCCGCGCAACCCGGTGTTAAGGAGGCATACATTAAAAAAAAATTAAGTATTCTTTATGATTTTTTTTCTACATTAAAATGCAAAGCTAGGAAGATGGGGTTTGTTGCAAATAAAAGATCACTGTTTGAAAGTATTAAAGGAATTTTTATTTAAACAAAAGCAGCTGGAGCAAGTATTTTAATGTTGCAGCGGATCAGGAGCGGAGCAAATAAAAAATTTATCTGCTCGAATCCCCTGCTTATTATTAGTAAAAAAAATTCAGTTCCATTAGAGTGTCAATCATACCGAAGTAGTCCCTCGTAATGCTGATGAGAAGCGTCTCGAATCCAGTGAATTCGCATGAATTCTCAGCTTCAATAGCGGTTCCATTTCGAGTCTATAAACCACCTATCTTTACTAAATCCGCTGTCAGTCTTTACGAAGGAGCAGTTCCATAAATTTGCTGGATCGCAGCAAGCAGATCCCACGGTACAAACGGGTGTACGCAAAAGAAGGAAGCAGACAGCATCGCTAACAGCGTGCCTTTGCGCCGGATAGGTAATGTCTTTAAGAGATCAACATTTTACAACTAAATAGAGGGAGCCAATGAAGCGTGCTCGTCTGTTACGACCACGTAAATATTCCAGCTTCGGATGAGCGACGCCTATACGCACGTTTCATCGCGCGAAGATGCGCGCATGCTGGAATGCTGAACCGCCGCAAGAAAAATCCGTGGCGCATCCGTTACGGAAAACGAGCATTCCTGCGGGCAAACAAATTGACCGATACCAGCGACAGCTACGCGCAGCTTGTAATTAATGTCCACGAAAGGACGATCGTTGGCGGAGGAAGCGATTCGTTATTGGGGCCCCGTTATCGCGCGCTAGCACTTCCTCAATATAATTGAATTAATAGAATCGAGACACGGCCACGGCCGCGAGATATATCAGCCGCGGATGAGAGCTAACGCGTCGCGGTGTCTGTCGCTGGGTCGGGCCAACAAGGATCCAGCAAGCCGTTTAATGCCGCCGCAGATCGACAAATTAAGCCGAACAGATCCAGCTTCCGATACGCGAATACGGATACGCCGATAGACGTGTATGAAGAAGCGCGAACATTCGATTCGGTGCTTGGAAGATATTACCCAACAGAGTGTACACTGTTGGAGAGATTGCTGGCATCTGTTAGCGTACGCGAGCCTCCTGACATCTAGCCGAAGCGGTTCTTCTTGCTGTTATGTGGCAAAGCCGGAGGATAATGAAATTGCGGGGAACATATCGCGACTCGAAGATTTATTTACTACTACGTCCTTTCAACGTAATTATTTTAGGAATTAGACGCTGGCACCCATCGCTTATCGTTTCTTATAAGGGGGCTGCGCGAAGTGTCACGCCCTGATTTTCAGGAAACTTCGTAAAAAGATAGAGGACTCGGAAATGTTGCTCCCATGCTTGGTCATTAGTGTGCATAGTTTGCGAGATATTTAACAATAAAAGTCGCACTCATCCGCTCGTCGGATGAGTCTCTAGGACCAGGACTTCAACGATATGTGAAATAGCGTGGTGGGCATAGCGAGTTCGTAAAATCGGTGGAGCGCTAAAGTAAACATGTTTCGAGGGTCCTCACTTGTCACTTATGAATTGACAGAAACGTGAAAAGATAAAGATCCGATGCCTCAATCAGAGCCGCTACATCAGTCGGTGCCGCAGCTCGATGATTTAATTTACGGCCTCGCTGTACCTTTCCCACCTACTAGATATACCAACTTTGCAAGCGTGTGGGTCGGATTCGAATCCCGTTGACTAGACTTTTTAATCGACTTCAAAAAGGAGGAGGTTATTGAAGGT
The DNA here is from genome assembly GCF_050908995.1 of Andrena cerasifolii. Classification (NCBI taxonomy): domain Eukaryota; kingdom Metazoa; phylum Arthropoda; class Insecta; order Hymenoptera; family Andrenidae; genus Andrena; species Andrena cerasifolii. The sequence goes on along the minus strand of NC_135124.1, from coordinate 4,926,944 downwards.
ATTTTTTTTGTTTTTATATGTTTGTCCCCGCATCACTTCTCAGCACATGGACCGATACCAGCGGCCGTAGCCGTGATGGAAAACACCGGTTCTCGTTAGATCACCGAAGTTAAGCATCACGGGGCGGTGTACTGGGGAAAGATGGGAGACCACCTTTTCTCCCGGTGCGCTGCTGCTGCTGGGACCAGAAGGAGAGGGGAGGGATAACAAAAAAATGGGACTATAGTTCGTTGGGCAATATAAGCAAAAATAAGCTTGAAACGCCATCCTGCTTAAAACACAGGAAAACAATAAAAACAAACAAACAAACATGGACCGATTGATAATTTTTTTTTTATTCGAAAGGGGAGATTCATCAAACACTGCGACAATATTGGTCGAATATTTTGCCAGTTTTGGTTAATAATAACGACTATTTTCACCTAATTATTATCATTTTATGCGCATATCTCCTCAGCATGTTGTGTGAATATATATATAAAACTAAAAAGTTGAAAATAAAAAAAAAATTTTAAAAATTAAAACTGACTTCAAAAAAATAAAAATGTACTAAAAAGTGAAAAATAATTTTTTCCCTTATTCAATCTGCAAATGATGAAGCGCCGACTTAACAAATATGATAGTCGTAGATTAAATTGGAAAAAAAATTATTTTTCACGGTTTAATGTATTTTTGTTTTTTTTAAGTCGGTTTTAATTTAATTTTATTTTATTTTCTTCACACTCTATCCCAGTCTACGTACAAACTAATTAAGTCCTTATCCAGGGGCGGATTTGTATAGTATAAGCCATTTAAGTAGGCTGCAGCCTAGGGCGGCTAATTTTGAGCGAAAGAAATTGAAAGAGGTAGCAAAATGTTTTTGCTTGTACCTTTTTATTTTTTTATCGACAATAACAGCATAGATTTCCGGTGTAAAATAAAATGTCTGTCTATATTCTCTAACACCGAAAGTGAAGGGTGATATTTAAACACAGAGGCTCGAGACAACTTTAAAAATAATTCACTTTTTTCATGCAGCAAATTAGCAATAACTTAATTTTAAAATTGTGTCAATTCTGCAGTGAATCCTTGTTATGAGCCCGTTTCTACCACGCGTTTAAAGCCCGGCGACTATCCCCACCATATCTTGGAATCCTTCGGACGAGAGTGGGGGAACCCGGGAACGAGCGAGGCTCTTTCGTTTCCTCTCGCTCGCTCTTGTTTGTTTTCTCACTGGCGCGATTGGCCGCGCGGAATAGTGTCCACAACGCGCTAAGAGCCCGCCGCCAGCCCCATTTACCGCGCTCATAACGAGGATTTACTGTATTAAATTAAAGTACTTGAGGATATTTCACGGAAAGGGCGGCAAACGCTTGTTACCCCACTCCAAAAATCCCTTAAAACGCTGGATATTTGCAAATCAAGGAGCAGTTCCAGCTCAAATCTTGTGCAAAATCGAAGCTGTCCGTTTCAATCCGTAACAGATCGAAATTACTATATCTCTGAAATGAAGTCCCTCTTAGAACCTGTCTTCAGTGCTCGCTCTTGCGCGGTACCCATTCATTGCAGATATTTGCCTGAGTGCTTAAAGATAAATCACCCCGTACTTGCGTTTTTTAATAGTAATCTGATAATTGAATGATGAGACGTAAGGAAACCTTGGTTTAAATTCATAAAACTGGTGATAGGCACACCGACCGTCAACGACTTGAGATACTTTCGAAACTGCTACACCTATCGCACGGCAAATACCGTTTGTACGCCGGTTGTCCATTGAGTATCGCAGGTTCTGTTCTACCAGATACGTAAGGCCCGCAATTTCTATATAATACGTAGAATCAGCACGCTACATCGATTATAGTGCTGTTTGCAGAATGACGGAATGGAGATTGACGGATAAAGGAGGGAGCTGCAGCTGGTGGAGCGCGTGCCCTATTTTATTAAATTGGACAAAAAGTCCCCGGCATCGTCCGCAAAATGCAAAGCCGTTTTCACAAAACGTCGCGTGCACGCGCCCAACGCTAGACGATTGCACGATGCATGCACTCGAGCGTGAGATGCGTTGTGCGTCGTTGCACCTACACAGCCGCGAGACCGCGGAACCACGGGCACGCACGAAATGCACGGACGAGGGCTATACACGCGGGCAGAGCCGCGTAAACGCGAAGGCAGATAGATAGGGATACGGCAGGAAATGATTTGTGCTGTATCTCTTCGTCCGGCCGAACAATACCACCATGACTCATCCTCTGTGAGCCGATACTACGAAATGGACTCTAAAATAAATCCACGCCTCCGGTGTGTGCGTGATTTACAACGAGAACATTGCGGTTTCGCATCAAATCCCCTGCTGAAGCTCCAGCGTTTAGACAAGAGCTCGGTGGCTCCTGTTGCATACGAGCTCTCTGAGGATAGCAAAAAGGGGAGGAAATAATCCGTGTCAACCCTTTCGCTACGTGCGCCGGATATATCCGGCATCCATCTGATGAACTGTGTGTACGAGCGCCGGTTATATCCGGCGTCACGGAACGAGCTGCCGACCCTAGCGTCGACTTTAGTCAACTGGAGTCATCTCTGGTAGTTTAAAAAAAAAAATAGAAAAAGCAATTTCGCGGTTATGTACGCCGTAACGAAAGGGTTAAGAAGGAAAGTGTTCAGGATTTTGAAGATGTATAATAGGTACTCATGACACGAATAAGTCGTGGGTAGTTTGCGTAGTTTTGCGTTGTTTTGGAAGTCAACCCAGACAAAATGATTGCTGAATATTTCGGTGCTCGATGATCTGAAATTGAGTGAAAGTTATTTCTACTGGGTTTTTATATTTTTAATGGGATTTGACAGTGAGTAGTATAATTAGTTTTATTTTAAATTTTCTGTCTAAAATGGAACTGTGGCTTGGTGTTCTATGGGTTGGTAATATTTTGCAAAATGAAGATCGCAAGAAGGGCCGAGAGCCTTATTACGAAACTTGATGACTCTCGTTGTAATGACCAAAAATCAAATACATAAACATCTGTAGATAGTATTCCTATAGGACTTCAGTTTGAAACTTTGCGAGTGAATGGTCAAATCTTTCATAGGTTTATCAAAACGTTATTTCCCCTCGCGAACTTTCTACACCTACCTACAAGTGTTTAAAAAACAATGTTTGCTCACCGAGAAACCACTGAGCTTCTACAATTGATCTCCTCGTCGCACCATATTACCTTACAGAACGAAGTCTAATACAATTAGGGGTTAATAAATAACTTGTTCCATCCACTAACCCCTTCCTCATAAATCGGAGGAGTCCAGCTGAGGGAAGGAATTGCTTCTCAGCGAGATTCACGGTAGCGCCGCAGCAGAAGTGGACGTGCCCTAGCCATCTAAGTAAGCGCATCGTGCGTTCACGGGAAGAGGAAAGAATACTTTGCTGGAAAAGACGTTCGTAGAAACGTGGTGTTGCATCGGTACATAATACCCGGGCGTAATTACGGCGGCTAATGGGGATTATGGCTGGGCAAGGAATCGAAGAACGAGGGGTAGCCGGATGATGATCGATACCATTGGTATCATCGCGGAGTAATTATGGGCGAGGCAGGGGAGGGAGGGAGCGGGGTGCGGGACGGCCGCGTTGCGAGAGCCAGGAGTAAAGAGCATAGTAAAGGGTTCCTGCGGTCGGAGGCGCGTTGTTGCGGTTAAAGACATAACACGTCACGTCGAAGCTGCAGCCACTTCTTAACTACCCACTAGCCGAGACGGATACCTGCTTGGTAGCGGCGCACGCATTTATAATGTACGCGCCGGGACGAATGACGGGGTCAATTATTGGTCGACACGACCGCAGGACTCCCGACGGTCCCGGTACGCGTCGCGTACCGACCTGGATTCGCAGTATCGAGAATCTTTAGTACGCGCAAAAAGTCGTGGCACTGCACCAAAAGATTTGGTGAGAATGATTCGAGTCGCGAACCCGACAAAAAATCGGCTCTTAGGCTCGGCTGCGGCGCGCGATTACAATGTACGTGCAGGAACGACCGAAGGTCCACCGGACCGCAGAACACAGTATCGATTTTAGACAATTTTGTTGCCGGCTCTTCTTGCCCCCTCCGAATAGTTTTCACGGCAATTTAGCGATACCTCATTCTTCGCCTATTATTTTCACGCGATCGCTCGATTGAGAATGTATCGCAGTGAAACTCGGTCGAGGTGGCGCTCTGATCGCAGTGCTCAAGATAGCGTCGATTTGTTTCCTTAGAGCATATACTACTGGAGGTCTCATTGCCTTATGTCTCCTCTCCTCGAGACTGTCGCCAACATCGCGCGAGAGAGAAAGACATGGGCGAGCTGGTGCGAGAGAGAGGTGCACACCGGCGCATGCGCATTGCGACCGATTGGGAGTCCCTCGTTCTACCTCTCTCGCTCGCACCGTCGGGGAAGCATCTCTTTCTCTCTCGCACGATGTTGGCGACAGTTTCGGGCTCTTAATGACACCTCCATGTCTATATGCTCTAAGGGCAGTATTCTCAGTCGCTACTTAGCAACAGAATACTTAAGCATGCAGCATCCTCTACTGACTCGGTAATGTTTGTCCCCGATTTTGTCCCCAATTCTGAATTTAAGGGGTCATTCTACTTTGATCAGCCAATAAATTACACTGTTTTTAAAGATTTTTTTCTGAGTAAATACAAGATATAATGAAATAAATCTTTTTATTTGTTATTACGCTCCTTTTATATTACACAAAAAAATTAAAAACAATTTAAAAGTACAAAATGGAAAATTTAAAAAAAAACTTTATACAAAACAAGCAAAAGGATATTGTCTCGGGTGTTTCCCGGGAAAAATCTCGGTTATTTTTCGACAAAAATTATTAACTGAGCTACGGGTGATAGCGGCACTCATATAATTGAAGAATCTTTTCGATTTTTTTGCTTGAGATAAGCCTGAGCCGGGAAATCACCTGCGCCACGAACATACCTCTTTTTTCAGGTGCCATACTGACCCTGTAAAAAAACAATTAAAACAAATTTAAAAAACGCTTTTTAATTTTTTTTGTATAATATAAGAGTAGTATCACCAATGCCAAAACGATTTACTTCATTATATGTTGTATTTACTGAGAAAAAAAATCTTTAAAAATAATTTTTCGGCCGATCAAAGTAGAACGAACCCTTAATTAAGGTAATCATCGTCGCGTAATGAAGTCACCTCACTATAATGTGTAATAGAAAAACATTAGAAACCAATCGCAAAACACTAATTTGAGTTGTTATCAGGTAAAACGCCACGAACGTACAGATCACGGCGAAAACCATAACTAGACACTAAACAGTTCGAGGCAGAAAACGGCCGATTACTATCCAATACAAACGCAGGAATGAGCGCAGTTGGAATCACCGATGATTGGCATTAGGAATTGTTTTTACCGGGCAAAAATTCCAATTGTTCCAGCCGCAAAAAGCGTTTACGACTTATATGTGTAATTATAATACTGCTGGCGGAGTAAACGGCAGTCAATTATTGCTCGAGAGGGCAGCAAAAAATCGGATAACCTGTACTCGCAATCAGCGTACGCGGTCTCCAGCATTCTGCGAACCGTCCTTAACGAGCTCAATTTCCAAAGGTGTAAAAATAGATAATCGGTTACTTTTCCATCGCGCTTTTGCTTTTGTTTATTTTTCGCATCTATGCGAGAAGAAGAAGACTGTTTGTTTTCACTCGGTTTGTGCAAGGACATGGGCGGGGACGGGAAAAATCAGGGCCGAGTTTCGCCGATTATTGCAAGGACGTCGCAGAAGCGCGATGGAAAAGTAACCGATCATCTATTTTTACACCTTTGGGAATTGAGCTCGTAAAGGACGGTTCGCAGAATGCGAACTAGTTGCGAGTACAGGTTACCCGATTTTTTGCTGCCCTCTCAAGCAATAATTGACTGCCGTTTACTGTTCGCGAGACAGCAGCCGGAATCGAATCGAAGAAATTAATAATAATTAATTAATCGTCCCTGCGCTTCGGTCATAAATTGAATATAAACTTTACTCTTCTATTTGCGCATTTATTTTTTAAATGCAACTCATTGCTCTAGACTATTGAGTCTGATGCTTCGACTACACGACAGTTTCGATTAGTTAACATAGTGGCATTCGATCGATAATATTCTGCAGGGAAACGTCTGTAATTCCTGATTGGATAACTTATTTCAAAGCGAGGAATAAACAATTACTGTGACATTTACTACGTTGCAAGCGCCGACAACTAATCTACATTATTAGGTCTCGAGGCCGATGTTATATCACTTTCAAATCTTATTCTCCTAAGTGAGAACTAACAAGCCTTTCAAAAATATTATACGTGTATTTCGTCGGAGTGGAGGATTAAAATAGACTAGGCATGTATAAAATGATAATGGAACAGCATTCACTTAAGGGGAGAAGCCACTGTGAACAAATTTTTTTCCCGATTTTTCTCTTTCTGCATTTTCATAATATTTGGGGTCTCAAAAATATACCTGCACAATTTCGAAGTGGATCTCGATAAATTCTGGGAGTTTCGAATGGTTTTGTATAGGTAGCGCAGCGCTCGAGTGCACGAATAAGTAACTTGGTGTCAATCGCCCGAAAAGTTTATGCCCAAGAATCTGAATGTATCTAATACGAGGGATTATGAGTTTATATTTTGTTTAGAAATAGGTAGGGAATCACTGACCATGACGAGACCGTACACAGCTGCGAATTTTTCTTTCAATCTGGAAGCATAAAACATTAATTAAATATATGTATTTTCAGTTAGTAATAAAGATTTTTCGTTGAAAGTTACATTTCAATATAAAAGTAATATAAATAATTTATATTAATACGTTTATATTTATGAATATGTGTATGAATAAATATATATATATATATTATACGAATGAATGTCATAAAGAATATCTTGAAAATAGCCTTTATTTTCGACCGTCACAGTGGCTACCCCCCTTAATATCCAGTCTCTTAAATCAGTCAACGGTCTCCTAATAATATTATTCTACATTTTTGTCACCAAGCTGAAACATCAAGGAGCGTTTACAATTGGGTCACAGTTTTTAGTAACGAAATTTTGCAACATCCTTCTGCTGCCATCTGTGACTGTGGAGGCCCGCGCCGAGAACAGTGTCGTAACTTTTGTCGCCATCAGCCTCGGTAGGTAAGAACGAAACCGAAGCTGTTTCATAAGGTTGATAGCCACCTTCGAGATTCAAAATCAATGCATAAACCACTGTTAAGGATCGAACAATTTAGGTAATTACTAACTACATAGTGACGCTAGTTTAGTTAATTGTTAGAAATTAAAGCGCGACAATAAAATGAGGAATCGAACCATCCACGTGGATGCACAGTTCGTTAATACCCAATACTAATTAAGCCAGTCGGTATAGATTAATAAAACAGGAAAAATATTCTGTTCTGGACAGTCACAACTACTTGTTCCCATTACGGTCGACTTATCAAATGATGTGTAATCTGTTATAGCGCGTAGTTTCAATGGTAACTGAACGTGTCCTTTCACTGATCGCTTAGAAAGTTATGCGTAAACTCGGAAAGAATGTGGTAGGTATTATATGTACAGATATAGTGCGGATATAATATGGACACGCTGTTACCACGTACAGTGTACTTGGAGGCATGTCAAAACTAATATCTATCAGACTTTCGACAATGGTAATATTAGTGAACTTTAAAATTGAAACCGATATTCTGTCAAAAATATAGTAAGAAGAAACAAAAAAAGTTTTACTAAACAGGGGTCTGTAAACTGAACACGCGTAAATTATTCAGGTTATTTAATAAATTTGCTTTTGAAAGCTTCGTAATACAATGGTGCTACTGATCTCGTGTTACCGTAGGTGCATTTGGGCATAAAATGGACAAGGTAAATGTCCCAATTCCTGCTCATGTCCCCATTTCTGCTCATTTCGTATTTTTCTTATTATTATATGCGCTACGTTTGTACTATAGTTGTAACAAAAGAATTCTAAATTATTTAAAAGCTTGGGGCAATACATACCATAGCTATTTTTCATGATCAGAAATACGGACACTTATTAAATATTTAATTACAAATTACTAATAGTTAAACATCTTGAAATATCTTTCTGAAATAGTTTTCGAATTGGTTGATTTATTATTAAAGAATTAATCAATTACTCTGCAAATTTTCTTCACAAACAAATTTTTTACACCTTCTTTATTACAAGTTACCCCTTAAATGAACAGAAATTGGGACATTCACCTTACTCGTCGTTTTTCCAGTTGGATGAACATTAGAAATTATTCTGAATGAACACAGAAAGAGGAAGTCGAAGGAATATGTGTACACGCAAGGCAAACGATAAGAAACATAGTTTAAAAAAATTACAAATACTTGAAGTGAATTTCTGTATCAGTAAAAATATAAACGAAGCTAATTTATGACATGGCACATTCGATCGGAGGTACGTAACTGTTGATGCAATGAGTCGTCAAAATATTAAACACATACCTTAATATATAAAGCAGAAAGTGTTTGTGTGTTTGTCTGCCGCCAAAAACTTTCGAACGTCGAGCTCTGGGGTCACGAAATGTGTCGCAGCTCATTATGCCTAGCTAATCCAGATGAATGTGATTATTTTCACAAAAAAATTTTTTTTTATAAAATCAGAATCTAAACTTCGGACGAAGCCGAGTAGTGAAGCTAGTAGATCATATAATTATTTCCGAAATAATAAGAAAGAAATATCTCAAAACCGAGTACTTTGCAAACCTGTGTTTACTAGAACTTTTTGTTCTCTCTTCAAGCGACCTGTAAATCAATTATGTTTGTATTATAACAGGTACATACGATTGCTATAAAATGCAAACAGATATTTAAATTTGGTTTAACATGCAGTTGTTTTATAGTACAGAAACGCTTGATCTATTTATGCCGAATATGTTATTTTTTGCTTCTCGTTTAGCCAGGAAAGTACTGACTCATATGGAAATATGCGGACAAATATTCATAAGTTCAGATTCACAGGGATTTTATTGTGTTGTTTACTCTTGTAGCTGAGTATTTGATATATATCAGCTAAATATAGTTAATAAAAGTTGCAGGAAAACACTTTTCCTTTAAGAGAGTAAAATATGTAATTTATCTAACTCATTCTTGCAACAAACATCCGCGCAGCGCTCCTCGCCGGTTTTGATTAGTGATCCTCTAGGCCCTCTAGGGAGTGATCGGTATAACCGCAGCCATGTTGGAGCAAAACCGGAAATAACATAACCTAAACGTTTAGCTATCTCTTTCTATCAGTTTTTCTCTCTCTTTCTGTCAGTATTTCTGTCCCTTTCTATCAGTATTTCTGTCTCTTTCTTTTTTACAGTTTCTTTCTCTGTCTACTTCCGCTTTTGCTCCAAATCGCGGCAACCAATCAGCGACGATACACGTTGTTCCGATCACTGCCTAGAGGATCACTAGTTTTGACAACACTTAGCAAGTTTTTGGGAGATCTAAAAAAAATAAATAACGTAACTTTTTTTTACCTCACTGTAACTTAAATTTATGAATTGAAACTACCATAATCACGGATATCACTACAAAAATGTGCCTAATAGAAAAGACAAGAGATCATTCTTACTGCAGTTATTTCCGAAGTTATCAACATTTTCATAAATAAGAGAAAGTCGGTTACTTTTAGTATCGATTCTTCTTATTTGCGTAACATATGCAACAGTGCTTATATAAATACCGGTGTCGCTATATATTACTTGTGTGAATAATTGCGAATCTGGTTAAAATCAGAGGTCGAAAGAGTCCTGGAACTTTTCAATAAGTTCTATTTGAAACATGGACCGTGGAACTTTTTTTTAAAAATGTTCTCACATTGTAAGTTCCCTCGAGAACTGATAAAGTAAAGGTTCTAGTTGGAATGGAACTTATAAAATATAAAAATAAAAATTTCTCTATAACAGGAACAGATATTTTTTTTCATCGATATTAAAAAAAATCGCAATCGTTGTAACAAATACTGAATACTATTTAATGAATAGTACCACAACAATAATAAATAATTATTACAGTTAAATTCATATTCTGAATGTGTTATTTATTTGTAATATTTACCTACGTAGATAATTTCTACGCAGATATAGAATTTTTGTGTATTTTGGTTCACGTAAGTTATAAAAAAAATGTTATTTAGGTATTATTCTTAACAAGTTCTCTTTTCTCTTCGATACTTCTTATGAAACTATTAATTACTTATGTTATGATTTTTAGACTAATAGTTTAGTACTTTTCTTTATCTTATTGAACCTTTTCTAATAAATGTTCTAATATAGCTGTTTCCATGGAACTTTTATTATATAACTTCTAAAATATCCGTTCCATGAAAACACGTTCTAAAGAACTTCCTAAGGGTAACACTTCTTTCAATAAAAATCCCCCAGGAACAGATATTTTCTTAAACGAAAAATATAAGTCCTAACAGAATTTTTAAAAAAAAATAAGATTTCCAGAACTTTCTTGATCGCTGGTTAAAATCAACACTCCTGAAATCCAAATCGGTAGAAGCGGGAGCACCTCGAATAATTCAGGTTTAACTACCTAGAGCCTTATAATTGAATAACATATTTCTTTAACGATTCGAAAGATCCTCGAGTCATCGGAAGGGGAAAGAGTGCCGACAGAGTGCAACCGCTAAGTAGCCTTAGGTATGCGGTACCAAAGAGCGGCAGAGTACGAAGAATTAAGCGGCCTTCCTCCCTCGTTACTCGCGTTTCTCGTTCGCAGGATCGCCGCGGTTTTCAGAGCGATCGGGATACAGCGTACGGCCGTGTTTGTGTCAACGGTGCACGTGGGCGGCGTGATATGAGAGATCGCCTCGTTACTTTATACCATATACCCGCTTCCAGAACGGAGCCTGGAAACCGCAGAGAAACAGGTTACGCGGATACGTTTATAAATGTTTCTGCGTACGTTCTAAAATATTGCTTTTCCTGGTTAACTAGTTGGGTGTCCGAGATATCGGTGACGGGGCCGTTGGAGGCCGGAAAGTCGCCCGGCGAACCGTTCGCGTCTAGCCCGGTAATTAAAATGGCTTTTCCCGCGGGCAACGCGCATTTCAATGCCTGATAACGAGACGCTATTTATAGAACAACGAGGTATCATTGCGCATGCATTACAGAATCCATAGGGGGAGCAGGTTTTGATGTATTCGCCATATGATACCGATCGATTACCAGCCGGCCGCGTCTGAAGCCCGGGGAAAAGTATCGGCGCAGGTAGTTTTTAAATTACGTTCAAGGGTGAAAGTTTATGGCGCACAACCAGATCGTTCGCGAAGAGGGATTATCGTTTCGGCGGAATATCATTTAGCGTGCGGTTCGGCGTCTCGATGAATCAAGCCGCCCCGAAGGGCGTTTCAGGCCCTAACACAGCGTAACGGGGTTAATTACCGCAGGATCACCCCCCGAAAAGATTTTCATGGTCGGCCGTTCGAATGCCGCGGCGCTCGGTGGTTGGGACTCCGGGAAGCAAATTCGGTGGTAACTCGAAGGACGCGAGTCGACTGCGTACGATCGTCGATTAATAATGTTTCCAGCGTCTAATTTCAGGCCTTCGGGAGGTATGACGAATAGGCGCGTTATCCACGCGGGTCCGCGCTTGGGTTTTGGCTTGGTGAGACCAAGGGTTATTCTCTCCCCCCTCTCTCTCTCTCTCTCGCTCGCTCTGCGTCCCTTGCGCTCCCTCCTCCGCTCTTGGTCTCTCTTCGAAGCAGAGGAGGGGGCTGAAGGGGGTGGCAGATTGATCCGTCACGGAGCGCGAGCACAATCACCCCCATTAGACATTATGTGCCTCCCAGCCACACATACACGTACTTACGTACGTCACGTAAGTGGAGGATGGCATGTGTGCGTGCGTGAAGCGTTACCGTACCGGCCACCGAAATGCATCCACTCTGTACGTGGCTCTGAGCTATGATACTAGTGCTGATCTACGCTACTAGCCGCAACGATGCTGCAACAAATTCGAATTTGCGCTGGTTCCCGTCTTTAACGGCAGCAGCTCGGTGATTCGTTTTGCCAATGCTTAATCGCTGCCGCTTAATGGAACGCACAGTGAAGCAAGCAACTGTGCGCATGCTGAGCTTAGTGTGATTCTTACGTGCAAACGTATGGACCTTCCATTTCTCTTGATTCGTGAAAAAAGATCCGCAAGTGATCGGGCAGCTGGGGTTTGAATAGATCAGTTGACTACTCGAAATTGTCGCACTTCGTATTTCTGAATATGTTTACCATTTACCAGCAAATGCTCTCGAGCGCACAAATATCACTTTTTTTATGAAATACAATTAGGTTACTGTAGTATGCGCGACTGCTCCATAAAAATGAAATGTAGACGAACTCTCGGTACCTAACCCATATAGGTAGTTTATACTTCTTTTTGTGGGATTCCCCTAAGGGTCAAGAATAATATGTAGAGTATCGTGGGGTAAGAGTGCGCACTTAAGGGGTTATACCTAGTCAGGCGACAAAAAAGAGGCGAATATTTGTGAATTTTTTTTGAAGAAGCAGAAGCATATATTTTTACAAAACTTTTTGCGTTTCAAAGAGCAACATTTAAAGAACATTTGGTAATTTTTTCGTAGAAAAATATTTACGTTTATAATAAAATAACATGCGACATCCAAGAAGTATTTTTAAAAATTTGGTTTTGCGGTGAGCACTGCCATTTGGAACCAGATTATCTAAAATCAAAAAACAAAAATGATTTCGTTAGTATATTAATGTTTCATCTGATTAACGGAGAGAATTTCAGAAAGATTAATTTAAAATAAAATGGCGGCTATTTAAAGTTGAAATGCTGATTTTTTCGCGTGATTTTTTCGTGTAAAAATCAGGATTTCAACTTCGTTTCACTGAACCTTGGCGTCGATTGGTTTGACGTCACGGGGTCATCACGCGCATGCGTGGCGTGTTCCCCCTCCACTACGAGTAGGAATTCCATACCAGGCCCTGTATACATATGTAAATGCCTTTCCAACAGCCACGAAATCTGTCGGCCGCCAGAAGAACTAGGACGAAGAAGTCATAGATTCTGGAAAGGAGTCAGAACACCTGTCTATTACACCGTGACTCAAACAATGAAATTCGCGTGGTGCGAACTTTTACCTACGTCTGCTCTAGGTATTTTATTCTTCTTTTTCTAGGCTTCCGCTAAGGATCAAGAGTAGTAAGTATATACAAAATGCGTTTCAGAACACTAGCAGTCAATTTATTAACCAAAATTCTGCTAACATACTTTGAACACGAATTAGGTGCGCGTCGCAAAGAGGTAAACAATTCTGCACAGCCAGAGTTGCCACGAGGTAACATATTTCTGCGCGTGTCTAACAACATGAATTATTTAAGATTACAGAAGCCGGAGATTAATTCCCTCTTTATCATATATAATAAAAGTCCCCGATCTTAACGTCGTGACTAGCATAATCACGATCAATGGTCTTGTTTGCTACCGAACGCAAGCACGCCCTTACAAATCATCGTACGGATCGCAGTTTCTACGGGCTATCGATGGAGCACCTCCTGTATTCTGATGAATAAATCCCGAAAGCATTCCTCGAGTACGTTAGTGGGGGGGACGCTGTGTATCTTCTCCAATCCAGCGGAACATTCGTTCGAGTTTGCGAGGCGCACAGGTCCCGTCGCGTTCGAATTCAGCCCGCATCCGAACTCGATTCTGAAAACCGAACGACACGAAAGCGCGTGCGGCGACACGGAGCGCTGCTCACCATTTCCCGCGACTGCCGAAGCCACCCACGTAGCCCGTCGCTCGTTTGTCATCCGACAAATAGCCTTTCTGCCGGCTGCGTTACACGAGAAGAGTCAAGTACGTGTGTCGACACGAGTGCACGCTCTCGTACGCGTGTCTCCCGTCTCGTACGGAAGGATTCGCACTCGTAAGATTATTATTATCTTAACGGCCAGGGACGTGCCTGTCTGGCGATATCTCTTCGGGACAGAAATACCTTCGTTCTTACCCATTAATATCATCGCGCAGCGTGCCTTCGAGTAATCCGCTATACAGTATTAATCGCGATTGACAATTTCGAATTGCGACGTCGAGTGAGGCGCAGTAGAGAAACGGAGAAAATTGTGGAAAGGAAAGAATCATTCTGGCGCTCGTCTGAGCCTTGAATATGTATACCCAAACACTCCGAGTATGTTGAAATTAAAGGACCAACACTGTAGTATGGCTCGTCGATATTCTAATAAATGAGATGATTATGATTAAGTATTTCGTAAGCATTTGTTGCAAAACAGCACCAGGTAACCAATTACCATTTTAAGTTATTAGACTTAGCTTGGCTAATGTTTCTCCTCGGTGCAAATAGGTAATAGTCAGTGGCGGATTTAACAGGGCGGCCGATGAGCAGTTGCCACCTGGGCCCCTGCTCAGAAGGCCTCCCCAGGGCCTCATCTTTAAAAAAATTGTTATTTTATCCAAAGTATATTTTTTTCTGTATTATTACACTGAGCACGGTTTTAGTAAACTATCGCTTTATTTTCCCGGAAAATGGGGCCTTACTCAGAAGCCCCACCTAGGGCCCTGCCTTAAAAAAAGAAATTATGATTTTACCCAGCACTATATTTTCTCTATACTTTTCTGCACGCTGTAGTTTTTAGTAAACTACCGCTTTATTTTCCCGAAAAATGGGGCCTTACTCAGAAGCCCCACCTAGGGCCCTGCCTTAAAAAAAGAAATTATGATTTTACCCAGCACTATATTTTCTCTATACTTTTCTGTACGCTGTAGTTTTTAGGAAACTACCTCTTCATTTTCCTGAAAAATGGGCCCCTCAGAACGTTTGCCGCTTGGGCCTTTTTTCTTAAATCCGCCACTGGTAATAATATTAACCCTTCATGGTCACACCTTATAGTCATAAATTGGTTACATGGAGTCTACTGCCCCCAGTGGTATTTTTCAGTTACCATTCCGCTATTTTTGAATCTTTTAACTTTTGAGTGATAAATGTACATTCGTAATACTCATACAATCATGCTCTAATAGTTTTTTTTTCTAGAAATGTAAATTTTGATGCGATGAAATTTGTAGTCGAAAAAATCGTTGTGGGAACAAGCGTTTTTTGTTAAAATTCGCCAAATTTTTAAATTTTAATATCAAGCTCTGAAAATTTACAGAAAAATTGACAAAAGAAAAAGAATTGCCTGGGGTGCGATACACCTCGCGTGACCATGAAGGGTTAACGGTACAATTGATCATAACGTGTCTAACGCGTGAACCTACTGTTATTTAGGCGGGAAGTGCGGTGCTTTAAAATTGAAAGGAGAAGTCGAGCATGCATCCTCTAACTCCAGTACGAAATACAGCTGGCAGAGCAAAGTGTTTTACATCTGCATTTTCATCAATTATTTTAACTGGCATTTATTTCAGAGGAATCTCGACTGATGCTTAAAAGCGTTGGTGGCGAAGCTATCAGCCGCGACACCAGTTTTTTTTTTTAAATATGTGTTTATTTTGCCATATAAAATACATAACAGATTATATAAATGAGAACTAGGTATAAACACAGCCGATATGGCACCTCGTCACAATAACAACTTAAGAAAAGAAAAATTACAAAAATTAAAAAAACCGACTGCTTAAAAAAACATTAAAAAAATTAATTTTTAATTTAATTTTCTTATTAATTTAATTTTTTTAATGTTTTTTTTATTAATTTAATTTTTTAAATTTTTATTTAATTTTTTTTTTAATGTTTTTTAATTTTTTTTTATATCTTATAACATTCGGAACGTCAAGACAATTCTAAAGACACCTCATTTGTCCAAATCGGTGTATCCGTACAGACTCTAGAGCGTAACATGGACATACATACATAGCCTGATAAACACAATACCCTCCTTTGCGTGTCGCAGTCGGGTAAAAAGCCTCAGTCTCACACGCGCTCTCGAGCTTAAACAATAAAGGAACTTTATTATCTAGGAACCATTTTGTACTTTGATTGCTTTCTCTACCCCTATGATGATAGAGCGATTGTACTATAATTACCCCGGAAAAATCGGCGTAAACCAGGGAGGTCACTTTGGCGTCAGCCGCGGCACCAGCGATGGTGAAAGGTAGGCATCTTCAATTCGCGTTGCTCGTTTTCCCCGTAAAATCCTTCGTCAACGTACTTACTTACATCGCAACATCTGGCGCCGAAGTGGCGCGAAAATGTCGCGGGTGGAAAAAACGACACGGTAAGCGATACGAGAATTCACTGATGGATTAGACCCTATTCGAGAAATGCCCGAGCGCGGTGCCAACCCCGGACTGATCGATGCCTTCTTCTTCGAATGTCTGTTGGTAATTATTCGTGCCAACGGACGAATCACTGGTGCATCTGTTTTCTACCAGGCACAGATTTTTCGCGAAATAACGCGCACAGTTTACCAGACCGTAACCTATCGCGAGCCTGCGCCTATTTTACGTTACACAGTTCTGGGTGTATTTGCGAATGCTACTGGAAAGTAGAGATTTTGCGGCCTTCGCTATACATTAATCACCCTATCCAGCAAGCCATCGGAATTTTTTTTAGCTCCCGTGCTTTGCGTACCCGCAAAGATGGAAGTAACGCGGCGTGAGCCTGTATAGGGGGGGTGAAAGTCTGGGGCGAGAGAGCAAGGACGAGGTGAGATGAATAAATAAGAGGGTTTTGAAAGGCGCTCGCTGTGGCCCAGAAGGTTATTACGTGGCGTCACGCGATGATGTATCCGCGCTGGTTCAGATTGTCTCCGCGAGATGGGACCACCAACCGTGAAATATGCACCAACCCCCGGGTTAAGCCCCTGGAGGCTCGCCACCCACCCTTATTCACCACCGCATCACCACCTTCAGATGCCGAAGGAGATCGTTTTCGTGTCTACTTACTGGGGAGACCGTCTCATGCTTGTGTCCCCAACTGGAATTTGCATATCAGTCGTGATAGCATTATCCGAAGTACAATTAACGTATTACACCGTACAGCAACTAATAAGATATCTCCGAAGAACGTGGAATAAGGCAGTACCAGTGAAAGAGACGTGTATGTATCAGTTAAATGTAAATGCAAGAATAAACAGACGTCCTTTAACATTATGCTGCAGCTTGGTACGTTTGATCACTGCAGGAATATGCTTCTGGTTTTTGCAAAAATACATTGGGCAGGAACTTCAAAATTCGTGTCTAATGAAACACTCAATGAATTCGTGTGATAGATGTTAATCTTTGAGCGATATTTATATTTCAATTATAATTTCAATTAATTTCCCTGCATTCTGAGTGCGGAGATTTTCAAGTAAGCAAGTGTTTGAATTGGTTCGAAATGTTTAAATGCTTAGATTCTCTTTAAATGTTCACACGCCTCAAACACATGCATGCAACATGTACGACGAGTATTTTATTAATAGAAGTGAATTAGTGCCAAATTAATTCAGAAATTATAATCACAAAATTACAGCATTGAAATTGAGCCTCTGACGAAGCCTTGTGAACCGAGATGAAATATATCATTAGAAATTTTATTGTGGACAATTAGACTACTTAACCCTCGTGCAACGAATGCAGGGTCATTTTGATCTAACTCTGACAAAGTCGATCACGATGTTACATTTTTGACAGCAATGGCAAAATATAGTATAAGATTCCTAAATCGCAGTAACATTATTTGTAAAAATCATACACGAGATAGGTACACCTGTTTTATGTATCAAATGTACGTGAATATTTTATTTTAATGTATTTTTTTATCACCTATTTATCTGGGATTAATTCATTCTATATTCAATTTTTCACCATTCCTCTTCCGAGGGTTGAAGTCGATGTTAAGCAGAAACGTTAGCTACAATATGAAACTACGCGTGAGAAACAATGTGTACACTATAGTACTGCACAAGCTTAATCTTAATTAAGCAAGCTCTTAATTAATTAAAAAATTAACTTTTTGACTAGCGAGGTGACTTGCCAACTAATATTACAAATCTGGCAGGTCTTTTTATGCGTGTTGCCTACGAGCAAATATTATTAAATATTCCTCAGTGTTTGTAGTTGGCTGCACAGCTTATCTGACGATACTTTGACTTTCCCTGCTTCTAAAGTACATTGATTTCAATGCACAGAAGATAAACACAATCGAATTGACCCAAATAGACACGACGTGTGCACCACTACTTATCCGATATTCTTATTCGAAACGCTGTTAGGTTGGACCTGCGATCAGTGGCTTTTAAAATGTTTTGATAAATCGAAGTAGACCCTCGACTAGGAGCATCGCAATGGAACATTAGGAGGGATATATTTGGCTGATGTAGCAATAATTCCCATGCATATATATGTACGTAGGTGGTGCAGTGACGGCACATAGATCACAAGGGCTCGCCGACACGTGACAGCACGTGCTCTCTGCAATCGCTTTTCTCCCTCTCTCGCTCCCTCTCTCCCTCCCTCTCTCTTCCTCCAACTCCACGTGCCTCTGTACTTAGGGTGAACTTCACGAGCTTTCCACCCACCACAAACGACAAACCACTCGAGTGGATCTCCCTCATACGTACATGGCATAACCCTTCTTCAAGCCATTATCCTAACGCTATTCATGCTTAATACAACGAATCCGGTATACCCCGGACTCGTAGGAATTCAAGGAAGCTGTTTGGCATTAAGCGTGCACCAAGAGGTGGGTATATCCTTTCGGAAAATACCCCAGCAAAATAAAACTGTCATGGGACACCGTAGCAACGCCTCGTAAAAATCTGTTCTGCCTCAAAAGGCTGCTTTAACATCACACAGGAACAAGCCGCACGAAGTAACGTTAAACGAGGAACATCGTCCGTGCGTATGCGTATTGCCGCGCTGAATTTCGCTCAGCCGAAACACGTGAATGTAAATAGTAAACATTAGCATTCAATCTTCGAACACTTACCATCCATTCAGTAGTTGGCGTGTAGTAGCGTCGCGAAAGGAGCAGCACATCAATCGATGCCGGCTGTGAGGATCGTTCATTTTAAAAGACATCGTAACGTCGAGTGGTTAGATCGCCCGGGTAGATTGTCTTTTCGCAAAGTGACGGGCTGTTGATGAATACAAAGCGACATGACTGTGACTATAGACTTGCTGGATTTGTGGAACAATGGCTACCATTGCCACCGCGGAAGCACGAATCAAGGCGTTGGAACGCTGGTTCTTGCTGACGGTAAGGTTGCTTTCCGTACATTTAATTCCGCAATGTTAGGTAATTCGCCTTACCGAAAAAGTACATTAACCGCCAATAAAATCGGTAAAATCGGTCACACGATTTTCTCCCGGCAATCACGTGCATCACACTTCAGGAAATCAATCCCAGGATCGTCATCCCAGGATCCCGGCTGATTTTTGGATTCTAAAACTCCCGGAATTTGATATATCAAGCTATAACTTATCTCGAGAATTTCGAGAATTTTTAAACAACGCAAATTACTTTATGAACAACTGAAAAATATACAAATGGAATCCAAAAATCAGCCGGGATCTCGGGATTGAATTCCCTAATCACAGTAGGCCAGTCGATATCCACAAGTTCTTCAGCTTGTAATTACAATTTCATGTGGAGTCGCAAGCTTATCGACGATGTCGACGATTCCCACACTTTTAATTAATAAATTTCCATTTATTTAAAACCCAGAAGCAACGATACTCGCCAAATTCCGGGGCAAATAGAATAAGAAATAAAAGAGGCTCTTCGCTATCGAGCTGCCGACTCGTAAACTCATCAACGAATTACGCTGCGGCGTACGCGCGTTGCAATAATTGCGTCTAAACAAGGGGGTGAGTAAAAGCGCGTAATCATATTATGATACTATGGCCTTTAGCTCTCCTGGGGATGGAAGAGGGTTGTGTGTTTGACATTTAGCATTTCCCGCGGGAAGCCTAGGACTTCGTCTATCATCAGGAGTTCCCATTCCCGTAACATTTACCAGATATCCCGCACGTTTTCCCGCGCTAGAGCTTATTTCCAACTGCAACCGCTTCCAGTTTGATTTGCACGACCGTATGCTAAAATACTTGGGATTCTTAATCCCGGGAATAAAGAGGTGTCGCGGTAAAATTACAGTATGGTCCACGTGTTTCTCGGCACACTTTATAGATTAGCGATGGGCCGGTAATTTAAGAAGGATGATCCCTCGGTACTCGCAGGGCAGAAGTTGCAGGGTTAGCTGGCGGTAGAAGGCAAGATGTATGGCGGGAGATCGCAATTTATTTTTGTATCAAGTGTATGTGTCTAAATAACTAGTTTGTCCCGGCGAAAGTAAGAGCCCCCCCTTCCAAGATTAACGATACTTTAGTACTGTTTTAAAGAGGTCCATCTCCTTCCCCCCGGACTTTCGCCCACGAGCTCAGATGCTCGCACTCCCTACAGAAAATACTCAGGATTAACCTGCTCCACCTCTCGCTCCCTACCTCGCTGCCTCCCCTCCAGTTCCCTCCCTTGGCTCCTCCTGAACTCACCACTTCGTTATTTCCTACCGCGCGCCGCACTACCCTCGAATGGGAGGGCCGGGGGGGGGAGGGCAAGGAAAAAAAAATAGCAATCGTCGGAACTTGAAAGCAGGGCATTTTATGATGACTACAAAAGTGGTCCGGCCACCGTTAGGGTGGCGAGAAAGAGGGTGGCAGGGCGAGGCGAGAGTGAGTTACTACCCCCTACACCGTTTTTTCCACCCTTAGCTGGATCGCGGTAAGAGAGAGTAACGATAGAGGAAGAGCGAAGCTGGAGCGCGATTCTCCCTCACCAAAGAACGCTGGAGGCAGGGACTTGAATTGATTGCTTTCATTACGCAAAAAGTCACTTCCTCTCTGTCTCCTTCTTTCGCCCCCCTCCCCTTTCCCTATCCCGCTCTCTGTCTCTCGCTTCCCTCACCTTGGCCTCCGTATTTTTAACTTGTGCCGCGCGACAGTGGCGAATAAGTAAGCGTGCTATTTACATCAAATCTTGTAAGTTATCGCCGCCCCACCTCCCCATTCCTTCCTCCGCAATGTACCAGAGTAATATGGTTAGGGGTTAATCTCTCGCGGTATAGTTACCGAATTCTGTAGGACACTTATAAAGTTCACGGTTTTTACGTCCGTTTGTCTGCGATGTTTCCAGAGAGGAAGAGAGAGAGAGAGAAGGGGAGAGGGGAGGCAACGGAGGGATTAATTCGCCGAGGTTTTTTCCCAAATGTTTTGCCGCGGACGAGATTTTCATCGAGCACCCATTATCTCTACCCACGTGAGCGCAAACAGAAAAATAATTCTCATCCGTGATGCTCCCAGTACCTATATCCGCGGATCGACCTCTTGAAATTCTTAATCGCAACGATTCTGAAATATTTAATGAAGCCATGGACATCAGTTTTAACGCAAAATTGCTGAAAAGATTACAGGAGAGTTTTCTTTTATTTCCCACAATATAGGTACTACCATAAGAGGAATTCATCTTTATTTTCTTGGAAGACCTGGTCTATCCAATTGTAAATGCAGCTTTCATTCAGGATTAGAATACCCAGTCGAACTTTTGAAACATTTAAAACCAGCATAACACAACTAACTGCATAGGGAATGGATTGAGCTGGTATAGCAAGTTTAACTTAAATATTAAAGTTTTTAAATCTGGTAGACTTAGCACCTCCACGAAAATGAAAGTTGCATTCAAATTTCCATCCAATGAAGTTGTCGCACCTTGCGCTATTCAGTCTACCCTATGACAAGTAAGATTAATACAGTGGTTGCCCGACGGATTAGGAAGGGTAGGAGGCCGCCTAGGTTCTGATTAGGCAGCCAAGAGCACGGAGCACCCGCATTACACCCCAATGATCGATACGTCCAGAGCATCATGCTCATCTGCATTTGCCCCCGTCGATTCTGCCCAACGCTACAGGCCACCGCGTAGCAGCGCACTTCGACCCTGCAGCCAGTGAAACTACAGGGCTCTGGGTCCACAATCCTGGTGCGTCCCCATTCGACTGCAAATGTGTCTCGGGTGGAGAGCCGGTGCAGTCATGTAGAGGACATATTGCCCGTCAACGCGAGCAGAACCGCTCGTTCGTTCAGGCAAATGATATGCCAAAGTGTAATCTCAAGAGATCCTCCAGAGATTAGGTCGTCCAACGCGGTAATGACGAATGGATCACGGCGGGTTCTCGGTCTTTGTTCGGGAGGATCATGTGTCAGGTGAACCACGAACTTTTTCGAGGGTTCGCAGAACCTGGGGAATAGGTCTAGGAGGATGAATCGTCTGTCGATGCGAAGCCTGCTCTGCAACAATCTAGTTCCGAAGCTACTTTGCTGCTCACAGCTTTTCAACAACTGAAGTTTCTGGCTGCTGTTGACAAATCGGATCTAAGCGGTGTTACTTGACCTACAATGCTTCCTGCTTCAGTACTCCAATTTTCAAACACTGGTGCATTCTCATTTTTTGTGCATTCCTTCATCACGAAAGTTCAAAGACAAGAGAAGAAAATATAAATAGAATAGGTTGTTTCAAGCTGCTTTTTAAAAACAACACGAGATACTCTACGCAGCTGGGTAAAGTATGTATACCACCTGTGTGTTTAGCCAGGATCGCATTGACCCCATCTCCAACCAGTCGAGGGACAACGAGTTTCGAAAAGCGTTGCAAGTTCTTTTCTGCCCTGTTTCGTAACAGTGCGCATAGCATCTGACATAAACGCAGGTCAGAGAGTTCCGCGAAATATGGCAGGTACCTACGAATCCTGTTTCCGAAGTACCTAATCGAAAAATGTACAGATTCCGTATATCTCGAAGACAACTGTAGTGGCACGAAGAGCAGAGCCCTCCACTTCCGAGGAATAATGTCTGTACGCCCGAAGGTTGAAAAGTAGCCAGCGTAACAGGATGCGGTGCTGATGCAATCGATCTCGACTCAGTCGTCAATCGAAAACGCAGAATCTGCTGGCGAGGAAATTGCGGGACCCCTCCTCACGGGTGGAGGGTGTCAGGTACGCGGGTTGCGCAACGACATCGTTTGACAAGTCGCGCGTTTCCCGATCTCACGTATCTAATGTCGGAGGCCGGGCGTGGACGAAGCGGAGGAGGAACATGTCCCCAGTAGGTACGGAGGAAAGGAGGAATGAAATAAAGAAAGGAGTCATGAAAGAGCGCACTCGAATGTAAACCGGACCCTTGTGAGATTCGCGGCCCAGCGACGGTCCCACCGACGCCGATAGCTGACCGCACCTTCCGGGCGATCCGGCTGATCCAAGTGACTCCGAGCACAGGCCAGACCTTCCCAACGCAACATTTAGATAGGTGGGGGCCCCTGTGGTCTCTCTTCTCGCCCCTATAGGGGAGCACAGCCGCCGACATCGCTGTTTCCAGGGATCTCGATACACTTTTTATACTCTCCTGCGAATTGTATCTGTTTCATGCACCATTTACCGGTGCGGAAACAGTGGGCGTTTTTTGGATTTTAATACAGTCTCAAAGCTTCGTATTCGCTCCTAAGGACAGGCCTCTGGGGCCACGGCTGGCTTCTCCCCATCGCGTATCGGCATGGTCAAATCGCTCAAAACAGTCCAAGGAAAATTGAGGGGTTTACTAGCTTCTGCGTCTCGAGTACAACGTACCCTGCGAGGCCGGTATGTGCTTCCCTTCCAGCGTCCCGTTTTTTTTTTTGACATACTACCGTTTTACGAGCGAAACTCTTACCGTGGATTTTGCGAGATTGGATCTGGATGGCAGTCAAGCTTCTCCATAAATTCTGGTCCGAGCTTTTGGAACTTTACTGCGCTCGGGCGTAATAATTCGACCGAATAGGTATACCGCAAACATTGGAAAGCTGTATAGATGAGTAATTCGATTGGTTGAAGGGTAATTGGAATGCATCGCGCATTGCCTAACTTTCGAGTTATGGCGTGCATAAAAGTGATAAGTTCCTTCCGGCGAATAAGCATCTATAGATTATCGTAAATGTTATACTTCGGTATAAGTTCCCAGGGAAAGTATCCAGCGCCGAGTGCACCGCAGTTTGCAAACCAGTATATCGCCCCCACCTTCTTCACCTCCCCACCCTGTGACACGCATAAGTTGCAGATTCCTAGCCCTTTCCTCCCTCATCCACCGCCTCCATCCCTCCACGGACTATGAACGATGTCCACCGCGTTTGTCTGAACGTAATCAGTCTCGTAATTAGTCACGTCAGAGGCTGATGGGCTTTCTGTGTGCGTCAACCAAAATCTGCCGAACATCTCCACGAAGCCATACCATCGTTCCTCTATAATTTCGAGAAATTTCGTTGGTCCTTCTCTCCGCGGAAGTGAACAATATAACGCAACAGTGCTGGATGAGTGTGAAAAATGTCCAACGGTATTTGAAGTGATTCAACAACGCTACTTCGCCATAATCGGAGGTGCGCAAGCAGAAATCACAAAAAGGGAATTAACTGGAACATAAAGCTAGCTTCTTACACCAAACAGTCACCCGCGTCGTGCTTCCGTGTACTTCGCGCGCTGTTTCGATGCCGCATCCGATTCAACGTCTCGAAGGTAGATCGAGGATAACCATCGCGGGGACGTTTGCCGAATGGCCGTAAAAAAAAAGTGACCAGACAAAGTGGCCAAAGGGTGACGGAGAAGCGTCCTGGGAGAAGTGGAGCGACAAAGAGAAACTCTTAAATAAATAAAATCGATAAGGCGAGACATCGTATCCCTAGAACCAAGGTAGAGGCGTCCGGAGAGGGCCAAGCTCATGAATAAGCAGTGCTCACGGGGGTGTGCGCCGCGTGATTTCGCGTGGGACTGTTGGCGGTAGACCAGCCGGCGAACGTTTATTTCGCAACCTTTGCCTCTTCCATCCCGATTCCGCCTCCTTCTCTCCCCGGTTCGGTTTCAGTCCCTCTAACGCCGATGCCAATAACGACATTATCCCGCGCGACACTGCCACCGTTTCCGTAGAAACCCCGCGTCGCAGAGCGCCCCACCTTGACTTCACGTGATCCTGGCCCGGCCAATAGGGGCGCGGATCCTCCTGGTTGGATGCTGATCGAGGGATGCAAAAGGCGGGGTTGCGAGACGCGTGGGGATGAAAGCTCGCCGAACGAGGCGGGGGTCGAAAAGCTTCGCGAAGTCACGTGTGCCCGTCGGCAGAAACCTCGTTCGTGCTTTCACGTCGTCGTTACCCGCACAGCCGTGCTGCTTTTTGGGGTCCAGCCACCGTGTCACCGCGGCTGATAACGATAACGAGAGTCGGACGTGACCGAGAACCTCTTCCCCTATTCCGAGGCGGGCTGTTGACGGACTCGGAGGACCGTCACTTTCGAGCATTCTGTCAACTGTTAGTTGCCGTTCAGCTGAATCGAACTCGAACACGGTTCTTGTGGTATCGTGGATCGTTCCTCGCTGGCGGGATTAGCACGTGACGACGATGACGGCGGAACGGACAGAGTCGTTTTCAGGACAAGTGGTGTGAACGAGTCTCGACGATCATTCGTCGCGACGGACTTTCCGTGCACACGTAGAAGAAACCCAAATCGTGCGCGCGACGGGTGAACATTGACACAGAGTTGTGGAGTGAACGTTCAGCTTCTTGGATACAGTGAAGTGAAAACTGTGCTCGTGGTGAAGAATGGTGTGCAGTGACTCTACAACGCTCGCGGGAACAGAGATTGAAGCCATTGTCGTGGTTGTCGCGACCTTGGCATGCTCATAGATAAACTGGTGGTTAACAAAACGTTTAACTGCATGTCCGATTTGTAGAAGCACAAGCCGATCCTCACTGCTCCGCCACGACGATCTCAAGGAAGAAGCCGTCGCCTCCGAGATCGAATTAACGATGAAGAAGTCGAGGAGCTGTTTGAAGGACACCGCGTCCATTTGGCCGTTATGGATATCGTGTGAAAGTACAGTTCAGTGATGCCGCGAGTGATGTGAGGGAGAGACGCACCAGGTTCTAGGTGTCTCGTAGATAAAGTTCCTTTAGCCGGCAACAAGGATCCAGCCCTTGATTCACGAAGATGAAGCGACGGCCGACCGGGTGCTCCCCGAAGCCACCCGTCGTCCGGCACAAAGACGTTCCTGATGACAGTCATTGTATCGCGTCACCATAGACCGGCCCTTTACGCTCCTTTAAAAAAGAGACGAAAGCCACTTCTGGAAGCGTGTAAGAGGTCTTTATCGGTAGTCAATAGGACCGACCGTCCTTGGCCGGACACATTTCTCATATTATATATAAATCTACGCGGCGAGAGGAACCACCTGGATTCCCACAGCCGACGGCCGTCGGCTCCTGAGGTGCCGCGATGGACCTCAGCACTGCCTACCGTTACAATCAAAATATGATGGAATATTACACCTGTAAGCTGATCACATCTTCTGAAATTATTCCAACCTAGTTAGACTTTAGCTGGACTTTCTTCTTCTGCGCATTTCTAGCTGCGTCCTCAATGTCTGATGAACATTCACTAAACATACTGCTTCTACTTAGCTCCCGGGTTCATAGTTTGAAGGCTATAAGTCATTAAGATCGAAGTATACGTATAGGACCGCTAAGAATTACCACCTTGAATATCTCCAAAATCATGTAAGTTGGAGGAAAATCGTCCACCTGCAAAAAAATCATTATCACCCCTTATGGTCCCTTTCGTGCCAAACAAATTTTATCGGAAATATTTTGTTTTACTTCCATGGCTCCTGAAATATTCAAGGTGGTAATTTTAATAGGTCTTCACTGTATGTAGGTAGATATTGATTGTTAAAGGATAGGTCGTTGAATTCTTTTCCCGCGCTGAACAAGCTTTTACCGGGAGCGATTAAATGATTATGAATTAATTTCGAGCCAAGAATCTTTGCCGCATTTTTACCGATCCGTTTAGACTTGATTAGA
Source organism: Andrena cerasifolii (assembly GCF_050908995.1). NCBI lineage: Eukaryota > Metazoa > Arthropoda > Insecta > Hymenoptera > Andrenidae > Andrena > Andrena cerasifolii. The sequence continues at coordinate 4,900,091 of NC_135124.1, read as the reverse complement.
CACTGCTGAGAAGTGACAAGTGAAACTACTGTTCGCTGGTTTCCCTCGATCTTGAGAGCAATGTCTAGAACGTAAATATCGATTTCTCTCGTTGTCTGTCGACGAAGTATCGGGTGGACAGAGAAGTTGAGCGACGGCCAATTGCCCAGCGACAATTCTGCATTGCCGGCGGATAAATGAGAGTGCGAAAACAAGAAATCCAATGTCCTTCGTTCACTGTTCGATCCGCAACGGTACCGAGGCTAATAAAAAAAAAAAAAGCTAAACCGCAATCGTTGCAGTGCCCGATCTGCGTAGGAACCATTTGCAGGATCGTCCGGCTCTCTCCTCCCCTAAATCCCCAGTGAAACGTGGCGGATCGCGCAACAAATACTGGACTAAAATTTTTCCAGTCCGTACTCGCGAAAAAACCTCGCCGCAGAATCACTGCCTTCTATACTTTCGTTTCCTCTCACTTTCTTTTTCCCCGAAGCTCGACAACAGCCAGCGTTTCCCTACGCGGAGAAATTCATATCGTTAGGTCCGCTCTTATCTTCGGGACAAAGGGGTTGAATGCTGGCGCGGGAACTAAAGTCGTGTCGCGAATAATTATTTAGCGCGTATGTCGCGTAAAGCGCAATCGAACAGACTCGGAACGTGAAATTTAATGCTTCTCGAGCAGCTACAATTTCGCGGGAAATATTAGTAAAAAGTAAACCCCCGCCTGATCCGTGGCGTTCCTATCTAATTAGCAATCGGACCGTATTAATTAGGCGAGCCCAATTGTCGTTTCAAAGTAGCAACGATCGAAACCGCCACGCGTCCCGCACGCTCGTTTATGGCTGGCCAGCGGTTCCGTTCGAACTAATGGGATGATAATAATTATGAAACATTAACAAGAATGGCGCGGTCGCGGCGCATCCTACGTGAATCGCTTTGCAATAGTCTGTCAATCTCATTCGTTTAATATCCTGGAACTGCGTACACAGTTGTTGCGGGGAAACTTGTTGTTCTTTCTGACATAGGTACATCTTTTACCAGGGCTGTGGAGTCGCAGTCGGAGTTCAGAAGGAATTTCTGATTACCGGAGTCGGGGTCGAAAAAATATATTCCAATACCGACTCCATGTTAGTAAATTTTATAAAAATCCGAGTGTGTTTTGCTCTGCGTGTTTATACACGCTCAGGATATATTTTTGTTTGACACTCGTACGACGAATGCAGGGTCATTTTGGCCCAACTTTGACGAAGTCAGGCTCCGGCTCAGTTCTCAGATTATAATCGCCAACGGTGTTTTCGAACGCCACTTGTTGTCGCTCTAAAGCAACATTGTCCCCACTTCGTTTCGTTATTGTTTCGCTATGGTGATCGGGGTACCCACTGTGGAACGATGGAAAGAAGACGGTTGAAATGTCACAGGGGCAAGGGGGGTTTTTCGCTCGCATTGGCTCCCGCCGCCCGTGTCCCGTTTGCTTACTTTGTATTCGTCGACGTTGTCGCGCCCGGCCAATAGGGATGTACTATTCGGGCCCTAGAGTTTCTCGAGCGACTTCTTTCCATCGGGGCACAGTACTTTGAGAGAGCACATCTCTGCATTCGTCGAGGCCCGTGGCCGCAGTAGCCCAGTCAGTGCAGTTGCAAAAATTTGCAATGTGAAAAAAAAATATTACCAAAGTCGGCTGTTTTTGAACACTTTACAGTTACAACGGATGGGCAGTATTATCAGTGTCGGTGTATTGTAAAAGATGATGACGATGAAAAATTACGTGAAGCAAAAATTAGCAGTTTTACTAGTTGCGAAAAAAATAGTATATTAACAATATATTATAAATGCAGGAGTCGGAGTCGGGGTCGGAGTTGGAGTCGGTGGTAAAAGAAAAAAGAGGAGTCGGAGTCGGGAGTTTTGACTGCCGACCTGCCGCAGCCCTGCATTTTTCCAAAACATCGGCCCACTGCAGCCGTAGACTTGTCTATAAACAAAGGAACAAAACGGCGCTTTTTACGAATTTTCAAGCAATCCATACAGTTTCACACCCATTTGATAAAATTAACAAAAAGTGTTGCCTTGACTTGTTCTGTTAAAGTACCTTGCAGTTCTTTATTGTAGCAACGTGAGTGACTTACTTCCTTTTGTGCGTCGGATATTGCGCGCATGTTAAGGTTACCGCCTTATTAGTAATTATGTACGTAGGTATTTGTAACCCACGCGGTGATGTTTTACAATATTAAAAAATTGTAGAGAAACATTATTATTATTATTATTTTTTTTATTATTATTATTTTTTTTTATTATTATTATTGTTATTTTTATTGTTATTGTTATTATAATCCACGGGTTAGGTCTGGGTTAGGTTGGGCACTTGTCCTGTTAAAGTACCCTGCAGTTCTTTATTGTAGCAACGTGAGTGACTTACTTCCTTTTATGCGTCGGATATTGCGCGCAAGTTAAGGTTACCGCCTTATTAGTAATTATGTACGTAGGTATTTATAACCCCCGCGGTGGTGTTGTACAATATTAAAAAATTGAAGAGAAACATTATTATTATTATTATTATTATTATTATTATTATTATTATTATTATTATTGTTATTATTATTATTGTTATAATCCACGGGTAAAACCCTTTAGTACAAAGGATACATTGTAGTAATATCATGTTAAATAGCACACAACAGCAAGAATGTAAATTAGTACTATGTGTTGAGATAGCCACCTAATTGTCTGCATAGAGAATTACGGAAAATATTAACCGATCCAGGAAAAAGGTCACTTTCCCCAAGGTGCACATTCGCTTCAGACATACAAGGGTTGATCGGGTTCGTAACGCTACATTCGTGGGTATGTAGTCCCGGCACAAACAAAGAATATGTCCTCAGTTGTCTAAGAGGCGCATTGAATTCTAGCGATCCAAGCAAATCCGGGCAGTCAATCAGACCATTAACTATTTTGTAAAGGAAAACCAAATCACAGACAAGCCGACGATCTAAGAGACTTGGGAGGCTGAGAGTCTGAAGGTTAGGCCGATAATCGTGATAGGTAATATTCATGGGACGCCCCAGAATACGCGCAGCAAATCTCGAGAACTTCTGTTGGACGCTTTCAAGGAGTTTGATTACCCAAAATATACATCCGAATGATTAGCTATCAAAGAAATTGGCGAATGTTTAACTTCCAACGTTTCTTCGATCATTCTTTGTAGCACAACCTTTATCTCTACTTGCGAATGAAACTTCGCAATCGTCTAAATTCCCGTCTCTTCTGAAGGCTGAAGCAATCCAGCCGCGATCAGGAGACCTGCGTTCATTTCATGGGAGCAAAAACTCTGGATCCGCCCAGACAAACGATTTTTTATCTCCGCGATTTCGGTACGCGGTAACTTTTGCGAATCACGCGAAATTTCGTCCGCGTGTCATAACTTTCGCTTTATTATTAAACGAGATGATCGACTGTTCCCAACGCGGACCAAAAAAGTCACAGAGCACCGCGGTGAATCGCATTTCTCCGTCTATTTTTCAAACGACTGAGTAATAAAGTCTAGCTTGCCGGCGGTACGTAACGCTAGACCGTAATGTAATACAGGAACAAAGCTGCTGTAGAAATATCGAGTGACTATTCGGGAATGTATATCAAAGTTCTTGGCTGCTGATGTTCACTCGCGATCGTGTGTCGCAGAGGTCCTTCTGTCGCGTCTGCTCCGAAGCCAGCTAGTAGCAGGGCTCTGCCTCTTCCAGCGATGCGGAAAACTGGCGCAGACGACATCGTCGAATTCATTTATCTTGCCCGTTCCGCTCGAATGATGCGATTAACAAATCACTGTTTTCTAATTACAGCGAATCCCTATCTCGATTGCTTAGTTTTACATGCCACAGCTGCTAACTAATTAACGTAACTGTGCTCCTCGTGACTGTGGATTCATTACAGAAACGCGTAAGGTGGAACAACACGTTCCTCGGACACGATTATTCGTTTGGTGGCGAGTCATAAATGTATTAACGGATCATTCAGGAAAATTGTAGCATCGAGGAAGTAGTGGTATTACGTCGCCGCTCCGCCAAGTCAGTTTGTTTTGAATCGTTTGTTTTGCAGCAACAGGAATCTTGATGAGTTTCTCCAATACTGATTTAAGGGGTTATACCTAGTCAGGCGGGCGAAAAGAGGCGAATATTTGTGATTTTTTTTGAAGAAGCGGAAGCGTATAATTTTACAAAACTTTTTGCGTTTCAAAGAGCAACATTTAAAGAACATTTGGTAATTTTTTCGGAGAAAAATATTTACGTTTATAATAAAATAACAAGCGACATCCAAGAAGCATTTTTAAAAATTTGGTTTTGCGGTGAGCACTGCCATTCGGAACCAGATTATCTAAAATCAAAAAACAAAAAAGATTTCGTTAGTATATTAATGTATCCTCAGGTTGACGGAGAGAATTTTCCGAAATATTAAGTTAAAACAACATGGCAGCTATTTAAAGTTGAAATCCTGATTTTTACACGAAAAAATCACGCGAAAAAATCAGGATTTCAACTTTAAATAGCCGCCATTTTATTTTAAATTAATCTTTCGGAAATTCCCTCCGTCAACCTGAGAATACATTAATATACTAACGAAATCTTTTTTGTTTTTTGATTTTAGATAATCTGGTTCCGAATGGCAATGCTCACCGCAAAACCAAATTTTTAAAAATGCTTCTTGGATGTCGCTTGTTATTTTATTATAAACGTAAATATTTTTCTACGAAAAAATTACCAAATGTTCTTTAAATGTTGCTCTTTGAAACGCAAAAAGTTTTGTAAAAATATATGCTTCCGCTTCTTCTAAAAAAATTCACAAATATTCGCCTCTTTTCGACCGCTTGACTAGGCATAACCCCTTAAGGGGTTAGATACGTTCTCGGCGCCTAATAATTGATCACATTTGGGATTTTTTTCCTCGACAGGTGTGAAATAAATCGAAAATTTTATAATTGTATCTTGTTCGACGGACCTTATTCATATAAACAAATTTATTTGACACACTTTTGTCACTTATCGCCGATTGTTTTCTGCGGTTGCAGCAACCTCTGCACCAAGCAGGGGGCCTACTTATCAGCATGATAACTTCAACAACTTACAACCGTTTTTAATGAACTTTGCGTTGATCTATGCAGAAGGACATTCTCTAAGGGACATCGGGCCAAATTTTTAAATTTTTAGAATATAAGAAAATTATGCCATTTTAAAGAAAGCAGTCGATTTTTCATCTACAATTTCGATCTTTAAATGGTAAAAAAATATATTAAAAATTAAAATTTTTAAAAAATGGCCCGATGGCCCTTAGAGAATGTCATTCTGCATAGATGAACGCATAGTTCATTAAAAAAGGTTGTAAATTGTCGAAGTTATGATGCTGATAAGGTCACCCCCTGCTCGGTGCAGAGGTTGTTGCAACCGCTGAAAACGAACGGCGATAAGTGACAAAAGTGTGTCAAATAAATTTTCCTAAGGTGAGGTAAAGAAAACACATTAAAAATAGGTATTTCCGACTATAATTCTAACTTAATAATGTTAAAAAAAAACCGTGGCGACCACCCAGTTTGGGAATAACTACTGTATTTGGCTGTCTGAAATTGACGAAGGAACCCTCTTTCCTAAGCTGGAAAATGTGAGCGTAAATGTAACATCTGTACATCGTAATTCAAAGCAATGATATCAAGGAGCGGATGGAAAACTGAACAGCGCTAATTGATAAGCGGCAAGAAAGGCATAAGATGAATCATTATTTAGCACCCGCGATATTAATAAACGAAGGGAAAGAGATAGGAACAGGAGCTGGTTAATTGGTAGCCAAGTAATGGTAGCGAAAGAAGCATCGGCGTTAGACGGAGAACTAGATTTAAGCGTAACTCAGAATCGCAACGCGGAGTGTTACGGTAATAAGCTTCGGTGACGCGGTGGCTGCGAGAGCAACGGCTCGGCAATTCGTAGCACTGTACATATAGTAGGTCTGAATTCGTGGCTCGGGGGTGGTCCAGGCTGAATGCAGGCCCCTCGTATAGTTGTGGTCAGCAGGCGTGACGGCGTGTGTGCGCGCGTAGAGTAGTCATGGTGCTTTTGCCGCGGCAGTGCCACCATGACTCCAGCGGTATCCCCAGGCTACCGGCCGCGCCGCGGGGATGCGACCATAAACGCGAGAGCGAATTGATTTGCGATCGGAAAGCGCGTATCGTTTCTAGTAATGATCGCGAATCCCTCATTGTCTTGCTGGGACGCGGAGATCGCAATACGATACGCGGTACAGGCGGAAGAAAAAAGCGGATCGACGTACACGCGTCACAGCACGCGCGCCGCTCCGCCAACAATGAGCCTCCTCATCGAAATGGCCCGCTCATCCTGATAATTAGCAGCGATTGTTTCGACATCTACACTCGCAGCGCACACTCGAATCATTAGTCCAGGGGACGTTTCTTTTCCTCTCACCTTTCCAGGAACCTGCGCGATCGCGGAACCTTGATTTCATTATCTAGAATGCGCCGTCTTTGTACAGACACGGGAGCGAGATACATACTCATCTAAACGGTTACACTCGACTGCGTTGCCCACCCACAACAAATCGAATACTCTTTTCACCGCGGCTGTTCTTTTCCCTAACTCGCATCTTGACAGACCACTCTGATCTGCATTAACGCAGGCCTGGCTAGAGGAAGTTAATTGTCTGAACAGAAAGAAGCAGCGGCGAGGGGGATTGGACCGTGTGGTCCATCGTAAGGGTACCGAGTGAAACCCGGCTGGTCGTTGGCGGAGGGTTAGAAACAGCGGCGATCATCGAATCATCGGTGCACTGGCACGAACTCGAGGACATATGTCGCGGTCCAGAACCCTCCATTACGATATTAAGCCGAAATTATTACGTTAGGCGGATTTAATGCGCGAAAATAAAGCTGCTGACGGGGCCAGAGCTCATTTTGGGAGTGAAGTAAAGAAGTAACGCCAGCGGTGTGGGATAATCGAATCTTCCTGACACGTTGCTTCCATTACTGCTAACTGTACAGCTCCTTTAGGAGCTGAGAATCAGCTGAGACGAAAGTACTGCCAGCTGAGGCATTCGCTAATTCCCACGGAGAATCTGAAATATAATTTTTACAAAGTCGCAGCCAGGCGGTAGTTCAGAAATGAAATGGAAAATTGTTCGTAACGGCGTGACAGAAGTCGTAGGGTCATGATCGACGTGTTCGGACATTGCCGACCTCGGCCGTCTCAAAAGGGTTCGTTTAGCTAATGCACTATCGATTTCCATTTTCCAGGCCACGGCGGAGTTAACCAGCTAGGCGGCGTCTTCGTGAACGGAAGGCCCCTACCGGATGTAGTCAGGCAGAGGATCGTCGAGCTAGCGCACAGCGGCGTCCGACCGTGCGACATTTCCAGACAACTCAGGGTATCTCACGGCTGTGTATCCAAGATACTGTCGAGGTGAGTACCGACATCGTTCCGGCGCCATCCAGGTCTCCGCCGTATCCGTTACAACCGCAGCCCCCGCGGTGTCTCGTGATCCGACGGGAACATCCTTGCTTTTTGTTCTTCCCTCGTTTGGCGCTCCAACGAATTTCCTCGATTGATTCGTTTACCTTTCGTGAACTCGCCGACGTGCCATTCGCACACATCTATTGCCAGGTTTCATTTCCTCGCATAGTTACGAAGCAGTTCAAGGGTTTTCTTCTTCAACTTCATGCGCACAGTCAGGTGTCTGCTTTATTGCAAACTCTTGTCACCACTTGCAACTTCTCGAAAAATGTGCGCAGAATTTTTTTTCTCATCAAGCATGGTATGCCTCGGGTATCTAAGTTACTGATTTTGAATAAAAAGCCGTAACGTGGACGCGCGAATTATTTGCGGGAAGATTAAGCTCGCCTTGCCAAACGTAACACCGTAATTTCCGCGCGGCGAAGTGGCCGAGGTCGCTGGAATCGCCGTACGGGCAGCAAGAAAGGAAGAGATCGCGGGGGAAAAACAGAAAGAGAGGACGGAGTTTGGCAAAAAAGGAGACTATTCCTGGTCGGAGTGATTTAATTAAAGACGCTGTTAGGACCACGAGGCGAACGAACCCCGGTACGAAATTGCGACGCCGGAAGGAAGGAACCACCCTTCTTCCTCCTCCGGCGGGGGGTACCAGCGGGTGCGACGATATGCGGTTTCCATGTTTTTTCCACCCTCCTCCCCGCGTTACGTAACGGGTGGCCTCGTGCCGTTTTGATGGCCCGAATGTCATACGTCCCCGCCGCTCGAATATCATTGTCATGTACTCCACTCTTTCATGTATATCTCCTGTACAATAGGCCTGCTGGATTATTTACTACTTTACTGCTTCTCGAATAGCCGCCTCCCTTCATTTCCCTACCTCGCATTCTGAAGCCGCGAATCGATCTTCGCTGCTTTATGATCATCAGCAGCCTTATGCAGCTCGAATTTCATCGCGAGCATCCCTCCAATGCAGTTACTTCCAGGTCACTGCTCATACAATTCAGGAGATCGCTAACATACGCCCAGTTCGAATCTCTGCTCAGCACTCCGATTAATCGTTCCTTTTTCTCTTCGTAACTTCATTCAATCTTGAATTTTCTACTTAATTGCAATATTTTGGTAGAGTGGAACGTATCCACTGGTCAGCTAGTAAAATTTGAGAAGTCGACGTCCCATTCGAAATTAGGGCTGGGACTATTTGTCGAATTTTTCGGTATTTGAATGTTCAAATACTTCAGTTGCTCAATTATTTGGCGAATATAATTCGAATATCCAAGTATTCGAATGCTATTCGAATATCCAAGTATTCGAATACTATTCGAATATCCAAGTATTCGAATGCTATTCGAATATCCAAGTATTCGAATGCTATTCGAATATCCAAGTATTATATTGAATAGTATTTATACTGATGTATTCGAATAGTATGGTTGTGAATTATAAATCAAGTTCGTTCTCAATATATCAGTATTCGAATAGTATTCGAATAATAACATTCGAATACTCAAATATTCGAAGTTTAATCGTAGCATTCGAATACTCAAATATTCGAAGTTTATTCGTAGCATTCGAATACTCAAATATTCGAAGTTTATTCGTAGCATTCGAATACTCAAATATTCGAAGTTTATTCGTAGCATTCGAATACTCAAATATTCGAAGTTTATTCGTAGCATTCGAATACTCAAATATTCGAAGTTTATTCGTAGCATTCGAATACTGAAATATTCGAAGTTTATTCGTAGCATTCGAATACTCAAATATTCGAAGTTTATTCGTAGCATTCGAATACTCAAATATTCGAAGTTTATTCGTAGCATTCGAATACTCAAATATTCGAAGTTTATTCGTAGCATTCGAATACTTGTAAAATATTCGAATATTAAATTATTCGAATAGTCCCAGCCCTATTCCAAATGGCACTGTCGATTTGTTGACAAAGTACAATCGTTGGCAATGAAGTTCATTTAGAGGTATTTAATTGCAGCTTGATTGTAGCTAATCGTAAATCTGCGAGGATTTTAATCAAACGGAATTTATTGGGTAGTGGTATTAACAGCAATGTGTTATAAACAGAAATTAACAGCCATAATAACGTCGCCACCTATTTATTTTCCGATTGATTTACAACTGATTCGATCGATAACTTGAGTCGTACAATACAGTTTCTGCATTAGTACATCCCAGCGAGGTGTGAATCGCCGGGGAAAAAAAAACAGCCCAGCTAACCCTTTCGCAATTAATTTCCTAACGACTTATTCAGAAACAACAACATGGGTATATTAAGCTAATCAAGGCGAAGTGACTTTTTACAATCCTTGTACTTCTCTTACTAATTCTTGATAATATTCTGGGTACTTTTCCTCGGTGTTGCCAATCCTTCTTCCCGCCGTTCGATTAAAATTCAGTAATAGCTAACAGGCAAGAACTCCATTTTCTGATCTGTATTTCTATGGAAGCAAAGGCGGTAGATATTTTCCCAATAATAAATTTAGGAGGAAACTTTTAAAAATCTCAGGATGAATTCTTACAAATCAAAGAGAGCGACTATGCTCCAAGTTTAAGTGCACGACGGACACTGTAATCAACGATCCATTTCGAGCGAATACTTTGTTTCTGTTTTCCGTACGTATGCAATTTTACAACCTGCAGACTTTACAAGCCGAAAAAAAAATCAAAAGACAGTGAAAACGGTCTTAAGCAGCGACGACGACATGCTGTTAACGCCGAAGCTTTATGTAGTCACGCGCTGCTGATGCGTCGCGACGGCGTGCATCGGTTTTTCGCGGAATCGCGACGACTTCGACGCCCTCCTCGAAACGAAACGGAAGTGCCCGATTCCGACTACGTGTGGGCCCGTAAAGTCGCAAAAGACAGTGCTGAAAGCTCTACGCGACCCTTCGAAAGCACCCCATTTAACCGAAAAACCTATTTTGGCTTTCTCAGCGCGAACACAGAGTGGTTATTTTAAGGTCCATTCAAGGGAAACGCCAGAGAATAGCCCATTCTTTTGTACTGGCTCCATTCTACTCAGAATCTGCACGCGTACTAATTCTAGCTCCTTTTAAAAGCCTACATGTTCTTTCTGAGACCTCGTCTTTCCTCAGGTTCTATAGAAGTTACTTTAATCATCTCACACTGTTCAAATTTTGAAGTTTCGAAGATGTATAATAGATAAAATTCAATTGCAGCGTCGGGCAATTTAACCCTTCGTTGACACTCTGGGTGTGAGCCACCCATAAGCTGATTTTGACGCTCTGTCCTTTCTATGTACAAAATAAATAGTTTTTCCCCAAAGCCGACGTACAAACTATGTTCTTTGTAGATTTTTAGATTCTAATATTAAAATTTGTAAAAGTTACAATTTTTAAATGATTTTCTTCGCTTTTTTCGGCATGTGGTAATCTAGATTTTTTTTTACAAAAATAGCTATAAAATTTCGATCAAAAAACTGTTGCAATACATTCTAGGTACCTTGAAATTGATCCATGATTTTTTTCTTAATAATTGGATTCTTTGGATGAGAATGGCAGTCGTTCAAAAATTGCTCTGGGTGTGAGCCACCCAGGTATGTCAAAATTCATCGAAAAAATAGGTGTGTCAACAAAGGGTTAAAGTAATTTGTAAATTGAACTTTCTGCCACACAAACACTAATGACAATTATGAAGTTTTTGCAACTGTTAACTACTTAGTATTTTTCGGTTATTCCTTGATAACGTTTACAGAGATAAAAATTTGAAAACATGGAACTTTGATGTGAAAGTTTCTAGAGCGTGTTTGAGAAGAATGTTCTCCGCGATATTTAAATGACAACTGTACGTTAATAGAAATGTGATTGAATTAAAGCAAATTAACACTGTTGGATTAATATTAAATAGTGCAAAGTAGACTAGGAGTGTTTAAAATGTAAAGCAATTCATAGATAAAAATGTAGAATGGAGAAAACATTGAATATCTTTTATGATTTTAATTCAATATAAGTAGGTAACCAGTAACAGAATTCCGCGTAGTCGCATAACATCAAAAAAATATATAAAAAAAATTTTAAGTGGAACGATTTCATTTAACTCGATCAATAATGCGCTAAAAGGTAAAAAATAATTATTTTCTTCCGCTACAATTTCGATGGTGATATGTGACATTAAATAAAATCGACGAGCGCCTATAAATTAATTAATTGAATTAATAATTCTTTCGTTTAAAAAGATAAAGGGCAAACAAAGGTTTTGCGCAGAAATTCCTTTTCTATATTCATGACCAGTACCTATACTCACTAAATAAAATCCCTTCTTTAAACACTCCGCATGTTAAAATGAAAGTACCATTTCAGCCAGTGATCCTACATTTTTTCCCGTCTATTATTTTCTACTTGCCACTATAGATTTCAAGTTCCCTTCTATCGGAGAGCTTACTTTCATTTTTAAAAAATCGACTCTAGGTATAACTGCATTGGGGAATTGAATAAAAGCTGGAGAGAAAAAAGCTACACACGCCGCGTATTATCGACAACAGAATTCATTGCGTAAATCGATTGATGGTGGAGAGCCCGATTTCAGTCTTGACCATGAAGGGGTGAACGCGCTCCGGGGCCGAGGCAATTTGAAAAATCGCGCAACGTAATGGCCATTTTATGGTGGTACGTGGGAGCGGAACAAAGAGGGCCAAATATCAGCGGGTGAGTATTGCCATGTGGACCGGGAATAGGATTTTACGCCAGATATAATCGTAATAATTTCGTAGCGGGGTGGCACGACCTCGACTGTTTAAAGGGAACCCCTCGCGTGCTTTGAACAGCAGGTTCACGGGCGATCATTTTTCTTTGCTGGGAGAATAGTAACACAATTTAATGACGCGTACCAATATTCGGTCGTCACAAATTGCTGGTGAATCTTAAGGCACGTCCACAACGACGACACTATTGTGTCTAGATCAAGTGTCTTTTGTGTCTAGCTAGAGCTAGTTGCAGTGTCTTCAGTCTAGCTAGCTCTAGCTGCACCTCCCGCGACGATAGGTCGAATTCAGTATCGCGGACCTTCTCCAGGAAGTTTCCAATCTTCCGGAAATTTGTTTGCGTGTCGTATCCACTTGATCTAGACACAAACACTTCGTCGTGTCTAGGTACCTTCAGCGAGGCCTGACAAGCAACTTCGTGTGAAAGGAAATCTGGAATAGTTTTCCTTGTTCTATGACGAATCCCGATTAGAACGGTAGCTTTGATAATCGTGTTCCAGCGTGCCAGATCAATTTCGAGCTTTCCCCGAATGATGCTGATCATGGCCGCTTTCTCTTCGTACCATTTCCTATTTGCTGCCCAAAGCGACGCTGATCTATCGCGGATCTCTAGTTTCTCTAGCCACTTGACACCTGGCGACTGACACCGGGGAAGCTTGGATTAAAATTCCCAAGCTTTTCAGCAGCCTGCCTTCCTGGCACCGTGCTCCGATGACTGGTAGCCTATCCAGAATTCAAGTCCTCGTTCCCGGGCACGCCGGCGGACTTTTCCGTGCCTATTCGGGTTGGTGATTTAAAGTCCGTTAGGAAAACGGCCAGGGCGTTGAGCGCGTACAAAATTGGCGAGGTATCCAGCGGGTTAGGAGCCGAGGCTGGCGGCGCGGCGGTGGCGGCAGTGGCGACGGACCCACATCCATCAAGGCGGCCCACAAGCGGACCATTATTGCGGGCTTTCTACCGTAATTGAATTTAAGCACGAGCGAAGATATTATTTAACTAATTAGGCACAAAGGGCGCGTTCACGGCGGGCCAATCGCGATTGCCCATCGCGCGCATATACGAGGCCTGGTGGGAGGCTGAGAGGCGGCGGCAGGGAGAAAGAGAGGCCAGCCGCGGGTAGAGGGAGTGACAGCAGGGGGCAGAAGTCGTTTGTTTTAAAACAGCCGGTCGTTGACGCGCCGCTGGACGGCGATTCGTTATTCCGGCGCTGGCCGCCCCGCCGCCGCGGGAAAAACGATCGCCCCCGTCTCTCTTTCTCCGCTCCCACGTTCCCTTTGATTCCGCTCAACCGATCCGATGAGAAGGAAGCTGCGACTCCGCTGGATAGATCCTCCGATATCGTGCTCTCCAGCGCGTCGTCACTGGGAAACGGTCGAGGGAAACACGCGAACACAGACCTTCCAATTGTTATGTAACAGTTAACACCGATATTGTCCCGGGTGGTTTTTCAGTGTTAAAATATGGTCCGTCAGATGGACAAGGGTTCTGTGGAACCAGACAGGAATAGGTTACAGCTGAGCAATGTGTATAGGTCGCTCGTAAGGTGATGGAAATGATCTATATACTAGTTTCTTCCTGTTCGCAGGTATTACGAAACGGGCAGCTTTAAGGCTGGCGTTATAGGCGGCTCCAAACCGAAAGTAGCAACGCCGCCGGTCGTCGAGGCAATCGCGAATTACAAGAGGGACAATCCAACGATGTTTGCCTGGGAGATCAGGGACAGACTGCTAGCTGAAGGCATTTGCTCTCAAGACAACGTGCCATCCGTCTCCTCCATCAACCGGTGAGTTAACACGTTTATTATAAAAACTCAAACAGTTACACGAAGAGCAGGTACCAGCGTTTAAACTACATCTTGGGGGATTCACTTCCAAAGGCATAGGGAAAATCCGGGAGACGCGGTCGACCTAATATAAAATAGCTATTAAAACAAATACAACCCAGATAGACTTTAAAGTGAATTCGTGAGATCGTCCTGAGATGCCGAAATGAATTTATCGAAAATTTGAAGCAATGTACAGTAAATTCTGTTTGAGTAAATATATAACAGCAAATTTACCCAAATTTTACATCGTACAATGAGTTAAATTCTTGATCGTGCAATGAACCGATACATTTACTACATGTTTGATCGATATTGCTGCATCGTTAGAATCATGTTAATTTACTAAATATGACTGAAACATATGTTGTAAATATAATGTAAAGTGATGATGGCAATTTGCGATCATTGTGTGCTGCATTGATTGCTGCAAATGTCATTCAAATATGATCCCTATTTTTCAATGCACAACTGTAGATAAATTTTGCACAAATATAAGGTAAATATGGTCTGATGCGGGAACGTTCGCAATCCGCTCTCGAGAATGATCGAATAATTTTTTATTTTGTGTAAATATTAGCAGCACGTCATGACTCAAATATGATTCAAATATGACCTGAACAGAATATCCTCATCGGGTGTATAAAGATTGATACAATATTTTCTGTTCTAATTGCATCATTACGTGTCTTAAATTTAACACCAAGGTGAGCACTCACAAAGCGCACAACATTGTTGCATTACGTGATTTGATATTCGATGAACTTTACGCAAATTTGCTGTAAATTGTCTGGCTGGGAGATATCACTTATTTTATCGGAACAAACCTAATATGTTCAGAATTTGATGCCGATTCAGAAGAACTGGTCGATATTTGCTTTAAGACAATATTTACTGTAAATCGGGTTGAAAACTGAAGTCATGACATCTGACCATCGCTCCCGAGGTGCCGTTGGTAGAGACCACTCAAATAATTATTCGTGGAAGAATAACAAAGAAGAAAGCAAAATTATTTACGAGTGAATACAACGACAGATTCATTGGTATTTAATTTGTTTACGTTAAACAAGTAAAGAACGCGTCAAAGAAAAAGTGAACTACCTACCGGCGATTAGCAAGGCAAGTGTAAAAATAATAATAAAGTAATGATAAAAAATAAAATAATAAACATATATAATAAAGAAATCATAACTGGACCATCTCTCCTTTCTGCGACGGGATTGTCTCGTTAGTTTTGAGAGGAAGAGTTAATATGGCCAAATGCTTTGGCTGCATTGTCCCTGAATATCTCTACTATCTTATTATCCCAAACATTAAACGAAGATAAACTTAGAAGTATATTTTAAATACGATTCTGTACACTGTTGTGTAACCTTAATTATATCTTAATATATAAAGCAGAAAGTGTTTGTGTGTTTGTCTGTCGCCTAAAGACTTTCGAACGGTAAACTCTGGGGTCACCAATAGGGTGGTCCTTATTTTTCAACTTTAAAATTTGTATTGTCTGACTCTCTTAAAATCTTCTTTTTGACAAAAAAAAATATTTTCGTGTTTTTTATTTGTATATTTTGATATATAAAGGTCGCTCGAGGACTTTATATTTCGCATGTGCCACAAGTTTGGCAACTGCCACTTTCCATAATTGTCACTTGTCAATTTTAATGAAACGGGGCCCATATTTATATATCAGAATCCGAAATTATGCTTTTATCTATGCGTTTAACAACCCGAATATGTAGAATGTACGTCAAAGTTTGCGTCTGCATCTGATTCGAGAGCTGCTGATGAGAGAAATTTAAATGTGCATATAAAGTCTTATGCCACAACACAATACAGTGCACATTCGTTATAAACCCGTTTCGTCTATGCGATGTGTGACCGAATTTTAATGTTATACTCTCACTTAAAAATTAATAAAACTATTTTGTTCTCATTGCAAAAATTTCTATCAATTTATACCAAAATAGTAATATTTCAATGCCATTGAGCGGCCTTTAATCCTTAATATATTTTAACACAAACTTTAGACGAAATTCTTTTAAACTATTTGGAAACTTCTGAGAGGGTCAGAAGAAAATTTTAAAAACTTTGATTTTTTACCATACATATAAGGACCACCCTAGTCACCAAATGTGTTCCAGCTTACTATGCCTAGCTAACCCAGATGAATGTGACTATTTTCACAAAAAATAAAATAAATAAGTGAAAAAGAATAAATAAATTTTTGTTTTTTGTAAAATCAGAATCTAAATTTCAGGCGAATCCGAGTAGCAAAGCTAGTAGCCTATAAATCCATAAAACACAGAAGCAAGCGAAGCGACGCTATTCGTTCAACTGTTTGGCTTCTAGAGAAGTAATTGGTCTGCACTTTACCGCGTTTTTACGTATAGAGTCTGAAATACAGCGCCTGGATCAACTCTCGGGTCCGACTGCGTCTCCCGGATTTACCCTGCTGCAAGTAAAATTATTCTCGTCAATGAGAATTCCACAGAAGGTAACTGACGGGCACTTATCTCAGAGTCTCAGGATATAAGCTGACTAGTTACCAATTGAAGCAGAAGTACTACTTCTGCGCGTACCATTCGTATTTTTAAAGCTTTTGAAACAGAGGCGAGGGGAGTGCGTCAGCAAAGTTCCAAGTATTGCGAAGAAAGTTTTGTAGAAAGTTTATCTTGAGAGCAAATAAAAAGATAGCAACGCCAGGTTCGCTGCACCCTGTTCGACCCGTTAAAATACCTGCTGCGCTGGACCGTTTTAGTACGAATCAATGAAAACGTAGAGATCGCGAAATCTGTCGCCCCAAACGATTGAACACACCCCGGACCTGGGGACTTATGCTTCGACCAGTCGCCACCGGGACCAATTAATTATCACCGGCCGAGTGTCGAAGGCGAAGTACGAAAGCACCCCCCCAAAACGTGCGTGGAAATAAGTGTGCATCCGCCCCGCCGCCCCGATCCCATTGACCTTTCGCAGGTTCCTTCGGGAATGGGCCGATTAATTCAAGTGTTTTTACGTCGCCCAGTAGATCGAACAGGCGGAGGGAGGCACGGTGGCTAGAACACGAGTAGTGCCTACGAAACAGGGAGTGAGCTCCCATGAGACAGCATTACAGCGTATCAGCACCGCACAAACTGAACGAGTGCATCCCCTTTCTCGGGCGACAGAAAAGCCAGCGCCGTAGCAGGAAGAGAGAAAGAGAATCGAAAGGAGATAGGAGAGGGAAGGAGACCCACTGGGGTACCATTGATCAGCACACATATGTCCCGAGATTTAATCAGTCGCTACTTAAGACCTTATCTCTCGCTTTATACTAGGCTCCCTGTACACACCTACTTCATAGTCGCTACGCTCCCTCTTTCTGCCCCGATCCCTGCAGGCCGCAGGCCTGATAATGTAATCGAGCGTAATGCGAATCGAATTGCCTGCAAGTGAAATCCACTAACGCGATTTCCGTCGTCCGTGGGCGTTAATGGAAACGCACGCAAATTAGTTAGCCGGCACGTTAGATGGAAGCGTTCCACACGACGGTGGAAATTTTCGGCAGGAACTTTGGTCAGGCAACAATGCGCCTCTCGTTACAGCATTCTACTCGGTCGCCCTCTATTTTATCTCCAGTCACAAATAAAAGGTCAGCTGGATATTTCAACTGAGCTGTTCTAGGATCTACCGAGTAAAGAGTAGATACTCGTCATTTACTTATAAATTCCACAGCTACAGAATGCTAAAGGAATTCTACATTTATGAACCTCTGAGGACCATTTCCAGGATAGATAAATGGCCGGCAAATGTTAATTAAATCAGTTTGCAATTTACCAATTTCCTGGTCTGTCAATGTGGTCTTTTCGGTAGCACTTGATTAAGAGACTCCGTCAACGTTCAAAAACTACCCTGCGACTTTTACCGTCGACATATTTCCATTGTTTGATATCGATGGTGTCGCCATACCCACAGCGGCGTGAAACGCGGTCGCATATAACGCATATACACGTATACAGAAATTGCTTTCTAGCCGAGGTTTCCGATGTGTCTAGGATTGCAGTGGAGGGTGCGGCGGTGGCTTGTTGCTCGAGGAACTCCTCCGCCTTCTCTCACCGCTCTCTCTCTCTGGCTCCCTGTCGGCCTTCTCCCGGCCTCTCCATCCACGTTTTCCTTTTCCTCCTTGCCCGTACACCCCGACCCAAGGCCCAGATGGCGGGTATTGATCTGAATCCGAAGAACAGATCGCCTGGAAAAACTTACCCCGCGGATACTTACCTACCTACCCCACTATCTACGTGCACCCATCCAACCTACCTTCACCCGCTCACGTACACCGAACCCGCAACCTTCCGCTCTGTCTACATGTAGGTAAATGTATTTCCGCTTGCCGGAGCAATGGATAGAGTCGCGCGATGCTTCGCTGCCTGAAAAGCACTGCATAGAAAACGTGCCCGCCCCTTAACTGATTATTTACGCGGATTCATCGCGAGGGAATGGAATGCGGCAGTTTTGTGATTTTCAGTCGCGATGCTTGCGAAATCGGCGAGCTTTCGTTTGGCCGTAACGAACCATTGGGAGAAACCCGCAAGTTCAAGTAGAAGATGGAGCTGTACAATCCTGGAAGCAAAAGACACCTTGTAGGTCTCTTGGGAATGATGACAAGTGCACGAGGTGTTTGTACTGTCGTTAAGTAATTCTTACCATAGGTGTTATTACAACAGAAATATAGTTTGAGGTCTCAGCTTCGTTGCAGGGTACCTCGAATAGATGACACGGGGACTGAAAATGACGATGAGCTGTCAGGCGAGATATCTCTGCACCTACGTAGTAGGAAGAACTGGGTGTATCAGTGGCCCAGGCTGACCATTGCCGGGATTTCTCCCGTTACGAGTGCGTCTCGGTTTTTCTCGGTTCGGGCCAGCTTTCGTACAGAGAAATAATGACACGGCTAATATAATGTATTGTCCTGTTTTGCCGAGGCACTTCGAAATGGAACCGTCTGCGGAAGAGAGACAGCAGCGGGAAGAAAGGAAGCTAGGTGGGGGGACCTCGCGCGGTAAAAACAGGATGAGAAGAGCGAAATAATGGAGTAGCTTTCGCGAAAAATAACAGTTATATATCCTAAGTATGAAGCAGGTTCGAGGAAAGCGGAAAAACAGGCGAAAAACGGGAGTAAGATTGGACGCTAACTGTTCGTCGCTTCTTCCTAGCTTAGTAAATTGTCGACGAAGCAATCGCGCCTCCTTTTACCCTTTCCTCGCATTCTTCATCAAGCATACGACGCGTTACGTTCGCCTAACAACTCAATCACACCCCAATTTGTATCTACCATGAGCTTTTCCCATCATTTGTTTCAAACGACACAACACCTTCGTGTCAAACTCCGTGAAACTAAAATGGCAAGATCATACTGTAAATAAAATCCTGCCTCGAAAGCGTGTTTAAAAAAAAAATGGGAAAAATTTATAAACTATAGCTAACCTCATCGCAAATTTTCAGTGTTAAAACTAAACAAACAGTTATTTTTTTCGGGAGAAAAGTTCCAGATATAAGCACGATGCTGTTGTGCTGTAAATAAAGCAAACTTCTTGGGTAAAGCTGGCCAATTAACTGTAGACCAATTGACGTTGGAGCAAGCAAAAATATTCATTTCGTTCGCTGTGGGACTACGAAAAGAAGAAAGCTGCGGAAAAGCTGGAATTAAGGAGGCCGGAGGAGTAGGAAATAAGTAAAGAGGAACTGGCGATGGTACCGCGATGGATTTCGGGTGGAAATATTGATAGGCTCGGCTTCGGCTTCGGCTGCGGAGTCACGCTCGAGTAGCCGATTCTCAGTTGAGGTCTATCTTACACATATAAACTCAGCCAAGGCACCACTCTACTCTCTGCTGCTAGTCTCTCCGTCTCTCTCCCATTTTCCCCGAATCTCTTCGTCCTTCCTCCTTGGTCGGAGAAGTCTCAGGGGCAGATCGATAAGGAGCAACGTTTGCCGGAGGGTTTTACGCCGGGTTCACAGCCTCCTTCTCGTTTCCTCGACGCAGCCCCCCCGACGTTACGTTTCTCGCGTGTGCCTTGCGTTCGCCCTTTCTTGCGGCTTCGATGAAGTCGATATCGGGGCTAAGGGAGGATGACTTCCTGCCGTTCCGCTCGTGTATCATTCTCCTACGAGGCAGCGGGAATAAATCTGTAACCGCATGCCTTCGAGTCCAGTTGGGATTGTTTTATCATTCCCTTTATGAGGCCCACCCTATCTCTACCATCGTTGATCGCCGATGTCTTCATCATCGACGATCGTCTGGTTGGACGCGATTCATCATCCTCTCCTCCTCGGTTTAATTCGACGTAATGACCAGCCCAGCAACAACAGTTGGTAGGAAATCTGTCGCGTCGAATCTCGATGGAATTGTATCAATCTGTCATCGCTCTCTTCGCTGAACAGCAACGGGCCACTCTCCTTTTCTGCAATCGTGCGGGTCAATCTCCCGTGGAGGCGCAACGGGATCTGCTTTGCTCTCCATTACTTCCATATCATTTCGCACCCCCGGAACCTCCAAGTGCCTAGAGCGGCGCAGGAGCAGCCGAGCCATATGGCCGGCTGTTCTCCGCGACGCCAGAGACAAGGGTAGCCAATAGGATGGCTGCTACTTTCATGCCACTTTCGGCTTTCCGCTCGGCGACACTGGTATATCTCCCTGTTCATCTTTCGGTTATTAAATTACATCCCCATAAATAACGCCTGCCTACCAACTGCCTTATTTACCATTCCATCGACTCCGCGGGAGGAATCCTCCTCCTCCGGCCGCTGACGAATCGGTATTCGTTGCGCGTTTCGCCGGGACGAGCAGGGCCACCTTCTGGTCCCTTTTCTTACTGTTGATGTATATTATGGTTGACGACATACTTCTCTGTGCAGGTTACCCCAGCAGATACATCCCCTTGGTTTTGCAGGAACATGAATCCTACGCGTAGTTGACAGCCATTTCGAATATTGGGTTTAGGGAGGAAAATGTAGCTTGCCTGGTTGAAACAATTATTCCGCAAATGAAACATCGAGCACCCTGCTCGATCAATTGTTCGCGCGCATAGTTTTGCTGGCAATATCTCAGAATGGAAAGATATGCGTCTTATAAATACCAGCGTTAATAAGATATCATTGAATATCGTGTCTTCTTCATTGACATCAGCTTCTGGTTTCTCAAATAAATTCGTCGATGTACAATCCCTTAAGGTATTGGTTTCAGTTTTTGAAGTAAATGTTAAGAGTCGTAGGGATGACGATTTTCAGTGTACTTCAGAAAGCATTCAGCTGTTTGCAATCCTGATAATCACGTTATTAAATGTAAATAGGAGGGTTTCATTGTAGGGGAAAGGTGGGATAGTTGATCGCAGTTTTGCTTTCATATTAACGTAATAATAATGATTTGCTTCGTTTGTATTTAATTATTTCATTTGTGATTTTTAGAGTATATTCTCAATATACTTGTACAAATTTGAGAGCTGAAAACTAATTTCAATCACTGAATTTAAACATTTTCTGGCAGTGACGTTGTGCACAAGTATCCCCCACTGAAGGGGGTACTTGATCAAAAGGTTAGGGTGACTTGATCAGTGAACTTTAAAAGTAACACAGTAACTTTCTAAAAAATATTTATTATCTTAGTCAATAACATGAAATAAAGGGAATATCATAAGAACAAAGTAAACTAACTTAAAAGAATTACTGAAAAAATAAAACCGTAAAATTAAACTCTATGACAGAAAACAACATAAATGCATTCTTAAAAGTCATTTCACTTAGATACCATCTGATTAAGATGATGCTGAAGAAAAGATTTTCGTTCCCACTTTCCTTCACTCGATTTGAAAAATATGAAAAATTAAACTTACCTTAAATATTTAGATCACTCAATAAATACCATTAATAGACCAGAAATTGCTGTTTTTACTTAATATATTTTAAATCGTTGAAAACCCAAAAGGAGGAAGACCAATGTGACCGAAATATTTACTATTCGGCTGCAAATAGGATCGAAGCTCCTAACAACATTATTCTACACTGCATTCCACATTAGAGCATACCTGTTTCGCGCAGGCACGACCCTCGGGAGGCGTTGCTACGCTCGACTCCCCACTTAACCGCCTATGTTTTTCTCCGTCGCACTCTACTCTACTCTCTCTGTTAACTTGTCGTGCGGGACGTTGTTTACGTTGATAACGGTGAGGTCCCGCGTTTGGGATGTACAAGTTATTCCTTGGAAACCAGCACGACCAATCGCGTGCGGTTCAAACCGTGGGTAATAGAGGGAGCTGCGCAGATCGGTCGCAAATCGGTAGGGGGCGTCGGTATGCTCTTATATGGAATGCAGTGTATGCTCCCGAAAGAAAACTGCACCGTCAACTGTTGCGATAATGCAAACATTACCACGATAACGTGACAGCAGACACAAATTGCCAATATGTTAATTAAACAACTGATGTGATCATCTATCCCCGTTGATCAACTATCCCTACCCAAGGAAAAAAAATACAGCCAAATCAATAAACATAGAAGAACTATTACTGTTTCTTAATTTGAAGGATCAAATGAACTTGTGTCAACCTTCAGCAACCCTCATCGTGTCTTAATAATAATTAATTACTGTCAGATTTCTATAAGTCTTTCAAGGGCTAGAATCTACCTCCAGAATACGCTTTACCTATCTTATTTATTGAGCTGTTCATGTGCAAATAAACACGAAAGAAGTTTCACGAATATCGATGACTAACATTGTCGTGAAACTTCGGCAAAGAATGGGGCCGGGTTCATCGAGGCAAAAGCGAAGATACAGCACGTCTGTGTTCCATTGGTGGTTAAAAGTTGCATACGTGGGTGGAAGGGAACAATATGGTTGCACTATGCCGCTGAAGTTTCGTTAAAGCAGCCATATTTGCAGAACAAGCAAGAGAGAGAGAGAGCTCCTCCTACCTTATCCGAGAGCACCCTCGGGGTTGGACAGAGGATCCGGTGATGACGCTCCACGTTGGGAGCAGCAACGGTAGCGACGGCGCGTATCCATAACCGTCCTTTGTCTGGATAACGCAATTATTACCGCGTTTCATCATACCCCCCTCGACCGAAATTAGCCTCAAATGAAGTTACAATTACGGGCCCTTCGCATCCCCGCCGCCGCACGGGGAGGGACGATATGAGAGAGAGACTTTGGGGGTTGAACGTTCGATGCCGGCGACAAGTAGAACGACGACAACCGCAACAATGACGGAGAAGACAACGATGAGGACGACTACGCCGGCCGAGATACGCAATCCAGGTTGCCGTGGAAACGTCAGAGGACAGACGGAACCGCAATGAAACCGGATGGCCGCCTACTCTGCCAGTCCATAATGCTTCGTCCCCTTTTGTTCTTAGCCGAGAGCTGGAATACTAAAGTTACTCGGGCATCGCGCAGTCAAAATTGCCCCGTCGGACGGCGAGAACCATCGGTGCTTGCCTGCGGACCCGTAAAAAAGATTACCCTCCCACCCCTTTACAGACTTTCACTAAAATGTAACATCCGTTTGCTTGCGATTACAGACTTCGAGGCTCGTATGTGATTCAGCTGATAAGGAGGCTCTTCAACATCAAGCCTGACCTTTTTCCTTCTGATGTTAACGAATATCTTAGGTATGGTGTAGCGACTGAAGAAACCGCTGAGGGAGTTGAAACGTAATTTAAAATTTAATAGCCTGCAGTGAAAGCATTCAGTGGGCTTCGTTGCAATGCAACAACGCTACCATGAATAATACAAAAGCTATTGCAATGCCGATACTGCTAACGAGGTAAAGATGGAATTTCTATGCGCCGAAGGATGACTCGTGGAAACGGCAGTTTAATAGCTCGGTGACGCTGGTGATTGACAGTTAATGAAGCGTCGAATATTTGAAAATTAATCAGCGATCTACAATGAAATAATCGCAGGGAAGTTTAATCGAATATTATTGTACGCAGGACGACTGGCGCAATATGGCTCTATAGTAAGGCTATTCTTCGGGTAGCTTGAAGTTCGGACCGAGCCGAGACTCGGTTTCCGAGCCGAGTACCCGTAACAACCGAACAGCTCGAATTTTTTCGAGCGGCTCGAAAGAACCGAAAAACTCGAATTTTTTCGAGCAGCTCAAATATACTTGGAGCAGATAGAAATTTTCGAGCAGACCGACTGCGTCGAGTAGCTTGAAGCTTGAAGCTTGAACGTTTCGGGCAATACGAATGTTTCGAATATCTTAGGTTCGAGCCGCTCGGGCCTTTCGAGCCACTCGGTTGTTACGAGTACTCGGCTCGGCTCGGCTCGCTTTTTCCGAGTACTCGAACAGCCTTACTCTATAGTAATCGAGCGTAGCACAAAATGGCGACGTCAGCTGGCGCTGCTCATATGCTGACACTATGCCGTCTATAATCTCGTCCCAAGAGCACAATCTTAAAATGCAGAGACACCCATGTTCTCTGGATTTTATGCCAATCAATTAATTAATTTCCAATCATTTGTCTTACATTCTGTATTACACAGTGTACATTCCCTGAAAGGTGGAGGATTTAGTTAGTTTTTAATTTTAATCCATTTTTCAAATACCGCAAACTGGGGTGACTTTGCCCAGATTTGAAGTCCAAATAATTTTTTTAGCAATTTTAGTGCATTAAATTTTTTTTTGAAAAATACTATTATACGGTAGATGGCGTGTAGATTTAAATAGGGTTTTTAAGAAAATTCTTTACTTAAACGTGCGCTTTTAAAATGCCAAATACATGGTGGGCAAAGTTACCCGCTCAGTTGGGGTGTCTTTGGCTACGTCAAATTTTTCAGTGAAATCATGTCTAAAACTCATTATTGAGTTATGATTGAGCAGTCGTTCTTATTCTAATGGATACATAAGACTAGTATTATAAAAACATGTTTTTTTTTTTAAAAATTATTTTAAAAAAACCTTAAAATGCGCTCTGGGTATTTCACCCCACACCGAAAACACGCTTTTTTGGTTCCCGGGTCGTCGCTACGATTCGTCTCGTCGTAATTAAGTATGTTCGCTTTCGGGACGCCTTCCAACGTTTTCTCTAAGTGGTCAAAATATTTTGCAACCCTTACGACACCAACAGTCGCACTCACGCCAGAAATATTTTGACACCTCCTTTCGGTCAGTTCCGTTTTGTGTAACAATTTTCTACGAGATTTTAAGGAATATTTTCTCTCAACAGCACAAAGCACGGAGATCAAAAATTCACTTGGAAAAAAAATTTTGTTTGTGTAATTTTTTACTCTGACTAAAAACTTACCATATGATTGAATTCGCATTTTTTTTTTCGTTTGACCTTGGAGAGATTATTGCTATCGATTACAAAGCACCATATGTTCTAATTACTTCACAAAAATAAAAAAAATAAAATAAATTTTTTCCGAAAAGTGGGCAATGTCACCCCGGCGGGCAAAGTCACCCCAGTTTACGGTATACCATACATACCATCACACACATCGTCCAATTATTATTACACTTCTAATAAAAAAAATAGCCTAGAATTTTTATTATGAAACTCTGAAATCGAAGCATTACAAACAAAGATCGTGAACCGAAGCAAAATGTTTTGATCTCCTGTCAGGTGGAAAATAGAATCTATCACAACCTTTAGGTTCATCATTGGTATTTCGCTCGCGTAACAGGAGTCCCGCAATTTACATCCTAATGCAAATTACCAAAACGAACGCTGAGAAGATTTGAAGGATCGACAACTCCAAGTGAGACAATTCATAGGGGATCAGTACCGACTGGTGCACAGAAATCTTCGAGCTTCCGGGCGCATAATAGGTTGTAGATAGGCTCTCTGCTTTTGACTTGGACCGAGGGGTGAGAGGTGTCGGCAGAGACGATATATTATAAATCGTGTGTTACATTGTGCTTAGAGGATCCTCGTGACTGTTGACTCGTCGGTAGCATTGTTGGAAGGTCGCCTTTTGTTGCTCGTACTCCAGGCATCACAAACAAACACACAAACACGCTTTCGAGCACGTCTGCAGGCGAATACAGGCACAGAGTGGCGGTGGAGTGGTCGTGCAGCGTCGCAGTTAATATAGTTGTGTGTACGGATCAAGCAGCTGCTGTTTGACAATGCGAACTACGTCCCTAGATATAATAATATACTCGTCCCTGGTACGAGAGGGACACTTCATCAAAATGACTACGATGCGGTTCTGGGGTGTCATGCTAGTACGATGCTCCGCTTTGATCCAACTCACCTAGCCTCGCCCAGCGCACGGCTTTCGTCGCACCCTCGACGGTACGAAAAGCCTTGCGGGCTTTAATCACCTCTTGTACTTGGAGTAATAAGTGGCGCACGATTCTATCATTCCTCTGTTCCGTTTAGTTCACACTATCTGTACCTAGAGAAAGTAACAAAGCTAGAAATACATTTCGCCTTCCCGCGCAAATGTTCGGTATAATTTAGAAGAAATATTGGAACTGCGGATTGCGTGAAAGAATCAAGAGGAAAACACATAAAAATAATTAACTCCGACGCAAAAAGATAGCACGAGCAACAGAAACGGCGAGCCCTGCGTCCTCGAGAGTAGCTTTTGTTCAAGAATCACACCGTGCTATACTGAGAAACGCCAAGTACAGCACGCTCGGGGTATATTACAGCCTCTCGAGAGGTGGTGGAATATCAGGATACACCTTTTCCAGCCATTGTGTGGCTCTGAAGGGCGTACAATGGCCGTGGAGCGAGTCCCGTATTGTGTCTACAGCTCGACGGAATAGTTCTGCGACTCTCTCTCGCACTCTGACCCTCTTTTCCTCCTCCCTAGCCCTGCTACCATTCCCATCGTGCCTCTCTTTCCTCGACTCCCGGTTAAAGAGAAAGGAGAGTTCCTTTCTGACGCTGTACGCTCGAAGCATCTGCCCCGAGACTGCTAAATCCTCGAAAGCCACCTGAAATCCCCCACAATCCTCCCCGGAATATAATGGGGCGTAATAACTTTAAAGTCTGTATTAGCGCCGCGAACGAACCAGCTTGATGTTATTCCGCGACGACAGTCGAGCAAGTGGAACCATTCTCTGGATTCCTCAGGAAGCCTTGGGAACATTGTCTCGTCGCTGACAATTCAATGCCGATCAACCGTAACAAAAGAACCTTCGACTTAACGCGGCGCGACAACTATAAAACTACCTGCACCGTTTCGTTTTATTGTCCAGAGAAACGAACGGACTAGAATTAATCGTAAATCATTTCGCTAAGGTATGATGCTATAGGCAAAATAAAAAGCCTCCGCGAAAGTCGAAAGGACAAGCCTGGTATTTAATCGGGAGGAATTACCCTCGATTCATGGCAGAAAATTTAAGACCGCCCAGTCGCCAACCCCCCACAACGATGGGGGAAACTGTCAGAGGGTGGCGCAGGCTAGGAGAAGTAGCGGTTCTACCGGCGAAATGCGATAAAGTTGGCGTAGAGGTAATTTGAGTATAAAGTTTTATTCGCAATAATTTAGCCCCGCGGAGGAGCGCAGGTTGGTGGAGTGTAAAGGGGAGGGAAGAGCTCAGAGGTGCTCGCCCCCGGGAAGCATGCGGGAACGCGGGTCATATATTTGATGGGATACTTGGCAGAAAGTCGCGCATAAAAGTAATGCCAACATTAAAGTTTGTGGTTCCAGAGCCGTGGCAGAGCCACCCGTCCTGTGCCACCGTACCAACTATTCTGCTCCTACTCTCGGAACATCTTCACGTAGCTATGAATTTACGTTGGCCCTAAGAAGCTAAGAAGCGATGGACTCCCTTCAAGTATATGCGTCCAATGTTCTTAATCGTCACGCTTCGTATAATGAAGTTTCCCATTTCGGGTGTCGTAGATTCTACCACCCCTGAATTTCTAGAAAGTTATTCAACACAATCGTGGCATCGAAACGTATCAGTCGGGCCAACAATCAGACGACGACTGTTGATGAAGTTTGAAACAGCAGATCATATTCACAAACATAAGTAATATTTTTAGGTTAAGGTTACATTTTAAACCTATGGAAACGTCCAAGTTACTCGGCCATTTGTCCAATCACGATTTAAATAGTATTCGAACGACATCCATACACTTAAAACGGAGACTAAGGAAAGATGGCTTCAGGGGGGTTGGTAGCTACTTCGGGGTAGATAGTCGAACAGTTTAGTTCAGGAGTGGCCGTTGGGGAACGATCTGATGGCGCCAGGGGAAGCATAGCTTCTTCCCACGTGGCACCCTCGACACGCTTTACCCTCATAATTCTACTTAGCCTTCCTCCAGGCGCCACCTCAGGCTCCTCCGAGCCGTTGGAACCGTGGGAGCAACAGAAAACCTCAAGAGAAACTAGAGGGAAAGAGAAAGGATGAAAGAGGGAAATCTCTCCCCGCTTACACCTGCGAATGATTGGCGAGTTTCTGCACACCTATCCCAGTCGTGAATGGCAACCGCCATGCGACTTCCCTGTAGCGGCAGCTTTGCTTCATTTCTAAGTCTCACAGAGCACTCGTCAATCTGTAAAGCAGCGTAGAAACTTAACTCTAAATATTACAAGGGAATGTGTAACAATAACAAACAGTTTAAATTTCACTACTGCCCTCTACTTCAAAAGCATGTTATTTGCCTAAAGTACATAATTTCATTAATTAATAATTAACCGGAGGCCACGAAATTTAAATCCAATTTCCATGATCAACCATGAAATTTCGGTGTATATATCAAAACAATAGAATGAAAAGCATTACAACTAGAAACAAGAAAAGAGGAAACTAAAATTGGGGATACTGAACAAGACTGAAGAGACAAACACCGTTGTACTGGCACCAGAAAGTTAGGATTCCACGATAATGGACATTGTCCACTTACTCTTCAACTTTTTCGTAAAATTCTACTCATAAAAAGCTGTCAGTGATTTTCGACAGTGTTTTTTTTTGTATTTACCCAGTCCCAATTTTTTTTTTTAATCTGTACAAAATCGTATCATTCCTCCGAGTCTATGCAATTAAAAATAGTGTTCCCATTAATATGCATGAGCTATACACTGTACGCCCGAAGAAGAAATTAAATAGACTGCGTCCAGTATAAATTTTGCAGTAGCATACTTACATAAATCATGCAACGCATTGCAGCGAATTGCTAACGGTCGTTAATACTTATAAATGCATCGATAGCGAGCAGGTACATCAAACGCGATGCTAATTAGAAGACAGGAACGGCGCGGGCAATGAGTTTCAACGAAAAGCTCCCGTTTATTCGGCTCTCGTAACACCGTGTGGCAACGGTTCGCGCCATCTGTACGTCGATAAAATCTGCACCTGTTGTACATACGTACGTACACTCTCTTCTGGCGTCGTTGCACTTATTAGATCGTCGATCGTGCTCATTATGCCGCGGCTGGGGCCGTTGCATTTTACCGCGTTTCGCGGAAGCCACCGCGTCTGATTTCCACGCGTTCCTGCGGCAGCTCAGGTTTTCACCGAAAGTAAATCGCGGGCTCTTACGTTCGGACAATTACCTAAAACAGAAGCGGCGATTAGTTTCCCTTTCTACGCAAACGCGTTTCTTTTGTGACTTACCGAATCAAGCGCGCGATAAAAATGAAAGAAAAAAAATAATAATGTCAGAATGGCGAAGATAATGGTTCGGGTATTTGTGTTCCGCCACTGAAGCTAATGCATTTGTCGCGGGGGCGGAGCGAATTCCCCGCTAGGATACCAGCGCCTGGCACCTCAACGATTTAGGATCGTTGGTATCCGACCGCCCCCGCAGACTAACCCTGATAAGGATCGTTGCTAATTGTTGTGAATTGGCGAAGGTGGTGAACGAGCCAGGGAGATTGGGCAACAGGTGTCATCTGATTGATCGCCGTAGCTCGCAACCCCACGATTACCTAGCCTGCAAACACATCCACGACAGAAACGGAGGACTTAATGTCAATCCGTTACGCGCTGGCTAATCCCGTTGCTAAATCGCTGATCTATCACGCATCGATACGTTCCAGCTGGTGATAACAAGCTGGAGTAGTGCCGCGAAAAAATGAAATTAATGAAATGCTACTGTCAGAGCTGCTTGCGTCTTTCTAGAGCAAACGAGTACAATAAATTCATTGAATCCTCTCTCCAGCTGTGTTGCCCGAAGCACATTCCACCGAAGGCTTCTAAATATTAAGACGTAAATACACCTTGGTCTGACCAATCCCGAAAGGGCGTGGATGCTCTCCTGAACGCTACGCGGCACTTTGCGCTGGCTTCTTCCACGAAGCGTGGTAATAAGTAGTAACGCGCACGCGACGAGAGTAACAACGCCGCCATGAATATTCGCCAGGATAATTGATACCGACGTCGGACTGGTTGACCATTGAAACCGCACGCACAATATATCATAGATAATAAGCAGTCGGTGCATGGCCGGATGGCGGCTTAGAGCTCGTTATAGCTGCTTAATGTCTGCAGACTCCTTGATGCGATTATGATACGCGACCGTTCCGCAGAGTCACGTAGCTATTCTGTATCGAAGGTGGAGGTACTCCGACGGCCCTGTCCGGAACAATGGCGAACCACATACGTACCTGCCCACTTACACCACCGCGTTCGCGCAAGACATGCTCGTAGGAGCCCCTGCGCGCGTGCTGACACATGTTAAGTGAGTGTTGGATGACACGGACCACGGTAGGAGCATCGGCCATACAGCATGATTGTGCGCGAACTGACCGCGTAATCGTAATTAATCATCCCCTAACTCCTACCCCGTGGACGGCTATCGGGCAGTGTCTAGATATCGTTGAAAATATTTCGGCCTCTTCCGCGGAGATCCTCTAACTCTGATCCATGCATGGGGAACCGATAAACCCGTAGAAAGGAGTGAGGATGCGGCACCACTCAGAGATTCAAATTTAGTAACCCAAGCCAGGCGATGCTCTAAACATGTCTCAAAGAGCTAGCAGAGATATGGCCAGATTCTCCTCCAAGTTTCAGTCTCATTGGTTTGTTTCAGTATCATTGGCTTTGCACTTATGTGCAATTTCTATTGTTTTAACGCATACCAGATCCAACATGGCTGTCTTAACGACCAGTGACTCTATACAGCGAAATCTATTGTCCGCAGAATCGTGAGGAACAAAGCGGCGGAGAAGGCGAAACATGCACATCAGCAACAGCAGGCACAGCAGCAAGGTCAGCAGCAAGGTCAGCCTGGATCAGGTGGTTCCGTGTCGGTGATAGCCCATGCACCTGCAACGGCAGCAGGTCACCCCGCTGCCACCGCTCCCAACGCTTACAGCATCAGCGGCATCTTGGGAATCCCAGCTCACCATCAGGACCCCAATGGCAATAGCATCAAGAGAAAACGTACCGACGACGGTGAGTCATTGAATTCTTCGTGTTGATGATCTCCTGACCCGCGATAACTCTTCCGCTGCTACGATCGGCGGCGATGACTTTCGAGATTGCCGATTACGGTCTATTCGATAGCTAGAGCGAAGCATCGTTCGCGAATAGACACTACACTCGGCCGTGGCAGCTCGAAAAGGGGAGAACATTCGGCCGGACGATTTGAAAAACCCCGCTGGTGTAGTTACTTATATAAATGGAAGATCAGATTGCAGCCGATGGCGGCCACATTTCATTTACAGTAGTTAACAACGTTATATAAGGTGATGCAAGAAATAAGATATCGGTTGGATCGGCGTTACAGCCGAGTAACTCAGCGCAAGATTCGCTGGTTTGCGCGAGAGAATCCAGAACAATGGAGAAATTGAATACTTTTGCGAAAAGCGAGGCGCTAATAGTTGGCCACGTTATGGGTTTTGTTCTACCGCGGTTATGAAATCCCATCGCTCCGTCTCTTTCTACCGTGGACCTGGACATCTTCATCGTCCTGCTTACCATGAAGCAATAGATTACTCTTTTTAGCGACTTACAATTAGATGCGAAGACAGGTTGAGAAAATATCACTTTACAACAGTTTTTCTGTTCTTAGTTAGTTAATTAGAGTTAGTTAGCTGTCGCATCATGTAGTAAATATTTCCTAAATAGTCTGTATTGAACGAAATCTAGTCTAGGATCTTATTTGCTTGGGATCAAATAATTTCGTTTTCCTCTTACCACGATCGACCAAGATTAGCTACACACACCAAGGTTATCAGTCAAATCTTGGGCAGCACGTGCCGCGTTTCATTCCGCTGTCATTGCGTGAATAACGTACCCCGAAATATTCGTGACACGTGCCGCCTACACGTGACCGACGTTGCTCCGACCAGGAGAGAAACTGCGGAGCTACGCTTCGGTCGCATATACCGAACTGAAAGCAATTCGCTATTAATTTTTCCAACTGCGAATAGGCTGCGTACGAGGGATTCCTTTTTCGCTGAATCGAATCGAATCGCGCGACACGATGCGCGCATGCTATTGTTCTCTAGCGTTAATTCGTCAGACTGAAATAATCGCTTCCCACACTACTTGCTTCGCAGCGAAATTCGTCCGATTAGTAACACCTAAAATGTTTTGGTAATCGCTTTTACTTAAGTAGGTATACATATTTCACACTTTTTACATTGAGTGTTTACATGGTTAACCATAGGAGAGTTGTTGTATGCATTGCAATCATGAAGAAGGTACACAAATGCTTCCTCTTCAAGTTACAATGAACAGAACTTCTATTAGCAAGGAAAATGTTAGGAATCTCTGCGTCCAGTAAGAATATAAGTCCCACCAGATAACCACATGAAACACCATTGACATTAAAAACTCTCAAACGTAGGTACTTTGATATCTCATACCTAGCAGCAGTCATGACATAGTCAGACTGAGGAAGCACTCCTGAAGTTGAACACCTGATTTTAGCAGCATCCTACACGTACATCAGGATACGAACACAATTACTGGCAAAAGTTTAGTCGTGTTCCAAGGGGAAGTACATTTCTACGATTTTCACAAAAAGCATCATCCGTCGAGGACCGTGCTCTGCGAAAAGGAGCTGGTGTACCGAGGTGCACTCACGTGTCCTCTATCAAAGTAGCATGGATACGGTCCATGTCGAGAGATGTATTGATTCATACGTGGCGAGTGAGCGATGCCGATGGTACGCGAGTAATTCGATATAATCGGATTATGAGAGCGGCGATATGCGGTCGCAAAAGTGGTCGCATTCGCGGCGAGAGCACTCAGTGTTTTGCGGCCGCCGAGGGTACACGTATTAGATTATAAACTTCACAAACCACAGCGGCTTCTATCTCGACCCAACGACACATTAGTCTCCCTGTCCTCTTGGGAGATCATCGATGTATCTGCACGCACCTTTTAACTGGCTGGAATTTCAACGAGCGAGCTGATGACTCCTTGCGCTCGCTCAGCCTGCGGTGAACGCGCAATGCACATTGCAGTTGAGTGAAGAAGAATTTCATAAAAAGCTCTGCGACGAAAGAAAAGAGCGGGAACCACTACACACCAAGTAGATCGGTATTTGATCATTTTCGAGCGAGAGTTCTTACTCGGTGACCACAATTTTGTATCTTTCTTTCCCGGTACATAGCAAATTGGTACCGCGCTAGGTATGCTCCACGAACATTCTAGGCATATTCGTGTAGAATGACCTCGAGACCAGTGGCAGGGTGATTTTATTGGAAAGGATGAATCAAACTTGTGGAATGCTTGTCTTTAATTATCTGTAATTACAAGATTCTGGTTTCAAAGGAAAGAATTTTTAAAATCAGTCAGGAACGCGTGTATCATGTTCTTGTACAATTTATACCATGTGATAATACAGGATTTATGATACTTTTAATTCAGTTCATACTAGGTATATCATAACGTCGAATGACTTCCGATATTGCGGTCCTAAAAAATCAAGCATGGTGTAAAGGATATTTATCCTTACCCCCCCTTACATTTCCAATTGAATACGAACACGCGTACAAGCTTCGTGCACTGTTGGGGAGACGGTACTGATTCGGCACGACTTCGTAGCTAAATAAAGTTCTTAAATCCCTGATTGTACGCGGGCTCCGTTATTTATGCATTTGGGACAAGAGCGAAGACGTCCTGGAATCGAAGAATCCCCGGGGCTTATTACGAATTTACGAACAGCATCTCTAGGGAAGCATTGCAATCTATCGGGGCTGTTTGTTGTCGCGTTACATCTGCGCGCTTTTGCCCCGTGCAGATCCAAAAGGCCGGCGTGTCCCACCCTATATTCGTGGACGTAGGGGATACACTGGGACCAGATTCACCCCAAAGTCCATTATTACCCGTGTATTGTATTGCTTAACATTGACTCAATTGCTTTCGAATAACGCTAACGCGCGCGTGTACGTTTTGCCCTCTCGGGCATCAATCGAATTATTCGATTTACTGCTCTTTTGGGGGAGGGAGTGGGGGGGGGGGAGAAGCGCTGACCTTTCTTACGCCATAACTCAACCACTGCCATATCCGTCAAAGAGCAGTGAGCGTAATTTTGCAAAAACTACAAGAATTCGCAGCGGACTTTTGATAAATCAGACAGAGACTTGACAGGTCTAATCACAAAAATTTTAATTCTCATGCGCTACGAGCGTGTCGTTCAAATTAATCGATTTTCTAGAAATTAACTCGATCCGCGTCCTGTATTTCCATCCTTACGATCCATCGAGGCGGGACCTATTAAATGAATTATCGAACGCGTTCTAAAATTCTACTGAAACCTGTACGACAACGTTACACGAAAGCCAGTGTCCAGTTAGGTGGATACCAGAGAGCACGATTAACTCGGTCGATCGAATCGTAAAATTCAAGCAAGTTCATGGAAGCCCACGGTACCGGTGTGCCCGTGTTTGAAACGGGGATTTTATAGCGGTCCAGGAACAAACCCTGCCGCTCGAACAGTCGAGACCGTCCGCCGGCTGGACAATCACAACTTGACAGGGAGGTTTAACGAGCCCTATGCTAGGTACTCCACCCATCTACCCTCGGATGGTCATTTAATTATTCGAGATACCCGAGCGTTGGACCATCTACCCCCACCTCGGCCCGTCCGTTTTCCCCCTCCTCCAGTTGGAAGCGTTGGTCAGTTTCATCCTTCCCCGTCCACCACCCTCGCGTTGGCCACTAAAAGGGTATAGCTATATCCATACCCCCGCCGATCTACTCATACCCATGTACTCGTCCCACGTGCTTGTTTCTATATTAAACCGCTGGGGTGGCCGGGAGATAATAAAGACATATAATGGAATCGAAATTGTTTCTCTATCTATCAATGCCATACACCGTCTATGCGCGAGTCACGTTCAACCCATTCGACAGATTCAATTTAGCTTGGTGCGGCCACGTTTAATTTGTGTCTTGATTCCTGGATAATACGCGTACCTATAGTCCACCGCGTATGTTCTCTCGTATTGATAGGCATGCGATCGCGCTGGGAGATGATCGTCCACTCGTTTTGTGCAGCCAACAATCGCGTTTATATAATTCCCTCTTGAATGCTAGACCCGCCCTGGTTACTTGACAGAAGGGTGTGGATAAGAGATTGATTTTCATGCGCTCCTTCGCGGGAACGAAACGCTCAAACAGAAAGACCATATTGCAGATATTAATTTGATTGCAGACGATAACCGAGACCTGAACGATCATCCGGAGGAAGACTTGAAGAGACAGAGAAGCAATTACAACGGCGACCAACTATATTCGAACGTACGTATTACTGTATAAAAGCATTCTGCTTCCTAATGACGAATGGTTCTGTGTAAAGATTTACCGTCTAATTCTAAGATACATATACCGTCGCTTTACCAGGGAAACTGGCATTTAAACAAATAGTGCCCGATAAGCGGGTCCAGTATCGTGTACATATAAGTTGACTGGGAACTATTAGATTATGGTTTTTATGTATCGCAAAAGGAGTGACATTAAACACACATGGAAGCCAGTTCAACACCTAAATCAATCCTGGCCGGTCGTTGCGAACAAGTAGCCCGTTCTCCCAACATTCGAACTTTGCTTCAAGCATCCGCCTTCTGTTGCAGCTGTGGTCGAGTAAATGGAGCATCAAGGACGAACATAAGCTCCTGAGCGAGCTAGGTGGTGGAGGCGGTGGTGCGACCGGTGGTACGAACGGCGCTGGGGCCGGCGGAGGTGCTGGCGGTGGCAGCGGCGGAGGTGGCGGTGGTGGAGGCGGAGGTGGCGGTAGCGGAGGTTACTACGAACACGGAGGATTCCCCGGGAACGCTATTGCCACCTCCGCTGAGCTGTACGACTCCCTGGGCACCATCAGCACAATGACGCAGGCGCAAACGCCCCATCTCTACACCCCGCCCATAGGGGGCACCATAGGTAAGCGACTCGGTCCCTCTTTTTACCCTCCGGCACCCTCCTTTCTATCACCCCTTCCTTCGCACAAAATCCCGGACAGTGTGTGCATCACAACCTCTTGTATATAATACCGGTGTACCAAGCCCCTTTCCGTCGATCTACCAAACCACCATCGTCTCCCTCCTTCAACGCTACCTGCCTGCCCCTCCGTTCTCCGATTCCTTCTCTCCGTTTCCCCACCTCTTCCTTCTCTCATCCTTCCCTCTTCCTTGTACGCTTATTGTTGCGGCTTACGTCTTGCTTTGCATACCCATATCGGCTAAATACATGGCTTTAATAATGCATGAGGTGCGCTGAGCAGCAGCAATAGTGCCAGAAGAGGTGGCGGAACACTCCACTTGGTGGTCTCTCGGTGTTCTCAGCTTAGGGATATATTATATATCTCTTATTTCAGTCTCCCCCTCTATCCGTCTCATCTTTTGCCTCCTTCGAACAACTTTCGCTTACGACAACTGCAGTTCCTGTGTAGGCAGGTGATAGGGGATCCTATCCGTTCTATTTTTTCATCTCTAACTAGTTACCTCTAGTAGTCTAGTCCATAGAACCTAGCGTGATCTATCTCGATCCTTCATTTTGTCTCTCTGCCCCTGTCTCGTCTCTTTCTTCCTTGCGTCGTTTAACGGCGGCCGATCAACGGCGGAACGTACCGCAGGAAAATGTATTGAAACCTAACTATCTTTTTGTGTATACACATAAATACATACACAATACATGGAAAGAAGTTTCGCAGTGGCACGTGTTGCGAGCAACTCGGTCATGCCGTGCCGCGAATTCTTTCGTTCGGTAGTTTTCGGAGTGGACGAAGCCAGGCGTGTAACGGCTGCTTCATCTCATGAAATTCAATCGAGGATCTTCGGCCGGGATCGAAGAATTTTTGAAGAACGGCGCAGCCTGGCCAAGTCGATTGCACGGCTTGCTGGTTCGCCGTTAATATGTACGAGCTGCGAGTTTCGACGGAGAGATTCTTGATCGTGTTTTCGGTGCACACCCCTCGATTCTCATTCAAAACTCTTTGAGAAGTGTGACAACAACGACCTAACCTCTCGCGTACTTTATATCGATAAGTCGACGAAGATATTCTTAAACAAAAAACATTCATTAAATCACAAGATATGCATTCCCTTTCCTTGATTTGTAAAGATGTGTTAAAAAAATCTGGTTTCAAATAACGTTCCGCCTTGATCGCCAGCCAACGATACGAAAATCGCAAATAACGGAAACATGGGGATCCCTTAATAGCAGGTGGTACTTTGACGCCGCTCGCGCCACTGACGATGCAAGAACTAAAATTGAGCCAAACATTGGATGGGGCTAACATGTCTCCTTACCACACCACCGGTGAGTTCGCCACCTCTTTAGTTCTCTTATGGGTGCGCCCAGTCGCATATACCTGTGCGTCATCAGCATATAATTTAAAACCTCAAATACGCGCCACCAATCTAATACGTTCATGTTTTTGAGTGTACACTGTCATAAATGTCATAATGGACCATGTATAACATATCTACTAAAAATGTTCGAGAACCTCTGTCCAAATAAAATGCCCGATAAAATGTCGCCAGCATAAATGCAGCATACTCATTCATAACAATAAATCGTCATCAAATAGTTCTAACTCTATTACTGATTTGTGAAGCCAATTCCAGAAACTTAAGAGGATTCATGTTGTATAGTATAATTGCACACACTTTTCATTATGGCGGAATCACATGTAGATAATCGCGGTACAGTTTCAACTGCTACTCTCCAAAGGAAAAGTCTCTGCAGTATGTTGGTGCATTTTACCAACAGTTCGTGTAATATCCTCGACGACAAATTCCATACGATTACCATCCCGAGACCCATAATCCCAAAGACAACATAATTAAGCTTTAGACGTAAGGCGCTGATCGTTAGCTAGTGCTTGACTCGAATGTCGTGTTGTATTGTGCATGGCCATAGCAGAGAGCAGTACCGTCGCAGTGTCGTATGTAGGGGTGGGGGCCGGTGGGGGCGAGCAAAGTCCCCCGATTTCGTTGCAGAACGAGACAAACGCCACCCCCGCGGCCCCCAACACCCCCGGAGGGGATCCTGGACTGACGGTCTTGCAGCCGCCAGTTTCTCAGCCCCAGGTAGCGTCTGCGATACCGCCGTACTCCACGATGCTTCCCAGTTTTGGACACTACGCCACCGGTGAGTAGCAACAGACAGCCTGCTCGTACCTTTACCGAGGATAAAAAAGCTCGTGACCTTCTGCGGAATTGTAGTTCTCGCAGAGGGTAAAACAGAGCCCCGTAGGGCAGCTCTGACTTACCAGCTTCGCAGCTAGCTGAGAACCATGTAGATAAACGCAAGCTGTTGCTTGTTCTTTGGATATTTTTTGAATTCCAATAAGCAAACGCGGTTGAGAATTTATACAGTGTCGTGTAATTGGTCGTACAAACGGAAAGACGGCCATTCTACATGAAACAATCAATCGAAAATGAGGAATAAATTTTTTTCATACGAGACTGTTTCCGAGAAAACTAACTGTAATTATTTACCCAGTACATGTGTATTTGATTGTGCCTCGACTCAACGGATTTCACCGCAATTTTCATATATACCAAATCGTGATATTGAAAATGTTTGTAATCATACCAAGTAGCGTAGCAGTGCTTTTCCACAGACTTGGATCGAAGCACGTGTACAGCGAAATCTACTGTGAAATCCGTCGAGTCGAGACACAATCAAGCACACGTACTCGACAGATATTTAAAGTTATTTTACTCAAAAACAAAGTCCCGATGAACAAAATTTTATCCGTTACTTTCGATCCGATTTAGTAGAGTCACCTTCTATCCGCTTGCATCGCCAGTTACATAACACCCTGTATATTATACGTGATACGTCTTATGAACAGATAAACTTGAAACGACAAATGACGTTCGCTAATCTTCGCTGTAGAGCTAACGTGGTATTAAATGAAACTTTCTAATGCTACTAATAGGGTTTGAAATTTTATCCTAACCTCACTATGATTGATATTTGTTTAGGTGGCGGTGACTACGCGTATAGTGCAGCATACTCTCAATACTCGAGTGCACCTTACAGTGGATATGGTTATGGAGCAGCGACAAGCGGGTTGCTCAGTAAGTAAACAGTGAGTATGAGTACTGCTTAGATTAGGGTCAACGAAATGTCAAATACTAACTCATTGATAGGCTAATCCTGTTGTTACCGACGGTAACCCGGATTAACCACACGAACTTGTATAACTTGTCGATGTTGTAAAATCGCGCGAAGTAATTAGATAATGAAAAAGTCTAGTACAATTGGATGCAGCTTTCTAAAACTGAAGAAACCAGCCGCCACTTTATTACATTTCAAGATACTGCAGATAAGATCAGATAAAAAGAAGCACGTAGAATGGTGGACAAGCCGGTTTTAAAATAATACCTCGATGCTTGCCTTTCGTAATGGACGATTGCGGGTACCTCCATAGATCATGATACATGTAGGTGAAATGTGCGCAGACTGGACGCGTTCGGTGGATTCGAATAAACGAAATAATAAACAATTTTTTATTGGTCACGCGATACGTTGCTCGCTCGTTCGTTCTACGTGACGTAACGCGTGTCTGTATTCGATACCGTACGGCTGAAGTTTCGCACGTGTGAGTTCAACTTTTTTCCTTTCTAGAATATTATTTCTTAACGCCCTGCGATTGTTTCTGATTCAAAACTACTTTCCACGCGAAAAATAGAAACTCGCCTACAATATCATTTCCACAAACGATTCAAGACATTAATAAATCACTTGAATGGGGTATGCACATGTGAACTTTCTGCCTGTCACATAGAATATGACACGAGTGTAGCGGTGAAAGTTGTATATAAACAGTGCTTAAAATATTGGCAAAAGTAATGAAACTCAGGAACTACTTAAATAGTCAACTTTTATTATCCATTTATACGAGTCACTGCATTATGTTTCCCGATATGCATACATTTCTTATTGTTTTAGCTTTTTAATATAACATTAAACGTGACGCGAAGTTTACGTAGATTAGAATTGTATATAAACCGTTCAAGTTAATACACGCGTTCGCGATTTTAATTTAATGGTAACTGTTGTTTATTAAAGGGACCGTCCGGTCAAAACGCTCGAAAAATAGGTGATCTTTAGGATTTTTTTCTTCAAAATGTATACAACTTGCAGTAAAGAAACTTTATGGTTTTTCTTTATTCGTTCTTCAAGAATATTCAAACTTTTTCTTTTCATTTTCCTATAATGGTTCGAATTTTACGTGGCGCTCAATGCACTGCTGCAACCAGAGTTCGGAGGGATTCGGCTCCACTGATGGAGGGGGAAACACCTACGTGACTGACGCAGGCGCAGTTCATGCACACATTACCACCGCTCCTGTAGGTGTTTCCCCCTCCATCAGTGGAGCCGAATCCCTCCGAACTCTGGCTGCAACAAAAGAGGCGTAAGCGGTAGACAGTAGAACTCGATGTAGGATTGTCTGAAATCGAAAAACCAAAGATATTCTTATAGGTTATATCGATCACTATCGCATCAGCCTTTAAAAATGTAAATAAAGCAAAAGGGCCACGTTTGGTACACGTGTGAACACAAACATTCGAAAAAAGGGGGTAATTCTGCGCCTAAAAATGTTAATAACGAAGAACTACGACCTCTACAATTCATGATCAAACGGTGATGCGATAGTGAATTCAATTACTAAGAAAACGCCACCAAGTTTTTTGGAATCGGTTAATAATTTCTTTTATTACGCTGTCTACCGTTCGCAAAAATCATGATCCGAGAAAAACGCGTTTACCCTTTAGCGCCAAACGTATCATATATGATACATTCCGTTTTCTTTGGCGTTTTGCCGTTTGCATTCGCAATTCACTGTTTGCAACAGTTTAAGTAGTATATGTTTAGCGTAGTTTTATCCGCTGAAGAAAGCTGTACCTACCTGAACTCTGTATTAATTGGTTTTATGCATTTTAACTACTGAAAAAAAAATTAATAAAAACATATAAATTCAGGCCATTTCTAACAATAAAAAGATAACGCGATATTTTTCCTTCAACGGGATCTAGGTGCGGGTGCTAAAGGGTTAAAGTTTTACGTGAATAGCAAGTGGCCGGGTTTTACCCACACATTTGCCGCTACTAAAATGCCTATAACTCCGGGAATTTTTCGAATTTCAAAAAATCCTTTTAAACACGTATTCTTAAAAGGCTGACCATTCTAAAAAAAATATAAAAACTCGATTTTTAGACCGGACGGTCTCCTTAATTAAGCACTATAGAACGTTCATCTTTTCGTGTCTTTGTATAAAAATCAAAATTAAATACGATACGAATCAAATGAACCAATCCACTGAATAGACAAATTCTAAATAACCGGGGTATATTTTAACAACTATTTGCTGCCCGATATTTATCGAGTACTTGATTTGTCTGGGTACCAGTGGCACTAATGTGCAGTACATGTATACGTGTAAACTGGATATACAATGTTAAAAGTCATACAAAAATACAGTAGCATTTTCTCGCTGAAAGGGCAAGAAGGCCTCTGGGTGGTAGAGTCGTAAATAAACAATCCTTCTTTACTCCGCAGACTCCACTTACTACTATTGTAATGGGGATACGCTGGCGTCTTCCCACAACAATTCGCAGCAAGGCGGCGGATGTAACAACGGAGGGCCAGAGAACAGCACGGACGTCGCTAGTCGTTCGCCTTTGGCGGCTACCAGGGCGAGCAGCGGCGCCAGTGCAGCTTCGCCGACCGGAAGTGCATGCACCAAACCGGATCACACCTCCACGCCGACGGATCTTTATCTGGCCTGACTGATTGATGGTACAGGAGACCAACTCCGAGCGAAATGTTTTCCTGGAACGGGAACAGCAATCAACGACGATGGACGCCATATCACCAGGAACCGCACTGAAATTAAGCAATGATCTCTTTATCGGGTTGAGAACGACGAACGCCGACCGTTATCGCCAAATACGATGAGAACGTCGCCCAAGCATGGCTATTATTAATTACTGTTAAAACCGAAGGGAAACGAAGAACTGTCAGAGCAAGTCACGGCGAACTGGCCAGATACCGTTCACGTCGATGCATCGCGAATGTTATTTCACACGGTTGAACTCAACGACGCTTTATAACCTGCAACGTGTCGAATTTACTAATTCGCTCGAACGATGTCGAGGCAATAATCCCGAGAGAGATAGAGACTTCGAAATTTAACTTAATTGCGATGGATAAGCCGTTGGGAATTGTCGTACGTTCCGAACGTACGCCAGTGGTCGGTGCAGCGGAAACGATCGGAGCGCCGCAAACGCGTGCGGCAGTGACGTGTACCAAAACCGTACTTATTGTCGAGAATTGTGGTTACAACAGAAAAATTGTCTTACAAAAAGGAGACTCGATATCGGGAGAAACGGTTTGCTTTTTGTCCAGACGAATTCTATACCTTGCCGACATCAGTGGCATTGTTTATTGTTTTAAGTGGACAGCAATGACTCGACGAGTGTGTCTGGTCCAGCAACCTTAAGGACAACGCTGCCTCGAGCCGCGCGGCCGGGATCGCAGATTTCCCCCGCGGCCGAATTACCGACAGTGTCGGTACTCTGTAGAGTGCGCATAACCGTAGGTAGTTTAATTTAATGATCCTCAGTTAGCATAATTTCTACATGATGCCCGCGCGGTCGGTCGTCCCACCAAATATGCCCGTGCACTCCCGACAAGTTTCTCGTAGAACAATCCGTGAAGCCGACGAACGCAGATGGACATATTTGTTACGGACGGAGTTAAGACGTGTACATATATATAAAATGAAAAA
The DNA here is from genome assembly GCF_050908995.1 of Andrena cerasifolii. Taxonomy (NCBI): domain Eukaryota; kingdom Metazoa; phylum Arthropoda; class Insecta; order Hymenoptera; family Andrenidae; genus Andrena; species Andrena cerasifolii. The sequence continues at coordinate 4,856,917 of NC_135124.1, read as the reverse complement.
ATATATATATATATATAGATATACATATACCCGTGTAAACAGACAGAGCCAACGGCCCAAAGCGGCACGTCTTTTTCCCTGGTAATCATGACGACGACCCCCCGCCCACGCCCCCCCCCCATTCCAAATGACTTAATATATAGTAGATATAACGGATAACTTTATTGAGATTTTTAAATCAGGAATCGGCGTAACGATCACTACTGTTAAGGATATTATATATATTTTTTGTAGAAACCAAAGACCAGAGACGAATTGCCGAACGATAATTGCGCGCCTCGCGTATCTACGGTAGAGGCAGAGTTTTATGGCGGTTTTAAGTGATTTTAGATGTAAATGTACGCGGGCCTGCGAGCGACGTGCAGGATCGACGCGCGCAGAACAATGAGAGAACGCAAATTGGAAATCGGGAGAGCGTGAAAGGCGAAACGAAGTCGAGCGATGCACGCGAGTCATCGGCGATCGATTCCCAGCGAGGGGAGCACCGCGAGTTTCAACGCAAAAGAAAAAAAAAAACGATTTACGTTCGATTGGGCCTGCGATCACCCGCCAATCAGAAGTCGCCCGTAGAGTTTTTGCCGGCCACGTAACGAACTTCCTCCGGCGCGTTTGATTTCACATCGCGGAGCTGCGGATTCTTCCTGGACGATCGGGTTGATCGCGCTCGTTCCCGCGTTCCACCCGACGCCTTCGCTACGCTCGCGCTGCACCGCGGAAGTCGCGCGCCACTTCCGGCTTCGCGTCGGACGGAACGCTCGGAAGAGGGGAAAGAAAAAAAAAAAAAAACTATCGCGAAACCGTAATTAACGTCCGGTCACGGGCACTTTAATGAGATCTGATGCGCTTGCAATTTCTTTATGATTAACAGGCAGAGATGTTAATTCGTAACCTTAATAAGGAGATTTACGCGCGAGTGTGCAGGGCATTTTAATTCCCATGGCTGACATAGACTAAGCATGCGCAGAAGCGTTGAAACATACGCGCGCGGCCTACAAATTAGAACGGCACGTTCGAGCGTATATTCATCGATCTGTTCTTTTTTTCTTCTTTATCTCAAGTTTATTCGTCTATTTAGAAATTACGTCCTTTTACGCGACGCGAATCTGGGTAGTGCAATGGATGTGTCGGAACGTGGCTATTTTAATTAACTATTTTCATAATCGCTGCGATCAATTATAAATATTCATCTGGCGCAGAAAATATTATCAATGTACCGCGTCTCGCTTGAGAAATTCACCGTGAAATGGGTTTCCCAGCGTAATTCGCTAGCATCACAGTTACTTCATAATTAACGACTCATTTTCGAGCGCGCCTTGCATAAACCATAAGCGCCTGATAACACGAAATTTCGTATCGGGCTTCTCTCTCCGGTGTTGCCTCTGAACGGAGTTCATTGTAACGTTCATTTGGCCGGGCATTTAACAGGCGACTCGTATGGTCTTTCACCTTTCCACCGTTGTTTTTCACTTTTTTTATCGCGCGCTCCTACTACGCGCCGTCTACGGAACCGTCAGGAGCGAGCCAACGTTGTCGATCCGAAGCGTGCTCGCCAACGTCAGACGAATTTCCAGACTCCTCATTCGGATCGGTGTCCCTCAGCTGAGCGTTCGAATATGTCGCCGCGACAATCCGATACTTCGCCCCTTCCACCTGGTTACGTTCGTTGGGCCTCCAGCTCGACGCGATTTCATTTCTGCCGCGCGTATCGCAAGGGCGAAGGACCAGTGACCGCGATTTCTTCTGCTGGCTATCGTAAAACCGTGTGCACGAATACCAAGGGATGTGAAAGGCAGCGAGAGAGGGAGAGATAGCAGAGAGGGGGCATTGCGATCTTGTTAATACTTCGAGTCTGCCAATTCGAGCATTCGTGCCGTTCCGCAATCGCAATACCTTCGAAAGGGAGGACCGATTCTTTCGTCCTCCCTTACTTTTTACGCAGATCATTCAAACGTAGAGTTTCCATAGGGTCGGAAATCGGGCTGATTAATTTGACGCGACGTTCAGTGCGGCTATACGTCGGGGTTGTAATTGACTAATGCATACTTCACACTGTTACTCTATTAACATTATCGTAACGACGACGATTATTAATTATTATTATGATTATTATTATTATTATTATTTTATTTGCTATTATAGCTATTTTCATTATTATTACGACACTTCTTCTTCTTACTATTATTATTATTTTATTATTATTATATTATCATCATTATTATTATATAATTATTTAATGCCTTCATTATTTATTAATTGTAACGACGACCTATGTGTAATAAGTTTTGCCAAAGAAACCCATTGAGAGAGCAATATTGCAGTAACATTTTAAGCTTCCCCAGAACGGAAGCGAGTGAAAAGAAGTGAAAAATAAAAAAGCATAATATCGAATTGTAAAGGAAACGAATGGATTACGAAAAGGGGCGCTTTTAAGCGCGGCTTTGAAACGAAGGGGATGTTCCCCGCGCCAGTCGCAAAACACGTGTGAAATAGAGACTTCGGCTTGGATGCTGAGCTCCGCGGACTTTTAATCGAAATAACAAGCAGTTCTGTCTTTTAGGTTCTATCATTTTGTCCCGTGTGATATTCTTATTCCTTGCGCTGCTCTTGCCGAATCTCGCTGTTGATACTTGCAAACAAAACACTGTACATCCTTTTTAAATAAATATGAGGTTTATATGAAATCCGTGTCATAGTTTACTGACTCCCCCCCCCCCCCAAAAAAATATCTACTGTGGGTAGTGACTGGTTACTATCACTTACAGAGGGTGGCCAAATTATTACACTGAAAACATTTTCGTCAATTTTTGGGATCATTTTAAAATGGATTTAATACGATTTAAAAAAAGTCTTAAATTGGCAACTGAACTTTCTTAGCTTTCCAAAACACTCGTGAAAATTTGTCTGCGATCACGAGTTCGCAAGTTATAGGTGTTCAAAGTGAAAAGTACCTTTTCTGCTTTGATCGCGAATAACTCGGCCAATAAAAATCATAAAACAATCCAAAGTAACGAATTTAAAGAGAAATGTTTGCTCTATAAAAGCTCCTCGTTGGATTTACCGGAAATTTTTTTTTGGCCCGTGCATACGTTCAAACTATTTAGGTAAAAATTCCTGAAACTTCGTTTCCTGCGCTTCATCTTAATAAAAAAAATGAATAAAAAAAAATTCAAGTAATTTTAAATCACCCTGTACAAGGTGATATCGGAAAAACCTTGTTTTTATGATTTCTTTCAAACAAACGTAATAAGATTTATTTAAAATTAAGTAAATTTAAGTTTGTCTCCGTATTAACGCAATAATTTAAAACGTGGTTTGCAATGATCGAAGAGAGTAGTTCGTTTAATAAGAAATGTGGTGAAATGTACGTACCTAGTTCGTAGATGTAACGACGTTCCCAAACTTTTACTTTTTAGGTAGACTCGGTTTACTTCTCAATTAAATGATTTATTATCCCGTTTATTGCAATTTATCAATGCAATAGATGTAATGAGTCTAATGAATGAATTTTATAAAATACAAGCCCTTGTAAGGGAACTTCCCAGTCAAATTGTGCTAAAACATAGGTGATTTTTATGATTTTATTTAGAAAAAGTATACAATGTAATGTTTTAAAAGCCATTGCACTTTATTCTGCTACAAATGTAGAGTATAAAAAAAATTACTTAATTTTTGCCCCCTCCTGCCTCTGATATGCATCGCATGCTTCATCGTTGTTAAAAAAGGCCTGGGCTATCGCCATAATAACTCCAGATAGGATCATCCAAAATCAAAGAACCAAAGAAATTCCTTAATTGCCCATGAATAGTTAGCCTATGCCAATTCTGAATAAAATCACAGACGAGGTATAGGATAGACCTATCACCTTATGGATGTTCGCGTCGCCACCCAAACTGTATTACCGACCCATAATTTGAGGTCCGAATGTAGTGGCATCTGCTCATGAACAGCGCCCAACTCAGGAACTACTCTGAAATGTGTTGGAATGCTGGAAGGTGTTGCGTGCTTTTATACGTGTGACTTGTTTAGAATGAGAGTTTGACATAGAGGGCAGGCTTTTGCTACGCTATGCTTTGGCCCGGTTTGTCAACGACTCACGCGGATTTCTCTCCGAAAATCCATTTCGTGGATCAAGGCACTATGGCGCTCAGAACTGGCATTTCTTCAAAGCCCGTGCAAGCTATAAATTGCAAGATGACATTGTTTATTAGCGCTTTGCGTACCCTTGCGAACCCTTTCACGTATCGTGCGCCGAAAAAAGTATTAAAAATTCACGCTGTTACTGATATTCCCACAAGTTTCTAATGCACCGTTTAATCATTCCAGTGAAGTAATAATAATTGGATTCCGTTTGCCCCTAATATTAGTTTACCGCCAACACTGAAATTTACAGTAAAATCTAATTTTAAAAGTCTCGCAGAAAGTTGCATGATGCATGAGTGTCTTAAAAGTTTGTCTAGCCCTGAGAAATTCATCGGTTCAGTGAAGTGTGTGCACGGCATAGTGCATATTATCTCGTGATTTCTCAATTGGCGCATCAATTTCATCGATTACTGGACCATGTGGGAGGCCTTTTAATTTAACAGGATTCCATTCAGATATACCCGTTACTTAGAAGACTTTTTCAGAAACTGAAGGATGTTTAAAAACAGAAAATGATTTTGTAATCGTGTGCAACGCGATTGTAGAGTCAGTGCCTGTGCCTGCCAAAAAGTGTTTCATAGAGTACCGTGCCTCTACGTGTTAGTGATGCGAACGCGAATTCCCATAAGGTGATAGGTCTATCGTTTTAGCCTATACTTCGCCGATGTTAGTAACTAAGGGGGAGAAACAAGTATCTCACTCATATTTCTCCAAATATTCCTGCAACTATTCACTTACACTAAGTTCAACTAAAACGTATTTATACATTATAAATAATACTACGTGATATGTATAAGCATTAACATTAATGTATCGAACGATTAAACATTGAGAATAAAAGAGAATTCAGTCGGCGCAGAAAATCATTTGCAAATCCAAGGCCAAATGTTACAAATTGCTTGATATCTCGAGTTCTATCGATTATAGTTAATAATAATTTATACTGGGCGGTTAGTGTAAATGTTGTTAACATTATTTGTCACAGCAATAGCCACTGGAATGGATATTTTAGCCGAAAATCCATTTTTGCCGAAGAATTCGCTGGATTTCGCAATTGTAACTAACCGTCGACCTTGTTTTGATCGGGGGACATCATTCCTCGAAGTCTACATAAGGAGCTCACAGATCTTCATGTACTCAGTCGTCGTCGGTCCTCCGGACTTGAAGGACCTCCGGGAACCCTGGAGCTGCCGAGCCACCTGGATCCACTGGACTTCCTGGGGACCTGGTTCTTCCTCCCCCTCCCCCCGGAGCTGCCGAACTTGCTGGAGACCTGGTCAGGATTTCAACCCTGGTTCTTCCGCCAGCCTCTCGCCCCTCTGGCCTGGGTTCGTTTATTCGCTTGGTGCTGATGAAATTTTGGGGTTCGGTAAGTCATTTAAAATTTTATTGTTTTGCGAATGTCAAATCTGATTTCTTCATCTGTCCTATTTCCATGCATACTTTCGAGAATTTTGCGCGAGTCGTTCTATTTTGTGTATTTCTTCGATGGGTTTGCATGATTTATTTTATTTGATGCATTTCTTCGATGGGTTTAAATGATTTATTTCATTTTCGTGAATTTCTTCGATGGTTTTCTCTGATTCATTTCATCTCGTCGATGTCTTCGATGGTTTTCCCTGATTCATTTCATCTCGTCTATGTCTTCGATGGTTTTTTGTGACTTCTGTCACTCTGTCATGCATCTCATCGATGGGTCTACATTCTCTGCTCTTTCCTTCAAGTACTTATCTCTGCGGTGGTTTTGCATGCTCGTGCGTGCTCTGCTGTTGGTCGAAATTATCTCGATCGAAATTTACTCGGGGAATGGAGTTAATAACACAATATATTTAAAAAGAAACTAGTGAAAAGTGATAGTGAAAAGTGATCGTGCAAAGTGACAGTGAAAGAAGACATCTAAGGAAGCCTAGGCTAATTTATTATAGTATGAAGTATTTAAGGTCCCATGTAAAATTGCCAAGCAGTCACTAAATCATTAACTTTGTTGTTCGTTTATTGGCTCCTCATCTGTGATGAGGAGGTTACCGCTGCTTCCGTTTGCGGAAGCAAGTGACTGAGCATGGAATCGGTATGGGTGGATCAGTTTCATCCCTGGGTGTTCTTGTCCAAAGGGAAAAGTTTCGGGCGTAGGGGGTGCACCTTTTGGTACACTGCCTGCGTAAGTCACCCGGTTCGATTACCCAATCTCCGTGTTAGACGGCTTAAGTCAGGCTTTTGCCTTTCGACTTGGACAGCAGGGTGGTAGGAACTGCGCCGTCCAATACTCGTTTCATGCTTACCCTTCGCCTTTCCTTCTTTCCTGAATTTCTTTTAATCGAGTGATTGCTTGGCAGTTCCCTAGATTCTATATCTAAACCGAAGGGATCGATGGAACTTTGTTTCCATCCATCTCTTTAGTTTAGTAGGCTTCATGTACAGGGAGATCGATGGAACTTTGATTCCATCTATCTCTCTACGGGTCTCGAAACGCAGCAACCTCCTCGTGGTGAGACCTGGTAATCGATGAGAATCGAGCCGATAGCTGTGATTGTCAAATATTCTAATTAGATATAAGAATTTCTTTAACTTGCAATACTATGTAACTTAAAATGTTGTTCGATTGTTCCTACCGAACCCCAGAATACGAATATAGTGTTAAGATGGAAGAATAAGTGCAAGTTGGAATATTTCAGCGAGATACTGGAACTGTTGAGTTTTTCACAATTTTTAAAGTCCTCTCTGCTTCAGCATTTTATTGAAATATACAAAGTTACAATTCCTTTGCGAGGTATTCCACGTTACATCATGAAAGCATGTCTTCCACAAATAATGTTGTTGTTTATATAAATTTGTATGTTAAATAAATTTGTTTTGCGTTAAATAAACCTGAATAGGACAGCAAGGTTAAAAGACGAATGTGATACCGTTTTATTTTCTTCCTCCGTTCTTTTCCGTTGAACGAAATATGTTCATAAGACGATTTTTAAATTGTTACTCTAACAGAAACATTTGTAAATCGCGGGCATTGACTCTCAAAACATAAACTAGTTTTACTCGTGCTTAATTCTAGTTCCTACCACGCGTAGCGTTACAATCTGTTTTGAGACTTCACCGGTAACGTTGCATGCGACACTAAAATGGCAAGGGGGTCTTCGGACCCCCTAAACCGGCGACACAAAAATACATTGCTTGATAGGTCTATTCTATACCTCGTCTGTGATATAATCAATGACATATTGCCGAGCAACGGCGATCTCGCGCGGCTCCGGCCACAAAGGCTCTCACCGGTTATTCGAGCTTCTAAGTAGGATGCAGGTACATACGCTTTACGCCCTTACGCCTTATCCCCCACCAACTCATGCGTTCGCAGCGCCATCGGAGACTACAGCCACCACGACACGAATGACATGCAGCGCCATCTAGGACTCTCCCTCCTACTACACCACCGAACCGCCGACTCGCTTCCCCCCACTGGCACGTTCACCACCTCTCCCACATGTGATCCACAATCGACATAAGATAAGTACTCACAAGTGTGGTTAACACCTTACCCACTATCATTGTTATACAACAATTGAACGATGATTGCCATATGTTTAAACGAATAAGCCTCGAAAAATGTTTTTTTTCGCACAAAAGTGCTCGTAAAATAGAATCGAGAGTATGAAAATTCATAATTGGTAAGACGGAAGCGAGTGTACTAACGAATAGAATTCCGTTTGAATTATTAGATTCGGTGAGACTCACATTTTTTACAGTACTTAAAGTTTGACACGGACCGCTTTCGTCTAGCAATGGGGACTTACTCGCGAGCGTCCTATTTTCCATGTGTGTATTCGACTAAAACAAAAATTGATTCTGTTTTTAGTTGAATAAAAGTATTATTAATTAAAAGAAAAATCACATTTCTATCTATCTCCTTGTCATATCAGAAGGAACCCGGTTCATGCATGTAGAATGAGCTCATTGGCTCCGAGGGAGCGTTGGTTGGGGTATAGCCAATAGTAGCGCAGAACAGGTCTATGCGCAGGTTCCTTCTTATATGACAGAATATATATTATACCTGTGCCACAAACCATCTTTAAAAAACATCTATTTTTAAGGCCGTCACATTGTTCTCCTTTAACTGACTGTAAAATCTGTACCGTTAGGGTTTTTTTTGAAAATTTTACCCGGCCATTCTTCAGATGTTGTGGGGTGAAAATATGAAAAATAAAATATGTTTGATGTTTTAATCGGGAAATGCCCTTAATATTGAGATTGAATCACTGAAAGATGAAATATTGCATACAGAAAAGAGTATTCAAAATTGTATGATTCCATAACGCTCATCATAAAAATTCACACGCAATATATGATTAAATTTGAAATTGGCGCCAAAACGTTAATATGTCATACAGAAGAAACATGTGCTGCCGTCCCACTGTCTCATGGTTCCCTACTGTACCGTCAAACCACTTACTGGCAAAGTAACTGATCATCAAAGGGAATGTAGATTTCTCTCTTATGCACAGTTCATAGATCGCACGCTCAAACAAATCAATTTCTTCTTAACACGTTCACTGTCCCGTGCATCACATTTAATGCACAGGTACAGTCAGTGTTAAATAAGTTTTATTGTAGACGCATGTAAAACAAAACTGATACAATAGAAAAAAAACCTTGTCTATTTATTAAAAATTCAAATTGTCAGTTTTTGAGAAATAAAAAAAATTATTTTTTGTTGCTTTTCGAAGCATGGAAAACAATCAGGCTGTTTAGAAGTTTTGCATTCCTGGTGAACTGATTTGGCTTGTTCACGAGCGTTTTCATCGCGGTTATTCAAATTTTCATAATATCCATGGCACCACTTTTGTGCAATGTGTTTTCTCTTGTTCGAAATATTTCAGTGAGTTTTCAAACACATTGATCTGCGGAGACTTGCGTTATCACTTGATATACCCAGGACTTCGTAAATTATTTTGTACCTGACATCCAGAATGGAGAATGTGGCCCTTTTATCTTCTTCCATTTCATTATACAGAGTGCTGTATTACCTGTGCCACCTACATTACATGTAAACTCTTTGTTACATGAAAAAAATGGTTTAAACAAAAGTTGTATAGTGTCAAGGGGGACGCGCAGGGTAATAATTAATTTTTTGCTATTCTGCTTTTTAATCGAAATATCAAGGTCATCTTGACTTTTTTTAATTGTAATGGGTAAAATTTTACCCTGCAGTTGAAGAAATTGTTGAAAGCTCAGTAAAAATCTAATGGAATTTATGGATTCAAAAACTAATAATTATTTAAATATTCTTTCAAACATTTTTAATGTAAGTAATGCTGAAAATATTGTCCATTACGATCAATACAGGTGTGTAGTCCATTAATAAGTGCAAATGACTAATTATTACATTGTGCGCCGCCCTTGATAACTTTTGTTGGAATCCTTTTTTTCATTTTACAACAAAGAGCTGGCAAGTATATTGCATATATTGCGCAAGGGTTGCGTACCAAATAGTAATTTATAAGCAACATTTTTATACAAATTTCTGTATACACAAATGAAAAGGCGGGTATTTAAGGGGACTAGGCATTCGAAAAATCGATTTTTTTATTGCATTTTCCGAAAGTACTATCTTTTCTCAATAAAATGTCGCTTGGTTTATAGTAAAATTCGCAAAATTGTAGATTTGGCAGCTAAAAACGTCAAGCGGCAACCTACAGCGTCGATTTTGCCCAGAAACTTTAAATGCGTTTTTCTCGAATATTTTTTTCTCTTCATTTTTTTCCTGATTGCGAGCGAATTGAGGTTCAAATCGACTTGGAAAAAATTACAGGATGTGTAGAACATGTGTCGTTTCGGCGCAAACCTCTGATATGGTCTGTAAAAATTCGAGACTTTCATAAAAAAAAATTAAGAAGTCACGGATTGTTTTTATGAAAATCTCGAATTTTTTACAGAATTTACCACAGAATTTGCCAAATCTACAATTTTGCGAATTTTACTATAAACCAAGCGGCATTTTAGTGAGAAAAGATAGTACTTTCGGAAAATTGAATAAAAAGAAACCGATTTTTCGACTGCCTAGTCCCCTTAAGCTGCACGTTTTATTGCTTCACGCGATGTGGGAACTGTGTTAGAGTACTGTGAAATTTTTATTTACCTCTGTAGCTAGTAAAGAAGTAGGTACATTATACACTATACAATTTTGTAAAAACTTAGTTAAGTATTTCGTTGCGTTACCATGTACACCGTTCGTATTGCTTATCAAAAAGCATTAACTCTAGCTTATCGCTAGAAGAGCGAAAAATGGAGGGTTGGCGTTGACGGTCCTAGTTAACGCACAGTATTAATCCTACCACCGGGATCAAACAGAGCGATGTAACAATGTAACATCACCATGACAGTCTTTTTCCAAAAGTGTCTTCCTTTCTGCTGAAACAAACGAAAGAATCACGTATGAAATATTTATTGTTAAAGGGGGTCTATTGTCAAGTCAATTTTTTTCCATAAAATGATAGTTTAGATCTTTAAAAATAATTGTGTAAAAGGTCGCATTGAGTGAATTCATTGTAATAACAAAGATATGGTCCTTAAACTAAAAGTCTGCACGGCGTGCTTACTCGCGTTAGATAAGACTTTTTGACCTGTGTTTTCATTCAGACATTGAATTGAAACCATTCAAACTATAGAACTGTATGTAGGTGACAGTGTAAAAAAGGAAGATTGTAAAAATATCGAATAGTCGACGTCGCTATTTTTCTGCGTCTTCTTCGGGTTACAAAATTGAAAAGCACTAGAGAAGAAAAATATTTTTACCTAATTTTATTAGGGACGATAGCGAAACATCTGCCGAAGATGTGAGCACTAGATGGGCCCAATCGGTCAAGTGGAATTTGAGATATTGTGGCAAGCATTTTCTAAAACACCGTTTCGAGAAAAATGGATTTAAAGTTTTACAAACAGTTTTAGTGAGGAGAATTCTGCTTACACCTAATCTGCCACAACTGGTCCGTAATAAAAATCTTTCATTAAGTCCATAAAAAAATTCTGAAAAAAAGTGACAAAATGTCACAGTAGAATAGCCCCTTAATTCTCAAGATATTGAAAGAAAAGATCAGTAAAGGGTACACCTTTTGTTTACATTGCTGGAATTTATAGAATTTTTTACATTTAAAAAATCCGCGTGCCACACGGTAGAGGGTAGCTTAAAATACGAAGACTATTCAACGTTTGACTTTCAATTACTGAGCACTACGAAATCACTGACGCCAGCGTACCATGCGCATCGCTTTATGAATTGGAACGACTATATTTTTTCCCGTTAGGAATAAACACAGACGTTAAAATAAAATTGTTTTGCAAAGCTCGGAAAATGCTTTATGAATGATAAAAAGGCCATTTCAACTGGACGCATAAATTTCTTGTAAAAAATTCATGCGAATACCGTTGATTTCGGTTCGATCAAGATGGTGCATATACAATTATACAACACCTTAATGCCACATATTTCTTGTATGCTGTACAAAACAAATCTGAAATGGAAACGAGAAAGTTATTACGTTCGAAAAATCCATATAGAGTTATGTTCCTGATAAAGAAGTCCGGAAGGGTTAGGGTTTTATCAATCCCTAGTTCAACAAACCGTGCAAACAGCCATCTGTTGATAGTTGCATAGTACTATGTAGGGGATTACATAACGCGGAAGATTATAGAATAATTAGAAATTGGTGAACGGGGCTCAAAAGAATGGCCTGGTACGGTTTTTACATTTCTTACTATTGGGTTGGAACAAAAGTTCGTAGTCTTTTTTAACCCTTCGTGGTCACACCTTCTTATGATCACAAATTGGTCACATGGGGTTCACTGTACCCCAGCGTCATTTTTGAGTTACCATTTTCGGATTTTTGAATCTTTTAACTTTTGAATGATAATTGTACATTCGTAATACTTGTACAATCATGGTCTAATAGTCTTCTTCTAGAACTGTAAATTTTGATATGATAAAATTTGTAGTTGAAAATGAGTGATTTTCCGCCGTTGTGGGGAAAAATCGATTTTTTAATTTAAATATAAATTACTAACAAGTAAAAATTATCTTCCCAGAAATTATAACAGAAGTGATAAAAATAATATTAACGTCATAAGATTATTTTTTATACAGTGACTGCAACTTAGTAGGAGCGTTTCTATTACTGCGATATTTATTACTGGAGTAATAATTTCACGAACGAAGAAAATATATTAGGATTATTTATGCAATTAACTGATCCGTCGATGACAAGTTCCTTAGAAATAGGTATTATACTATATATAGATCTTAAAAGTTACAATGCAAATTGGTAATAATTAATGCTATGGTTTTTTCACTATTCCTTTTCGAAATTTGGAATCCGTCAAATTGACGGGTGCAGTAAACTTAGTGTTAAGAATAATTCTAATGCCCCAAAGTTCATATTAAATCTCCTACGAATCTTATAGGCGTCTGGAAAAATGTTTTCGAAAGATTTGGGATCCTGGTTCACTTCTCGCAGTTGCCAAATCAAAAGCAGAGGGACTCAAAAAGAAATAGCCGCGACGTGATCGACTAGACTACTAGACTGTTTCGATTGCGGCAGACAATAAACGCGATCTGTAACTCCGTTGGAAAGTCTTCTCCGCTGCTCGTCGTTAGCAATCTGATGAAAACGCAGGTACACACCGAGCCGGGGGCTCGTTTGTCGTGCACTACAATTACGAGCGCCTCGCAGACAACGCCACGGCTACCTCCTCCATTAGCAATTTCGTAATTATAAAATTCAATGGCCGATTCCCGGTGGACGCGGTCGGCGGTTCTCATTTATCGCAGGTGCGAACGCGAAACGCCACCCGGCGGGGGCCATTCGCGTGCGCCCTCCGCACAAAGGGGGCCCGCGACGGATCGACGCTGCTTTAGAAAATACTCCGACGCAACCGCGAGCAGTCTTATTATCCATGACACCGTTCTTAATTCCCTCGTGTGGACGCACGGACGATTTGTGTCGGTGAGAATTATCAGGCCGACTGCGCCCGCGGAACAATCGCGAAAGGGGTGAAAGACCGGCGCGCGCGCGCGCGCGCGATCCAGACAACAAGCTCGTTCGTAGACACCTTTTGTTCGCCGTCGCAGCAGAGGCGAGCGTCGCTTTATTAATTGAGAAGGATCTTGATTCCGCGAGTATGGGGGCTAAGGGGATGCTCATTGACGAGGTGTTTTCCCTAGGAATCCCTGCCTGGCTTTCAGTGCCCGCAATCCCGCCGATATCTCCGACTAAATGCGGGCAGGTAGAACGAGTGCCTGTAACGTTGCGGATAAGAACCCGGCTCTGTTAGGTGCGAGCGCTGCGAGTTAACTTATCGCGTCTCGCGCGGATTCTCCGCTGCCTCCTGTCCTCCTACTCGGCCGATGATGCTGTGCGCACGCCTGGCCGGGAAGTCGACAAAAGACCGCGAAATCAGAGGAGTGAATGTACCCTTTTTTCCTTCGGTGCGTCGCAGTGCGTCATGCCATTACGGCATATCAAACCTCGCGGGGAAGACAAAAAAGCCACAGACCGTGGCGGGCTGGTGGTTGGCATTCAAACGTTCCTCCGCGTCTAAGAAGGAGCACAAAGGATGCTGGTGCCAGCGAGGGGAATTGGAAAATGACGAGGAGCGGAGAGACACAAGGAGTCTAAAGGGGTCGACACGGAGCCATGGGACAGAGGGATGGGGGTGGCGCGCGCTCGCGTGCGAGGCGAGGGACAGAGCGCGGAAGAAGCAAAGAACGGGGGAAAAAGAAGGAGCGAGAAAGTGGACGGGGGGCGGGCACGGAGAATGGAGCGGAGGAGGAAAGAGAGGGTAGAGCAAGAGGGGTACGCATAAAGGGCCATTAGTTAATTAACTCCTAATTATCTGGCGGCGGAGAAGCGAGTGCATAATCGTCAAGCATTGCTGCTGTGCAGTGGCAGCGCGAAAAGGCAGACAGTGCTGTGCACGGATCGTTGCGCTCGGGCGCCAAACAATCGGCGGCCGCTGATTGCATAGACTTGGAACATCATCCCCTGGTCTTTTCTGTCTCTACTCTTTTTCTCTTCTTCTTTATTTCATAGGCGCATCATACTCCGTGCTCGCCGCCCGGTCTTCCTCTCTTCTTTCAAGCTACCGACCATCCTCGCCCAGAGAGAGACCCTGGAAAACGTCTCGTCGCAGCTTTCTCCGACCAGCGTCCTAAACGAGCGGATTCAAGGGAGCCGGAATTAGCCGCTCCTTCTCTCGTCGAACCTCATTCTTCTCCTTCGGCTTCATTCGCTACTACGACCTGGGCTATTCTTCTGCAAACCTGTTTCCTCTCTGTTCTTCTTATTATTATCCAATACTCCTCTTCCCCTTCTCTTCAGTCTGTCGTTGCGGTCCTCGTCGCCGCACACCTTATTATTAGTTTCTGTAAATCTAGTTACCTAGATTTCCATGATTCTTGTAAGTTCTTCCTCTCCTCAGCTTTGATATTCTTCAGTTTCTAGAGTTTGATTCGTGGCGAAGACAGAGAGCGTGCATTTACACTCCATTCCATGTAAGAGCGGACCTATGCCCCTACCATAGACGTATACAGACGGAGCGTAAGCTGAGGCGGGTGTAAGATTCGCGGTAAGGGGAGGGGTGCAGGCAACTCGGGTAACGCAGTGGTTATGCGTGCCGAATGCTTCCGAAGCTAACCCGACGTGCCTGTATCTGACCTCTGCCTTTCCCCCTCCAAGCCTACCGTTCCCCTCGCCGGTAGTCCCAGCTTCTGCTCCGTCTATATACAGGGTGTCCCACTAAGGAGTGGACAGCGCGATATCTCTTAAAGTATTGTCGATAAAAATATAAAAAAAATAGGGAATTGCATGGTTCGAGGGGGCCCATTTATTAGCGCGAACGAATTTTGTTTTCGATTATTATTTTAAAAGATACGATGGTCAAGTTCGGTTTTTCAAATGGAACTATTTTTTTTGAAGACCTGAGTTGATAGTGCGTTCCAAGACAAATTCAATAAGCTTTAATGTATACACTTTATTTCCACTGGTTTTTACGATATTGCGCTTGCAAATTTACTGATTTTCACTGCAAGGTCTTACTGGCGCCACGGGTGGCACTGCCTGTTGAAATGGATACTTACCTGCCAAAGGTCTACGCCAGAAATGGCAGGCCCAAAGGCTGGACAATTCTTTTCCGTCAGAAATGCTACTTAGGTAGGTACATCTGCGGTATCGAGAAGCGCATCGTTACTTTTATTTCGCACTTGCTTCTACGCTCGGATGGCCGGTTCTTTTGGGAGGGATGCAAGTTGGATTGGTTAGCTTAGGAGGAGTGAAAGTTGCTAGACTAAATTTCAACCATAGGGAGCAGATTGTATCAGAACCAATCGGATTTGCATCCCTCACAAAAGAACCGGCCATCCGAGCGTAGAAGCAAGTGCGAAATAAAAGTAACGATGCGCTTCTCGATACCGCAGATGTACCTACCTAAGTAGCATTTCTCACGGAAAAGAATTGTCCAGCCTTTGGGCCTGCCATTTCTGGCGTAGACCTTTGGCAGGTAAGTATCCATTTCAACAGGCAGTGCCACCCGTGGCGCCAGTAAGACCGTCCCCGG
The DNA here is from genome assembly GCF_050908995.1 of Andrena cerasifolii. Taxonomy (NCBI): domain Eukaryota; kingdom Metazoa; phylum Arthropoda; class Insecta; order Hymenoptera; family Andrenidae; genus Andrena; species Andrena cerasifolii. Next base: position 4,841,182 of record NC_135124.1, on the reverse strand, counting down.
TTTTTGCCATTCCAGAGGGGTTTCTTGCAGTGAAAATCAGTAAATTTGCAAGCGCAATATCTTAAAAACCAGTGGAAATAAAGTGTATACATTAAAGCTTATTGAATTTGTCTTGGAACGCACTATCAACTCAGGTGTTCAAAAAAAATAGTTCCATTTGAAAAACCGAACTTGACCATCGTATCTTTTAAAATAATAATCGAAAACAAAATTCGTTCGCGCTAATAAATGGGCCCCCTCGAACCATGCAATTCCCTATTTTTTTTATATTTTTATCGACAATACTTTAAGAGACATCGCGCTGTCCACTCCTTAGTGGGACACCCTGTATGTCTATGGCCCCTACCGATTTGCGACCGATCTGCGCAGGTCCCACGGATTTGACACGCGTGATTGGTCGTAGCAATTTTGCGATTGGTCGTAGCACTTTCCCTGCCGGTTCCCTACCAATCAACAGCGCCATTCCTGCGCGGAACGAGTTCGCTCTAAAGTGGAATGCAGTGTAGACAAATATCATAAATGTGGTGAGGTTTTATTCGTTTACACAGCTTATTACTGTCGTTGGTTCTTCAACGATAGGTTTTTAGGTGAAACACTTCTATCGACACCCTATACTACTTCCTGGACAGAGGACTCTTCCCACCCTGTTTCTCATATTTTCTTTCTCGAGTAGATGACTCATCCACGATTCAGAAAGGCGATCTGAGTTTCGGACGATGAGGATTTGAAATTCGAAGACCTCCGCGTAGGATGGTGTGCGTAAGGTGGTATTTATTCGCGGTTAATTGAATATCGAAGCAGTTGATCACGAATTGCAGACTTCCTTTCGCAATTACAGCATGTTAGCGAGCCACATGCTTGGTACGCAATTCAAGAAACGCTTTTTACTCGACGGTGGAGATTTCAAAGCGATAAAAACTCATTTAACTGTCGTGCAAAAGGATAGACTTCTTTTCGGTTGAGAATTTATTAAGCATTTGTAGCAATTGAGACAGAAACTGCCGGAACGAAGTACGCGGTTTCTTGACAAATGCCAGGGAATCGTTTAAGCATTATCTATTTCAAAGCTTTCGGTCTTCAATTTTCAAAAGGTTGGGCATTTCTTATGCCTGCCTCAAACGACTTCAACCCTTACAGCGCGCGGATACCGTGGAATACTCGGTAGAAACAAAGGCAACGCAGGGAGAAAACTCCGGGAACTTTTCTCGTGCGGATTGTCCTTCGTTTTGCCGCATGCACACTCTTCACTTTTGCTGAAAAACTTCAAAAGTTACTCTGCTGTTAGGGGTATTGTAAATACACGCTGCCTGGATGGGAATAACGCCATTTTTTCGACATAAATAAATATGGACATTTAAAAACATTGTTCTCTAAAGTTCAGGAAATGCTTTATACATGGTAAAATAGTCATTTCAATTGAGCGCATACATTGCCTGTAAAAAGTTCGTGAAAATACCCCTCGTCTTGGACCGGTCAAGGTGATGTAAAGCCCTTAATGCCATTGGGGCTAGTCGGATGTTAACAGTGCCAGTGGTGTGAATAATTGCGGTGTTAAGAGGGGATTGAGCCTTGTTGGACGGAAAAGTAGGTAATTATTTATGACATTTTTTGTACAAACACGGTTCGACAAATTAATTTGAGGTTTGGCAGGCTGTTTTATTGTAGCTTGAACTATTTTTCTGAATTTTTGTGTGACAGTGAAAACAAAACATGGCAGATACAGAGAGAGCGTTGAAAAATAATCGGGTGGCCCTGGTGTTGACGAAAAGTACCTGGGTAAAAGTACCTGCTGTAAGATTCTTAATCTATATGATTGCGGCTATGGGTGGTAGTAGATTTATTGCCGTATCTGTTACCGTTCCTTTTTTATTCAAAGAAGTTTTCCCGATTTTGAGGCAAAACCTTTCTCGGACACAAACCGGGGTGCTTCATCTTCTTCAAAAGGCTGCCACTTTAACATTTTTTTATTTTTCTTAAGGGGTTATACCTAGTCATCCGTTCGAGAAGAGGCGAATATTTGTGAATTTTTTTTGAAGAAGCGGAATCGTATAATTTTACAAAACTTTTTGCGTTTAAAAGAGCAACATTTAAAGAACATTTGGTAATTTTTTCGTAGAAAAATATTTAAGTTTATAATAAAATAACAAGCGACATCCAAGAAGCATTTTTAAACATTTGGTTTTGCGGTGAGCATTGCCATTCGGAACCAGATTATCTAAAATCAAAAAACCAAAAAGATTTCGTTTGTGTATTAATGTATCCTCAGGTTGACGGAGAGAATTTTCCGAAATATTAAGTTAAAACAACATGGCAGCTATTTAAAGTTGAAATCCTGATTTTTTCGCGTAATTTTTGTAGGTCTTTGGTTTGGCTCCGCCCTATTAGGTATGTACTTACACGATTCTATTAAAGAAAATGATTATAATCAGTGAGTAATGTTACCCTTCGGTATTATTTAACTTGTGTGCGAAAGATTTTCTTGATATCACTAATAATTTCAATAATATGCACATTCTTCGATTAAGACGGGACACCCTGTACGCATAAGTTACAGTCTTTTTAGAACATTGTTGGCGATGTTGTAGAAGTACACAAGTCTTTCTGCATTATTTAAAATTTTCATTATATTTCAGCATCATTTTAAAAATTGTATAGAACCATCTATCATTTCCAAAAAATACCAATTTCCAGCTGTAATAATTCGACAATAATCATATAAATTATTTCCAATAATTTTAATTAATATCACAAAATGGTGCACAGTATCCCCTTTCACGAAAATACACATTTATGGACAACATTTCCTCCCTCCGCTAAACCAGCAGCACGTATATAGGTACCCACCAACTGAAGTTCCGTCTACTGTTCGTGGAAATCATATCCAATCAGCGAACAACTTTCCGAATTTTAACCTCTGCTGGGTCCCGCAAAGAGAGACTAATTAGAGAGGCCCAAGTTGAGACACGGGACCAAATACTGGCAGGTTAAAATGCATGCCGCGCTTGTAGAGAAGAGTTTCGAGGTCAATGATCTTCCTCCTTCAAACTTTTTCCACGATAGGGTAGACCGGGGGCGGTAGTAACACTTTGACTTTGGAATACGCTTACGCAAAAACTATTACAGTTACAATAACAGTTTTTTTACGAAAATGTTACTTACTTACGGACATTATTTGAGCCACAACAGTTTCGCTGTATGTCAAGTAATATTCCGTTTATTAAACAAAAATGAGAAGCGGAGAAAGTGTTACAACCGTGCCTGACCCCGGGTCGGTTGTAACACTGCATGGAGTCGACAGTAGCACAAATTCAACTTTACAAAATTAAAATATTTATTGATTTTAATTATAATAATAAAGGAAAAAAGTAAAATTTATAACCAATTATGCGGTGTCGCCATTGGGGCAGAAATAGAAAACGTTTTGGCTGGTGCATTCTTCATGTGATCAATCTTTACATTCAGTATATTTTACCCATTTTTTATTTGGTTTGCTTGTGCTGTGCTATAGGATTCCATGCAAACAAGACAATATTATTAATCTTCTTCGCCACTATTCGGTTCTGTCCCGGTACAATCGACCCCGACTGCCGATGTTACAATCGCCCCCGACCAGGTTTTTGAACTTAAATTATAAATTTTTATTAACGTGACACTTAAAACTGATAAGTAACGATCAGTATTACTTTAAAAATGGCCAGATTAAATATTAAAAAATAGAGAATACACGTAGTTGCAAAGGGAGTATTTATATGACAATTTTAAATCAGTAAGGAAAAGTTACTTTAGGGTATCGAAAAGTTATTTTCTTCACTATGCATGTCTATTGTGTATCTATAGGAGAGACCGGGGCTAGTTGATACGTTCTTTAGTTTTCAATTTTTTTAATTTGTGTTTGCATTAATTACTTAATAACAAATATGCCAAAATTTACTTTGGCCCTTCCTCTTTAATACATAGTAAACGAAACCTTGAGAAAATATATACAAAATGAATGAAAAAATGTTATTTGGATGAAGGAAAAATGTATCAATTTACCCCACTGCGGGGCTAGTTGATACGATATTCTCTTTTCAATTTTTTTCATTTCTTATTTGAATTAATTCGTTAATAACAAATATGCCAAAATATACTTTGGCCCTTCCTCTTTAATATACAGTAAACGAAACCTTGAGAAAATACATACAAACTGAATGAAAAAATGTTACTTGGACGATCAATTTGGATGTATCAAAACTATTTACTATTTCTCCATATAAACGAAAACAGTTTTAAAAAAAACGATTGTTAACGTCAAGGTACACAGACGTACGCTGAAGCGTAGTAAATAATTGAACAACAAACTTCACATATCTCGTTCAAATGAAGCTACATATATACGGTGTCGAGATAATTCGTCTGTATCAACCTGCCCCTGTATAAATTAGCCCCGGTCTCCCCCACTGCTAGGATATAGATATGTGAATTCGAAATGTCATTCTTCATCATATATCCAAAATTTGTGTTAATATCTATCATATGTTTCGAGATATTTAACGTGTTACAATCGCCCCCCTGTCACTATCGCCCCCGGCCCACCCTATACAAGAAAAAGAGTGTCGTCCCTCTAATTCGCCCCCGCCCCGGCATCCATTTCTCGCACGCCTACTTGCGCCGATCTGAAAGCCCATATACGCAGCCGGCAGCAGAAGCAAGCAGAGCATTCAGGAAAAATCCGCTTTCAACACTAATAGTGCTTTAACGGCCGTCTAAAAGGCCGCTCGAAAGAGGAAGCGCGCAATTAAAAGCGAACCTCTCTGAATACGAGGCCTCCACGCACGCTCGCCGAAGGGAATGCGCTATCGTTCAGGCTCCTCTGCCTCTATTTATCTGCCAGCCGAGGGAGGGAAGCGCCAACGTCCAACGCACAATTGGTTGCCGATAAGGTTATCGCGATAGTTCGTTGGACGCTCTTCAAAATCGTCACCTTCGGAGAGACACCCCTCGCGGAGCTGTCGACAATAAGGGAGAAGCATTAACTCGAGGTTTCCACGGTGGTAAAGGTGAGTTTTCACGTGGCAGTAAAAGTCACGACTTTCGTTGTCGTGATACTCTATGGCAGCGTGAATAAAAAATGATACGACAACGCGATATCTAATTTTCAAGACGGCAAAACTCGTGACATTTAACCAGCGGCCGTAGCCGTGATGGAAAACACCGGTTCTCGTTAGATCACCGAAGTTAAGCATCACGGGGCGGTGTACTGGGGAAAGATGGGAGACCACCTTTCTCCCGGTGCGCTGCCGCTGCTGGGACCCGAAGGAGAGGGGAGGGAAAAAATGGGACTATAGTTCGTTGGGCAATATAAGCAAAAATTAGCTTGAAACGCCCATCCTGCTTAAAACAAAGGAAAACAATAAAAACATAACATAACATAATGAAATGAAAGAGATTAAAGTTCGTTGGGCTATAGAAGAATGGTTCTTGAAATGCCACTTATGGTATGGGATATGTATATATGTACTATGCCAAAGAAAGAATAAACCTAAACCTAAATAATGAAATGACCAGCGGCCGTAGCCGTGGTGGAAAACACCGGTTCTCGTTAAAAAAAAAAAACACCGGTTCCCATAAGATCACCGAAGTTAAGCATCACGGGGCGGTGTACTGGGGAAAGATGGGTGACCACCACCTTTCTCCCGGTGCGCTGCCGCTGCTGGGACCCGAAGGAGAGGGGAGGGAAAAATGAATGACTAATGTTCGTTGGGCAATATAAGCAAAATGCTTGAAACGCCCATTCTGTGTAAAAAAAAAACAGGAAAAACAAAAATACAAATACAAATTCGTGACATTTAGTATCATGACCAGAGCCGGCGCGAGGGTGGTTGGCGCCCTTATGCAAGAAAATTTTTGGCGCCCCTAAATTTATGCACCTGTTTTCTATTTAATATGTTTTGTCTTTACGAGGGACATAACCTCACAATTCAATATATGCTGTAACCTCTATTTCTATTCGAAGGCATTTTACTTTTTGTTTACCATTATTTTATGCTTTACTGTTGTGTTATGAAACATCGCCATAAAAGATGTAACTTATTTTAACCTGAAAAGGCAACATATTACGTGAGCAGAAATTGGTACAAATGGTGAGTACATAGAAATACGTACATCGCTATTTTTCGTGAGCAGAAATACGGACATTTAAAGCATTATATTTAATTACAAATTACTAATAGTTAAACATCTTGAAATATCTTTCTTAAATAGTTGTCGACTGGTTGATTTATTATTAATTAATTAATCAATTACTCTGCAAATTTTCATCACAAACAAATTTTTTACACCTTCTTTCTGACGACTAACCTCTTAAATGAGCAGAAATTGGGACATTCACCTTACTCGTCGTTTTTCCAGTTGGATGAACATCAGAGATTATTCTGAATTAACACAGAAAGAGGAAGTCGAAGGAATATGTGTACACGTAATGCAAACGATAAGAAACATAGTTTAAAAAAATTACAATTACTTGAAGTGAATTTCTGTATCAGTAAAAATATAAACGAAGCTAATTTATGACATGACACATTCGATCGGAGGTGCGTAACTGTTGATGCAATGAACCGTCAAAATATTAAACACATATCTTACTATATAAAGCAGAAACTGTTTGTGTTCAGAAATTGGGACATTCACCTTAGCTGAGAATTGCCAATATCCTACCACTTAAGATATTCTTCGTTGCATTTCGTATTTGGTACTAGATTGAACACAACTTAATATTGAATAATATAGCTTGATGTTTTAGATATAGTATTTAGTTAAAAGTTTCGAATCTATAAATAGTCAGGGTTTGATTATACTTGCAATTACCGCTGACGTTTCTCAAAGTTCTTATAGAGAGTTCAAACCTTTCTCGTCAAGGTTCGAGTCTACTTGAAACTAGTATTTTTTTCCGAAGTACTCATGAACTGTTCGAAACTATACAGTCAGATTGGGACCTACTTCCAATAAACTTGATCCCATCGCTTTTAAACCCCAGTCCGTGCAAATCGTATTGGCGATGACTGCTTCTAAATCTCCCGCACGCATTTTCTATCGTTAGTAGTGACGCAAGTCCTATCCACTTACCGAAATGAACTAACTTATCGCAGTGCGGGCAGTTGGGCCTGCTGAGGCTTCGTGCGGCAGTTCCATGAAACGGGCACGACTGTTGAAGCGACGAAGAAGAACCTCTCAGCAGCGTGGTCAATCGCGCACTGGTGCCTGAGTTCTGCAAGGTAACGTGATACTCTCCAGTTGATTGAGCGTATACACGAACGTGTGTAACGTCGTCCCGACATGTGTGTGCGCGCGCGAGAAACCCGTGTTAAGGTCGCGTCAGCTTGAGACTGGAATGTATGTATATCCAGTGTGTGTGCACTTTGTAGCTGGGTATGCGTGCACCTGAACTTGCAGCAGGAATTAAGTGTTCCTGTGCCCGTGACTTTGTAGTAGCGGTCGCGGTTGGAGAGCCAATTTCTTCTGTGATGAGTCGCTCTCCCCCGACGCTCGGGGCAAACCGATCCCGTTCACCATTCTTAACAGATTCGTTATCAAATGCGCATACCTAAGTACCAGGGTGTCCATGAGTATTCAGTTCGGTCGATTATCGGTTTATGCAATAGGTACGTAAATAACGGCGCACCTTGTTGCACTTGGAGTGCAATCGTGCGATAGACAGCTGCGGCAGGCGTTTCAGGATGGTCTGACTCGTGTCGCATTCGAATTTAGCTCGATTTAAGGGGACACTGTGAGGTCCTGAAAATTTGTCACTTTTTTTAGGATTTATTTTTTAGTAAACGGAATGTTCAACGTAAATAATGTTTTGTCTACTTATTAATACACTTATTTGATAGTATATAAAAATCTATTTTAAATTTTAAACAGTTTTTTTAAAATATATATCGCACTGATGCGTGAGCGTCTTGAGAAAGCGATGCAGTGCTGGTGCAGGTGTTTCCGGGAGAACGACGCAATTGAAACAGAAAATTCAAAGTGTGTTGTAATTATTATGAGTGTGGTTATCGCCGGAACCAGGATTATTTTTACTGATAGAAAATTAACAAAATGGCGAAGGTTTGAAATTTAAGTGTCGAAATACGGCGAATTTTTCAAACATTTTACCTTGTAGAAAGTATGAAATGGTTAATCTAAAAAGGTTTACGTGGTCCCGGCCATAGCCACTGATGTTCTGAATAACGTGTAAAAATATCAGACTGATTGGTCTGATAGTTTTTTTGCAATCACCTGCACCAGTTGAAAAAAAAGTTGTTTTGAGATAATTGCGTTTTAAGTTTTAAAACAATTTAAAAATTCTTTTAATTTTTTTTGTATAATATAAGAGTAGCTTAATAAATACCAAAAAGATTTATTGCATTATATGTTGTATCTACGGAGAAAAAAATCTTTAAATATAGCTTGATTTTTCAAACCGTCACAGTGGACTCACCCCTTAAATAGATACCTATATTCAATAGTCAGAGTGCCCCACAGAGTAGCACCTGATAATTTTTGCAAGTGTCAATAATGGAGACAGTTTCAGAAAATGCCTGTTAAATCTATTGCAATTCAGGGCAGAATGGTCGACTTATGGATATTTCAAATTAACTTGTTAAATCGCGTTGAGTAGGACGAGTTGTTTCGTGGTGAAAATAAAAGAATGCCAATCTTACAAAAGAAGTAAATAATGTATTCGGTCGCGTGTTACATTTATTATAAAAAAAATGTTAATTCACTTAAGACTATATTCAAATATACGATTTTAAATACCCACAGTGGACACGTTTCTGGCGAATAAAAAGACACTATTAACAAATGAAATTATACTACGTTCGATAACACAGTTCGACAACCATCTGGAGTTGTAACATTAAATAGCCGTTTCTTATAGGTTTTCGTACCATGAAAACGAATCCGCAAACAGTTTGTCGCCATCACCGTCAGTTTTTGGTAAATTCGATTTTGAAAAAAACTGCAAATTTTCAACTTTGAACATCTTTCGTGTCGAAACAGTAATACTTTTTCGGTTGCACGTTGCGTCAAATTATTCTATGAACCCTCCCGAATACAACGATATAAGTTATTATTGCATTATGAATATTTAAATATGTTTAAACATCGATCAAAGGGAAAAGGACACCCGAAATGCACCCATTTTTTGAAGATATCTTTCGATTTATTTCCAAAACTAAGGGTCTAGGAGAAAATCTGACCATTCCACGCGATGCAGCGGACATTTTTCCTTCGGAAAGCATTAACAGATGTGGTAAGTCACGTTTTGTTTTCAATACAGAAGCGAAATAGTTTGGCAAAACGTGCGGCGGCGACAGTGGTAGTCAACGGCGGCGCGCGATACACTGCCGCTCAGCGTAACACAATCGCGTAACGCGCGTGACTACCACTGTCCGCGCCGCACATTTTGCCAAACTCTTTCGTTTCTCTATTGAAAACAAAACGTGACTTATCATTTCTGTTGGTGGTTTCCGAAGGAAAAATTTCTGCTGCATCGCGTGGAGTAGTTAAATTTTCTCCTGGACCCTTAGTTTTTAAAATATATAGCAAGATATCTGCAAAAATTTGTGCATTTCGGGTGTCCTTTTCTCTTTGATCTTTGTTTAAACACATTTAAATGTTCACAATGCAATAATAACATATATCGTTGTATTCGGGAGGGTTCATAGAATAATTTGACGCAGCGAGCAACCGAATAAGTATTACCGTTTCGACACAAAAAATACTCAAACTTGAAAATTTGCATTTTTTTTCAAAATTGAATTTCTCAAAAACCGAGGGTGATGGCGACAAACGGTTTGCGGATTCGTTATCACGGCACGAAAACCTATAAGAAACAACTATTGAATGTTACAAGTCCGAAAAAAATCAAATTTTGTCGAACTGTGTAATTTGCTGCATTAAGAATACAGTCTGACTCTCACGCCTTCCGAAATCGAGACGGATATCCTTTCCAACGAGATTAAACAAAAACCCACTGAGATTTAGGTCAGGGAATGAAAAAATAACTTTCTATTGACGTTTAAACTGTACGATAGTGTTGAGTACAAGTACATTCTTCCTTAACCACATCCTGCGATTGCTAATTAAATACAACGGTGCCGTCGCGGTTCATTAGAGGACTGTTCGAAACGGGCAGCTGAGACTATAACGTGGCGGATACTGACACTCGAAGTACCTACTACTTGCGAATCAAAATGATCGTAGACGACGAAGTTCGTATCGAAATGATAACCGCTATTGAGAACGAGGACGTGAAAACAGTCGCGCGTATATTCGCCGAAAAATTTGATAAAAAATTTCTGCAGCCTGCCGGTGCCCTTCGCGTGACAGCAGTTCATCTGGCTGCTTGGCAGGGTGCAATAGAGTTATTGAATCTGTTTCATAAAAACGGCGCTGATATTAACGCGACGGACAAAATCGGACGATGCGCATTGTTTCACGCTGCCCATCGTGGAAACATCGAGGTGGTGAATTGGCTGCTGGAACGTGGAGCATTCACGGAAAGCAAAGTCGGAGTGGATTCTTGCTCGAAGGATTTCTCTAATTCGTTTTTGGGCCCGTGTGTCATAGGTCGAAACGTTGGTAGTGAGGATAAATAAGATAGACATATAAACATAATGGAAATGACGGATTTCGAAAATTATGATCCACTCGACATGTAAATTTAAAAAAAAAAAAGTGTGGGTATGGGCATACAGTATAATTTGATTCGACGCAATTTGGGATCCGTTCTTAATGTATTTCTATCGTGCAATGTATAGGAAACGTTTTGATTAAAATTCTGCTGTCTTTATTTATTTTTCGTGTGTATTTAATTAATGTTGTCCGTTGTTTGTAACAAACAAACATTGAATATCGACTTCTTAAAAATACTAGTCAATTGTTTCGTTAGTTACCGATACCAGAGTGCTGGGGAAGAACATCTTTGCATCAGGCAGTGAAGAACAATCATTCCGAAGTGGTCGAGATATTAGTGAACGCTAACGCTAATGTGAATGCTGAAGATGAGCGAGGAATCACGCCATTACTCCTGGCTGGATCTACTGTGACTCAAGAAGATCCTAATGAGATATCCAAATTTGTTAATATCATCGAGATTCTTGTGTCTGCAAATGCGTCAATAAACGTAGCTCATCCTGACACAGGTAGGTATCAATTTTATATAACAGCACGTGTTAATACTTGTCTGACAAGCATTCAATTAACTCGAAAATTTTAATAATAACATCATAATAATTACTGCACTGCTTTGCTATTTAATCATCATAATTTTGCTTCGGATATACTTAATTCCAGTTCATTTAATTTTCCCTGCAATTATAATGTAAGTCGCATTGAAAAGTGTCAGATAATATAGTGAGAGAAAGTATATTAGGGGAGACCGAGGGTAAAAGTTCCGGGGGAAAGTTGTTCCGACAGCTCAAGAAATAAAAAAGAGCGTTGTACTTTAAATTATTTTTTTCCGTGTGACCAGCCACAAATAAATTACTTTTTATGAGAAACCTATTACAATATATTAACTACAAGCTTATCGTCAGAAAATATAATAAATTTAACAAGAAATTAGTGAATAGTGAAGAGAATAACTACATTGTTTTTCAATCATTTTGTACGTTTTATCGAAATCGGAACTTTTAGCCCTGGTCTCCCCTACTGCATTCCTGGAAGGGTCATCATTAAAGATACAATTTTTTAGTGATTTATGCCAGTGTTTCCCAACCTTTTTTGAGTCACAACCCCCTTTTGTATGTAATATTCAAATAACCTGCAACCTCACCCCCACATAAGGTAAGGCAAATTTAATAAGAAAAGACATTAAAAATAGGTATTTCAGATAATAATTCTTGCTTAATAATATTAAAAAAAAAAACGTGGCGACCCCCGAGAAAACACTTCACGACCCACTTGGGGGTCGCGACCCACCGGTTGGGAATCACTGATTTATGCTGAGTCGATTGCTTTTACACTTGATGTAGGGATGTTCATGAAACTTATATTTCATGCAATCCACATAAAATTAGGAGGAGTTTAACTCATCATTTTGCTGGTTTCGAATTTGTAAAAAAGATATAAGCCCTTAAATTTTATCATTTTTACCTATTTTCACGAAAATAAAGCCTACAAATTATATTATCTCCCAGATTATCAACAGTGTGGAGTTCATTCATTCTTTATTTCTATCGAAATAAATTGACCGTCAGTTCACCATGAACCAAAGGAGCGCGAAGCTTAAATCGAATGCTGTATTCCCGTTTCTTTGCCATGCTGTGATCGTAGCTTCTCATTCGGAGGGAAATTTGGATTGAAGGAAGGGGGGAACTTCGTGAAGTTGTTGGTTTCTTATCCACAGACGCGGTGGCGTCTGGAAGCTAATTCCCCTTCCCCCTCTACCCAAGGCACACTGAGCGACCATGTCTCTATACAAGAATGCTAGCGAAATGGTTAAGACCCCGCAGCTATTTTGGCCTTATTATCTTATCTTAGACATAGTTCCGGTGTTTTAACATGAGCCAGCGAATAATTATTATTTTTTTAACCCACTTGTCGTTTTACTTAATGTTTCAAGCTGTTTTTCTAAAAGATAAAAGAATTATTCTGAATTAATAGTTACCAAAATGATACTTTTTTACGAGACAGTCAGACGTCACGTAGCGCTAGTACTTGCCGCCAGTAGATGTCGCCATGCTCGCTTTACTTCTCCACTTGACGCCAGTAGATGTCGCCTTCCCAAAGCAGAATCAACAGACTAAAACCTTTTTCCAGAAATCTTATAATGTCACTCCTCTGCCCTACCACCCTCAAACACATGAAAAAGTCGAGGACAAAAAAAGAGTATCGTTTGTACTTCTACGTTAGATTTAGCTGTATGTAAGAGAAAAGTGATGAAATCAGTGAAAGAAGTGAAGAAATTAAAAACTTCAGGTGCAAAGATTGTGAAATCAACTTTGCTAATTCCAATTGTATACAAATCAATTCAGTGCTCAGATTTTCAGCTTCGGTTTTAACTAATTAGCAAGCCGTTGTATAAGAAAAAATCCGCATCTCTTTTAATCCACTACTGACTTTGATTCCTTTAAATTAGTCTCTACCAAGTTTTTATTATCTTCGATCGTAAAATGATCTTCATACGGCCCGCTAGTTACTTAAAACCGGAGCTGAAAATCTGAGCACTGAATTGATTTGTATACAATTGGAATTAGCAAAGTTGATTTCACAATCTTTGCATCTGAACTTTTTTAATTTTTTCGAGAATTAAAGGGAATTAGCTTCTTTCATACATGAGTCATGTTTATGGGGAGGGAGGTTATTTTATACTGAAATTATGCAATTAAACATATTCATGGCCAGCTAATCAAACACTCGCTATCATTGTAATTTTTATTAACCATCACCGAAATTATGTAACACTCGTTAGAAAGCAAATGTAATAACTTTATTTTATTTACGTTAACAACCGAAATTCAAGATCATTCATTCTATTCCGAGAATCGTCTCTGTAGAGACGCACTTATCAAATCGTACTAAATATATATAATTGTTCAAATTGAACATAAAGTTTCCTTTTAATCGTTCTAATTCTCGAGTTTAAAACCTAAACGCATCCTCTGAGCAGAGTGCTTTTGCATTCCATCGGACTCCTTGGAATTGGACGCTAGTTCTCGAAGAATCACGCGACAACCAAAAAGTTGTTTCACAAGTCGAAAATTATAAACAAATTGCTTTGCCAATTACGCCTCAAGGTCACACCTGTAAAAATCCGGAAAAACATAATCGGATTCTTCGAACCCTTCTCTACGAAGTGAAATTTAATTAGAACCCCTGGCATCAAGTGGACTAATGATCGATTTAGCGTGAAATGTGAAACGTGACCTATTTGTAATAAATCAAAGTGTCTATATATGATCTTCATAGTTTTACTAGAAAGAGCGTAAAACAGCCTACAATTAAGAACAATTTCGATCTTAATTAATTAAAGCCTTTCCAAACAAAGGCACAACGGCTCTGCATCACGCGACGATTTTAGGGAGTTCCTCAGCGACGAAAAGATTGTTGGACGGCGGTGCATGCTCCCTTTATCAATGTAAAAGCACTGGAAGCACTGCGCTTCACTTTGCCGCCACCGTGGGCAGCCTAGACACTCTGCTGGTTCTTCTAGCGATAACACCCCCCGGTCGTATCGATATGCGAGATAAAGTAAGTCCACTCTAGCACCTATCGATAGAATCCTGTGTGGCATTGATAGTTAAGCAAAATTTCACACCGCTCTGTGTTGTTTCAAACATGTTTAGATTGATCGAACGCCGCTTCACAGAGCTTCTTATCAAGGGCACTGTAACTGTGTTCGAGCTTTAATTGACCATGGCGGTAACCTGGCTGCCAAGACGGAAGCAGGTGTCACTGTTATTCACGCCATATTTACTCATATACCTAAACCAGTGCTGTTTTTACAGAATATCTTGAATTCTCGAGTGCAGCGGAACAACAATCCCACAGACAAAAGCTCACACGTAAACAAAACGTCAAATAAAAAATATTATTCATCTATGCTGTTGAAAATAGTAAAGCCAGTGACGCACAGTGGGGAAATTTTGCGATTTTATGGCCAAAACTGCAGAAATGAAATTGTTGAATTTTACGAATTTAATACAAATGTCGATTGAAGAACTATATCCATTTTCGTGGTGAAAACCTCGAAACTTATTTTTAATATATCAAATTCGCCACTTTTACGTTCTAATATTTGAGAAATTAAATTATCCCAGAAACAGCACTTACAAAAATTACGAACGATACAGATTTTTTTATTATTTACGTTTAGACACTTTTTTCTTTGTTAGAGCATGCCTCTGCTACAGTGCAGCAGGGCATAGCAGAAGGGTTATCGCTTCTGACGACAAACAAGCAAACAGAGGATCGAAGCTGAATAAAATCGTTTAAAAAAGAATAAAAAGGTTTGTGAGTCTCGGTCACAGTTATGTCGTATGTTAGACAAGACACACTGGATCGTGTTTAAAAGAACGCATATAATTGCAAGATTAGCAACTATTAGCAACTAATAATTGCATTTATAGAATGAAAATAGTCGAACGTAAAATAGGAATGAAAATCATTGCAGGATATTATGGGGTTGATAACTATTTTATGTATTGAAAATTGATTCTTATATGAAAAGGTTAGGGTAGGTGGGGGTATTACTGCGGATGCCCCGATTACTGCGTATATTCTAAAACAGATCATATTTAATGTTGGGAAGTACATAATCTCTTGAAAATTTTTGATAAAATTATTTTAAACTCTATTACAGATAATTATTAATAAATATGTACAGCAAAGTTATTATTAATTCTTTTATCGCAGTTTGAAATTCGTCAAGGCGAAACTTCGGTCGATTCCCAATATGGCGTCATGAACACCTACTTGAAACACATTTATATTTTTGTTATTAACAGTAATACATGTAATGCAGCTTTATTACTCGATAGAGTAAGAGTTATTTTCTCAGAAAAACAGTAAAACAGTCACCTGCATTTTAGTTTCAATTTTTATTTCTCAACGCAGTATTAGGCGCAGTACTTTGCGCCATGTGCAAGTATTACTGCGGACCGACGACAGCGCCATCTAACCTTTCTTCCGACCGTATTCACTGGCGTGATGTTTGTACTAAGGTTATGTTTCGCCTGACGTCGGACCGCAGCAACACCTGCAATGACATTGATCGACAGATCTCTGTGATTTTAATTAACTGCGCTTATCACCCTGCCCTCATATTTTTTATGCAATTATTAAGGTTCCACCTTTCTTTTAAAAAAAGAAGGAGGAACTTTCATTCACTCGAACGCCGTGTCGAGGGTTTTAAAGTTAACCTACCTTAAAACCCCGCAGTAATGCCCCCACCTACCCATTTCCAGAACACAACTTTAAAAATTGTATAAATTACGTATTAAAAACCGAAACATAATTATCTTGAGGACCAAAATATATCTTGCG
Source organism: Andrena cerasifolii (assembly GCF_050908995.1). Taxonomy (NCBI): domain Eukaryota; kingdom Metazoa; phylum Arthropoda; class Insecta; order Hymenoptera; family Andrenidae; genus Andrena; species Andrena cerasifolii. The sequence continues at coordinate 4,825,165 of NC_135124.1, read as the reverse complement.
CACCACCAGGAATTGAATCCACACCTTGAAATTATTTTCAGATCTTTGGATAACACAATATATAACTGTTTGAAGCAACTTGAGAATCTGGATTAATTCTTTGCGATCGGTCTAACCTCACGTGAACACAAACATTTGCTAGTCTATACGAGCTTTGTATTAAAACACTTAACAGTCAAATTGGTGGCATTCAATACTCATATTAGTTCTCCAATTGACATTTACATTTATTTTGTCGAATTGAAAAATCTATTTTTGTGGCCTTGGCCATAAAATCGCGAAGTTTCCCCACTGTGCGACGTCAGGATTACTTCTCTGTGCCATTTCCTACCAAAGGTTATCGTCAACTTCAACGTGCTGGCGCCCCCAGGAGAATTACAAATGGGAGTAGTTACCTCCCTCATCGCAGCAGCTTCGGGCGTAGAACAATTGACGATACTGCAACATCCGCTGGTAGAAACGTTCCTCTGGCTGAAGTGGTCCAAACTGCGAGTGTTCTTCTTCTGTCTCGTTTTCATCCACGCCCTGTTGGTCCTTTCTCTGTCCGGCTACTCTATAATTCTGCTACAATACGGAGTCGATTACATCTTGTTACGAAGGATTTTGACTTGCTGCTCGTGCCTCCTTTACTTTCACAACATGGCCCAGGTGTTAATGGACCCGAGGTTCGATTTAGAGTGCACGAAAGCAGCGGCATTTAAAGAATCTTATCCGTTTTTATGCAATCGAGTAAGAGAGGGGCTTAAACAATACTTTTACATTTGTTGCAGATATTATTTCAAGCAGTTCGAGATATGGTTGTCATTTGCATGCGCCACGATGTCGCTGGCCATTTCACTAAACACTGGCTACACAGGGGACATTAACATCCAGGAGAAATTGTTAAATACTTCCCAACATACTTCGCAGTGGATGTTGCACACCATGAGCGTGGCGATTCTGCTTGGCTGGATACAAATGATGCTCTTGGTCGGTCGTCTTCCAATGTGCGGATACTATGCACTTATGTTCTCCACGGTACTGAAGAATATTCTCAAGGTCAGTCGGGACAATCGATGTATGTCCTTACGCAGCAGTTTGAACCGCGCGACAACTAGTCTTACTCATCGTTAGAGCCACTATGCGGAGCCACTGTAGCGACAATTCTAACGACGGTTTAGTCACTCTTGAAAAATGCATTGCCTTCTATGGTACCGCAAACGAGGGAACATGAGCATATTTTTGGAACATTTTGCTACGTAATATAAAAATTAACATTTTTACATTTGCTTTAAGTATTCTATCATAACATTGCATAAGTTATGCATAACATGGCCTAACATACCCCGCATCTAAAGTTTTACCAATCTGAATTTACATGGACACTTAAATTTGTTTATTTTTATGGTCAGTGCACTCTGTTTGATACTTTTCTTATTTTCTTATTTTACTTCTTTTTTAATTAATACTTTTATTTTTTTTTTGGTATCCTATTATAACACGCATCGTTTGTGATTGTAGTACTGTTTCAAATTTCGGGCAAAGGGTTAGAACTGAAAAGAAAATGTCAAGTCAACTAACCTGTAAAAAAATTTGGAAAAATATTCATCTGTTCAGGTTCATTTTTCTCCTAAAAATATAATCATATAATCATTTTTAGGAGAAAAAGGGACCTGCAGACATGAATATTTTTCCAAATTTTTTTTACAGTTGTGTTTGGTTAATCAAAAAACAACTATCCCGCACCCAGGCCAACTGAAAATTCAAATTTAAATTTTCGCCTATATAGTACCGCTCCGCCTTACTCAACAGTAATCATGAACTTCGCTCACAGGGTCGTCTGAAACACAAAATCTAAAGAATTTCTTAAAATTGACATCAGTGATTATCGACGTCATCCTATGTCGCGGTAAAAAATACCAAAACTACGATGATTGGTGCACATTTGAACGAAACAGTCCCCAGAACTGGCAATTTTAAATATAAATGTACAGATAAAAAAAATCGTGCTCCAAAAAATTCTTTCAGAGGCTAATGCGATAGCGAGTCCAATTACGCATCAATTATCTCAAAGTTTATTTGAATCGGTTCATTAGATCTTCTGAAATCGTGGTCACCGTTTAGGCATCTGTTTTTGGCAGCGCTGCACTAACAATAAGCGCCACCTAGAAAATGCATCAAGACCGAAAACATGAAACAAACACTTTTTTTGTTCCCTAACGAGTGTATTAACAAAATCCAAAAACAATTTTAGGATACGTTATAACCTCTTCCTGTAAAAAATTAATAAAAATCACCTGTTTTTCGAGCGTTTTGACCGAAGGATCCCCTTAACCCTTAGCGGGCCAGGCTGGCCACTATAGTAGCCACCTAAGAATTTGGATAGGTACTTTGCCGGCCATTTTGGTGGTATATATGCATAAATTTTAAGTAAATAAAATTTACAATTTCACTGAAAAAATCCCAGCCCTCTAAAGGTTAATAATCCGTGGATGTACCCAATATCGTTGGCATCTCCTTTTCTTCATTTCTCGTATTACGAAAACCTGAATCTCATCGGCCTTTTCGAAGTCCACTGCAAAACAGGCGGAAACGAAAAGTTCAATCACCAATTGTGAGCAAAACTGTTGCGCATCGAATTGTCGCCTATGTAACAGCGCAAATAGTTTAGAACCTAGTTCAGAACCTAGTTTAGAACCTAGTTAGAAAATAGTTTAGTTCCTGCGCAGAGACACGCTTAAATGTACGTACCCAGTTATCAAGCAGGCAGGTTCGACTCCATACGACCCTGCCTAGGGGACATTGTTAAACCTGACTTAATATAGCAAGGAAGGTTTTTAATATCGCCTGTGATGCGGACGATCCGCATTTAGTATGGACGAAAGGTAAGAGCGACGAGCCCTTCCCCTTCGGCGAATATCGTTAGAAATGAAAAGCGGGGGAAGACCAAGGTTCTAAATGTCTCCCCGGTGATACGGCTCCCATCAGGATCCACTTGCCTACCCCTACTCTTAGCCTACCACCCTCGCGATTATAACAACGTGCATCCGGAGCTTTTTATTTCCTTTCAGGTTCTCCTAGCGTTCGTCTGCCTGATTGTCGGATTCGCGTTGAGCTTCGCCGTTTTGTTTCACGGGAACGACCAGTTTCGCAATTCCTGGAGGGCCGTCGTGAAGACCGTGGTAATGATGATGGGTGAGTACGAGTACGGGGCTCTGCTCTCGGACGGGAAGAATGGGAGTTCCTTCCTACCAGCCACGAGCAGGGTCGTGTTCCTTGCTTTCGTTATGCTCGCTAGTATCGTCCTGATGAACCTGATGATCGGCCTCGCGGTCAATGACATCCAAGGTCTCGAGAAAGAGGTACGATCCGGCAATACTTTTACCTCCGCATCTTCGGCGCATGTTACGAAACAGCTCCTTCGTGCATTCGAACGCTTGTCTGTGCGTCAGCCGAAGCTAGTAAGAACTCGAAGCGACAATTGAATTCGCCGTTGAGTTTCTGACGCAATATAAATCTAATTAAATGAAAGTAATGTTTCCACGCATTAGTGGGCCTTGTAATATTATTTATTCAGGGTCATATTCGTCAGTTGCTGAAACAGGCAGAGTTCGTGGGCCATTTAGAAAGGCTGACATCACACCGAATCTTTCGTAGCAATTGGCTGCATCCGTGGTTAAGTTCGCTGTTGGACTCGAGGAGCGGCGTTCCCATAAAAATTACGATTGGCTATCGCGGGCATTATTTCCGTCACTCGTCTGCCGGTGTACCAGCGGAACTGAAAGAAGCATTATTCCAGCTGGCCTCAAGAAACTCGCGCGATAATGAAAGGTGAAGAAATAATTATTACACAATCAGAGGAGAAGTTCCGTCGCTTGGTGGTGAACCGTGAGCACTTTACGCTTCTGTTAATAATTCCTCTGCAACCACCTTAACTTTGAGCGGCTTAAACATGCCACCTTTTTCAGCTCGGTAATGAGTGGTAAGTATGAAAACAACAGCTACACGCAATTAACCACGCTATTGGAAGAACTCTGCAGTTAACGGCATCTTATTAAGGGGCGAAAGTTTTCGAACCCCTTTATTATGTGAAATCAAGCGCGTCGAAGAATGTGTACGTAAGATGACATGTATGCATTTGCTGTTAATCGCACTAGAATATGTTGTGACATCTCCAAGAAGATCAATGTAACGAATAAAAAATCATAATGGTAAACTTGAAACGTTGTTAGGTTTATATTTAATAATTGATTCGATTTTCTTCACTGGCGATTATATTCTGACAATGTTTCGATATGATTTCATCCAGTTTCTTGGTATGACACAGCTAAATCCTCGATCAACTCCAATTATCTGCTATTATTATACACACATATCATTAATTGTATGTATCGATTGCACTATATTTCTTCAAGCTATAATAGATTGTCTGCCTTACATGCGTATCGCGTATAACATGATAAATATGTATAGAAGTGTTGAATACAAACAATTACAGCTAATAACTTCAGCATAAAAATTCTTTATTTTTTCGATTTTATAGAAACATCTGTTCTGAAGGTATCTACATCATATTATTTTTTACGAAAAAATATCTAATACTTGTTTAAAAAAAACTTATTTAGAATAATAACATTCGAATACTCAAATATTCGAATAATAACATTCGAATACTCAAATATTCGAATAATAACATTCGAATACTCAAATATTCGAATAATAACATTCGAATACTCAAATATTCGAATAATAACATTCGAATACTCAAATATTCGAATAATAACATTCGAATACTCAAATATTCGAATAATAACATTCGAATACTCAAATATTCGAATAATAACATTCGAATACTCAAATATTCGAATAATAACATTCGAATACTCAAATATTCGAATACATCAGTATTCGAATAGTATTCGAATAATAACATTCGAATACTCAAATATTCGAATACATCAGTATTCGAATAGTATTCGAATACATTAGTATTTCAATAGTATTCGAATAATAACATTCAAATACTCAAATATTCGAATACATCAGTATTCGAATAGTATTCGAATAATAATATTCGAATACTCAAATATTCGAATACATCAGTATTCGAACAGTATTCGAATAATAACATTCGAATACTCAAATATTCGAATACATCAGTATTCGAATTACCCTTATAATGCGTGCCGTCGATAATGTAGACGAAACTGTTATCGACCAACATGGTAACGTTTTCAATTGGAAACTGATCCCTGCATAGATGTCTCTGCAGGTCGGTTTCGCTTTTCCACATGTCATTTCGATCATTTTCGAGCAGAGTTGCCGACAATAGTAAATAAAGTTTATTTAATAATTTCAAATATTCTGCATTTAATAATCGGTACATATAATTCCGTACTGATTCGACACACTTTGTTACATATCCAATATTTATCGTCACTGTCCCAAATTTTTTATACCTCCAAAACTCTCAGAAGATACAAGGCACACGGCACATTGGATCTATATCAGGCGTAACTACATAACACGGTATGAACTACGTAATACAATGCTTTCAAACGTTTTTCACTGCAGCTTACAATAAAACATACAATTTTAATCGCAGCCCAGTACATAAACTTTCTCCACCTACATACATGCATATATGCAGCTTTAGCGAGAGCATTTACAGAAGGATAGCGTCCATTTGTATTTTGTAGTTACATTTCGCGCGCTTGTACAATGTTTTATTAAAATCAAATGTTTTGAAACTACAAAGTCTTTACACTGCGTTCCACATTAGAGCGTACTCGTTTCGCGCAGGGATACACTGTTGATTGGTAGTAAACCGGCAGGGAAAGTGCTACGACCAATCGCGAAAGTGCTACGACCAATCACGTGTGTCAGATCCGTGGGAGCTGCGCAGATCGGTCGCGAATCGGTAGGGGCGTTGGTACGCTCTTATATGAAACGCAGTGTAGCACCCCATCCGGTATTATCTACTCCATTTCATTAAAAACGAAAATAAAACATGCTACTGGGGCTTATGAAATTGATATCGCGATATCGTGACCCATTACAATCCAACCACGAGTGAGAACAGCTTATACCAAACGTCCAGGACGACATCGATTTATATGAATAAATTTCAGACAAACCGTTCGTTATATGTTCATAATAGTACGCAAATTGTACACCGAACTCCGATTGAAATCATTTGATTAAATTAACATATGACAGAAATTAGGTTAGGCATTAATGTTTTGCTACATATTGGAAGTTAAATATGTATATCTCAGCTATAATAAAGAATAAATATATAATTGTTGTCTCAATTCTAGGAAACCTTTTAATAATTTATACGTAAAGAATTGTAAAGTGGCACGACAGATGTGGTTTCTCTGCCAATCGGTTCAATTCTTTACAGCGCACTCTTACAGCGGAAAAAACGCGGGAAACCGTGGAAATTCAAATGGATGCACAGGACCGATACTATACGGTACATGCCCGTTATCCCTAATGCAGAATTAGATAAATGCATTTCGAAGCTTATTAAATTTCCTTGCTACTTTTTGTACATTTTAACATTATGCAGACTGATAGTATCAATCAAGAAGACAGATTGTCTTCTACACAGGGGCGGCGAGAGTCGAATGGAATTTGTGGAGTATTCCACACTTGAGATTTTGCTGTGTGTGGAATTCCACGTTCGGAATTTTGAAGGCATTTTACCATTTTTTATTTTTTCTTTGCGCACTATTGTTTTTTAGGCTGTTGAAATTTAATCTTTTAACTCCCCCCCCCCCCCAACTCCACACTCGAAGAAAATTTGCTCCACCGACCCTGCTTCTTCACTCTGTTGCATTAACGGTTGGTTTTTCAAAGTTTCAGTAAACCTCCCTCTTACAGTCTTCTGTACCCTTCTACAGTCGCGTTCTTTTTCTGCCTGTTTCATTTCAATTTCGTTTCAAAGGTCTTAATATTCTAGATACGTATTCATGATTGCAATTTATTCGTGAAATTAACGAATACAGCCAATATTTCTGTAAATTTTTAGACCTCAGTAATAAAATTAAAAAATTTTGTGAATTTTAAAAAAAAATCGCTTTTATTCACAACTATTTTTACAACAACAAATTCCAACATATCAAAATTTACATTTCTAGAAAAAGACTGTTAAAGCATGATTGTATGGGTATTGCGAATGTGTAATTATCACTCAAAAGTTAAAAGATTCAAAAATACGAAAATGGTAACTCAAAAATGACACCGGGGTGCAGTGAACCAATTTGTGATTATATGAACGTGTGACCACAGTGACAAACATATCGATGGCGTTAGTGCACAAATATTGTATGTCCATTTTTAGCGTCTCCGAGAAAAATAGGTTTAAACGTGCAATGGTGCACAAGATTCAGGGCCATACAATGAACAAAAATAATTTTTTTGACAAATTTATGAAGTAGATATAAATGTGACTTTTATCAGTCGAGAACTATTTTGCTGCATATAAGAACTCAAATTTCACAAAAAGTGGACATACGATATTTGTGCACTAAGCCATCGATATCTTAGCATAAATAATCGTCCATTCGTGGCAATAAAAAGAACTTCTGTAATATATAAATCGCGCATAGAAATTATAGTAACAAGCCCAAATAAATTACATTTTGCGAATGTACGGTTTTTCATCTTCACAACAAAATACATACACCAAACATCCAGGCAAATTTCTCCTGAAGGCTGCATTTAAGCAGTCTTCAGCAAACACTTTACAATTTGGTGAAGTCGTTGATATTCTCCATTTAAATTCTCTTCCGCAGTATCACATAGTTTGTAACGGGAAGAGGTCACTTTCCAGTGTGTGAATTACAACATTTAGTGAACGTAGTGACGTTCACTAAAAATGGACCGAATTGCTTCGCGTTTGAACTCAATTTCATCGAGAATCCTTAAACAATCCATTGCTAATACCTTCATGAACATTTATCAAAAACATGAACATTTTACTTTCCTGTACTGGGTATTTTACCTGGCCCAATGGTTTTATTGCTCTCGGCAGTTAACGGGCGGCCTACCCGGGACTGCAGGCCCTCACTCGCAGCGGGGAAGCAAAACTGTGGGGGGGGGGTAGGTCTTTCCCGATAATCCGGGGAAAAAAGCATTTCAATAATTCGAGGAAGACTGTAGTAGGCACTGCAAGACTAGCGAAGCGTTATTTGGTCATGTAAAAAGACAGGAGATACTGTTTTAATACAACGCAGAATTTATGGTATCAACTTTGAAACGTGTGTCTATATCACACTAAAACTCACAATCGGGTTTCGCTGGTCTGAAAAAGTGCCCTAATAACAAATAATATATATAGGGAAGAGTTTCTGAGTCACACGATATCATCCACCACTGACACTTTCGAACACTATAGTGCTACTCAGGAATTATGGTGCACGATGGATATAAAACTTGCAGATTCGGCGTAACACTATGTTTTCTATCTCCTAGAACAATTATTAGTTTCTTTAATTGCCAAATAATAGGAAACTATCACGCTCTCTATATTGGACTTTCAAAACCACTCGGTAGATTACTTTGAACCTTTGTAAAAGCAAATTATTCAGCCCCAGGAGAAATGTTTGAAAAAGGGGCTGAATACACACAAGAGTTAATAGTAGGTAAACGTTTATTAGAACCGCTTGACGTAGAGCGCGAGATCACCAAAAGTAGCAGAATCGGAAATAGCCTTGTCAGTTGACGAAAACGCAGCGCAGAAGCGGCAGTAGCGATGGTGGCGGATGCACCGACGGCGACGGTGTCGTGACGGTGGCGGTGGCAACAACGGGGTCCGAGTCGTGACAGTGGCGGTGGCAACAACGCGGACGGTGTCGCACAGTGGTTTGAAACAAAAAGTCATTTTCTGAATGTTAAGTACACAGAATTTTTTCAATGCAATTCCATAGTAGGATAGTTGAAGCACCAGAACCAACAATATTTTTCTGTAAATACCATTAATTTCTGGGGTAATTACAACATGAAAGTTGAGGAACAGAACACCTGCAATTTCGAGTTACAAATGCACTATCTTACAAGTAAAATTTAAAGTATCTGCAAATTAAAAAAATTCGCAATTTTGTAATTTGATTATGTTCATACTGAACAAATAAATTACATGAATTAAGTCAATTACACCATCGTTGATTTTAGTAGGACACAAGTTGAACAAAGAGGTATTTTTAATAATAGAATCGAAGTTTAATTAGACATAACTTTTTTGCGACACTAGCGCCAAGGTAAGACTTAATACTACTGGTGCATTATACTTTTGAGTACATAACCAAACAGATTTCAGTTGCGTAATCCTGCGGCTTTGGTGTCGGGAGCATTTTTTCTATAGCTTTTATCAGTATTTGGAGTATCCTGCTTTCGTTTCTCATAATATCGAAAAATGTTTTAGATAAAAGTTTAATGGTTCAGGTCATACTTTAATGTAATTAGTTTTTTATATGTGGCCGCATAGAGGACATATGTATAAAGGTCAACTGATGTTTTGTTAAACGGAATCATACTATATTTCTTAATACATCACTGGATTCAGCTCATCATTTTCTATGGCAAAGTATTAACCTACTTATGTCGAAAAACTATTAGTTTAGGAGATATTTTAATTTAATCATTAATATTGACATACAAATATCTCCTAAACTAATAGTTTTTCGACATAAGTAGGTTATACTTTTTAATAGAGAATGACGAATAGAATCGACTAATGCCTTAAAAAATATGTGATTCCGTTAAAAAAAACATTGTTGACTTTTATCTGTCTTCTACATGTACACCTACAAAAAAACTAATTATACCAAATTATTCCAAAACTATAATTACATGTGCATAATTATATTCCTTTTTCGTATTTTATTTAAATTTAAAATATATTTTTTTACAAATCGCAAAACTAGGTATCAGTTTTATTTTTATTATGAATCGCCCCCAACTTTAAGTTCCTTACTTTTACGTTCCTATACCTCTCAAAACACTATTAACGCGGATTATTGTTTCACTTTGGATTAGCCATTTTGTTTTTAGTAATTTTGACTTCAGATTTGTAATCAGCGACCTCAAAAACCCCGGGATACCAAGTTTTGTATGAATTGAAAATTTCACATTGTTGTTATCATATTTTTTCCTTGATCTGGGGATTTCGGACCACTGTGTGTCGTGACGGTGGTGGTGGCGGCGCACAGTGGTTCCAAAGTGTCTTTTTGTGGACAAAATTCCGTATCTCGGTCAATTCTCAACCGATTTTTGATTTTTTTGCTCGTTTTGTCGGGGATTAAATTTGCTACAATACCAAATACCTGAATTGCGACCGAAACGTGTTTTTTTCTATTTTTTTTCTGACAAAGTTGGATGAAAACTTTAGTAGAACAATCTTTGGGGCTAATTTGATAAGATTTTACTTATCTAAGTAAGTTTAATTGGTACTTGGCAATAGCCGAAACATAAAACAGGCGATTTGTTGACACGTCAGAATGTTTGAAATACAACTTTACAGTGGCTGAAAATTTGGAATGTCTACCGAGTTTACTACAACCAGAACCGTCTAAAATATCAATTTAATGTATGATTATAGAACCTAATAGCGTTAAGAAATATTGCAGAAAATCAAAACCGTGATTTATTATTTTACGTTTTTATTATTGTTTATTAGTAAGTAAAACTTTATCGAATCTTTCCGAACCGCATCTTTTGCATTTGGAAGGTGGGTGACAATGTAATAAACAAATTCCGAACAGAATTAGCTGCCACTATTTGCCACAGCGGTGTCAATCCGATTTTGTTTAATTGGCGATAGCGCTCAAAGTGCCTTTTTCTGGACACAATCCCGTATCTCAGTGAATTCTTAACCGATTTTGTATCCTTTCTTGCCCGTTTTGTCGGGGATTAAATTTGCTACAATGCCACACAGTAGTATTCCAAAATTTTCTTTAGGGATTAAAAAGAAAAAAAATTCTGAACTCTTGGTTCCAAAACAACGATTTTATTAACCAGTTTTTTTCATTTAGTTAGTCTTCTTCCATATATACCAACTACAAATTAACGATTTTACGCAAAAGAAACCTACTTATATTAGCAAAATCTTATCAAATTAGCCCCAAAGATTGTTCTACTAAACTTATCATCCACATTTGTCAGAAAAAAAGATAAAAAAAAACACGTTCCGGTCGCAATTCAGGTGTGCGATATTGTAGCAAATTAAATCCCCGACAAAACGAGCAAAAAAACTCAGAAATCGGTCGAGAATTGACGGAGATACGGAATTTTGTCCGCAAAAAGGCACTTTGGAACCACTGTGCGGCAGCGGCGGCAGTGGTGCTTGGCAGTGGCTGTGGCGGCGGCGGTGACGGCAACGAAGACGGTGCTGTGACGGCGACAACGTCGGCGGCGGCGGCGGCGGTGGTGGTGATAAAAGTTCGGGCGAGTTCGCAAAAGTTCGGGCACGATCGGTTCGCCGCCTTGCCTGCCATGACTGGCCGGCTGAGACCTTGCGGGGGGGCGAGGGTGGGGGAGAGGTGGCGCGTCAGCGAGGGAAGCCGCGGCAGTGAATTCGGCGTCGTGATTGGTCGTCGCGTGGGAGAGCCGCCCGCCCGAGCTCACCGTGACCGGCAGTCGGCACCGAGCATCCAGACAGAGCAGTTCGAGCCATCGGAGTCGGGGCGAGATACGGAAACACGCACCTCGGGACCTTACCACGGGCACGATGGCCGTCCGGCGCGTGCACCGTCAACAACAACAGCAACAACAACAACGTCGCCACCGGCGTCGCGGTGCCGTACCATTCGCGCGCGTCCTTCGCATTTGCTTGCACACGGAATCGCAGCAGCATCGCGCGCTCGCAAAAGCATCGAGGCCACCATCGTGCGGATACGTGGCGCGCGGACTATGCGCCTGGTGCACGCAATAAAAAACGACGACGGAGAAAAAAAGAAAGCACCGACGCGCGGAAAGTTACTGTACGCTAATCCGGCACACACGATCTGCCGCTCCGCACTACCTGCATCACACCGTTCCACCGTTGCCTCCTCCTCCCGTTGGTCTCCAGGCGTCCCTGTCGCACCTCCTTCTCCCCTGCCCGTGCGCCGGCCTTTCCACGCGGTCCCCGCATCTTCGCCGAGATTACGTTTCCGTTAATGAACGAGGCGAGGGAAACGCGTGCCAACCATTTCCCGGTGTCGCGCGCTGTCCCGGCGCTCGTAGATCGCTGACAACAACAAAAAAAGCGCCCCCCTCCCCCTCCCCCCCCCAAACGAGCGAGGCGTATAACAACCTTGTGTTTTGACTGATGGTGCTTTTTACTCTCGTCGCGGCGCGTTCTCTTCGGTGCAACGATCTTGTGTCTGTTCCGCGAAGTGTGTAGCCGAACCTCCGTCGAGGACGGTGGGCGACGGCGGTGAAAGCGAGGGGTGACGGTGACGGTGACGTTAACAGTGAGCCAACCGTTTTTTTTGTCTGTGCTTCGTCCTTATCGCGTTCTCTACTGTGTGGCAGGCGTCAGTGAGACGGGAGATCCAGTGTCCGACCGGTGGGGTCTTGTGCAAAATTAGGAGGAAGCTATCGCGGATCGAACGGATCGTCGTTAAGCCGGGGCACGGTAAACGGCGAGTCGTCGCGCGCGTGGTGCGAAACCGCGGCGGCCGGCACGCGAGGGGACCGGCTCGGCTTTCGAAGTTGCCGCGTTGGCCGGATCGGCAGCCTAACCTCTCCTTGGTCCGCGACTCGAGGCGGACACACCTCTCGCGTTAAGTCGGTGGACGACGAAGACAGGAAAGACGGTGGCCGTCGCTCGGCCAGCAATAATGCCGCACGTGAGCAGCAGCGGCGGCGGCGACGATCTCGGCAGCGAAGACGAGGTCAAGGTATTCAAGGATGAGGGGGAGGACGAGAAGAGGTCCTCCGAGAATCTTACCGAGGAGAAAAGCTCCCTCATCGACCTCACGGAATCCGAGGTGCGTCGACCACCACCCCTTCCTTCTTACCACCCTTAATTCCACCTACGAGTTAGGGCGACTCGTGGGCAGCGCGTCGTTCGTCTATCGATATCGTCCTCTTCGCTTGGTGACAGCCTAAGAACGTCACCATTAAAAGTGCGTGCATATGTGTGTTACAGGAGAAGGGCTCGCTCGCCGGTGGAAGTTACGCGACGACGGGCAAGACGACCGCGAGATCCGATCTCAGCCCCGTTTTCGGTAAGTCGTGCCTCCTCTTCATTTTTATATTCTTATAAATTTCGAGAGAAACATCCCCGGTGCCCTTCTATCCCTCGGCCGTAAATTAGCTCGCGTGTCACGGGCTCAATAGCTTGTGAAATATTTGATCGCGAGGTGGCTAAACCGGCTTAGCGTTAATATCTCCTGCATTATGGGATTTCCGAGTCTTTTGGGATAAGCGTGCAGGCAAAATTGCAGATAAGGGCAGCTATTTGTTCGCGCAGGGCCGTTCCATCGAAGTACAGCTTCTAAAGATAAACATTTAAGCTGGAATGGTGTCGCGGAATTCCCGACGGTTTCTCGTGTATGTTGATAACTGTGAATGCGATTGCGACCAAAATCTCGACTCGGAACGTTCAAGGGCTGCGCTGTGTGTTTAGCGGTAGAGAGAGAGATCAGAAACTCGCCGGACGTTATTTTCCCGTCGGACGTTTATAGCTGGTCAACTGTGAAATCTGATAACATGTTATGATATTTTATGCGTGTCGCGAGGGGGCAGCTGTGATTCATATAAATTAACGTCATTGTAGGTGGTTATCTTACGATCTTGTAACGTAATCTACTCATGGCAAATCGCTCTTATGTGCTGGTGATAATTTAGACGCCTCGCGTCAGTTCCTCCGACGAGTGATATCGTTCCGACACTAATCGAAAATCACGCTATCGTCACCGTGTTATTATGCGCTGCATCCAAAAAAAAAAACCAAACGTTTGTGGGTTTCATTTCGTCGGCGCTCTCCCGTCGAAACCACGCGGCTCGCGTTCGAATTGTCTCGTCGCGTTAAGGCCGTTCCTGAATATTCTACCGAATTCAAGAGTTCTTTTAAATTTCGCCCGAAACTGATTTCGAATACAAGAAACCCTTGTGCAAAGTTTGAAATAGATTTACCGCATAGTTCTCGAGAGGTTGCGAATTAAAGTTGATGCGTTTCAACACAGTGGCATATGGCAGAGTCGGAAGAAGGGGGTTATAAGTTCAGTTTTTCTTCTGGAACAGGAAAACTGTATTCAACAAGTGTAATGTGAAGTGTCACGAAACGAATTTATTAATTTCTGCGAAACTGACCGCATGGTTTCTTCGTAAATGCCCATAAAAAATAGGTTTACCTGCAAATATTTTATTAATTTCGTGGAGCAGTCAGCGTGGCAACGTCGCGCTATCGACGCCCAAGACGATTCAAATTCAATTTTTTCTGACATTTTGGTGACAAAAGACGCCCCGAATGTATGCGACGTTGCCAGATCTGCGGCTCCAATTCACTACGCTGACGAATTTAATATTCAATTTTCGTATTACAATTATTTATATTAACATTGAAGTTTTTAAAATACGTATACATGATGTTAAAAATTATTATTATTATTCCTATAGTATCGTACTACTTTATATTTATCGTTTATTACCCAACTCTAATTTTACTAAAGTAGTTGGTTAGGAACTAGCTTAAATGCGCGCTAGTTTTGCAGCGACGAGTAATTGAAACTATGCAAAAGACGTGGTGAAAATACGCGTCAGCCTGACAAATTTTGAGAGCCGTTTGAACGGCTTTGTGCTCGTTACATCGTTTCACCTTCGATTCCCACGTAGCAGCTAACAATTTTCTGTAACAGTGACGCGTTTCTCAATAAAACTGGTCGTAATATGTAGGGCCCGATGAGTATAAACAAATTCTAGAATATTAACCGTCGACTCTACAGTTTTTATAAAAAATGTCTAAACATAAAAATTTCCGATTGCCGGATCTTATTCGAAAATGTTCTAGGATCAATAATTTAAATATATACATATATATATACTGTATTTATATTTAAATTGAATTATTATATATATATATATATATAATAATAATAATAATTCAATAAATATATTCTTAATTATTACGCTAAAAAGGAAGCGGTTTTCCACAACCATGGTTGCTGTAAATAAAGTAGTCTGGTCTACGAAGGGAAGAATCCGGGTTCGAGTATGTTTAAAGTCATTTTTTTATAAATCGGTGACGCGCCGACGGCTAATATTCGTGGATTTGTTTCAATTTCCTTGATAAATCACCCGTTCAGGTAGCATCCCACCCTCGTTAGCTTGAAACTTTCGATTAGAGCTGCGACTGGATTTCGAAATATTTTTCTTGGAAAATTACTTCGGCCGTGTAATCCTGTTGCTATTTCTACAAAGGCATACGATACCGTTTCCAAGTTGTGGTGTCGGTTTCGAAGTTCGCGGAAGCAACAATAAACACTGTGTTCAGCGTATCGCTTACAAAATTTTCGAAATCATTTGATTGAAGCTTCCGACTCAACTGCTACTACTATTTCTGCTCGAAACAAAGTGAAAACCACGATGCGGTGGACGGATTTCTATGGCAATTTAAAGATCCCCGTTAATGTAACTTACTTTTGTCGCGAGACTGGGTAGGAATAATTTCCAGAATTGAAGGTAATCAAAACATCGTTGGTAC
The DNA here is from genome assembly GCF_050908995.1 of Andrena cerasifolii. NCBI lineage: Eukaryota > Metazoa > Arthropoda > Insecta > Hymenoptera > Andrenidae > Andrena > Andrena cerasifolii. The sequence goes on along the minus strand of NC_135124.1, from coordinate 4,809,489 downwards.
AGGTATTTCGAAGTGCAATAACAGTTTGTTGGGGGCTAAGTTGATTCATCGTGATTTTTATAGCTCCCATTCCGCGCGGATGCGTGCGTGCGGCTGTCTTCTCGTTCCCCTGTCTTTCTCCATAGTTCGGGTTTCTGACTTCATCATGCAATCGAGGAAAAATTACTGCAGTAATTGAAAGTCAAGCCTTGTGGACACTAGCAACCAACTTGCGGCATTCAGCGTGCAATAAACTTGCACGAGTGTTCAAGGGGTTGCGCCACCCCGAGGCGGCCGAAATGACATCAAAGTTTACGATTTTTTTTCTACGAAACTACGAATGTGACAATTACTTCATTATTATTCATGCTTAGGGCATACATTAAAGGACATATTGTGTAAATTTGACAGAAAAATATTAAAAAATGGCCGAGCTATTCGTTATCTTGCAAAACTCCTCCGTCAGGACGCGCGCAGACGGTGTAACGGATTGCGATGCCCAGGATTATCTGAAACTAAAAAACCCGTAGTTTTATTGTTCATTGATAAAATATGTATCGTGTAGCATAGGGATTTAGAGGAGAAAACATTTTTGTACAACTGCGAGCAAAGTGAAAATGAACGTTGAATTTTTAGCAAAAGCAAAATTCAAATAATTACTGTAAACAATTGGGATATGGCTTGAAAAAAAATCCTATGCTACATGATAGATACTATTATTAAGAATATGTGTACCAAGTTTGAAATCAATCGGACAAATAGTTTTGGGGATATTTGATACATCGCTCACGTGGAGGAGCTTCACGGGGTGGCAAATAACTCGGCCATTTTTTAATATTATTTTATAGTATTTATACAATATATGCACTAATACATGCTCTACACATAAGAAGTAAAGAAATAATTTTCAACCTCATAGTAGCTGTAAACAAAATTCGTCTAGTTTCGAGCGTTTCAGGGTGGCGTAACTAGGGTTGCCACCTTATCACCGTATAAATCCGGAGTGCAACACATTCCAACCCTGAGATTCGAATATAAACCCGGAGATGGAAGAAGCAAAAAAGATTTGTTCTCGAATAGCCGGAAAACAAATGTGCAATTCTTTTAAACTCAAATAATTCAGAATTTAGAAGTATCTGTTTTTTTAATGAATAACTATTATTGTATATAAAATTGGAGCCATTGTATAATATCACCATTTCTTATTATCTCTTTTTTTTCTACAACCCGGAGATTTTTCTAGTAAAACCGGAGTCCGGAGATTTGCTTCAAAACCCGGAGTCTCCGGGCGAAAACCGGAAAGGTGGCAACCCTGGGCATAAACCTTTAAGGGGTCATTCTGGTTAGAAAGTTTGACAAAATCAATTTTTTTCCCAACATTTTTCGAAAGTACATATCCTCAAGAATGTACTGTTAAATTTTCATTGAAAAATTCCAATTATTTTAGCTTCAGAGGCTGGGCCCTTTATAGTTGAAAACTTTGAACGCGTTTTTCTCGAAACGTGAATTTCCCCATGATACAGGTAAAATCTCGAAATCTATCGAACCGATTGCTTTATAAATTCAACTGCTTATTCTACACACCTGTGCCTCTGGCCGGTACTACAACCAAGTATTTCTGTTCAGTCTAACCTACTTTTAAAATCGAAAACAGCACAGAAAACACAGCCGAAATACATTGATCCTTGTATTTTGCCCGCCATTTTGTTAATTTTAAGGATAAATCATTTATTCTACTTCGAGCCATAGCGACAGTCATACTGATCAAGAATCTGTTTGTATTTTTGAATTCGCATAAGTCCAACTGCTGAAATCACCTGCACAAGCGAGGCATGAATTTTGAAACATGTCATAAAAATCGCCTGCAAAACCATTTTAAAAGCAATAATTTTATTGCTTTTATATTTTTCATTTACCGTAGAAATCTAGTTCAATCAATAGAAAAAACTTTTATTCCATTACTGTAATTCCTGTCTTTGCAATAAATTCCTGAAAATCGCTGAATTTATCGACGCGCTAACCAGAATGGCCCCTTAAACTACGGCAATTTTTCCCGCGAATCGTTGGCTGCAAATAGTTGCGAGAGAAATCTCAGTTAGCCTCGCGGAAAATATGTATCCCCCGTGTACCTGCTGCAGTGTTCCTGAGAGTTAACGTTAAATATTTAATACATAAAATGTCGGTGGAACAAACCACGTAGATATGCTGCTGCATTGCTACTCGTGTTAAAAAGACAACACGTTGTGTGAGTGGAACAAGTTTCTTAAACTGGGCGGACTCCTCCTTCGTGGAAACGAAAGGAGAAAAACAGAAATTAACAAGGGTGGGAACGGTTTCAACCAGGCGAGACTCCGGATGATCCCCTGCAGTCCGGACGTAGGCAATAGAGTCATAAAGCTGGTAGATCTGGAAACCATGCGCGCAGTACGAAATAGGAAGTGAAAGTTTTCTCTTTCAAAAAGAGTCGGCGTGGTCTTGACTGACGTTGACTAATGTTATATCTACCGGCTTTTATGAGTTTATTCCTGCTACGTGCTTCCTTAAAAAGTTCGAAGGTTTTCTAGAAATGAGGAAAGAGACACGCTGCCAGAGGAAGAACTGCCTGGGCACCACGGTCCGGCTGGTTGCTTTCTACTCTGGCCAAAAATCTGCCGCACGTTTGGAAATAGAACCTTTCTCCCCGAGAGAATATTATCGGATGTTTACACTAGGAGAGAATCCACTTGCCGAGAGCAACTGTCGCAAACAAACTGAAGTTGCCGGCGTTGCTCTCAGGCGCGTTTACACAGACGCTGACATAAACTCTCGCAATAAATGTCGCAATTTGTTGCTAGTGTCCACAAAGCTTAATCGCCCGCCGGTGTGTGGGGTGGGGAGGGAGAGGGGGAATCGAATTGGCGTGGCTAAGAGCGAAAAGTGTTTTCGGCGGGAAAAGTTAATGCTAATTTGCCGAAGGAATTGACTGAGTTCACGGAGCGGTGTTATTCTCCGCGACAGGTTTGAAACAAATTGTAACTCGTTAGCGACGATATACAATGAAACACACCGGTTCTCGGCCGCGCGGGCTCCTCCTCCTCCCCGACAGACTTTGTCACTGACAAATCGATGTCGTGCCGCTGAACACGCTGTCACCGTGTTGCCAAAACACTTTAACGAGAGTTACGTTTTGCGCGGCCGGCGCGCGGGGATTCTGACGGCTTACCCCGACACCTGCAAGTGGCAATTGGACATTGTGGCCTGTGATTTTAGACAGCGAAACGTCCCGTTGTGTCGGAAAAACTGTCGTCCTTTTTTTTGTTTTGTTCAACCTTAACTTGACATTCAATTCGCATTCAGGCGCGCCTCCTGTGTGTTTTAGGTAACGGTCGAGCGGTTGAAAACAATTCCGTGACTGTAATTAAATCGATCGCGGCTTTATCGATGCTTAATTGCCACTTCGAGACAACTTGCCGAGTAATTTGACGATCGTTCGTTACACACCAACCAAGAATGCATCGAGGGGAATCTTGGCAGAATTGCATTACTTCTTTTTGACAGGATACCCGCGTATTTTTATCCTGCAAAATTTCCTTCGCGATTGCAACGACATTACAGTGAATGATCGAAATTCAAGATTTCGTCCGAACGGCAAATTCCGTTAGGGAAGCTGGATGAAATAATACGAATGGAAATGATATTGTGTACTTACTGCGGGGTAACTCGGGGTAATATGCCACCGCAGGTAATGTGCCACTTGTCAGTAATTTTTTAAATAACGCACAGATGCCCCGTTACCCATTTGCACTAATTCCGTTCAGTTTAGTGCAACTGCTGAGACGACGTTAGATTTTGGTTTTTACCTTCTTTTATTTCCAGTAAATTCTGGTAACTTATATGTCGGAAAAGGGGGAAAAGATGAAACCTCCGAGGGCGATTGGGGGTCTACGTTGGCCCTTCTCCTCGAAAAGCGTCTGATTTTTATTTGATTTTTAACAAGAATTGAAAATGTTATTACAATGAACTTTCAAGAAAATTACTTTTAATCAAATTATGAACTATGACACTATTTAAAACGAAAACTAATGAATTCTCGGGAAGGGAAAACTGAACTGTCTTTGCTGACGAACTCTTTCGGAATGCCATCCTTTTTTTTCTTTTTTTAAATTCCACATTCAAATTATCAACCTTTTCCGGTTGCTAAACTACCACTTCCGTTTCCCTTCCGAGACTACATTCAAGCGCCCACCAACAGTCTGACGCTTGCGTTTTCGATTGGCGCCAAAATAATTTCGCAATTCAATCATTCATGACTTCGTGTCGTCATTAGTAATAGCATTAGCAATATATTGTAAAGTTCGACTATCTATTTGCTCAACCCTGTGTAAACATTGTAACGAAATAAACGATACATCTTAATTAAATTTATTCATTATTTTTTTATTCTTCGACATATAAAAGTATCGTCTTGATCTAATTTCACACTGTAACTAGAATGCTGGATATACATTCGTGTGAACAGTTATACAAAAAATGGATATACTTCCGAATGGCCCCAGTGGCTGATCGACGCGAGGTTTGAGGGGAGGGGGTGTGGGCCCTAAATTTAAAATTGTAGCTTCGAGTATTTATTAGTTTCTGAAATATTAATAAAAAATTATTAATTTTTTTACAAATTATTTTTTTGAACTGCGTACAGGTAGTCCTAACGGGGTTTCATCCTGCTTTCCCCCAGTTTGTTCTACGGACAGTTGGACGCGTGCCCCTCAGGCGCTTAGAAGGCACTCGAATTTAGCTGAAATTTAAAGCCAATTTCTTCGAAAATGAAGCGCAATATTAAAAAATTGTATTTTATATTGTCGTCTTATTTTGGCCCGTAGAATCACCCCCTAGAGTATTGACTATCTATAGAGTAATAGGTGTCCACCCTGTATAATAGAATGGATCCACAAGTTTCTGCTTCAAATCTCCAAACTTACATCGCTTTACGCGACCACCCCTCCCCCCTCCATCCCCCACGCATTAATCTAGCCCCAACCAATACTAATATCCAGAACAATTTGGAAAGTGGAATGCGTAATGTCGGAATAAGTCAACAGAAATACTAAAAGTTTTTTTTACTAATATCCCGAAAAGTAATAAATTCCCGAAGCAACAATTTTAGATTTAGGGTCCACACACCCTCGCCCTCAAATCTCGTGTCCAAAAATCAATAGATTATGACAAAGTAGACTAACAAACGAATTTTACAACCTCTCGCACATCCGCTAACACTGTGTACTTTGTGGCGAGATTTTCAATCCTTCCTTTTATGACCGCGTGGAGTAATATGCCACATGTTTGTCGGTATAATTTGCCACAGACTAATATTTTTATAACTCTTTCTATTTAATGCCATCGAGTTGTTTTTTTTTTCGTATTAGAACCATGCCTAAGAAGTATGTACGAACTGCAAACCGTGCTGCTTGGTCAGACGAAAGCTTAATGGAAGCCATTCGAATGATAAAGGAAGCTCGTACTACAAAATAAAACAAATTTTGAGAATGTAGATATTTTTTACGACAATTCGACTGATGCAGAAAACGTGCAACCACTGTGCGATATGTGAACTATATTATTACGATAAAAAAGGACTTTAATGTGACTGGGTAAAATCTACTTGTTGCCAAAAGTGGGTCCATGAAGACTGCTTAGAGATTGAAGACTGTTTAGTTTTTTAGAAATAGCTTTTTTTCAAATATATTTTACGTTTCATTGAGTTGAAATATTTGTTATTAGTTACTAACAGCTCGAATAGTTTAAGGTATTGTTGGTTCTCAAAAATTTGAGTGATTAGTTCGCACTTAACAGCTTGTGGCATATTACCTCCGACCTTGTGGCATATTTACCCACCGCTTGGGTAATATGCCACTTTCGAGGACTTTTGTATTTGTACGTTTCTCATTGAACTATAAAAGTTACATATCTTTACTTATTACTCAACATACAGAATTAGTTACACTTTCATATGCTTTTATCCATTTCCCAGTATCTACTTATACTTGCGAGATATCGCGTTTCAAAGTTAACTGTGCCATATTACCCCGAGTTACCCTACTAACATTTCTGTACCGCCTATGACTTATATACACCGTACACCGAAACTTACTAAACGATAAAGTCATTCAAGTAACTGCTTCTTTAATTTAACACAGCGTGTATATTTTATTCTCAAATAAATAATAATTCACTTATTACAGAGTAATGTATTCAACACCTTAAAAGTTTCATACGGTACACTTTGGTTTGAAATAAATATAAATCCATGCTCGCTTACACGTGACTCCCCTTTTCTACTTGTTCGCAAGTTTCATTTCCTCTTGTATCGTTATTGTCCGTGGTGTATCTTAAGGAAACTCTGGGTTATCTTAAACGTTACTTGTGCGTTGTCAGTTTCGTAAAAGTGTAAACGAATCCGCGGAGTGTTAAATTATTGTAATTTGCCTCGTCTGGACGGTAGCGACGCGCGGCAGGCTTGCACGATACGAAAATCACTTTCTGTGACGTACAATTACGTGCAAATAATGCTTGGATCAGAATTCGTTGCACTCGCCGGTGAGTTGCGCGCGACTGGACGGCCGGGCGACCGACCAGCCGGGGAGGACGTGCAAAATGTTACGTCGAGAGCCGTCGTAATCGCTTAAGTGGTTAATTATGGTGCTTCGAGGAAGGCTAGAGGAGGCTGAGGTGGGATTAATCTTGGCATCAATTACTTCACTGGACCCTTTTTTATGCTCGCTGAAACTAATTTTCCGCCAGGAGCCTCGCTTCCGAATAGCGTGCGCGATGCGCAAGTTGTTTTTTCCGTTCATTAGACGCCGTTGTGGGCCCTCGTCCTCCCTCCGCGCGCGGTCGGCAGCCAGAATGCGCTTTCTTTTGTCACCTCTTGCAGTGGAATTACCATGAACAGTTTAGGACACAGTTACCCCCCCCCCCCCCCTGGTTTCTATACGCGAGGTCCGAGGGCCGAAAATTTCCGCTGCAATTCAGCAGCATTGCGTGCACCGAGCATCGCTTTAACTATGCATCGGTTTAAAAGCAAAAAAATGCAAAGGAAACCATGATTCCCCTCTCACTGTTTGTGGTGCGTGCTTCTGATTCCCGAGTAATTTCGATGGTACACGAACGCGTTTAAAATTGCGTCTTTCGGCGGCGCATGGGCCGACGCGGTAACCGCCTTGGAAATTATTACACGCAAATAAAAATCATGGCGTAATATACATAAATTTTCGAGCCTTGGAGTTTTTATGCAAATGGCCTACCGTTTTAGTGCTATCGCGTATTTCTTGTTGGATAGAGTTCTGAGGGACTATATTTTTTTTTTAATTGCAATTCACGCGACTAATTGGAAAGTGTCGCTGACTATTATCTCTGTTTTTTTGGGGTGGCTAGTTTCGCGAGATTGCTTGCTTCGTTGCACTTTTGAGGTAGGGGAGACTGGGGCAGATTGTAAGAGAAAAAGTTTTCACAGTTTTTTCTCAAAAGTGTTTCCCTCAAGCAGGAAATAATTCGCGTGATTTACTACTCACATATGCGGTGAACTGATTGCGCGAAAGTACGCGACAAAATCTTGGGCACTTACAAGGGAACATTCCGAATTAGGAGATTCAAAAAATTCTGAAATTTTGTGATTATGTAGGAAATTTCCTTTTGATTGCAACGCAATTTTTGTTCGATGCCCAAATTCACTCTAAGGGGGTGTAATTGACCCCCGAAAATTCGGTTATTTTCCAATTTTGTGTTATAACTTGTGAAATTGTCAAATATTTTTTTTACCAAATGCTAGATCTAATTAAAAGAAGTAACTTTTGTCTCGAAACTTTTTTTCTATGTCTTACAGTTGGCGAGTTATAACGCAAAATCGGAAAATACCTGAATTTTCAGGGGTTAATTTCACCCGCTTCGAACGAATTTGGGCAGCAAAAAAAATGCATTGTAATCAGGAGGAAATCCCCTACATGCACACAGAGTTTTAGAATTTTTGGGTTTAGTATCATCCCTTGTTAGACATCTAGCTTCGTCTTAAACGAATCTGAACCTTTGTTGCAATGTGACCCAGTCCGGGGTAAATTGTAACACGTCTGTTTTACTTATTTAAATACAAATATGAGCACAAATAAACATTTCTAAAAAAAAAACAAATGTATACATAACGCTCGTTTGTGTGACTAAAACCGACGGTGCTAATATCGTCGAGCAGCACTCGCATGCGGTGGGTTGCCAGGTTTGTCGTTCAAAAGATTTTACTTGTGTTTTACAATTTACCCCGGTCTCCCCTACAGCGGCCCGACTGCTACTAATTATCAGCCATGCCTCGTTGGGTATAACAATGACTAAGTATATTTAAACAGTGTATTATCGCGCAGTGTTACGCGCAACGCAGATTGCAGTGCAACGCGGCGCGGCCGCGTCTCCTTGTCAAGCATCGAAATCAAAGTGTTTCGTGCGAAAATGGTTATTAAGTGCGTCTGGGATTACGAGAGAGGCCAGTCGTGAGAGGATATTCCGCAGCTCGTATTATCTATGTTGGCGCCACGAGTAAAACAAATATTGGAGCATTGCATGTGCAGTGTGTAAACGTCCAATGCTTTGAAGTATGCATCTACTAATAATTCCATTTAGCTCTAGGATTTTCCAAAGTGGCGTAAGGAAATTTGTGGAACATTCAAAGGAACATATATAGCCAAATTTTCGCATTCTCGGGAATGTTTATTATTAATTAGTAAGGTAGAGTTAAATGCGCCCTTCTGTTCGTTTATTTGTTCCTTTAAAATTGTTTGCACTTTGTGGTCGGTCTGCTTATAAACCACAAGTGACTTGCAAAAAGTAAACGGTCGGTAAACAGTAGTTTGTGGTTAGTATTTATTAGAAGTCTATTAGAATCATTTGCGACTTGATGTACAGTGGCAAACAGCAAAAAAAATCGCATAACTTTTTTCAAATTAATCCAATCGACTTGAGTTTTTTTTAGAAGCTAGAAGGATTAGTTTGCTAAGTGACGTGTTTCGTCGTTTTGAAAAAATGCACTTGGTCGGAATAGCAAACAAATAGAAAAGATCGTTTTTTAATTTTTTTTATGAGCCTGTGACGAAAATTCGATAAAAAAAACAGTTTGTAGATTTAAGCAAGTTATATACGTGCCTAAAATTTATATCAAAATCGGTTAACGTTGCTCTGAGCTATAAACGCTTAAATATCGCAGAATAAGGTCGAAAATAGCTGATTTCGGGAATTTCGCGATTTTCGATCTTATTCTGCGATATTTTAGCGTTTATAGCTCAGAGCAACGTTAACCGATTTTCATGAAATTTTAGACACGTATACAACTTACTTCAATCTACAAACGGGGTTTTTTAATTTTCGTTACAGGCTCATAAAAAAAGTTTAAAAAACGACCTTTTCCATTTTCTTTGCTATTCCGACCAACTGCATTTTTTTTTCAAAACGACGAATCACGTCATTTAGCAAACTAATCCTTCTAGCTTCTAAAAAAACTCAAGTCGTTTAGATTAATTTTAAAAAAGTTATGCGATTTTAAAGGGTGGCCGAATACTTTTGCACACCACTGTATTTATGTTAGTACTTTTTGTACTCTGTTGTGGTTACAAATCAAATGTACTAAAAATTTAATAATTAAAAAATTACTTGAGTACTTTAGTTAGGTCTAACATCACCACTTGTAAAATTTCGAAAACTGGTACAGACCGTTCTTTGGCGGTACCTATTTCCGACCACGATTTTCTGTTACAATAATGAAAGAAAATGAATATTTTCTTTTTATTTTACAATTCTGTATATATTTCTAGTTAATTTGAGTAAGTTACTGCATGGATCCATGTATTTTTATTGTAAAATTTTCTGCAGTATAACCTCACGTTATTAGAATCTGTCAACTTTCATGTCAATGACCAAGTCCTAATTTACATGTGAATTTACTTAAGGGGTTATGCCTAGTCAGGCGGTCGAAAAGAAGCGAATATTTGTGAATTTTTTTAGAAGAAGCGGAAGCATATATTTTTACAAAACTTTTTGCGTTTCAAAGAGCAACATTTAAAGAACATTTGGTAATTTTTTCGTAGAAAAATATTTACGTTCATAATAAAATAACAAGCGACATCCAAGAAGCATTTTTAAAAATTTGGTTTTGCGGTGAGCATTGCCATTCGAAACCAGATTATCTAAAATCAAAAAACAAAAAAGATTTCGTTAGTATATTAATGTATCCTCAGGTTGACGGAGAGAATTTTCCGAAATATTAAGTTAAAACAAAATGGCGGCTATTTAAAGTTGAAATCTTGATTTTTTCCTGCAAAATCACTTCAAATAGCCACCATTTTGTTTTAAATTAATATTTCGGAAAATTCTCTCCGTCAACCTGAGGATACACTAATATACTAACAAAATCTCTTTTGTTTTTTGATTTTAGATAATCTGGTTCCGAATGGCACTGCTCACCGCGAAAGCAAATTTTTAAAAATGCTTCTTGGATGTCGCTTGTTATTTTATTATAAACTTAAATATTTTTCTACGAAAAAATTACCAAATGTTCTTTAAATGTTGCTCTTTTAAACGCAAAAAGTTCTGTAAAAATATACGCTTTCGCTTCTTCAAAAAAAATTCACAAATATTCGCCTCTTTTCGACCGCCTGACTAGGCATAACCCCTTAAAGATGAATACATAAATAACGCGTGAAACAATAAATGAAATACCTCTAATTATAATTTCTAAACTTTCTGGTCGATATTTCGCTTTCTGTGCCGCAATAAACAATAATAAACGAATAATTCTTCACTAATGGTGACATTTACCTTACGAATTAAAAATTTGAACGTTCTTGAACGCCGAGTTTTTTGTTTTCCCCGACGAGTTATGCCAGGCCAGTTAAGTTCACACTTGTATTTCCAAAATCTTGTAAACTCAATTCCAAGGTATGAAAACGAAGAAAATGATCCGAAATATTACATCTACTGACGCTTAATCGACGTGTATTTCCCACCCCGAAGTGTGCCTGTTCCCACGTAAACTACGAAAAAGAATTAAATTCGAAGCTGCGAGTACACGTATCGCGTCGCAACGCGTTCCAAATGGGTTCCCCCCTTTTTCCAGCGGCGCTCGCCTGGCAAATGCAGCGAGAGATTTCCCGCGACTCGCCGCGTGTTGCAGCTCCTCTAGTAGCAGTCGTGCTCGCAAAAGCGCGCTCGCCGCCGCGATCTACACTTTGTCGCTACTTGGAAACTACCTCCGCCCCCGGATTGCACTTCGCCGCAAATATCGTATGCAACCCGACCACGCCGGCGCGGGGAGGCCGGGGGGGAGGGGAGGGCGGCGGGCCGCGGAAGGGAGGGAAAGGAGCGAGGAACCGAGGGGAGAGAACCATAAACGATGTGTCTCGTTGTGCGAAGTAATTGACGAGTTCGCGTGTAGGCGGTTGGGCGCCTAGATCGCCCCGAGCGTACCGTAGGCTTATCCTCAGAGACGAAAAACGAAACGAAACGAGACGAAACGAGCAGCTCTGATACCAGCGAGAGAAGCCGTGAGGCGGAAAGGGCAGAGGGAGAGGTGGGTTTGCGCGGGTCGACACAGGAGGAGAGAAAACGAGACGAGAGAGACGGCCTCTAACCAGTAAGGAGAGGCGCGGCGGAGAGGAGCGGGAGAGAAATTGACAGAAGAGTCGGTTAGAGTCGGGAGGAGAAAGAGAGAGGGGCAGAAATTGAGAGTGGGTTAGCCGGCGAGATCGAGAAGGAAAGGAGAATATGTGCGCGATAGAGAATTAGTGAGTGACTGGAATAGCGCGAGAGACTGTCACGGGGAAGGGGAGCTGCTTGCTGCTGCTTGCTGCTGCTGCTTGCTGCTGCTGCTGCTGCTGCATCACCCTGAACTTGCCCGAATACCTTCCCTCCGAACCTTACGGTGTGTATCCGCTCACCGATGCACATTGGCACCCAAGCGAATACTCGCTCTCTCGCGTCTCTCCTTGCCTCTCTCGCTCCCCCTCTCCCCCCCTCCCATTCCCTTGTACTCTCCTCTTCACGCCTGTCTTGTATCCCTCTCTTGGCCTCTCTCGTTCTTTCGCTCGAATCTCGCTCGCCCTTTCAGCTCGCTTCCTTTTCTTACTTCGCCTCCTCTCAGAGTTAACCCACCCATTTCTTACGCTCTGCATCGTATACCGGGTGTCGGCGTAATATTCTCGGATATAGATAGCCTGGTCGGGAGACGGGACGCGCGGAACTTCCGGCGCAATATAGAAGAGACGGAGATATTGGTCGTAGCCCTCCATCATCCTGTGGTAGGTCGAGGGACCTCGGATGAGCTGTGATTTAACGATATTACCGGGAATTCGTTTCAAATAGCCTCGTTGCCGTTTTTCTAATATGCTGCTCAAAATAGCTTCGACGACCTGGCGTTTAAAGCAGTAAAATATTAGGCTTGGAGCAAAAAATCTTGCGTATTTTAATGGCGGGCGAATGGTTCAAGATGCTCGCGCGCTACATTTTTCGTGCGGATGGAGCAAGTAGTTCTTAAGTTTCACTGATATAGCTGGCTTAGAAATTAATATGTCCGTTGTTTCGTGTGTAACGTGTTGCGAGGTAATTTTTCACGCAATTCGTGGTGCAGATACTTGAGAAGGGGTACTTTTTCATCGAGAAACTTTTCTAGCCCTGAGGAATAAAGAGGACTAACAAGGGAAGATTCCGAAAATTCTGGAACTTGGTGAATCTGCAGGCGATTTCATCCTGATTACAGCGAAATTTTTGTTTGTGAAATTAACCCCTGAAAATTCAGCTATTTTGTGTTATAACTCGCGAACTGTAAGAGATAGAAAAAAAGTTTCAAGTCAAAAGTTACTTCTTTTAATTAGATCTAGCATTTGGTAAACAAATTATTTTACAGTTCACGAGTTATAACCCAAAATTGGAAAATAACCGGATTTTCAGGGGTCAATTACACCCCCTTAGAGTGAATTTGGGCAGCAAACTAAAATTTCTGTGTAATCAGGAGGAAATTCCCTACATAATCACAAAATTTCAGAATTTTTGGAATTTTCAGGGTCGGGATCTTCCCTTGTAAGTAATGTTTCGATGAAACGCACTTTACATCACATGCATTAAAGACATTTAACATTGTCTTATGTTAATAGTCGATTTACTGTAATAGAACTACCAGAAAATTATTATTGAATTTGTCGTTTATAAATTGTGAAAGGTACTTTGCTTCTGTTTTTAAACCGTAGACTTAAAGTCTCTACGACTGTAAATGCTATTCTCTTATATTATTTTTTGCTACTAAATGACTGGAGATACTAAACACGATTTATTAGCCAAAAGCAAATAGAAGTTGGAATCTTTAGTGCGCGGTGGAGAGTCGTAACATTTGGAGATTCTCGCGATAGTTTTCGGACGCCGAGAATTATCAGAACACTCGGTATATGAATACAGACACACGGACTACAGTCAGCATTATACACCTACCCTGACTCGCCTCTACCTACCTGCCTGCTCGCTAACGAGCCTACCTGCCGGACTTCTTGCATTCGAAGAGGTTGCCCAAGAAGAGGCCCCATCCCTGGTCAGACCCCATCCCCATAGGTTCGGCAACTACACCCCGCGGTGGTGCCTGCACCTTCCATTATAAACGGTTAAACAAATTCCCCTGTGAAACGGCTTTCCTAGAAAAGGAGGCAGGAGGAAGAGCGAGATACAGGGGCCAGAAAATTATGTTTGCTTTGCTGACATGTTTGTGGTCATACTCGACTCTCGCGTGAGATCAGAGATTCTTTAAATTTTATAGCCTAGCATGAAAGAAATTTATCGACATGGAATTTTGGTGCTTTGTAATTTGGTGCTTCCCGTTGTTACGTACGCAGACCTATCTTTGACTTTTTAACCCTTTCGGGGTGTCCGGAATGCAGTGACCCGGCGGGGTCACCGTTGCCTGCGGTGGTGTGATGCAACCGAGTTTTCCCCGAAAACCTAATATTCAATTGAAGGCGTTCATGTCCGCACTACTTTCTAGCCGAATTTCACCGTATAAAAAGGGCCACGAATCCACACGCGGGGGTTCATTTCAAGCGTACTACGTTTAGATGAAAGAGGCTTGCGAGATCGAGTAACGTTTTTCTTCGAGTATTAATTCAACTTAAGCCATACAGCTGGCAGTGTTGCTGATAGGCGTTGAAATTATTCAAGTCTTTGAGATCCCCGCATTTCTCAGTGCGTCAAAACCGAGAGGTGGACTTAGGTACCGCGACAACTAAACACTCAACCAATTGTAAGAACCGAGCTTATAGAATATAATTAGTTATTTCTTATTCACAAGGGAACACCGCGAATGCGGACTCACCGATTGGAACGCAACTTTGTGGGTTTTTAGAGTGATTCAAAACAAGAGCAACGGTGCCTTTCATTTGGGCCCTGTCACCCTTTAAGGGGGTGGGAACTAACCTCTAAGGCAAATTGGCACTTACGCTTTTTCGCGTATAACTCTCAAAGTACAACAGACAGGAAAAAATGTTTCAACCAAAAGTTTAATAGTGCAATAAGCGCTAGAAACATGCTTCAACAAAATTTTGAAAAGAGTTAGAAAAAAATATATAACTGACGAAAAAAAACTCTTTTCAAAATTTTGTTAACTGAAGTTTGTAGCGCGTGTTGCACCATTAAAATTTTGTTTGAAACATTTTTTCCTGTCTGTTGTACTTTGAGAGTTATACGCGAAAAAGCGTAAATGCCAATTTGACTTAGAGGTTAGTTTTCACCCCCTTAAAGGGCGGTAGGGTCCAAATAAAACACACCGTTGTCCTTGCTTTGAGACACTCTAAAAACCCACAAAGTTGCGTTCCAATCGGTGAGTCCGGGTTCGCGGTGTTCCCTTGTCAGAGTTCTTTTATTTGAATGTAATCATCATCTGAACTACCTCTTCGAGATAAACCCACTTAGATACACCTTTACCGCTCCAGGTGTATCGCATTATAAAGTTACGAGGCTAAACTAACATTCCTAGTGGCTCCCGGGAATACCAGACCCCGGTTCGTCCACGCCAATCCACTCCCTAGTGGCTCCCGGAGATACCAGACCCCGGCTCGTCCACGACAATTCCTTCCTAGTGGCTCCCGGGGATACCAGACCCCGGCTCGTCCACGACATCCAACCTCCTTATAGCGGCTCCCGGGGATACCAGACCCCGGTTCGTCCACGACTTCCACCTTCCTAGCGGCTCCCGGAGATACCAGATCCCGGTTCACCCGTGAATCTTACCTTCCTAGTGGCTCCCGGGGATACCAGACCCCGGTTCGTCCGTGAAACTTACTTTCCTAGTGGCTCCCGGGGATACCAGATCCCGGCTCGTCCACGACAATCCCTTCCTAGTGGCTCCCGAAGATACCAGACCCCAGTTCGCCCGTGAATCTTACCTTCCTAGTGGCTCCCAGGGATACCGGACCCCCCGATTCGTCCACGACAATCTACTCCCTAGTGACTCCCGGAGATACCAGACCCATGTTCATCCTCGACTTCCACCTTCCTAGTGGCTCCCGGGGATACCAGACCCCGGTTTGTCCACGACATCCAACCTCCTTATAGCGGCTCCCGGGGATACCAGACCCCGGTTCGTCCACGACTTCCACCTTCCTAGCGGCTCCCGGAGATACCAGATCCCGGTTCACCCGTGAATCTTACCTTCCTAGTGGCTCCCAGGGATACCGGACCCCCCGATTCGTCCACGACAATCTACTCCCTAGTGACTCCCGGAGATACCAGACCCATGTTCATCCTCGACTTCCACCTTCCTAGTGGCTCCCGGGGATACCAGACCCCGGTTTGTCCACGACAATCCACTCCCTAGTGGCTCCCGGAGATACCAGATGTCGGTTCGTCCGTGAAACTTACCTTCCTAGTGGCTCCCGGGAATACCAGACCCCGGTTCGTCCGTTACTAATAAACTCTAACAAACAAACACGATCCTCGGCCTCGCAGCCGCCAGTCTCTTTGCCCTCAGCCTCGGCTAGTAACAAATTGGTGACGTTTCTCTTAAATATGTATCATTCTTTTTACGCCCCTCCATGCTTGCAGAATTGTTAAGAACTTAAAGCGGATCCTTAGCTTAGGAATTTGTTAACCCGAGTTTGAATCGATGAAAGAGAAAGTCTTGCCAGCCTAGATTTTGTCGTGGGTTCGGTTCGGTTTCTGGTCATCGTCACGATCCACCTCCTGCCAGAATCAATAAATCCGTGCGAAGTTCACGAACACGGCCCCGTTGACTGGTTCCCACTTTCGACGGACGGCGTAAGTTCCGGTCCCTGACCTGCGACACGTGCCGGCCACGTGGTCGTTTGATCCACGTTGTCACGCAATGTCACGAAAGTAAGGAAGCACACGACGCTGGGCGCATTTAATTTCATCCTCTCGCGTATACATTTTTACCTATCGAAAGGGAATCGGTCAACAGATTTATCGCGAGCCGGAGTACCTCGACAAACATGTTGAACATTCGCGGTTCACGATAAGAAGCCCGATACGGCTTGGGCAAACATTTCCGTTTCAAGGACCACACGCCAACGCGTGCTCCCATCGCGTCGCTTCTGTGAAATCGACAAGGATCGCTGGGTATTTGAATGAGACGTTGTCTCTAACGCTTCGCCAATGCTAATCCCTGCGCGAACGTGCGCCAGTAATCACGTGATCCGATCAACCCTGATAACAAGATAAGCCCAGCGACATTCGCGAGATGTGTACTTTCGTATCGTCACTCAATCTTCTCGCGCAGGGGATCATCGTATCTGTGGGTCACGCACCGATGTGATTTACCTAGTTGCGGGGGATTTATCGGCACTGCTGGCGTTCCCCTCCGTCATCCGAAGCGCCCAATCTTGGCGATCTTGCGGCACTCTTTCGCAATTCTGGCGCTCCGTACCCGAGAGAATGTCATTCATGTTCTTACCTCACTGCTGTCTAACCGGAACTCCAGAGTTTAGGCAACTTCCCCCCTCGGGCTTCCTTGGCATCCACGCGAACGCTAGTGATGACACGTTGGCTGTGCGAGTACTATAAGAATAAAGTATGACGCGTAGCAGGGGTATAAGACGCGTAGGGACCCCATTCGTAGATAACACTCTACTTCGCGCCGTTAGCTTTCCTCATTTCAGGGGAGACAGTTCGTCGTTCGATAGTGCTCTGTTGCGCGGTCACGCGTCACCTCGCGACGCTGTTTACATGGCGACGGTGTCCTTTGACAAGATTAATAATAGCTTGAATTGAATAACTTTCCTGCTTCCGCTTAGTTGCATCATAGATAAACATTAAAGCTATTTAAAGGGTATGGTTTACCGGTAGTACAAACACGCTGCACGTGTTACCTGAATGATTGAAACGCACATTTCTTTCTTTTTTTTTTACAAAAGACGCTTTTATATGGATCTTACAACAAATAGAAAATGATTGGAGCGGAGGAAAATAATTCGTTTAATATCATTAAGGAATTGGGTTGATAAGATGCGATAGGTACGTACAGTGGCTCCCATTAATATTCGGACACTTTTTAAAATCGCATAACTTTTTTAGAATTGGTCCAAACAACTTGAGTTTTTTTGAGAAGCTAGAAGGATTAGTTTGCTAACTGGCGCGTTTCGTCGTTTTGAAAAAAAATGTATTTGGTTGGAATAGCGAAAAGAATAGTAAAGGTCGATTTTTAAACTTTTTTTGTGAGCTTGTAATGAGAATCGCTGATTTCGGGAATTTTCGCGGGTTACAAACGGGTTTTTTTGAATTTTCATTACAAGCTCACAAAAAAAAGTTTAAAAATCGACCTTTACTATTCTTTTCGCTATTCCAACCAAATACATTTTTTTTTTCAAAACGACGAAACGCGTCAGTTAGCAAACTAATCCTTCTAGCTTCTCAAAAAACACTCAAGTTGTTTGGACCAATTCTAAAAAACTTATGCGATTTTAAAAAGTGTCCGAATATTAATGCGAGTCACTGTAAGTATGTGTAGCCCATACGCAACAATTTCGTATTTTGTTATTCCTTATTTGTCTAATGATAAATACAAGTGAACCCTGTTCGATTGACATGTTCAACACCTACTGATTCCTTATTCCACAATTGGCGTGTTGAGGTTTATTTCGCTATTCTTTCAATCATTACCTACTTATTCATTCAGTACCTGTTTAAATTACGAGTTGCAAGGAGAAGTGCATATTCCTGAGAATATTTAACTAAATGAGAATGTATATGGATAACCGCTAATTGTAACGCAAGGCAATAAGACTAATTCTGAAGTTATTTTCCCCTCCCCACGTGACAATTTTATGAATATTTATGATTCCACATTTATCATACTTTTCTTAACATTCTTTTGCGCTATATCGAAAACAAATGCAATGCGAGGAAACCATTCAGTAGGTACTAAATTTTTCCAACATAAAAAAGTGGAAAAAGATTAATAAATACTCTATAATCTAATTTAGGATGTAGGTATGTAATGTATATTAAAAATTTCATTGAAATCCGTTCAGCCGTTTAGGCGTGAAAAAAGGACAGAGAAACATACAACGATTCACTGTTACATATTAGTAGGGACTAGCAAGCTACCCGTGCTTCGCCACGGTATAAATTAGACATTCCGTTCTCCTTTAATTTAAAATTTAATATTAGAAGTGCAGCACCCTCTGCGCGTGAATTTTCAAACTACTCGATAGCCTATATCAGTCCCATTAAACCAAATATTCTTCTTGTATACGGTTCATCGAAATCGGTTGAGTAGTTTTTGAGTTTTGCGGTTTCAAACATACATACACCCGCGGCACGAACATTTTTATATAATGGTATAGATAAAATACAAGAAGGAAGAAGGGAGCAGGCCAACACTGGACTTTATAAACATTCGCTTCTTTATATGCCCATTTTATTTCTCCGAAATAAACAGGATGCAGGCATCCAATTACAAATGGCATCGTTTGTCATAAAATTCTATTCGTAAAGCGTGCGAGAACTAGCTTTATGTTTTTATAATATCAGCGATCATCTAATTGCTGTCCCTAGCACCCTAATAAACGCATTAGCGTTATAACGTGCGTTTTATTTGAAAAAGAGAGAGAGAGAGAGGGAGATGGAAAGAGAGAGGGAGAGAGAGAGAGAAAAAGGAACGTGCCACCAAAAGGAATGAAAGAAGCGGGAGACGCGTATGATAATCAGGCATGCTCATCAAAAATACCGGTTTCCCTCTCTGGCCCGTGGTTACGATTCAGGTTTGTCCTGGCTGTTTCCGAGACTCTGTCGAAACAATTTTCATCAAACAAAGTCGTTCGACCGTACGGCTCTCCAGTCAATTAACGCCAGAAGACCGTCGTCGACCTGTTGTCGAGCCCCACTGTGCTTCTCCCGAGAAAACAACAAAGTTCTAAGGACCGATGGAGCGAGCAAAAAAAAAAAATAGAGCCTGCGAGGGAACCGCCCGCGTTCTGATCAATCCTCGACCGCTAATTACGCCACTTCCGGTCGCGGTGCAAGAAGGGGAGAGTTTGAGCCAGAGTCGAATAAGTCCACGTATGGATCCAAGCGGGATTCCCCGAATTACGCTAGCTCGAAGGTCTCAGGGAAATAAGAGACGTGGACTAGAGCCGAGAGAAGAGAGAACGGAGATTGAAAAGAACCGAGAGGAGTCGATGCTACGGGCACGAGGCGAACATGGCCAGGGAGAGAGGTTGCCGGCCCGAAGAATGGAAGGACACTTTGCGAAAATGGTTGGAAACGGGAGGAATGCAGAACGGTTTGACGATCGCAGCCAGGCGGCAAGGCGGAAGGAGCAAGGGAGACGCGTACTGGAGGAACGGACGAAGCAAAAGGGACTGGAAAGGAACGGGAGGACCGAAGATCACGGACGAGGGAGAGAGGGTAACGCTGAAGAGGAGCAGGGAGTAACGAGACAGGGATAAAGGAGGATGAGGAACCTGCTATAGGCGAGCTAGAGGTGAGCCAGAGGAAGGAAGAGTGCGACCGTCCGTAGAGCGAAGGTTAGCAATCTGCCTAGTGTTTTACGACAACTATAAATATGGTTGTAAAGCTCTTTGTTTAGAGCAGCTAGTCCGGCCTCCCAAACTCTCTGCCCTTCTGCCTGCGTGGCCATTTAGGGTCGACTGTAGTTGCTCTATCCGTGTACGACAACAGTATCCGCCGGGGCTGGTCGAGCTAGCTCTCCTCGGCTTTCGGATCGGGCTCTACGCTCGCCATCGATTTCGAAATTCGTCGACGGCACGGAGAAACGCGACGGCGAGAGAGGCTGGACCGCGCGAGGGGGTGCGCTTGCACATGGAAATTATCGACGACTTGTCCATTAAAGAGAGGAGAAGAAACGGCTCCGTCCAGTGGCATCTGCTAACCATATGCTAAAATGACTGAGCCCGGATAACACCCTGTCACGCTAATGTCAGGTTAAGCGGCGAAAATGATTTACAAGCGGCGAGACTCCGAGCGAACCGGCAACGTTACACCGCGCTTTCGGAACACCACCGCTGGCTCGCTGGCACCGCGAGCGATACTCGTTACGACAACGTTATTGCTTGGGCGCAATTAACGTCCGCTAGATACGCTGCGTCGATAGGTTTAAGCGCGCCAGCACGTCGCGTGGACCTGACGCGTTGAAATAATTTATGCCTTCTCCGCGCGATCCCTGCGGATTACGAATGCATCTGCTGATAGGACGTGATACGAAGCCTGGATGATTCGCGAAATGATCGGCCAGTGTAATCATTATACGGACGGCTCGTCGAAATATTCATTCTGCTAGTGCCTTCTTGAATTCGCACCGGTGACAGTGGGATCCCGACGAATCCAAGTAACCAGAGTTCAGTTTTATCTATTCTCGTTATTTGTTATTTCTTCTGCTTTCCTGCAGTTTTGATTCGTGGAAATTTTCTCACTCGCTTGGTGCAACTTTCCAGCAAGCAGGCAGGCTTTATTCTATGTACTTAGAAGCTGCAACGAATGTGCAAAGCTTGAGGAATGTTGTGAGAAGTTTGCGTTCCAATTGCGTCTGACAAGGGGGGTATTTTAGGTGTCCGCCTCCGATTGCTTTGGTTTTTGGATATGTTATAGAGGACCGAAAAATAAGAAACACGTGTTTTTTTATTTTTCCCCGTTTTCATATTTGGGGGGTGAAAACTGCGTTCACAGTTAGGGGTGAAAAATCATTTTTGTGGAATATCTCGAGAACTATTAGAGATAGGGGAATAGTGGCAATGGACGAATTTTGTGTCTTTGAATGTGAAATATGACTGACTCACCAGATTTTCAAAAATCCACAAAAATGATTTTTCAACCCTAACTTTGAACGCAGTTTTCACCCCCCAAATATGAAAACGGGGAAAAATAAAAAGACACGTATTTCTTATTTTTTGGTCCTCTATAACATATCCAAAAATCAAAATGATCGGAGGCGGACACCTAAAATACTCTCCTTGTGAGATGTTACAGCTGATTCCTTTCAAATACTTCCACTGAATATTCAGTTTCTTTTATTGATCCTTTGTCAACGCTTTCAACAACGCTATGGATCACTTCAGTGTATTCTCTCGATAAGAATACTCTATTTCTTTCTATGTCGGCTGGAAAATAACTCACCTGTCGTAAATAAGTTAATGCATCTGTAAATCGCAGACCAGATCAGATAAGACGGGCGATTATACGTATAAATGCTTTGTGGTATTTTTGTATGTCGAATGGACGTGTCAAGCTGCGCGGACTACCTTACAAGTTTCCACCCTCTGTACGGCGAACAATTTCAGTTATCTCCTGCAACCGGGTACCTCTGTTCAAACTTGTGAACTAGGGATTGCAAAATTACCGACTTTATCAATTACCAGTAATTCGGTAAATTTTTTAATCAAAACCGGTATTTTTTAAGGTATTGAAAATATAAGAGTAAACATTACAAAAAACTTTTTTCTAACTCTAATCGAGCATTATAAACAATATATGGAAATAAAACTATTCTGAACATAAAATATAAAATAATAGAACACAAAATAGATATATTTGTATAACTATTGACAATACTTATTAATATGGATCGTCGCCACGAAAACAATGAAAAGAATCTTAACTTATATACATAATTAAATATTTTTTATTTAACAATTCTTTTTATTAAATAAGCACGCAAAAACATACCTAATTTGTCTAAACTTTGGTCTCCTGATCGCTACCCAATTTTTG
The DNA here is from genome assembly GCF_050908995.1 of Andrena cerasifolii. NCBI lineage: Eukaryota > Metazoa > Arthropoda > Insecta > Hymenoptera > Andrenidae > Andrena > Andrena cerasifolii. Next base: position 4,787,286 of record NC_135124.1, on the reverse strand, counting down.
TACAAAATAATCCAGCCACGGATAAAGCGCTCTCATATTCTACACTTGTTGGCGGGGTAGGCATTAAGAAATCATATGCTATTCACAGTATATATTTTCTCCTTACTTTTTCCACTTGAAAATACGCCCATTTTTTCATGACTGATTCAGATTCTTAGTTTTCTCTTGGATCAGAGTTGGTTCTTCATGAGATACTTCGGTTTTCGTCTTTATTAGTAATTGAAGTGTTTTTCTACTGATAACGTAGTAGGGTAGATGTCCCATTTACTGTCAGTGTGCTTATTACTGCCTCTTTATTTATTTCACTTAAAAAAAACGTGACGTATAAAGAATGTACTATCATAATAAGAAGTACAGTCCCAATTTTATGATAAATTTTTTTTACACTATATTTTATAAGTTGCGTGTTTATTAAGTAAAATAAAAGAAGTGGTAGTAATAGGGATGCTGGCAGTAATTGGGACATTTACCCTAGATGTCGATGGAATTAATGAACGCATATATGCGCTATATTGCTATACGTAACTTATCGAATTACCGGTAAAAATTTGGCAAATTACCGGTAAAAATTTGGGAAATTACCGGTAAAAATTTTAGGGTGTTTCTCACGATTTACCAGTAAACTGGTTTACCGGTATTGCAATCCCTATTGCGAACATATTCGAGTTAGCTAAAGCCAGAACCGAGCAGACGGACGTGGTAAGATGATAAAATTGCAGAGGATTCTATAATTCTTGCAATTGGTGTTTATGAAGAGGTCTGCGTAAGAACGAATAGTAACAGAGTTTACAATAGAGAGAGCCTGGGACACCGGGAATCGAACGCGCGAAAAAGGTGATACGGCGCGGAGGACAAAGGCGAGGACGGTGAAGAGGGTCCCCGATCAATCGCGTCCTCTGCCATCCGGCGGTGAGTTAACTGGGACTAAATAAGGTGGCTGACCGGTCTCGGTAAATAATTGTATCTCGTAAAGCGACTAGGTAACTGAGGATTTATATGGGCGTAGCCGACGGGGCCGACACTTGCTACTTCGGTACACAACGCCGCATAGCGGCCGCCACTCCTCCCCACCAACTTCCCCCTTCGTATTCCTCGGCTTCTCTTCCTCCTTTTCTACTTCTCTTTCTCCTCTTTTTTTCCTTTCCTTCGGTCGAACATAACCTGTAAAGTACTGCGGTGCACACGTGGCACAAGGCGGTCGTCCTGGGGACAGCCCCCCTTCGTGCTGCTGGTCAATGTTGTATCAAAGGCTTCACTTCAGTCATGCAAATTAACCAGCGATAACTGACCGCGCGGGTAATTATATTTGCCAGATTTTATCGTCTTGCTGCGATTCGTCGCCTTCTTGCGAGAGGGAGTGGTGGCGCTGTAGGTCTATTCTTGCTTCGGTTTCCAATCATTGAATGGGTCTTTTCACCGTTTAGAATTTTGCCTAATATTTGTCGCAGAAGTTGGCTACGTGTAGGGAATTCAGTCCCGGCTGTTTTTGGGGATTCTAAAACTCCCGGGATTTGATATATCAAGTTATAACTTATCTCGAGAATTTTTAAAAACCTAAATTACTTTATGGACAACTGAAAAGTATAAAAATGGAATCCAAAAAACAGCCGGGATCCTGGGATTACGATCTTATTCCCTAGCTGCGTGTTACGAGTTCCCTGAAGAGTCAGAAATGTTTCGGTTCGTCTACGAAAGTCGCGCGAAAGAAGAGCATTTTTTTCACCTCGTAACCCTTTCTCGATGGTATAATGGAGTTAAAAAGTTTCCGCGCCGCGCATCCCTGAACCCTTTACTCCCCCGCGGCAGGTGTGCGGGAAAAAAAAAATAGCTCACGCGGGAAAAGGAGAACCGCCCGATCGTTGATCAACGATCTGGGAAATTAATTATCGCGCACGAACGAGCCTCCCGGAGATTATTAGTCGGGTCTTGTCCACAGTTCACGCCGCGCGTCGCTGCTCTGCGAAAGTCCTTTTCCGTGCTCCCGCCCGATGAGTTCATGCTTATGGATTTGCTAATCTTATCTGCGCCAAGATAACGGGCTCGTTCCTGTGATAAAATCGCAGTTTGATTCCTCTCTTTAAAGGTTTGTCCCCTTTTTCGACGACGCAACACTGATCTCTACGCTGAATGGCAGGCGAGAAACAGTCTTCCGCTCGCCATAGATCCTTTTGCAAACGTGTAATGTATTCAGTGGAAACCTCCTTCCGAGTAGACGGAGCGATCTAGCGGAAGTCACGCGTCGCACGCGTCCCGTGCCACGCGTGAGTGCCTATCTGCTTTCCTAGCTTTTGCACTTCCGATTACACCCGGCATTGTCTTTTCGATAACTTACGAACCGGTTATTGCGAAAGTTCCATCATAGGAATCCTTTCCCCGTTGTAGCCACGTAAAAAAGAAGCTTATTAAAATTCTGTTGATGAAGATTCGCTTGCACCAGCTGGACAAGTTCGAGTGTCGCGTAGACGGGTCAGCCTCCTCGAAACTGGTTAATTCTAATATAACCATTCGCGAAAGGTTCGCTGCACTTGCGCGATGGAACCGCAAGCCTAGAAGATTACGCACCGCTCGGATGAGCACAGGTCCCCCCAATTTGGGACTTTATTGTCTTGTTATCCTTGCGCCTTACGATGCTGACGACCGAGCTCTCGGTGTCCCTGTGTCACTGTGCTCGCCACCTTTTCGTAGATGGTCAGAGGCTCGCTGTGGACCGAGAATGCGCCGATATGGACGTACAATGTGGATTTACGCGCGAAAGAGAGGCAGAGAGAAAGGGCGGATAAAGACGTGTATAGAGAACGAGAGGGGAAGAATGAGAAAGAGAGAGGAATCGAGAGTGGAGAAGACACATAAGGAGAAACGGAAAGAGAGGCAGGGGAAGAGGGACCGAGAGAGAAGTATTAGCAAGAGTGGGTGCCCGTGTGTCGTCTCCTTACCTCCTCACCGAGGACACTCGGGCCCAGTGGGGGCCCCTAACCGCCTCCCTCCCCCTTTTCCCGCAGGCAGCCCGAGGCCAAGAGCGCAGGGCCGTAGGCCCAGCCTCGGTACCGGCGGCTACTCGTACCTTTGCGGCGTTGCCGAGTCCTCTTCCGATCACTTGCTCGCACTCTGATTTCGACGAGAAGGGCCCACTTCTGCATAAATTATTCATGCAAGTCCGTGCACGGACTGCCCCAGTGTGCTATGCACACGCACCCTCCTCTCAGGTGCGGGAAAATTGATTTTAAGCAGCTTCGCGAAGTCCCCGAACGGCTGCTTATAATGACTGCAGCTACGAGGTGACTACACCCTCGGCTATTCTTGCTTCGATTCCAATAGTTTTCGCGGAAAGGCACGTACACGAGCAGCGCAAAATGTATAGAGGAGGATCAGTGTCGCGCGGTCAGGTGACACACCGCTACCCCGTTGAATATGTGAATTTGTGTGGTCGTTAACTCGTAATAGAGATTACCGCCTGTAATTTCCGAACACCCCAGTTTCCACTGGATTTTGTGGGCCCTCTGGCGTACAAGGTCACGAATTCCCTGCATTTTTTTTTTACCCTGCTCAGCACAGAGAACATCGCGCGTTCAACGTTGCAATTCGAGAACAAAATCGCGGGTTCGCTATAATCGATCCGCGCGATGAAATTTGTGTGAACTTCTCGGTTGGTTTCGGGGGGGAGTCACGTTGTAAATTCGGTAACCGAACGTTGTACACGAGCATTCGTCGGGATTTGGTTCCGCAGAACAGGCATGGCGACCGCGAGTCGCTAAAGCGGATGCTGGCAGGATTTGGAATACTCCTTCCCGGGGCGGAAGGTCGTCGGACTGAAAATATCACGCGTGCACGCCCCGAGGAATTCCTCGGTTAGTTTATTTCTTTCTGGAAATTGCCGCTGCTCGCATTTCCGTGCCCGAAGCATCCGACTGAGCGGGAAGACTCGCGCATTCCGGGCGCGTCGAACGGATTCAGTTGGGCGACAAACGCGGTGATTGGTGTAGAAATCGGGCCTTGTTCCTGGCCCCGAACGTTTCACAGGCCTGTCAAAACTCTGAACTCGGTACGTCGGATCTCCCGAGCTCCGCTACCTGCCGCAGCGCCTCGAAGAAAGTGCTCCGTCAGAAAGGGCTTATTGTGGCTCAAATGACACGGATCTCGCCGATAGTTGTGAGGCTTGTCGACAACACGTTGAGGGGCGCGTCTGCTCTTCCCGCCGCCACCGAATACTCGTTTAATGCGATACGGAGTTTTCAGGCAGGTCAGAGCGTCGCTCTGAATGCCTTACGGATCTCGAACAATGGGCCCACGAGTACCACTTAATCGGTCTATCGACACTCGAAGCCTTTTCTATTTCGATCACCTCTGTTTCGCCCTTGTTGCCTTCAATTTTCGGTGAACAATTACTTCCGAAGAAAAAAAAAAGAAAGGAAGACGCGGGGATGAAATTACCAGCTTTATTCGCGCGAATTTCCAGGGCAGGTGGCTCGTTTGAACGATAACTCACGACTCCGGGAAATAAGGAAAACCGTTAACTCCGAGTGGACTGTCTTTGATCGCTCGACTGTCCAACGAGATCTCGCCCGATTAAAAGCTCATCGCCGAGCAATAACGGTCAGCTACTTTCCTTCTTTAACCGTTATCGTAGACTGGCGTCACGCTCTCGCTTTCTTCTCAAGGCGTCCAACGGTTATCTTGGCTTTATCTCGCCCCATTACCATCATAAAATCCCCGGTCATGGACGAAAGGGGAGAACACTCCGCTTTCTTGTGTTATTACCGCGTTCCTCCCGTGCTCTCCTTCTATCTTGATCTCTTCAGCGAAATATGCCGCGCGAACCTCGTAAAGTCGTCAGAATAAAAATCGCCAAGAGACTGGTTAGATTCGTGGTTGTCTCGATCGGTACCACCAAGCAGCTTCTAAAAGCCCGGGATTTTTTTATAGGTACTTCCTGACACATCGGTACCATGCAACCGCACTTACATTCTAACGCGATAATCCGCCCTAACGCACTCAACTCGCAGGGGTGTAATTACGAGCGTCAGCCTTCGGATGCAGCCTTCTCCCTTTTCGGTTCGACTCGGCGGAACCGCGAAAAATATATGGAGAGAAGAGGAGTCGCCACGAATCCAGGGATTCCGGCAATCGTAGATGGCGTTTCGAAGCTGTGCGGACTGGCCAAAGCAGCCTTGGCAGAAGGCGCTGGCACGGCACCCATTGTCCGCGCCGTCTCTTGTTACGAGACGAGACAAGCCAGGCAGAGGAACGGAAAGGACCGAGCGATGGAGAAAGAGAAGCAAAGGGGAACGGAGAGAGATACGCAGGCAGTCGAGCAAAGAGCCAGCCAGCCAGGCGGCGGTCAAACAAGCAGGGCCCAGGCTGTTTCCTCCTCGTTCTTTTCCTTCTTCTTCTTCTTCTTTCATCCTCCTCGCCTTCTCTTTCTTTTGTTGCTTTCCTTCGCACGGGTCTTGCCATGCCGGGGGACCGTGCCGAGTCAAAACCACCTATGTGCCCGGCGAGGCCCCCGGCAGTAGGTCTGTTGCCTCGAGGCCCACGGCCTCTCCCCTCTCTCTCTCTCTCACCGAAGAGTCTCCCTCGCTCCTTCTCCCGCGCAGTAAGTTGCAGCGAGAGAGGCCCGCTCCTCCGCCTGGGTCCAGCTTGACCTCCGGTCAGCCGGACCCCCGACTTTTCGTATGCGGTTTCGCCGGAATCGATGACAGAACTTGAAAATTTCGGGAGGTTTAATTTCGCGATGGTCCCCAGAAAATTTATGTCCGCCGGCGGAGTGGGGGAGGGGCACAGCCCGCTTCCAAGGATCCTTCTGTGTGAATTATGGAAATCGAATGGGCAGGCGTGCGCGTGTTTTGTAACTTCTCCGGTACACCGCGATTGCCTTTCTTGTGCCGGGACTAAAAGTTGCGAGTCCTCCTTTCGGAATGCTTCGGAGATATGCGATGCTTCCAGGTTAGGTAGATTCAGTTTCGCGTACGCGGGCAATCCGAGGGGCAGTTCCCGAGGCCTCTTCCGGCTGCCCGTTTCATCGTACAGATCCCATCGTGTTTGGAATCCAGACCAAATCGACGTCTGGGGAGTTCTTGATTGCTTTGATTCTTGGGCTGCTCGTGGCCACTCTCTCGGATTCTAACCAACTAGCACGTCGCGGACCTCGAGTACGTGACAGTGGGCCTGGCCTCGAGGCCTGTCAGGAATCTCTCCGGGCCCCATTACGAGGGTGCGCCTACTTGGCGATCTTTTATACGGCGAAAACCCGTTTCGTTGTCTTGGATCATCCAGTGCACGTGCGTTTTCCCGACCGTCTTTCATCGCGTACGTCATCGCGGGGACTAGTTCCGCCCGCCCGCCTCTATATTATGCAAATTCGTGGGAAAGATAATGAGATAGATACTATCTTCGCCTCGGTAATAAATGTTGCGCGCTTCTCACTGAAAATTGCATCTCACCCGGCGAAAATTCTGCGGGGTCTCCTAAGTCTCTTCATCGAGCGCCCGACTGATCCTACTGTTTCGATCCTGGACCAATGTTTAGCTCTCCGAAACACTCCACTCCTGTCGATCGACGAGGCAAAGGAGACAGATCTGCAGTGAGATTCATTAGAGTAGATGGTTCAGGCACTTGTTGCGTAAAACGTGTTCGGAGGCGAAATTTCACGTTGTCCCGGGCTTAGTTGCTCCCCGCGTCCTTCTCTTGCCCCCTGTGCTTTTCTACACGGACCTCCCGCGTGGAGGGTCACCAGGTTACACGTTGCCTGGCATTCCCATTTCGGTGTTCCACCAAAAGCGTCGTCTCTGCTAGAAACCTGACTCCTGAATTTCTCGGAGCCGTTCGCCGCCGGGCCTCTCTCCCGGTGATCGTCAAGATATCCTAGTAAAAATTCTTGCTGCGAACAGCGGCTTTGTAATCGTCTGATACGCCGGACTACGAGACGACCTGGACTTTCACTCGGACCTTTATCTCGCAACGAAGTTCGCGGTTTTCAATTTCTGCAAGGACTTGCTGAAATTACAGATGCATCCTCCGCTAAAGGTGGCTCACTCAAGGGCCGGTTGCATAGAGTTTTCTTCTGGACACATCTCGCGGAAAATTGATCGACGGAAACAACCGACACCTGCGGCCAAAAGAGGCACTTGTTGCACAAGGGGTGTCGGGGAATGAAAATTCCTCCCTGGCACGTCTCTCTCTCTACCCTCTGGTTTCTTTTCGAAGGCGAACAGGAGGCCCCCCGTGTCGAAGGGTCACGAAACGCGTCCGTGGCTGAGAGTTACAAGTACGGATTTCTATTCACACAGACCAATAGGCCCTAGTCTCCGGCTCCGTAAGAATCTGCACGGTCCTTTTAGTGCCGCTGCAAACGGAGGGAGAGGGGTGCTGTAATCCTTAGCCTTTTGCCCTCTGTTCCTACATCGGTTTGCCCTGTGGGAGACGGAAGAGCTTGATAAATCTGGCAGGATTCTGCCAAGGAAGTCGCATCTCTGGCACGCACCATGTCCCACAATTGGTCCTCCTTTCCGAATCAGGGGACGAATGAAAATCATCGTCTCCGTGATGGGTATTGTTGGACCACGGCGGGACCTTTCTCGACCTGCGTGAAAGCGTCTCTCCTCGGTAGTAGTAGACTTTTAACTATTCAATGGTAAAAGTTCGTGACTTCCTAACAAGAGATCGTAACTTTTAATCAGCCCACCGTTTCATCCGCTTTCCCCGATGCGTGCCTCATCGGCTGGCCGTGAATTTGAGAACCGCAGGACTGTGATACGGTGCCGGCAGGTTGGTAGGTAGGCATATAGCGTTGATGGACCAGAGCTAATCTAAAAATCGCCGGAACTTCACAATTATAGTAATTTACCAGCCGACAACAAGCTGTACACACAAGCTTGCCCATAATGGCATTAATGGCACGCTCTTTCGCTCCCGTGTCCTTTTTAGTCGGAATCCAGCCCGGATTCGAGGCCCGAAACTGATGAGATTTTACGATCGAGGTTCGACACGGGTTGATCCTCCCACGTTCGACCTGTACACCCTCGGCGTTCGAAAAATATCAGTTCTTTGAACTTGATAGCATCTAACAGTTCTTCTTTTTAGCCTCGAAGAGGTGCCCTCGCGCCGTTTAGTCATGCGTTGGGACGCGCAAAATATTTTCGAGGTGGGGAATAGCTTCGAAAGATTTTTATCCCCCACAGTGATCGTGACTACAAACGCAGTCTGCTCCCCTATCCCTCGTCACTGGATGATACCGTGGTGATTATTGTCGCCCTCTCAACGCGAAATTACAAAAAAAAATGAAGGGAATGGATAGATTTATCGTTTTTAACAAAGCACGGATCCTTGTGCCATCGCTTCTTTTTTCTCATCAAATGAAAATGATCCCCCGCGCAGGCAATGCTCCCGAACACTCGGCTCGAAATCGAGGACACTCGGAACATGCAAATCCATAATAATCTCTTCACGGCTTCCGCTCTTTGCCTCCTCTGTTCTAATGGCGCCTTTCCAGAAATCGTTGATGCAGAACAGCGAGTAACTCGGAACGCGGATATTGTTTAAGAACCCGTACACCCTGCAGATAGCTGCGGTTTCTCTAGTAGACTGGCATTTCGAATCTAAACGCATCGCAATATATTCCCCTAAAATTCCACCCTCGCGTGTTTCTTTATCGTACCCTTAGCGTTGTTTACGAATTGTCCCAGTGAAATGATTCACAATATTTAAGCTGTTGGAAAATTTTGCGATTAATTGGATTCTAAAACGAAAAGGTGGTGTCATTTTTCGATCCATATTTTTGGCTTTCTCCACTTTTTTTGCCTATTCAGGATTAGACAGCAAAGTTTTATTTTCCTTTTTTTCCTAACAAGTGTTTCGATCTATATTTCCATTTGCTCCACTGCCCTCTGTCTTACAACCTAAGTAGGTTCGTGAACTTCAATCCTCAAGATTCTAGATTTTACAATTTAAATATGCTCTTTTCAAAATTTACTTTCGGCTTAGAAAAAAATCGCAATGGATGGAAGTAGTGCAATAAACACTGTAGGGTTCCAAGCTGAATATTATTCAGTTTTTATTGCATGAAGAATGAGATTGGTGGCTGGACATCAGGGCGGAGCGGAAAATTTAAATTTGAATTTTCAGCTGGCCTGGGTGCGGGATAGTTGTCTTTTAACCCTTAACTGGTACCCTGGGGTCGCTCGTGACCCCAAGCACCCAAAGTTCGATGTACAATTTTCGGTTGTCTAAGTTGGTAAACTGAATTTCTAATTAATTTTAAAATAATAGTTTAACTTTCTACGCTTCTATTATTTTCTACATTACCTAAGAAGAAAATATTCATAGTGGTTGCTCTAGTGTCGACTTTACAAATTTCTATGTCCTTTTTTATTTGGGGTCTGCCACGACCCCAGTATACCAGTCACGTTTGCCAAAAACAGTATACCAGTTAAGGGTTAATTAACCAAACACAACTGTAAAAAAAAATTGGAAAATATTCATGTCTGCATGGTCCTTTTTCTCCTAAATAATCATATAATCATGTAATCATTTTTAGGAGAAAAAGGAACCTGCAAAAATGAATATTTTCCATTTTTTTTTTACAGTTGTGTTTGGTTAATAAAAAGACAACTATCCCGGACCTAGGCCAACTGAAAATTCAAATTTAAATTTGCGCCTATATAGTATGGCTCCGCCCTAGTGGACATTGTTACTGAAAAGGATCGAACCCCTCAGTTCGTACCAGTCTGTTGTAGCGGAAGACTAGAAGTTGCTTTTTAATCCAACACGAATAAACACTGCAGCTGACCAGTACTTTTACTGCAGTCCCTGCCAGTGGACTTCTGACATCCAATTAACATACCGCATCCAGTACTGAGGCTCGCGGAGCTGCAGGCGACAACAGATATCTAGATCCGTCTCAGCGAAACGCGGACAAATATCAGATCCTTAAGGGATTAATGGCTTTCCTTTGACTGGAGTCACGCGTCGAACGCAGGTGCTCTCTTCGGAGGAGAAATTCCCCCAGTGATCGGGCTTGGCGAGCACGTGACGGAGTTCTTGCGCATTGTGCGCCCGGGGTATCTATAATTACCGTGGCGAGGTATTATTCCAACGAGACTGCGGGGTAAACAAATTCGCAGGGGTTGAGCGCGGGAGAGAAACCAACCGGGCGAAATCGGGCAAGCGGAGGAGAACATGGCCACGAACTTCGAGTTGCTATAACGTCGCATGGAGGGCTATTGGAACGCAGCAGGAAGAGCGGAGGAGGAGGCACAGTGATCGCGATGGAAAGGCCTGGCGAGGAACCGTTGAGACTCGGGGGAAGGGAAGCCGGCAATAAACTTTGCCGCGAGGAGTGTGGTGCACATGTGTGGCTGAAGGAACTCTCTGTGACTGAGCGCGAGACAACGGTCCCCTTTTTGTGTTGTCGGAGCAAATTTTGGACGCGGCTTACGCCGCGATCCCTTCACCAGTTCAATAGTACCTAGACCCATCGAGATATTCCGGCGACAGATCGCAGGAATCACGCCCGTTAACTTTGCTCGGTTCATCCTCGCGTCCTCGGATCTACTCCTTTCGAATCCAACCCACTACGCGTACCCAGCGCGCACGAGCAACCCCTCCGATATAAAGCTATAAAGTAACAGCCTTACCGAGTCGCGCGGGACGGCTCCCCGGTACCCAGGACAAATTCGCCAAAGATTTAGCGACACTTCTGAACGCGGCGCGGCGAGACGCCAAGCTGATGAGCTCCCGCTACCCGCCAGTCGACGTAAACAGATAAAACTTTCATTAAACCCGGAGCCTATTTGCTCGTGCGGTCAGCGTGGCGAAATGCGCGCGCAAACGGTTTTCATCGACGCAGCCGCGATATAAAACGAGGATCGCGCGCGATTCCGGCGAAACTCGCCGGTATGCGTGCGTGTCCGCGTTATTTATAGAGCCGCGTAGCTGACAATTTAATCGTCCGCAGTCGTGTGAATTGCGCCGATGCATACGGTCCGTTCTTTCGCGCGCACGTTCGCGTCTTAATAAGTTCGGGCGAACGATTGCTGGTGTGCCTCGTACTTGGGGAAAAGGTCAATGGTCTTGCGCCGGGGGACGATCGAGATCATCGCGGAGGAGTCCCGAGCGAAGAATTAACTCTTTCATGGTCGCTGCTACGCGCGAGCCGAGCCGAGCCGCGCGGCCTACACCCGCGCTGCACCGAAGTATTAATTAAGCACACGACTCTCTGACCACTGCTACGCGGCTGATTTATCACCGTTTACCGCTACCGGCGGCGCTCGCGTTGCTTTTGCTGCGGCTTGTTGCGCCGCTATTACGGCCCATTTTCGAGTGGCGATAAGGAATCAACAACGGAGCTTCGGTGGAATTTCTGGCCCGATCCTTGCGATCCCGAGCCTGCAACCCTATCTGGCGTATACCGATCGACAGTCCCGCGTCAGGTGTTGCAAGGATAATGGCCAGGCGTGGCACACAATCGCCGCGTCTATCGGGGCTTCGCGGAATCGTTTATCGTACTTATGCGCTTGGTACAACCGCGCAATGCGGCCAGGTTCGTGAATTTTTCAAGTCGCCGCGGCTAAACGGACGTTATAGAACGGCCTGACCGAGTTGCACTCGTTGCTCCGCGCTCCACTGTACCGCGGCACTCGATATGTCGTGGCTGATTTAAAAGAAACAGTTGCTACCGTCCCGTCGCCCCGGACGATGATGCTTCCACCCCGCGGAATAATAGCGTCAGCGATCACCTAAAGATCTCCTGGTTGACCGGTGATAAGATCTAGTCAGAGGGCGGGTTTGATCGAGACGATACTTATCGGGTCGAATCCTGAAAGCAGGTTTCTACCTCTCGAAACGATCGAGATTCGCGGAACGGACAAACTGGGGTGGCTCTTGAACGGACGGCTCGGGGATCCGCCTTGAGCGGATCCAGACGGCCCTGCCGGCGGCGGCCCGGGGAAGATGATCGGTATCACTTGGAGTCCTTCGTGCGGATTCTTGTTGCTCGCCGCGATCCAGTTTCGCAGAATGGATAAACTCGAAAGGTTTCTCGGGCGGCAGCATCCATCCTGAACGTTAAAGGACAGATCGCTGAAGGTGGTTAAAAGTGGTAGGCGCAAAACCCCTGGGCCGCGGAACGATCCGCGTCGTTTCGTACACTTAGAGCAAGCTCTTGCACGCTGGATAACGTTTTCTGCCGAGTAATCGCGCGAGTCGCCTTACGAGGGCGGAATTAGATTCATTAAATATCATAGGACTGGTTTAGTGCACTCGTAATTGCTGAGGGAACGCTGGCCAATTGCGAGCAATGGCGAAGTTTACGCTGTTATTCGCGGAGCTGGGAGATGTCTACTTACTAGGGAGGATCGTCGGTTCAGGTTATTCGGAGAATGTTTATGGGAGTCTGGCTTGCAAGCGACTGGGCCCAGTTTGTAAATCCTTCGCTTGACGGGCCGGCCACCTGTCAAGCAGGAGAGATTCGTATCTTTCTAATTGTTCGTTAAATTAAATGTTGATGTGTTCTTGTTGTTTCAATAGGTAAGGTGGATCCAACGCCACATACCTCGTCGTTCAACATGGGCTATCTTGTCTCGCCGTACCCCTACCCCAATGGCGCCGGAGGACCCATTCCTGTGTCTATGGTGAGTGTTTCTTTGCTATTTCATTCTTTCGTAACCTCCTGTGCTTTAATTATCGAATGATTTGATGGTGCCATTAGGCGGATTAAGGGGGTAGATCCACTTAGAGGTCCGGAAAAAGCATACAAGTTCAGGATTTTTTTTAGAGAAAAGTATAAGTGAAAATTATTCACAATTTTTTTCTACTGAAAGATACATCTTTTAACTATATTATGCTAAATTTTCATGAGATATTATTAACTAAAGGATGAGATATCGGCTTGGATATGAGTCATGTTTTTTTTTGTTAAGCATTAGCTGCTGGAGGACATTCCCTAGGCCAAATTATGCATCTGAAAGCAAAAATTCAAATGGATCATTCAGAAGTATTTTGCAATAATGGAAATACTTGCAGGAATTTCTTGAGAAAGATGAATTTTTCTACCGAAATACCATGTTTCAACTTCAAACGATCGCCCTTTTTTTACCAACATACAGTATTAAAATTTGGAGAACGTTAGATACTTCTGAAAGTTTACTTTTTAAAATCTGTTTGAATTTCTGCTATCAAATACATCGTTTGGCCTATGGAATGTCCACCAGCTAATGCTTAAAATAAAAACACGATTCATACCCAAGTCGATATCTCCTTTAGTTAATAATAATATCTGATGAAAATTTAGAATAATATAGTTAAAAGATGTATCTTTTAGTAGAAACACATTGTGCATGATTTTCACTTATACTTTTCCCCCAAAAAATTCCTGAACTTGGACGTAACCCCTTAAGAACGCGTAAGCACCGAAGATAATGTTAGAGTAGAGTAGAATGATTGTCAAATAAAAAACGCTCCGCGATGACTACACACCATTGGACTGGTTCCGCCAAGTGAGACCGGATGATATCATTATTGTACTGGAAATTTGATGTGAACATCTTCAAAAATTGTTTTCTTAACTTTGTATCCTTTAAACTGTGACTAACGCACCACTAGAGTCTGCCTTCTAAGTCCCTCACCTAAATACGAGTTTGTTATGGTTTCGTGCATTTTTAACCCGGCTGAAGGCGCACCCCATATTGTAACACAGGTTGTCGCTACCGCAAAAAAACACGGTATCAGAATATTTTTTTTAACCTTGTAATTTTTATGTTAAAGTACAGTGTTTCTAGAATCAAAGAAAATTTCTGAAATATCTTAAAATCTTTATTAAAGTTCTTCAAAAAATTCTAACAAAAACTCGAACAGTCTTCATATTTTCGCAACTAGCGCCTCTGTGTTAAATTTTACCCAGTAGCGCCTCCCGCCGAGTAAAGGTGTTTGAATCTAAACTTCGGAACAGACATGCTGCGTACCATTCGCTTCATCTTACCCAGGATTTGCAGCAACCGTGCTGTGCTCCGTGGCCGCACAGCACTCTGTACGCTTAACATTGCTCTCCCTCGTCTCCAACGGGTGTATTTTTAAGGCGAACGCATATCGAACCGCGAGCTTCTTGGCTAAAAGCTATCGCGAGACGAGATAGATGATCATCGATCAATCCTCCTGACAAATTCGCTAAGGATAAGGGAAGGTATTCCCGAGCCTATTAAAATTTTAATTGTAAGAAGCACTTTGAGGGCAGGCCGTGTGTCGCCTCTTTTGTTTGCGGGGTCCAAGTTCGAGGCGTTCTCTGCTCCCTTTGAATCGTGATTCCGGTATTGATTTATGATGCCTGCAAATTGGATTCACGATTTATTTACGGGCGAACGTTCGCACGTTTCGCGAGCCGTGATAAAGTGCCGTTCCCAACGGCGCTGGAATTGTTTCTCTTTCCGCGCGGCCCACGGGTTTAAATAATTAATCTCGCATAACGGAGCCGCGGGTCTTAGCGGGGACCGTACGTCACGATTTTTCCGCGCCTGGCGGGCTCGCGGCGGTGCTGCGATATTTTCATTCCGCCAGCGTATGTCATCGCGCGGACGGCCCCGGGGGGAGAGGGGGGTGGCTCTTCTTCCACTTTGCGCAAATATCCACGAGTAGGAGAAAGGGTATCGCGGCGTGTCAGCCGCGCAATTAGCGCTATTAGCGATTACGCGAATGGAATTCGCTCGGCAGCCGAGTGTGACCTGTGCCTGGCGGGTCCTTGTTTACCCGGCGCAGGGAGATCGGTACGCAGCCGAGGGAACTTGTTTCGCGAATGATTTACATCGAAAGTACGTGACAATGGCTGTTTAACGAGAAGCGATCGATGGCGTCGGGCACGGTTAAAAAAGCTGGTGCCGATCGGGTGAAATCACGAGGGGCCCCCTCCCCTCCCCGGCGCCAGTAGGAATGGAATTTGCAGATTCACGTGTACACGCCCGTAACCGGGCAGTATTGTTGTACCTAATGGGATTCGCGGGCCGTGTGTGCCGCGTGCACGCACGCACGCCACCGTGTTTGCGCAGACGGCTAATTTGCCTGCGATGAAGCATGACGTCGCTAAATAGTGGGCAAAATTGGGCCGATTCGGCGTAAAAAGAGAGAGAGAGAGACACGCGCTGGTTCCGCTCCCAATTCCTACGGCAACTCGCGCCTGCGTGATCCATTAAGAGCTTCGTTGATTCAGCACAATTGAAGAAGTCCCCTCGCCCCAGGGAGACGCTTGTGTTTCTGTTCTTCAAAGTTTCGCTGTGTGGTGATGGAAATTTCATTTAAAAATCCTCCTTCAGTTAGCTTTCTGACGCATAACTATTGCGGGGCAACCCAGGGCCTTGAAGACCCTCGCGACCCAAACACGTGCGCCACTATTTGCGAGCGCCATAAACCTGGCATTCTTGGACAGCCGTGCGCCACATGTACCAAGCCTCCAGGTCATTTCTACTGTCAATCGCTGGGAGCTAGTTTCCGAGAATCCTAGAACGATCTACAGCAGGCCCGCCCGATTTTTGCTCAGCTTTTTTGGGACCTTTCGCTCTTGAGGGGCGCAAAGGGCCTGGCTCGGTGTCTTCAAGAGCTACAGCTTCCAACTTTCAGCCTGCAAGTCAGTGCAATGCAGAAGGGAAGGTAGAAACCTTTGCCTTCTTCCAGACACCTCTGGTACACTTACCTAATGTAACGGGATCAATTACATATTGACAAATGCGCATGTAACGCCAGGTTCTACTCAACTGATTGGAGGCCAAATGTGTCTAGGCTGTAGCCGCGTCAACACATCACGATACAACAGATTTATGTACCACACGATACAAATCAGGCACCTCTTATGTCTTGGGTACCCTTTTTCACGCTTTACGCATCATCAATTTTCAATGATACTTTAATAAATAAGAGATTGATTGTTGAGTGGCTCTATACACCCTAATTTTTGTGTAAACAATTGTTTGCATCGAAACGGTGCGTTTGCGGCACATGGCTTCTTTCGAACTTCATTCTGTTCTCGTTCAACAGAGTACGTTGATGGAAAAAAATTTAATTTTAATATTAATTTTCAATGTTTGAACAATTTTGCGATAAGGTTTTTTTTATAAATATCCACCGAATTAAGAGGTGTAGATTCGCCCCTGAAAGCGGTGACCAGCACTTTTTATACACCCTGTACATAAACAGGCTGACAACCACTGTATTTATTTATTACCGTAAATACATAAGTTTCGTTTCGGTACCACAATTCGCACATTGTACAGTTTCTTTTCGCCACACCTTCGATTACTGCGACCATTACGTTTTAATTATGGACCCCTGTAATTAGTGATTCAGTATATTACGAAGCCAAAAGGCGGAACAGATAAACATGCACAGTTTCGGTTGGGAATGAATAGGGAATATGAAGAGACGTACAAAGAAGCAGCACAAAAGAGAAATTGGTACGGATACACCAGGTGGTCTAATTACCTTTTTGTCTCTAAATCGCTTCGAAACTTAAAAGCAACCTAAGTATCATCCCTTGACAAAGAAAATGCAACTAGTACGAACTATGTACCCTTCTGTCTTATTTTCTTTTCCCAGATGCAGTGGCAGACTGGGTCTAAAAATATTGGTTGCTAGGAGACAAAGGGGGCCCACCCATAATTATAACGTTATCCTTTAATTTTTATAAAAAATAACGTATGCGCTGGCCTCGCGTATCCCGAATCAGAATTATCTTTTTCAGAGTTATTTATCATATTCCTAAATATAAACTACTATCGAAAAATTATTAAAACTTTTTTTATTAAAATAGTAATACAACGTGTATTCTCGTTGCATACAGTAATAATATTGGAAGCTCTTATACATATTTTCAAGCTACTACAAGGTTATTAACATTTTTAACATATTGTCTGATGTTTAAGGAGACCCACAGGGAGGTCTGTAAAGTTGGCACCCCCAAATGCGAATTGTTGGAAAAAATCGATGGCATTCGTTTGTTCACCCTTCAGAAATAAGTTTTATTACAAATTAAAAAATTGGTCATCAGCACACCCACGCACTATATGAACATTTTCTGCTTCTTTTCATTTTACCCAAAAATTTCATCTATCCACCCATCAGAAGGGGGTTGCGAATTTAAGAGATCATCATCAGCGCACTCACGAACAGTTTTTACTTACTTTCAAGTGACATACCTCCCATTGGCCATGATTTGTCAATGTTCAAACCACCATTGGACAGAGGATCCCATCGTTTAATTAACAAAAAATCTAACTCAAAGGTGATCGGTTCAGCCAGTCCGTATCATTTGGCAAATTTATTAATAATTCGATTCTGGAGTCCAGACCAATCGTGGACAATCATATCTCACCTAAAAAGAAGCGGAAAATGTTCATAGTTCGTGAGTGTGCTGATGACGAGTTTTTAAATTTGTTTATAACTTTTGTCCGAAGGGTGGACAAACGTGGGCAGATCGTAGACAATCGTATCCCACCTTTAAAAAATTGAATCGGGGGTGCTGGTGATTTTTTTTTATTTTTTCATAACTTTTTTTTTGAAGGGTGGACAGACGTGGACAAACGAATGCCATCGATTTTTTCCAAAAATTCGCATTGGGGGGTGCCAGCTTTACAGACCTCTCGTAGGGCCCACTTGCCATCAAGCAAGCTGACACCCTGTCGAGTCCGCCACTGCCTAGACATATCATACATAGAATGATATAACAAATATTTTATAACAGACTGCTTCAATAAATGTAATGTTTCATATAATTCTCCACAATATCATTTAGCGAAAAAGTAGTTTAGGAGATCTTCAGATGATCGCCCTGCATGATCGCCCTTCGAATCGCCCAATGCCTACCCTAGTTTCCCTGAAATTCGTTCGTGTATCAGGAAACACGAACCGGCAGCCAATGTGCTTTCCGTGAATTGTCTAATGGTATCACACCTAGTCGTTGGCCCACAGTAATGAACCGTAAACAGAATTAGACCGAGTTGCCGGTAAAGGGTTGCGTGACGTAAGCTAAGAGTTCGAGGGTGCCCATTGAGCTCTCTTCAACTGCTCGGAACTTGATGAACCCCACCGGGCCTACCCAGCGATGGTTAACAACGCTTCCGACTTGCTGGCAATGCACAGCGCAAGCCTCCTCTCCATCTTCTTTCTTGCTGAATATCCCTACCAGGCCTAACCCAGACCGACGCCCGGCTTCTCTTTCCTTTTCCCTCTCCTTCTCACTCCCTCGGCCCATACCTTGTCTGGGATTTACCTACCTCGGGCACTCATCTCCTACCGTGTCATTATGTCGTTATTTCCGACAACGAGCGTGTCCTGGCTAACCCTCGTACGCTTACCTCTAACAGGAATGGGCGCGAAACTGCTTTTGCCCGAAATCCGACTACAGACGCCGCTTGTGAATGAACCGCTGCTGTCGCGGTCGATCTTTGCAATAGAACTACGAGGCCACGTTTTAATGCACGCTCTCAGCCTGATTGTATTTCTTCTCCCCCGGCATAGGCACGCCAGCGAAATGGCTGTCCCTTGCATAAGTGGGTCTGTTGTTCCTGCTCAACTACTTGATCTTTACTCTTTTGGTGGTCATCCCCCGGCGGTGCACTACCGCTAGGAGTAATCGACTTTTTTTAGTGGCACGCATTCGCTAAAACCGCGAAATAATGAATTTCATTTGGGAGGAAAAAACGGACTAACCCGCATTTTTGCGAAATTGAGTTAGTAGCAGTAATGTATTCGAATAGGTTGTACTAATCATATAAAATAGGAATAATTATTTTTTTGCAATGTGGGTTAGTCTGTTTTTAATATCAATGCCTCGTATTATAGATAGAAGTTACATTTGATTTCTGAGACTTGCGTTTGTATTATAACGTTGTTGATACATTTTAACAAGTACATTGTACACTGTTTTTATTCTTGAACGCTGCTTTTTATATCCAGTGCGAAGAATTTAAGGCTGGGAAATATTCAATTTCATATTGCTACTCATGTCATAAGGTAAAATCCCGAACCCAAAAATTGGAAAAGTTGTGAAACTGTGAATATGTAGGGGATGTCAAAATTAACCCCCGAGATTTCGGCTATTTTTTTTATTTTAGAATGAATTCCTTCTATCTCTTACAGATCGCGAGTTACAAAATAAAATAAAAAATAGCCGAATTTTCAGGGGTTAATTTAAGGGGGGAATTTCTTTTTTCTTGGTCAAAAATATCGATACTTTAGGATTTTTTATAAACAAAAATGTAACATTAATTAATTTGAAACTTTGTATATGTGTTAGTAACACTTTCATTATGTTATATAAATTTTTTCAGTTCAGTTCACTTAAAAATACAGTTTCAGTTGCCCGTGAACTAGGACGCTCCGCACAATTGCTTCATTAACGGTTGACATGATATCTGCCCTCCAGTTTATCTGAAATCAAAAATTCTAATGAGATTTTATTTTATACACATATAATTATCGTTTGACCTACAATGAATAAAAAAAATATATTTTTCGAGAAATGGTAACTGTTTAAATTCAGATGTTCGATTTTTTGCAAAAAATTACCCGAACTTTTGATAATTAAAAAAAATATATACAACCTATCGTCTTGCCTGTAGGTCAAACGATAAAAGAATTCTTTCTTAACATGCAGTTAAAATTTCAAGTTGATCGATCCAGTACTTTTTTTTAAATCATGTCAACCAGCTACGAAAAAGTTGTGTCGAGAAAAACGCGTTTAAAGTTTGTAGTGCAGTTACTGAACAAATATCAGGTACTTACAACTAATCAGCTATTCCAGGTCCGTAGATTATTCCTTCCTCTTGCTCGTCGAATTGATTTTTTTCTAAATTTGCCATTCTAGCCTCTGTACGGGCCTTTTTCGTTGCTTCAAGGCTTCGTCTCGCCGATCTTTGTAATCGCCATTCATCTCTAGTCGTGGCGAAACTTTTGCATTGATCTCCAATAACGATACCAATATTGTCCATGATATTTAAAATTGCATAGCAGCCTTCATTAAAAATGCCTGCTGCTATAAATGCTGAAATCTCAATTGTTTTCAGTCCACAATGAAGGTGTTTGGGGGCAAGTCGCCAGAGCGACGAGTTGAAACTCTCATTGTTATTTTGAGTTTCACCACCCAAACACCTTTCTAATAATTCTTTTGAAGATAAATCTTCATAAATTGATTTTATTTCTTTTGCAACGTCTTCATGAAGTGGTGGCTCGTGGTTAAATTGTTTAAGAGTACCTTCAGCTTCAGCTTTACGCCATTTACACCAACTACCAGACCCCTTTGGACAGTACATGTGTTTGGGATATTTATCTGAAGATATTTTATGATAATATGTTGCCCATATAGCTTCGTACATGTCATCGATAGAACCTGAATGTCTTCTGATAGCTAAACCATAGTACACTGTTAATTGTTTAATTAATTTATCAGTTAATTTATTTTTTCCTCCGAGTTTCTTGGTCTTCTTTATGTTTCTTAGCCGCGATCCCATACGTTTCTCTACATGACCTACACATTCTTTTTTCTTCAATATAAAATCGTCACCATATGGATTTTCCTCGAGCAATGCTTTAAATGTCTTTGTGTCTCCATCACCAATATAGTTTCTATATCTTATTCCAAAATATTCTACAGATCGCAGGAACATTTCCTTCATGCCATCCACTTCCATCTTTCCGGACGACCCGCTATGGTTAGCAGTGCACTCGTCCTTGTGTTCTTCCATCCACAGGTCGTATTCCACCGTACCAGATTTTGATTCCCACACTTTACAACCATGGCAATATGAAGATTTCACTACGATATCGATTATTTTGCTAGAATATTTTCCAATAAGTGATGTGACTCCAAATAATGAATTGAATCCTCTCTTTTTCCATGTACCATCGCCGGAGACTGTGATCTCTGTCATCGGGTTCCCATTTTCAGCATTTTTTATTTTTTCCTCTTCTACTGCTTTCCTTCTCAAAATATCAAAAACTGTTTTAGCTCCTGAATATATACTATCTAAAGAAGTATAATATAGAGTGGAACTAATTCCTTGACAAATGTCCATGAGGCCACAAAATGTATTTAAACCTTCTTTGCCAACTCCCAACATTCTCAAAACTAAAATAATTCTTCTATTTATTTCATAGGATTTACCATCGATCAAAGGGCACGAATTTATGTATTGAGAACCACATTTACACTCTATTGTGATTTTAAATCCTAATCCACGAGAATTAGTTTCACAAAAATTCACTTGTCCTTTACACACTTTACATACAACAAATTGAGATATTGCAGTGAAAACTGATAAAAAAGCAATAATCCGATATCCATGGCTTGGATTCACAGTAAAATCTTCAAGATTCGTTGATGCTAATTTTTTAGCAGACGTACTCGCAAGTGAAATTTCTCTTTCACGAGTATGAATATTTCCCGTGAATTTCCTTTTTTTAGTTCTATCAGCACGCGTAGAACTTCCTCTATGCTGCTTTCTATCCATGGCACTCGTGTTCAAATGAAGTTATTTAACAATAAAACTATGACAAAACAAAACAAAGAAAGAGATCATAAATAACTAATAACAAAAACACAAATAACAGTTTAAACAAAAACACAAATAACAGTTTAAACAATAACACAATAATATCGAGATTCACAGGAAGAGAGCGAAGTGCACGTTTCAAAAGCCGAAGACATTCTGCTCGTTCCAAGCAACGTAAGCGAACAAATATCTCTAAAGAGTTCAAGAGGATAGAGAGACTTTTCCTTCTCACATCTGGAAATTGTCTTTCGACACGTACTTGTAAGCAGACCGTAGGTCTGCTCCGCAGCTGTTGACACCGTCCTTTTAGGCCTAACTGCTCAAGAGTCAAGGCGAACGAAACGAAGTCACTAAAGATGTCTTTGTCAAATTATGCTTATGTCACTGCAAATACATTTGAACTTGGCTGTTAGAAAACTACGACTCCAATAACATAAACGTTTTACAACAGTACCATGGATTCTGGGAGTATCGATCGCTCGATCACTTGCCGCCAAATATATACCTTACTTCAAAAGTCCATAACTTTGAAAATTTTATGAATTTTGACTTAAAATTTTGCAGAGACATTCCTACAAAGTTAAACTACAAGATTCTGTAAAAAACAAAAAATCGATTTTTTGACCAAAAAAAAAGAAATTCCCCCCTTAATCCCTTATAGTGAATTTGGGCAGCAAAAACAAATTTGCGCTGTAGGGGGAGTTGGTGCAGTTCGATGCAATGGGCACAATGTAACATTAATATTATCTTGATATCTAGAAATAGAAGTCCAAAACATGATCACAAGATACCCCATAAGGTATCATCTTATAGATAGATGTTTGGAACTTCTAACTGTTTCTAGACATCAAGATAATATTAAGGTTACATTGTGCCCCTTGTATTAAAGTGCCCCAAGTCCCTCTACTCAACAGGACATTCTCTACATATTCACAAACAGGGTTGCCAGATCAGACTTCATATTTTGCCGGAGATTTCAATTTCGTTGAGGACTGCAGTTGGACGGGGGGGGGGGGAGGGCCAATAAGAAAACAGATATCTAAAATTCATTATAATAACGACTTCTTATAAAGGAGTAATAATAATAAAAGTATTATGAATATTTATTAGATTTTGTTACAGATTTTAATATTTTTTATTTTTGCCTGCCGAATTCGCTAATATTCTCTATTCTGCCGTGAGATTTTTATAATGCCTACCTGAGGCCGGGGACAACGATTCAAACCCTGAGACTCCGGCTGAATGCCGAAGATCCGGCAACCCTGTTCGCAAAGTTTCATAATTTTTTGAATTTCTGGATTCGGGATCATCCCTTGTCCGCATTAGCTTGCCATTCGCGTTGTCGCGAGAATGTTGTGCGGTGGCAGTCGAAATTAATATTAGCGGATCGTCATCGGGACTGCTGGACCCACGTACAGGGATTGAAAAGCTGGGAGAGGAATGTTGAGACGTGCTGTGTCCTGACCACGCGCGCTGTTTGGCCACAGTGTCATGAGATAAAACCGCTTGGAGTGGCTATTAGGTAGCCGTGTGTACAGGCTACAGGTGTGATCTTCGTTGATTAAGCACCGTGGTGGCGACAATTTGCAAAACAATGCGTGTTCCGTGCCCGTGCTCCTCGCGGAATACAAAGTGCCTTGGCAACGCCTTTGAGAGAGGTAGAGACCCAAGAGTGGTTTCGTGGCCGGGGCTTTCACGATAAAAGACCACGCGTGAAATGGCAATTAGGTGATCAAGTATTCGTTGGCAGATTCTTGGGAAATCGCGAGCTAATTGAACTGCGTATCTTTCTGTGGATGTTTTGTTGCTGCACGCTTGTTTGGCATACAGGCTGCGTCCCGCAATTGGGACGGGTCGTATCTTCAGTTTCACTGGAGGTAGAAGAAAACGGTGGAGGAAAAAGTTAAACAGCGTAACAAGGTTTATAGTTGTGAGGCTACTTTTTTTTCATAAGTACAATGGCGCACCCTCGAAGTGCAGTTGCACATTTTTAAGGGGATCGTATTTCCTTATAGGTGAATTAATTTCTCCCATCGTTACGCTAGGGGTACTATGGGGGAAGTGATACAAAAGTATAAATGTATTAAAGTGCGGCGTTGGAAAATTAAAACTGTAATATATTTCAGATTTCTTAAGAAGAAATCTAAAATTACATAATAAAGTGTTTACTATTACGGACATTGCTTATAGACAGTGGTGTATTTAGTGTAAACAGTCCCTAGGGCAAGCGTAGAATTCCAATTCCATTTTTTCTATTCTACTTCGTCATTAAAAATTTTCATCGCACAAAGCATTTTATATAGAATTTAGATAATCCTTTTGAGGAAAGTGGAGCTGAAGGGCGGAAAAGACGAAAGTTGGGGGCAAATGAAGCCGAAAAGTGCAGCAAGTTTTTTTCGAAGGTTCTCTAAAGAGAACTAATATTAACCATCCAAATAAATTTATTCAAGAAGCACTATTTCTTTCGGGTTTTTTTGCACCCCCTGACGTTGGCGCCCAGAGCACGAGCCCCACTTGCCCCACCTCTAGATACGCCTCTGCTTATAGATAGTTTGAGAAAATAAGACACTTCATTTTATTCCATATATTCTGTTATTACAGTTTCTTCTAGCGACAAGTTTAACCCTCCCCTGGCGGATACACGCCCAAAACTACATGCGTTACTTATTATTTAGTATTACTCTTTGAAACAGACGAGTATTTTAGACGATAACAAGATGAGACCCCAATGTAAAAGCTTATCTCGAGGTGTATATGAATGAAATTATGGGGAAAATGGACCCTGCATCCAACGCGTGGTCAAACTATCCGTTCAAGGGTTAAACTCGTTGAGAGATTTAGTATGGCGGTGTTGCCATGCAACATGCATCGTACTAAATTATCAGTCGGAAACCTAGGGCGGTAAATAATCTGGTACACGAGGTCCTACACCTTCACTGACATACTCGCTTCATTTATATTCCCTCAATTTCTTTCGGTACGGGGTTGTCTACAGAATAATGTGTCCACTTGTGGGAGAACAATGTAAATAATAACCTTACCTAAAAGAGAAATAAAACAGTTACATACATGGTGGTAATTGGTAAACCATTTCAACTCTAATGCCATGCAGATTGTATCTTCCAAACACCTTGCAAAAGGAATTAATCTAAGATATGCACTTAAACTTAACAGGTGCATTGCTGCACTTTCGAAAGAGGAGAGTTAGATTATTGCAAAACAGACCTTGTTATATGTCATTTAACCCTTAACTGGTATCCTGGGGCCGCTCATGACCCCAAGCACCCAAAGTTCGATGTACAATTTTCGGTTGTCTAAGCTTGTAAACTGAATTTCTAATTAATTTTATAATAATAGTTTAACTATCTACGCTTCTATTATTTTCTACATTACCTAAGAAGAAAATATTCATAGTGGTTGCTCTAGCGTCGACTTTACAAATTTCTGTGCCCTTTTTTATTTGGGTCTGCCACGACCCCAGTATACCAGTCACGTTTGCCAAAAACAGTATACCAGTTAAGGGTTAATTTTGTTTACCATTCTTTTTTAATCTCACAAAACAGTGCGCACAATCCGCCCCAATATTTATTCTATCAGTTCATTCTACAATAGGTCTGAGGTTCCTTTATTTTTGACTGCACGTTTCCAACTGCATCAAAATGTATGTAAATCAGTAGTAAGCCTGCACAAAATCTGTGCAAAATAAATACAAACGTTACGGGTCACTTAGCACAGCTTTCCACACTCGCGTTGCAATTCCAGTTTCCATTTAAACACTTACAAACTTTACCGATTAGAGGGCAAAGGGGCCCGCAAAGTCCACCGAGAGTTATTAGTACATCGCGCGTAGCAGCGCAGGGGCGGGATTTAGAATTTTATGCCGCAGCACTCATCGGAACTTTCCACGGTGGTATGATTCGAGGGAAAAAGAATGGCACGGATGAAATCGTCGAGGTTCACTGAAGAGGAGAAGGCGTTGGTGGATAAAACGGTGCTCACCACCGCGTCGACACCTTTTTGCGGGCATTCTTTGATGCAATCGCTACCGTAACAAAAACAACGGGCCGAAACAATCGATTTAGGCGTTCGACCGCGTGCCGCGGTGTGCCGGCTATTCACCAGCAGCGCGCTCGCCATTAACGCCCTGAAATTCCGAAATGCCGTCTCTCCCGAACTCGGGCAACGCGAACTAATACTCCCCGGCGGGGAGAGCATAGTCGCCCGCGCAACTCTGACAAAGGAGCGCGCGGTGGCTAGAGTTCGCGCAGCCGTTGAAAAACAACGGGAGAAAAATACGCGGCTAGGAGGAATAGAAAGAGAAGGGAGGAAACGAACACACGTGCGTGCAGGGGGAGGAGGAGGAGGAAAAAGAAGAAGGAAAAAAAAACCCGCGGACGTCTGTGCGTACTTGTACGTACACGGAAACGCGCAAACGTCCCACCAATTAAAAAGAACTCGATTCGACGGGGTTGCTGAAAATAACGGGCGTATCGAAGCGTAGTTTTGCGGGAAAAGGGAGAGAGAGAGAAATAGAGAGGGGGAGGAAGAGAGGGAAGGAAGGAGCAGCGGAACGGAGGGGTCAAGAGGCGGGAGGAGTTAGGAGGGGGCGAGCAGGGGCCTACGTTGCGTGGAGAAATACGAACACGACGAACAGGGCGACGAAGGGTGGGGGGGGGGGGGGCAGCAGGGAAGAGAGAAGGTTTGGGGCGGTGGATGCACGTGAAATCCAAAACCCTTATATTAAAACACAGCACAGCCAACCAGTCACGGCGCGCTGAATTCAAAACAATATAATGGGCGCAGCAACATAGCTGTGTTGCTCCTCTCTTCCTTTCTCTCTCTCTCTCGTTTTCCCTCCCCGTTCTTACCTTCTCTTTTCCCCGGGTCCATCGCGTCCGTGTACGTCACACGAATCCGCAGAAAAAATGTTCACGTATTAAGAGGACGCTTATAATGCTCTTTCGGGTTGCTGGCTGGTACCCCGAGTGCTCTGGCTCCTCGGCCGGATCAGAGAGGCTCGCCAAGCGACGATGACGGCGATGACGATGGTGTGACGATGGTGGCGATGGTTTTGTCGTGGGCCGGGGCTTTGTCTGTTCCGCTCCGGCGGAAGACCAACGGCATTGTTCGCGTTGTTTTGAGACACGAGCGGCAGAGAAGGACGCCGGGTAGGTGTGAGGGGTTGAGGTGTATAAACCGCGCACAGCCAAAGATGCTCGCGCGATACATGCCTATTCCCTGTTTAGTGCTTCATCGTGCCCTTCTCATGCCACGGGCACCGTCCTCTTTGCTAATTGTTTGCCAATCAGTCCTGCGAGTCTAGCTCGTGGGAAGAACAGAGCTGCGTGGCTTTTCTTAGCCATATCGGGTAGCTCGTTTTCTGCTAGCTCGCTTTGTCGAGCCCGGTCTTCGAGGAACTATGTATGTACATACTCTGAACTACTTGCGGTCGGTTCTGATCTCCTCGGAATGCATACTTTCTGCTCGCTGCGTGCAACTGAGGATTCCGATGAAGCCAAGTAGTCAGCTCTATTCTGATCAATCCTTTTTATAATATCCCATCTTATCCGACGTACGAGACTGCCTAATGCGGTTGGTTGGAATTTCCTTGTGGCGTTACGTTCGTGGGAAGGGATCTGTTTCTTGTCTGTCACTTGACGGGATCATTGTCAGCAAGTCATGATGCAGAAATAGTCGGGCACTTGGTGAGGACATCGCACTAAGCATTTGCGTGTTCCTACATTTTTGTTTTGGCGAAGAAGATTCTGAGCGAACTACTTAGGAGCGGCACTCTCATGTGTTCAGGGGTGAGCATCGCCTTGTCAATTAGGTTTAGCACCTATCATAAAGCATGTGAAACCGAAAGCCAAACTCTGGTCACTTCTGGATTGAATATTCAAGATAGTCTTAAACTCGGTATTGAAATGAAGACTTTTCACTTTCCTTGTGAATTCAGTGTTTCTAGTATTTTTAGCAAATAAAACGCTAGACTCCTGGCAAGAATCCTGAGCTTTTGAATAATAGATCTGGAGATGGAATACGAGATAAAGAGCCCCGATATCTTGCGGCCACAAATTTTTACCTGGTGCAAAGGCGCCATTAGTTTCGGTGTTCGTGGTTAAGTACTTTTGTGCTCGAGGAGCTGACCGAGCTCCATCTTCTGTACAGGCACAAACCCGGGATTGTCCCTTTCCGAGGAATAATACTACGTGGGCCGTTAATGCCAAGATGCCAGCGCGATATGCGACTCCATTACGTACTCTACCTAGACCCTTGCACTCTACCTGGGACCCAACTAATTGTTGTTCCGCCCGTTCATTTAACGTGGGAATATTTGCAAGAAGCGTATTTGTTCATGCGAAAATTGGCACTTCAACGATATGTCTTCAACACAAATGCACGTCGAAGAGAATGGCCCTATCCGCGAGGTTGCAATCCGCATCCCATGAACACCGAGCAAAACCACATCGCAGGTTCTACTCTACACTGCGTTCCACATTAGAGCATACTCGTCTCGCGCAGGGGATACACTGTTGGTTGGTTCACTAACCGGCAGGGAAAGTGCTACGACCAATCACGTTTGCCAGATCCGTGGGAGCTGCGCAGATCGGTCGCAAATCGGTAGGGGCGTCGGTATGCTCTTATACGGAACGCAGTTTAGTAACACAGTCACAAAATAAGTTGAACAAGTGTTGTCGATACCAACTATGTGAAGTTAAGTCATTTTGCCGTGGCGCATTTGTGTTAGAGAGGACAAAATAAAATTAGACGGTTATACGTTCACAGTGTCTGGGCAGATTTAACAGGGCGGCTGATGAGCAGTTGCCGCCTGGGCCCAGAAGGCCCCGCAGGGCCCCATCTACAAAAAAATTATGATTAGGTATCGAAACACTACAGTTTTTTCGCACAACTACACTTGGCCTGTTTTTAGTAAACTACTTCTTCATTTTCCCGATGAAACGGGCCCCTCAGAACGTTTGCCACCTGGGCCTTTTTCCTTGAATCCGCCACTGATAATTATCAAACTTTATATCTCATATATACGAGATCAGAGGGATATAGAGAAAGCCGCATTGCGAAGTAATGGAGCGATGACTGGTCAAAGACCTAACTTCCCTATTACGTTTCTTTATCCCTCGTATAACCACTTTATACGTTTAAAAGCTTCTGTTTCGTACGCGTTAAGGTGCCATATTCTTCATCGCGAGCCCGCTTAACAACCAGTGAATAACCACGCGAGAATTGTGCGCATTGAAAGAAACCACGCGTGCCCCTTTTATATCCTCCGGCAGTTTTAGCGCAGCTTTTGGCAAACTTGGAGCTGTTTTTACACGAGACGAGGGTTTCCACGGGGCTCATTACGAGCGGCAGCGGCCCCGCAAGCATGCGCCTCTGAGAATACCCAGCCGGCAGAATTTATTTCCTTCCCGTGCTCACATTGGACGGTCGTCCATCTCGCGACGAGATTCTCCCGTGGTCTCGCGTTTGACATAATCGGCGAGCTGGATTTCAGGAATCTCGTTCGCCCGACGATATTACGCAAGCCTTACGTGCTCGTCGCGATCTTCCGCCTTGGTGGCTGATCGTTCGTCTGACTGAAACGACCCGCCTATTACTTTTGAACGAGTTTCTCGATCTCGGACGAGGTGTTCCCTCCGCTGCTCTTTGACGTGGCTCCTTTTGATTAGTGGCAGCCGAGCGTTAACACTGACAAAAATTTACAGCCTAAGAGAGAAAGAAGAAGACGCTGTGTGCATCTCCTGGAATATGCGAAACCACGAGTGTCGTCGGTGCGCGCATAGTCGAAGAGACTTGTGACACATAGCTCGAGGAAGAAGTCCGGGAACGTTGAATCCATCAATTCGCTGTTGACGGTTTCAAGTTGCGTAGGTTCTCTCAGACGGATTCAAATGATAGTCCAGTTGCCAAGAATAACCCCCCTGACTTTCTTGGCCCTTCTCGTTCGAAACCCGGCTTTTCTTCGCCTTTCTCCGGAATTTCTGGATGAACGGATTCCAACATAGCATTAAAGCCGGCCCACTACTCGCTTTTACTTAACACCTGAGACCCTCGGAGGGTTCCGCAGGGAGTTAAAGAGGGGGCCGAAAAAGGTTGCCCGCATCTCGAGGATGCCTTGAATGACGCGGCGCTTCCTGAACGACAAATGAGCCAGAATAAATACCAGGGTGGGCCGGTGAATATCGGCGAACGTCCAGAAACTAACCACCCCGAAAACGGAAGCTAGAATGTTTGCGGACACCGGGGTTACGGACACCCGGGCAAAGAGGGCGACGCGATCATTTCGCTGACTTTTTCTTTGTAAACAGCGGCCTGCATCTCCGCAAATAGATTGTTGGCCTTTCCGTCTGGATGGATTCTTCGGATCCATTAGAGCCTGTGTTCCCCTCGGTCGGACCTCGAGACGATTCGTGACACTCGCAGAGAGATGAAGCCGCGCGCGATGAGGTTTCCTCTTAAACACATACGAAGCGAATTATTGCCGTATTAATTATTATAAAATTATTACCTCGGTCTGTCGTAACAGCAGATTCGAGACCAAATCACTTTGAAACTCTAGGGTGACGCAATTTGGGCAAGGTCCGTCGTTAGGATCCCTCAATGAGAACACAGTTAGAAAAGATCCCGCGGGTTTTCGCCTGAGCGGCTGAAAGGGTTGTATAGAAGGGCTCTCCGAGGTTGCGAAAGCTTGCAAAAAAGGAAAGAAAGGCAGAAGAGCTTGCCTAAACGACGCAGTGGGTTCTGAGGGACAAGCGAACGAAAAATAAGTAGCAGGGTATTTCGTAAATATCACAGCAGGAGGAAGAGTAACGCCGTGGAGGGTGGGGGCGAGGGATGAGGGGTGTAGCACGGTTTGTCAACGGATAATTAATTTATTGACCTATCTACTTAGGTATGGTTTCAAGAGCTGCTCTCTCGCGTAACTGGACATTATAAAACTCGTTTCGTTAGCTCAACCCCCCGGCCCCCACCCCCCCCGGGTACGCGTTCATTTCCATTTAATTGGGAAATCAATCTAGCGCGATGCATCGTTACGGAATATTTATAAGGGCCGCCATGCGGGTAATACGGGTTTCAATTTCGCGCGCTCGCTCTTCTTCGGCTGGTCTTTCCGTGAGACTTCTTTAATCTCGCGGGAACACGTTCGCGCCCTTTTGCTGTTATTCTGATTAATAATTCAACGTACGATACGGAATTACCATCAAACACACGGCACCACACCCCCCGCTCTCTCTCTCTCTCTCTCTCTCACACACACACACTCATCCCTCCTCTCTCTCTCTCTCTCTTTCATCCTCTCTCTCTCATCCCCCGCTTACCCGCGCGCGCGCACTCGCGTGCATTGTCATCGATACGGATGCATATTAGTCCGTCATGAAGCGCGCTCTCTAAGCCATTATATCGATACGCTTCAAAGCAGCTCGCCATTATTGCTCCTCGATACGTGCGTTACGCGCTACCGTGTCGATAGCGTGACGTCTCGCGTTCCTACGGAACGAAAAATACACACCCTCGTTATTCAGCGGCGACTTTACGCCTTGTTAACGACGGCTTACTCCCGGGGCCCCCTGTAGCCGGACGAAAAATTTCTTTCGCTCTAAGCAGCGCTGCCCAGTGAACCGTGCTGTAAATCGCATTGTCGCAACCCGCGCGGAGAAGGAAATCCGTCGTCGCGACTGTCCAAGAATCTAGGACAATGTCGACCATAATTCTAGCGGCAGCGGTGACGCTGGGAATGCACCCGCGGTGCCCGCTCGCTCGCCCGGCTCGATCGCCACTCTGTCGATCGGCGTCCACTGTATATTTATTGATCGATCGGCCGATCGACAGCTACCACCGCTACCGTGGTTACCACATGTTGCGGGCGGTCCCCTCAAGTGCGCCGCGTTCGTGCCGGCCATGGGACTTGCGGTCACGTGACGATTACTCGGACGCGAGATGAGATCCCCGCCTGACAGTTCCGAAAGCTCGATACGCCGAACAATAGGCAGGATCTCCTTTTTAGGCCCACCCAGGTTGTCTTGTTTGCGGTGGTGCAGCTTAGGGTTTTCAAGAGGGGTTAACGTAAAGAGAATCGTTGAAATCCTCGAGTTGCAGCTGTATTTTAGTGTAAGGGGAAGACGACAGTGTCTTTCGTATTCTAACATAATTTTGTTTTTACACTTGTTACTCATCGGTTGCTATTTATATTAATATTTCTCTGGTGGGCGGCCACACGAGTATCTAGAAGTTAAATTTTGCCTCAAGCTCAGTTTCTTTTTGTTCTTTTTTTTATGAATTGAAGTTGAAAGTAAAAGTCTCCACTTTCACGTCCAAAATTTAACTCCTGTTTTAGATATCCTAACAAGGGAAGTTAGCAACCTACAAATTCAGAAAATCATGCAACTTTGCGTGCAAAGTAGGTTCATCCGCAAGATAAACTTATTTTTTGTTGGTGCCATAGTGCGATTTTAAGGGGTGGAATTTTGTTATTACACTTGTTACTCGGGTTGCTATTTACATTAATATTTATCTGGTGAACGGCTACACGAGTATCTAGAAGTCAAATTTTGCCTCAAGCTCAGTTTCTTTTTGTTCTTTTTTTTATGAATTGAAGTTGAAAATAAAAGTCTCCACTTTCACGTTTAAAATTTAACACCTGTTTTAAATATCCTAACAAGGGAAGTTAGGCAACCCGAAAATTCAGAAAATCTTGCAACTTTGCGTGCAAAGTAGGTTCATCCGCAAGATAAACTTATTTTTTTGTTGGTGCGATTTTAGGGGGTGAAATCATCCCTTGAAAAAAAAGGGGAATTTTATTTTTCGTGGAATATCTCGAGAATGGTGAGAGATATCGAAAATAATTTTAACCAAAAGCCCCACTTTTTTACATATACAAAACTGCATAAAATAATTATCAAGAAATCCAAACTTTCCAAGCTACCACCACCACCAACCCTTCATTCGATAATTATTTCGAAGAACCTAGAAAATAAGACTGCCATCTATTACAGTTTCGCCTGAATTTAGTAGGCGCTTGAAAGTCATGGGCGCTAATATCTCTCGGTACTAGTAGGTGGTAGGCGCTTAATAAGAGAATTTCCACCTTTAAGTGGACTTTTGTTTTAGCAGAAAATTCAATTTACTGGCATCGACAGCGGCAAGGAAATAAAACTATGGTAAAGGCAAACCTGTTTACAGAAGTTCGTACCACCCGCAGATCGACACTGCCGTTCGTGATTTAAAGCCAATAACGAAGCGTGAACCGCGAACAAATTGAACTGCAGGCTTCCCTGAAATTTTTTTTCGGCCCTCCGTTCCGCTCGTCTCCGAAGAGATTGCTTCTCTCCGTTGCTCAAGTCGAACGTACGCGAATCATGGAATCTCGTGCCCTGTCTTTGTTAACGATCTATCGAGATTCCCGGGGAGAATAAGAGAAAAGAGCTATCGTCCGAGGGCGAGAAAAAGAGTGCTTGTTATCGGACACGGTCTTTAACCGAACACAAATTTGACTCCGCTGGCCGGCCCGAGGGGGGAGCGCTTTAATCGAAGTACAAAAACGATCCGCCTCGCCCTTTCTGCTTCTTATTTCCCGGCGTGGTTATTTTAAGCTCCTTACCGCAGGAAGTTTACAGCGCGGTACGGTTTTGAGCACGAAGAGGCGGTTTCGCTTTTCCCTTTCAAAAGGCGCGAGAAGACAGGCGCAGCGTTCTTCAAATAGAAAACACATCCTCATCGTAATCAGTCTCTCCCTAATTTTCTATTTTCGACGCCCGCCTGTTCGTTAGCCTTCTATGATTGCCGGCTTCAACGCGACGGCCTACGAGGAGCTCCCTTCGTTTCAGACGTGCAATCAAATCATTCGGCTGAACCCCGGTGCCGCAAGCCGAGAAAAAGTTAACAGAGGCCCTACTTCCCTCGCGAAGTCCCAAAGCGTTCGCGGGTTCTCGCGTCTCTCGCGCGAGATCCCGGGAAAAGCTGTGGCTCCTTCAACCACCAAAGATCGGTTTTATAGGCTAAAATTGCGCAGCCATAGACCGGGACTAGAAATAGACTGGGATCGTCACTTGCCCGTCTCGTTGTCGGTCACGGAAAGCGCAACAGTATCCCTGTTCCTCTGGATTCCGTCACGGTCCGCCAGAATATCGTAGAATGGGGACGCGTTCTGCGGTGGGGGAGGAATTCGCGGAGGGAGGGGCGCGAGGGACCGGTCAGTTTCGAGAAATCGTAAAGCACAGTTTTTACGATGAGGGCAGGTGGTTGAAAAACGGCGGGCAAGGTGGGTGATTGTCGAGGGGGGAGGGATCGGGGCAGTGGAGAGGGGTGGAGGGCGCAGGGTTGTAGGGGAAGAGGTTTATACGCGGGGCTTTGGCATTTTGCCTTCTTTAAATTGTCGGCCGACCGTCGATACCTTCCGTGGACACAAAACAAGCCCATGCTGCTCGCTTTTTCATTCGAAAGGACAAAAAACCGGAGCGGTCTCTCGCCGGTGGGAAATGCTACTTGCCAAGTATACACAGAGGGCGGGGTTGAATCCCTCTCCCCAACCCTGCTCCCCGTTTCTCCTCTTTTTTTTTCGCTCCCCCCCGACGTTTCGCAATGGAAACGGCTCGGCGGGGCTCGGTTATTACAGCGCGAACTCCCGACAGTCCGTTTCGACTACGCGCCTTGCGCACAGAAGCGGTTTAAGCCGCGGACGGAGCGGCCTTAAGGGGCTGTCGCGACCACGGCGAATGCCGCGGCGATAGCAAGCGGAGCTGTCGGGGAGCATGATCGATCACTCTGCGCCGCTCATGGCTGGCTTTAGGGGTTTCGGCGGTGGGAGAGAATCGCGGAGAAAAAAGGTCGCGATGCCCCGACGCAAGCTCCGACGGTAGGGGCCCGTCTCGGGGCCTCGCTGCTCGGCGCTGTATAGACGACGGCGGACGGGGTGGAGGAAGTGTTCGAGAGTAAATTGGAAAAAGCGCGCGTCCATTATCTCGCGGGCGGAGATTAAATCATTAGGGGGGCGGGTTAATGAGGCTCTCGCGCGCGTTCCTCCGCATTGTGATTAATCTAATATGCCCGAAGAGAATTGTAGCGGCTAGGAGATCGGCCGGACGTCATGGACGCGGCCGGGATGAGCGGGATGGATGCGGGGGGACACGTCGGCGACGGGTTTCGGGCAATTAGATAAGCATGGTATTGTAGTTGGTTCATTGGGCTCGCCGAGAGAAGTGAACGGATGCAGCGAGAGCCACACGCGGTTGAGACAGACCGTCGACCGCATTGGCATTTGCATCATTCACCTTGAGAAGTGAATATAGTACGGTGGAAAGCCTTGTGTCGCGCACCGTGGATTACGTTTGAAGGAATTTATTGTGCGGTTGGTAACGACCGCGCGACGTTCCTCGCTGCGCGCGCGCGCGCGTTCCTTGCTCGCTTATGGAATACGTCGAACCGGCCGGGTAATTTAAGATCCGTCGCTTCTCTCCCCGACAGATACGTCCGATATATCCTGGATCGCGAGTCGACGACCCTGACGTCACACAAGCTGCGCCGCTGGATTTAGTGAAATTTCAGCACCCGATCTCACTTCGCCGCTACTCTATTGTTGCGCGGGTCCGTTTATGGGCTGTTCGAAGAAATGTTCGCAGCTCAAAGGAGCGCGCGAGGTGCTTGTAAGAATAAACAGTAATGCGAGGCTGAAAGGCAGTCCTTCGTACGGCTTCTTATTTCACTAACAAAAGTCACCGACTTGCCTTTATTAAGGGACGTTCTACTCCCCCGGCCGAAAAATCGGGCCACTTTTCGGCGAGGGTTTTTGTAAGGAAATAAACACTTAACGTTTTCGAATTTCTGGGGTACGTTCCTGCCAATCTTGAGATACAAGGGAAAATCTCTGTGGTTTGTTCGTTTCATTTGTTTACATATGTATTTCGCAGCGAAGTTTGCGGCTTCGGAATTGCTGGCGGTTGAAATTTCGCACCACTGGATTATCGGAAATAAAGTAACCAAACATATTTCTAATTCGCGGGAGTATGGTTATCTCGCTTTCCACGGAAGAACAATTTTGGGCCAAAATTATTAAAATGGGAGTCGATCGAAGTTGACAGTATCGACTATTCTTTTTATCAAATAACATCGCTGTATGTAGTGAGAGTAAGGAAATACAAAAAAGAAATTTCGACACGTATGAATAAGGGCCACCCTAATGCACATCTTCAGATTAATGCTGAGTTTACACCTGACGAGTGTTCGGCCACTGACAAGGGAACATCCCGAACTCGGAAATTTAAAAAATTCTGAAACTTTGTGAATATGTAGGGAATTTTCTCCCGTTTACGACGCAATTTTTGTTTGCTGCCCAAATTCACTTTAAAGGGGTGTAATTGACCCCTGAAAATCCGGTTAATTCCCGAAGTACTATAACTCGCGAACTGTAAAATAATTTTTTACCAAATGCTAGATCTAATTAAAAGAAGTAACTTTTGTCTTGAAACTTTTTTTCTGTCTCTTACAGTTCGGGAGTTATAACACAAAATCGGAAAATAGCCGAATTTTCCGGGGTTAATTTCACCCCCTTCTGGCGAATTTGGGCAGCCAACAAAAATTGCGTTGTAATCAGGAGGAAATCCCCTACATGAGGGGTGCACAGGGAGCCGTTTCTAGCGCCTAGCTGCGAGCAACCCGCCAGTCCCTTTGCTAAGGTTAGAATCGGTGTGGAGAACTGCAGTAGTGTATATAGCTGGGTTCAAGTCGTACCAAACGCACGTACACTACTGCAGTTTGCCTCACCGATTCTACCTTAGCAACGGGACAGGCGGGTTGCTCGCAGCTAGGCGCTAAAATGGCTCCCTGTGCACCTCTGTCCTACATTTTTACAAAGTTTCAGAATTTTTTTAATTCTCGGGTTCGGGATCTTCCCTTGTGAGCACTCACCCAGTCTGAACGCATATTCTAGTACTCGGCCGAGTAATCCGCCGGGGAAGATTTTCACTCGGCCGAGTCACTCGTCAGGTGTAAACCTACCTTAAGGGGACTAGGCAGTCGAAAAATCGATTTTTTATTGTATTTTCCGAAAGTACTATCATTTCTCAATAGAATACCGCTTGGTTTATAGTAAAATTTGCAAAATTGTCGATTTGGCAAATTCTGTAGTAAATTCTGCAAAAAATTCGAGGTTTTCATAAAAAAAATCCGGTGACTTCTTAATTTTTTTTATGAAAGTCTCGAATTTTTACGGACCATATCAGAGGTTTGCGCCGAAACGACACATGTTCTACACATCCTGTAATTTCTTCCAAGTCGATTTGAACCTCAATTCGTTCACAATCACGAAAAAAATGAAGAGAAAAAAATATTCGAGAAAAACGCGTTTAAAGTTTCTGGGCAAAGGCGACGCTATAGGTTGCCGCTTGACGTTTTTAGCTGCCAAATCTACAATTTTGCAAATTTTACAAGCGGCATTTTATTCAGAAAAGATAGTACTTTCGGAAAATGCAATAAAAAATCGATTTTTCGACTACCCCTTAAAGTCAAATCGATCGTATTAATAGAAAATTCTGTGTATTCCAACAGGCACAGGCCTTTCGTATATTTACGCGTGCCAGGCACTTCTGAAATCTCCGTTTTTCCTATAACAGTCTGCGCAGACAGTAGGTACCGTGAACGGGGCGTGCATATTCATAATTCCCAAACGAAAGTGAATAGGGATTTTCCGTGCCCAGCCAGCAAATAAAAGCTAGTTACATATTTGTTGCTAACAGGGCCGGCGGAACCCATTATGCAAGTTACGCGCCGCATAAGGGCGCCAGCCGAAGGGGGCGCTAAAAAATATATCGCACACCTAATAATAAAGTAATCCAACTCCCTCGTAAACAAAATATAAACGTAATTATTTCTTGGTGTACTCCCTAAAAACGAAACATATTAAATAGCAAAACAGGTGCAAAAATTCGGGGCGCCAAAGATTTTCTTGCATAAGGGCTGTCATCGCGCCGGCCCTGGCTGCTAATCTGCAAATTTTGAGATCTCACACGAGATATTCTTGTCGAGATCTTGAAGTCATGAAAAGCCCTTGCCGCCTGAGCGATTTATTTTTAAAGAAATCCCTACTCATTTGTTCCCTTTATAACTTGAAACAAAGCCGCGACGTTTGATACAGCGCTCGAGTAATTTCGCCGCCGCGATGGAAACGCAGTGCGGCGCACACCGCGACGCCCAGATTTATTGTTGGCCGAGAAATAACGGCGTTTCGCGCATACGTTAGCGGTCGGAAATTGGACAGAGGGTGGGCGGGGGGGGGGGGGTGAGAGAAAGTCTGTGCGCGCGAGGGATGTCCACTTTGTTCGCAACGAATCCGTAGATACCGACGCGCCGCGCGGAATTACATAAACGCCCGGTAACGCAATCGGGACGATCTTCCAATTAAAATATTCTGCCCGGTGGCTTTAAACAGTTTCTAGAAGGGGTTGGGCGCTAA
Source organism: Andrena cerasifolii (assembly GCF_050908995.1). Lineage (NCBI taxonomy): Eukaryota > Metazoa > Arthropoda > Insecta > Hymenoptera > Andrenidae > Andrena > Andrena cerasifolii. Next base: position 4,749,306 of record NC_135124.1, on the reverse strand, counting down.
AAACGCCGCGGCATTACCGGAGGCGTGTTTCCCTTCTACGCAAGAGCAGACTCTTTTTGTTGCCGCGAGCCTGCCAGAGAAGTTTCGTCGGTGTAACGAAAAAAGAATTCCGTTCCCTTGCCTCGCAGCTCTCCAACTACGGGATAAGTTTTCCTTCGCAGCCAGTCCTCCGCCAGACAAGGATTGGCGCGTAACGTTACAAGATCAGAGAAAGAAACAGCGAAAAGAGTGGGGCTGAGGGGCGGACGGGGAAGGGGCGAAGTTGGGAGAAACACAGCGGAAAGAATTTCCCTAACTAGCGGTAGAATTATCCGAGGGGTCTCGGGGCGCGGTCTTTTAAAGTTTCAGTCATTAGTCACGTAACTACTTGCTTAATAACTGTGAAATTGCGCGCGTTTTTTGTCCCATTGAAGATTACACGGTATTGTAGAGCGACGAAAAAAAAAAAAAAAAAAACGAGCAGCGACGTGATAGTAAAATTATTCATCGCCGCGGTCGAGTGGCATCAATCCATTTAAATGGCCCTCGATACGCGTTTTATCGAGCTGTTTTTATACGCACTCACGAAAGACTAAATCGGTTGAAACGAAGCTGTTCCAGTACTTTCGGACCTTGACATTCTAGTTTTTTGGTAAACAAACAGCAGATTTGTGCACAGGGCGATGCTAGAAACTGGGAAGATGGTGTAGCATTCTCTGCGCGAAAGTAGGGACCATTGATGGGGTGCATGGAATACAAAGTACGTGGCGAATACTAAGTATACGTTTTACTTTAAAATGATTAGGGTAAACTAACCAAGGAATAACCGAATTGTTGAATCCATGGATCTTTGAGATTAATACTTGAATATATTTATGCGTAACAACAAAACAACTGTTGAAATTGCATTTAAATTTATTTTACTTGAAATTTCTATAAAAATAATTACTTATTCTTATTGTAATTAAAAAAAAAACAATTATAAAATGCAAAATGTGTAGAAGCCCAGTAAATGACCGCATACTTTTTTTAAAAAGAATTGTACTTGTTAATGTTGCTTAATACGCGTAACTAAAAATGTAGGATATTAAAAGTGCAACTACGCTCCATTTGTAAACATATAATAATGTTTAAATTTATAATTGGCATTGCTTTGCCTAATGGTCATTCACTGGTATGCAGTCAATTAATTACTGGTTGGTTTACTCTAGGTACTACTTTTCACATAAAAGTTAACGATAAACCAGCGGTTCCCAAACAGTGCGTCGCAACCCCTAAGGGGGTCGCGAAATGGTTTCTGCGAGCCACCGCGTTTATTTTTAGTTGACGATTCTTAGCTCTAATTTATTTTAATATGGTTATATTACCATATTCTATTGATGATGTAGCACTGACTTTTCGTGAAGGAGAAAAGAAAAAGCTGGTCATCCAGGTGCAAGCACAACCCTCACTAGATAAGATAATTAAATATATTAAATATCTTTAAGTATATTTAATATATGTATTGAGATAATTAAATATTATTAAGTTAGAATTATATTCTCAAATACCTATTTTTAATGTGTTTTCTTTACTTTATTAAATTTACTTTAATTTTTATGAAAGGGAGTCGCGACTCAAAAAAGGTTGGGCAACACTAAGATATATAATTATAAACATTTTCTATCACCTTACGTTTTTCGTTCTCGCCATTGCTAAGTCACTACGCTTTGTGTTTTGGAAGGCTCCAGGAGACACATTCAAATGGCTTCGAATCAGACAAATATAGGGGAACAAAATGAAATTACTAATACTTAAACTACTTTACGTGATACATTTCACATGAATGCCTTAATAATTTATTTAACTCGGTTTCGCGTGTGCGATGGAAGGTCGTTTTTTAAGTCACTCATATTGAAAATTGGGTGCAAAAAATATTACGTAATTGCTACCTGACTCCCGCTTCCCACTCTGTAAGAAATTCGCGAAACCCTCCCTGTGCCAAAAGCCTTACGTAATTTAAGGGCGACAGCTAAACCATTCTACTTCTCTACTTCATTGCGCTCAAAGTAGCAGAGCAGATAAAAATGAACCCTAGGGTGGCTTTTATTTACTCTTGGTAAAAATTTTTTTCAATATTTTCTTGGGGAAATCCTCCAGAATTGTTCCAAATAATTAAAAAAAATCCGTGTAAAGTTTGAGCTCGATCGGATAACGGGAAAGGGTGCCCCTCGGTCCTTAAGCATTTAAATAATTATTTAACAACTCGCGAAGTCGATTTTATATAATATCCTCCAAGTTATTGATTAAATAAAAAAATATATCAAACAAAAGTTGTAGATCCGGACAAGGAGCATCTTTTATGTTGTATTACTTTTTCTCCTGCGATAAACGGTTTTCGAAAAAAATCCGAAAAACTAAAAAAAAAACCTCAAATATTGAAAGTTTTAATACTTCTAGAACACTTTTTATCTATGAAGGCGAACATAAAAAATGGAATTTTTATTTTCGGGGACTATTTTTTAAACATTTAAGGGGGGCATATACCGACATATGCGAAAAAGATAAAAAAAAATCTTATTTTCAGTGTTTAATTTGTCATGAATGTCTCCTGAAAATTTGGGACCGAAATTCGCAAAAATATCGAAGATATAGACTCTGTAAAAATATCGAAATATGAGACTCTACATCTTCAAGATTTTTGGGAATTTCGGTCCCAAATTTTCAGGAAGCATTCATGACATGTCAAACACTGAAAACAAGAATTTTTTTTATTTATCTTCGCATATTTCGGTTTATGCTCCCTCCCCTTAAATATTTAAAAAATAGTTCTTTAAAATAAAAATTCCATTTTTTATGTTCGCCTTCATAAATAAAAAGTATTCTATAAGCATTTAAACTTTCAAAATTTTTAGGGAAAGTTTTTTTTAGTTTTTCGAACTTTTTTCGAAAACCGTTTGTCGCACGAGAAAAAGTAATACAACAGAAAAGATGCTCCATGTCCGGATCTACAACTTTTGTTTGACATATTTTTTGATTGAATCAATAACTTGGAGTATATTACATAAAATCGACTTCCCAAGCTGTTAAATACTGATTTAAACGTTTAAAGGCCCAGGGGCACCCTTTCCCCTTATCCGATCGGGCTCCAACCTTACACGGATTTAGTTTTAATTATTTCAAACTATTCTAGGGGGTGCCCCGAGAAAATTAAAAACTCAAAAAAAAAAAAAAAACCACCCTAATGACCACTATAAAAAATCACACAATCTCACGTGGAACGAAAACATGCAAGAACGAGGGTTATAGCTCGCCTCGGTTAACAAAGTCGCCGCGTACGCTTCCCCCCACGCCAATATTGTTCCCGTTTAGCCCTGTTCCTTTTTGCCTCTGGCATAGAATATGTACCGCGGAGTCAATGCACGTAAGATTCCTGCGCTGTAAATCTATAGGGTCTATATCCACCGCGGAGCGTCGCATACGGAGTAGAGACAGATATGCACATATCGGATCGTTAAATTTACAATGTTGTGTGGGGGGGAAAGTGTCTTCTGCGACGGTCGTGTCACTGGTAGTGTGGCGCGCACCGGCGGGGAGAGCCGGGGGACAGAGCAAGAAAGAGAGCGGTTGTTAGAGTGGAGAGGAGAGAGAGGCGTATTAGCGTGGTGGTGAACGATGAGAGGGGCGTGCCAGTCACGATAATAGCTGGTAAGCTGCGCTATTATGAGCAGCCTGCAAAAAAAAAGTCACGTCACGCTAGGCCACTCCTATGGTTGTTCGAAAAAAAAAAAAAAAAAAAAAATAGCGCACTATAATTCGCCACTTCTGATTGTTTACCGCAATTGGTCACTGCTGTCTTCCCGGTCCCTGTTATTATTTAGCAGTCCGCGTTTCCCGCCGCTTCATTATGCCCATTGTCCGCGCGCGAGCGTGAACTTTCGTTGTCTGTTTAATAATTTTTTCCTTGGCGGCGCATGCCCGCGTTGAATTTCCGGGTGTCGTGTGACATCACTCGATCGCCTCGTCCGCCAACTATGTACGTGTGTATCTGGTTCCTTGAAATTCGCCGGCAACCGGGTGGGGTGCCTACAAATTTACGCGCGCGCGGACGCGAACGTCGACGTACCATTTCCCCCGTAGACGCAGTGATAGGCGAATAAACGCGATTCCCAACAGCCGGCATCGATTAATGGTTGTTGTGACGTGGAACAACGATTTTAACGCCTGGTAAATGGGAGTTTTGTTTGAGGATTGCTGGAAGAATAAGGAATAGGCAGAGCTGTGCAGAACCTAACGCGGGTGAAACTTGGTTGGATGGGTTTAACTGGGTTGATATTCAACGTGCAAGACCAACGGATCAATCTTTAAGGCGTTAGTCGAGACCCAACGGGGCCGGTGTTATTGCCGTTCCGCTGTAGTAACTGTTACGAATCTAGAGCCAGCCGTTTCCATTTATAGTATCGAATTTGAAAGAGGGCATTAAGGGGGTAGTCTGGTTCGCGAGCGCGAAAGCAGTGGTTTCTTTAGGAACTCTTCTGTGGAAACGTACCTGAGGTGAATGTCCCAATTTCTGCTCATGCCCCCATTTCTGCTCATTTCGTATTTTTTTTATTGTTATCAGAGTCACGTTTGTACTATAGTTGCAACAAAATAATTCTGAAAAACTTTTAAAATGAGAGACTCATGATTTTTCGACCGTGTTTTAGATGGTTGTGGTAAGGAACAGGGTCACTATTGGTATTCGATGATTGAGCAGAGAATAGTTTTTGCGGTAAAAGTTCTTATTTAATAACAAAAACAGATACTGTATGGTGCTCTGGATGTAGATTTTGTACTATTTTTAATTTTTTTTTAAAGTAGAAAACAGGTGATTAGGTTTAGGGTCAAGTGAATCACCGTCGTGTCCGCATTTCTACTCACCAAAATTTTAGCAACATAACCTCACAATTCAAAATATGCTGTAACCTCTATTTCTATTCAAAGGCATTTTAGTTTTTGTTTATCAGTATTTTATGCTCTACTGTTGTGTTATAAAACATCTACATAAAAGATGTAACTTATATTAACCTGGAAAGGCAACATATGTGAGCAGAAATTGGTACAAGTGGTGAGTAGAAATACGTACATCGCTATTTTTCGTGAGCAGAAATACGGACATTTAAATCATTATATTTAATTACAAATTACTAGTAGTTAAACATCTTGAAATATCTTTCTTAAATAGTTTTCGACTGGTTGATTTATTGTTAAAGAATTAATCAATTACTCTGCAAATTTTGGTCACAAACAAATTTTGTATACCTTCTTTCTGACGAGTAACCTCTTAAATGAGCAGAAATTGGGACATTCACTAAGTTCAATCAGAACAGTCTTTTCTTATATTGATATAGGGTGGTCAGTATTTTTTTAGACATAAAATAAATTGGCCCTTGAATATAACACAAAATTTTTCCTTTAAATAAGGTTAAAAAAAGCCATACCAATTATTATTATTAAAATTAGAACAATTAGATACAAATAATTCAACAATAAATAAATAACTAACAAATAAATTGTTCCCTATTGTCATTTTCTTATTTCCGCTACGCCATCTGGTGGCGAAAATTGAAGCAGTCTAATCGGGTTAGCTGTCACATGTATAATTGGCAGTATTGGAAATTTCGACTATTTGATGATCGATTTTGTAAAATTTAACAGACTATTTAATGACAAAAACATTATTGCGCTATTTCAATACTTGTGTGACACCAGTCCTGTAACTCGAGTGACCCGATTACAGAGCTCACCTTAGTAGATGGCGCTCTTACAGTATTACCCAATAAAGATCTAATACACGTTCTGTGTGAAAACGTCCTTCTTTGGTGGAACTAATATCAGGATGACGAGTTGATTAGTACTCAATATCTTGACATTTTAATATTTTTTTATTAACAACGTCCAGAATGTTTATACGAAGATCGAGTTTCCATCATTCAACGACTGTCATTTATAAAATTTTCAGCGACTAATTTTAATTCAGTAGCCCTCGAAAATGTGAAAAATTATTGTCCAAACGCTAAGAAATATTAGAAAATGAAATGTTGTTAAACTGTATTTTAAAAAATATAGCGTTGTAAAGCTCGCCACGGCACTCATTTTTTCTATTCACAGTTTGTTTACCGAACCATTACTACTCGAGCTAAAAATTATAAACAAAAAAGTTACATCTTCCAAAATCATTATTTCTCCTATTGCCAATGCGACAGGAATTTTAGATTGTATGGAAAGAAATAAAAGATGCGGGAAAGAGCGTGGAACTAATTAGATGCCACAATAATTAAACTAAAAAATTACGAAAGTTTATTGACGCCGGGCAAAGATTTACAGAAAATAAAAATAAGTCAAATCGTACATATCATTTATTTTCCCAATGGACAGGTAACTGTTTATTACAGTTATAACGGGTAACCAGCTACTGTAAAAATTAAAACATCTATTGGAGTGGACGATTTACAAAAAGCATCATTGTCAAACAAACTGTAAACAGAAAAAATGTGTGTCGCGACGAACCTTACAACACTATATTTTCTAAAATACAGTTTAACAGCATTTAATTTCCCAATACTATTTCTCAGCGTTTGGCCAATAATTTTTCCCATTTCCGAGCGCCCCTTATTGCATCCGAGCCCTCAATGCTAGTACACTATTTTTCGCGCTCGCGAATGAGGACTAACCCTACCCCCTTCGGCACGAGGCATTGTTCAACGGAGAATGCTTCACCGTCGTTCGCGACACTTTAAAAAAATACGACGCCCATAAATTTGTAGGCAAGGTTTTCGATATAGCGCCGCTTTGTATTCTAATTCGCGCCGAGCTCGGATCGCCGCGTGATTCTCGCCCACGCGAGCCTACCAACGATAGCCGCGGTAGGAATTAGCCATTTCTTTGTGGCGTTTACGCGTTTCTTAAACGACGCTAGAAGGTTACGATAGGGAGCCGAGAGTTGCCGGGGATTAATATTTATAGAGCATCTCGTCAGACCGTCCTCTCCTTCACCGTGCTGTCTCCTTCTTTGTATCGGGATACCGAACCGCGACAATGTCCGCCACGCTAGGGGAATATCAATCCCTCGATCGCTTCTTTGCACTGGAACGTAACCTGGCGGCTCCATTAAAAGTGAATGTGTGAAAAATCGATCGGGCTGAACGCTGCGTGTGTGGACAGTGCGCGGTGATGTGGAGCAAGGTAAAGAAATATTACTGCGCTACCTAGCGATAGGCTGTGAATCTTTAAAGGCTCGACCCTTTATGATCGCATGAATTTCTACGCGGCAAATTGCCACGTTGTTAATTCCGTTCTGGCATCATTTACCGCCATCTGCCCTCGTTATTGTCCTTATCACATCCCTTCAGAGATTGCTGTGTCCTTTTGTCGTTGCAGGAATCTCTCTGCAATCAGATGTTAACTAAAGAAGACTTAATTCTGCTGCGATTTTATTATATTTGCTTCGGCTGGCTACAGAGATATTCTTCCATCGACATTTCGGAGATTTCAATGCTTACAAGCAGAAGGGAGGATGCAATAATATGACGTACATGGGCGTCTATTGTGTATTCGCAGTTTGCGACGTTTAAAGGTCTGCGCAGACATGTCCGTTCCGTGTCAGTACTGTATCCGTAGTGCCAGTGGTAAGATAAGACCCTCTACGCCCCTCTACTTCTTACCACTGGCACGACGGATACGGAACTGACACGGAACGGATATGTGTGCGCAGACCTTAAGGGGGAGCCTGGTGTAACTAAATGAAAATCGAGGCATTTTTCGGGAATTTTTTTTAAAGAAAGTATTTGATTAAGGTATATAACAAGGATTTGATTAAGGTATATAACAAAAAAATTTGATTAAAAAAGAGCGGCAAATAACAAAGTTATGCCCAGTCCGTTGGCGACGCAATTATTGCACTGCGGGCAACGTAGCGTCTTTTGGTTTCATCCGAAACCAAAAATCCAACAATTTTCTTTTAGTTTATGAGTGTACGCACAGAATGAAGAAATTTGAAACTTAAAAGATGCAAAATGAACAAATGGCGGCCTCTTGAATAAAAAGTTCACTGTTTCCAACGAAATTTTGCCTTAAATGTCTAAAAAAAGTTATTTATTTAAACAATATCATTATACTAATAACTTAGTACTATGAAGAAAATGTTCGCAAATATCCGTGCACAGGGCCAAGTCGATTGGTTGAATGTTTTTTGAGTTACATTGCCCGCAAAGTATAAAACTGTCGTTTCGAGAAAAACGAATTTAAAGTTTTGTGGTAGCCTGGCGCTCGGTAGCAAAACCGGCTATATCCGCTTTAATTTTTCGAATTTCGTTTTGCGGCTTTGGGAGCATATTGTCGTGATGTTCAACTATTGATTTATGCAAAAAAAAAATCGATTTCCACGATCCGCTACACCAGGCTCCCCCCTTAACCCTTAACTGGTATCTTGGGGTCGCTCATGACCCCAGGCACGCAAAGTTCGCTGCAAAATTTTTGGTTGCCTAAGCTTGTGAACTGTTTTTTTTTAATTAATTTTATAATAATAGTTTAACTTTCTAGGTTTCTATTATTTTACACATTACCTAAGTACAAAATATTCATAGAGGTTGATTCAGGGTCGATTTTACAAATTTCTGTGTCCTTTTTTATTTGGGGTTAACACTTCTCACTGCGTACAGTCTGGCGTGGCGCGAGGACAGGCACGAGGAACGGTTGAAATCCGCCTGTTCCCTTTTCCCCGTGAATCGCGAAATTCCATAATGTCGCTGACAAATTAAATGCCCGCGAAGACCAAGACAGGGGGCATATCTTCTTGTACCGCTGTGCGTAAATCGCCCGGCGACTCGACACGTTGTTACAAACAGTTTCACCGCGCGCGTTGCTGAATTACTGAAATGCCGGCGCGCTGCTGACAAATGACTGCGGACCGTGACCTCGCGCAGGCTTAAATGTTTGTCGAACAGTCTGGTTAAGTCGAGGTTTGATCCGAGGAAAGCTCTTTGAAGCGAACTTCCTAAGATCATGAACATTTTACGATAGCTGGCCCAGCTGCAGTGGGTTAAACGGTTTCATACACCTTTGGCTTGTTGATAGGCTAAACTGGCGAAGTCCATATTACTTAAATGGTGGTAAATGCGAAAAGTTCAATGTATTACAATAGATTAGGTAATAATTGAAAGCTCTTGCTTGTTGGGTTGCCAACATTTGCCCAGAACACACCTGGAGGATTAGCAGAAATAAATAAAAAAACATTCGAAGGAGACACGAATTATTTTATTTTGTTAGAAATAGGCAACTTTGGAATGCCAGATTAAACTACACTACTACCCAGTCTGATATGAGGTATAATTACTATGATTGTTTATTCAATATATATGCCAGACGCATTTACAGAAAACGTGATTGTACAAGCAAAACGGTAATACAAGAAGAGGAAGGAAGTAAGAAATCGGAAGAAGTATTTTTATATTTATAATAGTACAGTGCCGACAGTGGCGCCTCGACTCTATGCGTGTGCCTGGACCTCGAGATTTGAATACACATCTCAACATATTTAATAAAGTAACAAAAATAAATTAAGTTTTCTCGTAACTTCTTAAGCTCATAATTAGAATATTATTTTTTATCAGTTTTTGCTGTGTTCAATAACTTTTTCTATTCAGGTTTAGCTAAATAAAAATAAAAGCTTTTCATATCAAAATTAATTGGAATGGCTACCTCTGCTTTAACCAGTTTCAACAGCATTCTATTTCTATCGCTTCTCCAAGTTTATTCCATATAGAAAAAACCTTATTACACGTAATTTCATGCTGCAGAATAAGTGACTGCTTTTTTAGATTGAAGGGCAACATTTATCACATTCCTGGATAAATGACCAGCAAATCTGTAGACTGGAAAAATCACCAACCTGGAGTCTCAAGGAGAAAATGGCATTGTCGACAACCCTAAGCTCTTGCAAAATTTGTATTAATTTAATGCTGTAAAAAACTTGGAACGTAATTGCTTGCATTGACACTTAAGTATTTTAAGATGGAATAGTGGACCTAACCCAGACTTTTTTTGACTCGGTGGAAATCCCCACGGATACCCCAACCCTCGGGGGAGGGTCGAGGGTTATGTGGGACTCGAACCCACTGAAACCACCAAGGTGACCTGGCGCGGAGAGCGCACATCCGAAGGGAGGACTTATACGGGGTGAAACTAGCGATACTTTCGCTTGCCACTCCACGGATGCAAATACAGCTCTTCGCGCCTATCGCCTTCTAAAACAGGGCCCTTCCCGAGGGACCTAACCCAGAACTAACCCAGAACTAACCCAGACCTAGTTTCGACAGTATACGGGGAGATCATGACGGCACGTGCCGCGGGTCCCAGGCGTCGCTCAAAAAAGTGTAATTCCTAACCCAGACTTAACCCAAACTTAACCCAAAACTAACCCAGACCTAACCCAGAGCTGGTCAGTTTTACCAACAACCCAGCGATACCCCGTGCTCTTTGCACGATACAAAGACGACAATTTGGCCGCCTTCAATTAATGACTGCCCCTAACTCCGCGAAGAGAGCTACCAACGAGAATAATACGTTGTTCTGTGGTGACGTGGCTCTAACCTCTACTACGCGACAACTCTTCAGGTGACTGTTTTACCTACCCTTGCGCCACGTGTCCCGCTTTCCACTCCTCCACGGAACTGGCGCGTAATCGTGAACAGTTTAATTTTCATCCGGCGATGGTTTGACCGGACCCTTGACTGATGTATTCGTTAACTGAAAATCCTTGGAAAATTGAAATTCCTACACCCTCTTGAATTGCCGCGAGATTATAACGTTGCCGGGTGGTCGCGGACCACGCAGTCCCATTGTAAATTCTTGTTTAATCAGGCTTTCGTATTAATACCCTGGCGATTGTTATTATTCCCGACGGTTATAATATTCGCCGCCACGACGCAGCGTGATTATGCCCAGGTAACTACATCCGCGTCGTCGCACAGTGTAACGAGTATATAAGAAAAAAAATCAAAAATCAATTTTCCATTAAGATACAGTTATTTACAAGTAATTGATATGTTAATCATGTTTGTACTCAAAAAAATTAATTTTTAACATAAAATAATTCATGAAAATATATTTTTGAATATAATTTTTATTAGTTAATCATCGTGCATACTTTTGTAAAACAAATAAAATATATATTTTTTAAATACATTCAAACACAAATTCATAAGAAACATATGAAACAATTATAAAAATAAAATTATTTTTTTAAATAATTCGTGTTAATAATAAATTTTAAATTATTCTTATTATACGTCTTCATCACTATCAGTTGAATCCGAAGGAATTCAAAGCTCAGTGTTTTTTAAAAATAAATATTCTAGCACAGATTTGTCTAATTTTTCGTTTTATTATGTGTGTTTCTTCTTATGTGGGAGCATTCGGGAGCAGATAAAATTTACACCAAATTAAAGGGCAAAAAAGAACTAATTGTAGTAAAAAAATGAAAGAACCGATGTTTCGTTTTTTTTAATTCTCTCCAGAAGTTAGAAGATGCGACAAAAAAAAGTAATAATTTGAGCCACTGGTACGTATCCATATCTTTAAATGCAAGAATTTTAAATTAATAAAACGAAAGGAGGATATATTTTGCTTATTTTCAAAAAAAAAGAAAGAAAGAAAAGAACTTACAAATACAACAAAAATGCAGTGGGTAAATACTGCCTATGTGTAATTTGTGGCAGCTTGCGTTTGGTTATTCGATTTTGAATGTAATTACTGACCTTAAATCCTTTATTTATGTTACTAACAAGGGAAGATCCCGAACCCGAAAATTCAAAAAAATTCTGAAACTTTGTGAATATATAGGGAATTTCCTCCTGATTACAACGCATTTTTTCTTTACTGCCCAAATTTACTCGAAGTGGGTGAAATCAACCCCTGAAAATTCGGTTATTTTCCGATTTTGTGTTATAACTCGCAAACTGTAAGAGACAGAAAAAAAGTTTCACGACAAAAGTTACTTCTTTTAATTAGATCTAGCATTTGGTAAAAAAAAATTCGGAAAATATCCGGATTTTCAGGGGTCAAACATACCCCCTCAGAGTGAATTCGGGCAGCAAACAAAAATTGTGTTGTAATCAGGAGGAAATCCCCAACATATTCACAAAGTTTCAGAATTTTTTGAATTCCCAGGCTCGGGATCTTCCCTTGTAAGTAATGTTTCGACGAAACGTACTTTACATCATATGTATTAAAGACATTTAACATTGTCTTACGTTAATAGTCGATTTACTGTAACAGAACTACCAGAAAATTATTATTGAATTTGTCGTTTATAAATTGTCAAAGGTACTTTGCTTCTGTTTTTAAACCGTAGACTTAAATGCTATTCTCGACGAATGTAAATGCTTTTCTCTTATATTATTTTTTGCTACTAAATGACTGTATATACTAAACACGATTTATTAGCCAAAAGAACCTAACCCAGATCTTCCCTTGAAAGTTATAATGTCTTACGTCTGAGGGCTGTTCCCTACCAATTCCACGAAACGAAATACAAAATTTAAAGACCCAAACTTTTTGCTTTCTGAACACGTGCCGGCAGCACTGTGCCTCTGCCTAATTAAAAGGGAGTGACAATCCGAGTAAGGCGTCTTAATTCCTCCTGGCCGAGCGGAATATTGAAATTGAATGGCTTTCGAGCATCTCGTTCGAGGGAACGCGACGTTAAACGCCTCGGAAGAATCTCCCCGCGAGACCCCTCATTTAAGATTGTTTATCGATACTTAAGTTATACCTTGCGGACAGTATCGACTCTTATTCGAGCGAGATGGGCGAGCGAGGGAGCGTCGGGGGGAGGGTTTTCGGCGGCGATAAGAGCTATTGCTGAAATTTAGCAATATTCCCGGCCCCGGGTATGGGTAGTGCACGAGGCATCGTGCTCCAGTCTCGAAGCGTTCCGATGAGCAACCGATATGGTCGCTATTAGTCTGATGCTCAGAAGCGCTATACCTACAGCCCATCGTCTGTCCAAGTGAAACAGAGGATGAGGCGAATGAACCGTGGGGGTAGGGAGAGCAGCAGGGCTTTTTGGGGCGTGGATAATAGTGAGAGAGTGGCCATTAAGGGCGAATTACGTAGCAGGAAGAAGGCTTTGCGAAACTTCGCACCTGCCTTTCCACGTTTCAGACACACATATTCATAAATGGGTAGCAAGAACGGGCCGCGTAAGTGGCCTCCGTTTTTAATTATTCTTATTCTTCTACCTTTCGCCTGCCGAGTTAACGAGACGCAGCGAATAGACAGTCGGCTGTTACCTGGCCGACGATTTTTCCCGTCGCTGGGAGCATTTCTCGGCGTCTACGATCGAAGCTGCGAATTTGTCTTTAATTCGTATGCTAATGCTTCTCTTCTCGAAGCACCGCTCCTCGGACGCTCGAGGAGTCGCGAGAGTCGCTGGGAATAATGATATTATTGCGAAGCCGCTTACGGCTTACGGCAATTAAAACTTTGATAATTGCCGCGGCGAATTACGTAATTACGTAATTACCACGTCGTACAGTTGTCGGTCGCGCTGTTACACCGCTGTAATATCTCGCTTTTTACTCGCTCCCGACTGCCTCCCGATGCCGTTTTCTGATTACCACGAACGGACAACGATGGTTTTAATTAAGACAGGCCAGCCGGTTTTATAGTTCTGTCAAAATGAGTTTTCACCAATTTTCATGGTGGTTTAATTTCATCGAGCACCGTAACCAGAACCCCCTCTCCTTTTCCACGCTAATTCCCTTCTTGCAAGGTCCTCTTGTTAATTCCAGCTGAATCTTACCTCCCTGTTTTGTAAATTAGTTTCGAGTTAAAAAACTGAATAGTAGATTTAGAAATTTCTAATTTTAAATCAGCACATTATTCTCTGCAATTTTCTTATTGCATTTATTTTAATTTTCGTTCCAAAAACTATGTAGGGTTTGGAGAAATCTGTGACCTATCACGTTTATGTGTTACGCTTGCTCATATATCACAGTTTAGTAGTGAAATTTCGGTACGAATGTAAGATATTTCTAGTTTGAGTTGTGTCGTCTAGTTTCCAAGCTGCCACGGCAATTTCCATTTAAATTCGGTGATAAGCGGCACAGTTTCTCGCGTGGTCACTGCAACCCGGAGCCAAGACAACGCTATCATTGTTATCAGAAGCGTAGGGCACGTACCCTTTGGCCAGTGCGTCGTGAACGTTTACGGCTTGAAATCGCTTCGCCTCGATGAGAGACCGTTAAGCCCTTCATGGTTAACCGTGGCTCGTGCTAAACAGTTGCCTCTTTGTCGATTAGCGCGGCAACTCGTGTCAGCATCGGAACCAGATTTTTCTCTTCCGTTTTCCTCTTTTCGTTTTTACGACAAACTACCAGAATTTGTTTGGCCATCGCAACGAAATCCTTGAAGTAATGCAATGAATTACAGTTTCAGCTGGTGCGACATTAAATTTTAATCGAATTTCATCGATTCGACGATTTGTTCGTGTATGAACGACGGACAGAGTGATCCGTTTAAATTGATGAATGAATGTGCCTACAAATGAATGATAAAATGAAAGGTCGTGTAAGTGGAACCTAAACTTTATAATTGAGTAGTTATTATCAGGTTTCCAGGCAAGGGGCGGTATAAAATCGATGAATTTACATATTAAGATGATTTCCTTTGTTTTTTTGAAAGACATTCTTATGTTTTAAAATCCTTTTGTTCTTGTGGATTTTGTATTACAGATTTCATTATCATGTTTAGTTCTTAGCCAATTTTTTATTAGTTTGTTCCGCGTATCAACCGACAAATAATAAGCGTTCTAATTTTCAAATTACAAAATCACTCATTTTTGGAAGTAATACATATATTTGAAAAGATTTTCATAATTTCATGTTACACAGTAAGTGGTTCTTCGAATAAGTTTTGTTTTAGGGGTAATGACACTGTAGAGCCCGGAAAGGCAGCTTGATTTGGTGGATTTTTTTAAGGGAGTATAGTGAATGGAATGCGAAATCTGTTTGAAGGCCTTTATTGTATATACCTTGAAGTATGATCACATTTTTTAAAAAAAATTTTTAATACAAAATGGCGACACTGCAGCTCAACGAAAGAAGCTCCTTCTGGAAAACAGTGTTTCGCGGCCGGAGAGATTTCCCCTTCAATTTTTCACCTAGAACAAAAGCCGAAAAATTTGGAGTTCTATATAAGATACTTCGTGCTGTTAGAAACAGCATTCAAACTGTAGGCATATTATTTCGTGCAAATACTAATTCCGTGTAATGATGCGCAAAATGAGTTTTCGAATCAATGCATTCGTATCATCTTTTAGTGAAAGGAAGCAAGTGTTTTCAGGGGGGCGGGCACTTACAAAGAAATAGACAAGAAAGTTCTAAAGATACCATTCACGCTGCCTCCCAGACTAGATCTTCAGGTATAGCTCCCGGCTTTCGATTCATGTGCGGGAATGGCCTACCTGTGTATCTATTGTGGGATCGGGGGCCTCCGTGGAACATAAGAGGGGAGCCGGATGAGCGGAAGATGGGTGGGTCGGCGTTGACGCTGTTGGTTAAGGCGCAGGTTGGCCAGCCGGAACTACGAAGATCGCGAGTTCCGAGTCCCACAGACCACGCGAGAAGAGAGAGGGACCCTAACCCAGTCCTAACCCAGAGCTAACTCAGATCCAGTACCGAAACGAGGAGCACTTATGCTGTGCGCAACTCTGAGAGAAAGAGAGATTGGATCGGAATACATACCTCGAAGAGAAAAAAATCGCTGTGATGCCGGGCCGCATGGGAAACATTCGGGAGCGAATGTGACCTGAGGATTATCAAGTGTTGGATCAGGAGCCCCCTTCATACTCATAAGAGGCACCCGGAAAAGAGACACCGGGAAGGCCGCAGCGATAGCCGAGGTGGTTAAGGCGCGGCCGGCCAGTACGCAGGACTCCGAAGATCTCGAGTTCAAGTCCCCGGCGCCCCAGGCGCTTTTTCTGCGGTTCCTATATCAACTGGTAGATTACAGCTACAGAAAATTGTCAAGAGCGCATCACGGCACGTGTCCATGATACGTGTGCACAGTGAGCCACGCGGAGGAGGTCTGTTTATATATCGTCGCCCTGCGAAGTTCCCGCCACGGCTTTATCATTATCGGATGTGACTAATGTGGCGTTTAACGCAGCCTTCATGTTAGTTATTATTATAGCCCTTGGCAACCGGGCCCTGCGTCCCCTCCCCCCCTCCCTTCCCCGACCGTCGCATCGCGCGCGGACGAAACGCCCTTTGGACCGAATCAACATGGCCTCTAGGCCCCGAACGAGCTCTCTCGATCCCCTGGACAACGCTGGTTTATTCATTCAGTGAACCGGGGACCGGTCGGCAGGTTTCGGTTATTGTTTCTCAGGTTCCATAGGGGAGACTCGAAAAAAGAACGTCCCTGACTCGGCTTCTACAAACCTCGCTCGCGCGGCCCTAGGATTCTCCTTGTTGGTTTTCGAAGAAGTCCCTACATGCCGCTGGACGGGGCCCCATTGTTTTAAAGGACCCACAGACGAAACGATTTATCGCACGATAACCCCTTGCGATAAGTTGCCGTGACAGTTGTGTATCGACTTGTACCCCGTGTTTCCTCCACATGCGCGACAAGCTGCCGGTTGACAAGCCGTTACAGATCGTACGAGCGATCCAGTACAACTGATCGTTTGAATAAATATTTAGGCGTTTCTTATTGCACCCCTAACGTTGAAGGAAAGCAGAGGGGAAATTTTTACAGTGGTGTTCTTACGAGGGAACACCGCGAACCTGGACTCATCGATTGGGACCCAACTTTGTGGGTTTTTAAGGTGACACAAAACAAGAACAACGGTGTGTTTCATTTGGGCCCTATCGCCTTTTAAGGGGGTGGAAACTAACCTCAAAGTCAAATTGGCACTTGCACTTTTTCGCGTATAACTCTCAAAGTACAACAGAGTGAAAAAAATGTTTCAAACAAAAGTTTAATGGTGCATTAAACGCTACAAACTTGCGTTAACAAAGTTTTCTACAGTGGGAGACATTCAAAGGCTTAAAAAAAAAACATTTTCGAGCAAGTCACTCATAAAATTTCACAATAATATTTAAATTTGACATTAGAAGAACATATATATCGCGAGACATTTGTCGAATAATAGAAAAATATTTTTCAATACGCCGAAACGCGACAGTCTAAATATATCGAAGCAAAGAACCGCGCGACCTCCACCGCTTTCATAATCACCGGCACAGTTATCCACAGATAATCATTTAAAGAAAATTGCACATTAGATAAAATCTAGCGGCGTGTAGCCTATCTGCCAGAGACGCGACCACGTGGTGGGTTAAACGCTGTACATGCAAGCGGCACCGTGTAAAAAGAGGATACTCCTATCTGCATGCGCATCTGTTATTCCCGCGTACACTGGTTTAAATATTACAGTAATGTCGAAGAAGCACCTGGTGACTGGTCTTGTTCACAACTCGTCCCAGTTCCCACGGCTGAGCACACAACGCGCGGAGGCTGTTGTTTATTCGTCGGTACAGACATTTACCTATGTCTCCGCGTTATCGGTTACTACCGCTACTGTTTACGCGTATCTCTCGTGTTATCGTTCCGGGGACGAAAGTGTGACGCGCTTATCTGCCGAGAGGCGCTCGTCGAAATCGTCCGGCCTCTCCCTCCTGGCTCGGGGCACCGCGGCCGTTTCTTGGCGGGGCACCCGGTATACCAGGGAACGAGCCGAGGTAGCGTGAAGAATCCTCACGCTACCGTGACTGCTAACACGGGTTAATCTTGCTTAATAACACCCGCAGCGCGGTATGTGTCTCGCCCTTTGCCATCGTTCATTATCGTTTGCGTAATTTTTTACGGTTCTGCGTGGAATAAACGATATTAATAATACCAGTAATTAGACCAAGATAATCACCGGGGAGTATTTGTTAATTATCGATTGGCATCGTATGATAACGGCGAAGGAATACGGGGAAAGGTAAGACGATACGGTAATTTTTTACGGCCCAGTTAAGCCCAAGGTGCTCTTCGTACCGGCGCCACCATCGGGCTACATTGTAAATGAATATTAATTATTCCCAATTACCGACGGCGGAGCATTATCTTTTTCAATTAACCCCGCTGACGGTTCACCGCTGCAAGTTCGTCTAGGGTAGATGTCCCAATTACCGTGCTTCGACGCCCGACTAGCTCGCGAAGGAATTAATTACCGACTTTCTCTTACTTTAATTTTGCTTGGTGAAAATTTCTGTTGGTGTCTTCTACTTTTCTCTTTATTAAGGCATTTTTTGCGGCTCGAAAATGTTAATATTTCATATTTTTAAATTGAAATGAAAATACATGTTTTCGTGCCAATTACCGCGCCCTGAAAAAAATGCGCTGTCCCTGTTCTGTTAGGTTATGTCTTTCAACTTTGAACTGTTCGAAATATTTTTTTGGTCTACGAGAAGTGCTTTTTATGCAATTTTAATATGACCTTTTCATTGCAAAAGCAAAATATGCAAATATAAGTTTCTGCTCACCCGTTCGGAGAAACGAAAGTAAGGTTAGGTTTAGCAGAGGGCGCCACTGGGCTTCGAGGGGCACGGTAACAGGGACAAACTTTAAATTCCTGTCCCTACTACCGAATTCACTTTAAAAATACGAAAACGTTTCAAAAGAGCTCATTTTTATATTTTTTCCGACAATTTGAACCCATTATGATATAATAAACACTTTACATAAATACAAGCCATGATAATTATCAATTTATTCACTTCTGTAAAGTACGTATTTGTTCCTTACAGTTTCCTGTAAGGATTTGGTAAATCCATCGAAATCTTCATATGCATTTTTGAAATTTTTTTTTCTATGCTTTAATTGCTTAAAATTGTAACCTTCTCGTTTGTAACACATACATTAATAGTTTAATTTAATTAAAAAAGTTTCTTTCCTTATTTATTTATGCGAATTTTTTTTGTACGGCTTCTTTAAGCATAAAGACACGGTAATAGGGACATCTACCCTACATCCGCGCGCGGATCTTGACTTTTGACGAACAATTATTCGCGGTGACAGGAAACATCGCGCAGAATATTCGACCGTGTTAGCTCCGCTGTAGTAAATTTGCCACGGTATGCGTCGATTTATTACGCATTCGCGGACCGGCGTTTTTACTGGATGAAGTCGGCTCGAACGAGTTCTTTGTATACGTCATTGAATATTAGCGGCCGACAAATTCAGTGATACATAGGCATGTGCCTGCTTAACCGCTAAAACGATATCGGAAGAATTCTGGCTTTCTTGCTGCCAGCGAGCTAAGCGCGTGCACGTTACAAGGGGTCGCTTTAGTTTCAGAGGGTTCAGAAAATCGATTTTTATTTCTGAAAGTATGATGCACGTAAAGCTGTATTGAGACCTTCGTTAGATCGACGAAGTTATGAGACTTCGGCAATGAGCGAGACACGCAAATAATTTATTTTCTCGAGATGAAGGTGTATTAGGGTGGCTCTTATTTACTCTTGGTATAAATTTATTCAAGATTTTCTTCGGGGCAACCCCAGAATAGTTTCAAATAATTAAAAAAAAATCCGTGTAAAGTTTGAGCTCGATCGGAAAGGGTGCCCCTGGCCCTTAAACATTTAAATCATTATTTAACAGCTCGCGAAGTCGATTTTATATAATATCCTCTAAGTTATTGATTAAATAAAAAAATATGTCAAACAAAAGTTGTAGATCCGGACAAGCAGCATCTTTTATGTTCTATTACTTTTTCTCGTGCGATAAACGGTTTTCGAAAAAAGTCCGAAAAACTGAAAATAAAACAAACTTTTTTTCCCCCTCAAATTTTGAAAGTTTAAATGCTTCTAGAATAGTTTTTATTTGTGAAGGCGAACAAAAAATGGAATTTTTATTTTCGGGGACTATTTTTTAAACATTTAAGGGGAGGGGCATATACCGAAATATGCAAAAGATAAAAAAAAAGATTTCTTATTTTCAGTGTTTGACTCAAACTTCACACGGATTTTTTGTAATTATTTGGAACTACTCTGGAGGGTGCCCCGAAGGAAATTCAAAAGTCGAAAATAAGAGCCACCCTAATGTGTAGATATAAGATTCCAAGACCATTGTCATTTTTTCTTCAATGGCGTGATACATTCTTGTTGTCATATTGTTACAGTTAAGAAAGAAATGAGTTTAACCACGTGATATATTGACTATCAAATGACCTTGAACGACGAAAAGGGGCTTTTTATAGGAGGAAATTGTATAAAATCCACGTGTGCCAGTGCAAATTTAAAGCTATGCATGAAATTAACCGTATAATTATTTTGATCATCTTCTGAAATAAGTTGCTATAAAAATGTCTGCTGACTCGTTAATTTTATACAGTTCCATCCTTCCATAAAATCGTTATTTTTGCTAGCTATAACAATATGGCAACGAAAATGTATCACCCCATTAAAAAAAAAAACGACAGTAACCTTGAAATTTTGAGAAATATTATTAGTTCATAGCACCATTTACCCCTTTGAACTAAATAATTTCCTCCTTTAACATTTTTTCGTATCATCAATTGCAACGGAGATATTATACGTGTTCCGAGTTATAAGGAAACATCCTGCATACAGCGCATCAATTTCTCCTCGTTTTCTTTTGCACGTAACTTCTTTCCTGTTCTCTCTTCGGGCGTTAAAAAATTATTCAATTTTTGCTATTCACCTACTTAAATCGCGGGGCGTAGCAGGTGAACTGCACGGCGCTATTTCATTCCCGACGGTTAATTGCCGTCTGCTAGAATAGTGAGAATCAGCCTTTAATTCACTGATGTCTGACAAACGAGGGACTCCGCCCAGGAATCCTTTCGATAATGAATTCGTGGCTGGCGGGCTCCAACTGATATCTCGATGCCATGCTAATTACATTAAATTACTATTTTCGTAAGCAGCTGTGCCGTATTGTTTCGCTCGTAATCACTGTTCAACGTGGGAGTCTTTGAGGGCTAGAAGGGAAAAATGAGGTGGGAAGCACAGAGCAACATTAATGACTCGTCTTCCACGATATTTATTGTCCGTAGATTCGTGGTGTATGCTGCGCAGATACAGTTACGGTGGTTCATCTCTAAACAGTAGTACATATTCAACACGAAAATACAAATAGTTTGTTTCCCAAGCTTTTTTTGAGTCCCGATCCCCTTTTATAATGTTCAAATAACCTGCAACCCCCTGTATAAAGTAAGGTAAATATTTCCTTCCTTTCCTTTCTGAAAAATCAGCGTCACGTCATTAATAGAATATGGCAATGTAACCGTATTAAAATAAATAGGTGGTCAAAATCGTCAACTAAAAATAACTATGGCCACCCTCCTGAAAAACACTTGGCGACCCACAGGATGGGAATCGCTGGAATAGTAAATGCGAAGTTTCCATAGCAAGTTCGAATATTTAAAAGATTTGGATAGGGTAAACTCGGGTAAGTCCGTGATAGTTCTAGGATTTGTCTATTAATTGCTAATATTTACATATTCTGAAAGTGAGTCTTGGATGTAATGATAGGTCAGACATCGGAGAAACAAATAATAGGTTAACAGAAATTTACTAAGTATATTTATTCGAAAATATACAAACTTAAGTTGTTATGACGTACTATGGTTACTCCGTGAAAGCTCTGGTTACTCTGTGATAGTACCTACTCTGGTAACTCCGCGATAGTTCTCGCTAGCTCGTGATATGGCCATCAGCTACTTTTTTTATATTATTTTACATTATTGTAAATGATTTTACATTATTTTAAATGATTTTACATTATTTTACATTATTTTGTATTATTTTATATTATTTTATATTATTTTACATTATTTTACATTATTTTAAATGATTTTACATTATTTTGTATTATTTTACATTATTTTATATTATTTTACATTGTTTTATGTTATTTTATATTATTTTATATTATTTTACATTATTTTAAATGATTTTAAATGATTTTACATTATTTTATATTATTTTATATTATTTTATATTATTTTATATTATTTTATATTATTTTATATTATTTTATATTATTTTATATTATTTTATATTATTTTAAATGATTTTACATTATTTTGTATTATTTTACATTATTTTACATTATTTTACATTATTTTCTATTATTTTATATTTTTTTATATTTTTTTATAATATTTTATATTTTTTTATATTATTTTGTATTATTTTGTATTATTTTATATTATTGTTATTTTGTGCATAATCAATCCTTTCATGATCGTTAGATGTCTGAGACGTAAGGAACCATTGCTTCTGGTAGAGACCATGAAAATTTCTCAAACAGCACACACAGAAATGCAGTTTCAGGCACACGAAAAATAAGAATGTAGTCACTTTTCATAAGCAAAAATAACACTGATGCCTTATTGTACGATAATTTCAAGAGTAAGGCTTGTTAAACTGTCATTTTACCATCACTTACCTGCAGTTCGAACTTTCCATTTATCTTCTAAAGCACATATAGGGTAAAGGAAAAACGTGAAAAATAAGCTTTTTAGAAGTGGCGAACTGTGGGCATTAGGAGCCGCGGCGCGCTGTTGAAAAGAGATAGTTGCACTTCTAGAAACCTTATTTTTCAAGTTTTTCTGAAAAAATGTCAACTACTGATACCTGGTCAACTACTGGTACCTTTACCCTAATAAATAAACAAGCGATCGTCCACAACTACCCCGCAAAATTTCACGAATAATGCGCTGCTACAAAATGCTCTCTCACTCTATCACGCTAACTTCAATCGACTAACTATTTTACCACAACATAAACTAGAAGATCAACGCTGTCTGTCAGTGTTTGCTCCACCTAAATTAAGTCAGACAATGTAGAGTTACAGATAAATGAAAACGTATCACGGAGTAACCTGTACCACGAACTTACCCGAGTTCACCCTACTTCACAGATTCAAAATTCGACGAGCGACGATAGTCAGCCCTTCAGGACAAGAGTGATGTGCGGCAAGAACAATGTAAAATTAATTTACCTCCATATTTTTGTCCTTTATATCGACCATGTGACACTGCAGTAAAATGGATTCATGACATAGGCTCGGTCTTAAAGGTGCGAGCGTCTTAATGCATCACTGTTCTTAATGTTTAATTAATTTAGAATTACTTTGTTGCAACTATAGTACAAACGTAACGCATACAATAATAAGAAAAATACGAAATGATCAGAAATGGGGAGATGAGCAGAAGTTGGGACATTCACCTTATCTTCTACTAATTCAGAGAGAAACTGAGAAAGCTTCTGAAAGTTGTTCTGATATAGTTCTGTTGCCACCTCCGTGCCAGCACCTAGGCGTAATTTATAATGGATTGAAACACGTGACTTTAATATGCCTATACAAGGCTGTTAAGCAATGAACTTAATTAGGGTTGAATTAAGCCAGGAGTAATTATAATTGCGAAATGGTCTAGTCACCTGGACGCATTAATTTCCATCGTTAAACGCAACGCCCTCCTCCTCCCTGCCCACCCCCACCCTATCGTCACCCGTAAACACAAGCGTCGCGACGGCCACGAGTTCGCCGGAGAAATAAATTGATCGGTCGACGCGTTGCCAGCAGGAAGTCGAAGGGAAGGAAGGGAAAAAGGCCCCGTGGAACGGTCGCCACATAAATCCTTGGGGCTTATTACAAATACGTAACGCGGCTTACGCGGTTTATCGATATTGATTTATTCATAACCGAAGCTCTCTTCGTTTCAGCATCTCGTTAATCTTGGACGCGTTGATTACGGCTCGGTCGCTGGCCGGCGCGTCCGCTCTGCGAAAGCCTTGCCCTCCTACACAAGGTTCACCTTAAATCACCACCGTCCGATAATTGAGGGGGTCCTTGCGCTGCAACGGCACCTCGTTTCAGGCGCACCCCGCGAAATTGGGAGAACGAGCGGTGGCCGCGCCCTTGTCCCGCCCTTCGTGCGTCGGCGCCAAGCTTCCGTGATGCCGGACCTCGTTCAGAAACTATGACTAAATCCTCCTTTCCATCTTCCGTGCCGGTGTTCCCGATACCTCGCCGGTTTTACCGTGAACGCAAGATTCTCGGGGATTCTCACTTAATTGAGGATTAAGGATTCG
Source organism: Andrena cerasifolii (assembly GCF_050908995.1). Lineage (NCBI taxonomy): Eukaryota > Metazoa > Arthropoda > Insecta > Hymenoptera > Andrenidae > Andrena > Andrena cerasifolii. The sequence goes on along the minus strand of NC_135124.1, from coordinate 4,725,193 downwards.
GAATTTAGGTACCCACTTGAAAGGATTTCTATAGAAAATATAATTGTAGTTAAGAGACTCTCTCTAAATTCGAAATCTTGCTTGTGTAATACTCTGGAGGGCAATACTGTTGGACCATATTCTATTAGCGAAAATTAATTGGCCGATAGATTAATACGTAGGTGCTCTTTAATAATTAATATTTGGATACTGTGAAGTATCCATATCTTTTAAATATATTTAATGTCTTTAATATTTTATATCTTTAATATTTAATATCTTTAATATTTAATATCTTTAATATTGAATATCTTTAATATTTAATATCTTTAATATTTAATATCTTTAATATTGAATATCTTTAATATTTAATATCTTTAATATTTAATATCTTTAATATTTAATATCTTTAATATTCATTTTCTTTAATATTTATTTTCTTTAATATTTATTCTCTTTAATATTTATTTTCTTTAATATTTAATATCTTTATTATTGAATATTTTTAATATTTATTTTCTTTAATATTGAATATCTTTAATATTGAATATCTTTAATATTTAATACCTTTAATATTTAATATCTTTAATATTTATTATCTTTAATATTTATTTTCTTTAATATTTAATATTTTTAATATTTATTTTCTTTAATATTGAATATCTTTATTATTGAATATTTTTAATATTTATTTTCTTTAATATTGAATATCTTTAATATTGAATATCTTTAATATTTAATACCTTTAATATTTAATATCTTTAATATTGAATATCTTTAATATCTTTACCTAATATTGAATATCTTTAATATTTAATATCTTTAAATTTTAATATTAATTTGTTATATTAATATTTAATATCTTTAATATTTAATATTAATATCTTATATCTTCAATATTTTTTTAATGTCCATTTTGTGAGATAGTATTATAGAAGTGTACATGTTTTCTTATTACTAGTTCTAGAAGATTATACGGAGGTTACGATGGAATGTTTCACTCTAAAAGGAAAGGTACCTGTTTCCCCAGTGAACCCAGTTTGAAGATTTCCTTTTATGCCGTATATTTTCTTTAAGAGTTGAATAATTAGTTAAAAAAAAACAGCAGCCACTGCGAAGCGTGGCTACTCGAAGTGGCGGACTCGCATCGAACTTTGATACTTTTCAGATCGATATAAAAGCCACACCTGTAAAACCTCGTTGCGACAGTTACAATAATTACTTCGCTCGAACGTCTGTTGGGAGTTGTGTCCTTATCCCCAAGTCGCCCGTGCAGAATGACAGAAATTATGTCGCTTCGCTCTTTATCTCGCTCGGCGTGCATGCCGATGGACATGGATATTGCATTGCAAAACGTTTTTTTTTTTTTCTTTAGCCCCGTTGCTCGACTTGTCGAACGGAGAATCGCAGAATGCAACGGTGGCGATGCGGGATTGTGTACCGGAGAATTTCACGTGTCATTACCTGGCGATGTATTTCCCCGGGCGTAGTGTCGCAGCCAGCGCTGTCCGCAGGACGAGGCGGAAACAAATTGTGAAAGGCGCGGAGGGTCTGCCGAGAGGGAACCTTACGCAGGGAGAGAAAGGGAGAGGGGAGAGACGACGCACACATTTTTGCCGCTTTCGCTCCTTTAATGGCATCGGTGCCCCTCGCAATTTGTTCGTATCGCTGGTCCCCCGGTATTCCCGGTGCTCCCTTCAAAGTATTTCCCTCGCCGGTTTTTGCCGATTCCACCAGCACGTGGTTACTTACACGCGGCTAAAATTCGCGCGCCACTACCGAGCTACTATTCGAACCACCCCAGCGCAGAAGAAGCTTCACTTGACAGTGCATCTGCGATAAATGCTAATGCGTTCTAAGAAAGCACACCGGAACCTACGCTTGTTTGTCCGCATTGTGTTTTATGTCGTCACCAGCAAGATACAGGTGCTTCGCTACGGTATACATTAGATTTACCGTTCTTATTTAATTCAACATTTAATTTTAAAACTGTAGCGCCCTCCGCTATGTGGCTTTCAAGAATCTTTCTATTAAAACAAAGATTCTTCTGGTACCTACTTCGAAATATGCTTCAGTAGTTTCTAAGTTTTGATATATATATATATATATATATATCATGGTATTCTATCCCGTACATAAATAAATATATAAATAAATATATAAATAAGTAGTAAATAAATTATTTATTTATTATATTATATATATATATAAATAAATAATTTATTTACTACTTATTTATATATTTATTTATGTACGGGATAGAATACCATGAGTTACAAAATGAACAATATACAGTGTAATAAGAATACAATTAGGTACATCAGTGAGAAAGGAGAGAGGAAGCATAATTAGAATAGTGCACCTTCTGCACCCCCGCCAGAAACGGCCCTGCTAGTACTTTTGGGTAATTGTTAATACTATAAACAGTATAAAAAAAAAATTATTTGAATAATATATACATATATATGACAGCGCTACATTTGCCTGATATTTAGGTGTTTTTTCTAGAGCCGCTGTAATTTTGCAGTGATTCTGGCCGTAAGAAATTGAATTGTGAAATATTCTCTGAAATTGAAACTTTGCCCTGACCCCCATTCTGCCCGAACCTATTAAAAAAGAAAAAAAAATTATAAGCAAAGCGGTTGTAAAACGGCAAATTTTAAAGAAAAGTGATTTTTCGCCAGGGAGAAGAGCCATTTTATTTTTTTTTTTTTTGTCGAAACAGAAGTTTTCACAGACTTACCCTTAGGTTCAGGTCGTAACTAGACATGTTTCGCATATGCTGATTTTTTTTTAAATCGATTTGTACCTCCGTTTTTTCGCAATTACTGCAAAACGAAGAGGAAATATGATTCCGAGAAAAACGCGTTTAAAGTTTCGAAAGAGGAATTAAGGCTGTCGCCCATTACGCCGAAGTGAGGCGCGGCGACCACGCATCGCTCATATGACAGAACAGCGCCGACGAACATTTCGCTTTGGTCGCCGCGCTTCGCTTCGGCGTAATGGGCGACAGCCTTAAGTCTACCTGCGTGCGCGCAGAAACGGTTTATGCCGCGCTCGACCTTTTCGGCTGTAAAACCCTTAATTTTGCGAATTTCAACTCAAACCAAACGGCATTTTCCTCGGGAAGGGTGGTACTTTCGAAAAGTTAAAAAAAATCGAGTTTCTGACTGCCTAGTCTCTTAAGGGGGAACACAAGACCACTGTGACGGCCGGAAAAGTAACCCATTCTTAAGAATTTTTTTTCAGGAATAATATACAGTTTTCATAGAAAATTTGGATTACCTACCTTTAGTACGCTGTCTTAAGAGAATATACAGAAAAAAATAAATAGGAAAACACCCATAAATTTTAATATATTAATTAATCTTCTAGACCCCCCACGCGAGCTGGTCGAAGGTGTAACTATGGAACAGCAGGTCTGAAATCAAATTTCTTTTTTTTTATAAACTATATGAGTGTAGTTTCCGTTGTACGTTTTCCCCTGCTTAAGGGGTAACGCCACTGTAGAGCCCGGAAGAGCAGCCTGATTTTGAGATTTATTTAGACGAGAATAGTGAATGGAATGCAAAATCTGTTTGAAGGCTTTTATTGTACATACCTTAAAGTCTGTTCACAATTTTTAAAAAAAAAATTTAATATAAAATGGCGGCGCCACAGCTCAACAAAGGAAACTTCTTCTGAAAAACAGTGTTCCGCGGCCGGAAAGATTTGTCCTTCAATTTTTGACCTGGAACAAGAGACCAACAATTTTTTAATTCTATATAAGATTATCTCGGGAAGTACACGAGGAAATTAAAAAATACTGTTTTTTGCAAGAATGCTGCGTGATTGAACAAAACGTTTGTTTCAACAATTTTTCACGTCACTTTTTATTCAATCACGCAGCATTCTTACAGAAAACAGTATTTTTTCAATTCCTCTTGTACTTCCCGAGATAATCTTATATAGAGCTAAAAAATGTTTGGTTTTTTGTTCTGGGTAAAAAATTGAAGGAGAAATCTCTCCGGCCGCGGAGCACTGTTTTTTAGAAGAGTCTTCTTTAGTTGAACTGTGGCGCCGCCATTTTATGTAAAAAAAATTTTAAAAAAATTGTGATCATACTTCAAAATATGTACAATAAAGGCCTTCAAACAGATTTTGTATTCTATTCACTATGCTCGCATAAAAAATTCTGAAAATCAGGCTGCCTTTCCACAGTGGCATCACCCCTTAAATACAGCTGAGAAATTCGATTCTGATTAGCGCTTTCGCACGACTAAATTCAGGTACACACCTGTATAAATTTGACGTAAAAGTGTGTGCATCTATTTCATGTGTTTGGATAAGTATTCTGTAAAATTTCTGAATATAAATGTCGCGTGTACGGAGGGCACGTCACGCCCCCTTGTGTGGCGCCACGAGTGGCGCCCGGGGGTTGAAATACTGCATATAATTAGATGAAGAAGCGAGAATTTACAGAACGTGGATTTCGAGATAAATTTCAACGATCACGTTCCACGGGAAATTCGCATAACGCGTTTGTATACGTTGCGCCTCGCAAAAAGTTTTGCTGGAAGTACCGAGTTCCTTTGTGACCGGTAGACTCTTTAGAATTTCTACCCCTCCTTAGACAATTTGCCGGTGGCCTCCATAAACGGACGCCGGGGCCCGCTCTCATAGTCAACCCATTTCCTGTCATTAGCGCATTAAAGGTTCACTGCTTATTGTTAGGCGAGCACCTATCACGCCAGGATCGACATCGACGGAACCTAGTTCTGATAGGACTGTATATCAATTTCGACATTAACCTTTACAGTCTACTAATTTTTGTGATGTCACCCCTCGACCGCGCATAATGCCCCCAAACAGGGTGAGTAGATAAAGTCGTCGTTACCTAAATTACACATGGCGGTACTCACTTGCAACTGAAGTAGGGGAAACCTGTCCAAAACCGTGTACTTAAGGTTCTAGGTTCATAACTTTTTAAATAATAAAACGAATTGGGTGATAACAGCGGTATTTATTAAAGGGTTTCATAAACAACACAAAAGAACAGAAATATAATTGAAAAGTTTCAATGGGGTAATTAATTGAACAATAAAACAAAAGCTCTTCTTTTTCCGGGGACAATTTACACAAAAATTAGTTTTATCTTTATTTTCTCTGGGTTTAGTTGTTAGCCGGTTAGTGTTTCTTTTATAATTACGTGGCATCTTGCTGACACCTTTAAACAAAAATGGAACAGTAGTTTAGGAACCGTCGTTCGGTGTACGGTTTTGCCCCAAGGCGTGAAAACCCACACTTTTGGTTAGAGCTAAATATGAAAATAACAACAATCGGCCACCATTATCGAAATATAATAGAAATAGATACTGTTAATAGATATCTTCATGTAACTTACCTTCTAATTACCAGAAGACTATATAGTCCACTTGAAGTACAGTGGAAAATAAGATCACAGCACGTAGAAATATAATAAATTTAATAATTCGCTGGAGCGTATGTATTTCGCCACGAGGATCTGTTGACTAACAATTGCCAAACACGCGTGGGCATCGTTCATTTGTTTTCAAAAGTACCGCGGGTTTTTAAACGTCTAAAGGGAAAACTTAACAAAATTTAAAAGATTTTATGTTATTTCAGTAAATCTATGGTCTATCTTTAATTTGGTATTAAAAAACTGCACACGTAATAATAATTATTTTATAATTTAACTTTGAAAGTGAAAAATGCAAAGGGAGCAGTCTCTGATCACCTTCACACGTTTTACTATGAGCTATCAAATTTTGCGTATAAATTTCAAAATACTTCATAATTAGTTAGTAATTTGTTAGGATAAATTTGTATCATAATGAGCTTATTATTTGCTTTATTTTCCTAAGCTGATCAGGAACTGGGTCCTTGACAGTAAGTATGGTATACGGTTTTGCCCCAGTGTACGGTTTTGGACCGTCTTGCAGTCTCTGAATTCATTGAATTCTAAAATCCGTAAGATTTGTAAAAAAATATTTTCAACTATTACCCGTGTTCCATGAAATAATAGACACTTTCCTCTGACATTCCTTTTTAATATAAATACTAAAGACTTCTTTGGGGTTCTCGTGATTTCCCCAGTGTACGAGAACCTTAACATTTTTATTGCTGCACGCAATAGTCCAAGGAAGCTACATTTGCAGCAAAATTTGAGTCGGCGTAGAGCTACATCAAACGTATAGTCAGCAACAGCGCTATAGTGAGGTCGTAAAATGAACCTGACGTAAAAGTAAACATGTCTTGGGTGTCGGAACAAGCGGGTTGAAAGAATTATAGTTTGATAAGAAGCAGGGTCTGACTCCAGGCGGTAAGAAGTAATCTCAACTCTGATTCAGTCCCCATTACGTAATCCCACTGCAAGGTGCAGGGAACTCTAAAAGGGAATAGCTTATGCAGCGGGTAGGTCTTTCTGTTTCAATCGTTGGCGCCACTTCTAGGTATCTCTACCGCTGACTACAACTCTTCTAACACTGAACCCAGCGCTCCACGACAAAAAAGTGTCGTGTGTTTAAATGTTGGCCAATGTTCCATAGCCAAGGCGTTTCAGATTTGATTAATCGTCAACCCGCTCAGAAGTGCTCCTCCTTCAAAAATTGCCTCATTTAAACGTGTACCCATCGATTGTCACCAAGTACAAGAGAGCGCACGAGGGAACGAACGCCACGGGAAAAGTGGAGGACAGAGCGCGGAGAGGTCCACGCCGCGCTCTTCCGACGGCGGTTAGTCGCGGCGTTAGAAAAGCAACTAATTAATTAGTTTGCGTGGCGTGACGCTATCGTGCGTAGCGTGTATCACGTCGCCGGCAGAGAGAGGCATCGGTTCGTTGGTGGCGGCAGAGCGCGCCGATGGGGTGGAGGAGGCGGTGGCGATAGCGACGGTGGCGACGGAGGCGGAGGCAGTAGCGGGAGTGGCGGCGGAGGAGAAGTTTAGTGGTGGAATAGGTGGAGGAGATGGAGGCCGTCGGAGTGCGCGGCGTTGCCATACCTCGCTCACGCACCAAATATTTGACGCTAACCATCGGTGAAACGCGCTTTCTGGGTCCCCCTGCTCAGCTTACTAGCCGACTGAAAAACATCGACGCCTCCCGATATTTGCATTCCCCTAGCGGGGACCATCCGCGAGGCATGCGTGTCATTGTCTCTTGGTCCTCTCGTCTCCGCCTCTCGCCGTTGCTCCGTCCGTCTCCCTTGCCGCATCCTCGACTCGCCAGCGTCCTTCACCGTCATTGAGTCTTTCCCAGCCTTTGGGGCACGATTCTCGCCGGGAACCGCTCGCCTCTCCGGACATTATTCCGCGTAGCGTTTCTTTCATACGCAGCTACGTCTCTGTCCGGGCGGAAGCAAGAGTTCGTATCTCTTCCCAGGCAGTCTAATCAATGGTACACAGAGAAACTGGCTAGCTAGAGGAGAGGAAGTAGCGAATCAATAATCGTTACATGCGTATCCTCTGCCGCCATTACTGAGGAACACAGGCGCTATGGGTTTTTCATTTGCGCTGGATTGTACCCTGGCGTTTGACTCGACGCACGCTGTCGTGTTCTTGATTCGAGTGTCGCTTCAATTAAGTATATTCGCGGGGTAGATAAGCGAATCGATCCCTGGCACTTATGCCGCCGGTGTCGTTTCGCATCAGTTGCGCTGCCTGTGTTTCGCAGTGGTCGGACGCCGAAACAGTCCAATTAGTAGTCGAACGGAGTTGTTACGTCGTTACCGTGAAAACGTCAAGTAGTCATTTACACGGATTCGGGCCGGTATTTTGTTGCCGTAGGCTGACGCCAGGCTTCTCCAGGCAGAGGACCTCTTCGACGAGTTCGTTGCGCTCAGGGGCGAAGGCACGGTCCGTCCGAGTACGACCACGATACACCTCGAGGATTCGTAGGTTGCGTTTTTCGGTACCGAGAACCCCAGCGCTTATACCGTACGAGCAGCCAACCGAGCCCAGCTATAGTAATTTACGAGCGATCGTTCGTCGAATTCCCCGATGATATTCTGCCTCGCGGGCCAAGCACTCTCCGACCGGTCGGCGCAGCTGCAGCGTCGTATATCGCACCTCCGCCGATTTCGACACCTTTCGAGGATCGCCGATGTGCCACCGAACCTATCGGTACCCTCCTCTGCCCGTGTCCGCCATTCGGAATAAGAAACGAGTCCATGATCCGCGTATCGTCGCATCTGAGCTTCGCCAGTGATCGCGGGCGAGGAGACATCCGGCCGCTGACGGAGGCCTCGCGTCGCTTGTCGCTCGTCGTTCCTGGCAGATGTCAGCTCCCTAATTTGTCCCATCAACAGCGTGCCTAATTACGAATCCTCAGGAACAGCGGCTCGCTCCTCCCAGCCCGAGGTGTAGAGATTCGGATCAGGTAGATTTTGATTTCTCGGCCAATTGAATGGACAGCTGCGGCGCCAACAGCTGGAAGAGATCTTCCGCTTCGAGGGCGGACTCCGACAGTCGATCGGACGAGTCGCGTGTACCGCTCGATCGCTACATTACGCCCGGCCGTATCGTTTAGCTGACGAGCGCGTGTTTGAGTGTGCGCTACGCGCTTCGCCGGCGGGAGGTTAATTAAGTGCAGGATTAGTTGAACTTGACACGCTTCTGGCGACAACGGCGCCGCTGGATGAGCTGAGGAAGTAGGTTCGGAAGGGCAGGTCCGCGGGGTATAAAACTGGATGGCAAGGAGAATTAGAGCTGACGGTTTGCGCGTGGAATCGTCATGCAACGTCAATTGATCCCGCTACCCGATTCCGGTCGCTTGGCGGCTCCTGCACGCTACGGCGGTTCATTATCGACAACCAAGATCGATATAATGACGCAAAATACAATTCCGCTCATTAGCGGTGTGTTTCCATTCTGATTAAGGCTCTGCCTCGTCTCGTAGGTCTGCCGTGGCCCGCGCGAGAGCGAGCGAACTAACCCAGTTATTAATCATTTCGGACGCATCTGCCACCCCCTAGGAATCGCATTCCATTTTACTGATTGCGTTACAAGATCATCGCACTGCGCGCACTGCAACCGGCCCGGCTATTCGCGGTCCTAATAAACGCCCGGAATCATAATATTCCCCGTTTTATGCGGGTTTGTTGCGCGAGGGAACCACGGCGACGCGTTTACGACCGAACCGCGAGATGACTCCGAAGATTGTCCACTTGACGGTCGTTGGGGACAGCACTCGGAACACGCGGTACTTAGGCGGAGAAGTAAGAGGGACGAGTGCAGAGGGGACTATAAAAAGGAAGAAAATCTGGTAGCTTCAGTCAGCGAGGAAGGGGGTGGTGTCTCCGCGAGCATGTACAGCAGAGTGTCGCGCATTTAGATAATGCGTACGTTCCCTGTCTGTCGCACGCTGGTTCCCGCCAGTATTCTCTCCGCCAGTCATTCCATCTCTGTTCACACTTCACCATCGGCCGTCCATAAAAGCTCGAGGCGTGCATCCTTTTATCCTCTTGTAACTTTGGTGCCTTCGCACTTTTCGTTATGCAGCCTCTCGCGGGGAACCGTGTGATGCCATAACGCTGTGCCATTAACAGGCGTAATTGCGCCGAAACACCGAGGCAAAATGCAGCTGTGCACGTACAGCCACCGTACGTGTCAAGATGCCGTTGTAACGCGCGCTTCAACTTCTCCGCCACTGTTGGTACTCGATACCTCGTTAACAGCTGCCTGGTTAATGATTGGGGACTTTTTTTTAGAGCAATTTCCAGGCTCCCGAATCAATCCCATAGCTCAACTTTGATTTCTTGTCGGACATCATTTTTAAAGGAACTCTGGCGCAACTGTATTGCCAGGAATGGTCTAAAAATTAAGGTCTAGTAGGATATTTCCTGTGACTATACTTTCTGCTTCCCACGACAGAAACATTCGACATGTTATCAGATTCTACTTTGCGAAATTCATTTAATAGTAAATTAAAAAGGTTTAGAATTAAGAAGGTACAGCGTGGTAAATGTGGAATAAAAAATCGTCTCTGTCTACCTGATAGGAGCCAATCCTTGCACAAGCTACCATTTCGGAAACTACCTGTTTTCGAGTAGGGAAGACCGGGGCTAGTTGTGACATTTTTTCGTTTTTTATTTTTTTTGTATTCCATATTCAATACTATGAATGATTCTCGCTTAAGGTGCGCACTTTCCTCTACCGATGACTGCTGTCACATGTAATTAAATGAAAACCGTGACTTTGAAAAAGCCATTTTGGAGGTCGAGGCATGTGTCAACGCGCCCCAAGTAGGGGCTAGTTGTGACACAATACGGGGCAAGTAGTTACATTTTACGAAAAGAGGCTAATTATGAGTAATATAACTATATTTTCTTGGACAAAAATAAATGTATTAATTGTAAGAACCTATTACACTAAATATACAAGGAAAAATTATGAATAATCTGTTGAAAATAATAAAAAAAACTACTGAAATCAGTAGCACTAGAAAAGGTGATTATCATCGTCCGTTTCATACTCAAAATTGATTTTTTGGTTTTGCGCACTTTTTGCAGTCTCTGCACTGAATCCACTTCATGCAGCCTTTCTCTGGCAACATACCCCTTGTCTTGTGTAACAACTTGCCCCGGTCGACACCATTGTGTATAAAATGTTATAAGTTCATACCAGTTTGGTGTATTCTTATGTTCCTGGCACGAATCGGTAGCTAAAGGAACACTGATTCAAACGTGGCAATATTAATTTACATACATTTGTCTGACTGTTCGGTAGAAAAGATGGAAGTGGAAAGAGGAAAGTCACTATTAGTGCCGAAAACACAAAAACTTCACTTCATCGTCGAAGTCCAAGCGACAAAAATTTAAACAGCTTTGTAACAACTTACCCCTGTCTCATCCAGCCCCGGTCTCCCCTATTTTGAAAATTTGTCCAGTACACGTGCAGTTGACCAATAGTAAGAATCAATTATGAAGGGTAAGGAGGAAAACAGGGAATGTCACGAAACAGTATTAACGAGAACATTAAGTTTTAATACTTTAGTCCATCAGTAAAGTTGGGAATCCACCGGGAAGCTAAGCTATGCGATGCTATGCTATGCTATGCCATGCTACGTTTTAAAAAAATTAGCTTCAATACATTCTTATGGAACCATTTCCACCAAAACCTACGTTAAAATATAGCATCGCAGAGCATAGCTTAGCTTAGCTTCCAGGTGAATTCCCAGCTTAAGACACAAGGTTCAATGTATTTAACTTTCTTCTATAAGCGACTTCTTTCATTAGCCACTTCTTTGCCCCCGCGATATTTTTACATAGGATTTCGTCGATCATAAATGAAGGATAAGGGGAAAAGTAGGGAATGCCACAAAACAGCTTTATCGAGAAAATTAAGTTATAATACTCTACTCCACCAGTAAAGAAACATTTATTTCTTTTTATATATAATTGTCTTCTTAAATAATTTCTTGTTTTACCTTGACGACAGAAACTTGTGCTTAAGCAAAGAGTGGGGATATTTCGTATTTTGCTCCAGTGCAGAGTGGGCATTTGCTCTTTTTAACCAGTAGGTATACTAAATCGCTAGCGTTATCCTACAGGAGTTTTGGAACTTCATAACCCTTTGTGATACGACAGTTCCGTAGTCCCAGTTGCCAGCAACAAAATATGCCATAAATTGCATACCCTGCTTCCCCCCCTTCCCCTTCATTTTATCTTCAAAACCAACTTTCCTAAAAAAAAAATAAAAAAAAACCAACCCGTTATCGTGGGTGCCAGACAGCTGAGTATTATGAGAACTTGTTTGCAATACATTACTGAAGACGAATGTCTGTTCCGATGCGCCAATCGGTTGAGCATCGCGCCTCTTATTTCATGCGGCTGCTCTTCCGAATCGCGGCCGCCGTAACCGAGTTCAGCTCCTCCGGCGTTGTCTTCAAAGTTGACCGCCTTGTTACTCGAGGGAGCGACCTCGGTGAACGCCACGATTTACGATGGGTAATTACCAGCGGCAGTAGTTCCTCCGCTAAAGGCCCTACCTTGTGTATCAGTGGTAGAAAGGCAGTGAACTTCGAAACGGCTGGATAGACGTGCGAACACAATTGCCTTTCGCTGTCCGCTGAGTAAAAACGATGCCACTCTGCCGTTAACCTTGAACAGTCGCCTTGTTACTAAAACCTTACCGGCCGCCGATTTTTCCCCTCCAATTAGAAGACGAGCGCACAGCGAATTCGGAAAGTTCGCGCGCTCCCGAGCGGCTTTGATACAGTCGATTAACATGTATCGAGAGCCTGGTTCCCTCTCAGTTTCGTTAAATCGCCTGGCAAAGAAAGTACGCAAATTTACAGTTCTGCCAGCGATAAGTCCCGTTTTAACGAAGTAGACTCGGCTCCCTCATTATCTTTGATCGAGCACGCGGCCTTTTGATGCAGATTACGCTGGATGAAAAGCGGCGGATATCTCTAAACATGGAATAAAAACGAGCTGTCGGTGAATACGTATCTATAATGGAGGCAAGAAAAAGCGGCCGATCTTTCGATGCAACAAAGACACTTTTGTAGGGCTCAATTATATCGCGTCCACTTATACCTCGAGCGCAATTACAAGTTCAATCTCCAGTCCAGAGCCGTATGATTGTTAAATTTCAAGAGGTCCACTTCGAATCCAAGAAGGACTGCTTCGTGGCCAACTCTGTCTGGTTCGAGTTCGAAGACCGTAGACAGCCCTACAGGTTGGGAAAATCCACCGCGTAGATCAGGCTAGACGCAGCCAACGTGGAACGCGTTTTATAATCAGCTTAACCGAGAAAAGAACTTGTTAGCTATTTGGTCACCGCTGGTGACTGTTACCTAGGTCCAAAGGGGCACTTCGTGTTTCAGGTCAGAGATGCAGGGAGAGGCCATTGTTGTAGCTGCTGAATACACTTTCAAGTAATCACGTTTCGCTGGTTACAACCCGCTCCTGTGATTCCCCGAAGGGAATCTAAAGATCTGAACTTCGGCGCGCCTAGTGGTAATGCGTAGGATTCGGTTCGCGATCAGCCTGGCGGATCGGCGTGCTTCTATCGCTGGCGAACTGTGTTGCTCGTGACTCGAAATTGCGAAATCGGTTCACGAGCACTGAAAGCAAGGTTACCATTGGCAGGAGCGATGCAAACGGTATACGAGCCAAGGTTGTGCGATCGATATCGAAAGCTGCGGGACGAAACCTCGGCAGATCTTCAGAGATATGCTAGGATACGCTTGAGTTGGTAATGAGGGGGGACGCTGGGACTCTTTTGTGGAGGTCCAGGTACAATTTCATCGAAACGCGCATAACGGTACGTTAAGTGATTCATTGTCTAACTGGACACTCGGTCGTGGAACTAATGCTTAAGTATCTCTCGGAAACATGAGCTGAGATTGTGACGAAAACGGTAATTGGAGAAATCATCGAAAATCACAGTGGTGTTGCGTCGCCTGGAAAGAGGTCCATTCGTCACAGCTAGAAATGCTTCCGAAGGTTCCTCCTTGATTCTGTAACCTGTATCGCGATCCCTCCTCCCGGCTGAACAGTATGAGCAATCGTCGAGCTGTATCGTCCTCATTTTTTTTTTAAAACAATCCTCTTGTCGCCACCCTAGTTCCTCGACTGACTGACGTCGACCTTGTCTAGGAGCGGCACCTGTTCTGCGATTTAATATTGCGTAACAACAGAAACTGGAGTAGTCGACAGCGGTGCAAGGGGATCGCAAAGGCAAGAGCGGTGCCGAGAGTCGAAGCGGAGAAGCGTAGGTGTCTCGTTTTCATGTGGGCCCCACTGGTGGAACACTATTATTTGGGCCGAGGATCGAGGGATTCGCGTTATAGGGGAGAAAGAAGCGAAGAAGGGTCCCGTTAGCGATGGGTCAAAACTCCTCCGCCCTCTTTTTCGAGGATACCTTTCGTTCCTCCTACTTTTATCGTTCCCTCTCGTTCCCTTCGACTTCGCAGGAGAGAACCGATGCTTTCTCATCTCGTTCTCGAAGGCGAAGACTAAAGGCCCCAAGGCAGGTATAATATAACCTTTACCCGTCATTTCTCCTTTTCTCTCCTGCTCCCTTCGCGTTTCTGCCCTTCTTTCTCCGCTTTATACCATGTCTTTTCTTCCAGCGTGGCCCGGATCCCCCCTCGGGTAGCCGAGAGGTTATTTATTACAGGTTTGGCGTTTATATTGGATTTACACAACTTAAATACCGAGACCCACTGGCGTGCAGCACCAACATAAATATTGTATTTTCTTCGTCGCCGAACACGTCCCAACTAAACCTTCGCCGAACGGTTTTCGTGGCGCCCTTTCTCCCGAAGCCGGCATTCAAGCGTAACTAGACGTATCACTCGATCATTAGCACGGTAAAAAAAGCCCTACCACCCTCTTCAGTCACAAATCTTAAATTTGTATACTCGATAACAGCACAGGATGAGTACAGATGCTCGTCAGCATTAACCAATAATCACAACACCATCTTCGGGTTAGTCAAATTCTTCCTTTAATTCATCCCCGTTAAGAGCACGGGTCCTTCGTTCCGTTAAGAGAGCAGTCCTATCCCCGCTACTTCTGTAGTCGCCGCAGCGAGTGCGACAGCCTGAGAGTGAGCGAGAGGGCACGCGACCACGACAAGCCATAAATTTCGTTCGAGATAGCGACGGCGTCAGATTACTGAAAGGCAAAGACGAAAGGCGAGCCGAATAAGCGTACTCATTCGTTAAGAGACCGCCTTGTCCCCCGAGCGACGTGCTCACATCGGAACACCGCTGTAGGTACTTGCAAATTAGTCGCATCTCCATCATTCCGCGCTTGGAGTATCACCGCATCAGGTCCTACAATGAGAGTATAAGACTGATGACGGCACAGTGAATTAGCGAGGCTCCACGGTTGCCGTTCTGAAAACAGTTGAAAGCATTTTCTCCAGGCTCCCTCAGATGTTGAGCGAGAAACTCGCTACCTCCGACAAAGGCACACCCTGTATTAATGCTCGCATCGAGATCACCGAGACCGGGGATTCTCGTCTGCAAGGCGGCCATTTGTATCCCTTAAACGACTATGCTAACATATTCCACGGGCCAACTCGTGTGGCTTGGAGCCGCGTCGGATCAGTTTTTGCGATAAGTGGTAACAATGACACCGGCTACTACCGGCTGCCAGACACCGGTCGCATGGAGGCAGGAGGAACACATGGCAACTAAGCTCTCGTTGCCGCAGCACACTGCTGAGGCAACTGCAGCAGCGCCAGCAACCGCGCGCCTCAGCGCGAGAGAGCAGCAGCAACTCCCTCGGCGCGCGTTTAGAGCAAACCAGGCACGTATAGCAATCATTCGTCTCCTTATCTAGCGACGGCGGCAAACGTGTAGGTATTCATCCATCATCCAGTAGCGTGGAAAGCACTCATTTAGTTGCTCCGCTTTCAGTGCCCCGCCAAGCTTACAGTCCCAGGAGGGATATCCGGCACGAGGCGAGCGCGCGCTGTTTTCAGTGCGCTCTCCCTGCCGCCGATGCGTTTCTCTCGTATTCCAAAACAAACCCGCGGGAGGAGGCTCCTAGTACACGCGCCCACGTAGATCCCACGTCGCGTTGAACGATTACGCGTCGCATGCATTGTGACGCCACTCGAGCATGACGAACTTAAGTCTCCTCACAAACTAAACACTGGGCTACTTACTCGCGCGAGCGCTCGTCAAATCGATTGAAATCTGTATGACGAGGTTAGGTGTGGAAGTGTTTCAGTGCTCAGGGGTAGCAGGCTGAGTGTGAGGAACATCATTCAGTCACAAATATCACAGAGAGCTTCCATAATAGCGTTGGTGACACAATTTAGAAGCGGCTAGGTTTCAAGCAAGTATTCCATATTGTTGAGTGGCGTTTTAGCGAGGTTGAAGGATGGATAGTATGGCAGGAATCAGGTTGCCTTTCGTGAGCGAAATCGGTCAGCTGTGTGTGAGCGTTGTTTCGTGCCGTTTCTGGTATCTACGTCCAAAGGAATCATGGAACTGGGGAAGCACAGAGTTGATAAGATTCCGATGAATCCCAAGTACAATGAACAATGACTTACGGGCTCGCGCGAAGCACGCCTGAACGTTAAATTGTGGCTGAACAGGAGAGCCTCGGGCGATGGGACTGGAACCCAAGTCTGTGGGTCCTCTGGGTACTGGTCAGCCACGTTACCATTTCCCCCAACGTTGACTCCACGATGCTACTCGTTTCCGAACTTTACAAATACCCGTGCCAAACGGGGCGCCACCTATGTGCCAATCGCACAATGGGCCGTTCCCAAACCGCCGAATGCCTACAAAAGGGGATTAGTTGGTCGGAGCATTTTAGTGTCTTTGCCTTCTGTAGATCTCTTCGTTGACATCAATTGCCTCGTTCGTTGCTTCCGTAAAGTTGTGGACTGTACGCGTACCGTTCTCTCAGTGCCTGCTACACCGAATCCGCGAGGGTGTGCGCCCATTGTCTTCCAAGGCAGCGGCAAGGAGAGCACGTAACGATGCAAGGTGCCCCGTGCGTCAGTCGGTCGCGTTTCGGTCGCTTTATCGACGAGCCCAAATAAACCTTGGATTTATTTATCGAGTCAAGTAACGTGGTTTCGTGTTCCGATAAACTGTAACGAAGTGGCGACGCCCACGTAGCCGAGCTCGTGTGCCAGCAACACCACACCGGACGGTCCAGAAATGTTGAGATGCACACTGGTGTAACTACCGTCCGTCTGTTAATCTCCTTATCTGCGCTCACTCTCTTTCTCTCGCGCTCTCTGCCTCTCCTCTCCTCTCTCATCTCGATGCTAGTGTCAAGATCGAATGCATTGTTGCTGGAAAATGTAAATGAATTTAACCGTTACCCGTTCGCCCACGAGTCTGCCCAGTTCCGCCTTGGGAAGCGATCAAGCACAGAAGGACCGCGTCCACAAAGGATTCTCGCACCGGTGGACGTGAGTGCTGCGGTACTTACACAACGAATCCCAGGAACCAAAGCGTGTGTATCTAATGATTAAATTTCTCCATCGATAAGTGTAGGCGACATTCGTCTTTCAGTAGACGCTTAGCCGTTTCGATGCTGAAATTTGTGTCTATTAACGATTAATAGTCTAGCTCGATTGGTTAAGCAATTATTCGACAGGCGAATTATTCCTTCTTCATTCCTTGACCAATTGTACGCAGCAATATTGCTATATACCTTGCATCTACCCGCACAGTTGAGGTGGTACACTCCGTCTGTTCAAATACGCCTATTCGCAGGCGTTAATGCACAGGCTCGACGCGTTCGGAGGTTCGAAGCGGTCGCGGACGATTCATTCTTTCTTGTCGGAGCAATTCAATTAGCCGCGCGAGCGCAAGCGTTGCAAATCGCGAAACACGCGACGAATCCGTGAGGCGGCTCGGGCCGCGCACGAGCTGCGTACGCTCCTGGGCTCGCAGCGGTGCCGTATGCCAGACGCGGCAACATTGTACGCGGGCAGAGTATCCGCCGGTCTCTCGCGCGCGATATATGTAGTGAGACGGCGCGGGGCATAGAGAGAAGAGAGAGGCTTCCGAGGGGAAAGGAAACGAGCGAACGAATGACTGGAGAAGAGGGCCAATACGAAAATGCAGAGGAAGATAGATTTTGCGGATGAACTACGTCGCGGGGACGAAACGAGATAAATGGTAACGCGCGAAGAAATATGGCTAGACCCCGCGGAAGATGCTCTCGATGCAGGAGAGAACGGAAAGAGGGAGGAAAAGGAGAATACGAGAGGAACACGGACGCAGGCGTGCACAAATGTATGCACACGTAGTGGGTGTCGCCTCTGCTGCTGCCGACGTCGCTGCCGTTCCTCGTTACCGACGCAGTTGCTGGACGCCCTCCGCCAGCCCTCACGACATGATCTATCAGCCTTTTCTACAACTACTCTCTTCTCCCTCCTCGCTGCGCTCTCTTTGTCCTCTTTCTTGCATACTCGTTCGTCGCTCCAGGCGGCGGCAGCGTGCTTCTCGCCATCCTCCTTTCTGCACGCCCTCAAGTAGCTCCACTCTACGCCTTCTCGGCTTGGAAATAGTGAGAGCTTGATAAGCTCTCTTTGCTTCGAGATTTTTTTCGGATCTTGATAACCACGGGGCTCTGGGAACTGGTATTTCGATTCGAGGTGTTCTCTTCCAAGTGTTTGCCCCGCAAGGAGGCCAGATCGGTTTGCTCGTGCTTTATACATTAACGTATCGGTTGTCACCAGTTTTGTCTCGTAGCGCCACCTTATGTAAAAACTTGGACGCAAAGAATTGGTTCATGAGTTGTCCCATCTACTCCTTACACACCTACGACCCAATGTCGTTGGCCTCGTACCAATTGCCCCGTTCTTAATCTCCTTGCCTTCGGATGATTGGGCCAATTATGACCAGTGCGAAGAAAGTAATTCCTTGTTTTCAAATGCAAGTGCATAATCATCCTTCCTCTCTGAATTCGACGACCTCTCACTCCAAGTCGAACGTTCAACAGACCGCCACTGACGATGATCGTTGTCGTTAAGCATGAAAGCATCGAGGTTCCTTGGACTCGATGGCATCTTTCAATTTTACGCGACCAGTGGAAAAAAAACGTCCCTTACTCTGGCCTACAGTTGACAAGTGTTATGTGTACAGTATTAATGGACTGATACATGGAAATTCTGTTGTGAAGAAACTATTTTTCAGGAATACATATATCAGAATTTGGAGACCATGTAGAATTGCTCTGCAGCATAGAAAAGGGGGCGCGCGCATTCCTCCTGGGTGTGGAGACAACAGAGGAATTGAGAGAAAAAGATAATTCACTCTCAGAGTAGTAATTTAGGATATTTACATACACCATGTGTCGTAAAAAATTCACGATAAAACGAACCTCTGTATCTAAATCCAGAACGTATTTAACCGTTGCTCGTTAGATCGTTGCACCGCTAGCGAACGGACGAAGCAGAGGCTCCGAGGAAGAAACAGGGAGAGGGGAGGGCTCGCAAGAATTCGAACACGGCCCTGCGCTCTTTCTCCCGCGTTGCCCTCCCTTCGCCCCTCTCCCTTGCCGCCCTTTTCCCGCCGTTCGATCCCTCTCTTCGCCTCCGCGAACGTCTCCTTCGTCCCTGCTTCGTCGAGCCACAGTCCCCACCGGACGTGCCGTTCAGTGGCTCTCAACCGCGGCGCCACAGAGGGCGCTGGCGGGCGCGTTAAGGTCTCGTGCATCGGGAGATCTCGAGCGCGGCGAGGCCGTTCGTGTCACGTGCCGGTGAACTCGTTAACTACCCTAACGACCAGGATTCCACGTGGCCGCCGCGGTCTCGTCGATAATTGGCGGCGGGCCAGCAAATTGCTACTTTCTCAATATATTATACAGACACGCGTTGGTACTTCGCGACACGCGGAGGATTCGCCACGGTTGATAGGACTGAGATCGTCCGGGAGGCTCGCTTAGGTACACGAGGCTAATCGTGTCTCCCATAACGAGCAGGAACAACTGAATCGTAGCCAAGGAACCCCGAGCTTCAGTCGGAGGGGTATATTTCGGCATTAGCCTCGTCGCTGAAGGAAAGGATTGACGCAGCGATAACACGAGACACGCCTCCAGGCAACGACGTGTATCGGCGAGAAAGAGCCACGCGAAGTCGCGAATATTACATATGCGAGGCACATAAATCTTGCAGCTAGGTAATGCCGGGCGACGCGGTATGCGCCTGCAGCCGGAGTGCTCTCGGTGCACCCAGGCACCGACGGAACAAAATCTATGGCGCGCAGCCCTGTTAATTCTTAATGCCTAATCAGCGCGCCTTATCGCGAACGCGCCAGAGCGCACGCACGCCTCCTTCTCTCGGTCTATTTTCACGGGCTGACAAGCCTTGCCTTGTAAATAGAGGAAACGCATTTGCCGCCTATCTGGCATCAAAGGAACCGACGCCACGACGGTTTTATATACTTAATTTATGAACAATATACGCTGACGTCGACCTACCTCGATTCTGGCACCTCTTCCCCCCCTCCTACCACCTACCGTCCGATCCTCCCTCTCCTTTTGTCGCCAAACACTTTATCCGGGAGAAACTCGTAGCTGCCGATAAGGAGTTCTACCCTTTATCGTTAAAGTACACCGTTCGGCGTTACCGCACGACGCCAGTTATCTCGTAGTCTGCAGCATTTCTCCGCTCGAGCGTGGCCAATTTGATTGCCGTCGCGCGCGCGCCTCCGATGCTTTTTAAGGCGCTCGCTTCTGCCCTCGTTATTACCGTTAATTCGGATCCTGACCCACGGACACTGACCACGAATGTGAGAGGAGGTCCCCTTTGTAACGACAATTTTATTCTGTTTAAACATCAGCGCGCTCTCGTTTTTACCTATTCGAGATTCTCGTAAATCCCGACTGTTCTTACAAGGGAGGATCCCGAGCCAGATATTTCAAAAAATTCTGCAACTTTGTGAATATGTAGATGATTTCTTCGTGGTTACAACGCGATTTTTGTTTGCCGCCTAAATTCACTCGAAGGGGTGAAATTAACCCCTGAAAATTCAGCTATTTTGTGTTATAACTCGGGAACTGTAAGAGATAGAAAAAAAGTTTCAAGACAAAAGTCACTTGTTTTAATTAGATCTAGCATTTGGTAAAGAAATTATTTTACAGTTCACGAGTTATAACACAAAATCGGAAAATAACCGGATTTTCAGGGGTTAATTTACACTACCTTAGAGTGAATTTAGGCAGCAAACAAAAATTCCGTTGTAATCAGGAGGAAATTCCCTACGTATTCACAAAGTTTCAGAATTTTTTTAATTTTCGGGTTCGGGATCTTCCCTTCTTAGTCCAGTCGAACGGCGCACAGTGGTCCGTCTATTAAGAAGCTAGCTGGACAAAAGTCGCGGTTCGACCATAAATCATCAATTAGATGAAAATGTTTGGAAAACACCATCCACATTGTTTTACCACCCTTAAAACGTTCACCCTTCACAAGGGAAGATACCCAACACGAAAATTCCTAAAATTATGAAACTTTGGGGATATGTAGAGGATATATCGGTATGTATTACGCATTTTTTTTCACTGCCCAAAAATTCAGTCTAAGGGGGTAGAATTGACCCCTGAAAATCCGACTATTTTCCGATTTTGTGTTATGACTCGCGAATAAACAAACAGTTTAATAATGCAGAGTTGCAAATATTTGCAGCTGTAACTTGTCAATATGTATTCTATAAAGCAAATAGAACAAAAGCCCGCAAAAATTTCTAGGTTCCACGAGGTTCCCGGATATCTAGAGCTTTTCCAACGAAAACTTTTGAAAAAAATTCACCATTTTTATGATCATATTTTAATTCTGCACAAATTAAGGATGAACTTCAGTGACAATCTTAGCCAAAAGTTAATCCATTTCCAAGATATTAATAAGGCTTTTTCCTGTGACGAAAACCAGTCGGAAATGGCAATGGTGTATTTTTATCGCAAATTCAGTTGAATTCGCTCTTATTTTTTAATCTTGTTTTGCTAATTTATTGAATATCTGATGATTTATCATTAAGGTAAATGTCCCAATACCTGGACATTTAAGGTACGGGGGAAACGCGATTGAGAATTTTGCAGTTATACAAGTCGATTTATATAAAAACGATTTTGCAATTACGTGGGGCACTGCGTGTACTTTATCATTAAAAAAACCAACATATTATTGAATTGAATAATTTTGTAAAATATTGAAAATTCATAGTCCTTACAATGGCCCAATTCCTGGACACATGATGAAACATCAGCAATTTGGATGTTTTCTAGGGAAATTAAATAAAAAAACCAACAATAGTTTTTCCTATTGGCATATTTTTTTTCTGTATAAGTAATTTATTCAAATCAGTAAACAAACTTGAGTAAAAACAATATATTATTGAATGATTAATTTTAAGATTATGTGTATTCGTGTGTAACACCCGAATTTTACACATGAATATTGAATTGAATATTATCATTAAAACAAGATAATAAGAATACAAAGTAATAATTGCTAAGGTGTTAAATAACGATTTTAATATTGTGTCAACAATGTACCAGTAGATAGACACGCGAATAAAAAACTAATAAGACCTTTAATTTTAATCTTCCAATCAAAAAATAATACTACAAGATACCAGTTTTCTAAAAATGTATTAGTCGCACCGATATACTAAACATTATTAATTATATGCGCTTAAGAAAAAGTAGAGACTGTTTAGCAAATCAGACAAGAACAATACTAAAATGGTGTAAACTGGAGAGTTCAAGAAAATTTATTTTTATTACGAGTGTTACAAGTTTACTAAAAAAAATATGTACATGAATATATTTTATTAAATATTTGAATAATTGAATAAAATAGTTATTTCATGGATAAAGCGAATATTAAACGTAATAATCAGTATTATTTACACTACTGTCCAGGTACTGGGACGTGTCCAGATATTAGGACATTTACCTTAACTTGTTTGATGGAATGTACGTTTGGACGATCGTCATTTTTATAAAATACAAATTTGCATACGATATCATTCCGACATCTCCGACTGAGTAGCTGGTGGTACGACAAGGATTCATTCATATTAGATGGGTCATGATTTCGGACTTTCGTCCCGCTAGGTCATCAATAAGGCGGACCACTGTGCGGCAGCCTCAATCGGCCGCTCGCTCGCAGCTAGGTAATGATTCGGGGCAATTGGCAGGAAAAAATGATTTTTCGCGCTCAAAAAGACCGGCGGCCGCCATTTCGCAGGCGAAACGTTGCGCCATTTAAATCTGCATCGCGGATAATTAATTAATCTCGTACCGTCATTGCCATCGGCGCGCGTAAAGCGCGGCAGTGCATTATTTTAAAATTCTGTTTGCATAATTTTTCAAACGTGAATAAACGAATTGCACGCTAGAGTCGTTCCCGTAAAAAGCTCCGCGCTGGCTCGCTCCGCCCGTGGCGCAGCGTCGCGCGCTCGATCCTCTCTGCCTACGCCAGTGGCTTTTATCGACTGCCGTCGACTAACTGGCTTTTTGGCGCATTTTATTATGTCGTGTAATGAGTCCCTGCGCCTCGTCACGTTATGCCCTGCATCTCAAAGGGACGCCCCATTCAGCTTGAAAAGGGGTGGGTGGGGGCCGGTAATGACGGCGATAAAATATGATGTGCCTCGCACAGTTTCTTGGCCCCCAGCCTCACCTGACGCCGCGCGGCAGCCTCCCCGGAGCTAACGAAACTAGCAAAAGGCACCGAGGGCCGTTGTTCCCTTCCAGCGAGAGCCGGTCGTGTCCGTTTCCATTGTACACCCCCATTGTTTCCCCGGAATTCCGACGTTTCTCGCCGTTAACCCGTGTCCTTCTTTTTCCTCTGTTTCAGGTAAGTTCTCGGCAGTCTTCTTATAGCATCGTCCGCTGCGACGCGGGGAATCGCCGTCGGGTAAGCATCTCTTTCACTCTCGGCGAGTGACGAAACACTCTCCACCGAACGTACGTCGATTCAACCCCGGAGTTTGTCGGTCAACAGATTCGCTTAATCGCCGATCAACGTAGCAGGTCACTTGGAGTTTGCCTTTCGGGGGGGGGGGGGGCCAGCCGCATTGGAGATGAACGGAACGCTGTATACAGGTCACACTCGCTATCTTATCCGTGTTGCGCAACCCCAGTCGCTCGAAATTCCGCGTCTAAACGTTTACCTACGCTGCGCGCGTAATAACGAGCGCTCGCGTTGTCACGGAGCTGTCGGAGGACCGCGGGGAGAGAAGATATTCGAGCGTCCTATGACGAGGGTATTAAAACTGTAGCTGGATTAGCAGGCTGGTAATACGGCTGGGGGGGCTTTGTCCAAGAGTCGATGGACTCTTACTTAGCCTCGATGTAGGTTCGTCAGGCCGTAATAGAATGAGAGGCCACGAGAGTGTTGGTCGAGCACGGTGGGAAGGGTGCATTAGCCTAATCCGACGATCCTCGTCGACTGTGAGAAGTATCGTATTCACCCTACCGAATCAATCAGCATCTATCCGTAACGTCTACCTTCGTGGGTGGTCGGACAGAACGGTAGTTTTCTCCGGCGTGCTGTAACGGCCGTTAAGTGTAACCTACTGCAGTTACGAGCTTGTTCCGTTTGCGCCAGCTCTGCTCTGCCAATCCCGATTAGCATAGAGCCCGACCGGTCGTTAGTATTTTCTCCGAACATGAGAAACTCACAGATTCGTCGGGGACCTCTTTTGCCGGGTGAAAAATTATTTCAACCACGTGGTTTCAAAGGGGGTTGTAGTTTTTTTTTAAGTGCGTCCAATTTTCGAAATAAATTCGTAGCTTTATTGCGGAGTGTGTAAAGCGTCAAACTATAACTGAGATTTCTTTTTGCTTTTTTTTCGAAATAGATTGAAGCGTCAGTCATTGAGTGCGCGTACACACGGGGCTAAGATAGTGCGCGAAAGTAGTAGTCTGTTTGGAGTAGTTAAGTCTGTATTATCTTGGAAGGGAAGATCCCTAACTCAGACATTTTAAATATTATGAAACTTTGGGGATGTGTAGAAGATGTATCGGTGTGTATTGCGCAATTTTGTTCGCTGCGCAAAATTCACTCTGAGCGAGGGAAATTGAACCCTGAGGGTCCGGCTGTTTTCCTGTTTTGTGGTATAACTTGAGAACTGAAAGAGATAAGAAAAGTTTTCAGACAAACTTCTTTTAACTAGGACTATCATTTGGTGAGTTAGAGTTTTTACAGATCGCCTGTTGTAACGCAAAATCGGAAAATAGCCGGATTTTCAGTGGTCAATTTCACCCTCTGAGAGTGAATTTGGGTAGCAAAAAATTACATAATACGTATCCGAAGTTTCATAATTTTTTTAATTCCCGTGTTGGAAATCTTTCTTTGTTAGATAATAGTACGGAACGAATTGGTCATTTAAATCTTTAAAATAGGAACACGTGGAACCGTTGAGAGCTGAAATCGCATCGTATGAAAATGTATCCCGTCGGAGGGCCACCTTGCCCTTGGTAATATCACAATGTTTAGTTCCCCATCTAACGAGCGTCAAATTGATGGTGGTCGGTGCGTGACGATCGGGGAATTGAGTGCCCAATTGATATCGTCCCACGTTTCCACAAATGCTCGTCTTGCTCTCCCGCCAGTTTGCACTAATCTGAACAAATCATCCTTTCCCCCCATGTATCGCTTCTCGTCCGACTGACTGTGAGAAGTATCGTGTTCACCCCCTAACGGGCGTCAAAACGGCCCACTTTGTCAGGCTACAATGGGACCGTATCGGCCAGGGGAAGAGGGCACCCTAAGCCACCAGCAGAAATAATAACTCGTGCAGCACTCGCGCTCACGGAACCCTCTCGGCCCAACCACGTATTAAATAAATATAACACCCGCGTAATATGGCTGTTAGGAAAGGCCGTCAGGCGCGGTCGACCCCGTTTGCACCCCATCAATTGCATGCGGTTGTCTATCATCCCCTCCTTTATACTCTCACCGCAATATAAACCACTATCCGCACGAGGTGCTGGATGGGGGTGGATTGCCACGCAGCCACCATATCCATCTCGTTTAACGTCAAAATAGTGCCGGACAAGTACACGCGTGGGCGTCCCTTCCACCTGCTATGTTTCCAGCACCTTTTAAGTCTACGGGAAGTTCGCAGTTCCGTCTAGCTTCGCTGTGGGGGCGCGGGAAGTGGAGGCTTTCGTGACTAGAGTCGCTTTCGAGCAGATAGTTGGCATATGCCTTCTGATGTCTCTCGCGTTCGGCATGAAAATTCGGTATGGGTGCTTACAGCATGCTGCCGTTATTTTGTAATCCGTTGCGTTAGCTTCGGTGCAGTGGGTGATTTGTGGAACAGTTTTGTGACTAATAACAGTACTTAATTCTGGCGAAGGATTTTCGTTGACACGTTTGAGTTCTTTTGATTTAATTATCGAATGATATAGAATGTAGAAAATAATTGTCAAGGTGGAGGTACATAACGAAATTCGGAGGTCGATAGTAGTAGTTTCAGCTGCAAGTTGATATCTTAAGTACCTATGTAATTATTTTTTTTATACCGTTGACTATTTGCAATCGTGTAACTGTAAAGAACATTTAACTCGACTATGTCTGCGCAATATTAAATTACATTCTTTTACGAGTACCTACCTCAACAGGTAAATACAAAATATTTATAGGAGCATGTAGGGCATTGATGGCAGAAACCCATTAACATACATTGAAAACAAATTATTTTTCCTATTTTAAACCCACTAACACGCATTGAGAAAAAAATTATTTTTCCTATTATAAACATACATTGAAAACAAATTATTTTTTTATAATAGGAAAAACATTTGTTTATAATAGGAAAAATAATTTTTTTCATTGTGTGTTTATAATAGGAAAAACATTTTTTTTCAATGTGGGTTAGTGGGTTTAAAATAGGAAAAATATTTTTTTCAAACATTGAAAAAAAATATTTTTAAATATTTTATAATAGGAAAAATATTTATTTTTCAATGCGTGTTAATGGGTTTAAAATAGGAAAAATAATTTTTTTTTCAATGTGTGTTAGTGGGTTTAAAATAGGAAAAATAATTTTTTTCAATGTGTGTTAGTGGGTTTCTGCCATCGCATTGTACGATAACAAAATGAAGCACAGCTACACAATTCGACACTGGTCACTATACCTTGATTGACAATTGACTGTCAATCATCATTGGCAACTGCCACAGCTCAAACAATAAAACTCGAATGGTGTGAAACCTCACTCTACTCTATTGCTACTAACTGCACACAAAAAAATGTGGGTTCGTCGACCGAAAAGAGGCAAATATTTGTGAATTTTTTTTGAACAAGCGGAAGCTTATATTTTTACAAAAGTTTTTGCGTTTCAAACAGCAACATTTAAAGAACATTTGGTAATTTTTTCGCGGAAAAATATTTACGTTTCTAATAAAATAACAAGCGACATCCAAGAAGCATTTTTAAAAATTTACTTTTGCGGTGAGCACTGCCATTCGGAACCAGATTATCTAAAATCAAAAAACAAAAATGATTTCGTTAGTATATTAGTGTATCCTCAGGTTGACGGAGAGAATTTTCCGAAATATTAATTTAAAACAAAATGGCGGCTATTTAAAGTTGAAATCCTGATTTTTTCCTGCAAAATCACTTCAAATAGCCGCCATTTTGTTTTAAATTAATATTTCGGAAAATTCTCGCCGTCAACCTGAGGATACATTAATATACTAACGAAATCGTTTTTGTTTTTTGATTTTAGATAATCTGGTTCTGAATGGCAATGCTCACCACAAAAGCAAATTTTTAAAAACGCTTCTTGGATGTCGCTTGTTATTTTATTATAAACGTAAATATTTTTCCACGAAAAAATTACCAAATGTTCTTTAAATGTCGCTCTTTGAAACGCAAAAACTTTGGTAAAAATATATGCTTCCGCTTGTTCAAAAAAAATTCACAAACATTCGCCTCTTTTCGGCCGCCTGACTAGCGGCACCTAACCCCTTAATTCTTACGTTGGCCTCCATCTCAGATCACCGACTGTCCCACGAACGGAACATTCAAATCACCGGGCCGGAAATCGTCGTTACATCATATATTGTTGCTGGCCCATTTGACGGCAGTCACGATTATTCTCGGTAACCCGTGATCCATGATCCGTGAATGGGAGTCTCGGTAAATACAGTGTATCGGGGTGATCCTTCGGTTCGCCACGCCGCGCTCCCCTCTCTTTTGGAATATGAATATGATATCGCACCCCGCTACTTACAAAATGATTTATCAATTCAGCACCGGCAACCCTGGGGTGCTGGTGTTGAAATATTATAACATCATTCCCCCACGGCGCACCCTAATGTTATCCCCCTAGCCGTCTGGCATTAACATAACAATGGTCGACCTAATTGCGGCCTAATCGGCGCCAAGGGCGAAACCCTGATCGGCTCTGCCCACGAATTCTTCTCTCATCCTTTTTCTCCTTCATTTCAGTTTTCTGCTCTCTAATCCACTTTTCTTTTTCTTCTTCCACCTTCGACTGTCTCCCGCTCGTTGTTAAGCCGCCCTTAAGCGCCCTGTCCTTTCTAATTATTGTCACGGCGAAGTCGCAATTGCTGCCGGGTTTGCTTACCCAAAGCACCACTTCCGAGTGACAAAACTGCATCGGGAATATTTATTACCGGGCTCGTAAAGCCGACCGGCGAATTTACCCGAACGGTGGTCGCGGTATGATTGTATAATAATATTCCTCCGCGCGTGAAATTATAGGTCGAAGAAAATCCAGTCCACGGCGGCCTTGTTGCTCATACTTCCTTCCTGTCTATGACGAACGAACAACCGTCGAGCGTTCTTACGTTATCGGGATTTTTTTACTTCGGGAGGGTCAGTGGTCCCCTGGTTTCTCATCGGCACGGGGGGTTGAAGAAAATTGCGATGTCTTTATTACACTATGAGAAAAGGGAAAAAAGAAAACAGAAAATTTAGAATGTGGTAGATATAAAGGTGGTACTTGTAGGCCTGTTAGCTTACGAGGGAATATCCCGAACTCGGAAATTCAAAAAATTCTAAAACTTTGTGAATATGTAGGGAATTTCCTCCTAATTATAACCCAATTTTTGTTTGATGCCCAAATTCATTCTAAGGGAGTGTAAATTGACCCCTGAAAATCCGGTTACTTTCCGAATTAGTGCTATAACTCGCGAACTGTAAAATATTTTTTTACCAAATGCTAGATCTAATTAAAAGAAGTAACTTTTGTCTTGAAACTTTTTTTCTATCTCTTACAGTTCGCGAGTTATAACACAAAATAGCTGAATTTTCAGGGGTTAATTTCACCCCCTTCTTACATATTCACAAAGTTTCAGAATTTTTTGAATTTTCGGGTTCGCGATCTTCCCTTCTTAGCTGCTTTTAACCCTTCGCTGACACATCTACTTTTTCGATCAACTTTGACATACCTGAGTGGCTCACGTCCAGAACAATTTTTGAACAACTGCCATTATCATCTAAAGAATCCAATCGTCATGAAAAAAATCATGGTTCAGTTTTAAGGTCTCTAGAATATATTCCAATAGTTTTTTGATTGAAATTTAATCACAGTTTTTGTAAAAAAAATCTAGATTACCACATGTCGAGGAAAAGCGACGAAAATCTTTGAATATTTGTAACTTTTACAAATTTCAATATTAGCGGCTAAAAATCTACAGAGTTGTTGCTCGGATATAATATTTTCAGAGAAAAAATAGTTTGTAAGTCAGCTTCGGAGAAAAGGTATTCATTTTGCACATAGAAGCGTAAAAATCAGCTTATGGGTGGCTCACACCCTTAGTGTCAACGAAGGGTTAACACTTTGACAGCCACATCTTTTGAAGCAAACTTAAGCTCACAGCCGACCTTTTCCAAACTGCCCAACTATTCGTCGATCTTTCAAAGCCACCAAAACAGTATATTGTAAATAGAAAATCGAATTCCAAGATTCATGGAAAAGCATAGCTCGAATTTGTGAAATCACGCATACGCGTGTGTCAGCGGCCGTCAAGGCGTTAAGAAACTGTCTCGCTGCGTTCGTTGAATGCTGTAACGATCGACGAAGAGCATCGGCACGAGTTTGTGGTCGCGCGTACTCGCGGGGAATCAGCGTTGCGGCGAAGCCGGCTAAGAATCTTTTCCCAGCCCTTTTCTTCCTCTTCTCCGACGTTTCTTCTTCATTTACTCGTTTTCCGGATGCCACTTACCGCAATTCCAGCCGGCATCGCCGCGAACTTTTTCTGCCGGTCGACAATCATAACTTGGATCCTTTTTTTTCGGTAGCTACAACGCCGGCCACCAGATAGATATCTAGCCGCGTAATAATTCTAGCCGGGCACTCCTGCTTCACGGTAGCTTTTTGCACGTAACCGTGGAACTTACCTTCCGATCATAGGGATTTTCGCGGAATCGCGATGCGGGGCAACGGCACCTTGAATATATCGCAGAAAGGAACAGCAAGTGGCTTACAATTACACCGCTCGTTGCGTTATTTATTTGGCAGAATTCAGGGTAATTGCTGAGTGGCAGGGAGGAAGTTCCCTTTCAGTCGGCTGTGGTGCACAGTGTAAATGAAAACTGTGAAGATTTCAATTAATAGGCATTAGAAAAAGATATGTAGCTGCTAATCTTTAAACTCAATACCACCACTTATTTTTCCCCGAGGAAGAACCACCCCTTTCTCAATGTTCAGCAACAAATTACACTGCATCCAATGGAACAAGTGTTTCTTTATTTTTCCCTAACCGTATTTCGCCTTTATTTAAAAATTCCGCATTTGCAGCGGTGATTGGATATGGGGTGGAAGTGTCGTTGGATTTTCCGGCAATTCTCCGGCGTTCAATATCCGTCGAAAACTCACGAGCGAAGACAAAACTCACTGATACGGCATACTTCGTGCCGGATAAATTCCTGTGAAATTCGTACTAATATTGAGGGGAAATATGCGGATCCAGCGGAGCGCGCGCGTACGTTGTAAACACTTGAATAATTCAGGACAGAAAATTTCGGTCTGTCGATGCAGCAAAGCAGCGTCATTAAGTTAATTATTGTCCAGTAATTACCCGTGTGTATGGCTTTCCACCGATTCCTTTTTTTTTTCCACGTTTTTTTCCCCTGTTCGTTGTCCGCCTCTCTTGCACAAAGAACGGAGCAAATAAAAACAGGCGCAGCGTTGCCAGCCAAACTGGCGGAAGGGAGAGGGCATAACGAGGGAGAGAGGGAACAACAAGGGCGTGTTTAACGACAGAGATATGCATACGAACAAATGAGTGGGCTGGGGGCATGTAATCATTGTGGCTATTGTCAACGGTGTCCAATAAATAATTAATTTAACGTTAATCTACAAAGTAAAGCTCGCGTCAAACGCTTCTTCAAACGATCGAGGCCCGTGCTCGCAGTTCGAATACCAGTATTGTCATCACTTGGAGCGAAAGAATACCCTGTTTTCACGTGGAATTAAACAGCGGGACAGCATTGCCAACAAAAATTGAAAAACCATGTACGGCGGAGATGAACGAAATAATTTCGTTTAGCAAAGAGTCGCTCGAGCAGGTAGCGTGGTTTCTTCACTTACACGAACGCACCCTTAAAACTCTCTTTCTCACTTGTGTTCTATGCAGTAGCTATTGCAGAAGTCTAAAAAAATCGTGTTGTCGAATTACTGATTATTCGGGCATCATACGGTAATTCGTGAAATAACTTGAGACGTGTTAAGGCTCCCCCACACCAACGCGAATTTCGCGGCGCGGAGCGGATCCGCCGCGGATCGGATAACACTGCCCGTAAGCCGCCAGGTATAAAAGCTGCAGCCTTATCTGATCCGCGGCGCGGAGCGGATACTCGCGTTGGTGTGGGGGACCCTTAAGGTGGAGTCGGACGGCGCGGGAATCGGCGATCTTTGCGCGCGAATCGCCGATTCCCGCGCCGTGAGATCGCTCATGGCTCGCTGAACTATGGTCGCCGATACACGTGCCGAGTGAAGGTGAAATCTAACGGCATGTGGATCGGCGAGACGAGCCGGCTCGCGAGCCGGCCAGCCATGAGTGTTCTGACTGAATCGGCGATCCATGAGCGTTCTCACGGCGAGAGGCTCGGCGAGAGGCTCGGCTCGCCCAGGCTCGCGAGTCGGCGAGCCGTGAGCGTTCAGAGCCGTGAGATTTCACCTTAATCGGTTATGGATCGCCGACTTGCCGAACCCTGGGCGAGCCGAGCAAGCTCGCCGATTCACGCGCCGTCTGATTCCACCTTTAAGGCGGGATCTCCTAGCTAGGACAGGTCCCAGCGACCGGCTAGAAACAGATGCACATACTTCTCCCTTGCTCTCAGGGATCGGCGGGCTCCAGCTACCGCTGATGGAGGGGGAACCTCCTACAAGAGCGGTGGTTATGTGTGCGTGATAGACGCACGCAGGCACAGTTCACGCACACATGACCACCGCTCCTGTAGGTGTTTCTCCCTCCATCAGCGGTAGCTGGAGCCCGCCGATCCCTGCTTGCACTAGTGGGGCCGCCGTCGTTCGCCGCGACCTGTCGCAGCTAGGAGATCCCGCCTTTACAGGTTAAATCAGCGCCGTTCAGGAGTTGCCCGTTGGGCAACAGATCAGGCTGCCCGGGGCAGACACGAGTCGGCGGTGAGTCAGTCAGTCATGACGCCCCTCCTCAGGCAATACGGTACGGATGCCAGGATGAACAAGGACCGTCGCGTCGACTCAACAGTGTTACAGCGAATTCGGTACCTCACACTGACTCCGCACTTGTGCCAAACAATGACTTGGACTGGTTGATTCTTATAGAACTGTCTTCCTCTCTACCAGAAACAACCAATCCAAGTCAGTTTCTGACACCAGTGCAGAGTCAGTGCGAGGTACCGAATTCGCTATTAGAATGAACCTACTAACGCATACCTACCCACGCATCTGCGAGTCTATACAACCGTTCCTCCCCACTCCGCTGTAACGATAGCTAGCGTCACTGCCCGTAGGTTTGCCCACAGCGTTAGCCCTGGGCAGTGGCGGGTGCCCTTACCCGGCAAATCCATAGGCAGAACGGCGCTGAAATAAATGGTAGAAAATAATTTAACCTGTCGCTCGTGATTCCTCAAGAATTAAATTAAACCTGGTTTTCTCAGAGACGAAGTTAGCTACCCACCAATATGCGACTTAAAAACCTAAGCAACTCGATTCGGGATGTCAAGTAAACTGAAGGTAATGCTTAAAGATCCTTAATCATTAGAATTTCTTAATCCAAGTACTGATCGTTTCGTCAGTAGCTGAATTGCTCCTGGATGCAATCCAAACTTTTTTGCAAGCTCCGTTTAAGTCCCTGTACTGACTCAAAGACAATGGAACCAGTTAATTTTCAACCCTGGTTGCGAATTTAAGATAGAAGCTGTGGAACTGAGCAAGCGATCTGGGAGGCTACGCCTTTAAATTGAAACTAATTTAAGATTGGATCGTGGATTTTGCCGAGTATTTGTTTCTCCGTTTCTGATTGCACCCTTCGTTCAGTTACAAAGTTTATTCACGACGCGCGAAATAATTCGTCCAGTTATTTTTACGCCGCGAAAGCGTCTTATTCGCCCCTGTGATCTGTATTCTCGTTTGAGCTACGCATCTTGGATGGTCATGTAATACACGTAAATAATCGGTATGTATGTGTGCGCGTGTATATTCACCCCTGGAAAGCACTCGGCTGCTTCGTTATTGCGCTATTGCTTTCTGCTTTATTGCACATTAAACAACGAAAATTTATTTTACAGTGTACTACATAAGGGAGCACGACCTACCACGTAAATTGTGCGAACACGTTTGTTTTTGCTTCCGCGCTGTAAAAAGGGTGTTGAATCACAGTTCAACTCGTGCCTGTTCATGAGAATTTGTAGTAGATACAGTTTCCAGGAGGAAAGGGATGATTCAAGAGTCCTCGTAGAAAACACTGTAAGTGCCAAATATTAAATTCTATACTGTAACTAGCTTTTACTACTCGGCTTCACCCGAAATTTACATTCTGATTTTATAAAAAAAAATTATATTTATTATTTTTTTTTTGTGAAAATAGTCACATTCATCTGGATTAGGTAGGCACAATGAACTGGGACACATTTCGTGATCCCAGAGTTTACTGTTGGAAAGTATTTAGGCCACAGACAAATTAAGGGGGTATTCTAGTCTAGACACTCGTTTTTGAAGATATTTGGAAATTAATTCCGGAAAACCTATCGCACCTACAGGGCAGGGATTTTGTGCACATATTTAGTAGTGTTCGAACTATCAACACAAATTTTTGGAATGCGTTATATTGAAATTTGTAGAAGTTACACGCCGAAGCGTAGGTCATGTCATCAAAAACCGGCCCCATCGGGCGCACGAATTGCGGGGCCGGTTCTAGTCATCTGAAACGAAAGTAGAATACCCCCTTAAGGTACTACCATTGACACGTAGAATATTTTCCGACAAAAATTTCTTTTTGTATCTTCTTTTCTGCAAGAACTCTTCAAGTCATGTTTGACTGTACATACTATCCCACCTAAGAGTAGACTTGCGCCACTACCGCTTTGCGGCCGACCTGCGCAGCTCCATCGTTTCAGATACACGCGATTGGTCGTAGCGCTTTCCCTGCCGGTTTCCTGCCAATCCAACAGCATATCCCTGCGCGGAACGAGTCTACCAAATACATGCTAACTTGAAAGCTTCAATGTTTTTACAAATTATTGTATCGCGAATGTTGCGCAGTGTACGTTCACGCGAGACTCAAAAAACCTTACCCCTAAAAATGTCTCGTCAGCACACATTGCCCGTAATATACAAACGTCCGTTCGCCTCATCAACTAGCGCAAAGTAGGTACGTGATCGGTGTAGCCATCAGCGTCCAAAGTAACAGGCTTACAATTAGATTCTTAGCGATGAACCTAAACCCAGACCTAACCCAGGCCTCCGTCACATTGAATTTCACTTACTGAATAGATCCTAGGATCTCAGTCGGCGTGTACACTCGGCGTCTATCATCGTGCTTAATCGAGGCGTCGCGGGCTGGCCGGCGCAGCCCGTAGCAACTGTCCCGATTGTCGATAATTCGATTAATCCCGCGCAAACCAGCGATGTTCGCGCAACAATCAGGCTTCTTCAGCCCGCCTGGCGGCGTAATTTATTGTCCCCCCGCGGATGTGGCCGGCCCGCGGCCGCAACCAGCTACCGGGGCGACATTTACGATGACCGCTGGACGGTCGATCCTAGAAAGAGGACAATACAGAGAGAGAGAGAGAGGCGGCGAGAAGGGGAGGAGTGGGTAAGGGAGGACGAGACGAGGCGAAGCCGCGAGCACGTTACGCTCGCATGATGTATCTCCGGTATGTATGCAGATAATGGATGTGGGGGAATACAGTCGGACGTATAAAGACCCCACGCAGGAGATACGACGGAATGGAGGCCATCTCTTCACCCTCCATCTCCTCCTTGTCACCCCTCTGCTCTCCTCCTACACGTTGCCCTCCCTATCTTTCTCTCTCCCTGCCTCAGCTCTGCCGAGCACTCGTTCTTGTACTCTTCCTCGCGTCCTCTCCGTCTCTCTCTCTCTGTTTCTCTACCCCCCCCCCCCCCCCGCGCCTGCCCCCTTCCACCCCCAGTGTGGCTGCACTCGTGTTTATATATAGGAAGCAGAAGATCAAAGAGCGAACCTTCGCTTAGCTTAGCATCAACGCCGCTCCGCTTGGGGAACCGGCCCATCGTCGCCGAGATAGCTTGGGTTCTGCGGATGATGACGATGGGTGGTAGCAGCGATGGTGGTGGTGGCGCGGTACTGACACTACCTTCTCCGAGGGGTTCGGGAAGGACAAAGTTACCGATATAAATGTTATGTCGCGGGAAAGCGAGAAAGAGAGCAACAGCTCCGGGTGGGCGAAGGGCGCGGGGGGTGGGGGGCGAGTAAATGGGCGGCGAAGTCATTGATCTAACGAGTTGCACACATCCGTCGGAGAGATCTCGAAATTGAAGCAGACACATCGGGCTCCCGGGATGCTGCGAGGCTGCTGGCTACTTCATCATTTCTAATTTTCTTTCGCAATCCACTCGCTCGAAAAGGATCGTGCCTTCGAACTTTCAGAGGAATGCTTTTTCTCTACCTATCGCTTCTGCTGGATCCGCCTGCTTCCTACCCCCCGCGAATCTGCATCGCTTTAATTGTCGTTGCATTTCAGATCCGACGGCGTGCAAGGGCTGATAAACATGATGGAAGGCGGTTGGTATCGATGAGTGACGGATAAATAGGAAAAGGTCGGATGAAAATGCAATAAGTCTTTTGATTTTTCATAGTAACTATGTGCTCCTTTCGAGCTCGGATATAATAGAGTGTTGTTTATATTCCTTCGCCCGGGGTTTCTGTCTGTGTGCTTTTCTCTGCGGTTCTTAACTGTGAGTAGCAGTACGTACCTGAGTGCGCATGCGTATACGTTGGTGTACATCTACGCGTGCCTTTGCGCATGGAATCCACGTGACGTTTAGAGCAAGCGTCTATAATGATCAGAAGTAGTGTAGGAATCGTAATTTAGACGTTTTAAAGACACCCTTGTAATGGTCACATTGCATACGCAGTATTTAATGGACCTGAGACCCTAGACACGTTTGCAAATTTAATGTGAAATGCGTTCTCTCGTAACTTTAATATGGAATAGATTTATTACGGCCATGAATTCCACATGATCGTAAAATACCCCCGCCTTCGCTTCGGGCCTAAGAGATATTAAGGACTCCATGAAAACACATTTCACCCCTTTTCACCACACCCTTAGGGGTTGATTAGGGCAAAATCGTGAAATTGGTTTTTAGGCATTTATGTTGGTAACCTTTGTAAGTAGAAACCAAGTTGATAGGTAATAGGGACTAAGAGATGTTAAGGAATCCGTGAGAACATAGTTCACTCCTTTTTACCCCCTTCTGGGATTTGAAAAAATCCCTTCTTATCGAGCGCCTACGTCGCAAAAGGAATATACCTACTCCGCGAATTTTATGTTTCTACCGTCAGCGGTTTGGGCTGGACGGTGATGAATCAGCGACACAACGATTATATAAGTAGATAGATTAACGAAACAGAAAATTTCATTTTTCCTTTGGGTTTTCGGGGACATGAGATATTTTTTTTTTAAAGTAACTGTTACAGTGTTGTCAAATTAGTAGAATTTTTAGCAGACTTGTGACATCGGTTTCTTATTGATTATTTTGTGACTTTAAAGAAGAAATACAGAATC
The DNA here is from genome assembly GCF_050908995.1 of Andrena cerasifolii. Classification (NCBI taxonomy): domain Eukaryota; kingdom Metazoa; phylum Arthropoda; class Insecta; order Hymenoptera; family Andrenidae; genus Andrena; species Andrena cerasifolii. The sequence continues at coordinate 4,688,548 of NC_135124.1, read as the reverse complement.
GGGGACAAATGATTAGCTTAAATTCAGAATTGGGGACAAATTACCGAGGACACAAATCGTGTTCCGGGGACTGTCCCCGGAAATCGAGCACGAATGGTCGCCTTAGTTTAAAAGGCATGAATTTCATGGTTTTCAACACAGACACAATTTAGTTTTTTGCCTTCTTTTATTATCGGTGTACTATCACGGCTACAATCATATTAGTAGTATAGCTAGGCCGGTTCTAACCCAAATTTGAATTTTGAGGGAGGGGGAAATCCAAATTTGGATTTGAAAATTTTCGAAATTATCCATCAAACATCTATCGTACCACTTTGAACGTGCATTGAACAGATAAATGTTCTATACTACTTACTCATGTTCATTATCATATTATTATGATTACACTATTTATGATGTAACCAATTCTGCAATTAACATTCTTTGAAAAACTTACGATGCTCATATTTGCACCTGTTAAAGGTTTTATGCGCGACAAATTTCCATGCATACAGTTAGTAAAAAAGTATTTGGACGTTTTTGACATCCCATAACTTTTTTAAAATTATTTTTTTTATATATATATACCAATTGTAAGATCGGGGAAAGGTATTCACCTGCTAGATGCTCCATTGTTTAATTGTCTGTACACAGTTCCCTACAATTCTTTTTTTTATTTTTTTTTTAATTTTTACTTATAATTTTTTAATTTTTTTTTTATTTATTCCTTCAATGTCTCTGTCGTGGCGACACGCCATACCAAAATCTAGCCCAACGAGGCGTTAGAATCGTACACGCGACGTAAGGGATGCGAGTGACGCCGCGTTTTTGTAATCGCGGTTGCTAATACGCGGTGAATATTATGCCACTGGCGCGGTTCAACCGTGCGTGAATTTCAGTGGGAATTAGCTCCCATCGCAGTTGGATTAGCTGATAATGGGGTTGTAACACATGCACGTCTGCACTCCCGTTTGTTTATAGAGTGTGCTCGGAACGGTGTTACGTAAGTTGGATATTAACGTGAACTTGCCGGGCATAATCAGACGCGCTGCTATTATTCGATATCAAATCGGCCGCCATGACCATCGAGTCGTGCTGCGTGCGCGGCATGCTTTAACCTTTCGCAGTTAAATCGGTAATTCGATTCGTCAATCTCCGGGAAAAATTCATTTACACCTGCGCCGCAAAAGTGATTAAACTGACTGCGCTCGCGGTCGGCAAAATGAAAACTACAAAAAAAAAGCGCCCGAATAGCCAGAAAATTGAAAATCAACGTTTTAAATCACTCTGCCACCCCGCTTTCCGTCTGTTAATCTTTGCGCGCCGGAAAACATCGATTTGCCTCGAAATGTACAACGCGCGGAATACCTACTGTCAGTAATTTTATTTTTCCCTGGAATCTATTGCCTTTCAATCATTTCAATTACTGTTCAATACGATTGAAGGATCGCCTGTTCAAATTTTCATATTCTATTACGTGCTCAGAGTTTTCCAAGTTTTAACTCGCTATATAAATTTGCGTAACATTATATGAAATAACGTAACGGCAAAGATAACTTAATTTTTGCAGTTTTTTAACATAAATCTATTTTTCAAAAATCGACTTTCTTTTTCACTTGCATCGTCAATTTATTTATACTGATATTTCATTGTTTACAATGACCCTCGTTCTGAATCATTCGAAATATTAAATCGTAAAGAGCCAAGCTAAGCTAATGTTATGCCATGCTACGTTTTATAAAAAATAGCTTCAGTACATTCTTGTGGAACCGTTTCCACTAAAAGCTAAGCTAAAACAGCATCGCAGAGCTTAGCTTGGCTTCCCGGTGGATTCCCTGCTTTAATTTTTTATATTAACCCAATATTTAATTTTTACCGATCAGACTATTCTTTTATACTCATTCTACTAGTACATACAGTGCGACAAAAAGATACCAAGAGTGTTTATTTGGCGTTGTATAATTTCAACAGAGAAGGTAGTAAATAAATAATATTTTACGTTGTTTTATTTAGAAACATAACATTTATTATTAGTACAAACAAAAATGATTTGCATTCATTTGTTAACAATCCAGGATTGTGGGAACCCGTGAATAGCTAAACTCATCTAAAAGAAAATAAATTTTCTATTAATGCAGACAGAGTATGATAAAAGGTCCAAGACTCTAGGTGCTTATAGTCATGGCCGTCTGTAGTACAGGCCAGACACTACGATGCACAGTGGTTTGAATAGAGGAAAAAAGTAATTTTTTGAATGTTGAATACACAGAATTTTTTCAGCACAATTCCATAGTAGGATAGTTGAAGCACCAGAAGCAACAGGAATTTTCTGTAAATACCCTTAATTTGTAAGGAAATTATAATATGAAAGTTGGGGAACAGAACACCTGCAATTTTGAGTTACAAACGCGCTATCTTTCGAGTAGAATTTCAACTGTCTGCAAATTAAAAAGAAAAACGCATTATCGATAGTTGGGGCCAATATCGCATATCACTAACTTGGTCTTCTAAAATTCTTCAGCGAGTTGCGACGAAACTCCTGTACCTTACCGAACACTAGCGAACACAAAAGTGCATTATACCCCGAAAGGATTGATTTTAGAACCTACATATTATTGAATAATCATTTTTTACTCCCCCCATTTTTTACCCCTAAAGTCTAAGCTCCTTTTTCTTTAAACACCCTCTATATATGGTTACTGAACGCGCCGTCCCTGATTATTGATTTCGCACTACTCATTTTAATACCAAAGCCTCGAGTCATCAAACATACTCGATGCAGATGAAGTTGGTCCAACGGCAGAGATGCATGCCGCGCGAGGGAAAAGCCTCGGAGCAGCAGCAGACGCTTGACTACGAGGCGTGCAGTAATCCCGTTAAAATGTTAAAAATAGAGACACCTCTCCTGTTCTCGGACGATCAACCGTAGAACGACGTTACGGTGATCGCACCTGCGTCGCTGGCTAATTAAGGGGGGAACCTTATGTAAATGGTCTGTTTTTCAAGAATTTTTTTTTGGAAAATGTAATGCGCAGATTGATTTAAAATTTGAAATACCATTTATTAACGTTATAATGTAAAAAAATATATTTTTTATAAATTTTAATTGTTAATAATAATGGTGCAATGGCGGCTTGAAAATGGCATCCTGTAAATTCGCCGTGCAGTGTACAATGCACAAAAATGATCTGAAACAAAAAAATCAAAATGGAATAGTTACTTTATGCAAAAACGCTCAGCATGACATTTTTCTTTTATTAAAATTTTCAAAATTGCAAAAATGGCGAAGTTTTGAAGAAAGAAACGGATTTTCGGTTATGAACAATTGTTAATAACAATATTTTACATAAAAAATAAAGAAATCGGAGCTCGTCATGCTGAGGCCAATTATTTATAGAATATATATGCCAAGTTTCATAAAAATCGAGTAATTAGTTTTTGAGCTACGTTGCACGGCATGCGAAATTTTGCGTTTCGAGAAAAATGCGTTTAAAATTTGAGTAACAGAAAAATCGTAATTCATTTTGACTTACCGCAGTTTTTTGTTAATCTGCGATTCCAGGGCCATAAAATAGATCTTCCTCTTCTTCAAAAACTTGTAACTCAGCCGTTTTTTCTTCTTTTCGAGAAGCACAAGCCTCTTTGGCCCAAGGAAGGCTGCGGCGCTCCTGCTGTTGAATACGGCGTTTGTCCTCATTTTCGGCAAACCTTTTGCTCTGCTGTCCAATTACTATGCTAAGTTGTTGCATTGTTTGAAGGACAAACGAAAATCCTTCGTTAAACAGGCCGGCAGCCAAAAAAGCAGCTATTTCAACAATTTTAATACCGCAGTTGAGATGTTTAGGTGCTAAACGCCAAACGATAGCGTTAAAGCTCTCGTTAGCATTTTGCGTATGTCCACCTAAACATCTCTCTAACAAATCATCCCGTGACAAGTCTTCATAAATTGGGCGAATATGTTTTTGTACATCTTCGTGTAATGGAGGTGGATGATCAAATTCTTGCCCCGAGGCTTGTGCGACGCGCCACTTACACCACGAATCGGCGCCGGGGGGACAATCGTCGTGCTGCGGTTTTTTATTTGTCGAAGATAGGTGATGAAATGTTGCCATTATCGCCTTTCTCATCTCAATCACAGAATCACTGTTACGCCTAATAGCGAGACCGTAGTATTTTGTTAATTTTTTTATTAACACGTCTGTCAGTTTTCCTTTTCCTCCTAATTTTGCACTCTTTTTTACATTGCGCAACCGACTGCCCATCCTCTTTTCCACATGTCCAATGCACTCGTTCTTTTTAATTTTGAAATTATGACCATACGGTTCAATATCGAGTATAGCCTTGAACGTCTTAGCGTCACCGTCTCCTATATAATTACTGTAGCGTACTCCGTGTAATTCTTCAGAGCGAAGAAACATTTCAACTACAGCATCTACTTCCATCTTACCCGAAGACCCACTGTGATTTACTGCACAATGCCCATCTTCTTTGTGCTCTAAATATTCGGGATTCTTTTTATCGTTTTTATAAAACGTACATATTTGGCAGTAGCTACTTTTCACCAATAAATCGATGACTTTCCCCGTGTTATAACCGATGAGCGTCGTTACACCGTAGTGTGAAGAAAATCCTCGCTTTTTCCAAGAGCCGTCTCCAGATACTTTGAGTCTTGTCAAGGGTTGTTCCTTTTTTTCATTCAATTGTTTTTCTTGTTCAACAGCTTTGTGACACGTGTCATTATACATTTTTTGCGCTGCGGTATGTATATGCTGTATAATGCCGTCATAAGCACTTACACTCAATTCACAGCCTAAATCCATCATGCCGCAAAATATATTTATTCCTTTACGTGCCACGCCTAGTAAACGCATCACAAACACAATTCTGCGGTTAATTTCGAAACTATTATTTAGAAATGGTCCCGAATTGATTAAAACAGTTCCACACGCACATGTAACGGCGATTTTAAAACCTAATCCACGGCTGCCTGTTTCTCCATATGTTTGTTTTTGTTTACACGTTTTGCACACAGAAATATCTGATATTGCACTAAAAACACTTATGAATTCTATAATTCGGTAACAATGTGTAAAATTAATAATTACATCTGCCGACGTAGCTTTTATTTTCTTAGCAGAAGAGCTCGTTCCTTCGCCTCCGCTCGTCTTTTCACTTTCTATCTCAGCACTCTTAAATTCGAATTTTTTAGGAGCTTTTCGCCGTCTGGGACGATTCGGACGATAATTTGGATTATTATCTTGCAGCTTTCGACTCATTTTCAATTTATTCGTATATATTCGTATAAGGCTCTGTAAACGACCGATTTCACTCAAGAGACGCTGCTGAACTGACAATGAGCGAGGACCCCTCGCCGAAGGGGCATCTTTTTCAAAACCGTTATACACACAAATGTACACGTATAGACGCCGAAAAAGGCAGTGCTATGGTGGGTCTAACAACTGGTGTACATTAGTATAGGTTTTAACACAGTTAGAAGGGACAGAAAGGCCGAGCGCCCGACGAAGGCCGACTACCTGAGCCGCTCCGCCCAATACAACCGTTCACTTTATTTTGAAAATAACGTACAAGAACATCTCTGATCACTTTCTAACTTTTCTACCGTATTCCTGAGGAAATTTCCTATCGATTTAAACAAAAAAAAAAAAATGTTCAAAAATTTCATTTTACACAAGGTTCCCCCCTTAATGTAATCACGATGAAAAACAACTCGATATCGAATTTGACGAGGCAGAAGGGGGGGTGGGTGGGGGGTGAGGAGAGCGTCCGGAGCGCGTCGCGTCGGCAGCGCGGAAAGCTGCAAAGAGAGAGGGTGAAAGAGGGACGGGGTGGGACAAATGGAAAGCACGAGCCACAAAATATCTACGACAAGTTTGATCGCGTGGATCGCCCTACGCTACAGTATAACTAAATATCGTTAAACAACGACCATCGAATTCGGTCACGTGTCCTACATACACCCTCGTTGTTTCTACGGTTGTTACGATTTATGCGACGGTAAAAATCAGGACGGCAATCGCTCCGCGGCGATCTGAAGGATTTTTCGTTAATTAGAAACCGCCCCGGGCCCCGCGGAGCGCGCACAATCTACCGGTGACTGGTTCCGTCGTCGAAACCGTAATCGCTGGATTAATTTCGGGTGAAACTCCCGGCACTCGTGGAACTCCGGCAGGATTCGCAGCGGCTGCGGTTGGGAAAGGGGGTGAAAATAAAGCGCCTCGAACACGGGGGTTGGAGTGGCCGTGCTCTGAAGAGGCTGGATTTTAAAGCTAAATGATTACGAAGGGCTCCGCGGCGGAGGGGCATAGAGCGTTTCCCTACAAAATGGAGAATAAAATAGTTACACGCTTGTATTTATTCATCCCCCGGCGCGAATTCCATTCTGCCGATTCTGGCCGATGTATTCACCGTGCTCCGCCGGCGAAATGAATGGTCGTACAGATTCCGGCCGCATGAATCGGGCCTTTTAACGGCCGCTGGAAGTTTTCTCGCTTTCACGGGACGGCGAATACTTTTCGCACGCGTCTACGACCGTGCAGCCGACCCCGGCGCCGTCGTTAAAACTACCGTTTCAAGCGGCGTTCATTTAAAGGCCCCGAGCCGTGCCAATTGTTCGATCTCGTTGTACGCGAGTAATTCTTGACTAATGAGCACAAGAATGGCCGCAGTCTGGCCCAAGAGCACGCGCCACCAGACGGGGCCGGCGCGGCCCCGCGAATCGGAAAGTTGAAAAACGCGCAACGACCTCTGTAAGTGTCGCGCTCGCCTCGGGGTGGGTGGGTGACGACGACGCGTGGCGCGAAATTTAGTCGCGGCGCGCGTCGCCAGTTGGCGAGCTGAAAATCTCACCGCGACCGGAACTCTCCAATCCCGACCATCCCCGACCAAGGAATACCCGCCGGTCTACCTCGCAGCCAGGGCGAATCGTTCGCCAAAACTGTGCAACGCTCGAACGGCAACCGCGGGGGATGGGTGTGCGCGCGTGCGCGCACACCTTGTCTGGAGACCGGGATCGCTACGACGTGCTAATTACACGATGTTCCGCGTAACGAGATGCGGGTCCCGAGGGGGTTGCCCTTTTCGAATTAGATGCCAGACAACCGAGAGGCGGAAGGAGGAATGTTAGTCAGCAGCCCTAACTGTTCCTGGTATAGGTATGTGTCTCTCCTCACCCACGTTTCTGGGAACGAGAGGTGCCCTCCTACGGCTCTCTCTGCCGGGGCCACTTAAGCGTGATATCCTTTTTCTGCGGCCCCCTCGATGTGTGTTTTTCGGCCGTCCCACCGCTGCCAAAAATTCACATTCGGGGCCACCGAAATCACAGGCTGTTAGCCCGAGAAACGCGTCGACCAGGTCAATCCGGCCCCACGGGTCCTCCTCGTAGCCGTGTAATTTATAGCGGAAGAGCCTCTCCCCCCCCCCTCCGTCGCCTCCCCCACGAACTTTCCCTTTTTCGCTGGCCCGCTCGTGCGCCTCCATCCACGATCCTAAAACGCACAATTAATGCTGGCTGTCACGGCTACTCTTGGGCTCTGCCTAACCCGGACCTAACCCGGCCCAACTGCGGTAGATCCCCCGATTCATCGGTTCCCGCTGAACCTAGGCGCACCGTTTCCTCCAGAGACTCTTCCCCCGAATTCCGTCGCTCCTCCGCCCGCATAGTCTCTGTCGCCGTGCGCTCTGACATGGTAACGATGCACTCCAACGCTAACCCTGACTCTACCCGCGGAGACTCTATTCCCATTGGCTCGCCTCTACCGATGCCTCGCGAAATTCTTTGCCGCGCTACGACGTTTAATCCCGAACGATGCCCGGGACGACCCGAGCTTTCGTTCAAAGCTCCCCGGTAGGAGAATGCCCAGCGAAAATCCGTTCAATTAAAAACGGCCCCGTCTCGTTTGCAACGGCAGAGCTCAAAGGAAACCCGCAACGATAAAGGGCGCGATTCGATCGGCGGCATGCAATTTCCCAACACAACGAGATTGCTTTTCCCGGTTGAAAAGAGATCCAGGACCATTCAGAGTCGCGGGGGATTTTTGAGTAGGTGGCCCCCGGGGCCCACTCGAAGCCGCGCACGGCCCTGACCGGCCCTCTCGGAGCCGACAAACAACCTGCTGCTACCGACACTGCCGATGGAGGTCGCGTATTACCCTCTATTAATATCATAATATAAACATAACTCGCATGTGCGAGTCAGCGAGCCAACAAATGGGCTGCACGATGAAGCGAGACGCTGTTACACACCGCAAGGGAGACGAGTGTAGCCGGGTTGATTTTCTGGGGTCGATCCCAGGCTGAAGAGGCGCACGGGAGAGGGGAGCAAGTGGCGCGTGATGAGTAGGGTGTGTTACACGCACATTATGCGAGGTCCTGCCTGTTCCCTCCCCTCGCAATTCTGATCCTGCAAACGCTCGCCCCCTCTGTCCTACTCGTTGCGCGTTTTATATATCGATGAACCGTCGAGGGTTACAACTATATCGGGTAATCGTTCCCGCGTACGGCTAACCCTCGAGAAACGGCCGGTCGGCTTCCCGCTTCCGGGATGCTTCCAAGCCCAGGCGGGGCCCGAATTCACTTGTTCTCATCCACCAGATGATGGATTTATTGGATGATCGTTCAAGTGTTTTAGTTTCTTTATCCCCCTCGTAATTTGCGTTTCTCTCGTACGCTCGGTGTGCACGTGCTCTTGCGGTCGAGGGAGAAGTGACTGGCCGGGGAAAATTATTTCAGAAACAACTTGTTACAATGGCGGCCTGTTGGGAACTAGAAAAAGATACAAGTGGTGGGATGGAAGATTTTACGTGTTTAATAAAAGAAGTAGTATAGTTTTCGTAGGAAATATTCTGTACTTGGGAATTTTTCCTTTTTTCTGTGCGAATTTGTAATTGAAAGTGTAAAGTGATCATGGTGTATTTGTTGATGGATAACTGAAGTAAAAAGGTAGGAATGAAGGTCTGCTTCTTGGGAAGGCTCTGAGGAATCCTGAAAGAATCTGATATTAATATTTATTGCTATCACGCTTTGGTATCCCATTCCGCGATATTTTAGTCATTACGTATAAGAAAGCACGTGTCTCTTAGATCGTTGTGTTCTCAAAGCAAAACAGGGGACTGTCGCACAAAACTTTCGATGCTTCTTTCTGTAAAAACATAAGGGGACTTTCCTGTCTAGAGCCCTAAAAAATAGGTGATCTTTAAGAATTAATTAAAGGAAAACTACTATATATAATTTAATGGGACTTTTTGCATTGTATGAAGGGTGTCTTAAATTATAGAAATATATTTTTTGTTTTATAATTAATCAATGCAGATGGCACTGGGGAGTCGTCAAAGTCAAGGTGTCAAAAAATTCATCCAAATCTGTGGGACCCGTATCTCCAAAAGTTATTATCCGATTCGACTGAAACTTTTTTATTTTGAAGAATATACTTCTGGTTAGGGGGAAAACCAGAAAAAATTACAAAAATTACATTTCTTTAGAAAACAACGGCACTTGAAATTTGAAATCAATTTTTCCCTATATTTTTCATCCTTTCAACGCCTATGAAGATGATAAATTTTCAATTTTTTGTATTTTTTTCTGATATCCTTCCTAGCCAGAAGTATATTCTTCAAAATAAAAAAAGTTTCAGCCGAATCGGCTAATAACTTTAGGAAATATAGGTCCCAACGTTTTGAGAACACTGTTTCGAGAAAAACGCGTTTAAAGCTTTACGTGGGCGCCGAGTGGCCCATGCATTTGCCGCTACTCAAATGCCTATAACTTCGGGGATTTTACGAATTTCAACAAATCCTTTTAAACACGTACTCCTAAAAGATTGAACATTCACAAAATGAAATAAAAAAAATCGACTTTTAGACCGGAGCCTCCCTTTAGACTGTTAATGCATACCTAGCTTGTTGACTTGTCTACAAGACACTCAAGTGCGCTACCCACTTCGACCCCTTTTATTCTTACACCGCTATACCCCATCGAGGCACACAGGTAATGGAATTTCTAATTACAATAACACCGGCTTTTCTGGCGAACGTGCTGGTTCTACGGTTCCTGTCACAACAAAATATCTTCTGCCATGCGTTTATTCTGTCCGCTAATCATGACAATGCCAGCCTTGCCATAATTGAAAGTGGAGGGAGCTTTGGGCAAATCATAAAGGTTAATACGAGTTTCGTCTAACCTCTAATACCCTGTTAAGGAAGGGGGTTATACCTAGTCAGGCGGCCGAAAAGTGGCGAATGTTTGTGATTTTTTTTTGAAAAATCGGAAGCATCTATTTTTACAAAACTTTTTGCACTTAAGAGAGCAACATTTAAAGAACATTTGGTAATTTTTTCGTAGGAAAATATTTACGTTTATAATAAAATAACAAGCGACATCCAAGAAGCCTTTTTAAAAAGTTGTTTTTGCGGTGCGCACTGCCGTTCGAAACCAGATTATCTAAAATCAAAAAACAAAAAGGATTTCGTTAGTATATTAATGTTTCATCTGATTGACGGAGGGAATTCATGAAATATTAATTTAAAACAAACTGCCGGCTATTTAAAATTGAATCACCTGTTTTCGGCCGTCTGACTAGATATAACTCCTTAAAGTAGCATGTTGTCATTGAGGTGTGTTAAGTGGTTTACGAGGAAACACCGCGAACCCGCACTCACCGATTGGAATGCTACTTTGTGAGTTTATAGAGTAACTCAAGACAAGAACAACGGTATGTTTCATTCGTGCCCAGTCGCCCTTTAAGTGAGTGAAAACTAGCCTCTGAGGCAAACAGGCACTTCCACTTTTTCGCGTATAACTCCTAAAGTATAAAAATCAGAAAAAAAGGTTCAAACAAGAGTTTAATGGTGCAATAAACGCTGCAAACGTGGGTTAACAAAATTGTAAAAAGTGTTAAAAAAAACTACCTCGCGGAACAAACTTACATTATGCAGATGACGAAGGTAACTTTGCTGGATTGAACTGCAACTTTTATCAGAAGTCTATTTTTTAGTTTCTCGAATAGGTACCGATTCTAAACACTAGGCTTAATACTATTAGGGATGGTTATAACTTCGGAGAGATTATTAACATTAACACAGTCAGCAGGCTGGGAAGTAGGACCTACTGCTCAGCTTAGTAAAATTAAAGAATATAAGATTATTAAATCTCGCGCGTCTTTCGTGGATACCGTTAAGGAACTAGTTTTTGATCAGTTTAGAGAGCTTCTCGCTTTAATATTTATTTTTAACCTAATAAAACTTTAAACCATAGACTTTTTTATACTAAAAGATGAATTAATGTTTAAACTTTGAGAAAAAAAATTAAAAAGTTGAGAATAAATATAATTTAATTATTTATAAGGTATGGAATAATAAGGTGACTAGGAACTAGTTTTTATTATCTAAAATACATGGGAACTAATATTTTGATCAGATGAGGAACTAGTTTTTGATCATCTAAAATACATGGGAACTAATATTTTGATCAGATGAGGAACTAGTTTTTGATCATCTAAAATACATGGCAACTAATTTCTTATCAGGTAAGGTACTAATATTTTATCAGAAAGCCATACTAATTAAAAAGAAAGTACTAAATAAACTTATTTTTAGTATTATACCATCTGAATTTATTTTTTTTATAATTTTATAATGTCCTAATCTATTTTTTATTCCGGTGATCAAAAATTAGTTCCACAAGAAAAAATTGGAACTAAATAAGGATCACCGACTTTTCAAGCAAAGTGATACATATAATACTAAAATTCTTGCGCTACATTGTACAGTAAATTATTACAAGCAAAATGTATGAAAATACCCTTTAATACCGCAACAACCAGCACAGAAATCGACTTTGACGTCGACGGTGATCTCTTACTGTTCGAAACAGGGGCTTCCTTCAAGTGGGCTACCTTACACATTTATTTTCACGAAAACTAACAATCCTAAGTGCTTCCATATAAAACACATATATTTTTGAATTATCAATTTTTATGTTAGTAATTATTTCAAACAATTATTTATTCACATAAACTTAAAAGAACGATTTATTTCATGAACTGAAAAAAATTACTGCCTAATCAAGAACTAGTTCCTAAACGGTAGTATTCCATAAAGGTTTCATCAGGAATGTCAGATCTGCTGCATAAAGAGTCGAGGGAGAGGAACCCGTCTGTCATTTCGGTTATTTTATTTTTAAGGAACGGACATTCTTTTTATCAAAGATTTGCTTTGGGATGTGGAAGCCGAATGAACATTGTTTGGCTCACTCTAAATTTTAGCAAGTAGTTCGTTTCCAGGTTTTCTAAATTCCGTAAGAAAGATTTTTTCATTTTGGACGAAAAAGGATCGATTTTTTTAAAGAATATCATTCAAACCTACTGTGGATGACGTACCCATTGCGGAGGTGCAAGGTGTACGATCCAATAATTCCTCTGTGTGCCAAGGATGACCAGTGCGTAATGCATGAAGATCTCGTGTGAGAACAAATTCCGCGTGTTACGCAAGGCCTGTGAACGTGTGAATTACAGCCCTTGCAGATTTTCCTTGACGTGCACGTAGCATCAGAAATCCTGCGATAATATAAAGCAGAGGCATTGAGACACACCATTGATTGTGAAAATATAAAAATATACTGCGAAGCATTTTCATTTTCCGACAATGAAATTAACAATAAGTGGAACAAAACACAAACTTTCTGCTATTAATAGCCAGCGTTATATCTCGCTGAAATGACAAAAATGTCGGAAGCTAATATACCAAAAGCGATCACGACTTGTTTTAATTCGAAATAGGGTGGAAGTACCAGTAAATGAACGCGTACCAGTGAATGGACATTTTATATTAAAATGAGTAAAATAAGTTATTAAAATATGCAACTAATTAATTAGAGAGTTCTTTTAATCTCTCGCTTCATAGCCAAACAATTTTTGCAGCACGTGGAATCAATCGCGCTGAAAAACATAATTTTATAAAAGTGTTCATTCATTAGCCTTAAGTGTTCATTTATTGGTGCGTTTGCCGTAGTATCTTTAAGACAGTGGCGACGAAGTAACCGCATTAAACACGAGAGTTTAACAACTTCCCAGCGGCGGATTTGCACGGTGCAAGTTAAGCGTTGACACAATTTTATTGTAACGTATTGTACTACCTTGGCTTGCCCGAATATCAGACCTGACTTTTTAGGCTTAACTTCGACCACTTTAGAGCCATATCGCAACCACAAAACGGTGGTTGCTTGTGGGCGGTCATGAGTTAATATCGAAACGCAGATAATACTCATACGGACCACTGACTAAAGTCAATTTCGACGGTCGTCGCAATACGCGGACGGTATCACCCACAAAATTGTCGCCGTCGGTGGTTGCGCGCGACGCGCGCAGTGCGATACGCTGACCACTTGCCGCTAGCACACGTGTTTTGTTGTTTGTGTTGTTCAGTGCGAAATAGCGACCGAAAAGGAAGATTCATTTCACGCAGAATTTATCACGAATGATTCCATTTTGTCGCATATTTTCAATTAAAATTATGAATAGCATTCACAATTAATAAAATAATAGATATAATAAGTGATTAGCTTAGCTTATAGTGAGTACGTGGTGTTCGTCAGCTGCTACAATTTTTCTCATAATTGCGTCGTTCCGTTGTGCGCTTACTTGCTTAATAAACAATCAAATGTATTTTCGCACATTCTAAAATAATTAAAAAAAAATTCGTCGTACATTTTCAATGAATAATAAAGTAAGTTAAACTGGCTCTCGTTTTTATTTGCTAGTATAGGGTGAATCCCAAAAATTCTGTTTCTACGACGCCGCTTAACAACGGTGTTTCCTCTTTGAAATTAATTTTGGTATTATGGGGGAAGACCATGGTAAAAAATCGGAAAACCGATTTTTTATTTATATATATATATATATATATATATATATATAATTTATAAAATTGTTATGTATTTTCTAAATTTTTTTTTTGAAATGTGTTTATTTAGCTATAGAAAATACATAACAATTTTATAAATGTGTACTAGGTATAAACACAGCCGAATTGGCACCTCGTTTCTATAACAACTTCCCCTAAGCAACAGTCTCACATGAGCGCTCGTGCTTAAAAAATAAAGGAACTTTTTTTTGTAAGAGCTAGTTTGTACTATGATTACTTTCCCTATCTTTTAGTGACAGAGCAATTGTGTTTCGATTTCCCTGGAAAAATCGGCTTTAAACCAGGGAACCATTACAGTGGTCTGCCCCCTTAAGGAGCTTCGATAACTCACTTGCGGGGCTGGCGGCGAGAGGGGTGAGCCTATGCTTATACATAGGAGCTCTGCAGTGATACCAATCTTAGATAAAAAAAAATTATGTAGACAAAAATGTTATTTACATGACTAATCCTAATAAAATTACTACACTGTTTGTTTTGCAATTCAATTAAACAAAAAGGATGTTTAATGCAGCTAGAAACACAATATTTTCATTAAAAGTAGCGTAAAATATGCGAGTGAAATGCGGCAACGTCGCTTTGCGTTCATCTTTTTTTCCCTTTCCATCTCACACTTGTGGTGTTCTTTTGCGCGTTCGTACTGGTTCGCAACAAATTACTAAATACATATTTACAGCTTGGTAGTGTTTTTACAAATTTGTACTGTATCCTTTATACAAATATACATTGTACAGATGACTACCCGGCGTACAGCGTTGCCACGTTTCAAACAGTTAAAAAAATGCGAGCACATTGCTGTCTATTTATTCAATTATCTAATAAACCATACGGTTCATGTCCAATTTTTTTTTTAGAATTTCATAGGAATACTTAAACTTTCCATTGCAAAATTTTTTAGGGCTTTCTCACTATTTTAAGGACTCTGTGTAACATTTTATAGAAATTGTAACGCTTCCCCAATAACAGCCTGTGCATAAGAGCGCGACTTTGATTTCAATTTTTTCAAAAACCGTGCGGTCAATCGACTTGAAATTTTGACACAATGCGGACTACACTTTGAACATTAGATCAAAACACTTTTCAAAGATTTCTCATTATTTTTTCTCCGGTATCGGGCTTCCTTAATTGTAAGCTTGTGGTGTGTTGTTTCGTCGTCGATACGGACTTCGAGCAACCATTGCAAAGTGGCGCGTGAGTGGCTGATACCACCGACAGCCTAACCGCACAATGACTGCAAAATAATTGCAAATATGTGGTCCGCCTGAGTTACCCGGCGGCGTTGGAGAAGCGCGGCGATTATTACATATGTACGTAGCCGCGCGACATGCGTTTCCTGCTTTCTCGAAGGAGATGCAGCTCAGTAATTTAGCACGTGCGTGTCGCGGTGTACGCGCATGCTTGTGCGCATCGTTGCACGCATTGCTCATGCCTGCGTATGCGCATGAGCTTCCTAAACAGCGCCCCCCCTCCCATATTACGCGCGCGCAGTACACAGTCGAGAAACGTAACAAGACTTGACACTTTCACTGGCTCTTCAACTATATACGAATATAACAGTCTTAAGTACTTACGCGATTACGAAAAATATTGGTCACACCTTCTTACAAATCACAAACACCCCAGCGTCATTTTTGAGTTACCATTTTCGTATTTTTTAAGCTTTTACCTTTCGAGTAATATCTACTCTTACAATCGTGCTCTCATAGTCCTTCTTTAGAACCGTAAATTTTGACATGCTGAAATTTGTGTTTGAGAAAATAGTTATAGATGAAAGTGATTTTTTTTTTATTAGAATCACTGAATTTTTAAATTTTATTATTAAGGCCGAAAAATTGATAGAAATATTGGCGAAGACATATCCTGGGGTGCGATACCCCCGTGTGACCACGAAGGTGTAAAAGGAAGTAAAAAATTAGAAATAGAATCGCTAAACTGCGTTCCATGTAAGAACGTACCAACGCCCCTACCGATTTGTGACCGATCTGCGCAGCTCCCACGGATCTGACGCACGCGATTGGTCGCAGCGCTTCCCCTGCCGGTTTATACCACCAATCAACAGCGTATCCCTGCGCGAAACGAGTACGTTCTAATGTGGAACGCAGTGTACACACGCTCTGATGGCACTTTTACCACACATTGCGCAAGTGTGAACTTAATTCTGCATTGTTGGTAGAAAGATGACATACGACAACAGTTAAATATAAATATAATATAGATAGTACTCTGCCACAATGGTTTTTGTGACAGAGGATGGTATCCTTTTGTTAAACGCTTCCTAACCTCTCTGATTGAGTATTGTCATAGTTGAGTTAAAATGGCTGTGTACACTTCAACGTTATAATTTTGTCCAGCTTGTCCCGCGCCTTCAACACATGTTGACCTTAATGAAACTTTAAACCTCTACATTGTCTATTAAATCTCCACGAGAGTATTGAATAACTGGAAAATATTCTCAGCGAATAAAAAGCAAATTCCGAGCCAGCTTTGTTTCCAAAGTGAACTCTCATACCTTCGAAGCTTTCCAGAAAATATTCACGCGAGAACAACCTGCTAGACAAACTGCTTTGCAAGCAATTAGCTCTGGGAAGGTTTATGAAATTCTACATTGCATTTAGAAGTACCAAACTAAATCTCTGCTCGTTGCTGAAACCCGAGAATTCGTCAACCCATCGTCGCTGATCGAATCGGGGCGGTTCCAAGCGGCGAAGCGCGCAAGCATAAATTACAGAAAAAAAGATGCATCTGTACACGCGGTGCGTGCGGTTCGTCGTCACGTTTCACAATGTCGCATCGACAATTTCGCCGATCTGCAGTGGCAAATTGAACCGGTCGTGTCGCAAATAATGTGGACTCGTATTCGGATGACAAGCATCATCGTCCGTCGCGTTCCCCGCAACGCAGCCAGGCGCTCGAAAAATTTCGATGATCCCCCTTGTGCGCGTTGTTTTAACGATCCTTTAAAGTCACCCGGTACATGAGCCCGCGCAGTGGCGCACTTGACTGTAGCACGCACTCCATGCACGCAGGGGTTGAGGGTTGCATACGTTGCGGTATGGATTAGTTAGGCGGACACAATAATTTTGCCGGCACCCACGGGCGATACTCTCTCTCTCTCTCCGCATTCCCCTCTCTCCCTCCCCGTCATTCGTCTCAATTTCCCCAGGCCGGTTTGCAGCGCGCTGTTCCGCCGCCAGCTTGGCCCGGCTAGTTTACCGAGATAAGTATAAAACGTCGATGCCCGTGGAAATTTCACGCGCCGCTATCCGCTCGCTGCTCTCCGCCATCGCCGAGCGCGTCCTCTCGACACCTACCGGCGGCGGATAATTACTGCTAGACTCCGGGGGCCTTGCCGGGGCCGCGACGTCGCCGGCGGAGAGGCTCGGCTGAGAATGATCCCCGCGCGCATTCTGACGCTGCTGGCGATAGTGGCGCGAATATCGACCGTAAGATGTTTTCGTAATCCGGTGGGTGGTGGTCGGGGTGAGCCAAAAATAAAGCGACGGGCGCGCAGGGAGGCGCGCGGCAGCTGCGGACATTTGGTTATATACGAGGCAAAACTTCCGCTTGATAATCTTCATCTGGTTGGACGTGTTCGCCGGGAGAAAGGGAAAAAGGAACGAGGAAGGTAGGTGGAAGGACGACGGTAGTCCACGGTGATACGAGCCTGGAAAAGAAGGGAGCGTAAGGACACAGGAACCTCCGCGGAGTAGAGAGGCGAAAGAAGGACGCGGGGGAGAACCCCTGACCACCCTTATTAAGATTCCAGCTGTGGAATTCTACCTGCGCTGAGCTCGCTACTGGTCTTAAGTAAATAAAACACGACCGAGCCACGTCGCCTCCGCAACGGCTTCGCTCTCACTCGACCGGCCGGGTTTGCGTTGCTGCTCTTCGTCGTTGCTGTTCCTCCGGGTGGGTTCTCCTTCCTTCTCTCTCTCGCGCGCGCGCTCGCTGGCTCGCTAGCTCTCTCGCGCTCCCCCTCGCCTCCTCGGTCGCCTCTCGCCGCTCGTCCCAACTCGACTCATTCCTGTTGCTCTTGCCTTGGCTCGCCTCGACTCGTCCACGTCTCGTTTTCTTGTCCATTATTACGGCTGCTTTGCCTACGTTTCGCTCCTTCCTCCTCTTTCCCACTCTCGTTCCTCCAACCCCCTCCCAACCCGGGGGGCTCTCTCTCGCCCCCTTCTTCCCTTCCTTTCCTCGCTCGCGCCGCGCCCCTCGCACACGGACGCGTAAGCGCACCTCCGACCGAGAATTCAGCATTCGATTTGGCCCGATCGGCTCTCAAGGACATGCCAGAATTCCACAGGATCGGCAACGGTGCGTAACGGTCGTTCGGAAGCACGGTCGGGGGTAGGTCGGCGAAACAGCCCTTTGAAACAGCAGGGGTAGATGTATCAAAATTTTTGGGCGAATATTAGAATGCCAACAGGCCGTGCCTCTCCCTCTGCCTGCGGAGGGCTGAGAGCTGCAGGTTTCATTGATGTGTAGGGACACGCGTTGGGAATGTGTGACTAGGTTCGACGTGAATGCGTTAGGAACAGGCATCCGTCAAACTGCGCTAATTAATCGCACGTAATTCCCAGTTGGTTTTTGCATGGCGCATAGTCGGTGAATAGCACTTCGGACCGAAGGAGCACGTCGCCCCTGAAATCTCTCAACATCCGCGCACTGTATAATATTGAGCAGAGTCAAATGGTAACGGTGCTTGATAATTGCAAGCATTTAAATCGAATGGAAATGTAATTACGAAGCCACATAAAATTCAGTGACAATTAAAATAAATAATAATTCGTAACTAATAATTCAAATATTATTGATCAACCAGTACTTAATACTTTGAATGCCCAAAGCTCGGGGAAAGGCAATTTCAAAATTTCAAGTCGATCAGCTCTTTCCGGGTGAACGTTTCTGTCGAGAAATTTTTATCCAAATTTGAATTTTTGCAGGTATTTCGGGGGAAATCAGTCAAAGTACGAACTTATTCCGGCTGTTTTTAATTATACATAATTGTAATCGCTTTCCAATTCCGGGGACCAATTATACCCTACATCATCTTCAAATCGCTGGGAGGAAGTAGAAAATACAAAGCTAACTCTGAGCTTCGTTTGTTTTCAAAGTAAACAGGCGGAGACTCTCGGACTATACTTTTCGATGCTTTCCAGAAAATATCATTATGAACGCATGCCAAAGCCGTGCACAGTACGAACGCCACTTAAACTGTTAATGTTCTAGTTGAGATCAGGGCCCGATCTAGCTCTTCCGCCGCTCTGAAGAATGACTTTTGCCGCCCTTTATATTTAATTATGAAGTTTGATACTAAATTCAAACATATATTGTCTACATTTTTACCGCGTTTTCAAAAAGTTTTACTTTTTTATTGGTTTTGATTTTCTTTTTCTACCGATTTTGCTGACCCCAAAGAGTGACCCCAAAATGAGGCCCTTTTTAGCCCCTTTTTGGTCCCACGATTTTGGAACTGAATTTTGTGCCAAATGATAGCTTATGATGAGACAGACATCAATCCCGATAAATTTTCAAGTTGAGGTGACAATTAGTTTCTGAGATATGAGAGGTGGAAGAAGTGAAAATTCATTAACGCGTCAGCCGACTTTTATGTCATTCCGATAATTTAAACAATTATTTCCAGGGGTTTTGCTGACTGCTAATAACGAATTTGAACTCAGATTTTCAAAATTCACGAGAAAAAAAAATCAAATGGCCAATTCAACATTGCGGACGATATATTAAAAACGCACCTACTACACAGACATTTATATTTCTTGATTTTTTTCTCGTGAATTTTGAAAATCTAAGTTCAAATTCGTTATTAGCAGTCAGCAAAACCCCTGGAAATAATTGTTTAAACTATCGAAATGACATAAAAGTTTATACATCGAAGCGTTAACTTGAAAATTTGTCGTGATTGATGTCTCGTCATAAGCTATCATTTGGCACAAAATTCAGTTCCAAAATCGTGGGACCCAGAAAGGGGCTACTTAGGTCACTCTTTGCCGCTCTGGGTAGTTGCCCTGCCCGCGCCCTGGTTGAGATGATCCAAGCTATTCTACAATATTCTGCTGCCAAACACTAAACTGTAACGAGAATACTCTGATCATTTGTCCTGTGGTAGCCCACCCTGTGCACCCTACGCAGTCGCTTTACATAGATACGGAAGAAAAATCTGAGATAATCGTTACCAACGTTTCAAAGATAACCCTTAGTATCATAGCGGAACACCGGTGTTACGCGAACAGAAAGAATAAATTGTGCGCGCCATTTGGGAGCTTTTTCATGAACTTCAAAGCGTTACTTTGCTATTACCATATGTAACAAGTGTCCTCAGGTCAGAAACACATTCGTAGAAATTCTACTGTGATACACTGTCTCGTATTGTTGATTACGATTCAGCGTCCAGGGCCACTGGGAGTACCAGGTGAATGCTAATTTTTTCTCTCAATTATTTCGGTTTTCCTTTTTGAATAAATTTGATGTCACTAGTGTAACACTTGCTACGTATGGTAATAGCAAAGCAACGCTTTAAAGTTCGTGAAAAAGCTCCCAAATTGCGCGCGCAATTCTTTCAATTCTTGTAACACTGGTGTTACGCTACGATACTAAGGGATAAAGGTCACTGCAGCGTTCCCACATCGGGCATCGAAATCCATCGCAGAGCCACGCCAGTCTCAGTATTCGTAGCCAGTATTTTCCCTGTCACCGTCTATCGACCGATCGGCTCTTGGTCGAAGCCGTCAAAACACGTGTTGTGACAGAGTCGGCGTCGTCCACATTGGGAGTCCAGCTCCCGTTTATCGGTCTCCGGGGAGCCTGCCGCTGCCGCCCGGCACAGTAGTCCGCGTATCAGAATCCCGAGTGCGAGCCGGCGTAGACGTCGGCGCGTATTACACGTACTATACGTCCGCGGCCGAGTTTGTTGCGAACCGATGGCGATGACACAGAACCGCAGGGCTTGTTATTCGTCATGCTTACGTGTTACGGCAGCCAGCCGTGGTGACGCGAATGCCAGCATCCCTTCTGCTTCATACTTCTCTCCCAGGCCGACAGTGTTCCGCGGAACGTTTTTAATATTCCCCGGGGCAGTGTTTGCGCCGCTGTCATTCAAGGTTTCCCCGGTACCCTGGCAAGAAAGACAACGGGAGAGAGTGAGAGTGGTGAGAATGCAGGGGAAAGAAGGGGGCAGAGGAAGAGAGCGTGTGTGTGCGTGTGGGTGGGTGTCCATGCGCGCGTGCGCGCAAGAGTGACAGAGTAAGAGAGAAATAGGCGCAAGCCGGAGCATCAGACACATCCTCCGTGCACAATGCATCGGCCCATGACGGTGACGAGGCGGACAGTGACGACGGAGGTTGTTGCTGATGCTGGTGCCAGCGCGGTTGGTACGCCTGCCGCCTTTAGTGATGCCAGTTGCTGGCTGGTTGCTGCTGACGTGCGTGAGGCTCCATAGGTTCGGTGTGTCCCGATCGCTCCAGGCTGCATGATAACCACGCCAGCTAGATGCGCGTGTCCTCCTCCTTACACAAGCCGGGCTGCCTGTGTCCGCACACCGCTTCCCAGCCGCGGCATCAGCTTGTGTTCGTCGGAGAATCAGACACGGGGAACACCGGTAGATAAAGAGAGGACTTCCGGGCATAATCCGGAGCGTCGCGCGGCGAGGCGCTAGAACAAATCAAGCCGTTTCATTGTTCTCAGCCCCGGAGCCAGCCCTTTTTTTTCCAAACGACGATTGCTGCGAACAGGCCGGGGTGGGGCCCGTCTTCTCCTCCGTCAGCGTCAAGAAAATTCCCGCTCCCTGTCTTGGCCTCTCTGAAACGCTTGACGCTTCAATTCGTCCGTAGATTCCTTGCTGTTCCTCGTGACAAGTTAAAAACTATGAGCGCAAGCGCGAATTGTATCCACCGAGTGTTATCTGATAATCGTACATTGCGATTCAGTCTGCCACCTCGTTTTCAGTTGGGTATTCAGCAGTACCTCGAGATGCTCTTGGACTAGCTGATCAACCTTTCACAGAGCGTTCTCGTTCTTTCGCAGAATAAACGGAGAATAAGCGCGCGTCGAAGTGAAGTCACTCCTCTGCGACTACCTTATCAGACGCTGTTCGTCATTGTCAATCGGACCTGTCGGCTTCGCGTTGTTCCACTCGACAGCGCAAAGCGATAGAACCAAGCGGACTCGTAACACGTGTCTCTTCTCCACAGCTAATTACCATCCTGTCTAGAATCCTGTGACAACTCACAGAAGACCTCTCCGCGTAGAAAACAGTCGTGTAAGCTTGTTCCTCGCTTGAAAACTATATTCTCCACAGCTATTTGCAGCAAGGGGATCCTGATATATATTTCTCTTTCTAGTTTTGACACTTCAATTCCATATGTCCAAATCGATTGAATTTCATCGACTTCCACCTTCAACGTCATAGGTCTTGGTACTCGCATCTTTATGATACTCTATGCATGTGGTGTGCGCTAGCAACTACACTGTCTTCACCACAGCTTAATAAAGCATAGCTCTGGTAAAGCTAGTTAAGCAAGAAAACTTTGATTGATGTGGACCTTTCTTATAAATATCAACTGCGGCGGACTTGTACCAAAGGTACAGGTTGAAAGCTAAAACGCAACTTGTGAATTAAGTGATGATTGATATGTGCATAGCTGTTTTGCGAAGTACTTGTTTTTCTCTTCTCCAATTTATCTAGAGTTACAATCCCACATTATGCTTATTTTCGGGGGTACTCACTGTTCACGATTAAGAAAAGAAGCTGAAATTATTTATCGACGATTCGCAAGTATGGGTTAGCTTAGGGAGATTATGCTGCTTTAACAGAGGCTTGATGAACTTCGCAGTGCGCGATTCCCGCACCAACCCGCTTTTGCTCGAGAGAAAGCTAAGGTTGCCAGACTGTCCTACAAAAATGCGTAGGGCGAAGCACTGTACAAAATGGTGGGGACCAGCTGAAAGGGGACACGCTATGTGGTAGTAGGTATGTCCTAGCAGTAGGATGAGAAGACCTCGAGCCTCGGCCGGGGATTCTGGGAATTGTGACGTTACGTTTAGACTGGAAAGGACGCAGTGGAAGTTTCATTTAATGATACCATTTTATTCGCTCGGTGCCCTTTCCTTCCTCCAGTGAGGAGTTCTTGACGACGATCCGTGATTGATAAGGACCATGCAGAGACGAAACGAAGGAGTAAGATTGAGGAGACAGCTGTAATTTTCAATCAACGACGAGCCGCCGGTAGACCGTGCAATTATGAATTAAGGATGGATCGCGACAAGCAGAAAAGTAGGCAGCCGAAGCCTGAGAGATAGTCTAGCAAGGGTTCGCTGGTACGGCAAGGAATCACGATACGCCGGCGTTGTAAGACTTTTATTGTCCGCTCGCGTGGGCTTGTATGGGTGAGTGTGCACCCTCGATCGTTATAGAGCAGCGAGGAGGCTGATTGGGCATCACCTCGCGTGGCTTCAATCCGCTCTGCTCCCTATAATAAATCTCCGGAAATTTCTCATCTCTTTGCCGCGCAGGCCGGCTCTTTCTATCTCCCCATCGTGGTGCCGGCTGCGTGTTATCCGCCGTGCGGAAAAGAAGCAGAAAGAGCTACGTATAGACGAGGACCTGGTGAATTTTAAACAAGTCCTTCTAATCCACATTGCACAGCTTCTGGCCCAGATTTAATAGGATAATGAATAGTAGGAGGAGAGGAAGCTTCACTTGCGGCGAAGTCGATCGCAGCACGCTTGGTGGGGCTAGCAGACGCGTTAACTGCGACGGTTACTCAGCTCGATGTTCCTCCCCGTTGAACTCGATCGCGGACCCAGTCCGGTCTTGAGAAAGTAAACTCTAGTCGCGCCGCGACGTGCTTCAGTTTATCTGTCCCGTCTCACCTTTGATCAGTTTGATCGACGAAAGGAAAGAGGAACGAGAGGGGCAGGGCGGGACAGAATTGGACAAATAAGTGGAAAAATGCGAAGCTTGCGTAGGAGCTGCGCTTCTCCGGGTGGGGGCAGAAACCCGGTATTTTGGCAAACTACCGTTGACAGCGTTTCCACTTTGAAAATCAATGCCATCCTCCGCCTCCCGACCAGCGATATGGTGTAACGAGCGCACACTGGGGTGGAATAGCGTAGGAAAAGAAAGGTGGCGCACGAGGGTGGAAGGGGGGGGGGTGGCGGGGGAGTCGCGGCGGGAGGGTGAGAGCCAGCGGGGTTTGGTCGGTATCGGTCGAGGTACTCGAACGAGAATGTGCACCAATGGCGGGAGGCTGGGTTAGGAGGGACCAGAAGAAGGAAGGGGTGGCAGGTCGTTGAACATAAAAGTGGGCATGGAGCGAGTCACGTGTACTCTCGGCGCATTGAGACGGTTCGACAGGAAAACCACGCGCGACGTTAACAACGGTAACAGAAGCAGCTGGGTGCCGTTCCCGCATCGGCAGTTCCGCGAGTTCTACTAGGAGCCTAGGCCAAGCTGGCTGACTGGTTGGCTGGCTTGCTTACTTGCTGCTGACTTCTCTCTTGCTTTCTCGCTTGCCTCCTCTCCCCCCCCCCTACCCCACCCCTCCCCCTCCTCCAATCTCTCTCTCCCTCTCTGTCGCTCTTTGCCTCGCGAGATTCACGAGTCCCCCTCCGGGTTGCGCCACCAGTAATTGCTTCCTTTGAGTAGCTCCGGAGGTGTAATTTAGTCCCCGACCAACAACCTTAACTAATTAACACACCGAGTAGCGAGCGAGTAAGTGAGCGAACGAGTGATGGAGAACAAGCCGCGACGGCTTGACTGACGGACTGGCTGGTTGACTGGTGGGTTGGCTGGCTGACTGATTCCTTCTTCTTTTCCTTCTCCTTCTACCGCTGTTCTGTTTCTTTTTATCTTTCTCGCGCTCCCAACCACCCCCCACCCCCTCCCGCTCCTCCTTCGCCTGATACCCACCCCCCCTACCACCTCCCCCGCCCCGTCTGCTGTTACTGCTTCTCTCGATTATCGAACCCAGTTGAGTCGCCCGCCGTGGGGCGTGTTTCTCTCCGCGCTTGTCTCAACCAGGCGCCTTCGACTTTGCTACTCACCACCTTTTCCATAAGCGCGCACCTTGTGACCTCGCGTGTCGCGTAACCGCGCCACTTGAGGCTAATCAGTAGCTCGTCGAGGCCTGATCGAGCCGACTCCGCCGCCGACGCTGTTCGCGGTCTACGATAATTACGTGTGTTCGACGTGTAACTACGCCATCGCCGGGCTTTTCATCGCGACTCCTTTTAGAACGACTCTGCCCACGAAGGAACTCGTTTTTTTTCTCCCTCTCTCTCTCTCTCGTTTCTCCCTTTTGCGCTTTCAACGCGGTTGCTTGTCTAGCTGTTCGATGGAGATTGGGGAAATTTCGGGGGAAACTGGGCGCATATTTCTCACCAGGTTCGATACCGCTTGACTTGTATGCTTAACGCGCACAGTGCACTTCGTGCTGGCATTCATAGCGAAACAAGAAAGAATTCTCGAACATTATAAGATTACAGGGAGCAGAGAGCAAATTGTCCTTACCCTTTTAACAGTTCCCTGTAGCTGTGTTGTTTTAATTATGGTAATGGATCTGCGCTTGCGGGGGTTGTTTACAGTTACTAGCAGAGATGGGCAAAAAATTATTTGAAATAAAAGATTCGTACACAAATTTTTATTTCAAATAATTTTTCCCCATCTCTGGTTACTAGTAGGGTAAGCTGTACAATGGTTGGCACCCTAAGCGGAAATCCCAGTTGGAATATCTATATTTTTTTATAAAGTTTTTATACGATCTTAATTTTCAGTTATTACCCATGGTTATGGAATTTTTCATTAAAATAAAATATCTTGAGTACCTATTGAGTCTTTTGTTTTAAAAATATTCAGTGAAAAACAAAGATACTTAAAAACGACGTTTAAACAGACTATTTCATTCACTATTAAATACCTAAAACACTTAGTAAATCTGTATTTCAGGCCATTACTTAATTATAAAGCCACAAAATGTACTTACTCCCTATCAAAACGTTAAGAAAACGCTTAAAACTCAGCAGTTTATCTCACCACTACCTTTAAGACTTTTTGCGATGTTGGCAGATGTAAAATGTATAGTTCAACTCAGAGTTGGGCAAAATGTAATCTAATTACAAATTGCAAATTACGATTAAACTGTAATTGTGTAATTAATTACACATTATTTTCTGTAATCGTTCATTTAGGTAGTTGACCACTTGGTTTTGTCAACTATCTAAATGAACGATTACAGAAAATAATGTGTAATTAATTACACAATTACGGTTTAATCGTAATTTGTAACTAGATTACATTTTGCCCAACACTGGTTCAACTACTAGAATTTGCAGTGTTGTAGTGAAAGAAGGATAAGAAATTGTAAAAAAGTACTCTCTAACCTCGTACTTCTTAATATTTGTCTTTTTAATCAGGGGTGCCAATGATTAGTGCAGTGCCAGCCTTAGTGCAATTTACCCTATTAACTGCAATAAGGAATGTAAAATTGGCAAGAATTATATAAACATGTGTGGTTTACATACGTTTCTGTAAACGCACTGCGGTTACAATTGTTGACAAAGTGTTAGACTTTATAGTAAAATATAGAATAATATATTTATTAACAACTGATATCCATGTTACAATGGTAAAATACAACTTTGCTAGCTATAACTGTTGCGTGATACTATATCTCTGCACCATGGAGGCTCAGTGCAGACTGAACCTAAAAACCGTCGCCTCCGCATCCTTCCCTGAGTCCCTAGAAACAGGTAAAAAAAGTTCGAGGAAAAACCCCAGGCGTCAAGAGTACTGTGCCCCGATGGAAAGAAGTCGGTCGAGAAACTCTGGGGTCCGAATATCAGATCCGAATAGTGTATCCCTATTGGCCGGGCGCGACAACGTCGACGAATACAAACTAAGCAAACGGGACCCGGGCGGCGGGAGCCAATGCGACCGAAGGACCCCTCTTGCCCCTGTGACATTTCAACCGACTTCTTTCCATCGGGCCACAGTAGATATCGTTGCATTCCAACGCAAAGCAATATCTGCTGTTGATTAGGTCCACCAATCACTTCATACTTAAATAAATACACAAAGTATAGCAAATGCTATTGCCATACTATTCGTGCTGCAAAACACAGTGGACTCAACAACAACGCAGCATTTTAAACACTTCGATTGCTCGCCAATAGATCCCACATCGAAGCGACTAACCGACAGGGCGACCATAACCTCAACGATCCTCGTGGAGCGCACCTGTCGCCTGTTGTGGGCTCAGCTTAAGTCCCCCCTTCCTCCCCTCTCTTCCCGCGACCGCCGGCACTGATATCGGGGTCCGTAAGAACGTAGGCGTGCGCGGCAAAAACTCGAGCGTCGGGACGAGCGCGGAGGATGTCCGGCGGAGAGGGACGGAGAGAAATAGAAAGGAGAGGAGAGAACTACACGGACCTCCTCGAGTACGCTGTGGTGGGAATACTCGAGGTGTGCAACGATGCTCGTATTTAACACCTGATTAAATTGGGAGAGAGAGAGAGGGTACATAGCGTTGGCGTGACCGAAGCGATTGCTGCGAGATGAGCCCCCTCCACCCCTGGACCCAGAATCCACCGTCCGTTTCGTCTTTGCCCATCGTCCTCCTCACGCCTCACCTGCTCCCCACACGACTCCGGCTGGCCCCTCTTCGCAGTTTAAGGACATAAGGTGGTCCAGTCAGTTCATCACGTGGCGGCGGTGTGCGTGCGTACGTGCACGCCGCGCTGGGTTGTACGCGGGCATACATCGGTCCAGCAGCGTCGGAGGGGTAGGGTCGAGGCGAGAAGGCGATAGTGGGGGGAGAACGGGCTTGAAGCGACAGCGTAATCACCTGGACAAACTACCACACGGCACCACGGCCGCAGTGGCGTAGCTGAAACGAAGCGAGCGGTGTGTGTCACCAAAAAATTGCGGCCCCGGTTCACTGACGACTGGACGATTTACGAGGGGCCCGGAGATTTCGTGGCCGTCCAGGCGCGACGGGGACACGGCGCGCGTGATTCAAATGTAAATTAGATGTCGATCGCCAGGAGACGCGAGCCTGCGAGACTCTTGGCCTGACGTGCCGGCGCCACGTGGATCCGCGTCTCGACCGACGCCTCTCGCAAAAGTTATGGTGCTCCGACGCCATTTTCGTCTTCTCCCCCGGCCCTTCTCGGCGTGGGTGCTGCGCGCCTTTTGGAACGGGTAGGCCCGTCTTATTCGACGACGCCCGCGGTTGGACCCGCAATTCTGCCGGAGGTTACGCGCGATCTTCTCCACCCGGGCCTCTTTGTTCCAGCGCGCATCCGTGGTTCGTGGAAAACGGAACTTCCGTCGCTGCGTTGAAAAGCGTTTTCGGAAAGGCCCCTCTCGGGCGCATGCTGGTATCGAAGGGTTCTTAAAACAGAAGAGCTGTTTTCGTTTCGTCATTATATTCGTTCGCGGCGACGAGGGACCCCAGAATGCGACGGGGTACTAACCCTCGGAAACCGTCTTTGAAAACGATTACGATGACGCATCCATCGGCGAAGGCAGAGCGGGAGAACGAGTCTTCCCTTAACGCCGCTGTTAATCCACGTTAATGACGTCGTCGACGAAATTCATGATTACAAAACGGAGACGAGACGCGATAGTGTGGGAGGCGCCCGCGAATAAAGTGGCAAACCGCTCGTTCGCTCGAATCTCCTCCCCGCCTCCCTCAACCCCCCCCCCCCCCGCCCCGTCATCGGGTTTCTTTGCCTCCGCTGCGAGTCGCTCCTCTCTCGATCCTTTGAAAATGAAATATTCCCTCGTTAATTTCCGGCCGCGAGAAAAGCGTCACGGGGAAAAATGCGTGAAACACGAGGACACGACGCCACCAACAGGACCGTGTGTCCTTCCTGCAGTTCGTCAAAGGCTGCCGGGGAAATCCGCTTGCTTTCAACCTTTAATTTTTCACGCGCAAGTACGCCAACGCGAGCGGCCACCTTCGCTAACGACGTTCTTTCTTCAGCTAACGGCGTTACCTTCTTCTGGCACGCTGCGCAACACCGACGGAGGCTCGTAATCTTTAGCCCTCAGCTATTGCTGAATCGCAATTGACGATCGTGGAGTGAATCTTGCCTGCTCGACTAGATACCTCTGGCTCGATCGAGGTTTTCCTGTTATTCTTCCAACGACTGGCAATGTAAAGTTAGATCGCAGCTAGAACTATGTCCTAGGACAGACACGATGATGCGATTGCCTGGTGAAGATGCTTTTGACAATTTTTTGCGAGCGGGGCAGTCGCCTGAGCCTTGTTACGAGCCGAGGCTGAGGGCAATGAGAATGGCGGCTGCGAGGCCGAGGATTGAATTTGTTTTTTAGAGTTTGTTAGTAGCGGACGAACCGGGGTCTGGTGTCCCCGGGAGCCGCTATAAGGAGGTTGGATGTCGTGGACGAACCGGGGTGTGGTATCCCCGGGAGCCGCTATAAGGAGGTTGGATGTCGTGGACGAACCGGGGTGTGGTATCCCCGGGAGCCACTAGGAAGGCAAAGTTTCACGGACGAACCGGGGTCTGGTATCCCCGGGAGCCGCTAGGAAGGTGGATATCGTGGACGAATCGGGGTCTGGTATCCCCGGGAGCCGCTATAAGGAGGTTGGATGTCGTGGACGAACCGGGGTCTGGTATCCCCGGGAGCCACTAGGAAGGTAAAGTTTCACGGACGAACCGGGGTCTGGTATCCCCGGGAGCCGCTATAAAGAGGTTGGATGTCGTGGACGAACCGGGGTCTGGTATCCCCGGGAGCCGCTATAAGGAGGTTGGATGTCGTGGACGAACCGGGGTGTGGTATCCCCGGGAGCCACTAGGAAGGTAAAGTTTCACGGACGAACCGGGGTCTGGTATCCCCGGGAGCCGTTAGGAAGGTGGATATCGTGGACGAACCGGGGTCTGGTATTCCCGGGACCCACTAGGAATGTTAGTTTAGCCTCGTAACTTTATAATGCGATACCCCTTGAGCGGTAAAGAGGTATCTTTGTGGGTTGGTCTCAAAGAGGAAATTCGGATGGTGATTGAAAAGAACACTGAATTTATAATAACTAATTATATTCTGTAAGTTCAGTCTTTACAAATGTTTACGTGTTTTTGTCGCGGCACCTAGGTCCACCTCTCGGTTTTAACGCACTGAGAAATGCGGGGGTCTCAAAGAGCTTAATAATTACAACACCTATCAGCGACTCTACGCACTGTATGGTTTAAGTTGAAATAATACTCGATCTCGCAAGCCTCTTTCGTCTACGCGTACTAGACTGGAAATGAGCCCCCGAGCATTGATCCGTGGCCCTTTTTATATCGTGAAATTCGGCTAAGAAGTAGTGGGGATATGAATACCTTCATTGAATATCAGGTTTTCCGGGAAAACTTGGTTGCATCCCACCACTGCAGGGAACTGTGACCCCGCCGGGTCACGCGCATTCCGGACACCCGAAAGGGTTTAAGAGTTCAAAGATAGGGCTGCGTACGTAACAGCCTCAAGCCTTGAAGAGACTCGACACCGCAGCGAAAGTACGCGCATAGCTGCAATCGTTGCTGCGGGGTACCTCACGAAAATGCGGGATCTCTTGGTAGCACATGTCGCCTTAACAGAAATGAGGAAATACATAAGCAACACGTTAACTGCGCGTCCATGGAGACACTGCACCAAAGCAATTATCCCGCAAGAGACAACGACATTGCCTGCTTTAACCTAGGTACCTACAGTCTTTAGCGCGCCACGGGAAAGTGCTTTCACTTCCCCGTAAATGATCGCGCGAGGGTTCCCGCTGATCGTGATGATTTACAAGCTAGAGCAGTTACAAGTGACCCCACAATGAGGAAGCATTCGGGTACTCGCGGAGTTGAATATGCTAGCTATCGGCATTGTTTGCCGGGTTCGCGGGGTTCGACGATTTGCTGCGGTGGAGGCTAAGAGGTGACCTCTACCTCGCGGTAGGCCTTGTCTTGAGACAATAACCGAGGTCGGCAGAGGGAAGAACAATCCCGCGGCCTGATCTGCATTTCGTGGCGCAGGCCAACGAGGTGCGGCACCGTAGTCCCAGTCTGGCGTGGGCCACGCTCGGATCCACTTAAAACAATGCATCGAGGGCGATCTTGTTTTGCGTAGATAATCGCCGGACCTCTTAATACGTTCCATTCCCCTTTGTGGAGAGGCTAACGGTCGGGGCGCTTCTTTGTGTCAGGTCGCCGTCGATCTTTCACCTTTCTTCGCAATTAAGCTTCTGTCTCTCGCTTGTCAGAGATATTGTTTGTCTCAAAGACGGTCTTACGGAACCGCACCTACCTGTACATAGTCTCTGCCACTTTATATATATATATTTTCAACAAAAAAATATACATAATGTTAATTATAAATTTTTTTTCTTGACCAGGTTATGAAATTAACCAATAATTGTTTCACTGAAAAACAGAGTTGAATTTTATTTATACTATTTACATTATATTTACAGTTTGTACAGTGGTCTTACCTGAAAAACAGAGAAACGGCAATAAAAGTT
This sequence comes from Andrena cerasifolii, assembly GCF_050908995.1. Lineage (NCBI taxonomy): Eukaryota > Metazoa > Arthropoda > Insecta > Hymenoptera > Andrenidae > Andrena > Andrena cerasifolii. Next base: position 4,657,113 of record NC_135124.1, on the reverse strand, counting down.
AATTTTCACCTGTTCTCTGCTCAGTTTATCTAACTTCTTATTAATTTTAATTTATAGTAAGTTAATCACGGATAATTATGGATTGCACATGTGCTCTACTTCCCTATCTCTGTCTAATTTTTTATGCCCAGTCGTAATTGATGCGCCACCTGTCAATCATGCTCCGAAGCGTGCGCTGAGTATCCAAAGCGCGCTCAAATTCAATTAAAGAGGATATTTTCGCTTTACATATATATTTTCCTTTTCGTTCTTCGGTTTTTTTCCTCCTTTTCTGTGCTGTATTTTTCGCCGCAGGGAAGAAGGTAAGTCATCCACTTTCGCGTGGTTATCTATTCACCAAAAACAACAGATGCAGGTTGATTCCGACAGCTATTTTATTCCGCTCGGTTTTACGTGCGACCTTGAGTAAGAACCTTACGGGATCGGAGGTAGTCGCGTTCGCAAACCGCGGCAGATGTTGCTCGAAAAGATTGCGGGAGGGACCGTAATGGGATCCATGCGCCATCTAGCCGCATGCTTGGTTCCTGAACGTACCGAAACGAAGTTAGACATTATTTCTTAGATAATAGGATCGCGGGATTGATCAATTCAGCCTTGCTCCTCGCACGGTCGATTTTACTGAAAAGATTGATCACGTGAGCTGGGATTCACTGTCGTCTTTATATTGCTTTTAATCGTCGAAGGAAATTACCCACCAATTTTCACCAAAAAATATTGCACCGTTACCGGAGATGTTGATGAAAAATGCTCATTGGAGCTACTACGTTTTTTTCTATCTTCAGCACTTTGCAAAAAATTCAACGAAACAAATTTTTCATCCCCTAATCCGAGGGTTCTTTTCACTCGGTAATCAATTTCGGTAGCTGCCAAAAACTATGCGTGAAATATTTTTGTACGTCCATGCTCGTGTTCCTTGTTAGCAGGACACGGTGGTAAAGTTTGGCTAAACACTTTAAGATCACTAGGGATAATTAAGGATTCTCAAGTATGGGTTTTATTTCTCTTTCTCTCGATAGAGATAAGCGCCCCGGCGCAGTAAAAAGTCTTTCAGTCGAAACGTCAGTCATCGATTATTAAGAATTACCGAGTCAGGGAGGTGGGCGTAATTAATTTTTTTCCATTGGTGTGTCTGTCAAGACCCCTCGATGTATACGCCATTGAGGACCCCGACTCAGCCCCTTGTTCACCGCATTAACAGGCATGACTTGAAAAATGTGGTTCCTAACACCGTCCCGTCTGTCCGTCCGCCCGTCTCGGTGGAATGACCGACGAGATCGTATTATTAATGCGTCTTCTTGCTTCGTTTTCGTTGATAGTTTAGCCCCGGACAAGGTCCGAGCCACCGGATGATCGTAACAAATTATAAAATCCAAAATTGGCGGGATTACTTGTTGATCGTTCGACAAGACACTTATCGGCCCCCTTGGCGATGATAATTGAATCGCGCCTGAAAAATCAGGCACGAAGGAGATTGCATACTTCGCGCCGTCCCACTCTTGCGTCTGTTCAGTCAAACTTGATTCCTCAAGCTCGCGAAGGTGCGTCTCCGCCAGCGCGCGCAAACTGTTCACGAACAGTATGGGAATTGAATTTCCTAGAAAACGTCTCTCCGCGTTCAAATAGGTACTGCTCCTGGAGTGTTCGTTCTGTAAAGTTAAAAGGGGCGTAGGTACTACTAGCAGGCCCCACGAAAAGCTCATCGTAAATTTTGCGGGGCCCTATGCATAGATATTTATTATTACAAACAACTCCCTGAAAGAAATTGTAAATTCTCATAGTATCATGAATATCACCGAAATCGCAAAAGGCATCGATAAAAAGTTCAATTCAAAGTTTTATGGCTTTCAATATCCTACAATACGGTGATAAAAAATTGTGGAACAAGTATGGTGGTGGGGATAAATATTGAAAAGAATAAGGTTTCAAATTTTTTATCGCCGCTTTGTAGGATATAAAAAACCACAGGACTTGGAATTTAACTTCTTTTTGATATCTTTTATAGTTTCTTAGATATTCACGATACTCTGATAACTCGCTATTTTTTCGAGGACGTGTTTTCACCCTTAGGATCGTTTTATTGCCGGATCAAAAATAGTTTCGTTATTAGCATCACTTGAACTACATTTCTGTAAAGTTTCAGATTTTTCCGAATTTTCGAGTCGCAGAACTTCCCTTGTACAAAAGTACAGTGCGCACTCGTTATAAGCTCGACGAACGGGGCTGGCGGCGAGCGTACAACGCATTGTGAACACTATTCCGCGCGGCCAATGGCGCGAGTGAGAGAACCCAAGAGTGAGCTAGAGGAAACGAAAGAGTCAACACGAACAGTGATGCCAGAATTGGGACAAATGCTTATCCCCACTATGACCTACCCTCGTCTCCCACTACGGCCTACCGTTGCCCCCACTTTCTTCCCATCGCACTGCACACAAGCATACTCTTACGCCTGTCCATGTGCTCGGTAGCCCAGCAGGCAGCTCACATGGACAGGAGTAGGGATATGCTTGTGTGCAGTGCGATGGGAAGAAAGTGGGGGCAACGGTAGGCCGTAGTGGGAGACGAGGGTAGGTCATAGTGGGGGTAAGCATATGTCCCACGTCTCAGGATTCTTCTGGCATCGCTGAACACGAAATTGCCGTCGGCTCTTTTGCTCCCTGTCGCTCGTTCTCGGGATTCCAAGAAATGGTGGGGATACTTACCGAGCATACAACGCATAGTAGAAACGAGCTTATAACGAATAGTAGTAACGAGCTTATAACGAGTTCTCACTGTACATCACTCGTCCGACAAGTGGAACATTCCACTTATCCTCGCCACGTAATTGTTCAAAGTGGCTCGTTCCCCAGAATATGAAAACCCAAGTTTTCAGTACCCCCGAAATGGACACCCTGGACGAAGAGCATTCGAAAATATCCGACAAGTCCACACGAAGCAGGAACCCTTTCGAGAGTAGCGGCCGCTCCTTGTTCCTACCGCAGCCCTTGGCGAGAGCTAATAATAATTGAAAATTCAAGGCGGAGAAACCGGACAAGCATACCGTTCGCCTAACACCGTTAACCGTGGCTCTTCAACCCCCACGTTGAGGTAGTCCCAGTGTTGTCACCGGCACACTTGGAAAAGGGTATTGTTGCCTGACCTGCCCTTGCCCTCGAGTCTCGAGCACCGCCGCGCCGCGACCCGTGTGTCTCGTGAATTTCTTATCGCGACCCCATTGTCCCCGCGAAACAGCCGCGGAGGATGAAGCCTCCACGAACGATTCCGCAGCGTTCGGACAATTTGCACAGGGGGAGAGTAAGGCGTGCCAGTTCAGTCGACTCTCTTCCCTCATTTATTATGGAACGATCGTTCCCGAAGAGGGAAACGCCGCGAATCGACGAGGATTTTTCAACGCCGTGGAATATTTCCCTTGATCGGCTGGCTTGAATAATGAATGCCGATCGAAGCGGCTCTGCATTCTCTTCCGTGTACGCTTAAACTTTTAGCACTCTTACGCGCGAACACTGCCATTATCGGGAACGCTTCCCCGGGCGGGGAGGTCGTCCCCTGCCATCCGGAAGCCACCTCGAGAATCCCACTTACGGATCAGGCTGGTGGGTTTCTAGGCTTGGTAAATCGCTGGAAGGAGTTGGCTTTAGCCAGATTTTCCAACGGGCCGAGTATATAACCTTGGCCGGTGAATAATTCAGCGCGCAATTTGGTTCGCTGAGGAAGCCTGGTATCGCGCCTCGCCTCAGGTACTGTCACCATTCGCTGGCTACTTTCCTCGGCAGTTTAGTGTTTCAGGGTGGTTCACTGTAAATGGAAATCAAGTGGATCCTTCCAGGAGTTGCGTTTAATACGTTCCCTGGCAAGTTTTCTTTGGTCGTTTTAAAAATTACGCTTGAATAAAGGGGGGCGGTAGTACGGGCGGGCTGTTTCACGCTGGCGCACCATTGTAAAGATTCTCTAAGCCTGGGATAGGTAATACACGCGTTACAATATCGCATCATGAAGGTATAGTGCCTCTACGAGCTCTTGCGGGACTGTGTTTAGGGAAGACCAGGACAAAACCGGGGTCCTAAAGGGTAAAAGTCTCCAAAATTACCTGAAGCATGCAGTGATTTTAATTTAAAATAAATTGTTAATATAAAATAATTTATATTACAACTGTTCTAATGCTGTACGTATACCTTACTACAATGGATTTGTATTTAATATGTGCTGACAATGAGACAATTTTTAATAGCCAGTAGCAAAGCTTAATTGGTGTCCTTTAATAATGATAATCAATTTCTTTTTTATTTTATTAAAATCGAAATTGTAACGCTTAATCTTTAGGGCCCCGGTTTTGTCCTGGTCTTCCCTAAACACAGAGTGGCCTCACACCTAAGTCACTATAGCTCGTAGAGGCACTATACCCATGGAAACAGGAGACGCGACCAGTCATCGGGATGAGTCTGTTTTCGAATTTAAGAAATTCATACAAATACACAAACGTGATGAATCGAGAATTCCTTAGCGATTTATATATTTCCAAGCGTAATTTGACAAATATCTCACTTTATTTGGCTCATTAAAAATCATAGCCGCCTATTATCATAAAAGGCTGGCCTTACGGGTTTCGCTCCCCATCTTATTCCTCCGCAATTTATTCCGCAAAACGTAACTGTTTTATGTAAAAACGAATAGCAAAAAAGAGAAATCTCGCGATCAGCACGTTTAATCAAATACACAATAACACATTCCGCCGTCAATTATATTTCAAAATTATTCCACGCGACACCGAATGTGCGCGAATTCCTTTATGGCGAACTGCAATTTTCAATTTCGTCTGCACGTTGCTAATTATCAGCGAAACAACTTCCAAAACTGTGGAATATTTGTTAAAAAAAAAAAATCCTGTAAAAGCCAAGTATAATTTGAGGAAGTTTTAACCCGCAGAAGAAGTGAGTGAAGAAATCCAAAGTGAAAAATTGGCCGTACGTCTTCCCGACGCTTAACGCAGTTTGCCCGCGACACGAAACGGATTTCTCGGCAAGTGGGGCCGATTCTTGCTCCGACACGCTTAAGTCCAAGCCGCTGGAGCGCGTGCATCAATGATGATTGATTGTGGGTGGTGGATTTACCCGAAGGGATTCCAAGCCGCCAGGTGGAGAGCGTGTCCGCCGAGGACCTTTCGTCGCTTTTATTCCCGCTGCGTGGGTGCGCGTGTGTGAGAACGGTCGCGCACGCTACAACGTAATCCAGGCTAAAAACATTAATGTTGAATCGTGCGCGGGAGGGCGACTTTGTGTCGCGGACAACGCGGCAGCTAAATAGGTATTACCCTGGGACTCTCCCCCGACTGAATCTCTGTTCTTCACTAAAAGCAACCCAGCACCTCTTAGCGCTTCCTTTGGTACATTACGGGGAGCAGTGATTTCTCTCTGGTTACTTCGATTTCTTCTTCCCACCTCGCCTGTATCCAGTTTTCACGTCGCTCCATGTGACGCGAGGTTTGTCCCTAGGATTATGTCACCTCGCATTTAGTTTCTTTCCTCTGCGGGAATTATCAGCGGCGAATTTATCGTTTTTCACGAAGAGCGCGGGGTAGCTTTGTACAACCCCTGGCAATAAGTTTGGAACCAAACGCAAAAATACGAAATTAACGAGAAACACCAATATTTTTTATGTATAATATGCAGCGGTATATATATGAAACGCGTGGTAATGTTAAATTGGGCTATTTTAAAGTAAAAGCACCAAAAATAATTAAGAATTTTGTTTATTATATAATACAAAATATGGAAGAGACAAAATGTGTCTGACAAATGAGTATGGAACAATATAAATTTGCAAAGAGATTAAGAATAATTTTTTTAGTATTTGTATTACTAGTATTTTCTATATTAGTATTTTCTAAAAATACTATATTAGTATTTTCTGACATTTGTACGTGCATATTAGTTAGTTACTTCATGGTTTTCATTTCATTATTCTCTTTTCAATACTCTTTTCAAAACATGCCGCCACGCAAACATTTATCTAACGATTTAAAGTTACGCATAATTGCATCATTGAAAGAAGGTAATACTCGGCAAAAAGTAGCTGAAATTTTGAATTGTAGCCGAAGCGCGGTAAGTAAAATAAAAGGGAAATTTAACGAGACGGGCAGTGTGGTGAATCGCAAAAGAGGCGGACGTCCGTGCTCAACTTCAAGAAGAGATGACAGACGATTAAGACAGATCGCAAAGAAAATGAGAAGAGCCACGTCTCGCGAAATTAATGAAAAAATGGGGTATTCTTTCTGCAAAGCAAAGACAAAGCCATTTCTCACTAAGGAACACAAAAAGAAACGTTTAGAATGGTGTAAGAAGTATGCGCATTGGACTACAGAAGATTGGAGTAAAGTTGTTTTCGGAGGAGGAGATGATGCAGGACACTTCGTGTGGAGAACACCAATTGAAAAATTTAGTGAAGATTCTTTGAATTTTAAAATAAAATTTCCAAAGTCGTATATGGTCCGGAGCTGTATGACAGCTCAAGGAGTTGGACAAATATGCATTTTGTATAAAAATTGTGAACTCTGAAGCATATATTCATATATTAGAACACTTTTTAATACCGAGTTTAGATCAGTGGTTCGACGATTCGGATGATTTTTATTTTCAACATGACAATGCAAGTTGTCATCGAAGCAAAATAGTTCAAAACTACCTTCAACAAAAAGGCTTTCGACCCATAAAATGGCCAGCAAATAGCCCAGATTTAAGTCCAATCGAAAATTTTGTGGGCACTTTGGAAACAATTTACACGCGACAAAAAAAAACAATATATAAAAATGAACTTTTGGAAGCCATTAAGCTGTCATGGAAACAAATTTTGCCATCACAGTGTGAAAACTTGATTGCATCGATGCGAAAACGTATACAAGCTGTGATACGTGCACGTGGGATCGTCGCAAAATACTAGGTAATATAAATATCAAATCAATTATTGTTAATTTCTTTGCAAATTCATAATGTTACATACTTTTTTCCAGAAATTCTTAATTATTTTTGGTGCTTTTACTTTAAAATAGACCAACTTAACATTACCACGAGTTTCACATATATACCGTTGCATATTCTACATAAAAAATATTGGTGTTTCTCGTTAATTTGGTATTTTTACGTTTGGTTCCAAACTTATTGCCAGGGGTTGTAATCCTGTTGTTCGTTGTAGGAATAAATATTTCACAAACAGACAGGACACACGTGTTCACGGCAAAGTTACTAGCGACTTGAAACAAAAAGCCTAATCGACAGCTTTCATGACTCAGGATCATGTACACTGTCACTCTCAAAGTTTCGCGCGAAATTTTACTCCTCGCGAAATATCACCAATCCAATATCACAACGCCAGTTTCCTTATCGGACATGTCGGACTTACCGCAACCGTCGCCCCGCGGCAACTTCTTTAATTACCACGTAACAGCTACCGGTTACGACGCAGTTAGCTGGCCCCCCAAACAGCTTAACGCGAAAGATAAGTAAATTGGCGCTCCGGTAGACTTTCATGTTAATTAGTCGGATCGTCTGTTGCTGCTATTCTTTAGCGATAATTTCGTTGCCGATGGTCTTACCAACCGCGTCGTTTATATTTGTTAATACACAGGCGTGCATGATGTTAATCGTAACCTAACGCGAGCCATGCTTCTGCCAGTAATTAAATCGTCAGCGCGCGGACATTCCGTGCCGCGCTTTGGCATTAATTATGTAACTTGGAAATTGAATCCTGCTGTGCGCGAGTTTTGTTAATACCGATTATAAATTAACCGTCCGTGAAATTATTCCGCGACGATCCGCGCGCGGCGGATGTCATTTGAAATTCGACCGCGTCGGCAAATTTAATTGCTGAAAGCCGCGCCATGATTTTTAATCCGCCGGGACGATCGGTCATGCTCGTCGCAGCATGTATACAGAGCGTTACAGAATTATGGGCGCAGGCTCGACCATTCAGAGATATTATATACAGAGAAACAGAGTTTACGAGTTCTTTAGACTGGCAATGAGCAGTATACAACGGATATGGACGGAAAATCCAATTTTATGCTTATTTCTTGTTACGTAATAATAACAGTGTTCAACGAAATTGAACTTTTTTCTGTTCTGGTAACGTTCAATAGCCGTTTCTTATAGGTTTTCGTGCGCTGCAAACGAATTCGCAAACCGTTTGTCACCATCGCCCTCAGTTTTTGAGAAATTCGATTTTCCAAAAAAACTGCAAATTTTCAACTTTGAACATCTTTTCTGTCGAAACGGTAATTGTTATTTGACGTTTTTTAAGATATCTTTTAATTTATTTCCAAAATTAAGGGTCTGGGAGAAAATCTGACCATTCCACGAGGTGCAGCGGACATTTTTCCTTCGGAAAGCATCAACAGAAGTGGTAAGACACGTTTTGTTTTCAATACAGAAGCGAAATAGTTTGGCAAAATGTGCGGCGCGGACAGTGGTACTCACGCGCGTTACGCGATTGTGTTACGCTGAGCGGCAGTGGATCGCGCGCCAAGGTTGACTACCACTGTCGACGCCGCACGTTTTGCCAAACTATTTCGCTTCTGTATTGAAAACGAAATGTGTTTTACCACTTCTGTTGATGCTATCCGAAGGAAAAATGTCCGCTGCATCTCGTGGAATGGTCAGATTTTCTCCTAGACCCTTAGTTTTGGAAATAAATTGAAAGATATCTTCAAAAATGAGTGCATTTCGGGTGTTCTTTTTACTTTGACCGTTGTTTAAACATATTTAAATGTTTATAATGCAATAATAACTTATATCTTTGTATTCGGGAGGGTTCGTAGAATAATTTGACGCAACGAGCAACCGAATAACTATCGCCGTTTCGACACAAAAGAAAATCAAAGTTGAAAATTTGCAGGTTTTTTTTCAAAATTGAATTTCTCAAAAACGGAGGGTGATGGAGACAAACGGTTTACGGATTTGTATTTAGGGCGAAAAATTCTACAAGAATCACCCAGTGGATATTGCGGAACAAAAATCGTAATATTTGATGATGTAAAGTAATATTAAAAACGTGACAAGTTTTTAAATTCACTGTACCGCGAATCTGACGTTTGTGGATTTTATAAAATGGATTATTTTCTTGATAAACTCTAATCGCATGGATCGCGTTTGATTAATATTTATCATATTTTGTGTTCCCTGTACGATTTAAAACTGCGCACGCGATAATGATGAAATGCTTCGCGTGCATTAATAATTGAACGTTTCATTTATTGTAATACCTGTTTTAGCTTGCTTACTATTTTTAAGGGAAACGCACCTAGTAGTTTAAAAACCCAGCTGAACTTTGACAATTTTTTCCTCTGAAAATATTTAATAATTTAAAAATCTTTATACCCGTCTTAAAATACATACTTTAATGCAGCAATTGTGTAAATTTAATTCGAAAACTCAGGAGATTGAATATGTAGTGGCTTTTTTCTCAAAATGGTATTTTAAAAACGGAAACCAATGTTTCTCGAGAACTGGTGGACCGATTCAGTTGAAACTTTTAACAGAGGTTTCTGATAGAATTATTTAGTTTCTGCAGTAGAATTTTTGTTAAACTTCGCAGTTTATTTTATATCAACGAAAAACGATGATTTTTTCCCTGGAAAATCACGCACCTCTGTTCAAACGGCCGGTATTTTGCGAAAAATTGGTATCTTTAAAATCGGCTTCGACAAGAGCTAGATTCTTTTATGTATTTTAAACTGTTCTGGCAAAAAACTGCTTAAAGGAAATTGCTATTACATATTCAATCCCCTTAGTTCTGAAATCAAATTTACATAGTTGCCGCATTAAAGCAGCGCTGTCCAACTTGCCTCTTGAGAGGCAGGAGCCGTCCCCACCACCGTCCGCCGTTGCCATGGCGCAAAGACGCCGCCGAGTCACAGTAACAACAGTGACCGTCGATGTCGTGCGTGGCGTCTGAGCTTCCTTGTCTACGCAACCGTCGCGGTCTCCTTTTTAGCGTCGCGAGGTTTCCTTGGCAACAAGTGGCGCTACTCGAAAGACAGTTTGGAGGGGGAAGCAGGCGCGCGAGGGGCCCCTACGCTGGACAGCGGTGCCCCTACGCTAGACAGCGCTGCATTAAAGCCTGCATTTTAAGCTACACATAAAGATTCGCAAATTAAAGAATACTTTCAAAGAAAAGAAAATTATCAAAGTCCACCCTGGTGTTTCCAGTCCTAGGCGCACGTTGCCCCTTTTACGCAGACAATCTGCTGTATCAAGTAATGGCGCAGGAACCATCCAAACCCCCGACGATAGCTAACCAGTTTCCGTTTACCCTCCGATTGATTTAATCTTACATCGGTCGAGTAATTCGCGTTAAGCGACACCATTTAGGCAGCGCTACGATTTACCAAGTTCCTCGTCATTCCTGTAGCTGCCCTCCGCGCATAAACACATGCCCTTGCCAGCGAGGGGTGTGCACGACGTTTTACAGGGACGCCGAGGCGCAGGGACGAATGGAGAGATAAGGGTGGAAGAGGGAAAATTACATATCGAGCTCGCAGGACACGCCGAGGGCCTCGTGCGCCGCCTCGACTGCCTTCCCCTCCCCCTCCCCCTCCCCCCTCCCCCCTGCATCCCTTGTCCGCGAGGGGGGCCCTGGCGTGCCCTCCAAACGGAATACTCGATCGCGATTAAACATACATAGGCACACCTCCGTCGTTCACCTTTAATTCCACGAGCGCTCTGTCTTTTGCGAGCCGCCACCAACGGTGACGAGTAATTTCTGTCCCACCTCCTGTTCCGCTTCTTCCTCAGCTTTTTCCTTCGCCACGTTCGCACGGCCTGTCAATCGCACTGTGTAATTTCGCGCTGCATTATGCCCCGCTCTCGGCCGCCAACACCACCCCCGCCCGCGTCCTCCCCCTTTCTAGCGATCTTTTGATTGGATTTACGTGACGATTTTCCTTGCGAGGTTTTAATTAGCCGCGATTGTCGATTAGCTTCTGACGTCTTCGTCTTTCATGTCGCGATAAATATCGCACGCCCGAGACCCCTTTCTTACGATTTTACAAGCTTGATTACTCGCTTGCAGCCGAAGTAGCGGGCGTTCACTTGCCTCTTTTGTCGAGGCGACGACGCAAGGCTCCGGGAAGTCACGTAGCCTCGTTCTTTTTTTTTTATAAAATAGCGTCAACATTTTCGAAACGAAATTCAGCTGTTGCGGTGGTGGCGGTGCAATCAGTGGATCGTAGGATCCTGTGTGTATTTGTAATCTGCAGTGTGAAAGTCGACTTGGGTTGTTGCCGCGGAACTACGGTGCCGAAATCTGAAACAAGAGCTCCACTTCGGCTGGAGCGAAGTTACAGAATTCCTCGCCACACTTAACCCGCTGAAAGCGAGGCTTGTCGTTGGATATATACTATTTTCAACCTCGTTGTTCGCTCATGCGACATTGACCGTCGCCCCACGGTTGCGATTTATAGAATTTCCAATAGCAGCTCGTAATTCCATTCCATCGTTTAGAACATTTTTACGTAACGTAAATTTTGCGACGAGGAATGTTGGAATTTTATCGAAATAAAGCCAGCAAATTGAGTCAGTGGACATGGGCGAAAAATTAACGACGGCTGATTTTAAGAGCGCTACCCCTGCGAAGGATGAAAATGCGAGTACTATTAAGTGTAATGCAAATAAAGAGTCTCGGCGAGTTGAATTACAAGGAGAGTATTTTTGGTGTCCGCCTCCGATCATTTTGATTTTTGGATATGTTATAGAGGACCGAAAAATAAGAAATACGTGTTTTTTTTCCCCCCGTTTTCATATTTGGGCGGTGAAAGCTGCGTTCAAAGTTAGGGGTGAAAAATCATTTTTGTGGAATATCTCGAGAACTATTAGAGATAGGGGAATAGTGTCAATGGACGAATTTTGATAAACACAATACCCTCCTTTGCGTGCCGCAGTCGGGTAAAAAATTTCACGTACATTCTTATCTCCACAAAAGTACCTTTTTTGTAAAAAAGGTACAAAAAAGTGCGCCACGTATATGCGCGCGCAGGCGAACGAAAAGAAAACTCGTAAATTTATTAGTGTGCTATATTCAGCTTTACAAAATTAATGATATACAAAAATTGCGCCAATTATAACAATGGCTATTTATACAAAGAAAAAATGTATTAAATAATATTAATACAAATCAGTCTTACTGTTTGTGGGTACCTACTAACAAGGGAACATCACAAACCCGGAAATTCAAAAAATTCTTAAACTTCGTGAATATGTAGGGAACTTCCCCCTGATTGCAACCCAATTTTTGTTTGCTACCCAAATTCACTCTAAGAGAGTGTAATTATTGACCCCTGAAAATCCGGTTATTTTCCGATTTTCTATTATAACTCGTGAACTGTAAAATATTTTTTTTTACCAAATGATAGATGTAATTAAAAGAAGTAACTTTTGTCTTGAAACTTTTTTTCTATCCCTTACATTTTGTAAGTTATAACACACGATCGGAAGATAGCCGAATTTTCGGGGGTTAATTTCACCCCCTTCGAGTGAATTTGGGCAGCAAAGAAAAATTGCGTTGTAATCAGGAGGAAATCCCCTACAAATTCACAAAGTTTTAGAATTTTTTAAATTTTCGGCTTCGGGATCTTCCCTTGTTAGTGAGATTTGAACTTGTAGCCTACAGTGGTTTCCTGTCCACATTGTAGTTTTTTAATAACTCTCGACAGAGTCAAGTGGCAGATACTGAATCCTCTAGCGACAGTTTTTACCTTTACGCATTTATTTCGATGGAAATCGTGCCCCTTTCCGCTTTTCATTCATATGTTCGCATTTTAAAGCACAGCAGGAACAATTTTTACATTTGCGGTGGGGCAAGTTGTTACGGTAACAACTAGCCCCTATCGACACATTTTACAATTTGAGAGACTATTCTGTTATTTCATATATTGAAACGATAAACACTGTTACACCATGTTCTTAAATGTCATTTGATCCATACGAACGAATCAATCAATAATATCAACGTTAAATAATCGAAATAGACCAAAGAATAATGATAGAAAATTTTTTACTTATCTGGTACGCGACTAATAGGTCCTTGCTTACAACCACACGATTCGCTGTCGCGGACGCTATTAAAGTGGGCGACACAGTGGCATGATCAACTCACGCGGAAAAAAATAATTTAAAGTACAACGCTCTTTTTATTTCGAAGATAGAGCCGTCGGAACAACTTACCCCCGGAACTTTTAGCCCCGGTCTCCCCTACTTCCGAATGGCCCCAGTGGCCGATCGACGCGAGATTTACGGGGAGGGTTGTTTGTACCCTAAATCTAAAACTGTTGCCTCGGGAATTTATTAGTGAATAATTTTCATTTACAAAGTTTCCAAAGAACGAAGCGCTTGAAAATCCGAGATATGCCTCAGAACCACCACCCCACGAATTCCAACGAAACTCCCCCACTACAATCTTCGAACACGATATAAAAAGCAAAGAAAACGGGCGAGACTAACGAAGCGTCACCTATGGAACAGCAATATTCGGCCGCCGGTGTCCGCGTCTTTGACGAACTTGACTCCTCTCCGTGCCCTCTGACAAACTGAACCGCTGAAAGATCAGATTCCGCGTTAAAAGGTGCCTGCCGGCGAACAAAAAAAAGGAAAACGGATTTTAAACGCGTGAAAACCTTTCGATCAATCGAATTTACCGTGAGCTAAAAGGCGACAAAGATTCCTGGCGCAGGGGCACAAACAGCCGGCCGAATTCCTAAACGAGCCGCTCGATGCGCTCAATCCCTGATCTCGCGCTATTATGAGCTCGTCGACCGGGTTCTGGAGCGCGTTAGTGATTCCCGTTTGCCCCTGGTGCTAGCCTCTCTCTTCTCTTTTTTTCGCTCAACACTGAAGGTAGCATCGATCAACCCCAGAGGACAGGTTGCTTCGACGACCAAGTGCCCCGAACACAGCGATCGTATATGTACAATGGCTCAGAGAGATCCGTGAATAACGGATCGTTCCCCATCAAAAATTCCGTTTGTGCACCACCGTCGCTCTACGCCTCTGCACGAATCCTCTTCCCTGGGTTTCCCTGTCGCATCCCTTTCCCCCAGAACACACCACGCAACTTCTCTCCTCGCAGTCCTTCCCCGACCAGTTAGCATTCCCACTCACCTCTGCCCTCGAACAGGTACCATTCGAATCCGCGGGAAATCGATCGTCTCGGAAGATCGTTGCAGTTTCTTTTAACTGAATTATTTTAATCTCTGTCGCGATTATATCGCCGCAATATTTCCCACCTAATTATCCTTTTACTAACAGACAAATACGTCACTTCTACGTCGAGTACTTTATTAACCCTAGTTCGGCTGACGAGGCACCGCTATTTCAACTGTACCGCGGAAAAAAGATCGCTTCTAAGGAGACCGGGGCTAAAAGTTCCGGGGGTAAGTTGTTCCGACGGCTCTATCTTCAAAATGAAAAGAGCGTTGTACTTTAAATTATTTTTTCCGTGAGAGTTGATCACGCCACTCTGTCGCCCATTTTAATAGCGTCCGCGACAGCGAATTGTGTGGTTGTAAGCAAGGACTTATTAGTCGCGTACCAGATAAGTAAAAAATTTTCTATCATTATTTTTTGGTGTATTTCGATTATTTAACGTCGATATTATTGATTGATTCGTTCTTATGGACCAAATGACATTTAAGAACATGGTGTAACAGTGTTTATCGTTTCAATATATAAATAAGCAGAATAGTCTCTCAAATTGTAAAATGTGTCGATAGGGGCTAGTTGTTACCGTAACAACTTGCCCCACCGCAAATGTAAAAATTGTTCCTGCTGTGCTTTAAAATGCGAACATATGAATGAAAGGCGGAAAGGGACACGACTTCGATCGAAGTTATGCGTAAAGATAAATAAAAACTGTCGCTTTTGGTTTTCTTTTAAAGATAATACATTTTTGTTGGTCCGAACCTTCATAAATAAACATTATTAATAAAATTCTGTTTTATTTCATTAGAAAATGAAATATCGCATTAAAAGGCAACCCTTATATCTTAGTAACAACTTACCCCAATGCGATAACAACTTGCCCCATATAGGGGTAAGAAGTTCCGCTTCGATCAGCCACAAATAAATTACTTTCTACGAAAAACCTATTACAATATATTAAACACAAGCTTAAAATAAAAAAATATAATAAATTTAACAAGAAACTAGTCAATAGTGAAGAGAATAACTACATTACTTCCCAGTCATTTTTTATGTTTTATCGAAACCGGAACTTTTAGCCCCGGTCTCCCCTACAACGATACCCTTCCACCTACCGTGATTTCTGGCATCAAATCGAATGACCACGGACCCGTGCGCCAGGTGTTGCTAATCAATATTTTACAGCGCGCTTTATTTTCGCGGACTCGAATTCCAGGCATGTAAACGACCGAAATTGAAGAGACCGGGGTGGAGGCTGCTTCGGTTACAGCGACGGGACGGCAGCAGAAGAGATTTACGACGCGGTTATCGACTTCCTCGATCGTGGGCGAAACAGAACCGAGAAGAAGACCGGATTGGTCGAGGCTGCCGAGCGACCGTGGCTTTTCTGGAAATCGTCGAAGTATCCTACGTGGAATTTGTAACGTTGCGAAAGAAGCAGCCGGGGAATACTCGGTTGCGCAGTGGCACGGGGGGACGCGAAGGAATGGCGCTGGGGAGCGGTGTTCGTAGAATATTAATAACGGATCGGTCGCCTATCTACGAGCGCGGAGGCAAAGCGGTTCTGGCGTACGCGCGCTAATCGTCTTTCATCCGACTTCGAAGATCGTGATATCACGGCGTATAATTATTTCGACGGGCGCCCGTATTTTCGTCCACGCTCCGCCGGCACACAATTCGGCCAGGGGCTGAGGGGTGGTCCTTGTTGCGAGGCACCTTTTACCCCCGCACGCTCATTTGCGCGGAATGCGCAGAATCACTTGGTCAGCGCGCCCCGAGCGATATTTGTACTCGCAGCTTTTCGAATTTTTCGCTCGGCATCCGGGTGTGTTTTATGCCAGGTTAATACCAACCCGGTGAAAAGAATACGCCAGTACGCTTCCTAATGCAATCACGCGTAGGCACGAATGTGCCGCATTTTATCAAACTGAAGTCTGTACCTTCATCGCTGTGGAATTAATTGCATCCAGTAGTGTAACAAGTTGGCTTTCGCGCGCATCGTACGTGTATCGCCGATTGTGTTTCAAGTAGAGACTTCTAGGAGACACGAAGGTTGAATACAAAAGGGGTGCTCCAAATTTACGGGAGAATTTTCGTTTTATATTTTTGGAAATGATTAGTCCGTGGATGCTCATGTGTCGTCGGAATTGCAATCGCAAGGTCGTGTAATTATACGTTCTTTATTTTACTGAGTGCAGTTTTGATACGGAATAAATGCATATTGCGACATCACTTTCAATATCGTTTAAAAGTTGACACAAGGATTGGATTTCTATTATAGATTTTTGGGCGCTGGAAACTAATCCGCAAACCGTTTGTCGCCATCACCCTCAGTTTCCGAGAAATTCGATTTTTAAAAAAATGCAAATTTTCAAATTTCAACATTACTCGCGTTGAAACAGTAATAGTTATTCGATTGCTACGATATAAGTTATTGATCAAAGGGAACAGGACACCTGAAATGCACCAATTTTTGCCCATATTTTTCTATATATTTCAAAAACTAAGGGTCTAGAAGAAAATCTGACTACTCCACGCGATGCAGCAGACATTTTTCCTCCGGAAACCGTCAACAGAAGTGGTAAAACACTTATTGTTTTCAAAACAGAAGCGAAATAGTTTGGCAAAACGTGCGGCGTCGACAGTGGTAGTCAACGGCGGTGGGCGCGTTTCACTGCCGCTCAGCGTAACAGAATCGCGCAGCGCGCGTGATTACCACTGTCCGCGCCGCCCGTTTTGCCAAACTCTTTCGCTTCTGTATTGAGAACAAAAGGTGTTTTACCACTGCATCGCGTGGAGTAGTCAGATTTTCTCCTAGACCCTTAGTTTTTCAAATATATAGAAATATATCTATAAAAATTGGTGCATTTCAGGTGTCCTTTTCTCTTTGATCGTTGTTTAAACATATTTAAATGTTTATATTTCAGTAATAACTTGTATCGTTGTGTTCGCGAGGGTTCGCAGAATAATTGGACGAAGCAAGCAACCGAATAACTGTTTACTGTTTGAACACAAAAATTGTTCAAAGTTGAAAATTTGCATTTATTTTCAAAATTGAATTTCTCGAAAACTGAGGGTGATGGCGACAAACAGTTTGCTTATTCTTTTTTAGCGCCCAAAAATCTATATGCAACGTCTATTGAATGTTACAGAGCAAAAAAAAATTAACTTTTATTGGACAGTGTGACTTTCGGCAGCGTGTCTATTCGAGTTGCCGAGCGTCGAGTGCCGAACGCAGAGATTTTCATAATTTTCGTTGCCTCTTGTTTGCCCTGTGAAAAGAAGCCCACACATGACATAATTCGGGCGATAATAATCGAAATTACGTAAAAATTGTTTGCTTGTTTTTGTGTGTTAAGTAAAAACCCGGGTTTACGCAGGCTCGCGCAATGGAACCAAGTTCAGTTCAGCTCGTAAGTTCCAGGTGCTCCTCGCATATCCCGAATATAAATTGCGTGAGGAGCGTAACGACTACTCACACCAGTGTCATAAAGGTGTGATTCCACCGAGGCAATTTTTTGGCAACACGCGACACCTTTGCATCTTTTTTTTTTTCACAATCAACACGTCACCCGTTCCACGGGTAGGATGTGCGACACGTTGCCCCGAGTGCTGCCTCAGCGGAATCGCGCAACCTTGTTGTTCGTACCGCGTAGGCACTTCTCGCGTTACATTCATGCACGTTATTAATTAGCGACTGGTGATGCAGAAGATTAACTCCTTTACGGCGAAACAATCCTCGCGAAACAGGTAGGACGGGATCGTTTTGAGAAGCGAACGGTCTGAAAGTATGCAGGTGTCACGAAAGCTTCGGCTAAAACTGGTCGGCGGCCGATTACGTCGCATTCCTCGTTATTTATCACAAACATCGTTAATGCGCGGCGCATGAAATGCTCGGCGCGGTTCCCGATCATCGGCCGATTGCATTAACATGCACCTCGAGGAGCGAGAGCGCGCGCTGATCCGAGAAACAGGAGTCCCGGGAAAAAGTCGAACTTCTCCTAAAGGTGCGTCTTAAAATTCTCACGGCGGATCTAGCTCGGGGTCCGCGTCGAGGAAGTGGAAGAGAGCCGCGCTCGCCACCGGCTGAAAGAAAAGCAGCAGATTATACGGCCAGCGAGCGTGTACCGGTTTTACGCGCGGGCATGCACGCACGCTCGTGACGCGACCGCGATCTCAGCGTAATCCGGCGTCGAACGGAAAGAAAATCGAATTACGCGGCTGCTTCTCGGTTTCCGTTCGGCAAAGATAGAGTGAGAGAGAGAGAGAGAGAGAGAGAGAGAGAGAGAGAGAGGGGGTGGGGGCAGAGAGGAAAAAAGCAAACGATGCTCAGCATTGAGCACACGGGTTTCGCCGTAATGATACGCCTTAACTTGATATTGGGTTCTGCGGCAGGCGTCGTGTTTTTCCTGCTCGTGCGGCTGCTCGCAGTTCAAGTTGGATGAAACTTTGTGTGGAAATTGTGTGGGATCAGGAACCCCCGTAGCATAAGAAGGGACACGGAGTAACGAAGACCGGGGAAGTTGGCGGTAGCCGAGGTGGTTAAGGCGGCTGGCCAGCGCGCAAATCTGGAGATCGCGGGTTCGAGTCCCGTCCGGGGGGCTTCCCTTTTTTTCCGTGATCCTACAATTGGTGTCAGAAGTGGGATGGGGGAGCACCGATCGCCACACGAAGCCGTCATTTAAGGTCGTTTTCTGTGGCGAGAAAAATAATAAGACCCGTGGTCGTAGTAAGAGCGCGGCAGCGACATGAAATAAGCGACACCACACGGTCGTAAGCTTAGAGCAGGGGTGTCGAACTAGCGGCTCCTTCTCCTCTTCGCCTGCTCCGTAGAGCCGTAGGAGAACGGCCCCCTCCACAGCTGCTTCGCTCTGATGAATTTCTCCTCCGGGTGCTGGGTTAGGTCTGGGTTAGTCACGTCTCTCCCTGCCGGGTCTCGTGCAACGCCTGGAGAAAAATAAGTGGGGGAACCGGCTGACCGGGGCCCGACTCGCGCGGCTCTCGGAGTGGGGAAGTTCGACACCCTGGGCTTAGAGCATACAGACATGGAGGTGTCTCATTGAGAGCCCGATACTGTTGCCCCAACATCGTGCGAGAGAGAAAGAGATACTTTCTCGATGGTGCGAGCGAGGAGGGGTAGAACGAGGGACTCCCAATCGGTCGCAATGCGCATGCGCCGGTGTATACACCTCTCACTCGCACCAGCTCGCACATGTCTTTCTCTCTCGCGTGATGTTGGCGACAGTTTCGAGGACAGGAGACATAACGTCGATGATAATGTAAAACCGCGTATGAGCAGTTTGTAAATACCGCGTATCTGCAAAAGTAGCAAAATTGACATTTCGTGCCCACTGTTGCCAAACGTTGTTTCGCTTTTTTTTTTAAAGTCACGCCATGTGAAATAGCCAGTAGGAAGTCGCCTTTTTACCAACGGAACCAGCAGGTTCAAGGATACCGTGAATCTGTCTCTTTTAGCAAGTTGGCGACAAAACCGCGCATTTACAGAGAAATCGAGTGAAGTGACGGCACGTTTGGTGCGTGAAAGTGACTTTACACAGAAATTAAGCATTTCTATGACGAATTGATGTTAGTATTTATTACAAGGAGTGCTAAAACTGTCCCAAAAAAGTTCAGTCAAAGAAAACCCCCTTAAAATGGCTGAAATACTAAGTTTTTTCTTCCTCCTGTAAAATCGGTAAAATGCAGAACCGCGGTATTTACAAACTGTTCATACACGGTTTTGCACTATCATCGACGATAAGGCAATGAGACCTTAAAGTAGTATATGCTCTAAGGTCGTAAGAGTGTGTCAGCGACGTGAAATAAGCGACACCACACGAGAAAGAGCGACAATGTCATTTGAGGACGAATGACGTCGCAGGATGACCGAGTGTGGGATGAGGAACCCCCATACCTTAAGAGGGGACACGGAGTAACAAAGACCGGGGGAAGTCGGCGGTAGCCGAGGTGGTTAAGGCGGCCGGCCAGCGCGCAAATCTGGAGATCGCGGGTTCGAATCCCGTCCGGGGGGTTTCCCTTTTTTTCCGTGATCCTACAATTGTTTCTTAACCCTTTGATTGCCAGCAAGGCGACTGATATATCATCCCAAACCTGGCAAACCTTGCGTGCGTTCGGCTGCCCGCGGGAAAGTATGGTGAAGGATTGTATCTGCGTTTGAAGTTCCTGGATGTAAATTGATCCAAAAGTCACCGAGCTTAGCGAAGAAAGTATGCAGGTGCATAAAGCGAATATTCAGAGTGCAGGGTATGGTAATACCTTTTACGCTTTCGGAGGATTATCTCGGCTTAAAAACACACCAGTGAGACAGCTAATTTGAGCAACGTACTTTCGGCTTGTTGAGTACTTAGTTACGGCGTTATTAATAAAGGTATTGATGGAAATTCGGAGTAATTGACTGCTCGCAAGTTCTTATATTTTCGTTGCGATCCGTTCTTCAGACAGGGGACTCGCAATTCCCTGCTCGTTATTCGCAATGATAAAAGCGACTGAAGATAACGCTTCCTTCGAGCGGCAAAGTACAAAGTAATTTCTAAGCTCGCGTTGATTTCAGAATAAGAATTTGGAGGCTCGATACTTTTCTTGCTTTCTATATAGAATATCTACGCGAAAACACCTGCCACACCTTTTTTAAAGAAGCCCAGAGTGTAAAAAGATCACAAAATGATAAGTGTTTCAAAAAAACCCTTTCCCTTAAATTTTACAAGCGGACTAGGGAAGCTTTACTGTATCTGAGGAATCACAGATGTAATGATTTGAAGTCAGAGTTACCACGACAGTAAATTTAAAATATGTTCTCATAGAACATCGAAACTCTTCAGTGCATTATTATTCCTGTTAGAGAGCTTCGGTTTTTTAGTAGAGAAACTTACAAAAAGCCAAGCTTATTGCTCGTCAATCGGGGAAAGAAGATTATAGCAAAGTGCAAGGTTTTCCTGACGGTATACCGTTAAGTCTCAAGTAGGTACTCGGATCCTCACAAAAACAAAAAAAGCACCGATTGCGCATCCACCGCCGCGGGGAGTGTCTCGTGATTAAACTACTAGCTCCGCCATTTAGGTGGGTACGTTCCTCGGGAAATAACAAGCCGGTAGGAACGGATGAAAATGCGTGAACGGATCTCCGCTTTCCTCCCCCTTTCTGCCGCCCCGTCCCTCTCCCTCCCTCAGTCTTCCTACGTTGCGCACTTTCAAGCTTTTCCGCGCCGAGGGCGGACATTGGGAGAACTTTTCTACCCTCATAATGATTCAACGTGTGAGCCGGGGGTCCCCTCGGCTTACATCATTATGAAACTTCTCATCCGTTTACGTCACGATGTATTGCCATCGTCTACTAGCGTACATTCTTCCAGCCACGCCAAACGTATCCTCCGCCCCGGGGTACAGGACCGCGTGCTATTCTGCCCGGCGAATTCCCTTCGATTCGCGATACGACAAACGGCGGCAACGCGGCTATCGCGTTGTCAACGAAGCGTAACATAAACGCGTACTACGTAAGTACATGCATCACTGAAAGCTGTACGGAAATAATTTAATACTTACGCCTTACGCATAGCAAATCTAGATGTAAGGAACTCGAACGACATCGACAGTTGGAGTCTTATTTTTATTCCCAGAAAGGTATTTTTCACTTTACAAATGGTTTTTCTAGCATTATTTGCTGAACTTTTGGCAGTGAAATTGACAGAAATTCACAATTTTCTGAAGTTATAATTTATTTCACCAGCGGCCGTAGCCGTGATGGGAAACACCGGTTCTTGTTAGATCACCGAAGTTAAGCATCGCGGGGCGGCGTACTGGGGAAGGATGGGAGCCCACCTTTCCCCCGGTGCGCTGCTGCTGCTGGGACTCGAAGGAGACAGGAGGGGGAAAAATGGGACTATAATTTCGTTCGGCAATATAAGCAAAAAATAAGCTTGAAACGCCATCCTGCTTAAAACACAGGAAAACAATAAAACAAACAAACAATAATTTATTTCTTTAAAATGGTTTAGTGAAAACAATTGAAACTTGGCAGATATTTTCACCTGTCCGTATACTACACTAGCTTTACTACTCGGCTTCGCCCGCAATTTAGATTCTGATTTTATAAATTTTTTTTTTTTGTAAAAGTGGTCATATTCATCGATCAACAATCTCACAAATTTTCATCAACTTGGAACTTGAAGATAGGTCCGATGCATCCTTAACATTAGAACTACCGACAATTAATTAATGTATACCTATTTCTACCAAACCAGTCAAAATCACTGGGTATTTATAAAATACTTCACGCAAGGAAAATAAACCTTTACTCGTATTTTTTAATTTTTATATTGTTATGTATATTTATATTACTTAGAAATATTTGTGCAATGGTTTTTGCATTCAGATGAGAGACACTTTAACAGGTTATTATATTATGTTTTTGGTATAAAAATATTTAGTTATCGCACAATTACAACTGATTTCCTGGAAGCTGTTTTTAGAAACACGTTTTGCGGTGACCAACATTATTCGGTACTGGGTTACCTGAAATAAAGAAGCACGGGAGATTTAGTTAGTACAATAGTTTATCTAGTCTTTAATCGTTCAGTTTTATAAAATATCAATCTGGGACAAAATGGCAGATGTTTAAATTGAAATAATCGCTTTTCGTAGAAAAAACACTGATTTCTCATCCACAAAATAAAAACTATGCATTGGAAAAACAAATGCTTCGATCAAAGACTAGATTTGAGTGTCTAGAAGAAACCTACAAAGTTTCAGAAAGATTGGTGAAGCGGTTTTGGAGAAATCGTGGTCACCGGTCTGAAAAACAGCTTCCAGGAAATCAGTTGTAACTTTGCAATAACTAAATAATTTTATACTAAAACATACTATAATAACCTGTTAAAGTGTCCCGCATCTGAGTACAAGAACCATTGCATAAATATATGCATGTACTTTCTGAAATAAATTCCCAAAGAATCGATTCGTTTTCAACCTCCTGGCGGTAGGGGTAACCCCTTAACTCTTTCTCTCCGGAATCACTAAGCCAACTGGCCCATGTCGCATCCAGTGTTACAGATCAGTGTGGGTCCCGAATTCGCCATAAAATATTAATCGATTATTTTTTTAATGCCAACCACATCCCCCTCCCCTCCACACACAGAAAGTTATTAGAATTCTAGTAGATTTTCTTCAAGGCCTTAGTAGAAAACCATCCTCCACCGTTGGCAACCCTGAAGGCCTACGCTCGCGGTTACTCGGCCGAATGCACAGAGGCCAGCTCCCGCACAAAGATGCTCGTACGTGGGTACAAGGTTAGAGGTGACCGTGCCCCGCGATACGAGGAGCCTCATTATTTTCTAATGCACTTGTTAATTGACCAATGGCGGGAAGTGTGCCTCCCACATCGAGCCGCCGGAGGCCTCTATGCCGGTATGCCTCTACGCCTCTACGCCTCTTCCTAGTGTTAACCGGGGCCGGAACAATTTAATGATCGGCTCCCGTTTCTCTCCACCGCTCTGTCTGAGATTATTACGACGCTGCGCTTCGCGACGATTTTCCCTCCGGCTTCAAGCAGCCTTCCACTCCCCGGACATGCCAGGTTTCTCGCGCAGACGACCAGGAGCCGGCTCGAAAAATGTCCGCCCGCGTTCTCGAGCACCGCTCGAGCACCGGGAGGATGCGAGAACCGGAGACGAATGCTTAGCCGGGGCCGCCGAGCCTCCTCTCGTTCTCGAATCGCACGGATCGCAGAAACGCCAGGGCCCCCTTACCTGCGCATCATTTCATTCGAATAGCCGAGACGAGCACCCCCGGTCTATCGACCGGAACGAGCGAGTCGGCGTTTCCCCTTCCCTTCGTTTCGGGAATAAATCACCGCGATTACCGAGGAATCTGGGATTTTTCCCGGTGGTCGGCTTTCGGAGATTTTTTATTTCTACCCTGCGCGCGGGGTAACGAGAGACGCGAAAGGCTTTTCTCTCGCGCGTTGTTTGATTTTCTTATTTCTCCGGCCGCGTTACCGTTCAGATTATGCTGGCGAGCTTCGGGGCGCTTCAGCTAGACTCGGGGAATCGTTTCGTTTTCCTTGGGAAAGCAACGCCTCTCGCTCGCGGAGCAGCTGATCGAAGCAAATTTCCCGTGTAACTGCTTCTTTTATGTCGGTTTGCGCAAAACGTATGTCGGGTTGCATGCAAGATCTTAGCGGCTGTTAGATCGTTAGTTGAGACGAATGTGGTTATTGAACTTTACTGAATTGGGATCGTGGAAGTTGATTTTGAAAACATGGTGCTTAAACTGGAACGTTTTTTACAACGATTTTTCAACGTTTCTCACTTATACCACTATTGCTCTTGTGGCCTCAATCGTAGTAATAACAGAGTTGTGGCATTTGCGTTTCTTTGGAACTCTTTACATCCTGAAGGCAAATATATTAAGGGGTTATGCCTAGTCAGGCGGTCGAAAGGAGGCGAATATTTGTGAATTTTTTTTGAAGAAGCGGAAGCGTATATTTTTACAGAACTTTTTGCGTTTCCAAGAGCAACATTTAAAGAACATTTGGTAATTTTTTCGTAGAAAAATATTTACGTTTATAATAAAATAACAAGCGACATCCAAGAAGCATCCTGCAAAATTCACGCGAAAATATCAGGATTTCAACTTTAAATAGCCGCCATTTTGTTTTAACTTAATATTTCGGAAAATTCTCTCCGTCAACCTGAGGATACATTAATATACTAACGAAATCTGGTTTGTTTTTTGATTTTAGATAATCTGGTTCCGAATGGCAATGCTCGCCGCAAAACCAAATTTTTAAAAATGCTTCTTGGATGTCGCTTGTTATTTTATTATAAACGTAAATATTTTTCTACGAAAAAATTACCAAATGTTCTTTAAATGTTGCTCTTGGAAACGCAAAAAGTTCTGTAAAAATATACGCTTCCGCTTCTTCAAAAAAAATTCACAAATATTCGCCTCTTTTCGACCGCCTGACTAGGCATAACCCCTTAATGTATTAGGAAAAGAAAGACAGTCATCGTTTCTGTTCCTTTGAATTAAGGGGAACAGTATTTTTTTTTGCGAATTAATTACAAGGAGATGAAAGCAGGAACAGACTTCTCCTTTTGTAGAACGTTTATTACTATCAGGTAGAGTAAAAAATAATCTTATTAATATATGGATCGTCACCACGAAAACAATGAAAAGAATCTCAAGTTACATACAAAATTAAATATTTATTATTTAACAATTCTTTTTATCAAATAAGCACGCAAAAAATATACCTAATTCGTCTAAACTTTGGTCTCCTGATCGCTACCTAATTTTTGTACAAAATAATCCAGCCACGGATAAAGCGCTCTCAGATTCTACACTTGTTGGCCGGGTAGGCATCAAGAAATCATATGCCATTCATATATATTTTCTCCTTACTTTTTCCACTTGAATATACGTCCATTTTTTTATGACTGATTCAAATTTTTAATTTTCTTTTGGATCAGAGTTGGTTCTTCATGAGATATGTACTTCGGTTTTCGTCTTTATTAGCAATTGAAGTGTTTTTTTTTTTACTGATAGGAATTAATGAACAAATATATGCGCTATATTGCTATATGCAATTTATCGAATTACCGGTAAAAATTTTAGGGTATTTCTGCCGATTTACCGGGAAACCTTTACCAGTATTGCAATCCCTACTGGAAACCTCTCTATACCGATGTAGAAGAGCCAAGGCATCATCAACCGCGTTAGATGCTTTAATCTTTAATAGATCGAGTTCCCCTCGCTGAAGGGTATCGACGGCCACAAAACACAGCCCTGTTAGCATTCCGTTAAGCCATTAAATGACAACGCTTCTTCGGTCTCGTTCTGCTCGCTGGCGCTCATTCGCGGAAAGGCACATTGTTCGATCAAACGAACGAACGGTTGCGTTGCGGACGGACTTAAGTTAGCAGCACGACATACAGCGGATGGAATAATGACCCGCGTCCCCCAAATGACGCGAGATGCATATTTAATGGCTCACCTACCTACCCACCGTCTTATTATTCCTGTTTGTGCATGCGGCAGCCGGTGGGCCTGGGACGCGTGTGCGTGGAGCATTCGTGGGGCTCGTAGAACGGCTAACGAAACGACGGAAATAGAGAGAAGGAGGCGGATAGAAAACGTGGTCGTGAATGTCATCGTCGTCTCGGTGGAAACTATACGGTGGACGCGCGACCTAGAGCAGAAAATAAAACAGCCAGCAGCGACTACTAGCCCTGGAAGGAACTTGATATCGCGCTGGGATCATTATCGTTTCGCTACCCGCGTCTCGCGGGGAATATGGAAAATATCACCAAACAAGCGCCTGTGTAAACGGTGCTCGTGATAGGATGGAGTCTGTTTACCATTCCTGAATACGATGAAGTTCTCACGAGGCTTGAAATGCTTCCCAAGAAGAGCTGACCTAGATAAATCGGTCACGTTTATAAACGTGCATGCTGAAGTTTTGAACCCTTCAACCCTTTCGCTCCTCCCGCTTTTTTTTGCAAGTTTCTTGCCATACAAAGACTTATTAGATACTGACGTATTAGAGGCAGTTTAGCAAAGCTTTTTTCGCGTGGCATCTTTGTTCCTCTGATTGAGGATGAAGGGTCTAGGATGAAGTATATATTTTGGTGTTGATTTTATAATTACTTGCAATTCTTTAAATTTCACGTAGTCTAGATGTTCATAAAACCGTTTCACAGGCTGAAGGTGGACAGTGGAACCTGTTAATAGCAGTGATTAATTGGAAAGGTGGTTCTGAGATAAATGACTTTTTAGTATTTTGTGTTATGCCATCGGTGTTTTATATAAATCGGATTAAGCTAAATATTAAATCTGGATAAAAAGGTATCGGAATATTTGTGACAAACACAAATTTTTTTTTGCGTGATTTTTGCACGAAAAAATCAGGATTTCAACTTTAAGTATCCGCCATTTTGTTTTAAATTAATATTTCGGAAAATTCTCTCCGTCAACCTGAGGATACATTAATATACTAACGAAATCTTTTTTGTTTTTTCATCTCAGATAATCTGGTTCCGAATGGTAGTGCTCACCGCAAAACCAAATTTTAAAAATGCTTCTTGGATGTCGCTTGTTATTTTATTATAAACGTAAATATTTTTGTACGAAAAAATTACCAAAAGTTCTTTAAATGTTGCTCTTTGAAACGCAAAAAGTTTGGTAAAAATATACGCTTCCGCTTGTTCAAAAAAAATTCACAAACATTCGCCTCTTTTCGGCCGCCTGGCTAGGTATAACCCCTTAATGAGAGCTTTCCAACGATGTGTGTAGCAACCATGATACACTCTCTGGTCACAAATCACTGTGCTGACTTATCATTGCCCTTTCATGTTGCTTGTGTGCAACATGTACAAGCACGCACGCGCGCTAGTTTTCCTGAGGAATCGCTGTAAGTGTACATCGTCACGCTCCTTTCCCGCAACCTTCTTTTCCCTTTCTTTCGAAGCAACGCTCGGGGCTGGGGGATATCGAATGGCCTTAAGTGGTTTATCGCTCCCCGGCCGTCTTGTTTTTATTGAATGACGAGTCGTGATGCGATTTCACTTGAGCGAATAACCAATCGATTTACCCGAAGACATTAGGAGGGCGTCTTCCGGTAAACGTCTTTTAATTTCCTCGTTCGGTTCCGGCTGGAGGACCAACAAGCGCCCTGTATTAAAGCAGCATCTACTTCGCTCCTTTAAAGCAACTGCTCGTGACTTTCAGTGTTTTAAACATGAATTGAAGATGCAAAAAGAGTTGGAGACTCACAAACTGCTTATGCGTTCTAATTTATTAAGACACTCCCTCAGTTGATTGAAGTTATGAATTGTTAAGGTGGCACTACGCTTTTGCGTAAAGTGGGATTGAACACCTCTGACATTCCTCTGTAGATTTTTACGCTGTGAATAAAAGCTCAAAGCGGGCAGACACCAATCCTGCTTGAATTCTTTTTCTTCGGTACTCGTAGTAAGGGTTGTTGTATATTAATTAAAGTGAAGAAAATTGTCCACACCTAGGTATTTTACGCCAGTAGTAGATGTACCGTGTAACATCAAAGTACCGACAGTGTTTCGGGTAAAATGAAGGTTTAAATGACACACGCTGTAATTAAGTTGCGCGTCAATTAAAAGTTGCACTCGCATTTTTAAATAATTTGAATTCTGCATTTTTAGGGAAAACTTTAACTTGTACGTCGTTTGCTACTTTGCGGTGATTTTCTGTTAATAGCAGTTACTAATAGTTCCAGTATAAATTAAGGGGTTATGCCTAGTCAGGCGGTCGAAAAGAGGCGAATATTTGTGAATTTTTTTTGAAGAAGCGGAAGCGTATATTTTTGCAGAACTTTTTGCGTTTAAAAGAGCAATATTTAAAGAACATTTGGTAATTTTTTCGTAGAAAAATATTTACGTTTATAATAAAATAACATGCGACATCCAAGAAGCATTTTTAAAAATTTGGTTTTGCGGTGAGCATTGCCATTCGGAACCAGATTATCTAAAATCAAAAAACAAAACAGATTTCGTTAGTATATTAATGTATCCTCAGGTTGACGGAGAGAATTTTCCGAAATATTAAGTTAAAACAAAATGGCGGCTATTTAAAGTTGAAATCCTGATTTTTTCATGCAAAAATCACGCGAAAAAATCAGGATTTCAACTTTAAGTTAGTATTTTGGAGAATTGTCTCCGTCAACCTGAGGATACATTAATATACTAACGAAATCTTTTTTGTTTTTTGATTTTAGATAATCTGGTTCCGAATGGCAATGCTCATGGCAAAACCAAATTTTTAAAAATGCTTCTTGGATGTCGCTTGTTATTTTATTATAAACTTAAATATTTTTGTACGAAAAAATTACCAAATGTTCTTTAAATGTTGCTCTTTTAAATGCAAAAAGTTTGGTAAAAATATACGCTTCCGCTTCTTCAAAAAAAAATCACAAATATTCGCCTCTTTTCGGCCGTCTGACTAGGTATAACCCCTTAAGCAGGTATAATTGTTATCCCCGATTTTAGAACATATAAACTTTTACTTATTTCTTAGATATATACAAAGCGAATACGTGTACTTTATGCAAAAGTGTTTTTCACTTAAAGAATTGTAGGAGGCTCTTGCACCGAACTGAAGACGAACTTGATTGAAAACACATTTTTCTTTTAAGATGTACTCGCTTACATTAGAAGGAGAGAGCAACGCGTTGACTTGGAATTACTTCATTGCGTGGAAAAGTAGTACCTGCGGCCAGTGTACGTAGTGTAAAAAGCCACTGCGTTACAACGGACGCAGTGACGTCAAAAGAACAGCGCGCAGAAGCTTAATCGGTGATCTGAAGATCAATGACAGAGCCGCGGGAATTACAATGGGGGTCCTTCGGGCGGTACTTGACGTCATGGAAAAAGCACCTCGCAATACGATCTGGTTTTCGCCAGATCAGCGAAAACCGTCGGATTCACGGCAGCCAGAGAGACGTCGTGTGTCGGCTTTGCTCTGAGGATGAGCTGGTTTTATTAATCTGTCTCACAAAGAGCTTTCCCTTTTTTTTTTGTAAATACTCGCAATATCGGTGACTCTCGCGGACAGAGGAATAAAACCACCCCATACGCCATTGTTGGATGTTAATATTTCTGAAGATGCGTCACTTGTGACAGCGTCAAGTTCGAGGGGGCGGTAATACGTTCGCCTGGGAACGTTTAGAAGCGATTTCGAATCGAGTGGCCTTCTTGATTCCGACCAACTCTCGCAGAATTCCATTTTGTGCGACTTAGCGAATTTAATGGTTGCCTGCCAGTTAGTAGTCGATGCAATACGTCTAATCCTTTCAGGATGAAAGGTGCAGGAGAATGAATTTAAACGGTGGGCAGATAATTTCAACTAGAAGCGGTCGAAATAACAGCGATGCGTGAGGTTAGGTGAATATCCATTGCAAAATACCTTTAACTTCGTTGGATTTAACTTGGGAGGGAAGATCCCCAACTCGGGAATTAAAAAAGTTACGAAACTTTGGGGATATGTAGAGGATATGTAGATATGTATTATGCAATTTTTTTTGCTACTCAAATTCACTCTGAGGGGGTTATTCTAAATAGTCTAGACACTCGTTTTTGAAGATGATATTTGGAAATTAATTCTGGAAAACCTATCGCGCCTACAGGGCAGGGATTTTGCACACATATTTAGTAGTGTTTGAACTATCAACACAAATTTTTGGAATGCATTATATTGAAATTTGTACAAGTTACACGCCGAAGCGCAGGTCATGTCATCAAAAACCGGCCCCATCGGCAAAATTGTAGATTTGACAGCTAAAAACGTCAAGCGGCAACATATAGCGTCACCTTTGCTCAGAAACTTTAAGGGGAAACTTTTAGTCCCCTTAAGCCCCAAACTCTGGGAGTTCTACGAATTTCCCCTTAATATTTTATGGACATATTTTCAAAACCCTAAACTATTAGAAAATCAAGAAAAAAAATCTAATTTTTGGATAGAAAATACCCCCTGAAGTGATATAGTGTACCTCAACCTTTATATTAATTTCTTGTTTGTCTTGATTGTTTCAGGTAAGTGTGACGTTTGCAACACCATACAGAGCGACTATACTATGCCACCCCAGTTTTGTAAGTACGAAAGATAAAGTTGCATGAAAGCAAAAGTCCCTAACCTGCGCCATGCTTTCTAGTCTAACGCCCTATTTCTACTACTGCGGTTTAATTTTGACATAATTTCTCAGCGAAGCCTTACCGAGGCTCGAGTTTCATGTTCTTAACACCTACAGCGAGATTGCTTCCTCCTTGCGTGTCACTGCTGTCTGTGAGATTCCCGTTGGCAATGAAACGCGTGTTCGTCGTTCCTATCGATGAATACTTGATGGTCCGTATCAGCGTGCTGCGCCGTACTCCACCTACAAGATTATGCGGCAGCGACGTCAATTTCATGCGTGGCGAGGCTACAATTTGCGAAATGCCACATGTCAAGGGCGAATGACCGACATTTGCGGAGTTTAGCGGGGCATGATGGATGGGTAGCCCCTTCGTTCCGTGGGATCGGCAGTCCCGCTTCAACCTCCAAGCTCTTCTCGAAAAATGGTCGCAAAATATTTTGACCTGTCGTTTATAATAAATCAGCAAATACGCCTAGCGTTGTCCGCTCCCCCCGCGCCATTGTGTCTCGCGCCGGCGTTACATTTTCTCCTAGCAATTACAGAGGAGAAAGTGTCTCGCGACAAGCCGCGCGTCCTTCAGTTATGAAAGTTAAATCCACCGAGTATTTTTCGCGGCAAGAGAAATTCCATTGGCGGGAAGAAGCCGGCCAGCGAGCTCTGAAGCGACAAAATCTGCGCGATCGCCAACAGCGTGTACAAATTTACTTCTCTCCCTCGATGGAGCCTCCCTTTGTAGAACAGGTCTCGACCGATTGTAACCGCTAGGGGCAGTAAAATTCTGGACGTCCCGTGGGTGAAAAGTCCCGACACGTGACCCTCTTACACGGTCCAGAGTTTCGGTTCACCTCGGGACGATAATGTCGAGAGATACACCGGAGGCGAACAAGCGCCGGATATAGTTGAATAGCAAAGCAAACCATGCCGAAGTCCCAGGTGCCGGGCTGATGAAGCGAGCCACGATTATTCCGGAATAATAAAGATGCCCGCACGATCTTTTGACGAGCGAGGGGACCCTCGACAACCTGGATATAGATTTCGGGCAAATATTTGGACGTCCACGAGCCCAGGATCAGGGGGAGGAAGAAGGAAAGAAGCTGGTCGGAAGAAAGAGGAGGAGACCCGGCTAGGACATTGTCCAGCCGCTTAGCGGACCGCGATAACAGAGTTACCCTGCTCCCCACCTCCCTCCGCGACTATTGTGAGCACAACTCCCTGCAATTTATAAACCACATAGCCGTGCGAAAAAGACGAGCCTGGCCCTTCACGAGTCGTCTCCCCTCCGGGGGACGAGGCGATGCTGCCTCGTTCATTCGTTCGTTCGTTTATTCGCTCGGTGCGGCATTGTGTGGCCGGTATGAAAAAGCAACGATGCGTGCCGGCAGCCGAGATTTCCCGATTCAGTCGCGGCATGGTCCCAAGGTTCCGGCGCGTTCGAACCTCTTCCAAGACTAATCAGCCGTGCCTGGATTCGGGCCTCTCTTGCGGGAGGGCAGCTTTGACAGGTTGCCCGGGGAATGACAAGTGCCACCTGTTTCAAAAAGGGAGCCACTGAACCTCGCGTCCAACGATATTGCTGAATTCTAGTGGGGCGAGGTTCGGAATGCTAGGAAACGCTGGCTAACGGAGCGTGCTACGTATGGATCGTTTAGGGAGATGCAGGTGCGCGGCAGAGTGACAGCCGCATCTTGCGATGGTCTGAGCAAATAATTGCGCTGCGTTTGGTAGCAATTACGGGCGCGTAATTCTTCTGTGTACCTTCTAAATTCTTGAAAAGGTCTAGGGTAGCCTAGGGAAACTTTTAGAAATATTTACGTTTAAATAATATTATTTACTCAGGCTGTGTGTGTCAATCGATCACGGTACCACTGTGGATCATAGCCATCGTTCAAAGCGTAGGTGTGTACAGAAGATTCTAGTAGTTAGTAGATTCTATAATCTGCCTGTCATCACTAACAAACGCAATGTTCAGCGAAGTCCATGATCTTGGTCCCTTTCACACGTCAGATGCTCCAGCTGCCATTTGTCGCATTTACGTGGCAGGTGATGCTGGCTATCGTGTTCCCCAAGTCCTTCGTTGGCCTGCACATCGTTTACCGTGCTTTCCACAAATGTTTTCGTTGCCTAGGATCCACGGATGCGGGCTACTGTTGCAGTGTCGGAGTCTTCCCACTGTTTCTGGGTAAAAGAAACTCGACTTTTACGGATAGGAAGACGCGGGCCACGACCCTAGGGCTGAACGTGTGACTGCGCGTGTGATCCGGTGTTTGCTTTAACGTCTCGGCGAGTCCGCGGCGGTTCCTCCTCCGCTTCCTCAGCTTCGCTTCTTCTTGGTCTCGACGCCGAGCGTGCGGTGTCTAGTGTTTGCTCGGGGCATACAACTTGTGTTTTCACGTTGCGTATCGACGTTCCCCGCCGCGGAACCTACGCTGGGTTTTTAGGCCCGAGCGCACCCCATCGCTTTTCGAACCCCTCGACTACAACGGCCGATGAGAGAGAACGGCGCAGACTATGCGAGGATGACGACGGCGATGAGGATGAGGTTGAGGATGAGGATGAGGACGCGTTGGGGTAGCGTGCACGAACCGACGGGAATTTATTTTTACGAACTATGCAGGAGGCATCGGGCCACCTTGTCTTTGATGTTCGAACCGACGCATAGGCATTAGCGTATAAATATTTAGATCTCTGGTCGTTGGCCAGGATATGTATGGGCGTTTCGATCGACTTTCACCGGCGTGATATCATCAAGCCTTTGTCCGACGCCTTCGCCGATTTAAATCTGCCAGCTTTTGAAATCTTGGCGAGGTGGTGCAGTTGTGGGGCTACGAACGTACATACTTGCAGTGGTCAGGTTGCTCGTTGCTGTTTCTCTAGTGCTAGAGAGAATAGAATATTTCTTGTCGCAGCTTCATTAGGTTCCCGGATAATTATGAAGATACGCTGTTTGATCCGCCTGGAAATTACGGAAACTGGAGGACAACAACGTGTAGAATTAACAGATTCGTAGTTCAGTTGTTTGCTTCGAGTAAGAGCGTTAGTTGCCTATAGTAGACACGGGATCATTACTCTGAATTAATCACCAGCATGCTGTAAGATTTTGCGGCTGTAGCCTTTCCGACTGAACTTTACATTTGACAGTGCGAGGATGAAATTATCATCCCGTCCCTAAGATATAGAAGAAACACAGTACGATGCACTGTCTGAAGCACCACATTATACATCCCACATCTCCATAAGTTTCGAAGACGAAAAGTACCTTGCATCCCTGGGTTACTGGGATTCTCTGAAGATTGTTCGACAACGAGAGCCTCTTGAAGTTCTACGCATCGAGTCATCGGAGTATCCCGATTCAGGGCAAAAGTCCTTAGGAAGAATAGAGAAGAACGTAAACGTCGTTGAAGTGTAGTAGTCCATAGCTACGGGGGGCACGGTTGGTCCGTACTGTCGGTCCGGAAATTAGCGGGGAGGTGACGGAAGACCAGAGATTGGAAATGCTGGTTTCAGTGCAGGAGAAAACTAAGCAGTAACGGTGAAGTGGTGGTGGGGTGGCAAAAGGAATGGAGGCGTGGGATGGGGGATGATGGGGCTGGGGGCCCGGAGACGCGGAGTTTGACGACGATGACGAAGAGGGGACCAGGGTGAAGGTGGTAGGTAGTGACGGAGGAGATGGACGATGGTAGAGGCGGTTGGGGAGGCTAGCTCGAGGTGGAAGAACGGGGCTGGGAGGGTAATTACGAAATATAAAGGGTGGGTTGGCCCGCGCCACCGAAGCAGGCAGGCAGACTGATGAATATTTCACCGCGCTGCATTAGCCAGCGAGAGACGCTTGTGTGTGTCTCTTTCACTTTCCATACACCAGGCCTGAGTCCCTCTGCTCTCTTCTCTTCTAGCTCTCTCGCCTTTTAGCCCCTCGTATTCTTGTCGGGAGTAGGATTCCTGCATGTGCATCGTGTGGTCCAATCGCGCCGTGCAAGATTTCAACAACCCGGCAGCCTAACTTGGCCACCGATGGATCTCGTCTCTCTTCTTTCGCGCTCACTCCGCAGAGTTGCTCGTACTTGTGGACTTATTGATCATAGTTACGGTCCTCGCTGACCAGCTTGAAAAACTCATTCTTCTTGTTGGAAGACGCGCAGGACTCTACGTGGTCTTTAGATTAAATGGTAAATTTGGCTAAACCAAGGTAGCCTTCTATTACCGATGGTGGCCACTTGCCACCATTTGCAAAAGCCTGTGGGGGCCCACGAACGTTGCGAGTTTTCGTACGATAGGTGGAGGCAATCCTAGCGACTTGTACAACAGTTCTGCTACAGACGTGACGACCAATTGTTCTCAAAATCCAGCTGAAATCGTCTCCTATTTGTCGCTCAAGAATGGTATGTCAGGTTATAGGGTTAGGTAAAACAGATCATACGAAAAATGGTAACAGCTGTAGAGCTTCTTGGAGATGCCTTCTTAACATAGCTAATACATAGTGGATCTAAAACGTATGAGACATATTTTTGACGAAAATGTCTGCAGGATCTTTAGTTCAGACGGAGTGAAATGAAGTAATAAGGATGGTCTAAAATAGTATCAGAACTCAATAAAGTATCTGAAGAAAAGCTAGATACACATCAACTAGACAACACGCGTAACATTTTATCTACCCGAAATGCAAGCACCACAAGTCGCGCTAAATTGCATCGAATACATAGAACTCATCGAGTCACTGACAATGAATACCACAGCAAAGCAGTTCGAAGCTTGGGGAATTTCTAGGCAGCACCTTTGAAATCTTTAGTAATCCTGGACGAGTTCTGTTGGTCATTTCATAAGACACTGAAAGTCCCCGTGGCATGCATTCATCTCCCAGATTCTCGCTTCAGCCAACTGCGTTAGAGCAGCAAATTTGAATAAGTTGAAGAGCTGTTGGGGCAGGGAGTGGGTGTCGGGGTAGGACGAAATTCCAATGTGACGAGAGGGGCTGAAGAAGCGGGCCTCTCTCCTTCTCTCTCTCTCTCTCTCCCTCTCGGATAAGAAGCTCGAGCCGGCAGCAGGGGGTGGCTTCGATGGGAGCAGCCCGTTTTCGATGGCGGTGGTTGTTCCTCGGCGAACAGGGAGCTCCACGGTACCTGCCCCTCTTTACCTTCAAATATAAGCACGCGCACGCGTGCGGCGCACACATACAGGCGACGGTAACACGTGCATCACCCTTTGCCAAAGCCCTACCAGACCAACGGGCGAGCCTATCGACGGCAAACGGACTACCACTTCACGTCTGGCGACCCTTCCGTCGTGCACATTCGAATTTATTGGCGCGTGTTCGAATATTCATAAAAAAAGGGACTCCACTGACGGAGCAACCGGGTTCCGTGCATCCGCCCCCCCCCCCCTGCCCGCGTCTCTCCGTCCCTCTTCGTTGCCAGTCCTCCCTAAATTTCTCTTCTTTGTCGATCTTTCCCACCCCTTGCCCACCAGCTATACTGCCTCCTCGCTCGGCCCCGTAGCCGCGACGAATTATTATATGGACTTTTTAAGTGGCGGGAGACGGTTACTGCGGTGACTGGAACCGGTACTCGTTGTTATGATCGAGAAATCGATTGTTCGCGCGGACAAAGTGCTCACTGACTTCGCGGTCCCCGCTGAGGGACTCGTGCATTTGCCACGGCTCCGAAGGCACTGCTTTCCCTGTCATCCGTACATATCCCTCCACCCTCTTGGTTTCAGCGTTTCCTTATCCACCCGATGTTTCTCCTAATCGCCGCTACGTTACGCAGCGCCGTAAATATCGATGTATTATTTTTCACTCGATGGCATAATGAACTTCCGCCACTTCCGAGCTATCGTGCGCCTCTACACTGTCCACTGCGAGTGCGAGGTAACTCGATTAACCCAGCTTTTCAGAGACTCGTACGGGGGAAAAAACTGCGTCCCCGGCACAGATGACGCGATTCGAAACTCGTTTTTGGAGAATTGACCGCTTTTTTCTATCCATGGTACCGTGCGTTACACCTTTCGCTCCGCGCGCTTGCACCCCCCAACCCCCAATTTATCCCGGCGCTGTCAATCTTTTGCAGCAATTTTTGCGTCGGGAATGATTAACGTCATTCGCCGACCACCGGGTTTATTAATCCGTTATCAATTTTTTTTTTTTTTTCCCACCTACCATCTTCTCCCAGTGCTAGCTGGGCCGCCCTTTGCGCCGCTCGGATTGAAAAAGCACCACGCGAAATTGGCGGGCCTCTGTCGAATTTGTTTTGACCGCGAATCACGATTTGTTTTTCCCTTTGAGACTGCTTGGCCGTGAAATTGCTAACTGGTTTTTTATGCGGGCACGTTGACTCGCAGAGATTTATGCGGCTGCGTGTACGTGCCAGGCCTCTGCGCGCGTCCGTGTGCCAATGGACCGTGACATCAGTTACTCGGGAACGAAGCCTGAAAAATGCCACTCCACCCCCTTTACTAATTTATATCGGCGCACTCGTGAATGATCGCGAGTCAGTTATCGCCGTGAAACCTGTTCTCCCCGATCGGACGTCGCCGATCACCGGCACGTCGTAGCTACAAAATAATCAGCCACCGATTACGTTACACCTACTGCACATTTACACCGCTTCTCGTAAATTGGTTGTTACAGCGTTTATAGGAGTGATTTTTTATTTTTTCGGCAAACCGATTTCTACGAAGCTGCCTGGACTGCGATATTATTCACAAGTCGAGGGATTGCTGTGGAAATTTCCTTCGAAATATTTAGTTGATTATTTGAATAACTCGTTAATTCTTAGTAAATCCAAACGTCCCGCCAAAATGTGAATTCACTTACAGTCGAATTAACGAAAGAAGGCACCTGGGCGGCCCGTAGGCCGGCGCGCGTGGCTCGGGAGAGACCCAATGCCTGCTCCGTACTTCGTGCGACGTTGCCACGTTGTGTAGCAGAACTGTGTCTCTCGCTCGATAAAACAGATTCCTTCATCTACAAATCACTCCACGCCAAATCGATCACATTTTTGGAGACTTTGATCAGAATGCGATATGTATTTTGTGAATCACGTGAAATTATGGAAAGGTTTGAGTGATTGTTTAACAGGTCTTGAACTTGGTTACAAAATATAGAGTTAATGAAATTCTTCATCGGTTAATAACAGCTCATGTTGACGTTAATCTTCAAAATCCATTCTCGAAAGCAGAATATTTCGTACGTGAAATTTGCAAAATAAAACTTTAGTTATAATTTTAAAAATTACAAAATTAATTTTTCTATATAAAAAAAGAGTATTAGAATAGCCCGGACTTTCTAGATTAAAATGAAAAAAGAATGAATTCGATACGATAAAGAGTTTCCGAGATAAAAATTCACAAGTACAGCTCGGTTTCATGAAAATAGGGAAAAATTGAACAAATTCAAAACCAGCAAAGTGATGACTGAAATCCCTTCCTATGTAATATTTCAGTTTGAACAAAATCCCTGACATCGAGTGCAAAATGACGCTAAATAGAATAAGAATCCTATGAGCCTGTATTCCTCGACTTGTCCGCCATTCATTCTGTATGGCGCGTGCCGCAATAGTCAATAAGATTCGACACTCTGTCAAAGGGAAGGACGTTGAGTTCGCCCTCT
The DNA here is from genome assembly GCF_050908995.1 of Andrena cerasifolii. Lineage (NCBI taxonomy): Eukaryota > Metazoa > Arthropoda > Insecta > Hymenoptera > Andrenidae > Andrena > Andrena cerasifolii. The sequence continues at coordinate 4,618,659 of NC_135124.1, read as the reverse complement.
GGAAGAGGGTAGCAATATGCACCCGACAAGGACAGCGATTACTCTAGGCCCACAGCTAAGTAGTCGAAAGTCATTGGCCAAGGCGTAGGGAGCCGCGTAGGGGAAGCACCAATCGCGAGCCTGGAGTAGCGGCAACGTCGCAAATTCTGACGCCGGTCCCAAGGCACCTTTTCTTTCGTTAATTCGACTATAGCCACCTTTTAATATCTATTCGATAGCCGAGGAGTTAATTAACCGGTGGGATTAAAGCTCTAACTGTTCGTAGAATGTGATTGGTTTCATATTATTCGTCAGAATTCTGGTCCTCCTGGAACTGAACCTCGGGCAACGCCCCACCAGTTCTCTCGCTTCTCCAGATGACTATCTTGCCGCATTTCGCACGTGCCTCATTGCGCGCCGTCAAGATCGGATAACGGAGAGAAGGGTCCACCTAAATTACTGCAAAACGCAGATACTCTTGCACGTGCCATTTTTTTAGATTTGAGATCGTGTAATACGCTTCGCTTTTCGACCACGTGGTATATTCTTCGCCAGCTCTTACAATATTCTATTTTTGTCGTTTACACACACTTCTTTATTTCCCTTTAGTCCTGTGTCACAATTAGCTGTCAACTAACAGCTTATCTCCCCCAAAATCTCCTCGATGTTGTTCTTTCAATTTTTTAGCAACGAAAGCATCGCCTGAACGTCACGTTGCTTCTCGGTGTACCTCGAAGCGGTTGCACAATTCTTTATCGCGCGACGACGTGTAGAAGGATTCCGAAGAACCAATGAAAAGTTGTGAGCACAATATAAGTCGGGTACAGCTGTGTGTACGCGCCCGTGCGCGTCCGTATTTAGATAAAGGAACGGTCGCGTCTATGCGCACATTGTCGTTGGCTCGTACAAGCTTCTCTTGTTCCATGTGTGCGCGGACTCGACGGTGACTCACCTAGCGCCCGTATTTTGCAGGGGAATTCAAAGGCGAGCAGGGTATTGTTTTTGGCAAAGATCAGTGTGATCGGTTCGTTGGTCTTCTGCATGGAAAGCCCCGACCAGGCTCTCTCCCTGCTGCATTATTTGCCCCGCTAAACCTGAAGAGGTCCATCCCTATGCGACTTCTCTCCCGATCTCTCTCTGTCCCTTTTCCTCCCTTTAACGGCGCCATGTACACATCTACCTTCTTCGCCTCTACGTTCTCGCCGTGTTCCTGTTCGTCTCACCGATTAGTAGTATACAATCTGGCCGGGAAAATAATAGATGGGCGGTGGGCACGATTTTATGAACGGTAGCAGAAAAACGACACCGACGATTATAGAACTTTTAGGTGTAATTATTTCTCGACTGTGAAGTTTACCTACGTGGTTTTTTTTTCCACCTCGTCAGCTACCTGGAGCAAGATGGATAAGGTAGACGTAACACGCGAAAATGAGAAACGGTTGCTGGATAAATGAAACCGTCCACGTATTTTTCGAACAGAATTTAATTTCTTAAAGGGGGTATTCTAGTCTAGACACTTGTTTTTGAAGGTGATATTTGGAAATTAATTCTGGAAAACCTATCGCGCCTACAGGGCAGGGGTTTTGCACACATATTTAGTAGTGTTTGAACTATCAACATAAATTTTTGGATTGCATTATATTGAAATTTGTAGAAGTTACACGCCGAAGCGCAGGTCATGTCATCAAAAACCGGCCCCATCGGGCGCACGAATTGCGGCCGTCCTAGTCATCTGAAACGAAAGTACCAAAGATTTTTTTAAACTATATGAGTGTAGTTATTGCCTGAACTAGATGTAATCAAGTCCGGACACTGTTACCGAAATCGCAGCTGTTTAAAAATTTATATTTGATTTTTTCGACTTTTCTTGAGCTAAAACAAGGTGTGGGGGAGGTTGTATCGAAACGATTCATATAATTCTAGTTCAGGCTATAGGTACACATTCACTTTAAATGTGTGTCAAATTTTAGCTCAATCGGTCCAGTAGATTTTGAGAAAAATGTGCGCCCGATTTAAAAAAATTATTTCATGAAAAACGCGTTAAAACAAAAAACCAATCTACTATACCAGGACCGTAGAGGAAACCTTCCTCAGCTTAAAAAAATCATGATGGGCAGCTCTCTTTACTCTGCTGGCAGTCATCGCCTCTTTAGAGGGAACGATTACGTGCCACGTTGCGGCCTTAAGTCCCTATAACTCTGAGAGTTCTACGAATTTCACCTTAATATTTTATGAACATATTTTCGAAACCCTAAACTATTACAAAATCAAAAAAAAAAGAATCAAAATTTGGGTAGAATACCCCTTAAGGGCCTCCGGACGGAAGTGACTTTTCTGAAAGCACGAGGAAACTTTACGATAGAGCAGGGGTGTCGAACTAGCGGCTCGCGAGCCGCAGTGGCTCCCTCTCCTCTTCGCCTGCCCCGTAGAGCGGTAGGAGAACGGTCCCCTCCACACCTACTTCACTCTAGGTGCCGCGCTCTCTGCCTGCCGGGTCTCGCGCAACGCGTGGAGAAAACTAAGTGGGGGAACCGGCTGACCCGGGGCCCGACTCGCGCGGCTCTCGGAGTGGGGAAGTTCGACACTCCTGCGATAGAGGGTAATAGAATTTATTTTTTAAAGACGTAGATAAAGTCTGTTGCTACTCAGCTACAATGCAGAAACATGCATTCTTGAAGAAAGCTGTTTTTTCATAACATTTCCCTACTTCACGCTCGAAGTCTAATTCTCTGGGTATACACACAGAGCTAGGTATCCCAAGTTCAGGAACGGAGACTATTCTCCCAGAGTGCCAAATAAACCCGACTTTTCCGCCTTCGCCAATTAGCACGATTATTCCCAGTTTACAAAGGCCAGCGTGGCTCCGCGGAAGCGGCGGAAATTATTGACGATGAACCGCTTTCTATTTACGTGAGGGCGACGGAATATCTCATTCGAACCGACATACCCATTTTCCGGCAGAGAGGCATCGAAAGCCGATCCATCGATCAGTCGTCGCCATCTATGCGCCGCATTCTCCTCCACCTTTTGGTTCCTCTTGCTCCTAGCCTCGGTGACCAAACTAATAATGTCACGGGCAAAACAGCCTGAGGTGAGCGCAATCAACCAACTGAAAAGATACCGAGCGATGAAAGGAAGAATCGTGCGCAAAAACTATCGGAGGGTGTACTGGTCCACGTAATCGGGTACACTCGAACAAGAAGACGACGAAATTTGCCAGCAAACGAACGCAAACGGCGGGTATCTAGGCCCCGCGGGAACGAAAGAGGGGGCGCGCAGAGCCAGGGCCGGGGGTTGGCTCCGCGAGAAGAGTGGAAACATGCGGCGGTTCCGCATGGGCCTCTTCGTGGCCGGCAGAATTCTGTAGCGTTAATATAGCGAACGCCAAGCCGAACTGCCGAGCTCTTTGCCACTCCACCGAGCAGAAATTGATAGGATAAATTCCGGGTCTGAATTGGCTCCGTCGAGCTGGAAACCCTCCCTCTCCCGCCGGCCCTCCCTCCGATTCCACTTCGTCCTCCTATGCCGGTGGTTCCTTCCTCTCGGCCCCCGTGGACCACGCTTTGTGATAGTCCCTCCTCCATTCCCGGTGAACGTGGATGTTGACGAAACACTCACGTGGTTCATAAGCGAAGTTTGAACTGGGTTTAAACATCACGCGAACGGAATTGAGTTAAGAACTGGAACTGGGTGAATGGGGTTAGTTGGTAGGTGAAAATGTAGAGTGATTGCTTCGGTGGTTTGTTTCAAACAGAGACAGACGTTGGTGTTTAATTCTTGGAAATATCGATGCAGGGTTTGGAGAGATTAAGAGTACAATCAAGGAATTGATTTCTTTCTAAATCTGAAGATTGGTATTTTTACAAAGGTCTTGGTGGCAAGGGGTCATTCTACTTTGATCAGCCGAAAAGTAAGCTGTTTGTAAAGATTTTTTGCTGAGTAAATATAACATATAATGAAATAAATCTTTTTGGTATTTAATAAGCTACTCTTATATTATAGAAAAAAGAATTAAAAATAATTTTTTAAATTTGTTTTAATCGTTTTTTACAGCGTTCATATGGTACCTAAAAAAAAGGTATGTTCACGGCGTAGGTGACTTCTCCCTGCTCAGGCTTATCTGAAACAAAAAATTCCAAAAGATTCTTAATCTGCATGAGTGTCGCTATAGCCTCTAGTTTAATTAAGAATTTTTGTCGAGAAATAACCGAGATTTTTCTCATGGAACACCCGAGAATACATCCTTTTGGATGTTTTGTCAAACTTCTTTTTTCAAACCGGTGCCATTTTGTTACTTTCCAACAAAAATTATTAATTCAGCTAGGTGCTATAGCGACACTTATAGAGATTAAGAATCTTTCGGAATTTTTTGATTCAGATAAGCCTAAGCCGGGAAATCATTTACGCCGTGAACATACTTCTTCTTTTTAGGTGCCATATTGACAGTGTAAAAAAACAATTAAAACAAATTGCAAAAATTCTTTTAAACTTTTTTTGTATAATATAAGAGTAACTTAATAAATACCAAAAAGATTTATTTCATTATATCTTGCATTTATTGAGAAAAATATCTTTAAAAATAGCTTAATTTTTCGGCGGATCAAAGTAGAATGACCCCTTAATAGTGACCACCTCTTCTCAAATTCACAAAAATTCACCAAGTGCTTGAATAAAGATTAGACTGTCGTCGCATCTTGACAATCACAATAATATGAGTGAATCATGATGCGGTCATCAATATAATAGTTCTGTTCTGTATTTTATAAAATTGTACATGTTAGCGCAAAGATTAATTTCAATTTTCTTTAGGCAATGTAGTCTACACACCTATAGTTTTCAAGGGGGCCTTATCTTAGCAGATGGAGTTTAAATTGGGCCCAGCTATACAGAATTCTACCAACCCTCAAAATAACAAAAAATTAGTTAAACGCAGTATGGATCCCACAATTTTGCGATCGTTATTTTGCAAAAAATTACCAACCCATAGAACAATTAAATTATACGATAATTAAAACTACCAAGCCATAGTTCCATTTTAGGCTTAAAAAACAAAAGCTACATAAATTTAAAAATAATATTAATCTTATACTACTCACTATTAAATAAAACAATAACAAGAAATAAAAGATACCCAATAAAAATAAAGCTACGATTCTTCAACAATGAAAATTAAACTAAATTTACTCAGCTTCAGATAATTGAAGGTTGTGTTAGATACCCCGAGCCTTCGCAACGTCTAAATCTGATTATTGTCACCCGTTTCGATCGTTAACCACTTTCTGCGCGACTTTCCCTTACACCGTGTCTGGTCATCGTCACCCACTTGGACCCTTAGATCTCTTCAGGCATATACGTGCCTTACAAGGGAACATCCCGAACCCGGAAATTCAGAAAATTCTAAAACTTTGTGAATATGTAGGGAATTCCCTCTTGATTACAACGCAATTTTTCTTTGCTGCCCAAATTCACTAAAAGGGAGTGTAAATCGACCCCTGAAACTCCGGTTATTTTCCGATTTTGTATTACAACTCGTGAATTGTAAAATATTTTTTTACCAAATGCTAGATCTAATTAAAAGAAGTGACTTTTGTCTTGAAACTATTTTTCTATCTCTTACAGTTCGCTTTTTACAACACAAAATCGGAAAATAGCCGAAATTTCAGGGGTTAATTTCACCCCCTTCGAGGAAATCAGGAGGAAATCCCCTACATATTCACGAAGTTTCAGAATTTTTTGAATTTTCGGCTTCGGGATCTTCCCTTGTTAGCCGCAAAAAAGCGGATTAGACCGTGGGCCTCAAGGCCCTTCTTCCAACCGAAATCGCGTCAAGCGTAGAAAGTACTTTCTCCAGTAACGCCACTTCCACCCTCGCCAATAACCAGTCCCAGTTCTTATTTCCTCACCCTCGCAATAGTAACCACCAATAGCATTCTTCAGTTTGTCGACGTTCTTCTTCGAATCTCGCGAACGGGAGTCAGAAGGCTCTGGTACTTTGTACAGTCAAGTCGCCTCTAATAGACTGTTTAACAAAGACCTGTTTTTGTTATAAACAAGTGTTCGAATTTGTTCCTCCCCGGGTTCGCAGCAGTTGGTAACCCAATTGACTCTTGCATCGACTTTGAAAAATCGGCAACCCTGTTTCTGTTGAAACGTGATGGAATTTTGATTTACCACTTCTCCCACCACTTCCTGATCCTCGTCCTCCGCGTAAGCGGATTCTTTTTACCACCTTTCAATAAAGCTTGCGCCATAAACCAGTGCCACGGTATCGCGCCGTAACCGAAGGATAAACTCGCCTTCAAATACCTAAATGCGGAAGTTCAACTAGCCTGAAGTACCAGCGGACGGTTTCGGAATACTAAGTCGGAGCGCTAACGTCCGATCATTCGATCTCGTCCGCGATGGAAGAAAGCTGGCAGGTCAACGACGCGTTTTACATTCCACTGTAATTGTCGCATATTTACGACGATAGGAATTGTTCGGAGCAGCGGGGCCCGCAGATCGAAATCACTACCATCTAAACTGTCCCCCATCCTGTCGTAAACATCTGCGACAGGCATCCATAAATTGGACGACATCATTTTGACTCGAACGTCCGACGTTTCTCGACGGCGTTTGTCCTCGAGAATTTATTAATACGGAAATCCTCGGTCGCTTATTACGACTTGTCCGACACTGTCGATGAGGATGGTAGGCTAGGCGGATTGATTGGCTGAATGAAGCGATCATCGGAACACGGGGCAGAGATTTATTTAATGAGCCGGCTTGGTGTTAAACTGGTTTAAGGCGGTGGGTTGCGCATACATTACGACTTCGGCTTCACTTATTTTTTACTTTCCCGGCGGCGGATAGAGCTGGTTCGCTGGAAATAATCCCATCGGTGCCGCGCTCTCGTTGCTCGTCACCCCTGTTCGCCGCGCCGGCCAGACGTGAATAGAGATTGATCGTCGATTCGGCGGCCGATAAAGCTGGAATGCCGAGGAAACGCGTGTACGCGCGTCCCGAGTCGTGACAGCCGGCTGACGTTGGCTCGGTTACGCGATACGGACAAGTTGTTGGTGCTTGTAATGACGATACGGCTGCGCCTTATCACGGGAAAACTCGTCGTCGCGCGATAGTACGCGCATGATTTAACGCGGATACGTTCGCCGGGAAGCCAAGCTGGCAAACAGTTTATCCAGATGCGAGGCAACTGACAGAGCTTCGTTATTCTCTTTGTGCTCTTCGATTTTCGAGATTGCGCGGTGTCTAAGGAACTCGCGTCACTGCAAACAGTGCAAAACGAAATAATGAAGAAAGTTTGGAGCGGTCAGAAAAGTTCGAGAAGATTATTTATTTATTTATTACGGGACAAGCCCAGTTTGTACAATAAAGAAAACTGGCATACGTACAAGAAAGAAGAGGGAACAAATAATAAAAAGAATACATCAAGCCGTAAAGAAAGAAAGAAAAAATTAAGTAATGCACCTTACTTCATCTATGACAATTTTGCGCAGATTGCTTTTGAATGTTTGCATTGATCCACTGAAAAAATTGATGTGGTCTGTGTAGGAATTGGCAACGCTGACGATCCGATTTAGAGGATCGCGAGCACCATACTTACAAGGGGAGGACACCATGAGGTAGACACTAGGGCTGGGACTATTCGAATAATTTAATATTCGAATATTTTACAAGTATTCGAATGCTACGAATAAACTTCGAATATTTGAGTATTCGAATGCTACGAATAAACTTCGAATATTTGAGTATTCGAATGCTACGAATAAACTTCGAATATTTGAGTATTCGAGTGCTACGAATAAACTTTGAATATTTCAGTATTCGAATGCTACGAATAAACTTCGAATATTTGAGTATTCGAATGCTACGAATAAACTTCGAATATTGGAGTATTCGAATGTTATTATTCGAATACTATACTGATGTATTCGAATAGTATGGTTTGAAGAGGGTCAAAATCAGTTTACCAGATTTCACCCTGACAAATGAACCTAAAGAACTTGATTTATAATTCACACCATACTATTCGAATACATCAGTATTCGAATACATCAGTATTCGAATACTTAAATATTCGAAAAGTATTCGAATACTGAAATATTCGAAAAGTATTCGAATACTGAAATATTCGAAAAGTATTCGAATACTTGGATATTCGAATTATATTCGCCAAATAATTGAGCAATTGAAGTATTCGAATATTCGAATACCGAAAAATTCGACAAATAGTCCCAGCCCTAGTAGACACCGATTTTGATGAGCCTTGGCACGATGAATCTATGTCGAAAATAAGTAAATAGGTGTCCGAGCGTTTCTGCCAATGGGCATTTATAATAGAGATATTTACATGGAAATTATTAAAAAATTTTATAGTGGCCGTGGGGTTTTAGTGGGTAAAAATCCCACACTACCCTGGTGTCCGCGGGATATTCCCTTCTGGAGGCGTTGGGGTGCCTTTTGCAGATGTCTCCACTTTAAAAAATGCTTTATAAATTTTTTTTATACATTATTTTTTTATAAATTATTTTTTTTAACTTGGGGAAATCTTCAAAAGGCACCCAGACTCCTTCAGAGGGTAATCCCCCGGGGGCGCCAGGGTAGTATGGGATTTTTACCCATTAAAACCCCACGGCCACTGAAATTTTTAATAATTTCCATGTAAATATCTGTATTATTAAGGTCCATTGGCGGAAACGCTCCCCTTGTTAGATAAATTTACATTTTATTGTTATTATTAGTTAAACGTAAATTGAACCATAAACATTACTGCAGATCTACTTATCCTTTGCTTCGAAAATTCACCCCCCGCAATCTTCGAAACACTTGCTGTCACCTGTGACACCTATTTACTTATTTTCGACATAGAATCATCCTGCCAAGGCTCATCAAAATCGGTGTCTACCTCATGGTGTCCTCCCCTTGTTAGATTTGGTGCTTAAACAGTAAAAGGATGTTCTGCCGCTTAAGTTTCTGGACGGTGCATAGAGGGAGATATTCCGCAAAAGTGCAGGACAGTCGATGCAACCATTGACAATTTTGAATAAACATTTATAAAAATTTACAACAATTCCAGTGTCAGGTCTGTGAAGTTGGCACCCCCAACTGCGAATATTTATGAAATAGAAACAGGCTTCGTTTGTCCACGATTTGTTCACGTTTCTCCAACCAAAATTTTCGTTTCACCACCATCCAAAAAAAAGTTACGGTACCAAATTAAAGAATTGCTCCTACCATTCATCCTACCAAGAAACCTCGCGTTTCCCTTCAACATCAAGTTCCCTCGGAGCAAAGTACTCGAAAGTGTATTAAACTAATCTATGTATACTAGTTCGCCGGCATATCAAGCGTCGCCCAGCATTTCCATAGTCGCCGGCAAAGTCAACGGAAATAAAAAGTCTTGCAAGCTTACTTGAGCTTTTTCTGCGAGCGCCCCGAAACGAACGAGGGGGCCACGTTTTCCATGGGCGCACAATACGCACAACTGTCGGATCGTTTATGCGCACTTAATTAAGCTATGGCGTGTCGTACACGGGGTATTAACGGGGGACACAGGCTCCTGCCCACCAAAGACACCGAAAAAAAGAGGACGCTAGTAGGCATTTGCGTTGCGGAGGGAGGGAGACGACGAGCACGGGTAGTCAATAGCTGAACAAGATACACACCCCAGCTACCGTACGCGCGTGCATCGATGGGGTGAGCAAGGTGAGGCGGAGACACGAGGCTAGACCGGGTAGACCCCGGTGGATGACACGGAGCAACGGTAATGGGGAGATAGAGTACCCCTAGGAGATAGACAAGATTATAATCGGTCCCATTATTGTGCCATCGACGTCCCATGGGGGACTTTTCTATTTGACAATGCAGTTACACTTTTGTGCATTTAACATCCGCGCACCGTCCCACAGCCCCTGCGTTGCGCTTACGACCCAGCCAGTGTCTTCTCCCTTGCTCTCTCGCCAGCCACGGCCAAGTGTAGCCCCACCCTTCTGTATGTACACGGTGATCGAATCGAAATGGATCAGCATCGGTGGGGGAGAATGGAGATCGGGATGAGCCTGGCAGAAGTTCACCGGCCCACTAGGGTGGCTCATCATCCTGCTAAACCGTAAAAAGGGGTCGTCGGCTATAATCCTACCTGCATATGATGTTCTCAGCTTTGTTTGCCACAGTCACTGCGACATACGTGGACCGGAGGGAGTAGCACTCCGCCGCTGGGGGCCGCGGTCCCCTTCGGTGGACAAAATGTGCTTAAACGGCGCTCGCCGTCGGATATTCGCTTTTGCGGGACGGCGCGGACTCCGAGCGCGACGCGGACTTACGTCTAATTACTCGGCAACCAAATATTTCTCAGCGATTGGACTTGTATCAATGGGAAGTTGTTTCTCGAAGCCCGTTGATACCATTTCTCGATATGAAATACACGGTCCAACAAAATTAAACTTTTTTTCTGTTCTGTAACATTCAATGGCCGGTTGTTATAGATTTTTGTGCGCTGAAAACGAATCCGCAAAGCGTTTATCACCATCACCCTCAGTTTTTGAGAAATTGGATTTTTAAAGAAAATGCAAATTTGTTCAACTTTGTAGTTATTCGTTTGCATGGTCTGTCAAATTATTCTATGAACCCTCGCGAACACAACGATATAAGTTATTATTGAGTTATAAGCATTTAAGTATGTTTAAACAACGATCAAAGAGAAAAGGACATCCGAAATTCACGAATTTTTGCAGATATCTTGCTATATATTTTAAAAACTAAGGGGCTAGGAGAAAATTTAACTACTCCATGCGATGCAGCAGAAAATTTTCTTTCGGAAACCATCAACGGAAGTGGTAAGTCACGTTTTGTTTTCAATGCAGAAGCGAAATAGTTTGGCAAAACGTGCGGCGCGGACAGTGGTAGTCACGCGCGTTTAGCGATTGTGTGACGCTGAGCGGCAGTGTATCGCGCGCCGCCGTTGACTACCACTGTCGACGCCGCACGTTTTGCCAAACTATTTCGCTTCTGTATTGAAAACGAAATGTGTCTTACCACTTCTGTTCAAGCTATCCGAAGGAAAAATGTCCGCTGCATCGCGTGGAATGGTCAGATTTTCTCCTAGACCCTTAGTTTTGGAAATAAATTTAAAGATATCTGCAAAAGTGGGTGCATCTCGGGCGTTCTTTTCCCTTTGATCGTTGTTTAAACATATTTAAATGTTCATAATGCAATAACAACTTATATCTTTGTATTCGGGAGGGTTCATGGAATAATTTGACGCAACGAGCAACCGAATAACTATTGCCTTTTCGACACAAAAGATGTTCAAAGTTGAAAATTTGCAGTTTTTTTTTAAAATCGAATTTCTCAAAAACTGAGGGTGATGGCGACAAACGGTTTGCGGATTCGCTTTCAGCGCACAAAAATCTATAAAAAGCGGCTATTGAATCTTACAGACCAAAATGACTGTTGAACAGTGCTATTAGCGTGGAATTTTTTTATTTCAAAAGTGTGGAAGATTCTGTGTAAATAATATGTGGTAAACGCAGGGTGTATAAATTACGTAGTGGCAGAACGCTCTTTATTGGTAATAAAAATTCTAGAACCATCCGAAAGCACCCGCTTTTCAAAATTTGTTAAATTGTAAAAGTCGCTTTTCCTTGTTGATAGTAGTCAACGCAAAAGTTAGCAGGAGGTCACGTGTCATTTTGCACGTCTCGGATCTTTGAACTATTTATTGCTTTTCGTCTGTCAGTCGCAGATAAACGGCTGTCATGTTTGAAAATATAAAGGATAATGGTACAAAATGTCACGTTTGGAAACTTGTTAGGAAAGTAAAAGTGCTACAAAATCTAAGCATTTTAACTATAATTTCCTGACTCCTTATGACGTTTAGTTGCATATCCTGTTAAAATTTTATTTTCTGTGACGACTTTCAAATTTGCCCATTTTTCTATAACTGTCTTTTGCATAGTCAGTAAATGGTAGATTAAATTCACTATTCAACAATTTCAAAATGAAACATGCAGTGAGTATTCAGTGTTTTATGCAAAAGAAAAAATGACACATGTGTTTTTTCACCTACTGTTTTTGTTTATCCATGAAGGCCATTTATGCGAGACTTAGGTATATCAACTTCTATTATTTAAATAGATGTGTCTCTTCGTTCTTCTCATTTTACAAAGTTATACAGTTTCAAAGAAATTGAAATTAACAGAACAGTCTCAAGAATTTATTGCGACGAGAAGAATTATAGCAATGAAATAATACTTTTAAACCGAATTGTTCTGCTGTTTTAAAATCCTACGTTCACACATGGCATAAGTTTTTCTACCCTCAAAACTGAAATAATTTGCTGAAACATCGAATTAAACCAGGGTCGAATTTTAATAGGCTAAGTAGGATGTAGCCTAGGTCGTCAAATTTTAGGGGAAAGAAATTGAAAACTGATTAAACACAATAACTTGAAAAACAACTCACTATATTTTCATATAGCAAATTACCAATAATTCATATCTGAATTGTCATATTGAATTAATTTCCAAACTGTCTCACCTCTTTTTAATTAAAATATTGGATATTTCATGGAAAGGGTGACGAACACTTGTTAGCCAAGGGGTGGCCCCAAACCTCCAAATCCGCCCCAGAATTAAACTACATCTCGCATTATCAAAAACAACGCAAAACCAGGAACAGGATTCCAGCAACTCTCCCGTAAAAAGAATCGGGCATTCCCAATGGGACTTAGTTTCCCATCGACCGAATTGCCATTCGGCGGTCGTTCCTTCTGAAAATCTGATTCACAACATCGGCGCACCGATTGCACGCAACCTACATTTGTGGCTGCTCGAACTCTCCCCGCTGTTTCTCTCAAAGGTAAACCGAACTCCGGCAAACACCTGTGGGCTCGCATGGCCGGCAGGGTGGCGGCTCTTAGGAATCCGTTCAGATGCACGATTCCGTGGGTGACACTGGTAATGCGTAGGGCAAACCCTGTAACCGACCAGGGCATATCTAATAACCGTTATTGTGCGTGCGCGTGCGCCTGCACGCATATGTTGGCAGTAGTAATGTGGCGTGTAATAGGGCTGCATACGAGCCCGGGCGCGTGCCTTCGGTATATCGTCGAAGATCGGTTATCGGGTTGGCATACACGGAGAAACGTCGATCGTATTGGCGGATCGTTTGTTGGGGCACAGAAATGACCGACTGATTGCACGGACGATTCTCTTCTGCTCGTTATTTGTGCCCGGGTATGCGTCTGCGGGTGCGAGTGCTGCGCGAAATATTGAATATAACCCCGCGCAGTGTTGAAAACCATCTCTCGTCTAAATTCCTCTGAAATGGATGCTTGATCGTTTAATTGCGAGTAGAATGTGTCGGGTAATATCGTTGTGTTGTTGAAGAGGACTGACCGCGATCTGGGCAACGAGTGCATGAAGAGATAATCTACTTCAGTTATTTACCTGTCAGAATGCGGTCAGCTATATTTTTCTTAATTTCAAGGGGAATAGGTTTGGGTCGTTAAGCCGCGTGTTCACCTCTTAGAGCGTATACTACTGGAGGTCTCATTGCCTTAAGTCCCCTGGCCTTCTGAGCTGGGCCCATTTTTCGGGAAACTGAAGCGGTAGTTTACTGAAAACGGGTTCAGTGTATTAATACAGAAAATGAATATAGTTTGGATAAAATCATAATTTTTTTTAAGGATGGGGCCCTAGGGGCCTTCTGTGCAGGGGCCCAGGTGGCAACTGCTCATCGGCCGCCCTATTAAATCCGCCACTGAGAAGAACGTCCGTTTATAACACTGGCGCTTAGTAGAATTTATGAAAAGAAAAGTGGTGCTAAGAAGCGAGTTGCATAAATTGTGACAGTACTGATAGTGGCAACAGTGAAAGCCTCAAAAACATTATTTGGCTGAGAAGTCCAACTGCAAAGTCTGCTTGCGCGTGAATGCCAACGCTCATAAACAGCTAACGATGGGACCCTGCCCGTTAAGGCGTCAAGCATCTCCGCCAGGCTTGCCAGGAATATGTATGTACGGACCACGAACGCGGTGGGGAGCGGTGGAGGGGAAATCCTCGCATGTATAGAGTTATATGTACATACTAATCCGACTCTCCTCCCCCCCCCCCTTCATCAATCCGCTGCTACCCCCGCGCCACGTGGTCTGTACTCCTGGCAACCGTGATCCCCCACCATTTTACGGGGAACCGTACGCGCATCTCTTACGCGCACCGCGGTGAACGCCACATAAGTTTTATCTGCCCCGCTTCACTATTTCGCTTATTACTCAGTCCCATTCAGCAATATCGAGATGATAGGTAGCCTAAAATCTTCCCAAATGTTGTATCTACATATCTGTGAAAACCCCAGGAGAATTGGTTGAGTAGTTCCCGAGTTTACCGCGTACGAACACAATAATACTTTCCGTTTCATGTATGTAGAGATTACAGATTTGTACTTCTCCAAAGAAATTTATAGCAAGCGATCAGCACTTCCCAGAAATGCACACCTCATCGTCCTTGTTTCGGTACTCTTCCTTCCTTCACCACAATTAGATTTGCCCTGCAATGAATATTATACAGGAATCTGTGGCGGATTTAAGAAATAAGGCCCAGGTGGCAAATGTTCTGGGGGCATTTCTTCGGGGAAACGAGAATGTAGTTTACTAAAAACGGACTAAGTGTAATAGTACGGGGAAAAAATATAATGTTTGGATACAGTCAATTTTTTTTTTAAGATAGAGCCCTGAGGGGCCTTCTGGGCAAGGGCCCAAGCGGCAACTGTTCATCGGCCGCTCTGTTAAGGGGTTATGCCTAGTTGGCAGACGAAGAAGATCGTCATTTTCGAGAATTTTTTTATGAAAAATGTGATGTATATTTCTTACAACTATTTCTTTATTTTAGAAGTACATATATTTAGCAACCCTCAGTAATTTTGTTACAGGAAAATATTAAATAATGAAGGAATAACAGCCATTCTCACGGAAGCTGTTTCTATAATGACGCTGCGCGGTGAGCACGATTTATCCGAGCCGGATCATCTGAAATCAGAAAGTGAAGAAGATTCTGTTAATATATGAGTTTATCAGGTTCGTGAACGAAGGATTTTTTAAAAAAAAATAATAATTTCAGACAAAATGGCGGCCGTTTAACGCAAAATCATGATTTTTCGTTTTTCGCGAATTAAAAATAGAGTTTCCATCGAAAACAAAAATCCTTCGTTCACGAATCAGATAAATTCATATTCTAACACAGCGCTGTCCAACGTGGCTCTCACGGGAGCTTGGGGTTCCCCCACTCTCGTCCGCGTTGTCAGGTATACCGCGCGACGGTAACCGCGAAGACGTTATCCCGTCACGGCAGCGTTCGTAGCGTCGCGCGGTCTCCTTGACAACGAAGGCACGCTGGGCGAAAGAAAGATTGGAAGGGGAAGCAGGCGCGTGAGGGGCCCCTACGCTGGACAGCGCTGATCTAACAGAATCTTCTTCACTTTTCGATTTCAGATGATCAGACTCGGATAGAAATCGTGCTCACAGCTAAAACAAATAGCTTCCGGGAGAGTGGCTGTTATTCGTTCATTTTTTAATATTTTCCTATAACAAAATTACTGAGAGTTGCTGAATATATGTACTCTTAAAACAAGCAAATAGTTTGAAAAAATATACATTAGATTTTCCACCAAAAATTCCCGAAAATCACGTTTTTTTTCGCCTGCCAACTTGGCATCAGCCCTTAAATACGCCACTGACAGGAATACATAGGTCTGAATCTGTATCTCAACCATTTTTTTTAAACTGAACTTAGCTTCTTCTAGATCGACCAATCTATTATTTTGAATAACGAAGTTATTCTATAGCCTAAAAGTTGAATCTATCGTTACACACGCGAAACTTGTAGTTGAAGAGTACATAACCTTACAACCACTAGTAAATGCCCTAACGCCGTCAATATTTCGGCAAAATATCGCTGGCAATTGGGTTATTAGTAACGAAGCAGCCAATTAAATGTTTTACGCTGCCTGATTTTCTGATGTATGTGTGCCAGCGATTTTGTTTTCACCGTAACACAGGGGTGACAGCATTATGGCTACACGGCCCAGTGTAACTGTAGTAGCTAGCCGGGAGTGTAAACTGGCGTACGTGGGCAAATATAAACGGTTCATCGTGCTTAGTCCGAGCGTAGAACGCTTGTCAACATGGGAACTGCAAACACAGATCGGTGCGGATATAGATAGTATTGCAGCCGAGCAAATAATCGCAACCCCCTCCGATGTGTGTATTATGTAAGCCCAAGCACGCGAGACATCCTAGAGGATGATTCCCCTTTGGGTATCGCACAGAAAGAGTCGTCGCCGTTACCCTTTTCATCTCGAGCAGTCCGCGCCTGCTAGTAGCAGGTCAGATGATCCGAAACAATTAGCATTTTGTTTCTAGATGTAGATGTAGGAGAGTTAATAGCTACCTTGCGCACAATGGACCCCGTGGATGAATGAGCATTTCGCTTCTTCATCCTCGTCCCTGATCTTTTCGAGTAGTTTTCTTCATTACTGGCAAGCCCCAATGAGTCTGGACTTTACTCGCAACGTAAGTTTCTATGGAGAAAGAAGAATCGAACGTATCAACCCCTTAACGACGTACTAAATTTTAGAAAAAAAACGTTAAAAATTACAACCTTTTTGATGTTCCTATTTTACTTTATACCGAACTGTTTATACACTGGGATGAAACTTTTTTTTTATCGAAGAAAGCGTAAACTGTTTCGCGAAAAATGCAGTATTACAAAGGGTGGTCTTAAGGGGTAATCCTTAAATTACGTAAGGTTTTTTTGGGGGGAGGGGTCGCGAATTTCTTACGCTTTCTTACATGGGGGTGGGGGCAGGTAGCGTCTTACGTAATATTTTTTAACCTAATTTTCAATAAATACAAATTATATAATTATTGTTCCGGAAAAGTAGTTTTAGTTTAAATTTCCCGAAACCGAGTTTAGTGAATTATATAAACCTTTAAAGGAATTTTAATAGCTGAAAAAATGAAGTGTAAAAAATATTACGTAAGGAGGGGGTTGGAATATCAAATCTTACGAATTCTTATACCGGGGGAGGAAGGGGGTAAGAATTCGCCAAAATTACCCTTGCGTAATTTAACTTGGGGGGAGGCGCACCCCATATTGTAACACAGGTTGTCGCTACCGAGTCAAAAATACCCAAAATTAAAACGTAAAAAACCACGGTTTCAGAATATTTTTTTTTAACTTTCTAATTTTTATGTTGAAGCACAGTGTTTTAAGAATCAAAGAAAAATTATGAAATATCTTAAAACCTTTATTAAAGTTCTTTCAAAAATTGTAGCAAAAACTCGAACAGTCTTTATATTTTCGCAACTAGCGCCTCTGTGGTAAATTTTACCCAATAGCGCCTCCCGCCGAGTTAAGGACGGTCCCTAAGAGGTTAAGTCATTCATAAAAATAGAAACCGATCAGTTCTTAATTTTGATGGGTATTTTTATTACTTTTTGTGGTATCAATGTAATGTCAAACTTAAGCTCTTTTTTACCAAATTTACCAAATTTGAAAAGCTGTTTGGCTGCTTCGAATCGTTGTTTACATTAATGTTAAATCGTTGCGCGTTAGTTGCCATATTTCGTATAAGCTGCACGCTTTGTTTCTCTACGGTATTTGTCTGTTTGGAATGTAATGTCGTAGCATCAGAGAACATTTGTAGAAATCCGCGTTGCTGACGTGAGCAATATGCATATGAGGTACCCACGAGACACAGAAGATACAGATATTAGTAACAAGAGGCTGTACAAAGAAATATTCTTAGGTAGTAAAACGTATAAAAAGTTAGCAAAATTGATTTTGCTTCCTGTGATGGAAGGTCCGTGTATTTTAATAATCTGGCGCATACTGTGATAAATGGAAAGTAATCTAAAAGTGTACCCATTCATTAGTACCTGCCCTTTGATTAACACATATTAACATGACGTTTCTTCTGGTTTCAGGTGAGTCCAATGTTATCTTAACGAAACTGAAGCGTATAGCCCTGCAGCCCCGTAAGTAATTCAGAAACAGCATGCTATTCATACCGCGGCCTCGACCAGAAAGTTTTATTCCTGCGAAACGAGCCATATAAAACGCGAGATCAGCAGCTCTTCCGCGGATTGACTGGAACAAGAGAGTCCATAAATCTGGCTCCAGCCGCCTAATATACGGTTCTCAAGCGACCGCGACGCGAGACCCACCAAGCGTGAATGGCGGAATTGCGATTAATATCGTTGAACTCGACCTATCTTGATGCAAAATTACGCGGCGCGAGTCAAAGCAACCGGATTAACACGTCGAGGTTTGAGGGTGGTCTACTATTAAGGTAATTCACTGAAAGTCGCGGCACGACTGTCGCGAGTTTATACATACACGACTTTCACGGTGATCCGACCACGGCTTTGAGAATTGCTTGCTGTGCCCGGCGTGGAAAGTGAAAGTTCTCAAAATGTATTCGAATGTTTTTTTAGGAATTGTGGAGCAACTATTTAGAGAAAACGAAATATTGAAGAGAATTTCAGTATTTATTTAGTGCTTAGCAGGGATAGATTTTGGGTTCAAATTCGCGCGAATAATAATATATACATATCTATAATAATTTCCCTATATCGTCGATTAGAAGGATTCACTTTTTAAATACTGTTAGAATGCCATCATTTTCGTACTAAAAAAGGGGTTTGAGATATTTTATGATCATCTAAACGAGAAAGGGACAGCTCTCGTATATTCTGTAACCATCGTTTAGACTCCATTTAATTTAGAAAAGGGAAAAATTTAATTCAGAAGTCGCGTATAAATAGAGAATGAGGTGTCAAGTAGGGCTGGGACTATTCGAATAATTTAATATTCGAATATTTTACAAGTATTCGAATGCTACGAATACACTTCGAATATTTGAGTATTCGAATGCTACGAATAAACTTCGAATATTTGAGTATTCGAATGCTACGAATGAACTTCGAATATTCGAGTATTCGAATGTTATTATTCGAACACTATTCAATACTGATGTATTTGAATACTATCAAAATTATATATAGAATACTGTCAAAATTCGCTTACAAGATTTCACCCTGACAAATGAACCTAAAGAACTTGATTTATAATTTACATCATACTATTCAAATAGAATCAGTATTCGAAAACTTAAATATTCGATTAGTATTCGAATACTTAAATATTCGATTAGTATTCGAATACTTAAATAATCAAATATTATTCGAATACTTAAATAATCGAATATTATTCGAATACTTAAATATTCGATTAGTATTTGAATACTTAAATATTCGATTAGTATTTGAATACTTAAATATTCGATTAGTATTTGAATACTTAAATATTCGATTAGTATTTGAATACTTAAATATTCGAATAGTATTCGAATACTTGGATATTCGAATTATATTCGCCAAATAATTGAGCAACTGAAGTATTCGAATATTCGACTACCGAAAAATTCGACAAATAGTCCCACCTCTAGTGTCAAGGTCTAATCTTCGCGCATGTTTAAACTGTCTTCTAAGTTGAATCGCTGAATCTATTATCTGCAGAGGTTAAGAAGGAAAGGGCAAAATTATGTCTATCCCAACTCGAAAACACTGCCTTCTATACTTCCTCAACCCCCCAAAATCTATTATTGATCGAAAAGAAAAATTAAACTATAAATTATTGAATTATAATGGAGGCTCCAATAATTTGTATTTCACTCACAACAATATCTTGGCAAGAAAATTAGGACCTCATTTGTTGGAATTGAAAAATAATTGCTGGAATACTTTTTCAAACTCCTAATATCTAATTGTGATCGTATTTACGTACAATTTCGTAAAAAGGAAAATATAGCAAGTTTGTATATTAATCAACATGAAGGAAGTAGCATTTTCAAAAAGTAATTCCATTAAACCATGCATAAATAATTCCCAAATAAGCAACTTCTTAAGAAAGGAGCAAGAAGCTTGTAACATACGAAATGTGGCTTTCACTCCTCTTTTCAATTGGGACACAAACCCTTTCTTTATTAACAAAATAACGTTTCACACAAAACAGTCGTCGTTTACATCAAGGCACATTCAATTACGGAGCTTCAAATCTACTTAAAAATGTGTTTGAGTTAGCATTCCAATCAGCAAGAAAGCCTCCCCTAGAGAATCATGAATCTAGATAGTTCACCGAGTGCAGTACGTAATAAATCATTCAAATAACACCAGTGTTTCTGCAACAGTGAAGGAATATAAATATTCATCGGAATCTCCATCAAAATTCTCACTTCACTCAGAAACGCTCTTCACGAGCAAACAAATCTGTCACGCTGAAATCTATTAAGGTGAAATCAGACGGCTCGTGGCTCCGCGAGCCTGGCTCATGGATAGGCGATCCACGCGCCGTCTGATCGGTCATAGCTCAGCTCGCCCAGGCTCGCCAAGCCGCCTTGACGAGCTAGACTAGCTGAGCCAGTTCGCGGAGCCACGAGCCGTCTGATCGGTCATGGTTCCGCTCGCCCAGGCTCGCCAAGCCCGAGCTAGACAAGCCGAGCCAGTTCGCGGAGCCACGAGCCGTCTGATCGGTCATGGCTCAGCTCGCCCAGGGTCACCAAGCCGACTTAAGCTAGATTCTCACTATCCGCCTGGACGGCGGCCGTCCCACTAGTGCAATGGAGAAGTATGCATCTGTGTCTCCGTTGCGCTAGTGGGACGGCTACCAGCTTGCCGCCGGCCAGACGGATAGTGAGGATCTAGCTTTAACGAGCTAGACGAGCCGAGCCAGTTCGCGGAGCTACGAGCCGTCTGATCGGTCATGGGTCGGCTCGCCAGGCTCACCAACCCTGAGCTAGACGAGCCGAGCCAGTTCGCGGAGCCACGAGCCGTCTGATCGGTCATGGCTCGACTCGCCCAGGGTCACCAAGCCGACTTGACGAGCTAGACAAGGCGAGCCGGCTCGCGGATCCACGAGCCGTCTGATTTCACCTTCACACATCAGGACTCCGTGATTATCATCTTCAACTTGGTGTCATCATTCGTCACTGTACCCATGTCGAATCGTCTGGGTTTCACTAGACCTGGCCAGGGCACCCTGCGCGACCGGTAGATATTGTCCAGTCCACGTGGCGTGCCAGCGTTATTTCGTTCACGTACGCCGGCACGCAGTAACTGATACACCTATGTGACGCCTGCGTAAACCGTAGGGGCGGGCTAACAGCGAGGAAGAAGGACATGCACACTGGCTACGGCAGCAGAGCAGAGGAGAAATAGAGATACCGATAGAGGGGGAAAGAGCGAGTGAATGCGGTAGCTACCGGCATCACAATAATGAGCTAATGAGTGGTGTCTGGCGCTCCGTGGCGCCGCAATTTTCAGCGCGCAAAGACGTTAGTAGACCGTTTCCCAGCCGTCGCGCTACGTCTTTTTCTCGTCGTTGGTGATCACTAAGTACTATGTCTACGATGAAACTAAATAGATTGTCGCGTTCCATTTAGCGTGCCAGGAAATTTTCCACGTCACAAGCATGATGCAACATAATAAAATTTGCTTACCGCGAGGGTTTTGGGGTGAACGACTTTGATAATCAACAACGATAATTGAATCAAAATTCTAATGAATTTGTCTTTAATAAGAGTCCTCTGATACTACCGAGGGACAGTCCCGACGTGCCAATCGCCGATTTTAATGAAACTTTAGTGCGATATATTCCTCGTGAACGTGTTTCAAACATATTTTTTTTTATCGGCTATCGTACCTGTTGAGGGGGTGAAAACTGTTTACATAGCTGAATTCATCGTTTAAAAATACACAATTTTGCAGTTTAAACTTTTTACCTATACCGAATTGAGATATCGACTGTTATTGAGATACGAAGGAAAATATTTTTTCGACCCCCAACTTTGAGGGATGTTTCCACCCCTTCGGTATGGGCGATGGCCGATAAAATAGATACACGTCAAACACTTTCACGGGGACTGTATTATACTAAAGTTTAATCAAAATCAGGGATTGGCACTGGAGCTGAGCCTTCTAAGAGAAATTATTTTGATTGGATGTGTGATCAAGAATTGTTCGCTTTAATTTTAGGTACGACTTGGTGCTAAGAGTATATTATGGGTCGATAGTAGATATTTAAACTTTCATAATTTCTAAAAAAATATCAATATTAAATTTATTTCTACCTCGTCCATATCAGTGTTTAGAAAGATGAGAAAAAGGGGAGAGACATGTTAGGCGATGTCGTTGCTAGTAAAAACAGTAATACGCTATCTAACAGTGCTTCGTGAAAGTACTTCCCGCAATTATTGTCAAGTTTTGCAAGGGTGGGAACGATTTCGCTTTAGTGCCTTTTAGTTAACTGAATCTGTCAAGTTCGCGGTCGGTGGCATTATCGTTCCAGGGCTAATTGAAGCACTGACAACATTGTTGAAGAGTTCTGCGCTTCCGTTATCGAGTTAGAAAGTTGCAAGCGAGAGTGAAATACACGAATGTTACCATTTCAACAGCGAAAGTATGTCGTAAAACTTTGCTGACTTACCTACCAGATTTGTTGAATGGGGTAGATTTAGGAGAGACGCCACCCTTTTTGGTTCAGAGCCAATAACAAATTTGGTTTCGTACCTACCAATTACAAAGACTTATTTTTTATTTAAGGAAAAATAAAAACCATTCTAAACTTCTCTCATGTAAAATTACTAAAAATTTAAAAAATGACTGGTTGGTAAAGTGACTTCTCACCCCCTTCTTGTAGATGTTTCCCTCTTCCCATCGTAAGATATTAAAGCTTGGCGTGTCTCCTGAATTTACACTAAGATAATCTTTTCTTTCCCAAGCTCATTTACACACCTATCATCCAATCGGGTGGACTATGTACTCGGCTTGAAATCATCAAGCACACTGCAAACTTTCCTAATCCCTTCGGTTTGATTTTCTCAAGGAGACGTTGCGTTTTACAATTTTATATAGCCGGTTGAACATCCGATGAATCGCCCGGCGTAGTTCCTCCTACTCGTCCCAGTCAAAAGCGTGTTGTAAAGCGTGGCATACCGTAAAAGTATACTCGTTCGCCGTGTAAAAAGTCGTATTTACTGGCCACGGATGTTTCCCTTCTTCGTGATCACCGCGAGGCAAGAAGCTCGCGCTCGAGTTGCGTGAGAACAACTCAGGACACGACGAGAAAATAAATTTTATGGCTCCCCTGGGCCTACCGATTGGCGTTGGCAGAAAAACCCACCCCTTCTTTTTTCCTCCTCCTCTCCTCGCCCCTCTGGCGTTCGCCCTTTCCAGCTGCTTAAATTGTAGGGCTCTGTTAACGCTAGAAACAGCTTGGCTCATGTTCGAGCTTTGTGGGAAAAGTGGATCAACGACTTCCGTCGACGAATAAAATAAATCCGCATTCAAGCATGGACTATTTAAGTTCAGAACTTAGTTTAGAATCATTAGCCTCAAATTGATATTTCCCTCCATTCCACAAAATCGATGTATCAGTCCCTTAGTATCTTCCTTCGATTTCATATAATTATTTATTATGCGAGACCTAGAAATTCATCTAAACTGATTTGGAGTTACAGTAAAATTTCCGTTGCATGGGAGACTTCTTCGATAGACGACCAATTTTTAAGCTTCCGCGTACTCGCGTTTCTGGAGCTCTGTGAAGAGGCTCGCGTCGAACCTGCAGGAAATTCACGTTACCCCGTGTTTACCGCCGCGCGCCTATTACGCGTCGGGGGTAGACGTCGCAAGAGCCGAGATCCTATCGCACGCGCTTGGCAGCGTCGTTTTTATCCGGCCACGAGGTGGTCAAGCTGACCCAGATGTTTATCCTTGGCTGAAACAGCGGCATTCAGTTCTGCTAAGGATTGCTTTTCACCTCGTTGCCGGTCTCACGTGACGAGACACGATGGTAGAAGCCGGCGGTGGACTCGTGGGTGGCCCACTCCGCGTACGCGGCACGCCGCCCGTAATTATAGGTTCCTTATTTACCGCCTGTTACACACTTCGTTAGCACATCACTTATAAAGTGGTCGTGTACCACTTATTGTTAGTAGAGTAGCCGTCGCTCTTTCTCGCTTTCCGCTCCTCCCGAACCTTGTCTTCCACACAGCCCTCTTCGTTTAGTTCGCCTGATCGCAGCCTAGCTACCAGAGGACCACGTCGCAATCGATTCAATTGAATTTGTACGCCGCGGTTTACGGTAACCGATCGGTAAAAGTTCGCAAGGGTTGATCGAAGTTTAAAAGTGGTAATAAAAATAGATTCAGGGTTAACCCTTAACTGGCATACTGTTTTTGGCAAACGTGACTGGTATACTGGGCTCGTGGCAGACCCCAAATAAAAAAGGACACAGGAATTTGTAAAGTCGACACTAGATCATCCTCTATGAATATTTTGTTCTTAGGTAATGTGTAAAATAATAGGAACGTAGAAAGTTAAACTATTAACTATAAAATTAATTAGAAATTCAGTTGACAAGCTTAGACAACCAAAAATTTTTGCAGCGAACTTTGAGTGCTTGGGTTAAGGGTTAAAGATTTTTACGTCTAGGTTTAAGGAACAGTTATACAATTTCTTTATTGAAGACAGTTTAGTTGCTACTTCTACTGTTTGAAGCTTCTATCACTGTTTCAAACTTTTCTTTAGAATTCTTGAATGTTAACAAAGCACATTGTTCGCGAGTATTGTATATTAACAATTCGTTGAAAAAAACTTTGTAAGTTTAAGAATATTTTTAATCAATTCTCCTGCAGGAGGCTCATCTTCATCGAACTTCCAAATTCTTTATACACGCTTCAGTGTCCGCAACCATGGTATCCGTTGTTCAGGTCGAAAAACCTTCTAAAATGTCATCAGTTTACTGAGAAGTTACTATGCAAGACTAATATTCAACAAATGTATAGACTCTTTAAGAGGTTGAGTAGCCCAGAAGCCTACAAATGTGTAATGGATTTGCGTAAAAAATTTGGCTATACTTAACTCCAATTTTTTCAATTTTTACCCGCCTTCTGTTTCTGTACTTCCTTCATTATACTCTTGCTCCTGGAGGTCTTCGCAACCGCTCTAACCCCTAATTGTTCCTCGAACCTAGTTGTGAATGAGGACTGTCGACTCCCCAGACTGGCAAACGTGATAGTGAGTGATGGAAAGCGTTTGAGTTTCCTGGGTTTCGGAGACAAAGGTCGATAGCCATCAAATGCGATCAGATGAGGTTTTTAGAAGCCAGATTTGCATAGAATAAATGTGGCTTCGTTCGACGACAAGTGGGTTGAACAAATTAATAACTCGGTGAATGTATAATTTTATCCAAGGGTGTATTTGTTACACGGTGACTGAGAATACCAAGTGAATTGTTCCCTTTCTTTGAAATTCGAGATTCCTTAGGAAATGTCGAGTTTGCCACTACCTTTCCCATTGAAAAGTATAGGCTGAACGTGGATGCACACAAATGAACGCGCAACAGTGGATCGAGGCGCGTTGTAGCGACGCGGAGGATTTTATGAATGAATCGCGTGCGTGCCAACTGGCCTATTAGTGGCGGAGCTCTGCCAACGGTAGCCAAGTCGTGTTGGAACACGAGAGCGTTTCTCAATTACTCCGCAAAGCCTTGCGATACACCTACCGCCGTGATTATTACCGAACCGTGACGTGCCTGCTCACCACCAAGGCTTCACGAAGGTCTTGGTCAAGGCGCTACCGTCACGACCTGCTTAACGCTTCCAGCGAAGATTTCAAGATAGCCACTTTTCCCATGGTGCTGGAAAATCGTTCGACCACGATTGTACGATTCGTTTCTTAAATCAAGATTCTGCAACCCTTTCTCTTTCAAAGATCCGTATTGAATTCAGTTTGACACGGTAGTTGCCCCTTTTTTATGTATCTTTGTGGTCTTGCGCGTGTTATTACTCACAATCAGTATACAGAACTGATTCGAGAAGTTGAGCACACTAGAGTTAAGTTAATCATTTGGTCGAATTATACTAGAGTTGTGACGAATATTCGAATACCAGAGAATTCGAATAATTTCTTCGAATATTCGAATACCAGAGAATTCGAATAATTTCTACGAATATTCGAATACCAGAGAATTCGAATTTCTTCGCATATTCGAATACCGGAGAATTCGAATAATTTCTTCGAATATTCGAATACCAGAGAATTCGAATAATTTCTTCGAATATTCGAATACTAGAGAATTCGAATAATTTCTTCGCATATTCGAATACCGAAGAATCCGAATAATTTCTTCGAATATTCGAATAATCAGGAGTATTCGAATATTTGAATAATCAGGAGTATTCGAATATTCGAATAATCAGGAGTATTCAAATATTCGAATATTTATGAGTAGGTATTCGAATAATTATGAGTAGGTATTCGAATAATTATGAGTAGGTATTCGAATATTCGAATATTCGAATATTCGGAGTGATCCAATTTCGGATTGTACCGAATAGGAATCTGACCACGCAATATTTCTTCACACTTTATCGTGAAATTCTTTTCATATTGGCCTTTACAATAATTATTTGTTTTTCAAACGATAAATTTGTAACTTTATCGTTGGTAAATGTATAAATTTTACAACGAAAGGTATAAATTCTATTTAAATTTAGAGACCCAATGTATTTAACTGTTGAATCATAATGCTAATTAATACAAATAGTAGTAATTTTATTCATAATTAAACAGTTATTAATTGTAAAAGTCAATATAAAAAGAATTTCACGATAAAGTGTGAAGAAATATTGCATGTTCAGATTCCTATTCGGTACAATCAGGAATTCGATCGCTCCGAATATTCGAATATTTGAATATTCGAAGAAATTACTCGTATTTGAAATTATTCGAATTATTCGAATAGTCGAATAATTACAGTTCTAAATTATACATATATTAAAAATTATAGGCGTTCTACTCATATACTTGCAAGAAAGTCGAGTTCAATGTTTTACCTTCTTTAAGTTTTAACCACAGCTTTACCACAATCAAGTTGCGATTACAACTCACCCTTAATCCATATAGTAGTTCCAGGTATACGCATACATTTGCTACTAATTTTTAATTATTTTTACAATTAGTTACTGAAACTAGTCTCATTCTCACATATAGATCCATAACACGATTTGGAAAGGACGAGACTTTTTTTTAGATAGAACCCTTTTCAGAAGCGCCTCAGGATATTAGAAGCCTATACATTTATATTTAAGTCCTCGTGGTTCCTTCATCCCGCGCAATAAATTATCAACCCATAGTCTGTCACTTACAAAAGGTAACGAAACGCATGGGATAATATTAATCTAGGCTTGAATGCGCCTGCCAGACACTGCGCGCAGCTTCGCCTGTGTCTCCAGTACGCCAAAACTTAACACGATGTCACGCTCCCTCGGGTCCAACTTGAACTTCGCGCGGAGGAAAGCTCTCCAGCGTTCAAGTGTCTCACGGAACGCCAAGAACACGTACGACCGCCACTTTTCACAAGGCGAAACAAAAAGGTGACTCCGAAACGAAGGAGCAACAGCAGTTCATCTTCACTGAGCGTAAAAGGCAGGCAGGTCTTGAGTCTTTTCAAAGTTCGACAGAAGCGAAGTAGGAGGAGAGGGTAGCTCGATTCGGACTATGCAATTTCATTCCACTTCCGTCGCCGTCATCGCTCCACCGCCCATCCCCTCCTCGACTCTTCCTCTTCTTACTCGCGCGATCCTCGCAAGCTTCCGTCTGGCGGTAATGAGGTTTCAAAACACCGAGGAGAGAAAGAAGCAGAAACAAACGGAAGAGGGCACCGTTCGCGAACGCTGGATTAGACCACGATGCATGGCGGCCGGTGGCACCGTGGTTCGCGGTCGTCAGAGGCGGCGTCGTTTTTCGCCTCCATCCACCCCGCCCGCTCTCCCATTTGTCGTCGGTGGAAGGATGATCACCGTGCTGTACGTGCTGTCGGATTGTTAGTCTGCGGGCATTCAGGCAAAACTTTCTTGGGGGGATAATTGCGATTGTAATTAAAATTCTCGGGGTGAAAAGGAGCCCCACGGTATCCGCGTAGAAATGAGCAAGAGAGGAAGGAAGAGCCAAGGGATAGAGAGACGATGGGTTTGGGGGATGAGAGTGGAGAGCAGCAACCTGGTTGAAGCCTCGACAAGCCGGAGTGCCATAATTGGAACGGTCGCGTGCGCCTGCCGCAGGACAATGGACTCGTCCGAGTGCAAATTATTAACGCGCCCCTCTCTCTTACTCTATTCCTTTCTTTCCCTCTTGCATGTAGAGCCCCCCCCCCGCACAGTTCCTTCGGCCGTCCTCTTTCACCACTTCCTGCCATGAAACTGCCTCGAGAAAATCTCATTCTCCGCGCGCCCGCACACCTCTTGGCGCGGTTCAAATGGGAAACACCTACAACTTCGATTTCTCACATTTCTTCTGCTAGACACGCGGCTTTTTTCCGCCACTAATATCGCGTCTCCTGTGTACGGCCACTTCTCAAAACATTTACAGAGCAGTCGGTGTTAAGTGTCTAGAGTGATATCCATATGATAAGGAAGGGTATCGATGACACGTCGCTTAAAGCCCCGGGCACATTTACCAGTCCCGCGACGGTTTAATGCCGCCGGTGTTAGTGGCCTCTTTGTGTCAGTATCGGGAACTGACCCATGTTGTCAACTGCTCCGTTCCAAAACAGGGAAAGGACCTTTTTTTTTACCACTGACATTGACAGCACTGAACAGTCACGGAAATGGATACGTGTTGTCACGGATATGTGTGAATTCGCCTATAGTTAGCCTCGAATATCTACTAGGGTTGTTACGAATATTCGAAGTATTTTCTCATTTTATCGTGAAATTCTTTTCATATTGACCGTTACAATTATTTGTTTTAAAATTCTTTTTAGTACGATATTTTATTTAAATAATACATATCTAGTCTTTGCAACAAATTATTCCTTCTATTTATTCGAATTTATTCATCATTATTTATTCGAATAATTTGTTCGAATAGCGATCGTACAATAATTAAATTGGTTTAAGGTGGTTTGCATTTCAAAATTTATAAATTTACCAAAGATTCATAAAGTTTCAAATTTATCGTTTAAAAAACAATTTTAAAGGCCAATATGAAAAGAATTTCACGATACAGGGTGAAACAATATTTCATGTTCAGATTCCTATTCGGTACAATCTGAAATTCGATCACTCCGAATAGTCAAATAATTAGGGACTTATTCGAATGTTCGAAGACATTCGTATTCGAAATTATTCGAATATTTGAAGATATTATTCCTTTTCGAAATTATTCGAATATTCGAAGACATTATTCGTATTCGAAATAATTCGAATTATTCGAATTATTCTAAATTATTCGAATTGTTCGAATTATTCGAATTATTCGAATTATTCTAAATTATTCGAATTATTCTAAATTATTCGAATTATTCTAAATTATTCGAATTATTCGAATTATTCGAATTATTCGAATTATTCGAATTATTCGAATTATTCGAATTATTCGAATTATTCGAGTTATTCTAAATTATTCGAATTATTCGAATATTCGAAGACATTATTCGTATTCGAAATTATTCGAATTATTCGAATATTCGAAGACATTATTGGTATTCGAAATTATTCGAATTATTCGAATATTTGCAGCTCTAGGTATCTATTCGCAGCCTTTTCTGTCCATGTATCTTCGCTACCGTCTCCATTATAGGCAAGCTCAAAATTGAGAACTTTCCAGCGGTGTATTCCAATTGTGACACGCTCTTTGGTCTAAAATCACTTCATACAACATTTCCACACGTTTTCGTATTGGGAGTTAATCGAGTGACTAAATTAACAAGTACGGTTTATACTTCCAGAGTGACAAATCTATTGCAGATACTGTGTATTTTATACAGTCATCTTACGACTTCATTTGAGTACAGTACCAACAACTTTTTCTAGATTTTCTGTTTTACTCGATACTGCATTTAATAAAGGCAACCGCGTTAGTAACTTTACGTGCTTTCCAGTGATACCAATTACTCTTAATCTGGAATTCAAGAATTGTAATGCTGTTTGTAGTGTTTCAGTAGATTAGTTTCGACTACATTGTATTCAAATCAAGCAGGACGTCCAACTATGAAATGAATAATTATTGACTATAATGAATATCATCCAGTTGTAAAATAATTCTGTTGGAAAAATCCAAACTTAACACATTAGTGATTTCTTATTTCGTGACTTGATTAAATTCAAATTTTCATCAAACAGAGATGTGCAAAAACTTACTTGAAACACAAATTTGTGTACTGAATTTTGATTTCAAATAATTTGTTTGCTCATCTCTGCCTTCAAATCGTCATTTAGAAACTTCAAAATTCCTCTAATTTAAAAAATATTTATTTCGAAGAAAATACTCACAGGAATAGATTAGGTCAAGAAATAGTCCAATACTTATGGAAATCACCTGTCGTACTAAACTTCAGAACAAAAACAGCAGAAACGTGAGCGCAGAAGAGCAAGAAGCCCACCGCCGATGCGAGGTCGAGGAAGGATAGGAAATTCTCCATGCCTCTAAAGCAATTCCTTAGAAATGCAGGATTGATCTGGAATATATTCGAAGAGAGCCGCTGGCGCGATTGGTGTATCCACGCGGGCCGCATCGCAGGTGAAAAGCTACGAGCCGGCCGAACGAAAAAATCGAGCTGCTGCCCGAGCTTTGGCGGGAATACCGAAAAGAGGAGCTGCGTTCCCGATACTTACGAGCCGAGCAGCCGAATGGTCGGCGCTCCTTTGTTTAGCCGAGATCATCGGGGGTTTATCCGTCCAGAGATAGATGTGAAAAAAGGACGGAGAGGATAGAGAGAGAGAGAGAGAAGGAGGAGGGTATAAACGATGAAAGCGGGGACCAACGGAGGAACGGTGGCTTTCCGCGCGGCACAAATCCAAGTGCAGAATCCTTCTGACCCCTTGGTGGTCCTTCCCTCCGCCCCTCCGGCCTCCGCCGTCTATCCAACATTTCCACGATCTCTCTTCAGCAGAGGAGGCTGAATGGCGACGAAGGTGAAGGAATGCGAAGGAGCAAAACTAGCGGGGAGAGAGCCTAGGCGTAGGCGCCGCTTCGACGCTGGTAGCTAATGGTGCCGGTGGTTGGTGGTGTGGTGGTGGCGGCCAATCAGGGGTGAGTTCCATTTAAACTGCGCTCAGGGTGCTCAGCCGCGGCTGAAAGGCATTTAGCCAATCCAAAAGGCCTCCCCTTTCATTAGACATCTCACTTTGTCTCACTCCCCGGCTCCGAAGGTTTATATTTTAAATGCTAATTGCAAGTTTTTAATGGGCCGTGCCGAGGCCTCTGGCTTCCCTCATTGTACTTCCTCTTGCATTGCGTTCAAGGAAGCGAGAGAACGGGTGGGCTCGATAGAGATACGGGAATAAAGAGGGAGAAAGGGAGAGAAGGACGGGGGAGGATGCGGTAAGGTAGGATTGGGAGATAAAAGCGAACCGTGGGATTGGCGCCAGAGAGAGAGAGAGAGAGAGAGGAAGGGTAGGGGGCGCGGGAGAGGGAAGGGGGAGAGGACAGAAAACAAACTGTGTGCCGCTGATGGGACGAAAGAGCGCTAAGAGGACGCTTCTGCAGAAACTGCTACCGCGCACGGGTGTTTGTTCCGCCGCCGGTTATAATGAAAAAATTACGGCTTTCACGGGCATTATGTGTACGCGGGCACACGCGCACCGCGCACGCGCGCCCGCGCGCATCCATAGGCGGACGCACTGGGCTCCGTACGCTGCGCTCTGGCAGACCGTGCGTGAGCAACCACCTTCATGATTTCCTCCCCTCGTCCCGGAACCAGACCGTCTCGAATTAAGCGCGGCGCGAGCACACGCGTGACGCGCTCCGTCCGCCCGAGCCGCGCCGATGCCAATTACCGGGACACCATCGCCAGCCCTTGCCCCTTACCCGCTGCGCCTCTCTCCTTTTCGCCCAGGCGCTGGATTATGTTAATAAATCGAGCGAAAGCAATTATCCCGATTAGATCGACAGATACGCGCGTGCACACCTATCGGACTCGCCTTCGTACTTTTCGTCGCTTTCACGAGCTTCGCTGAGAACCTGCCGGCAACCACCGTCTCTCCAGGAAGGCGCCGTCGGTTTGACCCGGCTCCCGTTCTCATCGTGATCATTAACTCCGTCGCATCGGCTGTTCGCGTAGTTACGCCAGTTTGGTAATTGCCCGTGACTCGCAGATCCATCGAAGTGAGGAGGGCGTGGGAAGCGCCGAAATATAGATTTAAAAAAGTATTTCCATGATTTTCCATCGAGCTTCTTCGAATTTTGTTGGAAATTACTCCGCAGAGGTTGAAAATAAATGTCACACTATAAACACAACTATGGTTTATTGTATAGATAGACAATACACAGTGTGTCCACGTATTAATGTTAGTTGGTTATATATATAAAAGTATACAAGAAAAAAGAAACTTTAAGAGACGGAACGCGATCTGCACGGTTTGGTCAGAATTTTCAGACTGGCTACGGTCGTCACCTTATGCCCCGGTCAAGACCCTTCGCCCCTCTTCTCCAGAAAAAGAGAAACGCAGCCCCTTAGTCCTAACACTGAGACTCGTTGAACTCCAACAAATTTACTCCACCTTGTAAATACCTAACTGCCCTAAAGGGATTTTATCTTAACTCATATTCGTCGTTTATACAAGATTACCTGTACAGTCGTGCAATTTAAGGAAACGTAAAGTAGTAACTTGTTTTTTATTGAAGCGCTGGTCTGATTCTCCAAATCCAGGTAATCCCACTTTATTAGATCGAGGAATCTGTAGCCATATAAAATCTATTGCTTGCTTTCGAAAAAATAAACTACTGTTCCAGGAGTAATTTAATAATACTTTCTCTAATTTGACGGTTGCAACACTTATTATGAATCTACTACTTAATATTCACAACAACCTCATGCATAGAATAAAACTTCCTAGAGAATTTTTGAATATTTTTTTCACATCACGATGAAACTAGTCTATAACTTACCCGAGATGAATAATTGGTAGACACTTAGAATTTATTTGCGCATAAATTACGACATAAAGAAGTGTGTCATGATGAAATTCGAACCTGGACTGTCGGATTATCAATGTTCGATCCTAGCCATGAGTTATCACCTGGAAAGAATTATATCGAACACCTAGAGCGTTAAATATTTCTTAAATTATTGGATTTATAGCTGAACATAAGTCAAATCTCTTGGTTCTCCATCCGTTTGCAGAATTTCGTTATAATCGCTACATTAAAGATGCTAATCCGTTGTCGAAACCTAGCAGCTACCCCGCCTGGGGCATTCTAGTCTCCGGCTAATACTTGCACCCGGTATCTTCAACTGGGGTTAGCATGTAAGTGACGTTACCATTCTTGCTCAAGCCTTGTAACTATACTATCTTTTTGGTGCGACTCTCAAATCCCTGCGTTCTCCAAGGAGTTCAATTACAGCCCGAACGTGTCCCACTACGAAATTCGTTTTGCATTTCTTTGCTCTCACCCCCTAGAACTGCGCCATTTCATAAAAAAATAGTCCCTGAAAAAGATTATTGCAATCGGACAGTAGGAAAGGGTGCCGACCAGGCCTTATAGTTTCGAATTCATCAATGGTTTGAATTTGAAGAATTTTTCAAAAATGGTAAGCCCTATCGAAATTTTGTTCAGATAATATTAAAAGAGCATTAAATTTTCTACAATTACTGTATATATAATTTTTTCGTGCTTCCAACCATTGTTTAGATAATAGCGTTTGAATATAGAGAGGACGGCGCCTACGCGCGTATAGGCGATACGTCACGCCGCACAGGGGGGAGGTGCGAAGTGCGCGCCTCGCTCTCTACATTCAAACGCTATTATCTAAAAAATGGTTGGACGCACGAAAAAATTATATATACAGTAATTGTAGAAAATTTAATGCTCTTTTAATATTATCTGAACAAAATTTCGATAGGGCTTACCATTTTTGAGAAATTCTTCAAATTCCAAACATTAATAAATTCTAAACTTTAAGGCCTGGTCGGCACCCTTTACATCTTTTTCAGGGACTATTCGTTTATGAAATGGAACCATATTAGGGGGTGAGAGCAAAAGAAATCGCAGGTTGAAAATAAGGGCTACCCTAGTGCCCTACATATACACATACGTACTATAATGTTGTAAGGATGGAGTCTCCTGACCATTGCCCGTTACAAATATGAATCCACCGCAGGCTATCTTGTAACAAGTATTATTATTATTATAATTATTATTATTAAACGTCTTTATTACTATCGTAAAAGGCGAGATGCAGCCAGTATGCTGTTACTATACTTGACCTTATTAATAAACAAACAAAACATAATAAGAAAACAAAAAGATTATAGCCATCTAGAATTAGACTCACGCGTGGTGCATGCGTATGTAGGAGGCAGCGGCGCGCTTGAACGAGGAGATATGAGAAAGGGAGCGAATATGAAGTATCTGCACAGCAAATGGTTATTTATTATCCATTATGAAACGATTATGTGCGCAACAGTTCTGCTGTAGTTAAAATGTATTATTTAGCATTCTTTTCATTTTATAAGAAATGTTGGAATATTTGAAGATCCACGCGTCTTTCACCTTTTAACTAAAATTAGAAAAACCTACGTCCAATTCATTTATTTTTTACAAGGACGGCACAAAGAAAATGATAAAATTTCTGTTTGCTAAGTAGGACATTTTGCATAAGAAAATATTTGACACGTATTTTTTGTTGTCGGAAGGGGTGAAAGGAGCCCTTAAAGTTAGGGGTCGAAAACATATTTTCTGAAATTTTTTAAAAACTGAGCAGCGTTCGTCTTTAAAAAATTATCACTTCAAAAAAAATTGTTCTACTCCTAATAGTTTTATAGATACTCCAGAAAATATCTTTTCGGCTCCCAACTCTAGGGGCTGCTTTCACCACTTCAACATTGACGATTGCCGCTAACAGAAGATACGTGCAAAATAGTTTTCAATATTACGCAAATCTGCGAAGTCTCATCCAAATCAGCTTCTGCGGGTTCGATATCGTCATTTTGATTCAATTTTGATTCAATTGTAACACTGCTGAAACAAATCACAACCCTTTTTCCTAGTAAAATCCCGAAGTGATCTATTTATTTCTATTCACAATTACTTAGAATTTGACATCAAGCGTTCGCCAGAATTGAAAATCTCAGATGCAGCACTGTTGCTGTAAAAAACAGATTTTCAGATTTCCCAGTGACACGTGACCCTTCATATGCGACTGAATACCTCGAACTCTGTACCCAGGGAACGTAGAAGCGGAAGAAATTCCTCTGCGAGAGTCTGCTCGCCAGAGTGTCCCGAGATCAGCCCAGAAGATGACTCTTTTTCCACGCGCGCGTTCCTTTTCAAAATGTATAGGCGCGCGCCGTGAGCGGAAAACCGCGAGACGAGTGGCGGTGGAACATAAAAAGATGGCGTAAGGAGTAGAAGAGCGGAAGGTGAGGGGCAACGAGGAAGAAGTAGCTTGTAAAAAAAAAAGAAGAGAGCAGCTGAATGCAAGGAAGGGGGAGCCAAGGAAGTGAAGCCGACGACGTAGGAAGCGGAGAGAAAAGACGAGAGGCGCGCGCGCGGAGGGGGTCGGATAGGTGCTCGCATTATTAGCACGTCGAATGCTCGGGAAACTTTAGTTAGAAAAGCACATTTATATTTCAGGCTGAATGGCATTATGAGAGCGAAGGAATACAACCGCGTGAGCGCACGATAACGAGGTTGTCGCGGCGCTCCTGCTCAAGGAACAGACAAGAAGAGCAGGAGTAGACGAGGCAGCGGCACAACGAGAGACCGGAGCGTGTGCAAGGGGTACTCGCTGGGCGGGTGGGGCAGGGAGAGAGAGAAGAAAAAAAAAAGGAACAGCGACATCGACGCGAACCACGATGAGGAGGACGACAACGACATCGATGGAGCAGGGAAAACGGCAGAAAGAAAGAGGGAACTACGACTTCTTCAGGATCCTTGCTGCACCCTCCGGCACCGGGACCGACGGCTGAAAGGAACAACTCGCCGAGGAGGAAGAGGATTGAAAAGTGCCGTGACTGAAAGCCCGATTATTTTCCGCTCCTTGTCGTTCCCGCCTAATCAGCGAATTAAAGCAAGCCTGCAGGGGCCAGGATCTGTCTTCTCCGTCTCATCCTCTTTTATCCGCTGAACGGCAACGTCGGCCACCGTACAACCTGCTCTCCCGCGACCCTAGCGGAAAGGAAGTCGATTGTGTTGGTTACCGCGACCGCGGAGACGGATCGACTCAAGAGGAAACGAGCATCCCGAGATTTGCGGCGAAAAATCGTGTCGGATGACCATTGTGTCCTCGAGCAGGCCGCGCTCTAGTTTCCTTTTGCTTCCGCGGTGATGCTGGTCCCCGGGAGCTACCTACGCTCGGCTGCGACGATCTGATAGACATCGCACGATGATCGTTAAGAAGCGTCTGTTAATTCCTCAAAGAGAGACTAATGGATTCCTCTGCTGAAAGTTCCACGGTATCATGGTGTAGATCGTGCCTGGAGAGAAGTG
Source organism: Andrena cerasifolii (assembly GCF_050908995.1). Taxonomy (NCBI): domain Eukaryota; kingdom Metazoa; phylum Arthropoda; class Insecta; order Hymenoptera; family Andrenidae; genus Andrena; species Andrena cerasifolii. The sequence goes on along the minus strand of NC_135124.1, from coordinate 4,582,130 downwards.
GGAGGAGAAATCACTGCTCGATGGGGCTCGGAGGACCTGAATGGGACAACGCTTGAATATTGCGAAGTCATCGAATCAAGTTGCGGTCGGGTCAATTCATGAATCTAACCATTTTAGTGCTATCAAAGCCAACATTACCCACCTTTTACGTTGAAGCTTCTTGGCTCATTAAGTGACGGGTGAGGTGGTTTTACGTCCTCGTGATTCACGTATAAATTGTAGTGTTAAAAGAACCGAGGGGAACCCAAGCTAAAGGAATAATGTGAGCTTCCATGAGATGACGCTTGGGTTGTCAGCTGCTAGTGCCAGAATTTTCAAGTTCTTACATAAAGGATCGCCTTCTAATTTATCAGGATTTTCAGGGGTTTAAAAGCTCGTTCATCAATTCTAAAAGTCCTAAGTGTGACAGGGCAGAGTCGAGGAGGAGATGAGTTTGTTCCTTCTCCTTAGCAACTTTATACATCTTTGACTGTATACAAGGTGAATCCGGGAGACGCGGTTGGGCCAGAGAGTTGGTCGAAACAGTTGATTCCTAGGGAATTAATTGTTCCGAACCTTAACACAGTTTTGCGTATACACTGTTGCGTGGTCCTGCGGTCCGGCGATGGTCCTAGGAGCTGGGTTGATGCACGTGAAGCGCAGAACCGCTTTGCTCGGAATTGCGTCTTCGTAGTAGCAGTTCTGTTCAATTATAAAGGAAAACTATGTTCTTGTAATTTAACTGTTAATATATTTATTTGTACAACTTATAGATGATGAAAATGTAACAAGCTCAAAATAAACGTGTAGACTGTTCTACGTTCCAGAACGGACTAAATGACCGGCGTCGTTATTTCTGATTCTACGGCAAAACAAAATCAAATAGGTTTTTAACGAGTGGGCTACATTCAAGCGGGGCAAAAAATCGAAAGTCAAATCATCTTATTGGTTTCGCTGTCGTTGAACGTGCATACAACGCTCCGGCCATGATTTAAATAATTAAACATACGACGCGTACAAATATTCTTAATGACAATCTAATAAATCTAACACATTATAATAAATATAAAATGAACGCAATTACAATGTCTTTCCTTTTACTTTCACAAGTTCAATTTATAATTCCTCTAAGAAAAGAGTCGAGTTTGTACTCCGGCCATTTATCATGGCAGACAACCTTCTAGCAGCAACCCGAAATCCTTATTTAGTGAAAAACGCATTGCTACCAATATGAGGTTGCGCGGTACGCAACAACGCAGATGTAGTCTGAACATAGTGTAAGATTTGCATAATAGATGGCGCGTGTAATGCGGAAATCAGTTACGAGGTGCGCCCATCTAGAGGCTTCGGCATAAGCGGGGGGAGAGAGAGCGTCTCGACTCGCGGCGTTCATGCGTCTATTTCGGCATTCGTCACGCGAGCATTCGTCATTCGACATTCATTCCAGATTCGTCTTTCGAGCGTTCAGCGAGAAACCACGTGCGAGAATTATTACCAATTGTGAGATATAGTGAGAGTGGCGTTATTTCGTCTAAAGCGAATGGTTATCGAGATTCCGTTAATCTTCCGTATAATCCTTTTCTGCCTTTAGCGAATCGAGGCATCATAAATTACGACGTACGGGTCAATTTATGTACTCGAAGCACGTGCTCAAACGTATTCCAATCGGCGATTATTTGAGGGCGTACGGGTTATCCGCAATTTGTGTTCAATATTATTCTACTACGTAACCAGCGGCCATGGCCATGATGGAAACACCGGTTCCCGTAAGATCACCGACGTTAAACATCACGGGGCGCGTACCGGGGAAAGATGGGTGACCGCGACCACTTTGTCTTCCCGGTGCGTCGCTGCTGCTGGGACCCGAAGGGAGGGAGAGAGGAGGGAAAAAGGAAAAAATGGACTATCGTTCGTTGGGTAATATAAGTGAAAATGCTTGAAACGCCATCCTGTGTGTTAGGAACACACAGGAAAACAAAAATACAATACAATATTGTACTGCGTGTCTCGCGACGACACAATCTTTAATAAAAATCTTGAAGTGCTCAACCTAAACATCCTGACAAAATACTTTAATACCTTACAACAGCGACTGGACCAACTCTCCCACCCGACCGCGTCTCCCGGATTTACCCAAGAAACAACCGTTTCGATCCCTGCCCCGTGGAATTTACGATTCCCAGACTGTTTTACTCCGGATTAAACGATATCTCAAGACAATTAGTCAGAGCGATTAACCAGCGGCGATGAGAGTTCCCCGGCGATGGTTTCGGGGAAGTTTTCCGCCGGGTCATTATGCACGCGTTAAAACACCGCCGCGGAATTACGAGGAACGAGAAGTCGAGACGCGTACGTTTATTTATTCCGGGCCGGATCAGCGGCTTGCGAACCAGCGCCCGGTTAAACGTCTGCAAGAAATTGCTCGGCGGCGAGAGTTTTCTATGGAGGCCCGGCCGGCTTCGTTCAGCCTGGTAATCCGCGAGCGCGGGATTAACGGCTCGTGGGAGTTTTCACGCGATAGCCGGGGCCACTCGTGTTTAATGTAAATTCGCAAATTGGAGAGGCCAGGGTAATCAACTAACCGCCAACGAGTAACTCCGGTAAACTCATTGAAATAGTTCATAACTTCGCCACTAGTTTTGGAGTTTCAGGGCCCCAACTTCCACGGAATTTCCCACACCATACCGACCGACCGACTGGCTCGGCATTGTTACGACGTTCCTGCTAACTTCTCCGCACCGTTTTAGCCGCAGTTCGACGATATTCCCTGCGAATCTCGAGGAACGTTTGCCGTTGTACGATCGACCCTTGCGTATACATACCCGTCCCCGTGCATCATCGCCCGTCGTGATGAGCACCCTCGTGACAGGGAGTGCTTCTGGTGTTTCGAACATCCACAGAGCGTTCGGGTTACTATTTAATTCGTGGATTTTTAATGAACAAAAAGGGAACTTGAGATACCTACGTAAATGTAAATGGTATTAATGTTTAACAGTATTACTTACAGGACTTGAAATAAGAAGTATCATACGAAAATATTTTTTTTAAATATTTTGCACCTTGATATACCGACGCACGCATTACCTGCATAGTGGGTGATAATTATTCAAAATATTACAAGATTAAAATAAAGAGTGTCAGATGAAAATATTATATTAAGTGGTTACACCTAGTGTCAGCCCGCCGAAAAGGGGCGGAGGTTTGTGAATTTTTTTTGATAAAGCGGAAGCATATATTTTTACAGAATTTTTTGCACTTAAAAGAGCAACACTTAAAGAACATTTGGCGATTTTTTCGTAGAACTGTATTCACGTTTATAATAAAGTAAGCTTTTTTAAAAATTTGGTTTTGCGGTGAGCACTGCTATTCGGAAGTAAATTATCTAAAATCAGAAAACAACAAAGATTTCGTTAATATATTAATGTGCCCTCTGATTAAATGGCGGATATTTAAAGTTGAAATCCTGACTTTTTTCCTGCAAAAAGTTCTGTAAAAATATATGCTTCCGCTTTTTAAAAAAAAATTACAAATTTTCGCCTCTTTTCGGCCGCCTGACCAGGTACAACCCCTTAATAGAATTGTAGGGTAATTTTCAAATAGGTATGAATTATGCTTTAAGCGCTTATCTGAAAATGAAATTTCTTTAAAAGAGTTGGCGACGTGGTTGCAAAGATATCTTCATGTTAAGCTGAAGGGATGATTTCATAAACAGGGGACTTCTTTTACGAAATTGAAATTAAAACGAGGAATAGCTAATAGCTAATAATTCTTAAACTTAAAAAAATGACTTCAAATTACAATACTGTCGTTTTGTTCTTTTTCCTTTATCGAATTAGTCATATTTTTATTTTATTGATATATTTAGTGAAATAATAAGCTGCGATACGAATCAGGTTTGTTTCTAACAATTTGAACCCCATATAAATCCAATACCGCCAAAAAATAATTTTGTCCAGCTAGCATCTAATATACTCGAACCACTGTGCGACGGGTCAAAAAGTAATAGCTCTACTTCAAAGATGTGTCCTCGCGTTACCTAACCCTAACGCACCATTAGGAAGAGTTACTTAGCAATTAAATATAATCCAATCGAACCATATTACACAGGATAACGGTGGAAGCAATAAAACGCCGTCGATGAGCCGCAAAGGGGATGCCTCAATGTCGTTTATTGGGCCAATAGAGGAAAAGAAGTTCCCCGAAACGTTGGAGGAAGACCGCGGTCTGAACATGTACCTGGTCCCGTCGCTCGCAAGTGGAGCCAATCGAATCAATTCGCAATCCCATCGCGGAATTCTTGGCGCGGCTCCAGCAACCACTAGGCCACCTCGAGCAGCGTGTAAATGAATAAAACCGTCGTCCGCGGCTGCATAAAGAAACCGAACGCCACGGGAAAACAAGAGCATCAGGACGTTCGAGCATCGCAAATCAACCGGCGGGAAAACAAACGAGCCAGCAGTGTTCGGCGATAAAATCGAGACGTTCGGGAGGGATTCGAGTGGAACTGTTTTTCGCCCTAGCGTTGGATAATAAACCGCATCATTCGTGGCGCTTCGAATTAAAAAAAATTACCGCGGTACATACTGATAGCAAAGCGATTATGTGCGCAACTGTTCTGCTCTAGTTAAAATGTATTATTTAGCATTTTTCCATTTTTTAAGAAATGTTGGAATATTTCAAGTTCCACGCGTCTGTTAGCTTTTGACTAAAATTACGAAAATCCACGTCTGATTTATTTATTTTTTAAGGACGGCACAAGGAAATTACTTCTGTTTTCTCGGATGTTTCGAAATGCTAGGTGGAACATTTTATATAATAAAATATTTGACACGTATTTTTTGTTATCGGCAGGCATCCATGTCGAAGGGTTGAAAGGAGCTCCTAAAGTTGGGGGTGGCATATTTTCTGAAATTTTCTAAAAACTGAGCAGGCTTCGTCTTTGAAAAATTCACACATAAAAAGTATTGTCCTATGCCTAATAGTTCTTGAGATATTCCGGAAAATATGTTTTCGACTCCCAACTTTGGGGGCTGTTTTCTGCACTTCGACGATTGTGGATAACAGGAGATACGTGACAAATATTTTTCACTACCCTTCAAATCTGCAGTCTCATCCAAAGCGGCGTGTGCGGATTGCACATCGTCGTTGCGACTCAATTTTTATTCCTGCTAAGTAAATACTAATTGGTTCAAGCACCTCGTTGCTACTGTGCTTCAGCGAACACTGGAACACTGCTGAAAAGAATCACAACAAATTTTTTCAATTAAAATCCCGAAGTGATCTATTTATTTCCATTTACAATCACACAGAATTTGACATTAAGCGTTCACCAAACTAGAAAGCACAGAGTTTTCAAATTCGAAAGCACAGAGTTTCTGTTTCTCCTTACTTCCTCAAGAAACGCCACACTGCTACCCAACCCTGACGTTTTATCCGAAAATACCAGTTGGTAATAATTCCTGGCTCTGAGAAAGTATTCCTTTGGAAATATTCTACTGCGACCTGAGAAAAGTGTAGTCTTCTGCAGAGGGAACAGTGGGGTATTTGGTAGCCCAGTGGAGTGCCCCGGTGTCTTTAACACAATTAAAGAGACTGAGAGCATCCGAGTGACTTATCGGATTAAAAAGTTTGGGAAACGTAAATGAATGGTCTGCCATGCGCAACGAGAACACGCGGCATTGCTGTGTGACGAGCGAGTGGTTGAGGGGCAAGGAAGACGAGGAGGACTGTTAGGTGGAAGGCAGTGGTGGAGTAACAGCGGCAGTAACAATGGTAGAGCAGGACTGAGCGGCAGGCGGCAAGCAACAACGATACCGAACAGCAAGGGACTGGCCGTCGACTGTGGGTTTGCAGATCCGCTCTTAGTATATTGAAACGACTATCTCTTCAGCATCCATACCGTATTCTCTGTCGTCTCCACCCGCCGCTGTCCCTTCTGTCCCGCTTCACCATTCCGCCCTCTCTATCTCCCTGCGACTTTGGGTCTCCTGGTAGGGCCAAGCTCTCGCGTCTCGGCTATTGCATCATCTGTCACTTCGCTGCAAATCTTTTTTGTTCCCCTCATCGCGTAATTTTTTTCTCACCCCGGCGTGCATTCGCACAGTTGCTCCTCCTCTCGGCAGTCTCCTTTGTCTTATTAGTCTTGCACTTTTCCGAACGCGCAGATGTCATCGCTGCTGTTTGATTACTCTGCTCTCATCCTTCTCGATTTCCTTTTCTGATCCTGTTTCCTCACTGCTTTCCTTTCGTTAACTGTAAACTTCTCCGCTTCCTCTTTTTCGGTTTTTCATTATTCGCCCTCGCTTTAATTCCCATCCCCTCAGCTTTACTCCTATTTCTCTATTCTCTCTCTCTCTCTCTCTCTCTCTCTCTCTCTCTTTCTCTCTCTCTCTCTCTCTCTGTTCTGTGTCATTGCTCTCGTGCCTCCTTTTTCTACTCTCTTTTCTTCAGTCGCCCCGCTCTCCTCCATCCTCCCTCGCCTCTGCAACGCCAGGACCCTCGGCCACGTACATAAAACCCACGGATCTCTATCTTTTATTATACGAGATACGAGATAGCCCCGTCCAGCCCTGCCCCGCTCCCCTTGCCGGGAGATTCACGGTGACGTTCGAACCGCACCACTCTTCAAGGCCTATTGGCAAACTTTGCGCATCTTGGATCACGTCGGATTAGGTATATTCAGCAATATCCTCGGCGCCCATGGAATTCTATGGAGTGCTTTCGTTCGACACGGAGGGGGGTGTGCTGCTTCCTGATGTTTTCCATTGGAGTCATTGGAATCGTAGCTTTTGTGCGCGCTTTTACAGTGACTCGCATTAATATTCGGACACTTTTTTATAATCGCGTAACTTTTTTAGAATTGGTCCAAACGACTTGAGTTTTTTTTAGAAGCTAGAAGGATTAGTTTGCTAAATGACGTATTTGGTCGTTTTGGAAAAAAATGTATTTGGTCGGAATAGCGAAAAGAATAGTAAAGGTCGATTTTTAAACTTTTTTTTGTGAGCTTGTAATGAAAATTAAAAAAAAAAACGTTTGTAGATTGCAGTAAGTTGTATCAAATCTTTTTTTTTGTGAGCTTGTAATGAAAATTTAAAAAAAAAACCGTTTGTAGATTGCAGTAAGTTGTATACGTGCTTAAAATTTCATCAAAATCGGTTAACGTTGCTCCGAGCTACAAACGTTTAAAGATCGCAGAATAAGGTCGAAAATCAAACGTCTTCTTCATCTAAACTAACGAAATTTGTCGTTTTAATTAATAAAAAATCGAACTTAAAGGTGATCGGATCAGCAGTACCCTTCTTTTCGCGATTTTTATAAATAATTGGATTCTGGACGCTCGACGAACGAAGTCATTGGGTGGACAAACGTCTTCTACATCTAGACTAACGAAATCAGAGGTAGGACAAACGATTGCATCGATTAATTAATAAAAAATGGAAGTTATAGGTGATCGGTTCAGGCGTACCTTTCATTTTCGCGATTTTTATAAATAATTCGATTCTGGAAGGTCGACGAACGAAATCATTGGGTGGACAAACGTGTACTAATCGTGGACAATCGTATCCCCCTTTTAAAAAATTGAAAAGTGTTTCTGGAGGGTGTCGATGAAATTTTTTTTAAATTTGTTCATAACTTTTTTTTGAAAGGTGTACAAACGAAAATTTTGGGTGGACAAACGTGGACAAACGATGGACAATCATTTCCCACTAAGAAATCATTAAAAAGTTTTCATGGGGGTGCTGGTGAAAATTTTGTTTTTCTTAACTTTTTTTTGAATGATACACAAAAGAGGTAGAAAAGAGCTGTAACAGTTTAAACCGACACACTGAATTATCAGTTATTACGTCAGTATCAGTTAATACTTCAGTATTAACCTCAGTATTAACTGATACTGAGGTATTAACTGAGCACCAATAAATAAGCTTAAAACTCTAAAGATACAACATCTTTGCTTCGATGAGAATTAAGATAGTCCAGCGATTAATAAATTCAATTCGATGCCTCTTAGAATTTTGTTTATCGTATTTATCCCGGTGTTGGTAAGGTGGGGTCTCACAGACTTTTTTACAACGCGTGGCAGTGTTATTTAGTTTGTTCGTTATATAAGCTAAGAAGAGTATATTTTTGTTGAAAATTAAAGATGTTTAATTAGTCAAGTGTTTTTGGGGTAATACAATTTTAATTAAAAATATGGATTTATATAATACACTCAATTATTTGCAGGGTCTGTGGGAGCCCACCTTACTACCCTTGTTACATTTCGCCCACCTTACCAACGCCGGGTTAAAACCTTTTTGCGGGATCGGATTTAAATATTGGTAAATCTGTTTAGATCAAGGTGAATGAGCAATACAACACGGTACAGGAGGATCTGACTATGAGTGACATATTACATAAGTCCATCTGTGGAGAGTAGTCACAAAAAGTAAAATTTTCATTATTTAAAAATACAAACTTTGCGAGCTCACCCTCCACTAAAAAAGAGCCAAAATTGAATATTCTTTTTTAGCATGGGTTTCTTTTAAGAACACTTAATGTCGTTTCCGCCTCGATTCTTTCCCCACTTCCAATGAGGGTTAACTTCCTTGCTCTCTCACAGGCCAAAAGAATTAAGAAATTAAAAATGAGGGGCTCGCATCGATGATGAAATCGAGTAAATGTTTTTGATTTGATTTTGATGAGGTCCAGAATCTCTCTGCTCCTATCCAAAAGTCATTCTCAATCTCTCGATTTTGGGCAGGCCCAAGGGCGGGGAAGCAGTACGATGGGCGGCAATACCGAATACTCGTGCGTAGCACAGGCAGACTTAAATCGATTACAGGATAATTCATGAGACGGAATCTGGTATGGGGTACTGATAGAGCGGCGAGATTGGGTAGAATAGGAAGCCGTGCAACATGAATGAGAGAGCAGCTCAGTTGGCGCATTCGTCGTGAACAGGCTAAGACCATCTGTGACTAAGTAGTTGCCCGAATAAGCAACCGTACAGCAACTGAGTGAGGCCGTTTTGCACTAAAATAATGTTTAATTTACGGACCGAATGAAGTTTAGCAATACCAATTCTTCCGCGTCACAGAAACAAAATTCTAATTCCAGCTGTATTCCTCTTTTAAAATCCTGGTTAGGGTTTCTGAGTGACTCTTAATGATGGAGCTGCTGACGAAAAGAAGGAGGAAAAAATTGAATGAAGCTGTATCAGCTCTCAGTAGCTAAAACAAAATGATAATCAATTTTATGGGCTGACTCTTGAGGGAAACTAGAACATCTAACGGAATTCCGAAACGAATGCCTCAAGCATTATATGAACCGTTTATTTTGAAAGTGGCCTAACTCCATTTTTCAATTTTTTTCCGGTTACCATGGTTACATGTACAACTTTATGTTATTTAGCAGTAAAGCATTTCAGGTTGCTTATAATCCGAGCAAATACGATAATTCTTGACACATAAGTTTTCAGAGTTAGTTCAATGATCGAACCGTGTAGTTTGAAAGTGGCCTAACTCCATTTATACTTAAATCAAGATATTTACTATTGATAATGCAAAGATAGTGAAGAAGAAATAGTAACTAATGATTTAAAATAAAATCGAAAACGAAACAGAATTATAGAACAATATTCGTCTTCAGGGGATGAAGATACGATTAACAATGGAGAAGAGATTGATGAATCATACGTCCAAAAAGTGCGAAAGATTAAACGGAATTCAGGGAAAAGATATTGTACTCAAACCGGAAATATTGTACCTGAAAAAATTTTCGAAAACAAAGATTGCCGTTGTCGGAATGCTTGCACAAAAAATTACGATGAAGAAGAAAGAAATAATATTTTTGAGAAGTTTTGGGGTTTGAGAGATTTTAACAAAATCAATTTGAAGCATCTGAAATTATGTTGAATGGACTTGGGCACCTTCAAATTTTATAATGAATCTGGGTGTTAATTTTGGAAGTGGCCTAACTCCACTCTTGATAAGAAAACGCATATTATTCGCTTAATAACTGCCACTATTTTAATAGGAACTATAAATTTAACATCCTTAGATATACTTAAGCAGTATGACTCATTAGTATCCTATACGTATATTTTTAAATTCATTGAAACGCAAACCCTTAAATATCTCGATTTGAAGATAAATGGACTTAGGCCACTTTCAAAATAAACGGCTCATATATGTATTAGACATGCCAAGTACATTGCTGTAAAATTACAAACACTTGGGACCAATTGAACCTACCATATCTCAGCAAAGTAGTACATAAAAACGAAAGGAAAAGAAATCTCCTTCTGAACTACAAGAAATATGTAGCATTTATTTTTAATTAAATAAAAAAAGAAGGGACTGCTTTAAAGTCGAATTATATAAAAGAAAATTTCATAAACAACCGGGCGCAGAAATTGAAGAGTCACTTCCAGCAAGAGAATTCAAGTTTCCTCGAATAATTTGCAGACAACCAGCATTGCTTCCTTGTCAGTTCGGCTGGTCCATCGAACAAAGTCTCCGAGCGTCCAGCTGTGAATAACGAAACATCGGTTCACTGGTATTCAGCGGTGTGTTCGTCAAAACATTTCCTCCGGAGCCTGAAAACGTTCGAACGGCAGCCAACAAAAACGGCGCTACGTAAAATTCGATATGCGGTTTTCAGAAGTTCCTCGTGCAATTTTTACGGGGCAAGGGACATAGGCGCGAACAGTGAGAGAGTACGGCGAGAGAGGGAGACGGGTTCCGGGGAGAGAGTGAACGGGTGGAAGAGGAGAGAGTAAGAGCGGGAGGTGAGGTCTGACGCGAAGCTGTCGGGTGCGAAAGCCAAAACCACAGAATGAAATTACTCCTGCTCAATCGTTTATAACTGCAGGATAAACGGATTAAACCGTCAGCGTACGGCTCGCAGTTTATTTGTCATCCTGCGCAGAGTTCCGCCTGGCGTATACTCATCGCTTGTGTACCAAAAATCACGCGACCTTGACACCAACCAGGTCGCTCGCATGATTCGCGGCTGCTCGAGACGCACGGTGGTTGTAATTCGCCAGGCTCTGTCCGTGATTAATATCGAGGGGAACTAGTGGCGGATGTGATTGGTAGAGGTAATGATGAAACAGAAGTAGTGGATGCCTTGAGGATCACTTCTCTGGATGAGTAAAGTGGTGTCGCGTTGAGTCTCGTGGTAAATGGATTCGTGATTTGATAATATTGCGAAATGTATTATTTCGTAATGCGTAATTGTAATAATTGTACAGTGATCGATTCATGAACGTTAACTGTTGAAATGGAAGCCTGTAGTATCGGGGGGTAGGCGGGGAGGACGAGGGAGGTCGAGTAACTGTAGTTGGCCACCTTTTATAACGATTTGTTAGGTGAAGAATATTTGATGGTACAGGATTTCCTTCGGCGTTCTTTTTTTAGTAGGAGCGGTTTGAAGTGTATCTTACAAATAATTAATTGTTGGGAACAATTTGGAGTTTAAGAAGACAGAGTGTTAAGGTAGTCACTGCAGTCTACGGCCACGTGTTTTATGGACCTACCTATCAGATTTTGTGGCGAGGCAACGAAAGTGTGATGATTTTTCTAACAAGGAGAGGTTCCCAGGTGTTCGCCTCCGATTGCTTTAATTTTTGGATATGTTTTAGAACGCCGAAAAATAAGATATACGTGTTTTTTTTATAGCGGCCCGTTTTCATATTTACGGGGTGAAACTACCCCCCAAAGTTATAAGATTTTCAGGTGCTCGTCTCCGATTGCTTTGGTTTTTGGATATGTTTTAGAGGGCCGAAAAGTAAGAAATATACGTGTAATTATTTTGGCCTGCTTAAATGTTTAGGGGGTGAAACCACCCCTCAAAGTTCATAAGGGGTCAAAAATTGTGTTGAGTAACATTTCATATGAAAAAATATATCCAAAAACCAAAGCAATCGGAAGCGGGCACCACCTCTTCTTATGAACATTTCTTATGAATATTTGAGGGGTGGTTTAACCTCCTAAATATGAAAATTGGGCAAAATAAAGACACCTGTTTCTTATTTTTCGGTCCTCTAAAACATACCCAGAAACCAAAGCAATTGGAGGCGACCACTACCTATTCTTATGGGATTTCAGGGGTGGTTTAACCCCCTAAATATGATAATGAACCAAAATAAAAAGACACCTGTTTCTTATTTTTCGGTCCTCAGAAACATATACAAAATTCAAAGCAAGCGGAGGCGCGGGCACCAACTATTCTTACGAACTTTAGGATGTGGTTTCACCCCCTAAACATTCAAGCAGGCCAAAATAAAAAGACACGTACTTCTTATTTTCCGGTTCTCTAAAACATATCCAAAACCCAAAGCAATCGGCGATAAACACCTGAAAATCTTATAACTTGGGGGGTTGATTTCACCCCCTAAATATGAAAACGGGCCGCTATAAAAAAACACGTATATCTTATTTTTCGGTCCTCTAAAACATCAAAAATTCAAAGTAATCGGAGGCGGACACCTGGAAACCTCTCCTGGTAATTGCGATAATGATACCTAATGGTGATTAATACGTGACATTTAAAAACTTCTATGAACACGTCAGATCTGAATCGCTAAACTTAAAGAAATTAAAAAAAAGCGTAAATTATAATTTAAACTAATAGTCCTATAACTTCTGAACATTTGGAACTGAAAACCAGCATCACTGATTCCGCTCGCTTCGCTAACCCACGTATGGCGAAGCACAGTAGTAATAATTTATTAACTCCCGCAGTGAACGTGTAAATACGGCTGCCGAATTAACGGTATCGGCAGTGCCGATAGAGCATTTTTATTAAAAATAATGTAAAGTCAAAACGTTGAATGCATTAAACACAAATAAAAACGAATGCAGTCAGATTTTGTATAAATCGTTACGGTTACTAAAGGAGTAAACATATTTCTACGTAGCAGTATATAATCAGGCTACCTAATTCAGTGTTAATTCAAGGAATGTAAAGTAGTTAGAAATTACGTTTGAATTACGAAGCGCTCGCTTTATCAAGAGGCTAACTGTGGTAACTTTTTAACTGTTATGCCTGCGTTCGTGGTTTCCGGAAATTTATGTCTGCGTGACGTGACAACGACGAATCATTTAATCGGCCACGGATGAAGAAATATTGAAGGCTTCGCATGTGTACGTAATGAGCCTGCCCGTTGAAGTGAAGTATTACAAAAGCCGACACGAGGGTTTTTTCATCCAGAGAGGTAGACTTTCCGTTTGGAAGCCACTTAAATGGCCGAGGAGAAATGTAGGGTGGTAGATGCATTACAACCCTCCATAAAAAGAGCCTTGCGTACGATAACCGAACCGCGGCAAGCTGTAAATCCCTGGAATAATCTTCGTAGGGTGTCCGTACATTATATTATGTTAATAGCTATTCATTGGCGCCGACTTTCGAGCAGTAATCGATTATCATCGACACTTAAAATAAAGTAGCGATGAAAACAAGAAAATACGACAGGGGGTTAAACGAAATCAATTTCCTGGTCTTCTTGGAAACGTCTATTAGTATTGCAGGTGCGTAGAAGTATAAGAAACAGTTACAGTGTCTACTACTAACGCAACTACCTTAGTGATGTTCGCTAATACCGTCAAATGGGGTAACTTTGACCACAAAACTAAATATTAAAAGAAATTGATCTAGCATCTATTGTAAAAAAAGTATTATTCTGAGACAAAATGCATCTTGAAGTGGGTAGTTGAAGCTGTCCAAGGTACTTTGTCTGAAAATAACACCTGGTCTATAATAGATGCTAGAGGATTTTGTTTTAAAATAGTTTTGTGGTTAAATTTACCCCATTTGCCGATACGTAACTATTTAGACCAGGCCTGTTCAGGGATTTGCTCGCACGAACAGCCGCGTGTTGCTCTTCGCTCTCGTAGGGACCGAGCCGGGCCCAAGCAGAGTTAGGAGTGATGGGGCCGCAGTGATGGAGGGGGAAACACCTACAGGAGTGGTAGTTATGGTCGCGTGAACTGCGCCTGCGTCAGTGGAAAAAGACTATACCTATGTTCGATAAAAAAAATCAAAAAAATTCTGAGTATTACTTCAAGCATACCTTAATATACGGGCAAAGTCCCAGATAGTATAAACTTATAGTTTTTGTTAAATAAATTCCCGAAGATGGCGTTGAAAAACGGGTAGTGATACTAGAGTAGATACCCCTTAAAGAGCTCCGAGTTGATTGGTAGTAGGGTTTATACAAAAACCGACTTTTGAAAAACCGGTTTCCGAATTCCACTATTCCCAAAAACCGGTTAGACCGGTTTTCGAATTTTCACAAAAAATATATAATTAAAATAGTAAATAAATATTTGTACTTATTTTAAAAATGTTCAATCTCCTTAATATTTATGGAATTACAAAAATATAACAAAATAAAATATACCGTATCTATAAAAAACCAAATAAATAAATAAAAATTAAATTAACTAAAATTCGCACAATTTTTAAGTTCATTTAATATCTATGGATCTACAAAAATACAACACAATAAAATAGACTGCATACAAAACCAAATGAAAAAAAAAACTAAAATCTGCACAAAATATAAATTGTTTACAGTGTAAAATATGAAAATATGAACTCATGAATACAGTTTTACAGTAATGAGTAAACTGTTACATACTACAATATGCTTGCGTCCGAGGCGAGTTTCAAGTCAAAATGGTTCTAATTACATAATTAATTCATTTCTGCATATTAATTCTAATATATAAAACCGGTTTTTTAAATTTAAAACCCGGTTTTCGAATTTTACAAACTCATAATTGAAAACCGGTTTTTAAACCCGGTTTTCGAATTTTACAAACTCATAATTGAAAACCGGTTTTAAACCCGGTTTTTAAAACCCGACAAACCCTAATTGGTGGGTTTGGAAGATAATAATCAGGCGTAAAGAAATGAGTGCAATTGCTACAAAAGAACAAGACTATAATGCGTGAACGCCCAGTGACGTGCAGCTAATTTCACACCACACGAAATTCCACTCGTAAATTCGGCAAACGGGTCTTGCTGTACGGCACCGCTAGAAATATTAGCGTAAAAATACTGCAAATATTGTTCACGGGGGGGGGGGGGGGGGGATCGGTGGCTTTCAGGGTTAGACACGGCATTGCTCACTTCTTCGAGCCAATATTCGCAGCGTGTAAGCCGTGGAAAGAAAATTCTTGGCCCCTTCGTCCGGGAACAACGGGCTCGGGTGCAGTAATGAAAACTGCCGCGAAGGGATGGCTGGTTGATGCGAAAAGGTAGATGGGCAGTGGCAGGACGGGAACGAGAGCGGGGAAGGAGGTGTTCATATCTGTGCGCGTGTGCGAGGGGGCGCTTGAACAAGGGTGCAAGAGTAGCCTGGGTATTGTTTGAAATGCGAACACTTAGTAAAGCGGCAAGTGAAAAGAGACCAGATGAAACAAGGAAAGATACTTCGGCTCCGGGTACGCATGTATTCCGGAGGGAAAAGAGAGGGTGGGGGAGGGGAGGGAGGAAAGGGAGAAACGAGCAAGAAAAATGCTCGTACACCCCCTCCCCCGCCCTCCTGCCCCCCCCGCGCTGCCTCATTCCCTCGCAATCGTCACCAAACGAGTGGCCCCTGCAAAGGTTTTTGCTTTACGCATCGCAATTTTCCTGTCGGAGCTTCCTCCGCCTCCCTCCTTTTTATACGCTGTTGAAATGTTGATGGGAGCGCAGCAATGTTATCGCGAAATACCTGTAACTGCGGACGATATTTTTTTTTTAAACGCTATAACCGGCTGCGCCTGGGATTATTTCATTTGTATGGCGCGTGCAGAATTTAACGGCGATGGGGCTGAATACCAGGCAGGGAAAACTACGGTTTTCTATCGAACAAACCTGAGATTGTACTTTACGTTGCCACGCGTGCCTGTGCGGTATTCCTTACCGCGGAATCGCGTTGCGCACCCTGAGATATTATTCTTCTTACAAAGAGTTTGCCGCTCATTTTGAAGCGCCAAGTGTATTGGTCTTCGAAACCCGGGGAACAGTTTTGCAAAGCCTGTCAGTTCGCTCATTGTTAGAACGTTAATCAGTGCTCTGATGGCCAATGAAAAGAAACAACGTCACCGTATGATTCGCTGCTGGGAAAATATTTTTTTAGAGTGCCCTCGAGAAATTTTCCAATCTCTCTCGCTTTCGAATCCAACGCAATTCTCTGTATGTACAGTAAATCCTCGTTATGAGCTCGTTTCTGCCACGCGTTTAAAGCCCGGCGACTACCCCACCATTTCTTTGGAATCCTTCGGACGAGAGTGGGGGAACCCGGGAACAAGCGAGGCTCCTTCGTTTCCTCTCGCTCGCTCTTCTGTTTTCTCACTCGCGCGATTGGCCGCGCGGAAATAGTGTCCACTACGCGCTAAGAGCCCGCCGCTAGTCCATTTCGTCGGGCTCTTAACGGGGATTTACTGTAGCCGTATTCCGCATTTCCCGAATCTTGTAAATGACTGGAAGTAACGGAGATTATTTCTTACTGATAATTAAAATATGAAAGCCTAAAGCAGGGCGTGCATCAGTGAGCAGTTGTTGCGAGAAAGACAGAAAGCAAAAGTTACAACAGAGTATTTGGAAAGGCGGCCCTTAATCCTTAAACTGTGGCGCGGAGTCTGGAAGATTCCTGCAGAATTATTTTCCCCACATTTTTCTTCTTTTCATTCGACCTTGCTTTGCAATATGCCGTGTCACGAAGACGGTTATCAGCGGTTTTGAAGAAAACCTGCAAAAGTATATTTCGTATTATATGTACGTTTTTTTTTAATTTTCATTACAAGCTCACAAAAAAAGTTTAAAAATCGACCTTTACTATTCTTTTCGCTATTCCAACCAAATACATTTTTTTTTCAAAATGACAAGACGCATCAGTTAGCAAACTAACCCTTCTAGCTTCTAAAAAAAACTCAAGTTGTTTGGACCAATTCTAAAAAAGTTATGCGATTTTAAAAAGTGTCCGAATATTCATGCGAGTCACTGTATGTATATTCAGTGGTAATGCTCTTCAGCTTCATTGAAATCATTGATTAATCATCTAGAACAGCTACATATACTGCTTATCTAAATTAATTTACCTAGATAACTCAGAAGCTGATAGAAAGCGCCTTGTAGCATGCAGAAAAGGAAGATTGAGAAAAAACGCTGACCATCGAGAAGTTTTGCGAAAACACTTGTAAGCCGCCCGTGATCAGAGACGTGCGGGCGCGGAACCGCGGCTCGCGAGGCCTGCGCTTGACGACGCGTCTATTGACTTCTGCGGCCGCGGATAGCTCCGATTGAGTATAAATTAGAGGCCCGCAAAGGCATTTCCTTTTTTCGCTGTTCTGAGAGAAAGAAGACGAGAATTTATCCCTACTCCTATCCTGGAAGGCTACACCCTTAATTTCTCTCGCACTCGCCAGCGCGTTTGCTCGAGCCTCTGATTCAACCTCGACTGTATAGTCATCCATGTCACACTAGGTTCCCTTCTTCGTCAAGCTCGCTTCCCGAGCACCAGCATTAAACGCGCCTTCACGCTGCAACTGGAACGTCGGCGACAGAAAAAGGAAACGGTTTCTCTCCGTAGCTTCCCATTCGCCCAGCGTTTGAACGAAGTTGTGGGGCGCCTCGGAAACACCTCTTCGGCCGTGCTCAAGTTAAATTCACTGTGACATACGATTCCTCCGTACACACGCACGCGTGCACTCACCGAGGATTTACATACCCGCTTAACCGCGAATCGCTGCGCCGCGAGAGGCGCATAGAAGCCAGAAACGCGGGCTTTAAGGGGCAGCAAAGAGACAAAGCGACCATTGCCGATTAATACTAGAGCCACCCCCTGAAAAACGTACACGTGAAAAGCTTGCCAAATGGCAAAGGATGACGCGCGCATCAGATGCGAGACCACGGCCCCGCCATTTTATTTTTCCGTGTGCACGTACGACGCTGCTTTTTTCTTCCTGTTCCACCCTCCGGCACGCGGAACGCGCGTCGAGGATCGAGGCTAGCTCGCGCAGCCCCACACGCCTCCTCGTCCGCCGCTACCGCTACCAATTGCTCTATCGACTCCTTGGTACTCGGAGGGCGGATGAATTTAAGCATCGATGTCGCTCTTTTCTTGCCTCGCGCTGTGTACCGTGTTCCCAGCTCGCTGCTGGGCCGTTATTTGTGATTGAAGGGGGTAGGGAATTTTAGTATCAAGGCGCAGCGTAAAACTGTATTCCCGTGCTGTAGGGCAGGCCTTCCCAAGTAGGGGAAATGCACTCCTAAGACAGATGTTTCGGTTCTCCCTCCACCGGTGCGCCTTCAGCTAAGGTGGGACGACTCCTACAACCCTCTCTCCGAGGAGACAGTGACGTCGCTGGGAAGCATGTTGGGCGCTTTAGGGCGAAAGTACCAAATGTGTCAAATTTTTATAGGAAATTTCATAATGACTTAAAAATAGTAGGAAAAATTAAAATTTAAACTAGTTTAAATTAAAATTAAAATTTAAACTAGTTTAAATTAAAATTAAAATTTAAACTAGTTTAAATTAAAATTAAAATTTAAACTAGTTTAAATTAAAATTAAAATTTAAACTAGTTTAAATTAAAATTAAAATTTAAACTAGTTTAAACAATGTATGTAATACATTTTTTGTAATTCTTTTTACGTCATTTTGAAATGCTGGTTTAAATTTTAATTTTTCCTACTATTTTGAAGTCATTATGAAATTTCCTATAAAAATTTGACACATTTGGTACTTTCGCTCTAAAGCGCCCAACATGCTTCCCAGCGACGTTACTGTCTCCTCGGAGAGAGGGTTGTAGGAGTCGTCCCACCTTAGCTGAAGGCGCACCGGTGGAGGGAGAACCGAAACATCTGTTTTAGGAGTGCATTTCCCCTACTTGGGAAGGCCTGCTGTAGGGTAAACTCGGGTGAGTCTATGAAAGTTTTAGAATTTGACTATTAACTGCTATTATTTACATATTCTGAAAGTGTGTTTTGGATGTAGTGACAGGTCAGACATCAAAGAAACACATAGTACGTTAACAGAAATTTACTACGTATAGTTTATTGAATGTACAAAATTAAATTGTCATGACATACTCCGGTTACTCCGTGTCAGCTCTGGTTACTCCGTGATAGTACTCTGGTAACTCCATGATAGTTCTCGCTAGTTGAATCGCACTCGCACTCGCCATTTCTGCTACTGTCATACTACACTAGCATCGTGTAAATCAGGGGTGCGCAGGGAGCCGTTTTAGCGCCTAGCTGCGGAGCAACCCGCCTGTCCCGTTGCTACGGTTAGAATCGGTGAGGCGAACTGCAGTAGTGTACGTGCATTTGGTACGACTTGAACCCAGCTATATACACTACTGCAGTTCTCCTCACCGATTCTAACCTTAGCAACGGGACAGGCGGGTTGCTCGCAGCTAGGCGCTGAAAACAGCTCCCTGTGCACCCCAGGTGTAAATACCTACAATAAAATCGGAGGCGAGTGGAGTACTGGGCCGAGCACTGGGCTCGGTTCACTAGGTCGAGTTACTTGACTAATGTAAACCAGGCTTTCGATCACACGGCACGTGTGTCGGCTAGCTTGCTCGGCTCGCCCAGGTTCGACGAGTCGGCGAGCCATGAGCGATCTCACGCCGTCTGATTCCACCTTTAGGTTCTTCATGTGCCTGCGATCGCTCCGTAAGAAGAGATGGAGCTATAGCTTCATCTGTAATAGCAGCTTTGTTTTTAGGAAGGATTCCTTATCATTGTGCTCGCAATGAAAGTAGATAGCCAGGCTGGAGCGAGCAAACTATTGAAATCAAATCTGTTGGGTTTCCCTCCAGGATGCGAGTGCATATATTCGTCCAGTTCCTCCCTCCAACGGCTCTTTAGATGTCTGAGACGCAAGGAAACATGGTATCTGCTATTTGCCATCAGACTTTCTCAAACAGCGCAATCAGAAACGCAGCCTCAGGCACACGACAAATAAGAATTTAGTCACTTTTCATAAGCAAAAATAACACTGATGCCTTATTGTATGATAGCTTCAAGGGTAAGACTTGTTAAACTGTCATTTTGCCATCACATACCTGCAGTTTGAACTTTCCATTCATCTTCTAAAGCACATATAATACACGAACAAGCGATCGTCCACAAACAGCACGAAAACTTTCACGAACAATGCGCTGCCGAAACAAAATGCTCTCT
Organism: Andrena cerasifolii; assembly: GCF_050908995.1. Classification (NCBI taxonomy): domain Eukaryota; kingdom Metazoa; phylum Arthropoda; class Insecta; order Hymenoptera; family Andrenidae; genus Andrena; species Andrena cerasifolii. The sequence goes on along the minus strand of NC_135124.1, from coordinate 4,561,988 downwards.
CACTCTGTCACACTAACTTCAATCCACTGATTATTTTACCACAACATAAACTAGAAGATCAACGCTGTCTGTTAGCTTTTGTTCCATCCAAATCGGGCCAGTCAATTCCGAGTTACAGGTAAATGAAAAAGCATCGCGGAGCGACCTGTATCACGAGCTTACCCGAGTTTACCAGAACACACTTGACGCACTTGAAAAGGATCAGTTTTCAAAGGCCGAGTTCATCAAAAAGTTTCTATAATTGAGCCTTGTGCCGCGCGTTACTCGCATGGGGAAATAATTAAATTCAGTGAAGTTTTGCTTATCAGGTCGTTTTTGCCCTTTCATGTGGTGTAACTTCTTTGACTCACGCAGATGTGTAGTTTTAAGGTACGTATACACGACGACACTTTTGTGTCTAGATCAAGTGTATGCGACACTCAACAAAAAATTTCCGCAAGATTCGAAACTGCCCAGAGCAGTCCGCGACACTGAATTTGTGACCTATCGTCGCGGGAGTTGCAGCTAGAGAGAGCTAGACTGAAGACACTGCAACTAGCTCTAGCTAGACCTAAGAGTGTCGTCATGTATACGTACCTTTAGAGTGATGCTGATGTTAGATTTAAAGATCAATACATACCCTTCCATTAATTTATTTTCAACGAAATGACAGGCACAATCTTGTTGAACCATAAATAAATAGTATTTCAAAGTGTCGAAGTTTAAGTCCTCCACAGACTAGAGATTTCGAATTCCCATTTTCCAGAGATTTCTCGAAGACCAATGAACAACAGGAACGCGATCTCGACGCATGCTTTCCTGCCTCGCTGAAGCGCGTGCGAGCACATGTTTGGCGATGTCGTCGATTATGTAGAACAGTCCCAGGGAAAAGAGCGAGCGGATTTCCAGGACTTAACATGGCGCGGTCGCGTAACGAGTATCCGCGCGATTCTTAATCCAGCGAGCGCGGCGCGGAAGACTGGCGAATAGCGACGCGCGCTGGTCGGCGCTTTTTCGAGCAAGAACCCCTAGGCTGGGTGGAGACAGAGGGGAAATCGGAGATAATCGCGATGTCGAGCTGGTCAGTCGATCGTGAGCGGCACGGTTCCGCGATAAAGAGCATGTTGCGCCGCTTTGGAAGCTCTTTTCCTTCGGCCCCAGGGTAACGTGTCTGCGTCAGTTGTCAGCTCCGGCCCCTGTGTCGCGCCAGCTAGCGTTCTCTCGCTCCCTTAATCCCCAATCAGCGACGGTCTGGCCAGAACGTCGGGCCAGAAAGCGGCCGTTTGCCGAATTAGCGGAACCCGAATCCTCTGGCGAATGCAAATGGTCGAGCAGGTGGTTTCATATTCCAAGGGTTGGTTGCTTCAGTCGGGTCGATGGGCGGCGGTGGCTGTACGCAAGGGGTGTCTGGAAGTCTCGCTCATTAGCGGCGACACAGCGACGCGCCGTGGCTGCTCCCTGCCAGCATCGTCGCTGGCAGCTCTCCGGCTACGCTGATCCTGCACAGACTGGCACAGGCGAGATACCCTGGTCTCCTTTCGCCGCTGCTAATGCCGCTGGCTCATGTGAAATTTCCTTGTCGTGATCTGGTTGCTGCCCCAGGGCAGCCGCGGTGTCTTCGGACAATTAAACTCTCACTGTTGCGGTACCACCAACCATCTTACAGATTAAAGAATAGATTTTCTTTTGGTATAGGTTCTAGAATAGTTCCAGGTCAGGGGATGGGCCTAGTCTCTTTTGACGCTGAGTTCCCTGGCTCTGAGTAATGAAAGTATTAGCATTGTTGCATAATGAAATTGCAAACTTGAAGGTAGGGAATATCATTCAGGGTGGTCAGTTTTGGGTGGTTTGGTCCCGGGAATTTGCTCTTATCCAGGGTTGCATAGCTGTAAATGATTTTAAATTAAGTCAAAGCATAGGTATGTTGTGTACACGCAGGTTTGAACAATTGAAATCTTATTGTTGCGGTGATTTGAACCTGCGCGCTTTTCTTTGCACGTAGGTATTACTGAAATAGTCAAGCTGGGGTATTAAGGTTTAAGGCGCTTGCAGGTTGAGATTAAATTAAATCTGCTGGGTTGCATAGAGGGATATAGGAGATCTCCATTTATCCGAACAAATTTTGGCCCATGTACCTGGGTTACCGAACATGTTTGCTGAGCTTTTATTATCAGAACCTAGGCGTTCCACTTATAAGAATGCATAGGTTCCTATAAATGTTTCCCTGTCTCTGATGATCAGTAAAACAATTATTACTATTACTAGCTGACCTGTTATCCGGTTTCACCCGGGTATTATTATTATTATTTATTATTTTAGATAGCATATTTATAATCTAATCTAGGACGTATTTAATGGATATTTGAAAGAAGGACAAACAAACAGACAACGTTTCACTTTTATATATTAGTAAGGATTATCCAAACAATCTTACTATAGTCCTACTATAAGCATAGGTATCTGTATACGTATTTCCTGACTCGATAAATTAAAACCTCTCTGGAGAACAGCCAACGCCTGAAAATTGATGCGTCAGTGAAATTGTAGCGTTAAAAACAAAAAATACTTTCTTTAAGTACCGAGCTAGCGTTTTCTGGTATATTTGAATAGACCCGCGTGTACATCTATTAATTTTGCCCCATAGAATCCTAGAATTTTGCATTTACTGGTGTGGAGTTAGCATACCGATGGCGACAGGCCAGCGAGGGAAACAGAGGAAGCAATCGAAAGCTTCTCGAGCGCATTCAATACATAAAAAGATAGGGTTAACAACCCCGAACAGAGAGGAGGACTCTCGTTTAATTAGCGGCGGGAATTAAATATGGCATCGATGATGCGTTTCATCGCTCCTGGCAAACGCGCCAAACTTTCTTTGAAGGAACAGGAAGCAGCGGGCGGGGCGGCGGGGAGGGGGGGGGGGGTTGGGGGAGGAAAGAGCGCCGCGAAATATGCATCGTTCGCGGCTAGTGGGAAACGTTCCGTTTGACGGGACGAATTCTGCATTAAGAGTAAGTCAATTATGCCGAAAATCGATAATTACCGAACTAACTGAACGAGCCCTTGCCGGGCGAGTTATCGATCGGCAAGAAACTCAAACGACAGTATTTTTCCACACGAACGTCCTTGTTCGCAGGAACTTTCCTTAATCTTTTCCCTGTTGGCTGCTGAAGAGCGGTGGTCGCGGGCAGAAAGTGCGCCAACTTAATTGCCGGGGCATATCAAACGTGCTAACGTCACAAACGCCCGGCATAGCAAAGCTTCATAAAGGCTGCTTGTTCGAGGAGCGAGCGATTCAATAGAGAACGCCAAGCGACGTTGACTCGTTATTAAAAGATTTGTGAATAGAGGGGCGGGTGGCTAGAGGAGGAAGGCGAAAGAAATATAAAACCGGCATTGTGGCGGCAATTAAAGTAGCTGTACGAACAACTCGTGTTATATCAGCATCCTTCGACGTGGCCACTAATTTCTGTTTTAACGTCGATTCACCAAACGCGTCAGCTAACAAACAACGTCACCCCAACGCCACGCAGTTTCCTCGCGCAATCATGGGGAATGGCTTGTCGAACGATGATGCCCGATGATGCCCTTTATTAATAGGTATTCGTGTGTATTTATACAGTACCCATTCAGAGAAGTTAATTCTCAGTGCTTGGCTAATGAGGGCGGAGCGATACTGTATAGGCGAAAATTTAAATTTGAATTTTCAGTTGGCCTGGGTGCGGGGTAGTTGTCTTTTGATTAACCAAACGCAACTGTAGAAAAAAATTGGAAAAATATTCATGTCTGCAGATTCCTTTTTTTTCCTAAAACTGATTATATAATCATACTATAGATATAGGCGAAAATTTAAATTTGAATTTTTAGTTGGCCTGGGTGCGGGGTAGTTGTCTTTTGATTAACCAAACGCAACTGTAAACAAAATTTGGATAGATATACATGTCTGCAGATTCCTTTTTCTCCTAAAAATGATTATATAATCATACTATAGATATAGGCGAAAATTTAAATTTGAATTTTTAGTTGGCCTGGGTGCGGGGTAGTTGTCTTTTGATTAACCAAAGGCAACTGTAAAAAATTTGGAAAAATATACATGTCTGCAGATTCCTTTTTCTTCTAAAAATGATTATATAATCATACTATAGATATAGGAGTAAATTTAAATTTGAATTTTTAGTTGGCCTGGGTGCGGGGTAGTTGCCTTTTGATTAACCAAACGCAACTGTAAAAAAATTTTAGAAAAATATTCATGTCTGCAGGCTCCTTTTTCTCCTAAAAATGATTATATAATCATACTATATAGGCGAAAATTTAAATTTGAATTTTTAGTTGGCCTGGGTGCGGGGTAGTTGTCTTCTGATTAACCAAACGCAACTGTAAAAAAATTTTGGAAAAATATTCATGTCTGCAGATTCCTTTTTCTCCTAAAAATGATTATATAATCATACTATATAGGCGAAAATTTAAATTTGAATTTTTAGTTGGCCTGGGTGCGGGGTAGTTGTCTTCTGATTAACCAAACGCAACTGTAAAAAATTTTTGGAAAAATATACATGTCTGCAGGTTCCTTTTTCTCCTAAAAATGCTCATATAATCATATAATCGAATAATCATTTTTAGGAAAAAAAGGAACCTGCAGACATGAATATTTTTCCAAAATTTCTTTACAGTAGTTGTATTTAGTTAATCAAAAGACACCTATCCCGCCCCCAGGCCAACTGAAAATTCAAATTTAAATTTTCCGCTCCGCCCTACTAATGATGTTGAAATCCAGTTTGCAGCACGCTCGTAGAAAGCTAAATAACAAGAAAAAGCAACAGGACAAAATAGAAAGAAGTCGCCAAAGATTAGCCGCCAACAATTTAATATAGAACTCGTATAGAAAAAAATTACTTTAATACTTACTATCGTTCGTTTTGGGGGAGGAATCGCCCTGACCCTACTTACACGACATCTATGATTTTTTCCCGCGTCTTGTACAGAATGGGGCAGCCATTAATGAAATTTAAATGTTTAGAAATATCTTTTGGATATGTTGATGCGGCAGAAAAGGATTTCAGCCTGAATCCTTCCCTTGTCGAGTAAATGTTTTCACCCCTGAAGTTAGATCATTGATAAGTCTTTCCTAAGTCTCTTACTTTAACGTTAACGAATTCCCGTTACATTTCGCTCTCGCAAAGTGTCGAGAATTCGCAAGTCGTCGACAGTTCGTAAGCATGGTCAATTTTACAACATAGGTGCGCTAGCTACAGACCTTTCTGCCACGACCCTAACGAGCTCGACGCTTCGAGGTAGGCTCGGAACGAGGACATCTCGCGATACTTGCTGCTGGTCGAAGTTCGGCAGGGCGCTTAATTGAATTTTCGCTCGTTGGACGATCGACCGTGCTTTTGAAACAGACCCACCCCCCTCCCCCTCCTCCACGGTATCGCGCGAATGTCGTGGCAATATTTCCATGGAGAAAAGCGAGACGCCTGAAATCCCGAAGAAGGAGATCAAAACAAATCGGCTTTGGTCGGGCTTTCGTGAGTTCAGGCCGAGGGGTGGACTGCGATGTCGAGGGGTTATTCTTAATATTTGTAAGGTTTTCATCTTACCGGAGTGGGGGGAGGGCTCTCCGGGGAGAGAGGGGAGTCGCCGCGACCCTCGAGAATCGCTGAAAATACGCAAAGCCTGGATTAGAGGTGTAGGGCGAAAACTCTGGATGATCTCCGTATGCCGGCGATGTCGTTGCAAACATTTGTTACGGCGTTCGGCGGAATTCGCGTCGCACGAAGGAGGGTGGAGCGGATGATAACGACGAGAAACGACAATGGAATGCTGAGCAAGGCCTTGTTCATGACTCAGATTGACGCTTACCACTATGCCAATTCAGCCGTCAATTATAGGCATGTCTGTCTCAATAATTATCAAGGAACGAATTAGGGGTTCACATCGAAGTGTCTAGCTATTTAGCCAATAATATTCGTTGGGTACAAACATATGAGGAAACTCGATTCGTTCTCTAAAAAAATAGAATCCAGACAGAAGCTTCTATTTTATCATGTCTACGCTATAAACTCACATGGGGACAAGTATTTATTAGATATACTTATTTTAGCCAAATTTTCCATGGCGTGCTAAGCGCAGCCTAATTACTAATATAAAGAACGTTTTAATAATGTAATAGCCTGCAATCTTAAAGGGCTACGACTCTGATAAATAAAATCTAATAAGTAGGATTTGATAAAATATTTTAGAAATATTACAACTGTCGTTAAACCGACACGACAACGCATAGGAATCTTTACCGGAGCTGTATAGAGTACTAGTAAATTACCCCGCGCTTCGCTTCGGGCCTAAGGACTCCATGAAAACACAGTTTACCCCTTTTCACCACCTTAGGGGTTGATTAGGGCAAAATCTTGAAATTGATGATTAGGGATTTCTGTGGGAAACCTTTGTATGTAAAAACCAAGTTGATATCTAATCGGGCCTAAGAGGTATTGAGAAGTCCGGGAAAACACAGTTTACATCTTTCCACCCCCTTAGAGGTTGATTAGAGCAAAATCTTGAAATTGATTTTTAGGGATTTGTGTGGGAAACCTTTGTATGTAAAAACCAAGTTGATATCTAATCGGGCCTAAGAGGTATTGAGAAGTCCGTGAAAACAGAGTTTACATCTTTCCACCCCCTTAGAGGTTGATTAGAGCAAAATCTTGAAATTGATTTTTAGGGATTTGTGTGGGAAACCTTTGTATGTAAAAACCAAGTTGATATCTAATGGGGTCTAAGAGGTATTGAGAAGTCCGTGAAAACACAGTTTACCCCTTTCCACTCTCTTAGAAGTTGATTAGGGCAAAATCTTGAAATTGATTTTTAGGGATTTGTGTGGGTAACCTTTGTAAGTAGAAACCAAATTGATATCTAATCGGGCCTAAGAGGTATTGAGCAGTCCGTGAAAACACAGTATACTCCTTTCCACCCCCTTAGAGGTTGATTAGAGCAAAATCTTGAAATTGATTTTTAGGGAATTCTGTGGGAAACCTTTGTAAGTAGAAACCAAATTGATATCTAATTAGGCCTAAGAAATATTAAGGAATCCAAAAAATACATTTTACCCCTTTTCACCGCCTTGGAACGGGAATTTCCAAAAGTCCTTCCTTAGTGGGCGCCTACGTCATGGGAACAATGTACCTTCCAAATTTCACGTTCCTAGGTTAAACGGTTTGAGCTGAACGTTGATGAGTCCGTCAGTCAATCAGGACTTCTTGTATATATATATAAAAATATAAACTGCGTTCCACATAAGAGCATACCGAAGCCCCTACCGATTTGCGACCGATCTGCGCATCTCCCACGGATCTGACACACGCGATTGGTCTTAGCACTTTCGCGATTGTTCGTAGCCCTTTCCCTGCCAGTTTGCTACCAATCAACAGTATATCCCTGCGCGAAACCAGTATGCTCTAATATGGAACGCAGTGTAGATTCTCTCCCTACATGCATGCTGACCGTGTCTGTTGGCACGCATCTACCAAGGGAGGGTACCATTGAAATTCGAAAAATTATCGAAATTATGTCACTGCTTACTGGAGGCTACAACGCGTGACACTGAACAGCATGCAGCAGGCTACGCTCAGCGATTGGCAGCTGAAAGAGTGAAACTCTCGCGGGGGACTGCACAGCGCACACCCACTCGTCGGAATGAAAGTGCGACAGTAGATACCGCAAGGTGGTTCTTATTTAAAAAGAAAAAGCGTCGATTTCCAAAGTCCCGAGGAACATGACAATACCCGACGCAGTTTCTTCCGCGGAGCTTTCGGATGATAGCGTCAGGAGACTCTCCGTGCAAACTCTCTGCAGGACCAGCAACGTTCCGGGCCGGGATTGCTGCGATCTTCGCCGACGGACTAGGGGTGGCCAGGCGAGGGGGGGACGCGAGTGATTTTCCAGCGGAGAAGGTCGGTGGAAATATCGTGGACGGGGCAACGCTTTGTAGCGGCCAAGTCCGTGAACGTGACAAATGGAAACCGGTGGCTGTTGGCAGCTCGTTCGTCGTTGCCTAGCCCGGGAATGACGCCGGTGGTTGTAGTTAGCGTTGATGCTGTTGTTGTCGCTGGTGTTGCCCGTAGATGGTGAGGTTTAGGCTGCCCAGGGCTTGCCGCGGTACAAGGCTCACGGCTACGTAACTAATTACCTGATCCTACCGTGAACAACTGAGCGAGTTCATCGGCGAGGAAAGGGACGGAAGTGGCGGGCGGGGGAGAGGGAGCGCGTGGGGCTGCTGTTGCTGACACCAAAGACTTCTCAACTTCCAACCGACGCTCGACTCGGTGCCAGCCATAATACAACTTCGCCGCGTTATACGAATATTTCGCCGGAAACCACGGCCGACCTCTACACCTGCGGATTCCAGTTCGCGATCACTGCTCGAAAGGGGAATTGCTACGAGTCCAGAGTTTTTTATCGGGTGCCCACCCGGAGCTTCCGTGGGCGTGATATTTCGGCGCAGTTGTAGAAACACAAAGTGCGGGAGCCATTCGATACATGAGGATTCTTGGTAGTTTTGGTGATACAAAGAAGGTCTCGAAAGAAGGTGACGGTTCGGGAGAGAAGGAGCACTTTAATTCGATTCGGAAACCCAGTCTTCCTTTTGAAACACTACTGTACCCGGTTTAGAGTGTTGCCTAATAGTCTTTGTCCAGCAGCGTTGACTGCTTCCGTATTAGAATCTGATTTGGCGAACAGCTATCGAGTCACATTCATCGAGTAATTTCGCGGTGTACCTGTTTGGAAGTTTGCAGAAATGTGTTGATATGGAAAGCAAGTACCTAGATGCGATCTTCGCTAACTGGTAGCAGTTTATAATGTCTGCTATAGAAGTTGAGGGTGTGTAGATTCTTTTTCCTGACACCGTTATAGATGCCGCACCAGTTTAGCTAGAATATTTTTTCAGGATTGATTTAGGCATCGAAATAATGAAAAAAGGTTTTTGAACGCGTTTTTTGTCTTTAAGGGTGTGGAAATTAACCTCAGAGTCAAATAGGCACTCCCACTTTTTCGCGCATAACTCCTAAAGTACAAGAGACAGGAGAAGAGTTTCTAACTAAAGTATAAGCGCTGCAAACTCGCGTTAACAAAATTTTGAAAAGAGATTTAAAAAAAACCCACGGAAAAAACTTTCAAAATTTTGTTAACGCAAGCTTGCAGCGCGCAGTGCGCCATTAAACTTTTGTTTGAAACATTTTTGTCTCTCTCTTGTACTTTAGGAGTTGTATACCGTTGCTCTTGTCTCGAGTCACTCTATAAACCCACAAAGTTGCGTTCCAATCGCTGACAAGGAACACTATTCAATTGATGATGGAATGGCGCAGATTTTTTTATTTAGATCGAAAGTACATGTCGCAAAGGTCAGAAAAATGTAAACTAAAGATGCTCCCAAAAGCTGGTCTGACCTTGAAAAATCGACAAAGGTGGAACTGGGGAAAGAAGAAAAATGAGGGAAAGAGAATGACAAATCCGTGTGTTCAAATTTAATTATCTCTATTATATGAAAATACATTATAGTAAATGTATGTATAGTAAATGTAGATAGTAATTAGAAAAAAATAATAATAATAAATGATAATACTAATGAAATCACAACAGTGGGTAATATTAACCATTACATTTATGATAATCTTTAAAAAAAGTGATTGAAGCAACAATAAATTTCAGAATGTCTGCAACGAACGGACACTGTTTCTTTCATACCTTGATCAACGAGACAGTCCAAACATGTCACTGACATCATTAGTATTATCATTTATTATCATTAATTTTTTCTAATTATTATCTATCATTAATGAATTATCATTCATTTACTATAATGTATTTTCATATAACGGAGATATTTAAATTTGAACAGACAGATTTGTCATTCCCTTTCCCTCATTTTTCTTTTTCCCCAGTTCCACCTTTGTCGATTTTTCAAGGCCAGACCAGCTTTTGGGAGCATCTTTAATTTACATTTTTGTGACCTTTGCGACATATACTTTCGATCTATATAATGTTGTATTCCGTATTTTTCGTATTACTTTTATTTTATTAAATAACTTTATACAAATAACGGAAACTAAGACGATTACAGATAAATACTAGATTATTGATTCAGAACTAGATTCTCGTGTCCAGACTATTCGGACTGAAGTGCTCAAGTGCTTCTGACTGGAAGAATTGCGTGTAATATATATATATGTACGGTTTTCGGTAAGCTGAAAAGTGGGGGTTGTCCTGAGTTTAACGGTCGTTAAGGGATGAGGCATAGAGATCGAGGTTCAAGGATGAGTAATAGGGTACGGATAAGGTCATAAAAGAAGGACTTCAGGATGCTTACTATTGCTATCTGGAGAAACTAACGCGCTGACTAATACTTTATATAGATTTAAATGACGTTGGTATACAACAATAAAGAAATCTGCGTGATTACATCATCAATTGAATAGTGTTCCTTGTGAGTGCGGGCTAGCGCTATTCCCTTGTAAGTACCATTGAGTAATAGTTCATGATGACATTACACTAGATCATTTGCCCCAAATTTTACCGCGCCGTACCCCATTAGGCTTCGCCCAAGTCCCGCGCAGATCTATTTTTCTTTATGCTAACAACATCGCACAAGTAAGAACGTTATACGCGCCCTGCGAGATCAGTCTAAAATTCTTCAGTAGAGATAGTTCAGTCTCGACACCAGCTCCCAAAGCCACCCCACCCTTCGACTTTTTGCCTCTCAGCTCCCGGCCTGACGACAAACTCCGAAAGCTGGTTCTGCAGGCGTTCCTCGCCATTACTCACGTCATTCTTATATCCCGGCTCACGCTGGCCAGGTAGAAAACGACAACAGGGCGCGAGGGATCCTCGAGGCGTCCGCTCTCGAATTGAAATTGCGGGGATCTCGCGACGTTTCCCCCACGCTTTTCCACTTTGTTGAATTACTACTGGGACACGGGGAGGAATCGCGAAGGTAATTCGCGAAAGCTTTCATCCGTTAAAATCCAAAGCTCTCCTAAGGCCGTTGCCGTGGTGGCGGAGCGGTGTAATCACATCACGGTGTTGGGACGAGCGCGAGCGAAGATCTCCGACCGTCCTTAAACCGGAACGCCGTTTGTCACGGATTGAAATCACCGCAAATGGGTCCGCGGCAAAGGGAACCGGTCACTGGCAGGGCTGGCGAGCACGACGACACGCCGGGGCGGGGAGGGAAAAAAAAAAGAGTAGCAGGAAATTCCTTTTCAATGACAAAACCATCGGTGGCCGCACGATATATGGAGCTCCTCGTCCCTGGCCACATCAGACTGACGCGTTGTCATATCAACCTCTGTTTGTCGGAATATGATAGGAAGGTATTTATACCGGACAGGTCGGAGGAGGAACCGAGGGTGAGGTCGCGGCAAGAGCCGCTGCAGGAGGTGCTCGATAGCGGAGAAGGGCGGAGGATGCGAAGAGGGAAATACAGGGAAACGAACAGGGGAGAGAGGGATCGATCCGATTTTACAATCTCTCCTCTCCTCCCCGGCCTCCCCCAGCCGGAGAGCCCCTCGCATCCTCCCCCTGCCGTCATCCTCGACTGTATTTGAATTCCAGTGCAAGCTTGCCAGGCGTCTTGCGGCCCATCTCTGGCTGCGTATGCATCGTGTATCTGTCTGAACGCTTCCTACCCAAGACAGGTGGACTGTACACATGAATCTTCGTTAGGTGGTCCGTCGTGTCGCGACAGCCTGCAGAGCAAATGTTTAAGGTTGTCGCCTAACGATCCGAACCGATGTTTTCTTAATTCGAATACGATGGTCCAGCACGCTGTTGGCTAAGGGACGCATTCTGGATTAAAGGTTGAAGATATACCGAGGCTGGTGAACTAGGGTGAGCGGATATAAGTTTTTATGATGCTCTTTAAGGTGTTTGTTCATTTAGGTCCAGAGCCTTTCGTAGTAGCTTCAAGCTCTTGTCAGATATTTTAAAAGTAAGTTGCAGTATTGATCCTAGCTGAACGATAGGAGCACAGCTGGATTACTTGTTACTACCGGAGGATTAGAATCGACTCTTGGTCAAGCATAATGTGCAAACATCGGAAAGGACTGACGGTACGCAAGTTAAAGTCACTGCGATACCCGCATGTACGATGCTGCTGACATTTTAGGTTTCATACTATATTTTATTTACAGAGTTATCGATCACCTACTACCACAGTCCTTACATTCAGCAGGGGTACTGCGTACCGCAAATGCGTCTTTTCTTGGTATAGAATCTATGCGGAACAATAATGCATCAAGTCAGTCGCAGCACCTAACTATCCCTCTTTTTTATTTGACTTGGCATACTTAGTCGAAGTAAAACTGTTTACTGAGGTCCAAAGGAGTCTTTGTGCTACGGCACGAACATAAGGGATGACTGCTACGAAGTTTCATTTGAAACTACTCACAGGTCGCAAACTTCAGCCTTTCATTCTCACTTGTTCCACATCCCCGCGTATATTCTTACGCAACAAATCTCAGAATACATAAAGAAGCTGTAGCTACCGCTGACCAGGTGCCCTCCTGGCAGCAACCACACGCGCACTGCCCACTAACATACCCACCCAATCAAAACCGCACTTGTACATAGTCACGCGCTAAGCGAATCCAACTATAGACATAGATCAACCAAGGATATCAAATATCTTTTCGTCTCGAGGGAACCACGATTTGTTTCATTCTAAAGAGCGAGGAGCTGAAAGCGTCAATCGCGTGGAAACAATTTAAAAACCTCCCTGCAGCCGCTAATTCGATCTCCACCTCATCGATTATGAAGGACTATTAAAGACGGAAAGGTGCGGCAAGTTCGCTGATATCCTGCAGCCAGAGCGGCCGAGTTACGTAAAGCTCCCATCGGCGAGAACAGTGAAGATTTCCTCTATCAATTCAGCGCGCGACAGAAAGGCAGAAATAAGAACGAAAAGAAGAGAGAGAAGAAGCGACGGGAGGCGGGCGGGTTCGGGGCGAGAGGGCGATGCGGGATGATCGATCGTATTTTCCAATCTCGGCGGAAACCTATCTAGCCCGGAAAGCACGGCAACCCCTGCAGTCACTCCCCAACGACTGTATTTGAATTCCAGCGCGTAGCTCGGACGCGAGCAAGCCGAGCGCGCATAGAGCGTAGGACCAACTGGTTACTCACCCTGCCCCCGACATTCATCCTAGGGGTGGCCAGGAATATCGGTGGCCAGGAATATCGGTGGCCATGGCGTGTCAGACCTGGCAGGATCCTGGTGCCTGTGATAGCTTGCACCAACACCAGGCCTCCCTTCTCTATAGCCGGAAACCTACGTTTCGTCTCCACCCCTTCGCCTCTCTCTTTCGCTCATCCTCCTTCTGATTCTCGTTCCTAGTCCTCCCACTCGCTTTATGTGGGTAGTTGCGGCCGGTGCTGCGATTGAATGCTAGGAATTTCATCATGAGTTGAGTCGTGGAGACGGTGGCGGCGGGGTACGACGTCGGCGGAGCGAACGGAGGATGAGGATCGTGGGGATGCCGGCGGAGAACCGCCCCCGGGGTTACTACCAACCCCCTACCCGCCGCCGACCCACCCCACACCCCCCCCCCCCTTCCCCACCCACCAACTTCTCCTCCTCGAGTCCAGCGGACACGCTGTACGAACTAACGGGGCCAGGCAGCAGCCCCTTGCTTAGCAGCCGACCGGTTCCAATCATGATTCCACGCTCCACCGTTTGAAGTCTCGATTGAAAAGGGGCGGAGGTTTGACTAAAGAACGAATGCTACGGCTATCGTTTATCCCTGAGCTCTCTCGCGCGTACCCGCGCGCGTTCCCTGCGCCACACAGACGCAGGCCCACAGGACCGAGGTAATACACGAGGTCCAGGCTGATGGATCTCTTCCGCTGAATCTTTCCCGGCGATCGAACGATCAAACCGGAGGAGCGGCCGCTGCACACCGCGGTAATGGATCCTTGATTCCTTCCCCGCTTTAAGATTGCAGTTCACACGCGCGTGACTGTTAAGCAATCCCATTTGCGCAAGGTTAATCGGGGAATATGTAACAGTGAAGTTGCTCGGAGGCTTTTTCGGGCAGGAGATTGTTCAAGGGTTTGCGATCGACTTTCTTCCTTCTCTACCACTCTAAGAAATTGCGATTCTTGCTCATGGGAGTTTAATAAATCTGTCTTGTTTTTTATAATTTTTTATAATTTGTAGGGATTTTGTACAGTATCTTATCGAAGATAAAATGTTGCAGTGCAGTGTAAACTGTAGTCATTCTCGATTTATGTATTCTTCCTAATTCTTATCGCGTCGATCTATTCTTCCAAAATATGCGCGAAATGCAGGAGGATGTATATTCAGATCCAAGTGTTCATGGACTATTTTGTTGGACATCTACGCCTGACCGAGGAAATCTGTGCTAGTAGTATTGGCCAGTCACTAGTCAGACTCGACGCACTACTTTTCCCACGTCACTTAAACTTATCGAGTGCATACACAATTTCTATCCACCTTTAACTCTCATCAGCGGAGAGAAATTGACACCAGTGTTTCCCAACCTTTTTCGAGTCGCGACCCCCTTTTATAATATTCAAATAACCCGCGACTCCCTCAAACAAGATAAGGTAAACATTTCCTTCTTTCCACTTATAAAAAATCAGTGTTACGTAATTAACAGAACGTGTCAATGTAACCATATTAAAATAAATAAGTGCTAAAAATGGTCAACTAAAAATAACCCTGGCGACCCCTCGGAAGACACTTCGCGACCCCCAGCTTCGGTAATCACTGATTTAAACAGTTTACAGTAAATCGTCTCTTCGGTTTGAACTTAAACCGTGGTATTCTGTATAATAAAATCCGTTCTAGAAACCGGGTCCATATTAAAGAAACTTGGATTCGAGTGAAACTCGAGCGAAACGCAGTCATCGGCTCCACTGTAAATCACCGAGTAGAAACACTAATAACACCGCCTGGTAAAAGCTGCCACCCCATTACCGATGAAAGGTCAAATCAGTCCACGCGGTGCAACTACGAGAGGGGGGTGAAAAAAAAAAGGAACTCGGTACTATTCACGCACAGTGGCCCACTCTATTAATCACTCATACCGGGAAGCGAATCCACTGCCACAGTTCCGACCCGGAATGCAGCGATTCTTTTGCTTGACCCCGTGTCTCGTCAATTCATAACACGGAGATCGGGAAACGCCTTATTAGCGAAATGGGCTGGCGCTCGTGCGTTACCTAGGGTCCTTGGAAAAAGGGGGTCTTCTGGGGGTACTGCGCTCATATCAAGAGAAGCCTCGGCAATATCATTGTGCCGGATCTCATCACAAAGAGTAGCGATAGCATCGGCCCTGCTGTCGATCTCGTTTCAACCCCTCCTGCGCGGCCTCCGCTCCCGCCAGCTCTCGTGCAGGTCGCTCCGTTCCGTTTCTTCCTCCATTCATCCATGATTCGGTTCCCCTGTCGCTTTACAGACGAGAGAGGCTCACCTATACGCGTACGTGGCCGGTTCCACGGTGGATGTACAACGGCGACAAGGCGCGCGGCCGGTAGGGGTAGATTAGCTAGTAATCCGTAGGAAATTACATATTATTATGACGTGTTATTAAACGAGTAATAACGGGTCGAGGAACGGTGCGCCAGGTGGCCCGGAGACGACGTCGCTGATGGGCCTCTGTTGCTCCGGGGTGATAAAAATCTCGGGCGTCCTTCCGCGCGGGAATTTCAGGACCCTGTGCCTCGTCGGACGGTGCACGTTTCAATTTAGTTTAGATCGTCGATCACTTCGCGTGGAAAATACAGTGCGGGAAATATATTCTGCAGCGACACTGGGGGTTGTGTTTCGGTGAAAAGGCTAGAAGAAGACCTCGGGAACCCGTGATTCCTTGGATAAAAATTCCTCCGAGGGCCGGTACTTTGAGCGCGAGGAGTTCGAAAATTCATATGTAGGCACGTGAGAATATTTGGAAAGGTTTTAATATAGGGTCCGTTTGAATATTCAACATATCGAATGCATGAAATTTTCTGTATACCGCTTACGACACATTCTTTGTACGAAGTTATTAATATATTAAAGAGGTACGTCACACCCTGAAAGTTTTGAAAAACGAGTTTTTTTCTCTTTGCATTTTCTTATTACGTGAAGTTTTAAGAATAATTTAAGTTATTGTAGACGCAAAAATTCACCAAAATAGCCGAGTTATAGGCTTTCAATGAGGCGGGGGTGTCGATATTCCGCAGCAGGTAGCGACCATTCTACTTTTCTTCTTTTGCGTTTTTCTCGAAACTATATTTTCAAAGGTGATATATCAAATATCTCCAAAACTATTTGTCCGATTGAGTTCAAACTTGGCACGCATATTCTTAATGGTATTATCTACGATGTAGCATATCAGTTTTTCCATCCTATACCCCATTCGTATATAATTAATGGTTTAAATTCGTTTTTTCATGTGAAAAACGTATAATTTTTTCACTTTGCTCTCATTTGTGCAATAATTTTTTTTTTCTCAAATCCCTATGCTACATCGTAGGTATTTTATTAAGGAACACGAAAATCATCGGGTGTTTGATTTCAGACGAACATGTTCGTTATAATTTGTTAAGTTAGTCACGCGTGTAACGGCGGACGAGCTTCGCGGGACAACAAATAACTCGGTCATTTTTTAATATTTTTGTACAGTGTTTATACAATATATGCACTAATACATGCTCTACCCATAAGAAGCAAATAAATAATTTTCAACCTCATAGTATCAGTAAAAAAAATTCGTCTAGTTTAGTGCTGCTTCGAGCGCCTCAGGGTGGCGTTAACCCCTTAATGCAACTATAGTAATGTAGTGGAACAGTGTGGTTTTGGAGACGATACATTGAGAAAGAGTGTAGTAGGGTAGGGTGGGGCTAGAAGTCCCGTTTTTCGTATAAACCTATGTCAAATTTAGTACTAACAATCTGGAGATATCTGGTGTTAATTTGTATAAAATATATTATGCTTTACGTTCACGAAGTTCGTTTATTGATACTGTTATGGTCTGTTGAGTTATACCACAAAATGTTTGTCAATGCAAAATGGACTTCGTGTCCCACGCACGGGGTAAAAAGTCCATTGCATAGGGTAGAAAGTCCCTACCGTCTTTTCGTGTAATATTAAAATAAATAAGTAAAAAAAGTCTTTTCAAATCAACAAATATTTACTAAACCAATTCTTTTTGGTATACAATATTAAAAGAAAGGCATGACTTCTTTAACAAAAAATAAAAATATTAGTCAGAGCCTCACTTTGAAGTAAAAACTAAAAAAAAAATCGCTCAGCTGAAACAAAAACACTGTATTAGACTTTGGCATCCTTCCTTTATACTTTGGCTATCTTATTATGAAAACAAATAATAAAATGTATATATTCTCAGTCTGAGAAACTTTTTGCCGCAATGGTACCTCTATTGTTTCTGCGATATATGCGTTAGAAAATATTATCATTTAGCAATAAACAATATCATGCGCACATTAGTAAAGGAACATACAATCTTAACGTACTTGGCTGATACGCTTTTAAACTGTGGTTTACTTCGTATAAAACAATACAGACGACGTATTTCCTTTAGTTTTCGATGCATAAAATTAACGAAGGCGTGGTGTAATACGTCCACGAGCGACTGGCGACTCTGTGGTCACCTCTGTTTCTTCTCGCCTTTTACATAGTAGGGGAAAGGTGGGATAGTTGATCACAGTTTTGCTTTTTTTATTAAAATAATAATAATGGTTTGCTTTGTTTGCATTTAATTATGTAAGTTGTGATTCTTAGAGTATTCTCAATATACTTGTACAAATTTGAGAGCTGAAAATTAATTTTAATGACTGAAATTCAACATTTTCTGACAGTAACGTTATGCACAAGTATCCCCCACCGAAGGGGAGACTTGATCAGTGAACTTTAAGATTAAATAATACATTAGCTCTCTAAAAAATATTTATTATCTTCGTCAGTAACATGAAATAAAAGGAATATCATAAAAAGAAAGTAAAATTAAACTAACTTGAAAGAACTACTGAAGAAATAAAACCAAAGAATTAAACTCTACGACATAAAACAATATGAATGCATTCTTAAAAGACATTTCACTTAAATATCATCTGATTAACACAATGATGATAATGAAGAAAAGATTTTCCTTCTCACTTTCTTTGCCGTATTTTTCTGTTTCATTAGCTGTTCTATGGTTCTTCTTCAGGCATGTTCAAGTACCCCACCTCACACACTGATCAAACATCCCTCAATGCACTAGATTTGAAAAAGATGAAAAATAACACTTACCTTAAATATTTAAATCAATAAAAATCATTAACAGACCAGAAATTGCTGCTTTGACTTAATATATTTCGAATCGTTGAAAATGCAACATTTACTCGAAAAGGATTAAGAAGAAGCAGCAGCCCGAAATATTTAATTTTTTGGCTGCAAATAAGATCGAAGCTTCTAACAACATTATTCTATGCTCCCGAAAGGAAACTGCAGCGTGAAGTGTTGCGATAATGCAAACATTACCACGATAGCGAATTGCCAATATATAAATTAAAAAAACTGATGTGATCGTGTATCAACTACCGCTGATCAACTACCCCTATATCACGAAACTCGATACATTGTTTAGGAATAGAGATTTTGAATTCGGTAGTCTTTACCCGCCGGACTTTTAGCCCCACCCTACCCTGCGTATAATTACATTTGCAATATTTTAATTTCTTGCATGGAAACCTCGCTGAAATTAAATAACAAATAGCATTCGGTCACGGAACCTAAGGAAGGTCCCAGTCACAAGTTCTCGTTTCAATTACAATTGTTCTTCTCCGTTACTCTTACCGCCTGAAGAAGAGAACGAACATGAAAATAAGCCCTCTTTCTCTGTTTCCCTCTTTCTATCTCCCAGCGGGGCTAGGGTGGAGAGGGGAACGGCGGAGAGATGTATCAGGGGCCGCACAAAGTGCCGAGCTAGTTTACGCTATAATCTACTATCTCGTCGTTTGCAATTAACTTCTCTTGATGATGTCACGTTTCGTTCGCGCCTCATTTCCAGCCGTGCCGTATAACAATCTGCCGGGACCCCTCTTCTCAGGGCGATCCTTTTAACGCTCGCTTCTAAATTTCGTAATCAAGTTTTTCCTCGTCGAGGAAATTTGCGAATTTCTCTCTTTCTTTTCGCCGCGCCTGCACTCGCACTCTTTCGCTCGCTCCTCACCGTAGTTGCCCCCTCTTTCTGCGCCGCCCTGTCTTCCACGATGGATACCACCCTCTTCTCGTACTTTGATGTCAAGCCGTGAACGTCACCAGCCGACCGTTTAATTTATCGGTCGATGTGTTTGAAAGGCCCTCCTCCCTTCTTGACGCCCATCAGACATCCGTTTCTGGATCGTTGTGTTTTTCACCCTTTCGGCCCGCCTCGACCACCCCTCCCCCCCTTGTCGAAAATTTATTTCCCACTGGCGCACGTGGAACGCCCATTATTTGCGAAATTTTTGGAAAAAGTGGCCTTGTACGATCTTGATTTTTTAGTAATTAGCGAGAGTGAAGAACCTTTGGTTTAGTATATTTCCTTTCCCCTTCTTGAAATTGAAAGCGTCCTACCAATATTCTTTCAAACTTATGCCTTGCTCCTTTACGCATTAACCCGGCGGGAGGCGCACAACATTTTGTAACACAGGTTGTCGCTACCGGGTCAAAAACACCCAAAATTGAAACGTAAAAAACCAAGGTTTCAGAATATTTTTTTTAACTTCGTAATTTTTATGTTAAAGTACAGTGTTTTAAGAATCAAAGAAAAATTATGAAATATCTTAAAATCTTTATTAAAGTTCTTTAAAAAATTGTAACAACAACTAAAACAGTCTTCGGATTTTCGCAACTAGCGCCTCTGTGGTAAATTTGACCTAGTACCGCCTCCTGCTGAGTTAAAGGGAGCCTCGCAATGGGTACCAGGATAATTCTAACCTTAATCGTACATTTTTATTCCTACGAATAACTGAAAAAGTGGCACAATATTTTCACGAATCTGTCATCGAAATCGTTGCCTTTTGCCCTTTGATTAGTTGCTAGTTAAGTACCACCATTTATGTACTTTTAAGTTATGCTGAATGTTGACCAGTAAATAGTAAAAACTCGAAAAGTATAAGTCGTAGGGGAGACCAGGGCAAAGCGACGCGAAAAAAGTTTGAAGTCGAATAAAATTTTTCTCTTTTAGTAAAAATGTGTGGAAATAGGTTTATAATATAATTTGAACATTACTATTGATAAACGGCGAATAGCAATACTTAAAATAAATTTAAAGTATATTAAAATTCAACTTGAAAAGAAAATGCCAAAACGACCAGTTTACTCCATATATGGTCTAGGTTAGCTCTAGGTTAGTTCTGGGTTAGGTCTGGGTTAGGGGTAAACTACCGTGTGTCGATACTAGATGACTAAATGACTAGGGGTAAAGTAGGGGTAAAACCATATATAGAGTAAAGTGAGCTACTATCTGGGGTAAAGTGAGCTGAAATAAAATACGAGTTTTAATTAAAGATATAGTGTGTGTAGCACGTCAGTTTCTGTTTTTTTTTTTTGAACCGTGGTTGTCAAAAACTATGGCAGATTTTTCATTTCTTTGAGGTTAGATTCTGTTCCATCACGCCGCGTGGTTTCCCAGCTAGCAGACAGGTTAGGTTTTATTGCGCACATCACTCGCGCATCTTTTCTTTGCGGCTCACAAGAGAAAATCCCGAACTCAAAAATCAAAAAATTATGAAACTTTGTGAATATGTAGAGGACTTCCTCCTGAGTACAACGCAATTTATGTTTGCTGCCCGAATTCGCTCGAAGGGGGTGAAATTAACCCGTGAATATTAACTCGCGAACTGTAAGAGATAGGAAAATAGTTTCAAGACGAAAGTTATTTCTTTTAATTAGATCTATCATTTGGTAAAAAAGAAGATTTTACAGTTCACGAGTTATAATGCAAAATCGGGAAATAACCGGATTTTCAGGGGTCAGTTACACCCCCTTAGAATGAATTTGAGCAGCAAACAAAAATTGCGTTATTATCAGGAGGAAATCGCCTACATATTCACAAAGTTTTAAAATTTGTTCAATTCCCAGGTTCGGGATGTTCTATTGTCAGTTTACCCCGGCTCGCTTTGCCCGAATGTGTACTCAGTGTAAAATTAATTATTTATTAACGTTAGGATTAATGTTTTCTCAAACGCGTGCACATGTATGTTTATAAGCTTGTTATAAACACGCAGAATAAATTTGTAGTTAAAATAACAGATTCAAGACTCATTTATCCAAAGAGCTAAATTGAAAAGAAAACCAATTGGGAGTCTCTAAAACTTCATTTTTAATTTTTTAAATGAACTTCCATTTTTCGAGATCTGAACGTGCATAATTATCACTGTGGTGTTACACACATTTATTACGCCGCCAAAATTTCTAAACATATTCTATTATTAAAGAATAAATTAAGAAAGCTCATTTTACCCCTAGGTTCACTTTGCCCCGGTCTCCCCTACGTACCTTTTAAACATCCCAAAGCTTCTGCATCTGCGGAGATGGTTAATACAGTGATTAAAGAATTGACTTCAAATAAAACGTCCCTTACGAAAGGGGCGCAGTTTTATGCAATTGTTGCTCACACAGTAGTGCACCATAAATATACATGGTGCTCTTAAGGACTCTTTAGACCTCTATCATTTCCTCTACACCGCACTACACGCGTGGAAACGTGTCCGTGCCCAGACACGACTGTCCTCCTTCCAAAATCCGTGCTCGGCGTGCGATTGCCCAAGTGGACAACCAGTGTAGCCATCTTGGCCCAGATGATGGGGCGCGCTCTACCTCAGGCTTTCACCTATACGAGCATTTGGCCGGCAAGGTGGTGTGTGCAAAAATTTAACCCTCGCCAAGGGAAACTCGGCGTAGATGTTCTGCCGAAATGGTGCTTGGATAAACCCTGCCCTCGTCCGCTAGGAATCACTTGCCCAAGTGGACACCCAGCCTTCGGTGTTGCCGTTCGCTCTCCTAGCGAATGCCGCGGAAATAGGTAACGCCTTGGCGGTTATGGACACGACAAGATCGCCGAGCAACTTGTCCATTCATCGACGGAATCGCTTATGCGCGGCGAACAGGTATATTAGCAGGTAGTTGCAGCTACCTCACGCTTCGTCTGGCAGCTGCTGACAGACCGGAGGATGTATAACCCTCCGCGAAACTTTTCAATGTCGCCGGTTCGCCACGGCATTCAGCCGCGTCCGAGGAATCGATGATACAACGACCAGCGGCGGCGTCCGTTCCAGCTCGTCGTCCTGCCGTATAATTTACTCGGATAGGCGTGAGCTTGGATTTATGATTAACGAGCGACGCGCGACGACTCTCCGTGCAAATCAATTACGACCACTCATTTGACGCCCGCGGATGCCGGGCTTTGCAACCGGGCGATCACTGCACGCTCCATTTGCAATCTCGATGCTATCCGACCTGGAGCGTAGTCACCTTCTATCGGGAGTATTAGGTAGGCTTGTCTTCCTTTTGGCGCCTTCGAGAGCCACTGTGCTCGCCACGTTTCCCAGCGTGATTCATGAATATGGCGACCAACTTCGACGTAGACGAAGTGTAAGCTTGGGGTTATTTTTCCTAAATAATTCAAGTTCTTTTTTTTTGTGCCTCTTTCAATTCTGGTATTTATTCTGCTGCGGAGATTATTCAACCTTCTTGAGTCTGTGAGTCAAAGAATCAGTCGAAGATGTACAGGAGATTCTTATTACTGGAACTTTATTATTAACGGAATTGATGATCGCGTCTAACTTTCGCGTGATGTCTGTTACTGGATATATAGAGGATCTAGTATTTTGTCTGACACTGTAGACGGGGTTGCAGTAATTTATTGGAAAGATTGTAAAAGTTGAAGTGCGATAATAGCTGCTAATATTTTTTTCTAGTCCAGTGAAGTCACTTTCATTCTGTAAAACGACGTTTAGTAGTGATTGTCCAGTGAAATTAGGATCTGTCTTCGGAATAAAGCTAAATTTTGGCATGGGCCTTTATTTGGTCGGTTTAAACAATATATCAAAAGTCCCCGTCGATCAGACCGCCGCTAAAAAATTTACAGAGGGTTGAAAAAAAAACTGTTTTTCGCGAATATCTCGTTATCTAGCAGTTTTGTGACAAAAATAGGTATTATGAAATTTGTAGCTTAGAAAATTCTCTACAAAAAAGGTCGTATGAGTTTTTTCGTAGGAGTAACCATTTTCATGTATGTCGGGTTACCAAGTTTCAACCCCCGTACATTTGTCAAGGGAAGATCCCGAAGCCTGACATTCAAAAAATTATGAAACTCTGTAAATATGTAGGGGAAGTCCTCCCTCTGGAGGAGCATCAATGGATGTAGCACGTGTAGAGTGATTAGAAAGAATAAGAGTAGGTTTATTGCTAGGCTGTCTAAAAAATTGCTGCCAACATCAGCGTGAAACACGCTCAAGACGATGCTGACGTTCTCATTACTCCTACGAAAAAAACTCATAGCATCTTTTTTGTAGAGAATTTCCTAAGCTATAAATTGTATAATAACTATTTTTGTCGCAAAACTGCTAGATAACGAGATATTCGCGAAAAACAGTTTTTTCAACCCTCTGTAAAATTTTTAGCGGCGGTCGAATCGATGGGGACTTTGTGCATATTGTTTAAAACGAACAAATAAAGGCCCATACCAAAATTTAGCTTACTGGGATTTATTCCGAAGACAGATCCTAATTTCACTGCACTAAGTGTATTATTTCTCGCAAGCGAAGATCCACCCCCTCGAAAATTCAAATTTTTTTAAAACTTTGGGGATATGTAGAGGTTAATATAGGTATGTATTACGCAATTTTTTTGTCTGCTGCCTAAATTCACTCTAAGAGGGTAAAATTGACCCCCGAAAATCCTTTTTTCTCTCGATTTTGTGTTACAACTCGCGAACCGTAAGAATGGTAAGAACTATAACTTACCAAATGATAGTCCTAATTAAAAGAAGTAACTTTTTCCTGAACACTTTTTCCCTATCTTATACAGTTCGCGAGTAATAATACAAAATAACAAAATTTTCAAGGGTCAATTGCACCCTCTTGGAGTGAATTTGGGCAGCAAACGAAATTGCGTTGTACTCAGGAGGACGTCCCCTACATATTTGCAGAGTTTCATAATTTTTTGAATGTCAGGCTTCGTGATCTTCCCTTGTCAAATGTATGGGGGTTGGAACTTGGAAACCCAACATACATGAAAATGGTTACTCCTACGAAAAAACTCATACGACCTTTTTCGTAGAGAATTTTCTAAGCTACAAATTTCATAATACCTATTTTGTCGCAAAACTGCTAGATAACAAGATATTCGCGAAAAACTGTTGTTTTTTTCAACCCTCTATAAAATTTTTAGCGACGTTCGGATCGACGGGGACTTTTGACACATTGTTTAAAACGACCAAACAAGGGCCCATACCAAAATTTAGCTTAGTGGGAATTATTCCGTAGATTAGGCAGATTTTCGTCTAATTTCACTGGACTATTATACTTTCGTTGATATGACACTTTGCGGTCCGAGCACGTAAAATTATATTAAACATCAGTTTGGAACAGTTAAACTCAAATTTAAATATTTTAGATAATGGTTCACGTAATTTATTAGTAGTTGTTTTTGTGCTGTTTCGCCAGAAATTAAACATTCAGTGTACAGGTTAAAATCGATTGATGTGACAGGCTGATTCGCAGTTCGAGGGAAAATTCCTTGTCACCTCTCTAATGCGTGTAATGAAATCCAAAAGAAACCCTCTCGACTTTTATTAACACGTCCTGTATTCTTGATCGGTCGGAATCACGTTTTCCAACGTGATTGGATGAAGCTTTTTAATTTCGTTTTCAATGGCTCGCCGGAAGTAGTGTCGTGTCGGGGGCTCGCACCAAAATTGATTTTTCATTAAGAGGCCTATAATTTGTACGCTGGATATCGGCTCAATTTCGATTTCCAATAATTAATCTGTGGCCTTATTTTCCGCTTCTGAACTTAACTGGTTTAGTAAAGTGAACGCGCTCGATTGTCAAGAAATTAATACTACCCTTGCACGTGGTTAAAATCTAATTTGAAAAATTCATTTAAACTCAATCTTGCGGAACTTAGTGTATATTGCGAAGAGAAAAATACTTTCCTTTCATTTCATTACAAACTCAAAACATTTATTGATAATTGCGCAGCATTAAAAAAAAAAACGAAAATAGTTCAGTTTATCACAAAAAATTTACTCCAAAACATTTAACACGTGTCAACCCTCAATTGTCAGATCAAGCATTTTTTACGTGAAAATTTATTTTCTGATAAAAGCAGGTACCTCTGTTTAGTATCATTTGATATATCTACACACTGTACGTTAGTCGCATGACTTGTTGCACCCGGGTCACTCAAACGCACTCATTCTACTTACAATTAGCCACGTACAGTAAAATCATCGTTATAGAAGTAACTGTTAATAACTGCTCTACAAAGGTCCTGTCTAAAACCGTTACAAAGAACCAGAATAATGTAACTGCATATAGAAATTGAAATTGCACGAATGGGACTTCGTTTTCGAAAAAAATCGATGTTAACATATTATTGCATACGAGTGCACTCAACCTTTAAAGGGCTGGGTTTTTTCATTGCAATTGAAAATTTTATTTACTTAAAATTTACGAATATATACCACCAAAATAGCCGGCGAAGCATCCAAATTCTTAGGTGGCCACTATAGTGGCCAGCCCGGCCCTCTAAAGGTTAACTAAGAATTCTTTTCGTCTTCAAAACCGATTTTCTCGAAAACAGAACCTGTTTGGAAAAATTCATTTTAAAACTTCCACTTATTTTTACACAATGATTTATTTCACCTGCAGTTGTAACAGCTTTATCGTATATTTCTGATAAATTTTTAAACGCAGAATCGCTACTTTTTGCATTGTAACCGGTTACGTAATTCCCTGCATATCGTTTCCTGTTACAGTTCTAATATCGGTCGTTGTATTAGCTTCATAACGGTTCTTTATCAATTCTAGTCTCATTTCCGTTTAATTCCAGTATAAGTTCAATAAATATTGGAAATGTTAAAAATTTATAGCGAAAAGCTGTTATACGTATACTGAGTAGTAATAATAATGATTTGTAGAACAATTTTATTAGTTAAATTTATTAAATTATGTTTATATATTTTAATGTAAAGGCATATAAAGTTTTGAATTTTAGAGTATTAAGAATATTAATAAATATAATTTTATTAATAGTTATAATTTAATATAAATATTTTTTAATAATATTACTTTAATTTCTATTAATTATATAGAAAAAAGTTGAATTTTTATAGTTATGGTATGAGCCTAAGAGCTTAATTAGCTTATCTATATAATTAATTTTCTAAAATAGTAATAGTAAAATATATTAATTACATTAGTATTTCATCAAAATATTCCTTTTATCAGGCATATTACTTTGATTATATATTTGGGTGGAGGTTCTAGATTTAGTTGTACTTCTTAATCTGTAGTTAAATCTAGGTGGAGGTTCTAGATTTAGTTGTACTTCTTAATCTGTATTTATTTTTAAATGCTTAGGGTAAAGGGCCCAATTACTGTCACCTTAAGCTATTTTACTTAAAATAACGAATAAATAAACTATAGTATATAATCTGTAGTATAGATTATAGGTTGAATTACATAATTCTTTTTGTGTACGACTTTACAACGTTTATTTATTCGTTATTTTAAGTAAAACAGCTTAAGGTGACAGTAATTGTTTAGGAGTCAGTAATTGGGTCCTTTACCCTATAAACTTTTTGTATTGTTAAGGCGTTACAAGGTAACCGAGATTGAAACTCACACATATTATTGTTTGACATTCAAATATAAAGACTTCCTTCTGAAACAGGTAAAAAGAACTGAAACGGTGTTTTAACCCTCGGTCGTCACACCTACTTTTTCGAACGTCGTTGTCACACTGGCAAGGAAAGATCCCGAACCCGAAAGTTCAAAAAAATCTGAAGCATTGTGAATATGTAGGAGACTCCCTCCTGATTACAACGCAATTTTTGTTTGCTGCCCAAATTCATTCTAAGGGGGTGAAATTAACCCCCGAAAATTCGGCTATTTTCTGATTTTATTTTGTAATTCGCAATCTGTAAGCGATAAAAAAGAATTTAAGGGGTCAATTTCACCCCCTTAGAGTGAATTTAGGCAGCAAGCAAAAATTTCGTTTCAAAGTCTCAGAATTTTTTTAATTTCCGGGTTCGGGATCTTTCCTTGTGGGTCAATTTGACCCTGGCAATTTTCAATCAGTTGTCATTTAAAAACTATTTGTTAAATTAAGTCTGAAAAATTCTGAGCTAAAGTTTGAACATTGTAGAATATATGCCCATCGTTCAAAGTCGACATTTAAAGTGTCATCACGCTTAAAAAAATTTTTGAATCAATAAGAGTTCCGACAAAAAGTTTTTTTGCTTAAAAAATTGCAGGGTCAATTGTGACAGCACAGGATTAAATTAAATAGAAATAATTCTTACCAAAATAGCGATAACGAACTATAGGTACACTTTAAAGGTAGACCGCTGCGCGAACCGGGTGGTAATTTATTTCCTTAGGATATATAATTCTCCAAGCCCTACGTTTGCTGCCACGTCCACGTACATACAGCAATAATAAAAGTTGCTTCTGCTCGCAACCCTTTTTGTCCCCTACAATCATTTTAGAAAAAGCTGTTATATCAGTTTCCACGCGTATATATATTTTTAACAATTTCCCAGGGAAATTCATTGTTTCCAATCCTGGAACCGATATGGACCTACGCGAGAACTGATACGGGTATCAATATTGGAGCCGCGACCAGACTCGATACGTTGAATAATTTCGGTTCTCCATAAGTGTTATTCGACGGTTCTTCGACGCTGTTTCCAGAATCGCGATCGATATTAAATCAGTTTTTCCCCTCGACTCGGGATGCTGTCGCGCCAAAAAAAAAAAAAAAAAACGGCGCATCCTCCACAAGTGGCCGCCCCGTTTGATGCTACGCGTCGAAATCTCGGTGACCGCCACTATTAACCGCGCCGATATATCGCGACGGGCTGGGAAAGTTCGCCCCCAAGTTTCGACAGGCGATGCGGCTCGATACACGAAATGAAGATAAAGTATGTCAAAGTCGAGCGCAAGCTAGGAAACGGTGTTACGGAATTAGCGGGGTAAAGCAAAAGATGGATTGCCGCACGCTGCGGAAGGGGGTAGAGAGAGAGAGAGAGAGAGAGAGGGGCGGGTAGGGGTGGCGATATAGGGGAGTATGCGGCAGAGGGACCCAGAGGTATAGCAAGTGGAGCGAAAATCAGATTTGCACGTTGTCGCCTCCACCCACGAGCATCGCCACCCATCTACCTCCGGTCTGTCGGCTCCATCCGAGCCCCCCGCGCCCCTCCCTCCTCCCCTGCTGCCCCGCCGTTCGCCCCTCCGACCCCCCTCCCGTTACCGGTTCACCCTTGCCGTCACCCTTCTACCCCGTGCCCCGAAAGCTCGAACGAGCACCGCCCTTTGATCCTGTCGACAGCCACCCTCCTCGACCCTGCAACGTCGACCTAACTCCATCCCCTATAGTCCCCAGGCCCTCGAACTAAACCACCCTCCTTTCCCCCCTCCATCCCTCCTTGCGCCGTCTTCCTCTCTGTCGTGCTTCTCGATTATCGTTTCTCCTCCTTCGAGCCTGCCGCGTTTTCGCGAGAGACTGTTTTCGTTTTCCCTGCCCCGATTTCTTTGATTCCTCGCTTTCATACAGGCTCTCCCTTCTGATTCATAATGGAGGACGCTGCGGGGTGGGCTCGCGGATTCTCGGACCTCGCGCCAGTGTCGGGTGTTGGTCGATTGCGTAGGCCAGTATCTCTGCGCTTAACAGTAACAGCATTATATACCCCGTGCACAGAGGAGTTGCGCTTGGAAATCCGGAGTAATGATAATATTAGGTTCGGTCGCGGAATTCAAACGCCACTTCGTTATAACGGAGCAGCACGTTCGGCTGCTCGAATTCGGATCGAAATTTAATCGCTAAGTGCTGTGGTAATGAAATACCGCGATTCGTCTTCGTTGATTGAATTTATAAGGCTGATACAGTAAGACGTGCCCCGGGTTGTTGATATTTACTCAGCTGACTAGTTGGAAATTTGTAAATAAATTACTGTCAGGCGAGACTGCCTTAAGTAGGGTCGCTGCATCGCTGAAGCACAACGCCGCCAATGACCAACGGTGATAAACATTGGTTGGCAAGTGAGTCATTCGTTATATAAAATTAAAATGTTTGTATTTTTTACACATCCTTGCAGGAGTATTACCGATGGATCGATGAGGTTTTCCTGATGAAAATGCGTCCAAACAGCATGTAGTGACCTGTCCAGTGAATGCACACCCCGCACGAGAAATTAACACCTATCGCGCTCCCATTACGTTGAAATTTACACAGTAGGTAGTTCTATATTCAACTAACAAGGGGAGGACACCATGTGGTAGACACCGATTTCGATGAGCCTTGGCACGATGGATCTATGTCGAAAATAAGTAAATAGGTGCCCCAGCGTTTCAGCCAATAGGCCTTAATAACAGAGTTATTTACACGTAAACTATTCAAAATTTAGGGTTTTAGTTGGTAAAAATCTCAAACTACCCTGGCGCCCGTGGGAGATTCCCTTCCGGAGGCGTCAGGGTGCCTTTTGAAGATGTCTCCACGTTAAAAAAAATTCATAATTTTTTTTATAAATAATTATTTTTTATAATTTCTTTTTTTAACTTGGGGAAATCTCCAAAGCCACCCCGACTCCTTCAGAGGGGAATTCCCCGGGGGCGCCTGGGCAGTGTGGGATTTTTACCGACTAAAACCCCACTATGAAATTTTTTAATAATTTCCATGTAAATGTCTCTATTATTAAGATCCATTAGCAGAAACGCTGGGACACCTGTTTACTTATTTTCGACATAGATCCAGCGTGCCAAGTCTCATCGAAATCGGTGCCTACCACATGGTGTCACCCCCTTGTAAGTTCTTTATTAAGTTGAAGGTTAATCTTGTTGTTGTTGATTTTGCCAGGTGTTCATTCATTGGTCATGCCACTTAAGTGTTCATTCATTAGACAGGCCACCCTAATTCAGTCTACAATTTTTAATTATTCGATAGTATGCAAGTATAATTCACACATGGGACTGAGGGGTGCGAATTCGGTCGTTCTGAGTGTATGGAATAAATCCCACGAACCCATCACTGATACTCCCATTGAAAATGTGTACATTTAGTAGCGGATGTCGTCTCAACTACTGGCAATGAGCATCGGTCAAACGACACGCGGTGCGTTCGGTTCGTTATCCTTGTGGAGCGATTCGAGCGAAGGCGAATATTTCCGAACCCGGAAATTCCAAAAATTCTGAAACTTTGTGAATACGTAAGAGATTTCCTCCTGATTACAATGCGATTTTTGTTTACGGCCCAAATTCACTCTAAGGGGGCGAAATTGACCCCCGAAAATCCGGCTATTTTTCGATTTTCTGGTATAACTCGCGAACAGTAAGAGATAGAAAAAAAGTTTCAGGACAAAAGTTACTTCTTTTAATTAGGACTATCGCCTGGTGTCTTAGAGTTCTTCCAGTTCGCGAATTATATACCACAAAATCGAAAGATATCCGGATCTTCAGAGGTTAATTTCACCCCCCTGGAGTGAATTTGAAAAGTGAAGAAAAATCGCACTGTAATCCGGAGGAAATCCCCTACATATTCATAAAGTTTCAGAATTTTTGGAATTTCCGGGCTTCCTTGTTAGATAAACCTGAAATAGTAAATAGATGCTAACTAATCTGCTTTCTCTACCCGGCTATATGCACGCGGTCAGTCCCAACAAGTGTGCATATAAACGAGGGATGGGTATCTACTATATTTAGCTTTTCAGTGAGTATATGCAATGTAAATCTAGTACTGCTGACGATATATTATAATTTATCAAGCACGGTATTTACTTTATGTCTAATAATTATTTCGAGGTGCATCGATTTGTCGAAGTACACTATTTTTTTCCTAACCAGGCATCGATCAATGAAGATCTTGAAATAACTGTCGAGACTCGGGGCACTTAAACTGTTGAATATGTATATTTACTAACCAACAAGGGAAGAACCCGAACCAATAATTTTTTTTCTCAAATCCCTGTGCTACATCGTAGGTATTTTATTAAGGAACACGAAAATCATCGGGTTCTTGACTTCAGACGAACATGTTCGATATAATTTGTTAGGTTAGTCACGCGTGTAAGGGCGGACGAGCTTCGCGGGAGAACAAATAACTCGGTCATTTTTTAATATTTTTGCACAGTATTTATACAATATATGCACTAATACATGCCCTACGCATAAGAAAAAAATAAATAATTTTCAACCTCGTAGTATCGGTAAAAAAAATTCGTCTAGTTTAGTGCTGTTTCGAGCGCCTCAGGGTGGCGTAACCCCTTAACCTGGGTCGCTGCTATCCAAGTCTATGACGCTACAGTATTGTTTACTGATACTGCCATTCTCTGCGGGAGTAGGGAAGGCGGGGAATTTTCGTATTAATTTTTGCGCGAGCAAGCGTGTGTTTGCTGCTCAGTTTCAGGCAACCAGCGGACCGGGGAATATTAATTTGGCGCGCGTCGCATTAACTGGTTTTTAACGAGCAGGGAAATTGGCGGTGGTGCGCGAGCGACGCAGGACGGTCGCGTTCAGCAATTTAAGTTAACGCTGTTTTTGAACATATAAATAAAACGGTCGTCTTAACCCGCGCAATTACACGGACGCCGCGAGCAAAAGCAAATATCGAAAAAGACATTCATGTTGGGTAATCAAAAGTTTCCTTATCTCATCGCCAGTGCTACTGTGCGGCAAATAGGATTGCTGCCCGTAATTGTTCCATTCGACTTTCTCAGCTGTCTCTCCCCCTTTCACGAAGCATAATTCGCCCCGGCGATAGGCTTGTCCATTATAGCTTGTAATTTGTTTAAATTTCGCTCTCGAGTGGTCGAATAATTTCATTTTTTTTTTTTTTTTTTTTCACGGGAACCTTTTAATACCGGTGGCGATCAGTTTTTAAACGTTTCAGCAGAGTCAACAATGACATTTACCAGTGAAAATGCGCGCGAAAAAAAGGGGAAGCCAGTCCACGGGTGTTTAAATGGCCATTGGCAGATTACCGTTATCGGCGCACTGCTTAGTTAAACGAGTTACCGCGAAAACTCAATACCGCTTGTGCAGCGAGGAGAGGAACGGGACGCGATAGGGGGGAGAAATGGGGAGAGAAAGAGAGAGATCAATTGAGCTCTCAGAGTCATAGAGGCGCGATCTGCGTGATGAAATCACATGGGATCGTTACGAGACCGCCGAAATCTGTTAATATTTACAGAACCTTCAATTGCAGTGGGTATCGAAAGGCAGGAACTAAAGCAACTTTTGCCTCGTCGCTAGAGTGCGGATGTTTATGCAAATATACGTTTTTATAGGGAAGAACTAAACAAGTGCAACTTTGATAGAAATATGCTTCGTCTTTAGATGGTTTTCAGAATATATTTTTTATTTTAGAAAATGTTATGTTTATTTATTTTTAGCAAATACAGAACTTACTTAACTCGATAATTATCAATGTGGTATTACGCACATTTATTACGTCAGCAAAATTTGTAAATATATTCTATTGTTAAAGAATTAATTAAGAAAGCTGGTTTTACCCCGAGGTTCACTTTGCCCCGGTCTCCTCCCCTATTTGATTTTCTTACAATAGGGAGGTCGTAATTAATCGTAATAAATATCATACTTGCATTAACTTCCACAGTCTATTCATCACAATTTATCATTTTCCTCTTGTTTCCCCAAGACCAGCACTTTATGTCCCTCTCGTTGGGGAATATAAATAAACTGGTACGAAATTCGTGCGTTCTTAGTCGATGTATCCGTCATAATGTTATTATAATTTACATAATAATTTTGAAGGTATAAGATAGAGACTTATATTGTTAACAACAATTCCGCTGGCACCACATTTCGCACTCGGCTGAAATTAAGGGGACCTTCCGGTCTGGAGCCCTAAAAAATAGGTAATCTTTAGGATTTAATTAAAGGAAACCTACTACATATAATTTAATAGGACTTGTCGCATTATATTAAGCATGTCTTATATTATAGAAATATATTTCTTGTTTTATAATTAATCATTTCAGACGACACTGGGAAGTCGTTAAAGTCAAGGTGTATCTCCAAAAGTTACTATCCGATTCAACTGAAACTTTTTTTATTTAGAAGAATATACTTCTGGCTAAGGGGAAAACCAGAATAAATTACAAAAATTACATTTTTTTAAAAAACAACGACACTTGAAGTGTGAAATCACTTTTTCCCAATATTTTTCATCCTTTCAACGCCTATGAAAATTACAAATTTGCAAAATTTTGTATTTTTTTCTAGTATTCCCCTAGCCAGAAGTATATTCTTCAAATTAAAAAAAGTTTCAGTCGAATCGGATAATAACTTTTGGAGATACGTGTCCCAGCGTTTCGAGAAAAACGCGTTTAAAGTTTTACGTGGACACCGAGTGGCCTATTCAAATGCCTATAACTTCGGGAATTTTACGAATTTCAACAAATCCTTTTAAACACGTATTCCTAAAAGCTTGAACATTCGAAAAAAAAATTAAATAAAAAAAATCGACTTTTAGACCAGTCCCCTTAATTAAGTGTATTTAGTAATTAATCCTTCGCCAAATATTAAATTCTAAAACATGTCGAACATGTTTCACCTTACAATTGTAAACCACGGAAGTATCTCGTGTTAAAAGCCCCTCGGATTTTCTACGTTAATAGTAAATCACAGTTTGCATAGCGAATACAACTGTGCAAGTGCCAAAGGATCAGCAGGCAACCCTGCGAAAGGAATCAGCTTCGCAAGTTTAGCTGCTCAAAATTTTCATCTTTCTCCTCGAATATTTCATACTTTTTCCTGCACCATGTTCCACTAAAGGCCGATCCACGCGTGTAATCAACGCGGCGCGCGGATCTCGATGGTGGAAATTTACATCAAGATCACGCGGAACGGGGTCGCGGCGAAAGAAAGGTTTAATACAGTATTTGTTGCGCTCGCGCGTTCAGCTTTACATTAGTTTGCACAAAGAACGAGTGGAGCCGTGCAGATCAAACGCGGAAGTTAATAGAGGTTCGTAGCAATTACGGACTTAGCGCAGGGCTCAGTGCGTTTTCGTTTACACGTGCTTTCCTTCCAGCGAGGAAATAACCTTCGTTGGCATTTCTTATCAAATATCGTGAAAATTTCAGCGGGTTCTTCAGCGTTATCGGTTCCATCTGCAAGACTCTCTGTATTGGCAAATTATATTGTCGAAAAGCTTTTTGTACTTGAACCTAAAATTTGAAAAAGTCGCTGACTAAAAAGGGAGCGCTTTATGGGTCCTGACAACTCTGCGATTCGATGAAAATGGATCCTTAACACCTACAGTGGCTCGCATTAATATTCGGACACTTTTTAAAATCGCATAACTTTTTTAGAATTGGTCCAAACATCTTGAGTTTTTTTGAGAAGCTAGAAGGATTAGTTTGCTAACTGAGGCGTTTCGTCGTTTTGAAAAAAAAAATGTATTTGGTTGGAATAGCGAAAGGAATAGTAAAGGTCGATTTTTAAACTTTTTTTGTGAGCTTGTAATGAAAATTCCCGAAATCAGCGATTCTCGACTTTATTCTGCGATCTTTAAACGTTTGTAGCTCGGAGCAACGTTAACCGATTTTTATGAAATTTTAGGCACGTATACAACTTACTGCAATCTACAAACGGTTTTTTTTTAATTTTCATTACAAGCTCACAAAAAAAGTTTAAAAATCGACCTTTACTATTCTTTTCGCTATTCCAACTAAATACATTTTTTTTTTTCAAAACGACGAAACGCGTCAGTTAGCTAACTAATCCTTCTAGCTTCTCAAAAAAAACTCAAGTTGTTTGGACCAATTCTAAAAAAGTTATGCGATTTTAAAAAGTGGCCGAATATTAATGCGAGTCACTGTACCTCTCGACACGTTAGAAGATATGAATCTTGCTGCGCCTCGTAAATTTCATATTTATTCAATTTCGTTGTCTAAGCATTGTTTCCAGGATCTATTTCTCACAAAGATTGTGTTTCTAGTGTTTCTACTTTTGCCACGGTCTCCTACCTGTACATAATAATTATCTAAAGGACAAATTAAGTTGCTTTGATTATTCGAAAACCCAAAATGTTCGTTCCTTTTGTTTGAAGAATATTCGAAATATTTTTCCTTATATTTTTCGTCGTTCATGATTTTCTAAGTTCTTACATTTATAAGTGGAGGAAATTTATACTTTGAAATATCGAGGAGTTCTGCAATAACCTGGACCTTGATATCCTCGTCATGCAAAATGTAATTTAAGGGAGAGTGGGGTAATTTCGAACAACTAAGTAAAAAGGCAAACAAAACGAAAACTATGTTGAGAAATGAATTTGTTTATTATTTACAAACATACTTAAACTATTCGTCTACAAAGTACTGCGACGAATTTTTGAAAAGTTATTACAAAAATCAACTTTATAGTGAAAAAGCAAAACCCTTGGTGTTAGCGATTACTCGACTGCCGTGGGGTAATCACGAACAGAGTGTTAAATATCGGAGAAGTCGCACAGGAAGCGCAAGTTCAATGGTCAACCCATAAAAAGCGTTGCTGCAACCTATACCTAATTATATTTTTCAAATTCCTCTTCTTGCGCGTTAGAAAAAAATTGCAACTGGTCGGAATATCGAATAAAATAGTAAAGGTCGTTTTTCAAACTGTTTTTTCTGAGCCTGTAATGAAAATTCAAAAATTCATTTTAAGCAAGTTTTATACATGCTGAAAATTTCCTCAAAATCGGTTAACGTTGCTAATCTCGAAGGGTCGAGATTACCCCATCGGATTTGTTCGTCAATACTCCACAACATCAAAAAATAGAAAAGTTATTTAAAATTAGAAAATTTATTTCAGAGGTTAGAATCATGATTCCAGCAACGCCTTGGTCAGAAAATGTTGGCAAAGAATTGCTTAATTTCAGCTTAAAAAAAAAACAATCGTAACATTAATTCAACAGTAATTACATGCAATTAAAAATGAACAAAATATTACTTGAAACATGATGAAAATCATAAACTGTATACGACCCAAAGTATTATCTAGTGGAGAGGGAAATTCGTTTTTATTTATTAAAACGCCGTGACCATCGCATTCGCGATTACCCCGGCGTTCGTGTTCACCCCACCCCTCCCTTACGTCTCGCGCAAAAGTAGTCTCGCGCAATTCAAAATCATCGGGGCCTGAAGGAAATCGCGGCGCATAAATAAAATAAGAAAATAGGAAACGCGAACGCGGACGTTTGACAGGTGCAGCCGGGTCCCCGGATCAAACGCGCAAGTTAATTGAACCTCGTGGCAATTAGGTACGAGCTTAGGTGGCCGCGCTTTAATACGTTTTCGTTATACAGAGATTTCCTCGAGTTGCTCGCCCGCGTTACAGATACGTTCCTCCGGCTGCGTTTCCTCGCCGCTCTCCAGCAGCAGCCCTTTTCCACGTTGCCGGAAGAGTCGTAGGGGAGGGAAAGCGGTGGAGGGGCTCTGAAAAAAAAGAGAATAAAAATTACAGAGCGGAGAAAGGGACGGCGGCGGAAGGGTGTACAGAAGGAAGGAGGGAATTGAGAGAAACGGAATTAAGGGATGCAGGCGTGGGAACGGAAAAAAAGGGGGGGGGGTGTAGGGAAGCAAAAGCGACAGAGCAAAGAGCGTAACACAGGAAATACTGATAGTACAAAGTGGAGGAGGACGGAACATTGGGGCAAATCCAGTAATGTTGACGTAAGAATAAAGGCAGGAAAAAGCGGAGGAAAGATTTGAAGCGGGAGCACGAATGCGCAGGGTCGCAACATTGGACAGAGGAGAAAAGGGACGAGGAGGTTGGAGAAGCTGCGGCGGGGAAAAGTGGTATTGAAAATTCCGCGCGAGGGAGTGACAGAAAAAATTGCCGTGAGAAGCAGAAGAATTTAAACGCAAAAAGCGCGGCACAGAGGACCGCGGATTTAGATACCGTCAAGTGAGGGGTTGGATAGAAGCCGGAGGACAGAAGGGAGGTTGTAAATTTTCCTAGAGAACGGAAGAAAGAGGGAAAACTGAGTTGGGCGATCTAAACCGGCGCAGCAGAAACCTCGTTTACGACGAGCCGCGATTTCGCAGATCAAACGCCCTAGGTGGCTGATTGCTCGGCATCCGGGGCGCCGCCGTCGTGGATCCTGCAGCCGTCTTTGGGCTCCTCAAGCGCGCGAAACGTTCTCCGCGCGCGCGGCAAACTCTCTTTGCGAAGCGCGAGAACCCGGCGCCGCTGGAAACACTCGTACACGCATTCAAGCGCGTCACGCGTTCTCCAGCGGCATCCCCCGCCCCCGCAGGTTCGATGTTTGTGAAACAAAAAAGCTCGATGGTGCAGCGCCGCGCGGCGGGGCATTTCGGGGTGGAACGCGGCGCTAAGTCCTTTTACGAAAATATCGCCAGGCTGCAAATTTTTTTTTTACAGGTAGATGATTGCACACTTGGGTCGTAATGTGAGGTACAGTGGCTCGCATTAATATTCGGACACTTTTTAAAATCGCATAAGTTTTTTAGAATTGGTCCAAACAACTTGAGTTTTTTTTAGAAGCTAGAAGGATTAGTTTGCTAACTGACGCGTTTCGTCGTTTAGGGAAAAAATGTATTTGGTTGGAATTGCGAAAAGAATAGTAAAGGTCGATTTTTAAACTTTTCTTTGTGAGCTTGTAATGAAAATTTAAAAAAAAACGTTTGTAGATTGCAGTAAGTTGTGTACGTGCCTAAAATTTCATCAAAATCGGTTAACGTTATATATATAAGGTCGAGAATCGTTGATTTCGGGAATTTTCGCGGGTTACAAACGGGTTTTTTTGAATTTTCATTACAAGCTCACAAAAAAAAAGTTTAAAAATCGACCTTTACTATTCTTTTCGCTATTCCAACCAAATACATTTTTTTTCAAAACGACGAAACGCGTCAGTTAGCAAACTAATCCTTCTAGCTTCTGAAAAAAACTCAAGTTGTTTGGACCAATTCTAAAAAAGTTGTGCGATTTTAAAAAGTGTCCGAATATTAATGCGAGTCACTGTGAATGTCCCAATACCTGGACACTAGTGTAAATAATACTGATTATTACGTTTAATATTCGCTTTATCCATGAAATAACTATTTTATTCAATTATTCAAATATTTAATAAAATATATTCATGTACATATTTTTTTCAGTAAACTTGTAACACTCGTAATGAAAATAAATTTTCTTGAACTCTCCAGTTTACACCATTTTAGTATTGTTCTTATCCGATTTGCTAAACAGTCTCTACTTTTTCTTCAGCGAATATTATTAATAATGTTTAGTATATTGGTACAACTAATACATTTTTAGAAAACTGGTACTATATGATTTCAGTCAGAAAATGTTTTGTGCCGCGTTTCGACCCAAAATGCCCGAGAACGTTTCGAGAACCGCGAAAAACGCTTTGCAATATTCACGCTATCCAAATTCTCCCGATAACAAGGGACACTATCGCGGTATTCGGCATCAATTTTTTTTGTCCCTGAAATATTTTTGTTAACCACGTATTTTTACATTTTGCCTAATCCCAATTTTAAGGGGGTGAAACAGCCCCTTGAACTTCAAAAATCATTATATTATACTAGCTTATATAATTAATAATTTAGCAAATAAAACTTGCAGAATAGACTAACTATAATTAGATAATACTATGTATTGTTTACCTGCTTCATTTCATTCTCAAGAAAATGGAAATGGAAAACTGTACCGCGTCCACCCCCTTTACCCTTCCAGGTTTCTCTGATTCCTCACCCTTCTGGTTCCCATTTTTGCAAATGGCAGAACATTTCGTCACTTAAAATTGAGATTGTTCAAA
This sequence comes from Andrena cerasifolii, assembly GCF_050908995.1. Lineage (NCBI taxonomy): Eukaryota > Metazoa > Arthropoda > Insecta > Hymenoptera > Andrenidae > Andrena > Andrena cerasifolii. The sequence goes on along the minus strand of NC_135124.1, from coordinate 4,522,960 downwards.
AATAAACAAACACGTGCCCTTAAGTTTTTTGTGCTTAAAACAACATATTCCGAAGATGCACGGATTTTTATTTGCTGCTTCTGCACCCTTGCAATCCCATTATAAAAAAAATACATACAGTAATTGCAAAACTAGCTTGATGTACCCTGATTTAAGCTTTGCAAACAAACTAGCAATAATCGCGGAATTCGACGCCTACTGTTTTAAAGGAAAATCGGATTCCAATTAGTCAGTGTGGCAAACAAAAATCCGATCCAGCCTTTTAACCGATAGCAGTCCAAGCTGAATAAACACGGAATTAGTAGCTGCGTCTCAGTTTGCAATAATTATGTACGAAACACCGTGCACATCACGAAGCATCGTTTGTTTCTCATTAGAAGGGATACATGCTATTATTTAATTATATACAATTACATCGCACATCGTTAACGATTCTGCTGCATCCCCCAGCACTTGATTTCTGCTTCGTAAAAGAATAATATTTACTTTTTACTATTTTGAAATGGTTCAGTGATACAAAGTAGTAGATACAGGTACCCGAATTTGGAATCGCTGCTACATTTACACTGCAACAAGCGGCGATGGAATCATCGTTACGTATTGAATCACAACTCAAACACGATTCGAATACATATCGTCAGTCACGGTGGACCGCGTAAACTGGACATCTGATTCGGGTCCTCGGTATCCTAGGATTAAATGCAAAGAAGTATCATTTCCTTCAAGTACTTGAATTTCCTTTATTGCACAGACTAAGGATAAACTTCAGTAACAATGAAAATCAGCGAAAGTCTTTGAAAATTTGAAGAATGAATGTTTTTGCAACAGTAAAATCCTCGCAAAATTTTGGAAAAATTGATTCGGTAGTATTTTGGCACACTTTTCACTGTTTTTCATGTGAGTAAAAAGGAAAATTATAGTATGATTATTTCAATTTTAGCAGTTGCACTTCAGGTACATTCAAATAAACAAGTTTATGATACAAGATCAAATCTTAATATATAAAGCAGAAAGCTTTTGTTTGTGTGTTTGTTTGTTGCCTAAAAACTATTGAACGATAAACTCTAGGATCACGAAATGAGCCTCAGCTCATTATGTCTTACTAATCCAGACAAATGGGATTATTTTCACAAAAAAAAAATTATTTTTATAAAATCAGAATCTAAATTTCGGGCGAAGCTGAGTAGTAAAGCTAGTATTCAATAAATTGACGAAGTAAAATAAACGGTAAGAGCGAATTCAACTGAATTTGCGATAGAAAAACACCATTGCCATTTCTGACTGATTTTCATTACAGGAAAAAGCCTTATTAATGTCTTGGAAGTTGATTAACTTTTGGCTAAGTTGTCACTGAAATTCATCCTTGCGTTATATTGAATTTTTGTTTCATCGTTTTTATTATCTAATTGCTATTTACTTATTGTTATGATACCGATATTTCGAAGCAGCTGCAATTTTCACGGTAGAATTATTCCTTCTTAAGGGGAGGTTCCGATCTAATAATCGATTTTTTTTATTTCATTTTTTTTCGAATGTTCAAACTTTTAGGAATACGTATTTAAAAGGATTTGTTGAAATTCGTAAAATTCCCGAAGTTATAGGCATTTGAGTAGGCCACCCGGTGCCCACGTAAAACTTTAAACGCGATTTTCTCGAAACAGAGTTCTCGAAACGGTGGGACCTGTATCTCCAAATGTTATTATCCGATTCGACTGAAACTTTTTTTAATTTGAAGAATATACTTCTGGCTAGGGAATACCAGAAAATATTACAAAAATTTGAAAATTTGTAATTTTCATAGGCGTTGAAAGGATGAAAACTATAGGGAAAAAGTGATTTCACACTTCAAGTGTCGTTGTTTTCTAAAATAATTGTCATTTTTGTAATTTTTCTGGTTCCCTCCTAGCCAGAAGAATAATCTTCAAAATAAAAAAGGTTTCAGTCGAATCGGATAATAACTTTTGGAGATACAGGTCCCACCGATTTGGATGAATTTTTTGACACCTTGACTTTAACGACTCCCCAGTGGCGTCTGAAATGATTAATTATTAAACAAAAAATATATGTCTATAACTTAAGACATCCTTAATACAATGCAAGAAGTCCCATTAAATTATACATAGTAGTTTTCCTTTAATTAATTCCTAAATATCACGTATTTTTTGGGGCTCTAGACCGGAACCTCCCCTTAACGCGCGCCGCGCCCCGAACGCGCGCCGAACCCCGAACCAGCAAAAAATCGGTGCGCGCCCGTTGCACATTCGGGGGGAATGCACAGGTGAATACACTGCTTTATCATCATCGTATAATTTCTCTTTCTTTCCTTGATTCTGTTCTTGGTTTTCATTTTCTCTGTTATCTTCTTCTCCACTTTGTTTATTCAACTCATTGTCAATACTCCTTGTTATTCCTCGCCCCCACATTTTTCCTCAAAAGTTTCTAATTCCCCCGAAAAATTTTCCTGTTTTCTTGGATGCCATACAACGTCTCTCTTTTACAAAAAGATTTCCCCCTGTTTTCATTTACTCTTCTTCTTATCAGCCGGATGCGTCGGAAAAAACGGAGTCCTTATCGCTGTGCTTTTTTATTTTGTTTGCTTTACGTGTGAGAACTTCCAACGAAGGATGAAAAAAAAACTCGGACATATACTTCTCTGAATTTCCATTTTTTTGTTCAACTCTTGCTCCCGTTTTTCGGAGGAAGATACAAAGATACGTTTTTGTCCACGAAGGATAGAAACAAGGTTGCAGGACTAGTTTTTGTTCACTGGCGTCAGGCAGACGATGAGGGAAGGAAAGGGCAGGGGGGTGGAGAAAATGGATGCGGCTCAGGGTGTGTGCGTGGTCTTTGATGCCAGTCTTCCTCATCTCCTTTATTCCTGCAAATAGGTTTTTCACATGTAATAAACTATTTGCACCCTCGAAGTTTGCCGACTTTTTCCCAAACGCTTACTAAAGTGGAACAAGTCACTGCAGCCAATAGCGAATTAAAAGATTACCTGGGTTTCAAACTGCACGATCCTCTTCTCTTATTTAAATTCCGACACTTTTTAAAATGCGCACGATGTAGAAGCTAAAACGATATTGATACATGGCATGTCATTAAAACTACTCAGCGAATTCGAAAACTACTAAATACCAATAATTAACGTTTTTAATGGTTTTCAGAGCAACTCCTTTTGCTTTTTCCGCGGAGCAAATTAGGGACAAGTAACGCCACGCGAAATTATTGGGTTCCATGAGTGACAGTTTTAATTACCATCCAGTTGGTGCGGAACCAAATATTTTTAACGAACCTAATTACGTACGTCCACCTGTGATCGTGTAAGCTCAATTTCCCCGTGCATTAAACCACTAAGCAACTACATGCGCTGAGAGTAGTATGCACTACGTGTATAAAATTGCTGAAAGTCGGGGTAGCGAAGGGTTGGCAAGAACGTAAAGCGAGGTGAAAGTGGAAAGTATTTCGCACACCGTAACTTCGCGGGGTGGTCGAGAAATATAATTTCAGGTACAGAAACTCCAATTGTCATTCGCGGTATGCTGTGCCGGACAGTCAGTTGAAGCATTACAGAATTCGGGCGAATTAAAGAATTAGGTGTAATTGTAAATTCATAAGTGGAATTCGCCACCCGGACTGGCGGTCTTTTAACGAAATTAAACTGAAGTTGAGAATTTCTGGCCAGTCTTGTTTATAAAAAACATTTGTGTTCCTTTACTTTCACTAGAATCGAAGTCCTTTCAAGCCACCGTGGTAGTCGGATGTCTCTCTTGAGTACGCGTCACTTTGCGTTTTATATAGAGATAATCGAATTACAGAATTCTCAGGTCAGTCTATATACAGTCTGTCCCACAAGAGCGTGTTCCTTGTAGCCACGGCCTTGTAGTTTAAGAAGGAGTGGGTCCTTGAGAATTCGGAGGAGAAAAGTGTCTTCTGCAGTATTTCCTCGTTACGGGCTCGGTTTGGTGTACACGATACGGACTTATCGCTATCCCCACCACTTCTGTCTCACTCTTGTCCGGCGAAGGCGAGAGCGAGATGGAACGAGAGCGAGCGAGAGGCACTGAAAGCGAGCGAAGACGGTAGGAGACAGACGACGCGTTGACGTTTTATCTCTCTCCGTCTTTCGGACACCTGACACTCTGCCCTTTGCGTGCGCGATGGTCGCAAGCGCTTACCGTGAGTTGGGCCAGCGTCAAGATTTCGCGAACCGGTTTTCGTGTTCACGGTAAGCGCTTGCGACCATCGCGCACGCTCGCCGCGCACGCAGTGTTCCATCTCGCTCCCCCCTTCGGCCAGAAAGAAGCGAGAAACGAACACTCGGAATTACGGCTCTGTTCACGATAAGGGCTCAACGCCGGTCCCGACCAGCGAGCCGTTAACGAGGAGATACTGTATTACGCTGATTAAAGGTGGAATCAGACCGCGCGTGAATCGGCGATCTTCGCCCGCGAATCGCCGATTCGCGGTGCCGTGAGATCGCTCATGGCTCGTCGACTCGCGCTCGCCAAGCCGAATCGCCGAACCTGGGCGAGCCGAGCAAGCTCGCCAATCTCGCACCGTGGAACTTCACCTTTAGGGCCTAAGGCACACTACTAGAGTTTTCTCTGTCCGTGACATGCCCGCCGCTTCATTGACTTCGAGCACCCCCTTCCACGCAGCACGTAGAAGACGCTATGGATGCTAGCGTCCTCGGACCGCCCACCTGGACTTCGCTGCTCTAGGCAGGGTGCTCCAGTACCTCCCATTTAAAGTGTTCAAGTGCTCATTGCGTTGAATGAAACTTGATACAGGTACACAATGTTATAATATTCTTTAAATTTGTGTACCTCGTCTTATGAACTTTAAGGGGTGATTTCACCCTCTAAATATGCAAACGGGCCAAAATAAAAATCAAGTAGGTATTTGTTATGTTTCGACGAAAACCAAAGCAATCGGAGGCGGACACCTGAATCATTTGAGAATATAGAAAATGTATTCATATAGTAGTTATTTTGGAGGGGGGAGGGGGCAATATAGTAAAAAGGTAAATATAGTGTCGATATGGGACTTTTTGTTGAATTATTACTTTGCATGGCAATGAAGTAGGTATTTATTGAACGAGATACTTTGCGGCACTGTAATAACAATAATAGGTACTAACTTCATTAAAGGCAGGAACATACTATTGAAACGCCACGCCACCCGACGCGTCCACACACGATGCGAACTGTGCACACATGTAACTTACACATGTAAGTGTAAGTTACACATGTAACTTAAACATGTAAGTGTAAGTTACACATGTAACTTAAACATGTAAGTGTAAGTTACACATGTATCTTAAACATGTAAGTGTAAGTTACACATGTAACTTAAACATGTAAGTGTAAGTTACACATGTAACTTAAACATGTAACTTACATATGTTCACAGTTCGCATCGTTTGTGGACGCGTCGGGTGGCATAGCGTCAATAGTATGTTCCCGCCTTAATAAAATTAAATATAATGAATACCACGAGAAAAGGAAAATGTAATATTATAGTTCTGCAAACTATATTCGTCGGCCGAATTTCTAGCCAACGATTTGGAGACGGAGCACGAAAGATTACGTTTCCCTTTGCATTTTCACGGAATACATAATTACGTAATACCAGTCTGAGATGATTTAGGGGAAGGAGCTCTTTCGTAAGGGGGTTGGTGGACACTCCCTCTTCGACGCACGCGCAGTAGCCGCGCATTATGCCTCTTCGTAACCCTAAAGATTACGTAATAACCTCTCACTGGCAGAAAAGTTAATTCTAAAATCCACCGAGTCTAAAAAAGTCTGATTGATGTCGAAAACTAACATGACACTTCCGTAACTATATATCGACCATAGGGAAACAATATTTCCTCGCTTCGGAACGTGCACCGCTTTGTTATTACTGTAATTTCTGTATTACTCGGTGTAAACAAACAGCGATCATTTTCCTAAATTGCACACAGCTATACAATTGTTCGCGTTACCTACTGTAGGGCCTGAAAGCAAGAGACTCCGGAGAAATCGAGATTCTCCTGTCCCCTCAATTGAGCACGTTTCAAACAGGCGGCCACAATTTAGAAGTACTTATCCCGCAGCCTCTCGGTGAATGACTTCTTTTGTAGTTCACGTTCGAAAAGTGGCCGCAAAGTACGAGAAGAAGAGCAGCCTGAAAAGCGGCAGCGAGAAGAAGCAACAGCTAGTTGCTGCCGGCGCATTTGGTTTTAAGTTTGTCACAGTTATACTCGCGGCCCCGTCTCGGAAGTGGGTTAAACGAAGTTCCATGATACTTTGCGATAGCACGGTTCGCCGAACAGCCACTGATGCAGCTGCTGCCGCGAGTAAGAGATCACAGGAGCCGCCCTCTCCGCAACTGCGGATAGAGGATCTTCGATTACCTAAAGATGGAATCGCGCCACCCATTTAGCCGCCGGCAGGCAAACATTCGCCGAGACATTCCTCGGAAGTATTACTATTACTATGCGACAACCCACTGAAGAATGTTTCAATGGACAATTCTCCCGCGCCAGTTAGAACGGATCCACTTTAAGCCGCAGTGCTTAGAAGGACCGGGGTTGGGAGACAGGGAGGCAGAAAGTAAAACAGTTTTACGGAAAAGGTAGAGAGAAGCGGAAACGAAAAGCGAACACCTTTGGCGGGCAAAGTTTAGGCTGAATCGGGTTGCGCGAAGCTTGAATAAATTTCAGAAGTATTCCTTCAGCCGGAAGGGGTGCTCTTCCCGGAGCACGTGGAAAAGAGGAGCTTGACGCTTCTAAGTGGCGTGCAAACACGGCGAAGATATGATAACTTTATTTGCGCAGCTTTATGCGGCGGGTGTCTCGAAAAATGACTTTTAAATTGAACGCTGTGTGCGTCGTTTCCCCGTGGCTTAATTCAGACGCCGCCTGGGTTTTCCAGGTAACACTCGCAATAAAAAGTGGGTTAAAGGAAGAAAAGGGAGGAGTTTCATGGACTCTCGACTACCCCTTTGGCGATGCGGGAACAAAGAGAAAGTGAGAGGGGTGTGGGTGGAGGGCGAGGGTGGGCGAGAAGAAGAGAGCCAGGAAAACAGAAGAAGAGGGGGATGGTTATAAAGAGACAAAGATAAATCGTATTAACGCCTATCTCCTGGAATACGCGCACACAGGCGCGCACACACAGCTGCGCACGTGCGCGGGGGATACAGGCAATTTCGTTTACATAGGGGACACATAAGTGGCTACCTATACAGATGTAAGTACACTCGGAGATCCGAGCACATACATCAATCCTCCCGTATGTATTGATATTTGCACATTCCATAAGTGCGCAAACACGCGAGCGCGCGCGCGCGCGCGCGGGTGATATATTTAAATACATAAAGGGGGCGCTTGCATGTTCGCCGCCGCCGCGCAGGGTTCTGTAGCACGTTTGTGTACGGAACGTCTGTATGCAAGCCGGTGGACGCAGGCGCCGGTAGCCATGGCGACGATTCCTTCGGATTGGCCGCAGCTTCCACTTGAATCCCCGGCGTCGACCCCCGCAGCCGGCCTCCGGCTCTGACGTACTATCCACCACCATCGATAACCCCTCTGGTTCGTAGCTCTCGTCCACCCCCGTTGCCAACCCCGTCTACGGTTCACCCTCTCGCCTTCTCTCCCCCGTTCCTCGGTGTCTCCCGCGCTCCCTCCTCGCCATCACCTTCTTCAGTTTCTCCATTTCTCTCGCCTCTCCTCCCTTCCCCCATCTATCCCCACAGAACGTACGCAACCTTTTTCTATTTTAATTTCCAGCATATACCTGGTCTTTCTTCCCTCGATTTTGCCGATCTGAAGACCTCCCCTTTTCCTCCAGCCCTCGCACACTTCACCCCTTTCAAAATGTTTTAAACCACCTTTAGACGTGATCGATGACACTGCGACAGCGATTACGCGCAACAGGCGGAACAGTTTTAACGCAAATTTTACGTTACAGTATAACTGCGTGCGGGGTGCAGTCGTGGCTGAGGCAGGGGGTTGAAAATGGAAGAGCGCTGCAAGACGCCACGTGGTTCCTCGCGTTAAATGGCAGGCTAATTGGTTCGAGCGGCGTTTTGCCTAGCCGCAAGCCCGCGCTTCCGAGTGCGTGGTGTGCACGCGCACGCAGAAGCGGTCAGGCTCTTCTATGGTCGCGTCGCGAGTACAACGCTGCATAATGCACTGGGGTTAATTAATCGCGGACATGGTACCTTGGCTTTTTATTTTTTACTTTGATCTTAAGAGCGATAATGATCTCCTTTATGTCGTCTTCGAGGGAGTCTACTTTGAGTTCGCTCAAGGTAATGCATGGTAGCTAAAATTATAGAAATAACATTCCTAAAGTGACGATTGTAGCTAGTTGTTCCATCAAATACACAGCTACTTTTGAGAACGGCGACCTTTCCTCGCCCTAGCGGAGAGCCGTTCGAGATCGACGTGGAGGGGCCAACCGTGGCCCGGGCAGCTAGTCCAGGGGGCTACCACTCTCGTTTGCGATTTTGGAACAGTGTTTCAACTGCCACCTAGGTAGTCCCAATTTTTCCGAACTAAAATTCAATATGGCCGTGGTCACGTGTTCGTGATTCATCTGTAAAGGCTGGAACAGACACATCAATCCTATCAACAATCCTATCGAAAAATAAGTTTTATAAAATCAGTTTGACAGTAACAGGTATGTATATAGTTGAATATATATTTTTGATGTAGTACGTGCCGTGACATAGCTTTATAAAAAAATAATTTAAAAGGATATTCTACATATACTACATTAAAAATATATATTCAACTATATACATACCTGTTACTGTCAAACTGATTTTATAAAACTTATTTTTCGGTAGGATTGTTTGGGTTTCGTACGGTACTAGCTCGCATCAATCGACAATTCACAAATGCTATGCAATGTATATTAATGGCGTACACAGTAAAGGCTGGAACAGACACGTCCACTAATTTAGTCGAGTAGCGAGTAATTTAGTAATTTACCATTGTTTTATTAAACTACTCACCTAAATTTTAGTGTCCATCCACGGTAAATTACTTGCTACTCGACTAAAACACTGGACGTGTCTGGACCAGCATGAACACGTGATCACGACCATATTGAATTTTAGTTCGAAAAAGTTGGAACTGCCTAGGTGGCAGTTGAAACACTGTTGCAAAATCGCAAATGAGAGTGGCAGCCCCCTGAGCTAATCTCACGACGATACCACAACGTTATTCCAAATAAATATATAGTTTTTACCACCAAGCACGCACCATTATTTCTACCGTACCGGTAACTCTATATTCGTGGTCAAGCATATTTCGCTAAAGATAATGGCTAGCCAATGAAATATATATTTTGAAGAATATCGGCCCTAAACGGTTTTGAATCAAGATTGTGCAAGGTCGAGGGATATTTGACTAGATTCTGAACGGCTGAATGCCCGCTGGGAAAAAATTTTCGAGAGCGGTGGGGAAAGAGCGTCGTAAGCGCTAAACCACGCCTTCATGAGCAACAGTGCCGTGGTGGGGAGTGTTCGCGAGGAGTCCGAGGCCCATTAAAGCTAGCAACCAGCTTTGCTCAGATGTATGATGTGTAGCGAGAAACTCGAAGTGTACAGAAATTTGTTTTGCTATTTCCTGAACGTTTTTTAACTTCCTCAATATATTTACAGAGCCACTGATACAGGTTTAAAAAATATTGACATACACCACGTATAGAATTATTATTTGGTAATATTTTTTTAAAGAAAGGACTACATAGGGGTAATAATTATGTATAATAAACATATATCATACTGGGAATTTCAGCAATAAGTTAAATGTTTTTCCTTTCATTACAGGCTAATTTAGTTGTACAGCTCACGAAAAATGTGAAAAGTTACGTCCGTATTGTAAACCCTAATCCATATTACATGTATACAAATGCGACAAAATGCTGTTGTTTCCTTGTAACGGTAGGACATCTAAAAATTACAATACTTTTCAAAAGAGAAAGCTGTCGACGTCTCAGTGACTCGTTGCATTTCACCCCATTTCTGTTCAGCTGAACGTCAGCAACCCACCTTACAGTTTACACCAGGGGTGTCGAACAAGCGGCTCACGAGCCGCAGTGGCTCCTTCTCCTCTTCGCCTGCTCCGTGGAGCCGTAGGAGAACGGCCCCCTCCACACCTACTTCACTCTGACGAATTTCTCCTCCATACGCCGCACTCTCTCCCTGCCGGGTCTCGTGCAGCTCCTGGAGAAAAATAAGTGGGGGAACCGGCTGACCGGGGGCCTGACTCGTGCGGCTCTCGGAGTGGGGAGGTTCGACACTCCTGGTTTGCACGCACACTGCGGCAGCTAGTGGCCATAGGGTGGGGGAACTGCTCACGGCGTCGCTCTTCGCTTTGCTCACGAGCAATCGAGAGCGCTCTTGCTCGCCACAGCCTAGCTGTGCAGGCCTGCTAGAACATACTGAATGAAAACAGTCATGAATCATTTAAATGGCTGCAGTATTTTGACTGTACAAAGGTAGCATAATAATTTGTCTTTTTATTGAAGGCTTGTATGAACGAGTTGTTGAAATATTTACTGTCTCTGATTTAAATTGTTAATTTAAATTCTAAGTAAAAATGCTTAGATTTTTGTATGGGACAAGAAGACCCTATAGAATTTTATAATCTATTTTTAATTAATATTTATATATAAATATAAATTATTTTGTTGGGAGGATGTTTAAATTTATGAAACTTTACAAATTTTAGGTCCACTCTCGCCTACTCCTCACATACACTTCAAAACTTGTTTGGCGTCTCAATTTGGAAATGTTACTGCTTTAATCTTTAATAAAATAATGCGAACGCGTTTGGAAATTCCGTACAAGATATCACACGGTGGCTGTAAAGTTAATGAGCTTTGCCTCGCGCAAATACCAGTGATATTACACGCGTGTGCATCGAAGGATCGCGCGCGCTGCGACAGCAGTTTGCATACTTGACGCCAGTGGCGGGATTAGCGCAAGAGAAAGGGGAGATAAGGAATAGTACATCGGGGAAGAACTTGGGTGCGTAAGACATTTGATAATAATTTTGTATCGTGAAGAAATATTTCTTCCTTCCCTGATTATGTCAGTTCAGATTGAACTGTGGAGCTTGAAAGACATTTGCTCGTGGAGTGTTCTTGTCTGCGACGTGCCGCGCTACTGCTATCAATATTAAATTAAATACTTTTATATTTTCGGATTTTGCAAATTGCTCGTCAAGAATGTCGATGTTTCAATCCACAGCGAAGCGACTGTTTCCGGTTACTCCGTGATTTCATGTTTACGACTGCTATTAACGCACCATTGCGTCAGGGATCTCAAAAGTTCTGTTCGAATGGCGTGACATTAATAGAATCACTCTGTTATGCTAATTTTAATAATCTCAATATGCAAATCCTTATATTCGTAAATCAGTGCTGCATGCGACGATTCCCTGCCACCAAGAATTTTTTTCTATTTCATTTTATCCACCTAAATACGATATTAATTTTAAAATACTAGAATCACCGTATCAATTAATTGATTTTAACACCGCTAAATATTTGCTTACCGGAGATACAATTTGTCGAGTGAATTATCGTTTAACAAAATGTATGTATTTAAATAGCTATCGGACGCGTGAAATGCGAATAGTAATACGAGAATTTATAAGAGAAAATTGAATGTGAAACGGAGATTATTCGCAGTGACTTATGGTATAACGGATAACTCGTCTCGTTGTTACGATGCTGGGAAATACTCGTGTCTTAACTAACAAGGGAAGTTCGGCAACTCGAGAATTCAAGAAACTCTGATACTTCGCAGAAATGTAGCTCAAGTAATGCTAATAACATTTATTCTTTGCTTCAGCAATAAAGCATTCCAAAAGTCAAAACACCCCCTCAAAGAAATCGTGAGTTTTCGTATTATCGTAAATATCTGCGAAGCCGTAAAAGATATCGAAGAAAAAATCCAATGGAAAGTTTTATGGCTTTCGATATCCTTCAATATGGTGATAAAGAATTGTCGAATAAAGGATGGTGAGGCTAAATTTGGGGAAAAAATAGTTTTCCGCCGCTCTGGAGGTCATAAAAACCATAGAACTTTGAATTTAACATCTTTTTGATATATTTTACGGTTTCATAATTATTCACGATAATCTGAAAACTTAACCACTTTTTTCGAGGGGGTGTTTTCAGCCCTAGTTATTAGCATCACTTGAACTACATTTCTTTGAATTTTCGAGTGGCCGAACTTCCCTTTTAAGTAACAAATTTTAATTTTCATTATGAGACACGCTGTAAAACACGTGTAAAAATAATTTGTGATGTAGTAACGCCGAAAGTCGGGATCTAAGTGTCCTGTAGGGTTTATCGGGGCCTTATATACAGTAGAGGTCAATAAAATTGCACCACTTCCTAAAAAACAGTTTGTCGAATATGTATCTACATTGCAGACGTGGTGGCCACACTAAATTCTTTTAGCGTGGTCTTTTAACAGTTTTACATAACCCGATACAGTAGGTAGAGTTGCATCAAAGTACCTACTAAAATACAAAGAACCAAAAGTACTAAATCAGCACAGAGTATAGAAAAATTAAAAGTAACATTTACCGCTCAAGTTTTTGTTCATTAACAATAGCTAACAATGTTTAAAGCCGGACACCTTTATTCCAGTGTATGTATCCGCGATCTAGATTAGTCCAAAGTGTGCACATTTATTTCGAGGTCTTTACTGTAAATCAAACGTTCAATGTCTAATAACACAGATGGTCACTGATGGTGCGAGAGTTAAACCAGAAACATTGATATTTTCAAGGTGCTGCAATTTCTACGGCCCCTACTGTATACGCCTGGATGTTGGCTCCGCGTGCACTAGGAACTTCTAAATGTAATGGATCCATGTGCACAGGAAGTTTCTAGAAATACATATTGCATCTGGCGCCTCCGGAAGTGCTTCTTCTTAATATTATTATAATTCTCCTACGTTGACCAGCAGATAAGTTTACTCGAGGAAGGAACACTTGGAGGTGTTCAACCCCTTTTGGGGGTAAGGCCAGTAGTCGTGGGATTCCTACATAACACTATCTGTGGCCATTTAAATCAACTTGTGATAGAAACAGCGGCGCAACTTAAGATTTAATCTTGGGGGGGGGGGAGTGGAACGCATAAAAATATTTTTAATGCAAATTCAATAAATTTCATCAGGTGATTATAACAATTTGTTTAAGGAATAAAATCCAGTTTTCTTTTCTTTATACAAAGCCACTTTTGGGGGGTTGCCAGGGTCCCTTGCTCCCTTGCGCTATTGGACTCGCCCAAGTATATCCGTATAAGGAGCTATCGAATGTACCTGCGCATCATTCATAATCGCTGTACGCAACAATGTTTTTTACCAGAGGTAAAAATGTGGTTAAATAGTCGCCCACTTCCGTGCTGACGTAATAATGCGAATGCTATTGTTAATTAAGTGTGTTGGAACTTCATTGGCAAAAATAAAATAAAAATCATGAAATTTTCGTTTTTCCTTCGTAGAACATATTCATCTTTGCGCGCAAGTTAGGTAGTACTTAGTAAATTGGTCGTTCACCCCATTGTAGCTCATACAATTGGGGGGGAGGATAGCGGGGACTTACGATTAAGATTTCGCGGGCAACCTAACAGCGAAGTGTTCCTACAGTAGTCGCTCGAAAAAGTTGTTTCGCTATCCCCTCCACTCCTTCCGTTGTTGCCGCGGCGAATGAGATAGACTGCGTATAACCGAAAAGCGCAGCTCTCGCAGTCTCTCTCGCTCTACGCGATAAGGCAATAAAGGCGAGTTTAAAAGACTCCCCGTCGCGAAGGAATGCGAGGTTCAGCCTGAACCGTCACCTTCTTTCGCGACAATTCTGTAAGTATTATCGTATTCGGGAACATATGCCGAACACCCGAGCGTGTCCCACTGTGCACTCAACCCATACACTGTTGTTCCTCAACTGGAGACAGGGGGAAACTAAAATGGAGGCGGAAAAGTAGATGGAGCAGAAGGCAGATTTCACCGGGTCAGCTAGGAAGCGACAGTTACCTGTTTGACAGCAGAGACACGGGAACCTAAATACTCGGCAGATACAGAACTCGGCTGCGCACTGTGTCTTTACTTGCATAGAGGTTGCGTGCACGCCGCATAAACAGATGAGAAATGCAGCGAGGTTAATTACTGTGTTCGCTTTCGAGCCGCATTCTCCGCAAGATCTCGACTAGATGATTTCGGCGTGCAGCTTATTTGCTTACGTTCACCTCGCCTGTTATGCCGAACTGCCGAAATTGTCTACGGTGTCTCCGTCGTGCGCGCGGACCCGGCAATTTGCGGCCGGCCGTGTTGCCCGATGAATCAGAACAAAGAAACGCGCAAAAGGGGCACGTCGGCGCGGTAAACGTTTCGATGGCGACCAACGCCGTCCGTTAATGAACACACGAGGCCGATAATTTAAAGGAGGGAAGCAAAATAGGTTGAAAGCGCGGGCTCTTCACCCTATGCCGAAAATCAAACCCCTGCTCCCCGCGACGAAGAAGAGAGCTGTTGAAACTGACAAAATTCAGTTACACAGATGAATTACAATTTCGCGAATTATTTACGACTCCTCTGCTACTTTAATTACTACTACAATTTACTTGTCAAGTAGGTAAACAAATATTTTCTGAAGTAGATAATTTTGACAGTTTGGGGAACATTTACAGAAAATTCTTTCTCATCCGAAAGAACAGTGTGCATTGTGCACTTTAATTTGTCTTGAAATTTTTTTGTAATCTGTACATTGTCTTATTTACCACCCAAGAATCAAAGACTCACCCCCGTACATACGCAAACCACAAACAGACACTCTCGCAGTTCTCTTTTAACCATTCCAAACAACAGAGCGACACTCGTGCTTGAAAAACTCACTCATATTATTTGTACGCATACTGTGCAGGTATATCTTGCTTTGGTTTTATACGTGAACACGTTGAGTGCCGCAGTGGAACTTACAGTCCACCGGTAGGACTTTGAAAACATAGCCCCCTTCAGTTATAGGAAGCCAGCGTTACTACTCGGCGGCGCCCGAAATTTAGATTCTGATTTTACAAAAGAAAGAATTTTTTTTCTGAAAATAGTCACATTAATCTGGATTAGCCAGGCATAATGAGCTGAGGTACGTTTCATGACCCCGGAGTTTAGGTATCGTTCGAAAGTTTTTAGGCGACAGACAAACACACAAACACTTTCTACTTTATAGTATAAGATTTAAAGTTTCGTTAAATTCTGCATAGACTCTATTTCCCCCCCCCCCCTCTGTTTTATTTCAATATCGAATGGAAAGATATGCTTGCCCGTTTGATAAAAGTTTCACCTACTTCCGAAATCGGGAGCAACTAGTAACCATCGTGACACGGAACGTTTTAAAGAGTATATACTAGCATGTTAATAATAATACACATAAATAACTGTCGCCTTTGTGTATAAATGATGCTATTATATTTTGACAATTGTTCCTGATGATGCTTAGCTATTTCTGACAACTGTGTAATAACTCTAAATGATCCTTAACACTGTCAATAGGAGTTCGAGCATCGATCAGATTAAAAAGTTTTTTTTTTCACGTCAGGTGTAATTTACAGTAATTCACACTTGACAGCAGACTTCGTTCCTCTTAAGTTTCTAAAACCAGTGTGTCAAGCCGATTGTCCGAAATGTAAGCAAAAGGAATTTGCGAAGCAGGGAACATTGGACTTAGAAAATAAATATATTCGATGGCCATGCTAGATTACTTGATCCAATGTCGACAAGGCAGGAGGAGAGATTGTTGTATACCAACGTCATTTAAATCTATATAAAGTATTAGTCAGCGCGTTAGTTTCTCCAGATAGCAATAGTAAGCATCCTGAAGTCCTTCTTTTATGACCTTATCCGTACCCTATTACTCATCCTTGAACCTCGATCTCTATGCCTCATCCCTTAACGACCGTTAAACTCAGGACAACCCCCACTTTTCAGCTTACCGAAAACCGTACATATATATATATATATATTACACGCAATTCTTCCAGTCAGAAGCACTTGAGCACTTCAGTCCGAATAGTCTGGACACGAGAATCTAGTTCTGAATCTATAATCTAGTATTTATCTGTAATCGTCTTAGTTTCCGTTATTTGTATAAAGTTATTTAATAAAATAAAAGTAATACGAAAAATACGGAATACAACAAGATAATGAAAGAAGAGGGAGATGAATCGCCAGATAGACGCGCGAATGCATACACATACACTAGGCGTCGAAAAACGGCTTCCCTTCGGAAATGTGGCAACGTTGCATGTCACTAGGCATGACTCAGCGGTTCTAGTGACATGCAACGTTGTCACTAGGCATAACTCAGCTGTTCTAGTGACATGCAACGTTGTCACTAGGCATAACTCAGCGGTTCTAGTGACATGCAACGTTGCCAAATTTCCGAAGGGAAGCCGAGTCTGGCGCCTACTATACAAGGAGAGATATACGTGGGTGGGTGTGCAAGTGGGCAGATGTAAATGGATGGCCTGCGTAGTCGAATACCTCGACAAATATGTGGGCCACAACTAGGAACCTGATAGTTCTGACTTTGAAAAGAAAAAGCACTAGTAGCAGTGTAAACTATGCAGATTAGATACGGTTATGTACATACGTTATTCTCCATTAAAATCTACCCACATGCTTCATTATTCTGAAGAATGAAGGTCATACCAACAGTGGTCAAAAACAGAAATATCAAAATTCTCAAAGCTGACGCAGAATTTTACAAAAAAATCGTCTGCTCTCCTTATCGCAAGCTTCCACAACAGTTATGCTGACTCAAGATTATGTAGACTATCTTATTCCTTCACCTTCCATGTTCCAACATGTTCTGGAGGCATTGTTTACATCTATGCTTTACGCTAAAAATATTAAAAAATACCACTTAACACAGCTAGAAAAAAAATTAGGGAAAATGTTAATTTTACCGCTTCAATATTCAATGTTACAATAAGTTCCGATTTACGGGCCAAGAAATACTGTCATATAACAGATATGGACCTAGGAAAACGATAAATACACAGCTGCTCCAATGAAATGCTCAACACCTACCATATTTAATTCTTTGCAGGTTTATGTCACAGAAATATATTTTCAGCTTGTTGGTTTTCAGACGTCAGTCTCCAGTAATCCTTGTTCCACCAAAAAACTTTGCTGTTAAAACAAGGGAATCTCTATAAAAAATAGAAGCAGATATAAACGATCTCGCGCTCCTCTTGCACTGTGAGTTTCTTGAAGGCACATAGGCGAGCTCGCGGTAAAAATTCAGGTGTTCCGCGCGCACATGTGCAATGGCAAATTAGCAGACAAATATAAATATGATATGGAAAATTAGAGTATAGCGAGGTCACAGGTAGACGTAGGGAATAATCCCTTTTGGGTAACCGGTTTCATGGCGAAACCAGGAATTACCTTTGTTCCCATAGTTCTTTGTTCCCGCTCTCTTTTTGGCGTTAGCCGAGTCGATATTGGAAGGGAAATCACTGCGGGAAGTGCGCGCTCGTTGTTGATTTTACAAAAGGGGAGGAGGCCTTTCGTTCCTAGAGGGTAGCAACGGGGAAAATAGGAGCGCACCGTTGAATTTTCGAAGCGTGTGCCGCTGCTAATGATTTATTTTCCTGTATTTAAAACCGACTGCATTTTCGCCGGAATTTATTAAAGGGTTGCGCCCGGAAACTGCGCCGCACTGCGCGGTTAATCGAAACGGCTACACGCGCGCCAGTGAATTCAGCGTCAAATAACAATTCTTGTGTTTCTCAACTCGGCTGCAAGTAGGTACGTAATTTCGGGGAACGCAGTTACCCTGAATATTTGTAAGAACGCGCCGCGAATTTATAGTCCCATCGTTACGACTTTGGATCCCGAAAGTTTGCGTGCGTGTTCCGCGCCGCTGAAAGTTGCGAACATCGCGTGGGGGGATGGTTAATCGAAAACACCAGAGAGACACAGACGTGCCACAGGTTCGGCGCCGGAGCGGGCAGCGGCCTAGTGCGCGGACGACAAGTAGGTGGCGCCCCAACAGTGGAATTAGCTTGGCGAAGAGTTACCGTCGGCTCTGAGTAGCGCAATGGTTATATATAGAGGTAGCCAGTCGCCCGTTGAGCGGGGGAGATCCACGTTTTAGTCCCGATCGAGGGAATCCGGTCAGTCGCGATCCTGTTTCTGATATTACAAGAACTGCAATTATTATTAGAACCAAGATCTATGCATCCGCCCGCTCCTAACAAGGAATTCATTAGAGCCTCCACGTTTGCCCGTGTTTTCGCAAGTAACAATGGAAATAAATACCTGAAGGGTACACAGCAGTGAAGAGACATACACGCGAATAATTGGGATGCAAACAAAGCGGTCAGTGCAGAGTATAGAGGCAGCAAGATCCGCTGGTCGTTCGCCGCGGACGGTCCCTCCGCATCTCCGACGATTCTTCTGCCCCCACTATCGACACATCCACCCCCGACCATGCTGCTCACCAGGAACCCTCTCCTCCGCAGCTCTCGTAGCATGGCCCTGGTCGACCGAACGAACGAGGGAACCCTTCCTCCCTGCCCCCAGAGCGCCTACGCCTCCCGCGTTGCCTCGGCAACCCCAGCTTGGGGTTGGCCTCCGCCTCCTCCGTGCACCGCGACTCCATTCACGGCATCCCCCTCCTTCTCGCCCTGCTTCTCTTCAGCGTCTCCTCGTTCTCCGGCCCCGCGGGTCGTTCCTCTTCTATCCCGTGACCGTCTCCCTGCGCCGCTGCCCTCCGCGGCCACCCTCGCGCGCGCGCGCGCGTTCTTCGCTCCTTCTGCTACCCCTGCTTCGACCTGGCTTCGACTCAATCTCTCGCGGAAGAAACGAGAGGAGGAGAGAGACGCGCGCGCGATACGACCGCCTGCCGCGATCGGCGGCGTACGTAAGGCGGGTTGAGAGGGAAATAGAAATGCCGCGGGAAGAGAGTTGCGAAAGGGGAGAAGGAGGAAGGTCGAGGGAGGATTTCGGTTGCTCTGGAAGCCAACCGGATTAATGTATCTCGAATAATTCATGCATACTCCGTGGGTTAGGTACGGTGTGAGCTGGAACGGAGCGTTCTATGCCCAGCCGAGTTTTCAACCCTGTCGCGCGGTGCTGATTCTATGGCGACAGGCCAGCGGCGAAGACACGCGCTGTCCGCTCAATATCGACATTATCGAGTCACCCGTGGCGGGGCATGTTCGCGCTGTATTGAGAAAATAATATCGACCCCCGTGGTAGTAGGTGAATACCAGCACCGGCGGGACGCCTGGGCGGGCAGGTGGGGAGCTAAGGGTTGGAATTCTCACATGGTTGCTGTTTCTCTCGCGTTGCTGCGACAATATGCGTCTTCAAGACGAACGCAGGTATGCTTCGGAGACTCGGATAACAATCGGACAACGTCGAAACGGCGAATTGTAATTGCTGTTGTGTTAGAAAAATTTCTCGTGTCGCAAGGTTGTGAAAAGGTACTCAAGGAATCGGGCCAAGTTGTGCAGAAAGCTACCGACCCCCAAGCATCTGAAATTCAGTAAAAGCTTGAAGATTTTAATTGTTCAAGGCAAGTAACTTTAATTCTATTGGGTATATTTTATTTCTTGCTATTGTTTTGCAATGTTTTTTATTGCGCTATTTAATAGTGTACTGTAATTAATATTATCTTCAATTTTCTATAGTTTTGTTTTCCAAGCTTAATATGGAACTGTGGCTTGGTGGTTTTAATAATTGTATAATGTAAGAATTGTTCTACGGGGTGGTAACTTTTTACAGAATACAGATCACAAAATTATGTGACACGTACTGTGTTTAACTATTTTTTTTTTGTCATTTTGAGGATTGCTAAGTTTCTGCTTAGCTTGGCCCAATTGTACACCTGTTTTGGTACCTGCTTGACATTTTGCAGGCAATAATTATTTCAACTTGACCGTTGAAGAAGTTCCCACAGAACTTCTACACTTTTTACAACGTGCTTCACTGATCAATCATTACATTTCGTATTTACAGAAATGATTGCGCTTTTATAATCTAGCTTCCATTAAAGGTGTTTCAAGAACGAATGTTGACGTAAAATTCCGTGTCGTTTTCTTCTTCGAAAAATACGCCTTCGTTCTAAATATACATCCACAGAGGTTATCGGCAATATTTATGACATAATACATGTAATACGTCTGAATTTTCCCTCGCTATATACGTGTAATAGTCCTTGATATACCTACTGTGGGTGCATCCAAGCGAATCGAATTTCCACGCACGTCAACTGCAGAAGAAAAGAGGGCGCGTTTCTCCCCCCATGTCAGCCATTACCCCGAAAAGCGACAACCCTCTCAACATCGCCGTGGAGTCTTACGATGTTATACGACTGCTCCGGCGCCAGTGGAAGGGTGGAAGCGAGATCCGCCGCTGCTTTTTCTATCCCGGAATAGGGTGAATCGAATTGACGCCACGTAAGAGGCTGAACGACGTTCAGATTCGATCTTCCGGATGGAGGAGGAGGAGTCGCGCGTAGTCGTTTGCGAGCGCGTCGCACGAAAGGGAAACATTGTCTCTGCCTTGAAGGGGGTTAAATCAATGGTGAACTCTCGCCCGTCCGCGGCAACAACGGCATGGAAGAAGAAGGGACCTCTGTTGCCCGTGCCTCAAAACTCTGAATTCGAGCCCACCTACTTCCACGCCGTAATTCGATAACACCCCACTGGTCGCTTTGCACACGCCGAGTTATAATCGATAATACCTGTATCCCCGGAATACTCTGACGGTGTCATTTCCTCCGCGCAGAAATTCCTGTCGTATTCTGTTTTTCAGACGTTGCCCGCCTGGATTCGTTGCCTTCTTATTCTGATTCTAGGAGAGTGAATTCTCGGCGTGTATGATATTTGAGAGTATAAATTGTCTTAGAAATTACATTCGTTAACGTCTCGGTTTTAGAATTTTAATATTCCTTACTGTAAATATTACAAAGTTTTATATCCTTCCTCTATCTAGTGTTTACAAAGTTTATTGCGATTGCACTTAAATATTTCTGGTGCATTGTGTAAATAATTTCTCCATGTCAGATAAGATTGAGTTTTTTTTTATTATTATGGTGTAATGCTATTTTCGTTCTGCACCAGTTGGGTGAAAAGCTTTCGTGTTTCATTTGTTTAACTAACAAGGAGAGGTTCCCAGGTGTCCGCCTCCGATTGCTTTGGTTTTTGGATATGTTTTAGAGGGCCGGAAAATAAGATATACGTGTTTTTTTATAGCGGCCAATTTTCATATTTACGGGGTGAAACTACCCCCCAAGTTTATAGATTTTCAGGTGCTCGTCTCCGATTGCTTCGGTTTTTGGATATGTTTTAGAGGACCAAAAAATAAGAAATACGTGTCTTTTTATTTTGGCCTGCTTAAATGTTTAAAGGGGTGCAACCACCCTCCAAAGTTCATAAGAATAGTTGGTGCCCGCCTCCTATTGCTTTGGTTTTTGGATATGTTTTAGAGGACCGAAAAATAAGAAACAGGTGTCTTTTTATTTTGGCCCATTTTCATATGTAGGGGGTTAAACCACCCCTCATAACCCATAAGCAGAGGTGGTGGTCACCTCCAATTGCTTTGGTTTCTGGGTATGTTTTAGAGGACTGAGAAATAAGAAACAGGTGTCTTTTTATTTTGGCCCATTTTCATATGTAGGGGGTTAAACCACCCCTCATAACCCATAAGCAGAGGTGGTGGCCACCTCCGATTGCTTTGGTTTCTGAGTATGTTTTAGAGGACTGAAAAATAAGAAACAGGTGTCTTTTTATTTTGGCTCATTTTTATATTTAGGGGGTTAAACCACCCCTGAAATCCCATAAGAATAGGTAGTGGTCGCCTCCAATTGCTTTGGTTTCTGGGTATGTTTTAGAGGACCGAAAAATAAGAAGCAACTGTCTTTTTATTTTGGCCCATTTTCATATTTAGGGGGTTAAACCACCCCTCATATCTCATAAGAATAGGTGGTGGTCGCCTCCGATTGCTTTGGTTTTTGGATATATTTTTTCATATGAAATGTTACTCAACACAATTGTGTACCCCTTATGAACTTTGAGGGATGATTTCACCCCCTAAAGATTCAAGCAGGCCCAAATGAAAAAGCCGCGTATTTCGTATTTTTTGGTCCTCTGAAACATATCCAAAAACCAAAGCAATCGAAGCCGAACACCTGAAAATCTTATAACTTTTGGGGGAGGGTAGTTTCACCCCCCAAATATGAAAATGGGCCGCTATAAAAAAACACGTATATCTTATTTTTCGGTCCTCTAAAACATATTCAAGAACCAAAGCACTCTGAGACGGTCACCTGGGAACCTCTCCTTATAAGTAACTCTGTATGCAACTCGCAGTGTTCACATATGTTTATAAAAGTATAATCCTAGAACATAGAAGACATCCTTCACTCATGGTAGACTAATTCTTAATCATCGTTCTACGCATTCTCTAAAACCCTCGCCACTTTGCAAAATTCATACACATTCCTGTGAGGACTGAAGATATTGTTTAGACCGCGTCGAAGAAAACCGTTGCAGCTCTCTTCATTTTCTACCCTAAGCATCGTCGACTACATTCTACGATACCGTTTCATTGCTACTAGCACAATGCGGTATCTCCATCGAAGAGTCTTGTTATTAATTTTCCTCTGTCGATACGCCGTTGTCACAATGGACAGAATGGAAAAAGGCCTCGATTGCGAGCGGGTGCGCGCAGTGTTACGCGATTACCGACTTTAAAACATTTTCATTCGGGTCACTGACAGTACACGGAAAAGCTCTATATCAAGGCTATAACCGCAGGTATTGACGGCATTCCGGGACAGATAACCCAATTAAAAGTTACACGGCCGCAAAACTGCATACACCTGGGCGGGGAAAGAAAACGTGGCTAACACGTCATTCGGACAGAACGTTTCCTGTTCAGTACTTTCCCCGACTGAATATCGTTAGTCAGAAACGAGTACGGCCAGTTTCCTTCTCAGGCTACGGCCACGAGCGGGGTACAGGGCCTTCCAACTATTTTTTCCTCCCCGCTGGTTTTTTCCTTTTAGCGGTGGTGCACTTTCCTTTTGGATGTGGCTAATCATGTGTGAAACGATAAAATTGTTATGTATCGTTTTGATAGACCAGCTATAATTAGCATACAGATATTCGCGTCGTTATAGGTGGTAGCCGTTGGCAGACGGTAAATAAATTTTGACTTCCGACCGGTTATTTGAAGTAGAAGTTGGTGAAAGTGTGAGTGCGAAAAATTCAAGTAAACTTATAACATCGGGACGCAATCTCTCTTATGCACGAGTAGAGAGATAAGCAGAAAGAAGGAATGCAATCTTCGTAAATCTGTATTCATGAAATGCTCTCAGCTCGTCAAGAATTATATTGTACGCCCCCTAAGTCGTTTTAGTTTACTTAGTATTAACACTTTGGGGCGCGGCTTTGACCTGTTGCCACAACGATATTTTATTTCTCATCGATAATTGAATTTTCATGAAAATGTTTTCAGGTTTTGATGAAAATCAATACAAACTCGACAGTATTCGCACTATTTTTCATCATACATAATATAATGTTCGTTGTTCAAATTCGAATTATGTGTAATTGGAAGTAGTTCGAGTGAGGTTGTATTTGACCCACTTGCATCTGAAAAATCTCACCTATCTGGTACATACTAGTACGTAGAAACTACTCCCATGAAAATCACTATAAACTAAATATTACGAATGAGAAAAACTAATGCAATATAGGGTAAACCAACCAGTGATTGACCGAATTGTTGAATCTATGGACCTTTGAGATTAATACTTGAATACATTTATGTATAACAACAAAACAGCAGTTGAAATTGCATTTAAATTTATTTTTCTTGAAATTTCCATAAAAATAATTACTTATTCTTATCGTAATATAAAAAAAAATTATAAAATGCAAAACGTGTAGAAGCCCAGTAAATGACTGCATACCTTTAAGAATTGTACTTATTAATGTTTGCTTAATTCGCGTAACTAAAAATATAGTATATTAAAAGTGCGACTACACTCCATTTATAAACATATAATAATGTTTAAATTTATAATTGACATTTATTTGGCTAATGGTCATTCACTGGTATGTTTACCCTCCCTGAAAACTATATTTTGTGATTTGATACGTTTAAATGAAAGCATGTATGATTTTTCAGTATCAAGATAGGATTTTATAATCGTTATTTCAACAAAGTATTTACAGAAATGTATTAAAGACATAGTGGCATAGAAACACATGATAAAGAGTAAACGTATGGAATATGAAACACCAGATTTCAAAAGCTTGCCAAAATTAGGGTAATGTGTTTTTTCAATAAAAACTAATAGCAACTAATGCATAATCATATTTATATAGTCAAACGCATAAAATTCAAATATTTCAAAACTATAATAAAAAAATTAAAAAGAGTGAAAATCAGCAGTTAAACAGTACCTATCTAATGTGGAACCCTTAGGAAATTTGCAAAGAAAACTGAAAAAGCTACATGGTGAAAAACTGAAGGTGTTACAAATATTTCTGAAATCGAACGAGGCATTAAACACTGATTTTCCAGCGATTGCTTGGTATCAAAGGCTGTGTTCCGTCTTACGCGAGAAAAGCGGGATCAGAGCGGAGCGAAAATTCATTTGCCGTTTACAGCCGGCTATTTGATATTCTTCGAAGCGAAATTCATTCGTTCGTTTACAACCAGGCAATTACTCGTTTCCGAAGCTTTGGTCCGGAAACATTTTTCCGCCAGAGGTCGAAGAGGGGTCGTGCTTCAGGGATTCCGACTTTCTTCGCGCCGAGTTAATCCGTGAACCTGCGGGACAATAAGGTCATAAACCGCCACCCTGGCGAGAGACAATGACTTAAATTATTCTTAAAACTTCACGTAACAAGAAAATGCAAAGAAAAAAAATCGTGTTTTCAAAACTTTCAGGGTGGCGTACCCCTTAAGCTATTTTACTTAAAATAACAAATAAATAAACTATAATATATAATCTATAGTATAGAGTATAGGTTGAATTACACATAATTCTTTTTGTGTACGACTTCACAAGTTTATTTGTTCGTTATTTTAAGTAAAACAGCTTAAGGTGACAGTAATTGGTTAGGTGTCAGTAATTGGGTCCTTTACCCTGGGTACGGAAAACCCAAGGCGACGCGAGCCTAGAAGTTGCGCCGAGCCTATCTGTAAGTTCCAGTACTTTGCTCAAGACTGTAGCAGCAACTGTGCGAACACCTGAACATTTTGAACAGTGGATTAAAAGTAACATAGCACTGGCTTACTGCACTATGAAACAGTATATTCCTGTTATTCTGTCTATAATGTGTTTTGCACGCATTTTTATGCAGGGTCAGTGTAGCTCTGTATCGTTGTAAGCATTAAAAATTGTAACCAGCATCTCCCAGACCATAGACATATATAGACAGCACAGAAGCTGGGACTATAGGCGAGGGGACCGTTGAGCTTGGAGGGGAAAAGGCAGAGGTCAGATACAGGCACGTCGGGTTAGCTTCGGAAGCATTCGGCACGCATAACCGCTGCGTTACCCGATTTGCCTGCACCCCTCCCCTTACCGCGAATCTTACACCCCCCTCTGCTTACGCTCCGTCTATATATGTCTATGTCCCAGACGCACTGAACACTAAACCATTAACCCCTCAGCGCGGTATGACGAGCAGAACTCGTCATAGGAACGAAGCGGAGGCGTAGCGAGGTAGGGCTTGGGCCCAAGGTCTATTGGACACCCGAATTAGAGACGTGCTGTGCTCTTCTCATATACATTCGCCTTGGGAAGGAGATATTGGCGTGAAGAGGGCCTCTTCAAGAGGGTGGCCGTTTAGGAGGGGTGCAAGTCCGATTGGTTAGATTAGGAGGTGTGCCAATACTTCTTCAGGTCTGCTATGCAGTAACGCCTTAACAGCAGGGGTTAACCCTTAACTGGTGTACTGTTTTTTCAAACGTAACTGTTATCTTGGGGTCGTGGCAGACCCCAAATAAAAAAGGACACAGATATTTGTAAATTCGACATTAGATCAACCCCTATGAATACCTATTTTGTTCGTAGGTAATGTATAAAATAATAGAAACCTCGAAACTTAAACTATTATGATCAAATTAATTAGAAATTCAGTTTACAAACTTAGACAACCAAATATTTTGCAGCGAACCTTGCGTGCTTGGGGTCATGACTGACCCCAGGATACCAGTTAAGGGTTAAGGTTTCGACCAATGCAATTCATCCCACAGCTAGCTACTGTTCTGGGCAGAAAGCCTCCACGCTGAAGGGTTAACAGTTTGCTTGGTTAAAGCAGCTGCTAGGCAAGGATTCGAATTCAAGTACCGGTCCAGCAATGTCAGCGAGCGGTTCGTTTCCTCCTCCATAAATTTAAAAATCGCTCGTGTAGACATTGGCTCTCTCGCCTGCGCGTGTCAGGCCCAGCAAAAGACCTGGCGTATGCACGGGCCTTTAGATCGAATGGCGGCGTGGCCCGCCGGCATGCGAGCCTAGAATTCCGGACGTGGAGGAGACAACGCGTACCGGAAAGTAATCACGCATATGGTACCGGCTACAGAGGCCGATCGATTAGCCTGTATCCGCGATACATACATGCCTGCTGCCGCGCACCGCAACTACGTGACAAATATTATCGCGATCGACCGACCAGCTGCGTTTGATGTGGACGCGTTTATGAAATGCCGACACGCCGATAATCATGCGCGACCAGCGCCCAAGGCTAAATCCGATTTGCAATATTAAGCGGCCCCCGCCACGCCGCCGTGTAAACTAGTCGACATTTTTCGCCTCTCTCTCCTAATTGCTTCGCGGGATTGATCCGTCTTGAAGGGTCGGGTATTATCGTTGGCCAAGCAACATATGGAAGTTCGAGGCTCGTTGTTCTGGTTGCCTTCGGTACCTGAAAGAATGTAAGATGGTTACTTGTTACTTCATGTGTTGGAGATCCGTTTGGTTCTTGTCAAAGAGCACGCTCTCTAACACTTCACCCTGTCTTTCTTCAATAACCATTAGAAAGCGTGAGGCTGACTTCGACCTTCGTTGCCCAAACCCAAGGCGAGTCGATGGGGGGCTCGAAGTGTCTTTTCGGTTTTTCCGCAAGGGCTACCTGCTTGTAGGACCCTTGAGGGCAGTTGGATTCATAGCTTCAGACAGTACACAGCGTCTTAGCAGTTACAAAGCTAAAATTATATTCTCCGTAAACTCCATGTACTGGAAGAGTTTTTACTTTTAAATAAAGTATCGTTTTAAGTTTTTGGGACGAGTGTTTAATCTCCTGGTACACAACACATGCTTCGGATAATTAAGCTGGGTTAAGCGTGAATGGGGTTAGGGGTGGTGAGAGTTCGGAGAGAAATGTTGTATTCCGTAAATTAACATTTCAATTTATTTTATGCTATAATATTTCAATACAATTGACGGAAACTTAGACCAATACAGATTACTTATAATAGACTCAGAACTAGATTATGGCGTCAAGACTGTTCGGACTAAAAGTGTTTATATGTATGTAGGTTAGTAAGGTAAGTTGTATATATGTATACAGTAGGGGGCAAAAAAGTTACAACTTTTTCGATCCACTGTACCTCTATTATTTTTTAACATCAACTCAAAACTGCAGCTTGTGCCCAATATACATACTCTGATAGATAATTGAAAACTGTATAAAACCCAGTTAAAGTTGAATTTATTTAACTAATAAATAAAATCCTTAGATAACATTAAACATGACAACACCCTTTTAAAGCTGTTAAAAAGTTACCACTTTTGGAAAGTAATATAAAAGCTGATGTTTCGTGAGGGCACCTTCTGATTTTAGGACGGCCTAAAAGAATATCAAAGGTCCCGTTCAAGGTCATAAATTTGTTTGTTAGTTACATAAATTCAGTTTTAAATGGGTGTTATACAGCTTTCAATTATCCATCAGAATATGTATGTTATACACATAGCACAGTTCCAAGTTGATGTTAAAAAATAACAAAAATAAAGCAAATCGAAAAAGTGGGAACTATTTTGTCCGCTACTGTAGGTGGTTATGGTAGTTCAGAGAGTGGGGGTTGAAAGGGATGAGGCATGGAGCTGTCAAGGTTCAAGGATGAGTAATAAGGAACGGATGAAATCACAGAAGGAGGAATTTAGGATATTTACTATTGCTATCTGTAGAAGTAAGCGAATGACTAAAACTAGAGAAAAAGAAATTTGAGTGGCGTTGTTTTGCAGGAAAAAATCGCGTAATTTTTGCAGGAAAAAATCAGGATTTCAACTTTAAATAGCTGCCATTTTGTTTTAACTTACTATTTCGGAAAATTCTCTCCGTCAACCTGAGGATACATTAATATACTAACGAAATCTTTTTTGTCTTTTGATTTTAGATAATCTGATTCCGAATAGCAATGCTCACCGCAAAACCAAATTTTTAAAAATGCTTCTTGGATGTCGCTTGTTATTTTATTATAAACTTAAATATTTTTCTACGAAAAAATTACCAAATGTTCTTTAAATGTTGCTCTTTGAAACGCAAAAAGTTTTGTAAAATTATACGCTTCCGCTTCTTCAAAAAAAAATCACAAATATTCGCCTCTTTTCGGCCGCCTGACTAGGTATAACCCCTTAAGGACGGCCCCTAAGGTATCTTGCTGATCAACCTAACCTCTCGAGTTCGGCCGCTCTCCCCCACTTTGTCTGCGTAATGTGCGCAGGAACATTAGTTGATATTGTGTTGCGTATGCGCGCTCGCGCAACACGCGACAGATAGTACAGTAGTGGCTTCCATGATGTATGTACTCAACGCAATGTACGGGAGTGTTAGATACATGTTTTCCACCCAGGGTCGGTTTCGTCTTATCTCGATCTTGGAATGAGCCTCAGAATGCGACGTACGTGCGAGCGAGATTTAAATGGCCCCAAGCCGTCGTATGTTCATAACCCCTTCGACACTCGGGGCAATAGAGAGATGATTTATTCAATAACAGGAATTTAAATTATTATATTTCTTGTAATTTTTTTTTTAAACACGTCTCACGTATTGGCGAAGTTTTTTCATAGAAAATGAAACCGAGCACAATTTACGTTTAATTGTCTTCAATTTCTGGACGTGACCTCTAGCGACTTCGACTCGAAATAATGCGAGTTAAGTCATGCTTGGTCTTATTTTCATCGAAAATAGTTCACCACTTCGTTATAGGCATTTCCATAAACAATTAATAAAAAGTGAAGGAATATAAACGTTAGTTGATCACTTTCCATTCTTTTTTTAAACTGCGCAGGTTGTACATAACCTCAAAAGATGTGTCGTGCAATTTTTCATTCGCGCCTATTTTCGGTTCATCAGCATGAAAACACACCTTAAAGGTTAATCTGTGATTTCCTACTTTCCTATATATCTTAAAAACCATAGTGGATATAAAAGAATTATTCCAATGAAAATTAACGGCCTTTTATGCTCTATGAAAATCGAATTGTTTAAAATTTGTAATCAGCAACGATTGTTTATTTATACTACAAATTTTAAACAATTCGATTGCATGGATGTATAAAGCATTAAAAGTCTTTAAGTTTTCATTGTAATAATTTTATATATCTATTATACTTTTCAAGATACACTGGAAAGTCGGATATCGCAATTCTCATTACTAAATGCTCCATCGGAGAGTCGACTGCTGCACGGCAATACTTTCGATGCATTCTACCTAAAACCGGCGTGAAAAATATGCCAAAACTGGGTGCAAATCCCTCGGCGCGAAAACACGTCGACGCCGCGCGATGTGTCAAAGAAAGATTCCGAACAGTTTTAACAATTGGTGGGGGTCAGTGGCGCACCAAGCGGCCCTGGCACCCCCAAAGAAAAAGGAGATTAATGTAACCACGACTGACGTAATTCAAGAGCTTTGCAAAAGAAAAGAAAGCCAGGTTTTATTCTTTAAATAAATTTTTATTATCACCTAATGAATCTTATTTAATTGGCATTAAAAATACTTCTATCCGTTCCGCTGAGGGCGCCACTGTTGGGGATACAAAGACACAATACGGGAATCCCAAAAGTCCCGCACTATGAGGGCCAGTACCGTAGTGGAAAACGTAACGAGCCCCATCCGTAAATAGCCCCGGTCTAAACGTTGATCCTTACTGTTTTTGTGGGCAGCCGTCCGTCAGCCGTCTGTCAACATGAAATCTTTGAAGTATTTTTCGAAAATCTCCAGTCGCTTTCTGTCATTGACGTGTTTTCACGTCGATATTTTCCGGAAAGCGTCGAAAGTGTTGCCTGAGAGTCCCCGAATGTTTGCTTTGAAAACAAAGCGAGCAGCTCGGAGATCGTTTTATACTTCGCCATCTCAAGGATCCTTCCTACAGTCGGCAGTCGCTCGGCAGTCGACCCCGGCACGAGTCATTTACTAGGGAGAATTTAAGTTTTTATATTCACTGTCAGATCTTCGTACGAATTTTAACAATGGATTGGCAAAGTTTTTCTCACAAAAATGACTCTAAACTCGACTATACTCGGACTAGGTTTAATAATAATTGGTCTACCGAATTCAGAAGTGATTACAATTACATTTAATTCCAAATAGTCCGGGAGAGGGTGAGATTGGATTTCTTTTTGCCAGCAAATCCTTGCCAATTTATTAGTTAATAGGTACTCTCAGAAAGATATAAATAATAGGGAATATGCAATTTTAAATTTTCATTAGTGACGGCATGACAAAGCTCCACCAGTAGAAGCAGCTGCTCGAAAAAGCTTGACCGATTTAGAACGGTGTATCGCCAAGCCTTGCATCAGTTAAAGTGTTAAAATGAGACATCCTGTGTACACTATAATAAAGATGAAACACACACAGTTACAAGGGAATATCTCGAAAACTATTGGAACTATCGGAAAATGTTATTTGTGTTGGAGAATAAATTGCTTATATTTTTTTACATGAATGAATGAAGAATCTTTCAAGGTCGCCAAGTCTTCTTTAAGCGGGACCATATATTTTTTCGTTTGTGATCATGATTAATCTAGATGAGTAAAATTATTGCTGTTAACAAAAATATTTAAATATTGCCCAATAATATTTTTTTACATCAATTTTTACATTAATTTTTGTATTTACTTCTGTACAAAATTTACGCATTACTAATATATCCGTTAATGAATTTATTTATAACGAAAATCTTTTCTTTGCATTTCGACGGTTTAGTAGAAATTAAAAACCACGCGATTTGCTAGTAACGCGAATAATAAATTATAACAATTTCTCTGTCATTTCTGTTAGGAGTATGGAAATATTTAAATGAGATGTAACGTGTATTTATACCATTTACATATATACCATTACTCCTGTTAGCTTCGCGTAATTGTTAGCCGAAGGTAAAACCCGAAAAGGTCACCATTTTGCGCATTAATTACAAATCACAACGTAGAGCCTGCCTCGTCGCGAGACAGCATCCAGCAGACGAATATCTTAGCACACACATTCTTGCATCATCAGCACCATTCGCCAGACGAATCACGTTGTTTCGATTTAGTCACGTGCGGGCTTCATTTATGCTCGGCTACTTTACCTTTTCTCCTTTACAACGATCGAGAAACCGGTGTTTCAAGAAACACCTGTACTCAGAGTATTCGAACTCTTATTCCGATTAGGAAGAAAGCCGCGCAAAACTATATACGTCCCTCTTATGTGCAAAGTAGCAGCGAAGAAAGAATGTGCCTTTCTCGATCAATCTCTTCCTGTTTCGGCAACAGTATTCAACGAAATAAAGCGCATTCCCCTTCATCCAGAGGACAAAGATCGTTAGCGTTTGAACAGCGTGACTAATACTTCGTTCAGCAACAGATAACGTTTACGACTTCGTTCTTGTTTAATTTTTTCCCTTATCTCTATCACCATATACGGGGTGTCCCGGGAAACTGGCTCTACGAAGCCGAAGTGTGGTGATTCTACGTGAAAAAATAAGTCGAAAATGTAGAATAAATTTTTTAAATATCGCGCTCCGTTTTCAAGAAAATCAACTTTGAATTTCAGTCGAGTGCGTCTGTACCGTAGCATGTACTGTACAGTTTTAGGCGCCTGAGAGGGGCACGCTGACGTAGCGGGACCCGCCTACGGAGCAGCACGACGCGTTTTATTTTTACGGGACACACTGCGTACCCGTAATGTTTGCTTGTGACTAATCGCCAACGCGAGTGGGTTAGGTCGATACGCTAGAAGCTCGATATCTCTTCCAGAAGAAGCCTGTTGGAGCTATGAAAATACACTTTGTAGTAAATGTTGTGGCGCTCTTCGTAATCTTCTTTGCAGACTTCGGTACTGTTCCCAAGGTCGCATTCACCCGGTGTTTACTTAGGCTTGGATCACAAACATAAACATGACCCAACTAATCAAACAACGTTCCCATGTTCGCGGTGTTATTGGTACGCTGAAGTGTCGTCGAAACAGGTCATCGATTACTCCGTACAGTGTACACCAGGCCACAACTTCAGAGATAAATATTCCTCCTCGAAGCGAAAGTCCGAAGATTCAGGTGTTCGCATCAGCGTGAATCGCCTAGCCGGGCTGGAACGAGGATCTACTCACGCAGCTCGCGTGAGAGACAAAAGCGCCGCATGTAGACGTTCTTGAACTCGAATGAGGTGACTGTATAGTTAGTGGAACAGCTACAGTAAAGGCCGAAGGCGGTGGCATACTTGCCGGGAGTCAGCATCGCCAGCCCAGGGACGCAGGCAGCATAGTTTTCGGAGACTGGTGGTTCCCAAAGCAGTGTGCACAGAAGGGACCGTAGGACTTTGGAGTCTAGGACCCGTAGCGAATAAGAAGAAACACGTTTGGCGGCTTATATCCTCGAAAGTTATCGCTTTATGCAGCACTTATGTGTGGCCCACATATGCCGCTACATGTATTCCACGCACTGTACATACGTACGATGCTAGATTGTGCCTCTGTAGTCTGTGTCCCGTGCGTTCACGAGTCCTCTCTTTTTCCCGCGTCTCTCTCCTCGTCCTCGGCCGTCTGTCTCTGGTCCCGTCTCTCTCGCACCCCGCAGTGCCGAGGCGCGCGTTCGCCCGTGTTCCCGTTCTCTCGCTCTATCCGCCCCCACCGCCGCCCCCGTGGCATGCCAACCAACGAGCCGGGGCCGCTTTCGCTTTGTGCGCGCCGGGGCGGCGGTACATCAAAGCCTTCTAGTTGCCGCTCCGGCCTTTGACGGCTGCGTCGTGGCCGCTCGCTCAGTCATCGCTCGGTAGGCGAAGCCGGCACGCCGTGGATGAGCGATCGCGCGCACGCGAAGGCTCGCCGAATCCGTGAGATTCGCTGGCTCGGGCTGACCGGGAGGTTGCTACGTGGCGGGATCCATTTCAGCCGATTTCCAAGGACAATGTCTCCTCGTGGCAGCAAGTGCACGCGTGTCAACAAAGTGGCTGCTAAGGAGAGACCTGTGCGCGGCCATCATCATCGACCGGGCTCGGATGAGGCCGCGAGCGCCGTGCAAGAACCGCCGGCCACCGCCACTAGTCCGTCCGGCAGGGCGGCAACGAGAACGATGACAACGGCAACAAAGATAGCGACGACCGCGACGGCTACGACGAGAACGAGTAAGTCTGCGGTGGCAGCGTGCGAGGGTCGATCGTCGTGGGCGTCGCGCATGCGCGAGCCCCTGGAGAGTGGCCTCGAGCCCCGTGAAAACGGTACCCTGGTGCAACGATGGCCGGCGAAACAACGGCGCCGCGATCGGATTAACGCGGCCAGCAGGGATCGGCCCGCCGATGTCAGCCAAGGAGACGGTACAGTATCCTCTTCGACGTCGTTATCTTCGCCAGCTCACTCCTCGGCGTCTTCCACTGACGTGTCCTTTCGAAGCTCGACCTCCCCTCCACCGACCGTCTCGTCGCCCGCATACTCGACCTCGTCCACTTCCACGTCCGCGATCTCGCAGGAAAAACTCGCGGAGGAGAATGTTCAGCCGGCTGGCGAGAAAAAGGACCCGTACTCGTGCCGGTACACCGGCGACCAGGACAGGATCAGGAAGCGGAAGCAGGAAAGACAGTGCTCCATCAGGGCGCGCGATGCCAAAGACCCAGTACCGGAGGCACTATCGATTGTGACAGCGGTAGCGGCATCGACAACCTGTGCGTCCACTTCTTCCACGTTATCCTCACCCTCGCCGTTCTCCTCTTCCGCGTCCACAACCTCGGAGAAGGTGAAGGAACAGCCGGCCCCTTCGAACGTTGCCAATTGCCCGACCGTGCCGCACACATCCGCTATCGAGAACTTGAGGAGCGCCCTGGAGAGCTACGATCGCAGCAGAATTTACCTCGCACATGTGTCTTTCTTGGATTGGCGGGACCTGCCAGGACGATGGCGCGCCACTACCGCTACTGCTGGCGACGCGGAGAAGGTCTGGGTGGTGGGGGCTGCTGATCACGAGGGCCACCATCGGACGCGGCTGCTGGTAACCGGTCGTCATTGGCGACCGCGCTGCTTGAGACGAGTCAATATGCTGAATCAACCGGTCATCTACGCTGGTGGCGGTAGGGGTTCCCTGACCGTGGAGCTTTTTCTGTGGTGGTTCCACCGGGAGTTCGCAATGACAGCGATGGCCATGCATCCGGACGGTGCCGTGCTGGTGGCGGAGAGCGCCGACTACCTGCCGGCCGAGGCTGACTGCGTTGCCGCGGACGGCCTGGTCAGACTGTTCGTGGTGCCCAAAGATTGCCTGGAAATGAGAATCGTCAGCAGGGAACTGAGAGTGCGACTCGCCACTGGAGTTCTCTCCAGGGCTTCGTACGGTGTCTATCGTCAGATTTCGAACACCGTCACGGAGACTGATTACCTGAACGAGTATCTGAGGAAGTTCACCCTGAAGGAGGCTTTCGCTGACCTCCATCGAGCCTGGCTGAGCGTCAGGTCGGAGACCTTCGCCAGGAGTTGGATATTGTCGCGGGACTGCGAAGAGGCGGCGATAGGATGTAGCGTTCCAACCCTGTCCTCGCGGCTCCACGCGTCATTCGATCAGGAGGAGGACAGAATGCTGCTGATCGAGCTCCAAAACCTGGCCAGGGAAGTAGGTTTAGAGGTCGGCGACGAAGAGCTGAGCAAGTGGATACTTGACGAGGAGAGCGATCTGGCGCGTTGCGTAAGGAAGCAGGAGCTCGAAGAGGATCATTGCCGCGTGAAGATCGAGGCGGAAGAGAAGTGGGCCGATTACGAAAGCGGCGAGGAGGAGCAGGAGGAGGAAGAAGACGAGCCCACCGCGGAGGAAACCGTTGGTCTGCTGTCGAGGGTGCTGACTTGGATGGAAAGAGAGCCTCTTGATCCAGGACTATTACTTGCTGTCAGATCGATGCGCGATACCGCCGCACTCATGGTAAGCACCGACTGATAAGAGACAACCACTCGAGCTATCGATCGCCGCCGTGCGTCGCGAATCCTGGAGAGAGAGAGAGGGGCCCCGACCTTGCAAGCTTTGCGGCCAGATTGAACTAATTCCATCGACTGTCACTCGATGGGAAGGAGAGAAGGGTCGAAGAGAGACGCGACGAGTTGCGCGAGAACGCTGGAGAGCCACTTGAATTCGGCGATACGTCGTCGAGCCGGCGGGCGAAAAAGCCGAACGGAAACCCCTCGAACGTTCGAAGAGCGCGGGCGCCGTCTTTGCAAATTAATGCTCGAGCTCGAGCTCGTCCTCGATAACCGCTCCCCTTCGAGGGTTTATTGAATTGTATATTATATTCCCTCCGAGGGCTTTTTACCTCGACGATCCCACTTTTTCTTGCCCTCTGTCGTCGTCCGAGACGGACGGATGGAAATGAGGCTAATGTTTATGTTAAATAGGGAGGGACAGCAGTGGTACTCGACGCGATCAAAGAATCGAAAGCTGATACTTTATTAGATCGTTAAACCCGTTATTTATGTATGCGCCAATGAACAGCGACGAGTACTTCCTACATTACATCTTGCATTTCGGAAACTCCATCGCTGAAACATGGGGAACATAATTAGAAGTAGACGGTCTATACAAACACACCATTAATAAATATTAATGCCGTTTAGAAGTTTGCTGTGATTCGGAGTACCTGTTAACTGATACGCTCCATCAACTACTAATTACTAATAACCCTGCACGCAAGGCTATACCGTTTCAATTCAGAGCTAGATGTCTATACACGTTGTGGCCTCAGCGCGGTGTATTGTTAACCATACGTTTGCGTTTGATTTACAGGCAAGCAAAATGGGCCTAGCGGGGACGCATCCAAGCGGCTTGCCCTTCTTCTGTCCCAACGGGGACCACCTGACCCAACCGCCACCTGCCCATATGGGAATACCACCGTATGGGACGCTGGATGCGGGTAAAGCGGCCGCGGCGGCCGGTGAGTACTGGTCATCCACCACCCCTGGACAACCACCACCCAACCACCCCGAACATTGGAAACGTCTTCTCACTGCAGCAGCCTCCACAGGTTAGCTCCTCTCCGTGCGTCCGCACTAGGTCCTTAATCCTGTGGTACCTTGTCCCTTGAAAGCTCCATTCTTCGTTGAGCCACGCGATTAAACCACGTAGTCTGAAATTCGCGAGATATATACCTGGATAAGTGACTTGTGCCCTTTAATAACGAGGACTAGTTTCCTCTGCTGTTGCGTGCTAGCAATTGACGATGATGTATATGTTTTTATATATGTATGCTGTGTTATAGCTTTTATTAGGAATACCGAGTTTCTGGCTCAACAAACGATGGCTCAACAAATGTACCTAGCTGAGGTGGAGGTTGCTCTCACGTTTTCTCTGTCGAGTTGCATTTGGTCAGTGTAATATCGCGAAGTAAATCTGCATAAAGTTATTATTGCGATATGCTGTTCGTACAAACGTATCTTATTCGGCTGGCCACAGATCTCTGCTCGAGTTATCACAGTATTTTTGAGACGGACAGAGTGTATTGCAATAATTACTTTTCAGTTGCTTCCATAAGTTTACCGTGCGATTTCAACCTTAAAGATATTACATCTATCACGAAGGAAGCCCGCAGGTACGACTCGTATTCTTAGTAAGGGTAGTAATTCGGGATAGGAGAACACCGAAGCAATTCAACCGCGCTAGACTAAACATTCGAGCAATCTGTTGCGGTTTCACTTTATTCGAAATTTAATGTTTCGTCAGGTGTTTAAGTGTATATGCTCCAACTTTCACCCGTTGATCACAACTGACGATCAGAAAAATACTTAAAAATCGACGTGCGGTAACTGCAATGCGGACAAGTGTTTTTTCCAAATTGATCTCGATTATTCCACTTAATTATCGAGGAATGTGGAAAAGAAAATTCGCAGAATAATACCTTTGTTAATTTAAAGGGAACATTAATCTGCATTCAACGTTTAATAGTACGCTTGCTTTTTGGTGCTTTCGGTATGATCAGAAAAATTAGTACTCTTACCGTTCAGGCAAGTGTTACAATAGACTGCACTCCGTGTATCGGTTGAATTAACGATTCTTTTGCGAAGTAAAACTTCAGCGGCGGCACAAATATTGGCAGACCTCTCCAATCGAAATTGATGGAATACTTCCAGTCTTTGTAACAGAGAAACACGGTCTGCTCGCGGTGTGTAATTCTTTGCGTACCATTTCACTGTATCGATCCTCATAACTGACAACATACCTGTGACGTGCAAGCAATATAAGTGCATTTTTTATACAGTTGGGCTTGCTTGAACGTCGAACAGCTTGGTTGCTAATTTTCGCATGAATCAAAAAATCGAAATTGCGTCATCGATCCAGGACATAATGCCATGAATATTGGTTTGCAGTTCGAATAAATATATTTGCTATATAAAGTTCGATATATATAAGAACATATACTTCCAAAAAGTCTCTCTCTCTCCAACTTGAAAATACTATTTTTGCATGTAGCTAGGTGCGTTATACCAGAGATCTTCCTAAATTTTTGGAGCTACTGTAGCACCTCGAATGGCGTCGGCGTGTTTTCGCGCCAAGGGATTTCCATTCTGCGCACGGTTTTGGCTTGTTTCCACGTGGATATTTTCTGGAAGGCATTCGAATTTCTATTTTAATTCTCTATTAGATCTTCGTGAAAGTGTTGTGAAGGGATTGGTGGAGATTCTTCTGATAAAAATCTGTCCAAAGTCAAACTTATTCAGAATATTTTTAATCATACATGATGCGCAATTAATTGGTCTAATTAGTATAATTAAAAGCAGCGAGAATAAAATTGTATTTGGACAAATTTTCATCGGAATAACCTTGCCTATCCATTGATATTACTTTCATAAAGATTTAAGGCAATATAAAAGTTTAAGTTTTCATTAGTGTCGACATGTACCCTTAAGGACCCAGTTCCTGATCACTTAACCCGGGAGGCGCACCCCATATTGCAACACAGGTTGTCGCTACCGGGTCAAAAATACCCAAAATTGAAACGTAAATAACCACGGTTTCAGAATATTGTTTTACTTTGTAATTTTTATGTTAAAGTACAGTGTTTTAAGAATCAAAGAAAATTTATGAAATATCTTAAAATCTTTATTAAAGTTGTTTAAAAAATTCTAACAAAAACTAGCGCCTCTGTGGTAAATTTTACCCAGTAGCGCCTCCCGCCGAGCTAAGAGTAACTACCGCGGGTTTTTAAACGTCTAAAGGGAAAACTTAACCAAATTTAAGAGATGTTTTGTTATTTCAGTAAATCTATGTTTTATCTTTAATTTGGTATTTAAAAAAGTGCACACATAATAATAATTATTTTATAATTCAACTTTGAAAGTGGAAAATGCAAAGGGAGCAGTTTCTGATCACCTTCGCACGTTTTACTATGAGCTATCAAATTTTGCGAATAAATTTCAAAATACTTCGTAATTGTTTAGTAATTTGTTAGAATAAATTTTTATCATAATAAGCTTATTATTTGCTTTATTTTCCTAAACTGATCAGGAATTGGGTCCTTGACGGTATTTAAAGTGCGGGGCGAAATGGACAAACCCTTCCTAGAATACCCCTGCATTTTGCTAAACATTACTCTACTAAAAGCGTTAAACGCATTTAAGTGAAGCTCTCGGTTAAAAGTTTAAAGCAAGGAATAGACGTCACAATAGGTGACGAGTCACCTGATATCACTCGGATACGTTTGCCTGTGCTTAAAATCATTTAGAATCTTACTTACAGGCCAGCATGTTCCAGTTACTGTATAGTTAGTGCTTTTCACTCAGCGTGACAAATTTGAAAACTGCCATCGCCCGCTGTCAGTTGCTGTGCATCATTTCAATGTTTATATATTAACAAAGAAAGGGCCCAAAACGTAACTCTTAGTTTTTAACGGGCTTTTACGCAGCGCTAGAAAGTGAAGCACCGAAGATAACTATGTGTGGTTTCAGAGGTAGACGGCTAATAGTTTAAGAGATACATATACATGTACCCAGTTTTGAAACCCGTTGTGACATTTTCCTAGATGCATACCTGAATAATTTATTTCATCGTTGTTATTTTTCTGCTGCGTGCACGTTTCTTTTGATCTACATTTTAAATTTAAACAATGAATTCGTTTGGAAGTAGGAATTACATTTAATTTCTACTTTTAGGTAATATTTACATAAATTTCGATAGTTTATATCACAGAATTTTTTGAAGCAATTTAGCAATGAAGATTTTTGTTTTTTAATCGACTTTAAAAAGGAGGAGGTTATAGATTCGACCGTATGTATTTTTTTTTTGTGTTCCCGCATAACTCCTCAGCATATGGACCGATTTTGATGATCTTTTTTTTTTATTCGAAAGAGGGCGATGCCTCGGTGGTCCCGTTCTGCACTGAATCAATATTGGCCCAACATTTTGCCAGTAATGGTTAATAATAAAGACTATTTTCACCTAATTAACCGTGTTCAAGTACGACCCATATGTATTTTTTTTTATGTTTGACCCCGCATAACTTCTCACCATGTTATATCACTATATATATAAAAAACGTAAAATTCGAATAAATATAAAACCATAAAATAGAAATTAAATAATAATAACTACTGGCGATAGAATATTATACAAATTTGGCAGCAATTTTATTTATTTTCGAAAAACATACGCCACTAAAAAGTAAAAAATAAATAAATTTAAAAAAAAATAAAACCGACTTCAAAAGAATGCACTAAAAAGTAAAAAAATAATTTTCACTTATTTAATCTACGACTCTCAAATTTTTTAAGTCAGCGCCCAATTTCGTTTAAAAAATTAAAAAAATAATTGGTTTAAACTTATAACTGCGACACAAAGAGAACTAAAAAGAACACAATTTCTCAATATTTGCAAGTAAGAAACACAAAATGATTGATCTAAACTAATAACTAAGACACAAAGAGAACTGAAGAGAAAACAATTTCTCGATTTCTCAATATTTGCATGTAATTTGCATTTGTATTTCCATGTAACATAAACGGTCTTAATCAACGATTTACATTTGCTGACTTCAAAAAATTGAGAGTCGTAGATTAAATAAGTGAAAATTATGTTTTTACTTTTTAGTGCATTTTTTTAAAATCGGTTTTAATTTTTTCAAATTTGTTTATTAACTACACTTTGATTTTCTTGTAAAAGTGAAAGTAACCAAAAATTTTACAATCAATTTCAAAAATATAATAGCGAATTATGAATGGGGTGAGAGTGTATGCCAGATGGTCGCCAAGCAGTACGAAATATATACAAACCTTACAAGAAACTTTAAAAGACAGTGCGTCAAAGTTGAATGTGCCTGAAATTTTTTACTTCTAATAAGACAACGATCCGAGGAAATCACGTGTACACCGTGGGCCTTAAATCGCGGTGCAATTGTAGCGAGAAAGATTCTATGGCCCAAAATGAGTCTAAACGATACAATAACTTTTTGTCCTACGAAGCTTCATTTTGCAAAAAAAAATGAATTTGAAAATGAACTGTGACTGTGCTCTGCACGATGCAATTTCACAGCTTGTTTACTATCAATACTTACCTACTTACTTATCAATTGGTTCTTAAGATATGCGAGCGAACACAATAAGCGTAATAAGTGACAGTAATCTGTGCATAAACTGACCACGTTTAGTTGAGATGTTGTTCAAAACGTTGACCGTCCCATTTACAGAATTTTTATTCTGCGAATTAAATTCTGATGGACTTGTAGCGTCTGTTGCATTTTTAGTTCTTCAAAATGCTACAACAATTCTTCGTTTTAAAATTGCTCAAGGCCTGTGACATCTTCGAAGTAAACTATTTCTCTCATGGGGCCCCACAGATAAAAATCGATGGGCCTTGAGTAGTGAGACCAGTTACGCCAAGGATTACTCAGGTACTCTATTGATTTGCGAATTCATTTTTCTGGAAAACGAAGCTTTTCCACTTATTTTCAGCCATAGATTCTCCCTCGCCCCAATTGTACCGCGATATACGGGCCACGGTGTATAGCTCCTACTGTATATCTTACCGAGTTAAGAATCTAAGCTGATCCTGCGGCTCGAACGGAGATGTGGAGAGGACGGAGCGTCCCCAGAGGGAAGACATAGGAATAGAGAGAAAAGAAGGGAAATTGAGAAAGAAAGAGAACGGAAGCAGTGGCGAGATAAGAGAGAGATGAGAGGCTCGCGAACTGGCGTCAAGTAGGAGAATAAGAGGAGGACTCACCATTAGGCTAATCAGCCAGGCATGCAGCCTCCCTCTGGCGCCGGGTTAAGGGGATTTCAACCCGCCTCTCTATTTCTACAGCTTCTCTCCTTCCTACTCTCGTAGCACCCGCCCTCAAGACCGCCTCCCTGTCGAGGGAAACCTTTAACCGTCAACTCTGCAGCCAATGTGAATTAGCAATCAGCGATCAATGTATATCCCGATATATTAATGATTTAAAACGTGCGCGTTATTGCAGACTCAAAAAATAGAGCTTTGTCATCTAAGAAAAATATTGAACCTGGTATTAATTGTTTCTACGAGGACAAGAGCTTTTGTTGGTTACAAATGTGGACCCTTGAAGGGCGGGTGGTTTAGCAGGGTCGCAGTCGCCAAGAAATGTGCCCATTTTGGAATAAGATTTCATATGAAATTTCGATTGTAGGTATTATTCGTTTGAAATGTTTTCTCATTAACGGCAAGCTACGCGGGGTATGAACCCTTTGCGGTCACGCGGGGTGTGTCGCACCCCAAGAGCAATTTTCGAGTCCAAATGTCGCACCTTTATGACTTCAGAAGGGCGGGATTTTTCGCCAAAAAAAACGCTTTTTTACACAACCGCAAATTTCGTCATATCAAAATTTACATTTCTAGAAAAAGACTATTAGAGGATGACTGTAGGAGTATTTCTGATGTAGAGGAGACAGGAGCAAAGTTACGCGAAAAAAGTTTGAAGAGGAATAAAATTTTTCCCTTTCAATAAAAATGTGTGGAAGTAGATTTATAATATTATTTGAATATTACTGTTGATAAATGACGAATAGCAATACTTAAAGTAAACTTAAAGTATATTAAAATTCTACTTGAAAAGAAAATGCCAAAACGACCACTTTACCCCATATATGGGGTACTCGTATTTTAGATGGGGGTAAACTGAGCTGCGAACAAGATGCGCGAGTGATGTGCGCAATAACCTAACCTGGCAGCTAGCTGGCAAACCACGCGGCGTGATGGAACAGAACCTAACCTCAAAGAAATGAAAAATCTGCCACAGTTTTTGGCAACCACGTTTAAAACAAAATAGAAACTGAAAAAATGGAAGCAGAAAATTTTTTGAACCGTGGTTGTCAAAAACTGTGGCAGATTTTCAATTTTTTTTAGGTTAGATTCTGTTCCATCGCGCCGCGTGGTTTCCCAGCTAGCAGACAGGTTAGGTTATTGCGCACATCACTCGCGCATCTTTCCTTTGCAGCTCAGTTTACCCCGGCTCACTTTGCCCCGAATGTGTACTCAGTGGAAAATTAATTATTTAATAACGTTATGATTAATGTTTTCTCAAACGCGTGTACATATATGTTTATAAGCTAGTTATAAACACGCAGAATAAATTTGTAGTTAAAATAACACATTTAAGACTGATTTATCCAAATAGCTAAATTGAAAAGAAAACCAATTGGAAGTCTCTAAAACTTCATTTTTAATTTTTTAAATGAATTTCCATTTTATCATTGTGGTATTACGCACATTTATTACGTCACTAAAATTTGTAAATATATTCTATTGTTAAAGAATAAATTAAGAAAGCTCATTTTACCCCGAAGTTCACTTTGCCCCGGTCTCCCCTACAATTATCACTGAAAAGTTAAAAGATTCAAGAGCACGAAAATGGTAACTCAAAAAATGGCGCTGGGGTGCAGTTGTGGACCCCATGTGACCAATTTGTGATTATAAGAAAATGTAACCACGGAGAGTTAAAAAGAGGTCAACACTTTGGGGACTTATAGTATTCACCGGGAGGAGTAAAAAATGCTGAATCGAAATGGGTCCTAAAACTACTGTGTACCTATTTGTCTAACACATTCCCTATTTGATGCCGTAAGTTCTCTACATTATTTATTGCTGACGTGAACACTAAATTGTGTAAGTAAGTATCCCTACAAAAAGAAATCTAGAAGATTCGAATCCAGTGATCGAGGAGGCCATTCTGTTAACCTCTTTACCCTATCCACCCTTCACCAAAGGTTCAATTTAAATGTGTCTCACAACTGAAAAATGTAGCAAAGTTCCATCATACTAGAAACGCACAATCTCTCCTTAATCATTCGTTAAAAAATTACAATCAATTGCACCTGCCATTCTGTTTGGTAGGAAACCTGGTCCTAGAAGTCAATTCTGCCAGATTCTTTCATTTATATTCATTGGGTTGCGAAGAGGCTCGGTTACAGAAAGGTTTGTTTTCAGACCCTTTGTTAATTAAGCGTTTTTTATTATACTTGGCAAGCACTATACACTCATAAAATCTCAGTCCTTTCTTTTAACCGAGATATCTTGTTTCTATATTAATTGTTTAAGCTCTCGCCTGTTTCTGATAATTTTGAAATTTCGAGCTAGGTTTTGTACTGTTACCAACGCAAATCAAACCCAGCGGATCAAAATGATCAAATTCGCTGGGTGAGGCGTAAAGGGAAAACCTTTGGGGTGCCTAAACCAAACCTAACCCAAACC
This sequence comes from Andrena cerasifolii, assembly GCF_050908995.1. Lineage (NCBI taxonomy): Eukaryota > Metazoa > Arthropoda > Insecta > Hymenoptera > Andrenidae > Andrena > Andrena cerasifolii. The sequence goes on along the minus strand of NC_135124.1, from coordinate 4,478,781 downwards.
TTCGGGGGTGCTACGAGTTACGTAACTGGAAGATTTTCAAACTTGGTGGAAAAACTTTTGAACGATTGCTTTCTTTGTATCGTTTCCCAGCGACAGGCTTCTCCCTGAGTGATGAAAACTATTGGAAAACAACTTTTCGAACTTAACTTGATCGAGAAGTGATACAAGAGCGAATAAGGAATACAGTGCCTACAAGCTTGACGATACCATCGATACCAAAAGCTTCTTTTTCGTTCAATTAACCATTCAGTTTATGCTACAATAATCATCGTTGACCCGTGTTGCCTTCTAAGAAAGATCTTACAGGAAAGTAAGTCGACTTTCCTGTTAAATAATAAAGTAAAGTAGGAGGAATTAAAGAAATATGTAGGATTTAATGCTTTAGAAATAATGTCTGATACAGCAGGGACTTTCTCTACTAGCTTCCTGACGCCAGGTGGAACATAACAAAAGTGGCTATTTTTTACAAATTCAGAAAAACATTGCGATTTATAGTTAGTGAAACAGATACACATACATACTTGGATCACATTAAAGGACTGAGTAAAGTGATATCATTGAGCATTCAAAGTAACAGATGTGTTTTGCATCACTTGTTATGGAGCCTTAAAGGGCTCCACTTTTCTAGCTTATTATTATATTAATAATAATATATGATTATGTATACATTAACTGAAACATACATGCCCAAGAAAAGGTACATACAATATTATTAAAAATCAAGTAAGAAGTAAATAAAATAGAAAACACAATTTGAATACACGAAATTTACATATAACTTTAGAAAGTTTATAACGAGGGCTAATTTATTGCGACACATTTTTTTGACGATAAAGTTCGTCGCTTTGAATAGATACTCGCTTACTAATTCTTAAATTTGAAACAATACGCCATCTTCTTCAAACTAATAATTCATAATTTAAATTGAAATACCGCTTTAGACCACTTCTGGTCCATAAGCTACAGCTTACCATATACAAATGCCTTACATCTATGGCAGCATACAAGAATACAAAAATAGTTGAGTACAAAGGGAGGGGGGGGGGGTGGGTGCACCTAGGGTTTGTAGGTTTTTAAAAACCGGGTTTGAAAACCGGTTTTCAAATTTAAAAAACCGGTTTTATATACTAGAATTAATATGCAGAAATTAATTAATTAAAAAGGTTAACATTCTTACTTGAAATCGCCTCGGACGCAAGCATATTGTAGTAGGTAATATTTTACTGTAAAACTAATCTTCATGGGTTCATATTTTCTGACGAAAAATACTAAATGGAATAAAGATTTATAATTCGGTACAACTGTCAAAGATTTATATTTTGCCCGAATTTTAGTTATTTTAGTTTTTTCTTCATTTGGTTTTGCATGCAGTCTATTTTATTGTGTTACATTTTTGTAGATCCATAAATACTAAATGCTTTACGTCATGAATTTCAACTTTTCGCGTGACCTATGGGCAAAAAATAGGGTCCAGTAGTATAGGTCGAATACGGCTGTCTGAACGACAATCGTATCGGGGTGGCCATGCCGTGCAATGCAGCCGCATCCGACGGTCGTGCGAAGCTTTCGTAAAATCTGTCGTACAATGTGCTTCACGGACGACAGATTGCATTATGTGTGCGTATTCGGCAACTAATTGGTAACGATCAGCTCTGACCGGACAATATTTGACGTGCGATCGGTTGTCTGTAATCTGTATACAGGGCAACCCCCGTATAATACGGTGGTTGGGTCCCTAAAAAGGGATTTACGAGATTTACCAAGAGAACATTTCCAACTCGAAAATTCTGATTTTAATGCAACCTCGTGTGAATGTAGAGCACAGTAGAGTACACAAGGAGCAATTTTAGTCTGCGGAAATTCACTCTGAACTCAGTCCTTAAAGTTATTACATTTTTTTCACTTTTTAATACAACTTTGCAACGGTGCGAGATAGAGTAAAAGTTTAAATACAAGAATTGTTCAGCTTTTTATGCTGTATCATAGTATCAAAAGAGAAATAAAGTTGCAATAAAATAGCGACAAAACGCGATAAATTTAAGGGCTGCTTTTCATCCCATCAGAGTGAATCTCTGAAGGAAGAAAGAAATTAACCCTTTTATACTTCAATATACTGTGCATTCACACGCAGTTTTAATAAAATCAGAATTTTCAGATGGGGGATGTTCCCTTGTAAGAACTAGTTCAGAAAACAGGGTTAGATGCCGCAAAACTAACAAAAATACATTTTTTTGCTTTTATAACTATCAGGAATATATTTATTAAATTTACCAATAATTGATCGAACGTATTATACATTAGTGTCAAATAATGCACGCCCATTTTTCCCTTCACCCCTGCTAAGAGCAATTACATAAACGAAAGCATTATCTTCGTTGCAAAATATCTTCACCTATCAACATCTTGATTTCTACGTTCTGCATTTCTAAGAAATTCTGTTATTCTCGTTTGCTTTTTAGATCTTTCTAAATTTGGTAATATGGAGCCAAACATTTTTGAAGTTCTCTTTTGAATTTTGGGCTTCTTGCAATGGAAGGAACTCTATCGAAAAAATAGAACTACAATTATTGCTCGGCTAAGTCTATGCCTCGTAGCGTAACATTTTGGACTTCAGAATTTTTTAAACATACCGAGCTACACGCTTGTTCCTCTAATTCCCTAACAGTGTTAGAGCCAAACTTAAATAGCGAAATTAAATAGCGAAGCTATTCTATCATCCGGGAACCGCCCGCAAAATTATTCTCGTCTCTTTCCAAATACGAAATACACGTTACAGGACAAGGTAAACAGACAAGTAAAATATATCGTCAATGATACACGTAAAAAGAATTCGGCGTTTCAAAAAGAAGACCTTCAACCGAAATTGCCGGGAAGACGCCAAGAAAACTCGCGATTCTGGCATCGAAAACTTTAATTACGCCCATTAAACCGACGGACGGCCTGCTCGCAATGAAATCCTCGAAAGAGGACGATTCTAATTCAGTTCGCGAGCCGTTTTCGTCGGGGCTACCTCACGGAACGCTCCAGGTATCGTTTCACCGTCGCGGAGTCACGACCGGGATACTTCGGACGTGTTTGCGCGCGCGCTATCTTTCTCTCCTCTCCTTCTGCCCCAGACCACCCTACTACTCCCCTCTCCTTCGACCCTCTCAGTCCTTGGAATATGTAGATGGGGTTGATAGCGTTTATGCACGACTACGAGTTCGTTCGGCGGCTCGGGTTCTTTGTCTTGCAAACGAGCGGAGCATTTTGTCCCCCTCTCCATCCCTCCGGCTTCCTTCCTCGCCCCCCCCCCCCTGGCTCGCGCTCACCCTCGCTCTCCCCCCTTTCAGAATGACAGTGCTCTCCCTCTTTTCCCCTCGCGTTCCCGTGCAGCCGTCACCCACTGCCTGTCCGTTCTCTCCTACTACGAACTACCCGGCCGAGGGTCCTGCCACCTCTGACTTCCCTTCCCCTCTCGCCCAACCTTCCCCTCACCGCCCTCTTCCACTCCCCCTCTCAGCCACCTATCTCTCTCTCTCTCTCTCTCTCGGTCTTACTGCACTCTATACCCCGGCCTCTTCCTCCATCTATTCCCGCGTCTCTCTCTCTCTGTCACTCCTTAAGAGTTTTCACGACCCGAACCTCCCCCCACCCCGTGTCTACGAAACTACCCTACTCGCGCAACCGAGCTCTCGCTTTCGCGAATATATTTCTAATTAGCTCCACTTTTCGATCCCAGTCGCGTGTTTATTTCAGGATTCCACGGGAGAGCTGGGCGGGAGTGGGAACGGGACGGGTATTAGGACGCGAAGAGTTGAACGGAGAGGAATGACGATCCCAGGCACTTCGCCGGGACTCCACCATTGATCCGCTTAATTTTTCTCTTCTCTCGCCGCTCTCGTCTCTCCCCCCCGCCTTCCCCCGCGAAACCCTCTCCCCGCTGATCTTCCTGCTTCCCTTGCCTTCTTACGCTTTTGCATTCCTTCCGTCGACTGACGCTCTTAATTTGTTTCGGGGTTTAGGGGCGTTTCTGTTTGCCGCGAAAACTGTAATCTGTTTCTAAATTCGAGATCTGTGGTGGGGGTGGTTTCGGGGAGATTTAACCCCTTAGCGAGGTATGACGAGCACGACTCGTCATTGGGAAACTGTCCGGAAATGCTGTATGACGAGCACCGCTGGTCAAGGGACGTGAAGCGAAGGCGTAGCGAGTAGGGCCTGGGACCAAGGTCTGTCTATTGGACACCCGAATTAGAGGCGTGCTGTGTCCTTCTCATATACATTCTGTAGGATCTGGGAAGGAGATATTGGCTTGAAGAAGGCCTCTTTAAGAGGGTGGCCGTTTGGGAGGGGTGAAAGTCCGATTGGTTAGATTAGGAGGTGTGACAATGTTTCTTCGGGTCTGCTATGCAGTAACGCCTTAACAGCAAGGGTTAAGGTTTCGGCCAATGCAATTCATCCCACAGTTAGGTACTGTCCTGGGCAGAAAGCCTCCACGCTGCAGGGTTAAGGGGGTGTACTCTTTGAACCCTCGGAAAATGTGTACATCTTGTGGATTTTTTTACAAGTCAACGGCTCGATGAAGATTTCCCGTTTTTTTACTATCTTTGCATAGTATTACGAACTACTCACAAAAAAAGTTTCAGTTAAAAAACTGTTGTTTTTCGGAAGTTATGCATACATATCCGAAAGTCTCTCGATTTTAGACGGCTAAACGGTGGGCCTGAAAACAGCTGTATGTCCTGTCTGAAATCAAAAACAATAAAATCTTCTTATAAAGTATGTCAGTAGCTATCGCCTAACGGGGCGGATTTTGAAAATTTCGAAAAATAAAGAAGTGGTGAGAGATCAAAGGTAAAGTTACATTTTTTCTGAGAGAAAAGACTACTTTTTTTCTTTATAAATAATAAACGGGGAATCGGAATAAAAAAAGCCCTCGTTGGACGATGTGGAATCTTATTACGATCCTGCATGCAAAATTGAAAGTGAATTGGTTGAACGTAGCGCGAGTTTTTAGGCCCACCGTTTTTAGCTGTCTAAAATCGAGAATTTCGGATATGTATGCATAACTTCCGAAAAACAATAGTTTTTTAACTGAAACTTTTTTTTTAAGTAGTTCATAATACTAAGTAAAGATAGTAAAAAAACGGGAAATCTTCATCAAGCCGTTGACTTGTAAAAAAAATCACAAAATCGAGCAGTTATTGTGGAAATTTTACCGAGTAACGGCAGTACACTAATGCTGCCCGGTTAAGAGCTTGCACGATTCGAACTGAAACCGAGCCTTTAACCGGGGTATGGTAACGAATCAGTCAACGCTTGGCTGGGTTTTATTGGCGCACCGTTTCACGAGGAACTTTCGAGGCGACAGCGATTTATACTGCATCCTCATGGAAGAGTAATGGATTCTTAAGATTTTCCTGATTAAAATGAGCCTGAAGACGAAGTCGTTCGGACTGTCTGTAATGATACAATATGCAAACTTGATTTGCAGTACGGACTGAGACAGCACTTCACTCGGGTACCTTTAAAAATAGGTGAAACGACGTGGTGCTTGCAGTGGCGGATTTGAAGAAAAAGGCTCAGGTGGCAAACGTTCTGTATACATAACAGAATTACAAATAAATTTACGCGCGCGTGGTATGAAAATCATAGGAAACAAAAATAATATAGTTTTTGGTTAAAAACACAATTTTTTTAAAGATGGGCCCCGGGGGGCCTTCTGGGGCCGGCCCACAGTGGTACATAATCACATTTCTTATTCAAATCACCCTACGGGTCGTAATTTTTCAGAAAACTTGACGATTTTTTTTTAAATTCTTCGCAATTAAATTCTCTATCGATCTGTCCGGCCGAAATTTTGAATTTCGTTGCTGATTTTATTATATTTAGCGAATTATACAGCACTTTTCGAAGATCAGTATCTGTGGGCTGTTTTGGCGGCCTGTTCCGAATTTAAAGTCAGATTTTCGAAATTGAAGGTGGTGAATCCGCTGCGTGTTTCATTTTCATCAAGAAAATTTCAGCAATTCATAGATATCATTTGTTCGTACGTGTATACTACTAATACCGTTACATTCACTACGCATATAGAAATTCAGGGAAAGGTTAACTGCCGGTCCTGGCCAGCATTATCAATTTATGGGGGTTGAAGTTGACTTCTGTCATAATTTATAATTCTGTTTATAAATTGTAAAATAGAGTGTTCAGTTCGTTTTGCGGTAACGGGAAACCCGACAATATTTGCGTTACAAAATCAATGAATAATTAGTAAATAGTTAGAAACTCGAAACTCACAGTTTACTTTATAGTTTTCATATTTTAATGGATAATGATACTATCCTATAATTTTAACGCACATGATATTTTTCATAGATAATGGCTTTGTTCCACTCTGTGCACATGCAAATCAAATTAGTGAAAGCTTGTGTTCTTTTCAAGTAGGCAAATACCTATTTACGTTGAAACGAAACAAAATTAATACTGATTATAGGTAAAATTCATTAAAAATTAATTATAGAAGTTAAATAAAAATGATAGTACAGCTATTTTATGAATTCACCGTGGGGGCCGTAGCTATTACTTTTTTGGCAACCTCCAAATTCGGAAACATACATAATTATATTAGTATCTGTAGTTTATATGTCAATACTCTTATTAAATATATAAAATTTTAGAAATTAAAATTGCAATGCATCTGCACTGCATTCAGTACCTACACAGAATATTAAACCCCCCTGTTATTCTGCTAATTCAGGACTGTTTTCTTTAGAAGTGCTTAAAAGTATCTTCTACAATTAATTAATAAAACCATTAATACTTCGTAGATACATATACAGTACATAAATCGCATATTCGTTTATGCACTACTAGCTTTCCTACTCGGCTTCGCCCGAAATTTAAATTCTAATATTATAAAAAATATAATTTATTTTTTTGTGAAGATGGTCACATTTATCTGAATTAGTCAGGCATAATGAGCTGAGGCACATTTCGTCATCCCCGAGTTTATCGTTCAAAAGTTTTTAGGCGACAGACAAACACACAAACATATAGAAGCTTTCTGCTTTATATATGTGCTGTGTGCATAAACATCCGCCGCGCAGACGTAACCAACAGTCCTCTCAGATCAGAAAATAAGCCTGTCGATTAATGAATATAATAGCAGGTCAAACAAAGGGAGATTACCGTCATCGTCATCTCTTAGCTGTGTATACATCGTTCGCAGTCCTCGTCCTGCAGAAACCACTAGCCACCAGCTGTGATCCTTCGAGCACGTAATCCTTCACAAGTAGGTTCTCTCCGGTCTTTCTCGTCTTTTTGAGCGGTCACTTTGATATCTCTGTCAAACTTTCTACGTATCGACGTTTATACGCTTTCCCTCTCGTGTCAAAATTCCACTCGAACGCAGCCTTCTTGTAAGGCATCCTCGAGTGCCCTCCGAGAGCACAGGTTGATCGTAAGTTCCCTGAGGTGGCTAGTCTGTTGGGGCTACACGGGGAGCAAACAGGAAAATCGGCGAAGTATACGTCCCTGTTCAGTTATACGAATTTAATATCAGCTAATGATGAGTTATATTCGCGGTTATCAATTTATCATCAGTAGAAAGCCGAACATTAACGGTTTTAAAACTTTTATGAGTCACAGATGTTGCTTCAGAGTTGTTAGTATAAATCCGACTGGGGTAATAAAGTTTATAAAAGAGTAATAAAAAGCTGGACATTTCGCTGAAAAGTACTTGCTCTATTAAGGAAATAGCATTTCGTAATTTTAATTTTTACATATTCAGATAGTTCCGCTATTGCAATCTTTATTTTTCTGTGTACTGATAGCTTGTTAATTGGTAACACCTTATCAACCAATTTGTTCGTTTTAAAACAAGTGCTATTATATATTTAGGTACACTAGGCGCCAGAATCGGCTTCCCTTTGGAAATTTGACAACGTTGCATGTCACTAGAACCGCTGAGTTATGCCTAGTGACAACATTGAATGTCACTAGAACCGCTGAGTTATGCCTAGTGACAACGTTGCATGTCACTAGAACCGCGAGTCATGCCTAGTGACAACGTTGCATGTCACTAGAACCGCTGAGTGATGCCTAGTGACAACGTTGCATGTCACTAGAACCGCTGAGTTATGTCTAGTGACAAAGTTGCATGTCACTAGAACCGCGAGTCATGCCTAGTGACAACGTTGCATGTCACTAGAACCGCTGAGTTATGTCTAGTGACAACGTTGCATGTCACTAGAACCGCTGAGTTATGCCTAGTGACAACGTTGCATGTCACTAGAACCGCGAGTCATGCCTAGTGACAACGTTGCATGTCACTAGAACCGCTGAGTGATGCCTAGTGACAACGTTGCATGTCACTAGAACCGCTGAGTTATGTCTAGTGACAAAGTTGCATGTCACTAGAACCGCGAGTCATGCCTAGTGACAACGTTGCATGTCACTAGAACCGCTGAGTTATGTCTAGTGACAACGTTGCATGTCACTAGAACCGCTGAGTCATGCCTAGTGACAACGTTGCATGTCACTAGAACCGCTGAGTTATGCCTAGTGACAACGTTGCATGTCACTAGAACCGCTGAGTTATGCCTAGTGACAACGTTGCATGTCACTAGAACCGCTGAGTTATGCCTAGTGACATGCAACGTTGCCAAATTTCCGAAGGGAAGCCGTTTTGACGCCCAGTGCACGTAGCTTAATCAGTCACCGGTTAACCGACTCGTGCGTCGCACGTTCCCAGCAATGAAACCTGATATTTGTTTAAAAAAAAATTTTTTTTTTGTATAAAAGCATACGCAGTATTTTTTTCCTTTTACCTAACTTTCCTTGAGAATGGTCAAATTCATTGACCGAAACGTTGGAATTTGGTAAAAATTTTGAAAACTGCAAAATAGCTTTTATTTAATTATTTAATACACCGAACCAATGTGCCGAAATCATTTTTCTAATTAGAAGAATTTTTACGGTCGAAATTGCAAATATATATTATTTACGTAGCTTAATGTAAAGTTAGGTATATTCACTTCCCCCTAATTGTGTAACATGCTTTGCCTCCTACCATACATCGTCTTTTTGACGAAGTCGTCCCCCCGGGACCGTGTTTTCTCCTCCATTGAGATATACGCGATCCTTCCCTTCCGATTGAAAGCACACCGTGTAAATGCTAACGGTGGCCTCCAATAGAGTGAAATACAGTCGTTAGAGATGGATTCACGGGGTTTCCTCGAAAAAAAGTCGGAAAGCGTCGAAGTTGTCGATAGGAGGGACGAAAAGGAATATAGACGGCAGTGCACGGAACGAGGGGAGGAAAGACACAGAATATCGCGGTATACGGTACACCGGGAGCTCGAGTTGTTCGAGAATAAAAGAGTAATTTTCCGGGTGGTGAGACCCTGATAATGGGGTTGCAGACTGCCGAGTCGACTGGAAAGTGATTAAGCACACATGACGGAACCCGCGGACTCGCCAGGATATTACGAGCCACCCCTTTCAACCCACCTCCGCCGCCGCGCCGTCCTTCTGCCTTGAACCCTTTTCCCTCTCTCGCTCCCTTATATCATTCACCATCTTCCGCTCTTCTCTGCAGCGGATCGTACTTCTAATTCTCGTCCTTTACCTTATTCGTACGCAGCATTGGAGAGATAACGACCCTTTCCTGCGTGTCTCCGAACCGGCTGCACCTCTCGACCCTTCGGAAAGGGTAACTGGTCTCGATATTCACCCCGCCTTTCCTCTCTTCCGGACTTCAGACTCTTCCGGTCGCAGACACTGCTGCACAAGTCACGCGAATGCCAACCCCTTTTGTGTAGAAGAAAAATTCATCTTTCTTACCGCTGGGAAAATTGATTAACGAGTGGATGGATTTTGCAAGAGTTAGAATTATTCTTTCAGACGTCCGGAAGGGGCAACTTGATTTTTTTTTAATGCTCGTGACATCCCTGCACAAATATTTCGTGGTGGCGTTGGTCACGAAGTTATTCCAAAATTTTACCACTTTTTGGAGGCAATTATTGCTTTTCTAAGGTAATGAAAATTTAGCGTTTAACCCTCGATTAAATGCATTTAAATAACTAATAACCGTCAATAATAAACAATATTTCGTTTTAATTTTACACGTAAATTTAAAACAAAAAAAGTTTATCGTAGAAATTTAATAAGTTCTATGTTCTCAAATTTTAAACCGTAATAACTAAATGAACTGAGGTTTATTTTGACATGCTCGGTTCTTGTAAATATGTGATACAAGGGTCAAGCCATAATACAGTAAATTACTTCAAAAAGAATTAAGAGGTGTGTGTCCTTTTCCAAAATCTAGTACAACGAACGGATGAACAATCAATGTACAAACCTTATTCTCTCGCAGCTGGTAATCGTCACCAATATCAGTATCAAAAGACCACTGCCGATGCGCCGCGATTATAAGCGGCGCAAGTAAGTCGGTTTGGTAATCGACCGCCCCGGGATCTCTTTAGTAATAGACGATCGTTATCCGCGGAGACTTGGAGTGGCTCTATCGTGGAAAACCACGCGTTGACCGATTTCGAGCGACAAACAGAGGACGAGAAGGGCGGCAGAGGAATACGCCTGTAGGACATATTGAGCCGCGATTCGCAGAAAGGAGTCCGAAGAGATAGAGGGACGGCGAGGGGCGGCGGGGGAAGGGGCGAAAGTGAAAAGAGAGTCCGTCCAGTTCGTCCATACGCTTCAATGAACGATATGGAAAGAGGAGCGACGGGGTTGGAGATGGGAGGGAGAAGTATTGGCCTCGTCAAGCGGTTTCAGGCTTACCGATATTCCGGGTGCTTCTCGTCGACCCTTATGAAGCCAATTACACTTCGCCTCGCCAAAGGCACCCCACTTATACCAGCAGCCGATGTTTCTGGGGCTCTTCGGCTGCAACTGGTTTCACGGCACGTACCGATTATATTAGATACAGGCTACTGTAAAAGCTGTATACCCCTTTTTTCGTAACTTAAGCCTTGATATTCCTATTTGCCGTGTAGGGGAGACCGGGGCAAAGTGAACCTCGGGGTAAAATGAGCTATCTTAATTTATTCTTTAACAATAGGATATATTTACAAATTATCGTGACGTAATAAATGTGTGTAATACCACAAAAATGGAAAAATGGAAATTCAGTTGAAAAATTAAAAATAATGTTTTAGAGACTTCCGATTGGTTTTCTTTTCAATTTAGCTTTTTGGATAAATGTGTTATTTTAACTCCAAATTTTTTCTGCGTGTTTATAACTAGCTTATAAACATACATGTACACGCGTTTGAGAAAACATTAATCATAACGTTATTAAATAATTAATTTTCCACTGAGTACACATTCGGGGCAAAGTGAGCCGGGGTAAACTGAGCTGCAAAGAAAAGATGCGCGAGTGATGTGCGCAGTAAAACCTAACCTGTCTGCTAGCTGGGAAACCACGCGGCGGGAGGGAACAGAATCTAACCTCAAAAAATGAAAAATCTGCCACAGTTTTTGACAACCACGGTTAAAAAAAAACAGAAACTGACGTGCTACACACGTCATCCCAGCGCGAGGGGTTAATAATTACCTATATCTTTAATTAAAATTCGTATTTTATTTCAGCTCACTTTACCCCAGATAGTAGCCCACTTTGCCCCATTATGGCTTTACCCCTAGTCATTTAGTCATTTAGTATCGACATACGGTACTTTACCCCTAACCCAGACCATATATGGGGTAAAATGGTCGTTTCGGCATTTTCTTTTCAAGTCGAATTTTAATATACTTTAAGTTTATTTTAAGTATTGCTATTCGTCATTTATCAACAGTAATATTCAAATTATATTATAAATCTACTTCCACACATTTTTATTGAAAGGGAAAAATTTTATTCGACTTCAAACTTCTTTCGCGTCACTTTGCCCCGGTCTCCCCTACTGGTAATTGGCGTTGGTGACAAAGTTTAAAATATTCATTGATGCGGAAGGGTGGCTGACTAGTTTTTGCAGAGCATTGGCTACTCTTGCTGATAGGATTCGTTCCCGCGCGTTTCTTGGTGCTGCATTGATTCGTTTTGAAAATTAATAAAGTTTTAAAATTTTTATGAACATTTCATAAGAGACAACTCTCATGGCTCGACGCGGATACACATTCATTTGGCAGAAGTTTCGCTGATTCAGAAATGATAGGAAATATGTAATTAAAAAAATTTTACGAAGGGGTAAGTCCTCGCCGATTTCGATCACCTGGAAATATGTTGTCAAGGTTAACATTCTGAAGAACTTATTCCTATATAGGTATGTTACCATCGCTCGGCTTTAGTTTCCAAAATATTAAAAAAAAACAGTAGTTAGTTGGGGTTAGATTGTTTTAGCGGCTAAATTTACACATCCTTTTATCTTAAATCTCTCAAAAGTTGGCGGCCGCAACCTTACCCCTACCAACTACCAATCACAGTTTTCTACGAATATCTCAAAAACTAAAGCCGAGCGACGTTAACATGTATAGGAAAAAGTTGCGCAGAATGATACCCCAGGCAACATATTTCAAGATCATCGAAATCGGTGAGGACTTAGCTTTTGTAAACAGTTACCCATATTTTTTATAATTCCAATAAAAGTCTACACAAATTCAAATAAAGGGAGGTTTGAACCTGGGTTTGACTGGACAAAGATTATTAATTACTGTAATCTCTTATACAGGGTGTATCGTAACTAATGGCACAAGCGGAAAGTTGGTGTTTCTACACGAACAAATAACTAGAATAAAAATGATCGTAGCTCGACACACCCTGCTACTGCATACCTACACAATTCTGTTCTAAAATTTGAATTATCATACTTTTTTACAATGCTTTTAATACTAACATTATTGATATTATCTGCAAACACAAGCAAGCTATATGCAATAACATATGCCGTACTAATTTTTAACCCAGCACACAGGTATTAAATGAATTTTTAAAGTTGTTTTTTCTAAAAACAAAAGTTTGCGTGCAAAAACTTTATCCTGCAGTTCTGACTTATTTCTTTATAGAACTTTCTCTGTTCCTGGTTTATTATCGATAACAAACTACCCTCTGTAGTGATATCTTTACCATATACATAGATGCAGCAGAATCAGAATCTCTTCGGGTGTTGAGGAACTAATGACGGATTAGGTAGGAATACTACATGATACTACCGAACTGGTGCCGTCGCATAAGATTTGATACGGCAATAAACTTGAGGGTGTGTGCTAGCATATCAAGGAACAAATATGAATAATCTCGTTTTATGCCTGAGATTACCAAGCGAAGATTACATTTCAGTTCAGTTGTTTGATACTGCTTATCTGTCAAAGCGGTGCAAAATAATGCAAATATTGTGGCGAAATAAACAAAGTAACCATATATTTGAAGTATTTATAGAGTTAATCATGTGTGTATATTCTCGACGAGATTTTGGGGGCGTATAGTATTATACATATCGGGGCAGAGACTGTAGTTACTTTGCAAATACTTTTTGCATAGGTACCTACACTCTATTTCTTCTTTAAAATGATCAAATCAGGCACGCTAATATTTCGGGCGAAGCCGAGACGGGGGATGCTAGTCTCTGTAGTAAATTTAATGCTCTTTGACAAAGTCCACCAAAAAAGCGATATCTTATTTGCGTTTTTTGCAGTTCATAAGCTCACTAATTAATTTTTTTTAAATAATTTGAGTAATTTCTTTTTTTTCTATAACTTCAAATGAAATTCCAACTAGGTAAATAAATACATTACACAAAATTTAAAGGCACTAGTGGTTAATTTCAAACCTGGAATTGTACCGTTTTTCCACTGGCCGTTTTTAAAATTGAGACATTGAAAAAATTAACACACCTTAATAATATAAAGGGCCTCATTTTAAAATCTAAATTTCGGTGTATTCGTTATTTTCTTTCCATCTCAGTTGGAGGGCCCATGCCCAATTCTTATTTCTAGCTTTTACAACCCTTTTTTTTAATTTTCCAATTTTTCGGGGGCCCCCTGAGCTTAGGCCTCTTTCCCCTCTAGGTAAAGGCGACACTGATGTACATACATCCCCTGAAGGGTTAAGATATGCTTACGACATGGGGAATGCTCGTAAAGTAACATTAGATCTTTCAGATGGATATATTTATTAAATAAGTAAATTTCAAAACCGTCTAAGAAATTCATGCGGCATCCTTGTACTTTTTTGCAGGTCTGACGAGAGCGCCGATGTATCCCTTCTCCACGGGTCAATATCCGTACCCCATGCTTAGCCCGGAAATGACGCAAGTCGCCGCTTCCTGGTAAGTGAATACATACTTTCGTCAATAGAAACCGTCACTGGCAAAAAGCTGGATGACGAATCTCGTCTTTGTCTTCCGAGGGGCTTTAACGCGGATCGATCCGCCGGGGTCCTTCACATCCCTCGGATAAAGGAGACAATTAACTCCTCGGTTAACGGAGATCGGTACATCCCGCGCGCGTGTGCCTGTGAGGGACAGGAATTACGGTTCCTCGAATGTTTGCCAAGGCCCATTACTCTCGTTACGCGGTATTATGCCATTCGTTGCGCAACCGAGGGAATTTTTATCCCGCGATTAACGAGATCATTTGCGATTTTTATATCGGGGGAAATGGACGAGCGGAACGAGGTCCTCGTAAAGGGTACGTACAAAGGCACAGAAGAGAAAACGTCGCGGACTGAATAGCTCGGGCATCAATACACTTTTTCCCGTGCCCGCTGTGTGTATTTCGCCGATGATTCGCGTTGAACGTGAAGTGGCCGAATTTACATGAGAAACGTCCGATTTACCGCGCTCAGGCAGTCGTTAATTCCGCCTTTCATGTACTAACGATTCCACTTCAGCCAGTATCGCGACACTTGACATAGGACAAGCCTGATTTTTATTTACTCCCGGCTCTGCACCCGGCTCGGTTCCTTTCAGCCGACTTTTCTCAGCTCCTTTCGAGCAAACAGCGCGCTTATACGCGCCACTGGGACCTGCCCGATGATGAAACACCGATGAGGAATAACGACCGCGAAACACGAGCCCGTTCAGTCCTTCGCCCCCCCTGCTTTTCGCGGGGAAATCACGGACCCGGCTCGGCATCCCTTATTTTGTCAACTGGTCATCCTCTCAGTTCCGGTCTATTAGATCGAGTGGGACCACCACCGCCGTCATCATCGTCGGGATCGGTGTCTGGCAGTCGCTATTACGTACCGACCGCACAGCCCATCGGGTGGACCCTCTTCTTGCGGCGGCTCCCTCAGCTCCCTCCTTCTTATTTGCTTTCTGCTCGAACCACCCCAAATTGAGATTTTCCACGGGTGATTAAGCCCGTTCTTCTCAATTAGGAGGGCGGCCCTGCGTTTTTCTGTCCACTCTCTTTCTTCGCCGCGCCGAGAAGATATCGGAACCTATATGTGAGGCTTGAGGGGGTCCTTCTCGGTTGAGGTATTGAAAGGGGAAGTAAAGCAAAGCGCGATAGATCGAGGGTATTTTGCATCGATGGAGACGGCTTACCGAGACGGTTGTCACACCTACTCTTCTGAACGTAGTTGTAAATTTTTATTCAGCTGCTTTTTAAAAACTGCCGGTTAAGTTGAGTCACAGAGGTTCTGAGGTAAAGTTTAATAATTGTAGGATACATGTTGTTACTATTTTCAATGATACCTCAAGGATATTTTACGGAAAAATTAAATTGTGGGTCACCTTGACCCAGGGTGATAACCGAGGGTTAAAAACAAGTGGGTCAGTTTGTAAGGAGACCCTAATTGCGACATGAAACTTTGAATACAATTTGGTTTAGTCGCAGAGTAATATAGGGTAGGGGAGCCAATTACTGGGGGGTACCCAATTACTGTGCCTCTAGTATATTCTTAAGCATAATTCATTTTATATTTATCGAATAAGAGATATTAATTTTTTTTATTGAAATTTAAATAATTATTTATTTGTTCAAATTAAACACGTAACGCACAGAAGTTCTTAAAATAGTAAAAAAAAAGTATTTCAACTTATTGATAATGAACTCGCGAAGTTTTCTGTAAAACTTATGAGAAAGCTTTAAAAAGTACTTAACGAATGAAGGTCAATATTCAGTAAAATAAACTGTTCTAGGTAAGATATCACAACGTTAATTGTATTAGTAAAACCTATTTAGATTAAGGAAAAACAAAACAGCTATTTGAATTTTTATTTTCATTTTCAATAAATTCAGTAACTGAGACCAATTTGGAAGTTCTGTCATTTACTGTGCACAATACCTGGACTGGTTTTCGCACGATGCGTTAGTTACTGTGCTGCTTACACTGTCACTTACCACGTGTTAAACATAACCTCAAGCGCATCTCCGTCATATGTTTAAAGAAAAGAACTATAAAAGATTTATTCGCATTTATTTATTTTAATTAAATTATTATCAATATTATCGCTATTAAAATTGATTAAACTATATATTAAATTTTTATTTTGCACAGTTATTGAGGCACAGTATTCAGAGAAAGAGCACAGTATTCAGAGAGGGAGCACCGAAACTGAGACATACAGTAACTGACTCCAGAACATTTTTTTTATGTTTAATTATAATCAAAGAAGATCTGATATTTGTTTCATGGGGAAATTTATATGGATAAAATAAGCTTGGAAATTTATCTTTATGTTCTTAAGGGGTTATGCCTAGTCAGGCGGTCGAAAAGAGGCGAATATTTGTGAATTTTTTTTGAAGAAGCGGAAGCGTATAATTTTACAAAACTTTTTGCGCTTAAAAGAGCAACATTTAAAGAACATTTGGTAATTTTTTCGTAGAAAAATATTTAAGTTTATAAGAAAATAAAAAGCGACATCCAAGAAGCATTTTTAAAAATTTGGTCTTGCGGTGAGCATTGCCATTCGGAACCAGATTATCTAAAATCAAAAAACAAGAAAGATTTCGTTAGTATATTAATGTATCCTTAGGTTGACGGAGAGAATTTTCCGAAATATTAATTTGAAATTAAAGAAATATTAATTAAAAAATTTTGCAGGAAAAAATCAGGATTTCAACTTTAAATAGCCGCCATTTTGTTTTAACTTAATATTTCGAAAAATTCTCTCCGTCAACCTGAGGATACATTAATATACTAACGAAATCTTTTTTGTTTTTTGATTTTAGATAATCTGGTTCCGAATGGCAATGCTCACCGCAAGACCAAATTTTTAAAAATGCTTCTTGGATGTCGCTTGTTATTTTATTATAAACTTAAATATTTTTCTACGAAAAAATTACCAAGTGTTCTTTGAATGTTGCTCTTTGAAACGCAAAAAGTTTTGTAAAAAAATACGCTTCCGCTTCTTCAAAAAAAATTCACAAATATTCGCCTCTTTTCGACCGCCTGACTAGGCATAACCCCTTAAGAAAGGTCAATTACATGACTCAACTTATTTTCATTAGCGAAAACTCCGGAAGTTCTGAAACAGGGCACAGTAATAATTGGTTCCTCTACCTTAATATCACGAACTTTTGGATGACAATTTCCTGCGTTTCAGCTAATAATCCCTTTGACACACTACAATTTTGTTTCAGGCATACACCAAGCATGTATCCCATCTCCCCGGCAAGCGCTGGTTTCCGAAGTCCGTATCCCACGAGTTTGCCCATCACAAGTTCTAGTTTACCAAGGTTAGTAGGTGATCGAAATCAGATTTACCGAGTTCACTTTGCTTAAAGCACTATAATTCCAGTTATATATATGCGCTTGTTTGAAATCGCTTTTCTATAGTTGAACGTTTCAACATTACCACGTCTTGGCTGTTCCTCTAACACTGACAGAGCATTTCAGTTCTTGAATCTTACAAAATACGAGTTCTGAGGGAGTTTTAGCATCTTCATTTCCAAGGTCTTTCAACGATAAAAGTTGCCATGGATGTTGAAACGTTCGACTTAACACCACGGGTTGATGCTGTTCAACAAGCACTCACCCAGGAGGCTTGCAATTACTATTGTGATAATTTTTCCAGTGATCTTTACCGGTTTTCGCCGACGGGTCTAATGCCCCCGCATCCTGGACTGAGTCCGCACGCACACGCGTTGACGTCTCACGCTCTAGTACCCTCGACGACGAAAACGGATCATTCCAGCTTGGATCACAATCATAGGTTTGTTTATTTCTGCCACCACGGCGACACCTGGGTGATTCGTAAGGAACGGAATACCTGCTGCTACCTTTTAACGATCCCCGCGCCCTTTTTCGTAGTCCCTCCTCTGGTAGAATCGACGTCAACCGGGTCGACGATTACCTTCAATCGACCAAACAGATTACAAGCAACCCTAAGGTCACGCTTTCAATTCTAACCGATAGAAAGTGAGAATCCATTCCACCGAAGCTTTTACCGGGCCACTGGTGGCAAACGTGGCGAGCTTCCGCTGAGTTTGTCAAGCAGGAAAAATAGAAACAGAGCTCTGTTGACCAGTGATAATGCTGTGTGGATATGACGTGCCCCATAATGAATCAAAGCCGGAGGGGTTGTGTACAATAACGCCGGTATCTGCAGCTCTAATTTCGCTTGTGTCGGAATAAATCGCTCACGTGCGCTTTGATGGCAGTCGCGGGAGGACTGGTAAATATTGCAGCCGAGGGGAGATGGCCAGATAGCGAATAAACTAGTCGATAGTTTGTTTACTGAACGTACAGGAAGCCCGGATGGATACACACTGGGTGAGATAGAACGAAGGTATTCGAGGGGATCAGCCGGGCGACGGGAAAGGAAATTCCTTTCGAACCATTCGTTGGAAAGTAGAAATCGATGAGCTCTCGCGTGACCAAAGGCGGTTGGATAGAAATGGAAAAGTGTAATTCGCACTCTTCCTGCCAGGGTCTAACTGGGAGGTTTCTTCGGGCGGAGGGTAACGCAACTATCCATCCATCGATAAAGGGAAAAGTTTTCGAGCGAGCCTGATATCTATTCGCCTCGTCGGTTGATAAAGAAGCGCAACGTAATCAGGGATCGATGGATAGTTTCGGGGACGGCCATAGGGGGTAGCACGTCCCGGGGTATTCAACCCCTCGTGCAGTAGTTTCCCCTTCGCCGACGAGGCACGTATAACACTTATTGTATGACTCTCTTCGCACAGCGTCTGCGCCTGCCGCCGTCGCCACCGTCACCGCCACCGCCACCGCCATAGCCGCCGCCGGTTATGTATTGATCATTACCCTCTTAAACAGATTTCTAATTTGCATTAGTACCCGGCCGATCGCCTGGCCCGACCAGTGTATACAAAACCGCATGGTTGCAGCCGCGTTTCCTGTATTCGTGGCACGCGTACCATGGACGATCAGCTGACCCGAGGGTTGTTCTCGTGGCGGGGAGTATCGTGTGTCACGACGACAATGACGCGCCGGGACGCCGACAGAGCTTTACGAGCGGCGTAAACGGGACACGGGCGGACGCGACGAATCGTTAGCACGAGACTCGGGCGTCCATTTTGACCTTCGATCCAACCACGTGCCTCGGAGGTGAGAACGTTTCCTTGCGGAGTGGGCTTGTCGCCGGACCATCGGGAGGTTCATATCGAAGGGGGCCGTAGACGGGTTCGCATTGCGCGTTGAGATTCGCCGGAATATCAGCCAGAACGCCATCAGAGCAATCCAGACGCACGCATTGAATTCGAAAGACTGGGGGTGCGCGAGAGATGCGAGGGAGTGAGACACCCTTTTAGAGCGGTTGGCGTCCATCGTTCGCAAGCAGCGTGGAGGAGATACATCGAGAATGATGAGAGGAGCGAGCGGCTGACCGGAGGACGTAGCTGACCGTGCGGATCGCGTCGCTGCGAGTGCTGTGCGACCTAGGCAGCGCGATACTACCGATGGTAGCGCCACGCAGCCCGCCAAAAAAAGGCATCACGCAGGGAAAGCAGAGAGAATGCAATCTTCACCCCCCACGCGCGAATTATACATCGGCGGATGGTAGGGTGTCGTTGCTGCGGAGCCATGAATCGCGATGATGGCCCCACGGTGCAGCCCTCCTCCCTGCCGCCCCTTCCGCACTCGCGGATAATCAATCGTCGTAACACCGCTCGGTGATTCCGCCGACGCCAGGAACGACGCGTTTTCGCTGGATGCGCGGGATACACAGGGTAATAAGAGGGATACACCGGGCCGGGAAGTTTCGCGAGACGCGTGTCGGGCAGCGAAACGACGGATCAGAGGAGATTACCGGGGTAAGGTTGCGAACGGAGGAACCGAAACGGCGAATTTTTTTATCGGCGAGTCCAGGAAAGTAAGAGAGGGATAGGGGAACGAGGAAAAGAAGGAGAGACCCTTCAGTGGATGACGAGACGATCCTCCCGGATGGTGTAACGTGCGAGATGCCGCCCTTGATCCGTCGTGATCGACGTGTATGAATGTTGAATGACACGTCCATCGGGATATGGAATCATTAAGATCGACGAGACGCGATATGCGGCCGAACGAAAGGCAGCGTGAACAGTGTTGTGGATGCTTCCGCGGATTCATAGCCACCGGTGCCTTGAGTACGTAGACGGGTGTGTAGATGTTGTGCGCGTATGTGTGCTGTTTACAATGGGGACTGTTTTATAAGGCCTGTGCGACGTGCACTATGGTAGGACACGAGGACCCGAGCGTAGAGTGCAAAGCGACACGCAGGAATGGGCACGGGGTTTTTGACTATCAAGATACTTGAACGATGATGGGAACACTGAATCGACTGGGACGGCGCAGCGTTGCTTGAATCGCGAGCTTCACAGCGTGCACGGGAGGCTTAGCACGCGAGAGATAGAACAGAGGCAGAGAGAAAGACTATGCTTAGGTCGATGGATCGGTTTGGATCGTTTCGGTGGGTATAAGCGGACCCACGAAGCGCAGCTCAGATCGCACCGGCGATGGAGCCCGAGTATCTGGAACCATTGAACCTGGTGATAAAGAAGGACGACACTGAGAGTAGGCCAATCGTGATCGGGAGCGCCGACGACGCATCGATCGGCAAGATCGACGAGGAGAAGATCGAGTCGAAGTTCGATGACAACATGACGATACTCCAGGACGCGGTAAAAGCCAGCGAGACGGGCTTACCCGCGGCCGATCACAAGATCCTCACGGCACTCTACATGAGCAGCCTGATGCAGATGTCGAACATGAACGTGCCGCGGAGCGTTACACCGCCTCCGTACGGTGCCCAGCACAACTTCATGCAGCTGTGTGCAATGGTCGAGGCGCGACACCGCATATGGCAACAGATGAACTGGTCTCTGCCGCAGAATTTTCACAGGAACCCGCTCACGCTGCCGCAGCCGTATTTCGACGGTTCGACGTCGAATCTCACCGAGCAGCTGTGCAATTCCCAGAACACCACGCCGTCCTATCCCCTATCCTGCGCGAAACCCGACCAGCCCTTGAGTCACGACGCGAAGCAGTCATTTTTCAAACGGTAACAGAGCCGGCCGCGCGGTTACACGCCCAATTTATGCGGCAGCTTATGACGATGTGCTCCGGTCTATTGTTTCTGTTCGCAGGTCTACGGTAGATCAGAAGAACTCCACGTCGTTGGTAGCGCCGGACAGCGGGAAGAACGTGGACTCCGCGCAGCAAAACAATCAAGGTAAGCCTCGTTTACTAAACCTGAGCTTCCGTGATCAGTTTATCATTGATTTTCACTGTAGAGGCCACCTCTCATACCATACTTCGATGACGTTTGACAGATAAAAAGAAACCCCACATAAAAAAGCCTTTGAACGCATTTATGCTATACATGAAGGAGATGAGGGCGAAGGTCGTGGCAGAGTGTACCTTAAAAGAAAGCGCTGCGATCAACCAAATATTGGGAAGACGAGTGAGTAGTTGACGCACATTTCTTACCGCAGCGAATTTTGCATTGGGAACCTATTACATCAGGGTTTGCACTAAAGGCTGTCCTAAGACAGTGTCGCAAACTGTCTAGCCATCCTTTGCTACTTTTCAGTTACTTCGTTAGTGTTTGTTCCTTGTACGTACATGACATTCGTTCATCTTCAGCCAGTCGCTTGAAATCGTGCCGCTTCGGACGAGATATTGGATAACGATGCCAGAGCCCTGATGTAAAAGTATCAAACATATGCCAAAGTCAAGATTTTCTTCTGTTTCCTTTCTCCTTCTTTCAATTCGTCGCCGTCAGTCGATCACCTCGATGCGACAAACTATGCAAAACCAAGGAAAATTCGGGCGAATGCCATTACGAAGGAGTGATCGATATTAAAATGCTTTCCATTAACTGTGGCTAAACGTGATCCTTTAAACCAGGATGCAATGAGTTTGTTTGAGCTCGTCACCGGAGCTCGGAAGCAAATGTTGACTTGGCTGACCAAGACTTCGTCATCCCCAGAGACCTCACAAGCGCAGGGCGTCTTCAAGGGCGATCATAAGTTGCATGCATTTTTAACTCTTTCCGTTAGTCGTTCGTGGATCAGGTCGAAACACTAACTGTACCTGTGTTAGCATCTTAGTAAGAATAAAGAGAGAGCATCGTAGGTGGGATCTAAGGAAATCTGGGCCATAGAACGGAAGGGTTTCGGGTCGGGCCGTCGATTGAGCAAAGGGGTGGGTGCTACGAGGAGTACACCTCTCTCTTAGTATTCGCTTCGATGTAAGGGTAAAAGAGTCGCTAAGAATACAGTAACGATAACGAGTTTAAAAAAAAAAAAAACGTGAAAAACGTGAAAGGGACACGGTGCACGGATAAATACTGTGAAACTGTGAATTTGAATTTTGGGGGTATGACACGCAGTGGCACTCGCTAAGCCGGGAGGAGCAGGCACGGTATTATGAGGCGGCCAGGCAGGAGCGCCATCTCCATCAGCAACGATACCCCGGCTGGAGTGCTAGGGATAACTACGGATACGGCAGCAAGAAGAAGAAGAGGAAGAAAGAGCGCTCCGCAGATCCCACCGGAGGTACCACTTTCCAGTGCTAGAACAGCAGGCCCTTAATAATTCATTATAATAATTCATAGATTACCTACTGGTTGATATTGAAACGATCAAAGTCTCTGTGCGTTTCATTTTTTTTTTTTTTTTTTTTTTTGTTTAATTGTCATTTATATAGTTTTTTTTTTAATTCTGGCATTCACTCTTTGACGTGCGGACTTGTGTTTATTAATAATACCAACAGCTCTTCGAACGTGTATGTATACGCGTGCACGTAATCTGTATAACGCGCGCGTATACATATATAGTATTTCCGTTTTTTCGATTCGATTACTGAATTATTGGATTGTCTGTTGGGGAAATCTTTGCGGATTGATGCAGCGCAGTAGAGGAAAAATCGGACTGTCGTGGCATGCGATGATAACGCAACTTTTTTTTTTTGTATTTGGCCAAACTCCCTAAAGCGGTATCCGTTCATGGAGAGACAAAAGAAACAGAGAAATGAAAAGAAATGTATCTTTGAACATATATTGACGATGATGATTCGAGCAAGAGCGAAGATATAATGAAAACCATAGGTACGGGATGTCTGGTAGAGCTAGGATACTATTTCTGTGCGCGATTTTCCTGATCCTTTCGGAGGGGGCCGCTGCTTATACTTGTTGCCTCCATGTCTCTGTAAAAGTATTGCGAAAACGGTGGTACCGTCTTGGCCCGGTCCAACGAGAACTCTATGCTGGCTAACTGCGCTCTGACACCCTCTAATCCGTCATGTTCTTCCTCCGTCCCTCCTCTAGCTTCCTCTTGACTGTTCAAGTTTACCGCATTCGTCATCGGTAAGTGACGCCTAAGTCGTAAGGTCCCTTCTGCAGTCCCATCAGAACAACGACCATTGAAAGACATGAATACACTGAAAAAAACCTACTTTCTTTTGGATATGTCGATTTTTTTTGTTCGCCCCTTTTTAAGAGAAGGCATGACTCGATTGTTTTCGTTTACGTTTCATGGCCGTTTCGCACATTCCGTGCGGCATTTCTATACAGTACGATGTTCGTTTATAGTGTATTTTTTCAGTGTATAGACCAGCTGAGAATCCTCGTTTCACTGGATACGTGCTCCGGAAAACAGTTCGCCGTTGTTCATCCAGCACTATCGTGCGACGACCTTCTATCAGACACCCTGTATGATCTAAGTTCTTTAATAACCCGACGGTACGGTGAATAGCGGTGCAACCGAGGGGGAGGGGTGAATCTAGGCTGTTCTTCTAGCACTTTAAACGGAAAGTAGGGACCCCAGTGTTACTGAAATGCTAAACAAGACAGCGATGCGTCAGAACGATAAAAGCATAAAGAAACATGAGAAACGATTTTTTAACAGAAACAGAAAAAAAATCAACAATATGTAACACGTATTGCCGGCATAGTAACCTGTATGAGGCAGCTATCTCTAGTTCTGAGTAAAAGCAACAAAAAAAAAAAAGAGAGAGAGAGAGAGAAAAAAAAACGAATCAGCTTTTAATAGAAAAGATCCAACTAGGGTGGCGGCAGTAGCATTAGTGAAACTCTTTTTTTTTCTTGATTAAAATGTTGTTTAGCCTACGGTTCATGCACAATTACAAATAGTGTTTGGTTCTCTCTCGGTAGTGGCACGCGCTAGGGCGAGAGGAACAGGCCAAGTATTATGAATTGGCGCGACGGGAGAGACAGTTGCACATGCAGCTGTACCCTGACTGGTCTTCCCGCGCAAATACCAACCGAACTAAGAAGAGGAAGCGCAAACAAGACACAAACAGTGATCCTGGAGGTACCCATATGCCTCACTCCACACATTCTTACAATCTCCCCTTGTCCCATGAACGACAGCAACAACAAAATTATGAAATTCCCTTCAGCAGCCCCCCACCCCCTCATTATTACATATACTATTATAATTATTATACATTCTTATTGCTACACTACATTATGTTGCATGTTTTCCCCCTGTCTTGGGGTTTTGGGTCGATATATATATTCTCTATATATATATATATATTATTATTATTATTATTATTATTATTATTATTACTACTATCATACATGCACACGCATAAATACGTGCATGTGTACATATATATATATATATATATACCTATATATGTATATGTATACGTATGACTATCTATTATATGTTCTTTCGTATTTTTTTTTTTTTTTTTTTTTTTATTTTGGAGAGAGAGAGTGTAAAAGCTAAGTGAAAGAAGTGTACAAATATACAACACACTCGCGTGAGCGGGCGTGCAGGCGTACGCATGCGCACGTGCGTGTTTATATTTATATATTGCAAATATATATATAAATATAGATCGGGAACAAATGGAAAACACGAGCGCATTCAGTACACGTACACGCACATAACACAGCATTATTAATTATTAATTACGTATACAACTTTGGGGACGCTGGCCATCTTGCATTTTTACAGGGACCTATTCCGCAATCAGACAATCCTAAGCGTTTTTAATTTTCACTCAGTCTCTGTTCTTTTCCTTTCTTTCACCTCTTTTGTCGTTCTATGCTCTCTTTTTCTTGCTCTGCCCGCCACTTTCACCCTTAACACTCTTTCTTCTTCCCAACCCCCCACCCACCCCCCGCCCCCTTTCTTTCTATGATACGTCGATTTCAGTTCACCCCTTTTTTTCCGTTCTCCACCTTTGATCGTTTCAACGTTGCCTGAACCACTTTTTTTTCTTTTTTTTTGTTGTCGTACAATTTTATTCAAAATTCTTTTCAAGCTGTTACATATTATTTGCCACTCTCCGATCTTGATTTTGTCTGGTTTTCTACGATCACCCTCTAGTCAATCACTCAATTATTCTCGACCCTTACATACCAGGCGTTTTCGTTCATGTTGCCTGAGTGCTCGGGCGTCCTTTTTTTTTATTTATTTTTTATTTTTTACATTTATCTTCAATATTTATATCTAGAGCTTGCGTTTGATACAGATTACGACATTAATGAGTAGATACGATCTTTGACCGTGTTTTTTAAGCCGTTTAACGTTTTATGCTGCATGCCGTTTTTACTCAGCTTGACAGAATATCTCTTTTTTGTCGATTCGCCGGTCCTTCCCTGAAGACTACCAATTCGCATAAACATTTTTTTGGCGCATTATTAATTGCAAACAGTATCTTCTATGATGTTCCTTACCAAACTTACATAATCGTTATAGAAC
This sequence comes from Andrena cerasifolii, assembly GCF_050908995.1. Taxonomy (NCBI): domain Eukaryota; kingdom Metazoa; phylum Arthropoda; class Insecta; order Hymenoptera; family Andrenidae; genus Andrena; species Andrena cerasifolii. Next base: position 4,452,714 of record NC_135124.1, on the reverse strand, counting down.
GTTGACGTCTTCGGAGAAGGCACTGCCACCAATATATTGTCAGATTTCCAGACCGTTTGAGCTTGAAGTAGAGAAAGAATAACAGACATTTACTAAATAATTTAATACGTTCATCGAGGGGGCCGAATTCGAAATACTTAGTAAATGCTCGAGATGTATTGAGAATCAGTAATTTTGGTAATTGCGCTAAAACCATTCCAGAAAAAAACCCACTCGTTTCGTCGTAGTCGCGTTTCCAAAATGCAGCTTTACTTGTAACGGGTTATCAGTGATCGACAGCCGCGGGGAAAAGCAGTGTTCTCCATTGTTACATAGATCAAGCTCAATCAGTCGCGATGGTTCTGTTACACGCATGACTAGTTGACAAACGTTGAATTTATTTCGTATTCTCAGCATTGCTACAACAAATATATATATATTATTGATTATCAGCAAACGACTGTATTTTTTTTTCTTTTCAAAATGGGCTGTTTGGTTTGCTCTTTTAAAGACAGTACCGCACATGTAGCTTCGTTAATCGACATAATTACATGAAACTCTTGTGGAAAAGCTCCGATGAATTACATGAAACAGCACCTTAGCAATAGTACGCTTTTGTCCAATAAAAGGCACCGGTTTCGTGCTTGGCAGCTGGAACGTTAATGTCAATTAGTGTCATTCGTCTGACAGAATGCGAGAAATTTGATTATATACGTATGCGTGCGAAAGCCACTTCCCTGTTTTAAAGCGGACAGGAGCGTTTACAGCGTACTAATCGGTGCATATTTCGCATTTTCTAGGTAACAACATGAAGAAGTGTCGCGCCAGGTATGGATTAGACCAGCAAAGCCAGTGGTGTAAGCCATGCAGGTACGTGTGCATCGTATAGGGGGTTTGATTTACTCCCTCCTAAGAGGGACATACACATCGTCTTGTCGACAAGCTGAGCACGCTGTTTCGGTCGCGTGTACATACGTATTCAACCTTGAGAAGTGTTGAGGAGGACTAGAAGTCTCACATCAGTCATGTAGTTTCACTAGAAGGAGTTACATTATATGTGGTGAATGATGGTGACAATACGCAATGGGTTACGATGGTCGAGTATCTTCGAATTTCCTATTCACTTGCTCAGAAATTAATACTCGGGAATGCAAAATGATCAGTTGGAGAGGGGATGTGGGTGTAGAGATCCTAACGAAGTTCACCTGGGACAGCAGGAACTATAAAAGTCAACTATAATAGAATTCAAGTTCTAGACATTTTCTTTTTCTTAGTCATGTATTTTTTAGAAATTTTATTCTCTATGAAAATATCGTTACTATTGGAAGATACTTGAGCTTGCAGCCCAAAGCGAAACAACTGATTAGCGGCGGCGGATCGGGCCATAACGTTCAAAGTAAAAGACTTGCAACCCGGGCACGAAAATAGTACTCTCGATTATCACCACTTCTTATTGTTATCGTTTTCTACTCCGTTCCGTCATCCACATGTTATCGTGGAACTTGAAAAGATCCAATCATAAATTTCGTCGCAATGGTAGCGGTGCAACGTGGCATCGCGTCTATCCGCGTTCCTCGCGGTAACAACAATCTCTTCCGAAACACGCGTTGACGCAGAGTTAGGAGCGATGGGCCGCAGTGATGGACGGGGGAAGCACCTAGAGGAGCGGTGGTAACGTGTGCGCAAACTGACGCCAGCGCCAAGCCAGCCAAGTGGCGCCAGCGCGAAGCTAACCGCGGCCAACCAGCGTCGCTGGGAAATAGATTGTCGACGCTGGTTGCGCGTTGGGGCCACTCGGCTGGCGTGGCGCTGCCGTCAGTTCGCGTACACATTACCACAGCTCCTGAAGGTGTTTCCCCCTCCATCACTGCGACCCCATCGCTCCTAACTCTGCGTTGACGTCTTCACGGCGGATTTGGTTATTCGTTAAAGATTCACCGAACAAGGCGCGACCGTCAGAAAATGTGTCTTCCAAAAGAAAAACATGAAAGGGGAATAGCGGTATTAGAATAAAGCTAAGGGACCTTTCTCGCGCAATACAGGATTGGTCCAACGGCTGACGACACTGTACTTTGCTTGTAAATACTTCTATTAGAATCCACACTGTAGTTTACTGCGGCATTACAAGCCACCCGTCTTTTAGCGCCGCTAACTTTCAGTCACTGTACGTTGCCGCACAGTGCGCCCAAACGCCCCAACTCCCGGCTGGGTTTGTGAATCACATGGCCCTCATTAAAGGGGCGAAGACGAATCCTAACCACGGTACGCGCGCGGTACGCGAATCCTACCTCCTACTTCATAGTGAAGACAACGCTCACTCGCGGCGCTGGTGATGTTTAATTCAGAGAAACAGGCAGATAACGGTAACGCCAGAAGAAAACATACTTGAATTTCCGATAAAAGACACGTTCATATTCATTCACGCAGATAAATTAATAGAAATAATCGGTTGGAAGTGAACAGATCTGCGCATAATTTCGTCTATCATAAATTTAATAAAATCTTAAGAAAAACGCTGTCTAAACGTTTATGGGGGACTCCACCGATGGCTTAATATAGATCTCTAGAAATGGCTTTGAGACAGTGGCGTTTCTGAGGATGGCAGTACTGAATCTTATTAAGGCGGGAACTTGGGAGACATATTTTCTGATCAAACAGCAGAGTTGCTAACAATTTTGGTCAGATTGGCATTAGCCGAAGCGCGGTTTCTTTATATGAGATCGAGTTTGTGACAGCAGGATCGGCATCGCCCGCTGATACGAGGCACCAGAATGAATTCTAAATTGTTTGCGGTAACGCACGATTACGTCCCCGTCGTGAACACGTACAAATCCAAAAATAAAAAGATGAAAAAAAAGTAAATCTGGTGCCTCGATGGCGGCATTGGCCGAGCCTGTAACTGACACCCGTGAGAACGAAAAGTATAGTAATCGCAAGGAAAGAGGGCCGAATGCACGAGTCCGCTCGCGGCAATCCGGGGACTCGAGTCGATGCGTGTGGGTGACGACGATACGGTGTGGGGATTATGGTGGGATTAAAGTGATAACGCCGATGCGACGAGAGCGCCCCTTTAATGGCTGGTGGTTGGTTTTGGCAGCCCAGTGGAGCATGGAGCGGGGATGGGCATCCACGCGAGCATAATCCATCACGGTGTGGGAAGTAGCGCGGGGGCAGGGGTCGGGGCTGGAGGCGGTGGAGGGACGGTAGGGGCCGCGACTGCCCCACCAAACACCAACACTGCCTCCAATGCCTCCTCGCCTCAGCAGGAACCCACTTATGTTAATCTCTAGTCAAGCCTATCGCCTCCCTTCTACTGCAACACTTCTTCTTAAACAGTGGTCAGTCCCGACTTAAACCTACGGGCTCGCTGGCCATCGCTATACACGACGAAACTCTGCTCGTTGGACGCGAAATAGAAAGGAAACGTGGGATCGTTTTTGGGGGCTAGCGGATTGGAGGGCGGCGGGCGGGGGAGGGCATCCGCTTAAATGTCCGGTGACAGTTGAAGGCGTCCCTCAGCGTCCGTCAGCATATTCATTTCCTTCTCGCGGGCTTGCTTCCTGGGAATCAGTTGGATCGCGGGACTTCATTCCGGGGATTACCACGAGCGGGGTGGCATAGTGAACGGCTCAGCGACGCCTTAATGCTCGCATTGTTTCTCATTGTTGTGGCTCTTTGCAGCTTATTATTGTTATTTAATTTACCCTCGTTTAGTTGGACTTTACTCAGTGTTGCCCTTAGCATGGCTGGTCTGTGATACATATAATATATGTGTATATCATATTGTATACATATATTAATGTATACATGTTACGTATATATACTACGTGTAACCAGATTTTTTATACTTTCTTTTCGGTTCGGAACGTTTGGCATATAGAGAGGTATATCATATACTTGTGACTCTGGTTTATGGCATGGCAGTTCGTACGATTTACGACGATTATGTGTTGTAACGGATGTGTTGACCTTCTTTAGTACGTGAACATTGTTTCTACGTTTTTTTATTTTCTCTCTATTTTGTTTCTCTTTTTTTTTTTTTGTTGTAATGTCGTAATTGTTGCATAATCGCGCGCCGTGATTCGACTTGAGGCACTGCGAGGCATCTTGTTTCACGGAAGCCACGCAACCAGACTAAAACTTGGTTACGCCAGGTCTCGAACAAACTCGTAGTAACGCTCGAATTTGTGAAGTTCGATCTTTCAGCGTCAGCTCAACGCAGCTGCTGTGGCGTGACTTTTTACGCTTCGTAGAGGCTTGAAAAGGTCGAACGCATTTTAGCGTTGGTTCGCGCTGTTGTCACTGTCGCTGTCTGGGTCTGAGAATAAACAGAATCATGCCTATTGATATGTACATTGCAGTTCACGTTCGTAACGTTATGTAGCTTCTTGCAGCCAGTAACGCGAGAGTCAGTTCTGGGACGAGGATTACAATAAAATTTGAAGCTCGAGTCTTTTTCTCTTAAATGAAACACCCAAACACCTCTGTCAGACAGTTGATTCTGTAACCACGCTAACACAGTCTATTATTCCCAGTGCAATTGAATCGACCTGAAACGTTGGGTCCGCAAAGAATTGAAGTGGAGTTTAACTATCAATAAGACAGTATACGTCAGTCGTGTAGCACGCGCTTTCTAAAGTAATAGATTCTCTGATCCACCCGTGAGAAAAGACGGGCGACTCGGCAACAGCACGAATCAGCTATTATCGAAGTATGCAGAGATACATCTAACGCTTCAGTCCAGACGTGCCTGCGAACAGTTGATACATCCCGTCCAAGAAACCATAATACTTTCATTGAAACACAAGCAAATTGACTAACTCAACTGGCTAAGAAAGAGATGAATAATGAGAGCCAATGGCAGAGCGATAAATGTCTCGACTTCGATGCAGTTATCATGCGAGGTCGGTCGGGCTCACTTTTCGGAAACCTTGCAGTAGCAAACTTTGCCTCATTCCTTTTCGTGTTCCGCCTTTCGGGAATGCCAAGCATTTAAATATCTCTGATTAATTATCGTCTCTCTCTTTTTCACTTCTGTTCGCTCCTTATTTCTTGTTTCCCACCGAGGAAACGAAAAAGAGATACGCTTTCAGTCAGAGCCCTCCGCCACGAGTCGCGAGAGTTCCAAGTTCCACGTAACATCGACCCGTTTTTGCACGGTACTTTTGTCGCGTCCCGGCGATAAGCTCGATTGTCTTGGGAGCTTCTAGTCATTCAAGATCAATTTGTCGTGTGTCACAGTACTACTCGGAACACGTAGTCCTCGCCTGAGGAAGAGAGCCTTCCCCTTTCCACCTACCCCCCACCCCCACCCCCCCACCCCCCACCCCCCTCATACCCCAGCATTTTAATTGTTTTTGTTGAGACTTTCATTTTCCACGTATATGTTTATTACACAGTTATTTGCTTGTTACGTCTAAACATTTTTGAGCATGGCATTTGCAGCGAGTGATCCGTGTCGAACGATAAAAACCAACGCTGGTTGCACAGAGGTGTGTCCTAACGCTTTTTTCATTCTCAATCGAAAGATAGTTAACGCGCATTGTTTGCAAGAACAAAAGTTCCCGGCAAAGATTCTCGAGAGATTTCTTCTGCGTAGCCAGCCTTGCAACGACCACGAGTGATCGCATGTTCTCTTAGTTGGTAATAATTCTGGATGTAACCTTACTCGACGGATCCAACGTTGCTCCTCGTGTCCCCGGCGGCTATGATTGGGCGGCTTTGACGTGAATTCAGAGGCTTGAGCGAGTTAATCTCTCGGTTTTTCGATGGCTGGCGGAAGAGATCCCCAGGTACACGAGGGAGCGACGTTCGATCTTCTATAATGATCGACGGGAGATCCCCCGCGAATAATTCCCGACTAATCCTCCTCTGCTTGTTCGCAGACGTAAGAAGAAATGTATCAGATACATGGGGGAGGGAGGAGACGGGGACGGCGAAGCCGACGGTGAAGGGGAGGATGATCACTCGGAGGACAACCTGGGCAGCGTGGGGGAGGCAGGAACTCCCGAGGATGACGAGTCCCTGAGCAGTCCCGGGGGTTTGTCCGCATTGTCTAGTCTGGCTAGCCCGTCATTGGTGTTACCGTCGCCCTCGAGCCTGGCCAGCCCGTGCCCCTGCCCTCTGACGCCTCCGGTGCCGCCTCCGCCCCTGTCGAACGCGACGAGTCAGTCGGTGCATCCGCCGCTGCCGCACCGCAACCCGGTCGGCACCAATCCCCACGACATCAACAATCCCCTTAGCGTCAACCAGTTGACCGGACAGTGTATAAAGAGTGAAGCGGTGTCGGCGCCGTCGGGCACGTCCAACCCGGCGATTAGTGTTACGTAGCCCCGGCCGGACCCACGTGACAAAACTGTTGCAACACACCGTGTCATCCGCAGGGTCCGTGTACGTGTACAGATAGAATGCTGGACGATAGGAGCGATTACTGTCGTGACCTGAACAATCAGGATAACGGAGAATGCGGCGGAGAGCCAGGCTTCTCTTTGTTGGGATCGTTGCGGAAAGATTGAGAGCCGAGAAGAGGAGCAGTCGAGCAACCAGTCCTAGGCGAGGAGACGATAACGAGAAGAGAAGGAAACCCAGGTATCTCTACAAGTTGAGCGAGTACGCGAGAGCGTGGACACACCTGGTCCGAATGGACGCCCGAGGTGGCCAGGGTGCTGGAAATCGGTCCAATGGGAAGCTATTCCGGAAAGGCTGGACGCCTCGCAGGCCATGGTTCGAGGCGAAGTTTTCAAGGACGATGAGCGGATCATCCCCGGGCACTATGTAATTCAGAGGGTCCGTTGTTCGATGCTTTGGTACGAAATTTGGTGACCCCGGTCGTCGATTAAACGATTCTGAGCTTGGGTCGCTCGATTGGTATCCTCGACGAAAGCTGAGGAGATTAGCAAATACTCGGGTAATCGTCTCCGCCCTTTGCTGCATTCGTTTGTCGGGGGTAGGCCCAGTGTCCAAAGTTAACGGAGTGAGAGGTGCGGGTGGGGGTGGGGGGTGGGGAGGGAGGGGTAGGGGAGCTGGGATCGGACGTTAACGCGTATAACAAAATAGAAACGAACAAACAAATAAAACGAAAATGAAAATACGATGCAGAAATACTCAGGACCAAGAGTCTGGCTGTAGTCACCCACTCGAGAAAGGAAGATTGCCAGTTCGTATGCCAAACAGCACGAGAGGAGCAAGAGTGAAAGTCGTGGTTACGTGGATGCTTGTGTGAGAGGGCGAGAAAATAAGAGAGACTAAGGTCGAGGCGATGAAGATGCACGAGACACAGCTTGTAGTCCTTGTTACGTTGTGATGCCAATGACTGAGAGGTCATGTTCCTGTGCCAGGTACTATATTCTATGAAATAATTATACCGCAAACGTATAACTAAAGGTAAATCGAGTAAAAATGAGAGAGACAAAGGGAAAGAGAGAATGTGACTCCGAGCATCTGTGTGTGCGTGTATGTGTGTGTACGCGCGTGTGATGCCGTGCGAGCGTGTGTGTGTGTGTGTGTGAGAGAGAGAAGAGAGAATATGGAGGACAACAAAAGAAGAGAACAAGATGAGTCGAAGAACGAAAGCGAGGTTTTTTATTCTCATTCATTTATTCGACCTCATGGTGTCAAAATACCTATTGCCTGTATGTAATTTGTTATTTTTTTAAAAGTCTATACACTGTGCGATTAATTAGCGTGTAAGATCTCTTTTTTAGTGCGAAACCCGTGACGCTTAGGTCACCCATGAACGTTCCCAACACCTCTGTCCCACTTACCTTGACCTCCGCCGTTACACACCCCCGTATGGTACGCTCTTGTACAACCCCCCCTCTTCCGGATAGTCCAGCGAGTTTAGCGTAACGCGATTAGCAGGTAATGTAATCGTAGGATTTTTTTTTTTTCTCTCACGGGACCTCGGCGATTTGTGTCCCATCCGTGGATCTCCATTGCATAATATAGCGAGCTATTAAGGTGAAATCTCAGGAATCTGTTCAAACACGAGATCGAAACCGGCTCCTTCGTGAACGATCACCCTCCTATTAAGCACCAACCGACCCCCATCCTACCCCCCCAGTCTCTGTTTTCTTTCGTGGCGAGATCGGCTATCAAAGAACCGGAGAGGCGGACGGCGGCGATTAAAACGAACACACAACTCGCGCTTTCGAGTAATCGAAGACAATAACCACGGCGAAGAGACTGTTCTAGCATCGAAAGCGCGATCGAGAGCTTCCATTAGAAAATGTGACTGGGAATCGTACTCAGTCGACACCGCTCCCTTTACCCTCTTACCAATCTTTCACGGTTCAGGCCAAGCAAGAGACACGTTGCATTAATTGTCGAGCATCGTTTCGCGACCAACGGGTTGACTTCTCGCGCACTCACTTCTCCTAACTTTATTTCCTCGTCTCCTTTATTCGTTCCCTTTATTCGATCTTCCTACCGCGCTCCTTTCCGGCAACAGAAGAGCTGGGTGAACTTAACTATGTAATTCGCCGGAATTTTCTTTCTTCCTCGTAACGCCGAGAAAATTGTATTACCGACGAGAAATGTGTATACGTGCTTTGCGCGGAGATAATAGCGAGAAAAGTGCGAACCTTTGTGGTTTTGTGAATTTCAAAATTCCAAGCACCCCGCACAAGCGGTGGTTAAGCGTTGTAAGCTAGTTTTATGATCCGGCCGCGCAGCAAAAGGGATACATTTCCGGCCGATCGGCGAAGAGCAAGCGGCTACTCGTCGGCGGCCTTAGTGATCGTCTTAGATTTCTTCTAATTATTGAAACGTTTACTTGGAACGACGAATTTCAAGGCAACGGCGTTTTATTTTCTTTTTTAATCTCACTGAAATTGTATTTTATTTGAGTATCTATGTTCTCGACGTCGATTTTGCAAATTTTACGAACTGATGATAGCATTGTTGTTACTGTTGCGGGAATATTAAGAGATGAACGTCAGTCGTGCGTTTTATTACTCGTTCTTTTATTATGCTTTTATTTTCTCTCGGACTCTGTTATTACGGAATAAACATTGCGAGTAAACTGTAGCTTCCAGGGCTCTACGACGATTGTTTTTTTTTTTTTTGTAATTTTTATTGTTTTATTTGGTATAAAAAGTCGCATCGATAGGCAGTAACTGCGTCGCCCGAATCGATTTTTCTTTTATAGTTGCACGAAAGCAGGCAGATCGCGCTGTAATTTCACATGCGATTTTTCTGTTGATATGTGTTGTTAAATGCGATTTTCGCAGAGTTTTTTTATACATTAACTACATTGTTTCTTTTAATTCCTGGCACCGTTTAATGACAAGTTTCGTTCGAGCTCTTTCATCGACGTTTGTAATATATGTACTAAATTGTATTTGCATTTAATGTTCGAGTTGCGAATCACTTGGTGATAAATGAATCTTACCATCGAGAGCTGGCAAAGTTAGTGGTAGTTTATTTTGACCGAAAGCGAATCGTTGAGCACGTGATCTCGAAATTACGAAGCCTGCAAGTCGTCGGCTCGTCGCGCGCAATGTCAATTGTTAAACGCAAAGTCTTGCATGGCGTTCGTTGTAGAATAATTAATGTTCGTTCTGTTGCATGAATCCTCGGTGCAATCTGATCCCTCTTATTACAGTACCGACTAAAAGAAGAAAAGAAGAAAAAAAGTGAAATACGCAATAGATATCTAATCGAAAGAAATTGTTTTCGCACGTTTGCATTAAGGAGCAGCGTTTGTACATAAAAATAAATACGTTTTAAGGTGCATTTGTTGCGTCGAAAGGGAAAGTGCAATGGAGGACTTTTATGACGAAGAAGATACATAGGAAATGAAAATGTTATGCCTCGATGTAAAAGTCACGCGAGCGTGTTGACGAGAGAGATAAGGAAGAGATAGACAAAGAATGAAAGGTTAGACGAAGCATATGTACATGTATGCTTTGTGTGCGCGTGCGTCGTGCGCGTGGCCCGCGCGCGTGCGCACGCGCGTTCGGTATGGATGCGTGTGTGCAATAGGGAGCAGACACAAAGAAACATTAGAAAACTGTATTTTTTTTCCTTTTGTTTTCGTTTTTCTACGTTTATTCTCACCCCCCGACTGAAATAATCACGATGTTTGTATAGCGAGAACGTAAGATGTAACCTGTAAACGCGTCACTGAACAGTAAACTAAACGTGCCATAACAACATCATGCCAATATTATTAATAATACATATTTTTTACATTATGATCTGTTCAACTTCGTTCTGTCAGTGGACTGGACGCGCGATTATCGACGCTGGTCTATACGCCTTGGTTCTTTCGCCGCGTTTTCACTTCAGCCACGGCTCTTCTCTCCCCTTGTTTGCTAGGTCCTTCTCGATCAAAGGCTTTTACTCGTGATCTGTAGCACAGTGCAAGGCAGCTTCGATGATTTCTGAAAATCAAACAGTAACGTAGCTCGCGCTAGTTTTAACTATTACTGCGTAACCAGTTCTTCAGGATCTGTAACATTTGGCATTTAGCAATCCTAGAACGGTCGATGAGTTTGATACTACCGGATTTATTCAACTACCTTCGTAGTGTATCTTTGATTCCGCCTACCTTTCAGAAATGTCCCAACAGTGTTTACCATTTGTACGTTATTAACATTCTACCGAACCCTAATTTGGTAAATCCCAATTTCACCAGAGTTGCCCTATATTTCTAATATTATTCTATACAGTATTGCATTTCGGATAAAGATCTCCAGAAATTCCAATTTCAATCGAGAAGATCGAAATTAATTATGTCCGAAGGACCATGAAATGATAAGGATCTTGTTAATTGATCGTGAAGCCGAGGCATTTAGTCGAGCAAGTGCAGGCAAGGACGATCTGCGGTTCACGGAAAGAGCGCGAGAAGAAGGGAGAACAGTACTGACAGACGTTAGCCACAAAGAAAAGACTCATGAAGCCGCGTGATGTATTACCCCCAGTGTGTTACGTGTGCCTGTGCGCGTGTGCATGGAACGATGATTGCTGTACGAACCAGGTTGCGGTGGCAGAGATCGTGAGGATGATCGGTACACCCTAGACGCATTTAAATATATTTCTTTACTTGACATTGCATCGAGAGACCCCCTGTAACAAAGTATCCGCGACATCGTCTGAGAGATTTTGTACGTTTCTCTACTTACAAGCTGCTACGAGTAATACAAAGAAGACGGGGCAAGTCGCGAGCAAATAGGATTGTTTACGATGAACTAAATCGGCTGGAAATTTACGTTGAACGCAATGAAGTTCGGGTTTATATAATTGTATTTAGTAAAGGATTCTCGAGGGTGTCGAGTTCCGACGAGAATTTTTACTAACTTAGACTGAGGTATCCTTCACCTCGACTCTGCTCATGGAACCTGGCGTTAGTTCACTTTGCGAGGAACGAGACGACGTCACGAGGGTCCGTTGTGGTTCCCGCGAATGGTCAGGGATGAGGAAGCTATTCTCACGTTTCTTTGAAGGTTCGTTTTCTAGAAAGACGTGTACGGGAACGAATGTTGTCGAAGCGGTTCGACGTGGAACAGCTTCCGAACCCGCTAAATACGGCCTACAGACCGCACGAGGCGTCATCAAATCGTTCGAAAAATAAGCCCTCCCGCGGCTGATCAGGAAGTCCTGGAGGAATGAATTTTCGGCTCCGATGCGGTTCGGCTCGTCTCGCGTCAAGGAGTGCTTGTAACATATTGTAAAGTATCACCGACAGTTTTCAGCTGCGTTGTACAGTGTTTTCTAAGTATCTAGTTTATAGTGTGTAATTGAAGATACATTGTATTTACACTAATAAGTGATCTGTATCAAATTCATTCTCGTATAGCCTGTATCTCCTACTCATGTAGATGCTAAAAGTGATTTGTGTCATAAAGAAACCTATAAATAAAATTAGCAATTTGAGAATGTTGTCGACCACGTGGATTTATTGTCTGCTTCACCTTCGGTTATATGATTTAATGACACAGTAACTAGATCTCCTGCGACTGGAAAGAGTTTCAATTTATGGTCGAAAATAAAGCACGAATTTTCATTGGAAAACTGATCTCGCAATGATTACAGTATTCCCTGTTTGTGTGCCCAGGGCAGTGGTTAGTCCCTTATTATTTCACCCTTCCTTGATCTTCGCTCGAATCACTCGACAAGGAGAGTATGAGCAAAATTTAGCCGTGCCATGAATCACCAAGTGGATTGGTGAGATTTTCACACTGAAAATGAGTTCAAAGGCAACTGTTTTAAAGACTTTACACAATTTATTTTTGGCATTATCTTTATGGGTGTAAAAGTCTATAAACTTGAAGATAGAGAAATGAAGAATGTCATTGTGAACATCGTGGGTACTAGAACTTTATTAAACTCACTAGACTAAATTTTTTAGTACAAACCAAAGACAGCGGTATTACACAACGCACAAAAAAGGTGCCACCCACGTCATTGTTCGCACCTTGGCGGGCACCCAGTTTTGGCGTCCGAGAAGAAATACATGTTCAGCACGTTCACCGCGTTCAGCGTATAAACATTGGGCGTTTTGAGGTTACAATTTGTCACGAACACCTTCGCCATCTTCATGATGTTCTCGCATTTCATTATACAGGCCGCTCCGTCGAAGCTCGGCTTGCCCATCTCGTTTCTGGCGCAAGGGTCGAACAGGTAGAATTTCCCGTAATGCTGCATAACCGCGACCGCCATGTTAGTGGTGTGAAGAATCCCGGCGCAATTCGACCGGAAGAACATAGCCAGTGATTCTGAGAGGTCGAAGGTGTGTAGCAAACCGGCCGTGGTGTGATTGTGAATGTGTATCGAAGCCCGAAAGTCACCAACAATGAAAACTGTCAGGAGCTCGCTGGGTGACAAGTTCCTGAAGCCAGGTCGCGCAGCGCGCACGCTGTCAGAGTGCAACAGATCACCGTACTTTAATATCGCATCGATCAGGTCGGACGTCCAGGTTGAAGGGACATGGAGCAGCCCCACGACAATTGCAACAGCTGCGATAGCAGTGCTCTGGAAGCCTCGGCTGATCGTGTTCCAGGTGCGGTGGTGCATGTGTAAGCTTCCGCGTAGGACACTGAGCTCCTCATCCACGAAGTTATAGTCCGTGACCGTCTCTACATCCAACGTCGTGTTCTTCTTCATGATTGGCACCGGGATTGGAGGAGTCGTGCAGTCGAAGTACGGCCTGAAGCCCGCAGGACACGGTAATGGTTCGATCATGGCAGTCTTGATAATAACCCTGCAGATCTCGTAGCGACCGTACTTCTCCTGCTCGTCGATATTAGCGAATAACACCTCGTAAAGAGGCTCCAGGCAAGCGAACCACATCACGCACGAGGTACCGTAGAAATCGGGTAAACCCTGATCGCTGCGCGCTCGTGAATCGTACATGAAGTACACGCCCATGGCTTTCCAAATGGCCACCATTCCGCGATCGGTGGTCAGAATTCCAGCTCCATTGTTCTGAAAGAACAGTTGAATACCTTGTTCCAAGAGAATCGGTGGAGGTGGCGGAGCTCGTATTCTTGTGGGTCCCCTGGCTTTCTTTCCTCTTCCACCCCTGGCTCTTCTTTTCCCACCTCGTTTCTTCTTCCTTTTGTCTTCAGGAGCCGGCGGAGGAATCGCAACTATACCGAAGCTCGTTCCGGACTCTATGTCGGCGGTCAGAATATTCACCCCTACGTAGAACACTCTGATAATATCCTTGGGTTTGATGCGCACTATCGTCGGCTTGGCTTTCTGCGTTTCCCTGTGAACATTAGTCCCGATCGCTAGGATCTCGTCCATGGTCTTCTTCGTCCAAGTGATTGGATTCTTCACCACGGACATTCCGAGGGCTACAACGCAGTTAGCAGCCGTCTGCCTATTGCGAAACGATTCTGGAAAGATCTCGTCTCCCTGGTGATAGCTACCGCGAAGGATCGCCCGTGCTTCACCCTGGACTCTCCTGTAGGCGTTCAAAGGTGGTAGATTCGAAGGGCGGACAGCTGAGCTTGGATCGAATTTCCAAGGTGCCAGCTTATTCCAATTGACCACGTCAATCGCGATCATCTCGTAGTCTCCGTCGTTCCCGAGGAACTCTAGTAAGTAGCTTACCAAGATTTCACTGTTAGCGAAGCGCAAGACTTTAGGCGCGACTGTTGTCGTCTCTTCCTGGACCACCGCCCAGTCAGGTATCAGGGCATAATACTCACTACCTGACTTCCAAATGGGTATGTTCTTATTCCCGCCCACACACAGGGCACCTGATACGTACCGAGAAAAGAACTTATCGACCCCAGTCTGCAAATCCTGGACCTTCGGCGGTTTCGCGGTCAATCTGCCCGCCTCGACGCAGTCCTTGATCGTCAGATTAATGCGACGAGTCGATAAGAAGAATTCCGTTATAATATCATTGATCCTCGGTATAGAGGCCTCTCCGAGCCTCTCCACGCACTTTGAGTGCAGTTTGTCGCCTGTAGCGATGATCTCGTTGACTACTTCCTTCGTCCAATACCGTGGTTCGTAGACCTTGGAGAAGACGATGGACATGACCGCGATGGCCGCGGTCTGCTGATTGCGGTTGGCCTCTTCAAACTTCTCATCATCCATCTTCACTGTCCCATCGATACTCCAAACACCTTCGGTGATTTTGGGGAAGTTGTACCACGGGTCATCCCCCGAAGAAGGCTTCGGTGGACGCTCCTCTTCGGCCAGTCGAGTTTCGTAAGCATTACTCAGAGTGACACCGTCGACGACGAAGTCCTCTCCTATAGCCACTGCTTCGATTGCAGTAACCAATGAATCTGTATCGATGAACCACATCACTCCAGCTGTACCGTCTTTCTCTCGTGGTTCACCTCGAGTGTCCCTTCCCTTGGGATCCATCGTGAAGTATACGTCAGCTTCTTTCCACACGGGCATCATTACCTCGCCCTGCCTGAATATACCCATGCTGTTCGCTTCGAAGAAAGTCTCCAACTGTGTCTGTAGGTCTGTCATTTTACCCGAAGCAACCTCTTCTTCCAGTTCAAAGGAAATTCGATTCACGCCGACGGTGAAGTCCGCGTTGATTTCGCTGGGAAGAAGATACGCCCTCCCAGCTTCTTCTTCCGCCCCTTCGTCCTCAAGATTTTCCAGATTCTCCATGGCAATCCTGTCACCTAGCTTCAACACGTCATCCACTACTTCTCTGTACCAGAGATGGGGATTATACAGCTTCGTCATCGCCAAGGTAACCAGGGCGGTCGCCGCTTGCTGCTTATCCCTGGTGTGGCGTTTGAACATCACCTCGTTTGCCTGGTTAAAACTGCCCAATAGAATAGCCCCAGTGTCCATCACGCTGTAGTAATTGTACAGATCAGGCTTCACTGGGATCAGCTTGTCCGCCTCGATTTCTTCGTCAGTCATTTCGCTGCCAATGTTAATGCTCTTCATGGAGTGGATGTAGAATTCGTTGTCAAAATCTGGGTCCTGCCCTGCGTTCGTTTCGATCATCTTCGCGAGGACAGACAGATCCAAAGTTCGGATCACACAGGCTACTCCACCTTCTTCTTCCTCATTCGACCCGAAACCTAGGTTGTTTCGTGGATTAGGATCAAAGCAGTAGTAAACAGGCCGTTTAATTATATCATCTTTTTCTTTAACGTCCTCGTCGAACCTCCATATCGCCACGTCCAGATTCTTCAAATTAAGGATGCCAAATTGATGTTTCACGAAAAACTGCTCCAAGCCTTTCACCAGGTGTGGGATATCGCTGTCAGGAGCCGCTTCCAAGTCTCCGACGATTGTTCCTTCCTCTATGTCGATTATCACCTTCCTATTCTTGAAGTATAGCTGTTTCTTTAAATTAGGCACGAAGAAAAAGCGCTCCTCTTCTTCCTCAATCTCTGTGGGGGGGTTACACCAAAGGTAATAAGCGTCTCCCTCTCTAATCACCGTATCGATAGTCTCGTCAATCCACTTTGCTGGTGGCGTTTCCTTAGCACTGATCAAAGCTATGACTGGTATAGCCAGTCCTTGAATGCCGCGAGTCTCATCCTCAAACTCTTCGTCTTCGTTAGACGTGGTCCCTTGCAGAACCCACGTCTCCCCGGGCGTCCCCGGCTGGAAATCGTGCCAGAGCCTGGTCCCAGGCACGTCGTCCAGGATCGTGATGTGTCTGATAGTGAAACGGTCATTTTTCTTCGCATGGCCAACGTTCCTCAGGAACAAAGCAGCTAACGTGTCAGTGTTCGGGAACCTGATCACGCAGCTATTTCCTTTCACTTTGTCTCCCGCGTCCGCTTTCCCTTTCCCCTTCTCCTCGCGAACTCTAACACCAAGGGAGTCACACTGACGTGGATCAAACATATAGTAACAATCGTCCTGATTCCAAACCGCCACAGACATCGACGAAGACTCTATCACGCCCTCGGTATTAACCAAGAAGAATTCTTCCATCGCTTGTCTTAGGTTCAATACCGTCGGGATCTTAGAACTGATGGTGCCCGTGATTGTAATGAGGTCAACATCGATAACCAGGTTCCTGTCATCCACCTGAATTTTCGTATCGTATAAATCAGTCGCGGCCATATTCCTGATCATCGGTTTCTCTGCCTTTATGTTCTCGTACAACAGGTCCCCCAGCATCAGTATTTCATCCAGCTTCGGTCTCAGCCACGTCTTCACGGGATGAACCTTTTTCATGGCAACAGCCATCACGCAATTCGCCACGGTTTGGGCACCCTTGCCCCTGTACACATCGCTCCCTTCGTGAGTCAAACCATGGATGATCGCCATGTTCCCAGGCAGCTCCCTGAACGTCGATGGCACGTTCACGTGCATATTCTCGTAGGTATAGCCGGTGTCGAAGTTGTTTTGGTCCACTAAGGGATCGGTGGCGAAGCGCTTGTCGATGCTATAATTCGAAATGGTGATCGACAAAGGTTCCCTATGAATCTTGGCAGTTGTGGAGGCTTTAGTCTTCTCTCCTTTAGGCACCGGTTTAGTGCAGTCCATCTTATTCTCGTCGATGTCAACCGGATTAATGGAGCGGAGGACACTCTTGTCAACCGATAAACGATTGCTGCTTGGAATTCGATCGAGGTATCCGCGACCAACCTCGTTCACCCGCAAAACGGTCACTTTGTCCATGCAGTACCTGGAGTCATATCCTTTGTCCATGCTCTTGAGAAAGTGTTCGCTCAGATCGGCCAGGCATTTGAACCTCATGACGCAGGCTGTACCGTCCGCGTGACGAACGCCGTCTTCATTGCAGGGCGCAGGGTCAAAGTATAGGAAGCCCAACTCGGGCTGACGCCACATGGCCATCGATGTGCCCTGGGCTGTAATCACCCCGGAATCACTGCTCTGGAAGAACTTCCGTAGCCCATCCCCGAAATCTGAACAACCTATGGTTTCGCTGAACAGGTTCCCATAGATGCCCGTCTCCTCGATGCAAACTAAAACCTTATAGTTGGCGATGTAGAATTCTGGATGGACCAGCTTGGTTTTCATGTACTCGTCTTCTTTAACTCGGTTTCTCATTACGCTAGTGCGGAATACTTTGTCGGCGTATTCCAACGTCTGATCCACATAGTCGGCGATCCATTCTTTCGGCTCGAACAGTGTACCGTAGACGATTGCTACCACTGATGCAGGAGCAGCTTGGCGGCCTCGACTTCGGTACTTGAAGTGGGGGGAGTTTATCGCGTAGGAACCTCGGAGGATCGAGGAATTCGGTGACAGTATTCGGAACCGAAACCATCTTTTACCAACTCCAGATTGCGGCGCTTTCTTCGTCTGAGGAACATCGCCCTCCCCGGATGTTCCTGGCGCATCTTTGCTCTGCGGCTTATTCTCTGTGGCTGTGCCCGCCATGTTCTGGACCTATGTTATTTTATTATAAAACGTGTAAATAGGTCTGACGGTATTATATACCTGTGCAGATAGAAACAGTGTTAGTCTTTATTTACAGAACAAAGCAGTGGCGCACTCGGGATTTAATTTTGGGGGGAGCCGAGTTGAACAGATAGAAATATTTTTAAGAAAAATTTATTCAATGCCATTTCATTTAATGCAAATTCAATAAAATTCTCCATGTGATTATGAAAATGTATTTAAAGAATAAAATCCAGTTGTCTTTTCTTTTTACAAAGCCCCTTCTTTCTTTCCCGGTTGGGCCAGTGGAACAGAGTAGTCTCAGTTTTCTTTGAAATTTGTAGCATTATGATTTAAACTTAATTTCAGGATTTATAAAATTGGCCCTTCAATGACACTAAAAGCTAGTAATAAGTATCAGATGGAAGTATGATTATTTAATAAAAAGACAATCTGATTATGTCAAAAATAATTTAGTGCTTAATCTTCTTTAATAAGTTGAAAAATGAAATTCATACATTTACTTTTTAAACCAATATGTAATAAAAGATAACTGAAAAACTAGTGATAGAAAAATGCTGGTGAAATCATTGTTCAACTTTTACTTAACCAATTAAAAATTTAATGATAATATACAAATACCTACTTACCTGTTTAAATTTGAAGTAGTATGAAGTTTAACATGAATTTCGAAACATTTTTCTTGTTTTTAGGAATTCACGGTGAATTTATGAAAGTTAAAATTCTTTTACTTGAAAATTTTTCTTAGTTACATCCAAAATATAGCTTCATCGTTGTCGGGGTAAATGTAAATATGAAATGGAATGACAGTCGACATTAATATCGATTCACCGGTCATTCAAAATAACGCGAAATGATATTTTCATTCGATGGATAATAGAAAGAACCCTAATGCGTTTATTGTTTCACATTTTATTACAACTTTCAATTACTTGGCAATGGAAAATATTTCATTAAAAATAATAAATCCATGTAAGTAGTTTAAGTTACGTGGAAAAGAAGCGTCTAAAGTGTTAATTTACAATTTCAAGCTGCGCTTATAGGATGACGACACACAAACAACAAACGTTGATATTGATAACCTATTACATTTAGGGCGGTACTCATCGGTAAAATCATCTCAAGCATTCCGCATCCTTTACTAGTCTACTAGAGTAGTAGAGGATGCCGAATAAGTAGCGACTGTGAATACCGTCCTTAAACTCTCAATTTTTGTGATTTATTTGATAATAAACCAGCGGCCGTAGCCGTGCTGGAAAACACCGGTTGTCGTTAGATCACTGAAGTTAAGCATCACGGGGCGGTGTACTGGAGAAAGATGGGAGCCCACCTTTCTCCCGGTGGCGCTGCTGCTGCTGGGACCCGAAGGAGAGAGGAGGGGGAAAAATGGGACTATAGTTCGTTGGGGAATATAAGCAAAAATAAGCTTGAAACGCCATCCTGCTTAAAACACAGGAAAACAATAAAACATAACATATTTGATAATAAACTCTTTTTATTGGATAATAAACTCTTTTTCGTCCTCGACTTTTTCATGTACTTGGCGTAATTTTTTTACTTTTTCGAAGTTTTTTATGGGGATAAACTATTACATTTAAATTCTCAATCATTTTTAAGACATGGTCAAAATAAAATACATTATTTATATACCGTTAATAGTTTTTTTATTTTTCAAAATCATGACGATGCAGATGGTCCATGTTAGGTTGAAGAACCGGATACGTTTTTTAGAAGTAAATTTTTATTCTTTCAATCACCCAAACGGCAGTCTTATGTGCGACACAGGTGATCATTACTTTACATGTTGAACATAACAGTACGCTGTATAAATTCTGGCTTATTGCGCTTAAATTTTTTAATGTTCACTTCTGAAATAGTAGCCCTAGTGAACATTACAAAATGCTTTCTGAGATGTAACACGTTCAGCAATATATACCAAGCATATTTCAATAAATTAGAATAAATATCAGCTTGCAATTAATTATGAATAAGTGGCCGAATCAGTTAAACTTAAAAGGCGCGGAACGATTGCACAAATGCAATGATTCTGAAAATGTGCCACAGAATCTTTTACAGGTCTATACAAAATAAACATCACTGGGTGTTGGATGATTGTTACTGGAAGCAAAGCCGGTGCTTAACGCTAACATTCGGTGAATAACGAATAGCAGCTTCTAAACAGTAAGCTTCGGCAAACAGGCACATGTGTGTCGACATATGCTTGGTATTCGGCAAACAGCTTGACAAATAGTCTAGAAAGCGGTGAATATCAGACATTCGGCGAATATCGAATATGTGGAGCCGCCTTTAGCATAAGTTTATGTATCTGACTTACCTGGCAAACACCTCAAACTTCAGAGCAGGCACACATTACGCAGCGTACAATCTATTTAAGCGTATAATAGACGAGAACATGAGGACTCTCCAAAATCAATCTCATCGAAGATACCAACGAGGTATACCATCGCCGAAGAGACCTAAACTCGCCGATGGTCGTACCAAATAAAAAAAAAATAGGAACAGACATCAGACAACAGAGCTTGAACTGTACTCGCATTCCTTTATATACCACGGAAAGAAGGATCGACGCATTCATTGGTATCGCACATAACATATAAGACGTGAATAAATGCTCAATGTATATTTACCGTAAGATCTGAGATGCAAAAATGGCTGTAGCAATGTATCACCTAAATTTTATTACATCAACATATGAAAAAACGTAATAAATATTATAAATATAGAAGTATAAAGTAAAGTTCAGATACAACTCGTTCTCATCTTTATTGTAACGGTGTTTGATTCAATATCCACGTACCCCGTCGAGAAAATAATCATAAAGGCTCGTTACGTATAGGACGTACGAATTAAAAGAAGCCAAGTTGCATGCGTGTCAACCAGTCGTTGATGCAAACAATAAAATTGTACACAGGCATAGAAGAAAACCGCGCATCGCGAATCTTCGGGCAACCGAATAACTGTATATGTACATATATATATATGTCTCATTGAAACGGTAACGAAATACTCCTGTTTTTTTTATCTTCACTTTGGCGAACGTATTCGTGGACGACGAAAGGTTCTCTTCTTCAGCTATTCTTGTATTTAGTGTATGCATATACTTAGCTGGTCTAATAGGATTATTGTAACAAGTTACCAAAAAATATCTACACGTAAAAATATAGATATATATATATGTATATACATATAAACACACATACAGAATATGTCGCGCTCGTGCATGTGTCGCAGCCTTCATTCTTGTTGCTCTCGCTCCCTTCCCCTTTCCCCCACCGTTCTTCCTTTTAATATAATGATACAAATTTCTTCTCTACCTTTTTGCCTCTCGGTTTTTTGTAAATATTAACGAGACTCGTCCGTTAGCAAGAAGTATACCCTCCCCTTTTCGTGTGCGTGTAGGTAATGTTCCCCGCGGCGCGCGCACACACATGAACGCGGGCATCAATACGCTCGTACAGTACGGTACGCTTTGCTTCGAGCTCGACACTTTTATGAATATC
The DNA here is from genome assembly GCF_050908995.1 of Andrena cerasifolii. Taxonomy (NCBI): domain Eukaryota; kingdom Metazoa; phylum Arthropoda; class Insecta; order Hymenoptera; family Andrenidae; genus Andrena; species Andrena cerasifolii. The sequence continues at coordinate 4,431,388 of NC_135124.1, read as the reverse complement.
TTTTTCTGGCAGATCGTGGCGGTTATTCCTACAATTAGCGCCGACATCATTCTCAACACAACCCGACAAGTTGGAGACGATCTCTTTTTATACGCGTAAGATGTCCAAAGCACACATCCGCTCGAAGGAACAATAATGATATTGCAAGTACACATAAACGTTCGGGTGTGTTGCCGGAACGCTCTTGTAATTTTTCTTCGAACAATAATAGTATCTGCTACATGGTCTCTATTACACGCCCGAATCGATTCAGTGGGCCTATATTATACGTACGCACACATTTAAAAATATACTTGAACGATCCCGTTTCACACGTCGAGTGCTCCACCGCTTAAGAATCGCTACGAGCCACATTTAATCTTATTAAAATATATTCGTTACACGCATCTATAAGTATTAACCCTCTATAGTCCAGCGTGTCTTCGACATGCACACTGTCACGCCATATTGGTTTAGGTCGCTATAACAATTTGAAGAAGTACCGGACTGCCCTTCCACGGTAGTTTCTCGAGAATTCACAATAAATTGAAGAAACATGAGAGAACTCAGATTTTACATACTCGTTTCAATTTAGACAATGAAAATAGTCCATAGAGGGTTAAAAAGAAATGTCAGTGGCCGTAATTGGGCACGTCGTATAAATCCTCTTACGATCGTTTGTCTCGTTTCATAGCTCGCCGACGAGCACCTTGCACAATGATTTCTTTCCGTACCATCGCGGAAGGAAGAAAATGGAAAGGATTTGCCTGCAGCAAGCGCCCACCAGAGTCCACTGCATTCGTCGCGCTCTCTGCCTTTCATTCGCTATCATAAAGGCTTCGTTTCGCTTCTCACCGCACGGCTGTCAAATACATTCAACCGAGCCGAAAAGACATCTAGAACGAAATGTGTAACCACTGACGTTCCTTTTGGCGATCTCAACTTTTATTTATGTAACTTGCATCGATAGGAATGCTAAACAGGACGTCTATCGAACGTGGATAACTCGCACAACGAATAACGAGAGTTCTGCACGAGTGTTAACAATAAATCGTGCGTGCAGAAGACAACAAATCGCTGTTAACGTTGCTTAAACTATGCACAGATTTTACAAGGTAATGGTTCAACTGCTTCAATCCCTTTCGTCGTTCTACACCTGTTACCTGCCTCCCGTCACGAGAAACTGAGATTCACTAAATGATCCTACGCGCGCCGACGTAGAGCCGCCGAACGCAAGGATTCCAAGCGTTTGTGCTAATATCTCAGAGAACGATGACAATGAAACTGAAAGGTGCTCTTATAATAGGGCTGGGCAAGAATCGCAAGGATTTATTATTGCGAGATGGCGAAATATTATACCGATGGAAGAAAAAATCGCGCGAAGAATCTACGATTGTAGAACACTTTTTATTGTGCAACCTTATATCAAGATGAGGTTTCGTTGGAGACATGTTACAAGGTTCTTCGCATGATTTGCAATTCCATCTGTGAGTATGCGTGACAACATTTGGTGTACGTAAAGTGTAAAGGCATCCTTATTCCGAGGAATCACGAATTCCATGATGCATCGCGTAAATGTCTTGCTTCTTACGGCGCAGGACGCTTAAAATTTGAACACCTAGCGTGTTGTTCTAGGTTAGAAATTTAGTGTGTGGGATCGAGGCCTCCATAGTACCCATGAGACAGATGTCGGAAAAGCGGAAGACGGAGGGTCGGCTTTGGCGCGGCCTGGCCAGCCGGAACTACGAAGATCCGCGAGTTTAAATTCCCGGCAATGAACGGTAATTGACCAATTTCAATATAAACGTTTCAATATAATTCATACGACGAGCTTTCATCGGAATAAGGCAGGCTGTCATGTAATAAGTATAAAGAACGGCATCGTCTTAATATTGGAAGTCGATTAACACATTGTATGCCGGTCACGCTGTACGACGAGTTTTCGCTATTACAGATTTGCCCCAAAGAAGCTGACGGCTTGGGACCGAACCGAGACAGAGAGTATTTTCAGCTTGCCTTTGTCGCCTTGTCGGGTAGAATTGGAGGGACTGCGAATGAGCGAGGACTTGAAGCGGCGGCAGCCTGTAAAGAACGCACGGCGTAGCTGAGACGTCTGGCGATGAAATATGATGGCACCCAGTCCCTCTCGCTCATTCGCAGTCCCTCGCATTCGCCGCTTCAACAACAGAAGCAGTGAAGGAGATAGTGATCACCTTATTTCGAGACATATATGCACTAAGTACGTTCAGATTTGTCGGTTCGGGATCGCACGTCACCTTCTTTGGAGAGAGGGAGTCTATTCTGCTTGCGTTTATTGCCTTATCGCGTAGAATGAGAGAGACTGCGAATGAGTGACGTAGACTGAGCGCCCATCCGTCTCGTTCATACGCAGTCTGTCTCATTCGCCGTGGCAACAACAGAAGTGGAAGGGATAGTGATCACCTTATTTCGAGACATGTCTGTACCACGTACACACTTGCTTCCTCCGTTTATAGACATTTCTTATCACTTTTCGCTTTCTTTTGGCATTAAAGTTTGCCCTCGTAGCAACCAAATACAATTTGTGTATAAAAAAAAAGAAAGAACAGGCTGAAAGATGATCAGCATCTTGGACTGCGCTTTGAAAGATACCATACATGCCAGAAATATTAGATACTGTTATGTTTGCTTTGTAATTTTTGTATGTACACCGAGTGAATCTGAATCCCTCGGACCGATCACATAACAGACGCAGTGAAAGGGCCGGTCCCTACTAGACGCCGCCTATTCTCCATTCCATATAAGAGTAGACTCACGCCACTACCGATTTGCGACCGATCTGCGCAGCTCCCACGGATCTGACACACGCGATAGGTCGTGACACTTTCGCGATTGGTCGCAGCAATCTCCCTGCCGGTTTCCTACCAAACAACAGTATATCCCTGCGCGGTACGAGTCTACTCTAAAGTGGAATGCAGTATGTATCAACCATGCGCATCGCGCCTAGAAGGGCCGGCTCCTTCTTTACTTGCGTAGTCGGTACAAGGGATTCAGTGCCACTCTCTGTGCAGCGAATATATGGCAAATGTTTAATAAAAATATAGTACATCTTGTTATGCGAAAATATTGAAAGTCGTTAATGCATTTTCTGTCAAATTTTCACTCCTCAGAAGAAGGTAATACTACCGCCGGCATTCGCGCGTTTCGAACAGTCGAAGTCTTGCCGGCGTACAAAGTGTTAAGGTTAGAACGCGTTTACAGGTTAGCCAGAAGATGGCGCGCGGCAAAGGAAATGATGTGTTCGTTACAGCGATGCTATTAATTTTCCAATCGTGTCGTTGTTCAGGCGAGAGTTATAAAGGAATTCGTTTCCTTTATCTAGTCTATGTTAACAAGAAAGTATCGTATTTCACGTTCCATCGAATAGCTGTATAGCGCAATTTACATCTAAGTATTTCACATTCGAAGTATCTGAAAATAGAGATATCTAACATTTGTTTTATACACTAATTTGTTGGTAACTCTCGGGTACCTCGCTTCAAATGAATTCTTTGTGAGGCTAATTTCGATCTATCATTACCTATCACTTACTATAATGTATAAGTCATATCAAAATCAAGGAAAAATAGGTTTCGCGATTGGACGATAATGATCATAATAGTACAAGCACTTTTTTCCACTTATCGCTCACGTTATAGTTTCAAAGAAGTGAACACTGCAAAAACTTTCGTCAAGTCTTGAAACAACGCTTGGCAAAACTTTACGCATATCTTTCATACCACTTTCTAGGAAAGCCTTAACTCCAAACTGTAAGCCTAGCACGTATACATATATGTTTATATACATATATATATATTTGTATATATATATACATACATACATACATACACACATATATATACATATATACATATATATACAAACACCAACAAATGTTACACCGTTGTTTGACAGCCTCTGTCATGAAATTAAGACAGACATTAACTGTCCCGATTAGGGTGTTTGGCGAGGAATCGTCGAGGCCAGGGTAAAGGCCAATTGTATTGTCGCGGCACCGTTCCGCCCACGTTTGTCTCGAAATATTTAAAAATAGGAAACCACCAGAGTCGAGTCAGAAAGTTGTTTGGTTCGTATTGCTGCAAATAATTTCAACATTTCCTTTAATATGACAATTTAACTCTGTTTCCAGGCCCGGCTCGTCCCTGCAGATAAAATCAGCCAGCTGCCTAAGGCGTAAAGTTGGCAAGGGGCGCAAAATGGTCCTTTCATTGTTGGCATTTTTTAAAATAAAGATTTAAATGAATCATTACAAGTGGTACTATAAATGTTCTAAGCTACGAATAAAAATTCAGAGTAAAGTCGTAAAACAACTCAACACAAATGTATTATAAATAAAGGGCGCGATTTGGAAAGCTCGCCTATGTTTCGAGCCGGGCCTATCTGTTTCTAAAAACTGACGATTTTTTTAAAATGAATTTTATGATACCGTCAACCAGAGATTGAAACTCTTCTAGAAACAACCGCTTCGAACTGTTATATAAAGTTATGTCGCAAAGCAGCTGTGAAGAATCGCAGTTTCGAATAAACGTTTGAAAAGAGCCGTGATGAATAATTCAAAAACTGAAGCCGATATTATAGTTGCTTTCAATCCCGGTTATTAACTCTTACACAGAGACATCAAATAAAGAAATAATGGGACTTACCTTAAGGTGCGAATTATTAGCTAACGTATGATAAATATACCATAAGCGTGTGGTTACATAGTACGCTATGAGGACATCTACAGTGTAGTGACCATGAGCCAACAGGACCATAATTACCCCAACGAGGACAGCAATGCCTGCCACCCAATGAATCGGCTGACATCTTCTTGGAGAATCTACATTTTGGGAATTCTTTTCTTTATCTTTCTATAGATTTCTCAGGCACAGATCGCGCGCTTAAATGTAAGGAGTATTGTAAATATCACGTGAAAGGAATACGTACACTCCTTAATAATCAGGTAACTAAGTACAAGCACGACCGTATGACCGCTGTAAATGTAGTCCCCGCAATAAGTGTGCTTGCCGTTTATAGACAAGCCGAAGCCCGAGATGAGCTGCAGAACCCTTTTCGTAATAAGAAGCGGACTCGTGTGGTTTGCTTTCGGGCTGCAGAAATATGTTTTACTGGCTACCGGTAGTACCGTCACATACATTGTAACGCTTCGCATCATATACAGTAGTCCCATCAGAAGAAACACTCTTCTAACAACAATAAATCTGAAAACAAACAGACGGTAATATAAAACAATAACAATTTTAATAACGACTTACAGTGGTACTCAAACGCTCAAAGACACCTAAGTTACCTGCAGTTCAAAGGGGGAAATTTAAACTGAACTTCAAGGGTGTTCAGAGTGGTTACGCCCTACAAGCTTATCCTTTTAAAATGGTTCCCGAAATGCTACTACGTTGCTCCAGTATCACGAACGATTATTACAGTTATGCGAAGATGCACCAAAACAGATTGCAAATCCAAGCTAAGTACAGTAGACCCTCGTGTAACGCGCGGGGTGCGTTACGTGTTATATGAATCATGGATTATGTAAAAGCACATATTGATAAAAGATGTAGGGATTTATTTTAAGAGATATAAAATCTTGAGATATGTATCTTTAAAGTTATAACAGTAGAATATATTTTATTCCATTTGAAAACCGAACAAAAATTGAAATTAAGGAAGTTCCTTCCTGGAATATTGTTGAAATGTATTCACTGTCGGAGCTATCCAAAAGTAAATTTCAACGGTATCGTCTTGTGAATATATTGTCCTTGAAGGAGCAATGTTCAAACACCTACGCTAGTCACAGTGTTAATCATTTTGTCGTTAGAAAACAAGCGATTGCATGGAAACCTGTTATCTTACAAATGGAGATTGGTTAGAATTCTAAATTTATTTGCCGTGTTATACGCAGCTGCTTCACCGCATTATACGAGCATTGCCGCAACTTTTCCGTTGCGCTATACGAGTCCGTGTAATACGAGAGCGCGTCAGACGGTGGTCTACTGTACACATCTAATCCATGCCAAGCCAGCACTTACTTTTCCCACTAAACATCCCACAACATCATCTCCCCCGAACTGTTAACTACATCACATTGGTTCAGGGAGGGATGACTAGTACCAATTTGCCTGCCAGTCCTAACAAGGTCTGGGTTAGGTGCACCGAAGTGTCTCCTATTAACATTCTTCTAATGTTTAATCTTAATATCATACTTAATACTTATTTAATAGTAATATTAATATCCTAATATCACTAGTGGAGACGATTTCTACGTCTAATCCTCTACTATCTATCTCCCAGTGGCGGATTTACCTGGGCCCCTGCCCAGAAGGCCCCACCCAAGGCCCTATTCTTAAAAAAAATTATTATTCTATCCAAACTGTATTTTTTCTGTAATATTACACTGAAACAGTTTTTAGTAAACTACCTCTTCATTTTCCCGAAAAATGGGCCCCTGCTCAGAAGGCCCCCTAGGGCCCTATCTTAAAAAAAAATTATGATTTTATTCAAGCACTATATTTTTTTCTATACTTTTTTTTATACATTTACCCCTTTTTAGTAAACTACCCCTTCATTTTCTCGAAAAATGGGCCCCTAAGAACGTTTGCCTCCTAGGCCTTTTTTCTTAAATCCGCCACTGCTATCTCCTCTAGTATTTCCTCCATTTACCCATTCCTACACGTAAGATATTGTACACATATAATACTAGTTTCTCCTTAGGTCTTTCTACCCCTTAGCTTCCGCGCTTTTCTATTACGCTTCCCTAGCCTGCACCTAAACCAGACCCAACTCAAAGCCTGCAGGATTTCGCTTGAATTTTATCGTTGAATTTTTCCACAAATGGGAATTAAACTAGCATGCGAAGGAAGAGCGATATTTTACGACCACAAGATATTTCCCCCTTCAAACTAAATTCGCATGCAACTGCATACCAGTGCTACGGTTATTTATGTTTCGTTTTCTTAGGTGTGTTACGGGAAATTTCCATTCTATTCAAACCAAACACTATTTGTGCGTTTGTGTGTGGCACGCACCTATGCTTATGGAAAATAATAAAAAACATCGCTGAGTTGGACATTATCATAATCAAAACTTCTGACACATTAAGAGCCCAATCCTGAGCGGCAACATTGTCCAACACCACGTCCGGGAGTGGTCCGTATGTATTTCGATCTGGGACCCGTTCGTGCACCATCGCGAGGGATGTTGTGGTCAGTATGAAGTTCACGACCATAAATAAAAATGCTGCAACATAAATTAGTGCTCTCAGACATGTTTCTGTCGCTGAACAAAGAATGCATATTTTATAAATTGTTAATTGTCTGCTTATTTGTGAATTGTTTTTTCAAAATATCGTCGTCGCGGCGAAACAATTGGCAACAGATGTTAACACCTTGAGTGGCGTCCGGTGCAGGATTTAGCGTGTCTTTACGTCGATATTTTCTGGAATGCACCGAAAATATTGTCTACGAGTCCTCGAACGTTCGCTTTGAAAACAACGCGAGCTCGGTGTTCGCTTTCTACTTCGCCACTGCAGCGATTCCTTCGCTCGCCCAGTTAGCTTGAGCCTGCGACGAATCATCTGTTAATGAAAATTTAAATTTGATGAAAATGAGTCCAAACTCCACCGTATTTGGACTACTTTCAATCGTACGCAATTGTCCAATTGATCCACGGAATCCGGAAACGATACGAATCACGTATAACTAAGAATAACCCGAATGAGGTCGTAGACTGCACTCATCTTCATCGAAAAAATTCTTGTTCACCTAGTGGCAGTGCTTTGAGAAGGTCTAATAGGAAATATAGAAATTTAAATTTTCATTAGTGTTCCAGGCAGAAGCAAGCGATCGCTCGGACACCGTCGCTGAGAACTGGTTTGCCAGTGCACACCCCCCTTAAGCTTCGAGAACAGCCACTGAGAACAAAATACTTCACCAGATATTTCATAATTTCATATTAGGAACGGACAATGTTACGGCAAGTCTACAAACGTTCCAGCGTTACAGTTTTCAAATAATGGACTTGTGTGAAAGAACGAGTGGTTCCATTTAAAAAAAGAAATGCATATATATTGCAACGTATTGATTTTCCCTAAATAATTTTTTTTTGTGTAAAAGAAAAGCTACAGCTTGTCTCACTTCTAGAATTACTCCACGTGTTCCTCGAACGCTGTAAAATAAACAATTGAACGCATTAAATTTTCTCACTATTTTTGAAATGTAACACCACTGCAAGGGAAGATCCCGAACTCGAAAATTAAAAAAAATTCTGAAACTTTGTGAATATGCAAGGGGATTTCCTCCTGACTACAACGCAACTTTTCTTTGCTGCCCAAATTCGCTCTAAGGGGGTGAAATTAACCCCTTCTGTTATAACTCGTGAACTGTAAGAGAAAGAAAAAAAGTTTCAAGACAAAAGTTACTTCGTTTAATTGGATCTATCATTTGGTAAAAAAATTATTTTACAGTTCACGAATTATAACAGAAAATCGGTAAATAACCGGATTTTCAGCGGTCAATTACACCCCCTTAGAGTGAATTTGGGCAGGAAACAAAAAGTGCGTTCTAATCAGGAGCAAATTCTCTACATATTCACAAAGTTTCAGAATTTTTTGAATTTCCGGATTCAGGATGTTCCCTTGTGAGTTTCCATTCTGATTAGTTGTCATTCACTAATCGAATGCCTATGTTAAAGAATACGCGTAAGATTTTTATTAATGGTCAAGTGTTCAGATATAGTACTTATACCTGTAAGGAATTTATTGTATGACGATGCGTTTTAACATCTTACACAAAGGTCATACACAATTTGAAATACCTTGCAAAGTATTTGTCTACCAAGTTATAGTATCTTCATACCCAGAATACCGTGATCCTGTGCGAATAGATACTATAGATAGTTGTCTTATTGAGGATTAGATGCGTCTGCCGTCCATGAACACGAAAAATATGAAATTCTATTTAGAAAAATACGTTTAATTTTAATATCAGCCTGACACTTCCACCAAGCAAAACAGTCATCCTCATCAACCAAGCAAGGTCTCCATTCAAATTCTTCACCTCTGTGTATATGAGAATTGTCTGCGTCTAACTTCAAACACGATCGTAAACCTGTCCACAGACGTTACGATTGTTCCTACAACCCGTCGCGCTGTGGGATAAAATTAAGGGGGTAGATCACCCTCGATGGCCCTAAAAAAGGCTTTTTTTCAAACGCAAATTGTAAAGTGATAAATAACAGTAGGGAGAACGTTCTTTTCTAGTCTTAATCGTTATTCTATGAGCTTTAACACCAAAAAAGAAAAGTCTAAATATCTCTATGTACATAAAAGTTGTGAGTAAAAACGTAAGGACGTGTACCCGGTGCACTGTTTGATGGTGAACATAAAATCTCGAAAAGCGCTCCAACAATTTGGATGAAAATTTAATGAGAGATAGAAAACCATCCCCTACGATGTATCGGGAGGAGATTTTCGAGATAAATTCTTTAAAAAAAAAGATAAATATTTTTCATACAAGAAATCGATAAAATCGCATTTTTCAACATAAAAATTGTATTATTTTTTTGTCGAAATTCTGCTCCCGGCTCATCGTAGGTAATGGTTTTCTGCATCTCTCATTAAATTTTCATCCAAATCATTGGAGCGGTTTTCGAGATTTTATGTTCACCATCAAACGGTGCATCGCGTACATGCCTTTACGTTTTTACTCACAACTTTTATGTACATAGAGATATTTAAACTTTTCTTTTTTGGTGTTAAAGCTCATAGAATAACGATTAAAACTAGAAAAAGATGTTCTCCCTACTGTTATTTATCCCTTTACAATTTGCGTTTGAAAAAAGGCCTGTTCTAGGGCTTTCGAGGGTAACCTACCCCCTTAAGGAGATAGCCATGGAAATTCGTCGTACGACTTACCGTACATCGATAGAATAATATCGCCCAACACAAATCGTCTCTAATCAGTCGCCGAACACGCGCAAACAATGCAATCTATAGGTGGAATCAGACGGCGCGTGGATCGCCGAACTTGCTCGGCTTGCCCTTGTTCAGCGATTCGGCTTGGCGAGCGCGAGACCGCAAGCTATGACCGATTTTCACCTTATTAAGGCTCCCCCAAACCAACGCGAATTTCGCGTCGCGGAGCGGATCCGCCGCGGATCAGATAACACTGCCCATAAGCCACCACGTATAAACAACCGCTGCCTTATGCGATCCGCGGCGTGGAGCGGATATTCGTGTTTGTTTGCGGGGATACCTTTATCTGTGAAGCCGATAGCCATATGCCAGATTTTACGAACAATCATAACGTCTGCGGAGCCTTTTAAAGTCACTTTACGAACATGTACTGTCTTCCCCGCATGTATGGATGCTGCGGTTCCCATACTCTGCTATGCTTGCGTCTCCACCACTCTCTTCCTTAAGGCGGGTTCACACACATCAGTTCCGTGACGGTTCAGTAAAGGTCTAAAGGTCTGCGCACACATATCCGTTCCGTGTCAGTTCCGTATCCGTCGTGCCAGTGGTAAGAAGAAGAGGGGCGTAGAGGGTCTCTTCTTACCACTGGCACGACGGATACGGAACTGACACGGAACGGATATATGTGCGCAGACCTTAAAGGTCTAGGTTAGTCCTGGGTTAGGTCTACCCTGAAGTACTACAGCAGACGTTCCAGGGTCAGGGGGCGCTGAGGAGCCCAACGAGAGAGGGGGTTTTTAGTGGGGAGACTCACATAACATCCAGTGAGAAGTCCCACATAACCCCGACACATCGGCCGGGGTATGCGTAACGCATTTTCCCCCTCTAAAAAAAAAAGGTGTGGGTTAGGTCTGGGACCCTAACCCAGACCTTAAAGTTCTGCGCCCACATATCAGTTCCATGTCAGTACCGTGTCGTGCCAGTGGTAAGAAGAGACCCTCTACGCCCCTCTACTGCCACGGAACTGATATGTGTGCGCAGACCTTTACTCAGCACGAGAGACCCTTCACCCACGAATAGCCGGACGTCGGTCAATGGTCTCTCGACCATTTTGCTCACTCTCGGTACATCTCATTCACTCCCCTTTTCGAGCGGTGCGAGCGAAGATCCAACCAGGTGTAAAATAATGGGGGTGCTATTTCCCAGGCTCGACCAGCGTGCATACAAGTGGAGAAGACCATAGTGCCCTATATGCGCCATATAATTCTAATTCTTCGAGTAATTCTATCGATGATCTCATCCGCCCGGTGGCGGGATAAATGTGGAATGACGTTTTAGGAAATTGCGCGAAATATCACATTCAGCACTTAACAATACATTCATATATGCGCATACATATATCGATGCGACGAAAATAAACCAGTGTGATTCAAGGAATCCGGGTCGCCGCAGAAAGTCAAATATCACGCGTATTGCGCCCCGACCACCAATCGTTCCAATCGAACGTAATAAATGCACGCTGGGGCAGGCATTTATCCTAATGGAACCGACCGCTGTGCGTTCGTTCAGGTGGCACGAATCATTGGCAGCCTCTGTACACGATGGGACGTAACAATAGGCACGAGGATTCACATTTACTCTTCTCTTTGCCGCAGCGCATAAAAACTGTGCTCTTTAGCCACGCTTCCTTCATCCCAGAAATTCTCGCCGACCGGTCTCTACGTAGGACCTCTAAAATATTCTTTTCTGCGACGCTGTGGTATACAATGCATTTCACCAGGTAGAACATGTATAGGTATACATACACAACCCTAGTAGCATTTATTGTTGGCATTTTGGTGGCCAACTAATTCCCAACTTGGGGATACTGTGGGCCAACCAGAAATGCTACTAGGGAATGTACGTTTATCAAAAGCTAGCGCAGCCTGGAACCACGGAGAATAGGTACATATTCGCAAGAAATAGCCCGGTGCCAAACTTTGCGCACATGCGTCCTGGTTTTCTACCAGCGAAAAAGGCCCTTTAAAAGTTCACCCTTAAAATCATGCCCATCTCCGAAAATAATCTTGAAATCGACCGAGCTTTAGCAACAAGACTCACAGGGTGACCCTTTCGAAACGGCCGATTACCTTGAATTTCGAGATACACGACGTTTAAGCAGCGGGAAGCCTTTCGTGGTCTTACCAAGAAACGTTTTCCATTTCTCTTTGGGAAAGCGAGGTTCCTCCCGAAGCGGCGCAGGTATGTCGAGCTTGACAACGCCGTTCCCGGAGCTATTCGGTATCCCAGGATGCCGGCCAAGACCGTCGATCTTCTCGTCCTCATCGTCCACGTAATAATCCGAACCAGATGCCACCCCGGCCCATTTGTCCTTGCCTTTGGTCGGTGCACCAGGTAATAACGGTTGCCGCTGGTAAATGTCGCTCGATTGTGCCATTCCGTTACTACTTCCATCAACCGCCGCCTCGACGTCCCTCTCGTGACCCTCTCCGGCGCCTAACGGTCGATCAAAGCTTCCGTAATCACTGTGCAGACTCGTGACTTTGGGGTCCAATACCATCCTGCAAACAGAAGATGCAGCTACAATGGCAATTGCTCGTCGTTCCACGCGGCGGACGGACGAGCGGACGAGTTTTCTCGCCAACTATTCTACGGCTTGAGAACAGCGAACACTGAAGCACATTCATTTTTTGTTGATGTTTAACGAGGAGTAACGAGGGCAAAGGTGTGGCATTGCTTTGTGAACATGTTGAAAACAGTTTTAGTCAGATTGCAGGAAAACAGAAACACTTTAATCGGCTCGCCAAGGAGCATTTTCAGATCGCTGTACAGCAGCAGTGTCGAACTCCCCCACTCCGAGAGCCGCACGAGTCGGGCCCCCGGGTCAGCCGGTTCCCCCACTTATTTCTCTCCAGGCGTTGCGCGAGACCCGGCAGGGAGAGAGTGCGGCACCCGGAGGAGAAAATCATCAGAGTGAAGTATAGTGCCTCTACGAGCTATAGTGACTTAGGTGCGAGGTCACTCAGTGGGGTCTTAACAGATACCCTGCTGGGTACGGGCCGCCAAACGTACCTCCTACTACCTCTTGCAGGCCTGTGTTTAGGGAAGACCAGGACAAAACTGGGGTCCTAAAGGGTAAAGTCTCCAACATTACTTCAAGACATGCAGTGATTTTAATTTAAAATAAGTTGTTAATATAAAATAATTTATATTACAACTGTTCTAATGCAGTACATATACCTTACTACAATGGATTTTTATTTAATATGTACTGACAACGGGACAAATTTTAATTGCCAGTAGCAAAGCTTAATTGATGTCTTTTAATATTGATAATCAATTTCTTCAATTTCTTTTTTATTTTATTAAAATCGAAATTATATTACTTAATCTTTAGGGCCCCGGTTTTGTCCTGGTCATCCCTAAGCACAGTCCTGCAAGAGGACTCACACCTAAGTCACTATAGCTCGTAGAGGCACTATAGATGTGGAGGGGGCCGTTCTCCTACGGCTCTACGGAGCAGGCGAAGAGGAGAGGGAGCCACTGCAGCTCGCGAGCCGCTAGTTCGACACCCCTGGTATACAGCGTAAGCAAGACTGAACTGTTTTATGAAAATTCAATGATTGCGTAGAAAACCTCTTTACGAAACTCAGAAGTTCTATTTTCCATAAATCTGCTAAAGAATGTATTGTTTCTTCATGTATGAAATTTGTTTTTTTTTTATCATTTTGTTGCTCAAGTGAAATAAAATGCACAGCTAACAAAATTTCACAGCGTCGTAAATCAATTATATAAGCACTTCATCACATGCAAGTCAATAGCGATTATTTAAAGGCAGATACAGTATTTTTAACAGATACATTTGAAAAATAAGTTCAAGAATCCCTGCCTGTATACGTGTTCAGGTACCCGCGTTTTATGCGCTCAGACCATCCCTACCACTGTTTCGGCGCCAGCGAGCCTTCGCCAATGAGATGCCGGCGCACCGACAGCAGAGAACAATAAAACCGGCATGCCAGATGAGTCATTACCTATAGAAAATTAAAATGTCTTTATTTCTCGTAGATCCTCGCGAGAATATTGCAGCTGGATTGACGAAGCCTTCCAGATGAAAATCGCTCCAAACGAGACGTAATTCGGTCTATATTTAAACCGCGGACGGCAGGCGGTTCGTGTCATCACAGGAAAGGCAGCGCCTGGGTCAGTTTGGACCCGTGTCAACTGCCCTACTATACGCATTTTGAACGACCTTCTTTTTCTTAAGGGGCCATTCCACTGTGACGGTTTGAAAAAAGGCGATTTTCTTTTTCCATTTTTCGAAAGCAAGTACATATATCTAAGAATGTGCTGGTAAAGTTGCGTGGTCGGATTCGGTTTAGTTTGGCTGCTATAGCCGAGAGTTGCAGAGAAAGCGGCGCGCTAAGCGGAACGCGCTGACAACTTTAAACGCGATTATCTCAAAACTGACAAAATGACAATTTTTCACGACGCACAGTGAAATGACCCCTTAACCCTTGTACGGAAATTGGGTACCAGCTACTTTTACCCAAAATCGAGTTGAAGACCATCAGTTTCTCCTTTACTAATGTATTACTTGGACTGAAACTCTTCTACATCTTTAAATAACTAACAACCGTCAATAATAAATAATATTTTTTTTAATTTTGTTATTGTAGAAATCTAATAAGTTCTTAAAATATTAAACCGTATTAATTAAACGAACTCAGTTTTATTTTTGTATGCTCGGTTCTTCAATTTGAACCAATTTTACTTATCCGTGTAACTTTACAATATCCGTACAAGGGTCAAAGCCGTAGCGACGTAATTTCTTCGTTTCCTGAAGTTTTCACCTGTTAACGTTATGCTTGGATCCAAAAAGACCCTGGCACCGTTGTCCGAGGGTTAATTATATTACACAGGGTATCCAGTTATTCATCCGGTAAAATAAAGAAAAAACTGTTTGTATATACATGGTGTCAAAAGCCGATACTTAATTAAATATAAATCTTCAAAGAAGTAACCATGTATGTCAACGTATAGCGTGATCTGAGCTGATAGATGCTCCAACGAAATGGGCAAAATGGCTCCAACAAAGTCATCATTAGATTCCTATTTCTCGAGAAGAATAAAGCAAACAGTTGATCCCCACGAGTTTGAAAATTGTGACAAACTCTGGAAAGCTATACTACAGTAGAGGTCACAAATATTGGCCGGTCTGAGCGGTTTCGCGGACAGCAATCGAAGGGAAATCGGCCCCCACCATCAGAGCCTTAAGGCGGAACGGAGGAGGAGCGAGAACGTTAAGAAAAATGCAGACAAGCGGCATGGTGGGAGTTACTCCTCTCACCCTCTCTGACCGGCCATATACTGGGTGTTCTCCGGCTACTAGTGGGAGAAAATTTGAAGAGTGATTCTAGACGCCAAAACAAGACGAAAATCAAGAATAAGGAAATTGCGTTTAAGCCTTCGTTTTTTAATTACAAGCGTTTAAAAATTGTGTGCACTCTGCCCAAAAGAAGGCAAACCGCCTGAAACCGGTGCACGCGGGTGAGGCTAGGAGAACGGTCGATCAGTGGTAACTAAAGCCACTGTCGCATGGAGTCACTTACCTCAGAGAAGCTGTGACGAAATTTACGACACTCGACTTGGCCACACTTAATCCAAAATTAAGGGGTACCGCTGAATTACAGTAAACCTGCCTACTCCCTGAAATCCATTGTTTCCATTATATCCACTATAACCTATTTTTCTATCGATAATCATACCCGCAGAACTCACACGAAACACAGAATCACACTACCCAAAAGGAACAAAAGATATCAGATCTCCTAAGCACTAAAACGTATAATTGTTTTTAAAAAAAAAAAATAAAAAAATCAGCTACACTGAAACACGTAGGGGAAAAACAGATTTACACAAACTCGTGTGGCTATGACCACCACTACTCGACCCTACCCCTAGCTTCACCCGCGTGCGCTGCTGTCTTTAAACGCTTATAATTAAAAAACGAAGCCTCAACTACAATTTCCTTATTCCTCATTTTGGTGTCTAGATTCACTCGTTAAATTTTCATCCACCAGCAGTCGAACACCCTGTATGTAACCTTCCCCATAGCTGCGAGTGACAATATCACGCTAAACACATTCCCACGAATTCGTGAATCATTGCTACGCCGCTTTGATCGTTGCATAGAAGAAAACGGTGGCTATTCTGAACGTCTATAACTTTGCGACGTATAAGTAGTGCTAATCTTTGAAAACGTACATCTCATTAAGTGTTCCTTTTTGACACCATGTTTATACAACATTTTTTCTTAATTTTACCTTCCTAATCACATCCTTAAGCCTAGTTTACATTAGCCAAGTAACTCGGCCTAGTGAACTGGGCCCAATGCTCGGCCCAGCTACTACGCTGTCCGCTCTACCAATCGACTCGGCTAACACTCGCCACTCTACTGTACCGTTTACTTGATTAATGTGAACTACTTAAGCTTTCAAGGTGAGTTTACACCTGACGAGTGAAAATCTGCCCCGCCGGATTACTCGGCCGAGTACTATAGAATAAGCGTTCAGACTGGGCGAATGCTGGGCCCAGTGGGCCCACTCGGCCGAGAACTCGTCATGTGTAAACTAAGCATTAAGGAGACCAGTGATTAACCGGACACCTTGCATATAGGTTGTACCTCACATATTGGAAAGTGCACTACAAGGCCCAAATTGGGTCGGTTTTGAACTTATTTTCATCGAGAAAATCTCACCAATCCATCGTTAGTATTCTCATGAAGGTTTAATGTGAAATGTGAAAAATTTACTTTTCATCAGTGGTTGACTCAGGCCGCATGCACGGTTTATTATACTGTTGGCTGCTGCGCATCGATCGAGGCTCTCTCGCTGTCGGTATATCCCATTCACTCTCATTGTCAAGCGATTCGAGGGAAAAACTAGCCAAACGTGAAATGATGAGGTATAATACTACCTGCAATTCCTTGTCTCGTTTAATGCAAACAGTGGCCCTCGACCAACACGCATACAAATGGGAATTAGTGTACTTATACAGTAATGTCTCGTTAGCGGCTCGCTGGTTGGGATCGGCGTTGAGCCCTTATCGTGAACGGAGCTCTAATTCCGAGTGTTCGTTTCTCGCTTCTTTCTGGCCGAAGGGGGGAGCGAGATGGAACACTGCGTGCGCGGCGAGCGTGCGCGATGGTCGCAAGCGATTACCGTGAGCCGGACCTGCGTCAAGGTTTTGCGAAGCGGTTTTCGTGTTCACGGTAAGCGCTCGCGACCATCGCGCACGCAAAGGAAAAAACATCAACACGTCGTCTGTCTCGTACTGTCCTCCCTCGCTTTCAGTGCCTCTCGCACACTCTCGTTCCATCTCGCTCTCGCCTTCGCCGGACAAGAGTGAGACAGAAGTAGTGGGGATAGCGAAAACTCCGTATCGTGTACACCAAACCGAGCCCTTAACGAGGAAATACTGTATGTATACTACGGTGGCTTTTATTTACTCTTAGTAAAAATTTGTTTGAAGATTTACTTCGGGGCACCCTCCAGAATACTTCCAAATAATTAAAAAAAAATCCGTGTAAAGTTTGAGCTCGATCGGTTAACGGGGAAGGGTGCCCCTGGGCCCTTAAACATTTAAATCATTATTTAACAGCTCGCGAAGTCGATTTTATATAATATCCTCCAAGTTATCGATTAAATAAAAAAATGAGTCAAACAAAAGTTGTAGATCCGGACAAGGAGCATATTTTATGTTCTATTACTTTTTCTCGTGCGACGAACGGTTTTCGAAAAAAGTCCGAAAAACTAAAAATAAAACTTTTCCTCAAAATTTGAAAGTTTAAATGCTTCTAGAACACTTTTTATTTATGAAGGCGAACAAAAAAATAGAATTTTTATTTTCCAGGACTATTTTTTAAACATTTAAGGGGGGAGGTATATACCGAAATATGCGAAAAAGATACTTTTTTTTTCTTATTGTCAGTGTTTGATATGTCATGAATGTTTACTGAAAATTGGGAACCGAAATTCGCAAAAGTATCGAAAATATAGAATCTATAGCTTCGATATTTTTGCGATATTATAACTCTTTTTTTTAATTATTTGGAACTATTCTGGAGGGTGCCCCGAAGAAAATCTTGAAGGGTGCCCCGAAGAAAATCCTAAAGGGTGCCCCGAAGAAAATTCAAAAGTCGAAAATAAGAGCCACCCTAATGTATACAGCTTACTTAAATCCACAAACAGGATTTTTAAATTTTCATTACAGACTCAGATAAGCAAGTTGAAAAAGCGACCCCTTCACTATTTTCTTCGCTATTCCCACCAATTGCAATTGTGTTCAAAACGACGAAACACGTCACCTAGTAAACTGCTCCTTCTAGCTTCTCAAAAAAAAAACTCAAGTCCTTCGGACAAATTTTAAAAAAGTTATTCTGTTTTAAAGGGTGTCCCAATCCTTTTTCCAGCACTGTATCTACGAATTTGTAATTTGTAAACATAAATCAGTGTAAAATCGTGCAAAGAATGAGGATCCAGAATGATTTTGCCTACATGGAAAGCAGTCTCCGGATACTCAATTATTAACACAGATTAAAATCAGATGTGTGTTGATGAAAGAGTAATTTTAAAGATAAGTGCATATATTTTGCGAGCCTGTAACGTAGCCTCTTAATTCCTTTCAGCCTTTGGCCTTTTACTAACTCTCAGACAATAGAAGCCGATCGTCTCTGACGCGCCAGTCACATGGTCAACTTCCTGCAGAAATTATAATGGATTTACATTGGTAGAAAGTATCGTGTGTTACTTCATAATTAAGGTATCTAGACAAAACCGGATCGGTCTGGATAACTCCAGGAGGCGACCAATAAGAATTGAAACAAAGAATTCCTCTTTTACAAACGATTCGAGTTATTCAAACGCCGACTTTTTTCAAAACACTTAAAATATTGCCCAAATACTTCTAACTAATTTCACTTGAATAAAATTCTAATTTCAAATACATGCTTCAGTATTTCATGAACTCCGCATCATAAAAGAAAGTACATAATTACTTATTGGCGAAAGAAAATGGTTTTGAAATGTTTATATTTAAATATTACACTACATAGTTCAAATATTGAATATCAACAAATTTGATTGGTTTTGTTGAATCTGTCTCGGGAATAGGCGGACATTTTTGGATGATAGGACACTGCATTTCAGTAAAAAAAAAAGGAGGACACCGCGTCCTCCATTTGGATACCATATAGTAAACCCACTCGAGAATGAAGCAACCCTTTTATGAGGACGCTTCCGCTTTTCGTTACGTTCAACTGTCTTTTTTCAATTGTTCAACAAATAGCAAAGCGCTCAGAAGAAGGCTTGAAGAATTGAAATCTGCCATTTTTTTTTTGCACAATCAAGCGCGTTTAGTTCAATGTTAAATCGCGATAAATATGATTTTAGAAACACTTTAGCGACAATTGAAATGTCCTTAAAGCACTCGTTAATCTATGCGACGTTAAAAGCTGCCTCAACGAGTTCAATCGAATTAATGGAATTGTATTTATCAGAGGCAGCTGAGGCGACGGAATCCCGATCCGTTTCGCTATCATGTTGCTAAAAGGACATTGCAAACGAAGAAATCCAACGTGGTTGCTTGACGACTTTTAAAAAATTCAATTTGTTATGCGTGTTTATTATTATGCAGGGTGATTCATCTAAATGTATCTCCTAAATTATTTGTAAACTCTTTGTTATATGAAAAAAATGATTGAAACAAAAGTTGTATGGCATCAAAGAGGGCATACAGTGTAATAATTAATTTTTTGCCATTTTGATTTTTTATCGAGATATGAAGGTCGCCTTGACTTTTTTAATTGTAATGGATAAAATTTAACCCTGCAATTGGAAGGAGTGTTGAACGCTGAATAAAAATCTATTAGAGTGTATTGGTCCAAAAGCCAATAATTGCTGTATTCTTTGAAAGATTTTTAATGCAATGCTCAAAAGGTTGCCACAAAGTCAAAAAATTGAATTTTTGTTTCATGGAGTTTTAGTCTGAGACTAAAATCTCTTTCTTTTCTATAAGGCCCAAAATATTCGGATTTTCGCTTTTAGAGTTAAGTAAGTCTAGTTGGAGATCAGATAAAATTTTAAAGTTGTGCCACTTGGAAGTCCTGTACGGTTGTATTAAGTAATAAAAATGTTGACTTTAAGATTCGACTAAAAACTGAGGTACGACGAGTGCAAATTCATAGCGAGATATTATTCGATAGAGATAAGATTTATTATTAATTTAATATCAATTATAACGTTGATTTAATATTAATTATTCGAGGGACGTAAGATATTTATTCTAGCCCAAAATCAAATACTATTTCATGTAAAAATCGTATAAATATGTTCTGAAATTCGACCCCGCGTCATTTCACAAATATCACGTTATAGCTAATATTTATAACGGAGAAGGTACTTTGAAATTATCTAAAAAAATAATTCTAAGTACATCTTTACGATTATATTACACCAAGACACTCACTCTCCCTGAACAACCACAAGTGGTTGCTTGCAAGTCATCCCTTTGTATTTGTACAAAGTGATTTCACAGCTGTTAATCAACCATCTGGCCTAATGACGATAGATACAGCAGTAAAATCTATTAGAATTTTATTGAGCCAAGTATTACTATTGTTCATACATACAGTAGTTTCGAAACATACCAATGAGCTACTTCGCACAGTTGTACATGCTGTATCTCAGTTTCCAATGGAATCTCAATCGTACTACACTGACACTATATCTCTGGTGGGCGGGCAAACGAGTACAAGTCAGAATTATTAGTTTTGCAGGAAGATACTTAGACTATTTAAAATGACAGGGAGCATAGATAAAATATTGGTCGATTTGAAATGTTGACAGGCAAGTACAAGGACTAAAAAGAACTAAATTTTTTAAAAATTGTCGATTAACCGCGTTGTGCAGCCAGAGGCGTATCTAGGGTGGGGCAAGTAGGGGGGGGGGAGGCAGAAAAAGCCGAAAGAAATAGTGTTTCTTGAATAAATTTATTTGGATGATTATTGTTAGTAGTTTACGCTTGTTATTTATGCGTTTCGCATGCCTCTTTCGAGAAGCTTTGAAAAAAACTTGTTGCACTTTTCGGCTTCATTTGCCCCCAACCTTTGTCTCTTCCGCCCTTCAGCTCCACTTTCTTTAAAAAGATTACCTAAATTCTAAATAAAATGTTTCGCGTGATGGACACTTTTAACGAAGAAGTAAAACAGAAAAAGTGGAATTGGAATGATATGCAGGGGGCGGGGGTGGAAACTCTACGCTTGCCCTAGGCACAGTTTACACTAAATACACCGCTGCGAGCAGATTCGCTTCGAACGACCACAAACGCAATCGCATGAATTCACAACACTGCCCGGAAAGCTTTGACCCTAATACCAACTGCGTGGTTGTTATCGTACAAAGGCTGTATAGAGAAGCCTTTCCTCGGCAGACAATAAATTGTTTGTCATCTAGCGCTCATTCAGCTTAATTATAACTTCGCGTCGCCGTGTTATTCTCCCGGGTTTAATCGCTGAATTATTGCTATGCTGGCGATCAATTTAATTGAAAAACGAGAAAGGGAAATCACGGTTACCATTCTACGGATAAACTATTGCGCACGAGTGTACAATACTTGAAGCCTCCGGGTGATACGATGTCAGTGACTCTAAGAGCTCTCGGCGAAGCTTTACTGTCCCGACGAAATGTCAGGGTATTCGTAAAAATGGACTGACTTATAGGGTGGATGTACCAGTAAATGAACACGTACCAGTGAATGGACATTTTTTATTAAAATGAGTAAAATAAGTTATTAAAAGAAGCAACTAATTAATTAGAGACTTCTTGTAATTTCTTGCTTCAGATCCAAACAATTTTTCCAGCACGTGGAGTCAATCGCGCTGCAAACATAATTTTATAATAGTGTTCATTCATTAGCCTTAAGTGTTCATTTATTGGTGCGTTTACCCTATGCACCCAAATGCCTGCAGCAGTAACGTGTTGGACCGTGAAAGCTCCAAATATGAATGCATGCGCGAATCTTCACCTCGCAAATGTATAAACAGTTTTAAACACAACACTCGTCGCAGATAAATACAGTCAGTGGCGGACTGGGCAGGGTGTCAGCTTGCCCGATGGCAAGTGCCCTTAAGGAGGTTCGATACCGGACGAAAAATCATGAGAAATCTGTGAAAAGTGTTTTGATCTAATGTTCAAAGTGTAGTCCGCATTGTGTGAAAATTTCAAGCCGATTGACCGCACGGTGTTTGAAAAAATTTAAATCAAAGTTGCACTTTTATATACAGGCTGTTATGGGAGAAGTGATAAAGTTTCTATAAAATGTTACACAGTGTCCTTAAAAATTGTGAGGAAGTCCTAAAAAATGTTGCGATGAAAAGCTTAAGTATTCCTGTGAAATTCTAAAAAAGAAAATCGGACATGAACCGTACGGTTTATTAGATAATTGAATAGACAGCAATGCGCTCGCATTTTTGGAACTGTTTGAAACGTGGCAACGCTGTACGCCGGGTAGTCATCTACACAATGCATACTTGTACAAAGGGTACAGTAGAAATTGGTAAAAACACTACCAAGCTGTAAACATGTATTTAGTAATTTGTTGCGAACCAGTACAAGCGCGCAAAGGGACGCCACAAGTGTGAGATGGAAAGAGAAAGAAAGATGGACGCAAAGCGACGTTGCCGCGTTTCGCTCGCATATTATACGCTACTTTTAATGAAAATATTGTGTTTCTAGCTGCATTAAACACACTTTTTCTTTAATCGAATTCCAAAGAAACAGTGTAGTAATAATTTTATTAGGAATAGACATGTAAATAACATTTTTGTCTACATAATTTTTTTTATCTAAGATTGGTATCACTGCAGAGCTCCCATGTATAAGGAGGTATCGAACCTCCTTAAGGGGGTATACCCGTTTGAACCCTCGGAAAATGTATACATTTTGTGGATTTTTTTACAAGTCAACGGTTTGATGCAGATTTCCCGTTTTTTAACTATGTTTACATAGTATTATGAACTACTTATAAAAAAAGTTTCAGTTAAAAAACTATTGTTTTTCGGAAGTTACGGATACATGTCCGAAAGTCTCTCGATTTTAGACGGCTAAACGGTGGCCCTAAAAACTCGCGCTACGTTCAACCAATTTACTTCAAATTTTGCATGCAGAATCATAATAAGATTCCACATCGTCCAACGAAGGCGATTTTGAAAATTTTGAAAAATAAAGAAATGGTGAGAGATCAAAGGTAAAGTTAAATTTTTCTAAGAGAAAAATCCACCTTTTTCCTTTATAAATAATAAACGGGGAATCGAAATAAAAAAAGCCTTCGTTGGACGATGCGGAATCTTATTATGATTCTGCATGCAAAATTGGAAGTGAATTGGTTGAACGTAGCGCGAGTTTTTAGGGCCACCGTTTAGCCGTCTAAAATCGAGAGACTTTCGGACATGTATCCGTAACTTCCGAAAAACAATAGTTTTTTAACTGAAACTTTTTTTATAAGTAGTTCATAATACTATGTAAACATAGTTAAAAAACGGGAAATCTGCATCAAACCGTTGACTTGTAAAAAAATCCACAAAATGTATACATTTTCCGAGGGTTCAAACGGGTATACCCCCTTAAACCTCGGACAGTATTACTAAATATTACTAAAAAAAAATATACATTTATTTCACAAAAGTTTTAATTGTACTTTTTTGCTGCTATATATATTTTTTAAATTTTATTTATTGCTCGTAAAAATTAAGTGACAGCCTTATAGTTGTGGGTGGGACCTTTGTCTCCTGGCAACCAATATTTTTAGACCCAGTCAGCCACTGCGCATAGTATGTATCCCTGAACGATAGTTTCTAGCTCTATAATATGCCAGATCATTGTAATCGTTTATGTACCACTTTAGAAAATGCTTACTGAACTGCGACGATTTAACAGCTCGTTACATTGTTACCTACGTTGATCGTTATAACGTGGGCACGATAATGTGATATGTAAAATGCTCGGTTATATCTTTCATAGTGGTGCACACGAGCGGCAGGGATCATTTTGTGGTAGTTGTACTTGTATAAAGAGATTCTCACGTGACGCAATTTTTTGTGACAGTACTGTCATGTTGACGCGAGTGCGAAATGACGCGTGCCGCTCGTGTGCATCACTCCTAACAATTTATGGCCACTCACGCGTATTACACATTATTCATGTAATCTAGTAAGGGACACGGAGAAGCGATGATTTCGCTAATTATAAGAGTACAAGGTTTATCAACAAAACTGCGAGTACAAACGTCGCACACGCAAACTCAAGAGTTTCTGACTCTTTTCGGGTTTTTTTGGGGGTGGGGGGTGGGGGCTCTTCTAGCGCGACTATTTCCAATAACTAACCCTTGTGTTAGGGGCCGTCCTTAAATTACGTAAGGGTAATTTTGGCGAATTCTTACCCCCTCCCACCCCCAGTATAAGAATTCGTAAGATTCGATATTCCAACCCCCTCTTTACGTAATATTTTTTACACTTAATTTTTTCAGTTATTAAAATTCTTATAAAGGTTTATATAATTCATTTAACTCGGTTTCGGGAAATTTAAACTAAAATTACTTTTCTGGAACATTAATGGTAGAATTTGTATTTATTGGAAATTAGGTTAAAAAATATTACGTGAGGCGCTACCTGACATCCCCCCCCCCCCCTGTAAGAATTTCCGTGAACAGATCAACTGAAACTTCTTGGAAGCCCAAACGAAACATTCACATTGAATCTACTTTTATAATCTACTATCTTTTCGATGAAGCATGGTTTCAAAATAATGCTTACTTTCTCGAGATAAGTCTTATTGTGAACGTAAGCCCAGAGGAATCAGCATTTTTTAAGACTGAATGTCTTCATCAAGCATCAAAATCGAGAAATCAACATACACTCGAGTTTTCTCTACCGGACATTATATGTATACATAATATGCATATACAATTCGAAAAATATTTGGCTGTGCACTTCCGAAAGGGTCCGGTGGCCGATCGAGATGAAACTTAGTGGATATTACGAGGGGTGTGGAAAGACCCCGAATATAAAATTTTAGCTACCGCAATTAATGCGTTCAAAATATACAGGGGTAAGTGTGCATAAAAGGGTACACCCTGCCGATTTTTTTTTAATCACTTTACCACGGTCCCCCCTCTTAACAATATTTCTGTTGACGTATACCGATACAACGCATTCCACTTTCCCAACTTATCTCGGGTATTAGTGTTGGTTGGGGCTAGATTGGTGCGGCGGACGCGTAAAGTATAGTAGCGAACTGATGTTAGTTTGGCGATGCTAAAAATGAGAGTGATTACAAAATTTCAAAAATAAAAAATGGCAGGACGGTAGCGGTCCCGGGTAGGGGGGCCCGCACCAACGTCCAAAACAAATTTTCCAAAAAAAATTAACAATAATTTTTTATTAATATTTCGGAAACTAATAATTACCCGAAGCTACAATTTTAGATAGGGTCCCCACCCCCCTCCTCCCCTCCCTCCCAAAACCTCATCTCGATCGGCCGCCGGTCCCTTTCGGAATAATATCCAAATATTTTAAAGGTTCATATTTTGTCAAGTATAAATATATATATATATATATAAAACTTAAGAGTTCATTTCATTTAAATCAACTGAATGAACACACGATGTCGTTAGTATCACTGTGCAACAGTGCCGTCTTATCGTTTTAGCGGGCCCTGAGACGAGCTCCATATGTGGCCCTCCAAATTATTCTAAATTAAATGAAATAAAAAAACCGCGCTAATACACGAAGTGAATAAGTATTAAAACAATTAAATAAATAAGATTAAACGTGGGGTCCATTCCACGAAAAAAGGGCCTCATTTTAACCCTCATCCGTCCCTCGTGTCAATTTGACACAGTTTTCCCGTAATAAGTTATTCTGTATTTTATTTATGCTTCTTATAAACAAGCAGTGTGCTCGACACATCGTTTTATTTTATACGAAAATTGTGAAAAATCTAAGATGTAAATGTTAACTAACCTCAGAAAAATAACTGTTTACCGTGTCATTTCATCGATCTTATACCACTTGTCAATTCAACACCGAGGGACAGATTCAGTTCATGTCCCATTTCCAATTTTTTTCTAGCTTTTACAACCCTTTTTTTTTAATTTTCCAATTTTTCGCAGGCCCCCTGAGCTCCGGGGCCCTGAGGAAATTAAGACGACACTGCTGTGCAACACTCATATCCACAGTATATATTTAAAAGTACTAACACCAGAGTTTTTTTTTTAGTAATAAATTATTCCCAGAGTGCAAAAGTGTATCACCAGCATTTGGTCTGTGGTTATCTTCCATTAGAATATGATGTTGCTTAAACCATGTAATATCAGTTACACCAGTCTGCATTTAACTTCTCAATTGCAACACATCATTTCCATGACGATAAGAACCACTCATGATCCAAATCACCTACTCACATGCCTACAATTTCTTTCACAGCCTATTTCTACATCAACGACCTATTGAGCGAAATAGTTGAAGATAATTTCCATTGCGGAAGTAAACTTTTTTCACGATTATACACTCACTTGTAAAGGGATACAGCGACAAAGAGTAACAATTAATTCACTACGAACTGATGAAAACAGTGCATAAGTACATGTTTCACGCGCGAAGTCCCCACTAGTTTTGTAACAGGTGAGTAACATTGTCGCAGTGGATGACTAAAAGACGTTCAAACAAGAATAATACACACACGGCACGATACCACTAACGGTATCACGTATGTAACAGGCTTATCTGTTTCAACAGAACAAACGTGCAACGATTTATCGTTGGCTTTAGCCAGTATTAACTGTCCTGTCACAGTAGGTATTACTTGAAATAATGGTTCAAGCATTCATCTTTTTTCTCTTTAAACAGATGAAGCATGTTTATGCGAACCAAACATGCGACTAGGGTGAGAAAGAAGATAATAAGGCGCCACAAGTGCAACTACTCGTTCGCTCTTGTGCGTCGTGAGACAACGATTCGTGAAAACATTAACAGGGAGAAGAAAGCAGCTACAGTAGGGCTCGTTTATTCTGTCCGCTTAGAGCAGGAGTAGAATTAGGAGCGATGGGGCCGCAGTGATGGAGGGGGAAACACCTACAGGAGCGGTGGTAATGTGTGCGTGACTGACGCAGGCGCAGTTCACGCACATATCCTGTAGGTGTTTCCCCCTCCATTCACTGCGGGCCCCATCGCTCTTAACTCTGAGCAGGAGTGTCGAACATCCCCACTCCGAGAGCCGCACGAGTCGGGCCTGTGATGCCAGACCGGGGACGGGTTCCCTCGAGAATTTCCCCCACCTCGCGCACACTACGCCGGAGCTGGGTGTCCGTGAGCTCGGCGCTTCGGAGTCCAACTCACGGACGCGCAGCTCCGGCGTAGTGTGCGCGAGGTGGGGGAAATTCTCGAGGGAACCCGTCCCCGATCTGGCATCACAGAGTCGGGCCCCCGGTCAGCCGGTTCCCCCACTTATTTTTCTCCAGGCGTTGCACGAGACCCGGCAGGGAGAGAGTGCGGCACCTGGAGGAGAAATTCATCGGAGTGAAGTAGGTGTGGAGGGGGCCGTTCTGCGCCACTGCGGCTCGCGAGCCGCTAGTTCGACACCCCTGAGTTAAGGGGGTATACCCGTTTGAACCCTCGGAAAATGTATACATTTTGTGGATTTTTTTACAAGTCAACGGTTTGATGCAGATTTCCCGTTTTTTAACTATGTTTACATAGTATTATGAACTACTTATAAAAAAAGTTTCAGTTAAAAAACTATTGTTTTTCGGAAGTTACGGATACATGTCCGAAAGTCTCTCGATTTTAGACGGCTAAACGGTGGCCCTAAAAACTCGCGCTACGTTCAACCAATTCACTTCAAATTTTGCATGCAGAATCATAATAAGATTCCGCATCGTCCAACGAAGGCTTTTTTTATTTCGATTCCCCGTTTATTATTTATAAAGGAAAAAGGTGGATTTTTCTCTTAGAAAAATTTAACTTTACCTTTGATCTCTCACCATTTCTTTATTTTTCAAAATTTTCAAAAAACGGGAAATCTGCATCAAACCGTTGACTTGTAAAAAAATCCACAAAATGTATACATTTTCCGAGGGTTCAAACGGGTATACCCCCTTAAGTGGTAGATGAAGCTTTTCCTTCAGGACAAGGTCAATGATGAAAATGAATTTCCAAAACTTCACTTCGTGGTGCACTTGGCAACAGGCAGATGCTCTTAGAAAATATGGCGAATAGAATCATAAGCAGTCTTTATTAATTAAGCCTGCATATGAAAATTTGACAACAGAATTAAACAGACATCGCATCGGTACTAGGGAATGCAATCCCGGTCATTATTTACGATCCCGGGGTTGGGGGATTTTCTAAAGTCTATCTCGGGATTCCGGGATTAATCCCGGGATTGGGTAATAGAAAATTTCAGTAATTAAAATGATTTATTATGTGTTAAAATTCCACATCTTTATTTAAAGTAAACAAACTTACTTTGTATTATTAGTCTGAAACGAATATCATTTTAAAAATATAGTTTAGTCATATGCGACTTAACAGTAATCATTATTATTATTATTATTGTCCTTATTATTATGAAATGACTAGGTTTATTTATTCTGTTTATTTTTATATTTTTTAGGCGTTCATAAAGTAATTCACATTTTTAAAAAATCCCGACGCGCTCGGGATTATTTATATCAAATCCCGGGATTTTTAGAATCCAAAAAACAGCCGGGATCGCGGGATCCCCGAATACCGTATCCCGGGATTGTATCCCCTAATGATTAGGGCCTAATCGGTACCGACAACCAAAATAGCAATAAGAGTCGTAACTCACAAGGGAACATCCCGAACCCAGAAGTTCAAAAAATTCTGAAACTTTGTGAATATGTGGGGGATTTCCTACTGATCACAACACATTTTTTCTTTGCTGCCCAAATTCACTCGAAGCGGGTAAAATTAACCCCTGAAAATTCGGCTATTTTCCGATTTTCTGTTATAACTCGCGAACTGTAAAAAATAAACAAAAAGTTTCAAGACAGAAGTTACTTCTTCCAATTACATCCATCATTCGGTAAAAAAATATTTTACAGTTCACGAGTTTCAGAATTTTTTGAATTTCCGGGTTCGGGATGTTCCCTTGTCAGTTGCATAGAAGATTGCACTTAAAACGCTGTCAAGTGGAATAAAAATCCTGGAAATAGCCGCAGCTCTGTCAAGTGCACTTTTAATGATGATAGTATGTCAGTGTTAAATTTTTTGTTTTATTTAACGACTTTATCACGCATATAGTAGAGGAGAGAAATAAAAAAAAGGACAGCATTTATAACGCGCAAGAGGCGAAGTACAGTCAGGCTGTTATTAAACGAATCCTTACGACGGCTGTAGGAATTAAAATTAGGGTGGAAGCTCTTAAATACCGGGATAACTAAGATGCCCATCCTTTGCGTTTTTTTCCGAAACTGTATTCCAGGACCGCGTTGACATCACTCGACACTACACTGACACAGGATCTTCAAACACTGACAGATTAGGTAAAACTATAATACTGCCCTCCTTAGCTGAAATGTCCTATGTACCAATTTTTCATTTTTCAGGGTGTTCCGTAATATTTAGAGCTCCACATGTATTTCACTTTGTGTCAATGTACTTTGAAAGCCACGAAACAGTCTAACTTATTTGTCCTAACTGCTGTACAGATGTTTACAGCGACAATGTAACATCTACTAAGCTAGATAGTCATCTGAACTAACACTTGAACTACAGATACGATATTTTATCTTAGCATGACATTCTAAGCTAGTTGATTTCTGATAAGAACAACGGCGATGATGAGATTATGTTTAAGTGGTTCTTTGCAAATTAATTATTTAATTGCAACTAAGTCCATAATAATTATTTAATCATTTTATTCGGATTTTCATGCTACATTTTATGCTTTTATTTCGTATCCTTTATTTTCAAATCATAATTATTTTATGCTGTAAATTATAAATTACTTCTTCATTCAATGTGTTATACAAAAAGAAATTTTAAGCACGATTTAGATCGTTTCCTATGTTAAATTATCCTATCTCGCTTCCTTTACAAAGTTGAAATGTCCTATCAGGGACATTTACTTAATTGCCTTGCTAATTCTACCTTTGTAGCCCGTGCATCTGTTAAAAAAAGTTATATAACCGGTCACGAGATAACGATTCAATTTTTTAAAGCCTACAATTAGTGAAAACAGGGACGACAGAACGAAAATTATAAAACCTCATTTTCCGCGAATGTTCAAAAGTATTAGTTAAGTGAATTAAGCTAAAGACGGCAGAATACATTGGGTACAGTACTTTTGTTAAGTTAGGTAGAATATTTGTTATGCCCAAAGGGACAGTTTATTTCTCAGTGAGAAATCGGAATTTTTTTTCCAATCGGCCTCAACAATCTAAATCACAATTTGTTTTAAATTCGCCCCGTTTTACAACAAGCACAAGCCTAAGTTTGAAAACACACTTGACTTTTATCTCAGATAAACCACGACGGGGGTATTCTATCAGCAAGACTGCCTTCTTTATTGGGAAGCTCTGATTTCAGCGACACATATTGCTTAATTGGAATAAGATTTTGCAACATTTTTTTTTATTAAAAATCACAGTGTCTGCCTTTTGTCTCGGCCTTCACAGTTAACCATGAATCCATCTATTATCCCTGTCATTTAAGAAAGAACCCGTTTCGCGCATGAAGAATGAGCTCATTGGCTCCGAAGAAGCGTTGGTGGGGGTACAGCCAATAGTGGCTTCTCCCGGCACCAATGAGCGTCAACCTGCGCAGAACCGGTGTAAACTCGTCGGTCGGCAGGTTCCTTCTTAAATGACAGGGAGAATAAATACAGTAGAGCAGCAATTGTTGCATTATCGCTGTCCCCACCGCTTCTTGGAAGTATATAATAGCTATGCATTTAATTGTACACATATATTTTGTGTAATATAACATTACACTTCAAAATGCAGAAGGATTTTAATTTTAATTCCTATAGTTGTAAACTGGGTAACAGGGCGGAGCGGAAAATTTAAATTTGAATTTTTTGTTGACCTGGGTGCGGGATAGTTGTTTTTTAATTAACCAAACACAACTGTAAAACTTTTTTGGAAAAATATTCATCTCTGCAGGTCCCTTTTTCTCCTGAAAATGATTATATGATTATGTGATTACTAGTTTTACTACTCGGCTTCACCCGAAATTTAGATTCTGATTTCATAAAAAAAAATTTTTTGTGAAAATAGTCACATTCATCTGGATTAGCTAGACACAATCAGCTTGAGTTTACCATTCGAAAGTTTTTAAGATATGATTATATGATCATATTTAAGAGAAAAAGGAATCTGCAGACATGAATAATTCCCAAAAAATTTGTACAGTTGTGTTTGGTTAATCAAAAGACAACTATCCCGCACCCAGGCCAACTGAAAATTCAAATTTAAATTTCCGCCTATATAGTATCGCTCCGCCCCACTGGGTAAATACAGTGTTGTCTCTCAAATTGCACGCGTTTTCAGATTCTCTATACGCGTGAAGCTATCCCCGCTACTTCTTCCGTAATCGCCGCACAGTCGAAATACCGAGAATCAATTAATTTTCTTCGACTGAGCGACAGAATTTGGGCATCACGTATCAAAGAAAAACCCGAAGAAGCCGAACGCCGAACGAAAAAACAACTGCGCGTCGCCCCATACCACTCGAGTGCTCGAGGAGGAATCAAAGCAAGCCGAGTAGGCTACTCGTCTCCCAAATTGCGTGCGCCCGGCCCCGACGCTCGCGTATATAGCGAGACAGAACTGTACATGCATGCTTCGTTCTCCGAACAATTCGATTTTCCGAACCACTTCAGTCCCAAATAGGTCGTATATGTTAGGAAATCCGACACTATTCGACGAACGATGGCAGCCGAATGCGACTGTTTATCCAAAAGGCGAGCACGGCGACGCCGAGTCAGGGCAACGTGATGCCAGGCCCGTCATAAATTAGATAGGGCCTTAAGGAGATGTCAATGGCGTCAACGCAAGGATCTCCCGCTCAAGAACAGCCAGTCTTGTACAGACCACGACTCGAGACACGTTCTATCCAACCCACACCGAACTCGTCAAAATATATGTTTTTCAACTTATTCTGTTTTCCACATTGATTACGAATTCTTACATATAATTGACGGTCTACTGTGCATGAGAATATTCTTGGTATATCCTTGGCTATTTTATAAGAAGCAACCCATACATATGTATATATTTCTACTCCACTGTTTACGACCGCCAACTTTACCTTATCTGCTACCTATATGAACAGATTAGTAATCTTTGGTATGTACCAAGAAACTAAAATTAATATTCGACGACAGAACGGGTAATTGCACGTGAGTATTGATTCAAAGTATATAAACAGAGATTTGAAGAATTAAGTAGCACACATAAAAGAAATCGATTAACCCAGGAAGGAAATACGATTAGATAAGGTGGGAAACGTACAACACCGCATCCAATTTCCATTCCTGGGAGAACGAGTAAAACATCAAGGCGAATCGCGGAAACTCGTTTTCCGATATGCGACACGTTTGCGTCACGACGAAACTGTTGCAGTCCATGAATCATTCCCTATTCCCTCGTGTAACTGATTCACAACTCCATTTATAGTGGTTGGCGTACTAGACAAATCTTCGATCGGCAGACTGTCAAGACCAGTCCGATGAATCGTTTGATCAGTATCAGTAGTCGAATCCCGTACGAAGAGCTTCGCGTCTCGAATCCGTATCTCTTTGGCAGCTAGTCTGCCGAAAGACAATTGGCAAGTCTATCGAGTCTTCCCACATTACTGACACAAATAGAAATGTAAATTTTTATATCTTTCGTTAGGTCTTCATGTGGGCATTAGAGGAAGTGCAGTATATTTGGAATACCAGTTTGTTTAAGACGAATAAAAAATTACAGTAGATCATGGGAGGAAATAAAACTGCATAACATCATAGGAAAACTAGTAAACTTTTATATTTTAAACTCTCAGTAATAGTAAAAAATAAAAAGTAACTGAAGCTTTGATCTAAATGAAAAATGACAGGAAGTACCGATTTCGTTAAGGGGCAGGTAATTTGGAATACCGCTATTCCAATTTACCTTCACTTTATAAACTTAAAAAAAGCATGTAGATAAGAAAATTATTTTTTAAGATGATCTAATCAGGCTGAAAAATCACAATATAGGAACAATCTTAGGTAAATAAAATACATAAGAAGTAATATTTCAGTTAAACGATTTTATTTAAAATTCAGTAAAAACTAAAAAAATGACTGCCACTCTCCTCTAAAAAAATTAAATTTTTGTGAAAAAAATCAGGGGTCAATTTCGAAGTCTCTAGAATGTATTCCAATAGATTTTTTATTGAAATTTGATTACCGTTTTTGTAAAAAAAAATCTAGATCACCACATGTCGAGAAAAAACGAAGAAAATCTTTTAAAAATTGTAACTTTTACAGATTTCGATATTAGAAGCTAAAAATCTACACAGTTGTTGTTCAGATATAATACTTTGAGAGAAAAAATATTGTGTAAGTCGGCTTAGGGAAAAAACTATTTATTTTGCATATAGAATGTACAGAGCGTCAATATCAGCTTGTGGGTGGCTCACACCCAGAGTGTCAACGAAGGGTTAAATAAAATCGTTTAACTTAAACTTTTTTTCATATATTTTTTATTATTTACTGTTTACTGTCTAAGTTTTATTTGTGGTTACAGGCTGATTTCAAGTCATTTTTCAAGTTATTTTTCATAATTTTGAATTGTCATCTAAACTATGTACGCCTGCAAAGTTTCAAGTCCATTAGATAGTTGGAAGCGGGTTAAAATAGAGTTTCCAGATTTGAACCAAACAAACATACATACACACAAACAAGCAGAGGATCGAAGCTGAATAAAATCGTTTAATGAATGGCCAGCGCTGGCCCAAACTGGCGCGGCGGTAGCCGTTACTCGTGAAACAAAAGCATCGCTAAGCTTTGGAATATTCCAAATTACCTTCACCTTCGGTATTTTCCGAATTAGCAACACTAAAATTTTATGTCGCACTCTGTATTCTCGAAATTATCGCAAAACTGACAAGCAACCATAAAATGAGCATGCAAATGAGTATATTAAGTGTTTAACTCTAAAGCTTTCACATCTTTTAACCATGATTGGAACTTGCTGAAAAAATTTTGCAGATTCACGTTTTCTTATTCTGCAGATTATGTCGAAAATGCTGTCGCGAGACTCTTGTCAAAAACCTGGCAACACTGTGCAGGAACAGTACGTTTTAGAAACATATTTTTTTATTTGAAGTCGGGGATCCACTAGAAAGCTGAGCGCGGCTATGCTATGCTAAGTTTAACAAGCGTTTGTTTCCACCAAAAGCTAAGCTAAGCTGTGCCATGTTTTTTCGGAAGTCAAGTTAGCTCAACGCAGCAAAATTCCCACGCGAGCGATTTTCTGGAAACACAGCAAGGCACTGCTTTCCCTCTCCATAACCCTAATCCTCCATGCATCCACCACTTGACCGCAACTCCTCTGTTTCTGGTTGCCAGCTTTATCTTGTTCCAACTAGTAACGTATGCATGACTCCAGAATCAACTGAATCTGATCTCTTGGGATCCTGAAATGCGTCCTAAATTCATTGCCCGTAAACTCTGGATGTAACTGGAACTCTCCTTTCTTTTCTCTTTGCTCTATATGAGCCAGTGCCCAGAACCGATGTCCTCTTTTTCATTTACCGGACAGCAAAAGAGTTGTTGCTTCTGCCAGCACTTCAAAGCCCGAATCCTCCTCCTCCAAACTCACGACAGATGGAGCAGAGCTCGCACACGTTCTCTACCCCACACGTGCTCTAAAACTCACGGCGGATGCAGTGGGGAGGTCCCAAAATTTTGTAGCACTGTTTCGCTTTGGTGGACACTGTATACCATAGCTTAGGTTTCTAGTGAATCCCCGGCAGTCCCCTGGCAGTCCCATCGAGGGGCTTCCAGGATTCAAGGCTCTCAAGAAGCTATCCATATCTAATTGATATTAAATTCACGCAAATGAAATAATACGTAGCCCAACATCAAATTAAAAATATCAAACGTTTCTTCATGAATATTTCGACAACTAAAGCCAACGATTCTATGCGTTGGGGAAAAATTGCTCAGAATCATGATGCTGACAATGTATTAAGAAATCATTGAAATTAGTGCGGTGGGCCTCATCTGCATAATTACGCTAATCTATTCTGAAATATCTGAAAGTCAGTAATCGTGACCACGTGATTGAAGGCCTACGACCATAAAGCCTGATGTCTTTAATCACGGCACTGGTGGTTACGACTTTGACTTAACGTTTATCGTGATTCGATGATTCTTAAATTGCAGATGGATAAGCTTGCCCGCGCGATGAGCACCACCATTTACACGGACTGTGTTCAAGATTACTGGACTTATATCAAGATTGGTTGAATGTCCGTCATACTTGTTTACAAGCGTGTATGTACCCCTGTAATTTGAATAGTGAATCACAGAGCTGGCCTGAGTTGTGTGGAATGTGTGGGGCTCCACACATACTTTCCACACTTGAGATTTTGCAGTGCGTGGAATTCCACATTCGAGAATTTGGAGGGCATTTCACCATTTATTTTTTGTCCGCGTACTACTGTTTGTTAGCCTATCGAAATTTGATCTTTTAATTTATACACACACACCCCCCTCCCGAACTCCAACCGCGTGAAAAATTTTCTCCGCCGAACCTGGTCAACTATGTTGCACGTTGCAGAGGATGTAAGAAGTCGCGTGAACTCGCGTATCAGGAAAGCATCCCTTCCATTACCTCGTTCGTTCTTGCATTAATAATAAGCCTAACTTTCCTCAATTTCCCGTACATTGTAGGGAATATTGATTCGTTCCGCACTATGCACATATACCAGTTGCAAGCGAGCAGCATTGTTCGAGAATCTACATACTTTCTGACAAATTCTACAGCAGAAGGAAACGGTGTCGTCGAGGGACAAACAAATCGAAATTAATAGTCTCCAGAATTGCACGAAATTGTATTAAACGATGTAACAAATATGGAGGGTTGTGTTCCCGTTACGTCGCGCAAAGAACAAAATAAATTAGGCGACCGTTAATTCATCGCCCGAACATTACTTTACTCCGCCTTTAATGGTTTAACAGGTTCTGAGATGCTAACGGGAAAAAGGTTAGGCTACTTAAGCATCATCGAATAATACAGAACGTTCGAGACATTTTTATTAGATAAACCTTATTTCGTGAAGTTAAAGAGTGGACCCAGAAATGAGGCCTATTTTAGCCTCTTTTTGGTCCCACGATTTTGGAACGGAATTTGGTGCCAAATGATACCTTGTGATGAGACATCAATCACAACAAATTAGATTTTCAAAATTCACGAAAAAAAAGAATAAAAATCCTGTGTAGTGGGTGTTTTTTTTTTTAATATATTGTCTACCATGTTGAATCGGCCATTGTGAATTTTGCTGACTGCTAACAATGAATTTGAACTTAGGTTTTCAAAATTCACAATGGCCGATTCAACGTGGTGGACGATATGTTAAAAGAAGCACCCACTACACATACATACCTCGACCAGAAGTAGATTCGGACAGAAGTAGTAAAAACTAGTACCTGGATCGGTCTAGGGAGGCCCAAGCTAAGGCGGCAACCGAGAGAGAGGTTTTTTTTAGTGGGTATTATTGCACCACGAGTCCCACATAACCCCGGCACCACCGCCGGGGTATGCGTAGAAGCATTTCTCCCCCTCTATAAAAAAAAATCGGCCATTGTGAGTTTTGCTGACTGCTAACAGCGAATTTGAACATAGATTTTCAAAATTCACAAAAAAAAATAAATATCAAGAAATATAAATGTGTGTGTAGTGGCTACTTTTTTCTAAATATATCGTCCACCATGTTGAATCGCCCATTGTGAGTTTTGCTGACTGCTAACAACGAATTTGAACTTAG
Organism: Andrena cerasifolii; assembly: GCF_050908995.1. NCBI lineage: Eukaryota > Metazoa > Arthropoda > Insecta > Hymenoptera > Andrenidae > Andrena > Andrena cerasifolii. The sequence goes on along the minus strand of NC_135124.1, from coordinate 4,394,369 downwards.
ATTTTCAAAATTCACGAAAAAAGGAATATAAATGTCTGTGTAGTGGGTGTTTTTTTTAAATATATCGTCCACCATGTTGAATCAGCCATTGTGAATTTTGAAAATCTAAGTTCAAATTCATTGTTAGCAGTCAGCAAAACTCACAATGGCCGATTCAATATGGTGGACGATATTAAAAAAAGCACCCACTTCACAGACATTTATATTTCTTGATTTTTTTTCGTGAATTTTGAAAATATAAGTGCAAATTCGTTGTTAGCAGTCAGCAAAACCCCTGCAAATAATTGTTTAAATTATCGGACTGACATAGAAGTTCGTACGTCGAAGCGTATGGGCTGACGCGTTAACGATTTTCACTTATTCCACCTCCCATATCTCAGAAACTAATTGTCATCTCAACTTGAAAATTTCGTGTGACTGATGTCTCATCATAAGGTATCGTTTCACATAAAATTCAGTTCCAAAATCGTGGGACCAAAAAGAGGCTATTTTTGGGGGTCACTCTTTTGTATCGTCAAGAAAGTATCTTACAAGGGAAGATCCCGAACCCGAAAATTCAAAAAAATCTGAAACTTTGTGAATATGTAGAGAATTTTCTCCTGATTACAACGCAATTTTTGTTTGCTGCCCAAATTCACTCTAACGGGGTGTAATTGACCCCTGAAAATCTGGTTATTTCCCGATTTTGTGCTATAACTCGGGAACTGCAAAATAAATTTTTTACCAAATGATAGATCTAACTAAAAGAAGTAACTTTTGTCTTGAAACTTTTTTTATCTCTTACAGTTCCCGAGTTATAACAGAAAATTGGAAAATAGCTGATTTTTCAGAGGTTAATATCGCCCCCTTCGAGTGAATTTAGGCAGCAAACAAAATTTACGTTATAACCAGAAAGAAATTCCCTACATATTCAGAAAGTTTCAGAATTTTTCGAATTTCCCGGTTCGGGATCTTCCCTAGTTAGACACTGAAACGACCAATTCTAACCTGACCTTCGTACTTTCCGCTCTTCGCGTTTCTGTTTTTCAGGCTGACTCAACACTACACTTCACTGTATGTTTACAATTTTATTTCGAGCCGAACGCGATACACGCAGGCTCTGTTGAGATGATTTCCGATCAAAAACAATAGAAATGACCTGGTTAAAGTGTATTCTAAATTTAAACAGGAAAAAAAGAAGCGTTTCGTCGCTCGCAATGGCAATAAAAAAAAATGACTGTCCCGAACGTCGAAGTACTAAATAAAACAGCACTGTATTACAATATACCTGCTTCGTTTGCCCGCACTATTGAAAACCTCGAAAAAGCACGTACATGTTCAACCGTAAACAGCAAAATAATTGCTCGCTTACGTAAGCCATCACTGAGTAAACGTTCTTTGCTGCAGCGCGAAAGCGTCTACAAAAGTGAAGCGTTACGTTCAACACGCTGTTGTTTATTACATTGCGGAAAAACTTAACAAGCAACATGGCCAATGATTAAGTGAACACATGCCAACAACGATCCAGAGAAAGGAAAGAAAAATCAACCCCACCACCAATACTGTCCACCAACACGTCCAGTAAGGTAACAGTTTACACCGGCTTGATATTCGCGTGCAGCGTAAATATTATGAACTGCATAGCTCGGCAAGTAGGCAAGGGAAAACGGAGAAGACAAACAGGCACGAAGTGAAGAAGAGAGGGAGGAAGAAAGACTGCGCTATGGAACGAGTCTGATAAAGACCAACGTGACCATATTACTAATAAAAAACAGTACTCTATAGTCAACCTACATGCACCATCGCGTAAACGCGAATGACTCGCCCAATAAGACAAAAGGCTTGGGCACCGAGGGATATATATATTCCCAGGCGAGATCCGAGACCCATTAAAGCGTAAATAACGAAAGAATGTTAGCAGGCTGGCGTTCAGTGAAGAGGGCATAAAGAATGAAGGTGAACCATTTTAAAACGCGCAATTGGGACCACATTATTCGACTGTGTTTGAGGATTGTGATTTAGGCTTATCCTGCAACGACACTTGACGTACTTGATGTTTCGAAGACTGTACCGATGACCTTTAAATCCACATTGTTAAACGAACTTGGTTCATCACTGGCACAGTTACGGGCGAAGCCGTGCTGGACGTAGTCGGTATCGCAGTGACGAATATCCAGCAGCACAACTTTTAAGTCAAGAAGTCAGAATGGACTGCACAAGGTCTCGTGAAAGGTGCGACGCGTTAAACTGCCCGAATCGCGTAACTACCTGCGTTACTCGGTCACATCCGAAGGTTCCTGTACGGTTTACGTTACCGACGGCACTCGAAACTGTATCGACGAAATTGTAGCGCAGCTGTGTCACTGAATTCACACAATTAGGGATCCCAGCACCTCCGCTGGATTGGCTGTAAGCGAGCCGATGTTTAGACGATCGAGGTTCCAATAATAAACGCTTAAACGGCACGATTTTGGTTTAAACTGATCGAGCGCGAGGTGCGACGCCAAAAATACATTGCGAAACCGTAACACACAGGCGAGCAGTTGAGTCGAATAACCCGCGTTGTTCTCAGCACGAAACGCTCGGTGCACGTGTACCTACGAACTACGACACGAGGGTGCGCACGCACTCGACGGATACAGGTGGTTTCAGGGGGATCCCGCTTGTACTTTGTCGCCCTTCGACGGACGACCGTAAATGATCGATCACTGGCTCCGAAGAACACCCAACCTCCGACATGCCGGCGCGGAAAAAATTTCCATTGCGTCTTTACGACCGCAGCTCGACAATTCTCAGTACTTAAGTGTACACTTTTTACATATTTGCGAACATACAAGAATAATCGATTAAATTGTATTTTTTCTCCTTTAACAAGCGATTCTGTAGTCGTCAGGATATTATTTGACTGTCGTTGCATTAAAAAAATGTATGCACCTGTTAACTTAAATCTTAAGCTTCATGTTTTCACATTGTAACTTGTACCTTTGATCTGTCACGTTTTTCACCAAATAAATGGGGCACTTTTCTTCTGAGCACTTCATATGTTCTATCATAGTGATGATTAATTTTTGTTATCGCTGTGGGGACTCGTAAATATTCACACTGAGTCTCCAACTCATACGACACTAATTACAGATCGGTGATCTGCTTTCGTAAAACGAAAGACAGCGCCGCGTCCGAGCCGTGTGCCGGCAAAGCGACTGCGAAACGGCTCCGAGAGGTTCGTTGTTGTATCGCGTGTCGCAAGAAACGAGGAACTGGATGGGAGGATAGTCACATAGAAATGGGAAGGGCCCTGCAGCTTGCATTATGTTTGATGACTGCCAAGGTCAACTGCTTTCCATAAGAATGGCGGAGTGAACGTCTGAACAACTGTGGCTCAATTAATAGAGAACAAGCGTTGGCTGAGGGAACATCGCGACGATGGCGAAATTATCGCCTCGTCACGCCTCCTCCAGTACGTTCTCAAATTTGTTGCCGACGCCAACGCAGCAGATACGCTCGGCGTGTTCGTGTCTCGGCTTTGTCCGTTCGTAATAATACGCATCGAAGGCGTCACGTAACGATTCACGTCAATTAAGTCTCATTTTGGTAGTCCTATCCCTACATATCGATTACACGCATTCATCGCGGGCAGGAATTTTATTTCGACCATTACTTTTATCGCTTCTTGCCACGAGTAAGAACATAAAATTAGCTCCTAAATCATAATCGATGCTCCCCGGGCACTGGCGTTTGTAATAATACGCGATACTACGCCATTACTCATGATAAATGCTTATAGGAATGCGTGTTTTTTGCGAACTTGGTATTTCTTAAATCGGCTTTATGTGTGAAACAATCCTACATTTAAACGTGATATTGAAGTCAATGTACACGAAATTATTTAACCCCGGGATGTTGTGACGGGGGACACGAGCGGACTATATCGCTGAAATTTACAAGATTCTCGTGTTACGGTACCAGAAAAATGAAACGGGTAAAATGCGTTCAGGTATATCTAATTTTTATGATTTTCATATTTTCATATATGATATTCTGTAAGCGTTAATTTCGTGCCTACTGTTAACATATGCGACTGACAGCGCAAAGCCTGAAAAATCTGTCGTATATTGTATAATAATATTGAAGTGACCAGACCTTCCGAATCATGCGGTACTGTCCCGAATTTGAGAACTAACCTATTTAACATTTTCACGTTGAAAACAATATTACAAGTTAAGTGGAACTTTTCCAATTTGTGTGAGGAATTTTATAAGAATGTTTCGAGTAACGAAGATTTATTTAAAAAAATTCACTCGGCGGAAGAATATGCATAAATAACGTAATTATTTATTTAATATCATTCTTTATACTGATGGTTATATTTATATAGTTATTTTTGATATTTATGAACGCAATCATTTTTTGTATCGAGTCTATGTATTTCCTATACAGTTCATTTTTTGTTATAAAAATAAATGTTTTTAATTTTTTTTTTATTAATTAATCAGAAGTATGCTTTTTGTAGTTTTTATATTCGTAAACGCATAAAAATATAGATCCAAGGCATTTTAATGACGCAATTAAATGAACTAAGGAGATGGTGTCCTCACGAACGTGTTAAGCGGTTTTTTTATTTTTATTTGAACACGTCCCCGCCTTCCCGACATAAAACATCTGGTCACTTTATATATAATGTTTCGAAATATAAAGAAATAGTTTAATCAACTTAGACGATATCGTGGGCGAATTCCACTTACGCCCAAATCGCCCGTGAATTTTATTAGGGTAGGTTTCCATATACGCGACTGGACGCATCGTCAAGAATTTCAAAGTCGATTTTCTCGAAAATGAAGCGCAATATCAAAAAATTGTATTCCTTTTTGTCGACTTATTTACTTGTTATAAGTCGAAAAGAAAGAGTAACTTATTTTCATATCGCGCTTCATTTTCGAGAAAATCGACTTTGAAATTCTTGACGATGCGTCCAGTCGCGTATAAAGAAACCTACCCTAATGAAATTCACGGGCGATTTGGGCGTAAGTGGAATTCGCCCCGTATTGATACTTAAATTTCACAACAACAAAAAATGTCGAATTCCAGATTGTCACAACTATGCAACCGCATTGCTATATTCACATTAAAGAATACAAATATCGTAACTATTTTAGCATTCTGCAGAACACACAAATAGAACGTGCTGCGTATTCGGAAGAAAATTGTGTTACACCATCACAACATAACCAAGAAACAACTAATTTCGATCTGCCGATGATCGTAATACACTTGTTTACAACCTGGAATTAAGTGAATTAACAGCAAGCGCTAATGTAAAGATTGTTACGGTAAAATGAAGAAAACGAAGAACTGAGAAAGAGTGTTCGATACCTGTAGATCAAATATCACCATACCTTGTTAAAGCACTGGGCAATTCGACCTTGACAGGTAATCTTAACTTGTGCATTTTATTTCTACGTACACGCACTACTATATCTTTCCAGTTTCTCACTACTCGGTACGGGCTAGAGAAGCGTGCGATTTACGGCAGACAGTTTGAGTAGAAACATAACCAACAAATGTAGACCCGACTTTCCATTTGGACAATGCGTTCCGCGGGTGTGCAACAGGAAGGCGGCCAAAACACATTTATCAAACAACACATAAACTAACCAACAATACTTCAAAGGGGAAGAGTTCTAGCGAATGACTTTTACATGGACACTTGGACGGCTAACGACTCCTTTCTGGTCCGTAATCTTTCAGCGATGGTTGGAGACTAGATCTACGACGCAAACTCATATCGCGATCACTTTATCATTTCGATTTGGACGACTGGCCGTTCGATGTCGTTCATTGCACTCACTGTCCGCACTCATAACGTTTCCCTGAGCTCCACTGTATCGTACAGTTCCAGAAAATTGACACTTAAACAAAAAGAAAATTGAAGATGGCGTCAGCCAGGGGGCCGCGAATGGAAAGAACGATAGGGACAAGACAAGTCGAGAAACGCGAACGTTCTGAATCATCGCCACACTTTCCTCTCGTGCGAGCCATCCGATTCTTTAAAGCGACACGCGCATAGCGTAGCGACGGCTGTATGCAGTCGCTTGAAGTTCGCTATCGGCAGTTGCTAATCGTTCGCTTTATCGATCTGCTTATTGGCGGTAAATTCAAATATTCCAATAACATCTCCATCAAAGCATTTCGTTTCTGATTGGAATCGATTACAAAACTGCATATTTCTTCAAACCGAACCGTTACCATAATGATTATTATCATTGCTTATAAATACCAAGAACATAAAGTAACTAATATACATAAATATATTTTAATAACCCAAAAAACCTCAAACATGTGAACGTTTCCTCTGGAAATCCTTTTTTTTCACCGAAAATTTATATGGATCGATAGCACGTATCAAATAACGTGCAAAAATAATAATGTTGAGTTTAGGAATCTATTCGTTGAAAAGTTATGGGGCGAAAAAGTTGCAAAATTTTGACATATTTTCTAACCTTTATTGTGACAGTTACAGTGGTTGTCGCATATGATTCGTTGCTGGAGGTAGGAGGGGTAGGAGTTTGTAGTTTCTTTGTTTTTCGAAACGGTTACATTGAGGGATTTCGACACAGGGCCGGCGGAACCCATTATGCAAATTATGCGCCGCATAAGGGCGCCAGCCGAAGTGGCGCTTAAATAACTACTTATATCGCACGGTTAGTAATAAAAGAATCCAACTCCTGCATAAATAAAATGTAAATGTAATTCTTTTTTATATTGTACTCCGTAAAGGAAAAACATATTAAATAGAAAACCGGTGCAAAAATTTGGGGGCATCAAAAATTTTCTGGCATAAGGGCGCCAACCATCCTCGCGCCCTGTTTCGACAGCATAAAATACTTAGGGTGTTTCGAAAATACTTTAAAATACTTTTTTTACATTTCGAACAAAATTGTCTTCTTATGTTATATATATATATATAAATACTGCACTCCCTTCCCTCTGTGCAGTATTTCCGTTGACTTATTCCGAAACAATGCATTCCACTTTCTAATTAGTCTAGGGTATTAGTATCGGTTGAGGCCAGACTAGTGCGGGGGGCGCGCGCTCGGTTGCGGGCGCGTAAAGCGTGGTAGCGACGCGATGTGAGTTTGGGCATAACCTAAAATAATTTTTTCCCCAGGAAAAGTAGGAAGATGGTGCGTTTTTAGTATCCGAGGGTCTGTGACTATACTCACCAATGCGACCGTGCCAGGCCCGTGGCCTACGTTGTATAGTATTGGTTAGAAAAAAGTATCCATTCAAATTGAAGCAGTTGGTCACATTAGGGGTTAGAATATACGTCAAAATTTCACAGTCCCTTTTACTTAATAACTTTTCACTGAATAGATTCCTAACCTCAAAATTGTTATTTTTGCATGTCGCTTGATACGTGCTTTCGATGCATATAAACTTTCGGTGCAAAAGGTTTCCATAGAGGAAAAGTTAACCTCCTCGAACTACTTTTTAATCATATTAGCTAGAAAAAAAAGGTTATGATTCGATCATTGTCACCAGGTCAGCTTAATTTACAGACTCTCAGGTTGCGGAATAAAAGTGACATTTTCATTGACGATTAAACAAGGCAGTGAGTTGAATGGGTTTCTCTGCAGTTCGCGAGATATGTGTCGCGGAATAGTGATATAAGAACATGGTCCGATCGCCTTACGATTGATCCAATGCCGGTGAAAGGGATTACCATATAAACGGGATATGTGTTGCTAGACAAGCTGAACATTAAGTACTGACAAGCGCTAAAGGCATAAGCAGCTTGGAGAGAATTCGCGGTCGTCTACTTACCTAAGCAACGCTTTCCTCCAGCAGTAATCCGTTTCGATTACGAGCAGCTGTAATTTCATCATATACGTCGACGTTGCTCAAAGCATACAAGACCGTGGAAACACGCCGGCTGGTGCTCGTTTCAACACCAATTATGAATATTTTCACCTCTGCGATTCCTACGCGTATGTTGCCACTGTCCGGGGCGCGACTTCTGGCCGACCTAATTCCCCGTTTATCGATCAATAAGAATAAAAAAAAATACCGTGCTTTGTACACGCGGAAGTAGACCCAGCGATAAACGACAGCGTAATCCACGGCGCAAATGTTCCGGGCTCTCCTTTCCTTCCCCTCTGTCCCTTTCCCTTAGAAACCGTTGTACATTATTCGAAATCTCGATTACGATACATTCACCGCACACCAGAATGTATCGCGACGGAGCTGCTGGCCTGGCGCTGCCACTGCTCGTTAAATGTTCCTGCGATTTCTTGACCGTGTAACTTTCCTGAAGAGATGTCCCATGGATGGATGCCACGGTCGCATCTCGTCCCGTCACAGTGCAACTCGAGCTATGGTCGAAAGGACAGCGACGCTTTCGTCTAGTCTCCACTGGAAAGCTCAAGAGCGCCGCACAGGTCTTCATGAAAGGCGCAAGCGCCCCTTCATAGATCGCGCTTTTCTCACGGATAAACTGGACGGGCTACCAGTGACGTCATTGCGGAAGGAACATTCATTCACGAATGTTCGACGCCCCCGCATCACTAAGGCCGAAGACCTTCCCTTGAAAACCACCACCTACATAGAATCCCCTGGTAGAATCAACATTCTGCTTCCAAACGATATGTATACGCAGCCCCGATGACTGTGTCCTATAGTTTTAGTTTTGCGCAGTACCGTGGCGTGTGCTTTCGCGTATCGGAGAATTTACTAACAATTCTAATTGGTTAATAAAAAAGATTAGGCTGTGCAATTCTTGTTTAAATACATGTACCCTATTCAACGCTTCAATTAATTTGCCACCATGAGTTGTGAGAAACGTTCGGGACAGGTGATGCACAAAATTAATATGAGTCTGAAATTTTATGTATAATATTTACAGTAAAACTGCTGTTTCCGTATATTTTGATGATAAAAGGAAGCAGAAAACGCAAGTAGCTTTAGCAACAGAGTTTTGAGTTTATTACCTTAATTTAAGGGACCAGACGTCCCGCATTGTGCGGGACAGTCCCGCATTGAAAAGTGTCCCGCAAAGTGTCCCGGATTGGACATGTAACCTTTTACATTTTCGCAGTGGCATAAAGTTACTGTTTCCTCTACTATTTTTGTTGTGAAAAAAGAAATATTTTTAATCTCGTTTCAATGCATCACTTTATAATCACAAGTACGTGTTTTTAAATATAATGTAAATGCTTTAATAAACTACGGAAAAGATCTCCTCAGGGATCTGTTAACCCCCCTCCTTTTTTTTTGCTTGCTTGCTTGCTTGTCCCGCATTGGAACAGAAAATATCTGGTCACTTTACCTTAATTATACTTATATACTTATGTGCTTTATTCAAATAATGTCATCTCTAACTTAAGAATTTTGTGTTTATCTGTAAAACATGAATCCAGCCTGCGATTGGTTAAAGAAACAGGTAACGCGCCAAACATAGTTCACGTTTAAAAAGAAGAACCAATCAAGCGACGTTTTACATGACTATAATGTCCGTGCATGTTTACTTAATCTTCTACGCCTCTAACCTGAGAACTTGCAAGTAAACAACAATCGAAGGAAGATTGTAAAATAAGCTGCGTACTGGTTATTTTTGTCAGTTTTAGATATATAGCTAAATATACGTAATGGTAAGTTTTTCCCCGTATCTCCTTACCTCCTGTAAGGCGTTCGAATTACTTCGGAGTGAGATAACCTCAAATACAATCAAGATTTTCCGCAGGATGTGTTTCTAATGATCCGACGAAAGAACATGACGATATTTACCGATGCAAAGGATAACACTGTCGTTCTCGAACTTAAGAAAGTTATAGAAGGTGAGGGATACGTAATTCATATGTTCGTTAGTTTACTAAACATGAATGACATTTCGAATGAGAATTGAACATCTCTTTCCATTTCATTCTACTAGTTTCCACAGAATATTATCGATCCTTGTGAAATGTAAATCGAGAATTTAAAAGGTAGTTATTTCGCAGGTATATTGAAAATACCACCTGCGAATCAGCAGCTGTTTAATAAGGACAATGTTCTAATGTCAGATACTAAATTTCTATCTGATTATGGACTAACATCTGTAACTGCTAGACCACAGTCGCCCGCATTAATAGGATTAGCCGTACGTCAAAGAGATGGTCAATTTGAACCGTTAGAGATGACTCCATTCTCAGTACCGCCCGATTTGCCGGAGATCATGAAATCTCAGCTAACCAATGGCCAAGATCAGTCGCCTTAAAATGATATTAATTTCTGCCAACTAGCTGATGATAAGGTGTTGAATTCGATATAATTTTGTGATTAACGATCGAGTACCGTTTGTACTCGGACCCCCCTGACTGAAGAGGATAATAAAAAATAAAGTTCACAATCTAACACATCCTTTAAATTTATTACAGTCATCTGTAGCTACAACAATATCGCGACACTTTGTTGTTAATGCTGAGACAGATGAAATACCTCAGTCACATGTAATTTATAATTATAGTTTATATCTTTTGTCCTACAATGCTTTGTAATACTTTCAATATATTTATCTCTCATTTCAATGTACCTTATTTAATTATAAATTTCCATCAATTGCCTTAAATTTTCTGTGGTATGTGTAACAGTGTCGCCTATTACTCGTTCTGCAAAATTCAGAACTATTCAATTGCGAAAGTATTCACTATTAATTTATACAGTTACGAAATAGAAATTTTAAAATGTGATAAAATATAAATATGTGGTGTACTATATAATTTTAATATATTTATTGCATTTGGTCAGTATAATACATTCGGCTAACTATCACTTTGAATAGAAGGTATAATACTTTTATTGACCAGATTTCGTTAAGTACTTTGTACTTTATTTACATATTCTTCCAACTGTTTCTGTAAAAAATGTTACATACAGTGGTTCACAGCCATAATCGTACACTCTTTAAAATCGCATAACATTTTTAAACTTGGTCCAAACGACTTGAGTTTTTTTTAGAAGCTAGAAGGATTAGTTTGCTAAGTGACGTAATTCGTCGTTTTGAAAAAAATTGCACTTGGTCGGAATAGCAAAAAAAAAGTAGAAACGGTCGTTTTTTCAACTTTTTTTTGGTGAGCCTGTAACGAAAATTCAAAAAAACCTGTTTGTAGATTTAAGTATGTTATATACGTGCTTAAAATTTCATGAAAATCGGTTAACGTTGCTCTGAGCTATAAACGCTTAAATATCGCAGAATAAGGTTGAGAATCACGGGGAATTCCCAAAATCAGCGATTCAGTTTTAAGCGTTTATAGCTCAGAGCAACGTTAACCGATTTTCATGAATTTTTAGGCACGTATATAACTTACTTAAATCTACAAACAGATTTTTTGAATTTTCGTTACAGGCTCATAAAAAAAAGTTTAAAAACCGACCCTTTCTATTTTTTTTTTTTGCTATTCCGGCCAATTGCATTTTTTTCAAAGCGACGAATCACGTCACTTAGCAAACTAATCCTCCTAGCTTTTAAAAAAAAACTCGAGTCGTTTGGATTAATTTTAAAAAAGTTATGCGATTTTAAAGAGTGTACGATTATGGTTGTGAGCCACTGTATATACATTGCATCGAATTATGCCTACAAAAGTTCTATGCAATTTATGAATATATCAACTGCATTCGTGCAATATTTAGTACACAAAATCTTGATATATTTATTAAGTCGCTTGAGATTATTACAGTTTGAATATGGAACAACAGTCACAGCTATACAGCCACTGATTTCAAGCAAAGATTTTGCGACGTGTCTGTAATGAAACTAAATAGATGCATAATGAAATGTTTATGCTAATGTGCGATACTTATACAGATATTTAACATTACTGCCCCAATGAACCAAAGGTGAAACATACTACACTGCATTTCATATTAGAGCATACCGACGCCCCTACCGATTTCCGACCGATCTGCGCAGCTCCCACTATTACCCACGGTTTGAACCGCACGCGATTGGTCGTGGTGGTTTCCAAGGAATAACTGGTACATCCCAAACGCGGGCCTGGCCGTTGTCAACGTAAACAACGTCCCCCACGAAAAGTGAACAGAGAGAAGCCGTGCGACGGAGAAAAACATAGGCGGTTAAGTGGGTAGTCGGGCGCAGCAACGCCTCCCGAGGGTCGTGCCTACGCGAAACAGGTATGCTCTAATATGGAATGCAGTGTATATTCATTGTAAGTGCCACTTTACTCAACACATATTTATTTCCTTGAAATTAAAAACCTTCTTTCTTAAAACAAGAAAAGTTACTCTTTTCTTCAGAATATTTGTTCAGTCAAATTGAGACTGTGAATCATTTTTAACTAAAAACTTAAATACCTGACAAGTATTTTCTTAAATTCTAGTGTCAAATATCTCTGTGAATAATGCACTGAACATGTATCTGTGTATTTTTACTCTAGATTAATTGTAAACAGTTAAAGTAAATCTGTTTCTATAGTCTCTATAGTTGTGACTTCTGTTTGTAAAAATTCGATTATGTGTCTCCAAAAACAGTATCTTTGAATTACTTAAATGTCAATATCGTGGACCTTTCTAAGGGAATTTGGGAAACATAATGTCATTTACAAATACGCGATACGTTAAATAATATATTTGTATTAGCTGCAATGTATGAAAATTAAGTCTGAGAAGGGTACTGAAGTATGTATGTAACTTAATTATGGGTCATGTTTGACCCATCCGCCGTGCGCTCCATCCGTTATCCGAGGGTTAAGCGTTTAACCATTTGCTTGGGTTGGCCATGTTTCCACCCCCGAATTCTAATTGTTATCTGGCATTGGCGTGTTTTTACGCTGACAATTTGCCGGAAGGAAGTAAACTGCGAATAAACTAAGGCACTATTTAGTATACACACTTGTAGTCTGCACTGACTTTTAGTTTACAGACTTAAACCTTCGTACAAAGTTGACATGATCGAACGGGTTTCATTACAGTTTGTTACTTTGTAGAAGAAATATTCTGTGCCATTTAAAAAAAAAAAATGTGATCGTAAAATAACAACGCTAACTTTTCTTTTACACATTCAGATGTCCCCGTTAAACTCCTTTAAAGACTGTACTTCCGAAAGGGACCGGTGGCCAAATATAAAATTTTAGCTTCGGCAATTAATGCGTTCAAAAGATACAGGGGTAATTGTGCATAAAAGGGTAAACCTTACCGATTTTTTGTAATCACATTTTTTGTTACCACTGTCCCCCGTCTTAACAATATTTCCGTTGACTTATACCGACACAACGCATTCCACTTTCCAACTTGTCCCGGGTATTATGGCGGTATTCTCAGTCGCAACTTATTCTTAAGCAAATGCTTAAGTATGCCGCATCCTCTACTAACCTAGTAGCTAGTAAAGGATACTGAATGCTTAAGCATTTGCTTAAGAATAAGTAGTGACTGAGAATACCACCCTTAGCATTGCTTGGGGCTAGATTAGTGCGGGGGGCGCGTAAAGCATGGTAGCGAATCGATGTGAGTCTGGCGATGCTAAAAATGAGACTGTGGTTACAAAATTTCAAAAATAAAAAATGGCAGGGCGGAAGGATTCCCGAGCAGGGGGGCCTGCACCAACGTCTAAAAAACTTAAAAAAAAAATTAATTTTTTATTAATATTTCGGAAACTAATAAATACCTGAAGCTACAATTTTAGATTTAGGGTCCACACCCCCTCCCCATCTCTCCCCCTAAACCTCATCTCGATCGGCCACCGGTCCCTTTCGGAATAATATCCCCTTTAAATGCCTCCAAAGTAGTCCTTTTTTTAATTTAACGTATGTAGTTTCTGGAATATATATCTGTAGAGTAGCAGGGGATAGCGATATGTCGCACTATTCTTTGGATATCCTAGTACAAATGTTAATTATTATTTTTCTCTTTATTCAAGCACATTTCCATAATGAATTCTTTATAAAACTCTTTTTTACTGGGTACATAGTGACCACCCTCGTGTTTCAATATTGTCTTGTTTATAAACAATTCGCTAACTTCTTCGGCCATTTCTGCAAACAAGAGTAACAGTAATAATGGTTCCCTCTTTCTTTGAATAACGCATTAAAAACTATCTGACCTGTTGGGATTACTTGATCAGTCTCTCCATAAATGTGTAAAGAAGGTATAGTTATTTTTTCGTCATAATACATTGCGTGAGGCATACATAAAGACTTAAATCCTGATATGATAATCGCAAAATCAAATTTGAATTGCAATACTGTGGAATAATATACATTTAGTCTAAACACTTTTATATAGTTCATACAGCAACGTTCATAATACACTTACATTTTTTTTGCTGCATAGAACAAAGTATAGTAACAAAAGCTGCACCTTGTGAAAAGCCTAATACACCATCGAACGGACCGAATTCGTTGAATGTCCTTTCGACTAAACTTATACTATCTTTAAACCCTACAGATAAATTGCTCGGTGTAACTGCTTTGAATATGCAATCTTCGGTATTAAACCACCATCCATATCCTAAGATTCATGCTGTATGTTACTACTCGATATTAAATGATATTAGGATTTTAGCATTGCTTAACAACACTAAGTCGTTTCTAGATTTTCTAATTATTTATTTAACGGAGCATAAACTTTATACGCTGATACCTTCTTCTGTTTCATCCGCACCAAAATTACTCTTCATTGGAACCCGATGGGGTGCTTTTATAAATATAAACTCCACATCCTTTTTAAAACCTTTTCTTAATGATCCCAATTTTGTCTTAAAACTAATATCTGATTGAGCATATCCATGAATTGCAAGTACCTAAAATAAACGTAATGCAATATATATTGTTTTGATTTATTTATAAATATAATAATTCTTGCTTACGCGTAATTTAGCAGAAGCTGTAGTCATGTTTCCTAAATAAACTATTTTATACAATAAATTACAACTACTAAGCACATAAATATTCTATTTTTATATTAAATGCAGAATTTCGGAAATATTAATAGTATATGTATATATGTAAATTTTTTTAATGTTAGTTCAAACAAAACAGGAACAATTTTAATTAGTGTATATGTAATTGTAAAAACTCAACGTCAAACAGTTTTCTAATTGTATTTATTCGTGTAACATGAGATATAAAGACTAATGGCAATAGGTTAGTTTTATACAGAATTATTGTAAGAAGATGTAGGAAATGTCATGCGTGAGAGTGTGTGTACTGTGTCCGGATGGAAAGAAGTCGGTCGAGAAATTCTATGGTCTGAATAGTATATCCCTATTGGTCGGCGCGACATCGGCAACGAATATAAAGTAAGCAAACGGGACACGGGCGGCGGGAGCCAATGCGAGCGAAGAACCCTCTTGCCCCTGTGACATTTCAACCGACTTCTTTCTACCCGGGCACAGTTTGGGAACCCAAGTGGAGGCGTGGCTTAGATTTCAACGCTGTGGTGGTAAGTTGGCAAACTATTGAAAGTATGCTCGGATCCCACCAAACATTCCGAATAAGTAAAAATTTAGTGCTCAAAAAAATTTAAAAACACTCTTTTTTCACAACATGTCTATATAAACACTGATAATCGTATGGACTTCGACGGATTTCGGCCTACTCTCAGTAGTTCCATTTTCTGTACTAATTGGCGTATCGAAATTCTTGGTTTCCCAATGTATGTAGTACAACTATTTATGAGAATGAAGAGAACCAATCACCAATGCTGCACCAGAGTACCACGTGACCGTGTTTCCCGCTCCCCAAAGCTGCTTCACTCCCCTCTCCTAAAATCGCAACTATTAGTCCGTCCCTACATTCCTATGTCCATGAATTACATAGGTTAAAACAGGACTCTCCAGCGTAGGGGCCCCCAGGGGGGCCAAGCTTCCCTCTTACGAAAGTTGAAGCTGTTGCGAGTTGCGACTCTCGCTCTAGCGGCGTTCGACACAAACTTAAGAAGCGCGAAGTTCAAAACGGATCATACGAGTGTAATAGGAAAGGGAAACAAAGCGAAGTTCGCACAAGCCCGAGGGGTTTGAAAATAGTTAGAGATTCTTTAATGAGAAAACTTCAAGATTATAAATTAATCAATACCCGCTTGGAAACGGGTGTTTGAATAAATGAACTGCACTTTGATCCCTTCTCCTAGATGTAATTCCAGAGCAATGTTGTTAAACGCTTGATTCTAAAAATCAATAACTGTGAAGGAAATAGATTCACCAATGAGAATTTAGTTAGTAAATATATTATTGGCTCTTAGATTTTAAGGACATCTTGTAAAGAACAAAAGATGTAAAAGCGTTTGCGTTTGAAAAGGTCACTTGAACCCTGAGAGCGATAGTGAACGGACGTGAAATTATAAACCTAGCGAAATTCTTATTTGTATTGTTTAAATTCATTGAGTTCATTAAATTTATTAATTGTTTGTGTTTAAATAGTTTCTTTACATTATTATTTTATATCTAAGAATTCGCGTCCAGGGAGCAGAACGCCTTAGCCTTCCACGGACGTTGTCCCGCGCCTGATTTCCCCACCAGAAGGCTACTATTTCCCCTAAGGCCACGCAACAAAGCAGAGTTTGTAGCGCCTCCTACCAATGAGGTGCGTACTAAACTGTGAATGTGTGAATTGGTGTGAATCGGGACGTATGTGTATGTGTATACGTGTAATGTACCGTTTACTTTAAAACCTGTCCACGGATCGTCGCGCCAGCGACACGTATGCAGCTGATAGAAGGATAAACATTGAAATTGAATATTTCTTCTTTTCTTAGGAAAAGAAAATATATTCAATTGCTTTGTATATCCTTCTATCTGCTGCATACGCGTCACTGACGCGACAATCCATGGTCAGACGGCCTTAGAAAGGGTAAACCAGGGAAAGTGAGGACACTTCCTCGTGTCTGCGCCAAACATTTCTAAATGACGACGGTCGTCATGGTAACATTTCACCAACGTCGAAAGGTTGTGTGTCGTGCTCACTGATACACGTAGGTATGTGTGTGTGATGTACCTAGCGCCTCCTATCAATACGGTGCTAACTAAACGGGAAAACTTCAGCCAAACAAAGACGGCTTGGTCCCCCTGGGTGGCACAGAACCTTCCTTAAAATGTAGGCCTATCTTACCTACGCTTTGTCTAAATCTATATCTTCTTTTTGGTAAAAGAAGAATTTGGTCCCCTGCTACGGAAAGACTGTAAGAATGACGCATAACACCTCTAGGGCCGGTATGAACGTGACGCGGTAGTCAGACTGTCCATTTTCCCAATTTTTGATAACCACAAACCGAACCAACAAATTTGCTCATGAAGAATCACCACTAACATATCGAATTGACAAGCTGTGTATTTAAAAGCAGTCTAGCACACCACTTTTACCTGTCACATCGCTTATCGTTTCGACGTTGTGAAAACGAGTATTAAGATTCGAATCGTTTATTTTATTATTACGTTTAAAGAAATAGGAAAGAAGATACAATAAACAAAAGTTCCTTAAAATAATGCAAGGAAATGTGAAAAGAATAAAATAATGTTGAGAAGGAAGTTGATGTATTCAACATCTTGTACTGATGTCGATAATTCCAATTATACTTGTTATAAAGTAATTATGTATAAGGATTGTGCAGGTGTGAAATAAAAAAATTTAATAAATTTAACCGAGAATACCTCGTCCGTGGTCGCATTCAACTTTATCGATACAGAATCGTTTACGGGAGCACAGACGAGGTATAGGATAGACCTATCAACCAATGCATTTTTCTGTCACCGGTTTGGGGGAGTCCTAGAACCACCTTACCATTTTTGTGTCGCATGCAACGTTACCGATGAAGCCTCGAAACAGATTGTAACGCTACGTGTGGTAGGAATTAGAATTCAAGAAGTCAGTCGAAACCCGCGATTTACAAATGATTCTGTTAGAGTAACAATTTAAAGATCGTTTTATAAACGTATTCCGTGCAACGACCGAGAAAGAAGGATCGCAACAAAACAAGAACACATACGCCTTTTAACCTTGCTATTCTATTCAGGTTTATTTAACGCCAAACAAATTTATTTAACATAAAAATTTATATAAACAACAACATTATTTGTGGAAGACATGTGTTCATGAGTTCAAAATCATCGAAGAAATCGACGAAATGAAATAAATCACGCAAAACCATCGAAGAAATGCATGAAATAGAATAAATCATGTAAAACCATCGAAGAAATACCTACCTGAAAGAGAATAAAATTCTGATTAGATGTCTAGACCGAACCAAACTCACTGAATGTAAGTTTCGCTCGATCTGGACCCTTAAACTAGATTGTAGGCTTTAGCTTGATATCGTTTTGCAAGTCGCAATGCTTGAGAAACGTTACCAAGGAACCGGGCACACCAACGCGGAGGTACCTACGAAAGTGACCCATCCCGAAACAAACACCGATCCCATCCACCCTCCATTTCAATAAACTCATCGCGTCCGTCATTGCTTGCAATGAGGGAAACGATGATTTGACTCTACTATTAGTGACAACCGCGAACGCGAAAGCGAAATCGAAAGAGAGATAGACTGACGATTATCGTTGATCTCTCTGCACTTATACAAGGTACTCGTATTCTACATTCTACAGCATGCATGCAAGAACATCTTAGCTAGCTACCAAGCTAGCATAATTCTAGGCCCTCTCTAGGGCCCACGAGCTAGGCCCTCTCTAGGGCCCATGACTAGGACCCTCTCTAGGGCCTATGCCGAAGGCCCTCTCTAGGGCCCATGATTAGGACCCTCTCTAGGGCCCACGAGCTAGGCCCTCTCTAGGGCCCATGACTAGGACCCTCTCTAGGGCCTATGCCGAAGGCCCTCTCTAGGGCCCCTGTTCTGGGCCCTCTCTAGGGCCCACAAGCTAGGTCCTTTCTAGGACCTAAAATACCAAGCAGCTGAAAATTGAAGCTAATCGAAAATTTTACTTTACTTTCGCGATGAAAAAGCAATTAGAGCACCGGTGCTCTGGACAAATTTCCGATACGCAAAAGGTTGATTTTACTTTCGCGACGAAAAATCAACACGAGCTTCCGTGCTCTGTATAAATCATAGATCCGCAAAAATTTGACTGTAAATTCGCGGTAATAAAACTCTACACAAGAGCCGCGGCGCTCTTGAAAATATATGGACGCGAAAAAAGCGTGGACTCTACGATCGCATTACCGGCGACCATAAAAGGTCTTGCTGGAATGCAAGATTGCTAGGAAGACTAGTTTCATTGAGACCCATTTCAAAAAATTTCGCGGTGACTCTACTTGACTTGATCGATCCGATTATTTTACGAATTATTATTAATCGATATAAAATTGTAAGAATCGCGAGCAACAATTGTATTGGTTTATCTATTATTTTTATTTTGAGACAGACACATGCATGTCACTATCTACGAGTACCTTGTATGGTCAGCTCTATCGATGCTGCTCTTTCGAACACACATGCATAACGTTTAGTGGCGCATCTTATATAATTGGCATTTTTTTCGGGAACATTTCTATGATATTTCGTGAATATGGTTTAGAAAAGGACCACGCCATAAGGCTACTGCCTAGACGCCCTAGACCATATTCGCGAAATATTGCATAAGAGTTCCCCAAACGAATACCGACCATGTGAAAAGGGCCTCTGCATGTCGTGCATTTGTGTTGGAACGGCCAGAATCGAAAGAGCTAAGTAGCTGTACTACATGCACCCCCATTCAAAGAATGATAAAATGACTCACCGTTCGCTGTCATCATCGGTACTGCATCTCTGCAAACTCGTAACCCTCTGACCAGCATCCCTGAGACCAGCTCCCCTCTGATCACCATCCGTCTGACCAGCATCCCTCTGACCAGCAGCTCCCAGACGAGCACCCCTCAACTCAGCCCCAGCTTAGCTCTCAACGTTGCAGCTGCAGTTGGACTCGTGCATGACTCTACTTTCGCGGTGAAAAAGTTATTAGAGCACCGGTGCTCTCGACTAGCTTTACTTGCGCAAAAACACTGACTCTACGATCGCATTACGGGCGATCACAAACACTATAACTCAAACCGACAATTTATATTTAAACAGCAACTTTTAGCGCTCCTGTTTATTAAACGCGCACATTTCATCTATTTCACATTCCTTAATTTCTGAATGTGTTTTTGTTGGGTAAGGTCTTTTTGCATGCATTATGTAGGAAGCTTATCCTACCAAATGCATTGCGTGCCTTAGGTATGATGCTTTTCCTTCCAAAATGCACGCACAAAGATTACGACCCACTTATACAAGGTACTCGTATTCTACATTCTACGGCATGCATGCAAGTACATCTTAGCTAGCTACCAAGCTAGCATAATTCTAGGCCCTCTCTAGGGCCCACGAGCTAGGCCCTCTCTAGGGCCCATGACTAGGACCCTCTCTAGGGCCTATGCCGAAGGCCCTCTCTAGGGCCCATGACTAGGACCCTCTCTAGGGCCCATGATTAGGACCCTCTCTAGGGCCCACGAGCTAGGCCCTCTCTAGGGCCCATGACTAGGACCCTCTCTAGGGCCTATGCCGAAGGCCCTCTCTAGGGCCCCTGTTCTGGGCCCTCTCTAGGGCCCCTGTTCTGGGCCCTCTCTAGGGCCCACAAGCTAGGTCCTTTCTAGGACCTAGAATACCAAGCAGCTGAAAATTGAAGCTAATCGAAAATTTTACTTTACTTTCGCGATGAAAAAGCAATTAGAGCACCGGTGCTCTAGACAAATTTCCGATACGCAAAAGGTTGACTTTACTTTCGCGACGAAAAATCAACACGAGCTCCCGTGCTCTGTATAAATCATAGATCCGCAAAAATTTGACTGTAAATTCGCGGTAATAGAACTCTACACAAGAGCCGCGGCGCTCTTGAAAATATATGGACGCGAAAAAAGCGTGGACTCTACGATCGCATTACCGGCGACCATAAAAGATCTTGCTAGAATGCAAGATTGTTAGGAAGACTAGTTTCATTGAGACCCATTTCAAAAAATTTCGCGGTGACTCTACTTGACTCGATCGATCCGATTATTTTACGAATTATTATTAATCGATATAAAATTGTAAGAATCGCGAGCAACAATTGTATTGATTTATTTTATTTTTTATTTTGAGACAGACACATGCATGTCACTATCTACGAGTACCTTGTATGGTCAGCTCAATCGATGCTGCTCTTTCGAACACACATGCATAACGTTTAGTGGCGCATCTTATATAATTGGCATTAGTTTCGGGAACATTTCTACGATATTTCGTGAATATGGTTTAGAAAAGGACCACGCCATAAGGCTACTGCCTAGACGCCCTAGACCATATTCGCGAAATATTGCATAAGAGTTCCCCAAACGAATACCGACCATGTGAAAAGGGCCTCTGCGTGTCGTGCATTTGTGTTGGAACGGCCAGAATCGAAAGAGCTAAGTAGCTGTACTACATGCACCCCCATTCAAAGAATTATAAAATGACTCACCGTTCGCTGTCATCATCGGTACTGCATCTCTGCAAACTCGTAACCCTCTGACCAGCATCCCTGAGACCAGCTCCCCTCTGATCATCACCCATCTGACCAGCATCCCTCTGACCAGCAGCTCTCAGACGAGCACCCTTCAACTCAGCCCCAGCTTAGCTCTCAACGTTGCAGCTGCAGTTGGACTCGTGCATGACTCTACTTTCGCGGTGAAAAAGTTATTAGAGCACCGGTGCTCTCGACTAGCTTTACTTGCGCAAAAACACTGACTCTACGATCGCATTACGGGCGATCACAAACACTATAACTGAAACAGACAATTTGTATTTAAACAAGTTCGAAAAAATTTCCTTTAAATTGCAAGGTGTCACGCAATTCAGACTTTGAGAAAAATTTCCAGCAGCCACATTGGGCGCTCAATGAATTCTGATTCTGTCTGATAGAAAAAAGGAGTGGCCTCTTCGGGCGTTTAAGGTTTTTCAATCTTAATGTATGGAAGGAGTAGCCTTTTTGGGCGCCTAATGCTTTTTAATTCTAATGTACCATCATCAGGTCTCATCCTTTTTAATGTTAATTAAAAAATACAGCAGCCTGTTTAGGCGCATGATAATTCCGAATTGTAAAAGGAAATAGAAGCAGCCTCATCAGGCGCTAATGGCATGGAATGCCAGAAAAATTCCAATTCTACTCTAAAGTGTTAGTAAACCCTAACCCAGATCTAATTCTTCCCTGAAACTAGCAACGAATCTCTTAGTGAATTCTTTATTAAAGAATTCACCAGAGAAAACCTCGGCGAATCCTTCGGCGAATGTTTCGATGATGCGCTTAAAACTGGACTTGCCTGGCTAAATTTTCTAAGTTTCGCAGCACACATATACACTATACTTCGTTATACTAACCCTTTGGACTGTGATTGCGGTATAAGGTAAAAAACTACTAAAATTATTTCCAAAGACTTTACTTTAAAGTCCAAAGGGTTAGCATGCGCGCGTAAGAAAGATAGACGAGAGGTTCTCGTCGATCTTTCTACACATATGCCATTACAATTTCTTTCGCATATTTTAGAGGCACACTTGCACTGGTTTCAAGTGACAAATAGACGCTAAGTATCTCATTGCAGAGATAGAAAAAGAATTGAAAAACGGACACGGATTCGCCGTCGTGAGAGATCTCGAGCTGCTCGATACACTCACGCATTGCAGTTGCACAGACAAAACGCTAATACGCGACCACCATTCATCCAGCCCCCCATTAACGGGAGTTCCCCACTAGGGGCCGCGCCTGAGGGGTCAGACTCACAGCAGCCCGCCTCACAATTAAATCACATGCAGCTGCAATACGCGCTCCCATCACAAAGCCGACAATTTGCACAGGCGAGTGTATCGTGCCCGAGCATCTTGTGCTAATTCAAGATCTCTCCCGAGAGCGAATTATATTACCGGAAAAAAAGAAAAGAGAATTGAAAGTAGGAAATAGAAAATACACTATGACAAGTCTGTAAAAGTATACTAAATGCGAAACGACACGGTGCACGGTGAAGCTAATTGTAAGCAAAAGCAAAGGTAAAAGGCGTCACTCTCAACAAGCAAGCGTACCTCTACCCTTAAATCTAGCCTATCGCACTCTTTACAATGAGCCCTAGTGGCATAATCTATTGCAAATATGCACTTGCGTAACTTTCGAGGGATATGCGAAAGCTAAGAATCTCCCGATTGAGATTGCAAAAGAGACTAAACGACTAAAGGACCGAAAGGCGCGGCGCGACGCGAACATTCACCCTCGATCCACCGAAATTTCGTTTCTACATGGCATGCTCCATATCACGACTTTACACAGCCATGGCGAGCGTGACCGAGAACGAGAACTGTCGCACATCTTCGTCTAACAATGGTCCTCTGTGTAAAGCCGTAATAAGTTGTACCCAGCACAGCCGGCCTATGAAGGGCGAGAACACCATGCGCGAAATAGAAATCAGTGATCGAAGGCGAATTGTATTTCTAGAAGGGTGTGTTTGGCACTCTTATATTTAAAAAGAACGAGGCGGAACAAAAGCTTATCGCTCGAAGTACGCAAGTGCATTTCTGAATAGATGTCCAGACCGAACCAAACTCACCGAATGTAAGTTTGGCTTGATCTGGACCCTTAAACTAAATCGTAGGCTTCAGCTTGACAACGTTTTGCAAGACGCAATGCATTGGAAAACGTTACCAAGTCCAGGCACACCAACGCGGAGGTACCTACGAAAGTGACCCATTTCTACGAAATATTTCTGGTCCATATTCGACCAATGCATTTTTGAAAATTTGGAAAAATTCTTACGACTAAAGTTCTTAAATTAAAACTTAATGGACTCTAGGACTATGGCTAGTTAAAACTAAGCACATGTGCAAGTTCTTCCGCGATGTATAAAATTTGTAGGTTTAGTGGCTTAAAGTTATTTTTATGCAAGGGAGAAAGAAATTTAAGTTCATATAGCAGCCACTTTGGCGGCAGTCATTTATTATTATACTGTTATTTTATAAAGGGACCATTTGAGGTCGAGATATCAGGTGGTAAGAGTGGCAATTTTTGATTTCTCGTAATATTACTACCAGTGTGTCTTAATATTTAGCACATGCAACGGGCAAGCAAAACTAGCGAGCATAATAACCAAGTAGTACCAAAAATTACTGTCATTGTTTATTAAGAGAATCTAATGACTCGAATGTAATTACTGTTAAGAGAGAAGATTTGAAAGAACTCACGCGAAAGAGTTCAACTTCAGAAATGTAACTCGTATTCGATACATTAAGCATCCGGAATGATTGTGAAATTAAAGAAAAGAAGTTTAGAATGTTTGAAACGCGATATTAAAACTCCTATCGCGAATTTAAAATTTATTCATTGTATTTTTCTACGTGTATTAAACATTTGGAAGTACACGCATTAAATTTTACTATTCGCGAGTACTAAGTACGTATTCGTGGTCACTATGCTCGCTACAGTAATCATTATGTTCGATAGCATACAGAAAAATTCAAAGAATGAAAAAGTATCACTCACCGTTCGTTGAAAATAGTCTCACTGACAAGCATCCCCTTTTAGCAGTAGCTATTCGATCTGCAGGCGAATGTCCAGCAGTTGCAGGGTCAGTACCCCATAGAATGTGTCACACTTCCAAATATGTCACATTACTTTCGCGATGAAAAAGCAATAGGAGCACTGGTGCTCTGAATTAATTCTAGATGCGTTAAAACACTGACTTTACGTTCGCGTTCACATTACTAATACGCAGGGCCACTGTGCACTATCGAATACTTTATCGCGAAATAAGCACTGATTCTACAATCGCATTGCACACGATTACAAAAGCAGTTCATGTTTTTAAACATATCTCAACAGTGGAAAGATGTGTTCGGACTCGAGTAAAGCGTTTCCAAAATAGTCCTCTAGGTACTGAGTGTAATGTAGTGGAATCTCGTTGAACGATCTCCCACATAGTCCAGTTATCGATGAAATTTATGCAGGAATCGAGAAATCACGAAATAATATGTACACGCACTCACTGATGCGATCCCCGTCGCGAGTAAAGTCGAACTGACAGAGGTGACACCGCTTGGCAATGTTGTGACGTAGGGGTTGTTGGCGGTGTTATGGCGCTCGACCGACTCCCAGCTAACTGGAAATTCGTCAAGGCCAGAAATAATTTTATGTAGACGCAGTAATTCCACGATGAAAAATCACTTAGAGCACCGGTGCTTTCACTTAAATAGTTCTGTATGCGCAAAACATTGACTCTGCACTCGCGTCCACACAGTGCTCTATGAAATACTTTATCGCGAAATATGTACTGACTCTAAAATCGCATTGCACGCGGTCACAAAAGCACATCACATTTCTAAACATCTCTCAGCAGTGGGAAGTAGTGTTCGGGCTCGCGTAAAATGTTTCCATAAAGGCATCTTGGTATTGAGTGTAATGCAGCAGAATCTTGTTAAACGGCCTCATACATAGTCCAGTAATCGATGAAATTGATGCACGAATCGAGAAATCACGAAATAATATGCAGGTACATTCACTGATCCGATCGCTGCCGCGGTTGAAGTCGAACTGTCAGCTTACACCTTTCGTGAATGTTGTCACATTGGTAGAGGTTGCTGTCGACCTCAACTGTTTCCCATGGAAGTTGAAATTTCACAAAGGCCGGAAATAATTCTATATCGCAATGTCCATTGCGAAATATGTACTTTTCGCAGCTGCAGCCATGCACCCTGCTCTTTCTATGTATACATATATGTCTTTCAAAGTTGAGGAGATGTGATCGGACTCGAGTACAGTGTTTTCAAAAAAGTCTTCCAGATACTTATTTTTAGTGTATTGCAGTAGAATCTGGACGATCGACCTCCCACATATTCCAGTAATCGATGGAAATAATACATTAAGATAGGTATACCATGGCATTTTAAATGTTCATCCGTCCGATCCGTCCTCCGACTTTGGTGAACGTCGTTATTGAACTCCATTATTTCACATATCTTGAGAATTCCACATTACTTTATTTTATATATTTATACATGTGGAAGGAAGGGAAGGAATGATTTATTCAAACATTTCGAGTTACATTTATTTTTACATTATATCAAAGTATTACTATTTAAAGAAATTCTTGTATCTATCTACTTATTTAGGATATTTGACAATCGCAGCAATCGCATCGGCTCTGTTCTCACCAATTACCAGGTCTCGCTACGAGGAGGTCGCAGCGTTTCGAGGCCCGTAGAGAGACTGCCTATTTATGTTTTATTCAGAAAATCTAATGACTCGAATGTAATAACTATTAATAAGAGAAGATTCATAAAACTCATATGAAATATTTAAACTTGAGAAGCGTAACTTGCATGCAAAACATTAAGCATCTCGAATGATTGTGAAATTAAAGAAAAATTGTTTAGAATGTTTAAAACGCGATACTAAAACTTTTATCTAGAATTTAATACATATATATATATAATCGTTTTATTCGGTAGCATGTAGAAAGATTGAACGAGTTGAAAAGTTGCACTGCTATCTCTGCAGATCGCCCCCCCCCCCCCAAGAGTAATAAAATAGAAAATATTATGACATTGTGTATAATTCTGTATAAATAATTAATGTGAATTTAATTATTTATACAGAATTATAATTAATGTGAATTTAATTATTTAGGTTACAGTATCAGATTGAGATATTAAAACATAAGTTACAAGCAAATTTTAAATCTTGTGAAAGAGGGTTAAAAAATGTACTTATGTACTTTTACATATTTCGCCCCCTCCAAGAAAGGCTCCTGAATCCGCCTCTCCAGGTGGCTCGGCTGCATCGGGGGGAGGGGGATGGACCCGAGTTGAAACCCTGACCAGGTCCTCAGCAAGTCCAGGAAGTCCAGGAAGTCCAGGAAGTCCAGTAGGTCCAGGTAGCTCGGCAACTGCAGGGTCCCCGGAGGTCCTCCAGGCCCGGAAGACCGACGACGACTGAGTACATGAAGCTCTGTGAGCTCCTTATCTAGACTTCGAGGAACGATGTCTCCCGATCAAAACAAGGTCGACGGTTAATTACAATTGCGAAATCCAACGAATTCTTCGGCAAAAATGGATTTTCTGCTAAAATACGTTCCATTGGCTATTGCTATGACAAATAATGTTAACAACATTTACCCTAACCGCCCAGTAGAAATTATTATTAACTTTGATCGATAGAACTTGAGATATCAAGCAATTAGTAACATTTGATCTTGAATTTGCAAATGATTTTCTACGCCGAATGAATTCTCTTTTATTCTCAATGTTTAATTGTTCGATACATTAAT
Source organism: Andrena cerasifolii (assembly GCF_050908995.1). Classification (NCBI taxonomy): domain Eukaryota; kingdom Metazoa; phylum Arthropoda; class Insecta; order Hymenoptera; family Andrenidae; genus Andrena; species Andrena cerasifolii. Next base: position 4,367,130 of record NC_135124.1, on the reverse strand, counting down.
GTTAATGCTTATACATATCATCTAGTATTATTTATAATGAATAAATACATTTTAGTGGAACTTGGTGTAAATGAATAGTTGCAGGAATATTTGGAGAAATATGAGTGACATACTTGTTTCTCCCCCTTAGTTACTAAGATCGACGAAGTATACGATAGAACCACGGTACTCTATGAAACACTTTTTGGCAGGCACAGGCACTGACTCTACAATCGCATTGCACACGATTACAGAAGCACTTCCTGTTTTTAAACGTCCTTCAGTTTCTGAAAAAGTCTTCTAGGTAACGGGTATATCTAAATGGAATCCTGTTAAAAGGCCTCCCACATGGTCCAGTAATCGATGAAATTTATGCGCGAATTGAGAAATCACGAGACAATATGAACTATGACGTGCACACACTTCACTGAACCGATGAATTTCTCAGCGCTAGACAAAATTTTATTTCCCAATGCGGGTTTCAAAAGTAACTCGACTTGCAGTTGCATCCATGCACACCACGACACTCGTGCATCATGCAACCTTCTGCGAGTCTTTTAAGAATTAGATTTTACTGTAAATTTTAGTGTTGGCCATAAACTAATACTCGTAGCCAGTAATATCCAATTATTATTACTTCAAAAGTGCATTAGAATCTTGCGGGAATGTCAGTAACAGCGTGAATTTTTAATACTTTTCGGCGTACGATACGTGAAAAGGTTCTACTACACGCAAAGTACTAATAAACAATGTCATCTTGCAACTTATAGCTTGCATGGGCTTTGAAGAAATACCATTTTTGTGCTTCATAGTGTCTTGATCCCTGAAATGGATTTTCGGAGAAAAATCGGCGTGAGTCGTTGACAAACCGAGCCAAAGCATAGCGTAGCAAAAGCCTACCTGTGCCAAACTCTCTCTCTAAACGAGTCACACGTATACAAGTACGCAAACACCTTTCAGCCTTTCAACACATGTCAGAGTAGTTGCTGAGTTGAACGCTGTTCATGAGCAGATGCCACTACATTCAGACCTCAAATTATGGGTCGGTAATACAGTTTGGGTGGCGACACGAACATCTATAAGGTGATAGGTCTATGCTGTACCTCGTCTGTGTTGAAACCAATTATGGCGAGGTAAGAGATACTTTTTACCGTGGGTCGGTGATAAGGATAAAGAATGCGATCGTATTTGGATCGATTTCGTTTATTTAGTAATTGAAAAGTAATTTAGTATGCAATTCTTCATTTGCAGTGTTTTCATTTTTCTTAGCAGGGGCAGTTATTTTTCATGTCTATTAACTTTACCGACCTGTATGAATCGATGGAATATGGTTCTCAGAGTTACCGTTTTTAAACATACAGTGCGCAACACAAGTCACAGTTCTTTCACGAAGTTGTTACTTCAGAGGTGGCACCAGGGGGGCCAAGCTTCCCTCTTACGAAAGTTGAAGCAGAGTTTGTAGCGCCTCCTACCAATGAGGTGCGTACTAAACTGTGAATGTGTGAATTGGTGTGAATCGGGACGTATGTGTATGTGTATACGTGTAATGTACCGTTTACTTTAAAACCTGTCCACGGATCGTCGCGCCAGCGACACGTATGCAGCAGATAGAAGGATAAACATTGAAATTGAATATTTCTTCTTTTCTTAGGAAAAGAAAATATATTCAATTGCTTTGTATATCCTTCTATCTGCTGCATACGCGTCACTGACGCGACAATCCATGGTCAGACGGCCTTAGAAAGGGTAAACCAGGGAAAGTGAGGACACTTCCTCGTGTCTGCGCCAACATTTCTAAATGACGACGGTCGTCATGGTAACATTTCACCAACGTCGAAAGGTTGTGTGTCGTGCTCACTGATACACGTAGGTATGTGTGTGTGATGTACCTAGCGCCTCCTACCAATGCGGTGCTAACTAAACGGGAAAACTTCAGCCAAACAAAGACGGCTTGGTCCCCCTGGTAACTGCACAATACTGGTAACCCCGCTAGTAACGAATACGTAAAAGCCCTGCCAGGCTGGAAATGACATTATCCTTCATCACGTGCACATCGGTATCGTTCGAAGCTTGTTTCACTGGCCACAATCGGAATTGCAAATTTATGGAAAGGGCAATTAAAGACTTAAGGTAGGCTCTCGCTGCGCTTCGCCTCGCCTGGTCTCCGCGCAACTTCTTTTCGCACTCGCATCCAAATATGCTCGCGTCGCCTCGGTTTTTTCGTCCCTGAAGTTACCTGAGCTTGCCTCAGTTCATGCATTTGGTCAGTTGCTCAGAGAACCTCTTCCTCTTTTAGTGGTCACCGAAAGCGGTGGCATTGCATCCACTCACACTACGCCTCGCCTCTCTTCCTCAAAATATTCTCGAGGAAGAATCCGTGGCTCGGAGCCGCACCGAGGCGGGGCGCAGTGCGGGTCAAATTGTCAAAATACATAAGAAAAGCATAGGAAGAAGAATAAATGAGCCGAGGCGAGGCGAGGCATAGTGAGAGCCTACCTTTACTGCGTAGAAACATTCGCCATTTCAGAAACAATCCAGAAACGTATCGCAAAGTTAAAACAATTGCACCGAAACATATAGGTATATATTTAGTCATTAAGTCTTAAGTTATAAGTTTGTTCATGGTTCATTAAATTTTCTTTTACGTCTTATTCTATATAAAATAATTTACATAATTGGCTTACAGTTAGTATGTATCCTAATGACATACGTTACGATTCATGTACTTCGTCTTCTGCTGTTTCAACGAGTTGCCTTACTTCTCTAAACCTCTGAAGCATTCGTTCATGCGGAGACGTTACCGTAAATTCTCGAGGATAGGAAAATTCTTTTCTGGCAGGCGTTGCTCCTGAAAGTAGATAAGCACAACGATGTAATCTTAGCCCCCTTTTAGTTTTCTAGTTTCCATGTCATATACCTGTCGGAACGTCACGTTGTACATCTTCATCGAGAAATTTGTCAATTTCGGACACTGTTGCGTCTAATTTTTCAACAACCTTATTACTCCATGCATTTGATTCTGCAATTCGATTTTCGAATTCCCTGGATATTTCCTCAAAAGCATTAGAAGTTTTAGTTTCTTGATCTTTCACGACTGTCGCTTGTTCCTCGCTTACATTTGTAATTGCGTTACTCATATCCTATAAAGATGAAATTTCAGTCATAAATACTTTGAAATGTTCTTAGTAATTAGGTTTAAAGTATCATTAAATTTACATTGATTACGGTAAGGTATTCATTCTTATCGACATCCATCGACTGCTCCATTTCTGTAAGATTACATTTAATCAGATCCTGATACTGTTTCGATACATTGTAGCTTGTATTCATACGCGAGTCCAATTCATCTAGCAGAATCTTCCCTTCTCTTTCGGTCCTATTTGATAACTCTTCAATCTATTATCGAAGCATAACATAACATGAAACTTTTGATACGTAGAAAAATTCCTCTTGTCTCAAAACAGGCTTCTACGCTTAAACTTAGTAAATTAAGTGTAGATGTCACCTTCACTGTTCCAGCTGTAACAGTGGCTTCAACTGTTTCCAAATCATTATCTATCTGTTCCTTTAAGTTACTTCTCATTTCGTTGATTGCACCGAAAGCATGTGTCGAGCGATCATTAACTTTGTTACACATTTCATTAATATTCTCACATTTGTTAGTCACAGCGTCATAATGTTCCCTTTCAGTCTCAGTTAGACGCTTGAACTGAGCAGATATATCATCCAACTTCTAAAAAATATTGCGCGTTAAATACATGTGATACTAAAAACGAATGTAATATCCAAATTACAAGTAGAGATTTCTTTGTCGATACCTTCGCAAATGAACGGTGCGTCTGCGTGAATTGTTGCTTTTCACCAAGCTCTCCGACGGCTACTTTAATACTATTAATGTCGGTTTTCATACGGTCGCAAGAATCCAGGTGACGATTGCAAGCAGAATTTACGATTTCGTTCATCTGAACCGAAGCGCGTTTTAATTTTTCAGACAAGTTATTTCGTACGATTTGCATGTTCTGAGCGACTCCAAGTTTAATTAAATTGTCGATATCTTGAGCCAATTTCATAGAAATAGTATTTAATAATTCGTCTTTATGTTTCACCGTGCGATGAGCACCTTCCATTTCGCCTTTTATCGAATTTTGATAACTTTGGTACTGGAATATTTCGAGACATATTAATATTTAAAGCGGCGTAGGAATGAAAAATTGTTTGTCATATTGTATACATACACATTCATGTATATTTTTTGTTAAATTATTTGCAATTATTGAATGTTGATTCGTAAGATTCTTTGACGTTTCTTGTAGCCCAGTGTCGATACTTGACCACTCACTTTCACTCACAAGTACACCTAATGGTGACAGAAATGTAAATCAATATTGGTAAGAATTTATATTTTATGCTAGATTATATTACCGATATCATTTTTCATAGATCCGCAAAATTGCTTCAATGTTTCTTCTTGTAAAGAAATCTCCTTTTCAATGCGTTGCTTGCACTCACGAATATTACGCTTGAACTGTTCTCCAAGAACTTCAAAAGTTTGTTCTGTTTTACTATAAAAAATAGTATTTTTGAGTTCACTCTATGAATATAAGATTTATGAAGAAATACTAAATCTAAATGTAGAAGTACTATATCTAAATTAAGGGAGACCCATAGGGGTCATCCTTAAATTACGTGAGGCTTTTTGGGAGGAAGGGGGTCGCGAATTTCTTACGTTTTTTCTTACATGGGGAGGGGGGGGGGGAGTCAGGTAGCCTTACATAATATTTTTTAACTTAATTTTCAATAAATACAAAATCTATCATTAATGTTCTGGAAATGTAGTTTTAGTTTAAATTTCCCGAAACCGAGTTCAATGAATTATATAAACCTTTAAAAGAATTTTAATAACTGAAAAAATTAAGTGTAAAAAATATTACGTAAGGAGGGGGTTGGAATATCAAATCTTGCGAACTCTTCTACTGAGGGAGGGAGAGGGTAAGAATTCGCCAAAATTATCCTTACGTAATTTAAGGACAGCCCCATATCAATCCCATAAATCGATACTACAGGGTGATTCTCTCAATGCGCCTGATCAAAGAGATGTCGTCTGGTCAACCGTGACGAGGTCAACCCCCCGTGGTGCCTCTCCTAATTTATGGATTTCGACCCTCGAAGGGGTTGGAGTACCTATTAAGAAGTGCGAAATGTCCCGTTTCCGCATTTCTGATCAGATCTCTGCGAAAACGCTACGAATCGATTCCTTATGTTTCGCCGATGAAACTAACACCAAGAACGACGCAATTCGGAGCATAATGAAGGAAATTACATGAAAAATTGATTTGCATAATTTCAAACTAACTTCGTTTAAAATAGTCCGATTTACATTACATTTGGTATGGTTTTCATCGGAAAAACACAAGGAATCCATCGGTGTTTTCCACTTGCATATCGATTTGATAAAGAATAAAGAATTTCTTAATACGCTGCAATGAATATTTCACATATTCACCCTGGACTGCGGGGCGCCACCCCAATTTGATTCATACCTGTTTCAGAAATAAAATAATTCTCTATCGTATCGATATGGAAGTGACACCGATGGATTCCTTGTGTTTTTCCGACGAAAACCATACCAAATGTAATGTAAATCGGACTATTTTAAACGAAGTTAGCTTGAAATTATGCAAATCAATTTTTCACGTAATTTCCTTCATTATGCTACGAATTGCGTCGTTCTTGGTGTTAGTTTCGTCGGCGAAACATAAGGAATCGATTGGCCCCGTTTTCGAGATCTGATCAGAAATGCGGAAGCGAGACATTTCGCACTTCTTAATAGGTACTCCAACCCCTTCGAGGGTCGAAATCCATAAATTAGGAGAGGCACCACGGGGGGTTGACCTCGTCACGGTTGACCAGACGGCATCTCTTTGATCAGGCGCACCGAGAGAATCACCCTGTACGTAACACGTATTCCAAACGAAGAGTATTCCAACGTTACATTAGCACCGTAATTCTAGATTTCATCGGAGCCTGAGAATGTATCAAAGAATGCAGTAGTTATTGGGCATCCAATACCAAGTGAATGGGTGTTTTTGATCAGTTGGGTTCTGTAATATTTGGCAAAAGCTAGATCTGGCAGTTTATACCTTCAAACTTATTGCTCTACACACTATATAGTTGAACGTGCCTCGAATCGTTGTATCTATTGCACATACTACGATATACCGACGCTAACTACGTCAGGTACTCTCGGACACCTGATGCGAAGCTTTTGCACACCTAACGTAACGTCAGAACACTATTCGAAAAAGACATTCGCGAACTTTAAATAGTATCGACTTAAAAACTAATACGATTATTTCATTATTTAGACAAACCCTCCAGGTAATCCAGAGAAGTAACAGAAGAGGGTAGACTAATAATAAACAATGCCTGAACATAGAATCTGATCGCGTACATGTACAGTTATCTTACGTTTTGCGGTCAATTTTTTCAAACAGTTTCAGGGAATCTGTAGTTGCTGTGTCTGCAACATTTAACAGAGTGTGGCCGTGAGACAATAAAACTTTCTCTGTAGAAACATGCTTCTCCACTAGATACTTCTGCTCCTCACATTCTTGTGCTGTAACTTTTAATCGATAATTTGTTGATTTTAGAGCATCGCTAGTGGTATCTAGTTTCACTTTAGCTTTGTGCAACTCTTCCATCTGAGCAATATTTTCTAATTCAAGTTCAGAAAGTATTTTCTAAAACCAATAACGTTAAAATTAATAAACAGTTACACTGATAAAAATAATTAATAAGAAAGGTACCTCTTTCTCCTGCATAGTTTCTTCCAATGCTTTTATGTGATTAATCTTTTCTTCTATTTCTTTAGTCTGCCGCGAAATTGTTGCCTGCATTTCATTGTAATTCTCGTCCGCAAGATAAACACCGTTCCTTTCTCGCGTTGCCAATAAATCTTTTCGCAACCGTTCAATTTCTTCTGTATATTGATTAAGAAATTCTTTCTTTGTAAGCTTCTGATTTATTTCTGGACGATTCGTAACATTTTTTGCACGATGTGCGTAATCCAATGTCGACAGCGTCTCTTCAATATTAATACTACCAGGGGATACAGTAGCGATGATCGAGGTTTTTGTACGACCACCTAGTGACTCTTGTAGCAATCTTGTAAGTTTGGATTCTCTACGGGTTATAAGAAATAAGGAAGTAAAACAGAGTATCCTCTGTTCCACAATGCACAAGTAAAATATTTCTACTACCTATACGGAATGTGAGGTGCTCTTTCAACAAGCGCTGTTATAACTCTGCCAAGGGCTAACAGAGACTGATTAACGCTACCGGCTTCTCTCGCTCTTTTGTCAATAGCACCAGATCGCCCAACATTTTCACTACCTGCTAGATCGACCAAGTTTAGCTTTCCCGTTTTCAAAACTTCTTCTCCCTCAATGGTATTCTCTTTCATATGTACAGTAATTGAGAATAATGTATGGGATCGGCTGGTAATCATTTTCGCATAATTAATAATAATGTGTGTTCGGTTGCAGAAAAGAAGGCGTACGGACGTTAAGCGGAGCAAGGGGGCTACCTTGCTCGCATTGGCCGATGCGACAACGTCGACCAATACAAAGTAAGCGAACGGGACACAGGCGGTGGGAGCCAATGCGAGCGAAGTAGCCCCCTTGCCCCTCTTAGCGTCCGAGCGCCTTCTTTTCTGCAAACGACAGTATACACATAATATGATAAAATTAGTATGATAATAACCTCGAGTGAGCGTTCAGCAACGTTGCAGCAGTTTGTCTTCTTTCCGACCCTTTTTCGAGAAGTTTAGAAACTTCGCTTTTATTATGTATCGTCACTTCTTCCAATCCATGAATGACTATCGCTCCTTTCTTCGAGGCATCCTCGTATAATCTGCTCGACAAGTATTTATTTTCACTTATTTTATACAAGCTTATTCAAGCAAACTGTTAGATTAAGAAAATACATAGATAAATATATGTAATTTATATAATTCGTTTTGGTATACCTTATTTTAGATCCATCATCATTAACTGACAGAAGATCAAATAATTCTTCATTGTAGAGTTCTAGGAAACTAACTCTGACTGTGTACTCCTGTGATTCTATTAATTGCAATTTATCGAATAAATGGCTTAAAGAACGCGGAATCATTCCAGCAGATGAATCCTATATAGTATATTGTTCCAGATAAATCTTAGCAATGCTTTGTTTTGAATCTTACTTTATATCATAAGCATGCATTTATTTTTTTTTATTTTATGTCTCATGTAATCGATAAATACAAACACTTATTATATGTGCTGCATTTATTCTTCTCTGACACAAAGAATATAGTAAAGGAATCAAAATGAAGACGTGGCATGTCATTATTATTTATCTTGAACGCCCATAAAAATAAAGAAAAAACATGTTTATAAGAAACACTTTGTTAGCTGGGAATATACAGTATGGGTCAATCCACGCCAACTCGATCGCAATAGGAGCCGCACCACCCTGGGAATAGGCTTATTGTGTAGAAAACACTTCAACGAATATGGTAGTATTTTTTCGGATTTTTAAAATCGTGACCTCGAGCCCGAATTTGCAAAATAAAAATTCATTTGTAATTTTCAATGTTGCAAAAATTAATTTTTCGAACTGGAAAAAAATTATTCAGGAAGGCCGATCCTTCTACATTAAAATGTCGTAAGAATCAACTAAATCCGACAAATAATTTCCGAGATAAAAATTCATAAGTACAACCCATTTTTACGAAAATAAGCAACAATCGCAAAATTCAAAGCCCTGTATTTTTTAAACAAACTCGAAATCGACAAAATGGTGAATTAAACCCACCCTAATTTTACGAGGACTACAACATATTCAAGTCTCAACAAAATCCGAGATATTTCGAGGGAAAAAAGTGATCGAGTTGGCGTGGCATGATGTAAGTAGTAGTTATAGATTCATTAAGGATGTATTGGATCTATCTTCAATATGGTACCAAGTTGATGAAAATTTGTGAGATTGTTCTTTCTAATCTCCCTGATGTGCTCCAGAAATTGTAAACGAATTCACTATATGATTGCTGAGTTATAACGATTTTAATTTTGACTGATTTTACACGTACTCTTCTGGAAAGAGTTGACCTTGACAGATAAAACAGCTGAAAAATGTTGAAGAAATAGTACCAATGTTTTCATTTTTTTGTTTACATGTAGTATATGGGTAGATGAAAATATCTGCCAAGTTTCAATTGTTGTCACTACACCGTTTTAAAGAAATAAATTATAACTTGAGAAAATTGTGAATTCAGGGTATTTTCACTGCCAAAAGTATAGCAAAGTATTTGTAAAGTGAAAAATACCTTCCTAGGAGTAAAAATAAGACTCCAACTGTCGTTCGAGTTCCTTACATCTAGATTTACTATGCCGAGGACATAGATATTCAAGTATTTCAAGTTTCATATACTCTTGTCTAATATTGTACGTCCGATACATCCTTAAGCAGGAATTCATTTAACATAGCAGTCCTACATTCCTTGTAAATACATATAAATGCAACACGCATAATAATTCTTAACCTTTCGGTACTCGCGTCTATTTCGGTCTCGCGAGCACTCGCGTCGTGCACGCAGTGCACGATGACGTATTATTAAGAATGATGATTAAATTCTTATGAAATTTGAGGGGTGGTTTCACCCCCTAAACATGCAAACAGGCCAAAATAAAAAGACACCTTTTTCTTATTTTTCAGCCCTCCAAAACATATCCAAAAACTAAAGCAATCGAAGGCGGACACCTGGGAATCTTGTAAGTAAACGAGCACGCTCGTTTTCGTTTTCATTCAATCAGAGACACTTCCAAACTGAATTTGAACCTGACAAGTACGTAGCATTATTAAAAAATGTCCGCTGAAAGAATACATAGGGATGCTGGGTAGAGTAGATAACGATAAAACGGTTTTTTCAGCCAAAAACTGCACTCCGTGCACACGCGCAAGTACCAGAAGGTTAATAATTTCATTCGTGCAGTTTTTATATCGAATAAGGTAAGCGATTGTATAAATAAGTATCTTACACTTTGCCAGTGTAAAGTTGGATCGTTGTTGATTCCTTCCATCGTGAAAGTCTTTCCTGTACCTGTTTGCCCATATGCAAATACTGTACAATTATATCCATCCAAAACTTGCTCCAATAATGGACTAACAACAGCATTATAAACATCGATCTATTAATTAAAAAATACATACGTTATAAAGATTTTGTATAACAATTTATGTATAGTAAAAAGTGTATACCTGCTTCGAAGATGGTCCGAATACACTATCGAATTTAAATTTCTTCGCAACTTTATCTTGCTGTCTTTCATGTAGTATCACTTCTTTACCACCGGCTGGTGTTTCTATTACACTTTTGGATTTTCTTTTTATTTCACTGTTACTCAGGGGCCTACAAAGAATAAAGAAATTTATAACAATACAAGAATCTTAAAATATTACTATCAATAATGATTTAAGTTAGGATCGTATAACATTTAGCAATTTCAACATATACACGTGTAGTAATCATAGCATCCTCTAATTTCAAATGAGTGTCTAGATGTAACTTTAGCGAAATAATGTTTACGTAAATAAATAATGTGTCGCAACCTCTAAGTATTAAGCTGCTGTGATATTGATAAATAACAATAGAAATTCACACACACGGACCTCTCATTCTCAAGTCAAGTAATCAAATCAAGTTATTATGGTAAAAAAGCTTAACAAAGTTCATTACGATAAACATTGCTGAACATTGATGTATTTAACTTCACTGAATCATTAGTTACTTACCTAACACGAAGAAATACTTGTATATGTTGATATTTCTCCTTTTTCCCAATTCGTGTATCATTCATATTGCTCGTGATTATGTTGCTCAATGTTGCTCACCGAACCTGGAACCTGCTTGAACCACCACCAAATTCGTTCAGATTCGTTAGCCGTTACAGTTTGAATTGAGGGAATTTAAAATGTATGATACCTGCGATGGCCAGCAGGTGCGCTGTATTGCATTCGTTATGCGTAGTTTATATGAATCCAAATGTAAAAGATGAGTTTACATGAAAATGGTTGAGAACGTGTGTATTCAGTATTGTAATAGCGAAATCGGTATCTTGCACTAACTCTGCGCTGGTGCCAGAAAATGACTTGGATTAGAGCTTAAGATAGCTCTATAAGAATCAACCAATTCAAGTCATTTTCTGGCACCAGCTCAGAGTCAGTGCGAGATACCGAATTAGCTATTAAAGAGTTATAATAGAATGATAAAATACCGCGTAGCATTACAATCTGTTTCGAGACTTCACCGGTAATGTTGCATGTGACACTAAAATGGTAATGGGGTCCTGGGGCCCCACAAACATTGGTGTAACTAGGATTTTTGTCGGGGCGAGGCCAGGTCCCATCTTCTCCCTCCAACCCCTCTATCGCGCTCTCTCTTTTCTTTTATAGGTAGAGAAAATCTTTATATACATACATATTTTATAACAATCATTTACGTACATATTTATTTAACACCAAAACAAAGAATAAACTGAATAAAAAATTACTGAAATTTAACAGACGAATGTTTTTTACTTATTTCGGCAGTTTCTAGGGAGGGGCCATTCCGCGTTTTGGGGGGGGGGGCTAATCCGCATTTTGGGGGGTCCATTAACCAGTTACGCCAATGCCCACAAACCGAGGATAGAGAAATGCATTGGTTGGCAGGTCTATCCGTGGGTCTATCCTATACCTCAACTGCGATTGTATCAGGGCCGGCTTTATCATACTTGGCACCCCGAGCAAGATTATCATGGTGCCCCGCCAAGGGCACGAAATCAAATAGCAGTACACCAGCAGACGTAGCCGTGATGGAAAACACCGGTTCTCGTTAGATCACCAAAGTTAAGCATCACGGGGCGGTGTACATACTGGAGAAAGATTGGAGACCGCCTTTCTCCCGGTGCGCTGCTGCTGCTGAGACCCGAAGGAGAGAGGAGGGAAAAAAGAATGGGACTATAGTTCATTGAGCAATATAAGCGAAACAAAAATAAGCTTGAAACGTCATCCTGCTTAAAACACAGGAAAAATAATAAAACACAGGACACAGGACACAAAACATAAATAGCAGAACGAATGTAAATGAATGAACGCATACGCGGCGCCCCTACAGATTTGGCGTCCCGGACGGTCGTCCTGCCTGCCCCGCCTTAAAGCCGGCCCTGGATTGTATGATAGGTCTATCCTATACTTCAGGGCTCTCCAGCGTTGGGGCCTCTCACACGCCTGCTTCCCCTTCCAATCTTCCTCTGGCGCAGCGTGCCATCCGTTGTCAAGGAGACCGCGCGACTCTACGAAGGCTGCCATGACGGGCTAGCGTCTTCGCGGTTAGCGTCGCGCGGTATCCCTGACAACGCGGACGAAAGTGGGAGAACCCCAAGCTTCCGCGGAAGCGAAGCTTGGAGAGCCCTGCTATACTTTGTCGATGATTTGATGATGTTTAGTTTATCGTAAGAGTAGGGTGCTCGTAGGGAATCTTCTGTACCCTGTGAAGTTAGAATTTACCGTCTCTTCGGTTTGCATTTGAAATTTCTGAATTCTTTCAAATTGTTGTGTAAGGTCTTTTATCTACTAGATTAATTGTTACGCATTATAAATATAAAATATAGCCATGTGGAATTGAAAATTGATTAGGACAGGTTGATTATTAATTGAGGACTTTGTAGTCTCGAGTATTAGTTCATTTTTTATCTGATAGATGCTGCCACTTCTTCCTTGACAGTGAAACAGTGAATAGCAGAGTAAAATATGAGGGTAGATTCATCTTACTTAGGTATATTTTCAGATAAGATATTTCTCTCAGATTATCGATCTCCCCAGAGTTTGGAGGGATTCGGCTGCCCCGATGGAGGGGGAAACACCTACAGGAGCGGTAGTACTGTGTGCGTGACTGACGCAGGCGCAGTTCATGCACAGTTGCCACCGCTCCTGTAGGTGTTTCCCCCTCCATCAGTGGAGCCGAATCCCTCCGAACTCTGGATCTTCCTGTCACTGTCACTAAACATGCATACTGTATAATATTGTATAAGTAGTATGACATTCAAACATCAGGTTTTTAAGGAATAAATATAACTGCTGTTAAGATAGCTTGATAGTCAGGAACCAGTTGTTTGAGGCATATAAAAATGGGAATAGGTAAAAGTCAGTTTACCGATGACGAACTGCAAGATTACCAGGTAGTTAATTGAACTGTAAATAGTGTGGGATATTTCAACTTTGTTTAATGGTATTGTATGTTATAGGATTTGACATACTTTACAAAGAAGGAACTTTTGCAGTAAGCATATTTAAAATAGTTCATAGCTTACGTAGAAGCCTGTTTTACTTTGGTATCATTTTCGTTTCATAATTAGATCTGACAATTCAGGTTCTTTTTTTGGCCCGACTTATATGTAAAAGCAATTGCTTGTGTCTGACAGCGCGCATCAGAAATTCAAGGTTCTCGCGCCAGAAAAAGTTGGTCACAATAGAAATGCAAAGCTTCCGATGTCCAAAATCCTACAATACCCTGAACTGAGGGTGAACCCTTTCGGAGATAGGATTTGCAAAGTCTTTAGTTCTAGCCAAGATGGGGATTGTACTTTCGAGGATTTCTTGGATATGATGTCCGTCTTTAGCGTCGCAGCGCCCAAAGCTGTGAAGGCAGAACATGCTTTCAGAATATTCGGTAATGTCTTATGTGTAATTGTACGTGTTACCCGTTCACCATTCTGCGAACCTTCTCCACCGATTGATGTACGCTATGTACAGATTTCGATGGTGACGATATGCTTGGCATAGGAGATTTGAGACAAGTGGTAGATAGACTCACTGCTCCCCAGAGATTGAGCGAAACAGATATGCGGCAAGTTTTGCAATATATACTCGACGAAGCAGACTTAGACGATGATGGTGCACTAAATTTTGCAGAATTTGAACATATTATCGAAAAGAGCAGTGATTTCTCCAAGTAAGAGTCACTTTCATCCTGTGGCTATTTGATTTGTTTCGATAGAATTCTACATGTACTTTAATATACCTGATCCTTGTTTGTAGGAGTTTTCATATATGTTTATGAAACACAAAACATTCTACATCCAATATTAAATAACGAACCTAAGACTGAGTGTTACATTAATGTTAAATCATTTTAGTATAATCAACAGGCCTAATATTTCTTAGTATTAGGTGAAAATTATATTTAAACTTATATATACTGAAACAGATAATAAAATAAGTAAATGAAAAATAATTCGTAATTTTCATGTAGTCCAAATCTAAAAACAGATCTTGCCCCTCTGCACTCGACTATAAAAACTCTACATTTGGTTCCTTAATTTTCAATTCTCTTTCTCGAATCGTTGACATAATAAAAAAGTCTTACGCAGAGTTTAAGGGGGCCGTCTCCGCGGGCCTTTGAATGTGTGAGTACGCTCACACAAGCTAGGAAAAGCGTGCACGTATACGCGTGTAGTAAGCAAATCGTAAATTACAACTTTCGTCCTGGAATCGGCCCGAAGGAAGTTTTTGCGGGTACAGTTGCCTTCAGTAGACATCTGTGCAGGGTGGTCTGGTGCGTTTGAACGCTAATAAGCACCCCACTTTGAAATAATAATGAATTTATGACTCGAAAACTGTCCGAATGAAGCTTCAAGGTTTCTCCGTCACCGGCGTTGATGGTATATTCGTGCCTTGTACCATCAAAACCGGTGGAAGTCCAATCTAGCCGATAAATGTAGGAAAGACATAGTTGCCGAGACGTATCGAGAGTCGAATCGCGCTGTTGCCGCATTTCCCCTATCAATATTTTTCCATCAAGGAGGCTTGAATGAATCACGGCGAAGCAGTTGGAGAACAGAGATGGGCAAAGATAATATCTGGATAAAGTCAAATAAAAGATACTACAGTATTGTCTCATGAAACGAGAGCGAGCAAGAGGCACTGAAAGCAAGCGAGGGTGGTGCGAGATAGACGACGAGATGTTGTTTGTCTCGCTCCGTCTTTCGGACGCCTGACACTCCGTCCTCTCCGTGCGCGATCGTCGCGCAGGCAAAGCGTTCCATCTCGCTCCCCCTATCAGCTAAAAAGAAGCGAGAAACGAACACTGAGAATTAGGGCTCTGCTCGCGATACGAGCTAAACGCCGCGCCGGTCCCGACCAGCGAGGATTTGGGCTGTTCGGCGGCGCACAGTGGGGCATTTGGGGTCGAAACACGGCACTAAGTCCTTTTACAAAAATATCGCTAAACTGCAAATTTTCTTTTACAGGTAGTTGATTGCAGGTATTGGATTGATTTATTGTAATCACTATAACTTGATTAGAAACAAAAAATATATAAAAAAATGTTCTGTTAAACGATTTCGTCAAAAAGGCACTAACAACTAAAAAATACTTCTAGTGTTGTGCTACAATTTCGATGGTGTTTTTCAACTTTAAATAAAAACGTGGTTCAGGATATTTCATAACAGAATATGAATCAATTTAGTATAGCCTCAAGTGTCGAAATGAATTTGTTGCGAGATATCCTGCTCCACGATTTTATGTGAAAATACACCATCGAAATTGTAGTATAAGAAAATAATTATTTTTTAGTTTTTAATGCATTTTTCATAAAATCGTTTATTATAAATTTTTTAATATACTTTTTCTAGTTTTTAGTGTTTGTGGATTTTCATTACTCTTATTGCTGTACGCAGTTTAACAGTTTGCTTGAAGAATGGTTGATTTATTGTTATGGGTTATTATTTCTTGGTGACTAGGTAATTTTTTCACCCACTCGGAGTTTTTTCATAATTTTGTATTGTCAACCAAACTACGCACCTCTGCAAAGTTTCGAGGGAATTGGATGGTTGGAAGTGGTTTAAAATTGAGTTTCCAGATTTGAATCAAACAAACAAACAAACAGAGGATCGTAGCTAAATAAAATCGTTTAATGGGACATTCCCAAATATCAGTATTGTTAGTACTGAACTCTGGTTTATATTGATAAATTTTTACAACCGTGGAATAACAATTCCGAAGAAAACCATGTACAAAACTATTATTGAAACAGACAATTCTTGTTGATATAAAAGATAATTTGATGTATAGTTAGATGAAAAAAAAGCGGCATATGTTTTTAGAAGAATTACAGCATTCATAAATTTCATTACGATCGGCATGTTACACTTCGGTGATGTACCTTATTCAAATTGTATGCTTTGAATTTGCACATTGATTATACAAAGTATTGCATCGTTCTATGTATAAATAAATACTAAATTAGTATTGTTTCATTGACATGTTTCCTAACTTCACTACTCAACCTCTCTATCTTTCAATAGTGCTATCTGTTCGCACGGCACACGCGTGAAAATTATAGAATTTTGCTTTCGAGGGTGTAAGGCTCGATTCACCGGTTGGTACGCGTATAAGCCGGACGATGTATCACCCGCCAAATTAATATTGGGTGACTGTTTAAATTATTACGTGTCGATTCTGTTCTGAACGATGATCTGAGAAGTTAGCTCTACTTGTGCTGATGTGTCCGAATGCTGACCTCATCAAAAACACCGAACCGTACTGTTCCCGAGCTCGTTGACTTCTGGTCTTGTCCACCTTTTCGATGTCAAAGGTGGACAAGACATCTGATTTTTGGGAGGCGCCAAAATGCCTGATTGGCTCAGCCTTGCTTGAAGAGGAGGAACCTTCCCTCCAAGATTTCGGTGATGGAGGAGGAATCCTCTCCTTCTTCGTGACGTAGCGCAGGGAAAACCGGACATCTGGCTAACAAACCTCGCTGGGTTGATCGGCCGGAGCCTCTCGCCGGGGTCGCGGTTTATGATCGTATTGTCCCGCGAGTCAGCGGTGGTCGACGGTATGTACCGTTTTGAAGTTACCGTACACCACCCGCTGACAGAGCAATCAACGGGTTTTCCCAGAGCGAGGACGGTCGAAGTGTCCAAAAAAATAGCACGATGCCGAATTGCCACCTATTAAACATCTGGCAGGCAAATGCTCCCCAAGACTTCGACGGTAAGCAATTGCCTAGGAATAAGGGTCGCTGAATTTCTGCCTCGCTCTGAACCCCCCTTTGTTCCCGTAAGACGGAACATGCTCCCCCCGTTGAGAGACCCGTCGATCAAATACATATACCATAATTGGATGAAAATATGATACTTAAAGCTACGATGCTTATTAAATTAAAAGTCTTTGTTTATGCGACGAGTTCTGTTTCGTTGTGGACCGGAAGCGGCGCGAGTTGCTTCACGTTGCGACGGTAAACACCGCGGAATGTTCGAACGGTAACAGTCCGTACGATGTCGTCTTTCCCGGGATGAACCTTCTCGATACAGCCGAGATGCCACTGTAGGGGTGGAAGCTGGTCATCCCTAATGACCACGATGGTGCCTTCCTTGATCGTATGGGAACCCTTAGTCCACTTATGGCGCACGTTCAAGTGGTTGATATATTCCTTATGCCACCTGGACCAGAAGTCCTGTTTCACCTTCTGGATGTGTTGCCAATTTGACAACCGGTTGGTCGCTGTTGCCTTGAAATCGGTCTCCGGTAGACTCGTTAAAGAATTACCAATTAAGAAGTGACCAGGGGTTAAGGCTATAGGATCATTGGAATCACAGGAAAGAGGTGTTAGAGGACGAGAGTTTAAAATCGCCTCGACTTCAATAACGAACGTATTGAACTGTTCGAACGTGAACAGTTCTTCACCAACAACGCGTTTTACATGGTGCTTGAAAGATTTTACCGCAGCCTCCCAAAGTCCGCCAAAATGAGGCGATAGAGCTGGCATGAAGTGCCACGATATTCCTTTGTCCGCCAGGAAATGTTGTACCCTTTCGTTTTTCAGGAGGTCTTCGTGAATTTCGCGCAATTCATTATTTGCGCCGATGAAATTCGAACCGTTGTCCGAATACATGTTACGGCACATCCCTCGACGCGCGATTAGCCGTTTTAACGCCGCGATGAATGCTTCGGTCGTCATGTCACTGACGACCTCTAGATGGACGGCTTTCGTTGCGAGGCATATAAAAACTGCAACGTAGGTCTTTATACGAGTGCGATTACGGAAACGTCGCTCCTTAATATAGAATGGACCGCAGTAGTCCACGCCGCAGTTGTAAAACGGTCGGGTTTCTGTGACTCGAGCGGCAGGTAGATTGCCCATGACGTAGTCGGTGACAGGTGGATTCACGCGGAAGCATCTAACACATTGCCGAACAATTTTTCGCGTAGTATTTTTTCCATCGATTGGCCAGTATGTTTGACGAACGGCGTACAGAGTCGAGTTGATACCTGCATGGTGAAGCTGTAAATGAGCTTCGCGAATGATGAGCTCAGTGATACGGTGTCCTTTCGGTAGGAGAACCGGATGTTTTTGTTCGAACGGCAAGGTGGAGTTCTGTAATCGCCCTCCGACCCGTAATATTCCCTTATCGTCAAGGAAGGGATGTAACGGCAAGAGCTTACTCTTCGGATGTAGTCCTGCTCCGGTCTTAAGATGGTGAAGGTCTTGTGTGAATGCGGATGATTGCACAAGTTGTACCACACGATCGTTTGCTGCGTGTAATTCTTCCACGGTCAGAGGTCCCTTAAATCGACGAGGTAGTCTAAGCCGCAGGCAATACGCGATGATTCGTCGGAGGCGAGACAAACTTGAATAACGATTTAAGATCTCGTCGCTGTTAATCGTGGTGGTTACAAAGCAGGTAACACGTTTGGTCTCTGGAACTTCTTCAACGATTTTAAACTTTGACTCTGGCCAAGCCGATTCGACGCTTGAGAGCCATTGCGGTCCGTGCCGCCAGTTGGAATCGTGAAGAAATTGTGTCGGTGATTGTCCTCGCGAGAGTAAATCTGCCGGATTATCGCAAGATCTAACGTGACGCCATGCGGTGATGTCGGTTTTCGATTGTATTTCGGACACTCTATTCGCGACGAATGTTTTTAGAGAGGACGGTTCTTTCTGTAACCAGTTCAGCACGATGGTAGAATCGGTCCAAAAGATAACGCTGTCGAGTTCGCGTTTGATGGCCTCTCGAACAGTGGCATATAATGAAGCCAGGAGAATTGCACCGCATAGTTCTAAACGAGCGAGACTTATCGTCTTAAGTGGTGCTACACGAGATTTCGCGCATAGTAAATTTACGTTTATTTTACCGCGTTTGTCAATCGAGCGTATATACAAACATGCTCCATATGCCTGTTCACTCGCGTCACAGAACCCGTGAAGTTCGATCCTACGCGTTGCGCGCTGTGTAACGTTTCGACCGAAGGATACATTATGGAGATGTTTAAAATCGTTCGCGAATGTTATCCACTCGGTGTGGAGGCTGGCTGGCAATGACTCGTCCCAGTCCAGTTTAAGATGCCAAAGACGTTGCATCAATATTTTCGCGACGACGGTAACCGGAGCGAGTAACCCTAACGGATCGAAAATTCTCGCGATGCTGGAAAGAATCGTCCGTTTCGTCACCTTCGTGATAACGTGTGGGTCGACGGTGTACGTAACCGTATCGTTTCGCGCGTCCCATGATACCCCGAGCGTCTTGACCGTTGAATCGCCAAAGAATTTCGGATGGATCTGTTCTTCCGTCAACCCATCGAGAAGTCGCGGTTCGTTGGAGACCCATTGTCGGATGTTGAGTCCTCCTCGCTGAAGCAGGCCGATGACCTCGTCGCGTAAATTCTTGGCTTCTGCGTATGTGTCGGCCCCGGTCAAAAGGTCGTCGACGTACATGTCCCGCTTCAAAATGGATGCCGCCCTTGGAAATGAATCCTCTTCGTCGTCCGCAAGCTGGTGGACACATCTTATGGCGAGATACGGTGCTGAAGACAGTCCGAACGTGACTGTGTTCAATTCGAATGTCGCTATTTCGTTCCGTTCGTCTCTCCACAAAATGCGTTGATAACGACGATCCTCTGGTCTAATGAGGAATTGGCGGTACATTTTTTCGATGTCTCCGGTCAGCACGTATGCGTACATGCGAAACCGCAGGAGCAAAGCAAAAATGTCATCTTGGATGGTCGGACCGATCATTAGTGCGTCGTTTAAAGATAGGCCGCTGCTCGATTTCGCGGAGCCGTCGAAAACCACTCGAACTTTTGTAGTCGTGCTCGAGGGTTTTATGACCGCATGATGTGGCAGGTAAAAACCGTCTGAATCGCGTGTTTTCACCTTAGTCATATGACCAAGCGAGATATATTCTTGTATCACGGACGAATATTCTCTTTGCAGCGATTTGTTACGATGAAACTTGCGTTCTAACGAAAGAAACCGATTGTACGCTCGCGAACGAGAATCTCCGATGGATTGCTTCTTCTGATTAAACGGTAGCGCGACGAGATAGCGTCCTGATTCGTTCCGTTGGACGTGGGCGGTGAAGTGATCTTCGCAGTCGCGTTCCTCGGATGATAGGTATCGCTGCTGTGGTCCTTCTTCGATGTCCCAAAATTTCGAAAGATCGAAATTGACGCTGGTTGCAAACGTTTTGCGTTGTATATGCGGCGACGTTGACAACACGCTCCCCCCGATGATCCATCCTAGCTGTGATTTTTGTAGGATAAGATCAGGCCCGTTACGAGGGGAAAGATCGATTTGCCCAACGCTAAAGCTCGCGAGCGAAGGGCCGGTGCCTATCAGCATATCGACGGATGCTGGGCGGTGGAAATTCGGGTCCGCTAATTTCAAATTTGCCGGAATCTTAAACCTCGTGCGATCGATTTGAGTGTCCGGTAAAGGTCGCGAAATCCGTGGTATCACAAAAAATGTAAGATGACGTTGAAAATCCGATAGTCGTGACTTTATGGTGGTAGAAATTAGTTTGTTCGTCACGGTATTTAGTGCATTTAACGCTTCGATGGCCACGGAAGCCCTTTTGCACTGAAGATGTAATTTCGACGCGAATTCTTCGGTGACGTAATTCGCGTCAGAGCATGTGTCGACTAACGTTCGACATTCGATCGGTCTCTGCTCGTGATCTAACGCGTGAACGATCGCGGTAGGCATGATACCGTCGGCCGATGCATTAGCGACTAGGGCGGTTTCTCGGCGGTCACGTTTCCGAGCGTTGCGTTTTCGCGATTTTTTACGGAATGACTCTAGTCAGGATTCATTTTGTGTGTCTAAATGAAGCCTAGTGTTGTGTGTCTTATTGCATACGCGACATTTTCCGGCCTTACACTCATCGGTTTTGTGATCCGAACGTAAACAATTCATGCAAAGTCTTGCCTTACGCGCGGCTTCGATGCGTTTTTCGATCGACAATTCGAGAAATTGTGTACATTGATACGCGGCGTGAGAATCCGCGTGACAAATCTTGCAATTCGGGTATCGGTTTGTGGCAAATGTTTGTCGCGTCTTCCGCGGAGATGGCGGCGACTTCGGTGCTCTAGCGGGTTTCGCGCGATGGGTGTTTGACGTATCGTTTCGGCGTTGCGCTACTGAATCCGTCCGGTGTTCATCTGGTAAGTCCCGACCTGCATTCCCGCGCGATGTGGAGTATTCTTCGCACTGATGCGCGGCGATGTGCAAATGTTTAAACACGGTCGCAATCTTCGGAACCTCCATGTCTGATAATGTCCGTTCCCATGCCTTTCGAGCGTCCTCCGCCATACTGGACACAGCGATGCTAAGTAAAAGATCGTTCGCGATGTCCTCCCACGATCTCCCGAGTGCTTGCAGCGACCGAATGTGCAGCTGCATGTGATTGGCCAAATCACGGTTCGATTCCGATGAATCGTTTGGCATTGCGGGTGTGTCGACGAGAAGCGAGGCGTGACGCAAAACGAGAGCGCGTTTGTTGTCGTAGATTTCTAAGAGGTGATCCCATGCAGCCTCATAGTTATCATCGGTGATGGTGTAAGCCTCGATCGCAGATTCTGCCTTCCCGGACAGTGAAGCGCGTAAATAATTCAGCTTTTGAATGTTGCTGAGACCGGGTATTGCATGGATCGTCGTTTTGAAACCATCCCTGAACGTGACCCATTTTTCGATTCGACCGTCGAACTTTTGGAGGTCGATCTTGGGTAATTTCACCGAAAGTGGAAACGATGATGCGGCTGACGGCGCGGGCGAATCTCGTGATACGTTTTCGATGTTCGGTGGCGGAATAAGATTTACGGACGCTACAAAACTATTCATTAAGACTACTGCTGTCGCCAATGTGTCGTCAAACTGTTCTGTTATTTCCTCACGTTCGGCTTCCGCTTGATCGAAGTCTTCAATGAGGGCCAGTTCGTCTTGAATGCCATTGAAGGTTCCGAACTGATTACGAAGCCGTTCGATGCGTTCGCGAAGCTTGACACGATTCTTCTCACAATCTTGATACGAATCGAGGTACTTGTTGAAGTGAGTGATTTGCGATTTGAACGATCGCCGTTTCATCTTCAAACCGTTAATACGCGCGTTGATGTCTTCTTGCGACATTTTAGGCGAAGTGGAATGGATACGATAGGAATTAACGGAAGGATAGATCACGTGTGCTTAACTAAATGGTAATTCCTCAATAACGAGCTTACCGTAACCAAAGTCCTTGTGCTGGTGGAGTCGTCTCTGGACCGGATGACGCCGTTGACGAATGCGTTGTCCACCTCAAGGCTGGCTGTTCAGCTTCCACGATGTTGACGTCTTTCCGTTCCGAATTAATTCTCCTGCCCGTGGTAGAATTTCGGAATACACTTGAAGGAAGTTTAGAAGTCTTTGCACACTGCACTTCCACGGTCGTGGATCCGGCTCGAAGGACCAAAATGTTCGCACGGCACACGCGTGAAAATTATAGAATTTTGCTTTCGAGGGTGTAAGGCTCGATTCACCGGTTGGTACGCGTATAAGCCGGACGATGTATCACCCGCCAAATTAATATTGGGTGACTGTTTAAATTATTACGTGTCGATTCTGTTCTGAACGATGATCTGAGAAGTTAGCTCTACTTGTGCTGATGTGTCCGAATGCTGACCTCATCAAAAACACCGAACCGTACTGTTCCCGAGCTCGTTGACTTCTGGTCTTGTCCACCTTTTCGATGTCAAAGGTGGACAAGACATCTGATTTTTGGGAGGCGCCAAAATGCCTGATTGGCTCAGCCTTGCTTGAAGAGGAGGAACCTTCCCTCCAAGATTTCGGTGATGGAGGAGGAATCCTCTCCTTCTTCGTGACGTAGCGCAGGGAAAACCGGACATCTGGCTAACAAACCTCGCTGGGTTGATCGGCCGGAGCCTCTCGCCGGGGTCGCGGTTTATGATCGTATTGTCCCGCGAGTCAGCGGTGGTCGACGGTATGTACCGTTTTGAAGTTACCGTACACCACCCGCTGACAGAGCAATCAACGGGTTTTCCCAGAGCGAGGACGGTCGAAGTGTCCAAAAAAATAGCACGATGCCGAATTGCCACCTATTAAACATCTGGCAGGCAAATGCTCCCCAAGACTTCGACGGTAAGCAATTGCCTAGGAATAAGGGTCGCTGAATTTCTGCCTCGCTCTGAACCCCCCTTTGTTCCCGTAAGACGGAACACTATCCTCCTTTACGTTCAGCAAGGCTCTGATGCTAGACGCAGGAATTGGCGGGCTCCAGCTACAGCTGATGCACGAGGAAACACCTACAGCGGTGGTTATGTATGCGTGACTAACGCACCGCAGTTCCTCACACATAACCACCGCTCCTGTCGATGTTCCCCCCTCCATCAGCGGTACATGGAGCCCGGCGATCGCTGCCTAGACGCAGCTCTCGTGCCGTATTCCTCCAAGCTTCTCAATAGAAGGAGCTGTGGAAACAGCGCGGCAGAGACGGAGACAACAGAACATGCGGCAACTATGCTGTCAAAAATTCGTCTACGTAGAGTACCGGTAGATGTCACCATTGTACAACTTCTTTTTACCGACCGCAGTAGTTTCATTAGGGTCCGTCTGTTTACAAGGGCACTTCGATCGATTCGGACCATAACAAAAAGGAGACGGCCCCCTTAAAAGCACCTCCAAGCTGCCATCCATGCAAGTTTGATATACCGAATGTCGCGAAAGCATTTGAAAAGTTTTTTTATTTCCAACCGTTTGGGCGCATTATTCAAATGTTAGGCATAGTGATCCTCTAGGGAGTGATCGAAATAACGTGTATCGTCGCTGATTGGTTGCCGCGATTTTGGAGCAAAAGCGGAAGTAGACAGAGAAAGAAACAGTAAAAACGAATGTGACAAAAATACTGATAAAAAGAGATAGAAATACTGACAGAAAGAGAGAGAGAAATACTGATAGAAAGGGATAGATATGTTTATTTCCGGTTTTGCTCCAAGATGGCTGCGGTTAAACCGATCATTCCCTAGAGGATCACTATATAGTTAGGCAGCCGAACTTACACTAGCAGTAAGTACATACGTTATCTAAATTCCCAACAAGGGAAAAATATTTATGTATTTTAATTTGTTTATAGTATTATTTCAGAGAAAGCTTTGATTCTTTTGGTTTTAATAACAAATTGATTATTTTCGTGAACGTGGCCTTACTGCCTTTCGGAGGTTAATTGTAAAATATCAACGATCGATTTTTCTCAACTCTGAGAAGACTCAAGACCTGGATGAGATCAAGGATGGCAGAAGATTGGTTGACTAGACTTGCTTTATTAAACGTATGTACATACATACATAAGTACATCGTGATATTAATGTGAGGCTTGAGTTTGTAAATGGTGTGTGTACATAGGTTAGAACTAGACAACAACCGATTTAATTGTATTACTAATAGTACGCTATTGTTAAGAAAAATATATCACTTTACAATGGTATAATATGGTATGTAATATTAACGAAAATTTAAAGAGATATAAAAACAATAAAAATGGATCAAAGTCATGGATTTACGTTTTTAAAAATTTGCCTGGATAACTCTACATAGTTTATCCTATGATGAACTTAGCAATACAAGGGGAAATATGATAATTTGATACTACAAAGCACTTTTTCATTTAAGGGGAAAATATTGGAAAGGTCCCTGGTTTAGTCCCCATATTTACGCCACCTCCCCCCCCCCCACCACTCGAAAATCCTGGATTCGTCCTTACGCCCCCCCTTACGAAAATCCTTCATCCGCCCCTGTCTACCATAAAAAGATTTTATTGTATTAAATAAATCAATTTTTTATTTTAAATAATTACCAATACAATTAAATTGTAAGTCAAGTAAAGTAAGTACTGGTAATGATTGTATAAATTTATTATTACAATTATATTATAGGATGTACATATCGTAAGGTTAAACTGTGTATAACAAAATATTAACATTTTTTATGTCATAATAATAAATTTATTTAGCCAGTGAAAATTCTAATTTCAATCTCCTCATGATTTCCTCCCGTTGATACATCACTTCTCTATAACACAGTGCCGAAAATGCGAACGGACATTCGTATTGTACAGTTTCGATACATTTCGTATCGTTAGTTCCGTCTCGGTCAAATCTGAATTGCGAGATAGACTCCACTGAAACCCGAATTAGAATTTAAGATTAAGATTAAAGTTTCATCGGTTTATTGGTACTAGTTTCGAATCTTATGAGAGACGTTTCTCTTTTTAATAAAACTTCCAACTCACAACATCCAAATTTGGAGAAAAAGCATGTATGATGTTTCGAAGTGATCAAGTAACCGTTCTTATCTGGTCGTACGGCGAAATGTCCGTGTGCTGTGTTTCGAATAATTGGTATGTGACTCAAATGTTCTGTATATTCAACCGAATATTTCCAGTGATCGTAATTACCGCTTTCCGCGATAACATTAAAATCTTCTCTGAAAATATTAATTAGCAAATAAATATTTTTTGTCGAATAATTTTTTCGTGACAAATAAAAGAATTATACTTAAATATTCATTATTTCACGCACATTGTCGGATTTAATTTCTTCATGTTACTAAAATCGGCCACGAATTCCCATACATGCATGGGATTTGAGTCATGAATTGTATCTTCGAACATTACTTGATGTTTTTTCTTATACACAAAAAGCACAAAAAAGATAAAGAATGCCAGTACAGAGTATAAGACGTTTCTGGTTTTCCACTTCATCGGGTTGATACCCATTTCTAAACAAAAAAGTGTTGCTCGGTGCTAATTATACGAAAGAAACTTGTATAAAACCAGAGAAGAATCTATATCTATATGCTCGCCCGGCGACAATCTCGTTATAAATATTTAGAATAGATTAAATACTTTATATTATCCGTTAGATTAAATTTTTCGTAAAGTTCTAAAAAAATATTCCTCACTTACTTGTAGCAAATATTAAAATCAAAGCGAAAACAATCTTTGCTTTTATGGCTTCCTTATAAATTTAAATACAGTATTTAACAACTTATACTTTTCGTATCATTTGACTTTTAGGAGATTTATGTTTGTGTTGTGTACTTCCGCCGGTGATAAATTGGAACAGCGATACTGTTTTCGTTTCAAACATCAGACCAAGGACTATGATGTCGAGCTACGTTATGTGGCACCACGATTCGCTACGAAATGTTTTATTTCCCTCCATCGTCTACGCTTGTGCACGCTGTTCGTCGAATTGTATATACTAGACTATACATAAGACCCCCACTATACTCCATTGGGATGCTGCGCCTACGGTTTCTCTCTTCCACACTATCGCGAGCTCATACATACAATATATGACACACGTGGCCTATGTATCATGATCACGTGACTTATGGCGCGGAGCGAAGTATAACATATCCGTATACATACCCCGTTCACTGCCGTTCATAAATATTAGGTACAGACATCTTGGGAAAGAAATGCAAAATTTGTTAAATTTACAGCGTTTTTTCACAAATATTCTATACACAGTAGGTGTTCTAATATATGTACTTACGAACAGCAGTATATATTATATTTCAGAGTAAGGAAGGACATCCATGATTCTTTACTCTTCAAAACTGACAATTATAATATAAATTTTTAAGGACATCGTGTAACAATATCTGCTGTTAGTTAAAAAAGTACTACATAGTTATGCTAATAATTATAGTAAGGCAAGGGCGACCAGCAGTGGCGGATTCAGAGGGGGGGCTCCCTCAAGGGAAAAGTACTTATTTTAATATGCAAAATACTTTTTTAACTTAGCAATATGAGAGAAAATATGATAAAATAATACAAAAAAAAACACTTTTTGATTTAGCAGGAAAATATTATCGGGAAAGGTCCCTGGTTTATTTTTCAGACTTACGCCCCCCCCCCTCAAGGACATTTTGGATTCCCTCCCCCCCCCGAAAATCCCAAATTCTGGCGACCGGAGACTTTTCTCCAGGGAGAGCAATTTCGGGATGATGGCAAAGAAAAATATACACCTCTTGCTTTTTTAAACTCATTTTATAACGCACAATTTAATTAAAAATTTAAAAATCACCCTTTTTAGTATAAACTTAATAAATAAATATCAGTTTTGAAAAATAAGCGATTTTTTCTCAAAAGCCGGAGGGGGGGCAACTGCCCCTTTGCACCCCGTTCCGGACACCCATGGAGTAAGGTACTATTTAATTTCATACTATCTTATAGTATATTTAAGTCTATTTCTATGAAGTCCATCGAATCGAATTTGGCAGTGAAACTATCTAAATTTTTGAAATATGAGCGAAAATCAACACTTCACTTCAATCATCAACAGATCTGGACGACATATATATGTATGGCTATTTTATTTTCAAGTCTGGTACATCATTCACGTGAAATAATGTATTATTTACACTTACTTTGGTGTTCATTAGTACGTATAAGGTCCCCTACCTCTTATTTTACCCAGCTTCGAATGTTTATGCTTTCAATCAAGTTGAAGATGGTTTACGTTTCGGTCAGGCAATTAAATTATCTTTATTGTATATACTTTTATATATCTCTTTACAAATATTTTAACAAAATTGAATATGTATTAATATTTTATGAAAAATGTTACACAATAGATCGAGTTTTGTGGATGCCCAAAGTATATGATCCATAAATGTGAACTAAATGTTTCAGGTGCTAGAAAATATTTTAGTCTTTCATCCGGCATGATGGTATTCCTCAGTAAAAAAAGAAGTATATTGTCTTATTGGGATATAACGTTAGTATTTGATTTAATAAAATGATTTTCCGCCGATATACAAGTAAATTTGGATTGTGCATATTACAATACTTAAGCGTTTCAAAGACCAATTGTTCTTATGCCTTTCTAAAATGTTTCTAATTAGAAAGTTGTACACATGGTACGCAATACATTACCTTCTGAAATGGTCCAGAATGTTTAAAGCATGTTTAATGACATTTAGATACTTTGTAATATATACATAACATAATAATCCTTATTTAATCATTGGCATTTCAGTCCTTATAACATATCAACCTAATATGTATAAAATTATAAAAAATAATTTATCATATATTAATAACAAGCGATCACTATTATTTCCATCAAGCTTGGCTTTAGAATTTTATCATTTATTATTTCACGTACTAACGATTTTCTTCCGCTGCAACATTTGCCTTCTTGAGCATGCATTCGACGTGTTGAGGTAACCACGTTTTTAATTCACGCGACATGGACATATATTTGAAGCTTAACATTCTTACCAAACCATTTTGGTAGCCAACGGCTAACCACAAGTAACTCCATACATTTGGATTCCAAGATATCTAGAATTTGTTGCCACACGTAATATTATACGTATAGAAGAAAAGTATTAGGGTTGAACAGAGAATCGTAATATTTACCCTATTCACGGACATAAATGGATATTCTTCAATCGGGACTGGCGTTAGCTTTTCCGTTTGTTGCACACCACGTCTTCTATTCTTTAAATTCACATAATACATGACGTTAATTTAGAGTTTAGAGATTAAGCGGACTATTAAACGCAACAAAAGATATTACAAATATGTATTTACTTTCAGATTATCACAGAAGATTATACCAAATCGATCCTTGCACTTGTTATAAGTTTCTGGCATGTAATAATAATCTTTTGGATTCTTTTTCTCCTTGTCCGCCTTGCTATCATTTTCCGAGAAGTCCACTACTTTTACAAACGAACTTAACTACAAGCATGATTTTTATAAATTTTTTAAGAGATGGCTTAGAACAGGGTTGACTAACTGGTGGCTCGCGAGCCACCGGGGGCACCTCCGACTTGCTGCCACGCTGAACGGCCCCCTCCATACCTCCCAGACTCTGACGATCGCAGTAAAAAAGAGAAGGAAAGAAGGAGGAATCGACTGCGATCGTCAGAGTCTGGGAGATATGGAGGGGGGCCGTTCAGCGTGGCAGCAAGGCGGAGGTGCCCCCGGTGGCTCGCGAGCCACCAGTTAGTCAACCCTGGCTTAGAATGTTAACAAGCGAATATATGGAGAGAACACACGATAAGAATACCTTTCGTTTTTTCTGTAAGGCCTTGTCAATTTCCTTACTATGTACAAGTTGCTGAGGAAAAATTGTTACTACTTCTCCTGCCAATGTACCGTGCGCAATGCTGTTTCCATAATCAGAAACAGCTAAAGCCTGCAATGGTTTTAAATCAGCGTTATTCTGTATTTAGAAAGACAGCACAGGAACACTTTAGAATTACTTACGTAAGTCGGGGAACTGGTTCCTAAAATAGGATAATATCTAAATTCATGCTCTCTCAGAGGGATTAAATAGGAATTAGTATGCTTATACCTGTAATAGAATAATATCATAATAATAGGCAAGTTCCGTTATTTATTAACAGCTATTTCGGGTGTAATTTCTTACCCAAGAGCATCGTCGAAAGTAATAACAGCACATGGCCAGTGCGTCATCCATGCGCCATCTACTATAATACCCTTCTGCACACAGTATTGAGGACTGCTTGTGTTTTCTAGATCCCAAAATTTGTACGATCTGTCTAGACTGGCGGAAGCTAGAAACCTTGCTCCATTATATGGAACTAATGCTACCACTATAAAAGCAATACAATTGTTATATAAAAATGATGTATCAAACTTCTGTGATTATGTCAAATTTGTCTTAAGGGGTCATGCTGGTAATCACGCCGCAAAATTCGGCAACATTCAAGACGCAATTTCATGCTGACGCTTGACGCTCGTTTTAATAATAATACGTAAGTTAAAATTTAACGAAATTGCGCGCATTCAAATTTCAAGTAAAAATGGAAAATTTCGAAACTTGAAGTTTGAATGCGCGCAAGTTTGTTAAATTTTGACTTACATGGCTAATTCTGGCACCTGCGATAGCGGTACTCATAATGATTAAGAATCAGCTTGGTTTTTTTTTGTTTCAGATGAGTCTGTGAGCTTAAATCAATGGGTGCGTTCAGCGCAACCAACTGTTGGCCAACCGCTCACTGATCTTTCGCCGAACGCTACCGCTCAGTTGCTCACTTGCCAACACGTTCAGTGAGCGGTCGCCATTTTTTCGAGCGGAGGTAAACTCTGCTCACTTTACCCAACATGTTGGGAACTGCTAAAATACCCCCACCCTCCCAAGTGTCGTTCGGCAGAACTAAGCGGAACGATGGCTGCTCACCGATGATTTCCCAACGGTTGCAGACGGTAGGGGCCAACAGTTGGTTGCGCTGAACGCACCCACTCTCGCCACGGAGGTATTTCTTTTCTAAGGCGCGATTTTTAACTCCAAATAATATTGAAAAAACACAATTAAAAGTGCATTTAAAAAATTGTTCCGTATACATTACATGTAGCTTAATAAACGAAAAAAAGTTTGACATCGTTATTCTTCATATTCACTGAGAAAAAAAAACCTGAATGTTGCCGAATTTTGCGGCGTGATTACCAGAATGACCCCTTAAGAAAGAAATATAAATATACTTACTACTCACAGCATTACCATGGGCATAAAAATGTTGAAACGCATTTATGAAGCACGTATTTCCTCTCTTTTCCATTGATAACGGTGATTTGTACGTGAGATCCCACAATGCGATATAACCATTTGAAAATCCTGCAGCAATTGTACTAAAGGAAATTTTATAATTTTCATGATTAAAAATTCACAAAGACAGAACAGAAATGCAATTGAATATCTTACTTATGTCCGTGTTCTTTGCTCCATGATAACTTAGTGCACTGCCAATTCTGATCACTGCTATCATACATCGAAATATTTACAACTAGTGTTATTACAGGATCAGTGCAATATATAGGCAATCTATAAAAGTAGCAAATATTAATAAGAAGCGATATGAATGTGGAAAAGAATACTAACTATTAAATACTTTTACCAAATTTATTACTCACTGATTTTCTTCAGTTCTCTCAAATTTAAGTTCTTCCGAGAACGGAAGCGAGTAAATATATACATTGCCATCTGAACAAGCGGCTGCAAGCATACCCATCCGTTTTAGATTAGATTGTCCTTCGTTTTCTTTTTTATAATTGTTCAGACTTTCATCTTGGTAACATCCGGATGGACACCATTCTAAACACCATATAGTACCACCATTATGCGCAATTGCGTACGATAAAGCAGGGGGATTTCTTTTATTATCAGGTCTGAAAGAAAAAATTGTTTTGAAAGCATCTGTGTTGCACTTTTACAATGAGGGTTGCGTATTTTATTTTTGTTGTTACTAACGTATCACTTAAAGGTCCAACATTCCAAATTTGTATGATATTAGCTCCAGAATATGCCTTTCCTACAGTATATTCATCCTCCATAGTCGGATGAGTACTAATCGCGATATATTGTAAAGGTTCTTTAGAATACATTGGTGATGGAATGGGTAACCAAGCTAGTGCCCATATCGGGCCACCAACAAAAAATGTTGCTGTACCTGAAAAATTATTGTAATGCATACAATTGTTCAAACAATTATTATAGCATAGAATTATGTATAAAGCTGTTACCTTCGTCAAAACCACCTTCAAATCTTTTCCACTGTTTCCATGAAATTTCCGCATTGGACGATTTCTCAGAACTTGCACTTTCTTTTTTCGTGCGCATAGACACTTCCAATTTCGGCAAATATTTAGCAACATCTGCATTTTTTAATAATGTAAAATGATTTGTAGTACAATCGTTAAACAAATGAAATTCGTAATTTTTTTGTTCACTGTAAGAGAGCACGATATAACTTATTTTATGCTTATAACATTTATTATGAATTACGAAGGTCTAAATATTCAATAAGTATCAATTAATTGTGGGAAATATTTACAATTCCATAGTCCAATGTAGGGTAGGATAATATGGTTCCTTCCACCGAATTTTGCACATTTGCTCTTTGTCCAGGAATTTCATTGTATAAGCAGTTTCTACAAATAAGAATCGATAATGAAATTGAGTGATTTAAGATTCATTCTCGTAATAAGATTAAAGAAGGAACAAGTATGAATTACTCTGATTTTCATCTGAACTATAATTTTCATCGTCGAAGTCGGAATATTGATCCATGTCTTCCGTTGCCGAATGCTTCTCTTTTACATGCTTTATCATATCTTCATTGCAAATCGTCGAAAATTTGCATATCTTACATACATAACACTGGAATAAAGGAGGAGCAAAACAATTTAGTGTCGTGAACGGATATTATGAAAATGATTATATTACTATCGTAAAAGATTATACCTCTTGAGGAATGAAGTTACATTTAGAAGAATGATTGCAGATATCTTCGAACGAAGAGCAGGTGTAAGTACAACCAATTTGACGGCAACTTACTTTTCCCTGCGCAGACAATTCTTTTTTCCATATACCTTTCCATACTGCTGGTATAGTTTTTTTGTGTTCGGGTGTTTTTATTACACTTTTCTATAATATCAGTTTCATTTAAATATACGTCTATATATATAAATACAAATAGGCTTCATATATTAAATTTTGTTAAAAAAGAAAGCGATTGCAAAGTATAACACACCAAGAATGAAGATTCAGTCTTTAGTTTCATTTCAGTAGGTGGAGGGTCGTCTTTAACGAGTTCGGTGAATTCCAAAATTTTTGTTACTGCTCTGAAATCGAAACGCTATGATATTAGCATGTTCTTTTATTTAATTTATTATTGTATGCACAATTCTTACTTCTCTGCAGCCTTGCGTTTCACTCTTCCCGTATCCGCGGTATAAATTTCGAATTCTTTTATTTGGCTTTGTTCCGACTGCCTATGAACTCGCTCATGTATTTCCATAGAAGACGGCATCATAGTAGCTCCACAAACTGGACATTTCACCATCAAAGCTTCCCTTTCCTAATACATTACAAAACATTTAATATTTACTATTTAATTTATTTCACATTTAAATTATCAACTCTTTAATCTGTTTAAATACTTCATCAGTTTTCCCACAGAACTGCATATGAGATATAAAACCATTCGCACTCCGTTTTATAGTCCCACATTTTTCGCAAGTCAATTGGTTTTTTCTTTTCTTAAGCGCAGCCATTAATACGCTCCTCCATAACTTAATGTCGTTATCAAAATCCTAAAACAAGATATTTTCCCAAAATAAATTATCATATTAATAAAAATCATTACCGGGACATTCCATGCGAACTCGGACAGATTTCGGAGTAAGTTTTCGTAGATTGCTGAAATTTGAATATGTTGTAGTCTCTAGTGATATTTAAACGTACCTTAAAGGATTTTTCAAAATTTTTAAAAATGTCGATTTTACAGCTGTTTGAAGTTAAGTGCTAACTTTTTTTCAATACATTATAGCTATGGAAGTAGTAAACGGATGGAGATAAGCTTTACGGTGCTTATAGAGAAGACTTATATTAAAGATATATATTGAAGTTTTAAGAAAAAATTATTTCAGTTAAAAAAAAATTTTAATCGACGACGCAGCGTCAACTTTCGGCAATTTTTCCAGGGCCAATTTTAAAATGTGCATATTTTTGAAAAATTGTCCATCAATGGGGAAGGATAGAACCATATTCTCCTTTTTCAGATTTTTAAAATCGCACCCGATGTTAAAAACCTGCGTTTGTTTAAAATGATTGCACAAAAATGGTTAAAAATTTTTTTTTTAAACTGAAATAATTTTTTCTTAAAACTTCAATATATCTCTTCAATATAAGTCTTCTCTATAAGCACCATAAAGCTCATCTCCATCCGTTTACTACTTCCATAGCTATAATGTATTGAAAAAAAGTTAGCACTTAACTTCAAACAGCTGTGAAATCGACATTTTTCAAAATTTTGAAACATCCTTTGAGGTACGTTTAAATATCACTAGAGACTACAACTTATTCAAATTTCCCTACTACGAATGCTTACATCATACTTACAACAGGTTTTTCACCTTCCCTCCAGCTCATGTTATTGTGTTTAATCAAGTTATGTGAATTCCATTTCTGTTTCGGCATTTCTGCTCCACATTTGGCACACGTTACTAAGCGTTCCTAAATTAAAAACGCAACTATAGAGAAACTTCTGTTCAGAAATAATGTAAACCTCTGAAATTATATGAAACCTACTTCTTGTTTGCGAAAAATATTGGTGTCATTAGTTGAATTTCCTTCATTTGCGTTGTCTGTAGTTGGTCCCTTTAATTTTGGTACATACTCTGTATCTAATGTAGAATATGATGATCCTCTACCCCTGCCCCTACCTCTACCCCTACCCCTACCCCTACTTCTGGCTTTGCCTCTAGCTCGGGGTCTACCTCTTTTTCTAATAACGAATGGATATTGAGTGTCATCTTCGCTACTACCATCATCACTTAAGCCATCGTTGCTACTAATATTATACGACTTTTCACCGTGCCTCTTACTATGAACAACTGTTTCCGCAATAGAGATATTACTTATATCCCGCGAAGTTTCCGCATTTTCTTCCGATTCATTCGAAGTGCTCGGAACTGGTTGCTGTTTAGGAGTTTTTCTAGGCCTTCCTCTCTTCCGCACCGGTGACGTAGTTGGAGAGATATCAGCGCTGGGGCTTTGACTTACTGGATTTATGATTAAATGTTTTTGCTCCAACCAGCTCGACACTGCCACAGATGTTAAATCAGTGGTGTTTCCAAGACTATCTCTAGCATTTACATCTTTTAAATTCCTTCGCTTCGTAACAGTTGGTTCGTGTAAAAAAGTATTCATTGATCCCACGTATACTTTATTATCACTCTTATTATTCGGCTCTGCTATATCCGCATCTTTTGCCATTGTACATGCGTCAGTTATTACATCTCTAGAATCTTGTAAATTCTTTACATGGGAATTATCTTCCTCAGCTTTAACACCGGAATATTTTCCAGAAATGCTTTTCGCACTTAAAGGCAGTGATTTCCTGGTTACAGCTGGTGCGACAGAAGTAGAAGCTACGTTAAGCTTCACTGCAGTTTCGTCCTTCTTACTTTGCACATTTTCGAGTACCTCTTTCGGAGATTTTTTATTATTTACCACACCGTTTATTTCAGCTGCATTCGATATAGTATTAGTCGTTAGTCGCTTTTGCTTTTTATTAGGAGAACATTGCTTTCTTTCATCTGGAATCGTACTTTCTTTTTTAGGTAACCAGATCTTTTTCTGCGTTACAACGTAATCGTCAAATTTCGTTTGTTTCCGAATACGCTTAGATCTGCCGAGTACATCTTCGTCGATTTTAGTTTTACTTACGGTGTGCTTTTGATTTCCTAAATGTCTAGCTAAATTTATTTTACTACTATGCGGCATAGACTCTGTGGCTGCTTTCCGAGGTGTTGGTACATCGTTTGAGGTAGTTTGACCATTCCTTACGTTATCATTTATATGCTTCATTTTCTGTAAACCCTTTGAACTCTGTGAAGCATTTGTTGGAGACTTATCTACTTTTCCGTTTCTCTCTTGCTTTCCTATAACTGGGAAACTACTTTTCGTTTCGATACGACTTAGATTAGATGTTAGTTTCTCTTTATCTTTATTAACTTTAGGCACTTTTGTTACGCTTCTTAAGATCTCATTATTTGCATCGCCTGCCGGTGTATTTTTACTAGTTTCTGTAACCACAGTCGGTTTCATTGCAATTCTTGAATCGGCGGAGTTTTTAACGGATTCAGAAAGCTTGGGAATTTTATACCCTTTGCTGATAAAGGTATCTGAAGTATTTTTCTGGTTTATAAGTTTTATGCTAGACGCCGTGCTCCCACCTATAATAAGGTTTCAACGGATCGTGGAAATCAGAATTTTTCTTAGCTAAAACTTTTGATGGAAATATTAATTACTTTACTTACCTTTTGCTACTGAATCACTAATACAGATATTTTGTAACATATTTGGAGGAAGAATGAACATTTTTGTGCTACCAGTTACAGGATTACTTGTTTTAGTAATCGGTAGATTCGCATTATTGGGAGAAGCGTCAGAACCCACAGTCTTTTCGTTCATTATTGATACAATCTGAATGAACATTAAAAATGTTAAACGGTATTTCATCTTAAACATGTATTATATTCCTCTAGGTGAAGAGTCGAGGAGGGTGTGAATCAATAATATTTTTCTGTCATTCTTAAATACTATATTTAATTCGGAATGTTACAATTGTTACATTATTTCGGCAAAAAATTTCACGACATACATATTTTTTACGATTTGTTAAAAAGAAATTGGTATGAACGGGATTTGAACATACATACCTAGAATGTGCGACGATGGAACAAGGTGTCTGTAATCAGGCCCAAAATCATGCGAGAATCGCGCTGTTTTCAAAACTGAACACCAGGAAAATCTTTCTTTATAATACACGAAATATTTATCAAAAAGCTGTTGAGATTTATCGTTTTCACTTACCATCAACTTCAATCACCTGGTCTTTCTAGCGGAAAGACAAGGTTAGGTGCATATTACATGCATGAAGTAAGTATACTTCAATAATCAATATCACGATTTTTATGTAACACGCTTAACAGAATCTATTGATAATTAATTCTCCACGTAAAAAAGAATGTTTTACTAAAGATAAAAAGTATTCAATCTAAAATTTCTGGCACAAGATTCGAACGCGCAAACTTCGCATTTGCAGACCTAGCGCACCATTCTCCCATCGTGTAATAAAGAGCGAATAAGACCACACGTAAGCCCACTCAGGAGTGCAGCGCATGCGTTTACGTTTCGGCGAGCTCGGACTAACGTTCGAGTAAACAATGCGCATATTAATTCGCATATGTATAGTATTTCAGGACATATATTATCAAAAAATTGTACATGCGTAGTTTTTGGGGCATTTTCATTGTAACATCGCCGTAGTTATATTATGTTTTCAGCAAGATGGGCGTTTCATGCTTATTTTTACTTCTATTGCCCAACGAACTATAGTCCCATTTTTTTTCGCCCTCTCTCCTTCGGGTCCCAGCATCAGCAGCGCACCGGGAGAAAGGTGGGGTCTCCCATCTTTCCCCATTGGGTTAGGTCTGGGGAATCCCCAGTACACCGCCCCGTGGTGCTTAACTTCGGTGATCTAACGAGAACTGGTGTTTTCCATCACGGCTACGGTCGCTGATATCTCTGTAGTATTTTGGAAAAACTTTTTTACCTTCCTATGCAGCCTTAAAACGATCAGTTCACGGGTACTCCGAATTTCAGAGTATAAAAAATAGAATTTATATTACTTATTATCCTGGTGATATATCCTCACATCATCAATAGGCATATAAAATAAATGTATGGATAAAGTACAACACAAAATAATGTATCGTATTTAAACTTTTATTTGTCAAGTCTCTTATAAATTTAAACCATTCTTCTGAGAAGTTCATTGATTTTATCTTCTCGGTTTCCAAAATCACCACCTTCAACATAGTGGTTAGTCTTCTTGCGCCATCCGCCATTAGGTGTGTTGAGCTAAGGGCAAAGATACGCAGAGAAAATTAATATTCTGAAAATCCAAATATATATTTAATTTAAAATGTTGGAGTTCGACTTGGGTATGCAACGATACATGCATACCATGAAGAGAAGCTCCTGTTACTTTGCGACATAGTAGGAGATTAATAGAATAATAAATATTTCTATCACCATGCCTACGTCGCGCTGAAGAATCTCGAGATTACTATACCTTAAACGGCCACAGGAAATTGCTTGCATATTTGAACTTCGATCCAACTGTGAATATTTCATGGATTAAATCTTCCGTGCAGATGATACCGGAGCGGCCTGTAGAAAAAAATTAGTCCACTTGTTATCGTAACAGTGATTTTGACGAGGAAGAGAATTAATTAATATAATTAATATAAGTGTACGAATCATTGCAAACTTGAACGCAAAATGTACGGACAGGTTTTTCAAGAATTCTATTGCTCTTTGACAACATGGAAGGGAGCAGCATTGTAATTAAACACAACCCCAATGGATTTGTCAACGTATCAACAAAATAATACATTTTCGGTAATTATTTAGAAGTTTTCCATCCTCACCGATTTCAATGATTTTTGGATATCTTATCAAGATCAAGATTCTGAACAACTTTTTCCTATACATGTTACCGACCTTCGTTTTCGAGATATTCACGAAAAACTTCTGTCCATTTATTCCGACGCAACGCATTCCTCTTTCCAACTTGTCCCGGGTATTAGTATTGGTTGGGGCTAGATTAGTGCGGGGGCACGTAAAGCATGATAGCGAACTGATGTGAGTTTAGAAATTTGAACCAGAAACTTGCGGATGCCCGTTAACACCCCGACTTATATTGATTAGTGCTCCCGCACTAATCTAGCCCCAACCAATACTAATACCCGGGACAAATTGGAAAGTGGAATGCGATGCGTCGGAATAAGTCAAAAGATGTTTTTCGCAAATATCTCGGAAACGAAGGTCGAGCGGCGGTAAACATGTATAGGTAAAAGTTGTTCAGGATCGTGTCCCCGACAACATGTCCAAAAATCATTGAAATCGGTGAGGATGGAAAGCTTCTAAATAATTACCCAATTTTCTGCCCATGACGATAACAGCAAAGAAAGAAATAATTAATACCAACCAAGTTTCTTTTCAATAACAGCATTGCTCGTGATAGGAATACGTTGCCTATTTATTTTGGCGAAGCCTCTTTTGTAGATCAGTTCGCGAACGGATTTAAGATTCGGATATCCCCATGTAATATAAGGTTCGACGATGCGGAGCATATTAATCGTTGCCTTGTTGAGTTTCACGAATATACCATTGTTGATCTGCTTCAAACGGAACAGCTGAAGTACTTTACGTACTTTCGGCGCAACTTGATTCACACTGAAATTACAAAATTCCATCATACATTTTCGACGAGTTTGAATTACGAGTTACAAATCACTCTCAGCAAGTTACACTCACCCTCGGATACGAATAACAAACGCGAGACGTGCATCTCCAGGGATGTAATAGTTCCCACGGTTCTTAGCTTGTCTCATTAATCTGATCTCATCCCTCTCTTTCGTTCTGTACTCTTTCACATATTTCTCTGCCCTCTTGAAGATTTCCTTCCTCTTCTTGTACCGATTTGCACGTTGCTGAAAATGAAAAGAAGTGACGTGAATAACAGTTTTTACGGGGAAATATAGAACGCTGGAAGAAATTGTGGCTGTACTTCCGAAAGGGACTGGTAGCCGATCGAGATGAAACTTAGTAGGTATTACGAGGGGTGTGGAAAGACCCCACACATAAAAGTTTAGCTTCGGCAATTAATGTGTTCAAAAGATACAAGGGTAATTGTGCATATATGGATACTTAACAATATTTCTGTTGACTTATACCGACACAACACATTCCACTTTTCAACTTGTTCCGGGTATTAGTATTGGTTGTGGCTAGATTAGTGGGGGAGGGGGGCGCCCTCACAAACGTCCAAAAAAATTTTCAAAAAAAAAAGTGAACAATAATTTTTTATTAATATTTCGGAAACTAATAAACACCCGAAACTACAATTTTAGATTTAGGGTCCACACCCCCTCCCCACCCCACCTTCCAATCGTCATCTCGATCGGCCAGCGGGCCCTTTCGGAATAATATCCGAAATTGTAAAAGATGATGAGAAATTACGAAAATTTAAGGGAAAGTACCTTAATGGATATTTGCAGGCGTGCAGCCTTAACCGCTTCACGGTTTTTCCTTCTTTTAAGTACCGACTCCGGTACTGCCGGCAGCTTCTTAGCCGGAGGGGCAGTTTCCTTCTGCCTAAATATTAGAAAAAAAGTATTATAAACGGTGTACTGTGTACGTATGATAACAGCGGACAAGTCGCATGGCACAGAGAATTTGGGTTAGGTTCGATCTCTCGGGAAATATAAAAACATAACAATTATCTTAAATAATAAGTATTTGAATTCTGCTCGAGATAAACCGAAAGTGAACGTTTTTATATGAAATTAATGTAGCTTTTAGTAATGAAATATTAATTGTATCATATCTCGTGTTAATCAGTGGTACAACTTGTCAGTACGGATGAATAATTTCTCATTTTTGTGGAAAATACAAAAACTACTACATATGTCTGGTAGAGGAATTAAAAAGTATTTATATTAATGTATTTTGAAAGTAATATAGGTACATTAGCAGAGGATGTTATTAGATTTCTTTCGGAGTCGAACAACACTTACTCGTCCGCCATTCTTCCGCTAGGTAAAGAAGTTGTCAACCTTCGATCACTTCAGAGCACTCGATGGTTTACTCTGAAGCTGGCGGATGGTCGTTTGATTTATCGTTGAGCGGCGGGAAATTTAAAATACATCCACACTATATTAGTAATATAATTCTCTCGAAGGTAAGATAAATTGAATGGTTGGATGCAATAAGGGAACTAGCGCTCGAAAATGGGGGAAATTATTGTCCAAACGCTAAGAAAGATTGGAAAATTAAGTGTTGTTAAACTGAATTTTAAAAAATATAGTGTTGTAAAGCTCGTCACGACACATAATTATTCTATTTGCAGTTTGTTTATCCAATCATTACTATTCGAGCTAAAAATTATAAACAAAGAATTTTTCAACGTCCGAAATCATTATTTCTTTAAACATAAATTGCGATAACTTGAGTAATAATTAACGGATCGTTATGAAACTGAAACCATAACTTCAAAAAACTCTAGCGAATCCGTAAAATGTATGGACAAAACCCTTATGTTAACAAATGTAATAATATTTAATAAAAAGCAATACTGGATATAACCCATGTTTCACACTGATTAATAAATCATTGTAGAAGATATGACAACGTGAGTGCTAAGACTGCTAAGCAGCGCATTATACGCGGCCATTCACTGTTGGTGGCGCACGAGATTTATATATATATCGTCATATCTTCTACAATTATTTATTAATCACTGTGTAAATTGGTGAAAATCTTCTATGTATATTAAGGAAAAACTTTGTCGCTGCAAGTTATATGTACCTCAGAATTGCCTCGATACTTTTTAACGGCGAACGTTGAAAAACATAGGTTATGTCTAGTATTACTTTTTAATTAAGTATTATTACATTTGTTACCATAAGGGTTTTGTGCATACATTCTACGGTTTCGCTAGAGTTTTCTGAAGTTATGTTTTAAGTTTCACAACGATCCGTTAATATTTACTCAAGTAATTGCGATTTATGTTTAAAAAAATAATGATTTTGGTCGATGAAAAATTTTTCGTTTATAATTTTTAGCTCGAATAGTAATGATTGAATAAACAAACTGTAAATAGAAAGAATGTGTGTCGTGACGAGCTTTACAACACTATATTTTTTAAAATTCAGTTTAACAACATTCAATTTTCCAATACTTCTTAGCGTTTGGCAATCATTTTTCCCATTTTCAAGCGCTAGTCCCCTTATTATCCGACCCTTCAATTGTAGTATCATGCGTTTAGTATCATTAGAACGAAGTACTTTGTTTAATTATTAACAAATGTTAATTCTTTAACTTACATTTTTCTTGCGAAATAATTAATGGGACATTTCACGATGGGATAATGAACTTGCGTAAGGATACATTAATATATAATTATAGATGTATTTTTCAATTTAAATTCACTTTTCAGAGATATGACTCGAATCCATATACATATACGGAGTGTCGACGAAGTCCCTAACTCGATTGAAGTATTCAAAAGAACTAGGATCACGTATGGGTAATATTGATTAATCTATCTGGAAGTCTGCAAAGAAGAAGATAATGTGTATCATAAAAGAAATGGAAAACCATCACATTTTCTTTTATATAATGCGTCGTTCACACTGTTACATTATTTACAATTGGTAGACGGAAGTGGCACTTAAACAGTTTGGAATTGGTCCAAGGGTTCGTTCTTTATTCCTTATCAGCCTTACTGACAGTCTAGGCAGCAATAGGCAATATTATTGGTCGCGCGTACATTCTTACCCTTTCGTCTATTTAGCAGAAGTTAACAATAAATCATCTTCGTAGAGGATCCGAAATAA
Source organism: Andrena cerasifolii (assembly GCF_050908995.1). Lineage (NCBI taxonomy): Eukaryota > Metazoa > Arthropoda > Insecta > Hymenoptera > Andrenidae > Andrena > Andrena cerasifolii. The sequence goes on along the minus strand of NC_135124.1, from coordinate 4,324,786 downwards.
AACGCAGATTAACACAACCATTGTGTTATTCGTGTTGATAAAACGTAATGCACGTGAACCAAAGATGAGTGTACCACATGTAAGACCGCTGTCAAAATTATCGTGGATAATAGTCAAACTTACATCAACAAGTACGAAAGTCATAGGAGTATAATTACAACTACTTGTCGGCAATAATCGACCACTAACATTCCTTAAATTGCAATACTGTATACACGTCGATCCACTTATTTATTCTAAAGCACAGCAAAGATTCTGATGTACGATCTTCTGATCCGATCAGCAGTTTGATGTTTAAATAGTTTGATGCAAAGTGACTGGAGCACGACACGATAATATGTCGTTACAAAGCAATGCAATAAACTGCAGTAAACGGAGCGTCGCAACATAATAAACGCGATAAAAATATAGCAAACGTACAATAATAAACAAGTTTCATGTAGTATGTGATAGCAATTTACGTAAAACACGATGACTCGAGTAGACGTCGAGTATATAATAATTCAAACTATCTATGCGGTGTTCGCCCCACATTATCTAGGCGGTAAATACCTAAACGGTTCTTGCTGTTTACATTTGACAGAGGTCTAAAGTTCCTTGGGAAGGTCGATGGATTTGGTCCACGTTTACACATATATCGCGCCGCGCCACCGTCGGTCTGTGTATTCCCATTCGATCGTGTATGGCGAGACTAGCGGAGCGTGGCACAAAATATACTTTTATTCGTTCATCGGCTAGAAAAAACATGGTGCTCATCGATGCCGCGCAAAACGACAGGTTTCATCGTCGTCCTCGTCGAATCGTCGGGCCTCTGGTTGGGGCGTTCGTTCCGGACGAACGGTGTTCATTAGTCGTAATTAAAACAAATCGGAGCAATAACAGCGCACATTGGCGCAGCAACAGTCCACGAGTCTGCACTTGCATTTCTTGCATTTCCCGGCGTTCTTTTCACATGAATTCTCACGCCTGCTTTGGATGCGGCGCGGGCGTCGTGGGCTCCGACCGGAAGCATGATAGGAGGAAACCAGTGTACATGGCGAATACGACGGTTATAGCGATCAGCATGTACATGTAGATGTTCAATTCCGGTTGGCGGTACCTATTCTTGCGTAACCATTCCAGCACCTCTTGTTCTTTATGCATGTCCCCTTTTAGCGAAAAAAAAGCCATTAGTTTTAAAGCTGATTAGGAATCAGAGCCCTGCAACGGGCGGGTACCTATGTCACGGGATAGGTCTGGGTTATGTGTTTCGGGAAGGCCCCGCCGTTAGCGCCGCGGGGTTGTTGAGCGCGGAGTTCGCCTTTGCGCTGAGGAGGGGGCAAGCGGATGTATCGCTAGTTTGCTCCCGCGTAAAGTCCTTCCCCTCGTGCGCGCGACTCCGCGCCCGAGGAAGACCACCGTGGAGTTTTAGTGGGTGCAAGCCCCACATAACCCCGTCCCTCCCCCGGGGGGCGGGGTATCCGTTAGGGATTTCTCCACGTCAAAAAAAAAGGTCCGTTATCCGTCATTCGATTCACCCGATTCGCCCATGCTCGCGGCGGATAAGTCGGGTCAGCGTTGATTTCTATCCAAGGATCGGTGGGCTTAAGCTACGCTGATGGAGGAGGAAACACCTGCAGGAGCGGTGGTTATGCGTGCATGAACTGCGCCTGCGTCAGACACGCACACATAACCACCGCTCCTGTAGGTGTTCCCCCTCCATCAGCGGTAGCTTAAGACCGCTGATCCCTGTTTCTATCCGCCCGAGGCGCCCGAGCCGCCCGAACGCCCAAGATTCCGAACGCCGAAGACGGTCGAAACGCCCGAAGCAGTCACCAGTCATGACGTCACCACACGTATTCAACTCGCTCTTGCCCACACTGTTACTCGCTCTCACCCGTGACTGGTGTCTGTTCGGGCGCCTCGAGTGGATAGAAAGCAACGATAACCCGACTCATCCGCCGCGGGTATGGGCGGTCGGATAAGCGACTCGGGAGCATCGGGTGGGTACGGGCGGGTTAGCCGCGGGTTGGGTTTGGGTTAGTGAAAGTTCGGGCCCAGGCGGTTCGGGGGCATTGAGATATAGTCGGGTGATGGGCGGATCAAACCCGCCCGTTCCAGGTCCACTCTGTTAGGAATATGTACCTCCTTAAGGGGACTAGGCGTTCAGAAACTCGATTTTTTGGTTACATTTCTCGAAAGTACCACCCTTCCCGAGTAAAATGCCGTTTGGCTTATGTTAAAATTCGCAAAATTAAGGATCTTACAGCCGAAAAGGTCGAGCGCGTCATGAACCGTTTCTGCGCGCACGCAGGTAGACTAATTCCTCTTTCGAAACGTTAAACGCGTTCTCGGAATCATATTTCCTCTTCGTTTTGAAGTGATTGCGAAAAAACGGATGTACAAATCGATTTGAATAAAAAATCACATATGTGAAACATGTCTAGATACGACCTGAACCTAAGGATAAGTCTGTGAAAACTCCTATTTTGACAAAAAAAAATAAAATAAAATGGCTCTTCTCCCTTGCAAAAAATCACATTTCTTTAAAATTTGCCGTTTTACAACCGCAATACTTATAAATTTTCTTTTTTTTCTTTTTTAATAGGTTCAGGGCAGAATGGGGGCCAGGGCAAAGTATCAATTTCAGAGTATAATTCACAATTCAATTTCTTACGGGCAGAATCACTGCAAAATTACAGCGGCTCCAGAAAAAAACACCTACATATCAGGCAACTGTAGCGCTGTCATACATATGTATATATTATTCAAATAATTTCTTTTTACTGTTTATAGTATTAACAAACATTACCCAAAAGTACTAGTCACAATTTGTATTCATCTCCTTGTAATTAATTCGCAGAAAGTACTTGATTTTCGAGCGATCCGACTGCCTAGTCCCCTTAAGTTAGCAAGTTAATATTTGAGATCGGAAAGTCTCACCTCGGTAGATACTTGGGAATCTCTTGCGGAAGTAGACGATGGCAGGAAGCTTGGTGACGCCCCATTTTCTGGCATATCTCGGGTCGCCCATTTTCACGAACGTGATATCTAAATTGTCCGTCTCTCCGTCGATGTCCTCCAATTTTTCGTTTACTACTTCGCTCTCCTTGCTGTCGTGTTCGTCTAAAAAGTGTGCAAGTAGTCGCCGTATTCCCAGGTCATTTATAGAAATTGCATTAAGAAGACGAGGGCCATTTAGGGTGTACTTACAAAAGAAGACGGCTAGGAATTCATTCTCGTCCAGCAGCTTGTCTAACATCTTCTTGTTCACCTCCTCAATTTCGTTTTTAATCTCGAAAACGTCCTGAGATGTGAGCCACTGGAGAATCTTATCCTCCTGGGTTAGGTCGCCGTCGTAGATCAGAGGCGTCTTTTTACGGAAATAGACGAGCGACGGGATATTTAGAATTCCGAACTTTTCAGCTGCCTCTGCACTAGCCACCTTTACGAAATCTATGCCGAATAAGTCCGCCTCACCGTCTATCTTCTCCAAAGCTTCCATGATCTCGTCGCATTCTGGGCAATCTTCGTCGTCTACGCCACGCGGCAATACAAATTTCAATCAGCTTCGTCAAATTTACATCTTAGAGATAATAATTTAACAGAACGTACAGAAGAAAACCGCCAGGAACGGAGATTCGTCGAGAAGTCTTTCCAACATCCTATCATTAACGGATTCAATTTCGTCTGCCAATTCCCTATTGTCGTCGTCGATCAACCACTCAAGAACCGACTCTTCGTTTTGCAAATCACCTGGTCAGATACGGCGAGCAACTTAGTAGACGTTCATTCGCATTATTAGAAACCGATAAATGCGAATAGGATACCTTCGAATAAAAGAGGATTGCCGTTCCTGAAGTAAACCAGGGCTGGGAATGTTTTGATCGAGTAACGTTTCGCCAGTTGGGGATCTTGAATTTTTACCAGGTGGATGCCGAACACGTCGCATTCGTCGTCGACCTTTTCCAATCCTTCCAAAATTTCGTCGCATATGTGACAATTCTGCTTGTCTGTGACATAAGAAAAGATTCCATTTTTTTTGTTCACGTACATTAAGACAAATATGATGAAATACGAAGTTACGACGTGCGCCTTACAGAAGTAAACGGCGAGATACTGAGTTTCTTCTACCGACGTTTCCAGCATCACTCTGGTTATCAATTCGATTCGATCCTCCGTTTTCTGGGTGATTAGCCACTGTAGAACTTCTTCTTCAACCGCTAATTCGCCTGCACAAAAAGGTGTGTAAAGCACTTCGTAGTAGAAAAGAACGTCGTACGGAACTAATGTAGTTGTGACGAACCTTCGAACACGTTAGGCACTTGATTCTCAAAGTATACTAACACAGGGAAGTCAGTGACGCCATAATCTTCTGCAACCTTGTAGTCCTAGGAAAATTGCGAAGAACCTGGTCACATTTTTGTTTCAGGTGCACAGTTCTTCAGGCGATTGATCATTCACACTTACCTGCGTCTTAATGAACGTGATACCGTGCCTGTCGCAGTCATCGTCGATGTTCTCCAGCTCCTCCAGTATCCCCATGCATTGCTCGCAGTCTTCGATATCTAATGAGAAACTATACTGTTATAAAATTCACGAATGTTCCGGAAAAGTCTCTACTCGAAAGACAGCAGTCTATTGCAGAGGGATAGCGGGGATATGATGCGGAACAGGCAGATGCGCTGAGTTCCACGGATGATGATCTACAAATGTGTTCTGTTGTCCTATCTAAGGGGACTAATTCTATCGACAGATGAGATAATTATACAGATCGTGTGAAGAAACTTGCTGTTTCGGTTCATGAACGTACACTACAACTATGCAAACGTGGACGAAACAAACAAGACTGGCATGCTGATCAGCAGGATCTCTAGGGCACTATGGTTCTGCTGCTTGGCTTTACGGTTCTCTCCATACATGCTGTTTAATCGTGCAGTTACACCTGTGTAAAAGTGTAATGTTGTGTAACATATTCGAGAAAAATAACGGTACAGCAAATCCTCGTTATGAGCCCGTCGAACCGGTCTGGCGACGGGCTCGTAGCGCGTTGCGGACACTATTCCGCGCGGCCAATGGCGCTCGTTCCTGGGTTCCCCCACTCTCGTCCGAAGGACTCCAAGAAATGGTGGGGGTAGCCGGCGGGCTTTAAACGCGTGGTAGAAACGGGCTCATAACAAGGAGTAACTGTATTTGGATTTTGGGCTCGGCCTGGAAAAAACAGTTCTCAGAAAAATCATCTGTGTTTAAAAATCAATCGGAGAGGTAGTCAATAGATCTTCCATTGCGACAGGAGTCTGGCAAAATTAGACCTCTTGACCTCTGTAACGGTGTTAACAAATAAAAATAGTACGGACCTCTCGATAAAAGTGTCTATGTATAAATATCATTTTTAATACTGAGCACATGTTGCGTCTAAATATGTGTACAGAAAAAAAGTGTTAAAAATCAGACGTGTAGATGTAAAAAGGAACAAAAGTATCTGCAAAATATCGGAAAAAATGTCCACGTTGGTGGGGTATGTCGCATAGTACGGGTATGCGTGTGAGTGTGGCTCGTGTTCTGTGTTTGCACACGGAGATGAATTCTGGACAAACTATCTGGAACATATTCTAAAGTATCGGCAACGAAAAACCGGGTCGGCAAATCAATCTCTTTGTGTGTTCACGTGTACCATCGACTCCCTCGGTTGTCTCGTGGTCGACGTTCCTGCGCTCCTTGTGGCGGGTCTGCTTGCGTTGGTATTTTGCCTGACACAAGTCACAAAGCGTTCTGTTCCCTGCGGCATTAGCAGACAACGTGTACAGCCTCGACAATATACACGAGATCATCAGAATAAGAGGGAGGCCAATAGCAACGATTGTGAAGGAACGTAATACGCAACGAAAAGGAACACAGCGACGGACAACGAGAAGAGATATCTGGTTAATCATCACGACGACACATTAAGCCCGACAAATAAGCACAGTGGCAGACAGAACGACGCACCGCCGGATATGTACACACGGCTTAGTTTCGAGAGTTCGCGTACTCATTGCTTCAGCTCGACACCGTTGCTTCCAGAGCAGGAATTAATATACGCAAACGAGTTGCTGGCTGCGGTCAGCAGTTAATCTTTTCAGCGGTTGGAGAAAAGTGGGCGATAGACGGAAGGGGTAGCGTGAAAGGATTACTGAGGGAAGGAAAGAGGACAATCTGCTCCATATTTTTAAACGCGCGCAATGCTGCGATATAGCAGCTGATATTTATATAATTATAAAAAAGAATCGATGAAAACTGAGATCGTAGACTGCTTTCAAATAAGGGTGTTTAACTTCACCAGAAACCAATTGGTCGATAATCGACGAAAGAAAGTGATATTAACTTTTGATAATCGAACTTATACGAGCGCAATGAGCAAGAGGGGTGGAATGGAGCGCGGAGTGTAAATAAATGTAAAAGATATTAAAGGAATGGAAATAATTATAATGCCACGCAACAGGCTAGTGATACATTCCTGCTTGGCAGTTGGCCGCGGCTGAAGGACTGTCAGACTTACAGAAGTACACCGCCAAAGAGTCTGATTCCCTTATCAGATTCAGGAGCTCCTCTCCCTCTAAATCTTCGATTACCTCCCCGGAAGGATCTTTCTGTGTCATCAACCACTGTAGAATTTGTTCCTCGTCGTAAAGATCGCCTTTGATCAACAGTACAAGAGTCCAATTAGAATTAGAACGGAGTATCGTGTGCTGGGGGTCGTATCGAATTGATTTAGCCGCTTTGGTACCTGCGTAAATGACTGGGTCCTTCGACGACATCTTAAAGAACAAAATCGCGGGCAACGCGAAGACACCGTACTGCTTGGACAATTGCTTGTCGTCGATTTTCACGAACTTTATCCCCGCTCCGTCGGCCTCGTCGTCTATGTGCTCAATTTCTGCTAGCACCCTGCCACATTGTTTGCAGTCGCTGCTGTCTAAACACACACGCGCCATCGCGTTCGACACGCTCCAAAATCTCATTTTGTATTTTATAAATTAATATAAGATAACATATTTATTGTAACGTTCCTTCTACGTGTTTTCTCGTAGTAGAAACGAAAAGCTCCTTGAAATTTTCGGAGGCTGATGATATGAACCCTAGCATGGGGGCTGCAAGGTTCATTTGGGCCCGTCTTATATTTTATACGTTAGAAACTTTAAGGAGTGATTCTATGTGACAAAATGAGATGAAAATCAAGAGTGACGAAATTGCGTTTAAGGCTTCATTTCCGAGTTATTAATTGTTGAAAATACGGGTAAAGGCGTCTGACGCGAGGGCAGTGCCGTAGTAACCTAGAGAGGTACCTAGTCGAAGTGATGGCAATCGATGCAACGCGTCAAGTGTGTCTTTCTACGTGGGTACGGCACTCTCCTCGCCGTGCCTCGTGCCAGCAGTAGTTTAAGTCCCTCGCGTCAGACTGTTTTTACGCGTATTTTCAACAATGAAATAACTCGGAAACGAAGCCTCAAACACAATTTTGTTATTCCTGATTTTTGTCTTATTTTGGTTTATATGACCACCCCTTACAGTTTCTGACACCTGTTGCTGAACACCTTGTATATTAAGCTATTTATGTAATTTATTTTTAGTATCAGTTCTTTAGACAATAAAGATTTCAGATGATAAACAAAATTTAATATAATAGCTTATCCTAGGCTGTATATGAGGGACATTATGGTATCATCAAAATGGACCGTGAACCCCTCATGCAGTCGACTGGCATCCGCTGTCTAACGAGGGTAGGTCGTGATCGGGATGAACGATTCTTTAACGAAACTGGGCAGAAAATGTTTGAGCCGATGTGTATAAACAAATTCCAGAATATTTGCCGCGGATAGCTAGCCATTTTTATAAAAAATAATGGCTTTGGACATTAAAATTATGAAGTTGTCGGATTGACTTTGTTCTTTTTTTACATAGTAGATCTTGATGAAAGAAATATAAAAGTCTTACGCGTTATTGCCATAGGGGGAATAATTTAACCAGAAAATGCAGCTTTTTGTCGTAGTATAGTCACTAGGGTGGTTCTTTTTTACTCTTGGTAAAATTTTCTTTCAAGATTTTCTTCGCGACACCCCCCAGAATAGTCCGAGAAACTGAAAAAAATGTATTTTTTCAAATTTTGAAAGTTTAAATCCTTCTTGAACACTCTTTATTTATGAAGGCGAAAAAATTGTAATTTTTATTTTCGAGGACTATTTTTTAAATATTTAAGGGTGGGGCATATACCGAGATATGCCAAAAAGATATTTTTTTTCCATATTTTCAGTGTTTGATATGTCATGAATGTTTCCTGAAAATTTGAGACCTACATTCGCAAAAATATCGAAAATTTGCACATCGGCCCCAACATTTTCTACCCCGTTTCGTTAAAAAATCGCCCGTCCTGATCACGACCCCCCCTCGTAAGGATTAAACTAGGCCTGTCCAACTTTTGCTCTTGCCCTCGAAGAGAAGCCGCGGGTGGTTGCGAGCGAAGGCAAGAGCGACGGCAAGCGCGGCCAGAGTTACGAGCGATGGGGCCGCAGTGATGGAGGGGGAAACACCTACAGGAGCGGTGGTAATGTGTGCGTGACTGACGCAGGCGCAGTTCATGCACACATAACCACCACTCCTGTGGGTGCTTCCCCCTCCATTCACTGCGGCCCCATCGCTCCTAACTTTGAGCGCGGCAGCCGTAAAAGAGTGGGGATAGTGGCGTTCACAGATTCCCCCACCAAGAAGACATTTCGCTCTTGGGCCTAGCTCGGTGCCTCCGAGAGCGACGAAGCAAACCTCGGACAGGCCTGGATTAAAAAAATCATTTAGAACAGGAGTGTCGAACTTCCCCCCTCCGAGAGCCGCACGAGTCGGGCCCCGGGTCAGCCGGTTCCCCCACTTATTTTTCTCCAGGCGTTGCACGAGACCCAGCAGGGAAAGCGAGCGGTACCCGGAGGAGAAATTCATCGCAGTAAAGTAGGTGTGGAGGGGGCCGTTCTCCTACGGCTCTACGGAGCAGGCGAAGGGGAGAAGGAGCCACTGCGGCTCGCGAGCCGCTTGTTCGACACCCCTGGTTTAGAATACTGCGATTTTTTAATTATTCATAATCGGAGTTCCTGCAGTTAATACTATTCAAGAGATTCGAATGTATGTGAGTTATGTTCTTCTGGAAAAGGTTAGCGGTCATTTGCCTATAGCGTGGTTTGGGGTCCAAGCTTAAGAGGCATAAGGTAGTTTTTTTTTATCAAAACTTTAAATCTCGAATAATAAATTACATTTCCTGATTACCATCTACCTGACTTGCCTCTTGGCCCTACAGACTCTCGATGTTCAACCACTTCATTAAACAGTTAGAAGTAAGTTGCCCTAATCAGCAATGAAAATTCAGCCCCTAGTCAGCTGGTCAGTTAAAAATTCTGGAGTTTCAGTACGTTGTTGGCGACAGGCCCAAAACATTTTCCAAGATAACAGAATCTGCGTCTTAATGTGTGAAAGAATATTAATTGAACAAGAACTCTAATTATTCAAAATGCGATTAGGGTTCATATATTTGGTCTTGTTCAAAGTCCTACTTCGATCAGATCCGATACTCACAGAAGAATACAGCCAGATAATCTGTCGTCTGTCGTATCTTGTGGAACATTTTTTTATTGATTCGTTCAATGTGATCTGTGAGCTCCATGTTCTCGGGATTGGTCAGCCAATCAAGGATTTCCTCTTCGTCGTCTATGTCTCCGTCGTAGTTGATGTTCTTGCCCTTACGGAAGTACGTAATGCCCGGCGGATTACGGAAGCCATACTTCTTCGCCATTAGCCGATCTTTCATCCTGACGATCTTTATGCCGTACTCAGCAGCCTCATCGTCGATCAACTCGACGTGCCTGAGTACCCTAGGGCTCTCTGGATCTTCCTCCTTGTCTACGAAAGTCAGATTTCTCTTTTCGCTTCGAAGCAACGCGCTCATACATAATCCCTTAACTGTCGAGTCTTTTACTTAACATTCCGATAGTAAAAATCACTGACAAATGTCAACCACGGACTTCAAATACAGTAGCAAAATATTACTCGGCCATTTAAGGGATACCATTAATTCCGCAATGCGGCTACAGACAAGTTTACGTGGCACGCGATTAAGTAACGATAGAACTTTATCACGATTGACTTGGACCAATTTTTAATATCATTGATCATGGAACAGACTCTACTTACCCCCCAGTAATTAAATTCGAAATAGAGAAGCTGGTAAAATATCGCGCTACGAATCGTGACATTTAGGTACTACGAAAAGGTTCGCGACCTTCGCGTCATGTCTCTATGAAGAAAATGAATGATATCTTACAGAAAATAACAGCCAAGAATTCTTTCGTCTCGATATACTTAGTGAGGGTGTCACGATCGATCTCTTCGATGCTCTCGTCCGTTTTCTGCTTCACCATCCAATCGAGTACTTCGCTTTCGTCGAGCAGATTACCTGAGTTATAAGTACGCTCGAATGTATATTGATTTTGCTCAAACCTTTCCTACCTCATGAAGCATCGTTATGTAAAAGTTCATTAGAAATAAATGCTAACGAAGATCATTGTTTCAGGTTTTCGTTAGCATTGCTTATTAAATAAGATTCATTCGCAAATGATCTGGAATGGCTATACGTTTCGTTCTGAACATTGAATAAACCTCGGAGATTTCTGGATCCTGAAGGAGACTTACCCTGCTGCAACGGGGTGCATCGCGCAGTAATCCAAGCAAGAAGTCGCAAAAGAAGTGTCTGAACTATCTATAAACTGTCACTTGCCTGTTTATAGATAAATCATAGGTCACTTACGCCGTCGTATAGACCAGAGAAATCATACCACTACCGCAAACTTCGAAGACCGACTTTGGGAAGCGTCTCCCATCTTTTCTACGCAAACAGCAGCGTTGTAAGTTGCTGAGAATTATACTCCGAGCACGACTGTGCGATTCGAGTGTCGTGAAAAGTGTTCTTCAAGTGCAAGCAACGTTTCGCAGCAAAATGCTAAAGTAGATTTTTTAATAAACGTCCAATTAGCTTGATTCGGGATTTACTAAGAGTGCAACTGAAGTATGAAGAGAATGAAGCATTATTTTTTTATTAGTGGACCAGTATTGTTGGGGACATGATCTCTGTCGTCGAGCTCTGCGTATGTTTGGAGAAATTACAGGCGATACGAGGGAACTCGACATCTACCATTAGCAGAAACGGGCGAAGCAAGTACAAAAGGATACTAATTGATACTAGGAAACATATTTATTATCGAGTTTATTATCGTACATGTTGCTCTTATGCGATTAACGAGGATGCCGTACGGCGGCTTATGTCGGCAAAGTGCGCAAACGTTTACGATCAATAATAAAATCATGCCGGATAATCCAGATCACAGACACAGCGCGATAATTAAGTCCGTCTTGTTACTTAACAAACTGGCTCGCGAGATTGTCAGTATGCTCTTCGAAAATCTCTGCGAAATGTCCCTGCACACAGGCATCTAAGGTCTAGGTCTTATTCCTAGGTGTCGCTAGCAACGTGACGTTTTTATTCGTTACTGTCAGTTAATTACCGCGCCTAAATCTTGGTGATCATGACAGGAGTACAGTGCCAGCGGCAAGTTGCCCTGCACCTACGTAGTTCGTACAGATTATCGGCATTCAGTGGTGAAACAGTATGTATAACGAGTACAGAAACCAACAAATAAAGTATTCGTATAAATAAATAAATAAATAAATAGGTGAGCGTTTCTGATTTCTTTCCCCTTCGTCGGGCCCGCGTAGACCGGGGGGGCCGTCTCGAAAGAAATAAGAAAAACAAGAGTTCTCGATTGTTTCGTTTTCAATGCTGGCGCGTGAGGCCCAGTAAGCGTTAAAGCGATTAGTGATAGCTAGCGTGATAAGAAACGCACGTGTTCCTCGACGTATTACTGTTGAGGAATTGAGGGTATGTTTATATCGTTGCCACGATGAAAGTAGCAGTAGGAGAGAGCACAGCACCGTGTATCGACATGGACATATGTTTCGTGCTGTGCTCTGTAGGAGATTAATTACTCCGTATACAAACGAGGGTGTTGTGCTGCATAATCTATGGAGTAGAAATTGAATCTTTTTCTATTCTATGTCTCTTACACGGGGCATGGGCGGTTAGATTCTTCGCAAAGCACACAGTCTGAAATCAAGCAAAAGTTAGGCCTGACCTCGAATTATTCGGACAGAAGTAAGAAACATAATCATTTATTCCAATCAATCACGATCATCGCGATCGCCACGCGGCTACAAGCCTACTTTGCTCGTGTTGAACTCGACATAAACATACTCTGAGAGATCTGCAGATCGGCTAAGGAATTATAGGCAAGAACCCATTTGCTTTAACCCTGGAATCTCACTTAACGGGTGACACAGGTGCCTGACGTTCTAAAGCGGGCCACGGGATTGCACAACACCGCAAGGTTCACCCGCTACGTCCCCTGTAGGATAGAAGAGCTACCGTTGCGCTCCAGGGTTAAGGCTGCCAGTTGAAAGTAATGAACTCTTCGAAAGTGTCCGTCGCCACAACCTATACCGCGAAATCTAGGTAGATCACTACAGAACGTTCGGTAACAGCTACGTCATCCTCTTATTGCCAGCAAGCAAAGTCCTCCCGGAAAGTTCCACGCCTATAGGTGGGTATGTACGTCTCCCGGGCGCGTTACCGATGAAATGCAATGGAACGGCGGTATCTTGTCGTCACGACGTTAACAACAAAAGGTTAACGGTGCACAAAATAAATGGATGAACGGCTTTCGGTCGCCGAGCGACCGCATTCTTAGATTCACACAGAAATGCATGTGAACTGATTATATTTTAAGCTAACTGGCGGCTAGTGGACAAATCAGACGTCGACGCGATGCCTCGCGGAAATAGGAGACTCTTCTGAGTCAGTTGCGCAGGACATTCGAACGTGACACGCGATAATAATGCTGTACGAATTCGCAGGTCCGCTTAGTTTACGTTTTACAAAAGAACTCTGAGGAGGATTCGGCAACTACTTCACATGACATTATTTGGAGCGTGTTTAACGAAAAAAAAAGAACAAACAGAACTTCGTATAATAGATGCGGTAAGGTGAAATGATAGGGGAGCGGGGCGCCTCCCCGTCTTCGCGAGATTAGATTCGGTGACGGTGAACGTGGAGGAGAAAGATGATTATGCGTCGATGATGATGATGCTTCGATATCGACTACGATGAATGACGATGATACAATGAGCTCAGGAACATAATCATTCGACGAACGAAGCTTTTCCTTCAGTTCTTTTCTTCTTCGGTTTATCAGTCGGTTGGTTCCGCCTTGACATATAGCTTTCGTTCTTCTCGATTTCGATTCATCAGTTTCTCTATTCTTCCATTTCGTCCTTCACCTCCAGCTCATGTGGCTTCTGCTCAATTAGACTTTCATGATGTACGGAAGCCCGGCCACAACTGCAACAGGCCACAACCCCGACCCAATTCTCAGTGAGAGATAGAAAAACTGGATCTTCACAATCCTTTCTCATCGCGGCTTTTTTTTTTTTACATCGTTAGTTACGCTCTTGACTTGCACGGTACTTTCTCCCCTTTCTTCTGAGCGGGCGGTACAGTGCGGTGAATCGCGCCGTGCAACGTTTAATTATTAACGGATTCGATCGACGATTACAAGGTTCTTGGATAGATACACACATTGTAGTAGGGATTAGGAGGGGGAGTTGGTAGATTTTCTGACGGAGCTATAAAATTTTTCGACCTTGAATGCGCGCAGAGTCTCGAGGACACGAATAAAAGTTTTTGCAAATGAGGACATTTTTTGGGTTCCATTTCTGCAGGACGTTGAAAACGACGCAAGTGTCTCTGAGTAGAAAGATATTCGACTTTAGTTACTTCAGTAGGAACGATTAGCTTTGATTATAGCCCCGTCAAGTAGTTTAATAGTTACGTATTTCCGGCGCGAACGCTCGATCACATTTACAAAGCTCGATCGAGCATGTTATAAGCTAGAGTCTCGCGAAACAGTTATCCGGACGATTCCGAGGAATCCGAGGACCCAGCCACCGGTTTCCATAGCACGTGTCTCGGATCGTCTTGCTCATCCAGAACTTGCGGCTTGTGATTCTCTTCATGGACCGCGCGACACACCTGTATTCGAGATACGAAGACGGTTTTACGAAGCCGGCCGAATTTTCTCATTCATCTGTTCTCCAGCCCCTCTTGAGATCGGCTGTTATTGGCTTTACGACTAACCTTCTATATCTTCCCTAGAATGCTGATTAAATCACTGCCCACCGTTCCGCGCGATCACACTGCCCTCTACATCGATCTCTCGCAATCAGCATCGTGGCGCATCTTTTCTCAAGATTTTCTAACACTAGAGAGAAGCAGATCGATCCCATATACCGATGATACTTTCCGCATCCCAGAATGGTAAGAAAACATCCCTCCGACAGTTCAAGCCCTCTCTCGACAACCGAGGGGGTGGTTTACCTCCGGTTTGATCCTCCGCTGGGCTGAGCGATCGGTCGCGCATCGTTGTCCGTGTTGCGCATGGGCAGTGATTTAACTCCGCAATTACCACAGCCAGTTGAGATATTTACCGCTTCCAAAGAATCCCCTCTTAGCCTTCTGGTCGCTGCCGGTTTTGCTAACGCTCGATGACACCGTCGCGGTCTTTCTGCTGTCCTTTGCCGTGAGCTTGTTTATCGGCTTCAGGGCTGCCAGTCCCAGCTTGTCCGACTTCGCAGAGCCATAGACTTTGCCCTTGTCCTTGATCGGCGGACTGAGTTTCGTGGCCTTGGCGACCTTGGTGCCGTGGGCGACCTTGGCAGGACAGCACTGGTAGGGCTCATAGGAGGGAATCTTGGGTTTCGCGCTTTTACCTCCCATGCCGATGTAGAAACAGCCGTCGCCTGCAGTAAGCAAATATACAACGAGTCAGATACAGAGAGATTCAGATAAAGAGAAAGAGAGAGAATTGGCTAGCCTACGGCTGATTTATTCATCTCATCACGAGTCAATGGAAGTGAGGGTGGTTCGAAGTGAAGTCAGAAAAGATAGAAAGAGAGACAGAAGAGATATAGTTGAGAGGAGAACGGGTGGAAATAGAGAAACAGAGAGAGAGAAGAGTTTAAAAGTGACAGAAGAGAAAGAAAAAAAACAGTGAGAGACAGGCAGAGAGAAAAAGAGAAACACAGAATTGAAAGAGATAGAGAGAGAGAGAAAGAGAGAGATAGAGATAAAATAGATTGACTCGTGAGAGTTTGACGTTACTTGTGCAGAGAGAATGTTTCACTCCAACCCCAATTGCGCAGCAAAAGCCAAACGTGCATGTTTTTAACAGACGAGAATATCTCACGGCGAGTCGACGACTCTTTTACGCCAGGCATTTTAGCGCGGACCAGCCTCCGCTGAAACCTTTATCGTATCCCGTTGAAAGTAGAGGCGAAATCATTGTTACGACGCGAAGTAGAGATTACCTTAACCATAGATAATTACCTTCTCTTGATTCTAGTTAATCGATATTAAACACGGCAAGAGTTTATAGTAGAATTATGCGAGTCGCAACTTCCTGATACGTTACACCGCGCCAGCGGTCGCGAGAACATTCCGAACGAATCCCTCCCGTTACGTGCCCGCCGCTTTTATCTTTCTTTTTTTTTTTTCAAGCGGAGGCTAGTCCGATTCTCTTCGACTCGGAACTCGCTGCAGACGACAGCTGTCAACTACAACAGGAACCATCGGCTCGCTTTGGAGAAAACGTTGTTATTATTTGGGCAAAAGTGCGGTCGAAACCTGCTGGAGCTACGTACCATCGCGTTTGCAGTATCGTCATTTCGTGGAAATCGAACGGACGCGAGACGAGTGCGACGAGTTTACTTACCTCCGTGTCAAAGAAAGAGAAGAAAAAAAGAAGAGAAGGCTCAACTACCAGCAACGAGAACTCGGTAGCCGTATAGATAAACGTTCACGTATTATACGAAACGGAGACAACGAACTGCATTCCTGGAATGTGACGAGTTGGTCACGTAGCTCCACCGGGGAGGGGGTATCACTAGGCTGGCATGCAAACTGTGAGAACGGGGCAAATACAAGAGAAGAGGGGTCGACGATAAGTGGAGAAGGAGCCAGGCTGGATGTGTTGCACATTGTGAGTCGGGGAAAGAAGAAAAAGAAATTAATTGTCATGCAGGTGCGCCCTACGGCCTCCAACTCGACCGAGATCGGTGAATGGGCGGCTACGTTTCATTTGGATAACTTATTACAATCAATCCGAATCGTTCTACTGGTATACACATTTCTACGCTTGTTTCTGCGGGGATGTCATTGTGGTATTATTGCTTTGTTTTCTCGTTCTTGCGCAACATAAAGCCCGTCACACTTCGATCTCTCACGTGAACTCCTCTTCGGTCTCCTGGGGTTGACATCCGACCTTTACCTTTGTCCAGGATTTTCTTCAGTGATTTGTTCAAATTCTTATGTTTCTTTCGGGTCCCATCATCATCATCATCGTCGTCGTCATCGTCATCATCGTCGTCATCGTCGTCATCGTCGTCATCATCATCATCATCATCATCATCATCATTATCATCATCATCATCATCATCATCACTACCACTATCATCATCGTCATCATCATCATCATCATCGTCATCATCATCATCATTATCATCGTCATCATCATCGTCATCCTCCTCATCATCATCATCATCATCATCATCACCTGCGTATTAACAGGGTTATCGGGTAATACTTAGCGCGACCGGAAATGAGAGCGTGTACCTACGTTTTTTGTGATCGATTCGGCCTCGGTCCAAAGGATAGCATGCGTTTATTTGTTTTTTTTTTTAGAATGGATGTATTATTGACGCAACACAATGAACACGTACGAATTGTTATCGATATCGCTCCCATATGGATAACCCCAATACGTATATTTAACATATGTATAGGTATTTAATTCCGTATGAATGGAAAGGAACACGAAGTCGTGCACATTTTTCGAATTACACACCCGCGAGATTTGTTTCATTTAAAATCGTTCTGTCGCCAGCAATCTTGCGTGCAGCAAAACGAAATGGAAAGCTAAGGGCAGCTTTTTTCATGCTAATCTAAGTATAATCTTTGCGCTTCATTGCTCAAGGATGTGCCCGTATGGTGTACACGGTTTACTGAAGTTTCTTCAAAAAAAGCAGTCCCTTATGTTTCTTCGATCTTCCTGCACGTTCAATGATTGGCTCCCGATTGAACTTGCACGCGGAACGCGACGAAAGAAAGATCTTCCAGCAAAAAAATCGTGAAAAACACCGCGGTCGGTAGCGATAAAGAGAGGAAGCTTTATCAATCTTCAGTTCGTTAAAATGGTAGTAGCTATACGCTCTGCAATCGACATATTTCCGTTACATGTTTTATCACGCGGGAACTGAATCACCGTACTATCCGCGAGAAATAAACGATCTAAGTTGCCGTAGAGTACTGTATTATTGTATTGAGGTAGCTGTATAATAGCGTGTGGTGACAGTAAAAAAGTAAGAAAAAAGAGAGATACAAAAAAAAAAGAGAGAGATAGAGAGAGAAAGGGAGCCAAAGAAAATGAAAGCTCGCATGACGTGTTTTAAATGCAGTGTGAACGGGTCAGTGGCCAGTGCGATATTGCGCGCGCGCATATTAAAAGCTAGATCATGAACGTTCTTCACCGAGCTTTGTGAGATCTTTCTTTTTTTTTCCTTTTCTCGTATGAGTCGAATCGAGCAACATTTCATTTGATTTTCGTTCACCACCGATCCTCGTGTAATTTACACCGACCGATATCCAATGTGTCTATGTGTACAAAAAAAAAAAAGGAAGCGATAGCAATCGAGAGAGTGTTATCGTGTGTTTTGCAGTTGATACGCGATCACGGGGATCGCGGTTGCGGCAGAGTGATCGGGGTGATCACCACGGCACGAGTATTGTACTCGTAGCCCGGTGGTATGGTCACGACCGAGATTAACGTCACAAAGAACAGTACACCGGTAATAATAATCATCATCCTAGAAATCTCCTTACTTTTCTGTTCGATTAGCCATTCCAGAACTCTCTCCTCGTTCTTAAGATTACCTACAAAAGGCACACACGCATATCAGGATCAGCTCAGTTGCCTGGTGTACCAAGATCACATAGTCAGTACGGGTGTTAAATGTTCGGGGTGAGCCAGGTTTTGGTGGCGGGATTCCTCAGGGAAAGGTGGCCCGTTGTTCTTCCTTTTAACTCGTTATTTTCTATTCCCTAAGTGTCCTCGAAGACGCTTTTATATGTATGCCAGAGCCCTGCAACGGGCGGGTTTGATCCGCCCGTCACCCGACTGTATCCTGATGCGCCCAAACCGCCCGGAACCGAACTCTCACCAACCTGCGATACCCGCGGCGGATGAGTCGGGTTATCTTTGATTTCTATCCGCCCGAGACGGCTGGGACTGTTGTATAAGCGAGGTGATGACATAACCCGTGACTGCTTCGTGAGTCTCGGGCGCCTCGGGCGGATAGAAATCAATGCGAACCCGACTCATCCGCTGCGGGTACGGGTGGGTCGGGTGAGTCGAAAGACAGCCGGGTAACGGGCGGGTTGACCCGCGATACACCCGCCCGTTGCAGGGCTCTGATATATGCGCGTGATGTTCTCTACACATTATATGTCTGAAGCAAGTATATGAACTCTACCGCATGAAGTGAAAATGGGTGTAATGAGACAAGTCTTTGTTAGTTAATAAGTCAGTTTACGAATTTCATTCTTGCTTGCCAACCTTTTCGCAATGACATCTGGAACTAATTCTCGCGTCGTAATCGAAGCTATACATGAAAGAAGAACAATGTAGAAAGGAAGATTTCTGAAAGGAATTATAGTAGACATATCTACAGTCTTTGTTTCCCTCGATGGCTGGGTGTGATTAAGGAACGCGCATGAAAATATTTTACGCAAAGGAACAAAGACTTTTTAACCAAAGGAACGCGGGTCTTGATCGTGGTCGAGCAAGCCAAGGAAGAAGCATTCGAGACTTACCGTCGTACATGATGGGGACGCCAGTCTCGTAATAAACGAGAGCCGGGAATGAGAACACGCCGATTTCGGCAGCTAACTTTGCATCGTTCGACTTAACGAATTGAATACCGTGTTTGTCGGTGTCGTCGTCAATGGTTTCTAGCTCTTCGAGAATTTCTGGGCACGCCTCGCATTTATCATCGTCTGTCAAAAAATATTTATCATGAGGGAGCTACTTGGACGTCCAACTGAATTTAACATTGCACTTTTAAGATAGACTTACAAAAGAATACAGCAAGATGTTCGACGTCGTTGATAAGCACCTGCAGCGTCTTCCTGTCGACGCTTTCAATCACGTCCGGGGTTTGGGTACGAAGCTCCAGGATCCATTCCAAGATCGCCTCCTCGTGCATCATGTCACCAGTATAGACCTGGCGGAATTTGTGTCTGTAGAAGGCCAATGCTGGTAGGCCAGGTAGATCGTATTCTTTCTCGATCCCTTCGTCTGAAATTTTTACGAAATCAATGTCCTTCTCTTCGCATTCGTCGTCGATGTTTTCCAGCTCCTGCAGAATCTTCTGGCTCTTCTTGTCACCCTCTTTGTCTGTAATCGGGAAAGTCGAAACAGAATCGGTTAACAATCCTTTACAACCAACGATGACGGATGCGCGGCGCGCGGATACTCACAAAAGAAGACGACGATGTAATCGTTTTCTTCAAGTATATTCTCCAGCATTTTGCCATTAACTTCCTCTATCTTCCCTGGAATTTCGAGAGTATTTTCATCAGTGATCCATGACAGTACTTCATCCTCGTCCTCGATGTCACCCTTGTAAATCAGAGGGTCTTTGTTCCTGAAGAAGGCCAACGTGGGGAAGGTTTTGATCCCGTGTTTCTTCGCGAATCCAGTATCTTCTGTGGTAACAAAGATGATCCCCGTCTCGTCTAGCTCGTCGTCAATGTTCTCCAGTTCTTGGAGTACCTTGTCACAATCGTCCCCGTCGTCGCAATCTCCGCCTGGCAGACAAAGTTGGGATTAGTGTGGGCAATAATAGATGGGAACGTGCTGAAGAACATACTTACTGAAGTACGCGACAACGTATTCGTGTTCTTCGATCAGATCCGTCAAGATCTCGTCTGTGACTTCCTCGATGGTGGCGGTGTTCTTCTGTTCGACGAGCCATTCAAGAACTTCGTCCTCGTTCAGAAGATCTCCCTCGTAAATGGCTGGGATCTTGTTCTCGAAGTACACCAATGTTGGAAGATGATCGATACCGTACTCCTTCGCCTCGGCGTCATTGTCCATTCGAACGATGACGATGCCCTCTTTCTCCAGCTCGTCGTCGATGTTCTCCAGCTCGTTCAGGATACGTATATCCTGCTTGTCGTCCTTGTCGTCTGCGGAAACAGATGAATTCGTGACTCGTTTTCGCTGGCTCGGGATCAACAGCACCTACCTAACCAGTAACAGTGGAAGAATGCTAAAAGGAGGTAGAAAGACGAATCGATCGCTTACAAAACAGGACTGCCAAGTACGGTGCGGTCTCAATCAGCTTCTCCATCATCTCGTCTGTCACTTCGGGTATCTCGGTGTGCTTCTTCTGATGCAGTAGCCAACCAAGCAACTGATCCTCGTTCATCAGGTCGCCTGCGAAATTCGATCTTCTGTCATTTTACTTCATTCGACCAGCTTTACTTTCGAAATTCACTACTTTTAAACGACTATTCTCTTATTCCGGGATTAATCGGTACGCAAAATTCCTTATTGTTTAGCGTGTTCAAAGAAAACACTATGAATTCTTAAAATACACTATCGACGATAAGAAATTCTTTGTTATGGTGTAGGTAACATTCAATAGTTTGTGTGCAAGTGGTTTTACGTTCAGGTAGGCAATAATTGAAGAGTTCCTGCCGAAAACACTGTAAGTCCCAAAAATCAAATTTTCCAGGTCACAGGAAAATCTTCCCTGGCTTTAAAGTATCTGCGAAATTTGATTTGTTTTTATTTCTAAATATGCTTTAGTATATAATATTTTTTTACAGAAGTGGCGTTGGTGGTACCAGCGGTACCATTTTTTAGCACTATTGGTAACATATTTACAAAGGAAATTGTATTAAAATTCTATACTACAGGGTTGACTAACTGGTGGCTCGCGAGCCACCGGGGGCACCCCCGCTTTGCTGCCACGCTGAAAGGCCTCCTCCATATCTCCCAGGCTCTGACGATCACAGTGAAAAAGAGAAGGAAAGAAGGAGGACTCGACTGCGATCGTCAGAGTTTGGTCGGTATGGAGGGGGGCCGTTCAGCGTGGCAGCAAGGCGGGGGTGCCCCCGGTGGCTCGCGAGCGACCAGTTAGTCAACCCTGCTATACTATACTCTTACCATTGGCACGTAGAATATTTTCTGTTTATTTTTTTTTAATTTCAGCGCTCACAGTGTTTTCTACAAGGACTCTTCACTCATGGTCGTTTGCCACCTGTATTTTTAAATTTAAAAACACACCAGGTGGTCCTAAATTCATGCTGACTAGAGTATTGCGAATGAATGAAGTACTTGAGGAGTAAATACCTTCGTACATATGTGGTATTCTTCTTTCGAAGAGTACCAATGTCGGGAAGTTATCAATACCATATTCCTTGGCTTCCTCCAGATCGTGAATCTTCACAAACGCTATGTTGTGCTGATCGCAGTCGTCGTCGATGTTCTCCAGCTCGGCTAGGATCTTCTGACTCTTCTTCTGATCCTTGTCGTCTGTGAAAACGAAGTAATACAGTTAATTCAGCGCAAAAGCCAATCCTTAATACAAATCTTCGAGCGGTGAAATATGCACGAATAAAAGAACAGTTAGTCACTGACAAAAGAGGACGGCTACGTGAGGCATCTTCTCGATGACCATGTCGAGCATCTCGTCGGTGATGTCCTCGATCTGATCGCTCTTCTTCTGTTGCTCCAGCCACTTCAGAACCTTCTCCTCGTCCTCAAGGTTTCCCTCGTATAAAGTCGGAATTCCCTTTTCGAAGTAGAGCATGCCAGGCATTTTCTCGATACCGTATTCCTTGGCTTCCTCCGCGTTGTCGATCTTCACGAAAATCACTCCCAGCTGATCGCACTCGTCGTCAATATTCTCCAGCTCATTGAGTATCTTTTGAGATTTACGATCGTTGTTGTCGTCTAATGGATTTCAAACGTTTAATATAACATCTTTAGCGTAGGTGCAATTATCTGCGGTAACTTGTGAAATTGAAGCTGGAAAAGGCTTACAGAACAGCACAGCAAGGGTCTTTCCATCCTTGATCAGGCGGTCCAACATCTCATCAGTGACATCCTCGATCTCATCCTTCTCCAATTGCGACAATAACCACTCTAGAATTTCATCCTCGTTCTCCACGTCCCCTGCGGTCAGAGTATTTCATTTTAGTTAATCTCCAACAACGTAAACTGCCACGTGAATCCTTCCTCGCGTTACCGCCCCTAACGGTTCGACCCACCATCGTAAACATTCGGTATTTGCTTCTCAAAATAGACGATCGCGGGGACCGAATCGATTCCGAACTCCTTCGCCGCTTTCTCGTCATCGATCTTCACGAACTGGATCCCGTGTTTATCACAGTCGTCGTCGATCTTTTCTAGCTCGGTCAGTACCTGCATCGAATCCTCATCACCATGATCGTCTAAAGGGTCCACAGAAGAGTCGTTCGTATGCGAGAGAAATTACAAAGGTAAAGAGATATAATCAGAGGCAAGCTACGTACAAAACAGGACGACCAGATTGTCAATGTTCCCGATTAGGGTTTGGAGGGTCTTCGCGGTCACGTCTTCGATCACGTCTTCTTCGTCTCCTGTGCTTTTGTTCGCTATTAGCCATTCTAGGACGTCTTCTTCTCTGCTAAGCTCGTCTATGTGAATTTATTGATTTAGTAATAAATGAGATCTGCTCGGTAAGGAGAGGACTGACTCCTTTATTGGGAGCAGTTTGATCCCTTTCTTGGATTCAGTAAAATTTAAATTTATTTCTGGGTTTCCCGCAACTCTATCGTCGCCAGTTCAAGAGGAAGCGTTGGAATCTTTATCGGGAGATATTTCCCCATACTTAATTGTCAATGTTCCTGAATTCTTTAGCTTCGTAGAATCTTTGCGGGTTATTCAAGTTGTAAGGCATGGCTTGTTCTACAGTTAGTAATGCTTACGCTCATAAATGATAGGAATTTGGTGCCTATAATAGACCAAAACTGGAAGTGGGCCCAGATTGTACTCATCCGCGAGCTGCTCATCCGCGATCTTCACGAAACCGATACCCAATTGGTCGGCCTCGTCGTCGATGTTCTCCAATTCTTGAAGGGCCTTCAGACACTTTTTGCAGTCTGGCTTGTCTGTCCCATTTGAAATAAGAAACAATGTTATCGGGGCATCGCTTTTCGCATTAGAACTGAAAGATCGAGTTGGGTAATTTCGAGCCAAACTGGGTTAACTTTCCATTTCTCTCTTTTACTATGTTCTGAAACTATTGCATTTCACAATTGTAGAAAATTCCGGCCGATATCTTCGCACAGACGTGTAATAGAATAGAAGATTAATAAAACAGTAAAGGGTCGCAGAGATATCGTAAGAATATCGATACATTGAATTCAAATCGAACTGTTTTCATTTATACTCGGTCTCAAATGTGAAGGAACCTGCGAGCCGACGAGTTTAGACCGGTTCTGCGCAGGTTGACGCTCATTGGCGCCGGGAGAAGCCACTATTGGCTGCACCCCCACCAACGCTTTTTCGGAGCCAATGAGCTCTGTCTGCATGCGCGAAAACGGGTTCCTTCATATTTGAGATCGAGATTAGTTCGACAAATTTTCTTGCCAATTAATTGAATACCATTATTTCACATTCTTTCCTACATGTTTTCGGTCTATGAGAAAAGTCACGAAGCCTAAAGGAGAAGACATTTTTAGATTAGTATGCAAACTTTCTCTCGGTTATAGTACACATTTACTCTACTCTAGGGAATATACACAATAATGCATATACTAAGATCTACATCATGATATCTTTCAATGCACACACGACACGGAATTAGTAATTGAATAGTTCTCTTCCTTGCTTAATACTTCCAGCTGGGCAACGTGGGACCCCCTTCTACCCATTCCAATTGAAAATCCCTTACGAATCCATTCCCACTCATTTGCTGCCGGCGCTGCTCCACGTTCCCCAGATAGAATTTATTAACGAGCAGCCGAAGGTACTTCAATTACTAATTCAATCGAAAATGCTTGGTAACTCGTTTCATACAAATTCCATGGGAATCCATCATATGTGTAAGATCGATGAAATATAGATATGCGAAAGACTCTTCTTGCTTCCTTGTCACCTTTTTCCCTCTGGATTCTGATTCCCTCTATTATGGCAGACAGAAACAGAGACAACCGCTGCAAGCGATGCAATGTGCACAGGTGTCAATTAAAACAGGTACTGGTTCATTGTTAAGTACGTGTATTGGGAGGGTATGTACATACGTATAAGGGAGCATACAGCTGAGTGTCGACGTACGAATCAGATTGTTCAAGAAAACTAAAAGGAACCACCATATTGGACAAATGTACAGTAGGGTGGCTCTTATTTACTCTTGGTAAAATTTTTTTTCAAGATTTTCTTCGGGGCACCCTCCAGAATAGTTGCGAATAATTAAAAAAAAATCAGTGTAAAGTTTGAGCTCGATCGGATAACGGGAAAGGGTGCCCTTGGGGCCTTAAACGTTTCAATCATTATTTAACAGCTCGCGAAGTCGATTTTATATAATATCCTCCAAGTTATTGATTAAATAAAAAAATAGGTCGAACAAAAGTTGTAGATCCGGACAAGGAGCATCTTTTATGTTCTATTACTTTTTCTCGTGCGACAATCGGTTTTTGAAAAAAGTCGGAAAAGCTAAAAAAAACTTTTTTTCCTTAAATTTTGAAAGTTTAAATGCTTCTAGAACACTTTTTATTTATGAAGGCGAACAAAAAATGGAATTTTTATTTACGAGGATTATTTTTTAAACATTTAAGGGGGGAGGGGGGCATACACCGAAATATGCGAAGAAGATAAATTTTTTTTCTTCTTATTTTCAGTGTTTGATATGTCATGAATATTTCCTGAAAATTTGGGACCGATATTCGCCAAAAATATTGAAGATATAGAGTCTCATATTTCGATATTTTTGCGAATTTCGGTCCCAAATTTTCAGGAAACATTCATGACATATCAAACACTTAAAATAAGATTTTTTTTATCTTTTTCACATATTTCGGTACATGCCCCCCTTAAATGTTTAAAAAATAGTCCTCGAAACTGAAAATTCCATTTTTTTGTTCGCCTTCAGAAATAAAAATTGTTCTAGAAGCATTTAAACTCTCAAAATTTGAGGGAATTTTTTTTTTTAGTTTCTCGTACTTTTTTCGAAAACCGTTTGTCGCACGTGAAAAAGTAATACAACATAAAAGATGCTCCTCGTCCGGATCTACAACTTTTGTTTGACCTATTTTTTTATTTAATCAATAACTTGGAGAATATTACCCTTTCCCTTTATACGATCGAGTTCAAACTTTGCACGGATTTTTTTAAAATTATTTGGAACTATTCTGGAGCGTGCCCCGAAGAAAATTCAAAAGTCGAAAATAAGAACCACCCTAATGTACATCCACACAAGTAAACCTCTTATAAGTTAAAGGGGATGGATAACTTCTGGTTGGTCATCTACCAACAAATATCTACACATTCATAATGAATTTTTTAAAAACCCGCAAGCTTAATTTCTTTTGTCTTCTTAAACATTCCAGTCCGCACATCGTGGTAGGTATGTGTACAAGCGTTGGAAATAAAAGCTATATGACATTTAGAACATTGATTTCTTTTAAATGTGTACTTACTAGAACCGGCGCCAGCACACCGCTGCGTATCAGGACCTATCCATACCAACACACACAAGAACGTTTCACATATATGTATTATTTACAAGTATGTTGTAAGTGATCGAATCGCAAAGTGGACAGAGTCTTTTGAATTACTTATTTGAAAGAGCACAAGGAGATTCGAAAGTCGTGGAAACTTGGGCACGATATTTCTCAAGTTTGCAGAGTAGATTTCAGGCATTGAGAGCAAAATCGGACTAACCCATATTGAAATTTTTTTTTATTTTTTTTATTTGATTTGTACAGCCTGTTGGAATACATTGTTGCTAGCAACGCAATTGCGTAAAAAAATGTGGGTTGGTCCAGCTTTTCTCTGAATCCCTCGTTTCATGTTGTGACCAATCTACTTTGCGGCCCGCTAATTTCCCACAACGGACAACGACAAATTTTCACAGTCAATGGAGAAGAGACGAAAACTAACAGGATAATTGGTGGGAATTGATGGAAGGAAGACGAACGAAGGAAAATTTTGGCGAAACATTTTCTTCGTTTGAAATTAAAATTTTTCTTCGCATCTCAATTAACACAGAGCAGTGAGGCTGGATTGGAGGCGTGTAGCATGTACGTAGTTTGTGAGTTTGTGGCATCGAAAAGAGATAAAAATATTTACAACGTTTATTAAAATGAATCTGAATTTTTTTCATTATGTACACGGGGAACCACTTACTGCTATTATTTAGTGTCACCAAAATACTCTTTGGCTATTTGTTGCATTAAAAAGTGATCGGGGAGGAAGTTATTCGCATAAGTTTCCAAACTGACTTGTTGCATAAAAGCATTTTCGATGTGGAGATCCATAATTTTTTTTTTTAAATAATACTTATGTGATTTCATATAAAATGTAGAAAAGATTATAGTAAATACAAAATAAATACCAAATCTTGTAATTTTTAGGTAGTTCTAGAAAAGTTTACGTTCTGAAAAACGTAATTGTTGTACTTTGTTAATTTAATCAAACCAATTCAATCCGCAATTCGTTGGTTGCCGTTTAAGGGTGTACAGGACTACTGAAATCTCGAAAAATCGATTTTTTTATTATTAATTCTGAAAGTGCCATCCTTTGTGAACATTTACAACAAAGTTTCTTGACGAAATTCGAACAATTACGGAAATTATAGCGCTGAATGTAACTGAGTGCACCGCCGAGTAGGCGACTTAACTTTTAAGCACCGTACATTACGGTGTACATCATAACTTTTGAACGAATGAATATTTTCACTTGAAATTTTAACTGGAGGTGTAGAATTCCATTCTCCAAAACATGGAATTTCCGCATCAACATTGGATGTTTGTAAAAAATTTTATAAACATTTAAAGACGTTCAAAGACGATTTTCTTCCGTGAAACTGTGTGGAAAACACTGATTCGTGTGTAACTTTCACAATTTTCGTTTAAATTCGCCAGTCAAATTCCATGTTTTAGATTTTGGTGCAGAAATTACTCACCTCAAAGCGTTTTGCTTTCAGACGATTGGTGCGCCACGCAGGACCATCTTCAGCGCTTAATAATGTCGACAATTTTGAACATTCCGACAATTTTTTCTTTGGTAATTACTCAGAAACGCGTTCACAATAAACTATGAAAATTACAGGTGTAATAATTACTTGGTACCTAAGCAATCCGACACAAAAATAAACCATCGATTTCACGTGTCCAATAGCCCTGTACCCCCTTAATAATTAAATGCAGGTACTATTTCACATTATTTTACGAAGTAAGTGAATAATCTGGAAACATCTGGTTGATATAAATTTTCAAACACGTGCCAATAACAAAAGAAAGATTTGCAAATTTTTTAAAAAATATTTATACTACAATTACATTTAAAACAATGGCAGACGCTGTTTTTGCATTTCGCAATGCATCACATTTATTCTTTGAACGCGTGTAACATTTTTCTGCACCACATTACGCTGCAGTTAGTAACAAAAGAGTAACTTGTGATGGTAATGTTATTAAGTGGTTCGCCCTATATAGTATTATTGCATTAATCGCTCGTCGCTTGCTCAGAGTAAAAGTAAAAACAAAGAAATTGCTTAAAACGAGATTTGTTAATATAACCGAGTTTGCTGCAAATTTCTGTAAAGCCCTGTTAATCTCATGTACACCGACAGTGTCAAACACCTGTCGGCTTCGCATAAAGACGTTAGTCAGACAACAAAATAATAATAAAAGTTTGCTTACTATGCACACGGATAGAACGAACAAGAACCCTGTACTTTAGCCTTGATAAACAATAAACTATGTACATAACTGGAATAAAATATTTCTTCGTGTACGTGACAACGCTATCGACTTTGTAGCGACAGCTTTATCACTAATTCCGTCGAGAAGAGTGTTGATGTAAATTCGACAAAATTTTAACGCGAATCTAATTTTTTTTTAAGACTGGCCAGTGCTGCTTAGATTTTATATTTCCCACACTCTTCCTGGTGGAAATGAGTCTAACTTGGGGGTGATAAAGAGATGCACAGTTTTGACAGAACATCGCATGCGATACCAGAGAAAGAACTCACAAAAAAGGACGGCCACGAATTCCGTGTCCTCCACGATCTTCTCCAGGATTTTTGAGTTCACTTCTTCGATGCGATCCGGCAAATCCATTGCTTCTAAACTCGTTAAAAAGTCTAGCACATTTTCTTCGTCCATCAAGTCACCTGGAAGAAACGTCTTAAATGAGTTTTTTTGAAGATTAATTAGGTAATGTCGTTTGGCCAAGTCGACACCAGTTCGTTTAACTCGGCGGGACTGGGTAAAATTTACCACAGAGGCGATAGTTGTAAAAATATGAAGACTGAGTTTTTGTTACAATTTTTTAAGGAACTTTAACCCTTCGTGGTCACACCTTCTTATAATCAAAAGTTGGTCACGCGGAGCTCACTGTACCCCAGCGTCATTTTTTGAGTTACCATTTTCGTATTTTTGAATCTTTTAACTTTTCAGTGATAACTGTACGTTCGTAATACTTATACAATCATGGTCTAATAGTCTTTTTCTAGAAATGTAAATTTTGATATGATAAAATTTGTAGTTGAAAATGAGCGATTTTTAATTTTTTTAAAATATTTTTTTTCTTGCAATAAATCCGCTTTGGGAGTCGTAAAGACACGACATTTTAACTCGAAAATTATTCTTGGGGTACAATACACCTCGTGTGACCACGAAGGGTTAATAAAGATTTTAAGATATTTCATAAATTTTTAAACTGTACTTTAACATAAAAATTGCAAAGTTAACAAAAAAATATTCTGAAACCGTGGTTTTTTACGTTTCGATTTTGGGGAATTTTTAACCCGGTAGCGACAACCTGTGTTACAATATGGGGTGCGTCTCCCGCCGGGTTAACGTGTCTACAGTAACAAATCATCATTTCAAAGTAAAGTTAAATGGAAAACGTTTTCCACATACCTCCTATACGAAATTCTATTATCACATCAGGATCTAAAATTATGTTTAGCATTAAAATGACAATTGAGTGCTTTTCAAGTAACAACCAAGATTGCCATTTTCTTAATAAATAATATTACTTATTTAAAATACATTTAGCATTCTCGCAATGTGTCAGATATAGTGTACTATGAAACCTTCGTATACCTACAACTAGAACTGTTGTTTCAGTAACAGCGCAAAAATAAGAGAAGCCTTAACTTACCATTTTACAGAGACGCGCGAAGACTAAAAGCAGTGACGGATTTAAGGAAAAAGGCCCAGGTGGCAAACGTTCTGAAGGGCCCATTTTTTCGGTAAAATGGAAAGGTAGTTTCCTAAAACCGGGCTAAGGGTAGTAGTACTGAAAGAAAAATATAGTTCGGATAAAATCAATTTTTTTTAAGAATGGGACCCAAGGGGACCCTCCGGAGGGGCCCATTTTTCTAGGAAAATGAAGAAGTAGTTTACTAAAAACGATCTTAGTGTAGTAGCACAGAAAAGAATATAGTTTGAATGAAATCATAATTTTTTTAAGGATGAGGCCCTAGGGGCCTTCTGGGCGGAGGCCCAAGCGGCAACTGCTCATCGTCCGCCCTGTTAAAACCGCCGCTGACTAAAAGTGTTAATAATATATGTCTAATTGCGACTTCCTGCCGTTTCTGTTTACTATCCCGAGACGTCGAAAATAGACGTCTATCTATTGCGGTACGTTGCATTAGGTACAATGGAAATAGATGCAACTTGTCGTTACATCATCGGACAAAAATTCAGACGGCGTTCCGGTGAAAGTTAATTCAACCGTTTCCCAACTACTTTTCCGTTTTACCTTGGACGGACATTCGAGATATTCCGCCCGTCGAGTTAATAAATCTACATGATTGCGTTGCCAAATGTGGGCTTTAATGATCACAATGTAGCAGGATTGATGATCACACTTGTACCACGGTCTACTTCCGCGTTGGCTGTCCAAGTGCGTCCAATATCTGATCTCTTTTTTTTTAGAAAATAAGATAGCATCTGAATTCTTCTAACATACCTCATTTTTTTCTGACTACTTAGTATCATATTTTATTACTTGGTACCTACATAGTTTTGTCGAATGATGTGTTCTATTAGCGCTGTCAAAAAACTCGGTTATTTTTTACAGAATTTTAAACTTAATAATTTTACTTAATCTCAGTCACCTATAAAGATTTTTGTATATTTTCGTGATCTATTGGTACATTTACCGCCATGTTTATGCGTACAGCATTTTTCAATATCATTTTGCAGGATTCTAATTAATTAAAGTTTCGACGCTGAAGTAGTTTTATACGGAGCGAAACAGGTAACTGGAAGAAACTATTCCAGTTCAATTTATTTAGTTTCCAACTGTCCCGTGAATGGCATACCTATATGCTTTAAGCAAAATGTGATATGATTGCTTTTCGTCAAAATTATGTTTGCTTTTCCACGCGTGTCTAGGTGAAATTTAAATGTTTCCACAATATGACACCCCTACACCGTGTCGTTTAGAAAAAAAGGGAAGTGGCAATTTATGATATGTAAAACTTTTTCTCATTCTAATATGACCAGTGGTGGATTTCACAGGGCGGCTGAGGAGCAATTGCCACCTGGGCCCCTGCACAGAAGGCCCCCGCAGGGCCCTATGGCCAAAACAAAATTATGATTAGATTATCCGAACACTATATTTTTTTTCTGTACTACTACACTTGGCTAGCTTTTAGAAAACTACCCCTTCGTTTTCCCCCAAAAATGGGCCCCTCAGAACGTTTGCCACCTGGGCCTTTTTTCTTAAATCCGCCACTGAATGATATGTCGAGTTCTAATGGGCATTACTCACTACTGAAAACGCTGTAGGATTCGACTATCTGGAAGGCTTCAGTGATGCAATTAACGAAGATTTATAAAAAATTAATTTTCACACCTTTCTGTGAAAAATAGTTACTACTATTAATTGGGTTGCTTATTTAAGTTGCTATTCCCATGTTCAGTTAATATTTTGATTAAAATTTCTTGATCAATGACTGAAAAAGTGAAAATGAATTTCTCACAGCTGAGAAAATTTTAAAACTGCTATAAGTACTGTAAGTTGACAGTCTTTAAAATCGCATAACTTTTTTAAAATTGGTCCAAACGACTTGAGTTTTTTTTTTAGAAGCTAGCGGAATTAGTTTTCTAGGTGACGTGTTTCATCGTTTTGAAAAAAAATGCAACTGGTCGGATTAGCGATGAAAATAGCAAAGGTCGTTTTTTCAAAATTTTTTCTGAGCCTGTAATGAAAATCACGAAATTCCCGAAATCAGCGATTTTCGACCTCATTCTGCGATCTTTAAATTCCCAGCATGTATACAAGTTACTTCAATCTAGAAACGTTTTTATTTTTAATTTTCATTACAGGCTCAGAAAAAAATTTGAAAAAAACGACCTCACTATTTTCATCGCTATTCCAAACAGTTGTAATTTTTTTCAAAACTTCGAAACACGTCGCCTAGGAAACTAATTCCGCTAGCTTCTAAAAAAAAACTCAAGTCGTTTGGACCAATTTTAAAAAAGTTATGCGATTTTAAATAGTGTCAACTTACTTTACGATACGACTGTGGCAAGTTTTGCCATTTCATCACGGAAATGTATAGAATTATTTAAACGTAATACAGATAGTACAGGTAGTACTCCAGAGAAGGTGACATAATTGAAATATTGTATAAAGAAATATAGCATGGAACTCTGTTGTACTGATGAACTCTAAACGGGCAGATGTACACGGATTGTGCTTTAATTTGAACACGACCTTTTACAAGAATTAATATTATATCCCCTCACTGACAATTTTAAACACCCCTTTGGCGATTTTGTATTTTCGACGATTTCAGCTGCCTGCAGCTATTCTGAATCAATTTGGATTCTCCAATAAAAAAATATATTAACAGAAACACAGGACCTTCCCTTAAGTTTAGTTTCACTAAATTATCGTGATAATTGGAATTTTTTATTTTCCTGTATTCCAAAATCAAAATAGAAGGGATATCAATATTACACTATTTCTAGGTGTCCGACACCCCCTTGAGAGAAAGAGAATCACGTGGAAATTATATAGGGTGCATCAGAACTGAAATAATTTTATCCCACGAATTTACCTAATCTCTCTTAATAAGATACCAATGACCTTGACAATTACGAAGCCGAGTAGCACAGAAACAATGCCTTGTCTAAATAGATCGTTGCTTCGAATAGACCAGCTTGTGCATTAAATCTTGACGAGTGATGTCCTGCATGGTCGAAAATTCAGGGCTGTTCATTTCTGTCAGGCGTTTCTCGGCTGCCGCCGATCGAACCCGGTGCGATCGTGCCGCACTGTAGAGGAATGTTTTCGTTTCTAGCGAGTCGAAGCATCTCTCAATCTAAATGCAGATAGCCTGATAGCCAGCGGCTCAATGAAACCGTAGGATACAGTATACGGCGCATTGCATCCTGTTATTACGTAATACACGTTCCCTCTACTCCGCGAATTTCTCCTGGTCGCTGACGTATCACTGGCTGAGCGAAATGATGCAGCGATACTGGGCGACTCCGTTGGGCGGTTCTTGCGAAGTAGTTTCCGGCTGTATTGTCGCGATGGAGTTGTACGTCGAAGAAAAGTCGAGCACACGGTAGCTGCTGTTTTACAGGCTAACCTCACCAAATACCAACAGTTGGGACCGCTGCCAGAGAACGAAGGTGGTCCGACTGGTGCAAAGCGTTACCGCCAGCGTCCGCGAAAATCCGAGGTCTACGATTCTTTGTGATTAATACGATCGTCGTGTCTGGTTTCACCTCTGCTCTGTTTCGACCTAGCCTCGACGTTCCTGGATCGTCCAGGACTGCTGAGGTGATTTATTTCATAGTAGGTGCAACCCCGGACACCGTTAAGAGCAACATCGCTTCTTGTCGTTTTTACGGCAAAGCTCTGAGGACACGTGGCTTTGTTTGTTTCACTAGGTTTATTAGGACATTGGGGACTGGAAGAACCACTCGTTAACGACATCGTTGCGTTTGCGGTATCGCATTTGATGAGTTCTCAGCGCCGAGAGGAAGGAGAATAGCCAGAGCAAAGTGTAGCCAGTGTCTGGCTATGATCCTTTTGCTAGGGCATATAGAAATCTGTAGACGAAAGCTAGAAAATACCAGCGATTGTTCCGCGAATTCTGGGTCAAGTACTATACAGCACCGAGTCTCGAACCTTGTTTCTCATACCTGGCAAGGTTACCGAAATTGCGGCCGGATTCCAATAAAAGTTTGGCGAACTCTCAGCCATTTGGAATCATTACTACCCGCTTTTGTCCGCCGCATGCATGCTCTAACGTGTTGTAAATATTTTAGGGACAGCGTTTAACTGTCTTTCTTCATCGAAAACCATTGGGTTGTAAGCATTGGACACGGAAGCTTTGGATCGGTACGCGCTGGCGAGTCTAACCTTCGTATATGATCGGCTCCTTCTCACGGAAGTACGAGAGGGCTGGGAAAGTCTTGATGCCATACTGCTTGGCCAATCGTTTGTCGTTGATCTTGACGAAGTCCACCCCGAAGTGGTCCGTGTCATCGTCAATCTTCTCCAGCTCGGCCAGCACCTTATCGCATGTCGTGCAGCTTCTCGCATCTGAAACAGAACGATTGCGGCGGATCATTTGGAGATGCGGCATTCAACTTGGCTAATGCGATAATTCGTCGTCTCAATGTACTGCTAAATATTTTTGTCCGGCTGACTTAAAGATACTGTACGTTCACACGTAGGTGTCAACATTTTACTGAATCTGCCACTTAAGAAAAGGATGATAGAACCGAAAGTATTTTGTTATACATGCGTTAAAGACTTATTACGAGGTTCCACATGTTCTTAGATCCATTCAGAATTAACTTCTGCTTTAATATTGAGTCGTTTTCATTCACGCGAGGACTTAGAGCAGCCTAGCAAGGTGTGCCCCATCTAAATGTCCCAGGTTCTACTGAAGATTCTATTCTAAAGAGGATAATCCATGGCGAATCATCTGTTCTAGTTGCTTTAAGGTCGTTGAACGCGCAATCTAATGTCGCAGTATTCCGCTAAATATATTCTTTTAGCGAACAGTTAGGATATTCTGCTGTGAGGAATGGGTTGGAAATATTCTACTGCTTCAATGCCATCAGAAATCGTTGAGAAGTAAGCGGTGTCCGAAGGGATTAGCGATCATTTTCCCGGGAGCATATTAGTCCCTGATACCGGGTTCGCGTTACAGGAGGAAAGGTAATCCTTCGTGCGGGAATTTTATGCTTATCGCCGGTGACTTGGCAGTTGCGAGCGTTCTTGGCCAGCTCCGTTCTGTTCCGCTCTGGGGTACAGCGGACAAGCCACGCGGGTGTTGGGTTACAATCATTGGATATGGACAGCAAGGTGTCTCCTCGGACGTCTCTCGCTGATTTTCCCGCTGCAGGCTTCGAAGTCTCACCTCAACCACACCGACAATAGCTGCCGTGCAAGACACATGAAACCAAGCGGATGAACAAGTGGGTGCCACCATTTTTAGTAGCGACTTCCCCGGAATAGAGTCACGAAAGCTGGGAGAGGCGAGTTCGACGCTCTCTCCCCTTCTTTCTTTACTCCTTTCCCCAACTTCCCTTCTGTTCCTGCTTTCTTAACGCGCACCCGCCCTTTCGCCCCCTGCATTCGATTCTGCCTCTGCGCAGCTGTCCCAGTCTTTGAAATATAAAATCACAGCTACTGGCTCAAGTTCATTAGCTACTGGTTATTTTTCCTCTGCTCCCTTATCGCTCCCGTGTCTTTTATCCCCTGTATTTCTGTAACTGACTTCATTTCGATACATTTCCTCCTAACGCGCCCTTCTACTGCGCTAATACTACCGAAGCAATAACATACGACCGCAGACACCCCCGCACGCAATCTGGCAGCGCACGCTTTGAGCGCGTAGGTGAGAGGAAAAGAGAGATGCCCCGCGGAGGGGAGGGAGAATGAACAGGCGAGTCGTTGAAAAATGTGTGCCAGTTAAATTGGATCGTCTCCATTCGTGGCGTCCGTAATAGTGGAAAGTCGAAAGAAATTCTGCGACAATGGTTGGTAAGTTATGGAGGAACATGTTGTTTTGGAATGCAACCGCGAAAAATGTTATAAATAAGGACACCGCGAATTCTTCGTGACATCAAATTCAATTGTTATTTTAACAATAGGTACTCCGTATTTTAGACTGTGAATAGTTGTCGTAAATATTAAAAGTGTGCAGTGCTGGTGGCATTATCATCTTGGCTCATTGCAGGGGTATAAAAGCTATCTTGATTTTATATTTCGGTGGGTTAATGAATTCAAAATTTTCCTTTGTTATTATGTGGCAGCCAGTCTGGGGAATAAATAAATCTACGGAATCTTTGTTAACAGGTCTTTACAAGGAGGTTACGGTAACAACCTTTGCTACTCTATTTTAGTGACTGGAGTATATAATAGAGAAATGAAGAGAATTTTCGTGAATTTCGAATTTGTAAAAATTTCTAGTGTCTATCTATAATTTGTCACTCCCATTATTGGTTACGTCTGGGTTAGGTCTGGGTTAGGACACTTGAAATTTTTATAAATTTTTATTTATATATTTATTTATAATTTCGAGTTTATAAAAATTTCACGTGTCCTAATCCAGACCTAACCCAGACCTAACCAATAATGGGAGTGACAAATTATAGATAGAAACTTGAAATTTTTATAAATTCAAAATATATATATATATATATATATATATATATATATATTATTTTAATTATATATTAATTTTTATTTTAATTTTTTATTAATTTTTATTAAATTAAAAGTTTCAAGTTTCTATCTATAATTTATTATATTATAAGGTATAATATATTATATCTTTAAAGGTATAATATATTATTTTAATTATATATTAATTTTTATTTTAATTTTTTTATTAATTTTTATTAAATTAAAAGTTTCAAGTTTCTATCTATAATTTATTATATTATAAGGTATAATATATTATATCTTTAAAGGTATAATATATTATACCTTTAAAAATAGACCAATAACGAAAAAGCTAGGAAATATTGATTGATTTTAAATTTACATTAACACCAGCGATGTGTGGTTTGAAGATTCACGGGCTATGAAAACGATTTCAAACTGATCTTCTCGGTGGAGCAGTGACTCGCAAACAAATATAAATAGAGCGACACAAAACAATTCTATTTTTATTTCCTATCGTATTCACCCACTCCTTCCATTCCTAAACGGACCGAAGCATTGGGAACGAAAAATAAGCGATAAGCTAAAACTCAATCTCACGCCCAACCGATCGTTGCTGTTTAGCGTGATTTTCTTCTTGTTTTTTCAATGAAATGAAAAATCAGCAATAAAAAATCATCGTTTCAACGATGCTTCCTTGCCATTGACAGAGATTTCCTGGGAAAGCACTACCCAAAGATAAATTTAAATGTATAGTCATTTTATTCCCCAACTGTACAAGGAGTACCATAAAAATAAATAAACAAATGCAGCTCATACTCGTATATTTAATTCAGCTTCAAAATACTATGCTGTAAGATAAATGCTGTATCTGTTGAAAACTTCTAATAGCACTTTCTGCAAATACAAATAAGCAACCGTTGGGATACCAAAATGGCCGCAGCTCAGATAAATGGTAAACTAAGTCATACACGAACTTTGTCTACCACTTTCTGGTTTTCAATTCGCCTTGAAGATTACCACGTATTTCCATTTTCTGAAATGAAAGCTTTACATCCCCGTTCCATCATTGTCCTACCACGCAAACTTCCAGCACTCTATCATCTAATCTAGACGCGATGCGATCGTTATCATAATCAGCTGATCGATCAGCGCCGGAATCAGGGTTACCACCTCTCCGGTTTTGGGAAAAATCTCCGGGTTGTAGAAAAAATGAGATAATAAGAAATTGTGGTATTATACAATGGTATAAATTTTATAAAATAATAAAAGTTATTGATTAAAAAAAAACAGATGCGTTTAAATTCTGAATTGTTTGAGCTTAAAAGAATTGCACATCTGTTTTCCGGATATTCGAGAACAAAACTTTTTTTGGGGGTTTTTCCATCTCCGGGTTTATATTCGAATCTCCGGGTTGGAATGTGTGACACTCCGGGATTTATATGGTGGTAAGGTGACAACCCTGGCCGGAATAGAAAGCTCTGGTCGACAGGAACGTCCGTACTTTGTAGGGATTGCAAACCGGTCAATCGATAAATCGGTTTGAAGTTTTTTTTCACTGATAACGTAGATATCGACGGAATTATGCGCTACATATATGCGCTACATTGCTATACTATATAATTTTTACCGGTAATTCACCAAATATTTACCGGTAATTCGATAAATTACGTATTTCTCGATATTTACCGGTAAATCGCGAGAAATACGTAAATATCGAGAAATACGTAACCGATTACCGGTAAATCGATTTACCGGTAAATTGCGAGAAATACGTAAATATCGAGAAATACGTAACCTATTACCGGTAGATCGTGAAAAATACGTAAATATCGAGAAATATGTAACCTATTACCGGTAAATCGTGAAAAATACGTAAATATCGAGAAATACGTAACCGATTACCGGTAAATTGCGAGAAATACGTAAATATTGAGAAATACAAAATCGATTTACCGGTAAATTGCGAGAAATACGTAACCTATTACCGGTAAATCGCGAAAAATTCGTAAATATCGAGAAATACGTAACCTATTACCGGTAGATCGTGAAAAATACGTAAATATCGAGAAATATGTAACCTATTACCGGTAAATCGTGAAAAATACGTAAATATCGAGAAATACGTAACCGATTACCGGTAAATTGCGAGAAATATGTAAATATCGAGAAATACGTAACCTATTACCGGTAAATCGCGAAAAATACGTAAATATCGAGAAATACGTAACCGATTACCGGTAAATTGCGAGAAATATGTAAATATCGAGAAATACGTAACCTATTACCGATAAATCGCGAAAAATACGTAAATATCGAGAAATACGTAACCGATTACCGGTAAATCGCGAGAAATACGTAACTTATCGAAATTACCGGTGAAAATTGTATGTATAGCAATGTAGCGCAAAATTCCCTCGATATCTACTACGTTATCAGTAAAAAAAAAAAACTTCAAACCGATTTACCGATTTACAGTCCCCAGTACTTTGTGCTCGCGAGAGGAAACACATATGTGCCGGTATCAGGGTGGACCAAGAATACTAGTGGATGGCTGCGATATCTCGCCCTTGCCTCCGCTGGAGGCGTCCGATATAATCGGCGGACCCACGTGCCGCTCTTCTTCGACGTTTCAAGGTGGCGGAATCAAGGCACTTAGGTGCGCGCGGCCAAGAAAAGGCAGTTTGTCTTCGACGTGCGAGAGAAACAGAGACGACTAGATCGAACGACGGCCAGTGCCTAGTTTACGAGCCACTAAAAATACAAGAACGAACGGCCTCGCCGATGCCGTCGACGACGACATTTTACTCTCCGGCGTTCCTCGCGGACACGTCTTTCGCGGAGGGTGCTCGCGTGATGTTTTGCTGGTTGCTGGCGAACTGGCGATCCACTAGGAATGCTCGAGCAATATAGAAGAAACAAGAAAGGGGCTGTACGCAAGGAGCGTGCAGGTCGAGTGAAAGAGGAACTTTGGAGAATATAGATAGCGTGATTTTGAAATTCGTAGGTCCACGGAGAGTAGCCTACACCATCGGAGGAATAAACTGACTTATGCATGTAGGTTCGATGGCAGAAAGGTCGGGATGGCGAGGCGCGTAAGACGTTTACAGTTGCCACAGTTTGCGGCTTGCCTTTTTCCACCGAAGAGCAGAGTTGCCTGGAGTCAGTAGCCTTATTTATACCGGAAGGAAGATTCAAAGCATATCTTCAGGGTCCCAGTCCCGTCTCTAAATATAGCCACTCAATTGACCGTATTTCTTGTCTCGCGTAGACGCTTGGGTTACGATTGTGGCGGTATTGGCGAGCTTTTAAACGTGAGCCAACGATTTGGGGCAAGGCGTGGGTGTCTCGGGCTTGTGCTGCTGCTCAGGTAAACCCGTGCGTGCTTTTCAAAGCCCGCCACTGACGGCCATTTCAGCACGTGCAGCGATTAAATAAATAGCTTTCCCCGATACCGCGGACCGTCTGTCTTCTATTTGCGGGCGTCATTACGACTCCCTAATCCAGACTCTATTTGGGTGCTAATTACATAACAAAATTCTAATATGTATAACGTTGGTGGGTGTACAGAGCTCATATTGTGAATCTAATGTAAAGACAAGTAGAATCGGATGAATAGACAGCCCTTCGAACTTGGAGCATTCGGTTGCTGCAGCTAGCCAGGTCGTTGATAGACTTTCCTTTGGTAATGATTCGGTAATGATTTTTAAAGCCTGAAAATACGATTTAGTATTTTTATTCAATATTTTATTGACACTCTAAGTATTAGTAGGCTATGATACAACAGATGGATTTTCATTTTGTAATATTACAAGGCAGATAGGTGTTGGGTTTAAAATTTAAGTAGAGGAGACATGCTCAGGTAAACATGTCGTCTATTTACTGTTAAATAAACAACGCATCGTATCGTGTTTAAATGCTCGGCGAACGCGAATAGTTGGCAGAGCACCAACAGCGCTTATCACTGAATTAGCAATTTTCTCATTCTGCCTTTTTCCTGGCAAGCTGATAATTAAATTAAGTCTCGCTGCGCACAGGTGGTCTAGCGCTATACATGCCTCAAGGTGGCTCCTTACCATCGCTGAACAATCATTCTACGTTCTCCCACATTTGGTACTTTGGAATAATTGAGTTGTAAATTTTCTGAGTCAAAACTGCGTCAGAATCTTGTTTTACGTAAACATAATTTTCTTCCTATTTCTACGATCATACTACTCCCTTCTTTCTGTTAAGCTCTTGAAGACAAATATGGATATCGTTAATTTCGTTACGATAGTACAAAGAGGAGATCCAAAATTACTATCCAAAATACTCTCCTTCTGTATTTATATTCCATTTTTTAATTATTCGTCGAAATAAATAAATGGCACAAACACAAATAGTTGTATTTATTCATTCTAAAAATACGTCCGAAAGAAAGTGTTAGACTTTCAGATGAAAATAATATTTCGGGTTTAGGTTTCGGTTGCGTTTACAAAAGAATCAGGAGTTGGTAAAATATCATCCGCAATGATGGTACAAATTTGAGAACAGAAGTTTACTTTTTTCACCTCGTATTTCCAATTACCGATTACCCCGAGCCAAAAATTTGGAGAACCTAGAAAGATAATTCAATTAGTCCCACCAAGACTCGCTAAAGGAGGACAGGACTTTAAATTTTTTTATTAAAATTTTGTACATGAAAGTGATGAAAACGGAACTTGAGGGAAGCGAAAGACTTTATTAGTGGAGCGAGAATTGTGACGAAGTGATTTCGTGGCAATCGAATGAGTATTACACAGGATTAGTACAATATTCTTTCCTAATATTTTAATGATTACGCGAGAAGTAAATGGAGATAGGTGTTGAGCTGAGCGGTAGAGTGTAGTTAAAATAGAACTTCTTAAATTGTTTTTCATAGCC
The DNA here is from genome assembly GCF_050908995.1 of Andrena cerasifolii. Taxonomy (NCBI): domain Eukaryota; kingdom Metazoa; phylum Arthropoda; class Insecta; order Hymenoptera; family Andrenidae; genus Andrena; species Andrena cerasifolii. Next base: position 4,283,795 of record NC_135124.1, on the reverse strand, counting down.
TCGGTGCTAGCAGAAGTCCATGACGCGAGAGTAATGAAGTAGGGTCGACTGCCTAAAAGCCTGGAAGCCTTTCCTTAATTGATGGGGCGGAAAGAGCTCGTCTTTCAGGAAGCTTAAAATGAGAGAGCACATCTGGAAATATCTACTCAGGAGCTGTAGGTTTTCCGGCGAGCGTCATAGATCTTTCATAATCACCTCGTTCAGTGTCCGGTTGAGCCGTCGTTTATTGAACGAGGCGCACTCCATTTACTGAAAAAACACCCCCACAATGCAACAAATCTGCTCTGTTTAAGTGGGCCCGGTAGGAGTTGAAACAATGATTGCTGTGTCCGTAGATAAAGCTGTTTCAGCCACATCAAGCGCCTAACATAAGTTATACATAGTCCGCTTCACTGTAGCCTAACCAAACGGAGAAATAGGCATAAGTAGCCGCGTTGGGACTGGGCTCAAGGAAGCCCCTTTTCCAACAGTAGCGGAGGAGCGAAGGACCAAGGTGGCTATCAGGAGCACGAAGGGCCCCCAACGTCAGAGCACCAAGAAGAAGCATCCCTGAGAACGCTTAACGAACGAGAAAAAGCTCTCTTCGCGTCGTAAAGAAGACGCGAGGACACGACGGCTGGAAATAGGTTCGACTTGCGAGCTCGTCGTCCGGGTCTTCTCGCGCCTAACCTTTGAAAACGCTCCCGCGGCCGGCGGTTCTTCCCCGATTTTTCCGAAACCGGAGCCGTTCGCAAGGTCAGAACTGGGTCCAGAAGGGTGACCGCCTATGCCGCGGGGAGTGCGGTGGGTGGGGGTGGGGGTGGGGAGGGGGGGGGGCGTCTCGGCGGCGGCTGAGGATGGCGGGGTGGCCGAGGACGGTATGTTTTCAGGCGAGACGGTAGCGAGAGGCTTGGCGGCAAGCGCTAAAATAACTCGAACGTGTGCTAAAAGCGGCGGCTACCGGAGCGCCGGCCTTGTTAACAGCATCTTCAAGAGGTATCGCTCTTTCCTACCGATCGTCCAGATCCCAGAGGCCGTGAGTTCCTCTAAAAACGCCCCGGACAATAATTCATCGGCGGAGAAAGGGAGGGGGGGGGGAGGCGGCGGCGCCCCCCCCCCTTTCGCGCACTATTTTTACGAGGGCCACGTGAAACAGCCGCGAAAAGAGTTTTCGCGAGTTCCGCCGGTGTATTTTCAGAGTGCTCGTTACGTCATTACGCGGAGGAGCGGCTAGAGATCCTCGGGACCAAGCGAACAGGCGTACGGAAGAAACGTGAGACCACGTTTTTCAACGTGGGAGGAGGGGAGGGGGAGGGGGAGGGGGAGCGGTGGAGGGGAAGTGGTCGAGGGTATTTTTTGGTAGGATCATGATCGATGATCCGTATCGTAACTGATACGGGAAAGGAACTATTGTGGGATCGTTGAGGGGCGATCGTTTCATTCTGCGGCTCTTGGCAAGGTTGTTCGAATTGCTTCAACGAGGATACGATCTTGGTTATTTCGTCGGCCCTCTAGCGTGCTAGCTATTGCATCAGACGGTATTATGAAAACGTGATTCAGGGAATAATCGCGAATGGAACGCGGCTTGCGCGACGGAGAAACAGGTTGTCAAGGAAAAACGACCTGGCTTCGAATTCTCTGGCCCTTATAGGTTAGTTCTAGGTGAACAGCACACTTTGCGCGCGCTACTTTTCTTCGTCGTACTTGGGTTTGTTTCTAAGTGGCGATTGGGAGATTCATTGCGAGCGGATCGAATGCGAGGGAAGGGCTTTTAAAAGATGAAGGTCGATCAAAGGTTTAGAGCAAGCCTCAACTTGAAAGAAAAACTTTTTGTCGTGAAAATGCTTTCACTGGATGTTGCGTGCCGTGTAGAGGGCGTTGCGTATGCGGCTAGACGGACTTCTTGGTTCCTGTTGGCGCGTTTAGTTTGGACTAAGGCTTGCTGTAGCCAACGCGTTTTTTTCCTTATGTTGTATTATCTTTTATATATTATATTATATAATAAAGTATCACAAAGTACAACACTTTTCTATTCAAGTTCAATTGACTTTAAATGCGTTTTCGTTCACTTGTAAGTAGTGGAATTTCTTCGAGATTACTTGCAAGGTAATTGGCATAGAGATGTCGCTGTAGTTTCATCCACCAAATTATTGTTAAACATTTTCGTTGTAGAAGTTAATTTAGTATTTACGTACTGCAGATGTTTGGATACTCTTATAATATTTTTAGCAATAAAGTCGTGAGTAATAATAAGGAGAAGAATAATGTAAAAAATGTTAATGTGACAGTTATGATTTTTTAAAGAGGTATTGTTATGATTGTTTATTGAAATGACAGAATACAGAACCTATGTAGTGGATTCAAGAAAATTCAAAATAAAGTCAGAACAAATTATGTAGAAACTTTGTTTCTATCGATAATTGAAACTAAGTTTGGATTAGGTAAATAAATACAAATTGGCTAAATCAGAATTCACGTATCTACCTGTTTAAGGGGGTGGGTTACTCCCGTCAGCCCTAAAAAAGGCCTTTTTTCCCACGCAAATTGTAAAGTGATAAATAACAGTAGAGAGAATGTTTGTATCTAGTTTTAATCGTTATTCTATGAGCTTTAACACAAAAAAAGAAAAGTCTAAATATCTGTATGTACATAAAATTTGTGAGTAAAAACGTAAAGGCGTGTACGCGGTGCACCGTTTGATGGTGAACATAAAATCTCGAAAACCGCTCCAACGATATGGATGAAAATTTAATAAGAGATGCAGAAAACTATTCCGTACGATATGTCGGGAGCAGATTTTCGAAAAAAAATTAATACAATTTTTATGTTGAAAAATACGATTTTATCGATTTCTTGTATGAAATATATTTTTTATCTTTAGTTTAAGAATTTATCTGGAAAATCTGCTACCGACACATCGTAGGAAATGGTTTTCTGCATCTCTCATTAAATTTTCATCCAAATCGTTGGAGCGGTTTTCGAGATTTTATGTTCACCATCAAACGGTACACCGGGTACACGCCTTCATGTTTTTACTCATAACTTTTATATACATAGAGATATTTAGACTTTTCTTTTTTGGTGTTAAAGCCAATAGAATAACGATTAAAACTAGAACAAAACGTTCTCCCTACTGTTATTTATCACTTTACAATTTGCGTTTGAAAAAGGCCCTTTTTAGGGCTATCGAGGGTAACCTACCCCCTTAATTAATTGCAATCAATACATAACGCAGCCCCAAAATTTTTACTGTTCAGCCAGTAAATCTATAAATAGTATTGTTTGAAATTTTTGCAAACCTTTTATTTGAAAGAACATCACACGATTTTGTTATTTCCTATTACGATTGACTATTCAAAACTTGAATTGCCCATTTTCATTTTTCCTTCAATTTCATCAATTTCCTAAATAAGTCCATAAATATCAGTTAGTTTTACTTCGTATATCATTTTTCGCGTTACTAAGTATTGCTACTTGCAAATGAGAAAGTATAAACAAATTAATGAACGAACTGGGCCAAATATATTAAACAATCCTCGCACTTGGAAATCAAATAACTTCGTCCTTAATTTTCCATTTATCAACATGAATTACTGTCTGTTCTATGACAGAGTATTTCGAAACATGTTAAAATGTTCGTACGTTTAGTAAAAAGTTTCTGTTTTATTTTCTTTTTTCTGCACACGATTGCATGGCCAGTACAGAGTAATTTAAACAGGAAACAAAAAGTTATCAGTAGGTACGTCTGCTGATCAGCAGTGTTAAAGTAACTTGCAATTTTATGTCGAATTAACGTAAATAACTCACTTTCCTTTATTCCTAAAGTATTCAGTGTTACATTGGTTACTCCAATTTGTGAAAAAAATCACCCAATAACAATTAAAATTACAGAAGTAAGGAACTAATGATAATCTTTCGTGTCTCCTTGTCTACTACCAAGTTGAGAAAAAATAAGTTTTTCTAACAAGTTTTCAACTTGGCTTTACTAACAAAATTTCAGTCCTCTGTATTGTTAGCCTGCATCAATTTACAGCCTTTCCACTTTGAATCACAAATTTTATACAAATTAACTCTTTGCGCTCCCACATTCTTACTTGTCGATTGACTAGTGACCTTTTACTAAATACAGAACTTTGGAATAGGAAAAAATATAGAGTTCAAATTCGAATTTCCTTACTTTGTCAACGTCTGACGTAATGACGCTCGTCAATGTGTATCGCCAATTTAACCCTTCGTTGACACTCTGGGTGTGAGCCACCCATAAGCTGATTTTGACGCTCTGTACCTTCTATACGCAAAATAAATAGTTTTTTTCCAAAGCCCACTTACACACAATTTTTTCTCTCAAAGTATAATATCCGAACAACAACTCTGTAGATTTTTAGCTTCTAATATTGAAATTTGTAAAAGTTACAATTTTTTAAAGATTTTCTTCGTATCTTCTCCACATGTGGTAATCTAGAATTTTTTTTACAAAAAACGGTAATAAAATTTCAATAAAAAATCTATTGTATTACATTCTAGAGACTTCGGAATTGACCCATGATTTTTTTCACAAAAATTTGATTCCTTAGAGGAGAATCGCAGTCGTTCAAAAATTGCTCTGGGTGTGAGCCACCCAGGTATGTCAAAGTTGATCGAAAAAGGAGGTGTGTCAACGAAGGGTTAAGGGTTCAAGAGCTGGCTGCGCGTCTGAATTTGCCAGAATCGCTACTGATACATATCTACATATGCTAGATTTTCCTGGTGATCAACTTTTCAAGTTCCCAGCCTCATCGAACTGTAACTTTATATCGATTCGAGTTGCTCGGTTACTCAGGGAGAAACTTGCTTCGTCATACGCAGGGTAGCTTCCAGCTTCGAAGCGAAGCAGCTTGTGAAAGTACAGTAGCTCCAGGCAATATTTACTTCTCGACCTTGTATCTAGTAGCTTCTGCATTTGCACCTTGCGTATAAGAATTTCTAATTATAATTTTTTATTAATCTCGCATTGTAGTAAGGAATTTTGAATAATTTTCTGAATACCCTGCAAAGAAGTACCTAGATGTATATGCGTTTATATTTCCAGGAGAACTGAAAAGTATGCTTAATATTACCCGGATCTCCTATATTATATATAAATACCGTTGTGTGGATTTCCATCGTTTTTTTTTATATTACTATTATATTAAGACACCTGCAGCAATTTACATCTTGTTCTTAAAAAGTTGTACAACCCTTGCCCCCGCACCAACGAATTACGATGAATTTTAAAGGAAATATTAGCTCCCTCTGTATTTATCGTATCAGGCTTTGAGACTTTGATACTCTTGTCAATGCCTCATCAGAAAATGGACAACAATGAAGCAAAGAATTTAATCTGTTGGGAAATAACGATACACAGTGCTACAGAATTGCATCGGCCTCTTGTACCAATTATTACATTCCCTCAGACACTCTCGAAACCTTGTGTCTGCTGCGAGATGGCTTGTCTTACTGAGCGAGCCGGCTACTTGGCAAAGGAAGAGAATTTAATACCTGCTAATTGTCATGCGAATGCCATTCGCGCGCATAACGTGTACATCAAAAACTATGTATATACCTAATGTGCTGCGTCAACGTCGATTTAAGTTCGAGAAAGAATTAAAGCCGCGTGAAAGACGGTTGCCCCGCAGTCCCACCCCTCCCATACAGCACGCTTCGTGGCGTCAACGTTGCAGGATGGTTGCAGTAACCTTGCAGTGTTGCACGGTTGCAGCGCAATGTGGATGTAACGTTGCTGCGACGTTGCCGTGCAATATTGCACGGGGCGGACATAGAATTATTGCTGCATAGTTGCATCAATGTTGCGGTGCAATATTGCACGGCAACGTTCCTACAATATTTCTGCAACGTTACGGCAACGTTTGGTAACGTTTCCACAATGTTATAGCAACGTTGCGCCAGTATTGCGGCAACGTTCCTGCAATGTTGCCGCAATGTTGCTGCAACTACCATTTGAACTTAAAATATTTCCGTTGTTTTTAATGATACGAGAAAATGTCTAAGGAAAACAATGTTTGCTTCGGAGAGGCAATTATTCTGACAGGGACGATTTTTGTCTCAAGGTTATATTTCCCGAAATTTCAAGATCATCGATGGTTTTTTTTAATGGGATGACGTATTCTCATTACTGTAACGTTATAGCCAATACAAATACAAATTCAACCATGTATAATATGTTGTCCTTTTTGTCTAGCAATTATTTTTTTCCTGTGACATTTTCTCGCAACATTACAAACAACGGAGATATTTTAAGTTTAAATGTTAGGTGAGTCACCCTGTATATTTTAATGTGTAGAATGACACATGGTGGAAGTTGTAGTACATACCTACTAGTGTTACAAAACCCTAATGGAGTTTGTCAAAATGTGTCTTCGTTTTTGAATAATTTGAGTTCAAAGTTTTGCATGGTAGGAGTATAAGTTCGAATACGTTAGCATTCTTATTAATCAGTGGTTGTAGCTGCGGCGGTAAAGTGTTCAACTACGACGCTACAGGTCGCCGGTTCGAATCCCCTTGGAGGAAAAGAATTTTCTTTGAAAAAAAGAAAAACGAGCTTTTTTATATTGTTGGCCCTACTGCCCGAAACGATGCAGAAGGCGGACAAGGAATTATTACTGCACCCTTGCGGCAACGTTGCGTGCAACATTGCAATCTTGCACTGCAACCATTCTGTAACTTTGCTGCAACGAGAGTGTGCTGTATGGGAGCTGAGATGACGAATGCGCGATTGCGCACATGCACGCATCCAAGCTCTTCCCGCACTTGGTGGTTTTAATCGAAACAAGCGTACGGAGCCGTTGAACGAGCAACCATACCGAGAGACAGAGGCGTCAATCTCCCACCGGGAGATTTATTTATAACACGCGAACGGACGTCTCCGCCTCGTTACATTAAGCCGTTCCCATATCGATGCCTCACTTGCCGTCTGTGCACAGAGAAACCATCCCAACGACGGATTCGGTTCTGCAATTCTGTCTTTCATCGACACCTACTATCTCGCAGCCACCGATTACGTAATTCAATGACGCTGAAGAAGAAGAGACGAAGAAGAAGTAGAACGTGTGAGGGTAGAAGTAGATGTTCGTAGCCAAGAAAGTTCTATCGACGTCCACGTAGATTATAAAAGATGTATCCGCGTAAGTACAATTGCATTAATGAGGATCCAAACGGTATTTAGCGTTACGGGATGCTTTCATTGTTCTCCGCGGTATAGACTAACGCGGCAACGTCTTGAACATATCGCAATGAAAAGTGGAAATTAATGAAGAGACCTTTGATATTGCTAGAAGCATCCAACGAGCTTTGTTACCGCGCAATAAGGCGACAGATTTTCTTTGAAAGCGTGCTTTACAATCTATCACTTGGATTTGCTTGAATTTGTCGGCGAGAGGAGCTAAATCCGATTTAGATGCCCTTAAACGTGTTCATTTAGGAAATAAGGGTTAGAAGAAGAAAGGATCGAGAGCCAGAGTGTAACAGAAGTCGCTGAACCGAGAGGAATGCAAGACTCAGAGAAGAGAGGCACGGGGGGGGGGGTGAAGAAAGGGGGGGTACATACGTAGTGCGAAGTACCCCGAAGAATTCGGTGGCCAAACGAGATCTAAATGGCTTACTATAGACAAGTTACGTAAGATCGAAGCTTTGCCACGTGTCGGTAGACGTCGCGTTCATTCTTCATTACTTGATCCCGCTTTCGCAACGTGAGCGAATTATATTTTCAAAAATTAACAGCGCCGAAATGCCAATTCTCCCCGGTCTAAAACAATTCCGCATGAACGAATCAATTCAGGGCCGTTCCTGGCGGGGGTGCAGAAGGTGCCCCCGCACCTGGGCGGCCAAACTTAAGGGCGGCCGCAGGCCGTTTATTATATGTACAGTTTTGACTAATAATAATCGAAACTCTTTTACGCAATAACTGTTTAAAATTATGTATATATAGATATAAAAGTAAACACTGCATATTAAATGTTTAATTAAAGAATATTAAATTTGTAAGGGCGGCAATATTATTTTTGCACCTGGGCGGCCAAAACCCAGGAACGGCCCTGAATCAATTAAAACATTTCTCGAAATAACGCCTGAGAAATGTTTATCAAGGATATTAAGACAGTAGTACTTTTGTGAACATTGTTTAATTCAAAGTTTCACTTTACACTTTGCTGATGTCAGTGTTCATTCTAAATAGAATACCACATTTAAGCGCAAAATATTAGTTGCATACTCGTGTACGTTAGAAGCACGTGCAGGGTCACACGTGCGAGGGTCACATGTGCGCATAAAGCAGCAATGGATGCACATCTGGACCTAGTACATTTTATCCGTTTACTCTGAACATGGCTCCCTGAAATATCCCCCAGATTCCCTCACGAAACAATATAAAACGACTATCCGTTAAATGCGCACAATTTACTATACTTCTTAGATAAGATATTGCGCAGGCACGAAGAATGTCGAGCAATTACAGAAATGGCGATACATTTTATCGATGCGACGATGTGTAAATTTTTCAATAGAAAACTTGCTGAATTAAATCCCCCTGAGGGTCTCACGAACACTCCAAAGGCGTTTCCAATGTCTTGAACTTTAATTTCAATGGGATTTATACATCACGAGAGAACAAAAGAAGTGCTGGAAGCGAGTAACGAGTACATTCATGAGTATGATCGTTGTCGGATTCGTCCCTTGAAAAGGGGGCTGCCCGTCCTCCCGTGAATGATCAAGAAATGTTTCAGTAAAAGGTGATACCGTGAATGGGTGAAAATGACACGACCCTCTGAAACACTTACACCAATACACGGCAACAAAATCCTTCTCATTGAGGAGCCGCTCGAGCTGCTTTGCATTGACTTCCTCGATGACAGGTTCGGCATCTTTGTGACCTCCCTTGGCCCGAGGCTCGTCCGATTTCGTCCTTCCGGCGGCGTCCACGGTGCCCTGGAGCGCGCATATCACCGCTAGTACACCGAGAAGGACGATCGTCTTCGCGTATCCCGTCGGCATCGCTGGCCCGCAGGTAGTACTCCTCCTTCGTCTCCGCCAACACCACCACCACCGGCCGAACCGTACCGCCGAAACGTCGTTCGCCGCCGACATCGCCGCACTGACTGGCACACCGGCTATTTTTGATTTTTCGGACAGCGGCGCAACCACGAAAGCCACGCCACGCGTCACGATCAACGCGACGATCATCGCCAACGTCCCTGCGAGGACGTCGCCGTTTTCAGCTTCCTCGCGTCATCCCCTGACGCGGCCCACTGGGAGGATCTGGACTAGCTCCGGTGGATCCCCTGGGGTTGACGGGAAGCATAGTTTTTAGATGTTGATGTTACGTATTCTGGGTACTCCTCGTATTTTCTGCTTCTTATCCGCTGGGAACGATTCTTTATAGTGTTTGCTTAGAATTTTATGAGGGTGCATATGAGGCTAGAGTTGATTAAATCTTCACTGAAAGTATCACTTTCCAAGGGTCGCAAGTATCCACAAACTCGTTTGCAGATGCGGGACCGCAGTGTTTCCTACCTAGCTAGTTGAGCCAGACGTATGAAGTAGGAGGTTCCCCTTAGGGAAGTTTCAAATTTGGTGTCCAGGCCACTTTCATTCAGAATACAGAGAAGTAGTAGAGGAAACAGTTGTACATATGATAAAACAAATATATCATCCTATAACCTCGTTTATAACTGCTACTATTAACTATTATAGAGTGGTCAATTCTTTTCGTCATTCTGTATGAAAAATATGTACAGTATACTCTCGCTAGGGCTCATCTCAACTATGCGTTAAGCGCTTGTCGCTATTCTCACCACTTCTTGGAATCCTTCGGTCGAGAGTGAGAGAATCTGAGAGCGAGCGAGAGGGGACAAAAGAGTTGACACGACGCTACCGTCGGCTACGAAAGAAAGAAAGCATGATACTTTGTCTCGCTTCGTATTTCACGTGCTTAGGCTCTGTCTCTCTTTCGCGCACATCGGCGGTCTCGGAATCGTCGACGCATTACGTTAAGCGCTCGCCGCCAGCCCCGAGCGCGAGCCGATAGCGAGAGTTTACTGCGGGTACATACAGTTTTGTCTCCACAAGTGATCGAGCGTTGGGACCGGCCTTTGCTCTCTGCAGCGGCGAGTGAGAGGGGGCGCGACTGCGACAAGTCAGAAATTACGGTGCCTTCTCACTCATTCTCAGTCACTTTTACCCGTCGCGGTAATTACAAAAGAAGTAGTGGTGATAGCGAAAATCAGTCTTGGAGACTGGAGACCGGATCACGTGTGGAGACAGCACTGTATAATACTAGAGTAAGGGGTTTGAAAAATCAACGCATCACGAATTATTTGAAATTTCTAAGTGTGATATATACTATATTCAAGAAAATGTTCAAATGTTTCATCGTCATACAGCAAGAATTTCAAACATTGTAGTTTTTCATGGATAATGTATTAAACGATGAAGGATACCGACGGTTTTGATATTTCAGTATTATACTTCCTCAACGACATCCTCTGGCAAGTACAAATTAATTTGAAATACATACAGTGTTTATTCGTTAAGAGCTCGCGGCTCGCGCTGGCAGTGAGCATTTAACGTAGAGGGGGCGCGATTCCGAGCGACCGTTACTCGCGTCTTTCTTGCCGAAGGCGAGAGTATCAGGTGTACGAAAACGGTGCGAGACAAAGTATCAACGCGTCGCGTCGTCTGTCTCGTACTCGCTCGCTTTCAGTCGCTCTGTCTCGCTCTCGCCTTCGCTCTACGGAATTGAGCCAGAAGTGGTGGGGATAGCAAAAAGCATTCAACGTGTAGGCCAAACTGAGCTCTCAGGGCAGACTGTATTTACTATCAATAGAATATAATATACCAGGGTATAATAAAAGCGTTGTTACAAACGAGATACAAATAAGCAGCGAAATGAGCGAAATGTGCCTTGATACGCATAGCCTAATACGCTCACAATGTTTGTTTGGTTTCAATCCTCTCAATGTTTACATGTGTCTACTTCAAAGATAATGTTTATTAGTGTTCATTTTTCGCTGTATATTATTCTCTATTAATAGACCAGTAACAATAATAATCTGGGCACGTCTATAAACAAAGTATAAAATAGCAAAAACATTTGACTATTAGGACTACAACTATTAGAAATTGGTTAGAGAGCCACTTGACGTCAGTCACCAAGATGGATACGCGCTGCCATGCCGCTGGAAGCGCGCGTGTTTCAAAGTACGCAGTGAGGACCGGCCCGCCATCTGTGGATGACCAGCTCACCTAATTACGCTGCTATCCTACTTTAACGCACGATACTCCTCTGTTTCTGAACGTGAGATGCCCAAGTGGCAAAATTCACGTTTTCTGGCCGGTCTTCGCCTCGATTACGTCTCAGACGTAAAATGGACGTCTTTGGGACGTCGTGTGGTGTTTGAGGTCTGATCTCAGATTTTACTATCTTAGTTCAATTTATTGTTATAAGTTTAGTTTTACACTCTAAGATTAGTCTAGTAATAACTTATAATATTTCTGTGCTTTTATCACCGACTTTTATGCTATTTTGGTAGAATTTTTTCAGCTACCATCATCCATGGTAAAGGGATCTCTAGACTGCAGGTTGTAGTACCCATGCACAGTGGAATGTAATCCGAGATATAATAAAAAATTGATTGTTTATATGCATGAAAATAAGCCGAAAATGTGGGATAAAACTTTTTCGCTTAGGGCTTAATTTTCGAAATAATCGATTTTGAAAATTAATCGGAAACATGTACGATTTCTTACAATTTGCTTAGTATGTCTGTCTATTACTCACTACTTCTACTGGTGCTATAGTATACAGGGTGTCCCAGAATTGAGGGACAATCCGGAACATGCAATATCCTGCTGCAAAAAGACATCAAAAAGTCCTTTACTGTTTTGGGATCCGAGGCTTCGTTCTCGAGATATTAACAGTTGAATATTAGCGGTGAAATTTCCGGGCCGCGAGGTTCAAAGCCGAAACAGCTGACGCGGAACAGTGATCCCCAGTACGTACACGCAGGAGGCACGCGTAGATACAGACCCACACACACAGTAGAATCCGACCGCACTTGTTCAAACCGTGAAAATCACGGGTCACTGTTGACCGGTATTACGGTATACTTGTACAAATTTATTGAACAAGTATACCTGACAGCCATATAGCCTCCACGCGGTAGAAGTTCGGACCGAGCCGAGACACGGTTCTGAGCCGAGTCGAGTACCCGTAAAAACCGAGTAGCTCGAAAGAACCGAGTTTTCGGATGCGAATGTTTTGAATATTTTAGGTTATGTTATCTACGGGAATGTAAATAATGGTTCTCAATAAGTAATGTGAATAATTAAAATGTAAGCTGTAAATGGAAATATTCTATAACTTTTGAAAATAAGTACTAAATTCAAATCTTTCTTTTTTTCATCTTTTTCGTGTATTTATGAACGTATTCATATACTTCTCTTATTTATATATATGATATCTAGATCCCAGCAAATTTCAAAATCCTGTATACTTCTGTTACTACAAGATACGTGTACACTTGAGAGTAAAACTCGCGCGAGAAGCTCTCGAGAGTATTTGTCGCAAGTGGACACTACGTCCGAGTTCAACTCTCAGACAGCGGACGCGTTGCAACTTGCTCTCGAGTGGATACATAATAATATTACTATCCGACAGTTGCTTCCGAAATACGAACCAGGTTCGTATTCTGCGAGTGCTGTCGCGAGAGTAGGTCTTCTGGGTTATGTAGTAGGCTCGCGTCGCGGCAGACACGGCGTTGCCAGATAGGTGTTTCGAGGCATGGCGTTGCCAGAGAAGTGTTGTTAGGCGGTTAGCCGGCATTACTGCGCGGCCGAGGCAGTCTGCGTCGACCCAAATGGCGAGACATATTTTATGTACGCCATTTATTATAACCCACTCAAAATATATAACTATTTCATTTCATCCACCCAGCAATTTCTTTTTCTACGTTGCTTCTTTCTCCTTTTTCGACAGTGGTAGTCAACGGCGGCGCGCGATATAGTGCCTTTTCCCTTTGATCGTTGTTTAAACATATTTAAATGCTTATAATTCAATAATAACTTATTTCGTTGTGTTCGCGAGAGTTCATAGAACGATTTGACGCAACAAGCAACCGAATAACTATTATTGTTTCAACACAAAAGATGTTCAAATTTGAAAATTTGCAGTTTTTTTCAAAATTGAATTTCTCGAAAACTGAGGATGATAGCGATAAACAGTTTACGGATTCGTTTTCAGCGCACAAAAATCTATAAGAAACGGCTATTGAAAACATTCAAAACAGAGAAGAAAAAAATTCAACGTTGTTGGACAGTGTAATTTAAGGTGATCGCGTTACGCGGTTCGCCCTATATTCTTGCAGGTGGATCACGTTAGGGCAGGTAGTTGATCAGTGGCTTCGGTGCAGGACGGAATACCATGACGGTTGCCGATGGAAAGTCGCGAGTTGCTATCGTCGGGGGTGGCTTGGTGTGTGTTGGATCTTGTATAAAAACAATTTTCCACGAAAAAGACTATAAAAAGAAACCTTACCTTATATTTTTACACTAATTTCTTGGGTGCAATTGGTACTGAACATCGACTTTCAGGTTGGTGCACTGGCGGCTTGTTTCTTTGCGAAAAGGGGCCACTCGGTGTCCGTATACGAATCTCGCTCAGGTGAATATACTAAACATTACTTCAGTGTTCCGTCGTTTTCTAGTTCCTTAACTAATTTTTGCAAAAGTTTGACATAATTCTGCACGATTGCTCGCGAAAACTCTTAAATACCGGTGGTACAATCGACGCGCGTTACGAAAAGTAGAACGTTAAGCGATTTTGTGACCCTGAGCGCCAGTGTATCGCGCGCCGCCGTTGACTACCACTGACGCCGCCGCACGTTTTGCGAAACTATTTCGCTTCTGTATTGAAAACAAAACGTGACTTACCACTTCTGTTGATGCTTTCCGAAGGAAAAATATCTGCCGCGTCGCGTGGAGTAGTCAGATTTTCTCCTAGACCCTTAGTTTTGGAAATAAAATTAAAAATATCTGCAAAAGTGGGTGAATTTCGGATGTTCTTGTCTCTTTGATTGTTGTTTAAATATATTTAAATGTTCATAATGCACCAATAACTTATACCGTTGTATTCGGGAGGGTTTATAGAATAATTTGACGCGACAAGCAACCGAATAACTATTACTGTTTCGACACAAAAGATGTTCAAAGTTGAAAATTTGCATTTTTGTTAAAAATCGAATTTCTCGAAAACTGAGGACGATGGCGACAAACGGTTTTCGGATTCGTTTTCCGAAATGGCTGTTGGACAGCGTAATTGTTTCTTTTTTTAAATTCCCGAACAATTTAGTTTTTTTCCGCCCTCTGACTAGGAAGCCCTCTTAAGGGGTGCGATTTCTAAAACTGACAATGATATTTTAAATCGAGATTTCGATGTGGAAACTGGCAATAGGTGTAATTGTTTACAGATATCCGGGTGGAGGATTCTCGAGGGCAGAGCATCGACTTGGCATTATCAGTCAGGGGTCGCGAAGCTTTGAGGGCAGTCGGCCTTGAAGAAGCACTGGTCGATCGTCATGGCATTGCCATGCGTGGCAGAATGATCCATAATAAAGATGGCACTTTAAAAGAAATTATTTACGATAACGTAAAGGGGAACGTAAGTGATGTAGTAACTTAACAGTAACTTCAGTTCGCTTCTTAGAAAGTCTCTGATCACAAATTCACGGGTTTCTATTTCGTCGAATCGTATTTTTGACACGTTGAAGGATAATACACAAATTTTCACCTTCGCATAATTTCTTAATTTTACTCTGTCCCTTACAGTGTATTTACTCTGTCAGCAGACGATATCTAAACGTGGTGCTGCTAAATGGTGAGTGAAAAAACGATCGCCTGTAATTGTAGACAAATCTCCCATCATTCGTAGATTCATATCAATTTTCGTAAGATAAAGAAATCGAAATCACAATTGGGATCTTTGTTACTACGATTACAAACTTTTTTATTCTCAAGTTCACCCTGTCGTCATTCAGAGATCTTGGATTAATTTTTATAACAGTGACTGTGCCTGTTGATTCGTTGACTTATACTACTTGCGTCATGGTGCCCCTTCGAAAACGCTCGCAAGTGGCAATTTTTTCTTTATGGCGTAAGACTAGGATATTTTGATACAGCTGTATCTTTCTTTATAAGAACATGAACGAACACGAGATGCTTTGTATCTGAAAAAAGCGTTGCTGAATATCCGATGACGCGGTAGTGCACGAAGCCGCAAGAATTCGAGCGTGTCAAGTTTCTTCTCACTGCCGCCTTGTACTTCTTACAGTCTTACGCGTGAAATGCGTACACCCCAGTGGTACTATAATTCAACACACTTACGAGAGCATGAGGTTTTCAATGCGTAGCGGTCTCAGTCAGAAACCTGCGCCGTGGGAGTAATTTCGAACTGTTAGATACCTTCGTTGCAATATCTATAGCTCGGGATCAGGAGCCAACAGGCTAAATTAGCTTCTAAAGTTATGTTAGAAAATTTAAAAAAGTGCACCACTCTTTACGTCAAGTATTTGCAGGCGAGGATTATTTATCCAGAATATTTATAGGTGTAGAATGTCCGTCTTATAATATGAAGGTACTTTCTTAAGTGGTCCAATATAGGGAACTTTCCTCTATTATACAATGTCATCCGTTAAAACTGCAACCCACGCGCGCGCGAACAGGTAAAATGGCAACAGCGCCTCACGGACGCATTCCACTACATCCATGCACCGGCCCAGCGTTCGGAGGGTTGCCAGCGACCGCTGGACAGCAGTAATGCCCGAGCTTCGAAAATTTTAGGATGCTCTCTTTCAAATTAACGTCGCTAAGAGCTATTCGAAATTTCCCGGCCCGGGTTGAAGAATTTGAGGCCTTTTTCGTATATCTTTTGAACTATAAAAGATATCGGAGTGCAATCTGCGCCGAAAATGAGGAAAAATTATTCCCTCTCAATGGTGGATAATTAAAAATATTTTACTTTCACTTAATTTTTCTTTTATCAATTTTTTAACCATAATTGTTGTGAAAAGCTTTTGCAAACCGTTTATTTGATACTGTATTTAATGCTGCTTTTAACATTCATGATGTTGGTTTTTATATTTTTTATATATATATATTTTTATATTTTTCCTAGTTCCTAGTGTTTTTGGATTTTATATACATTTCTCTTTTATTCTTTATTTTTGACTTTTTTTTAAAAAATTGTATTGTCATTCAAACTACAGACGCCTGCAAAGTTGCAAGACAATTGGATGAGTGGAAGTGGTTGAAAATTGAGTTGCCAGATTTGAACCATACACCAAACAAACACCAAACATACAGAGGATCGAGTAAAATCATGATCGAGGATCAGTAAAATCATTTAATAACAGAAAGCCGAGAATCATTCGCATAACCCTTCTACACATTTCTAAGTATTAATATGGTATAAAATGATAAAGAAAATATTCATGCTGAGGACTTTAAGAAAAATATGTTAGCTTACCTCAGAAATATTGTCAAAACAGCGAACAGTGAAAACTGTTAAACCTCCGCATAAAATATCTTATTTTCATTTAATCTCTGAACACACAAAGCTCTCCAATAAACGACATTTCTTCGCGAGACCGCTCATGTGCCGTAATTAGTTTAGATAATCGAGGTTCCACCATCGTTCTAAATGTGTCATATACATCAAGTTAATCGTTAGCTAATTTTATCTCTCAAAATAGCTCATTCTTTTTCTCTTCTGATTTACTCATGGTTCACCTAAAACAGCCGCCGAAAAGTATCCAGAAGTGAGTTTCCATTTTAACAAGAAAATCGTGGACGCGGATCTGGAAAATGGAAAACTGAAGGTCATAGAGTAAGGATAGTTATATTGAGAAGAAGCTCCGGAAATCGCTGCGTGACGTTGAAAACACTGAATTTTCTAGTACCTCAAGTGAAAGAACAGAAGAAGTAGAGACCGATTTGATCATCGGCGCGGATGGTGCATACTCGACGATCAGGAGGATAATGATGAAGCGGCCACTTTTTAACTGCAGTCAAACGTACATCGAGCACGGTTACGTTGAGTTGTTTGTACCAGCTGATAAAAACAACAAGGTAGGTGTACCTTGTTCTGAAACAGCTGAAATATACCAGCGGCCATGGCCGTGATGGAAACACCGGTTCCCGTAAGATCACCGAAGTTAATCATCACGGGGCGGCGTACTGGGGAAAGATGGGTGACCATCACCTGTCTCCTGGTGCGTCGCTGCTGCTGGGACCCGAAGGAGAGAGGAGGGAAACAGGAAAAAAAATGACTATCGTTCGTTGGGCAATATGTTAGAAACACACAGGAAAACAAAAAATACAAATACAAGCTGAAACATTTTTACTGTCTAAAAATAGTAAAAATACAATCTACCATGCTGTGTTACCGCCGATGAATGATGAACATTCCTCGATGAAGCGCAATGAAATTTTATTTATAAAACTATGTTTATGCCGCGGTACAGTAACACGATCGTTATTAATCTCTGTTTGCCTATTGACGCACTTCGCCACGCCGAGTGAAAACACTCGCGTTTACTTTGTTCAAGTTCGCGATGAGCGGGAATCACCTTCACATCTGGCCGCGAGGTGAGTTCATGATGATAGCCTTGCCCAACGATGACCACAGTTTTACTGGTAACATTTTCGCGCCCTTCGCGACTCTCGACAAATTGAAGACGCCGCGGGCGCTTCTGGACTTCTACGAGGAACAATTCCCCGATCTTTTGCGTTTGATTGGCAGGGAGAAACTGGTGAAGGATTACTTCGAAAGGGAACCGAAAACGCTGATTTCCATTAAAGTAAGTATCAAAGATTTACGATTGAGGTTCGGTAACAGGTGTCGGAAACTTTAACGAGCGATTCTACATGCCAAAATAAGATGAAAATCAAGAATGACGAAATTTGGTTTGAGGCTGCGTTTCCGAGTTATTAATTACATACGAAGTACATACGCGTGAACAGCGCCTGACGCGGGGGACTTAGACTACTGCCGGCGCGCGTTAGCCAGGTCAAGCACGGCGAGAGCAGTACTGTATACAGTATTTCCTCGTTAGCGACTCGATTTTGTGTACACGATACCGACTCTTCGCTATCCCCACCACTTTTGTCTCACTCTTGCCCGGCGAAAGCTGGAGCGAGATGGAACGAGAGCGAGCGAGAGGCACTGAAAGCGAGCGAGGACGGTACGAGACCGACGACGCGTTGATGTTTTGTCTCGTTCCGTCTTTCGGACGCCTGACATTCTGTCCTTTGCGCTTGCGACCATCGCGCACGCTCGCCGCGCACACAGTGTTCCATCTCGCTCCCCCCTCCGGCCAGAAAGAAGCGAGAAACGAACACTCGGAATTAGGGTTCTGTTCACGATACCGACTCAACGCCGGTCCCGACCAGCGAGTCGCTAACGAGACAATACTGTAGTGCCTCTACGAGCTATAGTGACTTAGGTGTCAGATTACTCAGCGGGGTCTTAACCGATATCCTGCTGGGTATGGGCCGCTAAACGTGGCCCCCTACTACCTCTCTGCAAGAGACTGTGTTTAGGGAGGGTCAGGACAAAACCGGGGCCCTATAGATGAAGTGTTACATCTTCGATTTTAATAAAATAAAATAGAAATTAAAGTTTGGTCACCGCAGAAGCCTTTTTTTAGAGAATCTTCGAGTGATGGACAATAACTTAGTTATTGATAAATATTTTTAAATAAAAAAAATACGCTGCACGGTACTAGATGCAACCCTTAAAAGGAAAAAAGATTTTTTGAGAAATGTGTTATAGCTTCGGAGTAAAAAATTTCCAAAGACCACCCTTTTTTCGGCCTCCTGACTGAGCACGGCCCCTTAAATATCGGAGATTACGCAGTTTAATATACTACAGAAAATACTTACGAAATAATTATCTAGTTCTTTCGCGCTTAAAGTATGAACGAGGTGTCAGAAACAAAGACAGTGGTGCATGCTTAATCCTGCAGGATTTTATCAATCCACTTTATGTAGTTTGAGCAACTTTCGAAATATTTCTGTATTTGATTTGGTGAGCCTAACCGCTTTGAGTATAATCATATAAAAGTTTTATGAGGAATCTTATAATGAAAGAAAAGTACATAGTCATGTACCAAGTCACAGTCGGAGAGAAAATTATTGCACGTGATGTAATTTAATTAATTAATATCTCACAACTACGCCACAGTGCAACCCTTATCACGTTGGAAAAACCGCTCTTCTCGTTGGGGATGCTGCGCACGCTATGGTGCCATTTTACGCTCAGGGGATGAACGCTGTGAGTTGCATTCTATGAATTAAAGAAATCCACATTTACGAACCATGAGTTTTTGCAAAGAAAAAAGTCAGTCTGTCGGACAAATAATTTTCCTATTTCATTGCTTGTATCAGCGTTGCCCCGATGGGCGGTCCGAGAGCACGAGCATCCATCATGTTGTCCAAAGCTCAGGAAGGTAGCGCTCGTAACCAATGAAGTTGCTGATTTCATGTCGATTAAATTGATTTGATTTGTGGTTATGAGTTATATTTATTGATGATTGGGTAATTTTTTAAACCCCTGGGGGGGTTTCTTTTTCTTCATAATTTTGCATTATCAACCAAACTACGTATGCCTGCAAAGTTTCAAGTCTATTGGACAGTTTGAAATGGGTTAAAATTTAGTTTCAATATAGATTTGAACTAAACAAACATATAAACAAACAGAGGATTTAAGCTGAATAAAAATCGTTTAATAAGAAACTTTTTGTTAATCAGAGGGTGGGAGAGTGGGACTGTTCAAGTCTATTCCGTCCAATTATATAATATTATTGTTTAATCATTAGTCAATTCCTGTTTATTTCCCCAATTCCTAAAATGTAGAACACTGGGGCTCCAGGAGTCCCAGTTATATAAGCCTACGGGTACGAGCCTACGCGCACACTACTAGAGTTCTCCCCACCCGTTACATGCTCGCAACTTCATTGGTTTAGAGCGCCCCCTTCCACGCGAGCTTTGGGAAACGCGATGGATGCTCGTGCTCTCGGACCGCCCATCGGAGCAACGCTGACTTATATGCTTTGTCGACGCGTTACCTAGCATTAGAGTTGTATTTTTATTGTATATCGTTTTATTAGCAAGCATCATTTATACCGATTACGCTATTTCAATTCTTCATTTGTAACAAATGGTCAGTCGACTTGACGCCCATCTAAAAAAATTCTAATATCATTATATTAGAATTTTTTTTAGAATAATGATATTAGAATTATATAATGATATTAGAATTTTTTTAGAATACTATTTATGTAAATATTAATTAATTCGCAAATATTTGTAAATTGTTCTGTAACTTTTTATTAGGGTTTCGAGGACATGCTATTATTAGACGAGTTAATGGAACGTTACGATTCAGACTTTAGCGAAGTGGTCCCGAGGTTCTCTGAACTACGATGCAACGATGCTCACGCGATATGCGATCTTGCTATGTACAATTACGTCGAGGTAAGTCCCAGACGATAATTTTCATTCATTCCGTAATGCCAAAACAGATTGCAATTAATCTTCACTATGGTCATCGTTACTTTTGTCATGATCCGAGATTCTTGAAGTCTTTCGTTGTCAAACATCGAGCAAGACGATTCCAATGGAATGCCTCGTGGTTACTCTTAAAAATACCTAAATTGATAGCATCGAAAAAATAACACGTTGTTCCCTGAAAATTAATACTCTCTAATTAAATAAATGCTTGAGGAGAGAGTAGGTATCTGTACAAATTCAGAAGGAAATAATCTACTAAGCTGTTACGTACGTGTACACCTATATGATAAAATTTTCAGATGAGAGATCTGGTAACAAGAAAATCGTTTCTATTGCGGAAATACGTGGACACATTCCTCTACAGGCGAATACCGAACACGTGGATACCGCTATACTCTACCGTACACTTCTCACGAATGAGATTTCGTGATTGCATCGCGAACAAAGAATGGCAGGACAAGGTCGATTAAAAACACCAGCGTTGAAAAAAATGTAACAATCATAGAAATTGTATTTGAACAAGAATTCTTTCCCTGCAGATATTACGTAGGACTATTTGGTCTATAGCGTTTATACTTCTTGCAATGCTGCTGGCGCCTATTGCCGAGAAGTATACGAGGAAAAGTGTTTTGTATTAAATACAAATACACAAGTTTTACAACCATACAGATATGTGAGCGCGCGCGCGAAGATGACGCATAATGCAGTACATACGCAAACAGTAGCTATTGTTTCACGTCATTTAATCATACATAATACCTTCCTACTTGCTGTATTAAAAACTCTAGAAACTTACATATGCATTTAATTTCTGTTTTTCTTTCCTCCCTAAAATGTACAATTCCTTACTATTCCTACTTACAACTCACGTTAAAGCATCTATAACTGTATTTGAGCAACTCTTACTTAAGGCCGCTACCTCAAAGTAACCGCTTCCATACCCGAATATCAATTAAAGGTTAAAACGTAATTAGAGGCAATACCTTAATCTATCGCGAATTATTTTTTCTGTAAAAACTTGCTAGGCAAATTGGCATGTTGAGTGATTGTGAAACAGACTCGTGGAAGGGGTGATATCTTCTCCACGCTGTTGCAACGGATTTATAAAGTCGTTCTTCCGTTCCCCAAGCTTCCTCTGATTTCAAAGATACACTGTAAATCACTGTTGCATATTAATGCACGTATCACGACATCAATTCAAGGGTCACTGAATCGGCGTTCGCCAAGTATTTATGCTTATGGGTCTGGAAAAGCTCCACCAGATGCTTTATAAATTTCTCGTGATATTCATCGATCTGTTCCGCTGTCGGTTCCGATATCTTCGGTAGCTCTAAAGGACTGCCGACTGAAAAATAAGAAATGGCAAGATAATGGCAACGCAAATGTTCTTCTGGAGAAAGTTTCCTGAAAGCTGTAGGGGAGACCGGGGCAAGTTGATACAGTCCTGCAAACCGCGCTCGCGCGAACAGGTAAAATGGCAACACCGCCGCACGGACGCATTCCACTCTGTGATGCCAGATCGGGGCCGGGTTCCCTCGAGAATTTCCCCCACCTCGCGCACACTACGCCGGAGCTGCGTGCCCGTGAGTCGAACTCCGAAGCGCCGAGCTCACGGACTCGCTGCTCCAGCGCAGTATGCGCGAGGTGGGGGGAATTCTCGAGGGAATCCGGCCCCGATCTGGCATCACAGATTCCACTGCCAGCGACCGCTGGAAGGCAGTGATGCCCGAGCTTCGAGAATTTTGGGATGGTCTCTTTCAAATTAACGTCGCAAAGAGCTATTCAGAATTTCCCGGCCGGGGTTGAAAAATTTGGGGCCTTTTTCGTATAACTTTTGAACTATAAAAGATATTGGAATGCAAAAAAGAATGAGAAAAAATTATTCCCTCTTAATGATGGATAATTTAACATATTTTACATTTACTTAATTTTTTTTCTCTCAACTTTTTTACCATAATTGTTGTAAAAAGCTATTGCAAACTGTTTATTTGACGCTGTATTTAATGCTGCTTTTAAAATTAGTGGTTATTGTCTTAAATTACGATAATTACCGACAACAGTGATGGGTTTCCGCCGTGGTATGATACCGAAGGAATATTGGAAAAATCCTCGACCCATCAGAATGATCGGGGCTATTCCTATTGTTTTACGAATGTAGTGTTGCACTCTTTTCAACAACGAGCCTTCCGAACCGTATACCTGGTCGTATATATCCGTCTCACCAAATGAGAACACGGGTACCAGTGGTGTCCTAAAAATAAGGAAGCCAAGAATGAGTAAACACTCTTTCATCGTTACAAGATGAATCAACATGATTCATTTCGGAAGATAAAATCCAGGAGGATTGTCCCCAGCAGTTAAGGCAATGATAACATCCGAATTAAGTTAACATTTGCTCGGAGGTGTTAAAAGTGTTTGTATGTTTGTTTAATGGTTAACGTGGATATGTCTCTACGTTATCTTTATAATGTTTGCATTTATCAGTGTAATTATATTTGTATGTTGAATCGTAAACATTGATAATTCTAACCCATGCTTCAGCGCGATCTTTATGAAGCCTTTTCTTCGTTTTACCAGGATACGATAAGTGCCTGGCTTACATTCCAATGATTCCGACGCGCCACCGACGATGAGAACTGTTGCTCTTCCAGTAAACGGTTCTTCAGGCTTCGTTGATAGCACGTAGTTTAAACTTTCTGCACTACTGCTCACTGTGCCTGCATTGTAATTTCATCAAAGGATAAATCAAGAATGTAAAAAATAGGTCGTATATACAATCAGCAAAAAATATATAGAATAGGTCTGGGTTAGGTCTGGGTTAGGACCTAAAGAATATCCGTTAGGGATTTCTCCACGTAAAAAAAAAGACCTAAAGAATTACAGGTTACTAAAGAATTACAGTTAAAATTATTTAAGGGAATTGTGTTGGTTTTAATGTTGAATTAGTGTAACAAAATATAAAAAGCTGAAAACTGATAAACAGATTACATTTTATATTACACTATTTAATTATCTATATGAAAGGAATTTGATTACGTGTGACACGATTTGCAATTAGTATTTTATAAACAATCAAGGATGATATATTTAAAAGAATTGCCGTTCCAGAAAATGTGATGTCGAACTCGCGTTTTTATGAGATCATTGCATGCATTTCAGTGTCATCTTTCAATTAAAACCGTACATTTCTGTTACACATTCAGCCAGGGGCGAATGTGGAGATTTAGGGCCCGTAGGCTAACAAGCGTCAGCCGCCCTTTCTTAATTTAATTGAGTTGAGACAATTTTAGAATTAATTCAATATGAAAATTCACATACGAATTATTGCTAATTTGTTGCATGAAAAAATTGAAATGTTTTTAAATTTGTCTCAAGTCTCTGTGTTTAAAGATCACCCTTCACTTTCGTTGTTAGGGAAAATACATAGACATTTTATTTTATAATAGAAATCTATGCTATTATTGTCGATGAAAAAATAAAAAGTTACAGGTAAAAATATTTCGCTCTCCTTCGATTCCTTCAATTTCTTTGGCCCGAAATTTGCCGCTCTAGGCTGCAGCCTACTTAGCCTATGTACGGGGTGTTTGGCTACACGTGGGAATAAATTTAAGGTGTGACTCTAGACACCATATTGAGACGAAAATCAAGAATAACGATATTGCGGTTGAGGCTTCGTTTGTTAGTTATAAGCGTTTAAAGATATCCCTAAAAGCAGGCAATCTGCGCGCACCGCTGCACGCAGGAAAGTCAGCCGAGGGATTGAGCAGTGGTTGTCAAAGCCACGCTCGCACGGAGTCACTCACCTCAGAGAAGTTACGTCGAAATTTACCGACAATCGGCATGACCACACGATTCTGCGACACCGTGCAAAGTTAAAGGGTACTTACTTACTCACTAAAATCAGTTGTTTCCATTATATCCACTATTGTAGTCCATTGTGTCATCGAGGTGCACACGTGCAGAAATCACAATAAAATACAGAATCATACCGGTCCAAAAAAATAAAAAAAATTTAGATCTCTTGCTAGAGCAATTTTTTTACACGTTTTAGAAAACGTGTAAAAAATTTAAACAGAACACAAATTTACCTGCACTGAAACTTGCAAAAGAATAAGAAAAATATCAAATTTACTCGCACGAAAACGCTCCGCCAAAAAAAAAACAGGTTCACACGGGCTCAGACAATTGAAACTAATAACTCTTCATAAATATAATTAAACTAAGTTTCTAGACGTAAACTCGCGGGTTGACTGAATGTTTGTGTACTTCGCGATGTGACGATGCTCGTTCAGATAACTTAAGATCGATAGAATTGTGTTGACTATGAGAAGCACACATTGCCAAGTCGACAAAGGCGTCCGGAGACTTTTTTCCAGGGGGGGGGGCAACTTTGGGATGATGATAAAGAAAAATGTACCCCTCTTGCGTTTTTTAACCCATTTTATACAGCCACTTTAATTAAAAATTTAAAACCGAAATTTAAAAATTCCCCTTTTTAGTATAAACTTAATAAAGATCAGTTTTGAAAAGTAAGCGATTTTTTCTCAAAAACCAGGGGAGTAACTGCCCCTTTTGCACCCCTCTCTGAGCACCCATGGAAGGTAACAACTTTTAAGAGTTATCACTGTCAATGGGGAAGATGGCGCAAAGTTCGGCGCAGAGGGCGCCACTAGCGCATGCACTGCGGTTTTCCATGAGTGCGCATGTGTAAATGATTTGCGCGGGAATTGTTCATTTGTGGCACGTGTGCTGGTGGCGTCACGGGTGAGAAAAAGTTGCAGTTGATCTTCCCCATTGCCTGAATGCGTGTAAATCTGTTTTCTTTTTTCATGTTCTTTTTAAATTTTTTTACACGTTTTAGAGCAAGAGATCTGGTATTTTTTTATTTTTCGAGGTGAGTAGGTAAGTACCCTTTAATTTTGGATTAAGTGTCGCAGAATCGTGTGGCGATGCCAACTGTCTATCTCTAGAAGCCTCTCGCGGCGGCCAGGGGAACTAAACAGAAATCGGCACACAAAATCGCTGGGGTAAAAGATACAGAGTCGGAACACCTGTCTATTACACCGTGACGTATTCTCATGGGAAAACGCAATATTCATGTACCAAGCTATGATAAATTAAAGAAAAAATAAATGTATTCCTTGTAACACAAGAAATATAATTTCATATCATATTGTCTCATTATTTTATACCTAAATTATGTACCCCACAACTGTGGACATGCAATTAAGAATCATTCTTTTCAGGGACTCCTTTCACAATTTCGAAAAGATTGAGAAACAGTGATCTATTGTCCCAGTTCCATTTCATACTTCTTCTGCTACTTTAGTATTGACCAGCAGAATTACGAACATTGCATTGAGAAAAACGATTCATTTCTAGCTAAACCCTGACGCGGTCCGACATTTTCCGGCAGCTATTATTCACAACACAATTGATTTTAAAATACGTACCGTTGAAATAAGCATACTCTCGAAACAGAGGAATTCTGAAGTGCTGATCCAGCACGACCACCCGGAAGTCCAACCCCGGGAACAGTTTTCTGCAGCCGAGGAGGTCAGATCCGAACGAACCGAAAGCCCCTGTCGACAGAATTCCGTGCGGAAAGCTGCAAAACAGGTAGGATCTCGACGGATCCAGCTCGGTTGTTTTCTCCAATTTCAGGGGGAAGTAATTGCAAAAGTATCGCAACCACACGCAATTCCTTAACCACCTCGTCCACCGTTCACTAAGGCAAACAGGATACAAATATTATGATAATCTTCAGACTTCAGGTTCGGGCCTCGTGTGCGGAAGATCAGACCGCAGCAATACAGGAGCAATGGATGAATTTTGAAGAAGCTTTGAGTTGCACTTACCTTCTACCGCCGCGATTACACGTGTCCCAATCGTAATACATCCACACGAAATAGAGTAGAACGAAATAGCGCAGAGTTTCTGTGCAAAAGAGGAGATAGGCAGTGAGGATGTATCCAATGAAATCTCCGAAGCCTAGCAAGACGATCCAAACCGCTGCCGACAGTGTCTCCAGTCTTCGCCTCAACGGCACATTCAGTGGTGCAAATTTCACGCCCAGGATCTCCATCGTTGTTCTCACTTGCCGCCCCTTTTTTTCTCTATTTAAAGTACCATCAGAGTAGTCCAGCCTGTGCACCTGCCAACAATTCGTTTGTCACGTGTGATTTATAGAGCTGAAGCAGGATTTGACATGAGAACAGTGTGTTTCAATAAACCACGAAGTATTTACGTGGTTCGTGCCGCGTGTTAAGAAAAGGTAATGCACGCTGCGGTAACGATCGCCTTTATCTAATCAGTCGTAAATTTTTTATCTTATAAAAACTTACGAATCAAACATATCGATTGCGAGACGTAAATATTGATTCCCATCATATTTTTACACAGTTTCCTACGTTTTGCATTTTTTATTTCTTGAAATAAAGCTGCTTGTATAGCTGCTTGTAAGAGTTTAATTCATTATACCAGCAGGTATTCCCTATCCGTCGCATGTCCACGTTATCATTGGCTTTCGAGTTTCACTTCCGCGCGGATGTGGTGAATATGATGAACCTCGGACTCCTTAAGCCTTAAGGGGAGATTTCGGTCTAAAAATCGATTTTTTATTTCATTTTTAGAATGTTCAACCTTTTAGGAATACGTGTTGAAAAGGATTTGTTGAAATTCGTAAAGTTATAGGCATTTGAGTAGCGGCAAATGCATGGGTAACAGCCGCCTACTCGGCGCCCACGTAAAACTTTAAACGCGTTTTTCTCAACACAGTGTTCTCAAAATCGTTGGGAGCTGTATCTGCAAAAGTTATTATCCGATTCGACTGAAACTTTTTTTATTTTGAAGAATATACTTCTGGCTAGGGGTCATACCAGAAAAAAATACACAAAATAGAAAATTTATAATTTTTAAAGGCGCTGAAAGGACGAAAAATATGGGGAAGAAGTGATTTCAAATTTCAAGTGTCGTTATTTTCTAATAAAAATGTTATTTTTGTATCTTTTTTGCCCCCTCCCCCTAGCCAGAAGTATATTCTTCAAAATAAGAAAAGTTTCAGTCGAATCGGATAATAACTTTTGGAGATACAGGTCACACGGATTTGGATGAATTTTTTGACGCCTTGACTTTAACGACACCCAAGTGCCGTCTGCAATGATTAATTATAAAACAAAAAATATATTTCTATAACTTAAGACATCCTTAATGCAATGCAAAAAGTCCCATTACATTATATACAGTAGTTTTCCTTTAATTAATTCCTAAAGATCACCTACTTTCATAGGCTCTAGACTGGAACCTCCCCTCAATGGCCCAACTGGCCCTGACTATATTACACGAAGAATAATATAAAATAGATTGTTTTCGTGCGTTAAGAAAGCGAATATACAGATCATCGATTTAGCCTAAACCTTTTGCATTTTAAATAAAGAAAATTAGAAAGGATAATGAAGAGTATCCTTATTTCTCAAGATAGCGGATTAAAAGTGATAAGATTGTGCGTATTAACTCGTGAGATGCTGTGCTAGAAATTGCTTATGAACCGAGCGGCCAGCCGAACATGCTCGGCTGTATGTGGGTATTGGGCTAGCCTCACGCGAGCAAGTTCGGCGAGCATGCTCGCGGGTCTATGGGGGCCTATTTATAGATTTCAAAAGCTTTTTGCTGCCACGGTGCAATGTATAACTACCGTGCATCAGATTTAAAGGTAAAAAAAATGAAGGTGTAGCATGCAGAAAAGAAGCTTCGAGAAACTCCGACCATCAAGAAGTTTCCTAAATACGTTTGTAGGCCGCCCGTGCGCAGAGACGTGCGGGCCCGGAACCGCAGTTCGCGGGGCCCGCGCTTGAGGGCGCGTCTGTTGATTTCTGCGGCCGCGGATAGCAACGATTGGGTATAAATTAAAGGTCTGCGCACACATATCCGTGCAGCGTCAGTTCCGCATCCGTCGTTCCAGTGGTAAGAAGAAGAGACCCTCTACGCCTCTCTTCTTCTTACCACTGTCACGACGGATACGGAACTGACACGGAACGGATATGTGTGCGCGGACCTTAAAGCTCCCCCAAAACCAACGCGAATTTCGCCGCGCGGATCAGGTAACACTGCCCATAAGCCACCACGTATAAAAAACTACTGCCTTATCTGATCCGCGGCGCGGAACGAATATTCGCGTTGGTGTGGGGGAACCTTTAGAGGCCCGCAAAGGCATTTCCTTCTTCGCTCTTCCGAGAGAGAAGACGAGGTACGACCAACGGCCGCTCTCGGACAGCTTAGGGACTCCGGCAGGAGAGTTCGGCGATAATACCTGGACCCCTGCTGGAGAGAGTACGCACTAGAGCCTGCTCTTGGACGCTCGACCGGTATGGAGAGTTCGGCGATAATACCTGGACGCCAACCGAACGGGAGAGTACAGAGTAACTCCTGGACGCCTCATTAGAATAAAGTCACGTGCCGTCGGCACAGTAGAATCTTGTAAAATGCTCTGGATGTAGGTTTTGTACTATTTTTTATTATTCTAAGTAGAAAACAGGTGATTAGGTTTAGGGTCAAGTGAATCACCGTCGTGTCCGCATTTCTACTCACCAAAATTTTAGCAACATAACCTCACAATTCAATATATGCTGTAACCTCTATTTCTATTCGAAGGCATTTTATTTTTTGTTTATCATTATTTTATGCTTTACTGTTGTGTTATAAAACATCTCCGTAAAAGATGTAACTTATTTTAACCTGAAAAGGTAACATATTATGTGAGCAGAAATTGGTACAAATGGTGAGTAGAAATTCGTACTTCTTTCTTGAATAGTTTTCGACTGGTTGATTTATTATTAAAGAATTGATCAATTACTCTGCAAATTTTGATGACAAACAAATTTTTTACACCTTCTTTCCGACGAGTAACCTCTTAAATCAGCAGAAATTGGGACATTCACCTTATTACCGTATTTGATTCGTCGAAATTAGTCTCTACCAAGTTTTTATTATCTCCCATCGCAAAACGATCTTAACAGGGCCCGCTAATTACATAAAACCGAAGCTGAAAATCTGAGCACTGAATTGATTTGTGGCCGATAAAGGAATGTCGAGTATAAACAGTGACGGAGGAATCAGTGTTCGAGCGGAAAACAAGAATAGGTACAATTGAAATTAGCAAAGTTGATTTCACAATCTTCGCATGTGAACTTTTTTAATTTTTTTCGTGAATAAAATTAAAGGGAATTAGCTTTTTTTCATACATGAGTCATGTTTATGGGTGGGGGGATCTCATACATAGGTACTACGACAACCAAGGAGCGCTGAAGTTGGTACGTAATCCGGAATATCATCAACGTACGAGACATATACATAATTTCATTAGAGACATGAAATACGAAAGAGTTAATAGATGTAAAGTACTTGCAGACAGAATAATAGCCGGCGGACATGCTGACGAAATAATTACAAGCTGCGCCTTTCAAAATGTGTATGGAGCGAATAAAATTTTGTTAAAGCGCTGGAAAAGTACAGCAAGTCAAGTGGGAGTGTTAAGACAAAGCAATTTGAATTGCTGTGCTCTTGGCACGTTCTCCAATTTTCTTCTCCTTCACTGTATTATGTTACGTTTTCTTCGCAGGCCACGTGCTATTTTTAAGTTTTTTAAAAATTATATTAATTTAAAAATAAACTGGGAATAGCGGTTGAGTCGTACGCATTTAGTTGTGTAAGACAAAAAACTTCGCAAACACTTTCAACCACCTATAACTAAGAAACACACTAGTGCATACATATGTATATTTCAATACACTAAAGCACTTAGAAATACACGCTGTATGAACTGATTATAGATCTCGAATTCATCCGAATAATAAGAAATATTGTATGCGCGGTTGAAATTAGTATGCACTTTTTTGTATGAGTACTATTTAATTCTAAGGACATAAACTGTGGGTATTGAAATGAATGATATTCATTAGTAGGCATGTACATATTGAAATTGGTCCCTCCAGTAGCCTTAACCCTGCACCGTCCAGACCCTTGAACCGTTACTTAAAAATTGTGAGACTGATATAAATATCGATTTCTTTTATTTTTATGTTTATAATAATCCACAATAAATTTTTGAAGAGAATGTCTGATTTTCTAAACCGAAAACATTGGAATATATTTTACCATGAGAAAAACTACAGATGATTGCTAAGAAATGTTATAAATATAAACAGGCGATAGAATTAATTTTTGGCACTTTCTATATGCAAAATAAATACCTTTTCTCCAAAGCCGACTTATAAACTATTTTCTTTTGCAAAATATTATACCTGAACAACAACTCTGTAGATTTTTAGCTTCTAATATTGAAATTTGTAAAAGTTACAATTTTTCAAAATTTTCTTCGCTTTTTCTCGACCTATGGTAACCTAGAATTTTTCCACAAACACTGTGATAAAATTTCAATAAAAAAACTATTGGAATACATTCTACGGACCTCGAAAATGACCCATGATTTTTTTCATAACGATTGGATTCTTTGGATGAGAATGGCAGTGGTTCAAAAATTGCTCATGGGTGTGAGCCACCCAGGTATGTCAAATTTGATCGAAAAAAGAAGCGGGTCGACGAAGGGTTAAAATGAGTATTGCACCGGTGCAACACTGGGAGTCAAAGGGTTAACCAAGAGGGTTGTGTAACCCTGCAAGTATTAATGACACAAATGCAAAATCTGTAAATACAATTGTTTCAGGAAATTAGGCATGCCACCGATTTTATAAATTAATCTAAACGGATAACGTATGTGAAGATTTCCCGAAATCCGTGACCCCCGTGTTTCACCATCCCACAAAGCCACGAACATGATAGTCCAAAGTACAATGTATAACGATAACTAGATTCCTCAGCGTAGCATCATTCGACTTAAAGAGACATTAATCTCAGCCTATCTCTGCTTCAAATTTTATGCCTGAAGCTGATAGAAGGAACGACACAAAGCATCGCTTCGTGCCAAGGTAAACTGAGATAAATAATCTAGAGTACAAGCTTGACGTTAGACATGAGGGAAATAGATCCAGTAACCTATCATAAGCATTTGTTACATTGATACGTCTTCAGAACAATGCAAATATATTATTTACAGATGCACAACGTGGGAGAGAAAGTGGCTCCGATTCGAATTCAAACTTTGAGGAACTTACGATGACTTGTGAATTTTCTTCTTTTTGAATACTGATTTTATAAAAAAAATTTTAAAATTTAAAAAACCCATCTGCTTATAAAGCGAAATAAAATGATAAAAACAAGACTTAATTTAATTACACCTTAAGATTTAATTTATTTATACATGGTACATTATTTGTCACAAATAGGGTAATAATAAGATGACAATTTAAATTAACTCAATTGCCTGCAGTCGGAGGCCTTAAATCTTCTGATGCAAATGATTTGATGTAATTACATTCAAACATTTATTTCGAAATAAAAAATCACATATTGTCTTAATAAATAATGTATGTCGCTCTTCGCCCTAATTAGGTTTGATGGGCTATTAACAACGCTAACAGTATTCCTCACACGGACAAAGAGAGAAACACAGAAGTTACAAAATACGCTGAAGTTGAACTGTCTCTATATAAGCATGAATTTGCATTGATATTGTCCACCTCTATTTGTTACCTGCTTGAAGCACTTTCTTTCAAAAGATTTAAGGCCTCCGACTGCAGGCAATTGAGTTAATTTAAATTGTCATCTTATTATTAACCTATTTATGATAAATAATATAACATATATAAATAAATTAAATCTTAAGGTGTAAATAAATTAATTCTTGTTTTTGTCATTTTGGATCGCCTTTAAGCAGTCGAGTTTTAAATTTTTTTAAATATTTTTTATTTTTTACTTTAGTTATATATAGCAATATTGTATGGCAAGGACCGCAGCGTATTTAGTTCGTTAAGGGGACCACTGTAGTGAGGGTTATTAAGAACTTTCCTCGGATCCAGGTCTCTAATTGCGAGTCCTTCCCATTTTTTATTTCTATCTCACAATTTTGAAAATTATATATCGTAGGACATTCGGAAGGTCGAGACAATTCTAAAGACACCTCGTTTGTCTAAATCAGTGTATCCGTACAGGCTCTAGAGCGCAACATCCAGACATATATACATAGACTGATAAACACAATGCCCTCCTTTACGTGCCGCAGTCGGGTAAAAAGTTTCTTCAACAAGTGTTTGAGAAGAAAGGAATACCGAGTATTTAACGTTAGAGTATCTTCGCTATATGCGTAACATATCTATATATTGGAGCTTCTAATGTATCGGATACCTTAATGAGTAAGGAAGTTATTTCTCTGACTGACCCTGTAATTATTTTTGGTGTAGTCTATCAGGTAACACTTTGGGAGTTATTAAACATCAAATTGTGCAAGAGCATTTTAAAGTTCGAGCACGAGTAGGTAAGCGATTTCTTATAATTTCCATCAGTACATTGCCGATTTATGGGACTACATATTCATGGATTTACTGTTCACTCGCATAAGCCGTTCTTTAACTGAATTAAAATTTGCCTATCATCTCGTGGTAATAAATCTGTGTGAATAGATGTCTTACAGCTCGTGGAACAAACATGAATATGCAGCGGTGTGCACTACTCTGTATGATCACGTGTCCACAGCGGTCAGCGGATTACCTCATTACAGAAACCACGGTGCGGAGAATTCTACACAATAGAAGAACTGTAAAATCAAAGCAACAAAGGGGGCACGCGCAGCTTGCTTAACTCACATGTGGGGTAATTGTGGGACAGTTGCCGCACCTTGCGCAAAATTGTCACCGTGTCTAAATTTTGCAATGAAAATTTGTTCCAAGGGTACGTATTATTAGTTGAAAGCATGTTATTGAAGAAAATCAAAATTTTAATATTTGTCACCCTTAAAAAATTGAAACTAAAAGCTTCCGTTTTTTAGGAGAGACGCCGCACGTGCGGGAGTGATGCCGCATTTCGAAAAACGTTTAACTTTCCACTTAAACTTGTTAATTTTAATTTTTTATTTAAAAAAATAGTAAAAGTAAAGTAAATGAAACATATTTTTAATTTATACAGTTATAAAATGCAATAAAATTGGAAAAATAAATAGGTGCAGATATTATTTCTGCTTTTCTAAATTTAATTGTCTTTTCTTCTTCCTTCCACATTCATTACACATAAAATAAAAATAAAATGTGAAAAAAGGGTAAAAAAAAAAATATGTTTGGATTACCAGATTTGTCATTAAAAAATAGCTAATTTTCCTTGAGGTATCACGGTATCTATTTTGAAACACTTTTTTTGTATTTTTAAAATTAAAAGCATCATTTAGTCGACTTAGGTACCTTCAGATACAATGCGCATAAAAGTGCGGCATCTATCCCAAATGCCCGGAAGAGACGCCGCACTTTCGTATTTCCAAGTGCTATGTCGAATGACCTATTCTGGCCGAGAAATATTCCACAGAATTCGTTTAACGTATTAGAAAAGTTATATCACGAAAAACTATGAATTTCTAACTACTACGATAGCAAAAATAAACTCGACGCATAACTATTGAGGCAAAGTGCGGTAGGCTTACCTCGAAAAATAGCGAAATCTTTAAAAGTAATAATGTAAACACGTTCTCGCTTATTAATCTAACCCAAACGAACTGCCCAAAGCAAATAAAACCGACAGTGTTGTATTTTATTACCGATAACACTGAAATACCGAAATACTGAAATACCGCAATTACCCTATCACAGTTTCTTCCTCATAAACCACACGAAAACCATACTCAAAACTTAGAGCATATAAACACGGAGGTCTCATTGACAGCCCGAAACTGTCGCCAACATCGTGCGAGAGAGAAAGAGATAGGTGCGAGCGAGAGAGGTAGAACGGGGGACTCCCAATCGCTCGCAATGCGCATGCGCCGGTGTACACCTCTCACTCGCAGCAGCTCGCACATGTCTTTCTCTCTCGCGTGATGTTGGCGACAGTTTCGAGGACAGGAGGCGTAAGGCAATGGGCCTAATGAATAAAGTGCAAGCAGTTGCTTTTTCTTAATATTTTACTAGGAATTTCTTAAATTCTGGTGAATAAAAACACAAGCATTTGCTTTGTCTTGTAGGAATTCCTAAACTGCCAAGGAATTGCTTTTCCTTATTTTTTTAAGGAATTGCTTACAATCGAGGCAGAGAGAGAGAGAGCGAGAGAGAAAGAGAGGGAGAGAGAGAGAACGTCACCGGCAGTCACAGCTACCATTTACTTATATAGTCTAGCAAAACCAGCAATTCCTTATGATTTTTATTCATATGAAAATAAGAAATTCCTGTTTTGTTTAAGTAATTGCTTTTTAAGGAATTGATTTTGCTAATAAGGAATTGCTTAGTTTTTATTCATCAGGCCCAATGAGACCTCCAGTAGTATATGCTCTGAGGCCGGTATTCTCAGTCGCTACTTTTTCTTAAGCAAATGCTTAAGCATGCGGCATCCTCTACTAACCTAGTAGCTAGTAAAGGATGCCGAATACTTAAGCATTTGCTTAAGAATAAGTAGCGACTGAGAATACCGGCCTCAGAGCATATACTACTGGAGGTCCCATTGGGCCTGATGAATAAACACTAAGCAATTTCTTATTAGCAAATGCTTAAGCATGCGGTATCCTCTAGTAACCTAGTAGCTAGCGAAGGATCCCGAATGCTTAAGCATCTGCTTAAGAATAAGTAGCGACTGAGAACACCGCCCTAAGACTCAAAACCCTAACAACCGCACGCAGCACTCCAACTCGCTTAAATCGCAGCTTCCTTCACCACGAGGCATGAGGAATTAAAAAATGAAACAGTAAACCCCAACAAACTCTACTTCACAGTAGAGTTTGTCCTTTACAGCCGGGGATCCAGCTGGAAGCTAAGCTACGCGGATGCTATGCTCTGCTATGCTTCAGCTTAGCTTCAGCTAGAAACGGTTCCATAAGAATGTATCGAAGCTAACTTTTTTAAACCGTAGCATGGCATAGCATAGCGTCACCTAGCCTAGCCTAGCTTCCTGGTGGATCGCCGGCTGACCAGTATCTACCGCGATGCTAACAGTCCCCGTGCTAGAGTTCATCGTTCAGATGCAACGATGCAGAAGTGTCTTCCTACTTCTGAAATTCCTCGACCTCTGTTGAGTCACGTCGCGGAGAAAGTACGGGTTGGAGAGCAGTCGTCGTCGCACGGCCATGCGGCGCAGTATTCGGCTGTGGGTAAACCGGACGACTGACGAATCCCAGTCGAGATAGGACCACCGAAAATAGATGTTCAGGTGACATCCGCGCGCATTCTTTCCTAACGGGACGCCTCCTTACCTGTTACCACCGTGATACCCGGGGGCCATTTGCGGCATGGGCCGCCTGTTCCGGTTCACAACAGATCCGCGCAGGGTGATCGCGATCCTCCGGGATTGCTTTCTCTCCGCAAACAGCCGGGTCCAGTCCACTAGTGACAGAGCATCCCACCGTCGGCGAACGCGGACCGTGAACTCTCACGGCGAAATGCTCGGCTCGGCGTCACGCTACTCACTGGTTAGGCGCCGCGCGGATGAAACAGGAAAGGCTGCGCGCGTAGTAACGCTGCCTACGAGCGCACGGACGCAACGTGCCACACGCGTCTATGCACGCAGCTGAATCAATGCGAGGCTGCGGGCGCGAGCAACGGAGCACGGGAACCGCAGCCAGACCCTCGCACCTGAGAAATTCCAGTTCCGACGCGCCACACGGCGAGATGTTCATCGATAACCGATACCTTGGGCGTTATAGGTAGCCTCGTTTATTCAGGATGGAGGTTTAAAAACTTGGTCGGTGTTGCGTTCTATTTTTATGCTTTAGTGCTCCTCAACGCGCGACCTTTGCTGCTGTGATTTGAAATTCTTTGTAGAGCTAGCTCCTGTGCAACGCGGGTATCTATTTTGTACCGTGCTTGTCGAAGCCGTGTCGCTTGAAACTGCTCAGGGTACTAGGCAGAAGCTTTTGGGGGAAATGGAGCATTTCTTTTTAACTTGTTATAAGGAAGTAAATTGAAAGTGATACTTGTTCTTTGACACAAAGCTGGGAGCATCGTAGGGTTAAAATAATATGCTTGCTTAGTCCAAATTATGCATTATATATGACACTACGGATGGAGCATTTTATTTTGCAGTGGTAACTCAAAAACGGAGGTTTCAATCGACTCAAATCAAATTCGAGCATGGTCAAAAAATGTGTAGATTCTGACTGAACGTAAATTGAAGTTAATACAACATTTTACTTTTTATGAAAAGAAACTAAAACGTTGTTTTTTTTTTAACAAAGACGCACTTCTTTTTAAAATTCGCCATTTGGTAGGTGTCATTTTCATAATTTTGCTTATTTTACAGGTTCAGTGCGGAATCAGAGGTGTTTTGAAGGAGAATATGTGGGAGCTGTATCTCCAAAAGTTATTATCCGATTCGACTGAAACTTTTTTTATTTTGAAGAATATTCTTCTGGCTAGGGGTGATACCAGCAAAAAATACAAAAAATAGAAAATTTATAATTTTTAAAGGCGTTGAAAGGACGAAAAATATGGGGAAGAAGTGATTTCAAATTCCAAGTGTCGTTATTTTCTAATAAAAATGTTATTTTTGTAATTTATTCTGGTTTCCCCCCTAGCCAGAAGTATATTCTTCTAAATAAAAAAAGTTTCAGTCGAATCAGATAATAACTCTTGGAGGTACAGGTCACACCGATTTGGATGAATTTTTTGACGCCCTGACTTTAACGACTCCCCAGTGCCGTCTGCAATGATTAATTATAAAACAAAAAATATATTTCTATAACCTAAGACATCCTTAATGCAATGCAAAAAATCCCATTACATTATATACAGTAGTTTTCCTTTAATTAATTCCTAAAGATCACCTACTTTCATGGGCTCTAGACTGGAACCTCCCCTTAATGCAGCACTGTGTTGGAATATATGTATCACTAGGTACTTAGGGAAAGTGGTCATTTTGTTGATGACTAGATAAACTAATTCAAAAACTAATTACGCGGTCATCCACTTAACTGATTTCCTTGCTTGTTAAGGTAGGTCACCGATGCATTAGGAACTGCAATACACACATTAAAGTGAACGTAGGCAGTACCTACTTTTTTATTTTCAAAAACTTATCCGTCCAGAAATGTACTCCATTTGCGGCTGAGCGTACTCTCAAGTAAGACTTTCTAAAGTCTCGATATTTAAAGAGGAGAAAGCGATAGTAATAAAGAAAACTGTTAACGTGCGATTGGAAATTCTTCGAACCGATGTGCATTGTACATAAAACCATGTATGATAATTATGTAGGTACTAATAATTACGTAACGTTACACAAACAAAGAATTGATTAGCTTCGAACATTACAAAGCACAATAATGAAATAACTGGAATATCCAGTAATCATCTGGAGTCTAGACTCGTCACCGATTTCAATGACCCTGAAATATATGGTCGGGGTCATTATTCTGAGTAACTTTTTCCTACACATACACACAACCGCCGCTCGGCCTTCGTTTCCGAGATATTCGCAAAAAACCTTAGTTAAACTTAAGTTACGACTTTCCAGCACATCTCATTCTGTTTTGAATACATATAATGGCAGAAACGTTTCCACTTACCAATGCAACTGAAACTTAATAACGGTTAATAAAATTCAAAAAATGTCGTCAAGGTCGCCGCTTCAGGGGCCTTCAGAAGATTTTACCCGTCGCTCGATGTTTGTTAAAAAGTTATTTTACGCAAAACTTATTTGTGTTTCCTATTTTATGTGCGATAGGTAGTTGGTTGGGGCTAGACTTGTTTTGCTGTCCCCGCGAGGCCCGACGCAAAAAACATTTTTGTATTTTAAATCTCTGAAAAATCGCTAAACGAATCTAGCATCGACCAACTACGCATACAAGTTTCTTTTTAAATATCTCGAAAACTAAAAGAAAAGTTGTCCAAAATGTTAACCTTGGCGACATATTTCAAGGTCATTAAGATCGGCGAGGAGTCATCTGTTCTAGATAATTACCAAATATCCTGTGTTTCATTATGATAAATGGAACACTTACTGAAACTGTAACTAATATTTCATCATTAAGTAATCGTCATTTACGGAGCAAAACCTTCAGAAATGAACACGCGCGTATTCACTTCGTTAGATAATGCAAAACTTGATATTTACAACTATTTACATAATAGGTCACATTCGCAGTTAAACTGTATTCATCCACGTGTTCCCCTCGGTTGTGGTAACAATAATTTATTAACGACTTTTATTGCCATTTTATGTTTTTTTTAAAATTAACGTTGTTATTACTGTCCATGTAAACTTTATTTATTAAGAAGTACTATGAAACTGGACGTATGCAAGAACAGCGAGAAATGCTGATGTTATGAGCTTCCTCCGAATTTGTATGCACAGCGCACCCCTATGATAATGTAATGACAGGAGGAGTGCTTCAGTGCGTCTCCTTCCTAGAGTGTGGTTACTAAAGTTTGGGGAGATTGAAGAATGTTTATGTCTTGGGAAAGTTCACAGTCATCTTACATGAAATTGGGAAAGGCCTCAAGTTTGTTAGATGGATAGGTTGTTGGCTGGTTCAAGGACCTAGTAGCATGATTAAAAGGATGTATGCTGAATAATTCATTAAAAATTTCTAGGTCAATACCCGTAGCACATACGTAGTCAACCATGTTATGTAATATAGACACAGGCGAGGTATAAATGGCTATTGGGTATAGTGCCTGCACGAGCTATAGTGACTTAGGTGTGAAGTCACTCAGCGGGGTCTTACCCGACAACCTGCTGGGTACTGGCCTCTAAACGTGCCCCCCTACTACCTCTTGCAGGACTGTATTTAGAGAAGACCAGGACAAAACCTAGAGCTCTAAGGCTCTAAGGCTCTAAGGCGCCAGTACCCAGCAGGGTGTCGGGTAAGTCCCCGCTGAGTGACTTCACACCTAAGTCACTATAGCTTGTACAGGCACTATACAGGGTGTTCCACCTAAGACTGGACAGCGCGATATCTCCTAAAGTATTGGAGATAAAAAATTTTAAAAATATGTAATTGAATGGTTCGAGAGGGCCAATTTTTATTATTATTTTAAAAGATACGATGGTCAAGTTCGGTTTTTCAAATGGAACTATTTTTTTTGAACACCTGAGTTGGTAGTTCGTTCCAAGACAAATTGAATAAGCTTTAATGTATACACTTTATATCCACTGGTTTTTAAGATATTGCGCTTGCAACATTACTGATTTTCACTGGAAGAAAACCCTCTGGAATAGCATGGACCGGGGTCGGTCTTACTGGCGCCACGGGTGGCATTGCCCGTTGAAACTGATACCTACCTGCCAAAGGTCTATGCAAATCCGATTGGTTCTGATACAATCTGCTCCCTATGGTTGAAATTTAGTCTAGCAACTTTCACTCCTCCTAACCTAACCAATCCAACTTACATCCCTCCCAACAGAACCGGCCATCCGAGCGTAGATGCAAGTGCTGAATAAAAGTAACGGTGCGCTTCTCGATACCGCAGATGTACCTACCTAAGTAGCATTTCTGACGGAAAAGTATTGCCCAGCTTTTGGGCCTGCGAAC
The DNA here is from genome assembly GCF_050908995.1 of Andrena cerasifolii. Taxonomy (NCBI): domain Eukaryota; kingdom Metazoa; phylum Arthropoda; class Insecta; order Hymenoptera; family Andrenidae; genus Andrena; species Andrena cerasifolii. The sequence continues at coordinate 4,243,615 of NC_135124.1, read as the reverse complement.
CCTGTCGTAGACCTTTGGCAGGTAGGTATCAGTTTTAACAGGCAGTGCCACCCGTGGCGCCAGTAAGACCAACCCCGGTCCTTGCTATTCCAGAGGGTTTTCTTGCAGTGAAAATCAGTAATTTTGCAAGCGCAATATCTCAAAAGCCAGTGGAAATAAAGTGTATACATTAAAGCTTATTCAATTTGTCTTGGAACGAACTATCAACTCAGGTGTTAAAAAAAAAATAGTTCCATTTGAAAAACCGAACTTGACCATCGTATCTTTTAAAATAATAATAAAAATTGGCCCTCTCGAACCATTCAATTACATATTTTTTAAAATTTTTTATCTCCAATACTTTAGGAGATATCGCGCGGTCCAGTCTTAGGTGGGACACCCTGTAGATGTCCCTATTACCGTGCCTTTGTGCTTAAAGAGGCCGTAGAAAAAACTCGCATAAATAAATAAGGAAATTTTTTTTTAATTAAGATAAACTATTAATGTATGTGTTACAAACGAGAAGGTTGCATTTTTAAACAATTAAAGCATAGTAAAAAAAATGTCAAAAATGCGTATAAAGATTTCGATGGATTTAACTAAAAAAAAACGTACTTTACAGAACTGAATAAATTGATAATTATCATGACTTGCACTTATGTAAAGTGTTTATTATATCATAAAAGGTTCAAATTTTATGAAAAAATAGGAAAACGAGCACTTTTGAAACGTTTTCGTATTTTTCAAGTGAATCCGGTAATTGGGACAGAAATTCATCGTGCCTTTTGAACACCTACAGGAGTGGTGGTCATGGTTGCGTGACTGACGCAGGCGCAGTTCATGCACACATAACCACCGCTCCTGTAGGTGTTTCCCCCTCCATCATTGGAGCAGGATCCCTCCGAACTCTGCTCATGATCGCCGCTTTAGCGTCGCGCGGTATCCCTGACAACGCAGACGAGAGTGGGAAAACTCCGAGTGTATAGTGCTTATACGAGCTATAGTGACTTAGGTGTGAAGTCACTCAGCGGGGTCTTAACGGACACCCTGCTGGGTACTAGCCGCTAAACGTGCCCCCCTACTACCTCTTGCAGGAGTGTATTTAGAGAAGACCAGGACAAAACCTAGAGCTCTAAGGCTCTAAGGCTCTAAGGCGCCGGTTTTGTCCTGGTCTTCTCTAAATACAGTCCTGCAAGAGGTAGTAGGCGGGCACATTTAGCGGCCAGTACCCAGCAGGGTGTCGGGTAAGACCCCGCTGAGTGACTTCACACCTAAGTCACTATAGCTCGTATAGGCACTATACGCGTATGCGACCTTGGGTAGCCCTGCACTAGATGCTGGCACAGAATTGACACGAAATTAATAAATGTGTTTAGACCTTCAGACTTTAGGGTTCAGTGAAAGCTTCGTCTAATATTTCAATCTGAACAGAAGTTTGAAAACAGGAAATTACAGACTATGTATTCGATTAAAATTACGTAATTTGATAATATATTTAACTCTTTTAATTCGTGGTGAATAATGGTAGAATAACAATAATGTTTTAAGCATCATTCACTTCGTATTCATCTTAAGTACAATGTTCCTTTTAAAACCGAAGCGTTAATTAAAATCAAGTGTTTTAAGTACTATGCGACAGGAATTTGTTAGTAATGAAACCTTATAACGCAGTTGGCCTGAGCTCGTTGGTGGACAAGGTGGCGAAATCATTTGGCGTTGGCAATTTTCACACATAATACTTTATTTCAATAGAATCACTTGAATACTGACTAAACTTACCGCGTGTGCCAGGGGCAGAAAACTCGGACTCAACGATCCCAGGTCGCGCGGTAAGGGGATCGTGTTTTTTTGAGAGACGAAGGAGTGAGGAGAGGACATCCTAGAGGTTCCGCTGTAACCCGCGGAGGATCTTTCTCTAGGTCGGGTTGGGTGTGGAGCTTCAGGCGGCGAAGGAATGGAATCGTTGAGCCTAGGCGGCGAGTTTGCCGAATATATGGTTCCCCACGAGAAGTGTCTTTGACCCGCGTAGGAGACGTCTTCTTCCCGCTTTCTACCAGTTCTGTTGACTGCGCCGACTCAACTGACTTCAGCGGAAAACGCGCCCGCTTTTATACAGGTAAACCACTCTCCAAACAAATCAGAGAGGGTGGTGCGTTTACGCGAGAGTGGTAGCGCGTTAGGCGAGGGTGCGCTTGCCCTGGGACTAACTGCGGCCGCGCGACGAGTCGCTCCTGACGCGTAAAAGGGTGCGTTATAGGTCTACTTGGCCGCGGAATTAAACCTAGAAAATTATTAGCTATGTTACAACCTAGTTATAAGAATACAATAAATTATAAATGACGCCTATAATATTTCAGTTAGGTATGCTTCAGAATAAACGTAAATTGAAATATTCGAAAATAATTCATCATTATTAGCATGAATTATGAAATAAAAAGACAATGCGTCCGATAATTATTCATCGAATTATGATATTCGATAACCTCGTCAGATGTCAGAATTAACATTAAAAATTTTAAGTATTAGCTACAGTTTATTAGTGTGCGTCTTCATATAGGTGTCTTTTGGTTTACCAATATGTATGGCCGATGGCGATGCTCCAATTCCCTACACGTATTTTCAGCACACAGGTGTTATCTCAGCAACTGTGAAAACAATAAATTATTCCCATCATGAATATCCACTACCTAGTTTCCAAGTAATCTGCCTTCGACAAAGTTCCACGTGAAAAAGTCAAGTGAGATAATGTCGAAAGGTAGTTATGGGCATACACTTGGACCTCCGCAGTGAATCTATCAATCTGGAAAGGTTTTAGCAGCGAATAGTCATACCTGCAGAGCTTCCGGTGTGGGCCACTATCTTTGTGAAAATAAACATGCAATTTCTACTGTGCAATGTATGACAAATTCAGTATAATTAAAATGTAGAAAAAAATTTGTGTAATTATTTACAAAAGGGGTCATTCCACGCGAAATCGGACACCTTTCGGAGTTACATTTCGGATTTTGGTGAAACTTGGATATGTTGTAGCCTTTAGTGATATATAAACGTATCTCGAAGGATTTTTAAAAATTTTAAAAATTGTGGATCTTACAGCTCTTTGAAGTATAGCGTTGAGCTTTCTTCAATAAATTATAACTGTTGAACTAAGAAACTGATAAAAATGACCTTCTGGCTGCTTACAGTGGAGACATAAGAGTACCTGATAAAAATTATTCCACCTAAGAAAACAAATTTTTGACCACTTATTTTGCAATTGTTCTAAACAAATACAAGTTTTTTTAAAGCAGGGCACTATTTAAAATTTTGAGGTTAGGAATGAAAGAAATAAATTCAATGTACTAGATAGATACTTCAATATACATATTTATTTAATGTTAATTTATTTATTTAATCCTGTGTGGCCTGAGAAGGTCATAGTACACCATATGGTTGAATTTGTCTTGACAGTAGCTTTCATATTGTGTAATCAAATATATAGCATTCCATTTAAAAAACTGAAGGTCACCCTCGTTTCAAGGAAAATATTGCGAACACCAAAAATTGACATACCGTATTATGATTGGGTATAAAAAACAGTAAAAGTTTTCCTCTTTCTAGTCGAGCCGATGCTGACGACGCAGCGTCACATTCAATGAATTTTCATTTGGCCAATTTTAATGTGTCCGCGTTTCTGAAACCGTGTTCGTAAACAGAACAAATAAGGCTATATCCTGATTTTTTTTTAAATTTTAATCAGTGCCTTGCTTTAAAAAACTTGTATTTGTTTAGAACAATTGCAAAACAAATGATAAAAAATTTGTTTTTTTTTAAGTGGAATAATTTTTATTAGGTACCCTTATGTTTCCACTATAAGCACCCAAAAGGTCATTTTTATCAGTTTCTTAGTTCAACAGTTATAATTTATTGAAGAAAGGTCAATGCTATACCTAAAAAAAGCTGTAAAATTCACAATTTTTAAAATTTTCAAAAATCCTTCGAGATACGTTTATATATCACTAAAGACTACAACATATCCAAGTTTCACAAAAATCCGAAATGTTACTCCGAAAAGTGTCCGATTTCGCGTGGAATGACCCAAAGGGTAGTACTTCAACGATTTCGATGACCTTGAAATACGTTGTCAAGGTTAACATTCTGAACAACTTTTCTCTATACATATAATCGTCGCGTCGATCGGATTTAGTTTCCGAGATATTCGCAAAAAACTGTGATCGGTAGTTGGTAGAGGTTAGGTCAGTGATGAGCAACCTTTGGCCCGTAGTGGGCCGAACGTGGAAACCTAATACCCTACGCGGGCCGCAATATTAAATACTCAATCAAAGAATTCTAATTTATGGGGCGAATTTGTTGTTTCTGACATAGAATTATAATTGAAACAATTGCGGGCCGCAGGTCAGTGGCTGGAGGGTGAAATGCGGCCCGCGGGTTGCTCATCACTGGGTTAGATGGTTTAGCGGCCCCCCTGGGAGTAGTCCGGCTCTAATCTGGCGCCTACCAACATCACAGTTTTTTGCGAATATCTCGAGAACTAAATCCGAACGACGGTAATATGCAGAGGAAAAAGTTGTTCGGAATCATGCCCCCGACAACATATTTCAAGGGAATCGAAATCGGCGAGGACTACCCTTTTGTAAGTAATTACCAAAATTAATTTGTAATTAGTTATCAATGTTAGTATCAGTTCTTAAGTATGCTGACCCCGATATTCGTATGGATACTGTTCGCGTTGTTCACACTGTATATTATATATATGGACACACTGTATATTATATATATGGACACACTGTATATTACAGAATTGCCTCATTATTCGGATCGTAAAATGTCTCACTGAGATTTTGAGACAGGTATAAAGTGTATACTTCAAGGAAGCTTGATGGAAGCAAATTAGGATCTATTAACACAGAGCCATCTACCCTATATCAATAAAATCATATGTGACGACGATTTCTTTGGTTTCTTTTTTTATCGATTTTGTCACGTTTTCTGTAACACTTTAAATGTCACGGTTTTTGTAACGCTATAAAGTGGGGATATTATAAATAATACAGAAATGTGTTTGGTGTCCTTCTTTCCGCCGTTTATACAGGTTTAATGGCATACTGTTCTTATTTAAAATTCATATGGCGTTTCAAAATTAAAAACTAAAACATCACGGAAGTAATGTCACGATTTGTGAAACGCTTTAAATGGAGGTTACTTAAAAAGTGATTGGTGTCCTTCTTTCCTACATTTGTCCCGGTTTAATGGAATACTGCTCGAATTTTAAATTCATGCTGTGTTTTAAAATAATAACCAAAAAATCATGGAAGCCTTTGTTGTTCAATATAAAAGTTCTTCGTAACGCTTTAAAATAGGATTATTGTAAATCATAAAAATGCGGTAAAGATCACAGTTTGGTCCGGGTTAGTTAGGCTTATTTTTTTATTATAATTGCTATTTTTATTCGGGATTCTACCCTATATCTGTTAAATCATAAGTGACTATTTCATTGTTTATTATCGATTTTGTCACGTTTTTTGTAACTCTATAAATTGGGGATGTTATAAATAATATACAGATATGTGTTTGGTGTTCTTCTTTTCGTCATTTATACAGGTTTAATGGAGTACTGTTCGAATTTAAAATTCATGTTGCGTTTTAAAATCATAAACTAAAACATCACGGAAGTTATAGCTTTCACTCGATTATGTCACGCTTTACAACTAAACAGCAAACGAAAACACCTGCTGAACGAAACAGTGAATTTTGCAAAAAAGGGAACCAGTAACGAAGGGGGCGAGCAAAGCGAGCCCCCGGGGGGGTTGGACGCCGAAGGCGCCAGGAGGCGTAGCCTCCCTAGTACAGATACAATTTATAAAAAAAATGTTTAATTGGGTACGACAATCGTTGTAGTATAATTTCGACCCTAAACTTTTCTTTATACAAACCGTCATCTGTATAGACAGTTCATTGTTTTGTATTGTACAGTTGCTGCAATGGAGGGGCCCCGTGGAAAACAAGCGCATGCCAGCCACCGTTTTATGACTTTAGATCAGGGGTGCACAGGGAGCCGTTTTTAGCGCCTAGCAGCTGGCAACCCGCCTGTCCCGTTGCTGAGGTTAGAATCAGTGAGGCGAACTGCAGTAGTGTATATAGCTGGGTTCAAGTCGTACCAAATGCACGTACACTACTGCAGTTCGCCTCACTGATTCTAACCTTAGCAACGGGACAGGCGGGTTGCCCGCAGCTAGGCGCTAAAACAGCTCCCTGTGCACCCCTGCTTTAGATGAAAGCAAATTGAAGGAAAAATTATTTTCACAGGAAATGCTGTGCGAAATCGTAATTATTTCAAACGGTACTTGAATTAGATGGTAAATGACAACTATTATCAAATTATAGCTGAAAAATTAATTAATTTTTTTTTTAATTAGCTATTTTTTTTTTAATATTTTTCTTGCGATATTCATTTATTCTCATTACGAGAATTATTTTACCACTTATTTCTGTGTTTGCTATTTCCATCTTGAAAACAATGTAAGATCTCTCGTAGTCCCAAGCAGCCGAGTGGCATGGGCCCCTTTTCCACTTCGGATTCGTTTTTTTCTCAGCATCAAGAAAATTTAATATGATTCTACCCAGTGACACAATTATTAATTACTTAATTAATTACACTATATTGCAGGAACGAATGAATGGTACAAAGAAATGAAAAATTATGAATATGTGGCATGTGCCTGTTTTCCACTGGGCCCCTAAATTGGGGAGTTGCCAGTATTTGAAAAAAAAGAGAAAAGTAGTGAAATCTACAGATTTATTAATGAAAAGCCTAAAATGATAGAAATATTAATAAAACACTTATTCGTTTTACCAAAATTTAATAAATAAAATTGACGTTTTTTAAGTTCTGAGTCATGTGATCTGAAACGCCAATCACGGCGCGTGACGTCATTGTGCAGTAAGCAGCGATTTATATATAGCGACGAATGACACTTATATATATTATCATTGGCAATGGAAAAGAACTTCGTTAAAGGTGACAGCACAATCTAATATAACCTCAATGAAATGAAATAATAATAAATGATAGTTAATAATAAGTTAGTTACTTACATTGAAATGGTCTTCACAAAAACATAAATTCGATTTAGAAGACACTTGATAATTTTTATTCGCCATTATTTTTGTGAGAAAAATTCACTCCTTACTTTCCCTAACCATAACTTTCTGTGTTCACTGCACGTTGACGTCACAAATGGTCACGTGACCGTGCAGTGCGCTTTCGCGGCAATTTTTTTATTTCAAATAAAAATTACATTTTTTTCATGTTAGAGGTGTAGCAAAAAATTAATATTTTTTTTTTACAAGCATATTTTATCATAATGAACAGTTTTAAACACTTTTAAACATTTTGTCAACTCCCCAATTGTGAACTTAAGGTACAGTGCATACGAAGTCGTTCTATATACTATATTTTGTCATTTTTATATTATACGCCTTCCAGCACACGTCCTCTTTTAGCTGACTGTTACCGAACCTCCTACTCGCAAAGTTCATCTGTTTTTATTCCATTTTTACAAAAGTTGAAATCTACGGCTTGTTACCATAACGATGATATTACGTTTTTTTAAACGATGTTTCCACGAGTTCCATTCTCATGCTCATGGCTTTTTTTATCTTATCGTAAAATAAATTACAAGAATTCAAAATGATCAGGTTCCTACGTTGCTTACAATTAGCGTTCTATTAAATTTTTTTTTTATTCCCAACACAATTTCGGTTCTTTTCCGCAGTCATAATGCGGATTCCATTCTCACGATGAAAAAACCAAGTGTATTTTGTGGCCTCCAATTTCACACGAAGCTGATTATTTCTGAACTCCACGAATATGTCCGCCGATAAGATAATGCTGGAATTCTGGTGAGTGCTTCCTTTTTTCTTTCGAGCTCTGCCGTCCGGCGTGTTTCTTTTTCTTCCATTTTAAATTCTTCCACTGATTGACGGAAGCGAATGACGAGGAACTCAATGCCACACAACGCTTCTTGTTGAAATAATACGTTTATTGCTCGATCTATGAGAAAAAAAAAAACAGATGAGAGGGCGAGGTGTGTGCACCTATCTATTAGAGCCCGTGCACTGACACTGAGAAAAAAATATACTTCGATCAATTTAAACCCTATACCATCGCGACAACAATTACAACAATTAACCGGTTTATCGTTAAACATACGTTCGCGTTAGGGTGGTCCTTATTTTCCGACTTCCGAATTTTTTTATGGCACCCCCTAGAACGGTTCCAATCTGTAAAATTGTAAACTGTGTAAAAGCTGGGCTGAAGTTACATGCACATGTAAAATCCCATAAGCGCGGCTCCGCCACTATTAAAAATGCTCCAGCACAGTTGTTCAGCTATGTACCTGTTCTTTTTTTTTTTTGTATTTACTGACACTTAGTGTATCATTCAGTACCCTTACTGCTGAAAATCGCATCGATTAGAATACTCCCTATTATTGCGGAGATTATCTAACCGGATCCGGGTAGTTCCATGACCTTGGATCCGGCTAGTTCCATGCCCTCCGAGTCTGGTTCAGGCTTGAATGGAATAAAATAACATTCAACATTTAAATTCCACTTTTTTATCCTCAATAATAACTGTCACGTTCTGAATCTGTTGCGCTTGCATTTTTTCATCGTAATTTATGAAAGGATTCCAAGAAAGAGATGGTTGAAGCTCACGAAAGCGGCCATGCGGCAATTATACAACCGAAAGGAATTTTTTAATTGTTCGGATAGGGGCATTGAAATATTTGTTACGATGGAAACAATGGCACTGCTTGAAAGGTTTCACACAGATACTGAATTTTAACTTCAATAAATTATTACAAACTTGAAATAAGATAAAAGAAAGACGTGGTCATACGGGGTGCATCGCATCCCAGGACATGTTTTTTGTCTCCAATATTTCTGAAAATGTTTAGACCTTAATAATAAAATTTAAAAATTTTGTGAATTTAAAAAATAACGCTTTTATCCACAACTAATTTTCAAATACAATTTGCAACATATTAAAAATTATGTTTCTAGAATTATCATTCAAAAGTTAAAAGATTCGAAAATGCAGAAGTGGTAACTCATAAATGACGCTGGGGTGCAGTCAGTGGCGGATTTAAGAAAAAGGCCCAAGTGGCAAACGTTGAGGTGTCCATTTTTTCGGGAAAATGAAGAGGTAGTTTACTAAACGGGGGTAAATGTACAGAAAAGTATAGAAAAAAATTGCTTGGATAAAATCATAATTTATTTTTCAAGACAGGGCCCTAGAGGGCTCTGAGCAGGGGCCCATTTTTCGAGAAGCTAAAGCGTTAGTTTACTGAAAACGGTCTCAGTGTAATAATACAGAAAAAAATATTGGTTGGATAAAATCAGAATTGTTTTTAAGGATGGGGCCTTAGTGGGGCCTTCCGAGCAGGGGCCCAGGTGGCAACTGCTCATCGGCCGCCCTGTTAAATCCGCCACTGGATGCAGTGAGCCCTATGCCACCAATTTGTGATTATAAGAAGGATATGGCTGCGAGAGCACTCAAATTTGTAAAAGATTATAATAAATTAATAACAAAAGACGAGAATGAAAAACAATACTTCTTAGAAATTGTAAAAGATTATCGTGGTCGCTTTCCTGGCTGTAACGAGGATACATTCTTACAACCAATGCAAAGTAATAGACAAAGAACATTGTCGTTAAAAAAGAGCTGGATTTTTGTATTAGCTAGTTTCCTACTTCTAATAATGATAATATATTTTAAACAACCCGAAGAATTTTATTCTCAAACCAATTCTGAAGCAAAGAAAGTAAACACACGGGCCAATGCGGTCAAATAGTCTCCAAAATAATACCCACAGAGGCTATTGTTATCGAATGCGATTTTCGGCACTAGAGGTATCAAAAGATACACTAAACGCCAATAAATTCCAGCAAAATAATATCAGCTAGATAGCTGGACAACATCACTGTTTATGAGATTTTACTTGTAAAGCTGCGGGGCTCTTGGGGCACGTTTTTCCGTTATCTGATGGTTGTTTTTTTATGGATGCGCACCATTCTAAGGGTGCAACCAAAAAAGTCCAACAAAGATTTGTTCGTTATCTACAGCTAAGGATCACCCCCTAGTATACAATACATATGCAGGGTGCTCGGCAACAGGTGTCAAAAACTTTAAGGGGTGATTCTATAGGCCAACATAAGACGAAAATTAAGAATGACGAAATTGCGTTTGAGGCTTCGTTTCCGAGTTATTAATTGTTTAAAATACGCGTAAGAGAGCTTCTGACGCGAGGGACTTATACTACTGCCCTCGCCGGGCCTGACCTGGCTAAAGGTACGTGTCCACTTGAGAGTAAAACTCACGCAAGAAGCTCTCGATAGTTACTCTCATATTGTGTGCCCACTTGAGAGCAATGTCGAAAATTTTTACTCTCAGGTAGGCGATAGAAAACTCGCCGAGGGCTTACTATTCGATAGAACACTTAGAACCGTGTCCACTGGAAATTGGTCCGCGCCTACTCTCTGCAGTTTCTCTCAGTTTCTTTTAAGCTACGAACGAAGTGAGGCCGTGGTTATGGATGTGCAAAAACTTAGTGCTTTGATTATTGCTTATATTTTAAAAAAGAGAAAGAAGCAACGTAGAAAGGGAAATTGCTGAGTGGATGAAATGAAATAGTTATATATTTTGAGTTGGTTACAATAAATGGCGTACATAAAATGTGTCTCGCCACTTGGCTCGACGCAGACTGCCTCGGCCGCGCAGTTCTCCCAGCTAACTGCCTAACGACACTTCTCTGGCAACGCCATGCCTCGAAGCACCTATCTGGCAACGCCGTGTCTGCCGCGACGCGAGCCTACTACATAACCCAGAAGACCTACTCTCGCGACAGTACTCGCAGAATACGAACCTGGTTCGTATTTCGGAAGCAACTGTCGGATAGTAATATTATTATGTATCCACTCGAGCGCAAATTGCAACGCGTCCGCTGTCTGATAGTTGAACGTCGCTCTCCGACAGTCACTCTCGGAAGTAGTGTTCACTTGCGAGAAATACTCTCGAGAGCTTCTCGCGTGAGTTTTATTACTCTCAAGTGGACACGTACCTTTACTCGCGAGTTCGCTTGTCATGGAGGATGTGCCGATCTATCTTAGCTTCGAACAGGGTCCTACACAGATCCTCTCGAGCGAGTGTACGGGCCACTGGCCGCTTCCTGCGTCGTTGCTCTATAATCCTTGCTAACTCAGTCTCGCGGGACCGTCCTGAACGTTGATGTTAACGTATGACCAGATATTCCGGTGGCGTACCCGAGTTAGTTCCCTCGCATAATGCGTCACTCTGTGCTATTGATCCTAAGCGCGCGCCAGCAAGCTCGTCGTCCACCGACGTCAGTCCCCGTAGGTCCTTGATTTGAATGCGTGCTGTTGTCGAGCGTTCGAGTCGTCGATTTTTCCACCATCACGCGGTAGCGGTTTCTACGTTCGACCTTGCCGGGAGGGACCCCCCATTTCCCCGAGCTCCGGCTACAGATGCCCGGGTCCATGGCGGGTTTTTGACTGTAGCGAGAATCGAGATGGATACACAGTAACATCACTATTATAACTTCGTATTCTGAGAGTCCTGTCGCAAGACTAGACAGGACATTCATAAAATGACAGACCAAAAGGGATGGTCGAAGTACGGGACCTTCACCTTAATTCAATTTTATGAAGTAGATTAAATACTGTGGAACACAAAAGATAGTGACGACTCTAAACTGACCCTAAATATGCAAACGGGCTAAAATAAAAAAACACATCTTTGTTATTTTGTGGTCCCCTAAAAGCCTCTCCTTGTAATTTTTTGCACGACTCCTTCGCATTCCAAAACAAACTATAGACAGTCGGGATAGATGAATCTCAAATGGACACGGTTCTGAGAATTCTGTCTGATAGTAAGGTCTCGAAGAGTTTTCTAGCGCCTATCTGAGAATAAAAATTCTCGAAACTACTCTCAATTGGATACATACTCCCCCGCGTCAGACGCTTTTTACGCGCATCTTACAAGGGAACATCCCAAACCCGGAAATTCGAAAAATTCTGAAACTTTGTGAATATGTAGAGAATTTCCTCCTGATTACAACGAAATTTTTGTTTGCTGCCCAAATTCAGTCTAAGGGGGTGTAATTGACCGCTGAAAATCCGGTTATTTACCGATTTTGTGTTATAACTCGTGAACTGTAAATAAAATATTTTTTCACCAAATGACAGGCCTAATTAAAAGAAGTAACTTTTGTCTTGAAATTTTTTTTCTATCGCTTACACTTCGCGAGTTATAGCACAAAATCGAAAAATAGCCGATTTTTCAAGGGTTAATTTCACCCCCTTCGACTGAATTTGGGCAGCAAACAAAAATTGCGTTGTAATCAAGAGGAAATCCCCCACATATTCACAAAGTTTCAGAATTTTTTGAATTTTCGGGTTCGGGATCTTCCCTCGTTAGACAATTCGTAACTCGGAAACAAAGCCTCATACCGAATTTCCTCATTCTTGATTTCCGCTTCATGTTGGCATATAGAATCACTCATTCAAGTTTCTGACACCTGTTGCCGAACACCCTGCCGGCATAGTGCACATGTAACTCCCTGTCATTTAAGAAGGAACCTGCCGACCGACGAGTTTAAACCGGTTCTGCGCAGGTTGACGCTCATTGGTGCCGGGAGAAGCCACTATTGGCTGCACCCCCACCACCGCTTTTTCTGAGCCAATGAGCTCATTCTACATGCGCGAAACGGGTTTCTTCTTAAATGACTGGGAGTATAGTTACCAAACTTGCGCTCTCGTCTGCAGCGGAACCATCCGTCGCGTCGACGTTGTTTTCTGGCTTATAAAAATGTTACCTACAAAAACGTAAATACAGATTCGTCGAGGCAGGAAGTCTTTTCGGCTTGCCTTTATTGCCTTATCGCGTGGGTAGAGATAGACTGCGAATGAGCAGGAGGGACTGAGGCGGCGGCAACCCGTAAAGATTAGGCGCTACCGAGTCGTTTACCACAACGTGGACGAAATATGATAGCACTCGCAATCAGTTCTCGTTCGGTCATTCGCAGTCTGCGTGACTCGCCGCGGCAAGAACAGAAGAAGTGGAAAGGATTAGCGATCACCTTGCTTCCAGAGAAAAACCCGTCCTTGTTTCAAGACACGTCTATATGTCTCTTCCTTCGTTATGAGGTGCTATTTTAACAGTTGTTGAAGGAAGAACACCAGCCGTACAAATGTGCACGGTTACTGTATAAATATCGAAAATAATCGATTAACACGGTATCTATAATTCGTTTATCGAGCAAAAATATTTGTCAACCAATAATATCTGGTAATGTTTGATAAAATACTTGCTATTTGGTTTCAATCAGCGTACATATTTCTCTTATAACATTCATTTCCAATAACATTGTTTGCACGGTTTAACATTTAGTAACGGTATCGTTCGATTAATAACATTTGCTTCCTTACTCTTTTACGTAGCCTCGTAACAATTCTCTTCGCCATGACAATTAAAACAATGTCATTATATATAATTTATTTGCTAATCTATACAATTTGCCCTCGCGTCGCGCCGTTTGATTCGATTTGCCTTAGATACATAGTGTGCTCTGTAATAATTGTACGTGAAAAAGTAAATCGAAAATGTATATCAAAGTGTCTTACTTTGAAGCTTCGTTCTAAAAAACAAATCGATTTTATACGTGGCCTAACCCAAGTTCTCGCCTTATAAATCTTGCTACAGGCCATTATCGTGTAAAGTGTGCAAGGTTAGTTAATTTAACTGTTAATTCTTTCCAGTTCGTTAGTTGCTGAAATATGTATTTAGGACACTGTTGAATCTGAAGCGCAAAACATTTTTACCAGTACGACTTGAATTCTTTCCTTTTTAAATATTTGAATAACGCTTCCTTTAATTGCAAAAGGTTTTCAATAAATTTACCAAAACCATAATAATTATATTTATAAATTAAGACTTATACATCATCACTGTAACGAAATCCATTAAAGCGACAATGAGTTTAGTAACATTTCTTATCGTTAAAAAAACAGCGGTTCTACATTTTCGCTTTATTTTTTCACACAGAGCCACCCCTTTGCCGGTTCTACCATCCGTTATTTTTTTTTTAGCAACCTATAATGAAAGTGCTAGGGTATAATTACGACAAATAATGGCGGATATTCGTCTGCAGACCCGCGAAAAGCGTCTTACTTTACTGAGAAAAGTTCGGAAAGTAAACGTGACTTCGGGATCCTAAGGTGAACCGCACCGATCGAAGTTACGCAAGCTCGTTTCATATGGTTTTAAAAGCGAGGGAACTTAACAGCGGTCCACTTATTTCCAAAGCTGTAGATTAGCTTCTAAGCGTGAAGCCTAATGTTTCGATGCCTGTTTTAAAGTCCTAGCATAGTCGAGATGTCACCGCGGTTTACTCAACATTCTGTTTATTCTGGGGATAGTTAATTTTGAACAAAGTGATTCTCGTCTCGTTTGAGACCCCACATTATAGACTTCTTACTTTGTTCATTCATAGAGGAAGTGCAGCATATTTGGAATGCTGTTGGTAATTTGGAATATCAGACCGAGACTGGCTACATATGGGCAGAGTTAGAAGCGATAGGGCCGCAGCGAATGGAGGGGGAAACACCCACAGGAGCGGTGGTAATGTGTGCGTGACTGACGCAGGCGCAGTTCAGGTGTTTCCCCCTCCATCACTGCGGCCCCATCGCTTCTAACTCTGCATAGGGGGCCCTAAACGGTGATGCCAGAACCGTGGGTTTTCGCCCACGGGCGCTACCCCCACTCTATGACCAAGCGTACCCCCACCTAGCGCCTGTACCGCACCACACAAGCATACCCGTCCCTCTATCCGTGTGCCGTACGCGCTGCCTGGCCGGCGCTCTCCGGCGAGAATTCGTTTTACCGACATCGAAGCGCTTCCTCTACGTGAAATAACTTACAAGAGAACATTCTCAGCCCGAAGCTTCTGATTTTAATGAAACTTCGTGCAAATGTAGAGCATATTGAAATATGCAGACAGCAATTTTTCTCTGCAGAAATTCACTCTAAAGGGGTGAAACCCGCCCTTAAATTTATCGCGTTTTTTTTTGTTTTTTAAAGATACCTATAATTTTCTTTTGATAGTGTGATAGAGCATAAGAAACTAAACAATTCTTATATTTATAGTTTTATTTTATCCAGAGTTCGGAGGGATTCGGCTGCACCGATGGAGGGGGAAACACCTACAGGAGCGGTGGTAATGTGTGCACGAACTGCGCCTGCGTCAGTCACGCACACAGTACCACCGCTCCAGTAGGTGTTTCCCCCTCCATCAGTGCAGCCGAATCCCTCCGAACTCTGCTTCTATCTCCCACCATTATAAGGTTATATTAAAAAAAAATGGAAAAACGTGATATCTTTGCGATCACCCTTCAGAGTGAATTTCCGCAGAGAAAGAAATGCTTCTTGCATACTACAATATGCTTTACATTCACATAATGTGACGTTTAAATCAAAATTTTCGAGTTGGAAAGGTTTCCTTATTGGAATTTCGGAATAAAAAAATTGACAGTCTAATTATTAACACATATGCCTTACACTAATCCCCTTTTTAAAACAGAAAATATTTCACTCTGTATTTGTTCGTTTATCGCTCTATTTTTATCAGGAAGTATGTATTACACAGGAATGTTTCTCTTCAATTTTTCCGGTTATTATCGGCATTGGCACGTATTTGTAGAACCGGTTTCATAATATGTCAATGTCAATACAAAAAAGTTTAATGTTTCCAGCTGGAAGACCTTGTTGAGTTTAGTCAAGAAAGTTCGAATGTTGTTTCATGATGTTTGATGTGCTTTCTCTGTCATTTTGCATCGCTTCGTCGCGTAGATTTCGAAGAAACTACAAAAAGTACAATTTCAGTCTAACCAATTTGAAATGAAATTTCATATCGGTAGTTTTAACTTCAAACAAGGAAATTTATTCTTTCCAAAGAGCAAACTTTTAATGTGTCAACGTCTTTAGTCGCTGGCGTCTATAAAACGTTGGAAACAAATTATTTTCGGTAGCAGAACAATTATCAACACTTCAAAAATATATTAGCAATGTGTTGCATCTAAAACAAAGGCTCGCGGGCAAAGCCATATTTATGGTGGTAAATGAAACCGATGAATCACAGACAAAAACTGCTATATATACAATAACTCTCGCTATGGGCTCGCGCTCGGTGTTGGCGGCGAGTGCTTAACGAATGAGCCGCTGGTGGCGCAAGAGAGTCAGAGAGCGTGGCCACGTGAAAGACGAAGCGAAACCGAGTGTGATAAGTACTTTCTCTATTTCATAGCAGAATGATTCCAAGAAGTGGAGCGGATAGCGACGAGCACTTAATGCATAGTTATGCGAGCCCATAGCGGAGGTTTGCTGTAATTGTATAACGAAATTGAAAATGAAAAAAATGGTGCAGGCGATCTTAAGGTAGGCTTCCACTTTGCTCAAGTTGGCGACGTGTGACGCCCTCATAGATTTTGACAGGAACTTTTTTAATTACTTTGTTGTGACGCAATATATAACGAGACAAATAATAAAACTTTATAGTCCAAGTTTTTTTTAACAAGATCTTATTAAAATATACTAAAATGAAAAGGAATAATTTTAATACCGGCCTAAATGCACTGACTTAGAAGAATTCCCGCATATGATTAAAAATAAAAGCGTGGGGCGTAAATACTTAAGTGTCCTTTTTATATAAATATTTATAACGCTCTACGTATTTTTATACATTAGTTTTTGTATTCTGCTAGAGCGTCCTTATTGCTCGAATTTTTTCTTCTTGATTGCGAGCAGCCTAATTCCTCAATTCCAAGTCGGTCCTGAGATTTAACCAGATTAAAAGTCAAGACAAAATCACCAATTAGTTTTTGCATAACTTTTAATTCAGCGCTCCACGCTGTTATTTTTATTCACATGCGGGAATTCTTCTGAGGCAATCATTTATTTTTTCCTATTTGGTACATTTTACTAAAAGCTTGTTTTTTAAAAAAAAAAATTACTATAAATTATTTTATGTTTTTTAGTGAAAATATTGTATTGTCATCGGATCTTCCTATGTGTACAAAGTTTCAAGACGATCGGATATGTGGAAGTGGGTCAAAGTTAACCTACAAGATTTCACCCTAACAAATTAAGTAATGAACTCACAAGTGAAGCTAGATAAATAATAAATAAAAGTATGTAATGAAAGCTTGTAAAATGGGCGGTAGGACTCCAATGACCTTGAGAAAAATACTGTTTGCGGTGCGCTGTTTCATTATGTTCGACCGCACGTCGAATGCGTCAATCCGTCATACGCCGTCGTGGTTGGTGGAACGTTCAATTTAACGCGTCTAACTAAAATGTGATCATTCACAGAGTTTATTCGCCAAGTGAAGGCAGAAGAAAAATGTATAGACTTTCTTTTGGGGAAGGGTGCCATCAGAAACACTGTAAAGCAGGATTTCTCAAACTGGAGAAGGTCCACCAGTGGTACGCGAATGCTTTTCGAATAGTTTTTGTAATACGTTTTGTGTGCACTAAATCAGTTAAGTTCATAGCATGTAACATACGCATGCTGCACTGCAGTATTCATCTTAAGTTTAATTGGTGGTACGTGACTGTTCGTATAGATATTTGAGTGGTACGTGAAACATGAAGAGTTTTTTTCGTCAGTTAAATATTTTTTTTTTACTCTTTTAAAAATTTTGTTAATGGAAGTTTGTAGCACTTATTGCGCCATTAAACTTTTGTTTGAAACATTTTTTTCTGTCTGTTGTACTTTGAGAGTTATACGCGAAAAAGTGGAAGTGCCAATTTGACTTTGAGGTTAGTTTTCACCCACTTAAAAGGCGATAGGGCTCAAATGAAAGACACCGTTCTTCTTGTTTTGAATCACTCTAAAAACCGACAAAGTTGCGTTCCAATCGGTGAGTCCGGATTCGCGGTGTTCCCTTGTTAGATAATTATTCATATTTTCAATATCATTGAAAACCAATAGATGTAATGGTAAAAAATCGAATGGCGACTACTACAGCGAAGACGGCTGAGTTTAGAGGTGTTACTTTTTGACCCGTCGGGTACCCGGCTACCCGGAACAACTTCATGCCATTGAATATGGTATTGTTCGATCATTTTCGGCTAACATCAAACAATACCACAGACAATACAACATGCAATTGCTTGAAGTTGCTTCGGGTAGCCGGGTACCCGACAAGTCAAAAAGTAACAGCTCTAGATGAGTTAGGGCGCGCTTCCACTTGCGCCCAAATCAACCGCGCCCACGACGACCGGTAAATTCCCGTTCCACTTGCTTATGAGCTGTTACGAGCGTCGCGGGCGAAAAGTATAGTGGAACGGGATGGGTAAAGCCCGTACTTTTCATTCCACATTATCAATTTCGATAATGCGTGACCAGTAAAGTATTGTTTACTCTTATTTATGTCCATAAATATTACAAATTTTAAATAATAAAGGAGCTATGAAAGCCGACAACATAGTCCGGGCCAATCAGATCACTTCAGATCGTGGGCGTCGCTTGGGCGCTGCGGTCGTGTGAATGACGTCATCCGTGACGTCTGCAGCGCCATCACAACGACCGCGGTCGTTATGTGAACCGCAAATCACGGGGCGTTGCGGGCGATTTGGGCGTAGGTGGCGCCCTTTGTAACGTCTGTATTGTAGATGTATTTCATTTTTTTTCAAGGTCACTGAGGTCCGTTCGCCCGTTTATATTATTTTTCTCGTTACACGCAAGTCACAATTAAAAAAGTCTCGTCAAAATCCACGAGGGCGTCACGCATCGACAGGGTTAGGTCCCACTTCTTAGCGCGTCTCGCCACCCGAGTTAACGTGTATGGTTTGTCGCTCTCAGAAAATTGCCTTCCGATATATTAATCCGTAGCGTCTCAGGAACATTATGCTCATTTACTCTATGCCTTAACACGCTGATATTCTTGCAGAAGAATTCGCGCCTCGGTGTTGCAACAAGCCGAAGCGAGACGAGACGTATTAAATTGTCTAGCTGACCAAGACAAGCACAGGAGGAGTAAAATGAGTCCGAGTGAGACCTAGTGAGAGTCTATTTTTAAGTTATTCTCCCTAGCATTCAAATTAATTAAGCAAATCCAACGATTCCCATATACCGTTTCTATTGCTCTTGGAGAAATTGTGACTCGAATTACTCATCGCGCTGACCGCTCGATTTCACTAAATTAGGACTTTAAGAAGCAAGCGAATCTTAGGCGCCACTCGCCCAAGCACGCACTTATATACATATTGATACAATCTTCGCCACGCGTATGACAAATCATTTATACTTTACGGCCGAGTTCTTTCAACATAGTTACACGACTGCGATAAAAAAAAAGAGTTATCTAACTGGCCGAACTGCGCGTACTCTTGGGTACCTTTAGTTTCAAACTATCTGTACTCTACAGACTCACTCGTCGTTTCCTTAAAGCGATATCGTAACTTTAACAGACCACTTGGTTTACCAAACATGCTCGTAAAACGAGTGGTGCCCGTAGAATGCAGACTCGTTCCTAACATATGAATGACAATGGTGATGATTGGATACTTGGACGATACCTTACTTATGCAACACTTCGCTACATACAACTTCGTACTACAAACGATTGTCAGGGACGGACAGTGAGGTCATACATATAACGTAACACGTCAAAATCCGCACGAGTGGCTAACTGCATTAATTCTCGCCCCAAGCCGCTCGCGTCCCGTGCATCATTGGTCGAAAGAAATTCGGAGCAAAAGCACGCATCGAATCGAAGAGATCCATGCACTCGTTCCTCCGAGATAACGCTCAGAGTAAATGTCACAGCGGAATCACTTCGGCAGCGCAGGAAAAAGAAACAAAAATAGCTGAACAATTATATTCTGGTTCAGGTAAATTCTTATTCTTTCATTTCGTTAACAAAACGTTATATGCTATCTTTACAATAAATATTTGACTAACAATATCGTAACGCAGCATCACCAGAGCGCAATAGAAAATGATAAAGTACGTGATACTCCAACGATCAAGCATACCGAGGTTATTGAAACTTAAAAGTAAAGTTACAGAGAACTTAAAGCTACGTGGTACACATATCTGCCCGCGGTATGGTCAATTAACCCATTAGCTTGCGTTCGTCAATCAGCGTGTTAACGATCAACTTTGTTCTTGGCTCGTCACGCGGGAGAAGCTGGCTAGCGATGGGTCCTGGGACGTTACGCGCTGAACACGATGCGCGGAACATAAATGAAACGGGCTAATCAACGCGGTTAACACGTATATCAACTCTGTCTCTCCTTATCTTTAACCGCTAAAAATGCTTAACAACGAGTATAACGATTCTGTCTCCCGAAATATATACACGCGCGCGCGCGTGTGCCGCGAGAAAGCTCTTAACTTTATTGCTTCATCTAATCTAGAATTGAACATACCACGAATACGACCTCGGGACTCACGATCAACCGTGCAACATCTTAACACTGCACCTATGCGCATCGATGACGGACATCAGCGTTCTGCATTCTGGCTCGTTTCGAGGTCAGTATCTCGACGGTTTGATTTTTTTAATCTCTTCGACAGTTAATGGATCGTATCAGAACATTAGCAGGATTAAGTGAAAGGGCGATGAGATAACTCGGGGGGTGTAAAAGAGAGGAGGATTAACACTGCGTCGACTTGCCGATCAATCCAAATCTCTACTATCGATGATGGGTCAGTTGGATGTTGGCTTTCTTCTTTAATGTTCAGCGGAAATTAACGTCGTTGGTGGTTGGATCTGTTAGTTTCGCCGGTAGAAATTATATCGCGGCAATTGTGAGTGGCGATGTATAGGCAATAGTACAGACATAGTGAAGTCGTAAATTCATCAGTTAAGTGGCGTTAAGTATGGAGTAATTCGTCTCTATATTAACCTCATTTCCACCCTCGCTACATACCCGGAAGTCACTCGGAGCACTGTTTTATGGTTACATGTGTATATAGGGAGAGTCCGGGAGACTTGGCCATATGGGAGAGTTGAGCCGCTTCAAATATCTGTTTTAAATTTCGCAGTAGGCGGGCGAATTCTTTACCGCTACCATGTCATGTAACAAAATGACGATTAGCTGTGAGTCAGGAAAACGTGTTTCTTCGGGTTCAGAGTGAGATACAAAGTAAAAGCTCAATTAAAGTATATAAGATAATTATTGTAATGCCTAAAGTTTGTGGCTACTTATTATAAACTAAAGCAAATTGTTGTTTTTTTTCATTTGTTCCCGAGTTACTAGGGTATGGTCAAATCTCCCCACATGGTGGATCATATCTCCTAGCGCTCGGGGAGAGATGAGCCAAATCTCATTTTTTATAAAATTTAATTTAGTGCTTACATTTATTAACTAACTGGAATTATATAAACCTGAAATTATAGCCTGATAACAAGGCTTTACTGTGACATAAATATAAAATCGATGCATCTCATAACCTAGATTTCATGGACCTTCAAGTAGAAGGTGGTTCAACTCTCCCGGACTCCCCCTACTGTTGAGGATTTTGTGCATCCTGCGGTGGGAATGACCCATTAACCGAGGAAGATGAGTTCACACGTCATTTAAAAATAGCTCTACGATGTATGATTTCATTCGTCGATATATATGTATGATTTTTAATAATTACGCTGGTACAAAAAGAGTCGATATATCAGTTATTTTTTTGCTTTCATTTATAGGGGCACTGTGCCTTCCGATGTTGTTTCGTTTCGCAAGTAACAACCGCCACTTATTTACAACGATAGCGCACCAAGTGACAGAACGGTTCCCATACGTTTTATATAGAGCACTTTATTTGTCACATTAGAAGAATGCAGAAGCGACAGTGACGGAAACCTTCAAAATTGAAATAGAACTATCATGCGGTCAGATTTGTTTCAATTTATATGTACGTTTCAGGCGAAAAACACAGTATTTTGCTTACAAAAATTAAGATGGCACACCCATTGGTGAAATGCAATATTTTATTACTTTATTTGTGTGTCTCGAAAAGAGAAAGTATTGGCACCACTTTCCTTGGAAAAATTATATTTGAACATACATGCCAACTTTTTCAAAAACTTCATGTTGCAGACAATTGTAATTCTGACTTCGGAACATTGAACAAGAAAATTTCCAATGTTGATTGTTTCAAAGAAGATTTTGGATAAATGTAAAGGTTGACAAGTCGTTGTTGCGCGGGAAAGGGTGTTTATTTTGGAAGCGATACACATTCCTATGTACATTCCTTCCAAGCAAAGTCGATCACGACTAAAACTTCTTAAGTTATTTGATTCAGTCAGACTATATTTAGAATTTTCTTTTGTATACTGAGAAAGATACCGATTGTGGTAAAAATTGCTCGTAATATTCGGTTAGAACTGGAATTTCTCTGGAGTTATGTTATGATTTCTCTAGATATGGAGGGACATATTGCAAGATGTAAAGAAGAACAATCGTAACAGCATACAAAAATAAAAAAGATAAATGTCACTCTTTTTAGAACGACACACGACAACCGTACGACAACAATAAACAAAGTAGTCACTCAGTCAGCAAGCTGTTTACAGTATGCCAGCAGACTGGCTGTAGATTCGTGCAGAGTATGGCGACATTGGCGATAGAACCGGTACCATCTGCATCCGCATTAAGGGGGTATTCTAGTCTAGACACTCGTTTTTGAAGATGATATTTGGAAATTAATTCTGGAAAACCTATCGCGCCTACAGGGCAGGGGTTCTGCACACATATTTAGTAGCGTTTGAACTATCAACACAAATTTTTGGAATGCATTACGTTGAAATTTGTACAAGATACACGCCGAAACGCAGGTCATGTCATCAAAAACCGGCCCCATCGGGCGCACGAATTTCGGCCGTCCTAGTCATCTAAGACGAAAGTACCAAAGATTTTTTTAAACTATATGAGTGTAGTTATCGCCCGAACTAGATGTAACCAAGTCTGGACACTGTTACCGAAATCGCAGGTGTTTAAAAATTTATATTTAATTTTTAGACATTTCTTGAGCTAAAACAAGGTGTGGGGGAGGTTGTATTAAAACTATTGATATAATTCTAGTTCAGGCTATAGGTACACATTCACTTTGAATGTCTGTCAAATTTTAGCTCAATCGGTCCAGTAGTTTTTGAGAAAAATGTGCGCACGATTTAAAAAAAAGTTTTTCACGTAGTTACGGCCTATATGGCTGAAGTTACGGTAGATAACGACTAATTTCTGTAACTTATCCCTAATCTGCTATACTAGAACTGTAGAGGAAACCTTCCTCAGCTTAAAAAAAAATCATGTTGGGCAGCTCTCTTCTCTGCTGGCAGTCACAGCGTCTTTAGATACAAGGGTCGAGGGAACGATTACGTGCCACGCTGCGGCCTTAAGCCCCTATAACTCTGGGACTTCTACGAATTTCACCTTAATATTTTATGGACATATTTTCGAAACCCTAAACTATTAGAAAATCAAAAAAAAAATCAAATTTTTGGGTAGAATACCCCCTTAAGCTATGGTTTTGCGGGCAGAGCTGCTGTCTACCTACTCTCATTCTGTGCACCGCAGATTCTGCCCGATTCCTGCCGTTAGATTGTCAGCAGAATCTGTTCGGTTTCTGGTGTCAGTCTGCTAACATTACCGAATATAACAGATCCTGTATCAAATCTGTAGCCTGCCTTCCTGTCAACAAACATTTCTAGCATGCGTTTGGCAAAATCTGCTCGAACAGCTTGGCTGACTGGGCATTGACTACAATAAAAATATGGAAGGAGTGGACCCAACACATTACCAAATTGCAGCTTATAAAGCTAGAAGAAATGGATCGAAAAAGTATCGTAGAAAAGTATTTCTGCGTATTTTAAATATTATCCCCTTAAATCCTGATAATTTGTATAAACGAGATGGAAGACAGTTAAAGAGAATACTTTTTCTGCTTGAGTTTATTGAAAGAACTATTAAGCCATATGCTCTGTCATCATAGCCATCAAGATCTGCAGCCTCATCTCAAATTCGACCATCTGTCATTCCAAAATCAACGCGTCTTATATAAAAGAATTTTCCAGATTGCATCAACTACAGCATCGATCAAGCTATTAGCACGCTATTGTGGTGTTGCAATACTAAGCAATTGTATTACTTTATTTCTATTTTGTTCTTGATATTCTTGTTACGAGCAACTAGAAGAGTAAAATAAAACTTCAACTTTTTAATCATAATATTTCTCCAAAGTAAATTGTATATTTATTTATTTAAGAATTGTATATTTCTTTTTTATCCATATTTGTTATCAGCAAGATCGTTTAGACTCACATTTCCTCATTTTTTATTACAGGCACAAAGGGCGTTCCCATTCAAGAAATGATCCGACTAATAGGTTAATAAATTCTTCGACTGGGGTGTTTTTTCACGTCCAGTGGATATCTCAGACACATAGAAAGTATTCGCTTACTTCTTGAATGTTTGTTTTGAAACTTGATACTTCTGTTTTGCCGAGGTGGTGATTTCTGAAGCTACTTAAAATCGCTATGAGCTACAATTGCGGTGATAAATTTGATAGTACCTTTCCCGCGGACAACCGAACGTAGAAAAAGATCGCTTTTCAATCGTCGCCTTGTTACTAGCCGAAGAGTTGAAGAGGACGTAATCAAAGTTGAGATACTTGATACGACCTTGAATGAGGCCTGAGCTCTTATCTCATCCACTTCTTCCTAGAGGCTTGTCCCAACGCTCAAAACATTTACTTTTACTCCAGGCTGATTTTACGACTTCACTACGTTCCTTCTATTGACTGTACGTAGGATAAGACTGAATTCCAACACTAAATAATCACCGCTCACTTTAGCGCATACCCCAATGACTGATCATTTGGTTGCAAGTGTTCGTGGGTTAGGGTTAGGTCTGGGTTAGGTGGTTCGTGGTTCAAATTCACTCAAAGTTAACGTGTCAGGAGAAGTATTATTGGCAACAGTTATATGGATAATAATAACGTACTTGAACAGTCGTTCAATCGAATGGCTTGTTAGAAAAAGAGACTATTGTGTATAAAATGGAACGAAGCGTGTAGTGATGATGAACAAACGCCGTACAACGTTGAGGATCTTTGGTTGATAAACGGAAACTGATACGTATTTATCGCAGGTTCAGTTGAATGTTAACGTCCTTCGTCCAAAGTTCGCTGATGGTTCACGAGTTCCTTGATCCTGTAATCTGTTTAGAGGGCGTGGTTATATCAACCACACGCGTACTTTGACAATCGAGTAGCTCGTTAATCACTCGTTACTATAACTGTTCGCGATGATGAACTAACGAGGATAACGCTGGGTCGATTTAATCACCGATAAACGCGAATACATGCGACGTGCTTAACGTTAATCAGTTCTATGCAGCCAGTCGAAGGACACAGCCAGCGACAGTGATCCACGCTAATTTACCGAAGTCGTAGGTCCACGGAAGGTAGCAGTCCCTTCGGTGTCTCCTTTCAGCCGAGGAGTTAAACTTTGTATTGTTTCACATATCGAAAATACCGCGCCAGCAAGCGCGACTTATTCATCAATGACGTTACATAATAAAATATCGATAGGATGTACACTAATCAAATACACGCTCTTCGCTGTATAACGACGGATAAGAAAATAACAGAAAGCGACCGACAGTTTGTGTTAAGCCGTCAATTTACTCTAGTTCGTCGTTGGCCCTTTCCCGTGTACCATCATGTCTCTCTTTTCCCCTTCGTCCCGGAACGGCGAACAGCGTAATATTTACAAGGCCCATCCCTACGTGATGTCAACACGATGACGAAAATACTGATTATTGGTGTTTTGGCAGCCGATATTCGTCTCGCGCGAACAAATCCCTTCCTCGCATCGATCGATTCTCCTAGTTCTCTTGTTGGTGTTCAAAATACTGGTTCTGGGTGTGGCAACTGTCCAGCACCGATCAACGTGTGACCAAATTATCTCGCGGAAAACATTGTCCTCTGTGTAAAATGCGCGGCCCCCGCTGAGAAACATGTGGGGGTGAGGGGGCAGTGGTTTCTTGATTCTTCGACGATCAATTCGTTAATGGTTGCCGCACGGAACGTCGACGTTCCCTCCCTTTCTCTTTTCCCACGTTCCATCCATCACGAGGCACTTCGGCAAAAGCGACGATGAGCTGTCATGGTGGCTTGAACGAACCATCCGATCGTGACGGCAATCGTCTCCGATTGTTGCCCAGAGTCGGCGGAATGAGGTGTCGCGGTGATGCACGCGCGCGGAGCCTTTATGCAAAAGCAGTATACGACGGTCAGTTGAGGAACTCGCGCAAATACAACCGTACCATCATCGTGTGAACCAGTCGATCCGACCTTTCTTCTACTCAGTGTTTCTCGCTGGCTGAGAACCGAATCTTTTTCGAGAGTTACGTGGACGTCGACGGCGACGACGGTACTGGGTCCGGTTGATAATACCTTATGCCGTTTATCTGGAACATGTAATGGTACTTGTTTCAATTGAATCATTCTTGTATGCTAAAGATTCTGTTTATTATCTAGCTCAGGGTTGACTAACTGGTGGCTCAAGAGCCACCGGGGGCTCCTCGGCCTTGCTGCTACGCTGAACGGCCCCCCTCCATATCTACCAGACTCTGACGATCCCAGTGGATTCCTCCTTCTTTCCTTCTTTTTTCGACTGCGATCAGCGTAGCGCAAGGCGGAGATTCCCCCGGTGGCCTGCGAGGCACCAGGTAGTCAACCCTGATCTAGCTTATGGGCGGTATTCTCAGTCGCTACTTATTCTTAAGGGGAGGTTCTGGTCTAAATGTCGATTTTTTTTATATCATTTTTCGAATGTTCAATCTTTTAGGAATACGGGTTTAAAAGGATTTGTTGAAATTCCTAAAATTCCCCAAGTTGTAGGCATTTGAGTCGCGGCAAATACATGGGTCACAACCGGCTACTCGGCGCTCACGTAAAACTTCAAATGCGTTTTTCTCGAAACAGTGTTCTCAAAACGGTGGGACCTGTATCTTCAAAAGTTATTATCCGATTCGACTGAAACTTGTTTTATTTTGAAGATTATTCTTTTGGCTAGGGGGGGAACTAAAAAAAATTACAAAAATTACATTTTTTTTAGAAAATAACGACACTTCACGTTTGAAATCACTTTTCCCTGTATTTTTCGTCCTTTCAACGCCTTTAAAAATTATAAATTTTCAACTTTTTGTAATTTTTTTTAGTTCCCCCCATAGCCAAAAGAATAATCTTCAAAATAAAAAAGGTTTCAGTCGAATCGGATAATAACTTTTAGAGATACAGGTCCCACCGATTTGGATCAATTTTTTGACGCCTTAACTTTAACGACTCCCCAGGGCTGTTTGCACTGATTAATTATAAAACAAAAAATATATTTCTATAACATAAGACATCCTTAATACAATGCAACAAGTCCCATTAAATTATATATAGTAGTTTTCCTTTAATTAATTCCTAAATATCACCTATTTTTTGGGGCTCTAGACCAGAACCTCCCCTTAAGCAAATGCTTAAGCATGTGGCATCCTCTATTAACCTAGTAGCAGGTAAAGGATGCCGAATACTTAAGCACTTGCTTAAGAATAAGTAGCGACTGAGAATACCGCCCTATAAGTTCGCTTGGTAAAATCCAACGGTGATTGCATAATTTATAGCTGTTATCATAGTTATAATACAAGTAAATAGAGTTTAACGCTTCGACTGGTGCCGGCCGGCGTCACACAGTGGTCGGATTAGAGGTAGTAGGTGACATTCGGCCCAAAAATGAACTTTATCCTATCGAAATCTACCGAATGTGTAATGAACTGACCAGGGGGTTACCACTCTGATTTGCGATTTTGGAACAGTGTTTCAACTGCCATCTAGGCAGTTTCAATTTTTTCGAACTAAAATTCAATATGGCCGTGATCACGTGTTTACGATGGTTCAGACCTAACCCATACATGGGGTAAAGTGATACCTCTTGCATCATTTCTTTCAAGTTGAATTTTAATATACTCTAAGTTTATTTTAAGTATTGCTATTCTTCGTTTATCAATAGTAATGTTTTGATTATATTATAAATCTATTTCCAAACTTTTTTATTCAAAGAGAAAAATTTTATTCGACTTCACTTTGTCCGCCCCACTTTGCCCCGGTCTCCCCTAAATGTAAATACTGCGTTATTCCTGCTACCCATCGTCATCTTAGATAATGCGTCACCTATCCAAAATTCTGCATTTCTGCCCTATCCCGTCATCCCCTCTCTTTCATTCCGAAACCTTTAAAACCCCATCGCATCCCCTTATCCGGGAGCATTACTATTCCAAAAGCCACCAGTTTCAGTCACGGAGTCGAGTTCAAAACAGTTGAATCTCCAATATTCTTAATTTAGTTGAATAAATATCTTTATAAATATTATTTATAAAATTGGTAGTTAAATTATCCTTAGGTCCATTACAAATGTATACTACTTCGTAAATGTCCAACAGCCCCGAAACTGAAAATATTAATAATATTTAATAAAAATTTGACCAGAAAAAAACTGCTTCCTTTTTAGAGATGCCCTGACGACCCTGTTTAATATTTTCTTTCCGTCTTTTTTTTCTAGAATGAAGAGCATTCTTTTGCCTTAAGAATTAGCACTGTTAACTAAAAATTACTGTTCATAATGTATTCAAAAAGTAGTGCTCAATGAAATAAAGAAAATTATCAAAATTCTTTACAATTGACAAGGAATATCTTTCAAGTTTCATCGAGTTCCGGGATAAATACCCCACTGTGGCCACGCCTCTCAGAGTGTTGTTCTACTTTCATTTCTTCTGCTTTCGCGATGAAGTACTATATTACTAATGTGAAACTTGTACATTTCACCGGAAACTTAACTATCCCTCACCGTCATGTCATACTCCGTGATGTACGCCGGGATTTCTAATTGTTCAGGTGACATAACTTCATAAAGGTATTCTACGCCAGGTAAATTGTGGACTTTCTGTTTGATAGCTGGAGCCATGAAAGTCGTGAACCACCACGTCATCATCTGCAACAATTAACAAGAAAATTGATCAGCGTCAAGTGACAACATTGCCTGGGAATGAAAAGTCTATATTAGGGTGTTTCATATTATGTGTTAAAATTAAAATATTACATTTTTTTTTTTACTTTGCTCATGCCCTGCTTCCTATTAATATAAAAAGAATATCTGACAAATTTTAGAAAGATTGAGTAATATTTAGAGGTTGCACACTTTGCTCACTAAATAATATGTAGTAGGCTAAGCAAACACGATTTCCAATGATAATTATTTTTATTCTCAAGTCCTTAAAAAAGTAACTAAACTTCAAAGAAGACTTAGACTTAGATAAATTTACATTTTATTATTATTATTGTTCACACCTATAAAAATTCTGTACCTTATTATTTTACTCACAATTTTAAAACTTGAAAAAGCGAAAATAAGTAGGGTAGGCGAATGTAACACGTTAATATCTCAAAACATATAATGGATATTAACACCAATTTTAGATATATGATAAAAATAACATTTGGAATACACACATCTATGTCCTAGCAGTATAGATACGCAATAGCATGGATAGTGAACAAAATAACTTTTCGATACCCTAAAGCAGCGCTGTCCAGCGTAGGGGCCCCTCACGCGCCTGCTTCCCCTTCCAATCTTTCTTTCGCGCAGCGTGCCTTCCGTTGTCAAGGAGACCGCGCGACGCTACGAAGGCTGCCGGGTTAGCGTCTTCGCGATTAGCGTCGCGCGGTATCCCTGACAACGCGGACGAGAGTGGGGGAATCCCAAGCTCCCGTGGGAGCGACCTTGGACAGCGCTGCACTAAAGGAAATTTTTCTTACTGACTTAATGTCATTTTTATTGGAAATGTAATAGGGTAACTGTACCTAATATCGCCACCCGCTATATCTCGCAAAGTAAGCTCTAAAATTTATCTATTATTTTTTATATCTAAAATATATTTATTAGTTTTTAATATATGTAGAAAGACATACTGTAATTGCAGCATCATGTGATCAACAATTACAGAAAGAGAAGTGAATCTTAATAGTGAAAAAATTTATTGGACTGCCACAATTTTACATCACATTCGGTGAAGGTGAGTCTAATAATTCCGTAAATGCAAGAATATCTACTAGAGAAACCTAATTAATGATGTACTTAAGGGGTTATACTTAACCTCAAAACCAAATTTTTAAAAATGCTTCTTGGATGTCGGTTGTTACTTTATTATAAACGTAAATATTTTTCTACGAAAAAATTATCAAATGTTCTTTAAATTTTATAAATGTTTAATTGTGTTCATATTTGAATTTAAATAAGTAAAACAGATGCGTTACAATTTACCCCGGACTGGGGCACATTGTAACAAAGGTTCAGATTTGTTTAAGATGAAGCTAGATGCATAAGTGTCCAAGATTTTTTTCACGTACCGTCACGCAATCAGTTCACCACATATGTAAGTATTAAATCACGCAAATTATTAAATTGTGAAAACTTTTTTTATTACAACCTGCCCCGGCCTCCCCTACACTTTTTTCAGGACCCCATTTTTGCATGTCTTACGTTTCTTGAGTCCAAATTAAAAATTTGTAGGTCTCAACGATTCTAACTTATGCTACAAGAAAGATGAATAATTTCTCTTTACTTTGAAACGAACTGCATGCAAAAATATCAATTATTATACAATTGACAGCGATTTAACTTTTGCCTGGCGATATTAGGTACAGTCACCCTAGTTCCTGCGTAATCGTATTCCAAAGTCAAAGTGTTACTGTGCATCCCCTAAATATTATTAAATTTGTCTAAAATTTGGCATACAGATCACTTACAAGGGAACATCCCGAATCCGGAAATTCAACAAATTCTGAAACTTGTGAATGTGTAGGGAATTTCCCCCTGATTGCAACGCAAATTTTGTTTGCTGCCCAGATTCACTCTAAGCGGGTGTAATTGACACCTGAAAATCCGGTTATTGACCGATTTTCTGTTATAACTCGTGAACTGTAAAATATTTTTTTTTACCAAATGATAGATCTAATTAAAAGAAGTAACTTTTGTCTGGAAATTTGTTTTCTACCTCTTACATTTCGCGAGTTATAAGACAAAATCGGAAAATAGCCGAATTTTCGGGGGTTAATTTCACCCCCCTCGAGTGAATTTGGGCAGCAAACAAAAATTGCGTTGCAATCAGGAGGAAATCCCCTACATATTCACAAAGCTTCAGAATTTTTTGAACTTTCGGGTTCAGGATCTTCCCTTGTTAGACGAATAGAACCAAGGGGGGCGAGCAAAGTTACATGAAAATAGTACCTTTGGGAAATTGAAACACCCTAGTCTATATCTTTCAAAGCTTCTGCTTTGTCGTCTTAATAACAGAGCACCACAGTTGTGCTAATTGAATTACAATGTAATTTAATTACTTAATGTAATTACACTGTATTTCAATTACATAGTAATTCAATTACGTTGTAACTCAATTACATAATTCAAACTTTTCAATTAATTCAATTCCTAATTACTGTAATTGCGCGCGTAATTGAATTACACTGTAATTGAAATACAATGCAATTGAATTACACTGTAATTGAAATACAATGTAATTGAATTACAATGTAATTGAAATACAATGTAATTGAATTACAATGTAATTGAAATACAATGTAATTAAATTACAGCTCAAAACCCTGAAGAAGTGAGAAAAAAAGTGGCAAAAATTTAACAAAGGAGTTTATTTCTCTTTACATATTATAAATTTATGAATAATACCACATTCAGCACTCATAATAATTTTGTTTTCTGTTCGAAACCTTTACCTACATATTTCTTTCCCACCTCTTATTACCTCTGAATTTGGTTACCTCTTAATTCGTAATTACAATTCAATTACATTGCACTGTGCAATTACAATTGCAAATACATTGCAATTACGAATCGCGATGTGTTTTAATTGAATGCGAGATCTGAATTACGAAGTACAATGTAACTGAATACGATGTAATTGAATTATTTTGTAATTATAATTCGTGGAGTAATTCAATTGTAATTCTGCATAACTCTGCGCAGAGCAGGCTCGCGTCGAAGCTGTTCACACTTAGACAAACAATTTGCACAAAGTTTTCCCATCGTTACAAAAGGAGTGCGACTATTTTTTGCCCACTTTATCCATAACGCGGTTGTTTACCAGCGTTACAGTTTATTTAACATACTGCCGGCAACGCGACGTTAGATCCAGTTTGCAAGGCGATAAATAGCCCAGCAGGAGGTCGAGCATGAACAATAAATCATGTTAGCCTCGTACACCGCGATCAGGTCGAAGTCGACTACAGATTTTTAAGTAGCAGCGTGAACAAAAAAATATCTGCTGTGTACCGGAAAGTCAGCAGGTTCGATAGTAATCGTGCACGCGGATTGTGTGGATGGTCCGGAGCATAAACGTGGGAAATGCAACAACAACGTTTGTTTAAAACGCTTTTGCGTCTTAAAGACAGACTTTATCGATACGCGAGTCGGCACGAGAGCAGAATTGGAACGTGATCCAGTTGCGAACATCTTTGACGACGAGGAACCTTGAATCTAGAACGAGATACAGAATCAACTTGTGGGAACTTGCAATTCGATAGTATTTCAAGTTAGTTGTTACGTATTAAATTCGATAATGAAGCGACGAAAGAAAATCTTAATGTTGCTGCTTTTTTCCCGTGCAAATAACAAAGTACAGTGGCTCGCAATTGATATTCGGACACTTTTTAAAATCGCATAACTTTTTCAGAATTGGTCCAAACAACTTGAGTTTTTTTGAGAAGCTAGAAGGATTAGTTTGCTAACTGAAGCGTTTCGTCGTTTTGAAAAAAAATGTATTTGGTTGGAATAGCGAAAGGAATAGTAAAGGTCGATTTTTAAACTTTTTTTGTGAGCTTGTAACGAAAATTAAAAAAAAAACCGTTTGTAGATTGCAGTAAGTTGTATACGTGCCTAAAATTTCATCAAAATCGGTTAACGTTGCTCCGAGCTACAAATGTTTAAAGATCGCAGAATAAGGTCGAGAATCGCGAAAATTCCCGAAATCAGCGATTTTAAAAAGATTTTAAAAAGTGTCCGAATATTAATGCGAGTCACTGTATCTTCTGATTACATTTCCAACGCCCCACAATAATTGATCGCAATATAATTTCTTAATGGAAAGTGTGTTTTACACCAGCCATTCTCGATTAATAAGAAATTAAGGACAGTAATTTTCCTACACGAAATAAAGTATTTTTAATGGTACGTTATTATCAGAGCTTTATCTGAACACCTGAGATTCGGAATGATTCAAGAAAATTGTTTATCTTAACAAAATAATATTTAAAATTCCAACCAATTTTTAATAGTAATAATAGTAAGAATTAAGTATTTTTTTAAGATTCAAACCGCCACGCTGAATTTGTTTGATTGCAAGAGTACGGAAATATTCTTTATAACGTCATTTATCATCATCCATCTCGATATATAGTCTGCAAGTGGTTCTAAACTAATTTCCCAGCTGTGAAAGTAAAGTAACTTCGTGAAATAGCACTCATCACTACTAACCTTGGTCCAGAACGTCGGGTGAATAATGTAAAACTGTTTGAGGTTCTTCTTATATCTGTAATAAAAGATTTCAGTCATTAATGATAAATTATAACAAAATAATTAGAACAATGTTTAGTAATTTATATAAAAAATGGGGAATTCTTTGAGTGAAATTTTGTAAATAATTCATAAGATTTTCATTCAAAATAGGAATATTGCTTCTGTGGAGTCTTTGCATTTACTTAAATCAGTTTACCTAGCTGTAATTTCTATTGCTCTTGCAT
Organism: Andrena cerasifolii; assembly: GCF_050908995.1. Lineage (NCBI taxonomy): Eukaryota > Metazoa > Arthropoda > Insecta > Hymenoptera > Andrenidae > Andrena > Andrena cerasifolii. Next base: position 4,209,701 of record NC_135124.1, on the reverse strand, counting down.
CAGTTTTACGTATCTATAAATCTATAATCTCAGGGCCATGCCATTGAACAGGAAAGACATTATTTAAATTTGTATCGTGTACAGTATTTGTTTCAATTTATTGTACGCGAATGTAAGTCACTATTAACAGTCAGAATGAAAAAAAAATGCCTTCAATTTTGTATAAAAATTTCCAATGTTTTGCTAATGCACTGAAACAGGGTGTCTTTTAAGTAAATTAGTCTTTGATGAAATTAAAGCTGAGTTGATATTCTCTTTATGCTCTTGGAGACGTTGATTTAGTTGAGAATGCTGTGTCAGTAGCTTTTAACACATGAAACTTCTTGGTTTTGCGTGCTATGTAGTGTAGAATGTAGAACATATTCACGCGATAAAGCAGGGGTGTCTCTAACATCAGAGCCTCGCATTTCTTATTTTATTTTATGTACATTAATTACAATACAGTTATGTAGCTATACCCATACGCGAGTATGATGTAATGGTATCTTTTTATAATGAAATACGTTTTATGAGGAATGTACATTTTTATGTAAAAATTCATAGAAATCTTACTTTCAAGTCTCTGCGTTTACAAGATTTCTACAGTGTTTCGTGTACATGCTTTAGAGCACTGCCAAGCCACAGGTTCCCGTCTAGACCACTTCTACTTCGGTGATTTATTTACTTGGGATATTAAAAATTCATTATTCGCGATTCATCGTTTTATTTTCATTGAAATGAGGTTACTAATGTATGAATGGTATATGTGCTTCTATGGAAATTGAATGCAGAAATGTTTGATTTTTAGATGCATATGCAATATTAAAGTTGATGCATTGAAATTATTCTTAGCGTCAGTCATCAATTGCTGATAAAGCACCAACTATTCGCGGCTGGCATTAAATCGTTATGACTTTCTTAAAGTTCAAAGGGCGAGGGTTCAACTGCAGTAATACTTCCTCACGAAAGAAACAAAGAAATAAAGTAGGAGAGTAGAGTAATAATAAAAAGAATGGAAACGAATGTTAATCGGGGGATAGGGGATTAGCAACACTAAATACTGAAATAAGTAATATTCCTTCTTGTATTTTATTTACAGCAGTCTTTAGAAAAATGTATCACGCTTAGCAAAAATGTGCTGGACAAAGAAATACGGATTTATTTCAATATTTGCCATCCCCTATTTCATGTTAACAATAGAGAAGTAATAACCAGAGGAATGAAAAATAGATTTTGTGACAGTAATGTTTCCTAAGGAAATAGAAGTGAAATATTGTAGAAATGTCCGCCAAAAAAAATCCAACCATGTGAAGTTGACCATTAATCAAAGACGCGCTGCTACAATCGAATGAGCCGTGTACATACATGGTATTCCGAAATTGTAGGACATCTGGAACGTGCAATATCCTGATGCAAAAAGATTTCGAAAAGTCCTTTACCGTTTTGGGATCCGGGGCTTCGTTCGCGAGATATTAAGAGTTGAATATTAGCGGAGCAACTTCCGGGTCGCGCAGTTTGAAGCCGAGTCAGCTGAGCGCGGAGCAGTGACTGCTCGTACGCACACGCAGAAGGCACGCGTAAATACAGACCCACACACGCAGTAGAACCGACTGCGCTGGTTCAAACCGTGAAATTCACAATCACTCGCGATCGCTTGACGTAGTACGTCTATCTCACTTACTCTCTCTTATTTACGCGTCGAGCGAGACTAGCAGTAGCTGGGTTTACACCTGAAGAGTGACTCAGCCGAGTCATCGGTCTGCTACACGGCCGAGTGAAAATCTTCCCCGTTGGATTACTCGGCCGAGTACTAGAATATGCGTTCAGACTGGGCGAGTTCTCGGCCCAGTGGGCTCACTCGGCGAGCACTCGTCAGGTGTAAACTAAGCATAACAGTAATAAAATACAAGGCTACGAGCTGGGCGTGTGTGCATTAATGTAGTAGGCTCGAGTAGCGGCAGACACAGCGTTGCTAGGTAAACGCTGCAAGGCACAGCGTTGCTAGGTAAACGCTGCAAGACACAGCGTTGCTAGGTAAACGCTGCAAGGCACAGCGTTGCTAGGTAAACGCTGCAAGGCACAGCGTTGCCAGAGAGGTGTTGCAAGGCACAGCGTTGCCAGAGAGGTGTTGCAAGGCACAGCGTTGCCAGAGAGGTGTTGCAAGGCACAGCGTTGCTAGAGAGGTGTTGCAAGGCACAGCGTTGCCAGAGAGGTGTTGCAAGGCACAGCGTTGCCAGAGAGGTGTTGCAAGGCACAGCGTTGCCAGAGAGGTGTTGCAAGGCACAGCGTTGCCAGAGAGGTGTTGCAAGGCACAGCGTTGCTAGAGAGGTGTTGCAAGGCACAGCGTTGCCAGAGAGGTGTTGCAAGGCACAGCGTTGCCAGAGAGGTGTTGCAAGGCACAGCGTTGCTAGAGAGGTGTTGCAAGGCACAGCGTTGCCAGAGAGGTGTTGCAAGGCACAGCGTTGCCAGAGAGGTGTTGCAAGGCACAGCGTTGCCAGAGAGGTGTTGCAAGGCACAGCGTTGCCAGAGAGGTGTTGCAAGGCACAGCGTTGCCAGAGAGGTGTTGCAAGGCACAGCGTTGCCAGAGAGGTGTTGCAAGGCACAGCGTTGCCAGAGAGGTGTTGCAAGGCACAGCGTTGCCAGAGAGGTGTTGCAAGGCGGTTAGCCGAGAGAAGGAGTCTGCGTTGAGCCGAGCCGGCGTCGAGTCAAGAGACAGATTATGTGTACACCATTTTTTGGAACGAACTCAGAATAAATATCTATTTCATTTTTTAACCCAACATTAATTAAACCTAAACCTTTAAACATTACACTCTCGATATATCGCCGAGCACTTTACGAATATACAGGCCCAACAAGCATCCTCGCGAGTGTTTAGGGGCCTTTATGAGGTAACTTCTTGGAAACAAATCACTACTCTGCTCGCGCGAATTCGAATGCGCGGACCCGATTAATTCAAATTTAACGGGACAATACTGTATCATGTATTAGACGGCAAACCACTTCAACCTAAAACAGGCCTATTGTATCTGGTTGGCGAGTTCCCGCTCTAGTGGCTAAGATACTGAAAGCTGTTCACCATTCACCTCATAAAATGGCAAATGGAAATAAAAGAAAGCAAATATATGAACGTATTCTGTTCTTTTTATAAGTCAATATCATTTTCCTGCCATTCTATAACGATTAGTACACACAAATTCATGCAAACGTCATGGTCGATACGGATTTACCCGAAAGTTACAGGCCAGTTTCCCTCGATTACGAACGAATGCAACGTCTCTAAAAACTGATCAAAATTTCTTATTGGTGATCACACCTTTCCATTTCTATTGACAACTTTCCAAAATCGTCCTGGAGGTAGAAATTTGAATCTTCATAAATATGTCACAATACGTTTTTCCTGCTCAAAGACATTTAGAGAAAATGATTCCTTCTACACATATCTACTTTATATGTTTGAATAAATACTTCGTAAAATTTCAGCAAACAAATTGAAATTTACTGAAATTTGTGTGACACCAGGAGGTGTGTCCACTGGGGACTTAAGGTCTGTCATGTAGCATGCAGCTACGTATGTATTTGCTCCTTATAATCCGCAATTATGGGGCTCTTCTTAAGATGTTAATAAATCGAATTAGATATAATAGCCAGTTAAAAACTGAATCTTACTTGTAAGGAAGCACGTTGTACACTTCGCGCAACCAGTGCAAGCTGGGGTAGTTGCTGCTAGTCGTTAACGTATGGAAATAAGTGATAACGTAATCGCCTTTGACAATTGGGTCCAGCAGCTGTATTAGATAGAGCAACGCCTGAAACAGAAATTAAAAGATCTTCATTAGTAGAATTCACTTCTTATTCACTACCACGACTTGTCTATATCACTGATCATAATTTATTCTCTTTCATTTCTTTTGTTTAAATCAGCTCTGTTCGGTTTTCATGTTGCAATATAATGTTGGATACCTCATCGTATATGTCTCGCGAATTCAATATGTTATTGTAAGTACTTCAAGAATGCAGGTCAGGATAGGCTACAAGTTTCTCTTCCCGATATTCCTCCCTGCGTGACGTACGGAAAAATGGCCAAGCAGGGTTGCCAGAAAAGGATCGCATATGACGTAGTAGGTAGTATTGCATATAGAATGGCCTCGCATAGATAAAGCTATTGTATACATACACAGTACTATAATACGACTCGTGCACAGTGCACACAGGGTTGCCACATCTCCGGTTTTCGCCCGGAGACTTCAGGTTTTGAAGCAAATCTCCTAACTCCGGTTTTACTGGGAAAATCTTGGTTGTAGAAAAAAAAGAGATAATAAGAAATTGTGGTATTATACAGTGGTATCCATTTTATATACAATAAAAGTTATTAATTAAAAAAACAGATACTTTTAAATTCTGAATTGTTTGAGCTTAAAAGAGTTGCACATTTGTTTCCCGGATAAGTATTCGAGAACAAAACTGTTTTTGCTTTTTCCATCTCCGGGTTGGAATGTGTGGCACTCCGGGATTTATATGGTGCTAAGGTGGCAACCCTGAGTGCACACCGTGCGAGGATTCCCCCTCTACTACTCCCTACTACGTCACTGAGTTTCTACTACTTCCAATAGCTGTCCCCCCTCCACTACACCCTACTACGTCATAAGAGGTGCCTTTCTGACAATCCAATACGCGTACTGGCATATATGACGTCACTCGGCTTGGCGTCAGCATGAAGTCACAACGTCACCAACCAAAACTAAGTGTTCCCCTTCTCCTACACCGTACTACGTCATATAAGCCAGCACGCCGCCTTTTATCCAGTACGTACGGCAACCCTGTCAAGGTCCTCACTTATCTTACGCCCCTACAGTTAGGACCTCTCCCAACATTTGCCATAGCGTCATTTCTTATTCTGACCCGCGTTGCCGGGAGAACCCTCTACTGTAGGGTGCTGCTTTCGTCACGGATAGCTATAAATAGATATAGCCGACGTCATGGAGAGTTATATGTATAGGTCTGGGTTAGATATAGGTAGATCCCCAGGGAAGTCCCCGAGTCTTCGGGGAATCGGTGCGGAGTATGCATCAACATCATGCGCGTGAGGGGGGGGGGGGGCAAGCGGACGAATCGCTAGCTTGCTCCCGCATCAAGTCCTCCTCCTCAGGCGCGCTACTCCGCATCCGAGGACGACCACCGTGGAGTTTTAGTGGCTGCAAGCCCCACATAACCCCTGACCCTCCCCCGAGGGTTAGGGGTATCCGTTAGGGATTTCTCCACGAAAAAAAAAAGATATAGGTAGATATTATATAGTACTAAAGGTGGGATTTCCTAACCGCGATACAACTTGTGCATACCATGCGAGGATTCCCTGTCTACTCTACTCCCTACGTTACTGAGTTTCAACTTCCAATAGCTATTCCCCCTCTACTACGCCCCTAGCACACTACGTGGTCATTTCCCACCTACTCCTGACAACGCTAATTGAGCCGTCTATTTTGAAAGGGGCCTAAGTCCATTTGTCAATTGTTTTTTGTTAATTGTAGTAACGTGTACAACTTGAAGTTAGTATTAAAAATTTAAATATAAATGCACTTAGGTCACTTTCAAAATAAGCGGCTCAATTCGGACTTCGAACTAAAAGCATCTCTTCGATATTATACACTGAGTTGCTTTAACGCAACAAAATTGTACTAATGTAAGCAAATTTGTAGTAACGTTATTTTGCGCGGTCACGGCAATAAAACTCTTAGCTTTCGTATTTAATCATTTAATAAAACATTAATTCGACTACTTTAACAGTTTTCTAACTTTAGCATCTAATTATAAGACTGGACTGTCTGACTCTGAATTATGAGTATAAATTATAAGATACATGTTATGCATTGTGTGAGAAAATGTAATAATCAATGGTAGATAAACCTGAGGAATATGTTGAACGTGCCGAAATCTTTTGTTTGGAGCGTTAAAGCAGAAAACATGTCGGTAAGCGTTGGTACGAAGGAAAGTAGAACACACGCCAGTTGTTTCCGTGACAACAAAAGAATAGAAATTGATGTTCAATCCGGTAAAACTATGCGATCAATACTTAGAAGGGTAACTTATAGTTGCTAGATGATTCTAAGGAATAGATTGATTCAAAAGGTCGAATAACTACATTCTGTTAGACATTTCGTTCGAATCAGCTTATTTTATAAACAATTCATATCGAAGTCAAGTTTAAAGGGACCTTCCTGTCTAGAGCCCCAAAAAATAGGTGATCTTTAGGAATTAATTAAAGGGAAACTACTGCATATAATTTAATGGGACTTGTTGCGTTGTATTAAGGATGTCTTAGATTATAGAAATATATTTTTTGTTTTATAATTAATCATTGCAGCCGGCACTGGGGAGTCGTTAAAGTCAATTCGTCAAAAAATTCATCCAAATCGGTGAGACCTGTATCTCCAATAGTTATTATCCGATTCGACTGAAACTTTTTTTATTTTGAAGAATATATTATTGGCTAGGGGGGAAACCAGACAAAAATACAAAAGTGACATTTTTTTAGAAAATAACGACACTTGAAGTTTAAAATCACTTTTTCCCTATATTTTTCATCTTTCAACGCCTTTAAAAACTATAAATTTTCAAATTTTTGTAATTTTTTCTGGTATCCCCCCTAGCCAGAAGTATATTATTCAAAATAAAAAAGTTTCAGTCGAATCTTATAATTACTATTGGAATTTGCCGCTGCTCAAATGCCTATAACTTCGGGAATTTTACGAATTTCAACAAATCCTTTTAAACACGTTTCCCTAAAAGGTTAAACATTCGAAAAATGAAATAAAGAAAGTCGACTTTTAGACCGGAAGGTCCCCTTAAGTGTCTTGAAACCAAATTTAGTGGCTGAGTGTAAAAAAATATTGCTTTGTAAAGAAAAAGTTTAGATTCTCGTGATGTCATATTGTTTTTCCAACTTCTGTTTTGAATAATTATTTTTGTAACACTTTCTTACATAAGCATTGCAATCTGTTTTTTTTAAATCTATAAAATTAATAATATTAATTTCATCAAAGAAATCTTAATTAGAATTCAAAATCTATAAAATGAATAATATTAATTTCAAAATATAAATTATTAATATTAATAATATTAAGTTAATAATATAATTTCAACTTGTAAGTTTTTCACTGCAAAAATACCAGAGGCATAACAATTTTTCACAATGTGCGTATCAAATAAACGATATTAAGTTACAGTTATACTTTATATAGAAAAAGTACTTGATTAGCATTCAAAAACTGCATCGCTAATATTCATTTTACTAAGAATTGCGTACAACGCACCATATCTTTAAATACTAACGCAAACAGCTGATGAAGATTAATGGAATTAATTTTTTATTGCAGGGCGAAAACTTGAAAAGTGATCCTTTTTAAATGCTTCAAGTGTGGTGGGCATCACGCTTTCCATAGTGGAATCATGATGAGTCGTAAAATGATTTTAATTGAAGCGATGTATATATTACTTATATATGGCAGTGGCTGGCAGTGACGGTATTCGAAAAACGCGAGCCCGAGTAGAAAGTACTCAATTAATCATTATTCGGGGATCCAAAGCTTATAAGGAGAGTTCACCGATTTTAATGAAACTTTCAGGCCATATAGAGAGTTAGTCACTCAAAACTTTTTGAGTTATTCGCGTTTAAAGTTTCCTGTGTATGTACTTTAAATGCAAATCATGTCGGAGGTAAAATCGAGTGGTTATAGCAGTTGATAAAGGTGCGTGTTTGGCATTTCGATTTGGTATCGAGTAGTATCCGACGTAGGTATCAAAAACCACCGATAAAAATTGACACCTGTTTGATAGGTCTACGAAAATATCGGTACCGATTTGATGCTTCTCCGAAAGTACCAATGCACATTTCATACTTCATGACAATACTAGTATCAATATCGTAGCAACAAAGTAGCAATCAATACCATGAAGAATAAAATCGAATTTTTCAAGTACTATATGAATACAGGAATACCTACATTTTAGGAACTCGTAAACATCCAGCTTAGACCAGTGAGATAACCCTTAAATTTTGAAAAGAGTTAAATATATAAATATATATAAAAATATAAAAATATAAAAATATAAAAATATAAAAATATAAAAATATAAAAATATAAAAATATAAAAATATAAAAATATAAAAATATAAAAATATAAAAATATAAAAATATAAAAATATAAAAATATAAAAATATAAAAATATAAAAATATAAAAATATAAAAATATAAAAATATAAAAATATAAAAATATAAAAATATAAAAATATAAAAATATATAAATATATAAATATATAAATATATAAATATATAAATATATATATATAAATATAAAATATATAAATATATAAAAATATAAAAATATATATATATATATATAACTGACGAAAAAAAACTCTTTTCAAAATTTTATTAACGCAAGTTTGTAGCGCTTGTTGCACCATTAAACTTTTGTTTGAAACATTTTTTTCCGTCTGTTGTACTTTGAGAGTTACACGCGAAAAAGTGGAAGTGCCAATTCGACTTTGATGTTAGTTTTCACCCCCTTAAAGGGCGATAGGGCCCAAATGAAACACACCGTTGTACCTGTTTTGAGTCACTCTAAAAAACGCACAAAGTTGCGTTCCAACCGGTGAGTCCGAGTTCGCGGTGTCCCCTTGTAAGTAGGCAATTTTTTGCATCGCAATTTCCCCTGCCTACTTCACTTTACACGCTTTGTACGATAGATCTAATATCTAGAAAGTTGCAGGAAAAACCATACCAAATGGTTGCACATCCTTTGAGTACACTGACCGAGCGTACCTCGTTATGAGTGTAGAATAATTTAATGTTTGTTAAGGAGAAAGCGGTAACTCGCTGGAAACGCTGTTCATAAGTGAAAACGTGAAATTTGCAGCACCTGTTCCTTTTCCAAATTTTTTCTTCCAAATAGATCTCAAATATAGCTGCATTCTAGTCGCTCGTATCATAAGGCAAGTCACGAAAAGGCCATAACCGTGGGTATAGTTAAATGACGCAACTATTTACTAACTTGCACCAATTCAAATTATCTCTATTCTACGAAACGAGTGGACGACACACGTTGTCAGTTCGTTTTAAGCAATCCAAACGGTATTACAATTCAAATTGTATGTTGAATATTCAGCTTCGACCTGTGGCTCGAGAAGTCAGGTTGAGGTCTTTGGCATTAAAAAAAAAAAGACAAAAGGGCAATGAAAAAAAGGTAGCTCGAGACAGTCAACAATTGAGGCATTTGATGGAAAAAGGGCACATAGGCTTATGTGCCCTTTTTCCTTAAATCGTTTAAGGGGGTATACCCGTTTGAACCCTCGGAAAATGTATACATTTTGTGGATTTTTTTACAAGTCAACGGTTTGATGCAGATTTCCCGTTTTTTAACTATGTTTACATAGTATTATGAACTACTTATAAAAAAAGTTTCAGTTAAAAAACTATTGTTTTTCGGAAGTTACGGATACATGTCCGAAAGTCTCTCGATTTTAGACGGCTAAACGGTGGCCCTAAAAACTCGCGCTACGTTCAACCAATTTACCTCAAATTTTGCATGCAGAATCATAATAAGATTCCACATCGTCCAACGAAGGCGATTTTGAAAATTTTGAAAAATAAAGAAATGGTGAGAGATCAAAGGTAAAGTTAAATTTTTCTAAGAGAAAAATCCACCTTTTTCCTTTATAAATAATAAACGGGGAATCGAAATAAAAAAAGCCTTCGTTGGACGATGCGGAATCTTATTATGATTCTGCATGCAAAATTGGAAGTGAATTGGTTGAACGTAGCGCGAGTTTTTAGGGCCACCGTTTAGCCGTCTAAAATCGAGAGACTTTCGGACATGTATCCGTAACTTCCGAAAAACAATAGTTTTTTAACTGAAACTTTTTTTATAAGTAGTTCATAATACTATGTAAACATAGTTAAAAAACGGGAAATCTGCATCAAACCGTTGACTTGTAAAAAAATCCACAAAATGTATACATTTTCCGAGGGTTCAAACGGGTATACCCCCTTAAATCGACTCACAAGGAAAGATCCCCGAACCCGAAAATTCAAAAAATTCTGAAACTTTGTGAATATGTAGGGGATTTCCTCCTGATTGCAACGCAATTTTTGTTTGCTGCCCAAATACACTCGAAGGTGGTGAAATTAACCCCCGAAAATTCGGGTATTTTCCGATTTTGTGTTGTAACTTGCGAAATGTAAGAGATAGAAAAAAAGTTCCCAGACGAAAGTTACTTCTTTTAATTAGATGTATCATTTGGTAAAAAAATATTTTACAGTTCACGAGTTATAACAGTAACTCTGAGCTTCCTTGTCTACGCAACTGTCGCGGTCTTCTTTTTAGCGTCGCGGGGGTTCCTCGACAACAAGTCACGCTACTCGAAAGACAGGTTGGAAGGGGAAGCAGGCGCGTGAGGGGCCCCTACGCTGGACAGCGCTGGGTTAATCGATTAAATGTACCTACAAATCGTTTCGATCGAGTAATACTCATTGAAGCGTTTCATTCAATATACTTGTGAATTATTTTCTATGTATCGTCAAGGTTGTAATGAAACTGCAATAGTATTTACACAGACTATACTTCAAATTTTATGAGCACAGAATCTCACCAAACTAACATACTGGTTTCGAATACACACTTTCACTCTCTAAATGGCTGAAAGGAAACAGTAGTGGAGCGATCAACTATGATTTTGCTAAATCTTTACAGATTTAAAGAGCCCTCGTAGAAAACACTGTAAGTGCCAAAAATAAAATTCTATACTATAGTATATCCATTGACACGTAGAACACTTTTCGATAAAATTTTTTTCTTAATTTTGGCACTTACAGTGTATTCTACAAGGACTCTTCATTCGTAGAACAGCCGAAAGGGACAGGGGTACTCTTTTGTTGTGGTAACTGAAATTTGAAGGAGTAAAACTAGCTCACAAACAATTATTGTTCTAATAAATCCCAGAACACTATTGAAGCTACAAACAAGTTTTTTTGTTAAAAGTTGCATCACTCTTTCAAGTAGAAACAACATTTTGTAGGTATATATCAGTAAAAACATTTGATAAAAAAATTAAAGTCAATTCCAACACTTTTACTTTTAAGATTATCAACGTTTTTATAATGACGAGGTAAACAAACTATTTTTATCTTGGTGTCAAGATCAGCTGTAATTATGTCTGCTCGACTCGGATGTTGTTATACTTGGTCCCATTAGTAAAGGCTCCGAGGTTTCGTTGATTCACGCAGAACTCAATTCGATCATCATCTTTATAAATATGGAACTCGGAGTAATTAGTTGTATCATCGGTGTTACTGCCGACTTATCTGTCTGTGAACCGGAAACGTAATACTGCACGCGTTACAATGCTGATTTACATTTTGCCTCTATACGGCTGTCACGGTCTGCCTCACAATGCTCGAGAATTATTACTGGTACTTACGCGCGTGGCGTAGAAATTAGTTGGAAATAAAAAAAGGATTAAATTGTTTCATTCATTGCGCGATAAATTGATTTAAAATAGCTCGGGAGAATCGCCTGATAAAACGATTCATTTTCATTCCAATTCGAAGCCGAGCTTACATGCTCATCATTGCCAGTGTGGAATCTATTTAATTCGAGGGTCGCGCTGCACACGTGCGTGCAAAACCAGATGTTGCAAGAAAAATAGAATTTCATTACAAAGATCCACGATGTAATTAAAAGATTAAAACGCACAGTAGTTTCTTTGCGTGCTATTAAGAATTGAAACAGAACAATGATTCGTCGCCACTTCGTTGCTCTGATCAAAGAGAAAGTAAGTATTGCGAAGTTCGAGACTTAACGCTTCGCGGAATATAATGTTATTACATTCGCTCGAGAAACATGATTGCAGATCGATTTGTAATTTACGAATGAACGTGCTTCATTACAACTCTGAATCTAAAACGTCTGCCACAGAAATCTGATTGATGAGCTAAATAGCAAATCGAGATCGATCCAGGAATTTTAATTCCCCGTCTCGAATTATCAAACAAGTATGTTAACGAAATTAAACTTTTTTTCTGTTCTGGTAAGATTCAATAGTCGTCTCTTATAGACTTTTGTGCGCTGAAAACGAATCCGCAAACCGTTTATCGCCATCGATCTCAGTTTTCGAGAAATTCGATTTTGAAAAAAAAAAGCAAATTTTCAACTTTGAACATCTTTTGTGTCGAAACAGTAATAGTTATTCGATTGCTTGTTGCGTCAAATTATTCTACGAACCCGCGCGGACACAACGAGATAAGTTATTATTGAATTATAAGCATTTAAATATGTTTAAACAACGATCAAAGGGAAAAGGACACCCGGAATGCACCAATTTTTGCAGATATTTTGTTATATATTTTAAAAACTAAGGGTCTAGGAGAAAATTTAACTACTCCACGCGATGCAGCAGAAATTTTTCTTTCGGAAACCACCAACAGAAGTGGTAAGTGACGTTTTGTTTTCAATACAGAAGCGAAATAGTTTGGCAAAACCTGCGGCGTCGACAGTGGTAGTCACGCGCGTTAAGCGACTGTGTATCGCGCGCCGCCGTTGACTACCACTGTCGACGCCGCAGGTTTTGCGAAACTATTTCGCTTCTGTATTGAAAACAAAATGTGTTTTTCCACTTCTGTTGATGCTTTCCGAAGGAAAAATGTCTGCTGCGTCGCGTGGAGTAGTCAGATTTTCTCCTAGACCCTTAATTTTGAAAATAAAATTAAAGATATCTGCAAAAGTGGGTGGATTTCGGGCTTTTCAATTAGAATGATAAGAGTCATCACTTGACCACCCCACAAACTGTGTTTCTGAGGTTAGTATAACAAAAACTGTGCATTTATCAAATATAGAACACTGTGAGAGTTTAACAAGTGAATTGTTCAGTCATAAAGAGTTAATAACCTAAGAATTTTTTTTACCTGTACCAAATCATTCCTGTTCTTAACAAAATCATTAAGGAAATAACGATATAGGAACACACTACTCACTTTGATGTAAATAAACGTTCGGCAATACTATTCATAATGTACTTACTTCACACTTCAGTGTTTTAGATCTTAGTCGGTCTGGGTTAGGTCTGGGTTGGGTCTGGGTTGGGTCTTGGCACGTCAACTGCACTTTTTTCAAAAGATCGTCACTTCTAAAAACCTTATTTTTCACGTTTTTCTGTAGAGTGGTCAACTACTGATACATGGCCAACTACTGGTGCCTTTACCTTTTACTGTTGAGGGCGAGGATAATTTGGGACCGAACTGAGGTCAAATTCGTTAACCCTTAACTGGTATCCTGGGTCGCACATGACCCCAAGCACGCAAAGTTCGCTGCAAAATTTTTGGTTGTCCAAGTTTGTCAACTGAATTTCTAATTAATTTTATAGTTAATAGTTTAACTTTCTACGTTCCTATTATTTTATACATTACCTAAGAACAAAATATTCATAGAGGATGATCTAGTGTCTACTTTACAAATTTCTGGGTCCTTTTTTATTTGGGGTCTGCCACGACCCCAGTATACCAGTCACGTTTGCCAAAAACAGTATACCAGTTAAGGGTTAAGTTAACTGATTTCTACCTCCCACAATTCGACAAACACAGTTCCCTTGCAGACTGGAAACGAGAGAATTCGAAGTTCTTCCACAAAATTATTTATAATTTTCAGGGAAGTAAACTTCTCAATGTTCCAGCTTACGAATACTCGAAGATTAATTACCGGTGTTAATAATAAGCAAAGGCTAAACGACTTTCTATCTTATCACAGATTACCTTTATTGATGATTTGACGACATAAACGCCGTAACGAACTATAAAATAGTCGCTATCTGCATCGTGACCCTGACTCTCATTATCTCGGTACGTCGTTTAATTAGTGTCGGTTAGCTGAGTATAAGTGGCTGAATGCGCCGTTTGCTAACTGGTTTGCTGCGCGAAGTAACGACAGGAATAAAAAATTGGACCGTGCCTTTTTAGATGTTCCATCGTAAATAACAGAGATATGCACGTGTACGCACGACCTGTATTTTTGACGACAGCGACACCTACGGCGCGTGCTGTAATTTTTAACTTGTCTCAAGGCACCAGAAGTATAATTACTACGCCGAGCATGTATGCGAATAATAGGTTCAGATTCATTTGGAATTTTCTGCACCTTGCATTATCGTGCGCGAAATTTTGAATTATCAAAACGTTAATTACGTCAATTATGACATAAAAATTTCTTGTACGATTAGATTAGATATAGATTGTATCATACATTGTTTCTACTCGTCAGAAAATTTGGACAGGATTGTTATCTCGTTAAAGTAATGGAAAATTTTCCAGATGTTTATTCATTCCATACAGCAGCTGTTGATGAAATTTTAATGACTTACACCGCGGTGAATGCAACTAGATCGGGTAAGTTGTCGATAACAATACATGATATGCGGGTGGAAGATATCAACAAAAGTACGAATTTACCGCAGTGCAAGAAATTTGACAGAACAGTTCGATAAATTGAAATAGACCTTGCATTTACGAATAAAATTTTGAAACTCCAAAATTACAGTTCCAGCATCGAAATTTTCATGGATAGTAAGCGAACTGCATATTAATGCACACTAGTTTATAACTAGACGAAACAATCGTGTTTTTAACTACGCTGCTTATTAAATTAGCGATCATTTATTAAATCTGATAATATTCCCCAATTATTAAATATCGGAAACTATTACGAAATGCTTGTGACAGCTAAATATCTGTTTTTACTGGCATTTTAAAATATCCAAGCAAATGAAATGTAGGTATCTTAAATCGATAAAGTGACTACTTAGTTCCTTGAGTGACTGTATGAAACTCCATTCTTATCGGAAACAGCATTTAGCACAGTAGAGTTGTCGTTACGGAGGTTCAAGCACATCGTTTCGGCGATGCTTTTCATTGACTACGACCCGATAAATCTGTGACCTGAAATTGAAGCGAAGGTCTGAGGGAGAATGATCCAGTGCGTCCTTGAATCTCGGACAATGACCTAGTTTTGCTGAAGGAATTGCTCCCGCGTGTTCTTTTACATCTTTCACACCCCTTCAACAGCTGCGTACCTTGTATCTTTTTATTGCTTTATCTGTTGTCTCGAGATCACAGCATGGCAACCTTCCCGATTTTCGTATAACTTTCCCACTTAAGAACACAGTTGTGCTAATTGAATTACACTGTAATTTAATTACGTAATTTAATTAAATTGTATTGCAATTACATAGTAATTCAATTACGTTGTAACTCAATTACATAATTCAAACTTTTCAATTAATTCAATTCCTAATTACTGTAATTGCGCGTGTAATTGAATTACAATGTAATTGAAATACAACGTAATTAAATTACAGCTCAAAACCCTGAAGAAGTGAGAAAAAATGGGTAAAAATCCCATACTACCCTGGTGCCCCCGGGGATTCCCCTCTGAAGAAGTCGAGGTGCCTTTCGAAGATATCCCCAAGTTAAAAAAAAATTATAAAAAAAATAATTTATAAAAAAAATTTATAAAGTTGTTTTTTTAACGTGGAGACATCTTCAAAAGGCACCCCAACGCTTCCAGAAGGGAATCCCCCGCGGACGCCAGGGTTACGTGGGATTTTTACCCACTAAAACCCCACGGCCACTATGAAATCTATTATACTATTATATAAAATTGAAGTTGCATACTTTGAAATGCGATTTCTCAGTAAATACGAACTGTACGCACAAGTGTGTTACATCACTTTGTTCGTATCAGCGAGAGGAAGGTTCTAACGTTTTTATTTTTTTTAAATACTGATTTTTAAATAATAGTAGTTCGGGACGCGACCGCCAGGTGGCGACCGGGCGAACGCGCTTCTCGCTTGCCAAACAGCACCGCGGCGGGAATAAGTGGCCGAGGGCTCTCGAGCTTACAGATTGCAGAGTACTCATGAGCGGGTTTTTTGAAACTTTTCCCCGCAGCGACCCATATCTTGTGATACTCCATGCAGGTTACCCCACTTGTACGTTTACCCCGGCAGGTAAAGGGGGCTTTCGCTCCCAGGGACTGCCTTAAAGACCCATAAGAAGATATTTAAACAAAAAAAAAATAAATAAATAAATAAAAAGTTTACAGATTGCAGACTACGGATTAGGAATCAGTCACGCTAATATTTCGGGCGAAGCCGAGACACGGGGATGCTACTTTTTAATAATTTCAATGTAAATATCTCTATTATTAAAGCCCATTGGCAGAAACGCTCGGACCCACCTATATTTACTTATTTTCGATAGATTCATCGTGCCAAGGGTTCATAAAAATCGGTGTCTACCTCATGGTGTCCTCCCCTTGTAAGAAACGAGCGACTAGCGTAAGACCGTACATATAAATACTTTTACGCATACAAAAAGAATTCAATAAATATATTAATGTTTTATGAAACAACAAACGTTTTTTCTACAAAATAAAAAAAACAATAATATAGATTAAAACTTTAGTTCTTTCAATTTTAACGATTAACCAACGATTCGTCCATCTACTGGCCTCCTTACCCTACCTATCACATCAGGAATGGTGTAAGAAGAACGAAAGCTAAACGGAATGATTGCAATTTCGTATCGAAAAATCCAGAACATGTACCTATACACGTAGTTCGTAGTTAACGTCGAAACCCTTTCATCGATCAATCACGATTAACGTCATCGACAAGTCAACCAACGCGCGATAGGGCGAGGCTATACAGGCTTTCCTATTTCGATCGAGGGCGCTATTTCCGACGGCGTCGCTCGAGTTTTTTTTTTCAAAGGGCGCCACTTGATACGTAAAAAGGATGGTGTGTAAGGACGAAAAGAAAGTTTTCCAGGGCAGGCTAGCGTGCTCGCGACAACGTAGCAACTCTTGCGCCCTCGGCTTGGGAGTTGTTCCGTGGTCGGTCTATTTCTGGACGTGTAAATATCGATTTGCCACTGGTGGTGCGCTCTTCATCAGCAAGCAAAAGGGCAGGAGAGGGGGGAGCAAAGATGATATTGATACGCAACAATAATAAGATCGTGAAACTGACAGAAGATTTTATCCAACTGTCCGAAATCCATTGCCAGGTATTAAAATCTACTTGACACGCGTTCTTCTTATATTTGCATGATGTTAAATTTAAAAAGTGAGAAGATCCTACAGGTCTGCGGTAATAAATGAAATAACTTCACAGAAATAATATGAAATTTTCGTTAGCGAAATAATGTATATCATTGGCAATTAAGAATGAACAGCTTGAGGATCGGTGTGGTTATAAAGAAAAGCGAATTTTTGTACATGGTCTTGAAGGTGTTAAAAATATGAATGTGGAAAGGTTGAATGATGGAAACTTCTCTTTGAAGTTAAATAACATTTTTTGGCCGCCACTTTAACACGAAAACTATATATTTTTCCTCAAAGTTCTTAAGACATATGCGTGGTCGAAATATCAAAAGTTAATCGAATTTGAATTCTCAGATATTAATGTCTTTGTAATATTACTGGCAATTATCCATTTCTTGCGAATGCTTTAAGAAATATTAGGTATCAATCATTCTCACTTCTCTAAGATCAGCCTTGATTAATATAAAAAAAACAATCGAATTCAAAGATGTACAAGAGACACTAGCATATTCCATTAAACCCCAGTTCTTGAACATCAGTGAATTAATAACGTTGCGAATGCAACTTCTCCATTTAATTAAAAAAAAAAAAAACAGATTCCTATGGTAATGTGCATAAAATGTAAAAAATTAAATACGCAAGTGATGACGTTGCTAAACACGCGGAGCATTTCCACAGGTAAAACGTCAACTTTCTCAGATATCAATCAATTTTGGGCCGTGAATTTTGATGCCGACAAAGGCCGCCAGTGATGCAACATGGTTATTTAAAGGGCTGCCCGCTTAACGTCCCATCAACCGATAGAACAGGAATTTATTTGGACTATCAAATAAACGACGTATAAAATGAATACTCGATCGATCGAATTACTAATTCGAATTACTAATTCATATTATTCCATCACTATGCATTGTGTACATAAATGAACACTTTATCTACAGAACAACATGTGTATTAAATAACGCTTGCTACTATAAAGCTTGCTTTTACCAACTTCATTACCTACGTTAAAAATTCTTCAAACACTGCGAATCATGGGCCAGCAACGTAAAAATTTTACTCTGCCCTCTTTAGTTAAAATGTGCTATCTAACGTTTTGAAACAACCGAGAAAACGTTTTATAAAAAATTATAAAAAGTTTTATCATTTACTCTGTACCGTCCTTATTTTCCTTCATTCAAATTAAAACATGTTGTCATTATTTCGTAACAGCTTAATATAATTCTTTGTGACAGGTTTACCGGCAGGTGATATATTATTAACGTACCAATTAATTAATTGTTTTAGATAGGATATTTTAACCGTTTGGAAAGAAGTTAGGTTAACTACATTCGACTGTTTATAAATCTTCACGAAGCACGTACAGTTTTCTAACTTTACTTAAAAGGTAAACGATGTGTGGAACTTAAAATATTTCAACGTATCTGGGAAAATGAAAAAATACTAGATAGGACAGTTTAACTAAGGAGGGCAGTACTCCGTTGCAAGTTAAATTTGAAATTCCTTATTTCTGAAAATTCAAATTATATCGGCAGATGCAAATAGGCGGATATCTAGTTTAAACGGGACTTCGTACTTACTCACCTCTTAAATATGTATAAGCATTTTCATTATCATGGAGTGGCCTCCGTGCCGCTTTGCATTCGTTTGTTTCAATTACGACGGATTACGCAATAAATTCATTGACAAATGCGATCCACGACTGACCGCGTTTTTCTCGATGACACGCATGGGATTCTATGGAGAACGCTTACAGGCGACAACGCTCGATTTCGCTCCGGAAAACCGAGGCAATTTTTTCTCGCTCCTGTAGTATGCTAAACGGATCGATCACCTTGTAAAGAACTGCTAAACACGCCAGTCTATAATAAAAGCGGCGAGTTCGCTCTGTTAACCTGCAGCGGAATACGAATATTGATTTCAACCTCGCGACGCTCGGTTAGCTTGAACTTACTACTTTCTTTTATCACATCTCCCCCCCCCCTGCAATCATTGTTGAAGTTTACTTGTGGACAGTGTGATGTTTGATTTTTCTTTCACCAGAAACAGATACAAAGCTTCTACTTGAGCGTGGATATTCGTAATGATTTTATTGTGTACAGGCAGAGTTGGGCAAAATGTAATCTAATTACAAATTACAAATTATGATTAAAATGTAATTGTGTAATTGATTACACGTTATTGTCTGTAATCATTCATTTAAGTAGTCGATCACAATTCCGTCAACTACCTAAATTAACGATTACAGAAAATAATGCGTAATTAAGGACGTAATTACATTTTAATCATAATTTGTAATTGTGTAATTAGAGTACACTTTGCTCAACTCTGTATGCATACATAAATACCATGATCGTCCTTTTGAGAAAAAATCGCTTATTTTTCAAAACTGATCTTTATTAAGTTTACACTAAAAAGGAAATATTTATAAATTTTTATTTTAAATTTTAAATTACATTGGCACTACAAAATGGGTTAACAAAAGCAAGAGGGATATATTTTAGACTAGCTGACCCGTTACCCGGTTTCACCCGGGAATTATTTGTAATGAAATAGAAAAGCCTAAAAGAAAAAATAAATAGCCTATCGTCTAATCTAAGGAGTATGTAATATATATTAAAAATTTCATTGAAATTCGCTCAGCCGTTTAGACGTGAAAGAAGGACAAACAAACGGGCAACGTTTCACTTTTATATATCAGTAGGGATTACACTTTGCTCAACTCTGTATGCAGGCATACATAAATACCATGGTCGTCCGGAGGGTGGTGAAAAATGGGCAGTTGGCACCCCCTAGCTTTTGAGAAAAAATGTGACTCTCTAAATATGAAAACGGGTCGAAATAAAAAGACAAATATTTCTTATTTTTCGGTCCTCTAAAACATATCCAAAGTTCAAAGCAATCGGAGGCGGGTACCAACTATTCTTATGAACTTTGGGGGGTGGTTTCACCCTCTAAACATTCAAGCAGGTCAAAATAAAAAGACACGTATTTCAAAGCAATCGGAGGCAGACACCTGGGAGCCTCTCCTTGTTAGAATATTCGTAACAGTTCTATATACTACAATACTTAGCATTCTGCAAACAATTATTTTCAGCTTAGTTGTTAAGCTATGTTCTAATGCTTGTATCAGATTTTTCCATCTTAAAAAGGACTGCTTTGTAGCAGAAAAATTAAGGAATTAACAATAATCCTACTTTTATTGTTGAAGTAGAATATAAATCGTAGAAAATCATATTCTAATTCGTTAATTAAGGGTACATACATAAAGTTTTAATGAATTTTCTCGATTCTACAGTATATTGCAAACGATATACTAGACCACACGTTTATTTCTCAAAGAACGAAGTTTCCTTACAAATAACTGTATGACTAAGGTAAAATGAAAAATCTCTATCACTCGAGTAATTACGGATGCTATGTAGTATACATTGTATACTGACGCCAGCGAGCGATAAAAAAGTCTGAAGAAACGTTAGCTAAGAACTTCACGAAAATTACAGTCGAACAGTGATGCAGTATGAATGCATTCCATACCCCGAACTACTTTGAAGTGTTTAATAACGAGGTTCCGCTGCAAATTTGTTGCTAAAACTTCATAAATATTAATCTCACCTTGTCCAGATTGATTTTAGTTGCGGGGAACCACTTGCCTACAAATACGACAACCGGCCGGCCCTGACGGTCGACGCCACTTTGATAGAGGCAACCAATCCCTGAAACTTCGGACAGGTCCTCCGTCTTTGCTCTCCTCAGGAGCCTCTCGTACCTGAAACATGCAAATTGCAAAAAGTGCTGAGAATTATTTTGAGACGATTAAATGTGCTAAATTTCTTAGTAACTCATTACATGTCGGGCAATGTTAGACTGGCAGTTCTTCGAAAATTATTTTTAAAAAAAAAACTAGTCGCAGTAATCTCTCAAGAGATTAATAAAATATTAAAATATTAAAAGAGCGACAGTTTTTTCAGTGTGGAGTGTAAATGAAATGTTTCGAAACTAATCGGGTAAGAAAATACAGGGAAATAGAAGAACTGTGGGTAGGGGAGACCGGGGCAAAGTGAACCTCGGGGTAAAATGAGCTTTGTTAATTTATTCTTTAACAATAGAATATATTTACAAATTTTGGTGACGTAATAAATGTGAGTAATACCACAATGATAATTATGCACATTCAGATACAGAAAAGTGGAAATTCATTTAAAAAATTAAAAATGGAGTTTTAGAGACTTCCAATTGGTTTTCTTTTCAATTTAGCTTTTTGGATAAATGAGACTTAAATGTGTTATTTTAACTCCAATTTTTTTCTGCGTGTTTATAACAAGCTTATAAACATACATGTGCAAGCGTTTGAAAAAATATTAATCCTAACATTATTAAATAATTAATTTTCCACTGAGCACACATTCGGGGCAAAGTGAGCCGGGGTAAACTGAGCTGCAGAAAAAGATGCGCGAGTGATGTGCGCAATAGCCTAACCTGTCAGCTAGCTGGGAAACAGAATCTAACCTCAAAGAAATGAAAAATCTGCCATAGTTTTTGACAACCACGGTTCCAAAAAAAAAAACAGAAACTGACGTGCTACACACTTCATCCCAGCGCAAGGGGTTAATAATTACCTATATCTTTAATTAAAACTCGTATTTAATTTCAGCTCACTTTACCGCACTAAAAACTAATTCTTTTCTTGTACTTCGCGTAATTTTTGCAGGAAAAAATCAGGATTTCAACTTTAAATAGCCGCCATTTTGTTTTAACTTAATATTTCGGAAAATTCTCTCCGTCAACCTGAGGGTACATTAATATACTAACGAAATCTTTTTTGTTTTTTGATTTTAGAT
This sequence comes from Andrena cerasifolii, assembly GCF_050908995.1. Classification (NCBI taxonomy): domain Eukaryota; kingdom Metazoa; phylum Arthropoda; class Insecta; order Hymenoptera; family Andrenidae; genus Andrena; species Andrena cerasifolii. Next base: position 4,187,735 of record NC_135124.1, on the reverse strand, counting down.
AATCTGAAATTAAATATTTTTCTACGAAAAAATTACCAAATGTTCTTTAAATGTTGCTCTTTTAAACGCAAAAAGTTTTGTAAAATTATACGCTTCCGCTTCTTCAAAAAAAATTACAAATATTCACCTCTTTTCGACCGCCTGACTAGGCATAACCCCTTAAGAGCACTTCAATTTTTTCCTCGTTACGCTCATAACTCATGATTGTAACTATGCTTTCAAAACATCGCCAATGTACTGACTCACGTCTTCCAGAGGTACATATCAATAGTGGATATAAAACATTTCAATGTTTATAAACATCATGCATAAAATTAGGCCAATCTGATCGCACAACAACGCTGCATTTATGTATAGGCTCGCAGGATTCCCCTAAAATACACTTTTCCGAATTTGTCTCTGTGTCCGATAAAAGACGGGTGAAAAAGAAATTAGATTTGAAAAACTGAAGGTTATTGTGAAAACCTCAAAATAAAATAACAAAAAAAATATATATGTACTATTATAGTCAGCCTGTAAGTGCCTCTAAAGCAGTGTATTTAATTCTGTATCTATATTATTATATAAAGAGAGAGAGCCGATTTTTATGTTCGCGCAAAAGTGAAGACCTACTGAACCGATCTTCCTGAAATTTTAACACGTTATTCCTGGATGCTCTAGGACGGACATGGGCTATGTGGCATGTCTCAAAAACGCATTATTAACATGGAACGAAGAAGCGCCTGGTATATGTTGCGCTGGAGGGAAAGTAAATCTCCCAAAGGAGAGAATGTTACCTTTTCCGAAATATTATGAAGAAATTAACCTTTTTTTCAAATTACTTAATTTCCTTAAAAGATATTAATTCTAATAAGCATGAAGCAGTCACGCTAATATCTCGGGCGAAGCCGACACGGGGGCGCTAGTAAATAATAATTTGAGTTTGTCTTGTAGTAACCGAAATAAATAAATTTATCCAGTTATGTTGTTTACCCTGTATAAATAGGCTGAATGTGATTTTTAAAAGAAATTACTTTCGTCAGACATTTGACGGCATTACATTTGTTTCGTTAGCTATTAATTCCTAAGAACATTGCTCGTCGTGCAGCTTAAGGCACCTTACAATGGGATCCAAAAGCTCTTCGACTGTCGAGGAGCACAATTCCACAATACAACAAAAGTTGAAATTGTATGGAAAAAATATGGATTATGCTGTTTCATAATTACTTAAATATCCAGTTCAGATTTCACGTGAAAAAAACTTATTTTAGAAAACATTAATATTTTTGTTTATAACTTTTTTCTAATTGTTTAAACAATTGATAAAACATTTACTATTTGATAATTTAATTAAAAGCAGTAACTTTTGTCTCAAAACTTTTTTTCTAAATTAAAATCGAAAAATAGTTGAATCTCCAGGGGTTAATTTCACCCCCATAGAGTGAATTTGGGCAGCAAAACAAATTGCGTTGTAATCAGGAGGAAATCCCCTACATATCCACAAAGTTTAAGAATTTTTTGAATTTTCGGATTCGGGATCTTCCCCTGTCAGAGCGAGAAGTTTGTATTAACGAGCAATTTTTCATTCTGATACGAAATAATGCTGATTATAAGCAAACTGTTTCACTTTTTTTTTGTCTTTTCGAAGTCTTTTATCTTTTTTAAATTACTCGGATAGAGTACTCTAATACAGTAAAATTTAAAAAATTAACCTTTCACTCATTTCTAAGAAAAAGATAATTAAAAGTCAAAGTACGCTCAACAGCCAAAAGCAGAGAAATATGTTTAATGACAGTATTTTCTTAATCATCTTAATAATACACCATCTAATCTCTGAAGGCAAATGTGAAGATTCGTAGCCACAAAGTGCGAAATTAATTATTTTGTTTTGTCACCATATATGCAATATGTTTTCTCACAAATCATTGCGATAATCAAGAACATTTTTTTTAGCGATTTCAGACATAACAGGCATTGTGGAGATTCTTGCGCGATAGAGTTTATTAAGAGTTATTGAATCCTTGAAAAGCTACGCTTAAGAGTGAATGATACATACCTAAATGGCCGTAGTTATCAAAGCATGACTGGCAGAATTTCATATTCTGTTTTACATATGACAAAATGCAGACAATACAACTGGGTATACCTGCTCTTTTAATTGCTACTATACTTCTTGAAGCTGACACTAGCATTGTTTTCTCAATTATTACCCATGCTGGTGGCTGTAATTATGTTTTCAGCAGTATCACGAGACATTGTGCTTCTCCCAGAGACACGGACATTATTATGCAAGTCCCGAGAAAAAGAGGGAGGGAGTGCCTCAAATTTTCCTATGAATTTAATTCCAAATTGCTATGCCGCTTCCTTGAGTTGAATGAGATTAATGCAATCGAGACGCGAGAGATTCGGCGATTTCAACGGCAGCTATGAAATTATCCTACTTCATTCAGGAGCTAGCTCCAAACTTCGTGGAAGTGGAACAGTGTTTGAGTTACGAAATGGTTCTCAAAGGAATTGAAAATTTTCATGGTGCTTTGGCCAATTTTCTTGTAGTTCGACGAAGAATAATTCCGCGGGGAATGGTCACTGTCCACGGACCATTCTAAAATATTCTATGCACGCGAATATTCTATTTTATCCTATTTCGATTGTTTATTTCGTTGTTTTGCTTCAATTATCCCGACATTTCCTCCTAGAATACATATTACAAGGTTGCGAGGACGATCAATTATTTATGCGAAAAATATAATGTAATATTTGAGCAAACTAGCAGTGACACTACAACTGTATTTTCATAAATGTTATATCTTAATTTATAGACCAGTGGTGAAGTTTTGATTTCTACTGAGATTTTAGAAATTCGAAAATAACAATTCCCTAGTAGCACAAAATATTGAATATATTAAATCTTTTTGATATTTAAATATACATACAATATTTATTCCAGATTAAGAAGCAAATATTTTTTTCAAAAATACTGGAAATATTCATTTTGTATTAGAAAAAAATATTTTTGTTGAAATATAAATAAAATATTTATTTAATATTAGAAACAAAATATTTTTTCCGAATGTTCGGGAAATATTCATTTTATGTTATGAAATTTTTTTTTCAAATATAAAGTAAACATTCATTTCACATTTTCTGAATATTTATTTTACATTTCCTAAATATTTAGTTCACATTTCCTGAATATTTATTTCACAATTTCTGAATATTTACTTTACGTTTTTTAAATATATGTTTTACATTTCCTGAATATTTATTGTGTAACTCTGAATATTATTTGCACATTTCCAGGATATTTGCTTTATGTTTCCTGAACATTTCTTTTATATACCACGAATATTTAGTTCATATTTTCAAAACATTTATTTCACACTTTCAGTATGTGTATATAATATTTGGAATCAACATTTTTGTGATATTAAAAAGTGTGGCCAAAAAAATATTTTTTTAATATTTGGAAAAAATATTTCACCAATATTTTGTGCTACTAGGGTTTACTGTAAATTATTTCAGCGAAACAGTACTTACGTGCAGCATGACAATAACAGTTTAGATTAAACTTGCGGAAGGTTTTTTGTAAGAAACTGCGATTTAAGGGGGTAGGTTACCCTCAAAATTTTCGAAAATTGGTTTTTAGGATGTTTGCACATTCCGCTAGCTACATCGTTTCTACGCATTTTAAGCGCAACCGGGCCCCGAAATTCAAAAAAAATGAAGGAATTACAGTAAAAAATGTACGAGCCTGCACATGAAATCGGATAACAATGTCCAACTTTAAACGCCGTTTCCCAGAAACTACGTTTTCCAAAACGGTGAACATAAAATCTCGAGAACCGCTCGAACGATTTGAATGAAAATTTACAGGAAGCTGCAGGAAACTATTCCCCTCTATGTATTGGGAGCAAATTTTCAATATAAATTCTTAAAAAAAGATAAAAAAAAAAATTTCCTACAAAAAAAGGAAAAAACAGAAACATCAACATAAAAATTGAATTAATTTGTTTAACAAAATTTTGCCTCCGGCACAAGAAGGATACTGCCTTACAGATTATAAAAATGCCTTTATTTTGTGTTTTAGGTAATTCACCTGTCCGGAATCGTGTTCACCATCAGACGGTGAATCGCGTACACGCTCTCACATTTATATTTGTAACTTTTTTTCCTATAAATATATTTAAAATTTTCTTATTGCGCATTAAAGTCAACGAAATGACGCTTAAAAAGTAAAACAAAAATTATCTCTATATTCATTTATTACTTCAGAATGTGTGTTTGAAGAAGGGCCTGATTTTTGGCTGTTGAGGGTAACCTACCCCCTTAAGGACCACAGCCCTAGACGATGTATCCTCTCCAGATTCTAAAACCTACGTGACGAAAGTCACATTGCAATTTTGTGGCAACTCTGAGACATTTTTCAAACATCTCAAGAGTCACCAGAACCCTTCGGGCCAGACAATTTATCCAGATAGGCGCTATGTATGGTATATGTAGGCGATATATACACACATATCGCTGACAATAAGGTTTTTTAGCATCTGTCCAGTGATACAGATACAGTAGAATGCCTCCTAAGCCGGGTCCAGACCTGAATGCGTATACGCTGAGCAGGCTGAGCGCGCACGAATGACGCATGCGGAGTGGTCGAAAGTGCCATTGTATCTTTCTTCACCAACTTCTGCACTTAGCTTAGTCCACTCCGCAGTCGTAAGGTGGAATAAGACGACGCGTGGATCGGCGAGCTTGACACGAGACTAGCCGAACCCACGCGCCGTGAGAACGCTCATGGATCGCCGACTTGCGAGCCTAGAGGAGCCTAGAGGAGCCTAGAAGAACCTGGAGGAGCCTAGAAGAGCCTAGAGGAGCCTAGAGGAGCCTAGAGGAGTCTAGAGGAGCCTAGAGGAGCCTGGACGAGCCTCCACGAGCCGAGCCAAGCCGTGAGAACGCTCATGGATCGCCAATTCGCGAGCCTGGACAAGCCCTGGACAAGCCCTGGGCAAGCTGAGTCTCCACGAGCTAAGCCAAGCCGTGAGAACGCTCATGGATCGCCGATTCGCAAACCTGGGCGAGCAGAGCCGGCTCGCCAATCCACGTGCAGTCTGATTTCACCTTTAAAGATGTGTGCGTTAAGCCCCATCCAGACTTGACTGAGTATACGCTGAGCAGGCTAAGCGCGCACGAATGACGCATGCGGAGGGGTCGAAAGTGCCATTGTGTCTTTCTTCACCAACTTCTGTGCTTAGCTTAGCCCACTCCGCAGTCGTAAAGATGGTGTGATTAGCTAAATAAACTTACAGCTCAACCCTTCGAGTCATCCTGTTTACCAATACAGGGTGATTCTCCAGCGACACTTGTCAAAGAGGTGCCGCCTGATACCCCGTGACGAGGACAACCCTTCGCAGTGCCTCACCGAATTTTATGGGTTTCGACCCTCGAATCGGTTGAAATACCATTAAAAAGTCAAAAATGTCCAAGAGTTCCGCATTTCTCATCAGATCTATACGAAAACGCCGTCAATTGATTCCTTATGTTTCGCCGATGGAACTAACACCAAGAACGACGTAATTCGGACCATAATGAAGGAAATTTCATGAAAAATTGATTTATATCATTTCAAGCTGAATTTGTTAAAAATAGTCTCGCGTGAGTTTTTAACACAACAGCGAGTCGGTCAGGCTGTATGAATGAAGAATTATGCAGGGTGTAGTAAAGAAAAGACAAATTATTCAGTAAAATAGAGCTTTAAAGTCTATCATATGGTAATTGCATTATATTGTTAAAAATGTAATTTTTAGATTTTTGATTAACTGTTTATGGCAATATTAGCAATGGATTAAATTCATTCACATAGATCCATCCTTCATGATTAAAAAAAAATTTAGGTCATTAAAATTAATTTCTGTAAGCGGGTTTCGTAAAAATCACCGAAAGCAGGTAACTTTGAAGGTTTGTATTTTTTAAACAATTTCGAATCTGCAAAAACGAGGACCTAACCCTCCCTAATTTCATATGGACTACCATATATTTCAATATCATGAATATCCGAGACATCGAGGATTTTAGAAAAGTATCACATCTGCTTCTATCTTCCACGCTGAACGCAATGCACTCCAAACTCTCTCTGATGTGCGGAAGAAAACCGACAACAGTCATGTGCCTTCGCCGGCATTCGCGAGTCGAGTCGCATGCGCCGAGTCACCGCGAATGACACGTCCACGCTAGCATATGCGATCACGCTAACCCTTTCTGACGTAGAAGCAATGCGGTCCTGGCTACCGTTTCACCCATCCACATCAGAATATTCGTGCGCGCTCAGCTTGCTCAACGTATACTCATTCAGGTCTTGACCCGGCTTTAAAACCGCTCCCTATGGGACTAGACCTCTAGTCGGATGAACGAATAGCCAGTTAATCCGACAAAATATGCCAAATGTATACTACACATAATAAGATATGCAAATTCTCCTATAACATGTTCATGTCAAGTGACTGCGGCCCAAACGCAGTTAAAAAAATTATAAGATCATTGCAGTACACTGTATTCACTATTAAAATTGTTGGCCACGTTCCGTATAGAGGCAGAATATTAGACTTTATAATGTAGAACCTTGAAAAGTGATAAACAATTGAATTACAATATTCGACTGCATGAAAAAAAATATTTAGTTAAATTCTTCACACTTTCAATTTTGTCCTTTTATTATATTTCAGAACTAACCACCGAAGAATGCAGGTACTCATTCGTTCGATTAATCTTTCCTCTGTGACAAATGCCACGAACGACGGATAAGCTACGTAACACGGAATGTGTCGATTTTATTTTCCTGTTAGGTCCGTCGAAACATTCTGCAATGGGCTTTACAGAAGTACCTCGTTAGCTGGCCGGATTTCTGCCCCGTTAGATGATCGTGGCTATCCCCACCATCCTTTGGGACTAGCTTCGCGGGGTCGCATATCCTGACGCCCCCTACCATGTTGTAAAACAACATGGTAGGGCGTCGGGATATTCGACCCCGCGAAGCTAGCACGGGTACAGCGCGGAACTTGCCGAGCAACGCGCCGTTGGATTGCACATTGCATCTTAACACCTTGCTATCTTGTGCCGGGTTCGGTATGTCACTCGCACTGAGTGTTTCGCAATCACTCACTCGAATTCTTGGAACTCTATCTGCCCCGATAGACGACCCGGAATGGCCCCGGACACCGGCCAGCTGACGAGGCACCTCTGAACATGGTGGCGTTCATATTGTTCCGTCCAGCAACCGTCTAACGTCACTGTGTAAAACCTTGTAACCTACCGCCAGCTACGCGGATACTGTACGTCTACCTTAAAGCCGGGACCGGATAGGAGGGAGTATACTGTAGGTAGATGCGTCATAGCAGTCTTATGATAAGCAAAAGAAAGAATAAAATGTCACAACTGCATCACTAAGTAGGCGAGATTGCCAGGAGGAATGTATAATATTTGAATGAGGCCTGCAGTTTCCAATGGAATATTAGGAAAATATTACAATGGATAATTGAATTAGCAAATTGTGGGATGAAATTATGTTTGTATATTAGAATAAATTATTGATGTAAAGAAATTCTTCACGCGTCCCTACATATTTACCTAAAACTTCATACTACGAAGGAAAAGTAGTAAGAACGTATTAACTCTGATAAGTAAACAAGAAATGTCCGTCTTCGTAAAACAAAGTGCGAGCTTATAGAAGGTGTAGTTCAGGCAGTTGCTCTACGTAAGAATAACGCGTCTACATAGCTACATGTATGGATTCGTCACTGTACGTTTACAGGACGTGGTTTACTGCCTTACTTTCTTTGTTGAACAAATCATCCGTATATGTTGAAATAAAATTGAAGGCTTTAGAAAATGTTAAATATATATATATATATATATATATATATATATATATATATATATTATTTTTATTTTATATTTATATATTTTTTTTTAATACTAATATATATAAATAATATAAGTATATATATATATGATTTGTTCAACAAAGAAGTTTTGTGTTATTATTAATAATATATGTATATACATCGCGTTTTTTAAAGCTTTCAATTTTATTTCAAGATATACGGATGATTTGTTCAACAAAGAAAGTAAGTATACATACATATGTACTTATAAAACGTGAAATAAATAAATAAATATATATATATACACACAAACACAAAACTTCTTTGTTGAACAAATCATATATATATATATATATATATATATATATATATATATATATATATATATATATATATATATATATATATTAGTATTTTTATATATATATATATTATTTATATATATTAGTATTTATATATATATATGCAGGACTGAGTACATTGACTGAGAAAAAAGCATTTAGTTTTATTATGCACTTAAGAAGGAGTCAATGTTCAGAGAAGTCATATAAATGAGTTGTTCAATAAAATAATATATATGTATATAAATACAAACATAAATATATTTGTATATAAATATTAATATATTATACTATTTATGTATACCGTGACTTTGCCCGCCGGGGGTGACTTTGCCCCCTTTTTTTACTGCGACTGAAAAATTATCATATGATTGAATTCGCTATTATTTTTTTCGTTTGACCTTGGGGAATTTATTGCTATCGATTACAAAACACCATATGTTCTAATCACTTCACAATAAAATAAAATAAAGCTTTTCCGAAAAGTGGGCAATGTCACCCCGGCGCGGGCAAAGTCACCCCAGTTTACGGTAAACATTATTATATACATATATATGTACCTATAACAAGTTTTGTATTATATTGTAAAATAAAAAAAAAATGCAGAAAGGCATCGATGGGTCGAAAACGACCCTAACTTTCCCGTTCGTCAAGCACTGAATACTTCATCACCAACTACAGTTTTATTTATTTCACAATTCGAAGAATATAATGCGTATCGCACGAAAATGCAAAGCATATCGATTAGCACGAAGTACTGCATTATAAGCACGAGCGTGCTTTTTCCTCGACGATCGTAACTCCTCCTAAAGCTCTGTTTCCGGGACACCACAATCGCTGAAGTGAGACGCGGAACACCAAAACTGGGCGTTGCGCGAAAAATAACGTTGCCCCGTATCAGAAAAGCCGATCGAAGGCACGAAATCCCCTGGTCCAAACTACCCCCCGTCGCGACTGTTCGCAGCATCCTCGAACATCTACCATCATTGACCACGAAATCAAGAGGGTCTCGCCCTCGAGGCGGAGAGCGTTTCGGCACACGCGGCTGACGTTGCCACGAGAAGCGAGACGTCAGACGTGGGAATATTTACGTAACGCGGCAAAATCAACGATGAACACGGCGAGCAGCTACTCCAATTCACGAGGCAAACGAAATAGAGGGGCGAACGGATGTTATGTGTCCGCGAAGTGAGGTGTTTCGATACGCACCGGTCCTCGTCCTCGATCACATCCACCATGTCGATCATGACCATTTTGACAGTAGCACACCGTTCAACTCTGGAGGCAGGTCGCCGTGACGCTCGCGATTACACCTCTAACACCGAGCGCGCAGTCTGGCTTCTATTTCGTCCTTCGATCGTCCAGCGGCCGAGTGATCTTTGCCAGTGACATCGGTCCAGCAGATACCAGCGGGGCGAACTCGGTAAAGGTCTCAGACGCCTTTGGACGGGATCGGATCCCGAGTCACGAGGGCGCGCGATCTGACACTGCGCGAGAAGAAAGAGGAGAGAAGCGTAGGCGGCGTATCTCGGTTGGAAGAGGGACGATCAAACGCGACGATCATTCGCGAGCAGCCGCAACACACTGAGCCGCTTGAACGAGGGAGACGAGGCTATGAGGCGGCGAACGACCAAGGAGGCGCCGCGTCTTCGTCGGCTTCGTGGGCGCGCGCCTCCGCCGGCTGCGTCACGGCGCCTGCTCGCCGTAGGGTACTACGTGTTCGATGAGTAAAACGCCACCGCGGAGGAGGGGCGCGATTTGCGGGCTGGTTATTACGTACGATTTCGAGGCGTCGACTAATTGCAGGGATATCGTTCTGCCCGCCGTGAAAGGATCGATACGCTGTATTTTTGAGTTGTACCAGAGTACGCGGATTCTTACTACCGGAGTTCCGGCGATCAATGAGCAGACGCACGGCTCGCGTTCACTGCTGCTACCGATGCTTCAGCCGGGAATCCACCGGGAAGCTAAGCTACGCTATGCGAGGCTGTGCTACGCTATGCCATGCTGCGTTTTAAGAAGATTAGCTTCGATACATTCTTATGGAACCGTTTCCATCAAAAGCTACGTTAAAAGATAGCATAGCTTAGCTTAGCTTAGCTAAAGGTACGCGTACACGACGACACCTCTGTGTCTAGATCAAGTGCCTTCTGTGTCTAGCTAGAGCTAGTTGCAGTGTCTAGCTCAAGCTTAAGGGGGTATACCCGTTTGAACCCTCGGAAAATGTATACATTTTGTGGATTTTTTTACAAGTCCACGGTTTGATGCAGATTTCCCGTTTTTTAACTATGTTTACATAGTATTATGAACTACTTATAAAAAAAGTTTCAGTTAAAAAACTATTGTTTTTCGGAAGTTACGGATACATGTCCGAAAGTCTCTCGATTTTAGACGGCTAAACGGTGGCCCTAAAAACTCGCGCTACGTTCAATCAATTCACTTCCAATTTTGCATGCAGAATCATAATAAGATTCCGCATCGTCCAACGAAGGCTTTTTTTATTTCGATTCCCCGTTTATTATTTATAAAGGAAAAAGGTGGATTTTTCTCTTAGAAAAATTTAACTTTACCTTTGATCTCTCACCATTTCTTTATTTTTCAAAATTTTCAAAATCGCCTTCGTTGGACGATGTGGAATCTTATTATGATTCTGCATGCAAAATTTGAAGTAAATTGGTTGAACGTAGCGCGAGTTTTTAGGGCCACCGTTTAGCCGTCTAAAATCGAGAGACTTTCGGACATGTATCCGTAACTTCCGAAAAACAATAGTTTTTTAACTGAAACTTTTTTTATAAGTAGTTCATAATACTATGTAAACATAGTTAAAAAACGGGAAATCTGCATCAAACCGTTGACTTGTAAAAAAATCCACAAAATGTATACATTTTCCGAGGGTTCAAACGGGTATACCCCCTTAAAGTGACCAGACGTCCCGCATTTGAGCCCTTTGTCCCGCACTGAAAAGTGTCCCGCAAAGTGTCCCGGATTGGACATGTAACCTTTTACATTTTCGCATTGGCATAAAGTTACTGTTTCCTCTGCTTTTTTTGTTGTTAAAAAAGAAGTATCTTTAATTTCGTTTCAATGTATCACTTTATAATCACAAGCATGTATTTTTAACCCTTAACTGGTATACTGTTTTTGGCAAACGTGACTGGTACACTGGGGTCGTGGCAGACCCCAAATAAAAAAGGACACAGAAATTTGCAATGTCGACACTAGATCATCCTCTATGAATATTTTCTTCTTAGGTAATGTATAAAATAATAGGAACGTAGAAAGTTAAACTATTATTATAAAATTAATTAGAAATTCAGTTGACAAACTTGGACAACCAAAAATTTTGCAGCGAACTTTGCGTGCTTGGGGTCACGTGCGACCCAGGATACCAGTTAAGGGTTAAATATATTGTAAATGCTTTAATAAACTACGGAAAAGATCTCCTCACGCATCTGTTAACCTTTTTTTTTCTTTTCTTTTTTGTCCCGCATTGGAACAGAAAATATCTGGTCACTTTAGTGTCGCGCACTGCTCTGGGCAGTTTCCAATCTTCCGGAATTTTGTTTTGACTGTCAAGTGCATACACTTGATCTAGACACAATAGTGTCGTCGTGTATGCGTACCTTCAGCTTAGCTTAGCTTCCCGGTGGATTCCCGGCTAATTGGAGCCAATTCTGCGGTTGACTGATAAATCTAGTTTTATAGAATTGATTAATTACGAGAATATAGGTTGATTTAAAGAAGATGAAAAATTCTTCCATACAGTAAGCTCGTGAATTGTCACCAGAGAATGCTATGGATCGAGGGAAGAATGTGTGGCATAATTTTCACGGTAGAAGACATGTTTAATGACGGAGTTCCTTTTCAGCTGATTCGAACATTTTATTTCGAGACGGTCAATGCGGAATTAAGTATTATTTAACTGGGTTGGCAGAAAGCTAAATCACGTATGTATAAACGCGTGGAATGCAGAGACTTAAAGATATAGGTATTATTGGGTCCAGAAATCGATTTGGGCAAGTGTTATTTGTAGATATTTATACACTAGCTTATTTCAATAAACAAATACTTTTTGTTTAATTCATTTTAGGGTAAAGCAACCAGTAATTGGCCGCATACCAGTGAATGACCATTAGGCAAAGAAATGTCAATTATAAATTTAAACATTATTATATGTTTTTAAATGGAGTGTAGTTGCACTTTTAGCCCTCGATTGTCACACTGGGTCAAATTGACCCGGATTTCGACTTTGCGATCAAATAGCTTTGAGGCATCATTGAGAATTATACTACTGGCGCTATGTAGTAGTATTTTCATGTATCCTCTACAAGTAGAGATACTTCCCGACTGTGTGGAAACGTCAGTGCAGGTTTGAAAGCCGTCGAAATTTGAGGTAGGGTCAAATTGACCCATGTGTGACAACGGCGTCGTTTTTACTCCAAATCGGATACAATCATTTTTGTGTCTGAAAGCAATCAGAAAAGTAAAAATAGAAGTATTTTCGTACGAATTGTTCTTTCTTTTACTGAAGCGACAGTCAGGACGCATTTGTTATTGTATTACGGGACACAAAGGCACCGTACTTATTTATGTAATGACTGTGGCTGTCTACAGTAACTTGTTTTTAATTTAACATACCTTGTTACTGATAAAATTAAATTTTATATTCTTGAAATAATAAATGTTTTTTTTCCTGTACAAATGCATGAGTACACCAAAAGATGCCATCATTCAGTTTGCAAAATAAATACCTTTTTTGAAAGCTCCGATATAGGACTATTTTTTTAATCAAAGAAGCACATCTCAAGAGTATTACTTTAAAATTTTAGCTAAAAATATTAAAAATTAAAAAATTTATGATTTTTTAAGCAAAAAATCTTTTGTCGCAACACTTATTCGTTCAAAAATTATTTTAAGCATGGTGATACTATAAACGTCAACTTTCAACGATGGGCATATATTCTACAATGCTCAAACTTTATCTCAGAATTTTTGCAACTTAATTTGAATAATAGTTTTTAAATAACAACTGATTGAAAATTGGCAGGGTCAAATTGACAACTACGTTTGAAAAAGGAGGTGTGACAACCGAGGGTTAATATCCAATATTTTTAGTTACGCGTATTAAGCAAACATTACTAAGTACAACTCTTATTAAAAGTATGCGATCATTTACTGGGCTTCTACACGTTTTACAATTTATAATTGTTTTTTTCTAAATTATGATAAGAATAATTAATTTTATTTTTATAGAAATTTCAAGAAAAATGAATTTAAATGCAATTTCAACAGGTGTTTTGTTGTTATAAATAAATATATTCAAATATTAATCTCAAAGGTCCATAGATTCAACAATTCGGTTATTCACTGGTTGGTTTACCCTACTATTTAATTCCCAATTAAATCATTTTTTGCCATGTCTGCAAAGATTAACGGGATGTATTCTTTAGTTGTAACGACTTCAAGACTTTTTAGTATCAAATTGTACAGATCGATGACAAGATTCTACATACTAAGAAATTAAAATTGGTTGATCAGCAGCATAGATAACGTCCCACGAATCGACAACATGCGTGCTACATAGAATTACTCACAACAGTGTCTATTCACTGCATAACATATTTTACATATTTAAATAAAATGATTTAGAATTTCGACCGTAAAGAATTTTTAAAACTTAAATGTTATCGGCGCACCGGTTCGGTCTGTTTTTAACATATACAAGCAATACAAGATATACAAGATATACAAACAATACTGACCGAAACGTTGGAAATTTAATCTTAAAATTTGCACAATAGCTTTTATTTAATCTCTTAAAAATAAACCGAACCGGTGCGCCGATAACTTTTACTTTTAAGTTTTACATATTTAATCAATGTTGAAGTGAGAATTTCGAATTCTACTTCACGTTAGTATAAACCTGGATTAATATACTTTTAGTTAGTACCACCTACTAAAGAAATTCTGAAACAAGTTTTGGTATAATGATGAAACTAAATAACCGCAAATTTCACAAAAAAAATTAGTTCAATCTATGTGTGATCGTATGACGAATATTATTTCAGTTTAATTAGGTTCATATAAAATAAATATTCAATTACATTTTCGTGCACGGTCTGTGTTATTTCTGCGAAAGCGAATAACGATATCTTTTTGAATAAACTGTGTATAAGATTGTAATTGAATTCACCTTAACATAAATTATACCAACCAAGGTTGATACTAATTTAAATTAGGATTAGTAAGTCTAACTTTAACACTGATTAAATATATAAAAATATTATGTATGGAATAGGTGGATACTTTTGTGAGTAACTGTATAGGAGCCTACTTTTGTTTACTTTATCAAATTAAAATAATAAATAGTAAAGCTTGTGAATTCTACCTATCGCTGATAGAATGAATAGTGAACATTTGACACTACAATGCTCAGTATGTGCTCTATTTCCCGGTTTTATTATGATTATTTACCTACTGAATACTTGTGCAGTAGGGCGGAGTGGAAAATTGAAATTTCAATTTTCAGTTGGCCTGGGTGTGGGATGGTTGCCTTTTGATTAACCAAACACAACTGTAAAAATTTTAGGAAAAATATTCATGTCTCCAAGTTCCTTTTTCTCTTAAAAATGTAAAAAATAAGATTCACATTGTGAATTTTTCATTTTTAAAAAATAAGATTCACATTGTGAATTTTTCATTTTTAAAAAATAAGATTCACATTGTGAATTTTTATATTTTTAAAAAAATAAGATTCACATTGTGAATTTTTATATTTTTAAAAAAATAAGATTCACATTGTGAATTTTTATATTTTTAAAAAATAAGATTCACATTGTGAATTTACACATTTTTCAACAATAAGATTCACATTGTGAATTTTTACATTTTTAAGAGAAAAGGGAACTTACCAGACATGAATATTTTCCAAATTTTGTTTTACAGTTGTGTTTGGTTAGTCAAAAAACAACTATCCAGCACCTAGGCCAACTGAAAATTCAAATTTAAATTTTCGCCTATATAGTATCGCTCCGCCCTAGTGTGCAGGTCGATAAAATTTTATTTTAGAATTCTCGTTCAACAATTATACAGGTGCAGTTAAATCAATCTAGAAGTATCAATAAGGGTACAATTTCAACCTGCAAATAACTCTGAATTTCCAGAATTCAAGATCAATTCAAAGTATTTTAATCAATTCTACGATATCAATAAATGATAAATGAAATTTTTAACCGAGAATTCCAATACCTCCGCCATACAATATTTTATCAGTTGATATATAAATGTCTACGCTTTATTTAAAAATGTTTTTATTTATGATTGTATCATACTCAATATCATGGTCTCTTCTATAAATTGTGTAAATACTGATTCGAAGGAACTTTTTAATTCTCATAAGTTCAGGAATTCTGAGCACCAGAATTTGATGAATCAACGCTATAATACACACTTGACACCAGAGTCTTTAGAATTGCGCAAGATTATCAAATTTAGTCTGATTGCATTGCAGTAACTACATAAATATGAGAATAATAGTTGGATGTTAGTGTTATAAGATAGATAAGAAATATTTCCACTGATTCTGACGTTTCATTCCATATTACTTATAAAGATATTGTTTAGATTACCATTAAAAAATGAATACAATATATTTTCAAATTTCAATAAATCCGCCAATTTAATGTATAAAAACACATTTACGGTTATATCTACGTTCATCCGGCGGAAAAATCATTTGGAAGTACTAAATGCTAATTCCTTGGTGCATGACTATGTAATCGTGCTGAATAATAACTTACAGATCTTGATACGAGATTGCATGTAACTTCTATTTGATTTCTTAACATTGAATGAGGAAATCACTTAAAAAAAATTTACAGTTCGAGCGAGTCAAATTATTTCGAAACGAATTAATTTCACACAAGTATTGTTTCCATAGTTTAACGCTAAACTGCACTTCCCTTTCACATTTCTGGCTCGAATGATTTTAATCTATTACAGCTTGAATGCAGAACACTGCTGCGAGTTGATCCTGGAATATCTTAAACTTTTAGAATCCAAATAAAGTTGAATAATTGCTGCTAGCAAACATTAGAAGCTAATGAAGTTTGTAACAGTAGATGTTACAGTAAAACAGCTTTTTTGTGGTGAAATTACTATTTTCCAATTTCTGTGCAAGTCACTTCGCGTAGAATAAATAAGAAAGGTAAGTCACTGATTATAAGTAACCATTTTAAATTTATAATTCGATAAAACAAAAATACAATGTTTAATTTCTCAAAACGGGGGCGTTGCCTGGAAATTCACACAGCAAGTTATGCTATGCGAAAATTAATCATCGATTACGCACTAAACTCTATTAATTTTAGCTTTCCTTGAATTCGTAGTGTGTGTAAATGGTTTGGAATTCCTCTAGAGGCCGGAAGTATAATTTTGCCATTTCCTCGAGAATCTTAGGTCATAAGAAAGGTTTGCCACCAGCCTAGCATACCTTCTGATGCATACTCACGCTATTATTACTTCGAGGATGACGTTGTAACTATGTACTTTTAATTTTGATAATAATTTAATGAACATTAAGGGCTTAGTCCACTGTGACGGTTTGAAAAATTAAACTCTTTCTAAAGATTTTTTTCTCCGCAGACACAACATATAATGCAATAAATCTTTTTGGTATTTATTAATCTACTCTTATATTATACAAAAAAAATTTAAAAACATTTTTTTAATTTGTTTTAAAACTTTATAAGCGATTATCTCAAAACGACATTTTTTCAACTGGCGCAGGTGATTGCAAAAAAACTATTTGACCAATCAGTCTGAAATTTTTACACGTTATTCAGCACATCAGTGGCTATGGCCGGGGCTACGGAAACCTTTTTTGATTAACCATTTCACACTTTTTACAAGGCAAAATGCTTGAAAAATTCACCGTATTTCGACAGTTAAACTTCAAACATCCGCCATTTTGTTAATTTTCTATCAGTAAATATAATCCTAGTCCCGGTTATAGCCACTGATGTGCTGAATAACGTGTAAAAATTTCAGACTGATTGGTCAAATAGTTTTTATGCAATCACCTGCACCAGTTGAAAAAAATGTCGTTTTGATATAATCGCGTTTAAAGTTTTAAAACAAATTAAAAAAAATTCTTTAAAATTTTTTTGTATAATATAAGAGTAGATTAATAAATACCAAAAAAATTTATTGCATTATATGTTGTGTCTACGGAGAAAAAAATCTTTAAAAAGAGCTTAATTTTTCAAACCGTCGCAGTGGACTGTCCCCTTAAAGAAATGCCTGTTTCTCAAACCTATCCGGTTTACTGTAACAGGTATGGTTACCTGCATCATTAAAACAGTAATTTCCACAACACTTACGATTGATTTTCATCTGGGAGCACACATCGAACCTCGTGCAAGTATAAGTATTCGATTGTGTCCATGATTTCGCGACCATGGCCTCGATTAAAAGTGGATTCAAGGCACCTTTCGACGAAATAACCAATCTAGCACGCTCCTTCGTCGAAATCGTGAATTTACGGCACGCCTTTAATCGGAAGGAACAGCATCGAATACCGCTCGTTTCCTTTAAATTTACCTTTTACTTCTTGAAGGCTCCAAGCGTAAGATTTTGAACTGTTGAAAAGTAAACTTGCGATTTTGAACGTGACTAACATCTCTTAAGGGAACCCAGACCTTCCGGTCTAAAAGTCGATTTTTTTTATTTCATTTTTCGAATGTTCAACCTCTTAGGAATACGTGTTTAAAAGGATTTGTTGAAACTCGTAAAATTCCCAAAGTTATAGGCATTTGAGTAGCGTACAACTTTAAACACGTTTTTCTCGAAACAGTATTCTCAAAACGCTGGGGCCTGTATTTCCAAAAGTTATTATCCGATTCGACTGAGACTTTTTTTATTTTGAAGACTACACTTCTGGCTAGAGGGGATACCAGAAACAAATACAAAAATTTGACAATTTATAATTTCTAAAGGCGTTGAAAGATGAAAAATATAGGGAAAAAGTGATTTTAAACTTCAAGTGTCGTTATTTTCTAAAAAAATGTCACTTTTGTATTTTTGTCTGGTTTCCCCCCTAGCCAGAACTATATTCTTAAAAATAAAAGAAAGTTTCAGTCGAATCGGATAATAACTTTTGAAGATACAGGTCCCACCGATTTGCATGAATTTTTTGACGCCTTGACTTTAACGACTCCCCAGTGCCGTCTGCAATGATTAATTATAAAACAAAAAATATATTCCTATAACTTAAGACATCCTTAATGCAATACAAAAAGTCCCATTAAATTATATGCAGTAGTTTTCCTTTAATTAATTCCTAAAGATCACCTATTTTTTGTACTCAATACCGGAAGGTCCCCTTAATACATCTACATTCGTAACAGCCGGGAAACGTAAAAACGCTAAAAATAGGAGCAGCATCTACTTGAAATGCAGCAATTTCCATTGGAGCGAAATACGTAGGTATGCAGAAGATCATTCTTAACGGCGCCAAATATTCCGTCATCAGCAGATGTCTAAACCAATGTTTACCGCTTTCGCGTAAAATAAACTATGTGTACACGGCATGGCAGACGCATGAACATCAGGAAAGAACAGCTGAACATGGGGTGTGTCATTCCTTTTGTTGATACAAGCTGAGAAGTTAAACTATTAAATCCGCTTCAAGAGCCACGGAGCCCGTTCAATTTCAAACTAATGTCGTACTGATAACAGGCTGACGGCAACAACATCTCAAACTTATCTTGTTTGATGCGTTGCTGAAATACATGCGCGTGATTTATTTCGATGACGCAGTCACTTTGTTCACGTGTCAGCCACAACGTGCTAATGAAGGCAGGCAAAATGTTTCATAAAATAATCTCAGGTGTTTTTCTGCAAATGTTGTACTGCTTCTGGGCAATGTAACGAGTTAATGAGTACAGAAAGGTTACGAGGCCAGTTCAATTGGCGGTATTGCTGACAAGGACTGTCTATACGAAGCTAGACGGTCCTCTTTCAATAATGAAAGGAAAGCAATTCATTAATCAGAGGAAGATCGATGTGTCCTCCTCAATTGGAATAAACGTGCATACAATGAATGGTACTTATAGTGCCTTGAAGAGCAGATAGAAATAGCTGTTACAGACATCTATCAACTTTATAATTTATACTTAAATAATCTGATTATTCTGCTTCTACATTAAAACAAATTTAGGAAATTAATTAAATAATAAATTGCTTCTTTTTATGCTACTTCAATTACAAAATTGTTTTGCCAAAAAATCGCAATTATCTTAATATATAAAGCAGAAAGCTTCTATATGTTTGTGTGTTTGTCTGTCGCCTAAAAACTTTCGAACGATAAACTTTGGAATCACAAAATGTGCCTCAACTCACTATACCTGACTAATCCTGACGAATGTGGCTATTCTCACAAAAAAACTAAAAAAAAAATATTTTTTTATAAAATCAGGATCTAAATTTCGGTCGCAGCCGAGTAGTAAAGCTAGTTACTATATGTTGAAAATCTACGTGTGTTGCTAGATATGTGTTTTGTTTTGCAGCTCGGTTACAATTTTTTAATCAGAGTTGTGAACATGTACATGTAAATACAGAATTTGCTATTTTACGCTCACTGCTAGCATTCAGATATTAACTTATCGATAGCACAACGTTGCTTACTATCCGAAACATTTATGTAGCGAGTGTCGGTATGAAAGAATCCCGTGTTCGATAAGCAATTTCGAATTCACGAAAGACGTTTGATCGGTTGAGAAGAAGTTGAAAGAAAGAGAACATTTTGCCGGTTAAAGTAATTATTAAAAATATCTGAGCTCAATGATACACGACTCCCAATTCATTTTCCGTGACTCATAAGACATTAATAAATTGATGTGTCCTTGCCAAAGGAATCAATGCGTAGATCCCAATAAGAACGTTAGCATACAGAAATAGCCCTATAGAGCACTTGACTAGCCTGAAATAGCACTATGACGCGCAAAAACGACGTTGACTTCGTATGAAGCTGCCAGTGGTGGGGTATTGTATGAATGGAATTTTGACAAAGCACCTAGCTGCTTTGGCACAAATATACGAGACCCGATTGCATATAAATATGCAATATAACGTGATTCTGGTTCATGGATTGCAATGATCCATATAGTTTTCTATTTCTATAACTGTTACTTAATATTTCGACATTTGATGCTAGAATGAGAGTTTAGCGAGAATAAAGGAAAGAGTAAAGTGGAGAAATACCTTTCTTTCTGCTGCATCTGTTTTAGCATAATATCCGCGAGTGGATCTGCGGGTGGTCTTTCTCCGAGAAGTCTCTGTCGGTCTAAATCACCCTGCATCTGCGCGAATGCGTGTTCACCGATGTTTACGGATGACTCCAACTGCGTGGACAATTCTACACTCTCGTCACCTACAACAGGGGAAGGTAAACCATCATTGATTACTTCCGCTGGGGAATGAGTTTATATAGATTTGATAAAATTTCTACAATTTCAGGAGATAAATTAGTACTATTTTATATCTACCGTGTAAAGCGTGCTGAGGATTGTCTATGATTCTGATTTGCCGATCAGGGACCAGAGGTTCTCCATCCATTCCACCTATGTCGTTCGGTAGCTGCCAACACGCGTTATCTTGCTCTGCTAAATTTCTTGGGAAATAGAGTGGAAGAAGAACTTCGTAAATTCCAAGGTCACACGGCTCCAAAACAAATATAATGCATGTAACAGAATCGCCATATTGTTCCAAAAATCTTCTGATTGTTCCTGTTAGGACAGAGAGTGCGGAGTTATTTATCAGGACATATTTGAAGTGTTAAAAAGATTTAGAAATATATATTAGTGCAGAATAATACATATGTACTTACTAAGCGCTATATGTGCTCCTGCGTCAGGGGGATAATTCCGTCGGACTGAATTAATTACTGGTAGTGCAATTGTATGCAAACCAAGCTCTCTTCCTTTTTGTAAAACATTTCTGCAACAAATAAGAAACGATCACATTGTAGTAAGTTCCGGCAGTATGCGTGCTGGTAGGATCGGACCGTTCGCATCGACAGAAGGAAGAGGAAGTATAGTGCCTATACGAGCTATAGTGACTTAGGTGTGAGGTACCCAGCGGGGTCTTAACCGATACCCTGCTGGGTACGGGCCGCTAAACGTGCCCCCACTACTACCTCTTGCAGGCCTGTGTTTAGGGAAGACCAGGACCAAACTAAGTTAATAATAAGTTATTAATGTAAAATAATTTATAGTGCTACTGTTGTAATGCAGTAGGTACATATACCTTACTGAAATGGATTTGTATTTAATATGTGCGGACAATGAGACAATTTTTAATAGCCAGTAGCAAAGCTTAATTGGTGTCTTTTAATAATGATAAACAGTATCTTCAATTTCTGTTTTATTTTATTAAAATCGAAGTTGTAACACTTAATCTATAGGGCCCCGGTTTTGTCCTGATCCTCCCTAAACACAGTCCTGCAAGAGGTAGTAGGGGGCCACGTTTAGCGGCCCATACCCAGCAGGATATCGGTTAAGGCCCCGCTGAGTGACGTCACACCTAAGTCATTATAGTGTAGCTCGTAGAGGCACTATATATAGTTAGAACTTTATATTTAACACGTATTAGGGCTGGGTTCGAACAGTCTGACAAAGACAATGGGATATACTGATTTGTCCCGTTAAGGATGTATCGAACCTATCTTCAAAATGGTACCATGTTGATGCAAATTTGTGAGATTGTTGTTTTTAATCTTCCTGATGTGCCCCAAAAATTTTAAACCAATGCACTAAACGGTTGCTGAGTTATAACGATTTTAATTTTCACTGATTTTACACGTACTCTTATGGAAAGAGACGATCTTGACAGATAAAACTGCTGAAAAAATGTTGAAGGAATAGTACCAATGTTTTCATTTTTTTTGTACATATAGTATATGGATAGATTAAAATATCTGCCGAGTTTCAATTATTTTCACTACACCGTTTTAAAGAAATAAATTGTAACTTGAGAAAATTGTGAATTCAGGGCATTTTCACTGCCAAAAGTTCAACAAATAATGCTTGAAAAAGCATTTGTAAAGTGAAAAATCCCTCTCTACGAGTAAAAATAAGACTTCAACAGTCGATCGAGTTCCTTATATCTAGATTTACTATGCGTAAGATGTAGATATTCAAGTATTTCAAATTTCATATACTCTTGTCTAATATTGTACGTCCGATACATCCTTAAGGGGGTAGTGGACTATTGGACACGTAAAATCGTTAGTTTCTTTGATGCTAAATTACTTTGATACCAAATAATCATTATCGTCGTGCTTTTGACAATCTATTGTGGGCACGTTTACGAGTAATTACAAAAAAAATCGCCGGAATATATACAATTGTCGAAGTTATTAATCGTTGATGATAGCCTTGTACGGCGCGCCGCTGCAAGTGATGTACATTGATTCAGGTTAGCTAATCATCTGAAAGCAAAATGCTTTGAGCTGAGTATTTTATACACCAAAATCTACAGAGTGGAACTTTGCTGATGAATTTGAACAAAACTTGTGGAAGTTACACACAAATCAATTTTTCCCCCACATTTGTGCGGAAAAAATCGTCTTTAATCGGTTATAAAATGTTTTACAAACATCCAATGTTGATGAAGGAATTCTACTCTGTAGAGGAAGGAATTCTACACGTCCAGTAAAAATTTCAAGTGAAAATATTCACTGGTTCAAGAGTTATAGTAAGTAAGTTAAGTCCCCTATGCCAATACTGCTCTGCGCGACAGTTACTGGGCGGTGCACTCAATTACGTTCGCTTCTATAACTTCTACAATTATTTGAATTTCTTCATGAAATTTTGTTTTAAATGTTCGTAAAGGATAAGACTTTCAGAATCAATAAAGAAAAATGATTTTTTGAAGTTGAAATAGTCCACTACCCCCTTAACAAAACGGTATGCTATTCGGCTCGCCTTTCATTTTTTCCGGTTCTTTTACTGTGCCCCGATGGAAAGAAGTGGGTCGAGAAACTCTAGGGTATCGCTATTGGTCGGCGCGACAACGTCGACGAATACAAAGTAAGCAAACGGGACGCGGGCGGCGGGAGCCAATGCGAGCGAAGGACCCCTCTTGCCCCTGTGACATTTCAACCGACTTCTTTCCATCGGGCCACAGTAGTAATACAATACCGCCGTTATCTCGAACGAAATTTGTCTTATCCCTGTTGCGTGCCCTCTCGCTCACTCTCAGTCTCTCACACTCGCCGCGGGGACTACAAAAGAAGTAGCGGAGATAGAAATGTTCTCTTAGCGGAACGGAGGATCCGTCCCCATAATGGGACAACACTGTACCGACAGTGAGCGAAAAGGTGCAACAGCGAGGACCTACGACCTACTTCCAGTTGAGAGTGATAAGCTACGTGTGCGGTAGGAGTCATACACTAATGAAAATCGAAATTTTCGTATTTCTCAACAGATTTACATGGCAGCATTACCGATTGCTTGGTGAGTTTTCTCAATGAAAATGAGTCCAAACACGACGTAATTCGGACTTCCCAGTCCTCCTACTATCCAATCAGGACCGCATTTATACTTTGGGAGGCACATCATTATGAGGCCTCAAAAGAATAAGTCTATTTCTACAACCGTGTGGCATATGTACACTAGGCGCCACAATCGGCTTCCCATGGGAAATTTGGCAACGTTGCATGTCACTAGAACCGGTGAGTTATGGCTAGTGACATGCAACGTTGCCAAATTTACGAAGTGAAGCCGTTTTGACGCCTAGTGTACATACTCAGATGTAGGGAACAAAATAGCTATTACCCCAATAATTTTTTGCCTCGTTAGTTGTATGCTAGCATATATAAATGGTATGCAATACAGCAGTTCCTGTTAGTTTTATATTCTAAGGAAAGAACAATGTACATACAGTGGCTCACAGCCGTAATCGTACACTCTTTAAAATCGCATAACATTTTTAAAATTGGTCTAAACGACTTGATTTTTTTTGAGAAGCTAGAAGGATACGTTTGCTAAGTGACGTGTTTTGTCGTTTCGCTGATTTCGGGAATTTCGCGATTTTCGACCTTATTCTGCGATCTTTAAACGTTTGTAGCTCAGAGCAACGTTAACCGATTTTGATGAAATTTTCAGCATGTATACAACATACTTAAATCTACAAAGGGGATTTTTAAATTTTCATTACAGGCTTAGATAAAAAAGTTGAAAAACGACCTTTAAAAAAAAATTGAATTGCAATTTTTTTCAAAACGACGAATCACGTCACTTAGCAAACTAATCCTTCTAGCTTCTCAAAAAAACCCTAGTCATTTGGACCAATTTTAAAAATGTTATGCGATTTTAAAGAGTGTACAATTATGGTTGTGAACCACTATATTTCAAATGGAGGCGGATGGCCACACTAATTTTCCAGCCGCCTCTAGTTTCTTTATTATGAATTTAATATTTAAAAATAAGTATTTGTCTTTTGCAGCTATGTATAACTAGGCTGTTTTTGTATTGTTGTTTGTGAGGAGTAAGGTTTTAAAATGTGGCCCCATAGAGAGTGAGGTCCCTGCTTGCGCCTTGTCGTAAATGCGGCCCCGTTTCCAAGTGTGATTTGAAGATACAATAAAACAGCCTGCCCAACCTCAAATCAATTTGTCAAACCGTTTTTGTACAAAAAAAATTCACAGTTACCTATTTTTCGGCTCAACAAGGTGCAATCCACCCTTAAAGCATTTACAATATATTTAAAAATACATGTAAAAGGTTACATGTCCAATCCGAAAAACTTTGCGGGACACTTTTCAATGCGGGACAAAGGGCTGAAATGCGGAACGTCTGGTCACTTTGAACTATTGTTGTAAACTGTACCAAAGAAAAAATAAACCTAACCTAACCTATTACATATAATTAAAAATGGACAGAATTGTGTCGTGTTTGGACACATTTTCGTCAAGAGGATCAATGAAAAACATAAACGTTTTAATTCTCCGAAGTGGATGTTTCATCTCACACGATCTCTTCATTCCCAGTAAACAAACTGACCGCAGTATGCCAGCAGATTGGCAACAGATTCGAGTAGATCCTGCGTCAGATTTGGGGCCTACTATGTCCGCATTCAAGTATGGTTCTATGGTCAGATCCTGATTGGCGGCAGATACTGAGCAGATCCCACTGCCTATCTGCCCCAAATCACGTTGCACAGAATCTGATCGATTTCTGCCATTAAATTGTACCAGCAGACCCAGCCGCCAATCTGCTCGCAGGTTAAGGCAGCACAATCTGTTGGCTTTCTGCTGTCAGTCTGCTTTCATCATCGAATATAACAAATCCTGTATCAAATCTGCAGTCTTTCTGTCACAAACATTTGTACTCAGGCGTTGAGCAAAATCTGCAAAACGTGGCTGACTGGGTTGCTTTTGGCTGCCTGAAGACGAAAAATCGCTCGTACGAAGTAAGCAAAACAAACGGTGGGGGGTGGTCAGAGTCG
Organism: Andrena cerasifolii; assembly: GCF_050908995.1. Classification (NCBI taxonomy): domain Eukaryota; kingdom Metazoa; phylum Arthropoda; class Insecta; order Hymenoptera; family Andrenidae; genus Andrena; species Andrena cerasifolii. The sequence continues at coordinate 4,162,033 of NC_135124.1, read as the reverse complement.
GACAAGTCTTATTTCGAAAAACGAATAAAGAATAACGAATAAATCTGCAGCGTTATTCTAGCCAGATTTATTCGAACAAGAATTTATTCGAAAAAAACATATTCGATATTTTATTCGAAAAAATTTATTCGATATTTTATTCGATATTTTATTCGAATAACGCAGAACTCTGGGATTGGTCGGCAAGTATAGAACTCGGGAATTGAGCATGCATGCAAGGAGGGAGTACTGTGTTCACTTTATGAAAATTCGAAATGATAAAAATTTACCTGTAGCAGCAGTGCAATGTATTTTGGGCTGCTGTTTGATATTTCACGTTATACACTGGTCCAACAGTGTGGAAAATAAAACGTGCAGGTAATCCGTGCCCTTGCGTCACTCTTATCTCACCAGTTTTGCATTCTGTAAATTATTACCATGAAATAAAAAAGATGCAATAAATCCTACTTCTTTCTCTATTAGTTTATTAGTGGCTTTAAGGGGTCATTATGGTAATCTCGCCGCAAAATTCAGCAACATTCAGGTTTTTTTCTCAGTGAATACAATGAATAACAATGTCAACTTTTTTCATTTATTAATCTACTTATAATGTATACGGAACAATTGTTTAAATACACTTTTAATTGTGTTTTTTCAATGTTGTCTGGAGTTCAAAATCGCGCCTTTGAAAAGACGGCGGGAGTGATTTCAGCTCACAGACTCATCTGAAACAGAAAAACCAAACTGAGTCTTAATCATTATGAGTATCGCTATCGCAGGTGCCAGAATTAGCCGCACAAGTCAAAATTTAACAAAATTGCGCGCATTCAAACTTCAAGTAAAAATGGAAAATTTCGAAACTTGAAGTTTGAATGCGCGTAATTTTGTTAAATTTTGACTTACGTGGCTAATTCTGGCCCCTCCGATAGCGGTGCTCATAATGATTAAGAATCAGCTTGGTTTTTTTGTTTCAGATGAGTCTGTGAGCTTAAATCACTCCCGCCAGGGAGGTATTTCTTTTCAAGGGCGCGATTTTGATCTCCAGATAACAGAAAAAACACAATTAAAAGTGTATTTAAAAAATTGTTCCGTATACATTACAAGTAGCTTAATGAATGAAAAAAAAGTTTGACATTGTTATTCATTGTATTCGCTGAGAAAAAAAGCCTGAATGTTCACGAATTTTTACCCCTTAACCTTTAAAGGGCCGTGATTTTTCCATTGAAATTGTAAATTTTATTTACTTAATTTATGCATATATACCACCAAAATGGCCGGCAAAGTATCCAAATTCTTAGGTGGCCACTATTATAGTGGCCAGCCCGGCCGCGAACGGTATGGCATATACTGAAATTTTTAAAATTTGAACTTTAATGTTCCTAAGGGTTTTTGATATCGCTAATCACGATTCTAAGGTCAGAGTATCGAAATTTTACCCTGAAACAGTGTTGCCAACCTAAACAAGCCTAAATGAATAACAGCAGTTACATTCATATATTATTCTCTCCTTTGGCGTTATCCAGAGCTAACGACGTGGACGTAGAAAGTTTTCTAGCACTTTTTTTATTTTTGGGGTGTTTTGTGTTACTTCTGGAATTGTTTTTTTAGTTTTCTGATTTTACTATTTACTATGCGAGCTGCAATGGTGCAACTCAACAATGCCCATGCATTATATAAAATGAATAATGAATGTGTATCTCTATGTTGCGTTTTTTTTTATCTGTTTGTTCATACTTCTTGTCCTTCCAAATGAAAAAAAAATAATGAATTTATATGTCGGAAATTCGAATTTACACAGGGGGTTATGCACAATGCAGTGTCACATGTAGAGCATATATAAAGAGTTCGACGTCTAGTTTGCCGTAATTAACACAAATTGCATCGTGCTTGTTTAGGTTGGCAACACTGTTTCTGCGTAAAATTTCGATTCTCTAACCTTAGAATCGTGAGTAGCGATATCAAAATCCCTTAGAAACATTAAAGTTCAAATTTTAAAAATTCTAGTATATGCCATACCGTTCGCGGCCGGGCTGGCTACTATAATGGCCATCTAAGAATTTGGATACTTTGCCGGCCATTTTTATGGTATATATGCATTAATTTTAAGGGGACATTCTACTCCCTCGGTCGAAAAATCCGCCACTTTTCAGTGATGGTTTTTATAATGATATACACACTGAACGTTTTCGAATTTCGGGGGTATGTTGCACCACTCTTAAAATACAAGAAAAAATCTTTGTTGTTTGTTTATTTTACTTGTTTACTTGAATATATCGCAGTGAAGTTGACGTTTTCAGAATTGCTGGCGGTTGAAATTTTGGACGATTGGATCATCGGAAATTAGAAAACCAAGCATATTTCTAATTCGCAGGAGTATGGCTATCTCGTTAACCACAAATATCTTGAAATTTTTTAATACTTTCCCACGTTTTATATCTATTAAACAGAAAAGAAATGCCCTTTTCGGTACTTTCAACTTTGATCGACTCCCATTTTAATAATTTTGCTCCAAAATTGTTCTTTCGTGGAAAGCGAGATAACCATACTCCTGCGAATTAGAAATATGTTTGGTTCTTTAATTCCCGAGGATCCAGTCGTCCGAAATTTCAACCGCCAGCAATTCCGAAGCCGCCAACTTCACTGCGAAATATTTATGTAAACTAATGAAATAAACAAACAAAACTTTTTTGTTGTATTTCAAGAGTGGTACAATATACCCCCCGAAATTCGAAAACGTTAAGTGTTTATTTCATTACGAAAACCATCGCCGAAAAGTGGCCGATTTTTCGGCGGAGAGAGTAGAATGTCCCCTTGAGTATATAAAATTTACAATTTCAATGAAAAAATCCCGGCCCTCTAAAGGTTAAACATAATACAAGGATGAAAAGAAAAACATCTCCATAATATAAATTTTTTGCAAAATCTGTTATATATAACTGCTGACTCATATCCAACCCACACCTTTAACTTCGTTAAAAATTTCCATCTTAAGCGCTGACCCAGCTCGAGCAAATATTCTTTGGCACATAGGACTGTTATCATCTAATGTTTCGTTAGTGGAATTTACCACTGCATCCACTTGTAGAACAGAAATATCCCCAGTCCTGAAACAAAATGCGGCTGTAGCATCTCACAAAGCAAATTGAATATATTGCTTTGGAAGTTATGTTGTTCTTACCATAGCGCAAGTTTGTTGTTAAGTGCTGGTTGGCAAGGGAAGGGGCTTATGGTATGATGCGATGGTTCTCCAATGGAATTGGAGTAGTCTGTGAACCGATGTTGGACTGGGAAGTCGGACCATCGTTTCAATGAGCCCGTCTCCACCACGTCCAGGGCAACGCCTAAAGGTTCCATGAGCCTCATTCAGCTGAAACGAAAATTTCCTGTTACTCAAAATTACCTCAACCTTCTGTAATAAAAATTACACATCATTCTCTAACACACGTGTTTCTCAAATATTTAATATACCTTATTTACAAAGTTACTATCTCCACCAATCTGAAAAAAAATCCCAACCTCATTTCTTCCGTCAACTAACGGTCAAAACGAACTTAAACAAATTTTCCATCAGTCCCTCGAAACTTTTAAGAAACCTTCCCTTCCCGTTTCCACTACCACTACTACGCATCGTTTGTTTACGAAAGTCGAATTCAATTTTGCCATTCCCCCACGCGAAATGTCACGCTGACATTCAGCGCGCAGGCGCAGAGCGTCGTCAAAGTGCCGCGAGATTTGAACCGAATTCCGATCAAACGATATGTAAAGGTGCGTCTCCACCGGCGTTCGCGAACTGTTCACGAACAACATGGGAATTGAATTTCCTTTTCGCGAACTGTTCGCTGGTGAGGACTCACCTTAACTCGGCGGGAGGCGCTACTGGGTAAAATTTACCACCACAGTGGCGCTAGGGTAAAGGACTCAATTACTGACACCTAACCAATTACTGTCACCTTAAGCTATTTTACTTAAAATAACGAATAAATAAACGTTGTGAAGTCATACACAAAAAGAATTATGTAATTCAACCTATAATCTATACTGTAGATTATACACTATAGTTTATTTATTCGTTATTTTAAGTAAAATAGCTTAAGGTGACAGTAATTGGTTAGGTGTCAGTAATTGGGTCCTTTACCCTAGTTGCGGAAATATGAAGACTGATGAGTTTTTGTTACAATTTTTTAAAGAACTTTAATAAAGATTTTAAGATACTTCATAAATTTTGTTTGGTTCTTAAAACACTGTACTTTAACATAAAAATTGCAAAGTTAAAAAAAATATTCTGAAACCATGGTTTTTTACGTTTCAATTTTGGGTATTTTTGACCCGGTAGCGACAACCTGTGTTACAATATGGGGTGCGCCTCCCGCCGGGTTAAGGAAAATACGCGTGTGGTAGGGAAGAGTGGGGATAATTGAACCACTTTTTTGGTTTATCGTTATTTCTCTATGAAATTTTTTTATTAGTTATGTTTTTTTTTTTAATAAAATGAAAAATTAATCATTCCTTTATCATTTGCAAAATCGCTTTGAAATGTAATGCGGTTTATTTTAGATTGTGATTACTACTTAACTAAAACAATACATTTTTATACATATTTGGCGGCTAAAAAGTCTACAATAATATATGTAATAAATAACCATTTTCGACTTCAAAAATATAACTTTATTACCCCGAACAAATCGTGCCGTGTAATCGCAATGAAAACCAACACGACAATTTTTTTACTTTTTCTTTGTTTTTGTTTCATTTTTCATTCCAAACAATTTTTTTGCAGGTTTTTTCAAACACTTTTTCTTCGTCTGTTTTTCTTCGAGCAATTTTTTCCTGGGCTATCCGTGGCGCTGATGCTTCTCCCTCGTTTTCTTGTCTGTTTTCCAGTCTTTCGTTGATTTACTTTTGGGAATCCCCGTATTTCTTCCGGCGACTTTCCGGGAAGAAACCCACAAATTCGGTTTGCCAGTGGAGTAGAATCACGGTCATTTGCAACTGTATCAGTCCAGATTTCAAGCAGATTGAGTCATTTCCGTTGACGTTGTCCCTCGCGTTTATGGCTCTATTTGTAAATTCACTGCCAAGAGAGTCATTTGCAGAGAATTTTTGTGGAGCAAATGGGGAAATTCCAGTGCGAGCAAATCCAGATTTGATGTTGGTTGGAGTCATCGCAACATCGTGAGCTGAATGAAAAACAATTTTTGTCTAATGGCTGCAACATGTGAGAAGTGTGAGGTGGCAAAGTCTACATAGTCATTTGCTTCCGACAAAGCCAAAACTCCGATCGACAAATGGGTTTCGTGATTATCATATATCAACAGTTTTGAATTGGTAATTGACGAGTTCGAATGTTTTATAAAATGCTTCATGACATCCAAAAATAGATCCGTCGCCATCCAGTCTTTTGAGCAAGGCCCAGCGTATTAGGAACGCAGTTTTTGAGCATTTCAGGAATAAACCTTACACGTGGAAACACCATCGCAGGCGGTAAAAAACACCCAGTAGCGTTTATAAAACAGCATGTTGTGACAGGTGTGCCTCTTTCCCCGCTTGTGGCTTGAGATACTTGTTTTGTATTTTCGGCAGCGTTAGCATTTGGAGCTCTAGTGGGAACAGTTGTTCTTGCAGTTTCATCCAGATTAAATATATTTGATGGATCAGAAAACTTTGGCTCTCGATCGTAAGTACGCTGCAAATTGTCAAAAAAAAAAACCTTGACGTTGTGGGGATTGAATGAAGTTGCTCGGGACAACCTGCAGTTTTCTGGTTTGCGGAGACTAACTTGTGGGTTCCTTTTCAGAAATGCAAGAACCCAGTCATTCCCAGCCATTTGATTCGCCTCCCAAGAGCGCGGCATATTCAAATTGTTTTTTGAACCAAGCTCAAAAGCAAATTTCCGGCATTCCAAGCTGCTTGCTCCAAACCCCATTTGTGAGCACCGAACGAAGTAGACACATAATTGTTTCTCTTCAGAAAAGATATGACGTTGTTTGAAATCTGCCATCAACTTTTTATCCCGTGCATTTTTTACTTTCTCGACGTATCGGCGAAAAGTGGGGTTAGGTACGCTGTGAGCTATAGCTGCTTGACGGATGCTGTTTCCCTCTTCGAGGTGTAAACGCAACGCTGCTTTCAGCCGTCGTTAAACCGCGATTTGTTTTTCTTATATAAGTTCGCACCATGTCCAAATAGACAGCCTGTAAAGAATGGGGAAAATCTAAATCAAAGAGTGGCTCAAGTATCCCCCGCAACAGTGGTTCATTCAGCCCCACAGATCATAAACAAATTACGAATGTTCTTAAAATAATAAAACATATTTTGAATCGAAAACGATAGTATGCAAATACCACAATATGAATGTACTTGCGGCAAAAATAATTTCGATGTAATTTGGAACCACTTACCAATGACAACAAACTTTTTTCGACAAATGAAAAGGTGAGAAATACAGCGGTTTAGGTAACGCAAAAGTATTTAGCGCAAGTATAAAAAGTTACAGACACGCAGCGCCTCTACAAACGCATGTGAAGTTAGGTTATGCATAGACCTAACTATATTTAACATGGCAGCCGAAAATTACTAGAATAAACCGAAATATCCCTAGTGGTTCTAGTATCCCCATGGCTCAACTGTCCCCACTCTTCCTATATTCGAACGTGAGATGGGATTGCAGAGCGTGCGGATATCGTAAATCATATATGTACGTGAGAAGACAATGTGCTGGAACTTGGGCCAATTTATTGGGATCGTAAAACGCCGAGAGACATCAAGGACAACCGGAGCTGACGAAATATATACTTGCTGACACGAACTGTCTTCAATATCGTGGAAACCTAAAAATAAACAATTCCATCGATAGAAATCTAGGGCGCACCCCAGGCTAACGGGAACAGCGGGCTTCCAAGGACGTAACCCCGATCGGAAGTTACGAAAAACAACTTAATTCGTGGCGATCGCGCCGCCCCACGCGCAAACACTCGCGTTACCGCGCGCTCCAGCTAGCCTGTGTGCGAGCCACGTACAAAGAACCCGTGACCCGTGTTGGGTAGAATGCAGGCTTCCCTAATGGCAAGGAGACAGAGCTTGGCGCCGTCTGTCTTCTCGCGGAACTTATATCCTGGCAACCCCATAAAGAACGGGATCATTGAACTCCCTGTGTTAGTAGGTCCTTGCAATCAATTTGAACGGTAAATTCATGCAACCACCTGGGGGTTTCAGATGCCAATATCGAATACTAGGGAGAATTACGTCAATCGCTGTTTCAGTTTGGCATAAGAGTAACAACGCATCTGAGAATGTTATATAACGTCTCGGAAGTAATGTCTGAAAACATGTCTTATTCGTTCCAACGCGAATAACGGTGTAAGTGAATTTTTCCAAATTAAACACGATTTTGCAAGGTTATTGAATTATCGGGCGGTCGGTAAATTGTTATGCAACCGGCCTGGGAGTGATTCGTATGGAAAAAGAAGTAGAAATCTAATTTTCCAGAAAAATGGTTGATACAACAGGACTATTATAGTTTGGAATACGATATATTCGTAGTTTCAATAAGACCGACTACACAATAGGTATACTATAGTCTGATTTTCGAGAGTTGAGACCTGAGGCGGGTCCCTCGGGCGGAGCGTGGTCAACGAGGAACCAATGGTACGCTATGGATTGCGTGCGGCGTAGCGCACCATTGGTTCCTCTTCAACCACGCTCCGCCCGAGGGACCCGCCTCAGGTCTCAACTCTCGAAAATCAGACTATAATTACATAAGGTAAATGTCCCAATACCTGGACATTTAAGGTACGGCGGAAACATGTTTGAGAATTTTGCGAAAATCCTACGCTAGGTCAAAGATAATATATTCCTGTTTATATATGTTTTTTATATTTCCATCTCAGATGATCCAGTCATTCCCGGGAGTGTGGGCCAGTTTTGTTGCAGTGCTTTCGGGAAGCCATTTTGTTCACCGCCATTTTGTAGAATTTTTCATAAAAAAAAATAATTTTCTAGCAAAGTAAAGATTGCTTTAAAACTATATAAAAAATCCAAGCCCTATATTTTTATTTATACGAACAAGAAAATCCCTAACTTTGTCTTTTGTTAGTGGCTTCAGGGTGGGGTCTCCCTTAATACATTCAATACCTACATGTAAGTACTAAAAATTTCATGTTATTCACTTTCAGTAAGACAAATTAAAAGATGTTTAAACTCTATAATTTCAGTATTAACAAACTCCAGAAGCAATTTTTATTATTATTATTATTATTATTACTATTACTATTACTATTACTATTACTATTATTATTATTATTATTATTAAGTGAAGAAAACAATTTAAAAATAACTATTTTCTTAAAAAATAGTGTATTTTTTTCCTTTCATAATTATTCTATGCTGTTTAAGATTTTAACCAAATTTGCTACAGTCCTCCCCCCGTAAATATTACAATATTACATCATAAGTTACCGGTAAAAAGAATTCGGCAAATAGTAACGCTTGATTATTAATATTTAAGGAGTTCCTTATAGTATAATCAAAATACAGCATTCTAAAGAACGAAAGGTTTATCTACTAGGTTCTAGTGAGAAACGTTCTGGAAATTATTTATACGAGATAAACTAAGCCTGCAGTTAAAATTCCACAGTATCTACTGGACACATTATAATAGTTCATTTCTGATATTCATTTCTTTCACTCTCCAGGCACAGTATAATCCTTTAATGATATTGAGGAATATAGAAGCATGAAACGTAATTGGAATGACCTGATAAAGCTGCACCCTCGCAAATTCACTTTAACCTTTGCCCATCGTGAAAGGAGTTAATGTTTTGATCTATTCCAAGCACAAAGGTAGATTCAGCCCAAGTAATCGGCTGTAAAGGGTCCTCCTCTTTTACCATCTCTATCCTTGAAGTTACAATCGAAATCAGGTCCCATCCATCGCTTTGAACTAGAGATGTCCAAATAGTTTGAAAATTCAAGCCAAGCTGAACTCGGGTCAAATCATTCGAACCAAGCCAAGTACTCGAATATCTAACAATAAGAAGCTTAATTACACTAGTTTACAGCCATTTTGCGCAGCAGATGTCACTATTTGTTTTCTTATGTAAAATGGCCCGCTGATTCCGAATATAAGGTCTAAAAAAAATTCTGTGGATACGTTTTTGAGACATCGACAGGTGAACTTTTTACCTGTCTGTCGAAAAGGTGGTCCCACTTAATTGCGAATATTTTGTGTGGCGAATGACCGATATGGTCGAAAATTATCTCAAATTAAAGACAATTGAATAACCAACAAATCCACTTGACGAAATTTTCAAATCGGTTCAGTAGTTCGGGTGAAATCAATGGAAATATGTGAAAAAAGTCATTTTTTCGACCGAAATTGACATCGACAAATCATTTAATCATCTGGGAAAAATCGAAATCGCAAAAATTGGCCCAGTTTCTTATTTTTTGCGTTGAGCCTGCACTTTTACGAAGAAAACAAGGTGCTACTGAAGAAAATCTATGGATAAACTCCGAAGCTATAGACAATTGTGTGAAAACACTGAAATTTCATTTTTTCTCAGTTTTTGTGTTTTTTTTCCATTTTATTCTGTTCATTCAATTTTAATTCATTCTGAACATTGTTTCAAGTACTTTGTTAATACCTATAGGTGCGTTTTAGAAATAGTTCTAGCGTTTTTTTTGCCTTTTGTTCGTTTTGGGATTCGTTTCTCTTATGAGGAACCAAAAATAATCTCCTATCATTGTCTCATCTCAAAATCCAGGATACCGCGGTTCAATACCCTTCATATCCTAATAGAATCTCTCTCCGTGTTCGTCATTTACGTCACCAAGTTTTTCAGGGAAAAAATTCGAGTGAGAATACAAGAAATGGATCTTCAGAGACATATTTACGCCTCTTGGAAAAATAAAAAAAAAATGAAAGCTATACAATAGAAAACGAACTACAAGCAGAAATACATAAAAAATATATTAAACGATTTTATTAAAAATACACTAAAAACTAAAAAATAAATCTTTTCTTGTACTACAATTTCGATGGTGTTTTTCACTTTAAATAAAATCATAATAAATTGATTCATATTCAGTTATGAAATATCCTGCTAACGAACAAAAGACTAAAAAAGAGCCAGGACTATGTCTAAAACACGCGTATATTAACGAAATACTTGAAAAAAATGTTCAGAATGAATTAAAATTGAAATAACACAATAAAATAAAAAAAAAACACAAAAACCGAGAAAAAAATGAAATGTTAGTGTTGTCACACGAATGTCTCTAGCTTCGGTGGAGGGGGCCGTTCTCCTACGGCTCTACGGAGCAGGCGAAGAGGAGAAGGAGCCACTGCGGCTCGGGAGCCGCTAGTTCGACACCTCTGCACTACAACCATGCACCGGCCCAGCGGAGAGCGGCCCAGCGGAGAGCGGCCCAGCGGAGAGCGGCCCAGCGGAGAGCGGCCCAGCGGAGAGCGGCCCAGCGGAGAGCGACCCAGCGACCGCTGAACAGCAGAGGTGCCCGAGCTCCGAAAATTTTAAGATGGTCTCTTTCAAATTAACGTCGCAAAGAGCTATTCAAAATTTCCCGGCCCAGGTAATCGAGCCGCGCGCTCCGCTTTTATGATCGGTTTATCACTCGCACCCCACATTACTGTAATGAAATTTGAAAACAATGTCAACTAATCTCGCACCCGTCTCAATTTAAAATTTTAGCTACGACAGGGTTGACAGCGGCGCTATACCCTTGTACGGAGAGATTTTTCGCCACCTGCGTGTAAAAGCCACAATAATGGCGCATCACTCCAAAAAATGACATTAACGGAAGCTGGTATAGGTGTGGCGTTGAGTAGCTAAAACATTCAGACACAAAAATTCTAGAAAAAAATTCAAACACCGCTACAATCAAAGACACGTCCCATTTGATGCATTAAGGATAAAATCATAAAAGAGAAAACCAGAACAATAGATTCTGAGGTCTGCAGAACTAACACATAATTGAATAAAAATTTAATTTCTCAATTTCTGAAAGTAATGATACAGAAATAACTAGCCTATTGTTTATCAACACCACGAATTTTAAAAGCAGCATTAAATACAGTATCAAATAAACAGTTTGCAAAAGCTTTTTACAACAATTATGGTTAAAAAATTGAGAGAGAAAAATTAAGTAACTGTAAAATATGTTAAATTATCCATCATTAAGAGGGAATAATTTTTTCTCATTTCTCGGCGCAAATTGCATTCCAATATCTTTTATAGTTCAAAAGTTATACGAAAAAGGCCCCAAATTTTTCAACCCGGGCCGGGAAATTCTGAAGAGCTCTTTGCGACGTTAATTTGAAAAAGACCATCCCAAAATTCTCGAAGCTCGGGCATCACTGCTGTCCAGCGGTCGCTGGCAGCTCTCCGAACGCCGGGACTGTGCATGGTTGCAGTGGAATGCGTCCGTCAGGCGGTGTTGCCATTTTACCTGTTCGCGCGAGCGCGGGTTGCAGGATAAACCGCTGACCCTGTAGTTCGGAATACTATACATTTGTATTGAATATACGCCTTAAATAAAACATTCATCCTTATTAAGTAATAATTGCTATTACTGGCTCGAATTTTCGAGTGGTATTAGAATTTCCGAGTAGCTCGAAATCGATCGAGTGGCTGGAAAGTTATTCATTTGAAATCAAGTTGTATGTAGCAAGCCGTTCAAACATTCAAGCCACTCAAATCATTCAAAAAGAAAATTTTATCATGTTTATTCGTATATTCAAGCTATTTGAAGTATTAGTTGGATCGGATAAAAAAAAAACAAGCTTTACTCGGACTGAATTTCAAGTACTTAAATTTTTCAAGTATTTGGCAGCTCTACTTCGAACTCCACAGCGCTCACCCCTCTTTTAACATTTCCCATCGACGAACTTTAAACCTATCATTCGCTGAAACAAAAGTTACCGCAGAAAATGCATTTTCCGCAAGTACTTCGCGACGAACTTCGTACGCTTCTTTTTTCTTTCATGAATCGATGCCGTATCGACTTTCATATAGGAGAAAAGTTCTCCTTTCTTTGAGAAACTTTCTGTTGCGGATCCGTTGTTTCGTTTTATTGGGAAGTTATTTCTACGGTTTCATTTAACCTTGACGAAAGATAAAGCTGTCTTTCTCGATGGCCTAGATTAAGTAATTATTGATAGGCACCGCTTCTCCTCAACCTCGTGTCTAATGTTAGGGTATTTTCACACAAGGCACATGGCTTGCCACTGCTATAAAGAGAACAGTCACATACTTTCGATCAGTTGCCCTTTGCCTACAATTTCACTGGTCTAATGTGGGCATACAGGTGCACCTTGCAGCGAAATACTTTTGTGATACGCGTTTGATATTTTTGAAAAATACACAAATTCCCTATCCCTGAATATATGTTTTTAACTACACTGCGTTCCATATAAGAGTGTACCGACCCCCTACCGATTCGCGATCGATCTGCGCAGCTCCCACGGATCTGACACACGCGATTGGTCGCAGCACTTTCCCTGCCGATTCACTACCAACCAACAGTGTATCCCTGCGCGAAACGAGTATGCTCTAATGTGGAACGCAGTGTAGTACTATTCCTCTCGAGTGAATACATAAAAGATGACAATCGGGAGGCACAAAAGTGTCTGAAAAGGGCCTGAGATGAGTGCTAGATACAACTGTGTTTGGGTTGGCAGGAAAAAATGTCTTGTCTCTGAAGACACATTTAATTGGAACGTTTGCACCGAGCCACATAGAGTCCAACCATTGACAACTTTAACCCATGCTGACCTGCCCTTATAGCGGCCAAGACACTGACCCTTTCAACGAACTGACACGCAACGCAATCGCGCCTGAATCTTGCTTGTGGGTTCGACGAACATGGCAGCATAAAATGTGTGTACGTATTCAAATGGCTCTTCTGCCAAATGCTAAATAAAAATGATAACCTGGACCCAAAGTGTCGACAGCGTTGTCAAAATACTTTCCCACTCAACAATCCCGATTCTATGATTTTGTAATAGTCCCCGTCTCCAGCGAGCTAAAGAGAGACCAGCCACGAAAACTATCCCAGTGCAAAGCTGCAGAAGCTACTAACCGAATCTGGCTTTCATTTCCCACGTCGCCAGCACCGAGCTTTCAGACGAGCTTTGTTTCATTTACCACCCACTCAGGCACCCAGCCGCCTTCCTATTAAAGAACAAACGACCTTACACAGAGCTCGCCGGTCAATCGATGTTCCACATTCGAGCAAGGTGAACATTTGCGAGCTACTTCGTGCCCCGCCTCTCGCCCCCGCGGGGTTTCGGAGTAAATGCTCCTTCATGCGCGGAAAACGAATGTCCCGTGGACAAAGAGAAGAGAGTCATCATCGTGCATTAGTATGCACCGCTGACATTCTTTTTCAGATAGGAATACGATGGTAAGCGCGTTTCGAAAGGGGCTCTTGCGTGGAGCGTCGTTCACTGTGCTCTACATGATGCAGGCTGTGAATGAGATTCCTGACGCACAAAAGTGTATATGCCAGCGTAATTAAGCTCTCTTTGTTTAACTTCGGGTAATCTCGAATCTGGGTAATGTTGCTTCTCTGTATAATCTCGGTAGAGTTGTCGTATCGTCGCTATGTGCAAATCCTTGTAGGCGAAATATTTTAATTCGTAATTTGATGGTTGAATCATTATTGGATGTTAGTCCAAATCGGTTGGATCGAGATAGATGTAACCTCTAGTACCTTCTGCAGGACTGATAAACTTTTAAGGAGTTACAAACATTCGTCCTTTAACACTGACAGTATTTATTTTAACTGGTATGAGCGAAAGCTTATGGTAGAAAATGAATATATAAAACTATTTATGGTTTTGGTATATTAATATGAAATAGCAGAACAAAATTGCGCATAAAGGTCTGGGCACACATATCAGTTTCGTGTAGGGTTTGTACAAAAATCGACTTTTGAAATAACCGGTTTTCGAATTCCACTATTACCAAAAAACCGGTTAAACCGGTTTTCCAATTCCACTTTTCCCCAAAAACCGGTTAAACCGGTTTTCGAATTCCACTTTTCCCCAAAAAACCGGTTAAACCGGTTTTCGAATTTTCACAAAAAAATATAATTAAAATAGGAAATAAATATCAATACTTATTTAAACAAATTTCAGTTTATTTAATACTTATGGAATTACAAAAATATAACAAAATAAAATATACTTTTTCTATACAAAACCAAATAAATAAAAAAATTAAAATAACTAAAATCCGTATAATTTTTTATTTCATTTAATATTTGTGGATCTACAAAAATATAACTCAATAAAATACACAACATTCCAAACCAAATGGGGGAAAAACTAAAATAACTAACATCCGTTCAAAATATAAATTATAAATCTTTATTTCATTTAGTATTTTTCTTCTGAAAATATGAACACATGAAGATTAGTTTTACAGTAAACTGTTACCTACTACAATATGCTTGTGTCCGAGGCGATTTCAAGTCAAAACGTTAACGTTTTTAATCAAATAATTATTCATTTTTACATATTAAGTCTAGTATATAAAACCGGTTTTTTTAAATTTAAATACCGGTTTTCGAATTTTACAAATTTATGAAAAAACGGGTTTTAAAAACCGACAAACCCTAGTTTCGTGTCAGTTCCGTGTCGTCAGTGTCAGTGGTAAAATATATAGCGTTTGCCTGTTTTAGGATGGAGTAGTTCACACTTGTCCGTATCAGTGACACCTTTTTCCTTCAGTGTCAAATCGGTATTCATACTGGTTAAAATTCGTTAAAAGTTAAAATCGTTGGCCACACTATCCTGTTTTTTTTTTCACTAAAGGGCCCTGCAGACACTGATACATGACGTAGTGAAACGTTGATACATGCATCATGATAGAGGTTTCATGAAACTTGCATCTTGCTCACGCGCCTAGCTGGTGAACAAGATGCCAGTTCCGCTTCTGATGCTGCAACACGGAAACCTATCTACAGACGTAGCAACATGTATCAGCATCATGATACAGGTTTCAAGAAACTGGCATCAGCCAGGAGGGTGAGCAAGATGCAAGCTGCATGACAAGTTGATACATGCTTCATGATATAGGTTTCATGATACATGTTGCTACGTCTGTAGATCGGTTTCCGTGTTTCAGCATGAGAAACAGAACTGGCATATTGCTCACCAGCTAGGCGCGTGAGCAAGATGCAAGCTTCATGAAACCTGTATCAATGATTCACTGCAACATGTATCAGCGTCTGGATGTCCCTTTAACGCTGTCTTGAAATCGGTTCAATGGGACCCTTTTCCTATGACCCTAATGGGGTAGGGGGTTCTCAGATCGAAGCTCTCAATGGCCCGCTTCGGAGGTCCTAAACCCCTAGGGCAGGCATGCCCTTTAGGGTGCAAATACCTCAAGTCAGCGAAGTCCAGGTGGGCGGTACGAGGACGCTAGACCGGCTAGACCATCACAGCGTCTTCTACGTGCTGCGTGGAACGGGGTGCTGGAAGCCAATGAAGCGGCAGGCATGCCACGGATAGGGAAAACTCTAGTAGTGTGCCATAAAGGTGAAGTTCCACGGCGCGTCCTCGGCGAGTCGGCTCAGCTCGCCCAGGTTCGGCGAGACGGCTTGGTGAGCGCGAGTCGGCGAGCTACGCGCTCTGGAATTGCACCTTAAGGGTACGAGCCTACACGCACATTACTAGAGTTTTCCCTATCCGTTGCATGCCCGCCGCTTCGTTGGCTTCAAGCAACCCCATCCACGCAGCACGTAGAAGACGCTATGGATGCTAGCGTCCTCGGACCGCCCACCTGGACTTCGCTGCCTCAAGTTCTGGGATCCAGGCAACAGCCGAGGGCTGAACTGTTATGTTGCTAACCACA
Organism: Andrena cerasifolii; assembly: GCF_050908995.1. Lineage (NCBI taxonomy): Eukaryota > Metazoa > Arthropoda > Insecta > Hymenoptera > Andrenidae > Andrena > Andrena cerasifolii. The sequence continues at coordinate 4,146,179 of NC_135124.1, read as the reverse complement.
GCGTGAGCTGCGGGAGAACTGCAAGACTGTGCGTGCGTCCATACTGTATCGTACCACGAGTCCATATAGCTGGGCCTTACGCGTATGAGCGCGCGAACACTCTTGCAGTTCTCCTAAAACCCACGCAAGGGTTAGCAAGGTAACAGTTCAGCCCTCGGCTGTTGCCCGGGTCCCAGAACTTGAGGGGGTATTTGCACCCTAAAGTGCAGGCCTGCAGTAGGCCATTTAGTAATGGAAATACCAATTTCTAAATTGCGTACTAGATCTGCATAGAAGTATCAGCAATGGATTGCTGGTGTTTTGTTGATGAAGATGACACCAAACGTGATATAATTCTGATTATTTTTGTTAACCAGGGCCCAGAACAGGTCTGCTGTAGAGTGCGGATACCTCTGAATAGTCGTTAGTGAACTGAGTGACACGGAACGGGATCGGAACGGAGACGGAACTGATATATGTGCTTACATTAATGAACGTGACTGGAAAGACTTTGATTGAAAATTAGAGCTTTTCCCAAGTTTTCCAATGTTTGTAAGTTTAGGAATGTTCAACACTTGAAGGCGGTTTGCTACCTGACATACATGTATTGATGGGTAAGATATCCCCTTATAATTTGGTAGCTATAACGTCAGACTTGGTACACATGAAGCAAATGAAATTGAAGAAGTCAGGATTTAAAATAAAGATCAGTTCCTTTTTGCTATGTACATACATGTGTTGCTCAAAGTACCTATATGTACCTATTACGTAAATGTAAAATAAATTTTAACCACTTCAGAGTCTATAGTATTATAAACAAAAAGACACTACATATTTTCTTCCCCTTTACAGAGAGCCGAACAATCAAAGTAACAAGAATACTTTTCATGTAAAGTCCCAATACCACTTCCTAACAATGGAACCCCATTAGTCTGAATCAACCAACACAAGAATGCGAGTATGTACCTACAATTATGACTAAGCATCATAGATCGCGAATACATGTTTATGCCAATTCCATTCAACGCGATATGCATACAACTCCTTTCATTAAAATTCCCTCTTGAACGCACGCTAAGCAAATTCACTGGTGCTTTTACCTCTACACGTACTCGCACACATGTTTGGTCTTCATCATTCTAGGAATTTATACAGATAGAGTACAGTAGAGCGTTAATTATCCGAACTGCTTGGGACCGAGGTGGTTCGGAAATTCGAATTGTTCGGATAATCGAACAGTTCGGAGAATGAAGCATGCGTGTACTTTACACAGCTTATAACTATAGGAATTACACCTAAAATTATTTATTAAATACAAGAGTACTACTACCTTAATTTATATTACGCAAATGTCAATCAATCGGTACCGCTCCACTGGTTCGAAGTAGTGATAGGGATAGCGATGATGCAGCACTGGTTCGGATAAACGACGGTTCGGTTAATCGAGGTTCGGATAACTGACGCTCTACTGTATCTAAGAAGATATCGACGATATCTTTACAATGGATGAAACTATGGCAAAAGCTTAATATTGCTTATGACAAATACATATTACATATCGATGGCTTAGTGCACACATAATAATTGTATGTCCACTTTTAGCGTTTTTAAGAAAAACATGTCCAAACATTCAATGGTACTTTATAATTAAATAAATACTTTTTGCATTATTGTATTGTCATATATATATATATATATATATATATATATATATATATATATATATATAATACTTATATATAATACTAGTTATATATATATAATACTAATTACATATATATAACTAGTATTATATATAAGTATTATATATATATATGTAATATAGGTATCACTGAAAATATATAATTAGTAGTATAAGTTAGAATCTGCAAAATTATAATAATAATTCGATAATAATACTTCGAAGATGGACATGCTATATGTAGCCAAGTACAAAGGAGGACATACTGTACTGAACGGTATTGTATAAAAATGAATGAAAGGAATAATAACTGGAAATAATCTCACGTAAACCAATATTATATTTATTTTGAAAGTAACAGGAATAAAAAAGTAATCAGTCGTTTTCATTTTCGCAGTTGTCATTTTCGTAGTTTTTTAATTTCTGTCAATGTCCATGGGGATTAGAATTACATCACGTTGTGATTTTGCTGATGGTACGCTATTGATAAATGCCTTGCAGTATTCAGGAATAAATCCGTTGTTTAAAAGACACAGAAGATCGTTTTTCTTCGCGATAGATATAGGAAGTCTTTTTTGAAATTTTTTATTTATTGTCACATTGTTTCAAGAATATTTTCGTCCAGCTTTTGAAGATTGTGCAATATCAAATTGCTGGAAATAGTTTATATTTTTCAAACCGCATCCACTTGATTTTTAGCCATTTGTCTTTTTCTTTATTTTGATTTATTGTAGTATGCAGCATAACACGTTGTGCCATATCATGGAAATCAAGAAAGTCACTATGCACAAGTATTGTTTGTCCTCTGGCATGGACATACGCCATTTCTGCACCCAGCATAATAGACTCAGGGACATACAATAAACAAAAATATTATTTTTGACACATTTATAAAAAAGATAAAAATGTGATTTTTACACAGCATAAAGAAACAATCAACAACTATTTGCTGCATATAAAAACCCAAATTTCATAAAAAAAAGTGGTCATACAATATGTGTGCACTAAGCCATCGATGTACAAACGCACAAAAAATGGGACATATTGCAGAAGTGTATTTATTTGTCGTCTAAAAATACTCAATTGTTTTTCTCATGTTATATTTGTTTCCTTATCCACGTGCACGATATAAACGAATTCTACGAAGCATATAAATTGCTCTTGGCAATACGCTGGGAACTATTACTCCTTTGCCCATATGATTTCTGTGAAAAATCAACATTCTCATATTCCTTTCTCGCACGTGTTTACTTTCTCAATTGCATATCATGCATGAAAAACATGAACGGAACCGGTAATCGATATTACATGGGTTGTTGAATCCTTCATTACTGCGAGTACACACGAACGAGCAAAAGTTATAACATGATACTTTAACTTTCGTTACATGGTGGAGCGTACGCTTTTTATCAAACGGTAAGTCACGATGGTTGACGTCGATATTCTTATGGTAAACTAATTACCTGATAATAAATGCAATTTTTAATTATCTTGTAGATCAGCGGTTGCTAATTGGACACTTATGTTTTTTAGGCGACGGTTCCTCTCATTTTTTTTCAAAAAAAAAGCCGAAAGAAATAGTGTGTTCTTGAATAAATTTATTTGCATGGTTAATGATAGTAGTTTACGCTTGTTATTTGTGTGCTTCGGATGCCTCTTTAAAGAAGCTTAAAAAAAAACTTGCTGCACTTTTCGGCTTCATTTCCCTCCAACTTTCGTCTCTTCCGCCCTTCAGCACCACTTTCTTTAAAACGATTATCTAAATTCTAAATAAAATGTTTTGTGTGATGAACACTTTTAACAAAGAAGTAGAGCAGAAAAGATGGAATTGGAATGAGGAGTGGGGAGTGGGGGAACGCAAATTCTACGCTTGCCCTAGGCACTGTTTACACTAAATACGCCACTGCCATCTAGGGTGTCTTGCAGAATAACTGATAATATCCAAAAAATTTCCTTGTCACATAGGGCGGTATTCTCAGTCGCTACTTATTCTTAAGCAAATGCTTAAGCTACTAGGTTAGTAGAGGATGCCGCATGCTTAAGCATTTGCTTAAGAATAAGTAGCGACTGAGAATACCGCCCATAGTTTCATGAACACCAAGTCCAGACGTGAGAAGCAATAAAAAGTAGATTAAACTGTAACGTGATTACATCGATTCCCATGGGCAAGTAACCTAAAATTGTTGTTGGTCACCTCGAGAAATGGTATCGAAGGATCGTGACCCACCGGTGACCGACACCAGCCATACTTGAATGTGTTAAGCACAGCAGATGAATGCACCATGGAAGCCTTTCCGATCCGGGGCGTTCTATAACGCGGGGCTTCCAAACAAATCCTTTGTAGCCAGCAATTTCCGCCGCTGAAGCGAAAACAGCTAGCTCGAAAAAAAAAAAAACTAAAGGGGAAAGAGGATCACTAGATTCCGCGCCATCGATCTATTAATTGCTTTATGGAGGCATCACGAGTCTGAACGAGAGGAAAGAGGTTTTAATCAAAACCGCGACGCTAATGGCCGTTGGTTACTGATATTAACGATTTTTCGCCCATTAGCGTGGCGCCACGTATGTATGTATATTCGTGAACGGAGATTGGGAACTCTTGGAGTGGCATTCTCTGCGACACGGGTGTCCTTTTGCGGATAAAAGTTGACAGCACTTGACACGGAACTGCGTCTTTTCATTAGAAGCCGAGGACCCTCGCCGTACGTCTTTTGTTGACGGCTGATGATCTTATCGGCCGAACGTCTTAAGGTGCGATCCAACGGGCTGGCGCAGTGCGCACGGCTCGGCTTGGGCTTCCCGTGTGTTATCGGTGAATTAATGTGGCACGAGTCAAGGAGATGCTAATCTAGCTCGGCTGAAACGACGTGGGAACGCCCATGACTCGTCGACTCTCGGTTGTAAAACAGAGCCACGCGCCGTTGGATCGCACCTTTACGTCGTCACTTGATTATAAGTTGTGTTTGCTACGTATTCTTACGCGCAAAATAAGTGTTTATGCAATACATATCATGCGACCCAATGAAGTATCAGTGTTTGATTGTAGTATCGCAGCACACATTTTTCACGAAGCTATTGTGTATTAAAAATGGTTTACTATTTATTGTTAGCCTACTTATCACTAAATGAATGGAAGTAATCTACTATTAAAATTTTATGCGAGAAAACTGTCGAGCCATCGACTGACCGACTTCAACACGATTTTCAATATTCATACTTATCTTTCAGAAAAATTTAATAACTTTATCAGAATATATGTTTAATCTTATTAAGGAGGTTCGATACCTCACTTACGGGGCAGTAGGCGAGAGGGGTAAGCCCAGGAGGCTGCCACTCTCATTTGCGATTTTGGAACAGTGTTTCAACTGCCACCTAGGCAGCTCCAACTTTTTCGAACTAAAATTCAATATGGCCGTGATCACGTGTTTATGGTGGTTCAGACACGTCCAGTGTTTTAGTCGAGTAGCAAGTAATTTACCGTGTGTGGACAATAAAATTTAGTTGAGTAGTTTAATAAAACAATGGTAAATTAATAAATTACTCGCTACTCGACTAAATTACTGGACGTGTCTGTTCCAGGATTTACTGTGTACGCCATTGATATGCATTGCATGGCATATGTGAATTGTTGATTGATGCGAGCTAGTACCGTACGAAACCCAAACGATCCTATCGAAAAATAAGTTTTAGAAAATCAGTTTGACAGTAACAGGTATGTATATAGTTGAATATATATTTTTAATGTAGTATATGTAGAATATTTTTTTAAATTATAATGTTTTTTATAGAGCTATGTCACGACATATACTACATTCAAAATATATATTCAACTATATACATACCTGTTATTGTCAAACTGATTTTTCGATAGAATTTTTTATAGGATTGATGTATCTGTTCCAGCCTTTACAGATGAATCATGAACACGTGATCACGGCCATATTGAATTTTAGTTCGAAAAAATTGGAACTGCCTAGGTGGCAGCTGAAACACTGTTCCAAAATCGCAAATGAGAATGGTAGCCTCCTGGGTAGGAATATGCTTATACATGAGAGCTCTATAAAGCTTTAATAAAAATAAAAAATTATGTAGACAAAAATGTTATTTACATGTCTATTCCTAATAAAAGTATTACTACACTGTTTGTTTTGGAATTCAATTAAACAAAAAGTATGTTTAATGCAGCTAGAAACACAATTTTTTCATTAAAAGTAGCGTAAAATATGCGAGTGAAATGCGGCAACGTCGCTTTGCGTCCATCTTTCTTTCTCTTTCGATCTCACACTTGTGGCGTCCTTTTGCGCGTTCGTACTGGTTTGCAACAAATTACTAAATACATATTTACAGCTTGGTAGTGTTTTTACAAATTTTTACTGTACCCTTTGTACAAGTATACATTGAATAGATAACTACCTGGCGTACAGCGTTGCCACGTTTCAAACAGTTCCTACAGGCAGTTCCAAAAATACGAGCACATTGCTGTCTATTTATTTAATTATCTAATAAACCGTACGGTTCGTGTACCATTTTCTTTTTTAGAATTTCATAGGAATACTTAAGCTTTTTATTGCAACATTTTTTAAGACATTCTCACTATTTTTAAGGACTCTGTGTAACATTATATAGAAATTGTATCGCTTCTCCCATAACAGCCTGTGTATAAGAGCGCAACTTTAACTTCAATTTTTTCAAAAACCGTGCGGTCAATCGACTTGAAATTTGGACAAAATAGAAATCGACTAGCAGAGGGTCAGAAGACTGTTTTCTATAATATGATCACTTATTAAAGCACTGTGAGCTCAATTAAAAAGAAAGTGCAAGTTGAAAGCAGAGTCTTCCATTATAATATACATAGAATCTAATAAATAAATAAATTTTACAGAACACTCCGGGTGATCCCACGTGAAATTGATGCACTTGATGTCAGGGATGTTCATGAAATGGGAATATGATGTAGCAGATAGACATGAAATTGGGGGAGTGGAGTGGGGATTACATCATTGCAAACTTTGATGACCTATATTTTTTAAATACATTTAAACCCAGCAAAATGATAACTTAAAGCTGCTGTAATTTCACGGCAACTGCGTCGTATATCAAATTCATCAAAATCCATCCATCATTTGCAGAACACTTTGTTCCCGACAATTTCGAATTCAACCTGCTTTCGCACTCACAGGCAATGGAAAGTTCCCAAAACTGATCACAAGATGCCAACTCGAGCATTGACGACGAACAGTTATCGTTGGGTTATCTCTCGAAGGAATGACGTGTTTGGACAGCAGTAACGATCCTCTAATTTCTCGGCAGTTGCACATCGATAAAGACAGGCGACACACTTTATTCGTCGCGGTGATCGCGCTTTATCGATATACAACGTATACGTGGGGTGTATGGAAGCCTTTATTGGTCGACGAGAAGTATGTTTCAACACAAACGCTCGTGAAAAAGCGCCGTGCAATTTTTACCTTACTGAACCACCCTAAATCACAAAAGTATTGGGTCAGCCAACGTGCTAAAAGAAATTGAATTATCTGCCTGACTTTATAGCGAAATAACAAACGTAAATGTTCCGCGACAAGCCGTAGAACATGTGTCACCAAGGGCGGATCCATGGGGGGGCTATAGGGGCGATCGCCTCCCCTCCCAAGTGTAATAAAATAAAAAAATATTATGACATTATGTACTATTCTGTATAAATAATTAATGTGAATTTAATTATTTAGGCTATAGTATCAGATAGAGATATTAAAATATAAATTACAAGCAAATTTTAAATTTTGTAAAAGAAAGTAGAAAAATGTACAGGGTCATCCGTTAAAACTGCAACCCACGCGCGCGCGAACAGACGAAATGGCAACACCGCCTCACGGACGCATTCCACTACAACTATTCATCGGCCCGACGTTCGCAGTGCTGCCAGCGACCGCTGGATAGCAGTGATGCCCGAGCTTCGAAAATTTTAGGATGGTCTCTTTCTAATTAACGTCGCAAAGAGCTGTGCGGAATTTCCCGGCACAGGTAAGCGAGCCGCGCGCTCCGCTTTTATGAGCGGTTTACCACTCGCACCCCAGATCACTGTACTGAGGTTTGAAAACAATGTGGACTGGTCTCGTACCCGCCTCAATTTCAAAATATTTAGCTACGAGAAGGTTGACCGCGGCGCTATACCCCTGCACGGAGAGATTTTTCACTTAGATTTTCAAAATTCACGAAAAAAAAATAAAAATCAAGAAATTTAAATGTCTGTGTAGTGGGTGTTTTTTTGTTAAATATATATCGTCCACCATATTGAATCGGCCATTGTGAGTTTTATTGACTGCTAACAACGAATTTTAACTTAGATTTTCAAAATTCACGAAAAAAAATCAAAATCGTGAAATATAAATATCTGTGTAGTGGGTGCTTTTTTTAATGTATCGCCCACCATGTTGAATCGGCCATTATGAATTTTGAAAATCTAAGTTCAAATTCATTGTTAGCTGTCAGCAAAACTCACAATGGCCAATTCAATATGGTGGACGATATTTAAAAAAAGCACCCACTACACAGTCATTTATATTTCATGATTTTTATTTTTTTTCGTGAATTTTGAAAATCTAATTTCATTCGTCAGAAACTAATTGTCACGTCAACTTAAAAATTTCGCGTGATTGATGTCTCATCATAAGGTATCGTATCGCATAAAATTCAGTTCCAAAATCGTGGGACCAAAAGGAGGCTATTTTTTGGGTCACTCTTTCGTCCCTCTTTTGTATTTGACCCTGTAGATGGTGTATAAAATGATAGAATGAGCTGGCACTTGGCATGAATTTTCTTCGAACGTTTCTCTATGTATTCACGAATCGCAAAATATAATTATGTCATGTCTAAATACTTTAATACTTTTTTAAAGAGGATATAAAGATGCATCGATTGGCATATAATAAAATATACAGTTTCATTAAAAGCATTGAGGTGTTGTTGATTTTTTTACTGACTAATTTTTGTTGAAAATATTTTTTGATGAAATTATTTTTATCACGTGCATTTGAAGTCAGAATTTTTTCATTAAAATATTTTAAATATGTAATAAGCTTTCTTGGACATACGAATAGTCAAGTAAAAAGGCTGTACTTTTTCCTCAAATCGTTGTCAATCATTTCCGGACACTCTTTTATATTTAAAAGTATCAAAATGTGGTCATAAGTTCCATCAATTTTTTTGCTCTGGTCTAAAGAAATCCACTTCTCAAAGATATTAGAATTCTTGATCTGCACACTTCTTTCTAAAAAATTTATTTCTCAAATAATCGCAGGTAGCAGCAGATAAGGACGTTATTGTCATAAAGTATAAAGTTAGGCGCACCAAATATAAAAAAATCACGCATACGTTTTGTTACGTATTTTTTAAAAAGTCGGTTGAAATAAAATTTTCATTCTCGGGACTAAGAAGTTTTCCAATGATCAGTAGGGCCATAAGTCTAAACAATAATTTTGAAGCGCACATATCCATAATACTAGAATCCATGGTTAACAAAGTGAGCCAAGATTAATAAATATTCTTAAGGTCTAAATACAAACAAAAAACTAACTTTACCGTGTATGAATTGCGAGTAACGCTTGAAGTAATTAATTTCCAAGTTAAGATGGCAAATAACTGAACATTAGATGATAAATATCAACCCGCAAAATATTTGATTCTTCAATTTCTGTCCACGTACCAACCCACTGTGCGTACAGCGAATTATTAGTAAATTGCCGGCAAGGTTTCGGATCACGAGCACAACATACACAATACGAATTCCAAAGCACGATAACAGTTTATTAACAAATCCACGAATGACGCAACCTGAATTGACAAAACATACAGTGGGTGATATAACGGATTTAACAAAGTGGGATGCTGTGATCCGTGATCTCGGACAATAACGTGAGGCGCGGCGATAGCGACGTCGCGATATCAGCGGTAGGCAATTTGCGACTCCTTCTTTCAAAGTTAGCGGTTAGACTATTTGATTCGCCCAAAGACGGGCCCAGTCGCGGAAACGGTTGAGGGTGACCGCGCTCGACTCGTAACTTACGAGCCTAAACAAACGATGACGCGCTCGACCGTTGCAAATAACCGGGGTTTTTAAACGAACCGCGGGAGCTGGCGGTGCGATTCCACTGATTGTGAGGCAAAGCCTCAGGCAAAATGTCGCATGCGACCCGTCTAATTACGGGTAACGTGTTGAACGTTGTCAAGGACCCAATTACTGACACCTAACCAATTACTGCCACCTTAAGCTATTTTACTTAAAATAACGAATAAATAAACGTTGTAAAGTCATACACAAAATGAATTATGTAATTCAACCTATAATCTATACTATAGATTATCTACTATAGTTTATTTATTCGTTATTTTAAGTAAAATTGCTTAAGGTGACAGTAATTGGTTAGGTGTCAGCAATTGGGTCCTTTACCCTAGGGGAAAGTCCTACATCTATAGTATAGATTATAGGTTGAATTACATAATTTTTTTTATGTATGACTTTACAACGTTTATTTATTCGTTATTTTAAGTAAAATAGCTTAAGGTGACAGTAATTGGTTAGGTGTCAGTAATTGGGTCCTTTACCCTAGGGGAAAGTCCTACATCTATAGTATAGATTATAGGTTGAATTACATAATTTTTTTGTGTATGACTTTGCAACGTTTATTTATTCGTTATTTTAAGTAAAATAGCTTAAGGTAACAGTAATTGGTTAGGTGTCAGCAATTGGGTCCTTTACCCTATATTGCTTAAGTCACACCGAAACCGACCGGCCGTAATGTCCACTTGCGACAAATACTCTTGAGAGCTTCTCGCGCGAGTTTTAGCCCCGTTACGCACTTGCGACCAGTCGCCGGCAACTCGGTCGCCGAGAGACCACATTTCGGGCAACCAAACGAAGCGACCAGATCGAGCAACTCGATACCTATCCGTTTCGTAGAAAGCGCCGAACAGAATGGACGTCAAGGAGATTGTAGTAATTATGAAGTACATTGAAAAAAAAAGAAGAGGTCATATTGGGTGCATCCTATATTGTAAGAACGCCGTAAGAGAGGATATGTTTCCTGGCTTTCTCATTCCCAAATAAATGCACCATTTCTTGTTATTATTTTTTTGAATGTCACGATTGGAGTATTCAATATATGACAAGTCCCAAATTGCGTTTCGAGATTCAATTTGCAAAATAAATTTCTGCGTATCGAAACTCATTTCGTTGCTTGCAGGTGTATTAAGTCGTCAACAAAGTCGCTCGTCGTGTGAACGCATGCATTTGAATCAAGGCATCTCGTTGGTCGCCGCGACCACTTGGTCTCACGTCCATCGCTCACGTTTTCGTGGTTGCCGACAACTCGCTGGCCGCCGCGACAAGTGCGTACGAACTCATATGTCCCCGTGTACCTCGTGGTCGTCAGCGACTGGTCGCAAGTGCGTAACGGGGCTTAAGGTGAACGTCCCAATTTCTGCTCATGTCCACTTTTCTGATCATTTCGTATTTTTCTTATTATTATATACGTTACGTTTGTACTATAGTTGCAACAAAATAATTCTAAATTCTTTAAACATTTACGCGAGTGTTGCACGAGCTTGGGGCAATACATGCATCGCTATTTTTCATCAGCAGAAATACGGACATTTAGAGCATTATATATTTAATTACAAATTACTAATAGTTAAACATCTTGAAATATCTTTCTTAAATAGTTTTTGAATTGGGTGATTTATTATTAAAGGATTAATCAATTACTCTGCAAATTTTGATCACGAACAAATTTTTTACACCTTCTTTATGACGAGTTATCTCTTAAATGAGCAGAAATTGGGACATTCACCTTACAGAGTATACTGCGAAACTCAATACATTCGGGATTGCCAGGCGTACTGGATAAATGGCGGTGTACTGGCCGATATGACGTCGTAGATATCTTCTCTTTGGCCGTACGGCGTAGGAGAAGGGGAACACTTATGTTTGGTTGGTGACGCCGTGACGTCACATCAACGCTAAGCCAATCCAAGCCAAGTGACGTCATATGTGCCAGTACGGCGTACTGAACCGCCTCGCAACCCTGAATACAGTGCTTAGGAATAGAGATTTTGCATTCGGGACCTTTTACCCGCCAGACTTGTAGCTCCACCCTACCCTACATGAAAAGATGACACGGACCAGTTATTAAACGCGTGTTTAATGGTGTTTAAACACTGGTAGAGACGCCAGTACTCAGTGAAGCTTTGAGATTATTAACATATATTGTACTAAAGTGAGTATTTTTTGTATCCTATATATTTACGTTAATAATAACTATACAAAAATATAATACTGTTTAAGAATTATTAGGATAATTAATCTTAAACTCGTCATAATATTAACATAACCTACAATTTTATAAACGACTAAAGAAATCCAAATTAATTAATTCCAGTAAATAATAAAGAATTTAACACAAATTTATTATAAATATGATGTTTTTATTACCCCAAAATATTACCATATTGATTTATTTTCATTAACTGATAGAAATAGTTAAATTAAATATATATTCAATAATTGGGACACTGATAATTAATGACTGAAACACGCTATGAATTTCATTTAATTACTGGGCCATATGACCAGTTTCACGTTTCAATTAATTTAAAACTTTTCCCTTAACAAATGTAGATTCTTGTTACTTTATCTGAAAGTAGAAATCTTACGCTTTCGAATATTTAGTTATAATTTTATACTGTTTAAATATAAAATAAATTGCAATTATCTCAACTACTTCCTTGCCTGCTCCACCACTGGGCCATTTGCCTCATGCGGGACAAGACGAGCGCGGATTCGGTTGCTTGCTGCTTTTCGCCGAGAATTTCAATGCAGCGAATATGGTGAAAATTTACAAGCATGGCCTCATTAGATCAGCCAAGAAGATGTTTCACCACAGTAACGAAGATTAGGTCTTACAAGAAGATAATGACCCAAAACATCATAGTAAACTCTGCAAAGCCTGGAAGGAGGAAAATGGATGGAATTTCGATGGATTGGCCATCCCAATCTCCCGATGCCAATCCCATCGAAAATATGTGGAGCATTATGAAGGCCAAGCTTGCGGAAAAGCCTGTGTACATTTTCGCAAAATTTGGCGTTCTCTTCTGACGGGATTACGCTGAAAAACTAGTCGAATGTACGCCCAGACAAAGCCAGGCCATTGTCGTTTTTACTGTCTATTAATTATAAGCGTCTTAGCACTTTTAATGTGCTTTCGTGTAAAACAAATCAGAAATAAATATCTTTTGAACTTTAAAAAAAATCAGGGTTCCTTTCTTGTTGAACAGACTGTAAATAATAATACATTGTATTGAACAATTGTATAAAATCATATTAATTAACATAACCAGTTATTTTTATTAAATTCTTTCATAGTAAATAAAATTGCACAGAGTTTATCGAATCTCTCAATATAATTAAGGGAATTAAATTTTTTTAGATTTCTTCTCCAGCATAAATGTTGTACGTCGATGTACTGTACATAGCAAGGTGCCTATCCCCCTCTAAATAAACGAGACTGCAAAGAATGCAGCTGAAGTTTAAAACGAAATACCTTATCTTACGATAAACCACCATCTGTCAGAAAACAATGTGTATCGACGCGAGAAAAGTAGGAGATAACAGAATTAAACACGGAATTCAGATAAGACTTTTGATAAGATTACCGTGGAATAATACTTCGCGCGATGCATATTTTTGCAGTCGTTGGATATAATAGGTATATGTATTTATTTTTTCGATGTATTCTGCGGCAAAACAAAAAGCAGTTAAATCCACTCAATTATTCAGATACAATATTATTTTATATCGTATATTTAATCTGTGCTTTACATAATAATATAAAGTTAAAAAATTAATCTTAAGTTAGTTCGAGCCTGTCATAGGAATTGTAACCTTCGGAAGGTACTTAATATCTTCAACAAATATTTCTAAATTAATGCTCGACGCTATTTTTTCCCGAATGTATAATTATGGTGGTCATTATTAGTATACATTAGGGTGGTCCTTATTTTTCAACTTTAACATTTGTATTGTCCCTCTTAAAGTCTTCTTTTTGACAAAAAAAATGTCTCCGTGTTTTTTTATTTGTATATTTTGATATATTAAGGTCGCTCAGGGACTTTATATTTCGCGTGTAGGGGAGAGTAGGGTAAAACGGAACGCTTAACTTTGGAGGGTGATAACATAAAATCTGAAGGAGAAAAAGCCACGGGACTTCGACAGGAGTCTTCAGTGGACCTTAGACTGTAAGAAAATCAAAGCCATTGTTAAGAAAAATCTTTGGAAACGACGGAAAATGAAATTTACCCGAGGTATTGAAATCTTCGCCTCGCTCAAGTGGTGGGGTAAAACGGAACACCCACTTGAAGACCATGTAAACGTACAAAATCTTTGTTTTTATGATTTAAAATGCATTCATTTACGTTAAAAACTATAAATATATGTTTTAGGTATAACTATTACAAATAAAATATAACAAAAATATATATTATACATATAAGAAAAAATATTTTACTAGATGACATGAAAATTACGGAAAATAATCAAATATAAATATAATATCGTAAAGGAAGGACAGATTGATACAGTTTGTTTATTATTTTATGAACAAAAATCACATACAAATGTATCATCTTCCTTTTAAGCACTGGTGCAGGCCTCATGGGCCCACCCCTTACATGTGATGCATTGTATCCTACTTTCTTCGTGTGTGGAATGAGCAAAGAGTTCATTACAAAATATGCATCGGTCCGCAAGAGATTTCTCTGAGGCTACATCTGCATTAAATGATTACATTATTTATTAAAATTTAAACTAACAGTTTGACCGAATGAAAGATGTATCTCATACATCATAATTTTCTACAAAAATCAATTTTCTTGGAAACACGGATAGTAATTAAAAAATAAACGATTCTTATGTTCTGGATGATTCTGGACGGTTCTGGATCTTTCTTTACCATTCTTCCTTCTTCCTTCCTCGTGCATTTGTGTATTATTGAGAAATAGTTTATCACCTGAAGATTTACAGCAATTATTGTTTTTAAATTCCTTATCAATTAAAGAATGACAATTACATGATGAATAAAATATTTAAAATGAATAGCAAAATATTTCTTCCAATCAATACAATGCCCTTCGACAACTATCCCAAATTGTTGCTTGTAAAAGTATTTTTTATATCGACTCTTTCAAAATTATTCAAATCCAATTTCTATGTACATGTACTAATTTTGGAGAAAAAAAGTTTTATGGCGATTCTTTTCATCTCGATTCTTCCAGAATCGATTCTTTGGTTCGGATTTTTTAGAAGGATCGTGTTAGCAATATTGAAGCACCACCTTGTCAAAGGGGCTGCAAGGTTGAGCTTACGCAGATGCGGCCAGCGTGACGCCTACAGCGACGATGGGCCCGACCAGTGCGACGCCATAAACACCATAAATTGGCATCGGGGTCCTTAGGAGTTTTCCCAAGAAGGACAAGAGGGGACTTTCTATTGGAAATGGGTTATGAAATAAACTGTAAAACAGTATATTCTTTATAAACTCTAGTTTATTTTATTCAGCTCGGAAGGACGTCGTATCGTGCTGAAGGCAAGACTCGAAGTGAAGAGAAAACGCAAAGGCAATTCAAAAAGTCCGTTGTCCACTTGAAAAGGGACAGGCCTGCGTTTTCTCTTACCCTTGCAGTTAGAATAAGGATTCCCTAACAGACCCATGGGCCCGCTGGCCTCTGGTTTATTGCTTTTGTCAGCGGTTCTCATACGTAACCAAATTCATTTTTGTGTTACCAATAATCCAACACTTTCCACGGGACGGAAAGGCAGTCGATTACAAACCGGGACTCGAGAAAGACCTTCTCGACTCTACTGATTTTTAACAACGGAATAAATAAAAATATAACGAATAATTTAGAAAGCGAGTTAATACCCTCAACTTTAGGATCTTCTTACAATCGATTCTTATAATTCGATTTTGAATCGGTTCTTTGAAGTGAATCGAACACCCCTACTGCCGGACTGTTGCCGGAGAAGTGTAGACGCATGCATAACATTGCGTGCCGGTGATGGACCGCGCTGTTGCCGGTACGTGTCTCTCCGTGCTGCATAGTGTAAGTCGACCTTTATGCCACAACACAATACAGTACACACTCGTTATAAACCCGTTTCGTCTATGCGATGTGTGCCCGAATTTTAATGTTACACTCTCACTTAAAAGTTAATAAAATCATTTCGTCCTTATTGCAAAAATTTCTATCAATTTATAACAAAATAGTAATATTTCAATGCTATTGAGCGATCTTTAATCCTTAATACATTTTAACAAAATTTTAGACGAACTCTTCTCTTAAACTATTTTGGAAACCTCTGAGACGGTCAGAAGAAAATTTTAAAAACTTTGATTTCTTACCATACATATAAGAACCACCCTAGCATACATTAATTAAAAAATAAATGCCCAAGAAAAGGCATATATAATCTTCTTAAAAATAATGAAAGAAGTAAATATGACAGGGAAAACAATTTCTACGTACAACTATAAGAAACTTATAACGAGGGCTAATTTATTACGACACATATTTTTGACGATAAAGTTTGTCGCTTGGAATAATCACATTTGTTTAGTGATTCGTAAATTTGAAACAACGCGCCATCTTCTTCTCACTAATAACTGTTAATTTTACTTAACACGAATTTCGTTAAACTTTTCGCGTGACCGATCGAGCAAAGTGTTCATCGGAACGTGCAATCAGCAATAGGGTATACAAGAATAATACTTTATTCATGACGTAATAATTCGAGTGTGAGTCATCGTCGATATTTAATCATCTAATGCAGAGGGTGTACGTCAACAGAGTCCTCCATATAAGATAAATTCACAGGCAAAGTGATAAAAAAAAATAGTTATCAATGTTTCAAAAGTTAGTGCCTTCGTACATTACTTTTCAGCAAGAGAAATTATATTACTAGAGTGTAATACTTAAAATGATTACCAGCCCTTGTATTTGGAGCATACATTATGTACACCAAGTATTAGATTCAAAGAGTTGTACCAAGTACAAAAAGTGCCAAATATTTTGCACCTAGCCAATTTCAAATTCTTGCTTAAAAATCTCGCAGAAAAAAGTCCGAGAGACTTTCACTCCTTTACAAAATTAGGTGAATGCACTATTGTAACGCGTACACGACAAACGAGTGCATTCTAATTTCACACGTCCTCTAATTTCCAATGCCTCTAAATTGGAATAACCAATGAAGAAGAGAAAGCGATGACCGATGCTTAAAACCGGTATTTTTCTGAAATCCACGATGAAGCCGAACGTGTATCGACAATATCACATGACGTAAGCTTCGATATCCGTGCAGAGGTTGTTAAAAATGACGTTGTTGCCGCGTTGCGTCATTACAGCAACTCCATAGTACAGGAATTCAATAGGCAGCATTGGAACACAAAATGAAGCGGAAAGAGCCAGGGTGCCTGCCAGCAATTTACGCGATTCTTGTTAAGAAAACAGCGGAGATTAACATCTGCTGCTTCCCGTTAATAATAGCCAGTAATCAGGAGGAAGTCCCCGTATAAACGTCAACAGAAGGCTGAAGCACGATTGGCTGCTTTGATGACTCAATTTTCGGACCTTCTCGAGGAACATCGGACAAAGGTGCCGCGCGTGGGCACCGATGATGGCCGTGGTTAAACAGTCGCCGGAACCGTTAATAAATGATTCACTCGTTCTTGAAGACTTTGCCGAGAAAGGAACGTATTGCGTTCGAAACATGTGTACTCCGCGTTTATCGTTCGTGTTTCTTTGTGCACACACTCGTTATCTAGAGACAGCGTTGCGATGCTATTATTATTTGTATATTATTCAGCGGTACATACTAAGTGCGTTGTTCCCTTTTAACCGTATTAACGTACCAGCTAATTTGGAAAATATATATTTAACATATGCCGTGAGCGAAATTCAATTTGCCTCGGAAAAAAAAAACTACTTTGCTGCACCAATGGAACGCAGTTCAGTGCACTCCTAATCTAATAAAGCGATTCCTACGTTTTCCCTGGCTGATTCATGTTGGACATGCACTGGTTAAATAGTTCGTAGTCTCCGTGTCGAGATAAACCCCGTCTCCTGTATCTTGCTTCTCACGCTATATTGCGAAATATGTTTCATGGTTTTGCGATAGCGCCCATACGGTGGGGAAACGCTGTGTTTTTAGTCAGAATTTCAACTCTTCTTCTCCAGGCCGCTAGTGTACAGGTCGCATTTTTTATCCTTGTTTGAATTATACTTGTATCTTCGTTAAGAGTCAATAACAAGTACAGTAGCAGCGATTACTTGAGTGGGATTTGTAATTAATATTCTGGTTTAATTTGCAGTCGTTGTTTTACATAAATTCAGCTGAAAGGAATTACGAAGATCGTTGAGGGATTAGAATCTATTATTTAGTTTATAGAGGAAACTTTTCATCAGACATAAGCTTTTTGTTATCTAATTGTATCAATAAAGTGTACAGAACTCTAATCTATTAGAGTACACATATTCGTTAAGTTAAATATTAGGCTTATGGCGTCAGCTTATCTGAACCTGAATGTACATAGATAAGCTATAGCCAATCCTTTCTACAACTGCTAACTTGTTTTGAGCATTTTCTACAAGAAAAGTATATAGATCAGGCTTTCTGTTATACATGCATATACTAAAATGCTCCATAGTTACAATGTTTGGTAAGTAGCTCTTGAATGACCAGATTTATATCCAATTTTTCTGAAGATCTTGTGTTATGGCGATCCTGGCAAAGTGTTCACTTTATGTTCGAGATACTGTGTGGACTAAATTGTGACTGCAAGGGCGTAGAAGACTAAGAATATGTAGTGACGTTAAGTTACCACGGACGAGGCTCTTAAATTTTCTCGTACACTTTTTCAACTTTGCGGTAATATGGAAAATGCCACTAAAATGATTGCTAAAAGCTTAAGGTAGTTCCTGAATAATCTACTGCAGGGTTGACTAACTGTTGGCTCGCGAGCCACCGGGGGCTCCCCGGCCTTGTTGCTACGCTGAACGGCCCCCCTCCATATCTACCGGACTCTGACGATCGCAGTCGATTCCTCCTTCTTTCCTTCTCTTTTCGACTGCGATCGGCAGAGTCTGGTAGGTATGGAGGGGGCCGTTCAGCGTGGCAACAAGGCGGAGGTGCCTTCGGTGGCCCGCGAGCCACCAGTTGGTCAACCCTGATCTACTGAATTCAAGAATTCCTTGAAATTTCGTGCAAAACTAATTTGAAATGCAAGAAACCCTTGTACAAAATTTAAAATCGATTTACCACACAGTTTTCGAGAAATTGTTAATTAAAAGCAATGCATTTTAACACAGTGGCGTGTGGCAGTGTCGAAAAAGAGGGTTATGGTTTCAGTTTTTCTTCTGAAACAGGAAAACTATATTCAAGAAGTGTACCAAAATTGGCAGCAATGTGCGTCGAAGTGTCAGGAAATGAATTTATTAATTTCTGCAAAACTGACCACATAGTTTCTTCGTAAATGCCCATAAAAAATAGGTTTGCGTGCAATTTTTTTAGATACTACGTACAGCAGTCAACGTGGCAACGTCGCACTATCGATATGTTTAGATATTTAAATAGCGAACGCCGATTCAAATTCATATGAAGGCTAATTGTATCGTAAGTCATATTAGTTATCCGAAATTTGTAGATAAAATATTAATTAACATAATTGTGACTTAAATTTATTTATTGTTGTTAAACAATTTTCTCAAATTTGCCGAATTTTCTTTTCCAATATTATTTTTTTAATAAATTTACCTTTGTAACGAAACCTTTCTGACATTTTGGTTATAAAAAACGCTCCCAATGAATGCGACGTTGTCAGATCTGCTGCTCCAATTCACTAAGCTGACCAATTTAATATTCTATTTTCGTGTTACAATTATTTATATTAACATTGAACTTTTTAAAATATATATAAATGATGTAAAAAATTATTATTATTATTTCTATAGTATCATACTACTTATATATTTATCATTTATTACCCAACTCTAATTTGACTAACATCGTTGGTTAGGAACTACCTCAATACTTTTAAGCGTTCAAGCTATGACGTAATAGTGATACCTTCGGTATGTAAAAGAGCTATTGTCGCATTGCTATGTCTTCTCATAAGCTAGAGCTGGAAGCCTTCAATGTAATGTTGTCTTTCATTATACCTTTTATCTCGAAAAGAAAGAATTAATTATAAGATACAGGATATTCAGTGTGCGAACATTCTTGGTTGCACAACTTCTTTGATTATTTTATTATAATTATCACTATTGCCATCATTTCTTCTTTAAATATCAGGCATCTCAGCTATCACATCCTTCCTTGTATTATTCACAATGTGTTAAGGTGCAGCTTGGATCTTTGTTTTTCGCTTAGAAAATCAATACTACCACATTAGGCACTTTATAAGAAAAATTCAGACGTGGCATCATTCATGTTTAAACACTTCTCATTCCAAGAACTTACAAGCTATCGGCCGCACACAATATAAAAAATTGAGTCACTGAATTCCTTCTATGTACAGATACTTAAAGAAGCATAGAGTTAACAGAGGTTTACTAGGAAAAAACCTACAAATTCAGGCGGGCAACACAGCAGATAAGAATTTGGATTTGCGCAACGAAGATAACTTTAGAATCAGTTTGCCATTCAATTGACACCAGATTCAACTGACAATAACTGCTAATGGACACTTAAACTCACAAGCTCACAGTTTTATCAGTACTATATTTATTACTGATTGCATCATTCACAAAGAGTTGTCTTAAAAATTTCAAGTCAAACTCAGTTTGGGTAATCCAGAATGGGAGAAAAAATCATTCAGTTCAAGGAAACAAATACAGCGCTGCATAAAAAGGGTATACAAGATTGAACTATGTCATGTAAGAGCAATTTGCATTGTAGTGTGCATTAACATTAACCAAAGAACGAACTACAGGATAAGTAAAATATTCTAAAATTTTAGGTGAAGGCTTGGAGAATGACTTCAAAATTCACTAACTTTTTCTGACAACCTTTGTCAGTATTTTCTCCCCTAATTACTTTTGAATGATATAACTTTACATTCCATTGAAGAATATAACATTTAAGGTATGGAATAAGTCTCAAACTAATCTCTTGTTATTCAATTCGAAATCAGTTGTTAACTTGTTAATTGGACCATTTCTCAATCAGAATCGTTTTGTCCATAGTACATGCGGCACGTAGCCTTATGTGTTACTTGCAAAATATACCCGCGCTTCGTTTCGGGCCTAAGAGATTATAAGGACTTCATGAAAACACATTTTACCCCGTTTCACCCCCTCGGGGGACGGAATTTCCAAAAATTCTTCCTTAGTGGAAGCCGCCTCTACCGTCATGAAAAACAATGTACCTTCCAAAATTTCACGTTCCTAGGTTAAACGCTTAGAACTGTGCGTTGATGAGAGTTAGTCACTCATCAGTCAGTCAAGGACTTCTTCTTTTACGTTTTTATGTATATAGATATCAAAAATTCAAAGTAACTGAAATAATCAGTGCTGCAATGTAAGCTCTCGATTCCGTTCGCAGCGGCCTTAATACCTTGGTCCTGTCGAATTTTCGCCCGCGAGTACGCTCGCGACGCTTGAGGCCGCCCCGCGGTCGAAGTGCGAACCACGCTCCTGCCTGACGCAATAACGTACATGACCTATATATACATTATATTATACATGTTTTTTTGGTGAAGGAGAGGGAGTTTTTTAAACATATTTCTTAGCGAGCACCTAGGGGCCAAGAGGAACCAACCTGCCAAATTTCATGGTCATTGGATCAGTGGTTCCAGAGTAATCCTGATTATCAGTGGTATTTGATTAACAAAAATAAATAACTGATCCAATGACCATGAAATTTGGCAGGTAGGTTCCTCTAGGTGCTCGCTAAGAAATATGTTTAAAAAACTCCCTCCCCTTCACCAAAAAACATGTATAATATAATGTATATATAGGTCATGTACGTTATTGCGTCAGGCAGGAGCGTGGTTCGCGCTTCGACCGCGGGGCGGCCACAAGCGTCGCGAGCGTACTCGCGAGCGAAAATTCGACAGGACGAAGGTATTAAGGCCGCTGCGAACGGAATGGAGAACTTACATAGCAGCAATCGCTTACTTCAGTTACTTTGGATTTTTGACACCTGTATACACAAATAAACTTTTTTAAATTGTGCTCGTCTCATCCAATGTGGAAGAATTTTTCTCCCTCTAATTAACTCGTCATCGATACCTTGAGTTAATTCGACTCGCTATTGCGAATTCCTTCTCCGTTATGATGGGACAAAAAATAATGACAAATAAGAAGGAAACACTATTGAAAATAGCATGAAAACGCGTCGGAAAAGAGAAGCTGTCGCACAGGTCGAGCATCTTCAAAATTTCATAGAATCAAATTCAGCAGCGACGCGTCTCGTGACATGTGACGTCGTAGAAAGATTCTCCTCCTCATCTCGCGCGTTCGCTCCATTCCGTTTTACACATTTCTCCGACTCCGCTGTTCTTTCTGCTCGTGCATTCTGCTCGTTTCACGGTTTATTCGACTCCGGAGACGCGCTCCGAATGTCACGCAACAAAAGTCACCGACGGAGTCGAATTCATTGCATCCGATGCACAGACATTCAAGAAAATAATGACAACTTTATGCATGCATGAATACTGCTCGGGAACTGAATCATATCTTAACTAATTGCAACAATGACGTTGTATACACGAGATAACGATTATGAAATGCGGAAAAATTTTCTTTAAACTCGCATGTTTCACACGGAGTTTTCCTTATGCAATTAGAAAAAAATGTTACAGTAAAGTCTTGAATGTTTCAAAGAAGGTTATCTTCCTCTAATAGAATCTTTTTCACAAGTACATTTTTTTTTAAATTGAATCGTGCACTTCTTTTGCAAAGACCTATTTCTCTGGACATTTTGCTTGAAGAAGTATTAAGGTCGCAAAATTAAAAATTCGTGAGATGTTTGAAATAATAAACTTAGGAAGGAGGTGCACGAGGCTCGTTTTAAGGGTGGTAAAACAATGTCGATGGTGTTTTTGAAACAAATAATAAACATTTCCACCTAACTGATAATTTATGTACGACCTGCGATTTTTTTCCCGTTAATGGACGGACCACTGTGCAGTGGCGGCCAGATGCGCGCGTTCAGACGCTGCATCCGTTTCTCACGCGATTATATGTATTATCATTTTTAGAAGTAAGATTCTAGCTAATATGTAAGTCAACCTCTTTTTTAAACGAGAACACCACTGTGACGGTAAGAAAAGTAAGCCGCTTTTAAGATTTTTTTTTAGGAATAATTTTCAGTTTTCAGAGAAAATTGTTATTATCTACTTTAGTACAATATCTTAAGAGACTATAAAAATAAATAAATATAAAAACATGCATAATTTTTAATATATTAATTGTGCAAAAGTCACGCGAAAAAAATCAGGATTTCAATTTTAAATAGCCGCCATTTTGTTTTAAATTAATATTTCGGAAAATTCTCTCCGTCAATCGGAAGATACATTAATATACTAACGAAATTTTGTTTTTGTTTTTTGATTTTAGATAATCTGGTTCCGAATGGCAGTGCTCACCGCAAAACCAAATTTTTAAAAATGCTTCTTGGATGTCGGTTGTTACTTTATTATAAACGTAAAGACTTTTCTACGAAAAAATTACCAAATGTTCTTTAAATGATGCTCTTTTAAGTGCAAAATGTTCTGTAAGAATATATTGTGTCGCTTTTTCAAAAAAAAATCACAAACTTTCGCCTCTTTTCGGACGCTTCAGTAGGTATAACCTCTTAAGGCGGATTCGCACATATCAGTTCCTTGACGGTTCAGTGCACATTTTACTGTGCTATGTACAGTTGTGACCTGTTAATTTGATAATTTTACCCCGGTTAGGTTGATACTAGGGGTGGGTACAAACCTGATTTTTAATTTCAGGAGACTCGAATCCGAAACTTCGTAAGGCTTCGAAGCTCCTGAAACTCTCGAAACTTCGAGTGCTAATTCTGTTTTGTAAGTGGAATACCTTGCTTTAACCACTGAAGTCGATAAAATTTTCGCATAACTCTCTATTGACCGTAGTTAAGAAAATACAAACAAAAATATAACCATACATATACAAATGTTCCAGGCATTTTTTATTCATTCATTTTATACTTTTCCTTAACTGGGTTTCGAAAGTTTCGAAATACGAAAAAAGTGCAAAGTTTCGAATTCTCGAAACTTTCTTGGGTTTCGAGGTTTTTACGCTTCGAGAAACCCATCCTTAGTTTATACAAAATCATCCCCACTACTTTTTTTTTGCTTAATGAAATAAAAGAACCTAAATGATTCTTAATTAGGACGAGTTTAGTTATAGCCGGTACCAGAAATTATTCAGGATCATGTTTTTCCCCCACTTTTTTTGTCTGCGACAGATACGAAAACATGAAAAAATCGATAGTCCAACTTCAAAGGACTGTCATTTTGTTAATTTTGGATTTTTTCTTTAAGATCGATTTTTCAATTAAGAATCATTTTGGTTTTTTATTTCAGATGAACAAGTTAGCCGGAATCACGACAACCATGGAAATACTTTTTTTTTAGCGAATGTTAATTATTTTACACAAAATTTTTAATTCGTTCTCTCTAATAATATTTGTGAATATTACTGAAACATGGGTAAATATATGTACCAAATTTTGACGGAAAAAGTTGTATAGCTGCTGTACAAAAAAAATACCAAAAATTGTGCAAAAACAGCGCGTTTTAGAGTAGAATACTCTGGTAAACTCGAATTTTGGAAAAATCGGAAAGCTACATATTTAGTTCCATTTTAGTAATAGTACTGGCGAATTTTCAATAAAAACAATTATACTATACAAGAAATATTTCGAAGAAACTGACTTTCCTAGTTATAGCGATCCCACCTGTAATGTTACAACGTTTTTCCTTACATCCTTCCTCTTAAAAAGCCAGGCAACTTTTCCAATTAACGTTTTGTTCTATCTTGTTTTCTAGTTATTTGCTGTAATTGGTTTCCAGGCCTCAACATTGAAAGGTAGTTTTACCCCTTATACTTGAGTTACCGTAGTTAAAAACTTGACTTTATCCGTGACGGTTACCGGCTCTACAAACCTGCGAATTGCGAAGTTTCATCGAAATCTCAGGATAAAACTACGCGGATATCATTTGCAATAATAAGTGACTATATGAACATAGGATAAAGTGAAGAAGTGTATAATACCTTAGGATATTCGAATGTATGATGCGTCCCTCCAAGAATATATCACGAAGCTTCGTCAGTCTTGCAGCTAAATTTTACTATAGGTACACTTACAAAGAGAGGTTCCCAGGTGTCCGCCTCCGATTGCTTTGAATTTTGGATATGTTTTAGAGGACCGAAAAATAAGATATAGGTGTTTTTTTTATAGCGGTCCGTTTTCATATTTAGGGGGTTAAACCACCCCCCAATGTTCATAAGACACTATATTTTTTAAAATACAGTTTAACAACATTTAATTTTCCAATATTTCTTAACGTATGGACAATAATTTTTCCCATTTTCGAGCGCTAGTCCCCTTATTGCATCCGAGCCCTCAATTGAGCTACGGGCTATAGCGACACTCATAGAGATTAAGATTTTTTTGGAATTTTTTGTTTCGGATAAGCCTGAGCCGGGAAATCATCTACGCCGTGAACATACATACCTCGTTTTTAAGGTGCCATATTGACACTGTAAACAAACAATTAAAACAAATTGTAAAAATTCTTTTTATTTTTTTCCGTATAATATAAGAGAAGCTTAATAAACACTCAAAAGATTTACTTCATGTATTAGATTTTTATGTTGTATTTACTCAGAAAAAAATCATTAAAAATAGCTTGATTTTTCGGCGGTTCAAAGTAGAATGACCCTTTAATTTACTTTCAACCAGTCACAAAATATTTCCGCGTATCCAAATAGAAGGGCATAGTACAGGGTCAGCGTTTTATCCGGCAACCCGCGCTCGCGCGAACTTGTAAAATGGCAACAGCGCCTCACGAACGCATTCCACTACAACCATGCACCGGCCCAGCGGAGAGCTGCCAGCTGCCTGGACAGCAGTGATGCCTGACTTCCGAAAATTTTAGAATGGTCTCTTACAAATTAACGTCGCAAAGAGCTATTGGGAATTTCCGGCCCCAGGTAATCGAGCCGCCCGCTCCGCTTTTATGATCCGTTTACCACTCGCACCGAGATTTTTCGCCACCTGCGTGTAAAAGCCACAATAATGGCGCATCATTCGAAAAAAATGAAATTAACGGAAGCCGGTATATGCGTGGCGTTAAGTAGCTAAAACATTCAGACCCCAAATTCTAGAAAAAAAATTCAAACACCGCTACAATCAAAGAAACGTCCCATTAGTTACCCCTTAATAAACAGTTTGCAAAAGCTTTTTACAACACTTATGGTTAAAAAAGTTGATAGAAAAAAAATTAAGTAAATGTAAAATATTTTAAATTATTTATAGTTCAAAAGTTATACGAAAAAGGCCCCAAATTTTTCAACCCGGGCCGGGATATTCTCGAAGCTCGGGCATCACTGCTGTCCAGCGGTCGCTGGCAGCTCTCCGAGCGCCGGGACTGTGCATGGTTGCAGTGGAATGCGTCCGTCAGGCGGTGTTGCCATTTTACCTGTTCGCGCGAGCGCGGGTTGCAGGATAAAACGTTGACCCTGTATACTGTATGTATACTCATGGCGAATACTGAACGCACTAACGTGATTGAAGAAACTGAAATTGCAATCGCTACAGTATAAACCAAGGAACCATATTGTTTATAAAAACGTACATACAAGTGATCTTAGTGGTATGTGATAATAACATTGGCCTGCTGAAGCCGAAATTACTTGACACATTACTTGACCTAATATCTGATGTTCTCGCATGTGCCGCAGGTAAAGCTAATATTAGAATCAATAAATAAACAAGAAGTGAAACTTTTGAAACTGGTCCTTCGAAATCGTCAGAACTTTGTCAACGTAGAGCGGACAAGTAACTTAAAATTTAACAAACTCGATGATATTCAACGCGAGTGTCTCGCCGACTGTTCTCTAATTAATTAGCAGACTTCCTGCTGCAGCGACATTTTTCCGCGAGCCCCGAGAGTATTCTCTAAAGCACTACTCGAGCTTTCAAGCACCTGGTGCTACAATCTTCGCAAGTACGGAAGAGCGCACAAGGAATCTCACTCCACGCCGTCCTTTTTTCTGATTTTGATGCTTCGAACGCGAGCTGGAATTTCGGGCTTGAGCGTTATAGCACGCGAAATTGAATTTTTTAGTTATCGTCTGACGGGCTTGTATAGCATGCCTGCGTATAACGAAAAAAGCTTTCGCAAGCTGTTTGCACGAGGGGGAATATTTCAGCAGCGGAGAGGTCAGTTTATTGCTTGCAGCTTATTAACGAGGCATTTTTCTTTTGGCTTTAAATTGGGGTTAGCAATGCTGGAAAAATGAGAAACCTGTTAATTGAGAGTGAAAGAAAACAGGAGAAAAAGAAGAATGTTAAAAGCGGAAGCAATTATTTTAAACATTGAAATTTTGCCTTAGACTAGTAATAAACACTTTTGAATCATGAGTTTTACTTATCTTCCTATTTCAAGTGGCTCTGACACTCGTCGTTAGTTCTATGCTTTATATCCCTAGATTATAAAATATGCATAGCAAGTGCATTCTGACTTTAAAATATAGCATTTACTTGGCTGAATACTGATTACTTTTAATTTAATGAGGAAGACGTTCTTCGAGAAATGTAAACTTCTAATATTTTCCGTGTATGGTTCTGTTGACAACATTTATAAGCGGGCATTTAGTCCCAACTGTTTTAGTGTAATCATAACGAAAAAATTCTGCCTATGAGTTTACTATGCGCTTTGTATTCAACAATAGCTATACTGTCAGTCATTTAAGGGGTCATGCTCAGTCAGGAGGACAAAAATGGGTGTGGTCTTTAGAAATTTTTTACTCAAAAGCTATAACACATTTCTCAAAAAATCTTTTTTCCTTTTAAGAATTGCATCTAGTACCGTGCATCGTAATTTTGTTGTTTAAAAATATTTATCAGTAACTAAGTTATTCTCCATCACTCGAAGATTCTCTAAAAAAAGGCTTCTTTAAAAAGTTTAAAATTGTTATCATAAATCGTGTCTGCTTTTCGTCAATTAAAAGAAAACTAAGCATCGGATAAAAAAATCCTTCGTTCAAATACTAGATAATATAATACAATAAGTAAATTCTTTTGAATTTTTTATTTTAGCTAATCGACTTTTGAGCAGCAGTGGTCACCGCAGAAGCCTTTTTTTTAGAGAACCGTCGAGTGATGGACAATAACTTAGTTACTGATAAATATTTTTAAATAAAAAAATTACGATGCACGGTACTAGATGCAATCCTTAAAAGGAAAAAAGATTTTTTGAGAAATGTGCTATACCTTTTGAGTAAAAAATTTCCATGACCCCTTAAGAAGGAACCCGTTTCGCGCATGTAGAATGAGCTCATTGGCTCCAAAGAAGCGTTGGTGGGGGTACAGCCAATAGTGGCTTCTCCCGGCATCAATGAGCGTCAACCTGCGCAGAACCGGTCTAAACTCGTCGGTTGGCAGGTTCCTTCTTAAATGACAGGGAGTACAGATGGCTTTTATAATTGCGAAAGTCATGAAAAAATGCATGTAATCTTAATATATAAAGCAGAAAGTGTTTGTGTGCTTGTCTGTCGCCTAAAAACTTTCGAACGGTAAACTCTGGGGTCACGAAATGTGTCCCAGCTAATCCAGAGGAATGTGACTATTTTCACCAAAAAAAATAAAAAATTTTTTTTTTAAAAAAATCAGAATCCGAATTTTGGACGAAGCCGAGTATTAAAGCTAGTACAGTATAAATAGAAATAACTGCAAGTGGGAAGAGAAAACATACGCTGCGTTGTATACCCCTTTTCGTGTTTCTCTATTCTTGAAACCTACGTAACGGTTTCCTTTTCACGATTCCAGGCAAAACGAAGTTGTACTTCAGCGAGTCCGTCGTAAAAAATAAAATATGTATGTGGCCGGACATAAAACATTTTCTTTATGACTCGTGTTTCCATAATTCTCCGAAATGAAAATTATTAGGTACTTCTGTGCACGGTAAGAAGTTTGCGGACCAGTATTTACATATTAAAGAAACATTAAATAATTATTACCACTGACGATACTAGCACGTTTTTGGAATAGAGAATTTATAATAATTCATATCTGTTTAAATGGTGGTGCATGATTTAAGAAATTCACTTACTTAAAAATTGTTCGGCTGCGAGAGAAAACGAATAAAATATTCTAACATTTATGTGGAAAATGAAAACAAACAATTTGTTTGACACGAACGTGTAAAAAATCACCCGACCAAGGTATAACTTTGACTTTTACGGTTTATCAAAAACACTATTTTATTTGGCATAGTGAGGGAGTATTGGCAAAAAATACTTTTTGCAAGGGTAACGAAAAGGCAGTGGTATGGAATAATAATGATTTTCACGCAGACTATTCCTGGATACCGACGCTTTTAGACGTCACCTGTGCTATTTCAATCCATTTTACCGTTATTTTTCCGACACTATCGTCGAGTCTATCAACCGCGGGTACCTATAATTTGTCGATTACAGTAGTTAGATACGAAAACAGGTGAATTCCGTAATTGCGCAGGTAGAGACAGATTACTCGCCATGGTATTGAAAAAGAATGCCCGGGGCAAGGATTCCGTTAGGCGCCCCCTCCCCCCGCCCCCGTTTACCCCTCACAAAAATGATTTTTCGTTATAATTCTTTACTATGTCAAACAAAAATGTATTTCAGCTGGATGTGATAACTAAGGAAGGCTATTTGAAAATATAAATATTAATGTAGGTATGTACCGTTTCATTTAAAAACTCATAACTTTGTAATTATGAAAATGCCAAAACATATTTTAGATACATCGCATTAAGCTCAAGAGAGTTATTGTAAAAAAAGTTATTGTGTAAAAAAAAACTGAATCCCATTCTGTCTCTAGGGTGGGAGGAATATAATTACTTTGTCATGTAAAAGACACTAATATAACAAACACTTTTATAGATATTCTTGTTAATGTCAGAGAAAAGAGTTCATCGGCTTAGCACTTCACGTAAGACACACTATATGTTAAAAAATATTACAAAAGTATAAAACCAAATCCCACCGTGTTGCTAGACATAAACAAAAAGGGGGAGGAAAACATTATACGAATAAAGCAGTGATGGGAGTAAAATTAAACTATTAATAATATACTCTACAGGTACGTACATACTTCTACGCGTACATATGCATGTACAGAGGCCAGAGGGTGAGTTGATTATTAAAAATATTGTAGGTACATTCATTTCCGACACAAATCAAATGTAATTATACGAGCATTTGCGATAATAATTCATATGATTAACCATAATTATTGTGATGATAATGCGAACCCAAATTCTGGCCGTGTTCCCGAGTAATATAACAATTAATTAAACAACGTAATTACAGAAATTGTGTCGCAAGCGATACAATTAGATAAGCAAGATAATTATCCACAAAATCAACGGAAATTTAATAGTCTCATTTTACGGCGAATTTCAGCAAAGCTAACCCCATTATTTTACGCAGAAATCTCATAATAGGTACTCAAAAAAATGCAATTTTCGTATTGATAAATTTTATACCTACATTCAAATCGAAACATAACTTCTTTGATGACAACTAATATTATTTAAACACAATATGGATAGAAATAGGGGAGAGTAGGGTAAAACGGAACATCAATGTTTCTCTTAGATAAGAGCTGCGAATAAGTTGGCATCGCGTGACATGGGACCAAAGTGTCCTCATAGCATTTCGTGACAGACCACAGACCCGTGCACACGTTACTTTTCCGTTAAGAGAGTTGGAAAAATTTCCGGTATCGACGTTTCAATATTGTGTTGTACTTTCGACCATTTTTCGGCACTTGGATTTCGAAAATTAATAACGATAAGTACATCATTGGATTCTATAGTCCTTACGCTACATTTTGACTTATTAAAAAGTTTTTACCTTACACTGAAGTGTAAATATTAAATGTTTACTAAATTACTGCATGTGGGGCAAAGCGGGACACTTTTTGTGGGGTAAAACTTTGTAGGCGTGCGTAGTTACGATGACAATACAAAATTATGAAAAAAAAACGGGAAGGGTGAAAAAAATTACCCAGTCATCAATAAATATAACCCACGGTGTAAAAGACAGGTGTTTCGGGTCCTGTTCAGAATGTGTGACTTTTTCGTCCTAGTTCTTCTGGTGGCCGGCAGAATTCGTGGCTGTTGTAAAGGTATTTACATATATATACAGGCCTGGTATGAAATTCCTATTCGTAGTGGAAGGGGAACACGCCACGCATGCTCGTTATGATCTCGTGACGCCAAACCAATCGACGCCAAGGTTCAGTCAAGTGCAGTGTCATCACGCGCATGCGTGGCATGTTCCCCCTCCATTACGCATAGGATTTCTCTGGCAAACCCAGTAATACCATTAAAATCTCTACTACCCTAAAATCTCATTAAAACGTATGTATATGCCTTCTAAGTCACGATGCCTCTCGCGGCGGCCAGGGGAACTAAACAGAAATTGGCATACAAATTCGCTGGGGTAAAAGGTACAGAGTCGGAACACCTGTCTATTACACCGTGATATAACCCATAACCGCAAATCCAAACGAATTGAAATCCGCCTGTAAGTAACTACGAATCAAATCAATTCATTCGATATGCAATCAGCATGTAACCACAAATCAAAACTTAGACACTAAAAAGTAAATAATAAAACAATATACAAAAAAATTGTTTATGTTAAACAATTTTATTTAAAATTCACTAAAAACTAAAAAAGTGTATTTGATTATTTTCAGTAATTTTTATGTTATCTGGTAAAATATTTTTTCTTATGTGTATAAATGTTATACCTAAAACATATATTTATAGTTTTTTACATAAATGAATACTTTTTAAATGATAAAAATAAAGATTTTGTACGTTTACATGGACTTTAAGTGGGTGTTCCGTTTTACCCTACCACTTGAGCGAGGCGAAGATTTCAATACCTCCGGTAAATCTCATTTTCCTTCGTTCCCAAAGATTTTTCTTAACAATGGCTTTGATTTTCTTACAGTCTAAGGTCCACTGAAGACTCATGTTGAAGTCCCGTGTCTTTTTCTCCTTCGGATTTTATGTTATCACCCTCCAAAGTTAAGCGTGCCATTTTACCCTACTCTCCCCTACTGATGCAACCAAAAAAAAAAAAAATGGTTGCGTACATATATCTTTAAGACATGTTGCCAGAAACTCATGAGCAGATATACAGGGTGTCCCAAAATTCAGGGACTTCCCGTAACATGCAATATCCTGATGCAAGAAGACATCGAAATGTGCTTTACCGTGTTCTGATCCGAGGCTTCGTTCTCGAGAGACTAAAGTTGAATATTAGCGGTGGGACTTCTGGGCCGCGCAGTTTAAAACCGAAACAGCTGAGTGTGAGTATTGACCCCTAGTACGCAGGGCAGAATACACGCGTAGATACAGTCTGTATCTACATACACCTCCCGCGTGTGCGAGCTAGCGTACGCTGCCGCGCGCTCAGCTGACTCGGCTTTAAACTGCGCGGCCCGGAGTCCCTACCGCTAATGCCGCGTTTCTACCGAGGCGAACACGAACAAAAACACTGTTCTCGAGCGTTTTTGTCTTTTCTTGCCGTGTCCACACCGCCGCAAATAGAACAAACGTTCACATACGATTCGAACGCTGAGTTTTGTTCATGTTTGCGGCGGTGTGGACACGGCAAGAACAGACGAAAACGTTCGCGAACAATGTTTCTGTTCTTCTTGCTGGAACGCGGCATAATACTCAACTGTTAATAACTCGAGAACGAAGCCTCGGATCCCAAAACAGTAAAGGACTTTTCGACGTATTAATAAAATAATAAAGTCACTTTAGAAACTTATATCCAATGATCAGTTTGCTCAAAACGTGGAAGCGTCCGGTGAATTGTGGACGAGAGTGCAAAACACCGACTTGCTCGAAAGAAGTTGTTTGTCTCATGTGCGTTTCTTAAGGATTGCATTCAGCCGAAGAACTGGTCACAAATCCTTAGAAAGTGAAATTATGGTCAGTTACGCGCCTTTCACTGTGCTTGAAAATCCATCGACATTAACGCATATTTTTCCCATCAAAATCGATCACTTCGCTAAATCTATTCGCTCAGGCGTCCATACGGCGTAAACTTGCATTAAATGAGTCCAGACGAGAACTACCTACGAACGCTTTTGTATTCGCGGCAAAAGCAAACTGGCGATGTATTGCTGCGGACCATTCGCCAAGCAGGGCATGCAACACGTCCAGGCATGAATGAATAGCTTGCATTACATGTTGTATTACGCCCGTCTCTACCTGGCCTATCATAAACAGTGACGCTTCGACGATGACGTTCATATGCTGGTACTCTGTGGGAGCGAGAATGCCGCATACATAGGTAGGCACATGCTTTAAAAGAATGCGTTTTGCAGGCAGTATGCAGTATGCCAACGAAGAAGAAGTAACACGTACATACCTATTCATATCTTTTAAAACAGACATTTATACCGACGCACTTAAAAAGGAAATATAAATTCGACTTCTTCTCGTGCCGTTGAAAATGCTACGCGCAAGACACTATAAAAAAATATATGCGTGGTTACATAGCAAAAGAAAGAGAATTCTGCTGTAGACCAACAGTGTGAGACACAGAAACTGGAGAATTAAGATCGAGAATAGAGGAGCACAAATTCGTCTTGGGGTTTTACAATAATTATGCGATTTTAGTGAAAAACACTATTATGCGCAAGTACTGTAGTGGAAGGCAATAAAGATTCTACGTCTATACAGATATTTATGCGTCTTGTGATTTATTGGTACTTATTATTTATCATTTACTATTACCTTGAGTCACGTAGAAAAACACTTCGGAAAAATCATTAAACCTAACTTCACTGTAAACTGCTTTTCTAGAACGTGTATGACCGAGCTTATACTACAGGTCAAGATGACCCGACATCCGCTATTTGTGTCGTTGCTCGCACATCCGCCGATCGAAAGTTAACTCGTTGAATGCCAAACGAAATTTGCATGTCTTGCTTACAAACTCGGAGTAAAATATTTCTTGTACCAAATACATGTACCGCGGTATAATAATATTTTATAAACCGGTTTAATTCAACTGTATTATCTTACTTTGTGCAGTTTTCTTGTTGGATTCAAGATTACGGCGTACAAATAGGTTCGGCCGACAGCGCTGCGTTTTTATCTCGTTGCTCCTTTTTTTCTTTAAAATGGTGTTTGATTTTTTTTTTACTGAAACACCAGTTCAAATATGAAACGAGAAAGAAACTGGAAAAATGAGCGAGATCAGACAATTTTGTACGATCCGTTACAAAAAACGTACTGAATAAGTGGTAATGATCTGTGAAGATTGCGTGGATGAACCACATCTCTGTTTGGCTTGTTTCAATATGATAGCAATCGTATCATATAAAAATGTAATATAAATGTAAATATAAAATTGTAAAAATGCTCTATAGTGAAATCGATATTTTACATCGTTATTGTAATAACATTAGTATTGAAAATTCGAGAAATATTAGCGTTTATTTGATTCCAGTGTTGTAATCCCAGCGTTGCCGGTCACTGATGACCCTCAGGGCGCCACTGGTAAATCGAGTGCCAGTCATCGGTGACCCCTACGACATTCAACGTGTTAATGGGAGGATTAATGGGGACGAGTGTATGACCTAGATCGTTGATAGGAGATTTCTATCCCGAGCAGCTTAAGATTCGACACGATCCAACATGGGATGCCAAATGACTGCACGAAGGAAGCATAAATTGGCACAACGTCCCCAAGGACTAGTGGAAACGTTACACCGGTACACTGACCCGACGTTTCTCAAGAAATGTTGTCAAACCAGTATCGATTTCGTGAAGGAAAACGCCTTAACACTTTGACTGGCACCGGCGTGTTTTCACACCGAAACGTAGGAAATATACAGGGTGTTCGGCTACCGATGGCCATCCTTTTAGGAGGTGATTGTACAGGCCAAAATAGGACGAAAATATAGAATGAAATTTTTTAATATCGCGCTTCGTTTTCTAGAAAATTGACTCTGAATTTTAGCTAAATGCGCGAGCACCGAAGTAGTTTTTGGGCTGTATGTAAGTACATAGGGTGTAGGGCCCATATACCGGACATTTAGTGGTGGCATGAAAGTTATTTAAGAATTTCAACATAAGTTTTCATACGTTCTGGGAATTTTTTGCATTGAACTGATTATTAAGCATTTCCGTAAGTTCGGGACTTTGTGATAAATAATGAAATATTAAAGAGATATTAGTAAAAATGTAAAACAAAATTTTGTCGTAATTACCAGACACGCTTAAAGCTTGAGAACTATTTACCGTGCCCGAACTACAGGACACAGTCTAGATGCATTATCCACTTAACTAAAACATCTTCGTGAGATTCTGGTCCTGGTTTTTTGTCCTTATATTTGTTGTTAATTTTGACGTGTAACGTGCTCCTTGGAATGACAAACTGTATGCTGGCTGCATTTACCGAAGATTGATGGGAGGTTATAACCTCTACACCAGAAGTCATTTAAGAAGGAACCTGTTTCGCGCATGTAGAATGAGCTCATTGGCTCCGAAAAAGCGTTGGTGGGGGTACAGCCAATAGTGGCTTCTCCCGGCACCAATGAGCGCCAACCTGCGCAGAACCGGTCTAAACTCGTCGGTCGGCAGGTTCCTTCTTAAATGATAGGGAGTATAGATGGCTTTCATAATTGTGAAAGTCATGAAAAAATGCATGTAATCTTAATACATAAAGCAGAAAGTGTTTGCGTGCTTGTCTGTCGCGTTAAGTTAAATGTTTAAAATTTTGTTTTATTCTTAAGAAAATATTTTTAACATGATCCCTTAAGGCTCCCCCAAACCAACGCGAATATCTGAACCGCGGCGGATCCGTTGCCGCCGCGAATATTCGCGTTGGTTTGGGGGAGCCTTTATACGCGTCGCGCGCGGCTAGTCGCAAGTGGAAATAAGCGCTCAAGGGCTAGCCTGGTCGAGACCGAAAGCGAGTCCTGAACTGGGCAATTCTGTATTGACACCTCGAATATTTGCTTTGAAACCTGATACACTGGTGTCCCGTTGTAAGTACACCGCCCGGGGGAGGAGGCGGTCTCTTAACGAAACGGTATGCTATTCGGCTCGCCTTTCGTCTTTATCATCTTCTTTTAGTAATACGATGCCGTCGCTATCTCGAACGAAATTTATGGCTTATCGCTGGCGCGTGCCCTCTCGCTCATTCTCAGTGTCTCGCACTCACCGCGGCGACTACAAAAAAAGTAGCGGCGGTAGAAATGTTCTCTTAACGAAACGGGGATAACGAAGGATAAAAAATAAGAAGAATTCGGTATAACTAGGCTTTTATTTAAAAATTAATTATTTGTTAGGAATTACAAACAACAATTTCTTAACGGACGAGCCATACGTGTCGCATGCGTGCGCTATGCCGGTCGTCTCAGGACTGACTCCCTACTAGGGTTGCCGATCTTTTGCCGTAATTTCCGATTTTTTTGATCGATTTTTCAGTATATGTAGGTCGATCCTATGGAATCGATCCTCGGGGACCAGAAATGGTGTTCCGATTATTTATTATTTATATACTTCTTTCACGCATTTCAGCTGAATTCAAAAGTAATTTATTGCCTGCTTCTCACTTTGTGATTATACTCAGTGAACGGCGGAAAATACAGGAATGATCAAACTATTTCGCGGAGGGGGAAACGAACGGCGCCACCGTCGAGCCAAACCAAGCTAGCCAAGCGGATAAGCTGTTGTCGACGCTGGTTGGCTGCAGCCTCATTTCCCTTGGCTAGCTTGGTTTGGCGGTGATGACGCGATGATGGGAAACGAAACGGCGCCACCGTCGAGCCAAGCCAAGGCAAGTGACGCCACACTTTCGTTTCCCATCATGGCGTCATCACCGCCAAACCATCCCCGCTTGGCTAGCTTGGTTTGACTCGACGGTGGCGCCGTTCGTTTCCCACCTTGGCGTTGATTGGTCAGTTGACTCATGCTATTATCTAGATTCTACATGATTATCAATTAAAAAGTGAAAGGAAATAGAGGCCAGCAGAATATAAAAAGGCTCGAGTTTTAATTATATAGATAAACACACCGAGCATCACTCGACAGAATAGGAACTTATTTTAGTATAAATAAACATAATATATAAGACAAAAGTAATATGCGTATTAGGCACGTGTTCGTTCAAACATACTTATTTGGTATGGGACGTAAGGTGTACATTTTCCGCACCGTAGATAAAACAACGGAAACGCCTTACATCACAGTAATCATAATGTCAAATAGAAAAAGTGATATTTGGTTACATTTTATATAAAAACTAGCAAAATATACCCGCGCTTCGCTTCGGGCTTAAGAGATATTAAAGATTCCATGAAAATAAATTTCACCCCTTGTCACCACCCCCTTAGAGGTTGTTTAGGGCAAAATCCTGAAATTGATTTTTAGGGATTTGTGTGGGTAACCTTTGTATGTAAAAACTGGGTTGATATCTATTCGAGCCTAAGATATATTGAGAAGCCCGTGAAAACACAGTTAACCCCTTTCCACCCACTTAGGGGTTGATTAGGGCAAAATCCTTAAAATGGTAGTATAGGGATTTATGTGGGTAACCATTGTATGTAAAAACCAAGTTGATATCTAATCGCGCCTAAGAGATATTAAGGAATCCGAGAAAATACATTTTACCCCTTTTCACCCCTTTGGGGACGAAATTTCTAAAAATCCTTCCTTAGTGGACGCCTACGTCATAAAAACAATGTACCAAATTTCACGTTTCTAGGTTAAACTGTTTATAACACAAAAATATAATCATGAAACTAAGATATACTGCAAGACATAGGTACGTACACAGGATTGTTGCGAGCACTGTGTATAAACTTCATGGCCTACTGGTGCTCGCATCCGAAGTTAGAAGACGATCGGTAAAGGCCGACCGAAAATTGTTATCGATTTGCGTTTATAAAACCAAACTCTAAACTCTTTGTTATTGCATCGTGTTATTCAATAACTTGTTCCGAAATAAATAATCATGGCTAAGAGTCTAAAAAGTTGAAGAAATCTGTCGTAATTTAGAGTAAACTAAACATCTTAACTGAATTATAAATTACCATAATTGAACTAGCCAAATATATTTACCTATTGCGAATTTTCTCCGCAAGTACTGTAGGAGACGCAAAGCGTAGCAACACTATGGTGGAATTTAAGAGCTATCGATTCGTGTCGGTAACAGTGTCGATTCATTGGAGAACGCCAGTCGGGAAATAGTCATTGAAACAATAGTCGATATGGCGTGTATAATAAGGGGCTCCGAGATATGCGTGACCTGAATTATGAAATCGTTATCGCAAGCAGTAACAGGGATCGAACGCTGACGGTTTCGTACGCTCACTATGTTCGATAGAGCCCGCTTAAATAACTAACGGAGAAAACAGGTATGTATATGTACCTACCTATGTCGTAAAATCTGATACAGACAGTTGGAGAGCGACACGCGAGCCGCTCGCAACGAAATGCAAATGCGAATGTAACACAAAGGCAATGGCAAATGTGAACGTGAGACGCGGAAGGCAACGACAAATGTTGTAATCCAATTAATTAAGGACCGTCTACTCTAGTGACTGTTGCCCAGTAAAGCCGCGTATTCACCTGCGCATTCGCCCCGAATGTGCATTCGGCGCGCACCGATTTTTTGCTCGTCCGGTGTTCGGCGCGTGTTCGGGGCGCGGCGCGCATTCGGGCCGATGCGCTTGTTGGCGGTCCATCAAAGCGCGCATTCGGGTCCGAACAATACCATGAAATTGACGCCGCAAATTTCACTCAACCCCGAACGCGCGCCGAATGCGCGCCGAACGCGCGCTGAGCTCCGAACGGGCAAAAAATCGGTGCGCGCCGAATGCACGTTCGGGGCGAATGCGCAGGTGAATACGCGGCTTAAGGCTTGAACATTAGTAATAAAAAATAAAATCAAACTTAAAAATGTTTCTTCTGCAAACAAAAAACCAAAAAGTGAGAAATATCCGAAATATCCTAACCCAAAACTTGGGGCGAATCAGGTAACCCGGAAATCTCTGAAAAAACAAATTTTCATAACAAAATCTTTAGAATCAACTTAAAGAAATCTAATTTAATGACAGTGCAGTCAAATGACACTAGTTAGGACACAGATCGGAAGGATATTGCCGTTTTTTGCCGCCCCTATCAGCACAATTCTCGTCGCACCACTCTTCTCACACAATCTTTTGAAAGTGGCTGAATTAATTTTTCATCACAGTAAATACAATGCCATCTTCTCAAGACCATTAATTTATTTATTTTATCGTCACTTCTTTAGATTTAATTTTTATCACAGCTTCCTTTATTTTTTTTTTTGTACACCATGATCCCTGATTGCTCTTTTTTATGTACGTACTAATCATCTGTATATAAACAATTATCATATTTATAATCATAAAAATACTCAAATGAAAATAAAGAGTGACCCGATTCACCCCAAATAACCTGATCCGATTAGCCCCACATATAAGGATGTAGATTACATAAACATATGATATAATAATCTAAAATATAACAAATACTCAACTTGGACACCGTGCAAACTAATAATAATAAACACATTTGAATTTTCAAATTCGTTTCTTATTTTAAATACGAAATTGCCGATAACGTAGGGTAGATTCGGACCAAAATTGTAACGTTCGCACGCGTTCATCTCACTGAAAACGTATGCCAGCTCTAAACAATGACTTAAAATAATTGACGGGCTATTGCGGTAGGTGCGGGGGAGATGGGCGAGGTACTACGAACGATCGAAATGCTCATTTCTATGACGATGTCAGAAATATGGACTAAATTCTTATTTTGATCCGATTCGCCTCGGTCGACCCTAATGAATACTCCAATCGTGACATCAAAAAAACAATAAGCAGAAATGGTGCATTTATTGGGGAATGAGAAAGCCAGTAAACATTCCATTCTTACGGCGTTCTTTTGCAATAACGAATGCACCGAATATTGCCAGTTCTTTGTTTTACCCTGTTTCATTGCACTTCACAATTAGAACAATCTCCTCGACGTCCATTCCATTTGGCGGTCCCTGCAAAACTGATAGGTATCGAGTCGCCCGGTCTGGTCGCTTCGTTTGGTTGTCCAATTTCTAGTCTCTCGGTGACCATGTTGCCAGGGACTGGTCGACAGTGCGTAAAGGGACATCCAGACGCTGATACATGTTGCAGTGAAACACTGAGGCATGCCTCGTGATGCAGGTTTCAAGACTCTTGCATCTTGCTCGCGCACCTAGCTGAGGTAAATGTCCTAATACCTGGACACGTCCCAGTACCTGGATACTAGTGTAAATAATACTGTTTATTACATTTAATATTCGCTTTATCCATAAAAGAACTATTTTATTCAATTATTCGGATATTTAATAAAATATATTCATGTACATGTTTTTTTTAGTAAACTTCTAACACTTGTAATACATTTTCTTGAACTCTCCAGTTTACACCATTTTAGTATTGCTCTTATCTGATTTGCTAAACAGTCTCTACTTTTTGTTAAGCGAATATTATTAATAATGTTTAGTATATTGGTACAACTAATACATTTTTAGAAAAATGGTACCTCGTAGAATTCTTTATTGATTGGAAGATTAAAATTAATGTTTATATTAGTTTTTTATTCTCGTGTCTATCTACTGGTACAGTGAAATCTCAGAACGGCCTTAAACCTGACCATGTGTGCAAACTGTGAAATAAGTAAGAGTTATTGTTGAAACAATATTAAAATCGTTATTTAACACCTTAGCAATTATTACTTTGTATTCTTGTTATTTTGTTTTAATGATAATATTCGATTCAATATTCATGTGTAAAATTCGGGTGTCACACACGAATAAACATAACCTTAAATTTAGTCATTCAGTAATAGATTGCATTTACTCAAGTTTGTTTACAGATTGGAATAAATTATTTATACAGAAAAAATATGCGAGTAGGAAAAACTATTGTGTTGTCTTTTTTTTATTTAATTTCCCGAGAAAATATCCAAATTGCTGTTATTTTATCATGTGTCCAGGTAATGGGACAGTAAAATCGGGACATACTAGTTAAGCTGTCCAGGTATTGGGCCATTGTAAGGACTATGAATTTTCAATATTTTACAAAATTATTCAATTCAATAACATGTTGGTTTTTTTTTTAAATCATAAAGTACGCGCAGTGCCCCATGTAATTGCAAAATCGTTTTTATATAAATCGACTTGTGTAACTGCAAAATTCTCAATCGCGAAATTTCCGCCGTACCTTAAATATCCAGGTATTGGGACATTTACCTTAGTGGGACTCCGATTCCTATACGGTAGCCCGAACCGTCCGCCGTATGAGAGTTAAGGTGCAAATCCAGAATGAGACAAAAATATCGTGTCTCACAGGAGACTTTAACTTCATGAGACAATTTGTTCACTACTTTATTATTTTTCAATTATTTTGTCATTAATCTCATGAAATTAGACTATCATGAGACAAGTTTCAAGATATATTTTCAAAAATCT
The DNA here is from genome assembly GCF_050908995.1 of Andrena cerasifolii. Classification (NCBI taxonomy): domain Eukaryota; kingdom Metazoa; phylum Arthropoda; class Insecta; order Hymenoptera; family Andrenidae; genus Andrena; species Andrena cerasifolii. The sequence goes on along the minus strand of NC_135124.1, from coordinate 4,104,667 downwards.
CATCCCCCACGACTATCTCCATTATTTACATTTAGTTGTTGCTGAGATTTTTGTCTCATGATAGAAGTCTCATGTAAACCCACATCGGGGATTCGCACCTTCAAAGCAGGCTCGTGCGCAACTTCTACCGCTCACATCTAAGCCTACACGGAGAGCAAGCAATTCTTGGACACCAACCGTACTCAGACAGTGTAAGGGACAACCAAAGTGAACCGTGTAAATTCGCCTTTAGGCGGTCCCATAACTTTAGTTCGCTTTTTCACTGTGTGAGTGCGGTAGGTGTCCACGAATTACTTGCACTCCGCGTATATCACCTTCATTTTTCCTCTGCCGAAAGTTTCCAATCTATCCGAGTTCACGTATTCCTGGTTTCTCAAGAATATCACACCTATTCCCGCTACACACCTTGCCTCACTAAAGTATTCTCGCAGGGAATCCGCGCCTCAGAGTTGCGGCTAGCAGAGGCTAGGTACTGTGAGCGTTGTGAGAATCAAATTGTCAAAGTGCGCAAGAAAAGCAGAGGAAGAACAAAATGAGATAGAGCGAGGTATACTGGCATCTTACAGTTAGGCCGTCTAGCAACAAATGTTGTGTTGCCGTAAAGTAGAGTGATCGCCAACTCGACTCGGACGCTAACTTCGTACAGTGACGCGGGGCATGTGGCTGCGAGCTATGCTAACACGGTGTCACGATGAAATTCGTTAATTAAAGCTACACCGGCCGGGGCTTGACATGCTTTGAGCGTAGCAGCTGATAAAGAGGCGAGGTTCCGGTCGATGTAAAGGCGGTAAACGTGCATGGCCGAAAATGCATGACCCAAATTATCAACACGTGACCCCCTATATCACGACAGATTGGGCATTTAGTGTGGGGCAACCCGCAGCATTTTCAGAACGAACCGCGGGCATTAGTTTCCTGGTGTGGGTTCATTTAAGGACAGGGCTTAATAAATTATTGTAGTGTGGATACCCGCTTATCTAATCACTGCAACCGCTAGGTGTAATTAAAACGGACAGCAAGAGGTGCTAGTAGGGTCACTGACTTCGACCAAACTTTTTCCAGTAAAACTAGAGTGGAAGTAAGCAAGCATTCAGGGCGTTTCGTAATGGGTGGTCTAACCGACAGTGTAGTGATTAGGGATTCTAATACCGGTAAACCGGTAATTCGATAAACTACATATAACAATATATAGCACGTATATGGGTACAATAATTCCTTCGACATCAACCACGAAAGAAAAACTTAAATTACTAATAAAGGCGAAAACCGAAGTATCTCATGAAGACCAACGCTGATCCAAAAGAAAATTGAAAATCTGAATCAAGTCATCGAAAAAGAATTGACGTATTTTCAGGAAGAAAAAGTAAGGGGAATATATGAGAATATATGAAAAATGATACTTCTTTTCTATTAATTGGTCCAAAAGAACTGATTTCCTTGTGGAAAGGTGGATAAGCTGCCAAATATGTGGCAAATGGGCTCATTTCTCCTGTGTTGCTGTAGGAGATGAGGACGACGAAGCCATACATGTGTGGCTCCTCTGTCAACCCAATAAATAATTACTTTATATATATACTTTATTTATATTGTTTTTCAATTGGTACCCCATCTTACCCCACCCGTGGGGCAAGATGGGGAGAAACGACTTTTTCTGAGTTTTTGTATTTATTCCATTGAAATCTGTAAAACTTAGGTTGATTCACAGTTAAACTGCAAGACTTATTACCAAAGAATGGTTCAGACATAAAATTGATTAGTTGATTATGAAAATCTGTGTTTCATTCACCATCAAACCTTAACTACCCCGTCTTGCCCCACCTTCCCCTACTAATCATATAAAATAGGAAAAAAAAATTTTTTTTCAATTTAAAACCACATGGCATAACAAAATCATTGTTACATTGAAATTGTATGGCGACATCTGTATGCAGCAATGGACTAAACTTGGTTGGTCCATCGTTGCTCTATGAAGGAATATGAAATTGGTTGCGAAGAGGAGGTTATGGTCTGGGTAGTCTCATGTATGCTGTCAGCGAAAGTGTTGAACTGTTACCTGTTTCTTCAAAATGTATAGTAATTATCAGAAACCATAAATATTAGGTTGTTGCAAATGAAATGGCCGTTTTCTGCAATGTAAACTCCTCGGCTTTGTAGTTCAGCTCTTCTCCGTGCAGATGGCGTTGTACTTGTATCATTTGGAGAGTACATGTCTCACGCGTGATTTGGCGTGTATAATTTCTGTTATATCGCGCAGTATACGTAATTACAAAACCGTTTTAACTGATCATGGAAAAGAAGGAAATTCGAATAATTTACTTGTAGGAGTTGAAACTTGGTCACAGTGCGGCTGAGGCAACGCGGAATATGAATACTGCTTTCGGCAATGGTGCTGCAAGTGATCGGACCACTAGGCGTTGGTTCGAATAATTTCGTTCTGGTGATACAGACCTCGAAACTATGCCTCGCGGGCATAAGCCAACATTTAGCAAAAACACTATTTTGAAAGACATGGTTGAAGAGGATTCACGCCTATCTGTCCGGGAAGTCGCAGTGAGAACGAATATTCACTATTCAACTGTTTCCCGACATCTACAGGCCATGGGGAAAGTAAAAAAGCTGGACAAATGGGTCCCACGTGAACTTATTGAAAACAAATAAAATCCGCCGCTTGGGGATCAGTTCTTCTTCGTTTTCTCGTCATAATAATGAAGGCATAGACTAATTATTACTTGTGACGAGAAACGGATTCTTTATGACAATCGAAGACGTTCTGCACAGTGGTTGGATGCAGACAGTGTTGCCAACTCAGATTTTTTAAAATCCGTAGAGAAGAGTAAAACTTTCCGTAGAATTCCGTAGATCCCCCTTTGAAAAATCCGTTGATCTATGGATTTTCTTCGTAACTGCTAATTATTACATGTATGAAAGAAGCTAATTCCCTTGCTCATGGAAACCGTCCTTTCCCAAATTCTTTCTAGAAATCTTATATTTCGACCCTCCCCTAACATCCTCTTAAAATTATTGTCACAACAAAATTTCACTAGTTACGAAAAAAGTTCACGTGGCAAAGTTGTGAAATCGACTTTTACTAATTCCACTTCAGTACAACAGCTATTCCCAAAAATAATGTTTCCCCGAAAGTGGTTTTCGCCAAAGACCTTCGTCCCAACGTATTAGTGAAAATTAGTGAAAATTCTGAAATAAATAATATATGTTATATATTGAATAATACATAATTAATACTGGAATAAAATTAACTCACTTTCAAATTCTAAATAAATCGTTCTCTCACTCTCAACGTTTCGAGTGTCTCGTTGCAAGTCGTAAGATGAGAAAATTGGTTAATTCTTCTGTTTCGTTTTAATAGATCATTGGTTGCATATTTTTGTGGAAGGGGGAGATTCTATTACAGGACCAATGAACAAAAAATGTGTGATGAAAAAAAGTGATTCTTTTGCTGATTATAAGTTACTAACTCATGAAAAAGGTAAAAAATCCCTAGATTTCAACTTACAATCCGTAGATCCGTAGATACAGTACAAAATCCGTAGATATACGGGAAAATCCGTAGAGTTGGCAACACTGGATGCAGATGAAGCCCCAAAACATACGCCGAAACCGAACCTTCATCCGCGAAAGATTTTGATGTGTTTATGGTGGTCAGCAAGGAGTGCTGTTGCATTTTTCATTTTTGAAACGAGGTGAAACCATAAATTCAGACAAATACTGTCAAGAAATTGATATCATGCATGAAAAACTGCGTATTCAACAGCCGGCATTGGTCAATAGACGTGGTGTGTTATTGCTTCATGTTAATGCTCGACCACACACTGCAAAAACAAACCTTTAAAAAGTTAACAGAATTGAAGTGCGAAGTTCTCCCTCACTCTCCTTATTCTCCTGACCTATCACCTACAGACTATCATTTTTTCAAGCACCTAGATAGCTTTTTGATTGGAAAAGTGTTTCGAGAAGAAATGGATGTAAAAACTGCATTCGCTGAATTTATTGCCTCTCGTGCTCTGGATTTCTCTCAGAAGGGCATTGCTGCACTTATTCCGCGTTGGGAGAAGTGTATTAAAGTCGATGGTGACTATTTGGATTGATGGAATACGTATTAGGTTTGTGAAATAAAAGTTTAAATTAAAAAATCAGAAACGGCCATTTCATTTGCAACAACCTAGTAGAGGAAATAGTAGGTAATATTTCTGTTACTAATATCATTAAATAGCACTTTACAAATTTCGCAGAAGTGTTTTATACAAATGAGTCTGATGCAACGCGAGTTCAGCCCTCGAAACAGAGGAAAATAATATTACAAAGAAAATATAGCTGTTGACAATGGGTCGTTTGTAAACAGCCCGCATCCCCCTTTATCAGAAATAAACTGCATAACCAAAGGGAAAAAAGGTATTAGGAACCAGCAGAGTTGGATGTGTAATATAAGAAAACAGAAACATGTAACTGGCCAGGAATATATTAATCATAATGGAAATCTTGTACCCAAGAAAGAATGAAATATTTCTTACTATCCTGTAGTTTAAAGTTTAAATTGAATAAGTTTCTCGAAATATACAGTTTTCCACTGCACTTTGCCTGAATTTATGCAGACAAATAACCTTTCGTAGCAATAAGAAGACTTTACAACAATGGAGTCAATATGTGCCAGTTGAATAAACTCCATTCTGCCAGTTGAATAAACATTATATGGAAAACCTTATGAGAATGTGTGGGTACAAAAGGATTCAGTTCACTTCAAACCCTGAAAACTAAATTCCCAATACTAGAACCTAATCCAATAACTCCTGTACAATAGGTAAGGGTCTCAAATCTATCTTAAATGGCTGTAAAATCCTGAAAGTCCCTAAAATATGATTTTCCATTAGAATAAATATTGTAAAAATGAATGGCAAATTCCACTTTGTCCTATTGTCAAATTGTCATCGAGTCTGAATGGAAGAAGTGAAATACATTCTTTTATTTTTTTACTCTACCTGTATTTAAAAGCTGAATTCCAGTACCAAACATTGAAAAGGTTTAATTTGCTCTAAATCAAATAAAAATCCAAATTTGCAATGAAGTTTTGAAAAACGTCTGTATTTTTCCTATCGAGTCCTGTGCTGGTTTCGTGAGCTTTTATAACATCCCTCCGTCGCAAAACTTTAACAACAAAAATAGCAGGAGTCAAATACCTGAGGAACTGGATCTCGTCGAAATCTGGTTTTGTATCATTTTATTTTTAGTTTGCAAATACCGTAGCGAGGCAGAAGACAGAGAAGACGTTGAGAATAATTTACGTCACTTCTAAATCTGGTTACGTTGACAGAATCGTGCAGTTGAATGTATCGATCTTTACCTAGCCATGTTCTGATCATCGTTTACTGTGATCCAATCAATTTTCAGCACCGAGCCTTGGAATACTAAACCGTTAATTTCTCTAGTTTTTCTAGTCGCGGTGGCGCAATGAATGCACGTGACGCTTAAATGATGATGATATATCGCGACATGGACTTATAATCAATTGACGCGGAGAGTTCACGAGGTTCGGGTCATCGGTTTGGCTGAAATTTTTCAGACAGCTAAAGTAGTGGGCAGCATGTAAAACTATGCGTTAAATTAAACGCATCAAGTGTATAACTCAAGAGCTCGCGAGATAATGGTGTTCAGTCCTGTTCTTTTCTTCAGAACCTCAGTACGAGTATACCCCGTGCGTAAAAAAAGCATACATATGCATCAGCGCCGTCCAGCGGTGGGATCCCTCACGTGCCTAGTTCTCCTTCCAACCGCTCCGTCCCCACGCAATATTCGCGAGGAAACTAAGTAGCATTGCCTCGTGTGGCGACGTGTGTCACCAATCACGCGTCATGTGTAGCGTCATGCGTAAATAGTCGCCTCTTTAGCCGCTAAAGTTTAGCGTGGCGCGGTATCCCTGACGACGCGGACGGGAGTGGGAGGATCCCAAAGGTCTGGCGAGCCCTAGCTTGGGCAGCGTTGATATACAATTACGTTTTAATTATTATTTCCACGATTAGTTAGGAAGGTACGTCAACACGACGACACTTTTGTGTCTGGATCAAGTGTATACGACATTCAAAAAAATTTCCGGAAGATTGGAAACTGCCTAGAGCAGTCTGCGACTAGCTCTAGCAGCTAGCTCTAGCTAGACACAAAAGACCCTTGAGCTAGTCACAAAAGTGTCGTCGTGTAGACGTACCTGCATGCCTAGGAGATGCAAAGGAGATTAGAGACAACAATAACGATTGGACAGCATATTAATATAAAAGCGCTGCAGTACCAAAGAGAAGGTATACCAAGAGGCGACACTTCGAGCGGTATCTTTGAAGTTCTTCGTTTGCTTGTCCCTTTAAATTGGTTGTATAAGGCAGCTGTATATCTTCGTCTTACTATCGCCTCTTGTTAATCCCGTCGCATTCCCACTACCGCATGGACATTTAAATTGGTTGTGGATTTCGTTTCTCTCTAAAACTGGTTTCTTCGTCAGAGTGTCGCCTCTTGGTATACCTTCTCTTTGGTAGTACTACACTGCAATCCATATAAGAGCATACCGACACCCCTACCGATTTGCGACCGATCTGCGCAGCTCCCACTATTACCCACGGTTTGAACCGCACGCGATTGGTCGTGGTGGTTTCCAAGGAATAACTGGTACATCCCAAACGTGGGACCTGACTGTTCTCAACGTAAACAACGTCCCGCACGAAAAGTTAGCAGAGAGAGTCGAGGGCCGTGCGACGGAGAAAAGCATAGGCGGTTAAGCGGGGAGTCAGGCGTAGCAACGCCTCCCGAGGGTCGTACCTGCGCGAAACAGGTATGCTCTAATGTGGAATGCAGAGTAAGTAGGTAGAATATATATAATTTTTTACACTTTATTATAATAAGCAGTTTTGAAATTATGCCGCCCACCCTCTTCTTAAGGTACGTCTACACGACGACACTTTTGTGTCTAGATCAAGTGTCTTTTATGTCTAGGTAGAGCTAGTTGCAGTGTCTTCAGTCTAGCTCTAGCTGCAACTCCCGCGTCGATAGGTCGAATTCAGTGTCGCGGACTGATCTAGGCAGTTTCCAATCTTCCGGAAATTTTTTCGAGTACCGTATACACTTGATCTAGGCACAAAACTGTCGTCACGTAGACGTACCTTTAGATTATGTCAACGGCGTGTGGCTCCGGGACTACAGCTGAGGCCAGAGGTGCCACGCTTTTGACAAGAGTCTCGCAAACCGAATTGAGGAGTGATATTACAAAAGGGCATATTTCCACATAGAAACAATTTTTAATAGCCGCAAGAAACTGTGGTACCTACGTTTATTAAAAAAAAACTCGTTTGTTTTATTAGTACACGTACAGTTTATTCCTTCATCTGATAGCGATAATATTTTAAATTCAGCGACATTCGGGAATCGCTGATCTCGGGAATTTTCGCAATTCTCGACCCTATTCTGCGATCTTAAAACGTTTGTAGCTCGGAGCAACGTTAACCGATTTTGATGAAATTTTAGGCACGTATACAACTTACTGCAATCTACAAACGGGTTCTTTTAACTTTCATTACAAGCTCACAAAAAAGTTTAAAAATCGACCATTACTATTCTTTTCGCTATTCCAACCAAATACATTTTTTTCAAAACGATGAAACGCGTCAGTTAGCAAACTAATCCTTCTAGCTTCTGAAAAAAACTCAAGTTGTTTGGACCAATTCTAAAAAAGTTATGCGATTTTAAAAAGTGTCCGAATATAATGCGAGCCACTGTACACAGTCCGCATGAGTACCGATCCTATCCATGGTATCGCCCGAACATGTCTACGCTGACAATCAGTAGGTACGATCCGAGCGTGCTCGCTTTGATGTCCGGCAACGAACGAAATGGCCCGAGCAGCTCGGCGAATGCTCGGTTCGCGTTCGGTACACTGTAAACATCCACGACATGTTTGCTTCCTCGATGCTCATGCGATGCTGATTCGGGGGAGATGCTCACATGAATACACAGCTTTGGATGAGCACGTAAAGGTGGGTCCTCATCAGCGAACAGTTCGCGAACACTGTTCGCAAACAATGTTCGCAAGTTGTTCTCAAACTTTTTATAAGCATTGCTCGTGTAAAGGTGCGTCCTTATCAGCGAACAGTTCGCGAACAGGAAATTCAATTCCCATACTGTTCGTGAACAGTTCGCGAACGCAGATGCAGCGAGATTTCTCAAGTTCTACTTTACCAATCGCTTTGAAACTTTATAGCTATCTTTGTTATAACGCTTATTAGGCATTGACGATCCAACATTTTAAATTTTTTTACTATTATTCAAAATATAAACAAAAAGGTCACACACTTTTGTCGAAATTTGACCACTATTTTTAAAACATCTGCCATTTTGTCAATTTTCGCAAAAATTGAAATGTTGGATCGTCAATGCCTAGGAAATATATTATAGTTTATAACATTTTTAAGGTTTTTGATACAGTTCATCCGATTTCTCAGAATCCGGCCCACCAGTTCACCATCCCGAAAAAAGGACATTTTAAATGGCGACATTGCACGGCGTACAAATGCTATTTTGTAAATGTTATACGCTTTTCTTATAGTTCATAATATAGTGAACCAAAATACAAAAACTTTTATTAATCGATTGTTTACTTTTCTTATTATCGTCGTCTAAAAATCGTCTGCATTCTTGGCCCGTTACTGTGTCCTAACCCCTTAAGAATAGAAGGCCTGCACTCGCTAACAAAAGAGGGGTTGCTTTCCACCGCGACAACACTTGCAGATATCGCGACTCACAAAAGTCTATAATTTGTATGAGAAAATAACTAGATAGTTACCGTATTTTTCTGCTTGACAACATCATTTGTTTCGATTGTTGCAAAATGGTTTAAATAATGGAGAAGGCAAATAGTTGTAAGTTTGTAATAAACAAGATAAGATGGAGTTTCATGCAAATGGAAAAAATGAATCGAATGTTACAATACCGTGCAGAATAAGCGAGCAAAACGGCCGAATTTTTGTATAGATCGAAAAAAATAATTACTGATTATTCTCTGGTATTAGAATTAATTTCAATACATGCCCTCGTTTACTCCACAACTTTCCACTTTTTCGAACACGAATGTAGTACCAATTTTTCGTTTCCAGACCCTATTAATAGAATATGTAATTTTATAAATGTTATATGCGATTGTATTTATTTCTTCTCGAAATTTGTTCATTCGTTTAAGTTAGGTGTTCAACAAACGGCTGTTAATCTCATTAATTATGGCAAAGATTTGCTTTTTAATTCTCTAAAATCTCTACATCGTTGTATCCGATACTTGTTTCTCTTATTATCAAACATTTCTCCCTTCTACAAAATAGAGCTAAATTTCCGTAAATTAAATAAATAAATAACGTCTAAAACGCGATTCAGTAAAGTTCTAGCATCATTTCGTGCCATGAACAAAAAAAAACGTCAGTGCGAAATAAGAAACAATAAATATAACACGCTATCAAAATACACCGATTTCAGAGGTATTGGAATTCGATTTGCTCGACATACAGATTCATTTACAAAGAACTGCACACTAGGGCGGAGCGATACTATATAAGCGAAAAATTAAATTTGAATTTTCAGTTGACCTGGATGCGGGATAGTTGTCTTTTGATTAACCAAACACAACTGTACACAAATTTTTGGAAGAATATTCATGTCTGCAGGTTCCTTTTTCTCCTAAAAATGTAAAAAATAAAATTCACGTTGTGAATTTTTCTCTTAAAAATGTAAAAAAATAAGACTCACATTGTGAAATTTTCTCTCAAAAATGTAAAAAATACGATTCACATAGTGAATTTTTACATTTTTAAGAGAAAAAGGAACCTGCACACATGAATATTTTTCCAAATTTTTTTTACAGTTGTGTTTGGTTAATCAAAAGACAACTATCCCGCACTCAGGTCAACTGAAAATTCAAATTTAAATTTTCGCCTATATAATATCGCTTCGCCCTACTGCACACCCTTTTTCCCACAGTAGGGAATTATGAAGGAAACATGGAGAGCGAAAAAAATTTGAATCATAAATAGGACAATTATTTCTCAAAAAATAAATCAGAATTGTATAATCAACTGCTTTCGAATAAAGCAGTGATTTTAATAAGTAGAACTGGCAAATATGCCAATGGTGTCTGTGATTGATTAATTATACGAGTTCAGTGCACATGCAGAATAATTTATCCCAACAGACAATGAGCAGAAGAGGGTGCAGGTAAATCCAAAACTATCACAATATTAGTACCTATATTGTAATTGACAACCACTCTCCCTTGAAAGAATATTATAAAACTGCATTACACGTATAATCAAGAAAGAGGGAATCACTGTACTTGGCGTCTACAGTGAAATTTCATTAAAGTTCAAGTAATTTTCCACAGAGGCATAGGTACGTTCAACGAATATGCACAACTAATAATATACAAGAAAAGAGAAATGAACTCCCAATTTAAGGATGAATTACAATCTTACCCAAAAGTTAATCAATTTCTCAGATATTAATAAAGCTTTTTTCTGTGATGAGAACTCGTCAGAAATAGCAATGGTGTATTTTTATCGCAAATTCAGTTGAATTCGCTCTTACTTTTTATTTCATTCTGTCAGTTTATTGAATATTTGATCTTTTACCATAAACTTGTTAGTTGGAATGTACCTGAAAGCGCAAGTTTTCGTGTCATTTTCGTTCATTTAAAAAAAAAACTATCAAATCAATTGTCCGGAATTTTTTTGACAATTTTGTTCAGTGTTTGATCTTTCTGCACACAAGATGTCAAAAACTGGGGCCCATTATTTCACTTTTAATTTTGTAGTTATATCTCTCGATATTTCATTTTCCCATAAGTTAAATAATTTAAGTTTTTAAATTATTTCGGTAGTTTTACTGAATCAATTTTTCTAAAATTTTAGAGGGGGTTTTAGTATTGCATAAATATTAATTCCTCTAATTTTCAAAGGATTTCGCTTATTTTTAATGTTACTGAAGTTCGTCCTTAAATATTTTCTCCATCTACGTCAGATTCCAAATTCCCGAACGTTCTATACGTGCACCGGACGCAGCCATTGAATTGGGAGCATACACATTATATTGAACACTTTACAATACATTCCTCTTGAAATTAAATTACATCTTCAGGTCAGGCATAATAGCAGCTACGCTGAGCCTCGCCCATTCCGCTAATTATTTGCTATACTAATTCGCTAAACAATTATGTTATTGCTTCTGTATCTTGTGGGGAATAAAGACGATTTATTATTATTATCATTATCATCTATTCTCCTAATTTTTATTCCAGACCACATCTGGTTGTAGCAGGATTTTCATAATGTATGTGCTTCAAGATAGGTCTGCATCTTAAAGATAATTCAAGAGGTAGACGTATTAGTCTGCGCCTTAAAGATGATAAACGAGGCAGACGCGTTAGCCTGCGTAGCGTTCGAAACGCGGAAGAGGGGGCACATTGTACACAGGTACGGAGGCACAGCTGATAGAGGACCAACGGATTGGCGCGAAGACAGCGAATGGGAGACGGAAAATGCACGACAGGAATTATCGACGCGCGCTGCTCGAGTAATACAGTGTTGTCCCGTTAAGAGTACAGGTCCTCCGTTCCGTTAAGAGAACATTTCTATCCCCGTTGCTTGTTTCGTAGCCGCCGCGCCGAGAGACTGAGACCGAGCGAGAGGGCACGCGATAGCGATAAGCCATAAATATCGTTCGAGATAGCGGCGACACCGTATCACCGAAAGAAGGTGGCAAAGGCGAAAGGCGAGCCTAGTAGCACAGGCGTTTCGTTATGAGAACGCCTTGATCCACGAGCGGCGTCCTTACAACGGGACACCACTGTATCGCTATACGAGAGCTCTGCGATCAAGGTCGCGAACGAGGGTCTTCCACTACATATATATATATATATATGCTTAGGAAGTCGATGGACATGCTTAAAGACGCCGCTCTGCTGATCCTTACTTATTCTTCGCTCTAAAGAAACCCCGTCCGCTGCAAGGGAGAACGAATCAATAAAACATGAAAAAAATAGCGATCGACGAAAGGGCGCTCCTGAACGTCAGCGAAATCCGTTGAATATTTCAATGTACCGGAAATACTCGGCACAACGTTTCATCCGTGGAAACGCGAAAGCGAGATAGTCCTGGATTCCGACAGGAAAGGGCAGCATCGATAAGTCTCGGGGTGCGCGGCTCTGTAATCGAATTTCTGTCAGTTCGCTGTCAAATATTCGTCGGTCACTTCGGACGGCACGTAACTGTCACGCAACTCTCGGGGCAGCCCCTCTGGCCCGTGAGTTTTCAGTCGAATTTACGTGACAGTGACGAATTCGATTATCCTTGCAGAGGGGAATGAGAGTCGGAGGATGTTTCGGACAGGGGCCAGCTCCGATTCAACCGCGTAGAGCTACGTCTACGATGGTGCAGCAGGCTCCATGGGATTTCCATGGTGGACACCACAAGAACGAAGGAGAAAGCGAGACGGAGCGAACCGCGTGCTTAGTCGCGCCGACGCATCGTTTGCAGCTCACTCACCTGCGAATCGTCCGCTTATCAGTGCGGCCAAAGCTGGACTAAAATGCAGGCCCAGGTACTCGGCAGGTCTCCTGTCCTTTGGTTTGTGTCCCGAACGCGAGCTCCCTTGATTCTCCTTGTGCCTCTCGTCTTCACTTAGACGGTCACTTTACCTACGATAAAAACGTCACCTCCGTTCTATCGTTCCCGAGCTGGTCTCGTGAGCGCAGCTCCGAGGGAAAACCCGCCAAGACGCCCGAGCGTTTCGTCGCATTCGTGCACGAACAGTAACTGGCGGCCTCGTCATCGGAGCGATCAGTACGGCACCTGAGCGCGCGTGCAATCCAGCCGAGCGACTTACGCAGCGACCAATAGGAGCGCAACCTACCTGCTACCGCGCACGCGTACTGCCGCCACCGCGTGGCGGCAGTTTTCGAACGCCCTGTTTATGAAATACTTGTATTTATTACACTGTAATAATAATTCTCTTCCTTCACCTTATTCGTGTATCTCTGATCTGCATCGGGGCAGACATCGGTTTTTGTAAATGAAGCACATTTATTTAAAATGTTATAAACAGTGATTGTGAGAACTGTCAATCATAAATTTATTATGTTTGAATTATATTTACATAATTTTATTTAGGAAGAGTGCGTTTTATTATGTAATTTGTGGCTTAAAAGTGTATTATAGTCAATGGAAACATAAGTTCGTTGTTATAGTATGATTTATATGGTGTCGGTAATATCAATTGCTTCTTTGGGAAAGTAAAACAATTTTTATACCCTGCTCTATAAATGTTTGTATGCGGATCGATGCTGTAATTAATGACATGTCAAATGGTATCCATGAAATAATTTGTATGTAGTAAGTTTCTGGTTTCTTAACCTGCATTTAGGCTGTTACAAATACCTACGATTTGCTGTCAGATGGCAGCTGCAGTTTCGTTCTTCTCAATTTGTAATAGCACAGACGAGGTATGGGATAGACCTATCACCCAATGCATTTTTCTGTAACGGGTTTGTGAGGTTCCAGGACCCCAATACCATTTTAGTGTCACAAGCAACGTTACCGGCGAAGTCTGGAAACAGATTGTAACGCTACGCGTGGTAGGAATTAGAATTCAGCACGGGTAAAAATAAGTCACTCGAGACCCGCGATTTACAAATGTTTCTGTTAGAGTAACAATTTAAAAATCGTCTTATGAACATATTTCGTTCAACGGAAAAGAACGGAGGAAGAAAATAAAACGATATCACATTCGTCTTTTAACCTTGCTGTCTTATTCCGGTTTATTTAACGCAAAACAAATTTATTTAACATACAAATTTATATAAACAACAACATTATTTGTGGAAGACATGCTTTCATGATGTAACGTGGAATACCTCGCAAAGGAATTGTAACTTTGTATATTTCAATAAAATGCTGAAGCAGAGAGGACTTTAAAAATTGTGAAAAACTCAACAGTTCCAGTATCTCGCTGAAATATTCCAACTTGCACTTATTCTTCCATCTTAACACTATATTCGTATTCTGGGGTTCGGTAGGAACAATCGAACAACATTTTAAGTTACATATTTTATTCTTACATTCTACCATAGTATTGCAAGTTAAAGAAATTCTTATATACGACTAGAATATTTGACAATCGCAGCCATCGGCTCGGTTCTCACCGATTACCAGGTCTCACCGCGAGGAGGTTGCTGCGCTTGGAGACCCGTAGAGAGATAGATGGAATCAAAGTTCCATCGATCTCCCTGTACATGAAGCCTACTAAACCAAAGAGATGGATGGAAACAAAGTTGGAAAATCTAGGGAACTGCCAAGCAATCACTCGATTAAAAGAAATTCAGGAAAGAAGGAAAGGCGAAGGGTAAGCATGAAACAAGTATTGGACGGCGCAGTTCCTACCACCCTGCTGTCCAAGTCGAAAGGGAAAAGCGCTCGGCGCCTCCCAGACGATTCCTGTTGCTCCGATGTGACTCGTCAGGAGCAAACACTTGACCTGACTCAAGCCGTCTAACACGGAGATTGGGTAATCGAACCGGGTGACTTACGCAGGCAGTGTACCAAAAGGTGCACCCCCTACGCCCGAAACTTTTCCCCTTGGACAAGAACACCAAGGAATGAAACTGATCCACCCATACCGATTCCATGCTCAGTCACTTGCTTCCGCAAACGGAAGCAGCGGTAACCTCCTCATCACAGATGAGTAGCCAATAAACGAACAACAAAGTTAATGATTTAGTGACTGCTTGGCAATTTTACATGGGACCTTAAATACTTCATACTATAATAAATTAGCCTAGGCTTCCTTAGATGTCTTCTTTCACTGTCACTTTGCACGATCACTTTTCACTATCACTTTTCACTAGTTTCTTTTTAAATATATTGTGTTATTAACTCCATTCCCCGAGTAAATTTCGATCGAGATAATTTCGACCAACAGCAGAGCACGCACGAGCATGCAAAACCACCGCAGAAATAAGTACTTGAAGGAAAGAGCAGAGAATGTAGACCCATCGATGAGATGCATGACAGAGTGACAGAAGTCACAAAAAACCATCGAAGACATAGACGAGATGAAATGAATCAGGGAAAACCATCGAAGACATCGACGAGATGAAATGAATCAGAGAAAACCATCGAAGAAATTCACGAAAATGAAATAAATCATTTAAACCCATCGAAGAAATGCATCAAATAAAATAAATCATGCAAACCCATCGAAGAAATACACAAAATAGAACGACTCGCGCAAAATTCTCGAAAGTATGCATGGAAATAGGACAGATGAAGAAATCAGATTTGACATTCGCAAAACAATAAAATTTTAAATGACTTACCGAACCCCAACATTTCATCAGCACCAAGCGAATAAACGAACCCAGGCCAGAGGGGCGAGAGGCTGGCGGAAGAACCAGGGTTGAAATCCTGACCAGGTCCCCAGCAAGTTCAGCAGTTCCGAATGGTCCAGGTGGCTCGGCAGCTCCGGGGGGAGGGGGAGGAAGAACCAGGTCCCCAGGAAGTCCAGTCAATCCAGGTGGCTCGGCAGCTCCAGGGGGGAGGGGGAGGAAGAACCAGGGTTGAACCCCTGACCAGGTCCCCAGGAAGTCCAGTGGATCCAGGTGGCTCGGCAGCTCCAGGGTTCGCGGAGGTCCTTCAAGCCCGGAGGACCGACGACGACTGAGTACATGAAGATCTGTGAGCTCCTTATGTAGACTTCGAGGAATGATGTCCCCCGATCAAAACAAGGTCGACGGTTAGTTACAATTGCGAAATCCAGCGAATTCTTCGGCAAAAATGGATTTTCGGCTAAAATATCCATTCCAGTGGCTATTGCTGTGACAAATAATGTTAACAACATTTACACTAACCGCCCAGTATAAATTATTATTAACTATAATCGATAGAACTCGAGATATCAAGCAATTTGTAACATTTGGCCTTGGATTTGCAAATGATTTTCTGCGCCGACTGAATTCTCTTTTATTCTCAATGTTTAATCGTTCGATACATTAATGTTAATGCTTATACATATCACGTAGTATTATTTATAATGTATAAATACGTTTTAGTTGAACTTAGTATAAGTGAATAGTTGCAGGAATATTTGGAGAAATATGAGTGAGATACTTGTTTCTCCCCCTTAGTTACTAACATCGGCGAAGTATAGGCTAAAACGATAGACCTATCACCTTATGGGAATTCGCGTTCACATCACTAACACGTAGAGGCACGGTACTCTATGAAACACTTTTTGGCAGGCACAGGCACTGACTCTACAATCCCGTTGCACACGATTACAAAA
This sequence comes from Andrena cerasifolii, assembly GCF_050908995.1. NCBI lineage: Eukaryota > Metazoa > Arthropoda > Insecta > Hymenoptera > Andrenidae > Andrena > Andrena cerasifolii. The sequence goes on along the minus strand of NC_135124.1, from coordinate 4,088,302 downwards.
TCATTTTCTGTTTTTAAACATCCTTCAGTTTCTGAAAAAGTCTTCTAAGTAACGGGTATATCTGAATGGAATCCTGTTAAATTAAAAGGCCTCTCACATGGTCCAGTAATCGATGAAATTGATGCGCGAATTGAGAAATCACGAGATAATATGCACTATGCCATGCACACACTTCACTGAACCGATGAATTTCTCAGGGCTAGACAAACTTTTAAGACACTCATGCATCATGCAACTTTCTGTGAGACTTTTAAAATTAGATTTTACTGTAAATTTCAGTGTTGGCGGTAAACTAATATTAGGGGCAAACGGAATCCAATTATTATTACTTCACTGGAATGATTAAACAGTGCATTAGAAACTTGTGGGAATATCAGTAACAGCGTGAATTTTTAATACTTTTTTCGGCGCACGATACGTGAAAGGGTTCACAAGGGTACGCAAAGTGCTAATAAACAATGTCATCTTGCAATTTATAGCTTGCACGGGCTTTGAAGAAATGCCATTTCTGAACGCCATAGTGTCTTGATCCACGAAATGGATTTTCGCAGAGAAATCCGCGTGAGTCGTTGACCAACCGAGCCAAAGCATACCGTAACAAAAGCCTACCATCTTATGTCAAACTCTCTCTCTAAACAAGTCACACGTATACAAGTACGCAACACCTTTCAGCATTTCAACACATTTCAGAGTAGTTGCTGAGTTGGACGCTGTTCATGAACAGAGGTCGCTAAATTCAGTCCTCAAATTATGGGTCGGTAACACAGATTGGGTGGCGACACGAAGTCCCATAAGGTGATGGGTCTATTCTATACCTCGTCTGTGATAGAATATAGACCGAACTAAATTACGACACTCGGTCGATACAAAAGAGTGTAGATTCGATCGATCTACTTAGACTTATTATACCTTTCGCCATTGCTGTTATTGGCGCCACAGGCGCGCTCTGGCGGCGGAGAGCGGAAGCTCGCGGTTGGAGGAACGGAAGGCGTCTGCGGCACGATCGCTTTTTCGCATCCTTTTTGGTGTTTTCCAGCAGTTTTGCGTGTCGTTGACGAGTTTCTGCGGAAAACAGCCGATTCCTTCGCCGATACTGAGTGGGTGGGACTTCCCCGAATTGCTTGACACGATGAATGAAGCCCAGGAAGTGCGTAAATAACCTACACTCGGCCTTCTCCTTTGGGTCTCTTGCCAAACAAACGCCAGGTTACGCGGGATAATCTTTCGATCGATGTATCTGTTTTTTGACGATAATTTACGTGGGTCAGTGCCGTGAATCGAATGGCAGGGCTTTCCGACGTTTCAAATTAAAGGCTTTAAGAAACTGAAGATAGTTTAGGCAAACGTGGCACTCCCTTTCCACGGCCATTCTCTCGAGAAGAAAGCACGAAGGCTCCAGATTTCCTCAGATTATCGACTAGTTTGTATTGGCTCAGGGTATGGAAATTAATGTACTCCTTGAAGCCTAGAAATTTGAATTTACGCGGAGTCCCTCGTTGATAGTTATTAAGAAATCATCAAAGCCGAACCTTCCCCTCGATGATCAAATACTGGGCCCATGGTCTCTTTGGAACTCGTTAGACTCCAACCCGTTTTATCCCACTCTGATGTGCAATTATTGCGTGAACTTAGATCGCAATCTATTTGCCCCTTTTCATACGCACCTAATCGCTGGAAGCCTGAAATTTATATGGACTCTAGGTGTTTTTGTTGTGAAAGGTACACCATGGACTTCTTTTAGCCTAGCGTCACCCTTGTGGCTTCGAAGACTTACCAGTAGCAACTGCTTTATCAGAGAACGCGTAATTGCTGTACTGCCAGTTTAAATTACTGTTCCATATTAAACCGCCACCGTCTTCTTCCGATACGCACAACAACTTCCTAAACCAGAGTGCCTCGTTTTCCCTCAAGATAGTCAGTTCTCCAGAAACAGTAGATACTTGCATCACGAGCAACGTTACCGCCGGTAACAAAAGTACACTCATTATTTAATCGTTTCCTAGTGGAACTCAAGAATCATGCCTCAGAACACCGGGAATAAAAAGTGTCGATCAATTTTCTACAACCGTCACCGTCGATGCAGCCTCTGCGCGTAACAGAAATCACATTTCACCGCTGCACGGTTGCAATTGTCTCTTCGAACAGTAGCGTGCTTTTGACACGCACGAAACTTAAACTACGTGATGCTGCACAAAGCAGAGGAACTCGACTTCCTAGTAATGAATCTGCGATAAGGATGATATCCGGCAGTGGTGAGTGATACAGTCAGCGACGAAATGATAGAGCATATCGTGAAAAATCATTGTTGAGAATGTTTCGTGTTCTTAAGCTGTGGGAATGAACGCTTCCATATATTCGTGGTGTGAATTCTTTATTTAAGAATCAGTACAAAATATACCCAGGGTCCTACAGTATCACCCTTTCGACGAGTACAGTGTCTTTTTACTTATCGTTAGGTACCTATCGTTAGCACGTAACTTTGTACGTTTCCTTAAGCATTAGGACTTATCAAGCAGACATTACAGACTTCTTTGGCTCCGTTGTAAAATTCACACACACCGCGTTGCGCGCAAAAGCATTAGGGGTCCAGACCATCCCCTTTCCTTCAGCAACGTTGTTCAATGACTCAGGCAGTTGACGAAACAGCAGACTATGATCCGGTTTTGCTCGCCACGAAACCGCGTGCATCTGCAGTGGTTATCGGCCGACTTCCGTCGAGAATTATCTTTACGCCGTGTAACGCATTCCGGGAACACGTGGTACGGTCCAAATTTAAGAATGAACGCGACAGGCGAGTTATCCAAGCGTGCACCCTCCTGTGCCTGCCCACATTGCATCTAGGTGCTAGAAGCGCCAGTAGCGCTAGAGCACCAGCCAGTGAAGAAACTCCGCACAGAGCACCGGCTCTATAATCGTGGAGTGGAGTTCCAGGTTTGGGTACCTTGGCAACCGGGAGCAGAAGTCCTGCAGAGTTCAGTGCCGCACAGTGGAACATTTTGCCAGTCTGGGCGGCCAAAAGTCGATTATAAAAACTTTAACGCAGATAAAAATAAAAGGTTGCTATATAATGCTGATTCATGTCTCATGACGTACAGCACTTCTCCCGCCCCCCGCGCATCTCTACTGACCGAGCGAGCAGTCGGAACTTGGTCGTGAATGTACCTACACAATTCGTTTTCGGTGTACGTTTAGTATACATATATTTGAACGTCATCCTTCTTTATGGTTGGTGTACCGTTAGAAATTTAAGCCATGGATTCTGATAAAACAGGTAAGTGTGTCTGCTTTCCATGTTTTTTTTTGTTGCGATAGCTCTCGTATTAACTATAATATAGCGTTTCGAATAAATGTAATTTTCTAGGATCATTTCCTATTTTCCTTTTCAAATTTGAGCCCATTAGTTGTCCTTGCCGACGTTTCCCACCATTGAATTTGGGCTTAATAGTTAGCTTATATGCGGTTTACATAAAAAAAGTGCCTTCAAATTTAGAAAATATTGCAGGTGTGATGAGATATTAATGAAATAAGTTTCAGGTAAGGTTGGATTAGCCGGTTTAGGAGTAAAAGATACGCGACAGCGACAGTCGACATATACAGGGTGTTGAAACATATACTTGGCTTCGAGACTCTAGATTTCTTTAAAACAATGTAGTGCAAACAATTGAAACTTGACAGATATTTTTATCTATTCATATTCTACATGTAAAAAAAAATTTGAAAACATTGAAAACAAAACCAATTTCTCCACATTTGTTCAGCTGTTTTATCCGTCAAGATCGTCTCTTTCCATTAGAGTACGTGTAAAATCAGTGAAAATTGCAATCGTTATAACTGAGCAACCGTTTACTGGACCCGTTTACAATTTTTACAGCACATCAGGAAGACTAAAAAGAACAATCTCACAAATTTTCATCAACTTGGTACCATTTTGAATATAGGTCCGGTACATCCTTAAGGCTATGCGTCACCACTGTCTGGTCCCCGTCTTCTTGCGTCTGATCGGCATCACCCCAGCCCCACACTTCATGGCTGCCGTCACCAGTTCTTTTCACTCTTTTCTGCACCAGGCCTCTGGGTATCACTTTCAGATCGTACGCCCAGCCGATCTTCGCGAAAAAGTCAATGAACGCTGTCGTTATGTTGAATCTGTAGTTACCCAGCTCGGACGTCTTGTAGTCCCACGGGAACACGTGATGATAATTGTGCCAGCCCTCACCGCCTGCCACGATGGATACACCCAAATTCTCAGAGGGATTGATGAACCTGAAATCAGCGAAGAATTCTATAAAGTAGTGTCACAGTATTTCCTCGTTAGTGGCTCGCTGGTTGGGCCCGGCGTTGAGCCCGTATCGTGAACAGAGCCCTAACTCCGAGTGTTCGTTTCTCGCTTCTTTCTGGCCGAAGGGGGGAGCGAGATGGAACACTGCGTGCGCGGCGAGCGTGCGTGATGGTCGCAAGCGCTTACCGTGAGCACGAAAACCGCATCGCAAAATCTTGACGCAGGCCCGGCTCACGGTAAGCGCTTGCGACCATCGCGCACGCCCGTCGCGCACGCAAAGGACTGAGTGTCAGGCGTCTGAAAGACGGAGCGAGACAAAACATCAACGCGTCGTCTGTCTCGTACCGTCCTCGCTCGCTTTCTGTGCTTCTCGCTCGCTCTCGTTCCATCTCGCTCTCGCCTTCGTCTCGTGCTAATCCAGTTTCCTACAAGTTTGTGTGTGAAAACTATGTACCTCAATGCAAAATAAGGATAAATTGGAATTTTGAGTTTTGCATTGTAAAAAAGAGTCATTATATTTGTCTCTTACTTTACTTTAATACGAGACACATATTAAAAAAAAAACTTAAAAATTGTTAATGCGTGTAATAGGCACTTCATGCAAGCTGAATAATATAATTTTAAGCGATACTAACTTGTCATATGGTTTGTTGCCATAAAGATGGGCTGCAGAATTGACCAACCACGTGACGTTCAGTGTCCAAACATATCGCAGAATCACGGGAACGAAGAAAGCATTCGACCACGTCTCGTTCCAGCATAGAACTGGTACAACAGTCGGCATAACGAAACACAACAGGGGCATAAGGACATTGTAATACCTGTAAACCGATTAAGAACGATATTAAGTAAAAAAAACAGTTTATTTCTCGCATAAAGGCTAAATATAGTGCTAAACATAATTATTTAAACAGCCAGATCAGATTTCACGTGGAAAAACAAATTTTAGAAAATATTCATATTTTTGTTTATAACTTTTTTTTAATTGTTTAAACAATTGATAAAACCTTCACGATTTGATAGATCTAACTAAAAGAAGTAACTTTTGTCTCGAAACTTTTTTTCTATCTCTTACAGATTGCGTGTTACAAAATAAAATCGAAAAATAGCCGAATCTTCAGGGGTTAATTTACCCCCTTTAGAGTGATTTTGGGCAGCAATTATTCTCCCTGTCATTTAAGAAGGAACCCGTTTCGCGCATATAGAATGAGCTCATTGGCTCCGATAAAGCGTTGGTGGGGGTACAGCCAATAGTGGCTTCTCCCGGCACCAATGAGCGTCAACCTGCGCAGAATCGGTGTAAACTCGTCGGTCGGCAGGTTCCTTCTTAAATAGCAGGGAGAATAACCTAATTATCCTAATTTATTACTACTTATATATACACTTATTACTAACTATACAGAGTTCGGGCACGAGCGAGTTCGTTAGGAAAACGGTACTGTAAGCACAGACAGACAGGCAGGCGCGTCTCGTCGCAGAAAAACCGTTTTTTCCCATGGACCTAAAGGACGGTGCATAAACTAAACTTATGGACGCGGGGGGTGCGGATCTCCGCGGGGAGGGAAGGAATACTTTCTCAGCCATCTTGTACCGGTCAACTAGTGTTGCCATCTATACCATGCCGTGGTAAAATTTAAAACTGCGCAATTGAATTTCATACATTTAAAGTTAACTGTGAATCGTATGACAATTTTATTTGTACGTGTTTTACAAAGTCACAATGTTTTTATACATAGATACATCTCTGAAATTTTGATATGGATGATCAATAATAACACAATATATTTAGTGACCAGAAAACATTACAAGTTTATTAAAAAGTGTTCGTTTACTTTCTGAAGTATTATTTTTTTGTTTCGCAATATGGTGATATCGCACTTTAATGTATTGTTGAATAATACATTTTATCAGGTGAATTTTATGATTATACAATGCTATTTGGTTATTACAATTGAATTTACAAACAATCACACAATCTATACGCTGCACTCTACACCAAACGACGCTGAACAACAGTAACAGCTGAATGACGCCCAGCCACGCCAACGCCAAGCTACGCTATTAGTACTAATAAGTAATCTCGCCTACAGAGTACAGCACAAGTTGACCGGTACAAGATGGCTGAAATTATTCCTTCCCTCCCCGCGGAGATCTTCAACCCCCCGCAACTATGCACCGTCCTTTAGGTCTATGTTTTTTCCGAACTGTAAGAAAAACTGAAATGACAGAGATCGGCGCTTCATGCTGCTCTACCGAGCGCCGGCTCAGCGCTGCTCGCGCCTCTGGTGGCCATAGCCGTTGCTGGTGCAGCGAGCCGCCACAGATTCGACCCGTACCTATGTACTTTTTTATGTTTGTCCGCGCATAACTCCTCAGCATATGGATCGATTTTGATGATCTTTTTTTTATTCGAAAGAGAGCGATGGTTGGTCCCCGGTGGTCCCATCCTCCACTGCATCAATATTGGCCCAATACTTTGCCAGTACTGGTTAATTCAAACTTCGCCTCATTACATAATTTGTATTTCATGTATTCTCGCATTTTAGAGTACTTCCGCGCGTTGAGTTGTAGACCCCGTATAACGAATTTGTTACATTCTTATTCTGACGTTTTCATGTCGCCCATTTTTGGAATCTTCCGTTTCTAGCAAACGGATCTTTTTTTACGAGCAGCTCTTTTTGTAGGCCTACCCATATTATTTAAAACAAATGTAGCAATATAATTTAAATAACTAAAAAATAAAAAAATAAACAATTTTTTAAAAAATTAAAATCGACTTAAAAAAAATAAAAATACACTACAGAGTAAAAAATAATTTTTTCCCTTATTTGACCTACGACTCCCAATTTTTTTAAGTCAACGCCTGATTTACACAGTGCAAATGATGAGGCGCCAACATGAAAAAATTGAGAGTCGCAGGTTAAATAAGGGAAAAAAATATTTTTTACTTTTTAGTACAGTTTTATTTTTCTGAAGTCGGTTTTAATTTTTCTTTAAATTTTTAAAGATGCAAGTGAAATTAGCAAACGAATCTTAGGGTAGATTATTATAACATTCATGAACAAGTTAGAGGAGCAAACCTAATATCAGGGATGAAAGAAATTTGGTTTATGCAATGTAATAAAATTTCAGATGAAAATTTCAGAAAAAACAGATGGTGCAAAGTTTTTTTAAAAAAATTGCAATTCATGTTCGTAATACAGTAATCGCCCGTTATGAGTCCGTTTTTTCCGCCCGTTGAGAGTCCGGCGACTATCCCCACCATTTCTTGGAAGCCTGCGGATGAGAGTGAGAGAACCCGACAACGAGCGAGAGGAAACGAAAGGGTCGGCACAGCCACTGGTCGCGCGGAACCATGTCCGCAACCCACTATGAGTCCGCCGTCAGCTCCGTTCGACGGACTCATAACGGGCGATTAGTGTACTTCTAAATCCTTCTGGTGCTGATATACGGACAACCTCCAGTTGCATATGTTAACCATATGCTGATTGCTGCACACCTATATGCGTCCATAGCATCGAAAAGATTGAGATTTAATCCACGAAATGCATATTTCCGATATTTCTGCTATACAATTAACGTACGCGTAAAGGTGGTGAAAAAACAACCCTACCTTTTCTGGAATGCAAGTACGGTGTTTCTTTCCAGATCACTAATATCGACTGTCTTGCCTTTCTCCTTGACATCCGGATGTTTTCTACACATCAGCCAACCAATATGCGCAAAAAAGAATCCTCTCTTTGCGTTATAAGGATCTGCATTTGTCTCGCTATATTTATGGTGAACTCTATGATCCCTGGCCCAGTGAATTACAGGATGCTGCCGAAAAAAAATTCAGAAGCAATTAAATTAGGGCCACTTGATTCTAATTACATTATATTATTGTATATAAATATCCAAGACAATTTTATCATCCATTACAGTAATTTAGCGGATGCTTCTGGATTGATGTGTCGCTTGAACTTTGCACGAGTTATTTCGTAGAATTTCTTTCTGCCATTAGGAGAAACTCTTACAGCGTTTAGATATTACAAATAAAATAATATGGCAGGTAAAGGGAACATTTGCGGTTTCGATTTAAATTCAGTCTGAAGAATTGTAGACATTTTTCTTTTTAATTTCAGTAATTATCGACTTACTTTTCAAACTTATTCGAAATATTCGCATCCTTATTTCAGCTGCAGTACTCGAGTTCATTTCAAATCTATTTATTGACCGTAGGGGAAGGTGTTGTTCCTTTGACCAGTTGTACGTTTGACCACCATGTGTTACGGAGCCATCTGTTAAGTGTATGTGAAAATAAAAATTTTAGTGGATCTGTTAGCCATCAGATTTGTAAGTTAATGGCTTGTTGTGAGGTCACAGAAAAATATTACCCAATTTCATAAGGAAAATTTTAACAAGTTAATATATTTTAAGTTTTGTTATACTAAGCTGCAGAAAAGACTGTGACAAAGAAGCATGCAAGGTTTGAAGTCGGTCGGTCTGACCTGAGAATTATAGTGACCAGTCAAAGGTACAACACTCTAGCATGGATAAAGAATTTAACATAACTCAAGCTGTAACTAAAGAAATGTAGGGAAAAAATTGTTTGCATCATGAAATGCTCACTTCGCTGAAAATAGTCGAATTTACATATATGAAATTTGTTTGTTTTTTTAATCGGGGAAACGTCAGGAATCCAATGCTGTTACTCCTGTAACTGTAGAACAATATCAATTTCACATTTCTTGTTTTTATTTTTAATTTTATTTTTCTTTGCGAGAGCAACAGCTTTTAATCGAGAAACTGTTTCTATAGTTTTTAACAATTGCAAACAGTTTTTAGAACAATATAAATTTGATGCAACGAATATTTGGAACCGTGATGAAACGGGCATCGCAACAGTTCATGTACCTCCAAAAATTTTAACCCAAAAGGGGAAGAAATAAATTGATGGCATGACATCATCAAATAGATCAGAGAAACTTGCTATTGAAGAGAAGAAGCTTATAGTTTTGTGATAGATAACATTTAAAATTTATAGAATATTTTATAGTTTTATGATATAGTATAAGTTTTATAGTCTATAAGTTACTGTAACATATTACTGTAACATTATAAGAAACATTTGTATTCATTATGGCTACTTCTTTTTATTATGTATCATTATATACCTGCTGGTCAAAGGCACAATATCCCCTGGTCAAAGGAACAACAGGCTGTTGTACCTTTGACCAATTTTCCTTTTTTTTTAAACTGTGGTAAAATGACAATAAAAAATATATTAAAATTTGCTAAAAATAAATGTGTTAGTAAAAGCCTTGAAAATTTATATGATCCCTTTTCCGATTCCTTTTTAGTAAAATTGAGGTGGAGAAAATTCAAAAACTTCAAACTGGTCAAAGGTACAACACCTTCCCCTACGGTAACAAGTTGGCTTGCAATTTCTTTGGAACTGCCTACTTAACATTATTGAAAATAATTTATTATTTCCAGTGGTATCGAGAAGGTGATAAGTTTAACTGAAAATCATTATGTGTACGACTCGTAAAAATTGTAGATGCGATTAAAAACGTTTGATAGGGGAAGAATAATGACTGTTCGTTCGAAACAGTCAAATTTCGCAGTTTCGTCTAAATACTACATAATCGCATAAAATTTTATGTGACAGACTTCAAGTTACAGATTTCTTTATGGACGAATCCAATCACTTACTTGGAAGGCTGTGGTGTTACAGATTATCAGTAGGACTTGGAGCGGCCACTTTGCTTTGTAGGCTTTGTGTGCCCATAATCTGTGAGCACCAGCTGTGATTCCGAAGCCAGTTAATATGTACAGGGCGTATGCTGCAAGTAAAGAGAACATGAAGAAAAGAGTATACAATATGCACGCCTGAACCTGAAATGAGGTTTTCCCTCTTCATTTCTAGAATCAACAACCGTAACTCATATACCAGTGGTAGTTATGACTACTCGCGTGCAAATCGTTTAAATGTTTCATAGGGTTGTAACGTATTAAATGATACAACGATTTTCACTGTATGAATGTATGGTTTGTCTAGGTAAAAATTGTATTATTCTTCAGAACAATACGCCTCGCCAGGGTTGCCAGGCGTACTGGATAAATGGCGGCGTGCTGGCCTATATGACGTCATACGGTATAGGAGAAGGAAAATACTTATATTTGGTTGGTGACGCCGTGACGTCATGCCAACGCCAAGCCAATCCAAGCTAAGTGACGTCATATGTGCCAGTACGTGTACTGGATCGCCTGGCAACCCTGCGCCTCGCACATCTGACTGGAAAAGAATTTAATAAGAGCTTCGATCATAAATTTCTGCAATTTTTCTTATGAACTATATATGTATGTACCATGGAGTTCTGGAAAGTTGGCGTGCGGAATAAGGAATACGGATCTGATTCATTATAGCCATTCCATGCGAAATCAGACACTTTTCGAAGTAACATTTCAGATTTAGGTGAAACATGTATATGTTGTAGTCTTTAGAGATATATAAACATATTTCGAAGGGTTTTTTGAAAATGTCAAAAATTGTGGATCTTACGGCTCTTTGAAATATAGTGTTAACTTTTTTTCAATCAAATTATAACTGTTGAACTAACAAACTGATCAAAACGAGCTTTTGGATGCTTACAATGAAGACATAAGAGTACCTAATAAAAATTATTTCACTGAAAAAAAACAAATTTTTTACCATTTATTTTGTAATTGTTCTAAACAAATTCCATGTTTTAATAGCGGGGCACTATTTAAAATTTTGAAAAATAAGAGTATAGTCCTATTTGTCCTCTTTACGGACCCGTTTTCAGAAATACAGACACTTTCAAATTGGCCAAATGAAAATTAATTGAATGTGACGCTGCGTCGCCCAGCACCGACTCGACTGGCTAAAGACTGCAACGTATCCAAGTTGCCACAAAATCCGAAATGTTACACCGAAAAGTGTCCGATTATGCGTGGAATGACCCTATATAATATAATCTCCTTCTCCGTACAGAGCCACCTTTTTCTGACACAATTAAGTACTATCTTTTCCTCAACTTGAAATTAAAATTCTCTAATGAAGAGACCGCACGAATGTCAGGTCGTTCATTTTGATAAAACTTGTTGCCTTGGTAAAGGCCGTCACTGTTTATCAGCATAACCACTCCGAAAGTAGAATTTATATGTATTGAGTTGGCCCGAGCCACTACGGTGAAATTGTTACGTGCAAATTTTCCACGCGATTGTCCTGTTCCCGTTATCGTTTTTTCTATTTTTTCCGACATTCCTATTTGCTTATATAAAATAACTACATTTCGCAATGTACCTCAGCTTCGAGAGGCATGCCTACTAATTATGTACATACCGTATTCGAACCCTTGAATTATACACTTTTTTTTAGAAGTACCAAGTATTTCTTATAACCTAATAATTTCATGTATAACCATATTCCAGGTATTCTGAGCTGATTTCAGGGAAGAAGAAACCTGTCAAAGAAACCGGGCAACTGACCCAGATTCTTCCTTCATAAGGCCCTTAGACGTTCAATATTATTGCACAATATTATTGACCGTCCGTGGATGATATTGGAAGGTTGCACAATAATATTGAAAGGTTGCGCGATAATATTGAAAGGTTGTACAATAATATTGAAAGGTTGTAAATATATTGTGTGAATCAAGAAGAAAATCGGCCCCTAGATGCTGAATATATTGTGCAATATGGATATTGCAAAATAATATGGACCGTCTGTGGATCATATTGGAAGATTGTAAAATATATTGTGAGAATCAAAACGGTTTGGATATTTACTGTGCAATATTGAATATTGCACAATAATATTGACCGTCTGTGGATCATATTGGAAGATAGCACAATATATTGTGCGAATCCAAACGGTCCTAATATTTATTGTGCAATATGGAATAGACAGAATCGTCCGTGGGCAGTGTTGCAGAATATCAGTTCAGTTTTGCCCAGAGTTGCCAGGCAAGTCCCTACGCGTGGCGAAGAAGTGACGTGACGGCTGCCGTTCTGCGACTGCGGCCGGCCGCACATTGGAACGGCCACCTTGAAATAGACCTACAGTAAATCCCCGTTATAAGCCCGTTTTTACCTCCCGTTGACAGCCCAGCGACTATTCCCAGCATTTACTGTACAGTAAATCCCCGTTGTGAGCCCGAAGAACGGGGCTGGCGATGGGCTCACGGTGGGTTACGGACATGATTCTCTCTTCCGTACCCGACGGCAACTTCGTGTCTGACTCTTTCGTTACCTCTCGCTCGTTGCCCGGTTCTCTCACTCTCGACCGCAGGCTTCCAAGAAATGGTGGGGATAGTCGCCGGGCTGTCAACGGGAGGTAAAAACGGGCTCATAACGAGGATTTACTGTATTAAGATCGTAGCGTAACTGATTAAGCGATTGCCTTCTGCGACATATATTTTATATTTCATTTCATTATACAGGGTGTCCGCGGGAACAGTAAACAGCTGGATATTTCCTAATGTATTGGAGATTAAAAAAAAATTGTTTATATACAATTGCATGGTTCGAGGGGGGAAATTGATTAGCGCAGACGAATTTTTTGCTCGATTATTATGGTAAGAGATGCGATGGTCAAGTTCGGTTTCTTAAGCCGCGTATTCACCTGCGCATTCGCCCCGAATGTGTTTTCTTGTTCGTTTGGTGTTCGGCGCGCGTACGGCGCGCGTTCGGCGCGCGCTCGGGCCGGTTCGCTTGCTGGCGGTCCATCAAAGCGTGCATTCGGGTCCGAACAATACCATGAAATGGACGCCGCAAATTTCACTCAACCCCGAACACGTACCGAACGAGCAAAAAATCGGTGCGCGCCGAATGCACCACGGACTGTATGTGCGATAAAAAAGTTCAAAAAAATTCTGAGTATTACTTCAAACATACCTTAATATGCAGGCAAAACACCAGATAGTATAAACTTATAGTTTTTGTTAAATAAATTCCCGAAGATGGCGTTGACAAACGGGCAGTTACACTAGACTCTAGTGACTAGAGTATCCCCTTAGGACACTACTCCGAAAATGTACGCGCTACAACATATGGATAATCTTACGCTTCACTATTCTAGATCTAGATAATTAATCATGAATTTTTTTACAACAATTAATTAATCCAACGTAAACTACTCGGATCAATGACGCTTCGTCAGAACTCGTCCCACTGCTATTCAGTTTCTGCTGTGACATTTCTTAAAAAATTACCGCGGAAATATTAATATCGCTCACCAAAGACAGATGTTATCAATTTGGCGGAAGTGAAGACGAGGTATACTCCGTAAAGTGCTGCCAGATGAAGGAACGTAAAGACAATCACGGCCCCCCAAATGATACGACTCTCGTGTATCTCCTTCGGCGCTTCCATTACTTCATTTTCCTCGAGCGTATCGTCTTCGAATAGCACACCCGTTGGTGTGTTTGCAACATATGGCGCCATTCTTGCTTTATTCCTGAGGACAAACGTGCACACGCACTCACATTATATTAAACTGTTCCTTCAGCGTGCAAGGCTACGAAGTACGAGTGATTGGGGAAAGCAGTGATATGACGATTTCATCGAGAAACTGGAGGAATGTGATATTTGCTCCATTTTGTACACATAGTTTCGTTCACACGTATAATGAAATGTCACAACCCTAGGATCACCGACTGCATTCAATTTCTTCCCCTATTATTTTCTACGAATCCCACTTTTTTTTCTTGCTTAAATGCTGTATATGAATGAATAAAATTGTTACGAGCCGGGGCTGAAGGCAACGAGATTAGCAGCTACGTAGCCGAGGATCCGTGGTTGTTTTAGATTTTAGTGCACGGATCACTCTCAGGTCGCGGTCACACGCGCGTTGACGTAACGGACGTTGAGGCTGCAGTCACACGAGTGTTGGTTTTGTCGCGCGCAACTGAAAATAATTTCTCGCATCAGTCGACGGTAGGTACCAGAGGTGGGTAAGGACGCGAATTCTTTTCTTTTATACACGACACGTGTCTTAAATGTCGTAAATGTCGTGACTGTCGTAAATGTGTCATGAATGTGTCATAAACGTCGTATATTTGGAATGAAAATAATTAACATATAAAATAAAATATTTTTCGTGTATGTAATAAAGAATTGCCAATTTATTAATAATCATAATTCTAATCTCTTCAAAGCCGTATTTCCAATATCATGGTTGCATACTGTATACATTTTCATCTTTTTCACAAAGTAAAGGTTCGTCGTATTGATCAGTGGTAACATAAAAAAGGACAATCGAGAGTTGAGATGACAGTTAAAAATAAGAAGCCAAAGGTCAATAAAGGCTAGTAATAGATGTAAGGAACCCATAGCTAATGGGAGTTACATGTATGTTGTGCTGTACGTTGCTTGTCCTACAATCCTGGTCCTGTCAGCTGCGTGGAGAAATTGTACGTGTAGCTATCTAGGAGCTGGCATGAGACTGTTTAAGTTGTTTTTAAGGAGTTAACTGTAATGCCGAATAATTTGAGCAACGGAACAAAGTACAAAGGAGAGAAATGTAAAGGTGATAAAAAAGTACAAAATACTAACAAACAGACGTTCTTCGGACGTACATAAGATGTCTTTGTGCTATTTAGGCCGGACACCTTTAGAGATATTCATAAAAATATTTTGGTATTTATTCGGAATTAGTTACACCTGCGTTGATCGTTTCTCAGGTATCGATATACTAGGCTTGAGGGGTAAGAGGGGCTCCCGTTACGGGGGTTCACAGCTACGTGTATGTAAATCATATAAAATTGTAAAAAGAATTAACAATAATTTTTTATTAATATCTTGGAAATTAATAAATACCCGAAGAATCCATAGCAACATGGCGCAGTCATACATGCAACAAAATGTCGGACGTAGCAGAAATATACTCTCTAACTTGTTAATTTTCGATTTACGTTTTTTGTGATATTGTGTTGTTGTTACGTTCAAACCCGAGATGTTGACTGGTGATTGATTCCGGAACATAAAGAGGGATCATCTTGCCCCGGTCGCGTCCGGGCGTAACCCGTAATCCCTCGGGCCGGTCACATGCTTTTTGGAGTACTGTGCGCAGAGTTAGGGGAGCGATGGGGCCGCAGTGATGGAGGGGGAAACACACCTATACATTGAGCTGTGGTGGTAATGTGTGCGTGACTGACGACGCACATAAACCCCACACCACCCACTCTTGTGGGTGTTTCCCCCTCCCCATTCACTGCGGCCCCCTATTTCTCCTAACAACACTGAGACTGTGCGGGGCAGCTGGATTGGCATTAAAGATTGAGGAGGAACAGAAGAAGTGCTGTGTTTCGTTTTGGGACCGATAGCCAGACTTCATCATTAGGGCTATAGCTGACGGCCCCTGTCCTAGACACACGGGGACTAAGAGAAAATAAACTTGGAACTTGTATATATAGGAACGAGAGTGGACGATAGGACTTGCGAGAAGAGTAGACCTCTAGCGGCGCCAGCGGAGACTAACCGGCGTGACTCATGTGGTGGGGCCGGGACGCCGCAGTGCTTATGTAATTTATTTATTTATTTTCATGTAAGATTTTCTGTTTTTGGTAAGAATAAAATTTTATATATTTATATAACCAATTCGGGATGCAGCGTCAAGTATTTTGAATAAAATGTTTATTCGTATTAAAATATTTATTTGTATTTATCATTACCTTTATGTACGTGCAGCTCATTTTGATTTCACATCTTTTTTATTTTATAATTATTATAATTATTATTTTTTACTTTTCTGAAGTTTTTTTATGGAGATCTCACTTCTTTTTACAAAGATAATTTACATAGAGAATGACTTCAGATAATTTTCAATATTATAAATTATTATTATATTATTAACTGATGACTGGATATTTTTTTCATCCTCTCGGGGTTATTTTTGTTTTAAACATATTGTATTGTCATCCAAACTACGCACGCCTGCAAAGCTTCAAGACAATTGGATTGGTGGCATTGGTTTAAATTGTTTTTTATCATTTAAATTAAAAAGAAATTCATTTATGTATATATTAGTAAAAACACGTTTATAACTTGGTTATAACTTGACGGTAAGCTGTCAAAATTTTCAGTAGATTGCATAGCGAAGATAGCGATTGACGAACGAAACGTGTGTTAGTTCCGTTTTGGCTGAAGGTGTGCGTGTAACGCGTATACGTATTATGTCGACAAAATTTTGTTGGAGAATCAGGAGAAAAACCTTATCGCATCTGACAGATTCATGAGACGACATTACGATATCTCGGTTATGCGCCGACCGATTTTATTGAAATTGGTCTTATTCGAAAGCTTATATGCGGTTTACATAAGAAAAATGCCTTTAAATTTAGAAAATATTGCAGGCGTGATGAGATATTAAGGAAATAAGTTTCAGGTTAGGTTGGAATGGCTCCGCGACGAGTAAAGGTACACGGTAGCGACAGTCGACATATACAGGGTGTCTTTCCTGTGCTTGGCGTCGAGACGCTACCGCGTCTCTAGATAAATTATTTTTACTATTTTTTCCACCCCAAAGTATATTGATTTTATCCTTAAGGGGAGGTTCTGGTCTAGAGCCCCAAAAAATAGGTGATATATAGGAATTAATTAAAGGAAAACTACTATATATAATTTAATGGGACTTGTTGCATTGTATTAAGGATGTCTTATGTTATAGAAATATATTTTTTGTTTTATAATTAATCAGTGCAAACAGCCCTGGGGAGTCGTTAAAGTTAAGGCGTCAAAAAATTGATCCAAATCGGTGGGACCTGTATCTCTAAAAGTTATTATCCGATTCGACTGAAACCTTTTTTATTTTGAAGATTATTCTTTTTTCTAGGGGGGGGGGGACTAAAAAAAATTACAAAAATTACATTTTTTTTAGAAAATAACGACACTTCACGTTTGAAATCACTTTTCCCTGTATTTTTCGTCATTTCAACGCCTTTAAAAATTATAAATTTTCAACTTTTTGTAATTTTTTTTAGTCCCCCCCTAGTCAAAAGAATAATCTTCAAAATAAAACAAGTTTCAGTCGAATCGGATAATAACTTTTGAAGATACAGGTCCCACCGTTTTGAGAACACTGTTTCGAGAAAAACGCATTTGAAGTTTTACGTGAGCGCCGAGTAGCCGATTGTGACCCATGTATTTGCCGCGACTCAAATGCCTACAACTTGGGGAATTTTACGAATTTCAACAAATCCTTTTAAACCCGTATTCCTAAAAGATTGAACATTCGAAAAATGATATAAAAAAAATCGACATTTAGACCAGAATCTCCCCTTAAAGTTTTACGTGAGCGCCGAGTAGCCGGTTGTGACCCATGTATTTGCCGCGACTCAAATGCCTATAACTTCGGGAATTTTACGAATTTCAACAAATCCTTTCAAACCCGTTTTCCTAAAAGGTTGAACATTCGAAAAATTAAATAAAAGAAAAATCGACATTTAGACCAGAACCTCCCCTTAAACTGACTCGAAATTTTAGAACTTTCCCCCTTAAGCTCCGCCATTTCTCCAAAAATTATTGTAATTAAATTTCCGTTCGCTTAACTGTAACTATATTAATATAGATTAAAAAAAATGCTCTCCTTTTTTTCTCAGATGAACGCGACGCGAATAAAGTGGGAAACCATCAGACCGTGTCCGACGCGTCGCGCTCTACGGCGACCTCTATAACTTAATTAAAACTGTATATTTTGTCACACAAAAATTCTAAAATACTGTCCACTACATGCACATTTAAACCCCATATCAATGACTTTCCTACGAAGTATAGATATCTAACATAAAATTAAAAAAAAAAAATACACTTTTTTTCCGGGCTGCGAAGTGTTGTTCCCCCTTAACACATACGTTCTAGTAAAATTTTGATGTTTGTATGCGTATCCTCCGCACGAAAATGCATCCGTGAACATGTGGCGTCTTTCGTGTAATAATAAATAATTCCACACATACGGCTAGCACAATCTGCAGTACGTTCGCTGCGTCGCTCTTTGGATTATTTTTAAGTAGAGTAAATATTAACGCTACGAAACAATAAAATTCACGTGAAGTTGCTTCCGATAAGAGAGAGCGGACAAATTTTTCGTTTCCAGTCGCGTGATCTTCAAGCCTACCGATCGACTTGTCGTTGAAACGTGCTCGACGGGGCTTTACGGGTTATTGCTATACTATTCGAAGGGAACGAAGCCACCGTGACAGGGTACAGGAAGTTGAAACACTTGTGCTCGCAAGCACGTGTACCGCTTCGTCGAACAGTTCGAAAACTAACTAAATATAGAATACGAGCGGCGCTATTGTTAGGTTACGTGCGTTTTCGTGGCTACGTCTTTCGTTCTACGCTGTCTGTATAAAATCGTCGTGAAGTCCGTAGCGCGTTTATGATACCGAAAATATTCGCTAATCGAATGGTGAGCGAGATGTCGCGAGACTTATTTACAACGCTCACTATGATGGGCTACCAACCACTGCAGTACGAATAGCAGGTGGAACTGTCAAGAATTTTTCTTGTAATAAAACATTTTTGTATGTTGGGAAAATATTTTCTGATAATACTATCATTGATAATGCTCTGTACAGTGACTCGCATTAATATTCGGACACTTTTTAAAATCGCATAACTTTTTCAGAATTGGTCCAAACGACTTGAGTTTTTTTGAGAAGCTAGAAGGATTAGTTTGCTAAATGACGTATTTGGTCGTTTTGAAAAAAAATGTATTTGGTTGGAATAGCGAAAAAAATAGTAATGGTCGATTTTTAAACTTTTTTTTGTGAGCTTGTAATGAAAATTAAAAAAAAAACGTTTGTAGATTGCAGTAAGTTGTATACGTGCCTAAAATTTCATCAAAATCGGTTAACGTTGCTCCGAGCTACAAACGTTTAAAGATCGTAGAATAAGGTCGAGAATCGCGAAAATTCACGAAATCAGCGATTTTAGGCACGTATACAACTTACTGCAATCTACAAACGGGTTTTTTGAATTTTCATTACAAGCTCACAAAAAAAAGTTTAAAAATCGACCTTTACTATTCTTTTCGCTATTCCAACCAAATACATTTTTTTTCAAAACGACGAAGCGCGTCAGTTAGCAAACTAATCCTTCTAGCTTCTCAAAAAAATTCAAGTTGTTTGCAACAATTCTAAAAAAGTTATGCGATTTTAAAAAGTGTCCGAATATTAATGCGAGTCACTGTATAATGTTATCTGATAATGCTGGCACACCTCGAATCAATGTAGATGTGATGTTGTGTTATTCCGAAGTTTGGAGTCATTAACTATTATTAACGGAATACAAAAACCAATAAGTATAGTTAAGGCTAAGGCATCTCTGTTTTATATATTTTTTATCTGTATAATGGAAGTTAAAAAGAAAAGAATAAAGGTAGTAGAATTTAATACTGTTTTCTGAATGTGTTTATTTGAATGAATTACATGCTTAACCCTTCGTCGTCACACATTCTTAAAATCACAAACTGGTTAAACGAGGTTCACTGTACTTCAGCGTCATTTTTTGAGTTACCATTTTCGTATTTTTGAATCTTTTAACTTCTCAGTGATAATTGTACATTCGTAATACTTATACAGTCATGGTCTAATAGTCTTTTTCTGAAATGTAAATTATAAAATTTGTAGTTGAAAATGAACGATTTTTCACGGTTGTGAGAAAAACAGATTTTTTAATTTTCGTTTTATTTTTTTTTAAGATAAATCCCCTTTGGAAGACGTAGAGGCGCGATATTTCAACTCGAAAATTGATCTTGGGGTGGGATACACCCCGCGTGACCGCGAAGGGTTAAAGTATCTGTGACTGTTCTCCTTGATCAGTTTTACGTTTCAGATGATTTTCATACATTTCTTCAGGCATATTCCAGAAGCTATCGCATACTCTGAGATCAACAGAATCGTACTATCTGCTACTAACAGTAGCAGCAACACTCACGTTATAAGTAAAATTAGTTCACTTATATTGTACTTTGTGTTAATCACAATATTAAGCTTATAATAAATATTTTTACTATCGAAAGGCTAAAAATAGTTGTCCCTTCGATTAAAAGTTAAACGTCAAGTGACTACTGCAGATTTAAGATGTACGTATTAATATTTAGGTATACAAAAAATTAGGTTCTGACAGTAATCTTTGTAAATTAAAACTAAGAATAGAATTTGAAAGAAACGAAAATATAAGCACCTATCCATTTTTTTTTAGAAATACCTATAGCATTTCTTATTATACGACTCGTAAAAGAGAATTTTATTTTTCAGTTAAAAAACAAATCTAAGCGTACCGTAAGTCTCCTTAAAGTGCAAAGACGAAAAGTGTGCTTAAAGTTAATGCATCAGCCGCCGGACTATCATTTACTAATTACTTATTCAGTATTTATGGACTAGATTGAGTGGAAAGTTTCGAAGGAAGAAAGAACGCAGTCGAGACAATGAAAAGTAACTCTAAAGATATTTATTGCAAGCCTGAGACGCAATTCCTACAAATTGTTTATAGAAATTAATGAACGGGATGCCAAAAATCTGTTGGATAATAGCTCTTGCAACAAGAGAGTGTTACAGTGCCCAACAAAATTAAACTTTTTTTCTGTTCTGTAACACTCAATAGGCGGTTCTTATAGATTTTTGTGCGCTGAAAACGAATCCGCAAACCGTTTATCGCTATCACCCTCAGTTTTCGAGAAATTCGATTTTGAAACAAAAATGCAAATTTTCAAATTTGAACATCTTTTGTGTCGAAGCAGTAATAGTTATTCGGTTGCTTGTAGCGTCAAATTATTCTATAAACCGTCCTGAATACAGCGATATAAGTTATTGGTGCATTATGAACATTTAAATATGTTTAAACAACGATCAAAGGGAAAAGAACACCCGAAATGCACCCACTTTTGCAGATATCTTTAAATTTATTTCCAAAACTAAGGGTCTAGGAGAACATCTGACTACTCCATCGGACGCGGCAGATATTTTTCCTTCGGAAAGCATCAAAAGAAGTGGTAAGACACAATTTGTTTTCAATACAGAAGCGAAATAGTTTGGCAAAACGTGCGGCGGCGACAGTGGTAGTCAACGCCGGCGCGCGATATACTGCCGTTCAGCGTCACACAATCGCTTAACGCGCTTGACTACCACTGTCGACGCCGCACGTTTTGCCAAACTATTTCGCTTCTGTATTGAAAACAAAATGTGACTTACCACTTCTGTTGGTGGTTTCCGAAAGAAAAATTTCTGCTGCATCGCGTGGAGTAGTCAGATTTTCTCCTACACCCCTAGTTTTGGAAATATATTTAATGATATCTGCAAAAATTGGTGCATTTCGGGTGTCCTTTTCCCTTTGATCGTTGTTTAAACATATTTAAATGCTTATAATTTAATCATAATTTATATCGTTGTGTTCGCGTGGGTTCATAGAATAATTTGATAAACCATGCAACCGAATAACTATTACTGCTTCGACACAAAAGATGTTCAAAGTTGAAAATTTTCATTTTTTTTTCAAAATCGAATTTCTCAAAAACTGAGGGTGATGGCGACAAACGGTTTGCGGACTCGTTTTCAGCGCACAAAAATCTATAAGAAACGGCTATTGAATCTTGCAGAACAAAATGGCTGTTGGACAGTGTTATTGTATAGTAATATAATTAACAAAGTATTAATTTATAGATCGTTTACATCTATTATTCATTATTATTAATATGTCCTTCACACAATTTGCTCGAAAGAAAATTAATGTACATCATCTTTAAAAAATGCCAGCTTTAATGAAACGCTTCACAATAATATAATTCACTACAGTAGCAAATCTAGTCATCAGAAGGCAGGAATATTCTGGCAACAAAATAATGCATCCCGAAGATTAATGGCAAGTGCGTAACGAGTCTAAGGTTTCAACTAAACGGCCCAGCGATTCACGGAATTTATTGAGCGACCGAATCGACTTCCTGGATCGCGGGAAATCACATGGAAATGGGGACCGCGGTTGCGCGGGACCTCTTCCAACCGAAGGCTTCGTCGTCTTCGCGCACGCGGTCTTTCGAAACGGTATTTTTAGAGAAGTGAGTCGCTGGCCGCAAGCAACGAACGGTAGTCAAGACTCGTCGTTGACCCTAAGAAAATCGAACCCTGTGAATGTTCAACGATTCGAATGACCATAGGTGAGTAATAGCTATAATAAACAACCAAACAAGCGTTATCACCGCGAGCGTCAGTAAGAGAACAGTTTCATCTATATCGACCGGTGGCTATTTTTCTTGCTCTTCCACAACTTTCACAACTTCTGCTGATTTTCGTGGAGCTCTTCAACGTGACGTCCCGACTATTCGATGATTACGTGACTTACGACACATGTAATTACTGCATGTGGCTCGATATGCAATTTATCGAGCAGTTCGTGCAGATCTAAATTTGGATCGCGTGCTCAAGTGCTTGGTGCATCTATTTATGACGTATTTGCGGCATCACGGTAGCGTTTGTTTCGGTTGTTAATTCGGCGCCGTATACTTCCATTGATACTTGGCGTACATTAGTTACAATTGATTTCGTTGCATATCCATTTTAGTTTGTTAGATCATTATTAAGCAAGTTTTGTTTGTGGGTTTCTCTGTAACTGCAAGTATGCCAGCGGCGGTGGCCGCGATGGAAACACCGGTTCTCGTTCGATCACCGAAGTCAAGCATCGTGGGGCGCGTATCGGGGAAAGATGGGTGACCGTTTTTCTCCTGGTGCGTTGCTTGCTGCTGGCAACCTTAGGTCCGTTCTACACTATCGGGGTCCGGTCACGGTCCAGACTTGATAGTGTTGGACGCTCACGGATATGATTTTGATCGAGACTGGACCGTGACCGGACCGATAGTGTGGAAACGGGCCTTACGACGGGGTAGGTTTCCCAGGTTGCGAACGTTTATAATTCGTGACCGTATGGCCTGCCCAATAGCAAAAATTCCTTACGGCGATCCCATCGAGTTAAGACGTGGTCTTTCAGACCTCACTCTGCTTTCCGTGTCCACCCTGTGGCCTCCTAGAAAGAGATTAAATGCTCACTCCATCTTGCTTGGTTTCAATGCTTCTATACACGAAACTCTGAGGCGCAGCGCGTCAGTTGGACCTTGTATAAACCGACACTGTCTGTATAACTGCAAGTATTTTAAGTTACGGAGTAATTTTACTTCCTTCCCGAGCCTTTATCGCAGCTATTTGCTTAACGCAGATATGGAGGTCCGTTCGTTCATCGGCGTTTTGTTTTCGTTTGTTCGCGTCCGAACCGCGGTGCCGCTTTCGATCGGAGATCGAGTTATATTTAAGTGTATTTACATCACGCCTCGTGAAGCGAGGGGAATTTCGGTGGCACGCGAGTCATAAAGCTTCTTCGAGAATTCCCTTCCATAAAAAAGTACCTTTGATCTTCAGCACAGGAGGAAGAAAAAATATTTCAGCTATCGAAAGAAATGAGGGGGAGCTTCAAGCTTGAAATTCGCAGAAAAGAGTGAGATAACAAATTTCTATTAAAAACGCATGACAGCGTTTCCTTTTATCCCGTGGGTAGCCTTCCCGACACCTTTCTACTCTTCAACCGAGAGTAATATGTACTTAAAAATAAAGAATCTAGACTGATCTACCTTCTAAAAATACAAGTTGACCTGTTCGAGTTTTTTTCCCTGTGCCAACTTGCTGCCCCTCCCCCTATACACACCCCTCTCTTTTTTTTGGCGACGCTAATCGTAATTTGGTAAATCAGCGAGGATTAACTTATATTTAAATAACAAATTTGAGAAAATATCGAATGGATGGAATGTAGAAAAATAAACGTGGCTTTTAATAATTAAATTTAAAATTATTAGTTAGAGCAAAAATTCAACTCTTTCATTTTTACTTTATCTTCTTTATTTTTCCGTATGTCGCTAAAAAATGAGCCGTGAAAGCGCGAAAAGTGTAAAAACGTTTTAACTCGCGTTTGTACTTGAAACACAGAAACTGAAAAATCCAAAGTATTAAATATTGCTTTCGTTATTGTTTCAGATAACATACCTGCTTGTTCCAAAAAAAAGGCAATCGAATTCTAGTTATAGAAAGAAAGTGTACGTGGAAATTTGTAGTTTAAGTAGAATAGGTACAGCATGGGTGCGGCTAGTAGTAATAACAGTGAAGCTCCTCCTGCGGCATCTTTGAGAGAACGAAGCGAAGAAACATTTATCTGCGGGACAGAGAAATCCTGCTGTCTAGAATACACGAACGAGAATATACGACAAAGGACGAGGACCAGCGCATTGGACGTGGGTGAAGAACCTCGATCGCAGGTTAAATTTAAAGCGAATATTTATTAGTCTGGGGAGTGTCTTCGCCGACCAGTTATTTGCGAGAAAGAAATTCACGCGGCTGATATAAAGGATTTAGGGATCTCTGTGAAATCCATTCGTTATGAAAACAAACGTTGCAGGCTCCAAGTCCATACTCGACATTTAAGGACGAGGAATCGTGGGCTCAGCGACCATCGGCGCCAAGTTTGTCAAACCTGCGGCCACCCCGTCGAGAAACTTTGGTGAGCAATATATTCTTTTTGCCCATAAAAATAGTCGGAGGCATTTAGATCCTCGATTCACAAAAATACTCAGTTTTCCATGATTCAACTTTGAATCACGAGATATATGCAGAAGCTCTGAACTTTTTAAAAGCGGGCGTCTGCGAAATCACGTGTCTACTCGCGTCACAGCCTCGTGGCGGCACGGTTGCTTTGAATGTAAACGGTCGAAGTCGATAGCAAAGCTGCATCTCCGCGAGATGTCTAAATTTAATCAATCTCGAATGACCGAAAGGAGTAAGGAAACACCCCGAGGTTCTGTTGGAAAACAACAGTGGTGCGCAGAAGCTTGTTCAAAATTTTCCAAGCGGAGCGCGTTCTTTTGTCCCGCGGAAAAGCTAGCTGCTGGCCGATCTCCAAAAGCTCCCGGCTCATCGTGATTTCGGGAGAACACGCTGAGTCACGGTCACGAAGAAGCGAGTTCGCAGGCATCGATCGCGATCACGTGCCCTCGTGTCTCGAGTTCCTTCACAGAACGCGGTGAGCCTTGTGCCAGTGGACTTTCGTGGATCATTGGGCGTGGATCGAGCTTTCGAAAGCTTCGTAGCAATTACATAGGCGTTAGAACAGCGGACACCTTCGCTGTGACTGTTTGCGTAGACGCGCGGTGCCCAGGTCGTTCAGAGATTTGAATTGACCGAAGACAAGTTCAAGAAGCAGGGTAAGCAGGCCAGTAGATGGACGGGGCCAGTAGATGGACGAATCGTTGGTTGGTCGTTAATATTGAAAGAATTAGAGTTCTAATCTATATTATTGTTTTTTTATTTTGTAGAAAAAGCGTTTGTTGTTTTATAAAACATTAATATATTTATTGAATTTTTTTTGTATGCGGAAAAGTATTTATATGTACGGTCTTACGCCAGTATGCGCTATGCGCTCGATTCTTAGTAGCCACTGCTCAGCGTATTCGTGCCTTTAAGTTAATAAAAAACGTGTTAGGACGTATTGTAAAGTGGTATGTAATAGATGATTGCATTGAAATATTAACAATCTATAAGTAAACGCGTAAACAAAGAAAAATAAAACGATAGAACTTATAAAAATGACTGTCCATGTACTGGTATGGATTTTCTAACCTAAGCCCAGTAGATGGACAGAACAGAATTGAACCTGGGACATGCAAAAAGAAGCTTACCACATTCGTAGGGACATCATTTTCTTAGTTTATTTAATTATATAATAAATGCATACTTCTGATAAATTAAAACAAAATTAAAAACGCTTTTTTTCGTAACAAAAAATTAACTACGTAGATCATAGATTATCAAAAATAACTATATGGATATATATTTTTACTTTGTGCCACTATGAAAATGTTAAAAAGGTTGCATGTCAAATCGGGACAGTCCTACACGATCCAGGACGTCTGATCACTTTAGGATAGATATAACCTCACTTTTTTTGCACTCTGGGGCCATAACCTGTTGCACTGTTTTCGGACAATGAAGACTGCATACGTTTTTAATTTTGATGAAATGAACTACATTTTAACAGAAAATGCCTTAATCTAGGTCACCACTATAGCTAATAAGCCTTTTATACGTCTAGCCAGGCACCCGTCCATCTATTGGTTCTAAACTGTCCATCTACTGGCCTTATAGTCCATCTACTGGTGACACGGGCTATGAGTAGAATTTTCATTTTATGCTTAAATACATTAATTTTTTTTACTTACATTAATTTTTTTCTTTAAATTTATACATTTTTACGTGCTTTTGATTTTTTTTTCTAATACAACAGACATTTCTAAGAAACACCTTGATGTAAACTTCGGAATCCGCTAAACCGTCCATCTACTGGCCTGCTTACCCTATCAGAAAGGTTTCCTAACTCTCTCGAGAATTCTGTAGTACCCTCACGGTTCTTTATGTAAGTGACTGTATGTAATAATGATCGTTTACATCAAGATTCATTAACCTTTCGCCTCTCTGTCTTTCCTTTTATATTCTACAGTTGAATACATATTCCGCAATTGAATAAACACGGTACTCAGAATCTTGTGGATAGCTATTTAATAGGACATAATGCTTTCAATAGCTAATCATCAACCTAAGCCTCTCGAAAAACTTGAATTTCATGGCTTCAATTCTCTCTGAACGTAGATATTTTAAAATAAATGAGACGAACTGACTTCGCCACTTGCACTGAAATCGTTGTTGATTTCAGTTGTGTCGAAATAAGTCCTTTACTCCCGCGTAAAAGTAATTGTTCACATTGCAATGCAAAACGAGCAACGGGCCACGTACCCATTCCTTGATCCAGAATTCCGATCATTGATCAGCCGGTCAGTTCAATTAGCATCCCTGAAATGAGTCCATTTATTTATGTTGCAGTTGACGTATGCCGCACAGATGACAGGTTGGCAGGCAGCCGAGGGGCATAGCCCTTCGTTCTCTCAGCAGCACCAAGAAGCCATGGAGCTTTCAAGAGTAATCTCGCAGCTTGCTATGGCCAATCAGCAGCTGACGTCCGCTTACACCGCCACGTTGGTTCATTTGGAGGCGTTGTACACAGAGCTCAGGAAGGAGAAGGAGACAAAGAGGCGGGAAGTGTCAGTTAAGACGCAGGACGAGGCACTGAAGAAACGATTGGCGGCTGATGAAGAATGGGACGACGATGAGGAAGAAGAGAGGCGAAGGATAGAGCTCAGAATCGGTCGATTGGAGGACTTATTGGCGAATACCTGGGACCCATGTCGCAGCAGGGAAAGGAACCTGCGCCAGGTAGAGGATAAGAAGCTTCGATCTAGAATCGAGAGGCTAGAGCTGATGATGAACTGTCGAGGGCCCGAGAGGGAAGAGGAACAACAAGGGTGCACGAATGTTTGCTGTCCAATGGAGGATTGGGGCTCGTCAGCGACGGTTCGCCGACAGGCAGACGATATTGCGCGCGATGTCATCCGCGATAGGATTCTAAATAGCACTGACGTACCTGAACGCGAATTAAAAAGTCAGCCTTCGGTGTGTCGCATGGGGATGACGGATGACGAGGGTCGAACGACGTCTATTCATAGAATACGTAGCACACACGACGAAGACACGAGCGATTCTAAGTCCAGCAACGAAACGAGTCGGTCGATAGTGAATTTGCATTTAGAGAAGTCTAAGAGGAAAGAAGAAATCGGGGCGGAAGGTGAGGAGGGTCTGGCGGAAAGTACATCCAGGATGGAGGTGACGAGGCTGTTGGAGGAAACCGAGAAATTAAAGGCTGAACGGTTAGAGTGCCAAATTATGAACGAGAAGCTGGTGCACGACTTGGCGGAACAGAAAAAGATGGTGGAGAAGTTGACGAAGGATTCCGAGGTGTGTGTTTCAAATACTTATCAATGTTCCTCAACCTCAGAAAGTGGCTTTGAGAGAATGATTCCTAGTAGCAATAATTTTATTAACAGAAACTAGTGGTAATAGTTTAATCGCTCAAATATTTCACATTTATGTGTATTTTTATGTTCCACGAAATTGATGATTGTTTTTAGGACTCAAAGGCCCATCACGAAGGAGTAGAATCGATTTTGCAGGACCACAGGGAAGAATACGACAAGCTTATAGCAAAGTTCGATGCAGCCACGAAGGAAACAGAAAGGCTGCTGAAAGAAGTTGATGCTTTCAACTTACAAAAGTACACTGCCGAGGCTAGGATCTCTAGCCTGGAGGAAGACGTGCAGAAATTATTATTGGAGAAGGAGCAAATCAAGAGCATAGAAGGCCAGAAGACTTTGAAATTGAAGGCGCAACTGTCCGAGGAAGTCTCGGATAAGAAGAAACAAATAAAAGCTCTTGAGGACGCTTTAGATGAGATTCAAAGACTAAAGGAGACTATCAAGACTGGCAGGAATGGCGATAGTAATGACGCTTCGAAAGAGGATGTTGGTATGTCTACTCAATTTAATTCAATTTTAAAGAATTTTAAGCCTGCACATAATAAAACCTCAAAGTTCAAACCCCAAATGTGTTTAAAGTATATCTTCTAGAATTATGCGATCGTTCTCATTCTCCGTAGACTCAATGGGATCGGTAGATAATCCGCAGGAAAGTCCACCAGCAGATCGCGCGCCCAACATAGAAGAATTCAAAAAAGAGTTGACACTGAAGAGGGAAGCTAGGCAACGGGCAATCGCAGCTGTTTCATCGGAAATGGAGCGACTCAGGCGTGAATTAGACGCAGAGAAGGAGGCTCATTCCGAAACATCGAGGGTGTTGGATCTACTGAGATCCGCCCACAACGATCCTCAAAGTCAGGTGCAAGCAAGTGGAGCTGATGGAAACTCGAGGAGGTCTAGAATAAAAGATCAGAAACCAGATGAACAAGAGTTGGCAGTGAAGCGCATGGAAGCTCAACGGTTGTCGAGCATTTTGAAGGTGCGGAGAATAAAATTGGAAGAAAGAGAAGTTCGCTTAGAGCAATCTACTGTGTTGCGATTTAAAATTAAGTAAACAATTTAAAGAGTTCAGTTTATATACTTAAAATTAGGAAAGTAGTTTAGGAACATCCACTTCAAACTATTTGAAATGTATCGCTGTTGAATAATTTAATTATTGTCAAGTAACGATTGAAAATTTAATATGTGAATGGTAGGTGTCTGACGAACTCAGGAACGACATTCGTTTCCAAATCGAGAAAGTGGACGACTTACGTTATCAGCTGGAAACTGAGCCCGATCAGCATCGTTACCGCATTCGATGCTTGACGGATATTACCAACAAGACACGAGAAGCTGTTCACACCAGAGAATCCCGTGCCAACGAACTGAAGGACCATCTCGCGCAGATTCTGGTCAGATTGGGGGACAGACGTTTCTTGGACGTGAAGGACGAGGTTGGTCTAGAATGCGAGCGTCAGCTGGAGAGCATCAATAGCTTGAAGTGCCTTTACAACGAGAGATTGAAGATACTGTGCGAATTGAAAGAAGCGGCTATCAGAGAACTCGTCGATATAAAGGAGAGATTGGATCATTCCTCGAAAAAGTCCGAGTGTTTAGAGGAGGACCTGAAGAAAGCTGACGAGAAGGTATGAAGACAGTGTCCGTCTGCAGGAAACTACAGACTGCGGCCGAAATACTGGTACAATCGGGAAGGAGATGGTTCCTAGTGCCAAAGTATGCCAAAAGTGCAGAATAAATTTCTTTCATACGAGGCTTAGTTTTGGAAAAAAAAGCGATTTTGAAAATTAGTTGGGTACGTGTGCACCTGACTAAGAATTGACAGAATGCAACAGTAAATTGTAGAATAACTTTTTTTCGAATGGCGCTTTGTTTTCAAGAGAATCGAGTTTGAAGACCCATCAGTTTTCTGAAAAACAAAGCTGCGTTGGAAGAGAGGTGTTCTATAATTTTGACTTATTTCCACACAAGGATTCATTTCACTCACGGCTGTTCTGTATTTACTGAGCGTTTTTTGAAAGTCGACTCCTCAGAAACTGGGCCTTGCACTTTTGACTTACTTTTGCACGAGGAATCACTCCCTGTCTGCTGTGCCATCGTTTCAGCCGCATCCTCTATAGCAGCGCCGTTCAGGCTACCGTTTGGCGGGCAAGGGCGTCCGCCACTGCCCGGGGCAAACGCTGTCTGTGGGCATAGCTCCGGGCAGTCACGTCAGCTATCGTTACAGCGGAGTGGGGAGGAACGGTTGTACAGGCTCGTAGATGCGTAGGCAGTAGAGGTGTGCGGGTACCCGACTATTCGGGCTCGGGTCGGATCGGGTAAAGTCGGGCGGGCTCGGACGGGGGCCCGGGACAGATAGTGTCGGTTTTTGAAAGGTCCAACTGACGCGCTGCGCCTCAGAGTCTCCTCTATAGCAGCATATAAACCGGGCAAGATGGAGTGAGCATCATTCCTCCCTAGGAAACCACCGTGCAGGCCACAGAGAAGGCGGAAAGCATAGTGGGTTCCGAAAGAGTTGCTCTATTGGGTAGGCCATAACGGTCACGAATTATAAACGTTCGCAACCGGGGAAACCTACCCGTAAGGTTGCCAGCAGCAAGCAACGCACCAGGAGAAAAACGGTCACCCATCTTTCCCCGATACGCGCCCCACGATGCTTAACTTCGGTGATCGAACGAGAACCGGTGTTTCCATCGCGGCCACTGCCGCTGGCGGGGGCCCGGGACAGATGGGTCTACGGGTACCCCGACTCTGTGATGCCAGATCGGGGACGGGTTCCCTCGAGAATTTCCCCCACCTCGCGCATACTACGCCGGAGCAGCGTGTCCGTGAGCTCGGCGTTTCGGAGTCCAACTCACGGACACGCAGCTCCGGCGTAGTATGCGCGAGGTGGGGGAAATTCTCGAGGGAACCCGTCCCCGATCTGGCATCACAGGTCCGACTGTGTCGTGCAGCCCGATTACTTCGGGTAGCGCGATCGTGTCGGGTAGCTCGATTATTTCGGGTAATGCGGTGTTTGATAAGTTGATATACGTATTCAGCTTCTTTAAACAACCGAGTACTCGGCAAGCATGTACAAAATCTTTACCTATATGAAACTTCAGAACAAGATAATTTTCACGTGAAAAAATAATGCTTCTAACGGGTTTATTCAAAATGAACTTCATTTGATACAACCTGTATATTAATTTTGTATAAGGTGCATAAGTTGAATTTTTACTTAAGGAGGATTTTGAACAAATCCGTTAGGAGCATTATTTTTTCACGTGAAAATTATCCTATTCTGAAGTTTCATATAGGTTAAGAGTTTTGTACATGCTTGTGGAGTACTTGGTTGTTTAAAAACGCTGAATACGTATATCAACTTATCAAACACCGCATTACCCGAAATAATCAAGCTACCCTACACAGTCAGACTACCCGTGGGCCCGTCTGTCCCGGGCCCCCGTCCGAGCCCGCCCGACTTTACCCGACCCGACCCAACCGCTCGGGTACCCGACACATCTGATTACCCGTACATCCCTAGTAGGCAGGCATGTGTTAGTAGGTTCATTCTGAAGGTCCGCGCACACATATCCGTTCCGTGTCAGTTCCGTATCCGTCGTGCTAGTGGTAAGAAGAAGAGACCCTCTACGCCCCTCTTCTTCTTATCACTGGCACTCCAGAACGGTACTGACACGGAACTGACAAGTGTATTTAGACGTTAGTACTGTTGAGTCGACGCGACGGTCCTTGTTCATCCTGGCATCTGTACCTTATTGCCCGGGGAGGCGTGACTTGCTCGCCGCCGACAAGTGTTTGGCCCGGGTAGTCTGATCTGTTGCCCGTACGGGCACCTCCTGAACGGCGCTGCTCTATAGACTTATGAAATTACTTTATATTGTCTTATTGTAACGTTTCTTTTTGCGTCTGTGTCAGATCGATGTGCAGGATACACAGATATCGAATTTGGAGTCCCAGCTGGGACTTACCAAGGCGGATTGCAGGGATCTCCAGAATCAAATGTCGCTCATCAACGGATTGTTTTCTCAGATGTTGATCGGTGCTTCCTCCGCCGACATGGACCTCGATCGACTGACTCAGTTACTCCAGGTATTAGAAACCTGATCAATTCTCATTTCGGCACACAAGTGTAACATTCTAATTAATCCTTGGACGCCATTCAAACAATTTCAGAAATAGCTTTGCACTGTATACTACCTTGTCGTCAATTTATTGGGCCAAAGATAATCTTCTTGTACCTCGGACTTTACCGTCGTCAAATTAAATTTCAGATTACGAGTACGTTACTATAAATTACAGAATTTGTCCGCTTTTCAAATCAATTTTACTACTTATCAGGAGAATCATGACCTAATCAGTGACATGGCGAAAGAGCAAAGCACCGAGGCGGCAGCGCTTCCAAAGCTTCTACTTGACTTAATAGAACAAGTCGAGGGTGCCAAAGGAAATCAGAAACGTGTTGAGGGAGAAACCAATGGGACTGACGATGACGCAGAGAGGAAGGAAGATGATCTACAGCAAGAAGACATAGCTCATAATTTGCCCAAGGTAACAGCATCTGGAAAATAAATGTTCATGGAATACAATTTCATATAATGCTGACATTGTATCGCGATATATTTCATCCCAGGTGTGGCGCGTTTTGTTGGAATTACTGAGTTGTCACGCAGACGGCAGTGCATCCACATCTGCAGCATCTTCCTCGGATTCAAACTGCTGTTACAAATCTGTTGATACACCTGCTGGCCCCAGATTAGTGATATCCGTCAGCAAAACGTACATTCGTTTAAAAGAGTTAATCCTGGAGAAGAAACATTTGGAGAAGGAAATGAACCGGATGAAGCAGTTGAACTCTCATTTGGAATGTAAACTTAGTGAACAGGTAAAGCAATGGTAGATACTGTTTCGAATATACATCAGACTCGTAAGCACGTTTTCGACCAAACATCCTGGAATATTTCCCCAGGAAAAGAGGCTGTCCGCGGTGTCAGCGGAGTTGAGCAAAACTTGGACTATCGTTGATCGAATGCAGGCTCAACACCAGCAGCTACACACGCACGAAAAAATTTTGCGATACGAATTGCAGCAAAAGCGGAAAATGCTGCAGGAGCTGAAACAGGAATTGGAATACTGTCGCGAGAAATGGGAATCGGCCAGGCAGAAGAATACCAACACCGAGTTAGAATGGAGAAGCTTGCGACGAGAGTTCGCTGCGAGAAAAGCGTTGGTTGTTCAAGACTCCTTTAACAACAGGTGGGTCAATGCTTCTATTCTTTTCTTTAATTCAAATTCGTTTGAATTCTCTTCGTTTTTTTTTTAATTGCGATTATGATTAATTTCCCGATATAGCGCCGAAAGTGGTTTCAGCGACGAGCGTGGGGATGACACGGATGAAGAGGATAACGCTGTCGAAGATAGGATTAGACCAGGCCCGCGGAGAAAACCGCGAAAGGTATGATATTTTTCCTCCTTTAATTAACAGTCGAGCAATTATTTTGATTATCACTCGCACTATTCCGAATTGCTTTCGAAATTCTATTTATAACAACAATGCGTCCAGGAGAATCCTCGAGCACCAACCCCTGACACAGAATCAGAGCAACCAACTGACACTGAACTGTCAGAGCCGAAGACAGGTTCCTCGGCAACGCTGGAGCAACGAACACCTACCCCCGAGACAGAATGTGAACTGGACGATACTGAAGTAGCGGATGCGACTTTGAACATTGGGTCTGCAAGCATAACGGAAACGACAGTAAGTAAAGGGTTATTAAAAATTAAATTCCCTGCCAATCTTCACACTCACAGATTATGGTATTCTTATAGCAGGTGGTGACGGAAACTTCGCCAGACTCATTGGATCCCCTGGACCAAGCTCTGACAAACGTCATCCAGAATCTCATAGGCGTGAAGGAGTCAAGTGCACCTCCACCAATCCTTGCAAGTCCAAGTAGTGAAGTAAACCATCTGGAGAACGTCGTGAAAGATGACTCCTCAAACGATCCCCCTACGATAGACTGCACTCGCGAATCATGGGTCGCGTTGCATAAACCGGAGCCGTTCGAAGTGAATAATGACAATTTGAAAGTGCTCCCTGTGCTTGAGGTCCTCGAACCAGGCGAGTTGCCGTCGAACCTAGCGGGGAATTTTCAGAAACCAACGGACATGGAGGGTGAGAAAGCAAAGACTGAAGCACGTCCAACATTATCTGTTTCTCACGTACCCGCCGTAACTAGCACTACCAGCACGCCGTCTGTTTTCTCTATCGGTCCCTTTCCCCCGCCCACTGTGACACCTTTGACCGCAAAGAACGTTCAGTTCAGCGATCCCCTGATCGTTGGCCCGTCTAATCGAATTTTTGCTCCAGTTTTCGGCCCATTGTTGTCGGTCGCCGAAGAGCGTTCCGACAGCGTTTCATTTTCCTCCTCGTTCGACTCGGCCACGGCGGTTTCACCGTTGGGTCAGGAAACGGAGGCGAAAGATCTCGAGAAACGCAGGCCCCGGTCGGTAGAGAGTGTGATAGACTCGGACAGTGTTTCCGTGGACTCGTCCTCGAGCTTGGAGACTGTCAAAGAATTCTCTACCGCGGATTCCGCCCACACGTGTCCCCTCGCTGTAGATGGAAGAGTGGAGAGCTCCTCGGAAGCTGGCTCTTCGAGGCAAGAAGAGAGCAAAGTCTCTGCGGGAAAGGCTCGAACACCGGAGGAAGCTTTAGCCGCGCGGGAAGATAGATTAAAGAGACTGGAGGAGCAGGCCAAGTGGCTGATGAATAAAATGAACGCCACCAACAGAAGGGGTTCTGCGTTGAGCACCAGACTCGAAGAACTTCACGAGGTGTACGGAGAGCCACCTGTTCCTCCTCCTATGCCTGATATTCTGCCTAGTCAAAGACTACGAACAAATATGACTGATCTACCTCGCCAGGTAAGATAACTTTTAGGTCTCTGGCCCTATTCTATAGTATTATAGTATTATGATAACAATACTTGATGGTATAGAAAACTATTAATACGTTTACAATAATTAACTCCTAAACACTGATCTGTTTGCGTTCTCGTCTGAATAATGATGAAACAAGCTTGTGGCTTTACTTATAGTTTGAAATTCTTTGTTACAATCTGAAAACTTTATGGTAATCTACCTGGCATATTTTTGAAGACATTGCTGAATAAAGTACACGTAGTCTGTGATGACCAAAAAATAAATGCATCAAGGAATATCATACAAAACTCACTGCTTTAAACTTACGAAAACTATAAAGATAGAACTAATTTTCTCAGGATCATGGTTCCTGACATTTCAAGATCATCAAGGTCTTATTTAGTGGAACTACAAAGGATTAAGATTCAGAGTGTAACAAACTGATATACCTATGTATTTAACACTATCTGAGATATGATACATATTTTTATTTCTTGGGGACCATTTTGTTTAGGGGCAGGTCCATCATACTGAATTCTTTCAGATAGGGGGGGGGGGCTAAAAAATTACAAAAATTGTATTTTTTTAGAAAATAACGACACTTCAAGTTTGAAATCACTTTTCCCTGTATTTTTCGTCCCTTCATCGCCTTTAAAAATGATAAATTTTCAACTTTTTGTAATTTCTTTAGCTCCCCGCCCCTAGCCAAAAGAATAATCTTCAAAATAAAAAAAGTTTCAGTCGAATCGGATAATAACTTTTGAAGATACAGGTCCCACCGTTTTGAGAACACTGTTTCGAGAAAAACGCATTTGAAGTTTTACGTGAGCGCCGGAGTGGACGGTTGTTGCCCATGCATTTGCCGCTACTCAAATGCCTAGAACTTCGGGAATTTTAGGAATTTCAACAAATCCTTTTAAACACGTTTTCCTAAAAGTTTGAACATTCGAAAAACGAAATAAAAAAAAATCGACATTTAGACCAGAACCTCCCCTTAAGTGTAATAAAAACATTCGAATGTACGCTTTTCAGTCCCCCTTTTATACAAATTTTATTTTATCGTTTTCTTTGATATACTATACATAATAGATACAAATATAGTGTAATACATTTAATATTTAATCTCCAAAAGGATTTTCAGAGAAAATATACGAGTTTAGTTACAGTAAATCCCCGTTGTGAGCCCCACGAAACGGGGCTGGCGATGGGCTCACAGTGGGTTACGGACATGATTCTCTCCTCCGTACCCGACGGCAACTTCGTGTCTGACTCTTTCGCTTCCTCTCGCTCGTTGCCCGGTTCTCGCACTCTCGACCGCAGGCTTCCAAGAAATGGTGGGGATAGTCGCCGGGCTGTCAACGGGAGGTAAAAACGGGCTCATAACGAGGATTTACTGTACTTCGTTTCGTGTTCACCTCCTCAAGGGTTTAATATGTTTATTTCTCTATTCTCGATACGTGCATTGTCTACTACTTTTTAATAGATATCAATATAATTAAAAAATTTACTATACCTTCTGTTTCATTGCCCTTGTATGCAAAACGATGTGTGTGATTTAACTGTGTAATTGTTTAGGTACCTGAATTATCGTCCAAGGAGGGTACTCAAAACATCGAGAAGCCTGTCGCGAGCAGTGGTTCCAATGAATCACCGCCTGACAACGCGCCTTGAGACGCCTATAATTTTTATTGTCACGAAGACACATTACTCGACATTTATTTCTGTCTAACTGTAAGATAGAAGCGTGTACGTGCAGTAGGCGTCAAAACGGATTCCCTTCGGAAATTTGGCAACGTTGCATGTCACTAGGCATAACTCAGCGGTTCTAGTGACATGCAACGTTGCCAGATTTCCGAAGGGAAGCCGATTCTGGCGCCTAGTGTGCATACGTGTATCAAATGCGGCCCGTGGATCAGCGGAAGAAACGTTTTGGTTCGTATTACGAATAGATATTATGTAATTGAGATGAGGCAGTGCGTTTGGACTCGTCTCGGAAGTCAGTTGAAACGATAACGAACGTTATTTTATGGATTGTATGTTGTTTTCATATATAAAACGATTTTGCTTCATTTCTTCATAACATGGAAAAGACTTTAAACCATATCATTGATTCGAAGCTACTGAAATTTCTACGTTTAATATTTTTTACTTGCAAAGTATTTTTATTATCGGTGTGCCGTCACTTCTGTCGATATAAGTGACTTCTTGTTGTTCCTAACTGCAAAGGTAAATGTGATCACTTACGAATCCGTTCCTGTTTTGTACCTTCTACAATTGTACCTACTAATTTCGGTATATAAATAAAGAATCAGTAAGGAATATTCTGATTTCATTAAACATGATTACTTTGCCGTTGAAGTAGATGATGATTATTATTATTATCACTATTTTCTATTCTCGGATGAGACAGGGAATGAGAATAAAAGTAACTCCAATTGAAATACCTTGTTGATGGGATCGATATGATTTATTTTAAAATAATTAACAACTCTCAGGATGTAAAACATTCTTGTCATGCACCTCCCGTTCATACACTTATTAAACTCGCAATCAGTACTACGCTATATGTATACGGTAGATATGTATAATATTCACACGACTCCCCGTAGGTTCTCTATCGTAGATTAATAAAATTCGTACAAAATTATTTATATAACAAGAGCAGCTCTAGGTACGCCAAGTTCTCAACATCTTCTTTACGAGCTTTCCGTCATCTAACACTAGTCGTAAAAGGCACTGGACAGATATTTCGAAAGAGATTCCGGGAACATTTCGGTCGGTTAAATCGAACGTATCAACTAACGGGTTTACAATTATTTTACTTTTGCTTGCGATGATTTGTATAAAAGACGCTCGAGCTTACAGGCACACGCACACGATGCACTCACGCAAAATGATTGTCTAACATTATCATTCGTGCTGTCGATAGTCTCTACTTAACTCATACTTTAAGATTTATCTACACACTTAATGCTCTAGTATTGGCCGTTCAATTATACATTATCTTTTGATCGGTTAATCTCATTCGTAATAATACGCGCCATCATAAAATGAGTATTCTATGACGGTACTTTACATCGTTGTCGTGTCAACAGCTTCGTATCACAGTGCACATTGTGCACCATTCGTCGTTATGCTAACAGCACTGACAAACACAATGACGCTAGAAATAATAAGTTGGCACGCTTGAAGAGGACTGGTTGTATAAAAATACGGTATAAAGACCTATCTACAAGTAAACGGTTTCCTCGAAAAATATTTTACAATCTCTGATACAAAGTTCCTTTTTTTTTGTGCACATTGTACTTCTGAACGTTACAGTAATTCGTTCTAAGAAAACTTTCTAACTTTGATGGCAGTGTAGAATGTTTTTTCCTACTGTGCCCGGATGGAAAGAAGTCGGTCGAGAAACTCTAGGGTCCGAATATCAGGTCCGAATGGTATATCCCTATTGGCCGGCGCGACAACGTCGACGAATACAAAGCAAGCAAACGGGAGAGGGGCGGCGGGAGCCAATGCGAGCGAAGGACCCCTCTTGCCCCTGTGACATTTCAACCGACTTCTTTCCATCCGGGCACAGTGCGCACAAGCACTTCGATAAATTCAATATACAAATTTAGCATTTAAATTTCGATTACATTTGTTATTTTAAATATAATTCTCCAAAAATAATAAATTATCTTACGTACGCGCGCCGCGTGTTTAGCTCGTCTATAAGGCATTTTGAAGTTCCGTGATTTTTGTACAAATATCATAGTTTATAAACAATACAGCTTTAACGACAATAACATATTTGAACTCTCTTATATAATACGTATCACTTTAATTATGATTACTTAATCACCGAGAATATCATCCATGTGAGGTCACAATCTCCAATTTTACTAAATTAATTTAAGTATCAACTACCTTGGGCTCTTAACGTTATAATATAAAATACATTTGTTTCTACAAAGATCTCTCGTTCTATAAAAAATGCAACAGTCTAAACCACTCTTAATGCTTCGCTGAATGTCTACATCGTCTCATTTAAACGCCTCCGACGCTTAATCAATATCAATAGTTCAACTCCTTCTTTTATTCGTAAAAAACATTATGATAAAAAATATTTATACGTGCTACATTCACTGAATCATTTGCAAGTATCTATTCTCTTCGAGCAGCGAGCTGATAGACGAAGTCATATCATTCACTACCATGTTGGCGCTTGATGGGAGAGGCTGCGGTAGTGACATAGGGTGGGTAGAACTAGAGACATTCGTTTCATGCGTCTGCCCTTGCCCCGTCCAATTCCTGCACTGTTGTACGTATTCCAGCGTCCTTCTGTACGAATCTTGCCTTAATCCTGGTGGAGGTTTCATGGGAGACCTTTGTTGAGATTGACTGATGTCTCGACATTGGATTTCAGGTATGCTGGCTCCAGATTGTTCATGATAGCATTGATCGCCACCGTAACTCCATAGGCAGCTGCAATTATACTGCTGATGAGTCGGTGGGTTAGTTCGAGCCTGGCAACTGTGCGTGCATGTGTGCTGTTGTAGTTGCATTCTGCAGTTAGTCTGTTGAGCGGTGCAGAATTGCGGGGACACTCTTTTAGGCAAATTGTTGTCAGCAACTGGCCGATGACCACTATTAAGGTGAGAGCAATGGCCAGTCTGGAAACAAGGAGATGGCGGTTGCTGCTGCGACTGTTGTTGGCAGCCTTGGAGGCCAGACGCGTTGGCCACTGGTTTGGCCAGGTTGCTCATGCTTAACTGAGGGCAGTGGGGTGACATTTGAGGACACTGATTCGGTACTGCGGTTTGTTGGCCACAATGCAAAGTGGACGCCTGGCCATTGGGCGTCATCACTGTCCTCGTACACTGACTGGCTGTCTGGCCACACTGCAAGTTAGGGTGGCTCAGTGTCGGCTGATTAGGCAGAACGTGTGCCTGTGCGCAATGCGGCGACATTTGCGGACAGTTGACAACTGGACGCATCGGTACGCATTGTTGCGGGGTCATCGCGCCATGATTCGATGAGGCACAAGTAGAATTCGCATGGTGGTTTTGTCCATTGAAAGTTCCAGTACAGTTTGCGCCTAGCTGTCCTTGGCAGCCATAACCAGGGTAATAGCTGTGGTGCATATGATTCTGGGGACAGTTCCTGGTCAGTTGAGCAGAATTCTGTGGGAGATTCTGAGGGGCGTGCTGAGGTGCCAGGGCACCAGCCGCTGGTGACGTTAAAGGTTGATCGCTGATGTGGCTGGGCGCGTAATGCGATCCTGGTGACATTACTTGCCCCGCTACTGGACTGAGTATTTGGCCGCCGTTTGGTTGCGATGCATAGTTGGGTGAAGGACAATATTGTGAATTAGAGTAGTTAGAACGGGAGCTGGGACACTGGTTGTAAGGAGATGGAGAGGAAATCTGATAATTTGTGCAAGTTGGCTGGGTACTTGGTTGTTGTGGATAGCAGCTTTGCTGATGCGATTGGCTGTAATTACAGAGGGATTGCAGTTGGCGCTGATAATGCAAAGGATTACTACATATTGGCGACTGGCAAATTGGTAGAGGGCTGCTGCGATAGTTCATCTGGTTCCCACCTGCCTGAACCTGAAACAAAAACCACATTCAAATTTTTCTTACAATGATGTAACTTTAAGGAAGTAGAAACAAATAAACCGATATGATTCGCTGGGGGGTATCGCCCTCAGGCATTTGGGTTTGTTGTTTTTGTTTTGTTTTCTCCAGTTTGTATACTATGGCATTATAGTTTCTGTTGTATATAACGGGCTTATTCTCGTTAAATAAATAAATAAATAAATTAAAGAATACCTGATTCAAATATTGCATCATCTCATCTGGAATGACCAGCTTGTTCTCCACCATTTCGCCTTCCCCAACTTCATCCAAAATAACTTCCTGATTAGGATGATGCTCCGGAAGTTGAGCTGATCTAGGCCTCAAAGGCACAGGCGGCGAATTTCTGTGAGTTTGATGACCCCTAGTCGGCTCAGACATACGACGGTCACCGGATGGTTGCGTACAGTTGTTGCTTGGACCGTTCCAATCTCCTGGTATACTCTGAATGCCCTAAATTAAGTAATTGGCGTTATGCACTCAATCCATGTAAAACAACCAAAACTCCGAATAGTAAAGTAAGATTACTTGTATTTTACAAAGTCATGAAAATACCTGCAGAGACATGTTTTGTGTCTGAACAACAAGATTGCTCGTCAAATATGATCCTTGAAGGTGACTCGGTGGGTTCATTCTACCAGAAGTGGTGCTCATCTGACTACTTCTTCTGGATGTGCCAGCACTGATTGGATCATAGAAACTTCCAGGGTCAGCTTGGCCTATTCTGGCAGCGCTAGCACCACTAGCATGGCTGCTCCTTCTACTACCGAACTCCGTGGACTTCATGCTGCCGTAATAAGTGCTCACTGTGCTATTACTGTCCCGTCGTGGCTCACTTAATGGTTGCAACCTGTGCTGTAGATCGGACAAATTCGTTTGACGAACGTGACCTCCTCCTTCCATTTTCAGGTCAGTGATCCTTCTGTTCAGGTCACCGATGTTACCCTGAGGACCCACCCCACGTGTTCCTCTCATTCCAGCCACGCTGACAGGCAGGCTTGGCATACCCTTGGCATTTAATCTTCCTTTCAAACGGTTCCTCGAAGCGAGTGGTGGACCTTGTTGTTGTTGCTGTGACTCCATTCCACCAACCTGCAGGCAGTTAATCGTTGTATTATCATCTAGGAATTCCAACTTATATGCACGTGTGTTACGTTTGGTTTGACATTGTAAAGATTAAGAACAAACAGTATCTGCTAAATGATGAGACGGCCATATGATGGTAGTAGTAATAGTATTTTATTAACGGGACAGAAAAATCTTGGGTTCAGTAATACGATAAATGTGTGATCTTCAAACTCACCATAGCACGAAGAGCAACTGGAAGATCAGCAATGTCCAGGTCATCAGGTTCTTCGTTCCAAGGTTCTTCGGCAAGTGCCACGCCGTCACTTGTCAACGCACTAACACCCGCAACCTCGTCGTTGCAGCCACCAACCAAAGGACTGCCTTGCTGTTGCATCATGCTGGGTGGACTATTAGCCTCGCTTTCAGATTTCACGCTGGGACTCGACAGACTCGGCGTTTTTGGATGAAGGTCCTCGCTCCTACTGGGACTGTTGCCACCAGCTTCGTCGCTCCCACCACCATCTCCACCGCTACCTTTATGCTTCTTATTAGCATAAAATTCTGCACCATGCACAGTTTTCACGTGCTTCCTCAAGGATGAGGGATCGGTATACCTTTTCGTGCAGCCCGGCGCTTTGCAGACGTAGGGTTTCTGGAAAATTATTATACCGAAATAACGAATCTTCTAATGGCAACAGCATTTACATTTATTTAAGATCCGGCATTTACCTCATTGGAATGAGTCCTGTTTTGATGCTTTGCACGATCGCTGGCGTTACTGAACGCTTTACTGCAACCTGGGTACTCACAGGTGTATGGTTTTTCACCGGTATGAGACCTGAGGTGCGTCTTTAGATTCTCCAATCGCGAGTACGCCTTGAAGCAACCCTCGAACTGGAATCACACGTTGCAATATAAATTATCACACACTCCAGGAAATTTTAATTTAGAGATCGTTGTACTCACGGTACACTTATGGGGTTTTTCGCCTGTGTGCCTTCTCATGTGCACGACCAACATGTATTGCGCCTTGAAAGGTTTTTCTTCCCTGGAACAGTCCTCCCAACCGCAAACGAAGCTCTTTTTGTTTGCATGGATATGGTCGTTGTTGATATGTTTCACGAGATCGTCCTAAAGCAAAACGCGACGCAAAGTATTAACAAAAATGAAAGATGATCAATAAGCTGTAGACAGTAAAGAACTGCGAAGCGTGAGAAATATTGAAAATTTACCTGAGTTGGAAACTCGAGGCCACAGTCCCTCCAGTGGCAATTAGTCTCGATGAAATCACCAGGTTCATCTCGAAGATCCTCGCTAGGACTAAGTCCTTGAGGGTGAGTGGGTGGTGTGGTGGTTATAGTTGCATTGGTAGTCGTTGTCGCTGGTTCTCTTTTCACCTTGGTGGAGGCCCTTCTCGAAGAGGTGTCTGCTTCCGCGGTTATCGACCTGGTTGACGATTCTGATGCTTTTCTGCACGACTCTGCACTCTGCTCGAATAAGAATAAGCAATAATTAAACATCTCTCAATTTCGTTGCACAATTTTCTTCAGCTCTTGATCTTAACTCCTAAAAATTACACTGAAATTACAAGTCATTGAATACATGACAGTGCATTGAGTCTAACTAAACACCAACTTGAGGAGTCCCAATTCAACTAAATTCCAATTTGCGCGAATGCAATTACGACATTAATCGAATCGTAAGTGTATGACAGGAGCTCAGTTAGGATACTTGATAGCAGTTTATATTGGCGTATCACCTTACTAATTTAATCGCTATTGCAATTCAGACAACAGTATCAGCGATCTTTGACTCGAAGCGAGCGACTTTCTAAGCCAAACATGCTTCTTATACACGAGTGGGAAGCGAGCATCACGACGCGAGATCTGCACGCGATCTAGCAATTATCGCGTATCCTGCGGTGTATCAAATCGATCGATTGTAGCAGACCGACCATAAACGATACACCGCCCCGTTCAACAGTTACATTTGTACGCTGATATAGACGTAATTTTGAATATGTCCACCCACATCGTGCCTCTATAACGCGTTTGCTAAGGGTGGGATGCAGGCCACAGGTGGCGCAGTTTGACAAACGAGGAACACGGGGTGTTTCAAATGCATTTGGTGCAGGTTGTTAAATTGCTTAAGGGGCAATTACTTTGCGATGGTTCTTCGACCGAGTAACAAATACGCCGCAACGATATCATCAAAAGAGCAATATTCAAAGAGTGACAAGTACATCTGCCCGGTCTAAATTTCTGAAGAAATATACATATACCAGCGCAAATAGCTTGTTGTTGCCGCAATGGTCTACAGTGGAAAGGCACTCTCGTAGGCGATATGTTATTTTCCAGGGCAACAGCAGCGCATAAACTAAACATTAGCTTCGGTGCCCGGGACAGCGCAGACGTACGAAATCGGTGGTGCAACGTCAAGGGAATAGGTATTGCTCTTAACGTTAACAAATCGATCCGCAGTTATGTCTTGAGACCCAGCTGAAACGTGCGTCTGCTC
This sequence comes from Andrena cerasifolii, assembly GCF_050908995.1. Classification (NCBI taxonomy): domain Eukaryota; kingdom Metazoa; phylum Arthropoda; class Insecta; order Hymenoptera; family Andrenidae; genus Andrena; species Andrena cerasifolii. The sequence goes on along the minus strand of NC_135124.1, from coordinate 4,043,934 downwards.
CGCTCTTCGGGGGAACCACTCGATTACAGCAGGCAATAAATCCATCGATCACCGGTGAGAACGAGCGTGCACACATGGAGACCACGAATCGGCATCGGGGCACGACGACAAACCGCGAGAGCGCAACGAGGGCAACGAGCGAAATGCAAGCCGATGCAATCAGGCCCAGGAACTTTAGAGCGGGTGGACACGCGGCGAGTCATGTCAAGGGAAAAGAAAATGAAAACATCGCCGCGGATGTAGAATAAATCAGAGCAACCCGAAGAAACGCGAGGAGAAGGATGAAGGGCCGAGAGAGCCGTGCAGGTAGGCGAAGACAGAGGAATAGGGAGAACACGGTTCGGAACCACGTAGAAAAAGAAACGAAACGTAGAATGAAAGGGAAGAAAGGAGGAGAGAGGGGTGGAGGAGGAGCAGGAGGAGTAGGAGTAACAGGCGAGAAAGATAAAAGACATTGGTCACGTGGAGGGATTGGAGGCGGAATCAGGCGAAATAATGTGTGCGAGATTGCTTGTAACCCGAGGACCACGAGAGGGTAACCCAATCTTTTTCTCTTTCTCCTTTGCCTCCTTCTCTCGCACGACTGCGTGGCCGTTGAAGCTGAGAGAAGCCCTGCCTCTGAATGAGACGAAGAAAGACGAGAGGGAACGCTTATTTATTCTCGATGAATCGATGACGAGCTACCGAGTATACTTCTCTCCCCGGCTGGCAATAACAATCAGGCAGGCACCTGTACGCGCCGCATCCTGCGATACGCTCGTATCGCATATCACGCGAGATGTGTGCGAAGTAAGATTGAACGCGCCTTAGCATAATCGTCGATGCGCTGCTTACGCACCGAGATGTATAAGGTAATTACGGTGATAAGTTGTTCACGGTGCTTCTGTACCCGACGATCCTGCTGGGCTCTCTCAATGATTTCTGCGCTATCGCTAATGTCATGGAACATTCTATTGTTGAATGATAATAGCTTCAATTAGATAACTTTTCTGGCCACATATTACACCCGCCGCCAAAAGGATTTTCAGCAATCTTGACAACTGCAAGTTCTGGGTCAACTATCGACCGTAAAGCCGGGAATCCACCGGGAAGCTAAGCTAAGCTATGCTATGTTTTAACGTAGCTTTTGGTGGAAACGGTTCCATGAGATTGTATTCAAGCTAATTTTTTTAAAACGTAGCATGGCATAGCAGAGCATCGCAATACTTAGCTTAGCTTCCCGGTGGATTCCCGGTTTTACACACAGATCCTTTACCCTAGCCTGAAGTGTCACTGCGATTAAAGTCCAATTCCTTAATTTCTTTAATGTGTCCTAGTAAGACCGAAGTGTAAAAGGTATATTTTTTGTAGGCCTACTGTTAATAATAATAATAATAATAATGATAAATCGACTTTATTCACCACAAATTACAAAAATTATGTGATAAAAGGGCGAGGTTCAGCATACCTACTGTTTTGCAACCTAACCCTAACTGGGTTGGGTTGTTTTGCAACCTAACCCCAACTGGGTTGGGTTGTTTTGCAACCTAACCCCAACTGGGTTGGGTTGTTTTGCAACCTAACCCCAACTGGGTTGGGTTGTTTTGCAACCTAACCCCAACTGAGTTGGGTTGTTTTGCAACCTAACTCCAACTGGGTTGGGTTGTTTTGCAACCTAACCCCAACTGGGTTGGGTTGTTTTGCAACCTAACCCAAACTGGGTTAGGTTGTTTTGAAACCTAACCAAAACTGGGTTGGGTTGTTTTACAACCTAACCCCAACTGGGTTGGGTTGTTTTGCAATCTAACCCCAACGGGGTTGGGTTGTTTTGCAACCTAACCCCAACTGGGTTGGGTTGTTTTGCAACCTAACCCCAACTGGGTTGGGTTGTTTTGCAACCTAAGCCCAACTGGGTTGGGTTGTTTTACAACCTAATCCCAACTGGGTTGGGTTGTTTTGCAACCTAACCCCAACTGGGTTGGGTTGTTTTGCAACCTAACCCCAACTGGGTTGAGTTGTTTTGCAACCTAACCCCAACTGGGTTGGGTTGTTTTGCAACCTAACCCCCTAATCTGGTACCAGAAAAGTTTATTCTGTCTAGCAGCGGTAAGAATGATATCTTTTTTGAAAATATTTCACTCACCTCAGTTTTTGGTGGGAGTCCTCCACCATGTGGCCCCAATGTCGCCGATGATGAATGCGGTGGTACACCGGGGTACAATTGCGAATGGGGAGATAATCCATGGGCATGAGGGTGTGGATGAGGCGGCGGAGGAGGCGGTCCAGGAGGCTGTAAAGGATGAGTATGAGGTAAAAGCGCCGCAGCAGCTGCACTCCTCAGAAGGTGAGCCTGTAGCTGTTGCAAGTGCGGTGCCATTCCTGGGTGCATTCCTAGGGCTGGACTCATTGCTGCAATGAAAAAAATTTACTTTTACTTCATCATATGGGAATGTTAAATTATCGTAAACTGGAAGTCCACTTCCAAGAATTAATTGCAAGGTAATTGTGTTGTTGTAGATATGAAACCGATGCTCTTGTAGTATGTAAAAAAAAATCGTGTGGCGGATTATTCGTCCAATCGTTGATAGATGTCGTTGAGCGATACGGTTGTTGAACGTAGCATAAACAGCGGGCATTGCATAGCGTTTAATAGTTAACACGAGCAGAGACGAGGGTGGCGATACGAGGATAATCGATAGAGATCGATATCGGACCGCGTCTATTCTCTTGACAGTCGTAGCACGGCACGCCGGACTTCCGGCACGTAGACTAAGCTAGCATTTCAATGGTAAGACTTGGTCTCTCTTACGAAACACTACATAAAGCTGTAGTGATCGTGTAGGCCGTGACTGTGTCATGTTCTCCCCGCGGAGAAAACCGACACGATAAGCGACTTACTAAACATATATTTAACAGAAACATTTGCAACGAATGAAAGAACTTCGTGTATAAGTTAAACGAATATTATCGTTATTTAACTGAATGTTAACCACGAAGTTTGCAGAAACGATGAATGAGCCTTTCTCTTAATTCTCTTTTCTCCTCGCCACCACTGGATTCTGTGTCTACCCATAATTTCGATATTATAAATCGCTAGTTTACTGACTTGTTATACGGCAAGGTATTAACAGTCACTGTAGGCAGCGCAACGAGTTTGTTCGATAAATTGCTGTGACTAAATTAATCATGGTTCAGTATGGTCTTGTCGGTGTGATACGTGACAGGCGTTCGAATCACGCTTCCTTCTAATGGAAGGTTCAACTGACACTGCCCTCATCGCTGGTCTATGAATTAGCTTCCATAATATTTATGCTTCATTGACGCGTAAACTGTTGTACACGAAATAGACTACGATATAATTGATTTCTCTCGTTCTATTTATAGTACAATAGTATATTTATCCACTTATTTTCATACCTAACAACTGAAGCACCAGTAGTTCCCAAATATAGTAACACCCCGCTATTGTATCATAGACAGATACCGGTGATGATGAAAGGAGTTTAGGTACCTTGGCCTCAAAAACTGACCTAAAATTTTTCGAGGCTAGATCGACTCTCGTGTGTACTTTTCGACGAAGAAATCTATTTTTTTTAAAGGTGCCAGGGCGTTTATAAATAGTGTATTCTGGGGTCGCATCACTTTACCTATGAACACTTTATTTAACTGGATAGTCTACACTGATCCTAACGCATTTTTCTAGATCCAAATTTGATGATTACTGTATTCCCTATCACTGAAACCCGGGGTCATAGTATTCTGTAAGCATAATACGCCAAGTAAGGCCAGTCCTCATCGCGCATCTACACGTTACCTAATAACATCCTCATTATTGTTTTCCAAGTATCTGCTCCGTTGAATTTTCACAAGTATCCATGAACCATCTCGAAGCAACTCTTTCCCATATCAAATCACCCGGACGCTTAGCAGTCTATGAAGGTTCTATCGACGATGCAATCAAGCTCCATTCAGGGTGCCATCACGTACGCGCGCCAAGATACTTAGGCGACTAGTCACGCCCATGTGTGTCCACGTTCTAGGCGGTACTTCATAAAAGCGACCACGTTGCATGCCCACGGATGCTTAACGATTAGCAGTGCAGTGCCTCGATTCGTAACCGCGTATTACCGACGTTCATGTGCATTCTGGAAAGCGTTCCGCGATCTAAAAACGCAAACCATGTCTGCGTCGTAGGTAATAGTCTGTCGTTCCAAGATACGTTTCCAGAAACGGTAAGGGTCTCTTCACATGTGATACTTCGGTGGCTCGCGACTGCCATTCAGGATGTATTCACACAGCGGATCAGTGGTGGCTGGCGTTCATGCCAAACATGTTCCATTCCCGTTTCTGTAACTACGGCGGAGTGATACGTACTCGCTCTAAAGAATGATGTACAGATCGGACCCACCCGGTTAAAACTTTTCAGAAAATCGATTTTTTTTATATATTTATATATTTTTGTAGTATAACATCCCGGGAATACCCAGTGAAAGTTTCACACCAAAATTCGTAACGGTGTAGATTCTACAGTCACGAACCGAGAACACTTTGAACACGTTTTTCTCGAAACGCGATATTTCGAAACGGTAACCACGATTTCAGAAGAACTAACGATTCGATTTAAAAAAAACTGGAGGCATTTGATTCGTAATTCGACTCGCTATCGCAGAACCGTATAACGTAAGTTTTTGAAACACAGGTATTTTTTTTATCTACAGATTTGTGCGGAAAATTGCCCGCTTTGATTGCACTACTTTGTTCAAATGTGTACCAACATCGTAGTTTTGGTTCGTTTTGCCCTAACAAGGGGTGCTGCGATAGCCATTCGAATCAATTTTAAGGAATTGTTTGAATTTTTGATTTTGGACGATCCTGTGAGTAAATTTTTTTGTTACCGCTTTGGCATCCCTTTTTGGCAGCGCCTGCACTAAGCGCCACCTAGAAAATGCATCAAGACCGAAAAAATGAAACAAAAAAATTTTTTTGCAGCCTAACGCGTGTATCAATAAATACCAAAAATAATTTTTAGAATATATTATAACCTCTTCTTGCAAAAAATTCCTAAAGATCGCCTATTTTTTAAGTGGTTTGGCCGGAGGGTTAAGTAAAGAAATGTGTAATAAATGTGTTTCTACTAGATCGTTCAAAATTTCTACTGCTAGTTGTGTATACACGGTAGTCTATCAGGTAAAAATCATATTATTTACTGTATTTTTACGTATGTATTCGGGGAATCTATACCATTATATAAAGACGAAAAACACGAAAACTACTGAACCGATCTCGATAAACTATATCCAGAAGAATCTTTGTTTGAATGCTGTAGGCCAGGGGTGCACAGGGAGCCGTTTTTAGCGCCTAGCTACGAGTAGAGCTGCCATCCGCCCGGTTTCCCCGGATTTTTCCTCTTCTTTAGGGCGTCCGGGGACGCCCGGGGAGATTTTCTGTAGTGCTCCGGATTTTTCGATGCTGCTCGCTCAGAACGTCATAAATACATCACCTTTATTTCTTGATTGCGGTTACAGTCTATAATTTACAGAAATTTTTGTCTTGGTATTTTGTACCTAATATATAAAATAATTAAAAGGATTTCAAGTGGAAATGTCCGGGCTTTTAATGCTCTCTGTCCTGGATTAATGATTTTACAGATGGCAGCCCTAGCTGCGAGCAACGCACGTACACCGTTCTAACCTTAGCAACGGGACAGGCGGGTTGCTCGCACCTAGGCGCTAAAAACTGCTCCCTGTGCATCCCTGCTAAAGGCTATAGAATAGTTCGAAGATCCACGTGCAGAGGGTGGCTACATTTACTTTTAAAATTAGATGTTAAATTAAATGAGAACAGAAAGTCAAATCCACACCTTAGCGAAGCACGGGTATTTTGCTAGCTTTTAATAAAAATAAGAACTCGAATGACAAATAAAACACCGAGCAGGTGAAAACAAAAATTCTCTGTCGAAATTACAAACAAAAGGAATACGAAAAATGTGTAAATAGGTACATCCCAAATAATAATCACAAGTCACTAAAGTGTTGAGTGTGAAAACGTCCCTACGTGACGCTCGTTTCTTGTAGAATATCTATTACAAACGTATATTGCGTCGGCCTGATGAAATCATTGACAGATTTTACAGAGAGGACTGCAGAGAATTGGAATCTACACGCGGCTACTGGTTTTCCGGCTTGGAAAGAGCTTTTTCATTGCTGTAACCGTAAAATTTACGTTCCATTCTTCGTTCGACGTGCTCTTCGAACGGTGGAAAAACCACATTTTATGCGAATGACTACGGAACATGCATCTGGCAGTATCTCTCGCGGCGCGGTGATCGTTCGTCGCGATTCAAATGAACATAAACTGAGGAATTCTCGAAGCGTACGCCTACGATGCTTTATTTAAGAACACTATAATTTCACCGAATCGCTCGTATGTTGCAAAGGTAAACGGCTATTTACTCCTATACGGAATGATGATCGCTTAATCACAGGCGGTTTCCTCTGTGCGCTATCGCCAATAACGTATAAAAATTCTAATAAATCGTGAACACTTTACTACCTATAGATGACGTGGAAAAAAATCTCGCAAATTTACACTCGTTTGTTTCGTTGGTTTTAAATATACCTAAAAGTTTACGAAGATCAATTGTTCTTTTCCCTTTCAAAAAAAATTCGCGAAAAAATCATTTTTTTGGACTTTGTAAAGCAGGACACTCCCTTAAATATTCGCTCGTTACCAAGTTAACTTCGCAACAGTGGCTGAAGAAGAAAACAGGAAACTTCAATTATTCGACCACCTTACAATGTCTCAACTATATAGATACAAATCTGAACATCAATACCTTTATTGCGATTCAGAATCTGTCCACTTTATTGACTACCCCGTGAATTCGACGTCATACAAGCGACGTAGTGTGTTCTTAGAAAAGAATAAGAAACAAATTATTGTTTACTAAATTTTTTTAACCCTTGCAACTTGACAAAACATCCTACGAAGGAAATCGTATGATCGACAACTTGATTACTTTGACCACAGTGTAAAATCGAAAGGGTGTCGTCCCAAATGCCACGATATTTTTTTAATATTGTGAGGTCGTAAATCTCGCTAGGTACCGTAAACTAGGGTGACTTTTCCCGCCGGGGTGACTTTGCCCATTTTTTTACTCTGACTGAAAAATTACCATATGATTGAATTCACTATTGTTTTTTTCGTTTGGCCTTGGGGAAATTATTTCTATCGATTATAAAACACCATATGTTCTAATTACTTCACAATAAAATAAAATAAAGTTTTTCCGAAAAGTGGGCAATGTCACCCCGGCGCGGGAAAAGTCACCCCAGTTTGCGGTACGTAAATGCCAACACGACGACTTCTAGTGCTGGTTGTTCTATTTTAAAATGAATAAAATACCACTGTTTTTCATGGGTAATTAATAAACCGATTTGCAACTTAACCGATCGCGAGTAAATATATCGACACCAATTGCTAGCAGATGTTAACAGTTTCTAAAATTTTGATAGTGTTCTGCGAACTAACTCTCTGCGTATTTATGCTGATGGGTGGGGAAAGCTTTGCTCTTTTTACGTGGCTCTTCCTACTTCCTACGACGAAGAGAGTATGTAGACAGAAAAAATGCCTACAAGGTGGACTGTTCTTGAAGATGCGGAAATGCGGGTGATCGATTGCAGTCTAGACATGAGGAATAGAATCATAAAAGCTGGTGGAACTGAAAGCCATGCTTGCACATGTGAAAGATGATACACGATTTAGGAGATGGTTGGAATTGATTTGAAGGATTGCTTTCACGTGCTTTCCATGGACGAATTTGTTTGCCGTTCACGGAACCGAACACAAAACTCTGTTTTATTTTGGAACAGTTGTTTTTGAGGAGTAGAATAACCGTACACGATTAACATCATCCTAAGGTTATAAGTTAAGAGCGTTAAGAGTTCAATTTTGGATGCAGACATAATGAGAAATAATGTACTTGAAATACTCTATTTAATATTAAAACTAGTTATTTACTGATGGTCTGCAAACATTTCTAATCGAATACAAAGTTTAACGTTAAATTTGTCCACAGTCCACAGCGTGAAACTAATGCATGTATGCCTGCGTGCTGGACGTTTCCACTTATTCAATATCTGGTTAGGAGACTGATTACGAAGACGTTCAAGTAAACCAATTTTTTCTAGGTTTCGGCCACTATTTTCTCATTATAACCTTCGGGTATTAAGAAACAACGTTTCGATGAAAGCATTTGAAAGTACACGTGCCCATTAGGGCGGAGCGATAAGTACTATATAGGCGAAAATTTAAATTTGAATTTTCAGATGGCCTGGGTGCGGGATAGTTGTCTTTTGATTAACCAAACACAAATGTAAAAAAAATTTGGAAAAATATTCATGTCTGCAGGTCCCTTTTTCTCCTAAAAATGATCATATAATCATATAATCATATAATCATATAATCATATAATCATATAATCATATAATCATATAATCATATAATCATATAATCATATAATCATATAATCATATAATCATATAATCATATAATCATATAATCATATAATCATATAATCATATAATCATATAATCATATAATCATATAATCATATAATCATATAATCATATAATCATATAATCATATAATCATATAATCATATAACCATATAACCATATAACCATATAACCATATAACCATATAACCATATAACCATATAACCATATAACCATATAACCATATAATCATTTTTAGGAGAAAATGGAACATGCAGACATGAATATTTTTCCAAAATTTTTTTACAGTTCTGTTTGGTTAATCAAAAGACAACTATCCCGCGCCCAAGCCAACTGAAAATTTAAATTTAAATTTGCCGCTCCGCCCTAGTAGCCATATAAAAAGTCAAGATCACCTTAATATAAGAACTGGCCAGCGCGATGTCCCTTTCGAGATCAAATAAACTGAAAACGACAAAAATTTCATATAAATAATTAATTTTAGAGAAATCAGCCCTTCCTTCCTCCTTCAATTTTACACCTTTCATAAAAAAAAGTACATCCCTCTCCACTTGAAATTCAAATACGAGCGAAGATCGTGTAAAAGGCTTTATCTCCCCTTGAATTTATCGGCTCCCTCGTAGCTCCGATGTTCGATAGAACTTTCTAATAAATCCGATATGAGAAAGGCGGCGGCAAAAGAGGCACCTACCGGATGAGGGGAGGATATTGGCGGTGGCGTGCGTACGCGAAGGCAAATTTAACGAGCGACACCGTCCTGCGGGGCATCGTACGACGCCGGGCCGACAAACGATCAACGATCGCTTCGCGCTGCTTGAATTTTAATCCGTTAATTACTTCATTTAATCGCAAATTACCGGCTGCTCTTAACTCGCGAGCAAGGAGGTCTGCCCGATTTGTGGGACGTACCGCGATTCGTGCTGCAGCCGGCTTTATAATGGCTTCATGCGCACCGGCACCTTAATTCGATGCTACCCAACCGCCCCGCTGCCTCGCCGCAACTCTTCTATACGCCCTTAAACGTCAGGACCTGATCCTTACGCGAACGAGGCATCCGCGTTAACGCTACTACCAATGACTTTATTTGTTTCGTACAGGTCCGTGTAATTATGGTAATTCGACGGTCGGAAACCGGGTTTTCCCTGAGAAAGCACGCCGCCTCCGATACCGCGGCCGTTTTACGACTAATGTTAAGATGTTCCCCGGACAGGGAAATGATATATGACCGGACCGCCTGTGTTGGTATTATTAAAGCGAATTATGCAAGTCGCTGCAGGCACGACTTTGTGATCAGGAATGAGACTCTGTGGAGATTTAATGGAAATTGTTAGCCTGATGATCCCGAAGCTGTAAAACGGCTGAAAGTCGGGAGGTCTTGTTTTAACCAAGTTTTTCTTTCGTTTTGTGTATTCGCGTGTATAATCGTTATAGTCTAAGGATGTTTTATTTAATTTCAGCACTTGCTTGTAGAAACATTACCTTGAATATTTTAAAACCCCTGAAATACTTTGAAACTTCTTGCGCAACTGTTACGACTTATTCTTAATAAGAATAGGTAGAGCAGACTAAGACCAGTGCAGAGACCACTGTAAAGAATCGGAAAAATCGATTTTTTCTTTTTTACATTTCCCGAAAGACGTACGTTTCAAGAATGCTTTCTCTCCTAATTTGATGAAGAAATTCGCAAAATTGACGGAGATTTAGTATTTTCCGTGAAGCGGTGTCAAGCGCGCGACTGAGCCACGAGGAACATTGAACGCGTTTTCCTCGGAATGACATTTTTCAACCGCGTTGACAGTCTACACTGCATTCCATATAAGAGCATACCCTACCCATTTGCGACCGATCTACGCAGCTCCCACTATTACCCACGGTTCGAACCGCACGCGATTGGTCGCGATGGTTTCCAAGGAATAACTGGTACATCCCAAACGCGGGACCTGACCGTTATCAACGTAAACAACGTCCCGCACGACAAGTTAACAGAGAGAGTAGAGTAGAGTGCGACGGAGAAAAACATAGGCGGTTAAGTGGGGAGTTAGGCGTAGCAACGCCTCCCGAAGGTCGTACCTGCGCGAAACAGGTATGCTCTAATGTGGAATGCAGTGTACAGAGAAAACTATGCGTCCAATTGACTCGTGCAAGGGCATTTATTGTACGGAAAACCCGTCGCTATTACGTGACGATCAGTTTTTTTTCAGTTAACGACCTGCTTTTATTTTTTTTTATCAACATTTCCCCAATTTTGTACCCCGAAAACATGATTTCTTCAGTGGTCCGCCATTTTGTAATTTTTTGCGATTTTGACTATTTTTTTATCGTCATGTAATAGAGGTAGGCTTCTAGTTTCTAAATATTTTTGTCTTTTTGAATTCGGATTCACCATGTGGCCTGAGCATTGTCAACGCGACAAGCACAATTTTGCTGCAGCGCAAATTTTGACGAAGAGTATAGAGGAAATGGATTTATGAATTTGATTGAAAGAAAATTTTTCTTACCCTTCGATATGTACATATTAACTATACTAAGCAATACATTGATTTACTTGCGTTGCTTGGTTGAAAAAAATTCCCGAAAACACCCTTAGTTTTCAGACCATTACAGTGGTCTCCCCCCTTAAGCTGGGATTTCACCGCGGCGGCCGGCGAAAAGAGGCGAATGTTTGTGAATTTTTTTTCGTTGAAAAAATCAGGATTTCAAATTTAAATAGCCGCCATTTTGTTTCAAGTTAATATTTCAGACAATTCCCTCCGTCAATCAGAGGATACATTAATATACTAACGAAATCTTTTTTGTTTTTTTATTTTAGATAATCTGGTTCTGAATGGCAGTGCTCACCGCAAAACCAAATTTTTAAAAATGCGTCTTTTGTTACTTTATTATAAACGTAAATATTTTTCTATGAAAATATTACCAAATGTTTTTTTTAAATATTGCTCTTTTAAGCACGAAATGTTTTGTAAAAATATATGCTTCCGTTTCTTACAAAAAAATTCACAAATATTCGCCTCTTTTCGGCCGCCTCACTATACTGCGTTCCATATAAGAGTGTACCTACGCCCCTACCGATTTGCGACCGATCTGCGCAGCTCCCACAAAAGACAACTATCCCGCACCCAGGCCAACTGAAAATTTAAATTTTCGCCTACAGTATCGCTCCACCCATATTCTACTTTTAAAACGTATATGGAATTTTAATAAAAGTGTTCTCAATCAAGAGTTATGATGTTAATAAGAAATAGGCCTCATATTCGGCTACTTTAACCCACCTGCGTTGACATTACAAAGTTACACACAAACAAAGATACGAAACTCATTTATGATTACCAATGCTCTTACGAATAAAAATCTACTTTGGAATAAATTATTCCCAAAATCTCCCCATTCACTTTAGGTTCTCTTATTGCACAACAGTTATTCATCGCCGGTGACGACCCAGATTTCATTACGCCCAGATCACTCAATTACGCAGAAGTAGGTACCCAAGCTTTCCGTTCCATAATTCCCGATCTATTATTTTTAAATCCGCAGCCGTGTAAACCTGATTTCCTTGCCAAGAGGCTGCTCTTTACCCATAAGCGCGCGCTGTTTACGAGCATCGTTTCTTCGTCGCCTAGCGGCGGCAATAACTTGGGGAATATTGCAGTTACGCGATAGTCGCATTAACAACTTCTGGCCCGGTACATGTGTAATTACACACGCATAATTCACGTATACCGTACATCGCGCGAAACGTTTATAGCCGCATCGAGGTCTGATTGCTGGCCACTACATTGAGCTTACACGCCTGGCATCGGTGGTTACAAGCAATCAATCACCGAACGTTGCTCGGTGAAAATGCACCGGCACCCAGGTAAACAGCGGTGACTTACGTTTTCGGTGTGCATCGTGCGCGGGTGATCTCTTAATTGCACGTTTCTCGCCCCTCGAGATTTACCACGATATTTATCCTCGGGTGTAAATCGCTCGTAACGTCTCTCTTACGACTCCCAAGGAAGGCGAGGGAATAATCGAGCGACACAGATGCTCAAGGTGGACGCGCGAAGAGGAGAAATGAAAAATCGGCCCGAAACGATCGAGCCAGTCCATTATTAAAATTGCACCGTGATTCTGGTGTCCTGATTTAACGTCAAGTCCAGTCGAGACCGTTCGAATGGCTTTCATTCGCACTCTTCGTTCTCGGTCAGCGTTTAATTGATCACGCAGTAAATCTTTCCCGGGGAATAATTCAATAAGTTTGACGGCAGTGCTGGCACGGTAATAATGATACGTAAATTGGTCGCTTACAAGCAGAAAGATGGCCGTAACTGCCACTCGCGCTGCTACTCCGGGATCCGTTCACGATGGAGGCCAGACTGTTCGGGCTGAATCTGATCATGCTATCGATGTCGAAGCGATCGGAGTACGGTGAACTACTCAAGGCCCGTTTCCGGCTCGCTCTGATAGCAGAGGCCCGTGGACTTCCTAGCCTCGACGAGGCTGACACTGCAAAAGGAACATGAAATTTTTTTATTATTAATTCTGTTCTTGTAAGTTGGCAATTAATTCTAACGAAGGTGGCAGAGATTATTTAGAACGATACCGAAGAGGTTGGGGGCTCCTTAGATCTAAATATAGGTAAGCTATCAATTGCATCTCTTTGTACTTATCAGTTTTATAGTATTAGTGTTATTATAACTTTGTCTGCATAGGGTAATTGCGGGAGAGATGCCGCACTGGGAGAGACGCCGCACCTTCGGTATTTCAGGGTTATCGATAGTAAAATACAACACTGTCGATTTTATTTGCTTTAGGTTGTTCGTTTAGGTTAGATTAATAGGCGAGAACGTGTTTCCATTATTAGTTTTAAAGATTTCGCTATTTTTGTTTAGGTAAGCCTATCGCACTTTGCCTCAATAGTTATTGTAGTAAATAGGTTTATTTTTTGCCTTTCGGCCTCAAAATGGGGTTACGTGTGTTATGTGTGTAAGTGTTTCTGGCACTGTTAACTGAAGATTGTGCTTTGGTTTTGATTTCTTCAGTCATCAAAGGCAAATTATTTATTTTTAATGACAAATCTGATAATCCAAACATATTTAAGGGCTTTTTATTCTTTTCTCACATTTTATTTTTATTTTATGTGTAATGAACGTGGAAGGAAGAAGTAAAGACAGTTAAATTTAGAAAAGCAGAAATAATATCTGTACCTATTTATTTTTCCAATTTTATTGTATTTTATAACTGCATAAATTAAAAAGATGTTTCATTTTACTTTGCTTTTACTATTTTTTTTTTAAATAAATAGTTAAAATTAATAATTTTAAATGAAAATTAAACGTTTTTCGAAATGCGGCACCACTCACGCACGTGCGGCGTCTCTCCCAAAAAACGGGTGTTTTTAGTTTCAATTTTTTAAGAGTGACAAATATTAAAATTTTGATTTTCTTTAAGTCTAGTAGTAGGGCAAGATGTTCAACTAATAATATGTATCCTTGGAACAAATTTTCATTGCAAAATTTGGACTCGGTGACAATTTTGAGTAAGGTGCGGTAACTGTCCCACAATTACCCTATAGATACAGTAAGACACTAAATTCTACATATGGTTATTTATTTTTTCAGCAATTTAAAAAATTAGGTACTTCTATCGACGTGGTAAAAGGCATTTCTCTGCTTTCTAATATTCTGTAGGCGCTAAATCTTGATGCAAATTTTCCTTTGCATTCTAATCGACGTCACATCCTTGTCATCAAACAACTCGATTACCTATTTCAGAAATAATACCTTATTCGTATACCCAACAGAAGCTATTATATCTGGTGAGCTAAATGATAATAATACTTTAGCTCACCCGATTAAATGAAGAATTACAAATAATTCATGATTCATAAACTGTTGCAAATAAAACTGATATCGCAAGAAAAATATGCAAAACATGTACGAAACAAGTAAAATATTTATTCATCTGTCGTTTACGTGAAATATGCAAAATATTAATTTGCATAAACATCTGCAGGCCGCTTGGCATTTGCTAAATCTCAATTTCAGAAACGTCGAATTTCTTTATGAAAAATCTGTGAGAATTGAGCCATGCATATCCCACGTCCAAGCGTGGAACTCTTTTGGTAGTCATCGCTCGGCCGGCATTCAAGTCTCCGAGGTTCGACATTATGCCAGGTAATATATTCCCCGAGGGCTACTATTTCGAGAGATTAAGTACCAAAGAAGCATAGCGAGGGCAGCAAGCATCGATTAGCAATGCGGATCCAGTGTGCAGCTGCGAAAATTTCGATACAAAATGGCGACGCTGCCGCGGAACCAGTTCAATTAAGCGCTACGAATTCTTGCGGCTCGTAGTACCAGGGAATATTTCTGCGCACAGACAGGGATGTTAAAAGTCCACCTTTCGGTGCGCGCTTGTAACCAGGTAGGTGTCCAGAACTATATAACCAGTGAAGGTGGAAGAGAAACGGGATGAGAAAAGGGGCGGGGAGAGGGGCGAGGAGAAGGTCGATTCTGCGGCCAGAACGTTTTAGCGGCGATTTGCCTGCGACCGCAGACCAACGACGTAATATACAAACCACTTTCTTAAGCTCGTAGTGGCGGCTTGCTTGTACGGAACATCGTTGGTTATATGGTGGCAGTTCTCCGCTTCTACGCCTCTCTTCGCTTCGCTTCCTCTTCAACATGCTACCTTCGTACATTCTGTTCTTTTGCCCATCGAAGTTTCAGTTTTCTGTGCCCATTTTGTCTTCGTTTCACCTTGCCATATGTTACGATTTTGCTTCAGAATCGCGCTTATTTTTTAATTCCTTTTCTGTCCTAAATTCATACCTAAAATTTTTGTATGGTATTTTGTGCAAAGTTTATATATTCTATCCAATACCATTTTTCTGATCTCCTTTGAGGAGAGGTAGAAGTATTTATATTCGGTAGAAGTATTTATACCCCGCGCTTCGCTTCGGGCCTAATAAATATTATGGACTCCGTGAAAATACAGTTTACCCTTTTTCATCCCCTTAGGGGTTGATTAGTGCAAAATCCTGAAAGTGGGTTTTAGGCATTTGTGTGGGAAACCATTGTATGTAAAAAACAAGTTGATGTCTAATTGGGCCTAAGAGATATTGAGAAGCCCGTGAAAACACAGTTTACTCCTTTTCATCCCTGTAGGGGTTGATCAGTGCAAAATCCAGAAAATGATTTTTAGGCATTTGTCTGGGCAATCTTTGCGAGTAAGAACCAAGTTGATATCTAATCGGGCTTAAGAGATATTAAGGAATTCGAGAAAATGCATTTTGCCCCTGTTCACCCTCTTGGGGACGGAATTTCCAAAAATCCTTCCTTAGTGGACGCCGACGTCATGAAAACAATGTACCTTCCAATTTTCACGTTCCTAGGTTAAACGGTTTGAGCTGGATGTTGCTTAGGGCTGAGACTATTCGAATAATTCAATATTCGAATATTTTACAAGTATTCGAATGCTACGAATAAACTATGAATATTTAAGTATTCGAATGTTATTATTCGAATAGTATGGTATGAAGTGGGTCAAAATTAGCTTACAAGATTTCACCCTGACAAATGAACCTAAAAGAACTTGATTTATAATTCACGTCATACTATTCGAATACATCAGTATTCGAATACTTAAATATTCGAATAGTATTCGAATATATCAATATTCGAATATTTAAATATTCGAATAGTATTCGAATACTTGGATATTCGAATTATATTCGCCAAATAATTGAGCAATTGAAGTATTCGAATATTCGAATACCGAAAAATTCGACAAATAGTCCCAGCCCTACTGTTGATGAATCAGTTAGTCAGTTATTCAGGACTTCTTCTTTTATATATAAAGATTAAGCAAAGTCCGAAAAAGATCTGACTCACGAAAATTTGAGTTGGATGTTCTCATCACTCTTAGCGGAATCTAACTATGTTTCGATATTCCGTCATTCACGCCATAATATTCGAATACATCAGTATTCGAATACTTAAATATTCGAATAGTATTCGAATAGCATTCGAATACATCAGTATGCAAATACTTAAATATTCGAATAGTATTCGAATACTTGGATATTCGAATTATATTCGCCAAATAATTGAGCAACTGAAGTATTCGAATATTCGAATACCGAAAAATTCGACAAATAGTCCCAGCCCTAATGTTGATGAGTCAGTTAGTCAATTAGTCAGGACTTCTTCTTTTATATATAAAGATTAAGCAAAGTCCCAAAAAGATCTGACTCACGAAATTCGAGTTGGATGTTCTCATCACTCTTAGCGGAATCTAACTATCTTTCGATATTCCGTTCTTGCAAACCACAAAAATGACGTTATTCATTCCCGTTTCACTTTTATCGTCCTCAAACCTAATTTTCCATGCCCTAAAACTCTCCCTTTTTTTCTTACAGCTTCTCGACTGTTCAAATTTCTTTCCATCGATTCTCTGCCATGTTTCAACTTCTTCGCTGTTCCTCGAGCTCTTCTGTCTCCCCGTGTCGCCTCGCACGAGCAACGCGATACAGAGAGCCACGAGGAGGTTCGAACCAGCTCTTCCTCCTTGGTTTCCACTCGGTTGATCGCTCGTTCGCGCACAACGAGTATAGAATTACTCGCGGTTGGAGCTCCGCTTCTTCTCCGTCTCCCTCGCGCCTCTTGGGAACGCGGCCCTTTATCCCCTCGCCGGTTATTAATTCGAGCACTGATCAAATTTACCGTGGTCAACGAGCGAACAGAGAGCGAGAGAGACAGCAACGGCTGCCATGCGGTTTTTCCGCATGAGCTGGAACGTTTAAGGTTCCTCGATGGGTCTCGTAGCTGGATGGAGGCCGTTCGATTCCCTCGATTACCTCGCCTCCCCCTCGTACGGTACTTTAGGGGTTCTCGTTCTTGTAGCGCAAGGTAGACTTCGTTTTTCAGCGATTTAGCAGCCGATCACTTGCGGTTTCTGCAGACTTTGTATCCTTTACGGGAAGCGAAGCAAACCTCGGCGCACGAACAAGACTCTCAGTTAGCCTTCAGTCGCTCTCCTTTGCAAGATGACTTGTCACCGTAGTCTATCGTTCATCTTTTACTCGTTTCATCGATACTCTGCTGCCGAATGTGTTCTGTGAATTCTAGATTCACGTAAATTCATCAATACCAGGCAGAAACTAATTCTATTCTTGCTCAGTGAATTTTGTCCAGGAACTAAAACTCTTTCAAACTTACTGAAACATAATTTCGTAATGCTAATATGGAGTATTCATTAAAGATTCACTGAAACGACGGGAAGAGAAATCCGGTACCCCCGGTGGCAGATGATTGAGAGCCACCAACTTGTCCAGGTTTATCCAATCAACGTTTATGTCACTAAATTTTCGCAGTATTCGACATTCTTTTTACTAGAAGTGCAATCGAGTTGGAGTATTCTCATTGAACTCTTCTAGTTCTTAGTTTCTAGCAACTGTCCCCCAACAACATCATGAAGGAGTCTGCCTATCGGCTCATCGTGATTTCTCGATGCAGTTTATCCCCAGGCGAAGCGAATCGATCGGCTTATCTGCTGGGCGCTGAGGGTTGGTCTGGTCGTCGAAGAAGTCTCGGGCTTTAATGAATATGCGAACGATTCTCGGCGGACCCCTTCGTTTCACCCCGAGCGTCCTCGTGACCCACGACCCTCTGGACCCTACACGCTCTGTACGTTCCAATCCTTCCCACCCCGTGCCCCTCGCAGGGCTAACATGGGATTGAGACATGTAAATTGGTGCAATCGGCCACTCCGATCGGTGCGGCTCACTCGATGCTACTCTGCCCATACTGCTGCGCTACAGGTCGACCCAAATGATCAATCCGCGACGTTTCTGAAGAGTACGGCACTGAGCACGAGGGGCAGGATGGAGAGGAAAAAGGAAAACTGATGGGCAAGGAAGGTGAACTAAATGGGACTGGTCTAGAAATTATGGTTTTGACGATTAACGTATCATTAAGAGTGACGTTTATAAATAACCTGGCACTGGCTGTTTCTTCCTTTCATTGCACAACTTTTCGTTGATATCGTTGGTCCTACTGAATGTCTTCTGTTTTGGAACTTAGCATTTGAAGAAAACCAAATAAATCACCACAGAATTGGCAAATTAATTACTCTAAGGATTCTTCCTCTGATGGAAGGCTATTAATCAGTGATGTCTCTTGTTGCTGCTGAAAAGTTTTCAGCGGACAGTCATTATAGGCTTGAACTCGTTTAATTATAGTAATCACAAAGCTTGTAACAGATTCCTTTCGACGTTGGGTAACGTGACAGCTTGTTGATGGAATGATAAAACAAAAACTATATTGTTCATCATCGAAGACACTTCTATCCTTTCGATGACAACTTCAGCAGCCTCTTAGCTGACCTCAATTTTCCGATCTACATCACGGTTTAATTAAACTGGATCGAAAACTTAACGAAGGGTAACTCAAGCAAATGCACGAAGCAGAGTAAATAAAAGACAGCAGCTGAAAACTAAAATGAATAAGAGGAGTGGGAGGGGAAGGAGGAAGGAGAAGAAGAAACGTGAGACAACCTGTAGGGTAGGCGCTAAGGTGTTAATGAGGTCGTGTCGCTCCGAGTCGATTCAATTATGCGGCGGTGGCGACTAACGAGGCCCCGTTTACCCTTTCAGTCGTCTTTTAGCCTCTCGGCCTCTTAACCGGTCGATCTCCTACCTGCTAGTGCTACTACACCTACGGCTAGCCGCGCGTACCATGCATCAGAATCTTTTATTAGATTCACTTGTCGTCTTCCAACGAACGATTAACGAAATATCTGATTTTGTTGATATAAACGATATGCAATAACTTCGACTTGGACTCCTAAACTACAGTATCAGCTTCGAGAAAAGCCACCTCGAATGCTCAACTTAACTGAATAGACATATTTAGATAATTATGGTAATTGTATTGATAAACTAGATTACAGTTAAGTTTGTAAAAGTTCGGTGCTGTCATTTGCAAAGCTTAGCGACATAATAGAAACCGTTGTTTTGTTATAAACGATCGACAAAGAGAGAAACGTTTTGTTGAATCAACGGTTTCAGATCAATTCACAGTAGCTTCTAAAATTTTAAGCCTGACCACGTGTGAGAGAAATTTTTATCCTTCGAGATACAAGCAATTTAGTGTCGAATGTGGCTGATTTTATTTATACTTTGTGTTTTAATTCTTGACTAAATATATCTTTTGTTAATTAGTAAACTGCATATCGTTGGTTTTTAATCGAGCAAGGAGAATAGCAGCTTAACTTGTCTTTGTTCCGTGAATTAAGAATACAATTTTCTTATAGAAAAATAGAAGTCTCTTGTATAGCGAACGCAAGTCAAGCAACAACGATAACGATGGACGGAGTGACTCAGTTTGTCTTTATGCTGATGTCTTATATCGTTCAGAGGTGGCGCCAGGGATATTTAAATCTCAAGGAGTTTGACTCTTCTTGATTGCAATATTCATAGATTCTAACACTTTGGACCCTGCGAACAGCCGGATCTGTCTCAGATTTAATTTATGGAGCAGAATCAGGGAAAATAACGCCATCTCTTAATTAAACTCTGAAGTTCTTCAAACATCAAGTTCTTGGAGTTTTTGTTGCAGGAATGTACCACCCTCAATAATTTACAGTAATGTTTGTTTTAAATAATATAATTTGAATTTCGACCGTAAAAATTGTTCCAATTAGAAGAGATGATCTCGGCACACTGGTTCGGTCTATTAAATAATTAAATAAAAGCTATTTTGCAATTTTGAGAATTTTTACCAAATTTCAACGTTTCGGTCAATGATTATGACCATTTTCAAGGAATGTTAGATGAAAGGAAAAAAATACTGCGTATGCTTTTATACAAATTTTTTTTTCCTTTTAAACAAATATCACGTTGACACCGGTCAAAATTTTTTTTTGTATAAAAGCATACGCAGTATTTTTTTCCTTTTATCTAACTTTCCTTGGGAATGGTCATAATCATTGACCGAAACGTTGGAATTTGGTAAAAATTCTCAAAATTGCAAAGTAGCTTTTATTTAATTATTTAATAGACCGAACCAGTGCGTCGAAATCATATCTTCTAATTAGTAATGTTCGTTCCGTAAAACGAGAACATTAAGCCGAAACAATGTTAACATCAAAATAATAGGTGCACAACTTACCGTCAATCGAAAAAGGGAATTCCGAGGAGGCAAGACTACTTGCTGGTCCCGCAGCATGCAGAAGGTATTCGGGCCCCAAACCACCCAGTCCTGAAACATTGTGGAAAAGGCAATTAAAACTAACTACATTGGAAAAAAAACTTGAACATAATCAACCTTTAATCCTTTAATCGTGAGTCGAAAGTATGTAATAGGGGAAGAGGTGGTAACATGGACCACTATTTCGTTTAATTAATTTCAAATGTACCTGTAGCATGAAGAATCATCAGCAGTGTTAGCCAACGTATCTCTTATTATGTATTATTAATTCTTAAGACAAAATAAAACTGTTGAAAGAGTATAACAATTTGTTTTATCAGAGTATAAAATGTGGGATTTCGAAAACGGAGTGGTAACATAAACCAGATATAAAAATTGTATTCTTTGTTACTATCAGCTGTTTATTACTTAACCAATCTTTGTTCTTCAAGTGTCAAAGGAACTGATTACTTTAAAAATTAAAATACAAAATAAATTTGATGAGTGAAGTGAAAAAACTGAATTCAAATTGTATTCACGTTCTTCGTGAACAAAAGCCGCAAATAAAGTTTTCAGTTTCACAACCACTTCTTTCTAGGAATTATTTTACTTTGAAAAGAAGGATTGGTTGCAACATTCAATGATTAACTTAACTGAAAAAAGAGGCGATAACTTGTTCCATATTACCACCAACGCCATTTTTTAAATGATTCATTAACCCTCAACGAAGGGAAAACATTTTCAAAAAAGTAACCCTGCCATTTTGAACTTTAATCTTATTACTGTCCAAGACTATTATGTATAGATAATGTTCTTTTAAGCTTAGGTAACTTATGATAAATTTTGCTGTCTATGAAATGTAAAAGTTGCTTTCATGACCGTAAACACTTGACGATGCAGACGCCAGAGTGACAAATTAGCAACAGAGGAATCTAATGGTTGTAGCTACATACTACTGTTGCAAACAGATGATAAACGTATTTTGGAAAAAACAGCCTGTTCCAAATTACCACCCTGTTCCATATTACATAGGGAACTCTTCCCCTAGCAATAACTTTATTGTTTCTTTATAGACTACACGACTTCTTTCATTTATAAACTCTTAATCTTCTAGACTAAAATCTAAACCTAAACATGAAACCACTTAGGTACTATTTACTACTTTATCTAACAAGGGGAGGACACCATGAGGTAGACACCGATTTTGACGAGCCTTGGCACGATGGATCTATGTCGAAAATAAGTAAATAGGTGTCTGAGCGTTTCTGTCAATGGTCCTTAATGATAGAGATATTTACATGGAAATTATTAAAAATTGCATAGTGGCCGGGGGATTTTACCCTGGCGTCCGCGGGAGATTCCCTTCTGGAGGCGTTGGGGTGCCTTTTGAAAATGTCTCCACGTTAAAAAAAAATTTATAAATTTTTTTTTATAAATTATTTTTTTTTTTTAACTTGGGGAAATCTTCAAAATGCACCCCGACTCCTTCAGAGGGGAATCCTCCGGGAGCGCCAGGGTAGTATGGGATTTTTACCCATTAGAACTCCACGGCCACTATGAAATTTTTAATAATTTCCATGTAAATATCTCTATTATTAAGGCCCATTGGCAGAAACGCTCGGACACCTATTTACTTATTTTCGACATAGATTCATCGTGCCAAGGCTCATCAAAATCGGTGTCTACCTCATGGTGTCCTCCCCTTGTAAGCTATCTCTACTATATACATATATCTTTAACTGTTACTTATTATCCCAGTACAGTCATTTAACCTATTTTATCCTTCTTCGAATAGGAAGTATAAATTATATCGTATGTCGTAAAACGCGTATGATGGATCAGGTTCACAGAACTTGATTCCCAAAGAGATCCTTCCGGCGGAAATGCGGGCCCTTTCCATAGAGCTTCTCAGTGTCCACGATACAGAGGGTACTCTCCATTTCTATCACCGCTTTTATTACGTTCATCGAAGAGGAGATAACAGAGACACGGGAAATTCGAAACATTATCCACTTGTAGGTGTAGTAAAGAATAGCAAGTAGCAAACACCCTGTTTAGCTGTGGATGATATTAGTTAGCAAAATAATAGACTATCTTTAATGAACTTTAAAAAATCGAGAATTTCTACCCACTCTGAATTTTCTTTCCTAATAGTAAATGGGCATATCTAAGTTTTCGAACGAGCTGTTGTATTCATTTATGTAAGTATAAACAATTTCTGCTGAAAATGTTACAGGTATCCTATAACATGACGAAGCAACATACAACAAAAAATAAATTAGAACTGCGAATATGATGCTTTTAATCCATAACAGTTTTTACAATTATTCGATATGAAAGACACGTGAATTATAATATATCTTTCCCGTCCCTTTAAAACGTTCCATTTCGGTGCCACATTTATTTCAATAATTTCATACACAAAGTTTCTTACCTACTTCCTTCCAAGTAATTTACGAAATACGTAATCCGTTAGTCGAATTACAGTGCATTGAAAATAATCTCAACGAAAATAAAATAAGACTCTTCGAGGCCTCAAATCCAAAGAGACTGAACATTAAATTGAGAATCAACCCTATTTCATCAGTCAACGCTTTGCAGTCACGCTACGATAGCAAGTGTTTTCCCAAAAATATCTGACTCAAGGGGTTGAGTTTAGTAAGGTTAGATCCGCCATTGCCAGAAGTGGCCGTACCTAATGTCGAATGAATTTTAAGCTCCGCGGACGATGTCGTCGAAATTAGGCGCAGTCTTCAGTCATTATCGCTCTACTTATCTCGGGACAAGTACATGCCAAAGTAATTACCGTGTAACGAGGCGTTGGGACTGTGCGTGGAGGCCTGGAGCTGATGGTAAAGGTGGTCCATGTAGTTGAGCCGGTAGGCGGGATGCAGGGCTGTATGGTCCGAGAGGGGGTGACTTCTGCGAAGGAAGTCACCGCCGGAAGTCCCGTTGACGGCAGCCCCGCCACCTCCGCTACCAGCGCCGCCGCCAGCGCCACCACTTGCGCCTCCGCCCGCTCCGCCGCCACCGCCGGTGGCCGCGCTGCCGATCGCCGTTGTACTGCCGGACAATCTGGAAAATTCGTAATCAAATTAGATTCCGTTTCTGCGCTTGGAATCTCTTATTCTTAAGGATTCAATTCTAGTTTGAAATAATTTTAGTTGAGAATTTCAGGGGAGTTGGAGTAGGGGAAGGTGGGGCAAGACGGGGTATCCCCCGTATCTTGTAAAAGAGAAAAGCAAATACTGGACATATACATTTCACTTTGCTCACGGATGAAAGTTAAATAGTTACTGGACGTTTCAAAAATATTTTTGGAAAAATGTTATAATTGATTGCTCTAAGACATGAGATAGCTCATGGTCATGCTTATTTCGTCTGAACCTAATCATCGCACGATTGCCATTTACAAACACTTGTTACTTGTGTGACTAGGTTTAGTGATGTACAAATATAGCATGAAAGTTCGAGGGACAATAATTTAATTTTTTTTAGAGGATTGCATGTATTGTTTTTAAAAATAAAAAGACTGAAATTTCATATACGTAATTCGGGGACCTTATCTCTTCCCATTTTGACATTGTAGATAGATACATTATTGGACAATTATTATTTTTAATGCAATGCTTGAATATGTTATACACATATCTGCGACATGCACAGTTTTACACTAAATGTCAAAGGCGCTGGGATTCTTACTTCTTCTAACCCTTTAAAAGATGACCAATTTTTTTTTTATTTCTGCGAATTATAAGTTACGCATACGCTGCGTTCCACATTAGAGCGTACTCGTTTCGCGCAGGGATACACTGTTGATTGGTAGTAAACCGGCAGGGAAAGTGCTACGACCAATCGCGAAAGTGCTACGACCAATCGCGTGCGTCAGATCCGTGGGAGCTGCGCAGATCGGTCGCAAATCGGTAGGGGCGTTGGTACGCTCTTATATGGAACGCAGTGTAGTTTTAATAATATTAAAATGTATTGCATAATATAATAGGTTAATGCCACTAATTTCATAGTAAGGTTCGACACGTTTGTTGTAACGTGTTTGTTTTTGTATCTTGTACTTATTTGTATTTATATTCTTCTTATCAGTACTAATCGTATTTTGTTATTATTCTCTGGGTTTGATTTAATAGCAGCAAATTGGCTGAATCTCGCCCATTACATGTCATTGTACAATTAGGCTCATATCACTCTAGTACTGTTCCTATTTTTGTTAATAGTATGCAGATGGGAATGTAATAAACACTTATTATTATTGTTGTTATTATACAGAAAACTGTTAGGAGAATTTACAAAGAAATAAAGAGATCCAAATTGAAGAAATTAAGACACCATATATTAACTTGCAATTAGCTAAATACCTACTCCTTTCAGTAGAAGAGCGTTTAAAGAAACATAAAACATTTCGTGGAAAGGGGAAGCAATTTAGACGGCAGGTTAATCTTCTTGAAAGGACAATGCAAACAGGCGAACGCCTGTTTGACGAATGAAATTACGACACGCTTAAAGCCACGGCAAATGGTGCGTGTCTCTCAGTCAAAGATTCTATTTTTGCTCCCTCCACGATGGAACAGGTGTTTTCTACCAATCGACTTGTTTCCTGGTAAGTTTCTCCTCGAAAGCGAATTGAATTTTTCCCTTTTCCGTCTCCCACAGAGAAATGTACCCCGAAAAGTGGCAACAAAAACATCCCTTGGTAAATTTAAGAATCACAAGGAGCACGTGTCTCTTTTTCCAACCCAGACAATTCGTCACGCGCGGGATATCGGGCAGTGACGCGTATCTCGTACATTCAAACGTATTCTGACTCATTCGGGAATTACGTACCAGTGATATGTTAAGTCACTTCTCTGTGTATTTTGATCCAATTATTTGTGACGGGTGGGAAATTTATTTAATTAAGACTCGAGAATATTTTTTTCCGCTGAAAAATTATATACATGAACGTAAGAAAACTGTGAAGCTCTAGATATTAACTTCTGCACTATCTTCTTACTATGAGAAATAAAAGATTGGATGTTACAGCGCTAGCTACAACTTTCGTGTGAAAATTCTAAGTTCCCTAGAAAATAATTTTTTTAAAATCAAAATTCTACCTGCTGTAAATACATTGAAATATTTCCAAAGGGCAACATTATCGCGTGTCATAACAAAAAACATTTGTTCCCTAATCATAAATCCAAGACGTAATTCGCCCGACGAAAGTATGTTCACTACTTCCAGGGGCGTATCTAGGGTGGGGCAAGTAGGGCTCGTGCACTGGGCTTCTTGAATAAATTTATTTGGATGGTTAGTGTTAGTAGTTTACGCTTGTTATTCGTGTGCTTCGACTGCTTCGCATGCCTCTTTAGAGAAGCTTAAAAAAGAACCCATTATGCAAGTTACGCGCCGCATAAGGGCGCCAGCCGAAGGGGGCGCTAAAAAAATATATCGCACACCTAATAATAAAAGAATCCAACTCCCACATAAACAAAATGTAAATGTATTTTTTTTTTATTGTACCTCGTAAAGACAAAACATATTAAATAGAAACCAGGTGCAGAAATTTGGGGGCGCCAAGAATTTTCTTGCATAAGGGCGCCAAATATCCTCGCGCCGGCCCTGCTTTTCGGCTTCATTTGCCTCCAACTTTCCTCTCTTTTAGAGACACTATAATAAGAGTCTGGACACGAGAAGGCCACTTTTTGATTGGTCCGCCATTTTTTATCGAAATCCTGCGAGAGAGATATACACCATTTCACTCTTAACAACTCTTACATTTATGGCGATATTTTACTATCTACTAATCTGAAAATGTGCATTTGGGTAGTAAAAAAAGAATGTATATACATTCATAACATAACCTTTTTTGGCCACTTTTGATTGGCCCGCCATTTTCCATCTATTCCCGCTGATTTTAATCATGATTGTCACGTAAAAATAGGTTTACCTCACAGAGGCGGAAATTATCCCTTGGTGCCCAATTTTTGTGAGGAATATTTTTTAGCCATAAAGCTCGACGTTCGGGACATTTGGGAAAGACTCTCAAAATATAACCCTTTTCCGAGGTGTTATTACAAAAGGGTGCTGTACATCCAACCATTCTGTATGAATCAATCGCAATTAGAATTTCTTGATATACCAATGTATATACCTATTTACGTGAAGTAAGCAGAAGTAAGATACCGCCATAAACGTAAGAGTTGTTAAGAGTGGAATGGTGTATATCTCTTTCTCTCTCGTGGGTTTTCGATCAAACATGGCGGACAGTGGCTCGCGTCCAGGCTCTTATTATAGTGTCCCTAGTCTCTTTCGCCCTTCAGCTTCACTTTTTTTAAAAGGATTATCTAAATTCTAAATAGTATGCTTCTGAATGATATGCTTTGGGGGAGGGGGGGAGGCGCAAATCTTATATACGCTTGCCCCAGGCACTGTTTACACTAAATACGCCACTGCCTACTTCCCGCCCAGAGTTGGGCAAAATGTAACCTAACTACAAATTACAAAGCACGATTAAACTGTAATTGTGTAATTGATTACACATTATTTTCAGCAATCTATCATTTTAATAGTTGACAAAAGCAAATGGTTAACTACCTAAATTAACAATTACAGAAAATAATGTGTAATTAATTACACAATTACAGTTTAATCGTAATTTGTAATTTATAATTAGATTACATTTTGCCCAACTCTGTTCCCGCCCCAAAACGAGGGATGAAACAGTTTATAGCGCGAAGATCCGAGATTAAGCGTACAGAAAATCGCTGCGGACGACGGCGGCCTGAGAAGATCGGCGCATTTTGCTCTCGTTCGTCATAAGACAGAGCGGCACAGAGGAAGGAGACGCGACACACGGTCCTCGTGAAGGGGCCACGAAGAGAGCGCCGCACATTTTGACTGACGGCCATTCGCCACGCTCGGAACATCGGGAAATGGCGCGTGTCCCGTACCTTCAAAGATATTCTCTCAGCCAAGTCGTATCGTTAGTGCCACTTTACGACGGCTTGTCCCTGAGCGGCCGGGATTCTTCGAAGAATCATAAAGAACCTCGGATGGTTTGAAATCTTTATTAGGAACTGGCTAAACCGCATGCAACTCGCCTCTAAAACAGCAAAACTCGGCGGGAAACTAGGGTAATCCATTGCCAAGGTCATGCACTCGGGGAATTTCCCTGAGACGATAGGAAATTCCCATGAGAAACAGAGAATCTCAAAAGGCCTTGGAAATGAAGATATATGTGATACTAAGGATGCAAATAATCCTCCAGGTTTCAAACATATGCAGAGGGCGCAAAATAACTGGACAACAGAGTTGGTGTAACTAAAAAATTATTTTAATGCGACACTGCTTCAATTGATTAGCTTTGGTGTGTGCCCGCGCTCGCTACGATGTGAGCCTGTTCTTCATATCGACTTGTTCAGGAGCAACTTTGAGAACAATGACCCTATAACTAGGGGGTGTAGTTTGGCTAACGGAATTAGCCACTGCGTTGATTTTTTCTCTGGTTCTATGAACCAGTTTAAACTTGCTATGTATAAGGCGATTCATTTGTGACATTAGACCTACTCTTGATAGTCTGTGATGACGTTGTGTTTCTACCAATTATAGAATAATGGGCTACTAAATAAATAAATAAATACTAAATAAATAAATAAATAAAAACGTCCAAGGCGGTTCCGTTACAGAGTGCAGTCTCGAACTGTCTTCTTTCCTCAATGCGCATCAGGACGCACCCTCGAGAAATCGGCGCGCTACACCTAGCGTTCTGAGAAAACACAGCAACCTATCGACGACTGTCGATAATCCTTAAGGGGAAGTTCCGGTCTAAAAGTCGATTTTTTTTTATTTCATTTTTAGAATGTTCAACATTTTAGGAATACGTGTTTTAAAGGATTTTTTGAAATTCGTAAAATTCCCGAAGTTATAGGCATTTGAGTAGAGGCAAATGCATGGCACCCACGTAAAACTTTAAACGCGTTTTTCTCGAAACAGTATTCTCAAAACGGTGGGACCTGTATCTCCAAAAGTTATTATCCGATTCGACTGAAATTTTTTTTATTTTGAAGAATATACTTCTGGCTAGGGGGGAAACCCGAAAAAAATACAAAAAAATGAAAATTTATAATTTTCAAAGGCATTGAAAGGGCGAAAAATTATAGGGGAAAAGTGATTTCAAATTTCAAGTGTCGTTATATTCTAATAAATGTCATTTTTCATTTTTTTTCTGGTTTCCCTCCTAGCCAGAAGTATATTCTTCAAAATAAAAAAAGTTTCAGTCGAATCGGATAATAACTTTTGGAAATATAGGTCCCACCGATTTGGATGAATTTTTTGACGCCTTGACTTTAACGACTCCCCAGTGCCGTCTGCAATGATTAATTATAAAACAAAAAACATAATTCTATAATTTAAGACATCCTTAATACAATGCAAAACGTCCCATTAAATTATATATAGTAGTTTTCCTTTAATTAATTCCTAAAGATCACCTACTTTTTTGGGGCTCTAGACTGGAAGGTCCCCTTAAGCTGGGATTTCCAATGCGCGGCTCGCCGCGGCGGCTGGCGGCGAGCCGCGCATTGGGAATCCCAGCTTTAAAGAGGCCCAGTGTGAGATATGTAAACTCCGGCGCTTCGGCGCCTACACATAATATTCGATATTAAACAAGATATTATTGAAAAAAGTAGATTTAGGCAGTGGTGTTTTATTTTGGAGGTGATTGAAGATGGTGATATTTCGTGGCAGAAATATTCGAAATTGACAATCTTCCTGTTTGCATTTGATAGGAAATTGTATGCTTGGTGTTGGTGCTGTAGGATTGTTCAGGGAATTTTAAGGTTGCGGGAGTCCATTAAAGTCACGCCACGGGTATTTTGACATCCGCCCCTAAATCGGCGTTGTTTGACACCAGCTAAGTGCTACTTAAATTGCTGAACGTGTTTCTCAAAGACATCTTTGATATTTATGCCTGTCGCCGTTCCACCATGAATTTTTATCTGAGAATCGTTTACTTCGGGAGCTAGGACACGTCTCTTCTCCCGTGGAGAATTTTACGGAGTTCGTGCTATAGCACGAGAAAAGCTGGTGAATGAAACTTGGAAGTCTTAAGCAATAACTTCTGGTCGTTTCAAACATTTAAAACGAGGCAATCCAAATCAGTAACATAAGTTTCGAAACACTTAGAAATTTGGATATTTCTAAAGTAATTTACTGAATTTTGAAAATCTAAGTTCAAATTCGTTGTTAGCAGTCAGCAAAACTCACAATGGCCGATTCAATATGGTGGACGATATATTTTAAAAAAAGACACCCACTATACAGACATTTATATTTCTTGATTTTTATATTTTTTTCGTGAATTTTTAAAATCTAAATTCAAATTCATTGTTAGCAGTCAGCAAAACTCACAATGGCCGATTCAATATGGACGATATTAAAAAAAGCACTCACTGCACAGCCATTTATATTTCTTGATTTTTATTTTTTTCCGTGAATTTTGAAAATTTAAGTTCAAATTCGTTGTTAACAGTCAGCAAAACCCCTGGAAATAATTGTTTAAATTATCGAACTGACATAAAAGTCCGTACATCGAAGCGTATGGGCTGACGCGTTAACGAATTTTCACTTCTTTGACCTCCCATACCTCAGAAATTAATTGTCACCTCAACTTGAAAATTTCGTGTGATTGATGTCTCATCATAAGCTATCGTTTCGCATAAAATTCAGTTCCAAAATCGTGGAACCAAAAAGAGGCTATTTTTGAGTCACTCTTTGGCATAATTATTCTTCAATACCCTAGAAAGAATACCCCCGCCCCAACCACCCCTAAAGACCACTCCCTCTTTTTGTCTTGTAGCGCAATAATGTTGAATAATTTGAAAGGGGAATAGGTATGTAAGGAAAATTGATTCTTCGCATATTCCCCCTTAAAAATACAATAAAAAATAAATAACTATAACCTATTAAAGAAATAAAAAAAAGGGTGGTTTCCCTATTAACTCATAAACCCTTTATCCGATGCGGACCAAATTTTGCAAAAGTACTCTCTAGAACCCTGCGGAAAATATAGGCTGCCATAAAATCTGGATATGCCACCCCCCTGTCCCCTTATTTCATCCCCTTGACACTTTGTGATAATCAAAGTTTAAGCTAGTATTCATGTGCAATTTCTCAAAACTAACAATTAACACAACAAACAGATAAAAGATGATCACAAGTTACCAGAACACTCCGCATTATTCCAATCGATTATAATACTACACGACAATAAATCCAATATTTCAAACAGGTTTACAAATTTGCGAACTAAAAACAGCAGAGATATCAAAGAAATTTTACAAAACCGATTCAAGTTTTAGGCGTCTCAGAGAAAGTACTGACTCTGATCGAACCTTGAAGAACCTTGTGGGAACAAATGTTATTCCATTCTGTTCCAAAGCTTTATATTTCTATTATTTGATAGTCAATTATGTGGTGGTTTCAGCGATAATATCACGTGGCGCATCCCGCTGCAGAAGACCCGGGAAGCGAACGCTGGTCACGGGAAATAGAGACAGCAATTGGCGCGTGTCATAACGTTTTAACGTGTATTACGATGTTTGAGCGGGTCGCTGTCTAAATATTGGCTCCGCACCGGCACGAGTTTGCTGAGCAAAGACAACCGGGTCGACTGTTTGACTTTACTTAGAGTCCACGGATCTCGATTGCTGCCTACTCGTTACCGGCTTTACGCGACCGCTCGTGTTAACAGGTTTGTCATATAATCCGCGATGGCTTGCTTCTAAAAACGATGAGAGTCTCTTAGAATCTCTTGCTCTTTTTCATTACCACACAGTTAAAATTAGTGGTGTCAAAATCTTGCAACTTTCCCATGAACTTCGTAGCGTTTGCGTGGATTTCTTATCATTACCGGGAAACTGTTGTGTTTTAATTTTACAACGTTAACGGACGGCAGAGGCACAATTGCACTCTCACATATTTCATTTGAATATTTTCACTGTCGGTATAATTTGTACGATAAATTGATAACATTTAGACTCAATGAAAGTCAATAAAAAAAAAATCCAAAATTTTCTTTTATAATGTAAATTATCTATTTTTTTTACTTTTTTATAATAAAATAACATTATCATTAAAAAAAATCGCATTCTTTTTTTCTTGCATTATCTTCATACAAAATATATGGGGGCGCCATTGTGCCTATGCCGCTGTTATGGATGCAACCCTCGACTCGACCCCCTATCTCGGAAGGGGGTTGAGATATTTTTCTGAAATTTGGTCTATATAATCTAGACCAAAAATTTAGAGATGTCACGAAACTTCAGCCCTCCCCGGCTTCTCGAAAAGAAGTTATCGCAATTTAAAAACGCAAAAGTTACAATTGTACCTATGCCGTCTGACGAGGGTTAAACCTAAAAAAAAATGTATAGTAAGATATACTTACAATGTGTCTGACAGTGAGTTAACTGAGAACGGTTAAATATTTTGTAAGCGAGTGGATGTGAAAAAATTGTCCCTACAGAAGATTTTAGTACAGAGGGTGACATTGCGTGGTATATTGTATAGTTTCTCTGAAAGTACAGCGGTGGGGGAGATTTCAAGGTCAACTTAATTTTTTTTTTTGGTTGTACTTCCGAATGGCCCCAGTGGCCAATCGACGCGAGGTTTGAGGGAAGGGGTGGGGAGGGTGTATGGGCCCTAAATCTAAAATTGTTGCTTCGGGAATTTATTAGTTTCCGAGATATTAATAAAAAACTTTTAGTATTTCTGTTGACTTATTCCGACATAACGCATTCCACTTTCTACCTTGTCCCGGGTATTAGTATTGGTTGCGGCTAGATTAGTGCGGGTGTTGCGCGCCCTCTTGCGGGCGCGTAAAGCATGGTAGCGAACCGATGTGAGTTTGGAGATTTGAACCAGCAACTTGCGAATGCGACCCATCCTACTGTATAGGGTGTTATTCTACTGATAGTCGATATTCCAGGGGGTGATTCTACAGGCCAAAATAAGACGAAAATATAGAATACCATTTTTTAATATCGCGCTTCGTTTTCGAGAAAATTGACTTTGAATTTCACCTAGCAGTTCGCAAAACAGTTTGGCGGGACCGGAGGGTCGCCGGGTAGGGGTGACTGTACCTACGTTAAAAAAAAATTTATAAAAAATTAACAATATTTTTTTATTAATATTTTGGAAATTTATTATTTATTAATACCCGAATCTACAATTTTAGATTTAGGGTCCAGACCCCCTCCCCACTCCTCCCTCGAAACCTCATCTCGATCGGCCACTGGGGCCACTCCGAAGAATATCCTCTTTTTTTTAAATACTATGCTATATATTTTATTTATAATATGATAGCATTTTTTAGAAGAGTTCAACAAAATGCAACATCAGGCATTTTCATACATTAGATAGAAGGTGTTAAATTAGGGAGGCCACAAGGACTCAGGTGAACGTTGACAATTCAATCCTAACCTCTATTTAGGTTCACAAACCATTACCAACTCGTACTTTACTTATAATTATAACATATGCACATGTTCTTTTTCATTAGTTCTTGTATCCTTAGTTATAGCTTTCTGTATGCTAACATTATAATAAATGAAATTATTAAAATAAACCACTGCGTCAACAAACGCGACTTTGGAGCCTCCCTGACCGTACAATTAACGCGAAACAGGCCCAATATCCCTGCTGTGAAACAACTGACACCCAACATTCAGAAATTTAGGTAATTGCTTTAGAAGTCCTGCAATTAAAGATAAAAATGTTTTCTGTATAAATGCGCTTTCAGTGATTGTAATTGAAAGATAACCTATCTTTATTCTGATTGTCACATTAAGCATCGCTTAGAGAGGGTTCATCCACAGTGGCGAATTTAAGAGAAAAGGCCCAAGTGGCAAAAGTTCTGAGGGGCCCATTTTTCCGGGAAAATGAAGAGGTAGTTTACTAAAAACGGGCCAAGTGTAGTAGTACGGAAGAAAATGTACTGTTTGGATACCTATACCTAATCATAATTTTTTGGGGAATTGGGGGCCTTGTGGACAGGGGCCCAGGCGGCAACTGCTCATCAGCCGCCTAGTTAAATCCGCCACTGTTCATCTGAACCCATTTTATACATCAAGCTACATTATTTATGTTACTTATTGCTGCATACCATTACTTCTTAATAAAAAAAATAAAAAAATGACGATTTTAGACCATAGGAGGCCCAGAAACAAATATAAACATTTATTCTATCGTTGAAACGAGCCCCACCATCCGACGTTGAACAGTGAAGCTACAAAGAATATTCAGCTGAAGGCTGATCAAGGGATTGACAGAATTGAGAAAGGATCTTGAACAACGCACAGGAATTCGTGTGGCCGCAGAGATTCGGAGCGACGGAACCGGGACAAAAATTAGGACGGTTTGACAGGCTGCTTAGTAGCAAGCCCGTAAAAAGCTCGGCCAAGAGACGCCAGAGGGACAGGGGACATAATTACAATGAAAACATCGTCGGCCCCGTCGGCCCGACGTCTTTTCGCCCGTCGTTTTGTTCTCACTCCGGGAGAGAGAGGCGGCCAACAGAGAGGAAAAATAGCAGGGCGAGGGAGGAAGGAACGGGACCGATTCTATTTCGAATCCTGCTGAGTGCCAGATGACTCGTAGTATGGTTCTGCCCGTGACTTCCTTTCCTTCCTTTTCTGCCGCCTCCTCGCGCGCCGTTTCCTCTTCCCTGCCAATCCCCTTGTCCTCCTTTTTCCCCTTCATCCTTCCCTTCGCCGCTTTCTTCCGTTCAACCCCTTTTGCTCGGTCTTTACGTCTCCTTTCCCCCCCTCCCCTTTCTTTCGACCAGTTTCCCTTTCGTTCCGTTTATTGTTCATCTTTCCCACGCATTCCTGCGAGTTCTGCATGTCACGGCGACGTGAATTTTCTTCGCGTGCATCGACTACTTCCAGGAGAGACGAGTGTCCTTCGTAACGACGGTAGTCTTCGCAGAAACTTTTACTTCCACGCCTCGCGTCGCTGGTTTAATTTTAGCATTTAATTCCCGCAAGCAGCGACGATTGGTGAAAAGGAAAACCACTCTTTTCCCCGTCACTTATCTTCTCCATTTTCACTCGCTGCCAATTAAGCTATTATTAATTCCCCTTTCGGTGCTGTTTTCTTCCCCTCTCGTTTCCCTTTCGACGCTTTCCGAGCCCGACGGTCGGCGAGGAACAAGGGACAAGGAGGGAGGGCCGACAGATAAAACTCGAGTCGTTAACTCGACACGCCGGAAACCGACGCATCTATCTTTATCTACGGCCCGTCTGCCAGGGACCAGGGATCTTCTTGAAATTCCTACGGCCTTCGGCTCCTGCTTGACGGTTCTCCCTCCTCCCCCTCCCCTCCCCTCCCCTCACCTTACCATTGCCATGCGGAGCAAAAAGTAAAATCACGTGATTTCCGTCCCCTTGAAATGAAAATATTTTCGTTTATTCTCCACGAATATGATCCTCTATCCGAAGTATTTCTGAATGTTTTCATACCTTTCGACAATTCTGTAGAATGACAGAAGGAAAATTTAAACGCAACGTTCGGTTGAAATTTATTTTAAAAGGAAGCATAAAATCGGGCAACCCGCGTGTCTGTACTTATTTTATATTGTTAGCTGTTTTGTTCTATTCCGTAATTATAATATTTCTATTTATGTTATGTAATAATATAAAAATAAAATTTACGGAAACATAGACGAAATACAGCTTAAGGGGACTAGGCAGTCGAAAAGTCGATTTTTTTTTATGGCATTTTCCGAAAGTACTGTTTTTTTTTCAATGAAATGCCGCTTAGTTTATAGTAAAATTCCTGTAATAAAAACCTATAGTGTCGCCTTTGCCCGGAAACTTTAAACGCGTTTTTCTCGAATATTTTTTTCTCTTCATTTTTCCCTGATTGCGAGCGCATTGAGGTTCAAATCGACTTGGAAAAAATTACAGGATGTGTAGAACATTGGTCATTTCGGCGCAAACCTCTGATATGCTCCGTAAAAATTCGAGATTTTCATAAAAAAATTAAAAAGTCACCGGATTTTAGTAGCGCAGAAACAATGATGGTGCACTACCAAAATCCGGTGACTTTTTAATTTTTTTATGAAAATCTCGAATTTTTACGGACCATATCAGAGGTTTGCCCGGAAATGGCACATGTTTTACACATCCTGTAATATTTCCTAAGTCGATCTGAACCTCCATTCGTTCGCAATCAGGGAAAAATGAAGAGAAAAAAATATTCGAGAAAAACGCGTTTAAGGTTTCTTAGCAAAGGTGGCGCTGTAGGTTGCCGCTTGACGTTTTTAGCTGCCAAATCTACAATTTAGCGAATTTTACTGTAAACCAAGCAGCATTTTATTCTGAAAAGATAGTACTTTCGGAAAATGCAATAAAAGAAATCGATTTTTCGACTGCCTAGTCCCCTTAACAGATTGTAGAGCTAGACTATGATGTCGAGACTGTTCGGAACAAGAGTGTATTGCAAGAGATATTGCGTGTTACATATAGGTGGTTTCGGTGGTTCAGAAAGTGGGGGTTGAAAGGGACGAGGCATAGAGATCAAGGTACAAGGACGAGTAATAAGGGCGGATGAAATCGCAGGAAAAGGAATTTAGGATATTTGCTATTGCTATCTGTAGAAGCAAACGAATGACTAAAACTAGAGAAAAATAAATTTAAGTGGCGTTGATATAAAACAGTTTCAATTCAAAAGGTGTTCTTTTTCGTTGCCGAAAAGCTACAGTCTACACGAACAGATTATCCGTTAATAATGACAAAAAAAATTTCACGAAGCTTTTATTACTTCTTTAAAGTACAGTCTTAGTGTAATATTCTCTCGATCTTATGAATTAACGAAGTCACGGAGAAAGCTACTTTTGAATTTTACAGAAGCCACATTGAAATATTTTACGACAGGAATATATAAAAAGAAACAAAAGAGTGTTTCTAACTTTGAAGCCGAGAATCCACGTGAAAGATAAACTATGCTATGCAATGCTATGCTATATCTGGCTGTGCTATAAAAC
Organism: Andrena cerasifolii; assembly: GCF_050908995.1. NCBI lineage: Eukaryota > Metazoa > Arthropoda > Insecta > Hymenoptera > Andrenidae > Andrena > Andrena cerasifolii. The sequence goes on along the minus strand of NC_135124.1, from coordinate 4,007,236 downwards.
ATTTAATACATGGCATAGCATAGCTTAGCTTTCAAGTGGATTCCCAGCTTAATACGCCTTTCGATTATTAATTTTCGTGATTACTATCGAACATATCGTGGCGTTCGTTACGTCTCTTACGTTGTTAGTTGGTTTATATTGAAACAGTAGGAAAATGAGAGGCGGAGGAAGCCGAGTGAAGTATCAAGGGTCGCAAGCTCATTAACGTGACTCGTGGTAATGAGGCGAGCTAAGCGCTGCTCAGAAACATCTGCTAGGTTTCCCTGGTGCATCAGCGGGAGAGAGGGAGAGAGGGGCTGAGAGAGAGATAGGGAAGGGGGGTCAGAAAAAGCTTCCTACGTTTTTACCTGCACACAACTTTACGGGGGAGGGGGAGGGGGGCTGGTGTAACGGGGCGAAGAAACCGATTTTTTTTGCATAAATCAATAGTTGAACATCACGATAATATGTTCCCAAAGCCGCAAAACGAAATTCGCAAAATTAAAGCGGATATAGCTGGTTTTGCTACGGAGCACCAGGTTGCCAGAAATGTGTTTTTCTCGAAACGACAGTTTTACAATTTGCGGGCAATGTAACTCTAAAAATATTCAACCAATCGACTTGACCTTGTGCACGGATATTTGTGAACATTTTCTTCACAGAGCTTAGCTATTGGTATAATCATATTGTTTAAATAAATAACTTTTTTTAAACATTTAAGGCAAAATTTCGTTGGAAAAAGTGAACTCTTTTTTCAAGTGGTCGTCATTTGTTCAATTTTGCATCTTTTAAGTTACGAATTGGTACCATATGTGCGTGCACTCATAAGCTAAAGAAAAATTGTTCGATTTTTAGTTTCAAATGAATACAGTAGACGCTACGTTACCCGCAGTGGAACAATTGCGTCGCCAACGGACTGGACATAAGCCCGTATAACTCTGTTATTTGCCGCTCTTTTTTAATACAATTTGTTTGTTATCTACCTTAATCTAAATAATAGAATATCCTGAAAGTTTCAGAAAGATCTATTAAATACTTTCTTTAAAAAAAAATCCCGAAAAATGCCTCGATTTTCAGCTAGTTACACCAGGCCCCTTAAGAAAAGAGGACAGCCCAAGAAAAGGTGTCATAAAATCGTGAAACAAAGTTTTCATAAGTCTAAGTATTTTAGTGTTCTCCACTTTTCCCCCGTTTTTCTCACGACGTGTCAATTTTTCTCTTTGAACTTAGAGTAATTCTCCAGGCCCCCGAAACTTAATACCCAAATTTTCCACGGTCTATTCTTCGTATCCGACTTTATCATTCATTATGGATTTCACGTTCATTATGAGGCACATTGATCAAGCTCCCAACGGATAGTTTCGATTACCTATCAATAAAACCTCCTGAACGATTCCATCGAAGGCAGATTCATCGTGGCCGAAGCGTGCTGACAAAATATTCTACGAATATTTCAAGGCCTGCTAATCGCGTAGACAAGCCGAAATCCCTGGCTGACAAAGTAGCAGGCGTCGCGCGTCGGAGTGACAAAGCGACTCCGACGCACACGGCCACGAAGAATCGGGGGAGCGAAACGGACGGTCCCCGGGATGAGTTTCGCGGCTTTAACGTGGATTAAGTCGGGAGCCTAACACTTCCACGGGGTTTCAGGTTATGATATTTATTACCCTGGGCTTGGTGAACCCAACCATAGGACGATAAAGAGGGGAAGGAAACCATATGGTTGACGCCGCGCCGCGAGCGGCACGCGCTTCAAACGCGGCCACGAAACGGCAAAGAGGAAGAAAATGAGCAAATCCGTTGGGGAAGGGGCAGGGGAAAATGGCGAAGAATTCTTTTCGGTGCAGCCCTGAGATGAGCAGCCAGCATCTATTTCGATCTGAACTCGATAAAAAAAGTTTCGCGCGAGAAAATTGCGAACGCAGAATTACTGGAAATAATTAGATAGTAATACACACCATGTAAACATTGTTTGACAGTTTTTTTCTCGTTACCACTTATATACTTCCCCATTTTTGGGGGTAAAAATGATTAAATATTTTTACACAATGTTACTTAGGGTAAAGGTACCAGTAGTTGACAACTTTTCAGAAAAAACGTGAAAAATAAGGTTTTTAGAAGTGGGGAACTGTGGGTAGTAGGAGCCGCGACGCGCTGTTGAAAAGAGTTAGTTGCACTTCTAAAAACCTTTTTTTCACGTTTTTTTTTTGAAAAGTTGTCAACTACTGATACACGGTCAAGTATTGGTACCTTTAACCTACTATCTAGGCGTATTGTAACGAGCTTTATATTTTTGGTGGTGTGCCTGTTCTGGAACTCCTGCAGGGCAGGGGGTTGTAAAAATTACTATCACGAATTCATAGAAACATTGGAAGTGACTGGTGATAATGACTATAACTGTTACATTGGCGATTAAAATTAGATGGTAAATGCTGTTGGAGGAGAACAGAAGTCTCTGGAAGGAAACTGCTGGGTACTTAGAACTTAAAACCGTTAACAGCATAGAACTTTGAAGTTTTCATTGTTTCTTTGGCAATATTGGGAAATACTGTGACAGCGCCATCTACTACAGTAAGCTCTGTAATCGGGTGAATCGCGTTACAGGACTGGTGTCACACAAGTATTGAAACAGTGCCATAATGTTTTTGTCATTAATAGGGTAGGTGGGGGTATTACTGCGGATGCCCCGATTACTGCGGATATTCTAAAACAGATCATATTTAATGTTGGAAAGTACGTAATCTCTTGAAAATTTTTGATAAAATTATTTTAAACTCTATTACAGATAATTATTAATAAATATGTACAGCAAAGTTATTATTAATTCTTTTATCGTAGTTTGCAATTCGTCAAGGCGAAACTTCGGTCGATTCCCGATATGGCGTCATGAACACCTACTTGAAACAGATTTATATTTTTGTTATTAACAGTAATACATGTAATGCAGCTTTATTACTCGATAGAGTAAGAGTTATTTTCTCAGAAAACCAGTAAATCAGTCACCTGCATCTTAGTTTTAATTTTTATTTCTCAACGCAGTATTAGGTGCAGTACTTTACACCATGTGCATGTATTACTGCGGACCGACGACAGCGCAATCTAACCTTTCTTCCGACCGTATTCACTGACGCGATGTTTGTACTAAGGTTATGTTTCGCCTGACGTCGGACCGCAGTAATACATGCGCAGTAACTGGTATTTCGTTAGTAATTGACACGCAGTAATGCATGCATGTCCGCGGTAACTCCTGCAATGACACTGATCGACAAATCTCTGTGTTTTTAATTAACTGCGCTTATCACCCTGCCCTCATATTGTTTTATGGAATTATTAAGGTTCCACTTTTCTCCTAAAAAAAGAAGGAGGAACTTTCATTCATTCGAACGCCGTATCGAGGGTTTTAAAGTTAACCTACCCTAAAAGTCCGCAGTAATACGCCCACCTACCCTAGTCTGTTAAATTTTACAAAATCGATCATCAAACAGTCGAAATTCCCAATACTGCCAATTACATGTGACAGCTAACCCGATTAGACTGCTTTAATTTTCGCCACCAGATGGCGCAGCGGAAATAAGAAAATGCCAATAGGTAAGATGTATTTTCTAAAATAGGGTGCCATGAAATAATGGTTCATTTTAACGAATGGAGTACCTAACTGAATTTCATAACATGAATATAGAGAGGATGCCATACATGTTAGCAAAGCGAAGAACAGAATGTTAAAATAACTAAATTATATAAAAAAAATGTAAGTTCCATGGAGGGCAATACACTTGAAATTCTACTCGATCTGAAATTGAATAAAAAATGTAAACAACCTTCGTGCCTGATAATCAACGGTGTAGTAAAGGTGATTTTCTGTTAATCTCGTGGATTCAGTTCGCGATTCATCTTCCCGATTCTGGCGGACTGCCACGAAAGCTTCGGGAAACGAGGGTCGGAAAGCATCATGAGAAATTCTTACCGCGAAAAGTCGTGAAGCATCGGAGAACGGGGTTATTATCCTCAAACATACAGATATAGTCTTTTTATGGGATCGTGGTTCATTGGTGTACAGCTTTATATTTAGCGTTCCACGGCGCTGTTCGTATTGGAAGCCATAAAACCATCTGTAATCATCTGAATGGGGCGTAATTTTATGAGACTTCCTGACGGAAGTCTACTTTCATTAGAATTAAAACGCTGCGGTGATATACTACGTGCAATCTGAGAATCACCTGAGTAAATGGTACTTTTCTGTGAAACTAAAATGTTTATGGTGCAATATACTAGCTTTACTACTCGGTTTCGCCCGAAATTTAGATTCTGATTTAAAAAAAAAAATTTTTTTTTTGTGAAAATAGTCACATTCATCTGGATTAGTCAGACACATTGAGCTGAGGCTCGTTTCGTGATCCCAGAGTTTATCGTTCGAAAGTTTTTAGGCGACAGACAAACTCACAAAAGTATAGAAGCTTTCTGCTTTATATAGGGTATGTCAGGGTGAGATGATTATACGGGAGAGATGGGCAGTGGCAGTATTTTTTAGAAGGAAACGCCAGATGGCGCTGCGTCCACATGGGTACAAAGTGTCATAGACTAGCAACATTCTTAGCTTAAAACTGTTGGAATAGAAAGTTTTCAAAGGTTTGTAAATCCACTGTGAAATTTAAGCTAGTGCTTTAAAATGTTTGATCTATATTTTGGTCACCTTGTTTGTGTTACTTATGCTGAATATTTTTAGTTCTCAAGATGTACTTTCAACAGTGTATTGTTTACAGTGTTTTTAACCGTAAAGTATTCAGGGTTCCGTTTGTTAGTCTAAATGAAATGGGAATGATGATCTTATCAAGGGTTTAAGGGAGAGATGGTCAATATTTGTCCGGGAGAGATGGGCACAGCTGTATTTGATGTAATATCAGATATTTTGAAGGTTGTTTTTGTAGGTATAGCCTAGAATGGTCCTAGCAATGATCCCGGTCCATCTAAAATGGTCTTTACTAATTAGAAACCGAATGTACACTTGAATCAACCAAGTACCACGGGTCTTGCTGATGAAATTGATGAAGAACGTACGCCAACCCGAGCTTTGGAAGATATCGTTCCTGTGCCGCTCAAAACATCCCTACTCGGAATCGCGTCAAACAACCGGGTAAATTATTAACGTCGCAAACACGTATTAACACTCGAAAAAAATGAGTGACAGGGCAAAGGCGGAAAAATAATTAAAACAACAAAAGTCCTCTAAGAAAATAAAATTTGGCAATAAATTTATTTTTCCCGCTCACTTCCCACTCTACACTCCTTCAAAAATGCGACCAAAGCTTATCTGCTTGAGCATCCACACATGGCATAGTGCTAATTGGGCTGATGTGACCTATCACTGAGTCCTTGCAAACGTCTTATTTTGACACTGTACCCCCCCCCTCTCCCATTCTTGTTCTCTCTATTTTTCCGAATCTATTTTCAGGTCAGGCATAATAACAGCGATGCTGAGCCTCGCCCTTTCTATACTTTGCGTTTTCTAACTCTACGACGTTGTATTGATTATTTTATAAAGAATAAAAACGATTTATTATTATTATTATTATTATTATTATTATTATTATTAATAAATGTGATTCCGTTCAAGAGTCTGCATTTGACATTAATAATTGCAGAGGATGCGCAGAAAATTATTTTGAAACGAAAAAAGAAGAAGAGTGGCTAAGATGTAAGTTATGTGGTTATTGGGCCAATGGAAATTGTACAGAGTTTAGCACAAAACTAGAAAGAATCTGTGATAACTAGCTAAGATCCACAACTTGTTACCCTGAAAGGTACATATGCCCATCTCTCACAGACATTCAGGGAGAGATGGGCAATGACACTTTTTTTTTCATTTGTGAAATTTGTGTATTAAATAATAATTTTTCGTTTATTGATATTAAAGGATATGTAGACAAAGGATTGAAGTTTTGTTCTACATCATTTTCGTTGCTTTATTTCAAATAGGTTGGCTGTAGGAGGCTCCAAACGAAAATATGACCATCCCACCCGGACTCACCCTATTAAGGGGTTATGCCTACCTGCATGGTCTGAAAACTCAAGTATTTTCGGGATTTTTTTTTTTAAATTTAAAGAAGTTTTAAATAAACGGTTGTATATTCGAAAGTATATATTTTACAGTTCTTGTAGTTTTTTTTTGCAATGCGATATGTAAATAAATAATGGAATTATAAGCGATCTTCCGGCAGCGTTTTTTTTTATTACGGTGATCACTGTAGCTTTGACCTGGTTCAACAGAAATAAAACATTCGACCAAGTTTAGTTAGTGTACTAGATTATCTTGTCCTTAATCGTGGCTTTTACGTTTCCGTTGCGTAGTTTTTATTTTACAGATGAAAAATGATGAAACACGAGCGCGATTCTGTAGTGAAAATCGATACTTTTGCTATGAGAAGCCGCTATTTCGTAGCAAATTAATATTTTGGGATAATGAACGATCAAGGACAAGATAATCCAATATACTAACTAAATGTCCGCGAATTCTTTATTTCAGATGACCTAGGTTAGAATTAGAGTGGTCACCGCAAACTACTGACAAAAAATCGCTGCCGGGAGATCGCTGATATTTTTTTTATTTATTTATATTTTCCATCGGAAAAATTACCACAAGTAGTTTAACACGTACCCTTTCGAATACATACAAGTTTATTTAAAAAACTCTTCAAGTTTGTTAAAAAAAAAATCCCGAAAAACTTGTGTTTTCAGACCTTGCAGGTAGGCATAACCCCTTAACACTGCAGCCACTTGATAGAAAATTACAAATTAAATCGCTGCTCCTCTGAATATCTTCAAACCCCTAAATCAACCTGACGCGAACCTAGGTAGCTTCTCATAAAACTCCATCCTCCACGTTTGGGAACGCTCGAATTCAAACCAATCCTCCTGACTCCCGAAGAAATAGGTCCCATTGAAGTCCAAAGCATACCCGAATAGAAAAGAAAATGGAGAAGTGCCTGCACGCGAATAAACGGAGGTAGAATGACACTTGAGAACGTGGCTGATTACCCGCATCGTTAACTCACCAGCAAGGTGTCCCTCGTCACGGCGCTGAACCGTAAAAACGACTTTTCAAGTGACAGGTCCTCGGAATAAGTATTCTCTTAATCGACGAGTTACCGCGTGAGAACTGGCCGCAGTGTTTTCGTGGCCAGCAAAAGAAGGCCTCGCGGGGGTAAATGAGGGCCTCGTTAATCAAGATATTTACACGCGAGCTCGATCGCGGGGCGGCATCGATATGCAAGCCGTGGCCCGCGGATCGATCGAAGCCGCTCCTTCGTTGAAAATCCAGCCTAACGCCGCTATACGCTAACCCCCGGCCGTTATTTATAGGCCATTCGAACGCTCCGTAGCGCCTCGTGTACGTGAGTCTAATTCATTTAAGGCGGACACACTCGTCCTCGGAGAATTCGCCGGGGACACGAGGACGATCACGAGACGAGGGCTCGTTACGCTGGAATGTTTTGTCAATTAGCATATGGAATTAATATTGGGGACGTGAGGCCCGTGTTAAATGGGACGGATTGTCGCCCGCTCGAACCTGTTATGTCAACGGGCACCGTTTAACGCTCGAAATGGTCCGAGCGGACAGTCGAAGAAAAGGGGGGGGGGGTTGAAATGTAGCTCGATATAATATACGAAAGCACTGAAACTTGTGACGGGACCAAACCAATTAAGACGTAATCATTAAGACGTCCAGTGATACGTGGGTCACCAATAACTCACGATACTTATCACGGATAAAGCTTTTACCAAAGCAAGAGGCGCGCGACGGAGGAAAGCAGCTGGAACAGGGTAATTCAACTTTCTTGAAAGTTTTAAAGGGGCCCTTCCACTGTGGCGCCCTGATAAAGCACCGCTGTTTGGAACTTCTTTTTTGTGGCAAAAAGAATTTGTTTACTAAATTGAAGTTTTTTGTAATTATTAATACGTGTTTTGGGAATTCAAAAAAAAAATATTTCATGTTTTTTTAATGCTTGCTTGCACCAAAATAAGGGGGCGTAATGTGCGTTGTGAGAAAAGTCGCCTCAAGTGTGTGGTCGATTTTGGAGGAACGATGTGTCTGGGGCGGTGGTATCAGGGAGGTTTGTAAGCAGTATGACTGTCGCTATGACTCGAACAAGAATCACACATTTTCCTTGCTTTTTTCTCATCGTTTGCGACGCAGGATAATACAAATTTGTTTGCTAATTTTGATAGGTCAAATTTGGACGTCAGCCATTTTGTTAATTCTTCATCAATCTAATTAATCTTAGTCCCTGGCATAGCGACAGTCATACCGATTACAAGTCTTTTTGGTTTTTTTATTTCAGACACACGGTTCCTCCAAAATCTTTTATTTCGCAGCGCTGATTACACCCACTTATTTTGGCGCAAGCGAGCATTAAAAAAATATGAGAAAAATAATTTTGTGTTCTCAAAGCACGTATTATTAAATACGAAAAACTTCAATTTAGTAAACACATTTTTTTGTGACTACAAAAATTTCAAACAGCGATAGGTACTTTATCAGGACGTCACAGTGGAAAGACACCTTAAAGTCGCACCGAGAATCTGAAATTCCACTGTGTCACTCATCGTGTTAATACTAATACGTATCAATTTCCAAGCATCGTGTTATGGTAGCCTACAGATATCGAAATAAGTTGTCAAAAAACGAAAGCATTGAGAATTGAAACTGAAAAATTAGATATTTGATTAAATTTATAAGTACGTACATGCGTTTAATTGATAGTCATGTAGAAATTTCCATGAATATGGCATGTTAATGCATTATGTGTCCCTGTCACGTACGAAATTGTGAAAAAGGTTAGCAGTGTGCGTATGTTTGTCCTAAAGCGTAAGGTCGTTTAACTCACTAGTGCGTACGCCTGCCTTAAGGCGGGCACCTGTTTAAGGGGGAACACCAATGTGACGGCCGGAAAAGTAAGCCATACCTAAGAATTTTTTTCAGGAATAACTTACAGCTTTCATAGAAAAGTTGTATTACCTACCTTTAGTACGCTATCTTAAGAGACTATGCAAAAAAATAAATAAATAGAAAAATATACATAAATTATAATATATTCATTAATCATCTAGACCCCCCTCCCCCGAGTTGGTCGAATGCGTAACTATGGAACAGCAGGTCCGAAATCAAATTTAATTTTTTTTGTATATACTATATGAGTGTAGTTTCCGTTGTACTTACGGATTCTTTGATTGAAAACAAATGTTTTGAAATACGCTCGAAAAACTGTCCATCTTATTCGAGGATTTTTTAAACTTTTCTTGTAAAGTGCACCATTTTTACAAAAATAATTTGTTTCAAAAATCGGTACGTACAACGGAAACTACACTCATATAGTTTATAAAAAAAAAAATGAAATTTGATTTCGGACCTGTTGTTCAATAGTTACACATTCGACCAGCTCGCGTGGGGGTGTCTAGAAGATTAATTAATATATATTAAAATTTATGGATGTTTTTCTATTTATTTTTTTATATTGTCCTTAAGACAGCGTACTAAAAGTAGGTAATAACATTTTTCTATGAAAACTGTAAATTATTCTTAAAAAAAACTTTCCGGCCGTCACAGTGGTGTTCCCCCTTAATCCAGGGGTTGGGAATTATCATTTACCAGCCTTAAGGAGACTAGGCAGTCGAAAAATCGATATTTTTATTGCATTTTCCGAAAGTACTGTCTTTTCTAAATAAAATGCCCCTTGGTTTATAGTAAAATTCGCAAAATTGTAGATTTGGGCAGCTAAAAACGTCAAGCGGCAACCTACAGCGCCACCTTTGCTAAGAAACTTTAAATGCTTTTTTCTCGAATATTTTTTTCTCTCCATTTTTCCCTGATTGCGAGCGAATTGAGGTTAAAATCGACTTGGAAAAAATTACAGGATGTGTAAAACATGTGCCATTTCGGCGCAAACCTCTGATATGGTGTGTAAAAATTCGAGATTTTCATAAAAAAATTAAGATGTCACCGGATTTTGGTAGCGCACCATCATTGTTTCTGCGCTACTAAAATCCGCTGTCTTTTTAATTTTTCGATGAAAATCTCGAATTTTTACGGACCATATCAGAGGTTTGCGCCGAAATGGCACAAGTTTTACACATCCTGTAATTTTTTCCAAGTCGATCTGAACCTCCATTCGTTCGCAATCAGGGAAAAATGAAGAGAAAAAAATATTCGAGAAAAACGCGTTTAAGGTTTCTTAGCAAAGGTGGCGCTATAGGTTGCCGCTTGACATTTTTAGCTGCCAAATCTACAATTTAGCGAATTTTACTGTAAACCAAGCGGAATTTTATTGAGAAAAGATATTACTTTCAGAAAATGCAATAAAAAACCAATTTTCGGCTGCCCTTCACAGTAGTGCCACAGCGCAAATATTGGCCTAAGAAACACGTCATTCTGACGTTTCGATTTAACAGAAATCTAGTTTGAAGTACATTTTCGAGCTACACGTGCGACAAAAAATATTATTATTATTATTATTATTTCCTCCAAATTGAAAACAGACATCGGATTCGGTCTTTTCACCCCCAAATTAAACTAGTCTAATTTTTCCAACTGAATTAAAAATCTATGCACTAGAGGGTTAAATGTTAAGATCATAGTATCACAAATTACGTACAAATGATTCAGATATATTCTACTGCACTACGCTGTACCGTCGTAACCGAAATTAATCAATAATGATGCATCGATTGTGAGATCATGGCTTACTTTGATATACCAAACCTGCAAATTCTTGAGCATTTCACAATACAATGTACACAATTGTGTAGAAACTAAAATACCAAATATTTTCGAGAAACTTAATTTTTGTTACACTAAAAAAAACAGTGCGTGTCAAAAATATGCAACAGGCGATTAAAGAAAATGAGATAAATTGCTTTTAATATTTTTTTTCTTCAGAAAACTTAATAAAAAAAACTAGAAAGCAAACAGAAAACAAAAAGTGGCATTGCAAAGAGAAATGTCGTTTGAATCGCGAAGCAGCTGAACAGAAGAAAGACGCAAGTTGCTTCCCATGATTCCTTTTAAGGCAGAATTTTTGGAATTATAAATCAATCGGCTGACGCCCGTTTTTACTCCTGTATCCATTACCAGCTTCTCTACGAATGACGACGGTGGTTGCCTGTCTTGTCGCAGGGATGCTCGGTCGAGCGACGTTAATGCGGTTTTTGTGTTTCTGCGAAAGAAATTTATCGCGCCACCCACTGGATTTATCGCGCCACTCCCGCCACATATTCTTCTAACCGCTGTAGTTGTAAAAGCGACACAAAATGATCTTAAACGAGGCTCGTCAACGAATATCCATATCTTTGCGGGGCAAATTAACGCGAAATAAGTCAGTGAGTCGAATAACAATATTCCCTGGAAACATTTAACAGATCGTTACGCTAGGAGTCATTTTCCAAGCATGAATTTTTAATATCGCGCCACAGTGTTAAATATCTCAAAAAAAAAAAAAACGGGATATGAATTTTTTCAATTTTTAATTACGGCCTTGCGAATTGCAAGACATGATAATACGCATTGAAATTAACCCTTCGTGGTCACACCTTCTTATAATCAAAAGCTGGTCACACGGGGTTCACTGTACTCGAGCGTCATTTTTTTGAGTTACCATTTTCGTATTTTTTAATCGTTCGTAATATTTATACAATCATGGTTTAATAGTCTTTTTCTAGAAAAGTAAATTTTGATATGATAAAATTTGTAGTTGAAAACGAGCGATATTCCACGGTTATGGGAAAAAAGCGATTTTTTAATTTTTTTACAAAATTTTTCTTGCGATAAATCCCCTTTGGAAGTCATAAAGACACGTTATTTTAACTCGAAAATTATTCTTGGGGTGCAATACACCCCGTGTGACCACGAAGGGTTAATGTAGAACAGAATTTCTATGTCCTTCAGTGAAATTTATTTAAATAAATAATTTATACATTACACTACTTCTTATTTAGAAATAAATTACCAATAGATGCTTAATTATATCGGAACTGTTAAGTTCGCGGCACCTGTTACGTGCCGAGCGCGTCACGAGCTGTCCCTCGATATATTTGGCGTCAATCTACTTAACAGCGTGAACGATACCCTTTGATTAACATTCAGGGGCGCCGGTCGTGCATCGGCAATTAAACTGAGCGGCACGTTCGCCAAGGCGAAGGAAATTTGAAAAACTTAACGTCGCTTTGATTACCATCGGAACGGGCGGCGCGCCTCTGTCTCGCATTTCGATGGTGTCTGGTCTTCCCTTTCGCGTGCACGCCGGTTAAATTAAAGTTCACGCTTTTCCCCTAATTAACGATGATCTCCTCGTCACCTGCGTGTGTCGCGAACAGAAGAAGGAAGGAGAAGCCTCCCTCAGGGCGATTTACACGCCAGATTCGACTGCCGTTCCGAAGTTTTTCAGGAATATATCCAGGGATACGTGACGGGTGTGCGGGATTTACCCCCGCCGGTGACACGGCATAGAAACTCACCGCCTCTTTGCCGCCTCTTCCTTTTCAGGTTTCGGTAAAATCGACATGCAAGGCAGGCAGCCAGCTCTGTCGCCACGACAGGATGCGACTGGCCGCCTCTAATGAAGTAATTCGTGCGCAAAAACGTTACGTGGTACACCGTGAATTATTCATCGGTCCCGATCGCGCTGGAAAACGTTCTGCTCCGGCCAATAGCAGTCCTCGAGCAGATTTTCCAGGTAGGAGGCGCTACCGTTTTTGCGCACCTCCATTAACACGATCCGAATTGCTCTACCCTTGGGGTCGAATCTTTCACCGAGCATGTTCGTGGAATTGGCGATGGCTCGTGGAAACCAGAGCAATCGATTACCTTCACTGCCTTCCCCTTCTTTTCGTTAGGTAGGGAGACCGGGTATGGTTGTCTTAATTTTTTTATTTTGATTTTTTGTGGGTTACGGCTGCAGGGAAGTTCATTCGGTAATTATGCAGAACAGGTGTTTCCTCACCGATTTTGACGACCTTGGAATATGTTGTCGGGGACATGGTTCTGAGCAACTTTTTCCTATACATGTTACCGCCGCTCGACCTTCGTTTCCGAGATATTTGCGAAAAACTACTTTTAAATTATTCCAACGCATTCCACTTTCTAACTTGTCCCGGGTATTAGTATTGGTTGGGGGTAGATTAGGCGCGTAAAGCATGATAGCGAATCGATGTGAGTCGGGGTGTTGAATCTCCACACACCCAACATCTAGTATAGCCGTCTTGGCCCAAAAGGGGCGCGCTCTTCCTCAGGCTTTCGCCTATACGAGCATTTGGCTTGCAAGGTGGTATTAGCAGTACATAACTAGCGACCCCGCCAGGGCCGGGTCGGAAAAAGCAGAGAAGGACCACGCTGGACTCCACGGCGTCCACTGTAGGAATTTTACTCTCTGAGCAGGATGCCAGGTCACGAGGAATATAATACATTCGCAACCAGACTAAGTCCCTGGCTATCTTCTGCTCTCCACACACCCAACAGGTGCTCTCGAACGCACCCTCTTCCTAGCAAAAAAATTATGTTTTAGAACCAGAGTCGTCCTAATATCCGGCGGTGTCGGCACCGCCGGACAGAATCAGGGTGTTGACGGGCATCCGCAAATTTCTGGTGCAAATCTCCAAACTCACATCGGTTCGCTACCATGCTTTGCGCCTCCCTCACTAATCTAGCCCCTACCAATGCTAACACCCGGGGCAAGTTGGGAAGTGGAATTCGTTGCGTCGGAATAAATCAGCACAAGTTTTTCACAAATATCTCGAAAACGAAGGTCGTGCGGCGGTAACATGTATAAGAAAAAGTTCTTCAGAATTTTGGGTTTTACAACATATCCAAAAATCATTGAAATTGATGAGTAAACACCTGTTCTGCATAATTACCAAATTAATTAATATTGGGTAGAAGTCCCATTTACTGTCAGTGTCCCTATTACTGCCACTTTATTTATTTCACTTACAAAAAAACGTAATGTATAACGAATAGAAATATAAAGAATGTACGATAATAATAAGAAGAACAGTCCCAATTTTATGATAAATTATTTTTTAAACTATTCATTATACATTGCGTGTTTATTAAGTAAAATAAATGAAGTGGCAGTAATAGGGACACTGGCAGTAATTGGGACATTTACCCTTTTTGCGAATAGCGTCGAGCAAGTCGTAGAATTTTCTTACAAAGGTGATTTAATTCACGTACCTATTTGTGGCGGAAACAAATCGGTCCCAAAATTATTATAACTTTGCATTATGTTTAAACGATATTCACAACATTTCAGACTATCTAGTAGCTAATTGTAATAAATACGTACATAAACGTGACGCCTTTTTCTACCTAAAATAGCCGGTGGTTGGCCAAATATTTTCGCTCCAAACTGGCGGCTATTTAATCGTCAATATTATTTTCAATGTCTAATCACAGACCGACTCCGTCAGCTCTCTACCTATCACCTCCTACGATACGCGTGTCCTACTCGGTCACGATATCAACGAACCAGCTCCCCTAATATTTGCGCAACGCGTTAAGACGTCTTCGAAGAATATTGAATGCATCGTCGAATACATTCCGTGCCGTGTTGGCAGTAACGATCCGTGGAGATGAAAAAGGAACGTGACAGTGTACGGGGGATGAGAAAGGGGGGCAGAAAAGGTACAGGGCCCAGGTAGAGGAGGAACGAATATCGTGGGTACACCGTGGGGCCGTGACTAATGACTCTATTGACGCTCGAAGAGAGAAGTTGGAACCAGAGGAGAACCGAAGGTCGTTTACCGCCACAGAGGAACCGACTTGCCTGCCCTCTCCCTCTCTTTCTCCCCGCCGCACACTTTCTCTTTTCGTTTCCCGGCCCATCGATACGCCACGGCGCGTCTTTCCACGTTGCTCGTTATCTCCGGGAGCCCGTAGAGCACTGAAAAGGAAGGTCAGAAAGTGTCGCGGCCGACCTTTTCTGTAATGAAGCTAATGCCGAACGCGACGGGTGGCTGCGGCCCAGTATTTCTCACCGGTGTCGCAGTCCTCTTAGTAATTTCTTTTCCTGACACAACTGCGAGAGAGTTATGCGATGATTATTAGGGGGACCCACTGCAGTGCTAAATTGATTGAGAGTAGCTTTTGCGATTAAACCTTCCTCCCTTCTTCGTCATATCTTCTGTAATTCTGGAATGACGGGAAGAAATGAAATTTTGGCATGTGTTTATTGTATCGCGGCAAGGTACGGAGTTTATGATTGTCAGTGCCGTGTGCCTGTAAATGATGAGTGTGTGGAGTGCTGGAGTAAGAATGAGAAAAAGAGGTATGGAAGAAAGCGCGTAAGCACGAGTGAGAATTGGAAAGAAGGGAACGTAACGCGAGAAGTGTCTATTGTCCAGGCGTACAAATTACTAAATAATTGTTCAGAAGCACAACATGATAGGTTAGGTTGCAAAGCACTTCTACGACTGGACCTCGCTTTTGCGCTATTTTTTTCTCAATTTTCTTGGTCATTGCTTACCTATCGTTGTGCAATAAAGGCGTTTAATAAATATTATTATTATTGATAGGTTAGGTTACCTAACATGATAGGTTAGGCTACCTAACATAATAGGTTAGGGTAACTAACATAATAGTTTAGGGTAACTAACATAATAGGTTAGGTTACCTGACATGATAGGTTAGGTTAACTAACATGGTAGGTTAGGTTAACTAACATGGTAGGTTAGGTTAACTAACATGATAGGTTAGGGTGCAAAGCACTTCTACGACTAACCTCGCTTTTGCGCTATTTTTCTTTTTTTTTTATTTTTCTTGTTCACTGCTTATTTATTGTTGTGCAATAAAGGCGTTTAATAATATTATTATTATTGATAGGTTAGGTTACCTAACATGATAGGTTAGGTTAACTAACATAATAGGTTAAGTTACCTAACATGATAGGTTAGGTTAACTAACATAATAGGTTAGGTTGCAAAGCACTTTTACGACTAACCTCGCTTTTGCGCTATTTTTCTTCTTTTTTTTCATTTTTCTTGTTCACTGCTTATTTATTGTTGTGCAATAAAGGCGTTTAATAACAATATTATTATTATTGATAGGTTAGGTTACCTAACATGATAGGCTAGGTTACCTAACATGATGGGTTAGGTTAACTAACATGATAGGTTAGGTTAACTAACATAATAGGTTAGGTTGCAAAGCACTTCTACGACTAACCTCGCTTTTGCGCTATTTTTCTTTTTTTTTCATTTTTCTTGTTCACTGGTTATCTATCGTTGTGCAATAAAGGCGTTTAATAATATTATTATTACTGATAATAATAATTTAAGAGAGCGGAAAGTTAAATTCGACAGCCAGTGAATTGGAAGCGAAACTTCAGGCACACTTTAGTCACACAATTATCAAGAATCTGCAGATTCCTTCCGTTTTCCACTATAACGTGGGTAAAGCAAAAGTTAATAAATTCATACGCGGGTTTGAAATTTATGCTACTTTATGACTGTTTTCTTTAGAATAAACTTAAGAAAAGAAAAGAAAAGATCGTAGCAAAAAAACTGTACGATAAGTTACAAAATTTTGGGGACGAAAAACGATGGAAAAACTACACTTCCACTGAAGCAGAAACTCCACGGTTTGAAACGAAATCCTGAAGAACAATACAAAGAGGCAATTCCTCGCCCATCCGCAAGAAATCGATTCCCAAACCGCTTGCGTAACCCTGGACCGGCAAAAAGGAGGGCAGGGAGAGGAAAAGAAGGCCTGAAAGTTGCGATTCCAAGAAGAAGGAAAACGCGAGTCTCATTTATCGCCCTTCCTTCGAGCCTTGTCTTCGGTCGATTCACTTTTTACGCGAGGAGATGGCCCATCAGAAGCTTCGCCCGTGAGCAGAAACGATGAAGATTTTAGTTATGCTCCAGCCTCTTTTTTTTCATTTTCGCCCCTCTTCCGCCTTCTTCCTCCTATTTCTCTTTAAATTGAAGAAGCCACTACATTTTGTCACGCTTTTTAGGCAGAACGCTGTAACGCGCTCGTGATTGCTTCGTACAATTACCTTCTGCTCTTTCTGCCCCCCCATCCTGCCTCTACTCCTCTGCCTGCCTTTTTCTATCCCCTCCCGTGTGTACGCACAGCTATAGCTAATGTACAACACGGTGCGAGCAAGGCATAAAACGAGGCCTTCTTTTTGCACATACGCCACGCTTCATTCCGACCGGCGAAATTATCGCCTGCTCTTCCTTTTGGGCCAAATGCCACAGCCCAAAGCACCATCCTTACCGCACCGCGAAAACCGATCGTGAAATTAAGTTCTTCACCGGAGACATTCTTATTCCGGCGGAAATTTGTAAGTTTGCTCCTAGTTAAACGAACCGTTGGCGTCTTTCCGTATGAAAATTTTGAAACTGCTGAGATGGAAACGTTGAGGCTTCTCGAATGTTGCCCTTGTCAGGTCTGGATGAAGTTTCTTCAAGCTTTCACTTTTAATATTATTCGCATATTTAGAGCTTCTAGATATCACGGTTGCTTTGGGGGAACTGATTCTCAAAGTAGATAGTAGCGATACTTCGGGAGAACTGGCTGCACACGCTTTCGAAATAGAATTCTTCCAAAAGGACACAGTGATACCCAGAAGTTTTAGACAGTATTAATGAAATTGTAGCCCTGGATTACTTTCGTCATACTTCACAAGCTAACTTAAGGGGGTATTCTACCCAAAAATTCGATTTTTTTTATTTTGTAATCGTTTAGGGTTTCGAAAATATGTTCCTAAAATATTAAGCTGAATTTCGAAAAACTCCCAGAGTTATAGGGGCTTAAGGGGACTAGGCAGTCGAAAAATCGATATTTTTATTGCATTGTCCGACAGTACTATCTTTTCTGAATAAAATGCCCCTTGGTTTATAGTAAAATTCGCAAAATTGTAGATTTGGCAGCTAAAAACGTCAAGCGGCAACCTATAGCGCCACCTTTGCTAAGAAACTTTAAACGCGTTTTTCTCGTATATTTTTTTTTCTTCATTTTTTCCTGATTGTGAACGAATGGAGGTTGAGATCGACTTGGAAAAAATTACAGGATGTGTAAAACGTGCCATTTCCGGGCAAACCTCTGATATGGTCCGTAAAAATTCGAGATTTTTATAAAAAAAATTAAAAAGTCACTTGTTTTTAGTAGCCCACAAACAAAAACGAATTTTTTTCGAAAAAATCGCCATTTTTTAGACACCAATCGCATAATTTTTATTCAATTTTTGTTTTTATAGGTTTGCCCCGAAACTATGATTCCAACAAACAAGAATCACACCTTTGAAATCGGATTACGTCACATTTTAAGACCGATATTAAGGCAAAACGGTGGAAAAACGTTTAAATGTTTACCCGTCTGCAGCGCCATTTTTAAAGCACATATATATTTCTTACCATTTTTTTTTCAATCTGTATGGTAGTGATAAACATTGGGTAAAAGGATACATCTGCATTTGCTTTCATTTTTTTTACAAATAAATAAAGGACAAAGTCTCTTTCTCACTAAAAACGACTGCCTTGGTCCCCTTAAGGCCGCAGCATGGCCGGCAGAGAAGAGAGAGCTGCCCAACATGATTTTTTTGAAGCTGAGGAAGGTCTCCTCTACGCTCCTGGTATACCAGATTAGGGATAAGTTACAGAAATTAGTTGTTATATACCGTAACTTCAGTCGCATAGGTCGTAACTACATGAAAAACTTTTTTTTAAATCGGGCGCACATTTTTCTCAAAAACTACTGGACCGATTGAGCTAAAATTTGACACACATTCAAAGTGAATGTATACCTATAGCCCGAACTAGAATTATATCAATAGTTTAAATACAACCTCCCCCACACCTTGTTTTAGCTCAAGAAAAGTCGAAAAATCAAATATAAATTTTGAAACAGCTGCGATTTCAGTAACAATGTCCGGAGTTGCTTACATCTAGTTCGGGCGATAACTACACTCATATAGATTAAAAAAATCTTTGCTCCTTTCTTTTCAGATGACTAGGACGGCCGCAATTCGTGCGGCCGATGGGGCCGGTTTTTGATGACATGACCTACACTTCGGCGTGTAACTTGTACAAATTCCAATATAATGCATTCCAAAAATTTGTGTTGATAGTTCGAACACTACTAAATATGTCTGCAAACCCCCTGCCCTGTAGGTGTGACAGGTTTTCCAGAATTAATTTCCAAATATCACCTTAAAAAACGACTGTCCAGACTAGAACACCCCCTTAATGTACGTCCTTTTGGAATTAAGATGTCCTTTCCTTTCCCCCAATTAATAAAACTGCATTAATCATTTTCAAAAAGTTTCGCGCGAGTGTCATTCAGCCCACGTTAATACATAATCAGACCCCTACGTTCTCTTGGCTCCCAGTTGTCGGCTTCTAAATATCAGAATTTAATCGCACGTAACTACAGCGGGCGATGTTTTTACTTGTACGATCCGAGTTCGTGAAAATGTTCCAAGAAACACCAAGGTCGCCGTTTTCTTAGAGCAACGTTTCGCCGCGCGCCACCAGCGCAATAACAATTCCGAAAGGAGCTCGAAGCAATCAGCGCCGGGGATATTAGAGCGGATCGCGTGCTTAAGAATGAAATATCATGGAACATCGAGGTTGACCAGTACGCGAAGTTCGAGGATCGACGCGCCGTCGTTAATTTCCCGGGGATCGCATGAAGCGGCGTGGCTGGGCGTCGCGCGAACAGCGTGGTAATAGCGCCGCGTATGCTCACGCGAAGCAAGGTCGACGTGAGCGCGAGCTTACAAGATTCTCCGTTCCCTGGCCCTCCACCTCCGCTTTGCCACGGTATCGACCTCTTCCTTCTTCTCTTCGCCACCGTCCCCCGCCCCCCCCCGCCGCCGCTCGCACGCGCTAATAAAATGCACTCGACCCGTTCCCTTCGCGCGCGCAAAGCCCTCTTTACATTTACATGCCAGGCTCCTCGAGGCCGCTACGTGCCTCGGGAGGACATCGCGCTCATGAATTTATCCCGCGAGTCCTTTGCAGCGGAAAGGAGAGGAAAGAGCCAGATGATAGCCAGATAACGTTGCTGTATCATTGGACCAGTTCTCGGAGACGTTAAACGCGACCCAACGTCAATTGGAAAACTCTGGAGCTGATGGGGTACACACGCGTTTTATTGTGCGTCGCGGTGGTATCGCTCGGAAGTGGATGTTGGCGATAGGCAACGATGCATGCCGAATGAGTGGAACGACACTTCTCCTTCAGCCAGACAGTTTCTTCTTTTTAGGCCGCGCACAGGCTTCACCACGACCGCGAGTCAGGCAAACCGAGGCCTAACCGAGCTGCCGAAATTGAGATTTTTCATCCTGTGCGCACCACTTGCGCGAGCCAAGTCCTGGCAAGTTGCGGCGAACTGTGCCATGCTAAGGCAAGCTGAAGATTGTACAAATTTCAGTGTTTTGTACAGGTTGTTGAAGAAGAATAACAAAGTGCAAAAGCGAATGCGTTGGTGGTCATCAGAGTTGCATTTAAACAGGAGACGATTAAGCAACGTGAACAACACCTTTTTATTGAATTTGTAATTAGGAATGAAATGTTATTCGTTTTTAATGATATCTAGTTTTTTTTTTAAATGAATTTAATTCATATATTTAATTTATTAATAAAATTAATTTTTATTTCTGTTAAATATAAAAAATTTATGGGATAAGCTATAAATTTACGTTATTATTTATTTGATTTGATTAAGTGATGTTGGTAGAAAGAGAATCGCAAATTTAGAAATTTTTAGAGAATGTCGGAAGAAGATTTCACTGTTGCTATAAATGCCATCGAAGATAAATATCTGAAAATGACACTAGTTTGCGTAAAGCCGTCCCGCCACAAGAAACGTTGGCTGTAACTTTGCGCTTTCTTGCAACTAGTGATTCCTTCACCAGTTCACAGTATTTGTTTAAAATATCGAAACAAGTGATATCATAAATAGTCCCAGACGTGTGCCAAGCAAACTATTAAGGTGCAAATCCACGATGAGACAAAAATATCGCGACTCACATGAAATTTTAATCTCATGAGAAAATTATTTCATTATTTTTTAATTATTCTGTAATTAGCTTCGTGAAACTAGGCTCGCATGACACAAGTTTCAGGATATATTTTAAAAATTGTCATCTCTCGCGACTATTTCCATTATTTAGTTTAATTGTTGTTGAGATTTATCTCGTTGTGGAAACATCCCATTAATGCAATAGTGCATTTACCATTTCAAATTACTCCCAACGACACGTGACTGGCTGTCACAGCAGTGAACGTGTTAATTATTATAATTTCGTTTGCTATCGCATTGCTAGGAAAACACCAGGGCATTTGCGGACGTACGGAAGTAAAATTTTACTCATTTTCCGTGTAAGAAACTTAGAAACAGATGTTTCACTGTGCAATGAAGTAACAGCATTTATGACATCCTCTATAAGCCAAGTACATATGTCGGGGCCTCGAGTACCTACGCATACTATATAGTCCATACTTGCTTGTCCATTCCAGAAATGGGAATTATACATTTACATATATGTAGATATACGTGTATAACATTTATACATATGTAAGCTCGTATGCACACAAGCTTGGTGCTGTTACCTGTCGACCTATGCGCGAGAGTCAGTACGTAGCAAGACTCCGAGCTACAAGCATTAAAGATAGAGTACTGACGTACACAAAGATTTGCTATCGGCAATTGTATTGATTCAGGTTAGTTTTAAGCTTTGTGTTTACTGTTAAGCATGTCCAGCCTTGGGCTAAATTGTATACATTGCATATAATTTCAGTTGTTTTACTGCATCATACACGCCGTTTTATTTCCGAAACCCTTGCATGGTTGCTTACACATATAATGCAGGGGTGCACAGGGAGCCGATTATAGCGCCTAGCTGCGAGCAACCCGCCTGCCCCGTTGCTAAGGTTAGAATCGGTGTGGAAAACTGCAGTAGTGTATATAGCTGGGTTCAAGTCGTACCAAATGCACGTACACTACTGCAGTCCGCCTCACCGATTCTAACCTTAGCAACGGAACAGGCGGGTTGCCCCGCAGCTAGGCGCTAAAACGGCTCCCTGTGCACCTCTGATATAATGCATTGTAGTACTTTAATATGACGCATCGAAGGAGTCCGAAGACTCCTCGGACTGATTCGCGGAACCTCGGGCCGCTTCACGGGCGCTCGGATCGGTTCGCGGTGTCGAGGGATCGGCAGAGTGATCCTCCACGTGTTCGAGAACACACGTGTGTGCCCGAGTTAACGGCTAAGTCGGGTCGATATTACCATAGCCACCTATGTATTAATCAATAGTATATACATTTTGTTATTAAACCTTACTATAACTTATGCATATGTAGGGACACCTGATTGGTCCCAACTGCCATACGAGAAACCAGAAGCATGCATCTCGCCATTCGGTGAGCGCAACACAGTAAACCCCTTGGCGCATCCCAAGCGGTATGAAGTGTGAAACCCTTGTTTGGGCCACTGAATCCAACAGCCAGTGCCAGATAACGCAAGCAAACATGTATAGAAGAAGGCTCGTCTTTCCATTGCTTTTGGCGTACCTACCCCTATGTAAGCACGAATTGTTTTTGATGGACCAACTTCCGGATCGACCCCAGGCAGTGCGGTGAACGGCCCAAGGCACTTCTCATGCCTCGGAACGACGTCCACACTTCCATGCTCATTCGGCCTCGGCTTGCTTCGTTCGTATTCGTGCTTAAAGGCCCCAATACACCAGCGACCATGCTCGCCAAACTTGCTCGCGTGAAGCTCATCGACATGCTCGCGACTGTTCACACACTATACGAACAAATTCGACGAGCCTCAGTTGTGCTAAGCAATTTCCAGCGAACAGAGCACCTCACGAGCCGAGCATTTGGACCGCTCGTTGATCCCACATACTACTTAGCGAGTAGGGAGCATGCTCGGTGGTGTATGGGGGCCTTTAGTCTGTACTCTATACGTGGCTTTACGTTTGATATCATGAGAAAAGATAGGGATGTTTGTGGTGTTCATGAGTGGAACACTGTGAGGGTAGCTCGCTTCGAACAGAATGAAGCATGGGGATAGATAAATAAGATATACTAGATGTTTTCGCGTAATTTTCTAGCCTCGGGTAGGATAAAGGTACCAGTAGTCGACCATGTATCAGTAGTTGACAACTTTTCTGAAAAAAAAACGTGAAAAATAAGGTTTTTAGAAGTGCAACTATCTCTTTTCAACAGCGCGCCGCGGCTACTAATACCCACAGTTTGCCACTTCTAAAAACCTTATTTTTCACGTTCTTCTGAAAAGTTGTCAACTACTGACACATGGTCAACTACTGGTACCTTTACTCTAGTTCACCCATTCTTACAATTGTAAGGAATTTTCACGAGTCGAGGATATTATCAGACGTTACATGTCAGTACAGAAAGACGCCCTTCAAGTCCCTTCAACTTTATTCTTGGAGATTACATGGAACAATGTTCATATAAAGAGGGTAGCTTACATACATAATCCCGGGTAGGTATAATCTGTTTTAAGAATTAAGTGGAATAGGAATACAATATACACAACTAGTGTTCATAATTTGTCTTTAAGTTCTAGTATCGCAATACACCGACCACAAACATAGAATTCCATTTATGAGTATATCAGAAGAAATCCCCTAGAATAAGCAGGCATCTCCAACTTCGATTTTTCAAATCGCCACTGTCAGATCTGGAGTTGATAACTTCGTTATATTTCTGAGATCAAATAAATCTACTCTCCCGCGTGTAGTTTAACATTTCACTCCGCAGAACGTTACGCGCACGATCAGCACGAAAGTTTCTCCCTTCCTAAAGTAGGTTGATTTATTGCTACCGCCGATGAACGCGGAACACCGACTAATTAGTATGATTAGCTTGCGCCACATGATCTTCGTACTCGTACAGGCATTTTCTGTCATGAATGGAACTTCGACTCATGCAACAGCTAATATCAGAAACCTGACCGATCGACCAGGTAACGAGCGATCACGTTGAAAGGTGAATAATATCTAGTTACCACGAGCGTTGCGCACTACGTACGTAGTATTTTATGAACGGCTCCGGAGCTCGATAGACCGTAACACGGCCGATCATTATATAGAAGTTGGCGCGCAGTTGACTTTCAGCAAACCTGACAGACCTAACGAAGCGACCAATTAGCGGCCCATCAGCGGGGAGGGGTAGCTTGCAAAATCTGGAGCGTCTGCAACGCAACTGTGGGACTATTGTGTTACAGGGAAATTGCAGTTGCGTTGAATTCTTCGTAGTCTCAGCTTATTTCTTCCTTTATTTTATTTAAGCATTGAACCAAAGGATACGCAAGTGGCTTTGACGAATCTTCTGTTTGCAATCGTTATCGTGGGCCACAAGGCTAATTAACGACATTGACCTGCCAAAAAAGTGCAAATACACATGAATTCTACAAACAACTTACAAATCCCAAAATTTCAGTCTCTGGAGGTCAGACACTCTTCCCCTTCCCGATTAACCTAAGAAAGCCCAAGCGTGTGATCACGAAAGCTTCCGAATGTAACACCCCAGAGCTGCCGTCATTCGGAAATGCTACCGCCGATTACAAAACGATCTCACGGATCAACTCCATCGCGTGGTTGGTAGAGCAGCACCATCGGTGGATTTTCCGCGGTCGAAGATGTAAGTTAATCGGGGAACTGGTCGAAACGAGAGGGAGAGTGATCTAGAGTAAGCTTAAAGTGTGCAACCGATGCGTGCACTTGCACGGCATGCCGCGGGAATTGTAAATAGTGTAGGCAGCAAGGGGCGATGCAGGACATCGTGAACCAAGTGCAGGGACACGAAGGGACGGTGGAACGAAAAGGGAAGACGGAGGAGAAGAAGAAGAAGAAGAAGATGCAGAAGAAGAAGGGAACGACCACGACGAAGAAGAAACGGGACAGGGCAGCCAGGCCGCCGGCGCTGGGCTGCGCGTGTATCCGCCCACGTAATCTTGATTGTCGACACACCTCCACCTCCACCACCTTCTACCACGAAGTGCACCAACACGCCAGCCTGTCCAGACACACACAACCGGGTCCATGGGCACCTATGCGCGTCTCGATGCAACCTGCGCGATCACACCAGGGGCGGATCAACCCTGGACGCGTTACTCGCTCGCTGTAAAGTATCCTTTCTAATTGAATGCGCCCGATGCCGCGTCGTGTAATTTAGACAGGGTTTTATGATACCTTCTTAGCAACAGGCAGAGGGTGGAGCTGGTAGAGCCTTTGGGGTTGAGACGTTTGGAAAGCGAGTGAAGAGATGTCGCCTTTGCCGGTATTTGGTGATGCAAGCTTTGGCGATGTCGTTGGGTAGCGCGAGCGTTTACAATGCTCCTGTTTATTTGCTTGTTGAACTTGGAATTCAATTTTGGGGGTAGTTTTGAAATGTTGTTGCGCTACTGTGATTAACATAATTACATCGATTTGAATGGATAAATCAGATCCATTCAGAGAAATGGGATCATTAAAAAACTTGTCTGGTCACAAAGTCTAATTGCTCCCTGAACTTGAAACGTTTCAGTAGGGTTACGCAAGTTTTCTCCCTTGCTGTGATAGTTTCAGGAAAGCGAAAAATAGTGAGTTGTGTCGGCTAAGATAATTAATAAATAAATAAATAAATTTACAATGATTTCACCAATTTACACAATATTGTTGAAGAGTTGCGGGACTGCGTGTTTATATTGTAGTCAGAGGTGGCAAATATTTTCACACAAAATTGGACGCCCTGGGATCAGATATTTAATACTCAAATGGGGAAACTGAGTCCCCGCATCGAGACTAAAGGACATTCGCGTTTGGTCAAATAATATACGCCCACTCGATTGAAAAGATAATCGAGAATGAGATCGGTATGCGACTGCGTAAACGCGTGTACCATCTAATTCACCGCAGCCGAGTTTGGACTCTTTGTTGGCAGCCATTTTGCGGGAAACCGCGTGTTTACGCGAATTCTATATGAAATCTGCGTGGGTGAACCCCTCCCCCTTGTCGGCTCTCCCTGGCCGGGAGAAAAAGGGTGCTCCAACAGGGAGAAACTGGGAAACAAATGAAGGGACGAGAAGCATAATGGCGCAGCCGCGAGGGGGGCCGCGGAGGGATAAGGAATTGGATAAAAACGTAAGGAGGATTGGTGTGCGCGCGACTAAATCTCTACCTGTCTGCGTGCGTATGTGCAGAGCCGTGGCGCAGAAGGGGGGGGGGGCGAGGGGGAGGGAGGTTGGATCCAAGGTGGAGGATTTATGAACGACCAAAACAGGCTGCGAACCCTGGTCCCCTCGCTTCAGCCTCCACCTCTTTTTGCTTCGTATTTCGGCCTTAGCGCGAGTAGTATACCTGCTCCGTAGTGGTCCACCCTTCTGCATACGTACGCAAAAAACACAGTTTCATTTTACCGCCGCCCAATTTGAATTGTACATTGTTTCCATTGTGACTGTTATGCGCTATTTGCTCGTGTTCCCGCTCCGCGTGCTGCTCCTTGCCTTCAACATTGTATTCATTGATGATATCGCTGATCAGCAGCAATCGCAATCAGCGTTCCCACTTGGTGTTGTAAACACCAGGTGATGCGCTCTCTCTCTGCGACCAAATGTGTATAGTTAATGGCGAGTGCAAATTACTTTTCGCTTTTGGAAGATGACTACTGTTGAGATAAACACTGATCAACTCTCATCGTAATCCGGAAGCACCTCGGGCAGAGATTCCACGATATCGGTTGCCCAGCGATCCCGGCATCAGCCCCCATCATAATTCCGTAATTCAAGGATGCACCTTTATTGAGACGGCAGTACAGACTCTCTTAATTAACGCGAAGCTACTCTCGCTGCGGCCCCCAATCGATTCTTGGGATCTAAAATCAATTTAGATCCCTGATGCACGATAGAGCCCTCCCCCTCATCCTCTTCCACGATACTTGCCATGGTACCCTCTCGAGGAGAAGGCCAGCGAGGAGCACACACAGCATGCCCCACGGGTCGCAATCTCGAAAAAGACGGACAATGATAAACTGAAGGTGAAGCTCGGTGCTCGGCGAGAACGACGAAGCTGTTTGGAAGATGCACGTGCCACCATCGTTACTTTTCGCGACTCCAGACGCCTAGGATCAGCTCCAATAGTACAAAAGGCGAGGTAGTTGCTTTTATCCGTGCCAATAAGCTGCTGCTTAGAGTTTTAAAGCTGTTATGTATTATTTATCAAGGTGTACCAACGTTTGAGGGTTCTGCGAAGCAGAACGCACTTGCTAAAATCTAATTGCTTCTCAGAGACAGCGCCCGCTGAGGGGACACTTCATTGGTATTTTGCGGCGTGCATTACAGACGTGGGAACACAGCTTAATACTTAATCTATCCCAACTTTCTACATAGTCGTGATGACACTGAGGCTGACCTAGATTTGCCATTTCCATATTGCCTGCAGTTTCTATCGCATTCAAGTCACCTAAACGAACACAACATCTAAAGCCTGTCATTTGCACTCAGTTATCTCTGACTCTCACATTCAATTACGATGTATAACCAATTAATTTTCAATCGATGCCAGTTTGAACAGCACTGCAGTGACGCAGGAAATATCGAACGAACTAGCGAAGCTTTGCAAAGATTAAATTGCTTGAGAACTCGCAAGAGAGAGGGGATCGAGTGCACATTGCTAGCCGCGGTGTTGGTGGTTAGGATCCATGGGGGCCTCGCGGTGCCCCATGGTAACGTGGGTAACTTAATATTCCGGGCAATAAATAAGGGAATGCAGCTCTGTCCGCCCCACAAAAAACCCCCCGCGGGCCAAAGAGCAAGACGCCTACGCTTCTCGTAGTACCCACAGTCCGGTCCGCGCCCAGTCCCTTCTTCGTCCCTGGGTCCAGCGATCCCCCGCTCGCCCGATGCGCCTCACGAAAAGTTTGTGGGCCCACCTTAACCTCCCGTGGCCCCCACGCTCAACACCCAAACGTTATCCAGCCACGGCATCGCGTAATTAAGTTATTACGCTCGCGGGGAACTCTCGCCAAGCTGCTCGTGCTTCCCTCTGTTTCGGGAGGGGAGGATTCCTGGGGGATCCTCCGAGGACATGAACTTTCAGCTACGGACACGGGTGAGAATAACTGAAGACCTGGAATTTCTTCTGACGAAAGAGTGGAATTTCCAGAGCTGCCTGGAACGACAAAGTTTCTTACACCTTAGGCTGCATTTACAAATATGTAAACACATGCACAGCGGCATATATTCTACGTTGTGTTATGAATGTTGCTCGCAACGTTAATTACTTCTGATATGTCTGTGATGAATAAGAAAATTGTTTTTACACTGGAAGAAGGACCCAGCGTTATCTGTTCCTCGTTGATTCAGTCACAAAGAAATGAAACCTCCGGACTGATGTTGGGTACGGCGGAGTCGCATCGTTCATCCGTGATAGCAATTTTCCGCTCGCATTTAGTGCGTCAGCTTCGCCAGCTGATTATTACTGGTGTAAAATATGTATTCCGCCCTCCGAGATCAAGCTATTCTTTTTTTACACAACTAAACCCTCCGACTTCAGTCGTAATTTACAATTTAGACCCTCCATTTCCTCTGTAATCACGAAACGCCCGCCAATCCCAGCCACTTTATAAAGCGACCCGGCAGATGTTCTCTCCAGCAAAGTT
The DNA here is from genome assembly GCF_050908995.1 of Andrena cerasifolii. Taxonomy (NCBI): domain Eukaryota; kingdom Metazoa; phylum Arthropoda; class Insecta; order Hymenoptera; family Andrenidae; genus Andrena; species Andrena cerasifolii. Next base: position 3,978,588 of record NC_135124.1, on the reverse strand, counting down.
GCACGCAAAAACACCATCTAACCTCGTTCCAAGCCGTCCCTCGTGAAGAAGATTATCACCTCATCGCATCAAGAGTAAAAAACATTTCCACTTGACACAACAAGAATCAAAGACTTGCTTCCTCTACTCGATTTCTGGGAAATGGGAAACTACATAAATTTTAACCAAACCTTCCTCAGTCCAAACCGGAGACTTACGCTATATTGCCTTTCACTTTTAATGCACACTCAATTCTAAAAAAAAAACACTATTGTACAAAGTGTGCAATAGGTGTTTAATGCTCCTATCGACCCAGTAAGTTAGAAGAGCTGGTGCAAAGTAGAAAAACGAATTAAAAATTGACCAACCCGTTCATTGCACAATACACAACCTACCACAGACTCGAGATGTTCAAGGAACTGCAGGGCGTAACAAATAAAATAAACTTGGGTCCCTCTCATTACGTTATAATTACCATCATATTTATCCTCAGTATCCAATATTCGCTTATTTACCTTGCTGGCAGGTGTGCTTCGACAAAAAATCCTACTCGTCCTTGTAGAACCTGAAGGCAAGGGGGTGACCAATGGGAAGAGCTCTGAGAAGAAGCAATTGTCGTGTCTGTGTTTCGTAAAAGCTTGTCCTGGGTGGACCCGGCTAATATTCCAGCGACAATTAGTGAAGTTTCAGGATTTCTTTTTTGAAAAGGTGTCTGCATTTTAGGGGGCAGGTGAGAGGACCAGGCCGCAATCCCTGACGCAACCGCGAGTTTTACAGCTTTGGACGCAAAGGATTCTACCGACTAGTATTACGTACAGCGACGCGCACACAGACGACCGAACGAGGAAGGTGTTCACCTGGTCGTTAAGCCCAGGAAAACATGGGGAGGTGTCCCGCAATTAGCGCGGACAAAAAGCAACCACGTTTCAGTCGGGAGAGTCTTGGCGGATCGATGGTCGGGGAGGTAAAATCGGGGTCAATGACAGGACGCAATGAAAAAGAGTTCGTTTTTTTTTCTGGGTAATTTCATTCCTTGATCGCGTGTGCGTTGAGGAGACTGGCTAAATTTATTGATTCAGATATTAGTTATATCAGTCACACGAAATATAAACACTCATATCATCAAACTGCTTCTACCATATTCAGAGACTTTCCCTCCTCCTTCTCAACTAGTTACAATCTACGGCGTCTGAAATCCACATTGCCAGTTCTATCTGCCAGCTTATCCCAGGTTCGTCGACTTCAGAAATTCCTTTCCATCGATTCGTCACATTTCACCACGGGAGGTGCATGTAGGACTAATGTGTCCAAGAATGTGGAAAATGACGAGCGAGCTGAACAGGATAAAGTGGGCTGGTATGAAAAGATGAAGGCAGGGAAAGCGTTGACGGCGACGACGACGGTGACGATGAAGAGGAAGAACAGGAGGAATAGAAGCAATAGGAGGGACAGGAGGAAGAGAAGGAAGAGAAGGGGGAGAAGGGAGAACAGGAAGAAGAGGAAGAAGACCAAGACCAAGATGCAAAGGAAGAAGGACAGCCCGGCGCAGGATGGAAGGAGGCAGGAATGCCAGTGCGTGGGTCTGTTGCCTTTTAGACAACGTTGCCTCGAACCCGCGTCTCTATCAACCACCATAAATAATTCTCCAGGGTACGTCGGTGGCCTTTTCTTCGTCGTTTACGGAGCGGCCTCCTTGTTCCACACGCACGGCACCAGTGTTTTTCGGCCACACCGTGAATACGGTGGCATCGCTGTGTCCGTGGACCGGTTGGACTAGAAGCGTTCGTATATGCTGGGCCCTTTAAAAGAGATAGCACTCGAGATGGGGGGAAAAAAGAACAGGTGGAACGGGACCAGGGACTCTCTCGAAGAAGCGGAGCCTGATCGAAGCTGCATCGAATTTGGCTCCGAGTCTTAACTCTTCACGGCACCGCGGTTCGTCGGCTGTTTTCTGTCCCTCGAGTCTGAACTAAAACGCTACGATCCACGTTTATTGAGTAACAATTGCCGTGTCGATGAACGGAAATCTGATAAAATATGGATCCTCTTTTTGAGAAGATATTCTAAGTACAACGAGGGAAAAGGTTTGTTTTTGGAAACGATGTTTGTGGAAACGTAGCCTAATAATAACTCAGATTTCAAACACGTTATAACGTAGTTGTTAGAGACAACTGCCACCTCCTTGAACAACATTGCCCAACTGAATCACTAAGAGGTTTACTTTCACCCAGAAATATAGCACTTCTAAGTAAAACGTTACTGAGGAAAATAATAAAAAAAAACAGAACCACCCCAATGCGACCTATGCCGAAACTAAAAACTAACGACCGACCACATATTATACGGGTGCAGAAGAACGGAACCATAAATGCAGAAATAGGGCATCAAACCCAACACAGCGTTGACAGCACAAGACCACATAAGAAACACAGTAAACTACCTCAAAGAAACAAATATGTACACCAAGATGATATAGACTATCCTAACCCAACGTTGTCGCTAATGACGCTAATAGATGCGACATAAAAGAAGCGTGCGAGAAGAAGAAGTTACTGGAGAAAAATAATTTTCCTTTTACGACAACTGAAAGTTCTAATTGTCATAGAAATTACACGATTTCGTTTATTCCGCTTGTATTTCTGAACACTTGTATTCTAGACCACCTAACATAAAATTTCACACTAGGTACTGTCAATGTTATACTGTTCACAGTAATCAACGGATTACATACTTGAATGACTTCATCCCTTAATGTAGGGGCGACGAACTGGCGGCTCCTTCCCCTCCGTGCGTGTTCCACTGAACCGCAGGGGAACGACCGCCTCCATATCTATTTGACTCCTACACTCTACACTGGCGGCGCGCGAGCCGCACGGAGCTCTCGCTCCTACATATCTGATACTACTTCTGGTAGGGGAACCGGCTTGCTGAGAGTGGGGCTCGTGCGGAAAAGAAGTTCGTCACCCCTGCCCTATAATGTGTCGAATAGGTACACATTAGAAGCGAAGCATCAATTAAATACACAGTTGTCACCTCCGTGTTTACTAGTCGATTCATTTCCCTCGGTCCCAAAATTTCTGTTTGCCGAAAAGGAGTCAGGGAACAGCCCGTTCGGTGCAGGATCCACCGCGAGAAGCCCTTATAGAATCGTTACAGCATTGAAGTCAGGTAGCCAGGTAGCGGCGCAACAAAAAAGGTAGGACGAGCAGCGGACAGAGGCGGCGGCAGAAAAATCGGGAATCATGGATGCCATAGCAGCGAAGGTGCACCAGTGTTACGCGCGTACGCGGCGCATCGGCAAGAACCGCGTCCCTCGTTAGTTGCACTAATTACGAACCAACCACTCGCCTCTCCTGCCTTCCCTTTAATGACTGCCCTAGTAAACGCACGCGAGAAAAAAATTGTAACGCCGGTGGAATAACTCGAATCAAGCGGACGCGTCGAAGACGAGCAACGGGGAGAACGGGCCCCGACCACAGGCGGAGGAGTCGATGGAGTAAAGAACAAGGAGGAAGGAGGAAGGGGGTCGTCTTAAGCCTTAATTATCGATTAAGCGCGTGACGGAGATTGTGAAATACTTTGTCGGGAAGTAATTGCTCCTGCAGCCAGCGATCAACGACGTAAATTTCAAGGAGTACACTGTCCCATCCTCTCAAACCAGGAGACTTACGATCCAAAGATGGAATCTTCCGCTGGGACATTGGTGGATCTTGGAAGGGTCTAACCTCGGCGATAACAGATCCGACGATACCGATTCTTTCTGTACCCGTCCATCCTTTCCGGATGCATATAACGGTACAACGAGAATTTCGTTTTCAGAAAAAAAAGGGGCAACAGAACGGTTGCTATTACTGATAGAGTCGTTTCTTGAATAATGCGAATGCGGGGATGGTGCTACAGGAGGTATACCTAACATATAAGAGGCAACTATCTCTGGTTCTTTAGAATATACGAAAAATGTATGCAAAATAGTGATTGTTAGAATAAAGGTAGAAATGTCTAGTACAAGGTAGAAGGATCTATGATAATATACTATTCTGAAGCAATGCATCTCGGATTTCTTAATTACCTAACTCTTCAAGAAACGCTTCTTCAAACATTAGATTAAATTTTTTTTTTCATTTTTTTAAAAAAAAAAATTTCTCTCTCTCTCTCTCTCTACTTTACTCCTCTTAAAATATGGGTGCAGTTTCAGACAATAAAGAAAAGTGAACTATCTCATCTGATGGCCAAATGGCTAAAATCATAATTGTCATAATGAAACTACAATAACAGAAAGTAACAGTGTTATATCCGTTAAAAAAGGTTGAGCATTCTTCAATTTCTAGACCAAACAAAATATACTTAGCAATTCTTCTTCGCCTTCAACGCATTAGATTTTGTTTCACAGATAAGTTAGAGTATAAATTTCATCATATTATGTGAATATGTGCATCGTTAATTCATCGCTTCCTATGTTTGTTAATTAATCTTTTTTACGTTACTTTTTTGCGCACAGTAAAATATCAACTTTTATCTACAAAATAGCGGTGGAATAGTTTCGAAGTTATGATTATTTGATGTCAACATCCTCTTTATCTGCATTTGTTACAACTTTCCTAACGCGTTTGCCATGAACAAAATTATTCTTTTATAATTCCCTGACATCTAAGTATTTTAGGTGTCAGAAGAACCATAAAATTTTACAAACTTCTGATGATCTCTAAATCTTGAACAATAATCATTACTTTGGAAGATTTTTCCCAACTGACAACTTCGCTGGGTACAACCTCCTATGTTAAGATGTCTACAGCAACAGAAGTGTGTGTATACATTCAGCAGTAGATAATTGCGGGAAGAAAATGGCAAGGAAACTCTGAAATTCCTGGTCCCAAGAAAAGATCTGTTTCATAGCGGCTAGTGGACCATTTCATTGAAATCACAGCGTGTGTCGATTACAGGGGGGGGCCATTTGAGAGGGAGAGAGAGAAAAGGGTACAGGAAGGGAGATAGAAGCGGCTGCCAATCTTCCTTTCTCCTTCGGAGCGTGTTCGCGATTCCGGACGAGCTTCGCCCTGGAAACGAAGTCAACAAGTCGGAGATCTTTATTCGAATCACGAACGCGGATCACGTTCACGACGGGGACATCGTCTCGTAACAAATATGCATCTCCTCCGAACATGATGAATCGTGCTACCGGCAGACGCGATCTGGGCACCGCGTACGAGACGTAATTAGGGAGCGGACGGGATGGCGGGCAACTAATTAGGAAACTTTCCACCGGTTCGCGGGGACGTAGGGCCCAACTATTTTTCACCATAAAACACTTTAATAAAGCGACGAACGAGGCAGAAATTTACATTCCACAAACGGTCAAGCAATTAACATTCGGTCGATTTGTATGGTAACGAACAAAATTAAATTGAAATGGAAGGCAATCACCTTTTGGCAATATAAAGTTCATACGTGTATAGGTCACGTAACGCCGTACTGTTTGTAGTATTTTCTCCAAAAGATTGGTAATTTTGCTTGTACGTACATACATCTTGGGGCCTTTTCATGTGGGACACTTTCGTGGCTGACGACTTAAGTCAGGGCGAGTGAAGTCGTCAATTGAAAGAGCCCCTGCATTGGGCAAAGAGGCGTCCATTCATTGAGAAAATTTAATTATCATACTCGTTCAAAAGGTGTGAGTATAGTGTTACACAATATGTATGTATAAAGTGACCAGATATTTTAGGTTCCAATGCGGGACAAGCAAAAAAAAAGGTTAACAGATCCTTAAGGACACCATTTCCTATAACCAAATTCACATGCAAGGCTGCCAGGAAATTCCTACTCGTAGTGGAGGGGGAACACGCCACGCATGCGCCTGATGATGCCGTGACGACAAACCAATCAATGCCAAGGTTGGTTCCCCCTCCACTACGAGTAGGAATTTCCTAGCAGCCCTGTTCACATGTGCACATCAGAGTCTGGCCGCCATTTTTTCGTCAGGGCACAGTACACTTTTGTCATGCGCATTCTATACTATTAGCATTCTCCCCATTTCAGAATTCTATCCAACAACTCATGACGAGACGAGGAGAAACCTTTATTGCCAGTTAACAGCATTAGCGCCATCTAGTATGAAGTAGAGGAAACAGTAACTTTGTGCTACTGCGAAAATGTAAAAGGTTACATGCAGTGTTGGAGGAAAATACCCTACCGGAGTTCGGACACATATCCCAAGATGGGAAATGATGGGAAACGAAACGACGCCAGCGCCAAGTCAAGCCAACTAGCCAAGTCAAGTGAGGCCGCAGCCAACCAGCGTTGACAACCGATTTCCCGGCGACGCTGGTTGGCTGCGGCCTCACTTGACTTGGCTAGTTGGCTTGACTTGGCGCTGGCGTCGTTTCGTTTCCCATCATTTCCCATATTGGCGTTGATTGGTTGGACGACACCGCGTCATCGCGCGCATGCGTTCCGCCTCCCTACGATCGGATTCCGGACTCTGGTAGGGTATTTTCCTCCAACACTGGTTACATGTCCAATCCGGGACACTTTGCGGGACAGTTTTCAATGCGGGACAAAGGGCTCAAATCCGGGACTGTCCCGCGCGATGCGGGACGTCTGGTCACTTCATGTGTGTAGCATTTGCTACAGAAAAGATGAGTTAATTCGCTTTTGATCATGATTACATACACATGTTTAGGAGTCACAGGAGGTGTTCCTAGTCGCGAAATGACCCACTTAACAGATCATCATATTTACTATTATAGACATGCATCAGATATTTGTGGTATGACAACAAAAAGGTAACGTTCATCCTAACTTTTACATTTCTCGATATTTTTTAACGATTCGTTTAAAGTTATAAGAGTAATGGTGCATCCTCTCCAAATTATTACAAAATTGCCCGGAACATTTTCATTGCAATCGCGGAGGGGAATCGCGTGCGTGCCGAGGGACATCTCCGTAACGAATATGTATCTTCGGCGAACCTTATGCCTCGTATGCGACAATACACACGGGCTCTACGATTGAAATACATATACATACATGAAATACATGTACATACGGGTTGGCGCACGCATCTGGGTCCTACCTCCTGCCACCAATGCCATCGAGACTCGAGAGAGCTCGTGCATCGTTCTCTTGGTTCCCGAGAGCCCGCCAGCGGGTCTAACTAACTAGCGTACACGTTTCCCCTGTGCCCCGACCTACACGCCGTTTATGCGTGTGTGTTCGTAGCGATGTACCCGAGTCGCGATCAGTTCTTCGCTTGATTTGGAAAAATGGGATCCTCTTCTTCAAATCGAAGAGTGATTAGTTGTGCCGGGATGGGAGGATGAGCAAATTGCCTGGTAGAGATGTCTTGAAACTGAGGGCTAACTTTTATAATCAGAAGTTTTGGTTTAAAATCAGAAAACGAAATGACAAAACGTGGTGGTTTAGAGTCAATCCTGCAGACCTTTTGGTACATGTCTTTTGATTTAGTTGCTTAATGAATTATTCAAACGAATGCAGCCTGATTGCACTAACTGCGAAATGGATTCTTTGGTAATACAAAGAGGAAGAAGTGTTATTTATATTTCGCGCCCTAAATTTATTATAGTCAATAATTATTCACTGACGCAACGAAATTGGTAATTGAGCGAGGCATTCAAATTCGATTTGCATCCAACTCGAGGCCTTCCCTTCGAAATGGAAAGAGCTGGACCCTCTAACAAAGAGATGTCTGCCCCGTCGGAGTCCTCGAGAACGCGGGTGTGTGCATGCGTGTGTGTTCGTCCTCGTGATTACGTTCGTGTTGCTTCGGGCATCCTCGTGTCCGAGTATTCGTCCCGAGAGGCCTTTAACAGGGATTAAGGGGACGCACACGTGACGGTCTCGAGGACCGAAGACGAGCCTGACGGGGACCGCTAGAAACTAACTGAAAAAGGAGTATCGATTATCCATCCGGCGAGTTCGCTAATTATTCAGGGGACAACGATTAAGGTTCTGGGCACACATATCAGTTTCGTGTCAGTTTGGTGTCCATTCTGTCCACTGATGCCACTGACGACTATTCACAGAGGTATTCACACTCAACAGGAAGCCTGTTCTGGCTCATTACGATCATGAGAAATAATCAGAATTATATTACGTTTCGCATCATTTTCATAATAAAAAAAACACCACCAATCCCTTGGCGATGCTTCTATGACAATCTAATACGAAATACAGAAATTGGCATTTTCTATACTCAATGGCCTATTGCCGTCTTTGTCTTTACGACTCTAGGGTTTAGGACTCCCGAAGCGCGTGGTTCGAGAGCTTCGACCCGAGAACCCACCAGTCATAAAAAAGGTCCCATTCAAGCGATTTCAACGCACCGTCAGTGCAAAAGCTGAAATATCGTTGCTAACGAATTTTATTTTAGTTGCACCGTACGAATACGGCTTTCACACTGACGGCTCTGTCACGAACAAGTGTGAACTGCTCCACTGCAACGCAAGGAAACGATATTTTTTTTAACACTGACAGTGACGACACGGAACTGACGCGCACGGAAATACATTCATAATTTCACTGTACGGATACGGAACTGACAAGTGTGAATGCGCCATTCCGGAGCAAGCAGACGACATCTTTTACGACGGCACTGACGGCACGGAACTGATATGCGTGGCCAGACTTTAAGCCCGGCAAAAGATTAGCGATCGATTCATCAGCGGCAAAAAATTCGGATATTATTCCGAAAGGGACCGGTGGCCGATCGAGATGAGGTTTGGGGGTGGGGTGGGGAGGGGGTGTGGACCCTAAATATAAAATTGTAGCTTCGGGTATTTATTAGTTTCCTAAATATTAATAAAAAATTATTGTTAATTTTTTTAAATTTTTTTTTTGGATTTGTTGCAGACCCCCCCCCCCCCCCCTACCCGTGAACCCTCCCATCCTGCCATTTTTTATTTTTGAAATTTTGTAACCACAGTCTGATTTTTTGCATCGCCAAACTCACATCGGTTCGCCACCATGCTTCACGCGCCCCCGCACTAATCTAGCCCCAACCAATACTAATACCCGGAACAAGTAGGAAAGTGGTATGCGTTGTGTAGGTGTAAGTCAACAGAAATATTGTTAAGAGGGGGGATCGTGGTAAAATAATTAAAACGAAATTGGTAAGGCTAACCCTGTTATGCACAATTACCCCTGTATCTTTTGAACGCATTAATTGCCGAAGCTAAAATTTTATATTTGGGGTCCTTCCACACCCCTCGTAATACCCACCAAGTTTCATCTCGATCAGCCACCAGTCCCTTTCGGAAACAATTACAGCCAAAAATTTTTCACCTTTGCATCTCCGCCATTATAATGTCATTTGTACAGGCTGTGCACACACACTATACGTTGATAAAGTAAGCGTATTAACTGTCACTTTTAATCTCTTTGAATGAAAAACGGGGATACCTCACGAGTCGATAGCCATTCCAAGGTTTCAGCTACGATTTACTTTAATTCGAATGAATTATTGAGAGAAACGCTGCCGTATATAGAGTTCGTTATCTCTCAGTTAGACACTCTTTTTCCTTTAGTTTTCCACGAAGACGTCTCGCCTTAGCAGCCACGTTAGAAGATTAAGTGAGATAGAAACACGGGAACGTAAGGTGAGAGAAAGAAAAAAAATTTCGACAGTAAAACGAGGCCCAGCAGGGGTCCCTCCTGTACCAGGGCCCTACTTACTCGGAAGTCGTCCTTAATTCATGCCACAATGTCTTTTCTTGTCCTGGCCCTTCGCAGAAGGTCCACCGATTCGGTAGTCTGGATAGGGCTACCGCATGATCTCTATTATGCCTGCAGGGCCGTTTATAAAAAGCTGAAACGTTGCCTATTTCGTCTCATCTCGACGATCAGAGCTCATTCTTCCGTTTCTCTCTGCTCTTGGCTTTCCTTTTCAAGCTTGCTGAATACGATTGCATCCAGAACCAATAGTTCATGAATAAAATTTCAAACTTTATTTAGGGGAATCGTAATTCCGTTCGAAAGTAAGCAAGAAAATTTGTTTCTCTTACTTATAGTCTTAAATGACTTCATAATTTCGCAGACATTCTTGGAATTAATGAATCCAAAATTCGTTTCTCTCCATTACAAATATTTCTACTATTATTTCAACCGACCTACATCGTTGGTTGTTGGATTACACTCAAATATAAATATCCTAGCAATATTTCCAATAAGGCAGTTGACCCAGTCACCGATAGGTGTCTAGTCGTCGATAATTTCAATTAATATTGAGATTTTTTAAGATTCTTGAACAATTTTGTGTAAAAAATAAAATTGCAAATTAATATTTAAGTCTTTATCTTGCATATATCATGAATGTCAGAGTGATTTATAAATTGCATTTATAAACAAAAAAATTATGAAAAGTGGCTCATTCAGATTCTCGGACCGAGCCACTTTTATAAATGTGATTTATAAATCACTTTGACATTCATGATATACACAGATAAAGACTTAAATATTAATTTGCAATTTTATTTTTTACATAATATTGTTCAAAAACCTTATAAAATCTCAATATTAATTCAACTTATCGACGCACAGTGGTCTGGATACCTACTTTTAGCGGCCAAAATTTTAATTTTTCTCAAACTTGGTGATCAAGGGGTTTTGAGGTCTCTGATAACGAATCTGACGTCAAAAATTCAAAATTCTAGATGGCGGATTAAAATTTATAGCCAAAATTGAAAACACCTTTATTTCGATTTTAGAAGCTCTGGAGGGTTGTCAATTCATAAAAAAAAAAATACATTGTAAAGTTGAAGTTGAGAAATTGAATTTTGGCCCCTCTCTAGACCACTGTGCGACGACTAGGCACCTATCGGTGACTGGGTCAACTACCTTACCCTCTCTTATCTACAAGTAATCGTGTTCTTGCCTTAAAAAAGAAATGGAGCTAAAACAGTCCATTAGATTTGACTCTACACTGTAATCGAGCATGCTCGCCAGTGTGTGGGATCAACCGCTCGTTAAAGGTCTCAACACACTTGTCAGTTTGGTGTCAGTACCGTTCCGGTGTACCAGTGGTAAAAAGAAGAGACACTCTACGCCCCTCTTCTTCCTACCACTGGCACGCCGGAACAGTACTGACACGGAACTGACAAGTGTGTTTAGACCTTAAAATGTTCGGTTCGTGAGATGCTCCGCTCGCTGGAAATTGCCTATGAGCCGAGCGTTGAGGTTAGAACAACTGATAGCGAATTCGGTAACTCGCACTGACTCTGCGCTGGTGCCAGAAAATGACTTTGATTGGTTGTTTCTGATAGAAACGAAAATAGCTCTATAAGAATCAACCAAAAATGACTTGGATTGGTTGTTTCTGGTAGAAACGAAGATAGCTCTATAAGAATCAACCAAAAATGACTTGGATTGGTTGTTTCTGATAGAAACGAAGATAGCTCTATAAGAATCAACCAATCCAAGTCATTTTATGGCACCAGTGCAGAGTCAGTGCGAGTTACCGAATTCGCTGTGAGGCTCGCCAAATATGTTCGTACGTATAGTGTGTGGACAATCGCGAGCATGCGACGAGCTTCACGCGAGCTTCATGCGGGCACGCTCGGCGAGCATGCACGCTGGTGCACGGGGGCCTTGACAGTGTTTCTACAAAACGCAACCCACACCGCACGAACCTGGAACAACGCATTCGCTACACCCGACAGCTTCCCATTTCCAGATCCTCGCCTGGCGGATGCAAGGTCTATGTGAACCCATCCTGAATAACAGACTACGTGTTTTACGTACTATTGATATTACTTCTCGGAGAATATAAAGGTTTCAGACTATAACAAAATTTAATCTTTTATAGAAGTTAATCCTGATATGTACACGGGTGAAATTGCGGGGATAGATTCGCCCTGTTTGCGATGTGTGGTGAAGCTACCCGCATCGACTTTACTAGAATGTTGTATACCAACGTCATTTAAATCTATTTCTATATATAAGGTATTAGTCAGCGCGTTAGTTTTTCTAGATAGCAATAGTAAGCATCCTAAAGTCTTTCTTCTATGACCTTATCCGTTCCTTATTACTCATCCTTGAACCTTGATCTCTATGCCTCATCCCTTAACGACCGTTAAACTCCGGACAACCCCCACTTTTCAGCTTACCGAAAACCGTACATATATATATATTACACGCAATTCTTCCAGCAGTAGCACAGAAGCACTTGAGCACTTCAGTCCGAATAGTCTGGACACGAGAATCTAGTTCTGAATCTATAATCTAGAATTTTTCTGTAATCGTTCTTAGTTTCCGTTCTTTGTATAAAGTTATTTAATAAAATAAAAGTAATACTAAAAATACGGAATACAAGAACTATGAATCCACTCCGCCTTTCAAGACTTACTCTACCAAGCCATCATGCTTACTCTTAACCTTTCTTAAGAAAAGACAAAACGTTAGAAATTCTTTGCATTTCCAAAATTCAAATCCAATTGAATCTGAACAACCCAGTTGTGTTCAAACAACCGAGCTTGTACACCATCCCTAGTAGCATTTATTGTTGGCATTTTGGTGGCCAACTAACTCCCCACTTGGGGATACTGTGGGCCAACCAGAAATGCTGCTAGGGATTCTACACAAGCAAGCAAAACATCTACAACCGAAATATCGATACGGAAGCCGGGAATCCATCGGGAAGCTAAGCTAAGTTATACGATGCTATGTTTCAACGTAGCCTTTGGTGGAAACGGTTGCATAAGAATGTATCGAAGCTAATTTTTTTAACACGTAGCATGGCGTAGCATAGCTTATCTTCCCGGTGGATACCCGGCTCTAATCGAGGACCACCAACAATCGAAGCTTGATTATGAAGATCGATGTGTCCTCTGTCTCTTTTACAACGAAAGCACCATTCGCGTTACAACAATGAGCGTCGCGGATCGTCAACCTCCGGCAAGATCTGCACGCGCTCGCTGACTCGCTGGGCCCGCGCGCGCTTCCTCTTCGTTGTCATCCCGGTGTTCTTTTTTTTAAAAGACCGCCGACAATGTACCAGCCGCTATAAATACGTACGCACGCGTGAATACGTCGCGACTGTCGCCACGTGTGAAGCAGCTTGAGGGCTTTCCCGTCCTCTGTTCGTGCGTTTCTCAGGGTGCGCGCGCACGCACGAATCGGTCCCTTCCTTCTCTTCCTCCGTTCGTGACGCGGCCCCGCCGACTTGCGCGCCGCTTTCGAGAAAGACGAGGATCGTGCCCAATGAAAGAAACAGAGAGAACGCAGGGGAGAGAGACCGGAGGAATATTCCCGGTCGACATTTTTCTTGTCGGAATGCGGAGTCGTTACGTTCGCGAGGCGTTACGATCGAAACGCTCGAGATGTTCTTACCGGTTTCACGGGCTCGAGAGAAGCACTTCGATGCCCCTGGACAGGATTCAAGATCGAGAGCCATAACAACGTGAATTTTTCAGAGCTTCGCGGTTAGGACGATGAGATAAGATTCGGCGGCAGTTTGGTCATTGCGGCCGTCGACCGAGAATTATTAAAGGTCTGCTTATTCCGCCAGGTTTGGTGGCTTTCGGGTAGGAGGAACGTTATCGGAACAGTAAAAAGTCGATTTTAATCGAGTTCAAATTTGGAGTCGACGCGATAATGTAGGACATAATGTTTGTAGAAGATTCAATCGCAGTTCAGGCGAGGAGCAAATACTAACAATATACACCGCATGGTGGGGTGCAAAAGGATACTACCAATACGTACTACTGGATACAGTATTTTGAAGAAAGAAGTGACTCCGAGGATTTCGTTGGAAAAGAAAAAGAACCTGCCTGCGTCAAAGTATTGTAAATTCGGTACTGTAGCCATACCTGTTTTTTTTTTTTTAATTTTAGTATTTTAAATGTTTATGTATATATGTACATTAAAGAAAATGATCTCACAACGTTGCGTTATGAATTTCCAAATACCTACATTCGAAAATTTAAAAACAGGAATCCAAAGAATTGTGATTTCAGAGTCCATGTGGTTAGCGGCTCTTCAACAATTCAGCGTTTAATATTTATTATAAACTTACTATCTATCATTTACAAAGTATTCCTTCTCCACTGTCATGGAATAAAATAGATAATCCCTGACTGCGTCCATAACACACAGATTTAAGTTCACCCACCTCCGCAGACTATCCCGCAAACGCCATCGTTTATCGCGATCGCCGTTCCCCATGCTGATCCCATTTTAACCATGTGCGTTACTTACATGTCGTGGCGCGTCTCGCCGGTTCAGGCTCGCACGGGGTCAGTCAATTAACGATATTTCGAGCGGCTATAATAAACAAGTCCGTTTCAACACTCCGCCGCCCCCGAAATACTCGCTTCCCTACGGCTAAGCCGACGCGGCGTCTCTACCTTGGCGAGCTCCTCTCTCCTCCTTAGCGGATGAAAACAATGGCTGATTGTTTCTTGTTGTTTTCGCCACGGCGCACACGCCAGGCAGCGCCGATTGTTTGGCAAACAAACGGGTCCAGTGGCGGTTCATTGTTGCCCGTCAACTCGGCACACGCCCGGCTTCACTTTTCTCCTCATCGCGCACACCCGTGAGCCGCGCCGCGCGGCGGCGGGGCCCGCTCCCCGTCGCGGCCCCGAGTATCACGCAAAGTAATTATATTGTCGCGCAATAAAGTCCGCGGGGTACGTCAGGTCGATTTAGTCACGGTCCAGCGAGCCTCTTTGTGGCCGGAAACACGGTGGCACCGCCTCTCTTCCGGGCAAGAAAGGGCACCGAGCTGGCGATGGGGCGAGGGAGAGCTCGTGTTTGTAGAGCGAAGGTCGCAAGTGTGAAGAAAGGGTTCTGACTGCTTGCGCACGTTGCTCCGTCGTAGTAATTGAACACGAGAGGGTCGTCGGATCGCGACCCCCTTCTGCCGTGTTGTTGACGTATTAATAATCGTTACCCTCCCTCGAGGGCCGATTAACCCGTGCTTTGTTGGCAAGGTGGAACGACATTCTTTGCCGCAGCGCGGCACACGCCCCGCTCTTCTCAAAATCGACGGCGCTCATTGTCCCGCGGAATGAAGAAACAATACTGATCCTCGAGATGAGGTTCGACATTTGCACGCGTCGCTGAACCCTTTCTCTCCGACGTCGCGCTTAGAAAGCTTGACGGATTTTGTGAACACGTTCGATTTCTGCGCGTTCTGTGGCTCGCGGACAATGGATTTAATTCGTGATGTAATATTTGCCTTTGATATCCAGGGGAATTCAAGCGTGAAGATTGCTTTGTGTTAACCTTTTAGCTACCGCGGGGTTGACCGCGGAGCTGTGCCTACCCCTGTATGTGCATACGGAGAGATTTTCCGCGAACGATGGCATAGACTAGGGGCTGTAACGAATATTCGGAGTGATGCAATACTGCTCCACAGTTTACCGTGAAATTCTTTTCATATTGAACTTTATTCAAATTTGGTTAATTTATAAATTTCGAAACGAAAACAACTATCAGTTATTAGTATTATTATTTTTATAATAATGAGTAGACAACCCCGATAGAGTCGGCCAAGGGCCCTCTCTTCAGTGACATCCAGACGCTGATACATGTTGCAGTGAAACACTGATGCATGCATCATGATGCAGGTTTCATGACTCTTGCATCTCCCGCACAAGCCTAGTTGATGAGCAAGATGCCAGTTCCGCTTCTGATGCTGAAACACGGAAACCGATCTAAGGACGTAGCAGCATGTATCATGACACCTGCATCATGATGCACGTATCAACGTTTCACTGCAACGTGCATCAGCGTCTGGAGGACCCTTTCTAGGCCCACCCGTGTTCTAATAATAAACTAAATAATAATAAAATTGATGGGTTCTTTGTAAAAAAAATCCGAAATAACGCGACGAAAACGCCTCGTCGGCCCAGAATACTCCCTTAAGAAATTACAAAACAAATAAATTTTTTCAAAGGTTTACACTAGAATACCCGCTTAAACAATAATAGATATTCGAATGCTTTTTTTACGCAAAGTACTGTGTGTACTCTAAAAAATTGTGAATTTTAAAAAAACCATTTACAAGAAACACGTATTGAATGTCACAAGTCCGAAAAAAGCTAAAATATGTAAATATTATAAATAATTGTAAATAGGATAGTTAAGAACTAAGCTACGTAAGGTGAATGGGGATGTGTACGTGGATATAGGGATGTGTATGGACGAATGTGTATATACCGAATAAGGATAAAATGTATGAATGATAGAATATTATCCCGTAAAAGGAAGCAAGGAATAAAATTACTACTATTACTATTAATGAGTATCATGATTCCATATTTAAATACATTAGGTCAAATTTTACAAAAGATTAATAAAATCCCAAATTTATCGTTTGAGAAACAAATAATTGTAAAGGCCAATATGAAAATAATTTCACGTTAAAGTGTGAAGAAATATTTCATGTTCACATTCCTATTCGGTGCAATCCGAATATTCGAATACTCCTAATTATTCGGATATTCGAAGACTCCTAATTATTCGGATATTCGGATATTCGAATACTCCTAATTATTCGGATATTCGAATACTCCTAATTATTCGGATATTCGAATACTCCTAATTATTCGGATATTCGAATACTCCTAATTATTCAGATATTCGAATACTCCTAATTATTCGGATATTCGAATAATCCTAATTATTCGGATATTCGAATACTCCTAATTATTCAGATATTCGAATACTCCTAATTATTCGGATATTCGAATACTCCTAATTATTCGGATATTCGAATACTCCTAGTTATTCGGATATTCGAATACTCTTAATTATTCGGATATTCGAATACTCCTAATTATTCGGATATTCGAATACTCCTAATTATTCGGATATTCGGATATTCGAATACTGCTAATTATTCGGATATTCGAGTAGCCGAATAATTACAGCTCTACTATAAAGGGAAACCACTATATTCGTATATAGTAGCTAAAAGGTTAAGGACTTAGTAGATATTGGCACTTAATGAACTTTAAATATAGCATTTCCAGCTTCTTCCAACTTTTATCTACTTATTTAACATAATGTAAATATGTATAAAGCCAATGCCTCTGAAACATCTCCTCTGCAAGTCACTTTCATTACTGAGAGTAAACGCACAGTTTCAATAATTTACAAAGCATACAAAATGGCTAATGAAATGTAAGTTGCTTTACAAAATAAAATAAAAAAAAAAAACAAAAATGTGAAACGCTTCAGTAAAATATTATCAGTACATTAATTCTATAAATTGCGACTGAAGTGATGTTCAAATCATCAAACCATCAAAAAAGAGCCATCAATAAGACGCGTTAAATCCTTCCCGCTCCAATTCTGATAATACTAAAGGCAATCATTCGATTAAACAGCAAGAATTCGGAAATGCCCCTAATACCATCAATTAAACAATTAAACCGAGCCAAAATCTGTTTACAAAAGAGCCGATTCAATAATCAAGCACACACCCAATCGCGTCCCAGAGTCCTCGCTCAGCAAGTGCGCCCGCGTACAAAACGTCCAACGGCCCAGTTCACCATCCTCAGGCATTCAACTCCGCGAGCCGAAGAGAGTCCGCGCACTCGCCGCACGCACGATTAATTGTTTCGATCTGTCGATTGAGCGGAACCGCGTGCGGTCCGGAGTGTCCCGAGCGAAAGGGTGTCCTGGCCGCGCGGTTGAACCCTTCCTGCAACCACTGGCGAACGTTCGGCAATAATCGAATCGTGTACGTTTCCACCTCGGTGGCTACGTAGCAGCCGATGAAAGGAGGGATTGCGGTTATTTTTTGGAAGGTCGACGCGTTAGCGGTCGCTGTTTTGCCGGTGTGTTCTAAGCGTTAAGAGCTGCTGCCCCGCCCCGTCACCGCCGTTTCTCATCCACCGCGGAGGGACGCGACCACGGGGAACAAAGACGATCTGCGGTGGCGCGCCGCTGAGAAATCTTATTTGCATACAAGTCCGGAGTGCGCAACACGGTTCGAAATGTCTTTATATCGCCGCGCTGACTTTCTGCCTGACTTGTTTCATTCAGCCAGCCCCAACGAAGACGGAATTTTTTTTCCACTTGGCTTGAAAGAAAAAAGCGGTCATCGCGTTCCCTGAATCGGTGGCAAATTAACGACTCGACCTGTCGGACGTCCACTCAATGACCTTCCGTGTGGATTCGTCCTTTCTGCCCGTACATGCTGCGGGGAGCCGTTGGCTAGCGCATCTGCAGGTGATTGTCTCCTGCGCACGGGAATAATCGATTCTCCAACTTCAACCACCGGGTCCGTTCGACTGTTTGGATTGTTTTATCGCTTCATTGAACCGTGCTTCGTGCATCTGGAGGGTTGCTGGGACTCTCCAAGAGGACCACCTTCGTTTGCGAGAATGGCACACGTCAGGATTAATTCCCGATCGCGTATGAAGAATCGGGTCGTTACTCCGCGGAACTTACGATCATAAACACAGCTCGCGGATGTCGTTCACGGGTCGATGAATGTTTTCTTGGACCTCGGAGGCGAGAAAGGTTTAATAATGTGTTAACGCTCTGAATGCCGCAAGGTTTGGAGAAGTGCCCTCCTTTCATGTCGCTCAGACCTTTTCGAGCGATCGCTTCTATCGAGACAGTTCTGTTTAGCTTGACCCATGCCGACGTTAATGGAAATTATAACTTCTGTATTGTCTGGTAAATCTTCGTGAGTGTACTATTAATGGGTTAGGGGTTTTTTCGATAAAAATATGTCAAAATACGACTTTGTTTGTGCTACTTATTTGTGTATACAAATTCTGTAGGCCAGTGTAGACCAGTTGGGTCAAGTTATGCAGGAAGCTACCAACCCTCAATGATCTGTAATTGATTAAATTTAATTTGAAGGTTTTAATTGTTAAAGAAAAGTAGCTTTATTTCTATTGCGTATATTTTATTTTTTGTTGACGTTTTGTAATGTTTTTTAATGGGTTAGTTAACCCTTTGGTGACACTCTAGGTGTGAGCCACCCATAAGCTAGTTTTGACGCTCTGTATTTTCTATATGCAAAATAAATACCTTTTTTCCAAAGCCCACTTACAAACTATTTTTTCTCTCTTAATATTATATCTGAACAACAACTACGTAGATTTTTCGCTTCAAATATTGAAATTTGTAAAAGTTAAAAACCTTTCTCAGACTCAAATCAGGGCGCTTCATCTTCTTCAAAAGGCTGCCATTTTAACATTTTTTTATTTCTCTTAATGCATCTACTACCATCCATAGCCACACTCGTATAGTTTAAGAATCTCTTTTCCTTTTTGTCTTTCGGATAACCCTTACCGTACTTTTCGGCAACGCCATGGCCACCCGATTATTTTTCAACGCTCTCTCTGCATCTGCCATGTTTTTTTATCACTGTCTCATAAAAATTCAGAACAATAGTTCAAGATACAATAGAACAGCCTGCCAAATCTCAAATTAATTTGTTGAACCGTTTCTGTACAAAAAATTCACAAAGAATTATCTATTTCTCGGCCCCACAAGGCGCAATCTCCCCTTACAGTGTTTGAAACCTCGTATAGACCTATAGACCAGGCAACAATCGCTCGGACACAAATTGCCCACTTGTAGGTACCCGAAGAACTGGATGCCATTTGACGGTAGCAGCAACATCGCCCGAGTGTCTAGCGTCATGCCATGAAAAGATGTTAATTGTATCCAGGTTTCCTGTTTCGGATGGGAAACATAGGAAACACCGCTAAGTCTGTGGAACCTGACTATGTGTTTCTTGGCGACTTTGGAAAAATCCACACGGATATTAAGTTGGTGATATTACCAACCTGATAATGCTCAGGTGGCAATCGGGCTATGCGAGGGATTGCCGCCCAAATGAAACTATTTCTAGAGGGTCGTGGGTTGCTGGATCCCACAGAGATGTTGTCAACTCTCGCTGGATACATGTAGCCGGGGGTTGTTGCCCGGTCTATACGTATATACCTTAAAGAACCGTGGCTCTGGGAAAAGCACGAGGCGGGATCAAAGCGGATCCTGCGTCTGGGAAACTACATGGAGGGCAAGCCTGCAATCACGAAGATCTCTAGTTCACCAAAGATAATTGCCGGTTGTCCATCGGCCACGAGTATGATTCGGCCGAGACGGAATCAACGAGATGATGCCTGATACAAACTTGTCCCGTCAGAATTAAGAGATCCGCATTCATCGCGTAATTTCTTCATCGTATTCACGAGAACAGGCTGCCTCCCTATTTCTGTTGTACAAAAATCCTGGGAAGCTGGGCCAGCTTGAAAGGTGAATGTTTCATCCACCGTCGGGTTAGCCATACAGCTGTTTCAGTTTCTATGCGGTACTTATTTTAGAATACATATTCGATTTTACGAGAAAGAATCTGTCTATGATTCAGGCAGCTGAACTGAAGGAGCAAGAAAAACCCAAGAAACAGCAGAATCAATTCTTTTTTGCCATATGCGCAACAGGCGAACGAAAGGAACCCTAATTCTATTATTCGTGTGTGTTGAATTTGGACTTTACACTTCGGATGTGCATCGTGGATGATTCATCCACATTGAAAGGTGTAAAGATTGTTTTCACCTGCATTCCATCCAAAGCGACCAGTGAACAAAGTAGAGCCAGTCTCTACTTCTTGATGAATTAAATGGAGGATTCATTTGTAGTGAAGCGACAGTGGCAAGTCTAATTGCAGACCAGTGAAACTAGACGGAAATATGGTCGATCTGCGGAAAAATTAGCAACAAGCTAAATGTTGGCATGGGCCTTTATTTCGTCGTTTTAAACAATATGTCAAAAGTCCTCCGCAATCCGCCATCCGCTAAAAGTTTTACAGATGGTTGAAGGTAAAAGAAGCTGTTTTTTCCGGAATATCTCGTTGGCCATCAGTTTTACGACAGAAACAGTTATTACGAAATTTATAGCTTAGGAAATTGTCTACAAAAAAGGTTCTATAGGTTTTTTTCGTAGAAGTAACCATTTTCATGTATAACGGGTTACCAAGTTTCAACCCTCATACTTTCGACAAGGGAAGATGCCAAACCCGGAAATTCAAAAAATTATGAAACTTTGTGAATATGTAGGGGACGTCCTCCTGAGTACAACGCAATTTTTGTTTGCTGCCCAAATTCACTCCAAGAGGGTGCAATTGACCCCCGCCAATTTTGTCACTATTTCACTCGCCGACATTCTGAGAACTAGTGAATTGAATTCAAACCTTGAACAAGTATAAATACTTCAGCTACCACCTTTCACACTGTAGCTGAATCATCCGGGACGCACATCCGAAGTGAAAAAGTGTAAATTCGCGTTAAAAATTGCAACTTACTTCACGGTTCGACCCTAGCAACGAAAAAGGCTTCGGCGATTCGTGAGGAACTTGGCATCTCGGGCAAAGAGTTAGAGCGAAGAGAAAATTAATCCTCTACGAATAAACGGAAGAGACAGGGGGTGGGGGAGGGGAGGTCAAGAAGTCCCGGTTACCTACGCATGTAAATTTATATGTATTATAAATTTCTATAGGGGCACAAAGATCGTGAACAGGAGGACCTTGTCAGTCTTCCCGCAATTGCCTTCATTAAACGAAATATACGACAAAAATGGCTGTGACATCGGCTGGCATAAAAGCGTAAATTACCCTCTGGCTGCATTAACGTCGAATTAATGAGTAATTCAGCGTGATCCCTTCCTTCGTCCCTCGCTCTCTCACACTGTTGCCCACGGAATAATTGTCGGTCATAAATCGAAACGATGAGCTACGAGGGAGGGGAGTGTTGTCGATAGGGAGGGTAAGAGGCAATAGGAGACGGCGCAGAAATAAATATAGAAACCGGTGTGCGTGGATGGTGATTCTTAAAGTGCGCAGTTGCAGCTGCCGATGGTCGCGATGCGGCCGCGGACTTTTGCGATCGCTTTACCCGTGCAGTTGGAGAGTTTAACAACCAGTAATTGTCCAGCCTGGCCTGTCGGAGCCGTAAAATCCGAGCGAGAGCAAACAACCCGTCGCGATCTCTTCAGGGACGGCTCGCGGCGCTTTGACGCCCGGTGGATTAAGCTTTGCCCGGGAACCGCCCACTCCCCAACCCCCTCGACTCCCTGAGATCGTTACGCGCCGGCGAACCGTGGCGAAAAACATAATTCGTTAAAGTATTTAATGCTGCCAGCGAGGAATATCGATTGAAGGTCGTTGAACGGACTCCGCAGCAGATCACGTGGGGCCGAATTGACGAACGGGTTCAAGGGAGGTAGCTTTCCTTCGGCTCTTGGTGATCAACGTTGGACGGTGAATTGAGCAATTCTAAGAGATCAACGATTTATTTATCCGACGGAGCTTTTCATAGCGTTTCAATTGCAGGGATTACGTTAATCCTTTGATGATCAAATCCTG
Organism: Andrena cerasifolii; assembly: GCF_050908995.1. Taxonomy (NCBI): domain Eukaryota; kingdom Metazoa; phylum Arthropoda; class Insecta; order Hymenoptera; family Andrenidae; genus Andrena; species Andrena cerasifolii. The sequence continues at coordinate 3,956,270 of NC_135124.1, read as the reverse complement.
TACCTTTGTACATGGGTTAACTACGATCCGAAGTTTAAACTTATGTTTATTACCAATAAAAGTGATTCAAGAATCATGAAAGAGATCGGAAATTAGCGTAAGTCTGCTTAAACACCCGTTTATATAGTAACTTAAATTATATTAAATTTATAAAAATTTCTCCCTGCAAGAGTATAAAGTTTACGCCAATAACAGCTGGTTATAAGTATTGCGACCAATTGATACTGTGATGTCAAATACTTACATCAATCTTTATTAAATATTTCCATTACGTTTAATAAATCTGCAGGTAATTAATCTGGGTCCAACCATTTTAAAAAAATATTAAAAAATAAAATACACAGCTTAGTTCACTGAATGAGGTCGACATTTAAAATGAGGGTCTTTTCCTGACAAATTTCTTTGCACAATGTTGTTACAGAAAAAAAATCATATTCGAATGTTTCTTTCTACTTTCTACAATTAAGTGTCCACAAGATATTATATTCAACAATTTAAAAAATTGCACGTCAGTCTTTTTCTGAAAAATTGAAAAAGTAGAAAACAAAAATTCGCTTAAATTGCACTTAAATAATGGTTCAGTTACGTTAAAGCAGGTAGGTATGCCTCGATAACTATCGCCTTCTGCAATCTCCTATTCAACCCTAATTACTTTCAGCCTATCATTCGATTAGAAGTCTTAAAGACTCCTGCTTCGCTATTCATTTCCCACGAAATATTGAATCGTTGCTTAACCAACCGTGGTATTCAGCGAAATAGCGGTTCCGTCGGTTCGATTAGATCGGATCGATTGGCTACCAGATTGTAGCCGCCATGAAAGATTGTTTCGGTCACGTTGCTAATACCCTCTACCACTCGTCTTTCTTCCTGTCCGTCTAATCGTGACCGAGATTTAGACACGATCATGCCCCCTTTTCGTCGGTCTTGCTGTCCCAATCACGAACGAGCTTGAAGTTTATTAATCCTAGACTGTGTTGAAACGTTCTCTTCCACTTCATAATTTCGCGACGTGTCCAGTCCAAAGTTCGCTTAATCTTACCTCTTGAACGAGTTGTGTCGATTAACTTGAATTTTTGTTTAATCGCTAATCGCAAATCGTACTAAAAAAGATGAGGTAGATGGAGTACTCCTAATGTTTATAAATACCGTCAAAGAAACTGTAAAAACTGACAACTATGATCTTTACTCATTTCCAACTTCTTCTACAGCAACCGTATGGTTAAAGAGCAGGCTTCTTCGGCGCCGTTGATACCATAGATACAGTAGATACCACAGATACCAAGAACCAGTGGCGGATTTAAGAAAAAAGGCCCAGGTGGCAAACGTTTTGAGGGGCCCATTTTTTGAGAAAATGAAGAGGTAGTTTGCTAAAAGGGGGTAGGTGTACAGAAAAGTATAGAAAAACATAATGCTAGATAAAATCATAATTTCTTTTTTAAGACTGGGCCTTAGGGGAGGGCTTCTGAACAGGGGCCCATTTTTCGGGAAAATAAAGCGGTAGTTTACTAAAAACGGACTCAGTGTAATAATAGAGAAAAAATATACTTTGGATAAAATCATAATTTGTTTTAAGGATGGGGCCTTGGGTGGGCCTTCTGAGCGGGGGCCCAAGTGGCAACTGCTCATCGGCCGCCCTGCTAAATCTGCCACTGCCAAGAACCCAATAGATAGAAAGTATTCAAGACTCTGGATACCTTCTACTAAACAGTTTTGTGTTAGAATAAGAAAAGTTTATTCTCGTGTAAGTACTTCGTTGTTTTTGTTTTTCAATAGAATTGCTATTCTGATTCGAAAATTCGTTAAAACATCGAGAAATGCAATTTTAATAATTAATAAAATAAAATTTAATCTCTACTCTTGACAGTCTTTCATTTCGATTTTTATCTCCGCCAATGAATGATATCTTTCAAAAGAAATTCAAATAAGAGTAAAGCACACAAGATATTATCAAAAATGAAATAAATTTTTCAAGCGAGTCAAGGACTTTTGCAAAAAGACATGGAATCTCCGACTTTATTACAAATCCACACGAAAGCTCAGAACAAATCCGATCATAATTTAGATTCGAAGGGAAAATAGGACAGAAAATTATTTTAAAAACGAAAACGGATTATAACTCAATCTAATCACGAACTCGTTGAGGAAAATAATGGGGAAGCTGAGTACAGAGGGCGCCACTAGCGCACGTACCAAACTAAAATGTCGTTATCACATTAGAAGTTGTGTTTATTTACATTTTATTCGTTATTTGCTGATACTTGAATTTAAAATTAAAATGGCAGCAAAAGGTGAGGAACTGTGGATATTTAACTATCGTCCAACTTAAAAATTTATTACGGAAACGTGCATTACGATGTATCAGTTTCAAATAATTTTCAGGGTAACTTTACATGATTTGTTTCAATTTCAGATTAGTCTTTTACGATAATAATAACAATTTTTCAACCAAAGCACCTTCTTCCTTACTAACTATTGATGATGATATGCCCTCACCTACTTAATACACTTAACTACTGCATCACTCCACACGCAGGTGCATATAAAGAGTTAAATTCTCCAATATCCCAACATTAACAATGATAAATATCCTTAACTATTTAGACAGGCAAATCTTTTTATCATATTCTAACATTCTACTTATTTATTTACAACACCGATGATAAGTGGCACGTGCGCTGGTGGCGCCACGGGTGGCAAAAACTTGCAGCAAGCTTCCCCATTGCTTAGACTTCATTTCTCGTAACCCCCGATTTTATTATATCACTACACACGAAAACAATGAAGATAGCGAATTGTTACAACCTTAAATAAGAAGAAATCAGTGAAAATTACTATAAGAGTCACACAATTATATCACAGTCGAGAATTCTTCAAGCAAATACACTCTTACCGACGTGATCTCCTTATTCTGAGAATCCTCCTCGATAACGCTGCCCAAATTGAAGAAACGCATAAACTAAACATCTATTACTTTTCAAACAGGCTATTTGCTTAAAACCATAAAAGGTTCCGATGTAATTTGACCTCCAATTGTCTCGCAAAAACGCACCTAACCTCTCTACAGTACTTGACACGGTCCCATACCGAACGCAACATTTCAGATTGTCCTGGTGCTTGTGCGGGCCGCCGCTCATAATTACAGTGGCAAAAATGATCCCCGTCATCGGGGCATTTCCCGATCATCGACATTAACCAATTGCGCCCCGAAATGCGCTGCACGACAGAACACGACGTTATAAAAGACCCGTCGGCACGCACAGGCCATCTGTGATATTTATCGAGGCGATCCTGAATCCGCGGCGGGGCATAATCGTCGCCGTTTAACATAATCCTTAGACACGTCTATTAACGTCTACACGAGCAGACCGTTCGCTAATTACTCGAGCGTCCCACGACGACGATCACCGGCCGCGCGTCTCACGCGACCAGCAAGGAGGGGGGACGCGACGCTGGGCCTCTCTTGCACGCATGCACGTACGCACGCGTGTACGCGAGGGCCCAATCCCCGACGTGCGTGTACATCAACCGCTTATGTAAGGGGGTGAGGATAGTCGCATCGCGGCGATTAACATGTGGTAACAGGTAACTCGTTCGTACATGCGCTCGGATACGCTCGTGAGATCGATCACGACGCGGACTCGTTTCCTTTTATTTTTCGTTCCTCCCGTTTTTTCTTTTCGTTCATTCTTCCGAGACAGGCCGAGCTGGAACCGGAATGATATCGAGGTACCTGGTCGGCGATGAAATTAATGAGTTTTTATTGGGCACCTTTCGGCCATTCTTTGCCGTGCAACCGTATTATGGATGCAAATAGGATGTAATTTCATTAAAGGGGCATTACTTCGAATTACTTATGGCCGCACGCCAGCCGCCAGTCCAGCCGCGTATCAGGGATTACGTTGGTAACACAGTTACTTGCGATTTTAGCAACCACCTTGCACGGGAATCACAATGCATGCCCAGGCCGGGTCGATGCTGCGCATGCGTGCCGGGCGGGATTTCTCCGCTGGAGCAGTTTGTCTCCCAGCTATCTCCCCTATTATTAACATGCTATCGATTTTATCAGGCTGTAATCTAAGATTGACGTGTTTCGTGCTAGGCAGAGGTTATGTTTGCATAACCAGGCGGTTAGATAAATATGGACGAGCTGGAGACTCGTTTTAAATTAAAATTACGCTAGGCTATCACTTGGAGGATGGGGCAGGTAAAAGTAAAGTGAATTTCGAAATGAGGTAATTTTTCAAATATTAAGTTCACTGATAGGCGATAACTTTCAGTTGACTAATAGGGTTTGTTAAGCCGGGTCCACATTTGTTACCGCGGCTTGCTACCTAGCTAACCGGTCATGGTGACAAGTGTAGACTATGTTCTGTTACTGAATATGGTGAGCAGGGTTGCCACCTCTCCGGTTTTGGCCCGGGGACTCCGGGTTTTGAAGCAAATCTCCGGGCTCCGGTTTTACTGGGAAAAATCTCCGGGTTGTAGACAAAAATCAGATAATAAGAAATTGGGGTATTATAGAGTGGTAGCAATTTTATATACAATAAAAGTTATTAATTTAAAAAACATATACTTGTAAATTCTGAATTGTTTGAGCTTAAAATAATTGCACATCTGTTTTCCGGATATTCGGGAACAAAACTTTTTTTGCTCTTTCCATTCCGGGTTTATATTCGAATCTCCGGGTTGGGATGTGTGGCACTCCGGGATTTATATGGTGATAAGGTGGCAACCCTGATTGTGACTCGTTACTTGGTTTGGCCGTCCCGATGAATGTCGGTAAAATCGACACGGTCGTTTGGACGTCTTCGCGACCCAAGACTCGTTACCATCCGCGCAAAGCGCAAATATAATTTCATCTGTGTATAAGGTTTTATATAGGCCACCACCTTCGCGATATCTTTAATAAATATAAATGTAGGCTGCTGCGGCTACTTTTAAATCCATGCTCCCGCTTTGACAGTCTACAGGCAACTGGAACGCGATTAAGTAAAATTGGGGAGCAATGGTGCGGCTAACAGTAAACAGATTCAGAAACGGGTCCTGCACCGAACCTCGTTACCACTAAATAAGGTATCGCGGTAACAGAGTGGGGTGCGCGGTTACAAATGTGGACCCGGCTTTACGTCGGTGATTGCAAGGCGGAAAGCAATGCGCAAGTTAAAGGTAAAGTGAGAAACAAAAGATTTTCTGTTTCTCGCACGATACCGATTACTCTGATGGACCGATTAGTCGATTACACTGATGGTGCGAACCCACGATGAGATTTTACATGAGACTTTTCTGTCGAGAGGCAAAAATCTCAGAAAGAACTAAATGTAAATAATGAGAACAGTCGCGAGGGATGGGATTTTTTGAAAATATATCGTGAGACTTGTCTCTATGAGAGTCTAAATAGTTTCATCAAACTGACTCACCGTGTAAACGACACATTCAACTCACCAACAGCACGTGATATTTATCGTTGTTTTGTGAGACATTTATCTCGTGCGAATTTATTTTACGGTAAATAACATTTATATGTACCGTATTGCATTGAATATTAGACGATGTTATTATTATTTGTTTGAAATGGTTTCGAGTAAATAGTTTCACTGAATTTTCATTTCAATTACATTATATTTTTTTAGAAACATGGAAGTCAAAAATGAGAGAAATGGTATCAAAGGTATTAATAGGTATTAAATATTTCACTTTGTGGGATATTGCATCTAAAAATTATAAAAACACCTAGAACTCCACGAGACAAATCTGTCAAATGAGATGCGAGTTGATGAGAGATAACGTTAAAGCTGCTAATACACGATGAGATTTTCCATGCGACTTTTCTATCACGAGACAAAAATCTCAGCGGCAACAAAATGTAAATAATGGAAATAAAAGCATTATAATAATGGAAATTAAAATCTCATGAGACAATTATTTCAGTATTTTTTTTTTTTAAATTATTTTGCCATTAGTTTCATTAGTTTCATGAAACTAGACTCTCATGAAACAAGTTTCATTATATGTTTTCAAAAATCTCATCTCTCGCAACTATTTCTTACGGCCAGAATCACTGCAACATAACAGCGGCTCCAGAAAAAAAACACCTATATATCAGGCAACTATAGCGCTGTGATACATAAGTATATATTATTCAAATACTTTTTTTTTACTGTTTATAGTATTAACAAACATTATCCAAAAGTACTAGTCACAATTTGTATTCACCTCCTTGGAATTAATTCGCAAAAAATACTTGATATTCGAGCGATCTGACTGCCTAGTCTCCTTAAGCCGGGAATCCACCGGGAAGCTAAGCTAAGCTAAGCTAAGCTATGCTAGGCGATGCTATGTTTTAACGTAGCTTTTGGTGGAAACGGTTCCATAAGAATGTATTGAAGCTAATTTTTTTAAAACGTAGCATGGCATAGCATAGTCTAGTATAGCATAGCATAGCATAGCATAGCATAGCATAGCATAGCATAGAATAGCATAGCATAGCATAGCATAGCATAGCATCGCATAGCTTATCATAGCATAGCATAGCATAGCATAGCATAGCATAGCATAGCATAGCATAGCATAGCATAGCATAGCATCGCATAGTTTAGCTTAGCTTAGCTTAGCTTAGCTTAGCTTAGCTTAGCTTAGCTTAGCATAGCATACCATAGTCTAGCATAGCATAGCATAGCATAGTCTAGTATAGCATAGCATAGCATAGCATAGCATAGCATAGCATAGAATAGCATAGCATAGCATAGCATAGCATAGCATAGCATAGCATAGTATAGCATAGCATAGCATAGCATCGCATAGCACAGCTTAGCTTCCCGGTGGATTCCCAGCTTTATTGTTCTGTTAAGACGACAGAAGATTCGCATATTCCTAAAATTCCGAATTACCAACCTCGCGAAACCAGTCCATAATCCATAAGAAAGAATAAATTCAAATCTCAAACATTCAAATTATTGCAGTATAAATTGAAACAGATATTTCTGATTGTCCACTCGAGAAACCTAGAGTTTGTACCATGTGTGGAGGTCGTCGCTAGGGAGTTCACAGGAGTCTGTCCCTTACAGGACATTTTCGCGATTGTCGTGAATTAGCGTTCGCAACATGCGCGGAATATTTTGGGAACAGGTCGAGGTCGGGGGTAATTCTGAATGGGTGGCAAAACGTGGGAGGACCAGCGAGGAAAGCTCCCCGGTGATGTTTGCTTTGGGTGCGTTGCCTTTCACACGAGCTTTTATGCGGCGTGCCGTGCCGTGCTGTGCGTCATTATCGGACAACGAACGCAATAAAATGAGAGAACTGGTTCTCTCGTGTTATGTCCATTCGTCTGTACGATTGCCTGCTGGCATCGGTGGTTCCTCCCGTGGCAGACGGGACTTCTCTCATTTTCCCCTTTGACGCGTTCCCTCGGTTTTCGTCTTTTTATTCCTTGATTATTCGTGCTTTATCACCTCCCTGGCGTTTCTCATTTGTTCGTCGCGTAGACGAGACGTAAGGATTTTTTCAACGATCAGCAGTTACTCGTGGGGCACTATAAAAATCGTTTCGAAGCAAGTGAAGCTTGAAGGCTTGAGTAACTTCAATTTATAAAGAACCGTTTACTTGAAAATCTTAGGTAAGGGATGTAACACGAGAAAATGAAAAATTGACAACAAACTGTATGTTGGAAATGATTCGCTTTCTTGCTAAAAAATTTTAAAAGTTGTATTCAATGAACACCCCTATCCAGGAGTGGAGATCATCATCTCTCTACGCGCTGTACCAGTAAATAAAATGGGGAGTGCTCCAACCCCAGGAGCAATTGTAGACAATCTGCTTAATCAAATTATTGGTACTTTACTTTATTGAATGGTTCGTTCGTAACGCTTGATTCTTTTTGAACTTTTTATTCCCTGGTTATGTAGAAAATAGGGGAGAGGTGCTATAAAAGGGGCAGGTCTTAAATGGGACAAATCGAATTGCCAAAATTCTAAACGCATCGCACATACAAGTTATTTTCCTGTTTATGACAACACGAGTGCCCGGTCATTTGTCGTAAACTTCACTGCGGCCTCACTTGCAACAGAATATTAATCCGCGGTTGATGTTTTTCGGCTGTAAAAGTAAAATTTTCGTTGATTTTCTGTGTTGTTTTCTCAGATCAAGATATATACAAAGTGTTAAAGTGCTATATCATTATAAAAACTTAAAAAAAAAATATTAAAACTGACTTAAAAAAAAAAGAAATGCATTAAAAAGTATAAAAAAATTAATCCCTTATTTAATCTACAACTCTCATATTTTTTAAGTCGGCGCTAGATTTACACAGTGCAAATGATGAGACGCCGACTTAAAAAATATGAGAGTCGTAGATTAAATAAGGGATTAATTTTTTTTTTACTTTTTAGTGCATTTCTAATTTTTTGAAGTCGGTTTTAAGTTTTTTTAAAATTTTTTATTTCTTGTCTTTTTAGTTTTATTAGCGAAACCCATCGATCCAGATGCGTATATTGATACACGACAACCGTGCCGTTTTTTTACATACCATACATATTCTGCTTCAAAAGGAACACAAGTTTTATAATTTTTTTTTGTAGAACATCAAGGCTATGTTGCATTTTTCAATTGGGTTCATATGTTTTTCTTTTGCGTAACATCGTAGAGAATGTTAAGCAGAGACAGTATTTTCAAAATTCTTGTTACTCCAAATTTCTTATTCTATCCAAATAAGTAAACTGTTATTTATAACATTCTTATTACAATATTGCCAGCTATTGCGATGTACACTTAACTCGTCTTAAGTTTTTGTCTCGATGGAGACGTTTCCAAACGGAGTAAGTCGTTCTGACTATAAATGCTATGTTTTTCTTGAGAGAACGGTGTAATTACCGAAAAGATATATCATGACTTTTCATCGTCTTGATGAATAAAATACTTGAAAGTGAAAGAAATTTAATTATGTACGTCAAGATCAATTCGTATGAAGCGTGTGATAACTTGCTAGATATCTTCGGCTGAGATCATACAGGAAATGCAGTTTGTAGTAGAAAATGTTGAAATATACTTAAAAGATTATTACAAGAAATAAGTGTCGCTAGGAAGTTTGCATGTTAGACTTCTTGGATGTTGTGTTATAATATTTATACTAGTTAAAATATGATCAAACCAGTTATCTTCCAAGTAAGTTCACCCTGTGATTACAAACGTACTCATTTCCATATCGCAATGACAACAACATATTTTTCGTTCATAAATAAAATTTAGACAACTTTCATGCTACACTGGAAGACGAAGGAAATCGTATTAATTAATGTCTCATAGAAAAATCCATGAAATCTCTTAGCAACACTTTTTGGGGAATTCTTTCGTGAGCAAATGTTTACGTAAACTTTTTACTAATAAGGGAACATCGTGAACCCGGAAATTCAAAAAATTCTGAAACTTCGTGAATATGTAGGGAATATCCTCCTGATTACAACGCAACTTTTGTTTGCTGCCCAAATTCACTCTAAGGGGGTGTAATTGACCCCTGAATATCCGGTTATTTTCCGATTTTCTGTTATAACTCGTGAATTGTAAAATAATTTTTTTACCAAATGATAGATCTAATTAAAAGAAGTAACTTTTGTCTGGAAACTTTTTTTCTATCTCTTACATTTCGCGAGTTATAACCCAAAATCGGAAAATAGCCGAATTTTCGGGGGTTAATTTCACCCCCTTTGAGTGAATTTGGGCAGCAAACAAAAGTTGCGTTGTAATCAGGAGGAAATCCCCTACATATGCACAAAGTTTCAGAATTTTTTGAATTTTCGGGTTCGGGATCTTCCCTTGTAAGAGCCCCAATCAGTATCTTTCGTTAGAGTTTCTGTTCAAGGTTCCAAATGATTCCTTTCTAAAGTTGAAACCACAATACCGAACAGAATCGCAATTGCAACTTATTATTAATATTTACAGATTACACCAGCTCTAGAAAAACAAACCATTTTTCGGTTTCGGAGCGCCAAGTATTTTGAATAAAATATTTATTCGTATTAAAATATTTATTCGTATAAAAATATATCTGCTTAATATCATTTAATACATTTTTTCTTCGTATAAATAGTAATTGTTATATTTGGCGCAATTTTTGTATATCATTAATTTTGTAAAGCTATTAATTTACGACAATGTTTTTAAATGGGATTATTTTTTATGGGTTAATTAAAATGTCCGCGATATGAGTAATGGAATGAACACAATATATTAACACAGCATTTTAGCTGTGTATATGTACTTTTGTCATCTTAAGCGCAGTTGGAAAGCACCCTTATATGTACTCGCAGCTCATTTTGATTTCACATCTTTTTTCTTTTTTTTTAATTATTATTATCTTCTATTTTTTGTGACTTATTTGATGTCGTGTACTTAGCATAATTTGTTTACTTTTTTGATTTTTTTTTTATGGGGATTTACAGACTACACCAGCTCTAGAAAAGCAACCAAACAACGGCCTTCGAATTATCAAACGGTACAAGCTTGTTCAAGCAATGAACAACTTTCCCTAAACATCAGTTACTCCAAAAGTGCTGATCCGTTCACTGAAGACCGATCCATTTCTCTGTTACATATTTCCAGAGTACCGAGCAAAACTGATGACGGTCATTTCGTTGCCTCCAGAACGTTTCGAGTAACTTCAGCGACTGGACGTTACCCGTTGGCTAGTGAAAAGTCCGGCCACAGTCTCTGTCGTGAAATTCTCTCGCCGGCCTCTTCTTCCCGGCCGGTCATCTCCATGACAATAATAGAGATATTTCCCGAGCTGTGGCCGGTGGATTCGAACAACCGAAGGATCTTTCAGCCGCGGCGGATAGAAGCGAGGCAGCATCCCAACGGGACCGGCAAGAATGGGAATTAAGTATTAGGCGTCTCGTGGCCGTCGAAGAAACCCGGGGTCCCCCGGTGAAACTTCCGCGGAAAGAATAAGAAAAAACGCTGAATGGGCTCTCGCCATGGTCGGTGCGCATACCTGGCCCCGAAGGGTCAGAAACGAGAGGAGTCTTCCTTTCTGAGCGCGGACCACGAATATCCGGGAAATTTCGTGAAGGAACGCGCCACGCAATAGGCCTACACCGTATCTTTCACAGAGATCTGTGTAATGGATGTTGTTTCGTAGAGTCATCGCGGGTTTGTATTAATTTCCGAACGGCGTGTGTGTGGGTTTAGGAATCGACAAGGCTTAGGAATGCCGATTCCTGTTGGTAATGGAAGGCAAACGAGTTGCCTTACCGAGATATCGGAATTCGTCTAATAAAGTACCTGCTATCGCTAGTTTTAGAGTAGTATTTCGTTGGTTTTACTGTTTTCCTACCGAGTCTGAGGACTACGCCAATTTGTTTCGATTCCTCGGCTCAGCGGAAAGTCGATGAAGCGAATAGCATTGAAACTCACCCTGTTTTCAAGCTAACACGATAGTCTTCACATTTTCGGATCCATCCTGTGTGTTGTCCAAGATGTGCGTATTGGCGGAAACTCCTATTTGGAACGGGTGACAGTTTCGGGATGAACGTGACCAGCGAGCAAGTCCGGGGGAATAGAGAAATAGAGGACGATCTACGAATCACGTGGCGCAATATCAGCAACAGACGTCTTCATCTCGGGCGACTGCAACGAGCCTGGATGGTCGGTCCCACTCGCTTGTCTTTTTCCTTCCCGTTCCCTTTGCTTCTTTCTCGCCTTTTCTACGTCTCTCTCTTGGCTCTCACAACTCACGTCTGGGCAATCAGGTATGATTGGCTCGATCCACGCTTTCGCACTAACCACTTTATCAAAGCGTCCGTTCTAAATAAACCTGCATTTGATTACAGCCTGTGCCACCTTGTCGTTATCGTCCCTTATACCTTCTCCTTCCTTCGCACCTTCCGATCGAATCGTTTCACTTCACCGGCGAAGAATTATCTTGTCGTTTATCCGCCGCAACTGATCATTGGCTGGCTCGCAGCGTCCCGAGGAGTTGTTTCCGGAGAACAAACGGGTGTTCTATCGATCAGGATCGTTCGCCTAGTGACTAAATGTGTCTCGCAGCTGTCCGATGCGTATTAGCGCGAAGCATCAAACTTGATTGTCAACCTCCCTGACAGCTCGGTTGTCGACCACCTTTTGCAAAGCGCTGCAAGCTGTCGTCCCCACAACGATCGTTTCGACCAATCTTCAGCTTGACAGCTCCGCGCGCCTGACAGACGTTCCGTTGCCCAGATCCTCCCACGAGCTTTCTACCTCGGATACTTTCCAGCTCCACCAATCAGCTTCAGCGACACCGATATCTCGGTACCGTGGAGTCGTCGATCCAACCGTACTCTTACCGCGACTGGTGTGATTCTCACTCACGAATCTCGACTCGAACGGGAGGAAACACGGTCGCGCCTGCGACAGCGTGTCTCGCTGAACGTTCGCGGCACGCTTCGGCGACTGTCAAAGTTGAAATCCCTGATAGGCGACGGGTCGAATGGCACGGCGGTGATTCGGGTGTTCGGTGGTATCCACCGCGGTAGCACTCGCGACGGGCAATTCCGGCGGCTGAGACCGATGCGCGCTGGACAACGACACCGCTGGATCGAAATAGTGTTCGTAGTGTTAGCTTGAAGCGCGTCGGAACACAACTGAAGCGGTAGGACCACCCAGTTGGTCGAGGGCCCCTGCCCCGTCCGGATACAGTTCCTTGACTATACCGTGCAAGCTCTCCCACTACCGTCCTCTGGCTTCTCTCCGCAACGCTATACTCCCTGATTGAGCTGGACTCTAGCAGGTGCCTCAATGTCTTACTCCGGGGATGGAAGATTGGTTTGGCAAGGGAGAAAGGAAGGGAAGGAGTCGGGCCGAGGGCAAATGGAGGAATCAAGGAAAGGAAGGAAGGAAGCAAGCAAGGAAGAAAGGAAGGAAGGAAGGAAGGCTAGCGGACTACCTCTGAGGATGACGTCTGCCGGCTGATTGGGGGAGGGATGTTCGGTGAACGCGATGATGGAGTTCTCTCAGGCTATGGTGATTTATGCTTGCATACAGCTGAGACTGTGAGTGCTATTTATGAGGTTGATGAAATTTGTGAATTGACCTGTTCTGAGCCTTGTTGTGCTCCAACTGAAACTGCTTCCTTTTTGTGGATTTTCTCGCAGGTGCTTTTGGTGTTTCTGTTTTGTAGGTATGTATCGCTTTAAGGGAGGTTCTATTTCTTGGTTTAGGGTAATACATGTGTGTACAAGAATATTCGGTTAGCCAATCTCTATAAGTCTTCATGCTGTGAACTGTTTGTCAACGCAGTGCAGCTTATAAAAATAATATTTTAAAAGTGAATTAAGATTATACTTGCCTTCAGTTACCACTTTCTCACATTTGCCATTAAATTATTTAACGATTCTTTTTCAGAAAGAAAATCCACTAGTTACTACCCTTGCAATTTTACTTGACGTACTAAAATGAACTTCTTACTCTTAGTTACTACACTTTTATAACCTGATAAATCATGCTGCGATCACTGCGAATAAAAAATTCATTTAATTCTGAAAATGATAAATATATGTAAGCATCCTCTTCGTACTTTGTTCAGACTTTGCTGTTTCTCCAACATTTCCGCGTGGAACGTACCACAGAACGACACGAAGTTCAACCAGTCCTTAAAATCTCCAAGAATGCAAGCAAACGTAATTATCACGTGCACTTTATTTACCGCGTGGCCCGCGCTATGCTGATTTATGCCCGCGTGGAACTCGACGCATCCACCGTAAAGTATGTTCGCCATGAGTGGCTGTTTCGCGTTCTTCGTATTCAGGTACTCATATTAATCATCACATGCGACAGATTAACTCATAAGACCCCACGTTACTTGAAAACGGATGACACCTGCGCCCTTCAGGTAGTTTCATTAATCAAGGAGAGATCAGAAATCAAGGCAGAAAAATACAGGGACCAATGAAAATTTGGCATTCTTCAACAATGTAAAATTAGTACAAATAAGACAAAAGATGCAACACGAAATTGTTGAGAGTTTTACTGAGTGAAAGTGAATTTCACTTAATGGTAAATTTGTTAAATAAAGTATCAGGCTGGGAGAATTGCTATCATTTCATAATGTATGATTTTTAGAAGATTAATAGACGAAGAGTAATTTCAATTGTTAACGCAAAGATTACAAAAGAGATTGTAAAAAATATGGTGCTTGTTATCAAAGAAACCGTTATCAGTTCTTTTACTGCACGCTTTGTCTCTGGTTATTTTTTACCTAATACCTGTTCGTTACAGTGTTTGAAAACACTGTGGTAACTGTTTGTTGAATTTTTAGTTTCACTGTCCAATTTTCCTATTAAGAACATTCAACAATAATTCGCTAGGACTAAACTTCGATATCTCTAATGATGACACCATATGTCTTAATAAATGTCCTCATTTTTCGTAAAAATTCCTACAAACTTCACTGAGGATTAGGGCTACAAAAATATTTCGCTTCGAGTGGAAAGTAATTTCCCATAAAATGAAACACGTGACAGAATGTGTTTGTGAAGAATAATCCATATGCGTACAACACTCTGGTTTCGATTCCCTCGATTCTCAAGCATTAGATAGATACAGGACATGCATTAGAAAGGAGGATGGTATAACATTATCATTTTAGATATATTTCCCAAAGAAAAAATGGTACAAAAAGTGATAAAGATTGAACTGGCGCAGGTGTTACGTTTCACTCTTATATTCTTAAAATAATCATCCGGATTCAAAATGTGCAGGTAAATGAGTCGAAAATATACATCTTATCTAAAGAGTTCAGTTACTATAAATTATATTCGTTGAAAAGCAGAATTAGTATGGAATAGTTGTAGTTGAAATGTATACAAACTAAAACAACCAACTGAAGTAAAAAGTGCAATAAAATAAAATATTAAAAAAATTATATTCCTTACAATCCATAATATTTTATGCAGGTATGTATGGGTAGACAGAAGTAAACTAGGACTAGAATCACTTGCTGGTCACGCATGAGGATACAACGTCTTAAATAACAACAATCTCATGACACGTACTTCTGTTCTGCTCGATTCTAATCTCTGACTGATTTACCTGTAGATTTCCTCTATAATCACTTTGATAATGCGATCACGATATGGGCGCGTTTTATGCAGCATTTCCATCGCACTTTAGATAAACGATTATGCTTCTCAGAATTTCTCTTTTCCAAGTGGTATCCAAAGTGGTCATTTCCTACCATCCTCCTCTCACGAAGGAAAGGAAAAATGTCCAGCAATTAACCGGACGAATTGTGATCGGATCTTATCGCTGGCGGGGCGATCAGCTCAAGCGATCTCATTCCCCTGCGAAGATAACAGAAGGCCTCACGGGTGTCGAGGATTTAGGGTCTGTCATTAAGGCGCCTTAAGCTGATGTCTCCCTTAATTGGGGTCGTTTAATTTGCATCGAACTTATCATGACCAGCCGTGTCCAGATTAAAACAGACGCGGAAAAATCGCTGCGTCACGTCTTACTCGCCCGCCGACTTCTCCGCGCATTTAATTAACGCGCCTCGCAATTAACGTTGCATCCTAAATCGCGAGGGACGGAATTACGCTACAACGTCGCGCATGCGAATTTATATCGTTCGAATCGATAAAGCCGCTTTCGGCGGTATCCAGAGGCTTAACCGAGAAATTACTTTGTGGCTGGGCCCGATCCAGCTCTTCCGCCCCTCTGAGCGACAATATTTTTCTTGCCGCCCTTTATATTATTTTAAAATATAATTTTTAACAGTGAGTGAATTTTTTTTGTAGATATTTTTTGAATAACACAAGCCGTATGTTTTGTAAAAAAAGATCTTTAATATAGGTACACACCTTTCCCTTGTATAATAGTAATTATATGGGTTATTTAAACACACTTTATAAGTTTGATACTAAATTCAAACATGAAATACCTACTATTTTGCCGCTGTTTTAAAAAGTTTTACTTTTGTATTGATTTTAATTTTCTCTTTCCACCAATTTTGCCGCCCCTAAATTTGCCGCTGTGGGCAATTGCCCTGCTTTGTGCAGGGACTTTAAACCGGTATGAGTTTGATACCGGTATCAAGTCAACAAAGCTATACCGAAACCGATATCGTACCGAAACAGATGAGTACCGAAATCGTTATAGAACCGAAATAGGTGAATACCGAAATCGTTAAAGTGCCGAAACCGAAATAAATACCGATTATATGATTATATGATTGTATGATTGTATGATTGTATGATTGTATGATTGTATGATTGTATGATTGTATGATTGTATGATTGTATGATTGTATGATTGTATGATTGTATGATTGTATGATTGTATGATTGTATGATTGTATGATTGTATGATTGTATGATTGTATGATTGTATGATTGTATGATTGTATGATTGTATGATTGTATGATTGTATGATTGTATGATTGTATGATTGTATGATTGTATGATTGTATGATTGTATGATTGTATGATTATATGATTATATGATTATGTGATCATTTTTAGGAGAAAAAGGGACCTGCAAACATGAATATTTCTCCAAAATTTGTTTACATTTGTGTTTGGTTAATCAAAAGACAACTATCCTGCACCCAGGCCAACTGAAAATTCAAATTTAAATTTTCGCCTATATAGTATCGCTCCGCCCTATTATGTACTTTTACATATTTCGCCCTCTCCAAGAAAATGATAGTTGTTTGGGTGGGGATAAACTTTGTGTAATTTTGCTTGCTTTCCACTTTTCTAAATGCGGTGTTCTGTAATTACAAATTCTATTATCCTGTTTGACATTCCAGTGATCAGCGAAATGTAACGGAAGTGTTACCTGCTATCAAATTATGCGGCATCGAATGTCGTGTTCAGATGGAAGAGATTTAATTATTTCTGCTTATCGTTGTCTGGCGGACGAATCAGTTGCAGCAGAAATTGTCTTAGGTTCTGAAATACGTATCGAGAAACACGGTAGAAGCTACTTATTATGGTAGGGGACGTTCCTCGCGGACGAGGATACCTAAAAGGAACGAAAAAGTCGTTAAGCAGAGGTTCAGATTCTATCCTCCTTTTTTCAAAGTTATTACCATGCATGCGAATTCGTCAGCATGAGAAATCATAAAAAAAATTGTGCAACAATTTGCACAGAATATCCATTTGCAATTAATTAAGATGCAATCAATTAAGAGCGCTCCTTTCTGACGAGAAGGTTAACGGCTAACAACCGGAACGAATAAACGTATCGCTATAAAAAGAGTTGCTACGGCAACATTGTAACACATTGAATTCCCGCACTCGATAAATAATTCAATTAAATGTGCCTCCCCCCCTCACACGAAAGTAGTAATCAGGTGCAGAATTTCTGCCAGCAGTTTACGCGCATAAAAAAATTTTGCGCCTCTAATTACCCTTAGCGTACAGCGAGAATTCTTCCACCAGATTAAAACTGCTGTAAATAATTTATTATTCAAATTATTTAATTACCAACACGAAGCATTCAAGAAGATTTATCGATAACACACCTTCCACCCATATAAAGTCCTCAAGATTTATGTTTCAAGCATTATTGCAGCAATCTGAAAACACGGTGGCCCATTGTGACTGATTCACGGCGTTTAACCAACCAAGATTTTCTATCATCCAAGCATTTCTTTCCGAACGATCACTGCCACGTGTTACTATCCACCATCGGGGTGAAGTATGTACACGAGGGGCACATCCAACCTCCCAAGCATGGAAACGTCTGAACATGGTCGCGAAAGAAACGCTGAGACACACAGCTTCATAGAAGGCGCACAGTCTCCCCCTTCGGTGGTCAGCCAAGCAGGCAACGTATCCGAGTACTCCCATAGGCAGCAAATTGCTCTCACGGCAACTCAATATTTCTCGGAGTCAAGTATCTGTCTTGAAGTGCCACACGCGAACCCATCAAAAGCCGACATAAAAAGCGGGTCCACGGCACGGTTCCCAATGGTAAATCACGCCACACTCGCATGGGCCACGTAGACCGGGGACGTTTAGTCGCGGTCTACGGGCGGGGGTGGGGGTGGGGGGGGGGAAGCTTTTCCACAATCTCGATCGGCCATGTGCAATTTCGTGCGCGACTTACGTGCATGAGCGCGAGATTTAAGTATATACCTGCTTACGACGGGGGTAATTCCACGTCGTCGTACCGCCATAAAGCCACGGCGTGCAGAGTTCACGGTTATGGGGTCTGTACCTCTCCTCTCTCCCTTGCCCCGACGCACGCGAGCTCGGTCTTCTTTCCGCGCCACGGTTTCGCCTCCATTCCACCCGTGTCCCGTCGTTTTCGTTCTTCCTCTCGCGATGCAGAACTTACGGGGCTTTATGGTCAGAGTCATGGGATCGTGGACTGGCGGGATCCCATGATCGATGGGGCTTTGGCTTAACCCCTCTAGACTGGACCGTACCCGTACCTGTGTGCCTGCCTCCGGCACGCGGTTGCGCACCGCACCTCTCCCCCCACGTTTACTTCGTCGATTTCTCTTCGCGTTTACTCTTTGGCCCTTTATGTTTCCACCGTGTATTTCTTTCTGGGATCTCCGAGTCCTTTTGAGAATGTCGCCTCGCGCTCGGTGGACGCATTATCTGGGGCGACTTTCGGGTATTCAAGCGGGTAATGGTTCAGCATGAGCGCGCGGAGTTGACGGGGGATCGTTGTTATTTATGCGGCCACGTTGCTGCACCTGAGCTTGAGATATTCGCGATTAGCTGGGCGCAGCCACTGGGAATGGAGCGGGGGTTGATGGCGCTGGGTAAGTGCTTTGGGAAGGAAGGATAACAGGTTCAGGTGAAAATTGTGCGAATAGTGGTATAAGATGTTGTTTTGTTACGCTGCATTTTATCGGAAGTTGCGTGGTATTGATTGTACGGCGATTTGATTTATGTCTTTTATAATTTTCAGTTTTATTCTACTGTAGCAGAAGCAGCTCTTTTACTCTTTGTCAGAGACTGCGATACTTTAATGTATTTGGCGCCAAACAGAGTTGGGCATTATTCGACTAAATTGTTCTTCGACTAACCTTCGAATAATAATTTCGAATACAGTGAAGTTATTCGAGAATAACGAATTAATTTTTAGTCGACTAAATTTGTATTCAACTAAATTTTTAGCCGTGGTGACTAAGCGTCACGAATAAGCCGCTTCGGCTCGAGTAGGTACACTCGAAAAGGGTTCCCCTTGCCTCATGATACCCCCCTCGGCCCGGCCGGAGGCCCCGGGCCTCGGGCCCCGAGTCGGAGCGACTCGGGTTCTGACCCCCACTTATTCGTGTTGCTTAGTCGCCACGGCGGGCCTTCGAATAACGAATAACGACTGAGAACTTAGTCGAATAAAAATTTAGTCGAATAAACATTTAGTCAAATAAAAATTTAGTCGAATAAAAATTTAGTCGAATAAAAATTCAGTCGAATAAAAATTTAGTCGAATAAAAATTCAGTCGAATAAAAATTTAGTCGACTAATAATTTATTCGTTATTCTCGAATAACTTCACTTTATTCGAAATTTGTATTCGAGTTCATTCGAATAAAAATGTAGTCGAATAAATCTTTATTCGACTAATGCCCAACTCTGGCGCCAAACTCCTAAACGTCTGAGCGGTAGGTGGCGCGCAAGAAGAAGAAGGAGAAGTCTATAAGCGTGACGGTAACAATGGCCATGCGTCTCGTAACAAAGCCGCATTCAATTTACCAGCATAAAGTTTATTAATTTTACAATTCAACAAACCACATGGTTTGCGAAAATAAAGCTTATTAACTTTACAATTCAACACTCTCTTCTAATTGCCAGCTCTGGGGGGTGCCGCGAAGAAAATTCAAAAGTCGAAAATAAGAGCCACCCTATTACACGTGCTGCCGATTTTTTTAAATTGTCAAACTATTCATTGATTCTTAAAGACCTTCATAACAGTGTCTTGTAATCAGATACACCGGTGCAGTTTTATTGTGATAAATATGGAATAAGATTGAATTTCTGTGCTCACGTGCGTTAGTAAATCGAAATCACGAAATCGCGCACACATAACAGCCACAGATAAATTGTTAAACGTCCCAATTTAGTTTCATCCTTTACTCATTATAACTCGATATAATTTCCACAAAATCGTAAAAATCGATGTGGCAGCGACAAAGTCCAGACTCGAAGTGAGATAACTAAGCACCATTGCGACCATTCCGCAACCCTAACTAAAACTTCGTAGAATCCTCCGTAGCAACAGTAGCAACAATGCCCTGCCCCATTCCACGAATAAAGATCGAACTTTCGTCCAGCTTCCATCCCTCTCTTATAGTTCCGATTGAAAAAAAAACAGCCCTGGTACGATTGCAGCGCCTCTCGCGGTCTCGCCGATGCCTTAATTAAAAAAACAGCGAAGCCATTGGCGGGCCCAACGAGAGAAGTCATCATTGCGAGGCAATCGTTCGAACTAATTGTACGATTTCGATATGATTCTATGGCCGGCGGAGGCCGCGAGGCGCACGGCCGATTTCTGGCCCGGCCATGGATGTAAGCCAGTGTGTGTTTGCGCGCGTGTGTGTGTGTGCGCGCGCGCGCGCGCGCATCCCCTAATAATATGTGGACGGAAAGATCGTGATGGGATCGAAGGGATTATTACGCTCCACGAGGAGGCACAAGCAGAGGGGAGGGCTCGGATCGAGATAAAAGCAGGAAGAAACCGCAGGAAAGATGGAACGAGAGAGCTAAGAGCGCGTGAGCGAGGGCAAGGAGGACAGAAGGAAGAACAGGGTGGGGAGGGACGGAGCGAGAGATTTGAGAGTAAAAGAGGCAGATAGGCGGGTACGAAGCCCAGAGAGGATAATTGAGTTATTACTGCAATTGTAGACCACCTTGGAGGCCTCGGAACGACCATAACAGGTTCTGAAAATCGCATTCGTATCTGCCTACGATTCTCCGGCTCTTTAGCGATAAAGGATTATCGTAGGGATGTACGCAACGGCGATTACGTCTGCGGAGAGACGACGGGCTGCGGACTGCGGATGCTAGCCACCGTACAATGTCCTAAGAGCTCCTTCACACGACGCGGCGCGTCGTGATTCAAGTATTCGATACAGGTTCGACAACATGCGATAGAGTATCCGACTAATTTCGTAGCTAGGTGTCGATGAATGTAGCGTTCTTTGGGAAGGAACTATCTGTTCCTCAACTTAGCAGAGTTCTCTTAATTGGTTCATGCGGAATTGATCCAAGTATACCAGTTCATAGCTTGGTGTTGATGCCAAAACCAATCCAGGGGTTGAAAGGCATTTCTCTAATTTCGTGGGTTCACTTTGGGAACTTCACTTCGTTGCGTTATGAAGCACCTGTTTCCGGGTACTTGGGCTACTGACTTTCTGTGCTGATAAAAGCAAACTTTTTGCTATTGCAAGAACTGTACAAACTGTCTTTCTAAAAATTCTAGGTAAACGTATCAGCCATTAAACTGCCATTAGGCTTAGCTAACTGTTCCTTAACAGTAAGTTGTTCGATAATTTTAAAGATCCTTTTGAATTTTACAGTGTAAAATAGTTTCAGGCAAAGAAAGTACCCGTCGCAACGGGGTAGGTCTGGCCCAGGGTGGAAGACTAATTGTCATAGGATTACGAAATCCCTAATATAGTTTTCCTCGCTGTACTCACTGTCTGCGCCTAGAAATACTACCTTACTACTGGTGGAAGGGTGGAAACACGAGGTACTCACCTGAAACAGAAAACGAAAGAGCAATTAGTTGAGGTCGCAGTGGATAAGAAGTTGGGAAAAGATGAGAGGATGAAGACAATATTGTTCTTCATCGGAGAAAGCGCCTGTTCCGAAATAATTATACACCGACATCAGTGGGTCTTGACACGTTACAATAAGGCTCAACGTCATTCATCGTAACATCTTTCGTAAATACCCTTCGAAGCCTGCCACAGACGGTGGTCGAGCTGTCATATAAATTTTGGAACAGCCAATCGTTGAAAATTGGCTTCTTCCGTGAAACTATGCGCTCATGCCCAAAGTCTTCTACTTTCGTACAAGGAACACCTGACGCTACGTATTGCGCAACTGTTCATAAAGCCGGCACCCTTAATAAATGTTTAATTAAGTAGGTGATAGCACGTGTTGCATACGATCAAAGGATGTGGCGATATTGGCAGTTTCTGGTTGCCAAAAAATTGCCTGAGTGGAATCCCACCTCAACAAACCACGAACGTTTACCTACAGAGTCAAAAGCATTACTTTAACCATCGAGTTCATGTCTGTCATCATCTACCAAATTTACATTTGCATAGGTAAGCAGAGCGAGTTGTAGACCACTTAGATCAGGGGTGCACAGGGAGCCGTTTTAGCGCCTAGCTGCGGAGCAACCCGCCTGTCCCGTTGCTAAGGTTAGATTCGGTGAGGCGAACTGCAGTAGTGTACGTGCATTTGGTACGACTTGAACTCAGCTATATACACTACTGCAGTTCGTCTCACTGATTCTAACCTTAGCAACGGGACAGGCGGGTTGCTCGCAGCTAGGCGCTATAAACGGCTCCCTGTGCACCACTGGTGTAGAGTTACACGTAGAAGCATAGGCTTACCACTACTCTACCACTACTGCCGCTTGATAGTATTTATCTACCCAAATGGTGGAATCTGACACAGTGTTTGTTTAGGGGTGTGCAATGTGCATACCCCTAAACTAAATGTAGAAAATAAAACTTTTTGGTCTTTTGTTCTAGGTCAAACGGTATAGCCGTGAGATTGAACACCGTGGAAAACATCGCTCCTCAAGATCTTGCGTATCACGGCTCTACCGCCGCCATTTTGTAGGAAAAAAATACGATTTTTTCCGGCGAGAGTTGTACAATAACAGGCTTCATATTAAATTTTCTGTATATTTCATTATCTTCCTAAAAAAAATTCCGAAAGTGACCGCAATTTTGCTTCGTCCAAGGTGGCCTAACCCCTTAAGGTGAATTCCCACGGCGCGTGGTTCGAGAGTTTCGCGCCATATTCACCGGCCACGCACCGTGGGAATTCATCTTTATACGTTCACGATTGCCACCGTAGTTTCCTAGTTCCCTAGTACCGAACACTTTGCCTCATCCCGTTATCAAATCCCCCGGGGCGCGAGATGGAACCACTACACTGTGATAGGGACAACATAATTCCAAGTTGCGGAACGGTAACGGGACACGTCCCGGTAGCGTAAAACGAAAGCGGGAATAGGAATTAATGGGCGGCGCTGGATGGTAGTTGATGGGGTGTCCTTGGTATCGAAAACGTCAAAACGGGCTTGGGGCCGAGATTTTAATCACGAATTTCTTCGGAGGGCTGCTCCGTAGCCTTAGCGAACATCGATGACTCGGGAACGCCGCGCAGCGGCGCGGTAACGGAGGCCAAACGCTTCTGAGAAATGGACGAGGCCGCCACCTTAGCTGCGGGCTAAACGAGTTTCGAGCAAATTAAGTCGTTATTTCAGCAGATGGCCAGTTTTCGGAGATCCAGCACGTAATCGTCGACTACTGACGCTCAATGCACGTGTAACGAGCGTCAACGTTCGCATCTGTCCGGGTAGCTGTTCGCGATCGTGAATGGGGGTTAAGCAGGGCTCGCCTGGATTTTTGGCAATTAGACGCAGGCGATTTTTGGGAGTCCCTGATTGTTGTTGTTTGGGACAAGAAGCTTAGCGGATTTTAGTGGACAGCATGGAATAGCAGAATTAAGAGCTATCGATACTTATTGTTAGATTGTAGATAGGAAGTTTGCTTGTCTACGACAAGTCTAACCGATGGCGTCGAATAATATTTCCGAAGAAATTTTTATAAAACGTAATAAAAACCCGTGAAATTGAAAGTAACTACTTTGCTAATTAGATATAAATGATTTTTAACCCTTAACTGGTATCCTGGGTCGCACATGACCCCAAGCACGCAAAGTTCGCTGCAAAATTTTTGGTTGTCAAAGTTTGTCAACTGAATTTCTAATTAATTTTATAGTTAATAGTTTAACTTCCTACGTTCCTATTATTTTATACATTACCTAAGAACAAAATATTCATAGAGGATGATCTAGTGTCGACTTTGCAAATTTTCGTGTCCTTTTTTATTTGGGGTCTGCCACGACCCTAGTATACCAGTCATGTTTGCCAAAAACAGTATACCAGGTAAGGGTTAAAAACATCATCTAACTAAAGCAAAGCCAACGAGTTCATTTCATCCTAAAATTATTGCTTTCTGGATTTACAGTAAAAATCCAACAGCTTGCGAATAAAAGACGGAAAAAATTTAAGCAATTGTAGTAAAAATCCCGCAGCAAAAAAATTAATTATCTCCAGAAGACGCCAGATAAATTTAAACTGTTTACTCATATTAAATGCCATACAATTACAAACTACTACATTATTAACGAGATCCAACCCCGTCAACGATTCACTACATACCTAGTCAATATTCTTTCTTTGGTAAACAAAATTAATTATCGTGTCCTTCATAACTGCGTCGAGCAAATGGCTCGCAAAATGACCGCAACTCTCTTGACAAAGTTACAACTCAGACCATTCAAAACCGAGCAGTTCCCCGAAACATGTGCGCGACGCGTTCTTCTTACAAGGTGAGTGCACGATATTTGCTTTACCTATTTTACTAAGCGCAAAGCACACATTACTCAAAATTGTTCGAGAAATTGACGTAAAAATGGAACTATAATGAAGTTACAATCTGAGTGTCTCTTGTTCAAGTCAGCTGATAGATGTTCAGTTTTCTAGGCTAGACGTATTAGTTCTACGATTAGTTACTTAGATCCATATAGAGACCCAGTGGCGGATTTAAGAAAAAAAGGCCCAGGTGGCAAACGTTGAGGGGCCCATTATTTCGGGAAAATGAGGAGGTAGTTTGCTAAAAGGGGGTAAATGTACAGAAAAGTATAGAAAAAAATTGCTTGGATAAATTCATAATTTATTTTTGAAGACAGGGCCCTAGGGGGCTCTGGAGCAGGGGCCCATTTTTCGAGAAGCTAAAACGTTAGTTTACTGAAAACGGGCTCAGTGTAATAATACAGAGAATAAAATATTGTTTGGATAAAATCAGAATTGTTTTTAAGGATGGGCCCCTGAAAATGAGGAGGTAGTTTGTTAAAAGGGGGTAAATGTACAGAAAAGTATAGAAAAAAATTGCTTGGATAAATTCATAATTTATTTTTGAAAACAGGGCCCTAGGGGGCTCTGAGCAGGGGCCCATTTTTCGAGAAGCTAAAACGTTAGTTTACTGAAAACGGGCTCAGTGTAATAATAGAGAGAAAAAAATATTGTTTGGATAAAATCAGAATTGTTTTTAAGGATGGGCCCCTGAAAATGAGGAGGTAGTTTGTTAAAAGGGGGTAAATGTACAGAAAAGTATAGAAAAAAATTGCTTGGATAAATTCATAATTTATTTTTGAAAACAGGGCCCTAGGGGGCTCTGAGCAGGGGCCCATTTTTCGAGAAGCTAAAACGTTAGTTTACTGAAAACGGGCTCAGTGTAATAATACAGAGAATAAAATATTGTTTGGATAAAATCAGAATTGTTTTTAAGGATGGGCCCCTGAAAATGAGGAGGTAGTTTGTTAAAAGGGGGTAAATGTACAGAAAAGTATAGAAAAAAATTGCTTGGATAAATTC
This sequence comes from Andrena cerasifolii, assembly GCF_050908995.1. Classification (NCBI taxonomy): domain Eukaryota; kingdom Metazoa; phylum Arthropoda; class Insecta; order Hymenoptera; family Andrenidae; genus Andrena; species Andrena cerasifolii. The sequence goes on along the minus strand of NC_135124.1, from coordinate 3,930,659 downwards.
ATAATTTATTTTTGAAAACAGGGCCCTAGGGGGCTCTGAGCAGGGGCCCATTTTTCGAGAAGCTAAAACGTTAGTTTACTGAAAACGGGCTCAGTGTAATAATAGAGAGAAAAAAATATTGTTTGGATAAAATCAGAATTGTTTTTAAGGATGGGCCCCTGAAAATGAGGAGGTAGTTTGTTAAAAGGGGGTAAATGTACAGAAAAGTATAGAAAAAAATTGCTTGGATAAATTCATAATTTATTTTTGAAAACAGGGCCCTAGGGGGCTCTGAGCAGGGGCCCATTTTTCGAGAAGCTAAAACGTTAGTTTACTGAAAACAGTCTCAATGTAATAATACAGAAAAAAATATTGTTTGGATAAAATCAGAATTGTTTTTAAGGATGGGCCCCTGAAAATGAGGAGGTAGTTTGTTAAAAGGGGGTAAATGTACAGAAAAGCATAGAAAAAAATTGCTTGGATAAATTCATAATTTATTTTTGAAAACAGGGCCCTAGGGGCTCTGAGCAGGGGCCCATTTTTCGAGAAGCTAAAACGTTAGTTTACTGAAAACAGTCTCAATGTAATAATACAGAAAAAAATATAGTTTGGATAAAATCAGAATTGTTTTTAAGGATGGGGCCCTAGTGGGGCCTTCCGAGCAGGGGCCCAGATGGCAACTGCTCGTCAGCCGCCCTGTTAAATCCGCCACTGCCATATACACACAGAATTTACAAAAGACAACACACACTTCGAACTGGATTGTTACAAAACATGTTGGGTACTGCGTCCTACGCGTTTGATACATTACTATACACAGTATGCGTTACCCACATGCAAAATTTAAGCGAAATTTCCGACCTGGACCTGGTGCACCCCCCTTATCAGTCTTGTACTCCGCCAGGACGGCCGTGTTCGTCCTCTTGTTTTCTTGCCCGCGCAGATCGAGGCGTTGAGGATAAATCGCCTTAGTAAGAGCATTAAGGACAGCCGTGAATTCGTTCCTGCACACGCATACACCCCTCGGTTGCGTTCCTTCTTCCGTCCTTCTTCCAACTTCCATTCCGCTCCAGTCTTAGTCTTCGGCCGGTTTTAGCCACGAGTAACGTCCATGTTCGCTAGTGTGTGCTTCTAATCCTGAAAACCTACACCCCATGCAAATTGCGAGAGCGCCTCAGATCGTAATCTCGCTGGGGCCTAGGAAAGGGGTGGTTCTCGCGCCAGGTAAAGCCGGGCTCGTGACTTGACTAGCGACTTCTTCTCGAGACGGGGACCAAGTCTGTCAAGTTTTGGTTTTTTGCGTGGACTCCTGTGACGTTGTAATCCCACTTGTAGCACGTCTTACGGTGGATTAATAAACTTTGGAGCTGCAGATCTGTTATGGGCGTTCGCAATGTTCTCTGGCCTGCAAGGGTTTCACAATCTTTTGTAACTTTCATTTAGAATGTCATGGAAACCGCCACGAAACGTTCAGAGGTTCTTTTTGCATGACGCTCGGAAGATCGAGTGGATCAATTGAATTTAGACAACTACAGTTCCACAGCCTTTCGTTATTGTTTCGTTCGACAACTGTACGGTTTTTGGGCTGCAGAGAAACATGGCACGCGAAGGACCTGGAAGGCCTTAAAACGTCGCAAGGTGTTCAATATATTCGGCAGCATTCGTGTTCCGTGGCAGTTGGAATCCTCTTCATCCCATCACTACCCCAACTGCCTCCGGCGATGAATTCATAATTGAGGCGTTAAATCTCGAACGAGCCGTCTTGGCTCCTTCGTGAATATCTGTCCGTGGAAGGAAGAGCACGCAGAACATTGTCGAAAATCGAAGTCCTCTCGCAATTGCCTGTACCTCCGACGTCTCTTAAAATTTCACATTCCAAGTATTTTCGTCGTCCATGCGCGACGGAATGTTCCGAGTCATGCTAATTTTCTTCATCAACTTCTCGACAATTCATCTTCATTCCGCGATCCTGGTTTCATTCTCTTACGCAGAAACTTTTGAACAGTTCGTATTACATTTTATTAAATACACATTCATTGTAATTTTTTATATCTGGGACAGTTATAAAATAAGTCTTATATCCGAATGTACGATAACGCAAACAGGAAAGGTGTGGCTGTGCTACACATGTACACTTCTATATTTGGCTGGCGAGACACTACATACTAGAAGCTTTATTTCATTTCTGAAACCCTGCTAAGAGAAAGTTTGATGTCAAAAGTGAACATCTCAGAAGAATATATTGAATTTGTCGTCGGCTTAAGTCTAAGTAAAAGCAAAACACATTGACATTAGTTTGTACTAGGTATATCTTATTTAAGAGACACTATCGGTACCTTCGTTTGGGTTGCCGGATTCCCAAAAAGTGTTTTCAATGCCTGCAGAAAGCGGTTCAAAATAGAGACGAAATTCAGAATCAGCTTATGTCCCCCCATCCCTCTAGAAGCCCCTGCCCGTGCAAAGAACTGGTGGATGTTCAAGCTGCGACTTAAACCCCAGGGCCAAGGAGGTGTCCATTGTCTTATTCCGCGATCATAAGACAGGCCGGCATGTGGCAGAATATTTTAGAGCTTCTTATACAGTGCGTCAAGACATGAAAAGGTATAAGTGCATTGCACCATCTGTTGGAGCTGTACCTATATCGTTTGAATGTTATATCCCTCCTGTATAAACAAATGGAGTTTGAACCAGAAATAATGACGCATTATTTTGTTACAATGTTTGGCGTCACAGTCGAAAAAATTCGGCGTTGCAAAGACACGATGGAGCAAAGAGCTGTTATTCAATTTCATGCAAAACTTGCCACAGCCGCCACAGAGACGTATGAAATGTGGCAACAAGTTTATGGTGATGAGTGTTTATTAAGAATGGAATTAGTTGAAAAGGAAGATGAGTTGTTGGCTCAGACGCCTAAAATGATCGAAAATGATAAAAGAATGGATAATAAATAATAATAACGATAAATGATCCGTATGCGACCAGAACACAGTGAGCCAAGAAGTTGCACGGCAACGCAACCAGCCACCGCTACATAATTGTGGGCGAGTTTTTAATACGAAAACAAGTCACCGTGTTCAATCACCCGCCGTATTTGCTAGAACTGTAATTATTCAACTATTCGAATAATTCGAATAATTTCGAAGTCGAATATTCGAATACTCCTGATTATTCGAATATTCGAATATTCGAAGAAATTATTCGAATTCTCTGGTATTCGAATATTCGAAGAAAGCACTCGAATTCTGTGGTATTCGAATATTCGAAGAAATTATTCGAATTCTCTGGTATTCGAATATTCGAGGAAATTATTCGAATTCTCTGGTATTCGAATATTCGAAGAAATCATTCGAATTATCTGGTATTCGAATATCCGAAGAAATCGTTAGAATTCTCTGGTATTCGAATATTCGAAGAAATCGTTCGAATTCTCTGGTATTCGAATATTCGAAGAAATCATTCGAATATTCGAAGAAAGCACTCGAATTCTCTGGTATTCGAATATTCGAAGAAATCGTTCGAATTCTCTGGTATTCGAATATTCGAAGAAATCGTTCGAATTCTCTGGTATTCGAATATTCGAAGAAATCATTCGAATTATCTGGTATTCGAATATCCGAAGAAATCGTTAGAATTCTCTGGTATTCGAATATTCGAAGAAATCGTTCGAATTCTCTGGTATTCGAATATTCGAAGAAATCATTCGAATATTCGAAGAAAGCACTCGAATTCTCTGGTATTCGAATATTCGAAGAAATCGTTCGAATTCTCTGGTATTCGAATATTCGAAGAAATCGTTCGAATTCTCTGGTATTCGAATATTCGAAGAAATTAATCGAATTCTCTGGTATTCGAATATTCGAAGAAATCATTCGAATTCTCTGGTATTCGAATATTCGAAGAAATCGTTAGAATTCTCTGGTATTCGAATATTCGAAGAAATCGTTCGAATTCTCTGGTATTCGAATATTCGAAGAAATCGTTCGAATTCTCTGGTATTCGAATATTCGAAGAAATCACTCGAATTCTCTGGTATTCGAATATTCGAAGAAATTATTCGAATTCTCTGGTATTCGAATATTCGAGGAAATTATTCGAATTCTCTGGTATTCGAATATTCGAAGAAATCATTCGATTTATCTGGTATTCGAATATCCGAGGAAATCATTCGAATTCTCTCGTATTTGAATATTCGAAGAAATTATTCGAATTCTCTGGTATTCGAATATTCGAGTACTTAGGTTATTCGAATATTCGAGTACTTAGGTTATTCGAATATTCGAGTACTTAGGTTATTCGAATATTCGGTACAGCCCTAGTATTTGCCAGATATGGCTCCATGCGACTTCTTTCCTTTCCCGAAACTCTTTTGAGTTGGCATCTGTGCCACAGAAAGGATGTTACTTCGAAGACGTAGACCCCATATTATATCTAAAGACTCTTCCAGTCAAGGAACTGGCCCACTCTTTTGAATCATTTTTGGACCCTTCCCAATAGTATATGGACACGGAGGAGGGCTATTTTGAATAAAGATAAATGAATGTTTAGAAAAAAATTTCACTTGGTTTTGTTTTATCGCTGTAGCCCCGGCTATATATTGGCGCACTGTGTAGCGCGTACAAGTACGTCCCCCGATCGGCGTACAGATTCAAGCCGCATTTCCACGTCACGTACGTACACACCCGTGCCTGCGTTCTATATACATGTGTACATATATGTTCAAGAGGTTTACAAGCTACATAATAGTCGCGCAGGAGCAAACGAAAGGAAAGTGCCAAGGATCGCGACGTCGACGCGAGCAGGAGTACGAAACCGAAAGAGAGGAAACGGACACGCAGAAGCGAGACCAGAGGAGGATACAGAGAAGGGCATGTAACGGGAGGATACGGAGATATATAAAGGTACGATATATCGAGGTATACAACAGGCCTAGTAAGTTACACCTTCTGCCCTTATCTGTGAAGATCGGTTCAGGTACTCGGATACCCGGCCTTCTTCAGCCTCCTTTTCGCTCCCTTCCTTCTCTTATCTCCGTCCTCCGACCCCACTGTCCCCCTTCCCCTCACTGAATAACTTTACTACCGGTTTCGTGCTGCCTCGCGCCAGCTACTAAACTTTCGGGATAACGCGCGCCTCCTACGCCTCCTGCTCCCCGCCGCTCTTCCCCTTGCTTTTTCATCCTCCGGGACGCGCTTGAATCGCGTCCACCTACCGGCCATCGACGTACTCGGGCTTGGAGGAAAGTGTGTTACGGGAAAATAGTAGGTCATCTTATCAGCGAAGTGGTATTTTTCTTTTTGGCCTGTGCAACAGGGTGACAGAACTGTATGGTATACTTTACTATTCCCTGCATTTGGTGTCTAGGCTAAATAGGCTGTAATAGTGTAACAAGGTCTATTGACAAGAAATAACCAAGGAAATATGAATTAGGCGAGAGGGATATAATAGATAAAAACGAACAATGTTAACTCAACTAGGCAATACCCGCTATTCTCCATATATATTGTAATTATTGTAACTGTGGTCGCTAATAGCTCTAAGCTGATGCGACATTAAATAAATAAATTATATATATATAAGGTCTATTGAATTCCGGACGAATATTTACTTCCTTCCCAGCATATGATATTCATGTAAACAGAGAGTGTAGTTGACAGTTTATGCTATGCGACTTGGTAGAAATAACCCTAGTAGCATTGCTGGGTGGCCCACAGTATCCCCAAGTTGGGAATTAGTTAGCCATCAAAAAGCCAACAATAAATGCTACTAGGGAAGTAGTGCAACTGTTGCGGCGAGAAAAGTTAGTAAGTATTTAGCGTGAATACAAATCCAAACGTGGCTTGAAGAATTTTAATTCCAGAACTACGGTTTCAAACACGATTAGTATTTGAGCGGTGGTTGGTCCGTACTGAACAAAATAAGAATTGGATCCGTCTAGAGCTGTGCTACATCTCTAATAAAATATCTACTAATCGCTAATTCGAAAGTTGTTTCTAATTTTCTACTGCAAATGCAACCAAGCGGAAGAACTTGACAATAGTAAAGAAAATGAGAAATTAATATTTTACAGTTTAGTTATGACGATTCTCAAACGTGACCCCATGCGGCAGCGTCAATGCCGCATCTACCTGACAGATGAGAATTCACTCAAAGAACGCTTAAATAAGTTAGTCGATACGCATTTCGAACTTTATTCCTCTTTCCTTTGGTACTATCACCTTATCCAAACAGCGGAGTCATGAAACGATGCCGCCAGAGGAGATTATGTGTCCCACACTGTCTATGGAAACTCAGATCATGTCTAGTCATACTCGATTAAGTAAACCTCGTCGATCCTGGACCCAACTCGTTCCTAGAATTGTTTCTAGTTTAGGTGTTGTGTTACCTGGTCCTTTCTTCTGGGAAGTTACCATCTTGACACTTTTCCTGCACGCTTTTCCCTCTCCCGAAAGCCATTCCCATTCTTACCTCTTTCACCAACCTGGGGGGAGCGCAACGGAGAAGGAACATTTGCATGGAGGCGCATTTACACAGAAGCTGTGACGGCTTATTAGCTTGGAAGCAGCTGCGTGCCGATAATGAGGCCCAATCTCGCGTTTCTGCATAATGCTCTCTTTCAGTTAGGTCTCGCAACCCCATCGCAGCCTTCCCCATTTTCAAACCTACTCCCTCGCACGCCTCATGTCTGGTACTAGGATCCTTATTGCTTTCTGGTCCGTTCTCTTGGTGTTCGCGCCATGTAACCAATAAGGAACGAAATCTGGCTCGCCTACTGTAAGTATCTACTTTAGCAACACTCTGTGTTTCATTGTGGCGTGAGTTCGGATCAGAAGAATGAAATTTATCACTGTATAGGGTAACTCGGGGGAATATGCCAAAACGATTTTGCAATTACATAATAGACCGTGTGTATTTTATGATTAAAAAAAACATATTATTGGATTGAATAGTTTTGTGAAGTATTGAAAATTCATAGTCCTTATAATGGCTCCATACTTGGACAGCTCAACTACTTAGTGTGTCCCGCTGTCCCGATTTTACTGTCCCATTGCCTGGACACCTGATGAAACATCAGCAATTTGGATGTTTTCTAGGGAACTTAAATAAAAAAAACAACACAATAGTTTTCCTATTGGCATAGTTTTTCTGTATAAGTAATTTATTCAAATCAGTAAACAAACTTGAGTAAAAACAATCTATTATTGAATGATTAAGTTTAAGATTATGTGAATTTCACACATGAATATTGAATTGAATATTATCATTAAAACAAGATAATAAGAATACAAAGTAATAATTGCTAAGGTGTTAAATAACGATTTTAATATTGTCTCATCAATAACTCGTACTTATTTCACAGTTTGCACACACGGTCAGGTTTAGGGCCGTTCCGGAATTCCACTGTACCAGTAGATAGACACGCGAATAAAAAACTAATAAGACCTTTAATTTTAATCTTCCAATCAACAAATAATACTACAAGGTACCAGTTTTCTGAAAATGTATTAGTTGTACCAATATACTAAACATTATTAATTATATTCGTTTAAGAAAAAGTAGAGACTGTTTAGGAAATCAGATAAGAACAATGCTAAAATGGTGCAAACTGGATAGTTCAAGAAAATTTATTTTTATTATGAGTGTTACAAGTTTACTAAAAAAAAAATATGTACATGAACATATTTTATTAAATATTTGAATAATTGAATAAAATAGTTATTTTATGGATAAAGCGAATATTAAATGTAATAATCAGTATTATTTACACTAGTGTCCAGGTACTGGGACGTGTTCAGGTATTGGGACATTTGCCTTACATTAGTGTGAACAGTTCTACAAGAAATCAATGGATTGTGATAAAGTATACTAACAAACAAATTTTTTAATCTCTCATACATCCCTTAAATTTATGTACCTACTTTGTTTGTCGGCATAATATGCCACAAGTGCCACCACTCATATCTTTATAACTCTTTCTATTTAATGCCATCGAGTTGTTTTTTCGTATTGGAACCGTGCCTAAGAAGTATGTACGAACTTGAAACAATGCTGCTTGGTTAGAAGAAAGTTTAAAGGAAGCCATTCGAATGGTGAAGATGGTGTTGGTTTTGTTTAACTAATGAAAATTCATTTATGCAAAAATCATCTTTTATATTACTACTCTGGAATGCATGAAAGGACAGGGCTGTAATGTTTATATCAGGATGTTTATAGCGATAGCATGACCAACCGATAGAGTCCACGCGCTTGACGGATCTCTCCTGAATAAAATCAAGATTCAAAACTATTAATGTGTCTTGAGTTCCATGGCCTAATTCCCAATAGATGGCTCGTACTACAATATAGAACAAATTTTGAGAATATAGATGTTTCTTATGACGATTCGACTGATGCAGAAAATGCCAACTACTGTGCAATATGTGAACTATATTATGACAATAAAAAAGAACCTAAAAGTAACTGGGTAAAAACTACTTGTTGCAAAAAGTGGGTGCATAAAGACTGCGTAGAGATTGGAGACTGTTTATTTTGTAAGAAACAGCTACTTTATCAAATATATTTTACGTTTCATTAAGTTGAAATATTTGTTATTAGTTACTAATAGCTTAAGTAGTTTAAAATATTGTTGATTCTCAAAAATTCAAGTGAATAGTTCGCATTTCATAGCCTGTGGCATATTTACCCACCACTTGGGGAATGCCACTTTCGAAGACTTTTTTATTTGTACGTTTCTCATTCAACTATAAAAGTTACATATCTCTACTTATTAGTCAATACACAGAATTAGTTACACTTTCATATGATATTATCCTTTCCCCTGTATCTACGTATACTTGCGAGATATCGCGTCTCAAAGTTAACTGTGGCATATTCCCTGGAACGACCCTACTGACATCATTGTCAGATTAAGGGGGAACACCACTGTGACGGCCGGAAAAGTAAGCCATTTCTAAGAATTTTTTTCAGGAATAATTTACAGTTTTCATAGAAAAATTGTATTACCTACCTTTAGCGCGCTGTCTTAAGAGACTATACAAAAAAAATAAATAGAAAAACAGCCATAAATTTTAATATATTAATTAATCTTCTAGATACCCCCACGCGAGCTGGTCGAATCTGTAACTATGGAACAGCAGGTCCGACATCAAATTTCATTTTTTTTTTTATAAACTATATGAGTGTAGTTTCCTTTGTACGTACGGATTCTTTGATCGAAAACAAATTTTTTTAAATACGCTCGAAAAACTGTCCAGCTTATTCGCGGATTTTCGAAACTTTTCTTCTAAAGCGCGCCATTTTTGCAAAAATAATTTGTTTAAGAAATCAATACGTACAACGGAAACTACACTCATATAGTTTATTAAAAAAAAAAAGAAATTTGATTTCGAACCTGCTGTTCCATAGTTACACATTCGACCAGCTCGCGTGCGGGGTGGGGGTAGAAGATTAATTAATATATTAACATTTATGCATGTTTTTCTATTTATTTTTTTGTATAGTCTCTTAAGAAAGTGTACTGAAGGTATTTAATACAAATTTTCTCTGAAAACTGTAAATTGTTCCTGAAAAAAAATCTTAAAAATATCTTACTTTTCCGGCCGTCACAGTGGTGTTCCCCCTTAATGTCATATGAACGATCACCAAGTAGCTACGTACGTGCAACCGATTCACCGGTTTTTACAAATCTGTTGCGGACATGCTTCGCACGCAAATCATCACGTGCGTTCATCCACATTTGGCTCGCCTCGCATCCTCTTTTTCTCGTCCGTTTATCGACGTCCCTTTCAAACAAACGCCCCTTTCGGCAACAATTCTTTTCGACAAACGTCTGAAATTCCGACGGGAGTCGTTCGCGTGTAATTTCGGACCGCTTATCCCGCGGCACGCAAAGATAACTGCTTCATCCTGTTAACCTCAACCTCGAGGGGGCCGCGTTTACGCGGGAATTCAATAATTGCCACGGTAATGACAAACCACGGGAGGGGTGTACGCGAAACGGAAGGGGATGTTGACGCGATGTCGGGCGCGGCGTTTTCGAGCTGAACCGGCCGGCGGAGTCGCTTTGTACGCGATAATTCGCTTGGCCATCCAGGGCGAAACGTCGGGGATACAAAGACAAGTACAATGTCTTTCTTATGATGCCCAGGCCGGGACCGGCCGGGCAAAAAGTTGATCGGTTATAGAGAATCGGCCTGTGGAACGTAATGTGGCAATTTAACCAATTTGTAGGGAATGAAGTGTCGCTCGCGTTTGATCTCCCCGTTGCCGGCCCGCGGAAATTGTACAATTGCGCCGGCGATGCCTCGAGTTTTACGTACGGTCCGTTTAACGGCAATTAAACCGTAGCAGCCGCGTCACGTCGCCGCAAACTTCGATCGGCTTGTGTGACGAACACCGTAAAAATGTGATCTTCATGCGACGGAGGAGTAACAGTTGCCCCCGAGTATTTTCACCCGATAATGTTGCAGCTGACTGAAATGCAGACTCTTCCTGTAACTGGGGCGCAATAAAGAATATCAAAAACTCGTTTTGGGTGCGTCATAGACGCTAGAAAACTTAGAACCTTCGTGTTGTTCAAATTCTCATCTGCCTCCATTGTACACTGTGGAAATTGAATTTTCTTATTTTCTGGACACACTACCACCCTTTTAGCATTACTGCAGTGTTGTTCAACCTTCACAGAAAATAGACACTTATGAATCGAAGTGACAATGATCTGGTTGCACAACACTGTGCAGCCTTAAGGCGAAATCTGACGGCACGTGGATAACGCGCCGTGAGAACGCTCATGGCTCGCCGACTCGCGAGCCTGGGCGATCCGAGCCATAGACGTATATAGACGGAGCGTAAGCTGAGGGGGGTGGCAAGGTTCGCTGTAAGGGGAGCGATACGAGTAAATCGGGTAACGCAGTAGTTATTGGTAGTTATACATGCCGAATGCATCCGAAGCTAACCGACGTGCCTGTATCTGAACCTCTGACTTTTCCCCTCCAAGCCTACCTTCCCCTCGTCGATAGTCCCAGCTTCTGTTCCGTCTATATGTGTCTATGATCCGAGCCGTCTTGCCGAGTCCCGCGCCGTGAGAACGCTCATGGATCGCCGATTCGCGAGCCTGGGCGAGCTTGGCACGAGACTCGCCGAGTCCACGCGCCGTTAGAACGCTCATGGTTCGCCGACTCACGAGCCTGGGCGAACCTGGATGAGCCTAGGCGAGCCGAGCCGTCTTGCCGAGTCCCGCGTCATGAGAATGCTCATGGCTCGCCGACTGACGAGCCTGGGCGAGCCTGGGCGAGCTTGGCACGAGACTCGCCGAGTCCACGCGCCGTCAGAATGCTCATGGCTCGCTGACTCGCGAGCCTGGGCGAACCTGGGCCAGCCTAGGCGAGCCGATCCGTCTCGCCGAGTCCCGCGCCATGAGAGCGCTCATGGATCGCCAATTCGCGAGCCTGAACGAGCCTGGGCGAGCTTGCCACGAGACTCACCGAGCCCACGCGCCGTCAGAACGCTCATGGCTCGCCGGCTCGCGAGCCTGGGCGAACCTGGGCGAGCCTAGGCGAGCCGAGCCGTCTCCCCGAGTCCCGCGCCGTCAGAACGCTCATGGATCGCCAATTTGCGAGCCTAGGTGAGCCGGCTCGGCTCGCCGATCCACGTGCCGTCAGATTTCACCTTTACATCGTGGCCGACCCTTCCTCGACTTGTTTGGGAAACTTCGGCGATGTCGTAACATGCCGAAAAGAATGAAGCTGTTCGTGGTCCTGTCCCGTTCCTTCTCTTTGCATACCATGTAAACGTTACACCTACAGGAACTACTCGGCTTGTACAACATCCGTGTTTTATGGTGGGCCATCATAAAGTCGTACCGTATATGTACTTGCCGTATTCGGTATCTCTGGTATGCGGTGAATATGGTGCGACCAGGCCGCTTTTTACCGGCTATTTACGACTTTTCGGCGTCCCCCTACATAGTAAATAGCCACAAAATCGCCGGGGGATGATCCCGACGTGTTACCTGACCACGCCAGCGATGAACAGTAAATTTCGACGGGACGACAGACGCTTCCATGTGACGTATGTATTCGAGATTTTATGGCACTGATAACTAATGGCGTAATTGAATATTCATTTGTATTAACACATTTTAACACGTTCGTGCTACGTTCTGACAAGGGAAGATCCCCAACACGGAAATTAAAAAAATGATAAAACGTTTGGGATATGCAGGTGATGTGTAAGTATGTACTACGCATTTTTTTTTGCGCTCGAAATTCACTTTACGGGGGTGATAGAGAACTGTAAGGGATAGAAAAAAAATTTCAAGACAAAAGTTACTTCTTTAAATTAGATCTATCATTTGGAGAAAAAAAAATAAAAATATTGACCAGTTCACGAGTTATAACACAAAATCGGAAGATAACCGGATTTTGAGGGGTCAGTTACACCCCCTTATATTGAATTTTGGCAGTAAATAAAAATTGCGTTTTAATCAAGTAGGAAATCCTCTACATATTCACAAAGTTTCAAAATTTTTTGAATTTTCGAGTTCGGAATGTTTACGGGGGTGATAGAGAACTGTAAGGGATAGGAAAATAGTTTCAAGACAAAAGTTACTTATTCTAATTAGTTATATCATTTGGTAAAAAAAATTATTTTACAGTTCGCGAGTTATAACACAAAATCAGAAAATAAGCGGATTTTCAGGGGCCAATTACACCCTCTTGGAGTGAATTTGCCTACGTATTCACAAAGTTTCAGGATTTTTTGAATTTCTGGGTTCGGGATGTTATTTTGTCAGTATTATTAGATTTATTATGCTTTAATTTAACAAAGACTTCTTATTTCACTTTTATCCGACGACTGAGGTACTGAGACATCGTCAAAATTAGACGTGCAAATTCAACGCTGGAACAAGAGCGTACAAAAGTATTTAAGTACCCATGCTGCAATTGTCAAAAACAGGTGACAGTATTGCGAATCCTCTCACGTGTCTCCATCACATTTCCCTTCGAGTTGTAACGACTAGGCATCGCCATCATTCTCCTCGAAGAATTACGATACTCTCGCGGACGCATCCACGTCGTTCCTCGTTGTCCACGTCGCTTCCGAGAACAATGATCGAGTGAAGGCGGGGCGGGGGCACAGAAAAACGACAAAAGGAAGAAATCTCGAGCAAACTGGGCGGGTTGTGGGGGGGGGGGGGAGGAGAGGGGGGGTGGAGGGAGGGGGCTGAAAAAAAACTCGTCCCGGTCCTCTGGACATCGTGGGGTCGTCTGCGGAGGCCGCAGCGTCGTGGACGCACGCGCTGACGCGACAAGCTCATTTGTGCGCGACGGCTTTCAGAGAGGATCAGGAGAAGAAAGGGAGGAAGAGCGTGGAAAAAGGAGGACCACGCGACCAGGGTAGAAAGGACAGAAGCGGGACGCTTGGAAGGGGAAGCGCAGAGCAAGTGGTCAGCTAGACTGGAACCTGGGACGGAGCAAAAGGACCCCCAGAGAAATGGGGTGAGAGCTAGAGCGAGTCCAAGTGCATGCGTGCTCGGCGAAAGGGAAGGCAGAGGACAGAAGTCAACGATGGGTGGACAACGGAGGGAAAGAGGAAGTACCGATGGGAGCGGAGGAGATAGGTGGGCACAGGGAAAAGGGACGAAAAAAAGAAAACGAGAAAGGGAAACAGAGGTAGGGAACCGATGGACGGTCCAATCAAGAGAGCAGGGTACCGCGCTGACGTGATTACAGCTGCTGCGCGTGACTGGAGTTATTTAGTTCGCCGACTCGGCCCTGTCCTTCCCTTCCTTTCGTATTCCTCCGTTCCGGTATGCCTCAGCCGCCCGCTTCAATTCACCCCTTCGTCACTTGGCGTTGTTTGGGTCTCCTGGGACGATGGCGTCTGTGGGATCCAGCAACAACCACTCAAAATGGGTGGGATTCCTTACCGATGTACCTGCAGTTTCTTTACCATATGTTCGCAGACTGAAATTGTTTTTTGCACTCGAGGATTCGTCAGGTTTCGTAAAACGATAAGCGGGATTAGATGGAGGTCTTTCAACTTGGACCTGTTCCCTGAACAGTCATCCTGAGGACTTTACCTTTTTATCTAGCCCTTTTAGTTTTGTTCGCGGAAACTACACTGGCAACTGATGAAAAGGGATGTAGGTAATATTGCTACGAGCAAGAAAAATGATTCTGCCAACGCTTTCATAAGCTCGGAGAACGAGTCGAGTGGAATCGGTGGATGCATCCCTGCATCCGAGACGACTTTACAGCGGTTCGCCGGGTATGTTTTTGCGCCAGGCCAAAGTCTTCCAGGCCCAGTATGTACTTCCCCGCGTTCCTTGTACGCTCGTATAGCTGGTGTAAATCGACGGTTTCTTAATCACGAAAGAAAACAGCGGCGCTTTGAAGTGGATTGCAGGAGTTTGAACAGTTTGTTCACTTCGGCGCTGGGAAAAGTCAATCAACGGGAGCTGGAGTACTACCGTTTCATTCACCTCCCTCTTCCGTGCACGCGCATCTGTTTAATCGGTCAGAATCGTGAATCGAAAGTGACAGTGTAGGAAATATTTTATACCCCACGTTTACAAAGCAAAATGGGGTAGGAGTGAAATGGTGAAGTGATTGGAAATCAATGAAACTTAGAGCCACCTCTCGAATCGTTAATTGAGATAACACATCGAAAAGTGACGGCAGAAATTGATCCTGGGGAGAAAAAGGAAGGCGAAAAATGTGCCCGTATTAGAACCTCGAAGGGAACCGCTCTATTTGGCGGACCGTTGCATTCCATGTTTGGGGTACGGGCAACCCATTCCCCCCCGTCATCGCGGTCCTCTTGGACCTCGTTGTATGCTCGCCCTTTTACGTCCTCCCAGTCGCCCAAGGGAATGGAACCGCGCTAGGGAGAGACAGTCCCAGTGGACATGTTTATTATTTCAACGTCGAAGCCTCTCCTGAGATTTAGTGGTTCGGACATAGCCTCCCGTGCCCTACCCATCTCACTGCGCTCTGGTACAATCCAATAAGATCAGAGGGAAGATGGGACTGGCCAACAACCGCGAGGAATACGCCGAACCTTTTCGCTTTTTCGAGGGACAAAGACCGTTTCAACATGCGATAGCTCTGTTACTCCTTGCAATCTGAAATCTAATCTTGGATAAATATAACTTGTACTTTAATTCCTGATGCTTGATTGCCAGTTACTGTTAATCCAGGTGACTCATTTCCATGTTGCATATTTTGCGGGACACTCCACTTTTTCGGTATAACTTAACGCCGAAGTAATAGAATTCTTAAACGAAATTTTGAAACTCCTTCGCAATTTGACCAGCTGGGAACATTTCTGCGATGCTTGGTAGCGATTGGTAAGTTTCTGTGCTTGGCTCGCAATAGACGGGCAGAAGGACCAGCAACTTTCAATAGCGGATAATTTAATTTATGAAAACTGATACTGGAATGAAATGTACGTCGACTGGTTTCCATGCAGCGGCTCGTACTTCATCCGGTAGTCATTACACCGTATATAATGAGGCAATTAAGTAACACGTAACGCAACGGTACTTAAGCCCGAATTAATTTTTTCTTATCTATCGATCTCGACGTTACTTTTTGTTCGCAAAACACCTTGCCAGTCTGCTGATTTCACCCACTGATTACTTAAAATCGTGCATGCGCAAATTCGCCGACGTATCAAATTCGAGGCAAACGCGTTTCGCAAAGTCTTATCAGAGCTGTATCGCAGACCTGAAGTTACACTTTGCGGAAAGCAGATGGAGTTACTGGATGTTGTATAAGAAATTGATTTCATATGCCATTAATTATGCCCAGAAAGCATGCTGCGTAATTAAATATTTTAGCAGAATTAATCCCTCAACCATCGCCAACCAAAAGATATCCCTACAATCACGTATTCAAGGAAACTTTATGCATTGCCTGTTTACTGTAACCCTGCAACTGAAATATAGCATTCTATTTAAAAAAAAAAACACAAAGTGTCCTTCGGATCATTTTAAATAACTGACAAAAGAAAAGGTCTCTTACGCCTGCATTTATTTTTTACGATACAACAGTCGTTTCGTATAATATTTATCGGGGGAGTGTACGGATTTCGGGTTACCAATTTGAGTGGTACTTTGCGTATGATTGATCCGTGCCATGTATGCGAGGAAATCAAGTTCAAAATTTTGTCTTTTACGAATCCTGTGTATATAAACGTATGTATGAGATCGAGGTCGATTGAAATAACTAATCGACAAAATAATTAAAATTTCTGGAAATTGTGCACTCATGCTTTAGAATTACTACGTGAATTTTACACTCAAATCGACACTGCGTTATAATTATGGTTTTGTGTACATGCTGAGACTTCAGAAAAGAATAAAACTTTGCACCTGACTTTCACAAGTTTTTAAGTAACGCATCCTATGCGTTTCGTACATTATTATACATGGTGTGCGCTATATGGTGTAATTATATGCAAAATTTGAATTAAATTGGACTTCCAAACCGTGTGCACTCCCCTCGTTAGAGACGCCTTATACGGACATCCCCAAAAGACTGCACACAGTATGTTGTACATACATATTATACTTAAGGGGGGAGACCACTGTAATGGTCTGAAAAGTAAGGGTGTTTTCGGGAATTTTTTTCAACCAAACAACGCAAGTAAATCAATGTATTGCTTAGTATAGTTAATACGTACATATCGAAGGGTAAGAAATTTTTCCTTTCAATCAAATTCATAAATCCGTTTCCTGTATAATCTTCGTCAAAATTTGCGCTGCGGCAAAATCGTGCTGTCGCGTTGACAGTGCGCTTAATCCGAATTCAAAAAGACAAAAATATTTAGAAACTAGAAGCCTACCTCTATTACGTGACGATCAAACAAATTAAAAATCGCAAAAAATTACAAAATGGCGGACCACTGAAAAAAATCATGTTTACGGGGTACAAAATTGGGGAAATGTTGATAATAAAATAGAAGCAGGTCGTTAATTGAAAAAAAACTGATCGTCACGTAATAGAGGCGGGTTTTCCGTACAATAAATGCCCTTGCTCATGTCAATTGGACGTATAGTTTTCTCTGTAGACGCTCTGTCAACGCGGTTGAAAAATGTCATTCTGAGGAAAACGCGTTCAAAGTTCCGCGCGGCTCGCAAGGAGAGTATTTCAGGTGTCCGCCTCCGATCATTTTGTTTTTTGGATATGTTACAGAGGACCGAAAAATAAGAAATACGTGTTTTTTTATTTTTCCCCGTTTTCATATTTGGGGGGTGAAAACTGCGTTCAAAGTTAGGGTTGAAAAATCATTTTTGTGGAATATCTCGAGAACTATTAGAGATAGGGGAATAGTGTCAATGGACGAATTTTGTGTCTTTGAATGCGAAATATGACTGACTCACCAGATTTTCAAAAATCCACAAAAATGATTTTTCAACCCTAACTTTGAACGCAGCTTTCATCCCCCAAATATGAAAACGGGGAAAAATAAAAAAACACGCATTTCTTATTTTTCGGTCCTCTATAACATATCCAAAAATCAAAATGATCGGAGGCGGACACCTAAAATACTCTCCTTGTCAGTCGCGCGCTTGACACCGCTTCACGGAAACTACTATATCTCCGTCAATTTTGCGAATTTCTTCATAAAATTTGGAGAGAGCATTCTTAAAACGTGCGTCTTTCAGAAAGTGTAAAAAAGAAAAAATCGATTTTTCCGATTTGTTACAGTGGTCTCCCCCCCTAATTCGATTCGAAAAATCGTAAAGCATTTTACTTTAGACAGATGCTCCATATTATTAAGGTATTAGTAAAATAAAATTCATTTTTTTAAAGTAGGTAATTGCATCTGCATCCCCGAGCCGTGTACTAACAAATCAATCCAATCCGTATGTACTGTTCCTAAGATCAGCCGTTGAAACATCGTGCAAAGGCATATGTGCGAATAGATCGTTTATTACCCGTCAGAAATGCCGCGGTGCGGGGGATCGAACGTAATATCCGAGGGCCGACGATCAATGCAGACGTTTTTCGCCGGCGCGAACGTGTAGCCGTCCGAGGGGTTTGCGCGCGCGCGCGCGCGCGCGTGGTTATTTGCGGTTTGCGCGTGCACAGCGCCGCGGCTTCCGGTAAGGCCGTCGCGAGGAGCGGCGTCCAATCGGGCGCCAATCGTCTTGGATGCTACCGACTTAACGGCCCTTACCTTCGATCCGCTTCCTTCGACCTTTTCTCCCTCACTGCCCTTCCATGGGCGCTCGCGAGGCCCTTCAGGAGACATGGCAACGTCGCGTGGGCCCGAACCAGAGAACGGAGGAAACAGGCATGGGACGCGGCGGGTGATCGCACGCTCGTAACGAGATCGAGCACCATTGTCCGAAGAATCGGCCGCGAGTTAGCCCACGGTTCAACTTGTGCTATGACCGCCTTGGGCCCAACGTAAATGTCCCAATACCTGGGCATTTACGGTACGGCGGCAACACGTGGGAGAATTTTTCGGTTATATAAGTCGATTTATATAAAAACGATTTTGCAATTATATAATAGACCGTGTGTATTTTATGATTAAAAAACATATTATTGGATTGAATAGTTTTGTGAAGTATTGAAAATTCATAGTCCTTATAATGGCTCCATACTTGGACAGCTTAACTACTTAGTGTGTCCCGGTGTCCTGATTTTATTGTCCCATTACATGGACACATGATGAAACATAAGCAATTTGAATGTTTTCTAAGGAAATTAAATTAAAAAAACACAGAATAGTTTTTTCTTTTGGCATATTTCTTTTGTTTAAATAATTTATTCAAATCAGTAAACTAACTTGAGTACAAAGAATCTATTATTGAATGACTAATTTTAAGGTTATGTGTCTTCGTGTATAACACACGAATTTTACAGATGAATTAAATATTATCATTGAAACAAGATGACAAGAATTAAAAGTAATAATTGCTAAGGTGTTAAGTAATTATTTTATTATTGTATCAACAGTAACGCGTACTTATTTCACATTTTGCACACGTGGTCAAATTTAGGGCCGCTCAGAGATTCCACTGTACCAGTAGATGGACACGCAAATAAAAAACTAATACGAACTTTAATTTTAATCTCTCAATAAAAAAATAATACTACAAGATATCATTTTTCTAAAAATGTATTAGTTATACCAATATGCTAAACATTATTAATAATAATCGCTTAAGAAAAAGTGGAGACTGTTTAGCAAATCAGATAAGAGCAATACTAAGTAAAATGGGGTAAACTAGAGAGTTCAAGAAAATTATTTTTTTTTTACGAATGTTACTAATTTGCTGAGAAAAATATGTATACGAATATATTTTATTAAATATTTCAATAACCGAATAAAATATTTCTTTTATGGATAAAGCGAAAATTAAATGTAATAATCAGTATTATTTGCACTAAGTAGTGTCCAAATACTGAGACGTGTCCACGTATTGGGACCTTTACCTTACTGGCAACAGGTATTTGCCCACCGTGGGACTTGCTTCGTATTTTTTTTAAATTTTTTAAATCCTCTGGTTCACGTAACTTAACAGTACGCGAAGAAAGGGAGAAAATATACAGATATAAAGTGATGGAGAAATTAATCATTATTAGTTTTTTACGGCATGTGCTGCTTCGGCTCTAGAAATACCTACGTGGAAAAATGAGCAAAAATATTTTTGATACAAGTCACTGTTTACGAAAAAATTAACTTTGAACGCGAGAAGAGGTGTTGCCTTTTTACAAGTGTTTACGTTGTTGATATGCAAAATATTAGCCTGTATCGAAGGTTATTTCGGTGAAGGGAAATCGGCAAAAAAAAAAAGTGGACAAGAGAAGGAGAAGGGGAGGGAAATAGGAATTAGCTGAACAAAATATGCCATCTTGATACTTTTATAGTCATGAGTAGTGTCGTGTATAATTAACGTTTTAAAGTTAAATCACTCAAGTTGAAATAATATAGTAGCATTCTTCGGAAATAGAAGAAAATTTAAAAATTACTCACCCCTTTTTAGCGAAACCTGTTGCATAAACCCTCCGAAGGACTCTTGTTAAATTACACACTAAAATTACACCCCTAAACCTTGTAAAAGTGAAAGAATTCGTCATTCGTAAAATTAAGCGAGTTATTGATTTTAAAATCCCTATATTATATTTGTTGATGAAATCAACAGAGCGCTGAGGGTTAAAGCAGCAAAATCTCGCAGCGAATTATGAATGGCCACGAAAAGTATGTTTCCAAGCAATTTGCGGCAATAATTCAAGTCACGACAGGTCGATTTTCTTGCTCTTATCTAAACCCGGCTCATGTTCATCCACGGTAATCTACTAATCGCTTAATACGTTCCGGTGCAAAAAACGTTGATGAAAAAGGTAGCCACAACAGCGCATGCCCCGTACATCAAACCGGGGCTAAACGATCAAGTCTCCAGG
Organism: Andrena cerasifolii; assembly: GCF_050908995.1. Classification (NCBI taxonomy): domain Eukaryota; kingdom Metazoa; phylum Arthropoda; class Insecta; order Hymenoptera; family Andrenidae; genus Andrena; species Andrena cerasifolii. Next base: position 3,910,257 of record NC_135124.1, on the reverse strand, counting down.
ACAGGAGCATCGTGCGCTTAATGCAAGGCTTTCCTAATAGGTGACGTTACTCGCGTCGAAGCAATTCCGCCAGCCGGAAGATTACCAATTAAAAGAGCAGCCACGGAGAAGTTATGCACCGCTAGATGCGGCCCTGCGCCGTGCATCGTGATGCTCCTCGAACGAAACCCCCGAGGGAGAAGAGCGAGCAAAGTCGGGGCTCGGCCTCACTCCACGATGATCTATGGCTCTATCGCGTTCAGAGTCTCAGATCACAATCAACCCCCTTTATCGTATTCCTTCGTAAGTTTTCTTTCTTAGCAGGTGCCCGGCATGCACCAATATATATATATATATATATATTACGTACCGGGTGTCCAGCTTTAATTTCGCCTGGGCATTCTTTGTCAATGCGCCACAGATACGGCTGGCAATGAGTTTGATTGAAAATGAGTCACGCTGGTCTTCCGTCCCGTTTATGTAGGTATGGTGAGTGGCTAAACGGGGCGGCCACGTTGCTGCGCGCACAACCCCTTAATTGGCAACGCGAATCTGACAACATGGCCGATCAACTTCTTTTGCAGCTGGTATGATCAGCCTGTAGAAAAATGAAGTGATTTCATGCAAAATAACCGCAAAGAGGTTCACTTCTTTCACTCGCTTCTGTGATTCCTTGACAGATGAAGCCCGCGATATTGATCAGAAGTCTCAGAGGGTGTCACACAGATGATCGACTTGGTATAGGGATACCACTTACAAGGAACACTATTCAATTGATGATGGAATGGCGCAGATTTTTTTATATAGATCGAAAGTATATGTCACAAAGGTCACAAAAATGAAAGCTGAAGATGCTCCCAAAAGCTGGTTTGACCTTGAAAAATCCACAAAGGTGGAACCGGGGAGAGAAGAAAAATGAGGGAAAGAGAATGACAAATCCCTGTGTTCATATTTAATTATCTCTATTATATGAAAATACATTATAGTAAATGAATGATAATAGATAGTAATTAGAAAAAAATAATGATAATAAATGATAATGCTAATGAAATCACAACAGTGGGTAGTATTAACCATTACATTTATGATAATCTTGTCGACAAGAAGGTTTAAAAAAGTGATTGGAGCAATAATAAATTTCACAGTGACTGCAACGAGCGAACACTGTTTCTTTCATACCTTGCTCAACGAGACAGTCTAAACATGTCACTGACATCATTAGTATTATCATTTATTATCATTAATTTTTTCTAATTATTATCTATCATTAATGAATTATCATTCATTTACTACTATTGTATTTTCATATAATAGAGATATTTAAATTTCAACAGACAGATTTGTAATTCTCTTTCCCTCATTTTTCTTTTTTCCCCTGTTCCACCTTTGTTGATTTTTCAAGGTCAGACCAGCTGTTGGGAGCATCTCTAATTTACATTTTTGTGACCTTTGTGATATAGACTTTCGATCTATATAAAGAAATCTGCGTGATTCCATCATCAATTGAATAGTGTTCCTTGTTAGGGAGTAGTAGCATTTCTGGTTGACCCATAGTATCCCCAAGTTGGGAATTAGTTGGCCATCAAAATGCCAACCATAAATCCTACTAGGGGTAGCAGTATCCTTGATGTTTGTGTCTAATATAAATCACGCATGTTCCTGTGTATTAAATAAATTAATTTCGTATATTTCCTGCGCGTTATCAGCTACAATGTAAGATTACCAGGAATCTTCAGGATCAGGACCAGTGCAAATGAGCGGCACGCGTCATTTTGAAGTCGAGTAAAAAATTGCGTCACTTGTGAGTCTCTTCATATACATATATATGTACCTATGTACTATCTACATATTACAACGCGGTGTTATATTGATGCGGTTGCAAAATGACGCCTGCCGCTCCCCTGCACTGGTCCCTGAAAGTGAAGCAGATTGAGTTAGCTGCACTGCTGGGATATGGATTTTAACCATTTTTATGGGAGGAGTGAAACTCAAAACCTGCTGTAGTAGTGAATCTATTTATCACTTTCTTTATATTTTAAACGACTACTTTTCCTTTTGAATACAGTCGTTGCTAGTGAACTCTTTATGTACCTTTGTAGACTTCACAGTTGATACCTGCGACAGTTTTATCTTTCAATGCTTGGTGTCTTTGTAATGAGATTACTCAACACTTTATGTTCTAAAAGAGTTGCTGACCTAACATACATTTGCTACCAAAAATTTTCCCCACGTTCGTCATCAGTCCTCTATCATTTGAGAGATAACAAAATGGCACTAACCGAAGAGCAAATGAAACGGTTACCAGAAGTAGATGGGATTCTACCTTAAGGGTGCTAGGCAGTCGTTCTTGTCTAAAATTAAACATTTCTGTTTCAATTAATTACAAAGAAACAAATTGAAACTGAGACTTGTTCTTTGGCATGAAGTTTATTAACATCATAAGCTTTAAGAAACTCGTTTGTTTATTCAAAAATATTAATTATATAATGCGCTACAGATGGATCATTAAAGAGGCTTTTTAAAACCAGTTTCTTTTGTTTTGCAGTGATAACTCAAAAACGGAGGTTCCAATCGATTAAAAAAAATTCGAGCATCTTCACAAAATGTGTAGTTTCGGACCAGACCTAAATTAAAGTTAATAAAAACTCTTATTCTTTATAAAAAGAAACTGAAACCCCATTGAGACCCCACTGATGAGGTTTTACCATCCCTCAACCCCCAAAACATCAGGTCTCAGTTTCTTTTCATAAAGAATAAGAGTTTTCATTAACTTTAATTTGGGTCTGGTCCGAAACTACACATTTTGCGAAGATGCTCGAATTTGTTTTGAATCGATTGGAATTTCCCTTTTTGAGTTATCACTGCAAAACAAAAGAAACTTTTTTCTAAAAAACCGTCGTAAAAATATCGTCTTATATAATGTATATTTTTGACGAAACAAACAAGTTTTTTAAAACTTATGATGTTAATAAACTTCATGCCAAAGAACAAGTCTCAGTGTCAATTTATTGCCTTGTAATTAATTGTAACAGAAATGCTTCATTTTAGACAGGAACGGCTGCCTAGTACCCTTAAGAGGCTGATTGCATTTCAAAATGACGTCTTGCTAATAAGATCAACCGCATCAAACCCCAGACGTCTCCATACGAGCAGGGGAGTTAGTCAATATCTCATCTAGCGAATCTTCGCCAGGACAGTGGAGACGGTAGTAGTTGATCTTTCGCCGAAACAGGTCGAAGATTTCTAAATGAACTGGATGAAAAGCAAGCAAAACTGTGGCCAGCGTTCACAAGAGTTTTCGGATCTTCTTCCCTTTCCTCGTTTTTTTTTTCAGTCTGAACTTGGAGGGTGTGGTAGATACTTAGCAAGGGTATTATAAATTCGGATCCACCACCTTGTAATTATACAAGATTCAGGGGCGTGGCAAGCCTCCCTACTGCCGCTGCTATACATTATGGGGGTGTCAACGTTGTAGACCAACTTTCGCGTGATTGGGATCAAACTGTCACCGTGGGACTTTCGTCTCTTCTTCTCTTCGTGCGTACGCACGCATGTCCGTCTCGTACAGGCACCCTTTTCCGGCAAACAAGTGAGCACCGATGGGAAAACAGAGATATTACGAGGAAGGCGCATCAAGATTTCAACCTGCAGGTCTGTCGTGATTTATCAGGGATTTTCTTCGCTACACGTGCGGCGATAGTTGGCAGATGTGAGTTCATAGTAGAGAGAAGTATTTTTAGTATAAAAATATTTTTAGTATCATATTTTTCGTAGCGAACTTGAAATCCTAGAACTACGCTGCTCAATTACGAGATTACGAATGCTACAATTTTTCTAGAATCTTTAATTAAGCAAAGTGCGAACCATGCTGTAAGTCTGATTATCAGACCGCTGCTCCAATATGAAATACCAAAGTGCTGCTATAGTTGCGTGTATATTGTTACGCAAAACTGGCGGATATCCAAGATTTGACTCATTAAGGGGGTATACCTGTTTGAACCCTCGGAAAATGTATACATTTTGTGGATTTTTTTACAAGTCAACGGTTTGATGCAGATTTCCCGTTCTTTAACTATGTTTACATAGTATTATGAACTACTTATAAAAAAAGTTTCAGTTAAAAAACTATTGTTTTTCGGAAGTTACGGATACATGTCCGAAAGTCTCTCGATTTTAGACGGCTAAACGGTGGCCCTAAAAACTCGCGCTACGTTCAACCAATTTACTTCAAATTTTGCATGCAGAATCATAATAAGATTCCACATCGTCCAACGAAGGCGATTTTGAAAATTTTGAAAAATAAAGAAATGGTGAGAGATCAAAGGTAAAGTTAAATTTTTCTAAGAGAAAAATCCACCTTTTTCCTTTATAAATAATAAACGGGGAATCGAAATAAAAAAAGCCTTCGTTGGACGATGCGGAATCTTATTATGATTCTGCATGCAAAATTTGAAGTGAATTGGTTGAACGTAGCGCGAGTTTTTAGGGCCACCGTTTAGCCGTCTAAAATCGAGAGACTTTCGGACATGTATCCGTAACTTCCGAAAAACAATAGTTTTTTAACTGAAACTTTTTTTATAAGTAGTTCATAATACTATGTAAACATAGTTAAAAAACGGGAAATCTGCATCAAACCGTTGACTTGTAAAAAAATCCACAAAATGTATACATTTTCCGAGGGTTCAAACGGGTATACCCCCTTAATCACTGCCTTAAATTCGTTGCAATTCAGCCAAGTCAATCTTGCTCGTCATAATACTTATACGGAACTTGTTTTCTTCTTTATGCTCAAGATCTACCCTCCGCATTGGCGTGACTAGGATTTTTGTCTGGGGGGGGGGGGAGCAGGCCCCATCGCCCCCCCTCTCGCTCTCTTTCGCTCACTCTTTTTTTATAGGTGGGGGAAATCTTTATATACATACACATTTTATAACAATCATTTACCTACATATTTTTTGTACTCTAAAACAAAGAGTAAACTGGATAAAAAATATTGATTATTTAACGGACGAATGTTTTTTACTTATTTTGATAGTTTCTAGGAAGGGGCCATTCCACGTTTTGGGGGGGGGAGGCCAATCCGCATTGTAGGGGGGCCAGGTGGGCCCGGGTTAGGCCTGGGTTAGGGTGGGCCTGACCCCCTAACTAGTTACGCCAATGACCCTCCGGCACAGTTCATGCATAGTTAAATGGAAACACTGTAAAAGTCCCATGGAATATAATACCTAATAGTTACCTCTCGCGACGCAAGGTTCATTTGGCAACGTACAAATTGATTTAACAGTGGCGAATTGAAAAAGAATGTCCACCGCGTTTGGAGAACGAGATACCACGACCGCTGTAATCTCGAGCGTTTGTCGCGACTGCAGGCCTTGTAATTAAGTGAGATCAATTGCTCCTTGGCGTACCGGTAATCTTGTTAGCCGCTGCTAAATGCCGGCCTCGGCGGCGACAATAAAGCGCGCGCTTTCTGTATCGGTTATCAGTTGTATGCAAATACGTGATCAGCATTCGTACCTTCTAATCTCTCGTCCCGATTTACGCCTAGGGAAGTTGCTTTAGCCTCCGGATCCAAGGAGATACCAGGTTCTCTCCATTATCCAACCAAAGACAGCTTCGGAAACGTCGAAGATAACAATGCGCGTTATATTTTACATTTAACCGAGACGATCCGCTATCTCCTTTATTCCCGGTTAATAAAAATCAAGAGCTTCAGAGAGACATGCTATCTGAACTCTCTTTTAGTCACTGCGTAAACCAGCGAATATAAAATTGTCAGGTTGCGTCGGTAACTCAAGCGTTCGTAGACTGTTTTAAGCGATCAGTGGGCAAGATTAAATCACGAAACAAATTGGCCATATCTGTGTAATGTGTATTTATACATTGCATAACGCTCAAGCTACATAAGGACTTTTGGAAAAAAGAGAACTGTTGTGCATCGGCTATAATTACAAGCCGTTCACGTTACTCGCAATTCGTCTTACAATTAGGGCGGTTGGAACGTTCTCTTTATAATTACTTGGGAGTGTCGATTTGCGGTCGGCCACATATTGCATTAACCTTACATTGGCAACTGTGTGTTCCCACTCGGGTTACGCGGTTGTTACAACAGCGGCTCCCTGCCTCGGATTTCCTGAAATCGAATACATGTTCTGGCCGGGACAGAGCAGTAAACCACGCGCTCGGGGATGTGTCGCTACCTTGTAGCAACAGCGACAAGACGCGAACAGGGTTCGCCTAGCCGGACGCTTACTTGCGGTAGAGAGACCAGAAGCTTTAGGAGAAATACCAAGCGCGATTAACGGGGACGATAGAAGTAGCGGTAGCGCGAGTAGAGGAGAAGCTGGCGAAATGAAGGAGGGAAACAGAGGGGAAGACAAAGGCGACATGGAGGTAGAGTAGAAGAGACGAGGAAGGAGAAGAATGCCCTTCCCGTATTGAGAGCGAACTCGATCTTCGACTGGCCGGCATCAAGACATTCGAGACTTCGACAGGGCAGCAAGATCGACTACAGCTCAATCACTCTTCGTCTCGTATCCTCCTCCATTCCTCTTGCTTTCCCCGACTTGTCTTCTCTCTTCGTCCCCCCCTGGCCCTTCCCTACCCCCATCCGTCAACTCCCTACTCCGTCCTTCCCCCCACCCCATTTTAACGGGCCCCATCCGACTGGGTCCAAAGTCCCCCCTCCTTCTTCGCAAACCCGTCTCCCATCCTCGTCGCTCCACTCGAGGCTTATCGCGGTCCGATCTCCGGACCTCTCGGCTTCACGTGGCGTGCCCTAATGATGTCTTGGAACGAACGGGTACCACCGCCATCTAACAAGAGAGTTTTTCACGTTCCAATGCTAATCCCTCGGGAGTCGTTCCCTTCTGCCCCGCTCTCTGTCTCTCGCCCGCCGCGGGATACATCGGCGCTCTTTCCTTCGCACGCGGGACGAGGCAACGCGTAAGGAGTGGAACGGTTATTGGTGAAGTTCGATCACGATGCTTATCGCGGTGTACGTGATTTGTTGCCGCGTTTGAATTTCACCGGCGGCGGGAGGTTTTCGGGGATCCGGACAGGTGTCGCGCGATCCTGCTGGAGGACTTTTCGAAATCATTGTGGAGTTCACGAAATTTATAGCGCACCGTTCGATGGACCAACGTTGAATGTAAATTTCCGAGCGAGCACCTTCGCAATTCGCCAAGGAAGCGTATTTATGAATGAAGTAGCCGACCGCAGAGGTGACAAGTGATTATTTTTTTATCTTGGATATTGATCCGTTGAACAGTCGGGTAGTCCCTGTTTTTGGGCCCACACGGACGCGGTAATTTCAACCTTCGAAACGAACGTAACGTATCGGGAAACCCACAGTGCTCCCTTGGCGCGATCCAGTCGCCTTAATTGCCTCGTGTTGGCGTCACTCGCCCCTAATTATTCCTGGGCTCTTCATTTGCTGAAATTACACGTCCCCAACCCGATTGCCTCTGCCTTCTTCTCGGGGCCAAAGCTAAGCTTCCAAGGCCGACTTCTCGCGGGGACTCATCGCGATGTCCTCTCCCTCCCTGGTGAAAGAGAGACGAGACACTCGGCTGTATACGGGAGTCGATTGAATCGGTTGCAGTGCAAAAAGGGCAACCGGGACAAAACAAAGGGACTCGCCTGGAATCTCTATCGGCGAGAGAGTCGGGCCAGAGGGATCAGGGGTCCAGGAGGGGGGGGGGGGGGGGGGGGAGGTCGAAACAGAATCCAGAACCAGAGCTGCCTCATGGAAAAAAGACCTTGACTGCGGCTCTCCGAGTCTTGGATGGCTATTGCGGGCCGAACCAACCGCCAACCGCTAAAAACCTAATTAGATGTCATAATTATACCCAGTGGTGCTCAGCCTTCGTGAAACCGAGTGTTTTGTAAAAGGATAACCGCGAGTTTCCTCAGTGCAATCCCTTTGCTAATTGAATTCCAACTAACCCCGTTAGGTAAATACAGGCTGCTATTGGCATTGTTCCCCGGGGTTTAATTATTCTGTTCTGTTTATTTTAATAAACATATATTCGTTTGTTTATTATATTGAAAGTAAGTTGGATTTCGTTGATCCTGAATAATGGTACACTTTGCTGTTAATATGGATATGGGAATATGTAACTTTTGGCGGTGAAAAGTTAAAGTTACGCGTCGTTGGACAATATGATTCATCAGCGACAGAATTATTGCACGAAATTCCTGCCAGACGTTAGACGCGCCGACTCATTCGCAGATGATTTGGCGAGCGATGCAACCGCTTCTTGGTCCTGGTAAGTCGATCCTACGCAATTCTTTGCACTTATCTTCATCATTTATTGACCTCGCGCGCCCTGTATCGTCTTTCGTCGTGCATCGATACAACAACGATAAACCCTTCACCGTATCGCGATATTAAATACTCGCGCGTTCAAACATAACAGGTGGTATCATCGAGTTGGAGGGGTATCCTGTTTCAAATCGCATACTGCTGCCCGAGAGACAGGTTAATTACACTAGAGACGGGGAGAAATTTCATTAACTCGAAGAGCGACTTCATTACTCTATTTGATAGAAGCATTTATATTATTAAAGTGTTTGCGAGTGCTGTAATGGCCACTGAACCTTGTTCTTTTGCGAACAGAATTATTCAATACCATTTAAGCGGTCTCGAAACAACGTTTATCAACGCATATATTATCCCGTGATTACAGAATATTGATTAATCGTAGAAACATAATATAATACAAGCTTATTATATGATGTAATGAGTCCTCTTAATATTCCATTTTCTCGCATTAAAGTCGCAATTTGAAAAAAGGAAAATCAATTTTCGACGATGAGAAATGCTGTTTGTACCACGATATAAATAGAATGTTCAACATTCTCCGCAGAAATCATAATTACTCTTCCATCCCGAGAACAACAACACTAGGATAACGCGTTCAGACAACCCTAACAAAGGATGACTTATTTTTAACACCATCCACAATAAACAGCTGTGTCCAAGTGATTTATAAGGGAAGATCCCCAAGCCGGAAATTCAAAAATGTAAGGAATTTCCTCCTGATTACAGCACAATTTTTGTTTGCTCCCTAAATTCACTATAAGGTGGTGTAATTCACCCCTAAATATCTGGTTACTTTTTGATTTTGTGTTATAACGCGTGAACTGTAAAATATTGTTTACCAAATGATAGATCTGATTAAAAGAAGTAACTTTTGTCTTGAAAATTTTTTCTATCCCTTACAGTTCTCTATCATCCCCGCAAACATTCCGAACTCGAAAATTAAAAAAATTCTGAAACTTTGTGAATATGTAGAGGATTTCCTCCTTGATTAAAACGCAATTTTTGTTTACTGCCAAAATTCAATATAAGGGGGTGTAATTGACCCCTGAAAATCCGGTTATCTTCCGATTTTGTGTTATAGCTCGTGAACTGTAAAATATGCCTTTTTGCCAAATTATAGGTCTAATTAAACGAAGTAACTTTTGTCTTGAAATTTTTTTTCTATCCCTTACAGTTCTCTATCACCCCCGCAAACATTCCGAACTCGAAAATCCAAAAAATTCTGAAACTTTGTGAATATGTAGAGGATTTCCTCCTTGATTAAAACGCAATTTTTGTTTACTGCCAAAATTCAATATAAGGGGGTGTAATTGACCCCTGAAAATCCGGTTATCCTCCGATTTTGTGTTATAACTCGTGAACTGTAAAATATGTTTTTTTGCCAAAATATAGATTTAATTAAAAAAAGTAACTTTTGCCTTGATTTTTTCTTCTATTTCTTACAGTTCGCGAGTTATAACACAAAATCAGAAAATAGCCGAATTTTCAGGGTTTAATTTCACCCCCTTCGAGTGAATTTGGGCAGCAAACAAAAATTGCGTTGCAATCAGAAGGAATTCCCCTACATATTCACAAAGTTTCAGAGTTTTTAGAATTTCCGGGTTCGGGATCTTCCCTTGTTAGCCAGCAAACACTCGCTTAAATTGGGGTAAACGGCTGGCATTCCAAGACGCAAAGTTCACTATTGGGAAATACTATGAGAGCGCCATCTACTAAAGTAAGCTCTGTAATCGGGTGAATCGCGTTACAGGACTGGTGTCACCCAAGCCTCGAAATAGTGCAATAATGTTTTTGTCATTAAATAGTCCGTTAAATTTTACAAAATCGATCATCAGACAGTCGAAATTCCCAATGCTGCCAATTACATGTGACAGCTAACCCGATTAGACTGCTTTAATTTTCGCCACCAGATGGCGTAGCGGAAATAAGAAAATGCCAATAAGGGCGGTATTTTTTCAGTCGCTACTTATTCTTAAGCAAATGCTTAAGCATTCGGCATCCTCTACTAGCTACTAGGTTAGAATAAGTAGCGGCTGAGAATACCGCCCTAAGAATCCTAACACGGTGAACACCGAAAATTATCCACGGTCCTCCACGGAATGCTGACTTTTCACAGTCGTGTTCCTCGTTTATTGGTCGTGTCAACGACCGTACAGCGGAATGTTAAGAATATTTTAACAGTCCCGCGGCGTTAATTACTATCATACGGCACGCAGTGGGCGCGTAGTACTTGAATAACAGTGTGCTGGTTGAAACGAGATACTCCGCACCTCAGACTCGGTGATACCACCTGTTGCGTCTTAACGTCGAAGGTTTCATATCGTGAACACTCTGGAGGACGAAGACAAAGAGGAACATCACGCGTTTCGCACGAACAGGTACTCGGATTGTCGACAAAAATGCGTTCTTCCTTGGTTGCTTCACCAAGGACATCCATTTGCAACTCTTGAGTAGAAGACTCGAGGCTTTGCGATAATTTTGTTCGCGATATATTTCAGAAGTTTCTACTAACTTATTGCTGGTTGTGTTCGATGCCAAGGATTACAGGCGCGGACAACACTGGCGAAGTAACAAGGCGCAATGATACATCGTTAACCCTCGGTTGTCACACTGGGTCAAGTTGACCCGGATTTCGACTTTGCGATCAAATATTTTTGGGGCATCATTGAGAATTATACTACTGGCGCCATGTAGAAGTATTTTCATGTATCCTCTACAAGTAGAGATACTTTCCGACTGTGTGGAAGCGTCAGTGCGTGTTTGAAAGCCGTCGGAATTTGAGGTAGAGTCAAATTGACCCATGTGTGACAACGGCGCCGTTTTTACTTCAAATCGGATACAGTCATTTTTGTGTTTGAATGTAATCAGGAAAGTAGAAATAGAAGTATTTTCATGCGAATTTTTCTTTCTTTTACTGAAGCGACAATCAGGACACATTTGTTATTGTATTAAAGGGAGGTTCCGGTCTAAAAGTCGATTTTTTTTTATTTCATTTTTCGAATGTTCAACCTTTTAGGAATGCGTGTTTAAAAGGATTTGTTGAAATTCGTAAAATTCCCGACGTTATAGGCATTTGAGTAGCGGCAAATGCATGGGTAACCCCCGGCCACTCGGCACTCACGTAAAACTTTAAACGCGTTTTTCTCGAAACAATGCTCTCAAAACGGTGGCACCTGTATCTCCAAAATTTAATATCCCATTCGACTGAAATTTTTTTTATTTTGAAGAATATACTTCTGGCTAGGAGGGAAACCAGAAAAAAATACAAAAAATTGAAAATTTATAATTTTCAAAGGCATTGAAAGGACGAAAAATTATATGGGAAAAGTGATTTCACACTTCAAGTGTCGTTATATTCTAAAAAATGTCATTTTTATTTTTTTTTCTGGTTTCCCTCCTAGCCAGAAGTATATTCTTCAAAATAAAAGAAGTTTCATTCGAATCGGATAATAACTTTTGGAGATACAGGTCCCACCGATTTTGATCAATTTTTTTGACGCCTTGACTTTAACGACTCCCCAGTGCCGTCTGTAATGATTAATTATAAAACAAAAAATATATTTCCATAATTTAAGACATCCTTAATACAATGCAAAACGTCCCATTAAATTATATATAGTAGTTTTCCTTTACTTAATTCCTAAAGATCACCTATTTTTGGGGGCTGTAGACTGGAACCTCCCCTTAAGGGACACAAATGCAGTGTCCCTCATGCTTGCGACCGATGTGCGACCGGCATCGTAGTTATATTTATGTAATGACTGTGGCGGTCTGCAATAGACTTGTTTTTAATTTAACATACTTTGTTACTGCTAAAATTAAATTTTATATTCTTGGAATAATAATAAATTTTTTTTTCCTGTCCAAATGCATGACTTTTTCAACCCAAATGATGCCACCATTCAGTTTGCAAAATAAATACCTTTTTCGAAAGCTCCGATATAGGACTATTTTTTTTATCAAAGCAGCACATCTCAAGAGTATCAGGGTAAATCCGGGAGACTCGGTCGGGCCGGAGATTTAGTCGAGTGGCTATATTCAGACTCTACATCTGTGTATCTTAAAGTGTGTTAAGCTACAGAACAATTAAATCTCTAGGAATCAACTGTTTCGACCAACTCCCCGGCCCAACCGCGTCTCCCGGATTTACCCTACTATAAATTTTTCTTCAACAATGCTGAAACTTTATCTCAGAATTTTTGCAACTTAATTTAACAAATACTGTTTAAATAACAACTGATTGAAAACTGCCAGGGTGAAATTGGCGAAATTTGTTAAAAAAAAGTTTCGTGCCAAAGATGATAAACATTGTGCAGGAAGTTATTGAAGCGTCGCGATGGTTGATTGCACAGCACGCGCCAAGGTTCAAGAGGCAAAAGCGTGGCGCGTGAAGACAATAGGTGTCTCCAAACTAGAACATTCGAGTTATTTGAGCAACGCAAGGTGGTCGAAAGCAGAGAACAAGCTACACCTGTTCTGACACGGCCGAGGGTGAAATTGGAGGGAAGCCTCAGTTTCGTTGTAGGGCCTGATTGGTGAAAGCCCTGGGGCAAATCGCTCCTATGCGCAACACCGTCACCTGTTGCTCATAAGCCCATGGCGTTTGCAGAGGATAATCATTTACAACCGGTGTCCTATTAATTCTTTTCGTTTTACTACACCCACGGGTGCGATTAGTCTAATGTCGAGCATTAACGTTGTGAAGAGAAAAAAAAATACCGGAGAACTGGTCGATCGTGGTGCATTTAATTGCACGTTGCGACTTGCGAGAGATACTTGGATCCGGAACGTTTCAGTGAATTAATGCCTTCCCTGTTTCACGGGGAGCAGATAATCCGCGCCAAATGCGAAAATAATTTTCCCCGTGGATCGAAGCAGCTACTATTTAACTAACGTGCTTGGAGCTGGCCGATTACGCAACGCAATTACACAGATTGCTGGCTACATTACATAAATTCTTGGAGCGCGGATTACTCAAGCGAAAATTGGGAAATTAATGGATCGAGCCGGGGCATTCGTAACGAACACGATGCACCGAAAAATTGTCCGAGGAGATCGTGCGATGAAGAGTTAACAAGCTTCCTAAAATGGATCGAATTAATCATCGAGGGCTGCATCGGAGATTGCAATTGGTGAGGCGAATGGCGCCTTATGGTCAGTTAGTCTGCAGAAATTTTTAAAAGAAATGAGACTGCATTAGCGATCGTTGCGAAGGGACATCTTTAATTTCAATTTCTAACGGCTCAAAGAAACAGACTGCCTGTCCAACTGTCGAAACTCAAGTCTTCGTTATCTTTACTATTTTGTATTATCAAAAACTAATAACCAAGCAAGTACCATTAATATTCTACAACTCGTTTAGGCTAATCAGCTTTTACAATTAGCGCTAAGAATCGCTGAGAGGCCGCTAGTTCGCTTGGCCATCGCTCTTTTTAGACTCCTGACCGTACATAAATAATATATCACCACCCGACTACATATTTGCGCACGTTGCGAAACTACAGTGGAAAGTAATCAACCCCACGTGTCCTCCTTACATAATACCAACTGGACAAATAGTATGCAAAGTTCTATAGTTTCTTTAAAAGTCACAGACACTGGCAATGCCCTCTCTCGCTCCGCGCCTTTGGTTATCCACAAATCACGTTGAATCGTACCAAACCGTTGAACCGTGTCTTGAAATCACAATAGAGATTACTTAATCAACCTTTCCGGCAAACGTTTCGATACCCTTGCTTCAATCCTTTTCTCGATTGCATTCTTGCATTCTTCCTCTGCCAGCGTTCTCAGAGCTCACGAAGGAATCTCCAGCGAACTAGCTCGAATCGTCAGCGACTGGCTGACGACACCTGACGCGGGCAAAATAATTATCGCCGTGAGAATCGCAAATTACAATCGTTATCAGGGACTTTTAAGGGCAGATAGACTTTGCACACTGCGTGTCAGTGCATACTTCGGCACCAGGGCACCCTGTCGAGACAAATCGAGCCGAACATTAATCTGCAATGCATGTTACAGTTGCGACAGTATACTTTAGGGTGTAATGACTCGTCGACAACTCGATCGTAAGCTGCAAAATATTCCGCGCCAGTTGTTAGTCACGAGAAAGCGTTGTTTGTTTGACAACTATTTGATCCCAGCTAGCGATATTGTGACGCACGTAAAATGCTCAGGTTGGTTAGGTTTAGTTTCCGAAGCTCGGCTAAAGATTGCAGCGTCTCTTGCATATTTCAGATTGTCCGATCTCTTCAGCAAGTGACTTGAGACGAAATCTGACACGAAGAGCCTTCTGCCATTGAAGACAGTTTAAGGCAGTTCCGTGGCAGTTCAGTGCCAGTGGTCTCTTTGTGTCAGTGTCAGCAACTGACCCGGACAAGTGAGAGCTGCTCCAATCCAAACCAGGGAATGGATACTTTCTGCCACTGACGCTGACGGTACTGAACTGTCGCGGGACTGATATTTCAGGCGGTAAACGAATTTTGCGCATCGCAAATTTGCAGTTCATAATGTAGTTCGATCTATGCAATCACAGGCATAGATCGAACCCTCAGCGATTGCTCGAGAAAGACGCGGTAAGTACAAACAGTCGTCGGTCGAATGTGCCCGCTATTCGTCCCGTTAGGAAACTATTCTTACTGAAAGATTCCCATGAGAGGAACAAGCCGGTTCACTGGGATTTCGTGAAATTTTCGACCTCGATACCCATTGAAGGGAATTTTCGACGGTGCCTCCGAAAGTGCGGCCCTGAAGCAGCCTCCTGTCGTGGACCGGTTCAAAAATACCACGGATGCCCGCGCTGCGGGCGAAGGGGGCGGGTTGCTGGAGCCCTCCACGGACAGAGAGAGCAATAGCCGAACAACGAGCGCGCGACGACGAGAGGAGAAGAAGAGTGAGACATAGAACGAGACGGGGTAGATCGAGGGGCAAGGGGGAGGGGAGGGGCCTGGAAAAGGACGACACACCATGGGGGGGGGGGTGCGGGTGTCGAATGAGGGAGAAGGACGAACGCGAGGACCGCTCGAATAGCGAATCTCTGAAGCAAAACGTACGACCAGACAGACAGAAGGAGGGGAGGGAGCAGGGAAATAAAAAGATCCCTGGGGGGGGGAGGGGAGAGGGTGATGGGATGAGGCAAGG
Organism: Andrena cerasifolii; assembly: GCF_050908995.1. NCBI lineage: Eukaryota > Metazoa > Arthropoda > Insecta > Hymenoptera > Andrenidae > Andrena > Andrena cerasifolii. Next base: position 3,894,815 of record NC_135124.1, on the reverse strand, counting down.
GGAGGGTTGAAGGAGGACAGAAGGACGGGACCGAGAGGGACGAAGCGACAGAATGGAAGATAACAGAAGACGGGGAGGACAAAGAGGAAGATGAGAAGGGGAAGGTAGAGAAGAGGGAGAGGGTGAATGTGGAGGTAGCGGCGGAACGCGTCTTTATTATACGAACGGACCAAGGAACCCAGCGACCAGGCCTGCCTCTGATGATGTTGTACTCACGACTCGCACGTTCTCTCGTATCTTCTCGTACTCGTTTAGCTTTCTCGCGTATACGGCCGTGTCCGTCCTCGCTGGAGGACCTCCAAGCCGTAGGGGGAGGAAATCGGCGCGATCGTTAAACGGTCAATTATCGCTGGCCCTCTCTCTCCCTCTCTCCCCTTTTCCCATTTCGTCTCTGTTCCTACTCACCGTTCCCTCCTCTTTCGCTGGGGTCGGTTTACGGTTTCTTGGCTTTACCCCTTACCTTCTGCTCATCCCCGCTCTTTGTGGTTTTCTTGCGCTTTATATCCCCTGTACGCGTTGTTCTAGTTCGCCTAGTTTGCCTCCGTATCGGGGTCTTGTTTCTGCCCTTACGTGCAGTGGAGCTTTCCTTCCGTATACTTATTTGGATTCCTCTATGGCGTTCCTCGACGTGGACAGTAGGCTTCTGTTTTGTTGCGATATATAAAGTAGTACTAGTCACTTTTAAATGGTTTTCGGCAATCTATATTACTCGAAATAGCGAATAAACAACAAAATAGTCTCGACGGTACCTATCGACAAGTTAATGTTGGGAAGACTTCCCACCTAAGTGTGTAAAATGATCTCTTAGACCTCATCCTAAAAGTCACTGTCACTCTATATCAGGGGAGCACAGGGAGCCGTTTTTAGCGCCTAGCTGCGAGCAACCCGCCTGCCCCGTTGCTAAGGTTAGAATCCGTGAGGCGAGCTGCAGTAGTGTACGTGCATTTGGTATGACTTGAACCCAGCTATATACACTACCGCAGTTCTCCACACCGATTCTAACCTTAGCAACGGGGCAGGCGGGTTGCTCGCAGCTAGGCGCTATAAACGGCTCCCTGTGCACGCCAGCCCTATATTATAAAAGGTTATAGTACTCCCCGTTACACAAATGAAGCTGACCTTGGAATTGCTCTTGCCCCAAATTATTCATCACAAACATATATGTCTATCTTCAAGGCAATTTCATTTATCACACGTACATTGGTCATTTTTTTAAAAACCATTTCATACACGTCCAATGAGGAATATTCTTTAAAGGTCACACCAGCATCGAGCACCAGATCGTGAAAAAGCCAAAGAGGGAACGAGCGCCCATATCTCTGGCAGTGGGCTCTCAAGAGCGAACCACCTCTGCGATTCCCCTTTCTCGCGTCGACCATTACTCCTCGGGGTTTCAGGCCGAATGCTCGCGTTTCGATATCGAAATCGGCCAGAAGTTAGAGCCCGTCCGGGGACCGTGACAGCGCGGTAGGTACCGCAGCAGCCATGCCCGAGAAGGTACGGCGTGGTAAAATGAAGAAGTTGTGTGGTGGTTGGCGCGAACTCAGCGGATCTGGATACACCAAGCCATTAGTCGGCCGATGGTCAGGCCAATAAAAGCTCGGTGCTGCCGTCCAGCGACCATAAAGTTGTAGGATTCCTTGTTATGCGTCCGCGTGAGGCTGGCCCCGAAGGAACAGAGACAGAGAGCGCGGAGCGGATGGGAAAACCAGAAAGATAGACCCAGAATAACGCGGCAAGAAGGAGAGAGAGAGAGAGAGAGGGGGGGACAGAGTGAGCCAACCGAACGAGGCGCAAGAGGGAATATGGAGAAAAGGGCGCGCAAGGATGTGATAAAGATAGAGATTGACAGGAAACGATAGGGCGGAGGAAGATAGAGCAAAAGCAGCTTCCAGGTTTACTCCGAGGGAGATGGAAAAAAAAGGAAGATTTTATACGCTGATAAAGAGCGAGACAGGGAACGGGGTGGGAGAGCGAGAGAAATCCACGGAGCCAAAAAGGCAGAAAAAGGCGCTAAGAAGGCGCGGCTCTTATAAAATCGTGGCCAGCTCTTTTATTGGTATCGGGGCGGGAAATTATGTGTACGTTCCACCGCGGAACCTGTTTCGGGCCGTTTCTCGCGTATAATTGGAACGTTTCGGGCCAGATCGGGGCACAACGTTGCGTTCGTTGCTGCGGATCATTCGTTTCCTACCGATGCGCCTCAGCCTCCTTTAAAAATTCTCGGTTCTTGTTCTCCGCGGGGCCACGGCCGCTTTTTTTCGTTCTGCACACGGATCGAAAAGCACCCGCGGCTGCCTCGCTTCCCGGCGCAAATCGTCGCGTAACCGGAGAACAGAGCCGCGACTTACGACGTTGAAATATCGCCGGCGATTTATATGCTCCGGAGGGAGGGCGAGGACCGCCAGTGGTGGGATTTGAAATTTCCGAGCAGTCGGATGGCGCTTCGCTTTTGGGATTTGGCGTCGTTGCGCCTTCCACTGATGAATGTTTCGTCTGGGATCGCGAATCGGTGTCACCTCGCCACCTCTTCCCCGTTGAATTCACTGGGGAAGCTTATTACTGCTTCAGTATTTTGACCTGAGTGCAGCGTCATGAAATAGATTCGATTTTATTTTCTCCTGTGAATCATAACCTGCGCGTTAGGACTGAGATTGCAACTAAAGGATATTCTTCCGAATGGTCCCAATGGCCGATCGACGCGAGGCTTGAGGAGATGGGTGGGGAGGGGGTGTGGACCCTAAATCTAAAAAATTATTATTAATTTTTTTTTACAAATTATTTTTTTGAACTGCATATACGTAGCCCTAACGGGGTTTCATCCTGCCCTCCCCACAATTTGTCCTACGGACAGCTGGGCGCGTTCCCCTTACCTCCGCGTGCCCCTGCGGCACTTAAATGGCATGCATATTTAGCTGAAATTCAAAGCCAATTTTCTCGAAAACGAAGCGCGATATTAAAAAATTGTATTCTATATTTTCGTCTTATTTTGACCTGTAGAATCATCCCCTGGAGTATCCACCCTGTACAATGGGGTGGATCGCATCTCCAAGTTTCTGGTCCAAATCTCCAAACTTACATCGCTTTACGCGCCCCCCGTACTAATCTAGCCCCAACCAATACTAATATCCAGAACAAGTTGGAAAGTGGAATGCATAATGTCGGAATAAGTCAACAGAAATACTAAAAGTCTTTTATTAATATCTCGTAAACTAATAAATTCCCGAAGCAACAATTTTAGATTTAGGCTCCAAACACCCTCCCCACAAATCTCGTGTCGATCGGCCACTGGGGCCATTCGGAAGTACAGCCCAACTAAATTCTAGTGTTTTTTTCATTCGTTATGGCGTGTAGACGCCTCTACAACCTGGATTATCTTTAGTAACTCAAGAGCTTAGTAATAAGGAAGAAACTGTATTTCACTGAATTTGCATTAAAAATATTCTTTCTCATCCGTTCGACTTAGTTCCCCCCAAGATTACATCCAGAGGGCGCCACTGGTTGCCTTAGTACGACCATGCTTCAATATCAGTAGAAGTTGCGTTGCGTTTTCTAGTGCAAGGAATCGCTAATAATTATATTGTTAGTAACCACGGTAGCAAAAGCAAAGCAAAACGACATCTTCAATCGCGATCCTCGCGCATCGTTATCAGGCGCACAACAATGCGCAGGCGTAAATATAGCAACGTAGCCACACGCTTGCATCTGTGCGCGCGCACATTTGTATCTACCAAAAGAAAATCACGCCGAACGGAACGCCAAATAATTATGATCGCGCGTTGACAGCCCGCGGTGGGCTCGTGTTCTCATCCGCCTACTTCGTTGCATAAAACATTATGGCCGCCATCACTTAAGGCAGAGAGACCTCGATGAGAGTACACCGGCGAGTGCTCTACGGGGTGTCCCGAAAACTCGCGTCCATCATCATTCCGTGGCCCGGACACCCATCATTTGCTTTTTACGCAGACGGCGGAGATTAATGAGAAACGACTGGCCCTTTAATTTTGCTTTCATTAATTCGGTAGGCTGGCGATTATATCGAGGTTTCGTTAGGCAGAACTGGTAGAGGCAGCCAATAATGAAATGCCTGTCGATAGAGCGCCCCCTGCCTCCCCCCTCTCCGCTCTGCCGTTCCTTTTTCCAACCGATGGGGGGGGACTCACGCCGCTCGCGATTATCATTCATTTGTATTCCGGGAATCGACCGTTTGCAATAAATGGTTAATTTATTGTTTATGGGCCGTCGGACCTTTTGCGGCATTCTTTGGGGGCACGAAGAAATATTCAGGCAAAATATAGGACTTCTTCTTTAACGACTCGCTTGATAAAGACACAGTGTTCTCGACGTAACGGAGCCGCGCCAGAAAATATTAATCACCTTTTAGAGGAGACACGTCTGTAAGAAACTGGTCCTCGGGTTAAATGGCAGAGATTACACGTTTCGTGGCAATATTTCGGTATAGGGATTATTGAAGCGCGGCGGTGCAAGGCGGAGCTCTGCTCTACCAGCGAGGGTTCGCGAGTTCATGACACTCGGGTAACCCTGCGACGGTGTCGGGGAAGAACGGCAAAAAGTACGAGCAGATGCATATAAAACTGCGCGCAGATATAGTCGTGGATGAGATTTAAATCGCCCGAGCAAGCCTGCGGGGATCATTAATCGTTGTCACTAGGCTAATTTTCGGCGGGGCTTCGCCACTACGTCGGCACATTTATCCCCCTTGTAAATAAACGTCGCGTCGTTTCGTGCTCTATGCGCCTGCGTGACGTAAGCAGACCGGGCAAACGTTTAGAGATCAATGCTCGAGCGCTGCGTTTTGCTTTTAACTGAAAGAAAAGAACAATGCGGGGAGAACGCACTGACAGGGGAGTATCTCGAAGTGACGATCACCGATTTTTATGAAACTTAGGTAAAATGTAGTTTTCACAAAAAAATTGAAAAAAAAAAATTATCGCTTAACGTCCCTGTTGAAAGGGTTAAAAACAGGCCTCTAAGTGGGGGGTGGAAAACATATTTGGTTGAATTTTTCAGATCAGAACTATTGGAGGTAGAAAAAGGGTTTAAATCTTAAAGTTGTGTATTTTAAAATAAGGAAACCAGCTACATAAACGGCTTCCAGAAAAAGCTATTTTTTAAAATAATATATTTAAGAATGTATAAGAAGAGTTTATTTTAAGTTTCGCATATACATTTTTGAAGTTTTCTCGCATTTGTGCAACACGGAGTACCTGTGAGCCCTGCAGCACACAGTTTTGCCATCTTTTAGGTAATTATGTTACTGTAAACTTCGGTAGCTGATAATCGAATGGAGAAAATTGATACCACGGGTATAAAAATACAGACGGCGCGGACCTCTGCTGCAAAGTGGTATAGAAGGCTAATGGCGTGGTCGGCGCGGCCAGTGCTTGACTCACTCGCGGCCGTAAGACGTTTATTAACAAGACTATTGAACCAGAATCGTTCGAATTCTTTAGAAAGTCGAACCCGAGGTGTTCCATATCTGTAAAAGTGATTATGCGCATTCAAGGATTCAGTCTTGCACAAAATGCGAGAAAATGATAAGTATAATAACATTTTTTATAATCTCAAAATTCTGGATTTGTACATACTGTAGGGTGTGTCACTTTTTTCTATGTTTCAATTTTAAAAACGACTAGTGGAAAAACGGCACAATGCCAGGTTTTAAATTAACCACTACCTTCAAATTTTGTGTGATGCATTATTTACCTAGTTGGAAATTCATTTGAAGTTACAGAAAATACGAAAATTACTAAAATTATTTTAAAAAAATTTAATTAATGAGCTTATGAACTGCAAAAGAAGCAAACAAGATATCGCTTGTTTGGTGAACTTTGTTAAATAGCGTTAAATTTAATACATAAATGACATATGGCTAGATCTGTTGCTAAAGTTACACATATTTCCATTTTGTAATAAATAAACATTTAAATACATTTTCACGTGAATGTCATAAATATTAATTCCCACATATTTTTATTTTCATTTCCATGCTTTTATGTAAGCAAGCAGTACTTTAAGCAGTATATTAACATGTAGTTTGCAGTTAAATCTTACTTAATTTTCACTTTGTTCAACTGTGATTTGAAGTAGCTAAATCTCACTCAAATTAATTTCTGAAGATAGTTTCAGATTCAAAATTAAAAACAGCATTACTTTGTCACTAGTGATTTTAAAATTTTCAAAAATTTTGAATTTGCCCATAAAATTGACACACCCTAAAATACAGGGTGGTTTGCCTAACGTCACAGTTTCATTTTACTCGTAGATTATTGGCTGTGTTAAAAAATATTTTAAACAAAAGTTGCATGGTATCAAGGGGGACATATAGGTAATTTAATAATATGTTTTTTACTTTGTTACATTTTTGTCAAGATATAATGGTTACCTTCGGGTTTTTAAATGGAATACCAAATATTTCGTAAGACTAATTAAAGGGATAAAATACGAAAATATTAATACGAGGAAACAACGATGTGTCGTCGTCAACTATATTTCCACGAATGCTTCTCCGCTTCACCGTCTGCGAAAGCCTCCCTCGTGTAGGCACTGACGCAGTCCCCGAAAAGGCCTGGTTTATAGCACCCTCAAGTGTCGACCGCGCTTTCTCTTTTCCAAGGCCCTCGTTGACCACAGTTAAATGAACGTTTGGGAACACATCGAGAAAAGGTCAAAATCTCATATTCCTTACATTTTCTTCTTGATTATAAAATATCAAATACTGCAGAAAGAAGTGTTATATCATAGGGCCGTATCGTTATTTCCTCGTGGACATATAACGTCCCCAACGATAGTTTCGTGTTTTATTCTTTTATCTAAAATAATTAAAATTAGTCTTACAAAATATTTGGCATTCCATTTAAAAAACCGAAGGTGACCGTTATATCTTGATAAAAATGTAACAAAGTAAAAAACATATTATTAAATTACCTATATGACCCTCTTGATATCATACAACTTTTCCTTAAATTAAGGTTGTCACGTTAGGGGAAACCACCCTGTATAGTTTCCACACACAAATATACAAGATAATAGATTAACATTTGCATAGAAAAATTAACAGAAAAGTGCCATTTATAATGTTTTATTTTTTTTATTCAAAATACAGTTTTTCTAATTCGAATAGCTTCTGAAATATTAGAGTACATATATTTTCACACTCCAATTTGGCGGCTATTTTGACTCTCTCAAATATTTTTGTGTAATTACATATATAAGTAGGTATTTTTTAGCTAAGTTTTATCAAAATCGGTGATTGCCACTTCGAGATTTTCGAATACTGACGTATTCGAATAGTATGGTGTGAAGTGGGTTAAAATTAGCTTACAAGATTTCACCCTGACAAATAAACCTAAAGAACTTGATTTATATTTCACACCATACTATTCGAATACATCAGTATTCGAATTCTTGGATATTCGAATAGCATTCTAATACTTGGATATTCGAATAGTATTCGAATACTTGGATATTTGAATAGTATTCGAATACTTGGATATTCGAATAGTATTCGAATACTTGGATATTCGAATGTTATTATTCGAATACTATTCTCGAATCGAATGCATCAGTATTCGAATAGTATGATGTGAAGTGGATCAAAATTAGCTTACAAGATTTCACCCTGACAAATGAACCTAAAGAACTTGATTTATATTTCACACCATACTATTCGAATACAGCAGTATTCGAATTCTTGGATATTCGAATAGTATTCTAATACTTGGATATTCGAATAGTATTCTAATACTTGGATATTCGAATAGTATTCTAATACTTGGATATTCGAATAGTATTCTAATACTTGGATATTCGAATAGTATTCTAATACTTGGATATTCGAATTATATTCGCCAAACAATTAAGCACCTGAAGTATTCGAATATTTGAATACCGAAAAATTCGACAAATAGTCCCAGCCCTAAACTGGAATACCTATCACGATGAAGCTTAATTTAGTCAAATCGTAAGAATGGAAGTTTTTTGCTCACAGCTACTTCTTTGGTATAAAATATCCTTGTATATAAACTGTATGAATTTTTTACTCTCTCTGTATAATATGGTTACTTAATATTTATTAATAATGTTGCTCGTGAAGGATAATTCAATATTAATTGCCGTGTTATAAATCAATGTCACAATATGTACAGCTATGTAAATTTTTCATAAAACAAAGTAGATATTGGGATGGGATATAAGAAATAATTTTTCACGTAACACAAACAACATTGCCTTTTGGCAAAGCGCACCCCGGAACTCGAATTATTCCTCAATTTTCTGAATCTAAATCATACTTACCTACAGAGGGTAAAAAAGTCTGCGTACAAACCCGCTCAACTTAAAAAAAAAATGTGAAAAATGTTTAAGAAATGAAAAATGCCGGTTTATTTGTAAAGAAATATAGAATAAATTAATAAATTACAAGTTGAATTGTTATATACAAAAGTTATGCAACTTTATTAAGTTTAAGTAAGCTTATCCTGTCAGAAATTCACGCCAAAAATCTCTGCGAACAAAATAAGTAACTCATATTTATTCCGTCTTATGATCTGTTGTAAATAAAAATATGCAAACATTAGATTAGCTGGCATTAGAAATTAGAAACATAATAATTCTGTGGATGATAATTAAGTAATTTGCAATGCTAAGTGGTTTACAACTGTTTCGTTGTCTATATCAACTAGAAGGTAATTACAGACGGTTATTGTCTTTAGCTGGTGATATTTTTTCCAGTCATAACCCACAGTTTGTGAGCGAGACCATGATTCAAAGGACAAAAGCAAGCTTTCCAAAAGAAAAATATCCAATTATGGCTATACTGTAAATGTGCCAGGTAGTACAACCTGCAATTAATACAAGGAAATACTTTTTCGATTTTTAGTTGGTTTCAAAACAGCCGTGCACATTTCATACCAGCTGAAAGATTTGAATCCGCATTAGCGAAATCGTAGTTATGAATAGAAAAGGCTGTGACCTCTGAATTGACGTACGAAAAGCGATTGTTAAATTGCGTTTTGAAGGAAAAACATTCGGGGAAATTGGAACTGTTGATGGAAAGACGGATTCTACCGTGAAACGAGTCGAAAATTATTTTTCAACGGGGACGTTCACTTCGAATCAACGGGCAACGACGTCCACAGACCCTTACTTCTCGCGAGGAGCGGGATGTTATTAAAATTGCCAAAATGCTAAAAAAATTACAAAGGAAACTGCAAAAAGTAACAACAAAAATATGCGGACAGACCGCAAGAATTTTGAGACAAAGTCATTTTCAGCGACGAAAGCAAATTTAATTTATTCGGATCGGACGGACGAACAATGGTTCGGAGCCCAAGCACACCCGCGCTACTGTCAAACATGGAAGTGGAAGTGTAATTATTAGGGGTTGTATGGCGCCTACGGGGTAGGAAATTTATACTTTATCGGTGGAACCACGGATAAGCATGCGTATTTGAATATTTTACGAAATAATTTATACTAGAGTGCGGCAAAATTGGGGTTGGAAGATGATTACGTGTTCCAATAGAATAACGACTCTAAACATTGTTCGTATTTGGTGAAAGAATGGTTGTTATATAATCCAAAGACACCGGATTTGAATCCCATTGAACATTTATGAGAATTAGTAGAAGGACGCATAAGGAAACATATGTACTATAACATCCAAAGTAGCGTTAAAAATTTATAATAGGAGAATACTGACCAATTAATACAACACGAAAGATCAATATTTTTATCTACCTATAATGATATCACTCGTGGCTTATACTGAATTACCTGATAGCTCTCTCCCCAATCGTTTAAACAACACAGATCCTATTTCTCCGAATCTCAAACTTATTTCCCGTAATGACAGTACCTCCCCCCCTGCCCCAAAACAAAAAAAAAGATCGACCACAAACGTGCACAATATGAAGGTAGTTTATCTCGTAAACGATTTCCGAGAAGTTCCTGCAAGATTCTGTTCCAAATCATGTGGAGCCGATCCGCACGGTTACCTTTCATCGCCGGACGAAAAAGCGAAAAATCGTGAACAAGATACCGGCTCGTTGCTTATCCAAATGCAAAAAGGCTTAACCGCAATGTGCTGTGGGGCAGGTGCAGATAGAAACGTACTTGAATGCAAATGCAGACGCGGGAGCATGTGGTCCTGCGTGGATGCGTTTTCTTCGGGCGTTTCTTTTCGTGGAACAACCTGCTGCACGGAATTCCTCCCGCGATAAGTCAAGCAGCCCCGGGAACGGACGCGGCTTCAATTAACGCGGGCCATTAAGGTCGATTTACATCAGCGGCGGGCGCGCGAAAAGAATGTCTCGCCATTCAGTTTAATGGACCTGTTTGCACCTACCCTTCGTATGGTCCTGCTACGCTAACGAGCCCCGCTTGCGATCCACGGCGATGCTCTAATGTCGCGCCTATATCCGGAGCGCATCGATTACAAGCCGCATTGCATTTTTCCATCTGCTAGAAGCGCCTTATGGTTCATTTAATTAACTAGATGGTCTTCGAGAAATTAACCCGGGACACTAACTTACTCTTACAAGGGGAGGACACTATGTGGTAGACACCCATTTTGATGAGTCTTGGCACGATGGATCTATGTCGAAAATAAGTAAATAGGTGTCCGAGCGTTTCTGCCAATGGGCCTTCATAAGAGAGATATTTACATGGAAATTATTAAAAATTTCATAGTGGCCGTGGGGTTTTAGTGGGTAACAACCCCACACTACCCTGGCGCCCGCGGGAGATTCCCTTCTGGAGGCGTCAGGGTGCCTTTTGATGATATCTTCACGTTAAAAACAAAAATTTTTAAATTTATAAATTTTTTTTTATAATTTTTTTTTTAACTTGGGGAAATCTTCAAAAGGCACCCCGACTCCTCCAGAGGGGAATCCCCCGCGGGCGCCAGGGTAGTTTGGGGATTTTTACCCACTAAAAAGTGGTCTGGATTAGGTCTGGGTTACCCACTAAAAAGTGGGTAAAAAACCCACAAATACCCTGGCGCCAGCGGGGAATTCCCTTTTGGAGGCGTCAGGGTGCCTTTTGATGATATATTCACGTTAAAAAAAAAATAATTTCTTTCTTTAAGTTGGGGAAATCTTCAAAAGGTACCCCGACTCCTCCAGAGGGGAATCCCCCGCTGGCGCCAGGGTAGTTGTGGGATTTCTACCCACTTTTTAGTGGGTAACCCAGACCTAACCCAGACCACTTTTTAGTTATACACTCCTTTGATTACATAAGAAAATTGGCGGAAAATTGTATAATGAGAGTTAAAGTTTCAGACCTCTCAATTTGAAGACTCCCCACACTCCTCAGGAAATTTTTGTTTTTTTTCTGGCTCATCAAACTATGTCCACATATATATACAGTGAAACGCCGTTTCATTTCTCTGGTCTAGATTACCAGGAAGATAAATATCATGCACACCAGTTGACGACTAATTTTGCGCGGCGTGTTGGTCGATCATGTATAACTCCTATATTTGTTATTAAAAATTCATAAAAAAAATACTACTGCTTCCTCAAAGATGCATGAAAATATGGTCCAAATTTCAGACGAATCAAATCGCTAGTTTCTTAAAAAAAAAATCCCCAATTTTGTTACGTTTTTAGCCCAAAAAATAGGATCTCCCCCTTCAGGTTTAATAATTTTATTTCAGCATACATAACGTTAATAAACAACTAATGTAACACCCTTTTCCGACCTGCAGCTTTTATGTTATTCAACTGATTCTGTTTCGCATCCCGGTTTTCTTCCCCATGTATCAGTCTCCAAACGTCGGTGAAGCCGCTGGCACCAAAGTTCGTTTCGTCAGTGGCAAAGCTGTGCCCGATTCTGGAACCGAATCGCGGAGATGAAATCACGTCCGTTCGTCCGTTTCCCGCACGCACGGATATCCAGTGCGAAAATATGAACGCTGGCCGCGTCTCGGCGCCTCCGATTAGAATAACGGCGATTAGGGGAAGAGAGAGATGTCATCGACGCATCCACAGAGCCTTGCTCGTCGTCGGCGACGAGACGCCGTGGAATTACGTCGGGCCATTTAAATTTATTAATTGAGCGATATCAATGAACTCGTGCGCTAACAGTGGCCTCATTGAATTGCCTCCGGCTAACGCGCGTTTGCAGTAACTCCCATCCGTCTGTTTCGCGTTTCTTGCGTAACGGGCAGATTTTTCGCGACACGTTTCTTCTCGTATCGATGGATTTCGCCGTCTGTCATGCCGTCAAGGACCCAGTTCCTGATCACTTAAGAGCAACTACCGCGGGTTTTTAAACGTGTAAAGATGAAAACTTTGTTATTCCAGGATATGGTATCACTCAATAAGACCAGTGGTTTGATATAATCAATATGTATATATATAGTTAGTTAAGTTAAGTTGGCACACTGTGTCTGTTTTGCTTGCGATCTGTGGCTGTCTCTTGATATGAGAAGAAGTAAAAGTTCATTTTATGTACCAAAATATTATATGTGTTCTATACTAATATATATATATATATATATATATATATATATATATATATATATATATATATATATATATACTAATATACTAATATATATACTAATATACTAATATATATACTAATATACTAATATATATATACTAATATACTAATATATATATTAGTATAGAACACATATAATATTTTGGTACATAAAATGAACTTTTACTTCTTCTCATATCAAGAGACAGCCGCAGATCGCAAGCTAAACAGAAACAGTGTGCCAACTTAACTTAACTTAACATAACTTACTATGTCTCTATCAGGAAATTCATTAGCCTTATAACAAACTTAACCTAAGTTAAAAGATTTTTTGTTACTTCAGTAAATCTATGTTTTATTATTATTATTATTATTATTATTATTATTATTATTATTATTATTATTAACGGGTATAACCCTTTAAATACAATTATTACAAACATAAGAAGAAATAAGAAAAACTTAATACTAGGTTACAAGTCGTTGCAGTTAACGTTGATTACGCTTACAAATATATACAAATATATACATATATTTATCTTTAATTTTGTATTAAAAAAAGTGCACACATAATAATAATTATTTTATAATTTAACTTTGAAAGTGAAAAATGCAAAGGGAGCAGTTTCTGATCACCTTCACACGTTTTACTATGAAATTTTGCGTATAAATTTCAAAATGCTTCATAATTATTTAGTAATTTGTTAGAATAAATTTGTATCATAATAAGCTTATTATTTGCTTTATTTTCCTAAACTGATCAGTAATTGGGTTCTGATCAGGAACTGGGTCCCTGACGGTAGTCACCGCTTTTTCAACCCCAGCGAAGTTATACGAACTGATCTGAAACCGGAAAACTGGGCACATTGCTTCCATTCGTCTTTGAAGTAATTTTTCATTTTTCCTACTACGCTCTAGAGGCAATGAATTTTCTTATAATAAGAATTTTCGTGGAAGTTCAACGCTGAGAAGAAGTCTCACGTTTTCTACCGAGGTTGAATGATCAACGTCGCCGAAAATATTGGTGGGTTGTCATTGTCAAGCTGAGAGCGCATAGATACAGAACTTGGCGACTTAACTTTACCATTCAGTAAAGTTGCCTTTATCCACCCTACCTCAGTTATTCATTAATATCGAAGAGGAAAAAATGGCTACCCATTCAACAAGAAAATTTCATTTAACCGAAATTTACTTTCATCTGTTAGATATAAACGTGAAAATATTGCTGATACTTTTATAATTCTGTTAGGGCCGATAAAGGCAAGTTTACTGAATTGAATAAAAGTAGTTTTTTTTATTTAAGATGAATACGACTGGCACAATCATGATAACCGTGAAGGAGGAATTTTTAAAAGTGACCGAACATGAACACCTCTGACACCGTAAATATTTGTCACTTTTTAATATATCGGCGTGAAAGTGTTTGTAAAATATTAGTAAACAAATGTGCAAAATCGGAGCTGTGTGGAGCTTTTATTTTGGAAGGAAAAAATTCATAAAGACTGCCCATGTTTCACACACTTTCAAGCGAATACCTCCTCAGCGCGACCGGATTCAGGTTGGCCGAAACTGTGTCCGTTTCGGTTCGTGTGCCAGAATGCACGGCGCGCGGGTACCAGTTCCCGGGGCGACTTGATTATTGGTGCGCCAATCATTTTAATGGCTAATGTCGGGGGCGACCGATAACCCCACGCGATAAAAGGAACGTTTCTTGTTCTTTGTCAATCAGTTACTGCGCTACGATGACAGTCGCGGGGCAATATTGACTGTTCTAACGTTATATTAAGGAGTCATGCTCAGCCAGGAGGCCGAAAAAAGGGTGGTCTTTGGAAAGTTTTTACTCAAAAGCTATAACACATTTCTCAAAAAATCTTTTTTCCTTTTAAGGATTGCATCTAGTACCGTGCATCGTAATTTCTTTATTTAAAAATATTTATTAATAACTAAGTTATTGTTCATAATTCGTAGGTTCTCTGAAAAAAAGGCTTCTGCGGTGACCACTGATGCTTGAAAGTCGAGCGTCTAAAATAAAAAATTCAAAATAATTTACTTATTATATTATATTATCTAGTATTTGAACGAAGGATTTTTCGAAATATTGATTTGGGGAAAAACGGCTGATGTTTAAAGTAAAAGTTTCAATTTTTATCATAAATCGTGCCTGATTTTCGTGAATTAAAAGAAAACTAAGCATCGGATAAAAAAAGCCTTCGTTCAAATACTAGATAATATAATATAATAAGTAAATTCTTTTGAATTTTTTTTTTTAGAGAACCTTCGAGTGATGGACAATAACTTAGTTATTGATAAATATTTTTAAATGAAAAAATTACGATGCACGGTACTAGATGCAACCCTTAAAAGGAAAAAAGATTTTTTGAAAAATGTGTCATAGCTTTTGAGTAAAAAATTCCCAAAGACCACCCTTTTTTCGGCCTCGGTAGAAAGAATAACTATGCAGTATTAGACGCTACACAGAAGGGTGTTTAATAAATCGTTACGGGGCAATTTTGTTTTCTTTTTAATTATGTCCTAAGCAATATACAAAAACCATTGCGATGAAAGAGTATTGGAGAAATAAACTCAGGCTTGTTCCAAAATAGAGCTTCCCCATTTTCAAAATTTTTTATAAATAGAATCGGAGTGGGATCAGTTACCACAGTGTTGGATGTCACTTTTTTATTGGAGCGCTGTAGATTGGTGAAAGTTTCGATAATTTCAGAACGAGACAAGTAAGCGGCGAGGCGTTGTCAGGGAAAAGGTTGGAGAATAAAGTTGAATAAATTTAAGCGAGCGTCAACGATAATGTGCGAGAGGCTCGACGAATGCAGCGTTTGTCTGGGTTAGGTCTGGGTTAGCTTCATTGAAAACGAAGACAAGGAGGCTGTAACCCTTTCGTCGGGCGTACGTCTGCGCGACAAAAGAGTTTAAAAGCGAGCCCGAGCAGCGCTTTGACAAATGGACAATCAGTAGCGCGAAGAAGCTACGTGTAGAAAAATAAATCAGGGGCCATAGCTCAACAAATATCAGAGTGTTTTTGGCCAAGAAATGCCGACGACCGCGCTGCTTAATCCTGATTAATGCCCTCGGAAACTCGCGCTAATGCTGATGCCAGTCGCACCGTGTTTCTTCGGCCATGTCCACGTTCCCCTTTCTTCATCCCCCGTCAGCTTTCCATTGCTTCTTCTTCGCCTCTTTGAGCTTCTCACGAGGGAACGGCCCTCGTAATGAGACCTCCTCTCTCGAGGAGTTCGTTGACGTTTGGCGAATTCATCGTCGTCACTGTAAACGTAAATCTGATCCTCCTCGCTGTTCGAAGAGTTTAGTGTAAAGTTCATTCGGACCAGGACACGTGTGGCGTGATATTTTGTGGCTCCTTACTCGTTTCGAAAATGTTTATATGGAAAATATAACATACATCTATCTTCCTAACCGTGGCGAATGCGCTGCTAAGTCTTTGTTTCCATCCACCGATACGAGAACTAGAAGATATTAATAAAGAAGAAGTAGCGAACCTCAGAGAATGTTATTGAGATCTTAATTTCCCTGAAAGACTAATTACTAAACTCCAACTCCTGCTAAGGATTACATCGTACTTTGTCTGCATAAATTAGCTTTCCGCTAATAGACTTCTATCATAGCATGAAGACATTAGACAAGAATAATAAGTACCTAAGAGACGAACCAACCGTAAAGATGAAACCGAGATAGGCATCAACATCCGCATACGAATTCGTATACAAATGTCCTACTTTTCCTAAAATAAAAATATTATACCTCATAAAGCACCCGTCTGCTCCCTCAATTACCACGCGCATACGGCCCCGTTCAAGAACCTTCGCGAACTCCCATTGATCACATTCCATCAAGCCTCAACCTACGTGTCCGGACGAGTTTCGCGATGAAAGCAGCGAAAAATCACTGAGCGACGAGAAACCGATCGCCGTTCGACGCAGTAGGCCCTGAAACGGCCCACTGTGAGAGCCGCTTAAGGATCGTGACCGGCGATTGAGTTGTACCCAACGTTTGTTAAGACTGCTAGAGAGAAAAAGAGGAAGGAGGACGCACGGATAGACCGGCGCCGCGTAGGAAAGAGAGCCACGATCGAGACACAGGAGGCGATGCATCATCTCCGGCCCGTGATGAATCGGACGAGGACGGGGATACGGGCCCTTCGTTGGAGAAGAACCGACACATAAATTCACGTGCACGTCCTGGCGTGTTTAAGAGAGAGTAAGGGAGAGACAGAGGGGCAGGGAGGAGCAAAAGGAAAGGAGGAAAGAGGGAGCCCTCACGTGTGCGAGAATGCGAGACAAAGAAGCGCTCGTGCAGTAAACTCGCACGATCTTCGTGGCGCAAACCACATTCGGCTGCACGTACTTTCGTGCTTCGAGCAAGTTGCACCCACACGGACCCAGGCACTCTTTGTACCTACGCACGCGCGTAGCTTGCGAAAGATGAGCAGATTGGGGGAGGAGGGGGGTCGAGATGCATGGAAATATTCCGAGGGGGAGAGATGTTCAAGATGTAAGAAATAAATGAACTACCTGCTCTCGTAACGAAACGTTTATTGGATTAATTGCAAGGGGAACTACGTGCGGCAACTCCTCTGAATCGGATCTTAACTTGAATAGGAGCTGCTAAGGATCGGAGGTGATAGTGAGGTAAAGAGGTACTGAAACCCCAGGCTCCTGGTATTGAAATAGGGGAGACCGGGGTAAAGTGAACCTCGGGGTAAAATGAGCTTCCTTAATTTGCTCTTTAACGATAGAATATATTTACAAATTTTGGTGACGTAATAAATGTATGTGATATAAGAATGATAATTATGCACATTCAGATATCGAAATATGTAAATTCATTTAAAAAATTAGAAATTAATTTTTAGAGACTTGCAATTGGTTTTCTTTTCAATTTAGGGTTTTGGATAAATTAGTCATAAATGTGTTATTTTAACTCCAAATTTTTTCTGCGTATTTAAAGCAAGCTTATAAACATACACGTACACGCGTTTGCGAAAACATTAAGCCTAACATTATTAAAGAATTAATTTCCCACTGAGTACATATTCGGGGTAAAGTAAACTGAGCTGCAAATGGCTGCTAAGAACCGATGCGCAAGTGATGTGCGCAATGTCCTAACCTATCAGCTGGCTAGTAAACCATGCGGCGTAGTGGAACAGAAACTAACCTAAAAAATAATGAAAAATCTGCCACAGTTTTTGACAACCACGGTGAAAAAAAGCACGAAGCTGCCGTGCTACACGTGCCATTCCAGCGCAAGGGGTTAATATTTACCTGTATCCTTAATTAAAGTTCTTATTTTGTTGCATCTCACTTTACCCCGGATAGGATACCGCTTATATCATTTCTTTCAAGTTGAAATTTAATATACTCTAAGTTTATTTTAAGTATAGCTGTTCGTCATTTATCAACAGTAATGTTTAAATTATATTATAAATCTATCTCCACGCATTTTTATTGAAAGGAAAAAATTTTATTTGACTTCAAAATTTTTCGGACTCACTTTACCCCGGTCTCCCCTAACACTAGACTGAGACTTGTTAGCAATTAGGATTAGTTTGGGAGTAAACCAGAAATAAATAGATGAAACTGGTATTGGATTGGAGCCGTATTCGAAAAGGGCGCTGCAGTAGCTTTTCAGGATATTCTCAAACATGAGTCACAGTGACAAATTTTCAATGAAAGATTCAGTACAATTTGCATTAAGTAGAAATATCTAGCCATAATACTGGGGTTAATACATTACAGAAGATGCCAGACTTAACTTTGAATTGCGTGTAGCCTTGTTGCAGGCGGCTTCCTGATTTAAGGTTAGATATGTTTGGTATCGTGCCAAAATAATGTGTTTTACAAAGCAATATTTAAATTGCACATACATATCCTTATGATTTTAATCAAGAAAATTGATGACGAGATTAGAAGAATAGCGCTGCAGTTACTTGGTGTGTAGGAATTTTACATTAAACATTCTTATGCGATTTATTTTCTGGCTGTTCGCTTAAACATTATATCGAGGCAAGGTGACTACTCACATGTTTGTCACGGTTTAATATTTCAGGGCCTGAGAAAATTATAATTTAACACCGAGCTCCAATTTCAGTGTGGGCATTGATAGATAATTTATT
Organism: Andrena cerasifolii; assembly: GCF_050908995.1. NCBI lineage: Eukaryota > Metazoa > Arthropoda > Insecta > Hymenoptera > Andrenidae > Andrena > Andrena cerasifolii. The sequence continues at coordinate 3,876,160 of NC_135124.1, read as the reverse complement.
TTATGTGCTAATAGATGCTACATTTCTCATAACACGAGCGTGTATCGATTGTTTCAATAAACTTCCCTGTGAAGAAGATGCGAGGTGAAAGGATTTAAATTCACGTGATTTCCTGTTCCAACTGATTACGGTCATATTCCTCGAGAACCAGGCTGCCTTTGACTGCACATATACATTTCTTTATGCCGGGGGCTATTCACGCCGGACCAACACGCTGACAGATACGTTTGTACGTGGGTGAATGCGTGAGCATCTAAAGGTTACGACACGCGATTAAGAATATTCGCGAACTTTCTCGATTACCTCGTTAAGGGATCGGCAAGAGCAACGTACCCCAGGAACATCAATTTTAAATGAAAGCTTTGAAATACATATGACTGATTTCATCCTAACATAGTCTTATGGAAGAATATACTTTGAGACTCTCCTACACTCAAACAGTCTCCATTATCATTTAATTCGTTACCAAGCAGACACGTTTCAACTTCAAAGTGCCTATACAACCGGATTGGGGAATACTGTGAGAGCGCCATCTACTAAAGTAAGCTCTGTAATCGGGTGAATCGCGTTACAGTACTGGTGTCACACAAGTATTGAAACTGTGCAATAATGTTTTTGTCATTAAATAGGCTGTTAAGTTTTACAAAATCGATCATCAAACAGTCGAAATTCCCAATACTGCCAATTACATGTGACAGCTAACCCGATTAGACTGCTTTAATTTTCGCCACCAGATGGCGTAGCGGAAATAAGAAAATGCCAATAGGCATTCTCGGAAATAAACTTCTGTATTCCTTCAGACCACTAATCAACCCCTTTACCTACATTTACCAAAAGAAACTTGAATAACCCAGATGTCAAAAAATTCTCCACCCCCATTTTATAACAACACGCCAAAAAATAACACTGCAATCTATCAATCTATACACAATTACACTCACGTTCTACCTAATTCTACCCCAAACGAAACCCCGAAAAGCCACATGTGTACATATAGGAAAGATGCGCTACCATTCTTTAGTATAATACTAAAAAATAATTGTCACCAGACTCTGTGTCTGCATCTATTGCACCAGAGACACATCAAAATTCCCTCTGCCAACGCCTACCCTCCGCAATTAATCGTTCAATGCCGAACCTATCCCAACGTACCGAAGTGACGTCGAAGAAGAGATCCAAGAGATCACGCGCGAGGGACAAGCCCTGGATAGTTGCGTGGATTTCGCACGTGTGTAGGATATGGAGTACGTGCATACGCGATTATATTCGTGGGAGTGGCGGAGGTTAGCCGAGGGGCAAGCATCTGGCCGTAATTACTAAATTATCCTTTAACTCCGCCGTCCACTCGAGGCCGCGCCGCGATCTTATCCGGCCAGAGGGTTGTGCCTAGGTTTGCTCAACCAGCCCATACGCCGAAATGATCGTCGTTTATCGTCGGTAACCCTTGCTTGGGACGGGGCAAGGGGAGAAGGGGTTGCCAGAGGCAGGCAAAAAATTTCATAGGATCTCGGAGCGCAAAAATCGTCGGAAAACCGGTATGGGGAGCGTCAGCGACGGGAGTACAACGCCACCAACTATTTGCTAATCTCAACTACGTGATTATACGCTTACATATTTCCTCGTTAGGTTCTACGAGGGATGAAAACCAGCTTCTTAGAACTCTGTTGGTATCGAGACTATGGGGCAAGGTCCTTGCTGGAAAATTCATAGAGCCGACGTCCCTACAAGAATTCGTTTAATTCTATTGGAAGGTCATGTGAGGAAAAATTTGTTCATATCGCGGTAACAAGGAGAAGACATGAGACGACACCCTTTACTTCTGTTGTATTTTTGAAGGATGGTTGTACAAGTCCATGTTGAGATAGTGGACAATTTTGGATGCGGACCCTCGGTAATATTTTACTTATGTAATTGAAGTTAGGTACTATATGATGTATACTGTTAATATTAGTTTCTCCTATTTATATCACTATGGTGCACAGAATATAAAGTAGTGGTTGATATACCTAAGCTGGGAATCCACCTGGAAGCTAAGCTAAGCTAAGCTATGCTAAGCTATGCTATGCTATGCTATGCTATGCTATGCTATACTATGCTATGCTATGCTAAGCTATGTTATGCTATGCTAAGTTATGTTATGCTATGCTATGCTATGCTATGCTATGCTAGACTATGCTATGCTATGCTATGCTATGGTATGCTATGCTATGCTATGCTATGCTATGCTATGCTATGCTATGCTATGCTATGCTATGCTATGCTATGCTATGCTATGCTATGCTATGCTATGCTATGCTATGCTATGCTATGCTATGCTATGCTATGCTATGCTACGCTATGCTATGCTAAGCTAAGCTAAGCTATACTATGCTAGGCTATGCTAGACTGTGCTATGCTATGCTAAGCTAAGTTGAGCTAAGCTAAGCTAACCTAAGCTAAGCTAACCTAAGCTAAGCTAAGCTAAGCTAAGCTAAGCTAAGCTAAGCTATACTATGCTAGGCTATGCAATGTTTAAAAAAATTAGTTTCAATACATTTGTATGAAACTGTTTCCACCAAAAAGCCAAACTAAGCTGTGCCATGGTATGCTATGTTTAAAAAAAAACAGCTTCAATACATCATTCTCCACCGAACGCTACGTTTCCGTGCCATGTTTTTGTTGGGTTAGCTCGACGCAGCACGAAATTGCCCCGCGAGCGATTTTTCGGAAACATAACAAGGCATAGCACAGAAACGCAGCTTTGGTGGAAAATGATGTATTGAAGCTGCTAAAAAAAAGTATTGCCTTTTGAGATTTTGCTACTAAAACCTGCCTAGACTGACCGCGTGAACCAACTAATGTCACTGTGATATGAGGATAGTTCACCAGAAATCACGTTAATGGTACCTAAAAATAGTCATATACACAGTGCAATATCCCCTAGCGGAATTTGGAAAGCTGCTGTCAGATATACTCTGTCTACAAGAGACAAATGGTATGCGGGAGCCACGTGCAGTGAATTCTCGTTGTGAAATCCCTTGAGCTTGCTCGTTGCATGATCATCTCCATCCCCTCTAACTGGAGGGATCCCCCTTGGAACCAGGCAAGCGTAAAGGCCCCCGTACGGGGTCCTTTAAAGATGACGTTCATTCTTTCTTATTCGCTCTCACTTCTTTCTCACTCTCTGTCCTTTTCTTCAACTGCCGACTGCCGCTATCGACGAAACATAATGAACCATCAGCCCGAGCCGAAATGCGGTGCTAATCGCTTGGGCTGTTCGCATTGTGATCTTACAACGAGAATTGACTGTACACCGAGTCCCCTTGATTCCCAGACACCAACTGCCCTCGCACAGTGAAATAGCCGGTCCCTCCTTCGCTCGCTGCGCAAGGGAGATATAGGGAGTGTCTAGGTCCTAGGAGGAACCGGCTCTTTTACTCTGTGCGTGCGGTTGGTGTCCGGGAATCAAGGGAACTCGGTGTACCACTGGATATTAATCGTGGTACGGAAATTATGATAATGTAATAGTCACCATTCCGTATCCTGCCATCTCCATTCCATCCTTCGCTTATGGTACGACACTTCGACAACATAAGCCTATATTCATCAAACATATATACACAAGTTACATTCCACTTTTATCTTCTTATAATCATCGAACATCCGCACCCAATATTCCACAAACAGCAACGTGACCGTACACGTCATTATTCTGCGAAACCACGACAAAATGGGAGCCAGACACCACGAGTCCCTCCCTTGTACCAAGTCTACCGAAATGTTTAAATCCTCTATCTTCCTAAATTCACGAAGCAATGCCCAAGTTTCCGAAACCTACATACATGTCCCTGGGTGATCCTCCATTTCCCAACAGATTTCCCCAAATGGGGACTTCGAAGCATTCCCTTACATAAAATCCCAATCCATTTTTCTTCATTTCTTTTAGATGAACGGATGAGACGGTGACGAGTGGAACGCACTGAACGAAGGAAGCCCAAAGCGAAATCCGTGTCTGATCCGGTTGCCGTTCCTACGTATCCGAGTTCGCAGCCTCGCGGATCGACGCCAGAATAAAGAGACTCCAAGCCCAAGGAGGAGGAGGACGAGGAGGAGGAGGAGGTGGAAGCAGCTACGAAGATGAAGTTTGCAAGGGAGTAGCACGACCGAGTCGCTGGTACCATGCATCATCGATTCAGACAGCTCGCTTGCCCTCTCCTCGGGCCTCCCGGCCGCCGTGTTCCGCTCCGTTTCGTTCCTCCTTGCGATTCCTCCGGTTGGCCTCTTACCTCCTAAGAGATCGTCCTACCGCGAGCACTCGCCTACCTACCGACCCAGCCTAACCACCTTCGAACCCTCCCCACAGGCTGGCAAAAATGGCCCTGCGAGGGGTCGGGATCGATCGATCGATTCCGAAGCAACATGGAAGATAGCCGGGCGATCGAGTAACGATTCAGGTGCTGGACTCTGTGGCTGATTTGGTGAAAGTCGCTGGCGCTCTACGCTATGACAGACACACCGTGGCAAAGCTCTCGTCAAGGCGAATCGCATGATCTAATTTTCAACTTGGAAACCAGATAGGCGGGGGTTAAACAGTTATCTTAAAGTTAATAATCTTGAGCCTTGCGAACAGTAGGAAGAGGTGAAACATTCGGGCGAGCACTTGCGGAAAACACGATTGACGTCGGCGGAACTGTTGCAAGGTATGCGGCATTTTGCAGCCGCGTCAATATACCCTTGTGTTCTAGCAGTACATGCATGTACATGGAAAGATGTATAAAATATACTAGCTGACCCGTTACCCGGTTCCACCCGGGAATTATTTGTGATGTTTGAAGAATAAAAAAACCTAAACAAGAAAAATAAATAACCTATAATGTAATCTGGGACGTACGTAATGTATATTCAAAATTTCAAAGTAATTCGTTCAGCTGTTTGGGCGCGAAAGAAGGACAAACAAACAGACAACGTTTCACTTTTATATATTAGTAAGGATGTTCTATATTTTGCGACAGTATTGTCATATTTCGCGGTATGAACCCAGTCATTTTTCCATATCAACTCAATAATATTGCAATTTCGGTGACACATGATGTCAAGGACTTGGGAGTTCACTTTTCGTCCACTTTAGATTTTTCCAGACACTACACAACTATTGTAAACACCGCCCTGAGGACTCTGGGATTCAGAGAGGGGCGGGGAGGATTCTTGTGCGTATACTACTGTATTTTTTATTGTATAAATTGGGCTCGTCCCGTAATAAATAATAATAATAAGTAATAATATTGACGCGGCTGTAAAATGATGCGTGCACCGGACCTAAGACGTCAAAAGTGTATCTTGCTTTTCATTGGGCCGTATGCATAAAAGCAAGTATAAGCTTTCACTAGTGATTTTTCAAGGAAATACTCAGTTCCGTGTGCAATAAAGGACGAAGTATTTATTAGAAATAGTATTTACTAATTTTTCAGCAAACACGTAAAATACGTATGCATAACACATAGGACTCTGCTAAAAACTGCAAGTAAATGCTAGTGTTATCCTAAGTCTGCCAGTCGTCTGTCTTAAATTGTCTGCTCAATCGGAATCATGGCGTTGTTCGTGCAAATTCGTGACCCCGAGGTTTACAAAAGTCGAAGAAACCATACCCAAGTGTACCGTACCATGTTTAGATTCGAGGAACACCATGTGAACTACCTGGCGGATTTGTCATTCTCTTTCCCTCATTCTTCTTTTTTCCCCTGTTCCACCTTTGTTGATTTTTCAAGGTCAGACCAGCTGTTGGGAGCATCTTTAATTTACATTTTTGTGACCTTTGTGACGTATACTTTCGATTCTATATAAAGAAATCGTCAATGAATAGTGTTCCTTGTAAGTTTACGACCTTGCTATACCTCTTCCAGCTACTTCCAACGGAAGATCTTCAACCCGGGAATTCAAATAATTATGAAACTTTGAGGGTATGTACAGGATATATACACATGCATTTATTTTGCTGCCCAAATTCAGTCTATGGGGGTGAAATCAACCCCTGAAGATCTAATTATTTTCCTATTTTGTGCTCGCGAACTGTAAGTCACCAAATGATAGCCCTAATTAACCCGGCGACAGGCGCACCCCATACTGTAACACAGGTTGTCGCTACCGGGTCAAAACTACCCAAAATTGAAACGAAAAAACCACGGTTTCAGAATATTTTTTTTTAACTTTGTAATTTTTATATTAAAGTACAGTGTTTTAAGAATCAAAGAAAATTGATGAAATATCTTAAAATCTTTATTAAAGTTCCTTAAAAAATTGTAACAAAAACAACAGTCTTCATATTCTCGCAACTAGCGCCTGTGCGGTAAATTTACCCCAGTAGCGCCTCCCGCCGAGTTAAAAGAAGTAACTTTCTTCAGAAAATTTTTCCTATCTCTTACAGTTCACGAGTTATAACACAAAATCGGAAAACATCCCTGTTGTTCAGGGATAAATTTTCACTCCCTTAGAGTGAATTTGGGCAGCAAAAAAAAAGCGCAATACCTATATATCCCCCGCACATCTCCAAAGTTTCATAATTCTTTGAATTTCCGAGTTGGCGATTTTCCTTTGTGAGTATAATACATAATTGTTTCCCGACAAAATAAGCGTTTGATTGTCGACAGAAGCAAAGCAAGTCCGCATAATATCGGGGCCGATCTTGAAATTGCTCGAAAGCGTGGCGCACGGCAATGCAGATAGGAGGGGCGGTTTTCAGGCACCGACCACCGAGCAATATTTATCGCGGACGAATCGAAAGTACCTTGCTGGAAGCGAGGGGAACGAATAAAGGCTGGGTACCTGACGGACACGGTCGTCGGATTGGCTGGTAATGCGATCACGTTTCAATTGGCCGACGACTGATGATTGCATAACAAAATCGAGCGCTGCTTCTGCACCCGCTCGGTCATTCGAGCACTGTGCGCGGGGTCGCGTCGATGATCGTAAATTTTGAATCGACCATGCCGCTGCTGGAACACGCCGCCGCTTCCTCGTTGTAAATTAACGAACGACGACGGGGGTGCCGAAAGCGTTTATAGGTCGTAAAAGTGGCGGAATGTAAATATTTATCGTAAAAAGTTCTGGCTGGGAGGTTTGGACATTTCTACGTGATCGTAAACACTCGAGAACTGACCGACCTATTCGAGGGATGGACACCTTCTTCGCGATGGGAGGTGTCGGAAGTTCGGTGATACGGTCTTATGGTTTGTTTGGGGAACCAGGGAGGGTAGGATACTCGATCTTCATCGAGAATGTGAAAGATTTTGTATTAAAATTGGAAGACAGTTCCCAGTCACGTGGAATAGTAGGTGTGAAGAATGATTGATTTTCATTGGGAGTAAGAATAATTTGAAGAGGAAAAGAGATAAAATTTATGGATGGGAGTCATTTTGGTAGTTACTTGGGGACAGTTTACATTTATTCGATCAATTTTATACTGGACCAGCGGCCGTAGCCGTGATGGAAAACCGCTTCTCGTTAGATCACCGAAGTTAAGCATCACGGGGCGGTGTACCGGGGAAAGATGGGAGACCACCTTTCTCCCGGTGCGCTGCTGCTGCTGGGACCCGAAGGAGAGAGGAGGGAAAAATGAATGAGTAATGTTCGTTGGGCAATATAAGCAAAGTGCTTGAAACGCCATCCTGTGTAAAAACACAGGAAAAAACAAAAAATACAAAAAATTTTATACGAGACTAAAGATCCAGGTTTAAATTTTGTTCTGCTGCATACCTTGACTGCCCTTCCTTTGTCAATTGCATTCAATTTCTCCATCTATACAGGGTAGACCGGGGCGAATCGGATAACTTTGTGTTTGAGGGTAAAAAAATAATAGTCAAACATTAAATAACTAATTTTTTAATTTATATTCGTGGCCAGTGCACCTTGGCTTGAACATTAATATATAAAAATTTAAACTAAACATAAAAATCTTTCATTTATAAACAAAAAACGAAAAAGTGAGAAATATCCGATTCGCCCCAAGTTTCGGGTAACCTAGAAATTTCTGACAGAAAGCTGAAATTTTCATAACAAAATCTTTAGCATCAACTTAAACAAATCTAATTCAATGACAGTGACGTCAAGTGACACTACTTAGCAAACAGATCGGAAGGATATCGCCGTTTTTTGCCGATTATATCAGCACAATTCTCCTGGCACCATTCTTCTCAGACAATCTTTTACGTAGCCGAAAGTGGCCGAATTAATTTTTTACCAGAGTAAATACAAGTATATTAATATTCAACTTGAAAAGAAAATATCAAAACGACCACTTTACACCATATATAGGGTAAAGTGAGCTGAAATAAAATACGAGTTTTAATTAAGGATATAGGTAATTAACCCCTTGTGCTGGGACCACGTGTGTAGCACGTCAGTTTCTGTTTTTTTTTTAACCGTGGTTGTCAAAAACTGTGGCAGATTTTTCATTTTTTTGAGGTTAGATTCTGTTCCATCACGCCGCGTGGTTTCCCAGCTAGCTGACAGGTTAGGTTATTGCGCACACCACTCGCGCATCTTTTTCTGCAGCTCAGTTTACCCCGGCTGACTTTTCCCCGAATGTGTACTCAATAGAAAATTAATTATTTAATAATGTTGGGATTAATATTTTCTCAAACGCGTGTACATGTATGTTTATAAGCTTGTTATAAACACGCAGAAAAAATTTGGAGTTAAAATAACACATTTAAGACTCCATCAAGAATTCTCGAGAAGGAACACTACATACGGCTTACTAAAATTTATTAATAAAATTTATTTTTAACGCATTGTGCTATTTAAAAATAAATTTTAAAACCGAAAAGTAATGTTTCGCTTTGTACAAATTGTGTATTAAATAAATAAATTTACCAATTATATTTAATATCTATTTTTTCATTTACACAAGTTTTGTATTAAATTATACAGGAATAATCATTTAGTTAAAGTTTCCTTGTGTTTTTGATAAATATTATCAACATTATTCCAGAAATATAATTTTTGCAATATTTCTTTCAATTTCTCGAGAATTCTCAAGAAATATAATCCCACTTCTGATTTCTCGAGAAACAAAAAATATCGAGAAATCAGGAACACTATTTGCAATGCTGCAACACGAAACTAAATTCCTTAATCGAGGAAACTGAACGAGCCAATACATAAAATACATTTCGTTTTTTTTTTTAAAAATGCATTTAGTCGCGTTCAAAGTATTTCTATTAAACATAGACACAGACAAACGCGACGAATTATTGTGCAGCTTTTTGGCAGCGTCTCAGCCTTTGGGCAGCCAATACTTTCGCTGTAACACTATCGTATTGAGTTGAACATTTTAAAATAGGCTTTCGAAAGCGGGCACCGCGTAAAATGCAACGGTACTCGAAAAATCGGATGATTTCAGCGACTGTAGTTCCCATGGGATGGGACGAGAGTGCGTGGGCTGAGGCAACAAAGTGATCGACCTCGCTGAGCGCACACGCGCACGCACACTTTTCAGCGCGTGGCCGCTTAATGTGGGTGCACAGCGCAAGATGAACGCGTGCAAGCAGGTACGTAATAATTTCACGGTGCACGTGGTAAGCGAGCGCTGGTGTGATTCATGCCGACGTCTCTGTTTTCAATACGCCACGGGCCATCGGCTCGCGAGCAAAGTCTCCCGAGGACTAAAAAAAACATTCCGGGGAATTTCTGCGACTAGAATTAGAATTCCCGGCTGTTTTTGCAGGATTGGAGAATTCTATTCCGAGTGTTTTTTTAATACAGGGTTGAGCGGACCTTGTAGTGTTTACCATTTAACAAAAAATTCAATTGCAGAGTTCGTTGTATGAGTCTTTGATTTTGAGAATTTTTTTTTGAAAATTCTTAGAGTATTTATGTAGAAATTTTATTCCACATTTGTTTCTCATTTAACTTGCATAAAGAATCGCTCTCCTTTTGTTTGTTTTTTGTTCGCCCTATATATTTGGACACAATTTTTTCAGTAATTCAGATAATAAATCGTTTGAATTATATTGTCTTTGTGTTGCGAAAATAATTCAAGAGCGATGTAAGTAGTTTAGTTTACCAAGTAAACTGTTTCGGAACATATTTTAACCGCGTCACTGGTTCCTAATGAATTAAACAAGTTTTTTCATGATTTATAATTTCGTGGTTGGTTGGTGTTCGTTTTTATGATGTTGAAAATATCGAAGGAATTAAAGTTATCTGGGAGAGCATTCGTTAAAATGGCTGTTAAACTATTTGAAAAGAAATTCTGATTAAATCGGATAATGTAACATTTAAACGGTCGAAAATAAATAATTTGATTTATACGATATGACGAAGGCAATATTATTTACTGTTTAGCTCTAAAAATTCTTCATAAGAATATTATTAAAATACAATATTATGTACAATTTTAGTAATCGAGGATAACTACATGGTACTAAAAAACATTTTTTTTAATCTTCAGAAGAAAATCAGACATTTAAAGAAACGTGTCATTTTTCAAAATCGGTGCTCCTCACTAAAATATCAAAGAAGTTCCGCAAAACACGGGCCCAAAACGCCCAGGGGCGTCCGGAGACTTTTTCCAGGGGGGAGGGGGCAACTTTGGGATGATGGTAAAGAAAAATATCCCCTCTTGCTTTCTTTAACCCATTTTATAGTGACAATTTAATTAAAAATTTATAACCAAAATTGTAAAATATTCCCAATTTTAATATAAACTTAATAAAGATCAGTTTTAAAAAATAAGCGATTTTTTTCTCAAAAACCGAGGGGGGGGGTAACTTCCCCTTTGCTCCCCTTCCCCCCGGACGCCTATGAAAACGCCTATTTAAGTGGCATTTAACGAGGCCCTGCTGTTTTCGCCGATTGATATATATTCATTACCGTTTCACCTTTGTTTTTTAAAGGCGAGAAGGAAAGCATACGAATAAAAATACGAACACTCCTGTCAGTTGGTTGTCCTTTAGCCATTCCGGGCCGGTGATTTATGGAATATAAAAAAGCTTATAATGTGCAAAATTGAGCATTATCGGACATACGTGTATACCAAATTTTTTCACCATTTTGGTGGGTAGAACCTACCCTAAAAACATGTCCCACATTTTTATAAATACCTTATATATTATGTCATATTATTAAAACTCTTGAAACTAATTCATATTAATGCTAAATTAAAAAACGTAGATATTCATAAAAAGAAAATACGTAACCGCGAATACTTCCTCTTCTTATGATTCACAATTCCAGAAAGACGGTGTAAGGAACTATTTTTTGTACATAAATTCTTAAAGTCACTTGAATAAATTCAGATTAAAATTTTTCAATTGATCCTTTTAGTAATCCCCTCTTGAAACCTTCCCTTATTCGGGGAATGAATTTTCAATGGCGTGTAAAGTTCTCAGAAGCCAGTGTGATGCTGTTCCTGTTAGAATACGACTTTCTTGCAATACACAAGATCATACAGAGCCCGTGTCCAGGCTAGAAGCAGCTAGGCTCGAGAGGAGAGATTGAGTTACCAAGATAATCGGATGCACGCCCTTCCGCGCAGCCACGCATCTCGATATCTCTTAGGCCCGGTTCACAACGCACCCAAAGTTCCTGTCTCGAAATACTCTTCACTCTACACTAGGCTGGCTCTTATTTGCTCTTGGTAAAATTTTTTTCAAGATTTTCTTCCGCGCACCCTCCAGAATAGTTCCAAGTAATTAAACAAAAATCTTTGTAAAGTTTGAGCTCGAGCGGATAAAGGGAAAGGGTGCCCCTGAGCCCTTAAACATTTGAATCATTATTTAACAGCTCGCGAAGTCGATTTTATATAATATCCTCCAAGTTATTGATTAAATAAAAAAATATGTCCAACAAAAGTTGTAGATCCGGACAAGGAGCATCTTTTATGTTCTATTACTTTTTCTCGTGCGGCAAACGGTTTTCGGAAAAAGTCCGAAAAACTAAAAAAGAAAAACTCCTTTTTCATCAAATTTTGAAAGTTTAAATGCTTCCAGAACACTTTTTATTTATGAAGGCGAACAAGAAAAATGGATTTTTTATTTTCGAGGAATATTTTTTAAATATGTAAGTGGGGGCATATACCGAAATATGCAAAAAAGATAAAAAATCTTATTTTCAGTGTTTGATATGTCACGAATGTTTCCTGAAAATTTGGGATCGAAATTTGCAAAAATATCGAAATATGAAACTCTATATCTTCGATATTTTTGCGAATTTCGATCCCAAAATTTCACCTCCTAGATTTTATTATAGGCTATTCATTTTATTTTTTACGCATTTATATTTTAGAAACACCATAAATAATTCCCGGGTGAAACCAGGTAACCGCTCAGCTAGTCTATCCATATAATTGATACCATCGAGTCCTCAATATTGAATAAAAAAAATAATTGCACCAAACTACTAGTCACGCCAAAACACAGTATATTATGTAAAATATTTTTCCAATGCTCCTTATTGGTACACGTGAATCATAATAACATTCACTAGCGATACTGCAAAATCACTATGCCCGTGACAATCCAGTGTTCTCACTGGCAGAGTTGGCTCGAGACTGCTCCTTGCATCCCCTTACATAATAAGTATCAAGATCGATGAATCCCATATCGATCACCACCTTTCCAGGATAATCCTGCTTCCGGCCAAAACACCAGGAGAGCCAAGTGGATTCAAAAGTGTGCACATCTGCGTACCACTTGTGAAAAATCTGACGCTGCTCAGGAACACGTCCATCCTCGCTGTGGCCTTTGTTCTTGCCAGCTCGGCCACCCTTAAAGCCCCCAGGCCTGACCTGCAGAACTTTCCGTCGATAGCACACATCCTGCCTTTTGTTTCTATTTCCGCCATTTCTTACAATTACAACTTCAAAGAAAGCGGAATTTGCTCCTGTCACCACGAAAACCAGTGTAGGGGGACGAAGAAATATTGGCAAAATACGAAACCACCTGTGGTTTCTTATTACTCTTTATGCTGCTGGCCAGTGTGGACTAATCAAACAACAAGTTAGTTTTTCCCTGCATGTAACGTGGCGGTGGTTAGTCGTGTTACAAAATACTGAACAGTAAAGTATTTCTTTATCACAAACACTGGTTTAACCCGAGAGTAGGCGCGCCAAATAATTTACGTTAGTAGGCGCACATCGGTCATTTCGACCGATGGTAATATAATCAGAAATAACTTAATAAAAGGACTAAAATAATATAAATAATTCTTAACATTGTATTTTACTTACTTCAGAATCGTTATACGTAAATAATTTTTATTTTTAATGATAAAATGATTAATCGTATTATAATATTATGAGTTCTGGAAAATTTATTTTTATACAAATGATGCATTGTAATTGATTCTCAAAATAAAATGTTATATAAAAATTTGTGCGAATGCAAAATATAAAATTACATTGTCTATTTATCAATTTGAATTTATCACTTAACTTTTAATTTTCAATAATAGCAATTATCTAATATATTTTAAATTTATATTTGTTTTTCAAAAAATATACTTATAAATTTATGGTTTCATAAACGTATTAAATATTTATATTTTCCTCGGATTAGAAACTGCGTCTTGAGAATAAAGAAAATAATGTTTTACCGTTCTACTAAAGGGTGGTATTATACTTTTGGCGGGTAGTGTAGATCGCCGAAGGTTCTTACATGGAAATAAAATATTTCAGATGAAGGTGAAATTTCGCTGTCCAACGAGTACCCCTGAAAGGACTCGGCTCCTATGAATTTTAGGATCCATAGATGCGAACAGGCCTCGACGGCAGATGAAGCCAGGAACACAAAACGATAAATCAACGTAATAAGGCGGCCCCTTGAAGAAACACCGAGCCCATAAAGATGTTGGTTTAAGACGCGGATTTTAGAGGAGTTCCCTCGCGGCACTGAATCTCTCACACCCATAGAAGATCACGGGTCGCCTTCTATATCTCGATTGCTGATAGAAGGCGCGGTTTTCAGGGAATACGGTGTCTGTCTACTGACCAGTATTTATGTATCTTCGAGTGGCACAGAATTCCTCTCACGTTAAGAAAAATCGACGTTTCGAAATAGCCGCTTCAAGTGGAGTGTTAAACAGCCTGTCGACAAGTTTTTTCATGTCTCATTTCTAGTTCCATCAGAAAAAAGGTCGCTCCTATTCTAACAGTTTCTAATACATCTTTCATGGACAATCTATGCCAATGGAAACTGTGCACAGTCAGATTGTAGATACATCTTTTAAATTATCTTCAGCTACTTTTTAACAAAAAATCGTTTGATGTGGGCACTAAATATCACAGATTGGAGATTAAAATAATTTCAGCACTGACTGTTAGAATTACTTCGGTGCTTAGTCAGAAGTTAGATATTCAGTAAATGTTTTGCGATAATAAATAATTTATATAAAGATAAAACTAGACAATACAATAAAAATATTTGTATATTTAAAAAAAAAAAAAATGGAATATGTAATGACATTTTAACAGTGATTTTGGATTACTGAGGCAGATTAAAACCTGCCATTTGCAGGGGTGTGTCCATACTTGTCTATATAAAACAATAGCGAGACGTTTTGTCAACGGAGGCGCATTTTTTAGTTTCATCTAAATTTCCAACTTTAAAAAATATTTATTTATATTTTCTTGACTGACCAAGATGCCAGAAGGGTTTCAAATAAATGTTGCACTGGGAGGACTGTCAAAAATGCCAAAAATTCATATCAGATTATTTGAAGGAGTTTTTATCTATAAAAAAGAATTTTATTGCTATTCCGTAATAATTTTGGTAAAATATAGTACGTACTGCTGGTTCTGGAAAAAGGAGAAGAAAAGAAGACTAAGATGAAAGAAGAAGTCAAAACGAAAACACAACATGCAGTTAACAGTCCCAGAAACACTTACACACTTAACACGTGTAACCCCATTTTCAGGCCGAAAGGCAAAAAATAAACCTATTTACTACTACTAGTACGTACTACTGTAAAAATATTTTGAACGAATAAATTACAGGTTCCTCAATTTTTATTAAAAAAAATAGAACAGTGTATAGTTTGGTTGTAAGAATGCTGGGAATTTTCTTGAATCGACCCTTACCCTGGCAGGAACTGGATACACTGTCTTTGGTACCTTTCATCCAGTTCCACGAACGAAGGAAATTGAACACGGTGTGTCGAGGGTAGAAGCGAAAGATTAAAGGGCAGAGCTAATAGCTGAATTAGCGCACTATCGGCCGGCAAAACATTGCAGGGAACCCTGTTGGAAAAACGCTCCGGCGATTTTGTCGATTTGACAGAAAGGATGCCGCTCACTTTCCTGCCAATAAGTCCGCCCCACTGGGCGAGTAATGGTTTCTTAGTGAGCGTATTTTATGAGTGCACTTTACTAGTTCATGAAAAAATTTGCACCATTCATGCTTCCAAGAATTTAGAATAACTTGAGTAAAAAGGCAATTTTCTTTCCCTTGTATTAAATACTGCTTCAGCATTAGGTTTTGAAAATGAGGTAAACACATACTATATACTTTTGTCCGCAGTTCAATTATTGGTCTTATACAAATGAATATCAATGGAAAACAAAGGAGTGCGCATTTTGTTCCCTATAAATTTTTATTTTTGGGAACACAGATTAAACGTTTGACAATAGCGGCAACTATAATTTATAGCAACGTGTAGAGTGACATTTGCAAAGTCGCTTTTCACTTACAAGGGGAGGACACCATGTGGTAGACACTGATTTTGATGAGCCTTGGCACGATGGATCTATGTCGAAAATAAGTAAATAGGTGTCCGAGCGTTTCTGCCAATGGGCCTTAATAATAGAGATATTTACATGGAAATTATTAAAAATTTCATAGTGGCCGTGGGCTTTTAATGGGTAAAAATCCCACAACTGCCCTGGTGCCCGCGGGGAAGTCCCTTCTGGAGGCGTCAGGGTGCCTTTTGATGATATCTTCACGTTAAAAACAAAAAATTTTAAATTTATAAATTTTTTTTTTATAATTTTTTTTTTAACTTGGGGAAATCTTCAAAAGGCACCCCGACTCCTCCAGAGGGGAATCCCCCGCGGGCACCAGGGTAGTTGTGGGATTTTTACCCACTAAAAAGTGGTCTGGATTAGGTCTGGGTTACCCACTAAAAAGTGGGTAAAAATCCCACAAATACCCTGGCGCCAGCGGGGAATTCCCTTTTGGAGGCGTCAGGGTGCCTTTTGATGATATCTTCACGTTAAAAACAAAATTTTTTAAATTTATAAATTTTTTTTTATAATTTTTTTTTAACTTGGGGAAATCTTCAAAAGGCACCCCGACTCCTCCAGAGGGGAATCCCCCGCGGGCACCAGGGTAGTTGTGGGATTTTTACCCACTAAAAAGTGGTCTGGGTTAGGTCTGGGTTACCCACTAAAAAGTGGGTAAAAATCCCATAAACAACCCTGGCGCCAGCGGGGGATTCCCCTCTGGACGCGTCAGGGTGCCTTTTGAAGATTTCCCCAAGTTAAAAAGAAGAATTTACAAAAAAAAATAATTTATACAATTTTTTTTTTAACGTGAAGATATCATCAAAAGGCACCCCGACTCCTCCAGAGGGGAATCCCCGGGGGGGGGGGGTGGGGCGCTACTGTAGTGTGGGATTTTTACTCACTAAAACCCAACGGCCACTATGGCCGGTATTCATAGTCGCTACTTATTCTTAAGCAAATGCTTAAGCATGCGGCATCCTGTACTAACCTAGTAGCTAGTAAAGGATGCCGAATGCTTAAGCATTTGCTTAAGAATAAGTAGCGACTATACATACCGGCCTATGAACTTTTTAATAATTTACATGTAAATATCTCTATTATTAAGGCCCATTGGCAGAAACGCTCGGACACCTATTTACTTATTTTCGACACAGATCCATCGTGCCAAGGCTCATCAAAATCGGTGTCTACCACATGGTGTCCTCCCCTTGTTAGATAAATGGTAAGGTTGCTAATTGGACGCTCATGTCTGATGTTTGCAGCAACGTGAGAAATGCAAAGGCAATGCGTATGGTAATGCGTTTGGGGCAGTGTGAAAGTTTATACTGCATTGCCTATGCGGAACCTATGTACGTTCGAAAGTTTATACTGCAATTTTCAAGTCCTTGAAATAGATTCTATTTTTGAAGAAGTACGTGATAGCCATGTGTAAGTTTATGGAGATCTCTGCTGGACTTTATGCATTGTGGAACGAGCGAGATACATTCCATTCGGGCGTCGTGTATTCCATATCTTTATTGCAACCCCATTATCACGTCTTATTATACGTTTCTCTTATCAACGGTCCGCTTCGCCGACGAGCGCGTACGCGGAATGCCGTTCATAGTGGAGGACGGATTTTTGCACCGCGGTTTTATTGAACAAACACAGCTAACATGAAACTGTATTTTTTTACAGCTAATTTTTGCGACATGTTTATGTAAAAATCAGTTGACAGTACGGATAAGAATTTACTCAATGACCCTGCCTCGTAGAAGAAACTGTGAAGTGTTCCAGAACCTCCAAATTTAATAACAGTCTGAATTCTATAATATTACTAACACAAACTTGTAAGCGATGAAGAGTCACACAATATTTATATCCTGCAACTCACAAATCAAACTACTATTGAATGTCGTCTGTATTTTTCAACATGTCCATCTTTCATTGTGTCCAACCATTTTTCTACCCCGTCGCTTCCGAGTAAACTATAATCCATAAAAAAAACTTCCACGTCCCATTTCACTTAATTAGTTTTTGACATACGAATAATAGCGAGAACAGGGACATTATCTCTACCTCTTTTTCCAAAAATTTCACTATCGACGAATTAACGGAATCGGAACCACTAAAACTACGTATATTTTTCTTTACGTAGGTACTTGAAGGGTCTGGGTTAGCGATTTTCAGGAATTTATTGCGAGGACAGGAATTATAGTAATGGAATAAAACTTTTTTCTATTGATTAAACTACATTTCTACAATAAATAAAAAATATAAAAGTAATAAAATTGTTGCTTTTAAAATGGTTTTGCAGGCGATTTTGATGACATGTTCAAAAATTCATGCCTCGCTCGTGCAGGTGATTTCAACAGTTGGACTTATCTGAATCCAAAAATACAAACAGATTCTTGATCAGTATGACTGTCGCTATGGCCCGAACCAGAATAAATGATTTATCCTTAAAATTAACAAAATGACGGGCAAAATACTAGAATCAATGCATTTCGGCTGTGTTTTCTTTGCTATTTTCGATTTTAAAAGTAGGTTAGACTCAACAGAAATACTTGGCTGTAGTACCGGCTAGAGGCATAGGTGTGTAGAATAAGCAGTTCAATTTATGAAACAATCGGTTCGATAGATTTTGAGATTTTACCTGTTCCATGTGAAAAATTCACGTCACGAGAAAAACGCGTTCAAAGTCTTCATCTATAGAGGCCCAGCCTCTGCGCTCCCTACAAAACGCCTATGTAGAAGCTAAAATAATTTTAATTTTTCAATGAAAATTTAACAGTACATTCTTGAGGATATGTACTTACGAAAAATATTTAAAAAAAAACGATTTTTTCAAACCGTCTAACCAGAATGACCCTTTAATGCAGGGGTGCGCAGGGAGCCGTTTTAGCGCCTAGCTGCGGAGCAACCCGCCTGTCCCGTTGCTAAGGTTAGAATCGGTGAGGCGAGCTGCAGTAGTGTACGTGCATTTGGTACGACTTGAACCCAGCTATATACACTACTGCAGTTCTCCTCACCGATTCTAACCTCAGCAACGGGACAGGCGGGTTGCTCGCAGCTAGGCGCTAAAAGCGGCTCCCTGTGCACCCCTGCCTTAATGTCCTCGAGGCCATCTACGGAAACACGAATGGAGCCAATTTCATTTCAAGACGTGCCTTACCTTTATCTGTTTCGTAATCTATTACAGCATAAAGAATCAGGAAGACGACACGATATTCGGCTGCGCAGAGCCGAATTGACCAGACCCGCGCAAACAATTTCTTCAAATATGTAAATTACTTAAACCACTGAAATAGAGCCAATTCATGGAAGCGCTCGAGTGATCGGGCTCTCTCTCCCCTCGCCGCGCGTCGCGGTGGTAAGTACTCGACTCGAATTTCGAGCGGTTGAATATATCAAGCGCTCGGACACCTCTATCTTGCCCGGTAACGATTACCATGCGTTCCGATCGAAACGCGTCCGAGAAGGGGGCTGGAATAATCGATGATAAAATCGTAAACGGGTACCGAAGACGATCAGGCCAGAGCATTAAAGTCGTCCGAAGAAGCAATTTTATGGTTTCCGCGGTACCAAGGATTCCCAGGGCCCTGGAGAGACTCCGGGAAAGAAAGCCGTGGAACCCGACTCGATCCGCCGCGCCGCCTCTGTCAGCTGTCATTAAGCGTCGTTAACTTGACAGTGGACAGAAGTCAATGGCGTCAGTTCCCGGGTACAGGGATCATATATACCAGTTGGTCCACGGCTGCTCGGATAGAGCGGTTATCTTTATGCCGTTTCTAAGAAGATTCTTGACCTTCTCCCTCGTTTCGCTCGCGATCGTCCTTTCAAACTCCCATTTTCGCTCCCTGTTTCTAGAGCTCGGCTCGGTTGCTAGTTTATCTCTTTGTAGCCCTCGTAGTTAGCATGCTTCCATTTGGAAGTTTGTATGTTGGCCTCATATTGCTCAAGAACATGTGAAATGTTAATATTTTTTTTTAGATAATGGTTTCTCTTTCTGATTAAGACTTGATTGTACGATGGCAGGTTGTTTCAGATCCTATGCATCAGGATTACTTTATTTCAAATTCGGGGCAATGTGCTTTATGGCAGGAAGCACAGTGTTCTCATGTGTCACTAGGTATCAGTCAACAGTTTAGGTTTAGGCTTTAGAATGATGGGGCAAAATCGCATAAAAATGTATTCCCTGGGTAGCTTGCAACAGAAAAAGGAACAGGGTTAAGAGATTTCTCATTTTCAGTGAAATGTATTAGTTCATCTCGCTGCGGGTACCGCACGGCCCGAGCGACCAGTCGAGTCGGTGTGACTCGACGCAGCGTTACATTCAATTAATTTTCATTTGGCCAGTTTTAAAACGTCCACGTTTTTCAATACATGTCCATAAAGAGGAAAAACAGGGCTTTATCCTCCTATTTTTCCAAATTTTTAAAAAGGTGCCTTCAACTATAAAATTGCATTTGTTTATAACAATTACTAAATAAATGGTCACATATTCGTTTTTATTAAGTAAAATAATTTTTATTAGGTACTCTTATATCTGCACTGTAAGCACCCAAAAGGTCATTTTTATCAGTTTATTAGTTCAACAGTTAAAATTTTTGGAAAAATAGTAAACACTATATTTCAAAGAGCTGTAACATCCACAATTTTTGACATTTTGAAAAATCCTTCGAGATATGTTTATACACCCCTAAAGACTACAACATATCCAAGTTGCACCAAGATCCGAAATGCTACCCCTAAAACCGTCCGATTTCGCGTGGAATGTCCCTTAAACCTGAATGATCGAAATAACGAAATCATCTTGCCCACGGTACACGAATCGAGTCGCATTGCTCAGCGTAACTCCGCGAAGCAAAAGAAACACTAAACCCGCGTAACTACGTAAAGCAAACGTTTTGGAAGCTTTTGTGGCAGGCGGGAGAAGGCGTGTTACTGTCACGACGCCGTTACCTTTGTCCCCGCTACGTAAATTTCAGCCTAACATCTTAAAATACATTCTGAAAACACCGCCTCCTAAGAAAATGCAAAAGGTCAGAAATCAATATTTATCACAGCGCCCAGATGCGCGTAATCCCTTAAGTTGACGCGTGACGCCTAGCTTTGCCGTGTCCCGCACAGCCGATGGTCGAAAACGAAAGTGCCCGCCCGTGATCCAACGATAGCTGTTTAATCCAGCGCGTTACTCGCCCGAGAATTCCGTGTCCATGGGGGATACGCGACAAACCGGCAACAATCGGATTAAGCGTTGCAGCTCGATATAGGATCCAAGGGAAACGGGGACCAGATCGAAAGCTGGGGGCGAGCTGGCGAGGTTTACCTTGTAGTTGGGTTTAAACGAGCGGACTCGAGTGCCTCTCCTACGCGTGAAGATCTCTCTTCTGGCCACTCCCGCCTCTCTCCCCGACGCTTTTCAGAGTGGTAAATTCTCGAACGCCATAACACTGCCACCGTGCGTTTGTTTGGACAAGGGCATTATGAGATTTTATGCGAGCTGCGCGTGCTTCCATGGGAACGGGGCGTTGTTTATGCACCCTGCTAGCGGGCCTCCTCAGCCGTCGCGCATTTCGAGGAAGCCCGATTCTATTCACTTTCCACCCCGCTCCGTTCTCGCCCATGTTCCGCGGCTCCTCTCCCGTGCCCTGGGCCAGCCAGATAACGAGAACGCGTTGTTGTCTGAGAAAACGGCGATTCTCGCTTCCTTATTTTCTCAGGACCAGCCGTGAGATCGATTCATCGGGCCTTTTTGTGGGGTGTCTCCTTTTCTCCTCCAACTGATTCTGCGGCTTATGGATGACTTCAATGACTCCGAGGACCCTCGGCTCACAACCTGCGCCAGTTTCTCCCCTTTTGTAGCACTCGAATGCCTGGAGGCTATTCTTCTTCCGTGGGATGGTCCGAGTGCTTTTCTATCGCGTCGATGTTTCATTAAATTTTGTTAATGTGTTTTACGTGGCGTGAGGATTGAAACGGGAGGAGTGGAGGATAATCAGCTGCGCATTGTAAAGAGATTTCCTCGAGGCAGCAGTCTTGTAGGTTTCTCTTTAAATACCCTTCATACCTTCCCGACGGGTAAAAAGCAGGGCTTGAAAACTGTTTTAATATCGATTTGGGTTCTCAGAAAGGTTATGAAGAACCTTTGTTTTGAATAACTGTTATGAAGATCCGAAATTTTCAACTATCATCTGTTTCGGTTACGGTTCCTATTTCCCTCCTCATATCGGTGACGTAATCGTTAGTTTTTGGGTCCTATATCGGTTCCGAAACGGTTCTAGAATCAATTCTTGTATCGGCTTTTTCCTAATTGATATCATTAATTATTATTGCAGCTGCAGATTACTGTATATGTGCATATTTTCTTTACAAAATCCTTATAGAAACAGGAGAAACTTTTAACTTCTTATTATGAATAACATAGTGTGTGTGTGTGTGTGAATGTACAAAATATGTAGCTGATTTATTCATTCCAACGCTTTTCATTACACACATTTATTACGTCACCAAAATTTGTAAATATATTCTATTGTTAAAGAATAAATTAACAAAGCTCATTTTACCGCGAGGTTCACTTTGCCCCGCTCTCCCCTAAGTCACTGTAAAGTCTAGTCATGTTTATGGTTGTTTGTTTGTTATTTAAAAAATAATTGTACGCCTTCCTACTTACACCACGAGTGAAAGAAATGAAAAAAAGTGAACATTTGACATAATTCACAATTTTTTCATTCAAACTGATTTCTTTTAACCCTCGAGCGGGTGTGCTTTGTGAACTCCGTTCACCGATCTGCGTATTTCCTTCATCAGGTCTCAATAACACAAACATTCTCTCCGCGCGATCGCGGTGTGTTTCAAGAACCCTATGATGCTTGTGCCAGTTGATTTTCATTTTTGATGTTAAAAATGTTTTACATGTACTATTTCTGTGTTTTCAAATACATTTACTGCATTTTTGGGTACATTGCTAATATTTTCCCATCACATTTAATTTAACTTACCACTGTCAACAGAGAAACTGTTTCTGAAGTGTAATATATAAGGGAGCTAAAATGATTACTCTCAACTGATGACCTGAGTTCACCACGCGCCTGCTCGTGTACCTCTCATTGGCGCGCCCGCCCGAGGGTTGAAAAGCCATTGCGATTTTCTTTTCTTCCTCTGGCCTTTAACTTCACTTGTACGTTATCTTATAATAAAAATCATCTTTTGCATATTTACTAACATTGTCATTTTTTTAAAACCAATTTGTAAGAA
The DNA here is from genome assembly GCF_050908995.1 of Andrena cerasifolii. Lineage (NCBI taxonomy): Eukaryota > Metazoa > Arthropoda > Insecta > Hymenoptera > Andrenidae > Andrena > Andrena cerasifolii. Next base: position 3,853,227 of record NC_135124.1, on the reverse strand, counting down.
CCTTACTTATCTCGGTTTGAATGCCGACGGACTTACACTGATTGGCTTATACCTACCCCTTTTCATTCGGCATTGCCAAAGTCCTTCCACCGTTTCGGAGCACCTACGCATTTCGCGCAAATAATTATTAACCAATAAACCTATGTCGCGTCCCGCTTGGTCCCCATCCCGCTTGACTGAGACCAAGTAACCCCTAATAATTCCCTACAAACTCGCTCGCAGAGGCGTGCCTTGTATCGCCGCTACCGAATCGCTTGAACAAACCTCGTGAAACGTCCCCAAGTATATTTACCCAGTGTGTGGAAGCCGGAGCTCCGAAACGGTGCGCGCGACCCGGAGATTTAAAGCGGGCGGAAGTGGTTGCAGCAGCACGGTATTCTTGTGTTTGCGGACCAAAGGCAACACCGGCATAAATCTGTTTGGCCAAGGAAAGTCTGGCCACGTGGCGTACACGTTTCCCGCGTGTCCTGGCTCACGGATTAGGTCTGTGTGCGCTGGCTAACTTCTAGACCTAATATTTCCTCAGGGAAGCCGACGTCGTGCCAGGGTGTCCACTAATTATCTTCGGCTGGCTGTGGCTCACGAAACGCGGCCATGACGGCTCGCAATAAATATCAACGCGATATGTCGGTCTGATCACACGAATATTGGACGTATACAAACGGTGTCTCAGAGATTGCCTTTCGAATTCCACGAACACTGGCCGATGAAATGATGAACCGCAGTGATAATGAATATTTACCAGATCGAGCTAGCGAGAAATATTTGGACCGGATAATCTCTCCGCTCCGAGATGCAGCGGTGGCCACAGCAGCAGACAAAACAAACCCGGACCTATCGGAGGATATCATCAGCTAATTGTCTCGTTAAGGCGATTAGACCTTACTGTGCCGGACGGGGTCGAGTTGGCGCGGTCGATTCGCGTGAAAGTCGCGCCCCCCACTCTCCGAATTGCTGGGAACCCGATGAATCTTATTGGCTTGATGGGCACACACGTTCCGTGGCTAGGGGAAGAAGTTAAAGAAGATGGATGCGAATAATTTTGCGAAATGCGGCTTGGTATATTGAATTGATTGCGGGAGATTGTTCGTGCTTTTTGCAGGTAATTTGTTGAATGATGGGTGGCAATGTAAGCGATTTAATGTTTGCATTGAAATGCTTATTGCAGTAACGTTTCTCGAGTTTCTCGCTATGCAGGGTGGCTCACGAAACTTCCACACCACGAATAACTTCTAAAGCAGTGATGGAGAGACTTTTTGAGAAGTGGTACAAATTTTGTTCATTATTTTTTTAATACTAATTCGTGGGTCACTAAGTCAGTACCTTCACTTGAAAAAGGGGAGGGGGTGGTAAAAAGGGTACCAATAATTTGGAAACACCGAAAACTTGTTAACAGGAAAATTTGTTATACTTTAATTTTTAATATTTTCGATTGTCTGTTCTCTCTTTTATGATATAATAAATAAGTTTATAAAAATCAACGCATGGGTCATTTAAAAAGCCTTCGTGGGTCATAGCTTCGCCACCAGTGTTCTAAAATATGCGTTGTATAGATTTTTTTTTTGTACAAAAGTTGCATCCTTTGGAGGGGCACTTTATGTAGCGCATGTACCTTTTTTCACAGGTGGAGACATTTCGGAGATTTCAAGGCCAACTTCGTTATTTTAAATAGAATGATATATTTTTTATACCAAAGTATCGAATAATATTCAATTTTGAGTAAAAAAAGTGATGACCTTTATTAGTCCTAAACCTAATAGTTAACGAATATGTATTTTGACGATATTGAATCTCCAACTTCGTATTACGCTAAGTAAATTTCAGGAGACCCGAGTAACAAGGGATGATCCCGAACCCGAAAATTCAAAAAATTCTGAAACTGGTAAATCCTTAGGGGATTTCCTCCTGATTACAACGCAATTTATATTTGCTGCCTAAATTCACTCGAAGGGGGTGAAATTAACCCTTGAAAACTCGGCTATTTTCCGATTTTGTGTTGTAACTCGCTAACTGTAAGAGATAGAAAAAACGTTACAAGACAAAAGTTAATTCTTTTAATTAGATCTACCATTTGGTAAAAATATTATTTTACAGTGCACGAGTTATAACACAAAATCTGAAAATAACCGGATTTTCAGGGATCAAATACCCCCCCCCCCCCCCTAGAGTGAATCTGGGCGGAAAACAAAAATTGCGTTGTAATCAGGAGGAAATTCCCTACGCATTCACAAAGTTTCAGAATTTCTTGAACTTCCGGGTTCGGGATGTTCCCTTGTAAGCATAAGTATTCGTTAGTTATTAAGGTTAGGGCTAATGAAGGTCAATACATTGTTACTCAGAATTCAACACTTCGATACTTTGGAATACAAAATATAGCATTCCATTAAGAATAACAAAACCGACCCTCAAGTTTCCGAAACACCTACACTTATAAGAAAAAGTATAAAACAATTTTTCCTACAACGCATACTTGAGAAGTTGCTTCAGCTTTGCATGTGGACCAAGCTGTATTTAAATAGACTTAAACCTCGTTCACATTAGTCCAGTTACTTGACTTCGAGTTGCTTGAATTCAAGTATACTGACTTCAAGTTTGTGTCCAGTAGTGTCAACTGCCTGCAAGTTACTTGAAGCAAGTAGATATCTAAAATGGCGTCCAAGGAGGTGGTCTCCATCGTTGTTCCATAAAATATCATATGTCTCATACATTTCTAAAAATTTAGAAATCTTGTTGTTACTCCACCTCGCGGTGTAATCCTCCTGTTCAGAATCTGTGATTTTTTCGTCCTAGTACTTCTGGCGGCCGCTAAATTGGCGCTCAAGGAGACGAGGCTGACTTTTTGCCCATAATACGACTAAAAGTTCTTCTACTGCAATCACATAATTGCGTGCGTACATGGATTTCTTGTCACGACGCCTCTCGCGGCGGCCAGCGGAACCACATAGAAATCCGCACACAAAATCGCTGATGTACAGGTGCTGATTGTGAGTTGGAACACCAATCTATAACCTCGTGCTCCATCTATTCTTAGTCAATGTTCTGTGGTTATAACCTCACTTTTCAAAAACAATATACAGCCAACTTACTTCAAGTGACTTTAAATTCTCACTTCTACGTACGTTCACACTATTCAAGCTGTATTTCAGGCAAGAAAAGTTGAATAACTCTCTACTTCGCTTGCAACTTGAAAGAAACTTGAAAGAATATTTCAAGTCAAGTAAATAACAGATTCGCATTGGTAAAGTAGTTTCAAGTTACTTGAATTCAAGCGACTTGAAGTCAAGCTTGACTAATCTGAACGAGGCTCTACCGATCAAAATGTCGAGTACATATCCGAGAAAATTTTCAATGTGTTCGTAGAAAATCCTGTGTAAGGTGAACCATGTATTTTATTGGTTACCGAATGCATTAACCAGAGTTTTAGTATTTTCAATGGAACATAGATTAACGTATAAGTGTATTCAATTAATTCCTATAGTAGGTAAGTTGACCCAACATTACCGTAAACATGTTAAACTACAGTGAGTAAAAAAAGTATTTGGACGGTTTTTAAAATCGCACAACTTTTTTAGAATTGGTCCAAACGACATGAGTTTTTTTTAGAAGCTAGAAGGATTATTTTGCTAAGTGCCGTGTTACGCCGTTTTGAAAAAAATGCATTTGGTCGGAATAGAAAAAAAAAATTGTAAAGGTCGTTTCTTTAACTTTTTTTTGTGAGCCTGTAATGAAAATTAAAAAAAAACCGTTTGTAGATTGAAGTAAGTTACATATGTGCCTAAAATTGCATCAAAATCGGTTAACGTTGCTGTGAGCTATAAACGCTTAAGGATCGAAGAATAAGGTCGAAAATCGCGAAATTCCCGAAATCAGAAATTCACGTTTTTTAAAAAAAAAGTTTGACAAAAAATCTCGGTTATCTCTCGAAAGGGAGAATTACTTCCCCCTCCCGGGGTGCATAAGAATGCCACCAAATAAGTGCAACCGTGCAATGAGTGTCCAAAAACACATTCGACTGTTCATAAGCTGAAGAATGTTGCTTGACATGCCACTCGAGTGGATCTCGGGTTAATCACTGTATCTCTGCAAGGCACAATACCTCGGTGTCTAGGCAGTGCCTACAAACCGTCCTTCAGACTGTGGTGCACGCGGGGCTCGGTATCGTCCGGTATCGTATCGTGTGTCTCTCGTGTACGACGCGCACCGTATTGTTATGAATGCCTGGAATTTATCAATGGATGGCGCGCCAATGATAAATCGCGCATACGCTTCGTATCGCCCCTCGGCTTTCTATTCGCGCGAAAGGAGAAGAAAGGGACTTGGCAAAGGGGAACGGATACTGGGGAGGCTCAGGGAACGTCTTCCTTCGACCTGCTCTAACCGTGTACATCGCGATCCCGCCGCGCTGACAAATCGGCTCCCGTTTTTACAGGCGCAACGCGCCTTCTGCTTAAACGCCACAGGAATATCTTATGGGGCTTTCTTAAAAATCCGCTGCTTTTTTAATACATATTCTCTGGTTTTCTTGGACATCGAGTTGAAGGGAAAGAGGAGATGGTGTGTAAAAGGGTAGGTATTTTGGAAACGGATGAAGTTGGGGCCTCTTCAGCATTTCATTGTCTGAACATCATTGCACTTGGTTGGGATATTATTCTGAAAGGGACCGTGGCCGATCGAGATGAGGTTTGGAGGGAGGGGAGGGGGTGTGGACTCTAAATCTAAAATTGTAGCTTCGGGTATTTATTAGTTTGCGAAATATTAATAAAAAATATTGTTAATTTTTGGGGGGGGGGAATTTTTTTTGGATGTTGGTGCAGATCCCCCTACCTGGGAACCCTTCCGTCCCCCAATTTTTTAATTTTGAATTTTTGTAGCCTCAGTCTCATTTTTAGCATCGCCAAACTCACATCGGTTGCTTTACGCGCCCCCCGCACTAATCTAGCCCCAACCAATACTAATACCCGGGGCAATTTGGAAAGTGGAATGCGTTGTGGCGGTATAAGTCAAGAGAAATATTGTTAAGAGGAGGGACCGTGGTAAAGTGATGAAAAAGAATCGGTAATGTGTAACCTTTTATACATAATTACCCCTGTATATTTTGAACGCATTAATTGCCGTAGCTAAAATTTTATATTTGGGGTCTTTCCACACCCCTCGTAATACCCACCAAGTTTCATCTCGATCGGCCACCGGTCCCTTTCAGAAATACACCCTTATTTTGTTGCTCTTATTTTGGTTGATCACGATTTTACTGGCTAAGGAAAGCACTGTTGATAATAAATATTATCATTTTTAAGGAAAAACAGCTGGAATATATAAAGTAACATCTAACGCAAGATGAATCGAATGAAATCCTTCTCAATGGAAATGGAAGTACTATATTAGAAATTTGAAGGTGATTATTTTTTTTCATTTTTTCTTCATGGATATGCATGTTGTACTGAATAAATAGTAACCAAAAAACAGTGCAAGAAATTGCCCCCTTAAAACGACGCCATAACTCACGCCACCAAACGTTTCGACGAATTCAAAACAACTTTGGATACACCAACAATTTCAGTGACAATAGAAAAGAAAAACGATTGTCAGGAAGTATATCTATGTATGAAAAACGGTCGGGAGAAGTTGCGAATGCGCCACGAATATCTTGGCGATAATAAACTTACTCTATCCGCTGAATGAATGTAAAGTGTTTCAGAATGTGCATTAAGGGTAGGTTTCGGTCTAAAAATCGATTTTTCTTTTTTATTTCATTTTTCGAATGTTCGACCTTTTAGGAATACGTGTTTAAAAGGATTTCTTGAAATCCGCAACATTCCCGAAGTTATAGGCATTTGAGTAGCGGCAAATGCATGGGCAACAACCGGCCACTCGGCGCCCACGTAAAACTTTAAACTCGTTTTTCTCGAAACAGTGTTCGAAAAACGGTGGGACCTGTATCTCCAAAAGTTATTATCCGATTCGATTGATTTTTTTTTCTTTTGAAGAATATACTCCTGGCTACGGGGTACCAGAAAAAATTACAAAAAATTGAAAATTTTATAATTTTCATAGTCGTTTAAAGGAAGAAAAATATAGGGGAAAGTGATTTCAAACTTCAAGTGTCGTTATTTTCTAAAAAAATGGCATTTTTGTAATTTTTCTGGTTTCTCCCCTAACCAAAAGTATATTCTTCAAAATAAAAGAAGTTTGAGTCGAATCGGATAATAACTTTTGGAGCTACAGGTCCCACCGATTTGTATCAATTTTTTGACGCCTCGACTTTAGCGACTTCCCAGTGCCGTCTACAATGATCAATTATAAAATAAAAAATATATTTCTATAATATAAGACATCCTTAATACAATGCAAAACGTCCCATTAAATTATATGTAGCAGTTTTCCTTTAATTAATTCCTAAAAATCACCTATTTTGGGGGGCTCTAGACCAGAACCTCCCCTTAAGTGGCCTGAAACTGCTCGATCTGACCGTCTAACTGAGGGACCGAAATTTTCCAGAAAGCTACTGATCAATTCTCATAATCTTAGCGGGATAGTGTCACGAGGTAACACTAGAATCTATGTAATTAATTAAGTTCTCGTTTTTTAAACCGATCAGACAGATATAACAAATGTCATCAGAATTGTTTTTTTTGTATTTAGTGCCCCTTTGTTTAAATAAATTTTCCTATTACATATGGCACACAGGAAAACATTGATCGGATACCACACTGCGCTCGAAGCATAAGCAAATAAAATAATAAAATCTATAGATTCGCAGCAGATTAATATAAGCTGCAAATCCTTCTCTTTTCGAAGTACCCAGCCGTTAGGTGTATTGCTAACTGTAAGTGTGCAGAAATTAAATACGAAAGCCCATTTAAGACTTCATCGCGTCGTAACAACAAGCAAGTTCCTTTCCGCAGAACGTATTCGTTCAATACAAACGCCTACGCGCGCAGCGTGTATCAAGATCTGTTATAAACAGTTTGCCCTGGTCTGCGACAGGATCAGAGTATGATATCACCCGCAGGGTCCGGGAATCCTTATCAAATCACAAACAAATCGAAGACGTCAAACGCACAAACATCATCGTATCTTTTGCGACGGCTTCTTGGAAAAGAAGACGAAAAGAGTACCGCCGAGAGACAGTTGCTACCATTGACGCTGGTAAAACTGTGCAGGAGATCTATAACGAGAAGGAAACAGTTAAAGTCAGAGGGGAACATCTCGGCGGACAATTCTCGATAAGAACATGAATTATTCTCGGATGGATTCAATGTACCAATAGAACCTGCAATACGTCGTCCAGAGACATACTGATGCATGGATGCAATAGGGGATGATGTTGGCAGCACCGCTGACAAGGGAAGTAAGGTTAGTTTTAGGTTAAGGTAAGCACTTTTAGGTTAAGTTGAAAAACAGTCCCGGACTGAACTTCGCCTTTGCTTTTGTCTTCGTTTACTTTCTTTTCGTTGTTTTCTGCTTGTGTTGTGCAATAAAGACGTTTAATAATAATAATTAGTTTGTCAACTCGAAAATGCAAAAAAAATCTGAAACTTTACAGAAATGCAGCTCGAGTGATGCGAATAACGTAACTATTTTCTTGATTCGGTAATGAATCGGTCCTAAGGGTGAAAACACCCCCTCGAAAAGATGGTGAGTTTTCAGATTATCATGAACACCTACGAACCTGTAAAAGACATAAAACAAGAAGTTAAATTCAAAGATTTATTTGCGAAAAATATTATTCTTTCCAAATTCATCCGCACCACCCTTTTTCGACAATGCTTTATCACCATATTGTAGGATATCGAAAGCCATACGACTTTAAATCTGACTTTTTTCCGATATCTTTTAGGATTTCGCAGATATTCGCGATAATATGAAAACTCACAATTTCTTTGAGGGGTTGTTTTCACCCTTAGGACCGTTTTATTGCCGAATCAAAAAGTAGTCACGTTATTAGCATCACTCGAGCTGCGTTTCTGTAAAGTTTCAAATTTTTTTTTGCATTTTCGAGTTGGCAAACATATTATTATTATTATTAAATTTCTGCAAAATTCCAGATTTGTTTTAATTATCGAGTTGCCGGACTTCCCCTGTGACCGTTTCGCAGACAAGTGAAAAGTCTAGGAACATGTTGAGCACACTTTTTGAACATAACAGCTGTAAGGTGGTCTTGGAGGGTTTAAGAGTGTGACCAAAACAAGTGCAGCCCTGCAACGAGAGGTTACAAACAGATTTGGTAGCTTCTACCCATGAGAATCTTGCTTTGCACATCTCTTGAGTGGATCTCAAGTTCGTCACTATAATTCTGCGAGGCACAATACGTCTGGTAGCGCGTTTTCTTCCATGTCAGCCCGCATATGCGACTTTGACACTACTACATATCCCTGGTCTCCGAGTATCGCTGGCTTCGACGATCTCGGGCCCACGCGATGAAGAGATTCATAAACGAGACGCGAGCCTCTATTCATTGTCTGCGCGGGACCAGATTTTCCTCCCACGAGCGGTGCGTGGGGCCGGGTAATGATAAAAATTCCTAAGGACAGCCAGGTTACCTGACGTTACGACCGCTCGGTGCTCGAGTTCTCCGAGAATCTGGAGCTTCCTTGCTCGAGTTCGACTACAGATAAGGGAATGGATATATCCCTTCTGTTTCTTACCCTTTAATTTTGCGCGCCAGAAGCCGAATGTACGTTCAATTTAAATGTGCGGTGAGAGAAGGTCCCGGTGTCGATCACCTTTTCTTGAGGACAGCAGGCTCATGCGGGGTTTATGGCTCGATTTTGCACGGGGACTAGGTTCCAGTTTCGTATTTGAGAAACAAGTCCTGTACCGGAGAGTACGTGGTGATGAGTGGCATCATTTTAAGTTAGCTGACATCTGTTTTCTATACAACATCTTAAATCGCCGAATCGATTGTAAGGATTCATTGGGGTCTATCAATTTGTGTGGGATGTCGCGTAACATACGTGGTAAGTTATATTTTCGGATAGGTTGCCCCAAGTCTCAGTACGGTGCGCGTGATCCCATTCATAGATGCTGCGAAACGGCGAACTCTTCCTTCTGTTGTTTAGACCTTTTTAATGGGTCGCCTCAACGACTCAAGGCGCAAGTTATTTCTGAGCTAGAGCGTAGAATACCATAGTGTTATTGCTATCTTTACCTTTGCGATTACTATTATTTTTGCTTTCTCTTTTTCTGAATCTGTGTGTATATGTCTTTTGTCCGGTATACAAGCTAACTATAGCTGACTGTCTCTTAGTTATATGCTTGTACCTAAAGGGTACGTCCCGTTAAATTAATAAATAATAATAATAATAATTATCTGCAAGATATTAGGAATGCAAACTGCGCCAGATTTTGGTAGATAATTATCCGTGATCCACGATGTAAGGATATACCTAAGGTGTGCTCTTGCGCACCCTTTCCAATTTAGCCAACAACGCGCTCTACCTAAGATCCTTCATATTGGATTGCCAATGGGACAGAATGAATTTGTCAACATTTCGATAGGCGTCCGTACACTTGACTTGCATATGCATTCATATACATACATATTTTAATATGGCGGAAATTGGGAATGCGCAGTAAAGGACGAAAATGAGCCGCTCAGCGAGCACACCTTATACCCTTACATCATGCTGCGATCATAAGGATTGTGAAAAGTTTTCTTTTGTTTAAAAATGGAGGAACCGTCCACTTCTTAGCAATTAATTAATCATTTAAAAAACGTGTAATAGACTGACCCAATAGAATTACAATGGTACATAGGTGCAACAACATCCTGACTCCCAGATTCATTAAATAAGATACCTGTGTCATCCTGAATTAGTTTCTTTTAGTGGAAAAAATTCTAACCATCGTCAACCCCCAAAATATAACAATTACGAATGCAGCACTCCCGCGGACAGCTGCTGGGAATAATTTTCAAGGAATAAACCACAGCAAAATAGAAATCAATTATCTTTTGCATTGGCGAGCATTGCCAACATCTGATGCTCGCATCTCGCCTCGAATGGATTCGTCTGAACGGATTTGCCATAATCGAAGCTGGAATGTTTCTCTATTTTTGTCGTTACGGGACACGCGTTAAAGAAGACTTAAATCATAGATATTACAGTGTACAATGGGCATAACATATTCGCGGACAGCTCGGCGAGTGTTATACACCAACCGTTCGTCAGAAGAGCGACAACCGTTCGGCATTTACAATCGGCAAGTGCACTTGGATCGCATTCACCGGTCCCTAGGAAGTGTCTGCTCGGTCCTCGAACGTTGTCGACGAGGAACGAGCGGCGGATAATGAGTAACGGCGTGATTGTGCCAGAAAATGCAAATATCAATGGCTTGTCGTGTCTCAGGATGAATCGTCGTTGCGCTTTCATCGCGTGTGCATTGGACTTGGGTCGTTTATGAAGAATATATGGTGGAATTGTTTCTTGTTTAGACACACACCCGCCTCAATAAAACGATGTCTCCGCCACAGTGTGGAAATTTGCGTCTCAGGCTAGGGGAGAACGGGATAATTGCGAAAGGCAGGTTGCATAAGAAATCCTTGAGATTTCTATGCCGCGAATTCTTTAATTGCAATTGTTAAACGCTTTCGAGTGTAAATCGCAGCGTTGTGACGAAAATTCGTACATACGTGTGACCTACATACAAGTAAATGTGTAAACGATTTGTTTATTTAAAAAAACGGCTTCAAAAAGTTCGATTCTATTCTGCCCATCTACTGGAATTAGTTTAGAAAATCTATACCAGTACATGGACAGTCATTTTTATAAGTTCTATCGTTTTATTTTTCTTTGTTTGCGCGTTTATTTATAAATTGTTAATATTTCAATACAATCATCTATTACATACCTCTTTACAATACGTCCAAACACGTTTTTTATTAACTTGAAGGCACTGGCGTAAGACCGTACATATAAATACTTTTTCGCATACAAAAAAAAATTTCAATAAATATATTAATGTTTTCTAAAACAACAAACGTTTTTTCTACAAAATAAAAAACAATAATATAGATTAAAACTCTAGTTCTTTCAATATTAACGATTAACCAGCGATTCGTCCATCTACTGGCCCCGTCCATCTACTAGCCTGGTTACCCTACAATACTTATAGTCGGTAAACAGTTCAAACACCATAAACTCAATCACAGCGAGGCTACATAAGTTTATCCAGGGCCTTGTTGAAGGAATAGGTTGATCCCGTGAAAAAAATCAAGAGCCTCGCCAAAAGCGTTTGCAGCATTGCAAATGTGATGGACGATTGCCGACAAAAAGAATTAAATGTGAAATATTTTTCCATTAACTACTACCTACTATAAGTGTCATCAAAATTGGCGAGTGAAAATTAAGCGATGCTCCTTATCAGTCTTAATTGATGTACACACTTTAATATAAGCTTTTTCAACTTTAAAAAAAGAAATGAAAAAAAGAAAATTCATAATCCAAGCATCCACTGTTGACCTTCCACTAGAGTAGTAACCTACTTGCATCGGTAGAGAAGGATCAGAGGAATTGATATCTACACTTCATGCAGCTAAATACCGTAAAATGGGGGAACATTGGCAGTACGGGGTAAAATTGGCATCTACTTAACATCTATTAAAAAGGAAAAAGAAAATTTTTTATACATTTTCACACTTGTATTACAATCACAAACGATGTACAGTAAGTCCTCGTTACGAGCCCGACAAACGGGGCTGGCGGCGGGCTCATAGCGCGTTGTGGACACTATTCCGCGCGGCCAATCGCGCGAGTGAGAAAACACAAGAGCGAGCGAGTGGAAACGAAAGAGCTCGCTCGTTCCCGGGTTCCCCCACTCTCGTCCGAAGGATTCCAAGAAATGGTGGGGATAGTCGCCGGGCTTTAAACGCGTGGTAGAAACGGGCTCACATCAAGAATTTACTGTAATGTTATAATAGGATACCTAAACCAAATTTAAAAATGTTAATTAAAAAAATAAAAAAATAAACAATAAAGTACATTGAATATAAAAAGAAACAAATTTAAGTGTTAATGTAAGTTAAGATCTGGTAAAACTTTAACTTTTTAGTGCTATTTATACATGATGTGCCATGTTACCCCGTAACCGGGTAACATGGCAGGAATATAACATGTATTAAAGCAGGATAAGGACAGAAATTTTATGCATTTTGACACTTGTAGTGGATTCACAAAAGATGCAATGTTACGATAGGATATTTAAAGCAAATGTGAAAATGTTAATTATTATATTATATAGCAAAATGTTCCAAAAACATGCCAATGTCCCCCCCAGTTTACGGTATAGATAGAAAGTCATCTTAAGGGGTATGCCTACCTGCAAGGTCTGAAAACGCAAGTATATTCGGGATTTTTTTTCTTCAATTTGAAGACTTTTTTTAAATAAACGGTAGTATATTCGAAAGTATATATTTTAAAGTTCTTGTAGTTTTTTTTTGCAATGCGATAACTAAATAAATAATGGAATTATAAGCGATCTCTCGACAGCGCTTTTTTTATTACGGTGATCACTATAGCTACGACCTGGTTCATCAGAAACAAAAAATTCGACCAAATTTAGTCAGTATATTAGATTACCTTGTCCTTAATCATGGGTTTTTCATTTCCGTTGGGTAGTTGTTATTTTACAGATGGAAAATGATGAAACATGAGCGCGATTCTGTGGTGAAAATCGATACTTTTGCTATGAGAACTTGCCATTTTGTAGCAAATTAATATCTGGGGATAATGAACGATCAAGGACAAGATAATCCAATATACTAACTAAATTCCGGCGAATTTTTTATTTCAGATGGACCAGGTCAGAATTAGAATGTTCACCGCAAACTACTGACAACAAAAATCGCTGCCGAGAGATCGCTAATATTTTTTTTTATCTATGTATATTTTCCATCACAAAAATTACCACAAGTAGTTTAACATGTACATTTTCTAATACATAAAGGTTTATTTAAAAAAAAGCCTTCCAGTGTTTTAAAAAAAATCCCTAAAATACTTGTGTTTTCAGACCTTGCAGGTAGGCATAACCCCTTAATACATTTAGCAAGTTTACTCTTCTGCTCTTCGCCTACTACATGCTCAATAACCTCCTGCAGACATTGTCGATAAGGAAGATCATAAAACCAGTTACATTTCATTTGCAATCATCATTATTTCCGCCGTAATACTTTTCGGTTCTGAAGCCCTGATAGCTCCACAGCAGATAGTGGAGCAATAACAAATCGTCCGTATCGGTCAGTAATCGTTAGCGCTTCGCCAAGGGAAACAAACTCGGAGACGAGCGCATCTCCTGGAGTCTGGACATTTCGGAACTCGTGACGGAAAGTGAAATGGATGATGCCGCCGGCCGTGACGGGGCAAACATACACCGAAGGCAAAAATACACCGCGACTCTCGCATCCTCGTAATTAGGCGAAAATATCCGGCCGAAGAGGAGGTGAAGGAGAACGACGAGCGGCGGCGCGTATGTACCATGAATTTTACGCCTGCCGTCGGTCCTCGATCCTCCGCCGTGTCTCCAGCCACTTCTGACAATGAGTAACTGTGACGCATAGAATCCGCGTTTCCGATTTACCACGTGCAGAGGCGGGCTTGGGGAAGTAATGGAAACGCCGCTTCAGTTTATCAACCAAGAAAAATTCAGGGTGTCACTCTTTTCAAACATTCAATTACTGCCGGCAACATTCTCAGACCACGTCCAAACTTCGTCATAGATTTCAAAACTGTCGCGCCAGATTGAGACGTGAAAAACTCTTTGTTTTGACAGTTCAAGGAAATTGGAAACTAGCTGCTGTACCGAATTTGCCGTTTCAGGTGGAGTTTTAGAAGATCGAAGAGTATTGTCTCTCAAATATGAAGCGAAAGGTGCTTGAACATTTCAAGTCGGAGTCACCTTCTTCGTAAAAATGAATTTTTTAACGAAGTACAAGTTGGGTAAGTTCGCCTGCCAATCACAGGCTGTCAAATTCGGGGCGATTGTAGGTACCGTCAAATGGGACTTTGCCCACAACGGTAGATTTTGAAAGAAATTCCTCTAGCATCTATTCTAGAACAGGTGTTATTTTTCAGGCAAAGTGCCTTGGATAGCTTGAATGGCCACTTCAAGACGCATTTTGTCTGAGAATAATACCTTTTATATAAATATGTTACAGGAATTTATTTTAACCCGGCCGGAGGAGCACCCCATATTGTAACACAGGTTGTCGCTATCAAAAATACCCAAAATTGAAACGTAAAAAACCATGGTTTCAGGATATTTTTTTTTAACTTTGTGATTTTTATGTTAAAGTACAGTGTTTTAAGAATCAAAGAAAATTGATGAAATATCTTAAAATCTTAATGAAAGTTCTTTAAAAAATTGTAACAAAAACTCAAACAGTCTTCACATTTTCGCAACTAGCGCCTCTGTGGTAAATTTTACCCAGTTGCGCCTCCCGCCGAGTTAAGATCTAGTTTTGTGGTCAAAGTTACCCCATTTGATGGTACATCATTTTACAAGCACTTTGTCGCTCTAAAGCCGCCTTGTCTTCGTAAACCTGGCGTGCTGGTGAATTAAACTATCTCCTCCGATTTCCCTAGAAAAGGAACCAGGCTGACAATGATATTTATTTTGGTACTCGTCCATCCCACCCGTTTCCATTTCCCTCAGTTATGTTTCACCTCGTTTACGACCGACATCAACATCCATTTGATCGCCCGTCGGAATTCAGCAGCTCGCGAATACGTTTACAGCCCCGTTCGAAGCTGAATCTCGGTTTCCACCCTCCTATGGAGATCTGTCTGCAAGAAGAGACACCGAGGTTCGGATCTATGGCCACGGCCGTTCTCTGGAGCTCGAATCGCATTCGAACACTACTCATCTTCGCTTTTCGACGCGTTTGTTTCGCCACACGATAAAATTAAACTGTCGAGGGTAGGAGACGTCATTAACGACGTATGAGCAGCAAGCCAGCAGGATTTCACGGACGACTCGGAGGGGTGGTAACGACCTGACTCACTGCTGCAATTAAACGCTTAATTGGACCAGTGCTGGCCGAAGTGAATGGTCAATATCGAACACCTGCTTTCGTGTTCAGTTGTTTCTAGCAATAGAAATCATGACAGGTCGCGGTCTTCACTTTTTTTTTATACCTGCTTTAGGAATATTTTCTTTGTTTGCAACGTAATTAGCGGAAGTTTGTCACCTGTTTGGGAATGATGGTGAAAACTAATAGTAAGGATGATCTTCCTCAGAATTAATTTTGTGTATCTTGAAACGTTTCGAATCAATGTATCGAGAATTTACGTTAGTAAAACTTTCCTCTGTTTTAAGTAGGGTTCTTACTATTTCTCGGATTTGCGGATATCCGAGTCTTGAGTGTCCGAGTACTCGGATACCCGCAAAATGTATAATCGGATATCCGGATACTTATTTAATTTAGATTCGAGTACCCGAGTATTTAAGGGAAATTAGGAGAAACTAAATTCCCAAAAATGGCTTCCTTAACAAAAAAAGACCCATGTATGCATACCTGCAACATCAGTAACTTCGGAGAGGGTCTTCTTTGCAGCGGATAATATTGTAACCACCAAAAGATCATGTTTGTCACCGGAAAATGTAAATAAACTTGATTTTTTCATACCAAAATAGGAAGGTATTATCTTAGTGTGTATGTATAGCTGTAAATAAAATATTACAATAATATAATTTGCTTCGCATTTCTTGTTTCAATCACTTCAGTTAAACTTGCTCTCTTTAATTAGAATCGATATTAAGAAAGCTTTATTCCGCAGCTTTTTACCATGATGATAAAATATCCGAAACCGGGTACTCGGATACTCGGATCCAAGTACGGATATCCGCATTTCGAGTTGTAACGAGCAATCCGGATACTCGGATATCCGGATTTCGAGTTGTAACGAGCAATCCGGATACTCGGATATCCGGATAGTAAGAGCCCTAGTTTTAACCTCAGAAGGGCAGTTTCACTGTGCATCGTAGAGAGGGTTTAGTGACTTCGGAACTGCTGATGAGAAACCACTAATCGCATTCTTCATAAATAGTAAATCTCGTATATCACTGAGGATCGTTTCTAAGCAATGCCGACATAGGGGTTCGTGGAGCAAGACGGGGTACCCCCGTATCTCGTGATACAAAGGCACTAATTAAAATTGAGCATGCGCGTTAGAGGCGTCGCTATCGGCGCCGTCAGTGAGCAGTGAATCAATGAAACATGTGGACGCGTGACGAAGTTAGATCAGAATTTGTAATTTATTGGGACTTCCTTGCTTTTTCCTTATTTTTAGCACCCGCGACAGTGATGTAATAATATAGAAGATCTCCGGTACATGTATGTGTTTCTGAGGCAGAATTTAGCTGACTATAAGGTACGATGTTACTTTATACTTTTGTAAATAATGCTTCGGGCAGTGTTCATATGATTGTAGTGGGACGAGAAGGGGCATGATGGGGTAATGAAAATGAGAGTTACCCCATCATGCCCCTCACAAACCTAGAAATAAAAATCAAAGTTTCTCATTGTTCCAGGATGGTTAAAAACTACAGAAGAAAACGGACCGAGGAAAATGATACTTCTTTTCTATTAATTAGTCCAAAAGAACTGATTCCCTTGTGGAAAGGTGGATAAGCTGCCACATATGCGGCAAATGGGCTCATTTCTCCTGTGTTCATGTAGGAGATGAGGACGACGAAGCCATACATGTGTGGCTCCTCTGTCAACCCAATAAATAATTACTTTATATATATATACTTTATTTATATTGTTTTTTAATTGGTACCCCATCTTACCCCACCCGTGGGCCAAGATGGGGAGAAACGACTTTTTCTGAATGTTTTTTATGCATTCCATTTAAACCTGTAAAACTTAGGTTGATTCACAGTTAAACTGAAAAACTTATTACCAAAGAATGGTTCCGACATAAAATTGATTAGTTGATTATGAAAACCTCTGTTTTATTCATAATCAAACCTTAACTACCCCGTCTTGCCCCACCTTCCCCTACATGAAAATTTAATCGAGTTAATATAACAGTGGTGAATAATATACAAAGTGACAGTATACCTAATATTAGCCGTAAACTAATAGTAACGAAAAGACTTGATATTTCAGTGCGCCCCAACTACCTGAATAACAAAAAGGTGAAAAGAATACTAATACTAAAACAATTCCCACATTCATCTTACAAAAGTCCATGCCAGAAAACTCCATCGAAATGAAATTAGTTTTATGGTAAACAATCGCTAGGGAACAGCAAACACTTGAGATTGTCCAAACTGTCGCGGAATTTTCCCTCTGATTGTAGCTTTCATTCCAGTGCCACTTGTAAAAACGGTTAAAAACGTCGTTTAGAAACGTCTAATTATCCTCTGGCTGTTCGTTGGCTGAACGTTTCCATAAGCCAGTCAGCCTATCCTGAGCAAGTCGCCGCGCCGCGATAATCTCGTTGCGTGCAATAGCGTGTTGTGTTTGCGGAACGTGAAAACGTGCGAAGGAGCCTTAATTAACTCGATTAAGACGTTAAACCCCCTTTCTCTCGCAACGCGATCTTCTCACTACCAATGCCGGGCCCTCTCTCTCTCTGCGAGCCACTGTCAGCCCCCTCTTCTTTTCAATGGGAAACACTTTCATCGCGATTTTCGCGATCAACGGGCGAGCACGGAACCACCCTATCGCGATTTAGAAGACACTTAAGGCGGTTCCGAGTGACCTTACGCTCGGCCACATTCGTTAGGAGTAATTACAGCTCATGAATCAAGCCGATGTGTTAATAGATAAGCGTGCGTCCGAAGGTGATGATTAAGGGTGCGCGGCGAATGAAATCTACGGGGAGATTTCCATTAAGTTTTGCCTCGTTAATTCCCATTCAACGCACAGCCGTGCGCAAGAATTTGCGCAGGGTTAAAAATTGCAGAAGACGTAATTGAATTGAATATTCCGCAAACTCTTGCTAGAGCCTGAAACGAATGTATTAAAGTGGGTAGTTGAACGCGAATAGGTATTAAATTTGGTCTCTGATTCGGTTATATTATTTGACAGTTGTCGATCGCGCGGAGAAATCGAAATTCGAAAGGTAGCAGTGACAATGATAGTATGGCGAGCGGAGTTGACTCGCTTGGCAAGCCACAATTGATGTAACAATATTGCTTGCTTCTTCGGATCACTCAAACAATTTACTCGTGTTTAAATTTAGAGAAAATAATTTCTTCGTAATTTCGTGATTTCTTCTTTTAAATATTTCACTCTTGAGCGAAAGTGGAATCAGTTTTCAATTCTAGCTTAAAAAACTAGCTATTTTTTCGTTTGAATTTTTTTTTAATTGCATTTATAGAACGTTTATTATTATATCTATTAACAGAATACATCTGCGATATTGTACGATTCAACTTGATGAAAAAGAGATGGATCATATTAACCCTTAACTGGTATCTTGGGGTCGCTCGTGACCCCAAGCACCCAAAGTTCGATATACAATTTTCGGTTGTCTAAGTTGGTAAACTGAATTTCTAATTAATTTTATAATAATAGTTTAACTATCTACGCTTCTATTATTTTCTACATTACCTAAGAAGAAAATATTCATAGTGGTTGCTCTAGTGTCGACTTTAAAAATTTCTGTGTCCTTTTTTATTTGGGGTCTGCCACGACCCCAGTATACCAGTCACGTTTGCCAAAAACAGTATACCAGTTAAGGGTTAAAGTATGGAACGATCGTTTGGAGTAAAGATAGAAGCTATGTGCTTGCGGTTGAGAGGGTTTGAAATGTAGCAATATTGCAATTCAACATAACTGTGGGTGTTAACCACCATTCGGTCTTGTAAATTATTCAACTTCACTGTGATCACTTGAACCGCGCGCCGTCCTTGAGGGTTAAACCATCAACCTACATGAATTTGAAAAAAGTAAAAATCCCATGTTACGTAAAATGTCCTAACCTATGCCATTATTTTTCTCTGAGTAACTAGACCAAAGTGCAGTTGGTCTATAATACTAGCACATCCCCTAAGCGGCATTTATGGAGAACCCGTACAATAGAACATCGATTACTCGAAAGAATAGAGGTGACATGGTACAATACATAGGAAACAATACACATACATACCTTTTACGTTATTTTCACAAAATTATCTCCACTTGTAGAATACACACATCGTGTTAAACATCTATGATCGCGCCGCAGTATTTGATAATCAAACAATCGTACATAAACTATTGGATCAAGGGAGCTCATTCCGATTCGCGAGCAATCAGCCTCGAAGCTTCTAGATCAATTTTTAATTAAAAGATTTCAGATTTACCCCCATTTGAAGAATTTTTTAATAGCGCATCTCCATTGCCGCGCGTGTATATCTACTTGCAACATCAATCTAGGTTAAACTTTTCGATTAATCCCTTCTTCGCGTATGCTAAAAATCTCGCCGCCCAAGACAGCAATTTTCCGATCCTATTTCACTCCTCATTGTACCCCGCGGTTTGCTTCCGACTATAGTCTACGTCCACAGAATGGACGTCCACGTGAACTGAATAGAAATGTGGGTAATCGATGGCCTAGCGTTTTTATCGGATGAAAAGAATTTGTTGGACTTACGGGTGAGGCGGTGGCGCGTGGAAAGCGGCAGCGGCGGCCGCGGCCGCAGCAGCCGCATGATGCTCCCAAGCGGCCGCTGCCGCAGCCGCTGGATGCGGAGGAGGCGGTGGCCCGTGGTGCGGATGAAACGGCGGCGGCGGCGGATGCGGGTGCGGATGGAACGCCGCGTGGAAGGCAGAGTGTGGATGATGCGGGGGTGGCGGTGGCGGCAACAGTGAGAAAGCCTCTTGGTGATAGGCAACCTCTTTTTCCGGCATTTTGACGCTGTTGGCTGAGACCAAGTGGTGGGCCAGGACTCTGGCAGCCTTCCCGTCCAGGATCAGGGAAGATCGTACTGTGTAACTCCCTGTGCCCGAAGATACAAATGAGTTTTGATCCAGGATAGCATGCTCCGTTCCTGATGAAAACAGCCCGTCTCCGTTCAATGTTGCCTGTTTATTCTCAGTTCCAGCTGAAGGCTGATGTGCCAGAGAGTTTAAAGTGTCCCGACATTTATATCGTCGTAGATTGTAGACGTAGAGGCTGGTTTTAAGGAGACTTTGCCTTCCGTCGGCTGGCCCGCCAACGCCGTGGCAAGAACAAATCCTGACGAGCTGCTCCAAAGGACTGCTCCTTCGTTTCCTTGTTACTGTTTCTCTGCTCTGTCTGCGGATAACAAGCCGGAGTGTTTGATCCCAAAACGAGTGTGGATGACGGTGTTTCTGGGACCGTCGAGGGCAAGTAAGTACAACGCTTGTAGAACAACCGGTGATGCTTCTTTGATATTCTTGAAAGAAACTAAGTCACTGTTCACGAACGAGTCAAGTCCTGATAATCATCTAACAGATTGCTGTTCACTGATAATCCAAGAGAAGAATTAATGGGTTGTCAAGGAACGATAACGAACGAGATGTCACTGAACTGTCCACAGGTGTTCTCCAAGTCACCGAACGTCCCCTTCCGAATCATATTCATCGCCGAATGGTCCCTACATTTCTGTGCGTCACGCTGTGACAGACACCACATCAAAGTGTTTCACTAGCCGATTATAAACATCACACCGTCCTCCACCCCAGAAACTCGAGGAAATACTCCGAAACAAAAAACGCGATGGTGTTAGTCGCGGTCGAAGGGCAATCGTCACTCGTCACCGGGAGGAATACATCTCTATCATCCACGAAAATTGCTGGCAGGAGGAAGGAATCCACTGGCAATGCGGTCTCGGGGGGGTTGGCAGCTCCAAAAATCCGTGGGCCTAAGCGTTTATGCGGGCTGTCACGGTGCTCATGCGTTGGCGAGTATGGCGGTACTGAAAGTCCACCACCACCACCACCCCACCATCACCACCACCACCACCATCACCACCACCAGCAGCGCCAGCACGAGCGTCCACGAACGGAGGGCGAACGGTGGTGGTTGCGGTCGTGTGTTCTCGGGTGGGCGTGCGTGCGACGAGGACCGTCTCCAAAGGAAAACTCGAAACGGGGGAGAGGGAGCGCGACGGCCTTACGCCCCTGCCGCGTTACGCGTGGGAGAGAGAGAGGAATAAGCGGGAGGGACCGTGGGTAAACACGAAGGAGGGAGATAGAGGGGCCGAGGAGATCTGGAGGCAGAATGGTGGGAAGAATCTCGTGGAGAGCGAGCAGCAGGAGGGACGGAGATGCTCGGCACCAAGGTCCAAGGGAGAGGGCTCGAGATGTTGTCGGCCAGAAGAGGACGAAAAACGCGTGTCAGCTCGACAACTCAACTAGCACCAGCCGTCCCTGACTCCCACCTTACCTCCTTTCGGCTCCTTCCACCCGACCCTTCGGCCGCGAAGGCGTACGAGGCGGACTGTGAGGCCGCCGTGGTAGGGACTGCGTGGGTAACGCGCGGGGGAACAGGAAACTATTTCAGGGGGAGAGACTATCTATCAAGAATGTATAGACGGACCCGTGTCCAGGGTGATGGGGACGATTAGTGGGTCCAGCGGTGTGTGTTTGCACCGGAATGTCAAGCCAAGGGTATTTTAAGGCTCGATAGTAGGAACTTAATTATTTCATATGTGTGAATTAAATTTGACTTAGGAAGCAGTAAAACGGTCCCCACACAGGAATGCTGTAAAAGAAACGGACGGTTTGCATAGTTTATTGTCAGGCTATAGTAAATATAAGACATCGTCAATATAAATACTAGGTGTCCCATAGTTTGCGGGGCCCATTTCTGGGATGAATTCACCACTTGGAAGTGAACAAAAAAGTTCATATAAACGTATGCTCTATTTGATTCTGTTAACGGAATACGTACATCGACTTTTGCGTTCTGCCAAAAAGTATTTATTTAATTACCTACTTCACAGATGCTGAAAATGACAACCTTCTATTTCGGCGCATGCCTGTAGGCGTCTTGCGACTGATCTTATTGTTCTTTTAATGCTTACAAGCGTTACTCGAATTTACTGGAAACGTTATTGAATTTTTTAATGATGTGAGTTCTTCAATATTTTCGATACGCCTTTTATGAACAGAGATCCTACTCCGAGTGTTTAGTTAATCTCATATACTATGGAACACCCTGTGTAAAGGAAATGCGTTAATGTTATTTTTCTTGTTAACGAAGAGGGTGCACTCGCAATGTCCTTTACGCTCGTTTTGCGAGATATATTTCTAACTGTCATCATATATATTTCTAATCATTTTTACCTTAATCAACAGAAAACACTTTCGCGGAGTCTATATTCAAAATTTTATTCTAAAAATTAAAGCTATTTTTCAGTTATTCTGAATTCGTGTAGATTTCATTTCTTTGCTATTTTTTAAAGCATTCATTATTAAAGGCGAGGGGAGGGGATTAATAAATGCACTGACTATAAATTTGTCTAAAGAAATGCATATCTCGAAAGTTACGCGATGTAATAAACGAAATTGCAGTGGTCAAAATATTTTCAAATTAAAGAAGTTATACCTATTTCAATAAACTATCTACTAATTTGGAGTAGGTTCGTTCTTTGCGGGAAATAGCTGTTTTATTCCACTTATAATAAAGGAACTGGTTCAGAGTTAGTAAGCATGCTTTCGCGAGGTACTATACGCAATTTGCTACGGAATAATTACATTTCAAAAACATCATTTTTCCATTTAAAGTATTTCTTGTATTCACGCCATGAAATTGCAATGTATGCGGAATCTTTTGAGCCGCGGATAGCAATCTTTTCTGGATAATAAACCCAAGTAGCATTTAAGCGTTCAATTTGCAGAAGGCACGGCGTTTCACGGCAGCAGGCGTTTAAATATTTTTTTTTTCCTTGCAGCGGTCCTTCCCCGGCGTAAATTCGGAAAGCGTGGAGAAATCTGGCTACCCGATGACACTAGTCCCCGGGAATTCAACCGCCCACTGTCAACGTGTCCTGCCCTTTCTCGCATTTTCGTTTCTGCTGGTTTCGTATTTCTACGCGCTTGTTACAGCACATGTGTAACAACTGAGAATGTGTATCGAAACCGGATTTCTAAAATACTCAGCTGTTTCAATGAACAGCATCGTACAATTCCAAGGAATTGTTCTGCCCTCCTTAGTTAAACTGTCCTATCCAGCATTTTCTAATTTTTTTCAGTTATGTTGAAATATTTGAAGTTCCACACGTCTTTTACCTTTTAAGTAAAGTTAGAAAACTGTACATGCTTCGTAAAGATTTATAAACAGTATAATGTATTTAACCTATCCTCTTTCCAAATGGTTATAATATCCTATCTAAAACAACTAATTAATTAGTACGTTAATAATACATCACCTACTGGTACACCTATTGCAAAAAATTATATTAGGCTGTTACGAAATAATGACATTTTTTAATTTGAATGAAGGGGAATAAGGACGGTACAAAGTAAATGATAAAACTTCAGTTTTCTCGGTTGTTTCAAAATGTTAGATAGGACAATTTAACTAAAGAGGGCAGTATTAACATTATATAATTTTTTTATGTATTTATTTATTGATTGAAGGGTAGTCAAATTTTTTGGCTACTGAATTATTCACTTCCTTTCGAAGAAAAGAAGCTGATAGGATTTTTAGAAGAAAGCGCAAGCTTAGGTAGTAGTGGAAAGTAAGATTCTTTTTAATCTTAATGGATTGGGTGGTGATTGATGATATAATATGGTGAAACTGGTTAAAAACTCGCCTATTCAAATTCAGTAACCAATGTTTCGATGGCTACTCATATTATAAAAGGTGGTTCATTATGCAAAAAAGTGCAAATAGGGTAAACTGTACAATGATTGGCACCCTAAGCAAAAATCCGAATTGGAATGTCTATATTTTCTTGTGAAGTTTTTACATGGTCTTAAGTTTCAGTTATTATCAATGATTATGGATTTCTCATTAAAATAAAACATCTTGAGTACCTATTAAGTCGTTTATTTTAAAATGATTCAATGAAAAACAAAAATAGGCATAAAAGTACAATCACTGGCACCCTAAAATTTGAGGTTATATAGAAAAGCATATGTAGTTAAAAACGAATTTTAAAGTGTTTAAACAGTCTGTGAAAATGAAATATCATTCACTATTAAATACCTACAACACTTAGTAAATCTGTATTTCAATCCAAAACTTACAACGGGAGGCCACCATGTGGTAGACACCGATTTTTATGAGCCTTGGCACTATGGATCTATGTCGAAAATAAGTAAATAGGTGTCCGAGCGTTTCTGCCAATGGGCCTTAATAATAGAAATATTTACATGGAAATTATTAAAAATTTCATAGTGGGTAAAAATCCCACACTACCCTAGCGCCCCCGGGGGATTCCTCTGTGAAGGAGTCGGGGTGCATTTTGCAGATTTCCCCAAGTTAAAAAAAATTTATAAAAAAATATAATTTATAAAAAAAAAATTGTTAAGTTTTTTTTTAAACGTGGAGACATCTTCAAAAGGCACCCCAACGCCTCCAGAAGGGAATCTCCCCGGGCGCCAGGGTAGTGAAGGATTTTACCCACTAAAACCCCACGGCCACTATGAAATTTTTAATATTTTACATGTAAATATCTCTATTATTAAGGCCTATTGGCTGAAACGTTCGGACACCTATTTACTTATTTTCAACATAGATCCATCGTGCCAAGACTCATCAAAATCGGTGTCTACCACATGGTGTCCTCCCCTTGTTAGTTATAAAGCGACAAAATATTCTTACCTACCCCTTATCAAAATTAAAAAAAAACTCCTAAAACTCAACCCTTTGTCCCACTTTGTGGTGTTGCCAGATGTAAAATGTGTAGTTCAACTACTGGGCTTTGCAGTGTTGTAGTGAAAGAGAAATAAGAAATTGTAAAAAAGTACTTTCTAAGCTTGTACTTCTTAATATTTGGCTTTTTAATCAGGAGTGCCAGTGATTAGTGCAGTGCCAGCATTAGTGCAGTTTACCCTACCCACAGAAAATGCAGAACGAATTATTGCAACCTGTATAATTGTTCATATGATTTCCACCGCCTTAGAGAAGGTTAAACACCCTTCATACTTCATATAGCGCAAAAGTACCGTCTGGTTTCTGAAGTGAAATCAGTGAATGTCGGATTATGCAGATTTCTTTACTTGTTCCTTGGTAGTGGCTTCATCGTTTCCCAGAGGAGTTACATTCTTGAGGGAAACTCGAAACTAATTAGTATTAAAAAGTTTACGCCTTATTAAACCAGCCGAGTTAATTGACTGTATTTGAAGTCTGCCAAGGAAGGATCGGCCCTAAACGGTGTAAGAGACGCGCAAAACTTCCTCTCAAATAAACAAGCAGATTTGTGGCTCGAAAAATTTATCCATTATAACCAATAACTCACTCTGTGCGAACTTTGTCCTTCCTTAGTTTGTAACGCAGCTTCACCTTGAACGAATCAAACGCACACAAAGAAAAGTCCATTTCCCCTGAATTATCACCCGCAAAGCACACAGAACATCAAGAAATCAGTAACGACAATTCTTCGCGAAGGCTAATTATCCTTGCCTCCTTGGATTACGAGGAGAAAGGTGTGTCGCCATCAAGGGGTATCCAGGCTGGGACACGGACCTGAAAGCGAAGGGGCCGCAACGACAAGAAAGGGTCGATAATCACCGGAGAGATGAAGCGCATAGAGTCATTAAATAGCCCCCGGCTCGTTGCGGTTGTCCCCCGTACCTTCGGCCGGGCTGTGGTGGCTGTCGTAACAGACGGCACCTGTCGTAATTCTCCTTTTCAGGTACCCCTCTTCATCAGCAGAAACGTGTCACGTTCGCGTTTCCCGCAAACACCCGTGGCCGCTTATTATTTTGTTGATTTTGCCGGGCGTGCCTGTTCAATTCCTCTCCCACCCAAGCTCGCCTCTTTCACCTGGGGCCTAATTATCCACCAACGACCGGCCAATCAACGCGCGAAATCAACAGCCCTTCCACCCTTGCCACTCGGTTCCCGCAGTTTCGACGTGATCGTCCATGGGCGCGGTTGGGGCGGCTCGTTTCAGCTAAAATCCACGCCGCCCTAATTGTGCCGTTCGGACGGGGCTGCTTGATGGCTTCCTTTCCGTAACGCCGCTAAAGAATCTGGGAGAGGCAGGAAGATTCGACTTTTACAGGGCAATTTGAGGGAAATGGTTCATCTGAATGTTTAAAGGCTCGTTTCGTCCGCCTTCCTCGGTGATGCTCGGTACGTAGGTAACGGGAGGGGTCGTGTGTCGTGTGTGATGCGAGATTGGGAATGTTTTGGGGATGAAATAACAGTAGAAGTTTGGGGGCGGCTTTTCGGAAACTAATTGTACTCGCAGTAGCTATTGCAGGATTGTCAAATTTGTTTTTAATTTTTAGGTATAACGGTTAGAATGGAAACTTCTGTCACAGCAGGAGTAAAATTTGCAGTGTTTTCTCTCGTCTGTTTCTATTTTAAGTAAAGTACCGGAGAATTGTAAAGATGCGTCTACACGGCGACACTTTTGTGTCCGGATCAAGTGTATACGACAGTCAACAAAATTTTCGAAAGATTGGAAACTGCCTAGAGCAGTCCGCGACACTGAATTTGAGCTGTCGTCGCGGGAGTTGCAGCTAGAGCTAGACTGAACACACTGCAACTAGCTCTAGCTAGACACAAAAGGCACTTGATCTGGGCAAAAAAGTGTCGTCGTGTATACGTACCTTTAGAGTAATCTTGGACAACTATATTAGAGGTTTCACTGTTTTACTGTTCCTGGCCCATATGTGTGTCATGTTCGACTCTCCAAAATCTGCTGAAATAGCCACATGTGGCCATCACGGGAGGCCGCTAAACAAACCTAGGCTCGATCAACTACTGACCAGAGTTTTAGGTACTTATAAAAGTTATTTCGTTAATAACTTTTTAATAAATAACGTGCGATGACCGAAAGTTTCTGAAGGTCACTCAGGAATACCAGATAGATGTATACAGTGCAGGACAAAAGTATTTGGACTCCCTTTAAAACAGAATAACTTTTTTAAAATTGGTCCAAACAACGGCTTGAGTTCTTTTGAGGAGCTAGAAGGATTAGTTTACTAGGTGACGTGGTTCCTCCTTTTGACAAAAATTGCAATTGGTGGGGATGGCTAAGAAAATAGTGAAGGATGTTTGTCAACTATTTTATCTGAGCCTGTAATGGAAATTTGAAAAATGTCTTTTGTAGATTTAAGTACGTTGTATAGGTACATGCTGGAAATTTCATCGAAATCGGATGATGCAGAAATAAGCGATAGATATCGAAATATGTAAGAATCATTTGGTTTATTATAGTTAGTGGCCGAAAGCTGTGATTTCCACCACTTTTAACTGTTTGTAGGTCATAACTACGTTGACTGATTTCGATGAAATTTTCAACATATATACAACTTACCTAAATCTACAAAAGTTTTTTTTTAAATTTTCATTACAGAGTCAGATAAAAAAGTTGAAAAACGGCCATCACTATTTTCTTCTCTATTCCGACCAAGTGCATTTTTCTTCAAAAGGACGAAACACGTCACCAGTAAACTGACCCTACTATTTTGTCCCTCACTGTACATATATGTGCCTATATATATTTGTAACTAATGCTGCAGTGACATTAAAATAATATGTAAAACTTCTTAAGGGATGGGCCTACGCAGAACGGTGAAAACAACATGCTTATTTGGGAATTTTTTC
Organism: Andrena cerasifolii; assembly: GCF_050908995.1. Classification (NCBI taxonomy): domain Eukaryota; kingdom Metazoa; phylum Arthropoda; class Insecta; order Hymenoptera; family Andrenidae; genus Andrena; species Andrena cerasifolii. Next base: position 3,825,541 of record NC_135124.1, on the reverse strand, counting down.
TAAAATTACCGATAAACTTTTATTATTAAACATTAGTCTGTTGGAAAGAGCACATCTTACCGATATTTCAGTATTTTTTGTGGTAAAAAGTATTGAAAGATTTGCGAGTTATAGACGATTCCCGAGGCGTCCTTCTTTTTGGGGCCCTTTGCGGTGACAACCGTAACTCGGTGCAGGATCATCCAAAATTGGAAATTCGATTTTTTTTAGATAATATATGAAATTATCTAGGCGCTGTCGGGCCCGATTTTGGAGAAATTATTTTCAGACAAAATGGCGGCTGTGCAAAGTTGAAGCATCGATATTTGGCAAAAAATCGCTCGTTTTTTGAGTGTAAAAAAATCTAGGCAGAAAAAAAGGAAAAGCTCCCGATAGCGCTTAGATTTTTAGCCATAAAATAAACCTGCAAAGCGTCGAGTAAATCGGTTCATTAAGTTTTTACTTATGTGAAAAGAAAGCGCGTTTAAAGTTTTGGGCCTGATTGCTACACCGAGGAACGCCTACCTACTTACACGCTTATAACTTTGTCAATTTTGGTCCGATTAACTTGACACTTTCAGGGAATATTTTCAAATGTTGTACCAACACGAAAAAAATATAAAAATCGAAAATCGGTTTTTCGAAAATTTCTAGGTAGTCCTCCCCCTTAAGCGATGCTACTTTTAAATGTAACGAGTTGCGTTGGTCCCATAATTAGAACAATGATTTTGTGTACGCCTTCTACTTCAGTCTTGATCGAATGCTTTGAGATGTTTGGTGGCGTAGTTGGAAACCTTAATAAAAAATTACGTTTGTAAAAGTGAGAGCAGTCGAAGTAAAAAAATTGATACACCAAGTTACTACTTTCATGTTCCTGGATCTTACAAAGAATACCGCACATATTTTTCTCAGTCATGAGTTAGCAGTCATCCCCATTTAATGTTCCCTGGATTTGTAACGTTGCTTGTCTTCACCGACATTGTTCTCCTGTAAAGTATTGTTTTTAAACATTTATACGCCGTATCCAAGAGCCCCTTAACAATATTGAGTATTCCTCTTTACAGATTCTAAAATCGTGTCATTCCCAAAGAAAATGATTGCAGATTGATTTGAACTTGTACTGAAAATTGCAGGTGTGCCCATTCCTCTCTGATTTCAGGGATTCCCAAACTCTGTGGTGATAGAAATCGATGCATGTTTGAGCACGTATCTTCATTGACAACTGGACTACTCCATCGAAGGGAGAGAATACAACTATCTGGCAGATCCAATCGATCCGTCTTGACTGAACTGCTGTTGCAGTTGTGGCAAAAAGCGGTTACCTGGCTTCATGGTAGCCGTGTAATCCAGTGTAAACAAAAAAGGACGCGTATTACACGCTCTATCTATACGAGTATGAGTGAGCTGGCAACAACGCTACTTGTTACTCCGAACGCCAACAGTACCTATCTCCTTCCGTTTCACCCTCGGGCTTCCTTTTGTGCGAGCTTCCAGTCTTCCACGTCAGCTTTTATCTTCATCTCGCAGGTGCTGATCGTTACATTTCAGCGATAGTATCAGTGGAATATCGATTCATTGATAGAATGTGCATAAGTCGATCGTGATGTCTGGGAAGTATTGAGCTATCTCTAACTGGGAGAAGAGAACCGACACGTGACAGACATCCATCTATCTGCACAATACCGTTTTTCAGTTGTATAGAGACTTAAGTGTCAAGTCGTTTAATTTTTATATTATAGTCCTACTTTGGTGTTAGGCACTTGGTCCCAATGCCCTTTTTGTTAATTTTCAGCGCCTAGCAGAGTGTTATATATAATCATATATAGTTTATTATAATATTTGTTTAAGAGATGCTGTTATTACGTGACTTAGGTTCTCCTGTCTCCTAGACTTCCTCGATCTTCAGGCTCAGGACTTGAGGGAATCCATCGACACTAAAATGGTAGGTACATTCTTATGAATGATTATATCTAGTTAGTTATATGATTGTAATTGAATAAATAATTGTTTCGAAGCCTGCACTATTTAAGCATCTGTTAATGGCTTACCCAAGGAAAGTGATTTAATTAAAAGTGGGAATAATGTTGCTAGTGAAAAAAAGTCCCACTATTTGCATGTTGAGTCGCCAGCGAGCCATTCTATCTAGAAAATGCAGGATACTGACTACAGAAAGGGAGGACTGAAACCTTTTAGTGGTGGGAGAGTGGGCCGGGTCAATGATGAGACTCCTTATGGGGGTCCCTACCAGGTACCTGTTGGTCAGGTGGGCCCCACTATTGCTCCATCGGACCTGCGTCTCTCTCTGTTCATAGTTCAGGCTGACTCCATCTCCTTCTCCCAACTTCTCCTTGCCAAACCGTGCTACCATCTCTTTTTGTTCCGTTGCAGGCGCTGAACCGGCACAAAGATTATTTTTCGGATCCCCTTTGATCTTTCGGCACCCTTGCTTCCCACCCAGGGCCTCGAGAAGTTTCTAAAGTCGCGCGAGCATGGATTTTTCTATGTGTCAACTCTACTTCGTTATTTTCTCTGAAGTCATATCCTTACTTATTTCCTCATAACTCTGAATAAGGATATCGGCGTAAAGAAGTTAAGCAACCTCGTCCTTCGAGACGAATTTAAAATATGTAGGCAATCACGAAATAATTACTCCTTTCTTTTCCAGACACGGTCATTATTCTCATCCTTCCAATGACAGGCTTAAATTGAGTGCGAATGAAAACTTCACGCCTGACAATACCTATCGTTCTACTCCACAAACGTTTCACCAAGAACGTAAGTGAAATTTGTTCGGGTAACCTGAAACCTGTGTTGCGTCTCAAGTGAATCAGTCGTGAGCGGCATTATTCTATCAGAGCCATCCATTCGATACCTAGCCCGACACGCGGAGTGAATTGTCTTATAGCCACATTCCCGCGGGTACAAACAAGCGGGCCGGAATTCATTATCGTTAATAGCTTCGATCCTCGACCCGTTCAACGAGCCATCGTCATCTGCTCGTACATCTCCGAAAAGTCATTGACTCGCTTGTCAGTAGTCGAGGGTGATCGTAAAAGCAGCCAGAGGTTTCACGCAAGAAACGGAACTCGAGTAGAGGAGAGGGAACAGGAGACTGCAATTCGTGACTTCCCAGAAAGGTGGAGGAGCCTCGGGGCCTGAGGAGCTCCCCCGTGGTTCTAGCTCATTAACCGTCATCCTTCCCTCCCTCCCCCCCCCCCGACCCCGCTCCTCATCATCCTCCTCTGAACGGTTTGGCGTGACGGCGGGCCCCTCAAAGACGCGCGTATACGTTTGTACGCGCTCATCAGGTAAGAAAGGAGCCGCCTGTGCCGACACGCGGGGCGCTAGGCGCTGGGTCAGTTAGTTATCGAGGAAAGAGAGGGTCAAAAGGTGGCCAGCAGCCCGAATAGTGGGGTGTTGGGCCTGATAGAAGGGCGCGGAGTCACGTGATGGGACTAACGCCAGCGGGTGTGCGCGCGGAGTGGGGGAACCAGGCCTCTTTCCTCCACTCTTGGCCTCAACGAACGATCTGGTCGCTTTAAACCGGTGTGCGTCCGTCTGACGAGATAATTTGTTCCTCGTTTCCTGGGATTTCGGGAGCAGAAGAAGGTACCGACACGTCCGTGGGCCTGTGGAGCTAGCCTGGTCAATATATAAGTATAGCCGTATCGACCGGATTTTTGTAGACGCCTTTTTCCCTGCTTAGATGAAATTTATCTGAAACTTTTAACAAGAATTTCATTGTACTATTTGTATCGTTGCGGTGCAAGTTTGCAATCGAAGGCGAGAAGTGGGAATGTTTTAAAGTCTGATATGTAGTTAACTTTTAAGGATCATTTTGTTATACATTATGATGTGAGCGCAAGGTAAGAACAAGACAAGAGTAATTTGTATCTATTTGGTCGTGAGAATTAAAAACTGAATCCTGCATTTGACGATTCGCTTTTAGTTGGCGCGATAACTTATCATAATTAGGGGCATTAATAACGTGTCCAGGTTCTCTTTAGAAAATCTATGAAGTTCGGGGTAAGAGGGCGGTACCTAGATGCAGCACGCGTGCACGTGTTATAAATAGATTGAAACATACTATTCAATATTTGAGGAAATAAACTCCGAGAGCTTATTATTAGGCGGATGTTCAAGTCACCTAAAGAGAAAATTTTATAATTTACTCTTTGATGCTGGGTCAAAAGGGAATAAAGTAGATTTTGCTTAAAGCTTAAGTTCTTATTTCTGAAAGAACTGTCTTTGGCTTAGAACGATTTAAAGTCTGCATATGTCTTCCCATTTGCAAGAATTTTTCGTACGTTCCTTTATAAATTCTGTGCGAGAAAAGTTACTAGATTATAATGATTCTAATAGCGCAGTATAGAAGAAGAAGTTCGAAAGCAAATTAGAACCTACCAAAATGAAATAGTTCAGCATTGTTTTCAAACGATTCCAACCAATTTTGCGAGCATGGGCACCTTTCATACCGAAGGACGGAGTGGGATGATATGTAGAAGAGAAGAAGAAGATGAAGAAGAAGGAGAGGAAGAAGAAGAAGAAGAAGAAGAAAACTAAAGGGAGAAGTACAGCAAGAGGATTGGAGCAGAGGTGGCGCGAGGCAGACAGGTTGGTCCGTTCGCCACCCGGGGGCGCCCCAAGGTGGCCGATGCTCGCACGCCGTGGTCCGGATGAGGACAGAGCGAACGAGATCTTGTTAGGAGGACGAAGACAAGAATAGACTCGAAAAGACCCGAAGAAACATGGTGGCCTCGCCCCACGCGAAGACCTCCCGAACACGAGCCTCGAGAGACGCGGCTACTCCGCTCAACATGTTTATCGATGATGTTTAGCGCTACTTTTCCCAATAATTATGGAGAAACTTTTCCTCTTCAAACTCAGCGATTATGGTTACGATAATTATTTCTTTCTAATACATTTTATTAAAAAATGATACTTAGGTGTAGGTATAAATTATTTTAAATAAAAAGGGGTTGTTAGTAATTTGTGAACACTGTTATGAATTTTGGAGGAGTCGTTAAGTTTATAGTAGTGGATAAGTTGCGCTAGTTACATGAGAAACGAAGCCTGGAAAACGAATGTTACAATGATGAAGCTGAACGGGTTCAAGAGCGTCCATCTTGGCCAGAGAAATTCTTCGTTGCGTTGAAAAGGCAAGACGTCAAGTGGAAACACGAGAAATCGGCGGATTCGTCCTGGCCGACACGGATTATTTCGGCCGTGGCCAGAAAAATCCACCTGTCCTTTATTTATGTATCCTTCCTCCCATGCCTGACGCAGACATCTTTGTCGGTCGACCGCCTCCGTCTCGTGATATTGTCGCGATCCTGTTTACGTCTTCTTTCGACCATCCAACCGCTACGCTAATCTCCTCCTTATTCCGTCTATGCCCGTGACCAGGATCTTTTTCTTACATTTATAGCTAAGCCTAAAACTTCATTCACACCGCAAATTTCTCTGCTGTTTGCGCCGGAACGCGTCAACAAACTGTACTCCATGCTCCAAGCAAGCAATCCTACTGCTTTCTTCTCATTTTATTTTGATACCTAAATGGGCTATACAGTCATTGTTAACCAATGCCATCATAAAGCTGAGTAAATGAAAGATTGTAACATCAAGAAACTCGAAAATTGAGTTATCACTGCGTTTATATTCCTTGTACTTGACATCACACCTTACCATTAGCTTTGCGACTTGAAATAAAATTGACATTACGTCACTGGCAGTAGTTTCCAACCAGTACTACATACTTCAAGTAATTTAGACACAAATGCAATAAGATCCTGGCTAATAGGGTCTAAACACAACTCGTATGTATTGGCATTGATATGAAAAACAGCTTAACGAGTCGCTTCTCTTCCACTCAACCCCAAAACCCTGACGTTTTAAACATGCTCGTGAATTTTGTCTCTGGTTAGAGAGTACAGCCACATAAAGAGCCAGTGTTACGATGTTGTCGCGCCACGAAATTCGAAGTGGACGGTCGCAGGGGTTGGGGGCGGTGTGGAGGAGGCCTTAATCTTGCGGTGGACGTGGCGCGGGGCCCCCACCGTGTACGTATGTCCTCTAATCATGGCTGGGAAGGCCGCCACGGCCCGGGATAGAGACGTTCCATGGCCTAATTGCTATATATATGCCAAGAGGGGGCCCCTCGACTCGGTCTTGGTCGGTTATGCCGGGCCCCACGGTGTTATTAAACCCTCGGGATCCCGTCCCACCTTCCTCCACGTGGAAACGCTCGGTGGGGGCCCACCGAATATCCGGCACGGACGAAAAACTGCGACGCGAAGAGATTGAAGCTCGAGCGCGAACCAGAAGCACGCGGTCATCGAGGGCGATGATCATTCGGCAAACTTCGGCTGAAATGGCTTTCAATAAAATTCACGATGAATTTTCTTCGGTAGAAATTGAACTATTCTGTTCAGGGTGAAGCATTTTTTGGAAAGGTTAGTGAATTTATTAAGCTTACACTGTAATATGTTAAGATGCATTCTAAGGCACTGTTGTTGGGAACCATAGCTCTTCAGAATGCTTCGTTTTAAATAAGTTTCCATAAGGATCAGAGCCATTCCACTTGAACAAAGTTTGTCAAATTGTTGTATATGTGCACGAATTATGAATAAAGCATATTAATAGTAGTTTAAGCAGCTAATCATCTGGATTAATCATCTTTATTCTCCCTTGCGGTGGAATCAAGGAAACACACGAACGAGGAGCAGAAACCGCAACGGTGCTCAGCATAAGGTATGCTAAGTATTTCCGACAGAATAAACGAACATGACTAATGTCCTTCTTTCGAACGTGGCTCTCCGCCAGCCTCCCGCCGCTGTCTGTTACTACTCCGGGTACGCTACTCTTCGTGTAACAGGTTTTGGATCCGAGTCGTAGCCGAAGAAGTGTCACGCGTCGTGGAAAGTCGGTAATAAACTTATAATGGGCCTGCCCGCCAGATTTACAGCCCCGTTTACCACGTTCGTCTATTCTCTGCCCCACCCTTCCTTTCTCCTTTGTTTCTCTCTTCCTCCCCGAAGCCACGTTCTTGACTCTTGTTCCACGTCCCTTTCTTTTTTCCTTTCAACGTACTCTCGCACCAGAAGAAAGAGAAACGCGAGGTCCTAGAGACAAGGGAGTAGCTGAAGAAGTGGACGGAGGGGAAAAGGACGCCAGGGTTTCCCGACGGTGGAAAGTCTGCGGGGGGGCGTCCGTCGGTCCGCAATCCACTTTCGTGCGCTGAATATTGCCCGGCGAAAAACCTACGAATCTCGATTTACGACGGTACCTGATGCTTTTTAGAAGATCTCCCCGACTCGGCGCGTGATTCCCTGAAGAGGATCTGGTGCCTCGGGCCTCGGGCTATCTTCCCAACCGATCTGCACGCTGGAAGTTGAGATACGTCCACGCGAGGAATCTTTTTCCCCCGCGCTCTGTCCTGCTCGCTCCTGGTGACCGGCACGAGGGCCCTGGACGCTGGGGTAACGGGGAGCCGGAAAGGGAGAATTTACCACCGAGGTGTCGAGAGTTAGTAGCTTGCTCCCAAACGAGATCCCGAGATAAGGGTCGTCCACGAATTAGCGAGAACTCGGAGCCCTGGAAGCCTTAAGAAAGTCACACTTCGACCAGGAGGCCGGTGGACGAGTTCGACGACGCGGAAAGTTCACCTCGCCACTAGAATCTGGTTACTTTAACGCTTACTCACCGGCGGATGGCCACTTCTTTGCGCCTCGATTTCAAGCCTTCTGCGTATGTTCTCTTGTTTACGTTTCTACCATACCGAAGCTTTTACTGGTCTTCGCGTAACGCGTTGTTCAATGCATGGGGTGTGCCACACAACTGGTAAAGATTAGAGATGTACAATAAAAGAGAGACTTGAATGTTCGATGACATTTTGCATTCTAATTTATTCACTAGTCGATCGACCATTTGTGTCGTTACTCAATGTTGCGTTTATTCCATACCGGTCTTCGAAATAGGGAAGAATGAGCGGGGTAGTTTAAATTTTCAAACCTACTTACAAGGGAAGCTCTCGAACCCGGAAATTCAAAAAATTTTGAAACTTTGTGAATATGTAGGGGATTGCCTACTGATTATCACGAAATTTTTGTTTGGTGTCCAAATTCACTCGAAGGGGTGAAATTAACCCTTAAAATTCGGCTATTTTCCGATTTTGCGTTATAACTCCCGAACTGTAAGGGATAGAAAAAAAGTTTCAACACAAAAGTTACTTCTTTTAATTAGATCTATCATTTGGCAAAAAAAAATATTTTACAGTTCACGAGTTATAACACAAAATAGGAAAATAACTGGATTCTCAGGGGTCAATTACACCCCCTTAGAGTGAATTTGGGCAGCGAACAAAAATCGTGTTAGAAAGGGGAGGAAATTCCCTACATATTCACAAAGTTTCAGAATTTTTTTAATTCCCGGGTTCAGGATGTTCCCTTGTAAGTTTTGGATTGAAATATAGATTTACTAAGTGTTGTAGGCATTTAATAGTGAATGATATTTCATTTTCACAGACTGTTTAAACACTTTAAAATTCGTTTTTAACTACATATGCTTTTCTATATAACCTCAAATTTTAGGGTGCCAATGATTGTAATTTTATGCCTATTTTTGTTTTTCATTGAATATTTTTAAAATGAAAGACTTAATAGGTACTCGAGATGTTTTATTTTAATGAGAAATCCATAATCATTGGTAATATCTGAAAATTAAGACCATATAAAAAATTCACAAAAAAAAATAGACATTCCAATTGGGATTTCCGGTTAGAAATCATTGTACAGTTTACCCTACTTGTAAATTTTCTCATATTTACATGTAATACCACGAGATTTTTTGGACAGTAATGTGTGATGCGCATTCATTTGTAGTATGCACATAGCTGTACTATAGACGTGTGTACGCGTCATTATCAATAAAACAGTAATTTCTCCTTCATCTTTTGACGTAGGTATGTGGTTCACCTTGACATTCGAGAAATGCCAGTATATCATTGACATTATAAAGTGTCAGTAAAAATTTAATTCGAGATTTTGTTGATGCGCCACTCACATGCCATCTGGTGGCTACTTTTATGCGTAGAAAATTAATTTCCAGCGTTATTTTCTTTCTATTTCCATATTTCTGAACTTTTTATCAATCCTCGTATAATTTGTAATTTACCACGTAGCATTAATGTATTTCACCATGTAGAGTTAATAAGATTAATTTTTTCAGACATCGCATTAGTTTGTTAGTTTGCTGTTGATTAGACCGCCATTTTCTCCCTTAATTTAAATTCTAATTTCATTATATTTATTATTAATATTTATACTTATATACTTATATATTCTGCAATAGGTGGAATATAATTATTATTACAATTTACTAAAATTCAACATAAATTTCTGTCGAGCTCGTATATGTCGCTTTTGTTCTTACATTACACTTCAAAGATTAAATTCATAACTTTCTATTCCATTTTATAAAAAGCATTAATGTCGATCTGCGGTTATACAAATTTTAATTTCTTTTGTACCATCTCCTTATCATTTACATTACCATAGATTGTATTTAAAATATCAGGTGCAGTTTTCGAATCAAATATTTACGATCCATTATATTGACACGAATATACATTGTCCTGTTCGTAATGTTTATAATAAATCAAAATCTACCCATCTATATTCTATTTGCTACATGCTATTATTTAATTTTTGCTATCTAAACTGTGTACATTACTTTTGAATTCATGTAAACGAGGTTGTGAATCTTCTGCAATTAATTCCCTAAGAATGATTAATTTTATAAGACATTTCGATAATCTTTACACTACAATGTCGCGTTCGATAGCGCAGCCCCACAATGCACCGGACTCCTATTCCAACCGAACACAGCATCTTCAAATTTCTTGCACTCGATTCTACAAAATGGACATTGTTTCGCTGCTCCGTCGCCGATCCATTGGAGAAAGACAGTCCCTTAGAGATTTTCTGGAAAAAGAAGCATTGGATGTGCACCGAATGGACGAAGGAAGCGCAGAAACGTGCACGGAGGACGAACGACGGCAGATGCGGCAGGGGAAGCAGCCATCGTTCTCAATTTCTTGTTTGCTTCATGGCGAATCAGAAGGGCCGCGGAGCAAGTCCGAGTCCGATCGGGCCGCCTCATTGTTTTTCCACCGCTGAGGCCCCTCTCGCGGCCTTTATGAGCTTCGAAGGGCCCCACGAAGCTCGCTCAGGAGCGTAAGAAGCCTCTGGGTACGAGTTTCGCAAGTCACCTGTTGGGCCCCTTCGTTCCGTGTTTGCTCTACCTGGTGTTCGTTCGCGCCAACCACGACGTCTCCGTGGATAAAAAGCAAAATTGATTCTTCTTTGCTTCTCGCGTTCTGTTTTGCCTGAACACGTCTAATCCGAAGCGATTATTACCGTGCGCGGGCCTTGGAAACTTCACAATATGTTAATCACGGCTTTAATTGCTCGTTTGCGTCCACGTAGTTTGTAGGGGTCTGCCTCTACCACTAATGCTCCTCTTTCAACTACATGGTTTTCTTCTTCCCATGATATTGCTTCTTATACCTTTCTACCGAAGAAGATAATTTGATGTGGATATCCTTGAGATTGCAACTTTATCATTTTTTCTGGGTATAGGTAGTGGTGAAATTGGAGATTTTATTCTGGTAATAACAATTTGAGTTATGGTTTTTGTTGAACAGCAATTCTAATAAAAGCAAGTTGATGGACATGTTGATTCTGATAACTATGCTAAAACTGGGCTAGGTACCTACTTCAGGTACTCTTTGAACTGACTGTTACGCAAATATCGGTCTTCTTCTGTACTTCTGATTGCCCACAAAATATTTGAAGTAAAAATCTCACACGGTCTTTTTCCTATAATTAATTAGTAAACTATCATAGTCTCTGTATTTCCTCTTCATCTTTTAGGCATAATTATCTCTGTCCTACCCCAAATTGCACATAGACGCACAGTGGTCCCGAATCGTAGAAAGATGAACTAAATTCATAGCACTGCTATTTATACGTTATTCATTATAAATGGAACAGTTTTGGGGGGGGGGTTACGCCCTTACCCGTGCCAAAACTTAGTTTATAGATTAAGAACTTGTGGCTGAAATGTCAAGGATTTCTCCCAGGATCTAACCCAGACCTCCTTTGGAGGTTGGAAATTTTAATTTAGTTCACATTTCTACGATTACAGACTACTGTGAGACGTCTTAAAGACGTCCTAAGAACGTCCATGCTACATATTCAAGACATCTAAAAGACATCTTAAAGACGTCCAAAAAGCGTCTCAAAGACGTCCAAAAGACGTCTGATAGGTAAAGGCTTAAACATGTCTAAAAGACGTCTAGAAAATAAATTTAACCTTGACGAGAATCAAACCCTAGGCCTCCCTGCTTATGAATTAACCGATGACCACTTCCTTGTAAACTATTTGAACTTTTAGGTGCATATTGATCTTAATTGTTTATAAAAAAAAATCCGTATTGCCGTGAAATATTTTATTATTCCACGTCTAGACTCACCCCCAAAATTTGATAAGACAGTCGTCTTGAAGACGTCTTTAAGACGTCGTGTGCTGTCTGGGACCTATACCACGCTTATTTATTGTCCACCCAATATAATAACTTTTAATATTCGTATAACACCTTTAACCTCTCAAAAGAGTACCTCAATACTGGTTTGACAATTCTAGTTAAATCTTAGGGACATTTCTGCATGTGTGAGAATTGAGGGGATCTTTATAGTCCTAAAAACCTTAGGAAGTGTATCATTTTCCGGTAGAACGCAAGTTAAGCTTAAATTCTATTGCCACGAGAAGCCGGCTCTCTTTCTAGATGTCAAGTTAAACCTGTAAATAATTGAGATTCGCGTGGCAAATTTTTGAATAATGCCTGCAAATACCGAACATCACAGTTCTGACGGGAATACATATATTTTTCTGTATTTTTAAACTACTATTACTAGAGTTCAACTGTTAACAAGAGACTTTAGATCAGAGGCCGAATTGCATTGGTATAAATACAAGTGGCAAAACTGATATTACTGACAATGAGTGATAAATGGGTTTCGTTGGGATGGGGTAAAGAACAACATGACTACAAGACTATACCACTTTTATGGGATACCATACCTGCTATAAGCACAAGTGTATAATAAAGATACGGAGCTCATTAAATAAGATATATACGTTGCATGGATCGCTGCCTTGCGCCGATCTTAATCATTGAAGAAGCTTCCTCAGAAGCTACAATTCACGAAGCTATTCTTTCAAGAGTAAATAATTATCATCGTACAGTACAATTCTTTTTAATATCTCAATACCAAAGATAATGCAACTTGTAGAGTTGAAGCAGACAATAGGCAATTAAATTTACAATGTGACATTACAACGCACAAGCTTTGCGGAAGCATCAGCAGCGGTATAACAATAGTTTCCGGAAGGCCAGTGTAGGGAATATCAAAAATAATAACCAGCAGTCGATTTTCTACAGATCGACAAGTTGGTCGAAGTCGTGAAGAGTAATTATGCAGAATAGGTGTTTCCTCGCCGATGTCAATAACTTTTGGATATATTGTAAAACTCAACATTCTGATCAACTTTTTCCTATACAGGTTACCACCGCACGACCTTCGTTTTCGAGATACCTATTTGCGAAAAACTTCTGTTGATTTATTCCGACGCAACGCATTGTCGTATTCCACTTCCCAACTTGTCCCGGGTATTAGTATTAGTTGGGGATAGATGAACGCGGGGGTCGCGCGCCCGCCCGCGGGAGCGTAAAGCATGGCATCTAGTATAGCCGTCTTGGCCCAAAAGGGGCGCGCTCTTCCTCAGGCGTTCGCCTATACGAGCATTTGGCTTGCAAGGTGGTATTAGCAGTACATAACTAGCGACCCCGCCAGGGCCGGGTCGGAAAAAGCAGAGAAGGACCACGCTTGACTCCACGGCGTCCACTGTAGGAATTTTACTCTCTGAGCAGGATGCCAGGTCACGAGGAATATAATACATTCGCAACCAGACTACGTAAAGCATGGCAGCGGACCGATGTGAATTTGGAGATATGAACCAGAAAATTGCGGATGCCCGTCAGCACCCGGACTCTGTTCGGCAGTGTCGACACCGCCGGATATTAGGACGACTCTGGTTCTAAAGCATCATTTTTTTGCTAGGAAGTGGGTGCCTTCGAGAGCGCCTGTTGGGTGTGAGGGAACTCCTGTCAACACCCCGACTCACATCGGTTCGCTAGGATGCTTTACGCGCCCGCGATCGGGCGCGCGCCACCTGCGCTAATCTAGCCCCAACCAGTACTAATACCCGGGACAAGTTGGAAAGTGGAATGCGTTGCGTCGGAATAAGTCAAAAGAAGTTTTTGGCAAATAGGTATCTCGGAAATGAAGGCCAGCTTCATCATTTGTTTTGTCTCATGCTGGCGCATACTCTGCCACGGACGCGTACTGTAGGTACACTAGGCCAAAGAGGAGATATAATAAGAGGCGTCACTCGACAAGGACAGACATAAACTAGGGAAATCACTAGACAACCAACTTAAATGCCCATTCGGCAATGATCGGTACCCCACGGTAAACTTCGGCAATAATCAGCAAATTGCGGTAAGGTAGATTTAGTCGATTTGAATATCCCGCTCGAATTGACACCAATTTAAATGCCAAGGTCAAGTAAGGACTTCAAAGGTTCCGCCCGGAGTGACGCCACTTATTATATCTCCTATTTGACTAGGCGCCAGAATCGGCTTCCCTTCGGAAATTTGGCAACGCTGCATGTCACTAGAACCGCTGAGTTATGCCTAGTGATATATGCAACGTTGCCAAATTTCCGAAGGGAAACCGTTTTGACGCCTAGTGAACCTAGGGGAGACCGGGGCAAAGCGAAAAAAGTTTGAAGTCGAATACAATTTTTCCCTTTCAATAAAAATGTGTGGAAACAGATTTATAATATAATTTGAACATTACTATTGATAAATGACGAATAGCAATACTTAAAATGAATTTAAAGTATATTAAAATTCAACTTGAAAAGAAAATGCCAAAACGACCATATATGGAGTAAAGTGAGCTGCTATTTGGGGTAAAGTGAGCTGAAATAAAATACGAGTTTTAATAAAGGATATAGGTATTAACCCCTTGCGCTGGGATGACGTGTGTAGCACATCAGTTTCTGTTTTTCTTAACCTTGGTTGTCAAAAACTGGGGCAGATTTTTCATTTTTTTGAGGTTAGATTCTGTTCTATCACGCCGCGTGGTTTCCCAGCCAGCTGACAGGTTAGGTTATTGCGCACATCACTCGCGCATCTTTTCATTGCAGCTCAGTTTACCCCGGTCACTTTACCCCGAATGTGTACTCAGTGGAACATTAATTATTTAATAATGTTAGGATTAATGTTTTCTCAAACGCGTGTATGTGTATGTTTATAAGCTTGTTATAAACAGGCAGAAAAAAATTGGAGTTAAAATAACACATTTAAGACTTATTTATCCAAAACCCTAAATTGAAAAGAAAACCAATTGGAAGTCTCTAAAACTTCATTTCTAATTTTTTAAATGAATTTCCATCTTTCCATTTTTGTGGTATTACACACATTTATTACGTCACCAAAATTTGTAAATATATTCTATTGTTAAAGAATAAAATAAGAAAGCTCATTTTACCCCGAGGTTCACTTTGCCCCGGTCTCCCCTACACAGCAGAATACATTATAGTAGTAACAGTAGTTTTTCGCGAATATCTCGGAAACAAAGGTCGAGCGGGGGTAACATGTATAGGAAAAAGTTGTTCAGGATCATGTCCCCGACAACATATTTCAAGGTCATCAAAATCGATGAGGAAACCCATCAGCTGTTCTGCATACTTGTTGATTCCCAAACGACTCGATAAAATAGTGACACAGTGGACGATGCTCGATTTATCAACATAAATAGTTCATTCGATGAAGAGTAAATAGTACCTATACGTTAAGCCCCGTTACACGCTTGCGACAAGTTGCCGGCAACTTGGTCGACAAGAGACCAGAAACCTTTGTTGTTCGTCGCGACCGAGTGCGTACGAACTCCTATCGTCGATGATCGTGCAAAACCGCGTACGAGCAGTTTGTAAATACCGCGTATCTGCAAAAGTAGCAAAATTGAGATTTCGTGCCCACGGTTGCCAAACGTTGTTTCGCTATTTTTAAAAGTCACGCCATGTGAAATAGCCAGTAGGAAGCCGCCTTTTTACCAACGGAACCAGCAGATTCAAGGGTACCGTGAATCTGTCTCTCTTAGCAAGTTGGCGACAAACCCGCGCATTTACAGAGAAATCAGGTGAAGTGACGGCACGTTTGGTGCGTGAAAGTGACTTTACACAGAAATTAAGCATTTTTAGGACGAATTGACGTTAGTATTTATTACAAGGAGTGCTAAAACTGTCCCAAAAAGTTCAATCAAAGAAAACCCCCTTAGTGGCTGAAATACTAAGTTTCTTCTTCCTCCTGTAAAATCGGTAAAACGCAGAACCGCGGTATTTACAAACTGCTCGTACGCGGTTTTGCACTATCCTCGACGAATATATCCCCGCGTAGCTCGTGGTCGTCGGCGACCCGATCGCTGGCAACTTGTCGCAAGTGCGTAACGGGGCTAAGTCTTATTTAAAACAATATATCTTCATTGGAAGAAGCATCTGCCAAACGCTTGTAGAATGCCCAACGCTACATCCTGATTGTCTCCGAATGTACTTACACGCGAACGCGCTAGGAGAAACGCGACGTCACAAGGATGCCAGCGAAATTCTTCACGGGCGATCCATTGCGTGACAGGCGTTCTATAGATGGGATTTCCTAGCGGCGGCCGGCGGCGGTCCCAGTAGTGCAATGGAGAAGCATGCATCTGTGTCTTCGTTGCGCTAGTAGGAAATCGGGCCTTATGGCCGCTCGCGATCGTTCTGCTATTCACGCCGGCTCTATTGTTTCACGTCCTATGGATTTTCTCTGGGCCTTCTTTCGAGGTGTCCGGAACATCTAAAACGATCGAGTTCGTTGGGGGCCCTAGGCAGGACGGGGCGGTGTACGGGGGCCCCGACTCTCTGTCGTACAAAGGAAGCGGCCAGCGGCAGTGGGAACAAGAAAGGGAAATAGAGGAGGGAGAAAGAGAACGCGCCGAGGGCCGCGATTTTTCATTTTCGAACAGGCCGGTAACGCCTGCCTGTACGGAGCCCCGTAGAGAGTCGGTAATCATCTTGTTCTCGACGCCCGTGAATAACACAAAGGATCGAACTGGCGCTAATTACGTCTGTGTTCCCTTCTACACGACCCAGAGCGGGGGCTGTAGCCCCGGAAAGCGGAGCGGGCGAAGCCGCTGTAACGAATTGGGGACAGGTCTTAACGCTGACAGAGTAATCGCTGCCGCGAGGACTTTTCGAACTGACCCTTCCACACGGTCATGTAGAAACTTCTCAAAAATGTTGAACAGTCAGCTGTCCAGTTCCGAGATAGAAAGGAGCAAAATTGATCGCACGTCAATGTTAGCCCTGTGGGCGTAGTTACTACTTGATTTTAATAGATTAGATTTTTTGGAACTAGATTGTTTGTAATGCTAGTAGCGGTTCTTGAAAATTTTCGAAAATTCTTTCCCCTTAATACAGCTATTAGTCTTTTGGAGCATTTTGCTGAATGGCTGATATCTACGTTGGCTTAATGCCAATTTCAGTTTTCGAAAGGGGAGCTGATTGCGTCGACCAATCTCCTTCTTCGTTCCCAAATTTATATAAACTAAATATTATAGCAGTGTTGGATTCTAATATTTTTCATTATGTTAAACTCCATTTTTACAAAACAGGAATACTCCACTGGTGATTAATGGTGGTAGGTATGATTGAGAAAAAAACATGTTTTTCAATTTTTGCCCTTTACTACCCCCCAGATCAAGATATCAACTTGAAAATTGCCAAAAATAGTTCTTTTTTGATAAGCTATCGAATGACCCATCGCAACTCGAATTTGGCTCTGGGGCAATTTTGAACACCTTATTCGGCTATACCCTTTTAGTTCAATACACTGTTCGAAACCTTTCGCTTGCGTGTATGAAATTATCTTCAAATATGACTGTATGTAACTAGGATACATATACATTAGGGTGGAGTGAAATTTTTTTGTCAATTTTGCCAACACTGTATGTTTAATTTTTGACCCTATACTAAAGCATTATTCATACCAAAAATTAATAAGTTATTACATCATCGTCAGGTGGCGCATGGTAAATTAAAAAAAAAAACTTATAGAGACTTTATAAATTTTTTACAAATCAAGTATTCTGAGCTTCCCTTAGTGTCCTCTCTCGCTCTAACAATTATTGATTATTAGTTCCACTGTCTCTCTCACGCACGCTATGAAGGTTCACTGGAGGGGCGAGTTTCCCCTCGACAATGTATCTGATCCTTAGAGCATATATACAGCTCTAAGATCTGATCTCGACCTTGAGTCAGTAGAACTAATAATCAATAATTGCTAGAGCGAGAGAAGACACTAAGGAAAGCGCAGAATACTTGATTTGTAAAAAATTTATAAAGTCTCTATAAGTTTTTTTTTATTTACCATGCGCCACCCTGATGATGTAATAACTTATTAATTTTTGGTATGAATAATGCTTTAGTCAAAAATTAAATATACTGTGTTGGCGAAATTGTAAAAAAAAAATTTTACTCCACCCTAATATACATACAAGGGTGCGAGATAGAACAAAATTTTGGATATAAGAATTGTTCAGTTATTTATAGATTTCGCCCCTTCAGAGTGAATTTCCGCAACAAAAAAAAGAATTGCTCCTTGCATACTCCAATATGATCCACACTCTACGTTCACACCAAGTTTAATTAAACCCAGAATTTTCGGTGTTGGGAATATTCCCCTGTAAACGAATATTCTGGTGCGTTTAAACGTGAAATGTTAAATTTTGTAACGTTTTGTTGCTTTAAGATGTCACTAAATCGATTTTCGTTCTCTTTTTCAGTGAATTCCTGATGTATCCAAACAGAAATGTACCATTCCATTAAAAGAAGCAGGAACTAATTTTTAAATGACCGTAAAAAGCTCGGAAAAAATTTTTCCTGTACCTAATACCGTCAGATTTCAAATGAAAGAATGGTGAAGAGAAGTCCTCTTGCATTCTCTTCTATCCCCTACCGTTTAGCAACTATTTTAATTCTACACATAATGACGGTTTAACGAAAGATGATCAGAGAACATTTTACGAAGATTAGTTATACCAGGACACTGTGAAACTCGAGAATCGGGACATGTTTCTGTGAAACGTGTCACGGTTCGAAATTCCGTGATTTTGAGGTTACGTTTGTTCCGACACGTTCCAGGGATTTGGAACACTCCGCAGAAAATAGAGACTCCCGGACATGATGTGCCGGGAAACGTGATTCTGAGATACCAGGGAACCATGGAAAATCGGATTTCATCGTCTGTTTGTTATTTTCATGGCACGGTTTTCACTTTAATGGCCGTCGAATGAATGCTCTGGGATACGCTGTTAAGGGGGTATTCCACAGTGAACGGTCGAAAAATCAAGCTATTTTTAAAGATTTTTTCTCAGTAGATACAACATATAATGAAATAAATATTTTTAGTTTTTATTAACCTACTCGCCTGATTTTTGCACAAAAAATCAGGATTTCAACTTTAAATAGCCGCCATTTTGTTTTAAATTAATATTTCGGAAAATTCTCTCCGTCAATCGGAAGATACATTAATATACTAACGAAATCGTTTTTGTTTTTTGATTCTAGGTAATCTGGTTCCGAATGGCAGTGCTCACCGCAAAACCAAATTTTTAAAAACGCTTCTTGGATGTGGGTTGTTATTTTATTATAAACGTAAATATTTTTCTACGAAAAAATTACCAAATGTTCTTGAAATGTTGATCTTTTAAGTGCAAAATGTTCTGTGAAAATATATGCTTCCGCTTTTTCAAAAAAAAATCACAAACATTCGCCTCTTTTCGGCCGCCTGACTAGGTGTAACCCCTTAAGGGAGAAAGCCACTGTGACGGTCGAAAATAAAGGCTATTTTCAAGACATCCTTTCATAATGAAATGACCAGCGGCCGTAGCCGTGATGGAAAACACCGGTTCTCGTTAGATCACCGAAGTTAAGCATCACGGGGCGGTGTACTGGGGAAAGATGGGTGACCACCTTTCTCCCGGTGCGCTGCTGCTGCTGGGACCCGAAAGAGAGTGGAGGGAAAAAATGGGACTATAGTTCGTTGGACAATATAAGCAAAAATTAGCTTGAAACGCCATCCTGCTTAAAACACAGGAAAACAATAAAAACATAACATAACATAATGAAATGAAAGAGACTAAAGTTCGTTGGGCTATATAAGAAGAATGGTTCTTGAAATGCCACTTATGGTATGGGATATGTATATATGTACCATGCCAAAGAAAGAATAAACCTAAACCTAAATAATGAAATGACCAGCGGCCGTAGCCGTGGTGGAAAACACCGGTTCACGTTAAAAAAAAAACACCGGTTCCCATAAGATCACCGAAGTTAAGCATCACGGGGCGGTGTACTGGGGAAAGATGGGTGACCATCACCTTTCTCCCGGTGCGCTGCTGCTGCTGGGACCCGAAGGAGAGAGGAGGGAACAAAAAGAATGGGACTTATAGTTGGTTGAGCAAAAATAAGCTTGAAACGCCATCCTGCTTAAAACACAGGAAAACAATAAAAACAAACAAACAAACATAATGAAATGTACCAGCGGCCGTAGCCGTGATGGAAAACACCGGTTCCCGTAACAGAGATTATTGCGACTTCCGCAGACTAAACTTTAAGCATCACTGGTGGCTGAACGACGCCAGTGTCGACATGACAGAGCTTTCTGCCCGCCGGCAAATTCAGTTGTGACCATGTTAGTTCCTCGTAGCGGCGAGCACTCCCACTGGGGCAACCTTTGTATGTAGTCATTAGTATTTAGTTTAGCTGTAAGCATTAGCCGTTAAGTTATTTTTTTTATTTTTCTATTCTTTCTCCTCCAGAGCGGTATAGGGTTTTTTTTGGACATTTTTTCTCCCCATGTTCCTAGTAGTGCTTCGGCACATAATTATTCCAACCAAATACATTTTTTTCAAAACGACGAAACGCGTCAGTTAGCAAACTAATCCTTCTAGCTTCTCAAAAAAACTCAAGTTGTTTGGACCAATTCTAAAAAAGTTATGCGATTTTAAAAAGTGTCCGAATATTAATGCGAGTCACTGTACCTACGTCGTGAACAATTTAAAAGAACACAGAAAAAAAAACGCGCGTGCGCACATCTGTCGTCTTTCCCGATTTTCCAGGCGGCTAACAGGCGCGACGTTTTCAGCCAAGGCGTTTGCAATTTGCAGCCGGTCACGGTGAACAAAGAACGTCAAGGTGATGAGTGACACAAAGCCAGGACATTAGCAGGACAGATCCTGTCATTTACCAGGACTTACCTGCCTTTCATCCACGCCCAAAGCAGCGCTCGATCGTACCCGTGGCTCGAGGAGTCACGGAACATGACCGAAATGGTAGCATCTCTTCAGCGTTTCAGCATCAGTTTTGCATAGGAAATTTTGTGTGATGGGTTTAGGCCTGCACCTTGCAGTTGTCGCTGCTCTCTCTTTATGATCCTTATGAGTGAAATCCAACGTACTTGACGAGTAGATACTACAGTAATGTCTATCGTCTCACGGTTCATTCACGAAGTTATTGAGAGTTATCGGAGGAATTATACAGGCTCTCAGAAATGGGAAATTATTAAAGATAAAATTGGAAATGATTTGTCGAGAATTGTTCAAAGATTCACTTGGCCCTGTCACTCTCGACTGGTGCAATCATATTATGCCATGCGCCTTTTTAACCGACTTAAAAAAAAGAGCAGGTTATAGATTCGACATGTATGTATATTTTTTTATACTTGTCCACGCATAAATCCTCAGCATATGGACCGATTTTATCGATGCTTTTTTATTCGAAAGAGGGCGATGCACTCAGGTGGTCCCATCCTACACTGCATCAATATTGGCCCAATACTTTGCCAGTACTGGTTAATTCAAACTTCGCCTCTTTACATACTTTGTAATTTTTGTATTTCATGTATTTTCGCGCGTTGAGTTGTACACCCCATATAACGAATTTGGGACCCTTGTTCTCACTTTTTCAAGTAGCTTATTTTTGGAATATTTTTTGTAGGTTATATTCTTCCAAAGTTTTCAAGGTCACCTTCTGTTTTTTGAATGGCACCCTATACATTTTTATACTTATCTTTTAACGGAAAAAAATACAAATTCGGCAAATACGGCAACATACTTTTTCTGTCATTAGAACAGAAGAAAAATGTATTTTAGTGGGAAAATATTTAGGGACTTATCTAGTTACAGAACGCGTTCAATAATTTCTCGATGCGTAATCTAAGTGAATGCTTAGTTGCTTCAAATAGATTAACATTGTCAATCAGTGTTGTTGCACATTTCCTGATGTCATTGGAACATCTCTGTAAATTATTTCTTTCACCGTGTCAGATAAAAAAAATCTAGAGGAGTGAGGTCAGGAGAACGAGCTGTCCAATTTACGATGCAACCGCGGCCCATCCAGTGGTGAGGAAATACATATTCGGTTCAGAACTGACATGCCGGGCGAGCATAATGTGCCGGGCAACCGTCATGCTAGTATCACATTTCCATCCGAATTTCTAACGGCAGGTCTTCTAAAAGAATCTGCAGAATGTTCCCTAAAAATGCAGCACATTTTACTGTGGTTAAGGTTCCGCCAATAAAATAAGGACCAATAATCCTATTTACGATTATACCGCACCATTAATGCTCCATAGACGGTGGTGTGCACTAGGGTGGCTCTTATTTACTCTTGGTAAATTTTTTTTTTAAGTTTTTCTTCGGGGCACCCTCCAGATTAGTTCCAAATAATTAAAAAAATTACGTGTAAAGTTTGAGCTCGATCGGATAAAGGGAAAGGGTGCCCCTGCGCCCTTAAACATTTAAATCATTATTTAACAGCTCGGGAAGTCGATTTTATATAATATCCTCCAAGTTATTGATTGAATAAAAAAATATGTCAAACAAAAGTTGTAGATCCGGACAAGGAGCATCTTTTTTGTTGTATTACTTTTTCACGTGCGACAAACGGTTTTCGAAAAAAGTCCGAAAAACTACAAAAAGAAAAAAAATTCCCCTCAAATTTTGAACACTTTTAGAACACTTTTTATTTATGAAGGCGAACAAAAAAATAGAATTTTCAGTTTCGAGGACTATTTTTTAAACATTTAAGGGGGCATATACCGAAATATGCGAAAAAGATAAAAAAATCTTATTTTCAGTGTTTGATATGTCATAAATGTTTCCTGAAAATTTGGGACCGAAATTTCAGGAAATATTCCTGACATATCAAACACTGAAAATAAGGAAATAAAATTTTATCTTCTTCGCATATTTCGGTGTATGCCCCCCTCCCCCTTAAATGTTTAAAAAATAGTCCTCGAAAATAAAAATTCCATTTTCTTGTTCGCCTTCATAAATAAAAAATGTTCTAGAAGCATTTAAACTTTCAAAATTTGAGGAAAACAGTATTTCTTAATAAAATGAATATCATAAATTATGTGTTCCTGTTTTCGAGTCGTAATTTATATTTGAAACCCTATATTTTCCGACAATGCCTTTTTCACAGATTTCTCTTCCATATTTCAGGAGATTTTCATAAATTTTGAAACGAGAACCACGGGCGTTGCGGGCGATTTGGGCGTAAGCGGAATTCGCCCTAAGTAACCGCGATCTAGTGAAACCATAGGTATACCTATTAGTAAGTGCACATGGTTGCAATTAATCCGTCAAACATTTTGGTGAGATTGTGAGGTTTAATCCTTACTGAACCAAAGTACATACATATGAACTATCATAAAACTTATGGCGTCTTATAATTTCTGTAGTAGCTAGGTCCTCGAAATAAGAAATTATTAAAAAGAATTTCGCGGAAAGTGAACTTACAATTATTTCATGCAACTCGCTCTGCTTGCAAAACATTAACCAGTACCTTACAAGTACCACGTGCCTACAAAGACATACGGCGCAACCACCAAAATGAGCTGACCGAGGAAACATCGTCTGGAAACAAAGCTGTCGCGAGGCACATAGTGCGAGCAAAGAAAACTCCGTAAAAAGGGGGAAAGAAAGGGAAATCCTACTGACGAGACGTTTTCTCTAGCTAGACGAAGTCGTTGATCGTGGCCACCAGGAACAGGTACTTTCGCCGTCCAAACGAACCGAACGACCGTAAAACGGCAACATCCTTCGTGTTCGAATTTTCTGTGAAATCCTTTTCACGCGTTTCAGTTCCGCGATGACCGAGAACGGGGCGGGGTGCTCTACGAGGGTGAAGAGGACCAGGCCTCAATCGACGGTACCGTATTCCGGTCCATAGATCACGGCCAGGTTTCTCTCTGTCCACCTTTTAGGAAGCGGCACAATGCTAGTTTCTCTGCCATTATACGAGAAGCCGATCCGGCTGCGGCTCTGTAGCCGACAATGGATGCGAAGTTGCCCATTGTGCGGGTGATTTGGAACCTCGACCTACGGCAGGGAGACCTTCCTTTTTCTCTGTCCGTTCCCTGCGAACATGTCTTCATTAACACGTTAACTATCACGTTATGCTTGACGAAAGTCCTACTGAGACATAGAAAGGTAACCATGCGATATGAGAGAATTAGGACCATTTTTATAAAATGGTGGGTACTATTGATTTCAATATTTAGTTCGAAAGGAGACACGTGTGAGATGCTGATGAGTTTGAAGAGTGCTTTTCATATCTGCTAACAAGTTGTTCGAAGCGTTAAAAGCTCATACAGAATCTACGGAAAACAAATCGTGCAAGAAACGATCTACTCGAAGATGTGTCATAAGTGTTTAAATGGCTGGTATTTAAGTAAAGAAGTTGAGATAACTCGAGCATAATTACGTTTACTAAATTTTTACCAAATTCTTCCTTATCATTTCTCCTCTCATAACTTCATATTTACATAAACTAAACAATATTCTACTTCATATAACAAAACCTTCCACGTACATAGAGCAACGGCACAAGTGCTGCAATACAGCGGCAATGTTTGGAACTAGTAAAACCAATGACAACGTCGTCCGCATGGGGTTGCCCTTCATACGGAAACGATTGTTTCAGTAAGACACCATTAAGTCTCGTTTTCCCCGTCATTTATAAGGAAGCTTTATATAACATTAAAGGTAAGTTTGATCAGATTCTTTATTAGCATTATTAGTTAGTCTTAGTATTGTCAGCTAATTCTGTTATTGTTTCAATGAAACATTAATAAACTGTTCTCAGATTAATGTAAGTTCTTTCTTCGAACCTAGGATGTTTCTCATACGAGACCCTATTATTATTATTAGTGTGAAGATTCAGAAGAGGAGCAAACTGGGAAGGGAGATACAGTTCCGTATCGGAATTGGATGACGACGCAGAATGTTTATTTTGTCCGTGTCTCTATTCTAGGGACCATGCTGGTGAACAGTGGGTTCAATGCATCAAACGCTACAGATGGGCCCATGGATATTGTGGGACTACTGGTGCTGCCTTTGTATGTTCAAATTGTCTTAAAAAGGGAAAAAAATAAATGACTTTTTAATTTTAAACGATAATTTTAGCTTTCAGTTTTAATTTTAAGCAGGGTCTCATATTAGGAGAAGTTTTTAAAACCATTAATTTTGTACTACTTTATATTTTCTGTATTTTCATAATAAATAACAGTATCACAGACATCCAGATTGTTGGAGAAACGTATTTATGAACGTAAGAAGAATATTTTTTCACCTCCCCTCCAACACACTGCTTTAACTAAACACTCAATAGAGTTCGCTCATAGATTTGACTACGACAACGTCAAGGTCGTTGATAAAGAGACAAAATTAAATCAGAGAATTCTATTAGAAACATCGCACATGATTAAACAACCCTGCGTAAATCTTAGGTATGAAACACCTAAAATGCAAGACTATTACGCAACCTTATTGAAGGAATAAGGCCCAATGATGCATTGTTTCTATTAGAATTTTCGATTTCATAGTATCTATGGTTGACTGGTTATATATATTACTTTCAACATTATGTAATGCTTTGAGTGGCGGATTATTTACCACATTAACTATTAAATTTGGTACATTGGCAGTGGTGTTGCGAGGTGTTCGGATTTCCGCACTTTTGATTTACTTCGTAATATTTAACGGTTCCAACCGTGACATGATGTTGGCCACGTGATATAAGCATACGCAGTATTTAGTTATTCAAACTTTCCTTGATAAAGGTCTAAATATTGACCGAAACGTATGAAGATGATACTTCTTATATTTGCAAATTAGCTTTTATTCTTTTAATTGACCGAAACTGTGCGCCGAAATCATGTTTTAAATTTTAAAAAAAAAAAATTTTACGGTCGAAATTCCAACTTCATTATTTAAATAACAGTATCTACGAAACTAATATTTTTCTTAAGTAGGTATGTATACATGAATGCCGAATATAGTAGCGCAGAAACTTTTATTTTTCCCCCTTTTAATTCCCCGATATTTAATCCAACATAAACGGGGCCTCATATTCGGTGTCGTTACTCTATATCAGCTTTGTGAAACTATACCAAAAGCATGAAAATAAGGGCCACGAGGCACCCGTTCACGGGGCTTTAAAAAGACCTATGTACCACCAGCAGTATTATACCACGGCATAAGTAGCCAATAGAGTTTCCACGGTGCTTGAACCCTTGATACCTCACGGAATGCTTTTATGACGGCAATCGACCCATCGCGCCTGGGACGCATCTGACGTGAGAGAATAGAGGCAGAGGCCGAAACGATGGTTATAAATCGTCGGAGGCTGATCATGCCTGGTTTACAAACAATGCGACTACCATGCAGCGTAGGCACAATAGACTCTAACTCGTCTCGGTGATCCTCCCAAAAGATTCACACCGACGTGGACATGCTGGATCGCAGTAATTCCAGCCACACATACATATATTCGCGGCCCACAGCGAGCAACGGGCCACGTGATAGGTGGTAACTGGTAACTGGTACCTGGTGATTTGTAACTGGTAGCCCATGGTGCCCGACTAATCCTACAAAGAGCGCCGACCTTTGAAATTTCTGGACAATTTATTTCGTGGGACGCGATACATGCTTGAGGGACCTCTAGCGTGCGGCCCGTGTAACACCATTGTTACTATGAAACCGGAGCCGATGCCCAAGGACTGCATCACTACAGTGATGCCTCGAAAGAAAGACGCGGTTTCTGGCTCGAGATAAGGTGATCGCTATCCCCTCCACTTCTATTATTGTTGCTGCGGTGAATGAGAGCGACTGGCAATGAGTACCCCTTTCGCTCGTTCGCAGTCCCCCCCGCTCTACGCGATAAGGCAGTAAAGGCAAACCGAAAATATTCCCTGTCCCGAAACAAGGTTACGTTCGGTCCCGAAATCTGTACCTACCTTTCCCTCGGTCCTTAAATGTGAATCTGAACTACTTGGGACTGATTTTTTGGTGTAAGGAGACACTTGCATTGATGACATCCTTGCTCACCTTAAAAATGTACCGAGGATTTACTTTGTACAGGGGTTATCTTGCAAGACGATATAACTGAGTTAGGGACTCTATTACTTCGATGTGTGAGAGACACAGAATCTGGATTTGCATTTGGCGAGATTGTGAGGGGGTATTCTGGGGAATATGGGATAGTAGGTATGAGATCTAACCCTTAACTGGTATCCTGAGGTCAGTCATGACCCCAAGCACGCAAGGTTCGCTGCAAAATATTTGGTTGTCTAAGTTTGTAAACTGAATTTCTAATTAATTTCATCATAATAGTTTAACTTTCTACGTATCTATTATTTTATACATTACCTACGAACAAAATAGGTATTCATAGAGGTTGATCTAATGTCGACTTTACAAATTTCTGTGTCCTTTTTTATTTGGGGTCTGTCACGACCCCAAGATAACAGTTACGTTTGAAAAAACAGTATACCAGTTAAGGGCTAATATCACTGTGGTGTCTCCTAAGCTCATGTCGATTACAATAATACACCGAGGCGTGTGGGACGATCGCAGCGATAAATTGATTTGCAATTACGAGGGTTCACAACACCAATTCCTAATGCATACTTCTAGATTGTAATGTCCATCATCTTTAATCCCAGGAACAATGATTTTCTAGTCATCCTAGTATAAGTAGACCATAATAACTGCTCAGTAGACCTCGCAAGGATATCGAGCTTGTGGATGAAAATAGGTTCCAACGAGAGTCGATGAGGTTGAAATTGAAATTTTCAAAAGTTCTTTCACAGTCGCCAGGAGGTTTAAAATCAGTATGATGGAGATCCTTCGGGGGACGAAGACTACTCGTATTTTCGTTCAGTGAAATCTTATCTGTGATCGGCTGGAGAAACTGGCCGGATGAGAAGTCTTCGCACTTGGGAGAAAAGAGGCACCGAGAAATCGGCGGGGGTCCGTTGCCAGAAACACCAGGACGCAAGGGTTCCAATTTCTCCAGTGTACGCAACGCATTGCAAAAACGCGTTCAGCCTGTTAATTCCGGGAAAAAGGCACTGTATCTTCCAACTGTCGTCGTAGGCCGTAGTCCTCGGCCGTTTCCGCTTCATTTCTACCGCACAACATTCCAACGAAGTAAGGGTCGCTCTAAAAGGAGAGGACTCGATGAAACACCGGAATATTTTCGTTGGATTAATTCCTCACATAGCAGTCTCTAGTTATAATTTTATATTTATCGTGATTGCTATTCTCATTTGTTTCTTTGGTCAACTGTATTGAATTTATTTATAGAGTGATTTACTGACAGTTTTTTTGTTGAGAATTAATATGGTTGAGTGTAATAGTATTGCAAATAAGTTATACATATAATGACACACCATCAGATAAAGGTACAATATCTTTTTCAAGTACGTTTTCTACCAGATTGATAAATATAAACTAATAACGGATAGACACTAAACAACTGGCTGGTGGGGGAAGTATACCAGATTTGATCTTTTTATACAAAATGTTTAATAGTCCAATTATTATTCCACTTAACTTAAGAAAAAATTATTTAAATGCGACCGATTCAGTGTGAGATATTTTTCGTAAAAGACCCATTTACTGCCACCTACTTAATTTTTATAAATATTATATTTTTTATATATTTTTATATATATTTTATATATTATATATTTTATAAATATTAAATTTTAGTCATCCTAAGCTTAAAATAACGAATAAACCTTGTGAAATCATACATAAAAGAAGATTGTACGATAGAAAAAGCAGCACTTAATTTTTTCTTCGTTAATTTTGGTGAGACGATAAAAAATTTTAAGTTGATATTAGAAGAGTGAAAACGATGACTTCCTTACTAGCGAAAGAGAAAACAAGGCATTAAAGAACTATAGTTTTAATATTTAAGGCATTATAGTTGTAATATTTAAGCTATTAACATAACAAAATATAAATCTTTAGGTAATGTAAGCCACATAGAAAATAATAGCGATCGAAATTCAACGATTGATTAAGTTTCTTTATTTAATATTTAGGTGACACGAGCTTGATTGACACAAGCGTTTCAAGTATTTTGGAATTACTCTCATAACAGTAGTTGTCATGTACATGAAACTGTACGCTATACTGTCATCCATGCCGTCTGCAGTGCGTGAGCGGCATGAACTTGAAATGAGATAAACAGTACCTATTTGGTTAGATGCAAGTAATTAAGGCGTCGGTAATTCGATTGATCACGTTTTAAGGGTGATAGCACAGCCGACTCTAGTACCAGCCGTGCTATACAACGTGGCAACACCGCTCATCTGAGGATCGGGAGTCCTATTTTCAATAGTAGAGTTTTGTACTCAGCATTATAATTAACGTTATTTTGTGACATAAAATTATACTAATATACCATATTTTTTATTAATTATGTATAAGCAATATTTCATCAGAACTAACAAATTCAGTACTTACAACATTGTACTATAACAAAACGAAACACAACTACGCAACTCGACACTGGTGGCTCTACCTTGATTGACAGTTGACTGCCCATCACCATTGGCAACTGCCACAACTCAAACAATGAAATTCGCATGGTATGAACCCGTTTTACCCGCTGCAAACTTTTACCTCACTCTACTCTAGGTATCTAGAAATAATATAACTATAATTATTTACAGCAATAATTATTCTGTTATTGTTTGTTTTAATATATAAACTAGTAATAATTAGACAATAAATACACATATAAGGCTCCTTAATTATTATCGCTAGCGATGAATAAATAAACTGAAATATGTTTCTCTGTAAACAAAGTTTAAAATTTTATTCGCTAATTTACAACAATTATTTACATTATTTACACTCCTATCTGTAAACAAAGAAACGACAATTAAAGTTTACAACCCTCGCTTCTCTATGTATTTTACTCGATCTATAATATCCTTTTGTATACTTTGTACATGTGCTCTATTACGTAATACCCATCTCCCCTCGTTCCATCTAGCGGTCGTCCATTAAAAGGCGCGCGAAGCATGAGGAGCGCGGCAAGATTCGGATTAACGAAAGTATACTTTCGTTACACACATGTGCAAGTGATATGTAGAAGTAAAGAGTACATTCGCATTGAAAAACACATATTCTTCTCAGCGTTCTCGACGAGCGCGCCTGCGTTCGCGGGCGCGAGATCAGTCAAATCTCGATATAGCGCGCCCCCAAGCACTTCCGACGCGCACCTCCTCGTATTCCACTGACTGTCAACATATGACCTTTAGATTCATTTCCTAAAATTGTATCAAAACCTGAGGGGGGACGACTATAGACTCTCCTTGTAAGCATGAAATAGGAATGCAGAACTATTAGAGGTAGGAATGAAAGTTATAAAAACGGTGAGAATTAATACAGCATGTGTTCAGGAGGTCAAATAATTTAAAAAAGTTCATATAAAAATGAATATTTCTGCATTTGTTTATCAAACAGCAACTCTACACACCCACACAACGGATAAGCATTGTACAACTTTCATTAACGGGTAACGAATCTTTGCTATCTTATGACTTCTAAATAAATTATTTTCGGATATGGGTTCATATAGAAAGAAAGCACCTGGCAGGCGGTGTAGTCCGCCGCTGTGACGATTGGTTTTTGTCACCTACTTGGGCACACTAATAAAGGCAGGACACACTTATTTTTGTTATTGGCGGAAGCGGTCACATCTACTTACTACTATGCAGCGTGTGCCGCCAAAAATCTAGAAGTGGGAGTTTCGGGAAGGTCACAAAGGGGAGTTCAGGTGAAGCTAGCGGCGGATTGTACCGCCTGCCAGAAACCTTCTTTCTATGCAGTAATAGTATATACATAATATGATTATGTGGTCTACTTCGCGTGGGTCATGGTGTGGATATGTATCATTACTGCATGTGCTATACTGTTTGCAATATTAGATATGCTGAGTGTAGGGAATGAACAGGTATATACTTATGCGGAGGGCCTTCGGATAGGTGTTTGAGGAAAACCTAAGTGGGGTAAGCGCTACCCTTGCAGATCAAGATGACAGATGTGTTTTTGATTCCTCATTTTAGGACCGTATTGGCCTCGGACCATTTATCTGTCGTAACACGCTCATGCCTTCTACTAAACAGGATCGCAAGCATCTACATTCTACAATGTCTCCCAAAAGATTCTGCCCTCGGCTTGGCGCAAGACCTACCGACTCCAGTGTTTCGCTTTCTTGGTGTAATCGACCCTTCGGTCTCGAGATGACTGCGCGTTGATAGCTGAAAGTAATAAAACCGTCGGACCAGATAAGACATATAATACCGAAAATGTTCATGTTTATGAATAAATGTCTATGAAAGTATTATCAATGGATTATTGAGGGTTTCCTGATGAAAATGAACCCAAGCGCAAAGCAATTCAATCTGCCCCGGTCTCCCCTACCTTAGAAACGGTGAGTTTTAGGATAAATGTACCTTCAGAATTCGCTATTCTATCGAATTTGACTATAAAAGTTTGAATATTTCACTTAAGAAAACAAAATTAACCGCCACATCTCCTCTACGCTTCCACCTGTAAAGAAACTACTGCCACCATATTATGTCATTCTTGCAACCATACAGATTTCGTAAATAACATAGTCGCTTATTGCTTGAAATAACGTGCATATTTTAGGTGGGCAGAGTTAGTGGAACATTCTGAATATACACAGCTTTCACACTGTTTTCGGTGATAAGGTAGAAAGATTTTCTTTATTACCAGCTTTACTAATGTCAGTGGCAGAACACAATGTATTCCCCGCTTCCACCGTGAAAAACACATAGAGGGCGCTCTAAGAGCAGTGGTAATTCAAGAGATTGGTATTGCAGAACGTGAGACATGAAAGTCCATAACATGTCCGGTCTATCCTATACCTCGTCTGTGACGTAACGCTTATATGAAAAACTTGCACGCTCGTCGGGAGTAATTTCAGCGGAGACGGTCGGGTAAAAACCAAGGCCCGACAAAAGAAGTCTGATACCAGCGAAATTACCTTCCTACAACCTTACACGGCCATGCCTCGGGGAGTCCTAATAAGGGCCGACGGTATAAATAAAGTCATTTGCGGTAGTTGCCAGTCGTCCGTGGGCCCTTCGTCGAATCGGGTCTTTCGTCGCGTATGGGAGACAGACCATGACACCGTGGACGTCTCACGAACGGAATGGGCCGAACAGGGCCGGCGGGATCGGTTTGTTTTGTGGATTAGGCTCGTTTTAGCTGCAGGCCGCGCCTCACACCGCGACGAATCGAGAAACGGGGCCCGGCGCACGTCTTCGCTTTTTGTCCGCGCGAGAATCAAGTTGTCCTCCTTCCAATGGCGTAGTCTGCCTCAAATCTGGCGTTCAGGGGTCAAGTGTTTCTCGAGTTTGGAACGGATTCAGATGACGGGGCAATTGAAAATTTGGCTTTCAGGGAAGACTGTGTTGTATCGTTATATGCGATCAGTGTGAATGTATGGGTATACATGATACATTGGCGTAACGTGCCTCGATTCAGGTATTAAAATTTAAAAATTAAGGTGTTCTGGAATATGGAACAGACGAGTTTGTTGGTTATCGGATAAATATCATTGATGAATATATTGAATCATTTTTTTCAACGCATACGTATATAGGTATATTTATGTATACGTGTAATTGTTGTTTGATTATTCATTTGGTGGTTTTGTGACGATACCAAAATATGTTTGAAGTCTGAGTTGAATAACTTCGAGGGGAGAATATAATGGGATTTTACAGAATTACGGTCTCGGATGACTTTTTTTAAATGGCAGTATGTACATATATGTATACTTTTTTCTTGTACATATATTTTTCATTGCATATTTGCATATTGTAGCTGTCATTACTATGCACTTATCTGTATACAATAATGTGAACTTAAAGTGATTTCGAACCCCAAAATTAAAATCGAATACAAAACTTAGTAGAAATTTTAAATCATGATATAGGACCTATTTCATTAGTCACGGAAAATGAACGGAAACACCATTTTTAGGACATTTCAACTCTTGCATTCTATTGCTCTTCCTGTTAATCTTATACAGATCTTTTACTCATTATATTGCCAGCTGTTGCAAAATTAATGTACTGAAACAAGTTTCACTCTTATTTTTAAGTGTTTCGAAAAACTTGTAACACTTTATATGGTTTACTCAGCACATTTACGATAGTTCTCTGTTTAAGGAAAACTGTGTTCGCTTTAATTAATGGCGCTTTTAATGAGTTGACGGAGAAAATCTCTAGAGACTGGTATTGC
The DNA here is from genome assembly GCF_050908995.1 of Andrena cerasifolii. Classification (NCBI taxonomy): domain Eukaryota; kingdom Metazoa; phylum Arthropoda; class Insecta; order Hymenoptera; family Andrenidae; genus Andrena; species Andrena cerasifolii. The sequence continues at coordinate 3,792,692 of NC_135124.1, read as the reverse complement.
TTTTTAGGATGCAGAAGTAATTTGATGCGATCCGTAGTTTCGCGTTAATGAGTACTATAATTGATACAATTTGAGGAGAACAGTGGTAGAATTAAGTTAAAGTAACATGGCACTGGACTTAGTCAAATAAAATGTTAATATATACAAATTAGAGACTGCGGAAAAATGAAAAGGGACAAATATGTTTGCTAAAAAGGAAGAATAGAAAAGAAAAATGAATAATTATAGGAATAATTCGAAATAATTCGGTGGACGAAACATCTGCTGAAAATGTTTACTAATGTCAAGTAATAAATCAAACATTTTGGAGCAGACAGCCAATCTATAATTCCTTTTCATTTATAAAAATAGAAAATGCAAATTTCTTAAATGCCTTTTCAAATGGGAAGACCTGTTCATACTCTGATTATAATTTTGTTCACATTTTGTTTTACTAAATTGTGCAATACTTACACAATTGCGTTTACGCTAATTTATATGATTAAGCTCTTTTGATATAATGCTACCTTAGTTAATCATTCATCAATAAGAAATGGGAATGTAAGGAAACTACGCCACTGTCTCCATCTACGCTTGTTCCGTGTTTATGATCTTTCTACTTTTTAGCGAATGCCTTGGTTCCTCGAATAATTCAATTCCCTCCGCAACTGCCCCATGTGTAACAAGTTTTCTTCTTTTAATAAGTAATTATCCCTCGCAGCAAATGCAAGCGCAAGTTTCATTCTATCGTTTTGAGGGTTTTCCCTTTGGTCAGACGTGTTCATTATACGATTAGCGAGATACCCCGGCACGAATTTCAGAAAGACTTAGGATTTTTTTCCGACCAGTGGAATTGTAATGTTTCATCGTTCATTATGAATTATTACTTTCTCCTCCTTCTTCTTACTGTTATTAATATTATTATTATTTTGTTAAAGGATAATACCCTTTAGTCAGGATACACAAAAATGTATAAATGGTAAGGGACAGAACATTAAACGCGACAGTATAGTTTGCCTATTTGTTTATTTCTTACAGACGTCCAATGTTACAAATCAAGGCATCAGGCGTTCAGGCAAAAAATGGACGTAAAATGGACGTCTTTAAGACGTAGTATGATATTTGGGTATTTATACGAAAAATAATTAATGTGTAAAAATAGTATAAATGTTTACACAAAGTGTGAAAAATTCATTAAAAATGAACTTTTCTTTTCAACAATTTTTATCGTTATTTTATTTTACAGAAATTGCCTTTGTATACGTCCGCTACCGAACACGTATATATAAGGAAATTATATCTTGCGACGTTTATGACTGAACTATTTCATGTTTAGAAAAACTATATTTATTATGGCGATAGAGAAACGAATGCTTGCTAGAAAAGGCGTTCCGTAGCGCTATCTATTTGTAGCTTATGAACCTTGTTCATGATATTCTATTCGCATTTGTATCATTGTTATATTAGCATTCTTATCAGCGTAACAGTCGAAAAAATTCTGTCAGAAGAGAAACTAGAAATCCAAACGAGTTAAATACTGCCAGAACAGCCATGGCCGCGTTGCGCTCCCAATCAGGGGCGGTGTGATCCGCGCCACAGAATATCATATCATAGATGGGAATGTCGTGCTTCATGCCTCCTTCACCTGTTTCACTGAGTGAGTGCAGCACTGCACTGGTGCCGCCCGGTGCTATGCCGGTGCTTAGGGATGGAGTGCAAAATCACTAACAGTGATTTATCACAGTGATTGCAGAATCACAATCACGGTGGTGATTGAAGTTAAATCACGACCGTGATTGTGATTTTTTTAACTTGAGTGAATTGTTTACTGTGATCGTAATTCTTGATCTTGATTGAATCATTTTTCATAAAATACTTCAATATAGCCTGTGTTACAGTCAAAGCGTGCTAATTCGGTGAATATATGGAATATACATTCATAAATAGTCAATGCATGCACGCACTGATTTGATTGGATAAAGTATTCACATATACATTATACTTTTTAACTAAACGGAGGAAATATTCGTTAATTTAAATAGATCAAGAACGATTACATTGGTTCAAAATATACAACTGAGATTCTATAAGAACAGTGAGGACTTGCGAATGTTTCGAAAGTAGAAATTGGGGTTATGTGGCGCGTGCAAAGAGCAGTTACGCTCTCCACCAATCAGAAGCGATCACGAAAATCGCGAATCACTGTGCAGCCTGCACCAATCAGAAGCGATCACGAAAATCATGGATCACTGTGAAAAATCACCGTGATTGGGAACAAACGTGATCGGATCACTCGTGATTCACAAATCACGGTTCTAGCCAACACTACCGGTGCTGCCCCAGCACAATGCCAGTGCAGCATGTTCTCTAGGGTTTTCTAGACCGAATACATCTAGGGTGCGTTCCGATTCACGCATACTGCGTATGAAGTGCAGAGACAACCGTTCCGTTTTAGGGCGGTATTTACAAACGTTTCTTAGCAAATGCTTAAGATCATCTTCTAGAAGACGATCCTATTTCACTAAAGCACTAAAGAGTATGCGGTGAGTATGCGCATCCGCCATATTGGATCCTCCGGAGAGAGAAGATTATTGAGTACCCGCCTTTTTGGGTACTGTCAGATTCACTTTTATTTAGAGTCACAGACTTGGAAGTTGTTCGGAGAAGGTTCGGCAGAGAAGCATCTTCTTTCGCACAAGTTTCTGGAAATTTGTACCATGCATGTACAAAATAATATATTGTTTTTATACCGGCAAACTATTTTTAATTTAGGTTTTTTATGCAAAGCTTATAGAAATGAGGGGGGCGCACAGGTTTGGATAAAAATGAAGGGGACGCATAGGATTGGATAAAAATGAAGAGGACGCACAGGCTTGGATAAAAATGAAGGGGACGCAGAGGCTTGGATAGAAATGAAGGGAACACACAGGTTTGGAGGTTGTCCAGAGAAGGTTACATAGACAGAGAATCTTCTTGTTTCGCATAAGTTTCTGGAAATACCATGCATGTGCAAAATAAAATATATTGTAACAAATGCATTTAAATTGTCAGATATATTTTTATACCAGCAAACTATTTTTAATTTACAGTTTTTATGTAAAACTTATATAGAAATGAAGGAGACGCAGAGGCTTGGATAGAAATGAAGGGGACACAGGTTTGGATAGAAATGAAGCATCTTCTTTCTCACAAGTTTCTGGAAATTTGCCAAATAAGGTAAATCGACAAAATTTGTCAAAAGACATAGCATTAAGAATTATGAAAATTATGGCAGACTGCTTGCAATGTAGAGCAAGTCACATTAGTGAAGAAAATACGCTGAAAACACATCTCCCTTCATATTTTTCAATCTTTTGTGAAAGACATTCGTAATACTTCAAAATCCACAGTAGTTCACACGCTATTCCTTGATTTCATTAGTTTTCCATTAACAATATTTCAATTCACCAATAAACATACTAAATTGATTTTATTCTAACACCAATACATTTTGTGTTAAAAATATTGGATCTCTTCGTTCATTTTCGCTGAATTACCATCAGCATTTAAATTTCCTGCAACTAGACTTTCTGCCATACGCTCTCACCTCCTTCGGACACATTATGTAGTTTCTACACTTAGTATATAGCAAAAAAAGGCCACTCTATTTCTATAAGTTCTACGTTAAGTTGTAACTAAAATGTGGCTTTTATATGTATATATTTATTCAGTTGACGATGCACACGAAGAGAATTATTTTAACAGCTGAAAGAGAATGTAACCCTGCTGCACGAGCAAATGAAAAAATAAGCACATTTTCATATTATCTATTTTTTACACATTTTATAATATTTCCAATATTATATTTTTATCCTCATAAAAAACTTAAAAAAAGTACAAAAATTATGCCAAATACATGAATTATCTTTGTAAAAAAAAGTGAGATCCCCATAAAAAAACTTCAACAAAAGTACAAAAATTGCGCCAAGTACATGAAAACGTCGAGGACGGAAAAGAATATTCTCAAATAAATCACAAAAAATAGAAGATAATAATAATTACAAAAGAAAAAAATGATGTGAAATCAAAATGAGCTGCAAGTACATACAGGTGCTTTCAGTCAAATACTTGGCGTGGCCAGGCAAGGTCAAGGTGTCGACGAAGAAGAATTATTTAAAAACGCAAAATAATTGAAGAGCCCTGCTGGAACTGCCAGTTAGAACCGCATTGAATTTTGAACTGGATCTATCTGGTTAAAGTCCAAAATTCATCGGTTTCTATCAGGGATTGCCATTTGTATAAAACCGGAAGGTTGTTATCTGAAATTGCGGATCAAAAACTTACGGTTTCAATCTGGATATGCCATAAACTCCGTTGAATCTGTCGCAATCCGGATTGGCAGATCAAGCAATTCACGGGATGCATATGGGATTTGAAGAGAAAGAATTTGGCCCGGTTTCCACTGGATTGGCGGAGAGAAAATTAATGCGGTTCTATCCGGTTTTACGAAACACATACTTCGAAAAAATTGATTTGGTTCGAACACCGCTAGATGGCCACGGTACTGGTAAGTTCTCTCGTGGCAGCGATGTGCGCCGCGAGACCTAAGATTGACGCGGCGCCGCAATCCAACGAGCACCAACCAGGCATCTTTCTCCGTGGTCAAGATTTCGATGCAAGATCGATACGGCAGAAGTTCTTGACATACTTAGGTTTAAGAATAAAATTATATCAAACCCCAGCTCACGGTGTAACGGTTATTTGACAACCCCTTTGGCGGTATTCTCAGGCGCTACTTATTCTTAAGCAAATGCTTAAGTATTCGGCATCCTTTACTTATATGTATTACAACATTTATTAATTTGAACTAAGTTCAAAGCAGGATTTGTTTTAACCCGTACTCGTTTTAATTGCGCTGAACTTCAACAATAATTATTTTCTCTTTCCATGCGAGTAAACACAATGAAGATTATAGCTTGATCAATAAGTCCGCTGTAGGTATATCTTGAATGGTTTTCAATATAGGTTATAAAAATTCTGGACTCTCCTTAACAATCACGATATCTATTCCAGTAGAAAAACATACGATAAAATATCCGAAACATTTATCATACTTGATATAGCGAACTGTTCGATAATATCGATCTGCAAGAAAGATGTACATACATTGTACACTGTGCGCCGGATCTGCTCAGATCGTTCGAGCCTCTAGATTGTTTCAAGCCGCTCGCTTTAATCGAGCTGCTCGGTTCTTTCGAACGCTCGGCTCGGATCGGTTATTCAAACCGAGTATATTCCGGCCCGCTTTTTCCGAGTACTCGAACAGCTCTACCAGATGAACCGCCAGCTTAAAAAATGAACGAAGTTACTCAAGAAGTTACTACATAGTAATATGCGAGTTACTTCGTATAAATCCAAGTAAAAGCGATAACAAATTGTGCTAGGAAATACAGATAAATACCATCAAGATTTTTACATGCATATCCGGTTTGAAAGTGATAGAAAATATTTCGTCTGGTTCAATCTGGATTTGACGGAATGAAAACCATATCAATCCGGATTAAAAAAATTGTAATGCGGTTCTATCTGTACTCATATTGTCAGAGTTTTAAATTGACAAATGCCCAACAGGTGCTCTCGAAACCACCGTCTTCCTAGTAAAAAAAAATATTTTTTAGAACCAGAGTCAGCCTAATATTAGTCAAATCACAATGTGCGTGTAAAATTATGCGTTGAAATATTTATATAAAGAAATAATAACAAAATTGGCCCATTAGCTCAGTTGGTTAGAGCGTCGTGCTAATAACGCGAAGGTCGCGGGTTCGATCCCCTCATGGGCCAAAATTTTTTTTCTCCATTTATTTGCAACGTAAAAAGTGACACTCGGTGTGCTTGTACATTCCAACACCAATACTCTTTTTTTCTTTCATTTTCCAACCTGCACGGGCCCGGGGTACCGAGTCGAGAAGTTCGCTTTTGCGGCGCGTTGTAACGCCTTGCGAAAACTTTGGAAGTACGTGCCCGTTCGCGAGAAGACGTGAAAGGGGGCAGAATTTGAGTTTCGGTCAAACACAAAGAGAGTTGTGCAACGACGTCTGCGAACCCTAATAAAAGTATTTTCCAACGAACTACTGAAGAGGGAGACGTCGTTTTCGTAATAGGAAAAAAGTTTTTTGACGTGAATACGTCTTTAAAATCGGTACAGTACTGGGGGCATGCACGGTAAGTCGAGCGTTATGAAAATCGTGACGCAAATGGGATATAATGTTTCGTCTTATAACTTCAAAACTAAAAGCAACATTCAAACAATAAATACAGTGTCGAGTAGACAAAGGATGTCCGCATCTGAGATTACCTTCGGACCGAGTGCGTAACCGTTGTGAGCGTGGGTAGGGGGCCTAAAAAATACAGAATGTAAACGTTAAATCTAGATTGGGCCGAACGCGATTAGGGAACGCCACGAAACAGTCGACGCGCTGGCACCTCGTCTCGCTCCGTCCCTCGGATGCCTGATACTCTGTCGCGCACGGAAAGGACGGAATATCACGCGTCCTACAGACAGAGCGAGACAAAGCATCAACTGCGTCCGCCCCGCATCGCTCCCCGCCCGCCATCAGTCCCTCCGACTCGCTCTCGCCTTCGGTAAGAAAACAGCGAGATAGGCTGACGTTACGGTGGTCGCGTCTTCGCCCGAAAAATCGATTTTCTTTCTGTGTAAACAATAACAATCGTTGGTGTGATCCATTTTGGCTTCGTCATTGATATCACGGGATTTCGCGCAAAAACGCGTCCACTGTAACCATGGGTCATGGTATGGGCCCTTAGACACTCACCGGTTTCGAAGCGCGAGCTTGTACGAACTGCGAAAGTGAGTTTCTTCATCCCAATGTCTCGATGGCTAACATGGAATTTTTGATGGTCCAAATGCTCGGAAAATATACAGAAAGTGTAAAGAAAGTTGTACCGTTTAGGGGATCATGCAGATGAATACATTGGGACTCACGCCCGGAAAATACCGGGAGTCCGGTTGGATTTTTGAAGACATATCTCCCCATCTCTGCGCCTACGATTTGCGAAGGAGAAGTTTGGTCGCGATCAATTATAGTCAAGACTGTCGCATAAAACTCCACCTTCAAATGGATACTTGTAGGAAGACAATACCGTAAACTGAGGGAACATTGGCCATACGGAGTAACATTCAAGGATCCGAACCCTGACCCGTATACATATACCAGGTTCCTAACATGGCATGACCCAAGACGAGACAAGTACCTACCGTAGATACCCAAAAGTTGTAAAAATTCGTATTTCGCAGGGAAAATTGTTTCCATAGGTGTTTCCAACAAAAATTTTGCTTACCATAGGCGTCTTATTTTGTGGGATAATAATATCTGGCGAAAGTAGGCTAAAAAACTAGTAGAATATACTTTCTTATTTGTTACTTGCAGTCCTTTATTAGAATTCAATCATTATTTGATTTTCCAGTATGAGATAGACCCATAGAGATACATCTTTACCACTTGAAATGTATCACATTCTAAAGTTACGAGGCCAAATTAACATTCCTAGTGGCTTCCGATGATACCAAACACTAGTTCGTCCACGACAACCAACCTCCCAGTGGCTTCCGGCGAGACCAGACACTGGTTCGCCCGCTACTAGCAAACTCTAAAACAATCACAGATCCTCGGTTTCGCAGCCGCCAATCTTATTGCCCTCAGCCTCGGCTCGTAATAACGTCAAACTTTTCATCAGAGAGTCATCATTTCCGCACTCTTTTGTAGCATAGGGTAAACAATACAGTTATTGACCATGGTACAGAAGTTGACCACTTCAAATTACTGCCGCCATAGTCTAATGAACCTGCGCGTTTCCGCATCAGTGATTCACTTTCATCAGAAAAGACAGTTCTATTTTTCGTTTCAACCAAGAATCGATGATTTCAGTACAAGTATTCCGCCGTGAGGTAAGGGCTTAGCGGGCATCTTTAGTGTAGCGACTTGTTTAATGACTGTATAATCATTGTTCAATTTCACAAATTGCTTTCTATTTTATATTGATTCTGCCTTCAATTCCTTAAATAATGCTAATTCCAGACTCTAGTCTATGCCCTTCTTCTCCTTACCACTGGCTCGCCGGAACGGTACTGACATTACCGAATATTAGGCAATATGAAATGGTGTAATAGAAGTCGTATTAATAACAAATTTATCTGTATTATTCAATTTTATTGAAAGTACGCGTAAGTATACAGACTCTAAGTATACAAAATTACAATAGTATTAAGTAGAAGAGATTTTCGCGGAGATAATATGTACAACAGAAACAATTAACATCTATGCGTATATGTATATGTATGTATAAAGTAGATTTCATTTGGACGTATAAAAGGACAAGTACAAGTTAGTAGTTACGATACAAGGTAGGAGCATCGTCGCCATTGTTTCTTTTTACGTCCGAGGCAACCTCGGGCGGTTTTTTGGTTAAACGGGGCCTTACAAAAAAGAAAGTAACATCGTTAGTGATACACCTGTCCTCCGTAATGCATCCACTTACATTACCTATTGAGCTAAAAAATTAAATGCATATGTGTGTGCAAATACGTCCTGCTCGCTCTTCTTCGAGTCTCATTCAGTGACGTTGCCACGGCTTCGTCACAATAAAACACTTCGAAGACATTCGATCGGAAGAAAATTCCATTCAACACTATCAGTTTCCAGCTGTAGCCAGTGGCTCTTTAAAAAATGGTCATATCAAAACTGGATTTCACTGTATCTATAAATCATTGACGTAACAATGCACGTTAAACCCTGATAGCCAGATCTGGGCAGCAGATCGACAGCAGATTTCGCCGTCTGCTAGGCACAGCAACAGCGCCATCTGTAGGCAATTGCTTGGTAATTCTGGATCTCAGATGGCGCTGTTGCTGTGCCTAGCAGACGGCAAAATCTGCTGTCGATCTGCTGTCGATCTGCTGTTCATCTGACATCAGGCACTGCACCTCAGGCTCTGCACATCAGAACGCAGCCAAATGCGGACACAGACTGCTGCAGTTCTGACGTCAGATTCTGCTGCCCAGATCTGGCTATCAGGGAACTTATTCCACCGCTATATCCCATCGTCCGTTGCGTTCACTTCATTGTCCTACATAAATCATCATTTTACTGTTACCTACACATGGCTTACACCTGGAAATCTCTGATAGTATCAGCGAATAGAATTCTGGCGGTAAAAGTATCAGATACTGGAGGCAGGAAGTTGTTCCTTATTTATGCTCTGTTTAATTGAGACACTGAAATGATATCTTCGCTCCCGATCGAATGGAAGTATATAAATTGGTCGAATTCAGTTGAGTCTTTCGCCCGCGAGGCACGCATTTTCCCGACGAAGCCGGGCAACATAACACGACCCTTTACAGAATAGACTAAACAAACAAACAAACAAACAATAACAACAATAATAATAATGTCTGTTTTCACGATCGATCGTACGCGGCCGTCGAATCCGCGACGATCGGCGCAGTTCACGACTTATGACACTGTTACGTCACGCCTCGGTACGCGTGCTGCGCAGTCGGATGGGCGCGAAACGATTGTGCTTCTAATCTGCGCACATTATAGAGATAAGAACAATGTCTTGAATAAACAGTCTCATTTTCACCTGTGTGAGCTCTTTACCGTAGACTCATAAACTCGAAACAATTAGCAGGTTTTTGTTCCTCAGATATCCGATACAGGACTGCGAAGAGTAATTCTGTGTTCAAGATATCGGCATTTGTCCCGAACGTTTAATTTATACATTAGCAGTTGCGCAATAAAATTTTTTCAAACGAGGTACTTAATTATTTCGAGTACATACTTGTGGCCTACATTTGTTCGTAAGCATAAATGCAGAGTCGACAAAGTAAGTAATAAAATTTACTTCCCACTAGGGAAAAGTACAATTGCTTCTCGGTAAGGCCGGAAGATGTTGAGTCTAACTCTAAATAGGTACATATTCTGTTCAGGTATTTCTAGCGACACTACTCTTCCTAATAGTTTATAAATAAAAATTTTCAAGTCATACAGGTTATACTCTACTAATGTCACGACGAAATATGTACTAAATAGTTATGTTTATTAATCGCGATAGATAATAATGATGTTAAAGCCCACACGGGTTTAAGTATTCTCTATAGACTCCCTTATATCGACAAGATTTTTGGACGACAGTTCGAGCCCATCGCAACCGCCTAAGAAGAAAGAAACACATGAAAAGGATAGTTATTTAGAAACGCGAGAAACAGCTTCTGCGAAAAGCCTTCCCTTTCATTGGTTATGTTTTGGCACGGGGATACATAACGCGCGCGTCTCTTCGAGTCTAATTGCCTCTTCACTTCCGATAGAAATCGATTAGAATTCCGTCGATGGTAAAGAGAGTACTTTTTTTTTTATAATTGAAACGCTTACGCATCTAAATGTCCAACGAGTATAAATAAATAGAGGAAAGTGCTTCTCACGATTTCGTTGTTTTTTTTTTATGATTTGTATATTTTTCTCCGCTTTTGGGTATCCTGAAGATTGTCGTTTAGCACGTTCACTGTGCGAGTATTTTTTTTTTTAAATCAATCTTCACGCGATGATCGGCACAACTGTGCTTAACTTTGATTTATTAAATGAATCACACATGTGGCATGGACGTATAAATGTGTACTGACCATGGGTCATGTGTGACTTTCGGACAATGAACGTGTTAATTATCGAGGGAATTTTCTTTGGGAGGCTCTCCTTTGACCAGGTGTCATTGTAATTGAATAGACGAATTAGAGCTCCCCAATTGGAGTATTATTTCAGGGATTACATTTTTCTCGATGCGTCGATTGACAATCTTCAGGATCGTTGGAATTTTGCACTTTTCTTTATCAGTCGACTCGATAGTATCGATGAACGAAAATTGTCGCTCCTTCCATTTGGCAATGACAGGCAATTTTTATTGAATGGTTTGCGAACCTGTGGAGACTACCGTCCAGCGGTTTCGCCCACAATCTTCCGTCGCCTCTGATCTCCTTTAGAAAGGATCTTCACCAGCTACTTAGAGGGAGTCAAAGTTCGACTCTCGATCGCTAGTCTGAAAAGATTGAATAGTTTTTCCATTAAATTGGCGGCAATTCTTCGTTGAACTGAGATTCTGATTCGAGTATGTGCGAAATGTATGTACCTAAATAAAATGATTAAATTAGGTAACTATTTACCTGGTCCTACCTGATTTCAAGTAAAGTTTATTTGAGCTGAAGTTAAATTCAAGCTAATTTTTTTCTGCAAACCGAACCATTTTAATATTTAAATATCAATTGTGTTTTATTCGTGTATTCATTCATTGATGCATCTCGAAATGTCCTAAATATTAAGGAAACTAGTTGTAAGATGCGAATCTTAACATGTTTCGTGGATAGAAGGAAGTATCATAACTAGTTTAAGTTGTATATTCTCTGCCTGCATGGAAAAAAATGTAGCATTTCATTTGAAAAGAAATTTAAACGTTAATGACATAATTCGTGTACCATTACTGATTCAATCCGATGAAATTTGAATTCGAATAGCCCCCGTAGTCTTTCAAGTTGCATACATTCAATCTTTTCATTTGAACATATTCTTAAAAAGAACATCCACTTATAATTTAAAATGGAAGGCTTGCGCATGAATTATAGATGAGAATTAATAACAAACAGAATCTATTATGTTCATTCAAATAAGAATCCGGTATCATCATCTCTATTGTCAACAAAATTACAATGCCGTTCAGTTCTAAACAAAACATAGAATGAAAAGTTTCAAAAGCTTATCGAATACCCATTAATTCCATAAGAACCTTAACCCCTCAGCATGGTATGACGAGCAGGACTCGTCATAGGAAAACTGTCCGCAACGGCGGTATGACGAGCACCGCTCGTCAAGGGACGTTACGCGGGGCCGTAGCGAGTAGGGATTGGGACCAAGGTGCTGTGCTCTTCTCGTATACATTCTGTAGGCCTTGGGAAGGAGATATTGGCGTGAAGAGGGCCTCTTCAAGAGAGTGGCCGTTTGGGAGGGATGCAAGTCTGATTGGTTGGATTAGGAGGTGTAACAATACTTCTTCAGATCTGCAGTAACGCCTATAACAGCAGGGGTTAAGGTTTCGACCAATGCAATTCATCCCACAGCTAGGTACTGTTGTGGGCAGAAAGCCTCCACGCTGAAGGGTTAAGTGTAGGACACTAACAATAAGAAACTGAAATTATCCCTGATAGCCAGATCTGGGCAGTAGAATCTGACGTCAGAACTGAAGCAGTCTGTGTCCGCATTTGGCTGCGTTCTGATGTGCAGAGCCTGAGGTGCAGTGCCTGATGTCAGATCGACAGCAGATCGACAGCAGATCGACAGCAGATCGACAGCAGATTTCGCCGTCTGCTAGGCACAGCAACAGCGCCATCTGTAGGCAATTGCTTGGTAATTCTGTATCTCAGATGGCGCTGTTGCTGTGCCTAGCAGACGGCGAAATCTGCTGTCCAGATCTGGCTATCAGGGATAGTGTAGATATGAAAAACCGGAGGTTCTACGACGTAGAGCTCGAATTTCGCTTGTAACTCACCCTGTCCGGGCTATAAAGGGGCGGATGCTGCGCCGGAAGTCTCAGCGTGCTACCCAGATCCCTCTCAGCCATTGTATGCCCCTCGCTAGCACTGTCTCTGGCGTCTCTGTTGTCTCTGGAGTCCTTAACACTGTTTCTTCGTGTGTCGGCGACTTTCGTCGGTAGCTGAATCGTTGTTTCTCCGCAGGATCTGGCCAAAGTGGAGCCTGCTTCGCCTAAATCGAGCCTTAATAGCTTCGTTGGTGCTTGAATAGTTGTCTCCCCGCAGGAACGAGCCAATGTCGAGCCAAGGTCACCTTGGAGGTCACCGGTTCGTAGGACCTTGGTCGCAGCTTCCACCGTTGTCTCGCCACAGGATCGAGCCAAAGTCGAATCAGCGTCCATCGTTCGAGTTACTGTCGCGGACACCTAAGTGAAGGTGAACAGAATTTTAAATGAAAATCATAACGGTCGCAGAGCCTCCTAAAAAGATCGATGAAAAATATGATATTCTGTCGAATCAGTAATTCTTAGTTTTCTGTCACATCAGTACTTTATATTTTCGATCAGTGGTCACGTAACGAATTCAGGTGTGTTTTGTAACAACGATAAAGGGCTGTAACTTTGGTGCGAGAAAATATATTTTTCTTCACAAAACTGTATTAGCAATACCGATTGATGGTAATTCAGCATGGTTATGTACCTGGAACCCTGCACTGACGAGGGCTCCACTAGGAGTGGCCGGTGTTCTGATGATCTGGACGTCAGCCTCCTTGCAGTCCTTTGTGCTGGATATACTTTGCTTCCTGTTCCCGGTGGTGTGCGTGCCGCTGTCAAGGTAATTGAGCAGTTTGTGCTCCTCTGTCGAGAACGTGCTCATACCAGACTTGTAATTCTGCGGTGATTGGGGTGCCGATCGATATTTGGCACGTGGGATCATTACCGTCAGCGAGCGGTCTCGTTGCTCGTCGTTTATGGGCACTGTAACAAATCAAGTAATGATACAATCCGGTTAATTAATTACGTTATATTATCTATTACAACTGTACTAAAAGATATAGTAATACTAATAAATGCTAAATCATTGCTCTATGTATAATAAAAAAAACAGTAACGTTCACGTATCTAAAAAAAAACATGTTACGTAAGGATGGATATTGCAAAAAAAATTCATGGAAGTTAAAAATTTTTTAAATTGATTATTGAAATTTCGGATAAATTCGGTGAATTTTGCTTGCCAATTAAATAGTGTACCTGCATATTAGATATAAACGGATTGACAATGTTAGAAGATAGACATTATGTTTTACTTTATGTTATTTCTTATGCTTAATTGATGACTAATTTTCCTAGTATTAAATTAAAGAAAAAAATGTTGAGATGTCATATGATTGCAGGGTCACAACTCAATAATTAAAGAGATAGTGTCAATTAAACACACCAATTTTAGCAGATTTTAACGTGTACTAGCTCTATAGATGAACATCTATCTCCAAAACTATTAATCATATTGTCATGCTTATTTTTTAGTTTTATTCGGATGAGTTCAAAATTTGGAAACGAGTTTTTTTGTTTAAAGTATAGTCATTTTTACAACGGTACAAATTCTTCTGCAGTTTTCAATGCAATATCCTAGTTTTAAAAATCTGCAAAAAACATCACTAATTTTTTTTAAGTATTTTTTAGATGTTTTATGCATAATCCTACGTGCAAAGCATTAATATTTACAGTGAGCAACGAATCGCCGTGTTACGTCACAATGCAGATAAGGGATCGACAAGTTGAGCAGACGAAGATTAGCCCCTTAAACCTTAGTTACTAGACAAATAAATAAGAATTTGCAGGAATTTCAATCTTAGAGTAAAAACTGGGGGTTGCGATGAATAACGCATTTTGGATGTAGCCACTAGACGACTCCCATCAGACACCTTCTTTATCATTTCACAAGTGAAATGCATAAGGTTTGGGGCACCGATTTGGCTACAATTTTACACATAGTCAATGCAAACCATGTATGCTGGAGACTTATTACTAAAAATTTCGCGGGAACATTACGTAGAAAATTGTCTAATTCCAACGCCTCAGCCTACTCAATTTTTTCTATTACTAATTTGTAATTATTTTTATCAGTGGATATTAAAATCAATTTTGTTCTTGCATATAGGTCCATACATTGGATTTGAAGAAGTTGAAACTTTGTACCCGATTTGGCCGTAGAACTTTTAATAGCGCGATCTGTGTGTTTAATATGTCATCACACATGTTGTGTAAGTACTATCTGTATGCAAAACTGGAATAAAAAATAGGCGACCTAAACCTCGCGCTCTGTCCTTGCCAGACACAGCAGAAAGCTGGCCATCGAATGATTCTCGCCAAAGGGAAATCAGTAGGTGAAATAACGAACCTGATGCTGCGGCTACCATGGTAGCTTTTCTTGGCGGATGTCTAGGTTTTCCGCTTGTCTTGCGAGCGGACCTTTTAGCTGGCGGCATGGGTGCTATCATCTGCGGCGGAGGTGGCAGAACATGCGGCACGTGGTGGGGTATCGCTAGATCTGTCACACTGCCCTCGCTGCTGGTGTCTCCGCCCGTTCCAGGAATCATAGCCCTTCTGTCGCCAGTCTGCCGTTTTCGACTGGGGTGACGGAAGCACGCCATACTCACGCACACTGCTAGAAGACCCAGCAATATCGCCCCTGTCGTAACCAGAGCTATCAGTAGCACTGAAAACAGATTTCAAGCATAGTGAATAGAAATTCAGGGCCTCTCTAATGCTGTAACTTTGCATCGTTACGACGCGGTTTCAGTAATTAATCGATGCGTTTCCGTTATTCTAACGTGTACAAGACGGTTCATGTCACGTTGTTGCCTGTAATGCATTATGTATTTATGGGAAGAAGTAAGTGTATGAATAAAAAACAAATAGGAATTTTTGTGGGTTTTCACTGGCGATCGTGAACGAGGATTGGTAGTCATGATAATCGTCGTGGTGTACGGGAATGGTAAAGCGATAAAGCTACATGCATATAATTAGCTATATTGACTGATTAATATTTTATAAAGAAAACAGGAAGATTTTCTGAAAGTTGCCTCAAAAGCAACAAGATTAATCGGGAAATTTACCTACGTATTCGTGACATTCGTAACTAGTATTAGGAGAAAATAAATTAAGGAAAAATAGATGGAATAAATTTAATTATCCAGAAATTAGAAGACGACGATATTGTTTTGAAATGCTATGAACGCCTTGTGTCTTATAGTTGGCATTTAAGTTCGTAGCAAATGACTCTGTTAGTGTTATAGATCAGGGTTGAGTAACTGGTGGCTCGCAGGCCACCGGAGGCACCTCCGCCTTGTTGCCACGCTGAACGGCCCCCTCCATACCTACCAGACTCTGACGATCGCAGTCGAAAAGAGAAGGAAAGAAGGAGGAATCCACTGGGATCGTCAGAGTCTGGTAGGTATGGAGGGGGGCCGTTCAGCGTAGCAGCAAGGCTAGGAGCCCACGGTGGCTCGCGAGCCAACAGTTAGTCAACCCTGTAATATAGATACATGCATACATACATATGTATGTACGTAGAAGCGGCCTGTATAGTGCCTCTACGAGCTATAGTGACTTAGGTGTGAGGCCACTCCGCGGGGTCTTAACCGATATCCTGCTGGGTATGGGCCGCTTAACGTGGCCCCTTACTACCTCCTGCAGGACTGTGTTTGGGGAGGATCAGGACAAAGCCGGTGCCCTATAGACTAAGTGTTACAATTTCGATTTTAACAAAATAAAAAAGAAATTGATTATCATTATTAAAAGACATCAATTAAGCTTTACTACTGGCTATTAAAAATTGTCTCATTGTCAGCACATATTAAATACAAATCCATTGTAGTAAGGTATATGTACAGCATTAGAACAGTTGTAATATAAATTATTTTATATTAACAACTTATTTTAAAATAAAATCACTGCATGCTTCAGGTAATTTTGGAGATTTTACCCTTTAGGACCCCGGTTTTGTCCTGGTCTTCCCTAAACACAGTCCTGCAAGAGGGAGTAGGGGGCACGTTTGGCGGCCCGTACCCAGCAGGGTATCGATTAAGACCCCACTGAGTGGCCTCACACCTAAGTCACTATAGCTCGTAGAGGCACTATACCTATTCTTCTGAGATTTAGTACTCTTCCCTTAAAATGGGTAGGATGAACTTGTAATGTTGACATTGAAAGTACAAGTGACGGTGAAGCTGAATTCAATGGTTTTGTCAAGAAGAAACTTATAAATGCACTATTAACTGACACTGATATCTTAGACTTAGGCCGTAGGCTAGCATTTCAGCAATATTTTCTATATGCGTACGTCGCGAGCAGAGACGCGGACTATCGTTTTAATCCTCTTGGGATCGTAAGGCCCAAGTATATGCAAAAAGGTATGCAACTTTTGTTTAAACTTCTTTTCAATATCTCTCACCGTTCTCGATATATTCCGCGGAAAAGAAAATTCTACATTTTTTTCAAGGGGTGATTTCACCCCCAAAAATTGCATTATTGCATCAACAAAAAATAGGGTTGCGTTACGGATGAATTACTCCACTTGCACACCGAGTTGCATAATTTTCTGAATTTGCGGGTTGCCGAACCCTGTTAAGCTTCGTGGCCACTAGCAATAAGCTTCCGACATTTACCTATTGCGAGAGTTGATGTCAGCACTGTGTAAACATGCCTGAGAGTAACTCTAGCAAGTTCTGATTACTTGCGACAGTTGGTCTCAGCAAGTGAATTCTGTCATAGTGTAGGTAACCGATAATCTTCCTCTCAGAGAGAAAGATTTAACTTCCAAACGAATTGGAAATTTTTGGCGAGAGTAGAAAGCAAGTAGGTGGACCATAGTATTCGGTCTCGAATCTACGTGCACGCCAGCATTTTTGTGTCAGTTTTACTGATGCTCGATCCAACTAATTCTAACAGATGGTCAAAGTCTTCTGGTGTCATTCGCAAGAAATTGTCCAGATGACGAGGATCTTCCGTTCTTAATTCGGACATCAGTGATTTGTGAATTCCAAGATCACATCTTCTTAAAACCCAGTCTCTCGTCCAAATTCTTTTCTTATTTTGTTAACAAAAGTAACACTGTACATGCAGCAGCATGTCTTGTTTGTTGTACCGACATTTTAATATACACTTTACGTATTCACTAGTCGATTTCGACTCTCAGGGTTCAGGAGTAACCCTGCAGTGTAAACACGCTAGACATATCTTCCGCAAGATTTTTCTCGCCACTACATGCAGGCAAGAACTTGTGTAAAAAAATTGCTGTAGTGTACACACTCATGCAAGTTCCTTGCGCAATAAATGTCGCAAGTTTATTGCTAGTGGCCACGAGGCTTTAGTGACACGCGTCTGCTGGTACTTGTCAATCGCCAAAATTAATTGGGCTGACTAGTTCAAAGTACTTCGTATCAGTCGACGATCGAGCTTGAATGTTAGTTACTATAATGATCGCAAATTACGAGATACTATTAGCTGTTATGATTGATTAGACTAAATAATATCTTTCCAATCTTTGAAATAAATCAGTTGAACTCACCTTTAAGATTAACCTGGCAGCGTTGGCCGCTGTGCCAGGGGAAGCATTCGCATACTTCCTGGCCATTAGTGTTCATTACACAGTGGCCTTTATTGTTGCAACTAGGACAGCCTAGTGGCGCCTGAGAACAAACCCTTCCAGGGTACGCTGAATTTTCAGACAGATCCGCCCAACCCTCTTTGCAGGAGCATTGATAAGACCCTCTCAAATTGAAGCATGCGGCGTTTAGGGAACAGTCGTGGTGAGGACCTCCTTCCTCAGTTTCACATTCATTGAAATCAATTGCATCGATCTGAAACATATATTAGTAATTTTCAACGAGCACTACGAATTAAGCTATTAATTATTAATAAGTACTATTCTTAAAATTTTCAAATTATGTTTTGACCTATTTATAAAGACCCACTGGGCCGTTTCTTATTTAAAAGGCGCGGAAGGAAACTCACCACATCAAGGTTCTTCGAGGCGTAAACCTCGGTGCCTCCCAAACTGTAATTGCTACCAATCAAGTATTTTCGAAGGACTTCCTTCAACCTCGTTTCGTTGGCGTTGTCGCTGAGCTGAACGTGGAATTCTACTTTCATTGGATTGGGCGTGAACCCAGCAATCTTGAGACCTCTGTAGACGTCTCTCAGATCACTCTGCATCAGAGTCCTGTCTAGGGCGTCCTTAGTTGGACCCAGCAGCTTTCTGTACGTCGTCGATGTGGAGTCGTTCATACTGGCTTCGTAACTCACCGGTGCGTGTCCAATACGATCCAAACCGACTCGAAGGGTGTAGGTGTAAGTAGCTGGAAATGTGCAATAGAAATATGTTGTAAGTAACAACTTATAGGAAATTTTTAAATCAATGTAAGCAGATTTACAAAGGGTAGACGGTGCAAGCTATAATTATTAGAGGACTAACAGTATTCAGACTGTTCAGTAATACTCACGTTTGCAAGGTCGATCAGGGAACATTCTCGCAAAACCTGGTCGACAAACGCATTTCATTTCATTTTCAACCGCGGCGCATGTTTCCGCCCTTGAAGCTCTGCATTCAGGTGTGCACAGATTAGCAATAGGTTGAAGGGACACCACAGGTGCTCCCAGAACACCACCTGCCAATACTCTGTGTATTTCATTTCCAGTTGGATCTTGTTCATCCCTCGAAATATCGCCGTATTCAGCCTCCACCTGCAAGAACAGTTCGTTTGTCGGTTTCATTTCGGAAAAGCCGAGAACTAGGGTATAGATAATTGAAAGGAATGCGTTTTACATTTACCTCTTCAGCATCAGCCGCGGGCGGTTTCTGGTCGCTCATGACTACGAAAATAGAGTCATTATCCACTACGTTCTCATACGATACCGGTATTCTAGTTACTATCGACTGCAAGATCGTCGATGTGACTGTAGCAACCACGCTTGTTGGACGCAGCAAGGTCTCCGTCACTGTTTCTACTGTGGTCGATGTTAATGTGTGAGTGAGAAGGAGAGTCCTCGTCGTCGGTGGAGAACCCAACACTGACGTTTCTGTTCTCGTTACCGTTGACGTTTGGAATCTGGTGACCTAAAAATCCGTAAGATTGAACAAACCGTTTATTGAGATTTTTAATTTTAGCTAAAACAGGAAATATAAAATAAATGAAACGATTGATTTATGCTGCTTCATTTAAAAAGTGGGATTGTGGAAATTAATGGCAAAATCTCTTAAAAAGTAAGACACTTCGTCACTATGAGGAACATAGTGGTAGTGACGATTTTATGTGTACGTATTGAATTGTCGGATTTGATATTAGCGACTCTCAACTTGTACAATCCGATACTGACACTATTCGAGTCGTCAAGCTCTCGAGTTATTTAAATATTTTTTTATGAAGAAGCAACTATGAAAATTTCAATTCATGTAACCTAGCATCAACAATCTTTATAGATTCTACAATATTAATATCATCACAACTAATTTTTAGCACCGGAATTCCAGCCTCACTTTTGTCCACTTCACAGTCATCGGAAGTTTTATCAGTATCACGCAGCTGAAGCTCACCTCCTTGGGTTTCATATGCATTTTGGTAGTCGAGCCGTTAACCGTTTTACGAATCATGTTGCCAGCATTGTCCTTCGTCATAGTAATCATCGTTTCGTCCCTTCTGTTATTATTCTCCAACAACGTGCTCGTTGCCTTCGTTATCGAATTGTCAACTGTAGTTACTACACTAGGCAATTCCTTAACGGTCGTCTCGTTCTTTCCTTTAAGTTCCGTCGATTGGCTAGTGACCAGCTTTGTGGCCGCATCTTTCGTTATCGCTATCGTATCGTATTCCTTCTGGCTCGAGATGACCACAGCAGTTAAAGTGTCAGTGGGTTCCACTTTGGTCAACGATATGACGTTATCATGACTAGCTTCCAAAAATACAGGATGCTCTGGACGTTTCACAGGATTTCGTGGAATATCGAAGGTGTACGTTTTTGCTGGCTCCATATTTTGATTTGTGGACGATGATCTGCTTGGTTGAATATGGTCCACTTGTAATGGCTTCAATTTTGTTGGGACCACTAACTTCGTCGACAACATGGCGGTTGGTTGTATCGAAATTCTGAAAATGTTTCGTTAGACACGTTAATAAATCCAGAACGTGCATAATACGATGAAAAATATTACATCGTTCCTAAATTTTTGCGTTTTTTCCTCGTTTATAAAATACAAAGAAAATACAGAAAAAGGATATAATTATTCGATATTATATATTTTTCTGTTTTTTCTCAATTAATGTCTGCAATTTGTTTAGGAGCACATACTAAGCACAAGTTTCTACAAGGATACAACGACTTATCGAAGAACCTTACGCCTGGTCAAAAAAGTAACAGAGAATGATTTTGAGTGAAAGACTTTGAATACCTGGACACGGGTTTCGTGTTAAACGGCCGAACAGTGTAAATGCTGACATGCTCTGTCATTTTCGTCTCGACTGGCCTGAGAATTTCAGGCACGTCCACGACAACTGGAAGATCAACGGTCCCGTGTATAATCGGTATCTTCGACTCCATGTCTTGGACGACTGGAATGTGGGAGGTTGCAACTGCAGTTGCAATCTGAATGGAACCAGAAACTGCAACTGCTGGTCTCACAGTGGCAATTTCAAGTGGTCTGGTAGTCTGCGTTACCGGTGGTGGAGGCACCATATCCTAAAACGTAATAAGTATGATAAAATGAAGGAACTAGAATTGAGAATAGCACGTGTTGAAAAGAATAGTTCGCAACACTTGTCAACTTAAAACTTCCCAGATTGTAACATCTTTACTAACAAGCAGAAATTCACCTGTGAAAGTAGTTCCACGAGGAACGGTCTTGCAAGAGAGGGTCTTGGGCTTGGTGGAACCATGCTGACACTGGGCAAAGGTGCAACGGAGGACTCCTTCAGAGGAATATACTTGGGCGGGGGTTTCAAGCCGGACTCGTTTGTAGTTACAAAGGAGAATCTATCTCCCACGGGTGCACTGGTCGTAGTAATGTCGATTGGTGGTGGAGAGAGGCCAACAACATCGTGAGCAAGTATAGGGGGTGGTTTCAGATCTTGCTCCTCGTTTTTATTTGACTGATTCGTCCCTACTGTAGGTCGCAAGGGTGGAGGCATCATGTCTCTGGATGGGGCATTCACTTCCATGTTATCTAACATATCTCTAGTGGACGTTTCGATAGGGTGTATTCTAGAATTCGTCTCATGCTCTACTGAGTCACCTTTGTCTGCACTAGACATAGCAAAGTTTGTTTGATATGCAGTTTCGAGAGACTCTTCGTTCTTCTTCTTATCGCTCGAGTTATTCTTTGTGATCAGCATGCTTGGTGGTCGTTCAGTTTGTGTCTTCCTGTCCAGTTCCTCACCTGTCGCCTCAACAGGCAAGGAGAATCTTATATTTGGTCGAGTCTCTGGCTTCGAATTGGCAGTCGAGATGGTTATTGGTACTGGCACTGGCACTGGGAGTTTGGGTTTGGTAATAATATGAGGATACTCTGAGTGAATCCTCGTTCCTGCGCCGTATTCTGAGTGGGGAACGACATTAAGACGATTCTTCTGAAATCCTGGCTTTATACTCTCAGTGTTCGCCTGAGAGAACTGACCTTCAGTCTTCTGAGGCATTGTACCATTCCTGAAGTGGGTTCTCATAATTTCACCGTTGTTGGGCTGAGCCTGGTGTCCAACAGGTCTTGATTCATCCGGCCGTTGATTGGAAGCTTTCATACCACCTGTCCAATTTAAGTCCACGAAACCTCCCAACTGTAGATGACTTTGATTGTTTACTTTGGTCTCATAAGGCATACTGTGATTCCCAAACGGAATGAGCATTCCTGGCTTGACTTCGTTGGGCTGTTTTACCTGGTGAGGTCTGGTTTCTTGCGAGTGACTTAAAATTTCTGGTCTGGGATACAAAGCCGGTCTGCTTTCGATTTTATTCCCTGTAGGCTGCCTAGTATATGGTCTGCCAGGTTTATCTACTTCCGGGACAAAATGCGGAATGATGGTTGGCGGTTTCAAGTCTATGGCGTCATTGTGTTCGTATGGGCGCGTTGTTGATGCCTGCCCCTCTGGTTGGCGTTTGTCATTAAAAGGCAATTTCTTGCTCCCATAATATGTCGAAGGCACACCTTCCACTATATCGTAGTCTGGTCTACCGTCCTTCACATTGTGACCATAAGGAGACGCTCCTTCATATCCAGTATACACGCCGAATGGTTTCCCATGAATTATTGGCATTTCGTGAGGTTTGATATTGTAGTAAGTGGGCCCATAAGACACTCCGTGGTTCGTTGTACCGTCGTTTTTGTGAATGAATGGTGCGCCTTGGTTTAAGCGCGTAGGTTTTCCTTTTTGCTTTGGAGCGTGATCAGGTTCCACTGGTTTTCCTAACACTACGTTGCCAGCAGCTACATTCCCGTTCAGTGGCACTTTATTCCCGTGAGTAAGAGTGGGCATATCACCCTTTGACACCTCAGACTCCTGAACACCTTTCACCCGATTGTGGTAATTTACGTGCTCTGAGGCACCAATTTCAGAATCAAGAGTCTTGTCCACTTGCGCATAATCGTTCCAGGTTTCTGGATTTTCCTCCTGACGAGGTGGAGTTTCACCGAATTTCTGAGTCTGGGTGTTCATTAAAGATGGCTTAGTAACTTCAGGTTTTAGTTTAGGGTTAGATGGGTTGTGATATTCTGTTGCCCCGGTTGGCACTTGTTCCTCCGTCCGTTCTGCTTGAGGTTTGATCTGTGCGATGCTGGGCGGTCTTTTGTCCTCAGGGTACAAATGGGGTGGTCTGCTTTGAAGTTCAATCTGTAACAATTAAAATGGTATTATTTATTTTCTAGCAATAATAGTCTACAAAACATATTTGCTGCTATTTTATAAATATACCGAGACTTTCATTTACCTGAGGGTGAGTTCCAAACGAAGGCTGTTTCTCAGTTGTCGGTTCCTTTGCTCCATTACCCGGCGGTAGAGTGGACATTCTCGGGGGTTCATGGTAAATCTGAAGATTCGTTATCGGTCGATGAGAAAGCACAAAGGCGTGCGTATTTTGCGTCTTTGGCGGTGGCCTCTGGGGTCCATTATAGATAGGCATCCTGACATTTGGCCTTTCGACATAGATCGGTCTATCGAGAGGACGACTGGTTGTAGGCCTCATGGGTGGACGTGGTCTCAGCCTGTTATTCGCCAGAATTCGTGGTGGTTTCTTATCTGCTTTCCAATTGGAGTTCAGAACAATCTCGTTTCCTGAATCTGGCTTCGCCATGATGATATATCGATGAGAATTATCGGTTGGATTGGACATTTCAGTTCGTCGGGGTGGAGTGTCCGATTCTCCATGCTTTGGAACCTTGGAATATTGTCCATGTGGTGGTAAATTGTTACCAGAGTGGCCATGGGAGTGGCCAGGTGGAGGTGGCATGCTTTGTGGGCGAATGTTCACTGTCTCTGGCCTATGGTGGACCAAGATCTCAGTGTGCACGTGGCCTTGGCCACCCAGAGCACCAGAATTGTCGGGATGCCTGATCAAGTGCACGTCAGACGGTTTTTTCTCCTGTTTTATAGATGCTTCTACTTTATCCTGCGGTCTTTCGTAATCGAAACGGACTGGTGGTAAGGGTATGACAGCTGGGCGATTGGAAGATCCTGATTTTTCAGGACGTGTTTTAAAATTGTGGAGTGGCGATGGCGGAACCATGTACTCTGCTGGATCCTTCCCGCTAGAATATTGCGGCGCATTTTCCACCTGAATATGAACGATACGTCAAAGATGACATCTATATTTATAAAACTTCATAATGCATGAATTTGTTTGGTTCATAAGATTTCTATTATCTTGAATAATACGAAAAAGAATGGATCTTGAACTGAAAAATCATTAAATAAATTGAGACAGTGATTCTAAAAGATGTCGTGTGGTTTCGAAGGATCATACGCAAGCAATAACTGTTTTTATTAATAAAAGTAAAATATGTTAACAGAATCCTTTTTTACTAAGACATTTACTTTTGTAAAATATTCTATGCTGTTCAAATCGACGTCGTGTACTTTTAAAACCAGTTTGAAATTAGAAGCATGATGACTTATATTTCTCCCAATTTCACGTGGACTACAGCATATTTAAATTTTCTCGAAATCCTTGACAGCAAGTGCAAAAAATGATAGATTTTATCCAAAAATTAGGCCCGATAAATGTACTTAAAAATCATTCTGAATTACTAACTAAATTTTAAATATTAAAAATTTCCATTTAATTATTTAGTTTATATATGTTACTGTAAAAGCCCGGCTGTACTCCCGAAAGAGACCGATGGCCGATCGAGATGAAACTTGGTGGGTATTACGAGGGGTGTGCAAAGACCCCAAATATAAAACTGTTAATTCAAAAGATACAGGGGTAATTGTGTATATAATGGTACACCTTATCGATTTTTTTAATCACGTTTGTGTTGACTTATACCGACACAACGCATTCCACTTTCCAACTTGTCCCGGGTATTAGTGTTGGTTGGGGCTAGATTAGTGCGGGGGGGCGCGCGCCCGCTCGCGGACGCGCAAAGCATGATAGCGAACCCATGTGAGTTTGGCGATGCTAAAAATGAGACTGTGGTTACAAAATTTCAAAAATAAAAAATGGGAGGACGGGAGGGTTCCCGGGTAGGGGGGGGCCTGCACCAACGTCCAAAAAAAAATCTAAACAAAAATTAACAATAATTTGTTATTAATATGTCGGAAACTAATAAATACTCGAAGCTACAATTTTAGATTTAGGATCCACACCCCCTCCCCACCCCTTCTCCCAAAACCTCATCTTGATCGGTCACCGGTCTCTTTCGGAATAATATCCAAAAGCCCGAATACGGTAAATCTTAATTACCAACCAGCACAACATTGGTAAAAGCCCGAAATAATGTTCCAACTGGGGAGTTAAAACCCCCCATCTAACCTTAACCAACACCGACAGTCGATGCGAAGGACAACTCTGAAAATTGTAGGTAAATCCAATCGTTCTGGGTTTTCTTTCGCATCGACTGACGGAGTTGGTTGGGATCAGATTTACCAACGATGGATGGTAAATCTTAGCTTTTCCCGCAAATCTTAGGATCTACCGATATTCGGGCTTTCACAGTAGGTAACATATACAGTAAATAATTTTCACCGCATTGCCCATTTCACTTCAGTAGGTGATTTTCTTGAGCAGCGTATTATAACGCAACACTATTTGACGGCTTCAAAAAAATGTTGCGCAACCTCTTCAGTTTGTTACAAGAGTGGTACCTAAAGTGGTAACACAACATTTTATTGAAGGTATAGGAAGTAATCTTCAATTTTTTTTTGTACTTTCATTTAACAAAATCATTTTTATCTCATAACTATCCCATAATATAATTTTATCCCACTTGCTTTAACGTAATACAACCTTCGCATTTGTACATTTACAAGTAACCATCTTTCCACATATATTATCGATTATATCATTGAGAATACTAGAAATACCTAAATAGAAAGTATTGATGCTAAATGTAATGTACAAATAATGTACATCACGATTTTAATACGTACCCTTTGCATTCCAATAAAGCCTAAACCCACGTCTGATTCTGGATAGGGCGAGGGATCGTCGAAGTATTGGCCACTTATATGGGGTTCACTAGTGTCGCCGAAAATCAGTGCCTGCGTCCCACCTTGGGGAATCACAACGTTGGCCACCTGGCTGGGTTGGATGTTGATCAGCAAAGGCTGCCCCGTTGATCTATCGATGATGTGTGGTACCTGATGAACTATGGGCTCCAATGGAGTGGGCTGAGACTCAGAACTTTGAATGACAACAGAACTATCAGGGAGTAATGGATCTTTCTCAGCCCATGGTGGTCGTCTTTTCTCTTCAGATGGAACGGTAGGCCAGGGTTTCCCAATCGGTGATTTCCCTGAGTCAATTTTCTGTAAAATTTATCAAAATACATCAGGCATTCAGTTTGAAACATTCTAATTCTGATTTCTAATACTTAAATATAACAATTGTAACTCTACAGTGTTCGACAATTTAAACGTTTCAGGTGCTCGAATATTCTGCAAATTTAAAAACTTACAAGGTCATAATGTTACATAATTTCAGAATTCACAGTATTCTGTTTCATAATACCAAAGATACTATCATTATATCAAAGCACACACTCTAGATGCCCTCCAATACAGTACGATTTTTAATTCAATATAACTCTAGTATTCCACGCAGTCTATACTCATTAATAATTATGTTGGAATTGTCGATATTAATTTACCTGAACGAGTGGGACACATCGAGATGTAGACAAACATTCAGTCGATAAGTGAGTTTACGTTGAAATAACTTAGCTTAAGTTTATTTATTAAGAGTTATTAGTTTTATTTATCTGAGTGCGTGTAAATCTATTTTATTGTGGCATGATTTAATGCAGATAAATTTGATATTTTTTTGCGTGTTCAGTGCGTGTAAATTTGATTTCTTTTTTAATTTTTTTTACACGTTTTCGTGCAGGAAACCTGATATTTTTCTGCGTGGTGGGATTCTGGGTTTTGTATGATTTGCTCGCGTGTGTATATCGATGAAACAATGGATGTCAGTGGATACAATGGAAACAATGCATTTCAGCCACTAGGCAGGTTTAGTGTAGTTCAGCGAGACCCTTTAATTTTGGATAAAGTCAGAATCGTGTAATAAATTTCGTCGCAGCTTCTCTGAGATGATCCAAAGTTCTTGGCATCCTATATTTAGCGCCCCCCCCCCCCCCCACCCAGAACTTGTAATTTCAACGTCCAAAACTCAAAACTACGTACCTGATCAAATTGCGGATGAAGCGAAGGAGGCCTGAGGGGATCCTTGGTGCTCCAAGGCCTTCTAAGCTTGTCGGGGCTCCATTCCGGTTCTTTTAAATTCGAATTTGGATTCACATATTGTTCCACGTTAGGTCTGTCCGGTGGCTTCAGAAGAGGATCGTTTTCTAACACGTCTTGTTTCAGACCCATCCTTTTTGGTGGGGACAATTGAACGGGGTGGAGTTTCTGCGGTTGTTTAGGTATCAATGTCGGGCTTGCGTCGATTGGTATGGAGACTGGAATCTTCAGATGCTCCTCGTAAACCTGGTGCGCAGGATAGATCTGTATCTGCGGGCCATTATGACCCTGGAGGGTTTGTTGCGGCTGAGAGTCCTCCCGATCGTTTTCCAAAACCTCGAGAACTGGATGGACAGGTATATTGGGAACTGGTAGAGGAGGCGGCTTCATCCCGATGTGCTCTTCGTCCTCTAAAAACGTTTGCGGTGGCCTTGGTGCCATTTTCCCAGGTTTACCAATAATCACGTCACTATTAGCCGTGATTATTTCACCTGGCGAGATTGGAATACCATCCGCCAAGTTAGACGCCACTTTGTGACGTGTTTCCGCGATGTAGTTGTGATTAAGGTTTGCAAGGTGTGCACCTTAAAGAAGAATAAGATATACCTTTTTGATTGTCTGATTATATAAGTACTTATCTGCAGTAGATTATTCAATAGACAAGTTCAACAGAATTAAAATGATATCATTATGATCCACGTTCTGCAACTATATACGATGGAATTCAAAGTGCCTTCTACCTAATACAAGCTAGGGCTCCAAGTGAAAATTTAATTAAACTAGCTTCGTGCATTTTCTTTCTATAAATTATACATTATCGATGATTAATTTTCAACAACCCGAATGATGTGGTAGTGCTAATTGTGTTTTTAGCTTGTAATTTTTACCTATGTTTTGGCTTTCAGCAGTTTCTATGTCCCCATCAGCAAATTCTGCGACAGGTATGTAAATCGGAGACCTTTGCGTGGTAACTTCTTGAGCTTCAGCTTGTGAGACGGTGTCGTTCCTGCGCGTGATCGTAGTCTTTCCTTGTAGGAGACCAGCCATTGCGGTAATTACGGGGCCCAAAGCTGACAGACTATTGATTCCCAATGACCCCAGACTGAGGAGATTGCTCACTGGAAGATCGCTGGTATTCTGATTAGGTCGTTTGTTCTGACCAGTATCTCCAACAGTTGTCACTGTCACACTATTCTCCTGCAATTAATTTATCATTTTAAAATTCAAAACGACGAAGATTTATTCCATTAGATACTAAACTTCGTCAATTTGGTTACTCAGTGTGAAGTGATTTTTATAAAAAAAAAATAACCGAGCATTACAAAGACAATGTGCGTGCATAATAGCAACTCTTATTGAAATATTGGCACACACTATGAAGAATTACTTCAAGAAGGTCATGCGAAGGTCAACATATTATACACAAACAAATTTGTATAAACATTACAGTAATAAAATTATACCATTTCATTTTAAAAAAAAATGTGGATGATCTTGAAATCTTGGAAAATATGACCTTGAGAAACAAAATCTTTGGCGTCATATTTGTCCTTTAGAAACGAAAACTTTCTTTCTTACGCATTTCTTTGATTTATTAAAAGGAACGAAGGTATTTTAGGTTCTAATCTTAGTGACCTTGTATACTACATATGTATATTGTATATTCAATCTTCATGTACTTTTAATTTCAATATGCTATTCGATCAATTTTCTCAATGTTCGAAGAAATTATATTAGAGCGAAGAAAAGGAAGATAAATTCAAATTACTTGATTGATTTGCTCGGTAGGTTTCGGATCAGGCTCGTTAATGACAGGAGATGTCTCAGTTGACACCAAACTGGTGGAGATCGTTCCTTCCTGTTGAAGTTCAAGCGAGGACGTCGCTTCTGGGAAGATGGCGGTGGTAGTAGGATCGATTTGATCCTCCTCGTCGAAGAAGATGATGGTTGATCCAGTTACAACATTTTTCACTGAATCAGAGTGATGCGCCGTTGTCAGCAACGCGTTCATGTATCCAGCATCCAGTAAACTGGGTGCTATCGATTCCGTGACGACGTTTTCCACGATGTGGGACCGCGAAGAAACAGTAGTGGACGTTTCTCCATCTGCCCCAGCCTGAGGATAAGTGAAAATTGATTTTCCGGTAGGAATTTTTAATTTGCAATAGAAATTGTCGATCTGACCTACGTATAAATGGACATCATGCTTATAATCTATGCTTCCCTACTGCAGAGTTGGGCAAAGATAATATCTAGATAATATCTAGATAAAAGGTACTTACGGTTATCCGTTATTCAAAGGTTGACTGAGGATGATTTAGCTTTATTCAAGGCGCCTGAGATAATGCTGGTTATTCAAGGGGAGTTCCTCCGACGGCGAATGATGCTTCGTTTATTCATAGGCCTTTCCTCTTGAGTTGTAAATAATGTTTCAGCTTTCATGTTATTCTTATACTAGAATGTCGAATAACCGGCGAAAGCATTTGCGGCCCAACCGGTCGCCTACCGGTCAGATTCTACAAAATCTGAATTTGTTTATTTTTCATCGTATCAATATGAAAGTGACACCAATGGAGTCCTGGCGTTCTGCCAATTAATTGGACCGAAAATAATTTAAATCGCACTATTTTTAACGAAACGGGCTTTAAATTTTGCAAATACATTTCTCACGTAATATCCTTAATTATGGTCCGAATTATATCATTTTGGGGGCTATTGTTATCGGGAAGACATAAGGAATCGATTGGTAATACTTTTATCAACACTTATCGAAAACATGAACATTTTATCTGGCCTGTCGGTTTAGGGCCCGATGGCCCTCGCTCGCAGCGAGAAAGCAAAACAGTGGGGTGGGTAGGTATTTCCAGACAATCCGAGCCCAAAGGCTTCTCAACAATCGAAAGCTCGGGCTCGGATTATCTGGGAAGATCTACCCACCCCACTGTTTTGCTTTCTCGTTGCGAGCGACGACCTTCAGACTCTAGTAGACCGCCCGTTGACAGCCGAAAGCAATAAAACCGACAGGCCAGATAAAATGTTCATGTTTTCGATAAGTGTTGATAAAAGTATTACCAATCGATTTCTTATGTCTTCCCGATAAAAATGGCTCCAAAAATGATATAATTCCGACCATAATTAAGGATATTACGTGAGAAATTTATTTTCAAAATTCAAATTCCGTTTCGTTAAAAATAGTGCGATTTAAATTATTTTCGGTCTAATTAATCGGCAGAACGCCAGGAATTCATTGGTGTCACTTTCATATTGATACGATGAAAAATAAGAAATTCAGGTTCTGTAGAATCTGAACGGTAGGAAACCGCGCGCGGGTCGGGCCGCAAAGGCTTTCGCCGGTTATTCGACATTCTAAGTAGTAGATATAA
Organism: Andrena cerasifolii; assembly: GCF_050908995.1. Lineage (NCBI taxonomy): Eukaryota > Metazoa > Arthropoda > Insecta > Hymenoptera > Andrenidae > Andrena > Andrena cerasifolii. Next base: position 3,761,818 of record NC_135124.1, on the reverse strand, counting down.
GAATAACATGAAAGCTGAAACAGTATTCCCAACTCAAGAGGAAAGGCCTATGAATAAACGAAGCATCATTCGCCGTCGGAGGAACTCCCCTTGAATAACCAGTTTCATCTCTGGCGCCATGAATAAAGCTAACTTACAAGGGAACCCTGACTCACCGATTGGAACGCAACTTTGTGGGTTTTTAGAGTGATTCAATACAAGAACAACGGTGTCTTTCATTTCGGCCCTATCGTCCTTTAAGCGGGTGAAAACTAACCTCAAAGTCGAATTGGCACTTGCACTTTTTCGCGTATAACTCTCAAAGTACAGCAGACAGAAAAAAATGTTTCAAACAAAAGTTTAATGGTGCAATAAGCGCTACAAACTTCCGTTAACCAAATTTTGAAAAGAGTTAAAAAAAAAATATATAACTGACGAAAAAAACTCTTTCCAAAATTTTGTTAACGCAAGTTTGTAGCGCTTATTGCACCATTAAACTTTTGTTTAAAACGTTTTTTTCTGTCTGCTGTACTTTGAGAGTTATGGGCGAAAAAGTGGAAGTGCCAATTCGACTTTGAGGTTAGTTTTCACTCCGTTAAAGGGCGATAGGGCCCAAATGAAACACACCGTTGTTCTTGTTTTGAGTTACTCTAAAAACCGACAAAGTTGCGTTCCAATCGGTGAGCCCGGGTTCGCGGTGTTCCCTTGTTAGTCGACTTTTAGTCGACTAAGGAAAAAGATGAAGTCTCTTTATTTGAAAAGTTATTTCAATCATTTTTTAATTCAAATAATGCCCATCTCTGCCCTACTGCTTTTATACTTCGAGCACAAACTGAACAAACTCTTCAAGTTTTAACATAAACTCTGTAACAGTACCAATAGTGTCTGCGTCTTTGGGGCGGAAGTCGCTTGTTGGCGAATACAAATTATTGCTGCGTTATGATAAACGAAAGTAACGTTTTGCATCGGGAACCCTGGCGTGTAACAACCATACCGAATAAAATCCAATATTTTTTTGCCTTCATAAATAAAAAGTGTTCGAGAAGGATTTAAACTTTAAAAATTTGCAAAATAAAAATGATTTGTTTAGTTTTTCGGACTTTTTTCATACCAGATCTTGCGCCAGCTGTGACAAATATTTGTTTAATCAACCTCATCTCCAATATGATTTTGGCAAGCTCAGAAAAAAGAGTAACCAAAGGAAACATGATTCCTGACGATAGTTTACCTGAAGTAACGTGGTGAAGTACGTAAACGTCGTGAGGTACGTTTTCGTCGCAAAAATTTGGATTGGTTCAGGAGTTGAATTGACCAGTGCGGCCTTGGTCGCCATCTTCTTGATAGGCACTTTCTCCAGAACAACGTCGGTGGACGTCGCGACGTTCGTTCGTACCACCGTGCTACCTTTCTCCAGCAAGGTCTTATAATACGTATATGTAATGTAATAAGTTTTCATCGTGTCAGTGACGCTTTCCTCAGTGTTGTCCAGCGCGGTAAGAGTAGTCGTGACACTGGTTGGACGAGGTGGTGGTGCAGATTCTGTTATTATAAGCTGAAGAAAAAAATGGCACAATTCACTTGGGGGTTCAGATAGAAGCAGAACACCTTTTGCCTGGAAAATATGAATTTTGGACTTCCAAGTACCGACCTGTGTGACAGCATCACTCCCAGTCTCGATTCTGGTTCGTCCATCTTCCATGAATGTTTTCTCCAACATTCTGGTGCTGACGTACGTGTTCGTTTCTGGTCGCGGTGCCTCTGATGGTTCCAGAATCGTATCCAAATAATGTTGTGGAGCGGTTACCGTGTTTGTTATTACCTTCGTGCTACTCTCTAAGGCGTCATTTATGTTTGGATGATCAGTGTTCAATGTTAGGTACGTATAGGTTGTCTTGAAAACTTCTGTGCGCAATGTTGGCGACGCGTCCAGCGTTACAGCAGCTGTTTCTGTTCCGGGTTTTCTGTGGCGTTCCTCCGTTGCTGTGTTTGCTACGACCTTAAAAAGATGACACTTTGTCAGTGACCACTGGTATCATTGACCTTTAGCATTGTTAGTGTTTGAAAAATCAATGATCTCCGGATATAAGTCCTACAGATTTGTCGCGATCTAAGGTGGCGGTTTGGGACCGAGCGTCAGCTTACGATTATTAGATCGAGACAGGGTTAAGTCTGGGTTAGGTCTGGGTTATTCCCCAGGGAAGTCCCCGAGTCGTCGGGGAATCGGTGCGGAGTATGCATCAACATCATGTGCGTGAGGGGGGGGGGGGGGGCAAGCGAACGAATCGCTAGCTTGCTCCCGCATCAAGTCCTCCTCCTCAGGCGCACTACTCCGCATCCGAGGACGACCACCGTGAAGTTTTAGTGGGTGCAAGCCCTACATAACCCCAGACCCTCCCCCGAGTAATTGTTATAAATTACATGAGTGTAGTTTCCGTTGCACGTGCGGATTTTTTAACCGACAAAAAATTTGTTGAAATACGCTCGAAAAACTGCCCATCTTATTCGCGGATTTTCGTAATTTTTTCTTCTATAACGTGCCATTTATACAAAAATAATTTGTTTAAAAAATCCGCACGTGCAACGGAAACTACACTCATATAGTTTATAAAAAAAAAACGAAAATTTGGTTTCGAACCTTCTGTTCCATATATAGTTACACATTCTACCAACGCGCGTGAAGGGTCAGAAGATTAATTATTATATTAAAATTTAAACATGCTTTTCTACTCATTTTTTTATGTCCTCTTAAGACATCGTACTGTAAAAATTCTTAAAAATGGCTTATTTTTCCGGCCGTGTTGGTCCTTAAAAATGCCAGAAAATTACTTGATGAATCTTTCTGAAACTTTCCGCACTTTTTATATACGAATATCTTTTTTGAAATTTATTTAAAGCAGATTTATAACTTAGCGCTGCAAAATATGTCCGCTGACATAGTTGACAGTTTTCCGACGAAACTGTTTTTCAAAAATCAAAAAACCAAAAAGTTATGGAAACTGTATGTGGGTGCCTATGACACGACCGGCGATTTTTCTGATTGCTCGTTTCCTTCTATTTCTTTTTCTATGAAAGACGTTAATTTCTAGAACAAAATCTCAATTTTCTTCCGAGCTGTCGTGCCATAGCCACCCGCATATGGTTTCTAAAACTTTTTGGTTCTTTGATATCAGAAGAATCGTTTCGGCAAAAAACTGTCAACCATGTCAGCGGAATTTTTTTGGAGCGCAAACTTACTGATCCCCTACAGCTTACAAATCTACTTTAAATAAATTTCAGAAAAGATATTCGTATAACTTAAATATCCAATAAGAAATCCCGAAAATTTTCAAAAAGATTCATTAAATAGTTTCCTTTCAATAAATTTCCAAAGATACCTTTAATATTGGAGCCATTACCCTGTTGCCCCCCTTAGTAACTAAGCACCCCTCTTCCGCATGTAAGCCGTGTAAAATGCTCATGAGCATAGAACATATTTTGCTGGAATGCTGTATATTTTCGGAGGAAAGAAGTCGACTCAACATCAAAGAGAATTTGAACTTAAACCTGAATAAGTCTGAAAATATCCTCAATGTGATCAAATTTCTCAAAGAGATAAATTTGCTTGATCTTTTCTAATGGAACACTACGTATGGTCTAAGTACTTTGTAACCAAATCTTCAGGTGTGTAATCGTGTGGAGGTGGGTGGTCGCTAATGTCTCTACTGTTGACGCGACTACCTAAAAATAAACTCACACATAAAAAAGCTCTTCACTACCTTCTAAACATTGTTGAGATCCGTGAGATATTATGAAATCTTATTAAAAGTATATTATGGCTACTATATTCAGTCTTCGTGGTTTATGCCCGGGATTACAACACTAATAATATTATCCTAAGGACTTTCTCACACAAAACTTCTGTGGTTTCTAGTTCGTATTTCGCGTGTATTATAATAGAGCTTTACTGTACCAGTACCACACAAACACATACTGAGTAATAATATATCACAAGAAAAGAAAAGGAAAGAAAGAACCACGAAACTGAAACCAAAATGGAAATAGAGATGTGTATAAACAGGCACATAGCGTGACGGGGCCACTAATGTTCCGTTATAAACCTAATTCGATATATTCACTTGACAGAGACAGCAGTATTCTAAAAGAGGCAGAAAAGTATGTGCAATGTGTGAATATATACGAAATACAGTAGTGCTCGGTAAACACTTTGCGTCCTGAGATTTGTATCCTGTGCACGGTTCTGGCGTGGTTCCAAGTCAATAATTTTTAAGAAGCGGCTGAAGCATTGTCCAAGGTTTCCCGAATGTTTACTATGATACAAACCAAGCTCGGAGTTTGCTTTACACACCGAATTCACTTGATTCTGGCGGATCAATCGCATTCACAGAGTGTAATAGCCTCCTTGACGTGCTGCGCAAGGGAGATTGGTATGTACATACATGTACGGAACACTGAGGAAAGGCCGGTTCTTTTACAGGATGATGACGGTTAGTCCGCGAGAATCATGCAAACTCGGTGCATAATAACTTCTCGTTTGAAGCATGTAAGATCTCCACTCGGGACCTAGCAGAGACTCACAACGTGAACAGCGCAAGCGATTAGCACCTTACTTCGGCTCGAGCTGGTATTTATTATGTGTGGTCTACAGGGTGTCCCACTAAGGAGTGGACAGCGCGATATCTCTTAAAGTATTGTCGATAAAAATATAAAAAAAATAGGGAATTGCATGGTTCGAGGGGGCCCATTTATTAGCGCGAACGAATTTTGTTTTCGATTATTATTTTAAAAGATACGATGGTCAAGTTCGGTTTTTCAAATGGAACTATTTTTTGTGAAGACCAGAGTTGATAGTGCGTTCCAAGACAAATTCAATAAGCTTTAATGTATACACTTTACTTCCACTGGTTTTTAAGATATTGCGCTTGCAAATTTACTGATTTTCACTGCAAGAAACCCCTCTGGAATGGCAAAAACCGGGGGCGGTCTTACTGGCGCCACGGGTGGCACTGCCTGTTGAAATGGATACTTACCTGCCAAAGGTCTACGCCAGAAATGGCAGGCCCAAAGGCTGGACAATTCTTTTCTTTTGACACAATCTGCTCCCCATGGTTGAAATTTAGTCTAGCAACTTTCACTCCTCCTAACCTAACCAATCCAACTTGCATCCCTCCCAAAAGAACCGGCCATCCGAGCGTAGAAGCAAGTGCGAAATAAAAGTAACGATGCGCTTCTCGATACCGCAGATGTACCTACCTAAGTAGCATTTCTGACGGAAAAGAATTGTCCAGCCTTTGGGCCTGCCATTTCTGGCGTAGACCTTTGGCAGGTAAGTATCCATTTCAACAGGCAGTGCCACCCGTGGTGCCAGTAAGACCGTCCCCGGTGAAAAACCAGTGAAAATCAGTAAATTTGCAAGCGCAATATCTTAAAAACCAGTGGAAATAAAGTGTATACATTAAAGCTTATTGAATTTGTCTTGGAACGCACTATCAACTCAGGTCTTCAAAAAAAATAGTTCCATTTGAAAAACCGAACTTGACCATCGTATCTTTTAAAATAATAATCGAAAACAAAATTCGTTCGCGCTAATAAATGGGCCCCCTCGAACCATGCAATTCCCTATTTTTTTTATATTTTTATCGACAATACTTTAAGAGATATCGCGCTGTCCACTCCTTAGTGGGACACCCTGTATAGCAACTATCGACAGCGGAGTTGCCAGGCAATTCCCTACGCCCAGGGAAGACGTGACGTCACATATATACTCTGTCATATAAGAAGGATCCTGCGCATAGACCTGTCCTGCGCTACTATTGGCTATACCCCAACCAACGCTCCCTCGGAGCCAATGAGCTCATTCTACATGCGTGAAACGGGTTCCTTCTGATATGACAAGGAGATTAGACGTCAACCCAGACCTATATAGACTAATACAACTCTTGCACGGCATGCGCTGAATTGTGATACGTCACTGCGTCACTAATACAAGTGTACCATAATTACTATAGGTTTTCCTTTTCTACTACTGCGTCACGTCTTCCCTATGCCGCCATTACTTCCCTACGTATGGCAACCCTGATCGACAGAAGTGGACTAGCGGATCCCCCAAATCAGGGGGGATATAGGTGATCATACAACGACTAAAATCTGTCTATCTTATAACGAGAATTTACTGTACTTCGTTGCCGGAATAACGCCTTGCTCGCGTACAGTCTAGCGCAATAAAAGTGCCCCCGGATGAGTCATCCGCTGACGAAAGATAACATTTTTATATTTCTCATTAAATGTAGGTACAGTAGTGCCCGGTTAAGGGTACTAGGCAGTTGTTCCTGTCTAAAATGAAGCATTTCTGTTTCAATTGATTACAAAGAAACAAATTGAAACTGAGACTTGTTCCTTGACACGAAGTTTTTTAACATCATAAGCTTTAAAAAACACGTTTGTTTAGTTAGGAAGTGTAAGGGAACTGAGACCTCATCTTTTGGGGCTTGGGGGAGGGTAAAACCTCGTAACGGGGGTGTTTAGTTTCTTTTCATAAAGAATATGAGTTTTCATTAATTACAATTTAGGTCCGGTCCGAAACTACACATTTTGTGAACATGCTCGAATTTGATTTGAATCGATTGGACCTCCGTTTTTTAGTTATCACTGCAAAACAAAAGAAACTTTTTTAAAAAGCTTCTTTAATGATCCACCTGTAGCGTCATATATAATGCATATTTTTCACTAAACAAACATGTTGTTTTAAAGCTTACGATGTTAATAAACTTCAAGCTAAAGAACAAGTCTCCGTTTCAGTTTGTTTCTTTGCAATTAATTGAAACAGAAGTGTTACAAAATCATCACCACTACTATTTGTTGTTTACTTAGACAGTAGGAACCTTCGCGGCTGAGCGCTCGATGCTCAAGAACAATGAAGCCATGAAAGATAAGGATAGCACTAGCCATTAAGAAGGAAAAAATATTAGGTTGTGCATTTCTCATCGGATCTTCATGAAACTGACATCAATAGATTCCTTATGTTCTTCCGATAAAATTGATATCAAACCCCACATAATTCGAGCTGTTGTTACGTACGCAGAAAAATTGTCTACTTTCTCTCTTTCTCTCTCGAATTATTTTCCAGCTCGGGCGGGGAAAGGAAAATGCCCTAGAACCCCTTCCTAACAGAAGGGATTTATATAGTGCCTATCCGAGATATAGTGACTTAGGTGTGAAGTCCCTCAGCGGGGACTTACCTGACACCCTGCTGGGTACTGGCCGCTAAACGTGCCCCCTACTACCTCTTGCAGAACTGTATTTGGAGAAGAGTAGGACAAACCGGGGCCTTAACAGAAATTAAAGATACGGTTTATCATTGCTAAAAGACATCAATTAAGCTTTGATTAATTATTATATTGATTCATAAATTCTCCACTACTGTTCTAATGCAGTACACATATCTTACTAAAATGTATTTGTATTTAATATGAGGCAATTTTTAATAGCCAGTAGCAAAGCTTAATTGATGTCTTTTAATAATGATAAACCGTATCTTCAATTTCTGTTTTATTTTCTGTTAGGACCCCGGTTTTTTCCTGGTCTTCTCTAAATACAGTCCTGCAAGAGGTAGTAGGGGGGCACGTTTAGCGGCCAGTACCCAGCAGGGTGTCGGGTAAGACCCCGCTGGGGGACTACAAACCTAAGTCACTATATCTCGGATAGGCACTATAACAGTTCAGTTCTGAACCGACAAGGGTTGAAGTTACAGGGTTTATACATACAGCTCCCAAATGAATGGGGGATTCACTACAAATTGCCATATAAGCAGATCTTTAGGAGTCTTCGCGTCAGTCATGCTCCTTTTCATAGTTATGTGTCAAATAATGCGGAGAGCATATTCTCGACCAGCTGGATGACAACTAGAAAAAGGGGCATGACTGATTCCTAAAGATCGGCTTATATGGCAACTTGTAGTGAACCCCCCATTCATTTAGGAGCTATATCTATGGAGCTATATGTATAGTGCCTCTACGAGCTATAGTGACTTAGGTGTGAGGTCAGTCAGCGGGGTCTTAACCGATATCCTGCTGGGTATGGGCCGCTTAACGTGGCCCCCTACTACCTCCTGCAGGACTGTGTTTGGGGAGGATCAGGACAAAGCCGGGGCCCTATAGACTAAGTGTTACAACTTCGATTTTACTAAAATGAAACAGAAATTGAAGATACTGTTTATCATTATTAAAAGACACCAACATTAAGCTTTGCTACTGGCTATTAAAAATTGTCTCATTGTCAGTACATATTAAATACAAATCCATTTCAGTAAGGTATATGTACTGCATTAGAACAGTAGCAATATAAATTATTTTATATTAATAACTTATTTTACCCCTTAGGGCCCAGGTTTTGTCCTGGTCTTCCCTAAACACAGTCCTGCAAGAGGTAGTACGGGGGTGGGGGGCAAGTTTAGCGGCCCGTACACAGCAGGGTATCGGTTAAAACCCCGTTGGGTACCTCACACCTATAGTCTGATTTTCGAGAGTTGAGACCTGAGGCGGGTCCCTCGGACGGAGCGTGGTTTAAGGAGGAACCAATGGTACGCTACGGATTGCGTGCGGCGTTGCCACCATTGGTTCCTCCTTAAACCACGCTTCGTCCGAAGGACCCGCCTCAGGTCTCAACTCTCAAAAATCAGACTATAAGTCACTACAATTCGTAGAGGCACTATACTGTTCTGGGCAGAAAGCCTCCACGCTGAAGGGTTAATATAAGTGCTTTTCTTGAAACAGTTAAAAGTAATCGACAAACTTCTTATGTATACGTTGATCCTTTTTCATGTTGTTATGTCGGTTCTTTTTGACTTTGGGGATGGGTCGTTCAAATTTAACCGAACACTACTGTATATACCAGTCATGTGCCACAAAAGTGTTTCGTATGAGAAGGACCTAACTTTTTACACACCTGTTGTTCCGTTGAAACAATGGTTGCACCGTCCTTGGTAATCGTAGTGAAGTACGTGAAGGTGGTGGTACATGTCTTCGTGACAAATTCATTTGGCTTATCTTGAGGAATCATCATGACAACCGCGTCAGACAATGTCAGTGTCGGCTGAGGCATGGAGTTTTCCCATCGCAACGCTGGCGTTGGGCCCGCCACTATCACCTCCACGCCGTTCGACATAACACGGGTGGCTAGGTTGAACCTTCGACCTTCTTCATCTTTCACTTCATGTTCTCCTGTCATTACAATTTCCACGGTTATATTATAAGTACACCCACGTTTTAAGCGTACTTCAGTAATGCTAGAGAGTAATACAAATGTTTATACAGTACGCACATGTACAAGTAAGTGATAAGAGGCATCTGAAATGAGACCGTTTAACGCAACGTCACAACAAAATGTACTTGATAATCTTTCATTTTATAAAATTTTACAGAGCGACTCACGTAAACTGCTTCAAGTTAATATCTTTTAAATTGAAGGAGATGTTGAAAACAAATTTATTCTAACCTTTACGGTTGCAAGGGACCCACTGCTTAAAGTGTTAGTAATCCCTTTAGGTGAAATAACTTTATAGATATCACGGTCACCTTTGTTTTTTTAAATGGACTCCCATGTTTTCTTGGTGATATTTTGCTAAATAAAAAAAGTGGAATTCAGCGATACTGGATTATGTTACCTTGTGATAATATAATAGCAGAGAATTGTATGAGAAATTCCAGTAACAATGTTAGTTTAGCTATTGCCTAACTAAACTAATAGCTAAACCTATAAAATCTCCCATAAACGTTTCGTCGATATCTCAGTTTCTTTAAGCCACTGATTTGTAACAGTTTAAGTGACTCACCCCGTATACCTATTCGTCTGAATAATACAACTTGATCAAGCTGCTATAGTTATTCAGACGCTTTCATACTGACATTCACCATTATCGGTCTTACAGAGCAAAAAGATTAAGTTCAAACATCCTCGATCAACGTTCAAGAAACAAAATATACACAATGAACAAAAATAATAGATCAAATATGTACAAGATCGCTCGTCATTTACAGTATGTACATGTCTCTAAGAGTTTTAATGTACAGGAAAAAATTTAGAATGCTGTAAACCAATTGTAGTGAGATTCAGAGGAGTATTTGTACAGTCTCGCGTCAGCAAGTCGCTGTGAGAAGAAGTATTATTAGTCTAAAGGTTACTTTGTACACTGATCGCTGCGTGGCCCGAAAATTGCAATGAACAATGCTTATTATCGCACTGGAAAAACAATTAAATATGACTGTTTAAAGTATTTACTATCAACCACACAAAACTGTATCGTTACCTTTGTCTCGAAAAAATTCGGTCCACAAAATGATCATTATAGAAAAGGCTCAGATAGCCATAGCTCTACTCACCAAGGACAGGCACTGGATTATACACAGACGATACGAAGTTTGCTGACGACTCCACGGTAGGAGTGACAGTCACCGTGACAGGCACCGTCAACGTAAGGGTCGTTACTCTGGGTCTGACGGTCGTCGAGGACGTCACTTTCGTCTCCAGTCCGTTCTGTTGCGTAATCACGTATGTGTACGTTCTCAATCTCGTCGACGTCACTACAGTCTCCGTATAGTAAATGCTCGTGCTCGGTTCTAAGTTGGGCGTAGATACCGTCTGGTGCTCGACGGCGGTCGGTTTCGAGGATAAGATCTCGGGGAAATCTGGCCTCGATAGGGACAGGTAAAGGTCGTCGGCCAATCCTGCCTCAATGTCCTCAGGTGTCGGTGACGAAATGGAGATCGTCACCTTCGCCACATCGAGACTTGGAGTGGGTTCGAGAACCTTGGAGGTCCTCTTCACCTCCGACGAGGGGGTGTATTCAACTTCCAAGGGGATCACGCTCGGTATTTCTGAATCGTCAAAGTAATCACGAACGGCAGAGTCCTGCGTCGTTAATTGGGGCGTCTCGAGAGGCAACACGCTTGCAAAACTCGGTGTAATGTCGGTGGAGAATGACGAAACAGAGGAAGATACTGTCGGTGTGGGTGCGATAACGGGTTGTATTGGTTGCACTGTCAATACTTCTGCCTTTTCCTCAGCTTTCGTCGTGGTTTCGGGAGTTTTTTCCAGAACGTTGAAATCTTCCATGCCTCTTGAGGGACTCTCGGTTTCTGGCTCCATAATTGGAACAGTTGTGGTAACATGAGACTCTACATTTTTCTCAGGCGAATCTGCAGTGTCTTTCTGTGAAGATTCTTTGAATACGGTTTGCATCGATGTAAAATAGGGTGTGATCTCTTTTTCAAGCGAGCGTCCCACATCCTTTGGAGAAAAGTCTTCTATTTTGGGTTGCATTTGCAATTCGCTTGATTCAGTAGATGGAGCAGGGTGCTCTGTAATGTTATTTGTATCTTCCTTCTCAGTAGTTGTATCTATAGTTTCTTCTTCAGTGGGAGCGATTGCCTGAGTTTCTTCTTCAGGAATAACTGTTGTCTCATCTATAGATGCTGTTGTTTCCACAGACTCAATTGTTGTTGTAGGTTCTTTCTCATTTTCGTCCTCTTCCCTGATTTCGGGGTAAGCGGTAGTAGAGCTGTCTTCTGGTAAGGTTGTATCAAAACTTTCCGCTTGCGCAGTCACGTTTTCTTCATTGTTTAATGTCGTTGAACCATCGGCTGGTTTCATAGTTGTCAGTATCTCGTCAGACTTGGCGTCCTGTTTTAAAAGGGGCTCTGTTACAGCTTCATCCTCACTAACACCGTCAAATGTATCTACAGATTTCTCTGTTGTAGTCTCATCTCTTTCAGGCACGTTAGATGCTTCAGACGTGGTTGTAGTAGCATCCTTATTTGTACCAACACTTTCTTCAACCTCTAATGGCTTAGTCGACTTTAGTATATCTTCATCCTCAGATGATTCGTGTACACTTTCAGTCGTCGTTGTTTTTACATACTCGTCATCGTAGTCGTACTCGTCAGCCGACGGTCGGAAAAAGAAGTTGTCAGTAATAATGATTGGTTCATTTACAGATGTTTCTTCCAACACCTTCGTTTCGGTATCTTCTGCTTTACCTTCTCTTTCTGCCTCGACAGGCTTGTTATCGATGACATTAGGCGTTTCCGTCAGTTCAGGTGTGAACGTTGTACTAACTTCCTGTTCGCTGTCTTCTTCGTCGTCGCCATCTTCTTCTATGTATTCTTCGCCGTATTCAGAAGATGGAGCAGTGAAGAAACCGGTGGTGATGATAGCGAAGCTGGGTGTTGGTTCCACTGGTCGAACAGCAATCAGCTTTCTTCTGGTGATCCTACCCCTCTTATCAGTAGTGGTTGGCAGAACAGGCGTCACTCCGATTTTTCGACGTCTGGTGATGGTCACCTTATGACGTCCTGTCTCAAGGTACGAACTTTCAGGTTCCTCGTTACGTATCGAATTAGCTAAACCCAATGTTCTGATTCGAGTTACAACGATTCTTCGTGGTGTGTGACTAGCAACATTCAGCGGAGGATCTTCTGTATGAAGAAGTGGTCTTCGCCTGACGACCGTGAACTTATGCTGCCTTGTATTCTTTCTGACAACAGGAACGCGGATTCTGACACGTTTTTTCGGCGTTTCCTCGATGTAATCGTCGTTATTTTCGGTCAGACCTCTAATATTTTCAACGCCCTCGCCAGGCGACCAAATATCAATTCTTTCCCCTTTGCTATTAACGTCGCTATCTCGATAGTCTTCGAGGTTATCATCTGAAAAGGCGACATTCTGGCTTGTTTCTGTGAACGTGCTTATCCTCCTTGTTTCGGAATTGTATCTACACGACCGAACAACCATGGAGGAGGGGGACTTTTTCGGGTGTTATGTGTCCGATGGGATAAGCAACCATCCAATAATCGCTCATACGTTGTTTCGTGCACTTAGTAACGGTTACTCATCGCGAGGAATGTTTATCGTGATGTTACCCGACAAACAGGGACTACCATGCGTTGGGCATTGTCGTGTGGGCGCGCGTGCGGTGGCGGATTCAAGGCTGTGTTAGTAGGTAGAAGTACGGGACGACGCTCGAAGGGGGAGCTTCAGAGGGAAACAGAAGAAAAAAGACTGGGAGAGCGAACAGGACGATGAATGGACATCGAGAATCCAGCAACCCTGGTTCTCGATCAACCGAAGCTGTGAGCTTTCCGCGATTCCTTTTCCACGGGGAGTATAATCGCTTCTCAATGAGCGATACCCGTAGATACACTATATTACACGGCCAGCAACACGCGACCGCAAGTCGCCCGTCACTGAGTTTCCCTGTACAACCCGAGAACGAACCGTCGAAGAACCGTCCAAACTGAGTCACAGGGTGAAACCACGGAAAGGTAATCAGCTTCGGTCTAGGTGGGCTTTCATGATTGGCGATGGATTTCAATTAAAAATGACGATAGTTAAGGGGGAAGAAAGAACAATTGGAAAGAGGATCTACGAATGTGAAGGGTTAGGTGCGGATAGACGTGGAAATGTGCCGTCCGACGTCACCCACTACGCTCTCGAGACTTTGTGTCGGCGCGTGCGCGTCCATTGAGTCCTCGCTTCCCATCAAAATGGTGATCTCCGCTGGTCCCGCGTGCAAAGATGGCGGCACAGAGGGTCGAACCTCAACGATATCATCCGCGGCGTTTCTTCGTCTCCTTGAGGAGCTGGCCGTTTGACTCACTTTCACAGTGCTCAGAACGGTACTGAACTCCCCTGGCCTTCGACCAGAAACATAAAGCGTCACCACGCTGGATTCTTCCTTCTTATCGTCCTCTTTCTTGCTATTCGACTTGCCCCGACCATTCCGCCTCTTGGACGACTTTTGGTGATTCTGAACATCCTCCTCCTCTTCTGAGTACTCGTAACTATCCTGCTTGTAATCCGAATCGGCTGGTTGATGCCTCCTTTCGACCTCACCGGGCAGAGTATTGCTCTGCGTGAACGGAGGAGCGGCAAACAGAGGGTCCAACAGGGGATTGGGGTTCTTTGACGGTTGTTGGGGCTGCTGAAGCAGTAACAGCAGGGAGTTCAAGTTGGCTGCTGGAAGGGACGCAGTCGGCGTCACGACAACTGTATCCGTGATGAACTCTGTCGCGGTGACGACGTCGGTCGATGTGTCCACCAGAGTCGTGAGGATCTCTTTACCCCTGAACGTGAGGGGGATCACAGTGCTCTGTTGTTTTGTGATTGTAGTGACGTACGAGCTCGTGCGCGTGTTGTACTGTGTAGAGGGTGTACCCTGAGGCTGTAGTAACGGGTTCGCCTGACCTAATTGGCCGAGAAGAAGCTGCGACAGCAGGATATTCGCGAGGGGAGCATTCCCAGGCAGTGCGGGTTGTATCGTGGAAACAACATTTTCTACGGAATAGGCGGTCGTGGGTACGATTACCGATTGCGAGACTCTACGGCCACCGAGGGTGGTCAGCGTGTGGGAAACCCGTGTGGTGAGCGTCTCGTGGAGCAGGAATCGGGTGATCTCGGTCTGACCTTGCATGTTAGTACCGGTGACCTCGCTAACGATTACTACCAGTGGTCTGCCATCTGCACCTGTTACGGTGCTGTATTGAGAGGGGGCTAGAACCTCGGTGCTAGGCTGAGCTGTAATAATATTTCGATGCTCTGTGATGCCATTATTTACAACGGGGATCGTCACCTCTGTTGGGACGTAATGGGTCACCGTGATTGTTCCGTCAAAGTCTGGGTAAACAGTGGGAGACTCCCTAATATCCTCGAACGAGCCTCTTGATCTCTGCGAGGACGATCCTCTCCTACTACCGTTTCTACCTGACGATTTCGACGGGGCGCGTGATGATACTCGCCTTGTGCTCGACAATTCGGACGATTTATTCGAACCGTTTCTCAACCTTGGAGGTCTCACTCTGTCTGAGTTATTTGACACCCTACCGTTACTTCTCGACCCCGAAGACGCAGGTCTCTTATAGTTCGATCTACTGGATGCCGTTCCGTCTTTCTCTCTCAGAGTGAACTGTCTGCCATTACTGGAAGTGGGCGATGGTTTTATTCTAGACGAAGAACTCCTATCACCATTGGTCTGTTTTGGCCTGGGCCTAGCCTTGCTTGCACTCAACTCTGTAGACTCCGCTGGCGTGTTTTCGGGACTGTTAGCTGACTTCGATGCCGATCGAGACGTTGGTAAGGTCCGTCCACGATTGTTGTAACGAGCGATAGGTTTCGAAGTAGCCTTCCCGCTGTCTTCTTTACTGGAGGTATTCTCAGTCACGTCAGGTTTATCTTCGGATTTCGACGACCCTGGTTGGCTTGGTCGACGGAAACGATTTGTTAACGATCTCAACTGGCTGACCTGTCGACGAGTTCGTCTTCCTCTTGTAAAAGGCCTAATTTGTACTGACGGTCTGATGGATTTCCCAGAACGACGATTGACACCCGTGGTCCTGTCTTCGTGTTCCGACCCCTCGTAATCGTTATCAGTTATTTCCTCCACGGGTTCGTCGTCAATATTTTCCTCGCGTTCGTTTTCCAAATCTTCATTTGTCTCTATTTGCTCTTCAGTAGGTAGTTCTTGCTTTTTCCCGAATAAACCTCGTGGCGGAAATAGCCCAGTGCTGCTCTGACGGGGCCTAGTGGAGATTGGAGCAGCTTTTCCATTACCTCGGGCGTTGGTAACCTTAGGGACAGATGGTGGAGTGGGTCTGTTCAAGTTACCATTTCTTCTCGTGGTTGTCGGTGGTCTGGGTGTCGTGGCGGTTCTTCCAGAATTGTTCAAATTGATTGGCCTTCGGAAACGTAACAGAGGGTTTGTCGATCTTCTTGACGATTCTGTGGTTGTTTGCAAAGGCGCTGTTACAGTCTCGCCACTGTCGGTATCTTCCGTGTATAAAGTCTCTTCTGTTACCAGAGTAGTAGTGGTAAACTCGTTGGCGTCATTTTCCTGGTCATCGTGTCTGACCGTTGGCTGTCCTCGAAGCAGTGTCGACGATGGTCGAATAGATGACCTATATCTTGTAGACGTTCCAGGGTATATTGAACTCGATCCACGAGTGGCAATTCTCGCGGATGAACCTCTGATAGAGGTAGGTCCTCGCCTGTTTCCTTGGAAGACTGACGAAGGAGTTATCCTGGATTGCGCCCTGCCTCGGGTACTTCCAGTTACAGAAGAGGCGTAAGAGTTTGCGGTATTTGGAGAACCCCTTCTTCCAGAGAACCTTCTGGAGCCTGATGGGGATAGCGTGGAGGAGTACGGGCCTATGGGTGAACTGATTCGACCTCTGGATGATGCAAACCTATTACCCTTGCCAGCTAACGTTGCTGTTATCGTAGGCGTGATATCTGTCCTAGTGATCGTCGTTGCACCCTGTGTCCCTTTGCGTTTCGGGTTAAACGTGGGCCTGTTTCTAGACGCGAATGGCCTAATCACAGGAGTGAACGTCCTTTTTCTGGTCGAGAATGTCAGCCTCGATTTCTTCTTGGAGCTCTGTCCATCCTCGCCTTCCACCTCTTCTTCTTCGTCTTCTTCATTCTGTTCAGAGTTCTCGTCCTGATCGGGTATTTCCGTCGTTGGGTCTTCAGATAGAGAAGATTGAATCACCGCTGGCGAAGGAGAGATTTCTGGGATTTCTGTTGGTTTCATAGGTAGTAAGGTAGAAGTTGGCGCGATGTTCACAGTTGAGGTCACAGACAGGAAACTTGAAGTGCTTTCGATGATCTGAGCGTACCTGCCCTCGATGCTTGTGCCAATTACCTTGGACTGATAGAACGTAGTAGTTCCGTTATTCTCGACCTGACCTTGTATCAACCTGACCAGACCAGTTCGGTGGCCGTGAACGGGTGGAATGGTTGCTTTCCTGACCTCGTCGATCTTTGTACTCGAAGTGCTTTCGATAACCTTGGCGTACAGACCGTCAAACAGGGTTCCAATCTGTTTCGTGGTAAAGTAGATCGTAGTCACTTCGTCTGCGTCTACCACGCTGCCTCTGTTCATCGACAGGATGCCTGTTGGGAGGACTGGAGTAGCAACAGGAGAAGAAGATACCGGTGGTGTCTCTACTCTTGTCGAACTTTCAACAACTTGAGCGTACAGTCCATCGATGTAAGTGCCATGTACGTCGGTCATATAATGGGTAGTGGTCCCATCGTGGACCTGGCTCGATCGAATCGTCGAAATTAATCCTATCTTTGGTAGATCGGTTG
This sequence comes from Andrena cerasifolii, assembly GCF_050908995.1. Lineage (NCBI taxonomy): Eukaryota > Metazoa > Arthropoda > Insecta > Hymenoptera > Andrenidae > Andrena > Andrena cerasifolii. The sequence continues at coordinate 3,744,703 of NC_135124.1, read as the reverse complement.
TCTTCGATGGTATAATTCCGGTCTTCTCTTCCGTTGTCAAGGTTTGTTGGAACACTGGCCCGCCAATTGCTCTGCCAGTTGCCAGTTGCTGTGTTGTAGCAACATCAGGTATCGAAACGCTGGTAACAGTCTCCAGCCTGCTGTTCAGTATGGTCTCGTTACCAATATACGAAGTTGTGAAGTAGGTGTACGTGGTGTAATATGTGGTAGGCTCAGGCGAAATAGTAGAAGATTCCAGTAAGCTCTGTTCAAGGACTGTTGTGACCTCTTTGGAGGTGGTCGTGTCAACCTCATCTGCTCTAGAACTTTCAACAGAAATCACGTCTGAAGGTGTCACCTCATTGTCGGCCGTGATTTTAAGCTCTTTATCACTTGTAATGCTATCTTCCACGGTCGGCGTTGTTGGCCTGTAGGTCATAATGACACCGAGCTCTACAGTTGGCGTAGGCGCAACTCCTGGTGTGACAACGTTGCTGACAGTGTCCTCGCGACTTGTTGTAACAGTATCGCCATCTTTGTAGAACGTCGTCCAGTAAGTAAACGTTGTAAAATATGTAACTGGTAGAGTGCTCGTTTCTGCAGACACGACAGCCGTTGGTCTGATAGTTTCCGTCACAATGTTGGTGACAGTCTCAAGACGGCTGACTACGTTTGACGCATCGCCTTTGTACATCGTCGTGAAGTAAGTGAATGTTGTGTAACTAGTTTGTAAAAGAAGAGTTGGCGCTGGTTCCACATCGTGGTGGTTCGACTCTGATAACTCCTGATCCTCAGGTACGGCGTTCCTCTTGTCCATCACGTCTAGGACTGTACCACCGCCAGAACTGGAGGAAGACACCACGTCCGTGATCATGGATCCCAACACCTCGCCTTCGACTGGAGGATTAGGTGTTACTTGGGCGTTCACCTCAAAACCAGGGAATAAGTTTTGAGTAGTAGGTTGTTCCTCCAAAGTAGCTGGCAACTCTGTTTGCTCTGCCTGGACTTCAGGCAGCGTTGTATTTTCCTCTGGCTTGACCACTTCCTGCTGCTGAATCTTCTTCGCTAAAAGAAGTGCCTCTTCCTGAGACTTTTTTCGTTGAAACGCTTCTAGGTAGGCTAGGATGTCTGGATGAACAGTTGGCGTGTTGGCTTCTTCAGTTTCTGGTGTTGTTGGTTGAAGAGTTTCCTCGGTAACAGGTATTACAGCAGTTGGTTGAATAGTCTCAGTCACAACATTAGTGAACACCTCGGTTCTGGTTTCAATCTCAGTTTCGTCATCAACGAAGATATTCGTGAAATACGTGTACGTGGTGTAATATGTCTTGATCTGCTTCTTAACGCTCTCTGTTGGCAGAGCTGGAGTTGGACTGGGCTCAATATCAGGGGTTGGCTGTTTCGTGTCCTCGAAATCGGTTGTGGTGATTCCTGATTCCGTAGGGATGTTCTGATCAGTGGTGGTATCCTGCTCCTGCAACGTGGTCAGAGTTTCCTCCGTCGTTTGTTCCAAGGTCGTGGGATATTTCTCAGTTCTCCCATCTCGTTCAGGAACAGCTGATGGCAAAATGGTGTCCGAAATTTTTGTTGGAGCTATCTGGATGGAGTCGTCTTTCTCGAATAGTCCTGCAACGACGGCAGAGACTCCATGCGGCCCAACTGTCTGCGTAATAACGTTTGTCTCGACAACTTCTCGACTAGAAATTCTGGATGTTTTCTCTTGGAAAAAGGTCGTCAAATACGTATAAGTCGTGTACAGAGTCTTAAAGATAAGTTCTATCTCCTCGTCCTGCTTGGTGGTTTGCTCCTCTTCCGTTTCATTGACCAAGCTTGGAGTCGTTCGTGTCGTTATCGGTTCTGAAAATACTGTAGGAAGAACAGGGGTCACGGTTTCACTAGGTAGAATCAGCTCTGTCAGGTAAGTGACCTCCGAAGAGACCACTTCTCTGGTACGTATGGAGGTTGTAGTTTGGTCGCCATCAGGAATAAAGAAGGTGGTTAAATACGTAGAGGTCTTGTACACCGTAGATGGAAGGAGTCTGGTAGCGAGCATAACCTTCCTTTCTTGATCATATTCATTGCGATTACCGTGTCCCAAAGCATTCTTCGGGCTGCCGCCTTTGATACTGCGCCCTTGAGGATCTCCAGGAACGATATCATTCGGGATCTCGTCATCCAATGTTGGGAGGACTGATTCAGTAGTTCCCAGGACCCTCCTAGCACTCTCCAAGATGTCTTTCAGAGTTGTCAACACGCTATCGGTGGTGTCCTTGAAAGGAGTTGTCAATTCATTCATTTCAGGAGGGGCTTCTTCGTTAGTAGTAATGACTCTGGGTGTTGTGCCAGTCGTCATTTCGACGGTGGTGTCTCCTTCAACTTCAGTCTCTTCTGTAATAGTTGTTCCATAATCAACTGTGGTGTCCTCAGTGTCGTATGTTGCGGTGGCTTCGTCGGGGAAGAAATAAACGTTAGAAGACGTATGGATGATCTGCGCATAATTCGTGCCAATGTAGGTGCCATAAATCAGACTTTTGTAATGAGTGGTAGTGCCATCTAGAGAGGTAGTTGAATCTACGACCTTGAGGAGTCCAGTAGGCTTCGGGGATCCCGTTTCTATGTCTGGTACCAAAAGTAATGGTTCCGTGGACATAGTAGATGATTCTAGTTCAAAGTCCTCAATGACACTTGGCTGAATATTAGCTCTGTTGATGGCGTCTAGAAGAGGATCACCTGCCTCGCTCTGCGAATTCGAGTGATCCTGATCAGTAGAGTGTTGCTGGGTTTTCTCTTGAGTCACGACGACGCTCGTGGGTCGAATTTTCACCACTGCAATTCCATCGTCTGGTCTCAATGTCGCGTCTCCTTTGATAGTAGTGGCGGGACGACCAACCGGGGCTGGCGACGTGCTGGGAGAGAACACGATGACAGTCTCACCTACAGTGGTGGTGAAGTCAGCGAAACCATGATACGTCACCGTGGCCAGCGGTTTAATGTCGAGCTTCCTCTGTGGGGGAGTCTTCGGTTGAGCCTTGAAGATTTTCGGCAGACGGGGCCTGAAATTCTTCGGCTGATCGTCCTCCAAACCGTCAAAACTGTTAGTAGCATACTCATGCTTCACTGTATAGGTTGGCAGATTGTCGGCAGGCCTGACTTTCGCAGGTTTCAGCCTCTGTGAGTCCGAATTGAGTTCCCTTCTGCTGAATATGTCGTTTTCCCTCGACAGTTCGTCCAATTTCACCGTAGTCCTCTTACTTTCGTCACTATCAGAGTCCTCTGTAGATTCCTCTTTCCTCGACGTTTCGATTTCCTTGAGCGCCTTGATGGGTGTGTTGTCGAGCGCTACCCTAAGCTGCCAGTTGTCGCTTGGCGCTCTCGATGGGTAGACTACGTAAGGACTCGGTGCGTCTGGTGTCGGCTCCTTTTCGTAGAACACTCTGCTCGACGTGGACAGTATTCTGGCGTATAAGCGGCCATTGTCGAGGGTCGTGCCGAGCACCTGAGTAGCGAACTCAGTGCTGGCACCGTCCTGCACGAACGTTCTCGCGGTTTTCGTGAGCAGACCGACCGGGGGAACGGGTTTACCCGGTCGTGCCGAAACTAGAAGGACCGTAGTAATCCCTGAGGGCAGTTACCGACCATGCAACGAGTTGGGAGGAGTTCAGGATCGTTCAGAAGCATCGCGACCACAGGAGAATCGCCGCAAGGGAACACATTCGGTGAGCGTTACGATTTACGGACCGAGTCGGTGACGTCGAAAGAGTATCGATTCAAGCCAATCGTGTCGAATGTCGTCCGAGTTATTTGATCGATCAGTCCCGTACAAGTAGCAAATCCGTCCAAGTTGTACATCCACGTGTCGCAATTAGTTTCAGTCAATCGATGTTTCGTATTTTTGGTTTGTTCATGTGTGTGCGTGTGTTTGTTTGTTTTTTTTTTATTGTATTTTAGAAAATGTCGGTGGTCAGAGAGACGGAGTGGCGGGCGGACGTTGGAGGCAGACGGCATCCAGATGTTGAGAAGAGTTGAAGGCGAGGAGCAGGCGGGAGCAGTAACAGAAACAGAAAAAAAAGAGATAGACGATCTTAGTAGATGAGTCATCTTGTTCGTAGCCTAGAACACCTGCTTCGTCCCCGTTACCCTGCCACGAGTATAGATTTTGTCTCGCATTCACGGCCGAACCGTTCCGTTCCGTAAGTGGCGAATCGTGCGAAACAGCGCGGGCGCGAGAGGAAATCACGGAAAAAGATACCAGGCGTTAATGTGCAAACGTATTTACAGCTCGAGGGACCTGAGGAACCTTTCGAAAGGACACGTTTCATCGATAGTAGCGGAGTAATTGTGATCTATGTCCAGAGAACGTTTGGCGTGAAACCGATTTCACGTCACGACCAGCGAAAGTCCGGCTTTGTGTCCTTACTAATTTGCTTTTTCTCCATGCATCGCATCGGTTCGATTACCGAAGTCCCCCGAGGCTACGTTTTGCGGTAAGTCATTTGTCAGGATGACCCATGTACCCACGGAAACGGAACGTAAGGTGTACGTACATAGAGGAACGAAGAAACAAAAAAATAGATACAGCGCGAGATAGAGAGAGAGAGAGAGAGAGAGAGAGAGAGAGAGAGAGAGAGAAAGAGAGAGAGAAAGAGAGAAAGAACGTTTCGAAACAACTCTTTTTATGTACACGGCCGCACCTCGCGTCAACACGCACAAGACAATTGTTTTTAGAGGTGGAACAATCGGTTTTTACTGTGAGAAGAGAAAGGTCCGAGAGCGGAGACAAAAGAAGAAAGCAAGACAGAGAATTGTTGCTGATGGAATTGCACGCAAACACTTTTTATATATGTATTAGTAATTGGTTAGAAATGTGGTAATATGTGCAACCCGAGTTACGGAACACATCCAGTAGAACGGACGATTCAATGTACAAGACAAGTTATGAATGAGTGCAATTCCATTGTGAGAGTACAAGTGTGATGCAAGACAGGCGCACTTAAAAGTCGGGAGACTCACCTTGTAGATCTCTTTCTATCCTAGCTGCTCTAACTTGTGGCAACGATCCATCATCTGGAAAAAAAAAATTATATCCGTGTTAGTCATTTCAGTAATGTGACTTGTTGACATTATTGTTACCAGTTGTGTGCATTCAAAAATGATGCGCAGCTTGTTCAACAAGAAAGTGTTCAAGAATTTAATAGCAGAAACCACTTAGCTCACGTGTGCATACGAAGAAAAAGAGGTGCGTAAATACAGAGGGATAGCAGATTGATATTTCACAAAAAGAATACGAATAGTAAAGGTGACTTCACTTGTCGTAATTTGTGCGGGAGCAAAAATTTTTGCATCCAGATGTTTTTGAGGGTTGATGTTTTTATTAGGCTACTGGAAATATACGCTAGAAAGTAATAATTAAGTCAGGAACTTTTGGTAAGAATACAAAACTCGTTTTAACGAAAATATCAAAGGTATTCTTTAAGTTTTGAAAGCGTCTACAAGCACGTTGAAATATCGAATCGTTCCATAAGTAATGTTGATCTACAATAACTGCATATATCATAAGTGATGTCATGAAACTTGCGGACGTAAGTTTTCCTCTCGCAAATTAAAAAATGTGTAGTGTGTCTGTGTGATTGCTGAGGAAAGAATGAAGCAGAGAGAGAGAGAGAGAGGGAGACAGGGAGAGAGAGAGAGGGGGAGAGAGAGAGAGAGGGAGGGAGGGAGAGAGAGAGGGAGAGGGAGAGAGAGGGAGAGAGAGGGGGAGAGAGGGAGAGGGAGAGGGAGAGGGAGAGAGAGAGAAAGAGACGAATGCATGATAGGATAATTGGCGAAAAGAGCGTGAGCAGGTGAAAGAGCGGGAGCGGAAGGATTATATGGACCGAAGTAAGGAGAGGATCAAACAGCGTAAGGAAATCGAGCTAGCATCGCATAATACATACATGAGAGGTTTTCGGATGTCCACCTCCAGTTGCTTTGGTTTTCGGATATGTTTTAGAGGACCGAAAAAAAAATGAGTTCTTTTATTTTCGCCCGTTTGCATACTTAGGGGTGCAACCACACTGCAAAGTTCATAAAAATAGATACAAAAACTCCTATTGTTAGTTTAAAAAATATTATAACATTGTGTTCAATAAAACTTGATATAAAACTTGACATAAATACTTGATACACACAAGTGATATACACCATGTTATAATATTCTTTTAACTTACAATAGGAATTTTTGTATCTCTTCTTATGCAATTCGAGGGTTGGTTTCACCCTCTCCAAATATGCGGGCCAAAATAAAGAACCCGTAGGTATTTGTTATTCTTCGGTCCTCTAAAACATATCCGAAATCCGAAGCAATTACATAAAGGCAGATACCTGAAAACCTCTCCTTGATGAAAATTAATAAAGTACACTATCGTAAAAAGACACAACGAAGGTATCGATAAGTTTGATTCCGCAAAGCTTTTCTTATAAGGGAATATAAGAAATAGCGGGAATAGGAAGGGCGACGCAGCGTCAAATTTCGGTAATTTTTACAAGGCCAATTTTAAAATGCCCATATTTTTGACAATTAGACCATGAAGAGGAAGGATAGAACTATATTCTGTTTTTTTTAAAGATTTTTAAAATCCCGCCCGTTGTTAAAAAACTGCATTTGTTGAAAATAATTGCACAAAAATGGTTAAAAAAAATTGTTTCTGAAACTGAAATAATTTTTTCTTAAAACTTCAATGCCTTTTCTACAAATCGCCGTAAACCTCATCTCCATCCGTTTACTACTTCCACAGTTATAATTTATTGAAAAAAAGTTAGCACTTACATTCAAACAACTGTAAAATCGACATTCTTCAAAATTGTCAAAAATCCTTCGAGATATGTTTATATATCCCTAAAGACTACAACATATTCAAATTTCAGCTACATCCGAAATGTTACTGCAAAAAGTGTCCGATTTCGCGTGGAATGTCCCAATAAAAAGGGAAATTCTTTGGTTCAAACTTGTGATAGAGCTGGAATAATGATTGGTTGTATAGTTTTTGCTTTTGATAACAAATTATATAAGAGAGTGAAAGACCTACATAAAGTACTTCAATCGAAATAACCTTACAACTATCTCACACTGTTTATCGAATCCAAACATTTTTTTTGACAGAAGTCACTCAATTTCAAATTTTTCATAAATTTCCGAAGAATTTCCTCTAGCATTCCTTCTTCCATGAACATAAAGGAATGCATTAGGCGGAGATTCTAGCATGTTTGTTTCATTTTAAACTACTTTATCAGTCTACAAGCATTCACTATTTATTCTCTGCTAATGGCGTTCTAATCTCTCGTGATCATCATTTATCACGATGGAAGAAGACTTCCTTCTGTTTCGTTAATGACGATATCTTTTCATGAAAGGTGCATGTACTTGCTGAAGCAAAAACTATTACCACTTTTTTACAGTTCAGCCATTGCGTGAACAATATTTAATATATTGGTCAGGGACTGCTAATGACTTCGAGGAGGAAACCAGTGGGTGGTGAAGGGAAGTTGTCGAAGGATGCGCCTTGTCCGAGAAGCTGCATTTGGTCATCGTTCACTTCCATCGATATCAAACAGTTAAACGCGTAGGAGAGTGCTATCTTACGACAGCGAACGAGCAAAAAAAAACAACTGTCTGCGAGAGTAGTATTTTTCTGAAGTCATCAACTTAAACAATTTAACGTTTAAGAAGGCCAAAGGTGGCGACTAAAGCGAAAGATATAAGAATTTGGTTACTATCTAAAAGAGATAGACCCTTCACAGATCCAGAAATTAAGGAAAATATTAATATTACACAGAAAGTTCCCATATTTACAAATACAATGAAGTAGAGGCCGGTATCAGCAGGATTGAATTGTCTAGTTGCAATTCGAAGATCACTTTTAAGATGACAAAATAAAATGGCACAATGGGCCAAGGAGCATCAAAATTGATCTACGTGGAAAAATGTTTTATTCTCTCTTTTGTCAAATGCATACGTAACAAGTGATTAAATACTTTTGAACAGTACTGTAGTTTGTGGCATGTCAGCGAGGTAAACCAGAAAGTAAATTCATTAAGCTACAGTCACTTGGTCGATTAATAATACCTGACATGAGAAGATTCTGTTGAAAGTAACAGTGTCAGTGTCAAGCCAGTCAATGAAGCAGCGGCTCCAATTAATATAATTTTCTATTTACGGAAAGCAGCATTGCATCATTAGAAGGGTAACTTTGCGGCGTTGAACGAAAATAAAGTTAACCTTTTTTTAAGAACCACCCGTCAGGACCTGGGACGTAAGAACATGCATTACTGCAAGGAACGTAACGGGGAACCTAAGAGCGTACAGCAGATTCAACATTAGAATATACAGTTTAATAATTACTACGCGAACATTACGGAAGAAAGCGGCCGCGTGTGTCCGAACAAATAAACGACAATTACTTCAATTACCGAGCAAACCATGGACTGAAATAATGAGGATGCTAAGTAATAGGTGGTGCCAGTCTGGATACATAATGATCACGGTAGCATGGTATTAACACCATTCGAGTGTTATTCACGCAGCAACAAAGTGCCGGCCTAGGATTTTAGAGTGAGACCTCGAATTCCACGGGGCGAGTAAGTAAACCAGCAAAGCGGGAAACGCGATGGAACGGTCGGCTATGAGGGAAATAGAGAGGACGTTACAATCGAGAAACGTTGTATACGGTATACGTATGGGAATGAAAGAAGAAGAAGTCCCCAGGTGTCGGCGATGCTGAAGATGTCGTCCGGAGGCCGCGACGTACAGTTATCTGACCGAGTCCTTTCTTCTCCTCGCGAGAATATTCCTCCCGGCGCGACGCGGCGTCTCGGCTCGTGCCACGTGCCCCACACCGGTAAAATTACTCGTGTCCGTGAAATGTTTACGCATCGATGGTGGGCTTCACGATACCTACTTCGAATCGCTCTGAACACGTGAGGAAAATCGGTTCGATTCGTTCCGAATATCATTTCGGTCTCAACATTTTTTTATATATCGATGGGTCTTGGTAATCTTGACAAGCCTTTTATTTATTTAGTGGTACCAATGAATGTGTAGGAACCTCATTCAGAATCAGAATGGCCAAAGTGCATATAGCTATATGTTCAGAATATTTTCAATTCTAGAGTTATCTGTAGTCAATAATAGACAAAGAACTCATTCAGACTTCGAAAACCCATCGTAGGCTTTCAAACTTCGTGAATGCCTGCAAAAGTGCGGTTAGACGAAACGAACGAATTCTCGGTCGCCCCCCACTTCGACCAAATTCAAGTCTGTGTTCCGTCTTACGGGTAAAGAGGGGGCTCAGAGACGTATATTAACCCTTAACTGGTATCCTGGGGTCGCTTGTGACCCCAAGCACCCAAAGTTCGGTATACAATTTTCGGTTGTCTAAGGCATCGCAAAGGTGGACAAGGGCAGAATTCAATCAGCGCTCTACTAGCAGGGTTCGTCTGCTTGATCGGGTCGTCGTTCGGACCACAAGCACGAACATATAAAAAATTCTCAATTTTTTGATCATCGTGCGGATCCGAGTTAACGCGCAACGAAGTAAATAGTCACCTAATATTAGTTTGGCGGGTGATAGGATCGTCCGGCTACACGCGTCCCGCAAGGTGAATGGGGCCTTACAACCCTGAAAGAAAAATCGAGTCTTTCACGCGCGTGTCGGTACGAACAGTCTGAACGAGTATTCGTTTACGCTCGGGAAGTAATTCGCCGAAAGGTGCGTTTAGACCAGACGAACGTAGGTCGGTGAAGTTGGCACCCCCCAATGCATTCGTTTGATCATCGATTTTTTCCAAAAATTCGCTGGGGGTGTTAACTTCACAGACCTATAATTCGCCCGTGCTCTAAACGAGCATTCGCTTATATTCTCTGCGAATATTCGCTCGCATTCGACGCGAACATCGTTCGATTGCAGTTTACACTGAATCTTAGAGCATATGGTAAATGGAGGTCTTATTGTCTAAGGTTGACTGCCTCGGAACTGTCGCCAACATCACGCGAGAGAGAAAGACATGCGCGAACTGGTGCGAGAGAGAGAAGTATAGAGGTCCCAATCGACCGTAATGCGCATGCGCCGTGCGAGCGAGAGCAGTATAGATTTAATTTAATTTATTAAATATTACGTGTATTTACTTACGAGTAATAGGAAGCCGATTCATCTCGGTTGCCGCACAGCAGGCAATATCGGTTTGGCATTCTTTAATTTCAACTCGATACATATAACCGTTTTTCAAAAGGTAGGTACGAGCGTAAACAACGATAATCATAGTAGCCGCGGATCGTCGCCAGCGATATTGGCGCATGCGCATTACTCTCGCTCGCACATGTCTTTCTCTCTCGCACGATATCGGCGCATGCGCATTACGGTCGATTGGGACCTATACACTTCTCTCGCTCGCACATGTCTTTCTCTCTCGCACCATGTTGGCGACAGTTTCAAGCTTTCAATGAGACCTTCATGCATATATGCTCTAAGCACTGAATGAGCGCGAATTTGGTCGAAGATTCATCGTATAAAAGAAGCTCAAACACTTTATGGAAAGTCACTCGAGATTTCAATACAGAGCAAAAATATTCTCAAAATTGTTTCGATATCACTGAATGTGCACTAGAAAATAGAAATGAGGAATTCAATGAGAAAGTAACTGACAATTCCAACAATACATAAGGCGAATGTCCCAATTTCTGCTCATTTCGTATTTTTCATATTATTATAAGCGTTACGTCTGTACTATAGTTGCAACAAAATAATTCTAAATTATTTGAACATTTAAGCGAGTGTTGCACAAGCTTGGGGCTAATCAAAGTGCAGCATAAGCAACGAAAAACTTTTAAAATGAGAGTCTCACGATTTTTCAACCGTGTTTTAGCTGATTGTGCTAGGATTCGATAATTGAGCAGAAAATAGTTTTTGCAGTAGAAATTCTTATTTAATAATAAAAACAGATACCGCATTGTGCTCTGAATGTAGATATTTTTTACTATTTTTGTTATTTTGTATATGTTTAAGTAGAAAACAGGTGATTAGGTTTAGAGTGAAGTGAATCACCGTCATGTCCGCATTTCTACTCACCGAAATTTTAGTAACATAACCTCACAATTCAACACATGCTGTAACCTCTACTTCTATACCAAGGCACTTTATTTTTTGTTTATCATTATTTTCTGCTTTACTGTTGTGTTATAAAACACCTCCATAAAAGATGTAACTTATTTTAACCTGAAAAGACAACATATGTGAGCAGAAGTGGTGATTAGAAATACGTACATCGCTATTTTCCGTGAGCAGAAATACGGACATTTAGAGCATTATATTTAATTACAAATTACTAGTAGTTAAACATCTTGAAATATCTTTCTTAAATGGTTTTCGACTAGTTGATTTATTATTAAAGAATTAATCAGTTACTCTGCAAATTTTGATCACAAACAAATTTTTTACACCTTTCTGACGAGTAATCTCTTAAATGAGCAGAAATTGGGACATTCACCTTAAGAACGCAAACAAGAGTGATTGACAGTACCAGCAAAAGTCAGGGATAATGCAAAGTTTCCTTTAGAAATCCGAAATTCGATTAAGGGGTCATGCTCAGTCAGGAGGCCGAAAAAAAGGTGGTCTTTGGAAATTTTTTACTCAGAAGCTACAACACATTTCTCAAAAAATCTGTTTTCCTTTTAAGGATTGCATCTAGTACCGTGCATCGTAATTTTTTTATTTCAAAATATTTATCAATAACTAAGTTATTGTCCATCACTCGAAGGTTCTCTAAAAAAAAATGCTTCTGCGGTGACCACTGCTGCTCAAAAGTCGATCATCTAAAATAAAAAATTCAAAAGAATATACTTACTATATTATATTGTCTAGTATTTGAACGAAGGATTTTTCGAAATATTGATTTGGGAAAAAATGGCTGTTTAAAGTAAAAGTTTCAATTTCTATCGTAAATCGTGCCTGATTTTCGTCAATTAAAAGAAAACTAAGCATCAGATAAAAAACCCTTCGTTCAAATACTAGATAATATAATATAATAAGTAAATTCTTTTGAATTTTTAGTTTAGATGATCGACTTTCGAGCAGCAGTGGTCACCGCAGAAGCCTTTTTTTTAGATAACTTAGTTATTAATATTTTTAAATAAAAAAATTACGATGCGCGGTACTAGATGTAATCCTTAAAATGAAAAAAGATTTTTTGAGAAATGTGGTACAGCTTTTGAGTAAAAAATTTCCAAAGACCACCCTTTTTTCGGCCTCCTGACTGAGCACGACCCCTTAAAAGTGTTTCGAAATTCCAACAGAAATTTGGCCATTGTCTCCAGTAAATGGGGAACGGATGTACCGTGTAAAAATACATGATCTTGACTTGTTTTTGTATGGTGTAGTACACCTGTGCGACCGGTGTCATTAAACGAGCACCATACACTGAAACCAACCGATCGAGGTGGATTCTTCCTACAGTGTTTCATTCATTCGTCATGCTCGATTTGTCGAGTTCATCGATTTCGTGGAATTTCGTTCGTCTTGAATGGCCGTCGACGTGACCCAGTTTGCCCTGCCACCTGTCTCGCCTGTTACTCTGCTATCCGTTACCTTTTGATGCTGTTGGGATTAGCTTTAGCCTTTATTAATTAAATGGAACTAACTCTAAAACTGCCTCATCAAATAATTTTCGGAATTAAGTTTTATAGGACCGATTTATGCAGTGTTACGTTTGTACACTTATTTTATTTCCTCGTCTCTGTTCAGTAATTCGTAATCTCTATGGAGTGACTTTTAGCATAACAAAGTCGACGTTATTATCATTACCATCTTGTTCTCAGCAGCTTTCTTCCCTCATTTATTCTCAGTTGTATTGTAGTGTAGTAAATAAGAACGGACGACCTTTATGTCTGTTATTGAAGTGATACGACGGAAATGTATTAAAACAAACTGGATGTCTAAAGCAGTACATACAGTTTTTCTAGGTTATGTTGATAATCTCAGCAGTGTTTCTCAATTCGGGCGCTGCCGCCACTCTGGGGGCGTTTAAATTATGTAGGGGTGGGAGGCATTAGGCATTAAGGAGTTATGCCTAGTCAGGCGGTCGAAAAGAGGCGAATATTTGTGAATTTTTTTTGAAGAAGCGGAATCGTATATTTTTACAGAACTTTTTGCGCTTAAAAGAGCAACATTTAAAGAATATTTGGTAATTTTTTCGTAGAAAAATATTTAGGTTTATAATAAAATAACAAGCGACATCCAAGAAGCATTTTTCAAAATTTGGTTTTGCGGTGAGCACTGCTATTTGGAACCAGATTATCTAAAATCAAAAAACAAAAAAGATTTCGTTAGTATATTAATGTATCCTCAGGTTGACGGAGAGAATTTTCCGAAATATTAAGTTAAAACAAAATGGCGGCTATTTAAAGTTGAAATCCTGATTTTTTCCTGCAAAAATCACGCGAGAAAATCAAGATTTCAAATTTAAATAGCTGCCATTTTGTTTTAAATTAATATTTCGGAAAATTCTCTCCGTCAACCTGAGGATACATTAATATACTAACGAAATCTTTTTTGTTTTTGGTTTTAGATAATCTGGTTCCGAATGGCAATGCTCACCGCAAAACCAAATTTTTAAAAATGCTTCTTGGATGTCGCTTGTTATTTTATTATAAACTTAAATATTTGTTTACGAAAAAATTACCAAATATTCTTTAAATGTTGCTCTTTTAAGCGCAAAAAGTCCTGTAAAAATATACGCTTCCGCTTCTTCAAAAAAAATTCACAAATATTCGCCTCATTTCGACCGCCTGACTAGGTACAACCCCTTAAAGGGACGGTCTGCGGGCGTTAGACATAAGGGTGTGGAAGTGGGGTTGATTAGGATTTTAACCCTTTCGTTACGAGCGCCGACTATAATCGGCACCCACGCGACGATCTGTGTGTACGAGCGCCGCCTTTAGTCGGCGTCACGGGACGAGCTGCCAATCCTAGCGTCGACATTAGTCAGCATCTCTGGTAGTTTAAAGAAAAAAAAAATTTTTATAGAAAAAAGCACTTTCGCGGAAATGTACGCCGTAACGAAAGGATTAATAACATGAGGTTGCACATGATTACCCAACAACGTTCATCAAGTGTGAAAAATTGTAAACGCATTTTTTATATCAATTATATCAATAATATTCGACGGACTGCAACTTTAGAATGCTTGGAATAATCGTAGCTGCCGGATACCCTGTGCATGGCAGGGGTCGGTTGGAATAATGTGATAGAACTAAGGGAGCGGTGCGTGGCCTGAAAAAGTTTTAGAAACACTGATCTCAGGTTCCGTAGAATATCTTTTATTTGAGGTGGTAGGCGAATTTCACACCTCCGATTTCACGCTTCACCGAGGTGAGAATCGATTAGTGTCACTTTCGTGAAGAGCCGGTGAGAAATGCGATGCTTGACTTTTCACTTCTTAATTAAGCTAGCGTTATCTTTGTTCGAAAGCCATCAAACGCACTGAAGCGTGATATTGGAGGTGTGAAATTCGCCTACCTCCCCGAGTAAAAGATATCCTTCGTACCCTGAGATTATCAACTGAACCGGGAACCATAAAATTTTATATAGCAAACAATAGTTTTCAAAAATTTTGATTTTTAAAGTCGGCACGTCCGCTGAAGAGCAAGCAACGGTAAGTTTGGCGCTCGGAAAGAGTTATGTATGTGCTACTGAAATTGTTAAGTTTCCTGTTTCACATTGTATCTCCATGAAAATGCTACCAATCGAGTCCTGAATTTTTTCTGATCAAAATGAGTCCAAACGCTAAGTTAATCGGACTATGTTTAACGATACAGGAGGCAAAATTAATTTACAGACTGTAGAGAGCATTCCTCTACAGCAGGAGTGTCGAACTTCCCCACTCCGAGAGCCGCACGAGTCGGGCCCCCGGTCAGCCGGTTCCCCCACTTATTTTTCTCCAGGCGTTGCACGAGACCCGGCAGGGAGAGAGTGCGGCACCCGGAGGAGAAATTCATCACAGTGAAGTAGGTGTGGAGGGGGCCGTTCTCCTACGGCTCTACGGAGCAGGCGAAGAGGAGAAGGAGCTACTGCGGCTCGCGAGCCGCTAGTTTGACACCCCTGCTCTACAGCATCGTTAAGAAGTCCGAATACCACCGTGGCTGGCATCATTTTCACCCGGATGTCATTCTTACAGAAATACAATATCTTCTCGCTATGGGACTGTGGCTCGGAGCGGGCTGCGAGCGCTTAGCGAGTAGCGGAGACGATTCCGAGGAGCCGATGGCGCAAGTGAGAGGAAATGAAAGCGAGCGAAGGTAGAGGAAATGAGAGGGAACGAAAGGGGATGAAAGCGTGCCCTCAGCAACACAGTGAAGGCCAACCTCGCTCAAATACTCCAAGAAATGGTGAGGATAGCGACGAGCGCTTACAGCACAGGGGCAAAAGCGAGCCCATAGCGAGAGAATATTATAGGTATAGTGAAAAACATACGAATTTTATTTTCAATTAATCCATAAATCATCATGCGAATCCAAGAACGTAGTGCCAAGGATAAATTACGTTAAATTACGTTTTCGAACATCGAGAATTGTGTAAACGAAATACATATGTGGGGGAGATAATTGCGCGTCCTCGACCGGGCAGGACTGTATTATATCGCAAGAAAGAGTTGCACGTTCTATCTGCCTTCTTTCTTGCATAATTAATACCGTTTGAACTAGTAACGCGGGTAATTGTTTCCTCCTGACCTACGATTACTGTTATCCCACTGAAAGTTGTATTCTAAAGGTTCGGGAACTCTTTGCATTTACACTTGAGTTCTTTTATTTCAACACTACAGTGTTCGCAATATCGCGGTAAACAGCTTGGAAACTATCTTTCGATATTACAGTGATCGCTTATGAAACTCCGGCGGCTTTGGATTGACTGATAACGTTGTATGACTTTGTTTTCCTCATAACGCTATCGATTCCCAGTATTTTGTAGCAGTAAAATTCTTATTTTTAAATGTAGATAACAAAAGCTGCAACGATTACACGAGCCTTGGTCTATTAAGTTTTCCAATTTACCAAACATTAGCATTGCCACGTGCAGACGACTACGTGTACAGTTATCTGAAGCTGATAGAATAAGACTGAACTAAAGCATCCTTCAAGAATAGTTACTTCTGAATGTAGTAACAGGTGCGGATTCTCTATCGAGCATTCCGAGTCAGGAAATGTTACGTCCACCTGCAGTAGAACATATGTACAGTTATCCCACATCTGTGATTTGATTAGAATTAAGTGAAGATCCTTAAAGGTCAACTTTGATTTCGTAATAAAGGGATAACGCTTCAAGCGTCGACCACACCAAGTTTATTAGAACTCAAACTGTCGAAAATTGACAGTGATCGAAGACTACCGGTTATCCAACGGTAGCCATTTCTTAGTATCCCACCAATCGAGACCGATGTACTCTCGCGGTTCGAGGTCATACTCTTCCAGGTGCATTGGGTCAGCTGGTCGGCTTCGTGTCGCCTTTCTTTCTTCGCCAGTCTGGCCTGAGGCCAACGGGGCCATTTTACCGTCAGTGCCAAGGGGATCATACTGTTACTCAATGATCAATAACAATGGCGCTTGCCTATCCTGTTTCGTCCTTTTCTTATTGATCCAATTTAATGAGCAATATGTCGTATCGACAATAAGCAAACGGTGTGATCTAGGTCAGTCATACTTCAAGGCCAGGCCACTCCGATAAGGGAGTCGGCTTGGTACCAGGGGGCTGCCACTCTCATTTGCGATTTTGGAACAGTGTTTCAACTGCCATCTAGGCAGGTCCAATTTTTTCGAACTAAAATTCAATATGGCCGTGATCACGTGTTCATGATTCATCTGTAAAGGCTGGAACAGGCACATCAATCCTATCAACAATCCTGTCGAAAAATAAGTTTTATAAAATCAGTTTGACAGTAAAAGGTATGTATATAGCTGAATATATATTTTTAATGTAGTATATGTCATGGCATAGCTCTATAAAAAACATTATAATTTAAAAAGATATTCTACATATACTACATTAAAAATATATATTCACCTATATACATACCTGTTACTGTCAAACTGATTTTATAAAACTTATTTTTCGATAGGATTGTCTGGGTTTCGTACGTTACTAGATCGCGTCAATCAACAATTCAGAAATGCCATGAAATGCATATCAATGGCGTATACAGTTAAGGCTGGTTCAGACACGTCCAGTGTTTTAGTCGAGTAGCAAGTAATTTAGTAATTTACCGTGTGCGGGCACTAAAATTTAATTGAGTAGTTTAATAAAACAATGATAAATTACTAAATTACTCGCTACTCGACTAAATTACTGGACGTGTCTGTTCCAGCCTGATGAATCATGAACACGTGATCACGGCCATATTGAATTTTAGTTCGAAAAAATTGGAACTGCCTAGGTGGCAGTTGAAACACTGTTCCAAAATCGCAAATCAGAGTGGCAGCCCCCTGCTTGGTACCTAAGAAATGGGGACTTGGGGTCCTTAAATTACGTAAGGTTACTTTTGTCGATTTCTCACCCCCTCGCTCTACCAGTATAAGAATTCGTAAGATTTTATATTCCAACCCCCTCCTTACGTAATATTTTTTGCATTGCATATTTTTCAGTTATTGAAATTCTTTTAACGGATTATATTTTTATATAATTCTTTTTTTAGGCTGCTCATATGGAAAGTGAAATTAAAAAATGTTACATATAGCGTTACCTGACTTCCTCTCCCCCCGCCCCCTTGTATATCTGTATTAAACGTTATCATGTAAAACCGAGCAACCCCCGTTACACAAAAGTGTAACAATATTTACTTTTGCATAGACTTTTACACTGAATGTAATGGTGCAAAAATCAAGTTTTGGAAAAAAGTAATTATTTTTTTTTAAAAAATTGAACACATAATCAGGTCGGAAAATTCATACCCTTATTTGTCGCAAATCCTTTCGAGAATATAAAATCTAAATTTCAGCTCGATAGCTTCATTTCTACGGAAGTTATAAAGTTATTTTGAAAAACAAATTTTGTTCCTTTAACGATGCTTGGTGTAGACGCTAAAATAATCGTAGTTCATGTCAAGAAATAGCATCGGATAGCTAATTGGCGGGTTTGGAACTTTGAATTTCAAGTAACTGTAACTTCTTATTGTAGCATTATAAAAGAATTTTACCTGTTTTAAAAACCACCAGCCCTGTACGTTGAACTTTCTTTCATGCCGTTACACACACTGATCACACAATATTACTGTTTCACAAACTTTGTTCTCGAACATGGAGGAAAATATTTTTTAAAAAATTTAGTTTCATAACATAGCATAGCTTAGCTTAGCTTAGCTTAGCTTAGCTTAGCTTAGCTTCTCGGTGGATTCCCGGCTTTAGTTCTACGGAGAAAGTATTCGATCGTGGGAACAGGTACCTAATAGTGGTATCAACACTCGACAACGTTCATTTCATAGAAAAATCGCTACGAACTCGGTGTAACTACTGGTTTTCCCCGAGATACGCATACGCGCTGTGAATTATCCGCACGTAAAAGGCGGTTTGCGCAAATGTAATGTTGTCGACGGGTCGCACGATATCTATTTGCTTGTGGGGTCCGTTAAGAACGATCATTGTGGTGTTTCAAGATTGTTTCACGGTAATCTGAACGGCGTTAAATCGATTCGAATCGGGTAACACGCGTCTGAATGGAAATTAGGCCAGCAAGCAGAAATGGCTGTTGCTACAGCAATGGATTTACCGAGGGATCTTTGTTTCTTCTAGAAATGGCATTGAACTTTGCTCAATCGGGGAAAATTTTCAATTTTCCAGAAAGTATCCGTGTTTTCAAGTGAAGTTCATTATTCGTTTCATAGAAAGCTGTAAAATTGTGCATCACTAGAAAAGATTTATTTCACGGTTTAAGGCTCACCAACGCCACATGATTATTTATGTAGACTTTCGTCTGAGATTTTTTGTGTCAAACTTGTGGAATGTACATTACAAAAGTTGTCGGGAAAATAAATGTAAAGCACCCCCTCAGTCGCCCGATCTTATCCTGATGGAACATGTTTGAAAAGAAATAAACTCTATAATGTGCAAGTTACGGAAAGAATGGAAAAATATTTCACTTTCTTTTACAAAGAAATTGGTTGAATCTATGCCACGATGTCTACAGGCTGTCATTCACGTCAACGGATATGCGAAAATACACTAATATACTTACTACTTTGTTACTGAAAATATATAAATAGTGAAAATACCGTAAACTGGGGTGACTTTGCCCGCGCTGGGGTGACATTGCCCACTTTTCGGAAAAACTTCATTATATTTTATTGTGAAGTAATTAGAACATATGGTGTTTTGTAATTGATAGCTATAACTTCTCCAAGTTCAAACGAAAAAAAACAATACCGAATTCAATCATATGGTAATTTTTCAGTCAGAGTAAAAAAAGTGGGCAAAGTCACACCGGCGGGCAAACTCACCCCAGTTTACGGTACGCCAAACCGCGAAAATGAACCAGCGCTGTCGGCATTACTGCTGCGTGAACCTGTATCTACAAGCGCCTCCTGCGTGTGCGTGCGAGCATACGCTAAAGCGCGCTGAGCTGACTCACAAGGGGACCTTCAGGTTTGGTAATTTCAGGAAATTTTGAAACATAGTGTACTTGAAGGTCTTCACTCGGACATTAATTTCTCAAAGCTGTAAGGCGCGCTTTTTAGCCAAATTCGAGAAAATCGACTTTGAAAAATTCTGAGGTCCCTTATATACGGGGTGTTCCTCTACCTACGGTCGATACCCTAAGATGTGATTATACAGGCAAAATAAGACAAAAATGAAAAGTGACGAAATTGCGGTAATGGCTTCGTTTTCGAGAAAATTGACTTTGAATTTCACCTAAATACGGGTGCATTGTAGGCGCGTGCCCTTCAAGCGTGCCCTTCTCAAGCGTGCCCTTCAAGCGTGCCCCTCAAGCGCCTACAATGCACGCGTATTTAGGTGAAATTCAAAGTCAATTTTCTCGAAAACGAAGCCATTACCGCAATTTCGTCACTTTTGATTTTCGTCTTATTTTTGCCTGTACAATCATCCCCTAGAGTATCGACCGTAGGTAGAGGAACATCTTATATACACATAAGCGGCCTCAGAATTGTTCAAAGCGCGCACATTAATTTCTCAAAGCAGTAAGCTTACTGCTTTGAGAAATTAATGTCCGAGTGAAGACCTTCAAGTACACTAAGTACCCAAATTTTCTGAAATTGCCAAACCTGAAGGTCCCCTTGTCAGCTTTAAACTCTGCGCCCCGGAACTTGGACCGCTAATATTCAACTGCTAATATCTCGAGAACAAAGCCTCGGATCCCAAAACGGTAGAGGACTTTTCGATGTCTTCTCGCAACAGGATGTTGCATGTTCCGGATTGTCCCTGAATTTTAGGACAGCCTGTATATGCACTGCTAGAACACAACGTTATATTGACGCGGCCGCAAAATGTGTCGTGCCAATTTTTCCAAACAATTAGTTGCACCTTCGAGAAACGCGTTAAATGCATATAGGTGTAGGCAAGTATATAGTACAAGCGAGCGGTCGCGCACGTGCTCACTGGGTCGTTAAAAATGCGGCATTCTTGTTTTTCAAGTGACATTTCCGCTGCAGCCACGTGAGAAATTAAACGGCACCGAGTTCGTACGACAATTTAAAAATTTGCCAGGATCGATTGGAAATGGATGCCACGATAAACGAAAGGAGAACCCTGGAAAGCCTTGCCGTCACGTTTCGACCTTTAAGAATGGCGACAGTGGCTCTCACGACCAACTGAACCGTGACTCGTTAATAACCGACGATGGAACCCACGTGCGCGCAATTTACATACTTGCACGAGGATTGAGAATCGCTGGTGGAAACGAAAGTTTCTTCCAATTAGGTGTTTGATTATGCGTTCTACGGCTTCAAGAGATGCCATGAAACCAGAGTTTATGGAAGCTCCGCGGAAAATGAAGAATGTCTTCCTGGTGTTATCGCAAATTAGAGAAAGCCTATAACAGGAAATTCTCGTGGCTCCGTGATTTCCTTGGAATGCACGATTGCCTGTTGATTGTGTGTGAATTATTGTTGTACCTAATATGAATATTGATATTAACATTTTATGCATCCTATGTGTACATTAAATAACACCTCTTTGGTTTAAAATGTTTAAAAATTCGAGCAGAACAAAATGCACGAATTTTTCCCAATTACTCAACGTCCAGTAGGTATGTACTTATTGAAATGGATCAAAATATTTCAATGAACATAAGTTTATGGTCCAACTCCTTCAATGCAAGAAGCGATAGAGTAGAGCGAGGTAAAAGTTCGCAGCGGGTAAAAGTTTGCACCACGCGAATTTCATTGTTTGAGTTGTGGCAGTTGCCAATGGTGATTGACAGTCAATTGTCAATCAAGGTAGAATCATCAGTGTCGAATTGTGTAGCTGTGCTTCGGTTTATTATCGTACAATAAGGTAAGTACTGAATTCGTTAGTTCTGATATAATATTCTCATTTTTAAGAATCAATACAGTATTTGCTCGTTAACGGCTCGCTGGTGGGGACCGGCGTTGAGCCCATATCGTGAACGGAGCCCTAATTCCGAGTATTCGTTTCTCGCTTCTTTCTGGCCGAAGGGGAGAGCGAGATGGAACACTGCGTGCGCGATGGTCGCAAGCGCTTACCGTGAGCACGAAAACCGCTTCGCAAAATCTTGACGCAGGCCCGGCTCACGGTAAGCGCTTGCGACCATCGCGCACGCCCGTCGCGCACATAAAGGACAGAGTGTCAGGCGTCCGAAAGACGAAGCGAGACAAAACATCAACGCGTCGTCTGTCTCGTAGCGTCCTCGCTCGCTCTCGCCTTCGTCGGACAAGAGTGAGACAGAAGTGGTGGGGATAGCGAAAAGTCCGTATCGCGTACACCAAACCGAGCCCGTAACGAGGAAATACTGTATTGTTGCGCCGGGGCGTTTTCACCGCAGGCCACCCCGACGCAAAGGAGTGGAAGAATAATTAAACGGAAGCACACACGACTGAACTATATTGTTACACAGGGCAATATCGGTTACAAAAGTGCGACCCGTACGTCCGAACGCAATGGCGTTCGGTACAAGACCTCCTCTGCCTCCCCGACCTCTCGATCGTCCTCTTGAAGGGGGCCGACCTTCTTCTATCTTCAGCTGCGAACACCAGCAGGCCATGCACGGGCCTATACCCGGTGCTCGCAACAGTATTATACTTTAAATTGATTATAGCAGCGCTGTCCAGCGTAGGGGCCCCTCACGCGCCTGCTTCCCCTTCCATGCTTTCTTTCGCGCAGCGTGCCTTCCGTTGCCAAGGAGACCGCGCGACGCTACGCTTCGCGGTTAGCGTAGCGCGGTATCCCTGACAACGCGGACGAGAGTGGGAGAACCCCAAGCTCCCGCGGGAGCGAACTTGGACAGCGCTGGATTATAGGATATTATCCTATAATTTATATTGCTATAAACTGATCAGTACTGCCTTACTTCTCTTTATTTTCATAAGATTGTTATTAGGAATGACAAATAATATTGAATACTATTATCGAAGAGTGGAGCCAATGGTTTCCCATGGCGACCTACAAACTTCATCACGTATCTCACAAGAAAAATAAATTCCACAAATTATTGCATCAGTTCTATTTCCCATAACATCGAAAATATTCGTTTTCCGAATTAATTTTCCCAGAAACGAAATCGTTATGCGCGTACATATTTATATGTACACAGTCGCGCGTTTATCAGTTGTATTGTGATTGCAATCGTACCTTTGTGTTATTTTGTCGCGTAACCGAATCAGGCGAATGAGCCGTGATGGAGTCTAGACCAGTGGGTAGAGTACTGTTGTTGGTAAACGCGATATTACGAATCGGCAATAACAATGGTGCCTATCACTGAGAACCACGGGTGATAACGAGCTGTGTACGGTGCATGACCGCTGCCACGTGACCGACAGCGTGTCAGGGAGTCAGGCAAACGGATAGACAGACGGATACGTGGTTCCTTCGGCCGAGTAAGAACCACTTCTTATATTTTTCTACCGAGCGACAATTTGCGTCACAACACGCCCCGAGAATGGAATCGACCTCATTGCAGTCGGCCCATTTATTGGGGCAACGAGAAGGTAGCCTCGCCATAGCCTTTTCATGTATTTCTACTTTCAATTTGAGGTTTGCTGGTCACGGTACCAATCGTTGATATTCTTGGCGGATCCTCATAAATAGATTAGAACATGACGATAGTTTGGTAACTCTGGACACCTTGGGGTATGGTGTGCTTCAAATTGACCGTTCCAGGAATTTGTTGATACAGTCCTTGTATTCAATCTTGTATTCTTTATTATTATAAAGGAATCGTATTCGAGAGTAACTGTGAATTTTAAAAAGAATTTTACAAGTGAAAGAAGTAGGTTTGATAAATATTAGTGGTAGCATCAAGAGACGTTATACGGTGTAGGGGAGACCGGGTATGCTTGTCGCATGGGTAGGTTGTCACAGCGGCTATAACAAAGAAACTATAAATAATAGGAATGTACTAATAACACAGTTCGACAACCATCTGGACTTGTAACATATACACCACCAAAATGGCCGGCAAAGTATTCCAATTCTTAGGTGGCCACTATGATGGCCAGCCACCTAAAGATTAACAGCTCGCATTGAAGTCAAATTGAAAGTTTCTAGCCTAGAGGAAGTCTTATTTCCGGATATATTTTTTCAGGTTTTTGAAAATATGATTTTGAAGCGATATTTGAAGAATAGGGATGTACTAATAACACAGTTCGACAGCTATCTGGACTTGTAACATTCAATAGCCGTTTCTTATAGGTTTTCGTGCGCTGAAAACGAATCTGCAAACCGTTTGTCGCCATCACCTTCAGTTTTTCAATTTATTTCCATTTGAACTAAGGGTCTAGGAGAAAATGTGACTACTCCACGCGATTCAGCAGACATTTTTCCTTCGGACAGCATAAACAGAAGTGGTAAGTCACGTTTTGTTTTCAATAGAGAAGCGAAATAGTTTGGCAAAACGTGCGGCGCTGACAGTGGTTCTTTGAAAGAGAGTTTTAAGCTTTTTTCAATAAATTGAAATTGTTGAACTAACAAACTGATAGAAATGAGTTTTTGGGTGCTTACAGTGGATACACAAGGGTACCTAATAAAAATTATTTCTGTTAAAAAAGATTTTTTTAACCATTTACTTTGCAATTGTTCTTAATAAATGCAATTTTGTAATAGCAGGTCAATAATCCTATTGCTCCATACGGACCAATTTCATAAAATACGGACATTTTAAAATTGACCACATGAAAATTAATTGAATTTAACGGTGCGTGGGACCACACCGGGCTCGACTGGCCCAGCCGTGCATTATAGAGGGTGTTCGACTACTACTGGGAGAAAATTTAAATAGTGTTTCTAGACACTCAAGTGAGACGAAAATCAAGAATAATGATATTGCGGTTGAGGCTTCGCTTGTTAGTTATAACTTATAAGCGTTTAAAGATTGCGTATATTCCGCCCAAAAGCTGGCAACCCACATGCGTCGGTGTGGCGCGGGTGAAACTAGGAGAAGGGTCAAGCAGTGGTGGTTGTAGCCACTGTCGCGCGGGGTCACTTAACTCAGAAAATTGGCAACATGGCCACACGATTCTGACATTTCTGACACTTCATAAAAAATTGTAGGGTATATAGCTGAATTACACTAAATCTGCCTACTCGTTGAAATCTATTCTTTCCATTGTACCCATCTTGATTAACACAAGCATAATTTTCTGCAAAATCTCTGACGACAACACACTCATCAGGCCCTAAACTTTATTTCTGAATATTTTAAATAACTGCTCTGATTTTTTGCAATTTCAGTATTACTCTTATTACGGAATAGATATTGTTTAAAG
The DNA here is from genome assembly GCF_050908995.1 of Andrena cerasifolii. Lineage (NCBI taxonomy): Eukaryota > Metazoa > Arthropoda > Insecta > Hymenoptera > Andrenidae > Andrena > Andrena cerasifolii. Next base: position 3,719,761 of record NC_135124.1, on the reverse strand, counting down.
CATGACAACTTTCTCATTATTTCAGACTGTAATGAACATGACATTCATTTACACCAATGAAGCTGATTAAATTTTTTAAAGAAACGCACAGCATTGGTATTAAGAAAATCAAGCATTTTTTTGATGGGGCTTCATCACAATATAGGAATAAATATTATTTGCCGAATCTCAGCTTCTATTTCGAAGATTTTGGAACTAACGCCGAGTGGCATTATTTTACACCACAGCAATTGTGTGATTGGGCTAACATTCAAAAAATTAATTTTCCATTCAGATCGGTAGAAGAATATAATAAACATTCAAGATTATTAATAGGAAGACGTGGACTTGCTAAAACAATTTGTGCACTGTGCATTAATACCAACGGATATAGTGTCTCATTTAATGGCTAAAGTCTATTCATACAGTGAAAAGTCAACAATATAATTAAGACTATATTTCAAAGAGCTGTAAGATCAACAATTTGTAAAAATTTGAAAAATCCGTTGAGATACGTTCAGTAGCGGATTTAACAGGGCGGCCGATGAGCAGTTGCCACCTGGGCCCTTGCCCAAAAGGCCCCTCAGGGCCCCATCCTTAAAAAAGTATGATTTCATTCGAACTATATTTTTTTGTATCATTACACTGAGCTCGTTTTCAGTAAACTACCGCTTTATTTTCTTGAAAAATGGGCCTCTGCTCAGAAGGCCCTCGTAGGGCCCTGTGTTAAAAAAAAACAATTATGATTTTATCCAAGCACTATATTTTTTTTCTATACTTTTCTGTACACTTACCCTTTTAGTAAACTACCTTCTCATTTTCCCGAAAAAGTGGGCCCCTCAAAACGTTTGCCACCTGGGCCTTTTTTCTTAAATCCGCCACTGGATACGTCTATATATCACTAAAGACTACTACATATCCAGGTTTCAGAAAAATCCGAAAGGTTGGTCCAAAACGTATCCGATTTCGCGTGGAATGACCTTTTTATATGTTAATATTTTGAGTTCCAGTTTATTCAACCTACCGTGTCGCTTCGTCACAGTAAAAGTAGCACGAAAAATATTTCTTGCTTTCGAAGGAAATATTTATCGTCATTTACTGATGAAGATAATCAACCACATAAATAGTCAAGACTTATATTTTACCTCCGGGACACGAAAACACTACTTTCTCCACAGCGAAGTGTCTGCATCATAAATATGTATGCAAAAAACTATTACGTTTGCCCTACTAGTCAATACTAACATGGAAAGTTTTGTAACCCAAAAATTCCGATGTTTTTGACTGTGCAGATTTGGAGGCGACACCAATAGTAGTATTGGACAATTTTGTTCCTGCTTCTCGTTAATTCTTCAGGGTGAAAACACCCCATGGTTAACGTGTGTTTTCCTATTTTCCTGTATATCTTGAAAACTATGGTAGATATAAAAAAATGGTTAGAATGAAAATTCAATGGTTTTTTATACTCTATAAAATTACGCAATCAAATTGTTTAAAATTTGAAGTTTAATTAAAAAAACGTTCCTCGTTACAAATTTTAAACAATTTGATTGCATAGTTTTATACAGCATAAAAACCATTAGATTTTCATTCTGATAATTTTTTTAATGTACCATAATGTTCCAGATATACAGGAAAATAGTAAAACGTATATTAACCTTTAAGGAGTGTTTCCATCTCGGAGAACCAAAAAGTAACAGAAAAGAAAAATTGTTTGATACTTTTATTAAGGTCCCCTAGAAATCTGCAAAGTTTAAAAAAATCAGAATTTTCGGGTTACCCAAGTTCCCTTGTAACTTACCTAACGAAGACTCATAACGCTAAAATAACAGTTTACCGCTTTAGGAGGATTACGATAAAACTTTGAAAATAATCCTTTAATAATAATTCTTTACTGACATTTTCAAACAACTACTTATAAATACTAATATGATGACAGATTAATAAAACGACGAAGCATAGGCGTATACATTTTTCAGAATATTTTTTATTAATGTGCATTCAATTGAGAAATAGTCTTGGTAAAGTGTAGGAGAAAATGAGTCGAATGTAATTGAAAGAAAAAAGCAGTTGGGATGCAAACCATGAATCGATAACATTGTCGAAAAACACGAATGTGAAAGTGTCTTTCATTGACGTGCGAGCCACGTGTGTGCATTTGTATCAGCAATGACAAACGCTGTAATCTAAAGTGAATAATACCTATTTAATTCAAGAAATAGTGGAGAAGTTTGAGGGGTATGCGTAAATTGTACAACTTATGTACACTAGGCGCCAGAATCGGCTTCCCTTCGGAAATTTGGCAACGTTGCATGTCACTAGGCATAACTCAGCGGTCCTAGTGACATGCAACGTTGCCAAATTTCCGAAGGAAAGCCGTTTTGACGCCTAGTGTATCGTAAACATGACGGTGAAATTCAAAATAAATGAAAATACTTTTTTCGAATACTATACATATGCGTATTAATTGATAATTAATTGATTCAATCACACATTTTCCTCATCCCAAGAACTTCTTTCCTCATCAGGATTAAATAAATGTAATTTACATAAAAGTGAGGACATCATTGAATCAATTAATATTCTCATTGTGTACTCTAACAATAATAATAAATAAAATTTTCCTGTAGCCATACCCTTTGTACGAATGTACTATTGATTTAAGTTGAATGTCCTTGCTTTTTTTCACCTGATCTCAAGAAGTATTACTAGACTGCCATTTTTTTCGTAATTTATATTTTTCAACAGAAAAGTTGAGTCATAGAAATAAACAACAATCCTAAAGTCTGTAATAAATAAATAAAATAATGTTTCATTTTTTATTGTCCATTGAATCAAATTCCAAGGATAATACTGGCACCTACATAACTCGTAGCGTTATTCTACCTACAATGTTAACCAAATTTTTCGTAATTAATAGCATCCACCAACGCAAAACTCGGTATCAATTATTATTGGCAATGGTTGATTTCGTTGCGCACTATTCTCTGAACGGTTAATTAATAACGTAATAAGCACCATCGAACGGTTCATAAGCTGACCCGAAGCTCTTTATACCATCCGAACAGCGATTAATCGCAGTCCAGCCTCGCGTGACCCAAATATCATAGACTCACTTTCTAATTCCCCGCGAGGATTCGCATGTGGCTCGCAAATGCAAAGGGAAGGAGTGTACAGGATGAATAGCCAACGATTATTAAAAGGCTCGTCCAGTACAATCGATCTTCCTCCGAGACCGGATCCAAATCAGGCTATTGTTCTTCAGGAGCCACGGTTTCGTAATGTGGTAAAAATCAAAGAGACCGTGGAAATTACAATGAACCAGTCAAGGACGCATCCAATGAGCCTGCTAATCGAGATTTCGATTGCAATCGATAGAGAAGCAGCGAGTGATTCCACTTGGAACGGTAGTTCATTGGCGAAACTTCGTCTACTCGAAACTTTGTGGGAAAATTTTAATGTTCGCGATGACCGTTTTGGATATTATCCTCATCGACGAGCTAAATAGATCTATTTATTAGAGCAGTCATTCATCTGAGTTTAAATATTGGTTTTTCAAACTAATCAGCTGATTCCGGTTTCTTCTACGGCAGGTATGTGCAACTGGCCGATGTGGGAGCAGGAGGCTCTTAAGGGGAGGTTCCGGTCTAGAGCCCCAAAAAATAGGTGATCTTTAGGAATTAATTAAAGGAAAACTACTATATATAATTTAATGGGATTTTTTGCATTGTATTAAGGGTGTCTTAAATTATGGAAATATATTTTTTGTTTTATTATTAATCATTGCAGACGGCACTGGGGAGTCGTTGAAGTCAAGGCGTCAAAAAATTGATCAAAATCGGTGGGACCTGTATCCCCAAAAGTTATTATCCGATTCGACTGAAACTTTTTTTTATTTTGAAGAATATACTTCTGGTTAGGGGGAAAACCAGAACAAAAATGCAAAAGTGACATTTTTTTATAAAATAACGACACTTGAAGTTTGAAATCACTTTTTCCCTATATTTTTCATCCTTTCGACGCCTATGAAAATTATAAATTTTCAATTTTTTGTATTTTTTTCTGGTATCCCCCTAGCCAGAAGTATATTCTTCAAAATAAAAAAAGTTTCAGTCGAATCGAATGATAACTTTTGGAGATACAGGTCCCACCGTTTTGAGAACACTGTTTCGAGAAAAACGCGTTTAAAGTTTTACGTGAGTACCGAGTGGCCGGGTGTTACCCATGCATTTGATGCTACTCAAATGCCTGTAACTTCGGGAATTTTACGAATTTCAACAAATCCTTTTAACCACGTATTCCTAAAAGATTGAACGTTCGAAAAATGAAATAAAAAAAGAATCGACTTTTAGACCGGAACCTCCCCTTAATTGCTCTGGGAGGGTGCAGAACAGAGTTGGGCATTATCTACATAGATAAAAAGTTGTTTAAATAGCGAGTCGCATAAAAGGTACTGCATCTTTATTCGTTTTTTGTGGCACGAATAATTCAAGTTTTCTGTACTCGACGAGTAACGAATAAATAAGTTCATCCGATGAGAATTTATTCGGCGAAAAAAAAAAATTTAATGCCTACGCGAAAGCTTAGTGCCTGCTCAGGTATACTTTATTATAATTGAAAGAAATTCAAATTGAATTACAAATACCAGGCGCCACTTTTAAATGGGCCATATTAACCCGGCGGAGGCGCACCCCATATTGTAACACAGGTTGTCGCTACCGGGTCAAAAATACCCAAAATTGAAACGTAAAAAATCACGGTTTCAGAATATTTTTATTAACTTTGTGATTTTTATGTTAAAGTACAGTTTTTAAGAATCAAAAAAAATTCACGAAATATCTTAAAATCTTTATTAAAGTTCTTTAAAAAATTGTAATAAAAACTCAAACAGTCTTCATATTTTTAACTAGCGCGTCTGTGGTAAATTTTACCCAGTAGCGCCTCCCGCCGAGTTAATATTGAACGTGGCACCTGAAATTTATGCTTTCGCAAACTCGCTGTTTTCTTTTCGAGGTAACAATTAAAATTGGATTATTCTTCACTATGATCAGGACCTTCGAAGTCTATGGTCATTTTACTCATTAAAATATTAGCTATAACTGTAGGTACATTGTATATTATTTAAAAACAGGGTAATGTTTAAGAAAAAGTATTTTTTGAATTTGACATAAATAACAACAATCTTATTTTCTTTATATAAGTTGATAGAAATATTAGCAAACTCTATAGTCTTATAGGAATAACATGGAACAATATAGCGTTGCTAATGTTTGAGAAATTCAATAAATTATTTTTAAAAAAAGAAGATGAAACTACTTTTCCACAGGAATTCTTCTTCTCGGTGAATACTGAATTTCGACGCGGCCGTTCACCACTGCTTTAAAAAAAGGCTAATTACAGAGAACGCTCAAGTGGGTCATGGACCAAAGAGGCAAGAAGCGTCGAAACATAAATCTAATGATCTCCAAGTGCTCGGACCGCGATTCAGTCGTTTTCAGCCTCTCTAACAGTTTCACGATTCAAAGCTGAGCGGACATTTATTTCTAAGGGTCGTTTCAGCGCCAACGGTCCGGAAACTGTCAATGACTGCCAAGTCAGCGATGATATAAACTAACTAATCTGCTTGTTTACTCTACCCATATAATTGTTGCGAGAAGCTCAACGACAGAAAGAAGAATTAATTTTGTTTTTAATGAATAGGAGTAAGCTGTAATTTACCATCAAGTATAATATTGTTGAACGTCCATTCTAGAGTGTGTCATCAAATTAATAATGCAACCATAAAGGAACAAATGTTACAATCGTAGATGGAAAATCCCTTGTACAAAAGCAAGTCGAAATTGTAGTTCTCTTTTTTAAATGACGCTCCGTTTTCGAGGAACTTGATTTTAAAAATCTGTCAAGTGCCTGAACTTGACTAATTGCAAGAAGCTGTTCCATTCTTAAAAATAAAACCATGTTTAGAGAAGTATAGTCTACAATTTGGATCTATTTTTGTACAACAATTTATTTCAGCCACAGTTGTACCATATTCGCAATTCCATCATGCAATATCCAAATTTTAGTGAAACGCATAGGTATAGGTATACCTGCCCGATGAATTTTCAAGCTTGGTCTTCTCGAGAATAAAGGCCCGTATAAAAAATATTATCTTGTATTTTCGACTTGTGTTCTACATGTATGTATGTAGGAATTGTAATAATTTATGTAAGAATGTAAGACTGTAAGAATGTGAGAATGTAAGAATGTAAGAATGCAAGAATGTAAGAATGTAAGAATGTAAGAATGTAAGAATGTATAAATGTAAGAATGTATAAATGTAAGAATGTATAAATGTAAGAATGTATAAATGTAAGAATGTATAAATGTAAGAATGTATAAATGTAAGAAGAATAAGAAAAAAAAGTAAATAAATAAGATAAATGTAAAAGGGGTAAAAAGATAGGAAAGGAAAGATGGAACGGAAGTTCTTGCAACCCTACGGGGAACAATAAAATATATACATACATACATACATGTAGGATCACCTTCTTTTTGATTGTAAAACTCATTGCGGGGCATCGGGTAGTAGAATTAAAATGTTAGAATTCGGTAAAGGTGAGTTTTATAATAATTGCTACCAGAATGTAGTATACCTAATTTGGTATACCTAATGATGACTCTGCAATAACCAAACCACTGACATTTTGAAATGACAAACATGAAGAATAGCCGTTTATTATGCAATATTACATTTTTTTTAAAAGTTAGGTTTTTTTCGATTTTTCTTATCGCATCCTCTAATTTTCTAACCCTTCTGGATAACCAAATCGTATATGTATTTTAAGCACGCATTCTTGCGTTTTATATTACTTTCAAATTTGTCATCCTTTTAATATATATTCATACAGGGTAGGGCAATAACTTTGTCCACCTGCGATATCTCTGTTATTTCTAAAAATATGAAAAATATTATTTACAAAAGCTATAACATGCCGGTAATAATTACTAGTGGGTGAAGGGTTTTCGGAGATTTCAAGGTCACCTATATTTTTCTAAATGCCATGTCATACTATTTTTTATACCTGTTAGAATAAGAGATTTAAGCCGGGAATCCACCGGAAAGATAAGCTATGCTATGCGATGCTATGCTTTGCTATGCCATACTACGTTTTAAAAAAAATAGCTTCGATACATTCTTATGGAACCGTTTCCACCAAAAGCTACGTTAAAACATAGCATCGCATAGCTTAGCTTAGCATCGCGTAGCTTAGCTTAGCATCGCGTAGCTTAGCTTAGCATCGCGTAGCTTAGCTTAGCATCGCGTAGCTTAGCTTAGCATCGCGTAGCTTAGCTTAGCATCGCGTAGCTTAGCTTAGCATCGCGTAGCTTAGCTTAGCATCGCGTAGCTTAGCTTAGCATCGCGTAGCTTAGCTTAGCATCGCGTAGCTTTGCTTAGCTTAGCTTAGCATCGCGTAGCTTAGCTTAGCATCGCGTAGCTTAGCTTAGCATCGCGTAGCTTAGCTTAGCATCGCGTAGCTTAGCTTAGCATCGCGTAGCTTAGCTTAGCATCGCGTAGCTTAGCTTAGCATCGCGTAGCTTAGCTTAGCATCGCGTAGCTTAGCTTAGCATCGCGTAGCTTAGCTTAGCATCGCGTAGCTTAGCTTAGCATCGCGTAGCTTAGCTTAGCATCGCGTAGCTTAGCTTAGCATCGCGTAGCTTAGCTTAGCATCGCGTAGCTTAGCTTAGCATCGCGTAGCTTAGCTTAGCATCGCGTAGCTTAGCTTAGCATCGCGTAGCTTAGCTTAGCATCGCGTAGCTTAGCTTAGCATCGCGTAGCTTAGCTTAGCATCGCGTAGCTTAGCTTAGCATCGCGTAGCTTAGCTTAGCATCGCGTAGCTTAGCTTAGCATCGCGTAGCTTAGCTTAGCATCGCGTAGCTTAGCTTAGCATCGCGTAGCTTAGCTTAGCATCGCGTAGCTTAGCTTAGCATCGCGTAGCTTTGCTTAGCTTAGCTTAGCATCGCGTAGCTTAGCTTAGCATCGCGTAGCTTAGCTTAGCATCGCGTAGCTTAGCTTAGCATCGCGTAGCTTAGCTTAGCATCGCGTAGCTTAGCTTAGCATCGCGTAGCTTAGCTTAGCATCGCGTAGCTTAGCTTAGCATCGCGTAGCTTTGCTTAGCTTAGCTTAGCATCGCGTAGCTTAGCTTAGCATCGCGTAGCTTAGCTTAGCATCGCGTAGCTTAGCTTAGCATCGCGTAGCTTAGCTTAGCATCGCGTAGCTTAGCTTAGCATCGCGTAGCTTAGCTTAGCATCGCGTAGCTTAGCTTAGCATCGCGTAGCTTAGCTTAGCATCGCGTAGCTTAGCTTAGCATCGCGTAGCTTAGCTTAGCATCGCGTAGCTTAGCTTAGCATCGCGTAGCTTAGCTTAGCATCGCGTAGCTTAGCTTAGCATCGCGTAGCTTAGCTTAGCATCGCGTAGCTTAGCTTAGCATCGCGTAGCTTAGCTTAGCATCGCGTAGCTTAGCTTAGCATCGCGTAGCTTAGCTTAGCATCGCGTAGCTTAGCTTAGCATCGCGTAGCTTAGCTTAGCATCGCGTAGCTTAGCTTAGCATCGCGTAGCTTAGCTTAGCATCGCGTAGCTTAGCTTAGCATCGCGTAGCTTTGCTTAGCTTAGCTTAGCATCGCGTAGCTTAGCTTAGCATCGCGTAGCTTTGCTTAGCTTAGCTTAGCATCGCGTAGCTTAGCTTAGCATCGCGTAGCTTAGCTTAGCATCGCGTAGCTTAGCTTAGCATCGCGTAGCTTAGCTTAGCATCGCGTAGCTTAGCTTAGCATCGCGTAGCTTAGCTTAGCATCGCGTAGCTTAGCTTAGCATCGCGTAGCTTAGCTTAGCATCGCGTAGCTTAGCTTAGCATCGCGTAGCTTAGCTTAGCATCGCGTAGCTTAGCTTAGCATCGCGTAGCTTAGCTTAGCATCGCGTAGCTTAGCTTAGCATCGCGTAGCTTAGCTTAGCATCGCGTAGCTTAGCTTAGCATCGCGTAGCTTAGCTTAGCATCGCGTAGCTTAGCTTAGCATCGCGTAGCTTAGCTTAGCATCGCGTAGCTTAGCTTAGCATCGCGTAGCTTAGCTTAGCATCGCGTAGCTTAGCTTAGCATCGCGTAGCTTAGCTTAGCATCGCGTAGCTTAGCTTAGCATCGCGTAGCTTAGCTTAGCATCGCGTAGCTTAGCTTAGCATCGCGTAGCTTAGCTTAGCATCGCGTAGCTTAGCTTAGCATCGCGTAGCTTAGCTTAGCATCGCGTAGCTTAGCTTAGCATCGCGTAGCTTAGCTTAGCATCGCGTAGCTTAGCTTAGCATCGCGTAGCTTAGCTTAGCATCGCGTAGCTTAGCTTAGCATCGCGTAGCTTAGCTTAGCATCGCGTAGCTTAGCTTAGCATCGCGTAGCTTAGCTTAGCATCGCGTAGCTTAGCTTAGCATCGCGTAGCTTAGCTTAGCATCGCGTAGCTTAGCTTAGCATCGCGTAGCTTAGCTTAGCATCGCGTAGCTTAGCTTAGCATCGCGTAGCTTAGCTTAGCATCGCGTAGCTTAGCTTAGCATCGCGTAGCTTAGCTTAGCATCGCGTAGCTTAGCTTAGCATCGCGTAGCTTAGCTTAGCATCGCGTAGCTTAGCTTAGCATCGCGTAGCTTAGCTTAGCATCGCGTAGCTTAGCTTAGCATCGCGTAGCTTAGCTTAGCATCGCGTAGCTTAGCTTAGCATCGCGTAGCTTAGCTTAGCATCGCGTAGCTTAGCTTAGCATCGCGTAGCTTAGCTTAGCATCGCGTAGCTTAGCTTAGCATCGCGTAGCTTAGCTTAGCATCGCGTAGCTTAGCTTAGCATCGCGTAGCTTAGCTTAGCATCGCGTAGCTTAGCTTAGCATCGCGTAGCTTAGCTTAGCATCGCGTAGCTTAGCTTAGCATCGCGTAGCTTAGCTTAGCATCGCGTAGCTTAGCTTAGCATCGCGTAGCTTAGCTTAGCATCGCGTAGCTTAGCTTAGCATCGCGTAGCTTAGCTTAGCATCGCGTAGCTTAGCTTAGCATCGCGTAGCTTAGCTTAGCATCGCGTAGCTTAGCTTAGCATCGCGTAGCTTAGCTTAGCATCGCGTAGCTTAGCTTAGCATCGCGTAGCTTAGCTTAGCATCGCGTAGCTTAGCTTAGCATCGCGTAGCTTTGCTTAGCTTAGCTTAGCATCGCGTAGCTTTGCTTAGCTTAGCTTAGCATCGCGTAGCTTAGCTTAGCTTAGTATAGCTTAGCTTAGCTTCCCGGTGGATTCCCGGCTTTAATTAGGTAAATAATGGAGTAAAAGGACTACCCTTGTGTCATAAGAAGTACCAACACCGTCGTGTCTGAAAAAGCCCTAAATCAGCAGATAGAGCAGAGAATTTATTTAAAATGATAAAATTTTAATCAAAGGGTCAAATTTGTTCTCACTTGAAAAGCATATGGACGTTGCACATCCTGTTACTCAGATATTTCGGTGTTTCCATCCTTTTCTCCGAAAAGCAAGAAAGATTCTCGGAATTCTGTTGTTCGAAGCAGCAAATCTCGTTGCCAGGAAAATGAATTGGTACGCTGCTACTCGAGAATTCGCTGGAAAGACTCGGCGCCAGAAGTTTCGCCGATGCGCTCGCGAACGAAAGGGGATCATTCGAGGGCACGAGGCTCCATACCTTCCCTTCCTCGCACGTAACAGTCTCATTGTTTCATTGTGCGTCGTACGGGGCTTCCTATTTCGAGGCGGATGCGCGCTCGGCGCCCCGTAACAGTCATTTCTCAGCTGGGTCTCTCTGGGCCGAATGCGTAACGGTCCGTGAATCGATTTTTCATGTGGCGATGAGTGACGAAAAAAAAAAAAGAAAAGAAGAAAATAAGGAACTACAGGACTCTGAACCAGGTATACGGGCCCACGTTGCAAGAGAAAACGAAAGATACTCGCGAGATTCAGCGGGAGATCTTCACGGTCTGTCGCTCTGTCGGCCGGGCGTTGAAGTTTTGCGCCTAGGTATGTGACGTGAACGAGGGCGTACGTTTGATCACTCACGATTCGTCATGAGTTACATAGAATTTCGAAACATCCAGTCAGAATGCTGAACTGAAGTGTGATTATTCGCATCGTCTTCTGACGACTTGTGCGCAACAACTTTCGCCGATGTAAGAGAAAAATTGAGCAGATGAAATAACGGTTGAAGATTAAGAAGATTGGCGGGGAATGAAACATGAATATTTCGCAGATTGGGTATGAAGATTCGTGCATCGGCCTTGGAATAAAATTCTTTGTACGTTATTCAATACCTTCTGCGTCAGAAATTCAAATGGGGTTATAATGCTTGCGAAGATGATACCAAAAATAAATACATGATTTACAGAGGTGTGTGTAGTCTAACGATGTCCCTGAACATTGCAGATAATGTTTCGAAACACACCGTTTTCGTTAACTTCGAATTGTACAAGCGATATTTCCACAAATAAATAATGCAACGACTATTGTCATTTGAGAAAGATCGACACACTAAGGGAGATAGATAAATAAGATAAATACATAGATTGCACGTGTTTAAAGAGGCCTTGAAAAGTTTCCGTGAATAGAAACAGTTGCTTCGTTAATCTACATGAATTAATGTACAAAATCCATTTTTGAAAAGGTTAAGATAATGTTTAAACGAAGAAGCCTGGGCGGGTGGCATGCGAGACACCTTTTTACCCGGATAAAATAATGGTTACTATTTAATTCTTAAATCCTGGAACGATGTTTTATGGAATAGCAGCAGAAATATATTACAAATAAATAGTAGAATCGCATTTAAAATTTTCATACAAACAATCTGCATCAGCGCCTGGGAGGTAACATATTGCGTAACTTAAATACATAACGCTACCATTATCCCAGACCTTTCATCAACAAATATTTGTGTCTTGAAGAATGCTGGTTAATTTTTACAACATAAATTGTTTGGCTGTGAAGGATCTGCAGAAACACTTCACGGCGACCAGAAATTGAAAAATTATATCGATTTTGTCATCAAATCAATGGGTGACCTTCCTGCTTTCTTTCCCGCTTCTAAAGAGTCTCGTTTCCTCTATACTTTGCCTAAGATGGCGGAACTATCGTACGTAACGTTCCTACTCTATACCCAGCGTCGCTTTTCCTTTGCGGCTAATGACACGTGGAAACATAGTTTACGTCGATCATGTCACCCGTGAACATTTAATACACCACACGCTCTGGTTGCTCGACACGTGCTGACCTGGACGACCGCGTGAGCGAAAGATGAAGGTTGGCGAAACCCAAATTCTCGTGAAATCATACCACTAAACTGGTGGGGTGGTGTCCACTTTGCGGGGAGCCTCGGGTCAATGTAGCCCACTGGTAGTGAATCAGCTAATGATATTTCAAGTAGAAACCCAACACGAACGATGTAAATTATTCATGGGCAATGTACTCATTTCGGTGTATGAATCCATTTCGACTGTCCACGCGAATATTTCCAGGACTTTCTTCTCTTAAGATAGTTGGGGAAGCCTGTGTCAACAGCTGCGCAAACACTTGTTAAAGAATGTTCAGCCTCGCGATTTCTTTCGCCTGCTTTCGTCCAATGAATTAATTCGAAAGGGAAAGCTTCGAGCGTGTCAGCTAATTAGGAGAATTGCTGAGAGGAGAACAAATAATATTTGACGTTAGATTCCGAGCATTTTGCAATTTTACATTTTCTTGCCTTTCTGCATAGATTCTTGGAGGAGAATTGATTGGGACGTGCTGCATTGGGCTTTTGTTTTGCAAACACTGGGATGTTCGATGTAGTACATTTAAGGGGTCGTTCTGGTACTCACCCCGCAAAATTCGGCAACATTCAGGCTTTTTTTTCTCAGTGAATACAGTGAATAACAATGTCAAACTTTTTTTTCATTAAGCTACTTGTAGTGTTTACGGGACAGTTTTTTAAATACACTTTTAATTGTGTTTTTTCAATGTTATCTGGAGTTCAAAATCGCGCCTTTGAAAAGAAGTACCTCTCTGACGAGAGTGATTTAAGCTCACAGACTCATCTGAAACAAAAAAACCAAGCTGATTCTTAATCATTATGAGTACCGCTGTCGCAGGTGCCAGAATTAGCCACGTAAGTCAAAATTTAACAAAATTGCGCGCATTCAAACTTCAAGTTTCGAAATTTTCCATTTTTACTTCAAGTTTGAATGCGCGCAATTTTGTTAAATTTCGACTTACGTGGCTAATTCTGGCACCTGCGATAGCGGCACTCATAATGATTGAGAATCAGTTTGGTTTTTTTGTTTCAGGTGAGTCTGTGAGTAGAAATCACTCCAGCCGTCTTTTCAAAGGCGCGATTTTGAACTCCAGATAACATTGAAAAAAAAATTTTAAAAATTGAAAAATTGTTTGTTTATAATTTTTAGCTCGAATAGTAACGATTGGATAAACAAGCTGTAAGCAGAAAAAATGTGTGTCGTGGCGAGCTTTACAACGCTATATTTTTTAAAATTCAGTTTAACAACTTTTAATTTTGCCATCTTTCTTAGCGTTTGGGCAATAATTTTTCCCATTTTCGAGCGCTAGCAGAGTTCTGAGCGATGGAGCTGCAGTGATGGAGGGGGAAACACCTACAGGAGCGGTGGTTATGTGTGCGCGACTGACGCAGGCGCAGTTCGTGCACACATAACCACCACTCCTGTAGGTGTTTCCCCCTCCATCACTGCAGCTCCATCGCTCCGAACTCTGAGCGCTAGTCCCCTTATTGGCTTATTGCATCCGACCCTTCAATTAAAAAATGGAATAGATGATGTAGAAAATGAGGCTATGGGTTTGAAAAAAGCTGCAAAAACTTTCGGCAGTCCTAAAGCAACATTATTTAGAAGAACACAATCTGGCAATTTAAAGAAGAAGCTGGTCTTGGACCTTCCTGCTCACTTGGAAGCTGCATGAAGTACGAAAATCGTTGCGGCTAATGCGACAAAAAGGCTAAAATTCCAAATACAAGATAAAGTGTTATCACAATAAATATAAACATATATTATATATATTGTTTTTTTCTGGAAAAAGTACTATAATTTCTGTGTTATTGAACGTTATTTCTGTGAATTCGTTTAATATACTACATCATAAGCAAAACCCTCTGCATTTTACTAAATTAATTATACAAGAAACTCTACCTTTAAAAAAAGTTTTCCATCACTCCCCGATTTACCCTACTTCTCTAGTTTTCAATTTATTCTGAGGGGGGAAGGTAGAACGACTCCTAACTTTCACTAAGTTTCTTAAATACTTGCAATTATAGTTTCGCATTGTTAATGGCTAGGTAAATTAAATTTCAAATGAACAATTTGCGTCTCTAACTCTTACACTTTCGTTATAGAAATGGGGGAATCTGATCATCGACCCAGGTAAAAGTTCAACGTTCAAAACTCTGTGGCAGATGCTCCGAACAAAATCCAATATGAAAACTTTTATTAAATACCTATAAAATGTCACAAATACAACAGCATAGTTTGACGAAGCAACGCTTAAAAAGAAAAAAGTGTTTCTTGACGAAAATGGAAATACCCAGATTCCAGTAATTATTCAACTATTATAAAATAGTGTGCTGCATTTATATGTATTGGTCTTTATTGACTCCCCTAGAGGTTACAATCTCCTTATACCTACGCCTCTCACACCCTCTTCTTCCCTTATATCTACCTTATGTCTACCTTAACCTATCTTAACCTATCTTAACCTATCTAGCCTATCTTAACCTACTTCCTCCTTCCGTCTCTCCCCCCTCTCCGCTCGCTCGCCCTTTACCCTCCTCCCCGCCGCTCGCATACGCAACCCCCCTCCCAAAAAAAACGCTTCCCCCTCTCTCCCGGACCTCCGCTTCCGCTCGGCTCCCCTTCCACTCTCATCTCCTCATCCATGCTCCTCATCCTCTCTCGTCTCCTCAATTCTTCTCATCCACACCTCCCCCTACCCCCCATCATCTAGAACCTCCCCTGCCATCTCCTGCCACCCCCTCTCTTCTCCCCACCCCATACAAAACTCCCATATGTGCTCCGTGCTGCATTTATATTTATACAAATATTATTATCAGTCTGTGCATGGAATGTAGACACCCTATTATTCTAGATATCACATCCTATCCTACTTAGCATCCTGGAAATGACGAGTTTGCTCGCAGCAATAGCGATTTCGTACTTTCGAACGACAGCGCGTAACCGATTGTGATCCGAAATTATTCGGATCGTCTAACAGAATGGCAACAACTGTGTAATGGAGTGTGCTCTGCAATGTGGAATGCAAAGCTACTCGTTATCTATGCCTCGGATAGGATGCACGAAGCTAATGAGATGTATCGAGGACAAATACCAATCTGCGCACGGGGAACCAGTTTATCTCGAAAGTTTCGTGTATCGAGATCAGCTTGCACGGTCGACCTATGTATGCCGGACCTTGAGTTCGCTTCCAATTATTTCGATCAACCGAATAATTGACCGACATCCTAATTCCGTGTTTGTTAATAATCGATATGTATGTATGCACGTGCTCTACAACCAGGAGAATAGCAATTATATCCAGTTGAGACTCAAGTACAGATTGAAAGCATGCAATATTCAAACGAAAGTTTGAATGTTGAATATTGGTCGCAATGTACATACTAGCCTGGATAATTCGATTGATTGTATAGTTGAAGAAAATTAATTCTTTCTCTTCTCGTTGGATGTCAATGAGAAGAATATTGCCTGTGTTTCTGAGAGAAATTAATTATTAAACCTTTGAACAGTGAACGATAATCAAATCTGCTATATGATTGGTATGGTAGAGGTAAAGTGTTCTTTTAAAAAATGGGATTAAATTGTTTACATGAATTTACGATGCAATCCAATGTATGGACTTTTTTTACACTGATATTACAATTCGATGTACACACAATCGCAAATTTTATTTATTTTCGAGAGGACAATTGTATACTGGGCGTTTAGAAGTATTTTTATTGGCTGTGGCTGTTATCTCACAAAGGAGAGTGGCCCGTTTTAAATTTTGCAGTGTATACTACTTCAATTCATTTTGACACACTGAAAAAAGGTCAAAAGCGATTCGCTGTTAATCAGACATTCTTCGAACTGTATCACGGGTGGCGCATGATCGCGGATTGTAGAATCGTATGAAGAAAAGCTCGCGATTCAGCGAGATCGACGAGCCGCGGAACGAAGGGATCGAATGGAGAACGGAAATGGCGGGAATGTGGAATGCCTTGCACTAATGGTGCACGCGCTGAAGTGCTTCGCGTGACACAATCGCCACGTCAATTAACGGTTCTTACCGATAGGTACATATTTGAAAACCATACGGGTCATTCCACGTCAAATTCATCATTTCTTGCGGTCGATATCTAGGACTTCCACGAAACTGAAATATGATATAATCACGTGGAAACAAGGGGGGGATTAAGTCATCATTTTGTCGCTGTCAAAGTTGGTTAAAAAATACGGGCCGACAAAGTTTACAATTTTTGCTCATTTTCGGGAAAATGGGATCGATGAATGAATTTATATCTCTGGAAATGAACATCACAAAAGTTGGTTCTCCGTTCATTTTAATCGGGGCGGATTAATGTTCCTGAAAGGATTCATTTTTCTTTTTTAGAAGCCATTTTTGCAACATGAAAATTACGCAGTTCGACAAAATTTGACTTTTTTTGGACATGTCACGTTCAATAGCTGTTTCTTATAGGTTTTCGTGCGCTGAAAATGAACCCGCAAACCGTTTGTCGCCATCACCTTCAGTTTTTCAATTTATTTCCATTTAAACTAAGGGTCTAGGAGAAAATCTGACTACTACCGAAGGGGCCGGTTTTTGATGACATGACCTGCGCTTCGGCGTGTAACTTGTACAAATTTCGATATAATGCATTCCAAAAATTTGTGTTGATAGTTCAAACACTGCTAAATATGTGTGCAAAACCCCTGCCCTATAGGCGCGATTGGTTTTCCAGAAATAATTTCCAAATATCACCTTCAAAAACGAGTGTCTAGACTAGAATACCCGCCTAACGCGCGTGACTACCACTGTCGGCGGCGCACGTTTTGCCAAACTATTTCGCTTCTGTATTGAAAACAAAACGTGACTTACCACTTCTGTCGATGCTTTCCGAGGGAAAATTGTCTGCTGCATCGCGTGAAGCAGTCAGATTTTCTACTAGACCCTTAGTTTTGGAAATAAATTGAAAGATATCTGCAAAATGGGTACATTTCAGGTGTTCTTTTCCCTTTGATCGTTGTTTAAACATAATTAAATGTGCATGACTAATAACTTATATCGTTGCATTCGTGAGGGTTCATAGAATAATTTGACGGAACAAGCAACCGAAGAACTATTACTGTTTTGACACAAAAGATGTTCAAAGTTGAAAATTTGCAGTTATTTTCAAAATCTAATTCCTCAAAAACTGAGGGTGATGATGACAAACGGTTTGCGAATTCCTTTTCAGCGCACGAAATCCTATAAGAAACGGCTATTGACTGTTACAAGTCCAGATGGCTGTCGAACTGTGTTATTAGTACATCCCTATTCTTCAAATATCGCTTCAAAATCATATTTTCAAAAACCTGAAAAAATATATCCGGAAATAAGACTTCCTCTAGGTTAGAAACTTTCAATTTGACTTCAATGCGAGCTGTTAACCGTTAGATGGCTGGCCACTATAGTGGCCACCTAAGAATTGGAATACTTTTAAGTAAATAAAATTTACAATTTCAATGAAAAAATCCCGACCCTCTAAAGGTTAAAGATGGCGTTGCGCTCGAATTCAAGTAACCGGGTCGCGGCCGCTATGACGGCTACTTATACTACTCACACCCTATGCTGCACACAATTGGAACAGAAATGGCATCAAGTTCCATAGTCTTTTCAATGATGTCATTTGTATGGCTTATACATATAAGACTGGGTATTCTATCCGATGTTAATAATCAGACAACAGACTAAATTTGTTTCTCTATAAATAAAGATTATGTTTTATTAACTACTTATTGATCTACACTTTTTACAGCTATTTACAAACCCACCTGTAAACAAAGAAACGACAATTAGAGTCTATTGTTTTCACTCTCTTTATTTACACTCGCCTTATATCGTTCTAACCTATTCTGTTAATTAACTATCTTTATTTAATTCTTTTATGCACACGTGCTCTATATATTCCTTTGCTCCTTCTTTCCCTCTCTATCTCCCTCAAACGTCAGAGCCGTTCAGAGAGTGCGCTGAGCATGCAAAGCGCGCTCGATTCAAATTAAAGAAAATATATTCTTTTTACATACATATTATGTACAGATAGTGTCGGTTTTTAGAAAGGTCCACTGACGCCCGCGCCTCATAGTCTCCTCTATAGCAGCATATAAACCAGGCAAGATGGAGTGAGCATCATTCCTCCCTAGGAAACGACCGTGCAGGCCACAGGGTGGGCGGAAAGCATAGTGGTTCCGAAAGACCACGTCTTGACTCGATGGGATATCACCGTAAGAAATTTTGGGTATTGGGTAGGGTAGGCCATAACGGTCACGAATTATAAAGTTCGCAACCGGGGAAACCTACCCCCGTAAGGCCCGTTTCCACACTATCGGGGTCCGGTCACGGTGTCCAGTCTCGATCAAAATCATATCCGTGAGCGTCCCAACTCGTCCGACTTGATAGTATTGGACGCTCACGGATATGATTTTGATCGAGACTGGACACCGTGACCGGACCCCGATAGTGTAGAACGGGCCCTAAAGTTGCCAGCAGCAAGCAACGCACCAGGAGAAAAACGGTCACCCATCTTTCCCCGATACGCGCCCCACGATGCTTGTCTTCGGTGATCGAACGAGAACCGGTGTTTCCATCGCGGCCACTGCCGCTGGCACATATTATGTACAAGCAATCTGAATCCTATTCGAAAATGCTTCTCTTCAAAACGCACGCGTCCCGATTTTCACGATCGCCGCCTCTGCGCGTAAAAGCGCTGCTTAATTGGCTCGCTAATGAGCCGTCGTCGGGCAAATTCGCCTTACGGCTGATCGGGCGCGGAACATGTCGTTGAGAATCGTGTCGATTGTTGTGGTACCTTCGCGGGCTCATACCGCGCGATTCGTTGACCCAATTCGCAGGCCCATCGGCCATGCCTTCGATCCACCTGCACCAGGATCGGATCGACCGACGGAGGATACGCATTCCTTTCATGTTCCCGAGCGGCGAAAGGCGGCCTGGCCTTGACTGCTTCGAAAAGCACACCCGCGAGTCACCGTTCCGGCACGCGTTTTGAGCGAGTGAACATCGCGATTCCTTAGCCGCCCAACGAAAAACCTTCATGGAAAGATCGTTCTGGAAGAGTGCGCCCCAGATTTCGCGTGGAAACCCGTATTGACGGACGGGCTCTTTCGACGATGGAAAGTGCAGATACGTTCTCTGCTTTCTGCCAATGTCGAAGATAGAAAATGAACGTTCTTCCAGAGAACGTATTAGTTGCGTGGTTTTTTTTTTAATTCTTTTTTTCTTGGAAGCTAATGCGTGGATTTTGCATCAGTGCCATTGAAAAATCCACGGCGCAAGAGTCAGATTTAACCCCTCGTTGACACGCCTCCTTTCTTCCATCAACTTCGACATACCTGGGTGGCTCACACCCGGAACAATTTTTGACGACTGCCATTCTTATCTGAAGAATCCAATCGTTATGGAAAAAATCATGGGCCAATTCTGAGGTCTGTAGAATGTATTCCAATAGTTTTGTGATTGAAATCTCATCACAGTTTTTGTAAAAAAAAATTTAGATTACCGTGTGTCGAGGTAACACGAAGAAAATCTTCCAAAAATTGTAACTTTTGCAAATTTCAATATTAGAAGCTAAAAATGTAGAAACAAACCAATGTCACCCAACCGATTACATAAAATAGTTAATATTCCAGATCTATAAGCAATATCACTTTGATAATAAACAACCAAACAGTAGGAGATTAACCCCAACCCATCCCAGCCCAAAAGAATACTCAAAATATTAGGTGTTAAAACTATTAAACATATAGACAAAACAAATAAAAAAATAAGATATTTCAATCGGTCAATAGTCTTATCCCCAGATATATAATCCATCCTATACAAAAGAACTATTGAAGAATTAATCAAAACAACTCCTAAAAATATCATACTAACATAATCAACATAAATAGTTATTCTAAAATTCATAGATTTAACCTCATAAATAGTCCAGTCAAATGCACATAAAAATAAATTCATGTATATATACACGCCAAAAACAATATAAGCTACACCACAAAAAAACATAAAAACAACTTATTGTTCGGATATAATATTTTCAGAGAAAAAATAGTTTTTATGTCGGCTTTGGAGAAAAGGTATTTATTTTACATATAGAAGGTGCAGAGCGTCAAAATCAGCTTATGGGTGGCTCGCACCCAGAGTGTCAACGAAGGGTTGAAAAGTTCGTTACAAAAGTTAATTTTATTATTGCGTGATGGATTTGATCTGAGACTTTTGTCCCTACAATTTGGTAAAAAATCGGGAGTGTGCACCATCACTCATATATGTACAACAATCGTTAGAGGATATCGCGGAATGTGGAAGTAATTACTTAGAATAAACATTACGCTTTCGTTGCCACACCCCGGGAATGATAGGGGACATACATACATATCCATGCATAATGTATATGCAGCGAATGTGTTAATAGCAACGTAATACTTCTCGCTTCATGTGACCTTTACACTGGGGAAGACTGTAGTATTAACTTGCTTTGTATTCTTTTCTTATTTGTGTCCTTTTCTGTTACTGTGTAATAAACCTTCATTATCATTATAACTGTTTGTGCCGTTACCAGTAATTACTTGAATGATTTTAATGGCAAAGGTCGCGTGTAACGCGTACATTGTAATGAAAGATGTAATAAATTTTATGCGAATATTAATAATATTATGTATTTTGATTTAAACAGCTCGCGAGCATGTGATGTAACTGAAGAGGGAGCGATTCGCCATCTAAAAGTAAAACAGAACGCTGAAATTAAATGTAGAAACACGGGGACACAAGAGGTCATAATTTGGAACTCGTGTATATATGAATGAGAGTGGAAATTAGAACTTGCGAGAAGATTAGACCTCTAGTGGCGCTCGCCGACACTAAGTCGCGAAACCGTGGTGGGGCCGAGACGTCACACTACCATTAAATATATATATACTTTAAATTTAAAAAAAATTGTTTTTATAATATAAAATGAATATTTCACGAACATTCGAAAAAAATATTTTGCTTCTAATAGTAAATAAATATTTTATGTATATTTGGACAAAAATATTTTTTTCTAATATAAAATGAATATTGTATGTATATTTAAATATCAATAAGAGATTGAACCTCTTTTTAATATTGGATGTATGTGTATTCAATAGTGCTATCTTATACAAATTGTAAGACATGTTGATTGCTTTCTGAACACAACACGTTGTATATTGAATAAATATAAAATAATACTATTCACAATCTCCGCTGTCTCCTGTTATTCGTTCCTTCAGTCTTTGCGTAACTAGCATTCAGTCTTTCTTATAGTATTCTCCCAACCTCAATTTTGTGGTTTTCGTGTGCCTTGTTTCAAGATGTATCACACCCAATTACATTTTTAATTGCTTTTTCTTATATTACTGTATAATGAACTGTAATATATGAAACAGAATAGAATGTTTTATATGCCATCTTTTGCTTTCTTTAGACTATTTAGGTAAAACTACTTCGTTCAATACTGAAAACGTTAGAAACAAGATATGTACAACACCCACAATATATGAATTTATGCAAAAAAAATTGTGCATTTTTGAACGGTACCCGTTAAAAAAAATCTGAACGCTAAGGGGTTAATAAACTGCAAAAAGTCACATTAAATAATATATAGTAGTTTTCCTTTAATTAATTCCTAAATATCACCAATTTTTAGGCTCTAGACCGGAACAGCCCCTTAAAAAACAATTTCACTATCAGGAATACCTAAAGTGCTTAGTTTCCTTAAATAATCGAGGGTGCTGCACGAATCGAGATAAATATTAATTGTATCTGTCGTATATATATTACGTCGCTCATAATCAATATAGGTAGTTTCTCCGACATTAAACTCCCCCCACAAAAAAAACGTTATTTCTTTTCTATTTATACTACGAACTGTGCTCCATTCCGTATAACACTTATTGGGCTAGAGTGCCCGGTGTGGTCACTTTTGACTTTCCCATGAGTCGGCCCCTGTAAGGAATCCACGTGGTCCCACGAGGCCCTATGTGGGCCGAGCGAGCATACATATTTATGTACCACCGAAATCCCGATAGCCTCAGGCTCATAACGGATCGGCACACTGACTCCTTCCGCGACCACGCTTCCTTGTAATTGCCCGATGCAAGTACGCGCCAGCTGCCCACTCTCATGCTAATCGACTCCTTTGTACTGCCTCGGTGCAATTTGCATCGTATTTATTATGTGTCCCCGCGTGTTCTCTTTCGTTCGGTCTTACTTTCGAACGCTGCGAGGCTCGTTATCTTGCCGCATACTCGCAATTCTCACGCGATCGGCCGGCTCCTCGTTATTCCTTGGTAATAAATTTTCGGGCCTTTATTCTACCGGCGGGATTCTAGAACTGCTTCTTGCCGCCGTGTCCTGAAAAGATTTCTAAGAAGTGTAAGATGTTATACAAGGTGGAACTTGACATTCGGGCACGCGGATTAACTGTAAAAAAGTAGAATACGCTTGATCGCAGGCAGCAGCGAAATTCTTACGAGGCTCTGAAGCGAGCTGTGTACCAGTGAGACAGTAAAATGAGAAGTAGGTAGGGTGGATGCACCATTTGTGGCCACTTTAAGGTATTGTAACAGTTTTGGCCACCTCTTAAAAAATATAATATTTTTCCGTGTAAGCAATGAATGTAACCTTATATTTCTGGTGGTATACTAAACAAAATGTTTATGATGTGAAATTCTCCACATAATAATGATCTGCAAGCAATTTAAAAATGAGGTAAATCCAGTAACCCGAGGTGTGACCTGAATCAGCACAGGGGTGAATCTGTATATAGGTTAAATGAGTTGCAGCCTAGGGTGGCAAATTTTGTAGGCCGACAACCTATATGCTTAATATGCGAATAAAATATTAAACATAATTTAATACAAAAGGGTCACTTTTTTATTTTTACTGTTTTGACCGGGTGATCATTAAACGCTTGGGACAATTTTAAAAACAATTCGCTTCTTTTCATGTAGCAAATTAGCGACAACTCATATGCGAGTTGTCATAATGAATTAATTTTAATATAGTCGAGTCTTTTAAATTCAAATATTTGATGATACCTACTTCACGGAAAGGAAATCAAACTTGTTAACCTAGGGCCGTCAAATCTCCAAATCCGTCCCTGACTATGTCAGAGTGTTTTTCAACTTTTCTAGAGAATAATACTGTACCTACATATATGGACG
Source organism: Andrena cerasifolii (assembly GCF_050908995.1). NCBI lineage: Eukaryota > Metazoa > Arthropoda > Insecta > Hymenoptera > Andrenidae > Andrena > Andrena cerasifolii. Next base: position 3,696,291 of record NC_135124.1, on the reverse strand, counting down.
TTCACCCCAATTACACGATGTACCATAAAGCCGGGAATCCACCGAGAAGATAAGCTATGCTATGCGATGATATGCTATGCTATGCTATGTCATGCTATGCCATGCTACGTGCTAAAAAAATTAGCTTCGATACATTCTTATGAAACCGTTTCCACCAAAAGCTACGTTAAAACATAGCATCGCATAGCAGAGCATAGCATAGCATAGCATAGCATAGCTCAGCTCATCTCAGCTCAGCTCAGTTCAGCTCAGTTCAGCTCAGCCCAGCACAGCTCAGCTCAGCTCAGCTCAGCTCAGCTTAGCTCAGCTCAGCTCAGCTCAGCTCAGCTCAGCTCAGCTCAGTTCAGCTCAGCTCAGCTCCCCTCAGCTCACCTCAGCTCACCTCAGCTCAGTTCAGCTCAGCTCAGCTCCCCTCAGCTCACCTCAGCTCACCTCAGCTCACCTCATCTCAACCTCAGCTCAACCTCAGCTCAACCTCAGTTCACCTCAGCTCACCTCAGCTCACCTCAGCTCAACCTCAGCTCAACCTCAGCTCACCTCAGCTCAACCTCAACTCACCTCAGCTCACCTCAGCTCACCTCAGCTCACCTCAGCTCACCTCAGCTCACCTCAGCTCAACCTCAGCTCAACCTCAGCTCAACCTCAGCTCAACGTCAGCTCAACCTCAGCTCAACCTCAGCTCAACCTCAGCTCACCTCAGCTCAACCTCAGCTCAACCTCAGCTCACCTCAGCTCACCTCAGCTCACCTCAGCTCACCTCAGCTCACCTCAGCTCACCTCAGCTCAGCTCAGCTCAGCTTAGCTTAGCTTCCCGGTGGATTCCCGGCTTAACATGGCGCGCAAGGGTAGTAATTCATGAGGTTACGTGCCTCAGAGTTCGGGATTTGTATTTTTTTAGTACCATTTAGCGCGTGCCATAAATGTGGTGGTCTATACTGGTAATAATCTGGTGACTATAATAGTATGCAAAACAGTAGTGAAATGTGGTGTGGTATTTTAATGCGTAGCAAATAGGAATGAACAAGCCGTTTGCACGGCTGGTAGTGAAAGACTGACCAGGGTGACATTCGCGGTTAGCGAGGAGCGAGTCGTGTAAATATGACTGCGTCCCTGAGGATAGCATTTTCCACAGAGTGTTTCACCTGACTTTATCACCTGAGACATTTTTGCTATACCTGTTTAAAATTTTATAAAAGTGTTTGAACAGGTATGTGAAGGCTGGCATATAGTAACAATAGTTTTATTCTGTTGAGAGGGGTTAATATTATAAGGTTACCATTGCTTTCTTGCATTGAATGCTGTACCTATTTTATTTGTTGTTAAAAGACGAATTCAATGACCTACAAAAATATGTCCTGCAAGGTCACTAAATATCCTTTAAAAAACTTAAAAAAAAAGAAAGATTCACCTCATTAACTCCTCCCAACAGAATAAAACTATTGTTACTATAGCCCAGCCTCCACAAAACTATGCAACTTTTGTAGGAAACATTTTGATCAAATTTTAAATATAGCAGAAATATTTCAGGTGATAAAGTTAGGTGAAACACTGTACATTCACCAACGAAGGTAACAAAATAGAATACATAAGAAAAATACATTGCATAGAATCCATGTTATCCTCTTTTAATTTTCTTTCCATTTGTTTCTCTTAGTTTTAAATGTTACCTCATTTGTTTTTAATTTTCCCCTGGTTTCAGTACATTTCTCTTCAATTTAAATTCAATATTCTTCTTTCAAGATTAAGCTTTAACTTGTACGCCAATAGGGTAAAATAATCTCTGTCAGTGGGTTACTTTGCAATTGTGCTATTTACTACGACATCCTATTCGCGTATTGTATATTACATTATGTATGTTGTCTACTAGCACTGATTTGGTGCAATGATACGAATATTATTATTCTTATTACAATGTGTAAACGACGACATAGAGAAAATGGTCTTGTATAGTCGCGGATACACCCTTTTGCACACGTGGCCCCAGTCTCTCAGACTTTTCCACGATCTTAATGCGAGCTGTGGGAAAGGAATGGACGTCTACGACTTTCATTCGCAAGAAGAAACTCTTGCCTTCTCTCCGGTAAACGATACCAGTTGTAATCGATATGTGTTTTCCACGCGAACGATAGATGAAAGTCCACAGAACAACCTACGAGTCACACAGTAGATTTTAGATTTACCCATAATGTAGTTGGTAATACGAGGATTCGCCTCCTCCAGTAGGACTTAATTTCGCTTTTATAAAATTTTGAAAAGGATTCTCTCCAAATAATGCCTTCCTCAAACAGTGGTGTAAAATAATTTTTTACTTCATTCTCAATTAATTTTTACATGCAGGCTTACGACTTTTTCGGTTACATTAGAAATTTCATCTTACCCCACATATAGCAAACTACAACAGGGTAGCAAAGGATTTGAAATGGAAATATTGCAGCCTTGGCGTTTTCAAATGACTTAAAATATTTTCACCTACGATCACAAAAATATGACGTAAGTATCTGAACACTGAATCGATGATACAAAAGGTTGCAAAGCAAATATCGATGTTCTAAAGTTGACTGAAATTACAGCAATTCCACCCTAGTACATGAGTAAATAATATTTACAATTTTACGAAATAAAGAAATATACACACATCGTGTCCATTATTATTTGAAATTAGAACTAAAGGGATTTACTAAAGAAAATTTATTAAAGAAAACAAGGAAGATGGATACAAATATCCATATTGCATTATTGCAGCAGAATGGATGCCACTGAACCAGCAACGAATTTCAATATCTCCGTATGTTCGAGGGTATGGTCAGAACGTCGAAAGGCGCGGTATTTGTGCTAGTAGGTCGTTTCTGCACCAAGCCCATAGAAGTTCCTCGGCTCCTAACTGCGGGATCTTGCAATGATGCATCACCAATCACTACTGACAAAGGCGAGGAACCGAAAGTCTTTGATTTCCGTACGATCAAGTCCCTCTACCTGATCCTCTGGCAACGAGAAAATTCCTTTCATCATCCCACGTGATCCTTCAGCTCCTAAACACCGTGCACGAAATACCAGCTCGAACAGACGTGATTTTCATAGTTTTTCTTTGTCTCGACCAGCGGCACGTTACTTTCACGTTTCTCCGCGAACTGTTCGCCACGGTAGCGAAGGATGTCAGCATGTTTTCACGGGCGCTGTTACAAGTTCTATTGTGTTGCAAATTCTGTCTCGAGTTGCTGCTCAGAAGCATTGTTTTTAAACGATTTTATATTAGCTTCACCCCTCTGATTGTTTGTATGCTTGGTTAAAATCTTGAAACTTAATTTTAACCCACTTCCTCGAATCCAATAGACTTGGAACTTTGCAGGCGTACATAGTTATGATGACAATACAAATTTAAAAAAAATATCCGTGGGGTGAAAAAATGCATCCCCACACGCATAAGCACAAATTCAAACAACTTGAAATCAGCTTAGCTGCGTCGTCTGATATAGGCTAACAAGGAAACATATCGAAACCGAAAATTCTGATCGTAATGAAACTCCGTACGATTGTAGAGCATGTCGGAGTATGTAAGAAACGATTTTTTTTTCTGCGGAAAAACACTCTGAGGGGGTGAAATCAGCCCCCAAATTTTCAGCGATTTTTCGTTTTTCGAGTATAACTTTGTAACGGTGCGAGGTAGAAGAAAACCGTAAATGGACAAAATGTTCAGTGTTTGATGCCGTATAACGCGCTGCAAAAGAAATGTTTTTACGTCCAAATTTAATCAATAACACAGTTCGACAGCCATCTCAACTTGTAACATTTAATAGCCGTTTCATATAGGTTTTCGTGCGCTGAAAACGAATCCGCGAACCGTTTGTCGCCATCACCCTCAGATTTTTGAGAAATTCGATTTTGAAAAAAAAATGTAAATTTTCAACTTTGAACATCTTTTGTGTCGAAACAGTAATAGTTATTCGGTTGCTCTTTGCGTCAACTGATTCTATCAACCCTCCCAAATATAACGATATAAGTTAATATTGCATTGTGAACATTTAAATATGTTTAACAACGATCAAAAGGAAAAGGACACCCAAATTTCACCCATTTTTGAAGATATCTTTCAATTTATTTCCAAAACTAAGGGTGTAGTAGAAAATCTGACCATTCCACGCGATGCAGAAGATATTTTTCCTTCGGAAACCATTAACAGAAGTGGTAAGTCACGTTTTGTTTTCAATAGAGAAGCGAAATAGTTTGGCAAAACGTGCGGCGTCGCTCAGCGTAAAACAATCGCTTAAGGGGGTATACCCGTTTGAACCCTCGGAAAATGTATACATTTTGTGGATTTTTTTACAAGTCAACGGTTTGATGCAGATTTCCCGTTTTTTAACTATGTTTACATAGTATTATGAACTACTTATAAAAAAAGTTTCAGTTAAAAAACTATTGTTTTTCGGAAGTTACGGATACATGTCCGAAAGTCTCTCGATTTTAGACGGCTAAACGGTGGCCCTAAAAACTCGCGCTACGTTCAACCAATTTACTTCAAATTTTGCATGCAGAATCATAATAAGATTCCACATCGTCCAACGAAGGCGATTTTGAAAATTTTGAAAAATAAAGAAATGGTGAGAGATCAAAGGTAAAGTTAAATTTTTCTAAGAGAAAAATCCACCTTTTTCCTTTATAAATAATAAACGGGGAATCGAAATAAAAAAAGCCTTCGTTGGACGATGTGGAATCTTATTATGATTCTGCATGCAAAATTTGAAGTAAATTGGTTGAACGTAGCGCGAGTTTTTAGGGCCACCGTTTAGCCGTCTAAAATCGAGAGACTTTCGGACATGTATCCGTAACTTCCGAAAAACAATAGTTTTTTAACTGAAACTTTTTTTATAAGTAGTTCATAATACTATGTAAACATAGTTAAAAAACGGGAAATCTGCATCAAACCGTTGACTTGTAAAAAAATCCACAAAATGTATACATTTTCCGAGGGTTCAAACGGGTATACCCCCTTAAGGCGCGTGACTACCACTGTCGACGCCGCCCGTTTTGCCAAACTCTTTCGCCTCTGTATTGAAAACAAAACGTGACTTACCACTTCTGTTTATGCTTTCCGAAGGAAAAATATCTGCTGCATCGCGTGGAATGGTCAGATTTTCTCCTAGACCCTTAGTTTTGGAAATAAATTGAAATATATCTTCAAAAATGTGTGCATTTCGGGTGTACTTTTCCCTGTGATCATTGTTTAAACATATTTAAATGTTCACAATGCAATAATAACTTATATCGTTGTATTCGTGAGGGTTCATAGAATAATTTGACGCAACGATCAACCGAATACCTATTACCGTTTCGACACAAATACGTTCAAAGTTGAAAATTTGCATTTTTTTTAAAAATTGAATTTCTCAGAAACTCAGGGTGATGGCGATTGAATGTTACAAGTCCGAAAAAAAGTGAAATTTTGTCGAACTGCGTAACTGTAACAGGTAAAAGAAAGAAAGTTATGGACCAATGTGCCATCGGGTTTTACAATTTGACTTTCTCAAAAAATCAACAATCTCAACTTCGCACTATTAAGATGAATACTTATACATTGCCAAAAACCTCGCAACCTAGCTTTAGCACAAGGTCAGCGACGCCTTCTCAGCTTCAAGTTATTTCCCTGTCACCTTTCGTTCTCCTCATTTTCCCGTGCACGGGAAACGTACGATTAAGCGAGTTGATAGATCTTCGGATCCGCGTGACGTGCGATTAAATTTACCATCGCGAGAGCCTTAATTAGAAATTGCCGCGGTTGCCGACCTCGGTCTAGGCAGCGCTCGATTTCATTATCATAAACATCCCGCGTTCGTATTAATCAAGTATCGTGGATCAAACGAGCACACACATCGCGGCGTCCCACTCGAAGTGAAACTCTTTTCCCACTGAGGGAAATCAGTCGGATTCCACGTGATCGAATGTTCGCCTCGACCAATGATCTGTCCCGTTTCATCCTTCTTTCGCTCGTTGGAAGAGTGTCGCCTTTGAATATCAAGCTCGTGGCACACATTCTGCTTTCTGGTATGGAAGTTGCATTTTGTTGTACTTTTTAATCGGCGTATTATTGAAAGGTCGATGGAACTGTAAACGAAAAGGGGAGACCTCTTCTAATATTTGTTTCCCTAAAGGAGATATTATTATTATCGTTATTGCTGTTGTTATTGTTAATAATAATATAAACGTGGTTGAACGTATTATATAATAAAGTAATTGTAATATTGTACACTTTTCGGTGTGAAGACAAAGAACGGTATTCAGTATACGTTCGAAATTACCCAAGATGAATTTTCATCTTCTTTTGCGGGTTTGTATTTAGTTCTACTGAGGGTGATCAATACGTGACATTAGTTTTGTATTTTAGTTTCAAGGAAAGACGCAGGGAAGGGTGAAAGTACTCATTATGCGAAATACAAATCTACCTGTCAAAGGAATCCCCATAAAAAACTTCAAAAAAGTAAAAAAAAATATGCCAAGTACATGAAATCAAAAAAATCACAAAAATAGAAGATAATAGTTATCACAAAATTAAAAAAAGATGTGAAATCAAAATGAGCTGCAAGTAGATAAAGGTGCTTTCTCGCAGCGCGCAAAGGCGACACTGTGTAACACAATACAAGACAATGTACTACAACAAGTAATATTCGCGTTAGATGGAAATTATCCAGCATTCGAGATGTATTTGATCCGCGATTTCGCTCGCAGGCGTTGCACATGACACTCGTTTAAGTGTAAGTATTCGAAAATTCGAAAACGAAACGTTTCCCCAAAGTGGCACGTATGTCGTCTGAACAAGCATAAACGGGAGTATAAACGAGGAGTTTTTTGTTAAAATCCTTGGATGCATTTTTGGATATTGCGATTCATATGAATTTTTCTAAGAACGCAGTACAAGAAAAATCCGTGTAACTAACAAATAATAATCATAAGCTACATAAAGTGTATGTCGTTTGAAAGCCCTATTTTTTTAACAAAAGAAGCATTTAAATATCTTTAAACATTACAATTTTGTAATGCCCTATTTTTTAGCAAAAGAAGCATTTACATATCTTTAACCATTACAATTTTGTAATGCCCTATTTTTTAACAAAATAAGCATTTACATATCTTTAACCATTACAATTTTGTAATGCCATATTTTTTTGCAAAAAAAGCATTTAAATACCTTTAACTATTACAATTTTGTAATGCCATATTTTTTTGCAAAAGAAGCATTTAAATATCTTTAACCATTACAATTCTGTAATGCCCTATTTTTTAGCAAAAGAAGCATTTAAATATCTTTAACCATTACAATTTTGAAAGCCCTATTTTTTAGCAAAAGAAGCATTTAAATATATTTAACCATTACAATTTTGAAAGCCCTATTTTTTAGCAAAAGAAGCATTTAAATATCTTTAACCATTACAATTTTGTAATGCCCTATTTTTTAAAAAAAGAAGCCTTTAAATATCTTTAACCATTACAATTTTGAAAGCCCTATTTTTTAGCAAAAGAAGCATTTAAATACCTTTAACTATTACAATTTTGTAATGCCCTACTTTTTAGCAAAAGAAGCATTTAAATATCTTTAACCATTACAATTTTGTAATGCCCTATTTTTTAGCAAAAGAAGCATTTAAATATCTTTAACCATTACAATTTTGTAATGCCCTATTTTTTAGCAAAAGAAGCATTTAAATATCTTTAACCATTACAATTTTGTAATGCCCTATTTTTTAGCAAAAGAAGCATTTAAATATCTTTAACCATTACAATTTTGTAATGCCCTATTTCTTAACAAAAGAAGCATTTAAATACCTTTAACTATTACAATTTTGTAATGCCCTATTTTTTAACAAAAGAAGCATTTAAGTAGCTTTCAATACGTATACTTTATGTAGCTTATGTTACAATTTTATACCCCTTTCTGTAGTTTGTACAATGAGTTCTTTGGAAATAGGCATGTAAACGGTGCCTTTTTCGGGAGCGCATAAACTGATCAGACCTCGATTCTACGGATGGAACTTCATGGTGACCTAAACTTCCTCGGAAATGTATGGGGGAAAGATGGGATATTTGATCACAGTTTTGCTTTTTTATTAAAATAATAATAATCGTTTGCTTTGTTTGTATTTAATTATGCAACTTGTGATTCTAGTATTCTCAGTATACTTGTACAAATTTGAAAGCTGAAAACTAATTTTAATGACTGAATTTCAACATTTTCTGGCAGTGAGGTTATGCACAAGTATCCCCCACTGAAAGGGAGACTTGATCAAAAGGTTAGGGAGACTTGATCAGTGAACTTTAAGAGTAAATAACACCTTAACTTTCTAAGAAATATTTATTATCTTCGTCAATAACATGAAATAAAAGGAATATCATAAAAAGAAAGTAAACTATAACTAACTTGAAAGAATTACTGAAAAAAGAAAACCGAAGAATTAAACTCTACGACATAAAACAATATAAATGCATTCTTAAAAGACATTTCACTTAGGTATCATCTGATTAAGATGATGATGAAAAAAAGATGTTCCTTCTCACTTTCTTTGCCGTATTTTTCTGTTTCTTCAGCCGTTCTATGGTTCTTTTTAGGGCATTTTCAACTGTTCAAGTATCCCACCTCACACACTGATCAAGCATCCCTCAATGCGCTCGATTTGAAAAATATGAAAAATGAAACTTACCTGAAATATTTAGCTCAATCAATAAATAGCATTAATAGAGCAGAAATTTCTGGTTTTACTTAATATATTTCAAATCGTTGAAAATGCAACATTTACTCGAAAAGCAGACCGAAATATTTAGTTTTTGGCTGCAAATAAGATCAAAGCTTCTAACAACATTATTCTATAGAAGAGACCAGGGCTAAAAGTTGAAAAATGACTGGAAAATAATGTAGTCATTCTCTTCGCTATTTCTTATTAAATTTATTATATTTTCTGATTTTAAGCTTGCATTTAACATATTGTAATAGGTTCTCCATAAAAAGTAATTTATTTGTGGCTGATCGAAGCGGAACTTCTTACCCCTATACGGGGCAAGTTCTTATCGCATTGGGGTAAGTTGTCACTAAGATATAAGAGTTGCCTTTTAATGAAATATTTCATTTTCCAATGAAATAAAACCGAATTTTATTAATAATGTTTATTTATGAAGGTTCGGCCAACAAAAATGTATTATCTTTAAAAGAAAACCAAAACGATATAATAACCATAAACATTATCTTCGGCATAAAAACTATAATCTACTAATCAGTTTTACATTCAACTATATGTAGGTACCTACTCATTGAGATTTGTACTTGCAGCCTACTGTGGACTCTTGTCCACATTGTAGTATTTTAATAAATCTCGATAGAATCATGTGGCAGATATTGAATTCTCTACCGACAGTTTTTATTTACCTTTACGCATAACTTCGATCGAAGTCGTGTCCCTTTCCGCCTTTCATTCATATGTTCGCATCTTAAAGCACAGCAGAAACAATTTATACATTTGTACCGAAACATGTAGCAATTTCAAAGACTATTCTGCTTCTCTTCTTCTCTACATATATAAAACGGAAAGTATTATTGTGTCTGTACGCGGTAAACTCGGAAACTACTCAATCAATTCTCCTGCAGTTTTCACAGATTTGTAGAGACAACATTTGGGAAGGATTTAGGCTTGATTTCATCTTGATATTGCTAAATGGGACTGAGTAATAAGCGAAATAGTGAAGCGAGGCAGATAAATCTTACATGGCATTCACCGCGGTGCGCGCAAGAGATGCGCGTACGGTCCCCCGTAAAGTGGTGGGGATCACGACTGCCACTCTTGATGCCTTGACGGACCCAGTCACATCGTTGGCTGTTTATATGACCGTTGACATTTACGCGCAAGCAGGCTATGCAGTAGAGGTGTGCGGGTACCCGACTTTTCGGGCTCGGGTCGGGTCGGGTAAAGTCGGGCGAGCTCGGACGGGGGCCCGGGACAGACGGGCCTACGGGTAGTCCGACTGTGTCGTGTAGCCCGATTATTTTGAGTAATGCGATGCTTGATAAGTTGATATACGTATTCAGCGTTTTTAAACAACCGAGTACTCGAAAAGCATGTACAAAATCTTTACCTATATGAAATTTTAGAATAAGATAATTTTCATATTCATATGCTTGTATATTTTTATTACATACTATGAAACATCCAGAAAGTATTGTTAATAATGCATTAAACTTCCTTTTTCTAATATCGCAATACTAAATACATGTTTAAAAACGCATATTTTCCGGATGTTTCATATTATTTAATTAAAATATACAAGCATATGAATATGAAAATCATCTTATTCTAAAGTTTCATATAGGTAAAGATTTTGTACATGCTTTTCGAGTACTCGGTTGTTTAAAAAAGCTGAATACGTATATGAACTTAACAAGCACCGCATTACCCGAAATAATCGGGCTACCCGATACAATCGCGCTACCCGAAGTAATCGGGCTACACGACACAGTCGGACTACCCGTAGGCCCGTCTGTCCCGGGCCCCCGTCCGAGCCCGCCCGACTTTACCCGACCCTACCCGACCGCTCGGGTACCCGACACATTCGATTACCCGCACATCCCTACTATGCAGTTGGACTTCTCATCCAAATAATGTTTTTGAGGCTTTCACTGTTGCCACTATCAGTATTGTTACAATTTATGCCACTCGCTTCTTAGCACCACTTTTCTTTTCATAAATTCCACTAACCGCCAGTGTTATAAACGGACGTTCTTCAGTCTGTATGTTCACGATTATGTATTTCGAGAATAGGTTAGTTTTTCTCACAGTTTTGAAATGAACACTCCAGTAGGGTGGTCCTTATTTTTCAACTTTAAAATTTGTATTGTCTGACCCTTTTAAAACCTTCTATCTAACAAAAAAAATATCTTCCTGTTTTTTATTTGTATATTTTGATATATAAAGATCGCTCAAGCACTTTATATTTCGCATGACTTTCCATAATTGTCGCTTGTCAATTTTAATGAAACGGGGCCCATATTTATATATCAGAATCCGAAATCATGCTTTTATCTATGCGTTTAACAACCTAAATATGTAGAATGTACGTCAAAGTTTGCGTCTGCATCTGATTCGAGAACTGCTGATGAGAGAATTTTAATGTGCATATAAAGCCTTATGCCACAACACAATACAGTACACACTCGTTATAAACCCGTTTCGTCTATGCGATGTGTGCCCGATTTTTAATGTTATACTCTCGCTTAAAAGTTAATAAAATTATGTTGTCCTTATTGCAAAAATTTCTATCGATTTATACCAAAATAGTAATATTTCAATGCCATTGTGCGACCTTTAATCCTTAATATATTTTAACAAAATTTTAGACTAAATTCTTTTAAACTATTCGGAAACTTCTGAGAGGGTCTGAAGAAAGTTTTAAAAACTTCGATTTTTCACCTAACATATAAGTACCACCCTACACTCCAGGCGTGCGCTCCAAAACTGTACATACGCGTAAAGTCTCCGCCGTGATAAAGGACAATCGCGCGGTCCTAGCGCGCGAATCTGGATTATGTACAGATGTAATGAACGTAAGCAATGGATAATGAAGTATAAGTGATTACTGCGTAATAATTAATGAAGGCACCAGTTAATTTTAAAATATTTATGCTACCGCTATAAATACATATGAGAAGCCCGGGCAACGCCTGGTACTTTATGCTAGTATACGTATAATCAAACGATAAACACTATTACACCATGTTCTTAAATGTCATTTGATCCATAAGAACGAATCAATCTATAATATCGACGTGAAATAATTGAAATAGACCAAAGAATAATGATAGAAAAATTGTTACTTATCAGGTAGGGGAGATCGGGGCAAAGTGAACCCCGGGGTAAAATGAGCTTCCTTAATTTATTCTTTAACAATAGAATATATTTACAAATTTTGGTGACGTAATAAGTGTATGTAATACGACAATGATAATTATGCACATTCAGGTATCGAAAAATGGAAATTCATTTAAAAAATTAAAAATGAAGTTTTAGAGACTTCCAACTGTTTTTTTTTTCAATTTAGCTTTTTGGATAAATGAGTCTTAAATGTGTTATTTTAACTCCATTTTTTTTTCTGCGTGTTTATAACAAGCTTATAAACATACATGTACACGCGTTTGAGAAAACATTAAACCGAACATTATTAAATAATTAATTTTCCACTGAGTACACATTCAGGGCAAAGTGACCGGGGTAAACTGAGCTGCAAAGAAAAGATGCGCGAGTGATATCTAAATTTATTTAGATATTATAAGTACGTATTTTATTCAAAATTATGTATGTATTTGTTTTATTTATAATATGTCAGACTGTTCATGTAAACAAAGTTCCTTTAAAAACACATTTTCAGAAGAAAATGAGTTTAGGTTAGTAACACAAAGTACAAAGTTACAAAGTACAAATTATTAACATTAAGCTTGTATTAATGAAATATATTTAAAAAAAAATAGTTTAAATAGTTTAAAAGTTCTAATAAAGTTGATTTTATAATTATATCGTTCATTAAAACACGTATTTTATTTCTGCTCACTTTACCCCAGAGAGTAGCTCACTTTACCCCATATATGGGGTAAAATGGTCGATTTTGCATTTTGTTTTCAAGTTGAATTTTAATATACTTTAAGTTTATTTTAAGTATTGATATTCGTCATTTATCAGTAGTAATGTTCAAATTATATTATAAATCTATTTTCACACATTTTTATTGAAAGGGAAAAATTTTATTCGACTTCAAACATTTTTCGTCCCACTTTGCCCCGGTCTCCCCTACGCGACTAATAGGTCCTTGCTTACAACCACAATTCGCTGTCGCGGACGCTATTAAAGTGGGCGACAGAGTGGCGTGATCAACTCACACGTAAAAAATAATTTAAAGTACAACGCTCTTTTTATTTTGTAGATAGAGCCGTCGGAACAAGTTACCCCCGGGAACTTTTAGCCCCGGTCTCCCCTACTCCCAAAAGGAAACTGCACCGTGAAGTGTTGCGATAATGCAAACATTACCACGATAGCGTGACAGCAGGCCCAAATTGCCAATATGATAATTAAAAAAACTCACGTGGTCATGTATCCCCGCTGATCAACTATCCCACCTTTCCCCTACTTGCTATACTTACTATTACAAAGTACCTAATGCTAAAACCACACAAACCTTTAACCATTTTCAAATTGAACCCAGTTTGGTCATCGATCTAAAAAGTGCGTAAAATTTCTTCGGTAATTATTTAATTTAGGTTTTAGATTTATTTAGGTTGTAAAACTCAACAGTCTGAAAAACTTTTTCCTATACATATAACTGCCGCTCGGCCTCAGTTTCCAAGATATTCGCGTAAAACTGCTGCTACTGTTACAATGAATTCTGCGTACACAAATTGTCGAAAACAAAACAAATGATGAAGCTGATGAAGTTTTCAAGATATTCCAAAAAAACTGTAATCGTTAAATGTTTGGGGCCAGATTGGTTTAGCCCCCCCCCCCCCCTGCCGGCTGAGGGTACCTAGCGTGTAATTATTTTACTGAGGAACCATCATCTGATGGAGGGGAGACTAGACATAACAATTCTTTTTTGCGTTGAACACCTTGCGATTTGTTTTACATCTAATTTATTTAAAGTATAATTCTAAACACATTTTCATGACATATCCGCATCGTTGAATTATCGTTTTCTATGCATCTTCCTCTTTATCCGCATTTTACAACTTTCCCAACGTTACCTGTATAATTCCTTGGGATTTTCAGGATAATAGCTTATTAAAATTTTAGGTGTCAGAAGAACCATAAATTTGGCCATTTTCTACCGTCCTCCTTTCCGTTACTCGGGATCGCCACACTTTCTGCTCTTTTGACGGCCATTCTAATTACAAACATCTCCGTCGCGTGGCGCGGAGGGCCAGCCACCTAGCGTCCCATCCCATCGTCACTGCGACACGAGATGCTCCCGTCTGCTTTCACGAAACGCTTTCTCGCCGATGGAATCGTCCCTTCTCCAGGAAGTGGTCGCGCAAATTCGCCCGCGTCCGGGTGCAGGATCCGCGGACAGAAAGAATGCCACGCAGTGTGAGCGAGTCATCCGACGCGAGTCTAGTTGCGTAAGTGGCTATCGGTTTCACTTGCAGCGCAAGGTATCGCGGCACGCAAGTGCACGATAATTGTCAGGAGGCCGCGATCAGGGCAATGTCTCGTCGAGGGAGAGGGACGAGTGTGTACGGCGGAACGACCGTCCGCAATTAATTGATGGTCGTTGCATGCATGTGAAAAATGGGGACGTAGAGAGCAATACTGAAATTTCTGGTGAATTGAGTGGTATTGCATACTCATGGATTTAATCGAACTTCTTCAGTTACCGATTAAATACATGGAGAGATTTTGAATTTTACTTTATATATTGAAAATAGAAACTTTATTGAATGAAGGTTTCGGCTGTACTTCCGAAACGGACCGGTGGCCGATCGAGATGAAACTTGGTGGGTATTACGAGGGCTGTGGAAGGACCTCAAATATAAAATTTTAGCTTCGGCAATTAATGCGTTCAAAAGATACTTACAGGGGTAATTGTGAATAAAAGGGTACACCTTACCGATTTTTTTTAATCGCTTCACCACAGCCCCCACTCTTAACAATATTTCTGTTGACTTATACCGACACAACGCATTCCACTTCCCAACTTGTCCCGGGTATTAGTATTGGTTGGGGCTAGATTAAGGCGGGGGGCGCGTGCCCGTTCGCGGTCGCGTAAAGCATAGTAGCGAACCGATGTGAATTTGGTGATGCTAAAAATAAGAGTGAGGTTACAAAATTTCAAAAATAAAAAATGGCAGGACGGGACAGTTCCCGGGTAGGAGGGCCTGCACCAAATCCAAAAAAAAAAGATTCGAAAAAAAAATTAACAATAATTTTTTATTAATATTTCGGAAACTAATAAATACTTGAAGCTACAATTTTAGATTTAGGGTCTGGGTTAGAGACCCTAAATCTAAAATTGTAGCTTCAGGTATTTATTAGTTTCCACCCTCTGCCCACCCCTCCCCCCAAACTTCATCTCGATCGGCCACCAGTCCCTTTTGAAATATTATCCAAGGTTTTTTTCGTCGTCTAGGAAGAGGAAAATTTGTAATGAACCTAAACGATAAAATGACGAGAATTTTGAATGGAATCGTCAATAGCCAACTTTTACTCAAAACAATTTTCAAATAATTCACTTCGTGAATATAATCAGACAAGGTATAAGAGAGTACGATTGACCTATGTGCCTACAGATGGAGGCAGCAAAGGAAAATGAATTGCCGATGGTCAGACGCGTAATCAATATACCTATGTAGACTAAGACAGCTAGAAATCTTATTATGTAATAAGATTTGTAGCTGTCTTAGTTTACATTAGTCAAGTAAATGGTACAGTAGAGTGGCGAGTGTGAAAAAGCATATCTAACTCGACTAGTGTAAACAGTTGGTCGAGTAAAAAAGTCGAGTAAACGAGCGAGTATTAGCCGAGTCGAGTGGTAGAGCGGACAGCATAGTAGCTGGGCCGAGCATTGGGCTCAGGTCACTAGGCCGAGCTACTTGACTAATGTAAACAAGACTAAAATACCAACAATTCAAAGTAACTTCCAACTTTAATTGTGGCGGAATTGCATCCCTCACGTGTGTGTCCTGTTTCTGTATTTTTGCACCAACCAAACCCAAAAGAGTGGTAAATTAGTGTGAAGACATCCTTAAGCACAATCTGTACTCCTCAACGTCCTCAGCTGCAAGCTTTTCAAGAAGTGTAGAGGCACCTAATCGGTTTCTCCTTCCTATCCAGTCACGTACCCACAACTGTTTTCTTCTGCTTTTTTCTTCTTCAATAAGATCACGAACCTCATTCAATAAAACATTATACACACTTAACAAACAGTTTTTACGCAGTGGAAAAAGCCGACGACATTGAACCGCACTCGCACTCGTCATTTCTGCTACTGTCATACGAAATTAGCATCGTGTAAATACCTACACAAAAATCCAGGGCGAGTCGAGTACTGGGCCGAGCACTGGGCTCAGTTCACGAGGCCGAGTTACTTGACTAATGTAAACTAGGCTTTATGCTTAGTTTTCACTCGACAAGTGCTCGGCCGAGTGAGCCCATTGGGCCGAGCACTCGCCCGGTCTGAACGCATATTCTAGTACTCGGCCGAGTAATCCGGCGGGGAAGATTTTCACTCGGCTGAGTAGCAGACCGCTGACTCGGCCGAGTCACTCGTCAGGTTGTAAACCCAGCTTTATGCTTAGTTTTCACTGACGAGTGCCCAGCCTGAACGCATATTCTAGTACTCGGCCGAGTAGCAGACCGATGACTCGGACGAGTCACTCGTCAGCTGTAAACCTACCTTAACTTCTCATATACGTAGTACATTAAAAATTGTGCGTGTGATTTGAATTTGAAAAAATTGAAAAATTATTATATTACGTAGCGATTATTTTAGAGAAATGCACTGCAGTAGCAATTTCAGGCTTTTACACTACACATTTATTTACCCTTTCAAGAGCAAGAAAAAACTACACCAGTATCATTCATGCTCGATAAACTATTTGAAATTAAGATAATGAAACATTATAATTGGCAAAAGTGATCTTATGACAATTCAAAGTTGATCAAAGAATAAGAGACGACTGACTTTTGTTCTTACACGTTTAATTTGCTGAGCGATCTGTGCGGATGGAGCGTTTTATCTGATTGAGTGACTTTTGTGATCGTTTTTGTGGAGGGTTAGTTCATAGGGTAATTGCGGGAGAGATGCCGCACTGGGAGAGACGCCGCACCTTCGGTATTTCAGGGTTATCGGTAATAAAATATAACACTGTCGATTTTATTTGCTTTAGGCTGTTCGTTTAGGTTAGATTAATAGGCGAGAACGTGTTTTCATTATTATTTTTAAAGATTTTGCTATTTTTCGAGGTAAGCCTACCGCACTTTGCCTCAATAGTTATACGTCGAGTTTATTTTTGCTATCGTAGTATTTTAAAATTCATAGTTTTTCGGGATATAAGTTTTGTAATACGTTAAAGGAACTCTGTGGAATATTTCTCGGCCAGAATAGGCCATATTCGACATAGCACTTGGAAATACGAAAATACGACGTCTCTTCTGGGCATTTGGGATAGATGCCGCACTTTTATGCGCACTGTATCGGAAGGTACCTAAGTCAACTAAATGATGCTTTTAATGTTAAAAATACAAAAAAGTGTCTCAAAATAGATACCGCGATATCTCAAGGAAAATTATTTATTTTTTAATGATAAATCTGATAATTCAAACATATTTCTGGGCTTTTTACTCTTTTTCACATTTTATTTTTATTCTATGTGTTATGAATGCGGAAGGAAGAAGAAGAGACAATTAAATTTAGAAAAGCAGAAATAATATCTGCACCTATTTATTTTTCCAATTTTATTGTATTTTATAACTGTATAAATTAAAAAGATGTTTCATTTTACTTTGCTTTTACTTTTTTTTTTTAAATAAAAAGTTCAAATTAAAAAGTTTAAATAGAAAGTTAAACATTTTTCGAAATGCGGCACCACTCCCGCACGTGCGGCGTCTCTCCTAAAAAACGGAAGCTTTTAGTTTCAATTTTTTAAGGGTGACAAATATTAAAATTTTGATTTCCTTTAATGCTAGTAGTAGGGCAAGATGTTCAACTAGTAATATGTATCCTTGGAACAAATTTTCATTGCAAAATTTAGACACGGTGACAATTTTGCTTAAGGTGCGGCAACTGTCCCACAATTACCCTACCAGACTCCTAGAATCACACAATAACCCGGAATGAATAGAAATAAAACGGAACAAAGATGGCATTGAAATCCAAATTATTCGAGTCCAATTTTATATTCTGTAAGAAGTTAAGTACCTAAGCCCCGATGCGTGCCTGGTGCAGTGGCGATTGTACGATAACACCACGGAGCTGTTTAAGTATGTGAGGTCAGTGCGGGATTTTCCTCTGAGCCTTTTGTTTATATCGTTCGCGTTACATATATCGTTTCATGAAGAGTGCGACAGAAAGCCACCGAACTTTAACATAACAATCTTATTGTTAGAAACTCTAAGCATGATATTGCATTCCAAACCCAGATTTATCACAGAATTTAGAAGTGTAATTGAAGAGTCCGTATGGGGAACAGTGCACTTCCACTGCACCTACAAGTGCCAACAAATCAAATTTTTCAGGAGAGAGAAAAATCTTCCCCGACTCTAAATTATTTACGAAATTTGTTCTGTTTTCATTGCTAAATATGCTTAAGTATACAATAATCCAAATGCATCACAAAATTTTCTGTTTTGCATTAATATAATCCAAATTCATGAAAAGAAGAATTGTATTTGTAGAAAACTCCGTATGTGCCACCTAGTAATTCTAGAGAAAACTGAATATGCCGTTCATTTAAATTTGCAAGCACTGTACGTGCCAATCTGTTGGGAAGTCAAAGTAATGTCTCTCCCGCGTCTCTAAAATAAGTCGTCAGATGGCGCGTCAAGCGTATCACTACATTTTCTTGTGTAACGTGTCCTTTCTTACAGTACTTTTTTCTACGTTTATGTATACTTGCCGTCTGATCACCGATCTTGAGATGAATCTTGTCTGTACACTCTAAACGAGTCAATAAATGTATATCTGCATATATCAAATACGCGTATCAAATTACTCTTACTCGCCCAACCTAATCTTGTCCACCTATAAGTGGCGTTGGGCGCACTAGCGGCACCATCTTTTGGCACTATTGGTAACTTATTTGCAAAGAGCAATTGCATTAAAATTCTATACAACAGTATTACCATTGGCACGTGGAACATTTTCCGATAAATATTTTTTTAATTTTAGTACTTACAGTGTTTTCTACAAGGACTATTTACACAGCGAATTCATTTAATACTTATTCACTGTTCTTTCACGAAGAAATTATGGCAACAAATAAAAAAGATCGCTCTAGCTTTTTCTCAACAATCTTTAATTTTCTCTCCCCTAAAGTAACACGCGCAACCTGTTTCGTTCATCTTCGTTGCAATGGATTATGGATTACGTTACTCGTGCAATACAATTTAAGATTCACTTTGAATGAAATAACAATTCCCCGTACGCGTAACAATTTGCCTGCCTTCTCCCGCTCGGAATGCTCGGTGTTCGAAGTATTTGGATCTCAGGGAAAAGATCAAATTATCTCGAGTACTCGTGCCTGCCTCGCCCACGAGGCCGAGTTTGTAACAACCACCACTTGGCATTCGCGACGAATTCCTAAGTGAGAATTCGCCGTTTAGCGATGCACAGGAGAGCGGCCGAATGCCAGGGAAATATCAATGGTCGTCAAACGTTCAGCTCGGAATGTTTGATGATTCGAGGGAGAAGCAAAATGTAGCGTAACAGATTCGTTCCCTTATGCTTCGCACATTAACGTCGACCGTTTCTCAACTGTACCGTCGCGCGTTGAAAAGAGAATTAGGACGACGACGATGGCCATTGTGGTAGAGAAAGTCATAAATTTTCAAGACTACCGTAAACTGGGGTGACTTTGCCCGCCGGGGTGACTTCGCCCCCTTTTTTTTACCCTGACTGAAAAATTACCATACGATTAAATTGGCCATTGTTTTTTTTTCGTTTGACTTTAGAGAAATTATTGCTATCGATTACAAAGCACCATATGCTCCAATTACCTCGCAATAAAATAAAATAAAGTTTCTCCGAAAAGTGGGCAACGTCACCCCGGCGCGGGCAAAGTCACCCCTGTTCGCGGTATCTTTTCGTAAATTAAGTAATTGAACAGCAAATCAACCCTTATAGGTTGCGCACTGTGGTTTTCTATCATTGTGGAAAAGTGTTGTAATGTGCCCACTTTCTAGAAAAAATTATTGTTGCAGCGCAACCTGAAGTCAGATATGTTATATGAAAATTACGGAGAAGAATGACAAAGACGCACTTCGAATGTAGGAATTTTCAGATGGCTGGTGATTCGTGCGTATAGAGATTTCAGTGAGTCAGAGGCCGTTGCTACAGCGTTTTGCATCCGAGTGTGTAGCAGCGGGAAATGTCAGTGGCAGGGGCGTAGCAACGTGAGGTGCATCCTCGAGGAGCGTGCACTTGCACTTTCGAAACGCATGCCTGCGAGAATACGTAAACCCATCGACGTAGAATGCAACTATTTGGAATAATTTCGCGTAATCGTCTTCGCGGATCGCATTCACACCTCGTCGAGGTACAATTATTTTCAGCCATTCACGACAGGAATGCACCGTCCCCGCTTATATGAACATAGTTCCCCCTGCTTGTGCAATTATAGCTCATTCATATCAATTGTTAGTTTGAAGCGTTATTATTCTCTTTGATATTAAATCTAATATTTATCTCACGGATATTAAATGTCCAATTTATACAATTATCTCACGCGTTGTGAATTTTTTATTTTAGCTACTTCAACTTATTATTAGTCACAGATATTCTTATGGAATGTTTGGAAAAAGATCGTTTATTACTTTATTCAAGCTTTGGCGGTTTTTAAAGTGAAGTGGAATCAATTTCGATCTCGACTCGTGTGTCTAATGATCAATTTAATTAGTGATTTAAGGGGGGATTCTCGTGTAACAGCCCCCAAAAGGAAGGGATGTTTATGATTTTTTTTTAAATCTATTGTTAATATTGCAGTGAATTCTTTTGGGATTTAAGGAGGCATCTTTAAAATGCAGAAATTTCTTTTTATGTCGATCCTTCTTATTATTTATTAATTATTGTGGAATAGTGTTAACCTCTTTCAAGATGTTGGCGCAACGTGTAGCACCTGTCACAGTCATCTGATTGCAAAAAGAAAACGAATTCTTAAAGTTAAATAAATTACGCTGGAAATGGATCTAAAACTTTTAGTTTATAATAATAATACGTTTTCTCATCGATGTAAAGAATTATATGAAAAAATTCTAAGGAAAAAAGTTAAGTTTTCTTTCAAATGCTTTAAATTTTTTAATTTTTAATTTTTTTTTTAAATTGGGTCAATCCCTGCGTAAACTATCTAACTTTAAATTTTTTTTTCTTTTTGCAATCAGATGACTGTGACAGGTGCTACTCGTCCCACCAACAGGAGTTACATTGTCGAAGAGGTTAACAAGACTCCACAATAATTAATAAATAATAAGAAGGGCCCACATAAAAGAATATTTTCTGCAAGTTTAAAGATGCCTTCTTATATACCAAAAGACTCTAAACCAATATTAACAATAGTCTTGTAAAAAAAAATCGTAAATATCAGTTTACTTTTGGAGCTATTATACGAGAATCCCCCTTAACCTTTAAAGGGCCTGGCCTGGATTTTTTCATTGAAATTGTAAATTTTATTTACTTAAAATTTATGCATATATACCACCAACATCTTCGGCAAAGTATCCAAACTTTTACGTGGCCACTATATTATAGTGGCCAGCCCAGCCCGGCCCTCTAAAGGTTAAAGTGCGAAGCAGTAAATGAATTCCAGTTCTGCGATTGTCATGAGAAACAACATTTTTTTTGTTTTTCTTATGTTTTTGCAGAGGATATATTACATTGCCCAACGAACATTAGTCGTCTCATTTTCCATTTTTCCCTCCTCTCTCCTTCGGGTCCCAGCAGCAGCAGCGCACCGGGAGGAAAGGTGATCGGTCACCCATCTTTCCCCAGTACACCGCCCGTGATGCTTAACTTCGGTGATCTAACGAGAACCGGTGTATTCGTCACGGCTACGGCCGCTGAGAAACAAACTTGCATTTCGAAGTTGTGAAAAACATCACAGATTCCCGGTATAATTACAGGAATAAAATAATATTCACGATTGCAACGAAACACGAATGCCATTAATGAAACTCGTCCCTGTCACTACCCGAGATAAGTCGTTTACTCTGGATCCGACTGGCAGCGTTTATATTCACGGGCTCCTTAGTATTTCGTAAACCCCTTTGCGAAACGTGACGCGACGAATTTCTCGTTTCGTCACACCAAACGAGAGCTCACGGGACGTTGCAATGCGTTGGTGGTAAAATTATCAATCGAAATACTGTTGTAACACGCATTGTAAAGAAATTAAATTTCCAAGCTGGCGACTTTGCTAACTTCTAGGTATTCAATCTCCTGCGATTTAAAAAATATTTTAGATAGGGTAAACCAACCAGTGAATGACCGAATTGTTGAGTCTATGCACCTTTGAGATTAATACTTGAATATATTTATATATAACAACAAAACAACTGTTGAAATTGCATTTAAATTTATTTTTCTTGAAATTTCTATAAAAATAATTACTTATTTTTATCGTAATTTAAAGAAAAAAAATATATAAAATGCAAAACGTGTAGAAGCCCAGTAAATGACCGCATACTTTTAATAACAATTGTACTTATTAATGTTTGCTTAATACGCCTAACTAAAAGTATAGGATATTAAAAGTGCAACTACGCTCCATTTATAAACACATAATAATGTTTAAATTTATAATTGACAGAACTCGCGATGAAATTTAATGTCTGTTAAATATGTATTCCTGAAACACTCTAAGAGTAATGTACTGACATCTAACAGAAGGAAAACGCAAAAACTTTCCCCTCAACCCAATAGAAACTAATTAACAATAAATATAAAAAGATACGTAACATATTGGAAATTAAAACAACGAACTCCAGGAAACTCAGACGGAAGATGATGAAGTAACAGAAAAACCTGAATACAGTTTAAGAAATCTCGAGACGCACATCGGTTTTGTCAACCCTAGTAAGAAGTTATGCCCTATTGCGATTCTCCTTACTCGAAAAGTATGATGACTCGAGGGAAAGCATGAGAATTACGTCAATTCGTCGGCATGCGTATTCGCAGTTTCCCAGACACTTTCTACGCAATGTTTCGCCCCGTATCAGCGGCTTCGCATCATTAAGGAACCATGTTCAGCGCGAGTGAAGCAACAAGGAGCACCGCGCAAGCGTACTAACAACGGTTGCTGATGCTTGTGTTTGATATTTCCTTTGCGAGCTAGAGCAACGTTCTTTTCCTAGCTTTATTTATCTATACTGCATCGCGATAAATAATGTTTGTCTTCAATCTCTAGACAGATTATATTTAATCATACTTCATAATCAGCGAAGAAAGTTTACATCACATGAAACCCGTTTACCAGGCCTGGTACACTTTCTCCGGTAGATACGACTTCGCTTGCCGAAACAGTGATCGTTTAGATATTCCGAAATCCGATGATTCTATAAGGCTGGGGGCACACGAGCGTTTTTTTTACGTCCGTCGCGACGGACGTCACGACGCTGCGTTGATTTTTCATCGACGTATTTATGCTAGAACGGACGTTACAAAACGTCGACGCACGTTCCGAATTATATACTCGGGAGTATAGCACGGCACACGAACTAGAGATCCCTATTTCACGTGTATTTAAATACACGTGTACACGTGTATTAAACGTATCTGCCCCTGAATCCGTGTATCTTTTAGTACACGGGTACCCGTGCACTATTTCACGTGTATTTAAATACACGTGAATTTAGATACTCGTGTATTTATAAATACACGTATATTAACGTATCCGTATTTTGATTCGTCTGATTTTTAATATCTATAGATATCCCAGAACTCTGGGGGATTGCGAAATTCATAAAAGAATTAATGTATTTAAATATATTTACTAGAATAATATGCGGAAAGTATGGTTTTACAAATTTTCAGATTGTAACTAATAACACAATTATAAAATTAACAAGATTTATTTAATCGATTACCTATTTTGATACAAAAAATTAAGGCATTAAAATTGAAAAACATCACTCGGTTTTATTACACTTATTGCTTAAGTGACCGCCATTGCCCATTCTCCCGTAGTTAATGCCCAATTCTGATCAAAATACACAAATACGTTGATACACGTGTATTTAAATACACGTGAAATAGTGCACGGGTACCCGTGTACTAAAAGCTACACGGATCGAGGCACGGATATATGTAATACACGTGTACCCGTGTACACGTGTCTTTTTACTACACGTACCATACCGTGGTCTCTAACACGAACGTACCCTCAGACGTCCGTTGCGTGAGAGCGTGTAATTGTCGAAATGGATATTAATATTAATATACTTTTCAGGGTCTTTACGTAGTTGTTTGCACAACGTAAAATAATGCCCATATCTATATCGTTCCCCATTTATGGGATGCTCCCAAAATTTTCGCTTTCGCCTACCTTTCAAATATAAATACGTCATGTATGAAAATGTTACAATGTTACACGCGTCCATATCGGTTGTACTTCCTTTGCGAACTCACGCAAAAGAAGCAACGCTCGTGTATGGTGTACACGCCCGTCCGTCACAATTGACGTCCGTCGCGACGGACGTAAAAAAAACGCTCGTGTGCCCCCAGCCTGAGGAGTTAAATATCGGACATTCGCTACAATGCGGTCCTCTCTCCGAAAGAGTCAGATCATCCAATCAGATAAAAATAGACGTGTGGGCAAACTGTGACTCACCCATACAGGATACTCAAGAGACTAAATTTGTAAGAAAGAGTTCGGTTGACTCTCGTCCTGCGAAGAATTTAATGTCGTCAGGGAAGAACTTCTGTCCATCATAAACGAACAAATGTAATCTTCGATATTATTTGAAGGGGAATTATTTATGTTTAGTACTGCGCATTTTACTAACACTGGTATAATCAATTCATGGAAAATGTATTTGTAATATCAGAGTACTGCTTTTTTTTTATTAAAGTTGAGATATGTTTTTATTGTGGAGAGACTTTTCGTATTACAATAAGGAAAGAGAGATGCCTGTCTCCTCTAAAGAGATAAAGGTGTAATAATACAAGAACCTTAAATGGAATTACTACCAATGTGCATGTTTCTAAAATTGTCGTTACATAATATAATAAGTTTTATTCAAATAGTAACCTGGCCTTTATAGTGGGCGTTTCTAGTTGTCCATCTTTCCTGATGTAGATACAATTCACGAAGAGGGTTAAGGAGCAAACCTTTTCTCATATGTTACAGACTATTTCTCTATTACCCTACTTGTGTAAAGTGACCAGATATTTTCTGTTCCAATGCGGGACAAACAAGCAAGCAAAAAAAAGGTTAACAGATGCGTGAGATCTTTTCCGTAGTTTATTAAAGCATTTACAATATATTTAAAAATACATACTTGTGATTATAAGATGATACATTGAAACGAAATTAAAAATATATTTTTTTTTCACAACAAAAAGTAGAGGAAACAGTAACTTTATGCCAATGCGAAAATGTAAAAGGTTACATGTCCAATCCGGGACACTTTGCGGGACACTTTTCAGTGCGGGACAAAGGGCTCAAATGCGGGACGTTGTAATGAGTAAGAATACACAATGAGTGTATTCTCAACAACAACGCGTCATCCCAAACTGCCGCATCACCACGCAGGATTCGTCACTTTGAGTCATGTCCAAAGGGCAGGCTCGCCCTTACGTACCTACCTATCTCGACAGTATATAAGCTTGTCTCCCTTGACCTAGGGCAGTCCTGGTATTAGTCTCAACGCCGAAACACTCCTGACTTCTTCATGTAAACGGTTACCGAGGTTACCGCGCATATTCCGAATATTATTGTGTCCGAACATTATATTAAATATATATTAACGATTGAAGTTAGTGAACATATTAGTGATCTTTTATATTCACCTAACTCCTTCATAACAACGTCTGGTCACTTTATACTTGTGTAATCTTCATTGTGTATGATCAATCGAGAAATGACTTTGAAACGTGGGTGTTTGAAAACATATGTGGCCAGTTAAAAAACTCAATATGATCCCATGATCTACCTTCACTCACCTAAGACAAAAACATTGAATGACAAGATATCCTCTTCAAAACTAAATAATCCCTAAAACACGAAATTTCTATTTCTCTATTATTTGTGGAGATTAATTAAACTGTAACATTTTATTCTGCACCTATATAATTCATTTACCACAACAGTCTATATTTTCAGTGCTACTTATAACTGAATCGATTATAGAGGCAGTGTTATTTATTCGATTCATCGATGTCTACTGGAAGGTGATTTCCAATCCATCTAACAGTTAACTGTCGCCTTGAATGCGATCATTTCCGCTGATGATCCTGGGTGATGCACATCGGAGAATGATCGACGATCAATCTCTGTAAATGTTCACCTCGCAGCTCGCGCGCGTTAAGGCCGCCACACACGTTCCGTCTTGCCGTTCGATGTAAATATACAGTCAAACGTTGCAATGCAAGGCGGGACGCGTGTGTCCACAAATCGACCGACTTACAATTAGTATGTGTGTCCTGTATATTGTCTAGCATGAACACAATCTTCGCGGGGTTGATTTGCGCGCGTGTGTGTGCTCCGGTTTGCCGCTAAAGAAAACGGATCGTGTAGGTCACCAGCAGTCTTGCAAACAGTGTTTTTATAGCGAAAATGACGGGTTTAAGGTTATTGTCTTTTCAAAACTGCTGACTAGATGTATGTAAACCGTAGCGCAATGGGCTCAACTGTGTTCCGCCTTGCATTACAACATTTGATCGCAGAAGTAATTCGAACGGGGAAAAGGAGCGTAGTATGTGGCGGCCTTTACGCATCGAAGCCAATTATAGTCAACGTCGTACGCCGATTATTCCATGTCATTAAAGTTCCACGAGCTACGAAACCGTGAAGGAACTTGCCACGGGAAGAATTCAGCATGCCGTTACATAGTTACATCGCCATTTCGTGTTGCTCAAATGCGAGCGCCGGGAATCGTTTGCTTGTTGAAATGAGCATCCTGATGAGGTTAAATTTCATCTTAGGGTCTTCTCACATGAGGCTATGATTCACGCGACTAGTGTTTTGGATATACATACTTGGAGACCACTTTGTTGTTAGCATATACGTATGTATGGAAGATATAGAAACAGATAACTCTGTACCTGCAAATCGATGATGAACTTTTTCTTTTATAAATTTGTGTTGTTGAATAAGGACTACAATCTATTTGGAATATATCTACACTGTGCAATAGTGTGCAACCGCAATAGTATTTATAATGATTGTAAAAGTTTATTTTAAGAAAATAATATAGTTTGCGTAAACGGAAGCTTCGTTGAATAAAAGGTTATCGTTATAAGATTTTAATATTGCTATTGTTGTTCTTGTCATTGTCGTAGTCGTAATCATTGCCGTTGTTCCTCTGTTCCTCTGTTCCTCCGATCCTACGTTCGTACGTTCCTAGGTTCCTAGGTTCCTAGGTTCCTAGGTTCCTCTGTTCCTCCGATCCTACGTTCGTACGTTCCTAGGTTCCTAGGTTCCTAGGTTCCTAGGTTCCTAGGTTCCTACGTTCCTAGGTTCCTGCGTTACTACGTTCCTGCGTTCCTGCGTTCCTGCGTTCCTGCGTTCCTGCGTTCCTACGTTCCTGCGTTCCTAGGTTCCTACGTTCCTACGTTCCTAGGTTCCTACGTTCCTAGGTTCCTACGTTCCTAGATTCCTAGGTTCCTAGGTTCCTAGGTTCCTAGGTTCCTACGTTCCTAGGTTCCTACGTTCCTAGGTTCCTACGTTCCTAGGTTCCTACGTTCCTAGGTTCCTACGTTCCTAGGTTCCTACGTTCCTAGGTTCCTACGTTCCTAGGTTCCTACGTTCCTAGGTTCCTACGTTCCTAGGTTCCTACGTTCCTAGGTTCCTACGTTCCTAGGTTCCTACGTTCCTAGGTTCCTACGTTCCCGCGTTCCTACGTTCCCGCGTTCCTACGTTCCCGCGTTCCTACGTTCCTGCGTTCCTACGTTTCTTTGTTAACGGATTCATATATACATATTTGGTTTACAATAATATACAGGTAGTAAAATAAAGATCTAAAAATTAGCACTCGAAATAAAAGAGTAAAACGAGTTGAATTAAACACCGCACATTATATACCAGTTTTAAGGAATGCTAGAAAGCTGGCGGTGTGTTGCCAAAAAAGTTTAAACGCTTCTCATAAGTATTTGCTTCACAGCATATTCTCTCAATACAATTGTAAGAAGCGAGAGTTGTGTTTTACAGTGCTAGGAACCGAGACGTTTATTACTATTTTGGTATTATATACCTGCAGCAGTATTTATTTCTAGTGATAATCAACTTCAGTAATTAACAATAGTTTTGTGAACCAGTAACAAAAAAAGTGACGTCACCGTAAAATGAGCTTGTGCTTATAGTGAAGAACAGTTTGACAACAATGAGTAATTCGGTTGTTTTTGTAGACAGTACCCAGATACGTAGATACACAGTCAGCGAACACGTCGTCACTTGCTGATCTCCTGTAGCATCAATCTAACGATAGTTTGGCTCTGCTTGATAGGTATCAATACCCGACTCACCTGTACATTGTCTCCCTAATTATTGTGAAGACGATTCACTAGTCGAAGAAAACGAGAATGAATCGTCATCGTACAGGTGAGTTTAATCATTCTCACATGTTCTCATTTGCCCTAGTTCTTTATAACGTTCCCATCAGATTTCCGATAAAATATTATGCCTTCCTGATTCCTTAGGACGTACTACTCTTGAATGTCCTACAAGAAGTTTTATTTTCCAACTGCTATCCAAAATGGCCATTCTGTATCATTCTCCTTTCGTAACATATCAGTAGCTCTCATCTACCGATTTAAGACATTTTATACAATCAGTAATTTATGAAACTAAACGATAATATATAATAATCAGCGAATAAATTAGCATTAGCTACTCGGACGAGATGCCGTTCATTCTTCGATCGAGCTTATATTGGTTACCGCCGATGAAATCTGCCGCATTACTATGAATAAGGAATATGAGAACACTTTCGCCAACAGCATGCCGCGATGACGTCGAATAAAGCAAAGGAGAACATAGCTGAATCGAATTCTCGCCTCCAGGCCGATCCTTGGCAGGAATGCCTAGGAATTATGCGCTTTTTACGTCTGTTTTCCTTCTCGCTTGCTTTTTTTTTTGACGTGTTACTTAACCGCTGAATCTAAACAGTCAGTGCCCCGATTGAGTAACCACGTTGAGCTGTGATGGACAAAAAGAAAAATCGGCAACTCTCAATACAGCATCTCATTATACAGTGCCTTTGAAAAAGATAGCCTCCTGAAGGAAGGAGACAGGTAATGCAAAAATACAGTAAATAAAAGTCCCACCAGCATAGCGTTGACGCATATCTAATCAGGCAAATGTAACAGCATACTTTCAATATAGCCACCATTTCCTCCCAGGTAAATTTCTAACCGCTGTGAAAGTGATTTACACTTTTCTTGTAGTACATGTGCAATTTTAATATTACACGCAGCACTTTTCTTTATTTTTCTTGTTTATCTTCTGATGTTGTAAATCTAAAGACAGAATATCTGTCACGTAAGTCACGTCTATGACATTCGTAACACTTAACAGAGTTTAGATCAGAGGTGCGCAGGGAGCCGTTTTTAGCGCCCAGCTGCGAGCAACCCGCCTGTCCTGTTGCTAAGGTTAGAATCGGTGAGGGGAACTGCTGTAGTGTACGTGCGTGCTCATAGCTGGGCTCAAGTCATATCAAATGCACGTACATGACTGCAGTTCGCCTCACCGATTCTAACCTTAGCAACGGGACAGGCGGGTTGCTCGCAGCTAGGCGCTAAAAACGGCTCCCTGCGCACCCCTGGTTTAGATAAAAGGCGGAACATCGTTCTTGCAGAGTTGTCTTCCTTAACGATTGAATCAGAGCTCCATTATTATGCATTCTAAATTTTCAACGAGGCCTGCCAAGTTGTTCATCGAACTTTCACAATAAACGTGTACGTATTGTAGGACTAATTTTAACGATCTCAGACATTGTTCTACATCACATAGAAAAATGTACTTAAACGGTGTTGAAATCACAACCTCGACGTAGCTTGTTGGATATTACTCAGCATGCTGGGAACGTATATTGTAATATACCCCCCATGCCCATCAAATTTCAAATTATCTCGCATTACGAATTTAAACAGACTCGAAACGCGTACGTCTCCGTAGTAGCTGGCACGGAAACTCAATGTAACAAGCGAATTTTTCACGGTCGTATATAAATTGCCATGTTACTAGTCAGGTCAGATCCGTGTAGACTTTCAAGTAGCACACTGGCAGGAAAAACGAATAAACGCGTACCAGTGATAATAGCCAGTTTACCCTCAAGCAGCAACTATTGTGGTGTAGTACTCACCAAACGGAACTTAAATCACCGACTGCAACACGGTACAATACTCACCTGAAACAAAAGAAACGAGGAGATTATTAGTGATTTGCAGGTACGCAACTCATTATAGAATGGCAATTTGTTTCTGGATTGGCAATTGGTCCATTCTGTGGCAAATAGAATCTTTTGCAGTTGATGACAGAGATTTTAGTGGAATTTAAATATAATGTAGTCCACGTGAAATTAGACTTAGAATTAGAATCTACTGGCATATATGACGTCACTTGGCTTGGATTGGCTTAGCGTTGGTATGACGTCACAGCGTCAACAACCAAACATAAGTGTTCCCCTTCTCCTATACCGTACTGACGTACCGTCAGAACTTTAAACGCGATTATCTCGAAACGGCATTTTTCAAACGGGGGGATTAATAACTCAGTCAATTTTTATCGGATTCACTTGAAATTTTCAGGGAATATTCGTAATAAAATTATCTTCAGTACGAGTGTTTTGATCGAATAATTCATCTAATTGTAACATTGAAAAAACATGTTGATTTTTCATACCTTTTCTTTCAAAGTTCGCCATTTCTTCAAAAATTAATATTTTTTTAAATCTGTAAGCTTGACTGAAGTTATTGTAATATATTTTAAGAAAACGTTCGAATTTTTCAATTCAGAACAAATATAGAAAAGTTACATGAACACCCGTTTTGTAACTTTTTTTGCAGAGCCCGACGTTATCCCCAAAAAATTTTCAATTTAGAAGCATAAAATATTAGTCAATAAAGATTTTTCCTGGAAAGTTACATTTCATTATGTTATGTTTTATTGTTTTCCGTTTCAAGCTTATTTTTGCTTATATTGCCCAATGAACTATATTTATAGTCCCATTCTTTTCCCCCTCCTCTCTCCTTTAGGTCCCAGCAGCAGCAGCGCACCGGGAGAAAGGTGGTCCTCCCATCTTTCCCCAGTACCCGCCGCGTGATGCTTAACTTCCTTCGGTGATCTAACGAGAACCGGTGTTTTCCATCACGGGCTACGGCCGCTGGTTACATTTCATTATATATGTATTTGTATGTATTTTTTGTTTTCCTGTGTGTTCCTAACACGCAGGATAGCGCGTTTCAAGCATTTCGCTTATATTACCCAACGAACGATAGTCCACCATTTTTTCCTTTTTCCCTCCTCTCTCTCCTTCGGGTCCCAGCAGCAGCGCACCGGGGGACAAAGTGGTCGGTCACCCATCTTTCCCCAGTACGCCGCCCCGTGATGATTAACTTCAGTGATCTTACGGGAACCGGTGTTTCCATCACGGCCATGGCCGCTGGTCATTTCATTATAAAAGAATACCTTGAAAATAGCCTTTATTTTCGTCCCTCACAGTGGCTTCCCCCATTAAACAAAAAGTTAAGGAATGTTATGTCTACAACGATTTTTATTTGAATGAAGACTACACAGCATTAAAAATCTCCCGTCAAAACCGATATCACTCAATCCTGAAATTCGGATGAAAATACTTGCACCAAAAATGAATTTTTGTACTTTGTGAATTACTCATGAGGTTTCGTGTTTGCTGATAAAGGAAGCGATAGGAACTTCACGTTTTCGTAGCAAGGACTTCTGGGGCACACTTGTCAGGTGTGTCAACCACGTCCCTGCAGACTACCGCACAATATATTTTTCGCCACTCATTACAGAAACATAACACAAGAAACACATTTGGTGGTTTCACCTTGAAGGATATCGACGCACCGTTTCAGTGTGAATCCTCGAAGTCATTCAGATGCGACTGTGCCGTTGTTTCCTTTGTCAACAGCCTTGGAATTTCGAACATTAAATCTATTCTTGGAGAACGTATTCCTGTCCGATTACCTGGACAAAAGTGGGATCTTTCGATTCCACTTAACAGAAGTTCTCCTGTGGTGCAGAACCCAGGTCGTTACATATAAAAACACACAGTCCAGGAGTCTGACCGTGCCGTCGGGAGCGCCTCAAGGGTCTCATCTAGGCCCCCTTTTATTCAATCAATTTGTGAATGACATTGCGTCTATTTTCCATAACTGTAACTTCTTATTGTATGCTGGCGATCTTAAAATGTTTCCGAAGATCGAATCTCCCTCAGATGGATATCGTTTGCAACTCGACCTGAATAACCTTGTTGTTTTGTGGTGCGGAACCAATCACTTGTCCTTAAACATTACTAAATGTAAAGTCATGCATTTCACCCGGAAAAAATCTGTACTGAAGCATTCATACTCAATCGATGGTGTCGTGCTTGACGTAATTCACAGTGTACGTGATCTTGGGGTCTCATTCTCCTCTTCTTTATCCTTCAATGAGCATTATAATAACATTGTACATAGGGCCTCTAGAATGCTTGGTTTTAACATAAAATCTTCCTCCAAATTCAAAAATCCAGCAACATTTAAGATACTGTACTTTGCCCAGGTGCTTCTGTATCTCAACTACTGCTCCACACTATGGAATCCTCTACATCGGATCCACGTAGTGTCTCTTGAGCGGATACAGCAGAAGTTTCGGTGTTCTGTCGCCTACAAACTTGGTGAGCCGATCCCGAGAACCTGTCACGTTTATGACCCGGTTCTAAACAAACTCCGACTACCCACCCTCGAGGAACGCAGATCTGTGTCCGACTTACTGTTTGCTTCCAAAATATTAAATCACCTCACTGATTCCCCGGATCTGTTAGAACTTTTCAAACTCAATGCTCCACCCAGAATGTTTAGACAATTCCCACTTTTCTCTTTGGAAGTGCAGGCCATGAGTTACGGTGAGCACGATACCATTTATCGTCTTCGTAGACTGGCCAATAGCGTCAGCCACAAGATTGACTTCTTCTCACACAACTCTGCCGTCTCCTTCAGAAGACAGGTCACATGTAGGGGCGCTGCGTGATTCTGTCCGTACCTCATGACTTTAGCAAAGAGGAGATATACCGTCAAGGACCCAGTTCCTGATAAGAATTCAACCCCTGATCAGTTTAGGAAAATAAAGCAAATAATAAGCTTATTACGATACAAATTTATTCTAACAAATTACTAAATGATTATGAAGTATTTTGATATTTATACGCAAAATTTGATAGTAAAACGTGCGAAGGAGATCAGAAACTGCTCCCTCTGCAGTTTTCACTTTCAAAGTTAAATTATAAAATAATTATTACTGTGTGCGCACTTCTTTAAATACCAAATTAAAGATAAAACACAGATTTACTAAAATAACAAAAAATCGTTTACATTTGGTTAAGTTTCCTTTTACACGTTTAAAAACCCGCGGTAGTTACTCTTAAGTGATCAGGAACTGGGTCCTTGACGGTAACAAGAGGCGTCACTCCGGGCGGAACCTTTGAAGTCCTTACTTGACCTTGGCATTTAAATTGGTTGTTTATTCGAGCGGGACATTCAAATCGACTAAATGTACCTTACCGCAATTTGCTGATTATTGCCGAAGTTTACCGTGGTTTACCGATCATTGCCGAATGGGCATTTAAATTGGTTTTCTAGTGATTTCCCTAGTTTATGTCTGTCCTTGTCGAGTGACGCCTCTTATTATATCTCTCTTTGACTTTAGTATAGCTATTTATTGCTGATAACCTCGCTCACGGATCTTGTACTTTTACTTGCGTTTATGTAACCAAAGGGTGTCCACCCGTTTAATTAGAAATAATAATAATAATAATAATAATAATAATAATAATAATAATAATAATAATAATAATAATAATAATAATAATAATAATGATAATAATAATAATAATAATAATGATAATAATAATAATAGTAATAATAGTAATAATAATAATAATAATAATAATAATAATAATAATAATAATAATGATGATGATGATGATGATGATGATGATGATGATGATGATGATGATGATGATGATGATGATGATGATGATGATGATGATGATGATGATGATGATAATGATAATGATAATGATAATAATAATAATAATAATAATAATAATAATAATAATAATAATAATAATAATAATAATAACAATTGCAATCTTCCGTTCAAAATCATTTTATAAACTGAACTTTAGCTTTCGTTGAAAATTCGTCCATATTTTGCGTTCATAATTTTCCAAACATTTATTGCGGGTAATCTTGATCATACTGTAGGAGATTCGGAAGGAAAATAAGAGGAAGCGGCAGTGAAACCGAAACAGGAGGTAGTTGTACCGACACGATGCATCGAGCGCACGCTATGCGTGTCATCTCGTTCGCGTGTAAAGCCGTGTTTACACGGCTCGGGGAGCACACGCGGCAGCGTCTCGCGCATCTTATCGAATCCATCGCACTTCGTGCCATGCGATCGTTGCTGCCGGACGATCTCGTCGCTTTAACACGGGGAAAGTCGACGGTTAGTTCTTATTTTCAATAAACCACACCGTGCAATATTCCCTCACTGATTGCAGTTGTTATTTGAGCTCTTAAAATTTTATTCCTTGAAAAAGTAATTCTATTATTTTCATTTCCACGATTTACAAAATTTTCTTACGATAAGGAATTACTCCATAATTTTTGTTAAGTTCCCCTTCGGACAACGGAAGTTACAAGATTATGGAGTAACTACTGTCATTTCCAGTTCAATAAAGCACCTATTCATCGTTTAACGTGTTTTGTAGTTTAATAGGGTTTTTTTATGAAAATAAATTGCAATATTAGTGCATTCCCTCGTGCTCCACAATTTTCCACTGTGCTTTGTGACGTTTCAAATTCTGTTCGAGCAAGTCTGAGAATTTTTGAATTCTGTAACATTTAATTGGACAAGGTGCTGAATTCCTTTGTGTTTTTTAGCTTTGAGAATATCGTAAACGTGCGAGATGCGATACCTTAATCAATGCGTTGTCAAAATCGTAGGAAATAGTTTAGTTTTTATTTTATTTAAATACACGCGCGATTAACACTCAGAAGTATAATATGTAAATATTAGAGATGTACCGACTAGTAGCCGTATAGTCGGTTAAGCCATAGATTTCCGTCTTTTTCAAAGACGAAGAAGAAGTTTCCTGCGAACTTGGTAGAATATTCGTCGTTATCGGAGCAAGAAAATGAAATGCATTAGGCTTAATTCATTATCCACGTGGAAGGATGTACAACGAAATTCTTGGGGAACACGAGGTGGGCAGACTTACCCAGGAATTTTTCAAGGGACTTACATGACTACATCGTTTTAAGGGGGTGTACTCGTTTGAACCCTCGGAAAATGTGTACATCTTGTGGATTTTTTTACAAGTCAACGGCTTGATGAATATTTCCCGTTTTTTTACTAGCTTTGCACAGTATTGTGAACTACTTACAGAAAAAGTTTCAGTTAAAAAACTATTGTTTTTCAAAAGTTATGCATACATATCCGAAAGTCTCTCGGTTTTAGACAGCTAAACGGTGGGCCTAAAAACTCGCGCTACGTTCAACCAATTCACTTCCAATTTTGCACGCAGGATCGTAATAAGATTCCACGTCGTCCAACGAGGGCTTTTTTTATTCCGATTCCCCGTTTATTATTTATAAAGAAAAAAGGTGGCCTCTTAGAAAAATGTAACTTTACCTTTGATCTCTCACCATTTCTTTAGTTTCCAAAATTTTCAAAATCGGCCCCGTTGGACGATAGCTATTGACATACTTTATAAGAAGATTTTATTGTTTTTGATTTCAGACACGACATACAGCTGTCCTCAGGCCCATCGTTTAGCCGTCTAAAATCGAGAGACTTTCGGATATGTATGCATAACTTCCGAAAAACAATAGTTTTTTAACTGAAACTTTTTTTTTAAGTAGTTCATAATACTGTGCAAACATAGTAAAAAAATGGGAAATATTCATCGAACCGTTAACTTGTAAAAAAATCCACAAAGTGTACACATTTTCCGAGGGTTCAAACGGGTATACCCCCTTAAAGCGACCACTTTCCGGAAGCGGAAACGCTACGTCGTATGCTAAAGGAATTACACTTAATAACGACTACACCTTAAGCTTGATCTTTGAATCCATTGACTTGCGTCACCCATTCGAACAGAGAATCGACACTAAACGAACACAACAAAAGAAAAGAATTCGCATCGTAACCTGTAAGGCTTGGAAATGGGTAGATCATTGACGTTACGTGCGTCGTCCTCAGAATGCATTAGGAGAATTACATACCTACGTCGAAGTGAAAGAATGATCGTGAACGTGTAGGTAATTTCTTCTACGCGAAAGATGAATAAACTTCCTGTCTGTGTCGCGGTGTTTGCAGCAATTTTCACTTATTACTATGGAACGAGGTAATCGAACGGGAGATAACGAGTCATCTCCCAGCTTAATTAATGCCTAGTACACTTCATTCCTCGGTTATATTTAGATTTCAGTGTTACAGGAATAATGATGCATTATTTCGTGCCAAGGGATACTATTTCTGTGAACGAATCAGGGTTGGGAAAAATTGTAGATGTTATTTGGGTCGCATGCTCGATAACTACTCTGTCCTGTAACTCGAAATTTTTATTGAAATTTTTCTACAATAAAATAACACACTGAATGTGCCTATCCTGAAAGCTTATATGAAAGAGATGTGAACGAAACGAAAGATATGTATATATATATATATTTATAAGAACGTCATTTCAAGTATGTAATTAATAGGTATGTATTTTATCTCCCTCTGAAAATTCCCCAAGTGTATGTTATTTTTTATTACTCTGCGACGACTGTACAGTAGGGCGGAGCGGAAAATTTAAATTTGAATTTTCAGTTGGCC
Organism: Andrena cerasifolii; assembly: GCF_050908995.1. Lineage (NCBI taxonomy): Eukaryota > Metazoa > Arthropoda > Insecta > Hymenoptera > Andrenidae > Andrena > Andrena cerasifolii. The sequence continues at coordinate 3,659,309 of NC_135124.1, read as the reverse complement.
TGGGATAGTTCTCTTCTGTTTAACCAAACACAAGTGTACAATTTTTTGGGAAAATATTCATGTCTGCAGGTTCGTTTTTCTCCTAAAAATAATTATATAATTTTTAAATTTAAATTTAAATTTTCAGTTGTCCTGGGATAGTTGTCTTCTGATTAACCAAACACAAGTGTACAATTTTTTTGGGAAAATATTCATGTCTGCAGGTTCGTTTTTCTCCTAAAAATAATTATATAATTTTTAAATTTAAATTTTAATTTTCAGTTGTCCTGGGATAGTTCTCTTCTGATTAACCAAACACAAGTGTAAACAATTTTTGGGAAAATATTCATGTCTGTAGGTTCGTTTTTCTCCTAAAAATAATTATATAATTTTTAAATTTAAAATTTAATTTTCAGTTGTCCTGGGTGCGGGTGTGATGACCCACTAAATTTTCGCGCTGTATTATCTCAAGTCTCCCTCATAAACCACTCCGCAACTCCACCAAAATCCCTCAACTCAGGTCTTACCCCTTTTATTCCCCAATCACTGACCGCCTTGGCAATGTACCTTAGCGGTCCCCACTTCAAGATGGTCAGTTACAAAACTCCCTCGACTATTCGCCCTATGAGGCGCGAAATCCTCCCTAATATCTAAATCCAAACCAGTCCCTCGTCCCAAAACATCTTAAGGGGGGAGCCTGGTGTAACTAAATGAAAATCGAGGCATTTTTCGGGAATTTTTTTTAAAGAAAGTATTTGATAGATCTTTCTGAAACTTTCAGGATATTGTATTAACAGATTAAGGTATATAACAAAAAAAAATTATTAAAAAAGAGCGGCAAATAACAAAGTTATGCCCAGTCCGTTGGCGACGCAATTATTGCACTGCGGGCAACGTAGCGTCTTTTGGTTTCAGATGAAACCAAAAATCGAACAATTTTCTTTTTGTTTATGAGTGTACGCACAGAATGAAGAAATTCGAAACTTAAAAGATGCAAAGTGAACAAATGGCGGCCTCTTGAATAAAAAGTTCACTGTTTCCAACGAAATTTTGCCTTAAATATCTAAAAAAAAGTTATTTATTTAAACAATATCATTATACTAATAACTTAGTACTATGAAGAAAATGTTCACAAATATCCGTGCACAAGGCCAAGTCGATTGGTTGAATATTTTTTTAGTTACATTGCCCGCAAAGTGTGAAACTGTCGTTTCGAGAAAAACGCATTTAAAGTTTTGTGGTAGCCTGGCGCTCCGTAGCAAAACCGGCTATATCCGCTTTAATTTTTCGAATTTCGTTTTGTGGCTTTGGGAACATATTGTCGCGATGTTCAACTATTGATTTATGCAAAAAAAAAACGATTTCTTCGATCCGCTACACCAGGCTCCCCCCTTAATTCGAGACCTCGTCTCACCCCTTCATTACGACTCACCGAGTCAAAGTCATTCAAACCCCTTTCCCGTCAAAACGCCTAAAATCCACCTAATGGGTTGAGTGATTTTGGTGGAGTTACGGAGTGGTTTATGAGGGAGACTTGAGATAATACAGCGCGAAAATTTAGTGGGTCATCACACGGGGTAGTTGTCTTTTGATTAACCAAACACAAGTGTAAAAAATATTTAGAAAATATTCATGTCTGCAGGTTCCTTTTTCTCCTAAACAATCATAGTCATATAATCATGTATTAATAAGTAGACAAAACATTATTTACTTTGCGCACTCCGTTTACTAAAAAATAAATCCTAAAAAATGACAATTTGTCACGACTTCACAGTGGACTGACCCCTTAAGTAAATGTGGTTAAAAAATATAATACGTCGAGAAGAAACTTGCATTTTTCTCTTAAAAAACACAAAATTCAATGCCTGATAGAAACCCCTAATACTTAAAAAAAATAATAATAAATAAATACCACTTTACTTATTCACAAGGACGAACACATTGACACGGTGCCCCGTGAAAAAGTGCAAGAAATTGTTTTGGGTCGAATAAGCACCACCCTAATATGTATACATATTTATACGAAGTGTTTCACTATTTGACTATTTCGCAATGTAAAATTGCTCCTACAAAAACGTCCTGCATTTTCTCATACATGAAATATACTTATACAAATATTTCTTAATGTACTTGTACATAGCGTCAAGAGTCCTATGAAAAGCCAACAGAATCAAAATGAACCCGTGGCTGCGAACGCGTGGCCGAGTTGATTCACGACTGAAGCGCGGGAATAATTGTTGTACAATGGCAACGATAATTGCTGCGCACTCCGTGACGATCAATGGCCCAGGGTTTCGTAAAGGATCCCACGGTACCTACCAGGACACCTTACCCAGCCACTAGTTACGGTGTTTTCAGCAAAGAAGAGCCGTCTCCACGCCACGTAACCGTTATTATTTACTCAGTCGGTCGGTACTTTCATCCTTATGCAACGAGCCTAGATGCTATCTGTCATCCTCTCCTACCAGCGTTTCTTCGAGCTTTGCGAAATCGTCGGCACTCTCTTGGGAAACCACGCGGAGCTTCGTTCAACCCAATTTCTGATCCAGGGCTACACGATCGATCAAAAGATCGCGGCGATCCAACTCACTGTAACTAGATCATTTCCAAAGTCCTTGCGTTCTGTTACATAATTTCTCTTCCAGCAATATGTATACACGTAGAAAATGCTAATTTTACGGTTTGATTAATTTACTCATACCCTCTCCATAGGTACCAGGTGGTTCATCGTCGAAATGCAACGAGGGATGATGTAAAAATTGTAATTTTATTTTTTTAATTTCAATAAAGAACTGCTGCAATGCAGGTTTTAATATTATCGTATTGTATATATAGTAATGTATTTTATATCGACCAGAAATGTCAGTGCCAGAGATTTTATCCTTAACGATTTGCTCGAACGGTCAACGTGCAGCACCTATACAAGCATCAGCGGTAATAATTTCATTGAGTGAAAGTAGTTCTCGACGAATAATTCCCTGTCTATTCCACCAGACACATAACACGACTTTCTGCGGATACGATCCTCGTAGAGCCGCACACTTGCTGAGAAATAGCCTTCTCAGCAGTCAGACTATTTTTACAGTTCATTCTTATGAAGAATCTATTTTGCTTCTTTTGCCACAGTTCGGTTAAAGAATTCTGGAAATTTCTGTCGAAATTGTTAGAATCTATGAACGTTTCAATCAAGAAGAGTCAAACTCCTTGAGATTTAAATATCCCTGGCGCCACCTCTGAACGATATAAGACATAAGCGTAAAGACAACCTGAGTCAGTCCGTCCATCGTTATCGTTGTTGCTTGACTTGCGTTCGCTGTACAAGAGACTTCTATTTTTCTATAAGAAAAATGTATTCTTAATTCACGGAACTCTGACAAGTTAAGGTGCTATTCTCCTTGCTCAATTAAAAACCAACGATATGCAGTTTACTAATTAATAAGAGATATATTTAGTCAAGAAATAAAAGAGGAATAACAAGGAAATCGTGATTTCCTTTGATTAACTCGTGGGGATCCATTTCCAATTTTGAGGCTTTCCCACGTTTTCGTAGTTGATGAAAAGCTGTGGCAATAGACGGGTTTAGCTTTTTTATAAATTTTTTGGAGGTGACTATGTTTACTTATGCGGACACAGTGCCTACTGAAAGTTCATGCATTGAGCTGTGCAAAGATATCCGCAAAACGACCTGACACTTTGTATATTTAATATTAATAATATAACGAAGTTATTGGTCATCACTATTATGCCTGCTCCGATAGTGACCACTGCTTTTTTCTAACAAGGGGAGGACACTGTGAGGTAGACACCGATTTTAATGAGCCTTGGCACGATGGATCTATGTCGAAAATAAGTAAATAGATATTTACATGTAAATTATTAAAAATTTCATAGTGGCCGCGGGGTTTTAGTGGGTAAAAATCCCACACTACCCTGGCGCCAGCGGGGGATTCCCCTCTGGAGGAGTCAGGGTGCCTTTTGATGATATTTTCACGTTAAAAAAAAAATTTATAAATTATTTTTTTTTCTATAAATTATTTTTTTTAACTTGAGGAAATTTTTTAAAAGTACCCCGACTCCTCCAGAGGGGAATCCCCCGCGGGCGCCAGGGTAGTTGTGGGATTTTTACCCACTAAAAAGTTGTATGGATTAGGTCTGGGTTACCCACTAAAAACTGGGTACAAATCCCACAACTACCCTGGCGCCCGCGGGGGATTCCCCTCTGGAGGAGTCGGGGTGCCTTTTGCAGATTTCCCCAAGTTAAAAAGAAGAATTTATAAAAAAAAATAATTTATAAGAAGAAAATTATTTTTTAACGTGAAATATCATCAAAAGTCACCCTGACGCCTCCAGAAGGAAATTCCCCGCGGGCACCAGGGTAGTTGTGGGATTTTTACCCACTAAAACCCCACGGCCACTGTGAAATTTTTAATAATTTCCATGTAAATATCTCTACTACTAAGGCTCATTTTCGACATGGATCCATCGTGCCAAGGCTCATAAAAATCTGTGTCTACCTCATGGTGTCCTCCCCTTGTAAGTGTAGTTATTCAGTGAATTCAGAAGAAGTACCCATCACAGTTGCTCTTCAGACAGAAATCATCATAAGAAATAGGTAATCGAGATATCAAAGTTAGTTTGCCTCAGAATTCTTAATAAAATACTCTGATTTCCTACAAAACTTCAAATAATCTTGCGCAATATTCTAGATAAAAGCCAAATTTGCTTTCCGTCGTATTGTTTCAACATTCTAAAACTGTTATATGAAGCTTTTATCCAAAAAATTGGGAGCAAATCAAGCTTCTAAGGCTCTTCCCTATTTCTGTCCTATGTGCTAGAAAGAGTGCGAGAGGAGGCTGAAAGCGAAAATAGACACTGCGGCGTGATTTACAAGGTTCCTGTCGCACGCAAGTTATTTATTACGATAATCTGATTTAACATTAAAAAAAAAAAGAAGAAGCAAGGTCATCGGAAAAGCATAGAATGAGCTTTCAGAAGCTCCAATAATTAAGAAATGAAAATCGACAATACTCTTGTTTTATTTGTAAAAACGGGCACGCGTAACAGTAAAACGTAGAGTGAAATTTCGAAAGCTCTAGTCATCGAAAAATCGGAGTGTAACGATTTCAGCGCGATCTATGCAGCAGCTCGCGTTCGTAGATCTGCACGATAATGGGAGCCGGTAGCTCTGCCAGTGAGCATCCACCTCGTATCCCACATTCAGCTAACAGTACATACAGTCGCCTGTGATACGACGTCTGCAAGCCGCCGCGGTCTCATAAAAATGTATATACATATATAAACTCGGCCACCTAGCTACCTTTGCGACCTGCTTCGGCGAGAAAAGCGGGAATGGCGAGTCTGTCGGTTCGACTGCGGAAGAAAAAGGACCGTGCGTCGCGTCGTGTTGAAACGATAGCGAGGTCGACTGCACAGGCAGCAAATGAAGTAGGTAGGTATGTACCGCGATCGCGTATAATCGTGCAATCGGCGATATTCACGCTGTGCCCCGTGTGAAATAATCAATTGGGCAATTTCTCGTTCGAGGAAGCTTGAATAATTTTTTTTAACCCCGGGTTTTAGAGAAATTAAGCAATTAGCTTTTTAGAGATTTTGGAATATTTTGAGGACACTGATGACTGTACAGCTTGAGGCTGCTTCTGTAGAAAGGAATAGTATTCTTTGTTAGTGTTTGGAATATTCACTGTATTTTGTAGAGGTAACTAAAGGTGTAGAGGTGCCAAGAGCAAATATGTGGGTACAGAATTGTGTGTATGAATGGGGATGTATAAGGTTAGGGTATAGTAATGTTTATATGGTTATTTAGTCAATAGTAATCAATGGGACTTGCACACGTAGTAGATTAATACATAATGATAAAGCAAATTATGGATGTGTTAAATACTCAGGGCCGTTCCTGGCGGGGGTGCAGAAAGCGCCCCCGCACCTGGGCGGCCAAACTTAAGGGACTCAAAGAATGATGCAGGGGGTTTTCCCTTACTCAAATGTAAGGAGATCTTTTTCCCCCACGCTCACGTCCCTCACTGTGGGATCTTTTAGTGATTAGCACCCAGTTACTTGATTAGTTTTAAGGTCCTCTTAGCATATCTATGTTATATGGTATTAAGGCGGAGCTGGGAGTTTTTGTGTAATACAAATATACGGCCCTTTTCTGGGCAGAGCAGCACAGGATGGTTGCGGTGGCTGGGTGACCCCTCCCCCCCCCCCCCCGTGCGACTCTGACCCCCTGAACGACAGGCAATTTTTCTATTGTGTTTTTGGTGCTTCTAATTTGTTGACTGTACATGTTCTTCTAATAAACAACCTTTAATAGAATAAAAAAAAAACAAACTTAAGGGCGGTCGCAGGCCTTTTATTATATGTACAGTTTTGACTAATAACAATAATAACCGAAACTCTTTTGCACGATAACTGTTTAAAATTATGTATATATTGATGTAGAAGTGAACACTGCATATCAAATTCTTAATTAAAAAATATTAAGTTAATAACGGCGGCAATATTGTTTTTGCACCTGGGCGGCCAAAACCCAGGAACGGTCCTGTAAATACTATTAATTAAATTAATAAGAAGTGAATTACGCATCAGTGAAAGGGGTGCACACGTTTTCGGAAGAAATCACAAGTGAACTGGTTGCCTACACGTAGGCGTTCATAAGCATCAGGGAGCTCGCAAATTAGCGCAAGGAACTAGAACCTGTCGAACGCGAGATAAGGAACCGGAAAAGCTATCCAGCTGGTAACCATCAAGCCCAGTACACCACGTTGAGCTGAAAAAAATGTGTTACGTCAACGGCGGTGACTTGTATCGTTTAATGGCAAAGCGGTCATAGAAAAATCGATCTAAAGGCAACCCGACAGGCGAGTTGAATGCTATTTACCAGCCGTGAAATGGCGGGCTGCAAAACCGAACTGCAGTCCTTCGCAGCACGCTCGATTACCTACTATATAATAGGTTCGCGAATACAAGACTATTTTTCTTCGGGAATTTCTTCTTGAATGATCCTTTCGTCAGAGTTAAGAGACTTATCGTCGTCTTGACACTGTAACGAAAAAATGCACGTGTTGCAAGAAGCTGAACCTGTTGCACGGATGCGTTGCTCCTCGTTGCGTAACACTTTCCTGGCAGCAGTGTTCGCCGGGGCACTATGCCTAACGAAGTGGATAATAATTAAGTAGAAAGCGGAGATGTTTAACTTGTTGCTCATTACACTCCACTGATGAGTGGTGAAACAGTAAAATCCAGTCGTACCAAGAAAATCCTTCAATCCAATAAACCTGATAAGAATGTCTAATCCGGCGAAAAAGTGGATGAGCATAACGAATAATGTTGGATCACGTCTCCCTGCATGCAAAATAGAACTTTCGTTTGGGTAACTTTCACCATAATCACCAGAGTGGCGATTGCTGTCTTTCGAATTCTTCTATCGTTAAGGCTAAATCATCGACTCTTGCACCCTCCTTTTAGAGTCTATTTAATGCTTTTTCAGTGGTTAGAGAGCATTATAGAACAAGATAAGCGCGAAAATATTTGATCATTTCACTCTTAATAAATTCTAATTTTTCCAGAAGTAACGAGAGTTTAACGTCTTGTGGGATTAGGGTTTATACAAAAACCAACTTTTGAAAAGAACGGTTTTCGAATTCCACTATTCCCCCGAAACCGGTTCAACCGGTTTACGAATTCCACTATTCCCCAAAAACCGGTTCAACCGGTTTTCGAAATCGACTATTCCCCAAAAACCGGTTCAACCGGTTTTCGAATTCCACTATTCCCCAAAAACCGGTTCAACCGGTTTTCGAAATCGACTATTCCCCAAAAACCGGTTCAACCGGTTTTCGAATTTTCACGAAAAATATAATTAAAATGGAAAATAAATATTTGTACTTATTTTAAAAATGTTCAGTTTTTTTTTTAATTTTTATGGAATTATAAAAATATTTCAAAATAAAATATACTATATCTATACAGAACCAAATAAATAAAAAAGACTGAAATAAATAAAATCCGTACAAAATATGAATTATAAATATTTATTCCATTGAGTATTTTTCTTCTGAAAATATGAACTCATTATGATTAGTTTTACTGTTACCTACTACAATATGCTTGTGTCCAGGCGATTTCAAGTAAAAATGTTAAAGTTCTTAATTAAATAATTAATTCATTTTTACATATTAATTTAAGTATATAAAACCGTTTTTTTTTAAATTTAAAACCCGGTTTTCGAATTTTACAAATTTATAAAAGAAACCCGGTTTTTAAAAACCGACAAAACCACAGTGGAATTTAATAATACATTAACAGATTTTATTACTGAAAATATTCGTATTAGTGAACGGTAGTAAACAGACTTTTATACTCGAAAGTTTCAATTATAGCGATAGTGACAAATTAGAAATGAATGGAGAATTTTCAGTAAATAATTACTTCAAAATCGTTAAATCGCAAAACTCCTTGTAGAAGAAACAAAATTTAGGTACTTATATAAAAAATGAGCTTTCAATGATGATTGCCGAAAGAGTGACCCAAAAATGAGGCCCTTTTTAGCCTCTTTTTGGTCCCACGATTTTGCAACTGAATTTTGTGGCATATGATACCTTATGATGAGACATCAATCACACGAAATTTTCAAGTTGAGGTGACAATTAGTTTCTGAGATATGGAAGGTGAAAGGAGTGAAAATTCGTTAACGAGTCACCCCAAACGCTTCGATGTACGGACCTTTACGTCAGTCCGATAATTTAAACAATTATTTCCAGGGGTTTTGCTGACTGCTAACAACGAATTTGAACTTAGATTTTCAAAACCCACAGGAAAAAAAAATAAAAATCAAGAAACATAAATATCTGTGTAGTGGGTGCTTTTTTTAATATATCGCCCACCATGTTGAATCGGCCACTGTGAATTTTGAAAATCTAAGTTAAAATTCGTTGTTAGCAGTCAGCAAAACCCCTGGAAATAATTGTTTAAATTATCGGACTGACATAAAGGTCCGTACATCGAAGCGTTTGGGTTGACTCGTTAACGAATTTTCACTTCTTCGACCTCCCATATCTCAGAAACTAATTGTCACCTCAACTTGAAAATTTCGTGTGATTGATGTCTCATCATAAGGTATCGTTTCGCACAAAATTCAGTTCCAAATTCGTGGGACCAAAAAGAGGCTATTTTTGGGGTCACTCTTTCTTTCTCACGTTCCAAAGTGTACCGAAACTATCGTCACATCGAATGTCATTAATGATAATCAATTTTCTGAACCGAACTGATTTCGGTTAATTAGTCAGCCACGAACACGTTTTCGCCGGCGCTCTAGAAAGTGGTTAACATTTTGGCCCCGTTTTTATTGTCGGAAGCCATGGCGGTGGGGACGGAAACCTGTCACACGTTCCGCTGCTCGTGTTGCGTTCCTTTCCCACAGAGACACGGACTTACAACAGCGCAATGAAATTACACGCTGGCGTCGCATCTGATTGTGGACTAATTCTATCTGTATTTACATTTCGTACGGATACCAACGCGAGGGATGGTAAAAAGTCACACGGGCTGAACAATGAGAACGCCTAGTTGCAACGTCTGTCCCCTGTCATCGTCGTTCATTTTTCATGCTTTACCGCACGCACGATTAAGACATTAATTTATATTGGTTCTTCCAGGTATACGGCTTTTCCCCGTAATTACAGTAATCACTCCACACTTGAAAAATAGAAAGTCGTTGACAACGTACAGCCTAGACGATTTATTTTCGTTTTAATCGATATTAGGTGGAATGTGAGAAGAAGGACAAACAGGGCATGAAGTTGTTTCCGTAGGAAACAATCGTGAATTTTATACTTACGGTGTAGGTACTAAATAAAAGTCTATACGTAAACTGGGGGAACATTGGCAGGTTTTTGAAACATTTTGTTATATGTATAATGTAGAAATTAACATGTTTACATTTGCTTTAAGTATCCTATCATAACATTGCATCTTTTGTGATTGTACTACAAGTGTCGAAATGTATAAAATATTTGTCCTTTTCCTTCTTTAATACATGTTAAAAAGGTTACCGTACCGGGGTAACATTGGCACATCATATAGACAGCATTAACGGGTTAAGTTTTACTAATCTGAAGTCAGTAAGATACATTGACACTTAAGTTTGTTTATTTTATTCTGTACATCTGAACTAAAATCTACTCGTAATATTGGTACATCATATGAATAGCATTAACAGGTTAAGTTTTACTAATCTGACGTAAAAACAATTTAACCCCGGCGTATGCCAATGTTAGCCAGTGCTGAGAATGTTCCCCCAGTTTACGGTATGAGATGAACAATATTACGAGACATTCAAAATTTTATTTGCGCAATTTTCTTGTTTAAATGCACAGATCGTAGGACATAATGTGTGACATGCTCTGGTAAAAATGGGTCAAGGGGTGCGACAATACGATTTTCACGTTTCGTGTTTTTTTATAGGCAAAAGTATTATTCATACAATTCAAGTTTCAAAACCATTTATAAAGTAAAATGTTCCCAAAAAAACACTGCAGAAATTAACAGTTCTTTACGAAATACAGCATTAGTTCATACTAATTGGGGTAATTATGCAGAAAATATGTTTCAGCACCGATTTCAATGACCTTGAAATATGTTGTCAAGGTCAACATTCTGAACAACTTTTTTTTATACATATAACTGCCGTTTGGCTTTAATTTTCGAGGTATTCACAAAAAACTGTGATGGGTAGTTGGGGCTAGAGCTAAACAGCGGCCCCTCGTCAGGGGGCCGCCAACTTTTCAGGGATTTAAATTTGGGGACTTGGACTGGCACTTTTAAAAAATAAAATAAAATAAAAATAATAATAAATTTGAACTTTCCTTGAAAATGGTCAGAATTATTGACCGAAACATTGCAAACTGTTAAAAAAAAAATTCAAAATTGCAATTAGTTTTTGTTTAAATATTCGAAGGACCGAACCAGTGCGCCGAAACAACACTCTTTTAATTGCAACGATTTATGCGGTCGAAATTCAAATTATTTTATTTATAAATGAATACTTTTTAAATCGTAAAAATAAAGATTTTGTACATTTACATGGCCTTCAAATGGGTGTCCGTTTCACCCTACTACTTGAGCGAAGCGAATATTTCAATATCTCCGGTAAATCACATTTTTCTTTGTTGCCAAATATTTTTCTGAACAAAGTCTTTAATTTTCTTATAGTCTAAGGACCACTTAAGACTCCTGTTCAAGTCCCGTGTTTTTTTCCTTCCGATTTTATGTTATCACCCTCAACAGTTAAGCGTTCCATTCTACCTTACTCACCCCCATTCATACTGACTAGATTCAAAATTGTTCACACATTCTCTTGATTACAACCAGTAACTATTACCCCTCCTATCTTTCCCTATTACCTTTATCTTCTTTGTCATTACTCGGTTCAATAATTGGTTAGTCTATAGAATAAGGGAAACCGGAAGACGAAGCCAGGGAAATAAAATTGTTACACGTTCCTGTGACGAATAAACAGTAAAAATGCAATAATAACCATGCGGTATGATTAATACGCGTGACGAAATTACTACAGAAACGAACCCGCGTTAAAGAGAAATGTGCGCGCATATGAACTCATGCGTTCGCGCATCGACGTGGTTCAAAAGTGGATCAACGGGAAATTTTAAGTACCGTATTATAAGAAATTGCAACCGTGCGATCGGCGCGGTACCAAATTACACGCTGTAATAAATTCCTCGGTAACCCAGAAATTATTCTGTCTCGCGTTAAATACTTAAGTGCTCCAAGTAATCCAGAGCCAGTTCCAACGACAGGCTCTCCTAAAAAAATACTGCTCAGTAGTAGGTATCCCCACTTCTAAACGCTTTGATTACTCCCTAAATCGACGCGATCGCAGCGCCAACACAATCCCTGCAGCCACGCGGTGGTGCTTGCTGTGTACTGCAAATGTAATTTCTTTCTTCGAAACGAGTCGTGGACACGCGGACTTTTTTCGCGTCGCGAAATTATAGCGCGTTTGGAAAAGTTTCTGTGATAAATGAAACGAGACGCGGACCGGTTCTACGAGAACACGAATCGTGCGCATGCTCAACAGCGCCCCCTACAGATTTTGAACGGGGGACTTCATTGCGGTGATGCCAGATCGGGGACGGGTTCCCTCGAGCATTTCCCCCACCTCGCGCACACTACGCCGGAGCTGCGTGTCCGTGAGTTGGACTCCGAAGCGCCGAGCTCACGGACACGCTGCTCCGGCGTAGTATGCGCGAGGTGGGGGAAATTCTCGAGGGAACCCGTCCCCGATCTGGCATCGCAGCTTCATTGCACATGATGTTGTCACGGTTTCTTTTAAGCTCTTCCTCTTCTCACCACGCAGACTACGTTGAAGTAAGGAGGAATTAACATTCAATTTTAATATTATGAACAATTATGCGGGCAGTGTTTTTTTTAACAAATGTCTACCGAGCTAGAGGTGTAGATCAACCTAGCCACGACAAATAATTTATTTAATTGGGTTGGCAAAGAGGTCCTCGTTTTTGTTTTCAATGTGGCATTTCGTCTGCTTGAATATTGAAAATACGAATCAGATTCTGGATCGGTAAAATGACGCATGCCGCTCGTGTACACCGGGGCTAACTGTGTTACTGTGACGCCCGCGTATTTCCACGCGCGATACGCTATATGTATCCAGAGAATACCAATGGCTGCGTGTGTTGCGAGTCAATGAATGGGAGTTTTGAATGAAAATGGTATGGCGCTACTTGTTCAATGTCACACTTATAAAAACAGCGTACTGTGATTAGGGTAAGTCCGGGTGAGATTGGTCATATTTTCGTTTGGAGCCTCCTACAGCTAACCTTTTTGAAATAAAGCAACGAAAATGATGTAGAACAAAACTTCAATCCTTTGTCTACATATCCTTTAATATCAATAAACGAAAAATTATTATTTAATACACAAATTTCACAAATGAAAAAAAAGTGTCATTCCCCATCTCTCCCTGAATGTCCGAGAGAGATGGGCATATGTAACTTTCAGGCTAACAAGTTGTGGATCTTGGCTAGTTATCACAGATCCTTTCTAGTTTTCGCACACTTTTGCTTCTGCCCGCTCAAAACTTCTTTGGGCTTTTGCTGTGAGTCGTCTAATCCGCATGTTTAACACATAGTGCCAAACGCTGCACAATTTCCATCTTTTTTCGTTTGAAAATAATTTTCTCCGCATCCTCTGCAATTATTAATGTCAAAGGCAGACTCAAGATCGGAATCACATTTATTGCCAAATATTATTTTCTTAGAGGACTTTTGTTGTTTTAATAATTTTTCTGCCTTTGCCCTGTCATTTTTCGAGTGTTAATATGTGTTTGCGAAGTTAATAATTTTCCCGGTTGTTTGACGCGATTCCGAGTAGGGAAGCTTTGAGCGGCACAGGAACGATATCTTCCAAAACTTGGGTTGGCGTACGTTCTCCATCAATTTCAGCAGCAAGACCAAGTGGTACTTGGTTGATTCCAGTGTACATTCGGTTTCAAATTAGTAAAGACCATTTTAGATGGACCGGGATCATTGCCAGGACCATTCTAGGCTATATCTGCAAAAACAACCTCCAAAATATTTGAAATTACATCAAATACAGCTATATCATTTTATATTTTATATTCAGAATAGTTTCATTTGCATATATTTTTTATAATGCTCGATCAAAGTTAAAAAAAAGTTTTTTTTAATGTTCACTATTATATTTCCAATACTTTAAAAAAATACCGGTAAATTGCCGGTAAACCGGTTTTGATTCACAATTTTACCGACTTACCGGTAATTGAAAAGGTCGGTAAATTTGCAATCCCTAATAATTTACTGATAGAGAAATCAAAGCAAATAGTGATGAAATTACTGAAGAAAACTACAAAATGCCACAATATTAGTTGCTCATGTGTGTAATAAAAAGTGGATTCGTAGACTAAAAAAAATGAATTGTTTTCTAATTCGCGATACGTTAATTAATAACAAAAACAAAATTAAACACATGAACCCAGACCTAACCCAGACCATTCTTGCGGATTTTCAACAATTTAATTTTAAATATCATCTCAATTACACTGAAATTTATGACGCATTCCAATTAACGGTCCCATATGTCTCGAGAAATCATAGAGAATCATGCTCAACTTGTTCCACTGAAAACACACCGCACGGTTTTCAATAAAGTTTCTGTCAAAGTTCAACATTGTCACGTATTACTAAAAATAAGAAATAACAATCCAGCCACTGATCAAATCAATCCTGAATCACGCATGCCGCATAATATGTATATGAAACTCTATTCTGATAAGTATCGTTAGTAGATATATTCTCCAGACTCACTGAATTACGAACTTGTCGTTTCTTTCTCCTTCGCTGAATTCGTTTACTAGTTAAAAACGTATAAAATACAGGTGAGCACACGGGATTACATAATGCGCTTAAAATGTAGAAGTAGAAGTATGTGGCGGCACAAGCAGCGTTAATTGCGGTCGCAATGGGTCGAGTATAAAAACGCGCATGGAAACGTACTTTCCGGGAACTTGTTCAGCAAAAGCCGGTCGAACTACCGTTATTGTTAAAAAAAATAATAATTTTAACTGCACTTAAGTGCAACAATTGCAAATAGGTTATGCATCTTTTTCGATTGATTCGTGAACGTATATATACTTATACATATATATTTAGAATTAGTAGCAATATAAAAAGGTAAAACTTGAATATTTTTCAAGATATACTATTAAACTCTGCAAAAACATTTGTGTCGACTTCACTTCTCACTTTTTTCTTTCTGGTTTTCTAACGAACATGCTTTTTCGTAATTGTTCTTTGTGATTTCATTTTACTATTAATCTCTTAGTAAATGGTTCCCTCCAACGTTACCAATTTATCACCCCATCATTTTCATAATAATTATTCGCGTTGTTGCTGTAATTCTGGAGGACTTCTTTCAATATATTTAGCAATACTTTAACGGTACATATTTTACTAATTTTGCTCACGTAGGAATATTATGAAAACATAGGTCCTCAAGTGAATGCTTATCCAAGCCGTAGACATTGAAAGTTGTACATCTGTGGTGGGATTGCGGATCCCAATAAACTGTATGTACTAAATACTTGTTGCGCGTAAAGCAAAATTTTCAAAAAAAGTAATTATGTACAACCACTTGACATAAAACTGTAATCTCCTTTTTCTCCTTTCTGTTCTCTGCCTTCACACATACCAAACTTACGTTTACTCACAAGGGGAGGACACCATGTGGTAGACACCGATTTTGACGAGCCTTGGTACGATGGATCTATGTCGAAAATAAGTAAATAGGTGTCCGAGCGTTTCTGCCAATAGGCCGTAATAATAGAGGGTTTTAAAATTTAAGGTTTTAGTGGGTAAAAATCCCACACTACCCTGGGGCCCGCGGGAGCTTCCCTTCTGGAGGCGTCGAGTGCCTTTTGATGATATTTTACTTTAAAAAAAATTTCTTCTTATAAATTATTTTTTTTATAAATTTTTCTTTTTAACTTTGGGAAATCTACAAAAGGCACCCCGACTCCTCCAGAGGGGAATCCCCCACGGGCGCCAGGGTAGTTGTGGGATTTTTACCCACTTTTTATTGGGTAACCCAGACCTAACCCAGACAACTGTTTAGTGGGTAAAAATCCCATAACTACCCTGGCGCCCGCAAGAGATTCCCCTCTGGAGGAGTTGGGGTACCTTTTGAAGATTTCCTTAAGTTAAAAAAAATAATTTATAAAAAAAAATTTAACGTGAAAATATCATCAAAAGGCACCCTGACTCCTCCAGAGGGGAATCCCCCGCGGGCGCCAGGGTAGTTGTGGGATTTTTACCCACTTTTTATTGGGTAACCCAGACCTAACCCAGACAACTGTTTAGTGGGTAAAAATCCCATAACTACCCTGGCGCCCGCAGGAGATTCCCCTCTGGAGGAGTTGGGGTATCTTTTGAAGATTTCCTTAAGTTAAAAAAAATAATTTATAAAAAAAAATTTAACGTGAAAATATCATCAAAAGGCACCCTGACTCCTCCAGAGGGGAATCCCCCGCGGGCGCCAGGGTAGTGTGGGATTTTTACCCATTAAAAGCCCACGGCCACTATGAAATTTTTAATAATTTCCATGTAAATATCTCTATTATTAAGGCTCATTGGCTCAAATCGGTGTCTACCACATGGTGTCCTCCCCTTGTCAGTTTCCTAAAGGCTCCCCCAAAGCAACGCGAATATCCGCCCCGCGCCGCGGATCAGATAAGGCCGCAGTTTTTTATACATGGTGGCTTATGGGCAGTGTTCGCGCGGCGAAATTCGCGTTGGTTTGGGGGAGCCTTAATAAAGATTTCCCACTCTCATCATGTTACCCCACCTCCACCACCTGAACGATTATATTCCTTTATACTTATCGTTTCGTTTGCCCGCCAAATTCTTAATAAATATTTTTCTTTCACTCGTCTCGATATTTCTCAGCGGGCAAAATCGTTTCCACGTTCCAAATCTGGTCACCGCGTGCCGCAAAAGATCTCCTAGTCAACCGCGGGCGAAAGGTCGCGAAAATCGAAAGAAAACGCGAGCAACACGCAGGCGCTCGTTATCAACTTCGGCGCCAGTAAAAGTGGCTGAGGCCACCCACTTGCTTAGATGACCAGTGCGTAGTGTACAATACAACGATTGTATCGCGCGGCATGCGGCTGCGCGAATAACGATGCGTCCGCCGCGCCGCCTCGCGTAGAAAGAAGGTAGGCTGAAAGTGCGCACGTGGGCTAGTAAATATGCTATTTAGTAACGCGACAGAGCACGCCCACAGATTTCCACGCGTAACGTCATGCTCGGTATTTCCACGGAGGAATGGGCAAGCAGCCATTTATTTGCGCTTTGTTTCATCGCGAACAAGTCTGCTAAGTAGTTGTGCTGTAGTCAGTCCAGCTTTTCTCGTGTTGGAACATTTCTTTTCTTCCCTTTTCACGTCGCTTTGGTTTATGTGGATAGAAAATGACAAGCAGCGAAAAGCATGAAAAACGATAGCACTGTTAAATATATTTAAGTACGTCAACAAATACTGCTTGAAATAAAGGTTGAAGGAAATACCTGGCAATGGGATGAAATAACACTCTGTATTTAATAGAATTGTTAGTGTTGCCATAGAAAGCCTAAGTTGTGTAGAATATTAGACTAGTTGAGAGATTTGATACTGAGCAGAGCGATAAAAAAGATTTGAATACTTAGGTAGGTGTCACCTGCTAATTATTTTCAGTAGTGTAATTTTTATAATTGTAGATGTATTTAAAATTAAGCATGCACTGACAAGTAAAAATATATTACATAAAGTATAAGATATGAAAATGTGTAAGTTGCACTAGATTGAATATTTCTATGGAATAAAACACTTCAATTTTGCTTTTTAGGACCAGAAAATTTTATGCAAAAATTTTACAATGATAAATAGCAATAATGAAAAATAGCACTCTATTTTTCATTTGTTTACTATGGATTGGTAGTAAATCAATAGTGATAGGAGCTGTATATTTACGACCACAACTAGTCTCTATCGCTGAAATCATTCTAACGGTATGCTCGGAATTTTCACGGTAGAGCGAAGAAACCCCTATTTGCTCGCATTCTCATCTACTGCAAGCTGTTATTATCTGTTTCCCGATTTCGTTTTATTTCACACAACCGACTGTCGTCGTTACCAAAGAGGATAAGATAGAGTGGAAGCATCCCATAAGAGCCCGTGTTAAAAAGTAGTATACGAGATTCAGCGCCCTCTGGTGCTTCAGGCCCTCGAAATTTCGATGAAAGCGGGAATATTTAAAAATTTTAAAGTTAGAAATGAATGAATTAAAATATTAATTACAGGAGAAATAATGAAAAGAACTGTAAACTTGATATTATGTTAAAATTTATTAATGGTGAATTACATTATGAATATTACAGACATATATATATATATATATATATATATATATATATAGTGTATATATATATATATATATATATATATATAGTGTATATATATATATATATATATATAGTGTATATATATATATATATATATATATATATACACTACATTACATATACATATATAAATAAACATAATAAATAAAGTTAAATTAATTTTTTAAATTATACATAAAATATAAGTATAAGGAAGTAATTGAAGTAATTGAAAAAAATTAAGAAGTCACCGGAATTTTTATGAAAATCTCGAATTTTTACGGACCATATCAGAGGTTTGCCCCGAAATGACACATGTTCTACACATCCTGTAATTTTTTCCAAGTCGATTTCAACCTCAATTCGCTCGCAATCAGGAAAAAATGAAGAGAAAAAAATATTCGAGAAAAACCCATTTAAAGTTTCTGGGCAAAGGCGACGCTATATGTTGCCGCTTGACGTTTTTAGCTGTCAAATCTACAATTTTGCAAATTTTACTATAACCCAAGCGGCATTTTATTGAGAAAAGCTAGTACTTTCTGAAAATGCTATAAAAAATCGATTTTCCGACTGCCTAGTCCCCTTAAGCTTAGCTATTAAATATTTAAAAATTCAAAAACTCTTTTAATCTTGGACAGTCTGACTGTAACTTGAAATCATATTACGCGAACCTGTTCGAGTCCGCAATGTGGCAGTCGAATTTAAAATAACAAGCTTGTCACCCTGACAGTAGGCCATGCGTCCGCCGCCGCAATGCAACTGCAAATTGACCAGAAAACGATTGCACGCAATGTTGTTTGTATAACTCGAGGAAATTCGTCAGACTTTTCCTTAGCGAGAGATTAACTAAAAAGAACCTGTGCTAACGAAAAGAAAACCCTGCGCATGATTGACGCCATTGCATGCAATCGTTTTTTTGGTCGAACTGCTGTTGCGTCGCGGTGGTGGCCGACCGGCCTTACGTCACGGCAACACAACGAAATCGACGTGGAAAAAGAGATACGTAATTGTTTTCGTTAGTTCTCTTGGTGGCGTTACACCGGCGTGTCTTACACGATCGTTCGCTTATATGGTTTAATTAGTCGCCTTCCGTGAACGCCGTCAGATATTACAGTTACTCGGCCGTCACAGCACGTGCTAAGTCGCGCTAGCGAGCGGTGTGCGTGCGGTCGACGAGTGCTACCTATTAAAATACATCCTCATCCTTCGACGCCTGACGACAGGATGTTAGTATGCCGACACGTGAAGAGTAAGATGAGACCAGGACGCGAGTTGCTGTCCTTGACCACTATGCGGAACATTCAATAATTCGTCCTTTGTGATTCGTCACACGATTTGTTTTCAGCTTGCTTCATGTCTGGGAATTCAATGAATTCGCACAGTTACTGTCAGTAATTGCGAAAGTGGTCTAATTGTAAGTAAAAAATCTGTAAAAATGGAATCTCTCACGTGTCTTTTGTACTTTCTAATACACGCTAATGCAAAAGTAAAAATACCCCAAGAGGTATTTAATATTGTAAGAAATGTTTACAAGACTCTTTATTAGCGAATGTATTTTACACTGTTGGCCTGGCATGTAGCGATATTATTACAGTACTCTCGATTCAGTCGATCTATTTCTTTCGCTAGCAAGGACAGCTCCAGCATAACACCTTGTATATATTGTTTTCTAAGGCCGATACCTCCCACATCGATCTCCACTCTTTCAGTATAACTCTGCTTCCCGTCAAAATGCCAGGAGACTTTCTCTTTTTTCTCTATTTTTATTGAGAAACTCATAGGCACCTCCAACGGGTTCATAGACCTGTACCATATGGTCAAGTTTGTATAGTCAGGTATATAGTGTAGAATATAAGTCAATGGTGATATCATAGACATATATAGACGGAGCAGAAGCTGGGACTTTCGGCGAGGGGAACGGTAGGCTTGGAGGGGAAAAGGCAGAAGTCAGATACAGGCACGTCGGGTTAGCTTCGGAAGCATTCGGCATGCATAACCACTGCGTTACCCGATTTGCCTGTATCGCTCCCCTTACCGCGAATCTTACACCCCCCTCAGCTTACGCTCCGCCTATATATGTCAAAAGTCTACAGACTGCTCTTAGTTCTCTTATATGTATAGAGTTTTGATAAAAAATTGTCTATGTTAAGTGGAAGTTTCCAGCCACGCTGCGATAGTTCCTTGATCAACTGCGTCCGGTGAGATTCCAAAAGGGGGCACTGCCATAAAATGTGGTTAAGATTGTGCAACGCCCTGCCCCATTCACAAAATGGACTGCTCACTAGATTTATTCTGAATAGAGATTCGTTAAAAGCGTAGTGACCAGAGCGAGCCCGACAAATCGCTGATGTGATGTCCCTGGGAAGTACCATGCCGCAATGCCAAAGCCTTGGGCTATTTGAAAGCCAACAACTAAAATATTTGGCACCATTTGGTGACTCAGTTTCAGGACTAGCCTCAGTGAGCGACGAGTTCACTGACTTAGTCCACATTTCTGTCTTATATAACTGGTTTAGATCACAGGCAGGTATCCTTCAATGAGGGTGTGGTGTGGATGAAGTAGCCTTCTTTGTTATTTTGTCCGCCTCTTCAGTACCCGTCAATGAACTACTCCTTAATCCTGACTTCCTACCTTACCGCGTGTTTCCCAAGTGCCCCCATCTGCTTCCTACTCGTAGAAGATATGCCACTGCTGAGGAGCGCTCATCTTCGCTACGGCTATTGTTTAACAGCCAGGCTATCCTCGTAGTGAATCATCCTGGAATACAGGACTTTCTTCCGATGACAGATATCCTGCCTTCTGTCCTGGTTTTCGATGTTTTTTTTACAGTACGACTTAGACTACCTTCATCGTCAGCTGACCAACACGTAGCGACAACTTCACGATTTCCTTACTTCTTTTCGCTGTTTCAAAGCATGCGTATCACTTTCCCTCCATCAATCGCGGAAAACGAACTGCAACGTTCCCGCTATTACGATTTCCACGTTCTCGCGACTTCCATCGCTGCAGCTATTCGATTTTACCATCGTTCATGTATGACAAACAACTTTCTACGCATCTTGCGTAACGTTTTCACACGGTGCGTCAGGTAAGTTGTTAAATTTCGTTCCACGCTCGTTTAGGGAGGAAGAGAAGCGCGGAGAACAAGGATCGGCCCCGTCTGATTTAGGACTGTGCGAAGGAGAAAGGATATTTATAGGTATGAAACGACTGCAGCCGGATGTAGACAGTGCACACGCATGTTAGGCCGCGTACAGACTTGAGCACGAACGCGAATGAGGTAAGCCGAGGCCGAACCGAATGCCTCGGGCTGGGAGAATTCGGATTATTCGCTCTGTCCGTCCCGCACGAGTCAAGCCAAGCTGAGGCAAGGTAAGGCAAGCTGAGGCTTGTACGAATTTCATTGTCTTGTACAGTTTTTTGAAGAAGAATAAAAACGCGCAAACTCGAAGGCGGAGGTGGTCATCACGGTTGTATTCAAACAGGAGACGATTAAGTAACGTGAACTTCTTTTTATTCAATGATGTGTTGAAAAAGAACCAGGCATGTTAAAAAATTTTATTTTAATATCGGAAGAAAATTTCAGTGTTCTTTTAGATGCTACCAAAGGTTAAATATCTAAAAATGATACCTACTACTTTCCGCGAAGCCCTGCTTTGCAAGTTGCAACTGATATTCCTTCACCAGTTAGCAGTATTTGTTTAAAACTAATTAATAGTGCAATGGTGCATTTACCATTTCAGATTAGCACTCCTAATGATATTGCTGTGACTGTCACAGCAGTGATTGTATGAATTATTATAATTTCGTTTCCTATCGCATTACCAGGGAAACATTTGGACATTTGTGGACGTATGAAAATCAAGTTTCAATAATTTTCCGAGTGATAAACCGTTTTTGATACCTTCAGGTAAACTAAATTGTAGCTCTTTAAAAACAGGTGTTTTAGTGTGCAATAAAATAACAACATTTATGACTGTGACATCCCAGCCCCACCATGGGTCGCGCCGGTTAGTCTTCGCCAGCGCCGCTAGAGGTCTACTCTTCTCACAAGTCCTAACTTCCAATCTCGTTCCCACATATACAAGTTCCACGTTATTTCCTCTCAGTCCCGTGTGTCTAAGGCAGGGTCCGTTAACTATAGCCCTACTGGGGATGAGTCTGGCTGACGGTCCCAAAACGGAAACGCACATCTTCTTTTCCTCCTCGATCTTTAAAATGCCAATCCACCTGCCCCGCACAGTGCTTCAAAAAGCGTGACCGGCACGAGGGATTACGATTACGTCGGAGGCGACGGGGCCATGATCCCGTTACGTTCCGAAATCATATTGGTTTCGGACGTGTAACAATGACATCTATAAGCCAAGAGGGTATATCGGGGCTTCAAGTATGCACGCACATGAAGCTGTCCGTACTTGTTTCCCCATTCCAGAAATGCGATTGTATACATTTGCCATTATGTATACATTTATAACATATATATGCATATGTATATGTAGGGGACACCTGATTGAACCCAAGTCCCATACGAGAAACCAGAAGCATGTATGTTTCTCGCCATGCGATGACCGCGACACAGTTAACCCCTTGTAGTTGATTTAGTCGATTTAGTTGCGACCTATAGCGGGAGGAGCATGCGACACGTGCCGGGGTCCTGGGCGTCACTCGGGCCATGCGGCCAGTGAGTGTACAAACAATCAGAGAGCGGGAGTTCCCCCAGGGCTGACCGCGCCGCCCGGTGTGGCCGCATCTCTTTCCCCTGCGCTGCCATGGGGTCCAAGAGCCTCCCTTCAACGGCCGGAGCCCAGCAGGAAGGGACAACTTGCCACCTGGTCCAGGGGACTACACCATCTACCTTGCACGGCCCAGGACAAAGGGCCTCCTCCCAAGGGAGGAGGGAATGGCTTTAGATGGCCGCCTCCTCATGGTACGCATTAACCCGCCAGGATTCTACCCCGTTTGTCGGGTACGCGTCCGCTTTTTATAGGCCCGGGCCAGCTTGCGGACGGACCCTACTCACGGGGGTGACCATCGACGAGGGTGGGCGATCCCTACCTAAGACACACGCGTAGGTGCGCCGGAGTCATTATGCGTTGTGCAAGCCACCCTCTCCGGCCTTGACAGTACCAGCCCGTCACTAAATGAATTCGCGGTATTTGGAACTGTGTCTCGACGCCGCTCTACCAGATCTCCTATCCACCCCGTAAGCTCGCTTTTACATGTCGTCCTGAACCCGGAGTTGCCGGGTCCACTTCACGTCCCCGCTAAAAGCCTTCGGACTGCGCGAGCACGCGCGTACGATGCCTCCGGCCTGTTGGGATGACAGCTTGTTTACCCTCATAAGGCTAGCTGTCCTTCCCTCTGACTCGACTCCCTGGCACTCCACCCTTTCATTCCTGTTTCTTGAGACTTCCCACAGCTATCCTATATTGCAACTCTGCCCCATTGTTCCCCCCCCCCTCGACCTACGGTCTTTAATCCCGAAAGCATAGGAAAAAAAGAGCCCCGGGACACCCCCCCCCCACCCATTCCAGATTAGATTAGATCTGATATGTTGTTACGAGATCTGATAGCGAGGCACGGTAAAGAATGGGGTGGTCACCACCCGCCCCTAGCGGCACTCCGCATTCCTGAAGAGGTGTGCAGAAGCCGGTGCACCGGTATAGCTAAGCGCTTGGGGCGCTAACTCCATTCTTACTTTCTTTCTCTTGACACCGCTACCCTTCCGCGGTTCCGGACTGAACATGCCAAGGTTCGGTCACCACCGAACCACGGTTGGGGTAGCTGCCTCACCATCTTGCCCTTAGTGGTTGCCGTTCTATTAGAGCTGTGGGGGGGCCCTGCTGGTACATATGTACACACATCTTAAGCAGTATGAAGTGTGAAACCCTTGTTTCAGCCACTAAATTGAACAGCCAGTGCCATATAATCCAACCAAACATGTATAGAAGAAGGTCAGTGCTGTTGACGTCGCCGTACATGAGCACGAATTCTCTTTGATGGACCGACAACTTTCGGATCGGCTCGGGGCATGCGAAGTGCCTCGTGCCGTTCGCCGCATGTCCCGCGACGACCAACGTCCACACTTGCACGCTCATTCGGCCTCGGCTTACCAGCTCCGCGTTCGTGCTCAAGTCTGCGCGCGGCCTTACTGATCCGTGGCACGGGTTCATTCTATTTATTTAATAGCTCATAGAGACATCTAGTTCGCATTGCTATTCCGCGTTCCTCTTGGATCATGGACTTTATTCTTTTGCCTTGCAGGCGACAGCCATGCTTCTGTCTCGTCTCGTCTTACCATCGTTATTCGTGATCGTTGAAAAGAGTGATCCTTGTCAAGTGTTGTTCCTGATTACAAGAACACCGCGATGCTGCGGTTCGCAGTATGTACTTACATACTTCTTTATCCGTTGTGTATGAACAATAACACTTTGCTAAGATTAATATTACAACTGTAGTAATTCAGCTACTTGAAATCGGGTCAAAAAATGGTTTACTAGAAGTGAGTTTTTGAAAAGCATTAACTGTAGGCCTAGAGATCATCTTTCTACGAGAAATGCTGTTACACAAAGGGGGGTTAAAAAGTATGCTTTGCTTTACTGTTAACTTATTATATATACAGGGTGTCCCACTAAGGAGTGGACAGCGCGATATCTCTTAAAGTATTGTCGATAAAAATATAAAAAAAATAGGGAATTGCATGGTTCGAGGGGGCCCATTTATTAGCGCGAACGAATTTTGTTTTCGATTATTATTTTAAAAGATACGATGGTCAAGTTCGGTTTTTCAAATGGAACTATTTTTTTTGAAGACCTGAGTTGATAGTGCGTTCCAAGACAAATTCAATAAGCTTTAATGTATACACTTTATTTCCACTGGTTTTTAAGATATTGCGCTTGCAAATTTACTGATTTTCACTGCAAGAAACCCCTCTGGAATGGCAAAAACCGGGGGCGGTCTTACTGGCGCCACGGGTGGCACTGCCTGTTGAAATGGATACTTACCTGTCAAAGGTCTACGCCAGAAATGGCAGGCCCAAAGGCTGGACAATTCTTTTCTTTTGACACAATCTGCTCCCTATGGTTGAAATTTAGTCTAGCAACTTTCACTCCTCCTAACCTAACCAATCCAACTTGCATCCCTCCCAAAAGAACCGGCCATCCGAGCGTAGAAGCAAGTGCGAAATAAAAGTAACGATGCGCTTCTCGATACCGCAGATGTACCTACCTAAGTAGCATTTCTGACGGAAAAGAATTGTCCAGCTTTTGGGCCTGCGAACCCTGTCGTAGACCTTTGGCAGGTAGGTATCAGTTTCAACAGGCAATGCCACCCGTAGCGCCAGTAAGACCGACCCCGGTCCTTCCTATTCCAGAGGGTTTTCTTCCAGTGAAAATCAGTAATTTTGCAAGCGCAATATCTTAAAAACCAGTGGAAATAAAGTGTATACATTAAAGCTTATTGAATTTGTCTTGGAACGCACTATCAACTCAGGTGTTCAAAAAAAATAGTTCCATTTGAAAAACCGAACTTGACCATCGTATCTTTTAAAATAATAATCGAAAACAAAATTCGTTCGCGCTAATAAATGGGCCCCCTCGAACCATGCAATTCCCTATTTTTTTTATATTTTTATCGACAATACTTTAAGAGATATCGCGCTGTCCACTCCTTAGTGGGACACCCTGTATATATAATAAGTATACTATATTCTTCTGGTGTGTACACAGTCAATTGTACCTCCACTTCAACTTTTCAAACAGTTAAAAAAATTACAAGAAACAAAGGAATTCCAGTTACAATTTCTAATTTTTTTTTAACTACTGAGATAGATCTCTCCATATCATTAATCAAAGAAAATGCATGTAGAATAAACAGTTTAGGTACACACCAAAAGATCCTTGACAGAATAGTATTAATGGCGTGATAGATAAGTCTCCAAGTACTTTCTAGTCGTTGCTTCGCTACTGCTGGAGTACTATGCAACAATAGCGTCGCTCAAGAAACTCGACAGTGCGTTCTCCCTAGGCGGACGATAACGTTTATCTGATGTGTTCTTTTCTGACAAATGTGACAGTATAAAAACTACACCAGCGGTACAATTCAGTGTATAACTGTTCATCTCCGGGCATTTGCGAAACGACGTGTCCATAATCATTACTAACATCTTCAGTTCACACGCTCGCCTTGAATTTCAGTGAAACGTCACATCTGCTCGCACTGACCAGCACACCGTTGCATCATAACTGGGAACTATGAAAATCTTCTAACGCGGCTTTTTAATCTGCGATCGCAGGAATGGAAGGACGCTTATTACAATCACAAAGTGGACGATCTTTACAAACCAGTTGCAGCAACAACTCGTTCGCCTGACTTTCTTCTTGCGTAGAAATATGGTGGTCGGTTGCAACGATTTGGCATTGTAATATCTTCCGCGTTCGTGGATGCGTCGATAATTTATTCGCAGATGAAAAAGAATCTGCGTAGGTGTTCCCTTCAATCGACATGACTTTCATACTTGAACGATGCGTTAATTCTTAACTCGGATACAGGATGAGCCACCTAACATGGCAACTGCAAATTACTTGCTGTATGAAGAAATGAAACTAAGGCAATAACCGCCTCTGAATACCATGAAGCATTTTTTACAACTCACCTTCTGCAACCCCCAAACATGAACAAAGAGCCAAACCTAATAACGAGTAACGCAACAACAATATTGACTGTGATAACTGTTCGCGGAAATCGAGGAAGAAAGGTCATTAAATAGCATAGTTACAAACGTATGCTAACGAGAAACAGCTGCAGGAAGAAGGTGACAAGATACAGAGGACGAGAGCCGCGTTACAACGGTAAACGACGATGACGTTGTCCAGTTGCCAAGGACACCGGGTTGTGGGTCGATTGTGCTCCGGCAGGTCGTTAAAACAACGATCAACCACGAGCAACGGTATTACGTACACGCGCGGATAACAGATCTCGCGGTTCGTTTGATCTAGCACATCGCCAAGGTTGTAGTTTGCCGAAGGATTTCATGGTCCTCTTCCTTTCTTCTTTTCCTCCTTTCTTTGCGGCTTGTTGCCGATCGCCGACAGTGGATACATAGATGGCAGGTGATCATTTGTGCCTTGGGAAATAACAGGAAGATGACAGCTATTGATAGGCAGTGGGTGCGAGTAATGGGGAAAGGATGAGAGTGAATTCTGGGACTACGAGGCGCAGGAGGAGGTTTATGACTAATGCCCAAGTGCGGGAGCAATACCTACGCGCAAGAGATGTCATCCAAAGAAATAAGAAAGAACAGTTAAAGCGGTAGCAGGACCAAAGGTACCAAAGCCTACCCACCGTGTGGGCGACATGCGGAGAACTATTTTACCATAGCGGCTCATGCCGATCAGTCAATATAAATTGTATCTCTCATAATGCTGGAACTTTAAGTACAAATATTTTGAAAACTATTGAGTATCTGACCCCAAGTGTATTATAGTCCTAAACTGGCTGACGACTTCTACCAGTGCACCAAGTCTCACCAAAATCAGTAGCCTGATACACTTGCGCTTCCCTTCTGAGGCAAGCAACGCGGCATGTTCTGACACAAATTGCAAAGTGCATTCATGTTGACGGTAGAATTTTTTACAATTCATTACATACTAACAAATTTGTCGTGTGAAGAATAAATATTAGATACAGTATGTAATACTTCTTTGTTATCCATGATTTCACAGCTGTAGGTACATTGCAGTAGCTCTATCTCAGAAACCTTTCGGAACAGAACACAGTGCATCGATGGCTTACAATTAGTGCACAAATATTGCATGTCCACTTTCTGTGAATTTTAGCCTTTTATATGCAACAAATAGTCCTTGACTGTTTCTTTATGTTGTATAAAAATCATATTTATATCTACCCACATAAATTTGTGAAAAGGAATATTTTTGTTCATTGTATGCCCCTGAATCTTATTGTACCATTGCATGTTTACACCTGATTTTCTCGAATACGCTAAAAGTGGACATACAATATTTTTGCGCACTGAGCAATCGACATGTGAACTACTCATCTTGGAATGATCGATACTATGACTTCCCACAATATTGACCTGTCCCTAGTAGCATTTCTGGTTGGCCCACAGTATCCCCAAGTTGGGAATTAGTTGGCCATCAAAATACCAACAATAAATGCTACCAGAGTTCTTCCTGGGGCATCCTGTATATGGTCTATGTATAATTTACCTTCGAACCCAAGCAAACGATACGTATTGTATTGAACTTTCCTTGGATACTAAGGATCACTTTTTGTTCGAATCAGGTACCAATCAACCACTTGGAGATTAAACTAATAAAATTAAGCTAACAAACTTATAGAGTCCATTTGTCCCCCACTGCCAAATGTGAAATCCATAAAAGGAGCTGCCGCAGTTAACGGGTTAAAGAAGATAACCACAGCGCTGGGTGAAAAATAAGGCCACTTTCACAATTTATTTTTGACTTCGTTAATGCTATTGATAATGCTGATGACGTTGCAATTTATTAATCCCCTGAAAATGCGTTTTCGTTTAATAAGGAAAGTATATTCTATCATTATGATACTAATAATTCCAAGGCACCCTCTAAAACAGGCCTTCCCAAGTAGGGGAAATGCACTCCTAAAACAGATGTTTCGGTTCTCCCTCCACCGGTGCGCCTTCAGCTAAGGTGGGACGACTCCCACAACCCTCTCTCCGAGGAGACAGTAACGTCGCTGGGAAGCATGTTGGGCGCTTTAGAGCGAAAGTACCAAATGTGTCAAATTTTTAGAGGAAAGTTCATAATGAATTAAAAAGAGTAGGAAAAATTAAAATTTAAACTAGTTTAAATTAAAAAAAAATTAAAAAATTTAAATTTAAATTTAAACTAGTTTAAATTAAAAAAAAATTAAAAATTAAAATTAAAATTTAAACTAGTTTAAATTAAGAAAAAATTAAAAAATTAAAATTTAAATTTAAACTAGTTTAAATTAAAAATAAATTAAAAAATTAAAATTTAAACTAGTTTAAATTAAAAAAAAATTAAAAAATTAAAATTTAAATTTAAACTAGTTTAAATTAAAAAAAAATTAAAAAATTTAAATTTAAATTTAAACTAGTTTAAATTAAACTAGTTTAAATTTTAATTTAACAATATATGTAATACATTTTTTGTAATTCTTTTTACGTCATTTTGAAATGCTAGTTTAAATTTTAATTTTTTCTACTATTTTTAAGTCATCATGAAATTTCCTACAAAAATTTGACACATTTGGTACTTTCGCCCTAAAGCGCCCAACATGCTTCCCAGCGACGTCACTGTCTCCTCGGAGAGAGGGTTGTAGGAGTCGTCCCACCTTAGCTGAAGCCGCACCGGTGGAGGGAGAACCGAAACATCTGTTTTAGGAGTGCATTTCCCCTACTTGGGAAGGCCTGCTCTAAACCCAAATTTGCTTGTTTCAATTCGAAATTACACTTTTTCCAAATTAATTAAGTGGTTATTTTCGGAATTACGGGAGACGGTATTTGAAACAGAGATAAAACCCAAGGGAATTTAGCATTCACGATACGGCAATAAAAAGAAACGGTTCTTCTCCAAAAATCTATGACGACCTGTCGTTCGGTGGCTAGTTTATGAAGACACTATTTACTTTATTGAATCTCGTTCGTTCAAGCGTCGAATATGAAACGATCAGAACGTCGAAAATATCGCCTGCCCAGTCAAAACTGCCGGAGAATGATCCTGTAAGAAATTCAGAAAACTGGTCTTGGCCAACTAGTTTTTCGTGTTACGATGTTGCGAGAAGAATTCACCAGCGAGAGAATCACTACGTATTCTTACATTCTTAACTGTGAAATTAGGCGGGGACTTACTAATCTCTTGGCCATCTACGCGTGGGCCTGTTAAATCTGAATTATCGTCCACCATTTTCGGATCAGTCGTTTCACGATCGTCCCCGTTCCTGCGTTCCCACAATCGTTATGCCCCGCTCATACGTGCCCGTTTCGTCAACTACCACACGAACCAAGCGTTCGAACACGAGTAAAAGAACACCGCCAATCGAAAAAAAAAAATAAAGATTTAAATTGAAAGAAAATAAATTGTGCGTATTGTGTTAAACAGTTTTTCATTGGGAAATAAATTTTTTATACATTAACTCTCTTGTCGATTGTCATCTATGATACGTGTCACTTTAAAACGCCTAATTCCTGATTTAAATCATATTTATAATATTTTTGAGCTGAGTGTCAGGCTTGCCTTTTTTTTTAGGCTGTGTTTTTTTTTAACTGTTTTAGATGTTCCTCTGTGTTCTTGGATTTTTCTAACAAACACGAACAGATTCTAGTTAGGATATGAGTGACTTCAGAAGATTTTTAAAACCGACGCGTTCTAGAAATTTGAAATAGTTTCTTCGAAATTACTTAAGGGGTCATGCTCAGTCAGGAGGCCGAAAAAGGGTGGTCTTTGGAAATTTTTTACTCAAAAGCTATAGCATATTTCTGAAAAAAACTTTTTTCCTTTTAAGGATTGCATCTAGTACCGTGCATCGTAATTTTTTTGTTTAAAAATATTTATTAATAACTAAGTTATTGTCCATCACTCGAAGGTTTTTTTAAACACTTTTCATACGATAAATAGTTATTGTTATCACCTCGTATATGAAATTACATAAATTTTCATAGAAATGAAGGGAAATTTCATTTCTCGTTTCTTCGTTTACAGAGGGGCGGAAGAAAGGTATATTGTCTTTAAATTAATCACTTCTAGCAATAAAGGAAAAGTAAAGGTCAGTGAAGTGTGACAGGAGGTCGATTTTCCCGAGTTCGTTGTTATTATCTGACGTCCAACTGAATGTTGTTACCTAACCAGCAGTTGTGAAATTGAATTACAGGAACTAAGGAACTCCTGTGTCACAGAAATACCTGCGAACCGCTTGAATTTCTTTCTTACGCTTACTTTCTCCGCCACATCGACGAGGAAAGAGACTCGGGTCTGTATTGGCGAGACGACAACCGTTTCATTGCTTTCTTCCTCTTTCTTTTTGTAGCATTTAATATTCCGACATCTTCTCGAAAGAGAGAGTGCTGATTCTTATTCGACGTTTTGCTACAGCAAATTCGATATCGAAATTGAATGTCGATAGCGAAATTAACCATTTCTACTCTAATTGCAAGTATGCCTAAGGAGCCACCAAATGAAAATTACAGACTGCTATCATTAAACCATATAAGACCAGGAGAATTCAAGATTCGTAAAATTATATGAATTTCTGATTTTGGGATCTATATACCTACTACACTTTTTTCTATTGCAAAGTGCTTCATTTAATAAGTATGCATAGCATTTAGTAAAATATGAATCCATTAAAAGTATTCCTGTGTACTTTTGGTACTAAATCCTTTTTAGTTTCATTATGACATCCGTTGTACCTTTGTTTACATGAAATAATTACAAAGACACTGTGCGGTGTGGTACGTATTCAAAAAAAAAATTTGAGTTTTTAAATTTTGTATCTCAGTTCATGAATTGGTAGTAAACAGTCCTTCGATATAAGACCATCGTAACTTACAAGGGAACATCCCGAACCCGGGAATTTAAAAAATTCTGAAACTTCGTGAATATGTAGGGAATTTCCCCCTGATTACAACGGAATTTTTGTTTGCTGCCCAAATTCACTCTAAGGGGGTATAATTGACCCCTGAAAATCCGGTTATTTTCCGATTTTCTGTTATAACTCGTGAACTGTGAAATAATTTTTTTAGCAAATGACAGATCTAATTAAAAGAAGTAACTTTTGTCTGGAAACTTTTTTTCTATCTCTTACATTTGGCGAGTTATAACACAAAATTGGAAAATAGCCGAATTTTCGCGGGTTAATTTCACCCCCTTCGAGTGAATTTGGGTAGGGAACAAAAATTGCCTTGTAATCAGGAGGAAATTCCCTACATATTCACAAAGTTTCAGAATTTTCTGAATTTTCGGCTTCGGGAAAACACACAGAAAATATTTACCCACTTTTTGTTGTATTTATAAGTTCTTTTCTTTCTTTTTTTTTTGAAAATAAGCAAAATATATCCTTCTTTCGTTTTATTAATTAAAAATTCTTTCATTTGAAGATATGGATACGTACCAGTGACTCAAATTATTACATTTTTTGTCGCATCTTCTAACTTCTGGAGAGAATTAAAAAAAAACGAAACATATCGGTTCTTTAATTTTTTTACTACAATTAGTTCTTTTGGAGCCCTTTAATTTGGTGTAAATTTTATCTGCTCCCGAGTGCTCCCACATAAGAAGAAATACACACAATAAAACGAAAAATTAGGCAAATCTGTAGTAGATTAATTATTTTTTAAAAGACACTGAGCTTTGAATTCCTTCAGATTCAACTGATAGTGATGAAGATGCACAATAAGAATGAATAATTTAAAATTTATTATCAATACGAATTATATAAAAAATCAATTTTATTTTTTTATAATCGTTTCATATGTTTCTTACTAATTTGTGTTTAAATGTATTTAAAAAATCATATATTTTATTTGTTTCACAAAAGTATGCACGATATGATTAACTAATAAAAATTACGTTGGAAAATATATTTTAATGAATTATTTTATGTTAAAAATTAATTTCTTTGTGTACAAATATGATTAACATATCAATTACATGAAGATACCTGCATCTTAATGGAAAATTTATTTTTTTTTTCTTATATACTCGTTACACTGTGCGACGTTTAATTGACTGTCAGTGGACTGAAGAAACTACCTACCTTCATGGGCAAAGAATGCGTTCAAGCATCAAGCGCAATGCTAATAAGATCGACGTAGGAGCCTGGCGAACACTTTTTCAGGACATAACTGTCACAGAGCTGGCGGAAAATCAGAATTCATGGCGAGTCGTCGATCTTTGAGGCCACGAGACCGGCGTGCAGGCAAAACACGTAAATGGGTTTCTAGCTTACGGATTTTTTTTTTTACACAAACTAGTTCTGCCGCACAGGATGGCGGGTTTGAATAAGTCTAAATCAAATCGATCGCGAAGCAAGAAGAATACATTAGGTTTGCGACATTATCTTGCAGGGAATGGCGTTGAAATTCCTATTGTAACAGCACGTTGCACTGAATATTCTACTATAATAAATCAATGTCACCTGGCTATTAACTGGCACAGTCTAAGGACAGTAATACAATCAAAATTGCTGGCTAAATTACTATACTGTATGAAATTACTATTTTCCACAGCGTGATTAAAAAAAAAATGATAGGTTCAAACGTGGAAACAGAATTTTTATTCGAATCAAAGAAAGAACGATGTTTACTTAACGTAAAAAATTATTTTCCAAGAATGAAGGGAATTGGAAGGACAAAAAAGAAGATTAGAAAATTTTCGTTTAAGTTAGCCTGAACTTTCGCCTGGGACACAAAAATGGCTCGGATTAATATGAAGCAACGACTGTACAAATAAGGGAACATTGGGAAAGCAAAATTGTGGAGCATGAAAAAATATTGGCTACATATATTCTTGTTTCTGTTCATTAACAGTTCATTAAGGGGAGGTTCCGATCTAAATGTCGATTTTTTTTTATTTCATTTTTCGAATGTTCAACCTTTTAGGAAAACGTGTTTAAAAGGATTTGTTGAAATTCGTAAAATTCACGAAGTTATAGGCATTTGAGTAACATCAAATGCATGGGCCTCGAAACAGTGTTCTCAAAACGGTGGGCGCTGTATCTCCAAAAATTATTATCCGATTCGACTGAAACATTTTTATTTTGAAGAATATACTTCTGGCTAGGGGGCGGGGGACTAGAAAAAATTACAAAAATTTAAAAATGTATCATTTTCAAAGGCGTCGAAAGGACGAAAAATACAGGGAAAAGTGATTTCAAACTTCAAGTGTCGTTATTTTCTAAAAAAATGTCATGTTTGTAATTTTTTCTAGCTCCCCCACCCTAGACAGAAGAATAATCTTCAAAATAAAAAAGGTTTCAGTCGAATCGGATAATAACTTTTGGAGATACAGCGCCCACCGATTTGGATGAATTTTTTGACGCCTTGACTTTAACGGCTTCATACGGCTGTCTGCAATGATTAATTATAAAACAGAAAATATATTTCTATAATTTAAGACATCCTTAATACAATGCAACAAATTCCATTAAATTATATATAGTAGTTTTCCTTTAATTAATTCCTAAATATCACCTAATTTTTTGGATTCTAGACCGGAACCTCCCCTTAAATGTTTAAGGGGGTTGTACCTAGTCAGGAGGTCGAAAAGAGGCGAATTTTTTCGAAAAAGCGGAAGCATATATTTTTACAGAACTTTTTGCACTTAAAAGAGCGACATGTAAAGAACATTTGGTAATTTTTTTGTAGAAAAATATTTAAGTTTATAATAAAAGTATAATGACATCTAAGAAGCCTTTTTAAAAACGGTGAGCAAGATATCTCAAAAACCACTACACCAATCTTTCTGAAACTTTGTGGGCTTAATTTCTATACAAAAATCCCCTGTATGTCGGAAAGATTTTTTTCATTGCATAGTTTCGATTATATCAACGAAAAATGGATTCATGGTTATCACTAATGGCGGTTTTTCGTTGATAAAATCGTAACTAAATATTGAGAAAAAACAATCCCTGATTAGGTATAACCCCTTAAGGTAGTGAATCTGCCTATACGCGAAAAATTTTAATTTTCAACAATTTGTGAAGAATTCTCTCCCTCGAGTTTGTCAAAATGAAGAACAGTCGTATTAATCACGAGGAGAAGTGTACGAGTGTTGATTACGGCCGAGATGTAGCTGCTGTAAATGTTGAAATAGAGTTCTGCCTAACAGTTAAAGAAGAAAGGAGAACTCACAGTTAGTTGTTGACACAAATGTTTACTTCTCTCAAAGAAAAGACGAAACCTGACTGCCAAAGGAAATTGGCATCGGAATTAAAGAAAGAATAAAACTAGATTTTCAAAGCAAAATATCGACATTAATGAAAATACAAAACCAAACTGCCAAAGAAATTTCGTGCATACCTAAATCACAGAAAAGAGAAGACACGATTATCAAACGAAATCGTTGCTTCAGTGAAAAGACAAGGAAGAGGCTTGACCCTGGAAATAAATTATAGAGCAGACGTTGAGTCCTCGATCAGAAGCAGACACCGTGAACTTGAATTGATGTCTCTATCGAGGACTGTGTCACTCTTGCAAGCAGAGAGATCATTCAGAAATGAGAAAGGAAGTTTGCCGGTGATGTCACGCCACGATCCGTTAGGCAGACCTTTTATTAACACGGTTGCATAAGATAATGCGAAAATCTGGGTCGTCGATCGGAGCGAGCGAAGCTAATGTGGACTGCGGTTGACGGTACATCTTGTAGTCCTTTAATTACACTGCGCCTGGCATACCGATGGCTTTGTTTAGGCTTAGAACGCACGAGGCGTTCGAGCGATCCGTTAAGAGCAATTGCGTGCGATCTGTCATCGAGACATTCCACGGTGAACAAAGCGTTCCTTCCGTTTACGGTTGGAACATCTTGATAGCAATCTAACGGTCAGAGGGTGCGACGAAAATGCAAAAGCTTCAGGCTGTATGCTTCGCAATTGTTAATACGAAAGTATAGTTAACGAGCCCAACTGGTCATGGTTCAACGGATGTATATTAGGGCGGAGCGATGCTATACAGGGTGATTGGCCCGAAACGCCTGATCCGCCTGGCAACCGTGACGAGGTAAACCCCCCGTGGTGTCTCTCCGAAGTTATGGCTTTCGACCCTCGAAGGGGTTGGAGTACCTATTAAGAAGTGAGAAATCTTCGACTTCCTCATTTCTCATCAGATCTGTGCGAAAGCGACGCCAATGGATTCCTGGCGTTACGTCGATTTAAATCATACCAAACATCATGCAAATCGGACTATTTTGACGCAAGCTATTTGTATTCCTTAGGTAAAAGTAGTCCGATTTACACGGCATTTGGCATGATTTTAATCGGGAGAACATAAGGAATCCATCGGCGACACTTCCATATCCATACGATAAAGAATAAAGAATTATTTTATTTCCTAAACAGGTACAGGGTATTTCTGGAGCTGTGCCCGTCACCCCGTGGCTGCCCTTCGCAGTGCCTCACTCGAATTTTATGGCTTTTTCCGGAAAAAGGTACGAATCTTGGGCCGAACGTAGCGAATTGGGGTCAGGCCCCTGCAGTGGAGGGTGAAATATCCATTACAGCGTATTAAGAGATTCTTTTCTTCATCGTGTCGAAAGGGAAATGACGCCAATGGAT
This sequence comes from Andrena cerasifolii, assembly GCF_050908995.1. Classification (NCBI taxonomy): domain Eukaryota; kingdom Metazoa; phylum Arthropoda; class Insecta; order Hymenoptera; family Andrenidae; genus Andrena; species Andrena cerasifolii. Next base: position 3,623,051 of record NC_135124.1, on the reverse strand, counting down.
TCCTTATGTTCTCCCGATTAAAATCATACCAAACATCATGCAAATCGGACTACTTTTACATAAGGAATAGCTTGTGTCAAAATAGTCCGATTTGCATGATGTTTGGCTATGATTTTAATCAACGGAACGTCAGGAATCCATTGGCGTCGCTTTCGCACAGATCTGATGAGAAATGAGGAATTCGAAGATTTCTCACTTCTTAATAGGTACTCCAACCCCTTCGGGGGTCGAAAGCCATAACTTCGGAGAGACACCGCGGGGGGTTGACCTTGTCACGGTTGCCAGGTGGATCAGGCGTTTCGGGCCAATCACCCTGTATAGGCGAAAGGACAATGTTAAGTCGCAGAGGGGATCACCTCGAAAAATGGCCTCAAAGTTCGAGATTTTGCGGTCTTGAACAAAAGAAACCGGTAGTAAAATCCCATCCGGCCCGAGGGACCGAGGGTGGGGACCTGAGGGAAAACCGAGGGATGCAAGTGATGGTCTAGCAGGTTGGGGCGGCAAATGTGCCCCACGACCTTCATTTCAGAGCTGTGATGGGCCTGCGTTTGCCCTATGCCACTAATCCATTGGCGATTTCGTACTGGGCCTCATAGGAAAGGGGCCCACAGGGCAAACGCAGGCCCAACACGGCCCTGAAATTAAGGTCATGAGGCACATTTGCCGCCCAGCCTGCTAGAGTATCGCTTACATCCCTCGATTTTTCCTCAGGTGCCTATCCGAGGTCCGTTGGGCCGGATGGGATTTTACTACCGGTTTCTTTTATTCAAAACCGCAAAATCTCGAACTTTGAGATCATTTTTCGAGGTGATCCCATCTGCTTTCGAAGTTAAAAGTCGTATCAATCGATTCATCTTGGCGAGATCTTTCCAACGGTGTATAGCATACACTGTAGGCTCTTAGGTTACTAATCCCCCCTGCGACTTAACATTGTCCTTTAAATATGAATTTTCAGTTGGCCTGGGTCCGGATAGTTGTCTTTTGATTAACCAAACACAACTGTAAAAAAAATTGGAAAATATTCGTGTCTGCAGGTTCCTTTTTCTCCTAAATAATCATATAATCGTATAATCATTTTTAGGTGAAAAAAACCTGCAAAATATTTTTCCAAAATTTGTTTACAGTTGTGTTTGGTTAATCAAAAGACAACTATCCCGCACCCAGGCCAACTGGAAATTCAAATTTAAATTTTCCGCTCCGCCCTAATTTATATATGTGTATTCCAGTAATAATGAAATTAATAATAAATAATTGAATTTATCGCTCTTTTTGAATTTTTAATCGTACGCAAACGCAGAGGACGAAAACTAAAAATTGTACGACTTAAGCCAGTTTCATAATTACAAGCACATATTATGGAATTAACCCAATAGTAGAATAATTTGAATGTGACAACTAGAATCAACTGTTGACTATTTGAGTAATAGAAAAGATGTATAATATATTCTGATAATGGAATTGGTGTCAACATTGAAAGTAACAAGGTCTAAGTTCTGAAGAATAATTTACTGAAGTAAATAAGGAACAGGGTTGCCAGGCGTGCTGGATAAATGGTGGTGTGCTGGCCGATATGACGTCGTACATATCTTCGCTTTGGCCGTACGGCGTAGGAGAAGGGGAACACTTATATATGATTGGTGAAGCCGTGACGTCATACCAACGCTAAGCCAATCCAAGCCAAGTGACGTCATATATGCCAGCACGGCGTACCGAACCGCCTCGCAATTCTGATAAGGAAGGACTTCTGAATTTCCTTGATGCCAAATTTATACATGATGATTTTAACTACCTTAATGAATTTCGGAACTATATATTCTACAAAAATATTTTTGAAGCAGAAGTTGCATAATGTCAAGATATACATAAAAAATAATAAGTTCTTGCGACTCTGGTTTTCATATCGGGATATGGTAACACTGTCCAACAATTCTGTAACATTCAATAGTCGTTTCTTATAGATTTTCGTGCGCTGAAAACGAATCCGTAAACCGTTTATCCCCATCACCCTCAGTTTTGGAGAAATTCGATTTTGAAAAAAAATGCAAATTTTTCTATCAAATTATTCTATGAACCCTCGCGAACACAACGATATAAGTTATGATTGAATTATAAGCATTTAAATATGTTTAAACAACGATCAAAGGGAAAAGGACACCCGAAATGCACCAATTTTTTGCAGATATCTTATCTTGCCATATATTTTGAAAACTAAGGGTCTAGGAGAAAATTTGACTACTCCACGCGATGCAGCGGACATTTTTCTTTCGGAAACCACCAACAGAAGTGGTAAGTCACGTTTTGTTTTCAATACAGAAGCGAAATAGTTTGGCAAAACGTGTGCTGTCGACAGTGGTACTCACGCGCGTTAAGCGATTGTGTGACGTTGAGCGGCAGTGTATAGCGCGCCGCCGTTGACTACCACTGTCGCCGCCGCACGTTTTGCGAAACTATTTCGCTTCTGTATTGAAAACAAAATGTGTTTTTCCACTTCTGTTGATGCTTTCCGAAGGAAAAATATCTGCCGCGTCGCGTGGAATAGTCAGATTTTCTCCTAGACCCTTAGTTTTGAAAAAAAATTGAAAGATATCTTCAAAAATGGGTGAAATTTGGGTGTACTTTTCCCTTTGATCGTTGTTTAAACACATTTAAATGTTCACAGTGCAATAATTACTTATATCGTTGTATTCGGGAGGGTTCATGGAATAATTTGGCGCAACAAGCAACCGAATAACTATTACTGTTTCGCCACAAAAAATGTTCAAAGTTGAAAATTTCCATTTTTTTTTCAAAATCGAATTTCTCGAAAACTGAGGGTGATGGCGACAAACGGTTTGCGGATTCTATTTCAGCGCACAAAAATCTATAATCATCTTCAATTTTGCATATGTGACAATACATGCTTCCTTCTGAAATTAGGGACGCTATTCTAGTGTAACAAAATGCGCCAGAGTGTGACATTCTAAATTGTAAATCGAGGCAATTTGTATACGGAAATCGTGGAAGATTAAGTAACGTAGAAAAAAATTGCTGTTTCTATTAAAAAGCAGTTGCAATTTCGATTTGTAGGTATATGAATCATTGTCCCTGCGTACAAACTGTGACAAGAATAGAAGGTAGATCTTTCGGAGTAAGAAAGTAAGATTGCCCGGAATTATGAAAGTAGCGTTTAAAAAAGGAATGAAGACGATTAACGGGAAGGAAGACATATTTTCCATGCCCGAACACACGAATGAATTCACGTTCGTGAAATTAGGACCTGGTCGGAGGACTCAATACGAGGGAATGTGGACTTTCATCGCCCGAAGCTATCGGACACCGCGAGAGTGATATCCACGTGTCCACTTTCATGAATTGTATCCTCCGATGGCACAATTTTTTCCCCGATACGGACATTTTGCTATAATATTTGCAAGAAGAATACATCTGGTATTCGTTTCTCTTTCATTACAAATTCATTGGCAGAAGTCAGTTGAAAGCTATCATTCATAATCGCAAATTAAATGTTCCGGAACACCTGTCGAAATTTTTATTGATCCGCCTCAGAACTCGACGTTATCACAAAATTCTTCGAAATTCTGTTGACCAACAAGAGAAACACGATATATGTTTAGGAAATTATTTATGTAAGTGGAGTTCAATGACACCTGCCATTTGATTGTCATTGTTTTATTGACAATACATCAGAAATGACGATATAAGAAGAACGCTACAAATTCCCACTGTGAATGAGGAAATTAAACGATAAGTACAGTGACTCGCATTAATATTCGGACACTTTTTAAAATCGCATAACTTTTTTAGAATTGGTCCAAACGACTTGCGTTTTTTTGAGAAGCTAGAAGGATTAGTTTGCTAAATGACGTATTTGGTCGTTTTGAGAAAAAATGTATTTGGTCGGAATAGCGAAAAAAATAGTAAAGATCGATTTTTAAATTTTTTTTGTGAGCTTGTAATGAAAATTAAAAAAAAACCGTTTGTAGATTGCAGTAAGTTGTATACGTGCCTAAAATTTCATCAAAATCGGTTAACGGTGCTCCGAGCTACAAACGTTTAAAGATCGCAGAATAAGGTCGAAGATTTTCGATTGCTCGAAATCGATTGCTGATTTCGGGAATTTTCGCGATTTTGATGAAATTTTAGGCACGTATACAACTTACTGCAATCTGCAAACGGTTTTTTTGAATTTTCATTACAAGCTCACAAAAAAAAGTTTAAAAATCGACCTTTATTATTCTTTTCCCTATTCCAACCAAATACATTTTTTTTCAAAACGACGAAACGCGTCAGTTAGCAAACTAATCCTTCTAGCTTCTCAAAAAAAAACTTAAGTCGTTTGGACCAATTCTAAAAAAAGTTATGCGATTTTAAAAAGTGTCCGAATATTAATGCGAGTCACTGTAGGTACACCAACGCGCACCAGAAAACAGGAAAATAGGCCACACAAATCCTCTCGCAAAAAACTGTTACTCAAGCCTACCCAGAAGATTCAAAAGCAAACGGCCTTTAGATTTACTCATCCCAAACCACTAATTAAATTGTCCGATTGGAATCTAATCTACACAAATACAAACATTATCTACAACACTAATAATCTATAAACGTATAGAAATCGCCAGGTAATATTAAATAACCCCTCGATAAAAATTGTAATTACTTGCAAGTAACAATTAGGAACATTTAATAAACGACGTAAACAAAATTGACAATTTATTTGAAGTAAATGTTAAGGAACGATAACTAATTATGCAAGTGGCCATAAGGTTTGCATAACTGAGAAAACCGTTTAATCGAATCACATTCTAGTTCCCAACAATTAATAAAAATTCACTGTATGACTATCTGATTATGAGAATGATGACTTTTACTAAACGTATTCCGTTTTGCTGAGTACTCTCTATTACTTTCTTTACCCTACTACCTTATCTTGAACAACGTATGAAATCCTCAACGATAATAAAAATATATATGCAAACGACATACTCTCTACTTTATTAATTCAGATATATGATTCGAGCGAAAAAAGAAAAAATAAAGGAACACGTGCGTTCACACAATTACTCAATACACAGAAGTGCGCGTTTTTTTTGTTGCAATTTTGACTATTTTTTTATCATCTGTTATATTCGTCTCGTTTTAATGAAAAATTTCAAAATTGCAATAACGTAAACTGGGGTGACTTTGCCCGCCGGGGTGATTTTGCCCACTTTTTTTACTCTGACTGAAAAATTACTGCTATTGGAGAAATTATTGCTATCGATTACAAAACACCATATGTTCTAATTACTTCCCAATAAAATAAAATAAAATTTTTCCGAAAAGTGGGCAATGCCACCCCGGGGCGGGCAAAGTCACCCCAGTTTGCGGTATTGCAATTTTGCAATATTTCACTAAAACGAGACGGTAAAGCAATCGTTCCAACATTATTGCGCTTTTATTTCCTTCACATTCCCCACAGCACTTCCGATGCAATAAGCGCGTAATAAGACTGAAAACCATCGTCGAGGTTGTCGCAGCCAGAATGTCGAGGAGGAAGGACCCTGGTTCGCGATGACCGTGACCTGATACGTCCCTTTCGAATTCACGCGCCGTCCTTGATCAAGACTGAAATCGGTTACTGTTACTTCACTTACTACATGTACCTACGTTACACGCGTTTAAATACGCCTGAAATATGGAGCCATTTTCCTTCACGCGTATTTTATGGCCTTCTGAACACTTGTTGTCCTTTCATTATTCGTTTTCACCACTTTTCAGTATTTCTCCTGTTCTGGGTGTTTTGGTTCATTCTACAACTTCTGAAATATTGTAGATGGTTGCAGATTTTTAATAAACACTGGGACTATTCAAATCCGGATTCTTTCAAGCGTTCAACCCTCGTCTGACGGCACAATTTTGCAAAGTTAACAGACGGTAGAGGCACAATTGCACCCTCACATATTTTACATGAATATTCAAATTATACTGTCGGTATAATTTGTACGACAAATTGATAACATTTAGTCTCAATGAAAATCAATAAAAAAAATTCCCAAATTTTCTGTTATAATGTAAATTATCTATTTTTTTACTTTTTTTATAATGAAATAACATTTTCATTAAAAAAAATTGTATTCTTTTTTTCTTGCATTATCTAAATACAAAATATATGAGGGCGCCACTGTGCCTATAACGCTGTTATGGATGCAACCCTCGATTCGACCCCCTATCTCGGAAGAGGGTTGAGATATTTTTCTGAAATTTGGTCTATAGAATCTAGACCAAAAATTTAGAGATGTCACGAAACTTCGGCCCTCCCCGGCTGCTCGAACAAAAGTTAACGCAATTTAAAAACGCAAAAGTTACAATTGTACCTATCCCGTCTGACGAGGGTTAAAACTGTCAGATGCGTTGGGGTGCTGAAATTCGGGATTCTCCAATTTATTTCAGATATTGAGAATTTTGGAGTCTCGAGATTTCGACATTTCTCAAATGTAACATTAGGGCCGGTATTCATAGTCGCTACTTATTTAGCTTAAGGAGACCTTTCGGGATAAAAGTCGATTTTTTTTTATTTCATTTTTCGAATGTCCAACCTTCTAGGAATACGTGTATCAAAACTTTAAACGCGTTTTTCTCTAAACAGTGTTCTCAAAACGGTGGGCGCTGTATCTCCAAAAGTTATAATCCGATTCGACTGAGACTTTTTTTATTTTGAAGAATATACTTCTGGCTAGGGGGATATCAGAAAAAAATACAAAAAATTGAAAATTTATAATTTTCAAAGGCTTTGAAAGGGTGAAGAATATAGGGAAAAAGTGATTTCAAAATTCAAGTGTTGTTATTTTCTAAAAAAATGTCACTTTTGTATTTTGTTCTGGTTTCCCCTCTAGCCAGAAGTATATTCTTCAAAATAAAAAAAGTTTCAGTCGAATCGAATAATAACTTTTGGAGATACAGGTCCCACCGATTTGGATGAATTTTTTGACGCCTTGACTTTAACGACTCGCCAGTGTCGTCTGCAATGATTAATTATAAAACCAAAAATATATTCATATAATCTAAGACATCCTTAATGCAATGCAACAAACCCCATTAAATTATATATAGTAGTTTTCCTTTAATTAATTCCTAAATATCACCTATTTTGGGGGGCTCTAGACCGGAACCTCCCCTTAAAGGGTTATGGCTAGTCAGCTTTCGAAAAAGAACGCGATTTTCGGGAATTTTTTGTGGATTATCTACTGTATATTTTTTTACATCTATTCGCTTATTTTAAAAGTACATATATGTAGCAACTCTCAGTAATTTTGTTATAGAAAAACATTAAATAAAAAATGAACGAATAACAGCCATTCTCGCGGAAACTGTTTTAATAAAGGCGCTGTGCGGTGAGCAAGTTCTCTCTGAGCCGGATCTGCTAAAATTAAAAATTCAAGAACATTCTGTTAATATATGGTTGAATTCAGTAGATGAACTAAGGCTTTTCCAAAAAGTCGTTTTTTGACAAAATGACGAACATTTGCCGCAAAACCACGCTTTTCCGATGTCTGAATTGTTCGTTTTTCGTTAATTAAAACTACAGTTTTTGTTAAAACAAAAAATCCTTCGTTCATCTACTAGTCTTTGGTATATAAAAGAAGTCTGCAAAAGTTTAGGCCATTCGATACAGTGGTTTCCGAAATATCTTGCTCACCGATATTAACACAGTTATTCGTGCATTTTTTAATGTTTTTCTATAAAAAAAAAATACTGAGCGTTGCTGCATACATGTACTTTTAAAATAAGCGAATAATTGTAATAAAGGATACAGTAGATATTCCACAAAAAATTCTTGAAAATCGCGTTCGTTTTCGAAAGCTGACTAGGCACAACCCCTTAAGTAAATGTTTAAGCATTCGACATCCTTTACTAGCTACTAGATTAGTAGAGGGTGCCGCATGCTTAGAAGTCTTGAGAAACGTGGGAGTACTTACAATGCTATTAAACACCTAAGAATTCTTTGAAATTTCAAGCACATTTATTCTTAAAATTAATCCTTTCAAGACTTCTCGTTAAACAATTGCTGTTTGATAAAATGCGACTGGAATCTTACCGCAACGTTGAAAGTGGCCAGATTTTAGCGTCACTCGGACGGTCGAAGAAACCGAATGCCTTGAAATAAAAGGAAGATGTACGTTTCACGGTGAATATTTTATTAGGAAGGAAGCAGTGCATAGGTAAAAATGGCAGATACGCCTTTAATTGGTGTGTATTGAGAGGTTGGCACCTACAAGGCGGCATTGCATCGTGATCATTCGAAGAAAACGGGGCTACGTGATATTTCGTCACGGTTTCACTTCGATCGGCTGCGAGGCCTTTATAACGGGCTTGTTAACTTTCAATTAGTCGGATTTTTCCACATCTCTTGCTGTAAAATCTCTTACAAATTGTATTCCGTTTCACCACTTTAACCAAGAAACTGGAAACGTCTTCTCTTTCCAGGAATGCTCCCGTTCAAGAAGAATTATAAAGATAAAAAGACAGTTTTTCTAATGTACCTGCTATAAATTACGGAAAAGCACCGACACGGTCTTGTAGATTTTTGATAGCTGTGCGAACAAATTGTTCGTTCGTTATAAACTTCTCTGATACACTTGTGTCTGCCCCACTATCATTTTCCGTAGCCGGTTGAAGTGTCTCACGCAAATGTCACGAAAATGTCACTTCTCCATTTCCAGGCCGATTCATTTGCATGCGTTCAACGGACTGAATAGTAGCGCGGAGCGGAAAATTTAAATTTTAATTTTCAGTTGGCCTGGGTGCGGGATAGTTGTCTTTTGATTAACCAAACATGACTGTAAAAATTTTTTGGAAAAATATTCAGGTCTGCAGATTCCTTTTTCTCATAAAAATGATTATATGATTATTTAGGAGAAAAAAGAACCTGCAGACATGAATATTTTTCCAAAATTTGTTTACACTTGTGTTTAGTTAATCAAAAGACCACTATCCCGCACCCAGGACAACTAAGAATTAAAATTTAAATTTTCGACTATATAGTATGATTATATAATCATTTTTAGGAGAAAAAGGAACCTGAAGACATGAATATTTTTCCAAAAAATTTTTATACCTCTGTTTGGTTAATCAAAAGACAACTATCCCGCACCTAGGCCAACTGAAAAGTCAAATTTAAATTTTCACCTATATAGTATGATCATATAATCATTTTTAGGAGAAAAAGGAACCTGGAGACATGAATATTTTTCCAAAATTTGTTTACACTTGTGTTTGGTTAATCAAAAGACAACTATCCCGCACCCAGGACAACTAAGAATTAAAATTTAAATTTTCGACTATATAGTATGATTATATAATCATTTTTAGGAGAAAAAAGAACCTGCAGACATGAATATTTTTCCAAAATTTGTTTACACTTGTGTTTGGTTAATCAAAAGACAACTATCCCGCACCCAGGACAACTAAGAATTAAAATTTAAATTTTCGACTATATAGTATGATTATATAATCATTTTTAGGAGAAAAAAGAACCTGCAGACATGAATATTTTTCCAAAATTTGTTTACACCTCTGTTTGGTTAATCAAAAGACAACTATCCCGCACCCAGGACAACTAAGAATTAAAATTTAATTTTTCGACTATATAGTATGATTATATAATCATTTTTAGGAGAAAAAGGAACCTGCAGACATGAATATTTTTCCAAAATTTTTTTACACTTGTGTTTGGTTAATCAAAGGACCACTATCCCGCACCCAGGACAACTAAGAATTAAAATTTAAATTTTCGACTATATAGTATGATTATATAATCATTTTTAGGAGGAAAAGGAACCTGCAGACATGAATATATTTCGAAAAATTTTTAAAGATGTGTTTCATTAATCAAAAGACAACTATCCCGCACCCAGGCTAACTGAAAATTCGAATTTAAATTTTCGCCTATAGTATCGCTACGCCCCACAGTTTGTCGAAGTATATGGGCGGCCGGGACAAAACTCATAACTTCTGAATTAATCAGTTTTCCACCTAAGTACCATAATACTTTTTTTAAAGAGGATACAAAGATGCATGGATTGATGAAAAAAATTAAAATAAAATTACATTTACAAAATTAAAGCGATCTTATTTTTTTATTAAATAAAAAGGTTTTTGCCAATTTTTTCGGTTACAGTTTGTTCTCGCATGGTTACTGACTAACTTTTGTTTGAAAAACATTGTTATCAGTTTATCGGAAATGCTTGAAAAAATTGAATCGATTGTTTAGACTTTAGAGCATATAGATTTTCGGGACAAAGGTTAAAAAATTAACAGTTATTCGATTTTTTTAATATATTTTCTAAATCAATTATATGCACAATGAGAAAAGGAGAATGTTTAGACTAACAGAAGTGTCTTATGCCTTGGCGGGACGCACGAGAGGAGCCCCAGCGACTAGGCTAAGGGCCGGAGCGGTGAACGTCTTAATAATTATTTTGGCTACTTTTTCTGTTTCGTGCAAATTCGAGCAGTCGAAATTGACGTTAATATAAAGTTTAATGATCCCTAAATTAATATACAAAAAATCGCGGAGGTATTTTTTGGTATTTTTTTAAAACTCCCATCGAAATTGATAAACATTTAACATAAAGAATTAGTACAAATTGTTAGTATTGTAAAAAACTGACTCGGCAGTTTTGAAGGTATGACAGTATTAAACACGACTTATAAAAACCAAATGAAAAACATAAACATTCTGCCGATGGCACGTGTTTGAAAAAAATGCACCGAAATTTGTAATGAATTTCTAGTATCACTTTTCATAACAAATTAGTAAATATTCAGCAGAAGTTATGGTTAACATTGAAACCTACGTTCCATCATTAACATTTTAAGATACAAGAATTTGTGGATCAAACACTTCGGATTCTTGACTTCCGTCCATATACACTGTGCGCCCTAGTGAACAGGTATTTGTTGCAATAGCATAATTACGATTGGTGACAATGCTATTCGACACTCAATATTAGCAGATTGGTGAGAAATAAATGCAACAAGCATCTAAGAAACTGCGATACAACGATTACATAAATTGCTAATTGTTAGTTTATCGCTAAAAATTCGCAAAACTTGTAGCTCAAAACAGGAGAACTGAAAGTACCAGCAACAGATCAGTATAGTAGAGCAAAAATCACTCTTCTTCTGTCCAACTAATTAATAGTCAGCAACATGAAAATTCAGGAATAACGTAACCTCGAGTTCCTGGGAAACACGTAAGTTGAGCATTCTTGGATCACTGGCTGGTTAAACGGGGCTACGAAATACGCGTAAGGACGTGGACGGCCACGTTGATCCAGCGTTGCGGCGCGGCACGTCAACAAATTAAATGCAACTCGAAAAAGGCATTCTTCCTTTAAAAGGCATGCCAGAAACTTGCGCAAAGCGGACAGAAGTCTCGTTTCTCGCGAGTTCGGTGGCATCGGTTGCTTTTTCCATCGAATGGAGAAAGTACCCGGGCGCGGGGGAGGGGTGGGGGGAGAGGCGAGAGTAATTTGCCAAAGAACCAGACAAAGGCCAGGAAAGAACGTTGGGATACTGTCGCAGCGGTGTATATAGTTCCCTCTTTTGTCCGAGGTAACGAACTGCGATATTTCTTTATTCTGCCAGCTTTCGTTTATTTATTTTGTTCGTTTCTCCTGTATTTTTAGCGGTGAAATAGTTGTATTTAATCGGGACAAGGTTATTCCCTTCTGTGCACTTTGAGAAATTAATTAATGGGCAAGGTGTTCGAAATATGAAAATTAATTTTGAATTTCTTCTAACCAATTCAGCAATTGTGTAATAGTCTTACTGTTGTTCGTGCTGTACCTAAAAATCAACGACAGTTTGGAAATAAGATAAGTGATAAGGTATTTTGTCAGAACAGTGTATGTGTAATCGAATTTTCTGTGTACGATAAAAGAAGATTAATTGGTTAATAGGTGAGATTTTCCACCACTTGCTGTATAATGAGAGGTAGTAATTAATTAATGAACAATTAAATTTTATTTGATTTTAGTACCTACAAATTTTTCTGCAAGATTCTTTAAAGAGGTGGCTTTCGTGTTGGTGAAAGGATTGTTTTGTGATGTTGCGAGTCATAGCTGCTTTACAAAGTCCGATCCTAGCAGAATATGTTAGCTACTAGATTATTTAGCTTTCAGTTTAATTTTCACAAGATCCTCGATCGACCAGGAAAGGCAACGAAACTTGGAATCACTTTTCTCACGGCCTATGACCGAGATTTCCACTTGCATTAAACGGCACTTCATCAATCGAAAACTTTCCCCTTGGGATATTCCGTATGGAGAACACCAGGGTTCTTCGCGATACCTAAGAGACGATTTCTTTCCAATAATTTCTATCAATCCTGACGAATAACGATAACGAGGAAATCTTTTTTCTTATTTCTTATATGAAAATAGAATACAATGATCTAAAACGTGAACAAAATTGTTTAGTAACATTGTACAAAATATGTTCTCGCATGCTTAATTTCTGTTTTTATTTCGTTAGTTTCTTGTAGCTGTTCAAACAAGAGTGTAGGCGGATGATAGGGCGAAACTAACGATAAGTATGGATATAATTTACTGAAAATATGTGGATTGGTTTATTGGCAAGGAAGGTGAATGTCCCAATTTCTGCTCATTTAAGAGATAACTCGTCATAAAGAAGGTATAAAAAATTATTTTGTGATCAAAATTTGCAGAGTAATTGAATAATTCTTTAATAATAAATCAACCAATTCAAAAACTATTTAAGAAAGATTTTTCAAGAATGTTAAATATTAGTAATTTAATATATAATTAAATATATAATGCGCTAAATGTCCTTATTTTTGCTCATGAAAAATAGCGATGTATGTATTGCCCCAAGCTCGTTCAACACTAGCGTAAATGTTTAAATACTTTAGAATTATTTTCTTGCAACTATAGTAGAAACGTAACGCATATAATAATAAGAAAAATACGAAATGATGAGAAATGGGACATCAGCAGGAATTGGGACATTCACCTTAGGTCAGAACGATCGATGCACTGCTGAACTGCTGACTCGACGAACGATCTACCAAGAAGAACATCTCCCCACTAGGTCGCTAGGCGACGATCGTCACTTATTGTCAGCTACGACGGCAAACATCTACCAGAGCAAGTACGAAAGTGAATGTCCTGGTGAGAATCGCATATGACATCAAAACCTGTGGATCAGATTTTCTAAGTCCTTGTGAATTTTTGCGAAGACAGTACACTTCTATTATTTGTAGTTTGACAACTCGAATGATCGCTTTGGAGTGTTGATATTACTTTGATGCTTTTCCACATTTGTTTTCTATGGTTTGTAATTAAAATAATGAGATGGAACCCAACATTTTGTGGTTGCAAAGAGAAAATTCAATTTATCTTCATACACTTCTTCAAATTTAATATTCTTTACTCAAATAATACAATCGTTAATGCGTTGACAAGTTTTGTGGAACATTTTTACCGAGAGAAAATTATTGAATGCTGAAGATATTCCAAATTATAACCTAGAAGCAGTGTAAATTACAAATGTCGATGCTCAGATTATGGCGATAAATCGATGTCCTCGTAATTAGCAACCTAATAATATCAACGCACTACTTTATTGATGAAATTTACTGGAATGTGAATCACTTGTAAACTTTCAACGGGTATAAAAAAAAACTGTGCAAACTCCGTTTTTGGATATTCGTAGTTTAGGGATCTTGATACCCGGTGACCCGGGTACTTGGTTAATCGGGTGATAAACGGTTACCCGGGCGCAACCCGGGTCTGCGGGTAATACGGTTACCCGGGTGATACACGGTTACCCGGGCGCAACCCGGGTCTGCGGGTAATACGGTTACCCGGGCGCAACCCGGGTCTGCGGGTAATACGGTTACCCGGGCGCAACCCGGGTCTGCGGGTAATACGGTTACCCGGGTGATACACGGTTACCCGGGCGCAACCCGGGTCTGCGGGTAATACGGTTACCCGGGCGCAACCCGGGTCTGCGGGCAATACGGTTACCCGGACGCAACCCGGGTCTACGGGCAATACGATTACCCGGGCGCAACCCGCGTCTGCGGGTAATACGGTTACCCGGGTGCGACCCGGGTCTGCGGGTAATACAATTACCCGGGTGATACACGGTTACCCAGGCGCAACCCGGGTCTGCGGGTGATACACGGTTACCCGGGCGCAACCCGGGTCTGCGGGTGATACACGGTTACCCGGGCGCAACCCGGGTCTGCGGGTAATACGGTTACCCGGGTGATACACGGTTATCCGGGCGCAACCCGGGTCTGCGGGTAATACGGTTACCCGGGCGCAACCCAGGTCTGCGGGCAATACGGTTACCCGGGCGCAACCCGAGTCTGCGGGTAATACGGTTACCCGGGTGATACACGGTTACCCGGGCGCAACCCGGGTGATACACGGTTACCCGGGCGCAACCCGGGTGATACACGGTTACCCGGGCGCAACCCGGGTCTGCGGGTAATACGGTTACCCGGGCGCAACCCGGGTCTGCGGGTAATACGGTTACCCGGGCGCAACCCGGGTCTGCGGGTAATACGGTTACCCGGGCGCAAACCGGGTCTGCGCGCAATACGGTTACCCGGGCGCAACCCGGGTCTGCGGGCAATACGGTTACTCAGGCGCAACCCGGGTCTGCGGGTAATACGGTTACGGATACTCGATACTCGTATGATACGGGTAACACAGCTCATAGCAACCACGCAACGGAAATCGCGGACCTGAGAACAAAAACGGACTACGGAAATACTGTTATGCACGTCGAAAAAATGAAAGTGTCTCATATATTACTAGTAATTTATAACTAACAATATTCACGAAACAAAAAGGTATAATAAGAGGTCAAGTTTCATTAGCGATAATGCTACGATACGTATTTAATACTAGAATAAACAGTTTTGCGTTTTGCTTAAGGTCTAGTGTGGTTTTTAAAAATCCTCTAATATTATGTAAATATTAAATAGCGTGGCTAGTCTTAAGTAGCGAGAAGCGGCGTAGAAGGATAAGGTAGGCTAAGTTGCGCCGGAATACCCTGTAACCCTAAGGGGATCAGTAAATATATACATACGTAGTAGAATAAAACAGTTTAACAAAATATATCTCCTCTAGCTATTTAAGCTAAAATAGTCGAGCCCTTTTTATATTAATTTTCTATTACACATTACTTTACGAAATACAATATTTTTAATTTCTATTTTTTCTTTCATGTTGAAATGTTTTACAGATTACAGGTAAATATAAGACAGGTGTAATGTTTGTTACGATCCACTGCGATAACCGGTATTTCGTCGATTACCCGTATAACACGAGTATCGGGTAATCGTAACCATATTTCCCGCACACCCGGGTATCGGGTAATCGTAACCATATTACCCGCACACCCGGGTATCGGGTAATCGTAACCATATTACCCGCACACCCGGGTATCGGGTAATCGTAACCATATTACCCGCACACCCGGGTAGCACCCAGCCCTAACCAGGTAGGACCCGGTTCAGCGGGTACCCGGGTAACCGGAAACCCGCGAAAAGTAAGAGCCCTATCGTAGTTACATGTACGGTTTAAGAAAATGTCACGCAACCAACGTGGTAATCACAGCAAAGGGTCGATATCTCACGAATAATGTCGCGTATCGAAAGATTCGGCAAAGATAGTCCGTCGAAGACTAAAGCAGACTGCATGTTGCCCGCCACTAGCGTCCAGCACGCATTCAATCCATCCGAACTTTTTAAATAGACTGCAAAAGATTTCTTCCCGAAATCAAGAAGAACGCTGCATCGGCCGAAAGTATTACAGTGCGGAACATAAAACAGTTAGCAAGCGAGGCGATTTATAGAAGAGAGGTGAGAGAGAAGCGAGTAACGTACATACCAAGAAGTATTGATTCCATTACGAATCTCTTGGAATTTCAATTTGCAGACGCATCACTGTCAGGTAAATCTGAATCAATCCCTTTTATTTTCACTTAAAGAAGAGATGCACCCCTTTCCATTATCTGCAATCACCCAGTGTGTTTTTAATTAACTCATGGGAAATCCCCTTTCGAAGATTAGCTAGGTTATACTTTGAAGGCCATCACTTAATGGTTCGAGACAAAGTGGCGCAGCCAACGTGGTAATCACAGCAATCATCTTGAAAAATCCCAACAAACCAACGTCCCCGCGCTAACGCCAACCACTAGGGGTAGATATCTCGCGAATAGTACCGTGCGTCGAGGGGGTGGCGGAGATGGATCATCGAATACGCGGTCGAAACAAACTGCGGCCGTGATAAGATCGCAGTTACGACGGCATTTTGCAACCTGCACACCGCCCGTACGGGCCCGATAATATCGTATATTACATATTCACGAACCGCAGACGACTCTTTCACCAAGAAGACGAACGAGCGGGCCGCTTGCTGCCTCGTAGGAATCCAGCCGCGTCCGCGTCCAGACCTGAATGCGTATACGCTGAGCAGGCTGAGCGCGCACGAATGACGCATGCAAAGGGGTCGAAACTGTCGAAAGTGCCATTGCGTCTTTCTTCACCAACTGCTGTGCTTAGCTTAGCCCACTCCGCAGTCGTAAAGATGGTGTGATTAGCTAAATAAACTTACAGCTCAACCCTCCGAGGCATCCTGTTTACCAATACAGGGTGATTCTCCAGCGACGCCTGTCAGAGGTGCCGCCTGGTACCCCGTGGCGATGACAACCCCCCGCAGTGCCTCACCGAATTTTACGGGTTTCGACCCTCGAAACGGTTGGAATACCTTTAAAAAGTCAGAAATGTCCCAGAGTTCCGCATTTCTCATCAGATCTTTGCGAAAACGACGTTGTTACGAGGTAGAGAAGGCACTCGTGCTTTCTCAGTAACGTTTAGAGTTTATTGAGATAGACTTTTGTTGCAAGATGAAAACCGTGCTTAAGGGTAACCCAATGACGATGTGTTTGAGTCGGTGGTCCGTACTGGAGTCTCTGGTGTCGGTGGAGCTTTTGGGGTTTTATACCCCTTGAGGGCACGACGCTTTCCTGGTTTTTTGGCGGAAAAGTCTGGCGGGAAGATTTGGCGGGAAGATCCTCTTGGGAGATCTAGCGCTAAGATCTGTTGCGAAGGGTCAAAGAGAAGATCTAGCGCTAGAATCTATCGGGAAAGGTGCAACGGGTGGACCTAACGAGAAGTTATGAGTTGGTCCTTTGTCACAGGTTGGGGACGATCCTTGTCTATTGGCGGCAACCTGGCGCATAGCGTAACAACGAGGATTGATTCCTTATGTTTCGCCGATGAAACTAACACCAAGAACGACGTAATTCGGACCATAATGAAGGAAATTTCAGGAAAAATTGATTTATATCGTTTCAAGCTGAATTCGTTAAAAATAGTTTCGTGTGATTTTTTAACACAACAGCGAGTCGGTCAGGATGTATGAATTAAGAACAATGCAGGGTGCAGTGAAGAAAAGAAAGACAAATTATTCAGAAAAATAGAGCTTTAAAGTCTATCATATGGTAATTGCATTATATTGTTGAAAATGTCATTTTTAGATTTTTGATTAACTACTTATGACAATATTAGCAATGGATGAAATTCATTCACACAGATCCATCCTTCATGATTAAAAAAAAAATTTAGGTCATTAAAATTAATTTCTGTAGGCGGGTTTCGTAAAAATCACCGAAAGCAGGTAACTTTGAAGATTTGTATTTTTTAAACAATTTCGAATCTGCAAAAACGAGGACCTAACCCTCCCTAATTTCATATGGACTACCATATATATCAATATCATGAATATCCGAGACATCGAGGATTTTAGAAAAGTATCACATCTGCTTCTATCTTCCACGCTGAACGCAATGCACTCCAAACTCTCTCTGATGTGCGGAAGAAAACCGACAACAGTCATGTGCCTTCGCCGGCATTCGCGAGTCGGGTGGCATGCACCGAGTCACCGCGAATGACACGTCCACACTAGCATTAGCGTTCACGTTCACCCTTTCTGACGTAGAAGCATGCGGTCCTGGCTACCGTTTCACCCGTCCACATCAGAATAATCGTGCGCGCTCAGCCTGCTCAGCGTATACTCATTCAGGTCTGGACCCGGCTTAGAGGAGATCCACGGCAAACGACGGTGTAAGGTCTGCGCACACATATGAGTCCCGTGTCCGTACCGTCTTCACTGACGACTAGTCAAAGGTATCCGCACTCTACAGCTGGCCTGCTCCGGCTCATTACAATCATTAAAAATAATCAGAATTATATTACGTGTGGTGACATTTTCATCAGAAAAACACCAGCCATCCATTGATGATACTTCTATGAAGATCTAATATGAAATATAGAAATTGGCAATTTTCTATCCTGAATGGCCTACTGCTGTATTATGACTCTAGGGCAATGATGCCCCGATGGTCGGTCCGAGGACGCGAGCATCCATAGCGTCTTCTACGTGCCGCGCGGAAGAGGGTGCTCGAAGCCAACGAAGCGGCGGGCATGCGACGGATAGGGAACACTCTACTTACAATTAGTAGTGTGCGTGTAGGCTCGTACCCTTAACCTTAAGGTGAAGTTCCACGGCGCGAGGCTCGCCAACTCGCGCTCGCCTGAGTCACCAAGCCGACTCGCCGAGCCACGCGCCGTGGAACTTCACCTTTAGGGCCTAAGGGCACACTACTAGAGTCTTCCCTATCCGTTGTATGCCCGCTGCTTCATTGGCTTCGAGCACCCCCTTCCGCGCGGCTCGTAGAACACGCTATATCCATAGCTCGCGTCCTCGAACCGCCTATCATCGCTGCTCTAGCGTCTAGGACTCCCGAAGCACGTCGTTCGAGAACTTTGACCCGAGAACCCATCGGGGTCATGAAAAAAGGCCCATTCAAGCGATTTGAAGACAGCGTCAGTGAAATAGCTAGAATCTCGTGGCCAACGAATTTGAGCTTCAGGGTACGGATACAGAATGCAGATTCGACACTGACGTCAGTGACACGGGCAAGTGTGCATGTGCACTGTCCCATTGTAAAGCAAGTGTAGCGGACTGTCGAGCTAGAGAAAGATTTAATTTCTCAGGGTTAGACGGTCCCTCACTCAAGTGCGTACCGCAGGTGACCGGGCCGAGGCGTAGGCAATGAACGTGACGATGGCCAGGACGCCTCGGTACGGTCGCGATAGCCTTGACACCCTGCTTGAAGGTATCGTGGGAAAAGGACTTTCCCTTAAAAACGGTTTGGGTATTTTCCACCCACTCTCGGCTTTCCGGACGATCGTTGAGCGTCCTTGGAAATCGGCAGAAGACATCCAGCCGTCGAGCGAGTCGTTTCGTTCATACGGTGTGCGTCACAAATTGTGGGATCTTGTTATTTCAGCACCATTGTTAATAAATTTAGGCATCGTTATTGTTAACTGTGTGTAATGATATTCACCCTCACGGACTACTCCTACACAAGGAAACGACATCTTTTAAGACCGACACTGACGGCACGGAACTGACGTGTATGAAGAGACATCCGCAATTTCACTGCGCGCATACGGAACTGACAAGTGTGAACTGCTCCATTCCAAAACAAGCAAACGATACCTTTTACCAGTTACACTGACACGGCACGGACCTGATAAGTGTGCCCAGACCTTTATCCTGTTTTGCAGCAGTGAATGGAAGGCGCAGGTAATGTCCGCAAGGCCAACCGTCGCCAGTAAACTCGCGTCTAATAATGCAACGGACCTCCTGCGTTCCGCGCGGCAAACGTAACTCCCCCTATCTCACAACGAATAAGACACGACTACTTAGGAGATGAAAATGCGGGAAGAGTGATTCGCGGCCACCTCGCCACCGACACGTTCAGTTAAGGATCGTGGCAAAGGAATCGTAGTTTGTTTTCCTAATCCCGCGAACAGTTCACGTCCCACTGAGCTTCGAGTCATCGTCCGCGATTCCGCTCGGAAAGTGCATAATCGAGGAATCGTATGCTGGCTCGTGCTGGCGAATGATCGCATGCATGTTAATTTAATAAATACGCGAGGCATCGTTCTAGCAAGGCGCGTCGATAGCGAAATTAATCGTTCGTAAAGCCGTCCCCAGATACGTCTGGATGGAAACAGATGTTGCAAACACGGAAATTTCGCGGATATCCCGCTGAAATCCACTGGCGAACTGGGATCGTTTGGGGCAGAATGCAGTGGAATATATAGCGCCTACCCGAGATATAGTGACTTGGGTGTGAAGTCCCTCAGCGGGGACTTACCCGACACCTTGCTGGGTACTAGCCGCTAAACGTGCCCCCCTACTACCTCTTACTGGACTCTATTTAGAGAAGACCAGGACAAAACCCGGACCCTAACAGAAAATAAAACAGAAATTGAAGATACGGTTTATAATTATTAAAAGACATAAATTAAGCTTTGCTACTGGCTATTAAAAATTGTCTCATATTAAATACAAATGCATTTTAGTAAGGTATGTATGTACTGCATTAGAACAGTAGTGGAGAATTTGTGAATCAATATAATAATTAATCAATGCTTAATTGATGTCTTTTAATAATGATAAACAGTATCTTCAATTTCTGTTTTATTTTCTGTTAGGGCCCCGGTTTTGTCCTGGTCTTCTCTAAGTACAGTCCTGCAAGAGGCAGTAGAGGGGTACGTTTAGCGGCCAGTGCCCAGCAGGGTGTCGGGTAAGACCCCGCTGAGGGACTTCACACCTAAGTCACTATATCTCGGATAGGCACTATAAGTACGTTTGACATGATCGCCGATCGAGGATTCGATCGAGGAATCGAAGAAGCGGATGCCTGAGTGAAATGCGGCGCCACTGAGCACCATAAGCTGCGCAAACCGTTATACCGTTTGTAACAGACAAAGCATCGGCATTATCTTCTACCGTACACGTGGTCCGAGGATCCCAGTTTCAGTCGGATTATGCATTGGTCTCGTTAAAAGTCGGTTTCATTTACTGTTGAAAATTGATGGGAGCAATTGTTCTTGCAACGACAAGGATTACCTGTGACACCCGTTGAAATCAAATGAATTAATTTGGCGACTTGTATTTCTTTTTAAAGCTGTTGAATCACCTGCTCAAACGAGTGAACTCTGCGACAGGTTTGAGGTTACTCGTCGTGTACAAATTAACCATGTTTCAAACATTCTTCAACGTACATACAATCGGAAAGTTTTTCCTTTTCGGATAATTTCATCGACATATTTTTTTCTGCCATGCCTTTGCATAACGTCTCTTCAGATGTGGTGTATTTTGATGATTATTTGGAACGCTATCGTTGCCGCTTTTTTCTGTAATTAATTTGCTACAAGAGTAGTCGAGGTGTTTCTACATTTTTAATTTGTTTTCGCGGAACATTTAAATTCGCATATTAAGAATTTTTTTAACTTGTTTTGACATTTACTTATCTTGTATATTTATAACCTTCTCGCCTCATATCCATTAATTTTATACCTGAAAGAATTATTTACAAGGCATTTAGACAGCATTTAATTAATTTAACACTTCTTGTATAAGATTTTTTCTCTCGTAATTTATCTGTTTCTTTTACGAAAATAGCGAGAAGTCATCTGCAAATATTTCTGTATTGCTTTTATGCTATTCTGCTACATCTTTATGTATTTTATACAAGCTTTTAGTACGTACATTTTAACATTTGCATCCTTGTTGTGCATATAATTTATTTTGATATTTATAGGAAAACATCGCAAAGTATAATTGAGAGAGCTATTTTCGACAAACTTGCTGCTGTTTCCTCAGGTACACAGCTTTTCTTTTTATGTATTTTCTGAGTCATTTTAGCCACGACAATGTACGAACAATGTAACAATACGTCGCGTACACCGTTACGTTACACCTCCGTACGTGGCATTATCCTTCGTAATGTATTTCTAGCTGTTAACGTTAATTCCACGTAACCTATGCAACGCGATCATCAAAATTAATTCCATTCACTAACACCAGACCCGTATCAATTCAATTTAAAATTCTTCCAAGCCTCAGATAGGACCATTTTTGTGTCTTTCCCCGATGAATATTCACAGGGTTTCCACCAGACATTGATTCTTTATCTTTATTGCATTATTTATAAGTTGCTTGGTTCAGGGAATATGTTTCCATTGAACCTCTCTATACAATCTAATGACAGTTCTTTCATAAAATTTGACCTAAATTTGTCTATTCCACCTCTAGTAAATTTTAAGCTTCCTTTCCCTATGCACCATAATTTTATTTCATTTTTATTGCCTCTAACATGCGTTACCCTCAACACTTTGATTTGTTTAAACACCTCATTCTTGAGTATTATAGCTTCTTATTATCTCTATAATATTACTACATGTTTTTTTATTCATACTTTCAATTTTGTGTCACTGAAATCTGCACAAATATATTATGTTGTTTTTACGTCTTTTTATGAATTATTTATTGAGACATATTCCGGGCTTCGTAACTATAGTATTTTCGTTCAAAACTACTCGTTATTGTATTTATTTTCCCGAGAACTTTTGTCTTGCTACGTAGGTGTTCACTGAAGTTTTGGAGCAACTGTACATATGTTAGTGGATACGATGCAACAAAGTCATTGTTACTATTATTCATTCACGTGAATGGTCTATGCGAAGCTAATTCTATTCTCCCCCGCTTATAACGACGTTTAAATCTCACGACTCTTAGGGCGTGTGTCAGGGTCTGTCACGTTGCATCGACATCATGCATCCTAATTGCAGAAAGGCAGTTGCTCGCGCAGGACAATCCCTTCGGTGAGAGCTACACGCGCCACTTAGGCGTGGATGTACTATTAATGGGAAACAACGACGTTATCTTGCCAACCACGCGGAAGAACAGCTGTTACCAGAGGAATTATCGTTAAACGCGGTCCCGTATTCCATTGCCTCCGGATTCGCTAAAGAAACACAGCTCGTCGACACTCGCTCTTCGAAAGTGGTCAAATGCAATCACTCCAAAGCTGACAGTTTGCTTGGAACGGTCTTCCTGCATCGCGAATTGCACAACGCGTTCCGCGACAAGTCTTTCTTCCCTTCTCGGGGCGACGAATTAGAAAGTGTTTAGCGCGTTTCCAACCGCCGCGGCTGGCGAGGTATCAAAGAACTGGATAATCTCTTCGCTGCGACAAAACGCGACTGTCGTTTATGAGGAACTTGCGAGAATCATTCGCGAGAATCGTTCAAACGTCTCATTTCCTGGGGTCCCGTGACACTTCGCCGCTAGGGATTAACAATCCCCTTGCGACAGGCTCAAAAGAATCTCATCTCATGAGAATATACGAGATCTGCTAGGATTACCTGACAGTTTCACGATATACAGCGGGTTAATTTTGCCCGGCAGGGATGAATTCGCACTATGCTCCATGCGAACCGGCCGAGGAAAAGAGTGGACGATAAAGTCTTGATAGGACTCACCCTCGAATCGCGTTTCCACAGCGGCAGCGGCGAGCAGTACAGCCGCCAGCAGTAGCAGTTTCGTGAACCAGAGCCTCCACATGTCTTCACCCATCTGTTTTCCAGTCGCACGGTGTTGCGCCAAGGTATTACCAGAGGACGTGCACTTTCATGTAAAGCAACCCGGATGGAGACGTAGTCCGTTACATGAGCACCAAAAACCGATCGACAAGAAGGCAACTGTGAACGTGTTTGCACACTTCGGTATCACCTTGCCCGATCGCGGAGCGCCCGTTTCCTGACTTATCCGCAGCCTCGCGACTATGTTTCCCGATCGCGTGCGGATATGTAGGAGGATAAGAAGAAACGAAACGAACAGAAGAACTCCGGAATATCGAGATGCGAATAGAGGAGAGAGAATTGAAAATCGATGAACTGAGGACGGACGGCGGTGGGTCCTGTTTTCAAGCGATTCCACGGGAACGAAAATTTTTCCACCTGATCACCGGACAGAGCGGCTAACAAGAGCTCTGGTACTCGACGAGCGGAGCAGCCGACCGATTGACCTTTCTCCGGGTGCGTAACTTTGTCTGTGTCCCGGTGAGGACTGAAGGAGAAGCAAGGCCCGCCGCCGGGTGTTGGGAACCGGAGAAAGGTGTATCGAGAGAGAGGCCAGAGGCGAGCCGGTAAGGCCCCTCTTCTGTCGCTCCTTTTCCCCCTCTACGGTACGCTTCTCTCTCCTCCCTATCCCGCTTCATCCTCCTGGCAAGTGGCACTGTTTGCCTGGCGCGCCACTCTTTTCCTCGGGAGGCTGTTATTGTCATTGTAATTGCGCGCAGTGCTTGGGCGAAATTATTGCGGACAACGCGGCCTTGGCTGCTATCCTATCCTATTCCTATTGAGTTGGCGGTGTTAGGGAGGGGAGAGAAGGTGGACAAGGGCGTGGAGGGAGACTTGGAAATGGTTACATGCTTGTCGGAAATAGGCTGTATGATTTTGAAATTTATGTACCGTTAAAGGTACGTTTATACTATTATTTGTGCGAAATGTAAAAGACAGAAGTTTGAATTATCATTGAATTAGTAATTACGGAAAAATTATAGCGTTTTCAAAAAAAAATATGGGGGTATTCTGGTCTAGACACTCGTTTTTGAAGGGGATATTTGGAAATTAATTCTGGAAAACCTATCGCGCCTACAGGGCAGGGGTTTTGCACACATATTTAGCAGTGTTTGAACTATCAACACAATTTTTTGGAATGCATTATATTGAAATTTGTACAAGGTACACGCCGAAGCGCAGGTTATGTAAACAAAAACCGGCCCCACCGGCCCGCACGAATTGCGGCCGTCCTAGGCATCTGAAACGAAAATACCAAAGATTTTTTTAAACTATATGAGTGTAGTTATCTCCCGAACTAGATGTAACCAAGTCCGGACATTGTTACCGAAATCGCAGCTGTTTAAAAATTGATATTTGATTTTTTCGACTTTTCTTGAGCTAAAACAAGGTGTAGGGGGGTTGTATTATAACTATTGATATAATTCTAGTTCAGGCTATACGTACACATACTCAATCGGTCCAGTAGTTTTTGAGAAAAATGTGCGCCCGATTTAAAAAAATTGTTTCGAGAAAAACGCGTTTAAAGTTTTTCATGCAGTTACGACCTATACGACTGAAGTTACGGTAGATAACGACTAATTTCTGTAACTTATCCCTAATCTGCTATACCAGGATCGTAGAGGAAACCTTCCTCAGCTTAAAAAAAATCATGTTGGGCAGCTCTCTTCTCTGCTGGCAGTCACAGCGTCTTTAGATACAAGGGTCGAGGGAACGATTACGTGCCACGCTGCGGCCTTAATCCCCTATAACTCTGGGAGTTCTACGAATTTTACCTTAATATTTTATGGATATATTTTCGAAACCCTAAACTATTAGAAAATCAAAAGATAACGAATTTTTGGGTAGAATACCCCCTTAAGGTAAAAAGTGTTATATTCTTCCACTGCTGCTTATGGAATGTAAAAACAAAAGATTCGAAATAAAATATAGAATCAAATGTCTCCATATTAACGATTTATTTTTTCTATATTTTCTGCAGAGAATAGGATTGTAGCTCGGGTTCGTCAAACTCCCATTTCTAATTTTCTTGCAAAATGTGTTACTACCCCTTTTACAAAAAAAAAACAAGCACGCAGAACTTGAATTCGTGTATTCTGTTTTTAATAATTTCAATTTTAAATGTTATTTGGAACACTTCTAACCCAAACAGGGTGACAACATCTTTGCCATTAATAATATAAAGTCAGCGTAAAATATTCATAAAGAAACTTATTTGATTAATTCCAACAGCAGATCATGCCAGCCAGCTTACAATTCATTTCCACCTATTTTACGGTTTGCCTTTCGCCTCCGTATAATTACTCCCGGACTGTAATGTGTGGACTGTTATATTTGCGCTAATACACTTGTCAGAATCCATTCACTAAAAATTAAACTTGCAACGCTCAGTCATTCTCGGTGGCAACAAATTAAATTGTAACCTGGTAACGAAAGGAATTAATCTTACATGTCCCCAATGACCAAAGTGTTTGGAAAAATATGTGACAACAAATATGGATAAGGTAGCTATTACATTCTTGCTGATGCTGCTTTCAGACAGCAATTCTGCCTGCATTGACGAGCGATATACTATAATTATTAATTACGCTTGAACTCCATCGAGCGCAACTGTAAACGAGATCTGACAGCTGGAATTTTGGATCCGCTATCGTATTAAGTGGTTGATACTATTGATAGATTTGCCGTACCGAATGGCATCACCCTCTACGGATGCTTTTACACGATAAGGAACAAATCTGCCATTTTCAAATTAAGCTATGATTATTGGGAAGCTTCACTCATTGTCAGTAGACAATAATCAAAATGAAACACTAGTCCAGATTAAAATTAGAAATAAAATTCTAACTCGCTAAAAATCTAAATCGTGGTTTTTCAAGGACTCGACTTTCTTTATGTTCATTCACCGAATTAAATCAGTCATATTTGAATCGAAATTGTAATATTTATATTTTGTAAATGTACATAGAGGAATGTGGGATATAACCGGATATGCGGGTCATACCGGGTATGATTGTTTTTCTAAGATAAGAGCTGCGATATGCAATGAACTTAAAGGTGCGATCCCGCGGCGCGTGGCGTCTGCAGACTCGCCAAGTTTGTTTAGCGAGCCAGGGGCATTCGCACGGCGCGGCTAGGGTCGCCATTTCCCGGCGCTTTAGCCGAGTCGAATAAGCTGTTCTTTCACTCGTTTGACCCTTCGGTCAAAACTCTTGAAAATATGAAGTAATAAAGTTCAAAAAACTTTTTTTACTGTATGTTGTTTATTTCTTTTAATTCATGAAAATCACGTATTTTTCAAGCGTTCTGATCTACCCTTAAAATGAAATCGAAATTTGATCTCGCTTGATATACAAACTATTATTCGCACAAAGAAAGAAAAGCATATATAGGTCTTGTTAGGACTGCCGTTTCCAGTCGCGAGAGTGTAAGGTGTGCGAAGGTAGTGTGTGGTGTAGCTGGAGTGAAAGTAGAGTGAGTTGGTGAAGGAGAGAGTCGTGGGTGAGTGTGGAAGGTAGTGTAGGGCGGGTAGGGTGAAGGGAGAGACCGGGGGTGGGCACGGTTAAGGGCAGAAGGGAGTTTGGGAGGGAGAAGGGAAAGAGTTGGAGGTTAGGTGTGGCGTGAGGTAGAATTTGCGCGGGAAAATAGCGGAGGAGAAACAGGTGGAGAGGTCTGTGGTTCAGCAGAGGAACGAGAGAGGGCCGATAGGAAGGCGGGAGATTTGAAAGAGAGAAATAGGAAAGAGGAGAAAAGTAAGGAGTTAGGACTAAAAGGGATTAAATACGGAAAGAATTAGTAATGAGTGGGGAGATGTAAGAAGGAGGAGGATGAAAGAGGGTGAAGAGCGGAGGAGGCGAGAGGAAGAGGAAAAAGTAAAGGGGGAAGAAGGGATGCAGGGGAGTGCAAAGCCCAGAAGGGATAGTGTGAGTAGTATAGGGAGCAGTGTGGGTAGCTTGGAGGGATGCGGGGGAAAAAGAGAGAGGAAAGGGGGAGGAAGAGGGGAAGGAGGAGGAAAGTGAGTGCAGGGTTCAGGAAATGTGGTAAGACTGTGATGATCGCCGACAGGAAAGGGAATGGAGATGAGGAGGGGTGGGAAGGAGGAGAAGGGAAGCATGGAAGGTTTAATAAGGAAAGTGATGACGGAGTTAAGGGGGGTGAAGGAGGAATTGAAGAAGGAGAGGGAGGAGTTAAGGGAGGTGAAAGAGGAAATGAGGAAGGAGAGGGAAGAAAGAAGAAGGGTGGAGAAGGAATGGAGAGAGGAAAGAAAGGGATGGGAAGATTAGCTAAGGGAGGAGAAAAGGAGGAGGGTAGACATGGAGAAAAAAGTGAAGAGGATGGAGGTGTGGGAGGAGAGAATGGAGGAGAGGATAGAAAGCTGGGAAAAGGAAGGGGAGGGGAGAAGTAATGGGGTGAGGGTAATGTAACATTATCATTTGCTTTAATTGTTCTAAACATTGCCGCAGTATTGCAGCACTGCCTTGTGGAAATAGTATGGGGGTCTCATATTAGGCACATGTCTCATATACGGTACCGTTACTCTATACATATACGTTTATGATTATAAGTTCTCGTGATATCTATTATCCATATTTATTTTACAAATTCGCCTGATTTTATCATATAATTAGTTTCGATCCTTCATCATCATTTATCCATTCACTTACTACCCTCGATTCCCACATATACAATCCTTCTTTCAGCTCACTCACACTCGCATCCACCTTTCACTTGCACTCGCTCCCGCTTTTCTTACGAACTTATATACCGTCACACTTATATTTGTAATTTCAGTTTTCATTACCCTCAGAATTTCAACGTTTTGTACGATTAAACATTTATGTTAAACGTTTTCCTCTACTATGGTCTGGCGAATGTTTTCAACCGGAGCATTGCTTCTCGTATAGGTACCTGACCTGGTGTTCCTTTGGAGACAGAATTGCAGGTAACCTGAAGCTTCGCTTCAACAGGTAAATGCATGGGAAATATGAGACACCTACCTTGGACCAGGTATTCCAAAACATGTCAAAATAATCTTTCAACTTTTTATTCGTTAATATAACAACGACAATAATAGTGGGTGTGTTTTTAATTACATTATTTATATCTATAGTAAATATGTGGGTTCTTAATATTTTAAATTTGAAAATTTTATATATTTTCATGTATCCATACAGGGTTTCATTTTTTTACTAAGTACGGGTGATTTAATTAATGTACAATAGAAAAAGATCTTCCAATTCTTTTAGCGGTGCGCGCGGAGCGCCTAAATAGTCGCTAAAATCGACGCAATTTCAAGATTTTCAAGTGGAAATTCGGGCGCACATTGCAGATGTGGAAACGGGATTTTGTGCGCGCACGGCCTTGCGCATCTTCGTGGGCGCTGTCGCAGGTGCGTAGACGTGGTTTAACGTTAGCATTCTAGCACGTGTAAACAACATAGATTAGAAAAACATAGAGTTGAATCTATCCAGGTGCCTCAAGATTCGAAGACACGTAGGTACAATTGTACTTCAAAACCAAAAAGAAGTTTTTACGCATTCTTTATTGGAAGTATTAATTTATGATGGATGCTTAAAGTTAGTACTAGTATACATACAATGGCTCACAGCCATAATTGTACACTCTTTAAAATCGCATAACATTTTTAAAATTGGTCCAAACGACTTGAGTTTTTTTTGAGAAGCTAGAAGGATTAGTTTGCTAAGTAACTTGTTTCATCGTTTTGGAAAAAATGCAATTGGCCGAAGTAGCAAAAAAAATAGAAATGCTCGTTTTTTTAACTTTTTTTTTTATAAGCTTGTAACGAAAATTCAAAAAACCTGTTTGTAGATTTAAGTAAGTTATATAAGTGCCTAAAATTTCATGAAAATCGGTCAACGTTGCTCTGAGCTATAAACGCTTAAAGATCGCAGAATAAAGTCGAGAATCGCGGAAATTCCCAAAATCAGCGATCCTCGACTTTATTCTGCGATATTTAAGCGTTGACCGATTTTCATGAAATTTTAGGCACTTATATAATTTACTTAAATCTACAAACAGGTTTTTTGAATTTTCGTTACAGGCTCATAAAAAAAAGTTAAAAAAACGACCTTTTCTATTTTTTTTGCTATTCCGACCAAGTGCTTTTTTCAAAACGACAAATCACGTCACTTAGCAAACTAATCCTTCTAGCTTCTAAAAAAACTCAAGTCGTTTGGATTAATTTTAAAAAAGTTATGCAATTTTAAAGAGTGTACGATTATGGCTGTGAGCCACTGTATGTGTACCGTAAACTGGGGTGACTTTGCCCACTTTTGAACTTCAAATAACTTTTTTAGCACTCCTGGTGCATTACATTTTTTTTAAAAAATACTATTATACGGTAGATGTTGTGTAGATTTAAATAGGCTTTTAAATTTTTTTTTTATTTAAACGTACGCTTTTAAAATGCCAAAAACAAGGTGGGCAAAGTTACCCGCTCAGTTGGGGTGTCTTTGCCCACGTGAAATTTTTCAGTGAAAACATGCCTAAAACTCATTATTGAGTTATGATTGAGCAATCGTTCTTATTCTAATCGATACATAAGACTAGTATTATCAAAACATATCTTTAAAAAAAAAAATTATTTAGAAAAAAGCCTTAAAATGCGCTCTGGGTATTTCACCCCACGCCGAAAACACGCTTTTTTTGTTCCCGGGCCGTCGCTAAGATTCGTCTCGTCGTAATTAAGTATGTTCGCTTTCGGGACGCCTTCCAACGTTTTCTCTAAGTGGTCAAAATATTTTGAGAAATATTTTGCCACCTTCTTTCGGTCAGTTCCGTTTTGTGTCATCTCATGAAGCCCATCTACCAGTCCTGGCCGGGTGTATAGTTAACGAATTTAACAATATTTTTCCCGGCCCTGTCCCAGCATTGTGTAACAATTTTCTACGAGATTTTAAGGTTTTTTTCTCTCAACAGCACAAAGTTCGGAGATCTCAAAATTCACTTCGAAAAAAAATTTTGTTTGTGTAACTTTTTACTCTAACTGAAAAATTACCGTATGATTGAATTCGCTATTGTTTTCTTTCGTTTGACCTTGGAGAAATTATTGCTATCGATTACAAAACACCATACGTTCTAATTACTTCACAATAAAATAAAATAAAGTTTTTCCGAAAAGTGGGCAATGTCACCGCGGCGGGCAAAGTCACCCCAGTTTACGGTATTTTAAATTATTCAGAGGATAATTAATTTGATGAGCTCTGTTGCATACATTTAGTAAATTTAGTAGCCCAAGGTGTGCACGATTCTAATCATTGAACCCTGCTGTTTAGAAGATTCCTTTTCAGCTTCGAGAAATAAAACCGATCTAACTTTCATGGAAATATTCTGTAAGTACACAAAGAATGTTACTGACAAGGGAACACCGCGAACCCGGACTCATCGATTGGGACCCAACTTTGTGGGTTTTTAGAGTGACTCAAAACAAAAACAACGGTGTGTTTCATTTGTGCCCTATCGCCCTTTAAGGGGGTGAAAACTAACCTCAAAGTCAAATTGCCACTTCCACTTTTTCACGTATAACTTTCAAAGTACAACAGACAGAAAAAAATGTTTCAAACAAAAGTTTAATGGTGCAATAAGCGCTATAATCTTGCGTTAACAAAATTTTGAAAAGAATTTTTTTCGTCAGTTATATATATATTTTTTAACTCTTTTCCAAATTTTGTTACCGTTATTTTGTAGCGCTTATTGCACCATTAAACTTTTGTTTGAAACATTCTTTTCTGTCTGTTGTACTTTGAAAGTTATACGTGAAAAAATGGAAGTGGCAATTTGACTTTGAGGTTAGTTTTCACCCCCTTAAAGGGCGATAGGGCACAAATGAAACACACCGTTGTACCTGTTTTGAGTCACTCTAAAAACCCACAAAGTTGCGTTCCAATCGGCGAGTCCGGGTTCGCGGTGTTCCTTTGTGAGCTGAGCCTTGTCGAATATCCCCAAATATGGTGGCCCACCTCTTACACCCAATGAACTCGGCCAAACGACGGGGGAGTGGGAGGAGGCAGATGAACGGGCCTAGTTCTTGAAAGAACCTGTAAGATAGTGACACGAGAGAGTAAGGTGGGAGGTTCGTATTATAGGTGACGACCCGAAGACCTACATTCACAAACGAAAGCTTCTCACCGCGATCTCTGCCATGGAGGAGTCCACGTCTCCTAAAGTATTCGTGTCGAAGCTGGTTGCCTTGCTTAGCAAGTGATTCTTCAATTCCGTCCTCAACATTCCGCCGGAGAAATTATTTCGCCCTCCCCCCTTTTCCCTTTTTCGCATTTTGCATAAGACAGACGCGTCACGCTCGTGGACCGCAAAGTTGAACGGCTGACGTCGCGAAGAAAACAGTCTGAAGAGCGTTTCGCGTTTTGGAATAGGAGTGGTCAAAATTCCGGATGTGTTATTTCGAAACTGTGGAATTCATTCTCCCGGGAACATCGATTCTGAATATTTCTTGGATACATCTTGAAAGCGATTTGGCTATTCTGCATTACTTACATTTGTGCGACGATTGTTTGTTTCCAATAATTCAACAGAGTTGCAGAGATTCTTTGTTCATTATATTAAAAATTGTAGTTGGGTTGGTAGCAACGGTGAAGTAATTTGGTCTTTCAGTTTACCAGAAATTACACTATCTGATCTTTCTTACTTATCGAATCGTATTAAAGAGAAAGTTTCCAATAACAAAAAAATGTTAAAATAAAAAAACAATATGCACACATTTGAAAACTCGAAATGTGAAAGTGTGTTAATATTTTCTACTTGTGACTGGTTTAATTCGCTGAATAGAATTATACATGCGATAATGAGGACGAAATCTCATTGGAATCAGGACACTTAATATGATCTTACTTTATAAGATTTCTCAATATAATGCATACTTCTATGTACATTTTTTAACACCTCCTGCTCTCCGTAAATGATAAATCACAAACAATCACTCGTGTAACAATAAAACTACCTGTTTGTATCAAATAAATCTATACTATTAAATAAAATTGAAGTTGCTTACTTTGAAATGCGGTTTCTCAGTAAATATGAACTGTAGCCACAAGTGTGTTACATTACTTTGTTCGTCTTGACGAGATGAAGGTTCTAACGTTTTTATTTTTTTTAACTAATGATTTTCAAGTAACAGTATTTCGCAACGCGACCGCCAGGTGGCGACCGGGCGAGCGTTTCTCGCTTGCGAAATAGCACCGCAGCGGGAATAAGTGGCCGAGGGCTCGATCCATAGGCACCCACTGAAGAAGGATTTTTGGAAGTATCATCCCCAAAGGGGTGAAATGGGATAAAATGAATTTTCTCGGATTCTCCCCCTATTCCCTAATATCTCTTAGGCCCGATTAAATATCAAATTGGTTCTTACTCACAAAGATACCCACATAAATCTAAAAAAAAAAAATTTTAGGATTTTGCCTTAATCAACCTCCCAAGGGGGCTGGTGAAATTGGGTGGAATGTGTTTTCATGGAGTCCTCCAATACCTCTTAGGCCCGAAGCGCGAAGCGCAGGGGTATTTTGTGCTAGTGATAGTATATAATGATTAAATATCCATTTCTTAGAATCTTCAATCTTCATTTTCAATTGTGCGCCCCCTAGGGTAAAGGACCCAATTACTGACACCTAACCAATTACTGTCACCTTAAGCTACTTTACTTAAAATAACGAATAAATAAACTATAGTATATAATCTATAGTATAGATTATAGGTTGAATTATATAATTCTTTTTGTTGTATGACTTTACAACGTTTATTTATTCGTTATTTTAAGTAAAATAGCTTAAGGTGACAGTAATTGGTTAGGTGTCAGTAATTGGGTCCTTTACCCTATGTGACATGTGGTTTCATCCAAGCCCTTATTTTTATAATAGGTATATCTATGTAACGTCTCTGAATAATGCGCACAGCGTGCTGAGAATAAATTTAAAAAGCGGCAGCTGAACGACGGGCTCTCTAATTCGATGGCACGGATCTGTCCAACGACGAGGTGGATTAACGTCACGTATAATTGGGGCAACACAGCGCAAGGACGTGGAGGACCGGTGAAGCAAGTAAGCAAGCGTAAAAATGGGGGTGCAATCCAGGAGGCGATAGCGCCTGCTCTTGAGTCTAAAGGATATTCGAAACGTAATTACATATGTTGGCTGCACCGTTACTTATTGCTATGCATTGTCACCTGCGACGAACAGTTTTGTATTTACCTACGCCAATTTTATTGACATAAAATGTCTATCGTTACCATCTACTGGCTATTATAGTCTTACGCAATCTTGATGCACTTACGTATATACAGGGTGTCACCAGAATGGCGGTACAACTCGAATACAGAAACGGGTAAAGTTCTTTTCTAATTAACAGTTAGGAAGAATTTATTACGCGAGTGCGTGTGAACCTGTTTTTTTTCGTGGCCAGTTTTAGTGCGGATTAAATTGATGTATTTTTTTAATTCTTCTGCGTGTTTCAGTGCGGGTAAATTTGTGTTCTTTTTTTTTAAATTTTTATCGCCCGTTTTAGTGCGAGAGATCTAACATTCTTTTTGGGTGGCATGATTCTCTGTTTGTGTGATTTCCGCGCGTGTGTCCCGATAGCACAATTGACTACAGTGGATATAATGGGAACAATGTATTTTAGCGAGTAGGCAGCTCTGGTATAACTCAATTTTGGATGAAGTGATAAAGAAGACGAGACAAATTTCGTCGCAGCTTCTCTGCGGTGAGTGGGCCCGTGCGACAGTGGATTTCATTACCACTGCTCGACCCATCGCCTGTGTTATCTTGCGCGCAAAGCTGCACGCGGTTTGCCTGCTTTTAGGCATATCTTTAAAAGCTTATAAATAAAAAAAGGAAATCTCAACCGCAATGTTGTTATTCTTGATTTTCGTCTTAGTCGGGTGTTTAGAATCATCCCTTAAATTTATTTCCGCATGTAGCCGAACACCCTGTAGGGAAGACTCTTGCAGTACCGGCCACTCTCAGTTTTTGTACTATAACTTGTACTATTGTTGGTAAAAATCAAATTTCATAAAGTAATTTGTAGTACAACTTGTTCTTAATAAAGTGGGATAAATTATTTTTCTCAAATTGTATCATAAAAATTAATAATTCGCTGGAATAAAAAATTGTAATTCGCAGCGAACGAAAAATTGTCGTCCAGTACCGGCCAACTACTTAGTAGATTTTAAGGTCTAAGTAATTAATAATGTTCGTAAAAACATTTAGAAATACAGTAGAACATTTATTTAGCCACGTCTACAAATATCACAGGCAAAGTGATCCATATTTTCTTGATCTACACAGTCCCCGTGATCCCAACCTTGTATTTGATGCACTGCACCAAATTTTGGTTGAATGATTCCTTATAAATGATGCACTCAGTGTCATGTTCATCAAAGCCTAGTTTAATTTTAGTTTAGTTTAGTTTATTTTCGTGTAATTTTGTTTTATATGTAGTAGCACTTTCAAAGCCGCATTCACATCATTTCCCTTTTTTCTGTTTAATTTCGGACATTTTTCTGGAGAAAAATAAAGTAGAAAAACCTAAGGACTTTAATTACAGGAAAAAATTTTTAAAAATTGATTCGGTACTGTACGGCAAGCACGTAAAAAAAGTTTTAGGTTTGATGCGTAGTATCAGATTTTACTGACGAAAATTAAAAACATTATTTAAAAACGTAATACCAAGTTTAGAGAAGCGATAACGCCGATATAGAGAAACTAACAGTATGCTTGAGGTAAATGTAATTTTATTTATGACTAGCTTTACTACTCGGCTTCGCCTGAAATTTAGATTCTGCTTTTACAGAGTTATCCATTTAAGACTGGCAGCGCTCACACCAGTACAAATGAGAACGGCAACAGCGTGACACGCAAACTTACTACTGCATCGTATGTCGATACATCCGCCATCTATGGACTGTTGCTAAAAGTATAGGTTCGCGGAGATGCCAGTAGAGGGCACAAGGTGCCAAAAGGGCTGTTTCCCCAGATAACTTTACAACAACCATTCTAACATTCTCAATCAGTTTCTGACGGAAAACCTACGATTCAAGTTACAACACTAATGGTGCGCTACGATAAAATCCGCGCGCACCGTCAATGATGTTTACCACGACGGAACAGTGATAAAACGGCTGTTGTTTTCTTCCCCATCGGTTACGTCAAATGTAAAGTTATCTGCGGAGACAACCAAAAACGCCTTGTGCTCTATACTGACATCTACACGAACCTATACTTTTAGCAACAGCCCGTAGATAGCGGATGTATCGACATATGATTGTAGTAAGGTGTGTCTCAGAATGATAGAGCCACCTTAGAAAATAGCAGTTCTAAAAGTTCGGGTTGGGTTAGAAAAAAGTACAATATCACGTTATTCGTATGTTTATTTAATATGTATTTTTTTCATAACTAACACAAAACAAAAAAATTTCCGGTATAAAATTTAAAAACAAAACAGAACTATGTCCCAGAATGATAGAGCCAACTAATAATGCTACGATATTGGCAACAATGGTTGGTTAGCTCTATCGTATTGGCAACAATGGCGAAACAATCAGTTCAAATGTTTCGAATTGACAGTCAGTTGAAACATATTAGTGCAAAATGCACGTTACCAGTATGGGAAGAAGATAAATGCTTAACGATTTTTAAAATGGACAAATTACTGAAATGCTTAAAGCCAACATGTCAATTAGGTAAATTGCAAAGAGAATGAGACGCGCCCGACACGTTATTTCTAATTTTAGATCAGGCTTGGGAATTAAGGGGGGAGCCTGGTGTAGCGGATCGAAGAAAACGATTTTTTTTTTGTTGCATAAATCAATAGTTGAACATCACGACAATATGTTCCCAAAGCCGCAAAACGAAATTCGAAAAATTAAAGCGGATATAGCCGGTTTTGCTACGGAGCGCCAGGCTACCACAAAACTTTAAATGCGTTTTCTCGAAACGACAGTTTCACACTTTGCGGGCAATATTACTCCAAAAATATTCAACCAATCGACTTGGCCTTGTGCACGGATATTTGTGAACATTTTCTTCACAGAGCTAAGTTATTGGTATAATGATATTGTTTAAATAAATAACTTTTTTTACACATTTAAGGGGGGGAGTCTAGTGTAGGGGGTCGAAGAAATCGATTTTTTTTGCATAAATCAATAGTTGAATATCACGACAATATGTTCCCAAAGCCGCAAAACGAAATTCGAAAAATTAAAGCGGATATAGCCGATTTTGCTACGGAGCGCCAGGCTACCACAAAACTTGAAATGTGTTTTTCTCGAAACGACAGTTTTATACTTTGCGGGCAATGTAACTAAAAAAATATTCAACCAATCGACTTGGCCTTGTGCACGGATATTTGTGAACATTTTCTTCATAGTACTAAGTTATTAGTATAATGATATTGTTTAAATAAATAACTTTTTTTTAGACATTTAAGGCAAAATTTCGTTGGAAACAGTGAACTTTTTATTCAAGAGGCCGCCATTTGTTCATTTTGCATCTTTTAAGTTTCAAATTACTTCATTCTGTGCGTACACTCATAAACTAAAAGAAAATTGGTCGATTTTTGGTTTCAGATGAAACCAAAAGACGCTACGTTGCCCGCAGTGCAATAATTGCGTCGCCAACGGACTGGGCATAACTTTGTTATTTGCCGCTCTTTTTTAATAATTTTTTTTTTGTTATGTACCTTAACCTGTTAATACAATATCCTGAAAGTTTCAGAAAGATCTATCAAATACTTTCTTTAAAAAAAAATCCCGAAAAATGCCTCGATTTTCATTTAGTTACACCAGGCTCCCCCCTTAAGTGATCTTTTCGGCCGAGTTTCAGAGGCGACGCCTCCTTTCTCCCGCCGCACGTCTTGGCCCCCGCGGCGGCCCAGAAGCCTCGAGCCTGTGATGCCAGATCGAGGACGGGTTCCCTCGAGAATTTCCCCCACCTCGCGCACACTACGCCGGAGCTGCGTGTCCGTGAGTTGGACTCCGAAGCGCCGAGCTCACGGATACGCTGCTCCGGCGTAGTATGCGCGAGGTGGGGGAAATTCTCGAGGGAACCCGTCCCCGATCTGGCATCACAGCCTCGAGCACCTCAGGCCCGTGCCGTATGAACCGCGCGTGGCGCATTGGGGCGACACCCGTATCAATATGTTTCCACATCACCCATGGGGTACTATTATCGATGCGATTTTTTTTGTCAGTGGTGTCCCCTGTAGGCCTATTCCACTGTGCCGCGTGATAAAAAATAGAGTGGAAAAACGCGTTTTATCTAAAATTTAGATTTGCCCAGCACGTCGAAACGTGCGCGAAAATCTAGTTTTTCCAAACATGTTTAAAATTTTGTGTTTAAAATGTATACATTTACTAAATTAACGCTTTTATCGTTACATATACATCACCTGAAATCGCTGTCGTATTTATGTCATAGTAATTCAGGCAGTTAGAACAACAACGGACTAACCTACATTAAAAAAAAATTCCTATTGTACATCGATGGCTTGCAATTAGACCGCGCGCAAGACCGTCCGTGTAAAGGGCCCTTATGCCACCACAGCTACGCCGACTCTCCACGATCCCTGTCTTCCGAACTCCTCATAAATGGACGCCACCTATGGGCCTCATCGCACACCATAGGCCGTTGCCTAAATGCCGGTTGCCTACTACAATATGTAGGATTCCTTTTTTAGTAAGGCTAACTCACAGGATCGCAAGATAATAAGGAAGTTTATTAATACCATAAAAGGAAAATAATAAGATAAAACAGATATAAGGGATACGAGATTGTACATGGATCACGCTTCGGAAGTCTCTGATCAACTGGCTCACGCCACGCCGTTGCGGGCCTCTTTTGTTTTCTCGCCGTTCGGCTATCTCGCGCGCCTTTAATGCGTAAAGCCGCGTATTCACCTGCGCATTCGCCCCGAATGTACATTCGACGC
The DNA here is from genome assembly GCF_050908995.1 of Andrena cerasifolii. Taxonomy (NCBI): domain Eukaryota; kingdom Metazoa; phylum Arthropoda; class Insecta; order Hymenoptera; family Andrenidae; genus Andrena; species Andrena cerasifolii. The sequence goes on along the minus strand of NC_135124.1, from coordinate 3,584,575 downwards.
GCACCGATTTTTTGCTCGTTCGGAGCTCTGCGCGCGTTCGCCGCGCATTCGGCGCGCGTTCGGGGTTGAGTGAAATTTGCGGCGTCCATTTCATGGTATTGTTCGGACCCGAATGCGCGCTTTGATGGACCGCCAACAAGCGGATCGGCCCGAATGCGCGCCGCGCCCCGAACACGCGCCGAACACCGGACGAGCAAAAAATCGGTGCGCGTCGAATGCGCAAGTGAATACGCGGCTTAAAATTAACAATCCTTCATATATGTATATATATATATACATGCGTATATATTCCGCGAAACGGCATCAGCAATCACGTAACGTTCTGCCTCTCGATCTCTCTGGTCCAACATTTCGTAAGGGATGCAGGGATGCGTGTCTAGTAGACAAAGAACTGTAGAGAATTGAGAAGTAAAATCACTATCGTGATTGTTATTGTTAAATAAAAGTTTTTAAAACCAAAAGTTAACACATATACCTAATGTTATCCAGGGATGTGCATTGGACGGCACTAAACTCGACGCTGAGAAAAGTGGTTGTATATTTCAGACGGTTTCACGTTGCTGCGTCATTTGTGTTTTCATTCATCCTCGCTGAGCGGTGTCACGTTTAAAATCGGTTACATTTAAAAAGCTTTCGGTGCAAGATGTAAGTAATAAAACGTAACTTTTACTTGGAGTATAATTTCCTTCCTATACACATACACCACTTTCAGAAGCGCGTGACTAAGGAGATTCAAAGTTTTCCCGAGTCGACAGGATACGTAAATATGTAGGTACGTTCCGCTAACAATAAGAAACTTTCTCGTTACTAATTGTAGACACTAGTTACACAGCAGGTGGGAGCTAAAGCTCGAGGTGGAAGTCGTCGAGACATCGGGAAATTGAGAGCTTTTCTCGCGGTTGGTCCCAAGAGTGATTTTAATTTCCCGCGTATACGATTACATAGGGAAAATTGGGATCGCCGTTAGCTGGAATGAAGTAAAAACGAACGCACGGTTCGCAAGGAAAAAGCGAGTTCTGCTATGCACCACACATTTGTATTTTACTTTATTTTAAGGAGCCAGCATATGACACAGTTACAGTTATTTAACGAATAATTCCACAGGACAGAAGTGATTCACCGACTTTTATCATAGTCGTCACAAGTAGTCGTGCAGTTACTGGTCCATTAAAAAGACGCATCACAAGCGGTATTACCTGCTTGAGGAACTAAAAATATAGGAAATTTAATTAACAATTATCCTCATGTCGTACTCCTTTTATATAAATTGCATTATATAATGGTTAAAACATCTCGATATGATATTGCACCGTTTAGTAATAATTTATACTTACATTATCGGACTGAATACTGGCCGATGCTGACAGATTGATGCCGGGTGCTTCAAATTTTATTGCGCTTGCTTCGACGCTCACCAACTGTTGACAGGTGAAATAAAAATACAATTACGAAAGAGGATATATGTCGCGCAGACAGTAGGGGAGACCGGAGCTAGTTCACTAACGAGGTTAGTTGACTAATTCCCTTTAATTGTTGTATTATGTTATAAATTATGCTGCGATTCGCGATATTGAAGCATATGAATGACCAGCTTGCCATTTAATGTGTCACCGTGACAAAACTTGCGTGTTCTATCAGTGAGAATGAAAAATCTAAAAGGTTTGGCGGGAAGTAAATATTTCTGTTCCGAATATTTATGAATTTTTGTCCACTAAGTATTGCTTGATGTTTTTTCATGAATATTTTGTGGAAACGTGATACGTTGACTATAATTTAGGGTATTTTATTTTATCCGGTGCGTGGAAGTTTTGTACGTACGACCCTTAACATGTTGACAATGTCGGACGGGGTTACTTGACTAACCATAGGAATACCACTAAAAATTGCACTTTATATCCTCAAGATGCAGTCGAGGCAAAGAGTTTAGCTGCTCAAATTCACTTCCCCCACCACAAATCACTCCAAACTCACCCCTACCAGTTTTACACCCCATCCTCCCTTTAAACTCTCAGGGCTACCAAATAGACTATAACAAACAAGTAGAAAATAATTACAGTATCTAACACCACGATACTTAATAAAAAAAATAACAGTGTGAAGGAGTGAAAAAAAAATAAAAAAAATTTGTTGGTCTTAGGATATATATGTACGCCTTTCGTATACTATATCGATGGAATTGGCTGCGTATATATACGCCTTTCGCAGGCAAAGGGTTAAAACTGAAAAGTAAATGTCAAGTCAACTAACCCCATCATATTTGTCAACCAACCCCGCAGTCGAGGTTTGTTGACTTATTGGTCTCGCTACTCTAAATATAATATAAACTACGACCTAGACTCAATTAAAACAATTTTAAAAATTAAGCCTGTACACCTAATGAAATTTGTAAACTTTTGGTGTGCGACAAGTCAATAAAATACCAATGGTCTGTTCATAAAAATTAGAAATGTTAAAAATTAGTCAACTAGCTCCGGTCTCCCCTAATCGTGAAAACAACTCGAATGCGAAACATTGAGAGGGTAGGGGAAACAGCATTGCCTTTTTCTTACATGTCCAAGTGTAAGATATTCAATTTAATACAGTGACTGTTGGATTCTTACCGTCGTGAAGCAGAAAACTGCGCAGAATAGAACACCGAGTGCGAGGCTTCGTTGGTTCATTTTTTTGAATTTCTCTTTGGTACTGTCGTTGCGAGTTCGAAAGTAGTTGTTCCGACTACAAAAATTTACGGCGCTTTTATACAACCTACGTTATCTTTTTGCACCATTATCGTGGACGTTTCATCCATCGCGGGACAAGTTGACGCATAACAGGGGTTCATTGCTTCGAAAGAAATAGGGGAAGACATTTATCCATTCGAAGTTATCTAATCGTATAATAGCATCGTTAATAACGATTGTTACATTTCGGCGACGCTGTCATAGATCAATATATGTCATGGTAAATGTACGGAACGTAGCGTAGAAAATCTTGAACAGTGTTTAAATTGGTCCCAATTACAAGCGCAGTTTTCTCATTAACAGTAGTATGTAATGCAATCGTACATAATTTTTTTTCTGGTTACTGATCATTTTCCTATTAGCCTAATTATACTAATTGGCCACCCTTCGGTAACTAAACATATCTAGAGTTGTAAATGCGACTCGCGTTATCTTAGTTCGAACACATGTATTCAGTCCATTTTACGGCATCGTACGCTCTACTGCTGTATTAGTTAGAACACATCGTCGTAACTAGAATTTCGACAGCACATTGTGTACGCAACTGCATTCAAGTTTTTCGGAAGCAGAAATGCTGCGCAGTTCTAGCGCGATAGAAAATAGTGCAGCATCTCTGAAAGCATGAAACTGGCGAGGAGCATTTGACCGATGTAAAGAAAAACGTATCGTTCCTTCCTATTGTTAGATAGAAGGAATAACGTGACATTGGATGGAGATAAGGAGGATGCATCGTCGCGTCGCAAACAGTCCGGGAGTAATTATCTCGAGATAATCCGATTACCTTTGGAGGCTGAAGTGTACCGAGTAGGGTGGCCCTTATTATCAACATGCGATTTATTTTACTCCCACCCCCTAATATGGTTCCATTTCATAAAAAATAGTCCCTGAAAAAGATTATTGCAATCGGACAACAGGAAAGGGTGCCGACCTGGCCTTAATGTTTAGAATCATCGCCAATGAAACGGAGATACTAAGAGAGGGGAAAATAGATAAAATTGATGAGAGGGTGAGGGAACGGTTGCATGCATGCGGTCTTGCACGCAGAACCAAGTATGTCGAGCGGAGTTCAGCGTGATAAGGTGCAAAATGCAAAGTTTCACTCCGCCTTGTCATCCGACTTTGCCATGTGTCTGCTACGGTTTGCATACATTTTGCATTTATAGTGTTTCTCGGTGGGAAGCACATTTCAGCATAGTCTTACTCGTATGTGTAGGTGAAACCTGTCCAACACCGTATACTTAAGGGGGGAGCCTGGTATACCGATTGTTTTTTTACATAAATCAATAGTTGAACATCGCGATAATGTGTCCGCAAAGCCGCAAAACGAAATTCGAAAAATTAAAGCGGATATAGCCGATTCTGCATTTTAACTTTAAATGCATTGTTCTCGAAACGACAGTTTTCAAATTGGCGGACAATATAACTCCAAGAATATTCAACCGATCGACTTGGCCTTGTGCACGGTTATTTGTGAACATTCTCTTTACAGAGCTTAGCTGTTGGTATAATGATACCCCATAAAAAAACTTCGAAAAAGTAAAAAAATTAAGTACATGAAATCAAATTAATCACCAAAAATTGAAGATATTAATAATTACAAAATAAAAAAAAGATGGGAAATCAAAATGAGCTGCAATTACATAAAGCTGCTTTCCAACTGCGCTTAAGATGAGACAAGTACATATAAACAGCTAAAATGCTGTGTTCATACATTTCATTACTCATACCGCGGACATTTTAATAATGTAACATCTAGACATTTGCCTGGATGTCCGCGGCCTGAAATTCAAATACTTGGCGTGGCCAGGCAAGGTCAAGGTGTCGATGAATAAGAATTATTTAAAAACGCAATATAATGAAAATGTACCCATATTGTCAGAGTTTTAAATTGACAAACTATCTGAAAGCCTGGGAAAGGTATGGGTATTGATGAACCGAAAATACATTCCGTAGATGAGAAACCATTGATGAATTCTACACTTTAAGGCCAGGTCGGCACCCTTTCCTGTTGTCCGATTGCAATAATCTTTTTCAGGGACTCTTTTTTTTATGAAATGGAACCATATTAGGGGGTGGGACTAAAATAAATCGCATGTTGAAAATAAGGGCCACCCTACTCGGTACGCTTCAGCTTCCAAAGGTAATCGGATTATCTCGAGATAATTACTCCCGGACTGTTTGCGACGCGACGATGCATCCTCCTTATCTCCATCCAATATCACGTTATTCCTTCTATCTAACAATAGGAAGGAACGATACGTTTTTCTTTTCATCGGTCAAATGCTCCTCGCCAGTTTCATGCTTTAAGAGATGCTGCACTATTTTCTATCGGGCTAGAACTGCGCAGCATTTATGCTTCCGAAAAACTTGAATGCAATTGCGTACATAATGAGCTGTCGAAATTCTAGTTACGACGATGTGTTCTAACTAATACAGCAGTAGAGCGTACGTTGCCGTAAAATGGACTGAATACATGTGTTCGAACTAAGATAACGCGAGTCGCATTTACAACTCTAGATATGTTTAGTTACCGAAGGGTGGCCAATTAGTATAATTAGGCTAATAGGAAAATGATCAGTAACCAGAAAAAAAATTAAATGCGATTGCATTACATACTACTGTTATTGAGAAAACTGCGCTTGTAATTGGGACCAATTCAAACACTGTTCAAGATTTTCTACGCTACGTTCCGTACATTTACCATGACATGTATTGATCTATGACAGCGTCGCCGAAATGTAACAATCGTTATTAACGATGCTATTATACGATTAGATAACTTCCAATGGATAAATGTCTTTCCCTATTTCTTTCGAAGCAATGAACCCCTGTTATGCGTCAACTTGTCCCGCGATGGATGAAATGTCCACGCTAATGGTGCAAAAAGGTAACGTGGGTTGTATAAAAGCGCCGTAAATTTTTGTAGTCGGAACAACTACCTTCGAACTCGCAACGACAGTACCAAAGAGAAATTCAAAAAAATGAACCAACGAAGCCTCGCACTCGGTGTTCTGTTCTGCGTAGTTTTCTGCTTCACGACGGTAAGAATCCAACAGTCACTGTATTAAATTGAATATCTTACACTTGGACATGTAAGAAAAAAGCAATGCTGTTTTCCCTACTCTCTCAATGTTTCGCATTCGAGTTGTTTTCACGATTAGGGGAGAGCGGAGCTAGTTGACTAATTTTTAACATTTCTAATTTTTATGAACAGACCATTGGTATTTTATTGACTTGTCGCACACCAAAAGTTTACAAATTTCATTAGGTATACAGGCTTAATTTTTAAAAATGTTTTAATTGAGTCTAGGTCGTAGTTTTTATTATATTTAGAGTAGTGAGACCAATAAGTCAACAAACCCCGACTGTGGGGTTAGTTGACAAATATGATGAGGTTATTTGACTTGACATTTACTTTTCAGTTTTAACCCTTTGCCTGCGAAAGGCGTATATATACGCAGCCAATTCCATCGATATAGTATACGAAAGGCGTACATATATATCCTAAGACCAACAAATTTTTTTTATTTTTTTTTTCACTCCTTCACACTGTTATTTTTTTTTATTAAGTATGATGGTGTTAGATACTGTAATTATTTTCTACTCGTTTGTTATGGTCTATTTGGTAGCCCTGAGAGTTTGAAGGGAGGATAGGGTGTAAAACTTGTAGGGGTGAGTTTGGAGGGATTTGTGGTGGGGGAAGTGAATTTGAGCAGCTAAACTCTTTGCCTCGACTGCATCTTGAGGATAAAAAGTGCAATTTTTAGTGGTATTCCTATGTTTAGTCAAGTAACCCCGTCCGACATCGTCAACATGTTAAGGGTCGTACGTATAAACCTCCACTCACCGGATAAAATAAAATACCCTAAATTATAGTCAACGTATCACGTTTCCACAAAATATTCATGGAAAACATCAAGCAATACTTAGTGGACAAAAATTCATAAATAGTCGAAACAGAAATATATACTTCCCGCCAAACTTTTTAGATTTTTCATTCTCACTGATAGAACACGCAAGTTTTTGTCACGGTGACACATTAAATGGCAAGCTGGTCATTCATATGCTTCAATATCGCGAATCGCAGCATAATTTATAACATAATACAACAATTAAAGGGAATTAGTCAACTAACCTCGTTAGTCAACTAGCCCCGGTCTCCCCTACTGTCTGCGCGACATATATCCTCTTTCGTAATTGTAATTTTATTTCACCTGTCAACAGTTGGTGAGCGTCGAAGCAAGCGCAATAAAATTTGAAGCACCCGGCATCAATCTGTCAGCATCGGCCAGTATTCAGTCCGATAATGTAAGTATAAATTATTACTACTCGGTGCAATATCATATCGAGATATTTTAACCATTATATAATGCAATTTATATAAAAGGAGTACGACATGAGGATAATTGTTAACTAAATTTCCTATATTTTTAGTTCCTCAAGCAGGTAATACCGCTTGTGATGCGTCTTTTCAATGTACCAGTAACTGCGCGACTACTTCTGACGACTATGATAAAAGTCGGTGAATCACTTCTGTCCTGTGGAATTATTCGTTAAATAACTGTAACTGTGTTATATGCTGGCTCTTTAAAATAAAGTAAAATACAAATGTGTGGTGCATAGCAGAACTCGCTTTTTCCTTGCGAACCGTGCGTTCGTTTTTACTTCATTCCAGCTAACGGCGATCCCAATTTTCCCTATGTAATCGTATACGCGGGAAATTAAAATCACTCTTGGGACCAACCGCGAGAAAAGCTCTCAATTTCCCGATGTCTCGACGACTTCCACCTCGAGCTTTAGCTCCCACCTGCTGTGTAACTAGTGTCTACAATTAGTAACGAGAAAGTTTCTTATTGTTAGCGGAACGTACCTACATATTTACGTATCCTGTGGACTCGGGAAAACTTTGAATCTCCTTAGTCACGCGCTTCTGAAAGTGGTGTATGTGTATAGGAAGGAAATTATACTCCAAGTAAAAGTTACGTATTATTACTTACATCTTGCACCGAAAGCTTTTTAAATGTAATCGACTTTAAACGCGTCACCGCTCAGCGAGGATGAATGAAAACACAAATGACGCTGCACCGTGAAACCGTTTGAAATATACAAAGTTGAAAGTACGAAGAGGAGGGGCAATGAATAAAATATTTGACACAACCACTTTTCTCAGCGAAGGCACTGCGCATTGTCGAGTTTAGTACCGTCCAATGCACATCCCTCGATAACATTAGGTATATGTGTTGACTTGTGGTTTTAAAAACTTTTATTTAACAATAACAATCACGATAGTGCTTTTACTTTTCAATTCTCTACAATTCTTTGTCTACTAGACACGCTTTGTACAATGCTCTCTTTGCAAGGTATTGTTAATAGCTCGAAGCTATTATAAAATTAAAAGGCAATCCCAAAAATTATTATAACATTAACTATTTAGTTTATTTCCATAGTTTATTAATCCTTTATTTAACTGTACGAATACTTACTTCGGGTCTAGTTCTTCACGTTTATCTGTTTTTGTTCATATTTTTATAAATGTTAAGGGGAATAAAATTTCGCTTATACAAGATCTATTCTACAAATATCTAAGAATATTTATCAATCATCTTTTTCTGTTAAAATCGATTACTATCATGAATATACAAAGTTTTACTTTAAATTGGTTGCTGTACGAATACTTTTTATGCTCACTGTATATAAGTACCGAGGCCTTCAACGAGTTAGGTAAACGACAAACAACGGTGGTCGTTTCGTTGAACTCTATTCTACCGTGCTAGGAACATAAGTTAGCCTGTTCAGTTTTTATTTAGCAATTAAGAAGTATTATCCACCAAGTCCACCATCAATACGCCTCGTGGAGAGGCACAAGAAGAAAAGTCCCGCCTGTTTCGTGCTCCCGATAAATTAAGGACAGATCCCTTATCTCTCGAGAATAAACACGCGGTCGAATATCAAAACAAAAGCACAAATCGGTCCTGCATTCCTTTGAAACAGATAGTGTCGGTTTATACAAGGTCCAACTGACGCGCTGCGCCTCAGAGTTTCCTCTATAGCAGCATTCAAACCAAGCAAGATGGAGTGAGCATTTAATCTCTTGCTAGGAGACCACCGTGCAGGCCACAAGATGAACGGAAAGCAGAGTGAGGTCTGAAAGACCACGTCTTAACTCGATGGGATCACCGTAAGGAATTTTTGCTATTGGGCAGGCCATAACGGTCACGAATTATAAACGTTTGCTACCGGGGAAACCTACCCGTATTCCTTTGAAACAGCAGCTTTTCACCTGTGCCCAGTACAGGTGAAATCAGACAGCGCGTGGATCGGCAAGCTTTTCGCGAGACTCGCCGAGCCCACACGCCGTGAGAACGCTCATGGCTTGCCAACCCGCCGCTCCACGCGCCGTCTGATTTCACCTTAATATCTCCTTCCTATGGCCCACCTTCTCTCGTACTGAATATGTCAGCGCGTGCTTCTGTTTTGATATTCCAACGCGTCTTTATACACGAGAGATAAGTGCTCTCTCTCAAATTTGTAGGGAGGACGTAGCAGGTGGGAACACGCGCAGGCAGCGGACTATCCCTTTTCTTCCTGTGTCTCACCGCGAGGCGTACTGGTACTTCTTCAGAGTGATTTTGATTCCTACTCCAATGGCAGGGAAACATTTTTCTATCTAAGATAAGAACATCTTCTTATTTTGTTAATGGAGGAAAATGCCACATCTGATTCCAAAAAGTTAATCAGGCTGATCAGTCAGAGCGTCTCGCTAGGGTCACGGTTTATGACCATATTGTTCCACGAGCCAGCGCCGCGGCGGTTAACAACAGTACCTACGTGCAGGTCCAGAGCCATCGTACGTACTACCCACACAGCATACAGGCGTCTTAAAGACGCCTGTCAGGCGCCTGAAAGGCGTCTTGAGTGTCCCACGGGCGGCTTATATACGCCTTCTGAGCGGCTGATGTTACAAAACGGAACGCCTTAAAGGCGCCTTAAACAGGCCTGAATTAGGACTGACAGACGTCTTAAAGGCGCCTGAAACAGGCCTGGATTAGGACTGAGAGGCGTCTTAAAGGCGCCTGAAACAGGCCTGGATTAGGACTGACAGGCGTCTTAATTATCGATAAATTAGAAACAAACAGTTATCAAAATGAAATCAGACTGGATAAAAATTCATTGCGATTTACTATATTTATTTATTTAAAATTTGTGTGCAGTTACTTTTATTAAGAGATTTCGAAAAACAAGGAAGTTCTTAGTTCGACACATATATTTGTGTCCCACGCCCAGCTGGCTGACGGCACCCTTGGAACAGCTCGTCTTTCGATGAGCCCAGGGACGAAGGCATACGCCTCGTGGTCTCGGTTACTAAGTCCTCGCTGCGAGGCGTCGAAATTCTGCCTCCCATAGTCTGACACAATATCACGTCGGAGTCACCAATGTAGGGGTTACCCGGCACGTAGATAATTCTAGCAGGCCCTACTTCTGCAGGTGATGCACACCGAAGATTGGGAGGGATAATCACTCGTTGTAGAGGAATAAAATAATACTGTATTTTGAGGTTATAAAGAAATGCACACGTTGCGCCCGTACGTACGCATAAGCGCTTGGTCGTCGAGGGAGTGCGTGGGCAGCGTGGGGTAGCTCCGTAGCTGACCCCCACTCTTCGCTTTCGGAAGGGGAAGACAGCGCTTCCTACAACACGACGCCCAAAAGGCGCTTTAGGGCGGTATTCTCAGTCGCTACTTATTCTTAAGCATGCGGCATCCTCTACTAACCTAGTAGCTAGTAAAGGATGCCGAATGCTTAAGAATAAGTAGAGACTGAGAATATCGCCCTTACAGACGCTTATAAGACCGTCGAAAGTTCTTCAAAAAGCGCCTTTTGGGCGTCTCATACGCGCCTTTAAAACTTTGTATAGATAGCGCCAGTGTAGTTCCACGGCGTCCCAAAGGCGCCTTTAAGATGCCCAAAAGGCATAGTTTACATAGATAGGCTATTTACATTACATATACATCTAAGAGGTAGGTGCGCGCAACCCTCAGGGTCAAGAAGACGTCGCCTGAACAAAGTTTATGACTTTATGACTTTCGGCCTTTCTCGACCGGAGTTTTTACCCTTACAGGACACCGACAATTATGAAAGCGAAGATAGAATTTTAAGTGGTTTTACGAGACGAGCCGCTACCCGTTCGACGAAATTTGGCACCCAGATGTGGAAGGAAAAATTAAGCTATTTATTATCCTTGGCTGGCCTAACTGTAGTTTTGAAAAGTACTGAATGCAATCCCAGGCTCTCGTACGCCTTCCGAGTTCAGGTATCAGATACTAATATTGTACGAGCACGTTCGAAAAACTGGCAAGGAAAACCCTCGAGAATCACAACGCGCTCTACGTGTTTATGAGTCCTGGCAATAAACTCTTCCTCGTCCTCCATTTTAATCTCGCTTAAAACCTTCCAGATGCACTGCTCGCTTCTAGCCCACATGCGTACAATAAATCTTTCCACTACAAAGGATTTTGAATAACGCTCTACATCTAGCCTCCATATCCCTACGTTTTATAGCTAACTTCACGCAATTACATATATTTACACTGGCGAAAACCGCAACAAAATACAAAAGAATTTAAAAAACTGCTACTAAATTTATTCTGTTTCCATGGAACATATTGTCGCCTGATTATTCTTAGATAAAACTGTCAATGTATCTGAGGGGGTATTCTCAGCACTTTCAGATACAACTTCTCTGGGTGGCTTTTCCGGTTTGTCAGAAACTTGTTGTTCTTTTTTGTTTGTGTGTACTTTTGGCTGTTTGTTTGTTTCCTGTAAAGCATCATTTAAATGTTTTCTGGAGAACCTCGTAAATTTAAAATTGGGTAAATATCTTAACTCTCCATTCCAATTTTTTAACATTTTACATTGCGATGCAGTTAGAATATCTGGAATTTCTGAAATACAGAGAAATTACATACACTTGCAAACTTTAGTTCTTTACAGTTAAAGCATTGGGTAAACTTTTCCTCTGGAAAATCTTTTTTTTCACCGAAAATTTATATGGATCGAAAGCACGTATCAAACAACATGCGAAAATAACAATTTTGAGTTTAGGAATCTATTCAGTAAAAAGTTATTAAGTAAAAGGAACTGTGAAATTTTGACGTAGATTCTAATCCGTAATGTGACCAACTATTATGCTTCAATTTGAATGGATACATTTTTTTAACCAATACTATACAACGTAGGCCACGGGCCTGGCACGGTCGCATTGGTGAGTATAATCACAGACCCTCAGATACTAAAACCGCACCCTCTTCTTACTTTTCCTAGGGAAAAAATTATTTTAGGTTATGCCCGAACTCACATCGGTTCGCTACCACGTTTTACGCCCCCCCCCCCCCCCCCGCCGCGCTAATCTAGCCCCAATCAATACTAATACTCTGGATAAATTAGAAAGTGGAATACGTTGTTTCGGAATAAGTCAACGGAAATACTGTACAGAGGGGAGAGACTGCAGTATTTAAATATATAACCTAACCAGACAATTTTGTTCGAAATGTAAAAAAAGTATTTTAAAGTATATTCGAAACACCTTAAGTATTTTATGCTGCCAAAATCCCTCAATGTAACCGTTTCGAAAAACAAAGAAACTACATACTCCTACCCCTCCAACCTCCAACAACGAATCATATGCGACAACTACTATAACTGTCACAATAAAGGTTACAAAATACGTCAAAATTTTGCAACTTTTTCGCCTCATAACTTTTCAACGAATAGATTTCTAAACTCAAAATTGTTGTTTTTGCATGTTATTTGATATGTGCTTTCGATCCATATAAATTTTCGGTGAAAAAAAAAGGTTTCCCAGAGGAAAAGTTCACATAAAGTATTTGATCCTTTACCAATTCCACAAGTATTGTATTCTTCTTTTTCACGTTCCTTTGTCATCCTAATGATATCTTCCCTGCTAGCATGCTGCCTATTCCTCTTACTACCTACAGATCGCTTTATAGTAATTTGTTCCATTTCTTCATCATGCCTCGCTATATACCTTTGAATCAAACGTACAATTACAAATAGGTATGGTTCCAATTTACATTCTCCATTTACCTACGTTTCTAATAACCGAGCAGTTAACTCTGGAGTGTATGGACACACATCTGGTACCATGTGTTCTTTGATCCACAGCATTTTCTCTCCTATTAAGTTTTGCTTTATCAAGCCACACATTTTTGCTTTCTGCCTGTTTGATATTCTAAAACAAAACACATTCATCATCTCTTTTCATTAAGCCTTTAAGAAATACATTAAACATAAAACATTCATGTAATTTAATCGTAATCCAACTTACTTTTTGGCTCTTTTTGCAATGGCAATAGATTTCCTGCTGTTTGGATGTGCAATCTTTTTTGCCTTTAGGAACTCCTTTCTCATCGCAGTAGACTATTAAAATAAAAAGAATATAGATAAGGCTGAAGACAAGAAAACATGCTATTGTTTTGGTTGAATTTGTTAATACAATTTCATCAAATCTTACCATATTGCTGATTTGTTATACTAAATATTATGACCAGTCAACCTAAAATATAGATCACGTGTTCGTTCACCCAGTTTCTTGGATAGAAAAGGTACGCAACACTATCTGTAGAGCACTAAAGAGGTGAGTATGCGCGTCCGCCATATTGGGTCCTCTAGAGAGAGAAGATTATTGAGTACCCGCCTTTTTGAGTATTGTCAAATTCACTTTATGAACAAAATATGCGTAATTGATATTGATGCATGGTAGCACGACACATTATTAGGGTATTTTATTACATTTTAGTTTATATTTGATTTATAAACCGAATTTGACAGCACTGAAAAGGGCGGGTACTCAATAATCTTCTCTCTCCAGAGGACCCAATATGGCGGATGCGCATACTCACCTCTTTAGTGCTCTACTATCTGTTGCGAGCCTCGCTCTAGCGGTGTTTAGCGTAAGCTCCTAAGGCGCGAAGTTTGAACTGAAGAAGTTTCATTTATTAGAAAAGAGTTAAGGGTGAACGTTTCAACTTTAGGTATATATGCTCTAAGCTTTCAACATTATATATTTAGATATTTGTCTTCGTCTCCTTCTTAAACGCTCGAAAACAATGTATGTATCGATAAAAAAGAGGAACATACGAAGAAGCCTGTTTCTTCTCCTCGCAATTCCTCGTTGACCTTGTTGCAATCCTGCGTGTTATAATAAAATCAGTTTGATCTCCATAAAATATCCTCGTTCTCTTCCTAAATATTTGTGAATCATTTAACAATTTAATTTAATTTCAGTTTATTAAGTTCATTGTGTTTTGAGTTATTTGTTACAAGATAATTAGTTCATTTAAAATCTTAAACTAACGCGTTCCGCGAGCAGAGTCCTTCAGGGCTCAGAGGCGGATTCAGAAGTCTTTTTTGGAGGGGGCGAAATATGTAAAAGTTCATAAGTACATTTTTTAACCCTCTTTTACAAGATTTAAAATTTGCTTGTAACTTATATTTTAATATCTCTATCTGATACTATAGCCTAAATAATTAAATTCACATTAATTTTTTATATAGAATAATACACAATTTCATAATATTTTTCTATTTTATTACTCTTAGGGGGGGGGGGGGCGATCGCCCCTATCGCCAACCTCTGGATCCGCCCTTGTCAGGGTTCCACGAACATCGAACCCCGCAGAAAATTTCCACAAGGCACAATTTTCCCCAGGCGGCCGCGCAACATATCTGTTGCTAGGCCGGTATTCATAGTCGCTACTTATTCTTAAGCAAATGCTTAAGCATGCGGCATCCTCTACTAACCTAGTAGCTAGTAAAGGATGCCGAATGCTTAAGCATTTACTTGGGAATAAGTAGCGACTATGAATACCGGCCAAGATTGTAGTAGTAGAGCTTTTAGTAGTATTATGCGCAAAATGTCAGCCTTTTCTGCTTGAGCGCCAATCTAGCGGCCGCCAGAAGAACTAGGACGAAAAAGTCACGCATTCTGAAAAGGAGTCGGAACACCTGTCTATTACACCGTGGAGGTGAGTATGCGTATCCGCCATATTGGGTCCTCTGGAGAGAGAAGATTATTGAGTACCCGCCTTTTTGGGTATTGTCAGATTCACTTCAATGGTTCCGCCCGGAGTGATGCCTTTTATTATATCTCCACTTTGGCTCTACTGTTGCGAGTTACGATCCCCGCCCTAGCGGCGTTTAGCGCAAGCTCTTAAAGCGCGAAGTTCGAAGTTTAAAGAGTTAAGGATGAAGTTTATTACATTAGAAATTTGTCTTCGCCTCTTTCCTTATCGCTCGGAAAACAATGTATTGATTAAAACAGAGGAGCGAACGTACGAAAAGCCTGTTTCGTCATCACCGACGTTGTTAAAGCACAGACGTGTTACAATAAAGTCCAACCTCTGATCAATCTTTAAATATCTTTGTTCCGTTTCTTAATAGTTCCAGTTACTATGCAATAATTTAATGTAGTTCAGTTCAATAAGCTTTATTCGGTTCAAAGTTATTCGTTACAAGTCGTTTCGTTCAATTAACTTCACACGTTTTGCGAGCAGAGCTCATCAGGGCTCCATGGACACTGGACTACATAGAAATTCCCTCAAAAGGATTCTGCTCGCGAATCGTGCGAAGTTGATTGAACAAGACAATTTGTAACGAATAACTTTGAACGACATAAAGATTATTGAACTGAACTAATTTAAATTATTGAATATTAACCAGAACTATTAAGAAACGAACAAGGATATTTAAAGATTGATCAAAAGTTGAGCTTTATTACAACACGTCCGTGCTTTTACAACGTCGGAGAAGAATTGCCATGCGAAGAAACAGGCTTTTTCATACGTTCGTTCCTCTTTTTAAAATTAATACATTGTTTTCGAGCGATAAGGAAGGAGGCGAAGACAAATTTCTAATGTAATAAACTTCATCCTTAACTCTTTAAAGTTCGAACTTCGCGCTTTAAGAACTTGCGCTAAACGCCGCTAGGGCGAGGATCGCAACTCGCAACAATATCAGTAATGGTGACGACGCCTATTGGCGACGAGAATAACATCGAATGCGGTTTTCTACCTTGACATTTTTATGTTAGGTATATGTATATTTAAAAAAATTTCTATTGTTTTTTAATTATCTGGAACATGATCAAACAAATATATAGTAACCTATTATAAAGATTTTTAGTTTCATTAAAGGCGTATTAATGAAATATTATGCGAAGAAAGTATCTTGAAACTTGAATATTTATCAGGAGAAAGAAGTATATTTAATTGAGGTAGAAGATGAAGCTGAAAATGCTTTATGTGATATTACTCCTCTTAATTTTAACATCAAGTGGAACGGGTTTTGGCAGAAAAAAGTCTTTTAATTGTCGAAAGGAGAATGAACAGATGTTAAGTAAAATAATTCATTACAACCCTCTTACTGATCAAAACGCCACAACCGATCATTATTACGACTGTGATGCAACTGAGTTCGGCATAGTGCAGAAGATTCCATATCTGGGTGCTTGTTCCGCATCTGACACCATAGAAATTAATTTTTCATCTGCCTGCGTTCGATGCGGAATATGTCTTGCAATTGCTAAAAAGGTCTGTCTCCATTTATCACCTATATATTCATTATTTCCTCCTTTTATATTTAAAAATTATATTTATTTGATAAAAACGAAATCTTGCATTGTTCATGTTTTAATTAAAGTTTACACATAACAGTTTATTTTCTCAATAAATTTTAATGTTTCAAAAACAAAATTACACCTGCAGTAATGCCACAAGTGAACGATAACAATATTTTACTTCGCAAAGAAAAATAAAGAAATAGGAACATAAATCTCATTTTTCTTACGAAAAACAGCACGTTTCAGTTTACCACGTAAAGAACATCTCATCACTTCTGACGAATATTAGCACGTTTGATCTTCCACCGCAAAGACTAACGTATTTGACTGCTTAGCCACGAAGAATAGCATATTTCGTACTTTGCGGCGAAAACTAGCACATTATCCTGTTTCGCCACAAAGAATAGCACGTTTTGGATTATACTGTAGAAACTATCACGTTTCGGCGCGTGGTTAGTTTAAATTGTTGAAGTGCATTTTGCATCGAAGAATTCAACTTTTGAAAATATTGTTTAATAAATAATAACTCCATCTAATCTCCAAAAGGAAACACGTATGAAAATTTTCTTCTACATTTCTACTTCTACATTTCAATTTACACAATATTGGAGTTTTACTCTACATTCGTGTTACTGAAAATCGTTCGGACAAAAACGAACCAAATGCATAAGTCTTATGTTAAACAAATTGTAGTCGTTTATTTAACAAACTTTTTAATGTACTATTGTCAGATAAACGAAACACTACTGGATGTCCACGACATGATGTCACCCAGTGCATGTTTGAACGATACTGAAATCGAGCTTCTTTTAAGAACCATCTGCGATCATTCCTTTCAATAGTAAACTTACATAGTATGCATTCCTCTAAAAACTTAACTAAACTATTATTAAAGACTCGTACTTCTACAGTTACGCGCTTCGAGAAGTTGACGGAAAAAGATTCATTTCTGACAGGTTACCTGGCTCCATTTTAGTGACCACGTCTGCGGATGGACTTTGGAGGAAGAAGTCAGTAAATAGCAATTACAATCTGAGTGTAATAATTACTATTCTTTTTTTAACGTTGACTTTTCTTTAGATTGAGAGACTCGTGTCACTATTATCTCGATGAAATTGGAGAGTTACAGTTATACGAGGAATGGAAACAGTCGTGTAAAGCCGAAGAAAAATTTCCCAATTTGTCGAACGTTTTGTGTCGGTAATAAAAAAACAAAGCTGTCGTTAAAGTCGGATCCGGACTAAGCGCGCAGCGCTGCGCGATGTTGCTCTGCGTTGCCAGGTATCCACCAAACGCATATTTCTGACACATGTTTGCGAGTGTTCACGAACAGCCGCGAACGTTTGCATTGAAGCATTTGCTGAGTGTCTGCACAAAACATAGGTATGCTTACGAGCAGAAACGTATTCAACAACAATCGAATTTGTCAACACTGAATGTGCCCGATCACACACGAACGGCGTGTTTCCTTTAATGTACCGACATTGGTCAGATTGCTGGCGAATGTTCGAAAATTTTTACTGTTCGTGCGCGCCTCGCGCTTCCTCTGAAGCGAATTCACGTTAAGGTAGGATTTCCTACAGTCCATTTCATGTATATTGGCCGGTGAATTCGGTTTCGGGAGCAGCGCGCGAGGAGAAATCAGCCACCACCACCTGACGCTCGTGGATTGGCAGTTGAAGTTGGTGAGCCCCCGAAGGGTATGGTGGGGTAACGGGAACGCTGTTCGACTCCGCCTGAACATAGCCGTGTGACTGTTGTTTATTCTTAGCATAATAGCTATGCGTAGATCAATACGAGTTGAAGCTATCGAGAAAGAATCAATGTTCTGACCAATAATACTCCTGAATTTTTTCCGACCTAACAAACACCTATTCTAATGTATGTATTTCTACGCTAAGAACTCGGTTTGGCCTACACGTCTGGAGCTTGGCGCTATCCCCACCACTTCTGACTCGCTCTTGTTCTGCGAAGGCGAGAGCGAGATGGAACGACAGCATGTCAGAGGGACTGAAAGCAAGCGAGAAACGGTACGAGACAGATGAGGCGTTGATACATACTTTGTCTCGCTCCGTTTTTCGTACGCCTGATACTCCGTCCTTTGCGTGCGCGCCGGGCATGAGCGTGTTTATACTCCGTGTCAGTTAAGAAGGAACCCGTTTCGCGCATGTAGAATGAGCTCATTGGCTCCGAGAAAGCGTTGGTGGGGGTACAACCAATAGTGGCTTCTCCCGGCACCAATGAGCGTCAACCTGCGCAGAACCGGTTTAAAACTCGTCGATCGGCAGGTTCCTTCTTAAATGACAGGGAGTATAGACTCCCTTTCATTCCATCCCGCTCTCGCCTTCGGCAAGAAAGAAGCGAGAAACGACCACTTGGAATCGTGTCCCGTCTATGTAGTTAAGGTGGTGGGGATGATTCGCTGCATTTGCGCGTACCTCACGGGCACCGAATCCCCACCGCGCGTCGAGCAGGCGTAGAACGAGAGAGAGTGAGAACGTAGAGAAAGGAGCACCGAGGCAGGCAAGCGGTGTGGTGGGAGAATACCCCTCACGAAACTCACCGGCCAATATACATGAAATGGACTTTAGTAACAAAATACACATCACTAAGTGTCACCCATAGAAATATATAGACGGAGCGTAAGCTGAGGGGGGTGTAAGATTCGCGGTAAGGGGAGCGATACAGGCAAATCGGGTAACGCAGTGGTTATGCGTGCCGAATGCTTCCGAAGCTAACCCGACGTGCCTGTATCTGACCCCTGCCTTATCCCCTCCAAGCCTACCATTCCCCTCGCCGAAAGTCCCTGCTTCTGTTCCGTCTATATATGTCTATGGTGTCACCCCCCTGGCGGGGCCCCACAAGCAACCCAGCCATATATATTTACGCCGCGAGCCTACGAGCACGCACGTACACTACTGCAGTTCTCCTCACCGATTTTAACCTTAGCAACGGGACAGGCGGGTTGCTCGCAGTTAGGTGCTAAACGCGGCTCCCTGTGCACCCCTGCTCTACGGCAATAACGGTATATTTGTATCGGTCGCGCCGTGACGTACCACAATTCATCGCATGGCGTGATTGGAGTGGACAAGTCGTATCTTAATATATAAAGCAGAAAGTGTTTGTGTATATGTCTGTCGCCTAAAAACTTCCGAACAGTAAACTCTGGGATCACCAAATGTGCCCCAGCTCATTGTGCCTAGCTGATCCAGATGAATGTGACTATTTTCACACCAAAAATAAAAAACATTATTTTATATATATATATCTGGGTTGACTAACTGGTGGCTCGCGAGCCACGGGGGGTTCCTCCGCTTTGCTGCTACGCTAAACGGCCCCCCTCCATACCTACCAGACTCTGACGATCGCAGTGGATTTCTCCGTCTTTCCTTCCCTTTTCGACTGCGATCGTCAGAGTCTGGTAGGTATGGAGGGGGACCTTTCAGCGTAGCAGCAAGGCGAAGGTGCCCCCGGTGGCCCGCGAGTCACCAGTTTGACCAGTTATTCAACCCTAAAGTGACCAGACGACCCGCATTGTGCGGGACAGTCCCGCACTGAAAAGTGTCCCGCAAAGTGTCCCGGATTGGACATGTAACCTTTTACATTTTCGCATTGGCATAAAGTTACTGTTTCCTCTACTTTTTTGTTGTGAAAAAAAAAATTTAATTTCGTTTCAATGTATCATCTTATAATCACAAGTATGTATTTCTAAATATATTGTAAATGCTTTAATAAACTACGGAAAAGGTCTCCTCACGCATCTGTTAACCTTTTTTTCTTCTCTTTGCTTGCTTGCTTGCTTGTCCCGCATTGGAACAGAACATATCTGGTCACTTTAGTCAACCCCGATATATATTATCAGAATCTAAAATTCGGACGAAGCCGAGTAGTAAAGGTAGTTAGTGTATATACGTCTATGTGAGGTCACGCGTAGGGAATTGCCTGGCAATTCAATAAACGTCGGTACATCAAGGGAAAGAGCGCGTTCGTTGTGCATTCAGTTTGGACGGGTGCTGCAACAATCTTTCTATAAGTAGACTTGTCGTGGAACAACTGCAAACATGAACAATGCTGTTGCGGGGTATTGCACGGCTGCGCGCAGTTCGCGCAGTTCCGTTGCGCAGTGCGAGTGGTCTGTATCCGACTCAAGGGAATATCCTTTTCGAGTCGTTGTTCTTAATTGATGGTTTGCAGAAGCGCAGTTAATACACTACGAGATTGCAAAAGCGTGGAGGACATGTATAAATATGAATCTTGCGACAAAACGTACAATGCCAAAATAAAAATCACCGCAACTTATGGCAAATATGGTAAACGCGATTATTAATATTTTGTATGCATACGGTGCGGAAGAGAACTAGTAAAATTAGATCAATTCAAATATGTAGTTGGTAGTTACTTACATTTTTGTATATATTTATTTTCCAGTTAAAATAGCAGAACTTTATTATAAATTTATTACGTTCCTTTATTTTTTACATACACTATATCAATGTAATTTATTAAGCAGATTATAACGAATTATGAGTATTAGCGATATTTTCATTATTTCTGGCCAAATGTGTATACATTTATCATAATCACACCAATCATTTTTTGCTTGTCTTTTGAATAATTTTACGTATTATACAAGTAATACAGTATCTGTTCAGTGCCAAATAAAAACGTTTAAGTGCACTTTGGTCCATCTGTCTCAGGCATTACACAGGAATCACGCGTAAAACATTTCAGCTAGTTCCAAAGTTCATCGTTTTCTTCCTACTAGATATCCTCGTACAACCAAGGTCTACTCGAGGTAACCACATAGTGTAAAGCTAAATCAAGATTTCATACTCGATTATGCCATACTTTGCTTCCGAGAATATTAAGTAACAAGTTTTTCATAAATATTTAACTTCTTAGTGACTAAATAACTTACCATACGTGTATCTACAATGACAAAAGAAAATTCCTATGTCCGTGTACTGCTACTACAAAAGTATTAATATGTACGTCGATTTCTTGCTTTGAAGGGTTTCAAAGAACGGGTTAGACTACAGTGTTCAACAATAACTATAAATAATCTTTATTCAGTCATGAAATAAATTAAGAAAAGATGAATAATGTATTTTAACAATTTAATAGAGGAGCGTGTGAACATTAATAAAGATATGAATTTAAAATACCTATCTCACGTCGTATGTATTAATTTTTCGACTATTTTACCCCATACATTCATACGCAAAGTGTTGAGAAAAATCGATTTATGTAAGTAAAATGTACACTTCTATAAAAATGAAGACACAACTGCATATTACAGATGCACGGAAAATGAGATATGACTTATTCCAGTTACGCGACCCACATTCTCGGACAATACTTTTGATACATTCCAGAAAATACCGACGTGGACACACGTCAAAACCGTGCACAGGATGCAAATCCCTCGGCGTGGAAACACGACGACGCCACAAAAAGTTCTAATCTAAACAATTTACCAATAAACATTAGTCGATATTTCGTTTTCGTGTTGTGCGGCAAGTGTTGCAAACCATCTTTTACGTGCTGTCATAATTCTTATAACGAAACTGCGTGTGATATCAAATCTTACGTAAAACTGGGAATAAATAGAAACTAAAATGCACGATACGTTACGTGCCGCTGGTGGACAAGATATTGTACCTTGTGAGTTAAACGTTTCATCGGTTTAAACTTTTTCAAAATGACAGAGACAATGTTGAAGCTGGTGCTGGAACTTGGCTATCAAGAATGGTCTCAAACCCAGGGTTGGTGAAAAATGACGACCATGATTTCCAGCTTGTGTGAAAGTGTCTTGTTACTTTGATTGAAGAAGCACGCATACAACTATACTTCTACATATGTATACTGACGATATCTGCTCCGTTGTAAAGGATGTGTAAAAAGTAATGGTCACTGCTTTCAGGGGTGAATCTAGACCTCTGGATTGGTGGGTGTCCGCAAAACCAACTTGGTTGAAAATTATTTATGACATTGAAAATTAACCCCTTGGGTGGTAAGCAACTCTGGGGTACACGTGTCTCAGGAGTAAGGTTTGGTTACCAACTATGGTATCAGCGAATGAAGTTTCCTTTCTGAGGCTGATAAAAATATAAATCTCAATATGTAACATTTGGAAGAAATAATTGTAATAAATGAAAGCTAATATTGGGTAATATTCAAATAAGAAAGCATAGTTCACGACCGGGTATGCATAATTGTACTGCATTTGGTATGTAAAAGTACTCTGGCACACCCGAGCCCGACCATACCGCTCAAAGGGTTAATGCTATTTTTTTTTTACATAAATGTGCTCTGCTCAATCAGAAAAAAGTTAAAAAAGAAACCATATACTGCAAGCGTACCATTTCGCCGCAAAAATTGTTAAAGTTTACGCAAATGTTAGAGTGTGCAGGCTCTACACCAGACCTGAGGTGCATAAAGAGCCGAATTGGGAGCCGGAGAACTCTGCGAATCTGGGCGGCGCGGCGGTCTTAACGAGCGTGGAGCTCTTAAGGTGCGATCCCACGGGGCGGGCCTCAAGGCTCGCCCAATTTGGGTAGCGAGCGCGTTTCGGCAAGTCATGGGCGTTTCGATTTTCAACGACACGGCTAGCCCAAGCTGATCATTCCCTCGGCGCGTGGCTCGGCGAATTTCGCACCGTACTCTGAGCCACGCGCCGTGGGATCGCATCTTAAGGATGTATCGGACGTACAATATTATATAGACAAAAGTGTATGAAATTTGAAATACCTGAATATCGACGTCTTACCCATAGTAAATCTAGATGTAAGGAACTCGAACGACAGTTGCCGTCTTATTTTTACTCTTAGAAAGGTATCTTTCACTTTTCAAATGCTTTTTCAAGCATTATTTGCTAAACTTTTGGCAGTGAAAATGCCCTGAATTCATAATTTTCTCAAGTTATAATTTGTTTCTTTAAAACGGTGTAGTGAAAACAATTGAAACTCGGCAGATATTTTCATCTATCCATATACTACATGTACAAAAAAATGGAAAACATTGGTACCATTTCTTCAACATTTTTTCAGCTCTTTTAAAAATCAGTGAAAATTAAAATCGTTATAACTCAGCAACCGTTTAGTGAATTCGTTTAAAAATTGTGGAGCACACCAGGAAGATTAAAAAGAATAATCTCACAAATTTTCATCAATCTGGCACCATTTTGAAGATAGGTCTGATCATTAGCGTAACTAGCATTTTATAACAATAAGTCACCTACATATTTTTTTAAAACTAAAACAAAGAGTAATCTGAATAAAAAATTATTGATTATTTAACGGACCAATGTTTTTTACTTATTTTGATAGTTTCTAGGAAGGGGTCATTCCTTGTTTTGGGAGGCCAGGCCCACCCGGCCCCCTAACTGGTTACGCCAATGAGTCTGATACATCCTTAAAGGTGAAGCCAAACGCCGCGTGGCTCGCCGACTCGCCGAGCGTCGTGGGACAAATCGTGGGACAAATGCTTACCCCCACTATGACGTACTGTCGTCCCCCACTTTCTTCCCATCGCATTGCACACAACCATATCCCTACCCCGGTCCGTGTACTCGGCAGCTCAACAGGCAACGCATCCGGACGGGAGTAGAAATATGCTTGTGTGCAGCGCGACAGAAAGTGGGGGACGACAGTACGGCATAGTGGGGGTAAGCAATTGTACCACGTCCCACGATTCTGGCATCACTGCTCATGGCTTGCCGCCTCACGCCCGCCAAGCTGACTCGCCGAGCCTGGGAGAGCCGAGCTGACTCGCCGAGCCACGCGCCGTCTGACTTCACCTTAACAGTTCCACGTTCGGTTCTGACACGGGTCCCAGAGTCTAGAACAGCGCTGTCCAAGGTCGCTCCCGCGGGAGCTGAGGGTTCTCCACTCTGGCCCGCATTGTCAGGGATACCGCGCGACGATAGTCGCGAAGACGCTAGCCCGACTAGCTCGTCATGGCAGCCTTTTTAGCGTCGCGCAGTCTCCTTGACAACGGAAGGCACGCTGTGCGAGAGAAAAATTGGAAGGGGAAGCAGGCGCGTGAGGGGTCCCTACGCTGGTCAGCGCTGGTCTAGAGGCAACGGTCCCATCAGTGCAATTGCGCGTCGCGAACAACCTTTACGAGTACTTGAAAGGGTCGATTTTATGAGGCCAACCCGACGAAATGGGCGGGCGCTTTGCCAAGCGCATACGCGAATGCTTACATGCATGTCAAAAGCAGTGGATAAACTAAGGCCGTGTTCAGATATATTAGCCGGTGAGTTCGGTTTCACGAGCAGCGCGCGAGGAGAAATCAGCCACCACCACCTGACGATCGTGGATTGGCAGTTGAAGTTGATGGGCACCCGAAGGGTATGGTGTGGGGTAACGGGAACGCTGCTTGACTCCGCCTGAACGAAGCCGTGTGGCTGTTGTTTATTCTTAGCGTAATAGTTGTTTGCGTTACGAAGCTATGCGTAAACCAATACGAGATGGAGCTATCGAGAAAGAATCAATGTTCTGACCAATAAAACTCCTGAATTTTTTCGGACCTAACGCACACCTATTCTGATGTACGTATTTCTACGTTCAGAACTCGATTTGGCCTACACGTCAGGAGCTTGGCGCTATCCCCACCACTTCTGACTCGCTCTTGTTCTGCGAAGGCGAGAGCGAGATGGAACGACAGCAAGAAAGAAACGAGAAAGTGGTGGGGATGCTTCGCTGCGTGTACCTCACGGGCACCAAATCCCCACCGCGCGACGAGCAGCCCTAGCCTGAGAGAGAGTGAGAACGTAGAGAAAAGGAGCACCGAAGCAGGCCGGCGCTGTGGTGGAAGAATACCCCTCACGAAACTCACCGGCCAATAAATCTGAACACGACCTTAGACTTCTTCTACATATGTTACTCTGTGTTTTTCACGGTGCTAGGGACACAAGTCATCCTCTTCACTTTTGACCTAAACATGCTAGATTCATCAAAATGGCGCCTGTGCAGTTGTACGAGTGGGACCTCGCCTTAATAACGTTGTTCCACTTTCTCAATTTAGTTTAATAAGAAAAGTTATCGCCATTTTTGAGCAAAGAATTACATTTTAAAACATGAAAAAGTTACATTGTTTTCAAATCGGTTGTTATATTATCGAACCGCCGAAATGTAGACTTTATTGATGAAAAGGAAAGACAGTATTATCACCAGATTTATGACCGGTTTCGATTCTTTTGAATTTTTGCTTTGATAGCCCAGAGAAGCTCACCATTTTACCACTGATCTGTCTTCTAAAGGTACAAAATCTTGGTTTAAGACGGGGCTTATCGTTTTCCTTGTCCAAATTCCCTAGCCTATCGTTATCGTTCATCACAGATGGTGATGCAGTTTCCTTTGACCGAAAATCCTGCGTGGAGGGAAAAAGATTCGAAGGCAAAATTTCTTTATCTTTCGCCAAGTGGAGTTGCAAGTCCACGCAATGATCACTTGATTGACCATCGTGTGTACGCAAATGTAGATGAGAAAAGTGAGATAGTGACGGAAAATGTGGTAAGTGCGGTATATGGGGCAAGTGAGACTTTGACATCAAATGACTTTGACGCATCCCTCGTACGATGGTGTCCTTCATTTGCCGCCTCTTATTCCAGATCCTTTCAGCGATCCAAATCGAAATAGCTGTCAGGCCACCTGCTATCAAAATGAAGAAGGCAGAGTAGACATCGGCCAGCCTGGCGCTGTGGAAAGTAGTCGGTGATTTACATTGTGGCATTTCTGGCAACATTCTTTCTGTTATTCGGTTCAGGACGCCTCGTTCTCGTATCCTCAAAATGCTGAAAATGGTATATGTTTTGCATGTATTTCAGATTTACTGCGTTCAACTAGGGTTGTTTTCTCATTCAGATGTGTAAGTGACATTAGGAAAATTGTCTCCTAATCTCATGTAAATGCATTGAAAAATACGAATACATACCTGTTGATCAAAATAAGTGTCAGTTTCATACACATAAAACAAATTTCAAGTGCTTTTAGTCTGTAGCAGTGCTCGGATAGTCTCATAATTTTAGCCCTGGTTAAGCTGATACAAAATCACCCCTACTACCGTTTTTTGTTTACTTAGGATATGGGAACGTTCGCAACCGAGTGCTTGACGCCTGAATACAATGAGGCCATAAAAGATTTCTTATCAAATCTTTACGAAAATAACACTCTTTCAAGTACGTCGCTCGCCGGCTTCGACGCGTAGCACGCGTGCCTAGGGTCACTCGGGCGATATGTCATCAATTTGACAAAAAGTCAAGTTCTTCATTTTTCATCGTATCGATAAGAAAATGATTTCTGGTATTCTCCCGATTAAAAGATACCAAATACCTTATACATCGGACTATTTTTGACGCAGTTGGCTTTAATCTGCAAAATTGTTTTTATATAATTTCATTAATAATACCCCGAAATATATCGTGTTTCGTATCATTTTCATCGGCAAAACACAAAGAGTTGATTGGTGTCACTTTCGTGAAAATCCGGTGAGAAATGCAAGACTTGATATTCTCCTCTTTTTAAAGGCTAGTGGTGCCATCTTTGTTTTTTATTGCGCCATTATTGACAGGAGTTGATTGCTCGGTTGCGAAGGGTCCCAGGTCCTAAGTACACAAACAATTTATAGTGGGAATGATTTTGTATCAGCTTAAGCGGGGTAAAAATTCTCAGCTTATCCAAGCAGTACTATACTTGAATAACCTCAATTTTGTCCTTTACGACTATGGTTTATTTTTATACGCGTAAAGAACGCCGTACTTTACGTAAAGATCAATTAATTTCTGGGTAAAATAAAGTATTTATTTCAAATCTAAAGGAAACTTGGAACACAACTTTTGCAAACTTGTTTAAACACATGGTGATATACAAATACTGAGATGAAAAATATTTCAAAAGATTGTGGCAAACGTAATTGTGCGACATAGCTTTCCGAATGAATCACGTATTACAAGTTATACTACTGTTTATAAAAATTTGAAATAGAAGTAATTTAAACGCTAGTATTTCGCAATAAACTTTACGTACTTCAAGTTGATGATCTTTTTGTAGGGGCAGGAGTTGGCCATTGGTAAAGCCACCATTGTGAAGGTTTGCGGAAGGGGTAGTTCCTTCAAGGTACATCGTTCTTGTATTAACGTCGTCCTGAGAGCACGACGTGCGAGAGTGGCGCTAACAAAAAAGCCGTAGTATCCCAATACGGCTTTCGTTAGACCGGAAGTCGTGTCTAATCGAGATTCTCGGTTGTTAAACGCTCTTATGTATAGTTCGCGAAGATTGCTGTCATTCGCATTCTAAGAAAAAGTTAATGTGAAATATATATCTTCAATTTTTAAAAGTAAATCATGGGAATGTAAATAAAGAAATAATAAATTCATGATAATAATAAAATGACCTACATAATTATATAAATTTACAAACACAAAAACAATATGAAATTTAAACTGATAATTTAGGTGTAAAGGGCAAGATGCAGTTTTTTTTAGAAATTAGGGAGTCGAGACCGAAAGAGTGACCGGCATTCATGGCCAGTTACATTTCTCTCAATGACCTATGACCTTCAACCGTAATAACTTATTACTAACAACAGATGTTCAATTATGATCCAGGAATTGACTGTGTTAACTTACGAGAAATTAAAATAGGAACGATGGATAATATTTGCCATCATTGCTCCGACAGGTGATGCGCAACAACAATTCATCCTAATGTCAGAAAAACATCTTACCAAGAATATTATCTTTTCCGAAATATTATGAAGAAATTAACCTTTTTTCAGAATAGGTACTTAATTTCCTTAAAAGATATTAATTCTAATAAGCATGAATTAGTCACGCTAATATCTCGAGCGAAGCCGAGACGGGGGTAGCTAGTAGAATATATTTAGGAGGTTACATTGACGCTCGTTTTCATTGAACACCCGCTTTCACCCTCTTAAAATATTTCTTACATTTATAAATAACTATTTTATATATAAAATATTTTAATTATTTACAAAATTATTTATAAAAATTAATAAATTAATTCAAATAAACTATTTTTAAAAGTGTATTTAAACAAATATAAATAAATACATTAATTCGTATAAATAATTTTATTATAAATTTATATCATGTAGGTATTGAGAGTAGAAGATTAGTATGCGACACTAGCGGTTGGTACGCGAACTAATAGTAATGGCCGACGCAGATATACAGTTGATTGCGGTCTACCAATTTTCACAGTATCGACGAACTGTATGCAGAGAAAATGTTGTGTAGCAAATTGTTACCCTATAATGAACAATGATCTCGATTTAAGTTTTCATAAGAGTCATAAAATGGAGCAACTAAAATTGTCCACATTGCATACTTTTATATATTCCAATGTTGTGTCTAAATGTATTGTCAACATTTTTACCGTACGGAATAACTTTTAAATAATCTTTTATGCTACTGGTTCCATATAAACATATAGTAAAATATATTTATACCTGCGTCGTCCATATTTGTTATGTCACACTAGCGCCACCATTCCCGTGGTGGTAGATTTCTTTGCCAATACAATGTATTTCGCCGTGGAGTGCAAAGGAGTAAAGATCAGTTTACAAACGTGATAAAAAATACTTAAAAAAACCAGCGGCCGTAGCCGTGACGAATACACCGGTTCTCATTAGATCACCGAAGTTAAGCGTCTCGGGGCGGTGTACTGGGGAAAGATGGGTGAGACCACCTTTCTCCCGGTGCGCTGCTGCTGCTGGGACTCGCAGGAGAGAGGAGGGAAAAATGGAATGACTAAAAAAAAATGTTCGTTGGGCAATATAAGCAAAATGCTTGAAACACCACCCTGTATAAATAACACAGGAAAAACAAAATACAAATACAAAATACAATACTTAAAAAATGATCTACAAGTTTTGGTCATGATGACTTCCGACTTACTAGTCCCTATCGTGATCGTAACAAATTTTGTCCCAAATTTGAATCGTTCGTACACCTATGTATATCTCATGAATTCTGATCGACAGCATTTCTATATTTCAAAAATATATTCAAGAATCTTCTGTTGGCCGTAATACTGAGAGAAATTCTCTCACCAATTTCGGTCGAGAAGACCGTTAATTCCATTTCGGTTGTCTCACTGACCTTGGCCGTAACCGGTATTGTTTATATCAGTCTCGACTCCCTTGGAAATAACGCTATTGTAAAGCATAACGCTTATTTATACTTAATTATGGGACTTTGCGAAAGAAATACCTTATACCTATGTGATTACTGCACGAGTTCTATCGACTATTTAGTGAATGTAAAATAAAAATTTAATCACTCCTTCCTTGAAGAGAATTTATTACAAATTTTGTTTAGAGGTATTATATCAAGGTCGCTAGTGAAGTATAGTTTCGTCTATTTAATATTTCCATCAGGAATCTGAATAAAATAGTAAATAGTGTAGACCGGGGCCCTTGTTTCGTTAGAAGTACATTTCTGTCCCCACTACATCTTTTGTAGTCGCGACGGCATCATCTTAAGCCTGCCGTACATGAGGAAACTTGTACTGACACGTGCCTCGAGACGAGGTCTCATGTCTCGTGCTGGTAAGAAGGTGGAGAGAAGAAGAGAGAGACCTGTCTCGAGACATGTTTCGAAGCAAGTCTCATCGTGTAGGGGCCGCTTTAATTCTTAAGCACATTGGAACGGCCACCTTTACTGAAAGAAAACTGCGATGAAAAATGGCGAGCTGAATAACTGAATTCGTTAAAGATTCGTTCTGTCCCCCGAGCGTGACACTTATATGGAGACAATACTGTACTTCACTTACTGTACTTTTTACTTCGCTTCTAAATTCTCTCTTTTAGAAGCAGATAAAAAAATATTTATAACGGAGGTTCATAAAGAATAGAATATTAACGAATAGAACTCTGGAGTAATGGAATATGTGTCTTTCCTCAAATAAACTCACTCGAATGTATTCGTCATCAGTTATGCTGTATCCCAATTTGAAATTATGAGACACAAGGTCGGTAATGGATTTGATGCCATTTGCTTGCACCGATAGTACAGACGTAATGAAAGCAGCATAAGCATTGTACATTACCAAGGCGAACATTAGACTAAACAACAGAACTGTTTTTCCTGATGGATTGCGCGGTGTCCACGCCGACCCTGCATTAACAGTGAATAAATATGCATATACATAATAATTTATGTTATAAGTAATATAACCATGTGCATGAGTATACATTTACGTATAAATTTCAATTGCAAAACTGCAGATTTAATAAAATTTTGTACATAAAACCTTGCATGCACATTATACTGATACACCAAAGGGCAGCCTCGCCTATGCCAACGTGTTTTTCCTCCTCGTAATGTAGGGCAGTCTTCGCAGCATAAATTATGAATCCCATTGCAATCAGTATTGCAAGATAGGTAGAGGCAACGCACAACAACAGATAATTATTAAATGGCTGCCGAAATATATCCCTCATAGTGCCACTTTCCAGTGGATGGTAATAAATGTTTCTCCTATATGGAAATGCATATCGAATGTACGGCTGTCTTTACGACGTTCTGATTATTCTATCAGCACATTAACCCCTTGACTGGCGTTTGCGTATTTTCACGCCCTGGGATTTGGTAGAAGTAGTAGACAAAATAAAAGTTTAAATTTTCATTAGTGTCGGCACGTGTTCAAAGTACGGGGCGAGCTGGACAAAATTTTCTCGGCAGAAGCGAACGCTCGGAGGGGTCGAAGCGCCTCGAAGGGGCAAATTTCAAATACCTGTGTCAATCAAAGCCGTAACTTTTATATTGTTGCGAGCACCCTATGTAGAAGAATTCATGGCTTGCTGGTGCTCGCGACGGTGATAAGAAGGCAACAGGGAAGACGGAGACAGTATCGATCAACTGTCGTTCCATTCGTGAGTCAGACGTCATTGAAAGCAGAAGGGTCAAGATTACATTATCTTATACAATATTACTGTTCCCTGTTAATTAATAGAGTTCCTAGTGTTAGTGTGTTGTGTTGTCCTGATTACTTTCCTTCGTCGTGTCAAATCCGCCACAATGCCTAGCAGGGAAACTCCCCGTTGTAACAATATTATTTATTAAAGGTTTCCCGATAAAAGTCAGTTCAAACACGAACGCATTCGGGCTATTTTTAATTGTACATCATGCGAATCACTTCTAAATTCCGTAGATCAGTTATGTATAATTAACACCAGTCTTATTGATGTTGAGTTAGACCCACTTTCATCAAGGGAATCTCACCAACCCATTGGTGATACTTTCATGGAATCATGCATTGTCTGGAGGTGCATTCCCACACCGCGTGGCTCGACGAGTTTCACACCGTACTCGACATGCCACGCGTCGTGGGATCGCGCCTTGAGGTGGCGGAGTAGTAAAAAGCAAACTGCGGGCTCGATTTGTTTTCAAACCAAACATTGCGGTACACTCGGTCAACATTTATGACCCTTTTAAAAAATTATTGGCGGGAAATCACATCAAAACCGTACACAGTATGTAAAATTCTAGGACGTGAGAACTTTGCGATGCGCTGGGTTTTGAGGAATGCCCTGTTACGAGCCGATGCCAGCGGCAGTGGCCGCGATGGAAACACCGGTTCTCGTTCGATCACCGAAGTTAAGCATCGTGGGGCGCGTATCGGGGGAAGATGGGTGACCGTTTTTCTCCAGGTGCGTTGCTTGCTGCTGGCAACCTTACGCGTAGGTTTCCCCGGTTGCGAACGTTTATAATTCGTGACCGCTATGGCCTACCCAATAGCAAAATTCCTTAAGGTGATCCCATCGAGTCAAGACGTGGTCTTTCGGAACCCACTATGCTTTCCGCCCACCCTGTGGCCTGCACGGTGGTTTCCTAGGGAGGAACGATGCTCACTCCATCTTGCTTGGTTTAAACGCTGCTATAGAGGAGACTCTGAGGCGCAGCGCGTCAGTTGGACCTTTCAAAAACCGACACTATCTGTTACGAGCCGATGCTGAGGGCAATGAGAGTAGCGGCTGCGAGGCCGAGAATTGTATTTGTTTATTAGAGTTTGTTAGTAGCGGACGAACCGGGGTCTGGTATCCTCAGGAGCCGCTGTAAGCAGGTTGGATGTCGTGGACGAACCGGGGTCTGGTATTCCCGGGAGCTACTAGGAAAGGTAAGCTTCACGGACGAACCGGGATCTGGTATCGCCGGGAGCCGCTAGGAAGGTGGATATCGTGGACGAACCGGGGTCTGGTATCCCCGGGAGCCACTAGGAATGTTAGTTAGTTTAGCTTCGTAACTTAAAAATGTGATACACCTTGAGCGGGAAAGGAGTATCTATGTGGGTTGGTCTCGAAGAGGAGATTCAGATGATGAATGATTCAAATAAGGAACTCTGAGTTTAGAAATAACTAATTATATTCTATATATAAGCTCAGTCTTTTACAATTGTTTAGTGTTTCTGTCGCGGTACCTAGGTCCACCTCTCGGTTTTTACGCACTGAGAAATGCGGGGGTCTCAAAGACTTTAATAATTACAACACCTATCAGCAGCTCTACGTACTGTATAGTTTAGGTTGAAATCATAGTCGAAGGAGAATGTTACTCGATCTCGCAAGCCTCTTTCGTCTAAACGTGCTAGACTGGAAATGAGCCCCCGAGTATGGATTCGTGTCCCTTTTTATACAATGAAACTCGGCTAGAAAGTAGTGGGGACATGAGTGCCTTCATTGAATATTAGGTTTTCGGGGAAAACTCGATTGCATCACACCACGGCAGGAAACGGTGACCCGCAGGGTCACGTGCATTCCGGACGCCCGAAAGGGTTAAGAAGTCAAAGACAGGTCTGCGTACGTAACAGCCCCTAAGTCGGTCAGACTGCTCCCAGCGATCACTTTTGCCGAGAAGGTTTTATTCAAAGGTCTGAACACACATATTGGTTCCGGGACAGTTCAGTACCGGCGTGTCAGTGGTAAGATTCTTCTTATGCGGGGCACAGAGGACCACTCGTCATACATCATCAGTCATCATTCTGTGGAACTGGCACGGAACTGATAAGTGTACCCAGGCATTCTAATTATTTTTAATGGTTGTAATGGAAAGAGTACTTGAATTCTGCGTGGTACACGATGGTATGTACACGGAACTGTTATCTGTGCCTACACATTAATTCGCCCGGAGCAAACATTTGGAGACATTCTGACAATACTTTCGATGCTTTCTAGAACATAATGCCGTAAGAACGTGTCAAAACCGTGCATAGAATGCAAATCTTTTGGCGTGAAAAGACTCAAACGCTACTCAAAGAGTTGACTACTACAGGATGAAGTTAAAATTGTTAATATTTTCTGTCTTTCATTATAAAATTGTCTAAGAATTCTAAGACCAAGTCACTGAAATCGTTCTGTATTGTAAAATATTATGTAGGGAAAATTTCATTAAGTAGGGGAAGTTATTTTATATACGTCTAATATGAATCACGTAGATCAGGATTGAGTAACTCAGGCCTTCCAAGTAGGGCAAAAGCACTCGTGAAACACATGTTTTTAGCCTCGCCTACTCGCCATTGTAATTTTAATTGTAATGGTGCAATAAAGTCATTTATTATTATTATTATTATATGTTTCCGTTCTCCCTCCAACGCTACGCCTTCAGCTAAGGTGGGACGATTCCTACTAGGGTGAAAGTACCAAATGTGTCAAGTTTTTATAGGAAATTTCATAATGACTTAAAAATAGTAGGAAAAATTAAAATTTAAACTAGCATTTCAAAATGACGTAAAAAGAATTATTACTTCAGTAATTATTACTGTATCGTTGTGTGTAATAAATTTTTTAATTCTTTTTACGTCATTTTGAAATGCTAGTTTAAATTTTAATTTTTCCTACTATTTTTAAGTAATTATGAAATTTCCTATAAAAACTTGACACATTTGGTACTTTCACCCTAAACCGAAACATGTGCTTCAGGAGTGGTTTTCCCCTACTTGGGAAGGCCTGGACTAACTGGTTGCTCGCGAGCCACTGTGGGCTCTTAGCCTTGCTACTACGCTGAACTCCCCCCCTCCATACCTACCAGACACTGACGATCGCAGTGGATTTCCTTCTCTTTTCGACTGCGATCTTCAGAGTCTGGTAGGTATGGAGGGGGCCGTTCAGCGTGGCAGCAAGGCGAAGATGCCCCCGGTGGCCCGCGAGCCACCAGTTAGTCAACCCTGACATAGATGATACAACATTTGTTTTTTAAAATTGTGGTCCTTAAATATTTCGACATGAATAATGTGAATATTCGCTCACATGTAGCGAATCAAAGGGTGACTGAACGTCATTTCTGCTTGTCTTTCTTCATTCACGGTTATGTATCCGAGGCCTATGTCCACCGTGCCAGCAACGACATCTCCAAGAAGGTTGTTCCAAACTTTGTTGTTCACTGTGCCGAGTTTCTCATGCGGCACTAACTCTATACTAAAAAGGAGAAAAACGTAAAAAAGACAATAGTACACGCTCTAACGCTCATGCCCATCGCGCACGCTCTTCGCGCACACAAAGGACGGAGTATCAGGCGCACAGTGGAGTATTTGGCCGTAAAAGCTAGCCAAAAGTCGATTTGAAAAATCTTGTTCAAACTGAAGAATTTTTGTTTCCTGTGATAGATGAATGTATGAAGAACAATGTGCCAATATTGTTTTTTTTTCATTTATTCACTCATAAAGAGTTATTATTTGTCAGAAGTGAAGAGTTTTCATAGTACACGTTTCTCTCTTGATCAGTCTCTGAAACACTGTTCGCTAAATAGTCATTTGTTTCTTACAGAAGCCTTTCAGGTAGGTGTGTACTACACTTTCAAATAATCTTTCCTTTCGTATTACCTATCTTTTTGTGATTACTGATGCTTGAATATCTATATCTATACTATTATATAAAGAGAGAGCCGTTTTTTATGTCGCGCAAAACTCGACCTATTGAAACGATCTTCCTCAAATTTTAACACGTTATTTCTGCATACTCTAGGATGGACATAGGCTATGTAGCATGTCTCAGAAACGCGTTATTAACATGTAATTTATGTGTAAACATTTCATGTGTACGGCTGTTTTGCAGACCACGTGACCCGTGTATACGACAGTCTACTTCGCGCGCATGCGCATATTCGGCCCGCGCGATACCTCGCCGCAGCAGTACCGCGATGTCACCACCAGATGGCAAAGCTTTTCGCGCGCTTTCTCGCTAGAAAAGTGGATTATCGCGGACATATATGTTAGAATGGTCGCATGGTAACAAATTGCTATCACTAGGGATGGAGTGCAAAATCACTAACAGTGATTCATCACAGTGATCGTGTTTTTTTTAACTTGAGCGAATTGTTTACTGTGATCGTAATTCTTGATCTTGAGTGAATTATTTTTTATAAAATACTTAAATATAGTTTGTGTTGCAGACAAAGCGTGCTAATTCAGCGAATATATAACTAGTATTTACATTCATAAATAGTCAATGCGTGCACGCACTGATTTGATTGGCTAAAGTCTTCATATATACATTGCACTTTTTAACTAAACTGAAGAGATATTCGTTAATTTAAATAAATCAAGAACGATTACATTGGTTCAATATACACAACTGAAATTCTATAAGCACAGTGAGGACTTCAAAATGTTTCAAGAGAAATTAGAAATTGGGGTTATGTGGCGCGTGCAAAGAGCAGTTATGCTTTCCACCAATCAGATCACGAAAATCGTGAGTCACTGTTCTGCCTGCACCAATCAGAAGCGATCACGAAAATCACGGATCACTGTGAAAAATCACCGCGATTGGGAATGAACGTGATCAAATCACCAGTGATTCACAAATCACGGTTCTAGCCAACACTAGCTGTCACAGATTTATGTGTATTCCGTGTGGATGTTAGTATGCCCCGGATGCGATCAAATTTGTTAAGATCATCCACTCCTGCTCGACGTATGCAATACGAGCTTTGCTTCTCAGCTTCACCCGAAATTTAGATTCTGATTTTATCTCTCGCTTTCGGCAAGAAAAGAAGCGATAAACGACCACTCGGAGTCATGTGTCCCCTCTACGTTAAGAGCTCGCCGCCGCGCCCGTACCGAGTCGCGAGCCCTTAGCGAATAAATACTGTATATTAAAAAGTAGTACCGAAACAGAAGGTGGCTTATGGTTAGACCCATCATGGTACGTTGCCCTGCATACAACGGGCGATTTTCACTTGAAGTGCGCTACAGTCGAAGGGTTCAGAATACGGATTTGTAATTCGCCAATACGCGTTATGAGTATCCCGTGTACACATTTCTCGTTCGTATACGATCAAAACTTACTTTTAGTTAAAACTATCATTCGATGCACGTTATTTGAGCGATGTGTACCTCGCATTCACGCTGCTCGTGACGAAGCTCGCAAAGTCGAGAAGTGGCGCTATATCGTTCGCGACTACCTGATCAGTGCCGTCCATCTGTCCATCGATCGTTTCGTTCAATACTCCAAAAACGATTGGTAGTCCTTTGAAATCATTCCTTAGTTTAACGCTCACTGGATTCTGAAGCGACCAGGAGTCTGGACTCCATGATCCGAGGAAACTGGTCACCAGGCTAGTGTTATCGGTGTACCGAATTTTGTACACGTGTACAAAGTAAAAGACCACCATTCTGTCCTCCAAAATGCTGTAGTTCAAGTTGATTGTTGCGTTCTCGTCGATTCGTTTCATGGGAGGTTGTCGAAAATCGAAATGATTTTTATAATCCTGCAGACGTGGGCAGGTCCTAAGGGAAACGTTAAAGACTGTTGAAGAAGAATGAAAGAATTAAAATCAATCGCTGGCTGAATTGCACTGAAACGAATGATATTCCGGTAACTGAGTGCAGTACTTGGAATACGATCTTTCTCGATTGCCATTTGATTCTCAGTATTCATAATAGCACGACCTCGCTTGTGCTTGATTCTTTGATTAATGTGTTTTGAAATTTGTTTAATCCCTTTTTGGTATCGCTGCAGGTGTGTTTACGTCGCGCCGAGTGATAGACGATTAAGAAAAATATTCTTCATTTTGTTCAACATATTCTGTAACCACACACCTGTTCTCGTACGTTTCAGATAATTTCTGAATCGCTGCATGCGACAAGGGAGAGGTTGCGACGATAACGTCGCTATCGATGCCAATATTCAGATGCCGCAGCAGGGTATCAATCGTTGCATCCGTGTTTGTTGTTGTTATCAATAACCATGACACGTAGTAATTAAACAGAAACTTCTGGGAAGCCTGTAATCTCGTCACGTATTCATTAACCATTAAACGTTGAATAAAATGAAATGATGTATTGGCTCTTAACAAATTGAATAATCATAAAAGGACAATACCCAGTAGGGCGGAGCGATACTGTATAGGCGAAAATTTAAATTTTAATTTTTAGTTGGCCTGGGTGCGGGATAGTTATCTTTTGATTAACCAAACACAACTGTAAAAAAAAATTTGAAAAATATTCATGTCTTCAGGTTCCTTTTTCTCCTAAAAATTATTATATGATTGTATGATTATATAATCATATAATCATATAATCATATAATCATATAATCATATAATCATATAATCATATAATCATATAATCATATAATCATATAATCATATAATCATATAATCATATAATCATATAATCATATAATCGTATAATCGTATAATCGTATAATCGTATAATCGTATAATCGTATAATCGTATAATCGTATAATCGTATAATCGTATAATCGTATAATCGTATAATCGTATAATCTTATAATCTTATAATCATATAATCATATAATCATATAATCATATAATCATATAATCATATAATCATATAATCATATAATCATATAATCATATAATCATATAATCATATAATCATATAATCATATAATCATATAATCATATAATCATATAATCATATAATCATATAATCATATAATCATGTAATCATATAATCATTTTTAGAAGAAAAAGGAACCTGAAGACATGAATATTTTTCCAAAATTGTTTTACAGTTGTGTTTGGTTAATCAAAAGACAACTATCCCGCACCCAGGCCAACTGAAAATTCAAATTTAAATTTTCGCCTATATAGTATGATTATATAATCATTTTTAGAAGAAAAGGGAACCTGCAGACACGCATATTTTTCCAATTTTTTTCTACAGTTGTGTTTGGTTAATCAAAAGACAACTATCCCGCACCCAGGCAAGCTGAAAATTCAAATTTAAATTTTCCGCTCCGCCCTAATACCCAGTCCTTCAAGAACTGTTACCATGCACCTAAAAACGGACGGTACTATGTATGTATATGTAATGCAAATTGATCCATTTGTTACATAAGTCTGCCAAGAGCCTTTAACCCTTAGTATCATGCTTTTTTTATTTTACTCAGAAAAATTCTTATCGGTATACTTTTGTCCACGCTTCATCGTAAAAATAAGCAAAAAAATCCTAGTGTAACAATTTTTTTTATAAATGAAAAATATGGATATAACACCAATGTTAAACCATGCATAAAGTTACCTATGTATTATAACGTTAAAATAATGCTCGGTTTTGCAGAATGTTACACTAGTGTTACATACATTGTTATGTTCGATGTCAAATTTATTCACAAAAGAAATCCGAAATAATTGAGAGAAAAATTAGCAATTACCTGGTATTTTCAGTGGTCCTGGCGAAATTAAGAGTTGTAATCAACAATACGACACAGTGTACCACAGTAGAATTTCTACGGATGTATTTCTGCCATAAGGACACTTGTTACATATGGTAATAGCAAAGTAACGCTTTAATATTCATGCAGAAGCCCCCAAATGGCGCGCATAATTTTTTCAATTCGTGTAACACGGGTGTTACGCTATGATACTAAGGGTTAATTCGAATTTTAACGCAATTATCATGCTCTATGCATTTTCTTGCTGTCATAGATATATCGTATAATTGCTATCGCAATTAGCATGAACGGGGTGAAGGCAATGTAACACAAATTACACAAATAAACTATTAAGTCTTCAAACCATCAATGAATGTTTCCAGTCGTGTTTAAAATAATGCTTGCGAAATAGGTAATATTGTGCATGGCTGTATGTATGTGCTTTTTCGATTTTTTAGTCTGTAATGGGGCCTTTTTTTAAAGTAGTACTGATCGTTACTTTTATGCGTCTCGTTAGTCAAAATTTATAATCGAAGGTCAAAAGCATGGTCGGGGGCGATTGTAACATCCACAATCGGGGTTGGTTGTATCGCAATAGAACCGAATAGTGACAAAGAAGGATAATAGTATTGTCTTGTTTGCATGGAATCCCGCAGGCCTTCCCAAGTAGGGGAAAACCACTCGTGAAACACATGTTTTTAGGTTAGGTTGTAGAGCAGCAGTTAATGCTGAACCTCGCCTACTCGACATTGTAATTTTAATTGTAATGGTGCAATAAAGTCATTTATTATTATTATTATTATATGTTTCGGTACTCCCTCCAACGCTACGCCTTCATCTAAGGTGGGACGATTCCTACTAACCTTTCTCCGAGGAGACAGTAACGCCGCTAGGAAGCATGTTGGGGCGCTTTAGGGTGAAAGTACATTTGCATTAATTTTGTCAAATTCAAAAATGTCATTTTTCTGGTTTTGGCCATAAATCGCAAAATTTCCCCACTGTGTAGCATTTCAAAATGACGTGCTAGTTTAAATTTAAATTTTTCCTACTATTTTTAAGTCATTACGAAATTTCCTATAAAAACTTGAGTAATTATTACTCTATCGTTGTATGTAATAATTTTTTTTTAATTCTTTTTACGTCATTTTCAAATGCTAGTTTAAATTTTAATTTTTCCTACTATTTTTAAGTCATTACGAAATTTTCTGTAAAAACTTGACACATTTGGCAGTTTCACCCTAAAGCGCCCCAACATGCTTCCTAGCGGCGTTACTGTCTCTTCGGAGAAAGGGTAGTAGGAATCGTCCCACCTTAGCTGAAGGCGTAGCGTTGGAGGGAGAACCGAAACATGTGTTTCAGGAGTGGTTTTCCCCTACTTGGGAAGGCCTGCTATAGCATATCACAAGGTAAACCAAATGAAAAATAGGTGCAATGTACTGAATGTAAGGATTGAGCAGATGAAGAATGCACCAGCCAAAACGTGTTTTATTTCTGGTTATAGATTTTACTTTTCTAATTTATTATTATAATTTAAATCAATAAACATTTTGATTTTGTAAAGTTAAATTGGTGTTGTTATTGACTACGTGCAGTGTTACAACCGACCCTGGGCCAGGGACGGTTGTAACACTTTACACGCTACTCATTTCTTATTAACCCGCCGGCAGGCGCACCGGTGTACTCAGTACACGGAGGTCAGTTTTTGGCTGAAAAAGCCGTTTTACCGTGATTTATTCTACCCAGCACCGCCATGCATTTTTCCAGTGCACATATTTGCATAATGCTACGTACTTGTCAGGTTCAAATTCAGTTGGGAAGTATCTCTGATTGATTGAAAACGAAAGTATACCGCGTATCCTACCGGCGAGCGCTTCCGTGTACTCACAAGATTCCCAGGTGTCCACCTCCGATTGCTGTGGTTTTTGAATATATTTTAGAGGATAGAAAAATAAGAAACAGGTGCCTTTTTATTTTGGGCTGTTTGCACGTTTAGGGGGTGAAACCACCCCACAAAGTTTTTTGGATGTTCGCCTCTGATTGTACTGGTATTTGGATATGTTTTAGATGGCCGAAAAATAAGAAACAGGTGTCTTTTTATTTTGGCCTGTTTGCACGTTTAGGGGGTGAAACTACCCCTCAAAGGTTTTCAGCTGTCCACCTCCGATTGTTTTGGTTTTTGGATATATTTTAGAGGATAGAAAAATAAGAAACAGATGCGATTTTATTTTGGGCTGTTTGCACGTTTAAGGGGTGAAAGCACCCCACAAAGTTTTTTGGATGTTCGCCTCTGATTATACTGGTATTTGGATATGTTTTAGATGGCCGAAAAATAAGAAACAGGTGTCTTTTTATTTTGGCCTGTTTGCACGTTTAGGGGGTGAAACTACCCCTCAAAGGTTTTCAGGTGTTCGCCTCTGATTGTTCTGGGTTTCGGATATATTTTAGATGGCCGAAAAATAAGAAACTGGTGTGTTTTTATTTTAGCCTGTTTGCACATTTAGGGGGTGAAACCACCCCACAAAGTTATATGGCTGGTTTCACCCCTAAACACGAAAACAGGCCAAAATAAAAAGACACCAGTTTCTTATATTTCGGTCCTCTAAAACATACCCAAAAACCAGAACAGTCGGAGGCGAACACCTGAAAAATTGTGAGTACACGGGCGCGGTCAGCGGCAAGATATGCGGCATAAGTACTTTCGTTTTCATTCAACCAGAGACACTTCCAATCTGAATTTGAACCTGACAAGTACGTAGCATGATGCAAAAATGTCCGCTGGAAGAATTCATAGAGATGCTGGGTAGAATAAATTACGGTAAAACAGTTTTTCAGCCAAAACAAACCTCCGTGTACGGAGTACACGACGCGCCCGCTCGTGTAAAACTTTTAGGCGCGACTGCCGGCGGGTTAATAACGTGGATATTACATGACGCATAGCGAAACTGTTTTGACTCAACGATGTGAAATAAGTAAGTGACATTTCCGTAGAAGAGTTTTTGTTGCAAATGTAGTTCCTGCGTAATTGTATTCCAAAGTCAAAGTGTGACTACCGCCCCCCAGGCTACCCTACTCTTTACCCTAACATCAACGAATCGGATCACACGACACAGCGTGACGAAGAGGACCCCTCTTGCCCCTGTGCCAATGTTGTTAATAAATCATGTGCATATTTGCAAATGCGGTAGTAACAAGAAAGTTTCCGAGCCTTAATCTATAAAAACTTTGTTAACGTCGCTTAAGTATTGGAAAAAATAAAATATTTAAACTGTTTGCAACCAATGCTAATGAACGACTTATATGTCAACAAGTTAATCAGGCCCGATGCAAGAACATGTCTGTATTAGCATTTAGCTGCGCAACTTTCTTGAAACAGATATTTAAAAAACAGTAAAGTTTTGACTACTTTAAATCGACTACTTAATTATCAATTATTAACCCTTTAATTACAATTAGCTGAACATTTGGTTGGGTAT
Source organism: Andrena cerasifolii (assembly GCF_050908995.1). Taxonomy (NCBI): domain Eukaryota; kingdom Metazoa; phylum Arthropoda; class Insecta; order Hymenoptera; family Andrenidae; genus Andrena; species Andrena cerasifolii. Next base: position 3,542,107 of record NC_135124.1, on the reverse strand, counting down.
CTAATACAAAGTGAACTGGAATAAGAAAAGTTGGCAGCTATAAGTTCAATATCGACTAGAGATGGGCTGACAACAATCAGGATTACAAGACTTTTTAAATAAATTTCATCTAAATAAAAATAAAAATTATATTCAACTAGACTACCCATGTATTCGCATCAGTCAGGAGCAACTATTCTTGTGACTATATATAATAAAGAAATTACATTTATAATAACATGCTGTTATTACACTACACAGCAAGTATAGTAGGTACCTACACAGGAGAAATAAAAAAAAAACTCAAAATTTTAATAAAGACAGTTAAAGACAGTTGTCATTATTTTATTCCCGATTTCGAGATATTATGTACGGTCTTTTTGATGGTGAAGATTTTTTTCACACGTGCATGCATGTTTCGTTTTTATACGTATTCCTCACCACGTGGAGAACGTTCTCAGGTGATGTGAGATTAAGCCCATCCAGTAGTACAATCGATCCAATCCGATGCTTTTGAATGACAAGGGCATCAGGTATATTTGGATTGATAGCTGATTGAATTGACACGCTGATTCCTTTATCGGTAAGACACGCGATCAAAGGTCTGGTGTAAGCAAATACACAGTCTTCACGGAAGTATGTAAAAAAAAAGTTCATTTATCACACATGCACGACACGGAAGGGATAAGTCAGCGGCGATCATCTGCGGTTTGTAATTTAACACTAATGGCTCTTGACACGTGTGACATAATACGTCAATTTACAAATGTTTTTCCTCGAAGTTTTACATTTACATGTATTAATCTCTATTGAGTAATATATCGCAACAAGATCGTTAAGTTGGTACTGCACATTATCATCTCTGCCAAAAATACGTTTAAATTATGTAATTTTCGTTCCAAAGGAATTTCGAGTCTGTGGTAAGGAATGTACAAACAATATTTTTTTTATGTAATTTATACACGGCACGTGTGTCACTTATGGCTCGACATTCGATGCATGGCACGTACTGAACTGTAATCAACAATCGATTTCCTAATTCAACGTGATAAATAAGGGAAAATACAAGTCGCATTTGAGCCATTGATAATTGATCGGTATCTATAAATACAAACTATAATGGCTGTATGTCAAAACGACCTTGCCGCACTGAAAAAGCAACTCCATGTTTCATTGCAAAGATAGCAAGGAGAAATGAATGTAGATGAACGAGGTTACATCTAAATAAATAATTAAAGGCTATGGAAATTATTGCTTGACTCCCTGCTACTAAAGTACCAATCATTTTTATTACTTTGATCTCATAAAGAGTGAAGAATAACCTTGCATACTAGAATCCTTCATGAAAGAATTCAATCTTCGTATATTGAGAAAATTTGAAAAATTCAACTGTGCTTACCCAGCGAATTTAGGTTCTCAAAAACTACTATTTGGTCCCAAGATCTCCACTTGGCGAACTGCAGGATCAATTGCAACGTTAACGACGAAGGTAGTATACAAGCGCACGTTGCTGTGCAGAATACTGTTGTTACACAAAATCCTATTGCCATTTTTCTGTAGACAGAAAAGATGAGAATCTACTAAATTTACATTTTTACCCATTTCGTATAAAGTTATGTGCATCATTCATTCGCATTGAAAAGTTTAACGCTCATGATGCGATAAGTTCGACAACGTCGCTTCGGGTCACCGTGACTGCTCTACCTATAAAATATATATTGAAATAATTGACCAGTTTTTTTTTAATCAATCAAATATCGTAATCGTCCATGTTTACTTGACGTTGGAATCTAAATTCGTAAGATAGCCTCGTTTCTGCGATGACACCATTATTTCACACAAAGCATTCACATTTCCGTCACAATTCATGTGCAATTAAAAAAAAAACACTTCTTTAAGAAAGGATCTAATGTAGAAAATAGACTACTTTCAAATAGGTTTGAACATACGGATCCTTCGTAAAAAGAAGTCGACTTGAAAAAACGGAATCCCTATTAATGTTGTTAATCAACAGTGGATGAAAAGATATTTTCGTTCACGACGGGCTAAAGTAAAAAAGTAATCGATGAGCAAATCAATTTGTGCCTACCTTGTGAGCATCGCACAAAGATCCTCGCAGAAGAACAATCAACTATAACGTACAGCTCATCATTTAAGCTTCAGTTCAATTTATTTAGTTCCAATTAATGGTTAGGGAGCAGAAATAGCTCGTACCAGTTCTTCGGCAACGCCTGTACGAAACACGAAACACCTTAGGCTGCGATCGAATATAGACTGAGGATCATCTCGCAAAGTCCTTTCGGTTCGTCCCTACGTCAACGCGTGCGATAGAAAGTAGATTCCCGATAGGGATCAAAAGAAACCCATATCCTGCTCCCTTCTGAGCAAATTAATTGCGCCGGTGGTGTCACTTCTAGCTAATAACTATCATTTCTCTAGAGACTAAATGGACAAGGAAAATCGCTTAACGGCTCCAAGTTGAAATTAGACTGAACACCGGCCTCACCAATGCCTCACTCGGGACACACTGACTATTATAAAAATGTTCGTAAGGCAGGCTATTGTTTGAATGAGAACACTATATATGAATGTAAGAATATGGAATATGTACTTTTTGGAATTTAACAGGAGAAAGATTATTACATTGCACAGTTCGACAGCCATCTGGGCTTGTAACATTCAATAGCCGTTTCTTATAGGTTTTCCTGTCATGAAAACGAATCCGCAAACCGTTTGTCGCCATCACCCTCAGTTTTTGAGAAATTCGATTTTGAAGAAAACTGCAAATTTTCAACTTTGGTTGCTCGTTGCGTCAAATTATTCTATGAACCCTCCCGAATGCAACGATATAAGTTATTATTGGATTATGAGCATTTAAATATGTTTAAGCAACGATTAAAGGGAAAGGACACCCGAAATGCACCTATTTTTGAAGATATCTTTCTATTTATTTCCAAAACTAAGGGTCCAGGACAAAATCTGAATACTCCACGCGATGCAGCGGACATTTTTCCTTCGGAAAGCATTAACAGAAGTGGTAAGTCACGTTTTGTTTTTAATACAGAAGCGAAATAGTTTGGCGAAACGTGCGGCGGCGACAGTGGTAGTCAACGGCGGCGCGCGATCCACTGTGCCGCTCAGCGTAACACAATCGCTTAACGCGCGTGACTACCACTGTCGGCGCCGCGCGTTTTGCGAAACTATTTCGCTTCTGTGTTGAAAACAAAACGTGATTTACCACTTCTGTTGATGCTTTCCGATGGAAAATTGTCTGCTAAATCGCGTGGAGTAGTCAGATTTTCTCGTAGACCCTTAGTTTTGGAAATAAATTGAAAAATATCTTCAAAAATGGGTGCGTTTCGGGTGTCCTATTCCCTTTAAACCTTACTAAAGGTTTATTTTTTGTAGCTGAACTCATTCAGATAACAATTTAATGAATTGAACATGAAAGTTTGCACCCAATGAATTTTAAAAGACTCTGTCGAGGATTATGAAGTGGCTCGAGGTTACTTGTTTGGGAAAATCAACGCAGGAAGTTTATTGGCGTCTATACACAAAACTCGTGAACGAGGACAATGATGTGTCGATAATAGTATTTACGTGATGACAGAAAATCGATAGAATTGATGCAATCGATGGGACCGGTGAAAGGAATCGGTGCTCCCTTCGATGGATTGTACTTGCAGCTCCTTCTTGGAACAATTGCACGGTGACATTTCGTTCGTTATCAATGTAAACGACAACATTCTGTCGTAATTATTGTCCAAATCAAGAATTTTCGTAATTCACCATTTACAAAAATCTTTTATTTATTTCATAACTATAATGTACACACGAGCATATGCAAATGTGCACGTAAAATATGTCCATATTTATCGAATTTGTTAAGGTTAAAGCGACAGATCCTAATTTCTTTATTGTGGCTGGAAGAATTTGTAAATGTGCCCACATAAATGTTAAATTTTTAGCAACTTGTGTCCATTGGCAAACATTCTGAGCAGTTGCAATTGCAACGACATTATTTCCATTAAAAGTTTCAACTGCCTATCTGCAGAAATAAATTAAAGAGTGAAAATTAATAATTTTACTATTTTCGGGTGTTAAGAGAAAATAGTGGCCAAACTCCTCTAATTTCATCGAAATGGTTTATTTGTATCGGGCGATTGTAATGAATGAGTAATTAATTTCAACTAATGACTTATTCTATCGCATGATATCAACAGCGGTACAAAACGTTGTATGCATTGCGATTTATCATTGTCACGTGACGGCTTGATATAATTCATCTATGATCGCAACCAAATACAGTGAGATCATGGGCGTCCGGAGGGGGGTGCAAAAGGGGCAGTTGCCCCCCCCCTGGCTTTTGAGAAGAAATCCCTTATTTTTCCAAACTGATATTTATTAATGTTAGAATATAATGTTTATTTATTCAAGAAAATAAAAGTTGCACAGTCGAACGTCAGTATAATAATAATAATAAGAACTGTATAAAACTTAAACTAAAAGTAATAGAAAGAATAGTCTTTAGCGCGATACAAGTTATCCGTTCAGAGGGTTTTCTCGGACTGAGAAGCGCAGGGGTCGAGAAGACCGTTTTCCCCTCTTTTCGGTCTCCTGTAGCGAAAGAAAAGGAAACTCATAAGTTACCGGGTCCTCAAAGTCCCTGACACTCTAACTCTAGGAACAGTCTATCGTTGTACATATTCCAACAATTAAGTTTATACTAAAAAAGTGAATATTTTAAAAATTCGGTTTTAAAATTTTAATTAAGGTGGCACTATAAAATGCGTTAAAAAAAGCAAGAGGGGTATATTTTTCTTTACCATCATCCCAAAGTTGCCCCCCTCTGGAAAAAAGTCTGCGGACGCGCTTGAGTGAGGTACAGTGGCGGACGAAAGAAAGTTCTTTAGAATTTTTTGCAATTGCTCCAAACGACATGAGGTTTTTTTTTGAGAAACTAAGAGGATTAGTTTGCTAAGTGGTGTGTTACGTTTTTTTTTTTTAAATGCAATTGGTCGGAATAGCAAAAGAATAGTAAAGGTCGTTTTTTAAACCTTTTTGTGAGCCTGTAAGGAAAACTCACAAAGCGCATTTGTAGATTGAAGTAAGTTATGTACATGCCTAAAATTTCATGATAATCGGTTAACGTTGCTCTGAGCTATAAACGCTTAAAGATCGCAGAATAAGGTCTAAAATCTTGAAATCAGCGATTCTCCGATCGGTAGTTGGTTTTGGCCAGATGTTCCCACTGTGGAGTTAAAACCTCTTATCTAACCCCAACCCACTCCGGCAGTCGATGCAAAAAGGAATACCCTACTCGGAAAATTCTAGGAACTCGTTCCGGATGTTAGATCGCATCGAGTGTCGCAAGTTTGTTGGGGTCAGATTAAGTGATTAATGTGCTTCAGAAACATAGTCTCCCTGCAGAATAACCTCCTAGCAAGAAACATATTCCTCCGACAGTGGTAAATAGGCAGGCAGCATAGCAGCAACTTGCGGATGCGTATGTACCATCCACGAATTGCTGGTTCAAGTTCCCATTCCAACCCATTTCTGAAACACATTTTTATTTTGATGCCCCCCCCCCCCCGGGTAAACAAATCTGACCTCGACCAGCTACCGATCAGAGTTCTTTGCGAATATCTGGAAAACTAAAGCCGAGCTGCGCTTATATAAAAGAAAAGTTGTTCAGCATGTTGACCTTGACCACATATTTCAAAGTCACTGCAATCGGTGCTGAAACAGTTTTTCTGCAGAATTACCACAAATAGGAACAGAGTACGTAATATGTCACAATGCTGAAGTTCCTGCCCGTAGCTCAATTAACAATTTCTGTTGAAAAGTAACAAAATGGTGCCGGTTTGAAAAAGAAGTTTGGCAAAACAACCAAAAGCGTGTTATCTCGGGTGTTCCCCGAGAAAAATCTAGGTTATTTGTTGACAATAATTGATAATCGAGCTACGGGCGATAGTGACACTCGTACGGATTAAGAGTCTTCGAATTTTTTTGTTTCAGATAAGCCAGAGGCGGTAAATCACCTGCGCCACGAACATACCTCTTTTTTTACGCGAATGCGTCGTTAACCTTTTGACTCCGGCGCACTCTCGGAGAGAACCATCAATACAGATGGCGCGATATTTAGGGATGGAGTGTAAAATCACTGACAGTGATTTATCACAGCGATCGCAGAATCACGATCACGGTCGTGATTGAAGTTAAATCACGACCGCGATTTGTTTCACTTGAATGAATTGTTTATTGTGATTGTAATTCTTGATCTTGATTGAATTATTTTTTATAAAATACTTTAATATAACTTGTGTTACAGTCAAAGCGTGCTAATTCGGCGAATATATAGAATATATAGTAATTTTTAATTAAGTGAAGAAATATTTGTTAATTTAAATAGATCAAGAACGATTACATTGGTTCAAAATATACAACTGAGATTCTGTGAGCACAGTGAGGACTTGAGAATGTTTTGAGAGAAAGTAGAAATTGGGGTTATGTGGCGCGTGTAAAGAGCAGTTATGCTTTCCACCAATCAGATCACGAAAATCGTGAGTCACTGTTCTGCCCGCACCAATCAGAAGCGATCACGAAAATCATGGATCACTGTGAAAAATCACCGTGATTGGGAACGAACGTGATCGGATCACTCGTGATTCAGAAATCACGGTCAAAGAGAAGGTATACCAAGAGGCGACAGTCCGAGCGGTATCTTTGAAGTTCTTCGTTTGCTTGTCCCTTTAAATTGGTTGTATAAGGCAGCTGTATATCTTCGTCTTACTATCGCCTCTTGTTAATCCCGTCGCATTCCGACTACCGCATGGACATTTAAATTGGTTGTGGATTTCGACTCTCTCTAAAACTGGTTTCTTCGTCAGAGTGTCGCCTCTTGGTATACCTTCTCTTTGTCACGGTTCTAGCCTTAGACCATATATACCTATAGACACGGCCTGCTCTATATGAAGCCACGAGTCATAGTGAAGCAAAGATAACGGGCAAAAGTGACGTCACTTGTGGGCAAAAGATAATTCAAAATGGTGGATAGTACCTCATACCATATATACAAGTGAGGTTATATCTTTTTCTGTGAATAATTTTTGAATAATTATTAATAAAGGTGCAAACATGTTGTATAAAGAATTGCAAAGACAATGATTAAATCGCATTTTCGAAAATATTTATACATCGCTGTAACTTCCATCATTACTTTGCCCACATGTGACGTCACGTAGATGATTTAATCTTTGGGTCAAGGCAGTTATCTGAAGCCGTGTCTATAAGTATATATGGTCTAAGGTTCTAGCTAACACTAGGGATATTCGCATATCAGTTGCTGCGACTGGTTGTGCACTGACTCAGTGTTACCAACCCTACGGATTTTTTACTTTATCGACGGATCTACGGATTTTTTACCTTAAATTATTTAATACTATTAATATGTAGAATTTTAAAACTAAGGTAATTCGAAATTGATAAAACAAAAGATTCTGATTCTGATTAAAGAAATCATTTACTGTTTAATTTAACCCATTGATTTTACGATCCAAATTGCCGATTTACTGCGGGTAGGTAAATTCCACTTCACTACAAGAGCTTTTCATCGCACTTAATCGCTGGAATTCAAGTTATTATTTTCTAGTTCTACTACCGTGCATTTTGAACAAGTACAATAGGAATTAGCAGAGTTCATTTCAGAATCTTTGCATGTAAACTTTTTTAATTCCTTTTCGTGAATTTACGTCGGGACGAAAGGCTTTGGCGAAAACGACTTTCGGGGAAACATTATTTTTGGGAAAAGCTCTTCTACTGAGGTGGAATTAGTAAAAGTCGATTTCACAATTTTTGCACGTGAACTTTTTTCGTAATTTGTGAATTTTTGTTGTGACAATAATTTTTTTGAGGATGTTAGGGGAGGGTCGAAATATAAGATTTCTAGAAAGGATTTGGTTTCCATGAGCAAAGTAATTAGCTTCTTTCATACACGTAATAATTAACACTTATGAAGAAAATCTGTAGATCAACGGATTTTTCAAAGGGGGATCTACGGAATTCTGCGGAACGTTGAATTTTTCTCTACGGTTTTTCAAAAATCTGAGTTGGCAACACTGCACTGACTACCTAATAACCAAAATGGTACCCGGAGATTTGATATTCTTAGGGATTAAAAAAATAAATAATTACAAATAAATTAAAAATATTCAGTTTTTCTTTCGTATATATTGATAGACTCGTGAAAGCGTATATATACGCCTTTCGTAGTCAAAGGGTTGAAATCGGTACAGTACGGAAGGGGGGGGGGGGTGCATGCATGAAAAGTCGAGCGTTACCAAAATAGTGACGAAAACGGGTGATACTGTTTTGTCTTATAACTTCAAACCTAACAGCGACATCCAAACAATAAATATAGATAGCGCCGGATAAACAAAAAAAATAAAAGTCACCTATGTTTTCGCGCGGTTTGACCGGGGAATGCCCTTAATAGACAATTCGGGCCGGTATTTTACGGAATATAAAAATGTTTATAACTGCAAAACTAAACATTACCGAATGTATGCAAACTTTTCTTACTATTTTGATGAGTAGAACCGATCCTGAAAAATTGTCCCACGTTTTTATAAACACCTGTATTATACTTCTAAATTTTATAATAATAAATATTTATGCAGAGGGCCCACGACATTTGCGATAAGCTTTTCGTGAGCCGCAGAACCTTTTAAAGAAATTTTATAATAATAAATATCTATGCAACGAGCCACGTAAAATTTACGATGAGCTTTTCCTGGACCGCGGAGCCTTTTAAACCGCGGGGCCAGGTTCCGCGAAACGTGCTGAACTCGCTTCGCGCCGGCCCTGCCTTTTCTTTACGTCAGTGAGCATACTTCTTACGCACTGCTACTAGGAATTATGCAAAGAAATGACAATTGCACATCGCGATCGCGTTCTAGAAACAAATATACATATGTCGATCAGTTTTACAGTCCTGTTTTATTTATAAAAGCAGATTATTTAATTACAGGTACTGCAATTATTCTGATTTTGTAGAATGTATAAATAATTCATGTGAATTTAATTATTTAAACTATAATACTAGATAGAGGTATAAAAATATAAATTACAAGCTAATTTTGTAAAAGAAGGTTAAAAAATCTACTCATACACTGTTACACATTTCGCCCCCTCCAAGACCCAGCTAGTACGCGACGTCTTAAAGACGTCCATTTTACGTCTGTTTTTAGTCTGAATGTCTTACGACCTTTGTTCTACTACGGAATAGTTCCGTAGTGACGCCACAGAAATAAAACAATCCAAATTATTATTGTAATTTAATCTGCACAAAATAAAATGTTACATAATATTGTTAGTTGTTGATAATTTAATTAATTGGATTCCAAGGGTCAGGCCGAGGAGTTTAAATTGGTTCGCCCATGGGTTAACACGTCTGTCGCAAGACGTCGTTAAAACGTCTGTATAAAACTAATTATATACCTAGAAATTAAAAGTGTTTGTGTTATTGTGTTGGGTACTTGCAAATAGCGGTTACTTCGTAGGCGGGAAATTTGGGTTCGATTCTTCTCGTCACCGCCAATTTTTTTTTTCTTTATGTCCTAACGCCGACCTGATCAACACGCCTTTCGGCCGTCTTCAAGACGTCTTAGAGACGTACTCATTTGTGAATCCGGACATGTTTAAGGTGTTTTTAAGACGTCTTTAGGACTTTACCAGGTCTTGAAAATTTGAGATAGACGTCCTTGAGAAGTCTTTTTGCTATCTGCTGACAAGTTCCTGCAGTTGCCTCTGGCATTGCATTCTACGCCATTAACGATAAGACAAATGTGACACCAAACCGGAATAAAACATCAATTCTACGATCTACGAATAAATTACAAATGTAAATTTTTGCGAACTCAGTAAACACGGCTATTTTTTAAGGATGAGAAGGATATCAGGACTGAACTATGCGAAAACACATTTCTTCGGTAATTATGCAGAACAGGTGTTTCCTCGCTGATTTCAATGATTTTTGGATATTTGGTCAGGGACACGATTCTGAACAACTTCTTCGTATACATGTTACCGCCGCTCGACCTTCGTTGCCGAAATATTTGCGAAAAACTATCGGTATTATTGTTTTGCGTTCTGCCCATACCCTACATACATTGTATGTGGCTATATGACGCCGTTTGACTGTCTATTCAGTATTGCAACGCATGCCACTTTCCAACTTGCCCCGGGGATTAGTATTGGTTGGGGCTAGTTCAGCGAGGAGGGCGCGCGCCCGCTCGCGGGCGCTTAAAGCATAGTAGTGAACAGCGGCGGATTTAACAGGGCGGCTGGTGAGCAGTTGCTGCCTAGGCCCCTGCACAGAAGGCCCTCGAAAGGCCCCATCACCAAATAAAAATTATGATTAGGTCTAAGTATCCAAACACTACATTTGTTTCGTGCTACTACACTTGGCCCAATTTTAGTAAACTACCTCTTCATTTCCTCCCAAGAATGGGCCCCTCAGAAGGTTTTCCACCGGGGCCTTTTTTTTAATCCGCCACAGGTAGCGAACCGATGTGAGTTTAGAGATTCGAACCAGAAACTTGCGGATGCCCGTCAACACCAGGGTTGCCACCTCTCGGGTTCTAGCCCGGAGACTCCGGGTTTTGAAGCAAATCTCCGAGCTCCGGTTTTACTGGAAAAAACTCCGGGTTGTAGACAAAAATGAGATAATAAGAAATTGTGGTATTGTAGAATGATATCAATCTCATATACAATAAAAGTTATTCATTAAAATCATACACTTGTAAATTCTGAATTGTTTGAACTTAAAATAATTGCACATTTGTTTTCCGGATATTCGGGAACAAACCTTTTTTTGCTTCTTCCATCTCCGGGTTTATATTCGAATCTTCAGGTTAGAATGTGTGGCACTCCGGGACTTATATGGTGATAAGGTGGCAACCCTGGTCAACACCCTGACTCTGTTCGGCGGTGCCGGCGCCGCCGGATATTAGGATGACTTTGGTTCTAAAACATAATTTCTTTGCAAAGAAGAGGGCGCCTCCGAGAGGATCTGTTAGGTGTGTAGGGACTCCCGTCAACACCCCAACTCACATCGGTTCGCTACCATGCTTTACGCGCCCGCGAGATGGCGCGCGCCACCTGCGCTAATCTAGCCCCAACCAATACTAATACCTGGGACGGGTTGTAAAGTGGAATGCGTTGCGTCGGAATAAGTCAAAAGAAGTTTTTCGCAATGATCTCGGAAACATAAGTCAGCTTCGTCGTTTGTTTTGTTCCATGTTGACGCATGCGCTGCAACGGACGCGTACTGTAGGTAGGTATACGGCAGAATATATTGTAGTAGTAGCAGCAGCAATTTTTCTCGAATATCTTGGAAACAAAGGTCGAGCGGCGGTAACATGTATAGGAAAACGCTGTTCAGAATCATGTCCCCGAAACATATCTCAAGGTCGTCAAAATCGGCGAGGAAACACCTGTTCTGCATAATTACCATTTTTTCTTACATACAGTAAGGAGCATAACTGAACCAATAACCACTAGTTTTGTATAAATCTTTATTTATTGCTAAGAATATAGAAGAATATTAAAAAAATGAACAGTATAGTAAGTTTTATTACAGTTAGAAGTAACATCAGAAATTTTTTCAATAATTAATCTCTCCTGGTTTAGCACACAAACAAAATGGACTGACTCGGTTTTGCACCACGTCCCATATTTGGCAATATTTAATATATTATTTATTTTTAATATTTCGTCCACAACCCTTTTGCTTGCAAAACTGCGCTAATTCGCTTCGGCATACTTTCTATTAATTTTTTGCAATAATCCGGAGATATTTTTTCCCACTGTTCTTGAATTCTATCGTACAAATCTGCGATTGAAGTTGGTTGCGAGTCATATGAATCCCGAAGTCGTCTTTTTAGTAAACCCCATAGATTCTCTATGGGGTTGAGGTCGCGGCTTTGTGCAGGCCAATCCAGAACAGAAATTTTTTTTGTACCGAGCCAATTTTTCACACTTTTAGCAGTGCGCTTAGGGTCTCGGTCATGCATGAAAATTACATTTTCATCTTCAAAAGGCATATTTTCAACAGCGTCTATGAGATGATCTTGTAAAATATCCTTGTACATGTACTGATTCATGATGCCATTAATTCGGTGCAGTGATCCAACGCCAAATGCTGTTAGGCAACCCCAAAACATTAGGGATCCGCCTCCATGTTTTACCGTTTGCTTTACATGTCGTGGTTTGAGCCTTTCATTTTTACGAATCCAGCACCATGACATGCCATCTGAACAAATTCTATTAATTTTGGTCTCGTCTGACCAAATAACCCGTTCCCATTCAGTAATTGTCCAGTTCTGATATTTTTTAGCAAATTGCAAACGAAGTTTTATATTTTTCTTCAATAACATCGGCTTCTTTTTTTTCTTAATGCTTGTAAACTCAGCTCCTTTGAGGGTTCTTTGTGCTGTCCACTTGCTTACTTGTATATCCGTATCTTCTTTTAATAATTTTGCGGCCATGGTTGCACTTGAAGCTTCACCAGATGTGGCAAACCGTATAATTCTTTGTTTATCCTGCGGTGATAATTTTTCTGGTCTTCCTCCAACATTTAATAACATACTTTTACAGCATTTTTTTCTTATTCTCTGCACTGTGGACTGACTAACACTACAATTTTTCGCCGTCTGACGTGTTGATAAGCCGTTATTCAAAACAGAAATTACTTTTTTTAAACAATTTGAAGCAATTTTCTTCATATTTGCTGTAATTCACTTGCGTACTTTTCCGTTCGACTGAATGCTAGAAATTGAGTGCTGAGACGTAAACTAATATTTTGTAAACATATCAAACTGCTAGATGTAAACATATTGCTGAAACATTCCACATAAACATTCGTTTTACGGACCGGTGCAAAACCGAGTCGATCCATTTTGTTTGTCAGTGCTAAACGAGGAGACATTAATTGTTGCAAAAATTTCTGCTGTTACTTTTAACTGTAATAAAACTTACTGTAATGTTCATTTTTTAATGTTCTTCTACATTCTTAGCAATAAATAAAGATTTATACAAAATTAGTGGTTATTGGTTCAGTTATGCTCCTTACTGTAGTTCTATTTCCATATATGCTTTATATATTTTAATTATTTTATAGAAAGTTGTTGAAAGCTGTTGAATTACATTAACATGGTACTTAGTGTTCCTGATTTCTCAATATTCTTTGTTTCTCGCGAAATTAGAAATCAGATCATACTTCTCGAGAATTCTCGAGAATTCTCGAGAAAATGAAAAAAATATTACAAAGTTTATATATTTGGAATGATGTTGATAATATTTATCAAAAACACAAGGAACCTTTAACTAATTGTTGATTCCTGTCTAATTTGCACAAACCATGTATAAATGGAGCAACAGATATTAAATATAATTGATATATTTTTTTTATTTAATACAAAATTTGTGCAAAGCGAAACATTACTTTTTTATTTTAAAATAGTTTCTTAATCTGTTTTGTTTGTGATAAAATCTGTAGCTGTAGAAAACACACAAATCCAAAAGTTACGGTAAATTAGGTGTCCTTCCAGTGGACTAAAAAATATGAAATTCCTTTGTTAAAGTCCGAAATTTATCGTGTTCTCGGTTGATACTAATTTCTTGGATTGTTATCTCTAATTGTTTTCTTAATGGTAATTCTTCATTTTGAGGACCCGTAATTTCTTCAGTATTTTCAGTAGAATCATGGTTACTGTTATATTTTCCGAAAAGTCTAGCTATTTAAAAATTTTTTTGCCGCTATATACATATCTCTCGTGGATATGAAATGACAACCGCGTCTTTTGAATCGTTTTGAAGAGATTCTCCATTACCTATATATACAGTTTTGTCTCTACTTTTCGATATTTCTTCTTTAATAGCCACAAGAAACTCATTACTTAATTCAGTAGGTACACCATTTTTCTAAATTGTTGAATAAGAATTTAAGAGCACCTTCACCAGTCAATAATGTCGAATCTTCTCTACTGAGATTTTCTATTACAATTCATATAGGCTCTAATGCTACTAATAAGATTTATTATAAATTGTACATGTGTTTATACGTTCGCTATTAACTAGTAACATATAATTTGAACTGAAAATTCAATTCAGAAAATAAATGAGATTTTTAATAATGTTCGTAAACTTAAGTTTCTCGAGAAAAATAGTATTTCTTGAGAAATAAGAAATAAGCATTTATAAAATTTCTCGAGAAGGAACACTAATGGTACTGTGTCCAGCAATTCTATTAAATGTCGACTATCAATGTCATTCTCTATCATTTAAGCTTAAGCTCTCCATCATTTATATAGGTAGCACGGGAAATTTCGAATCTTGCACTTCTAAAACAACTTTTCAATGTTCTAATGGCTGTAATCGAACAGCAAAAAACGACAATTTGTCATTGGATCACGAACGGCCAATTCACCTGTATCAGTCAGCATATATTCATGATGTTATTGCACATCGAATACGTGCACGATATCACGAATATACTTGTGGACAGGGATTCACGTTAATGTGACTTCAAAGTGCATCAAGTAATTCGCTGATTAGAGTTAAGGTGAATTGCATCATCCAAATAATTCTGTCAACATGGACGGGGTATCATTGACGCGATGATGACAAGTGGCAGGATTGGATTTGAAATTAACCTGAATTTAAATCGAATAAATAAAATAAATTAAATTGAATGCGAAAGGTGCTTTAATACACTCGTGCGTATTAAATCAATTTTTTACAGTCTCATATTTGACGATAGCTTTGTTTGGTTTCAAAATGTAGGTAATGCCCTAGCAGCATATCTGGTTGGACCACAGTATCCCCAAGTCGGGAATTAGTTGGCCATCAAAATGCCAACACTAAATGCTGCTAGGGTTACTTGTCACGTGACGTAACAAATTATTCTCTTACCGTAAGCTATTATTCAAATAGGGTTGTAACAATAGGGTTGCACCACAAACGGGATTGTAATTCTTTAGTGTAATTCACTCATTATCCATTAACACGAGTGTTTGCGCGTTAACATTGTACTTGTTGTACTCTGGTATCAGTGTTGCCATTTGTATTATAATAAAATGAATGTTAAAAACACAGTACTGCTGTTGAAAATAATTTTATGTATTGAGAAATACTTCAGCTTTATGCCTATTTGAAGTTTGAAAGAATTGTATTAATTATTTTTTTTATTTGTTCGTAACAACTTCCAATGCCAAGTGCAACCTGGTTTAAATAAAACATTCATTTTGCGATATTAATGTGTGGCTGTTTGTGTGAAATATTTTGAAGAATAACCCACTGTACATACAATATCGATTAAAACGACTACATAACCGACTGAAGATAATATATAATATATGCTGAATTTTATATTGGAAAAATTAATGTAAATTACAAGCTAATTATGCAAAGTTTAAACAAGCTTTGTGGCGAATGAAAAGAAGTTCAATATCTCAGCTAAAAGAATATATTACTCTCTAGTTTGTGTTAAATGCGTCAATAAGCTGTACGCGTCGATAATATTGAGTTGGGTAATGCGTCAAGTGAAACTTGTTGATGTAAACACGTTTTTACTAACGTATGCATAGTTCTATTTGCCGTAAAAGTGCGAAAATGTGCGCAATAAGTTCTTAAAATTCACACGATTTAACAAACTCAAAAGCTACAACTCCAGCAGCTCCTACTTTGCCGCCATACTCTATTTCCGTGTTACATATCAGGAGAGATGATTAGGTTTCGAAATATAAAAAAAAATTCCGATGACCTCTGCTTCATTGTCCTCCGTTTTCAAAGAGAAATGATGGCTACGTTAAGCTCGCCATAACGTTCCATTGTGTCATCACTCCGCTCTTCTTTATCTACATTTCCGAATGCGAAGGGAAAAACAGAGACATTACTGCGTAACTTGCGTCGTAAAATCCACTCGCTTGGTTCTGATGTATCGAGCACGAGGTGGACACTAGAATTCCCGCGACTAGACAGTTCATGCCCGTTGACAAAGAGGAACGATTAAGCAAGAGGAGCGCTGAGACCGTTTACGGTTTGGAAACGTGTCCGTTATTCGTTGGACGAACGTGTTCTCTCTCGTAAATATCACGTAGTAGGCCGGTGCCCACGGAGCATTGTTACAGAATCACGCGAGGTGCCGCGGCGCGGCGCCACCGTCGTTTCCGCCTGGCGTTGAAGCGCGCTCGTCGCTGTGACTCGGTTTGTCGGCAATCGTATTTAGCTCTGGCCGCGTGGTGCCGGCATCTCAGTCTTGTTACGCTGTCAGATCGTTCGATTCGAGGGAAGAGCCGCGAATAAAAGGTGAATTCGTTAGAACGATTCCACTTACGAAGTTAAGTCTTTCGTGACGGTATTCCATTCACGCATTTTACAATTGGTGTTTATTCGACTTGTGTACGCTTGGGCCGAAGGAGAAGAACGTGTTGGTATCGTTCGTCATCTGATTCGGAGAAGGTTAACCGGCTGAGAGTTCCACGAGGGTGGAAATAAAGGTACGCTTCCCTTGTTTTCCCTCTAAGAGGGTACATATATATATATGTATATGTGGGGCGCCTGCGTTGACATTGGAAATTTCATTAAAGGAAACGGGGAATACAGAAACCGTGAATACATTTTCGTGATTTACGTAGAATATTAATACAAGTTAATCATCTTTGTTTTGTTTCTATTTATGCATTCTTACCTCGTGGGTAAATAAATTAATGACGAGAGAATAGTTCGCGTTCGTTACTCGATTTTTCTTGGACAGCGACACCTTCGTACCGCGTGATTGGGCCTAACGAACCACGTTGGCGACTTATCAGTATTTGGGATCGTGTAATGGTGTGCCCGTAGTGTCCCATGTGATTGTGTTTCGCGGAGCAACGAAAATCAACAAATGAATTCGAACTGTGCTCCGTTACGGTTAAATAACCGTTGATGTCGTTTCGCCGAAGTTCAGGAGAAATTTCTCCTCGATGCAATAAGCCGTGTAAATAATTACTCCGCTGTCCAAACTCGGATAGAATTCACGACGGACGTAGTCGTTCAATGTTTCTCAAATCGGCTAGTTTTAAGCTAAAAGGGAAAGTCATTTGCGTCGAGAGAGGAGAGACCAGTTTGGATGCACGGCTCGCGTGTTCATTAAATGATATAACTTAAAGAACATCAACGTCCGCCAGTAGCGTAACTCATCGTGTGCGCGATATTAGGCACGTGTTGCGTGGGATCACGGGCGCACGATTACAACTGCGCGTACATAAGTTGGCTTATACTCGTTTGCGGAGCAACAACGAAATACGTAACATAAAAATAGTCCAGTTTCTTTTGCTTCTCAAAGTGTTTTATTTATAGTTTCTTCTATCTGGTTTCTTCGTCTCATAAATGTCCCTTTTTCAATTACCTGCGATATCTCTTACATACTTTTCCCCGCGGTCGTTGTCATTTATAGTCGCTTCCGTATAATTACATACTTGCAAAAACTTCTCACCTCTCTACTGATTACATCTTTAATTTACTACGCTGATATAGTGTATTATTCGGGTTAGTATTCAGCGGGTTCAGAACGTTTGTGTTCGATTTGCTTATGGGCTACGAAAGTTTCATCACATAACACCGTCATTTGAGGCAGTGAGAGCAACAACGGACTAACTCACATTTTTTTTCGAAATTGAATTAGTAGTAATAATGTATTCCAATAGGTTCTAGTAATCATGTAAAATAGAGGAAAAAATTGTTTTCAATGTGGGTTAGTCCGTTGTTGCTCTCACTGCCTCATTTATAGAGGCTGGTTGGCTTAATTTGAAGCAGAGATACATGTTACATCTCTGCTGTCTCATATACCTACAAATTGTTGTTCACTGCTGTACCACCGTATTTAGTTTTCCTTCTCGAGAATGCTTTCTCGAGAAATTTTATAATTGCTCATTTCTTATTTCTCGAGAAACTTAAGTCTAGGGAAAATATTATAAATCTCATTTATTTTCGTAAATGAATGTATAAACACATTTACAAATTATAATACACCTTATTAATAACATTAGAACCTATATGAATTCCATTAGAAAATCACAGTACAGAAGATTCGATATTATTAACTGCTGAAGGTGCTCTTAAATTCTTATTTAAAAATTTAGAAAAATTGTATACTGAATTAAGTACCTAATGAGATTTTTGTGGCTATTAAAGAAGAAATATAGAAAAGAGGAGATAAGACTATTGTATCCCGTATAAAATTTTTGCATGACCCAGAATTTCTTCCAAAAGCATCAAAAAACGCATTTTTTCATTTAACAGCCAAGATAGATATATATAAAACGTGAAAATATAACAGTAACAGATTTTGCCACAAAAAAAGAAATAGATTCGCTGACGCTACACTAGACGCACTGTGCTATTTAGAAATAAATTTTAAAACCAAAAAGTAATGTTTCGCTTTGTACAAGTTTTGTATTAAATAAATAAATTTACCAATTATATTTAATATCTATTTTTTCATTTACACAAGTTTTGTATAAATTAGACAGGAATAGTCATTTAGTTATAGTTTTCTTGTGTTTTTGAATAAATATTATCAACATTATTCCAAAAATATAATTTTTGCAATATTTTTTTCGATTTCTCGAGAATTCTCAAGAAATATGATCTCATTTCTGATTTCTCGAGAAACAACAAATATGGAGAAATTAAGAAGGCTAACCGTATTTGCGTGAATTACTTGTCACAAATCGCGAGCGTCGAACAAATGAATACATCTCTACCCAGTCATGACTATGACCTTTCTGTTCCTCCTTCCTGTCATTCCACTAAATTTTACGGCTTCTTTTCCTATTGTTCCACCTTTTACTACAACCCTTCCATCTGAAATTCGCTCTCTAACCGCCCTCTCATGCTTCAATTATGCAGTGACATTATTCTTTGCTGATCCGCAATGGTAATTAATTCTTAACTCGTACACTTCTTATTTTTCAACGTCACACATATGACGTTAGTCCTTACTCGCGCTTACGTTATTTAGCTAAACGTTAATAGCTATTCACATCTAGTTTCCCTGTATATTGTTACTTTTTTTTAAGTAAATAAAAAAATTTCAAAAAGCTAACAGCTGTACTCATCTTTTGCACTCTTCTACTATATATATGTGTTATATGATTTCTAACTAATTTTTTTACTCTTGTTTCCTTTTGTTTTTTTTAATGTCTACTGTGCAATAAATAATTATTATTATCTGTTTTTCTTAACGGTATTCCGAATCAGACTTGGGCAATATTTAAATAAAATATTTAAAAAATGATTATTCAAATTTATCATTTTATTTGCCTAGATGTTATTTCGAAATAAATATGCGTTAGTTTATTTGAACAAGCAAATGTTTTTCCCCCTAAATTATAACATCACTATCAAATGAAATATTGTTTTATTCGAATGAATGGACGCTGGCATAATTATTCAAATAATTTCTGATTCTATTATGTTAACTGCGTCAGGAGCACTGATTTCCTCTCACAGTGCCTCGCGCACACAGGCTCACACGCATATTATTCAAGGGTAAATATATAAACACAGCGTAAATAGATGGGTGAGCTTACTTCCTTCCAGAATAGCTTATCGTTGATACCAGCAATGTTAGCTATGCTTTGTCAGTCGGTAGTCGTTAAAAGAAAGTGAAGGTGATGAAAATGAATAGTAATGCGAGTGATTCGTGTACCTCTCAAATAAAAGTCATTCAATTACAATTTAATCAACGCATAATGAAATATTAACCGGCTAACTGGCACGGCTTTTTTTTACTATTCGTGCCCAAACTGGCAACATCGAAAAATTAAATAAATCACACCAAATTTGGTATACAGGGGTTTCTTGAGTCGCTGAATCGATTCCGGGGGTTATTTTTTTTTATTTTGCCATACATTTTGGGTTGGCCATTTTGAGTCTGCCATATTGAATTTCACAATTCCAATGCCAAATTCAGATTCAACGACCCCAAAAACAATTTACATACCAAGTTTCATTCAAATCGTTTGAAAATCAAAAAAGTTATTCCATTTGTTCCAAGTTGTTCAAAAAGAAAACATTTTTGGATGGCACCATTTTCCAAGTGATTCCAGAAAAATCTACACTGGAGTAGTCGTAGCTGCTTGCCAAACATTGTCAGCTAGTAAAGAAATTAAAGATTCCCTTGCTTAAAACTTCAAATTATTTGTTACTTTAATCAAATGTGTTAACTAAAATGAATAATTATTCGGATTAGTGCCTTACATCAGTTAGCAAAGTTTTTATCGGAGGAACATCTGCACTAACTAGTTCTATTGAACGTTTGTGCACTTTGACTTAATAGTTTTGAACTCCTAACGTTCGGCTCGCCATCTCACTCAACATCGCCGTGCTCGCGTTCCTCGCGACTTTTCTTTTTCCGCCAATGGCCGCAGATCCGCGACCTGCTCACGGATTGTTCCTCGGCACGATTCGGTTATTATCGTTTCGGTGTTTGCGTCCGAACGTCGACCGTTGCCAGCCTTATCCGTACCGGTATTTACGCGGCTACACGCTTCGGTACTGGTTTTTTACTAACTCGTAACTGAATACCTACTAGCCTGTGGATGATATATGTACGCTGTAATTGTTGTTCCATTATCTGGCTTGAAGTTTTGCTTGTTATATCGATGCAGCTGGTTGCATGTGAATTATCGAGAAATTCTCGTTTTCTTTTTATAATTTCAAAATTCTTTCGCCGACATTATGAAGATTCGAAGCATTCCTACGCACGGACCTACCATCTAGGACTAGATAATCTAATATACTAACTAAATTTAGTCGAATTTTTATTTCTGATGAACCGGGTCAAAGCTACAGTGGTCACTGTAATAAAAAAAACGCTGCCAGGAGATCGCCTAGAATTCCATTTTTTATTCAGATATCGCATTGCAAAAAAAACTGCAAGAACTTTAAAATATATGCTTTTGAATGTGCAACCGTTTATTTAAAAAAAGTCTTCAAGTCTTTTTTAAAAAAATCCCGAAAATACTTGTCTTCAGACTTTCCAGGTAAGCATAACCCCTTAAGGAGTAATGCCACTCTGGAGCCCGGAAAGATAGCTTGATTTTGAAAATTTTTTAAACGAGTATAGTGAATGCCTTGAAGTGTGACCACAATTTTTTAAAAAATTTTATAATACAGAATGGCGGCGCCACAGCTCAACAAAAGAAGCTTCTTCTGAAAAACAGTGTCCCACGGCCAGACAGATTTCTCCTTCAATTCTTGACATAGAATAAAAAACCAAAAATGTTTAAGTTGTCTATAAGACTATCTCGAGAAGTACACGGGGAAACTAAAAAATACTGCTTTTTGTAAGAATGCTGCGTGATTGAACAAAACGTTTCAACAATTTCGAGGTTGTGGCAGTTCCGTGTTTTGTTCAATCACGCACCATTCTTACAAAAATTAGAACTTTTTTATTTCCTCGTGTACTTCCCGAGATAATCTTACATAGAACTAAACAAAAATCGGTTTTTTGTTCTAGGTCAAAAATTGAAGGAGAAATCTTTCCGGCCGCGGAACACTGTTTTTTTCAGAAGAAGCTTCTTCTGTTGAGCTGTGACGCCGCCATTTGGTATTAAAAAAATGTTTAAAAAATTGTGATCATACTTCAACGTATGTACAATAAAGGCCTTCGAGCAAATTTTGTATTCCATTCACTATACTCGCATAAAAAATTCTCAAAATCGGGCTGCCTTTCCGAGCTCTACAGTGGCATTTAAGCCCTTAAAGAATAACTCCGATGCATCAACTTTAATATTGAATGTGCATTTTGAAATTGAATATTTCTGCATGAAATTTCCGTAGAAGCGCGTATATGATTCATACATTGGTTAGCTGATTTCAATGAAAATGAAAACGACGAATTGCAAATGGTGAATTTGAAATATCCAAAGTAAATAAATCACCGAAAAATAAGTGCTCTAGACGGGAACCTCTGGCTTCGCAGTGCCCTTCACCATGTTTACCAAATACTGTAGAAATGTGAACGCCAAAAAAATGGCAACTATCACTATCGGATCTCGACGGCCACAATTGTATGAGCCGTGTGTAGATACATACACACATACATGCATACACACACGTACACGTACACACACATACACGTAGACACACACACACACACGTGTACACACACACACGTACACACATACACGTAGCACACATACACGTACACACACATATGCACATACACACACATGCACGTGCACACACATACACGTACACACACATACACGTACACACACATACACGTACACACACATACACGTAGACACACACACACGTAGACACACACACGTACACACACATACGTACATACATAGATTCATACGTGGAACTGTGACAGTATTCGCGCAGTGTCGCATCTATTGCATTGTTTAGAAACATTTATTTCACTTTCTATTTGTAGTAGAAGTGGAAATTTACTTCGACGATCTTCGGCGCTCGAGTTCGAACATATTCCCGCGTCGAGATAAGCTGGGTATTACATCACTATTCGATTCGATACGCAGTCCTGATACCGCGAGTAGTGTTACACCATGCAAATTGGGAGAAATTGATCAACACATCGTAATTCAGGGACGCGCGCCGCCTCTTCGGTGCAGCCTCGTGCCTGCAATGGTACTCACGCGGTTGTATTTTTTCTTTTTTAATTATGTGCATAACTTTGATCACAGTCTCCCAAAATTAATCGTTCAGATTATGCTAATGTCTATCATCTACACAGGGTGTCCCAGAATTTTCCATCCAGGTTGGAACCAATATGTTCTGCCACTAGGAATGAAACAAATATAGACCTATAGATGTTTTACTATAAGGATATAACAAAAATACAAAATGTGTAGAAAACAATAGTTCATTCGGTTTTAATGAAGCACAGAAAAGAAGTAGATCAATTAAAATGTTAAAATGAAATAAAATTACTACGTCTTATATCTTATAATAAAATAATAGGCTTCAAATTATTGATGCCTATTATTTTATTATTATGTCTATTATTAAAAGGTTTTTTAATCAAAATTAATGCAAGTCACGCACTGATGCCACGAATTTAT
The DNA here is from genome assembly GCF_050908995.1 of Andrena cerasifolii. Taxonomy (NCBI): domain Eukaryota; kingdom Metazoa; phylum Arthropoda; class Insecta; order Hymenoptera; family Andrenidae; genus Andrena; species Andrena cerasifolii. The sequence continues at coordinate 3,518,990 of NC_135124.1, read as the reverse complement.
ATCGTATTCGCTGAGACAACTCAATTTCACACAAAGTTTGTGCCGTAACGGATTCTATTTTTCCAATGCAGACTACAGTGTATTGAGAAGATTAGGCGAGATTTTGAAATAGAGTATTAATAGTAGTTGATACTTGATAGAAGCTACGTTGATCACATTTAACGACTACAGGTACTAAACATAACTCATAAACTAATTAAATAAATTTCATGGGCCTACTTTTATCTATAACTTATTAGTAAGAGTAGCTGTTATCGTTTCATTCTCACTTTGCATTTTCGTTATCGGTTTTTAATAAAATATTTATAGGCCTATAATTATATAATATTTTCATTTCGTGGATTCATTTTACTGGCAGGGCCTGCCCAGAAAATCCCGGAACAGGATCTGTGTAGATATTGTTAGTGAAAGTCAAAAGTTAATTTTTTGGGCTGGGTCGTTTAGGCTGAATATTTTGGCACGGTGATTTCGACGAGTTTTATTCTCGAACAATATGAATTCGTTTTCCTGGGGGGATGGCTGACATTTTGTGATGTTCAATCTATTCGCGACGTGTCATTTGCAGTTTCAACCGCGATCAGATAGATACGGGGGTGCAATCGCCCACCGGAAACGTCAATTCGATTAGGGTCGATTAGTAGCACCAGTTTAATTTAACTCCTCCACGCTGCACGTCGTTCGAAGAAAAATAGTTTTTGCATGTGAACACTAAACGTACCGGCACTTTACACATACCTATTCTTACCATAAGGGTTCATTTGACCCCTTACGAAATAAACGTTGATTTTTAGAAAGAAATACTTAATATATTAAAGGAAATAATTCGCAACGTAACTTCTGATATCTAATAAAATAATCAAACATATATTTTTATTTTTATAAGTAAAATAATCAATTGTTAAATTCTTTTTACTCAATTATTTTAACTTTAATAATGATAATTGGAATAGCTTTTTTAACTTTATTTGAACGAAAATTTTTAGGGTACATCCAAGATCGTAAGTGGCCAAATAAGGTGGGATTTTGTGGATTATTGCAGCCTTTTAGTGATGTAATTAAGTTGCTAAATAAGGAATTTTTTTATTGATAAAATAAAATAATTACACTTTTTACATATGACTGCTTTCTCCTTTTTGCATTTTCCGCAGACAAATTTTTTGCAAATTATGCAAGTTTGAGTGGTTTTATTACCCGTGCATAATCTTATTTGGCATTTTCTTCGTGATCCCTGGTTTCTTGTAAATCTTCGATAAGAGTCCTTTCTGTCCATGCGTTACGTCGTATGGACCCTATCGGGTCGTTCAAGTGCTCACGCCGAAACCAAACACACATATCAGATTCAGATAAATGAAACTATAACTTGAGAAGTGGATCTGAGTCCAGAACTAAGGTTCCAGTTGGAGAACTGCAGAAAATTACGTAAATTTCGTAAGGGGTCAAATGACCCCTCGTAGCACATAAGGGATGCAAAGAATTTTTCTCGGTAAAAAATAAGCTAAGAGAAAAACGGAAAGCGAGAAATTGAATAATCAGATAATATAAGAATTTACAGAAAGTCAGATGAGCGAAAGAAATAACAATGAATGTACGACTTTAAAGTAAATTTTGAAATGGGTCGTTTGACCCCGCTTGGTACGTGTAGAGTTAAAAATTGAAGGGTCGCATGCAATAAGGGGACTACCGCTCGAAAATGGGAAAAATTAATGTCCAAACACTAAGAAAGATTGGAAAATTAAATGTTGTTAAACTGAATTTTAAAAAATATAGTGTTGTAAAGCTCGTCACGACCCATATTTTTTCTATTTACAGTTTGTTCATCCAATCATTACTATTCCAGCTAAAATTTATAAACAAAAAATTTTTCATCGTCCAAAATCATTATTTCTTTAAACATAAATTGCGATAACTTGAGTAAATATGAACGGATCGTTATGAGACTTAAAACATAACTTCAGAAAACTCTACCGAAGCCGTAAAATGTGTGCACAAAACGCTTATGTTAAAAAATGTAATAATATTTAATTAAAAAGTAATACTGGACATAACCCATGTTTCTCAGCGTTCGCCGTTAAAAAGTATCGAGGCAATTTTGAGGTACATATAACTTGCAGCGACAAAGTTCCTCCTTAATATATAAGGAAGATTTTCAGCAATTTTCACATTGATTAATAAATAATTGTAGAAGATATGACAACGTGAGTGCTAAGACTGCTAAGTAGCGCATTTATACGCGGCTGCTGACTGTTGGTGCCGCCCGGGATTTATATATATCGCCACAACTTCTACAATTATTTATTAATCATTGTGAAAATTGGTGAAAATCTTCCTTGTATATTAAGGAAAAACTTTGTCGCTGCAAGTTATATGTACCTCAAAATTCCCTCGATACTTTTTAACGGCGAACGTTGAAAAACATTGGGTTATGTCCAGTATTACTTTTTAATTAAATATTATTACATTTTTTAACATAAGGGTTTTGTGCATACATTTCACGGCTTCGCTAGAGTTTTCTGAAGTTATGTTTTAAGTCTCGTAACGATCCGTTAATATTTACTCAAGTTATCGCAATTTATGTTTAAAGAAATAATGATTTTGGACGATGAAAATTTTTTTGTTCGTAATTTTTAGCTCGATTACTAATGCTTGGATAAACAAACTGTAAATAGAAAAAATGTGTGTCGTGGCGAGATTTACAACACTATATTTTTTAAAATTCAGTTTAACAACATTTAATTTTGCAGTCTTTCTTAGCGTTTGGACAATATTTTTTCCCGTTTTTCGAGCTCTAATCCCGTTATTGCATCCGACCCTTCAATTGACCTCCATTATGTACCTTATCAAAAATGTAACTGATTTACATGGCGATTCGGAAAGTATCATTTTAGTTGAAGGATGTCTAAAGTTCGTGCCACGTTCTTCTGTGAATGTCGCAATTATCCAATTACATATCGCACCCTCACCATTTTACAACTGAAATGTTATTAAAATATTATACCCTTTTTATTAGTACGTAAGCTTACTTACTAACTTTAATTAGAATGACTGAGACCATAATTTTGTGAATGCACGATAAACTTTTTATTTATCATGAAACTAGCTTTACTACTCGACTTCACCTGAAATTTCGATTCTGATTTTATAAAAAAATTATTTATTTTATTTTTTTGTGAAAATAGTCACATTCGTCTGGATTAGTCAGACATACTGACTTGATGCAGATTTCGTGATTCCAGAGTTTATCGTTCGAAAGTTTTTAGGCGACAGACAAACACACAAACATATAGCAGCTTTCTGCTTCATATATTAAGATTACAAGACATATATAGTTTTGAAGAAAGGAGTGAAACATGTTTATAGAAAAAGGATTAAGATAAATTTAAAAAATTCTACTAAATTTTAAAAATATTTAACGGCTGTTACTGTTTTTGTACCGTTTTTAATGAATCTGATTCAATCATGTTTTTCTGTTTAACCCTTATGTCAATAACCGGGTACAGCTGTACCCACCTAAGCAGTGCCTCTCAAAATTTGTTATGTTCCCATTAAAAAAAAATCACCTTGCCAACTGATGGTTGTTTAAGTTATTTACTATCGATTTATGCCCCTAGTTTAAAATTTTTTTACTTGAAACTATTATAAAAGTGCAGTCACAGTTTATATTTCTGTGTCAATAACCGGGGTACACCTGTACACACGTACTTCCGAATTTGATAATTATCAGGAATACTATTAGAAATAACGTGTAATGGTAACAGCGATTACAAAATAAATTAAACAAATATTTATTACACGCAAAAAATTAAAAGTAAATATTTATTTAATTATGTGTACCCAAAAATTTCGCGCGTTCGTAACATTTAGCAAATGTGGTCAAATGTGGATCACAATCGGATATTTCACATTCGAAACATGACTTCCTTGTCACATTATTTTACTGTCATTTTAGTAATTATTTACAAAACGGCAGTCCTTATCGACTTCGATGCCCTTCAAATATGCTGTGTTGAAATAAGAAAGTTAACATTCCGAACAATTTTTTCCTATACATGTTACCTTCTCTCGGCTTTAGTTTTCAAGATATTTGCAAAAAAGCTGTGATCGGTAGTGGGCCTCACGGGAGGCCGTTAACCCTTTGACTACGAAAGGCGTATATATACGCTCCCACAAGTCTATCAATATATACGAAAGAAAAACTGAATATTTTTAATTTATTTTCAGTTATTTATTTTTTTAATCCCTAAGAATGGTAATAAATCGCCGGGTACAGTTTTGGTCAGTAGGTGGACAACCAGTCGCAGCGACTGATATGCGAATATCGCGCCATCTGTATTGATAGTCCTCTCCGAGAAGCAACTACCGATCACAGTTTGTTGCGAATATCTTGAAAACTAAAGCGACGGCCACGTGTGTAGAAACAAGTAGTTCAGTATCATGCCCCCGATAACATTTTCCATGGTCATGGAAATTAGTGAGGACTATCTTTTTGCAAATAATTACCGTTATTTTTTTTATCAACGTGTCGTTTGGCTCGTACCATTCCTTGTTCGCTTTCAGGCCTCTAATTTGCTGCCGTTCCATTTCGCTGCCGGTTTCGCAGGTCACGAGTGAGCCAGAAGCGGTGGGCATAGCGCCGAGTCCCTAACGTGTAGGCCGAACCGAGCTCTAAGCGAGGAAATACTGTACACTGAAGAGTATCCTCTATACAGTTGCCTGCTGGCCCGTTGCTTTTCTAGGTCAAATTTCAAACGACTGCAGCACGGTCGACAAGGGAATCCTGCGAACCCGCACTCGCCGATTGGAACGCTACCTTGTGGATTTATGGAGTGAAATTCAAAGTCAAATTCGCACTACCACTTTTTCGGGTAGGGGAATGTTTAGTAAATCACCTCATTTGGGGCAAAATCGGGTACCCATACTTTCTATGTATGGCGTGATGTCTTATAGAAGCTGATTTCTAATCTTTAAAAAATTCAATAATAATCTTGATTATATAGATCGCGAGATGGGCTCGTGAGATTTGCAGAAATATGAGGAGGGTGGCGAGACCTTTATTTGTGATTTTTGTGCTCTAGATAAATTGAAATAAATTAATGTACAAATTAATATTTGTTAAAATATCTTTCTATATGGTTTGTAAAATAATAGTAATAATGGTTTTATAATTATAGCATATTTTATGCGTTTTTTAATAGGTACCCGATATTACCCGCACTTATAGGGTAAAACTTGTTTTCCTGTGAGCCAACTAATTTTGTTCAATTAAGAACGCTGATTTTTTGTTTATGTAAGGTCCAATTAAGATTGCTAGCGGTGTCCAAAGTTCATTTTACTGTCTGACTTTGCGCTAACAGGAAAAATACATTAGGCACCCGATTATGCCCCACTGTCCCCTGTATCCCCTAAAGTACAAGAGGCAGAAAAAAAGTTTTCCAACAAAACAGTTTTTTTTTCGTCAGGTATTTTTTTCAAACACTTTTCAAAATGTTGTTAACGCAAGTTTGCAGCGCTTATTGCACGATTAAACTTTTGTTTGAAACCCTTTTTTCTGTCTCTTGTACTTTAGGAATTAAACGCGAAAAAGTGGGAGTGTCTATTTGACTTTGGGGGTAGTTTTCACATTCTTAAAGCGTGATGGGGCACGAATGAAACATACCGTTGTTCTTGTCTTGAGTTACTCTATAAACCCACAAAGTTGCGTTCCAATCGGTGAGTACGAATTCGCGTTGCTTCTTTATGAGCTTAAGGGGAGGTTCCGGTCTAAAAGTCGATTTTTTTTTATTTTTTTTTTCGAATGTTCAACCTTTTAGGAATGCGTGTTTAAAAGGATTTGTTGAAATTCGTAAAATTCCCGAAGTTATAGGCATTTGAGTAGCGGCAAATGCATGGGCACTTGCGTAAAACTTTAAACGCGTTTTTCTCGAAACAGAGTTTTCAAAACGGTGGGACCTGTATCTCCAAAAGTTATTATTCGATTCGAATGAAACTTTTTTTACTTTGAAGAATATACTTCTGGCGAGGAGAGGAACCAGAAAAAATACAAAATTTTGAAAATATATAATTTTCAAAGGCGTTGAAAGGGCGAAAAATATAGGGGAAAAGTGATTTCAAACTTCAAGTGTCGTTATTTTTTAAAAAAATGCTAATTTTGTATTTTTTTTCTGGTTCACCCCGTAGCCAGAAGTATATTCTTCAAAATAAAAAAAAGTTTCAGTCGAATCGGATAATAACTTTTGGGGATACAGGTCCCAATGATTTGGATCAATTTTTTGACGCCTTGACTTTAACGACTCCCCAGTGCCGTCTGTAATGATTAATTATAAAACAAAAAATATATTTCTATAATTTAAGACATCCTTAATGCAATGCAAAAAGTCCCATTAAATTATACATAGTAGTTTTCCTTTAATTAATTCCTTAAAATCACCTATTTTTTGGGCTCTGGACCGAAACCTCTCCTTAAAAAACTAAGCCAAAGACCGTGCGCCTTTGTCGAAAATCGCGTAAAAGTCATTTCCAGGTAGACTTGAAAAGTCCTGTATACCTGATAAAGGACTTCCTCAGTGGCTACGGTACCGAGTTACTCCTCTAAAGAGTCTTAAATAAATAATTTCACCGCGCAGGTACAGCTGTACCACCCTGGTCATCGAACAACGTAGGGAAAGTTGGTTATTGACATAAGGGTTAACGGATCTGCACTACTCTAAACTTATAAGCACAAAGTTGTTTCAAAAACCTTGTTATATCTATATAAGTGCATTTTTTGCTGATCTTCAGCAGCAATTTTTAATCTTTTTTTTAAATTATATACAATAAACCTACGTATATCACAGCAATACTTTCACCAGCGACGAAACCACATATGCAAGGAATAGAAATACCTGTAGACCTGATATACGACTAGCTTTGTTCTATTAAAAAATTACACTACAGTGTATATGTAACTATTAATTATTCTAAGCAATATGTTACCAACAACATGTTTACAAAGAAAAATGATATGACACACGTTATTTCTCCGGATGACGCGTAGCGCATTTCAATTTTTTCACTGTGTACTCATCGAAGGTTAGACGAATACATAAGTAGAAATCAACGTTGGGAAATGTCACAATTGCTTAACGCCATAGCGAATTAACAGCTTATCTACCGATTACCAAAACATGCTTCGAAATTTCGCGTCAGACTTTTACACGAACTTTTAATCCACAAAATTATTCGCCGGAGCGATTTAAACGTTATTAAATTATGTTTGCGTTACGTGAATTTGAATATACGTTAATAGAAATCGTCTTGTTAACGAGCACTTCCTGAATACGACCTTGACAGTGTGCAAATATTTACTCACATGAATACGCCGGCCTTGAAGGCTAATTGTAACAAGACAGCCATTCAATTCGAATTCATTGTGAAAAAGGCAGTCGGGTACAAAAGGTCGGACTAGAAAATTTTAAGTGAATATTCAAAAGCAGCGTCTAGATCGATTATGAATCGAGACTTCAAGTGATTATTTCCATACGTCAGCCTTCTCCATTAATAATTCACACTTTCTTTGTTATTTGTTAATTGCACGGTCGAATGCAAAAATTATTGTCCAAACGATAAAAAAGATTAGAAAATTAAACGTTGTTAAACTGTATTTTAAAAAATATAGCGTTGTAAAGCTCGCCGCGATACTCATTTGTTTCTATTTACAGTTTGTTTAATCAACTATTACTATTCGAGCTACAAAATTATAAACAAAAAATTTTTCATCGTTCAAAGTCAATATTTTTTTAAAGATAAATTGCGAGAACTTGAGTAAATATTAACGGATCGTTATGAGACTTAAAACATAACTTCAGAAAACTTTAGCGAAGCCGTGAAATGTATGCACAAAACCCTTATGTTAAAAAATGTAATAATATTTAATTAAAAAGTAATACTGGACATAATCCATGTTTTTCAACGTTCGCCGTTAAAAAATATCGAGGCAATTTTGAGCGATGAAATTTTCCTTACTGTACGAGGAAGATTTTCCCCAATTTTCAGACTGATTAATAAATAATTGTAGAAGATGTGAGGATGTATATAAATCTCGCGCACCACCAACAGTCAGCAGCCGCGTATAATGCGCTACTTAGCAGGCTTAGTACTCGCGTTGACTGTTGGTGCCGCGCGGGATTTATATATATCGCCACAACTTCTACAATTATTTATTAATCATTGTGAAAATTGGTGAAAATCTTCCTTGTGTATTAAGGAAAAACTTTGTCGCTGCAAGTTATATGTACCTCAAAATTCCCTCGATACTTTTTAACGGCGAACGTTGAAAAACATGGGTTATGTCCAGTATTACTTTTTAATTAAATATTATTACATTTTTTAACATAAGAGTTTTGTGCACACATTTCACGGCTTCGCTAGAGCTTTCTGAAGTTATGTTTTAAGTTTCATAACGATCCGTTCATATTTACTCAAGTTATCGCAATTTACGTTTAAAGAAATAATGATTTTGGTCGATGAAAAATTTTTCGTTTATAATTTTTAGCTCGAATAGTAATGATTGGATAAACAAACTGTAAATAGAAAAAATGTGTGTCGTGGCGAGCTTTACAACAGTATATTTTTTAAAACTCAGTTTAACAACATATAATTTTCCAATCTTTTTAGCGTTTGGACAATAATTTTCCCATTTTCGAGCGCTATATTCGCCTTATTGCATCCGACCCTAATTTATCATTCTCGTTATGTCAGCTTTTCATCATTTCTTCGTATTAATAGTCAAATTCGCAATATTTAAATTTGACCAACCTACACATTTTAAACTCACGCAGGGTCTCACAATCTACTTGTATCCGTGATGCAATTTTCATATCAATAATAAATTGCAAATATACTTAACTGTATTGCAACACCTTTCTCCTCTATCTTTGCGCGAAAGTGCTTCCGTATCTCGCTACCCCTTTTACGGCACGACGCTTGTAACCAGTTTGTCACACGGGATTGCGGATCAAAAAATTCTTAATTATTAAATTAAATTCTCAAATTAAATTAATAGAACAATGAGCTTAAAATCTCACAATGCTCGCCCCATCTTTGTCTAAGCATTTTTATAGAGATTCCTGAAAATGAACTCTTTTCTCAGAGATTTAACGACAAATCGGTGTGACGCTCGCGATGCGAGTAAAAGTGAAAGCGTTGAGGCAGATGGAGATTACTGTGACTACGGTGTATGATCTGCTTTTGATGATCCGCCGTTTGTGCTTAATGACAACTCAAGTTTAAACACCAATGCATTGGTAATACTATATACGATCTAACAGAGACTATAGAAATTTCTTCATACAATTTTCATCGCTACGCGATTCAGCGCTGGCTCGAATGCTGTGCGAGCGGAGAGCCCTTGTTAATTGTAGCTAGGTATTTCAAAATAAATATTCTGCGAGTCTCGGACAATAGTTTCGACACTGTCATGCCGATGCCATTTAAACTGTCAATCGAGATGAGCTCATCGTGCGTAATGAATGCATGATGCTAAATGTTACATCATGTCGTTCACCAGTATCGATTAACGTCTTCCACTGAGCGATGACATTCGTGTGTCGAGATGAAGAAAGCCGATTTTACACCGGGGGAACTAAAAAATTCCGTTTCCCTCGTTTTAGCCGCATTTTAATTTTGACGACGAAAGGTGGTCGCCTGCCAGGCGAACCTCTGGATGTTGAGAGGTGGGTTGGTCTCGTGCGCGTGGCTTTTAGTGTCCCCCCCGCGGGACGCGTTTCCATAAAGGACACGTAATCGACACGTGACATAAGAGCGGTTTTCACTTTCCAAATTGATGTCCGTCCGGCTGAGAGCCGCTGGCTCACGTAACACGCGGACGAGGAAGCGAACCGAGGGGGCTCGCGATTCTTGCGTAGCGTTTCGTGCCGCGCGCGTCATGACACATGCGTGCGCGTTACCGAGACAACGCACCCACACGCAAGCGTACTCCTACAATCGAGAACGTGATTCGCGTGCACGCATGCGCAGTCGCTCTTGCTGCATCTGACAGGAGTACGTACCCTCCGAATAATTCAACCACCATGCGGGAGTATTTATTTGCGTACACAAAGGATTAGTTAAGTTTATTTGCGCAAAGTCTGAACTATTACACAGTTCGACAAAATTTGACTTTTTTCGGACTTGTAACATTCAATAACCGTTTCTTATAGGTTTTCGTGCCCTGATAGAGAACCCGCAAACCGTTTGTCGCCATCACCCTCAGTTTTTGAGAAATTCGATTTTGAAAAAGAACTGAAAATTTTCAACTTTGAACATTTTTTGTGTCGAAGCGGTAATACTTATTCGGTTGCTCGTTGCCTCAAATTATTCTATGAACCCTAGCAAACACAAGGATAAAAGTTATTATTGAATTATAAGCATTTAAATATGTTTAAACAACGATCAACGGGAAAAGGACACCTGAAATGCACTAATTTTTACATATATCTTGCTATATATTTTAAAAATTAAGGGTGTAGGAGAAAAATTAACTACACCACGCGATGCGGCAGAAAAATTTCTTTCGGAAACCACCAACAGAAGTGGTAAGTCACGTTTCGTTTTCAATACAGAAGCGAAATAGTTTGGCAAACCGTGCGGCGTCGACAGTGGTTGTCACGCGCGTTAAGCGATTGTGTGACGCTGAGCGGCAGTGTATCGCGCGCCGCCGTTGACTACCACTGTCGGCGGCGCACGTTTTGCCAAACTATTTCGCTTCTGTATTGAAAACGAAACGTGACTTACCACTTCTGTTGGTGGTTTCCGAAAGAAAAATTTCAGCTGCATCGCGTGGAGTAGTCAGATTTTCTCCTAGACACGGATGGTCCAACTTCATACATTCCACAAATGAAAAATTCGCGCCCAAGCCATTCACACATGCGCACTCATGCAAAACCGCAGTACATGCGCTAGTGGCGCCTTCTGCACAGAGTTTTGCGGCATCTTCTGCGCACAGTTTTGTGTTTTGAGTTTCTTGATTGAGGGATTTAAAAAAGCGAATGAAGGCTATACCTATAAGTTATCTAATACCTAGGTATTAAAATAAGCTTGTTGCCGATTGATAAGAAAATCGTTGAGTGTTCTTACACCTGTGTCAAGTTCTTTTTACTGAAATTGTAGAGGTGTTCCTTGAATGAAGATTGCGGTTTTGGTGACCGAAAAATGTGTGCCCCCCTGTGAATTTTTTTCGTAGAAACGAAAAGAGATATCAATGTGCGAATTGTTGCATTACATTTATTAACGTTTGAAATAGTAAATTATATTTTTGTTTATAACATAACATTTAATTTCCGCCTATGGTTCAATTGGATATTACCCGGGTGCATGTCGTACCTCTAATTGGCGGTAAAAATATCTGCAGAACAAGTAAACCAATTGATTTGAACTTTTAATGTTTAAAATTAGATAGTTTTAATTGGGGATGAAGCTAGCAGACAGCGTCTTAAAGACGCCTGTCTTATGAAATTTTGGGGGACGAGTCTAGCGGTCGAATGATGACATTCTATAAAATATTTTGCGCCAATACGCATTTTTTATAAACAATTAAGACCAATATATACCTAAAAGTTGAAATAGTTTACGAGGAAGTGCCTTGGGTAGTTGCGAATAAAGGTTAGGTATAGTGCCTATATGAGCTATAGTGACTTAGGTATGAAGTCCCTCAGCGGGGTCTTACCCGACACCCTGCTGGGTACTGGCCGCTAAACGTGGCCCCCTACTACCTCTTGCAGGACTGTGTTTAGGGAAGATCAGAACAAAACCGGGGCCCTATAGATGAAGTGTTACATCTTCGATTTTAATAAAATAAAATAGAAATTGAAGATACTGTTTATCATTATTAAAAGACACCAATTAAGCTTTGCTACTGGCTATTAAAAATTGTCTCATTGTCAGCACATATTAAATACAAATCCATTTCAGTAAGGTATATGTACTGCATTAGAACAGTAGAAATATAAATTATTTTATATTAATAACTTATTTTACCCTTTAGGGCCCAGGTTTTGCCCTGGTCTTCCCTAAACATAGTCCTGCAAGAGGCAGTAGTGGGGGCACGTTTAGCGGCCCGTACCCAGCAGGGTATCGGTTAAGACCCCGCTGGGTACCTCACACCTAAGTCACTATAGCTCGTAGAGGCACTATATAGTGCCTATATGAGCTAAACGTGTCCCCCTATTACCTCTTGCAGGACTATATTTAGAGCGGGCCCAAAAGTGCAATGGAGAAGTATGCATCTGTATCTTTGTTGCGCTAGTGGGACCGCTACCGGTCGTCGCAGCCGATCGCGGCTAGGAAATCCCGCCTTTAGAGCTCCAGGTTTTGTCCTGATCTTCTGTAAATACAGTCCTGCAAGAGGTAGTAGGGGGGCACGTTTAGCGGCTAGTACCCAGCAGGTTGTCGGGTAAAGGTCTAAACACACTTGTCAGTTCTGTGTCAGTACCGTTCCGTCGTGCCAGTGGTAAGGAGAAGAGACCCTCTACGCCCCTCTTCTTCTTACCACTGGCAGGCCGGAACGGTACTGACACGGGACTGACAAGTGTGTTTAGACCTTAAGACCCCGTTGAGTGACTTCACACCTCATTATAGCTCGTATAGGCACTATACATCATAAGCCGAGGGTTTGATTCCCGTCAAGGTTATATATTTTTTATCCAGACATTTTCGAGACGTCTTTTGAACGTCTTTCAGATGTCTTAAAGACGTACTGATTTGTGAATCTGCATGTCTTTAATAGTAAGACGTATTTTGGACTTTACTAGACCACCAATAGTCAAAGCGAGTGTTGAGACTGCTAACAAGGGAACATCCAGAACCCGGAAATTCAAAAAATTCTGAAACTTCATGAATATGTAGGGAATTTCCCGCTGATTACAACGCAATTTTTATTTGCTGTCCAAATTCACTCTAAGGGAGTGTAATTGACCTCTGAAAATCCGGTTATTTTCCGATTTTCTGTTATAACTGTAAAATAATTTGTTTACCAAATGATAGATCTAATTAAAAGAAGTAGCTTTTGTCTGGAAACTTTTCTTCTATCTCTTACATTTCGTGAGTTATAACACAAAATCAGAAAATAGCCGAATTCTCGGGGGTTAATTTCACCCCCTTCGAGTGAATTTGGGCAGCAAACAAAAATTGCGTTGTAATCAGGAGGAAATCCCCTACATATTCACAAAGTTTCAGAATTTTTTGAATTTTCGGGTTCGAGATCTTCCCTTGTAAGTAGCGCATTATACACGGTTGCTGACTGTTGGTGGCGCGCGGGTTTTATATATATCGCCATATCTTCTACAATTATTTACTAATCAGTGTGAAAATTGCTGAAAATCTTCCTTGTATATTAAGGAAAAACTTCGTCGCTGCAAGTTATACGTACCTCAAAATTGCCTCGATACTTTTTAACGGCGAAGGTTGAAAAACATGGGTTATGTCCAGTATTACTTTTTAATTAAATATTATTACAGTTTTTAACATAAGCGTTTTGTGCACACATTTTACGGCTTCGCTAGAGTTTTCTGAAGTTATGTTTTAAGTCTCATAACGATCCCTTAATATTTACTGAAGTTATCGCAATTTATGTGTAAAGAAATAATGATTTTGGACGATGAAATTTTTTTCGTTTATAATTTTTAGCTCGATTAGTAACGATTGGATAAACAAACTGTAAATAGAAAAAATGTGTGTCGTGACGAGCTTTACAACACTATATTTTTTAAAACTCAGTTTAACAACATCTAATTTTCCAATCTTTCTTAGCGTTTGGACAATAATTTTTCCCATTTCCGAGCGCTAGTCCCCTTATTGCTTCGGACCTTCAATTATTCATGAACTCCTTCTATTATTCTACCTACGAAACGAATATCAAGAATGCAGATACATGCGTAATACGCTATGTTAGTTACCTTTAGCATAGTTATATTTATTTGCTCTTCGAACACACTGAACATGATTCACAATACAAATCTCTGTGTTACATAATGTATTATAGATGAATCTACTTGCTGAGCAGTATTTGGATAGTCGTGCATCCAAGTTGTACAACGTTTCAAACCCACGTGCTTCGATATTTGATGTAAGCAAGCGATCGTGCATCAGTATGACACATCAACTACCACAGCGTTTCCCGTGCATCCACGACTGAAATTTTTACGAGATTAAATAACGTGTGAGAATCATTGTCTCAGACAACGCTGTCATTACATTAACTGATGTAATTTTATCTTTCCATTTCCTTTACCATAATGTTACTAATTTTCCTGTCATAATTAATTATGCAGGTAAAGAATTATGTTACATCAAGTGAAAGGTAGAGGAGTTGGTTGATTTTTCATGTTTTTTATTTGTATTTTAATATTTTGCTGAAAATAAGTGACAGAATTTTTCTTCGGTAATATCGTTTAGAAACATTGCGAAAACTTATAAATAGAAAGCAAAAGTTGGGTAAAATTGTTTTTATTTATGGAAAAGAGAATTAATTAAGTGAAAATTATTTCATGTAAATAACTGCAAACGCTCATTAAAAATTCATAGTAACTCCGCGATCTTGAATAGAAGTTTCATCGATAGTAGGGTGTAATCCCAGATTTTTGAACAGTTGCACTTAAATAGATGACGTGTTCATTCTTGGGTTACATTTGAATTGGGACCAATAAGTCCCAAAAAATACGGAAATAAATTAAGACGTTAGCACTTATAAAATATTGGAGGCGTTTTCTCCAAATAAGTGGTAACGTCTTAATTTATTTTCGTATTTTTTTAGATCTGGATTTCGTAGACATATTTAAAATACTTCTTTTTAATCACGTTCCGTTGAACATTTTAAAAATCTACAGATGTGAAATGTGCACGACATTTATATAAGGGTGGTTAAAGCTTCTATTTTACTCATTAGAAAACGTTTTGGACAAAAGCTTAAGTATTTTAAAAGCTTTAAGTATTAAAAGCTTAAGTAATTTTATTAATTTTATTTGGGGGAGTGTGAAGAATTTTTTTTAACGGAAATGTGTCACATGTTTACCTTAGTCTTCTTATACAGCCAACAATTATTTGTCTAGTGGCAGAGTTGGGCAAAATGTGATCTAATTATAAATTACAAATTTCATTTTGCCCATCTCCGTCTAGTGGCAGATAACTCAAAAAGGCTTAAAACCTGAAAACGAGTGAATTTTCGAACCTACGTTTATTCTGATTCATTATCATCTCGCACGATGAGTTTTATAGGTATGAAATTCACGTTAATAAATCAACGAGTCTTACATCATAAAGGTGCGATCCAACGCAGCGGTGCGTGGTCCGACGAGTTTTGCGTCGTACTGACCGAGCCACGCGTCGCGGGAATGATGAGCTCGGGCTCGCGCGGCTTGGCTCGAGCTTCCCGTTCGCTGTCGGTAAATGTGACAGGAGTCAAAGAAAAATTTGGCTTGGCTGCAACGGCGAGCCTAGCCGCGACGTGGGAATGCTCGTGGCTCGCCAACTCGCGCTCGCCAGACTTGACGAGTCGGCAGACTCGCCGAGCCACGCGCCGTTAACCCTGCGCACAGTGGTGCATGACATTTTTTATTCAAATCACCCTACAGGTCGTAATTTTTCAGAAAACTCGACGATTTTTTTTTTTAATTCTTCGCAATTAAATTCTCTATCGATCTGTCCGGCCGAAATCTTGAATTTCCTTGCTGATTTTTTTATATTTAGCGAATTATACTGCACTTTTCGAAGATCAGTATCTGTGGGCTTTTTTGGCCGCCTGTTCCGAATTTAAAGTCAGATTTTCGAAATTGAAGGTGGTGAATCCAATATGCCGAATATAGTTGACTTTTCTGACTCAATATTGATGAGCAGGATTTTTAATGTTTGATGTTTTTAAACACGTACATAAACAAAAAATCACAAATCCTGCTCCTCAAATAAGATTGCACATAATAAAATCGGATTTCTAAAGGCAACTAGGATAAAACGTTAAGTGAATCAGGCCTAAAAATATCAAACATTAAAAATCTTGCTCATCAATATTGAATCCGAAAAGTCAAATATAAGAACGCGTATGAACGCAGAGGAATAGGCTTAAATATGCAAAAATCACGTACACATTGATGAGATGCGTAAAAATTTGTGAAAATACGAATGTCCATCCGCCATTTTAAATTTTACAATTTGATCTACTGTATTAGATTTGTGGTACAAATAAAAAATTTGATCTTTATAATAATTACCTGATATTCATAATCAGCGTCCCCGAAAAACTAAAGGCACTACGTTTCTTCCGAATAAGCCCATTTTCTCAAATTTTGCTTCAACATATTGCATTCACCACCTTCAATTTCGAAAATCTGACTTTAAATTCGGACCAGCCGGCAAAAAAGGCCACAGATACTGATCTTCAAAAAATGCTGTATAATTCGTTAAATATAAAAAAATCAGCAACGAAATTCAAGATTTCGGCCGCACAGATCGATAGAGAATTTAATTGCGAAGAATTCAAAAGAAAAATCGTCAAGTTCTCTGAAAAATTACGACCTGTAGGGTGATTTGAACAAAAAATGTCATTATGTACCGTACCACTGTGCGGCGGGAGGCGCGCCCTATACTGTAACACAGGTTGTCGCTACCGGGTTAAAATACCCAACATTGAAGCGTAAAAAACCACGGTTTCAGAATATTTTTTTTCTTAACTTTGTAATTTTTATGTTAAAGTACAGTGTTTTAAGAATCAAAGAAAATTTATGAAATATCTAAAAATCTTTATTAAAGTTCTTTAAAAAATTGTAACAAAAGCTCAAACAGTCTTCATATTTTCGCAACTAGCGCCTCTGTGGTAAATTTTACCCAGTAGCGCCTCCCGCCGAGTTAGAAAAGTATTTCATATTATTAAATGTACATAAACAGAAAAAGAATATGTTCTCAGAAAAATAAATCTAGTGGAGTCAAATCAGGTGAACGTGCTAGCCATCAAACAGTTCCACCGCGTCCAATTTAGCGGGCGGGAAAACTTCTGTCCAATTCTTGTCTTGATTTATTTGTCCGAAGGTCATTTGAAGGTCAACATATTATAGACGATTGAATTTTTCGCTTTATTGCCTATAGCGTTACGCTAATGAAAATATGTCACCCCATTTAAAAAAACATCGACGACCTTTGAAATCTCGGAAAATATAACCTTGAAAAGAAATCTCCATCCCAATAATCGCCCCTCTGATCTGAAGCAAATATTTTTGTCCCCGGACATTTTCTTTTAATATTAAAAAGCAACGGAAATATTTTGGGTTTAAATATTCGGTGACCCACCCGGTATATGTATGTGCATACCTCGAGAATTGGACATTCTTTTTCCACCCCTTACGGTGGTCGTCGTAACCATTAGGAGCTGAACGGGTCAAAGTATATTGTTAAAATATAATCAACCGTCGTCACGTTGTTTGCGTGATTTTGAATTTCATGGATTTTGGCTGCTTTGCTCCTTTGATCTTATGACCTTTCATCGCCAGAGTCTCTCGAAATAACTTAATTGTACCAGTATTTTTATAAACATTAAAGGAAGCGCAGCATATTTGGAATACTGTTGGTAATTTCGAATATCGAAGTATCTAATAAACTACTAACGTTATCTAATTTTTAACCCCGCAGATAATAGGGCCAACCGCCATTTTTTTGATTTTCGATTTAATCCGCAGAATAAGAAAACGAGAATCTGCAAAATGTGTCAAAATTTTAGAGGGTCAACACTTTATCTACTCATTTGCATGTCCCCTCTATGGTTCCGCGTCAGTATCGCGATAATTTCGAGAATACAAAGCGTGACATGCAATTTTTTGTTTCAATGCAGTGTTGCTAATTCGGAGTACCGAAGGCGAAGGTAATTTGGAATATTCCAAGGTTTAGCGATGTTTTTGTTTCACGCGTAACGGCTGCCGCCGCGCCGGTTTGGGCCAGCGCTGTCCATTTTTATTTACCTAAGATTATTCCTATGTTGTGATTTTTGAGCCTGATTACATTATGAAAGAAAATAATTTTATCTACATGTTTTTTTTTTAAATTTATAAAGTGAAGGTAAATTAGCTTCCCGTCATTTTTCATTTAGACCAAAGTTTCAGCTACTTTTTGTTTTTTTATTATTACTGAGAATTTGAAATATAAAAGTTTATTAGTTTCCCTATGATATTATGTAGTTTTATTTGTTCCCATCCTCTACCGTAATTTTTTATTCGCCTTAAACAAACTGGTATTCCAAATATACTGCACTTCCTCTACTGTTCTTTGATCGATGGTATAGAACCTACATTTCAATTTGTTTCATCAGAATAGTACGTTTTCCAAGAGTGCTATTTTATGTTTCCGTACGCAACTTATCTTCATAAAATTGTACCCGTGTTTTCTAAATCAGTACTGGACATTTGGAAACGATTTCTAGTACATTCATACAAATTCATACAGCTCTTACAATTTTCATTTCTCATAAATTCATATGTCACGAGTGATCAGTGTTTTGCAAGAAAAATGTATAAAAAGGCATACGTTTATTTATTTTCTGGGTTCTTTCTAATAAAATAAAATAGTTACAATATTTTACGGATGTATTGGACCTATCTTCAAAATGGTGCCAAGTCGATGAGAATTTGTGAGATTGTTCTTTCTAATCTTCCTGATGTGCTCCAAAAATTTTAACCGAATTCACTAAATGGTTGCTGAGTTATAACGATTTTAATTTTCACTGACCTTAAACGTACTCTTATGGAAAGAGACGACCTCGACAGATAAAACAGCTGAAAAAATGCTGAAGAAATAGTACCAATGTTTTCATTTTTTTTATACACATAGTATATGGATAGATTAAAATATCTGCCGAGTTTCAATTCTTTTCACTACACCGTTTTAAAGAAATAAATTCTAACTTGAGAAAATTGTGAATTCAGGGCATTTTCACTGCCAAAAGTTCAGCAAATAATGCTTGAAAAAG
Source organism: Andrena cerasifolii (assembly GCF_050908995.1). Lineage (NCBI taxonomy): Eukaryota > Metazoa > Arthropoda > Insecta > Hymenoptera > Andrenidae > Andrena > Andrena cerasifolii. Next base: position 3,500,017 of record NC_135124.1, on the reverse strand, counting down.
CATTTGTAAAGAGAAAAATCCCTCTCTACGAGTAAAAATAAGACCCCAACTCCTTGCATCTAGATTTACTATGCGTAAGACCTAGATATTCAAGTACTTCAAGTTTCATATACTTTTGTCTAATATTGTACGTCCGACACCTCCTTAACAGTTAGTAACGAAGAGCAGGGTATCGGACGTTGTTGCTCCGAAACGTGCGACCGTCAGAGTGTTAAGTGTTAACTATTTGTCCGTTATCGGAACATTTGAGTTTGCTCATTCTCATTGGTGGATGTGTGCGTGGCGCTAGCGTCCTGTCTCAATGCATCACGGCTTGCACGTGTGCTGACAGTGAGTTCCACGAGGTACGCGCGGGAACACGCCGATATGACCACAGTCAGACCGTGCAGCCGCCGCTGCAACTAGTGTCGTACGATTTCAATGGACACCATTCGCCGGTTCAGGTGGCGAGAGCAGCAACACGCCACGCGATTGGCTCAGGCGATCTCAGCTGAGCTGTAGTTCGACCAGCGTCGCAACGTGTCTGATTTAGGCGTCCCTCTATCCAACGGCCGGCTACAATTCATCGAAGCTGGCGGCGTTCCACTGTTGGTGGCGCGTCGACGAACTATTTCACTTCGATTCGTAAACTCTGCTTCTATTCCCCTTTGAAATAGAACCGTCCTTTTTTCAATTCTTTTATTTTTTCTTTGTCTACAACTGTGGAATGCATTTGCACGGAGAGATCAATAACGGGCAATCACCAGTTTCAATTAGATTCCCAGCGAATTCATTATTAAAATAAGCAGATACATTCATATCCGGCCTTTTGTTTCAAGAACTCCACGCTTTACAGCATATTTGCTGTTAATGTGTTAACAGACTAAAGTACCCGTCATGATTAGCTCAGGTAACAAGGTAAATTATGGTAATTCAAGGAGTTTTAAGTTTATTTATATCACTCGCTGCATGCGTCTTTAACGTAAATTATTTTGTTGTTGTCCACGAACAGTGTGAAAGACGTATGTATGTAAAAAAAAACATAATTTTCCAGAATCAACGTGTAAAAGATTTATTATTACCAGATTCGAAATCGATATGGAATAATGTGAAGTATAAACGAAGGGTTCAGAAGCCGATCAGTGCAGCTTTCCCCGAAAATAAGTTACGTAGTTCAGAAACCTCTGTATTGTTGGAACTTTCAGCTGATAAATACAGTTGAGTTACTACTTTCTTACGTAAGCAATAGATGGCGCTACTTACATACATATATTGACCATGGAATTGTTAGGCAAAATTATTCAGAGGGCAAACAGTGTTAATTTCGGTTTTAATGCTAATGTACTTAAGTACATATGTACATTGATTGGCTTCTGAACCCTTGAAATGTAGAAATGCATATATCTATAGCGAAATCCAATCCAAAGAAGAGAAATCATTCCTCAGGCTTAGTTTCGTGACCACGTGTGTTTTTTTTTTATTAGCGAATGAATTATTAGAAAAAATCAGACAATTAAAAAACTGGTTGCTACGAAAATTTTGTTTACAAAAAACAACATTGATGAATAATTCGAATATTGGATAGCAAATTACGTGCTCTGGCAACTAGGAGAGCGATATAAAATCTACTTTACTTCAACTAATCAAAGCTATTCTTCAGTGTGAGAAAGTTAACAATATTCGTGATATATGCTCGATTTTGTCTGTTCATATCCTCGTGTCCATCAGTACAAATTTTGTTGATATCAGTGATCTCACTACTATGACCTTTCCTTATCAGCAATGGTTCTTTCCATGATAAGATTTTTGGCTATTTCGAAGTTAATTGTTGTGATAGAATTTCGGTATCTACTGTGCAAACGCAACAGCAGGAAACGTCAAGGTCGCGCGGCTCAAACGATCAGTGGCTGATCGAGATTCGATTGTGGGATATATAGCTTACCATGTTTAGCCTTTTTTGTCGCTAACATTCTACAGTATTTCATGAACATGGTTTAGGGCACTGCCAAACCACAGGTTCCCGTCTAGAATACTTCTAGTTCGTGAGGGAAACATCACTGCGACGACATCTGCATTATCATAATTAAGTATATAAATCTTCGCGGTCTGCTCTGTAGTAGGGTGTGTCAATTTTTTAAATGTTATCATTTTAAAAACGACTAGTGGAAAAACGGTACAATTCCAGGTTTAAAATTAAGCACTACCTTTAAATTTTGTGTAATACATTATTTACCTAGTTGGAATTTCATTTGAAATTATAGAAAAATACGAAAATTACTAAAATTATTAAAAAAAAATTTAATTATTGAGCTTATGTTTGTCTGTTGTTAAAGTTACATATATTTCCATTTTGTAATAAATACACATTTCCATACATTTTCACGCGAATATAATAAATACTAATTCCCACATACTTTTATTTTCATTTTCATGCTTTTATGTAAGCAAGACTCACTTTAAGCAGTATATCAATATGTAGTTTGTAGTCAAATCTTACTTAACTTTCACTTTTTTCAACTGTGATTTGAAGTAGCTAAACCTCACTGAAATCAATTTTCTGAAGATAGTTTCAGATTCAAGATTAAAAACAGCATTAATTTGTCACTAGTCGTTTTAAAATTTTCAAAAATTTGCTGTAGCGTAAATGATGCCAAGAATAAATGTAAAATAATTTATATTGCAATGAACTTCAAGAAAAATCCTAACAATTTTATGCTAACAGGTATCACTCATCAAATGTACGTAGAAGCATGATATCTCGTTCATACATATATATGCGACCTTGTTTGAAATGAAAATGAAAACGATGAATTGCAAACGATAAATTTGTAATGTGCGAAGTAAATTAAATCAACGAATTTATAATGGAAGACACTGTTACGAATTATAACAGTTAGGCATCTGTTTCTATAATTATTTATTAATAAAACGACGTCCCTTTTTTTATGTCATGACATTTAAGTCATTTACAACTGGGATAGGGACGTCGGTAGCACAAATAATTATGTTTCACGAGTGAACTTGCTTGCTTGAGCCCAAAATGTCAACTGAAGATCCGCGCCGAGAAACTCTTATTTAAAATGCCGGGTAGACAGGTTTCACCCTCTACCCTCGAATAGCCAAGATGGAGGTCAGGCCCAAACATTCCCACGATCCAACGTACATCGCTGACGAAGTCCAGACATTGGCATCGGCGGAAAGACATTGCAGCGTAGACCTTGAAAAATCCTTGGGCGTCGCGATTTCAAGGACCGCTCTAATGCCCAAGGGTTACTGCAGGGGTGCACAGGACCGCCAATTTCGGGCGCGAGCGCACATTCGAGCTCGTTCAAGAAAAAGCGGGTCCGCCAACGGAGTGGGGAGCGGTTGGAGTAGTGGGGGCGAAGCGTCACAGGCTGTCGCAGGGGTTTCCAGAGTTTGACGCTCCGAAAGTAAGGCAGACTTTGGGGAATTTTTAAAAGAAATGTATTGAGTATTATAATTCCAATCTCTGTACTCAAGGTTTCAAATTGAAGAAAAATGAATCCACGATTAATAAATATTAAGAAATTATACATAGAAATATATGTATATTCACGTATGGATCTAATATTGGACCAACTTTATAAGTATCCGAATACTTTTGGGGCCCACTGTATATGTATATATGACATATATGTTATTAGATATCTTCAAATGCAAATACTCAAATTTACGTATGCGAATTTGTTAAAATTAACTTTCTGAATATAATATAAAATTCTGTACGTTTTCGTTTGGTCTTGTATATCTATCGCGAGTATGCTTGTAGTTGTAACAGGCATAGGGCCTTTGCAGTCATAGAGTTCCCCACCACGAGACATTATACCGAGGAGTGGGGGTGAGCATACCACGGTCGAGCTCGAGGGCTCACCGACTGCCCTAGGGCAGACTTAGTGTGCACCCCTGGGTTACTGCCTAGTCCCTCGCCAGATGAGCGCACCGAGCTCGAGGGAAGTCTCCGCCTTAGTTATTCGCTAAAATTGCCCGGCTACTAGGGATGTGCGGGTAATCAAATGGGACCAGTACCCGAGCGGTCGGGTCGAGTCGGGTAAAGTCGGGCGAGCTCGGACGGGGGCCCGGGCCAGACGGGCCCACGGGTAGTCCGACTTTGTCGGGTAGCTCGATTATTTCCGGTAATGCGGTGTTTGATAAGTTGATATACGTATTCAGCGTTTTTAAACAACCGAGTACTCGACAAGCATGTACAAAACTCTTTACCTATATGAAACTTCAGAATATGATAATTTTCACGTGAAAAAATAATGCTTCTAATGGATTTGTTCAAAATCCTCCTTAAGTAAAAATTCAACTTATGCACCTTATACAAAATTAATATACAGGTTGTATCAAATGAAGTTCATTTTGAATAAACCCGTTAGAAGCATTATTTTTTCACGTGAAAATTATCTTATTCTGAAGTTTCATATAGGTAAAGATTTTGTACATGCTTGTCGAGTACTTGGTTGTTTAAAGAAGCTGAATACGTATATCAACTTATCAAACACCGCATTACCCGAAATAATCGAGCTACCCGACACAGTCGGACTACCCGTGGGCCCGTCTGTCCCGGGCCCCCGTCCGAGCCCGCCCGACTTTACTCGACCCGATCCGAGCCCGAAAAGTCGGGTACCCGCACACCTCTACCGGCTACACTCGGGACTACATCTGGATTTTTTCACTAAAACTTTCCCTGACCTAGCCATTCGTTACGCAAGTAACAACATAAATAAATAAAGCGGGAAAGTAGAGTAATAATGAAAAGAATGGAAACGAATGTCATGTATTTGTAGGGATTGTGAGGGGTTAGGAAACCCGAATACTGGGATGAATAAATTCTTGTATTTTATTTGTTGCAGTCTTTATAGATTAAAATGTAAGACGCTCATTGTTAGTGGAAATCTGTAAGGCAAAAAAAGACGCATTTATGTCAGAATCTACTATCCCTTATTTCATGTTAGCAACGGGAAAGCAAACATAACCGAAGCAGTGTAAATTAAATTTTGTGACAGGACCACGTGAACGTGTCTCATATTAGATGTCGTCGCAGTGATGTTTCCCTCACGAAATAGAAGAGTTCTATACGGGAATCTGTGGCTTGGCAGTGTCCTAAACCATGTTCATGAAATACCGTAGAATGTTAGCGACGAAAAAAGACCAACCATGGTAAGCTATCCCATGATGTAAGGATATAAGGTGTGCTCACGGCCGTAGCCGTGATGGAAAACACCGGTTCTCGTTAAATCACCGAAGTTAAGCATCACGGGGCGGTGTACTGGGGAAAGATGGGAGACCACCTTTTTCTCCCGGTGCGCTGCTGCTGCTGGGACCCGAAGGAGAGAGGAGGGATAAAAAAAATGGGACTATAGTTCGTTGGGCAATATAAGCAAAAATAAGCTTGCAACGTCATCCTGATAAAAACACAGGAAAATAATGAAAACAAATAAACAAACGATTTTGGGAAGAGCACGATATTGGCTAATTTGAAAAGGCTGCGCAAGAGCACACCTTATATCCTTACACCATGAGCTATCCAATGTCAGGTAATAGTAACACGTCGAAGACCATGCTTGATCTTTTCTGGTGCTCGTGGCAAGTACTTGTTGAACAAGTGTTCAGATAAGCATTTACTTTCATTCAACAAGTGACATACCTCCGACTAGTTTTCAGTAACCACTTGTGGCTTCTTTTGACTTTTAACCCGCTTATTGGCACACAGGTACTTTGCACCGTACATTATATTAACAAATTATTATAAAATTAGTTGCCACATCAAATTCTATTTTAATTACAATTCCTAAAAATTAAAAAAAGAATATATAGAAATAAAATCAAAACTAATAAAAATAAAATATAATTTAAAAGTATCAGATTTAAATCAGCTACACTTACAGTTTATTTAAAACATAAATTTTGTAAATTTGAATTTATTTTTTTATTTTATAGCTAATATTAAATTTACAAAAAATTCATTATTCATTTTTAATATCCTCAATTTCCAAAGTTTACGTTTTTATGTAATGTTATGCTAAATAATATTTTTTATAGATTAGACTAAAAAATACAGGATTTACTGCATCCCTCCGTTATTGCTGAGCCCTTTACGAGTATTTTAAAAAAAAAATTATTGAAATCGGTCAAGATTTGCGCTGTCTAGCAATTTTTGTCCAAAATCGCACACTGTGCGCCGGGCCCGTGAGGCGCTGTTGCCATTTTACTTGTTCGCCCGAGCGCAGGTTGCAAGATTAAATGATGACCCTGTACACTGTGCGTGCACGCGTGTGTGTGGTTGTGTGGCCTGTCCGGCGAATTCAAATTCACTGTCTGTAAGGCAGAATAGATAGCCAAGTCATAAATTTTCCTATTTTCTATTTGCATTTATTTATCGTTCTTTGAATAAAATATTAATCTATAATACTCCCCTATAGATTAACTCTTAATCTAATCATTGTGATTAGACAGTTAATGATAGAGACTTAACACGCGTTTTAAAATTGTAATTACAGATACAAGGAATATAAACGCTTTAAGGGGTAATACCTAGTCAGGCGGTCGAAAAGAGGCGAATATTTGTGAATTTTTTTTGATGAAGCGAAAGCGTATATTTTTACAAAACTTTTTGCGTTTAAAAGAGCAACATTTAAAGAACATTTGGTATTTTTTTGTAGAAAAATATTTACGTTTATAATAAAGTAGCAACCGACATCCAAGAAACATTGTTAAAAATTTGTTAAAATCAAAAAACAAAAAAGGTGTCGTTAGTATATTAATGTATCCTCCGATTGATGGAGAGGATCTTCCGAAATATTAATTTAAAACAAAATGGCGGCTATTTAAAGTTGAAATCCTGTTTTTTTTTCTTGCAAAAATCACGCGAAAAAATCAGGATTTCAACTTTAAATAGCCGCCATTTTATTTTAAATTAATATTTCGGAAGATCCTCTCCATCAATCGGAGGATACATTAATATACTAACGAAGTCTTTTTTGTTTCTTGATTTAGATAATCTGGTTGCGAATGGCAGTGCTCACCGCAAAACCAAAATTTTAAAAAGCCTTCTTGGATGTGGGTTGTTACTTTATTATAAACGTAAATATTTTTCTACAAAAAAATTATCAAATGTTCTTTAAATGTAGCTCTTTTAAGTGCAAAATGTTCTGTAAGAATATACGCTTCCGGTTTTCAATAAAAATTCACAAACATTCGCCTCTTTTCGGCCGCCTGACCAGGTATAACCCCTTAAGTGATACCTACGACATGATATAAATTACCCCTTTGACTACGAAAGGCGTATATATACGCTCTGACAAGCCTGTCATTATATACGAAAGATAAAATGAATATTTTTAATTTATTTGCAATTATTTATTTTTTTCACCCCTAAGAATGGTATCAAATCTCCGGGTACCGTTTCGGTGTCAGTAGGTAGTCAGTGGACAACCAGTCGCAGCAACTGATATGCGAATATCGCGCCGTCTGTATTGATGGTTCTCTCCGAGAGTGTGCCGCAGTCAAAAGGTTAAAGAAAAACGTAACATAAATTACACTCAAACTAGTAGCTTTTTGTTTATGTGCATTCCTCGAAATGCAAATATTGGATAACCTCGTGGTTCGGTAATTAAGTAAATATCAGTGGGTACTTAAAAACTCTCCATCATGCGCTTACTGTATGCTCTAGATTACAGTTAATCACACTTTTGTTACGTTGAGTATACACTATCTCTTGTTCGTACCATTTGATTCAATTCTACTACGATTTTCGAACTACTTTGGACAATATAATTAAATCAATTGAAGGAAAGGGCTGAAGAAATCGGAATTAAAATTTTGGATAATGTTCAAACGAGGGAGTAAAATCTGCTCTCTATGAGCTAGGTAAATATCTTCGGTGCGGAGCGCTCGCGCCGTCTCTCAGATTTTCTTTTAAATTATATATATATATTATAATTATAATAATAATATATATATATATATTATTATTATAATATATATTAAAGTTGAGGTAATTACGTACTGTTTAAAATTCAAAACTATTATAAATAAGTACACTGTAAACATTACATAGGGTTTTCCAATTTCTGTACAATTGTTTAATTATGGACTAGCTATAATAAACCCTATTATTTCAGTCAGGACTATGTGCGCATACTGATACACAGAAATGAAGAGTTCCTAGTGGACGTTATACCTAAAATTAAAAGATTTTATTACGAATATTTTATAAAGTTATTGCCATCGCCTTGTTGCGTGGCTGTCCAGTGAATTTCGTACGGAGTTTATCCTTTAACTAATTTCAAACATTTAAAACTTCTGCTAATTTCACCCTCATTCCTTTCTCTACTATATTCAACCATGTGATACATACGATTAACCCGGCGGGAGGCGCACCCCATATTGTAACACAGATTGTCGCTACTGGGTCAAAAATACCCAAAATTGAAACGTAAAAAAAACACGGTTTCAGAATTTTTTTTTTAACTTTGAAATTTTTATGTTAAAGTACAGTGTTTTAAGAATCAAACAAAATTTATGAAATATCTTAAAATCTTTATTAAAGTTCTTTAAAAAAAATGTAACAAAAACTCAAGCAGTCTTCATATTTTTGCAACTAGCGCCTCTGTCGTAAATTTTAGACACTATAATAAGAGTCTGGACACGAGAAGGCCAGTTTTTGATTGGTCCGCCATTTTTTATTGAAATCCTGCGAGAGAGATATACACCATTTCACTCTTAACAACTCTTACGTTTATGGCGATATTTTACTATCTATTAATCTGAAAATGTGCATTTGGGTAGTAAAAAGATAATGTATATATATTCATAACATAACCTTTTTTGGCCACTTTTGGTTGGCCGGCCATTTTTCACCTATTCCCGCTGATTTTAATCATGATTGTCACATAAAAATAGGTTTACCTCACAGAGGCGGGAATTATCCCTTGGTGCCCAATTTTTTGTAAGGAATATTTTTTAACCATAAAGCTCGACGTTCGGGACATTTGGGAAAAACTTTCAAAATATAACCCTTTTCTGAGGTGTTATTACAAAAGGGTGCTGTACATCCAATCATTTTGTATGAATCAATCGCAATTAGAATTTCTTGATATGTTTGTTGTTTGTTTTTATTGTTTTCCTGTGTTTTAAGCAGGATGGCGTTTCGACCTTATTTTTGCTTATATTCCCCAACGAACTATAGTCTCATTTTTTCCCCTCCTCCGCTCTCCTTCGGGTCCCAGCAGTAGCAGAAAAAGGTGGTGGTCATCCATCTTTCCCCAGTACACCGCCCCGTGATGCTTAACTTCGGTGATCTAACGAGAACCGGTGTTTTCACGGTATCGGTGTCGATGAATGATCTTGGAATTATTTTAAAACGCAATATAATGAAAATGTACTCATATTGTCAGAATTTTAAATTGACAAATTATCTGAAAGCTTGTGAGAGGAAAGGTATCGGTGTCGATGAATGATCTTGGAATTATTTTAAAACGCAATATAATGAAAATGTACTCATATTGTCAGAGTTTTAAAAATTAATAAATTATGTGAAAGCCCGCGAGAGGGAAGGTATGTGTATTGATGATCTGAGAATACCTTGCCTGGCCACGCCAAGTATTTGACTTCCAGGCCGCGGACATCTAGGCAAATGTCTAGATGCTACATTTTATCTTCATTATTAAAATGTCCGCGATATGGGTAATGGAATGTATGAACACAACATTTTAGCTGTGTATATGTATACTCCCTGTCATTTAAGAAGGAACCTGCCGACCGACGAGTTTTTAGACCGGTTCTGCGCAGGTTGGCGCTCATTGGTGCCGGGAGAAGCTACTATTGGCTGTACCCCCACCAACGCTTTTTCGGAGCCAATGAGCTCATTCTACATGCGCGAAACGGGTTCCTTCTTAAATGGGAGTATAGTTGCGTCATCTTAAACGCAGTTGGAAAGAACCTTTATGTACTTGCAGCTCATTTTGATTTCACATCTTGTTTTATATGCTATTTATTATTATCTTCTATTCTTTCGTGATTTATTTGATTTAATGTACTTGGCGTAATTTTTTTACTTTTTGAAGTTTTTTTTATGGGGATACCTATTTACGTGAAGTAAACAGAAGTAAAATACCGCCATAAACGTAAGAGTTGTTAAGAATGGTTACGACTCTTAAGAGTGAAATGGTGTATACTTCTTTCTCTCTCGTGGGATTTCGATCAAACCTAGCGGACAGTGGCTCGTGTCCAGACTCTTATTACAGTGTCTCTAGTAAATTTTACCCAGTAGCGCCGCCCACCGAGTAAATCATCCCACTTTTCAACAAAGTGACCGCGAGGCGGCGCCCTCCGCGGTACTTACCTAGTGCAAGAAACTGGAAAAAAGAAAGAGACAGAAATACTGATAGAAAGAAATAAATAAACATTTAGGTTATGTTATTTCCGGTTTTGCTCCAAAATGGCTGCGGTTATACCGATCACTCCCTAGAGGATCACTATACTTACCTAGCCCATTGCGATTATTAAACGTCGCATTATTCTGATTCAGCTAAAATTTGGCACTGAACAAAAACTTGCGAGTGTTTTCCCTTGCAATTGGGGCAGTCGATGAGTCGAGTGGCAGAGTCACGGGTTGATCGATGGATTATCGAAGTTGTTAACCGCGGAGCCTTGACACTGACCGGTTACGAGAAGTCGGCAAGCTACCCGACCGCACGCATATAATCGATCCGTTTGATGACGCAATGGCGTTGCATCTCGATAACTGTATAATCGTGTCGATGTGAGGAACAGTTTAGCCTGCGCTGATACGCCTTTTAAACACGCGTTCTTAACTTTCCGCCGTAAACTTTGTCCCCGGAATTTATAAACAAACAAGGAGAAGGAAAGCTTTATGACATCGATGCAGCGATAAAATGTTATCGCAAACATTGATTGAAGTGTTCGCCATCGGATTTGGTAAATCTCAACTGTCTCTTCGAATAATCCTCTCTTCGTCGTAGCTGCCGCACACGTGAACGTCTATCGCGGTGTCCTTGTCGATAATGATAAACCAGCCACGGCCGGAATCGTATCTGGAGCCTCGAGGAATGAACAAGCCGTGCGATATGTACTTTGAAACGTGATGCCAGGCACGCGGCCACTGATTTGCGTAATCCGAGAAACTTCGTTGCGTAAGCGGACAATGATCCCGCTGGACATTTGTCACCTCATCCGCGATCGACCACGGGGGCCCCCGTGCTGGCTGAAACACAAGTGTTTGTAGTTCTGGATCTTGTTTGCAACACTGTTGTGTACCAGGAGATTAAACACTCGTTCCAAAAAACTTAAAACGATACTTTATTTAAAAGTAAAAACTCTTCCAGTACATGGAGTTTACGGAGAATATAATTTTAGCTTTGTAACTGCTAAGACGCTGTGTACTGTCTGAAGCTATGAATCCAACTACCCTCAAGGGTCCTACAAGCAGGTAGCCCTTGCGGAAAAACCGAAAAGGCACTTCGAGCCCCTCATCGACTCGCCTTGGGTTTGGGCAACGAAGGTCGAAGTCAGCCTCACGCTTTCTAATGGTTATTGAAGAAAGACAGGGTGAAGTGCTAGAGAGCGTGCTCTTTGACAAGAACCAAACGGATCTCCAACAATACAAACAACGAAGGAGTTGCTTTCCTGAAAATGTTGAGTACTTTTACAAAGGGAGGCCGCAATCTGTCGAATATTCAGGGTTTCGATTCAGAACTTTTTATTTTATATAATAATGGCTTTCAAAATTGAAATTTATTATCTGATCGAGTTGGTTTAATTTTCAATCGAAAGTTTGTGGTAAGGTGAACAAAAGAGCCTTATGTGATGTTTCAAGGTTAAGAGACTTTTTAAAAAATTAATTTTTGTCATTGTGACATGCTTCTAGCAAAAGAGAAAATAGAACGAGGTCAATACCTGGATAGTGTCAAGGACTTGTACCTAACACGTTGATCCTCGGTTTGGAATGCCTTTCAAGACGTTTTATTTTTTTCACTCGTGTTTCTTAATTTTTTTTTCATAGTTAAAATTCATTTAATGACCAGAGAGATTTTTCCTTTGCAATTACGACAACATTCTATAAATTGCAGTAATCGTACGTATAGATGTAGGCAAAGGAAGTATGTCAGTATACTTTTAGGTGAATGATACTTATGTTGGTAGTCGCGATAAAATCGAGCTGTGTTGTGCTCCTTTATTTCTTGCTTTTGGAATTAATATTTTCACAGGACGCGCATAGGTACTGATCTACTGGTAACACAGTTCGACAAAATTTAACTATTTTTCGGACTTGTAATGTAATGGACACAAGGATAATTTAAACTATCGTTTTTACGAATAATACTTATAAAGATATTTATTCAATTTAAAGTAAGAATATTGGAGATTCAACTGTTTTAACTTGACTCCGTGACTGACACTGGTGGCTTTTGGAACAGTAATGCCGTAGGATAAGGGACTGTGATGGGTTTTAAAGGTTTCTGAATGTGAGAGAGGGGATGACGGGATAGGGCAGAATTGCAGGATTTTGGATAGGTGACGCATTGGCTATGATAACGATGGGTAGCAGGGATGACGCAGTATTTACATTCACGCAGCATTTGGGTAATTAGTGTGAATCATATTTACAGAGAAAATCGGAGAAAAATGATAATAAAGGGTCAGTACATTACAGTAACATTGAATAGCCGTTTCTTATAGGTTTTCGTGCCCTGAAAACGAATCCGTAAACCGTTTGTCGCCTTCGCCCTCAGTTTTTGAGAAATTCGATTCTGAAAAAAAAACTGCAAATTTTCAACTTTGAACATCTTTTGTGTCGAAATGGTAATGCTTATTATTCTATGAACCCTCTCGAATACAACGATATGAGTTATTATTGCATTATGGACATTTAAATATGTTTAAACATCGATCAAAGGGAAAAGGACATCCGAAATGCACCCATTTTTGAAGATATATTTCAATTTATTTCCAAAACTAAGGGTCTAGGAGAAAATCTAACTACTCCACGCGATTTAGCAGACAATTTTCCATCGGAAAGCATCAACAGAAGTGGGAAGTCACATTTTGTTTTCAATATGTGTTCACAGTAGGGCTGGAGAGGAAAAAAATCTTAAAATGATAGTTGTATTTTTATGTATCCATCACTAAATCCTGAAATCCAATAGACCACGTATCTAATGTATATGACAGATATGTCAAATTCATGTTAATTGCAAAGAAAAATTGATCCGAAGTTAACCTTTCGTAATCTAACGGGAAACGTGTCAATATTCGTACGAGATTGTCGAATTTTTTCTGAATTCCTCTAGATATTTTTATTTTTTTACCGCATGTATTTCGAATGTGTATAGTCTCAGCTTATTTGTGACATAAATATTTTTCGAAAATTCTTCACTGTAATCCCACTATACGGCTTCAAATGAAGCTACCCAGTGTTTCAAGTTTTCATTAACTCTTTTAGGTTTATAAACAAAGCTCCGCCTTCCTCCGGGCTCTGGATAGTACTAATTGAAAGCAGATACCATCTACTAACAGCCATAAAAAAATTGGCTGCAACTATTTGCAACTTTGGCTGTTATTAAAACATAATCACCCGAGTGCGCTGTGCACTCTTCGTTTCTTCGGTTTATTACTATTTCATTTGTTAAAGATGCGTCAATTTTATTTATGTTGCTGTCCATATAACCGTTGGCTATTAACAAATAATATAAAAAAAAAGTACTCAAAAATATTGAGAAACACCGAAGTTATGACATTTTTTCCGCGAATCCTATGTTTCGCGTCCCACTGTCGGCACCGCGCGTTTTGCCCCTACAACTCTGGGAGTTTTTCGAATTTCACCTTAATATTTAAGGAATATATTTTCGAATTCCTAAACTATTATAAAATAAAAAAAAAAAAGAAAATCAAATTTTTGGGTAGAATACCCCCTTAAATTTCTAATTTTCTAATTTTTGTCAATGAAAATTGATGTCAGTTTTTAATTTCATAATAAAGAGTCGTGATATGAATAATCTTCCCTCTTGTGTTCTTACAACCACGACAAGTATGTAAAACAAAATGTAATATATATTTATATAGAAGCTTAATTGGCGGGGTTATGTCATCATACCCCACCTTGTACGGGGTGTGTCATTTCTTCACACGATGCGCGGAGGGTTAAATACTGTATAGTAATGATGAGCGCGTCAATGGCATAAAGATACTTTTGAAAGCCACCTAAACGACAGTGAATTAGTGCCGAATGGATGACAAAACCATGTGCAATTATCTATTAAGAAGAGAAGACATCACTCAAGCGAAAATGAACTGAGGTTATAGCTTCAGAGTTGAATGCACTACAAAAAGGTTGAATGGAAACTGTATGGATTATGTCAGTTTTTTGTACTATGACAACATATAATAATAAATCATCTTTCTCACACACTAATATGCTAAATACAAAATAAAGAAATACAAAATGATAGAAACGAATTTCTCTTGCAATAGGAGTGTGCAAAGTGCGAGGTTCAACGACCGGATTGATTTTTTCTTCTGTCTGCAAAACGGTAATTTCCATACAGGTTACGATATATCATACAGAATGCTTCCACACAATTCCATTGAATTTTTAATCGATGTATCTCCATTATTTATGCGACTGGCGTTTATGTACAACGACCCTTGGCCCGTGGTGTGACAACATTACTCGCACCGTCTTAGAACAATTAGTTACAGCTGATTTGCACTTGAGAGTGGCTCAGCTCATACATATATGCATGTGTGAATGTGGGGCTCATTCGATTGCGTCATTCCACGTCAACTCGATCATTTTTTGCACTCGATGTCAGGGATTTTATTCAAACTGAATCATGATGTAGTCCACACGAAACTAGGTAGGGGGGGTTTCCATAAAAAAATTCTCTGATATTGGCGCAAAGACATGGAAGCTTCTAGTGCAAGTGATGGGTAATGCTGCTGCAAAGCGATCTTTCAAGGTAGCAGCATGTTCTGCCTGCCCATTCTGGTTTATGTAATCGAAAGTAATATTTGTAGAAGATGCATTAGAAGCTTCCATAGTCAGACATTTTTTTCTGGGAAACTTGCTCGTCTAATGAAGCTGGCACCGTTTTCAGCAGAGTGCAATAGTTTTGATCGCTTTCTTACTTCCAACCCTTAACCCTTAACTGGTATACTGGGTCGTGGCAGACCCCAAATAAAAAAGGACACAGAAATTTGTAAAGTCGACCCTGAATCAACCTCTTTGAATATTTTGTTCTTAGGTAATGTGTAAAATAATAGAAGCCTAGAAAGTTAAACTATTATTATAAAATTAATTAGAAAAACAGTTTACAAGCTTAGACAACCAAAAATTTTGCTGCGAACTTTGCGTGCCTGGGGTCATGAGCGACCCCAAGATACCAGTTAAGGGTTAACTCCATCAGTCGAAATGATCTTATTCACGCCATGCCTCAGGACTTATCGTTATCCCCTTTTGATGGAAACAGCCCACCACCTTCTCGTGCTTTTCATCGGGTAGTGACACTTTTTCAACGGACAAACTGGTACTTAAAAATTCGGTTATTACAAAGAAAATGTCATTGGCCAGGAGGGAGTTAGTAAAATTCTTCCGCGGGTACATATAAATAACACCATTGAGAGACCTGTCGATATTGTTTGTAGGCGTCATTGAGATAGTATGAGCTGCGAGTGGTGTAGTGCCTATCCGACATATAGTGACTTAGGTGTGAAGTCCCTCAGCGGGGTCTCACCCGACAACCTGCTGGGTACTGGCCGCTAAACGTGCCCCCCTACTACCTCTTGCAGGACTGCATTTAGAGAAGACCAGGACAAAACCGGGGCTCTAACAGAAAATAAAACAGAAGTTGAAGATACGGTTTATCATTATTAAAAGGCATGTCCCACATTCCGCCATGTTAAAATATGGCCGCCAGTTACATTATGGAGCTTATAATACTAACCTAACAAGGATTCATTGTCTGACTTGAATTTATTTTACCAAATGAAGTTTTGATATGCCTTGTCAGGACGCGAACATACATACGATTAAAGGAATTAAGCAAAATCAGAAAAAAATCCTGTGATAAAATTAGAGGCATAACAACATCTGTGCAAACACAAAAATTGTATCCCTAAATTAATCCTTTCGTTACGGGTGCCGACTATAGTCGGGACGACCTGCGAACACCGAAGATTACCGACCTGCACACTTTGCGGCGCGGTGCCCCGTTCAGTGGCGTCACTTCAGCGGAGCGGACTGCCGTAACGAAAGGGTTAAAAAACATTTTTATTTTTTATTTCCGTGCGCGCTACTTTAAAATTTAAAACGAGTTGAACCTAGAAGGAGACTCGAAAAATCGGCGGATCGCAATATGCCCCGATCGATGATCTATCTATATCAGTGTGCAGAAATAGATATATGTGTGCGTGGCCACTGATATTTCCCGATCTTGCTTCGTAACTGTTATTGTTAATACAGTTAATAAGATAATTGGAAGAAATGTATTTTTTATTGGTAAAGTCGCTCCACAAAAAATAAGCGAGCCTGTGTGAGCGAAGCTGCGGTACTTTTACATTATACATTAACGGAACGTGCTTGGTCTCCTGTCTTGCGCGCTACTTTAAAAGTTAAAACGACTTTTCAAACGTCGCTGTCCATCGAATCTCGATTTCGCGCTGTTTGGCACCTACTTCACTCTATAGTAAAACACATCGTGACGAGACTCGCAATAGTATGCACCACGATGAAAGGATATAAGGTCAAAAAAAAAAAAAAAAAAATCAAAATCTTACATCATATGTTACGTTGCCAGATTTTAATGCAATAAATCGTATCGGTTGACAATCCAATACGGAGAATCTTGGGTAGGGCACGTTATTGGCTAATCTGGAAGACTGCGCAAGAGCGTACCTTATGCCCTTACATCATGCCCTAAACCATGTTAGAATTAATGTTCCCGACAAAAAAAAGGTCAACCATGTGAAGTCGAGCACTACTGAACGCTAGCGATCACAATCGTTTGAGCCGCGTTTATGTAACATTGAGCTCTAACATACCTGGAGAATGGACAGCAGTGGAAAGAAGTAGAGGCGGCAGCGGGCCGAGGGAAATAGAAGATAAGCGGTGAACCTATCCTTCTTCCTATTATCCATCCCACTCTGTACTACCTGTGTTATGTATGTATGTGGTGCGCGGGTAACTTCACTCACATGCACTATACATCCATAGCCTGTTGTAAGACAGAGATAGGTTCACCCGGTATCTTCCCTCTTTCGTATGTTTAAGCTGGGTTTACACTTGACGAGTGACTCGGCCAAGTCATCGGTCTGCTACTCGGCCGAGTGAAAATCTTCCCCGCCGGATTACTCGGCTGAGTACTAGAATATGCGTTCAGACTGGGCGAGTGCTCGGCCCAGTGGGCCCACTCGGCCGAGCAATCGTCAGGTGAAAACTAAGCATAAAGCTGGGTTTACACTTGACGAGTGACTCGGCCTACTCATTGGTCTGCTACTCGGCCGAGTGAAAATCTTCCCCGCCGGATTACTCGGCCGAGTACTAGAATATGCGATCAGACTGGGCGAGTGCTCGGCCCAGTGGACTCACTCGGCCCAGTGGACTCACTCGGCCGAGCACTCGTCAGGTGTAAACTAAGCATAAAGCTGGGTTTACACTTGACGAGTGACTCGGCCTACTCATCGGTCTGCTACTCAGCCGAGTGAAAACCTTCCCCGCCGAATTACTCGGCTGAGTACTAGAATATGCGTTCAAACTGGGCGAGTGCTCGGCCCAGTGGACTCACTCGGCCCAGTGGACTCACTCGGCCCAGTGGACTCACTCGGCCGAGCACTCGTCAGATGTAAACTAAACATAAAGCTGGGTTTACACTTGACGAGTGACTCGGCCTACTCATCGGTCTGCTACTCAGCCGAGTGAAAACCTTCCCCGCCGGATTACTCGGCCGAGTACTAGAATATGCGTTCAGACCGGGCGAGTGCTCGGCTCAGTGGACTCACTCGGCCCAGTGGACTCACTCGGCCCAGTGGACTCACTCGGCCGAGCACTCGTCAGATGTAAACTAAACATAAAGCTGGGTTTACACTTGACGAGTGACTCGGCCTACTCATCGGTCTGCTACTCAGCCGAGTGAAAACCTTCCCCGCCGGATTACTCGGCCGAGTACTAGAATATGCGTTCAGACCGGGCGAGTGCTCGGCTCAGTGGACTCACTCGGCTGAGCAATCGTCAGGTGTAAA
Organism: Andrena cerasifolii; assembly: GCF_050908995.1. NCBI lineage: Eukaryota > Metazoa > Arthropoda > Insecta > Hymenoptera > Andrenidae > Andrena > Andrena cerasifolii. Next base: position 3,481,756 of record NC_135124.1, on the reverse strand, counting down.
CTAAGCATTAGAGTTCAATGGTATGTACATACATACATACAAATGTTAAGAGTTCATTAAAATTGTACAATAACGTTTTATGAACAAGTAGGCATATTCCTTTTCACGTACTATCGTAATAAAATTTCACTTCAATTCTTTTTACATTTCCGAAAAGGTAAAATATTGCGTTATCTATTGCATTAAAACACAATAGACCTAAAAGTTAGGTTTGGGTTATATTGCCATAATCGTTGGTGAAGATCGCGCCAAACTCATCATCTTCGAAATGCCGTAACTATTTACCTGGAAAGTGATTAGTGGATTATACGTTTTAATACGCGCCGAAGACAGGTATACTCATAAAATAAGTTGTCAGGCTAGTTATGTATGTTAATTCGTGGAAAAAGCAATGCTTGCGTTATTTCTTTTTTTTTTGAAGTTGTTATGAAAATTACATAAGACGATTTACATAATAACACGTGCTTATTGGCAATGGATATTACCCACGTCTCTGGAACGTTAGCTTAAAATTGTTAAGTATCAAAAATAAAGAGATATATAGTTTTTCTTTGTACTTAATCCCTAATGTAAGGGATGCAATAACTTTGCGATAATTGAAGATTGAAGTAGGAAGAATGCGAACGGCTGTTTATCGCCGGTAGAAAAATTAAAATAGAAAAAGGTCAAGAAAATATTGGGTGCAGCCAATTTTACGGGATAAAACTGATGTATTGATTGTTTGTTACTCTATTCCATTCTAAGACCGTATGAACAAAAAATCTTCAATGATTTGAAAATGCTGTTGCATTTTTTTGACTATTCACTTGAACTCATACAGTGGTGTTCGCTGTTTCCACCCTAATCCTTCATCACCTTGAGTTCCAGTTCGATTTAAGTCATATTTGGACTCATTTTCCTGGAGAAACCTTCGCCAAAAAATTCCTACTATTTTTATCAAGTATCAATTTATCAATATGAAAAATGAAATATTTGTCACTGCACGATACATTGTAATGCGCGCGGTAAGGTAAATTAAATGGCCCAATGCTTAAACAGTTAAGACGAAGGTTGCGGTTACTAAGACTTTTTATAATTAAAAATAATATAATTTGATATAGTCTTCTTTTTTCAAAAAATGTATTATAGAGTATCATTTATATAAAGAAAAATATTAAAATTTATAATTTATAAAAGCGTCCACTGGACACAGTGATTGAACAGAATTTACGGCATGTCCTAGTGATTAAACTTAATAAGTGATAAAATAAAATTGAATTAAAATCGTTGATAAAACAATAATTAACATTTCTTTATATTGCAGAAGTTTAAGAAGTTCGAAAACAAATATGAAAACAATAAAATGTAAAAGTAAAAGCTTATAAAATAAAAGCTATGACTTTATAACCTAAAATAAGGTAAATGGCCCAGTGGTAGAACAGTTAAGGAAACAGTTGAGATAATTGCAATTTCTTTTATAAGTATTTAAACAGTATAAAATTATAACTAAAGATGATTATTCTAAAGCGTAAAATTTCTACTTGCAGATAAAGTAAAGAATCTACATTTGTTAAAGGAAAAGTTTTAAATTAATTAAAACATGAAACTGTTCATATGGCTTCCAAAATAAATGAAATTCATAGCCTGTCCCAGTCATAAATTATCAATATCTCAATTATTGAATATATATTTAATTTAACTAATGAAAATAAATCAATATGGTAATATTTTGGGGTAATAAAAATATTTTATTTACAATAAATTTGTGTTCAATTCTGTATTATAATATTTATTTAGTAGGGTGTTGTTGCAAAAAAGATTTGTACCAATGTCGCCCTGGTCTGTTCTGAACAGCGTTCACAGCGATTAATTGCCGTGGGTGGAGGGGGAAACACCTACAGGAGCGGTGGTAATGTGTGCGTGACTGACGCAGGCGCAGTTCATGCACACATAACCACCACTCCTGTAGGTGTTTCCCCCTCCATTCACTGCGGCCCCATCGCTCCTAACTCTGCCGATTAGGTTCATACAAAATCATCCCCACCAGTGATTCCAGAATCGTGGGAAGTGGGACAAATGGTTACTCCCACTATGACCTACCGTCGTCTCCCACTTTGACCTACCGTCGCCCCCACTTTCTTCCCATCGCACTGCACACGAGCATACTCTTACGCCTGTCCATGTACTCGGTAGCCCAACAGACAGCTCACATGGACAGGAGTAGGGATATGCTTGTGTGCAGTGCGATGGGAAGAAAGTGGGGGACGACGGTAGGCCATAGTGGGGGTAAGCATTTGGCCCACGTCCCACGATTCTGGCATCACTGATCCCCACTACCATTTTTTACTTACAAAACATAGGTCGTGGAAACCGTGGGTACCAAGCGCTCAACACTCTAGAATAGGGGAACGGGAAGGCAATGCAACCCTAACAAGGAAACATATCGAACCCGAAAATTCTGATTGTAATGAAACTCCGTACGATTGTAGAGCATGTCGGAGTATGTAAGAAACGATTTTTTTTCTGCGGAAAAACACTCTGAGGGGGTGAAATCAGCCCCCAAATTTTCAGCGATTTTTCGTTTTTCGAGTATAACTTTGTAACGGTGCGAGGTAGAAGAAAACCGTAAATGGACAAAATGTTCAGTGTTTGATGCCGTATAAAGCGCTGCAAAAGAAATGTTTGTACGTCCAACAATTTATAAATAAAAAAAAATCCTCGATTGTCAAGTGGCAGATGGTAGTAATATGGACAAAGGCGGAAAATTTTTGTAAACAAATTACCAAATGAACCAAAATTTTTTCCTTTTACATTTTAGTAAACCATTGCGAATTATAACTTTTACACGGAAAGAGATCGTCCCCAACCCTCACGGTTAGAAATTATATGTAAAATAATTATATTGGTTAAGCCAAATCGAAACTGAAATAATTACCGGCATTTTTCCGGTTTACAGCTATTCCATATCGGCGATTTATACCAAAACACGAAATATCGGTATTTTTCGAATGTACTTTATCGAAATTATAAATTCTATAGAAGGGTTGAAGGAAAGAATTCGGTGTGTAAGGTAGACACAGTAAATGAGTATATTTTATTGGTGACTTATGCACGTCTGCTCCGTGCGAGCGACTCTCTGGGACTCCCGTTCTGTGATGCCAGATCGGGGACGGGTTCCCTCGAGAATTTCCCCCACCTCGCGCACACTACGCCGGAGCGGCGCGTCCGTGAGCTCGGCGCTTCGGAGTCCAACTCACGGACACGCAGCTGCGGCGTAGTGTGCGCGAGGTGGGGGAAATTCTCGAGAGAACCCGTCCACGATCTGGCACCACAGCTCCCGTTCCCGTCCGCCGATCGTCGCAGACTCGGCGTTGCGATTTCGGCTACGTTCGACAATGCCTTTTTGCCGAAGGTCGCTCATCTGGGCTGCACACATACATGCATTTTGCACGCCACGGCCATCGCTCGGCTTACAATTCATACATTTTGCATCAACTGAAATTGACAAAATAACATTAATATGATTAGTTAAACTACAGCGTGAAGACGATGTGTATTTTAAAGAAAATAACAATCTGTCGACGTTAACTTGAGTTGGAAGCACGGATAAAGCCAGTTGGGCTAATATGTAAATATGATTCAGGTACAGTAAATCCTCGTTATAGTCCCGATTTTACCATGCGCAGTACGCCCGGTGACTATCCCCACCATTTCTTGGAATCTTTCGGTTGAGAGTGAGAGCACCCGAGCGGGAGGGAACGAAAGAGTCGACGGCAACGTCGTGTCAACTGTTTCGTTCTCTCTCGCTCGCTCTTGGGTTTCCTTACTTGGGGCATGGCCGCACGCAGTGTTACCAACCCTACGGATTTTTCCGTAGATCTACGGATTTTTTACTTTATCTGCGGATCTACGGATTGTAAACTGAATTCTACGGATTTTTTACCTTTTTCGTGAGTTAGTAACCTATAATCAGCAAAAGAATCACTTTTTTGTAACGACTAATAGCGACATCTGTTGCCACACATTTTTGCTTATCGGTCCTGGCAATCCTGGCACTTGGCATCTTACGACTCGCAACGAAGACACTCGAAACGTTGAAAGTGAGAGAAAGGTTGATTTCACAACTTTTTGCACGTGAACTTTTTCGTAATTTGTGACTTTTTGTTGTGACAATAAATTTTTTTTTTTGGATGTTAGGGGAGGATCGAAATATAAGATTTCTGGAAGGATTTGGGAAAGGACAGTTTCCACGAGCAAGGGAATTAGCTTCGTTCGTACATGTAATAATTAACACTTACGAAGAAAATCCGTAGATCAACGGATTATACAAAGGGGGATCTACGTAATTCTACGGAATGTTGAACTTTTCTTTACGGATTTTCAAAAATACGAGTTGGCAACACTGGCCGCACGGAATAGTGTCCGCAACGCGTCTTACGCTCGCCACTAGCCCCGTTCGTCGGGTTTAATACGAATGTTTACTGTATATTATTTTCGTTTTTATATAAAAACTAGCTTTTACTACTCAGCTTCGCTCGAAATTTAGATTCTGATTTTATAAAAAAATTTCATTTTTTTTGTGAAGATAGTCCCATTCGTCCGGATTAGTAAGACATAATGAGCTAAGGCTCATTTCGTGATTCCAAAAATTATCGTTCAATAGTTTTTAGGCGACAGACAAACACACAAACATATAAAGCTTTCTGCTTTCTATATTAAGATTATATTACATCTTCCGATACTAATGAAGGTGTTCTAAGAATTTCTTCAGCATATTCGTAATACCTAATGTAAAATCAATCCCCCCCAACATTTTTTCGACATCATCTAGGGTAAAGGACCCAATTACTGACACCTAACCAATTACTGTCACCTTAAGCTATTTTACTTAAAATAACGAATAAATAAACTATAGTATATAATCTATAGTATAGATTATAGGTTGAATTACATAATTCTTTTTGTGTATGACTTTACACCTTTTTTTTATTCGTTATTTTAAGTAAAATAGCTTAAGGTGACAGTAATCGGGTCCTTTATCCTATTTCAAGTTCATGTTTCGTATGCAGTTGAAGTATTCGATACGCCATTGCATTATTATTGTACTATGCTAAAGCTGCGTGATGGGATTTCTAATATACATAACGAGCTTTTGTGTGGTAAACTGAAAAAAGACGAACGTCACTCGTTTATGCATTATTCGAGTCGTAAACATATATTAATTTGTAAATTGCTTCTCCAATGCAACTCGTGACATAAGTCTAACTTATATTATAGAGCAAGTGAAGCAAGTAAAACAAGTGACTAGATCACAATTTCCTAAGGGGAGCTATATTTGAGGAATAAACATAAACGTATTTTGATAAGTCCGCCTACCCTATACGCGTCAAATATTTTGCATATTTAATTAATGTTGACATTGGAGTTCACAGTTATAAATTACGTTATCATGAACCTTTATTAATATACATTAAATTAAAACACATTTAATTGAGAAATTAAATAGTGTATTTAAAAAAAAAAAATTTTTCTTTATTGGTTTTTTGTCGCATCAACCCCTATGGGTTATTAGCGACGTACAAATACATAGGCATACATTTACTATCACAGTACAATAGCAATTACCATTGTAAACACAGTTATAGTTGAAATATTGGGTGAGGACTAGTTATAAGTTTCTTGGTTAGATTTTAGAGTATAATGATTTTTCTTTCAGGTAGTCGAATAAGTTCTTCATGTGTGCTGGCTTGGTTAGCATTTCATCTATGTTGATGTCAGTTGAATTCCTGTGGTTGTCACATTTGGTACAGTTATATAATAGGTGTTTAACTGTAATTGGGATATTACATTCATCGCATATTTTTCGAGTCGATTTATCCATTAGGTGTCCATGTGTTAGATTGGTGCGACCAATTCTGAGTCGGGTCATGACAACTTGATCTCTCCTATTTAGTGTGTTATCTTGTATTTTGTAGCTAAAATTGGGGATTAAATCGTGGATTTTTGAGGGTTTGGTTTTCCAAATGTCGTTCCATTTTTCAGTAGCAATTTTATTAATGTACTGTTTATAATCCTGGTATAGACAGTAGAATTTTGTGTCGTATATTTGAATGTGGGTTGGTATTTTGCCTATGATTTTTTCTTGATCCGGCTGATAAAAAAAAAAAAAAAAAATCTACGTACAGAAATGAGACAAACTGAATCCAAATATCACAAAAAACTAGTTCAGTCCATGCATAACTGGTTATAATAAGATTGCGTACATTCTTTTGCTGCTTCCACCGATAACAATATTTTGTATGTACATAAAAGTATCTGCTCAAAGTCAACATTTATCTTATATATCCTCGCAATCTTATTATAAGTTGTAACCTGTTATGCACAGACTGAACTAGTTTTTTGTGACATTTGGATTCATTTTGTCTCATTTCTGTACGTAGATATTTTTCTTTGGTGGATGGTCTACGTTCTTGTATAGTACTTTTCTGTTCCATTCATAAATGCTCTACTCCATAGGGTTTACGTCGAGTGATTGACGCGGCGTATTTAAAGATTTAGGTACATTGTCTTGTTGAAAGCGAAAGTTATCTTTGAGTCCCAACTGTTCTGCACTTATTTTTAAATTTTGCTTCAACATATCGATACACACAAAGCCATTGTACCCTGAATGAAATGCAGGTTACCTGCATCAGAGGTTGCCATGCAATCCCCTACCAGTATGGGACAACCTTCATGCGTGACGGTTGGTCGAACAATTTTCTTTATCCATTTCACATCTTGGTTTTCTCCGCACTATCTTTTTCTGCCACACGAATTGAAAGTTTCAAATTTACATTCCCCACTAAAAATAACAGGATTCCAGAAGTCCTCAGAAGCATCTATCGAGGGAACCGTCCCAGATGTTCGTCCCAGATTGTAATGCAACATTGTTCACATGTGGATCTCACCCTACCGATCCAGAATATATATGTTTGTTAGGGTGGCCCTTATTTTCAGCATGCGGTTTCTTTTGCTCTCGCGCCCTAATATGGTTCCATTTCATAAAAAAATAGTCCCTGGAAAAAATTATTGCAATCGGACAACAGGAAAGGGTGTCGACTAGGCCTTACAGTTTAGAATTCATCAATAGTTTGGATTTAAAGAATTTTTCAAAAATGGTAAGCCCTATCGAAATTTTGTTCAAATAATACTAAAAGAGCATTCAATTTTCTACAATTACTGTATATACAATTTTTTCGTGCTTCCAACCAGTTTTTAGATAATAGCGTTTGAATATATGTAGAGAGGTCCCCACTTTGCGCGCACCACTGCGTGACGTATTACCTATATCTTTGTATATTCAAACGCAATTATCTAAAAAATGGTTGGGAACACGAAAAAAATGTGTATACAACAATTGTAGAAAATTGAATGCTCTTTTAGTATTGTTTGAACAAAATTTCGATGGGGCTTACCATTTTTAGTTTAGCATTTTTTAAAAATTCTTTAAATCTAAACTATTGATGAATTCTAAACTTTTAGGCCTGGTCGGCACCCTTTTCTATTGTTCGATTGCAATAATCTTTTTCAGGGACTATTTTTTTTATGAAATGGAACCATATTAGGAGGTGAGAGTAGAACAAAATTCCACACGTATAAATAAGGACTACCCTAATGGTTATAGGCGTAGACGGTTTATACTTTCTGAGATATTTAATTTAAACATGTGTAAGCGCGTTGCATTTCTATAAGAAGAACCTTATCTTGTGGGTCCACTGTGATGGAGTCGGTAAGGCAGTTGCCTCGAAAGCAGTGTTCTTTTTGTCCGATGCGGTTCAATCGTCGCCACTGTCAACTCTTTGTTTCCCTTCTCACTTTCGGATAAATGATTTTAATAAATAAAAATTAACTATTTTTTTAATTGTCTAACTCTTTAAAAAGTAGTATATTAAAAATACTTGAAGGTTTTAATATATTTTAAACATGTTTGGCCTTAAAACTCCGACCATGGTAGCTGAAGTTTTGTACCTCGATCATTCGCTACACGTCGGTATTACCTGAATACGGAAACATCATAAGACATCAGGTATTAAACGCATGGTAAATTTTTTACCGTACCATAGTTAAAATATTTGGACCCTCAAGTATTTGTTATTTACTATTTTGTAAGAGTTAGACATAAATATTTCGGCTATACTTCCGAAAACCGGTCAAACCCGATTGGGCTGAAATTTTGCAAATAGCTTCATTTTGCATAAAAATAACGTTTGCGAGAAGGATTTTTGGCGACTCGAAAATTTTTTTTTTACCATTTCAATGTCATTCTCTATCTTACCGACAGAGCGGAGAATCGGATTCAACAGTTATTCAGTGCATTCTCCTTATTAATCTCCTAAAATCTATAAAACAGAGATCAACTTAGAAAGAGATATCAGCTTGATACTGGGTATTAGTATTGGTTTTGGGTTAGTTTGGGTTAGGTCTGGGTTAGGTCTGGGTTAGGTCTGAATAACTGTTGAATCCGATTCTCCGCTCTGTCGGTAAGATAGAGAATGACATTGAAATGGTAAAAAAAAAATTTTCGAGTCGCCAAAAATCCTTCTCGCAAACGTTATTTTTATGCAAAATGAAGCTATTTGCAAAATTTCAGCTCAATCGGGTTTGACCGGTTTTCGGAAGTTTCGCCAATATTTCGTTTTTATTTCTTAAAATCATTAGCCAAAAATAGTCGGCAGTGGCGAGGATTGAACCGCCCCGCACCGGACAAAAAGGACACTGCTTAGAGGCAACTTTTTTACCGACTCGACCACAGTGAATCCACAAGATGAGGTCTTATAGAAATGTAATGCGGGGACCGAACTGTAGGGCGCTTACAAATGTTTAAAGATAAACATCTATAAAAGTATAAACTGTCTATAACCATGTAGGGTAAAGGACCCAATTACTGACACCTAACCAATTACTGTCACCTTAAGCTATTTTACTTAAAATAACGAATAAATACACTATAGTGTATAGTATAGATTATAGGTTGAATTATATAATTCTCTTTGTGTATGACTTTACAACGTTTATTTGTTCGTTATTTTAAGTAAAATAGCTTAAGGTGACAGTAATTGGTTAGGTGTCAGTAATTGGTTACAGTCAAAGCGTTAATTCAGCGAATGTGTACATTCACTAGTTAATGTATGCACTCAGTGATCCAATTGGCTACAGTGTTCACAAGGACTGAAATGTATACTTTGACTATATCTACATATAGTGGATGCATACATTTTCTCCTGCAATGTATACTTTTACTAGTGGATATATATGTATAAATATTTTGATATTGATAAATATTTTTAAATAAAAAAAAATACGATGCACGGTACTATAGAGATGCAATCCTTAAAAGGAAAAAAGATTTTTTGAGAAATGTGTTATAGCTTTTGAGTAAAAAATTTCCAAAGACCACCCTTTTTTCGGCCTCTTGACTGAGCATGACAGTTATGTTGACATGACAATGTTCTAACATCAACGTTTTATTGACACTTGAAATCCCTTGTTTTATTATTTTTACATTGTTCTGATTTAAATACAGTTAAAGTTCATATAAAATTGTCAGACAGCTGTTGTCATTTCGAGGTCACGATGTCAGAGGTCGCTGAACTCGCTTGGATGTCGATTACAACATCGCATTATAAAAAACAGTTGTTAATAAGTAAAAAAAAAAAATGTCAATGACCTTGAAATGATCTTCAACAGTACCTTGAGTCGACTTTGTTTATCATCAGCAGATGTATGTCCCAAAATCATATAAGCTACTCTTACAATTAGTCATTTTTTCTCACTTTCAATACCAGCGGAAATAATTTAGATACTGATTATAAGTGGAAAACCCTGTATAATTTGTACGTGCTGCGTGCCATCTAAGTGCAAAATTTGAAGAAAATTTGTCACCTGAACCTCGTATAGTCTCCTCATGAGTCTCGATTACCTGTATCTAGTCGCATAATTTGAAATTCTCATGCTCGATATACGGAAGCACATATTTGCCCGAATAATCAAATGCAGTATTGTGGGATATGTTGTAACAATTAAATCCTGAAAATAGATGTTCGTGAGAAATCACAAATCATCTTTTCAGAGTGCACACAATAGTTTTACACTTCTCGCGTCAGTTCTTATGGATTTTCTATCACACGACTCATTTTCAGCTAACATTTTCTCAAATATGTACATATTTGCGGTTATTCCATAGGTGTATGTACATTGTACACATCCTCTTCATGTTATTTAAGACTGTGCGCACTTCAGGGTAAAGAATGCTTTGGTTTAAAATATTGAATTCAATATTCCCACCTTTTGCGGCGTTTTACGGTCTCTACCACAAATTTTCATTAGACTGTACTGTAAATAACATATTTGTCTCGTTACTTACAAGGGAAGATGGCGAACCCGAAAATTCAAAAAAATCTGAAACTTTGTGAATGTGTAGGGGATTTCCTCCTGATCACAACGCAATTTTTTTTCGCTGCCCAAATTCACTTTAAGGGGTTGAAATTAACCCCTGAAAATTCGGCTATTTTCCGATTTTATTTTGTAACTCGCAATCTGTAAGAGATGGAAAACAAGTTTCAATACAAATGTTACTTCTTTTAATTAGGACTATCATTTGGTAACTTATAGTTCTTACAGTTATAACACAAAATCGGATAATAGCCGGAATTTAAGGGGTTATACCTAGTCAGACGGCCGCAAAGAAGCGAATATTTGTGAATTTTTTTAGAAGAAGCGGAAGCATATATTTTTACAAAACTTTTCGCGTTTCAAAGAGCAACATTTAAAGAACATTTGGTAATTTTTTCGTAGAAAAATATTTAGGTTTATAATAAAGTAACAAACGACATCCAAGATGCATTTTTAAAAATTTGGTTTTGCGGTGAGCACTGCCATTTGGAAGCAGATTATCTAAAATCAAAGAACAAAAAAGATTTTGTTAGTATATTAATGTATCCTCTGATTAACGGAGGGAATTTCAGAAAGATTAATTTAAAATAAAATGGCGGCTATTTAAAGTTGAAGTCCTGATTTTTACACGAAAAAAACACGCGAATATCGAAGTTCTAACAACTATCGAGATGGTAAAAATCGGATACAATAATGCGCAATACTTCAACGCTAAACAATTTGCTACTACTTGTAGCAATAAGTTTATTTAATATCTGTCAGGTAATTATCTCCGCGATTTATTAACAGAACATTTAACGAACAACATTTGCATACAATTGTCGACGTTTTATTGTAACAGTAGGAGATAACAGAAAGTATAATTATTTTAATTTACATACGTCTACTACCTTTAGTTGCCACTAATTCAAATAATGGGGGGAAACATATTGAATACTCGTATAAAGCATTAAGTCAAATTTTTACAATATTATATTTCTCTTATTTTGTTATCAACCCCAACTTAAATACTGAGACTCACTAATTTATAAAATTTAAGTTAATGAGTCTGATAGACATATATTTTGAAAATATAAAATAGAATTTATTCCAAAAAACTATATAAAATTGGCAAAGGAAACTACCACCGCGGGAATGGTGGCGCTAGTGTGGCGTAACAAATATGGACGTCGCAGGTATACATTTTATTATATGTTTATATGGGACCAGTAGTATAAAAGTTTATTTAAAAGTTATTTCTTACAGTAAAAATGTTGACAATCCCTTTAGGCACAATATTGGAATATGTAAAATTATGCAATGTGGACAATTTTACCTGCTCCACTTTTTGGCACTTTTATGAAAACTTAAATTGAGATCATTGTTCATTGTAACAATTTGCTACACAACATTTTTTTCTGCATACAGTTCGTGAATACTGTGAAAATTGGTAGACCGCAATAAACTGTATATCTGCGTCGGCCATTACTATTAGTTCGCGTACCGACCGCTAGTGTCGCATACTAATGTTCGACTCCCAATACACAGAGGAGTACAAATTACTCCCATAAACATGACTCATGTCTGAAAGAAGCTAATTCCCTTTAATTCTCGAAAAAATTAAAAAAGTTCATGTGCAAAGATTATGAAATCAACTTTGCTAATTCCAATTGTATACAAATCAATTCAGTGCTCAGATTTTCAGCTTCGGTTTTAAGTAATTAGCGGGCCGTGTGAAGATCATTTTACGATCGAAGATAATAAAAACTTGGTAGAGACTAATTTAAACGAAACAAAGTCAGTAGTGGATTAAGAGACATGCGGATTTTTTTCTTATACAACGGCCCGCTAATTACTTAAAACCGAGGCTGAAAATCTGAGCACTGAATTTATTTGTAGACAATTGGAATTAGCAAAGTTGATTTCACAATCTTTGCATCTGAACTTTTTTAATTGTTTCGAGAATTAAAGGGAATTAGCTTCTTTTATACATGAGTCATGTTCTTGGGGGGGGGGGGGGGATTTCATCACTTTTTTCTTGCATAAAGTTAAATCTAACGTAGAAATACAAATAATACTCGTTTTTGCCCTCGACTTTTTCATGTATTTGAGGGGTGTAGGGCAGAGGAGTGACATTATAAGATTTCTGGAAAAAGGTTTTCGTCTGTTGATTCTGTGTAGGGTCCATTGTATGGCGCTGCATGTCTTTCGCCCCCCACTCCTTTGGTATGTGGAGAGTGGGGAGGCTCTCCGCGAAGACGGTGGGAGCCGCCATGATTCTCTCTTGCGCTAGCTCCGATGTTGATCGGACGCAAGGCGTAAAAATATACGTTTCCGTATTCGTTGGTTATTCCATGTTTTACTTCACCACACCTTAGTGAGTTTCTAGTCAATTCAAATGGTACCCTCACTGGGGCCAACATCTGCTTTCAAATGGCGACATCTACTGGCGTCAAGTGGAGAAGTAAAACGAGAATGGCGACATCTACTGGCGTCAAGTACTAGCGCTACGTGACGTCTGACTGTCTCGTAAAAAAAGTATCATTTTGATAACTATTAATTCAGAATAATCCTTTTATCTTTTAGAAAAACAGCTTGAAACATTAAGTAAAACTACAAATGGGTGAAAAAAAAAATTATTCGCTGGATCATGTTAAAACACCGGAACTATGTCTAAGATAAGATAATAAGGCCAGAATACCTGCGAGTTCGTACCCATTTCGCTAGCATTCGTCTATAGAGACATGGTCGCTCAGTGTGCCTATGGGTAGAGAGGGGGAAGGGGAATTAGCTTCCAGGCGCGACCGCGTCTGTTGATACACTGTGACAACTATTCTCACAACTGTTCTAACTGAAATAAAAGACTGTGCAATAATTTTTCCTCGTTAGTTTTGTTACGAAGCATGAGTTCGTTATACCTACCCCAAACGCCCACTTTAAACACAGAAAGAAAGTACCAAGTTAACGAGAAAGTAACAGTAGCAAGTTAACGAGCCGATCGGTAAAGAAACGTTCTCATCGCATCTGATGGCTTGTACTGTGCCCCGATGCAAAGAAGCCAGTCGAGAAACTCTACGGTCCGAATATCAGGTCCGAATAGTATATCCCTATTGGCCGACGCGACAACGTCGACGAATACAAAGTAAGCAAACGGGACACTGGCGGCGGGAGCCAATCCGAGCGAAGAACCCCTCTTGCCCCTACGACATTTCAACCGTCTTCTTTCCATCGGGCCACAGTAGTTCCGTAAACGTCCACCGGGTCAGCCTTAGACCATATATACCCATAGACAGGGCTCCAAATAACTGCCTTGACTTAAGGATAAAACCATCTACGTGTGACGTCACATGTGGGCAAAGTAATGATGCAAGTTCCAGCAATGTATCAATATTTACGAAAATGCAATTTACTCATTATCTTTGCAATTCTTTATAGAACATATTTGCGCCATTATTAATAATTAGGTACTCAAAAATTATTCACAGAAAAATATATAACCTCACTAGTGTATATGGTCTAACCATCTTGAATTAGGTAATTAAGGTTAAGGTTTTGCCCACAAGTGGCGCCACTGTTCCCCGTTATCTTCGCCTCACTTCGACTAGTGGCTTCATACAGGGCGGGCCATGTCTATGGGTATATATGGCCCGAGGGGTCAACAGATAGGGTGAAAATTTCGAGCAGGATCGTAGCACCTCGAGGGCGACGGAGAACGTCGACGTCCTGTTCGCTACGCGAGCCTGCGCCCGGGAACGTCCACGCTACCCACCCGGCAGTCGATAGACGACCTCGTTCGAGCTCCGACAGGCTCGAGCCGCACGGGTTCCTCCATGTTCTCTCCACCCATACACCCTTGCCATTAAAATCCTCGATGTTTTGGAAGCGGTAAGGACGCGGCTACAGGTGTTGCTGCCTGGAAATCCGATACCTGTTGTCTCCTCAGGGCGCAGTCGATGCCCGCAACCGGCGAGCGGCGCGAGTATCGTTTCTTGAAAAACGATCTTCTTCTGACAGTGGGCACCGTCTGGAGAGTGTCTTCCAAGACAAGATGTAGGCGGCCGCGGGCGTTCGTTTCTGGTCCGCTCGACGGACCATTCCTTCCGTGAAACAGGCGTCAATGATGAAAGGCACGCAGGTGTCGGTGCACGGGGATTCGCGCGACTCGTCGAGCGGCACACTGTTTTCGTCACTCGTATCGATTTCGTCGGCATGTCCTGTTTTGACGGGACGGAGGGGAGGTTACTTGGCTTCGTGTCTGGGAACGTTTCGCGACGTTTGCACGGAACACGAGGGGCACGAATGATGACCTAGAATGTAGGTGACTTCTATTGACACATGCACAGGTACGGCTCTCAAATCTACCGCTTAAGGACAAGCTCCGTTTTCTTCTGCAACCCTTTTTTTCGCTGCTGCTTATGTTGTGGTCCGAATAATCGTTGCATCTGTTGCATTCGATTCCACAGTGGCTTCGTTTCGAGGAGAAAAGTCCGCGTCGGTGGGCTAGCTTTGCTTGTGATATTCAATGCATGCTTTCCGATTGAGATCTACATTTCGTGAGTACAACTCTCCCAGGATAAGGTTGCTAGCAATGAATTTCATTCGAGCGGAAATTAGTTTTGGATAAGATTCAGTGTTTAAGGATTTTTTTGAGTATTTCAATAAATGCTTCGTCAAACTGTTTGACGATTTTTTAGCCTGATACTCTTTGTGTTAGCTACTGTTGCTGGGATGACAGTTAACTGGTTTTATTGTATCAAATGATCACGTTTGATAGTCATGTATACGTCGGCTTGCTAAAATGTGCTGATATGTTTCTGAATGATATCCTTAAATTTGATCTTCGCAACACTTGAGTGTATGAATTTTACAGCTATCTTTCACTGTGTACATTGATACTTTTATTTCAAGTGCTGTTATTCAGACGATAATTGACACATAGGCTTATTTAGGTGGAAGATAAACCTGAGTAAGATTATGTTAATTTATCTGACTCGAGCTAAAAGTTAATTTGCATCTGCATTATTTCACAACATACTTTTGTAGCTGTATTCCAGTAGCTTCATTTCTATGAGCATTCTTAAGGTAATTATTCGAGCAACGAGTTATTTCATTTGATTAAATGTTATTCTCAAATAAAGGGAGCGTTGATTTACTTGTCGCTGTATTTCGTATTTATACACATGAATCATTTCTGAATAATTGATCTTGCAATTTCTGATGTACTTTATTTTACCTGCTGTTGTTTTTCGCAGGATATATTCGGAACAGCTCTGACAATGAGACTTAATTGAATTGAAGTGTAATACAGTAAATTGAACTGGCAAGGTGTGTTTTTGTTTAAGATTGGAAAAGGATAAGATTTCTGTTGTTTTAGGTGACGCAATTGGGCTTCTCAGAAGTCAGCCTGATCAGCTTCATAAAATAAAAAGTAGAATAAATTGATAAGTTAAGCACTAGGGGAGACCGGGGCTAGATGTTACAGGGGTAGGTTGTTACAAAGCAGTTTAAATTTTTTTTCGCTTGGACAATGAAGTGGCTGATGTGTTTCAACCATACACAGTTGTGTATGTTGTTTGTTTGTAGTCGGTTCACGCGTTGTCACTTTATTACAGTTTTTTTATGTAATAATAGTAACTTTTCTCTTTCTACTTCAATCTTTTCTACCGAACAGACAGATGAATGTATGTAAATTAATATTACCACGTTTGAAGCAGTGTTCCTTTAGCTACAGATTCGTACCAAGAACTTAAGAATACACCAAACTGGTATGAACTTATAGCTTTTTATACACAATGGTGTCAACCCGGGCAAGTTGTTGCACAAGACAAGGGACATGTTGTTAAAGAAGATGAAATCAGAAATTTTAACAAACACGCCCATAAAAGAATCCATACGACAGGAACAATTGTTAAAAGAAAAAACCAAAAGTAAAAAATCGAAACTTAAAAAGATTTTATTAAAAAGTTTTAAAAAGGAAACTGATGACATAAAAATAAAAAAATATACAGTAAAGAATAGGCAGATGAGAAATAAAACCACCACAAATAATAGACACGAGTCCCCGTATGAAACGGAGGACGATAATTAGTGCAACTGATTTCAGTAGTTTTTTTATTATTTTTAAAATAGATTTTTTGTTGTATATTTATTGTAATAGATTCTTACCATTAATAAATTTACTTTTGTCCAAGAAAATATAATTATATTACTCATAATAAGCCTGGTTTCGTAAAATTTAATTCTGTAACAACTTGCCCCGTATTGCGCAACAACTAACCCCTACTCGGGGCACGTTGATACAACATGTCTCGCCTTTCGAAATGGCTTGTTTCAAAGTCATGGTTTTCGTTTAATTACAAGCGACAGCGGTCATCGGTAGAGGAAAGAACGTACTTTAAGTGAGAGTCATTGATAGTATTGAATATGGAATGCAAAAAAAAATAAAAAAATAGAAAACTGAAAAATGTAACACTAGCCCCGGTCTCCCCTAGTTGCATGTACTTAAGTACTCAAATTGAGAAATTTACAGAAAGAGGAGTGGATCAGTACGGCGCGGCGTCTGAGAGTCTCAATTCATAGGAAATAACTTTGGAATAATTTAGTTGGTTCTGGCAAAAAAATAAGGTTACACTTCACGATGGAAAAGAATTTTTATTTCTTATTTTATGCAACTTCCTTTTGAAGAAATACATTACATATCTAAGTAGCGATAAGCGTTGAGTAAATGTGGATGCATACCTACAGTCAAATTTTCCGATAATCGAATTCACAGGGTCACCATTATCATCAGGTTATTTCTTACTGTCCAAAGTTGCTGGTCAGACTAAAGATCATCCTTATGTCAGAATTTTTCCGTTAGATACAAATCGAAATGGTAGTACTGACGAATAGAAGCTGATTGAAGTACGATTGCAAAATTAATAGCGGTCAGATTGAATAATGGTCATAACCGTGATCTATAACGAGTATGCTTACGACTAATAAGTGTAACATTCACACACTATATGCATACATATTAGTTTCCAGAATAGTTTCAAATAATTAAAAAAAAATCCGTGTAAAGTTTGAGCTCGATCGGATAACGGGAAGGGTGCCCCTGGGTCCTTAAACATTTAAATCATTATTTAACAGCTCGCGAAGTCGATTTTATATAATATCCTCCAAGTTATCGATTAAATTAAAAAACATGTCAAACAAAAGTTGTAGATCCGGACAAGGAGCATCTTTTATGCTGTATTACTTTTTCTCGTGCGACAAACGGTTTTCGAAAAAAGTCCGAAAAACTGAAGAAAAAAAACAATATTGAAAGTTTTAATACTTCTAGAACACTTTTTATTTATGAAGGCGAACAAACAAACTGGAATTTTTATTTTCGAGGAGATATAGTCTATATATTCGATATTTTTGCGAATTTAGGTCCCAAATTTTCAAGAAACATTCATGACATATAAAAACACTGAAAATAAGATTTTTTTTATCTTTTTCACAAATTTCGGTATATCCCCCCTCGCCCTAAATATCTAAAAAGTAGTCCACGAGAATAAAAATTCCTTTTTTTTTGTTCGCCTTCATAAATAAAAAGTGTTCTAGAAACATTTAAACTTTCAAAATTTGAGGAAAGTTTTTTTTTTTAGTTTTTCGGACTTTTTTCGAAAACCTTTTGTCGCACGAGAAAAAGTAATACAACATAAAATATGCTCCTTGTCCGGATCTACAACTTTTGTTTGACATATTTTTTTATTTAATCAATAACTTGGAGGGTATTATATAAAATCGACTTCGCGAGCTGTTAAATAATAATTTAAATGTTTAAGGGCCCAAGGGTCACCCTTTCCCTTTATCCGATCGAGCTCAAACTTTACACAGATTTTTTTTTAATTATTCGGAACTATTCTGGAGGGTGCCCCGAAGAAAATCTTGATAAAAATTTTTACCAAGAGTAAATAAGAGCCACCCTAATACATATGTATAGTCCTACCTGTTTAGCAAGGTAGGCTCGCGTGGTTGAGACTGACAAACGAGCCTTTAACCGGGCGATACTGTATATATAATGAAATCACGATAACAACAGATGTTAAACGCCAGAGAGATATGAAAGTATGAGGCAAATTTTGCTTTTGCAGCAATGAGGAAGAAGTCATAATTTTTTACATCAGTCACGTTATATACAGATACTCACAAAAATATCGGCCCATGCCATACATATAACATATTTTCCTTATTTAAGTAGTGTGAACTTTAGAAAACTCGTTTTTGTTAGATTCAGCTTGTAAATTATTTCTACAATGCAACTCGTGACATAAGTCTAACTTCATATTAGAGAGCAAGTGCAGCAAGTAAAACATTACAGTATTTTAGGAGTAAACATAAACGTATTTTACATATTTAGGTAATTAATGTTGAAATTGGAGTTACCAGTTATAATCCACATTAGTGTAAACCTTGATTAATATACATTAGATTAGGATGCATCCAACTAAGAAATTATACACAGCTCATTTAAAAAAAAGTATTGTTATTTGTGGGAGTAGTGGAAAAACACGCACAAAAGTATCCGACTACCGGAGAATGATAAGAGAAAATCGTTATCATTTTTATTTGTTTTCCTTCTTTCGTTGTTTGTATGTCTTATATTTGGTATATCCATTCAGCTCTGAGGAATCTTTCTGTTAGGGCACATTTATTTGAAAAAAAATCCGAAAAGGAGAAAAATTTCGGTACCAGAAACAAAATTAATTATTTCTTTATTTAAAAGTGGAACATTTCGACGAGACAGCAAATATTGTTACAATACCACGTAGTACCACAGTTGTGCTAATTTAATTACGTAATTTAATTACATTGTATTTCAATTACATACTAATTCAATTACGTTGTAACTTAATTACATAATTCAAACTTTTCAATTAATTCAATTCCTAATTACTGTAATTGTGCGTGTAATTGAATTACAATGTAATTGAAATACAATGTAATTGAAATACAATGTAATTGAAATACAATGTAATTGAAATACAATGTAATTGAAATACAATGTAATTGAAATACAATGTAATTGAAATACAATGTAATTGAAATACAATGTAATTGAAATACAATGTAATTGAATTACAATGTAATTGAAATACAATGTAATTAAATTACAGCGGAAAAATCTGAAGAAGAGAGAAAAAAAAGTGGAAAAAATGTAACAAAGGAGTTATTTCTCTCTATATATTATAAATTTATGAATAATACCATATTCAGCACTCATAATAATTTTTTTCTGTTCGAAACCTTTACCTACATATTTCTTTCCCACCTCTTATTACCTCTTAATTTGTAATTATAATTCAATTACATTGTACTGTGCAATTACAATTGCAAATACATTGCAATTACGAATTGCGATGTATTTTAATTGAATGCGAGATCTGAATTACGAATTACAATGTAATTGAATACGATGTAATTGAATTATTTTGTAATTATAATTCATGGAGTAATTCAATTGTAATTCTGCACAACTCTGCGTAGTACTGTAAGAAACGTATATAATAACAGCTTATAAAAGTAATAATAATGTGATTAAAAAGCCTCGTATTGGCTGCTCCAAAATTCTAAGCATACAATAAAGAAAATTTTTCCACTAACCGTCACGGAGGTGTGGTTCCATACTGGTATGGGGTTGCATGGCAGCCTCTGATGTAGGTGACCTGCATTTCATTGGTGGTACAATGGATCGCGTTGCGTGCATTGATATCTTGAAGCAAAATTTAAAAACATGTGCAGAAAAGTTGGGACTGAGAAATAACTTTCGCTTCCAACAAGACACTGATCCGAAGCATTCTGCTCGAGCTACAAAAGAATGGATCCTTTATAATGTATGTACATACCTAAATCTTTAAATACGCCAACCCCATCACCCAACGTAAACCCTACAGAGCATTTATGGACGGAATTCAAAAGTACTATACAAAACGGAGACCATTTACCAAAGAAAAATATTTTCAAAGATATCTTTATAGAAAAATGCGACAAAATGAATCCAAATGTCATAAAAGGACTAAATAGGTAGTTTAGTCTATGCATAACAGGTTACAATTTATAACACACAAGATCACGAGGATATTCCACAAAATATTAATTTATTGTAAATAAGTTTATATAAAGTAAATATTTACTTTGGGCGGATACTGTTATGTGCATTCTTTTGCTACTTTCACCGATAATAATATTTTTTTTTAAATAAACTACATACAGGCCAATTAAAGTGTTATAAGCTGTACTCTTCGAAACCACCGTGGATACTGATTTCATTTTTTTTGTATTAAGGGGGAGCCCTATTTAGGACGCTAGAAATGTGGTGATTCTTGGGAATTTATTTCCTGGAAACTGTTAAGCGGATCTTTTCCAAACTTTCAGGTTATTTTAGTTCACATTCCAACAATAAAAATTGATTTTTTCGTTACAATTATCCAGAATATGCATAATGTGTAAAATCGAAAATATATTTTTAACATCCTCTTAATGATGAAACATAGTTCTGTCAAAGTCCCGCTTGTTTAAGTCATTCCAATAAAAACAGCATTTACATAAACTTCCGCAGTCTATATTATAATTGGGTTAAGTATATCTAACCTATTTCCTAACCTATCTGCTCGACGTATAATGTACAGACATACATTCAGGCCGCCCCGTTTCTTTCGGCCCGCCCCGGTTCCTTCGGCCCGCCCCGGTTCCTTCGGCCCGCCCCGGTTCCTTCGGCCCGCCCCGGTTCCTTCGGCCCGCCCCGGTTCCTTCGGCCCGCCCCGGTTCTTTCGGCCCGCCTCCGTTCTTGTATATTCAACACTTTTCTAGCTGTACTTGATTTCGAGTTATTTGACGGAACAGTCTTCTGTCCCCGAAATTGGAAGAACGTCAGCCGATAAAAAAATAGGTATCTAATATTTTCAGGTACCTAATCTTTATCTATGTGCCAAGTTTCATGAAAATCAGAGTGTATCAGTTGGGTAACGTTCCTTGTAACTCAAATCTACAAAGTCGTCAGTATATTTTTAGAAACCGAAAAGAAGAACAATTGAACGTATATCTTACTAATTCAGTCAGTGTATATTTACCTGTATATGCAAATTGAAACATTTAATAAGTACACCCCAAAACTTGATTGCAATCAGAGTTAGGAGCGATGATGCCGCAGTGATGGAGGGGGAAACTGACACCAGCGCCAAGCCAGCCAAGTGGCGCCAACGCGAAGCTAACCACCGCCAATCAGCGTCGCCGGGAAATAGATTGTCGACGCTGGTTGGCCGTGGTTAGCTTCGTGTTGGGGCCACTCAGCTGGCTTGGCGCTGGCGTCTGTTCGCGCACACATTACCACCGCTCCTGTAGGTGTTTCCCCCTCCATCACTGCGGCCCTATCGCTCCTAACTCTCATTACAATACACTTTGAGAGTGATCCGTGCACCTAGTTTCCCTACCTTAGCTTTGCTTACTTTATAAGATCATACAAAACATGTAAATAACAAAAGTGGAATTCATATAAAATACTAGGAAACGAAATTGATTGAAGCCGGTGATTCCATAGTTGTGACATTGCATTCTACTTTTGAACGAAACTATATGTACAAAATGGAACAAATATCACCTACCTCCAGTTTCTCAATGAAATCTCCACGCCACTATTTTTCCCAATCACCCCCAACTTTGTATAAATTTCGAAGAATTATATCACGTACGAAGGCTGAACCGTGGACATGGAAATTAATTGTGTGAGAAGTTTTCATCATTCAGTATAATACGTGTGCGCGTGTACGTTTGTTTTCAGGAATAAAGCAAGAATGGCGCCAAATGTCACGAGTACCCCAAGGGATGTGCTATTCGAAGAGGAAACGCTCGAGGAAAATGCAGTGAACGAAACGCCAAAAGAAAAATACCAGAGACGCATCGTCTGGAGGAACGTGATTGTCTTCACGTACCTCCATCTTGGAGCACTTTACGGAGTATATCTCATCTTCACTTCCGCCAAATTGATGACAACCGCCTTTGGTGAGCGAAATTAATATTTCGATGGTAATTTTTGGGGAAAAGCCAAAGCAGGAACTGAATACATACCAGGGGAATGAATTCTAACTGAAGTATCATTGACACGAGTAATTTATACTGGGTTAATTACTTGTTGATACGCGTACATTTTCGTATTATTGTCGAAACATAGAATCATGGTCAGTTGCCCGGTTTCACTGACATTAACCGTTCTTTCTCCATGAAGAAATCAGGAATCAGGTTAGAATACCTGGCCTGATAGCCAGATCTGGGCAGCAGAATCTGACGTCAGAACTGCAGCAGTCTGTGTCCGCATTTGGCTGCGTTCTGATGTGCAGTGCCTGATGTCAGATGGACAGCAGATTTCGCCGTATGCTAGGCACAGCAACAGCGCCATCTGAGATCCAGAATTATCAAGCAATTGCCTACAGATGGCGCTGTTGTTGTGCCTAACAGACGGCGAAATCTGGTGTCGATCTGCTGTCCATCTGACATCAGGCACTGCACCTCAGGCTCTGCACATCAGAACGCAGCCAAATGCGGACACAGACTGCTGCAGTTCTGACGTCAGATTCTGCTGCCCAGATCTGGCTATCAGGGTGGAAAATAGTTATACATGATATTATTAAACTATGTGAAATACTCGGTACTTCTCAAAAATAAGTTTATTATAAAAGGGTTTGGATAGGTACTGTTTGAGCCAAATTAGTAGCCAGGGCTGTCGAAGCTTACGTACAGTCTGTCCCACAAGAGCGTGTTCCTCGTATCTCCGAAAGGAATCATTAGATTTAAAAAAAAAAGGTCTATATTACCGAAAATTACGTTTTATGAACTAATTGAAATTACCTATTACATGGTCCCGTCTCCGTTGTTGTCGATAATCGCTTGACACCATTTAGGCATGCTTTCAACTAACTTTTTCGCATACTCCGAAGATAAAGACCATATTTCTCGAGGTAACTGCTTGACCGTGAATATACGTTTTTCTTGAAGCTTGTGCTTTATGAAACCCCAAACTTTTTCGATTGGATTCGCATCAGACGAGTGTGCAGACCAGTGCAAACGTTACTATGCTCTTCTCTTCTTTCCACGCCGTGCAAAAGCGGCAAAAAATACGGAGCTGTCATTTTAAAAATCCCTTGTTTTCCACGGAATCACAAACTAAAATGCCACGCGTGTTAATCAGGGTACTGGAAGAAACTTTTCTCCTCCGAATTCTCAACGACCCACTCATTCTTAAAGTACAGGGCCGTGGCTACGAGGAACAGGCTCTTCTGGGGCGGACTCTAGGTACTTCTCGGTACAATCCTCTACGATATAGACCTACTGATTTTTATAGAATTTTGTAGCCCTGCTGGCACTTTGTATGTTCTTTTGTTCAAGAATAGTTGAACTCTTACAAGGGGGCCGCCCGAATGTCGGGTCGTTGATTTTGATGAGACTTGGTGTACCTGGTAGAGGCCGTGATCCTGTTTAGGGGTCATCCTTAACACTAGATCTACCAAGGGGGGTCAAAATGATTTATTTGGCATTTCTTATAATCATTACTCATTTCCAGTTGGTACATTTTATTTTCGGTAATTATTTAGAAGTTTTCTGTCCCCACCGATTTTGATGACCTTGAAATATGTTGTAAAACTCAACATTCTGAACAACTTTTTCCTGTATATATAACCGCCGCTAGGCTTTAGTTTTCGAGATATTCCCAAAAAACTACTTTCTGTTGATTTATTCCGACACAGTGCATTCCACTTTCCAACTGGTCCCGGGTTTAGTATAGGTTGGGGCTAGATTAGTGCAGGGGGCGCGTAAAGCGTGGTAGCGAACCGATGTGAGTTTGGATATTTAGGTTAGGTTAGGTTAGGTTTTTTATTCTCTCCTGTACAGTTTTTACAAAAGATGACGTTTCAGGACCCAGTCCTATATTGCCCAACGAACTTTTAGTCAGTCGTTTGGACTGACTAAACTACCAGCGGTAGCCGGTTTAGAGTGGGGCCGGCTACCCACGACCACGCATGCGCTCGATGACGTCACGACCGTCGAACCAATCAACGCCAAGATGAAAATCGCTGGAAAATTCGCCGACGCCAACGCCACCGTCAAGCCAAGTGAGGCCGCGGCCAACCAGCGTCGACAACCGATTCCCCGGCAACGGTGGTTGGCCGCGGCCTCACTTGGCTTGACGGTGGCGTTGGCGTCGGCGAATTTTCCAGTAAGAGTGTCCCTTTAATTCAGACAGGAGATTACTTTTAAATTGTGCAGGTATATTTTTGAGACCCCAAAGATTATGAAAATACACAAAAAGAAAAATCGAGGGAAAAAATTTTCACAGCGGTTTCTCTCCCCCCTTAAACCTTTATAATTAGGTAGGTAATAAAATTTATTTAACATGTGCCAAGAGTTTCGTGTTCATGGAACAGGTATAGCTATTTTTATAGGCAAATAGAAAGGTAGGAAAAAATGAAATAAAATATTTAAGAAAAAAAAAACAAAACACGGTAACGGAAACCCTGACCAACGCATGGAAGACTTGCACGTAACCATTACACAATGGTGACTCGAGCCGACTCATTAACCCATTAGCTGCCACGATCCCCATTTGGGGATTTTGGAATTTTACGTACTCGGCGCCAAAAATATATTTGGTACGCCTAACAATTTAGTCTCATTCTATATATATATATATATATATATATATATATATATATATATATATATATATATATATATGTAACTCATCCGACCAAAAATTAAAAAAAAAAATTTGGCAGTTAATGGGTTAATATTAATTCTATTTCCGGAGTATTAGAACTTTAATTGTCAACATCTTAACAACTATTGAGTATCTGTCATTAAGTTTCATGTATTCCTAAACAGGACCACGGATTCTACCAGTGCATCAGGTCTTATCAAAATCAACGACGTGACATTCAGGCGGTCTCTTTGTTAGAGAATTGTAATTTCAAGTCGAGGGAAAGGCAGTAGTTGATAGGAAAAGTAACAGAGTTTTAATCTCGATGTTGCTGTTCAATTTTTTTTCGGTCAGATGTGCGCGGATTAGTGCCAGGTATTTCTTCCTAGGCAAACCACAAAATACGAAACGATCTTTAACTTGATACAGTGAAAATCATCATATCCTTATCATTTAATGCGTTACAACCCCATGGAACATTTAAACGATTTGCACTTGAGTAATCACAACTAACCCAGTACATAAGTTACGGTGGTTGACTGTATAGAAATGGAAAGGGAAAGCTACATTTTAGACTGTAGAGATATGCATATCGTATACTGTTTTCCTCATGTTTTCTTTTTACTTGCAGCATTCCTATGTTACATAACGAGTGGCTTAGGAATCACAGCTGGGGCTCACAGATTATGGGCACACAAAGCCTATAAAGCAAAGTGGCCGCTCGAGGTCCTACTGATGATCTTTAACACCATGGCCTTCCAAGTAAGTGAATGGATTCCGTTCGTAAAGAAAGTATTGCGTGGACCATATGATAATCCTGTCACGCAAGAGCGAGAAAGAAAAAACGATTTTCAACCAGACGGCAAAATTACTCTTTGGAACTCCAATATCTGTGCGATTATGTACTACACAAACGAGACTGCGGAATTTGGCTCATTGGAACGCACAGCTTTTAATCGCTGCTACAACTGTTACAAACCGTACCTATAAACTTATGGCGTTCTCGATACTACTGAGAGTCATAAATTATTTTGAAGAATGTTAAATAGATAATTTAAAGGAAATTGCAAGCAACTGGTCATCGTATGGTCCATCGATTGATTCGAAGTAAACTCGAGCACTGGAGTCGAAATGAGTACCGCGAATATTTCGAACAAGTCTAAAAAGTAAAGTCAGTCATTTATAAAGTTAAAAAGAAAAATATGTAATACGAATATTTAAATGATTTCGAAACAGTGCAAAAATCCAAAAATCATCAAAACAGTCGTACATTTATTTATATAAGGTGTTTCGCTACAGGTAAACCTTTGAAGAGGTGATTTTACAGGCCAAAATAAGACGAAAATGTAGAATAAGATTTTTTAATATCGCGCTTCGTTTTTGAGAAAATTGACTTTGAATTTTAATCGAATACACATGCATCGAAGTACGCTATTAAGCGATTAAGGGCATGCGGAGGTAAGCAGGACAGACTCTTTTTTAACGTGGAGAAATCTTTGAAAGACATCTTAAGCCGGATCCAGACCTGAATACGTATACGTTGAGTAGGGGTGAGCGCACGTTTATTCTAATATGGACGTGTCAAACTGGGTCTGGGTTCGAATACGTCTAACAGAATAGGCGAGCGTGAACGTACAGGGTCATCCGTTAAAACTGCAACCTACGCGCGCGCGAACAGACGAAATGGCAACACCGCCTCACGGACGCATTCCACTACAACCATGCACCGGCCCGGCGTTCGGAGGGCTGCCAGCGTCCGCTGGACAGCAGTGATGCCCGAGCTTCGAAAATTTCAGGATGGTCACTTTCAAATTAACGTCGCAAAGAGCTATTTGAAATTTCCGGCCCGAGTTTCAATTTTGGGGCCTTTTTCGTACAACTTTTGAACTGTAAAAGAAATCGGAATGCAATTTGCGCCGAAAAAGGAGGAAAAATTATTCCCTCTAAATGATGGATAATTTAAAATATTTTACGTTTACTTAATTTTTCATTTATAGATTTTTTTAAACCATAATTGTTGTGAAAAGCTTTTGCAAACCGTTTATTTGATACTGTATTTAATGCTCTTTTTAAAATTCATGGTGTTAATAAACAATAGGTTAGGTGTTTCTGTGTCATTACTTTCGTAAATTGAGAAATTAAATTTTTATTCAATTATGTGTTAGTTCTACAAACCTCAGAATCTATCGTTCTGGTTTTCTTTTTTATAATTTTATCCTTAGGGGAGGTTCCGGTCTTGAGCCACAAAAAATAGGTGATTTTAAGGAATTAATTAAAGGAAAACTACTATGTATAATTTAATGGGACTTTTTGCATTGTATTAAGGATGGCTTAAATTATAGAAATATATTTTTTGTTTTATAATTAATCATTACAGACGGCACTGGGGAGTCGTTAAAGTCAAGGCGTCAAAAAATTGATCCAAATCATTGGGACCTGTATCCCCCAAAGTTATTATCCGATTCGACTGAAACTCTTTTTATTTTGAAGAATATACTTCTGGCTAGGGGGGAAACCAGAACAAAATGCAAAATGACTTTTTTAAAGAAAATAACGACACTTGAGGTTTTAAATCACTTTTCCTCTATATTTTTCGCCTTTTCAACGCCTTTGAAAATTATAAATTTCCAATTTTTTGTATTTTTTCTGGATTCCCTCCTAGCCAGAAGTATATTCTTCAAAGTAAAAAAGTTTCAGTCGAATCGGATAATAACTTTTGGAGATACAGGTCCCACCTCATTACAGTGATCTGGGGTGCGAGTGGTAAACCGATCATAAAAGCGGAGCGCGCGGCTCGCTTACCTGGGCCGGGAAATTCCGCCGCACAGCTCTTTGCGACGTTGATTTGAAAGAGACCATCTTAAGATTTTCGAAGCTCGGGCATCACTGCTGTCCAGCGGTCGCTGGCAGCCCTCCGAACGCCGGGCCGGTTAATGGTTGTAGTGGAATGCGTCCGTGAGGCGGTGTTGCCATTTCGTCTGTTCGCGCGCGCGTAGGTTGCAGTTTTAACGGATGACCCTGTATATTCTAGTCTGGACCTGTCATTCGCGGTTGCTGAACGTATGCGACCTGATTCGCGAATGCTGGCAAAGGCACGTGGCCTGAGCCGTTCGTTGTGGAGTTTCTTCCACACATCAAAGGGGGTTTGAAATGCATTGTGCTCAGCGTGGATGATGGAAGCACATGAGATACTTTTCTCAAATCCTCGATGTCTCCGATTTTCATGATATTGAAATATATTGTAGTCCATATGAAATTAGGGAGGGCTTAGTACTCATTTTTCTAGCCTCGAAATTGTTTAAAAAATACAAATCTTCGAAGTTCCTTGCTTTTGGTGATTTTTACGAAACCCGCCTTCAGAAATGAATTTTAATGACCTAAATTATTGAAGACATGAACTTGCGTCTTTTTTTTAATCATGAAAGCTGGATCTATATGAATGAATTTAATTCATTGCTAATATTGTCATAAACAGTTCATGAAAAATAAAAAATTACATTTTTAACAATATAATGCATTTACCATATGACAGAATTTAAAGCTCTATTTTAATGAATAATTTGTCTTTCTTTTCTTCACTACACTCTGTATTTTTCTCAATTCATACATCCTGACCTGTTGTATTAAAAAAATCGATTTTAACCTGTGGAATCACCCCTGAGAAAGTTTACCGTCTGTAGTCAAACATCCTGTATATATATATTTATCGGAATTGTTTTGATGATTACAATGATAATGTTAATGACAATCTTTTAACTCCGTACGAAAACAACAGCTTACACATTGTGCGTGTAAACACTTCAGTTGATTTAAAAGATAGGTACATTCATTTTATCGCAATATAGCTTACTGTCATTACCAGATACGATTCGTATAGCTGAAATTAATTACAATTATAATTTAATTACATTTGTAATTGAACGTGATGCGGATCAATATGAAGCAATTGATAATCTCTCGACTCAATTTTCGAGTACCTACCTATTACAATATCTCGAACTTCTACCAAAGTCATTAACACTCAGTATGCATATATTCATCGATTTGTTGTGCTTTCCCAACTCATTATTTATTTGCGATTTTGAAATGTTTTAAGCGTTTCTGCTGTCGGCGCGTCGGAAAGAAACTCTATGATATATCAAAGTAACTCATGCAATGTTTAAGCGAACACATGGATCCAGAAATATCCGCTAAATGATTATAATGGATGAACAGTCTTGGATGTTTATGTGCATACAATAATATAATGTGATTAGAATCAAATGGAGCTAACTTAATTCTTTCTGATTTTTCTTCGACAGGATGCAGCAGTTGACTGGGCCAGGGATCATAGACTTCACCACAAATACAGCGAGACAAATGCGGATCCTCATAATGCAACGAGAGGATTCTTTTTCGCGCATGTTGGTTGGTTGTTATGTAGAAAACATCCGGATATCAAGGAGAAAGGCAAAGGAATCGATATGAATGATCTGAAAAATAATCCCATACTTGCGTTCCAGAAAAGGTAGGACCTTGTTTTATCATCTTTACTTGTGTATTAATTATATAGGAGATAGATGCTTCCCGTGGGTTAAATCTTAATCTTTTCGATGCTATGGACGCATATCTGCGTTCAGTGTGTGCGGAGGACGCATGTATATAGGTGTTCAACAAGTATGGTTAACTAACGCAACTGGAGCATTTCCGCATACCAGCACCAAAGGGATTAAGATGCATCATGAACGAGTACTGGAAATTCTTTAAAAACTTTAGAAAACTGATTTGCAATTGATTTGATTTGCAATTCGCTATATAGTTGGAGGATCATTTGCTCCAATGACTCAAGGGATCTCTCTAGTGAGAAGACCTGTAGGGCTGAATATTCCGAGTAGCTTGAAATTCGGACCGTGCCGAGACTCGGTTTCCAAGCCGAGCCGAGTACTCGGAAAAAGCGAGCGGCTCGAAAGAACCGAGTAGTTCGAGTAGAACCGAGCTGCCCGAGTAGAACCGAGCTGCCCGAGTAGAACCGAGCTGCCCGAGTAGAACCGAGCTGCCCGAGTAGAACCGAGCTGCTCGAGTAGAACCGAGCTGCTCGAGTAGAACCGAGCTGCTCGAGTAGAACCGAGCTACTCGAGTAGAACCGAGCTGCTCGAGTAGAACCGAGCTGCTCGAGTAGAACCGAGCTGCTCGAGTAGAACCGAGCTGCTCGAGTAGAACCGAGCTGCTCGAGTAGAACCGAGCTGCTCGAGTAGAACCGAGCTGCTCGAGTAGAACCGAGCTGCTCGAGTAGAACCGAGCTGCTCGAGTAGAACCGAGCTGCTCGAGTAGAATCGAGCTGCTCGAGTAGAACCGAGCTGCCCGAGTAGAACCGAGCTGCTCGAAGAGAACCAAACGGCTCGAAGAGATCCGAGCAGTCCGAGTATGTCGAGTAGTTTGAAGCTTGAATGTTTCGAAAAATTTAGGAAATGTTTATCTACTGTATAATGGTTCTTAATAATGTGAGTAATTAAAATGTAAACTGCAAATGAAAATACTCTCCAACTATTGAAAATAATTTTTCGCGTATGTATGATTTAATATTTCTTCTTACGTTTTCCTTTATTTTTCTTTTTTTCATTCATTATCAAACTTTAATCAAAATATTAGCTGAATATGGAAATAGTAGGTAACTTAAGGCAAATAATAATAGAAACTATTTTTCTACGAAAAGATGTGGAAATTAATTTTTTTAAACATTTCATTAGTTTCATCCTCGAAGTCTTCCAGGTCGTCGAAATCTGCAGCGTCTTCAATAGTGGGCAATGCCCAACAAAAACTTTGACACATCATAAATTGCCACCTCGCTTTGTTTTTAAACTACACGCCGTACAGATGTCATATTTTGCAAACATTCAGATTTCATCTAGACACACATGGAAAACCCATAATCTTAATTTTGACTCTTTGAATTCTTTATTTATTTATACTTATTCATTTTTTTAATGGGTAACAGCATTGTTAACAGTGACTCGACAGAAATATAATCCATACGAAAAAGGCAAAAAAGAAAGAAAAATAAAGGAAAGCGCAAGAAGAAATATTATTAAATCATACATACGCGAAAATTTATTTTCGATGGTTAGAGAATATTTTCATTTGCAGTTTATATTTTAATTACTCACATTATTACGAACCATTATCCGGTAGATAAACATATGTGTTCTAAAATATTCGAAACATTCGAGCTTCAAACTATTCGACATATCCGAACTGCACGGTACTTTCGGCTCGTTCGGTTCTCTTCGACCGGCTCGAAAAAACTTGAGTTCTCAGTTTTCTTCGAGATACTCGCTTCTTTCGAGTCGCTCGCTTTTTTCAAGTACTCGAACAGCTCTAACGACCTGAAAAGAAGGTAATATTTGTGATTTTTGTTAAAGAGAAAACCTTAAATTATATTAATTAAAAACTTTATGCCTATATTTCTACATATTTAGACAACATTTAAAAAAAAAAATTAATTAAAAGATAGTACATTCTAAAGCTGGCGTCCACGATTTATAAAAAAAACTCATGGTCCAATCCACTTGAGATAGGTAGGACACGTTTGTGGGATATCTTATTCTCGTTTGACCCACAATCAAATCAGTATTTGTAAATATAAACTTTTGGCACTAAAGAAACTACCGATTTCCGCAGAAATCAGAATCTTTTTTATATTTATCGCTACGTTATATTTTCTGTAGGTCAAACGATAACTACACAAATATAGATTAAGAATATTCTTGATTTGTTGGCCAACAACCACAACCGCAATCGTATGTAGTGTCCGAGGACAAACTTTTTTTCTTATGCCCTCTTGTTATTGGCTCGTAACTCGGCGATGCTACAGCTGCATTTTGAACTAAACTTTTTTAAATTGTTGTCTAAATATGTACAATAGGGCGGAGCGGAAAATTTAAATTTGAATTTTCAGTTGGCCTGGGTGCGGGATAGTTATATTTTGATTAACCAAACACAACTGTAAAAAAAAATTTGGAAAAATATTTCTTCTAAAAATGATGATATGATTATATGATCATTTTTAAGAGAAAAAGGAACCTGCAGACATGAATATTTTCTCATTTTTTCTACAGTTGTGTTTGGTTAATCAAAAGACAACTACCCCGCACCCAGGCCAACTGAAAATTCAAATTTAAATTTTCGCCTATATAGTATCGCTCCGCCTTAATGTACAAATATATATAGAATTCCATCCAATAGTAGAACTACGCCCTTCCCGATTTGCGACCGATCTGCGACCGATCTGCGCAGCTCCCACAGATCTGACACACGCGATTGGTCGTAGCGCTTTCCCTGCAGGTTTCCTACCAATCAACCGCCCCCTCACAGTCATCGTTGCACGGAACGAGTCTGCTCTTAGATGGAATTCAGTATAGACATAAAGTTTTTAATTAATATAATTTAATGTTTCCTCTCAAACAAATCCCAAATATCAGCTTGTTTTCAGGACCGTCACACTAGGGCTGGCCTGTCCAACTTTTGCTCTTGCCCTCGAAGAGTAGCCGCGGGTAGTTGCGAGCGAACGCAAGAGCGACGGCAACGGGCGGCAGCCGTAAAAGAGTGGGGATAGTGGCGTTCACAGATTCCCCCACCAAGGAGACCTTTCGCGCTTGGGCCTGACTCGGTGCCTCCGAGAGCAAAGAGCAACTCGCGGCTGCTCGCGCGAGCAAATCCCCGGACAGGCCTCGCACTAGGGGGGACCCCTTAATAATTAATCCAGCTAGATTATAGTAGAAACTAGAAATTTTATTACATCGACTACACAAAATTTCTGTCATCCTTAATATTAGATTTGCTCTTTTGACTTGTTCATAAATGTAATCTTCCCCCTAGGTTCGTTTACTAATTCTACTTGCGTTATCAAAAATACTTTTTTCCCCGAGTTACAAAATGTGATATACAGGGTGTCCCAAAATTGGGGGACAATCCTCAATTTGCAATACCTTATGCAAAAAGACATCGAAAAGTCCTTACCGTTTTGGAATTCGACGTCTTTTTGCATTAGGATATTGCGTGTTCAGGATTGTCCCTCAATTTTGTGACACCCTGTATGTGCAGTGGACGAAAACGATATTTGGTGGTAGGAAAACTATATTTTAAAAAAAAATTATAATTACCAAATGAGTAATCTTATTAGTGGGACGACTTTTTATTAGTCTTTATGGCGGGGCACCCATTTCAGTGAACCGTTCTTTATTCTCTGTGTGGCGTTGTACATACTTCGAGTAAAAGTAAAGTAAAACTATGCAGTAACATTTTTTAAGAAAATCAGTTTTGAAGGCGTGTGGATATAATATTCGAATTCTGTAAAATTGTTATACGCCGCAGTTTTCCGTAAACATTTAATTACAAATTGTTAAATTTCTGTGGGTAAATTTTCAATTCTCGCATATTCTTTTGTCATTAAAACTTAAGTGTAATTTTATTAGTGTATTAATTTGTACTAAAATCATTTCAGGGTAGTAATAATAATATGTTAAATTGTAACACACATTATTTTAGCCTTGTTTACCCTCCACTGTTTTCTTTTATGCGAAAAATAAATTGTAATTTGTCTTAACATATTTCCTAATTTTTTTACAGGCATTACAAAGTCCTGATGCCCCTGTTGTGTTTCGTTATGCCAACTGTTGTACCAGTTCTATGCTGGAATGAGACGTGGTCGAACGCTTACTTCGTTCCCACGGTTCTGCGGTATGTTTTCACACTGAACGCCACGTGGTTGGTCAATTCTGCAGCTCATCTCTTTGGGAACAAACCATACGACAAGTTAGTATCACTTATAATATCATCATTCAGCTTGCACGAAATAAGGAAAACCCTAATGCATATAGCAACAATTTTCAAGTCATTGCTTTTTTAATATACGTGTGCGACAATTTAATAAGAGACTTTCGACAACTCAATGTGAAAGCCTTACGAATTCCAATCTTTATATATTTGTTTGTTTGAAAATAACTGCAGATATATTATTTACCTAATTTATCTCGTCAGGTATATAGATTGATGTAGGACACGTGAAAAGTCCGTAGTCCATTCCAGAACATCATTTAAAATTCGTATAAAGTTCACTTTCACAACGAACTTCTGTTCGAAGGTCGTTACGCCTCGTATCATAACGAAATGTTGACTGTTCGCGGCTTTATCGGTAGACAAGTCGACATGATTTGACCCATCTATTTTCAGAATTTCCCAAAATTATCGACAGACTTTAAAAATATTTTTTTGGTATCATTCGTGTTGAGAAATATTAACATTATGTTTCTCACGTGATGTTCGAATAGTGTCGAATATTACCGACACCGAAGTGATTCCAGTGTCATGATAGTCGCATCATACGTTAATTTCAATTCGTCGACGATCTGAGTGGTTCGGATTGGTTGCATCAGCATGTGTCAAACTATGCTTTGCGAAGAGCACTGGTATTCTACAGAATATATACAAGTGTCTTGCAGAAATACCAAGCATATACCGAGAAATATTATTTTTATTATAGGTTCCTTAATAAATTTTCAATTTAACGTCATACGTTTTTGTTCTTGTTAATACATTGCATACGGGGCAAAATATGTTTCAGTTTTGCAATTCGTTATAATCGTGTACCTACTAGTCGCAGGTATCAATAATTTTGTCTGGTTGATAAATTATAAATTAACAGTGCCTTATAGCCCATAACACTGTCCAACAAAATTCAACTTTTTTTGATCAACCTAAATGTATCATAGAGTCAACTTCTAGAACAGAATGTTATTAAAGGAAATCTTTTTCTCTGCAAAGTTTGCAATTTCTTCATAGAATAAAATATAGTATGCAATTTTCTGTGGATTTATACGCGTGTCTCTAATCACTTTTAAACATTATTTTCTAACCAGAAATGAAAAATAGTTCATTTTTAATACTACATTCTGATAACACTGTCCAACAGCCATTTTGGTCAGTAGGATTCAATAGCCGTTTCTTATAGATTTTTGTGCGCTGAAAACGAATCCGCAAACAGTTTATTGCCATCACCCTCAGTTTTCGAGAAATTCGATTTTGAAAAAAAAATGCAAGTTTTCAATTTTGAACATCTTTTGTGTTCAAATAATAATAGTTATTCGGTTGCATGGTCTGTACAATTATTCTATGAACCCTAGCAAACACAACGATATAAGTTATTATTGAATTATAAGCATTTAAATATGTTTAAACAACGATCAAAGGGAAAAGGACACCCAAAATGCACCAATTTTTGCATTTATCTTGCTATATATTTTAAAAATAAGGGTGTATGAGAAAATTTAACTACACCACGCGATGCAGCAAAAAAATTTATTTCGGAAACCACCAACAGAAGTGGTAAGTCACGTTTTGTTTTCAAGACAGAAGCGAAATAGTTTGGCAAAACCTGCGGCGCTGACAGTGGTAGTCACGCGCGTTAAGCGATTGTGTGACGCTGAGCGGGAGTGTATCGCGCGCCGCCGTTGACTACCACTGTCGGCGGCGCACGTTTTGCCAAACTATTTCGCTTCTGTATTGAAAACAAAATGTGTCTTACCACTTCTGTTGATGCTTTCCGAAGGAAAAATGTCTGCTGCATCGCGTGGAGCAGTCAGATTTTCTCCCAGACCCTTAGTTTTGGAAATAAATTTAAAAATATCTGCAAAAGTGGGTGCATTTCGGGGGTTCTTTTCTTTTTGATCGTTGTTTAAACATATTTAAATGTTCATACTGCACCAATAACTTTTATCGCTGTATTCGGGAGGGTTTATAGAATAATTTGGCGCAACAAGCAACCGAATAACTATTACTGTTTCGACACAAAAAATGTTCAAAGTTGAAAATTTTCATTTTTGTTAAAAATCGAATTTCTCAAAAACTGAGGGCGATGGTGACAAACGGTTTGCGGATTCCTTTTCAGCGCACAAAAATCTATAAGAAACGGCTATTGAATCTTACAGACCAAAGTAACTGTTGGACAGTGTAATAAAACAACCCTGAAATAAATGCATACCGAAGTACAGAAACAGAGAGCAATCTGTCAACTTTTGTTGCACCGAGAATAGTTCAGCCAAAGTAGAAAAATCCTCATCTATGTACAGGGTGTCCCACTAAGGAGTGGACAGCGCGATATCTCTTAAAGTATTGTCGATAAAAATATAAAAAAAATAGGGAATTGCATGGTTCGAGGGGGCCCATTTATTAGCGCGAACGAATTTTGTTTTCGATTATTATTTTAAAAGATACGATGGTCAAGTTCGGTTTTTCAAATGGAACTATTTTTTTTGAAGACCTGAGTTGATAGTGCGTTCCAAGACAAATTCAATAAGCTTTAATGTATACACTTTATTTCCACTGGTTTTTAAGATATTGCGCTTGCAAAATTACTGATTTTCACTGGAAGAAAACCCTCTGGAATAGGAAGGACCGGGGTCGGTCTTACTGGCGCTACGGGTGGCATTGCCTGTTGAAACTGATACCTACCTGCCAAAGGTCTACGACAGGGTTCGCAGGCCCAAAAGCTGGACAATTCTTTTCCGTCAGAAATGCTACTTAGGTAGGTACATCTGCGGTATCCAGAAGCGCATCGTTACTTTTATTTCGCACTTGCTTCTACGCTCGGATGGCCGGTTCTTTTGGGAGGGATGCAAGTTGGATTGGTTAGGTTAGGAGGAGTGAAAGTTGCTAGACTAAATTTCAACCATAGGGAGCAGATTGTATCAGAACCAATCCAACTTGCATCCCTCCCAAAAGAACCGGCCATCCAAGCGTAGATGCAAGTGCGAAATAAAAGTAACGATGCGCTTCTCGATACCGCAGATGTACCTACCTAAGTAGCATTTCCGACGAAAAAGAATTGTCCAGCCTTTGGGCCTGCCATTTCTGGCGTAGACCTTTGGCAGGTAAGTATCCATTTCAACAGGCAGTGCCACCCGTGGCGTCAGTAAGACCGCCCCCGGTTTTTGCCATTTCAGAGGGGTTTCTTGCAGTGAAAATCAGTAAATTTGCAAGCGCAATATCTTAAAAACCAGTGGAAATAAAGTGTATACATTAAAGCTTATTGAATTTGTCTTGGAACGCACTATCAACTCAGGTCTTCAAAAAAAATAGTTCCATTTGAAAAACCGAACTTGACCATCGTATCTTTTAAAATAATAATCGGAAACAAAATTCGTTCGCGCTAATAAATGGGCCCCCTCGAACCATGCAATTCCCTATTTTTTTTATATTTTTATCGACAATACTTTAAGAGATATCGCGCTGTCCACTCCTTAGTGGGACACCCTGTATACTAGACATAGAAGTATTATCGAATACATTATTAAATACATTAATTATTTTTCTCTCTTTAAATATATGTATGGCAACAAGAGTTGAAAAACAGCACTACTTTAACGAGCTCATCACTCATTTCAGGTTCATCAATCCCTCTGAGAACAAGGGTGTAGCCCTTACGGCATTCGGGGAGGGCTGGCACAATTATCACCACGTGTTCCCGTGGGACTACAAGACCGCCGAGCTGGGCAACTACAGGTTCAACATAACGACAGCGTTCATTGACTTTTTCGCAAAGATCGGCTTGGCGTACGATCTGAAAATGGTACCCAGAGACCTGGTGCAGAAACGAGTGAAGAGAACCGGTGATGGCAGCCATGAAGTGTGGGGCTGGGGTGATGCAGATCAGACGCAAGAAGACAGGGACCAGACAGTGGTGATACATAGCCTTAAGAAAGATTAGTAGAAAGATGCAATCGACTCATGAAACGGCCCGATCGTTCGTTCTCTGAATCCAACGATGGCGTCTTCTTTGTACGATTATTTTGATGGGGGCAGGATGAGCTATCCGAGAAATAATAGGAACATTTGGGAAATCACTTAATATTTTTAATCACATGGCTGTAAAAGAGTCAGTTACGTTCGATTTC
This sequence comes from Andrena cerasifolii, assembly GCF_050908995.1. Classification (NCBI taxonomy): domain Eukaryota; kingdom Metazoa; phylum Arthropoda; class Insecta; order Hymenoptera; family Andrenidae; genus Andrena; species Andrena cerasifolii. The sequence goes on along the minus strand of NC_135124.1, from coordinate 3,443,725 downwards.
TTGCGAAACCGATTTTTTGCTCTTCAAAAACGACCATAGTGTCCTTCTGCTGAAACGGTTTACCTCGAATTAAGGTTCACAGAAAAGAAAAGCTGCTTCCCTGAAAACTAAACGTAGTTCAGCACAAAAGAATAAATTAAAACGGTTGTCAGGTGTGACAGTAAAAGAATGAAGTGTCTGATTTTAAAATTTGGTATTTAGTATTGAAGAGAATCCTTGATTCAGCACGATAAGTACTATATCATTTCGCCGTAAAATTGGTAGAAACAGTCCCCGACGAGATCACGTAACAGTGTGATGATATTTACAACATGAATATCAGCTTCAACACGAAAGTATTCCAAGTAACAGAGCAAATGTTTTGAAAAGTCGAATGTAGCTGATCTTGCAAGTACGCGACTGATTTTGGCAGGTCATTTGGCAGGTTCTAAATGTCCTGATTCCAAGGGGAAGGGGAGAGTCAGACACCTCTACCAGTAACCTTTCTCTGATCCATCAATTATGTTTCAGATTATCGCGTTCGACGATCGTTTAGAATAATTCGAATCCCCAAAGCGTTAATGATTCATCGATGCTCCCATAGATTCTAAAGTTCAAACGAAGTAATGCTAGCACATGTGTGGGTCATCTTTTCTTTTGATTAATTAATCAGCGCGTGAACAGGATGATAGGTAGGTTTTATTTAACTTCTATGACGTTCAAAGAACGTTTTTGGAGCTGCGAGTTATATGTACGGCGCATGCTGGATCATTTAATTCAAAGAAAGTGTGTCATCAGTGTCAGTCGTATGTTGTTTAACTCTTTAGTTGAGCTGAAAGATATGTACAGAAAACATTGATAGGCAACTAGTTCAAATTACCCCGAAACAACGAAATTAGAGAATAAAACACGCATTCCATTTTCTCCTCGTCTCAGTTCCCAGTCGAGGCATTTCCTGTAGGGAGTAATTTTAAATATTTTATTTGCGTTTAGTGATGTACAGGGTGTTAAAAATGTGGTGGTCGCTGCTTTCTGGGGTGATAATCTATACCAGCGCTGTCCAGCGTAGGGGCCCCTCACGCGCCTGCTTCCCCTTCCAATCTCTTTCCCGCAGCGCGCCCTCCGTTGTCAAGGAGACCGCGCGGTATCCCTGGCAACGCGGACGGGAGTGGGAGAACCCCAAGCTCACGCGTGAGCGACCCAGACCTAACCCAGATTTTTTTAAATCGTGCCGCAAAATTAATTATTTATAACCTTGAAAATTAATGTTCATTTTTATTTTACATCAACATATTCTGCTTGCTTAAAGGAGGATCAGTCTAAAATGAACCATATGTTGCAAACGCCCCGTTTTCTCAATAACGTGAAAAATGGTTTCAAATGGATCACTTCATGCATGCCAAAACTTTATCAATTTATTGCGACACATGGTTCCTGCTTAGACTTTTTCTCCTTTCATCGAGAAGAATATGTCGATTTAAAGAAAATTAACTTTAATTTTCAATGTTACAAACAATTTCGCAGCAATTTTTTCCTTACAAATCACCGATCCGGTTTAGAGGTGTAGATTCAGCCCTGAAAGCAATGACCAACACTTTTTTAACACCCTGCACATCTCTCATCGAAACGGAAACTTCGTAGAACGATTTTCTCTTTTCCTTTCTTTCCTTGCGTCCATACCTCAATCATTCGTATACGTGTATTGTTATATTCACCGATGTACTGAATTTAACTCTAGAAAGCCTTCACTTACCCAATCGATTGCAAACAGATTAACGTTTTCCTCCAACGGATTTTGTTAATTTTTTAACAGCATTCACGAATTATTGTTACAATTAGAGGTTAAAAAGATTTCTATATGATTATAAAAATTAATGTGATTCATCTGAGAATCTTGAGAATTAATAGTGGTATTTTTTCTCAATTATGTGAAGAAATCGATGTACATACAACTCATAATCAGGCACATAGAATTCGAGAAAATAATCGAGAATCTTTTATACGCACAATTGAATTGGAAACAGATTCTAGGCAGGTTTGAGTTCCAACCACCTTACAAGAAGCTTACGAAGTATTTTAATACAGAAAAAACAAGTAATATTTCATGCTTTCTAGGGTTAAAGATAAAATGTTTACATCTTTAACTTATTCTTCCAGTCTTTTAGGCAAGTGCACAAAGAATTAAAGTCACTGCAGATGATGAGAGTTTATATCAAGAGAGTATAATTGCAGTTCGAAAGGTTTACAAATCAATGCGACAGAACTCTTGGTACCGTAAGGGATACACTATGTATAACAGTGGTTTGCACATATATTTTTATGACTCTTTGCAAGATACCCTGTTCCATACAGAAAGAAGACAGTTGCATAAAGGACAGGTTACAATTAGTAATTGAGCTTATTCGAAATGCTCAAGATTATCACATTCCTCTAACAGATCTTTTATATAAGAGTTAGCCGATTCAAGAAACATAACTGAACGAATCTTTGTGATAATTTTGTAACCAACAGACCTAAACTATTCCCGATGGATCTCTGTACATCCCAACAACTGTCAAACTTGCTCCAACTTCAACATTTTGTACAAAATACGAATGAACCAATCGAATGATCCTCGCTGATGGTTTCCTTGCCAAGTGTGCTCGGAATTATGCAGTCTCTTGTATTACTCTGTGACTCTTCATTCTTTTACATCCATCCATAAAATGTTTGCTTCTTTTCTTTAATACCTTGTTCATGGCGCTCTCTTTCTTTCTAGTCGCGTGAATGTGAAATGCATTGTTGTGTGACTATTTTTCGCCGTTTCCTGTTATATTCGGGGGCAGAAAACGCGCCGGAAATGCAGGGCGTTTCCGGTTGTTTCATGGTGGTTAGGGACGCACGAGAATAACGCGGCACCGTCAAAAGATTAGTGGGGGGCAGATCTCGTGCTATCACCGTGTGCCAGGCGTGCCAGTGTTACACGCTTCGGCCTCGTTTCACGCGTCGCGTTTTTTCACTGGATGTGCACGTATAGAATATAGAATCGTATGGTGCACGTACACTTTTTTTTAAGAGACAAATAAATAGATAAATGAAGGTGTCTGTTCGGAAACTAAGCCGTGTGGGACTTGAAGAATTCTCGCGATTAGCTCTAAGGGTTAATATTAAAGTTGAATAAAAGTGTGCTGTTACCAGAATAAAGATACAAATATATACTGTTTTGTTACAAGTCGTACACGTGTAATTCATCCTCTTCCAATTGCCCGGGGCAGAACTTACTAACAATAACTCATGACCAATACTTGGGAGTAACGTTTCTCTCTCTTTTTTTTTGTAACAGGCCAAGGTAACAGACTAAATGTGATTCCGATGTGTGTTTGCTTAATCATTAGTTTGAGTCGAAAATGTATCATACGGAATGAAATGAGCATCATTCTTTTCTTCCGTTTTGTTTTCTTCTGTATTGGTGTAACTGATGAAAATAAAGCTTGCAGATGAAATCCTGGAGCCTGTCAGGATTGGGACTCACAGTGCATGCTGTGCAAAATTACATTTTGCGACCGTTACAGCTACTTTCATTAGAGATCCGAAAAAATATTAAAAGTCCTTTTCACACGAGACATTTCGGACAAATTTATATATTTCCTATCTCCTTATATTTTCCTTTTTAAGCTAGACTCGGATCAAGTAAATATATCCGAGGTAGCAATCATGAACTTCAAAATGTGCGATATGCAAAGACAATCTATTAAAAATTAAGTCCATGACTTGACGTGGAAAATGATCAGTTATCCGCCATATTCATTCGACTTCAATGAACATCTATTTGCATCACTACAAAATGCTTCAAGTGATAGAAGAGTCACTAGCCAAGAAGCGATCGTGGCTGTGTTCGTCGAATACCTTCAGTTAAAGAAAATGCAGAGTTTAATGCAAGTGTAACAGATAAGCTGTCTGTAAAAAGACAAATAGTTGGAAATTGTAACGATCATCATATTATAATGTAATTCTATCAGCGACAGAACATTTCTGGACCGTTCCGTGCCCAATCAATCACGTTTGGCACTTGATGTTAAGAGTGTTGATAAAGCCGGGCAGTTGTCATTTTGTAGATTTTGAGTTCGGTTGAAAAATATGGGACGCTGGGGATGCAATTTTTTTTACTTCAGCGAAAACAAGATCCATATATGAATATTTATCTACGAAGATATCAAGGATAAGGGCTTCGTCCTTTTTTTATTTAATGGGGAAGGATTAGGCTTTCTGAATAAATCTTTTTAGCCTCGAAGATAGTTCTTATGAAATCAAAAATATAAAGGAATTCTTGTTGTACAAATTCATGTTTTCAAAAGACAAAAAAAAATACAATTCTTAATACCTGCTTTACTTCTTACTTGTTCCTTTCTAAAAAAAAACTGCATTCCATACTCCTTGGTGTTTTGCTATGATGCATGGTACATTCTTTGAATCACAATCTTCTACATAAGTAAGATATTTAACTTATTGTGAGAGTCAAGTCCCAGGTTCTTGTATTATAGTTGATACTGATTGAAAATTTAGGATAGGAGCCCTGTCTTTTTGAAGGTATTTCAACATTTCGCCAAAAATTACAGCTTGCATTTGAATACAGTAACCTTTCGTTATGAGCATGCTTTGGTCTCTGCGCTAAGCGCTCGTCGCTATCACCACCATTTTTTGGGGTATTCGGACGAGCGGCCTCTGTCATATACCGCTGGAGCAGCGTTGCCAGAAGTAGGGAGAAAATGGCCGTGTAGGGAGCTGAGTGACGTAGTAGAGGGGGAATTCGCGCATGGTGTGTACAAGTCGTATTAGCTATAGACATACAGAGTGTTCGGCTACACGGGGGAATAAATTTAATGGGCGATTCTAGAAGATAAGTCGAAAATCATGAATGACTATATTGCGGTTGAGGCTTCGTTTGTTAAGTGTAAGCGCTTAAATAAGGTGAATGTCCTAATTTCTGCTCATTTCAGAGGTTACTCGTCATAAAGAAGGTGTAAAAAATTTGTTTATGATCAAAATTTGCAGAGTAATTGATTAATTCTTTAATAATAAATCAACCAATTCAAAAACTATTTAAGAAAGATATTTCAAGATGTTTAACTGTTAGTAATTTGTAATTAAATATAATGCTCTAAATGTCCGTATTTCTGCTCACGAAGAATAGCGATATACGTATTTCTACTCACCATTTGTGCCAATTTCTGCTCACGTGATATGTTGCTTTTTCGGGTTAAAATAAGTTATATCTTTTATGGAGATGTTTTATAGCACAACAGTAAAGCATAAAATAATGATAAACAAAAAATAAAATGCCTTCGAATAGAAATAGAGGTTACAGCATATATTGAATTGTGGGGTTATGTTACTATAGTTTTGGTGAGTAGAAATGCGGACATGACGGCGATTCACTTGACCCTAAACCTAATCACCTGTTTTCTACTTAAAATAATTACAAATAGTAAAAAAAGACTCTACAGCCAGAGCACAATACGGTATCTGTTTTTGCTGTGCGAGGCAGGTGGATTGGCATTAAAGATCGAGGAGGAAAAGAAGATGTGATGATGATGTGAGCGATGTTTCGTCTTGGGACCGTCAGCCAGACTTCATCTCAGTAGGGGCATATATATATTATATTATTTAGCTGACGGGGCCCCTTCCCTGCCCTAGAGGACACACGGGGACCCAGTGATGCCAGAGGAATCGTGGGACGTGGGGACAAATGTTTTTACCCCCACCTATGTGATCGATCAGATCACCTACCGTCCGTCTCCCAACTATGGGGCCCTACCCGTCAATCCCCACCACCACTTTTTTCTTCCCATCGCACTGGAACACAAGCATATCCCTCCTACTACTCCTGTCCGTGTGCTCGGCAGCCCACAGACACAGCTCTCATGGACAGGAGTAGGAGGGATATGCTTTGTGTGCAGTGCGATTAGAAAGAAAGTGAGGTCAAGGTGGGGGTAAGTCCAGCATTTGTCCCACGTCCCACGATTCTGGCATCACTAACGGGGACTACGAGGAAATAAACTTGGAACTTTTATATATACGAACGAGAGTGGACGATAGGACTTGCGAGATGTGTAGACCTCTAGCGGCGCCGGCGGAGACTAACCGGCGTGACCCATGTGGTGGGGCCGGGACGTCACACTGCCCAATTATCGAATACCAATAGGGACGCTGTTTCTTAGGACAACCAGCTAGAACACGGTCGAAAAATCATGAGTCTCTCATTTTAAAAGTTCTTAGTTGCTTATGCTGCACTTTGATTAGCCCCAAGCTCGTGCAACAGTCGCGTAAATGTTCAAATAATTTAGAATTATTTTGTTGCAACTATAGTACAAAGGTAACGCTTATAATAATAAGAAAAATACGAAATGAGCAGAAATTGGGACATTCATCTTATATGCCTAAACGCAGGCACCGGTGCACGCAGGACAAGCCGGACGAGGGCTCGAACAGTGGTAGTCACAGCCACTGTTGCACGGGGTCATTCACCTCAGAGAAGTTGCAACGAGATTTACGGCAATCGGCATGGCTACACGATTTTACGACAATTAATAAAAAATTAAAAGTTATCGTTGAATTACACCAGACCTGCCTACTTGCTAAAATCCATTGTTTCCATTACATCCACGGTAGTCCATGTCACATGCGTAGAAATCACAAAAGAAAATATAAAAAGAACAAATTTCTTGCACTAATGCGTGTAAAAAAAATAAAAAAAAAACAACACAAATTTAACGGTGTTAACCCATTCTCACGGTTTCAAGCAGCACGGCCGGCTCTAGTGTGTGTGTAAACCTGTATCTACGTGCGTTTTCTGCTGCGTATGCTACTGCGCACTCAGCTGACTTAACTTTACACTGCGCGGCTCGAAAGTTCCACCGCCAAAATTCAACTGTTAATATGTCAAGAACGAAGCCTGGGATCGCAGAACGGTAAAGGACTTTTCGATGTTTTGTTGCATGAAGAAGTTGCATGTTTCGGATTGTCCTATTATTTTAGGACACCCTTATATATTGTTATCAGTATGATATCAGATCTCCCCTAAAGCTAGCTGCAATGCTGATAAAACAACTGAGTAAAAAGATAATGTTTACTCTTGGAAGTTTTAGATAAAGCCGCGTATGCACCTGAGCATTCGCCCCAAATGAGCATCGCACCAGCGCCGATTTGTTCCTGCGATGTTCGTTCGGAGCTCGTTCGTGGCTCATGCAGTTCGTTCACAACAGTCCCCATGAGCACCGATCCGAACGAGAAAAAAACATCAGCTATAAAAGTATTGCAGTAGCAGGTGCTAGTTAAGTTGCATGACCAATGAATGTGTGAATGTATGCATGATTGTTTTATTGTGAATGGGCCTGCAGAGTCACGTATGCGCGAGACACCTATGGGTGAAAGTGGGAAGTAAGAGTAGTTGGAGAGAGTATGCATGGAGTGTTATACGTAGTCTATGTTCAGGATATAGAAGAGGCAACACGTGCTGGGGAGTTCAGTACTTTGTATCTTAAAAGTATATTATATCCTAATTCTTAATGTTAAAGTGTTGTGCGATTACTATTCCCGTCCCCACAGAATGTACCCCTAACAAAATTAACAACAACAATAAAACTTACCTTGAACTTAATGAAGAGCTTAAAAAGAACTTACGTGAATAAAGAAGTACTGTGTAAATTTTAATGTGAAAAAGCGTGAGAGGTGTTAATTTTTCGTATGATGTGAGCAGCGTTCGTTCACTGAGGGATGTTCATTCACTGAACAAATCAGCCTGTACATTGCTCCAAAAAAAAAGAAGAAATGTTGGTGGATGAAGAAAATATATAATAACAGCTGAAATGAAATATTTCTACGAGATTTGAATGTTGCAGTGCGAAGTAATCAATTCAAAAACTCCACTAGAATGTCGCCAGAATATTTTTTTGTTATATTAAATTATATTCTTGATAAAGTTGCAAAGCAAGATCCTGCCGTCAGAAAATCCATTACACCTGAAGAAAGATTGTCAATTACTTTCAGCTTTCTTGCAACCGGTGATTCTTATTACTATAAGACTAACCAGCGGCCGTAGCCGTGATGGAAAACACCGGTTCTCGTTAGATCACCGAAGTTAAGCATCACGGGGCGGTGTACTTGGGAAAGATGGGAGACCACCTTTCTCCCGGTGCACTGCTGCTGCTGGGACCCGAAGGAGAGAGGGGGGATAAAAAAAATGGGACTATAGTTCGTTGGGAAATATAAGCAAAAATAAGCTTGAAACGCCATCCTGCTTAAAACACAGGAAAACAATAAAAACAAACAAACAACAACTATAAGACTACTACTTGCAATATCTTTTCAAAAATATCTAAACAAGTTATTTAAAAAATTATACCAGAAGTGTGTGAAGCGTTAATTGAGAGTTTAATTCATTATGTAAAGGTAAGTCATTTATTAATCATTAGTTTTTTAGCCTGTCTTCGCCAGGCATTACTATCCTATATAATAAGACGCCTAAGATAACCACAATTATAGTTGAAAAGTCCCCTAGAAACAATTTTCGCTGCGAAATATGAAATTTTACATCTTTAGCGTACCAGAAGCACATGTCTAATTGGTCTCCTGAAGGGCATTTCGGGGAGCCTAAGTCACATACGTGTCCAGACTCACTACCCTGTGACATTTGAGATCCCCCCTAGCAACCAAATAATTCTGGATATTATTACAACAGTATTATTACAGTCGAGCAGCGTTCCAGTTACCCCACCATACCCTTTGGGGGCCCAGCAACTTCAACTACCAATCCACGACCGTCAGGTGGTGGTGGCTGATTTCTCCTCGCGCGCTGCTCGTGAAACTGAACTCACCGGCCAATATATATGAAATGGACTTTAGGCAGTATGTTTGCGTTCGTTTTGACGAACGCACGTATTGCTTCACCGCAAATGAACCCCGCGGCAAACTGCCGCAAACCACTCGTCTGCACCGGGCCTTAAGTGGCCCTCAAGTATTGGACGAATAGACGGCATTCAGTTCACTGTTCATTCTGTTCTCAGTGGCCGATCGAGATGAGGTTTGGTGGGAGGAGTGGGGAGGGGGTGTGGACCCTAAATCTAAAATTGTAGCTTCGGGTATTTATTAGTTTTCAAAATATTAATAAAAAATTATTGTTAATTTTTTTTTTAATTTTTTTTTAACGTAGGTCAGGCACCCCTACCCGGCGACCCTCCCGTCCCCCCAAACTGTTTTACGAACAGCAGGACGCGTTCCCCTTACCTCCGCGTGCTCCTCAGGCGCCGGAAAAGCAGGCGTATTTAGCTGAAATTCAAAATCAATTTTCTCGAAAACGAAGCGCGTTATTATAAAATTGTATTCTATATTTTCGTCTTATTTTGGCCAGTATAATCATCCCTAGAATATTGACTGTCAGTAGAATTACACCCTATATAGTAGGATGGGTCGCATTCGCAAGTTGCTGGTTCAAATCTTCAAACTCACATCGGTCCGCTACCATGCTTTACGCGCCCGTAAGCGGACGCGCACCCCTCGCCCTAATCTACCCCGAACCAATACTAATACCCCGGACAAGGTGGAAAGTGGAATGCGTTATGTCGGAATAAGTCAACAGAAATATTAAAAGTTTTTTATTAATATCCCGAAAACTAATAAATTCCCGAAGCAACAATTTTAGATTTAGGGTCCATACACCCTCTCCACCCCTTCCCGGAAACCTCGTGTCGATCGGCCACTGGGGCCATTCGGAAGTACAGCAGCATGTATAGCCGTGTTTAAAAACATTTCTATGTGGATTCAGCAATGATATCACTATTGTTAGATGAAGATGAAGAAAAAATCGTAACACAAAGTAACAGGCGAATATGATTGCATTCTCCTTCAACTCGGAGAATATTTTATTCCTTCAGAAAGCGTTATTACGTTTGCCAAAAGCAACAAAGAAGGTAGTCAAAATTTACACAATTTACTAATGTAAAACAAAGAGGAAATTCAAATAATGTGACTGCCAAGTACGAGGAATGTACAAAATAAATTAGTTTGAAGTAGGGTCTCTTCTAGTAAAACATGATGTAAAAAATAAAAATATTCAACATACCTGTTTTATGTAATGCTTTTGCAATTTATTTCATCCATAATTACGGAAAAGTATACAATATTTGTTTATACGACGCACAAGCACAACCACCCTCCAACATTGTCTCGACAGAATTGCCGCGCTCTATTGAGTGTAAAATGATCGGAGCGTCTCCTCTCATGTGAATGCTCTTATTTAGAACAGTACAATCGGTTTTTCGGTGAGCGTGATCGTCTCTTAAGCGTCGCGTCCAGTGAGCGCAAATGGGGATCATCCTTTTTCGATTGGTTTATTTCACGGGTTCAGAGGGGTTTATTTGAAAACATGCTTTCCGAGATAGCATCAGTAATAACTGAAATACCATTGTGGCCGATTTTTATGAAATTAAACATTAACAGTTTATTGTGTGACGTACGATGTTCTTTTAAACACATCTGCGAAAAAAGCATATCTGGTGAAAAGCATGTTTTTCTAAGACGCCATTATTTCTATAATTTCTTGAATTTCGCAAGTTTCGCGTGTCATGCATTCGACAGGAAATATATTAAAGAATCATAATATTAGTCAGTTTTTAATATTCAGACACTGGTGGAATGGAAATTACTACCGCCAGAATGTCATGAACGTCGCGGCATGGATACGAATGACACCGTATTCTTTTTTCAAACATGAACGAAACTCTTCTTTTTTCAAATTTACTGTATGTTCTTTTACATACCTACTATAAAGTTCATTTCAATTCGGCTCATAGTTTTGTATAATGAATTCCGAAATATGTCCTCTGTTTCTCAAATGTGTCCTTGTAATCTCTTAAATCGAGGCTTAACCGCGTTGTCGAAATGATGTGTGCAGAAAATGTCCATCGTCAAGCATTTTACAGATGGCATTGATACTGAAAGTATGATGCACGGCACAAAATCGATGCGCCAAGGAACTGATCTCGGGAATTCGAAGGCTTGACATATTTAATAACTTAATTGTCGAGTTCAGGAAAGTATTGTCATACTCTCTTTTCGCGCATTATACTCGGCCATGTCTTTGAGTTTCTCCAGTCCTTCTTGAAGGGAGAACTTCTTTCTGGCCACGGCATGAAGAATCTCTCTGGTATCGTCGGTGGCAGCTGTTTGCAGGTGATTGACCCAACCGAGCTCGTACCACAATTTAATAAAGAATGAACTGCAACCAGTTGCATATTGGCCAAATTCGCTGCTCTTCCAGTCCCAAGGTACCATGTAATGATACGATGGCCAGTAGGACTTCGTTATGAAGAACATGCTTATGCTGTTCCGTGATAGGCTGAAATTTTTCACAGAAGATTAATATGACGTTTTACGCTGGCTCCGTTTTATTCTATTTGCATTAAAATGCTATTTTTCAAATAGTTTTAATTATACAAATAAATTTTTAATGCCATGTTAATGCGATGTTTGGTTCAAAGTTTAGTATACCGCGTGCAGTTGAAATGGGACGTATTTTCTGTTTTGTTGAAGATAAGAAAAGAATGAGGAAGAAAAAAGTTGAATGCTATAACAATGTCTACCTTTCTACGATTTTCATTTCTTCATAAACGGCAAAGCACAATTGCATGCTTTTTTGTTAAATATAACCACATGGTGTTCTTTAGATAAGTGAATTCTTCTTACGCTTCAGTAATAAGCAGAAAATGTTAAGTTAGTGTGTTCAAAAGATGAATACTTCACTAGATATTTCGAATTTATTAAGAAGCTGCGGTATTCCAAACAAAAATATTATTTAATATATGTAGGGGAGACCGGGGCTAGTTGACTAACGAGGTTAGTTGACTAATTCCCTTTAATTGTTGTATTAGGTTATAAATTATGCTGCGATTCGCGACATTGAAGCATATGAATGACCAGCTTGCCATTTAATGTGTCACCGTAACAAAAACTTGCGTGTTCTATCAGTGAGAATGAAAAATCTAAAAAGGTCTACTAAGTATTGCTTGATGTTTTTTCATCAATATTTTAACGTGATACATTGACTATAATTTAGGGTATTTTATTTTATCCGGTGCGTGGAGGTTTTATACGTACAACCCTTAACATGTTGACAATGTCGGATGGGGTTACTTGACTAGGCACAGGAATACCACTAAAAATTGCACTTTTTGTCCCCAAGATGCAGTCGAGGCAAAGAGGAAGGTACATAGAATAATTTCGAAACGAATGCAAGAAACAACAAAATTTCGATCGCTCTTTTGTGCATAGAGGTCGATATTTTTATTGTACGAAAAAAGTAACATTTAACAAGAAGATTAATTAACAACCATAGAAAGTGATAATAATGTGATACAAAAATGTGTTTCAAAATTATACATACTCTAACTTATGTGCAAAACAAAACCAGGGCAGGTATTCATAGTCGCTACTTAAGCAAATGCTTAAGCATTCAGCATACTTTACTAGCTACTAGGGTAGTAGAGGATGCCGCATGTTTAAGCATTTGCTTAAGAATAAATAGCTACTATGAATACCGGCCCTAGTGTATTGTGCGCAAAGGAGAATTGTTATTGATGTCGAGCGTACCAGAAGAGCTGTAATACAGATTACAGATTTGTCTCGAAAGAAGATGCGGTGTAAGACCGAGAGCCTTTTCGGTTTGCCATTACTGTCTTATCGTGTAGAATTGGAGAGACAGCGAATGGGCGAGCGGGGCGCTCACAAGTCCCTCTCGCTCATTAGCCGTGGCAACAGCTAAAGTAGAGGGAATAGTAATCACCTTTTTTTTTAAGCCAGAAACCCTGCCCATCTTTCGAGATACTACTGTACTGTTGCTACATATCAGCAACAACCTACAACAGGTACCCGCACACCCCTATCTACAATACGTTGGCCAACTTTGCATCCGCAAGAACTTCCAGTAACTGAAACATGTTCACTCTTCGTTTTGTATAACAGTACACAAACAAAATAATTGATAGTGTGATGTGGCGAAAGTGTAACTGCGTTTTAAGTAGAATACTGTTCACGGAATCCAGGTATTTGCGATAATTGATAGATCAAGAACAGTAGTATAGTAAAGTGAGTTCTAATCCAAATTTGAGTTTTGTATTCCATACACGTTCAGAGTGGTACGATAGACGTTCAATACACGTTCGGAGTGGTACGATAGACGTTCAATAGACGTTCAGAGTGGTACGATAGACGTTCAATACGCGTTCAGAGTGGTACGACAGACGTTCAATACACGTTCAATGCAGATCAGTGCGGTACGATAGAAGTTCAATGCGCGTTCAGAGTGGTATGATAGACGTTACATACACGTTCAGAGTGGTACGATAGACGTTCAATACACGTTCAGAGTGGTACGACAGACGTTCAATACACGTTCAATGCAGATCAGTGCGGTACGATAGAAGTTCAATACGCGTTCAGAGTGGTATGGTAGACGTTACATACACGTTCAGAGTGGTACGATAGACGTTCAATACACGTTCGGAGTGGTACGATAGACGTTCAATACACGTTCAGAGTGGTACGATAGACGTTCAATACGCGTTCAGAGTGGTACGACAGACGTTCAATACACGTTCAATGCAGATCAGTGCGGTACGATAGAAGTTCAATACGCGTTCAGAGTGGTATGGTAGACGTTACATACACGTTCAGAGTGGTACGATAGACGTTCAATACACGTTCGGAGTGGTACGATAGACGTTCAATACACGTTCAGAGTGGTACGATAGACGTTCAATACACGTTCAGAGTGGTACGACAGACGTTCAATACACGTTCAATGCAGATCAGTGCGGTACGATAGAAGTTCAATACGCGTTCAGAGTGGTATGATAAACGTTCAAGACACGTCCATAGTGGTACGATAGACGTTCAATACACGTTCAATGCAGTTCGGTGTGGTACGGTAGAAGTTCAATGCGCGTTCAGAGTGGTATGATAGACGTTACATACACGTTCAGAGTGGTACGATGGACGTTCAATACACGTTCAGAGTGGTACGATAGACGTTCAATACACGTTCGGAGTGGTACGATAGACGTTCAAAACACGTTCAGAGTGGTACGATATACGTTCAACACACGTTCCGAGTGGTACGACAGACGTTCAATACACGTTCAGAGTGGTACGATAGACGTTCAATACACGTTCGGAGTGGTACGATAGACGTTCAATACACGTTCAGATTGGTACGATAGACGTTCAATGCAGATCAGTGCGGTACGATAGACGTTCAATACGCGTTCAGAGTGGTACGACAGACGTTCAATACACGTTCAATGCAGTTCGGTGTGGTACGGTAGAAGTTCAATGCGCGTTCAGAGTGGTATGATAGATGTTCAAGACACGTTCAATGCAGATCAGTGCGGTACGATAGAAGTTCAATACGCGTTCAGAGTGGTATGATAGACGTTACATACACGTTCAGAGCGGTACGATAGACGTTCAATACACGTTCAGAGTGATACGACAGACGTTCAATACACGTTCAATGCAGTTCGGTGTGGTACGGTAGAAGTTCAATGCGCGTTCAGAGTGGTATGATAGACGTTACATACACGTTCAGAGTGGTACGATAGACGTTCAATACACGTTCAGAGTGGTACGATACACGTTCAATACACGTTCGGAGTGGTACGATAGACGTTCAATACACGTTCAGATTGGTACGATAGACGTTCAATGCAGATCAGTGCGGTACGATAGAAGTTCAATACGCGTTCAGAGTGGTATGATAGACGTTACATACACGTTCAGAGTGGTATGATAGACGTTCAATACACGTTCAGAGTGGTACGACAGACGTTCAATACACGTTCAATGCAGTTCGGTGTGGTACGGTAGAAGTTCAATGCGCGTTCAGAGTGGTATGATAGACGTTACATACACGTTCAGAGTGGTACGATAGACGTTCAATACACGTTCAGAGTGGTACGATAGACGTTCAATACACGTTCGGAGTGGTACGATAGACGTTCAATACACGTTCGGAGTGGTACGATAGACGTTCAATACACGTTCAGAGTGGTACGACAGACGTTCAATACACGTTCAATGCAGATCAGTGCGGTACGATAGAAGTTCAATACGCGTTCAGAGTGGTATGATAGACGTTCAAGACACGTTCAATGCAGATCAGTGCGGTACGATAGAAGTTCAATACGCGTTCAGAGTGGTATGATAGACGTTACATACACGTTCAGAGTGGTACGATAGACGTTCAATACACGTTCAGAGTGGTACGATAGACGTTCAATACACGTTCGGAGTGGTACGATAGACGTTCAATACACGTTCGGAGTGGTACGATAGACGTTCAATACACGTTCAGAGTGGTACGACAGACGTTCAATACACGTTCAATGCAGATCAGTGCGGTACGATAGAAGTTCAATACGCGTTCAGAGTGGTACGACAGACGTTCAAGACACGTTCAATGCAGATCAGTGCGGTACGATAGAAGTTCAATACGCGTTCAGAGTGGTATGATAGACGTTACATACACGTTCAGAGTGGTACGATAGACGTTCAATACACGTTCAGAGTGGTACGATAGACGTTCAATACACGTTCGGAGTGGTACGATAGACGTTCAATACACGTTCAGATTGGTACGACAGACGTTCAATACACGTTCAGAGTGGTACGACAGACGTTCAATACACGTTCAATGCAGATCAGTGCTGTACGATAGAAGTTCAATACGCGTTCAGAGTGGTATGATAGACGTTCAAGACACGTCCATAGTGGTACGATAGACGTTCAATACACGTTCAATGCAGTTCGGTGTGGTACGGTAGAAGTTCAATGCGCGTTCAGAGTGGTATGATAGACGTTACATACACGTTCAGAGTGGTACGATGGACGTTCAATACACGTTCGGAGTGGTACGATAGACGTTCAATACACGTTCAGAGTGGTACGATAGACGTTCAATACACTTTCAGAGTGGTACGACAGACGTTCAATACACGTTCAGAGTGGTACGACAGACGTTCAATACACGTTCAGAGTGGTACGACAGACGTTCAATACACGTTCAATGCAGTTCGGTGTGGTACGGTAGAAGTTCAATGCGCGTTCAGAGTGGTATGATAGACGTTACATACACGTTCAGAGTGGTACGATAGACGTTCAATACACGTTCAGAGTGGTACGATAGACGTTCAATACACCATACTACTTTTGACTGGTATATTGAACGTCTATCGTACCACTTTGAACGTGTATTGAACGTCTATCGTACCACTCTGAACGTGTATTGAATGCAAAACTCAAATTTGGGTTAGAACTCTCTTTACCATACTACTAAGAACGTGTTGCCATTTGAAACTCAAAGTCACCAAACTTATTTAAGTGGTCAGCATAATATCGTGAAGCTTGTTGTACTAGATAAGATTGACTTAATTAAGGAAAAAAGGCTAATGATGCAACTTCAATGCGTCGAAACTGTGACCGACGTGCATTTAAAATTTTGTTACGAACTAATCATAAGACATAGGTAGATGGTTATCTTCAGTGGAATATTCTGGGATCCTGTCAGTAATAAGTGCATCAAAATGTGACGTATAGCCTGTCCTGCCGTTAAAGATTTTCGAGGCATATCTGCAAACGCTGGCATTTTACCCACAAATCCCTTTTCTGTAATTATTTTGCTGAATAACTGTCATCTGAAGAAGAGAAAAATGAAACATAACAATTATTCTTTGCATTCAACATATTACGTTTTGTTTTAGACGCAAATTAGAGTACATTTCTAAACACAGTTCTGTGAATATCTGCAGCGTCAATTTATCACTTTCTACGGTTGTTAATTAATCTGTTTCACGTGACTTTTATCGATTAAATAGCGTTCAAATTGTTGCATTCCATCCATATATTTGAGAATTATGATCATTTGAAGTCAACAACTTCCAACTTGGACTCAAGTCCTCTTTAACTGTTTTTTTTTTACAACTTCCCCATCCTATTTCACGTAAGTAATGATGCTTTTATAATTTCCTGGGACGTATAGAATTTTCCCTTATTGAAATTTTATATATCGGAAGACTTTTGCGGTCAAATTATAGACTTCGAGAGGGGCGACGAACTGGCGACTTGCGAGCCACACAGAGGTCTCGCTCCTAAGTACATAACTGATATTGCTGATGGTGGGAGAACTCTGAGATGGTGGGGGCTGACTGAAAGTGGGGCTTGCGCGGCTCCCGGCGAAAAAGAAGTTCGTCACCCCTGTTCTGTGACACTACCCAATGCAAATCAGTTCTACGGAAAGATGCTTAAATTAATATGAAAAATATGAAATATAATGGATATCTAATTATTTGGAACACGAAACGAACCTATTGTGCATACGTTGTCATGTAAATACTATCAGGTATCTATACAGCTTTATGACACTGCCGGGTTTCAAGAATTTATAGTAGCGACTTAAAGATAACTTTGGTTTATTTCATTTGGCATGCACACCGCCTTTGTCAATAACGACAGTACCATGGCTTTTTGGCATTTTAAAGAAGATTATATACAACAAATTAAGCATATCTGAAATGGCTATTAACTCAGTTGTTACACTGCCCCAGACTAGTAATGCGCTGTTCACCAGCCATGACACGTTCACCGTGATCGCGAATCGTAGAATCCCGGTGATCAGCACTGTTAATGCCATTGATTCGTCCCAATACTCCAGTGGTGCGTTCAGCGGTAATAGTAATCCAAATATTCCAAATAGTAGCCAGTAGAATCTGAGAATACGAGAAATAAGGGAAAATCACATATGTAGTTGGTTAAAGGTCTATTTACACACATGAGTGACGTGTCGGTTCAGTATCAGTGACATCCGGTAGATGTCGGGACGACACACTTCTTCGTCACGGATTCGTACAGTTCTCCGAGTAATGCTCACCAATATGGCTCGCTTTTCGGAGAATAACTTGGCAATGATTATCAGAATTTTGGATGAAGAAGAAGAAAATCGGAGGAAAAAAGTATTTAATACTTTTTCTCCGATTTTCTTCTTCTTCATCCAAAATTCTGATAATAATTTTTCTCCGATTTTCTTCTTCTTCATCCAAAATTCTGATAATCATGGCCAAGTTATTCTCCGAAAAGCGAGCCATATTGGTGAGCATTATTCGAGAACTGTACGAATATAGAAATACATAGGTATGGGAACTGTATTGACGCATAACTGGTATGTTGTTTGTCAATCATTTCTAATTAAAAAAATGTGAAAAACTATGAACATCATTATGTAAACTTTTAAAAAATCGAGAAAGAACAATAATGACGCGCTAGTGGCACAGCAAGAATATCGTTATCAATGAATTTTAAATTCACGGCATGGATACTGAACTGAAACTGAAGAACAAATCGTGATACTGAACCGGATATGTTTGGACGTGTCCATTTGAAATTTGAACCTACGATAACGATATTTTTCGTCCCTAACAGACAAAATTTCACGATACTGAGCGAGCATATGACTGACTTGTATAAATCGACTTTAAAGGGTTGAAAACAAATACAGCAGACCCTACTAAATCTCGATAAAAATTGCGCTGATTTCAAAGAATTTTAATTCTATAATTTTGTTTAATTGTAATTATTGAATAGAGAAATGTTCTTAAATGTCAACCCAGTTGTAGGGTTTTGTTTATTTTTAGCTGCTGCACGAAAAAATGATAATAAGTTTTTTGTTTTAAAATTGAATAAAATTATTGTTGTGTTTTAACGTTAAAATTTACTTTACTGTGTTATAGTAAGGAATGTATCCCCACATTTTGTATGAGATACAGTCTCGTATAACCCAGAATGTACAGACGTACAGACAGTGAATTTGAATCCGTCTGTCTCTCTACCGGTCTGAAATAATACAAATGTATTAAAAACAAATCAAAGCAGTGTAAAATATTGGCAGGGCAAACAATGCAATTTCAAGTAGATATTGCGAGACAAATTAAAAAATACAAGTTGTTGCTATAATCGTAAACATAATGTTAAGTAATTGTGGGAGAGGTCGGGGGTGGCAGTGATTGGTCGAGAATGTTAAAACAAGAATCGCGAATGTTGTTAAAACACCAGTGATCTACAGTGAGTTAAAAAAGTCTATATCCTTAAAACTTAGTTTGGCATAAATCTTTATTGCTGAGAGAGAGTGAAGTTATTGAAAATACGTGCAGTGCTACTCATCATTAAGGAGCAAAGGACATTCATTTGTTCTAACTTGTTTTTACTTATTTTATTTTTTCAAAAATTATTTTCATTTTACAGTTTTCTTTGTTTTCCTTATAAAATTCAATTATCAAATAAATATGTTTGAAGTTGAAGTATCCAAAGTTGTTACAATTGAAATATAACAATTTACAAAAGATATTCGAATATATTGTGCTGATAAAGTTTCAAAAAGTAAAATAATTTTTTGCTGTTAAAATCATGAGTGCCTTATAATTTTATTACGCAGCATACATGCTCAGTTTATTCTGTAACAAGTGAGCAGCATTAGCTTATATTGAAGGCTGGTTCTGCCCACGGCCGCGGGTAGCGCTGTACCACCCGGACGCAGATTTGTTCCCCTGTTTTTCCGTTTCCGCTTTACGATTACTTACGTTGTACTTAATATATGTTCTTTTATTCCACTATTTCACTATTCTATCATTAAATATTGACTGCGCGAAGTGTTGTTGTGATTAATAAATGTAAATTAAATAATCTGGGAAGCGTTTACACATCTACGTCCGAGTTAAAATTAGATAACTCTGAAGGCCTACTATTTAGGTATAAAAGAGTATTTGTACAGATCCCCAGCGGCGGATTTAAGAAAAAAGGCCTAGGTTTCTAACGGGCCCCACTGTTGGGGGAAAATGAAGAGGTAGTTTACTAAAAGCGGGTTAGGCATATTAGTGTAGAAAAAAATATAGTATTTGGTTAAAAATCATAATTTTTTGAAGATGGGGCCCTAGGGGGTCCTTCTGAGCAGGGGCCCATTTTTCGGGAAAATGAAGAGGTAGTTTACTAAAAACGGGGTAAGTGTAGTAGCACGAAAAAAATGTAGTGTTTGAATACCTATACCTAATCATAATTTTTTGGGGGGTCATAAGGCCCTGTGGGGCGTTCAGTGCAGGGGCCTAGGCGGCAACTGTTCATCAGCCGCCCTGTTAAATTCGCCCCTGCCGATCCCGCTCTCTCTCAAGTCCGCCTTCAACTACCGATTCCTATGTACATATACTTATTTCGCCGCACCACCTAACATCCCCAAGTCTTAGGCAGGTTCTACTAGGTAAGCCTTACTGATGAGTAGTCCACTAGCAAGTCCAGGATGGAACGCACACTTCTTTCCTGTTCTACCTTCAACTTCACATCTAAGTGAGATCACACTATCTTTTCTCCTTAAAACTTTTTTAATTCACTGTGGGTATAAATAAATCAAATCTTACTCCTTTTGTATCGTAACAAATCTATCTTCATCGAGGTCCCGCATGTCTATCGCAATTTTCGCTTGTTCGTAGTCAACATTTGGCGACAGAAAATTGCTCGCATAGTGGCTATACCAAAATCCCTTTTTATGATTGTACGGATCCTTGTCTGTTCCATAATACTTATGATGAAGTCTGTGATACAGCACCCAGTCGTATATCGGACCCTGTAAGCATACAGTACAATGAATCATTTTGTCACTTTTGCTAAAAATATTATATTTTTGTTAATTTTTAGGTATACCAAATCGTAAACATTTTTCGTTCTGGCAATAAGTTATAGGTACACATTAATTTATTCTGCCCACAAAAATGTAATTAAAACTGTATACAGTAGATAAAAAAAATCGTACGATCGACGTCCCCCATAAATTCTATAATCGGTCCAACGAGACGTATCCGTAGAAGTCTTACCCCGGGTCCACACCAAGGGGAACACGAACAAAAACATTGCTCGCGAACGTTTTCGTCTGTTTTCGTCGTGTCCACACCGCCGCGAACACGAACGAAACCCAGCGTACGAACTTTCCCGAGGATGTTCGCGTCGGTAGGAACGCAGCGGACGAAGATTTCTGACGATACATGGCGATCCGCATCCCTTTCCATTGTGGGACTGCTCCTGAACTGGCGACCCTCTACGACCATCCGCCGGCAGGGACTTCACAGCAGGGATCCGAACCGCCGCGTAACCCTATCCCTTACCCGGTTAACCAAGGAAGGTTTCTGTAACCCATACTAACCGCGAGGGAACGGTTCGTAAATTCTAGAAACAACCAAAGTAACCGGGTTAACCCGCTACGAGCGGGTTACTAGTAAAATAAGACAGTCTAGCCTAGACTAGACAGTCAGTTAAGGCAACTCAGTGATATGTGAATCTACAGGCAATACATATTCAGATCAAATGAAACCACAGTGTTTAAAATATACGAGTATATAATCAATGCAGGATTGATTAATTTGAGAGGGTTGTTAGAAACGGAATTTATACTTTATTTCTTAAACTTCAAGAATTACTCAGCACCAATATCTTTTAGCACCAATATCTTCTACAGCCGTGTACTCGTTTCGCCTTATACTTATAGCTTCCATTGTTTAATGTTTACTAGTGTGACGTCCCACTATTTTTCGCGCGTCCTAATTAGAGTCTTCCCTAGAAACCACTACACGATTCCGTCACTATCCCTAAAAACTCAACTCTAACCTCTTCACCAAGCATTGGGCCATTCAGAAGATGTACCTTAGCGGTCCCCATCTCGCGATGGTCAAGTATGGAATCCCCTTCCCCTCTTCGCCCTGCGAGGCACGATCAACTCCTCCCTCGCATCGAAATCTAAACAAGCCCCTCGTCCCAAAAACCCTCCTAAATCAAGAGCGCGCCTCACTCCCCAAAACCCCTCTTAAATCGAGACCACGTCTCACCCCCTCTCTAAAACCCACCAAATCAAAGGCAGTCTTACCCCTTTCCAAACAAAACACCCAAAATCCATCCATTGGGTTAGGTACCCCCTTTTCGGAGCCCCAAATAAGAACCGCTGATATTCTATTGCGCCGCATATTTTGCCCATGAGTCATGTTACATTTCAGTTATATAACGCATAGTTTGCACATGACTCATGGTGCATACCGCACATACAGTATTTCCTCGTTGAGGGCTCGCTGGTCGGGACCGGTGATGAGCCCATATCGTGAACAGAGCTCTAATACGTGCGATCGTTTCTCGCTTCTTTCTGGCCGAAGGAGGGAGCGAGATGGAACACTTCGCGTGCGCGGCGAGCGCTCACATGGAATCGTGACTGCTCGACGCATGCGCGCCACGATCAGATAGCCAGGCACGGCACGAGCCTTTTTTGCGCCCTTTAGTATAATACATTTATTTGAGATTATTGATGATCTTATTCCGAATTTTTATTCGTAGTTTAAAACAGTTGCAGTATCCTAGAATTTGTAGTATTTCATTTAAAAGTTCATTTTCTAGAATACCAACAATGAAAAGACCATTTTGTGCCCCTTGTCAACCTTACGCCCTAGGCAGTTGCTTAATTTTTCAAAGTAAACTCATAAATAATCTCAAATAAATGTATTATAATAAAGGGCGCAATTTGATAAGTTCGCCTAGGGTGCAAAAAAGACTGGAGGCGGGCCTGCGTTAAGATTTTGCGAAAGCGGTTTTCGTGCTCACGGTATAGTCCATTGAAATTAGGATCTGTCTTCGGAATAAATCCCACCAAGCTAAATTTTGGTATGAGCCTTTATTTGGTCGTCTTAAACAATATGTCAAAAGTCCCCATCGATCCGACCGCTGCTAACAATTTTACAGACAGTAAATTACGGACAGTGGCTCGTGTCCAGACTCTTAAGCCTCGTGGCCACTAGCAATAAACTTGCGACATTTATTGCGCAAGAAACTTGCATTAGTGTTTACACTACAGCAATTTCTTTACGCAAGTTCTTGCCTGCAAGTAGTTGCCAGAAAAATCTTGCAGAAGATATGTCCCGCGTGTCTACACCACGGTGTAATAGACAGGTGTTTCGACTCTGTACCTTTTACTTTGGAATAGAGCCCACCGGGGGTAGTCTTCTTTGCGCCGCACACATGAGGCCCACCTTATATCGCACGGAATACGTCAACGCGTGCTTTTTTGATCTTATACTTTCAGTCTATATTATTATTATTATTATTATTATTTCTAATGTTGTTGTTGTTATAATAAACGGGAATAGTCCCATAGTTTACATAAAGCATACAACAATTGAGCTTACATCGTCTACACAAAGCGTAACCTAATATACAGGAGAAACTTTTAACTTCCTACTGTAAATAATATAGTGTGTGTGAATGTAAAAAATGTGTAGGTGATTTATTTAAGAAATCTGTGGTGTGAATAAATGTTTCTCGTTTATCCACAAGGATTTTTTTAAAAAATATGCACATATACAGTAATCTGCACCTATAACAATTATTATTGATATCAATTAGGGAAAACTCGATACAAGAATCGGTTCTGGAACCTTTGTTGTAAAATGTGCGAACAGTTGCGTGACCATTGCCACAGAATGTCCAGAACGCTCCGTAACCATTGCCAGAGAATGTCCGGCACCTTCCGTGACCATTGCCAGAGAATGCCCTGAACGCTCCGTGAGCATTGCCAGAGAATGCCCTGAACGCTCCATAAGCGTTGCCAGAGAATGCCCTGAACGCTCCGTGAAGCTTGCAGGAAGGTTCCATGTGCAATGTTCCACCGGAACATTGCTGGAATGTTCTAGGAAGGTTCCTATGTCCGTACCGAGGCAACATTCCACGCAACCCTCAGGGAACCTTCCTGCAAGCTTCGGGCAACGGAGTGTGCTGTATGGGACTTTCCAACTTGTCCCGGGTATTAGTATTGGTTGGGGCTAGATTAGTGCGGAGGGCGCGTAAAGCATGATAGCGAACTGATGTGAGTTTAGAGATTTGAACGAGAAACTTGCGGATGCCCGTCAACACCCCGACTCATATCGGTTCGCCACCACGCTTTACGCGCCCGCGCGCGGGCGCGCGCCCCCCGCTGTTCTAGCCCCAACCAATACTGATACCCGAGACAAGTTGGAAAGTAGAATGCGTTGCGTCGGAATAAGTCAAAAGAAGTTTTTCGCAAATATCTCGCAAACGAAGGTCAGCATCGTCATTTGTTTTGTCCCATGCTGGCGCATACGCTGCCACGGACGCGTACTGTAGGTAGGTATACGGCAGAATACATTGTGTAGTAACAGTAGTTTTTCGCGAATATCTCAGATACAAAGATCGAGCGGCGGTAACATGTATAACAAAAAATTGTTCAGAATCGTATCCCCGACAACATATTCAAAAATCATTGAAATCGGCGAGGATGGAAAACTTCTAATTAATTACCTCGTCTTGAGTTTCAATTTCAGCGTCGAATAAATTTTTTAAGACTAACTGTAACTGTAACGTTAACTTTATTTGACGGTGTATTCAGCGTCGAATAATTTTCTGGCGAGCGTTCGAGGGCATTTAGACGTTGAGGCATGGCGCTCGCGTTACAATGTAGTACCGCCCAATGACGAAAATTGAAATCTTCATAATTTTTATCCCACCGTTCTGAAAATAGAACCAATGGATTGTTGAAGTCTTCCTGGCGAAAATAAGCCTAAGCACGACCTATATAATCGAACTAGTTGTAACAATAATATGTATCACTATTCAGGATAGTATATTAAAATTGGATACTGTTAAAACTTGTGCCGTTTATGTCGTGCTTAGTCTTATTTTCGCCAGGAAGACACATGATACATTTGTAACGCGCGCGCCAGGCCTCAACACCTCAACGCCCCAGTTCTCGACGCGGCTCAAACGCTCTCCAGAAAATTATTCGACGCTTAATACACCGTCGAATAAAGTTAAAGTTACAGTTACAGTTAAAGTTAAAAAATTTATTCGACGCTGGAGTTGAAACTCTCGACGAATAAAACAATTAACTTTATTCGTCAAATAAAAAAATTAACTTTGTTAACCCGAGTTAGCTTTATTCGACACATGACGAATAATTTTTTAATTTTTATTCGTTATTCGAAATTTTATTTAAATAAAAATTTCCCCATCTCTGAATACAGCAGACGCAGATGACCATTGTGAAAATTCAAATGAAAATGCGGACCCGGAAAATTCACAACGTTCAAGAAAACGTCGACAGCGTTCACAACCTCATCCTTCTAATACTTCGGCCAACCGCTTATGTGATCCTAAAAGAACAGCACAAATACACCAAGCTTTGGCAAAACTGATAGTAATGAACCAGTTACCTCTTTTATTTTGTTCAAGAATTGGTCTTCAAAATTTCATGAGTGTTGTTGACCCAAACTATAAACCTTGCAAAGAAGAAGCGATAAAAAAGGGAAATTTTAACAATTTTAAAAAGAACGATTGAAGACAAAATAAAACAAAATCTTAGTGCTGCTAAAAGCGTAGTTTGCACGGCTGGTCTTCGTTATCACAAGAATCGTACATTACGGTAAATTCACATATTATTAATTCTGAATGGCGAAAAATCTCGTACACTTTAACCACGCATGAAGCAGAGAAAAGACATACAGTTAATGTTAATGAGCGAAACGAGCCTAAAGCTTGCTCTGTGTACTGAGGTTTTCAGGAAACCTAATACCAACGGTGTTATTGGGGTAGAAAGGGGGGGAGGAACCACTGCGAAGGGGGCACATACGTAGATGTTCTGTATGGCAGACTTGGAAAAACCCCTCCTTCACCACTTAAGGATCATCAGGAGGGAAGAACGTCCCAGAGGGAAGTGACCCATTTGGCCGTTGCGCCTGCAGTCTTAAACCAAAGTATCAGACTGGAGACGCATCGTTACCAGTGGGGACCACGAAGAGGCTGGGTCACCAGCGCGAAGCTCGTTCTTCATGCGGGCCCGTATCGTTATACGAGAGTTTGGCAGTAGTTTAACTACTATTGCGAGATGAGAAAAAACAAGACTACCCCCAAGCTGAAATGTCACACGGGCAAGGGGAATCGCCCGTTCGCGTCAAAGTAGCCCCTCCAACACAGTTCATCCCGTGACGAGGAACGCGAACGAAACCAATCGCAACAATCCGCGGATATGGACAGCCGCTAAGAACCGAAAAGTAGGACTTCTTGAAGGGGATAAGGTGGAGCGAGCGGGCGAGTCCCCTTGCCCCTGTGACATTTCAGCTTGGCGGTAGTCTTGTTTCTTCTCATCTCGCAATAGTACTGCCTACCGTTGTGGCATGATCCATCCACGGATGAATCGCCCGCGCTGCCTCAACGGTAATTACCTGTGTGGGTTGCGTTTCTCTTGTTAGATGTCTGTTGATTTCCTGTAGGTCGTCTGTGGTTGAATGTTGATACTGTTGAATGCGTTGGCTTAGTGGTGATGTCCTATTTCCTCTTCCCAGCTTCCCATGACATGTGTTGCGAAAGTCGTGAAGTGATTGAAGATTTCCTTTCTTGTGAGACCACCGAGTTCACATGGCTACTGAAGATCGTTATTTCTTAGGCAGCTGATTGGGTTTCTACGCTCCTCCAGATAAGTGGAATAGGATGTGGTTTATTGAGTCCGCTTTGCCACACGTGCAAGTGTCCGAAGTTAGGATACAGCGCTTAGCTAGGTAGTCCCTGATTTTACCGTGTCCAGAGAGAAACTGTGTGGTGTGGAACGTCAAGTTTATCCATGGGGACGACAGTCTTCTCGTGATATTATTGAAGAATTCCTAGGTGATTCTTCCTGTGCTTGACTGGTCCCACTCCGATTGCCATTTGTCCAAGATGTGATTCCTAATTCTCTCTTTGATTTCTGTTTCGCTGTACTCCTCTGCATTTCCTGGTGGTACGACGTTTAGATCCCGATTTTGATAAGCTTCTCCTCTCATTACGTGGTATAGTGTTTTTTGTCTATTAAAAGTAATTCTATCGGAATTTCCGCCGCTAGGATTCTGAGTGCATCTTTTGATCTTGTGTGATAAGCTTTTATTACTCTCAGGAGCGCATGTCGTTGAGCTTGCATTATTTTTCGGGTGTGGTGTACATTCATTTTTTCACACCAGCCAGCAGCTGCTTAAGTTATGATGGGTATGAATATTCCTTTGTACAAAGTTCCTACACATCAGGAGCTGGGCCCTATCCTTACCACTTCTGGCTCACTCATGTTCTGCGAAGGCGAGAGCGAGATGGAACGAGAGCAAGAAAGAAACGGGAAAGTGGTGGGGATGCTTCGCTGCGTGTTACGTACCTCACGGGCACCGAATCCCCACCGCGCGACGAGCAGGCCCAGCCCGAGGGAGAGCGAGAACGTAGAGAAAAGGAGCACCGAGGCAGGCAAGCGGTATGGTGGGAGAATACCCCTCACGAAACTCACCAGCCAATATATCTGAAAACGAGTTTAGGTCGTCGTTGAGGGGTTAAAAAATTCTTTATTCTTCATCGTTTTGATATAGTAGTGACATTGGTGGATTCCTCATGTTTCTCCAATGCAAATCATACCAACTGTCATGTAAATCGGACTATTTTTAACGAAGTTGGCTTGAAATTGTGCAAATCAATTCCTCATGTAATTTCTCACTTCTTAATGGGTATTCCAACCCCTTCCAGGGTCGAAAGCCATAACACTCGGTGACGTATCGCGGGGCGTTGTTTGCACCATGTGGTGCCGAGTAGCATCTGTGTGAGTAGCGTTAAGGTGGAATCAGACGGCTTGTGAATCGGCGATCTTTGCGCGCGAATCGCCAAGCCGACTCGCTGAACCTGGGCGAGCCGAGCAATCTTGCCGATACACGCGCCGTCTGACCGGTCATGCATCGCCGACTCGCGCTCGCCAAGCCGAATCACCGTCAGGACAATAATTAACAGCTCGCCATTCTGTAGAGTGTAGACTGTTTGCAGTGTTCGCACACAGTTTGTAGACAGTGTAGACCAATACGGCCTGTCCTTTGTCTTCTGTTGAAATGGCAAATGAGGGGCAATGTCTGCGGACAGCCGTGTAAAGCGTGCAACACAGTTGTCCGATCAACAGGTGGTCGAATAAAAAAGTTTTGTCAGCGTTACAGCCAGTCTAAAGCCTCGTTCAGATTAGTCAAGTTACTTGACTTCACGTCGCTTGAATTCAATTTGACGTCATTTTAGATATCTACTTGCTTCAAGTTATCTTAAAAGTAACTCGAAGACACCTGACACTACTGAACCCAAACTTGAAGTTAGTATAAGTGCTTGAATTCAAGCAACTTGAAGTCAAGTAACTTGAATAATGCGATCGAGACTTTATAGAAGCAGGAAATTTGCACGAAATTTAGTATTTTTCCTTTCTATTTTCGAACCACCTTTTTGTAATAAAATTTCAAATTCATTTTCTGACATTCCTACGAAGTTCCCAAACCCAGAGCTGTGTTCTAAACATATTGTTAGTTCTCGGAGGACATTGTTTCTACATATAATAACCTTCAATTAAGGGTGTACGTATCTAGAAATGTTTAACATTTTTCTGATCTTTCCTATTCCGTAGATTCTAAAGATATATCCTGTGTTGGATTCCGTAGCAGGGAGTCGAGTACAACACGTTAATTACTTCTAAGTCTCACAAGAGGTTTTCATTTTTAAAGTTTTAACTGGCGTGTTTGACAGAGGTTCCGCTCTTAGATGCTAGAATGGTCTGCCCTCCGGATCTTGGGACTAGGTTATATATACAGGAGTTGTGAAAGAAGGGATAAGGATGACGTGGAAAGAACTATAGAAAGCGCAAGGGTCTAGTCAGGATGCGCTAGCGTGTATTTAGGATGTTTGTGGTGTATATCTAGCTGGCATCCAAGACCTGCAAAAACGCAGCAGCAACCTCGCACAACGACATGGTTGGAGGCACTAAAACAGGCTTGGGAATTAAGTGATCTTTTCGGCCGAGTTTCAGAAGCAACGCCCTCTTTCTCCCGCCGCGCGTCTTGGCCCCGGCTGCTTGGAGCGCCTCAGGCCCGTACCATATGAACTCCGCGTGACGCATTTGGGCGACATTGTATCTGTGATGCCAGATCGGGGACGGGTTCCCTCGAGAATTTCCCCCACCTCGCGCACACTACGCCGGAGCTGCGTGTCCGTGAGTCAGCTCCGAAGCGCCGAGCTCACGGACACGCTGCTGCGGCGTAGTATGCGCGAGGTGGGGGAAATTCTCGAGGGAACCCGTCCCCGATCTAGCATCACAGCATTGCATCAATAGGTTTCCACATCGTCCCAGAGAGCACGATTGTCGATACGCTTTTGTTTTGTCAACGCACAACGCGCGGTTCACGTGGTGTGCACCCGAGGTGACTCGAGCACTGGGGCCGTCGCGGGGGGCAAGACGTGCGGCAGGAGGAAGAGGGCGTTGCTTCTGAAACTCGGCCGAAAAGATCACTTAATTCCCAAGCCTGCACTAAAATATCAATATGGATATGGACACGCGACATTGTATTCGACACAATTTAACGGTCCGCGTACAATTTCGCGGTCAATGTATACAGACTGTTTGCAGAGAATGTCTGTAAAGGTGGAATCAGATGGCGTGTGAATCGGCGAGCTTGTTCGGCTCGTCCAGGCTCCGCAAGTCGGCTTGGCGAGCACGACTCGCCCATCCACGCGCCGTCTGATCGGTCATGGCTCGCTGACTCGCGCTCGCCAAGCCGACTTGCCGAGCCTGGACGAGCCGAGCAAGCTCGCCGATTCACATGCCGTCTGATTCCACCTTTACAAGAGAATCTCCCTGTATATTTGTTGTGAATAAGTATGCAGTGTTCTCGCGTCAAGTATTAATTTGTCAAAATGAGATATAATTGCTTTGTAAAACTCTTTGAAGAAGAGAATTTATTTCGCTCGCTTAGATGATAATATGATTATGTGTTTAATATTTTGCATGTAAATAGGTAAACAGAATTAATATTAATAGGTATTTCTTTGCACATTAATTCCGTCGTCGCTCTACGACCAAATTATTATTTCGCGTTTTATTTCTACTACTAAAGCTATTTTTTTTTTAAGTTAATTCTTTAACTAACTTTCTGACAAGATAACACTATTTAACTAATCGAAATTTTGATTAATAATGGTCAATTTATATCACCTTCGTCAGGATAACGATCCGATTTGGCAGGTTTGATCCTCTCACGATGGAAAATCGTTAGGCGTTCGACGAGCACTTCTTTATTGTTAAAGTGTTAAAGTTTAAAAAAAGAAACAGCCATTTAACTATGTCGTAAATAACCATTGTAAAAATGCTATTTTTTAACGTCTACCACTCCTTAAGTTTCAATAACAAACGTCTAGCAACATATTTTTATAACTTACAATTATGTTATTAATTACCGCACAAAAAATCAGCCAATAAAAAGTAACGTATCTTTGCGCTTTTGCACTTTTAAGATACGCCCCCTCCCGTCGTCTTACTAAAGCCCGACTGCCAGACGATGGTTTCCATTATCGTCAGTACACATGATTTCATAAAATAGGAATTATTTTCATTTAAATATGACATAGGAAAAATATTCACTCGCTCTTGGACTATAAACCTTGTAGGGGTGATTTGATTCTACAGGCCAAATAACGCGAAAATATAGAATAATTTTTTTTTATATCTCGCTTTGGATTAGAAACAAATTGTCTTTGAATTTCAGGCAAATGCGCAATGCAACAAAGTGTGTACGGTTTTAGGAGTCTAAAGGTCTGCGCACACATATCCGTTCTGTGTCAGTTCCGTGTCAGCTCCGTGGTCTTAAGAGGTATCGGTTGCTTGTTTTGGAATGGAGCAGCGCACACTTGTCAGTTCCGTGAAATTCGACGGTCTCTACGTACCCGTCAGTTCCGGGCCGTGAGGATCAGTGTTAAAAAATATCGTTTGCGTGCTTTACAATGGAGCAGCGCACACTTGTCCGTGACAGGGCTGTCAGCAGATGTCAGTGTAGAACCCTTATCTGTTCAGTGAAACTAAAATTTGGTTACCAACGATATTTGGGCTGAGGGAGTTAAAGGAAAATATAATACAACTTTAACACCACACTCTTTTTAATATAAAAACGAAGATGTACGTGAAATACACAAGCGAAGGAATCGTACAATCACAGATAGACACGACGCGAGACGTTACCTCTAAGGGTAGGTAAGAGTCAGAGAGTGAATGAGGGCGCGCGTCACCTCTGGAGTCTATTTATACAGCCCTCTCAGAGGGACGTGTCCCTCAAGCGACGTCGAAAACGGGCGGCAAATTCCGGCGCGGAAAGCGCGTCCCCGCGCTGGAAAAACCCCGACCTGGGCGAGCCTGGCTGCCAGATGCATACGTGGCCATAGCCTCACTCACCCAGGGCCACGGGGGAAAACCCAAGCATACCGAAAAGTCGCGTCTCCAATATGGAGGCGAAGTAGTGAACAAACCGCTACAGGGCATTTGGACTGACGGAGTCCTGAAATCACGGAAAGGTGAAAGGGACGACCTTTTTTTATGACCGTGAAAGGTTCTCGGGTCGAAGCTCTCGCACCACGCGCTTCGGGGGTCCTAGACCCTAGAGTCATAAAAATTCTCGTACCGCGATACTGATTTTGTCTACCCCGCAAACTTCGGCCGCACGATACTTTTTGTCTGAAGTCGACAGATGAAACGTGGAAACGAGCGAACTCTCTCACACGGCGCGGGGCGAGACACATATCGCGATAGGTGCCTGT
The DNA here is from genome assembly GCF_050908995.1 of Andrena cerasifolii. Lineage (NCBI taxonomy): Eukaryota > Metazoa > Arthropoda > Insecta > Hymenoptera > Andrenidae > Andrena > Andrena cerasifolii. The sequence goes on along the minus strand of NC_135124.1, from coordinate 3,412,024 downwards.
CATTTGTTCTTCAATAAAAAATATTTTCTCGTGCCCCACACATTTTTGGACAAAATATGTCTCTGAAAGAATGAAGGAGATTGAAGCGTTATCTATTTGGATTTTACACAAAAGATGTAGTAAAAAACAAGCGAAGAGGAAGCTTTGGGTTTATCCCATAAACAGCATTAGACATGAAAAGGGAACTTTTCATGAATTAGGTATTTCATGAACTTCTAAAATCTAAATTACTCGCGATGAGCACCAATACACTTGCTGGAGGGACATAGGAACAAAAGGGGTAGTTCAAATTGGGTGCGGATCCCTTATCGATTAGAGTATATAAAAATACACGCGCTCAAGTATCAAAACAAAAGGTTGCGCGACGTATTGGCTACAAGAAAAGATGGGCCATAAGGCGGAGACATGAAGAGGCGGAAACTCGCGTCTGCAAGGAACGCAGGTCCGATTGGTTTAAATATAATGACATCCCTATGGCCAGTCTTTTCTTGCACCCAATCGTCGCGCGTCCTTCTGTTTTGATATTCGCGCGCGTGTATATACTCGAGCGATAAGGGATTTGAAGGGACCTCGCGCGCGCAAACTACAGTATTTCCTCGTTACGGGCTCGGTTTGGTGTACACGATACGGACTTTTTGCTATCCCCAGCACTTCTGTCTCACTCTTGTCCGGCGAATGCGAGAGCGAGATGGAACGAGAGCGAGCGAGAGGCACTGAAAGCGAGCGAGGACGGTACGAGACCGACGACGCGTTGATGTTTTGTCTCGCTCCGTCTTTCGGACGCCTGACACTCTGTCCTTTGCGTGCGCGACGGGTGTGCGCGATGGTCGCAAGCGCTTACCGTGAGCCGGGCCTGCGTCAAGATTTTGCGAAGCGGTTTTCGTGCCCACGGTAAGCGCTTGCGACCATCGCGCATGCCCGTCGCGCACGCAGTGTTCCATCTCGCTCCCCCCCTTCGGCCACAAAGAAGCGAGAAACGAACACTCGGAATTAGGGCTCTGTTCACGAAACGGGCTCAACGCCGGTCCCGACCAGCGAGCCGTTAACGAGAAAATACTGTACCTGTTCCCGGGTCCCTACGCGAAGTGCGTTGGCCCTCGTCGCGAGTAATTGCGTGTAATTTTTTAATACAATAGCCTGTCGATGAGATTGTATAGATTAAAATGTACTTTTACATTAATAATTAGCAGTGGATTGCTGATGTCGAGGAAAGCACCGATTTACAGGAAACCAGATGTTTTACTATGTACCAGCATTGGAGTAAAACTTACTTAAATCTACCTACTTAAGGGATTTTTAAATTTTCATTACAGGTACAGGCAAAAATGTGGAAAAGCGACCTTCATTATTTTCTTCGCTATTCCGACCAATTGCGATTTTTTTCAAAACAACGAAATACGCCACTTAGGAACCTAATACTTCTAGCTTCTAAAAAAAAATCACGTCGTTTGGACCAATTTTAAAAATGTTATTCTGTTTTGAAGGGTGTACGAATACTTTTGTCACCTACTGACTGAAAGAACTGTACAGCAGGCTTGCAGAAACGGCTGTATTGGGACTGACCGGGCCAGAGCGGGCCTCCTACACAGTTGTCAGTGAAATTAGGGACACCGCACGGACACGGAACGGATACGGAACTGACACGGAACGGATATGTGTGTGCAGACCTTAAAGGGAACGCGGAGGTAAGCGGAACGGCCTACGGAAAGCGCTACGGATTCCCCTTATCTTCGCGTGCCCCTATAGGCTGCCGTTCCATTGGGCGGCTGGCGACTGCGCCACTAGTGCAAGGGAGACGCAGATACATATTTCTCCCTTACACTAGTAGTGCAGTGACCAGCCGCCTATTGGAACGGCAGCCTTTTAGGCGCCCAAACGTGCACTTCGGTTCACGCGTACTAGGCCGAAATTGAAAGTCAATTTTCTTGAAAACGAAGCGCGATATTAAGAAATTTTATTTTATATTTTCGTCTGCTTTTGGCCTGCAGAATTACCCCCCAAAAGGTTTACCAACTGTAGTGAAACACCCTGTGCACGTATCTATTGGACGCCCAAACATAGATTTGCCAAATATAATCTTGCCCTTGCAACGAAGGCAATGGAACGCGATCGTTTCGTGTAGACTCCCATCTGAATGTTTCACTGACATAATGAGTTCAAGATACTTACCACTCCTGCAAGGGTGTGAGCCATCATGAGGAAAAACCTGAGTGGCCATGATGCCTTAAACGTCGCATGTGCCCACAATCTGTGGGCGCCTACAGTCACGCCGAGGCAACCGACGGATGTAATGAGAATCGCTGAAACAATTGTTAGTTCAGCTTTGAAAATAACATTATTATTAGTTAGAATATTTACATGACTATGGCGCTCATTCTATTATTGTAATTGCAATTTTGTAAAATATTAGAGAAACAAGTGAAATTGGTTGCAATGATAAGTTACTGAGTTTCTCAACACTTATATTTTTTCGAATGAATGACAATACAGTGAGATATTGATAAATACTTAAAAGGGGGAGCTACGAATTGTAGTGTCCGAATTTTGTAACCAGCTTTTTTAGATGTATGGGGGACACCCATGGCAACTTCAGAAACTACAAAAAAGCAAGTCTCTTTCGTTTTTGAGAAATAAAATTTGAAAAATGCGAAAATTCAATCTTATATGTCGGTCATGTAAATTCAACTCTTGCCACAAAAAATTAAAAAAAAAAATAAAAACCGACTCAAAATAAAAAATAATAATAAAAATGCACTGAAAAGTAAAAAGTAATTTTTTCCTTCATTTAATCTACGATTCTCAATTTTTTAAGTCGGCGCCAAATTTACACATCGGTTCCCTACCATGCTTTACGCGCCCGCGAGCAGGCCCCCCCCCCCCCCGCACTAACCTAGGCCCAACTAACAGTAATACCCGGGACATGTTGGAAAGTGGAATGCGTTGCGTCAGAATAAATCAACAGAAGTTTTTCGCAAATATCTCGGAAACGAAGGTCGTGCGGCGGTAACATGTATAGGAAAAAGTTGTTCAGAATCTTGATCTTGATAACATATCCAAAAATTATTGAAATCGGTGAGGACAGAAAACTTCTAAACAATTACCAAATTATTTTTTACTGTTCAGTGCATTTTAATTATTATTTATTTATTTTTTTTAAGGCGAGTTTTATTTTTTTACATTTTTTTATTTTATTAGTTTTTTATTTATTCGTGTAATATATAATATATATTATAATATAAATATAATATTAGAACGTAGAGGGGACACGATTCCGAGCGATCGTTTTCGCTCCTTTCTTACCGACGGCGAGTGCGAGATGGAACGAGAGCGAATCAGAGGGACTGAAAGCGAGCGAGAAACGGTACGAGAAAGACGACGCGTCGATATTTTGTCTCGCTTTGTTTTTCGGACGCCGGATACTCCGTCCTTTGCCAGCCCGTGCATGCAAAGTATTAAAATGTACTGATTTCTTATTTTTTTGTCTAACTTGAAAACTACTGGACCGATTTTGATAATTCTTTCTCCATGAGCTAAGTTGGTCGCAGCCAAACGAAATGCAGTAAGTTTCACCAAAATCGGTTCAGTAGTTACGGAGAAATTCGCGGACAAACATAATACGTATAACATACATTCAAACACCTCGAAATGAGAACCTCTTTTTTTTAAGTCGGTTAAAAACAGTGCAACGCAGGCGGTAGCAGGCCGGGTTTGAGTCCTGTAACAGCGGCTTTCTTTTATTTTTCCGTTTATTTCGTTCTAGGGGTCGTCCTTAAATTACGTACGGCGTTGGGGGGGGGGGGGCGAATTTCTTACGTTTTCTTACAAGGGGAGGAGAGAGAGTGAGGTAGCGTCTTACGTAATATTTTATTAACCTAATTTTCAATATAAAATTTTTTAAAAAATTTAATAACTGAAAAAATGCAATGTAAAAAATATTACGAAAGGAGGTGTGGGAGGGTGTTGGAATATAAAATCTTACGAATTATTATACTTAGGGAGGGAGGAGGTAAGAAATCGCCAAGATTACACTTACGTAAGTTAAGGACGGCCTCTTATTCATTATCTTGTTTTCATAAAAACACTCTTCTCTCTATACTTGGCGTTGCTATGAAATATTACAGGTAGGTGTCGATCAGTGCGAGTTCAAATAGTGCGATATTCGATTTGGTGCAAATTATAAAATGATACCTGGTCTGGGTTAAAAAATCATTTAATGTCAGGTTCGCGAGACTTCTTTCATTCGGTACAATTGTGGAAGCAATTAGTCTTTTGTGACTTCGACAGAGTTTTGGGGGTTTAGCATCACATATACGAAGATATGAAGAAGCAGAAGAAAGTGCAATGAACACTGTTAAAATACTTTTAAAAATAATAAACATGTTTATGCCATTATAATAATTTAATAAAATACGTATGAAAAGGTGTATTTAAAACATTTTATTATATGTATTCTTCAAATTAGAACCAATTGCTGTATTTCGAGTACCCAAATAGTGCGAATTCGAATAACGCGATCAATTTCTGGCATTTATTACTCGCACTAATTGTGACCTACCTGTATATAATATTTTAATATTGATTTTTATCGGGAAAAAATGAATGTAACTGAACGAAGCCTAGATTTATAAAATGTTCCTGGTGTAGAGGGATCGTACGTACGTTTATCATGTTTTTACGTAGCCTATCACCTGCAAGTGTGTCCGATGTTTGAGCAAAAATAAGAAACAGTTAAATATATGTTTATCGTTAATTTTTCTCAGTTCCTATTTTTCCTAAGTGAAAGAAATACTAAAATATTGCATAGTGTGTTGCAGAAATCCGAGTATATGAGAAATATGTTTTATTGAGAAAAGAAAGAGGAAACAAAATAAATGGAAAAACCTCACAACTCAAAAGTAGCTGATTACAAAATTTGGGCCACAGTCTGTACTCTGAATTTAACTTATTCTATAATCGATTTCAGTAGGATCAATAAACCTTTGCAAAGCCTATAAGTGGACTCAAAATTCACCATAGAAAACATAATAGTACCAAAACGTATAAAGCCTCTTACTAAAGAACACAGTCGGCCACTTTGCGGAAGTGAGTAGCAACCAAGTAGCATAGAGTCCAAGAACGTGAAGGTGAATGTACCACAGTACCGCCGCCCATTTTATATCCTGTTTTTTCACGGGCTTCGTCTGTTCGGTCGACATCCTGGTATCACGAAATAAAACAAAATTACGTTTGAGTATTTCCGGCGAATGAGACGCAATCGACAGGCACCTGATACTCGACTAAACGCGATCGTACGTGTCACTCATTTCCTTGTATTTCATTCGCATACCTACTGTTCTAAAGCTTCTAAAAAGACCCTTTGTTTCATATAACACTTCAATTAACAAACGCGAGTTATATTTGCCCGTGGAGCAATTTTAGAGACGGAATATCGGGAAAGAAAATGCTTCAATTCGAAGCCTGTCTACGTAGCTGAGGATATCGTGGAAACAGAACGGTATTTGAAAGACAAAGCAGTGCGACTGTAATAAATCAAACAGGCTTCAAACAAACGTTTGTTCAACTCTACCTGAGTCTTCGTGGCACGAAACGCGCTGCAGGAGTATACGGGAAGAACTACTTAAACGACTGTCCCTCTCGACCCATGTCGATTGACGTCGTAGCCTTTGTTGGAATTTCATTATCATCCTACATTTTACACAGTCATTTCCTTTCTTGTCAATCGAACTCGTATCGATACACTTTGGTAATTCCAGCCATTAATTGAAATTCGTTAGCGTTATTTTCCATTAATTAAGTTTCACGCTATTCGGTATAGTGCGTGGGCAATTTTTACTGTAAGGAATGTGGCCTGTTGCACCCACGTTTCAGCTAATTCTTTGGTATTTAGTATTTGACCGATGTGCATGCTGCACCGCTGGCTGAGTTTTTAAGTTGGAACTTTTCATATCTCAAACCGATGTTCGAGGATTCAATTGAAACCTACGCTGATAAATAATGCAACTGCTATAAATATGCACGCATAACTTTTGGAATACAATAGAAAAGTGTTTAGACTCACAAGAGCCAGTCTCTAAGTGACTATTATGATGAAACTTGAGCTTCGGTAGTACTTACAAAAATATTTGACCCCTATCTTTTTTATTGGCTGCTATCCATATTTAGAGGTGAAAATAGCCCTGAAAATTTCGGGTGAAAAGCATGTCAGGTCTCGACAACTAGTTGGTGTAAAGATAAAAGCTAAATGTAAGAATTGTTTGTTTTTGAATAGCGACTATAGATATTATATGCAGCTACCAGACAAATCAATTTCGTTGATCCACTTTTGCGTAACATGGTGCATGTATAGACCAAAATATGAAATCCGAATAGTTTAGAATTTCTGTATTGGAATAACAAATATTGTACTTGAAAATTACCCAGATTTTGTGCAAGTTGGAGTTCGTAATTACATATGGTAGTAAAAATTGTAATCTTTTATAATGTTTTTAATTATATTATGCTGTATATGTCGGAAGTTAGTCCGGGAATGGGCAAAAAGTAATACCACAAAAAACACATGAGCTAGGATAGACCTATCAGCTTATGGGAATCCGTGTCACCACAGACGAGGTATAGGATAGACCTATCACCTTATGGGAGTTCGCGTCACCACCTAAACTTTGTTACCGACCCATAATTTGAGGACTGACTGCAGTGACCCCTACTCATGCACAGCGTCCAACTCATTGTCAAAAACTACTTTGAAGTGTGTTAAAATGCTGAAAGGTGTGTGCGTGTTTGCATACGTGTAACTTGTTTTGTAAAGAAGGTCCCATTCAACCGATTTCACGAGAAAGTACAGTGAAAAGGCCAGGATATCGTGGCCAACGAATTTTAACTTCAGAGTAGGAGTATGTACAGATCCGACACTGAAGGACAAAGATGAACAAGTAAAATGGTTTTGAAACGTTAAATTCATTATTTCCATTAAGGGCAGTGGTCACCGCAGAAGCCTTTTTTTTAGAGAACCTTCGAGTGATGGACAATAACTTAGTTATTGATAAATATTTTGAAATAAAAAAAATACGATGCATGGTACTAGATGCAATCCTTAAAAGGAAAAAAGATTTTTTGAGAAATGTGTTATAGCTTTTGAGTAAAAAATTTCCAAAGACTACCCTTTTTTTCAGCCTCTTGACTGAGCAGGACCCCTTAATCTTCATTTCATCTTCCTCCATCAATCTAGATTAGCATATGCTGGGTTCACTACAGTTTTATTGTTAAAAGTTAAATGTGTCGTGCCTATACCGTGTTAATTGCGCGTTTGTACGACGTTCCGGAAACGTTTTTATTGCTGAAACCCCAAAATTTGAACTATATTGCCCCATCATACATCGTTATGCTATTGATCTTCGGAATGGGGTCTCGGATTTGGGTCGGTTGTTCTGAGCTAAGCATATTATGTTTCTATAAAAATGAAAATTTTCAAAAATGACCAATAGCAAAAGAAATGTATATCTGGCCGGGGATTCTCGAACTCGAGGCTTCTGTATTACGAATTCTCGACGCAAACCTGCTGGCCCAACTGTTAACAAAAGGTTCGCTTTCTTCCCCATGAAGGGACGTTTAAATGGTTGAAACTGTTTTGCATAAAAATATAGGAAAATGTGAGAAGCCGACAACGCGTGAAACAGCGCACCAGCAAGAGATCCTTGACCGATGGTGAGGCCTCGATTAATAATCCATGCGTGCAGTTTTTCATATTTCCTTGTACACCTTATTGAGTCTATTACCGACAGGCTGGCGAGATTCTGTTGATGAAAATGAGTCTAAACACCAAGCAATTCGGATTACTTTTAATTATAAATAAACGACTAATCATAATTCTAAAATTACTGCGATCCCCAGGTTGAGTGAATAGCACGCTTCTGTGAATGATCTACTTGAAACGCGTGCCGCTTCACGCGATTCTTTGCAAACATTTAACCATTTCGCAACCATCGGCGAGATATTTCGCAACATAATGTCGTACGCACGATGCCACTACATATACATATGGAAAAACGTGCTCAAAGCAGAGACCATAACTGTTATAACCTAAATTTTAAAAGTTATGGCATAAGAATTAATATCTTTCTTTAAATGATTTTTTTTGTCAACGGAAATTATTTTCGGTCACTAATAACTGTTATTGATAACGGAAATTGTTTTCGGTTACGACTAACCATTATCCATAACTAGACTTTTTTTTGGCTACGAATATCCATTATCGTTGACGAGAATTTTTTTGTTGGTTGCGGTATAAGCAATATCTATTGCGGGATTTTTTTTTGGTTACGGTATAACCAATATTTATTGCAGGAATTTTTTTTTGGTTATAGTATAACCCAGGGTTGACTAACTGGTGGCTCGCGAGCCACCGGGGGCTACTCCGCCTTGCTGCTACGCTGAACGGCCCCTCTCCATACCTACTAGACTCTGACGATCGCAGTGGATTTCTCCTTCTTTCCTTCTCTTTTCGACTGCGATCGTCAGAGTCTAGTAGGTATGGAGGGGGCCGTTCAGCGCGGTAGCAAGCCGGAGGTGCTCCCGGTGGCCCGCGAGTTAGTCAACCCTGGTTTAACCAATATGAATTACGTGAATTTTTTCGGTTACGGTATAATTGTTGAAAAGAGGTAGTTGCACTGCGTGGGATGCTGTTTCACTCTTACACACACGTCTATACCTGCCTTTACTCAAATTTACTACAAAATAGAAGTACATTTACTACAGGATGGTGTATAATATAGGATAGACACCCATTCAATACTACTATCTCTCTCGGCTTGGCCAGTCCGGGGTTTTCCGTACCGTGTTTGCATTCCAGATATTTTATAGTTCAATGAGTATAACCAAAATCGGTTACTGGAATTCTGGTTTGGTTATCAGTAACCTTTCGAAAGTTTCCGAACGTGAATGAGTAAATGCTTTATAAAGAAAATGGATATAAGATATAAGCAATTGCTTAAGATCATCTTGAGCAACGACTGTGAATACCTGACGTCTTCAGGGAAACAAGATCGTCTTGTAGAAGATGATCATAAGCATTTGCTCAAGACGCGACTGTGAATACCGCCTTAGGTGTTCGGACGATCGTACGTTTTGCGCATGCGTACTCGATCCGTTAGCGGTCCGCACTCGGTTCACTCGCTCTGTTGAATGACACTGCGCATGCGTTCACTTCGCTTAGTTCCTTCACTGGTCGCTAGATCGCGTTCATTCGTACGCGTGCTCGCGTCTTATTGCTAATACAAAATGTTTTAGGTACAATATAACATAATATAAGGATAATGAGAATTAATATATAAAAGAAAAAGAAAAATATTGTGGCGACTCGACGCGGAACGTAGAGAACGGAGGCGTTCCTGAAATGCCAACACACGGAATACAGTCTTAGATTCCACAGGTAACTTTCGAGGGAATAAATGTGAAAATGGACAATATGTGTATAATGTGTATATGTAATTAATACAATTACTTAATTAGCACTATGGAATCTAAGACTGTATTCTGTGATCGACGTTGCGGGAACGCTCCGCGTAGATTGCGAGTGTAACGTTCTGCGCGAGGCGCCGCCGCGTGTTACAGGGAATATCCACAAGTAGAGCGGTTACTCGCGGAATTGTGGGATTGGTTCGGGTGGCGTGCGATTAAGAAATAAATTTCATGAACAAGAATTGAGTCGAAAGAATAGAACAAGTTATCAATGGCGCACTCGGTCGGTATAACAGAACATGAAGTTTAAACAAGTAACGACGCTGAGTCGGTATAATAGAACATAAAGTCGAACGAATAATGACGCTAGGTCGGTATGATAGAATATAAAGTCGAACGAACTTTATAATGACGCTAGGTCGGTATGATAGAATATAAAGGCGCTTATGGCACTTTTGTCGATATAGTAGTACAAGATTTGGAGGTATGACTCTTTCGTGAGTACAGTCTTAGTTTAAGTAGAGAATTGAGAGTTCATTCCTTAGAATTGGAATAGTAATCAGGAACCATGACTTGGTTATCTTTGGTATGGATTATTGGCTTCCTGGTGCCTAGAAGCTGAGCCTCAGCTATCTAAGATGGTAGCCGAAGAGCCGGTTAAAGCGTCCCGAGATGGAAGAAAGATTGAATATGATTATCTACTCTTAGCGTGACGGGGTCGTTACCGTCTTGACAAGACTGATGGTCAAGTAATAGTAAGAGTCAGAATAAGAGGAAGAGTGATTCCGCTCCGCTGGCGGGCCTGTATTTATACTACTTCGTGATCCTTGACTATCACTGAACGTACTTGACCCGCGCCAATCAGGATTTACTCGCGTTACGTTTCGCTTTACACTTTGCGTTCGCTCGCCTGTACGCTTCTGCGCATGTGCACGCGATCCGTACTCCAGTCCGTTCGTCGACCGACTGACGGTTGCGCATGCGCGCCGCTAAAGCTAGTTCCTAAGTTTGTCGGTAGGGGTTATGTAGTTTATCTACTTGCTACTTATGTACTATATACGGTATGACAATAGTTGTTATAATAAAAAGAACGAAAAATGATAATGATTCAGTCTGGGAACGTTACACGAGTGAAAATATTTAAGTCCGTATTCTGTGATCGACGTTGCGGGAACTACACGCATAGGTTGCGGCATTTCACAGGCAATCTCCGAGGTAATAAATACGAACATGGACAATATGTGATATAAATAATTAATACAATTACTTAATTAGCACTATAGGGTTAAAGCAAAATGTGAACCTGTATACAGCAACAAAAGATATTTGTAAAGAAGTATTAGATGTCCTAATTACTGCCAGTGTCCCTATCACCTAATGTACCCCATCTATTTTTAGTGGGATTACTACTGTAGCACCGGTGAAGTACAGGACACAGAAAAACACACCTTATTTATACCACGTAAATATTATATTCTGTACAATACACAAACTACAGACTTCAGCAACAACATTATTCTAAAATCACAAAATCAATATTTTATTCGTAATATACAGTAGACAGATAAATATTGTCATAACAAGCAATAACACGATTTAATATGAATTGAGGGGTAAAAAATAAGAACTAAGGTCGAAGCCAGATATATTGGCCGGTGAGTTTCGTGAGGGTTATTCTCCCACCACACGTATATACGTATATTGAATATATATATATATATATATATATATATATATATATATATATATATATACACGTGAAATGAACTTATTAACCGCACCCATTTTTTTAGAATTAATACAGACAATTACCCAGATAACCCACGACGTGTTAAAGACAAGCATTTTACGTCGCTATAACAGTCTGTTTCCGCCTTTAGTTACGCGTATGTCGCAGTGGTAGAATACATATATATCGTCACCTGCAGAGGATTTGTAAGAGTTGACCCTTCTATCGTAATCCAATTTACTTTTCTGCTTTGTCCTTTCCAGATTTGCCACTGCTATAGCCTGGGGTGTGCTTATCTTCGGAAATAAGTCATCCAAATAATCAACAAACATTCGTGGGATTTGTTTAACAAACTCCTAGGGAATATAACTTATAACTCGTATTATCTATATCTATATTATATAATTCGTATAACTACGAATACCCGATGACCACCTATGGCAAATTCATAAAATTCTTTTGGAAGAATTAAAGCCTAGATGGAGATGGAGCTATAACTTTGTTGGCGCGAACCGTAATCGCATATTCTAAGCTATTTAATTCCTGTTTTAGAAGACATTCAATGAAATCCCAACTAACAGGCTCGATATTATTATCATAGTCACAAATGCTGGCTGCTTGGACATCCAAAGTATCTATGAGGTGTTTGAGGGAACTTACCGAAGATTTAAGACGATTCTGATTTACTGATTCTGCTGGACGTGACTTTACATAAGATGAAGGATAAGAGATTTTATGTTGAGAAAGACCATTGTCTCTCCGACATTGGGGTTATGTGATCTAATCTGTTCAAGTGAGAATTTATTATTAGCTAGCAAATCTTTAGTAAGCTATGATTGAACTTCATGATCGAGAGAAAAAGAAATGAATAAAATTATCCTTGCGTATATAGAGATAATCTTTGAGTAAATAATATTAGGGGGAAAAGAGTGATGGGTGATTGGCGTTAATGAGGTAGTCTTTGTCATTAGGACTCTAGTGTTATTCTGTTTGCTTAAGTCACTGTTTCCTGAGGCCATACTAACGGAGGATCATGTCCCATCATCAATGGACTTGGTCTCAAATAAAAGCCGGCATCTTTCAGCCTCTAAATTTGGCTTGTCAGCCCCTAACCCGACACAAGCCGTGGGTGCCAAGCCGGAGACCTGGGCGGGTGCTTTTTGTTAAAGCCTATCCGATGTCCCAGGTCTAACATAACCTGCTCACCCTGAGGTACGTAGGCTACTATGTCTACCTCTTTATTACTACATATTGTGTCGGAGAAAGAATCGATTTGAGACTTTATCATCAACTGGCGAGGGCATTTATCTTCCTTGATAGCTAGATCTGGGCAGCAGAATCTGACATCAGAACCGTAGTCGTCTGTGTCCGCAGATGGCTGCGTTCTGAGGTGCAGAGCCTGATGTCAGTGCCTGATGTCAGATCAACAGCAGATCCGCAGCAGATTCTGCCGTCTGCTACGGTTCTGACGTCAGACTCTGCGCTCTCATGCCAGAGCCAGACCCTGCTACCAATCTGATGTCAGACTGGAGACAGATGGTTAGCAGGGTTTTAGGCTGATATATTAGATCCTCAAAGTTGATAAGATTGAGCTCATCACAAATTTGGTGAATTCATTTCGGTATTAAATGAAAACTGTGCGTATTGTATAGCCCTTGATATAAAATATTGTTTGTTTTTATCTTTAAAGTGCTTTTTACTTATTGTAGTTATAAAATAAATTATTATTTGAAATAAAAACGATTTATACGAGACCATATTGTATTATTATTAGAATAATTACACAAGATTACTTATATGTATTATAATATTCTTCGGTATCTGTTGAGTAATAACACAAATCCTGTTATTTTCTACATGAAAATTTGCAAGATATTAAGTGTTAACAAAATTTTCATGCAATGAACCAACAATTGTGAGGTAAAAAATTATATAAAATGCTGACTACACTTTCTTAGATTTTGGAAACTATATAACAGTGTTTCCCAACCCTTTTTAAATCGCGACCCCCTTTTATAATATTCAAATAATCTGCGGCAGCCTCCCTCCCCCATATAAGGCCCGGTGCAAACGAGCGGTTTGCGCCGCGGCGATCTGCCGCGCGCGTTTTAGCAGAACATAAATTTATACGAATTAGTTCACACGGGACGCAAAGTTTTGCGGCTACTAGGCGGTATGTTTGCGTTCATTTTGACGAACGCACGTATTGCTTCACCGCAATTGAACCCAGCGGCAAACTGTCGCAAATCACTCGTCTGCACCCTGCCTAAGGTAAGGTAAATTTAATAAGGTAAAGAAAACACATTAAAAATAGGTATTTCAGATTATAATTTTAACTTAAGGATATTAACAAAAATAAACCGTGGCGACCCTCAAGAAAACCACTTCGCGATCCATTTGGCGGTCGCGACCCACCGGTTGGGCATCACTGCTATATAATACAGTTCTGTCTCGTTATGAGTACGACTCTCGGAGAACAAGCTATACCTTTCACAAAACGGAGTGCTATTCAGCTCGCCTTTCTTCTTTCAGTAATACGATGCTGCCGCTATCTCAAAGAAAATTTATCACTTGTCCTTATCGCGTGCCCTTTTGCTGATTCTCGGTCTTAGGGCCTATACACACGGCGACTTTTTGCAGCGATGCAGTCGCATGCTCGCTTGAAGCACTGCAGAGTGGCAACTGAAACAATTGCCAGCTATTGTATCGATGCAAACGCGCGACTAAGCTTGTTCATTCAGTGTTCGGCAGAGTTCGGATGGATTCGGCTGCACTTATGGAGGGGGAAACACCTACAGGAGCGGTGGTAATGTGTGCACGAACTGCGCCTGCGTCAGTCACGCACACATTACCACCGCTCCCGTAGGTGTTTCCCCCTCCACCACTGCAGCTACATCGTTCCGAACACTGCGTCACATTCGTATCGCTGCTGCATCGCGACTGTGCTACGCAAGTGTGCAAAGATAAACGGGCAGAGACTCCAACGCGCTAGCATCGCGGCCTCTTTGCGAGTGTATCGCGACTGTATCGCTGCAAAAAGTCGCCGTGTGCATAGGCCCTTACGCACTCGCCGCAGCGACTACAAAAGAAGTAGCGGGCATAGATGTACCCTTAACGAAACAGGCAACTTGTACTCATAACGAGATAACACTGTAGTACAGCTATTACGTTACACAACGCCACGTTGGCGCTAATCCGGCGCCCAGGATCACAAACAGGTCTCTGGATCCGAGCAGCTCTTTGTGCACCTCTGCTGTAGTAGCAAAGCGGAACCAATCTAGCTCACTTTATAAATATGAGTAATAAGCAATTCTGCTAATGATAATATTATAAAGTATAAAATATGTATATACAATACTAGTGGATGATAATAAAACTAATAACATTAACAATAACAAGGAAAGTGTCTAAGACAACAGGGAGAGGGCAAAGAATGTGAGCTGTCGACCCTACAACATCCTCCAACATTTAAGTCGATTTCTTCTCCGAACCATTTGGAAACTTATCAAAATTGTTTGTATGCCATTGTTATAAAGATAAATTAACTAACGATCCATAAAGACAACCCGTCTCACCAGTACATTTACAATTATACTTCTGGGTTCCCCTTGAATTCGAAGTTTTCCATTTGCAACATGAAATCTTTTGGGTGTACTTCCGAATGACCCTAGTGGCCGATTGACACGAGGTTTGAGGAAAGGGGTGGGGAGGAGGTGTGGACCCTACATCTAAAATTGTAGCTTCGGGTATTTATTAGTTTTCGAGATACTAATAAAACAAATTTAGTATTTCTGTTGACTTATTTCGACGTAACGCATTCCACTTCCAACTTGTTCTGGATATTAGTATTGGTTGGGGCTAGATGAGGGCGGGGGGCGCGTAAAGCATTGTAGCGAACCGATGTGAGTTTGAAGATCTGAACCAGAAACTTGCGGATAAGATCCATTCTATTATTCGGAGTGGATACCTATTATTCTATTGATAATCAATAGTCTAGGGGGCGATTTCACAGGCCAAAATAAGACGAAAATATAGAATACAATTTTTTAATATCGCGTTTCGTTTTCGACAAAATTGACTTTGAATTTCAGCTAAATATGCAAGCCATTTAGGCGCCTGAGGGGCACACGGAGGTAAGGCGCACGCGTGCAGCTGTTCGTAGAACAAATTGGGGGTCAGGATGGATCCTCGTTAGAGCTATGTGTATGTAGTTCAAAAAAATAATATGTAAAAAAATAATAATAATTTTTTATTAATATTTCGGAAACTAATAAATACTCGAAGCTACAATTTGAGATGTAGGGTCCACATTACCTCCCCACCCCTCTCCTCAAACCTCGCGTCGATCAGCCACTGGGGCCATTCGGAAGTACATCCAATTTTTTGATAGTAAATAAATATTTACGTACAAAATCTGATCTTGTACGCAACACATGTCGGTTTACAGATTGCATTAAAAATGTAACCACCACAGAAGTAAGTCGGTATAGCACACTATGACTAAAGATACACATTAAATGTTCGTATGTTAAATTATAAATTCCATCGAACTTCAAACATCCTATCTAGAAGAAAATATTACATGTTTAACAAACAAATTCTACGCTTGTTATTGAATCATTTGGTTTACTTTTCGTGAAAATTGGGAAGTAGTGCTTTTTCATGGGCAAAGGTAAAATGCTATTATCGCTTTCTGTCCATTAGGTCCAGTTCATAAAGGTCTTCGGTTGGAATGTCAGCGTCGCCGTATCCCCAAACATGGCTGCCGTCCCCAGATCGGTTTGCCCTTCGTCGGACCATCGCTGCTGACACATATTTGCGATCGTAGGCCCAACCAAACCGCGCGAAAGCGTCGATGAAGCACGTTGTCACGTTGAAGCAGTAGTTTCCCAGCTCTCCTGTTTTGTAGTCCCATGGGAAAACATGGTGGTAGTTGTGCCAGCCCTCGCCGAGCGCTGCGATCGAGACTACGACGTTCTCCACTGGAGAGATGTACCTAAAATTGAGTACAGGTTTTTGATGCGTACATGTAACAGTTGATCGTCTCGCGTGGTTTACGCGGAAGACTGTTTTAAAGGGGAGTTAACAACTGTTTGGGTTGAGAGGCATTGGTTCTCCAGACAAAATTATTTTGTGTTTAGATTATACAGTTCGACAAAATTTGACTTTTTTTTGACATGTAACATTCAATAGCCGTTTCTTATAGGTTTTTGTGCGCTGGAAACGAATCCGCAAACCGTTTGTCGCCATCACCCTCAATTTTTGAGAAATTTGATTTCGAAAAAAACTGTAAATTTTCAACTTTGAACATCTTTTGCGTCGAAACGGTAATAATTATTCTATAAACCCTCTCGAATGCAAAGATATAAGTTATTATTGAATTATAAGCATTTAAATATGTTTAAACAACGATCCAAAGGAAAAGGACACCCAAAATGCACCAATTTTTGCAGATATCTTTCAATTTATTTCCAAAACTAAGAGTCTAGGAGAAAATCTGACTACTCCACGCGATGCAGCAGACATTTTTCAATCGGAAAGCATCAACAGAAGTGGTAAGTGACGTTTTGTTTTCAATACAGAAGCGAAATAGTTTGGCAAAACGTGCGGCGTCGACAGTGGTAGTCAACGACGGCGCGTGATCCACTGCCGCTCAGCGTAACACAATCGCTTAACGCGCATGACTACCACTGTCGGCGGCGCACGTTTTGCGAAACTATTTCGCTTCTGTATTGAAAACAAAACATGACTTACCACTTCTGTTGATGCTTTCCGGAGGAAAAATGTCCGCTGCATCTCGTGGAGTAGTCAGATTTTCTCCTAGACCCTTACTTTTGGAAATAAATTGAAAGATATCTGCAAAATGGGTGCATTTCAGGTGTTCTTTTCCCTTTGATCGTTGTTTAAACATATTTAAATGTTCATAATGTAATAATAACTTATATCGTTGTATTCGGGAGAGTTCACAGAATAATTTGACGCAACGAGCGACCGAATAACTATTGCCGTTTCAACACAAAAGATGTTCAAAGTTGAAAATTTGCAGTTTTTTTCAAAATCGAATTTCTCAAAAACTGAGAGTGATGGCGACAAACGTTTTGCGGATTCGTTTTCAGGGCAGGATAACCTATAAGAACCGGCTATTGAATATTATAGATGCCTATCGAACTGTGTTATTAGTAACCAAAGTTTTTCTTGAAACAAGTACATGAGGAAATCGGATAAGATAAATAATTATTTTTCATCAACAAGATAGCCGGTACCAGAATACAAGAAAAAATCGACAATTGAACTAATGGCGGCAATTTGAAGTTTGACTATCGATTTTTCAGGTTTTCCGTACCTTTCGCGTATTAAAGAAGTGAGAAAAAAATCATGACTTTGACATAATTTTTCTCCCGGCTATAGCCAAACTTGTGCTAATTAAGAATCATTTTGGTTTTTTTATTTCAGATGAGTAGAATAGCCGGAATCCCGGACACACTGGGAAGACTTTTTTTTTAGCTAATACGTTCAAACACTTGCACTGTCACAAATTTTAATTCTTTCTTTCTAATACAATTTATAATTATTACTGAAATGTGAATAAATATATGCATCAAATTATGACGGAAAAAGGTTGTACAGATGCGTCATAAAAAATACCAAGGATTGTGTAAAAGAAAGCGCGTCTTACATTAGAACACCCCCTCAACGAAGAATTATCAAAGACGACGATAAAATGTTTTAACAGACTGTTTGCTTGGTTTTCAAATTAGCCCCATGTTGTTTATTAATCTTAAATTGAATATCGATTATTGTAAGACCTTTTCAATTATCGCCATGAATTTTGAAAACTCACTTGTCGTATGGTCGTTGCCCCCACATATGCGCGACGCTGTTCACAAAAAAGGCAATGTTAAGGGTGACGCAGAAGCGAAAGTTGAAATTCACCCAGAATGACGTCCATAATGACTCTGACCAGAAGTAGTACGGCACGGCGACTGGAAGTCCGATAGTCAAAAGAGCAAACAGAGGAACGTAGAACCTGTAAATGGAAATGACGTTGATGTCGATTTTGAGCAATCCTTTAAATCTTCTGAACTAGTTTTTAACTACTTAGGAGTGTCGACAATGGCCGTATTATAGATTGTACTCAAATTTTGCACATAGTAAGTGCTCATCGTGTATAATGATTTCACTGGTACAAGGTTCGATGAAATACCGTATCAAGTTGGCCTTTCCAAATGATTGTTTTTACCAGAAAAGGTTTGTCCAGCTCGCTCTACACTTTGAACACATGTCGACACTACTGAACATTTACATTTCTATACTTTTCTCTCACATCTCCGTCATAGTTAGTACCAACGAATCGACTATGCTTTTCTGATGTAAATGTCCAACCAGTAGGTACAGTATTAGGATTACTTTCAATTATACGTAATCCCAATCACTTCTAAGTTCCGTAGATCAATTATTACGCACCACGTATAATTAAAAATAGCCAGAGTGAGGTGGAGTTTAGACTCATTTTCATTAGAATCTCACCAATCAATTAGCAATACTTTTATGAACGTTTAATGCAAAATCCAAGAATTGAAATCTTCATTAGTATACATCAGGGGTGTCGAACTAGGGGCTCGCGAGCTGCAGTGGCTCCTTCCCCTCTTCGCCTGCTCCGTAGAGCCGTAGGAGAACGGCCCCCTCCACACCTACTTCACTCTGATGAATTTCTCCTCCGAGTGCCCCACTCCCTCCCTGCCGGTCTCGTGCAACGCCTGAAAAATAAGTGGGGGAACCGGCTGACCCGGGGCCCGACTCGTGCGGCTCTCGGAGTGGGGAAGTTCGACACCCCTGGTATACATAGAGCAGGGCTCTCAAAGGTCGTGTACGCGTATACTCGGGGTTCTCCCAACCTCGTCCGCGTTGTCAGGGATACCACGTGACGCTGAAGAGGCAACCATGACAGACCAGCGGCTCCGTTGTCGAGCGAGTTCGGACGCCCCATACGACGTGTGTATTAGTGTAACGCCACAAAGCTAATGATTGGAAGGGGAAGCAGGCGCGTGAGGAACCCCTACACTGGAGAGCGCTGCTATAGAGGATATATCCCAGGTTCGGCTACCGGACGAACGCAGAGTCTTTGCGGCGGTGAAGTTGTTTTGAAAGTACACATTCGGAGATTCTCGGACAAAATTTTCAATACTTTCCAAAACATCACTCGACATGAAAATACGCCGACGATACTTAAAGTGATTTCATCTTAAATATATAGGGCCCACTACTCAACATTTCGCAAGAAAGTTGAGTTGAAAATTGAAGTGAAATCCAAGATTTTATCCTACAGCACTCTCTTTGGAAAACTTTTTAATTGTGTGTTCTTGCTCGCTCACCTCTTTTGCCACATGACAATTGGATCGGCCTCCAAGTCGCTCATGTCAACGGCCTTTCGTTTTGAAGCAACATCAGGATGCGGCGTTGTAAACAGCCAACCTATATGGGCAAAAAAGAAGCCCCTTTTCGCATTATGAGGATCTGCGTCGGTTTCGCTGTATTTGTGATGCACCCTGTGGTCCAATGCCCAAGCGTAGACGTGTTTCTGTAGGTAGAATACATTTATCCGTTGTTAAAAATTCGCTCATCTTCATAAGAGTGGTCGAGATGTAGAAGACAAATGTTTTCAGCGAATTTGATCGAGAAACTTTGAAAAGTATGATATGTTATAGCTTTGTGGTTGTTTAATGAACTTTAAGGACTTAGTAAGATTCTTTAATATGTTAATTATTTTTCTAAAACTTACGTATGAATGGTAATCAAGTGTATGCAATTATCATGAAATCAAGTCTCCGAACTAGGAAATAAGTAAAAAAATAGCTACTTATACCTTATTTATACAGTGTATTCCAGAACTACATATATGCACGGAAACTTATGAAATCCCGGTGATTTGGGTAAAACAAATATGTACTAAAAGTGCACTTGAATATGATTAAAAAGGTACATAAAATGAATCTACAACACCAGCTGGACCTCTGAATTTCACAATACAACAATTATTCTATGATACGTATACTCGAACGCAGGACTATTGAAATAAAACGTCACAGATTGAATATCCCAAACACAATTGCTTTAATGATATACAGGGTGTCCGACTACTGATGGAGGCGAATCGAAAGGCAGGGTCCCACTAGCGCAAGGCCGATTTGTTGCAGAAAGATGTTCTTACTGGTGCAACTGCGCGCCGCGCACGGGTCAGATTTACGAGTTTCTCGGATTTTCGAGTGGTTTGGAGCACTTGAAAGGGTCGACTTTTACAACGACGCGCGCGTTAGAAGCGATCTGTGCGCCGCGCATCGCCGAAAAGACTGAAAAAAATGTGTGTTTCTTAACGCAAATGTACTCTTTACTCCTACATATCACTTGCATATGTGTATTTATGGTCTATTATTTAATTTATAATTATTACTCTAAATAGCAACAATTATATTGCTGCGATAGGTATACTTGTTTCTAGATATTGCATAATTGTAATGCACTATATATGCAGATATTTGACCCTAAATTATAGTTGTCCATCTTTATCAGTTTCAAATTATTCTATTTTTCATTGTGACGTCCCGGCCCCACTACATGCGTCACGCCGATTAGTCTCCGCCGGCGCGGCGCCGCTAGAGCCTATTGTCCACTCTCGTTCGTATATATATACAAGTTCCAAGTGATTTTCTCTTGCTCCCCGTGTGTCTAGGGCAGGGGCCGTCAGCTATAGCCCTACTGATGAGTCTGGCTGACGGTCGCAAGACGAAACACGCGCATCTTCTTTTCCTCCTCGATCTTTAATGCCAATCCACCTGTCCCGCCCAGTACTCCAAAAAGCGTGACCGGCCCGAGGGATTACGGTTACGCCGGAGGCGACGGGGCAAGATCCCTCTTTACGTTCCGGAATCAATCACCAATCACCATCTCGGTTTTGGACGTAACAAAATTGGTGGCAGCGGTGGGACGAGGACGGATCTTCCCTGAAGGGGGGAGATGTGACGTCCCGGCCCCACCACATAGGTCACGCCGGTTAGTCTCCGCGGCGCCGCTAGAGGTCTACTCTTCTCGCAAGTCCTATCGTCCACTCTCGTTCGTACATATACAAGTTCCAAGTGATTTTCTCTTAGTTTCCGTGTGTCTAGGGCAGGGGCTGTCAGCTATAGCCCTACTGATGAGAGAGAGTCTTGGCTGGCTGACGGTCCCAAGACGAATCACCCCACATCTTTTTCTCCTTCTTTTCCTCCCCGATCTTTAATGCCAATCCACCTGCCCCGCACAGTACTCCAAAAAGCGTGACCGGCACGAGGGATTATGGTTACGCCGGAGGCGACGGGACAAGAAAATCCCTGTTTTACGCTCCGGAATCAATCACCATTTCGGTTTCGGAAGTAATAACACACATAAACAATTAAAAAGTAGTGATTGCTTAGATTATTCATCCTGCAAGAAAATTGTAGGTGTAAAAAATATCATCTTTCCGTGACTTTTTATATGTTTTAAAAAGTTCATACGTCTCAAAAAGTAAGCTTTAGTAGTGCAATGGTGCATTTACTATTTCAGATTACTCGTATTGACATTATGTACCTACTTACTGTCAAAGCGTTGGCCGCCGGTGACCGCCACAGCAGTGAATGTGTTAATTGTAATTTCGTTTCCCATCGCATTACCAGGGAAATATCTCGACTTTTGTGGATGTACGGAAGTCAAATTTTAATAATTTTTTAAGTCATAAAACATTTTTAGTACCTTCAGCTAAACTAAATGTAAGTAGCTACTTAAAAACAGATGTTTCAGTGTGCAATAAAGTAACAGCATTTATGACATCCTCTATGAGCCAGATATTTTGGGACTTTCAGTACACACACCAGGCTATACTTGCCTACCCTACTTGGAAGATATGATACACGTGTATTTCCTGTGCAGGGGTAGAAAGTTGGCGTCTGGGAGGAATGCTGGTCCAATTGGTCATGACATAGTCTCCTCCCTATGGCCCACCTTTTTTCACACTATCTAAACAAAGGGCGTTCGCATTTTCACTATTGGTCGCAATGGTAACTACCCTGAATCTTATATCGTGTGACAAAAAAAAACAGGACGCCGAAATAGCGAATGACTGAGCGATGTTGAAAGTGATGGCAGAACTGTAGGAGGGAAGCCACGGCAGAGAACTTCCTTTACTTCATTTGAAACACAGTATCCAGCAATTGATGACCGCGACGTAGTAAACCCCTTCAAAGATCTCAAGTACTATGAAGTGTGAAGGCGTTGTTTCGGCTACTGACCCAACCACCGGTGTTAACTTTATTTAGATAAAGAAAGCAAGATGTAGAAAAGGAGGCTAAATAGTATTACCACTGTCTTCGATGTGCGCGCTAAGCATCCGCGTGCGCGCCTGGCAGAGAGAGCGTCGGCCCATTTCATGCGCGCGGCCACATAAATTAGACCCTTTCAAGTGGACGAAAACGTCGTGCGCGGCGCGCTGCGGCGCGCTGCGGCGCGCCATTGCACTAGTGGGACCCTGCCTTTAGGGTTAATTCTAGACAACAAAATGAGACGAAAATTATGAATAACGAAATTACGGTTGAACCTTCGTTTTATAGTTATAAACGTTTGAGGATTGCATACAGTCTGCCCAAACGTAGGCAAACCGGCTGATGGCGATGCACGCGGGTGAAACTAAAGTCGTGTTTAGATATATTGGCCGATGGATTCGTTTTCACGAGCAGCGCTCGAGGAGAAATCAACCACCGCCTTCGACAACGATCGTGGTTTTGTTGTCAGTGGATTTGAGCGGCCCCTGAGGAGTGTGGTGGGGTAACGGGAACGCTGCTGGGATCCGCCTGTAACGTAGCTGTGTGGCTGTTGTTTATTCTTAGCGTAATAGTTGTGTGCGTTACGAAGCTATACGTAGACCACTACGAGATAAAGCTATTGAGAAAGAATCAATGTTCTGACCAACAAAACTCCCGAATTGTTTCGGACTTAACGCACACATATTCTGATGTATATATTTCTACGCTAAGAACTCGGTTTAGCCTACATGTTAGGAGTTTGGCGCTATCCCCACCACTTCTGGCTCACTCTTGTTCTGCGAAGGCGAGAGCGAGATGGAACGAGAGCGAGTCGGAGGGACTGAAAGCAAACGAGGAACGGTATAGTACCCGCAAAGATATAGCGAGGTCGTAAATTAAACACTCGAGCAGCGGCGGTTTTTTATGTCCCGGCACCCAGGGCCGCACGCGGTATACTATTGTAGGAATATCAGTAGGAATTGAGTCTCAGGCCACATGCCCTGACCCCCAAGGCCGGCCCTGAGGTAGGCCCGAGCCCCTTATCTGCCCATATATTTGTCAATTCGCTCGTTCCGACTCCCGAAACTTGTAAACAGACACGCGCTACCACTTTTATGACCTCGTTATATCTTTGCGGGTACTACGCGCCAGATGAGGCGTTGATACATACTTTGTCTCGCCCTGTTTTTCGTACGCCTGATACTCGGTCCTTTGCGTGCGCGACGGGCATGAGCGTTTAAACACGCTTTCATTCCATCTCGCTATCGCCTTCGGTAAGAAAGAAACGAGAAAGTGGTGGGGATACTTCACTGCGTGTGTACTGTGCCCAGATGGAAAGAAGTCGGTTGAGAAACTCTAGGTTCAGAATTTCAGGTCCGAATAGTATATCCCTATTGGCCGGCGCGACAACGTCGACGAATACAAAGTAAGCAAACAGGATACAACCCCTCTTGCCCCTGTGACATTTCAACCGACTTCTTTCCATCCGGGCACAGCACGTACCTCACGGGCACCAATCTCCATCGCGCGACGACCAGGCGTAGCCCGAGAGAGAGAGTGAGATCTAGAGAAAAGGAGCACCGAGACAGGCAAGCAGTGTGATGGGAGAAATACCCCTCATGAAACTCACCGGCCAGTACAGGGTCATCCTTTAAAACTGCAACCTACGCGCGCGCGAACAGACGAAAATGGCAACACCGCCTCACGGACGCATTCCACTACAAGCATTCACCAGCCTGGCGTTCGGAGGGTTGCCAGCGACCGCTGGACAGCAGTGATGCTCGAGCTTCGAAAATTTTAGAATGGTCTCTTTCAAATTAACGTCGCAAAGAGTTATTTGAAATTTCCCGGCCCGGGTTGAAGAATTTGGGGCCTTTTTCATATAACTTTTGAACTATAAAAGATATCGGAATGTATTTTGCGTCGCGAAATGAGGAAAAACTATTCCCTTTTAATGATGGATAATTTAAAATATTTTACATTTACTTAATTTTTCTTTTATCAATTTTTTAACCATAATTGTTGTGTAAACCCTTTGCAAACTATTTATTTGATACTGTATTTAATGCTCTTTTTAAAATTCATGGTGTTGATAAATTAAATTTTTATTCAATTATGTGTTAGTTCTGAAAACCTCAGAATCTATTGTTCTGGTTTTCTTTTTTTATAATTTTATCCATAATGCAGTGCATGCATAGATCGAACGTAACGGGTAACTAATGGGACGTGTCTTTGATTGTAGCGGTGTTTGAATTTTTTTCTACAATTTTTGTATCTGAATGTTTTAACCTTTTTGCCACTCAACGCCACGCCTATACCGGCTTCCGTTAATGTCATTTTTTGGAACGATGCGCCATTATTGTGGCTTTTACACGCAGGTGGCGAAAAATCTTTCCGTACAGGCGTATAGCGCCGCGGTCAATCCTATCGTAGCTAAAAATTTTGAAATTAAGACGGGTACGAGACCAGTCGACATTGTTTTCAAACCTCATTACAGTGATCTGGGGTGAGAGTGGTAAACCGACCATAAAAGCGGAGCGCGCGGTTCGCTTACCTGGGTCGGGAAATTCCGCACAGCTCTTTACGACGTTAATTTGAAAGAGACCATCCTAAAATTTTCGAAGCTCGGGCATCACTGCTGTCCAGCGGTCGCTGGCAGCTCTCCGAACGCCGGGCCGGTGCATGGTTGTAGTGGAATGCGTTCGTGAGGCGGTGTTGCCATTTTCGTCTGTTCGCGCGCGCGTAGGTTGCAGTTTTAACGGATGACCCTGTATATCTCAACATGACTTTAGGAGAAGGGTCGAGCAGTGGTGGTCATAAAGAGTTTAATAGTTATTGATATTTAAAAATCCGGTATCAGAAATGCTCTCAGCGATCAGCAGATTACGGTACGCATGTATGGTTGCAGGTCACTAGGGACACGTACAGCTGCCGCCAGGAAACGAAGACATAAGAACTGAGTAGTTACTGTGCGTTGCTGAGAAGATGTCTAGCGGGACGGCATAGAGGAAAATACTTCACTCACATCGCCTGTGTCCTGTTCGCTCTCTTCGTATTCGTGATGTTGTCGCGTCAGCTAATAGCGACAATATATGTGCCCTACCTCTACGATTGGGTTAGAGAGGAAGTGAGCCAATAGGGATATAACCCGTCCGGTCTGCATTCCTCCCGCCTGTCATTTTCTCAGCAACGCAAAGTATATAGTTATAAATGTGCCGTGTTTTTTTTACGACAATTGTACGATGCCTTGCTGAATTACGTAGTGCGTGCCGCTGATGGTGAATTGTCATTCTTTTCCACTTATTTCATACAATCACACGCATATGCATTCAAGCAGAATGTGTGAATCTATGCGGACAACGCCTACAGATAATCAACGAGTATGATTAATAAGATTTTGGCACACAAAGTACGTTTAGTGCTTTCACCTCAACCCTCAAACGGTTAGTGGAGGATTCTTGGTGTTTTACATGCTCCAACACCTCCACGGTGAGACGAACAGGAAGTTACGAGAAAGTCATGAAGGAAGTTACGAACTTGGCCACTGATGGTGAACAGGAAAATCAGCAACAAACGCAGAGGCCATTTTGCTTTGTACGCCCTATGGGACCATAGCCTGTGCGCTCCGGCGGTTATACCAAATCCGGAAGTATATATGGTAACGAATGCTGCAACAAAATGTATGAAATATGTATATATAGTTTCAATTTTAGGCTGTACTTCCGAAAGGGGCCGGTGGCCGATCGAGATGAGACTTGGTGGGTATTACGAGGGGTATGGAAAGACCCCAAATATAAAATTTTAGCTTCGGCAATTAATGCGTTCAAAAGATACAGGGCTAATTGTGCATAAAAGGGTACACCTTACCGATCTTTTTTAATCACTTTACCACGGTCCCCCCTCTTAACAATATTTCTGTTGACTTATACCGACCCAACGCATTCCACTTTCCAACTTGTTCCGGGTATTAGTATTGTTTGGGGCTAGATCAGCGCGGGGGGCGCGTAAAGCATGGTAGCGAACCGATGTGAGTTTGGCGATGCTTAAAATGACTGTGGTTAGAAGGATCGCGCGGTGGCGTGCAACGAGCAACAAATATTGCTTGAAGAAATGCGAGACAGTTCGAATTGTGTCGTGGAGCGTACACTACCGTTTATTCGATCCTGTTTATTCGATCGTTCGAGAGGCGTTAGCAGATTTAAATAACTCTCTTTAGGGAAATTGGAATCTAGAAAGGCTTGTTTAGGTATTAGTGTCGCGAGAGAGGTGTATTTGTGGTGTCAATGTGTTGAACTATTACCATCCAGGCGAAAATGTCCGTGATTTTTTAATTGATTACGCTAAGATTTTTGGTTGGAGGAGCTAAATTTTATTAAATTTCGTTGGGTTTGGCGATGGTAAAAATGAGACTGACAAGGGAAGATCCCGAACCCGAAAATTCAAAAAATTCTGAAACTTTGTGAATATGTAGGGGATTTCCTCCTGATTACAACGCAATTTTTGTTTGCTGCCCAAATTCACTCGAAGCGGATGAAATTAACCCCCGAAATTTCGGCTATTTTCCGATTTTGTGTTATAACTCGCGAAATGTAAGAGATAGAAAAAAAGTTTCAAGACAAAAATTACTTCTTTTAATTAGATCTGGCATTTGGTAAAAAATTATTATACAGTTCACGAGTTATAACAGAAAACCGGAAAATAACCGGATTTTCAGGGGTCAATTACACCCCCTTAGAGTGAATTTGGCCAGCAAACGAAAATTGCGTTGTAATCAAGGGGAAATTCCCTATATATTCACGAAGTTTCAGATTTTTTTGAATTTCCGGAGTTCGGGATGTTCCCTTGTGAGTCTACAAAATTTCAAAATGAAAAAATTGGATGACGGGAGGGTTGCCGGGTAAGGAGGCCTGTACCAACGTCCAAATAAAATTTCCCCCAAAAAATTAACAATATTTTTGTATTAATATTTCGGAAACTAATAAATACCCGAAGCTACAATTTTAGATTTAGAGTCCACACCCCCTTCCTTCCACTCCCCCCAAACCTCATCTCGATTGGCCACTGAGGCCATTCGGAAGTATATCCCAATTTTAAACTAGCAAGTATATTTATAGCTAACATTTCACGCTAACAAGTATATTTATAGCCTCAACGTCAAAGTGTAAATGCATGTATTTATACGTTGAACTTGAACACGTGAAATATAGGTATTCAGCATTCTTATACATATACAGGGTGTCCCATAATGTGTAATACAACGAAATTGAAGATCTTACATAAAAAAACGAATTGAAAGAGTATAATCAAATTATTTTATAGTAGCCGGTCGTTTTCGAGTAAATTATTATCTGATTTTCTAAAGAAGGCGCGAGAGGTCTGGGTCAGTCGGCTGCCGCGTGACTTGGCAGAGACCCAATAAGGTGACTGTCCCAATTTCTGCTCATGTACCCATTTCTGCTCATTTCGTATTTTTCCTATTATTATATGCGTTGCGTTTGTACTATAGTTGTAAGAAAATAATTCTACATTATTTAAACATTTACGCGAGTGTTGCAAATATCTTTCTTAAATAGTTTTTGAATTGCTTGATTTATTATTAAAAAATTAATCAATTACTCTGCAAATTTTGATCACAAACAAATTTTTTACACCTTCTTTATGACGAGTTACCTCTTAAATCAGCAGAAATTGGGACATTCACCTTACCCGGTACGTACTTCGTACGACGCGAGTGCTAAGACTGCTAAGCAGCGCCTTATACGCGGCCGCTGACTGTCGGTGGCGCGCGAGATTTATACATATCGCCATATCTTCAACAATTATTTATTAATCAATGTGAAAATTGGTGAAAATCTTCCTTGTATATTAAGGAAAAACTTTGTCGCTGCAAGTTATATGTACCTCAAAATTGCCTCGATACTTTTTAATGGCGAACGTTGTAAAACATGGGTTATGTCCAGTATTACTTTTTAATTAAATATTATTACACTTTTTAACATAAGGGTTTTTTGCATACATTTTATGGCTTCGCTAGAGTTTTCGGAAGTTATTTTTTGAGTGTCATAACGAGTAGAGAACTTCGGAATTAATTAACCGATCCAGAGAAAAGGTCACTTTCCCCAAGGTGCACATTCGCTTCAGACATACATCGGTTGATCGGATTCGTAACGCTACATTTGTGGGTATGTAATCCCGGCACAAATATAGAAATCGTCCTCAGTGGTCTTACAAGGGAACATCCCGAACCGGAAAATTAAAAAAATTCTGAAACTTTGTGAATATGTAGGGAATTTCCTCCTGATTAGAACGCAATTTTTGTTTTCTGCCCAAAATTCACTCTAAGGGGGTGCAATTGAGCCCTGAGAATCCGGTTATCTTCCGACTTTGTGTTTAAACTCGTGAACTGTAAAATAATTTTTTTATCAAATGATAGATCTAATTAAAATAAGTAACGCTTGTCTTGAAACTTTTTTTCTATCTCTCACAGTTCGCGAGTTATAACACAAAATCGGAATATAGCCGAATTTTCAGGGGTTAATTTCACCCCCTTCGAGTGAATTTAGGCAGCAAACAAAAATCCCCTACATATTCACAAAGTTCCAGAATTTTTTTAATTTTCAGGTTCGGGATCTTCCCTTGTTAGTGGCGCATTGAATTCTAGTGATCCAAGCAAATCCGGACAGTCAATTAGACTATTAACGACTTTATTAAGAAAAACCAAATCTGAATCTAGCCGGCGATCTGAGAGATTTGTGAGGTTAAGAGCCTGAAACATAGGCCGATAATCGTGATCGGTAATATTCATAGGACGCCCTAAAATACGCGCTGCAAATCTCAGAAACCTGTGTTGGACGCTTTCGAGATGTTTGATATACTTCTTATATCCAGATTTCCACCCGCCCCCCTTTTGCAAACTGTTCATTTGGTACTTTATTTTATGCTCTTTTTAAAATGCATAGCGTTGATAAAAAATAGGTTAGCTGTTTCTGAATCATTACTTTCATAAATTGAAAAATTAAATTTTTATTTAATTATATACAGGGTGATTCTCTCGCGACGCCTGTCAAAGAGATGCGGCCTGGTACATCGTGGCGAGGACAACCCCCCTGGTGCCTCCCCGAATTTTATGGCTTTCGACCTTCGAAAGGGTTGGATTACCGTTATGAAGTGAGAAATGTTCAGGATTTTCGCATTTCTCATCAGATCATTGCGAAAACGACGCCAATCGATTCTTTATGTTTCGCTGATGAAACTGACACCAAGAAAGACGTAATTCGGACCACAATGAAGGAAATCCCATGAAAAATTGATTTATATCATTTCAAGTTGACTTCGTTAATAATAGACCGATTTACATGAAATTTGGTACGATCTTCATCGGAAAAACATAGGGAATCTCCAAATTACTTCGTAAAAATCAGCTGAAAATTTATTACCTGAACCAAAATAATCTCCTAAAGTTGACCAATAAAGTCATTTTTCATATTAGAGCAGAAAATAGTTTACTGCAAATGTGCCGAGTTTAGGCTATTACACGTACCCCACAAAATGGTGAGAAGTTTCGCATCTATCAAGATGAGACAAAGTCCATAGATGCAGCCAACGTGAATGAAAATCTGCGCGATCAGGTTTAGCCACGTGATCTGAGGAACGTATTTCGCTTTGCTACTGCGGTAGCTTTGGTCGGCAGCCAAAAAGTCGTCGGTCACCGCTAGTTCTGCAGTTGGTCTGCACATTTTCGACTCGATTTCCGTGTTTTCCGTATCCAACATATGATATACCGTAGGAGGTACTCTTTCTTTATCTGGCGCCATTTTTTCTTGAATATTTACGAGACCGTTTATGTATGCCTCATTGGTCCAGTGTCGAAACTCAATCTTTGGTCCGACTTTTCCTTTTGTATTCTAGATTCTTCCAGGGGATTTTGCAGTTCGTTGGTCCTACCGATTCTGCAATTAGAATTAAAATTTTGCAATTAGATTATTTGTTTATTGTTAGAAACATGTAGCATAGTTGAATCAACAGTTTGAAATAGGCAAGATGTTCGAGTAAATCAGATGGCTATAATGATTAATGAGAGTAGCTTGATTTTGTTGAACAAACGTAGATTTAAAATTCGTGTTTTAGTGTTGTGCTTGTTTAACCCTCAGAGGGCATTTTGGGTTACGTTAACCCAGTCCGTCCGGGAAACACCTGGCATTTCTGAACGGTAAGGTGTGGGGCACGGTGTAATAGACAGGTTTTCCGACTCCTTTTCAGAATGTGTGACTTTTTCGTCCTAGTTCTTCTGACGGCCGCTAGATTGGCGCTCTTGCAGAGCAGGCTGACTTTATGCGCATAATACTACTAAAAGCTCTACTACTACAATCACATAAATGGATTTCTTACCACGGCGCCTCTCGCGACGACCAGAGGAACCAAACAGAAATCGGCACACAAAATCGCTGGGGTAAAGGTAGAGCACTAAAGAGGTGAGTATGCGCGTCCGCCATATTGGGTCCTCTAGAGAGAGAAGATTATTGAGTACCCGCCTTTTTGAGTATTGTCAAATTCACTTTATGAACAAAATATGCGTTATTGATATTGATGCATGGTAGCACGACACATTATTAGGGTATTTTATTACATTTTAGTTTATATTCGATTTATAAACCGAATTTGACAGCACTCAAAGGGCGGGTACTCAATAATCTTCTCTCTCCAGAGGACCCAATATGGCGGATGCGCATACTCACCTCTTTAGTGCTCTAGTAAAGGTGCTGAGTCGGAACACCTGTCTATTACACCGTGGTGGGGTATTAGGACGAGGGGGGGGGGGATACGTCCTATACAAATCCCCTCTCCCCCCAGGATTGCTGGTATGCTTGAAACAGCCGAGTGATATCGTTGCAAAGGTAGTCTGTGGGTTACAGTTACCCAGTGTGCCTGAATCGTTAGGAAATCCATTAAAATGAAAGTCTATTGAGTAGTGAATGTCTAGTATTTGTGAGTATTGTGAGTATTTGTGAGTTACCAAAAGTGGAATGCATGCTTTTTAAAAGATAGAAACGCACATATAAATAATTCCATAAATTTTGTCAATTTTACTACATTTAATGGCATACATTATTATTTCAATCATTTCATTGTATTATTTGACATTTTTGTACCCCCATTTTCATTAAATACATGCAATTTTTCCGAGATTTTCATTTCAGCTCTCTGTGAACGTCATTTTAGATTCGCCATTTTAGATTTTCAAAGCCACCAATGTAATTACTTCTGATGTTGTATACTCAATGCCAGTAGGAGTTTATGTCTTTACTTTCAACGAAAAAGACGATTTTTCACAGAGAACATTCGTTCGGTAGAAGTAAAAGATTACTCAACTTCACCTCGTCGAATAATTATATTTTTTTTGACCAATCATAATAACGTATTTTTTTTTTCTTTAAAGCACAACTGAATCCCCGTACATTTCCCCGGAAAATATTGTGATTAAAAGGAAAAAAATACAAATTTTTCAGAACCTTCACAAACTTGACCTCTTTGTTTTCAAAATATCTCGAGTACCAATCGATTTACGACTAAATCACCTATATATATATATATACATCACTGTCCTGGAAAAATCAGCTGCTACTTTTTGCAACTTCAGCTGATATTAATGTTTAAAGTGTGAGAACGCATGAAATTTCGAGGGCTACAGCAGGACTCCCGATTAGATTCACGGCTCTTCGCTGCGCGTTTCGAATGATTTTCGTGCTTGTACAATATCGTTACTCTCATAGGAATGCATTTCAACTAAACGATTTATCACCATGTCAAATGTGTATATTGCAAATCATGTGATAATCATAAAAGGAAATTCGAAGCCACGCAGTACAAAGAATGGTTAGTAATACCTGTGAATGCTTTCGTGAAATGAAAACAACAAGTATAAACTATAAAACAGTGTTTTTATTTATTGTTTTAAAGATTTGTTTCATCTTATATTGAAATTAATAAATCTTATAATTCACGGCTTGTGTAAACGGCTTGATAGCGGGTCACGGTTTATTTCAGGTTTAACACTAAAGACATTTGGTCTCGCGTAGGTGCTCGTTTGTTGGGGAAGATGACTGCAACTTTTTCCCACCCGTGACGCCACCAGCACACGTGTAAAACATTATGTAACTACCCACTTCATACATTCCACAAATGAAAAATTCGCGCGCAAATTATTCGCACATGCGCACTCATGCAAAACCGCAGTACATGCGCTAGTGGCGCCCTCTGCGCCGAGCTGCGTCATCTTCCCCATTGCTGCAAGCTAATTTTTCTACGTACGTTAATATATTAATTTATAACGCTATTAGTAATATTACTATTTGTGAAAAAGTCATATTAAATTATTTCTTTAAGATTATATTAAGTTTGATGTTTAAGAAGTAATATGAAAAAAATAATTAAAAAAAATTGAGAAATGCTGAGGTTATGAGTTTTTTCCACTTCTCCTCTATGCGTCCGACCACTGTGCGAACCGTGACCTCGCTTGGTCTACGTGCGATCTCGCACGCCGCAAAATGAATAAATTTTGTTCTTTATTGTGCACAGTTATGAAAAAGCAACCGTTTTTTGTACACTTTGGTGCAAGTGAGGGGCAGCCCCAGAATTGGAAAATTCGCCAAAAATAGAAATACAATTTTATCCACTCAATAACTACTACTTATTGTGTGATAATATATATTTTTCAATTAGTTGTAAGACAGTTCGGCGCTGAGCGGAGAAGGCTGGTCGGTGCATCATGGGTCTATTTACGGTGGAACAGCTACGGTGATGAACCCGACAAAACAACTCGCTGGTCATAAATTGTTTCAAAGGCCGTTGGATGTGGCAAACCTAACTGACCAAATAAGTCTTAAATGAGTTATTTTAACTCCAATTTTTTTCTGCGTGTTTATAACAAGCTTATAAACATACATGTACACGCGTTTGAGAGAACATTAATCCTAACATTATTAAATAATTAATTTTCTACTGAGTACACATTCGGGGCAAAGTGACCGGAGTAAACTGACAAGGGGACCTTCAGGTTTGGCAATTTCAGAAAATGTTGATATTTAGTGCACGTGAAGGTCTTCACTTGGACATTCATTTCCCAAAGCAGTAAGACGCGCTTTTCGATGCACGCGTCTACGATGCACCCGTATTTAGGTGAAATTAAAAGTCAATTTTCTCGAAAACGAAGCCTTTACCGCAATTTCGTCACTTTGGATTTTCGTCTTATTTTTACCTGTATAATCACCATCTAGAGTATTGACCATAGGCAAAGGAACACCCTGTATATAAAGGAACTCAGTATTTTTCAAAGTCGATTTTAAATTAATGTCCGAGTGAAGACCTTCGCGTACACTAAGTATGAACATTTTCTGAAATTGCCAAACCTGAGGGTCCCCTTGTCAGCCCGTGAATTCGGCAGACGGGCAGTCCCTGCAGAGTTTTCTAAACGAGCGGACGTTTGGAGGCCTCGTTTCACTCTGTGCAAAAGATATAATAGTACAACCAATTCCAGTCTTGATTAGCCCGGTATTATGATAAGCCCTTCCTTGTAACAACAGACAATGGTCGTTCGCTATCTCGATAAGAGTTCCCCACACGTTCTCTACGGATATTTTCTTGACCTGTTTGAACTACACACCGTTCCGTCACTTTTTATGGATGGTTTCTTGTTCAGAAATGTTTATAGAATTCGATACTGTGTAGCGAATTCGTATTGGACAGTCGCGGATTTAACAGGGCAGCCGATGAGCAGTTGCCACCTGGGTCCCTGCTCAGAAGTCCCATCCAGGGTCCCATCCTTAAAAATAATTATGATTTTATCCAAAGTATATTTTTGTTCTGTATTATTACACTGAGCCCGTTTTTGGTAAACTACCGCTTTGTTTTGCCGAAAAATGGGCCCCTGTTCAGAAGCCCTCCCTAGGGCCCTGTCTTCAAATAGAAATTATGATTTTATCTAGCATTATTTTTTTCTATACTTTTCTGTACACTTATCCCCTATTAATAAACTACCTCTACATTTCCTCCCCCCCCCCCCCAAAATGGGCCCCTCAGAACCTTTGCCACCTGGGCCTTTTTTCTTAAATCCGCCATTGGTGTTGGATAAAGAACTTTTCATAAAAATGCAAAAATAATGCGTAGGAATTACGCACATCGACTTTGTTAAACTCTGATAGCCATTTACAACCATTCAAAAGCACAAAATTTAGATAATAACTGTATTTAGATATACACTGATATATTCGGGAAACTATCCTCTATCAGCTATCTTTCAAGATTAAATTACACTTTCTAGCGTTTTCATTTTTCACGTATTACCTCATTTTTTCCCTATAATCGTTGGTACAAAAAGCCATGTTTTTCAAAAACTGAGGGTGATAGAACCATTTTGCATCCGAATTCGTGCTTGGGACGAGAATCTCTACAAGGATGAGCCAGTGGATATTGCAGATTGGAAAACAAATTTTAATTTGTTGGACAATGAATTGCTTGAATATGTCTCGGCATACTTTCAAAAATTTCTCCACAGTTTTCTTTTATTCCTGCATGATGCCACACTGATATCAGTTGCCGTTTATTAGTTATCACTGTTGTATACCAACGTCATTTAAATCTATATAAAGTATTAGTCAGCGCGTTAGTTTTCCAGATAGCAATAGTAAGCATCCTGAAGTCCTTCTTTTATGACCTTATCCGTACCCTATTACTCATCCTTGAACCTCGATCTCTATGCCTCATCCCTTAACGACCGTTAAACTCAGGACAACCCCCACTTTTCAGCTTACCGAAAACCGTACATATATATATTACACGCAATTCTTCCAGTCAGAAGCACTTGAGCTCTTCAGTCCGAATAGTCTGGACACGAGAATCTAGTTCTGAATCTATAATCTAGTATTTATCTGTAATCGTCTTAGTTTCCGTTATTTGTATAAAGTTATTTAATAAAATAAAAGTAATACGAAAAATACGGAATACAACATCACTTCGGAATCATATACTTTTTGCTAGGTAAGCTTTTCGGGTTATTGCTTTATGGGATGTCGCAGAATCATGCATAACGATAAATGCTTCATCATTTGAGAACCACTCACCAATTTGAAGCATTAGATTTGCCAGCGTGTCTGTTAAACTATCAAAATTGGATTTCATTGACATGATATTGTTTTCAATTTTTGATAATTTCGTTTTAATTAATTGTAACTTTTGAATCTTATTGTAGATATCATCGCTTTGAGACGCAGGGATAGAACATCGATTCAAAGCTTTATCGCCGGTAATAATACCGTCCAGTAATTTCCGAACATACCAATAAATCCGCAAGTGTTACATGTCACATGCTCGACTAGACTTGCAGAGCTGAATATATTACGCATATCTTCTTAGTTGTCATTTTAAATAATATATAGAGCTACGTGTACCTGTTCGGCAGAGTTGGGCAAATTTTATTTCGCTTAACCAATAACTTCTCACGATTAATTCGCGAATAACGAATAAAAATTTTAGTCGGCGAAAAATTTTTCTTTAGTCACTAATAAATTTGTAGTGTTATTCATTATTCGAAAGAACTCCGCCACAAACGAGTGTCAGCAATAAGTGGTACCGCTTTAGACCGCTTATCAAGATAACATACATTGATGCAGGCACGTATACGCCGTTGGCGCCCACCGATGCCACGCGTGTTAGCAATATTGAAGCACCACCTTGTAAGAGGGGCTGCAAGGTTGAGCTTAAGCAGATACGGCCAGCGTGGCGCGTACAGCGACGTTGGGCCCGACCAGTGCGACGCCATAAACACCATAAATTGGCATCGGGGTCCTTAGGAGTTTCCCAAAAGGACAAGAAGGGACTTTCCACGGGACGGAAAGACAGTCGATTACAAACCGGGATTCGAGAAAGACCTTCTCGACACTACTGATTTTTAACATCGGAATAAATATAAATATATAACGAATAATTTAGAAA
The DNA here is from genome assembly GCF_050908995.1 of Andrena cerasifolii. NCBI lineage: Eukaryota > Metazoa > Arthropoda > Insecta > Hymenoptera > Andrenidae > Andrena > Andrena cerasifolii. Next base: position 3,375,547 of record NC_135124.1, on the reverse strand, counting down.
GCGAGTTAATACCCTCAATTTTAGGACTTTCTTACACGCGATACATTTATTCGCTGATTTATTCGTTATTCTCGAATAACTTTGTTTTATTCGCTATTTGTATATAAAGATTATTCAAATAACATTTCATTGCAATAACACCCAACTCTGCTGTTCAGTCTGTATATTTTAGGGCTCTTACTATTTCTCGGATTTACGGATATCCGAGTCTTGAGTATCCGATTCTCGAGTATCCGAGTTTTGAGTATCCGAGTCTTGAGTATCCGAGTCTTGAGTATCCGAGTCTCGAGTATCCGAGTCTTGACTATCCGAGTACTCGGATACCCACAAAATGTAGATTCGGATATCCGGATACTTATTTAATTTAGATTCGAGTAGCCGAGTATTTAGGGGAAATTAGGAGAAACTAAATACCCAAAAATGGCTTCTTTAACAAAAAAATTCCCGTGTATGCATACCTGCAACATCAGTAACTTCGGAGATGGTCTTCTTTACAGCGGATAATATTGTAACCACCAAAAGATCATGTTTGTCACCGGAAAATGTAAATAAACTTGTTTTTTCATACCAAAATAGGAAGTTATTATCTTAATGTATATGTACAACTGTAAATAAAATATTAATATAATTCCCTTCGCATTTCTTGTTTTAATCACTTCAGTTAAACTTGCTATCTTTAATTAGAATCGATATAAAGAAATCTTTATTCAGCCATGATGATAAAATATCCGAAACCGGGTACTCGGATACTCGGATCCAAGTACGGATATCCGGATTTCGATCCGGATTTCGAGTTATAACGAGCAATCCGGATACTCGGATATCCGGATAGTAAGAGCCCTAGTATATTTACATACGTACACAACGTTGAAGACACACGGATAAAGCCTCGTGGCCACTAGCAATAAACTTGCGATATTTATTGCGCAAGAAACTTGCATGACTATCTACATTACAGCAATTTTTTACGCAAGTTCTTGCCCGCAAGTAGTTGCGAGAAAAATCTTGCGGAAGATATGTCCCGCGTGTTTACGCTGCAGTGTTACACCTGAGAATTAAGAGCAAATATTTATACGCAAAGTACCTACTATAATGTCGGTCCACCAAACTATAATTTAGAATTAGTTGGACCAAACATTACTAAAAGTGATACAAAAATGCTGGCGCGCACGTAGATCCGAAACCGAGTACTATAGCCCACCTACTTGCTTTCTACTGTCGCCAAAAATTTCCATTTCCTTTGGAAGTAAAATCTTTCTCTCTGAGAGAAGATTATCGGGTGTCTACACTACGACAGAATTCATTTGCTGAGACCAACTGTCGCAAGTAATCAGAACCTGCTAGAGTTACTCTCCGGCGTGTTTACACAGTGCTGACATCGACTCTTGCAATAAATGTCGCAAGTTTATTGCTAGTGGCCACGAAGCTTAAGGGGTCATGCTCAGTCAGGAGGCCGAAAAAAGGGTGGTCTTTGGAAATTTTTTACTCAAAAGCTATAACACATTTCTCAAACAATCTTTTTTCCTTTTAAGGATTGCATCTAGTACCGTGCATCGATTTTTTTTTATTTAAAAATATTTATCAATAACTGAGTTATTGTTTATCACTCGAAGGTTCTCTAAAAAAAGGCTTCTGCGGTGACCACTGCTGCTCGAAAGTCGAGCATCTGAAATAAAAAATTCAAAAGAATTTACTTATTATATTATATTATATTATCTAGTATTTGAACGAAGGTTTTTTTTCGAAATTTTGATTTGGGAAAAAATGGCTAATGTTTAAAATAAAAGTTTCAATTTTTATCATAAATCTTGCCTGATTTTCGTTAATTAAAAGAAAACTAAGCATCGGATAAAAAAATCCTTCGTTCAAATACTAGATAATATAATATAATAAGTAAATTCTATTCAATTTTTTATTTTAGATGATCGACTTTCGAGCGGCAGTGGTCACCGCAGAAGCCATTTTTTTAGAGAACCTTCGAGTGATGGACAATAACTTAGTTATTGGTAAATAATTTTAAATAAAAAAATTACGACGCACAGTACTAGATGCAATCCTTAAAAGGAAAGAAGATTTTTTGAGAAATGTGTTATAGCTTTTGAGTAAAAAATTTCCAAAGACCACCCTCTTTTCAGCCTCCTGACTGAGCATGTCCCCTTAAAACATGTAGTGTAAACACAGCTAGCGTCACGAGGTGTGTATGACATGAAGACACAGTCGAGCACAGACCAACGTTTATAGTCGTAACATTACTAAAAAAAAAAACGGAATATTTGTGAAATAGATAGGGCACTGCAGTCCAGACAGGTCAGAATCGAGTTGCAGGCAGCAACCATGCACTTTAAACGTAAAACAAAATTTAAGGATCAAATTTGCTCATCAGCAAAAATCACGGAGCGAAATCAGAACATGTAGATAGTAGATACGACACCTGTCGCTTACGGTATTCGCTCATGGTCGCTACTTCGTAGCATTTAATTCCTGAGGATGTTGCGCTTGTATTTTTTGTCTTAATTTATCAATAGATTTCAAGACAATGGTAATTGACTCTTAATCGGGAGATAGATCAACGGATGAAGGTGCAAATCCTGTCATGGGAACAACTATATAACAAATAATATTTCTAAATTCTCAACGCAGGGCATTGAAATATTTATTACTGCGGGAGCATTGTAATTTTTTAATAAGTTTGATAGGAGTTCCGATTTCTTGGCCACGAAGAAGACTGGCCGAGAAGTCAGTCAAATTAATAGAAGATTATAATAAATTAATAACAGCAGGCGAGAATGAAAAACAAAAATTATTATAAATTGCAATAGATTATTGTACTCGGTTTCCTGGCTCTAAGAAGTATACACATTTGCAAATAATGCAAGATAATAATTACGGATCAGTTTCGTTAATAAAAGATTGAATTTGTATTAGACTAGTAATTTACTTTTAAAAATAATTATATATGTTAAACCACACGAGGAATATTATTTTACTCGATTTAAGCCTAAAGCGGAGTGAAATAGCCACTGCAATAATAATTGTAATTATAGGGGTAATAATAAATATGGACACTAAACAGCAATAAATACCAGGAAAACAAACAGCTAGATAGCTGGACGACCTTGCAAGAGGACCTTCAGTAGCGGCGGAGCTGCTATCCGTTATCCGATTGTGCCCATCTTTGACATATGTTATTGTTTATCGGTTGGAACCATTATTAGGGGTTGCGACTAAAACTTTCGGCAAAAAGGTTTTCGTTGTCTGTAAAAAGGGAAATATGTATGTTGAAAAATATGCACCCGACGTACATACGCCCCTGAACGTACAACCATATATCTCCTTCTATTTTTATATACCTTTAGCATTTTATTCCATACTATATTATGTAACAGTACTATTATTATACTCCTATTTTTGCACAATACGTATTGACTAATTATTGTCATAAGCAAATCAATCGAAAATATTGCAACGAAATTAATCATCACTATTGGCGCATGCGCGCCGCGGCCGATGCGCGTTACGAAAGAGGCTGCGCGCGAAAAAGGTTCGGACCCGATCACATTATCCGCATTGAACATAATATTCTTTAACTCACACGTTTCTCAAAATCTCTCTTCAGTCCAGCACAAAAATTTACTTCGGTTCTCTGCCGGCTGTCGCTGAGGTGTGCCATATACTGCGGTGCCTCACGCATCGACGCTGCTGACGCCTCACTCCCACGTGGAATTTGCCTAGTCAAGCACAGACGCGATATAAAATAGACTTGTCACCCAATGCTATTTTCTGTCATAAGGTTTTGGGGCTCATCACATACGCGCACGTCCGATGCGAGTGGCTGAGCACGGAATAAGAGTGCAGCACTACTAGCGGTAGAAATTAGAATTATAATAGCGGTGAGAATTTAGATGCAGGGTATCCCGATGCCAAATTAATACAGCACATTCAAGAGGCAAGTAATTGAAAAGTTTACATCGAAATAAAAATTTCTTCATTGGTTTATCAAGCAGCAACTCTGCAGACCCATACAACGGAGAAGCACTGCACAACTTCGCTTACGATGTAACAAATCTCTGCTGTCTTATAATTCCTTAATTAGTTATTTGCGGACATGGGTTTATATTAACTTTTTTCAACTATATCACCTGCTAAATACGCTGTATCAAATTGGCGCCGCCTACCGGGATACCATGTATACCCGGGATAGTCTGTGTACAGAGATACACTTTCATTTATCATTTTGAACACATTCAATAATAACTAATTAAAAAATTATTAATAAATTATGGCAATCTTATGATGTGTCTCGTACCAAGCAGTAAAGTAATGGTGGGCCATGACTATATGTGTAACTCTACAGTAGGGCGGAGCGATACTGTATAGGCGAAAATTTAAATTTGAATTTTCAGTTGGCCTGGGTGTAGGATAGTTGTCTTTTGATTAACCAAACACAACTGTAAATTTTTTTTTGTTGAAAATATTCATGTCTGCAGGTTCCTTTTTCTCCTAAAAACGATTATATAATCATACTGTATAGGCGAAAATTTTAATTTGAATTTTTAGTTGGCATGGGTGTATGACAGTTGTCTTTTGATTAACCAAACACAACTATAAAAAAAATTTGGAAAAATATTCATGTCTGCAGGTTTCTTTTTCTCCTAAAAACGATTATATAATCATACTATATAGGCGAAAATTTAAATTTTAATTTTCAGTTGGCCTGGGTGTAGGACAGTTGTCTTTTGATTAACCAAACACAACTATAAACAAAATTTGGAAAAATATTCATGTCTGCAGGTTTCTTTTTCTCCTAAAAATGATTATATAACCATACTATATAGGCGAAAATTTAAATTTTAATTTTCAGTTGGCCTGGGTGTAGGACAGTTGTCTTTTGATTAACCAAACACAACTATAAAAAAAAATTGGAAAAATATTCATGTCTGGAGGTTTCTTTTTCTCCTAAAAATGATTATATAACCATACTATATAGGCGAAATTTTAAATTTGAATTTTCAGTTGGCCTGGGTGTAGGACAGTTGTCTTTTGATTAACCAAACACAACTATAAAAAAAATTTGGAAAAATATTCATGTCTGGAGGTTTCTTTTTCTCCTAAAAATGATTATATAACCATACTATATAGGCGAAATTTTAAATTTGAATTTTCAGTTGGCCTGGGTGTATGACAGTTGTCTTTTGATTAACCAAACACAACTATAAAAAAAATTTGGAAAAATATTCATGTCTGGAGGTTTCTTTTTCTCCTAAAAATGATTATATAACCATACTATATAGGCGAAATTTTAAATTTGAATTTTCAGTTGGCCTGGGTGTATGACAGTTGTCTTTTGATTAACCAAACACAACTATAAAAAAAATTTGGAAAAATATTCATGTCTGGAGGTTTCTTTTTCTCCTAAAAATGATTATATAATCATACTATATAGGTGAAAATTTAAATTTGAATTTTCAGTTTGCCTGGGTGCGGGATAGTTGTTTTTTGATTAACCAAACACAACTGTAAAAAATTTTGGGAAAAATATTCATGTCTGCAGGTTCCTTTTTCTCCTAAAAATGATTATATAATCATACTATATAGGCGAAATTTTAAATTTGAATTTTCAGTTGGCCTGGGTGTATGACAGTTGTCTTTTGATTAACCAAACACAACTATAAAAAAAATTTGGAAAAATATTCATGTCTGGAGGTTTCTTTTTCTCCTAAAAATGATTATATAACCATACTATATAGGCGAAATTTTAAATTTGAATTTTCAGTTGGCCTGGGTGTATGACAGTTGTCTTTTGATTAACCAAACACAACTATAAAAAAAATTTGGAAAAATATTCATGTCTGGAGGTTTCTTTTTCTCCTAAAAATGATTATATAATCATACTATATAGGTGAAAATTTAAATTTGAATTTTCAGTTGGCCTGGTTGTAGGAGAGTTGTCTTTTGATTAACCAAACACAACTGTAAAAAATTTTTGGAAAAATATTCATGTCTGCAGGTTTCTTTTTCTCCTAAATAATCACATAATCATATAATCATTTTTAGGTCTGGGTTAGGTCTGGGTTAAATGAAAAATGGGTGCAATATATTGAATGTAAGGATTGAGCAGAGAAGAATGCACCAGCCAAAACGTTGTTTATTTCTGCCACAATTGCGATACCGCATAATTGGTTATAGATTTGACTTTTTTCATTTATTCTTATAATTTATATCAATATTTATATAAATATTTTAATTTGGTAAAGTTAAATTCGTGCTACTATCGACTCGGTGCAGTGTTACAACCGCCCCGGGGTCAGGGCCTTCGATATTACTTGCCATATAGCGAAACTGTTGCGACTCAATGATGCCAAATAAGTAAGTAACATTTCCGTACAAGAGTTTTTGTTATAAATGTAACAGTTCCTGCGTAATCGTATTCCAAAGTCAAAGTGTTACTACCACCCCGGTCTACCCTAAGCATACAGAAAGGAATATTACCTGTATGCGTCATAGTAATAAAAAAAAAGGAAGGCGAATAATATATTATTTCAAATTTCCCCTGTTCCACCTTTGTTGGTTTTTCAAGGTCAGACCATCTTTTGGGAGCATCTGTAATTTACATTTTTGTGACCGTTGTGACATATACTTTCGATCTATATGTATAAAAAAATCTGCGCGATTCCATCATCAACTGAATAGTGTTTCTAGTCAGCAACGTCCTCCAATTCTAACGGATACAGCCTTTAATCAGAATTTATTGTTGGGAATTTATAGTTCATGGCCGAATCACTTTTTCTTGTGGCAGCACGTATTGGTGAGAACTTACAACGTCTGCTTTATTGAAGGGTCGTGAAACAATCGACTGGCGACAGTCTACCTAAGAGACTTCTTATAAACTCCATTCGTTTGGGTATTATTATTTCTTAGGAGCAATGAGTTCTACTGACTTATGAAGCAAAAGAAATTTTACAATTTCAAGAGTTAAAATAGAAATTCCTATGACGCAGCTGATTAATAAAAATTAAAGTGAAGTTCAAAATCCTTCAGTACTTGGCGTTACTGAAATCCAGAAAAAATCCCTTAATACCGTAAATCTGATGAAAATTAGCGTGAAACTAACAATTAATAACAATGACTGTAACGCTCCTTTGTGAAGAGTAACCAATTTCATCAGTTTTTCCACGAGCAAGTCCAGTTGTGAGAATTCTCCGAATATTGGGATTACTTCAAGCCAAAGAGAACATTTAATTTTTAATAACGTTCATACGGATTGTGTTAATGTAGAATTAAATATAAATTATGAATTTCTTAAAGAAATATTCTTATTGCCCCGCACTGCATAAATGACAACACTGTAATATATTTGAAATTACAGTCTTGGAAATGTAAGGAATATGAGACGTTGACCGTTTTCAATTGTGCTCCCAAACCAGGGATTGTAACCCGCCCGGAGCGGGTTACTAGTAACATAAGACAGTCTGGTTCAGACAGCCACTTAACGTACTCTGGTCATGCGGCCGGAAAAATGAGCAATCTTTATGATTTTTTTACTCAATGAATAACAAATATAATCGTGCAAAACTCTTTACATAATATTCATCTACTTGTGCCCTGCTCAATCTTTCGGCCAGATGACCAGAGTATGTATCCTCTTAAGTGGCTGTCTGGACTAGACTGTCTTATGTTACTAGTAACCGGCTCCGAGCGGGTTACAATCCCTGTCCCAAACGGTCATTTAGCTGTCGTCAACGTGGGCCTTGGAAGGAGAAAGCGAACGACACTTGGGGGTGTTATGAACCAGGCCTTTCTGGGGATTGCGTTGCGGCCTGAACGAGGGAGGTTTTGACTTTTGGCGACAGTAACACCGGGAGGCCTTCGTGAATGTACCGTCGATGACGACGCATCATTGCTTTCTCGTGGAAATATAGCATTTTAAACGTTATTTTCTGCGTTTATTCTTTTAGTAGTGTTGCAGAAATCTGTAAGAGATTTAGTATTTTTAAAGGTTTAATAAACTGACAGCGGGATCTGGTGCAGATTTAAGTGAAAGTGATTACTTTTACAGAGTTGCAGAGTAACTTTGTAACTTTGTGTTATCTTTTCCTAATTGATACCACTCTGTATGGTCCACTTCAATTTCTATTAATTCATTTGATTACACTATCATTGGTGACACATCACATTTTTTAACCGACTTCACACAGTAGGAGGTTATAGATTCGACCCGTATGTATTTTTTTTTATATGTTTGTCCCCGCATAACTCCTCAGCATATGAACCGATTTTGATAACCTTTTTTTTACACGAAAGAGGGCGGTGGTCCCATTCTACACTGCACCAATATTGGCCCAATATTTTGCCAGTTCTGGTTAATAATGAAGACTATTGTCACCTAATTATTATTATTTTATGTACGTACACGCATATCTCCTAAGCATGTTGTATTAATATATATATATATAACCTTTTTTTATTACCCCGACTTAAAAAATATGAGAGTCGTAGATTAAATAAGGGATTAAATTATTTTTTACTTTTTAGTGCATTTTCATTTTTTTGAAGTCCGTTTTAATTTTTTTTTAATTTCTTTATTTTTTGTGTTTTTATTTTTATTTTTTTCTTTCCAGACTTCAAAAAAATAAATATATATATAAATATATACATATATATATAAAACTATTTATTTTTATTTTTTTCTTTCCAGACTTCAAAAAAATAAATACACACACATATATATATATATATATATATATATATATATATATATATATATATAAAACTAAAAGCATAAAAAATAAAGTAATTAAAAAAAAATTAAAACCTATTTCAAAAAAATAAAAATGTACTAAAAAGTAAAAAATAATTTAATCCCTTATTTAATCTACGACTCTCATATATTTTAAGTCGGCGCCACATTATTTGCACTGTGTAAATCTGGCGCCGACTTAACAAATATGAGAGTCGTAGATTAAATAAGGGATTAAATTATTTTTTACTTTTTAGTGCATTTTTAATTTTTTGTTAGTCGATTTTAATTGTCTCCTTTTATCTCCAATATATTCCATTCGTGTAGAACATCACGTTCTATCATATCTGGTCTCGATTATCAGAATCGACTCGTATCTTCATATCCACACCCTGATATTACGTCATATATGGCGCTCTTACGCTGAGAGCTTGTTATAATTCTTACAGCTATCTCGTCGGACGGTGAATCATACGAATGTACACTGATATGTATACAAACTCACGTGGTACTTATCACGACGTCACACAAAGTGTGCTGATTACTTGCCTTGTGCTAATAAAACAATTTCTAACGTTCTTCTCATTTCTTCATTGAACCTGCATTGGAGTCAGCTGCAATATACATACAAAGGAAAAAAGTAACTTTTAAATCCCAAAAGTCTTAATACTTTAATTTGGAAAAAGTGTTACATTCATAAAATTTGTCCTTTAAAACAATCTAAATCGTAGTGTGTTATGTTCTACACATTTTTTGCTCCTTCAAATCCAAGAGAAATATTCAGATGTTCAACACAGGAATATATATATGTAGCTACTACTATCCTAAATTAAGATCGATGATAAATAATCAGACGTGCCAGCTGCGGGCAGTGATCTGCAATCGAGAGTGACAAGGTCTACAAATGGGATGAGTCATTCGTCATTCATTGATAAAAATTCAAACTTTTTATTATCCACCAACTTGATACACGTGGTTTCAAGCAACCCGTGAATCTGTAATCTGTAAAGATTTAATCAACCGAACATGATTGTCGATAAAACACTTAGATTCCATTTTATTTTTATCGGCGATTCCTGATAGCACACGTTCCAATAAATTGTGTATTCAGTAGTAAATGAGGGATGGTTCAAAGAACATAATGCATTATACGTATGTATTTGAAATCTTGCCGAATTTAAAAACTAACCGGGGGAGGCGGGGGGGGGCTGATATCCATGGAAGTTGAATTATTTCAAATTTATATTAGTTTATTAATTATGTAAGTTTCAACGTAGTATTTTGGGAGCATGATTTTAAGACCTCATATTTTAAACATTTGCTTATTTTATTTGTAATAAGGTAAATATTAGTTCCTTCGAAGTGTTTAGGTGTGTTTACCTCTTAAGCGCGTAGAATTTTTCAACTTAAAACTTCAAAGGTTATAACTTCCATTTACATGCAGCTGGTACGTGCAATGTTAATCGTGGCAGTATTAAGGGGGGGATTCTCGTGTAATATGAATTTAAAAAAAAACTCTTTTCGGATATAAGGAGGCATCTTGAAACTTGCAGAAATTTTTTTTATGTGGATCCTTCTTATTATTTACTTAATAAAAGACTATTGAAGTTGAAAATTGAGTCTGAATGAGGAAATTGAGTAAATGTTATGACGTTTTGAAGCATTAACATTAGTAAGTAGCATTTCTGACGGAAAAGGATTGTCCAGCCTTTGGGCATGCCATTCCTAACGCAGACCTTTGGCAGGTAGGCATCAGTTTCAACAGGCAATGCCACCCGTGGCGCCAGTAAGACCGACCCCGGTCCTTGCTATTCCAGAGGGTTTTCTTCCAGTGAAAATCAGTAATTTTGCAAGCGCAATATCTTAAAAACCAGTGGAAATAAAGTGTATACATTAAAGCTTATTGAATTTGTCTTGGAACGCACTATCAACTCAGGTCTTCAAAAAAAATAGATCCATTTGAAGAACCGAACTTGACCATCGTATCTTTTAAAATAATAATCGAAAACAAAATTCGTTCGCGCTAATAAATGGGCCCCCTCGAACCATTCAATGACATATATTTTTAATTTTTTTATCTCCAGTACTTTAGGAGATATCCAGCTGTCCAGTTTTCCCGCGGACACCCTGTATATTGATATTTTAGTGCTTCCAACCATGCGTTGTGCCAGGTTGCCGCTGTGTTTGAGCAGGTGTTGGATGCCAGCTAGATATACACCACAAACATCCTAAATACACGCCAGTGCATCGCGACTAGTCACCCTCGCAAAATGCTCCGTACAGCGATAACGAATTTAGTCACCATTATCAACCCTTGCGCTTTCCATAGTTCTTTCCGCGTCGTCCTTATCCCTTCTTCCACAACTCCTGTATATATAACCCAGTCCCAAAATCCTGAGGGCAGACCATTCTAGCATCTAAGAGCGGAACCTCTGTCAAACCCGCCAGTTAGGATTTTAAAAATAAAAACCTTTTTGTTGACTTAAAAGTAATTAACGTCAAAGTGACCTGCCTGGTTTAGAGCCGATTTCTCCAGGGAAAACACAGTACAACTGCTCTATCGCTGAAAAGATAGGGAAAGCAAAGTAATTGCAATTTAACATGTATTAAAAATTAAGTACCTATATTTTGGTTAAGTACGAGCGCTCGTTAGAGACTGATACCTAGAATATATTGTTATTGAAACGAGGTGCCAATTCGGCTGTGTTTATACCTAGTAAGCATTTATAAAAAAAAACTGTTACGTATTCTTTATGGCAAAATAAACACATTTAAAAAAAAAAGTAATTAACGTGTTGTACTCGACTCCCTGCTACGGAATCTAACACAGGATATATCTTTTGAATCTACGGAATAGGAAAGATCAGAAAAATGTTAAACATTTCTAGATACGTAAACCCTTAATTGAAGGTTATTATATAACAATATGTTTAGAACACAGCTCTGGGTTTAGGAACTTCGTAAGAATGTCAGAAAATGAATTTGAAAATTTTCTTACAAAAAGGTGTTTCGAAAATAGAAAGGAAAAATACTAAGTTGCGTGCAAATTTCCTGCTTCTGTAAAGTCTCGATCACATTATTCAAGTTACTTGACTTCAAGTCGCTTGAATTCAAGCACTTATACTGACTTCAAGTCGCTTGAATTCAAGCACTTATACTGACTTCAAGTCGCTTGAATTCAAGCACTTATACTGACTTCAAGTCGCTTGAATTCAAGCACTTATACTGACTTCAAGTCGCTTGAATTCAAGCACTTATACTGACTTCAAGTCGCTTGAATTCAAGCACTTATAATGACTTCAAGTCGCTTGAATTCAAGCACTTATACTGACTTCAAGTCGCTTGAATTCAAGCACTTATACTGACTTCAAGTCGCTTGAATTCAAGCACTTATACTGACTTCAAGTCGCTTGAATTCAAGCACTTATAATGACTTCAAGTCGCTTGAATTCAAGCACTTATACTGACTTCAAGTCGCTTGAATTCAAGCACTTATACTGACTTCAAGTCGCTTGAAAACAAGCACTTATACTGACTTCAAGTCGCTTGAATTCAAGCACTTATACTGACTTCAAGTCGCTCGAATTCAAGCACTTATACTGACTTCAAGTCGCTCGAATTCAAACACTTATACTGACTTCAAGTCGCTCGAATTCAAGCACTTATACTGACTTCAAGTCGCTTGAATTCAAGCACTTATACTGACTTCAAGTGGCTTGAATTCAAGCACTTATACTGACTTCAAGTCGCTTGAATTCAAGCACTTATACTGACTTCAAGTCGCTTGAATTCAAGCACTTATACTGACTTCAAGTTTGGGTTCAGTAGTGTCAGGTGCCTTCAAGTTACTTTCAAGAATACTTGAAGCAAGTAGATATCTAAAATGACGTCAAATTGAATTCAAGCGACGAGAAGTCAAGTAACTTGACTAATCTGAACGAGGCTTTAGACTGGCTGCAACGCTGACAAAACTTTTTTATTCGACCACCTGTTGATCGGACAACTGTGTTGCACGCTTTACACGGCTGTCCGCAGACATTGCCCCTCATTTGCCATTTCAACGGAAGACAAAGGACAAGCCGTATTGGTCTACACTGTCTACAGACTGTGTGCGGACAGTGCAAACAGTCTACACTCTACAGAATGGCGAGCTGTTAATTATTGTCCTGACGACGTCTTAGCAGGGGACACCCGCCCCTGCCCCTTACATCTGGGGCACTACGTTTATGACCAACTTGTCTTGCTTCTTCTAACTACTTGACACCTCCACCGGCAAACACCACAACTCACGGTGGTGTAAGGCCGCGTCCAGATCTGAACCGAACGGCGAACCGAACGCCACTTGAGACTCCCTAATGCCGCGTTCCTACGTGTGGAACGTATATTTCTAGCGATTTTCGCCAGTTTAGATAGAGTCTCGTGGCTCGGTACAGATAAAGATTGAAGGACGGACAGTGTTTAGGGTAGTGCAGACCAAAGGTCTGTTGCTGTCTGTTTTCTTTTATAAATGTAATACATGCAGATATACGCAGCGGGTGCTTGATCTGCGGACATGGAGCGCTCGTCCGAACGGTGAAACTATTCTGAGAGTCCCGTGGACATTTAGAACCGTAGCACAGTGTGCGACTTTTGACAAAAATCGCTAGACAGCGCAAATCTTAACCGAATTCAATAATTTTTTTTTTAAAATACTCGTAAAGGGCTCAGCAATAACGGAGGGGTGCAGTAAATCCTGTATTTTTTAGTCTAATCTATAAAAAATATTATTTAGCATAACATGACATGATGTGCACAATGATAGACGGCAAAGTGTGTAATATACTAACTCAGCAAAAGCTTCATCTTGCTGTTATATTTGTCGAGTTGGACCTAAATTTATAAATAACCTGGGTTATGTGAAAAGTCTTCGAAGTAATGAAGATACTACAAATTCGGCCTTTCTACACTCCACTGTTGGATCCGTTTCATGGAATATCTATTACACGTAGCGTATAATCTTGATTTCAAAGAAGGTTCAGCAAGGACAGCCAAAAAAAAAGATTTAAAGAAATTAAGGGAACAAAGTATACAAAATTCTTTAAAATGTAATCTTTCATTACACGTAGATATTGTTAAGCAAGGTTTTGGAACAACCAACACTGGTAATGTTGCTCGTTCCTTTTTTGCCCAAGCCAAAGCCGTTGCGAAATATACTGGTTTAGATGAACATTTGATCCAAAGATTGTATAATATTTTGCAAGTTTTAACTTGTGGTAGAATGAGCGATTGTAGTAAATTTAAAACATATTGCTTCGATACTGCAGATATTTGTGTGGAATTGTATGAACGGTATAAAATGCCACCATCCCTTCATAAAGTTCTTATTCATGGAAGCGACATTATTAAATCATTTGATTTACCGTTTGGCTGGCTATCAGAAGAGCCACAAGAAGGAAATAATACAATTTTTCGTAAAGCACGAGCTAAACATAGCAGAATGTGCAACAGGCAAATGAGTAACAAAGATATTTTACATTATCTCTTGATCTCGTCAGATCCCTTAATTAGCTCTCTCAGACTGAAAGAAGATAAAAAAGTTAAGCCCTTAACGGTTGATGCTGAAGAAATGTTATTATAAAATAAGCCACAATGCATGTAACATTTCAGTGCATCTAACATGGCACATATAATTCATATTAACAAATTATTATAAAATTAGTTGCCACATCAAATTCTATTTTAATTACAATTCCTAAGAAAAATTAAAAAAAAATATATATATATTAGAAATAAAATCAAAACTAATAAAAATAAAATATGATTTAAAAGTATTATATTTAAATCAGCTACACTTACAGTTCATTTAAAACATAAATTTTGTAAATTTGAATTAAATTTTTTATTTTATAGCTAATATTAAATTTACAAAAAAATCATTATTCATTTTTAATATCCTCAATTTCCAAAGTTTACGTTTTTATGTCACGTTATGCTAAATAATATTTTTTATAGATTACACTAAAAATACAGGATTTACTGCACCCCTCCGTTATTGCTGACCCATTTACGAGTATTTAAAAAAAATATATATTGAAATCGGTCAAAATTTGCGCTGTCTAGCGATTTTTGTCCAAAATCGCACACTGTGCGTAGGCGTAGGTACGCTTGGGAAGGTCTGTGGGACACCCTTCGTTTATCACCAACTTGTCTTGCTTCTTCAAACCACTTGACACCCCGAATGGCAAGGACGACACCAAGTCATGGTGGTGTGAGGGACAGGGATGCACCACTACAATTGTTTACCCCATGTGGGTGAGCCATTCCTTTGATGGTTCGGGACTTTACCGACATCGGCTGGGAACAGCCCGAACACCTCGGCGAGCCTGACTTTCCTTTGGTCGAGGGCAGGGGTTGAAACGGTTCCGAGAATAATTGTTTCTTTCAAACTGTTATATATCGGTTCTGACTGAAACAGTTATGAAGAACCGATAATTCTGAATAACTGTTATAAGGAAACCAAAATTTCTGGCTATATCGATTTCGGTTACGGTTCTGCAGAACCGATATTATGTCGGTTCCGTAACGGTTATAAATCGATTTTATAACAGTAATGTATCCTATCTGTTACGCATCGGGTATGCGTAGCACGTTTCAAAATATTTACGATCAATGTCACATTTTTTTAATGAAAATTCGATTTGTTTATACAGGGCCGTTCGTGGCGGGGGTGCAGAATGTGCCCCCGCACCCAGGCGGCCAAACCTAGGGGCGGCCGCAGGCCGTTTATTGTATGTAAAATTTTGATTAATAAGAATAATAATCGAAACTCTTTTCCATGATAACTGTTTAAAATTAGGTATGTATAGGTATAAAAGTAAACACTGCATATTAAATTCTTAATTAAGGAATATTGAATTAATAAGGGCGACAATATTGTTTTTGCACCTGAGCGGCACAAAACTCAGGAGCGGCACAAAACTCAGGAACGGCCCTGTGTTTATAAGTCTTTTTATCGCTGGGCCTCTCTATCTGGTGTCTCTCTTTTCAAAACTCCATCAATGCAGGAAAAACCGAAATGAAAGACAGCATCTGTAAATTAAGTATTGAAAAGAGAGATTCTAGATAGATAGGCTCAGCGATGAAGGATCTTATAAACAAACGCGAAGAGCGATTCTCTGGGTCAGAGGGTTTAAGACCAATTGGCCGGAGTCACTTGTACTCCTGAGCTAGTGGCGAGCAGGTTGAATTTAATACAAAAATATGATATTTCGCAGCAAGACACGTTTTCGTCCTCAAGACACTGTCTTTATTTTAAAAAAAAGTTAATAATCTACATAATTAATATAAAATTAGTAGTAAGTTTGTACATATTAGGAAAGTTATTGCTGTAGTGTTAGCAATACTTCAAATTAAGTGTCAAATTAATATTAGTCGTAGTGTATAATAGTTATTAGTGATATTTAAAAACATATCGACATAATAGGCCGAAAGAAATGCGACATTGTTCGTAATTATTTTGAAACGTGCGATGACAGAATGAAAATGCGATGTATAGTTGGAAGTTGCTCTGCAACAATTTCGGTATGTGTATACAATTTGCTTTGTTTAAATTTTTAGACACTTAAGGGGGCACGCCACATTAATAAGTGTTTAACTTAAACGTAACTTAAAAAAAAATTATTTCAAACTATTTTTCAGAATCAATTTATTCATCACAGATTTATTATTTAATCATAATTTAAAAGGTGCTTACGCATGGGTAAGGCGAGCCCAGCCCATAGCAAGAGTTTACTCTATAACCGATATATAACCGTTGCGGAACCGATATAGTATGTGTTCTTTACTTGTTTAGCGTAAATAAATAATCAATCAATCTGTAGCTGTAAATAATTTTGCATTTTTCTTCGTTATTTTTTCATGAATGTTTATGTTGGTCATCTCTCCCAAGGACGCGAACCATCGTTCTTAATGACTAGTGCCATCTCTCCTAGCACCTTAAGGTGCGTTTCCACCAGCGTTCGCGAACATTGTGGGAATTGAATTTCCTGTTCGCGAACTGTTCGCTGGTGAGGACGCACCTTTACGCGAGCAATGGATATAAAAAGTTTGCGAACAACGTGCGAGCATTGTTTGCTAACAGTGTTCGAACTGTTCGCTCGTGAGGACCCACCTTAAGGAGAGATGGTCAGATGACCTGACTTCAGTTTTCAGCCCGATTTTCAGCAAATATTGTCTTAAAGCAAATATCGATCAGTTTTTCTGAATCAGCATAAAATTCTGAACATATTACGTTTATTCTGATAGAATAAATAATATCAGTATTAATTTTAATAGCCATTTTATATTAGGTGAGCCAACTGTCCTCAACTTACCCTATGTGTATTTTATTTTAAACGCAGCTTTCTAAATTCACTATTATATTTTTAACATTACGTATTTTCTCTCTGAATGTTTGCTAAGGACTAACTTAAAGAACACACTTTTACTAAATATTGGTTACTCTAATACTCTCGTAAAATAAACAAGTAGAATGTCACGTTGCACTTCAAATTGATTTACAAATACCAATTACTAGATTCTTCTAATTTGGAACGTATTATCTGAAATTTATTATTTCCAGATTTCGTTGCATTCGGAACAACAACGTTACCGTTTATGATCTGAATCAAACTTAATGTTTTTATTGGCTATTTTATAATTACTGCCTTGGCATAACCTTGACAATGTCCAGCAATTTCAATCGTCAAGAAATAGCCTACAATGTTAGGTAATTTGAAAGAGCATGTTTGCTAATTAAACAGAATGTAGATGACCTTGGTACGATCCATATGAATTCACCTTGAAGAAAATTAACTTAATCACGTAATGTTTATCTCAACCTCAAACGGTCATTAAAATAAAAAGACGTCGTCTCCCAGGAAGATTAAGTGATACTACTTAGCTTGTAACACACCTAGTTTTGAACCCTGTATAAGATATGGAACCGTCTAATCACTTGCAAGTAGTACTTAAGCCTTATCGAATCTATTCGAATATACATATACTTATCTACATATGGAAGGTTCAGAAGCCAATCAGTGTAAGTCCAACTTTGCCGGAAAATGAGTTACGTAGTTTGAAACCCTCTTTATTGTTAACAATTTCTGTTGATAAATCAATTAAGTCACTACTTCGGTACGTAAGCAATAAATGGCGGTACTTACATATATTGACCACGGAATTACTAGGCAAAATTATTCAGAGAATAAACTCGTCGGCGTAAATCTCGGTTTTGACGCTAACTGACTCATATTAAGTCGCTTCTGAATCCTCCATAATGCACATACATATGTATTGTGTATGAAAAATCAAAGAAGCGCAGCTTATATCAGTTACCTATATATTTTATCTACATAAAATTCGAATACATACATACTTTGATAAAGTTCGATTACACTTTGTAAGCATTAAGCTGCGTATCAACTTTGCGAGGCTTGCTCGCGAGGAACGCCTCGCGGAGTGGAGAGTCTGGGGACTACCTCAATATGATCACCTTGTGCAAAGTGAAAAGGAACGGGGAATCCACTCCGCGAGGCGTGCCTCGCGAGCAAGCCTCGCAAAGTCGATACGCACCTTTAAGGAGAGGTTCCGGTCTGGAGTCCAAAAAAATAGGTGATATTTAGGAATTAATTAAAGGAAAACTACTATATATATTTTAGTGGGATTTTTTGTATTGTATTAAGGATGTCTTAAATTATAGAAATATATTTTTTGTTTTATAATTAATCATTGCAGACGGCCCTCGGTAGCCGTTAAAGTGAAGGCGTCAAAAAAATCGACATTTAGACCGGAACCTCCCCTTAAGGTGAAATCTGACGGCACGTGGATAGGCGAGACTGGTCGGCTCGCCTGGGCTCGCGAATCGGCGATCCATGTGCGTTCTCACAGCGCGGGACTCGGCGAGACGGCTTGGCTCGCTTAGGCTCGCCTAGGCTCGCCGGTCGGCGAGCCGTGAGCGTTATGACTGCGCGTAGGCTCGGCGAATCTCGAGCCAAACTCCCCCAGGCTCGCGGATCGGCGATCCATGAGCGTTTTCACGGCACGAGACTCGCCGAGCCCACGCGCCGTGAGAACACTCATTGCTCGCCGGTTTGCGAACCCAGGTTCGCCTAGGCTCGCGAGTCGACGAGCCATGAGCGTTCTGACGGCGCGTTGGATCAGCGAGTCTCGTGTCAAGCTCGCCCAGGCTCGCCCAGGCTCGCGAGCCGGCGAGCTATGAGCGTTCTCACAGCGCGGAACTCGGCGAGAAGGCTCGGCTCGCCTAGGCTCGCTCAGGCTCGCCCAGGCTCCCAAGTCGGCGATCCATGTGCGTTCTCACAGCGCGGGACTCGGCGAGAAGGCTCGGCTCGCCTAGGCTCGCCCAGGCTCGCGAGTCGGTGATCCATGAGCATTCTCACGGCGCGGGCCTCGGCGAGACGGCTCGGCTCGCTTAGGTTCGCCCAGGCTCGCTTAGGTTCGCCCAGGCTCGCCCAGGCTCCCAAGTCGGCGATCCATGTGCGTTCTCACAGCGCGGGACTCGGCGAGACGGCTCGGCTCGCTTAGGTTCGCCCAGGCTCGCCCAGGCTCCCAAGTCGGCGATCCATGTGCGTTCTCACAGCGCGGGACTCGGCGAGAAGGCTCGGCTCGCCCAGGCTCGCCCAGGCTCGCGAGTCGGCGATCCATGAGCATTCTCACGGCGCGGGCCTCGGCGAGACGGCTCGGCTCGCTTAGGTTCGCCCAGGCTCGCTTAGGTTCGCCCAGGCTCGCCCAGGCTCCCAAGTCGGCGATCCATGTGCGTTCTCACAGCGCGGGACTCAGCGAGAAGGCTCGGCTCGCCCAGGCTCGCGAGTCGGCGATCCATGAGCATTCTCACGGCGCGGGCCTCGGCGAGACGGCTCGGCTCGCTTAGGTTCGCCCAGGTTCGCTTAGGTTTGCCCAGGCTCGCTTAGGTTCGCCCAGGTTCGCCCAGGCTCCCAATTCGGCGATCCATGTGCGTTCTCACAGCGCGGGCCTCAGCGAGACGGCTCGGCTCGCCCAGGCTCGCCCAGGCTCGCGAGTCGGCGAGCTATGAGCGTCCTGACAGGGCGTAGGCTCGGCGAGTCTTCGGCGAAGCTCGCCGATCCACGTGCCATAAGATTTCACCTTTAGAACCTTTCTAGACGTGGCACTGATTCGCGATTACGGCTTTGAACAAATTCACACCTATTCTATATCTTTTTATTTTTTTTTTCAAATCTTTGTTACCTGTGCCAAGTGAATATCTATGAAATACCTGTTGTGAGACATAGAAATGTGAAAAGGTCCTTGTTCTCGTTTCTCATGTACTTATGCGATTTTCGATCATCTATTAGGTATTTGATTATATTTATAAATCATACTTCTCTATCTCAAAGTACAGGTATATTTAGAATTTGAGTGTTACTTATATGTTTTAGTTATGAGGCTTCATAACTACGCGCGATACAGGTACTTGTTGTTCTCTCAACTAATTTCTTTTTTCTCGTCATATTTTACATTTCACAACCTCAATGTCAATCCCAACCATCATTGGAAACGAAATCAGAGAACATTTAAGCGAACAAAAAAGTTACCACTTTTTCGAACCACCCTACGTCTATTAGTTTTTAATATCAACTGAAAACTGTAGTATGTGCCTAATATGCATATTCTGAAAGAGAATTAAAAGCTGTATAAAACCCAGGTACAGTTGAATTTATTTAACTAAAAAACAAAAACCTCACGTAATATTAAACAAGACAACACACTTTTAAAGCCAACAAAAATTGACCACTTTTGAATATTAATAAAAAAAATCTAATATTTTGTGGGGGCACCTTTTGCTTTTAGGGCAACCTAAAAAGGTACTAAACGTGGTAGTTTCTCTGTCGGCTCCAAAAATGCGTTACCCCGTTCAATTTCATGTAACACTTTTGTTTATCGGTTAAATAAATTCAACTTTAACTGGATTGTATACAGCTTTAAATTCTCCATCAGAATATGCATATTAAACATACCACAGTCCCAAATGTATGCTAAAAAAAATTATGTTAAACGATTGTATTAAAAATGTAGTAAAAACTAAATTAAAATGCACTAAAAACTACAAAATAATTCTCTTCTTGTACTTCAATTTTGATGGTGTTAATATCACTTTAAATAAAATCGTGGGACACGATATTTCATAACAGGGTATGAATCACCTTAATACAGAAGCAAACATCGAAATGAATTTGTTGTTAGAAAGTTTTCATTCGCATTAATGAAACAAAATATTTTAATTGCGGGATACAGATTGCAATGTGGCTTAAAATTGATAAACTGTAGTTGATGATGTTCCACTTGCCAACCGATTCTTCAACTTCTGGTTGCACATGGTGCCCCACGATTTTAATTAAAGTGATATTAACACCATCAGAATTGAAGTACAATAAAAGAATTATTTTTCAGTTTTTACTGCATTGTAATTTACTTTTTACTACATTTTTAATAAAATCGTTTAACATAACATTTGTTTTTTATATATTTTTTACTTTCTAGTTTTTAGTGTTTGTGGATTTACATTTCACAGCTCAGACTTCTTTACAAAAATCTTTTATTGCTGTATACAGTTTGCTTAAACTTTACAGTGCTACAGTCACTAAAAAATAATTATTTTCTTGTACCACAATTTCGATGGCAACATACTACGAATGCCTGCAAACTTTTACTTTTACTATTCGTACATACGTGACGAATCATTTCTCGATAAATTGTGTATTTTCGGTAATCGCGATGCGACTAGCCTCCCGAACGCAGCGGCTTTTGTCGTTTTCGTAAAGACCGCGAGTGGCTAATTTCAAGTCGTTTGGATTTGTGGTTATAGGTTATATTTATCGACGACTGGGTAATTTTGTCACCCGCTCGGGCTTAATTTTTTTTTTAAATATTGTATTGTCATCTAAACTACGCACGTCTGCAAAGTTTCGAGACAATTGGATAGTTGGAAGTGGGTGAAATTTGAGTTGCCAGATTTGAACCGTACAGACGTACAAGCAAACATGCAAACAGAGGATCTGAATAAAATCGTTTAACAACAAAAATAGAAGGAATTGAAATAGTGGTAACTTTTTGTCCGCTAGTATGCATACCGAATCATCGGTGTATATTGACGAATCTCTATAAATACTTACACTCGTCACCATTCAAGGTCGAAACGTACACGAACTGCGTATGATTATGTGAAACACTTAACTAGTAGGTCGTGTACATATTTCCAAGTGTCACTTCAATCTTAATCCAGCACACTCCGAGTATACTGCGCAGGCACATCAGAGTTTAGATTAAAGTTACACACTGACATAATTAAACGTTGCAATAATGGAAGAATTCATGGACCGTAGAATCAAATGAATTATTGATTTCGAAATCGTTGTGCGTACGTACTGCCTTCTTCCTATTCCAATGTTTTTTATTTAACAAGCGCAGCGTTTATGAAAAACGTCTCTGGTCTATTAACGAGCGAATAAGTGGAGGTGCAACGCGTAAATCTACCCGTGTATCAACGAAAGATGGTGTTTCTTACTGTCCACGTAGGAAATTACTTGCAAGCTATAGCAAATGTTCAATCATACCTAGCACACGTGTAGAAATTCCAACGATGCAAGCTGGTTGTGTAGCGGACTATATCCCGGAGCACGTGGATGCATGTACGAACTCCAGTGGAAAACTAAGGCACAAGTCGAAGACTAGTCCTCCGCGTTATCGATACATTTCGAAGTACAAAATCCGTCAAACGTGATGGCGTTATCGTTTTTGCCTTGCACGGCAATCTGTTACTCGTTCACTTATCGGGTAATATCACTCTTATGGCCCCTCCTGGAGTATTTGAAAAACTGTCCTTGTCTAAAATGGCCAATTGTAACTGTGCACGTTTTCCTTCGACAATGTTAATACTTTACTTCTGTTCAATTTTTAATACACTTCGCACGCTCTTATTAGAGAAGATCTTGTGTAACAATCCTGGGCCTGGATGATCTCACAGTGTTACTCGATCGTCACCGCCTGTAGCACAAAATGTACGTATATGTCTTTTCCATTCACCATCTTCCAGGTAACCGTCGTAGTTCCGACCTAAGCGGAATCCACGCTGGGTAAGATTTCTGACAATATTCTCAGAACGAACAGTTATGTCCACTTACAAGATTTAAAAAATATCACTGCCATCTAGTTATCTAGCTGGTTATCAAGTAAAAGCCTCACAGGTGTTCGTGCGTTAGACGACACGGACGATTGCACAACGCGATCGGGATAGAAATTTTACGATCTTTTAGTTCGTGGAATGAACGCGGAACTGTATCGCGATTGACGGGAACTTTGCGTCCGCTGATCGGTCGATACGAAAGTAGGAAGAGGGAGGAGGAACACAAAACACTTAGTGGAGAACCAGATAACGTAGCACCTGTTCCGTTTAGAGAAGGGCCGCTGTGTTCCACGGCTCGTTCCGCGCGTTGTATAAACACTGTTCCCGGCGTTTACTCGACCGTCTCAAATAACAAACTCAAATGCTTTCTGCGCGCACTCAGCCCCCACGAGTCACGAGGATGGAGCACCGATTGGCATAGAGCGCGGAAAAGTTTAATCGCATCCGGCATACCCGATCGTCTGTTTCCTAGGGATCCTCTGTTTTCTCTCACATTTTCATTGCGTCCACTCCACTACGAACGGAGTTTATCGTATACGTATACATACTCTGTAGTACACAATTTCATCGACTCTTCGCGCTTAAATGATTTAGTTCATTTCTGTAATATGACTCAGGTTTGTTTTTGCCAGTGAATTTGTGGCGTACACAATGTGCATGATTTCGGCGGAGTTTTGTTGGGTTTTTTATTAAGAAGTGAATTTCTTATTGCAACTCATTTGTTTTTTAATTTCCTATAAATAATGAAAAAGTAAAAGAAGCGTAGTAGAAAAATACAGTTTACTCCGCAGGCAAATAAGTAGAGGAAGTGCAGCACATTTGGAATACTGTTGGTAATTTGGAATACCGAAGTGTCTAATAAACTACTAACGTTATCTAATTTGTGACGCCGTAGATAACACTGTCCAACAAAATTAAACTCTTTTTCTGACTACTACATGCGATGCAGCAGAAATTTTTCCCTCGGAAAGCATTAACAGAAGTGGTAAGTCACGTTTTGTTTTCAATACAGAAGCGAAATAGTTTGGCAAAACATGCGCCGCCGACAGTGGTAGTCACGCGCGTTAAGGGGGTAGGTCACCCTCGCTAGCCTTAAAACAGGCCTTTTTCAAACGCAAATTGTAAGGTGATAAATAACAATAGAGACAACTTTTTTTTTAGTTTTATTCGTTGTTCTATGAGCTTTAACGCATAAAACGAAAAGTCTAAATATCTCTATGTACATAAAACTTGTGAGTAAAAACGTAATGGCATGTACGTGGTGCACCGTTTGATGGTGTACATAACATCTCGAAAACCGCTCCAATGATTTGGATGGAAATTTAATGAGACATGCAGAAAACCATCCCCTAAGATGTGTTGGAAGCAGATTTTCGAAAAAAAATAATACAATTTTTATGTCGAAAAATACGATTTTAGTTATTTCTTGTATGGAAAATATTTTTTATCTTTTTTTAAAGAATTTATCTCGAAAATCTGCTTCCAAAACATCTTAGGGAATGGTTTTCTGCATGTCTCGTTAAATTTTCATCCGAATCCTTGGAGCGGTTTTCGAGATTTTTTGTACACCATCAAACGGTGCACCGCGTACATGCCATTACGTTTTTACTCACAAGTATTATGTACATAGAGATATTTAGACTTTTCGTTTTATGTGTTAAAACTCATAGAACAACGAATAAAACTAAAAGAAAACGTTGTCTCTATTGTTGTTTATCACCTTACAATTTGCATTTGAAAAAAGGCCTGTTTTAAGGCTAGCGAGGGTGACCTACCCCCTTAAGGGGGTATACCCGTTTGAACCCTCGGAAAATGTATACATTTTGTGGATTTTTTTACAAGTCAACGGTTTGATGCAGATTTCCCGTTTTTTAACTATGTTTACATAGTATTATGGACTACTTATAAAAAAAGTTTCAGTTAAAAAACTATTGTTTTTCGGAAGTTACGGATACATGTCCGAAAGTCTCTCGATTTTAGACGGCTAAACGGTGGCCCTAAAAACTCGCGCTACGTTCAACCAATTTACTTCAAATTTTGCATGCAGAATCATAATAAGATTCCACATCGTCCAACGAAGGCTTTTTTTATTTCGATTCCCCGTTTATTATTTATAAAGGAAAAAGGTGAATTTTTCTCTTAGAAAAATTTAACTTTACCTTTGATCTCTCACCATTTCTTTATTTTCCAAAATTTTCAAAATCGCCTTCGTTGGACGATGTGGAATCTTATTATGATTCTGCATGCAAAATTTGAAGTAAATTGGTTGAACGTAGCGCGAGTTTTTAGGGCCACCGTTTAGCCGTCTAAAATCGAGAGACTTTCGGACATGTATCCGTAACTTCCGAAAAACAATAGTTTTTTAACTGAAACTTTTTTTATAAGTAGTTAATAATACTATGTAAACATAGTTAAAAAACGGGAAATCTGCATCAAACCGTTGACTTGTAAAAAAATCCACAAAATGTATACATTTTCCGAGGGTTCAAACGGGTATACCCCCTTAAGCGATTGTGTTACGCTGAGCGGCTGTGTATCGTGCGTCCCCGTTGACTACCACTGTCGACGGCGCACGTTTTGCCAAACTATTTCGCTTCTGTATTGAAAACAAAACGTTACTTAACACTTCTGTTGGTGGTTTCCGAAAGAAAATTTTCTGCTGCATGGCGTGGAGTAGTTAAATTTTCTCCTAGACCCTTAGTTTTTAAAATATATAACAAAATATCTGCAAAAATTGGTGCATTTCGGGTGTCCTTTTCCCTTTGATCGTTGTTTAAACATATTTAAATGCTTATAATTCAATAATAACTTATACCGTTGTGATCGCGAGGGTTCATAGAATAATTTGACGTAACGAGCAACCAAATAACTATTATAGTTTGAACACAAAAGATGTTCAAATTTGAAAATTTGCATTTTTTTCAAAATCGAATTTCTCAAAAACTGACGGTGATGGCGACAAACGGTTTGCGGATTCGTTTTCAGCGCACAAAAATCTATAAGAAACGGTATTGAATCTTACAGACCAAAATGGCTGTTGGACAGTGTAATTGAACACCAACAACATATATTGAACAGTATATACATATTATATAAACTATAAGTGTTGAACTGATCGATATTTCTAATACAAGTACAGATTAAATTCAACCTCATCAATATTATGAAGCGAATATATGTATCGGATTTAAAACGAAAAGATGTATCAGATAATATGTCTAAACATAAGAGCAATATCTGAAATTTTCTTTTTTTGGGGAATGACCTTGAATGAACATGATGTGATGAAGTGAAATTTTTTCAGGGGGACCCATTAAGAGCATATGAAATCGACAACTCGAGCGATTGTTGCTTGCTCTGCACTGGGCTCAACAATTTTGGATCGACTTTATTGTTGATTCTTTACAAAATTAAAATGTTATACCGTACATATAACCTACAACATTCTGTAAAGAATCAAAGAAAAAGTCGATCTAAAACTGTTAGAGCTTTTAATTGTTATAGAACTTATACAAGAACTGTTCCAGAAGCAATGTACTTGTAGAACCATTACAAATATTGCATGTCCTACATATCATGTAATATACATATATACAGGGTGTTTCACTACAAGTGGTAAACCTTTAGGTATGGGTGATTCTACAGGCCAAAATAAGACGAAAATATAGAATAAAATTTCTTACAAAGAAACATCCCGAACCGGAAAATTCAAAAAAATTCTGAAACCTTGTGGATATGTAGGGGATTTCCTCCTGATTACAACGCATGTTTTTTGCTGCCTAAATTTACTCTAAGGGGATGAAATTAACCCCTGAAGATTCGGCTATTTTTCGATTTTATTCTGTAACACGCAATCTGTAAGAGATGGAAAAAAAGTTTCAAGACAACAGTTACTTGTTTTAATTATATCTATCAAATCGTACAAGTTTTATCAAATGTTTAAACAATTAGAAAAAAAGTTATAAACAAAAATATTAATAATGTTTTCTAAAAATCGTTTTATCACGTGAAATCTGAATTAAGAGTGAATTTGGGCAACAAAAAAAATTGCGTTGTAATCAAGAGGAAGTCCCTTACATATTCACAAAGTTTCAGAATTTTTTGAATGTTCGGGTTTAGGATCTTTCCTTGTTAGCATCTTTCATCGTTTTCGAAAAAATTGACTTTAAATTTTAGCCCAGTACGCGTGCACCGAAGTACACTTTTGGTCGCCTGGGGGCAGACGGAGGGTAAGGCTTTCTAGAAGTCGTTTCGCTAAATTGTTCTTCGGGTGCACGCGTATTTGGCTGAAACTCAAAGTCAATTTTTTCGAAAACGGAGCGTGATATATAAAAACATTTTATTCTACATTTTCGTCGTATTTTGGCCTGTAGAATCACCCCATAAAAGAGTTACCACCTGTAGTGAAACATCCTGTATATCACACACAATACATAACTTATGCATACAGCCTGTCCGATTAAAATGTGTTCGACTTAATTCATAGAGAAGTTTATTTAATTGAATTTTAAAATACATATATACATTCTTTGTTGTTAGAACTAAAATGCTACTACATCAATGGGGGGTTCAGTCGCTAACAGCGTCGATAATCGACTGGCATCTCCGAGGCATACTTTGTACCAGGTTGACAGCGTATTTGTGTGGTAAGGTTCTCCAAATCTGGCGAATTTGTTGCAGTGAATACTTTACGGTGAATACTTGTCCCCTATGAAGTTTCTGCTTCATACATATATGCCCAGGCATTTTCGATAACATTAGCATCAGGTGACTGTGACGGCCATTCCAATTGCTTCATGCCAGATTCCTCTTTCACGCACAAGGGGAGGACACCATGAGGTAGACACCGATTTTGATGAGCTTTGGCACGCTGGATCTATGTCGAAAATAAGTAATTAGGTGTCCCAGTGTTTCTGCCAATGGGCCTTAATAATAAAGATAAGTTTTACATGGTCTTCTCATCCCACGTATAGCTTCAGTGGATTAGCGTCGCCGGGCGTCTTGGTTTCACACCGGGGTCACGAACAAATGCTCCGCGATTCCGTGGACCTGCTCCGATGTCATAATCGTTTTTGATGCCTTGTCCTTTAACCTGGCCATAACTACCTTATATGGCTTACCCCATAGGTCACGGTCCACGGTGCCACATAAATCCCTCCATAGCTATGCATAGTTGCTCATTCGACCTCCAGATGAGGACTTGGACGTTCCTCCTAGCTTCTGAGTATGCCCTCCTATAATCATTCACGTCTGGGGCACGCTTCTTCCTTCTTCGTTGGAATGCCTTCCTAGCCTAGTGCATTTCCTTCCTTGCCACCGCAATCTCCTCACACCAGCAGTAATTCAGTTTTCGGCTGCCCCGAGGGAGATTCTTCCTTTTTAACTTCCTCCTGATCACTTCCCCTAGGAGACGCTAGAACTTATCGGCAAGCAGGTCAGGTGGGTCCTGCCGTGGCATTGGTGGGGCCTGGCCCCCGGGTTCCGAATCCTTGAGTTCTCCATACCTTCTCAGGATGGCCACCGTATCCAAGTCCTTAACCGAAAACGGGGACCAGACTGGGACCGCTACTGATCTCCTTAGTTTTGCTATGGTGCGCAGTACATATCTATGGTCAGATGCAGTGAAGTATGTCAGTACCTCACTCCTCTTAACCATGTTGGCCGTTGCTCGGTCCATAGACATCACATCAACAACGGAAGATCCCCCGTTGCGAAAGAATGTGTGCTTTTCCCTCAGTCTAATGAGGGCGAGCCCCTGCCTTGCCAAGAGGCCTATAAATGCCTTCCCCTTGCGGGTGGATTTCCTACCCCCCGCCACCACACGCTGGGGATTTGGCGTCCAGGTCGCCCGCCAGAATCATACCTTTGCCCGGGGCCGCGAGGCCATTGAGAATCGCCTCCAACACGTCTACGTACTTGAGGAAGTCGTGTTTTTTTATTAGCGGAGCAGTAGCAGCTAATTCCTGTCCTGCTGTCCACCATCACTGCCACTATCCCCTCAACGGCTGTTGGAGGGGCCAGGGTCGCGAATATCCCATTAAACTCCGTCACCCATACGGATGCGTCTCCCGAGGCGTCATTATTCCACTCGGGCATCTGTCGAAAGGGCTCCGAGATAATCACTATATTGACACTGAGCTGGCATACATTCTGAGTCAGGTGATGGCGAAACTTCCGAAAACCGGTCAAACCCGATTGGGCTGAAATTTTGCAAATAGCTTCATTTTGCATAAAAATAACGTTTGCGAGAAGGATTTTTGGCGACTCGAATTTTTTTTTTACCATTTCAATGCCGTTCCCTACCTTACCGACAGAGTCGAGAATAGGATACAACAGTTATTCAGTGCATTCTCCTTATTATTCTCCTGTATATACATATTTAATATCGTTCAATAATGTTGAGAATGCATTGAAGCTTGGCCCCGTGTAAACTCACATCGGTTCGCTACCATGCTTTACGCGCCCGCGAGCGGGCGCGCGCCCCCCGCCCCAAACTAGCCCAAAACCAATACTAATACCCAGTATCAAGCTGATATCTCTTTCTAAGTTGATCTCTGTTTTATAGATTTTAGGAGATTAATAAGGAGAATGCACTGAATAACTGTTGAATCCGATTCTCCGCTCTGTCGGTAAGATAGAGAATGACATTGAAATGGTAAAAAAAAAATTTTCGAGTCGCCAAAAATCCTTCTCGCAAACGTTATTTTTATGCAAAATGAAGCTATTTGCAAAATTTCAGCCCAATCGGGTTTGACCGGTTTTCGGAAGTATAGCCCAGGTGATCCTGTGCCAACCTACATCTGTTTAAATTCACCTGGAGGATCCTTAACATTGGGAGGTCTCAATCTCTCACGGTACTCCGTTGCCGGAATCCTTTTATTTTTACTCGCCGGGCATGCCAGGGATGCCATTACATGCGCGGCCCTTTTTCCCACGGGCCCCTCCTTCGTGTGTAAAATGCATCTTGGGGGGTTCTTGCGCTGGGGGGTTCGTGCGCTGCTCCATTCCAAAACAAGCAACCGATACCTTTTACAACCACGAAACTGGCACGGAACGGATATGTATGTGCAAACCTTTAAGAGTACCGTCTACGGTCGCTTCCGCTCTGGCCTCAGCGTCCTCCGATTGCCCCTCCGGGGGATGAGACCTCGAGGGTAAGACTCCTATTTACCGATCGAAGTTGGGTCGGTATCGAATCCCATAAAGAATCCGAGCGACTTCGACGGGCGTTAATGGAGCGGCATATCATCAGCCGCTAACATGCCGACGTACAATCGATCGGTCACATGCCGAAGTACCATCGGTCGGTCATATGCCGACGTACCATAGGTCGGTCATATGCCGACGTACCATCGGTCGATAATTTCCCATAGGTCCACCAATTACCATGTGTTGACCGATTATCTTCGGTCGGCTGGTTACCATCGAGGGATACAAACCAGAATAAGGTGTGATTTCCAACGTGGGACTGCATGACGCCGTGGGATTCGTACTAATGTGGGATCTGGTACCCATAGAGGTCAACGAAGCCAAAAGGAATTTAGTAAGGAAACTCTTTTATCGACTGTGGGATTTTTACGGCAGATCGGGGGGCAGTCGACGAATGGAGTTTGGGTCAGATATCTGGCCGATTAATTCGGAGCTCGCGAGCAATGCTGTACACCTAGAAACGGATCTGAATATATGGCTCCTCAAAAACATCGGAGCAACAATACATATATAGCCCCCCCCCCCCGGG
Organism: Andrena cerasifolii; assembly: GCF_050908995.1. Taxonomy (NCBI): domain Eukaryota; kingdom Metazoa; phylum Arthropoda; class Insecta; order Hymenoptera; family Andrenidae; genus Andrena; species Andrena cerasifolii. The sequence continues at coordinate 3,344,896 of NC_135124.1, read as the reverse complement.
TATAGGGGATCGTAGGAGGTACGGCAATTGAAGTGCCGTGGAGTATGAGTAAGGTGAAGACCCCGAGCGTTCCAGCTTGCTCGGGTAGTCTGTCCGGAGAAGAAGAATGGACAGAATTCTTGTGATATGTGCAAGTCTATGTGTTCGTCTTTTCATTATGATCGTTGGGCGATGCAGCCGTCGCCCTTCAAGACACCTCATGAGATGATACCCAATAATAGCGGAGCCTCGGATGAAAAAACCGCTAGTGAGAGTCGCTCAGTCCTCCACTGTCCCGTCAGCAACAGTGCAGGTTTACGGTATCAGACTGATGACGTCGCGTTGGTGCCGCAGGCCAACGTCAGGGGGGGGAGGGGGGGCCTACAAACGCCCATATACCCAGAAGAAACTACAGCAGCAGGATCTGGCTATGTTAAATGAACTTACTTGGATACGGATTATGAGTAGGACAGGAGCAGGAGTGCCGTGGGACACGGTAAGGAGGGAGGAGGAGTTGGGGCACCATGTATATCTGGGGGCCCCAAGGGAATGGAGGTGGTTAAAGGGCGGCTCGACTCCTTGGCAAGATAGCCGATATGATTAAGAATCTATCTACCCTGTGCAAGGAGCTGGTGACCCTGACGGTTGTCGAATAGGAAGTTGACCCTGGAGTGACTATGATAGCTGCGGCAGCCTCTCGAGGCGTCGAGAAGGCGATTGTCGTTATAACAGAAGCCAGGGCGGCACACACCATCGACCGATGGAGGAGCAAGACCTGCGCTACCAGCACGCAGGCGTCAGATAAAGGGATATGGCGACGTAAACGGCGGAGGCGAGTGTTAGTTCCATACCGAGCAGTAACTAGCGGAGCCTTATGAACAGTAGGAAGAAGAAGGCCAACAAGAAGAAGAGCTGAGTTTCCTCGCAGGAGGAAGCGCTGGCGCCCAGAAAGAGGCTATTCTCCGTCGTTGCCGCCAGGAGCCGGTAGCGTCAACGGCAGCAGGACCAGCAGGATCTACAGCAGCAGATGCTATTGTGATTAAGGTTAGCCCGGCCTCGAACTACCTGCAGACGTACAGTGCGGTTCTGTCCAAGGCTAGGGCGGCCCTGGTAGACGTCAGGGGAATCAAGAGGACGCGCCAGGGGCACGTCCTCCTCATGGAAGATGATAAAACGGCTAATGCTGGTGCAATGGCAGAAGCTATAACCAAAGCTCTGAGGGCGAGCCACGAGGTGGTCGTACTGCAGGAATGGACCGCGATTTAAATTAGGGACATTGACCCCTTAGTAACGGACGATGAACTCCTCACAGACTTGAAAGCGTCGCTAAAGCTTGAGTGGGGGAGGATGACCCTAAGGACATGTAATCTGGGCCCTGGGGTACCCAATCGGCGGTGGTGGCGATACCCACCAATGCCCTGCCAAGGGCGATTCACTTCCTAAGTCAGATGTAGACTCCTCCCGAAGGAAACGAAGTGCTTCCGATGTCATAGAATGGGGCATATTGGCAGGGAGTGCCCAACAGGAAAGGAAAAGGGGCGGGGGAGATTTGCACTGTGGGGCGAGAGGTCACGTCATATAAGCCTGCAACAATCAACCGAAATGCATCATAAGCTCGGCGGCCGGAGTAGTGGGCCCGGGGGCTTGACATATCACGACCTTGTTGGCGTGCCGCCTATAGGTTATGTGATATATCAAAGGGCACCAGATAAGGCGGTGAGGACCAGTATTTTTCAAGGTAGTCTGAACAGGTGCCGGCTGGCGCAGGACCTCCTGCTCCTGCACGCCTCCCAATTGAACGTCGACGTGGTGCTAATCTCGGAGCCATACAGGCAGATCCTGGAGTGGACGAATGGAGATGAATCTCTCTGGGTCACGGGATTCAATGGTATTTTCTCTACACTGCCCCCCACCCTCTCATTCCGCTGAGGGGTATTGTTGCTGCCATGGTGGAGGACCGATTATAGGAAGCCCCAGTTTAATAGCTATCTGGAGGACGAGGAGGTTGTCATTAGGGACCACACACCCCCAGGAGGTGGGGTTATCTGGGCAGGGGATCTTAAGACTAAGTCCCCTGCGTGGGGAGGGAGGAAGGGCTCAAAAAGGGATCGCAGATCTGTTTGTGGTTTCCGGAAGAAAAATTTCTGCTGCATCGCGCGGAGTAGTTAAATTTTCTCCTAGACCCTTAGTTTTTAAAATATATAACAAGATATCTACAAAAATGGGTACATTGCGGGTGTTCTTTTCTATTTGATTGTTGTTTAAATATATTTAAATGTTCATAATGTACCAATAACTTATATCGCTATATTCGGGAAGGTTTATAGAACAATTTGACGCAACAAGCAACCGAATAACTCTTACTGTTTCGACACAAAAGACGTTCAAAGTTGAAAATTTGCAGTTTTTTTTTCAAAATCGAATTTCTGAAAAACTGAGAGTGATGGCAACAAACGATTTGCGGATTCGCTTTCAGCGCACAAAGATCTGTAAGAAACGGTTATTGAATCTTACAGACCAAAATGGCTGTTGAACAGTGTTATCAACGTGAAATCCGCGGATAGGATCCCCGCTCGAAGGATCAAGAGGAGCCAGGTGTTCCGCGATTATAACTCGGCGTCCGACTACAGGTATGTGCTGCACTACTTTGGAAGACTGAGAAGGCAAGACACGGCTGTGGAATGGCTCCAGTACGATACGAAGTACTTAGATGCGCAAAAGATTGTTGTGTTGTACCAAGGCGCCTGGGGTCGAGATTCCGGCTGAGAATCTCTGGGTTCTCCGGGTCGTCCTTCACGGTCGTCGTCCAACGGGCTCCGAAGGTTCGGGTGATAATGCCGGGACGGGATTATTCGGTTGGAAACCGAAGGTAGGGGATTGTTGCGGATTAAAGTGTTAGAACTTACCGTATGGTTAAACAAGTTTATTCTGTCCCGATCTAGATGACAGGCGATGCGCGTACTGTATCGTATATGCTCTGGTAACAAGTCTCTCGCTCGTAGCTTGTACAGGTTCTTATAGCTAATTCGGGGCGAAGCAAGGACTAGCGGGGTCTCCGTCTTTGGCCCGCTCTTCGGCGTTTTTATTGAAATGCTGACAGTGCTCGCGGGTTCCAGCCCGCGCTTTGACGCTCGCGCGTGGCATCGGAATGCGCGGTGGTTGTAACGCCCGGTCGCTGGCTTGGTTACAACAGTTGCGAGGTGTAGGAAATAGAAGGAAAGTCTATCTGACGGAGGTGAAGGAAACCCGCAGTTGCGGGATCAACCGTTTGCGGATAAGATACAGCGGGTACTGGTTGGAATGACCAGAGCGGAATTGAAGAAGAAGGGGCTGCCGAAGGGTTCCCAAAAGCCGAGCGACTGGTGGTCGGCTGAGATTGCTGAGGCCAAGGGAGCCTCCTTCAAGGCAAGAAGGATCCTTCAGCGTCGCAGAAAGCGGAAGGATCCGGAGGCGGAGTTGTATAGGGCCAGGTACGTCGGGGCCAAGAAACGACTGCAGATCCTCATCTGGAAGAATAAAGAGCGATCGTAAAGGGAGCTTTGTTTGACGCTAGACCTGGATCCATGGGGCAAACCGTACAAGGCGGCGATGGCCCGGTTAAAGGGTAAAGTTTGAGTTTCCCAACCGCCACCGGCGCCGGTGGCCGCGCAGCGTTCAGAGCCCCACTTGGGTGCGAGCACTTGAAAGGGTCTACAGGGTGATCCTCCAGCGACGCCTATCCAGGAGATGCCGCCTGGTATTCCGTGAGGAGGACAACCCCCCCCCCCCCTGCAATGCCTCCCGAATTTTATTTCCGCATTTCTCATCAGATCTTTGCGAAAGCGATGCCAATCGATTGCTTATGTTTCGCCGATGAAACTGGCACCAAAAACGACGTATTTCGGCCGATAATGAAGGAAACTGCAGGAAACATTGATATATATGTAATTCCATGCCAGCTTCGTTAAAAATTGTCCAATTTACATAAAATTTGGTATGATTTTCATCGGAAAACATAAGGAATCCATCGGTATCACTTCCATATCGATACGATAAAAAATAAAGAATTATTTTAATTTTGAAACAGGTATGAATTCTCGGCCGACCACGGCAAATCGAAGTCGACCCCCCGCAGTCACCTGAGGGTGAAATATCCATTACAGCGTATTAAGAAATTCTTTTCCTCATCGTATCGTGAAGGAAGTGACAAGAATGGCTGCCAGGCATTCTCCCGACTAAAATCATACCAAATCTCTCCACGAAGCGTACTGGTACTTCTTCAGAGTAATTTCGTTTCCTACTCCAGTATTAGGAAAACATTTTTGGTTACGCGGGATTTTTGCACGAAAAAATCATGATTTCAACTTTAAATAATCGCCATTTTGTTTTAAATTAATATTTCCGAAATTCCCTCCGTTAATCGGAAAATATATTAATATACTAACGAAATCTTATTTGTTTTTTAATGTTAGACAATCTGCGGAACCGAATTTTTAAAAATGCTTCTTGGATGTCGGTTGTTACTTTATTATAAACGTAAATATTTTTCTAAGAAAAAATTAGCAAATGTTCTTTAAATGTTGCTCTTCTAAGCGCAAAAAGTTTTGTAAAAATATATGCTTCCGCTTCTTCAAAAAAATTCACAAATATTCGCCTCTTTTCGGCCGCCTGACTAGATATAACCCCTTAAAACAGCACCTGTTTACATTCATATTTATCGCTTTAGTTTATTATTTACGCATTCGACGGCCAGCCAGCCCAAGTACTGACGAGCCGTCAGTATTACTTCAATTGCTTCGAATATATTTCATAATGAAAGTCATAAGACTGACAAAGTCAAACATCTTATGCCAGTAAACATCATCCCGGGTCCACACCCAGGCGAATACGAACAAAAACATATTTTGCAAACGGTCTCTTCGTGTTCACACGAACAGAGCTCAGCATACGAACGTTCTCGTGAATTTTCGCGTCGCTGGGAACGCAGCGGACGAACATTTCTGACAAAACCTGGTGATTCGCATCCCTTCCACCTCTGGGACTACTCGAATCCAACCGACCCTGTCCAACCACCTGCTGGTAGATACTCCAAAGAAATAATACGCGAGACAGAAGCTAACACATGGTACATATTCACTTTTGAGTAATCCAAGATTTTTTATATTTTTTTCTTTTTTTCTTTATGTAATTATATCAAACGTATGGGTGAGATTTTTCTAATAAAAATGAAACCAAACACGACGCAAAGTCAAACAAGTTTGAGTTCCGCTTATAATAGGTAATAATCGTTTTATAACATTAACATTTTTAATATTAGTCAATAAAAGATTTTCGATACTTATATCTTTGGTATACAGTATAGACGATTAATTAAACTTTAGTACATCATTTCCGGGCAATAATTTGTCTATCTATTTATTTATTTCCTTAAAGAAATGTATTACTATTACAGAAAATGATTGATATGGTAAAACAATTAGGTAGGTACATATTCTGACTAGGTCTCAGAATTCTCCGAATTATGTCGTGTTTGGTTTCATTTTCATCAAAGAAATCTCGCAAATACGTTGGAAATATTCTCATTAAGTTAAAACAAAAAATATAGACAAGAACGAGATAACAGCCGATGTTCGTCGCAAATCTTCCACTGTAGTAGATTACCGGATTTTGTTCGCGAACATCCCTTCTCCGTGTTTACCCCGACCACCCGGACGATTTCACGCTTATCAGTGGGGTTATTTGTTAGCGAACACTGTTATTTCGCGCCCACACTGAGGCGAACAGCGTGTTAGCTAACATGTTCACGTCAAATGTTTTTGCTTTGTGTTCGCCTCGGTGTGAACCCGGAGTTAGGAAGGGTGAGGTTTAGGATAAATGTACGTTACAAGGAACATCACCCAACTGTTATACGTCGATTTTGATGAGATTAAAGGGGTATTCTGGTCTAACGAGGTGTTTTCGTCGCGTTATTTCGGATTTTTCTACAAAGAACTCATAAATTCTATTATTATTCAGTTTATTGCTACATGCTTATTGATATTTAAACTATCTTTACAAATTTTGTCAATAGAGAAAAATGAAAATCAAACGCAGTTGATTGCTTTAAAGTATATGTGAAAAAAAAACATGAGGTGACTGCGGCCATGATTAGGCTTGTTCTGGTGATCTGAAACAAAAAATGTAGAGAGATTCTTTACTTGTATGCCTTCGGCTATAGTCGGTACCAGAATGATATAAAAATATTGAAAATTAAGCAACTGGCGGTGGTTTGAAAATTAAATTTCGATTTTCACACATATTTTCAACTTTAAAGGTCCGTGAAAGTTTAAAAACAAAATATTTTATCATAATTCTGGTAGGGACGATAGCCAAAGGCATACAAATAAAGAACCTCTTTAGATTTTTTGTTTCAGATCACCAGAACGAGCCTAATGATGGTCGCAGTGACTCCATGTTTTTTTTCACGATTACTTTAAAGCAGTCAAGTGCGTTTGATTTTCATTTTTCTCTATTGACAAAATTTGTAAAGATAGTTTAAATATCAATAAGCATGTGACAATAAACCGAATAATAATAAAATTTATGGGTTCTTTGTTAAAAAATTCCGAAATAACACGACGAAAACACCTCGTCAGACCAGAATACCCCCTCGATGAAAAAATGTTTGATACGTATTTTTTTCGGCAATCATCCGTATCTAGGGGGTGAAACCAGCGCTCAAAGGTGGGGGGTGAAAAACACGTTTGTCACAATACGAGAAAAATCTTTTGGACCAAAATGATGTATTTTTTTATGACAAATTCAGCCACGTAATCAGATTCGTACTACGTCAATTTGTTTACACAATATATTACAAAGTAGTAATTTTTCACTTGTTTTTCTTATGGATTGTTGATCAATTCTGGTGTAAATTTGTCAACTTAAACTACACACAAAACTGTGAAGTACGGACACTATGAATTTTTCAATTTCGACTTTTTAATGTCTTCGACTATGTGTTTCTTGTAACCGCACAATTTTTGTACATAACATTTTCGCATATTACAGTTTATCCCATCCTGTTTTGAGTCGCCACCCCCTTTTATAATATTCACATAACCTATGTTCCCTCCCCCTCCCCCATATAAGGTAAAGTAAATTTAGTAAGGTAAAGAAAACACATTCAAAATAGGTATTTCAGATTATTATTCTAACTTTATAATATTAAAAGAAAAACTAAAAAAAAAACCGTGGCGACTCCCAGAAAACACTTCGCGACGTACCGGTTGGGAATCACTGGCTTATTACTTGAAATAGCGAAGATATTTGTGGTTGGGCAGAGTTAGTGGGACACCCTGTATATACACTTTTAGACTATTTTCGGTGATAAGATAGAAATATTTTCTCGATTACATACTAGCTTTACCAATGTCAGTGGTGAAAATACAATGTGTTTCCCACACCCACCGCTCGAAACTCGTAGAGGGCGCCTGAAAACCAGTGGTGCTTCAGAACGTGACACGAAAATCCATGCGGTGTCAGGTCTATCCTACGCTTCGTCAGTGGCCAGACATTCGTTGTTACTACCTTGATATTTCTTAAGTAATCCAGGAGAAGCTTTCGTTTCAATAAGTCTCAATGATTTCTCCGATTTCTTGTATAAAGCTGCCGAAATCCCTTTGCGAGCCATTATGGGTGTACTGTGATGTGTGTGTGGCAGCCGTTAGACTTGGCGTCTCTGGGAATGGCGGCAGTAGCGCTACGGATCAATCGAACTGATCAGCAGACCGGGTACGGACAGTGTCTTCATAATTGGCTAAATATTTCTCCCAGACGAGGATTCTTGTGTCTGCAGTAGTGGCGCGCATGCACCGGTAGGGGTTTATCGAGGGCGACGCGGAAAATCTGGGGTTCCGTGAGAGAAAAAGGAGGAATTGACTTCTGTAGAAAATCGTAGTCTAGTCGCGCGTAGGGGGTGGTTCGATGGCTGCTGCAACCTCCGGCACCGGTGCAGGTAGCCTTGTTTTTTCATTTAAAATTCGATTTCTATGCACTCGACGCTCGTGGCTCGAATTTTGGGTGGGTGAACTTCAAAACCAATCTTTACGGGATATTCGGGCGACTGACGAGTGAACAGTGGTATGTACACGCTTGTGTGTTAAGGGTAAACAGAAGAAATGTCATTTCCAAGTTTCACACGAAATCACTGAAGGATTTTAATTTAAATAGCGAATCTGACTTAAGAAGACCTTCCGGGCTAAAAGTCGATTTTTTTTATTTTTTTTTTTTTCGAATGTTCAACCTTTTTGGAATACGTGTTTAAAAGGATTTTTTTTTAATTCGTAAAATTTCCGATGTTATCGACATTTGAGTAGCGGCAAATGCATGGGTAACACCCGGCCACTCGGCACCCACGTAAACCTTTAAACGCGTTTTTCTCGAAACAGTGTTCACAAAACGGTGGGACCTGTATTTCCAAGAGTTATTATCCGATTCGACTGAAACTTTTTTTATTTTGAAGAATATACTTCTGGCTAGGGTGGATATCAGGAAAAAATACAAAAAATTGAATTTTTATAATTTTCAAAGGCGTTGAAAGGATGAAAACTGTAGGGGAAAAGTGATTTCAAACTTCGTGTCGTTATTTTCTTAAAAAATGTCATTCTTGTATTTTTTCTGGTTTCCCCCTTAGCCAGAAGTATATTTTTCAAAATAAGAAAAGTTTCAGTCAAATCGGATAATAATATTTGGAGATACAGGTCCCACGGATTTCGATCAATTTTTTGACGCCTTGACTTTAACGACTCCCCAGTGCCGTCTGCAATGATTAATTATAAAACAAAAAATATATTTCTATAATTTAAGAAATCCTTAATACAATGCAAAAAATCCCATTAAATTATATATAGTAGTTTTCCTTTAATTAATTCTTAAAGATCACCTATTGTTTGGGGCTCTAGACCGGAACCTCCCCTTAATACTGTGTGTTTTAGACATGTGATGCTTTACAAGCCCGCTACGCTAGTGTTAAAGCGACGAACGAAATTAGTCATTGATTTAAGGAGTTCGTGGAAAACGACTCTTACTTGTGGAAGCTCAAGGGAGTGCGATTGTTAAAGTTGACGTAGCAAAGGGTATAGCCGAATAAGATTGTTAAATGTGCCCCTTAAACAAATTTGTCTTGCGTTGAGCCATTCGAAAGCTTATAAAAAAAAAACAATTTGTACCAAGTTTCAACATTGTATCTCGACTTGGGGGTTAGTAAAAGGCAAAACTTGAAAATCAAATTTTTCCTAATTTTTTTCTATACTATTGCATGAAAAAATTTGAAAAAATCAGGCATTTTTGTTATTGAGACACATAGTATCAGGAATTCTTTGAGGCTGTTAAATTAAAAATCTAAGTGGTAAAATATAAAAAAACGCAAAAAAATGTTGAAAAATGCCGGTTGTGTGTTAAACTATTGCAGAACTAGATATATATTTTTACTGTAAGTACATATTATTGTTATTATTATCCAGGATTTTATCAGATTTTTTTATTTGGTGTACCATAGTTAAAATAATTGCAACCCGTTTTTTTTTCAACGCTTTTTACATGTCACTGTGACTTATACGTCGAACTTTCGTACATCCCTTATTAAATGAGTGTAAATGCGATCTTCAATGTTTTTGCATACAGTAAAACATCACAGGGATTAAAGAGACTAAATAAACCAAACCAATTGAAATTATGTCAAACGCGGTACATACATTCTAAAGTATCTACCATATCTTTAAAGGGGTATCCCCGTTTGAACGCTCGGAAAATGTGTACATTTTGTGGATTTTTTGACAAGTCAACGGCTTGATGAAGATTTTCTGTTTTTGTAATATGTTTACATAGTATTATGAGCTACTTAAAAAAAGTTTCAGTTAAAAGACTCTCCCGATTTTAGATGACTGCACGGTGGTCTTGATAAAAGCTGCATGTCGTGTCTGAAATCAAAAACGGTACAATTTTCTTATAAAATATGTTAATAGATATCGACCTACTGGGCAGATTTTTAAAATTTTGAAAAATAATGAAATGGCGAGAGATCAAAGATAAAGTTAGATTTTTCTAAGAGAAAAGTCCACGTTTTTTCTTTATAAATAATAAACGGGGAATCGGAATAAAAAAGCCGCTTTAAGTCGATGCAGAATCTTGTTACGATTTTGCATCCAAAATTGGAAGGGAATTGGTTGATCGTAGCGTTAGTTTTTAGGGGCACCATAATGAAAAATGTAGTTCCGCTGCGATCCGTCGAGCCGCCGCGCCGCGCCGCCCCGCGCTACCTGGGTTGTTTTACTCAAGTGCCTATAACTTCGTCAATCTTTCGAATTTTTACATCGGACTTGATTTATAAAATTTCAAAAATATCAATCTATGCAAATATGGAAAAAGAAAAAAATCCGATTTTTGACACTGTCAAACGGTTATAGGTTACCCCCCTTAACAGTGTCAATGGCGCAAGTGTCGAAGTGTCAAATCGTTGCGTACTTGTTGCGCGTAGGTTCGGGTCCCCATTAGGCTCACTTTTTTACATTAATTAAATATTTTTTCAATTCCTAACTATATGACAATGATCAATATCTATTTACAAATGTTTTAAGAATACTTTAAAAATGTTTTAACCTGAAATATACATAAAAACGACTTTAGAGCGATTTTTATGTCATCGTTTCTCTTGTCAAGTGTCCTGTTAATTACGGTATTGTTTAACATTTCCTACACTAAATTAATTTATGAAGTTGATGTTCAAATGTCTTACCTTCAACAACTGTGGATGAATTGTAGGAAAAATATATATCTACTTAGTTCTGCAACAGTTTTAATACACAACCGGCATTTTTCAACATTTTTTTTTATATTTTTCAACTTAGATTCTCAATTTAACTATTATGATAAATTTCCTAATATGTGGCTCAGTAGCAGAAATGCATCTGATTTCTTTAAAAAAATTTCATGCAATAGTATAGGAGAAATTCGGCAAAAACCTGATTTTCAATTTTTGTCTTTTACGACCAATTGGAAGTTGTTGACTTCAAATAATCGTAACTTCGAAATGAATTCATAAATTGCAACCATTAGAAAGAAAGCTTCTTTGTAGGTATTAAAAGTAAATATTTTTACTGTACGTAAAGGAGTAACATAACCGGGGTTAAATAAAATAATTTGTATTTCGACCGCATAAATCGTTCCAATTAAAAGAGTGTTGTTTCGGTCAGAATTATTGGCCGAAACGTTGGAAACTGTTAAAAAAATGTTTCAAAATTCCAATTAGTTTTTGTTTAAATATTCGAAAGACCGAACCAGTGCGCCGAAACAACACTGTTTTAATAACCAAGGTTAATTAACAACCACAGAAAATACATAAATAAAATTAAAGAGGGAGATATTCAGGAAAATGTGTTTAGAATTGTACTTATTGTGACTTACTTGTAAAACAATACGTAATGCGTTTGAACGCGAAGAAGAATTATTATATGTATTTCGTTCTCCTCTTGTTCAGATGGTGATACTTCAGTAAAATAATCGTTAACGAAGTTTGCAGGTGAATGTATAGAAGGTTGATGTGGAGCAAACCCGAAGAAGCATAATAACCATCATCATTCTGTTAGACGGAACTTACCTGTCTTTGCAGAGAAGTTCCAACGTGCGACACATTCAACGCAGAAACATCGGAACCTAATAAAACCTATGATAGCTAACAAGGGGAGGACACCATGAGGTAGACACCGATTTTGATGAGCTTTGGCACGCTGGATCTATGTCGAAAATAAGTAAACAGGTGTCCGAGCGTTTCTGCCAATGGGCCTTAATAATAAAGATATTTACATGTAAATTATTAAAAATTTTATAGTAGCCGTGGGGTTTTAGTGGGTAAAAATCCCACACTACCCTGGCGTCCGTGGGAGATTCTCTTCTGGAAGTGTCGGGGTGCCTTTTGAAAATGGCTCCTCGTTAAAAAAAAATTTATAAATTTTTTTTAAAAATTATTGTTTTTATACATTTTTTTTAAATTGGGGAAATCTTCAAAAGGCACCCTCACCCCTTCAGAGGGGAATCCCCTGGGGGCGCCAAGGTAGTGTGGGATTTTTACCCACTAAAACCCCACGGCCACTATGAAATTTTTAATAATTTCCATTTAAATATCTCTATTATTAAGGCTCATTGGCAGAAACGTTCGGACACCTATTTACTTATTTTCATGGTGCCCTCCCCTTGTAAGATAGAAACCTATGAATTCATTTATCGGTTTCTAGGATTGGTAATTAACTTTTTTACGCTACTGTTTTCCGTATAGTAAAAATATCGCTTTTAACCCTTCGTGGTCACACGGGGTGTATTGTACCCCAAGAATAATTTTCGAGTTAAAATGTCGTGTCTTTAAGACTTCCAAAGGGGATTTATCGCAAGAAAAAATATATAAAAAAAATTTAAAATCGCTTTTTTCCCACAACCGTGAAAAATCGCTCATTTTCAACTACAAATTTTATGATATCAAAATTTACATTTCTAGAAAAAGACTATTAGACCATGATTGTATAAGTATTACGAACGTACAATTATCACTGAAAAGTTAAAAAATCAAAAATACGAAAATGGTAACTCAAAAAATGGCGCTGGGTTACAGTGAACCCCGTGTGACCAACTTGTGATTATAAGAAGGTGTGACCACGAAGGGTTAATCTACAAAATAGCGTTTGAGTTGTTCATTTCATGCATTCGTTTCAAAGTTATGATTATGTGAATTCAACAACTTCCAATTTGTGGCTCGAGGCACCCCTCTATTAATCTGCAGCTTTTGCAATTTTCTCATCACATTTTCCGGAAACAATTATGCTTTTATAATTCCTTGGCACTTATAGAATAACCCCCAATGATATTATAAGTGTCGGAAGAACCATTTTGGCCACTTTCTACGACCCTCCTAATCCAGTATATTTTGAAAACTATAGCAGATATATAAAAATTGTTATAAGGAAATTTTAATGGTTTTTTATGCTGTATAAAACTATGTAATCGAATTGTTTCAAAATTGTGGCGGGGTACGTTTTCTGTTTAAACTACAAATTTTAAACGATTTAATTACACAGCTTTATAGGGCACAGAAAGCCGTTAAGTTTCCATTGTAATAATTTATTTACGGGTATGGTTCCCTCGTTTGCGAAAGTATATAATTCGTGACCTCAAAGCCTACCCTATAGCAAAATTCCTTACGGTGATCTCGTCGAGTCAAGCGTGGTCTTCAAACTTCCTCACTACTTTCCGCCCCTCCCGCGGTTCTTCGCTAGTGGTACCCCATTCATTCAACATCGATCGTATGGGTTTCAAACAAAGCCTCGGTAGACAGAGCAAGCGTTAGGCTCGTGGCGCTCATCGACACTAAATGTAATAATTTGTTTACATCTACTACAGTTTTCAATATACCTATACAGGGAAGTAGGAAATCACACATTAAGATTTAAGGGGGTAGTGGACTATTTCAGCTTAAAAAAATCGATATTTTTTATTTTACTGCTTCTGAAAGTCTTATCCTTTACGAACATTTTAAACAAATGTTCATGAAAAAATTCAAATAATTGTCGAAGTTATAGCAGCGAACGTAACACAGTGTACTACAGAGTAACCGCGCGATAAAGGTAACACCCCAAACTCTGAAGCCCGTTTTCTCGAAACACCAGAAACGGTGTACATTATAACTCTTGAACGAATGAATATTTTTACTTAAAATTTTAAATGGAGCTGTAGAATTCCATTCCCTGTCGTGTAAAAATTCCGCATCAATATTGGATGTTTGTGAAAGATTTTATAACTGATTGAAGACGATTTTTTCACGTAAAAATGTGGAAAGAAAATTGATTAGTGTGTAACTTCCACAATTTTCGTTCAACTTCATCGGCAAGTTGCCACGCTGTAGATATTTGTGTATAGAATAATCACCTCAAAGCATTTTGCTTTCAGATGATTGGTTCACCTGAATCGATGTACACCACCTGCAGCGGCGCGCCGTACAGGACTATCTTCAACGATTAATAACTTTGACAATTTTATACATTCCGACGATTTTTTTTGTTGCAAACACTCGCAAACATGCCCACCATAGATTGTTAAAAGCACGTCTATAACGAATGTTTGATATCAATGTAATTTGGCGTCAAAGAAACGAAAGATTTTACGTATCCAATAGTCCACTACCCCCTTAAGGGGAGGTTCCGGTCTAGAGCCCCAAAAAATAGGTGATATTTAGGAATTAATTAAAGGAAAACTACTATATATAATTTAATGGTTTTTTTGCATTGTATTAAGGATGTCTTAAATTATAGAAATATATTTTTTGTTTTATAATTAATCATTGCAGACGGCCCTTGGTAGCTGTTAAAGTCAAGGCTTCAAAAAATTGATCAAAATCGGTGGGACCCGTATCTCCAAATATTATTATCCGATTCGACTGAAACTTTTCTTATTTTGAAGAATATACTTCTGGCTAGGGGGAAAACCAAAAAAATATATACAAGAATGACATTTTTTAGAAATCAACGACACTTGAAGCTTGAAATCACTTTTTCCCTACATTTTTCATCCTTTAAACGCCTATGAAAATTGTAAATATTCAATTTTTGTATTTTTTTTCTGGTTTCCCTCCTAGCCAGAAGTATATTCTTCAAAGTAAAAAAAGTTTCAGTCGAATCGGATAATAACTTTTGGAGATACTAAAAAATAGTTTGCAAGTCGGCTTTGGAAAAAAGGTATTTATTTTACATATAGAAGGTACAGAACGTCAAAATCAGCTTATGGGTGGCTCGCACCCAGAGTGTCAACGATGTTCAAGACGAACGTCCGAAATGTAAGTCTTACGATCATCCTAGGGATGTTGAAAAGGACGCCGGACGTTCGGGTATAAACTGAACATGACATGAACGTCCTTTGTATGTACGGTGTTATCTGGGGTGGAGATTGATTTAGAAACTGTTCACAACGTATATTTAACATCCATTACATTGTTACAGCTTTTGATGTATGCACTTCTTTGAAAGTCATTTATAGGTATTTAAGAGGTATTTACTTTAATTCTGACATTTCTGGAGGATTTACCTCACAGGAAATAAAGTTTAATTACTTAGTCATCTGAAATCTGTGATGAAACTGCTCCGATCTTTCTAATTTGTCACCATACTAATGAATACGTGGATTATCCAATGATGGCCACATTTCTTTGCGAATATTTTGATGAATATTCGGAAAGAATAATATATATATATATACATATATTTATTTATAAATATATATATACATATATTTATTTATAAATGAATGAAAAACATTCTGTGCTATATATATTTGCAAAAATTACAAAAATCAATCAAAATCAGAGTGCATGTACCAACGTTTATCAGCAACATACCTCCAAGTCATTTTCACTAGATATTCAATGTGTTCATTTACATATGTCATTAAATATCTGCTTAAACGATGACACGTTTAGAAAAAGAGGATCATTATCACCAATACACTTGTCAAAAGTGTTCGTGAAGGAGTTGGTGGGACGCTATGGCGTCAGCTATTAAATCGCGCAAAACATGCGCAGAGAACTACGGGCCCACTTTCTAAAGTAGTACGCATTCACGACTCAATATTGTCGATCTCATCTCTTCCCAGTTCGTTCCGCAGATGAGAGTTATAAAAAGAGGCGTGCATGAGCTAGGTACCGTTTGACAGGCTTAATCGCCTGCGGCCGTTGAAAGTCTAGCTGGTTCCGTTCTAAACCCTCGCCTTCGAGGTAGGTTCGTCAGCCGCACGCACGTTCTTCTTCGTTCCGTTTTTCAGTTTCTCTGGCTTCCATCCCACTTCCTCGCGGCGTTCTCCATCGCTCTATCTCTGCATCGTCGTTGGATCGTGGAACGAGTTTAACGAGATTCGTGGGAGAAAGTTTCGTTCCATGCTCTTTCTTATCATCCTTCGCGGCACAAAAATTGGAGCAAGGGTATTAAAGGGGACCTTTGCGAACTTTTGCGCATTGCACTTCGCTCGCCACAGTCATAAACTGTTTATAGCTAATTTCGGGTAACGAATAAGAACGAGCCCAACGTTTTACGGGTCACTTTTTTGATAGCTGTGATTCGAGATCATTTTTATGCTTCGCCTGGGTCAGGTGCGCGTTTATGGGACCGATGTCATCTCGATATCACTGTCCAACCAAATTAAACTTTTTTTTCTGTTCTGTAACATTCAATAGCCGATTCTTATAGACTTTTGTGCGCTGAAAACGAATCCGCAAACCGTTTATCGCCATCACCCTCCGTTTTTGAGAAATTCGATTTTGAAAAAAAAAACTGCAAATTTTCAACTTTCAACATATTTTGTGTCGAAACGGTAATACTTATTCGGTTGCTCGTTGCGTGAAATTATTCTATGAACCCTCATGAACACAACGGTATAAGTTATTATTGAATTATAAGCATTTAAATATGTTTAAACAACGATCAAAGGGAAAAGGTCACCCGAAATGCACCAATTTTTGCAGATATTGTGTTATATATTTTAAAAACTAAGGGTCTGGGAGAAAATTTAACTACTCCACGCGATGCAGCAGAAAATTTTCTTTCGGAAGCCACCAACAGAAGTGTTAAGTAACGTTTTGTTTTCAATACAGAAGCGAAATAGTTTGGCAAAACGTGCGCCGCCGACAGTGGTTGTCACGCGCGTTAAGCGATTTTGTGACGCTGAGCGGCAGTGTATCGCGCGCCGCCGTTGACTACCACTGTCGCCGCCGCACGTTTTGCCAAACTATTTCGCTTCTGTATTGAAAACAAAACGTGTCTTACCACTTCTGTTGATGCTTTCCGAAGGAAAAATGTCTGCCGCATCGCGTGGAGTAGTCAGATTTTCACCTAGACCCTTAGTTTTGGAAATAAATTGAAAAATATCTGCAAAAGCGGGTGCATTTCGGGTGTTCTTTTCCCTTTGATCGTTGCTTAAACATATTTAAATGTTCATAATGCACAAATAACTTATATCGCTGAATTCCGGATTGTTTATAGAATAATTTAACGCAACAAGCAGCCGAATAACTATTACTGTTTCGACACAAAAGATGTTCAAAGTTGAAAATGTGCAGTTTTCTTCAAAATTGAATTTCTCAAAAACTGAGGGTGGTGGCGACAAACGGTTTGCGGATTCGATTTCAGCGCACAAAAATCTACAAGAAACGGCTATTGAATGTTTCCGAACAGAAAAAAAGTTTAATTTTGTTGGACAGTGATATTAGCACGTTTGGGCTTCCGTCGCGAAAACTAGCACATTTGGGAATTTCCAGCAGAAACTATCACGTTTCGGCGCGTGGTCAGTTTAAATTATTGAAATAATAACTCCATCCAATCTCCAATAGGAAACACATATGAAAATTTTAATCTACATAATTTAAAATACGGTACTTTAATATTTTGTTTCTTGTCGACTTGAAGAACGGTAGGTGCATGCTACTTTTCGTGGCAAATCACTCAAACGCGTTAGTTTTCGTAGCGAAAGACGAAACATGCTATTTTTCGTAACCAACCATACTAATGTGCTACTTTGCGTCGCTACAAACGGAACATGCTATTTTTCATAGCAAACCGCTCAAACGTGCTAGCTTTCGCAGCGAAAAGCGAAACGTGATCGGTTTCGTGACAACGAAGACAAACCTGCTAGAACGAATAGACGTCTAGACTAGAGCTACGACTTTTTGACCCGTCGGGTACCTGTCTACCCGGAATAACTTCAAGCCATTGAAAGTGGTGCTGTTCGATCATTTTCAGCTAACATCAGACTATACCACAGACAATCACAGCCAATACTATATTCAATTGCTTGAAGTTATCCCGGGTAATGTCCGGGTACCCGGGTACCCGATGGGTCGAAAAGTAACAGCGCTACTCTAGAAGCGTATAGACAATCCCACCTTAAGGGGACTAGGCAGTCAGATCGCTCGAAAATCAAGTATTTTTTGCGAATTAATTACAAGGAGATGAATACAAATTGTGACTAGTACTTTTGGGTGATGCTTGTTAATACTATAAACAGTAAACAAAAATTATTTGAATAATATATACATACAGTGACTCGCATTAATATTCGGACGCTTTTTAAAATCGCATAACTTTTTTAAAATTGGTCCAAACAACTTGAGTTTTTTTGAGAAGCTAGAAGCATTAGTTTGATAACTGTCGCGTTTCGTCGTTTTGAAAAAAAATGTATTTGGTTGGAATAGCGAAAAGAATAGTAAAGGTCGATTTTTAAAATTTTTTTTGTGAGCTTGTAATGAAAATTAAAAAAAAAACCGTTTGTAGATTGCAGTAAGTTGTATACGTGCCTAAAATTTCATCAAAATTGGTTAACGTTGCTCCGAGCTACAAACGTTTAAAGATCCCAGAATAAGGTCGAGAATCGCGAAAATTCCCGAAATCAGCGATTCTGCCCTGAACCTATTGAAAAAGAAGAAAAATCAAAATTATAAAAATGGCGGCTGTAAAACGGCAAATTTTAAAGAAACTTCATTTTTCGCCAGGGAAAAGAGCCATTTTATTTTTTTTATGTCAAAGCAGAAGTTTTCACAGACTTACGCGTAGGTTCAGGTCGTAACTAGACATGTTTCACATATGCTGATTTTTTTACAAATCGACTTGTACCTCCGTTTTTTTTTTGCAATCACTGCAAACCGAAGAGGAAATATGATTTCGAGAAAAACGCGTTTAAAGTTTCGAAAGAGGAATTAGTCTACCTGCGTGCGCGCAGAAACGGTTTATGACGCGCTCGACCTTTTGGGCTGTAAAATCCTTAATTTTGCGAATTTTAACATAAACCAAACGGCATTTTACTCGGGAAGGGTGGTACTATCGAAAAATACAACAAAAAAATCGAGTTCCTGACTGCCTAGTCCCCTTAAGGGACGGTCACATGTACAGGGAAAAGTTGTTGAGAATGTTGACCTTGACAACCTAAATATGTCATGGTCAACGTCATTGGGGCTGGGTCTCTCTTTGTCAACATATCCATAACTAGAATTATATAAAAAAAATAAATTTTTGTTGAAAAATAACGATACAAAGAAGTTCCGAATTTTGGCCACGAAATATCGCTTTCCAGGTCACTATACATTTCCTTGGAAATGCTCTTATGAAGACCTAATAGAATATATAAAAATTAAATCTTTCATTAGTACATAACTCATTCCAGATTCGGCTTCTGGGTATGCAAAGGGTTGCCAATTTTTTTTTCGGGAAATACAGTATTTTACGGCCAAATATGATAAAAAATATAGTAATTGTGAACAAATACAGTACTCTTCAGAGAAAAGTGGTACAAAATTAATTTACATTAAATAATTTTCTAGATGTACATTTCCTTGTGGATTTTGCATTATTGATTAATTTATTGCCTTTAAAAAATATGTCAAAAGTTTGATTGCAATGAAAGTCCAAATTAAATTAGGAGGAGCTCATTTTTTATAACAGATAGGACTGGCCCTGTTTTTCTCATCCCACCACTTCATATTCATTATAGAAAAAAATCCTCTTTCTTAAAGTTTAAATTCGCAAATTAAAGGGTAATTATTTACTTTAGCGTTTCATCGCCAACTTTGATGAAATTTAGATATGTTGTAAAACTCGGCTTTAGTTTCCGTGGTACGTATAAAAATATTTTTGTGTTTATTCGGGATCAGGTACACTTGTGTTAATCGTTTCCGAGATATCAGTATAGGTGTGGAGCTAGACTTGTGGGGGGGGGGCGCCAGGGTGGCCCGCAGCTACGCGTGCACAGTTAAAAAAAAAATTTGAAAAAATTAATTCTTGAAAATTGTATATTTGCAGTCCACACTACATACAAATATGTATGAGTGCCCCCCCCCCCCACCCCCCACCCCACTCTTGCCCCACACCTATACTAATATCTCGTGACATACTTGAGTCATAATCACATGTAGAACTCCGCGACACTATGCCGTTTATAAAGAGCCACAGACGAGATACATATTTCAGAAGTCTGTTCTGCATTTCCTGTTATTGTGATATAAAGTATATCGTGTAATAACGCGGTTCCATATTATAAAGTAAAATGAAGTTATATAACTTTTTTAACATTTGTAATAATTACGATAAATTAATTGATTTTTTAATTGTACGTTTCGTGATCCGCTGTACGTACTATGAATTGTATGAATTGTGGGAAGGAAATGAAATTTGATCGGCAAAATTTTTTTTAATTATTTTCGTGTCATGTGTACAACATCTTACGTTAAAAATCACAATACGAAAACGTTAAAATACAATGTTATTTGAAAATTAGAGTATACAAATTCTTGTTTCGAACAATCACGCATTCCTGTTTAAAACATTTGCTGCTTTATCACTTAAGGTAGTTCCTAACCAACTATTTTAGTCAAATTACCACCAATGAGCGTCAACCTGCGCAGAACCGTTCCTAAACTCGTCGGTCGGCAGGTTCCTTCTTAAATGACAGGGAGTATAGAGCTATTCTTTTGGCCCGGGTACCCGGGTACCCGATGGGACCCACGGGTAGACAAAATTACCCGGGTACCCGATGAGACCCACGGGTAGAGAAAATTACCCGGGTACCCGTGAGGTACCCGGATAGACGAAAATCACCCGACTACCCGGGTAGACAGAAATTACCCTACTACTCGGGTATACAAAAATTACCCGACTACCCGGGTACCCGTGAGACACCCGAGTAAATGAGATAGTTGAGAGTTCCGATTTGACAGCCGCTCGTCTTTCGACTTTCGATCATTTTCGGCTAACATCAGTAATGAACTTCAAGCAATTAAATGTGATATTGTCTGCGCGTTACGATTATGAAGGGCGCCTTTTACGAATAACTGTAAATTATGCGCACTACACGAAATACTGTATTTTAAATTCTCTAATAAATTTGCTGATGCATTCATGTTATTTGCATTGTCATGTACCACAGCAATTAATTTATTTGTAATGTTCCACTTTCCTACATTCCTATTTCCTATTATAACGGCTGTGACATTTTCGGCGGTATGTCGTCATGTCGTCCCTGTATAACTATGTATATCAGTCGTGGAAAATGTGAAATTTTTTAGCTCACGGGCATCGAGGACGCTGTAGCAAGCTCCTGTTCAATTTTCTCCCGTTTCTCCCCATATATCCAAGTTCCCAAGCGTTTTAAAAAATAGGAATCCTCGTTTCAAACAAATAAACGTGTTGTTTTACTTATTTTTTAAATAATTTTTTTCATCTTAAATCTCACAAAAGTTGGCGGCCCCCTTCACGGGTAGCTGCTAAACAGATCTAGCCCCAACAAACTCCGATTAACGATGCGAACGAAAACCCAAAACGAGTGCATTTTCCTTGGATTTTCCGAGGTTTGCTTTGCATCGACTGACGGAGTTGGTTGACTCCTCTATTCTTAAGCTAATAGGGGCAGGCACTGTAATAGGGCGAACCACCCTATTGTAAGTGCAAAGAACGTCGACAGTTCACAATTTTCACATTCTGATCAAAAGACATTCTAGGTATCATAGGCCGGTATTCATAGTCGCTGCTTATTCTTAAGCAAATGCTTAAGCATTCGGCGTCATTTACTAGCTACTAGGTTAGTAGAGGATTCCGCATGCTTAAGCATTTGCTTAAGAATGAGTAGCGACTATGAATACCGGCCATAGTCATAATTTCATAATCATAACGCGCAGACAATATCACATTTAATTGTTTGAAGTTTATTCCGTTCATTAGTGATGTTAGCCGAAAATGATCGATAGTCGAAAGAGGATCGGCTGTCAAATCGCAATTCTCAACTGACTCATTTACTCGGGTACGTCATGCATACCCGGGTAGGGTAAAGGACCCAATTACTGACACCTAACCAGTTACTGTCACCTTAAACTATTTTACTTAAAATAACGAATAAATAAACTACAGTATGTAATCTATAGCATAGATTATAGGTTGAATTACATAATTCTTTTTGTGTATGACTTTGCAACGTTTATTTATTTTTTATTTTAAGTAAAATAGCTTAAGGTGACAGTAATTGGTTAGGTGTCAGTAATTGGGTTATTTACCCTAGGGGAAAGTCCTACATCTATAGTATAGATTATAGGTTGAATTACATAATTCTTTTTGTGTATGACTTTGCAACGTTTATTTACTCCTTATTTTAAGTAAAATAGCTTAAGGTGACAGTAATTGGTTAGGTGTCAGTAATTGGGTCCTTTACCCTAGGGGAAAGTCCTACATCTATAGTATAGATTATAGGTTGAATTACATAATTCTTTTTGTGTATGACTTTGCAACGTTTATTTATTCGTTATTTTAAGTAAAATAGCTTAAGGTGACAGTAATTGGTTAGGTGTCAGTAATTGGGCCCTTTACCCTAGGGGAAAGTCCTACATCTATAGTATAGATTATAGGTTGAATTACATAATTTTTTTTGTGTATGACTTTACAAAGTTTATTTATTCGTTATTTTAAGTAAAATAGCTTAAGGTGACAGTAATTGGTTAGGTGTCAGTAATTGGGTCCTTTACCCTATTTCACGGGTGCCCGAGTACCCGGCGCGTACTCAGGTACCCGGTTGGGTAGTAACAGCTCTAATAAGAACATTATATATAACGACTGAAATTTTTCCAATTTCTATTAATAATGATTGAGAATAATTTTTAATATGAAGTGCAGTTATAACAAACCTAACCGAAATATAACTCAAATTATAAAACCAAAGCAAGAAATTTTAAAAATATTTTTGTGAATATCTTGGAATCTAAGGAAGAGCGGCGGTAACATGTATAGAAAAATGTTGCTCAAAATGTGGAGTTTTACAGCATATCTAAATTCCATTAAAATCAGTGATGAAACCGTAAATTACCACATTGCTTTCAAAGCAGATATTTATGGACTCTCGACCAATTCCTTCTATACTTTCCTGAAAAAAAACATGCACTGGTTCGAAATTACATGGCGCGAAAAGATACCGACGCCACTCAAAATGTTAATCGATTTGAATGAATACAGTGTTCCAACTATCACCACAAAATTAACACTTTGCGTTCGACGTACGGTTTTGGCATGTTTTCGCGTCGATAATTAATGGAACGCCTCCAAAATATTATTCAAGAGTCCACGAATGTTTAATTTGAAACTAAACCAAGTTTGGAGTTCGCTTTATATTTCGTCGCCGTCGTGGTCGTATTTGGATTCAGTTTCATCGGAAAAACGTCGCTTATCCACTGGTGAAACTTTTATGAAGATTTAATGGGCAATATAGAAGTTTAAATTTTTAGTAGAGTTGGCAGGTGTTTAAAGCGCGGGACAAGCTTGACAAAACAATGCAATTGAAGGATACTAACTGTAATATTACAACGAACCATTCCCTAGAATCAAATGCATATAGGTAAACAGTTATTTGAGATTGAGAAAAAACATTTGTGAATAATTTCCAGTTTGTCCTCGATGAAACTCTGGCATAAAAAGTTTTCCCTTCTTATAGGAACTGAGAAACGAATTGTAATCTTCAAAGTTGAGAAATCGCTATCTGAAAACTGACATTCGTAAGATTATCTTTTATATGATTGCAGATAAAAGTGAAGCCGTGACACGTGACAGGAATATATGTAAACTTTTCGCTCACAGAAACGTGACGAGTACGATGTTTTGTACCGAATTACTACCTGAATATTTTATAAAGTGCACACTTGCGTTTTACGGCTATGTTTAGCGCTGGGTGTACGCTTCCTTTTATTACATATTTCATAACAATTGAAGTTGATCACCGAATGTTCTACGTCATATGTATTTCAAAGAAATTTTTATATTCTTCAACATGGAACAAACATTGGGTTGAAGGAATCTTTCTTCGCTGGTGTCACACTGCAAGACAATATGGATTTCCGTAACGTGCTTCCACGAACTCGATAAGGACTTCGTGTTAACAAGCACGTTCATCGTTCGAAGCGTTATTAAACATTCAAAAATTCCTCTACTTTCAAATCTCCTCTCATCAAGACTGTTATTAAGGACATTCGAAAATCGTGTTACAAATAGGGCTGGGGCTATTCGAATATTTTACAAGTATTCCAATGCTACGAATAAACTACGAATATTTGAGTATTCGAATGTTATTATTCGAATACTATTCCAATACTGATGTATGGTGTGAAGTGGGTCAAAATTAGCTTACAAGATTTCACCCTGACAAATGAAGCTAAAGAACTTGATTCATAATTCACACCATACTATTCGAATACATCAGTATTCGAATATTTAAATATTCGAATAGTATTCGAATACTTGGATATTCGAATTATATTCGCCAAATAATTGAGCAACTGAAGTATTCGAATATTCGAATACCGAAAAATTCGACACATAGTCCCAGTCCTAGTTACAAATAGTTACGATTACTGATGTATTCGAATAGTATGGTAAGAAGTGGGTCAAAATTAGCTTACAAGATTTTACCCTGACAAATGAACCTAAAGAACTTGATATATAATTCACACCATACTATTCGAACACAACAGTATTCGAATACTGAAATATTCGAACACAACAGTATTCGAATACTTAAATATTCGAATAGTATTCGAATACTTGGATATTCGAATAGTATTCGAATACTTAGATATTCGAATTATATTCGCCAAATAATTTAGCAACTGAAGTATTCGAATATTCGAATACCGAAAAAATCGACAAATAGTCCCAGCCCTAGTTACAAATAGGGTTGGGACTATTCGAATAATTTAATATCCGAATATTTTACAAGTATTCGAATGCTACGAATAAACTTAGAATATTTGAGTATTCGAACGCTACGAATAAACTTCGAATATTTGAGTATTCGAATGCTACGAATAAACTTCGAATATTTGAGTATTCTAATGTTATTATTTGAATACTATTCAAATACTGATGGTGTGAAGTTGGTCAAAATTAGCTTACAAGATTTTACCCTGACAAATAAACCTAAAGAACTTGATTTATAATTCACACCATACTATCCGAATACTTAAATATTCGAATAGTGTTCGAATACTTGGATATTTGAATTATATTCGCCGAATAATTGAGCAACTGAATTATTCGAATACCGAAAAATTCGACAAATAGTCCCAGCTCTAGTTACAAACAACTCAAGGAAACTCTCGTAAGTGGTCATTCTGGTTAGCGCGTCGATAAATTCAGCGATTTTCAGGAATTTATTACGAAGACAGGAATTATGGTAATGGAATAAAACTTTTTTCTATTGATTAAACTACATTTCTACAATAAATAAAAAATATAAAAGTAATAAAATTATTGATTTTAAAATGGTTTGCAAGCGATTTTGATGACATGTTTAAAAATTCATGCCTCGCTCGTGCAGGTGATTTCAGCAATTGGACTTATCTGAATTTAAAAATACAAACAGATTCTTGATCAGTATGACTGCCGCTATGGCCCGAACTAGAATAAATGATTTATCCTTAAAATTAACAAAATGGCGGGCAAAATACAAGATTCAATGTATTTCGGCTGTGCTTTCTGTGCTATTTTCGATTTTAAAACTAGGTTAGCCTCAACATAAATACTTGGTTGTAGTACCAGCCAGAGGCATAGGTGTGTAGCATAAGCAGTTAAATTTATAAAGCAATCGGTTCGATAGATTTTGAGATTTTACCTGCACCATGTGAAAAATTGACGTTTCGAGAAAAACGCGTTCAAAGTTTTCATCTACAGAGGCCCAGGCTCTATTCCCCACAAATTGCCTACGTAGAAACTAAAATAATTGGAATTTTTCAATGAAAATTTAACAGTACATTCTTGAGGATATGTACTTTCGAAAAATATTAAAAAAAATCGATTTTTCCAAACCGTCTAACCAGAATGGCTCCTTAACTCAGAAGCAAAGCAACGTTCTTCCATCACTCTACAAAATTCCCCGCTTAGAAGAGGTCTTTCCTTCCGTCGACTTTGCTATAATACTTTTGAAGAAGCCACGCCTGCGTAGCGGAAAAAGAATACCTACACTCGTGTGTTCGCGGGTACACGCTGCAGCACTTAACCATATCGTTGGAAGTAACGAGCGTTCAAGGAACTCGGAAAAGGGCATATCGGCTGGAAAGTGCAGCCTTGGCGAACGTAACGGCTTGTTAAAATTCAATATTGATCGATGCACTGGAAGTTTATGTATGGCAAATGTTTTTCTTTCCTATTCGGGACGGTCGAAAACTACTTCGAAGAAACTACGATAACTGCCTGCCGCTCCTTAGGAGACGCGCACAGAAATACTACGGAAGAATTGCAAACACCAAGCTGCAGCTTCAACCCGCAAACTTTGAAGTGTAGCGGATTACTCTTAATTCACTCCAGTTTCATTTAACATATACTTATTTCTTTAATATCTCTTCCTATTGTATCTTCTTCCTTCTCTTCTATCTTCTATCTCTTGTTTCTTCAATTTGTGTTTTACATCTGCAGTGCTTTTTCGTACGTACATGTAGTATCCATACTTTTGTTACAGGTAACTCTAGCCTGACTTGATGAGTTGCAGTTCCCCTTTATCTCTTTATCTCGTGTTACATTTTACTCTCCTTACCTTTCATCTTTCTACCCAGTTTAGTTCAGTTTCAATTCAGTTTGTGGTGAGCTGGTGGTCCCGGTTATCACGTGCTTCTATTTGCTCTACTTTCTTTCCTATTCTTTTTGTGTTGTTCCTTCTGTCTCTTTATCCTGCGTGTTCTCTTATTTCGTCCCATTTACACCTATTTTATAATCATTTAACCTCCTGATTGGAGATCACGAGTTAAATCGTCATTTGGAGATTTCGTTGTGTTAGGTGGGGCGAGTTAATTTGTCCTAAAAATTTAAAATCTTAATTCGTAAATTGCTGATCGAGAAATAACGTTAACAGGTTAATCATGCTTCAGAACACTTTTTGTTGAACTGCTCTTTTCACTTAACGTACCTACTGCACAACAGAAAAAAGCTTTATCGTATTCCGCATAGACGTTACAGTTTCCAGCAGAATGTATGCACATGTTTTCAAACACTGATCTACTCCACATCGTTTTATAGGTAATATATTCAGATCTTATTCGTGCACTAAATCGAACGATTGTGTTTGCACTTTAAGCGTGAGAGCAATTATGAAAAACAAGCGGACGTGGCTTCTATTACTGACACATAATGGTAAACGGGTTTCGAAAGCGTGCAAGTCTTAGAAGTTACAAATACTGACCGATATGCATGATGTAGGTACACAGGATATTTTCAAATATGTTTGGTTTGATATAACTCTTGAAATACTAATTTTATAAAATAACGATGGAGGCAATAATGTTTCTATTCTTCATTTAAAATCTAACAGGATCAAAGTAATATTTCTTTTTTTATAATATTATTTTTAGGGCAACTTCATTCTCTTTAATGGAATTATATGCTGTTTGTTTGTATTGTTTTACATAAAAAAACAAAAATGTAATGTTTTTACATAAAGTAAAATCTAACAGGATCAAAGTAATATTTCTTTTTTTATAATATTATTTTTGGGGCAACTTCATTCTCTTAAATGGAATTATATGCTCTTTGTTTGTATTGTGTTACATAAAAAAAAATGTGATAACACCACGATTATTTTTTCATTTGAAATGTCACTAAATATAAACCATTTGTAAAATTATATTAATATGCAAGATTCTAAATAAACTTACAAGGAGAGGTTCCCAGATGACCGCCTCCGATTGCTTTGGTTTTTGGATATCTTTTAGAGGGCCGAAAAATAAGATATACAGTTTTTTTATAGCGGCCGGTTTTTTTATTTAGGGGGCTTAGTTACTCACAGAATTGAGCGTACACCTAGATTGGTACTGAAAATTGGCGAGAAAATGAATACAAACACACCTATCGAAAAATGAGAACACAATATAGGTACATTTTAATCGTATATTTTACCAAAAAATTCGTAAAAAAAATTCTAAATAAAATGGACTATTTGTTTATATTTAACAAAAATGGTAAAAGTACTCGTATTTTAGTGACACACAATTGAGCGTACACCTTGCTAAAATACTATTTACAAACTTATACCATATCGTTTCATTTATTAATACTTCGTCGTTTCATTTATTAATAATTAGGTGTTTTGTTAAAGGAAAGAGGAATTTTTTCCCATTCTTCTCTCAACTTTCGTTTGAAATCTTCTATATTCGTAAAATTTTTATTTACCATCCTGGATTTTATTTCTCCCCAGACATTCTCGATGAGATTGAGATCGAGTGACTGGGGAGGTATTTTTAGTATTATTGGAAATGTATATATTTAAACTATGTATTCTCCTAGAGAGCAGTCCGTGGATCGACGCGCGGGCCAAGGCGTAGCTTGGTTTCCTTATTATTATTTTTCTTTTTTTGGATGCTCCGGACTGTTGTGGTCGTCGACGAAACCGATACACAGTCAGTCCTGGTTTTGAACCTGTAGTGAAGACAACCGTCGCGATATCTTTTTCCAAAACAAAGTGTTATTTATTTAAATAACCAAGACACGTTTAGGACCGGAAAAGTAGTTTTCCTTTTTTCAACAGGTTATGGGCCCAGCACGCTTCCACTGCGCAACGGGTTGTTTAGTGTCTTGGTGTTTTTAGTGAGTTACTTTGAACATTGTCGAAATACTGTAGTGATCCGAAGTGTGTTTCCGTTGTTTTTTTTTCCTTTGACGAATGTGAAAAGGTGATAAGGAAAAATGGCAGAAAAGGATACATACAGTCTTACAAAATTCGACGGCAAAAATTTCGCTCTATGGAAATTTAGCGTGTCGATCGTGCTTGAAGCGCAAGATTTAACGGATTTTGTAAAAGGAACGGACAAAGAGCCAGTTAAGACAAGTGCGGTAAAGGATTGGAAGGAATGGAAAAAGATGCAGTCAAAGACATCAGTGATTCTCCTTAGCTCAGTGGACACGTCGTTACATGCGAATTTAATAAACTGCACGACACCGAAAGAGATTTGGGAGAAACTGAATACCTTATATGGGGACACCAGCGAAGATGTGAAGCAAAGTAATTGGCAAGACTTCTATAAATTTCGCATTGCTGATGGTGAACCAGTCGCGACGCAAATCGAGAAGTTTGAAACTATCTGTAAGAAGCTAAACGATGCGGGAGATAAGCCTTCCGAGAGTGCAGTGATGTCGAGACTGTTGGATAGCTTGTCGTCGAAATTCTCTACGTTCAGAATGGCCTGGGAAAGTACAACAAAAGAGGAAAGAAAAAAGGAGAATTTAATTGCAAGAATAATCCGAGAAGATAAACGTCTTACATCAACCGAAGAGGAAGAAACATCTCTAGCATTAAAAGTAAAGAATTTAAAATTTAAGAAGCGCACAGATGAAGCAGTTTCAAGCAGTCAAGCGAAGGCGAAGAAGAAAAATAATGTTGATGAAATGAAACAGAAATTTCCTTGTAACTACTGTCACGAAAAAGGACACTGGTTTCGGGAGTGTAAGAAGCGCGCTGCCGACAAAATAAACAAAAAGAAAGCGGACAAGCCATCAAATCTACAGGAAACGTATAACGCTATGGTTTTGTCGTCGGAATCGCCAAATGAAATCGAATCCGTGTGGATAGCAGATTCGGGAGCGTCTATGCATATGACACCACTCAAAGATATTTTCCAAGAATTACGAGCACCTGATAGAACTAGGTTTGTGAAAGTCGCCGGAGGAAAAGTTTTGCCTGTGTTGGGAATAGGAACGATAGACATTAAGGCATATGTAAATGATAAAGAAGAGGACCGGAAACTGTCAGATGTTCTTCTAGTGCCGGATTTGCAACAAAATTTGTTTTCGGTGGTCGCAATAACAAAAAAGGGGTTTTCATTCCATGTAACTGATGAACGATGCGAGGTTCGAAGTAGCAGTGGCGCTTTATCTTCAGTGGGAGTGCGGCATGGACAGTTGTTTAAGATGTTGTTTAAAACGAAGACTCCTATAGAATGTAATATAGTGCAAGAGAACTCTCTGAAGATATGGCATGAGCGACTCGGCCATATTAACGTAAGTGCCATCAAGAAAACTAACGAAATGAATGCAGTGAGTGGGATGAAAATCGAAAATAAAGCTGATTTCTTTTGTGAAGCTTGTACATTAGGAAAGCAAGCACGAAAACCACATTTCTTAAGTGAAAAACCGAAAGAGAAGGAACCAGGATTAATGATTCATTCAGATGTGTGCGGCCCGATAAACGTGGAATCTCCGAGTGGTACACGATACTTCTTACTGTTTAAAGACGATTGCACAGGTTATCGAACAATTTATTTCCTACGTCATAAATCGGAGGTTCTAAGTAAGTTGAAGGAATATGAGGCTCTAGTTCAAAGGCAAACAAATAACAAGATCAAAATTCTACGGACAGACAACGGAAAAGAGTACGTATCAAATGAATTTCAAGAATTTCTGAAAACAAAAGGAATAATCCATGAGAGGTCAACACCGTACGTTCCTCAACAAAATGGACGAGCAGAGCGGGAGATGCGAACTCTCGTGGAAAGTGCACGATCGATGTTAATTGCAAAAGATGTGCCAAAGTATTTATGGGCAGAAGCAATAAAGACCGCTGCCTATATTCTTAATCGAACAGTAACTAAGCAGTTAGACGGTAAAACCGCGTATGAAAAATGGTTCGAACGAAAGCCAGAATTACAACATATGAGAATATTTGGAAGTACAGCATACAAAAACATTCCTAAAGTAAATCGGAAAAAGTTGGATCGAAAAAGCGATAAGATGGTCTTCATCGGTTATGAAGGGGAGTCAACGAACTACAGATTGTGGGACGAAAAATCACGAAAAGTACATGTAAGTTGCGATGTCACTTTTAATGAAGAAAATGGAAATGTGACCGCTGAAGAAGAGTGTAGTGAGCAGAAGCTAACAACGCTGGATTTTGGAAATTATGACGAGCCTATCGACGAGGAGGAAGAAGAATTTGTAGCAGATGAGTCATCACGGGAAAATGTTCGAGGAATGCAGCAGCAATCTAGTGAAAACCATGATGAAGAGGAAGCACAACAAACAGGAAGAATACTACGCGACAGAGAAGCATTGCGTTCACCTGATCGTTACAGTGAGTTCGGTTATGCATCGTTAGCAGATGCAGGGCCGCTAACGTATGAAGATGCAGTGTCTAGTGTAGAAGCAGAAAAGTGGAAAAGAGCGATGGAAGAAGAATTAAGTGCGCTCCGAGAAAATAACACATGGACACTTGAAACATTACCGAAAAATCAAAAGATAATAGCGTGCAAATGGGTATACACGAAAAAATTGAATTCTGAAGGAAATGTACAACGTTATAAAGCCAGACTTGTAGCAAAAGGGTACACTCAACGCGAAGGAATCGATTTTTCCAAGACTTTTGCACCAGTTGTAAGGTACGAGTCAATTAGGATGCTCTTGGCTATTGCAGCAACAGATGATTTAGAGTTAGCCCAGTTTGATGTGAAAACTGCGTTCCTTCACGGTGAGTTAAAAGAAACAATATTTATGGAACAACCACAAGGTTTTATTGAAAAAGAATATCCACGAATGGTTTGTAGATTAAGAAAAAGTTTGTATGGTCTTAAACAATCACCGCGCTGTTGGAACTCAAAATTTACCGATTTCATGAATCGTTATGTGTTTCGTCAGAGTAAAAGCGATAATTGCGTTTTCATAGGCAAATTAAATTCAGAAAAAGTAATTCTAGCTTTATATGTGGATGACGGACTAGTGTTATCTAAATCGGAGGAAGCAGTTAAATTAGTTCTGAAGAAATTGAAAGAAGAATTCAAAATCACAATTGGAAATGTTAAGCATTTTATTGGAATGGAAATCGTTCGTGACCGAAAAAATCGAACAATTAAAATAAAGCAGGAACAATATATCAATAGAATGCTTAATAAATTTCATATGGTAGATGCAAAGCGAGTAAGTATTCCGTTTGAGCCCGGGCTGCAGCTGAAAAAGCCGGAAAATGTGAGAATGCATGATGTACCATATCGTGAAGTGATCGGTTCACTCCTTTTTGCTGCTAGAGTTACTAGGCCAGACATTGAATTTTCGGTAAATAAACTCAGCCAATTTCTTACAAATCACGGAGAAGAACATTGGCAAGCTGTGAAAAGGATTCTAAAATACTTAAAAGGAACGGCAGATCATGGAATTGTTTACGGAAACAGTGGGAGTAATTGTATATTAAGAGGATATACAGATGCAGACTATGCGGGATGTATAGATACTCGAAGATCGACAACAGGTTTTGTATTTATATTAAATAATGGTGCAGTTTCATGGTCTAGCCAACGACAGCGTATAGTTGCTCTTTCGACCACAGAAGCGGAGTATATCGCACTAGCAAAAGGTACTCAGGAAGCTATATGGTTGAAAAGATTTTTTCAAGAAATAGATCAGAAATGTGAAACAATACCGATGTACGTAGACAATCAGTCTGCGATTAAACTAGCAAACAATCCTGAGTACCACGCGAAGACCAAACACATTGATGTTCGTTATCATTTTGTGCGAGATATTAACGATCGAGGCGACATTATTATAGAATATGTTGAAAGTGCGAAACAGTTTGCAGATATACTCACAAAACCTTTAGCTAAGCAACGGTTCGAAAACTTAAGGAATGAAATCGGAATAATAGTCTAAATAAGTGGGAGTATTGGAAATGTATATATTTAAACTATGTATTCTCCTAGAGAGCAGTCCGTGGATCGACGCGCGGGCCAAGGCGTAGCTTGGTTTCCTTATTATTATTTTTCTTTTTTTGGATGCTCCGGACTGTTGTGGTCGTCGACGAAACCGATACACAGTCAGTCCTGGTTTTGAACCTGTAGTGAAGACAACCGTCGCGATATCTTTTTCCAAAACAAAGTGTTATTTATTTAAATAACCAAGACACGTTTAGGACCGGAAAAGTAGTTTTCCTTTTTTCAACAAGTATCCTTGGGATATTATACAGCAGCCATAATTGAATTATATATTATTATTATTTCGTCTTTATTACTCGTAAAACAAAGATATAGTACTTAAGGAGAAAGTAAAGACGAGTAAAGGCGAGGCCGCAGTATAAACTGTTGATAAGCCTAACCATAACATAAAACTAAACATTAATTAGTACTACGTATACTAATACTAAAAATACTTAAAACTAATTCAACAATGAAATATATGACGAATGCTTTGTGTCATTATCTTGTCGAAAGTAATACACCCGCGGCATTTTTAATTTTTCTGCCGAATCTTTTAGAATTCTTTTTTAAGATATTTAAGTACTTAATTTTGTCCATTATACGGTCTATGTATTCGATACTTCCAGTACCATTTGCGCCTATACATCCTCATAACATAACGGATCCTCCTCCGTGTTTAGCCATTTAGGGCATGTATTTCTATGGTAGCGCTCAGTATTTGGTTGTCGCCATACGATTTGCTTCCTTGCACCCTGTCCAAAAAATTGTTTTTAGTCTCCTCAGAGAATATAACATTTTCTCAAAAACTTTCTTCACAATTTACAAACGCTTGTGCAAATTCTATGCGTTTCTGCCTATTTGCTTTGGAGATATGTATATGGTTTCTTTCGTGCGACTCGGCCATTACTTATATCACTCTTTTCTTAATGTTCTGCGAACTGTTTCAACCGAGATTTCTTTATGTATACGTGAGGAAACATCTAACGTTAAATTCCGTACACTTGTACTCGGATTTTTTGTTTTCCATTGTTTAATATCGCATCAATCACTAGTGTGGGTTATTAGCGACCTAGGGTCTAGTCTACAGTTGGTTGTACAGCTTGGTATGTTTTTAACCGACTTTAAAAAGGAGGAGGTTGTAGATTCGACCCGTTTGTATGTTTTTTTTATGTTTGTCTCCTTATAACTCCACAGCATATGGACCGATTTTGATCTTTTTTTTTTATTCGAAAGAGGGCGATGTCCCGGTGGTCCCATCCTCCACTGCATCAACATTGGCCTAATATTTTGCCATTTATGGTTAATAATAAAGACTATTGTCACATAATTGTTATTATTTTATGTACGTACGCGCATATCTCCTCAGCATGTTGTGTAAATATATAAAAAAACTCAAAAGTTAAAAATAGAAAAATTAAAAAAAAATTAAAGCCCTCTTCAAAAAAATGAAATTGCACTAAAAAGTTAAAAATATTTTTTTCCCGCATTTAATCTACGACTCTCATATTTTTTAAGTCGGTGCCTCATCCTTTGCACTGTGTAAATCTGGCGCCGACATAAAAAATATGAGAGTTCTTACATTAAATAAGAGAAAAAATTATTTTTAACTTTTTAGTGCAATTTTATTTTTTTGAAGACGGTTTTAATTTTTTAAAAAAAATTTTATAGGTAATCTAGTAGTCTTTGTGTTGATCCTTTGTCGCTTAAGTTGTCCTTTAGGGTGGGTCTCAAGCTGAAGTTTTGTCTATCGGGGTAGTATTTCCTGCGGTGTAAGATGATGTGTTTCACTGACAGTTTCGTTTCGTTTCGTTTGTTTGTATGTTGGGGTGGCGTGATGCGCCACAAAGGGAGAGACATGTCCTGACGGACTTGCGTTACCAAGAGGCATCTCCTCAACCCGACGGGGTGGTTCCCTCGCTTTCCGACATCACGGCGGCTTTTTATAGTCCCGGGCTACTTGTTTGCCGCGTGCCGACGGAGAGGTCTTACTCGCGAGTCCGCTTGTCATGGAGGATGCGCCGAGCTGTCCTAGCTGCGAACAGGGTCCTACACGCATCCTCTCGAGCGAGTGTACGGGTCATTGGCCGTTTCCTGCGTCGTTGCTCCACTGACAGTTGCACGTTGCATAGATCACAGGATGGGGGTTCTTCTCTGTTCAGAAGATACCGTAAAATGGGGGAACATTGGCAGGTTTTTGATACATTTTGTTATATAATGTAAAAATTAAAATGTTTACAGTTGCTTTAAGTATCCTATCATAACATTGCACGTTTCGTGATTGTACTACAAGTGTTAAAATGCATAAAATTTTTGTCATTTTCTTATTTAATACATGTTAAATACCAACCGGTACGGAGTAACATTGGCACATCATATACACCAAAAGTCATTTAAGAAGGAACCCGTTTCGCGCATGTAGAATGAGCTGATTGGCTCCGAAAAAGCGTTGGTGGGGGTACAGCCAATAGTAGCTTCTCCCGGCACCAATGAGCGTCAACCTGCGCAGAACCGGTCCTAAACTCGTCGGTCGGCAGGTTCCTTCTTAAATGAAAGGGAGTATAAATAGCAGTAAAAGGTTAAGTTTTACTACTCTGAAGTCAGTAAAGACTGGTTCAGCCACGTCCAGTAGTTTAGTCGATTAGCAAATAATTTAATCATTTTTCGTGTGTGGATATTAAGATTTATTCGAGTAGTTTAATAAAACAATCGTAAATTACTAAATTACTCGCTACTCGACTAAATTACTGGACCTGTCGGTTCCAACCTTTAGATACATTGGCACTTAAATTTGTTTATTTTATTATATTTTTTACATCTTAACTAAAATCTAATTGTCATCCAGACAGACTGGACGTTCATAAGAAATTGTTTCGGTTCGTCGATTACAAGTTCCGCAGACCCACTGACGACACTTTATGCATTGCACCCAGTCAGGTCCTTCAGGACATTCCAGTTCTAACATCAGCTAAAGCTTTATCAAGATCGGAATCTATAAATGCTTTATTCTTCCTTTTCCCGGTAGTCGCTGTATAAGATCTAGGCATTATTGCGATCTAATGTTATTAATAATATAATGTATAACGTAACAAAGTTATCTATTTGACAGGCGATTATTGGATATCTAACCGCAAACGTTGAAACAATTGAGTACCTAAAACCTCGATCTCGAATGCGACTTTATATGTTCATGCGTATATACTCCCTGTCATTTAAGAAGGAACCCGTTTCGCGCATGTAGAATGAGCTCATTGGCTCCGAAAAAGCGTTGGTGGGGGTACAGCCAATAGTGGCTGCTCCCGGCACCAATGAGCGTCAACCTGCGCAGAACCGGTCCTAAACTCGTCGGTCAGCAGGTTCCTTCTTAAATGACAAGGAGTATAGGTGCCAATGTAACCCCGGCATGTGCCAATGTCATCCCCTGCTGCCAATGTTCCCCCATTTTACGGTACCGGTGCGTGAGTTCTGTGTGTCCAATTGTGATTCTTGAAATTACAACCTGGTCGTGTCTTGACAGTGACCGTGATACACTTTTCTCGAAAAAGTCGTCTCTAATTGCTGTCAGTCCTGGCTTAGTTGCGGATTTCCATTCTTCATTCCATTTGTCTTTTATTTTTTCCTTTAGACATGAGAGTATAATTTACGTTGGTGCTACAGACGGAGATTGGTGAGTCGGCTACTTCTCTGGCCGCTCTATCTGCTCTTTCGTTCCCCTCGATACCTGTGTGGGCAGGGACCCAGATTACTGTGATGGAGTTGTTCCTGTGGGTTGCCTCGACATAGGATTTTAGGCATTCCTGGATAGTGGGATCGTTTGACCATTGATTGTGGATTGCTTGGATGGAATTAGCAGAGTCGCAGAAAATAGCAAAGGATTTATTTCGTTCACTGACTACAGTTTGGATAGCATGTTTAACCGCGCTAAGTTCGCAGAAAAGGATAGGGGCTTCTTGGTGGAGCTTCACTTTTATGGTCGATTGTCCAGATGTGAAAGCATAACCAGCGCCATTTTTTGTTCTTTATCCGTCTGTGTACATATCAGGTCGTCAAGGACGAAATTTGTAGAAAAACAGGCGAAGTTGGTTGATAACTTACAAATATAAGGAATTATTTTATTCATCGAAGTATGCACCCATATTGTCTATACCCTTTTGCCATTTAAGCGGCAGGTTGTTCAGGCCGGTGGTATAAAACCCTGGCGGACGAGAGTCAATGAATTCCTGGAAGGCCAGTTTTACAGCATTGTCGGAATTAAATTGTTTTCCTATTAAAAAGTTGCCCAAATTGCCGAAGAAGTGGTAGTCAGTGGAGGCTAGGTCTGGTGAGTATGGAGGATGATGAAGAAGTTCCAACTCCAATTCCTGTGGTTTTGCCACAGTCACTTTTACAGTGTGTGGTCTAGCGTTATCATGCATTAAGATAGGAGTCAATTTGTTGACCAACCTAGGCTGTTTTTCTTTCAGTTTCTGCATCATTTCGTCAAGTTGGTTGCAGTATGATTCTGCTATGATCGTTGAGCCGGGTTTCATGAAATCATAATGGATTACACCTGCGCTAGACCACCAAACAGTCACCATCAGCTTCTTTTGATGAATATTGCGCTTTGGAGTGCGTTTTTGTAATTCATCCCTGTCCAACCACTGTGCTGAACGTTTGCGATTGTCATATTGGATCCATTTCTCATCACAAGTGACAATTCGATTAAAAAATGGATCAGATTTGTGACGAGGAAGCAACATCAAGCAAGCTTCCAAACGTTTTTGTTTCTGTTTTTCACTCAGTTCATGTGGAAAATACTGAAAAGTAGCAGAATAAACTTGCTGTCTAAGTTATTTTCGATGACGAAGAAGAGTAAAGTTGGATGGTCCTTCTCGATTCGAGGTCTGGAGAAGACTGCCTTTCCGTCCCGTGGAAAGTCGCCTGTTGTCCTTTAGGAAAACTCCTAAGGACCCCGATGCCAATTTATGACGTCTATGGCGTCGCGCTAGTCGGGCCCATCGTCGCTGTACAGGGTCATCCGTTAAAACTGCAACCTACGCGCGCGCGCGCGAACTGGTAAAATGGCAACAGCGCCTCACCGACGCATTCCACTGCAACCATGCACCGGCCCCGCGTTCGGAGAGCTGCCAGCGGCCGCTGGACAGCAGTTATGCCCGGGCTTCGAGAATTTTAGGATGGTCTCTTTCAAATTAACGTCGCAAAGAGCCGTGCGGAATTTCCCGGCCCAGGTAAGCGAGCTGCCCGCTCCGCTTTTATGATCGGTTTACCACTCGCACCCTAGATCACTGTAATGAGGTTTAAAACAATGTCCACCGGTTTCGTACCAGTCTTAATTTAAAATTTTTTAGCCATTTTTAGATTTTCGCCACCTGCGTGTAAACGCCACAATAATGGCGCATCGATCCAAAAAATGGCATTAACTGAAGCCGATATAGGCGTGGCGTTGAGTAGCTAAAAGATTAAAACATTGAGACACAAAAATTGTAGAAAAAAATTCAAACACCGCTACAATAAAAGACAGGTCCTATTAGTTACCCGTTGCGTCCGATTTATGCATGCACTGCATTAAGGATAAAATTATAAAAAAAGAAAACCAGAACAATAGATTCTGAGGTTTGCAGAACTAACACATAATTGAATAAAAATTTAATTTTTTCAGCCAATTGTTTATCAACACCATGAATTTTAAAAAGAGCATTAAATACAGTATCAAATAAACGATTTGCAAAAGCCTTTCTCAACAATTATGGCTAAAAAATTGATAAAATAAAAATTAAATAAACGTAAAATATTTTAAATTATCCTTCATTAAGAGGGAATAGTTTTTCCTCGTTTTGCGACGCAAATTGCATTCCGATATCTTTTATAGTTCACAAGTTATAGGAAAAAGGCCCCAAATTCTTCAACCCGGGCCGGGAAATTTCAAATAGCTCTTTGCAACGTTAATTTGAAAGAGACTGTCCCAAAATTCTCGAAGCTCGGGCATCACAGCTGTCCAGCGGTCGCTGGCAGCCCGCCGAACGCCGGGCCGTTGAATGGTTGTAGTGGAATGCGTCCGTGAGGCGGTGTTGCCATTTTCGTCTGTTCGAGCGCGCGTAGGTTGCAGTTTTAACGGATGACCCTGTACTCGTCACGCTGGCCACATCTGGTTAGGCTCACCCGTGCAGCCCCTTTTATGAGGTGGTGCCTCAATTTTTCTAAAAAAAAAATATATTTTTCATCGCCAATTAAAGATCCAAATTGACAGAATAATTTTTTCCTCTTGTCAGTGAGAAATGTTATCACATTTAGAATTCATAAAGGAAATGCAGCATATTTAGAATACTCTTGGTTATTTGGAATACCGAAGTATCTAATAAACTGCTAACGCTATTTAATTTGTAACACCGTAGATTAATAAGGGGCTTATGACCTGTTAATTACTGACATTTGTGGATGAACCGCCATTGTGACATTTTCGACTTAATCTGCAGAGTAAGAAGACGTCAAACTGCAAAACTTTTTCAGCAAGCGTTCACTCGTTCCAATCATGGTTAAAATATTGCAAAACATTAAAGTTAAACACTTAATTTACTCATTTGCGCGTTCCTTCTACGGTTGCGTGTCGGTTTTGCGATAATTTCGAGAATACAAAGCGTGACGTGCAATTTTAGGTTTCAATACCATATGTTGCTAATTCGGAATTCCGAAGGTGAAGGTAATTTGGATTATTCCAAAGCTTAGCGATGCTTTTGTTTCACGCGTAGCGGCTACCGCCGCGTCGATTTGAGCCAGCGCTGTCCATTTATATTTACCTAAGCTTATTCCAAAATTGTGATTTCTGAGCCTCGTTAGACCGGAAAAGAAAATAATTTTATTAACTACATGTGTTTTTTAAGTTTATAAAGCAATTGGAATACCGGTATTCCAAATTACCTGCGCCTTAACGAAATCGACAGTTCCCGTCATTTTTCATTTAGACCAAAGTTTCAGCTATTTTTTTTTTTTTTATTATTACTGAGAGTTTGAAATATAAAACTTTATTAGTTTCCCTATGATATTATGCAGTTTTATTTGTTCCCATCCTCTGCCGAAATTTTTTATTCGTCTTAAGGGGTTACGCCACCCTGAAAGGTTTGAAAAAACGATTTTTTTTCATTGCATTTTTTTATTACGTGAAGTTTTAAGAATAATTTAAATCATGGTAGACGCAAAAATTCCCCAAAATAGCCGCGTTGTAGACTTTAACGAGGCGCGGATGTCGATATTCCGCAGCAGGTAGCGGCCATTCTATTTTTCTTCTTTTCCGTTTTTCTCGAAACTACATTTTCAACGATGATATATCAAATATCTCCAAAACTATTTGTCCGATTGATTTCAAACTTGGTACGCATATTCTTAATGGTATTGTCTACAATGTATCATATCATTTTTTTCACGCGATAATCCATTCGTATATAATAAATGTTTTAAGTTAGTTTTGTCAGGCGAAAAACGAATAATTTTCTTCACCTTGGTCTCCTTTGTGCTATAATTTTTTTTTCTCAAATCCGTATGATATATTGTAGGTATTTTATTAAGGAACACGAAAATCATCGTGTTTTTCATTTCAGATGAGCCTGGACGTTATGATTTGTTATATCAGTCACGCGTGTAACGGCGGACGAGCTCCGCGGAACAACAAATGACTCGGTCATTTATTAATATTTTTGTACAGTATTTATACAATATATGCACTAACACATGTTCTACACATAAGAAGAAAAGAAATGATTTTCAACCTCGTAGTATCAGTAAAAAAAAATCGTCTAGTTTAGTGCAGTTTCGAGCGCCTCAGGGTGGCGTAACCCCTTCAGGGTATTAGGCAGTTGTTCCTGTCTAAAATTAAGCATTTCTGTTTCAATTAATTACGCAGAAACCAATCGAGACTGAGACTTGTTCTTTGGCATGAAGTTTATTAACATCATAAGCTTTAAAAAAATTGTTTTTGGAGTAAAAAATATGCATTATATACGACGGTACAGATGGATCATTAAATAGGTTTTTTGAGAAAAAGTTCCTTTAGTTTTGCAGTGATAACTCAAAAACGGAGGTTCCAACCGATTCAAAACATATTCGAGCATCTTCACAAAATGTGCAGTTTCGGACCAGACCTAAATTAAAGTTAATGAAAACTCTTATTCTTTATGAAAATAAACGGAAATCCCATTGGGACCCCATTGATGAGGTTTTACCATCCCCCAAGCTCCAGTGAGGTCTTAGTTTATTTTCATAAAGAATAAGAGTTTTCATTAACTTTAATTTAGGTCTGGTCCGAAACTGCACATTTTGTGAAGATCCTCGAATTTGTTTTGAATCGATTGGAACCTCCGTTTCTGAGTTATCACTGCAAAACAAAAGAAACTTTTTTTAATAAGCCTTTTTTAATGATCCATCTGTAGCGTAATATATAATGCATATTTTTGAATCCACAAACAATATTTTTAAAGCTTATGATGTTAATAAACTTCATGCCAAAGAACAAATCTCAGTTTCAATTGGTTTCTTTGCAATTAATTGAAACAGAAATGCTTCACTTTAGACAGGAACGACTGCCTAGTACCCTTAAAGAAACTGGTATTCCAAATATACTGCACTTCCTCTGTCTATTGACAGGAAATTATTATTATCAATCTCGTAGTTCGATAGTGATCACAAAGCAGGCTTGTAAAAGAGTTATTGACTTACAAGATTCCTGACCCTATTCAACGATAAATTTGTCATTCAAAATGGAAATGTATGCCCACAGACAATACAATCAGTTGAGCTGTACTCATTACTGGTCACATCAATTTCCCTCAATATAACTCTGTGTGAGCTCTATGTGTGACAATTCGAAAATATTGGTAACTCAGGAAATTAGGAAATTAATCGTATTTGCTACATGTAAATGATCTATTGTTTTTTAATCCTCGCTATTGTTTAACAACCTTGGGAACTGAACGTTTTCCTCCACCGGAAACTGCCTACACAGAAGTGCAACATTGCAAACTCTAACGAAATACGTGTTAGAATTCATTTGCCAATTGCATATCCACTATCGCTAGTTGTCTATAACTTCAATATATATATATATATATATATATATATATATATATTTGCTTTTTAGAAATTTTTGCTCATTTTATTATCAAATAATTATTCAATGTTTAATAACGAAATGAGCAAATATTTCAGTATAATAAACTGGCCATTGAAGTTATAGGCAACTAGCGATTGTGGATATGCAATTGGCAAATGAATTCTAATACGTATTTCGTTATATATATATATATATATATATATATATATATATATATATATATATTTGCTTTTTAGAAATTTTTGCTTATTTTATTATCAAATAATTATTCAATGTTTAATAACAAAATATATATATATATATATATACAGTGACTTAAAGCATGATTTTACAAAATCACTGTATATATATATATATATATATATAAATATTCTGATACAGTTTCACAGATAACACTGGACTTGTAACATTCACTAGCCGTTTCTTATAGGTTTTCGTGCCATGAAAACGAATCCGCAAACCGTTTGTCGCCATCACCCTCAATTTTTGAGAAATTCGATTTTGAAAAAAAAAACTGCAAATTTTCAACTTTCAACATATTTTGTGTCGAAACGGTAATACTTATTCGGTTGCTCGTTGCGTGAAATTATTCTATGAACCCTCCCGAATACAACGATATAAGTTACTATTGCATTACGAACATTTAAATATGTTTAAACAACAATCAAATGGAAAAGAACACCCGCAATGTACCCATTTTTGTAGATATCTTGCTATATATTTTAGAAACTAAGGGTCTAGGAGAAAATCTGACCATTCCACGCGATGCAGCAGAAATTTTTCTTTCGGATACCACCAACAGAAGTGGGAAGCCACATTTTGTTTTCAATACAGAAGCGAAATAGTTTGGCAAAACGTGCGGCGGCGACAGTGGTAGTCAACGGCGGCGCGCGATACACTGCCGCTCAGCGTAACACAATCGCTTAACGCGCGTGACCACGACTGTCGGCGGCGCACGTTTTGCCAAACTATTTCGCTTCTGTATTGAAAACAAAACATGACTTACCACTTCTGTTCATGCTTTCCGAAGGAAAAATGTCTGCTGCATCGCGTGGAATGGTCAGAATTTTTCCTAGACCCTTAGTTTTCGAAATAACTTTAAACATATCTGCAAAAGTGGATGCATTTCGGGTG
Source organism: Andrena cerasifolii (assembly GCF_050908995.1). Classification (NCBI taxonomy): domain Eukaryota; kingdom Metazoa; phylum Arthropoda; class Insecta; order Hymenoptera; family Andrenidae; genus Andrena; species Andrena cerasifolii. The sequence continues at coordinate 3,301,964 of NC_135124.1, read as the reverse complement.
TTCTTTTCCTTTTAATCGTTCTTTAAACATATTTAAATGTTCATAATGCATCAATAACTTATATGGTTGAATTCGGGATTGTTTATAGAATAATTTGACGCAACAAACAGCCGAATAACTATTACTGTTTCAACACAAATAATGTTCAAATTTGAAAATTTGCAGTTTTTTTTCAAAATCGAATTTCTCAAAAACTGAGGGTGATGGCGACAAACGGTTTGCGGATTCGTTATCAGGGAACGAAAACCTACAAGAAACTGCTATTGAATATTACAAGTCCGAAAAAAAGTCAAATTTTGTCGAACTGTTATCCTTTTAGTGATAACGATACGTGTTTAGCTAATACTTCGAGCAATGAAAAAAAAACGTAAGCAAGTGAAATACAAGGCGAGTTTGAACCAAACATAAGCGAAACATACATATATCTACCTATTCTCACTATGAATCATAAAGCCAGAATGCATATGCAAACATACGTATGTATATACAATACTAGCTTAAAGTACCCGGCGTTGCCCGAGCTTTTTAGGCCGCGTACAGACTTGAGCACGAAAGCGAATGAGGCAAGCCGAGGCAGAATGCATATGCAAGTGTTGCACGTCGGTGAATTACTCGGGGCCGTCCGTCGCTGCCTCGGGGCTGTTCGCCGCACGCTATCGGTCGAACAAAATTAATTCTTGCTCAATGCGGGTGTCGTTCCGAGGCAGGACGTGCCGCGGCGCCATTCGCCGCATGCCTCGGGCTCATCCGACAACTTTGGATCGGTCCGAGGCATGCGGCGAAAGCAAGGGAAAGACGAGCCTCCTTCTATACATGTTTATTTATGATTTTTTTTTTAAATACGAATTTTAAGTGGGACCGCATATTTTCTTTACTACTGCGTTATAGTCTGTAACAAATATATAAAAAAATTAATGTTAAACAATTTTATTAAAAATGCACTAAAAACTAAAAATTAATTCTTTTCTTGTTCTACAATTTTGAGGGTGTTAATATCACTATAAATAAAATCGTGGGGCACCATGTGCAACCAGAATTTGAAGTATTAAAATGATTCATATCCTGTTATGAAATATCGTGTCCCACGATTTTATTAGAGTGATATTAACACAATCATAACTGTAGTACAAGAAAATAATTATTTTTTAGTTTTTACTGCATTTTAATTTAGTTTTTACTACATTTTTAATAAAATCGTTTAACACATATTTTTCTTATATATTTTTTATTTTCTAGTTTTTAGTGCTTGTGGATTTACATTTCACAGCTCAGACTTCTTTACAAATATCTTTTATTGCTGTATACAGTTTGCTTCAACACTATAGTGTTAAAGTCACTAAAAAATAATTCTTTTCTTGTACTACAAATTCGATGGTGATATACGAACGCCTGCAAACTTTTAGTTTTACTATTCGTACATACGTGACGGATCATTTCTCGATAAATTGTTTATCTTCGGTAATCGTGACGCGACTAGTGTCCCGAACGCAGCGGCTTTTTGTCGTTTTCGTAAAAGAACGCGCGTGGCTCATTTCAATTACCTGACTTCTAAAAAATATCATAAATACTGGTCTTTTATTGCATATTGAAACATCTGTTTTGAGGAACCTACAATTTTTTTTTATTAAAGAGGAGTCACATAATTTAAAAAAAAAAATTGTCCTGACTCCCTAAAATATTTCTTCTACTTTTAACACTTTCGCTGCCGGCGGCGGCTCCGATCGGAGTCGTTTCAACGAAAACCATGAATTACATAAAAATTTATTCCTTACTTTACGTTATTATAAATAATATATATTTTCTGTGATGTTATTTATACTTAAACTTTTAAGTTTCCTCAGTTTACCTTAGCTTGCCTCGGCTTGCCTCGTGCGGGGCGCACAGAACGAAAAATCTCAATTTGTCCAGCCCGAGGCATTCGGGTCTGCCTCGGCTTGGCCCATTCGCGTTCGTGCTCAAGTCTGTACGCGGCCTCATATGTATCTATAACATCAGCATTAATATTTAAAAATTAACTGGCGCCGCCATTAATTATTACGCAGTGCTTACATATACATACTTCATTGCCCATTGTTTACAGATACCTCTACATAGTATAAAATAAAGACTCCGATAGGCGTCTATCTGTTCAGGCTATTTAATTTCGAGAACCATTCGATGCGATGCGGCTTCCACCACCCCATAGACTACCATAGAACATTCTTAAGGGGAGGTTCCGGTCTAAAAGTCGATTTTTTTTTATTTCATTTTTCGAATGTTCAACCTTTTTGGAAAACTTTAAACGCGTTTTTGTCGAAACAGTGTTCTCAAAACGGTGGGACCTGTATCTCCAAAAGTGATTATCCGATTCGACTGAAACTTTTTTTACTTTGAAGAATATACTTCTGGCTAGGAGGGAAACCAGAAAAAATACAAAAATTGAAAATTTTTAATTTTCAAAGGCGTTGAAAGGATGAAAACTGTAGGGAAAAGTGATTTCAAACTTCAAGTGTCGTTGTTTTCTAAAAAATATCATTTTTGCATTTTTTTTCTGGTTCCCCCCCTGGCCAGAAGTATATTCTTCAAAATAAGAAAAGTTTCAGTCAAATCGGATAATAATTTTTGGGGATACAGGTTCCACCGATTTTGATCAATTTTTTGATGCCTTGACTTTAACGACTCCCCAGTGCCGCCTGCAGTGATTAATTATAAAACAAAAAATATATTTCTATAATTTAAGACATCCTTAATACAATGCAAAAAGTCCCATTAAATTATATATAGTAGTTTTCCTTTAATTAATTCCGAAAGATCACCTATTTTGGGAGCTCTAGAATGGAACCTCCCCTTAAGGAATGCTTCACTATTTCGCTTATTACTCAGTCCCATTTAGTAATATCGAGATGATATATAGCCTAAAACCTTCCCCGAGAATTGCACTAAGGTGAATGTCCCAAATTCTGCTCATTTCGTATTTTTCTTATTATAGTTGCAAGAAAATAATTCTAAACTATTTAAACATTTACACGAGTGTTGCACGAGCTTGGGGCAATACATACATCGCTATTTTTCATGAGCAGAAATAACGATATTTAGAGCATTATATATTTAATTACAAATTACTAATAGTTAAACATCTTGAAATATCTTCCTTAAATAGTTTTTGAGTTGGCTGATTTATTATTAAAGAATTAATCAATGACTCTGCAAATTTTGATCACAAACAAATCTTTTACACCTTCTTTATGACGAGATACCCCTTAAACGAGCAGAAATTGGGACATTCACCTTACACGTTAAAAAGAAGACGTATCGAAATTGATCTATTAGTCCCTGCGTTATAAGGAAACAGGAAGACAGACGTTTTCATTTTACATATGTAGAGAAGAAGAGAGGAAGAAGAGATGAACAAAAGATCATCTCATAGCGAATGGTTAATGCTTCGTTAGAACACGTAAATGTGTGATACTCTTGAAAAATGTTTGTCCTGATTTCGTTACGTTTTTCACCCAATACGTATGTATGTAAAACACTTTGTCCCTACAAATTTGCATGCTCTAAGCTCCGTGGCACACAACAAATCGGGTCACAAAAGAAGTATCTGTGAAATCAGGTCATAGTAGAAGAAGAAACGCAAACGAAATCAGTTAAACGACAGCGTGGTAAGAAATTTACGATACCTGATTACTTCGCACTCTTTACACTTTTATGATCCCATTCTTTTTTTAGGATTTGCCACCGTTACTGACTTATTTCTTTCCATGATTTTTTTCTATCTTTTACGGAAAATCCGAACATCTTAAGGGGAGGTTCCGGTCTAAAAGTCGATTTTTTTTTATTTCATTTTTCGAATGTTCAACCTTTTAGGAATACTTGTTTAAAAGGATTTGTTGAAATTCGTAATATTCCCGAAGTTATGGGTATTTGAGTAGCGGCAAATGCATGGGTAACACCCGGCCACTCGGCACTCACGTAAAACTTTAAACGCGTTTTTCTCGAAACAGTGTTCTCAAAACGGTGGGACCTGTATCTCCAAAAGTGATTATCCGATTCGACTGAAACTTTTTTTACTTTGAAGAATATACTTCTGGCTAGGAGGGAAATCAGAAAGAAATACAAAAATTGAAAATATATAATTTTCTAAGGCGTTGAAAGGATGAAAACTATAGGCAAAAAGTGATTTCAAACTTCAAGTGTCGTTATTTTCTAAAAAAAATGCTAATTTTGTATTTTTTCTGGTTTACCCCGTAGCCAGAAGTATATTCTTCAAAATAAAAAAAGTTTCAGCCAAATCGGATAATAACTTTTGGAGATACAGGTCCCACCGATTTGGATCAATTTTTTAAGGCCTTGACTTTAACGACATCCCAGTGTCTTCTGTAATGATTAATTATAAAACAAAAAATATATTTCTATAATCTAAGACATCCTTAATACAATGCAAAAAGTCCCATTAAATTATATATAGTAGTTTTCCTTTAATTAATTCCTAAAGATCACCTATTTTTTGGGGGCTCTAGGCCGGAACCTCCCCTTAAGGGTAGTTCCTAACCAACTGTGTTAGTCAAATTAGAGTTGGATAATAAACGATAAATATAAAGTAGTATGATACTATAAAAATAATAAAAATAATTTTTACATCGTGCATATATATATATATATATATATATATATATATATATATATATATATTTTAAAAAGTCCAATGCTAATATAAATAATTATAATACAAAAATAGAATATTAATTTGGTTAGCGTAGTGAATTGGTGCAGCAGATCTGGCAACGTCGCATACATTCGGACCGTCTTTTATAACCAAAATGTTAGAAAAAATGTTCATATAAATTTGAATCGTCGTTCGCTATTTAAATATCTGAACATGTCCATTATGCGACGTTGCCACGTTGACTGCTCTACGCAATTTCTAAAATATTTGCACGTATCCCTATTTTTTATGGGCATTTACGAAGAAACCATGCAGTCAGTTTCGCAGAAATTACTAAATTCATTTCGTGACATTTCGATGTACTATTGTGCCGAATTTGGTACACTTCTTGAATATAGTTTTCCTGTTTCAGAAGGAAACCTGAAACTACAACCCCCTTTTTCCGAGTCTGCCATATGCCACTGTGTTAAAACGCGTCAACTTTAATTAACAATTTCTCGATAACTATGTGGCAAATCGATTTTAAACTTTCTACAAGGGTTTCTTTTATTCGAAATTAGTTTCGAGCGAAATTTAAAAGAATTCTTGAATTTAGTGGAATATTCAGGAACTACCTTAACATCTGAAGTTACAAGGGAGAAGTTAGAAACTCGCGCAATATTTCTTGTAAGGACTATATCATTTCTCGTGGCTCGTCCTCGACGTTTGTTAAGAAATTATTTGAATGACAAATGCGTGTGGCAGTAATGAAATTCTTTCAACGATTCGTTTAATTATCATCTTCGAATTGATTTAATACTGTAGCACTGTTAAACGCGCCCAACGGCGATTCATTTTACAACCATTTCAAATGGACATGTAAATTACCGAGCAACAACACGAAAGTGTGTATGAATGTTCACCTTGGAGGATACCTAAGATTTTCTTTATTTCAGCCGCTACATGAGACGAATATCACAACTGGATGTCTCTTTGAACCATTCCGTCCACAGGTGCACGTTTGTTCCTCGGCAGTCGTACGGTCCATTGCCTGAAAGAAAAGAACACGCCACGACAAATAACGATGTACATTTCCAGAAATAGTTAAAAAAAAAACGGGAAAGAAACCTGGCTCTTTGTGTGAAATGCTCGTGATAAACCCTGCTACTCTTTTTTTTATACTTTGATACGTTTTCAATAATTCGAGGGGTGCACATTTTCTGTGCGGTGTAAATCTGTCTTGCTGAACATACTTTGCCATAATATATTAAAAAAGTATATTCGTGAAATACTGATGTTAATTTTATTATTTGTAAATGACAAACACTTTGAGAAAAAATTTCATGCGTTATAAATTTGAGGCTCTGTCAGGGAACAAGATTTGAGCATTATTTTCTACAATTTAAATTACAATTTTTAAAATTCACTTGGTAATTGAATATTTCAGAAAGATTCCTGCAACTCAATTTTTCAAGTATTGCCATTAGTGGATAGGACGGGACAGAAAATAATTTTAAGCACCGAATGCTTCCTAATCAGAATTAATTCCCTTTGGAATCATGAACTCCCTTCTGCACGTTTCAGAAAATGTCTGCCAACCTAAATTGTTTATTAATTTGAATAGTCAATTCGTGACTAAAACGAAAATTAATTTTAAACATCATGTACCTACATCTAAAATAAAATTTCTTTTTTTGTAATATAATATGCTTTTCCTTCTAATTTAGTTTTAAGTGGAAAATTGAAACATTTGTCTTGTAATTAAAGTTACAGGATATTACAGTGAAATCTTTGTAAAACGAGAAATTTACTTCTTTATATCGCTTTTAAATGGAAGTCTCTTTTCAATGTATACAAATACTTTAATATACATTTCTTTCATAATTCAAAGCTTTATTTAAAGATGTGCAACTTAAAAAACTATAATTCAAAATAAATGAATTTTCTTCAGAAATTGAAAACCTAAATGTATCATAGAGTCAACTTCTAGTATAGAATGTTATTAAAGGAAATCTTTTTCTCTGCAAAGTTTGCAATTTCCTCATAGAATAAAATACAATATGCAATTTTCTGTGGATTTATACGCGTGTCTCTAATAATTCAGTAAAAGGAAAAATTTTTCAAACATTATTTTCTAACCCGAAATGAAAAATAGTTCATTTATAATATTACATTCTGATAACACTGTCCAACAGCCATTTTGGTCAGTAGGATTCAATAGCCATGTCTTATAGATTTTTGTGCGCTGAACACGAATCCGCAAACCGTTTGTCGCCATCACTCTCAGTTTTTGAGAAATTCAATTTTGAAAAAAAACTGCAAATTTTCAACTTTGTCAAATTATTCTATAAACAATCCCGAATTCAGCGATATAAGTTATTTGTGCATTATGAAAATATAAAAATGTTTAAACAACGATCAAAGGGAAAAGAACACCCGAAATGCACCCGCTTTTGCAGATATTTTTCAATTTATTTCCAAAACTAAGGGTCTAGGAGAAAATCTGACTATTCTACGCGATTTAGCAGACATTTTTCCTTCGGAAAGCATCAACAGAAGTGGTAAGTGACATTTTGTTTTCAATACAGACGCGAAATAGTTTGGTAAAACCTGCGGCGTCGACAGTGGTAGTCAACGGCGGCGCGCGATACACTGCCGCTCAGCGTCACACAATCGCTTAACGCGCGTGACAACCACTGTCGACGCCGCAGGTTTTGCCAAACTATTTCGCTTCTGTATTGAAAACGAAACGTGACTTAACACTTCTGTTGGTGGTTTCCGAAAGAAAATTTTCTGCTGCATCGCGTGGAGTAGTTAAATTTTCTCATACACCCTTATTTTTAAAATATATTGCAAGATATATGCAAAAATTGGTGCATTTCAGTTGTCAATGATGTTCAAAGTTGAAAATTTGCAGTTATTTTTAAAATCGAATTTCTCAAAAACTGAGGGTGGTGGCGATAAACGGTTTTCAGATTCGTTTTCAGCGCACAAAAATCTATAAGAAACGGCTATTAAGGGGGAACACCACTGCGACCGCCGGAGAAGTAAGCCATTTTTAAGATTTTTTTTTCAGACATAATTTACAGTTTTTATAGAAAAATTGTATTACCTACCTTTAGTACGCTGTCTTAAGAGACTATAGAAAAAAATAAATAGAAAAACATCCATAAGTTTTAATATATTAATTAATCTTCTAGACCCCCACACGCGAGCTGTTCGAATGTGTAACTGTGGAACAGCAGGTCCGAAATCAAATTTCATTTTTTTGTTATAAACTATATGAGTGTAGTTTCCTTTGTACGTAAAGATTATTTGATTGAAAACAAATGTTTTGAAGTACGCTCGAAAAACTGTCCATCTTATTCGAGGATTTTTTAAACTTTTCTTGTAAAGCGCACCATTTTTACAAAAATAATTGGTTTAAGAAATCGGTACGTACAACGGAAACTACACTCATATAGTTTATAAAAAAAAATTACACTTTATTTCGGACCTGCTGTTCCATAGTTACACTTTCGATTAGCTCGCGTGGGGGGGGGGGGGGTCTAGAAGATTAATTAATATATTAAAATTTATGCATGTTTTCCTATTTATTTTTTTTTCTATAGTCTCATAAGACAGCATACTAAAGGTAAGTAATAAAAATTTTCTATGAAAACTGTACATTATTCCTGAAAAAAATTCATAAAAATGGCTTACTTTTCCGGCCGTCACAGCGGTGTTCCTCCTTAAATGTTACAGAACAGAAAAAATGTTTAATTTTGTTGGACAGTGTAAGAGAAAGATCTATTTCTTACGATTTTGACATTCATCTTCAATCATAATAATTCTATACCATTCTTCTAAAAAGTAAATATAACTTGGAAATTTCAGGAAACTTTTTTACTAATAAATCTCGGCTACCTTTTAACAAAAACGAAACAATAATCTTAATTATGCAATGTTTTCTCCAAAAGAATTTCCTCCTTTGAACTCTACAACTCCTACGTTAGGGTGTGTCAATTTTTGCAATGTTTCAATTTTAAAAATTAGTGGAAAAACGGTACAATTTCAAGTTTAAAATTATCCACTACCCTTAAAATTTGTGTAATGCATTATTTACCTAAGTAGTTGGAATTTCACTTGAAATTATAGAAAAATACGAAAATTACTAAAATTATTAAACAAAAAAAAATTAATAATTGAGCTTATGAATCGCAACAGAAGCAAACAAAATATCTCTTCTTTGGTGGACTTCGTTAAATAGCGTTAAATTTACTACATAGATGACATATAGCTAGTTCAGTTAAATCTGTTGCTGAAGTTACATATATTTTCATTTCGTAATAAATACACATTAATAAATACTAATATCCACATATTCTTATTTTCATTCCCATGCTTTTATGTAAGCAAGACTCACTTTAAGCAGTATATGAATATGTACTTTGTAGTTAAATCTTACTTTTAATTTTCACTTTTTATTTAATATTTATTTCACTTTTCAATTTTCACTTTTTTCACCTACGATTTGAAGTAGCTAAACCTCACTCAAATAAATTTCTCACGATAATTTCAGATTCAGGATTAAAAACAGCATCACTTTGTCACTAGTCATTTTAAAATTTCCAAAAATGTTAAATTTACCCATAAAATTGACACACCCTACTCCCACGTTACAATTCGCCTGTAAAGCACCTCCACCTTCAAACTCTTCCTTCCACTCAACATACTCATACCACGAATTTTACATACCGCCCACTCTGAAAACACTTATCACTATCAAACCTTCAAATTTCTTTCGAAAAGTAAACTCAAACTTTTCTCACACTTTCACCCATAACGCAAATTTCTTCCGCGTGACCAACCAAACTTCACAAAACATTAGAACCCCCTATTATCTGAGTCTCCTTAAACACGTGCATGTGCATACGAAAACGTCACTATCGCTGCTTCACCGCAACGAGTATCTACGTGTATTTGAAATGCATCACGTTCATCCTTCCCGTACGCACGTTCTGCCGCTCGAAAAATGTCTTTCGAAATACAAAAATGCCCGGTATCGTTGCATTTCATAACGCCCCTATAGTACTCGTGCACGCACACCTACTTGCCCACCGTCCACGGATTCCGTATTTTTCGTGGGCCAGTTTTTTTACGGCAGCCCGGTGCTACGCAGCCGTGTGTGGGGGATTTCGTGTCGAAGCGGTTTCATGAGGCGGCGCGCAGTGGATAAGTGGGACATACGCTCTTGCATCTCGGTATTTCGTAGTGAACTCGCCATCAGGTCGGATCACCGGAGAGCTACCGGACACCGTCGCCGCAGCGACCGCCGCAAATTTTACTCTGTGACCCGTGCAAAAGTGGGGCCCTACTGTCCTGTCTGCGCAGCTTTTATCGCCAGTAAGTTTACCTTCGTTCAAACCTTGTACCGTGTCCCGTTCAGCGGCCACTTCGCGGTCGAGCTAGTTCCGTTTCTTCGATCGCTGTCACACGTGAAAATCTATCAGTCGTTGGAGTGTGGGACCGAGCAAGATTTACTCCTAACACAATTGCGATCAAAATTAATCGACGACATTTGAGGCAGTTCGTGGATTTTTTCGGGTTACTCTCCTGCGTTTATTCGGCAGGGTTGGTCTGGGGTGAAGACAGTTTGGAGGACGCAAAATATTGGACCAAAGTAATTCGTATTGGTTGGTAGATAAATTGGAATTAAGCCGGGGGTCCACTGGGAAGCTAAGCTAAGCTATGCGGTGCTATGCCATGCTACGTTTCAAAACAATTAGCTTCGATACAGTCTTATGGAACCGTTTCCACCAAAGGCTACGTTGAAGCATAGCATCGCTTAGCCTAGCTTAGCTTAGCTTCCTGATAAATTCCCGGCTTCAGTATCGATATTTCTGCTGTAGATGTTTTGCTGCTTTGTGTAGAATCCCTAGTAGCATTTCTGGCTGGCCCACAGTATCCCCAAGTTGGGAGGTAGTTGGCCGTCAAAATGCCAACCACAAATGCTACTAGGGATGGTGTATAAGCTAGGTTGCTTGAACCCAACTGGGTTGTTCAGATTCAGTTGTTTTTGAATTTTGGAAATGCAAAGAATTCCTAACGTTTTGTCTTCTCTTAAGGAAGGTTAAGCATGATGGGCTTGGTAGAGTAAGTCTTAAAAGGCGGAGGGGATTCATATTTCTAGTAAAGTCGAAATATTTGCGGTCGTTGGTAGTTTAGCTCAAGTGGAAACTCCGTTTTCGCTGACAGTAGGTAAGCGAACGGTGCATCAAAAAGAGTTGATTCGCCGCGCAGGTGGTGATGAACAGAATGGTCTGATCCGTGTCTTCATCGAAGTAGAATTCTTTGAATCTTTAGAATTGGAACCAGAGATTAATTAGTCGTAAACTTTGGAATATTTTTTACTGTATTAAAGATGACTTAGTTTCAATGATTTTTTACCTCTTTTTGTAGGATAAAGAATTGAAAGTAAGTCTGACAAATTATACATATTCTAGAGATGTGTTCCAGATGTCCACACAAATCTATTAACTGAATAGTGATCTTTTATTGTGTTTGTGAACAATTTTTTTCACTCTCTATAAAGAAAGCGATAGAATTACAGAAGTTACAGATCAAATATAAACTTAACTCTGCTTAATCAGAAATTTTTTATTCCAAGTATCATATTTTTAGGATAGATATAAAAAAGACTCTATGCTACCAATTAACGCTATTCGTAGTAACGCTATCTCTCCGTATCTCTCTCCATTCACGCCGATCTCTCATCGTTCTTCTTTCCACATACGTACATTCGATACGTACTATGTATGTTCTCCACGTTTGCATCACACGCGCATACAAATGCCCGGACTATTTATCATATTCCAGGCTATGCAATTGTGCAGCAATTTCGTGGTGATAAGAAAGTGGGGAAACGGGTTCCAAGGCCCTGCCGCTTATCTGCGGATATTCTACCTGCAATTTTCAACGCAAAATTATGTCAATAAGTGAAAACTTGCAACATTCGGTGCAGTGAGATTGGTGTGAAAAAATTTCGCATAAACTTTGTAGCAAACGCGCGCGAATATAAAAGCTTTATTAAATCGACGATTCTCTATTGGTAAGAAGAGGCCCGCGAACAAAATATGAAAATCCAAAAAGCCCGTGCAACAAATCTTCGAACCTTCAAAAACAGATGCATTAAAGAAAAAAATTGAAATACTTGAAAAGTGCTGAAAGAGATCACACAGCAGCACTTCTAACTTTACTTCGTGCAAGTCCACAGATTGCAAAAGCAATTTTATTTAAACAGGGGGGACTGTGTCGTAATCGTAGGACCTTTGTCGAGATCCGCGGTAAATAGAAGTCTTGCACTCAATCTTCAGATCAATTAATTCCTAGGGGAACGCTTCGCGATGACAACCGTTCTATTCATACGCTTATTCGTTAAACTTCCGAGGAACATTTATATAAAACTATTATATAGTGACACCTGTTGAGCCTTCTGATTGCTTTCTCTTTTTTTTTTCTTTCAAAAAGTCAGGCTTTCGAGTGTTTTCTTCTCCTGTTTTATGTCTGCGGTAGGCTGTGCGCGACATACTTTCATAAGTGGCTGCTCTGCTTAGTAGACTGGAATTGAATCATCCCGAAGACGCGCAGCACTAAAAGAACGATGATTTTAACCGTGCCAAAAGTTGAATAGAATTTACAATTTTGTCGGTGGTTCCCCGCTGAGAAAATTCGCGTTGCTGCACGTAAAGTGGCGTCTTTCCTTTGGTTTTCTTCCAGTTTTCTCAGTCGAGTAACATCCTTCTCGCGCTCAGGATTAATCCGACGGACTCTGTTGCCTGTTTCGTTTTTCTAAATTGTAACGATCGATGAGAATGACGAGTCGCACACGGTAAAGGAAACGAGTTTTTAATTGACTCGAGAGATTCCTGTAATCAGTAATGGCGTTTTTGAGGTTCTCTAAACATTTACTATTTAAGTATTTTGTGGATCTTATGTTTGAAAGTTAGACGGCTCTTAAATGTGAGTCAGACCGTACTTAAGCATTTTGTAATTAACTCAATATCTTATCACGAATATTTAATGTTAGATTCGTGTCTGGCATGGCTTTTTGAACTTGGTGTGGATTTTCCAGTGGGTGCGTTTAGAAGTAGTTCTTGCAACAATATTTCAAGCAATATTGTTGGAATAAAAATGACTGAGCAGATACGAGTGATCGTGATCTTCGTGATTCTGATCTTTCCTGACTTATTTTAACACTAGATTGCCGGAGCGAGTCAATGTGACTCATTTACGATTTTATTGCTACTATAAGGTTTTATAATAATACTAAGTATGGTGGGTGTCGATGTACTTAATCAAATGGCGCGATAATATAGTACCAAAGCAGGCTCTCGCAGATGGCCTCTTCGCGTATTCTATAGTATCTTAGTTTTAGCAGCAATCAATGCTTGGGTTTTATATAAGGTCAGTCAAGTAAAAATCTCAAGAAAAGAATTTATTTTACAATTGGCTGAAGAACTAAGCGGTAACTATGACCGTGAAGCCGAAAATACTTTCACGCCTCTATCTAATATACAGAATATTGGAAAACGGTGGAATTGTCAAGTTCAAGTGTCATGCAAAAGAAATAGAAGTAAGGGCGTCTGTGCTAAATGTAATACATATACATATATATATATATATATATATATATATATATATATATTCTGTTTCTTAAATATATTTTCCGTCGATTTTCTTATTACATTTAGCACAGACGCCCTTACTTCTATTTCTTTTGCATGATACTTGATAATAAAATTTTATTTTAAAGAAACTTTATTCAAAACAATTTTTGCATATATATATATATATATATATATATATAAAATAAAAAAATATATATATAAAGTTTCTTTAAAATAAAATTTTATTTTTTTTAAAAAACTTCAATTTTGATATTTGAGTCAAATTGCCTCATTTCAGAAAAAATAGGTATAGGTATACCCAACACCCGGAAATCTAGTGTTAAGATAATTTTTTTTCTTAAGTGTTCAAAATTCGAAGAAAAACGTGTAAACCCGAATAATTGTTAGATTAAAATAGTTAAGTGATGAAACGAAATTCCACATTAATCAATCGGGCCATATGTTTCAGCGTGGCCAAAAGTAAAGGCGACGTGAGATTACGTGCTATCAATCGAAATTTTTATTTTCAAAAGAATTTTCCTTCGTGAGAAAGTGATTACTCAAATCGTTTTGTACTGCTGTTGACCACGATTTTGTTTTTAAACAATTTTATTCAGCTTTGATCCTCTGATTGTTTGTATGTTTTTATGTTTGTTTGTATGTTTGTATGTTTGTATGTTTGTATGTTTGTATGTTTGTATGTTTGTATGTTTGTATGTTTGTATGTTTGGTTCAAATCTGGCAACTCAAATTTAACCCACTTCCACCTATACAATTGTCTTGAAACTTTGCAGGCGTGCGTAGTTTGGATGACAATACAATATTTAAAAAAAAAAAATTAAACCGTGGGGGTGAAAAAATTAGCCAGTCATCAATAAATATAACCCATAACCACAAATCCAAACGACTTGAAATGAGCCACAAATTATCGATACACAATTTATCGAGAAATGATCCGTCACGTATGTGCGAATAGTAAAACCAAAACTTTGCAGACGTTCGTAGTACCTATATCACCATCGAAATTGTAGTACAAGAAAAAAATTATTTTTTAGTGACTTTAACACTATAGCGTTGAAGCAAACTGTTAAACTGTATACAGCAATAAAAGATATTTGCAAAGAAGTCTGAGCTGTGAAATGTAAATCCACAAACACTAAAAACTTGAAAATAAAAAATATATAAAAAAATTTATGCTAAACGATTTTATTAAAAATGTAGTAAAAACTAAATTAAAATGCACTAAACACTAAAAAATAATTCTTTTCTCGTGTTTGATCACTTTAAATAAAATCGTGGGGCACCATGTGCAACCAGAAGGTGAAGTATTAAAGTGATTCATACCCTGTTTTCAAATATCGTGCCCACAATTTTATTTAAAGTAATCAAACACCATTTTAAGACCATCAAAATTGATGTAAAGAAAATAATTATTTTTTAGTTTTTAGTGCATTTTAATTTAGTTTTTACTACATTTTTAATAAAATCGTTTAACATAATTTTTTTTTATATATTTCTTATTTGTCACATCAAATTGCTTTGCTGCCTCGACATATTCGAACGAGGAAGAATATTAAAAATACAATTCTGTACGATTTTAATATTATGTTGATACAAACAATATCTCACTATTGGTTTCGAAATAGGCAGCACTAATTACCGATAAATCGTTATCGCTGACCTAGCTGTTATTTGTATTTTCTACGTTTCCGTGGCATGCCGAAGGAAAACAGGCGACGTACCAGTTTTTACAAAAACTTTTCAACGTTTGTTTACATTTCCTCTCGTTTCCTCAAAACTTTCGGGTTCACAATAATTCGTAAAAACGGAGATATACCTACAGTGAATCACGAAAGTATTCGAACGCTCGCTATTAAAATTATAAACAATAAAAATATACATGTTAAACTTAAGTTCTGAAAGTAATGTCGGCACTGATATAAGACACAAGTATCGAGATTATCTATATATACCAAATTTGAAGTGAATTGGATAATATTTGTAGAAGTTATGAATTCATTGCAAAGATATACTGAAACAGGGTCACAAAAGTATTCGAACGGCATTAATTATCCGCACCTTATTTAATACTAATATTTATTTGGGCCACCGTTGGCTCCAATTACGCTTTTAACCCGGCGGAAGGCGCACCCCATACTATGACACACGTAAAAAACCACGGTTTCAGAATTTTTTTTTTAACTTTGTAATTGTTATGTTAAAGTACAGTGTTTTAAGAATCAAACAAAATTTATGAAATATCTTAAAATCTTTATTAAAGTTCTTTAAAAAATTGTAACAAAAACTCAAACAGTCTTCATATTTTCGCAACTAGCGCCTCTGTGGTAAAGTTTACCCAGTAGCGCCTCCCGCCGAGTTAAGGGGATGTCGCATGCTGTGCACTAGCTTTTCAGTTATTTTAGATTCGATAGAATTCCATACTTCTAAAATCTTTTTTTTTAGTACGTCTTTCAAAGTTATGTCGTCATTTTTTTTATCTCCTATCGATTTCCGCCTACAAATATTCGATGGGGTTAATGTCCAGACATTATGAGACATATATGTAACCCAATGTATTATACATTTTACAACAACCATTCTTGCACAATTCCGGCCGTATGCTTGCGGTCATTGTCTTGCTGGAAAT
Organism: Andrena cerasifolii; assembly: GCF_050908995.1. Lineage (NCBI taxonomy): Eukaryota > Metazoa > Arthropoda > Insecta > Hymenoptera > Andrenidae > Andrena > Andrena cerasifolii. Next base: position 3,286,045 of record NC_135124.1, on the reverse strand, counting down.
AACAACTGTCCAATAACCCCAATTTGGTAGCACTTTCTTCTAAATTGTTTTTTAAAATATTTAAAAATATATGTTTATCTAAAATGGCGTCTATGAAAACGAGTTTCTCAGTGCCGTTTGCAACCATACTAATTTTCATATTAATTTCTGAGGTGGGTTTTCTCCAGACCAGGGGGCTGCTACTCTGCCCTCCGTAGTTAAACTGTCTCATTTAGCATTTTTTCATTTTTTGAGATATGTTGAAATATTTAAAGTTCCACGCGTCTTTTACCTTTTAAGTAAAGTTAGAAAACTCTACGTGCTTTGTAAAGATTTATAAACAGTATAATGTATTTAACCTAACTTCCTTGCAAATGGTTATAATATCCTATATAAAACAATTAATTAATTGGTACGTTAATAATACATCACCTACCGGTACACCTATTGCAAAAAATTATATTAGCCTGTTACGAAATAATGACAACGTGTTTTAATTTTAACGAAGGAAAATAAGGACGGTACAAAGTAAATGATAAAACTTCAGTTTTCTCGGTTTTTTCAAAATGTTAGATAGGACATTTTAACTAAAGAGGGCAGTACTCTCATTTGCGATTTTGGAACAGTGTTTCAACTGCCACCTAGGCAGTTGCAATTTTTTCGAACTAAAATTCAATATGGCCGTGATCACGTGTTCATGATTCATCTGTAAAGGCTGGAACAGACACGTCAATCCTATCAACAATCCTATGGAAAAATAAGTTTTATAAAATCAGTTTGACAGTAACAGGTATGTATATAGTTGAATATATATTTTTAATGTAGTATATGTCGTGGCATACCTCTATAAAAAAAATTAAATTTTAAATTGATATTCTACATATACTGCATTAAAAATATATATTCAACTATATACATACCTGTTACTGTCAAACTGATTTTATAAAACTTATTTTTCGATAGGATTGTTTGGGTTTCGTACGGTACTAGCTCGCATCAATCAACAATTCACAAGTTCCGTGCAATGCATATCAATAGCGTACAAAGTTAAGGCTGGTTCAGAGACGTCCAGTGTTTTAGTCGAGTAGCGAGTAATTTAGTAATTTACCGTGTGTGGACACTAAAATTTAGTTGAGTAGTTTAATAAACCAATGGTAAATTACTAAAATACTCGCTACTCGACTAAATTACTGGACGTGTCTGTTCCAGCCGGAATCATGAACACGTGATCACGGCCATATTGAATTTTAGTTCGAAAAAATTGCAACTGCCTAGGTGGCAGTTGAAACACTGTTCCAAAATCGCAAATGAGAGTGGCAGCCCCTGCTCCAGACATAACGACCTCCATCCGAACCAAATATATTAAAAATGTATTAAAAATATTTTTGGTTCGGATGGAGGTCGTTATATCTGGAGAAAACCCACCTCAGAAATTAATACTAAAAATGTACGTCCTACTGTAAAGTACCGCGGTGGTTTCATGATATTGTGGGGGTGTATGGTTGCAACCGGCACTGATAATCTCGATTTTATGAATGACATTTTAGATAAACATAAATTTTTAAATATCTTAAAACACAATTTAGAAGTAAGTGCGACCAAATTGGGGTGTATTGGAAATTTTTTATTTCCAGCGAGACAATGGCCGCAAGCATGCGGCCGGAATTGTGCCAGAATGGTTATTGTATAGAGTAAATCCGGGAGACGCGGTCGGGCTGGAGAGATGGTCGAGTCGCTATATTCAGACTCTACATCTGTGTATATGCAAAAGTGTGATAAGGTTCAGAACAATTAATTCTCTAGGAATCAACTGTTTCGACCAACTCTCCGGCCCGACCGCGTCTCCCGGATTTACTCTAATGTATAATACACCGGATGGGTTACATACACCCACATACAGTCTGGACATTAACCCCATCGAATATCTGTAGGCGGAAATCGATAGGAGATAAAAAAAAATTACGACACAACTTTGAAAGAGGTACTAAAACAAAAGATTTTAGAAGTTTGGAACTCTATCAAATCTAAAATAACTGAAAAAACTACTTACAAGGAGAGTATTTTAGGTGTCCGCCTCCGATCATTTTGATTTTTGGATATGTTATAGAGGACCGAAAAATAAGAAACACGTGTTTTTTATTTTTCCCCGTTTTCATATTTGGGGGGTGAAAACTGCGTTCACAGTTAGGGTTGAAAAATCATTTTTGTGGAATATCTCGAGAACTGTTAGAGATAGGGGAATAGTGTCAATGGACGAATTTTGTGTCTTTGAATGCGAAATATGACTGACTCGCCAGATTTTCAAAAATCCACAAAAATGATTTTTCAACCCTAACTTTGAACGCAGTTTTCACCCCCCAAATATGAAAACGGGGGAAAATAAAAAACACGTATTTCTTATTTTTCGGTTCTCTATATTATATCCAAAAATCAAAATGATCGGAGGCGGACACCTAAAATACTCCCCTTGTTAGTGCACAGCATACGAGAACTTCTGAAAAGCGTAATTGGAGCCAAAGATGGCCTAAATAAATATTAATATAAAATAAGGGGTGCGTATAATTAATGCCGCTCGAATATTTGTGTGACCCTGTTTCAGTACATATTTGCAATAAATTTTTCATAATTTCTACGAATATTATCAGATTCATTTCAAATTTGGTATATATAATTTCGATACTTGTGTCTTATAGTAGTTACAACATTACTTTCAGAACTTAAGTCTAACATGTGTATTTTTATTGTTTACAGTTTTAATAGCGAGCGTTGAAATATTTTTGTGATTCACTGTAGGTATACTATGTACGTGGTCTATGGCCAACGACTGCGATTCGTCAATGTAGATTCGTACTGTGCTCCTCGGTGAATTGCTTTAATTGCACTTACACCTGCGAGTTGTGTAACAATCGTGCAATATGCGACAAAGGACAGCGTAAGATTGCTGAGAAGAATTCAGATCAACGATGCGAATCCCGTGGATTGCCTCGCGGTTTATATTGTTGGTGATCTCGTGAGTGAAACCAGCCACCTACAAATACACTGTAGAATAACTTGGGGTTTGCATGAAAATCGATGATTTTTTACCTGAGGTCCGGATCATATTAACACTCGCGCTATTTATTCATTCTGTAGATATGTAATTTGTTCGCTTTCCATGTTAAAATTGATTATAATTAAGTCGGGATATATTCAGACGGAAGAACAGAGACGATATTGATATGTATCGAGATCTGCCCAGAAAGGCGAATGATATACCTATCTACTATTTAGTACTATGCTGAAACACAGAAGTAACAAATGCGGTACACACAGTAAATGAATTTTGTATAATTAAACCTTTACTTTCAATTAGTTTCTACGTTCTTTTTGTAGATATTGATTCATTGCGGAAAGATGTGTCAAAGATTGTGTGAAGTAGTATTGTACAATAGGGCTGAGCGGAAAATTTAAATTTGAATTTTCAGCTGTGTGGCCTGGGTGCGGGATAGTTGTCTTTTGATTAGCCAAACACAAATCTAAAAAAATTTGGAAAATATTCATAACTGCATGTTCCATTTTCTCCTAAAAATTATCATATAATCATATAATCATATAATCATATAATCATATAATCATATAATCATATAATCATATAATCATATAATCATATAATCATATAATCATATAATCATATAATCATATAATCATATAATCATATAATCATATAACCATATAATCATATAACCATATAATCATATAACCATATAATCATATAACCATATAATCATATAACCATATAATCATATAATCATATAATCATATAATCATATAATCATATAATCATATAATCATATAATCATATAATCATATAATCATATAATCATATAATCATATAATCATATAATCATATAATCATATAATCATATAATCATATAATCATATAATCATATAATCATATAATAATTTTTAGGAGAAAAAAGAACCTGCAGACATGAATATTTTTCCAAAATTTTTTTACAGTAGTGTTTGGTTAATCAAAAGACAACTACCTATCTCGCACCCAGGCCAACTGAAAATTCAAATTTAAATTTTCGCCTATATAGTATCGCTCCGCCCTATTGTACAATGCTTCGTATCGTGGCCATTTTTTAATATCCTTTATTTGCTATTTCTATCGTTTTGGATAAGCTACTTCGAAACAATATTGGTAATAATCGGACACTACGTGGTTTGTTGTACAACTTCCTACTGACACTTCTATAGCAAAACCACTTAAATCGCAAGTAGGTAATTCTATTTCATTGGTGACTGTTCCTTGTGGTGGTCGAGACAGTGGCAACTATGCCCACCATTCGGTTTATATGCGAGTGTGAGCCATTTTGAAATACAAATAAAAAACAACATGGAAAATGCGTGAATATGTATGTCGCAAATAGTAGTAGTTAGCTATCAAAATATCTTGTGCAAAAGCAGTGACGGATTTAAGAAAAAAGGCCCAGGTGGGAAACGTTCTGAGGGGCCCATTTTTTCGAGAAAATGAAGAGGCAGTTTAATAAAGCGGGCTAAGGGTAGTAGTACTGAAAAAATGTATTGTTTGGATAAAATCGTTTTTTTTTAAGATGGGGCCCTAGGGGACCTTCTGAAGGGGCCCATTTTTTCAGGAAAATGTAAAGTTAATTTACTAAAAACGGTCTTAGTGTAGTAGTACAGAAACAGTATAGTTTGGATAAAATTACAATTTTATCAAAGATGGGGCCCTGGGGAGGGGCCCAGGCGGCAACTGCTCATCAGCCGCCCTGTTAAATCCGCCACTGTGCGGAAGGGTCTAATTTTTCAAAAACGAGAATTTTCTGAGATTTGTTTTCTAATTAATTTTTATATGGAACACACACTCTTCTTCCTTCAAGCTTCTATCATTTATGACAAGGTATGCCCATGCCAACCTACTTGCACATACATTGCTAATCGTCCTTATAACGCTTTTTTTAAATTGCCCTTTAGACAGCCATATTCAACCCAAACATTTCATTTATTACTAATGCGGCTATAATTATTTTACTTTACAACTTTGGGAAATCGTTTTTCATATTTATTGAAACACGAAAATTCTACAGTTACTTGCAGATGTATATACACAAAATATATTTCATATTTATGAAAGTGTACCTACATTTTCACATTAAATTCTAATGTAGCTTTCTTATACGCATTTCAGCTTTCACTAATTTCTATTCATTAGTATACTATTATCTTACAATTCTTCTACGTTCGATATTTTACTCTCTCTCTCTAATATAACAAATTAATTTAAAATTAATTGAATCTGGAAGCTCGATTTTTATTCGAAGGCAGAGATACATATAAAGCATTGATAAAGCTTTGGCGTACATTCTGGTAGTAAGCGAAATTTTTTAATCACAATGCTTTGTGTCGTGAAAAATATTTTAAATCAGCATTAAAAACAGTGAAACCTAAAAACCCAAGTTTATTCTAACAATTGTACACTGAAGTTTAATGAAATATAGAGATTCTTCCAACGATAGTAAAAATTTCGACCATACCTAATAAGCATTAGTCGTCGGAGTGGAGAGAATTATTTCTTTGTCTGTTCACAGTGAATTTATCAATGACTTTGCAATTTTTCTTACACAAGCTACGATTCTCGTTGTCGGTTAATTTTGCCATTTCGACCGAAAGGACGCTGACGCCCGAGTTTTGTAAAAGAACATGCATTCCTGCGTCCGATACCAATCCTAATTGAATGATAAAGGTTTGAAATGCACAAAATCCCTGATATCTCCTCGCGCGATAGATTACACACGTTCCTGAACGGATGTCAATGTTTTGGAATATAAAAAATTTGTTCCAATTTGTGCACATACGTATTAAGTTTAAGGAAAAGATTTTACATCAGTGTTAAGTTTAATTAATAGCAGCAATATTTTGTGTTTGGATTTCCCCTTAAACACGTTTAATTATAAACTTCTTTTGTTTCGTACTTTTCGTGTACTGTCATAAGTGTGTACTAGTAACATACATATATTATAATTGTGGGATCGGGAACCCCCACCAACTTAAGAGACGGATGCGGAATGACTAAGATCGGGGAGTCGGCGGTAGCCGAGGTGGCTAAAGCAGCTGGCCAGCGCGCAACGAAACAGAAGATCGCGGGTTCGAGTCCCCGTTTCCCGAGGTTTCCTTTTTTCCGTGATCCTACGTAATGATGAATTTATATTGTGACAATACCTCCATACCAGCCACAAGGGGGGGGGGGGGTGATGATATTCAATCTCACGCAACCAAAAACCATTCCTATAAATATATGTATACCCACATACAGTTAGTTCAAAGAATATTCGTTTTACGAAATATAAAATCCGAACATATGAAACAACTAGGCTGAATTTAGAGTTAGACCTTAAAATTTGGTTCTGTCGACTAAAAAAAACAAACAGATGTAATTAATTATTGTACGGGCACAGAATTGAGTTTACAGATATGGAATTGTTTAAAAATTGTGTTTTTTAACACACTTTTTACGGTATCGACGTTTAGATTTCCTTCAACCATGTCTACCTACTTCTAAGGTTGTTCGAGTACTCGAATATTCGAGTAGCTTGAAGTTCGGACCGAGACGAGACTCGGTTCCCGAGCCGTATACCCGTAAAAATCGAGTAGCTCGAAAATAAAAATTGAGAAATTGAAAAATTAATAATGCAAGGTTTACATATTCAAATGTTTGCAAGTACTTCACGATTCTTTGTAATTACGCTTAATTATATTTATTCAATTATTTATTAATTTATTTATTTATTTATGAGCGGGTAAGGCCCTGTGTTAACAATGGCGCGACAGAAGTAAAACCCATACGAAGAAGGCAAAAAAGTAAGACGAAAAGAAAAAAGTAAGAAGAAAAGAAAGATAACATAAAGAGAAGTGTATGAATACGTTCACAAATACGCAAAAAATGAAGAAAATAAATTTGAATTTAGTACTTATTTTCAAAAGTTACAGAATATTTCCATTTACAGCTTACATTTTAATTATTCACATGACTTATTGGGAACCATTATTTACATTCCAGTAGATAAACATAACCTAAAATATTCGAAACATTCGTATTGCCTGAAACGTTCAAGCTTCAAGCTACTCGGTACAATCGGTCTGCTCGAAAATTTCGATCTGCTCCAAGCATATTCGAGCCGCTCGAAAAAATTCAAGCTTCTCGATTCTTTCGAGCCACTCGATTTTTACGGGTCCTCGGCTCGGCTCGCTTTTTCCGAGTACTCGAGCAGCCTTACCTACTTCACATTGTTTTGTTGGTATGTTACATTTGACCATGAAGAGAACTATATTTTTACACGAAAATTAGTTACAAAGTTATACTGCCGAGGCAAATCTTTAAGAGAAGTTGGAGAAATAATAGGTAGGACCCATTTTACTGTACAGAATGTTATAAATAATTATAGATAAAATAGTACATAGTGCAATAGAACAGGAAGGTGAAGGGAGGACAATCTAACTGGAAAGGACAAGCGATACTTAATTAGACAAATTCAAATTAATGGGGTTACACAACCTTGACCGGCCTAAAACGAACGGTATATTCACGAATTTTTTACAAGAAATGTATGTGCTCAGCTGAAATGACCTTCTTGCGATGTATGAAGCATTTCTTGAACTATAAAGAACATAAAAGCATTATTTTTGTTTTTATTAAATAATTATCTGTTAAATATGCGTATCATGTCTACAACAAAGATTAATCGACAATTGTTTGTTTTCTGTTTCTTGAAAAAATACAAATTTCTGTATCGCGTGTACGCTCAATTTTGTTAGTAACCGTACGTAGGTACCTACATTGTACATATGTAAGTTTCGACCTACCTCATAACACCCTGCGTGCAAAAATCAGGCTTAGAAAATAGCAAGGAGCAACTATGTCTCGTTTCCAAAAAATAAGTTGTTGAAAATAAAAAAGTTTCAGTTGATGAATGCCACTCATACAAATTACGTGTCTCTCACTGTCTGAAACAGTGCAATGTATACGATAATATGTCTGGCTATTATAAATAAATATTCTCATAAATAATTTTCATAAATAATCTATATTTTTATAAATGAAATATTTATTTACAGATAAACAAAGTTAATGACAGATAACTTATAGGGATTTAGCAATTTAGGAATTTTTAGGAGTGTGGGACCGACAGTGTCAGAGTAAGAAATAATTGCAAAGGTCTACTTTCAACAAGCTTGTCGCGAGAGTGACAAACAATGTGAACGACAGGAACAACATGCATTCCATGCCTACTCACAATCAGCTAGGTCGAAACGAACAGAAGACTCGACCGACTGTCTGACCGTTTCTCCTTTCGTCTCAGAATTACGGTCAGAGTTTCGCTCATTTCGGTTAGAAATACCTGTCGAGACATCTCTCAGAATTTCTCCAAATTCAGTTTCGCTTATCTCACAATGAGGTCAGATATTTCCGACCGAAATGCGATCGTTCCGGCATTTCGGTTACCTTTTACATCCTCTCACTATTACCGTCAGAATTTCTCTCGCCTCTCATTACGATTACACTGCCCAACAAAATTAAACTTTTTTCTCTGTTCTGTAACATTCAAATGCCGTTTCGTATAGATTTTTGTGCGCTGAAAACGAATCCGCAAACCGTTTATCGCCATCGCCCTCAGTTTTCGAGAAATTCGATTTTGAAAAGAAACTGCAAATTTTCAACTTTGAACATATTTTGTGTCCAAACGGTAATACTTATTCGGTTGCTCGTTGCGTCAAATTATTCTATGAACCCTCCCGAATAAAACGATATAAGTTATTATTGCATTATGAACACTTAAATATTTTTAAACATCGATCAAAGGCAAGGAGACACTCGAAATGCACAAATTTTTGCATATATCTTGCAATATATTTTAAAAATTAAGGGTCTAGGAGAAAATTTAACTACTCCACGCGATGCAGCAGAAAATTTTCTTTCGGAAACCACCAACAGAAGTGTTAAGTCACGTTTCGTTTTCAATACAGAAGCGAAATAGTTTGGCAAAACCTGCGGCGTCGACAGTGGTTGTCACGCGCGTTAAGCGATTGTGTGACGCTGAGCGGGAGTATATCGCGCGCCGCCGTTGACTACCACTGTCGACGCCGCAGGTTTTACCAAACTATTTCGCTTCTGTATTGAAAACAAAATGTGTCTTACCATTTCTGTTAATGCTTTCCGAAGGAAAAATGTCTGCCGCGTCGCGTGGAGTAGTCAGATTTTCTCCTAGACCCTTAGTTTTGGAAATAACTTTAAAGATATCTGCAAAAGCGGGTGCATTTCGGGTGTTCTTTTCCCTTTGATCTTTGTTTACACATATTTAAATGTTCATAATCCACCAATAACTTATATCGCTGTATTCGGGAGGATTTATAGAATAATTTGACGCAACAAGCAACCGAATAACTATTACCATTTCGACACAAAAGATGTTCAAATTTGAAAATTTGCAGTTTTTTTTCAAAATCGAATTTCTCAAAAACTGAGGGTGATGGCGACAAACGGTTTGCGGATTCGTTTTCAGCGCACAAAAATCTATAAGACACGGCTATTGAATCTTACAGACCAAAATGGCTGTGGGACAGTGTTACAGGTCGTTGAGAGATATGTAACCGGTCATGAATTTCAGTTACTGTTTCGGCCACAACCCCTTTTCAGCTATTGTGAAACTATTTATAAAGCTTCTCAAATCACCTTGCATGGTACTTCATGCATTTTGTATAATTGTCTAATTAATATTTATTTCGTTCGAATATTGTCTATCATGGAAAATTTATTTGAAAACCCACGATTTCAGCGATGTCTCTGTTCCGTCTTGTATTAAAATTAAATTTCTTAAATGGGATATCTATGGTTCGTTTTGGACGACACAGTGATGAACGTGTCAATAATAACGTAGAAAATTTAAAACTTTTATCTATACGATTTCACAAACATCATCAGCTGGCGTAATAGATTTTTGATGAATTGAGTGTCTCTGGCCGAAAGTCGATTTCTTTGACGCATTATGCCTCGAGTGACCCAGCGCCGCTATATTATGTCGAGGGAACATGGGTTGTTACAGAAACAGGATGACGATTTCCTTCGGCATCCAATAGATATATGTATGTAGAAGGTGAGATACAGGTTCATTGTGCGATCGGCAGTGACCTCAAACGTGCCATTGGCCTCCTTTATGAAGAACCTGTTCCAGCTCGAAACTTCGCGTCTTTCCTTCCTTATCTTCCCTTCTCTCTTTCTCTGAAGCTCTTCTACTGTCACTGGGCTCCTTTCTCTACGGATGCTTTCGCACAGATACAGCATGTACCGTTTCGAACCAAATCGAGGAGCACTTTTACTGGGACGCCAGCTTCACACTAACTTCGCAACAGGGTCATTACATTTCTCACCGATGCGCAATGATAACCATACGAGTAATGGACGTCATTTAAATACTTTTTTCTATTTTAATCCACCCTTTCCCCAGATCGTTTACTGATCTGTTCCTTCACTTTCTGATTTAGCGATGGGCATTGTTTAAATATTACACTTTGTTCAGATTTTAATTGGGACTTTCGCCTGATTATTCCCTTATTTGTATCCCGGTTTTTTAGTCCTCGTGTGAAACTGTAGCAAGGTTAGAATTTACGCAACGTTACAGTTTAGGGTAAACTTGCCGATGAAATGGGCCCTCGCCGATTTCCATGACCTTCACATATGTTGTCAAAGTCGTCTTCCTGAACAACATTTCCATTTAAACATTTGGCGGTCGGCTTTGGTTTACGAGATATTCGCAAAAAACTTTACTTCACACTAGAACTACCGAGTTTAACAGATAAGGTAGGATCGGGTAATAAGGCCCACCTAAGGTTTTATAATTTTTAGAACAAAAACCTGTACATATTTTTCAAAATTTTTTATTGAAATCTATGGACATTAAACTATACACTGTAATATTTGTAACAATATATCAACATAACAAATACGGAAATTAATAGGATTTTAAAAACCTTGTAAATGGGCCTTATTTCCTGTAGATAATAAGGCCCACCTATTTAATATGTACAATTCGGGCAAGCAAAGATATCTTCGACCTCAGGTATGAGCCCAACGCATTCCTCGTGTAACCAGGTGAGACACATGACACACTGTCGCATATCTGTCTTGAATGCAGTTCTGCATAATTTGCAAAACCAACTGTCTGCAGAGTTACCGTCCACGTTTTCTCTGGAGGTGGATGGCATGGGCCACACACTCTTGTCTTTTTTCTTCCGGTTAAAATGGTACGTGCTTTGGAGCTCTTCTCAATATCGGTCCTGCTTTGGAAGAGGTCTCTGTCCACTGAATATTTTGGTGGGCCTTATTATCTGCTTTGTCACTTCCTCATTGCCGAGGTTAAATATGTTGCCAACATACATACATATACACACCTATAGTTGTACAGTAATTGGATAATGCCTACTCCTAATACAAAGCCAAGAACGTTAGTTGCCAAGTAACGCTAGTTGTGGAGGAAACATTTGTTGAATTTACAGACGGCAAATGTTATATTAATCGCGTGAGGGTTCTTCGAGTGGCATTTCGTATGTAGTAAAAGCAATAGATGGCATTAACAAGATTGTGGATTGACCTACCAAGGATAAATTACAGGTGGGCCTTATTACCTGCTGGGCCTTATTACCCGAACTTACCTTACCTTTTTCTAAGGTGTGCCTACACGACAGATTTTCCAAAAGCTACGTGATTCAGAACAATAAAGTATATTTATACAGTGCAGATAAATATGTCTTCTAAGAATAGATCGTAGAGGAGGAACAAACGCATGGGTGATGTTGACAGTGGGCACGACTTCGTACGACAGAAGCATCACACGGTGGCGTGTAACATTTGTCTTTCTTTCGATAAAGAGGGGAGGAGGACCTCTTATATAAAATTTTAGCTTCAGGTATTTGTAGGTTTCAGAGATATTAATAAAAACTTTCGACATAATGCATTGAAATTTGCCTATAAATACGTTACTAACACAACCATCTTCTCGTCGCCGTCGACTGTTTCACAGCCGACTGTATTAGTATTGGTTGGGACTAGATCAGAGCGGGGAGCGTAAAGCATGGTAGTGAACCGTTGTGAGTTTGGGGACGTTCAAAATGAGACTGCGTTTACAAGTATCGCGCGATGAGGTCAATATCGCTATTATTGTCAAGGTCATCATTCTGAACATTTCCCTTTAAACTTTTTGGCAGTTGCCTTTGGCTTGCGAGATATTCGCAAAAAACTAGAATTACCGAGTTTAACACATACTCACATCGGCTCGCTACCATGCTATACGCGCCCGCGAGCGGGCGTGCGCTCCCTGCCCCATCTGGCGCCAACCAATACTAATACCGTCAGCTGTGAAACAGATTTCAATTTATGCTGAAAGATTGTCATATGTTTTTGGCAACATATGTCAAGGTCATTGCAATGAGTGAGGAGTTTAAAGAGGAATGTTGTTCAGAATGACGACCTTGACAACATACGTGAAGGTCGTCGAAATCGGCGAGGACCCAGTTCATCGGCAAGTTTACCCAAATCACATATGACAAACTTACATAAAATTCGACCTATGATAGGCAAGAGAACAAAAATTACATATTGTTGCCTTTGGATTTATTTGCAAAATAATGCAAGACGCTGATCACAAACCCTAAATGCCGAATATTACACGTTGCCAATGTTTATGCGTTTAACAACCACATTAATAAACTTTGCTTCCCTTTAAATAAAAATTGTATCCCTTGTGCTGCGTCACTCTTGTCGCGTATGATTGATGTATGATTCCAATAGCGAACGGATGAATGAAATATGTATTAAAGGTCCGTCTCGCAGACAATAAAGCACCAACTTTCACACGTCTAAAAACGTAGCAGAAGTAGAACGCGTGACATTGCCAATTTTGCATTTCTAAAAGTATTTGTTACTGGGTCACTGGGTTCCGATCATAAAGATGCTCCAACGAAACCAGCTACAGCCTTTCACATCTCTGGGAAGCACTCGTGCGCACCAGCCTAAAGGTCTAGGCACACATATTTGTTCCGTGAAATATGTACGCGTCAGTTTCGTGTCCACTGATGTCACTAACGGCTATTCAGAGGTATCCGTGCTCTACAGCAGCCAGGCCTGCTCTGGCGCATTACAATCATTAGAAGTATATCACGGTTGTTGTTATTTCCATCAGAAAAACACCAGCAATTGATTGGTCACACTTCTATGAACATCCAATACCTACGACATATAGAAATTAGCATTTTCATGTACTGAATGGCCCATTGCAGTCTTTGTCTTTAGGACTCTAGGGTTTAGAACCCCTGATTCGCGTAGTTGGAGAGCTTCGACCCGAGAACACAAGAGGGTCACAAACAAGGTCCCGTTCAAGAGATTTCGAAACAGCGTCAATGACAAAGCTAGAATATGTACCCAACGTATTTTAGCTTTAGGGTACGGATACAGATTCGACACTGACGTCACTGACGTGGACAAATGTCAACTGCTCCATTCCAAAACAAGGAAACGATGTCCTTTATCACTGACACTGACGGCGCGTAACTGGCATGGAACTGATATATCTGCAAAGACCTTAAAGGCAAAGTCCCATCAGTGCTACAACGCGCCGCGCACAACCTTTTCGAGCACTTGAAGAGTCGATTTTATGAGGCTGCACGCACGATATGGGACGACGCTCTGCCAGGCGCACACGTAAATTCTTGCGCGCATGTCAAAAACAGTGGATGGACTACACTTCTTCTACACATCTTACTTTGTGATGAGTTCAATAGCCGAAACAAGGGTTTCACACTTCGCCGTCGTCGCCGAACCCTATTTCACCGTGTTAGGGACATAAGTTATCCTGTTCACTTTTTACCTAAATATGATAAATGGATGTGAGGAAGATGCCATCAATATAGCAATTAAAAAGTGTTATCTACTAAACAAATTATAGGGTAGACTGGGGGTGGTAGTAACACTTTGACTTTGGAATATGATTACGCAAGCACTATCACAGTTAGAACAAAAGTTCTTATATGAAACTGTTACTTACTTCTCTGACATTATTGAGACAAAACAGTTTCGGTGTATGTCAAGTAATATGTATCCAGGTTAATAAAAAATGAATAGAGGAGAAAGTGTTACAACGATCCCTGACCCCGGGTCGGTTGTAACACTGCATGGAGTCGATAGCAGCACAAATTTAACTTTGCAAAATTAAAATATTTATTGATTTTAATTATAATAATAAATGAAAAAAGTAAAATTTATAATCAATTATGCGGGATCGCCATTGTGGCAGAATTTTTTTTCGAGAATTAAAGGGAATTAGCTTCTTTCATACATGAGTCATGTTTATGGGGGGGGGGGGATTTCACTTTTTTCTTATATACAGCTAAATCTAACGTAGAAGTACAAATAATACTCTTTTTGTTCCTCGACTTTTTCATGTATTTGAGGGGGGTAGGGCAGAGGAGTGACATTATAAGATTTCTGGAAAAAGATTTTCGTCTGTTGATTCTGCTTTCGAAAGGCGACATCTACTGGCGTCAAGTGGAGAAGTAAAACGAGAATGGCGACATCTACTGGCGTCAAGTACTAGCGCTACGTGACGTCTGACTGTCTCCTAAAAAAACTATCATTTTGATAACTATTAATTCAGAATAATTCTTTTATCTTTTAGAAAAACAGCTTGAAACATTAAGTAGAGCGACAAATGGGTTAAAAAAAAAAAATTATTCGCTGGATCATGTTAAAACATCGGAACTATGTCTAAGATAAGATAATAAGGCCAAAATACCTGCGGGGTCGTACCCATTTCGTTAGAATTCGTGTATACAGACATGGTCGCTCAGTGTGCCTATGGGTAGAGAGGGGAAGGGGAATTAGCTTCCAGACGCGGTCGCGTCTGTTGATATGTGGCTGGTAAACTTAATTGTTTTTGAGAAATATAATAATTTGAAACTGACAAAGATATACAGGGTGTTTGGTTACACGTGGGCATAAATTTAAGGAGTGATTGTAGACCCCATACTAAGACGAAAATCAAGAATAACGATATTGCGGTTTAGGCTTCGTTTGTTAGTTATAAGCGTTTAAAGATATGCATAAAAGTAGGCAATCCGCGTGTACCGCTGCAGGCGAGGCAAATCAGCCGAGGCGTCGAACAGTAGTCGTCAAAGCCACTGTCGTACGACGAAATCAAAGCTACGACGAAATTTACCGACAATCGGCCACACGATTCTGCGACACTTCATCAAAAATTAAAGGGTACTTACCTACTCGCTAAAATCCATTGGTTTCGTTATATCCATTGTTGTAGTTCATTGTGTTATCGAGGCATGTACGCGCATTCCAGATATTCTATAGTTCAATAGTTATACCGTAACCAAAACAAAAATCCCGCAATAGATATTGATTATATCGTATCCAAAAAAAAAAAAAAAAAAATGAACCACCACCACCTGACGATCGTGGATTTGTCAGTTGGTGTTGCGAGGCCCTCGCAGGGTATGGTGAGGTAGCGGGAACGCTGCTCGGCTCCGCCTGAACCTAGCCGTTTAGCAGTTACTTATTCTTAGCGTAATAGTTGTGTGCGTTACGAAGCTATGCGTAGGCCAACACGAGATGAAGCTGTCGAGAAAGAATCAATGCTCTGACCAATAAAGCTCCTGATTTTTTTCGGAGCTAACGCACACCTATTCTGATGTGTGTATTTCTACGCTAACAGCTCGGTTTGGCCTACACGCCAAAAGCTTGGCACTATCCCCACCACTTCTGGCTCACTCTTGTTCTGCGAAGGCGAGAGCGAGATGGAACGAGAGCGAGTCGGAAAACGTTGAGAAAAGGAGCACCGAGGCAGGCAAACGGTGTGGTGGGAGAATACCCCTCACGAAACTCACCGGCCAATGTATCTGGCTTCGACCTTAATATAATTATGAACACATTTTTATGGAAGAATTGCTATGTATATTTGTTTATTTCGGAAGTATTTTTGCGAAAACATCATTCCAATATAAATTTAGGAAGATTGTCAATTGATTGTGGTATATGGAATGTTACAAAAACCAATATCTGTTTCAGACTTTTCAAAATGGCGCCGAACTTGTTCGGTACATCTGCGACGCTGTATCTAGAAGCTTCCCAGCAAGATGTGCACCAAGAGAAATCGTCGACGGAAAAGGCAAACACACAGAAATTAGTTGTTCAGAAGTCGTCGAGTCCGAAATCGAAATATAAGTGGAAGATCGTATGGAGAAACGTGATCGCTTTTCTTTACCTTCACATTGGAGCGCTGTATGGATTCTACCTCTTATTCATTGAAACCAAGTTCGTCACAACTCTATGGAGTAAGTCAGATCTCAGAATTACTCCTCTTTTCCTAATAAATGATTTTTTAATAGTCCATTGTAACATCGCATCGTTCAGTGAAAATTCTGTAACTAATAGGACATTATTTAGTTTATACTATAAATCTACTATGAACTGTGGACTCCACGAGCAAATGTATTTACGCGAAAATTATAACAAATATAATAATAATACAATAATATATAACCTGTTTTCAGAGAAAGACGATAGGAATTGTATAATATTACTCTTTTAATATTAAAGAACATAATAACAACTAATTGCTATTACAAATCTTTAAATTTATGAGTTTAATAGCGAAGGGATTTCCATATTTATGTAAAACTAGTATCCCCCGTCTCGGCTTCGCCCGAAATATTAGCGTGACTGATTCATAATCTGTAATCTGCAATCTGTAAACTCGAGAGCCCTCGGACACTTATTCCCGCCGCGATGCTGTTTCGCAAGCGAGAAGCGCTCGCCCGGTCGCCACCTGGCGGTCGCGTCCCGACCTACTATTATTTAAAAATCAGTATTTAAAAAAAATAAAAACGTTAGAACCTTGCTCTCGCCAAGACGAACAAAGTGATGTAACACACTTGTGCGTACAGTTCAAATTTACTGAGAAACCGCATTTCAAAGTATGCAACTTCAATTTTATATAATAGTATAGATATGGATTTTTTTTCACGTCATTATTGACAAGTCCGGGCGTTTACTTATTGTTAGTAATAACGTTCCACTAGTGCAATGGAGAAGTATGCATCTGGTGTCTCCATTGCGCTAGTGAGGCGGCTACCAGCTTGCCGCCGGCCAGACGGATAGTGAGAATCTAGCTTTACTGTAATCCCAAAACCCACGCAACGGCTAACAAGGTAACAGTTTAGCTCTCGGTTGTTGCTCGGGTCCCAGAACTTGAGGAGGTATTTGCACCCTAAAGGGCGAGCCTGTCTTAGCACTTGTTCCGCTGGCTTAGTCACACAGAGCATTTTAACGGAATATTGACCTAACATCTAGCTTTCTTATTGATAAAAATTAAAAACTACAATGAAAACGTTTACGCCATTATGTACTCTATATAATTTCGAGGGATTCACCTTATGTTTGATTGACGTGGGATGTGTTTTTGAATAGCTTCAGTTACGAAGTGTCCACATCAATTTATGTAGTCTCGTTTATTAGTCTGTATCTGGGACGAATGCTGATGTATTAGAATAAAGCATAAAAAATAAAATAAGCAGCAGGGATGGAATGAAACTGTTGGGGATGGAGTGAAGTAAATTTGAAGAACATGACGTAGTTTCAAGTAGATCTGGGGATAATTAAATGGAGTAAACTTAAACCGAATGGGGTGGAATGGGATAACATAGAATAAAGTACCATTCACTCGAGTGAAGTAGAATAAAGTACAAAGGAGCAGATAATTATTCGTCACAAATTTGAATATTAAATTTTAAGCAAAGAATAAATAACCAGGTAAAAAAGTGTCCCATCAATATACTGATCCCAAATTATAGCAAATGTTTTAAGCTGTGTCAGTACGACTATATAAACTCTGATAAGTTATCAGATTATTTTTAGTATTATGCGATTTTACGATTTACAATGATCATTTTCAAAATAAAAGCCAATTATTGTTAATAAATCTGCATGTTCGTAATGCATTGGAATTTTTAGTGGTGCTGGTGTCACTGGTAGGGGCGTTAGGCATCACAGCTGGCGCTCATAGACTATGGGCTCATCGAACCTACAAAGCAAAATGGCCGTTGCGTTTAGTATTGATGATCTGTCAAACAATCGCCTTCCAAGTAAGTGTTAACTATCTGTCGTCCTAAAGAATTAGTCAGAGAATTCTAGGATTAAGTACCAGAGTTTAAGTACGCTGAAATATTAAATATCTCATATGGCAAAAAATCTAAAAACATATATATAACTTTTAGTGATTCAAGGATTCAACTCACTGTTGTAGATTGGAAATATCAAGTGATCCTTTCATTTCTATATTCAAATAAATAATACCTGCTATAACATAGCGATGATCTTCTCGATTTTTTCCCAATATTTCCTATGAACGTACCTTGAACGTAATTTTGACCGTTGCTTCACAGAATCATATCTATGAATGGGTCAGGGACCATAGAGTGCATCACAAATTTACTGACACGGACGCGGACCCGCACAACGCGCAAAGAGGATTCTTCTTCTCGCATATGGGCTGGCTGTTGGTTCGCAAACATCCTGATGTATTAAAAAAAGGCGCCATTGTTGACATGAGCGATCTAGAACGGGATCCTATCATCGTTTGGCAGAGAAGGTAGAAACTTATTAACACATTCTCTATGCATATTTTCAAAATATGGCCGATTAAAAGAAATTACAAGGAAATATTTAAGACTTACTATAGTCGAATTAACGAAAGAAGGCGCCTGGTCGGCCCGCAGGCCGGCGCGCGTGGCTCGGGAGAGACCCAATGCCTGCTCCGTACTTCGTGCGACGTTGCCACGTTGCGTAGCAGATCGGACGTCTCTTTCTATCTTCAAGCGCAACTGTGTGTCTCTCTCTCTCTCGCTCGATAAAGCAGATTCCTTCATTTTTCACAAATAATCAACAATTAAAGAAGGTGATAGTATGTATAGACCTGATCATCATAAAAAGAATGTCATTGGCCATGAGTGGATTAATGAAACTCTTCATCGGTTAATAACAGCTTATGCTGACGTTAATTTTCAAAATTCCATGCTCGAAAGCAGAATATTTCGTACGTGAAATTTGCAAAATAAAACTTTGGTTATAATTTTCAAAATTACAAAATTAATTTTTCAATATGAAAAAGAGTATTAGAATAGCCCGAACTTTCTAGATTAAAATAAAAAAATAATGAATTCAATACGATAAAGAGTTTCCGAGATAAAAATTCACAAGTACAGCTCGGTTTCGTGAAAACAGGCAAAAAATGAAGAAATTCAAAACCAGCAAAGTGATGACTGAAATCCCTTCCTAATATTTCAGTTTGAACAAAATCCCTGACATCGAGTGTAAAAACTGATCGATTTACCGTGGAATGACACTAAATAGAATAAGCATCCTATGAGCCTGTGTTCCTCGACTTGTCCGCCATTCATTCTGCATGGCGCGGATTCCGCTATGGGAAGGACGTTGGGTTCGCCCTCTGGAAGAGGATAGCAATATACACCCGACAAGGACAACGATTACTCTAGGCCCACAGCTAAGTAGTCGAAAGTCATTGGCCAAGGCGTAGGGAGCCGCGTAGGGGAAGCACCAATCGCCAGCCTGAAGTAGCGGCAACGTCGCAAATTCTGGCCCCGGTCCCAAGGCGCCTTCTTTCGTTAATTTGACTATAATAACGTGTTACAAAACTAATTATTTGAGCTGAAAAACTGTTCCTTCTTTTTTCACTCAAGTCAATAACCAGAATGACAGCTGTTTAAGACCCTATGACCTGAACCTTTCTGTTTTGTTTTTTAGGCTGTATCTCGTATTGATGCCCATCTGCTGCTTCCTAATTCCCATGTGGGTACCTTGTTATTTCTGGAACGAGAAACCAATGAATTCGTGGTACGCCACCTTATTTAGATACACCTTGACCTTAAACCTGACGTGGTTGGTGAATTCTGCGGCCCACATATGGGGCATGAAACCCTATGATCAGTAAGTAATAAAAAATAATTATTACATATCTTGAATTGGATGTTAATACATTTAGCACTAGAATGCTTTCCAACGAATTTATACTGTCCTCCCTTCTGTGTTTCTTTTCTCCTCCATTTTCATTTGACACAATATACTATACATATATATACTTTTCTCCTATTAAAATCAGCATCCCATTTTATGCGACACTGGTGCAAAATGTTAATTTTATCAAGCGGGTATCAATACATACACTGTATGGGTATTAATTTAATTTGTATCTAAATTTTATACAACACTAAATTCTAGAAGCTATGGTATAAAATTATAATTTCGCCCTCAACCCGCTTTTCCTTACAAGGGCATTTCCTTACAAGCGATTTCTGTCTTGTATGCGGCGAATGAAACTTTGGTAGTAACACAGAATTTCTTTCCAAAAATCATTATGCGAAATGTTCATCTTGCCTTTTAAAAATTGGGATTTATTACACGCTTGCTTGCTATAAGATATGGGCGATGCATACCTTATTAAAAAACAAAATCACCCTACTGCAATAAAAGAAACAATAATCAATCACCTACTATACTGAATCCATCCTAAGAAAAAGCGAACGCCCATACCGTTTTACGACCGATCTGCGCAGCCCCCACTACTGTCTATGGGCCCGACGCAGGCGATTGCTCGTAACGCTTCACAGTAATCGCCCGTTATGAGTCCGTCAAACGAGGCTGGCGGCGGACTCATAGTGGGTTGCGGACATGGTTCCGCGCGGCCAGTGGCTGTGTCAACCCTTTCGTTTCCTCTCGCTCGTTGTCCGGTTCTCTCACTCTCATCCGCAGGTTTCCAAGAAATGGTGGGGATAGTCGCCGGACTCTCAACGGGCGGAAAAAACGGACTCATAACTGGCGATTACTATACCTGCCGGTTTCCCTGCCCGTCCAAGGGCGGGATGTGACCGATGTCAATGTAAACACTGCAGGAGTGCAGTATATCTACCCGGTAGTTCTTTGGTTCCGAACAGATATAACATCAGTTAAGGAGGTGTTCTAAATAGTCTATTTCGACTGCCATTTATTACCTCTTTTTTAGGATTTGTATTGAAAGGAACGATAAGATTTTTTGCACAAGTTTTTTGCATACACATTTATGGATATTTAAAGTATGTAAATTATTTTTTTGAAGTAATAATAATCAAGATTACATGAGTTGTATTTGATTTTATGAAATCATCGATAATGGTTATTCATAACCAAAATAATGTAAAGAAAGATACACTTATGCCATAACTTTTAAAATTTTGGTTATAACAATTATGGTCTCTGAAATAAACACAAGTTCATTCAAAACGTCTGCAAAACAGTCACCACTTCAAGGTAGTTTTAAATAGTTATCCCGTTCCGTCAACTACATATTACAAAGGCTATCATAAAACCCGGCACCACTAGCTAATTTGGCAAGTAACAATCGTTGCAGACACGTACTACGACGGTTACGTTGGTCTTACATCCTCAAGAGGATTAAAAAGATAATCGGCGCGTGTGCTCGCGATGTGGGTACACGCAACATGAAAAGTTAATAAGAGATGAAGAAATGGCCCAAACGGAAATGTCCCCCATACACATTTCCAGGGTTGAAACCCGTCTGTTATGTCCACTGCTTTTGCAACATCTGTCTCTTTAAATAATTCATCTGTGTTCTGCGTCACGCATCGATTATGTATAAGAACATGGTTTTACGCACATTCATGTATGCAAATAGTTACATTAAGGCAGATTTAGGAGGGATGGAGCCGCAGTGATGGAGGGGGAAACACCTACAGTAGCGGTGGTAATGTCAGCGTGACTGACGCAGGCGCAGTTCATGCACACATAACCACTATTGCTGTAGGTGTTTCTCCCTCCATTCACTGCGGCCCCATCGCTCCTAGCTCTGCATTAAGATGCGTATGCATTTGTTGCGTATCCCCGTATCGTATCACCGTTGCGTATCATCCAGTGATACGATACGGTGCAACGGTGTGTAACTTTTTCCCGCATCATCACTGATGCTGTTGCGTATCTGTATATCAAATTGTGATACGCGACGGTGCAACACTACTGCCCGTCCACAGTGGGGACTCCACACACTGATAGTCTGTTTTTTGTATTTTGTATTTGTATTTTTGTTTTCCTGTTAAACAGAATGGCGTTTTAAAGCCCATCCGCTTTAAAGGCTCCCCCAAACCAACGCGAATATCCGCTCCGCGGATCAGATAAGGCAGCAGTTTTTTATATGTAGCAGCTTATGTAGCGTGTTATCCGATCCGCGGTGGATCCGCTCCGCGCCACGAAATTCGCGTTGTTTTGGGGGAGCCCTTATATTGCCCAACGCGAACTATATTATAATTATAGTCTGTTATCTTTTTCCTCTTCTCTCTCCTTCGGGTCCCAGCAGCAGCGGCGCACCGGGAGAAAAGGTGGTCGGACGGTCACCCATCTTTCCGCAGTACCCGCCCCGTGATGCTTAACTTCGGTGATCTAACGAGAACCAGTGTCTCCATCACGGCTACGGCCGCTGGTTCACTGGTAGTCTGATACGCAACAAATGAATACGCACCTTAACTCTACTTTCGTATCTCAATATGCGCACATTTTTATTTTCATATAAATTAGATCACACTTCACAACACACTATCTCGTTGTTTTATTTTTTGTGTTTCATGGATAAGGCCTCCATAAAGCATGCTCGTCGTGCCTGCCCGTTGGTGTATGGGGGCCTGTATGGCCATGCTTTTACAAATATTCTTTGATTGACACAGCGGTGGAATCTTATAAATTCTATATGAATTTCCAGAACAATAGGCCCCACTGAAAATCTCAGCGTGGCCATATGCGCAATCGGCGAGGGCTGGCATAACTACCACCATGTGTTCCCATGGGACTATAAAGCTGCCGAATTAGGAAATTACAGGACCAACTTCACTACAGCATTCATTGATTTTTGTGCTCGCATGGGTTGGGCGTACGATATGAAAACCGTCCCTGCGGAAGTGGTAATGAAACGGGCGGCCAGAACCGGTGATGGATCAAGGTACATATGCGTATAATAAATCCAACATTTCGGAATAGGAAAGTAACGAAAGTGGCAAAAATGTCAAAGACATCGGAGATTTCTTTTTATCAAAAAATCGTTAAACGAAAAAAAAATTGAGATTGAATAGAGATTATTTAAGAAAATTAGATGTCGAGGAGGTTGAACGAAACTAAATTACAATTCTTCGATCCTCAACAATTCCCTTTGTGCAATTTTTCATGACGAATAGATAGAGAGAAGTTTTAAAGTTGAGCTTAATTTAGACAGTATCTAACTTATGAATTTTGAGTAAAGATGATAATGGCGGGTGCCAAACGAATTATATTGAAAAAAAAATGAAAATTAGAGATTTGAAGTAAATAAATTAGAAATTTGTTAAAGGATACCTAGACGTTTAAAATCAAATTGAACTTGAAAATGGAAATGTTTCAAATTGGTGGCGTCTTAGGACATTATTAAAACTGATTCTGCTAAATGAAGGGTATGCTGAAGGTGATAGATGGAATTAGAATAAAGTAATTAGAATACATTCATTTTTCAAAAAGATCGCGTAGGAATATCTTTGAATTTTCGTCACCAGGTACAAACACGAAAACATACACCACCACAGTCACGAGGGTGCAAAATGGGGATGGGGCGACACGGACATGCAACCCAACGAGATCGAGGAAGTAGAAATCATCAACAAAAGCGACTAAATAATCGTTTCTCAGCGACTTCACTACAACTTTCAGTTGACTTCGCACGAGCAATCGCATACCAAAAGGAGCGATCAATCGTTCACAACGTCAATTAATACCTATTTGTTACATGTATTATTAATGATCTGTCGGTGCTGTTCCTCTGTGAAAAATCGGTTATTTGGGGAATCGTGTGATTTAGAATATCGTGAACAACGTTTTATCGTAAAAAGAGAAAGATTCATGAAATGAAGATTGAGATATCTAAAATCATCGGTTCAGTTTTTCGACACAATCGATTTCGAGAACAGCCTACGTGTAGAGCGACACGTTAAGAGAAGAAATGAAAGATTCGGGGATTCCAGTTTTCACGCCTGATCGAATTTATATCATTCACCCGTTCTCTCGTGGAATCAGATTAATTTGTGACTTTTCGAGTTATCGTTTTCAGCGCCGCGAGCGTTTCAATTCTCGAATTTCTGAGTGTCTCAAGGTGATTCTACCGGATTTGTTGTAGTCGGGCAGTTAACTAGCTGATTCTGCTCGGCGTGCATTACATCGATTGTCGTAAGTAATATGATAGAAATATCAAAATGATCGTAATACACATCGAGCAACGTAGAGTTATTGTAACCAAAGCACATAAACTGTATATCGATTGATCGACTAGTTCTTGGATAAGAAAAAAAGGCATTTCGCGCCGAGAAATCATGAGTATTTTAAATCTAGACGATCGCGCAGGAGTTTCTTCGACGTCCATCAATAAGGAAAGCAACAAGTAGAATAGCATCATCGGTAGCTGGTCAAATTCGAGAAACGTTTCTGACTTGGATAAATTTTATATATAAATTATTAATAATATTATTATTCATGATAATAAACAAGGCACACCACAGTCAGAAAGGTCAGTATAGTAATGCATAGTGAACTAAATAGATGTGTAGGTCAAGATTCAGTGTCCTTCACGGTAGTAATTTCTTGTTCGATCCACATAACTGTAATCCTCAACTATGGTGAAGGTCACAGATATCGGCCGGTCTGAGCGGTTCGTGAACAACGATCGAGGAGAAATCAAACCTCTCCATGCGAAACTAACGCGTGCTGGTGAATTTGTCACTTCGAGTTGAATAGTTGCACACCTACTCGCGAATGAGTCGCGAAGAGTAACGGGAATACTGCTCGCTTCCTCCTGTGGCGCAGCCTCGGAAGGAGTGAAAACGTTAAGAAAAGGATCATCGACGCAAGCAACTGGCATGGTGGGAGTTACCCCTCGGTCCCACTGGCTCTGACCGGCCGATATATTTCAACTATCGCATATTGAGTGAGAGTCATATAACTGATTATAGCAGTTTAAGCGCAATGTTAAGTCCCAGAGGGATTAGTGATCTATGAGCGTACAGCAATTGCTGTACACCATTGGAAAGATCTCGCCAAAACGAATCGATTGATACAATTTTTAACTTCGAAATCAGATGGAATCACCTCGAAAAATGCCCTCAATTGTTTTGAACAAAAGAAACCGGTAGTAAAATCCCTAACCCATCCGGCCCGAGGGACTTTGGGTAGGCACCTGAGAAGAAACCGAGGGATGTAAGCGATTCCCTAGCAGGATGGGGCGGCAAATGTGCCTCATGACCTTCATTTCAGGGCCGTGTTAGGCTCGGGCCGCATGGGCTTTTACTACCGTTTTCTTTTGTTCAAAACAATTGAGGCCATTTTTCGTCTTGTCGTGATCTTTCCAATGGTGTATAGCAGCGCTGTCCAGCGAAGGGGTCCCTTTGCGTCTACATCCCCTCCAACCTTCCTTTCGAGCAGCGTGACTTATCGTCAAGGAAATCGCGCGACGCTGAAAAGGAGACCGCGACATTTCCGTAGGCAAGGAAGCTCAGACGACACGCGCGACACCGACGTTCCCTGTTACTTCGAATCGGCCGCGGCTGTGCGCCAATGCAAGTTGGACGGCGCTGGTGTATAGCTAGAGTTAGGAGCGATGGGACCGCAGTGATGGAGGGGGAAACTGATACCAGCGCCAAGCCAGCCAAGTGGCGCGAACGCGAAGCTACCCACGGCCACCTAGCGTCGCCGGGAAATAGATTGTCGACGCCGGTTGGCCGTGGTTAGCTTCGCGCTGAGGCCACTCGGCTGGCTTGGCGCTGGCGTCAGTTCGCGCACACATTACCACAGCTCCTGTAGGTGTTTCCCCCTCCATCACTGCGGCCCCATCGCTCCTAACTCTGTGTACAGCAGTCGCTGTGCGCTCGTAGATCAGTAATGCCCTCTGGGACTTAACATTGTCCTTTATTACTCGTTGTCAATCTACTATCCAAAGTATCATAAGTAACTAAATTAACATAAAGTTTCCACCTATTTCTTTTATTGAAATCAAACTGCGCATTATCTATAGAACAAGGGTTTTCAGTATATTGCAAGTCTATATCACTATATATCAAGAAATCAGTATATTTACATGTCTGAACTTAGAAATAATTCACTTCCGTTAATTAGTAAGTTAATTCGTAAGTAAACAGAAGAAATTGTCAATACTTCTTGACTCGTCATTTTATTGATGTTTAACGAGTGAATTATCGTCTGAAAAATCTCTAGACCTTCCTACGAAGTAACGAATCGACTTAGGTTTTTTATTATTTAACAATGGACGTGAAGGAAGAAACATTGGCGCGATCCAACCATGGACTTAAGCAGAGAGTCGATGAAAATAATCGATTCTACGAATAGAAGACTCGAGCTCGATGTTCGTTTGTCTTCCCACAGAATATCTTTTGAGAAATCGAGCTCGAGTCATTTACGAGGTACGATGGTTTACTGTTAAGACCGCGACTAGGACAGAGTCAATTAAATGTACAACTTTATCGTGGCAATCGACGATTGCGAGCGAAACTATTCGACGAGTCATGCAAAGCATTATTCGTCCCACGAATTAACAACAGCAATAGCAACAAGTGCGACAATCCAACATCGACGACTTGCCTTAGGACCCCAATTGTCCTGTCGCGCGAATCCATGTATGTATCGCGTAAAATTTTTTAAAAATGGGACACTAGATTTAAAAAAAAAGAGGAAAGAAAGCATTGATGATTGAATTGCATAAAAATTCGAAAGTCGCGCTTTCGACCGTTGAAATTGTTTTTCGTCGCGTATGTCTTTTTTGTTTGTTGGTTCTACGATTCTATTTATTTATTGTCCAGACTAGTAAGATTATTTAACAAGTTAATTTAAATAAAATTTGTTTCATAGGTGTAAGGGATGTGTGTACAAAAGGGCCATATGAAAGCGCACAAGGTTCTTCGAGTCCGCGATTTGTTTGATTGTTTCTTAACCAAGATATGTGATTTATTGTGTAAGTACGCAGTTTATGAAATTTAGAGCTCATCTGTGCATTTAATATGGATTCCTACGACAAGAGGACGTATCCTGTAGCGATTCTGAAAGTAGTTTTGTTACCTACGACGCGTATTATACCACCGCGGTCTTAAAAGCGCCTCTGGCATCACTTTTTGTAAACATTCGCCCGACTCACCATTGTAAAAGGAAAAAAGATGTATATATATATTTACATAAGAGGTAACTTGACTTACTATCTCGGTCTTTAGATGTTCAATAAATTACAAAAAGCTGCAAATACATTTTTACACACAATTGAAAACTATTTTCTGAATACAAAATATATATACCTATGCCTGTAAAAATTCTAACTCTGTGATGGAAACTTCAGTCTGGTATTGATGACAACGTTACAATTTTTTTTCATTAAACTTTCTAAAGTTTATAATGTGAAGAGGCCATTCGTAGTATTATACAAAGTACGTTACATGCTGGTCATTTTATGGAATGACATAGACCCACATAGCACAGACGTCTTGAAGACGTCAAGGTCTGGAAGATGTTTTAGGTCTGGACGGCTTTAGGACGTCTTTTGGGCGCCTTTAGACGTCTGTGTGCTATCTGGGAGAGGTGTAACCTAATTATGAGATCCAAATAGAATTGCTGCTAAATTTGAATGTTATCTGAATGTGTCTCTAAAGTAGCTATTGCTCCCAGCAACTTTATTTAAAAAACTGTGGCTATGATGTGCCCACAAAGCACATGGCGTCTTAAGGACGTCCATTTTTGGCTCAATGCTTGACGTCCTGATTTGTAACTTTGGACGTCTTTAAGACGTCTTTTGGACGCGTCTTTAAGACGTCTTTTGAACACGTCTTATGGACGTCCTTTGGTCAGGTCTTGTGGACCACTCTAAACCGTCTCTATCCTATCTGGCAAATGTCGACACACCAGAGGAAACCAGGGATTGTAGCTGCTGTTTAATCCGAACCATCGACAACGAATGGATAGATCAAACATGTTAAGCCTAATCGGATCTAAATACATACAAATGTTTATGAACATTTGCTCTCATAATCAATGGAAAACCAAAAACACAGAGGCATTGATTTAAATGTTTTTGAACGAATGTTTGCAAACAGGTTTTATACAGTTTTTATACCGTTGTCATACAGATTTTATACTGTTTTGAAACAGTTTTTATACAATGTTCATACTATTTTTATACAGTTTTTGTATATTTGTTTCAGTATTTTCAGTAAAACGCCTTTTAAACGTCTATTTCGAACCTAACCAAGACGTCTTTAAAGGCCTATTTCGGACCCAACCAAGGCGTGTTTAAACGTTTTAAAGATATATCGTTTTGTAACTATGGACGTCTTTAAGACGTTTTCTGGACGTTGCTGAACGTCTGACCTGGACGTCTTTAAGACGCGTGTGTGCTATGTGGGATATAGAGACTTGTGCAAAATCCTTCTTCACATTATAATTTTCGTCATACTTTATTTATTTTCCATTATATGATGTATCTTGAAAACTATCTAAAAAACAGTTATTTAAATTAATAAAAACTTCGGAAAATTTCTCATACTAGACAGCAGAATTTTCATTCACGATTTTCAAGTCATACCATCATGTGATCCGTTAAAGAATGAAATTATATAATTAAGTTTAAAATTGAGAGTTATTGGAACACTTTTTATATAGCGTAGATTACTTATAGATCTGTTACTCTCCATACAGAAAATAGTTTTCGATGGAATACTAACAAGAAGAGAAAAAGAAATAGTCAAAGGATCTCTTAAATTTTACAGGCGAATGTTTATAAATCCATGGCACAGATACACGAATATAGCCGGGGCTCGGGAAGTCCATGTAATGAAAAAGGCAAAAAAATGATGAAATCGTAATTTGTAGAAGATGTAACTCGTGCAGGGTTGCCAGGAATGTTCCTGACGCACAAAATTATCGGTGGAGGGGGAACACGCCACGCATGCACGTGATGACGCCGTGACGTCCAACCAATCGACGCCAAACTAGATGTTGGCTCCAAACCAATCGACGCCAAGGTTGGTTCCCCCTCCAGTGACAATCTGTGTGTCAGGAACATTCCTGGCATCCCTGGACACGCGGTTAGTTGAGAATGGAAAAACATCGTCGTTTTCGTTACCTACATACATTTTACTACGGACAATATTGACCATTTCAGTGTATTTATGAATAAATTATTGTTATCCGTAGAAACATGTCTCTATTGTCATTATGCTCCGCAGAACATTTGTCATGAATTCGTTTCGTCCCCCTTATTTAATTTTCTTTCACTACGTCTCATTATTCGCCAATGAATTTGTAACAAATAAAAGTTTTAAATGTTCTGAGAATTATTCATTTCAACGTAGAAAGTCAATTGTTTATTTATTTATTTATTTCACATGTACGGGTAAGACCCATTTCATAAAAGAATTGGTAATAAATTATACATGGTAGAGACGGATGCTCCACAGAAAAGAAAAAGAATTATAAGATTATGAAACCTGAAAAATGTGCATAACTATCAAGGCATAACAATATTTGTTACTGTTCTATAGACACTAGTTTTAAAAGTGGAAGGAGAGAGCCATGGAAAAAATCAATCTCCTTATAAGTGTTAGCCAGATTACAAATTCAGCTAATGGGGTCGGTAAGACCAAATCTAGAGGTATAAATGCGAGGTCTGAAGAGCAGAGTATGCCTGATAGCCCGTTCCGGAACATTAAAATTAACTAAACTAATGACACGCGGGCTGCACACCAAGCCATTAATAATCTTAAACAAAAAGGTCAGGTTGTTTAGTGACTGAATGCTGAATTTACGCATAATTGGCCCATAGTCGTGATCATAGCGTGGAAGGGTTTGCCCCACTTTGTGCGCCAAGAAACGCAAAAAAGCTTCGCTGAACCCTCTACAATTCCATCTTATATTTAGTCACGTGGAGAGACCAAATAGCGGACCTATACTCCAAGTGAGGCCAGAACTAGGACGTTATTATTATTATTTATTTGACATCAACGGGTCAAAACCCTTTATTACAAGCCCTGATAGCCAGATCTGGTAGCAGAATCTGACGTCAGAACTGCAGCAGTCTGTGTCCGCATTTGGCTGCGTTCTGATGTGCAGAGCCTGAGGTGCAGTGCCTGATGTCAGATGGACAGCAGATTTCGCCGTCTGCTAGGCACAGCAACAGCGCCATCTGAGGTCCAGAATTACCAAGCAATTCCCTACAGATGGCGTTGTTGCTGTGCCTAGCAGACGGCGAAATCTGCTGTCGATCTGCTGTCCATCTGACATCAGGCACTGGACCTCAGGCTCTGCACATCAGAACGCAGCTAAATGCGGACACAGACTGCTGCAGTTCTGACGTCAAATTCTGCTCCCTAGATTTGGCTATGAGGGTTATCTTACACATACTTTTATCCTAAATCTCCCAAACGTTGGTCGCTAAACTATCTAATCAAATACTGAAACCTCCTACAGATCACAGTTTTTTGTGAATATCTCGAAAACTAAAGCCGAGCGGCGGCAACATGTATAGAAAAAAGTTCTTCAGAATCGTACCCCCGATAACATATTCCAAGGTCACCAAAATCGATGAGGGAGGCCCAATTCTAAATAATTACCCATTATGGCTATCCCCTTTTGCGTTCAGCGAGGCTCTGACACTAGATGTAGCTGTCGTGCCGTATTCCTTCAAAAGTTCTCGATAGAAAGAGGGAACTCTGTGGCAACAGCCGTAACGCTTTCAGAAAAAAATCGTTTTCACAGAGTACTGGGAGATGTCACCTCGGTAGGAGTTCTTTCTACCCACCGCAGTAGTTTTATTAGCTTCCGTCTGTTTACTAGGGACGCTGTGACCGATACGGACCACAACAAAAATGAGGCGGCACCCTTAAACGCTCATACCTAACTAACAAACGAAGCCTCAACCGCAATATCGTTATTCTTGATTTTTGTATTATTCTGGTACCTAAAATCACCCCGTAAATTTTCTCCCACCTCTCTGTAGGTATAGGAATAAGTTACTTACAACAATGATCTTGACAACATATTTCAAGGTCATTGAAATCGGTGAGTCCCCTATTCTAGATAATTATCCTTTATTTTATCCATTTATTGGAGAATTTTTTGTTAATATATACTAAACATATACCTATAAGAAAAAATAGCACAGTAGTATATAAAAAGACTGCATGCTCATAGTCCATTTACAACTAATTTACAATCTTAAAAAGATGTAAACATTTTTGCAGGCAAAGCAAATCGATTATAATTCGGACGCAGCTTGGTTTGAAAACAGTTTTAGTAATTTTCGTAGTAGGTATAAGAATGTTATATTAAATAACCTCAATTATACAAAATATTTTTGATCTACACTTGGTTTTGAACACGAGCGCAATGAAAGTACTTAAAACTTCTTATAAGTACTATATCAGCATTTCATGTTCACGTGTTCGTAATTTCTGAACATTTTATAGGAATGAAACAAATTTTCTTTTGTTAGTTATGAGCTGGTTATTATACAATTTATTTAGACGCACACATCAGTGACGTTTTGCGCATGCCTTTCGCGTCCTCTAGTGGGATACCGGAGTTTCAAAGTAAATTTGTTAAAAAGTTTCTTGCATCGTATATTTTAGTGAATCCATAATCATAATAATAATTTATGAAAGTATAGGTAAGGCCGCCGGTTTCCCTAATTTTGTTACGCGTTAATGAATGCCGAATTAATTTAGTCCAATTAACCGAGAATTTGCACCCGGGATATGTCCATGTTGCATCCAATTAGTAAGAGAAGTGGTCGCGTTGCGTCGAACGTATTTTTCGCAGTTCCCGTCCGATAATTGAACGAAAAAGAACCAACTCACCTTTATCGTGGCTCATTGGTTTTGTTAGAAAACAGAG
Source organism: Andrena cerasifolii (assembly GCF_050908995.1). Classification (NCBI taxonomy): domain Eukaryota; kingdom Metazoa; phylum Arthropoda; class Insecta; order Hymenoptera; family Andrenidae; genus Andrena; species Andrena cerasifolii. The sequence continues at coordinate 3,253,989 of NC_135124.1, read as the reverse complement.
TTCTTTCGCGCAACCAACACAAACGAAATTAAAGGTAATTAAACAATTTAACTGTACATACATTTTATTATTTCCCAAGATAACGTCATGAGAAAGTTTCTCAATTTTTTAAGAAAAATCATAACAGTGGAATCGAATCATTTTTCATATCATTCAATTGCTAGATTTTGTCATTACTTTCAAAATGCATAATTTAGATTGACAAATTCTTACAAAATTTTTGTTTTCCATCGAGTATATAGGGTGGACCAATAAAAATTTCCCCGTTGTATATTTTCGGAATCATGGAAATAAGAATAAAATTTCAAATAAAAGTATAGTATGAAAGGGGGCATCGTATGGCCATAACGGTTTTATTCGCAGATGGAGGTGCTTATGCGGTATAAAAGTTAACCCTACATTTTTTACAACATGCTATATTTATTTGTTACTAGCAGCTCTTAAGACGAATATGAATCTATAGCAGAAGATTAGTCAAGGTCATGAAAAGTCGATTACATGAACTTACTTTTAGATGCGATATCCGAAATATCAAACATCGACATCGATGCAATGTTGTAGCCGAGCAACTGCTGATTCAATTGTCTTGTAATGACGTCAGAATTTATTGAGACACATGCTGCGATAATTCGCTGTCTCATATCTCGAGGTGTCCATAGTTGGTGGAACCATGTACATAGAGTGCATTTGATTCCACACCTTCACATACCTTCAACCTTAAGTTGCGCCACGAGGAGGGGCCGGCTCTATGAGTGGGTTGGTGTCCGAGAATCAAATACCCTCAGTGTACACTGCATTCTTCAACGTTCCCCATAAGAAGAAATCAAGGGGGAGTTGCAGACCCTCCGCATCTAATTCTGCGGCTTGGGAATCTTTTATATCTGTTTCGGGTAATCAGTGAATAATGTGCTGAACATCCGTCGTGCTGGTAGCACATTATTTGGCGCCAGCGATATATCGCAGCATGTGCCTCAATAAATTCTGACGTCAATACAAGAGTAGATGAATGAGCAGTTGCTCGGTTACAGCACTGCAACGATGTCGATGTTCGACATCTCGAACATCACATGTAAACGAAGTAAGCTCGTGTACTCGACTTATCATGACTTCCACTGACCTGACGCGGATTTGCGGATTTGGCGCCTAAAAATGATAAAATTTTTAGGATTTTTTTCTAAATAATTGTACGAGATATCTCAAACAATCAAACTTATGTTAAAAATAAACAAGTCTTATGTTATAGAGACGACTCCGCGCAGTATGGACGTGCATTTTTAGAAACGTGATCTTGATCAAGATTTTTTTTATAATTTTCACGCTTCAAAAATTACTTTTCAGAGAGAAAATGAATTTTCTCACTAAGGCTAATCCTTCCTGATTAAAATGAAAGAATAACCACTGTCGTGCAATGTATAGTTCCGGCAGTGGCGCACTCAGGATTTTATTTTGAGGGAGGGGGTGGCGAGACAGACGACGCGCGACGCGTTGATACTTTGTCTCGCTCCGTCTTTCAGGCGCTTTATACAACTCCGTTCCTTTTTCCTTTTTTTTCTTTTTGTTGGGGGGGGGGGCAGGGGCCCCGGCCTTTCACTTTCGCGAAAATGGGCAAAAATTCCAAATAAATTCTAAATAACTTCGAAACCAGTAAAATGACGACTTACTCCCCACCCCCACCCCCTCCCCATTTCACGCGCACTACATCATACTTTACTTTCATCAAAATTCCAGACATCGATTGCAGAAATGATCGATTTGGCGTGGAATCACCCGCATTGCATCAAAATTCCAGACATCGATCGCAAAAAATGATCGATTTGGCGTGGACTGACTCGAATTGCAACAAAATATTATTAACAAATAATCTGTTCAACAACACCAAATTTAACATTAAGTCTAAACATATTAGATGCCTACAATATTGAACAAAAATAATAATAAGATTGTATTAGCGTGGTGAAAGTCAAAACGAAGAACTGGAATCAATGACAACAAATCGCGGCACGATTGAATTCTAATTGACATCCTTGAACCGGCAGTGAAACTCCGATTCGAAGGACGCAATAAAACGGAGGCGATATAGGCTGCTATAAACGGTAGGCAACTCGCAGCCATTGCTACCAAAACGATTGATATTGGCTGCCAATCAGACCCAACAGGCAGTCGTAGTCGATCGCATAGTACCTAACTTTCAGCTAGTTCAGTTCTAGCGGAGCACATCGAACTCACTCTCTCTCTTGTGTGCGTCAATCGATCGAATCGTCGAATGACGTCGATCTTGGTTTTTTTCCAGGGAAATCTTTCACTGAGAAAGAAGAAGATTATCTCATCAGTCAGTGATAAACAGACTAGATAGTTGTGACTGGTAGCGGCTGTCGATCATCGTTGTATTGATAAAGGAACTGCACATCAGATGTTGGATAATGAGACTTCGATTGACGGGAAATCGATATCAACGTTTTGTTGCGTGCATTTATCTGGAAGACGGCGATGCGTTTGATCCCACCGCTTGTCCGCGACTATTATTCAATTTCACGGGTCAACGCAGGCCAGACGACATCTTGTGAGGAAGAGGCAAACAGATAATTCAATAACTGTAGTGAACTCATTCAGTGTTGACAGTTCATTGTGTCAGTGGTGTGTGTATATACGGTGTTGAAGTGCATTTCCACAGGCACATGGTGCTTTCTACCCAGTTTTTCCCAGCGCACCAGAAGGTGAATGGCGTCCATTTTAGAACTTTACTGTTTCTATTTGAATATTTACTTCCTCATAGTTTGTTGGCACACTGTGAAACATACCAGTAAAAATTGGTGTCCGCTTCCCAATTGAAACGCGTACAGACTTGAAATACAAAACAAAACGTAATTAATAAAGGAGCTGAATCAGATCATGAAATAAAGTTTTAAACAAATAATTATTACCTTCTGCGATGTAAAACTGCAAGGTGAGTCAACAGGCGTTATTATTCCAAAAACCCGCATTTCATTCTTAGAAACGAAAAAATATTCATGGGAGAAATTACCTGTCGTTTGGGGTTTGAGGAAGAGAGGGGCGATACTACTACTTAGTAGATGATTTTATTGAAGGTCATATTTTTCGCGGTGCGTAAGTTCTAGATATTTCTTCGAAAAGTATAGTCTTGTAAAAAATTATTTGTCACTCATGATGTGTCCCTTCAAATAACATAATTCTTTTGTCAGATATTTTCTCGTATCATTAAAAGAAATGGATATTTTGGAGGTAATAACAGTAGTTGACTCACCCTATGTAAGAAACCAATAGTAGTACCTCTAACTGAATGGACAATCAACTTTTAAATGTATTCCTACGACATATGTTACTAACTCACAATTCTCTCATTCCTTTGCCACAATTTTCATGTTTAAATATATCGTTTAATTAACACAAGATCTGCAGAGACACCAATGGTAAAATAATTGAAAATATAGTGTTAACGATTTAAGAGTGCTCAACATCTAATTCCACTCTTCCTCCGAGTAGCGACATTTTCTCTCGTTATAATTTAAATTTACCGCCTTAAATGTCGTTAGTTTTCTTCGCGTGGGAAGAAACTGAAAGGCTCGGCGGACATATGAAAAATATTTTTCCGAAGCGTTTTCGCGATTCTGTGAGAAAAATAATCATATTTAAAAAAACGGGTGTTTCAGGTGGAATTTGATTTTTCGTAAGTGGCACATGCGCGCTGAATGGAGTCAAAGGTGGCGAGACGAAGTTCGGGTGGCACTGGATGTCGTGGTGTTGCGTTTTCAGCGTCTGGAACGCAGCTGCAGAGAGGAACTGGTCTTCTTTGCTTCACTTGCAGCGTTTGCTTCATTCTCAGTCTGGCCTGTACATGTCTAGCTACGTTGTTGGTTCTTATTGATCAAAAAGTCGAAGCCGCCAGCAGCTATCAATACTGTAAGTCACTTCTTCATGAGTGTTAGCTTGCGTGATAGCAGCGCCCCTCGTGACCACAAACAGCAACTGGAGGGAAATTTGAACTTTTGTCGATTATATGGATTTTTCTTGTTCACAATTTATTTCTCAATTGACCGCGAGTTTCAGTGTATTGTATCACATAGATCTTAAATTAATTTCATATATTTTATACTTTTTTACACTCCATTACTTACGGTACGTTGTTGGTCGTTATTATAGGTTACTGGAGTTTTTCTCATAATTTCTTATGAGAATCATAAAATTGTGGGCACACATATACTCATTACCTAAATATCGCTCTAAGTGAGAACTTAACGCGACGGAAATCAGATTTTTTGGAAAATTCGGGAAATTTTATATTTTGAGAATTACGTTGCACAGAGAACCAAGGAACGTTATGTGGCATTTTTTGTATCTTGTAGAACAGTATAAGCGACGCGAAATTTAAGTTAATATATGTAGGCTCCATTAACTCTCTAAAAGACTTAACATACAGTCTTTCATTTTGTTTAATTAGATATAAAAATTATTTCTCGTGCTATTATTTAGAGCATTGCGTTTTAACACTTCGGTTGATTATTGCGGGATGTAAATTGGCGATAATACTCAATTTGAAATTTTCGTGTGATTGATGTCTCATAAGGTATCGTTTTGCATAAAATTCAGTTCCAAAATCGTGGGACCAAAAAGAGGCTATTTTTTGGGTCACTCTTTCATTTTAGCCTTTAGCATTTTCTAAAGTAGTATGTTCAAAGTTACTTATCTAATTAAGCTAAGGAGTTTTAAGCCAATTAGGGTAAAGGTACCAGTAGTTGCCCATGTATCAATTGTTAACAACTTTTCAGAAAAACGTGAAAAATAAGGTTTTTAGAAGTGCAACTATCTATTTTCAACAGCGCGCTGCGGCTCCTAATACCCACAGTTCGCCACTTCTAAAAACCTTATTTTTCACGTTTTTCTGAAAAATTGTCAACTACTAATACATGGTCAACTGCTGGTACCTTATCATACATAGTAAGACACCCACCGCAGATCTATACTCTATAACCAGTAGCCCTGGCAGAATTTCAAGTTCTGTTACTTTCTCTGCCCAGTTTCTTTTTCTTTACTACTGTATACATAGTTTGTTAAAGTGTTATTAACCAGAAATTACGTAATAGGGTAAAATAGAACGTGTCTTATTTCCGATGTATTTTCAACGAAATCTATAATCAAGTTTTTCTCAAAACCTCATTTTTAAAACGATGAGCTCGGTATCTCGAGAAATATTTAAGCAATTTACTTCAGATTTTCAATAAATATTCTGTAAAATCTTCCATAGTTAACTACGTTCAAAATTATTAACACGAGTGCTATAATTTTTTTTAGTTCGGAAAAACAAATAAAGTTTTAGGCATCTATCGGTAACCTTTCACAAAATGCTTAATAGATTAGTGACCGCGTAGGTCCCGGTTTGCGCCATAGACATGTATAGACGGAGCAGAAGCTGGGACTATTGGCGAGGGGAACGGTAGGCTTGGAGGGGAAAAGGCAGAAGTCAGATACAGGCATGTCTGGTTAGCTTCGGAAGCATTTAGCATGCATATCCACTGCGTTACCCGATTTGCCTGTATCACTCCCCTTACCGCGAATCTTACACCCCCCCCCCCAGCTTACGCTCCGTCTATATATGTCTACGGTCAGGGTCGGAGCGAGGATGGTTGGCGCCGTTATGCAAGAAAATTTTTGGCGCCCCTAAATTTTTGCACCTTTCTTCTATTTATTATGTTTTGCCTTTACGAGGTACAATAAAAATAGAATTACATTTACATTTTGTTTACATGGGAGTTGGATTCCTTTATTATTAAGTCTGCTATATAGTTTTTAGCGCCCCCTTCGGCTGGCGCCCTTATGTGGCGCATTACTTGCATAATGGGTTCCGCCGGCCCTGTCTATGGTTTGCGCTCAGTGGTACTTGGAGACACAGTGGGTAGCTGTCTGCTCGTAAGTGACGCTACTGACTGACAAGACACGTGATTTTCCATAAACCATTCTTTTTTAGCGAGTTTTAATTGAATACAAAAGAGAGCTGCCCAACTTACCCAGTATCAGGTCTGGGCATTGGACAGGGGTGTTATTTCACTCACTTGTGTCCCATTAACTGGTTTTATTGTCACTTATTGTGTATTTCTGTCTTACACTGGCTATATTGGTTCACTTATTCCAGAGATACGACTAAACTAGTAGATATTATTAAACTTCCACTGGTGGTGGGCCTGTTATTATAAGGTCTCTATCCACCCCTTCTCTAGGATTGTCAAACGACAAATTGAAAAGTGGGAGACCTCATCCCCCAACAATTTGCCATGAGACTTCTGGAGAATTCTTCCCTTGTGCTACTTGAGAGTTTTGTTTACTATTTGATAGTTTGCAGAATTTCAATCTTTTGCGCACCTTTTTCGGTGTCTTCTTCTCCTCGACTAATATGCATTTCGTTGTATTACGCAACTCTCAGTAGCATCAATGGTTGGGCTATTATATTAGCTCAATTTTTAGTATATTTCGCTATTGCACATCTTATGTACCAGCAGTGGCGAATTTAACAGGACAGCCGATGAGCACTTGCCACCTGGGCCCCTTCTCGGAAGGCCCACCAGGGCCCCATCCTTAAAAAAAATTATGATTTTATCCAAACCATATTTTTTTCTATACTTTTCTGTACATTTATCCCCTTTTAGTAAACTACAAGACAAAAAAGTTTCAAGACAATTGGATAGTTGGAAGTGCCTTAAATTTGAGTTGTTAAATTTGAACCATACATACAAACATACAAACAAACAGAGCATCGAAGCTGAATAAAATCGTTTAACAAATACTTTTTGCAGAATTTGACACTGTTTTGTCATCTGAGTACTACTCGACTTAGGGAGAAGTCGATCAAATAACTTAAACGTTTAACTTCTGTAACCACTTCTTGTGAAAATTGTTAGCATTAACGACTGATATTCTAAAAATCCTTTATACTCATCACTTACTACACTTTCAGTCCAAGTAGTATACATATATATATACTCATGCCATTCGAAAAGCGTTCGCGTGCAGTGTTGCCAGGTTTTTAACAAGAGTCTCGCAAACTGAGTTGTCTAAAGTCGCCCAAAGTTGCAACAGTGCTGACAATCCCAGTGAGAAAATGTTGAAGGTGTTTTTAATGTGGGAACTTTAAAACTAAGTACTTTTGTCAGTATAATACATTTAATACGTACACATATCTAATGCAGATAATGTATTTAATAATTTTTAAAACGAAAGAGATAGTAAATCATTAAAAGAAGAAAGAATTTTATGCTTTTGTAAGAATTACTTATTCTGTACTTCCATTATCCGAGAATATACTAAGGCCGGTATTCATAGTCGCTACTTATTCTTAAGCAAATTCCGACTAAAGTCCGTTGGGCTGTATAAGATATGTCTTAAAATGCCTCTCTTGGTGTGGGGTATACATTTTTGTAAACATACTAAAGAAAAAATAAACCTTAACCTTCTTAAGCAAATGCTTAAGCATTCGACATCCTTTACTAGCTACTAGGTTAGTAGAGGATGCCGCATGCTTAAGCATTTGCTTAAGAATAAGTACTTAGCGACTATGAATACCGGCCTAAGAATCAGAGTCAATGATATACCTACTTAAAAATATGTATACTTTATAGGTAAATTGGATATTTAATTCACTGAAATACTAAAGTAATTTTTAACCCTTTAGCTACTGGTATATATTCACAAATGTGTCTGTCTAAACGCAAAACAAAAAAAAGAAAAGTTGTCACAATCTCGATAAAATAAATAAAAGTCTAGCGACCCCCGTTCCCGGCATAATTCATCAAATCGCTTATTGACGACGGCCGTATCTCACGAAAGTTTCGTACTGTCGTCCATTGACGACAGCCGTAGTTATAGGGTTAAACGTATTATACTGAAAAAAATATTTGGCGGGAAGAACATAAATACACCATTCGCAAATTCGACTATTAACCTAAAATATTATAACATACAATTTATCAACATAATGAACATTCTTCACCAAGCCCACATAAGCGTGTATCGCGTGTATTAAAATATTAAATTGCACTGAGTTTGTTCTAAATAGTACCAGAATTTGTTCAAAATGGCCGTCGCAATTTTGTTACAAAAGTCGCTCAAAATGTGATAAATCGCCCAATCTGGCAACACTGTTTGCCTAGAGCAGCGATTTTCAACCTTTTTTCATTACTAAAATTTCTCACAAGTGACCAGGAAAGTTATCGCACTCGCAGGAAGTTTTTTCGCCGTTGGTAGACGATGATTATTTCTCATCATTTCTACCGCACAACATTAACTTGCATTAAAAAAACTTGGACACACCTATGGACCTCTCGTGGCACACTAGTGTGCCGCGGCGCCCTTGGGACACCGATTGAAAACCGCTGGAGCAGAGACTATAGTCCGTTCAAGGGTTCAACGAGTCGATTCACCAGCTGTAAACAAAGGCACGTGGCGGCGTTCAGGCAGAACATGGACGTATTCCTCAGATACTGTGTTGCAAATATGAATAACCGTGTGAACTTTACCTCTGGGCAGGGCCGTTCCTGGGTTTTGGCCGCTCAGGTGCAAAAACAATATTACCGCCCTTATTAATTCAATATTCTTTAATTAAGAATTTAATATGCAGTGCTTACTTTTACATCTATACGTACATAATTTTAAACAGTTATCATGCAAAAGAGTTTCGATTATTATTCTTATTAATCAAAATTTGACATATAATAAATGGCCCGCGGCCGCCCCTAGGTTTGGCCGCCCAGGTGTGGGGGCACCTTCTGCACCCCCGCCAGGAACGGCTCTGCCTCTGGGAAACCTTTTTTTATCACCGAAAATTTATATGGATCGAAAGCACGTATAAAATAATATCCAAAAATAACAATTTTGAGTTTAGGAATCTATTCGTGGAAAAGTTATGAGCCGAAAAAGTTGCAAAATTTTGACATATTTCCTATGTCTTTCGACAAAATTTTGACATATTTTCTAGTTTCTTTGATTTTCGAAACGGTTACATTGAGAAATTTCGACAGCATAAAATACTTAGGCTAAAAAAGAAATAAAGTAATTACATATATTTAAAATGGTAACGGGGAACTTGTGTTCTTTACCACAGTCTGAAGAAAGTGCTCTAGTATGGTTGCGCGAGCAAGGGCTGCTGAGAATTAGTAAGAATTGCGGTGTTCATCGCAAACCGATGAAGTTATTTGAAACAGGTCAGCAGGTTGCTGGACGTTTTATTTGTGTAAGAGGGAAAACCAAATGTTGTCAGTTTGCTGGAACTGTAGATTCTTTCTTTGAAGATGTTCAATTACCTTATGACTAAGCGATAAAGTATATTGTGCATTGATTATGTTGATAATTAATGTATTTGTGTATATTATTTATATACCTTTATTTTTTTGAGGATGATGTATTGCTTTACAAGAGATATGTCTTATGAAGATACAATGCATGAAGTGTGCAATATGTGTGGTGAAAGTATAGAAGAATGCAGCATGTTATCATCTGCTACTATTAATGCATGGTTTCGTTACTGCAGAGAGCTGATCATAGATCATTTTCAGGATATACAAGTAGGGAAACCTACATTAGGAGGAAAAACTGAATGTGGTTTGGCTATTGTTGTTGAAGTAATTTAATATTTGTATTTCAACTTTTGCTTACCTTCATTATTTATTTTTATATAATTTAATATTTGTGTTTCAACTTTTGCTTACCTTCATTATTTATTTTTACATAATTTAATATTTGTATTTCAACTTTTGCTTACCTTCATTATTTATTTTTACATACTTTAATATTTTTGTGTTCCCTTTTCCTTCTATTCTTTTTCTCTTCTTTTTCGTTACTCCTTTTTTCCCTCTCCTGTTAGATTGATGAAACCAAGTTTGGTCAGAGGAAGTACAGTCGGGGGAGGATTGATTGATGGGCATTGGGTATTAGGTTTAATTGATACCCATACATGTGATAGTCGAATGATGGTTGTACCAAACCGAGAAGCACCAATGCTTATTTCTATTAAGGAACATGTTCATATAGGTTCAGAAATACATACGGATAGTTTTAGGAGTTATAGTAGTTTAGCAGAAGAAGGATACATACAAAAAACTGTTAACCATAGTATCTAGTTTAAGGCACCTGATGGGACGCATACTCAAAATATTGAATCAATTTGGCGTCCAGCAAAAGATTGGTTCAAAGGCAGAGCACGTTACCATGATGAAGAGTTTGGAGAGCAATTGTGTGACTATTTGTGGCGTCGATTTTGTTCCTACAATAATTTAAACAGGTAAATGTTTAGATTAGGGGAGGATTCTCCAATTTCAATGACCTTCATATATGTTGTCAAGGTCATCATTCTGAACAACATTTCAATCTGCCTATACAGACTACTGTTTCACAGCCAACAGTATTAGTATTATTTGTAAATTAATGTCTCTAATTGTTGATTATATGATAAATATTTATAAAATACGTGAATAAATATTTTAACCCCAAAAATGGTAAAACTGTCGGAAAGCTACCTCCTCACCGATTTCAATAACCTTGACATATGTTATCAACATTTCCCTCTAAACTTTTTGGCGGTTCGCCTTAGTTTCAGAGATATTAATATAAAACTTTCGGCATAATATATTGAAATCAGTTTTTCATAACCGACGGTATTAGTATTGGTTTGGGCTAGATCAGGGCAGGAGGCGCCCGCTTGCGGGCGCGTAAAGCATGGTAGCGAACCGATGTGAGTATTTGTTAAATTCGGTAATTCTAGTGTTAACTGTGGGTGACGGGAAAGTGAATTGACTCCTTGCTTTACGCGCCCCCCGCACTTACCTAGTCTTAACCAATACTAATACTGTCGGCAGTTTTAGTGTTAAGTAACGTTTTTTGTGAATATCTCGTAAACCAAAGCTGAGCGCCGAAAAGTTTAGAGGGAAATGTTGTTTAGAATGATGACCTTGACAACATATATGAAAATCATTGAAATCGGAGAATCCTCCCCTAATCTAAACATTTACCCTTAAACAAAATGGGATTTTTGATTGATGCAATAAAAATTATTTAGAAGTTTTCCATCCTCACCGATTTCAATGATTTTTGGATATGTTGTCGGGGACACGATTCTGAACAACTTTTTCCTACACATGTTACCGCCGCTCGAACTTCGTTTCCGAGATATTCGTGAAAAACTTCTTTTGACTTATTCAGACGCATCGCATTCCACTTCCCAACTTGTCCTGGGTATTAGTATTGGTTGGGGCTAGATCAGTGCGGGGGGGGGGGGCGCGCCCGCTCGCGGGCACGTATATAAAGCATGATAGCGAACCGATATGAGTCGGAGTGTTGACGGGCATCCGTAAGTTTCTGGTTCAAATCTCTAAACTCACATCAGTTCGCTATCACGCTTTACGCCCCCTCCCCACCCGCAATAATCTAGCCCCAACCAATACTAATACCCGGGACAAGTTGGAAAGTGGAATGCGTTGCGTCGGAATAAATCAACAGAAGTTTTTCGCAAATATCTCGAAAACGAAGGTCGTGCGGCGGTAACATGTATAGGAAAAAGTTGTTCAGAATCTTGATCTCGATAACATATCCAAAAATCATTGAAATCAGTGAGGATGGAAAACTTCTTAATAATTACCAAAAAGCTATATGTTCTTAAAACTAATAAAAGTGTTTTGTAAAAAATACTTTTTTTACATTTCGAACAAAATTGTCTTTTTATGTTATATATTTAAATACTATCCTTCCCTCTGTACAGTATTTCCGTTGACTTATTCCGAAACAACACATTTCACTTTCTAATTTGTCCAGGGTATTAGTATTGGTTGGGGCTAGATTAGCGCGGGGGGCGCGCGCCCGCTTGCGGGCGCATAAAGCATGGTAGCGAACCGATGTGAGTTTGGGCATAACCTAAAATAATTTTTTCTTCGGGAAAAGTAGGAAGAGGGTGCGTTTTTAGTATCTGAGGGTCTGTGATTATACTCACCAATGCCGCCGTGCCAGGCCCGTGGCCTTTTTTGTTCAGTATTGGTTAAAAAAAAGTATCCATTCAAATTGAAGCATAATAGTTGGTCACATTAGGGGTTAGAATATACGTCAAAATTTCACAGTCCCTTTTATTTAATAACTTTTTACTGAATAGATTCCTAAACTCAAAATTGTTATTTTTGCATGTTATTTGATACGTGCTTTCGATCCATATAAATTTTCGGTGAAAAAAAGTTTTCTCAGAGGAAAAGTTTACCCGAATAACGTAGGGCGAATTCCACTTACACCCAAATCGCCCATCACGGTAGGAATTTTCCGTTTTTGTAATAAAATGAATATCATAAATGATATGTTCGTGTTTTCGAGTGGTAATTTATATTTAAAAACCCGTATTTTCCGATAATACCTTCTTCACAGATTTCTCTTCCATATTTCACGAAATTTTCATAAATTTTGAAACGAGAACCACGGGCGTTGCGTGCGATTTGTGCGTAATTGGAATTTGCCCGTAATAAACAAAGCAAGTTCTATACAATTAATATTTTTTAATTCAAAATTTGATTCTGTACTTGATTCCAAACTGCTATCGTTATTATTTACATTTATGATTAAAGGTTCATTAATGTGATGCAATTGCCAAAAGTTGGTTTCAGCCTTTGTAATGACATGTCACGCACAATGTTTCCAGTTTTCTGCAGTAATTCTAGCCAGTGATTCGTAAAATAAATTTTTTATATCAGCAAATTTGAATACATATCATCTCAGATAGGATTTAATAACTGTTATATTTTTCAATTTTGCCATCTCGCCTACTGCGTAGGTACACTGATGCGTTGCTTTGTATTGCTGCACAATATGCTGTAGTTGGATCTTCACCTTATCATTTCAGAACGAAGCAGCCAGTGGCGGATTTAAGAAAAAAGGCCCAGGTAGCAAACGTTCTATGGGGCCCATTTTTGAGGGAAAATGAAGAGGTTGTTTACTAAAAACGAGCTAAATGTAGTAGAACAGAAAAAAATATAGTGTTTCATTAAAGTCATAATTTTTTTTGAAGATGTAGGCCCTAGGGGGCCCTCTGGGCAGGGGCCCAATAGTGATCCTCTAGGGTATGATCGGAACAATGTGTATCATCGCTGATTAAACTGATAAAGCTGATTGACACTGTGAAAAAGAAAGAGACAGAAATACTGATAGAAAGAGACAGAAATATTGATAGAAAGAGACAGAAATACTGATAAAAAGAGACGGAAATACTGATAGAAAGAGACGGAAATACTGATAGTAAGAGACAGAAATACTGACAGGAAGAGAGAGAGAAATACTGATAGATAGAGATAGATATGTTTATTTCCGGTTTTGCTCCAAGATGGCTGCGGTTATACTAATCACTCCTTAGAGGATCACTAGGGCCCAATTTTCGGGAAAATGAAGGGGTAGTTTACTAAAAATAGGCCAAGTGTAGTAGTACGAAAAAATGTAGTGTTTAGATACCTATACCTAATCATAATTTGTTTTTGGTCATGGGGCCCTGCAGGGGCCTTCTGTGCAGGGGCCTAGGCGGCAAGTGCTCATCAGCCACCCTGTTAAATTCGCCACTGGAAACAACTTTAGAATTTAATCACTCTTGGGTATCTGCCTTCTTCCAAGTAGTGTTAGGGGTGAATCCCTACCTTGTAGAAACTCCCGCAATGCAAGCAGTCGCTTTTATTACATCCATCATAAGTATTTCAGTATTATTTCTTAGTTCTGCCTCATAAATATTTAAAATAATTTCTTTTCTCTTTGCAGTCAGATAAGATCATTTGGTGCATTATTTTTCACCCTGAAATACAGAATTTATAGAAGACATGTTAATACAAATATTTATAAATGTATTATAAACATAAAACACAGAAATAACACAACAAATATAGCACCAAAACAACACAACGAATATGAATACAGATTAGAAATACAAAAAGGGAACAGAAATGTAGACAACAATATGGCGTGACATGTTTTAGAAACTGATACAAAGATGGTCCTGTGAATAATAATTGATACATAATTTAGTGATGCATAATTTGTTTACAGCTGGTGACTTGACTCGTTGGATCGACTTTAGAATCTAAATCGTGATCTCTCCCCATTAGAACTAAACGACTTGGCGGGTCTTCCAACTTTAGTGGTTTAAAAAAATCGAATTGTTATTTTTTGTGTGCTCCGAATGTATGAGATATGTAGAATTCGTAAAATTGACAAAGTTATATTACTTGGAATAAGACAACATACGTCCTGATTTATTACATAGACATCATTACATTTCGGTTTTTTGCCTGCAAAAAGTACTAAAATTTTGTTAAACAGTGAACGTAAATATGGGTAAAGTTTAACGATAGTACGGCTTTAGGGAATACAATCCTGGGATACGGGATCCCGCGATGCTGGCTACTTTTGGATTCTAAAAATCCCGGGATTTGATACAACTAATCCCGAGAATTTTGGGATTTTTTAAAAATGTGAATTACTTCATGAACACCTGAAAAAATATAAAAATAAACAGAATAAATAAACATAGTCATTCCATAATAATAAGGACAATAATAATAATAATGATTTATTTAAATAATAATGTTAAGTCGCATACAACTAACTGCACCATATTTATTTTTACAATGATATTCTCACTTTCCGCTATTTCGAAATCGCGCGAATTGCAAATCGCAACTTGTCAACATTGTAGATACGTACGTACTTTAGGTGCTTTGCTGTTTCATCGTTCGCATTTCCAGAAATCTTCATAATGGTCTACTGATATTATCTACTTATTGAGACGTTATTATTCATCATTGTTCTACTGTTTTATTATGAAAAATGATTTTAGCTTATGTTTCGGACTACTGATAGAATGTAAGTTTGTTTACTTTAAATAAAGATTTGGAATTTTAGCATATAGTAAATCATTTTAATTACTGAAATTTTCTATTACCCAATCCCGGGATTGGTCCCGGAATCCCGAGATAGACTTTAAAAAAATCCCGCAATCCCGGGATAGTACATAATGGCCGGGATTGTATTCCCTATACAGCTTATACTTTCACCAAAATGAATTCACAAAAACGACCTATTTTTTTAATTACTGGTGTAATAGGATCTTTTAATGACACTGTCAGAAGCGCATCTTACTAACACTAACGAAGCATTTATATATCAATGCTTAAAGTGTTAATTTGTTTTTGCCGCTAAATCGCTTCCCAGCGACATTCTACCAGTATCTTTTCCTTATCACTCTTATCACGGTATACAGATACCTTTATCAAAATCCCAGACGAACCAAAGAAATACGTGGAATGAACACATACTGATCTTTCAGCCATCACTTTTATCGGTTCCAGCTCTCACCATAATGGACAAAGAACCGATACCTGACTTGTCCTTTCGATTACCAAAGGATGTGAAACCCTTGCACTACGATGTCTATTTGCATCCAGATCTAGAGAAGGGCACCTATCAAGGTAAAGTGATGATTCTGATCGATGTTCTCGACAGAAGGAATTACATAGCGCTTCATCAAAAGGACCTAAACATCACATCCACCACACTGAAGACCTACGATCGCGAAGAGAACTACGAATTCCAGATTCTGAACACTATACCGATACCGAAGTATGAAATGTTGGTAGTGTCAACGACGAATGAACTTCATTCGGGTCTATACCACTTGAGCTTCGAGTTCAATGGTGCGTTGCAACCCGACAAAATTGTTGGTTTTTACTCGAGCAAATACAAGGACTCGCAGAATAGAACTAGGTAAGTATTTCTTCTTGCCTGAGGAATGTGTAACAATTGTTCTTTGATTCTTCTTACAGGGGAGAGTGCAGAAAATTCTGACCTGATTTGGTTGAAATCTTGCATGTAGTTAATGCACGCTGTACATAATAATACTTTAAGTGCATAGATTACGCTATTCAAAATTTTGTGAGAAAACCGAGTTTAATGGTTTGTCGTTTCCATATCCTCTATGTGAGCGAATGCGTGAAAACGAAACCGATCTAACAAGGGGAAATCCCGAACTCGGAAATTCAACAAATTTTGAAACTTTCTGAATATGTAGGGGATATCCTTCTGATTACGACGCAATTTTTGTTTGCTGCCCAAATTCACTCTAAGGAAGTGAAATTAACCCCTGAAAATTCGGCTATTTTCCGATTTTATTTTGTAACTAGCAATCTGTAAGAGATAGAAAAAAAGTTTCAAGACAAAAGTTACTTCTTTTAATTAGGACTATTTGGTGTCTTAAAGTTCTTATAGTTCGCGAGTTATAACACAAATTCGAAAATAGCTGGATTTTCAGGGGTTAATTTCACCCCCTTAAAGTGAATTTGGGCAGCAAACAAAAATCGCATTGTAATCAGGGGGAAATCCCCTACATATTCAGTTTTAGAATTTTTTAAATTTCCGGGTTCGGGATCTTCCCTTGTAAGTAACTAATCGTATAATTAAAAATTAGCCCAAATGTGTAGTTATGTCGGAAATTACTATATAAATTCCAGTTGAACTACCACTGCAACTTAATTACAGTTTCGTATTTACGTAGAAGCATAACTCGAGGGACGGAAAAAGGCAAAACTTTCAATTCGATTTTCTTGCAAATCATAGAGTACTGCATCTTATGCGTTTAATGTTATTATTCAAGTTGTGCACTAATTGTGTGCATAATTTGAACCATCTTGGTGCCCCGAACGTCGTGCACCACCCTTGTTAGTAGACTACCAGCAGATTTTAGAATAGCAATGTGTGCTTAAAATCAATTATAGTAGTGCTTCTTTATTCGCGCGATGCGAGCCTACCCATCGCTGAGCACAGTAAATAAGGCAGTGAATGAAATAGAACTCAAGGTGGGGATATTCCGATCATGTGTTTCCTGAGGGATAGAACTCGTGCAGTTTATGAAGCACTGCTGTATTACGTTCATGGGAATGTTTTGTCGCCTTTAAGCATATTAAGTTTGATTACCACGTAATAAATTGTGAAATAAAATGATTTTTTAAGGAACGATGTGTTTTCTTAGGAAATGTAATAAAGTGAAGATATCCACGGACAAATTACACTGTGGCATTGCAAACTTTGGGTAGCAAATGGACAATAACATGACAATGATTGCCAAAAGTTTGTGTAATGTCTCTGGAAAGAGTGTTGTAATTGTCTGTACGTGTCAAAGAATTTGCGAAATTGCGATCTAATAATATGAGTAGCATAGATGAATTATATTTCGTTTTGATCTGAGGCATCTGATCATAATTTATAAAATATGCTAGACGAAAGTACAAGTTGTCACTATTTGTTAGATTTTGGAGCGCAGAATATAAAGATTTAGAAGTTACGAATGCATTTGCAATTAATAAACGCGAATTGGTATGTAAAGGGCATAGATAAATTATTCACCAAATGCTTAAACATCAAGGTCTAACAACTTAGCATTTCCGTTATTTTTCAGACAGATTGTGTATATTAGAGTATAATATAAACAACCTAAAGGAAAATGATGCAGGGCACTTCTTTTATTAATGTCGTAATAATTTTAATTTTTTTCTTTACAGATATATCGCTACATCGAAATTTGAACCTACATATGCCAGAAGAGCATTTCCATGTTTCGACGAGCCAGCGTTTAAAGCAGAATTCACGGTGAAGCTTGTTCATCCTACTGGGGACTGTTACAGTGCATTGTCCAACATGAACGTGGAGGTAAAAAGATGGCAAAAGTGAATTATTTTTTCCTATAATTTCATGATTCCCCAACAGGTAATGTTGAAATAGAATTTTGTAGAGACTCAGGTTTTATTCTCATTTCCTGATTCTATTTCATCAATTTTTATACGGACAGTATGAGTTTTATATAATTAAATACATCAATTATGTTCTGTGATTTATAGAGTACACAGGTAAATGATCCGTCACCTGGATTGACGACAGTCACTTTCGCGAAGAGCGTGCCAATGTCAACATATCTGACTTGCTTCATAGTTAGTGACTTCGTTGCTGTCACCAACATGGCAAAGGGACTCAATGGCCGCAAGTTTCCGGTTAGCGTGTACACTACGAGAGCCCAGAAAGAGAAGGGTTCCTTCGCCCTTGATATAGGGGTGAAGATTATCGAGTATTACATCAATCTTTTTGGCATCGATTACCCATTGCCAAAGCTTGGTAAGTTTATAATAATTTGATAAGGGGAAATATGAATTCCATTGTCAGTGGAAATGTAAAAATCAGTAATTATTTATTATTGCTGCTGATCTCATATTACGGAAGAGTAATTAGATACATCGTTCTAATTGCTGTAGACAAAAATCTATCGTATCCGCAGCTATCAATAAAAGAAAAGCCAGGTGGTTATGACTTAAGTCCTGAACAGTTCGTTCTCTTTCTGTAATGATACTTGTGGAAAAAATCAATATCTAGTCTGGTACTTATTAAGAACTGAGTTTAGATTACTGAGGAATACTGAGATATCTTATATCAGTTAACTGTATTATTTTTCTTTCTCTGACTTTGCCGAAGATGTAGAGGTGGGATAGTCAAGGGTGGATCCCAGAATACTGGTCTATTACAAATGCCAGTATTGATACTTCGTTACCTCTGCATACGTAATTTTTAACAATAAAATAAATACAATTTACGTGGTATCGATGCGGACCAGTTACAATTTCGTTTACCCAATTATATTAATAAAGGCAACTCACCTACTATATCGGTTTATTATTACTTAATAATTTTTCTGTTGTATTCGATTTTCCTTGCCGGGAAATGAAAAGTCTCTAATCTGTGCCTGGGAAACAACACACGTGCGCGCGATATTCTCTAAAAAGGTGTAAATTTCAAATAATTAGAATGAGATCAACTTTAAATTGAGCTTAAACGCGACAGGTTGAAGAAAATGAAAATGATAAAATATCTCTTCTTTATCTTTATTCGTCCCTTCTCTCTTCTCTACTCTTCTCTACTCTTCTCTTTTCTTCTCTTCTCTCTATATATAAAGCGGAAATTATTATTTTGTTTGAACGCGGTAAACTCGAAAACTACTCAACCAATTTTTCTGCAATTTTCACAGATTTGTAGAGAAAACATCTGGGACAATTTTAGGCTATATATCATCTCGACATTACTAAATGGTGCTGAGTAAAAGCGAAAGATACGCGTGACGGTTCCTCGCAGAGTGGTGGGAATGCATGAGGGTCATACCGTTAGCTGTTCTATGAAAGCTAGCATTCACGCTCGAGCATTTATTTATTTATTTATTTATGTAGTGTAAAATAAAGTCTTCGGTAGGCGTGTGCCTGTTTGTTCCGGCTAATCTCGAGAACCACTGGACGGATTGTGATGCGGTTTGCACCTTTTATAAAGGAAGCCGAGGAGTAACAATTTTCAGAAGCATTCCTCGAGAATGCTCTATGGAGTGGTCGGGGCCGCATCGCAATGCATCTAGTGGTTTACGAGATTAAATAGCCCGAACAAACAGACAGACGCCTACCGGGAACTTTATTTTATATTATGTAAAGATACATGTACTATATAATCAAACAATAATTCATATATAATTTTACTCCAAACACTTTCTTTTTAACTCCGTAATGACTCCATTAAGGAAGGCAATATGAATGAAAAAATAGTCATATTTGCAGCTGTTTGGACACATTGATATAAGATTTCGTTCCAGAAATCGGCATTTAGAAAATTAATATAAAATGTATATTAATACCAGACGGACAATATTACATTTATGACCACTAGGAATACAAAATTTACTCGCTAACCACTCAAATTAGTAATCGCGAGGCACCTGTGTGAAAACGGAATATCGCGTAGCTGGACGTGACAGTTTTATACTATTAAATACTATACACACTGGAATACTAATATTTTTATCGAGGGAACTGCTGTATGCCCTCGTTGGATCTGATATATCATCATAAGATCTATCTTTGCAATAATCATCAATAACTTTTGAAAATTATATAACATTAAATAATTTTCAGGAAATAAAACTAAAAGTAAACAATTTTTTACGTATTCATTTTAAGTATAACTGCACTCACAATCAGTATCTTTACACCAACAGTGAGCGGCGCTATCGTGGATAAAAATATTGCCACATTACGTGGATCATTTGTATAATAATTACGCTACCGACATTAATTACACATCAATTAATAGTTTTACGAATTATTTTACGATCACGCTTTCCATAATAATAAAAATCGTAAATACGTCTATAAACTTCATTGTGGGTCAATGGTGACCCAATAACCATGGAACGTGTTACAATATCCTTAGCTATCAACGAAGAAAATTCAGAAATTATCGTGTAAATAGATTCATCATTTGATTCATTTGCTCTTTATTCTTTTTTCCTATAAAATAGTTCTTGTACAGAGTTGTATTTTTAGAATTAAGTTGAAATGATTTTTAGATATGGCGGCTATTCCTGACTTCGTATCTGGTGCAATGGAAAACTGGGGGCTCGTCACTTATAGGGAAGCAAGACTATTATACGACAATACAACAAGTTCCACTACAAACACATATGACATCGTCACTGTTATCAGTCACGAGTTCGCGCACATGTGGTTTGGAAATTTGGGTAATCATGATTGTTCTCAGGATTAATGAAAAGGAGATGAATTTTGACTTTTCCTTTAAACTTTCTTCTGTTTCGCAGTTACCATGGCCTGGTGGAATGATCTATGGCTCAACGAGGGCTTCGCTTCCTTCATGCAGTATAAAAGCGCGAATGCAATACTTCCGGATTGGGGGTTGGTAAGTTCTTGCCCATTGCATAATTGGTTTTCATGTCGTACATCATTACACAAAGCGATTTTAAAATATTAGGTTATGCTGTCTGTCATAAAGATAAAAACCGTCGTGTCCAAGTGTGATGAAACTTTTGGTTTGCTTCAATTCTGAAGAAGGGACTTCATTTTGTGCCAACAATCATCAATTACTGTCATTTAGCTAAGAATCGTAAATCTTATAATTATTAAAAGGAATATAGTAGTATCTACTTATACCCGAGAAAGGACCCCGCGCGCAGTGATGCCAGAATCGTGGGACGTGGGATAAACTTACCCCCACTAGGACCTACCGTTGTCCCTCAATTTCCTCCCATCGCACTGCACACAAGCATTTCTACTTCTGTCCGTGTGTCGCAATTTACAGAAGTTTCCCTTGCCTATAAACTAAAACCGAGGCGATCTCTGTTTTCACGTCATCTCTTGACCCATATTCTTCTTTTATGTTGTTGCTCTTCCACTTTAAAATAAGTGTTAGAATATAATGTTTATTTATTCAAGAAAATAAAAGTTACACAGTCGAACGTCAGTATAATAATAATAATAAGAACTGTATAAAACTTAAACTAAAAGTAATAGAAAGAATACTGGCTTTAGCGCGATACAAGTTATCCGTTCAGAGGGTTTTCTCGGACTGAGAAGCGCAGGGGTCGAGAAGACCGTTTTCCCCTCTTTTGGGTCTCCTGTAGCGAAAGAAAGGAAACTCATAAATTACCGGGTCCTTAAAGTCCCTGACACTCTAACTCTAGGAACAGTCTATCGTTGTACACATTCCAACAATAAGCATGCAATACAATGCAAGCGATCGCGATCGCGCGAGTTCTTCGCTTTTTTATGAAAGACATTTTACTTGCACGATGTCAGCGATGCAGTTGACGTAGCGTGGCGCTTTTCACTGAACTGTCCACCCGGCGGACATGCCACGCTCCACGCGAAATCTTGCAAATTTGGAGCGGACGCTCCAAACCTGCGGATCTGACGCGCGCGTTTAGAGTGTTGCGCTGTGAACATCACGCTCCAGGAGCGCGTTCCAGCACGGCACGTCGGAGCAACGCGCCAAGCCCGAAGGTTTGGAGCGGCCGTGTAAAGCCGGCTAATGAGTTACTTCATTTCTAATGTCTACCGGGTGTCCTAAAAATGGTGGAGTTCTTTAAAAGGGGTCACTGAGGGGGTGATTTGAAACAACTTTTTCCTTAGCTGAAATATTGTCCGAAGCATCGTTAACAAGATATTAACAAAAATACCACGAGCGAGCAAATCCCTGGACAGGCCTGCGCTATACGTTATAGAGAATAATTTAATTTACCATCTATTATTATAAACAATGAAACACGCATTTGTTTAAACTGTGATCAGCAATTACAAAGGAAGGTAGAAGTATTAGCAGATCTTAAGTGTTTGCGGTTAAATGTTTTCAAACAAACATCTACCCATTCCGACATGATCTGTAAGAGTGTACTTTTTGTTGAATTACATCATCTTTCTATAGAAGCTAGAACACACACATATATATATGATCCATACATACATGTTTGGAAGTCAATATAATAGGAATTCTTGACGACCTGTTGCACTGGGTTCAAAGTGCTCTAACACCAAAACTTGAAGGCTTAGGGGTCTGGCACATGAAAATTTTTGTTCAGGAGACCAAAGTCTACAACATATCAAAAGTTGAGCTAATTTGATTGACATCTTTTTGTCCTATACAACGCGTGGGGCCCTATTTGAACTAACGTTATGAACGTTATATGAAATTAGTTTGCAAATAAGAACTTTGTCCTTGAAACAGAGGTGTTCTTTGAGGCATGTTTGCGGGTATATTTTATGCATAAAGTGAGTAGGATAAAATTGTGAAGTTTGGTTGTTCATTTCAGAATCGTGTTTTATTACGCTGTCAAATATGAAATTATTGAAGTATTGTTTTCGATTAAATCAGACATGCCCAGCAGATGCCCGCCAGATGCCCGCGGGCCCAGAGCTCGAGGCAAATGGTGACACACGACTCAGGATCAGTCGATGAGGGGGGGGGGGGGAGATCTCCAGTAGTGGGAGCTCAGCGCAACCCAGACCTAACATTGAAAGGGGTTACATCGCTGTGCCCGTAGCTATGTCACGACAAGTCACGCTCACTGTTTCCCACTCCTCTACCACTGCTCGTGACGTCAGTATTTGCCCTCAGCTCTGCTCGCCGCTTTACTGGCTGCCCTAGCGGGCATTATGCCTGGCACTTGAGGACGCATGAATTAAATTGTGTTATAAATAGTTCTTGAAAAATGACAGACCGGAAATTCAATATTAGAAGTGGAAATATTTATGCACAGATAGTAACCTATACTTTTTTAGATGGACCTATTTCTTATCGATCAAATGCACTCTGTATTCGTAACCGATGCAAAACTGAGTTCTCATCCGATCGTGCAAACTGTTAGCAATCCTGATGAAATCACTGCAATTTTTGACGAGATATCTTACAAAAAGGTGATTAATTATCCTCTAATTCGTGTAATAAAGTAACACTTAAATAGCAATGCTTTGACGTACGTTGCAACATATTTTAACAAACTCCAGGGATCGTCGGTAATTCGAATGATGGAGAACTTTATTGGACCTGACGTCTTCTACGGAGCCATTTCCACATACTTGAATAAATTCATTTTCCACAACGCAGAGACAGCTGACCTTTTCAAAATCTTGCAAGAAGCCTCGCCAGATCATCTGAACGTGACTGCCATTATGGATACGTGGACCAGACAAAAAGGTTTCCCAGTGGTAAACGTGCACAAATCTGACAATAAATACATATTGACACAGAAACGATTTCTTGCTGATCCTGATGCTCAATTTGATTCTTCGGACTCCAAATATGGGTAAATATTAATACAACTCTGTTAGTAATATGTAAATATATTTATCACTTAATGATATTCTAATGCGATCAATTTCAAATATGTTACACTTTACGAAATGTTAATTAATGTATTTTGTTTCAAAGTTACAAATGGACTATTCCCATCACTTACATCACGAATAGGACATCCAAGTCAAATCTTTTGTGGTTCGATAAGAATGCAGAAAACTGTAATTATTCGTGTCTTTTAATACTTAAGACATTTCACTATTTGTAATCGTTTACTGATATTCGATAAAAGTTTATTAATATTGAGTATTATTTATGCATTTCTTGACTATAATCAGTGTATGAATATCGTAGTGGTGATTGAGTTCAACGAAACAATCGAGTGGATTAAATTTAACACGGATGAAGTTGGATACTATCGGGTGAATTATGAAGCGACAGAGTGGGAGACCCTCAACCACCTCCTTCGATATTATCATCAGGTAAATGATACGAGTGAATAAATAATGCATGTATACTTGTATTAATATTTACTATGTGTAACACAATTTGAATCATAAATTACACGTTTTTCATGAAATCAAGTTTCATCTAACTTGCAGAGATTGTCAGTCTCAGACAGAGCGCACCTTTTGGAAGATGCGTTCAGTTTGGCAGCAGCTGGAGAACTCGATTATGCAGTCGCAATGAATATGACAGCGTACCTTCCTCAAGAACATCACGCTGTTCCGTGGAAAGTAGCGGAGTCGAAGTTAACAGTCATCGATACGTTATTATCATCGACCAGTTCATCATCAAAGTTCAAGGTAAAGTGACATTTAGATAGGTCTGTGAAGTTAGCACTCTTTGTCCACCCTCCAGAATCGAATTATTAATAAAATCATTCATCTGCTAGAAACTAAATTAGTTTTCTATGACACTATTTAGAAATACGTCAGAGATGTGGTGGACAGCGTTTATCATGAAGTAGCATGGACCGTGGATAACACCGAGGATCGTGTCACTTTGTACGTAAACATTACGTTGTTGCAATACGTGTTATATTTTCTTAAGAAAACCTCATGGTGTATGTACGTATATCGTCTTATCTTATGCAGAAGACTTCGTACGACGGTCCTTGGATTGGCATGCTCTGTGGGACACGACGAATGCTTGGAAGACGCTGGAAACATATTTAAACGTTGGATACAAGACCCCAAGGATGTTCGTCTACATCCAGATATCCGCGCGCTCGTTTATTACTATGGTAAATTTTTTGCGGTATATCTAATGTAACTCTTGTTTGACGTTTCACCTTTTTTTTAATATCTAAGTTTCATTCAGTAATGAACTGTAGACTTTATTATCAGTAAATTATATAATAATGTGAGATTAGGAATTCCCATAAGTGGGAGCCCGGAACAGAGAGACCTGGGAGGGTCGGCATTGGTGGAGTTGGTTAGGCAGCTGGTCAGTACGCAGAGGATCCACAGATCTTGCGTTCCGAGTTCCATCATCCGAAACCCTCTTTTTCTGTGGCTCCCTGTGGTATTAGGTACATCATGTACAGCGTGAGACATCTCAGATGATTACCTCATTTCAGTATTAAACTATGCGTTGCATATAGAGTTGTATACAAATGTTGCGAGGTTTCTAAGAAGGAATGATATGATAGTAACAATTTTTTCCTGGCTAGAGGGCAGAAGACATTTTAGGGTCATCTTCATGTCTTTTAAAATTTGTAGGACATAGGAACTTGAAATTGAGTAGAACGACGGAGTAATTGGAGGAATATCGGTCATTCTTTTCATGATTTCAGGAATGCACCATGTTGGCGACGAAGCGGCGTGGAACATAATGTTTCAAAGGTTCGTTTCTGAAACTGATTCGACAGAAAAGCTCAAATTAATGCGTGGATTAGCTGGAATACGCTCCAGCTGGATTTTGAACAGGTGAGTTGTACAATTTAATAAAGTAAACTCTACTTTTTGAAAATAAGCGGTACCCATTCTTCAAAACCTAAACCAGTGCTGTCTAGCGTAAGGGCCTCTCACGCGCCTGCTTTCGTTTTGAACCGTTCTTTCTCCACACAATATCTGCGCGAAATAAACGTGTGTCACGAATAAACGCATCATGCGTAGTGTCCAAGCTTTGTTGACGACGGACACACTAGTCCGTATTTGTCACCTCGGTAAATGTTTACTCTAGGGAAGGATTCTCCGATGACTTTGAGCTTCACATATGTTGTCAAGTTCATCATTCTCAACAACATTTCCCTCTAAACTTTTTGGCGCTCGGCTTTGGTTTACGAGATATTCGGAAAAAACTTGGCATAATTGACATTGAAATCTGCCTATACAGACGTTACTAACACAACCATCTTCTCGTCGCCGTCGACTGTTTCACAGCCGACGCTATTAGTATTGGTTAAGGCTAGACGGGCGGGGGGGCGTGCGCCCGCTTGCGGGCGCGTAAAGGTAGCGAACCGATT
Source organism: Andrena cerasifolii (assembly GCF_050908995.1). Lineage (NCBI taxonomy): Eukaryota > Metazoa > Arthropoda > Insecta > Hymenoptera > Andrenidae > Andrena > Andrena cerasifolii. Next base: position 3,227,849 of record NC_135124.1, on the reverse strand, counting down.
TGAATATGCGTTATGTGACGTCCCGGCCCCACCACATGGGTCACGCCGGTTAGTCTCCGCCGGCGCCGCTAGAGGACTATTCTTCTTGCAAGTCCTATCAGCCACTCTCGTTCATATATATACAAGTTCCAAGTTTATTTCTTCTTAATTCCTGTGTGTCTAGAGCAGGGGCCGTCAACTATTGCTCTACTGATGAGAGTCTGGCTGACAGTCCCAAGACGAAACACGCGCACGCACATACATCCATCCTCTCTTCTTTTCCTCCTTGATCTTTATGCCAATCCATCTGCCCCGCACAGTACTCCAAAAAGCGTGACCGGCCCCGAGGGAGGGATTACGGTTACGCCGGAGGCGATGGGGCAAGATATAATCCCCTTTTACGTTCCGGAATCAATCACCAATCACCATCTCGGTTTCGGAAGTTAACAGTTAAATTCGGTAGGGTTCCTAGTGTTAACTAAAGTTTTTTGCGAAAATCTCGTAAACTAAAGCCGAGCACCAAAAAGTTTAGAGGGAAATGTAGTTCAGAATGATGACTTTGACAACAATAGCGATATTGACCTCATCGCGCGATGCTTATAACCGCAGTCTCATTTTGAACATCCCCAAACTCACATCCAGTGATGCCAGAACCGTGAGTTTTCGCCCACGGACGCTACCCCCACTCTATGACCAAGCGTACCCCCTCCTAGCGCCTGTACCGCACCACACAAGCATACCCGGCGCTCTCCGGCGAGAATTCATTTCACCGTGATTCAAATCCCAATGTGAAGATTCTACTTTTTTCATTAATTATTCTCTAATTTCTCTTTCTATATTCTCAGTAGAATAAAAACTTGAAAGCATTTTCGCAGCTGGCTAATGACGATGTTGGTCTTCTGCATTTTTTATACATAAACCGAAATAAATCTTATTATGTACTTTACCTGCAGCTAATCTAATTGCTCTTTTTCGTTTTGGTGATATGTACTACAGGCTTTGCCCCGTATAAATAAAAAAAAATCATTTATTCTGCTACAGGTTCATTATAACAGCTACGGATGAGAATTACGTTCGCGCCCAGGATTTCTTCGGCTGTCTGTCGACTATTTCCGGAAATCCCGTGGGAACTCCCCTGGTGTGGGACTGGGTACGTTCTAACTGGGAGCTCCTTATTAGTCGATATACTTTGAATGATCGAAATCTAGGCGCCTTGATCCCTGGAATTACGAAGACTTTCGCCACAGAGGCGAAATTAAACGAGATTAAGTCCTTCTTCGCCAAGTACCCAGATGCAGGTGCTGGTGCGATGAATCGTGCCAAAGCGCTGGAAACAGTATCGAACAATATCAAATGGCTGGCCAAAAATAGTGGCCAGCTAGAGAGCTGGTTGAACGTTCACGTGAAAACTAATTGAGAGGCTGAAGAATGTATATACACGTGATGCTGTCGATCTAGATTCTAGATACTCTAGAAAGAAGATCCGCCTGGAAGGATTTGTCCAAAACAAGGATTGGAATGTTGCAGAGCTATATTCTTGTACAGCATTCGACAGCGAATTCGATGTCTTCAAAAAATTTTGTGGATCGGGATGAACTTAATTCTAGGGGCCTAGAGTCGAATGGAAACTGGTGTGCTTCTTAAGGAAAATTCTTACATCAACATTTATTACTGTTGTTCAGAAACTGTAATATCTTCATTTTTGAAGTAATGCAGTAGTATCAGAATTCCACGACAGTGAAATTTTGCTTTTGCGAAACGTCATATTTTAAACAATTTTTCAATGTAGGCAACCTTACAGCATTTGTCTTACAATTAGATATGTTCGCCGAAGAGGAAGGATCAAACACGAGAATTCTTTTTGTGGGGGCATAAGTGGGAGCATAAGTGGGAGCATAATGGATAACTCAAGAAATATTCATTGCTCTAGTGATTATTGTTTCGCTTAAAACAAAGTATGAATTCATCGAGGTGCATCAAATGTGTGACTCGTAACATGCGAGATTAATGTTTCACCTCATCTATTCTATAGAAACACATGTTTACATATACATACACTTACGTACACGTAACGAATGCATTTATACAGAAGATTTATTTTTATACGAGCCGCTTGTGGTCCTCGTTACATGGAGTTTTGTAATTTCTACGCGAAATAAAATGTTACAAAGCAAAAGACTTTCTTCCTCGGCTTTACAAGCAAAGTCGATGCAGCAAAAGTGTTCTATGAATCCAACGTCAGTAGATCACCGCAATTGTTCTTCCTGCCAGAAAATTGGATCAATTTGTATAGATTGATTAATCCAAAGTAAACATTTTAGCCGAAGTAAACAGTCGTGTTATCTGTACAATCACAATTTGTACAAGAAAAGTAAAACTAGTTATATAACAGTCTATGGATGTACGAATCTACGGCTAAAACGTCAAGGATTTCCAAAGAGATTGAAAAATTGAATTTAATCACCTTTCTACGATTCCACACCACTGTGAGACGTTTCTAACGGTGTTTTGTTACGTACGAGCCTTCCTTTTAAAAATGGCCATTCTCGTGACAGTCCTTTATCCCAAAGAGATGTAAACAGTTTTGTACAAATTTCTACGACGCAAAAAGACGTAGAGAATAATATATCCCCGCAATAAACTATGTGTATGTTGCCACGGAATTCAAACTCCGCGGTTCCGTCGTTCAAACAAGGTAAACCAGGGCTCGCCAGCGTAGGGGCCCCTCACGCGCCTTCTTCCCCTTCCAATCTTCCTCTGGCGCAGCGTGCGTTCCGTTGTCAAGGAAACCGCGCGATGCTAAGAAGGCTGCCATGACAGGCTAGTCCAGCTAGCGTCTTCGCGGTTAGAAGAGTCGCGCGGTATCCCTGACAACGCGGACGAGAGTGGGAGAACCCCAAGCTCCCGCGGGAGCGACCTTGGAGAGCCCTAAGGTAAACGGTCGACGCATCGTCGCGTGCTTTGGCCCGTGTAACGAACCGAACTGAGTCGCGGCATCCTCTACTAACCTAGTAGCCAGTAAAAGATGCCAAATGCTTAAGAATAAGTAGCCACTATGAATACCGGCCCTATCACCTTATGGATTTTCGTGTCGCCACCTAAACTGTATTACCGACCCATAATTTGAGGTCTGAAGGTAGTGACATCTGCTCATGAACAGCGTCCAACTCAGCAACTACTCTGAAATGTGTTTAATGCTAAAAGGTGTTGCGTTGCGTACTTGTATACGCGTGACTTGTTTAGAGAGAGAGTTTGACATAGAGGGCAGGCTTGTGCTACGCTATGCTTTGGCTAGGTTTGTCAACGACTCACGTGGATTTCTCTCCGAAAATCCATTTTGAGGATCAAGACACTATGGCGCACAAAAATGGTATTTCTTCAAAGCCCGTGCAAGCTATAAATTGCAAGATGACATTGTTTATTCGTACTTTGCGTGTAGTAGAACCCTTTCACGTATCGTACGCCGAAAAGTATTAAAAATTCACGCTGTTACTGACATTCCTGCAAGTTTCTAATGCAGTGTTTAATCATTCTAGTGAAGTAACAATAATTGGATTCTATTTGCCCCTAGTATTAGTTTATCGCCGACACTGAAATTTGCAGTAAAATCTAATTCTTAAAAGCCTCACAGAAAGTTGCATGATGCATGACTGTCGTGGGGTGCATGGATGCAACTGCAAGTCGAGTTACTTTTGAAACCCGCATTGGGAAATAAAATTTTGTCTAGCCCTGAGAAATTCATCGGTTCAGTGAAGTGTGTGCACGTCATAGTGCATATTATCTCATGATTTCTCAATTCACGCATCAATTTCATCGATTACTGGACCATGTGGAAGGCCTTTTAACAGGATTCGATTGAGATATACCCGTTATCTAGAAGACTTTTTCAGAAACTGAAGGACGTTTAAACACAGGAAGTGCTTTTGTAATCGTGTGCAATGCGATTGTAGAGTCAGTGCCTGTGCCTGCCAAAAAGTGTTTCATAGAGTACCGTGGCTCTAATCTATACTTCGTCGATGTTAGTAACTAAGGGGGAGAAACAAGTGTGTCACTCATATTTCTCCAAATACTCCTGCAACTATTGAGAATAAAAGAGAATTCATTCGGCATAGAAAATCATTTGCAAATCCGATGCCAAATGTTACTAATTGCTTGATATCTCGAGTTCTATCGATCGTAGTTAATAATAATTTATACTGGGCGGGTAGTGTAAATGTTGTTACCATTATTTGTCGTAACAATAGCCACTGAAATGGATATTTTAGCGGAAAATCTATTTTTGCCGAAGAATTCGTTGGATTTCGCAATTGTAATTAACCGTCGACCTTGTTTTGATCGGGGTACATCGTTTCTCGAAGTCTAGGTGCGGAGCTCACGGTGCTCCATGTACTCAGTCGTCGTCGGCTGTGATGCCAGATCGGGGACGGGTTTCCTCGAGAATTTCCCCCACCTCGCGCATACTACGCCGGAGCAGCGTGTCCGTGAGCTCGGCGCTTCGGAGTCCAACTCACGGACACGCAGCTCCGGCGTAGTGTGCGCGAGGTGGGGGAAATTCTCGAGGGAACCCGTCCCCGATCTGGCATCACAGGTCGTCGGTCCTCCGAGCTTGGAGGACTTCCGGGGAACCTGGAGCTGCCGAGCCACCTGGACCTACTGGACTTCCTGGACTTGCTGGGGACATGGTTAGGGTTTCAACCCGCGTCCACCCCCCCCCCCACCCCGCTCCCCCTCCCGAAGTTGCCGAGCCATCTGCAGAGGCGGATTCAGGAGCCATTCTTGGAGGGGGCAAATTATATAAATGTACATAAGTACATTTTTGAACCATCTTTTACAAGATTTAAAATTTGCTTGTAAAATTTCATGCATTTCTTCGATGATTTTGCATGATTTATTTCATTTCGTCGATTTCTTCGATGGTTTTGAACTCTGTTCGTCCTTGGCAAGGTATTCCACGTTACATCATGAAAGCATGTCTTCCACAAATAATGTTGTTGTTTATATAAATTTGTATGTTAAATAAATTTGTGTTGCGTTAAATAAACCTGAATGGGACAGCAAGGTTAAAAGGCGTATGTTTTTTTGTTTTGTTGTGATTCTTCTTTCTCGGTCGTTGCACGGAAGACATTTATAAAACGATCTTTAAATTGTTACGCTAACAGAGTCATTTGTAAATCGCGGGTTTCGAATGACCTAACTTTACACTTCTTGAATTCTAATTCCTACCACGCGTAGCGTTACAATCTGTTTCCAGGCTTCATCGGTAACGTTGCATGCGACACAAAAATGGTAAGGGGGTTCTAGGACCTCCCAAACCGGTGACAGAAAAATGCATTGGTTGATAGGTCTGTCCTACACCTCGTCTGTGATTACGGGGATCACCGATGACCCCTAGTAAGATAAATTCATTAATTAATATGAATATATGCCTTAACTTATCTGTTGTAGATAACATATCAACATAATATGTATCGCATAACAACAAATTCATGTCGGCGGCACGGGCAATCCATATAAAATTAGCGTGGCGTTCAACGCGTTAAAATTGAGTTTCCAGATTTGAAACAAACAAACAGAGAGGATCTGAGCTGAATAAGATCGTTTCTTTTCATAATTTGGTATTGTCATCCAAACTACGTACGCCTGCAAAGTTTCAAGTCGATTGGATAGTTTGAAGTGGGTTAAAATTGAGTTTCTAGATTTGAAGCACGCATACAAACATACACGAAATTGAAGTGAAAAAACCCCATCAAAATTGTAGTATAAGAAAACGATTATTTTTTAGATTTTAATACATTTTAAATAAAACTGTTTAACATAATTTTTTTTATATATTTTTTATTTTATACTTTTTAGTGTTTGTGGATTTATTTATTTCGATTTTTTTTTATGTTTGGTAATCGCGTTGCTTATAGCTAACGATGCTTGGCTGATTCAAGTTGATTTGATTTGTGGTTATGGGTTATATTTATTGATGACTGGATAATCCCCCCCCCCTCGGGTTTAATGTTTTTTAAAAATATTCTATTGTCATCCAAACTACGCACGCTTGCAAAGTTTCAAGACAACTGGATTGGTAGAAGAGGGCTAAAATTGAGTTTCTAGATTTGAACCAAACATACAAGAAACAAACAAACAGAGAATCGATGCTGAATAAAATCATTTAAAGAAGTATGGATTTTCTCTGAATGAAATTTTAAATGCTACTTTCATGTGCAGTTTTCTCGGTTTTATATACTATGTATAAATTAGGTATTTGGTGAGGAAAGGATAAGCACAGACCTTAGTAACAGGCTGAATAAGCCAACCTGTTTACAAATTTGAACCTCAGAATGGACAGTATGTTGATGAGTAATTTATTTTGAACAAATTTGCTAGATAGCCGTTATCAGAAATATCTCTCAGTGACTTAGAAAATGTTAAAAGAAAGTTGGTTATCCCACACAAGTGTAGATATTTGTCGAGTCTTCACGGACACTCGACAGACCCAATTCAGAGGTGTTCTGGTCCAATTTCGTGCTACGCCACGTGACCAATCATTCAGCCACTTATTTTTACGACATAATCCTAGCTATTTTCGTTCGTTTTACTGAAACTGAGGTCAGGCAATGAGCGAATGAATAGGCATTGCCTCGCTACCGTTTCTTGCCTAAAGTGGAAAGACGCGGTTTTGGCGATCTATTCTTTTTTTGTTCATGGTTCAGAGGACTTGCATTTACAGCCAGTGAATTTCAATCTTTCGAACCGCCCACGTACGCGCCGCGAAGAAGCCGGGCCTTCGTGGGCACGTGTGTGTGAGCGAGCGTGCGTGGTCGGTTCAAGGGATTCCAATTCACTGACTGTACAAATATGGAAGTTCGATTCCACGAGATTTAGTTACCTCCGTAGAAAAATCTTCATCTTTCTTGAAAAGTCACGGACGTTTAGAATTGTATATATTTTCTATGACGATAAGTCCCTTAATTGAAATATATACATTTAAATTTTTCATTGTAGATCATGTCAGCAAAACAGTGGAATATAATAAACAGAAATTTCTTCTATTGTGAATTACGCTTAAATAATAAATTAATGTAAGTAAAACAGAATTTAAGAAGTTAAAGGAAATTATTTTATTTATTCTGTGTAACATTGCAGAATTCTATTTTTAAAAGACATTGGTCTATATTATTATTATTATCATTATCATTATTATTATTATTATTATTATTATTATTATTATTATTATTATTAATATTATTATTATTATTATATTTATTATTTCACGGGTATCGTGCCCTTAGTTTACAATGATAAGAACTCGAACAGAAGGATTACATATAGACTAAAACTGAAACTTAAACTTAAGCAACAACTAAAGCTAAAGATAAAAATAAAATAAAAATAAATAAAATAAAACTAAAGCTAAAATTAAAATTAACAAGGAGTAACGTATGACCAGGTGGAAAGGAGAAATACTTCTTTAGAGGCCATATATGAGAGAATTTCTGCACAACCGACCGCGCAAATGATTTTTAAGTATACCTAGTATACCGCAGAAGAAATCAACCCGATTGTTACAGGCGTTTGCTAGCCCGCACAACCTGTTAACAGGGCTGTGCGTCCCAAACCCGGTGCTATGGAAGGACAAATAATAAAGCTGTGACGATCCGAGTGTGGCACGTGGAAATTCAAAAGCGCCAGAAGGTCCGGAGAGTCAATATATCCATTTAGTAGGTTAAATACGATTGCAAGGTCAGACAATGATATCCGATCCTCCAACGTGAGAAGCCCACAAGCCTTTAGAATTTCGGCATAGTCATGAGAAAATCTACGCCGATGTTGGGTGCAAGCAGCCGCAAAGTCTGCTGTACGGTTTCAAAAGATGTCGAGTATTTCTTGTGGCACGGATTCCAAACAGGTGACGCGTACAGCATGTGAGGGACCACAAGCGCATTATATAACGTAGTTAAAGTGACAGGATTAACAGAGTCGGATGATACCCGCGTGATAAAATCCAGCATTCTAGACAGTGATGCCAGAATCGTGGGACGCGGGACCAAATGCTTACCCCCACTATGACCTACCGTCGTCCCCCACTTTCTTCCCATCGCACTGCACACAAGCATATCCCTACTCCTGTCCGTGTACTCGACAGCCCAACAGGCAGCGCACGCGTACATGGGTAGGGTTATGCTTGTGTGCAGTGCGATGGGAAGAAAGTGGGGGTCGACGGTAGGTCATAGTGGGGGTAAGCATTTGGTCCCGCGTCCCACGATTCTGGCATCACTGATTCTAGATGCAACGTTTTTCACAGAGTGGTATCTAGTGTTCGTGAAAAGATAGAGGGGGGTTCAAAATGACTCCTAGGTCACGGATAGTAACGATGGAGCTAAGCGTGTTATTGTTTAAACTATAAGACGTTACGCATACGTGCTTTTTGCGTGAGAATCGCATGACGAGACATTTGGAGACGTGGAATGTATATTGTTAAACGATTATCAACATTCAGATTTGTTGGTGTCTCCTTGTGCATAGCTTGGTGGAATATAATTTGTTAAGAACTCTTATGATGTATCCTTTCTTGGTTACATAAAGAACGTGTACAATAAAATGCGAACAGAAAGAAATACTGTGAAACTTTTATAATAAGTTCTGCAAGTTATGCGCCCCAGCCGAAGGGGGCGCTAAAAAACTATATCGCACACTTAATAATAAAGGAATCCAACTCCCACGTAAACAAAATGTAAATGTAATTTTTTTATTGTACCTCGTAAAGACAAAACATATTAAATAGAAAAAAGGTGCAAAAATTTGGGGGCGCCAAAAATTTTCTTGCGTAAGGGCGCCAACCATCCTTGCGCCGGCCCTGGTTCTGAGTATGCTTTTATTTTAATCATCTAAAACCATCTGTTCCCCTTTGTTCCTGTTTTTTCTCATGTTTTTCTTGCGGAAAGTCGCAAACAATAAGCTCGATGATAAGATGTTCAACAGAAACTCATTAAGGACACTGGAAATAGAATATAAACAGCGTGAGAATTCTTAGAAAAATGAATTAATGAATGTGAATTTTTCTCGCGGTATCGTGCAAAGATAATAATTTTGACTTCAAAATTCTTTTCAACTTATATATTAGATATATTAGGGGTACCCATAAATAATCAATTATTTCAAAGTGAGATACACATGTGCGTCCAAGTTGTTTTTTTATTATTTTTTAAACAATTACATTCTTCGCCATTATTACCTTTATCCATCTCTGCTGTAATTTTTAAATTCCTCCCTTATAAAAATGTGCTGGCTGTGATGAAAAATATGATTCGAGGTGAACTTGAACTTCACTGACATTTCGAAACTGTTTATTGCTGAGGGAATGTTCCACGGATTTAAACAACTGATTGAAATTGATGGATGCGGTGAAACTTTATTTTTCCTTGGATTGTATGGCTCGTTTTCTGTTGTCCATAGTCGGCCGGTTTTTCAACAATTGTTTATGTAACCATTTTAATTGTTTGACTTGATTTTAGCAACTCAAAATGAATTATGCCAGTGCAGTCGAACGATATCAGATAAGACAAAATCAGGGCTTGCAAATTTTCTGAACCAACCAACGTTAGCACTTACTGACCTTCAAAACGTCCCCGTAGATATCGCATTGTTTTTGTTGTCGCTGTTGCTCTGTTAGATCCCGGTCGAAAATGAAACAACACGCAATGCCGTAGGTATGTGTTCTTCTGAAGGTTAGTAGTCCGCTATTTTGTTTTGGGATAATAGATACCATTTTTTTCTTCAAAACAATAAATTCACAGTCTGCTTTACAATATACGACAACAAAAGGCGTCTCCACATGTCAGAGACTCAAGGGGGTATTCTGGTCTGATGGGCCAAAAAAATCGATTTTTTTTTTGCATTTTCTACAGGTACATTATATGGCTAATACATGTGCAAAAGAATTTTTTCCAATTCGTATTATTTGCGGAGCTACAGGGTGCAGAATTGGTAGGTATATGGCGCGCTCACTGAGCGGGGCAGGCGACGCATAACAGTTTTGTTCCTGCAAGTGTATTTCGGCAAAGTTTCGGCGGACTGTTCTTTCAGGGGGGGGGGGGGGCATTTCTGTGTTTTTAAAACACAAAAATCGACCATTTGGTTACAAAGAGACCGAGTACTACTATCCTAGGTCACCTTTCTGTCTAAATTGTACCGAAAACTTTAAATGCGTTTTTCTCGAAACCATGTTTTTCGAAACGGTGACCATGATATTTCAAGATCGGCTGGACCAACTCAGTCCAAGTTTTGCATATATTATCAGCACACATGTGGCTATCGTCCCTACCAGAATTATGATAAAATATTTTGTTTTTAAACTTTCACAGACCTTTAAAGTTGCAAAATTGTGCGAAATTCGAAACTTAATTTTCAAACCGCCGCCATTTGCTTAATTTTCAATATTTTTTTTATCATTTTGGTAGGGTCGATAGCCACAGGCATACATATAAAGAATCTCTTTTCATTCTTTGTTATAGATCACTAGAAAGAGCCCAATCATGGGCACCGTGACAGCATGTTTTTTTCACCATTACTTTAAGGCAGTCAACTGAGTTTGATTTTAATTTTTTTCTATTGACAAAATTTGTAAAGATAGTTCGAGCATCAATAAACTAAATAATAATAAAATTGATGGGTTCTTTGTAAAAAAATTCCGAAATAACGCGACGAAACCCCTCGTCAGACCAGAATACCCCCTTAAGGGGTTACCTACCCTCAGGAGGTAGAAAAAGAATCGACTCTTTGAGAATTTATTTCAGAAAGTACATGCATATTTCTATGCAACGGTTTTTGTATTCAAATGAGAGATACTTTAACAGGTTGTTATATTATGTTTTGGTATAAAAATATTTAGTTATTGCAAAATTACAACTGATTTCCCGGAAGCTGTTTTTAGACCGGTGACCACGATTTCTCCAAAACCGCTTCACGAATCTTTCTGAAATTTTGTAGGTTGCTTCTAGACAGTCAAATCTAGTCTTTAATCGAAGCATTTGTTTTTCAAATGCATAATTTTTATTTTATGGATGAAAAATGTGTTTTTTCTACGAAAATCGATCATTTCACTTTAAACATCTGCCATTTTGTCCCAGATTAATATTTTATAAAACGGAACGATTAAAGACTGGATAAACTATTATACTAACTAAATCTTCTTGGTATTTTTATTTCAGATAACCCTGTTCCGAATAATGTTGGTTACCACAAAACATGTTTCTAAAAACAGCTTCTGGGATAATCAGTTGTAATTGTGCAATAACTAAATATTTTTATACCAAAACATAACATATAAACCTGTTAAAGTGTCCTTCATCTCAATTCAAAAGCCAATGCATAAAAATATGCATGTACTTTCTGAAATAAATTCCCAAAGATTCGATTCTTTTTCTACCTTCTGACGGTAGGTAACCCCTTACGTCGAACTAAAGCTAATTTACTTGCTAAAAAATATTGACGATTTATGGGTATCCCGAATATTTCGAAACTTCGAAATCAAATGGACGAATAGCTTTGTTGGACTCGAGAATTTAACGCAGGCCATGTGGGCGCATATGTAAATTACAGTTCCCAAGGTGAGCAAGCAATAAATTACATCCGAATTGAAACGTGTCGCCGTTTAATTACATTTCTGCCACCACATTTACTTTCATAGCGATAGATTTATCCACAGCGAAATGTACTCGATCCAAGAAATCTTCTCGTGGTGTTCTTCGGTTTGATAGCCTTGTAAGTTTCCATGTGATCGAAACCATCCAGCAGATTGCTGAGATGCATTATAACTGGCAGGCTGCCCGTGTCTAAAATCAGAATGTAATCCTTCCATCGTCTATCATTAGAGGCGCTGCTGTTTACTGGCATGTGAATTATTGTCAGCAAGTAAAGGAATAGAGAACCTTATGTTCTCCTCCATACTTCTCTTCTATAAACCTCAAGTCTACCAGAATGCTTTTTCTATTTTCAGATGAAAATTAAAATTATCATAATAACATTAATGTTAATTAATATGTAAATATATATGTAGCAGGCTTACTATGTTGCCAACACCTACAATTTTTTGATTAAAAAAAATGGCTCGTACTAAAGTTAGCAATATGGATCCATTGGAAAATATTCAGATGTATTTAGAAAGGCCAATTTTTCTCGATTATTGTAAAATGAGAGCAGAGAGAAATTCGTTCGATTGGTAGTTTCAGAAAAAAAAATTATTTGTAGGGCTTGATTTTGTGAAAATATGCAAAATATTACAAATATTAAAGTCCTGTATTTTTTAAGCAAATTCGAAACCTGCAAAATATAATGACAATTCGCCCCCACTAATTTAACGCGCACTACCACATACAGGGTCATCCGTTAAAACTGCAACCTATGCGCGCGCGAACGGGTAAAATGGCAACAGCGCCTCACGAACGCATTCCACTACAACCGTGCACCGGCCCCGCGTTCGGAGAGCTGTCAGCGGTGATGCCCGAGCTTCGAGAATTTTAGAATGGTCTCTTTCAAATTAACGTCGCAAAGAGCTATTGGGAATTTTCCGGCCCAGGTAATCGAGGCGCGCCCTCTGCTTTTATGATCGGTTTACCACTCGTACCCCAGATTACCATTCAACAATTTTAGCTACGACAGGGTTGACCGCGGTGCTCTACTCTTATACGGAGAGATTTTTCGCGACCTGCGTGTAAAAGCCACAATAATGGCGCATCACTTCAAAAAATGACATTAACGGAAGCCGGTATAGGTGTGGAGTTGTGTAGCTAAAACATTCACACACAAAAATTCTAGAAAAAAATTCAAACACCGCTACAATCGAAACACCAATAAAATCATAAAAAAGAAACCAGAACAATAGATTCTGAGGTCTGCAGAACTAACACATAATTGAATAAAAATTTAATTTCTCAATTTCTGAAAGTTATGATACAGAAACAACTAGACTATTGTCTATCAACACCACGAATTTTAAAAGCAGCATTAAATACAGTATCAAAGAAGGGTTGCAAAAGCTTTTTACAACATTTATGGTTAAAAAATTGATAGAAAAAATTAAGTAAATGTTAGATGTGTTAAATTATCCATCACTAACAGGGGATAATTTTTTTCTCATTTTTCGGCCCAAATTGCATTTCAATATCTGTTATAGTTCAAAAGTTATATGAAAAAGGCACCAAATTTTTCAACCCGGGCCGAGAAATTCGGAATAGCTCTTTGCGACGTTAATTTGAAAGAGACCATCCCAAAATTCTCGAAGCTCGGGCATCACTGCTGTCCAGCGGTCGCTGACAGCTCTCCGAACGCCGGGACGGTGCATGGTTGTAGTGGAATGCGTCCGTGATGCACTGTTGCCATTTTGCAAGTTCGAGCGAGCGCGGGTTGCAGGATGAAACGCTGACTCTGTACGTGTGTAGGGCCGACAGTACATTGTATGTCTGTACTGTATAATCTATGTATGTGTATAGCATGAATATAGTGTGTATGTAGTATGTATATAGTATGCGTGCATCATGTATGAAGTAAATTTTTTCCAGCTCAAAAAATTAATTTTGCAACATTGAAAATTATAAATTAATTTTAATTTTGAAAATTTGTGCTCGATGTCACGATTGTAAAAATCCGAAAAAGATAAAACCATATTCCTTGAAGTGTTCTCTACAAAATAAGCCTATCCCCAACATGGTGCGGCTCCTATTAACGTTGCAGAGTGGTGGTAAATACGGCGGTTCGCGCCGAATCAGGTAAGCGGACTGGGTGCCGCGCGGACGCTTCGCTATTATGGTTGACTGACCGTACCGCTACCATGCCATATTACTTCAATGTGGTCGAAAAACAACATCGATGGATCCCATACTCGTCTGAATGATGTCATTTATACCTGCAGAAGAACTTTACTAACTCACTCTTGGCCAATGACTTTTGTTTATAATAATCAGATTTCTAAGTCGTAGAGTCGCAACACTGGTGGAGCCTGGTCAAAAGCCCAGAGTCGCGCCGCGCTATCGGTCAGTGGGAGGGAGATTGCGGAGTACTGCCTGGTCAAAACTCAGTCACCTTTGCCCGGAGGAGTAGAGTCGCGGCACTCGTGGAGCCTGGTCAGATCCCAATCGCTCCACGTGGTCGGTTGGTAGAATTGCGCTTATCGGGGAAGCCTGATCAAAAGCCCAGTCGCCTCGGCACGATAGCGCGTCGGAAAGTGATCTTGTGCGGGCGCCTGGTCAAAGCCCAGTTACGCCACACCATTGATCGCTCGGTTCCATTATCCGCGATGTTACGCCCGGTTAAGTCCCGGTCTCGTTACGGTACTTCGTGTGGAGATTTCTTCACCTCCACCAGGAACGAATTTCCCTCTCCGGTTGCCGCGGGGTTTATATCAAAGAGGAGATATAATAAGAGGCGGCACTCGACAAGGACAGACATAAACTAGGGAAATCACTAGACAACCAATTTAAATGCCCATTCAGCAATGATCGGTAAACCACGGTAAACTTCGGCAATACATAATCAGCAAATTGCAGTAAGGTACATTCGATACAGTCGATTTGAATATCCCGCTCGAATAGACAAGCAATTTAAATGCCAAGGTCAAGTAAGGACTACAAAAGGTTCCGCCCGAAGTGACGCTTCTTATTATATCTCCTCTTTGCTTATATGTCGGTACGCCCAATTTCTAGCAGCGCGAAACGTCGCGCCCTAGCGGCGCCACGGGTACTTGTACCGGTCGCTTCCGCGCCGAGAAACCTGGTCGCGTACGGCGCCGCCTAGTGGCCGCTCGGGAGCCGGTCCGCCGCGAGACGCTTCGTCACAAATTGTTGCTTGTTAAATTCGCACACATTATTACCGCCTTCATCCTGACAACCCTTACAATTTTTATATTTAAAGCGGGACCAGTGAATATTACACCCGAAATGCCCGGTCAGCGAAACGGTTAAGATAATAACGTTATAAAATAATAAGATAATAAGGTCCCATATGTCGTTAAATCAAAACGCCAAATCTCATTATTCGAAGAGAGAAACGTGGAATGTGCGAATTAAAAGCGTACAAAAACTCGAAATCGAGAAGTTTATTGTTGATCAGCATTCAATGATTCGGAATGTACCTATGCTTAAAATGCTCGCGGCGTGGCTAATAGAGACTATTTGTTGACATATAATACGATGGCCGCCGAATAACTATCCAACCTCTGTGTTGGTTTGATTAATCATGAATACCCAGGCGCTTAGTCCGATACCTCGGCTAACCAGCAGGACGATTTGATTCAGGCACAACATTTTCAATACAACATTAATTATTCAACGATCCATGCGGCTGGTACTTTCTAATCGCGGTGATAAACACCGTTGTTGATCAATTTTGATGCGAAATTTCGAAACGTAAATGACACGAATCCTATTTATGTGTTCCTTTTGTCCTGACAACGTAGTCACAGACACGGTGAACTGTGATGCCAGATCGAGGACGGGTTCCCTCGAGAATTTCCCCCACCTCGCGCACACTACGCCGGAGCTGGGTGTCCGTGAGTTGAACTCCGAAGCGCCGAGCTCACGGACACGCTGCTCCGGCGTAGTATGCGCGAGGTGGGGGAAATTCACGAGGGAACCCGTCCCCGATCTGGCATCATAGACGGTGAATAGGTTGCACCCAGGGTTGCCACCTCTCCAGCTTTGGCCCGGGGACTCCGGGTTTTGAAGCAAATCTCCGGGCTCCGGTTTTACTGGAAAAATCTCCGGGTTGTAGACAAAAATGAGATAATAAGAAATTGTGGTATTGTGGAATGGTATCAATTTTATATACAATAACAGTTATTAATTAAAAGAACATGTACTTGTAAATTCTGAATTGTTTGAGCTTAAAATAATTGCACATCTGTTTTCCGGATATTCGGGAACAAAACTTTTTTTGCTTTTTCCATCTCCGGGTTTATATTCGAACCTTCCGGGTTAGAATGTGTGGCACTCCGGGATTTATATGGTGATAAGGTGGCAACCCTGGTTGCACCGCATGCATATGGAACGAATGAATGCAATGTGAACACTTCATAACTTTTGGCGCTACATTTGGATATTGTTTTAGCAGCGAGAAATACTAGCAAACACTGTTCTATCAAAGATTCAAATCATATCAAGTGTAATTATTTTTTATCATTTCTAACCTCTTGTGATTAAACCTGTCTTGACAGTAGCTTTCTTGTATGATACGAAAAAAGCTGTCTAATTAAAAAATTAAGGATCACTTTTGTTATTCAAAACTTATTACGAATGTAACAAATTTATATAAACAATCATGCTGCTTATAAAAAATAGTACAACTTTCTGCTCTTCTATAACTTGAACACCCTGTATACTGTGTCCAAGAAAATAATAAATTAACAAGAAATAATATTTTTTTAAAAAATGGTTAAAGTCACTTTTTATTGAACGATGTTTTTTCATAAAAGCTAACTGACCATAATGGACCCAGTTTAAAAGGAAAAAAGATTATATTAATTAAACATTACGAAGACAATTTAAAAATGATTTCGAAGAATTTTATTATTGCCATGACATACCTGATATATTTGTACATACGTTTTGCATCTTATTGTTAGAACAGAAATTATACACACTGTTCAACAATACGCCTTTTATTCGACAATTTCTAATTTTTCTCAACATGAATACTTTGCTGAATAATAATAGTTATGAATTGTGTTATGTTTCTGAGAAGTTTCTATATTTTTTAACATTCAATATTGTGCCCAGCATACGAATATGAAGCGAATTGGCAATTTTAACTTCCCTTTTTACATCGTTTCGAGTCTTGTTGAATTTTAAAAATTCACGCTCTTTTCCTCAGGCATGCAGAATATCACAGTCATGTATCTAACCATCGTCCGGCTGTTGTCTCATAAAAGTGTGCAGTGCTGTCTTGAAACCGTTTCTCAACTAAATAATATTTCCACCCCTAAACGGCTTCTTTCATCCCTACAATATGGATGTTGACAGAAAAAAAGACACATGTCAAACATTTTTATGCGAACTACTTTTTGCCTATGTTTCCTAAAAATTCATAATTTTCACTTGGAGGTATTCTGTTTTTTGTGCCAGCTTCAGTTTCAACTATCTATCGTCTAAACCTACTCAATTTTTTAATTACTTTCCCCCCCTTAACTCGTAATGGAAAGTATAAAATGTTTGCTTCGTTCATTTAAAGTTAAAAATATAATTTTGTGATAACTTACGCGATGCTGAAATTTTTAATTGACCTCCAGCTGATTGAAGATACATGTGTCTGTCTATATGTACAGTACCGCTCAAAAGTATTTGCCCACCTGTATATGTATGTACACTTTGTCGTATTATTACGTCAAATGTTTGTTATTTTTTCAACTTCCTTTTTATTCCCATTAGGCCCTATTAACTTCTATGAGGGGATGAATTGTATTCCTTATGAATTTCTGTAATATTCTTATTGCAAGGATTGTTATAAGAAAAAGGTTAAAACTGGCTGTGTCGCCCTCGCAAAGCCCCAGGTATTGTTATAATGTCAGGAACTGTTTTTCCACACAATTTGTAAGGAAAATGTATTGTACTGCATTACAATGTATGCCTGCCGGGGTTTCTTCTACCCAGTTATACCGCGGGGTTTCTTCTATCGATAGAAATCATTTTTGGTTTCAACAGAAGCGGGGGACACATCGACGAATTCAAAATTTAATTGCTCTGTAAACAGATCTGTTCTCAACCGATTTTATAATATATATTGGATATAACCAATAATTAATGTTGCTTGCATACACGTTGCTTTCACCGTATTCGCTGTAACGGTGGTTAGGCAAATATTTTTGAACAGTAGTGTACATATGTACCTTCGGATATCAGTATTATGAAAAGAAGTATTAAGTAAGAACGAACCTTTTCTCGTTGATACTTCAATTTCCATTCAATTGCACTTTGGCGTGTTTTACAGAATGGGAAGCAAACTGTGAGTGTATACAGGGTGCCCTATTTTAAGTTTAAAAAAAAATTGTGTCAGATCAAACATACGCTGCTTCGAGGTGGTCATGTTCAGTCAACATAATCTTGCTCCATGTGGAGCCGCTTCCAAGATTTGAAGGACACTTTCATTTTTTACTGGAATCATATAGCTTATGCAAAGAGGAGCCGGGTATTCTAATATAATAATGTCATTTAAGTTTATTCATTAATGAAAGTGTTAATAAATGGTATTCGAAATTTACTCGTCGTTAAACTTTAACGATGACTGAAAGTTACGACCAGCACACATTTTTATTGTTAAAACATTAGACTGTAATTGGTAAAAATCACTCGTCACTGGAACTAATACAATTTGTAGTAGTGGGACCAAGTTTTGCCAACACTTCACCCAAAATAAAATCTTGGCAATTTCATTGGCTGTATATAATATATACTCTGCCATTTCTAATTTCAATGCCAAAATAGATACTAAAGTAGCATAATCAGTATTAAATAACAAATGCTTTATAATTATTGTTTAATTTGCGAATGTTCTCAAAATCACTGCTCGTTGTTGACCATTGGAACCGGAGGTTTAACTTCGTTTCTTTTGAACAATTACTGGATATGCATATCACCGGTTGGAAAGATTAAAACGGGGCACCCTGTATATGGATAAAGGTATTCGTAGTAATGACGATGGCGTGCGATCAAGCATGCAGAATGATTTGAAGAAAAAAGATCTAATTAATAATTGCTCGTGAGATATCGGACCAATTGGGAACATTCCAAGTGGCAATTCAATATCTGTAGAGAGCAATCAATTGATTGGACTCACGCATGAGCTGTGTTTATTAGTAATTTGTCTGATTGAAATTGATTACACTCCAGTTACACCAATTTTGCATTCATTCTTGTTCGATATTCTTGGCATTAAAAACACTTGCAATATTTGCTATTTGGGCATATAAATAATTTTATTTAATGGATCTCAATGGAACAAAATTAATATATGTATAGTTTGAGTCTAGAAGCTGTGTAAGTCTTTTGGAAAAACAATCTTCCTTTATTTAGTACAATATTCTAAATTCACGTAATTCTTTGTAGCATGTACTCGAGAATCCGTTTAAAAACTACAACAGTGCATAAAACTATCGAGTGACAATATATACATATTATAGTAAGGATTAATGATATCATATTTTATCAACGCCCCTACAGCACAGTTTGTTGCAGGAATGTCTCAGTTATGTCACGGATTTCCAGTAGCGCACAAACTAGACCGATTTTTTCTTGAAATAATCGCCGTTTTTCGGCCACTAACATAATAATTCTGTTTTAATTTTAGTTTCTATTGGTTCAGCGCGAAACTACGGATGTCACAAACAAGAATCACACCTTGAAATTGGATTACGTCACTTTTTAAGACCAATATTACCTGAAAACCACAGAAGAAAGTTAAAATGTTTACCAGTCAGCACCGCCATTTTTAAAGCACATGTATATTTCGTACCAACTTTTTTTCAATCTCTATGATAATAATAAACATTGGGTAAAAGGATACACCTGGATTTGCTTTCGTTTGTTTTACAAATGCATTACAAAGAAAGTGTTTTTGTCATGGAAAAGGACTGCCTAGTCCCTTTAAGGGGAGGTTCCGGTCTAAAAATCCATATTTTTTTATTTCTTTTTTCGAATGTTCAACCTTTTAGGAATATATGTCTAAAAGGATATTTTGAAATTCATAAAATTTCCAAAGTTATAGGCATTTGAGTAGCGGCAAATGCATGGGTAACAACCGGCCACTTGGCGCTGACGTAAAACTTTAAACGCGTTTTTCTCGAAACAGTGTTCTCAAAATCGGTGGGACCTGTAGCTCCAAAAGTTATTATGCGAGTCGACTGAAACATTTTTTATTTTGAAAAATTGAAAATTTATAAATTTGAAAGGCGTTGAAAGGACGAAGAATATAGTGAATAAGTGATTTCAAACTTCAAGTGTCGTTATTTTCTAAAAAAATGTAATTTTTGTATTTTTTTCTGGTTTGGCCCCTTAGCCAGAAGTATATTCTTCAAAATAAGAAAAGTTTCAGTCGAATCGGATAATAACTTTTGAAGATACAGGTCCCACCGTTTTGGATGAATTTTTTGACGCCTTGACTTTAATGACTCCCCAATGCGGTCTGCAATGATTAATTATAAAACAAAAAATATATATTTATAATCTAAAACATCCTTAATACAATGCAAAAAGTTCCATTAAATTATGTATAGTAGTTTTCCTTTAATTAATTCCTAAAAATCACCTATTTTGATGGGCTCCAGACCGGAACCTCCCCTTAAGGGGTATTTGCGGGTTTGAAGCCTAAAAATGATTAAATCATTAGGATGTTTTTTCTAAATAACTATACAAGATATCTTGATGAAACTCTTTACATTTTATTAATCTATGTTTACACTACAATTGCCCATTTTTATATTGTCATGAAAATAAATTATGTTGTTTTTATAGAGAGCGGAAGAGTAGTCTCCGTAAAAGATAGGTATTGCGGCGAGCACTGTAGCACCTTGTTCAATCATCTGAAATCGAAAACTCAAACTAGTTTCACCCCCACCCCTAAAATATTAAAAGAAAATAAAAAAAACCCAAACTAGTTCTAACTTTTGCCTATTAGTAACACCTATGTTCCTCAATTAAAAACAAAACAATCGATAAGTATAAAGTATTTGTGAGGGTCCACCAGATTGAAGTCATATAAAGATAATCAAAAAAAAAAATTCGACAAAATGACGTCTAATTTTCTTTTAATCGTGCCCGCTAATTTAACGGTGTTTCGAGAAAAACGCGTTTAAATATTGTACTTCCCCCGAATACCGAGCGTAGATCGCGTGACATGCTATGCTTCGCAACGATATAACTTCGAAAATATTTCGAATTTCTTTATGAAATTTTAACTGAGTATCCTTAAGATGTGATACTGTCGATTTATACGCAAAAAAATAATTTTGTGATGCCTCAAACCCGCAAATACCCCTTAACCTTAAGACGTCTCAGAAACGTCTTTTGCACATCTTCAAGACGTCTTTTGGATGTTTTGAAGTCGCTTTAAGACGGCTTTGAAACGTCTTTTGGACTTTTGGCCTTGAATGTCTAGGATAGATGCCCTTAAAACGTGTTCAAGACGTTTGTGTACTATCTGGGTTCAAACGTCAGTAATTCCTTTACGGACTAACATTCTCCTTTCTGCGCCAAGGTGACCTCACCTCAGCTCGTCTTTTGATTTCGTACCAAAGAAAGGTGATTTTCGTTTCTGAAACGAATTTTCCATCACAACGACGCCGATGATCATATAATCTGCTGAGCTTTCAGATGAAAATATGATATCCTCAAGAAAAAAGGGATTTCGCATGTAAACAGTATGCGAAGAGAGGCTGTGTAAATAGGATGTTTACCCAGGTGTGATTTCCCACAATTCTGTTTATCTTTTCAAGTAACGTTCAACTTGCTGTTCAAGTAATGTTCAACTTGCTCTTCAAGTAAAGTTCAACTTGCTGTTCAAGTAATGTTCAACTTGCTGTTCAAGTAATGTTCAACTTGCTGTTCAAGTAATGTTCAACTTGCTCTTCAAGTAATGTTCAACTTGCTCTTCAAGTAAAGTTCAACTTGCTGTTCAAGTAATGTTCAACTTGCTGTTCAAGTAATGTTCAACTTGCTGTTCAAGAAATGTTCAACTTGCTGTTCAAGTAATATTCAACTTGCTGTTCAAGTAATGTTCAACTTGCTGTTCAAGTAATGTTCAACTTGCTCTTCAAGTAAAGTTCAACTTGCTCTTCAAGTAAAGTTCAACTTGCTGTTCAAGTAATGTTCAACTTGCTGTTCAAGTAATGTTCAACTTGCTCTTCAAGTAAAGTTCAACTTGCTGTTCAAGTAATGTTCAACTTGCTGTTCAAGTAATGTTCAACTTGCTCTTCAAGTAAAGTTCAACTTGCTGTTCAAGTAATGTTCAACTTGCTGTTCAAGTAATGTTCAACTTGCTCTTCAAGTAATGTTCAACTTGCTCTTCAAGTAAAGTTCAACTTGCTGTTCAAGTAATGTTCAACTTGCTGTTCAAGTAATGTTCAACTTGCTGTTCAAGAAATGTTCAACTTGCTGTTCAAGTAATGTTCAACTTGCTGTTCAAGTAATGTTCAACTTGCTGTTCAAGTAAAGTTCAACTTGCTCTTCAAGTAAAGTTCAACTTGCTGTTCAAGTAATGTTCAACTTGCTGTTCAAGTAATGTTCAACTTGCTCTTCAAGTAAAGTTCAACTTGCTCTTCAAGTAAAGTTCAACTTGCTGTTCAAGTAAAGTTCAACTTGCTGTTCAAGTAATGTTCAACTTGCTGTTCAAGAAATGTTCAACTTGCTGTTCAAGTAATGTTCAACTTGCTGTTCAAGTAATGTTCAACTTGCTGTTCAAGTAATGTTCAACTTGCTCTTCAAGTAAAGTTCAACTTGCTCTTCAAGTAAAGTTCAACTTGCTGTTCAAGTAATGTTCAACTTGCTGTTCAAGTAATGTTCAACTTGCTCTTCAAGTAAAGTTCAACTTGCTCTTCAAGTAAAGTTCAACTTGCTGTTCAAGTAATGTTCAACTTGCTGTTCAAGTAATGTTCAACTTGCTGTTCAAGTAATGTTCAACTTGCTGTTCAAGTAATGTTCAACTTGCTGTTCAAGTAATGTTCAACTCGCTGTTCAAGTAATGTTCAACTTGCTGTTCAAGTAATGTTCAACTTGCTGTTCAAGTAATGTTCAACTTGCTGTTCAAAAATTGCTGAGAACGATGTTTCTATAATTTATGAGGTGTGGCAGAAAAGTAATGAGACTGTTACTACTAGAAAACTCTGGCGAAAAGAAGTGAAGTGTTTGAAAGACTGCGGAAAAGAGTTCGCCGTGTCCGGCCAAACAATGCTGACGGTGGATTCATCATGACAATGCTTCCTGGTCACTCTGAATTAACGGTCACCGAATTTTTATCTAGAAAGAGCATTGCAGCGGTGCCACAGACCCCCTGTTCACTAGATCTGAGTCCTGGAGACTTCTTTCTTTTCCCCAAACTAAATTTTAACCTGAAAGGCCATCATTATAGTAATGTGAACCACATCTAAAGAGCCCAGACTGTTCAGGTGAAGGTGATAACACTAAATGACTTCTATCACTGTTACAAAGATTTGGAGCAGCGTCTCCGACGGTATAGGTGTATCCTCCGCTCTGAAGGGAACTAGGGTAGATGTCCCAATTACCGTGCCCTGTCCGCATTACCGTGCCTTTATGCTTAACCCTTCGTGGTCACACCTTCTTATAATCACAAGTTGGTCACACGGGGTTCATTTTACCCCAGCGTCATTTTTTGAGTTACCATCTCCGTATTTTTGAATCTTTTAATTTTTCAGTGATAATTGTACGTCCGTAATACTTATACAATCATAGTCTAGTAGTCTTTTTCTAGAAATGTAAATTTTGATGTGATAAAATTAGTAGTTGAAAATGAGCGATTTTCCACGGTTGTGGGAAAAAAGCGATTTTTTAATTTAAAAAAAAAAAATTTCTTGCGATACATCCCCTTTGGAAGTTGTAAAGACACGACATTTTAACTCGAAAATTATTCTTGGGGTACAATACACCCCGTGTGACCACGAAGGGTTAAAGAAGCAGTACAAAAAACTCGTATAAATAAATAAGGAAAGAAATTCTTTTAATTAAGTTAAACTATTAATGTATGTGTTACAAACGAGAAGGTTGCATTTTTAAACAATTAATGCATAATAAAAAAAATTTCAAAAATGCATATGAAGATTTCGATGCATTTACCTAAATCCTTACCGGAAACGGTAAGGAGCACGTACTTTATACAAGTAAATAAATTGATAATTATCATGATTTGCACTTATGTAAAGTGTTTATTATATAATAAAAGGTTAAAATTTTATGAAAAAATAGCAAAATGAGCACTTTTGAAACGTTTTCATATTTTTAAAGTGAATCCGGTAATTGGGACAGGAACTTAACGCTTGTCCCTATTACCGTGCCCCTCAAAGCCCACTGGCTCCCTCTGTAACTGCTAAACCTAACCTTACTTTCGTTTCTCAGAACGGGTGAACAGAAATTTATATTTGCATATTTTGCTATTGTAATGAAAAGGTCATATTAAAATTACATAAAAACACTTCTCGTAGAGCAAAAAAAATGTTCTGAACACTTCAAAGTTCAAGGACATAACCTAACCGCGGGAACGCTATTAAAAAAAAGGCACGGTAATTGGGGGTACGGGAATAGGGACAACGCATTTTTCAGGGCACGGTGACTGGGACAAAAACCTGTATCTCTATTTCAATTAAAAAAAATATGAAAAATTCACATTTTCAACCCGAAAAAAATGCCTGAATAAAGAGAAAAGTTCAAAATACCAATATAAATTTTCACCAAGCAAAATTAAAATAAGAGAAGTCAGTAATTAATTCCTTCGCGAGCAAGTCGGCGTCAAAGCACGGTAATTGGCACATCTACTCTACTTCGACCGTGATCATGTGGTTCTGTAAATCTATTTCAAATACAGCATTTTCCAGTAACAGTCCTACTACTTTTCTGCCACACCTCGTATTCCTTCATTCGATTTTATAACTTTCCACTTAATCGTATTCACAAAAGATGCTGTACCACTTTCTTTTGTCATTTATGTGCGACGACGGGCTTGGCTGCACCAAAAGCAACAGGTGACGTTCAGTCGCAAGTTTAATTTAAAATACGTAGCGAAGTAGAAGCCGCAGAGCGCATCTTCGGTCGATACTGTTTCACGAACCGAAGACAATCAATGCGACCGTTGTATGGTGTTAGGATATCACGTATGTAACAATGTGGAGAAAATTCTTTCCCGCATGGTCGCTCCTGTACGATAAGTCACGGTCTTAAAACGAAACTAGGCCATTGTGAACGAGTATTTTCTATGGAACTGACGGAGTACAAACTTTTCTTGTTGCTTTTGTGAAATCGCCAATGTTCGTGGAAAACACTCAGCGGGGGCGAAAAATAATTTAAACCCACACTCAGCTTACATATATAATTAAAACATTGTTAAACAACGAGTTTTATCGATGGACGGAAACTTCGTAGAAATAGTGTCCTTTTACAATTTTTCGTTCAAAATAATAGTAAAAGTTCTGTCGAAATTTGAGAACATATTTACCAAAATATGGAAATTTCGAGTAAATAACAATTCCATTACCTATACTCACCCTTCTTTCACAAATTTCTATTTGCATTTTGTATCTCCAGTGGACAAGCAATAAATTAATAAATAAATTATCTTCATGAAAGCTGCGAATTTCTAAGCACACATTTCATCGATAAGTTTGTCAAAATGGGAAAAAAATTCGTATCAGTAACTACGTCAATGGATTTAAGTTTCCCTCACAAATGCTTGTTCCACATAATATACGTACTTACGTCATGCTGCTACTCTATTTACAACAATGGTTATCGGGGTTACATTTACAACTTATTCGGCCTAATTTATATAGAATGTTTGTTCTCGATCATTTTATTAATTTTATTTTATTGACTACAGACGTTCCACAACTTCGCAGGGCTATCGAACGGAGTGGAGACACGAGTTCGATGACGCAGGTGCAAAAGCGGTATTTCGTTGTGGAGGCAGCCTAACGCGGCGATGCTTCTTTCAAATTCACGGCATCGCTCCTCCATGCTCACAACGCGTTCGGTTCTCGTGGGCATCGGTCGATCCCAAAACCAGCTGGCAAGATCAGCCACCGACTTTCAGTGAATAATTATTTATTTGTGAACAGTGCTATTTTCCTTCACGCGTGTTCGCAGTGTCGTTCAGCCAAAGGACACCATCTCATCTGCGGAAATTTTCCATAAATAATATATAAATCAAAAAGAAGAATCCTTCAAAGGCTTCTGCTAACTGGATTCCATGGGAAGTTATTGAGTAACCTGTGAACAGTTCCGAGTTTCCTCTTTTCGAAATTGTTTGAACAGCTTGTGGATAGTGGCCTGTTCAAGCTACAAACGTGTCTCTAAAATCTTCAATAAATACCTCTCGTTTCGTGAATTCCCAACGATTAGAGAATGAAAATTCGTCGTCCCTTCTTTCTTTCTTCGAACATCTATCGTTGGTGATAACAAGTGAGCACCTACGATTTCAATTAAACGAAACAGAACATGATTTTTCGGAAGCTACCGTAAATAATAAATTCCTTATTTGGGAGGCTTGTGTCAACAGACACCGTTGACAGTTTTAAAAGCAAACGGTGTTCAATGAACAACCTCTGCCTTGTACGGCTTTAACCATCGAAAGGGTTCACACGGGCAGATGTGATCCATTACCAAGAAACCAGAGGGACTTTGTTTCACAAGTAGAAAGCTCAAGACGTCAGTGATTACTTTAAATCGAGACAACGTTTCCTTGCCACTAGCTGGTACATAAAAAATATTTCCCTGGACCAACTTCAGCCTACTGGAACACAAGGAGAAAATCAACAAGTGATGCTAGCTCTCCGAAGCACTTTTGAAATCTCGTTCTGAACGTTGGGACGTCGATCGCCGCGCAAAGTGTTGTTAAAACATCATTCTCGTCGCTGAACGAAAAGTATGGTGCTTCGCAGTCGACGACCCAGACCACGATTAGTAATTAACGCCCTTGAGAGCAACATGCCATCGACGGTACAGCCGCAGGTATCGTTGTTCCCGTGGCTGTCGGGGAACCAGAGATAGGGAGGAGTGTTACAGTTCATGAGGCAGCGCCGATTAGGAAATCGCTCGATTAACGGCGACACCGTGGATCGGGTCGTTTTATCGCGTGCGAACTGGCATACGCTCGAAATAATGTCAGATGCTTTGACGCGCGACGCGAATCAATTCCAGCGACGATTAAACGCGCTGCATTCCCGCGCCTGGCAGTCAGTTCGACGGATGATCGGAGGGTGTTCAGTGTTCAGTCGCGAACGAGCCACAGGTCAGATGTCAGTGCAGAGGACAAGAAGAACTGTCTGCCACGAATGTGTGTGGAATTTAGCTGTTTAGGGAAACGAAGGGACTTAGCCGGGTGAAGAATTGACAATTGTGGGAGAAGTAATGCGGAAGAAATAATTGAAAAGTGCTTTCCAAATATTGGAATATATTGATAATTTGTCAGTGATTGAAGCTTTAACCGCACGACGAACAGAAAAAGGACTGATGCTGTAATAATCGTATATGCGGTGGGTATGCCAGAAAAGTGTTGATTTGCGTACAAAAAAGAAGTGATCGCAAAAATATAGTATTTTGGTAGGAAGCAACTCACGGTTTAGGAAGAATAGATCACTGTTACAGATGAGAGAGACTATTTAAACGAGAATTGGTAGAAATTTAGTCGTTTAATCGAATATGTACAAGTGCCGGATAATTAAAGGGGCCTGAAGGAATTGTTGTAAGGCATATGCCAATTGCCTGGAATCGTGCTTAATAGTGTGCGGTAGATCAATTGAGTCAGTGATTATGCAAGGACGGACTTCTGTTGCAGATGAGAACGATTTTGAAATTTAACTGCACGTCCCTTAGTACGATGTATAATGAATTCGAGAGGTTCGATAATAATGGTGTAATTGAAGGAAGGGTCTGTTGAAACGTGTACCCAATATATTCTGAAATTTGTTAGTAAGTATTTGACGATCGAATGATGTTCAGTCATGTGCTGATCGCGCGCTAAGCGTATTATTGCTTGGAAGAAGGCAATGCTGCGCTATACGAAAGGAAAAATTCCACTATTTAGTTGGAAGTGAACTGGCCTGATAAATAAAGAACTCGACCGATGGTTACATCGTGGAATATAAATAGATAATATAATCGCATCAGAGGAAGCACCCATATCAATAGGCGTTTACTCATTGCGAAGAAGAAGGTACTGCAACGTGCACTTGAAATATGTTCATAATTAAATAAATAATTCATAAAAAAAAAATAAATAAATAATCAATTAAATCTGGTGGATAAGTGAGTAAATTGTGGCTTTAGTTCAGTTAAGGGGTTAAATATTGTTAGAAACGACTATATTCGAGTTGTACAAAATTTAGTTGGAATGGAGGAAGGATATTATGTGATTACCACATATAAATATTGCTTAAATACGCGTAGACAAAATATTTTAGTATTTTAGTGTTTACCGCGCATTAATCGCGTCAGTGGTCAGAAAGCAGGTTCCCTAGAATTTAGTTACCTACACGCAAAGCCACCGCGAGAAGTAAAATGATCGTGTGATTAGTGCACTAAACGATTCCATAGTCGTGTAACTGAAATGGGGAATAAAATTATTAAAAGTTTAAATATTCTCAAATGTGCGTTTAGCTCGACGAAACGGATCGATGGGTGATCTAGCTGGAACTAGATCTGGTTGAAGCTTCATTACACCGGTACAGTTCGGTTTGGTTCGATCGATGGACCAAGGGAATAAATGGCTGCTGTATTATATGAATTGGCACAATAACAATCATGCAATTAATGTAGCAAATAACTATAACAAACGTAAATTGATACCAGTGAAAGGAGAGTTACTGAAACGAGAAGTGGAAACATTCTCGGGACTTGTTTGCACGTCGATTAAGAAATTGATTGAAATATCTCATCTAATAGAAGAAGTCTCGGACAAAAGTTTGGTGGGCAGACAATTAAATGTCTCGTGACGAAGGTCGTCTAACATTAGATCATATAGGTAATAAAGGAGATATCGTAAAAATTAGTTCAACTCCAGAATATCGATTCGAAGAGACGCGATCAAATCGAAAAAAAGTGTCATGGAAAGACGCTTTTCGTGTGCTGACAAGTGGATTGGACAGTCCAGATGAGAAGGCATAATCAACCTGTCCTGCCACCTAGGTCATTTTCTGTTAATATGTCCCACGGGGCACCACGAACATTCTCTATTCATCGACACAGCCCCGAGGACATAGATTTTCAAGGAGGTTAGTGTCCCGAACGAACAACCGCTTTATTTTCGAAAGCTAAACCCAATCTTGACACTTCGGACCCAGGACATTGTTTAGTAACGCTTGACAAGCTTGTATTTCGGGATTCATCCTCTCTGCAAGGGTTCAGAAGCCGTCGGACGACAAACGGAACTATCTGAAATGGGCTAGAAACGCGGGGGAACCCTGTTTCAATAAACGAGTCTAATCGAACCACCCGGGCGCTATAGCCCGCTCAAATTAGCGAAGACTGTTTTAATTGTCGCCGAGAGGAACGTCGTGAGTGTCTCCGACGAGTCGTAGAAGCTCTGAAAATGACGGTCGTCGAATCCACCTGGAACTTCCACAGAGACTGGGCCGTCGTAAATAAGTGTTCCAAAATGCTCTCTGCTATTAGCTAGAGTTAAGCGTCCCGCAAGATGGGAAGAGTAGGATGATCTAGGTCCTGCGAACACTAATCTGTACCTTGCTAGTCAATCATCCTCGAAATAGCCAGTCCCCTCCAATACAGAGGGTCTCTTTTTGCACTTGGTCGAAAGTACCAGGAAAATGATCCTGGACGCTCTGAACGGGTCGATCGATCCAAGAGGATCAACGATCGCTACTGAATCGATCATGGACCCCGATACGTCCGTTAGCCGTGAGGATCTGCTAATCTCCACGGGCAGGTTGCAGAACTACACCAGCCCTATAGTTACGTTCCTGCAGCAGGAAGACTCGTCGACGAGACGAGACCCGTTATATATCGTGCTACCTATCACTGTGATCTACGTGGTGATTTTCTTCACCGGATTGGTGGGAAACGTGTCCACGTGCGTGGTGATTACACGTAACAAGTCCATGCATACCGCCACCAATTACTATCTGTTCAGCTTGGCCGTCTCTGATTTACTGCTGCTGATATCGGGACTGCCGTCGGAGATGTACTACATATGGTCCCATTTCCCGTACATGTTCGGCGAAGCCTTCTGCATTATTCAGAGCTTCGCCGCGGAGACGTCGGCGAACGCCACCGTGCTGACCATCACCGCGTTCACCGTCGAGAGGTACGTAAGGACTTTGAATTACTGACCGGAATCAGCACGAGGGAGTCCCTTCAGACGACGAATAATGGCTCGCGGGGGTCTTGCTAGGAGAGTATTTTAGGTGTCCGCCTCCGATCATTTTGATTTTTGGATATGTTATAGAGGACCGAAAAATAAGAAATACGTGATTTTTTATTTTTCCCCGTTTTCGTATTTGGGGGGGTGAAAACTGCGTTCACAGTTAGGGTTGAAAAATCATTTTTGTGGAATATCTCGAGAATTATTAGAGATAGGGGAATAGTGTCGATGGACGAATTTTGTGTCTTTGAATGCGAAATATGACTGACTCACCAGATTTTCAAAAATCCACAAAAATGATTTTTCAACCCTAACTTTGAACGCAGTTTTCACCCCCCCCAAATATGAAAACGGGGAAAAATAAAAAACACGTGTTTCTTATTTTTCGGTCCTCTATAACATATCCAAAAATCAAAATGATCGGAGGCGGACACCTAAAATACTCTCCTTGTTAGCGGGTTGTTCCGGCCTAGAGCCCATGAAAATAGGTGATGTTTAGGAATTAATTAAAGGAAAACTACTGCGTATAATTTAATGGGGCTTTTTGCATTGAATTAAGGATGTCTTAGACTATAGAAATAAATTTTTTGTTTTATAATTAATCATTGCAGACGGCACTGGGGAGTCGTTAAAGTAGAGGCGTTAAAAAATTCATTCAAATCTGTGGAACCTGTAGCACCTAAACCACTGGTCTGAAGTAAAAAACAATGCCAGATTATTAAAGGGCATGAAATTCGCTAGTGGACTGACCAGAACAAATTACAAAAAATTAGATTTTTTGAGAAAATAACGACACTTGAAGTTTGAAATCACTTTTTTTCTATACACTCCTCACATTAATTAAAGGATCACCTCTAGGAGCCCCAAAAATAGGGACAAGTTTACATGGTCGTAACTCCGGTAAAAATAGTCGTATCGATATTTTGAAAATATGGTTCGAAAGCGTGGAATCTCTACTTTCAGCCGCTTTTTTCAAACGGTAAATTCAAACTTAAAGGCCACAGGTAAGAAATTATCGCAGCGTGTTCCGGTGGCACTCAAATGAATCGGCAGACTATCCGCTTTAAAATGAACTTAAGACATTGATGTTCCGATCATCCGTCGCGAAGATACAGCGAGATGAAGAGAAAATGGAATTTGTGCAATTTTTAAGCATATTTTGGAAAGCACATCAGAGACCGAAATTTTAACCAAATCGAAAAAGTCGAAGATGTGTCTTAGAAAGAAAAGACTGATCTTTCTATTGCTTTTTTCATGAATGTTCTACGATGATTCGTTCGCTTACTAGAAGCAATCAAAGTAAAAAAAGCAGTTTTTACTTCAAAGTTGAATAACTCAGCCAAAAAAAATCGCACAAGAAATTTGTTACTCTCTTCTTACACATGAAAGTAGCCGCTTTCGACTGGTACAAATTGAATTTGTGTAAAAAAATTCATACTGCCCGTGGAACGTCGCAAAGTTAAAGAAAATTTTTTAAAATTGACCAAGTGCTATTTATATTGCTATAACTTTGCCAGAAAGCAATGCATCTAGAACTTTAAAAAAAACGGCTGAAAGTACAGATTCCACGCTTTCAAACCATATTTTCAAAATATCGATAGAACTATTTTTTACGGAGTTATGACCATGTGAACTTGCCCCTATTTTTCGGGCTCCTGCAGGTGATCCTTTAATCAATGTGAGGAGTGTATTTTTTGTCCTTTCAACGCCTTTAAAAATTTCAAATTTTCAATTTTTTTAGAACACTGTTTCGAGAAAAAGTGAGTGCCGAGTGGCCGAGTGTTACCCAGGCATTTGCCGCTACTCAAATGCCTAGAACTTCGGGAACTTTACGAATTTCAAATAATCTTTTTAAACACGTACTCCTGAAAGGTTGAATAGTCGAAAAATGAAATAAAAAAAAAAATGGATTTTTAGACCGGAACCTCTCCTAAAGTCGATTTTTTTTTATTTCATTTTTCAAATGTTCAAACTTTTAGGAATGCGTGTTTTAAAGGATTTGTTGAAATTCGTAAAATTCCCGAAGGTCTAGGCATTTGAGTAGCGGAAAATGCATGGGTAACAACCGGCCACTTGGCACTCGCGTAAAACTTTAAAAGCGTTTTTCTCGAAACAGTGTTCTCAAAACGGTGGGACCTGTATCTCCAAAAGTTATCATCCGATTCGACTGAAACTTGTTTTACTTTGAAGAATATACTTCTGGCTAGGAGGGAAACCAGAAAAAAATACAAAAATTCGAAAATTTATCATTTTCAAAGGCGTTGAAATGATGAAAACTATAGGGAAAAAGTGATTTAAAACTTCAAGTGTCGTTATTTTCTAAAAAAATGTAATTTTGTATTTTTTTCTGGTTTGCCCCCCAGCCAGAAGTATATTCTTCAAAATAAAAAAAAATTCAGTCGAATCTGATAATAACTTTTGTGGATACAGGTCCCACCGATTTTGATCAATTTTTTGACGCCTTGACTTTAACGACTCCCCAGTGCCGTCTGTAATGATTAATTATAAAACAAAAAATATATTTCTATAATCTAAGACATCCTTAATGCAATGCAAAAAGGTCCATTACATTATATATAGCAGTTTTTCTTTAATTAATTCCTAAAGATCGCCTATTTTTGGGGGGCTCTAGACCGGAACCTCCCCTTACGAAGGGCGTGGGGCGTTTAAAATGGGCAAACAGAACGGCGGGTGCGTTTTCACTGCTTCCTTTTAACCCTCGACTACGGAAGAGGGGGTAAGACCGTACTCTTGAAAGCGTCACAATTGATTATGACATCACTGTCATAAGATTCACATCTTATTGAATGGCAAAACATTTTTATATTGCGTGTGTAACAAGGGACATCATTTGAGTGTTCCGTTCTAATTT
Organism: Andrena cerasifolii; assembly: GCF_050908995.1. Classification (NCBI taxonomy): domain Eukaryota; kingdom Metazoa; phylum Arthropoda; class Insecta; order Hymenoptera; family Andrenidae; genus Andrena; species Andrena cerasifolii. The sequence continues at coordinate 3,194,932 of NC_135124.1, read as the reverse complement.
TCAGCAAACTGTTGTAGAAAGTAGTTCTTCAAAAAATATTTAGCCCGATCTATATATTTTACATCGAAATTCGGGAGTGAAAAATGTACTTGCACCAATATCTCGGAAACTATTAGGTTTCCAAAATCCTGTTTTAGATAAAGGTCGTGTATTTTTGAATGATAAATTTAGCCACGGACGCAGTTTCCTAGTATGCCAATTCGTTTAGACAATATACTAAAAATTAATGACTGTTCACTTGTTTCTTTTATAAACTATTATGTTCTTTTTGCATCATTTTCTCAATGTAAACTTTAAACTGAACAGTGAAATACGGATACTTTGAATATTTGATAACTGTAATAACGTATGAGACCTTGAAAATTGGAAATATTTCTCTTTTTTAGCTTTTAAAATTTTTAGTACAGGTACTGTTTCTTTGCTTGTCAATTACTGAAAAGTAGCTTTCAGCAAACATGAGTAAGTTTTCTCGGAATATTTTTAAACAAAGAAACGTGAAGCATACAAGGTTCAACTACTTCTGAGCATTAGAATAGATTGACAGTTAAAATAAGTGAAACACCTGTAGCACTTTTTGGCTTAAAGATGCTGATAATCAAAATATAAATTACGCCATCATTTTTTATTTATAGCTAGAAATTCCGGGCGAAATACAGCTGCTAATACATAACTTACCATATTTCTGTATACATAATTCAAAACATCCACCTATAAAATTCATGACAATTTTTAATTTATTCATCTTCGCAGTTTTGTAGACATGTTTATGTTTTGTTATTTTCAAGCCCTTGCTATGATTGCCGCGAACTGAGTTTCTTTAATTTTACTAATTTACGTAAATCAAATATAATGGTAAAAAAACACTACATTTTCATAGTAACTTTATTTATCATTTCGAATGTCTCTGTCTATTTCAATTGCGTTTGTATAATGGAATGTTTAACTAAAGTGCCTCAGTAAATTTTATGAACCCTGAGGGAAAGTATAAGTATATTTTTTATGAAATTTCTTATCAGGGACGTGACTGCAGAAATATGAGGCAGAACTAATTTTAAGAGACACAAAAAACTTTTTTCAACTTTTTAATTAAAATGCAATTTGCTCAACTTTTCGTAATTTCATAGAGCTTTCAGAAATTACGCGTACAATAGGTACTCAACTCTCGATCTATCAACAAATATTATTGAACAATAAATCATTCTGCCCGTTTGGCTGCAAAGTAGATTTAAGGACGTCCCGACCTCTCGATAAGTATAGGCCAGAACATTCTCGTCTAAAAGCATCAAGCTTTCGGAGTGTATGGTTACATGCCATCCCCTTGTCACGGGTAGATCCCCAGAACTGCCGGAAGTAACCCTTCCTGGTTGACACAAATAAAATGACCTCTCTTTTATTTTTCCGAATCAGAGGTCTGTCTTTGTTCTCCAACACGAGAACGCTTTTTCATTCTATTTCGTGAAAAGTTACGTCATCGGACCAGGGGGATTGAATTGGTAACGACGAAAGTTACTAAATTGTTAATAATCACTTGCACTTGTAGCGGCAATCATTTTTCAAAATATAAATATTTTTCTTTCCTCTTATGCTATCCTCGAGATGTCATAGTTGAAACGCTCACAACTTACCTTAATTCATCTGCGATGGCCCAATGTAGCGAAGTGCTATTAGCTGTACTTATTCGAGGGTGAATCAATAAGAACTGTTATCAGAAATAACTCGTTACAATTAGGTATTGATTTTAGCAGAAACTGTTTTGTATGAAATATATTGTATTCGGCGCGGTTCGTCAAACAGACGCATTTTAATTTTTTTTATATCTTATATTTTCTAGGATATCAAGGTGATCGTGAGGTTTTTAAATGATTGAAGGTCAGCTCAAGGTCACTTTGTTATAGGGCACTGAATTCGTATTTTTATTGACTGCAACACAGTTTAACAAAAATATGCGGTGCCATTTAAAAAACTTAAGGTTATGTTCATAACTCAGAAAATATATAAGATATAAAAATATTAAAATGTGTCTGTTCGACGAGGCCCACCAAATACAATATATTTCATATAAATCAATTTGTGATCAAATTAATAAATATGTTTACGAGTTATTTCACATGGCAGGTCTTATTGACTCACCCGGTATATTCTCTCAGTAAATATTACTCTCATTAGACAGGTATAATGAAATGTAAATTTTTTTAATAGATATTCATTTAAATGCGATTTTATGGTCGGTTTAGCACATTAAGAAAAGGGTTAGAGGTAGTTTGTTTGCTCATGTTGAAACCTATAGTCGAATTAACGAAAGAAGGCACCTGGGCGGCCCGTAGGCCGGCGCGCGTGGCTCGGGAGAGACCCAATGCCTGCTCCGTACTTCGTGCGACGTTGCCACGTTGTGTAGCAGATCGGACGTCTCTTTCTATCTTCAAGTGCAACTGTGTCTCTCTCACTCGCTCGATAAAACAGATTCCTTCATCTACAGGTCACTCCACGCCAAATCGATCACATTTTTAGAGACTTTGATCAAAATGCAATATGTATTTTGTGAATCACGTGAAATTATGGAAAAGTTTGAGTCATTGTTTAACAGGTTTTGAACTTGGTTACAAAACATAGAGTTAATGAAATTCTTCATCGGTTAATAATAGCTCATGCTGACGTTAATTTTCAAAATTCCATTCTCGAAAGCAGAATATTTCGTACGTGAAATTTGCAAAATAAAACTTTGGTTATAATTTTAAAATTTACAAAATTAATTTTGCAATATAAAAAAGAGTATTAGAATAGCCCGCAGTTTCTAGATTAAAATGAAAAAAGAATTAATTCAATGCGATAAAGAGTTTCCGAGATAAAAATTCACAAGTACAGCTCGGTTTCATGAAAATAGGCAAAAATTGAACAAATTCAAAACCAGCAAAGTGATGACTGAAATCCCTTCCTATATAATATTTTAATTTGAATAAAATCCCTGACATCCAGTGCAAAAAGTGATCGATTTGCCGTGGAATGACGCTAAATAGAATAAGAATCCTATGAGCCTGTATTCCTCGACTTGTCCGCCATACATTTTGCATGGCACGTGCCGCAATAGCCAATAAGATTCGACACTCTGTCAAATCTTTATGGGAAGGACGTTGGGTTCGCCCTCTGGAAGAGGATATCAATATGCACCCGACAGGGACAACGATTACTCTAGGTCCACAGCTAAGTAGTCGAAGGTCATTGGCCAAGGCGTAGGGGAAGCACCAATCGCGAGCCTGGAGTAGCGGCAACGTCGCAAATTCTGGCCCCGGTCCCAAGGTGCCTTCTTTCCTTAATTCGACTATAAATCTCACTTTTAGAACTCTTCTTTATGTCATCTTTTTCTACATCATACTGAAACTAACGAGACATGTGAGCCTTTCACGGTGTTCGAAACGTAATTGTTTAATACAAGCTTGTTGCATACTGAAAAAGAACTGAGTGACAACTGAAAGTTTTCTATAAATTTTCGCTTTCTATAATTTTTTCTAAAGTTAGAGTAATTATATTGAAAAGGGTACACCTCAAGAATTTTGATGACCCTGAAATATGTTGTAAGGGTCATCATTCTGAACAACTTTTCCCCACACATGTTACCGCCACTCGGCCTTCGTTTCCGAGACACACGCAAAAATATTTTCAACATTACATATCGTATTTCTAACGTTTGGGAATGAAGTACACCCGTGTTGGTCTGGAGACAGATGTGGCTGAAATGTGGTGGTTGGGTTGTTTCAATAATGCAACACTCACTTATTGAATAGATATAATGAATATAATTATATATAAAGAATGATAAATTCAATACACTCTACAGAACGAACTACAGTTCTTCTGCCTTCCGCATCCATTTGTCCCGCTCAGTCATACCAACTTAAACCTAGTACTAAACCTAAATATCACTAATGCATATACAACTCTATTCTATAATAAAAATAACCTCACAACAGATGGGGGGGGGGGCTGGATAGTCCGCAGGTACGTGTGTGTAGTTAAAAAAATTTGTAAAAAAATAATTAACAATAATTTTTTATTAATATCTCGGAAACTAATAAATACCCTAAGATAAAATCTGATATTTAACCCCCCTCAAATTTCGTGCCGATCGGACAATGGTGCCTTTCGGGACAATTGACAAATATTTTTATGCCTACTACTCCAACGGTGGTAACATACGGGCTGCTCAGCCCCGCTCCCGTCCGCCCCATTTTCCGTTAAACCTACAGTCAGTGTAAAAAGTATTCGTACAGCGACTAATTTAAAGTAAAACTTTGTATATCCATGTTAGTAATAAATGTTAACGGAAAACAATAGTTAATAAATATTCTTCGATGTTTGTAGAATAGATTTTTGTATGAACAAAATTTTATTCCCTTTAACATTTACAAAGCTATTAACAAAAACAGATAAATGTGTAGAAATGGACGCGCAAAAATTATTCGTACAGTTGAATAAACTATGCAAATAAACTAAATATTGAATGTTTTAATAATTTGTGGGATTGCCGTTTGATTTTATAATAGTTTCGAGGCTACTTGGTATGGAATTTACTAACAAGGGGAGGACACCATGTGGTAGACACCGATTTTTATGAGTCTTGGCATGATGGATCTGTGTCGAAAATAAGTAAATACGTGTCCAAGCGTTTCTGCCAATGGGCCTTAATAATAGAGATATTTACATGGAAATTATTAAAAATTTCGTAGTGGCCGTGGGGTTTTAGTGGGTAAAAATCCCACACTACCCTAGCGCCCGCGGGAGATTCCCTTGTGGAGGCGTATGGGTGCCTTTTGAAGATGTCTCCACGTTAAAAAAAAACTTTATAATCTTTTTTTATAAATTATATTTTTTTATAATTTTTTTTAACTTCAGGAAATCTTAAAAATGCACTCCAACTCCTTCAGAGGGGAATCCCCCGGGGGCGCTAGGGTAGTGTGGGATTTTTACCCACTAAAACCCCACGGCCATTATGAAATTTTTAATAATTTCCATGTAAATATCTCTATTATTAAGGCCCATTGGCAGAAACGCTTGGACACGTATTTACTTATTTTTGACACAGATCCATAGTGCCAAGGCTCATCAAAATCGGTGTCTACCACATGGTGTCCTCCCCTTGTGAGTTCGATGTTATAACAGGCTATATTTTACTCTACTCTTCCAGCAGAGTGGCTTTCAAACTTTCTTTAGATGTAATATTATGATTACGTATTTTTTGTCCAGATAATCCCATAGATGCTCTATGGGATTGATATGTGATGATTACGGTGGCGTTTTCAAATATTTTGGTGTTTTATATAAAACCTTCTGCCTAGTATTATATGCAGATTTTCTTAGATCATTGACATGTGTAAATATAAAATTGTCATTAAGTTCTATTTTATTTGCACTAGCATGGATGTGTTTGTTGAGAATGTCAATATAAACTCTATGATTCATAATACCATCGATGAAGTGTAGAGATTCCACTCCAGCTGCACTCATACAGCCCCAGACAAATACAGAACCCCTCGCAGCATTTCATCATTGGTCGCAAAATTTTCTTTCCTGAACTTTGTATTCTTTTTTCTCCATACTGTGAAGTGTATTTTGGACCCAAATATTTCGAATTTATTGGTGTTAGTGAATTCGAAATATTTGGGTCCAAAATACACTTCACAGTATGAAGAAAAAAGAATACAGAGTTCAGAAAAGAAATATTTCGAATTTGTTGGTGTTAGTGAATTCGAAATATTTGGGCCCAAAATACGCTTCACAGTATGGAAAAAAAATAATACAGAGTTCAGAAAAGAAATATTTCGAATTTGTTGGTGTTAGTGAATTCGAAATATTTGGGTGCAAAATACACTTCACAGTATGAAGAAAAAAGAATACAGAGTTCAGAAAAGAAATATTTCGAATTTGTTGGTGTTAGTGAATTCGAAATATTTGGGCCCAAAATACGCTTCACAGTATGGAAAAAAAATAATACAGAGTTCAGAAAAGAAATATTTCGAATTTGTTGGTGTTAGTGAATTCGAAATATTTGGGTCCAAAATACACCTCACAGTATGAAGAAAAAAGAATACAGAGTTCAGGAAAGAAATATTTCGAATTTGTTGGTGTTAGTGAATTCGAAATATTTGGGCCCAAAATACGCTTCACAGTATGGAAAAAAAATAATACAGAGTTCAGAAAAGAAATATTTCGAATTTGTTGGTGTTAGTGAATTCGAAATATTTGGGTCCAAAATACACCTCACAGTATGAAGAAAAAAGAATACAGAGTTCAGGAAAGAAATATTTCGAATTTGTTGGTGTTAGTGAATTCGAAATATTTGGGTCCAAAATACACTTCACAGTATGGAGAAAAAAGAATACAGCTATAATACTAAGAATATTTCTATAAGCCCGCCCTTTGGGTCCCCCGATGGCCTATAAGCAGATGGTGCCACAATTCGTAGGTAAAGCATCCGGGAATGAGAGATAATGAGTGCTAGTGAGAAGAAACGAATGTCAGTGATAAGCGGCGAGCATCTCAACGTGACTCCGTGAATTTCCAGAATTGATGAGGATATGGATCAGGCTAATAGGCAGTAGTGTCAGGCAGGCTTATGGACAGAAATTTCTGTATAATGAAATTCGACAAAATCACCCAATATATTAAGGATACTAGCTAGTCGTTCCTGTCTAAAATGAAACATTACTGCTTGAATTAATTACAAAGAAACAAATTGATTCTGCGACGTGTTCTTTGGCATGAAGTTTATTAACATCATAAGCTTTAAAAAAGAACTCGTTCGTTTAGTCTAAAATATGCATTATATATGACGCTACAGTGGGATCATTAAATAGGCTTTTTAAAAAAAGTTTCTTTATTTTGATAACTCTAGAACGGAGGTTCCAATCGATTCAAAACAAATTCGAGCATCTTTACAAAATGTGTAGTTTCGGACAAGACCTAAATTAAAGTTAACGATAACTCTTATTTTTTATGAAAATAAACTAAGACCTCAGCTTTTGGGGTTTCACAAATTTACTACAAGATAGTGTATAATATAGGATAAACACTAGGGTGGCTCGTATTTTTCACTATTGAATTCTCTTCGCGGCACCCGTGCGAATACTTCCAAATAATAAAAAAAAATCTGTGTAAAGTTTGAGCCCGATCGGATAACGGGAAAAGGTGCCCCTGGACCCTTGACCCAGGGATCCGAACAGCCGCGTAACCCTAACCCTTACCCGGTTAACCAAGGAAGGTTTCTGTAACCCATACTAACCGCGAGAGAACGGTTCTTAAATTCTAGAAAGAACCGAAGTAAATTAGATTCACACTATCCGTCTAGCCAGCGGCAGGCTACCGTCCGTCAAAACATTCTTGAATGGGTCTTACATAGTGACGGTAAACGGTCGTCGGACGGCACAATGTGAATGTCAACATACGGTTCGACGGACGGTAGCCTGCTGCCGTCTATACTGAATCCATCCTAAGAAAAAACGTGTCCGCGCAGGGATGGTACCGAGGAGGCGCTGATTGGTCATACTCCCCACTTAACCGCCTACGTTTGTCTCCGTCTTTCCGCCTGTTACCTCTCTGTCAACTGTTCGAAGTCGCTGATTCCGAATCTTTCGGATCTTTGGTTTATTTAACATCCATATACCCACATATGCACGCACGCGCGCGCGCGCGCGCACACACACACAAGTGGATTTGTGAGTACGAAGAACATATAAAAAAAACTAAAACAAGGTGGTATAGTATATATACATGGAAGAATCCAAATGTTTAAGAATCCAATAATTTACATACTTTTAATATCAATAAATGTGTCAGCAAAAAACTTGAACAAAAAATCTTATCGTTCCTTTGAATATAAATCCTAAAAAAGACGTAATAAATGGCATTCTAAATAGACTATTTAGAACACGTCCTTAACTGATATTATATCTGTTCGGAACCAAAAAACTACCGGGTAGATACACTGCACTCCTGCAGTGTTGACATTGACATCGGTCACGTCCCGCCCTTGGAGGGGCAGGGAAACCGGCAGGTAAAGCGCTATGAGCAATCGCCTGCGTCGGGCCCGTAGGCGGTGGTGGGGGCTGCGCAGATCGGTCGCAAAACGGTAGGGGCGTCGTTTTTTCTTAGGATGGATACAGTATAGACGGATAGTGAGAATGTACCTGTAACCGGGTTAAGGTCTGCGCACACATACCCGTTCCGTGTCTGTTCCGTATCCGTGGGGTGTCCCTAATTTCACTGACAACTATGTAGGAGGCCCGCTCTGGCCCGGTCAGTCCCAATTCAGCCGTTTCTGCAAGCCTGCTGTACAGTTCTTTCAGTCAGTAGGTTACAAAAGTCTTCGTACACCCTTCAAAACAGAATAACATTTTTAAAATTGGTTCAAACGACGTGAGTTTTTTTTTAGAAGCTAGAAGAATTAGCTTCCTAAGTAGGTGGCGTGTTTCGTCGTTTTGAAAAAAATCGCAATTGGTCGGAAGAAAATAACGAAGGTCGCTTTTTCCACTTTTTTTTCTGTGCCTGTAATGAAAATTTAAAAATCCCTTAAGTATTTTTACTCCAATGCTGGTACATAGTAAAACATCTGGTTTCCTGTAAATGGGTGCTGTCCTCGACATCAGCAATCCACTGCTAATTATTAATGTAAAAGTACATTTTAATCTATACAATCTCATCTACAGGCTATTGTATTAAAAAATAACACGCAATTACTCGCGACGAGAGCCAACGCACTTGGCGTAGGGACCCGGAAACAGGTAGTTTGCGCGCGCGGGGTCCCTTCCGAATATCAAAACAGAAGGACGCGCGACGATTGGGTGCAAGAAAAGGTTGGCTATTGGAATTTTCTTATTTCCGCTACGCAATCTGGTGGCGAAAATTAAAGCAGTCTAATCGGGTTAGCTGTCACATGTAATTGGCAATATTGGGAATTTCGACTGTTTGATGATCGATTTTGTAAAATTTAACAGACTATTTAATGACAAAAACATTATTGCACTGTTTCAATACTTGTGTGACACCAGTCCTGTAATGCGATTGACCCGATTACTGAGCTTACTTTAGTAGATGGCGCTCTCACAGTATTTCCCAATAGGGATGTCATTATACTATACTGTATCCATCCTAAGAAAAACCCTAACGTCCACACCGTTTTGTGAGCGATCTGCCCTGCCCCCCACTACTGCTTACGGGCCCGACGCAGGCGATTGTTCGTAGCGCTTTACCTGCCGGGTTCCTTGCTTCTCCAAGGGCGGGACGTAACCGATGTCAATGTCAACACTGCAAGTTGCGGAACGGCTGACAGAGAGGTAACAGGTGGTAAGACGGAGAAAAACGTAGGCGGTTAAGCGGGGAGTCGGACCAATCAGCGCCTCTTCAGAATCATCCCTGCGCGAACGAGGTTTTTCTTAGGATGGAACAACTATAGGACCAATCGGACCTGCGTTCCTTGCAGACGCGAAGTTTCCACCTCTTCATATAGTTGTTCCATCCTAAGAAAAACCTCGTTCGCGCAGGGACGATTCTGAAGAGGCGCTGATTGGTCCGACTCCCCACTTAACCGCCTACGATTTTCTCCGTCTTACCACCTGTTACCTCTCTGTCAGCCGTTCCGCAACCTGCAGTGTTGACATTGACACCGGTCACGTCCCGCCCTTGGAGAAGTAGGGAACCCGGCAGGTAAAGCGCTACGAACAATCGCCTGCGTCGGGCCCGTAAGCAGTAGTGGGGGGCAGCGCAGATCGCTCACAAAACGGTATGGACGTTAGGGTTTTTCTTGGGATGGATTCAGTATAGTAATATCTCCCCCTATGGCCCATTTTTTCTTGTAGCCAATACGTCGCGCATCCTTTTGTTTTGATACCCGAGCGCGTGTATTTTTATATACTCTAAGCCAGTCCTGAACGGCAGAATGCCCGCCGGGCGAAAATTTTCGAGAGCGGTGGGGAAAGAGCGTCGTAAGCGCTAAACCACGCCTTCATGAGCAACAGTGCCGTGGTGGGGAGTGTTCGTGAGTGGGGAGTCTGAGGCCCATTAAAGCTAGCATGCAGCTTTACTGAGATGTACGATGTGTAGCGAGAAACTGGATGTGTACAGAAATTTGTTTTGCTATTTCCTGATTGTTTTTTAACTTCCTCAACATATTTGCAGAGCCACTGATACAGGTTTAAAAAATATTGACATACACCACGTATAGAATTATTATTTGACAATATTTTTTTAAAGAAAGGAGTACATAGGGGTAATAATTGTATATAATAAACATATATCATACTGAGAACTTCAGCAATAAGTTAAATGTTTTTCCTTTTATAACAGGCTAATTTAGAAACGATGAGTTGTACACTTTACGAACGGCAGTTCACGAAAAACGTGAAAAGTCACGTCCGTATTGTAAACCCTAATCCATATTATATAAAGTAAAATATCTAAAAATTACAATACTTTTCAAAAAGAAATTTAGCTGTCGACGTCTCAATGACTCGTTGCATTTCACCCCATTTCGATTCAATACGTTCTGCTGGCCAAGAGTGCCGCTGAACGTCAGCAACCCATCTTACAGTTTTTACCTTCTTTGAGAGTTGAAATTACACGTTTTCCTTTCCGACGATCTCACGGCGGAATGCTTGTACTGAAATCATCGATTCTTGGTTGAAACGAAGGGTAGAACTGTCTTTTCTGATCAAAGTGCATCATTAATGCGGAAGCGCGCATGTTCATTAAACTATGGCGGCAGAAATTTGAAGTGGTCAACTATTGTACCCTGGTCAATAACTGTATCGTTTACCCTATATATATATGGCGGAAAATAGGTGTCACATTGATGTTTCCTCACGAAATAAAAGTATTGTAAACGGGAACCTGTGGTTTGGCAGTGCCCTAAACCATGTTCGTGAAATACTGTAGAATGTTAGCGACGAAAAATGGCCAACCATGGTAAACTATCCCACAATCGAATCTCGATCGGCCAGAATCGTTTGAGCCGTGTGTACATTATTTCTTAATATTAAAAAAGAGCTAATCACTTGATAGGGGTAGCCAGCAACTACACTGTTTACCCCTATCAACAACGCGATTTTGAACTACCTTGTTATACGACGATTAGATACCTGTATAAGAGACTTCGACATCATTCAACTAAATTGCTATATTTTACAAATGATTATTCAATTAATACATATATTATCTTATATCTGGAAACAGACAAATAATAATATTTGATTTTAAAATTATTAATCAAATATTATTTTCTATTTTACAAATAATTTAGAAAAGGTTATCTTCTTTTATAAATAATTCGTTATTTTCGTCAACTGTTTCAAATAAAAAAAAACAGGTGATATTAAGTTTAAAAACCTGTATTTTGAATTTGCCTAAACCAATAGTCTAATATTGTGAACAAATAACGCGGTATTTGTGATAGTGCAAATAATTTTTACAAAATTATTTGTCAAATAATATTTCTTATTTTGTATTACAATAATTTCTACCCAAGTCTGCTGCGTGATTTTCGAAATTTCGATAATAACCGCTAGAAAAGATTTCCCAGGAGACACGAATTTTGTTCTTTCAGGTACGTCGCGATATGTCATCCTTTCATCTCCCACACGATGTCGAAATTGTCCCGTGCCGTGAAATTTGTCATCGTGATTTGGCTGTCGGCGCTTTGTCTGGCTGTACCACAGGCGATTCAGTTCGGTGTCGTTTACGAGTACAACAATAATGGCTCGGCGATCGTGGATAGCGCGAGGTGCTCGATGAAGTGGGTCCTGATCGAGCACGCCTTTGAGATATCGACCATGCTGTTCTTCGTTGTTCCTATGACGCTCATCACGGTCCTGTACGTTCTAATCGCGATCAAACTGAGGCGATCCCGGCTGATGACCGCCACCGTTAAAAGCAACCATATGCCAGCTGGGTTGAATCACTGTGACAGTGGTAGAGGGAAGAACGCCGCCCAGAGGAACGTAATTCGCATGCTAGGTGAGTAAAAACAAAGCTTTTAATTCTATTTTTCGTTTCCTAAACGAGACCAGGTGCGGTTCATTACGAAATCCTCGTAAACACATGTGAGAAAGAAACACACTCATACGTCGCTTGTTGGGTAGGAAATTTTAACTGCCCACATTGGGTTTCATCGTTGGGCGAGGAGTACTTGACAGTCGACAGCGGATACGGGATCTTTTGACCTATAACAAAATTTTATTCATACATTTCTCAGCATAAGCTTTTATATTAAATTTTCGCCTGGGTATTATCTAAAATAGCTATTTTCTTCCAGTAGTGATACTAATGAGTAATGAAGAGTATAAGTAGTTTTGGATAGGTCCTAGTAGACGCTTTACCCGCCAGAATGGGCTTTATGAGAATTACAGTTCCATGAAGCTGCATTCACGAAACTTGATACTAAAATCAGTGATGCCCTCATCAAGCGCCGAAATCGGTAGACATGAAAATTGAAGCTAAAATTAGAATCTCATAAAACGCATGGATTTGGTAACCATAGACAAATTAGTTAAAAATTACTATTTCAATGAAGTGTACTGAAAACATTACATTGCAAATGGAATTGTTTATTTATTTACTTTCAGTAACTACGTCCCTCGGTTTCATAAACTTAATGTTAGACTGAACTTATAACAAGTTAATAAATACTAATATTGCAAAGTAATGAAATCCGATCGAATTGCGGTCACCCGTGACCGCCTTGCATTCCGCTTCTAGCCGGCCGGCGCACAGTAGTCCGGAATCGTAGGAAGGTGAAGTAAATTCAATTTTTCAACTTCTTTGGAAATCCTTGACGTTTTAGCCATGTGTTCCCTCATCCGCGGACTAAGTTTTGACATGGGTCAGGGTTGCCACATGTCACCCAAAAGTGTTTGGGAAAGGTTTGAAGATGGGGAAAAATGACTGTTTCGGAACAATCACATTTCCTCTGAAATTGGCGTACTTTGCCTCACTATATTTTCCTATGGATAAGAATTTACTTAAATGTGACTACGTAGGGTTATAAAGTGTCTTTTCACCTAATAAGTACATGTAATATGAAAAGGATACACATATTAAAATCCATTAAAAATTACCCTTTCGTGAATCTGTATTTTATCGCGTTTTCAGTTTAATTACGCTTATAAAACGTTATTCATGTATTCACTTGTCGCCACGATGAATTTTGTAGAACAGTATTTGTTAGAACCTACTTCTAATGGTTGCATAAGAATTTTTTTTAGCAAACTGTCTCAACGCGAGTTATAACGCGATTAATTGTCACGTTAAAATTCATTCTAGTATTTTGCTATGCAACCTAAAAAGTATTTATGCTGCAGAAATATTTAAAAAAAGTGTAAAAAGGTAAATAGTAATGGCCATCTCTAGTTTCACATACTGGAAATTCGACTGAGAGTATGAAAGTTCTTTAAAAGTGGTAGTTCGTTATCCTCGAAAATAATAACACCAGAATCAGATTCTATGGCTCAAAAAGTCCCTAAAACCGTTCTATATATAACGAATACCGTGTAAATAAAAGTGATATGAATTTATTTCACCTATCCATGATTCGGGACCACTGTGCGGCGCGCATAGGAGCGGGTACCCTCCCCGTCTGTTAGTTGCATTGCAACGATATTTTTGAGCCGAGTGTATATCTTGTCGTGAACCCGGGAGAATGCAGATACAAATCACTTGTATGAAAAAATGTCCTTTATTACAAGCTAGTTTGACCTTGTTGCTGGTGCGATGTACAAGCGAGATCTGACTACAGACGTACGGAGGAAAAGAACGTGGACAAATCGGAGAATCCTATTGGTAGATACTATTGCGAGGGTGTGGAAATGGAGCTAGGATTGGTCATTGAGTAAGGGAGGAAGAGGTGTTTAAAGAAAGTTCGGTTGTGACTGAGACGTTAGCTTTCACTTTTGAAGGGGGGCCTAAGGACCCATGGCCTAATCCGCTTGTTTTCGGTAGAGTCACGTTCGCTCAAAAAGGACTAAGAACCTTAGAGGGTGACGATGTCCAGATGCGTAGGAAAAGGGAAAGTCGCGAAGTAGGTATCTAACAATCTCCCTTGCTCATCGCGCCTACGACGAGCCGCCTCTAGTGGTGGCAGATATGTTGTATATCAGGCGATTAATTCAAAGCACTTAGAACATGACTCGAACCTTAAAACTCTTGAAAGTCTTGATAAAACATGAGTCTTGATAGGTCTTGACAGTCTTGAACGTCTTGGAAGTTTTGAAACTTTTGCTTCAAAGCCTTGGTAGGTTTCGGACCCGTATGTACGTCCACTGCCGACACGCGAGACAATCCTATATAATAAGACGCTTAAGGTGGATGTTCGTTTGTTAGCAAAATCTTTCCACAGGCTCTGTTTCGCACTTCCCGATGACCTACAAGGTTCATATTCGGCATGAAGTAGGCCCAAGGCACCCAAAGGTGCCGTAAAAAATCCAAAACCTGGAAAATTCGATAATGCGTAGTCCCTGTAGCCTAAAACAGGTATTATGCGCAATGTTGTAGCCGCTACTGCATTGTACGTAGGCCCGCACGCGGGTCGAGCTCGAGCTCAAGCTGAAAGACGAAGCGAGACAAAGTATTAAGTTCTGCGCACACATACCCGTTCCGTGTTAGTTCCGTATCCGTCGTGCCAGTGGTAAGAAGAAGAGGGGCGTAGAGGGTCTCTTCTTCTTACCACTGGCCCGACGGATACGCAATTGACACGGAACGGATATGTGTGCGCAGACCTTTATGCGTTCTCTCTTTCGTAGCTGACGGTAACTTCATGTCGACTCTTTCGACCTCTTTCGCTCGCTCACGAGTTTTATCACTCTCGACCGATGGATTCCAGGAGTGGATGAGATACAACCGCACGCTCAACGCAAAGTCGAAATGTGCCCTTTATTTGGGCTCTCATGGAGGCAAACGAAAAAGCGGTGTTGTAAGAGTGAATATGCTCCACAAATTTCTTGGATTCGGGGGCTTTGTCACACATTAGTTGTAATAATATTGAGATATCCGAGATCTTCATTTCTTGGGGGGGGGGGGGGTCTCAAATGTCGCCGGGCAGTGATTCTGGGCATGTACGTGACTTAGGCCCCTCGAAATGCCCTTCAGGAGACCAATTAGACAGGTACCCTTCTGGTACCCAAAAGTTGTAAAATTTCGAATTTCGCAGCGAAAATTGTTTCTAGGGGGACTTCCAACAAAAATTGTGACTTAGGCCCCTCGAAATGCCCTTCAGGAGACCAATTAGACAGGTACCCTTCTGGTACCCAAAAGTTGTAAAATTTCGAATTTCGCAGCGAAAATTGTTTCTAGGGGGACTTCCAACAAAAACTGTGACTTGGGCCCCTCGAAATTCCGTTCAGGACACTAATTAGACAGGTACCCTTCTGGTACCCAAAAGTTGTAAAATTTCGAATTTCGCAGCGAAAATTGTTTCTAGGGGGATTTCCAACAAAAATTGTGACTTAGGCCCCTCGAAATTCCGTTCAGAACACTAATTAGACAGGTACCCTTCTGGTACCCAAAATTTGTGAAATTTCGTATTTTGCAGCGAAAATTGTTTCTAGGGGGACTTCCAACAAAAATTGTGACTTAGGCCCCTCGAAATTCCCTTCAGGACACTAATTAGACAGGTACCCTTCTGGTACTCAAAAGTTGTAAAATTTCGAATTTCGCAGCGAAAATTGTTTCTAGGGGGATTTCCAACAAAAATTGTGACTTAGGCCCCTCGAAATTCCGTTCAGGACACTAATTAGACAGGTACCCTTCTGGTACCCAAAAGTTGTAAAATTTCGTATTTCGTAGCGAAAATTGTTTCTAGGGGGACTTCCAACAAAAATTGTGACTTAGGCCCCTCGAAATGCCCTTCAGGAGACCAATTAGACAGGTACCCTTCTGGTACCCAAAAGTTGTAAAATTTCGTATTTCGCAGCAAAAATTGTTTCTAGGGGGACTTCCGACAAAAATTGTGGCTTAGGCCCCTCGAAAGGCCCTTCAGGAGACCAATTAGACAGATACCCTTCTGGTACCCAAAAGTTGTAAAATTTCGTATTTCGCAGCGAAAATTGTTTCTAGGGGGGTTTCCAACAAAATTGTGGTTATCTTAGGCGTCTTATTATATAGGACAGTAATGCCGGGCGAAGACAGGCTAAAAAACTAGTACAGTCATAAACCGCGACCCTAGCGAGACCCGTTGGCCGCTCAACCAGGCTAGTTTTTGTCAACCAGATGTTCATTCTCAAGACTTTCAAGACTTCCAAGACCTCCAAGACTTTCAAGACTTTCCCGACCTATCAAGATTCAAGACTTATCAAGACTTTCAAGAGTTTTAAGCTTCGAGTCATATACGAAGTGGTTCGAAGTTTTCGTCATATACTTATATACATAGATTCGAAGCACTTCGAAGTGCTGTGCTTCAGATCACATCACTAGCCGCCTCGCTCCCCCCCCCCCTCCCCCTCTCTCTCTGTCGCGTGTGCGTACGCTAACGTTTTTGCTTTGCGACCCCTTTGAATACAATCGGGTTGATTTTTTCTGCGGTACACTAGCTCCGTTAAAAAATCGCCTACGCGGCCTGTTGCGTAGAAATTCTGTCATGCATGGCCGCTAAAGAAGTATTTTCCCTTTCCATCTGGTCGTACGTTACTCCTTGTTAATTTTAATTTTATCTTTGTTTTTATTTATTTTCTTTTTATTATTAGTTTAAATTAGAGTTTAAGTGTTAGTTATAGTTTATATGTAATCCTTCCTTTTTTAGTTCTTATCGCTGTACACTAAAGGGCACGATACCCGTGAAATAATAATAATAATAGTCAACAACAATTTCTCGGATTTCTTAGCCAATTCTATGAGAACTTCCTTCGCGTCTAATTCGATGCAAGTTTCTAAATCCGCTGCGTCGATTTTTGCAAAGAGATACGCATCATTTTTCGGTGAAAGATATTTATATAAAAGTGTTCAGTCTTTATATAATTTTTTTTTCTATTTTAATTCCCCGTTCAATTTTTCCACAAGCAGCTTTGCCACTTTATTTTTATTCTCTATACACTATATTTATAAATTTCTTCATTCAGAGATTTTACGGAAATTAAAAATCAGAATGTACTGTGTAGAATTAGTGTAGCGATCGAATCTTAACGGTAACTTTTCTTTTTCGTTCGTTTTTGTTTTACACTTATCCCTTTCTATGTTTTTATATACCTGTCAGTTAGAAGACATACACTGTGCAGCATGTACCTAACACACGAAAATACCTACTGTATATAAATCGTACATTAAAATGTACATATATTTTTCCCGTAGAACGTCACTTTTTTTAAATTGCACGAGGCATTAAATTCCCCAAATCTTAAAATATTGTTTGTTTTTGTTTTTATTGTTTTACTGTGTTTTAAGCAGAATGGTGGGCGTTTGAAGCTTATTTTTGCTTCTATTGCCCAGCGAACTATAGTCCCATTTTTTTGTTCCCTCCCCTCTCCTTCGGGCCCCAGCAGCAGCAGCGCACCGGGAGAAAAAAGGTGCCACCCATCTTTCCCCGGTACACCGCCCCGTGATGCTTAACTTCGGTGACCTAAGAACCGGTGTTTTCCATCACGGCTACGGCCGCTGGAATCCTAAAGTATCTTAAACAGCCATGAGTACTGGCAATGAAACTTTTCATGAAAAACACTAAATAGGTCGATCGATTCGCGAATCCATCTGGGACCTTGTTATCAGGCGATAATAAGTAATCGTCTGACAATCGTTTTCCGTGAAACGGGAGGCACGCGATTAATTTGTCATAATTCTTCTTCCTAATGCCTCCACGAACCTTGAGTGGAAGCGGCGTCTATAAAACCGGTTCGTAGCATTTTAGTGTTAACTCGTTAAAGGCGATGATTAATAGAAGGAAGAGAGGAAACAGGGACAAACGCCTCCACGAAATTCCATTCGTTAGTCGGAAGGAGATGTTTGACTTATTATTTGGCTAACTACTAGGGTAGGGCTTAATCCAGTCGTCGCGAAGAGACACGTTTGTTGCTTTACGCCGCTATAAAAATAGTATTTTCGGTAATAAATTCTTTTAGTAGCATTAACGTGGTTTCGAAGTACTCGAGAGATTTATTAGGTCCTAGTGATACTGTTGTAATTCTCGAATCGTCCCGAGTATCGCTATTTATGGACCAAGCAATGTATTAAAAGGAGTGGAATGAAATGTGATATTTTGCGTAATCGAGCGACGGAAATATTTTATCGACGCACAGTGGTTCCACAGTGACTTTTTGTGGACAAAATTCCGTATCTCCGTCAATTCTCAACCGTTTTTTTTGTCTTTTTTTGCTCGTTTTGTCGGGCATTAAATTTGCTAAAATATCAAATACCTGAATTGTTTTTTTTTTCTGTTTTTTTTTACTGACAAATTTTGAGAGAGCTATAGTAGAACCATCTTTGAGGCTAATTTGTAAAGATTTTGCTTATCTAAGTACAATCCTCACACTAATTAAAGGATCACCTCTGGGAATCCGAAAAATAGTGGCAAGTTCACATGGTCATAACTCCGGCAAAAATAGTCGTATTGATATTTTGAAAATATGGTTTGAAAGCGTGGAATCCATAATTTCAACTGTTTTTTTCTTCAGATTTTAGCTGTATTGCTTATCGGCAAAGTTATAACAATATAAAGAGCACTTGGTTAATTTTAGGAAAATTTCTTCAATTTGCGAAAGTTCCACGGGGAGTATGAAATTTTTTACACAAATTCCATTTAGACCAGTCGAAAACGGCTACTTTCCTGTGTAAAAAGAGCGTAATAAATTTCTGGTGCGATTTTTTGGCCTTTTTTTCAACTTTGAAGCAAAAACTGGTTTTTGTTATTTTGGTTGCTTCTAGCAAGCGAAGGAATCATCGTAGAACGTTAATGAAAAAAAAAACAATAGAAAGATCAGTCTTTCCTCTTTAAGAAGCATCAATGACTTTTTCGATTGGGTACAAATTTCGGTGTACGATGTCCTTTCGAAAATATGCTTAAAAATTGCACAAATTCCATGTTTGCTACAACTCGCTATATCTCCGCGAGGGATGACCGCAATATCTTAAGCTCGTTTTAAAGCGGAGAGTCTGCCGATTCTTTTGAGTTCCATCCGATACCGCTGCGACAATTTTTTACCTTTAATACGTTTTGGTCGCAATTCAGGTATTTGATATTTTAGCAAATTTAATGCCCGACAAAATGAGCTGAAAAAGACAAAAATCGTGAGGTGGAATGAGGTGAAATTAAATCAACTCTGACTTCCCAAGCACTCAATCTATTTATTTTTAACTCAAAGAAAAGCGACAATATTATTGGAGGTTTCGCGTGTAGTCGTCGGGGTGTTCACGCAGCAACTACCTAGATCCAACTGGCTCTCTTCACCCACCGTACCCTTGACCAGGGGTAGAAAAGGTGAAGGAAGGAAATAGAAAAAGAGAAAGACAGAAAACTGAAGAAAAACTGAGATGAAGATAAAAGAGAAAGCTACTCGAGAAACGACTTCGCTCGGCTCGCGCGGGCCTGGTCGCCACATGTTCTCAACGAACACCAGGCCCAGACGAAAGCCTCGGGAAACGAATTGAACAAAGAATAGGAAGGAAGTTGTAAATAGCAAGGGAACTTAGAAAAGTGAAAGTTAGAAACGTAGGGAAAGAAAAGTACCGAAGAGAAAGAACGTGGTCACCAAAACGTAACCGCTACAATCGGTTCAGAATTGACGGAGATACTGAATTTTGTCTACAAAATGTCACTTTGGAACAACTGTGCAACGGTGTGAATGAAATATCGTTACTGCACAATTTGATCAATGGAGCTTGTTCGAACAGATGTATGTATATAAGGTTTCAGAAAATTCACGAACAAGGTGGCCCAGAAATTCTTTAGCGATGAACTTGATAACGATACCGTTAATTAGGTAAAAAAAAAAAAATAACTTTCTGACTATATCACGTTCGTTGACCTCCAGTTAGTAAGAAAACTAAAATAGAATGTGAGATCAACAAAGTTAACTATACCTTGACAAAAATGAGTATTATTATTAAACGATTAATGAGTGGAATTATTAAGTAGTATGCATAGATCGCGCAATGTAACTTTGCCTCCGAGCGGCCACTGAGTAGGCCGTGACTCGGCCGTGCCACAGTGGTCTGGATACCTACTGTGCCCGGATGGAAAGAAGTCGGTCGAGAAACTCTAGGGTCCGAATAGTATGTCCCTATTGGCCGGCGCGACAACGTCGACCAATACAAAGTAAGGAAAGGGGACACAGGCGGCGGGAGCCAATGCGAGCGAAGAGCCCCTCTTGCCCCTGTGACATTTCAACCGACTTCTTTCCATCCGGCACAGTACTTTTAGCGGCCAAAATTTTAATTTTTCTCAAACTTGGTGATCAAGGGTTTCTGAAGTCACTGATAACGAATGTGACACCAAAAGTGCAAAATTCAAGATGACGGATTCAAATTTATAGCCAAAATTGAAAACACCCTTATATCGATTTTTTTTCAATGCAAATTCATTTTTTATTATATAGTTCGACTATTTATCGTAAATTATTAATAAAAAATACTATTATTATTATCAAAATATAATTTCGTGGCGAAAATTAAATATCAATTTTTTCTGCACAAATTATTATTTTATCACGGAATTCAATTAAATACTTATATTTTTGTAAATAGCACACCTGTATTAGAGAAGAAAAGAGGAAAAAGAATCAGTTCTGAAATTATCTTTAACTAAATAAATATAACTAAACAAATAAATAAGTATTATACATGTACACGCAATGAAAACATCTGATAACGTCCGCTTCTTCCAAATCGCTACTCAAGCGGGTATGCAGCTACAAGCGTCTAGGACGCCCAAATACCTCGAGCGTCATTTCTAAAAGTCTGCATAAAATTGAAGACTGTAGGAGACTGCACTTGAAATTTGCGTGCTCTTGTTAGCAATTGTGTAAAAGAAATGTCCGACGTTAATCACTCTTAATCATTTTTTTATAAGCCTTCTCAAAGTTTAAATTGATATAAACATTTCACTCTTTGTACATCGACTAAAAAATACTTATGCCACATATAAATAAGTGAAATATACTTCTTTACCTATATAACTGTATAATACAAACACGTATTTTGATGTTCTATAATGAGTAATTAAAACAATTAGATTCACATAAAATTTCATGATTTTGCCTTCGTAATATTATATCTAATCAAAGAATCATCTGAAAAAGGAAAGGTATGCGGATTTAGAAGCTCTGGAGGGTTGTCAATTGATACAAAAAAAATTACATTGTAAAGTTGAAGTTGAGAAATTGAATTTTGGCCCCACTCCAGACCACTGTGCTCGCGTGCGAGAGAGTCCGACCGTCGTCAGCAGTCGTCAGACTTTCTCGCACGTACGGCCGAGTCACGGCCAACCCAGCCGCCACTCGGAGGCAAAGTTATATTGCGCGATCTGTACCATTGTTGGTGTCAGAACTAAATCACGATCAAAAGAGAAGTGGAATAGGAAGTCTTTCAGGAAAATACTGAATGAATTACAATTATGTAAATAATTACTTATTGAAAAAAGTTAATACGTCCATTATTTTTCAATGTGTATTACATAACAAATCATTATACCTAAGAATCAAAATCAAAAGTGGAGGAAACGAGTAATAATCTTCCCAAATGTGTTAACCTTGCTTACTGAATTTATTATTGATTCAACGCAAAAGAATTCGTCCGCCTAGAAAGGTCATTCTCAAAATGGGAAAAAGTTCAAAGCGAACCCCCCGCCGTGCGCCTTAGTGATCGATCGATGCGATACGCGTCTGTCTATATGTACAGTGACTTGTTTTATTATATTCGGACATAGTGATAGGGTAACTTGAAAATATATTTGTTGTGTAATATGTCAACGTCCTGGGTTGCCGGACCCAGTTCCGGACGGGGAGGGGTGGAGTTGTTGTTCTTGCCCCGCGCCTCCAACGTACTATACTCTACACTCTGGGTCGCGCCCTAAGGCCAGCCCTGGTTACGCCGCAATGAAGTAGTAGTAGAAGTAAACTGTGCGGGGCGGGTGGATTGGCTTTGTCAGGATCGAGGAGAAAAAGAACAGGTGCGCGCGGGGCGGCGGCGGTTTCATCTTGGGACCGTCAGCCAGACTCATCAGTAGGTTGCCACTAGAGATCCCTATTTCACGTGTATTTAAATACACGTGTACACGTGTATTAAACGTATCTGTACCTCAATCCGTGTATATTTTAGTACACGGGTACCCGTGCACTATTTCACGTGTATTTAAATACACGTGAATTTAGATACTCGTGTATTTATAAATACACGTATATTAACGTATCCGTATTTTGATTCGTCTGATTTTTAATATCTATAGATATCCCAGAACTCTGGGGGATTGCGAAATTCATAAAAGAATTAATGTATTTAAATATATTTACTAGAATAATATGCGGAAAGTATGGTTTTACAAATTTTCAGATTGTAACTAATAACACAATTATAAAATTAACAAGATCTATTTAATCGATTACCTATTTTGATACAAAAAATTAAGGCATTACTGGTAATAAGCGAGCTTCTTTTTAGACGCAACGATAATCCTTAAAATTGGAAAACATCACTCGGTTTTATTACACTTATTGCTTAAGTGACCGCCATTGTCCATTCTCCCGTAGTTAATGCCCAATTCTGATCAAAATACACAAATACGTTGATACACGTGAAATAGTGCACGGGTACCCGTGTACTAAAAGCTACACGGATCGAGGTACGGATATATGTAATACACGTGTACCCGTGTACACGTGTCTTTTTACTACACGTACCATACCATGGTCTCTAGTTGCCACGGATTCCCACGTTGTGCCCTTACCCCAGGCCTGCACAGCTAGGTTGTGGCGGGCAAGAGCGCTCTCGATTGCTCGTGAGCAAAGCGAAGAGCGACGCCGTGAGCAGTTCCCCCACCCTGTGGCCACTAGCTGTCGTAGTATGCGTGTAAACTGCAAGGTGGGTTGCTGACGTTCAGCGGCACTCTCGGCCAGCAGAACGTATTGAATCGAAATGGGGTGAAATGCAACGAATCATTGAGGCGTCGACAGCTAAATTTCTTTTTGAAAAGTATTGCAATTTTTTTAGATATCTTACCGTTACAAGGAAACAACAGCATATATATGCGACATGGATTAGGGTTTACAATACGTCCGTGACTTTTTCACGTTTTTCGTGAACTGCCGTTCGTAAAGTGTACAACTCATCGTTTCTAAATTAGCCTGCTATAAAAGGAAAAACATTTAACTTACTGCTGAAATTCCCTGTGTGATATATGTTTATTATATACTAGCGTGTGGTAGAAAGTCTTGTTACAGGAAATTTAAATGCTACTGGTAATTTAGCGAAAATGAACGAAGAGATCCAATATTTTTAACGCACAATTTATTGGTATTGGAATAAAATTAATTTAAGGTCGTGTTCAGATATATTTGCCGGTGAGTTTCGTGAGGGGTATTCCCCCACCACACCGCTTGCCAGCCTCGGTGCTCCTTTTCTCTACGTTTCACTCTCTCTCGGGCTAGGCCTGCTCATGGCGCGGTGGGGATTCGATGCCCGTGAGGTAGGTAACACGCAGCGAAGCATCCCCACCACTTTCTCGATTCTTTCTTGCTCTTGTTCCATCTCGCTCTCGTCTTCGCAGAACAAGAGCGAGTCAGAAGTGGTGGGGACAGTGCCAAGCTCCTGACGCGTAGGCCAAACCGAGTTCTTAGCGTAGAAGTACATACATCAGAATAGGTTTGCGTTAGCCCTGAAAAAATTCGGGAGCTTTATTGGTAAGAACATTGATTCTTTCTCGATAGTTTCATCTCGTATTGATCTACGCATAGCTTCGCAACGCACACAACTACTAAGTTAAGAATAAACATAGCCACACAGCTACGTTACAGGCGGAACCGAGCAGCGTTCCCGTTACCCCACCATACCCTTCGCGGGCCATTCAACTCCGACTGACAAATCCACGATCGTCAGATGGTGGTGGCTGATTTCTTCTCGATCCCTGCTCGCGAAAACGAACTCACCGGCCATTATATCTGGCCCCGAAATTAAATGTGGAGTACCCTCAATTTTAAGTTTCAGTGATTTTTTTCTGATTATGTTAGAATTTAGTTCGGGCTTTTAATTGATTCCTCAGCAATTATATCGTAGCTTTATTGTTTTTCTTTACTGTGTGTGAATTAGTTTATAACCAAATAATTTAGTCCAAAATTCAGTTTTTTTATACACTACAATCCTAAATGTAGATATTGATTTCTATATTATTTATATTCCACGGATTATTTGTCATTGGGAAGAACGATTCAGAAATACGCAAGTAAACTTCGGCGACGAATAGAATCGTAGGTGACGGTCGTAGCACACAAATAAACAAATCAAAAATTAATCTCCGAACCAAAAGTTAGTACGAACACCAAATGCTAGAAATTTATAAATAAACATTTCGATTCCACGAATCTAAAATTGTTTCTTTAATATTTCCGATTGTAAACATGAATAAAGCGCATCTTGATAACTACGTTGCGCGAAATTAAATAAATAAACATCGTTTGCACGAGGTGAAAATATACTCTTTTGAAATGCAAAATCACCTCGCACCTGGATTTCCATCTTCTACGCGAGCATGCATTTTTCATAGGTTATCTATTGTCTGCGGAAAACTCTATTTGATGTCGTTCGAAAACGTCATTCCAACCACACCAGGCTGATCAAGCTAGTGAATTTGATTCTTGGCATTGTTCCAGCATTGAGGGTTAAAACGTTAAATGAGATTCAATCATTCAAGATCCTCCTCTCGGTTCGTTTGCCTCCGCGAGACATAAGGAAACTTCTGCTTCGATGGCAACGTCGCGCCGTTCCTTAATGACGCTATCAACTCTCCTAGTTAAATCGGATGAAACAGACCTCTTTTGCAAATTTATCTCTGATACTGCAATACAAGTGATTTGCATCTTTATGCGCTCAGAGAGGAACGAATTTGAAGTTTAGATTGATTTTACAGAAAAATATTACTGTGCATTTTTACGCAACTTTTGATTTTATAATAGCTTATAAAATTTACTAACAATTTACTAATTGTTAGTAAATTCCATACCAATAAGCTTCAAAGCTATTATAAAATCAAAAGGCAATCTCACAAACCATTAAAACATTAAATATTTAGTTCGTTTCCATATTTTATTAATTCTTTATTTAACTGTGCGAATATTTTTTGCGCGTCTATTTCTGCACGGTTATCTGTTTATGTTAATATCTTTGTTAAGGGGAATAAAATTTTGTTTGTATAAAATCTATTTTACAAACATCGAAGAATATGTATTAATAATTTTTTTCGTTAAAATTTATTATTGACATGGATACACAAAGTTTTACATTAAATTGGTCACTGTACGAATACTTTTTACACTCACTGTACAGTGTACATCTCTGGTGGGCGGGCTACCGAGTATAAGTCAATACCTCAAGCCTAAACAGTTTCTTCTATGTTCTTTTTTATGAATCGAAGACAAAAAATATGTTTCTTTTATTTTTAATTTTCACGTCCAAAATTTAACACCTGATCTTACATATCCCTTTGAACATTCTAAGTGTCTTGCTGCAAAACTAATAATTTTGTATTATACTCGTTTACGCGCCCCCCAGATATATGTTCGTGATACCTTTTGTCGCAATAATAAATAAACTTTACCTTCGCATAGCGATACAGTTTGAATATGAAAGAGGATAATAAAGGAGTTTGGTAGGAAATGGCTGTCATGGTCCTTTCGAAGCAAGTTTCAGTGAAGGATACTTCTACAGATCCGAAGGAATTATAAAGTCATAATTATTTACGATAAATGCAATGTGTAAGTTGGACAGAAAGCAGATACGAAGGAAGTTGCAGAGGGTGAAAAATTGGAAGTTGTTGACATCAAATGAGCATAACTTCGAAACCATAAAATTCGGTGAGGCATCTTACGGGGGGTTGACCTCGCCATGTGGTGCGAGCCGGCATCTCTTTGACAGGCGTCGCTTCAGAATTACTCTGTACAATACAGTATGTACACTGTACCGAATATTCACTCCACTGCACGGCTATAGTCGAATTAACGAAAAAAGGCACCTGAGCGGCCCGTAGGCCGGCGCGCGTGGCTCGGGAGAGACCCAATGCCTGCTCCGTACTTCGTGCGACGTTGCCACGTTGTGTAGCAGATCGGACGTCTCCTTCTATCTTCAAGTGCAACTGTGTCTCTCTCACTCGCTCGATAAAACAGATTCCTTCATCTACAAGTCACTCCACGCCAAATCGATCACATTTTTAGAGACTTTGATCAGAATACAATATGCATTTTGTGAATCACGTGACATTATGGAAAGGTTTGAGTCATTGTTTAACAGGTTTTGAACTCGGTTACAAAATATAGAATTCATGAAATTCTTCATCGGTTAATAATAGCTCATGCTGACGTTAATTTTCAAAATTCCATTCTCGAAAGCAGATTATTTCGTACGTGAAATTTGCAAAATAAAACTTTGGTTATAATTTTCAAAATTACAAAATTTATTTTTCAATATAAAAAAGAGTATTAGAATAGCCCGCACTTTCTAGATTAAAATAAAAAAAGAGTGCATTCAATGCGATAAAGAGTTTCCGAGATAAAAATTCAGAAGTACAGCTCGGTTTCATGAAAATAGGCAAAAATTGAACAAATTCAAAACCAGCAAAGTGATGACCGAAATCCCTTCCTATATAATATTTCAGTTTGAACAAAATCCCTGACATCGAGTGCAAAAAGTGATCGATTTGCCGTGGAATGACGCTAAATAGAATAAGAATCTTCTAAGTCTGTATTCCTCGACTTGTCCGCCATTCATTCTGCATGGCACGTGCCGCAATAGCCAATAAGATTCGACACTCTGTCAAATCTCTATGGAAAAGACGTTGGGTTCGCCAGGGCGTAGGGAGCCACGTAGGGGAAGCACCAATCGCGAGCCTGGAGTAACGGCAACGTCGCAAATCCTGGCCCCGGTGCCAAGGTGCCTTCTTTCGTTACTTCGACTATAGGTACTAACACAGATTACTTAATTTATTTTTCATGTAACGCGTTGTTCCTGCGTTATAAAAAATGGTGGAAATGAATTTTCACTTGGCGTTCCGAGTCGTGGGTATTCCCGCGTAAATTCTCGCACAACAGCACTGGCGTCCCCGCTGAACATTTCTGCGACGGGATTGCTAGCTGACTGACAGGATTTTTTCCAAACAACTTCTTCTACTCCGAAGTAGTTTCTCTCGTTCCATTATGAGTTACCTCCTACCAGGACAAGAGGCTTTAGGTAAAAAGATGCCAGCACATTTTCGAAACACACGTGCTTCGCAGAAGTGCAGCGAGCGAATCATCGTACTTTCACAAAAGCCTGCGCTCCGTCCTTTTCCTGCCAATGTACCCATTGCTTCGAGATAGACAGCAGAGGCCACGTGTTTCGGTTCGAAAGAAGAAAATGCATATCATTCCTGTTTCCCTTTTCCGATACCCCGAGTTCGTGTCTGCTACGAGGCGGAACCAATTAAGTCATAAATTACTCAAAACTATTGGAAACCGTTTTCTACCGCCCACTCGCGGGACAATACGGTCATAAACCGCGACCCTGGCGAAATGCTATGGCCGACCAGCCTGATTAATGTTTGGGAACTGGCAATTAAAAAGTAATATCCAACATCAATACACCTCGCGGAAAGACACAGGAAGAAAGGGAGTATAGTCCCTCTACGAGCTATAGTGACTTAGGTGTGAGGTACCCAGCGGGATCTTAACCGATACCCTGCTGGGTACGGACCGCTAAACGTGCCCCCACTACTGCCTCTTGCAGGACTGTGTCTGGGAAGACCAGGACAAAACCTGGGCCCTAAAGGGTAACATAAGTTATTAATATAAAATAATTTATATTGCTACTGTTGTAATGCAGTAGGTACATATACCTTACTGAAATGGATTTGTATTTAATATGTGCTGACAATGAGACAATTTTTAATACCCAGTACCAAAGCTTAATTGGTGTCTTTTAATAATGATAAACAGTATCTTCAATTTCTGTTTTATTTTATTAAAATCGAAGGTGTAACACTTAATCTATAGGGCCCCGGTTTTGTCCTGATCCTCCCTAAACACATTCCTGCAAGAGGTAGTAGGGGGCCACGTTTAGCGGCCCATACCCAGCAGGATATCGGTTAGACCCCGCTGAGTGACCTCACACCTAAGTCACTATAGCTCGTAGAGGCACTATACCTATGTAGTTCGCTGACCGCGCGCAGTCCAGCATGCTTCGTCCTCCCTTGGAAGACGGCGGACTTTCTGCCGGTGGTTCCTCGATAGAGTGGAACAGGGCGACCATTTCCCGACGATCGTACTCGCAGCAGATGAGTCAACGTTCACACGTTCACGTTGTGGAATATTAAATTTTCGCAATTCACACGCGTGGGAAGCCATGAATCCCCACAGTATTGTAACAGGGCATTTCTAGCACGAGCTACGGGTAAACATATGGGCTGGGGTTAGGCGGGTAGTAGGCGATCGTCTCCCCGGACGCTATTTTTCCGGCGCGTCTGAATAACGCAAAATGTGCTAGATTTCTTCGACGGAATTTGCCACTTCTACTAGAAGATGTCTGCCTGACCACCAGAAGAGATATGTGGCTTCTTCGCGACGGCGCCCCAGCCCATATGGGAAGAGCTATACCAGCTATAGGACAAATTTGGGGGGGAGGGGGGAGTAATTGCACGTAATGGTGCGGTTTTGTAGGCGCCAAGAAGCCCGGATTTAAATCGAATGGATTTTTACGTATGAGGCCACATGAAAACGTTAGTATACGCCAGGGGTGTCGAACTTTCCCACTCCGAGAGCCGCACGAGTCAGGCCCCCGGTCAGCTGGTTCCCCCACCTATTTTTCTCCAGGCGTTGCACGAGACCCAGCAGGGAGAGAGTGCGGCACCCAGACGAGAAATTCATCAGAATGAAGTAGGTGTGGTGGGGGCCGCCCCCCTACGGCTCTGCGGAGCAGGCGAAGAGGGGAAGGAGCCACTGCGGCTCGCGAGCCGCTAGTTCGACACCCCTGGTATACGCCGACACCGACTTTGAAACCTTAGAAGAAATGCAGGATAGAATATATTTTCATACTGCTATCGTTATACGCGAGCAGCCTGGAATATTCGCCCGCGTTTGCGACAATTGCTTGCGTCGGTGTCAGGCGTGTCTAGATGCAAACGGCAATCATTTCGAGCATCTTTTGTAAATAAATGTAGGTAATGTTTCTTTACTACAGATTCACGTAAGAGTATCCGCGCGTTGACAGCAGCTTCTTGCGTGACAGTATAGTCACACTCAAAGAAAAGAAACAGTTTTGTCGCTGTCTGAGATAAAACATGTTTTGTAGTCACGTCGTCAAAGGAGCTTACTTCCATGCAAATCAATGCATTTTTCGTGAGCGTCAAAACTGTCGCGTAACAAATTGCCACCAATGCGCGCCTGGCTTAAGAACACGTGTAGAGGTTTCGTTCACTTGTTTGTTATTTTCCAGCTGACGACCCTAAGTGCCTCCGCCACTCCAAACAGATCCTCAATGGGACCGCTACTGTAAGGGGTCCGTGCTTTCTCGGTTACTGGGTCATCTTGAACGGCTAGCGACTATCATTTCCACAAACATATCCGATGTTTAAACCTTTATAACAGCTAAACTATTCGAGATACAACAAAATGTATTCAGACCCTTTTACTCTATTGGTGGTCTCCAATGTATTTGCAAAATTATGAATTCCTGCGACTATTAGCTTAGCGTATAGACATGTTAAATTTGAGGCATTATTATTGTAAAATGGAGACAGATCGGACTCTATGTCATAGGACTTTTATGTTCCATTGGACCTCCCCTACCACCCCCTAAAATATCGCTGCGTATACCGTTTACACTCTGTAGATATATTTGATAGAATTTACAAAAGGACGCTTCGTCGTATACTCACTCTCGACCCATCGACGGTCGAGCCATGCCCCTAAGATTGAGTGTCCTTTTTCAAACAAATTCTGTCACCGAGACGGTAACCCATATCGTGGAGGGCCCGATACGTCTCTACCTCGGCGCCCGACCGATTTTATTACATTTGGGGAGGGGAGGGCGGTCACCCCTATTGGCCGCCGCTTGGGTCCGCCTCTGCGTAAGTAGATAATGATATTTACCCTTTGAAGGTCTTCAGCATATAAATTCGATGTCGATTTATTGGTTTCTGTGTTCGGTATTTCGTGTCTCAATAAAATATTTACCCGATTTAACGTGTGTTTATCTATATATAAACTGTAAATCATACAAAATTGATATTACTGTAACATTTAAAACAAAAGCTCATCTCTTAGTAAACGCATTTCAATGTATTATTCGTATATTTATAAGATGTGATATAAAGTTGAACTGCTCTACGTATCTCAAGCGTTTTCTATAAAACTTCGTTTACGAACCTCATTTTGCATTATGGAACTCAGTTTATGGGATATCATGATGACATTTCATAAGGCAACTTAATGGATCTTAATGGAAAGTTTATGTATACAATATTAGTAAGTGCATTTGTCGCATAAAATTGCAGAGTTACTTTAAGAACTTCACAATTTCAGTATTGACTAAGTATTTACTATTCTGCATTACTATTAAAAAAATGTTTCTAGTAAATATTCAAAAACAAGTTAATTTCCTTGGTGGTGTTTTTAAGCTATTGAATATATAGTTATGAATAATTAGATCATTTGGGACAGTGATGCTGTAATTACAATAGTTTGCCATTTGCTATCGTAATATTAACTGTTGCATGGCGAATGCGGGGTTCATTTCGACCAATAATAAAATTTTAACCATATAAATTTACTACTTCGCAACAAATCAGCCAATTATATGCAGAGTAGAGTACGTTTTCAAGAACACTTTCTTCCAACTCTTATCTAAACGTTTTTGGAACTTCTTACGCTCTTGGTAGGTTATTACAAGTCATCTCGTTTTTTTTGTCTACATACTCCAGATTTTTTTCCTGATCCGTCTATAATCAATAACCATTTCATCAACTTCTTTTCCCCTACTACTGCTTTTCCTGACCTTGTCCATAAATACTTATCTACCATAACCAGTAACCTACCCTAACACTTCAACTTTCTCTTTTATGCCTTTCTCTCCAAGTCAGGCCTGCCCTTTAGGGCAGGGCTGAGCAACTTGTTCGCCGCCGCGGGCCGCACAGTCCCCACTACCAGTCAGCCGGTTCCCCCACCATCAGCAGATTAGCCGCCACTCCATGTCCCATCCTTTTACTCCTACGAGTGTGGTTATATACAGGGTGTCCCACCTAAGACTGGACAGCGCGATATCTCCCAAAGTATTGGAGATAAAAAATTTAAAAAAATATGTAATTGAATGGTTCGAGAGGGCCAATTTATTAGCCGAGACGATTTTTTTTTATTATTATTTTAAAAGATGGTCAAGTTCGGTTTTTAAAATGGAACTATTTTTTTTGAAGACCTGAGTTGATAGTGCGTTCCAAGACAAATTGAATAAGCTTTAATGTATACACTTTATTTCCACTGGTTTTTAAGATATTGCGCTTGCAAAATTACTGATTTTCACTGGAAGAGAACCCTCTGGAATAGCAAGGACCGGGGTCGGTATTACTGGCGCCACGGGTGGCATTGCCTGTTGAAACTGATTCCTACCTGCCGAAGGTCTACGACAGGGTTCGCAGGCCCAAAAGCTAGACAATTCTTTTCCGTTAGAAATGCTACTTATTGTCATTAATGCTACTTTCTTTTCTTTTGGGAGGGATGTAAGTTGGATTGGTTAGGTTAGGAGGAGTGAAAGTTGCTAGACTAAATTTCAACCATAGGGAGCAGATTGTATCAGAACCAATCGGATTTGCATCCCTCACAAACGGCTGCTGTCTTGAAGAGGCCCTCGTCACAGCAATACCTCCTCCCCAATGCCCACCTTCTCTCGCACGGAATACGTCAACGCATGCTTTTGTTTTGATATCGAAGCTCGTGTTTATACCCCCTTTCTTCCCGTGTCTCTCCACAAGGAGTATTGCCGGTGGATTGTAGGAGCGTAGATGCCTGGATGCCAGTTGTTGAATTCAGGAGACGATAGAAACACTTTATTACAAAACACGCAAGTACTGTAATTAAAGTAAATCGTATTCCTCATCGGGCCTCTTCAAGAGAGCAGCCGTTTGTGAGGGATGCAAATCCGATTGGTTCTGATACAATCTGCTCCGTATGGTTGAAATTTAGTCTAGCAACTTTCACTCCTCCTAACCTAACCAATCCAACTTACATCCCTCACAAAAGAATCGGCCATCCGAGCGTAGATGCAAGTGCGAAATAAAAGTAACGGTGCGCTTCTCGATACCGCAGATGTACCTACCTAAGTAACATTTCTGACAGAAAAGAATTGTCCAGCTTTTGGGCCTGCGAACCCTGTCGTAGACCTTTGGCAGGTAGGTATCAGTTTCAAAAGGCAATGCCACACGTGTCGCGCCAGTAAGACCAAACCCCGGTCCTTGCTATTCCAGAGGGTTTTCTCCCAGTGAAAATCAGTAATTTTGCAAGCGCAATATCTTAAAAACCAGTGGAAATAAAGTGTATACATTAAAGCTTATTCAATTTGTCTTGGAACGCACTATCAACTCAGGTGTTCAAAAAAAAATAGTTCCATTTGAAAAACCGAACTTGACCATCGTATCTTTTAAAATAATAATAAAAAAAATTCGTCTCGGCTAATAAATTGGCCCTCTCGAACCATTCAATTACATATTTTTTAAAATTTTTTATCTCCAATACTTTTGGAAATATCGCGCTGTCCAGTCTTAAGTGGAACACCCTGTATAATAAGACGCATAAGGGGTGATTGCGCCTTGTTAGGCCGCAAAATAGGTAATTTTTTGTTAATTTTTTGTACAAAAACGATTCGGGAAATTAATTTGAGGTTTGGCAAGCTGTTGTATCTTGAGCTGTTGTTCTGAATTTTTATGTGACAGTGAAAGAAAACATGATAGATACAGAGTGCTGATTGAGAGTGTTGGAAAAAATTGCGTGGTCCTGGCGTTGACGGAAAGTACTGTAAGGGTTATCTGAAACACAAAAAGGAAAAGAGATTTTTAAACTATATGAATGTGACTATCTGTGGTAGTAGATATGTTGCCGTATCTGTTACCGGTTCTTTTTTACTTAAAGAAGTTTTCCCGATTTTTGGGCGAAATCTTTTTCAGATTCAAATCAGGGCGATTCATTTTCTTCAGAAGGCTGCCATTTTAACATTTTTTTTTCCTTAATGAATCTACTACCACAGATAGCCACATTCATACAGATTAAGTATATCTTTTCCTTTTTGTGTTTCAGATGACCCTTACAGTACTTTCCATCAACGCCAGGACCACCCCAATTTTTCAACGCTCTCAGTCAGTACTTTGCATCTGCCATCTTTGTTTTCACTGTCACACAAAAATTCGGAACATTAGCTCAATAAATAAAACAGCTTACCAAACATCAAATTAATTTGTCGAATCGTTTTTGTACAAAATATTCACAAAAAATACCTATTTTCGGCCCAACAAGGAGCAATCCTCCCTTAAGGTATCTGTTCGTTTGTTAGCAAAATCTGTCCAGAGACTTTTTTCCGTACTTCCTGATGACCTAAGAGGTTCGAATTCAGCGTGAAGTTTCCTGGGCATCCAAATAAATTGTAAAAATTCCAAAACCTGCAAAACTCAAAAATGGGCAGTACCTGTGTCCTAAAACAGGTATTACGTTTATCTTATAGACCCTAAGAGTGTTAAGCACTGCTGATCACCAAGTAAGTTGGTAAGTTCCTTTTCCTTCTTCGCAAATAACATGACATGGTCCAAGACGAAACAGGAATCTACTGTAGGTACCAGAAAAGTACCCACAGGTGGGAAAATCGGTATTTCGTCTCTGGGGGGGGGGGGGGGGGGGTGGCGGTGTTCAAATGTCCCCGGGCACGTATCTGACTTGGGCCCTTCAAAATGCCCTTCAGGTAACCAATTAGGCAGGTACCCGTCTGGTACCCAAAAGTTGTCAAATTTCATATTTCGCGGAGAAAAATTTTTCTAGGGGGTTTCCAACAAAAATTGTGCCTTCCTTAGGCGCCTTAAGATATAAAATAGTAATGCCTGCCGATGACAGGCTAAAAAACGATTTAGTACGAATATATTCGACGAGCCTGGATGAGGGCCATTAAGTGAATCTGAAGGTCTCTATTTCACTTTATAACACCGCATTCACGCGCAGCCGCCTGGAATGTATACAAACCGCAACTGCCAAAATACATTCATAAATAGATGTCTAGCGATGGTCTTTGTTAACCCGCCGGCAGTCGCGCCTAAAAGTTTTACACGAGCCGGCGAGTCGTGTACTCCGTACACGGAGGTTTGTTTTGGCTGAAAAACTGTTTTACCTTAATTTATTCTACCCAGCTTCCCTATGAATTCTTCCAGCGGACATTTTTGCATCATGCTACGTACTTGTCAGGTTCAAATTCAGATTGGAAGTGTCTCTGGTTGAATGAAAACGAAAGTATGCCGCATATCTTGGCGGTGACCGCGCCCGTGTACTCACAATTTTTCAGGTGTTCGCCTCCGATTGTTCTGGTTTTTGGATATGTTTTAGAGGACAGAAAAATAAGAATCAGGTGTCTTTTTATTTTCGCCTGTTTGCAATTTTTTTTGGGGGGGGGGGTGAAACCACCCCTCAAAGGTTTTCAGGTAGTCGTCTCCGATGGCTTTGGTTTTTTAAATTCTTATGAAATGTGAGGGGTGGTTTCACCCCCTAAACATGCAAGCGGGCCAAAATAAAGACACCTGTTTCTTATTTTTCTGTCGTCTAAAACATATCCAAAAACCAAAGCAATCGGAAACGAACACCTGAAAACCTTTGAGGGGTGGTTTCACCCCCTAAACGTGCAAACAGGCCAAAATAAAAAGACACCTGTTTCTTATTTTTCGGCCATCTAAAACATCCAAAAACCAGTACAATCAGAGACGAACATCCAAAAAACTTTGTGGGGTGGTTTCACCCCCTAAATGTGCAAACTGGCCAAAATAAAAAGACACCTGTTTCTTATTTTTCTGTCCTCTGAAACATATCCAAAAACCAAAGCAATTGGAAACGAACACCTGAAAACCTTTGAAGGGTAGTATCACCCCCTAAACGTGCAAACAGGCCAAAATAAAAAGACACCTGTTTCTTATTTTTCGGCCATCTAAAACATATCCAAAAACCAGTACAATCAGAGACGAACATCCAAAAAACTTTGTGGGGTGGTTTCACCCCCTAAACATGCAACAGGCCAAAATAAAAAGACACCTCTTTCTTATTTTTCTGTCCTCTGAAATATATCCAAAAACCAAAACAATCGGAGGTGGACACCTGGGAATCTTGTGAGTACAGGGATGTGCTCGCTGCCTGGTAGGATACGCGGCATACTTTCGTTTTCATTCAATCAGAGACACTTCCAAACTGAATTTGAACCTGACAAGTACGTAGCATGATGCAAAAATGTCCACTGGAAGGATACATGGGGGTGCTGGGTAGAATAAATCACGGTAAAACGGCTTTTTCAGCCAAAAGCTTACCTTCGTGTACTGAGTACACCGGCGCGCCTGCCGGCGGGTTAAGGATACAAAGTAAAGAAGTTGAATGACCGAGTTCGGTCTTCACCAGATAGTGGGTTTCTCCTGTTTCAACTTAATAAACTCTAACGCACCTATTCTAATTGTAAGAATGTATTTCTTAATGATTCAAATAATTGGTAAATTGATGGAATTATCGCCCCTACCGCACCGTCAGAATTTTATTGTCCGTGTGAACATCAAGAATAATACTAAAGTGCCGTCGCTTCTTACCTTATTTTGTCAAAATATGATTTGATGTTGTACAAATTGTACTGCAGATCGGAGTAATATTTTCTAACTGTATCGAAATTTATTGTGCAGTTTTTCTTCAATCCTTAGCGAAATATTTTTGATAACACCTCTTTCAATTGTATTTTTCGTACAAAGTGCGATGAAATGTTATTTCAAGATAGCTGCTACGGAATATTACGTCGTACTGATGACGATGAAATTTCACGCTGTGCCTATTCAATTCAATGCATTTTGCAGTGAAAGCACAAGTGTGAAATCAACTCTTGAAGGTTCAGGTGGTTTCGGTTTTTGATTAATCCTCTGCAAACAGCAGGATATTATATGAAACAATTTATGGATTAATATTGTGATGAACTAATTAGCAGTTGTTTAAATAATTACAAAATTAATAAATGAAAGAAACTTTGATCAGTGGTGAAACTAATTATAAATAATTATTATGCCTGTCACCTGTTTAGCATTATGATCATTTCAACAGTCTTTGTTTCTATTTAAAACATTTCGTAAGTCACGAAAGATTTGTAAACTCTGCATACAATACGTCTGTTGTGTAAGTAACCTTAAAAATCATTTATTATTCATTTGTACCAAAATGTATGCATTAGGGCAAAAATGACATAATACTTAAATCAAAATAAAAGGGATTACGTTAAAAATAAATTGATTAGTGACTAGCCTGATTCAAGAAATAATAAAAATGTCCTCACTTATATCAACATTCTTTGTAGGTATATTCAAATCTACATGCTTCTTGAAATATATTCTTTATTTTAACTGAAATTTCCTCATTTAAGTCTGAAAAAAATAATAATAGACATCAATATCTATGTCGAAAAAAGTAGGTACATAGTTGGAATCCTGATTTAATTACAGAACAAAAATGAAAGTAACGCGAATAGAATAGTTGAAGTAAAAACTTGAATTCAACAAACATGTTGAACACATTTTTATTAGAACACACAAGGTCCGTTTTGATATATCTACATATATGTATCACTGGTTTTTGAGATTATCAGATAGTAGCACGTGTAAGCTGTGATCATAAAAAATGGCCTGGAAACAGTGGAAACCACAAGTACCTCCGATAATACTGGTTCTCCAATTTATGACTGCATTGGGGCCACTCGTCATCCTCCCTAATAGCTATTTGCCAACGAAGAGATAATCGCAACAAAAATTGCGCCCGTCATGTAGCGAATCCAACCGTAGAATAGATTTTCGCGTGTCGTTCATAATAAAATGTAAAATAACACCGCGAAACGGAGAACCCTTGAGCTCCATCCATGAAAGTGTCATCCACAGACTACACCGACTACTTTTACGAGTGATATCAGATATGGAAGTAATGACATACTCTAAATCCTATCTCTTATCGCTATACTTTTCAGGATTATTTATGTACGTTAGATTAATTTTATGTCAAACTCACTTTATGATTTTTACAACCGGTCAAGCGTAAAAATAATGTAATGTGCAGGTATCAATAGGACTAAACTTAAGACTTCAGACAGTCCAGATGCGTCACGTTATTCCAACCAGTAATTTTTTAATTCTAATTCCGAGATTTGTGGCCAAAAATTATTATCATCTATTTCAAATTCATATCTTTCAGAGGACATCTTGTTAAAGAAAATCAACCCACATCGATTCCATCAGACGATTATTATAGAATTCCAGTTTCAATAAAGAAAACAAAATATTAGCAAATGTCCTGTCAAACACTGTTGGTGCAATGAGTCGTCCATAATGCAGAGTGTGTACTTTCGTACTGCTTTCGTCTATGGTAGGATGAGCACGTTGGCTGAACGATTTCAATTCGTTTGGGAAACAATAGCCAGATGAAGTTGATCTTTCTTGAAACTAATGTTTCAACGGCAGATGGTGTAGGGGCAGCGAAATCAACTGCATTCAGTGTTCCAGCAGCACACAATTGGACAGCACTGTATCAATCGTTCCTTGTCGAATATTCACGGAGAAAATAAACACACTCACTTGTGCGCATGCCAAACGTTAAATATAGAGAAAAACAACGTCAGATTGGAATGCTTCCTCGAAGGCTACGGTTCTTTCGACTAGTTTGGTTCAGAAGAGGCCAACCTTTATTGTATGTTATTCCTTTATACAATGCTTGCCTATCGAGGCGAAAGAGACTAGAAATTCTAACATAGGCAACCAACGTGAGTTATAAGAAATTAACACTGTGCGTGCCACGTTGGTTACCGATGACCCCATTTAGTGAAAGTAAAACCTTAATAGGATAAACTTTTCAAAAAGCTAATTCCATACCGATTTCAATGACCTTGACATATGTTGTCAAGGCAGGGGAGAGGACCCCTAATATAAAATTTTAGCTCCGGGTATTTGTTAGTTTCTGAGATATTAATAAAAAAACTTCCGGCATAATATGTTGAAATCCGCCTGTATAGGGTAATTCCGGGGGAGATGGCCATACAGAAGAGATGGCCAACGAAGATATTTCGAGAAAGACTGTACAGATGGCGAAAATTTTCTATCAGTGTTTTGTTTTAGGTTGTGTTTAGATTTCGTAAGAAAAAGAAAGTAAAAAGTACGTAATGCCCGTGTAATGTTTCTGACGTAGTGTGAAATCATTTAGTGTGGTTAAAGATTCATTTCTTTGCAATACTTTCCTGGTGTATTTCTGAGTTTTTAA
Organism: Andrena cerasifolii; assembly: GCF_050908995.1. Classification (NCBI taxonomy): domain Eukaryota; kingdom Metazoa; phylum Arthropoda; class Insecta; order Hymenoptera; family Andrenidae; genus Andrena; species Andrena cerasifolii. The sequence continues at coordinate 3,156,248 of NC_135124.1, read as the reverse complement.
TTGTTTAGGACAATAAATATGTTTGCAGAATTTTATAACCTAAAAATGACTAACGGTATGTTTAGAACAAATGCAGGAGAATTAGTATAGCCATGTCATCAGAAAACTTGGGAGAGACGGCCAACTTTTGTCAGGGTTAGATGGCCACATTTCTGTACCACCGATATGGTTAGGTTTATCAACGGTAATGCTACTGCAGCATCGCCGGGAGTGTGACGAAGACCAAAGAGGATAAGATAGAGTGGAAGCATCCCATAAGAGCCTGTGTTAAAAAGTAATATACGAGATTCAGCGCCCTCTGGTGCTTCAGGCCCTCGAAATTTCGATAAACGAGGCAATATTAAAAAATTTTAAGGTTAGAAATGAATGAATTAAAATATTAATTAAAGGAGAAATAACGAAAAGAACTGTAAATTTGATATTATGTTAAAATTTATTAATGGTGAATTATATTATGAATATTACAGACATATTACATACATTACATTACATATACATATATAAATGAAACACAATAAAGTTAATTAATTTTTAAAATTATACATAAATCATAATTATAAGGAAGTAATTGAAGGTGAAAAAGATTTCTTTATCGATACTAATTTCATAAACTACATTATTTAATAGCATTGAAACTTAGGTTATTGCTTGAAATCATTATACGTACATCATTAAATTTACAGGTTCTGAGATAAAATGGTGATTTTTGTCTTTGGCTTGTGATCTATGGCATCCTTTAACGAACCATTTTTTACACTTTCTTCACCTTTAAATCAACGAACATTCCAAGCCCACTACAAACAGCTACAAATGGGTACCAATGGCTACAAACAGGTGTCAAAGTTTGGCTTAGCTTGGCTTCTTTACCTCCCACTCTGCTACCCGCGAACTGAATAATGTTGAGCCTGAACAGACAGGTGTCGCTTGCATCGCATATTTCTGCTTCTACTCTATCTTATCCTCTTTGGCGAGGACTACTATCCAACCAGGAGGCTGCCACTCTCATTTGCGATTTTGAAACAGTGTTTCAACTGCCACCTAGGCAGTTCCAACTTTTTCGAACTAAAATTCAATATGGCCGTGATCACGTGTTCATGATGGTTCAGGCACGTCCAGTGTTTTAGTCGAGTAGCAAGTAATTTATCGTGTCTGGACACTAAAATTTAGTTGAGTAGTTTAATAAAACAATGGTAAATTACTAAATTACTCGCTACTCGACTAAATTACTGGACGTGTCTGTTCCAGGCTTTACTGTGTACGCCATTGATATGCATTGCATGGCATTTGTGAATTGTTGATTGATGCGAGCTAGTACCGTACGAAATCCAAATAATCCTATCGAAAAATAGGTTTTATAAAATCAATTTGACAGTAACAGGTATGTATATAGTTGAATATATATTTTTAATGCAGTATATGTAGAATATCTTTTTAAAGTATAATGTTTTTTATAGAGCTATGTCACGACATATACTACATTAAAAATATATATTCAACAATATACATACCTGTTACTGTCAAACTGATTTTATAAAACTTATTTTTCCATAGGATTGTTGATAGGATTGATGTGTCTGTTCCAGCCGTTACAGATGAATCATGAACACGTGATCACAGCCATATTGAATTTTAGTTCGAAAAAATTGCAACTGCCTAGGTGGCAGTTGAAACACTGTTCCAAAATCGCAAATGAGAGTGATAGTCCCCTGTATCCAACACAATTAACACAAGATTGGCTAGAGTGTAAGATTTGCAAGTATTGGGTGCATGAAAACTGAACAGAATTTGATGACACGTGTCACTCGTGTGGCAGTACCTAAGTCAGGGGTGCACAGGGAGTTGTTTTTAGCGCTTAGCTATGTACACTACTGCAGTTCGCCTCACCGATTCTACCTTAGCAACGGGACAGGCGGGTTGCTCGCAGCTAGGCGCTAAAACGGCTCCCTGTGCACCCCTGACCTAAGTATTGCAATTTGTTCTTTAAACTTCCGTAATAAATATATTTGTCATTATTATTCAGTGTACATTGGGTGTGTCGACTTTTATATTAACCGCCTACAGTCGGGTACAGAAAGATAAAAGCAATATCCTACTAATATAATAAATGCGAAAATGTGTTTGGATGTTTGTTACTCAATCACGTTGCAACTACACAACGGATCTTAACGAAAATTTGCACACACGTAGTCTAGGACTAGAAATAACATATAGGGTACTTTTTATCCCGATTTTTTTAAACAATCTGGACCAAATTTTGCATTATTACTCTGTAGATCCCCCCGTGACACTCGGTGACAATCAAAGTTTTACCCGGGCAACGCCGGGTGCTTTAAGCTAGTGAATAATAAAGGTAACAGCAAAGGAAAAGAAAGAAAAACCCACACTAACTTTGGCCATCTGCCCTGGATACCCATATAGTGCTCGACGAAAGTTAAAAGAAATTCATGTAAAGTATATAGTGTATCATCTGGTACATGGATGACATTGTTGTAAATTATCAGTTATTAGTTAGAAGAAGATGGCTTATTGTTTCAAATTTAAGAATGACAAGTGACTATTTTGACGCGCTCGTCAAAAAGACTGAAAAAAATGTGTGTTTTTCATCGCAAATGTACTCTTCACTCCTACATATCACTTGCATACGTGTATTTATGGTCTATTATTTAGTTTATATATTAACACAAGCAATAACATGATAATTAATACTGTAAATAGCAACAATTATACTGCTGCGGTAGGTATACTGGTTTCTAGATATTTTGCTTAAGTGTATCTTTATCAGTTTCAAATTATTCTCTTTCTCAAAAACAATTAAGTTTTTGCTTTGATTCATCCTGTAAGTAAATCCGAGGTATACAAAATTTCATTTTTCTACGACTTCTGTATGTTTTTCCGTTCACGACAGAGGATACTCATACTTCTCAGAAAGTAAACTATTTAATAGTGCAATGGTGCACTTACTGTTTGAGATTGCTCATAATGACATTATGTACCTACTTACGGTCAAAGCGTTAGCCGCCGCGTTAGCGTGACCGCCACAGCAGTGAATGTGTTAATTGTAATTTCGTTTCCTATCGCATTGCCAGGGAAATATCTCGACATTTCTGGATGTACGGAAGTCAAATTTTAATCATTTTCTAAGTCATAAACCATTTTTAGTTCATTCAGGTGAACTAAATGTAGGTAGCTATTTAAAAACAGATGTTTTAGTATGCAATAAACTAACAGCATTTATGACATCCTCTACAAGTCAGGTGTTTCGGGACTATCGGTACGCACACCAGGCCATACTTGCCTACCCATTTCAGAAATGGGAATTAATCAGAGGAAATGATACACGTGCATTTCCTGTGCAGGGGTAGAAAGTTGGCGTCCGGGAGGATGCTGGCCCATTGGTCATGATGTAATCTCCTCCCTATGGCCCACCCTTTTCACACTACCTAAACAAAAGGCGTTCGTCTTTTCACTATTGGTCGCAGTGCTAACTACCGTTAATCTCATATCTTGTGAGAAAAATAAACAAATAACCATTATTGGCGACGGAAATTGTTTTCGGTTACGAATAACCATTATCGATGACGAGATTTTTTTTTGGTTACGAATAACCATTATCGGTGACGAGCATTTGTTTAGGTTACAGTGTAACTGATATCTATTGCGGGAATTCTTTTTGGTTACGGTAAAACCAATATCTATTCTGGGATTTTTTTGGTTACGTTATAACGAATATCAATTATGAGAATTTTTGTTGATTAAGGTATAGTCGATTTACTCGATTTAGTTGCGACCTACAGCTCGGGGAGCATGCGGCACGTGCCGGGGTCCCGGGCATCACTCGAGCCTTGTGGCATCTAGTATAGCCGTCTTGGCCCAAAAGGAGCGCGCTCTTCCTCAGGCTTTCGCCTATACGAGCATTTGGCTTGCAAGGTGGTATTAGCAGTACATAACTAGCGACCCCGCCAGGGCCGAGTCGGAAAAAGCAGAGAAGGATCACGCTTGACTCCACGGCGTCCACTGTAGGAATTTTACTCTCTGATCAGGATGCCAGGTCACGAGGAATATAATACATTCGCAACCAGACTAAGTCCCTGGCTATCTTCTGCTCTCTTTGGGGTGCATGCACTCACCCAGGACCACCAGGGACGCTCTGGTGGCCGGGGACGGCCTTGCATAAAATCGCATGCCAGTCCTCATGCGAATCGGGTACACCGGGAACGCAACCGCCCGTACAGGGGTTAGAGGAACCACCTGCCCCTGGTGGAAGCCTTGTGGCAAGTGAGTGTACAACATTCGGAGAGCGGGAGTTCCCCCAGGACTTACCGCGCCGCCCGGTGTGACCGCATCTCTTTCCCCTGCGCTGTCACGGGGTCTGAGAGTCTCCCTACAGAGCCAACGAATCTTTAGTCCCCTACCACAATCAGCCAATCAGAATCGCATGACACATAACCTCAACTCGTCGCTCCCGGCACTGCCCTGCACTGCACGGTGCGTAGTTGCGCTAGGCACCACACTGCACGGTGCGTAGTTGCGCCAGGCACCGCACTGCACGGTGCGTAGTTGCGCCAGGCACCACACTGCACGGTGTGTAGTTATGCTAGAAAACGGAACGGAATGGTGAGAAGTTGCGTCAGAAACGGCATTGCACGGTTGTGCATGAAGGTGGCGCGTAGGCGCTTCCGTAATTGTGCGTGACAAGGGAGAGACGCGATTTTGCCTCGCGTGAAGTGCTGCCCTCGGTGTGCTCGGGCAGCAAACTTCGCGCTTCGAGATCGCTTTCTTCTTTCTCTTGTCACCCAATGTACTATTCTTGTACTACAATTTCGATGATGGTATACTACAAACGCCTGCAAAGTTTTAGTTTTACTATTCGTACATACGTGACAGATCATTTCTCGATAAATTGTGTATTTTCAGTAATCGCGATGCGCCTAGCGTCCCGAATGCAACGGCTTTTTGTCGTTTTCGTAAGGAACGCGAGTGGCTCATTTCAAGTCGTCTGGATTTGTGGTTATGGGTTATATTTATTGATGACTGCGTAATTTTTTCAACCCCTCGAGTTTTTTTTTTGTATTGTCATCCAAACTACGCACGCCTGCTAAGTTTCGAGACAATTGGATAGTTGGAAGTCGGTTAAATTTGAGTTCATTTGAACGCTGAGTAAAATCGTTTAAAAATATTTTTCACCCCAGAGGGTGAAAAATTATCCAGTCATCAATAAATATAACCACTAAGTACAAATCCAAACGACTTGAAATCAGCCTATAACTACAAATCAAAACTTAATCACTACAAAACAAATAATAAAAAATATACAAAAAAAAATTTAAGCTAAAAGATTTAATTCAAAATACACTAAAAACTAAAAATTAATTATTTTCTTGTACTACAATTGCGATGGTGTTATTTCACTTTAAATAAAATCGTGAAGCAGAATATGTCATAAGAGAATATGAATCAATTTAATACAGAATCAAGAGTCGAAATGATTTTGTTGTGGTTTTTATAAAATCGTGTAACTTACAAAGTTTTTTTATAGGTATATTTTTAGATTAAAATTTTAAGTACTATCCTTGTTTCCAAGAAAATTGATTTTGTATAGAAAATTATGATGTATGAGATACATCTTTCATTTGATCAAGCTGTTAGTTTAAATTGTAATAAATTATATAGATAATTATTTAATGTAGATGTGTTCTCCATGCATGTGTTGATATTCAAGTAAAAATCCATGTGTGTTTGATTATTTTCAGTGATTTTCATGTTATCTGGTAAAATATTTTTTCTTATCTATAATACATATGTTTGTTATATTCTATCTATAATAGTTATACCTAATGCATATATTTATAGTTTTTTTAAATAAATGAATATGTTTTAAGGGGTTATACCCAGTCAGGCGGCCGAAAAGAGGCGAATGTTTGTGATTTTTTTTTGAAAAAGCGGAAGCATATATTATTACAGAACATTTTGCGCTTAAAAGAACAACATTTAAAGAACATTTGGTAATTTTTTAGTACAAAAATATTTTCGTTTATAATAAAGTAACAACCAACATCCAAGAAGCATTTTTAAAAATTTGGTTTTTGCGGTGAGCACTGCCATTCGGAACCAGATTATCTAAAATAAAAAAACAAAAAAGATTTCGTTAGTATATTAATGTATCCTCTGATTAACGGAGGGAATTTCCGAAACATTAATTTAAAATAAAATGGCGGCTTCTTAAAGTTGAAGGCCCGGTTTTTTTCGCGTGATTTTTTCAAAAATCAGGACTTCTAAGTATAACCCCTTAAATCATAAAAATAAAGATTTTGTACGTTTACATGGTCTTCGAATGGGTGTTCCGCTTTACCCTACCACTTGAGCGAGGCGAGATTTCAATACCTCCGATAAATCTCATTTTCCTTTGTTGCCAAATATTTTTCTTAACAAAGTCTTTGATTTTTTTATAGTCTATAGTCCACTTAAGACTCCTGTTGAAGTCTCGTGTCTCTTTTTCCTTCCGATTTTATGTTATCACCCTCCAGCGTTCCATTTTACCCTACTCTCCCCTATAGGTCCAACAGTGAGCTAATACGGATCAATAATTAGTACACACTGGGAAAAAAGTAGAAAATAGACCTTCCCATGTGCCTACAATTTTCCTCTCTATTATAGTTATCACTATCACTATTATAGCCATCGCCAAAGATGCGGACCATTCAGCCACATATTCTCTACCAGGGATTTTATTCTACCTACCAAGTCCTTGTCAAAACACTTTTTGAAAGCAAAATAGCGCGAGGTTAACTGTTTTGAGTTCCCTTAGCAATGCCGCTGACATGTGGACACCGTTTATTACACTTTTTTGACAAATAGTAGAGGCGATTGTTTGGCAATAAAAAATAAATTTAAGTTAGAAGTGTAAAAACTGAAATGTAATATTAGATGCTAGTACAAAATTTCGGGGATAGACTACAGTGGGCCGCAAAAGTATTCAGACACCCTTTAAAACAGAATAATTTTTCCAAAATTGGAAGGATTAGTTTCTAGGTGAAGTGTTTCACTGTTTTGAAAAAGAATTGCAATTGGTCGGAATATAGCGAAGAAAATAGTGAAGGTCGGTTTTTCAAATTTTTTATCTCAGCCTGTAACGAAAATTTAAAAATCCCCTTTGTAAATTTAAGTAAGATATATACATGCTGAAAATTTCATTCCAATCTCCAACTACTTTCGCAAGGTGAAATACTTTTGAGTATTTTTATGTATACATAGATAACCTCGATCTTATACACCACAAATCTCAAACTGGTACATTATTTTTCAGAACAAGCATGTGAGCACTGAACTGAATCCCGGTTTCTTTTATCAGAGTTTGCTATTCCATGTATTGTTCATTCGAAACAATTTACCCTAAACTCTATTATCAATTCTGGTTTAAGGCAGTAGAAACTTAAGGCTTTATAAGTGTAGGAATGATGTATTACAGTTATCATATTCCAATCTGACAAAAATGCATTCAAAGAGATGCCTTACAGCAGAGTATTTATTCAGGTATGCGAGTCGCGTGAACCATTTCCTGGTCGTTGATATTCAGATATTCGAATTACATTGCTATGACACGAGATCTTCCAAACGCTTAGTAATCCATTACCGGCTAAATCGATCACTATCGAAAAGGTAAAAGTGGTCATCGAGAATGTAATATTATTTATTCAGTTATTCGAAGAGAAGTAGACGCCTAGGTTTCCACTAACAATACGTCGAGCTTTAAACAAATTTATTACCTTAAAGAAAATTTTAAACAACGCACAATCCTGAGATAAAACTACGCTGCATTTATTTTTCTGTAAATTAACATACCGAATCTGACTACGTTTGGAAACATCTATCTTTTCTACTGTTTAAGGTAGAAAGTTAAAATTTTTCCAGTTCTGAGGAAGTATTTTATAAAAGATCAAAATAAATAAGAATATCAATAATGTTGACAGTCATTTGAATCGTGAATATCATATTGCGACATTGTGGTAGGCAATATGTACATTGTTGTCCCGTCAATCGATGCCAAATTTTGAAACGAAGAATCAGTTCTCGCTGTAAAGTTTGCACACCAATAACAGCTATAACAAGCACAGTTTCTCGTTTTGGCAAATAAAAATACGAAAATACATCACAAAAAAACAATAAAATTATTTTAAAAAAAAATATAAAATACAAAAAACAAGGAGCCCGACGTACAGCTACCTCCGCGTGGTGGGTTCTGGGCCACTTGTTCCGTTAGGAAACAAGTTTTTGATGCTTTAAAGTGCCGATACGCCATTCCTGTCGTTCCGAAACCAGCCGCAGGTGTTTCTTTGCTTCATTTACGCAACAAATATAGTCCTGGGTAAAAAAAAGGTAGAATCCACCAACGGAAGAGAGTTGAACTTTCTTAAGTTTTTTACTAAAATTTTGAAAGTTAAGGCCTTTGGTGCGCACAGAAGAAATTATCCGATTGAGCTGAAATTGTTTACAAGTTTTTTCACTCCACCCTAACGGTTATACCTAAAACATATATTTATAGTTTTTTTTTTTTTACATAAATGAATACTTTTTAAAGCATAAAAACAAAGATTTTGTACGTTTACATGGTCTTCAAATGGGTGTTCCGTTTTACCTTACCACCTGAGCGAGGCGAATATTTCGATCAGGGATCCGAACCACCTAGTAACCCTAACCCTTACCCGGTTAACCAAGGAAGGTTTCTGTAACCCATACTAACCGCGAGGGAACGGTTCTTAAATTCTAGAAAGAACCGAAGTAACCGGGTTAACCCGCTACGAGCGGGTTACTAGTAAAATAAGACAGTCTAGCCTAGTGTAGACTTGTGTAAAAATTGTCCGATTTACATGACATTTGGTATGATTTTCATCAGGACAACATAAGGAATCCATTGGTGTCACTTCCATATCGATACGATAAAGAATAAAGAATTTCTTACTACGCTGAAATGGATATTTCTCATTTTCACCCCTTAACTGCGGGGCGCCAACCGCAATTCGCTGAGGTCGGCCGAGGATTCATACCCGATTCAGAAAAATAATAATTCTTTAGTCTTTATCGTATGGATATGGAAGTAATGTCGATGGATTCCTTATGTTTTTCCGATGATAATCATACTAAATTTCATGCAAATCGGACTATTATTAACAAAGTCAACTTGAAATTATATAAATCAATTTTTCATGTGATTTCCTTCATTATGGTCCGAATCACGTCGTTCTTGGTGTCAGTTTCATTGGCGAAAGATCTGATTAGAAATGTAGGAAGTCGAAGATTTCTCACTTCTTAATACACACTCCAACCCCTGTATTCTTCCAATATTACTGTAACCGCATTAACCCGGTTAACCCGGTTAGTCGGGTTACAGAGGAATTCTGTTACCCGGTTAGGCGGGTTAGTCGGCGGTACGGCGTACCGAACCGGGTACGGGTTAGGGTTCGGTTCCCTGATTTCGATACCTCCGGTACATCTCATTTTCCTTTGTTGCCAAATATTTTTCTTAACAAAGTCTTTGATTTTCTTATAGTCTAAGGTTCACTTAAGACTCCTCCTGAAGTCTCGTGTTTTTTTTTCCTTCCGATTTTATGTTATCACCCTTCAAAGTTAGGCGTTCCATTTTACCCTACTCTCCCCTAATGTGAAACAAAATTCTAATTTTCAACTATTAATTTTTCCTAAAAAACTCACTGGTTGCCATTCTGTATCGTAATGGCATGATTGATTTTTGTCAATTGCCTGACACTGTAACTTCGCAACATTTAAGTAAATATTTTAATGATTTCAACGTCTCAACATGAAATATAAAAAATAAGGTAAATCCTTATTTTGGTAATCATTCTTAAAATATTTAACTCAAATAATACCTAAATCTACTTGTACGCAACGTTAACCTGTATAATCTTGAAGTTGGGAACACTTATCAACCGTAATATGCATATCAAAAAGACCAAATTCCAAACAATTTTATCATTGCAGTTGCAGTCGTAGTGGCGTTTTTCATTTGTTGGGCACCGTTCCATGCCCAAAGGCTGCTGGCTGTCTACGCGCAGAGTACCGAGGCTGAACCAGAAGACGCGTTAATAATAGTCTATACTATCCTCACGTACGTGTCAGGGGTATTTTATTACCTTTCGACGACGGTGAATCCGCTCCTCTACAACATCATGTCCAACAAATTTAGGGAAGCTTTCAAGGTAAGTCCACACTTAAGAGCTACAGTTAGAAATCTCATTAGCATATTAATCAGAATCTCCAGTCACTTCTTATAAATACAAATCAGTAATTCTAAATGAAATATTTTATTGAATTAACATTAAATGCATCTTTAATTCCTAACAAATTGAATACACAAAAGAAATTTAACTTCTGACCACCAGGACAGATAAGAAATTAAATGCTCCAAAACCCATTGGCAGCAAGTTCGACAGAGTACGTTAAACACACTGAAGTTAACTTTCAGTCGATGCTGTCGAATCACTGTAGACGGATGTGGTCCTCCCAGAAGTCAATCCCCACGCAACCAACTTACAGCAGCCTCTCGAGGTACCCAAGGTCCACTACCAGACAGGCAGACGATTTCCAAAATTCGCCATCAATTTCCATCAGCGGCGATCAGCAAATGCTGACAAACGTTCCACGGACGACGAACTCGTCCAATCAGAACGAACAAATGCCATTGAAGGACCAAAAGAGTCGACCGATTCCAAAGGTGAACCGAATCAGCTGCAGGGAGTACAAAAGAAGTATATCGAGAGAATCGAATTTCAGTCAACTCACTTTGATGGCCTCGATCAACAAAAGCGTCAACGAGGATAACAACAACGTCGCCGCGGTGTGTGCCGACGAGTGTCTGTTGAAGATTTCGAGACCACCGAGGGCTGATACTTTCGGTAATTTCTAGATTTCATGAATCGGGATTAATTGTGAGCTGTTCAGGCCATTATATTTTACAAGTATTTCTTGTTACTGGCAAAGACGCGTGACCTTATACCGGAACCATGGAAGTAAAAGAACAATTTTTCGAATAAAAGTGGTTTAGTATGAAAGGGGCCATCGTGTGGACATAACGATGTTTTTGCTGGTGAAGTCTCTTACGCGATACGAAGATCAACCCAGCAGCTTTTACATGCCATATTTTGATATTCATTTGCAAATATGTAGCAGCTCTTAAGACGAATACAAAGCTCTGTAATACAAGGTCAGTGAAGGTCATGGAAAATCGATTCATATCTCGTGAGCGACTCTACCTGCACACAAATATCGTTAGGGACAGTGGTAGAGCACCTGTTATACCAAACAACTTTATTGGAAAAAATTTTTTGCTCAATCGGGAGCAGACCTCTTTAAGTCCTGGAAACCGGGTCAGAATCGAGTGCGAATTATTACGATACGTCCAGACCTGAACCGAGCCCCGAATCAAACACACCTATGCCAGTTTTCCACATCTGGGACTACGCTTTTGACTTTACCATGAACTTGTATCTCTGTACCTCGCTGGCACCCTACGGGATTTCAAAGCGCACGCTTCACAATGTCTACGGGACACTCGACGTTTGTGACCAATTTGTTTTGCTACTTAAAAGCTCTAATGGCAAGAACGAGAAGGACTCATGGTGATGTAAGGGATAGAGACGCACCATTACAGTCGTTCACGCTTTGTGTTTGAGCCAATCCCTTGATGCGACGGGCCTTAACTGACATCGGCTGGAAACAACCCGATCATCACGGCGAACTTGAGTTTCCTTTGGTCGATGGTCCCTAGATTCGTTCCTTGGTGTCACATGGCAGGCAAATCTTCGTTCTGCACTACTCGAAACACTGTCTGTCACAGATAGGAACGTAGGTAGCATTATGTTGTCTGAAGTTATGTTCGGCACAGGGCTCGGCTCAGATCTGGACGCACACTTAAGTGAACCTTGAGGGCCTCTATTTCACTGGGAAGTATCGCCTCTTGGGAAGTATGCAAATCCATGATGGTCGTTGCTGAGGATACATTGTAAAGAAACTGAATGACCGAGTTCGATCTATGTCAGGTATTGGTATTCTCCTGTTTCAACTTAATAAAATCTAACCACAGCATGGGGTGGAGGAACTGCAATAGTGTGCGTGGTACGAGCCGGCACGCATGGCCAGTCTTGCAGTTACCCCACCCTTTGCTGTTACAGTAAGTCCTCGTTATGAGCCCGACAAACGGGGCTGGCGGCGGGCTCGTAGCACGTTGTGAACACTATTCCGCGTGGCCAATGGCGTGAGTGAGAAAACACAAGAACGAGCGAGAGGAAACGAAAGAGTCTCTCTCTCGTTCCCGGGTTCCCCTACTCTCGTCCGAAGGATTCCAAGAAATGGTAGGGATAGTTGCTGGGCCCTACTGAGCAGATCTTGGACGCAATACTTTGATGACACTTCTATTCGTAATTTACATAATAGTTATAACTTATTTTCAGCCTCAGAACAGCTTTTCTTCTGTACAACGAAGCGTTTTAATGAAAATGCAGGGGTTGAAAACGGTTATGATATTGGCTTCGGTTCTTGTAACAGTTATGAGAATTGAAATAATCTTGAAACAGTTACGAGTGAAAATGCTTCTGGCCAATATCAGTTTCGGTTCCGGTTCTACAGAACCGATATTATATCGGTTCCACAACGGTTGTATATCGAAATCGATGTAGTCAGAAATTTCGGTTCCTTCATAATAGTTATTCAAAATATCGATTCTTCATAACTGTTCCACTCAGAACTGATATATAACAGTTATTTTCGGAACCGTTTCAACCCCTGCGAAAACGTTTAATATCTCCATCGTTTGTAGATATATGAAAAAACTCTTCAGACAAAAGTTGTATTATATAAAGAGGCGAATATAATGGTAGGAAAAATTAATTTTTTTTCAAGATTACTCTTTCGAGTTTTCAAGGTCACAGATGCTTTTTTGTTAACAATCGTATATGCTGTGTATGTATTATTAAACAGAAGAAAAATACAAATTCAAAGATATATCATAATGTATATTTATGTAAAGTTTTACAAAATTCAAAATGTTTAAAATCGATGCGCTTCGTTTTCTCTTGTCTCAATCGGGCTGAAATTGTTTCAGGATCATTTTCCCAACAAGTGTCACAGTTCGGGGGGGGGGGGGGGGGGGGTGAAATAAAAAAATCTCACAAAATAATTTTCGTCAGGAGTAGTTAAGATCCACCCTAGTGCACACGTCCGGACGTTGCCCACACTGTGAGTGTGCTGGGGTAGTACAATTTCTGCTACACGAAAGAACACTGGCAAGATGCGAGGAGAGTTTTTCGATACCTAAAGAGTAATGATAATTATTCACTGGTTTATGAACCGGGTATTTTTAATCTTGCAGGTTATGCCGATGCCAATTACGCTGATGACGAAGATGATAGACGCTTTTCACTGGTTTCGTCTATCTACTAGAAGGGACAACGATCAGTTGGCAATCCCGAAAGCAGCGTTCGGATGCCCTTTCAAGCAGAGTAGCCGAATATATGGCACTATCCAATGCGGCAAAGGATGGTGTGTATCTGAACATTATTCAGCGACAATCCAAGTGGACAAAAGATTGTAATGAACTAGACACACCACAACAGAACAAACATATAGATGTCCGATACCATTATATCTGCGATGTAGTAGCTGATAATTTCACACATGTAAAATATAAAGCGACAGATGAAATGGTAGCAGATGTACATACTAAGCCGTTATGCAAACCGAAACATTTATATTCCACTGGAGAAATAGGTGTTTGAATTTCATAACGAAGATGTAAATTAGAATATAAGTTTGTCTATAACTTAGTCGGCTAGTAAATTAGGAGGAAGTCTTGTAAGATTCATAATTTCCCGCTAATTATGTAATTAGGTTAGGTACGAGCCGATTAGGAAGCATGCACCTAAGAGTTAAATGGACGGAGCACAAAGTATCAACATAGATGAGGGGGTCGAGCCAGCCGATCGGGAGCAGAGAAGCCTTGGTCGACGGCTTGTGATTGGCGGAGTAGTACGCATGCGTCGCGGTTTATTTGAAACGGAATGCTTATATAGGGTGTATTCAAATATGCTTATATGTTTAAAACTATACATATACATATATGGGTCATTCCACTTCAACCGGATCACCTTCGAGTCCAAAATTTGGGAAAATGTAGACGAACGTGTGAGGAATTAAATTGTTCGTCTGCACATGTACTTTCGAAAGGAAGTTGGCATTTTGAAAAATTCAATATGGCGGCTACACTCTGCGGAATTGGGAAATAGGTTAGTAATACTATTAGTAAAAATCCGAAAATGACTCGAACGGTATGAAAATGAAATGATTACGAATCGACATAAGTCGCTGATTACGAATCTGAAGTGAGAATTGATGAATTCAAAATGGCGGATTCAATATGGCGGCTATACACCCAAGATCTTGCTCCAAGGGAATGTAAGTTACCCGAAATGATTATGAAATAATTACTCGGGGTTTTTGAGGCCACTGATCACGTATATGAAGCCAGATTTCCAAAATTCAAAATGGCGGATGGACCATGGCGGACCAAAATTTTGAAAAATTTTCAAATTATCTGACGCAACAGAACCTATAACCATTGTACGAGTACAAGATGCGTAAAATATGAAAGATTGTTTATCAGCACACTAAAGGAATGACAAGACTTATTTACTTAAGAATATGCGATCGGATTATCAAACATTAAAACAGCACATCCAATATGATGGATCCGCAAAGAAAAAATTTTAAAACTGAACAAGAAGTAACCATCTACTTCACTTTATTTCCGCCTGTTTACTCTGTACTCTCCTAGAATATCACCCATTCAAGGGCCTATTGTGGAAGGTGCCTGGGTCGAGATTGTCCCTGAGAATCTCACGGTGTTTCTTGGTCGTCCTTCGCTGTTGTCGAGACGGGTGCCGGGATGGGTATAGTCGGTTGGAAACCGAGGGTAGTATTCTTGGCCGGTTAAAGAGTTAGGACTCACCGTAGGGTTAAACAAGGTTTATTCTATCCCGATCTGGGTTACACGGACACTTTGACAATCACACGTGAGTCTCGTATAGAGTCTGAGCTGTCATTGCTCGTACATGGTTCTTATACTCTAATCGGGGTGAAGCGGGGTCTCTGTCGTTGCCCCCCTTTTGGGTGTTTCACCATATGCTGAAGGTTCTTGGTGCGCTTCCGAGATCCCTTCCGCGGTTGTGCCGGATTTCGGCCGTTCGATTGTGGCAATCGGAATGCGCACGGTGTCGTTAGGCTTGGGTGTCGGTTGCATGCGCAGTATCATGCACCCCGCTTACTGACACGAGCTTATGCCCCGCAGCTTTGTGCTCCGTCCATTTAATTCTTAGGTCCATGTTAGGAAGTCGCCGCACGGGCTCTATGGGCGGTATTCATAGTCGCGTTTTGAGCAAATGCTTAAGATGGTCTTGAGATTAAGAAGCCACTGTGAATACCGCCCTGTTAGGCCGGCGACACATTCGTGTTTTGTTCGCACGATTCGACCAATCGCGGTTAAACGAGCGGACGAACCGCTTCAGTTACATGTGTTCACATATACAGTATTTCCTCGTTACGGGCTCGATTTGGTGTACACGATACGGACTTTTCGCTATCCCCACCACTTCTGTCTCACTGTTGTCCGGCTAAGGCGAGAGCGAGATGGAACGAGAGCGAGCGAGAGGCACCGAAAGCGAGCGAGGACGGTACGAGACCGACGACGCGTTGATGTTTTGTCTCGCTCCGTCCTTCGGACGCTTCACACTCTGTCCTTTGCATGCGCGACGGGCGTGCGCGATGGTCGCAAGCGCTTAAGATTTTGCGAAGCGGTTTTCGTGCTCACGGTAAGCGCTTGCGACCATCGCGCACGCTCGCCGCGCACGCAGTGTTCTATCTCGCTCCCCCCTTCGGCCAGAAAGAAGCGAGAAACGAACACCCGGAATTAGGGCTCTGTTCACGATACGGGCTCAACGCCGGTCCCGACCAGCGAGCCGCTAACGAGGAAATACTGTAAGCGTTTTGTCCGCGCGAATCTATTTGAAACAATATTTTTCTGTTACTTGAATCAATAGGCATTTTGTAGCGTTGCGTTTTGTCTCGTTCTAGTCATTTCCCCTAGGCTTATATATCATTATCAAGCAACGTATCGTTACACTTTTCATAAACTTTTGTAATATATTAATAGTTCGTTGACAAGGGAGCATTGAGAAACTATAATTACAGTTTTTAAATAATATTGTGAAAAATCACCACAATTGCCAAAATGGTCCGCGATAGAGCGAGAAGTGTAAGAAATGTCTAATTCAGTAAGTACAGTTTTATCTGTTATATAGTGTTGCGCGGCCGTCGAATTCGAGCGTAGGTCGATGCTCGTGGAGCGCTAAGGCGCTCTGCTCTCTGGACGCGGATTTTTAGTAATAATAATAACAATAATAATTTAATAAGAATAATTAGAACACAACCAACAATAAATTTTAATGAACTAAATAAACTGAATTTAATTAGATACAATAAGTGATCTGGAAGACTTGTAATCGTATGTCCGTTTACTTTCGTACTCGGGGCAGGAGTGAACGTTTTCACAACGTCCTTCGGTTGTACACCTTTTGTTAAATTACAAAATGTCTTAGATTCTAAAAGCCAATCGCAAATTTACTAATTTATTAGCTAAATTCCTATTCGTCAATCAATTTCCTTTCAGTTATCGATCTTTGTAAAACTAGCGTTTAACAACTTTGCGCTGAATTTACACACCTAGGAGGAGGAATAAAAGTAGAGTTCATTTATTGAATCATCCGTTTCCAAGTAAGTATTGATCCCCATAAAAAACTTCAAAAAGTAAAAAAAATTACACCAAGTACATAAAAAAGTCGAGGTCGGAAAAGAGTATTGTCAATATAAAAAAAGATGTGAAATCAAAATGAGCTGCAAGTACATAAAGGTGTTTTCCAACTGCGCTTAAGATGACGCAACTACATATACACAGCTAAAATGCTGTGTTCGTATACTGCATTATTCATATCGCGGACATTTTAATAATGTGAAGATAAAATGTAACATTTGCCTAGATGTCCGCGGCCTGGAAGTCAAATACTTGGCGTGGCGAAGTACTGTGTAAAGGATGATTAAAATATGCAAATGAGAAATTATTATGATCAAAGAATAAATTTATAACACCCACTGTTTTCTAGCTGGAACCCATCTGACCGTCCAAGCGTAGAAGGAAGTGCGAAATAAAAGACTATTGAAGCTGAAAATTGAGTTCCTACTTCTCCTTGCATACAAACTCTAAGTAAATTTTATGACGTTTTGAAACATTAACGGTACACTTCTCGATACCGCAGATGTACCTATCTAGCATTTGTGACGAAAAAGAATTGTTCAGCCTTTGGCCCTGCCACTCGCAGCGTAGACCTTTGGTAGGTAGGTATCTGTTTCAACGGGCAATGCCCAACGCATGCCACCCGTGGCGCGAACAAGACCACCCCCGGTGCTTGGTATTCCAGCGGGTTTTCTTCTGGTCAAAATCAGTAAATTTGCAAGCGCAATATCTTGAAAACCAGTGGAAATAAGGTGTATACATTATAGGTTATTGAATTTGTCTTGGAACGCACTATCAAGTTAAAAAAAATAGTTCCATTTAAAAATCCGAACTTGACCATCGTATCTTTTAAAATAATAAATATGCCCCCCAAACCATGCGTGATTTTTGCACGAAAAAATCAAGACTTCAACTATAAATAGCCACCATTTTGTTTCAAATTAATATTTCAGAAAATTCTCTCCGTCAACCCGAGGATACACTAATATACTAACGAAATCTTTTTTGTTTTTTGATTTTAGATAATCTGGTTCCGAATGGCAGTGCTCACCGTATAATCAAATTTTTAAAAAGGCTTCTTGAATGTCGGTCGTTACTATGAAGTAACTTTTTGCGCTTAAAAGAGCAACATTTAAAGAACATTTGGTAATTTTTTCGTAGAAAAATATTTACGTTTATATTATTATGTTCTTTAAATGTTGCTTTTTTAAGCGCAAAAAGTTTTGTAAAAATATATACTTCCGCTTCTTCAAAAAAAATTCACAAATATTCGCCTCTTTTCGGCTGCCTGAATAGGTATAACCCCTTAATACTTCAACTTCTGGTTGCATATGGTGCTTCACGATTTTATTTAAAGTGATATTAACACCATCAAAATTGCAGTACAAGAAAGAATTATATTTTAGTTTTTAGAGTATTTTTAATAAAATCGTTTAACATGAAATTTTTTTTTTATATATTTTTTATTTTCTAATTATTAGTGTTTGTGGATTTATATTTCATAGCTCAAACTTCTTTATAAATATCTTTTATTGCTGTATGCAGTTTAAAAGTTTGCTCGAACCCTACAGTGCTAAAAGTTCGTAAAGAACGCGAGTGGTTTATTTTGTCGATTGGATTTGTGATTATGAGTTATTATTTATTGATGACTGTGTAATTTTTTCAACCCTTCGGGTTAATTTTTTTTAAAATATTGGATTTTCATCAAACTACGCACGCCCGCAGTTTCAAGACAATTGGATAGTCGGAAGTGGATTAGGATCCATTTCGGTTGGAATGGACAATGTCGTATATACGGTTCATTCCATGCCAAACGGATCACTTTGAACACTCAATGTCTGAGATTTTGTTCAAATTGAAACATGTTATAGTGCATGTGAAAATAAGAGGGGTTCAAGTTGTCACAGTTTGCCACATTCAAAATTGTTTTATAAATATTATTATCCACTTTCATCGATTTTTTAAGTCCTCCTTATTTTCACATAGACTCTAACATATTTCAATTTGAACAAAATCCCAGGAGTTTATCCAGATATTATCTTTGCCCATCTCTGTTTTCCAGCCGCTTCGCTGTGATTCATTCAAATCTCCCTGACAACAATAATAGTAATAGGGGAAATGCGGCAACAGCGCGATGCGACTCTTCATACGTATCGGCATCTATGTCTTTCCTACATTTATCGGCTAGCTTGGACTTCCACCGGTTTTGATGGTACATGGCACGAATATACCATCAGCGCCGATAATGGAGAATACTTGAAGCCTCATTCTGTCATTTGTCGAGTCTGTTTCAGTACACGATTCATAAATTCATTATAATTTCAACGTACGGTGCTTATTAGCGTTCAAACGCACCAGACCACCCTGCACTGATGTCTACTAGAGGCAACTATACCCTCAAAAACTTCCTTCTTACCGATTCCAGGACGAAAGTTGGTTGAAACGATTTAGCGTATACATACACGCTTTTCCTAGCTTGTGTGAGCGTACGCACACATTCAAGGCCCGGTGAGACGGCAGCCTTAACCCTTAACTGGTATACTGTTTTTGGCAAACGTGACTGGTATACTGGGGTCGTGACAAACCCCAAATAAAAGAGGGTACAGAAATTTGTAAAGTCGACACTAGAGCAACCACTATGAATATTTTCTTCTTAGGTAATGTAGAAAATAATAGAAGCGTAGAAAGTTAAACTATTATTATAAAACTAATTAGAAATTCAGTTTACCAACTTAGACAACCGAAAATTGTACATCGAACTTTGGGTGCTTGGGGTCATGAGCGACCCCAGGATACCAGTTAAGGGTTAAGCCGAGTTTCACACGGCGATAGGTTATATTGATTAGTATGGAACCGTTCACACGACAACACTCGAAAAAAAACATGAAAATCGGTATCCAGCAAACGCGTATCGCATACATGATCTTTGTCGTCGAGTCAACGGAGGTTGAAGTCCTACGGACCTTACCGGCACCGGAATTACACGGAGGCCCTAACCGTTTTACAGAAGTAGGACTAGTAAATTGAATGCTGACCCTGATAGCCAGATCTGGGCAGCAGAATCTGACGTCAGAACTGCAGCAGTCTGTGTTCGCATTTGGCTGCGTTCTGATGTGCAGAGCCTGAGGTGCAGTGCCTGATGTTAGATGGACAGCAGATTTTGCCGTCTGCTAGGCACAGCAACAGCGCCATCTGAAGTCCAGAATTACCAAGCAATTCCCTACAGATGGCGCTGTTGCTGTGCCTAGCAGATGGCGAAATCTGCTGTCGATCTGCTGTCGATCTGCTGTCCATCTGACATCAGGCACTGCACCTCAGGCTCTGCACATCAGAACGCAGCCAAATGCGGACACAGACTGCTGCAGTTCTGACGTCAGATTCTGCTGCCCAGATCTGGCTATCAGGGGATGTAATGGAAAACAGTGAACTGAAGTATATTGGACAAACAAGAATAACGATGACCAGGTATAACAATGATAACAGTGAGTGCGCTACAAGATTACTGTGAGTTTGTACCGTGTGCACTATACCGTCCTCTCTCCGGAGGAGAGCGTGAATTGACCGGACCGGAATATGTGTAATGTATGCTGAATCCATTTAGCTTTGAGTTTGTAAAGTGTCTGACTCCCCGACGGAGTATTTTCTTGCAAGAAGCTAGGGAATCCTCCCTCCTAGGCTGATTCCCTGGTGAGCCATACGATTCTTGAACTTTCCATTAGTCGCTGCATCGCCAAAGGAACTTCCCACCTAGCTCCACAGAGAGAGAAAATTCCGGAAATCATACGCGCGATAATAATGAGTTTCGGCTAAACAAGCGGTCTCCGAAACGTCGCCCAACGCGTCCAAAAGGTGAAACGGGACCGCCGGAGTCGATTGCACAGAGGATTATTGAGGCTCCAGACAGGGTCCTCGGAGAACATTTTGTTACGGCGATTTTCTTAGATATTTCCGTGGAGGGGGAACACCTACAGGGAGTGGTGATAATGTGTGCGTGTAGCGACGCCAGCGCTAAGGCAAGCCAAGTGACGCCAGCGTGAAGCCAACCACGGCCAACCAGCGTCGACAATCTATTTCCCGGACTGTGGCCTTCGGTAGATTACTTCGCTGACGGCGACTCTCCTACACCTTGTAGAGATTATAACGCGTAACACAGTGGTGGCATATCCTATATAAAAATGGCAAGTATGCCCAGTCGAGCTGATGTGCTTCGACGCAGCGTTAAAATCAATTCATTTTCATGTGGCCAATTTTAAAGACTCCGGATTTTTTTAAAATTAGTCCGTAAAGAGAACAAATAGGAGTACATCCCCATATGCTGCAAATTTTTCAATATTCCCCTGTTATCATAAAATTGTATTTGTTAAGACAATTGCAAAATAAATGGTAGAATTTTTTTTAACTGAAATAATTTGTATTTGGTACTCTTGTCCCCACCGTAAGGACCCCAAAGCTCATTTTTATCAGTTTGTTACTTCCAAAGTTATAATATTTTGAAGAAAGATTAACATTATATTTCAAAGAGTTATAAAATTGTCGGCTCTACTGTGAGTACGTATTAGGGATCACTGCTCCGCGCTCCGGTTTTTCTGCTTTAAACTGCGCGGCCCGGAAATTCGACCGCTAATATTCAACTGTTAATATCTCAAGAACGAATCTTCGGATCTCAACATGCTAACGACTATTCGATATCTCCTTGCATCAGGATTGCATGTTCCGGATTGTCCCTCAAGTCTGAGACACCCTGTATATCCATTTTGTACGATAGGTATCACGGAAATGTGAATAGGTCATCAGAATGCGCAGCCAGTGTAACCACCCACTTCGCAATAACAATTCGCTAACTAGCAACTACTTAATCGTCCGAATATTCATCCAATATAAGTGTAGCCTTAAGGTCTCTGCCCACATATGAGTTTTATGTCAGTAGAAAAAGAGGAGATAGAGTATCTCATCTTCTTGCCACTGGCATGTTAACACGGAACTGGTAGGTTTGAGGTCTGAACACACTTATTTGTTACGTGTCAATTTCGTATCCACTGATATCACTGACGACTATTCAGAGGTATCCACACTATAGACCACGTCTGTTCTGGGTCGTTACAATGATTAAAAATAATACAAATTATATCATGTTGGGTGTCATTTTCATCAGAAAAACACTAAAACTCTGTTAGTGATAC
This sequence comes from Andrena cerasifolii, assembly GCF_050908995.1. Classification (NCBI taxonomy): domain Eukaryota; kingdom Metazoa; phylum Arthropoda; class Insecta; order Hymenoptera; family Andrenidae; genus Andrena; species Andrena cerasifolii. Next base: position 3,134,219 of record NC_135124.1, on the reverse strand, counting down.
TTCTATGAACATCTAATACGAAATATAGAAATTGGCATTTTCATTACTGAACAGAGCCTATTGCTGTCTTTGTCTTTACAACTATAGGGTTTGGGACTGTCGAAGCGCGTGGATCCAGAGCTTCGACCCGAAGGCCCATCAGGATCATAAAAAAGGTCCCATTCTAGCAATTTCAAGGCAACTTCAGTGAAAAAGCCAGAATATTGTGGCCAACAAATTTTAACTTCAGAGTGCGTATACGGATTTGACACCGATGGAAAAAGACGTCACTGACGAAGACAATTGAGAACTGTTCACTTCCAAAGCAGGAAAACGATATTTTTTACCACTGACACTTGCGGCATGGAACTGATATGTGTGTCCAGACCTTTACTTACTGATTTATTTGCGAATAGAAAATTAATCGTTATTCTTGAATAACTTCGTTTTATTCGGAAATTTATGCTAAAAATTGATTCGAATAACGACCAACTTTGGCGTTGTCCATATCTTACCAAAAAAAGTAATAGATTTTAACGCATATTTTTTCCATTTTAAATCGAACAATATTGAAGGAATGTATTTTGGTGAAAGAAACACGTGTATTGCATTAATCGTGCATATATTTATTTTCCTACTGGAATCGCATATGATGCGTACAAATCAAATCTGTTCATCTGTCCATTCGCATGTTAGGTTGTATTAGCAAAGTATAATGTGTAGCATGTGCCAGTGACTTGTGAGAAATAAAATGTTGATCATCGTGTTGCCAGTGTAACACAATTTGGTTTTGGCATGTAATGGTAACACACATGAAAATAATTTTCCGCTGTGTTTTTAGAACACGGTCTTGGGTCGTTTGGCTAGGTAAGCTTTAATGTTGGGTAACGACCTGACTTTCTGTACCAATTTCTGCAACTCCAGATGATCCTTATTCAAATCAGCCTCCAGGATGGCTGACAGGGTGTCCGTGTATGCAGTGTACAACAAATCGGGCCATGACAACTGCAACAGTATTAACGAGTGTTTATAGATACTACTTTGTTAGTGCAGACATTGCCAAGAGTCACGAGATCGCTCCGGAAAAGGTAGCGGCCGTGCTCTGCAATATATATATATATATAATTTTATTATTATTCCTATAATTCCTCTGTACCATCTTATTCAACCCCCTTTTACCTTCATACTCCCTGCTAAGTATAGTCAAGGTGGGCCTTAGCCCTTTGATAAGAGCAAGAAACCAGTAAATCATTCCAACCGCTCGGGGTGATTTACGGAAAGGTCCCTTAAGGACGTAACAATACAATAAACTGTTGAAGAAAAAAAGATATTCACTACTAAATCGACTTTTACTTTCAATGGATTTCCTAACGTTACAGTCACACTGGGTGAACGTAACCCACAGACTACCTTCGCAACGATTCTACTCGGCTGCTTCAGCCATACTAGCGATCCTGTGGGGGGGATTTGTTGAAGAGATATCAAACTTTTTTCCCCAAAGCCCTAACTCCCAGTGTGATCTTTGAGGGTTAAAAACTATTGAACTATTAAAAACTGGTTTAAAATGATCTTGAACTAAGAAACTCTAGAGAACGATGGAGGTAATGTTTCATGTCGTTCCAAAATTTAACTGATAAAATCAAACCAATAGTCTTAGTTTCCTTCATAATGTATATATAGAGTTTCTAAATAATATTAAACGCTTTTCGCATTTTAACATTTAAACTAACCTTGAACTTGAATTTCATTATCATTGAGCTATCACTGACTCCCCATGTTACACATTCAAAACGACAGGTTTACTTTATACGAATCTCAATAATAGTTACCTTTCCGTTAACGAAGTATCCGCCATTGTTCTTCACCTGTTCTTCGAACTTATCAAGGTATACTGGGAGCTTTTTCAAGGCTATCTCCTTGAGCTTCGCCTTGAACGCGGGATCTTGTTCCCAGTGGTACTGCGACATTGCTGTAAATATCATTAGTATCGTGATTAAAGAAACGTGCAAAAAACACGTTCGATTCGAAGTAACTTCTAGTCCTATTTATTAACTCTTGCTGGTCTGTTAACATCGAAGTTGTGCGCGAAAAATGAAAAGGTTGAAATGAGGTCAGAAGACGATGAGGCAAAACAAAATGGATGTAAGATATGAGATTCACTCACCGATTCTTAAATCGTCAATAGTATCGATGGTGGCATCGATTTGATAAGCTTCGACATCGCTAGAGCCGTACAAATTGTTTCGTTTGGAGATAAGACGGCAGATTGCCTTAGATTGATAATAAGGCTTGCCGTCAATTTCTAAAACGGGCAATTGACCCATTGGCATTTCTGCAAGAATCGTGATAATTAATTGCATTTTACTGTAATATTGAAAAAAGAAGGAAGTCAAAGTACTTTTACGCTATAATATCATGCTAGTTTCAAGAAAATTGGACGCTTTTTAACTCCCAAAGCAAAAAGGAGGGTTGTTACGAGTTTCACGTCTATGTTTGTGCGCGTGTACGTGCGCGCGAGTCAATGTTTGCCTATGGCTCCGTAGCTCATGAATGAGTGATCTGATTTTGATGCGCTTTTTTTTGTTTTAAAGTGTATATTTCCAGGAAGGCTAATAACCGTGTTTGGTCAACATCGGGACAATAGTTTCCAAGGTCTTCAACTATATTCACAATTTCTGAAGAGATTTCAGCCACGGTTGTCGTTGTACCTCGAGTTTGGACTACAACTTTTAGGTTTATATCTATTGCTTCTTTATGGTTCGTTTAAAAAATGTGAAATAAAATAAGTGAAATTAAAAATTTAAAAAAAAAACTCAACACAAAAAGAACAGTTTATTAAGTGAAAAAGTAAGTAACGAAAACTTTAAAAAGTAGGAGAGGACAGGTGGAGGGAGAGATCGGGGGGGAGGGGTTTAGGAGAGTGATAAGAAAGTTGAAGGACGGGAAGGCGGTAGGTATGAATAAGATACCAAATGAGTTGTGGAAATACGGGGGGGGGGGGATGGAGAACTGCGTGGATATGTGTAGAAAGATGTGGAGAGCGGACGGGTGGCCGGAGGTGTGGAAGGAAGGTATAATGGTGCCGATAGTGAAGAAGATGCAGGGGGTAAAAGTGGAAGAATATAGGGGAGTAACTCTGATGTCAACGATGTACTAGATATATGCGGGAATATTGAGGCTAAAGGAGGAGGTAGAGGAGAAGGGGGTACTGTCACCTAATCAGACGGGGTTTAGGAAGGGGTTTGGGGTGATGGATAATGTATACTCGTTAAACTACGTAATAAACCGGCAGCTGGCAAGGAAAGAGGGTAAAATGGTGGCGGTATTTGTGGACCTGAAGGCCGCGTTTGATTCGGTATATAGAGGGGTGTAGGCGGAGGCGCTGAAGGGTAGAGGGATAAGAGAGGACTAAGGGAAAGGATAGGAAAGGTGTATAGGGAAACGAGGAATAAAGTAAAGGTGGGGAACGAGCCGGGAGAGGCCTTTTGGACGGCAAAGGGGTAAGGCAAGGGTTCCCGCTGAGCCCGATGCTGTTTAATATTGTAATGGTAGATATGGGGGCATTTAGGAGAAGAGGATGAGGAGGAGTGAAGCTAGGGTGAGGGAAAATTTACACACTAGCCTGCGCGGATGACATAGTGCTGTTGGCAGGGGACGAAGACGAAATGAAGGAAATGCTGCCGGATAACTATCTGAGAGGGAAAAGGTTTGAGCTGAACGCGGAAAAAACGAAAGTGATGAGGTTCAGGAAATGAGGAGGGAGGGTGAGGAAAGCGTGGGTATTGGAGAGGAAAGAATATGGAGGAGGTGAAGGAATTTAGATATTTAGGATATGTGCTGCAGAGAAATGGAGGGCAGCGAGCACATATAAGGGAGAGGACGGTAAAAGTCAGGGTGATGAGGCAGGTGTGGGGCATAGGGAAGAGGAGATTTAGAAACAACTGGATGAGGAGGTTAAGATTATTCGATATGTTGGTATGGCCGGTCATGGGATCTGGGGCGGAGATTTGGGGGTGTAAGGAGAGAGAAAGGACGGAGAGGGTGCAGGAAAGGTTTGTAAGGTGGGCAATGGGGGTGGACTGGAGGACACCAGGTTGCATGATAAAGGAGGAGGTGCAAAGGGATAAGATGAGGCTGAGAGCGGGGAAGATAGTGTGGAGGTTTGAGGAAAAGCTGAGGGAAGGAAAGGGGGGAAAGCTAGTAAGAAGATGCATGCAAAAGATGAGGCAAAGAGAGCGGAGGGGTAGAGAAAGATCAGGATGGGAGAAGGAAAGAATGGGGGTATTGGGATAGGATAGGAGTGAGTGAACAGGTGGGGTGGGAGGAAATAGAGAAAAAGGAGAGGGAAGAGCAAGGAGAGGAGAGATGGGGGAATAAGGTCTGGGAAAGGAGAGGGAATACCGGAATATTTGCGGAAAGGCTGGGGAGAAAGTAGATGGAGGAGGATGATTAGATTTAGGTTAGGGAATGAGATGAGAGTAGGGTTGTATTGGGAAAAGCAAGAAAATAAAAAATGTAGAATCTGTCACAGCGAGGAGGAGACATGGGAACATGCCTGGGAGAGGTGTGGGAAAACAAAAGAGGAGCGTGGGGGATGGCATGAGAATGTAGGAAGGATATTGGGACAGGGTGGGGGAGGGGAGATGTGAATGAGAGAGATCGAGAAAATGAGAAAGGGAGAAATGAGTGAGATTGAGAGGGATAGAGGAGGAGATTGAAAGGAAGAATGGGAGAGAAAGGATGAAAGGTGGAAAGCAGGAGAAGAGATGAATAAGGGTGTGGAAGAGGGAAACGGAGGCCAATTGGCGAATGCGCGAATATAGATTAAGCAACTAGCAAGTAAGGTGCGGATGCGAGTAGCTCTCTCTCTCTTTCTCTCTCTCTCTCTCACTCTCTCTCTCTCCGATGCAAGGAAACGGAGTAGTATAAGATAGTATAAGATATAGGTTTAAGGAAGAATGTAAATAGTGTGAAAAGGGATGTGAATAAATGAAATAGATGTAAGATAGACGTAAGGACTCGAGTAAGGACCGTAGGTGTACGGGGGAAGGAAGGGTAATTTTTAAGGAAAGCATGTAAGGGAAACGGAGACCGTGTAGCTCTAAGGGGAACAATACAGAATACATACATACATACATACAAATTAAAATCTCATGAATTCTACTATAACAGGAATTAGGTATTCAAATACAAATTGCAGTGTAATACAATTTAATTGCAAAATCCATTATATAAGTAGCAATTACATAGCAAACGTTGAATTTGTTTGCAATCTTTTTATAATAGTTCTCCGAATTAAATTACAATTTTCTATACCATGATTTTTTTTTACATATTTCTTTATCTAAAGTTATTATCCACATATATTATGTTACGAAATCGAGTATACTCACGAGGCTTCAATTGTGGCCATTCCTCAAAGGTGACCCTTTTGTCTTCAAACTTGATACCGCTCTGATGCAATAAAAGCCTGATTGGTTCACCAAGCCCAGTAAGGTCGAAGTACGTCAACTTGTACGTTGGCATTATCTATAGTAAACACAATTCAATAAATAGGGGACGACCCTCTTGCCTAGTATTATTTCATTTCTTTCGATTCTAACATTTCCTAATTACAATATTGTGCAGTACGGCGCGAAAAAGAACACTTAGGAAGTTTAATGAATCATTTAATTTGTTGTAGCTTTCCACTCGATGTCGATTAGATAAAAAAAAATTTGAAATTATTGTTCTGCATATGTAACTGCAAATTGTTAGGCGTACGAGATAGAGTCGCACTGTCCGGTTACATAATCCCAGAAGCTTTCAGGCAGTGAGGGCCAGTTGGGCCATTAAGGAGCCCGACCTCTATAATGTTTACTAGAGCCGCGCGGAAAGGAGCTCGAAAGCCAACGATAACATGGGCGTGCAACGGATAGGAAAAACTGTAGTAGTGTGCGGTGCAGGCTCATACCCGTAGAATAAGCTTGAATGACTGGGATTCTTAGGGGCCCCAGTATTCGCAACCACTGGGACTCCCAAGAGGCCCAGTTATTTCAGCGTATGGGTACAAGCCTGAACCACACACTACTACTTACACTCTTACAAGGAGAGGTTCCCAGGTATCCGCCTCCGATTGCTTTGATTTCTGGATATGTTTTAGAGGCGCAAAAAATAAAATATACATTTTTTTACAGCAGCCCGTTTTCATATTGAGGGGGTGAAACCACCCCTAAAAGTTCATAAGGGGTACAAAATTGTGTTGAATAAAACTTGATTTAAAAATTTGCGACCTAACTTGCTGTATGGATGTTGTTCTTGTCGTCAGTCATCGTTAATAAGGGGCAAACTACCTGTAATGGTGTAACAGCGCATTTGAGAGACTTCAAAAGTGTAAAAAGTTCATAAAATTCTTTTAAAAAACCTTAGACATAAATTATTTTGTGATGACACATCAGTGGTTTTATGACTGCTAGCTTCCGCAAGAATGGCTGTTATTCATTCATTTTTTAATGTTTTTCTATAACAAAATTACTGAGAGTTGATACATATATGTACTTTTAAAATAAACGAATAGTTGTAATAAAAAATAAAATAGATATTCCACAAAAAAATCCCGAAAATCGCGTTCTTTTTTGCCAGTTGACTAAGGTCGTGTTCAGAGTTTGGTTTCGCGAGCAGCGTGCGAGGAGAAATCAGCCACCACCACCTGACGATCGTGGATTGGCGGTTGAAGTTGCTGGGCCCCCGAAGGGTATGGTGGGGGTAACGGGAACGCTGCTCGGCTCCGCCTGAGCGAAGGCGTGTGGCTGTTGTTTATTCTTAGCGTAGTAGTTGTGTGCGTTACGAACATATGCGTAGCCCAATACGAGATGAAGCTATCGAGAAAGAATCAATGTTCTGACCAATAATACTCCTGAATTTTTTCGGACCTAACGCACACCTATTCTGATGTATGTATTTCTACGTTAAGAACTCGGTTTGGCCTACACGTCAGGAGCATGGCGCTATCCCCACCACTTCTGACTCGCTCTTGTTCTGCAAAGGCGAGAGCGAGATGGAACGAGAGCAAGAAAGAATCGAGAAAGTGGTGGGAATGCTTTGCTGAGTGTATAGGTACCTCACGGGCACCGAATCCCCACCGCGCGACGAGCAGGCCTAGCCCAAGAGAGAGTGAGAACGTAGTGAAAAAGAGCACCGAGGCAGGCAAGCGGTGTGGTGGGAGAATACCCCTCACGAAACTTACTTAAAACCGAAGCTGCAAATCTGAGCACTGTATTGATTTGTATACAATTGGAATTAGCAAAGTTGATTTCACAATCTTTGCATTTGAACTTTTTTATTTTTTTCAAGAATTAAAGGGAATTAGCTTATTTCATACATGAGTCATGTTTATGGGGGGTGGGAGTGTAAAGTATGCTAGACCGAGAGATGTCAAATTGACTTCCAGAAATTAATTATGTGCTCTTATAGGGTTGTTATTTTTATTATGGTTGAACGTTTACAGCATACTAATGTTCAAAAAATTTGAACCAAAGATGGTACTGCAATCATAGTAGTCAGAGCTTGCAAGTGTTACAAAAGGTTTATATTTTTATTGAGATCTATTAGATTTGATGACAAACAATTACAAGCTGAACGGCAAAAAGAAGACAAACTAGCGGTGAGAAAACGACGTGTCTCTTACAATAGGACCAGAAATCAAGAAACGGCAAGAAAGTTTGGGGCGTGTTTGAATCATGTTTGCACAGAACATTCAACTAACATTCTTTTCTATCTTTATTGTGAATCCGGAAAGGAAAATAGACGATTCAGAATAATTAGTCTACATACCATTTTTATGTTTTCTAAATTTTTATAATATTTCAAATGTTTCATATTTACTGTTTTTGTGTTTTTTTAAATACATTTACTGCATTCTTGGGTAGATTGCTATTATTTTGCCATTGCATTAAATCGAAAGTTACTATCGACAGAGAAACCATTTCTGAAGGTATCTACTTTATACATGTGTATATAGGTAAGGGAGCTAAAATGATTATTATCAATTGGAGAACTGATTGTGAGTTTACCACGCGCCTAATCATGTACGTTTCACTGTCACGCCTGCCCAAGGGTTAAGTAATAATTGTTATTATTGTTTCGAATTTTCGAGCAGTATATTAGAATTTCTAAGTAACTTGAAATTGATTGAGTACCTCTAAAAGATTCAAGTTATTCATTTTAAATCAAGTAGCTCCGCGAAGGCCAGATGGAGTCATTTGGGAGCCCCGGCCCCCTGATGTTTATCAGAGCCGCGCGGAAGGGGAGCTCGAAAGCTAATTATAACGTGGACGCGCAACGGATAGGGAAACCTGTAGCAGTGTGCGGTGCAGCTTCATACCCGTATGAATAGGCTTGAATGACATGAATACGGCTCCTTAAAGCTGGGATTTCCAATGCGCGGCTCGCCGCGGCGAGCCGCGCATTGGAAATCCCGGCTTAAGGAGGTTCGATACCTCACTTGCGGCGCAGGCGGCGAGAGGGGTAAGCCTATGCTTACACCAAAGAGGAGATATAATAAGAGGCGTCACTCCGGGCGGAACCTTTGAAGTCCTTACTTGACCTTGGCATTTAAATTGGTTGTCTATTCGAGCGGGATATTCAAATCGACTAAATGTATCTTATCGCAATTTGCTGATTATTGCCGAAGTTTACCGTGGTTTACCGATCATTGCCGAATGGGCATTTAAATTGGTTGTCTAGTGATTTCCCTAGTTTATGTCTGTCCTTGTCGAGTGACGCCTCTTATTATATCTCCTCTTTGCTTATACATGGGAGCTCTTCAGTGATACGAATCTTAGATAAAAAAAAATTATGTAGACAAAAATGTTATTTACATGTCTATTCCTAATAAAATTATTACTGCATATTTTGTTTTGGAATTCAATTAAACAAAAAGTATGTTTAATGCAGTTAGAAATATAATATTTTCATTAAAAGTAGCGTAAAATATGCGAGCGAAATGCGGCAACGTCGCTTTGCGTCCATCTTTCTTTCTCTTTCCACTTTACACTTGTGGCGTCCGTTTGCGCGTTCGTACTGGTTCGCAACAAATTACTAAATACATGTTTACAGCTTGGTAGTGTTTTTACAAATTTTTACTGTATCCTTTGTACAAGTATACACTGTATAGATGACTACCTGGCGTACAGCGTTGCCACGTTTCAAACAGTTCCTTCAGGCAGTTCCAAAAATACGAGCACATTGCTGTCTATTTATTCAATTATCTAATAAACCGTACGGTAAATGTCCAATTTTTTTTAGAATTTCATAGGAATACTTAAGCTTTTCATTGCAACATTTTTTAGGACTTTCTCACTATTTTTAAGGACTCTGTGTAACATTTTATTGAAATTTTATCGCTTCTCCCATAACAGCTTGTGTATAAGAGCGCAACTTTGATTTCAATTTATTCATAAACCGTGCTGTCAATCGACTTGAAATTTTAACACAATGCGGACTACACTTTGGACATTAGATCAAAACACTTTTCAACGATTTCTCATTATTTTTGCTCCGGTATCGAACCTCCTTAAGAGGGCCAGTTATTTCAGCCTATGGGTAGGAGCCTGCACCGCACGCTCCTAGTTACACTCTTAGGCCGCGTCCAGATTTAAACCGAACGGCAAACCGAACGCCACTTGAGACTCCCTAATGCCGCGTTCCTACGTGTGGAACGTATATTTCTATCGATATTCGCCAGTTTAGACAGAGTCTCGTGGCTCGCGACAGCTAAAGATTGAAGGACAGAGAGTGTTTAGGGTAGTGCAGACCAAAGGTCTGTTGCTGTCTGTTTTTTTTTTATAAATGTAATACATGCAGATATACGCAGCGGCTGCTTGATCTGCGGACATGGTGCTCGTGCGAACCGTGAAACTATTCTGAGAGTCCCGTAGACATTTTGAACCGTAGGAGTTGGTACGCTTGGGAAGGTCTGTGGAACACTGTTCGTTTATCACCAACTTGTCTTGCTTCTTCAAACTACTTGACGCCCCCAATGGCAAGGACGACAACAAGTCATGGTGGTGTGAGGGACAGGGATGCACCACTACAGTTGTTTACCCTATGTGGGTGAGCCATTCCTTTGATGGTTCGGGACTTTACCGACATCGGCTGGGGACAGCCCGAAGATCTCGGCGAGCCTGACTTTCCTTTGGTCGAGGGTCCCGAGGTCCCTTCCTCGGTGTCATACGGCAGGCAAATCTTTGGTCTGCACTACTCTAAACACTCTCTGTCCTTCAATCTTTAGCTGTCGCGAGCCACGAGACTCTGTCTAAACTGGAGAAAATCACTAGAAATATACGTTCCTCACGTAGGAACGCGGCATTAGGGAGTCTAAAGTGGCGTTCGGTTCGCCGTTCGGTTCAGATCTGGACGCGGCCTTACAGTTTTCCCTATCCGTTGCGTGCCCATGTTATCGTTGGCTTTCCAGGTCCCATACCGCGCGGCTCTGGTAAACATCATGGAACCCGGGCTCCCAAATGACTCCAACTGGCCTTCGCTGAAGTAGCTTGTATGCAGCAAGCCTTTCAAACATTCAAGCCACTCAAATCATTCAAAAAGATCGAATTTTATCAAGCTTGTTCCAGTATTCAAGCTATTTGAAGCATTACTCAGATATAATCGAGTACTTACCTCGGTTAAAAAGGAACGAGTTTTACTCGATTTGAATTGCAAGTGTTTGGCAGTTCTATTGCTGTTCTACTATTGCTGTGTTTGTGTTTAGGACTCTAGAGATTACGACCCTCGAAGCGCATCGTCGTGAGCTTCGACCCGAGAACCCTTCACAGTCGTAAACAAAGCCTCATTCAAGCGATTTAAACACGCCGTCAGTGAAAAAGCCAGAATATCGTGGCCAACGAAATTTAGCCTGAGGGTACGGGTTCTACACCGACGTGCATGTGCACTGCTCCATTGTAAAGCACGAAAGCGATATTTTTTAACACTGGCACTGACAATGCGGAACTGATGTGTATGAAGAAACATTCCGAATTTCACTATGCGTATACGGAGCTGACACCTGTGAACTGCTCCGTTCCGAAACAAGCAAACGATATCTTTTACCACTGACGCCCACGGCACGGGAGTGGCACGGAACTGATATGTGTGCAGAGACCTCTAAGGTGTAAACACACTTATCAGTTCCGTGACAGATCAGCCCCGACAAAGAAGAAGAAAAAGAGATCCTCTGCGCCCCTCTTTATTACCACTGGCACGCCGGCACTGTGTCACGGAACTGCTAAGTGTGTTTAGACCTTCAATCAGTCAACCAGCCACGCAACCAGTCACAGTACACCGCACAAGGATACTCTGCGACACGAACCCAATAACGTGTAGAATTTTGTTAACAGATCGTATGAATAACAGCCATGTCATGGGCGTTAATTGGTGACAATAGTACTTACAGTTTCTAGAACTGATCCCAATACTTAGCTGGGTAACAAAAGCGGTTTGTTACACTAACACTGACAATTAGGAAAAATATTTTAATGAACTATAAAAATGGACAAATAAAAGAATTATGGCTTGCTTAAAATTACTGGAATTAAAGGAACATAATATAAGAGCGGTATCTATGTATGTATGTACTTAAAATGACTAACTGAGATATCTAAACGTATGCTGTACCTACTATAGCCCGTAAAATCAATATTCTGTAAGAATTGTATTGTATTAATATACATATACAATGTTTCACCCTGGTTTTATCAAAAACATGATCCCCTAATTCGATAAGGCAGGGTAGTACGTGATCCTATTAGTGATACGAAATAAACTTTTAGCAGTGAGTGAGAGTGAAAGTGTTTGTTAACTGAAGAAAAAGAAAGACAATTAAGTGCTACGTGCCGTGACTCTATCGATAGTTTTAATAGGTAACTAAATTAATAAACGAAATAAAAGTTTGTTTCGAAGAATAACTATTTTAAAATCGTAATTGTATGATGTAGGCAACTGCTGTGTTAAATTTCGAGAGGGCCTCTCTAAATTTTCAGTCTGAACAGGCAAAATTTGTAAAATTCTTAAAATGTTAAAAGTGACTAGTTTACTTACGAAGGCTTCTGTGGAAACGCGTCAGCAGGCAACCAAACTCGAACACCTCTTACGAGTCACTGCTTCTGCGATCACGAGTTAGTCGATTCAAATACAGTTCCATTATCGTAGTGAACGTTACCAATCCCCACCATTTCCACAGGATTCCTTACACGCGATAAACACATACACGTATGTATCCCCTTCATAAGTTGCAACGACGCTCAGATTGCTTGACAGTGCACAAACATAAGTGATGATAGCCATTCCTCTAATCTGGCTTGAACATTAGGTAATCTTATGTAAGCAGAACTGTTTTCTAAATAAATAAATAAAAAAACTTATCTATGCCTCTGAATTGCAGAATTATATACAGGATATAAAAGGAGAATACGGGAGGAAAACCAGGAAAAGAAGAGAGAGAAAAGAGTTTGGACAAAGCAAGTTAAGAGAGAGTTTCAAAAGGAATTAAACGAAATAAACTTTAATACAACGGAGGTAAATGAAATGGTAGAAGAAATGGTAAGAAAAATCAATAATACAGTACGGAAAGAGAAAGTAAAAATTAAAAAATGGAAATTGGGCAGCTTTAAGTGGTGGAATTTAAATTGCACGAAAAAGAAAATGGAAGCCAGGAAAGCCTTGAGGAACTAGAGAAGGGGTAAAGGAGGCAAAGAAGGCTACCAAAAGAAAAGAAGGGAATTACAAGGTCACACCGAAAATGAGGTAATGCAATTAAAGGGACAAAATAAAATATGGGAATATACAAATAAAGAAAGAAAAGAATAGGAATCTCCAATAAAATAGTAAAAACGTCGAGAATCGCGGAAATTCACGAAATCACCGATTTTTGACCTTATTCTGCGATCTTTAAAGGTTTGTAGCTCAGAGCTACGTTAACCGATTTTAATGGAATTTTAGGCATGTATACAACTTACTTGAATCTACATACGGGTTTTTTGAATTTTCATTACAGGCTCAAAAAAAAAAGTTTAAAAAACAACCTTTACTATTTTTGTTGCTATTCCGATAAATTGCATTTTTTTTCAAAACGACGAAACACGCCTAAGTAGCAAACTAATCCTTCTATGTCCTAAAAAAAACTCATGTTGTTTGGACTAATTCTAAAAAGGTTATGCGATTTTAAATGTTGTAAACTTTCTTTCGTCCGCCACTGTATATACATAATTTTAAACAGTTATCATGCAAAAGAGTTTCGATTATTATTCTTATTAGTCAAAACTTTACATATAATAAACGGCCTGCGGCCGCCCTTAAGTTTTGCCGCTCAGGTGCGGGGGCACCTTGTGCACCCCCGCCAGGAACGGCCCTGCAAAATGTAATATAATAAGCGAGTAAAATACAAAATAACAACTTACAACTCACTGCGCATGCGCCAGCCCGCCAATTTTCTGGTATAAAAGGAGGCGTGCGAAGCAGAGCGACCCATTCAATTCGATTACATTTCTATGACCAAACGAATGCTAAATCCTAGAGGGCTGCCGTCTCACCGGGCTTTGAATGTGTGCGTACGCTCACACAAGCTAGGAAAAGCGTGTACGTATACGCTAAACCGTTTCAACCAACTATCGTCCTGGAATCGGTAAGAAGGAAGTTTTTGAGGGTATAGTTGCCTCTAGTAGACATCAGTGCAGGGTGGCCTGGTGCGTTTGAACGCTAATAAGCACCGTACGTTGAAATAATAATGAATTTATGAATCGTGTACTGAAACAGACTCGACAAATGATAGAATGAGGCTTCAAGTATTCTCCGTTACCGGCGCTGATGGTATATTCGCGCCATGTACCATCAGAACCGGTGTAAGTCCAAGCTAGCCGATAAATGTAGGAAAGACATAGATGCCGATACGTATGGAGAGTCGCATCGCACTGTTGCCGCATTTCCCCTATTACTATTTTGTTGTCAGGGAGGTTTGAATGAATCTCGGCAAAGCGGCTGGAGAACAGAGATGGGCAAAGATAATATCTGGATAAACTTCTGGAATTTTGTTCAAATTGAAATATGTTAGAGTCCATGTGAAAATAAGGAGGATTTAAATAATCATTTTGCCAAATTCGAAAGGTAATTTTCAAAAAATCGATGAAAGTTGTGTACTTTGAGGGTCTGTATTTATAAAACAATTTTGAATGTGGCAAAATGTGACAACTTAAACCCCTCTTATTTTCATATGCACTAGAACATGTTTCAATTTGAACAAACTCTCAGACACTGAGTGTTCAAAGTGATCCGTTTGGCATGGAATGAACCGTATATACGACATTGTCCATTCCAACCGAAATGGATCCTAATCCACTTCCGACTATCCAATTGGCTTGAAACTTTGCAGGCGTGCGTAGTTTGGATGACAATACAATATTTTGAAAAAAAATTAACCCAAAATGGTGAAAAAATTACACAGTCATCATTAAATATAACCCATAAACACAAATCCAAACGAGTTGAAGTCAGCCACTCGCGTTCTTTACGAAAACGACAAAAAGCTTTTGCGTTCGGGACGCCAGTCGCATCGCGATTACCGTAAATACATAATTTATCGAGTAATGATCCGTCACGTATGTAGGAATAGTAAAACTAAAACTTTGCAGGCATTCGTAGTACCTATATCACCATCGAAATTGTAATACAAGAAAATAATTATTTTTTAATTTTTAAAGCATTTTTAATAAAATCGTTTATTATTAATTTTATTTATATATTTTTTATATTCTAGTTTTTAGTGTTTGTGGATTTATATTTCACAGCTCAAACTTCTATACAAATATATTTTATTGCAGTATGCGGTTTAACAGTTTGCTTGAACCCTATAGTGCTAAAAGTTCGTAAAGAACGGTAACGTAAAGAATGGTTGATTTTAAGTCGATTCGATTTGTGGTTATGGGTTATAATTCGGAGTGTTTTCATAATTTTGTATTGTCATCCAAACTACGCACCCCTGCAAAGTTTCAAGACAATTGGATGGTTGGAAGTGGATTAAAATTAAGTTTCCAGATTTGAATCAAACATACAAACAGAGAATCGTAGCTAAATAAAATTGTTTAATGAGACATTCCAAAATATACGTATTGTCAGTACCTAATGATCTCTAGTTTATATTGATAAATTTTTACAACCGTGGAATAATAATTCCGAAGAAAAGCATGTACAAAAGTATCAAATTGAAATATACTTTTTATCCAAATTGATGTTTTAAAAAAATGATTACGTTATTAAATTTGTATTTAAACAACCGACAATTCTTGTTGATATAAAAGATAATTTGATGTATAGTTCGATAAAAAAGAAAGCATCATATGTTTTTTGAAGAATTATAGCATTCATAAATTTCATTACGATCGGCGTGTTACACTTCGGTAATGTACCTTATTCAAATTGTATGCTTTGAAATTGCACATTGATTATACAAAATATTTCATCCTTCTACGTATGAATAAAAAAAATAATGATACGCAAATTAGTATTGTTTCATCGACATGTTTCTTAACTTCACTACCGAACCTCTCTATTTTTCATTATTGCTATCCTCTTTTCGTTCAGCGAGGCTCCGACGCTAAACGCAGCTCAAGGTCTGTAGAATAGAAAGGTTGCCTGGTCACCAATAGCAACCAAAGTGCGGTCATATTGCTATGTCACCCAGCGTACCAAACAACGCTAGAACAGTGGATTCTGATCATATTCCAACGTGCGAAGACGAATTTCGTGCATTAGTTTTTTATATATTATTGTTTTTATATATTATTGTTTGTATATATGAGTTTTTATATATTATTGTTTGATGTGACGTCACGCCCACACTTTTCATTCTGGTTCCTGATTGGTCGAAAGTTACCAGGCATCCTTTCTATTCTACAGACCTTGGACGCAGCTCTCGTGCCGTATTCCTTCAAGACTTCTCGATAGAAAGAACTGTGGCAACAGCGCGGCATAGACAAAGAGAACAGAAAATGTGGCAACTATGCATATAAAATTCGTCCATATAGAGTACCTGGAGATGTCACCTCTGTACAACATCTTTTTATCGACCGCAATAGTTTTATTGGGGTCCGTTTGTTTACTGGGGACGCTTCGATCGATTCGGACCATAACAAAAATGAGGCGGCAGCCTTAAGATGATAACCACCATCGTAAACAACTACGGTAACCTAGCAAGCATAACCGAACTCGATTTCTGAACATCTTGATGTAAATATTAGATGATAAATAAAATATTTGATTTTTCAATTCATGCGTGGCGTGTGTAACTTCCCCAACCACTACAAATAGGCTGCCAGGTGTGACTGGTTTCCCCAAAACACTGATCTTGTTCTTGAAAAGTGAGGTTATAGTTTCAAGTCAACGTAGTACTCCCTGTCATTTAAGAAGGAACCCGTTTCGCGCATGTAGAATGAGCTCATTGGCTCCGAAAAAGCGTTGGTGGGGGTACAGCCAATAGTGGCTTCTCCCGGCACCAATGAGCGTCAACCTGCGCAGAACCGGTCTAAACTCGTCGGTCGGCAGGTTCTTTCTTAAATGACAGGAAGATGCTGTAAGCGTTTAACACGACTCGAGAATATCTTACATTCTTTTGCGTGTAAATTAATTGTGTTATAATTATAAAACAAGTGCTATCAAACTATGTTTGCGAAGTTCGTCTGACAAAAATGGATCTAACAGGTTTAGAACACAGTGATATTGAAAGTATCGATGATATAAGTGATATTGAGGATATCGTTGATATAAGTGATATTGAGGATATCGACGATATCGTTGATGATAATAGAGATAATAGAGTGAACAATGCCGTGGGACCGGTTAGACGATATATTTGCGATGCGCAAAATCCTTACGAATTGTACGACGAGTGTGAATTCAAAAAGCTTTATCGATTTGACAAAGACACTGTACTTTATGGTATTTTACCAAAAATCCATGAAGGACTTGCGAAAGTTAACCACCATGGCTTGCCTATTCCACCGGAATTACAACTTCTTGTATGCTTACGGTATTATGCAACTGCAAGTTTTCAGGTAATTCTATTTTTAACACCTGAAATATTGATAATTGAACAACGTATTTGGGAAATTGTTTAAAGAATATTTACAGCTGCCACTCGGCGACATGATGCAGATCTCTCAACCAACAGTATCCAGAATTATTTTCCATGTAAGTTGCTTACTTGCCAGCTTAATTCTGGATTATATAAGAGCACCCAGGGATCCCGAAGCATGCAAGGAGAATCACCAATTATTTAATGACCTTGGGAAAAGAAATGGAGGAATTGGTCTTCGTGGTATTGATGGAGCCATTGATTGTACACACGTTAGATTAGCGTTGTCCAAATACCAGAATATCGATGAAATTTTTCGGAATCGGAAAGGATATTTTTCACTTAATGTGCAAGTAGGTCTTTATTCATTTCCATATTTCATAATTGAAATATTATTATGGTCAATTGATTGTGTGATTGAATACCACTCTTTTTTCTCTCTTTACTTTTTTAATTATGATCTTTGTTGCAGGCTGTCGTTGGTCCAAGGATGGAATTTTTAGATATCGTACCAGAATGGCCAGGTAGTGCACACGACAGCCGTATATTCCAGAACTCTGCAATATATATGCGATACTTGGAACGACGATCTTATGGCATGCTTGTTGGTGATAGAGCGTATCCCTGCTTACCTTTTCTAATGACACCTATTGGGAATCCTCAAACAGACGAAGAATTGACGTAAGTATTCTCCTTTTTAGAATTATCAAGTTTTGCAGTACGAAAGTATGGGCTCCATATCAAAACTACATAGTACAATAATACACATGCAATTTAGCACGCATCAGAATAGTGCACAGAAGATAGTACACATACAATTTAAAACACATGCAGTTTAACGCACATTTTTTAGTGCACATCAGGATAGCGCACAGCAAGATTTCACGCAGAACCATCTTCTCGTCGCCGTCGACTGTTTCACAGCAGATGGTATTAGTATTGGTTGGGGCTAGATCAGGGCGGGAGGCACGCCCCGTTCGCGGGCGCGTAAAGCATGGTAGCGAACCGATGTGATTTTGGGGATGTTCAAAATGAGACTGTGGTTACAAGTATTGCGCGATGGGGTCAATATCGCTATTGTTGTCAAGGTCATCGTTCCGAACATTTCCCTTTAAACTTTTTGGCGGTCGGTTTCGGTTTACGAGATATTCGCCAAAAACTTTACTTAACATTAGAATTACCGAGTTTAACACATACTCACATCGGTTCGCTCCCATGCTTTACGCGCCCGCAAGCGGGCGCGCGCCCCCCGCCCTGCTCTAGCCCCAACCAATACTAATACCATCGGCTGTGAAACAGATTTCAATATATTATGCCGAAAGTTTTTTTATTAATATCTCCGAATCTACGGTCGACCGCCAAAAAGTTTAAAGGGAAATGTTGTTCAGAATGACGACCTTGACAACATAAATGTGAAGGTCCTCGAAATCGGCGAGGGCCCAGTTCATCGGCAAGTTTACCGTGCTATCCTGTTGTACACTAAATAAAATGTGTGTTAAGCTGCATGTGTACTATCTTTTATGTACTATCTTGTATTTGAAACCGTGCTGTGCGCTATCCTGATGTGCACTAAAAAAATTGTGCGTTAAGCTGCATGTGTTCTAAATCGCATGTGTCCTTAAGGGGACCTTCCAGTCTAAAGCCCCCCAAAAAATAGGTGATCTTTAGGAATTAATAAAAATTATAAATAGCGTTGAATTGAGCACGCATCCTTGTCGCACCCCCTCACTTGTCCAGAATTCCTCCGTTACCTCCTCTCCCACCCTTACCACGTTGCTTGTTTCCACATAAATTTCTTTAATCCTTTTGGTATCCCTCTTCCGGCCATCATTTTCCACAGTAGCCCCTGTTGACTTTGTCGAACGCTGCCTTCAAGTCCACGAAGAACGCCACGACCCTTTACTTTCCAGCTCCCGTTTTGTAACGTGCTGCAGAACGTATACGTTATCAATCAGTACGAAAGTAAAAGTTATATTTATTGAATATTGTATCATTGCAGGTATAACGATATCCAAATCAGGACAAGACTTATTGTTGAACGTACCTTTGGTGCGTGGAAACGAAGATTTCCATGTTTGTCGCGAGGGTTATCAACAAAACTTGTCTGCTGCACCACAATTGTTGTAGCATGTGCCGTGTTACACAACATGTCCTTGATTTTCAAGGATGAATTACCAGAGTTTGATGACATCTTCGAGAACGATGACGAAGTACCTTTACCATTACTTATACATGTACGAAACGTGGACGGCTTTGCTGCTCGTGAAGCTCTAATTGCCCGGCTGTTCGATTAAATAATTAATTAGCAACAGAATATTATGTAAATAATTGTTTTATTCTCTGACTATTCTTTATTTACTACTATAGTTTTTTCTACCGTGTACGAACGTAATATTACGTAGTACGATTTAATACGTATAATTTTGTATTATATATACAAAAATAAGCTTTCGAGAAATAGTGTTTCGTCCGAGTTTATAAACATTTATATAGTAAAATAAAGAAATAACAAAACGTGGTCATTCGTACATATTTTTCTAAAATTCAGCGTTCAACTCACATCAGTTCGCTATCACGCTTTACGCCCCCCCCCCCCCCCGCAATAATCTAGCCCCAACCAGTACTAATGCCCGGAACAAGTTGGAAAGTGGAATGCGTTGCGTCGGAATAAATCAACAGAAGTTTTTCCACAAATATCTCGAAAACGAAGGTCGTGCGGCGGTAACATGTATAGGAAAAACTTGTTCAGAATCTTGATCTTGATAACATATCCAAAAAATCATTGAAATCGGTGAGGATGGAAAACTTCTAAATAATTACCATTTTTTTCAATAATAAATAGTTTAGGAGATAACTGCATGCAAAACATTAAATAGGACAACCTGTACTATAATTACTATCGTTACAAACATATAAACTTATACATTATTATTTTTTTTAAATAACACAACCGACAACTCTGCTGCAGCAGCAGCTGCACGAAGTTCTACTTCGCACTTCTGTCTGAGGTAGTCTTTTTCCATCTTTTGCTTTACCTTTTCGTGTTGCAATTTTAGTTCTGCTAATTCTCCCTCTTGTTTAATTAATTGTCTTATGCGTTCTAGTTTCAACTTCATCTGGATACTTTTATCAATATTCTGCAACTGTACAGTTTTGGTCTTTTTCTTTGGCACAGTAACTGAAAACAATAGAAACGAAATGGAATGAAATTATGAACAGATTATGCTATTACTATAAATACTCTTCTCAACATAGAAAGATACACCATGTTGTTTACCAGTGTCATTCAGTTCATGTTCCATGGAACCTGTATAGATTGAACGTTTTGCAGTAACTTGTTCACAGTTTTCTGTAACTGATATTGGGTCCATGAACATTTCATTGATATGGCTCGTGTCTGCTCCAAAACTGTTACCAGGCTGTGAACAGTCATCGTTACAGCCTCTTAATGTTTTTTCAAAAATACTACTATTGTTGAACACTGCCTTTCGTCGTTCTGAAACATCATAACATTTCATTATTTATTTAATCCAATCTTGTCATCATTCTATTAATATCATAAAGTTGCTCCAACCGTTTATCACTTCCTCGGAAATATTTGACGAAAATATTATTGGCGCCACTCTCAACATGTCTGGCAAAATGAAAGCGATGTCTGGGTTTACATGAACTGTTGGACCACCACCATTTGCGAGATGTGCTTGTTTTTCCTTCATTGAAGCATCTCCCTGATTTCCCTCCATATTACTCCACATTTTCTTTAGTGGGTGAACATTTCTTAACAATGTTTATATAATGATTTATACTCTGCTTTGTTAACATACAGAATAATTTTGCTTTTCTTCAAATTTTGTACTTCTTTATTATACTTCACTTTCAACTGTAGTTTCATTGCCATTTTCATGCACAAAGTATATAATAAATGAAATAAGTCAATTTTTCACCATTGTTGTGTTATGGGAATAGACCTGAACATGGACATAGGAATATGCGCAAAATTTCAATAACTATAAGGTTATCTTTCACTTTGCCGTATATATAGGATGTTCTAAAAATGGTGAAGTTTCTTGGAGATGGTGACTCTGGGGCAGAGTTCGGAGGGATTCGGCTCCACTGATGGAGGGGGAAACACCTACTCAAGCGGTGGTAATGGGCGTGAACTGACGCCAGCGCCAAGCCAGTCAAGTGGCGCCATCACGAACCGACACCACGGCCAACCAGCGTCACCGGGAAATATGTTGTCGATGCTGGTTGGCCGCGGCATCACTCGCATGGCGCTGGCGTCGGTTAGTCTCCAATCGTGGCGTCTCACGCACACATTACCACCGCTCCTGTTGGTGTTTCCCCCTCCATCAGTGGAGCCGAATCCCTCTAAACTCTGCTCTGGGGGTGATTTGAAACAACTTTTTCCTTAAGGGGGTAGACACGAGTAATGCAGCGCGCTGTATACCGACACAATCTGGCCCGAAACATGGGTTTGGGGGAATCCGTTTTTCGTCCTTATATGAACACATTTTGAGCTTGGGGAGGTCTCATTCGAAAGAGGAACGTTTAATGCAGCCCGCTCTCGTCATGGATCAACGAGATTGTGTTGATATCTAATAATATGAGTGTCCAAAGTAGAGAAAAAATCGACAAAATACACTCGCAGATTTCAAGTATTTGTAGGTCACTAAAAGAGTTTTGTGACTCAAACGATGACCAGAGCGGGCTGCACTGAACCTTCCTCTTTCGAATGAGAACTCACCCAGCCCAAAATTTGTTCATATAAGGACGAAAAACGTATTCCCGTGACTGCATTCACAAATACGAGTTCCGCCATTTTGACAATAATACAGAGCAAGTCACGTGACAAATTTAGTTTAGGTAGTGGATATGAGATAGCGCCTACTCGGGAGGACTAACAACGTGGAATCATAGCAAAACTGAAGTGTTAGGTAGTTTGATACATAATTATGCCAGTGCCACAGTAAAAGTGTGATGCAGTCAATGCATGTATTTTCGTACGATTGTAGGTTAGGTTATATGGCATTTTAGTATGAATTTTATGCATATATTGACTAGGAACTATATACTGGGAACTCCATACATTTTACTAAATTAACGCTTTTACTGTTACACATACATCACTTGAAATCGCTGTCGAATTTATGTTATAATTGTATGGTCTGGGTTAATAAAAAAATCTGGGAAATAAAAAAAGAGAGATTGCAACTTTTTTACTAATACTGGAAGTATTTATTTACTGATATCATGTATGATATTACCCATATCGGGTAATTTTGAAAATAGCTTCATTTTGCATAAAAATAACGTTTGCAAGAAGGATTTTTGGCGATTCGAAATTTTTTTTTATCATTTCAATGTCGTTCCCTACCTTACCGACAGAGCGGAGAATCGGATAAAACAGTTATTCAATGCATTCTCACTGGGTGCCTTCTGTTGCGAGTTGCGATCCTCGCCCTAGCGGTGTTAAGCGCAAACTCTTAAAGCGCGAAGTTTGAACAGAAAAGGGTTAAGGATGAAGTTTACTACATTAGAAATTTCTCTTCGCCTCCTTCCTTATCGCTCGAAAAACAATGTATTGATTAAAAAAGAGGAACGAACGTACGAAGAAGCCTGTTTCTTCGTCTCGCAATTCATCACCGACGTTGTTAAAGCACAGACATGTTGCAATACAAATCCAGCTTTGATCAATCCTAAAATATATTTGTTCCGTTTCTTAATAGTTCCGAATAATAGTCTATAATTTAATATATTTCAGTTCGGTAAGCTTTATTGAGTTCAAAGTTATTCGTTACAAGTCGTTTCGTTCAATTAACTTCACACGTTTCGCCAGCAGAGTTCATCAGGGCTCTACGGACACCGGACCATAGAAATTCCCTCAAACCATCAGTAGGTCCCAGCCGGTCCCGCAACATTTCCGTTTCGCGCATTGAGTGCATTGACTGCATAGTTAGTCGCCCATGCCTATTTATCTCTTTACGTACGCTTTGAAATACGTACCTGCGCGCTACATTGGAATCATTCGAGTAATACCACAGCCGATTCCAGTACTAGCCGTGCTATACAACGTGGCAACACCGCTCATGCGAGGATTGGGAGTCCTATTTTCAACCCTGATAGCCAGATCTGGGCAGCAGAATCTGACGTCAGAACTGCAGCAGTCTGTGTCTGCATTTAGCTGCGTTCTGATGTGCAGAGCCTGAGGTGCAGTGCCTGATGTCAGATGGACAGCAGATCGACAGCAGATCGACAGCAGATTTCGCCGTCTGCTAGGCACAGCAACAGCGCCATCTGTAGGCAATTGCTTGGTAATTCTGGACCTCAGATGGCGCTGTTGCTGTGCCTAGCAGATGGCGAAATCTGCTGTCGATCTGCTGTCCATCTGACATCAGGCACTGCACCTCAGGCTCTGCACATCAGAACGCAGCCAAATGCGGACACAGACTGCTGCAGTTCTGACGTCAGATTCTGCTGCCCAGACTTGGCTATCAGGGAATAGTAGAGTTTTGTACTCAGCATTATCATTAACGTTATTTTCTAATATAAAATTATACTAATATACCGTATTTTGTATTAATTATCTATAAGTAATACATAAATATCATAACTATAGTAAGTAGAAGTAAGACAGAAGTATACTAATATTTATAAACGTAGTATATATTTTGTTGACTCTTGGGATAGTTTGATGTTGTGATGCATTATATTTGAAATATTTACAGAGATTTCAAGAAAATATAAGTGTGAAACAAGATAAAGCCATCTTTGAACCCAATTGAAGGATTTAAAAATTGATAAAGGTATGTATAAGTTAATAGAGACCTGAAATAGACAAAATTATTGGTACGAACCCAAAGAGGTTAAGTGCCCGTGGAAAAGAGGTTAGCATAATTAGCTATCGAAAGGAACAATTATGCAGTTAATTATAAAATCGTGTTAGAGGACAGTATTATAATTGTGAAAAATTTCTATCATAATTTCCCTTGCAATTGGGAACACACCAACGCCGTGGCATTATTAATGAATATGTGAAATTTGTAAAAAAATACATGTAAATCAAAATGTCCAAAAATGCTACAGATTGTATTAAATAAATGTGTTACACGCAGAAATAAGGATCTGTGGGGTTGATATAAATAAATAAAACACCTGGATTATTGCTCCGATTCTGATAGTTAGAGGACTTCAGTTCTACATTAATATAAACATTTAAGATAGACGGGAAACCGAAAGGCCGGTAGAGGGAGACTGTATAGCCGGGAGGCCGGTGGGTAGTGAGAGGCTGGGAGGCTGATACGGTAGGTTGGGTTAGGTATATCGAAGCCGGACTCTCGCGGTGCAGCCATTTTGCCATCAGCACGACTAGTACTAGAGTCGGTTGCGGTAATACATATCGAGCGTTACTGACGTCAGTTTATAATTTTACTACAATGACAACAAATACAGAGCTATGTGTGAATACATATTCTACTTTTAAAACGTGTATGGAATTTTAATAAAAGTGTTCTCAGTCAAGAGTTATGATACTTTTAAGAAATGGGTCTCATATGGCGCTCAAAAAAGGTATTTCTTCAAAGCCCGTGCAAGCTATAAATTACAAGATGACATTGTTTATTAGTACTTTGCGTGTAGTAGAACCTTTTCACGTATCGTACGCCGAAGAGTATTAAAAATTCACGCTGCTACTGACATTCCTGCAAGTTTCTAATGCAGTGTTTAATCATTCTAGTGAAGTAATAATAATTGGATTCTATTTGCCCCGAGTATTAGTTTACCGCCGACACTGAAATTTGCAATAAAATCTAATTCTTAAAAGTCTCACAGAAAGTTGTATGATGCATGAGTGTCGTGGGGTGCATGGATGCAACTGCAAGTTGAGTTACTTTTGAACCCCCATTGCGAAATAAAATTTTGTCTAACCTTGAGAATTTTATCGGTTCAGTGAAGTGTATGCATGTCGTAGTGCATATTATTTCGTGATTTCTCAATTCGTGCATCAATTTCATCGATTACTGGATCATGTGGGAGGCCTTTTAACAGGATTCCACTGAGATATACCCGTTACCTAGAAGACTTTTTCAGAAACTGAAGGACGTTTAAAAACAAGAAGTGCTTTTGTAATCGTGTGCAATGCGATTGTAGAGTCAGTGACTGTGCCTGCGAAAAAGTGTTTCATAGAGTACCGTGGCTCTGCGTGTTAGTGATGTGAACGCGAACTCCCATAAGATGATACATAGGTCTATCCCTCTATCCTATACGTCGTCGATGTTAGTAACTAAAGGGGAGAAACAAGTACTTATGTCACTCATATTTCTCCAAATATTCTTCCAAATATTCATTTACACCAAGTTCAACTAAAACTAAAATGTATTTATACATTATAAATAATACTATGTGATATGTATAAGCATTAACATTAATGTATCGAAAGATTCAACATTGAGAATAAAAGAGAATTCATTCGGCGTAGAAAATCATTTGCAAATCCAAGGCCAAATATTACTAATTGCTTGATATCTCGAGTTCTATCGATCCTAGTTAATAATAATGTCTACTGAGCGGTTAGTGTAAATGTTGTTAACATTATTTGTCATAGCAATAGCCACTGGCATCGGTGTTCTTGTCCAAAGGGAAAAGTTTCGGGCGTAGAGGGTGTACCTTTTGGTACACTGCCTGCGTAAGCCACCCGGTCCGATACCCAATCTCCGCGTTAGACGACTTGAGTCAGGTCAAGTGTTTGGTCCTGACGAGTCGCATCGGAGCAACAGGAATCGTCTGGGAGGCGCCGAGCGCTTTTCCCTTTCGACTCGGACAGCAGGGTGGTAGGAACTACGCCATTCAATACTCCTTTCATGCTCACTCGTAGCCTTTCCTTCTTTGCTGAGTTTATTTTAATCGAGTGATTGCTTGGCAGTTTCCTAGATTCTCCATCTAAACCGAAGGGATCGATGGAACTTTGTTTCCATCCATCTCTTTGGTTTGGTAGGCCAAGGGTTTCATGTACAGGGAGATCGATGAAACTTTGATTCCATCTATCTCTCTACGAGTCTCCAAGCGCAGCAACCTTCTCGCGGTGAGACCTGGTAATCGGTGAGAACCGAGCCGATAGCTGTGATTGTCAAATATTTCTAATTAGGTATAAGAATTTCTTTAACTTGCAATATGGTACAATGTAAGAATAAAATATGTAACTTGGAATGTTGTTTGATTGTTCCTACCGGACTCCAGAATCACGAGTACAGTGTTAAGATAGAAGGATAAGTGTAAGTTGGAACATTTCAGCGAGATACTAGAACTGATGGGTTGTTGACAATTTTTAAAGTCCTCTCTGCTTCAGCACCTTATAGACCGAGAGCTGGCTACATAGGGGTCAGCGTGACTCAATGCAGTCACAGTTCTTATTTAAAAATGCTGGATTAGTGTTGCCGAATACGAAATCGCTGGTCTGCCGCGTCAGTGTGGGGAAGTAACGCGGGGGTGGACAGTCAAATAGGTAAAATTTCTAGCGCAATAACGTCATTCTTGCAGTTCTAAAATTTCATATACTTATTGTTTACGCATTTAATGAACGATATGCAAAATGGCAGACCTCCAAGTGGAGGATAAGACCTTGGCAAACATCGATGAAAAGCGCGATACGTGGCTTGCGCGCTAGTGCAAGGGAGAAGTATACATCTGTTTCTCCCTTGCACTAGTAGGACCGCGGCCGGCCGCTTATTGGAACGGCAGCCTTTAGGGCCGTTCCAATATACATTTTTAAATAAGAACTGTGACTGCATTTAGTCACGTTGACCCCTATGTAGCCAGCTCTTAGACTATTATTGAAATATACCAAGTTGTAATTCCTTGGTGAGGTATTCCACGTTACATCATGAAAGCATGTCTTCCACAAATAATGTTGTTGTTTATATAAATTTGTATGTTAAATAAATTTGTTTTGCGTTAAATAAACCCGAATAGGACAGCAAAGTTAAAAGGCGTATGTGTTCTTGTTTTGTTGTGATCCTTCTTTCTCGGTTGTTGCACGGAATACGTTTATAAAACGATCTTTAAATTGTTACTCTAACAGAATCATTTGTAAATCGCGGGTTTCGAATGACCTAATTTTACACTTCTTGAATTCTAATTCCTACCACGCGTAGCGTTACAATCTGTTTCGAGACTTCACCGGTAACGTTGCACGAGACACGAAAATGGTAAGGGGGATTGCGAGCCCCCCGAGCATGTGACACAAAATTACATTGCGTGATAGGTCTATCCTATACCTGGTCTGTGCTAGTGCTCACGCACGAAACTTATGGCTAAATAAATAAAATATAATATATAATATGTTCTATGTACATTATTTACAATGTGCAAGGTTGCACCGCAAGAGCGAGGATGGCATAAATATTGCATCTTTGTGTGGTTACGTACCCGGCGCTAAAACCACCTTCTTTCGCGCGGACGTTTTTAAAGGTGGACGCAACAGAAGGTTTGGTTTCGCAAGGTGGATCCAAGGACGGACCAACGATAGGTGACGATGTTTCGGCGGCATCTTCTAGTAAGAAGAATGCCGGTTTGAGCAGATCGGTAGATACACTACGCACATTGCCATTGATAATTATCTCATAAACCGCATCCGAATCGCGCCTTTCAACTTTATATGGGTCAGAGTAAGGACGCTTTAAAGCCTTCTTTGCGACATTTCTCATGAACACATGCGAACATGTTTTGAGTTCCCTGAAAAAGAACGCTCTTTTCTTATACTTGTGTGCTACGGGTACCGGTCGCACCATGCGCATAAATTCCCGAAACTGTTCAATGTATATGTTGGGATTCGGCGACAAATCCTCAGGCAGGAAAAATTCCCCGGGCAAAGGAATAGCAGTACCAAACATGAATTCTGCTGAAGACGCTTCAACGTCCACACAGACGTGTGAGCACAGCCCTAAAAGCACCGACGACAGCACTTGAGTCCAGTTCTCACTTGTGTGGCACATTATTGCCGCTTTAAGCACGCGATGCCACCTCTCAATCATCCCGTTGGATGCCGGATGATACAGAGTCGTCCGAATACGCTCGGAGCCAATTAACTTGAGCAGCGCAGTGAATAAACGCGATTCAAACTGCGCGCCTTGATCTGAAGTTATTACTTTTGTCGCCCCGTATTGAGAAGTCCAAAGGCACAGCCTCCACCCAGCGCGGAAACCAATCTATCATCGTCAAACAATACGTGAACCCGTTACTGGTCGGCAATGGACCTATAATGTCAATGTGCATCTGATCGAAACGACCGTCAGGCGCGACAAATGTTTCGGCACACGTTTAACATGGCGCGAAACCTTCACTTGTTGGCAAACGATGCACTGCTTGCACCAGTGCGCACTGACTTTACTCATGTCCGGCCAGCCATAACGTTGGCGAATTGTACGATCCGTAATTTTCGCGTTTGGGTGTGCCGGCTTATGGAACATCTCAAAAACTGTTCCTCGAAGCGACGCAGGAATGTACGGACGAATCGCCTCACCAGTCATTTCACAAAATACTGAAGTGTGGGCTGGACCCCACTGCAGTTTAATCAATTTTAGTTGCGGATTAGGAGCTTTACAAAGTTGCACTAACTCTCCGTCTTTATCTTGCTCCGCCGCAAGATCCTTTAGATTTATTTCCAACGGAAGTCTTAACGATTCTATTCGAGATAATGGGTCTGCAACAACGTTGCTCGTACCCGGTACAAGCTCGATTAATGTTGTAAATTGTGCAATAAAGGATAATTGCCGAATCTGACGTGGAGAAGCCTTGTCAGGACGTTGTACAAAAGCATAAACAAGTGGCTTGTGATCCGTAAGAATTTTAAAAATTCAATATCTTCGATATAATATCTAAAGTGCTTTACTGCCTCGAAAATTGCCGTTAACTCGCGATCGTACGCACTATAATTCCTCTGCGCGGGGGACAGCTTTTGAGAGTAAAAAGCCAATGGTTCCCAAACTCCTGACACAGATTCCTGCTCCAGGACCGCGCCCACAGCGACGTACGAAGCGTCGGTGACAATACGCGTCTCCGCACCGGCACGGGGATGCACCAATAATGTTGCATTCGCCAGGGTGTCCTTAACCCTGGTGAATGCCGATTCCGACTCGTCGTCCCACGCGATTGGCCTCTTATCGTTCTTTTTAGAGTCCTTTTAAAATGCATTCAAAGGTGCTTGGATTTTAGTTGCCTGCGGAATATTCAAACGGCAGATATTTGTGATTCCCAAAAAAACGCCTTAGCTCCATGACCGTTGTCGGTTTGGGAAAATAAATAATCGCCTCCACATTCTTAGCGGTATGCCGAATACCCTTAGAATTTATGTTATAACCGTGAAAGTCAATTTCCGGTACACCAAAGACATACTTAAATTCAATCTAAGATTAGCATTCTTAAGTCTTTCAAAGACAGTTTTAAGTGTTTGGCATGCTCTTCTGCAGAATCAGAAGCTATTAAAATGTCGTCTATGTAGACAAACACGTAATCCAAGTCTCCAAGCCCTCGGTCTACATATCTTTGGTAAGTTTGACTCGCATTACGTAGACCATAAGTCATGTAAACGAACTCGAAAAGGCCAAACGGGGTAATGACGGCGGTTTTCGGAACGTCTTCAGGAACCATAGGAATCTTGAATACAGTTCTGTCCCGCAACGTGAAACTGCCTCAGGACTGGCGAGTATATACCGTAGTGTAATCGTAAATATGTCATTTTTAGTTCACCTTTATTCTCTGCCGCGGTGCGTGATGGGGACGGAGAACGACCGAGAGGACAGGCGACAGCGGCGAGCGATAAATGACGGTGCCCTCTCACTAGTTCTCAGTCTCTCTCACCCGCCACGGCAACTACAAAAGTAGTAGTAGGGATGGCAGATATTCACTTATCGAATCACGAAATGTATCACTTTTCGGGACAGCACTGTAATACCATATTCCAGGCGTAATCGGTTACGTGAACAGGGGAAGGCGGCGAGAGTACGGTAAGTATTGCCGTGCTTGGGTTAGTTAATTGGTCAGAGCAAGCCAGTTAGTTTCATTATGTTACCTCCATCTTCGTGAGTTTCGTACAATGGAGGCCTCTTCTAGTATCGGGGCCACTAGGCCTGCATGCGTTCTAGAGCCTCTTTATTGGAACAAGACGCGTTTCTGCTGAACTTCTATATATTCCAGAACTTCTGCTACGATTCCTTGAAACATTTGGTATAAATAGCCCTTAAAATTATAATCTCAATACAATATATACGTTTATTAAATGATTTCATGATCTTTGGAGATTTGAAGTGTTCTGCATTTTATAAGTTACAAATTTTATATTTTAGACGTTGCAACTGTTGTGCTTTAGTAGTTATAACCGTCCACTTCACAATTTTTTTATACCGTAATAATGGTATGAATTAAAGTTTACTTAATTATTCATCATTTTATATAAACATTAAAGATGATAAAATGTCTTATAAGGGGTATGCGTTAGTTTTTAGAAAATACTCTCAGTTTCTCAATTTTTTAATTTCAGTTGTACAAACTGTATAATCATAGGGCTTGAAATCTATTTAAAATTCCTTATTATAAAATAGATGAGTCCTTTGTATAGACTCCCACAAGAATTACAAGTTGAAAATTCATTTTGAATTTTGAACATTTAATATCTATTACTTTTGATGAAGCGAAAAATATTTTGAATCATAGTAAAACAATTGGTAATTATTTGATAATTCATTCCAGAGTCAATGAATTCCAAGCAATTATACTAACACCTGATTCTCAATCTTCCATTCTATCGGGTTGGTTTATCCAATTTTGTACACACTCTTTTACAAGACATACTGCTACGAGAAGAAATACACAATGTTGCACAATATTAACAACGTGTTCCGTAACTCCCAAAGGACTCATGCTCGTGTTTCTTTGTAAAAATCAAAATACTTAATTGAAAACAAAATCCCTGGTACGGTAAACTGTCGAATCCACGTTAGACTAGCGATCCAGTTTCGTACAAGTTCACCGATCACTTTGGTACGCACAGGTTAAGCGCAAGAAAAGTGGCAACGAAGGAGAGGGTACACGACGAAACTATTATGCTTGGCGTGAAGAATCGTGGAGGGCATCGTTAATAACTCACTACAAGTGGCAAAGAATTGGATGCTAGCACGCTCCACGTACCCTGATCGAATGCAGGGCCTCTAAAATACGACTACACGTCCGCAAGTTTTGTTATCGTTGCACGAGCGAGGTGATAGAGCTTAGTGCAAGGTTAGTCGGCGATGAGTGAAGTGCCAATCCTCTCTGCGGTCACTGTTTTTCGGTAGCGGCTAGGACTGGAGGTATCGCAGCAGGATTCCCGGCTTGAGTGAGTACACGCTCCTCTCGTTTGGCATCCGGAAAAATTCTCAAATATCCACCCGCCATACGTCGATTCGTCTAGGCTGCCTTCCCACGTCTTTATTATTCACGACTGACACATACAAAGCGAAAAACTCAAGGGGCCAACCGACATCCTGAAAAGCAAGGAAGCTCGCGAAACTGGACAATAAAATAAATTGGGAAGATTAATAGCAATCACCACGTGGGTCGGGTTACACTATTATTTGACGGACGTCCCTCCCCTGAGCTACAGAACTGGGTTGCATAACGGATTTCAGTTGAGACACCTTCGTGTATAAACTCCTGGTCGGTTTAAATTTCATTTGCATTGGCGAATACTGAAAGAGGCGGAAAAATGTTGGTGAGCGAAACTCAAATTAACACGGGAAGATTGAGTTAAGTTGGACTGGCTGAAAAATGTGGGAATCAGTGCATCGGACTAGGGGTAGAAGGAATCGACGAGTTTCTTGAAAGAAAATTACTGTCTTATGGTGGTTAGGTTTGGGAAGAGAAGTTCATTCGTTGGGAGACAGACAAACCGCATACACGCCATTCCCAGCTGTTGCTATTTTGTATTCGCGTTATAGAGATGCTACTGTTCGATGTGTGTGTATTGTGTGGTATGGCGGTGCGATTTGTGTCAGTTTTGATTTTAACTGTCTGAAGAAGTTGTATGGGTATTGGAACATATTTTAGAAGCCTTGAAGGAAACCAAGATATCTTGAAGAATATTTCTTTGTTGTTATTTATGGCTGTGTTAGAATTGGATAGAATCCTGCTTGTCTCTCAAGAGAGCTCGAACGAATAATTAAGCGCACTTTGACGAATATCCAGAAAAGCTTCTCGTGAATCCATGACTTTCAATGCAAAGAGAAAAATATTAATTTTATGTGTCATCGCGATAAGGTTTATTCCTATTTATTAAATATTCAACAATGTTATTAATATGAAAACAGTGCACAAAGAAATGAAGGTAGAAAAAGAATAGCGTATTTGGTAGAAACAAAGAGCGGTTAATTGATGTTTACGTTAATTGAGAGACATTGTGATTGCACAACCTCGAAGGGTCACATAGGCGATACTGTGAATGTTAATTAACCAATTCACGCCCTTACCCTTTGTGGACAAAAATTGTTTACAAAACTGAAATAATATTCGAATTGCTCGTATCTAAAAGGATTATATTTTAAATTCTTGCAAATTGTTTCTGATTTGAACTGATAAGAAATTGAAATATTTGTAAGGAGTTTCAGCTGTCTTTTCGTTGCATAACATATTCCAATATTACTTATAACTTTGTTTGCTTTCTTAAATTATTGTGAGCTCTCAAATCCCTATATTACGTTAAAAATTATAAAAATATCAAATGTGAATACTGCTACGTACTTAGAAATTAATTTTATTGTTTTTAGGTAGTATTACAGAAATTACGAAATTACAGAAATTAGAAGTCTTTTGATAATTACGATCCTCATTTAGTGCTCTATATATAATAGTTCTTATAATATACCACTGCTTTTCTCTGCACGTAGTTCACATATTGATGGCTTACAGTTAGTGCACAAATATTGTATGTCCACTTTTCATGAAATTTCAGTTTTTATATGCAACCAATAGATCTCGACTGTTTTCTTATGCTGTATTTAAATCACATTTAGGGTAAATCTAGGCGAGTCGACGCGGTAGGAGATTTGGTGGAGTCTATAGTTCAGACTCTATACTCTATAGTATACGTATATAGTCTACACGTAAAATCGCGTTAAAGTGCAGACCAAATGCTTCTCTAGAAACCAAACTGTTGCATGAGTAGCGCCATTTCGCTTCTTTCTGTATTTTTCCCGATTTATAGGCTATACAAGGTAAGTTGAGGTTACGTTTAACCTCTTTTATAAAACAGTAGTTTAGTTAAATTAATTTTCGTTTAATGTTTTGGATAATAAGATTATCATTAAGATTATCACATTAAAGGTTAATAATGACTATATTAACCTTTCCTTTCAAACTTAACGAGAGGGCCATCTCTCCTTGCAGAAAGGAGAGATGGCGTAGGTATTTATGATTAGGCCTACATGGCTTACTTTCAAATTGTGGGTGAGAGATGACTCACTTTCTAAACTTTTCTACTATCAGTTGAATTTATAATATTTGGCGGGGGATTATTTTTTATTATTATTTTCGTTTATTTATTTTATTTAGTCATTTTTGTATTCATTTGCATCTCCAATCGCCAGTAGGTAGTTTACTTTTTGTATGATGTGTTCTTTACTTGTTTAGCGCGAACAAATCAAATTTTAATAAATCTGTAGTTGTAAATAATTTTGGTTTCTTCTTTCTTGGTTTTTCATGTATGATTATGTGGGTCATCTCTCCAAAGACGCGAACCACACCTGCTAACGACGAGAGCCATCTCTCCTAGCACCTTAGGAGAGATGGTCAGATGTCATGACATCAAATATTGTCTTAAATAAAAAATAATATCCAATATGGACCAGTTCTTCTGAATCAGCATAAAATTCTGAACATATTAGGTTTAATCTGACAAAATAAATAATATCAGTATTAGTTTTAATAGCCATTTTATATGAGGTGAGCCGACTGTCCTCAACTTACCCCATCTATTTCATAAATTTTTCAAAAATAATATTTTTGTTTATTGTATGCCCTTGAATCTTATGTACCGTTGCATGTTTAAACATGTTTTTCTCGAAAACGTTAACAGTGGACGTCCAATATTTTTGTGCACTAAGCCATCGATATGATATACATCCGCCTAATTAATGGATAATAAATCCTATCAAGAGAATATCCCAAAGTTAATAGTTAACAAGATATTTCGTGTTTAAGTCACAAAGGTGGCCATCTTATGTGGTAAATGCATTTTGTTCAAGTAAGCGAATGAAATGGTAGTGTAAAAATATCTAAGTTCTTGAAGATTTTGAAACGGGTCTAGAATTAAAATGCTGTAGAAGTCATCTTAGGAGTTAACATATGTTGAAAATATTCAACCAAAATCAGTGACTATTATCGTCGTCGTTTTTGTACCGGCGTTGCATAATTTCATGCTTGCACAGCTCTCAAAGTATGGTCGCAACGCTGTCAGGAAATTTAAATTCCTTCGAATCAATAACAGTACGATTATCTCCAGAGAGGAAGATAAAGCGCGAGTGGAACATGAGGGTGAAGGAGAAGGTGGGGATGGGGGAGAGCGAAAGTAACAGTAGTTAATAAGCAACATGATTAAAACGTTATTAACCTCGTTAAGCTCTCAGCCTTCTGTGAAAACGCACCTGATTTCATGATCTGATGAAAAGCTACGCACGTCACTGCATAATTTTGTTGTCTCTTTCGTGCGAACGTTTCCCGCGCCCCCAATAAAGGTTGTCACTTGAAATTAATTACCACTACGCTCAAGGGGAATGTTGTCCAGATGAATTTACGGCAAAGTTTGAAGCATGTATTGCGTGCTCGCCGTTAAGTTTATAATTATAATATAATGTTAATTAACACGTACAGTAGAACTTCCTCTATCTAGACACCAGATTCTGTAATCTAAACGTTCGACTAGCCGAGCGTTCTCTTATTTATTCGTAAGCTGTATTATCCGAACTGTATATTTCTTTAAATGATTAGACATGTAATATGTACCTGCGTCCTTTACTATCGAAACAGGTACGAACACGGTTCTTATATAACGATCAAAATAAATACTATTCACACTGCTTTAGGATAAAATTATACTATATATAATACTATCCAACTTCCTACTTCCTACTAATATAATAAATTCGAAAGTGTGTTTGGATGTTTGGATGTTTGTTACCCTATCACGTCCCAACTACGCAACGAATCTGTCTGAAATTTTGTATAGGGGAGAGTGAATAGGTTTGGGTCAGATTTCAATTAATTTTTAATATTGAACAAAAGGAGAGAGAAACACGCTCTAAATGTGAACAGTTATAATTAGTAAGGTTTTACCATCAATGTTCCATCATAATTTCATTTCATTATTCCGAAGAAATTTTTAAAAATATAAAAATTATAAAAGTAATTATGTGACCCATACCTCCCTTGTGTGGGGAAGTTTGGGCCAGGTAATGGGGATAAATGGGTCGTTTAATTTTTCTATAAGTTTTGGTATAAATGTAGGACACTTTTATATAGGGTAAAGGGTTCAAATTTCGTTCCCGCGCCTAATTTCGCCCCCTGCATTTCTCGATTACTATTAGGGATTGCAAACCGGTAAATCGGTAAATCGGTTTGAAGCTTTTTTTCACTGATAACGTAGTAGATATCGACGGAATTATGCGGTACATATATGCGCTACTATTTCTCGCGATCTACCGGCAAATATCGAGAAATACGTATTTCTCACGATCTACTGGTAAATATCGAGAAATACGTAATTTACCGGGAAATATCGAGAAATACGTAATTTACCGGTAAATATCGAGAAATACGTAATTTATCGAAATCCCGGTAAAAATTTGGCGAATTACCGGTAAAAATTGTATGTATAGCAATGTAGCGCATATATATAGCGCATAATTCCGTCGACATCTACTACGTTATCAGTGAAAAAAAAAACTTCAAACCGATTTACCGATTTACCGGTTTGCAATCCCTAATTACTATGGCTGCATTTTCAGTATCATCTAGTGGTAAATATTGCATTAGTATACGTCAGTATTCAGACAGACTTGCAAGTAACAGGTTAGCTCAGTGGTGCACAGGGAGCCGTTTTTAGCGCCTAGCTGCGAGCAACCCGCCTGCTGTGATGCCAGATCGGGGACGGGTTCCTTCGAGAATTTCCCCCACCTCGCGCACACTACGCCGGAGCAGCGTGTCCGTGAGCTCAGCGCTTCGGAGTTCAACTCACGGACACGCTGCTCCGGCGTAGTGTGCGCGAGGTGAGGGAAATTCTGGAGGGAACCCGTCCCCGATCTGGCATCACAGCCCGCCTGTCCCGTTGCTGAGGTTAGAATCGGTGAGGCGAACTGCAGTAGTGTACGTGCATTTGGTATGACTTGAACTCAGCTATATACACTACTGCAGTTCTCCTCACCGATTCTGACCTTAGCAACGGGACAGGCGGGTTGCTCGCAGCTAGGCGCTAAAAACGGCTCCCTGTGCACCTCTGGGTTAGCTGTGTGCGCGTTTGCGAAGGAGAAGATTTTCGAGCATGGTGAGTTTTTACAGACTTCAGTATGGTAACACGCTACTCGTAGAAGTGAATATTATTTCGAATTCGAAATGGTAGCACTTTTTCTGGCATATCTTGTAGTTTCTTATACGCAATATCTTTGGTGGACATCACTCGCGTGCTCTGTTAGAGCGATCACCATATTGAAATTGCGCGAATTCCAAATTTCGTGCCCAGGAGGTGTCCAATTTTCGTCCCCGGAACTCTAAAGGAAATTGAGATCGATTTTCTAAAAATCTGTTACTTGAAATAAAAAGGGCTGAAACATGAACAGGTACAGGAGTGAATTGTCTTTTATCGGTTCTCAAGCAATTTTAGTAGAAATGTTTACTGTTTTGTAGATGCCGAAACGAAAACAGTGGAATAAGGAGTCCATGCGAAAAGAAGACGTTTATTCGCCGTGATTGCTTGCACACATATACTGTAAGTTGGCTTGTATTAATAAAAAAATAATTTTTCAATTTATTTCCTCTTTTACAAACATTTTCTTCGGGGGCGAAATTAGGA
Source organism: Andrena cerasifolii (assembly GCF_050908995.1). Taxonomy (NCBI): domain Eukaryota; kingdom Metazoa; phylum Arthropoda; class Insecta; order Hymenoptera; family Andrenidae; genus Andrena; species Andrena cerasifolii. Next base: position 3,097,059 of record NC_135124.1, on the reverse strand, counting down.
ACACTTTTTTTCAGATCTCACATTTTGCACGTTTTTACATTTTGTTTATTATCTCGTATTGGTATGATATAATTACATTTTGCGATTCGTGGATACATAGAGAAACGTTCAAAGAAAATTCATGCCAAGTGCCAGCTCATTTCAACATTTTATACACCCTTGACAAGGTCAAGTATAAATGGAGGGGGGGGAGGCGAAATTTGGGCCTTTTACCCTATGTATGTAGGGTAATTCAGGGTGAGATGGCCTTGCGCGTGGGATGACTCGATCACGTTTATGTTCTAGAAGGTTGCGATTTTCAGTTGTTTTTAGTGGTATACCACTATATTGCGCGTCGCTCATACGACGCATTAATCGTGTTTTCTGTTTGCTTTCAACTGTGAAATCAGGTAAGTCATTTGTACTGTAAAAATTGACTATTCTCGAAAATTCTCTACGTGTTCTTTATATTATAATTTACTGACATTTACGAAACAGATACGAAAATGACTTTTTCTGATTGTAGTGCGTTAATATGTTTCGAGGTTATACAGGGTGTCCCGAAAATGTCGGAGTTCCTTGAAAGGGATGACTCACGGGGTGATTTGAAACAACTTTTTCCTTATCGAAAATATTGTCCGAAGTTTCGTTAACAAGATATTAACAAAAAACCCCGACCAATCAGCGCGCGCGTCTGCCGCCCGAGTTCCCGCGGCAGCGATGGCTACACGGTAGGCGGCTGCGCTTGTAGAACAAACATATGAGCAAGCAAGTCGGGATGCATCGAAGGAAACCGCGTTACACAGATCTTTTTTAAAACAGAATCTTAAATAATAATTATTTAAAGTGAGAAAACAAGAAATAAGTAAATTTCGTTTTCAAATAAGGCATAAACGAAAAGGTAATGTAACAGAAAATGTACGACAAGTGATCGGAATTCGTTATTGAGACAAAAATCCGTAGTCTAATAACGGCCAACACAATTAAATTTAAAAAATAATATTAGGTATACGAATAAATTCTTTCCGACTGGATTTACATAATCAGTACAAAGCTATCGAATTTCTATCGCGGCGGTGTTCGTAATCTGCCAGCAAAATGGCAAAAGGTAATTATCAATAATAGAAATTATTTTGATGATTGACTTGTTTTTATATTTTTTTAAATCAAACTATTATTTTACCCTAAAATCAGAAAGAATATATTTCTACACCTAATAATCACCAATAAATTAAATAAAACTCACCCTTTCGGACAATCCTTTTCTTCCTTTTCGGAAACCTGTATCACTAGGCCACTGTACCGTTCCTGTTTATCGGAGGACAAAAAGATTTATGGTAGGGTAGCGCCCAGTGCTCAATTGATCGCAGGTATACGACACCACCCGAAGGTAAGGGTCGCAACGTCAAGTGCGTCCGGGTTAATGTACCGAATATTCATTTCACTGCACGGCCCCTGACACTGATCACTTAATTTATTTTTCATGGAATGTGTTGTTCCTACGTTATAAAAATTGCTGGCGCCGAAAGGGGCCGATTACTGTTACTTGAGCAGTTGCTCGATGTTACCACCCTCATTGAAATCGGTGAGGTAGACCCTCATCGGTATAACAACCAAACATTTATATTAACGAACACTTGATATTACAAAACAGTTGTATCCGTATGTACAAATGTGTACATAACATATATTTGTTTACTTATTTATAATAATTTTTAAACAATTTGGTTACACACAGTAATCTATAGTTGTAATATGTTGAAGACCCGACCGTCAGCGTGCGAGACTTGAGCCGCCGCCTAGAGTAAGTCACAGTACAAGATAACTGCAGCAATTATTAATTAAGGGGAAAAAATGTTATCTAATAGTGAATGTTTCTACATTTTCGTCTAGTGCCAGCAGAATGACGGTACATTCGTTGCAGCTATGTACGGGTGCAACATTTGCACCCCGGGTTGCCGACCAGCGAGTTGATTATTCAGTGTGTTGATTAACCAGTGGATACATTGGAAGACATCGTTGTGCGAATTCACGCTGCAGTAGCGAACATAGCGCCACAAATTTTGCAGGCCATCCAAAGACAGCTGACTGTACGCGCTGAGGCGTGCATAGACTCTGAGGGTGGTCACATCGAGCAACTGCTCAACTAGCAGTAAACGGCTCCTTTCGAGGCCACCGATTTTTATAACGTAGGAACAACTCGTTCCATAAAAATAAATTAAGTGATCAGTGTTAGTGGCTGTGCAGTGAAGTGAATATTCGGCACATTTAACCCTGACGCACTTGACCTTGCGACCCTTACCTTCGGGTGGTGTCGTATATATAAGATCAGCTGCGCACTGGGTGCTATCCTACCATAAATCTTTTCGTCCACCAATGACCAGGATCGGTACAGTGACCTACTCAGTGACACAAGTTTCCGAAAAGGAAGGAAAGGAATGTCCGAAAGGGTGAGTTTTATTTAATTTATTGGTGATTATTAGGTGTAAAAGTAAATTCTTTTCGATTTTAGGGTCCAATAACAGTTTCATTTAAAAAATATGAAAACAACTCAATCATCAAAATAATTTCCATTATTTTCATTTAACTTTTGCCATTTTTCTGACAGCTTGTGAGTATCACCGCGATAGAAATTCGGTAGCTTTGTACTGATTATGTAAATTCAGTCGGAAAGAATGTATTCATAAACTTAATATTATTTTTTAAATTTAATTATGTTGGCCGTTATTAGACTACGGATTTTTGCCTCAATAATGAATTACGATCACTTGTCGTACATTTTCTGTTACATTACCTTTTCATTTATGCCTTATTTGAAAACGAAATTTACTTATTTCTTGTTTTCTCACTTTAAATAATTATTATTTAAGATTCTGTTTTAAAAAAGATCTGTGTAACGCGGTTTCCTTCGATGCATCCCGACTTGCTTGCTCATATGTTCGTAGTACAAGCGCAGCCGCCTACCGTGTAGCCAATGCTACCGCGGGAGCTCGGGTGGCAGTCGCGCGCGCTGATTGGTCGGGGTTTTTTGTTAATATCTCGTTAACGAAATTTCGGACAATATTTTCGCTAAGGAAAATCTTGTTTCAAACCACCCCCTGAGTCACCCTTTTCAAGGTACTCTGACAATTTTGGGACACCCTCTATACGGGGTGTCGAAACATGTACTTTTATTCAAATTAAGGGGCTTCTTTTTAAGTTAAAGTAACTAATATAAAATAGTTTATGCTTATTAACCAACTCCAATTGTTTAATTATTTAAAATACATATATTTCTTTGGTTTCTGTGCTACAAGCTTTTACTTTTCATACAGTTTCCTTGTAAACATGCATATACTGTATAACTTTCATTTCACTTTCCGTTCAATTATGAAGCCATTCTTCATGATTGAAATAATTTATTAATGACCTTTTATAGATTCATTTACTGAAGAGGAGCTACGGAAGCAATATTGCGATAATGGCGTTGATGATATTAAATAAATTAATAGAGGATTCTGTGGCAGAGATATGTAGTTGGTACGGAAAATAGCAAAATCAGTCAGTACATTCAAACATATAGTAAAATTAGAAACGAGTAAGTAAATTCATTATTTATCACATTTCAGCACTTAAAATTGTAAAATTGAAAAATAAATGCATGAATTATTCCAGTTTCCTTACACGCTGCATGCAGTACGTTTTAAGTAAAGAGGGCAAAATAGCCAGGAACACCACATACGCGGGCTTGGGAAGTTCCACCAGAGCCAATACTATTATTTTTATTAAAATATATTGAATATTTAATTGTCATTATTTAATGTAATTTAATTAATTTCCGTTACATTTTCTATCCTTTATGTAATATCACAAATTTTTTGCCGAAATATCATTGCTGTAAAATCTCCGAAAAGTTACGGGGCCATTGCTGTAAAATCTGCAAAAAGTTACGGGACTATTGCTATAAAATCTCTGAAACGTTGCGGGACCATTGCTATAAAGTCTCTGAAACGTTGCAGGAAAAATAAAAAAAACCAACCGATTTTCACGTGAAGTGTTGCAGCTTTTAATCCCAGAGTAATATGAGACTTTCTTAAATGTTATATTTGTTAACTATTTTAAACAATTACATCATTTCCTCACATGAAACCCTTCAGTTTCTTGATACATATGTAACTCTGAACACGAAAATCTCAATACGAGAATGACGCAATAAAATAAATCATGTAAATAAATAAACTTATTTCTAAGTACATTTGGATGCATTGAAACAAAAAAAAAAATAATTTTGGCCAGCTTTTAGGGCCAAATACTCCACGGTGCGACGCCGACGTCTCGAGAGCCCTAAAGTCAGTTCCAAAATTCGACGGGGCCAAACCCGCTGACTTAACCTACTTTCTCAACCATTGCCACTGCGCGATAACGTCGTACGGCGAACCCGAAGACGAACCCACCATATTACGCGGCGTCACCTTGACGCGACTCACGGGTGCGGCCCTTGCAGAAGTAAGCACGCGGAAGATACAGACGTACGAAGAACTAGAAGATTTGTTAACCACGTTGTATAAATCGACGAGGACGAGCACGACCATCTTGTCGGAATTGCTTCATTGTAGTCAAGGAGCGCACGAGGACGCATACACGTACGGGAACCGCGTAGCCACATTAGTCAACGAGCAAGTGGCAGTAATCACGGCAGGCGGAGACACCCCGATAGCCCGGGGAGGAGCCATCGAAGCGATCAAGCAAAAAGACCATTACGTTTTTCAGGAAGTGCTTCGCAATGAATTAAAGGTTTTAGTAAAATCGCGAAGGGCCGCCGACCTTCTAGAGGCGATTGCGATAGCAGTAGAGAAAGAACGGACCGCTCGAAAACAGTCTACCACCTTTGCAGGGGCACGTGCTGCCAGTAGCACGTCGACCTCGAGTACATCAGCGAGTAAATGTTGCAACAATTGCAAACGATCAGGGCACTATACCAGGGACTGCTGGAAGAGCCAGCCTAATAATAATCCGCGAAGAAGCTTCCCTGCACCCGAAAATAATCGGATAATACAACACATAGCGGCCAACAACACACGTTGGATACCGCCCCGTCGAGAAACGGAGGGAGCGTATTCCGCATCACGAGACAACTACGATCGCGCCGGACTGCCTGCAAGAAATTCGCCCGCCCGAGAACCGAGATGAGCGATTCGAATGGTTAGAATAGGCTCACTTGCAAGCAAGAGATTCACGTCAGATAGGATAGGAGTCGAAATAAAGGAAGCAAGGCGGGGTAAAACAACCATGATAATAGATAACGGGACAGAAGTATCGCTGATCGCGAAGACAGCCCTACCGACAAATGTAATAATGGGACCCAGCGAAGTGCTACTCACTTCGTTTACAGGAGACAAGGCTAAAATGCTAGGGAAAATAGAAGCCACATTCTACATAAATAGGAAGGAAGTAAGGCATCCATTACACGTAGTAGAAACCGAAACGCTAGCCGACGCGGACGGACTCAGGAAGTACTAGGAAAAGGAGAACTCTGGCAAGCGCTAAGCCAGTACGCGGAAATAGTCATATCTGCGCGCACCCAGAAAATCTGTCTGATACGAACGAATAGTCGCAGAGAAGGAATTATAAAAAAACGGCAGCTAATAGAAGGAGTATACTTAGGAGAAGGGCTAACGAAATCAGAAAGGGGACGATGTATAGCCTGCGTCATGAAGACAACAAACGAAACCAAGAAAGTAATCATACCGCGGATCACATTAATCGACGTACCGGGTCGCGATATCCTCCAAGCCAACAATAACGCCGCGGCTGTCGGAGCGTTAACCGCGCATGAGTCGCTGACAACGCGCATTACTCGAGCCTTGGAACAGGTGAATTGCGAACACCTGAACGCCGAAGAAAGAGAAGCCAAAAGAAATCTGTAGGGAATACCAGGATATGTTCCATTTACCGGGAGATAAGTTAAGCACGGCTACAGTAACCACGCATATGATCCCGATAACAGGTGATACCTTACCCTGCAATGTTAAACCGTACAGGTTACCCGAAACGCATAAGCGCGAAGTCAAGAAGTAGGTAGATCAAATGTTGGAGGACGGGCTAGTACAACACAGTCCTAGCCCGTGGAACGCATTATTGTTTAGGATCGACGAAAAATGTTTAGTTTGCACAAATAATCACTTGATATAAAAGACCCTATACCGTTCCACAATAGGTCTCCGCCACGTAGTCAGATCCGCGTCAGGATATCGGACAGGTATCGACAAGAATATCGGCCAGCAGAATGACCATGCAACTCGTCTCGGACACTCGTCCACATAACGCCGTAATTTGTGATCTAGAAACGTATCTACAGTTAATACAGCTGTAGAATACAATCCCTCGTACACTTCCGTCGAGTTGTTCTCTGTTGAGATGTGCATGAGGTGGGATAGGAATGAGTGGAACACGACGTGACTCTAACCTCCAAGTATATTCTAAACAGTAAGATACAAAACAAGGTACAAGTAACTCCCGACTCGCTCGATCCGCCATGACACCATGATCTACTACTATACCCACGTTCGGAGCCGTGGGTATAGCCGCGCAAATGTTCGTACAGCAGTAGTTCCGTCTCCGTTGTTCTGGTTATAAACCCAAACCATCGTATGCGTATGTTAGCATCACCAATTTTAAGGGTAGGGTCGATGGCGGATGGCCCCACGCTGTCCTGCCTTCGGTGGTTTATGACTGGGACTTAGGCTGCGTGTATTCCTGAATAGGGGTGCATGAGACTAAATAGTCCTGGCGTCGGGCAATGGCTGGCGACCACTTTGGGTCTTACAACTATCGGGTGTGGATGGATTGCTTGTTTGAATGTAGAGAGAGAAAGTTTCGTTATGGCTAACGGCCTGACGTCGTATTGCCAAAGAATAGGGACTCTGTTCCTGGAGGATCTGGCCACGGAGTGCGGAAGGCTATGTGAAGGCTATGCCTTCTGGTATGTGAACTGTGATAGACCGCTCAGGCCTTACCCCAGAACTGCCCTGGATCGAGCTTCATTACTACCCTTAGAAAGGCGTTTCTAACACGTATGAGTATCGGAATACTCTTGTGTAGCAAACATTTATCTGATGCGATTGCTAACTGGTTGACAGGATTTCTTCCAAGGAGCTTCCTCTATCCCCAAGTGCGTAGTTTCACTCGTTCCATGATGAGTTAACTTTCACCGGGATAGCAGGCCTTAGGTAAAAAGAAGCCAGCTAGGACGAACGAGAGAAACTACTTAGGGGTAGAAGAAGTTATGTGGAAAAAATCTTGTCAGTCAGCTAGAAATCACGTTGCGGAAATGTTCTCTGCTCGATATTCAATGTCTCTTGGATAATTTTTTAAAACATCTTTTTTATCTTCTTCTGATAAGCCTTTCGACATCCAGTTTTTCCACCACTATACAGTACCTTTATCTATTGTTAATGCCGATGCTGTTGAAGAGATTTTTTCTTCCAACAGCTACACATCAAGATCGGTATCTTTTGTTTTATCTAGGTTATTTTTCGTGTTACCGATTGAGCAAGTCCGATTATTCTTATCCGCCGGAGACCTCATCACCGATTTTGATGACCATTAAATATGTTGTAAAACTCAACATTCTGAACAACTTTTCCCAATACATGTTACCGCTGCTCGGCCTTAGTTCACGAAATATTTCCGAAAAACTTCTGTTCATTTATTCCGACACAACACATTGTCCCTAGTATTAGTATAGGTTGGGGATAGAGTAGGGCGAGGGACGCGCGCCCGGGAGCGGGCACGCATAGCGTGGTAGCGAACCGATGTGAGTTTGGAGATTTAAATCAGAAACTGGCGGATGCCCGGTAGAGCTGTTCGAGTAGCTCGAAATTCGATTCGAGCCGAGACTCGGTTTCCGATCCGATCCGAGCGCTCGAAAAAACCGAGCGGCTCGAATGAAGCGAGCAGTTTGAACGTGTTTGGAATGGCTTGAAACAATCTAGTGGCTCGAACGATCCGAGCAGATCCGTACAAACAATTTATGTACAATGTACATCTTTCGTGCAGATTGATATTATTGAACAGGTTGGTATATCAAGTATGATAAATGTTTCGGATATTTTATGGTATGTTTTTCTAATGGAATAGATATAATGGTTACACAGTTCGACATGATTTTCTAACCTTAATGAAATATATTGTTTTCGATGAATTTTTGTTCGCTGAAAACGAATTTGGCGGTGAAAATGGCGTAGCACGTCACGATACATCGATGTTATGAATCCGATACATCGATATTATGAATCCGATACATCGATGTTATGAATCCGATACATCGATGTTATGAATCCGATACATCGATGTTATGAATCCGATACATCGATGTTATGAATCCGATACATCGATGTTATGAATCGGATACATCGATGTTATGAATCCGATACATCGATGTTATGAATCCGATACATCGATGTTATGAATCGGATACATCGATGTTATGAATCCGATACATCGATGTTATGAATCTGATGTTTAGTCCACTAAACAAACAATTTGTTTAAACAAATGATTGCAAAATTATATGTTTTGGCACATATAGAATCGTGTTCTGCGGGGAAAATAACTAAACAAATATGTTTATTCTAAAACTTTTTTTACAATAAAATTTGCCAATCAAATTGTTTAAACAAATTAATTTTACAAATTCGGAATCAGTGAACTTATTACTGTATGCCTTTTCTTAGCCCTTTCGCTACAGTTCCCTCTGCCGAAAACTATACTCGTACTCATTTTTATATTAAACTCAATATTCGAATGCAAATAAAATAATTTTGTTCATAACATTGTATTTACAATGACCATTTTTTTAGCGTAAATGTTTTTTGTTTGTAACTGTCATACGAAAATTTTCATTCCATGCTTGTTATTTTGAAATGTAAACGCTTTGCATTGGACGAATATAGGCGTCCATAGTAGCGAAAGGGTTAATATAGCTTACAATATTCTAAGTATTCATATTCAATGCAACCACTGTATCGCAGTGGGGCAGCTCGAAAGTTTTAATATTCCCGAAACAGATTCGATCTCCTCGGATCGTTCGAGCCACCCGATTGTTTCAAGCCGCTCGGTTTTTTCGAGCTGCTCGCTTCTTTCGAGACGCTCGCTTCATTCGAGCCGCTCGGTTCTCTCGAGCGCTCGGCTCGGATCGGTTATTCGAACCGAATATATCCAGGCTCGGTTTTTCCGAGTACTCGAACAGCTCTAGTCTGAACAGATAATATAAATTGACTCGCAACATTATACGATAAGTAGTGTTACGTAATTCACTATCGCAACCTGCAGCAGTGCACGCGTCAGGGTCATCGTATTACAAAGATACACCGCGTACTGCAATTCGCTTAATCGCCCCGGCACCGCGATTACATAGAACTTAATACACGGTTTACAACATGCGCCACTAGTGACTTTGAAAAAAGTTGGAACAAATTAATGAACAACGTGGTATTTGTTAAAACTATGGAAAATGTGCGAAATCTAGTAAATGTAAAACTTTTGACATATTAGGATAGACGATATCGTGCAGAAGCAATGATTGCAACAAATATTTGAAAAAACCTGAATGAGGAAAACTCTTACTGTTTTTTATATCCAACATAATACGGTATCTGAATTTTTGGTGTTCGCAATATTTTCCTTGAAACGAGGGTGACTTTCAGTTTTTTAAATGGAATGCTATATATTTGATTACCCAATATGAAAGCGACTGTCAGGTCAAATTCAACCATATGGTATACTATGACCTTCAAGGCCACACAAGGTTAGGAATGAAGTAAATATATTGAACTATCTATCTGGTAGATTGAGTTTCTTTCTTTCATTCCTAGCCTTGTGTGGCCTTGAAGATCATAGTATACCATATGGTTGAATTTATTCTGACAGCGGCTATCATATTGGGTAATCAAATATATAGCATTCCATTTAAAAAACTGAAAGTCACCCTCCTTTCAAGGAAAATATTGCGAACACCAAAAATTGAGATACCGTATTATGTTGGATATAAAAACAGTAAGAGTTTTCCTGCTTCAGTTTTTTTCTCAAATACTTACCATTTTCGAGAATCCTGTATAAGAATATCAGGTATAGCCGCTTGACCGCTGCGAGTACCGCACGGCCCGACCAGTCGAGCCGGAGCTGGGCGACGCAGCGTCAACTTTCGGCAATTTTTACGAGGCCAATTTTAAAATATCCATATTTTTTAAACATTGTACATCAAGGGGAAGGATAGAACTATACTCTCCTTTTTTTCAGATTTTTGAAATCGCGCCCGATGTTAAAAACCTGCATTTGTTTAAAATATTTGCACAAAAATGGTTCAATTTTTTTTTTTGAACTGAAATAATTTTTTTTTATACTTCAATGTATTCTCTATAAGCACTGTGAAGCTCATCTCCATCCGTTATTCTGACGCCTGTCGCCTGTCATTGCCGAATATGAACTGATGGTATAAACACTGCATTGTTGTGGTCTGAACCAAAACGTTCCGTAACGTTCCGTGTCTGAACGGATAATATAAATCGACCTTGACTTGTTTCGTGTTTTGCCTGGTGGTTTGGTGTGCGTCGGGTAATGCGGAAGGTCTATGTGTGTTTGTGCTTGAATAATGCACTTTTTGACAAAAAAATTTATTGGACTGCTTTATTTGCTCTGTACACTTGGCTGTGACACCATTGCCGCATGCCTTTGTCAAAGAGGAGATATAATCAGGAATCGAAAGAGTTCTGGAAATTTCGTTTTTAAAAAATTCTGTTAGAACTTATATGTTTCGTTACAGAAAATATATGTTCCTGTGGAATTTTTATTGAAAGAAATGTTTCCCTTGGGAACTGCTATAAACAGTGTTCTCATGGAACAGATATTTTAGAATCTGTATAATAAATGTTCCATGGAAACAAGTTATATTAGAACGTTTATTAAAACAGTTTCCCTAAGATAAAGGAAAGTACAAGACTATTAGGTACGAGCAAGGAGAAGTTCCCAGGTGTCCGCCTCCGATTGCATTGGCTTTTGGATATATTTTAGAGAGCCGAAATAAGATATGCGTGTTTTTTCATAGCAGCCCGTTTTCATATTTAGGGGGTGATACCACCCCTCACAATTATAAGAATTTTAGGCGTTTGCCTCCGATTGCTTTGGTTTTTGGATATGTTTTAGAGGACTGAAAAATAAGAAATACGTGTCTTTCTACTTTGGCTCATTTGCATGTTTAGGGGGTGAACCACCCCTCAAAGCTCATAAGAATAGGTGGCGCCCGCCTCCGATTGCTTTGGTTGTTGGATACGTTTTAGAGGAATGAAAAATATGAAACAGGTGTCTTTTTATTTTGGCCCGTTTACATGTTTAAGGAGTGCCATCATCCCTCAAATTTCATAAGAATAGGTAGTGCCCACCACAAGCTTTGGCTTTTCGATATGTTTGAGAGGACCTAAAAATAAGATATACGTGTCTTTTTATTTTATCCTGTTTTCATATTTAGGGTGTTAAACCACCCCTCAAAGTTATAAGATTTTCAGGTGTCCGCCTCGAATGCTTTGGTATTTTTATATATCTATCGAACGCGCCGAGAAGCGCAGGCAAAATTTGTAAACCCCATGCTTGGATGAGTCAGTACCTGGGAAGAACCCAAGGTCTTGGCTAAGACACGTTCCCGCGTTTTCTACAAAACGCGCGGGACGCTGACGGCTACTACCAATCGCGAGCGTTAGAAGGTCGCACCCCTATGTTTCTTGTTTCCGCTTCCTGACCGACCAGCCCATCCGTTTTCGTTTCCGGCTTCAATTATGCACAGACCACCGAACATTCAACACCATTTTTTGTACCACTTACCATAGTTCCATAGTTAAAGTAATATTTTTTATAAATTATTTATCCAAATTAACGTGCAATTTTTCTCAACGTAAGTTACAGCAACTCGGCTTTCTTTCATTAATTTGAAAATATAAAAGTAACTGTCAGACAGCTTTACAACCCGCCAACTCAACGGCGCTTCAATATTTGATGCTTCGAGCCTGATCGATGCGAGGAGAACTTTGGTCCATCCATATCAAGCGAAGATTTTACTGCCCACGAAAGCGCAGCATCTTCCGAATTACCTATATACTCGATCTCCAATATGAAGGAACCCGTTTCGCGCATGCAGACTGAGCTCATTGGCTCCGAAAAAACGTTAGTGAATTGCCGGTTTGCACGCGCTCCGGTGCAATTCCTTTGTGCGAGCTATTTGACCAGGCCACGAAGCATTATCGTGCGTTGCAGGCATTAAACAAGCCATTTTTAGAAGCGTTTCCGATGTACGCTATAACATCAAAGCTAGATGACTAAACGCGCATTAAATGGAAAGGGAGCATACAAGGGAAGGCGTCACCGTCATTGGACGAGCTGTTAGAATTTTTGCGCCAGCGACGCAAGGTATTAGAGTCTGCAGCGTTAGAAAAAACAAACAAGCGTTTGCATACTCAGCCGCAAGTACACGCACACGTGCACAAGCGCGATCAGGTAACGGCAAATCGTCCCGCGCGGGTTTATTCGGTAATGAACGTTATCTGCTATCTATCCAAGGCTAAGCACGTAACTCAGGCGTACCCAAAGCTTACAGGTAGTAGCATTATACAACGAATTGGAATGGTGAAATTGTTGGGCCTATGTAACAATCGTCTACGCTCGAATCACATTGCCAAAAATTGTTGTGCTAGTACGTGGAAACAATGTAAGGGAAAGCATCAGACATTGTTGCACCAGGAGCAGGATGCCGATCAACAATTGGTATCCCAAGCCAATTTGGCGGTGTTGAGTGATCGTATAAGGTCCGAAGTTCTGTTATATACGTTAGTGGTGAATATTTTAGACAATCAGGAACGACCACAACGGTGTCGTATTAATTTAGATACGGGATCGCAGGCACATTTTTTGGCCGAATAAATAGTAGGAAGCTTAGGTTTACGCCGTCAAGCAATGAAGGTTCCGGTAATGGGATTTGATCGTGAGGTTACTGACATAACGAGCATGGCCGTAGCTCAAACACAATCGTGCATAAACAATTTTCAAGTCAAAGCTGACTTTTTATTAATACCAGCTTTTATCGACGCTGAACCATCGCGACCGTTCTCAAAGTCAGAAATAGAAATTCCGTGAAATTTGCTCGCTGCTGCCGTCCGTGTATTCTCGGCTCAATCTCTTCTTATCGTAGTTTACGGAGATAGCGCCTTATCGGCGGTACTTTGTATAATACTTTGTACAATGTTTTCATATGAGGTGGTTATAATACCTCAGAGTACGAAATAGTAAATTTAAATGATTTGAAGGTTAATTAATATTAGACTCCACGTCGCGGGACGTGACACTTGTACTACTGGTTGAAATTCTAGCGGTTGAGCGCATTGGATGCTGGTGAGGTTAGGTTCGACGGTGAAAAGGTGCACACAACACAGTACGTAAATGAGTTTGCATCGATTTTTTAAAAAGACTTGCACAATTACACGCCGCAACAGAACGGCGTCGCGGAGCGCAGGAACAGAACACTGGTCGAGGCTGCCCGCTGCATGCTCGGAGAATCGGGACTGCCGAAGTCGTTTTGAGCCGAAACAGTTGCGTCAGCGAATCATGTCAGGAATCGCTGTGTGACGAAACTTCTGGGAACCAGGACCCCTCACGAGAAGTGGAATGGGAGATGTCCGGATTTGAGCCACTTGTAGAAGTTTGGTGTCAAGACGTTCGTCCTGGACAAGGCTCTCGGCAAGAATAAACTCTTGCCAAAGAGGATCACGGGGGTTCTCGTCGGATACTCCGTGACTTAAAAAGCGTACCGAGTTTCGGCACCGTCGCAGCGGAGGGTCCTCGTGACGCGGGACGTCAGGTTCTCCACCGAATTCCTTTTAAAAGGGGAACTCAGGATTCAGTTCTCAAAGAGTGTGGCGAACCACCTTCTGTTTCAGATAGTTTCGACGACTCCGAGGTGCGTGAGACGGAGATTGGTACCAGTAATAAACAAAATCTTGTGGACCGGCGAGTAATTGGAGGGGAGCTTGATTGATCCTCTGTTTGTACAAGATGAAGTTCTACTAATACCACTTCCAGAACCGAAGGTCATCGACAATCCGATGCGACGGGACCCTAGGAGGCCGCGCAAAGTCATAACCGGCCGACTAGGCCGACCGACGAAGGAATACAACATGGTACCCGTTGTCGACGCTGCATCATACGAGCCAGAAGACCTGGATGACTCCAGCGATGAGGACTCTTCGACGTGGGAGGACGCTGAGTTGGTGATGTCCGCCACTGAGATTCCGTATCACCAGGCCATTACGGGGCCTGAGAAGGCTGAGTGGCATGACGCGTTCTACGCACAAATCAGGAGGCTTATCATCAACGACACTTTCGACATTGTGCCGAGACCTAGGGATGAAAAGGTCAAGTGTCGCACGGTATTGAGAAACAAATACAATGCGAGCGGAAATCTGAACAGAAGAAAGACACGAGTTGTCGCGACAGGTTATACTCAGCATTGTGGTGTCGATTTCCTCGAAACCTTTGCGCCAGTTGCCCGGGTTGATTCTGTTCGTCTATTAATGGCTTTGGCCGCCAAGTTCAACCTCAGGGTGCTGCAGCTGGACGTCGAGACGGCGTACTTAAACGGGAAAATAGACGCTGAAATCCACATGGAGACGCCCGACCTGTTGGCGAGAATGCTCCGGACCATGATCGAGAGGGAGAGTGACGACTCAATCTTGAGGCGAGCACGATCCATGCTTCAAAAGGTCGAGGGTGCCGATATCGCATGCAGACTCAACAAAGCGCTGTACGGCCTGCGCCAGGCGGGTCGACAATGGCACGCTGCGTTGGATGGCATGTCGCTGACCCTTGCCGTTATGTAGACCAGGGGCAGCTGACATTCGTTCTCGTCTATGTCGATGACATTTTGGTCATCACCAACGATCTGCGGAGAGAGGGCCAAATCCGAAGTCCTTCAAAGTGAAAGACCTCAGCCCGGCGGAGCTCTGTCTGGGCTTCGAGATCCGACGCGATGAAACCAACATCCACCTCTCTCAGCGCGGCTACATCCGTGGCATCCCGGAGCGTTTCGGGATGCGGGACTGCAAATTCATCCACACCCCACTTGCTGTCGGCGCCAAGTTATCGGGAAATCTGGACGACGGGGGAGACGCCGAGGGTCACTATCCTTTCAGGGAACTGGTTGGTGCCCTGATGTACGCTGCGACGGGAACACAACCTGAGATTGCGCACGCGGTTAGTGCGTTCAGTCAGTTCAATTCCTGCTACAAGAAGGAGCACTGGGGGGAGGATGGGGAGGGGGCCAAGCGTGTGCTACCATATCTCCGGAGAACATTGGACCATGAACTGTCTTTGGGATGGAGGATCGGCCGCAGGGCTTCGTCGACGCTGACTGGGGGAATTGCCCCATTGACAGGCGCTCCTACACCGGGTTGCCGTTCATCCTCGGTAGCGCTGCCGTAGCATGGAGATCACGCAAGCAGCCAACGGTCGCCCTCTCGTCAACGGAGGTTGAGTATACGGCGATCAGCGGTGCCGCCAGGGACGCCATGCACCTGATCATTTTTCTCCGTGAGCTCGGGTGCCCAGGCCTCGCCAAGGTGGTCCTCTACAACGACAACCGTGGCGATGAGCTGCTTGCGAAAAATCTTGTTTCTCACTCAAAGACGAAGCATATCGATATTCGTTATCATTATATTCGTATTGCATTACAGAAATATCGTGTCAGGCTAGAGTACCTGCTTACGGAAAGGATGATCGCTGACGTCCTCACCAAGGGATTGCTGAGGACGAAGCACGCCGAATGCACTTCGAAGCTTGGACTCCGTTCGCGGAATCTTCCCCCGACGCATGTTCAAGGAGAGTGTTGAAGATAGAGTAACATGCATTGCGGACGCGCCAGCAGTTGTCGAAACGCTGCCTTGCTGTTGTGCGATTCCCCTTCGATACAGACCTTTGGATCGCTTTACTCACGACCTGACATCGCGACACGCGCGTACTCCCCTCCAACGTTTTACTTTGTAATCTTAATTTTGTTGTCATTATATCACTTGAACCTACTCCGCGTACTTTTCTCCTCACCCGACCTGCAAACTCTAACAGAAAATGAGGCAACTATGCGTCCAAAATTCGTCTACATAGAGTACCTGGAGGTGTCACCTCTATATAAGTTCTTTTTATCGACCGCAGTAGTTTCATTAGGGTCCGTTTGTTTACAGGGGACGCTTCGATCGATTCGGACCATAACACAAATGAGACGGCAGCCTTAATGTGGGATGCCGATGAGCACTGCGCTGGTCGAGGCGTGTCGCGTGACGCGCGAGGAAACAAACGAAAAGCGCGCCGGGATTGTCGCGTGGCATGAGGCGGACGAAAGCGAAGAGTTGGTTACCGGTCGTCCAGCGGGAAAGTCCCGTGCTTATTCTATTCTCTACTTATTTTAGATTCCGCTATCATTCACCACTTAGACTTACTTATATTAAAGATTGTTTATTTAATAACAATTGGGCGTCAATCCTATATAAGACCCCCATCCTCGCCTTCTATTCGCCTAAGAATCCAAACAGAAACCAGGAGAAATCCTACATTAATGTTTCGAAAGGTAGACGCGGTTTCTGGTTCGAAATCAGGACAATAGAGCTGTACCTACAATAGAGCTGTACGAGTACTTGAATATTCGGGTAGCTTGAAATCCGAACCAATCCGGGACTCGGTTTCCAAGCCGAGCCAGGTACCCGAAAGAACCGAGCGACTCGGATAGAACCAAGTACTTGAATGTTTTTCAAGCGGTCCGAAAGAACCGGGCGGATTGGATGAAACCGAGCGGCTCGGATAGAACCAAGTACTTGATGTTTTCCAAGCGGCCCTCTTTACGTTCCGGAATCAATCACCAATCACCATCTCGGTTTCGGACGTAACATTATTATAATTTATTTCTTATGAATACATGATTAGGACACACTCTACGTTCACTAAAAATCGACCGAATTGCTCCATATTTGATATCATTTTTATCAGGAACCTCAAAAAATTTATTGGTAATACTTTACCATCAACATTTATCAAAAATATGAACATTTTATTTTTCTGTACTGGGTATTTTATCTAGCTCGTTGATTTTATTACTCTCGACTGTCAACGGGCGGTCTAGCGGGGCCTGAAGGACCTTGCCCGCAGCGAAAAAGCAAAACAATGGGGTGGGTAGGTCTTTCCCGATAATCCGAGCCCAAAGGCTTCTTAACAATCGGGAGACTGTACATATTCGTTTTGATGCTTTCGACAATGCGCGCAACCATTTGCTTGCGCGGCTTCACGTTGCACGTCAAAAAATACTCTTTTAATTAAAATCAGTTTGTAAGTGCAATTTAATTACGCGACATTAAAATCGTGCACAGTTCATTAATTTTAATTAATTGGTCAATTTATTTATTTTTTAATTCATTAATACAGTACTCTGGTTAAGAACATCGTAATACGGAGCTAATATTCTAGGCCCTAGAATCTACGGTATTGTCAATGAGCAGTTGACACGCGCGCCACTTCACACTATCGTTTCTTACCATTTGCACAGGGTGATTCTCTAGCTGGAGTCGTCAAACGCGATGCTCATCAGCAATCATGTGTCTCGCTGAGGTTTGTGGGCTTCGACACTCAAAACCAGCAGAGCCATACAATGTTGCGCACTAAGCAGTGACGAATCTGAAGTTCTGCATTTTCTAATCAGATCTTTACGACAGTGACGTCAATCGATTCCTTATGTTTTCTCGATCAAATTGGCCACAAAAGAATATAATTCGGACCATAATTAAGGAAATTACGTGAAAAATTATTTACAGAATTGAAAGCCCGTTTCGTTAAAAATAGTCGGATTTAAATTATTTTCTGTCAATTTAATCGGAAGAATGCCAGGAATACCGTTGGTGTCACTTTCATATTGATAAGATGAAAAATAAACAAATTCTGTTTCTGTATAAGCGATGGCAGTATCGCAATAGTACTAAATAAGCAATTGCAATTTAAAGTCACTATTGCCACCAACACAATTTTATATATAATGCTTGTTCGATAACTGCTTTCTGCATATGACGTTTAATTATCTTATAATAAGTGTATCACTTTCATGTTCTGCTTCAGTGTTTTGCTAATAAAAAAATATCTAACCTAACCTAACAAACTTCATTTTCTGGGGACATCCCCTCATTTATTTTTTCTTTTCACTTGTAATTCCTTACTGCCAACGTAAGATATTGACGTTAACCACACTACAAGTAATTAAAACGTAAAACGAATTTTCTATGCGTGCGCTATCAGCAGACTTTATGTTGAAATTTTTTCAAGTACCACGCAACAGCTGAGAATTTCTTTCCACATTCAGAATGGAATATGGAAAAAGCAAGTAGCTCCTTCTCGCGTGCACAGGCAGCTGCGTATCTATCGGTATTACCATTTCTGTGGAGAAAAAGCTGCTGTAATACCGACCTGCCAAATCGGCGAGGTCACGTGACGTGCTGCTTTCTTAAGAGGGTATAGAACTATTGAAATCTCGAAAAATCGACTTTTTATTTAATTCTGAAATTATCGTCCTTTGTGAACATTTACAATAAAGTTTCGTGAGGAAATTCAACTAATTAAGGAAATTATAGCGCGGAACGTAATTGAGTGCAGCGCCGAGTAACGGCCTCGCAGATAGGTATTGGCGTAGGGGACTTAAGGGGGTAGACATGTCAAGCGACCTCGCCGATTTGTCAGGTCGGTATTGCAGCAGTTTTTTTCTGCGCAGAAATCTTAATACCGATAAATACGCGGCTGCTTTGTGAACGCGAGAGAGAGCTGTTTGCTACTTCCATATTCTATTCTGAATGTGGAAAGAAATTCTCAGCTATTGCGTTGTACTTGTAAACTTTTAAACGGAAAGTCTGCTGGTAGTGCAAACGTAGAAAATTCAATGTAGGGGAGTTCGGGGAAGATTGTAACACGGGGTAAATTGTAACATAAGTAAAATCTTTTGAACGACAAATCTGGTAACCCACAGCATGCGAGAGTTGCTTGACAATATTAGCACAGACAAGGTATAGAATAGACCTCTCATCATTTTGTCTTCAGTGTCGTCGTTCTGAAGTACCGATATTCTGAAACAACTACTGGTTTTCAAGCGCCCTCTTCGTTTTTCGAGCGGTGGGTGTGGGAAACACAATGTGTTTCTAGCATTGACGCAGGTAAAGCTGCCGGTATCACCGAGAAAAGTATAGAAGCTATGTTATACAGGGTGTCCCACTAACTCGGTTCACGTCAAATATCTATTATTTCAAGTAATAAGCGAACATATTATTTATAAAAGTTGTATGGTTGTAAGAAACACAAAACACGGTGAAACTAAATAGTTTCTTTACAGGTGGTGGGATAGAGCGGATGTGAAGGTCAATTTTATTTTTTCAAATGGACTGTCAAATTTTTTTGCGAATTCTGAGTATGAAAGTACTAAAGTACATTAATCCTAAAACTTATTGTTTCTGAGATATTCAACATTGTTCATCCTATTACTTTGATTATGAAACATATTCGAAGCTATGCTCAGTTCATTTCGGATAGCCGGCCGTTGAATGCTGAAGTAATAATATAAAACAATAAATACAAAAGTATTTATATACGATGGGTTAAAATAAATTTTTCTTTCAGTATTTTCGGTATTCTCGGGAAAAATAGTAGGAATATCTGCTCACCATATAAAAGATTAGCAATAGTAGGTAGCAGATGTTCCTACTATTCTTCTCGAGAATACCGAAAATACTGAAAGAAAAATTTGTTTTAACCCATCGTATATAAATACTTTCCTACGCTAGGCTATTTTTTTGAAAACGCGTGCGTGCAGACTGACCATGGGAACCGTGCAGTTCCAAACGGTGTGCACTATCGTAAGTTTTATTTTTTTATTAACTGTTCCCAAAATTTCTTCACTTTTTTTAAAAAGGCATTTATTAGTTGAAGACTTAACGAATCGAATGGTATTTTTTTTCAAACCGGACCGTGGGTGGGAACGACGTCAAATCACGATTTAAAACTTTGACATCGATTACTGATAAGTTTATTAACAATAAACAAAATATTTTATACACGGGTTGAGAAAGCATTCCTTCAGTTTTAAAACGAACCCAAGACTGTGGCATCATCTTTAAAAATGACCGAGATATTACAGTTTAAGTGATGACGCGTCAGCCGATTTTGTTTGAATTTTCGAAACTTTAAGATTAAATATTTCGGAAACTATTTGACATAGGCTGTTGAAATTTAGTATACTTTGTTTTTGCAATGTTATCGACAAATGCTGTAATTTTGAAGAGAATCGGTGAAACTAAATTTTTCACCTATCCGTTTTGACGTGGAATAGCTCTGTTACAACCGACCCTGGGCCAGGGACCAGGGACGATTGTAACACTGTCTCCGCTTCTCATTTTTTATTAATAACCACAATATTACTGATATACAGCGAAACTGTTGTGTGGCTCAAATAATGTCAGATAAGTAGGTAACATTTTCGAAAAAAAACTGTTGTTGTAACTATAATAGTTTTTGCGTAAGCGTATTCCAAAGTCAAAGTGTTACTACCGCCCCTGTTTACCCTATACATATGTACAATGACGCACGACGATCCCTGCCGAATAATCCCGAGAGTCGACGAACGAAACATGTATTAGTTTCTTTTGGCTGAAGGTGTGCGTGTAACACGTATACGTATTATGTCGACAAAAATTTTGTTTGAAGTGTGACGTCCCGATCCCACCACATGGGTCACGCCGGTTAGTCTCCGCCGGCGCCGCTAGAGGTCTACTCTTCTCACAAGTACAATCGTCCACTCTCGTTCACATATATACAAGTTCCATGTTATTTTCTCTTAGTCCCCGTGTGTCTAGGGCAGGGGCTGTCAGCTATAACCCTACTGACGATGAGTCTGGCTGACGGTCCCAAGATGAAACACGGCACATCAGTTCTTTTTTCCGCCTCGATCTTTAATGCCAATAATCCATTTGCTCCGCACAGTACTCTAAAAAGCTGGACCCACCGGCCCGATGGATTACGGTTGCGCCGGAGACGACGGGGCAACAAGATCCTCCCTCTTTACGTTCCGGAATCAATCACCGATCACTATCTCGGTTTCTCGGACGTAATAGAAGGAGAAGAAAAATCTTACCATTTTCTTCGTATGATATCAGTTTTATTGAATTTGGTCTTATTCGAAAGCTATATGCGGTTTACATAAGAAAAATGCCTTCAAATTTAGAAGATATTGCAGGCATGATGGAGATATTAAGGAAATAAGTTTCAGGTTGGGTTGGATTAGCCGGATTACGAGTAAAAAAGATACGCGCAGCGACAATCGACATATACAGGGTGTCGAAACATGTACTTAGCTTCAAGACGCTACCGCGTCTCTGGATGTAATACCTATCATTCAACTAAATACACAATACCAAAGAAATGTTCGAAGCTGGTTATGCTTTCCACCTTTCGTTATTTAAAATTTATTTCTTTTTGTCGTGACTTAAAATATGTTTATTTAAATGCTTTTTTCTATCTTTTTTTATAATAGAAAAACCTATTTTGCGTTGGACAAAGTGTTTTTACTTAATTCTCCTCAAAATAATTAGTGTTGCTTTCACCCTACCCCTGCAGGACAAGAGTAACAATGACAGTCACTCCGGAAAACTGCCATAACTCTTTGACTACTTATCACGTAAGGCTGAATCTGCCTCCGGGACGCTAATCGCATCGCGATTACCGAAAATACACAATTTATCGAGAAATGATCTGTCACATATGTACGAATACTAAAACTAAAACTTTGCAGGCGTTCGTAGTATATCACCATCGAAATTGTAATACAAGAAAATAATTATTTTTTAGTGACTGTAGCACTGCAACGTTTAAGCAAACTGTTAAACTGTATACAGCAATAAAAGATATTTGTAAATAAGTCTGAGCTGTGAAATGTAAATCCACAAACACTAAAAACTAGAAAATAAAAAATATATTAAAAAAATTATGTTAAACGATTTAATTATAAATGTAGTAAAAACTAAATTAAAATGCACTAAAAACTAAAAATAATTATTTTCTTGTACTTCAATTTTGATGGTGTTAATATCACTTTAAATAAAATCGTGGGGCACGATATTTCATAACAGGATATGAATCACTTTAATACTTCAACTTCTGGTTGCACATAGTGCCCCACGATTTTATTTAAAGTGATATTAACACCATCAAAATTGAAGTGCAAGAAAAGAATTAGTTTTTAGTTTTTAGTGGGTTTTAATTTAGTTTTTACTACATTTTTAATAAAATCGTTTAACATAAATTTTTTTTTATATATTTTGAAACCCATCAAACTTGGGCCTTCCTATCCTCTTTAACTGTAGGACTGCTCGTAAACAGGCGATCCTCTATGTCGTCGAGGTAACTCCGATTTAATAACTACTGGTTCTTTATTATTATAACTGGTACAATTTAGAAGTTTTCCAGTGTCGATTCGGAACGGCGTTGTAACTTGACTACTCTTAGGTTTACGAAATGCCCTGTCCCTTCGTTTGGGACCGGTATTTAACTTGGTTATTGGAAGGAGTGGGAGGTGAGCTAGGCGAGCCACCTGAGGAATTTGGCAAAAAGGGGGTGTTTGGGAAAGGTGATATCAGGAGAAGTCATCTTGGCGACGCTCGGAGTCTGGAAAAAGGGACTGTTCTGGAAATCAGGACATTGTTAAAAGAGATCTATTGTCCGGAGGGGTAACTATCTTGGCGACACTTGGAATGTGGCTTTCTCTTACTGAATGCTCGAATTTCCGACCGGACCCATCTTGCTGGGCCCGTACAAGGGAAACCCATTCGTCTAATGGAGGGGAAGGGTCGACTAATCGATATCGATCATGTGTGTTTATGTTAACACTAAATCTGCCACAGCACCTCTTTTCATTAAAAGATAAAACGAGTGATAGTGATACGGGATACTACCACACGCCCCCCGATATAGCAGAAGCTGCAAAAGCGATTGAGGAAAATTTGCTGCCGCCGAAATCGAAAGAAAAGTAGACAATGTACAACAAATTAATGGAGTGGCGAGATAAGCAAAAAGTGGAGTCTTTATCGCAAGCAGTGCTTTTAGTTTCTTTCTTTTTATTTCAATAAAAAAGCAATCGAACATGCATATTTTTTGCGAATCGCTGAGCGGGCTATCAAAAACACATCTTTCATGCAGGTGTTGAAAAAAGTATTGTGCGTGACAAGGGAGAGACGCGATTTTGCCTCGCGTGAAGTGAGTAGTATAGTAAAGAGAGTTGTAACCCAAATGTGAGTTTTGCGTTCAATACACGTTCAGAGTTGTGCGATATACGTTCAATACACCTATGGCGCCAGTCAAACGTAGTATGGTGTATTGAACGTGTATCGTACCACTTTGAACGTGTATCGAACATCTATAGTACCACTTTGAATGTGTATTGAACGTATATCGTACCCCTCTGAACCTGTATTGAATGCAAAACTCAAATATGGGTTAGAGCTCTCTTTACTATACTACTGAAGTGTTTCTCTCGCTGCGCTTGGGCAGCAAACTTCGCGGTCGTCGAAATCGCTTTCTTCTCTCCCTTGTCACGCAATGTACTATTTTGCGTCGAGAGTTGAACAATAACAGGTCCATATTGAATTTTCCATTTATTTTATTATCTCCCTAAAAAATGCCGAAAATGACTATAACTTTGTTTCGCCCAAGATGCGTTAACCCCTTAATCTAATCTGCAAGGATATTTTCGAAAAAATTTTGACCGATTGAGAATATAGGAACCACGTTATTGGGTAAATATTTATGAACGGTGATATACATACGCACGTATTGCTCGAACGTCGCTCGGCATCCTCCAAGAACTATGAATCACCTTCACAATGTGCGGAACCATGCACGATTCGTGTCCTTGATAACCAGCCCGATGAATTATTGATGAGACATTTGAATTCATTTGAATGCCGCGGCACGCGAAATTGCGGAGAAATCCGCGAGTATCGCAGATGAAACGATCGGCTGACCTTCTGACATCTTCCAAAGATTCTTTAATTTTTCGTAGTCGTTGGCTACTGGACAGTTTTTTTTTTAATGAAAAGAAGAATAGGTATTTCAACTTAATTGAGCTGTTGAATGATTGTTGAATATCAGGAATGTTAATTAGTAATCTCGGACTGTTAGAGGAAAGACGAAGCAAGAAAGTTTTCATTCAGTTTCTATCCGACTTATAAGCCTCAGTTGCTGCCGCAACGAAACGTTTACTTTACATTTTATTCTACCACTACTATCTTTTTACAGGAAGGCATTGTTAGCGAATGAAGCTTAGCGGGAATGTTTTTCATCGAAGCGCAATTATCATTTAGCAATTATCAGAACGGAGGACAAATGTTCTATCTTTATTCCTCCACTTGCCATTGCTTACTATATGTATACATAACTACTTAGTGATCGCGATCAATCGTTTTTTCGTTGGTCTTGAAAGGAATCGTTGATATTACAAATAGTCGATTTTGTTCTCCTGCGTAATATCGATCGAGGTAGCTGAGCGTGACCAACCCAACATTTTCAAGGATACCGCTGAAAGCGCATAGCGCTGTGGAATAAATTGAATTACGCGCACCGGAAGTTAAGGAAAACGGTGGTAATTGCGAGATACTTTCTGTTATACCTAAGGTAGTAGAAGTTAGAGACTGGTGATTCAGGATTGCCGAGTCTTCATGTTTAATCAGAAAAATATTCCTCACGTATAATTCAATTGTGTATATATATCTATATCTATATCTATATATATCTATATCTATATATATACACACAAATATATATATATATATATATTAAACTATAATATAATATATATATATTAAACTTAATTAATATACATTTATTAAGCGCGGACACTCATAAATATAGATGACACAGTGTTAGTGCATTATTATTGTCGAGCACCAAGGATTATAACGTGCTGTATTTAGTGCACCCTGTAATGTAACGATACGTATACACTTTTCGTGTTCCAAATGTGATGAAACAAGGTCTGAATTGAAATGTGAGTCACGCCAAATAAAAGATTATTTGATAGTTGAGATCTGGTTTAATACTGGTATGTAACTGTTTGCCTAGTAGGACTGTATAGATTGTCATTAGTATTTCAAACGTAATTGTTCTGCTTGGTGATTAGGTGGTTTAAGATTTGCAGAAATTTTTTCTGGAAACATTGGTTATATAGATCTAATGATAAGATTGGTCGATATAAACCATAAAAAGTTATGGAAAATGTTCTTACACGGACAACATGATACATAGTTGCGAGTGGGGCTCATACTATCCGGATATCCGAGTACCCGAATTGCTCGTTATAACTCGAAATCCGGATCTGAGCATCCGGATATCCGTACTTGGATCCGAGTATCCAAGTACCCGGTTTCGGATATTTTATCATCATTCTAATTAAAGAGAACAAGTTTAACTGAAGTGATTAAAACAAGAAATGCCAAAGGAATTATGTTAATATTTTATTTACAGTTATACATACGCATTAAGATAATAACTTTCTATTTTGGTATGAAAAAACAAGTTTATTTACATTTTCCGGTGACAAACATGATCTTTTGGTGGTTACAATATTAACCGCTGTAAAGTTGCAGGTATGCATACATGGGTATTTTTTTGTTAAGGAAGCCATTTTTGGAAATTTAGTTTCTCTTAATTTCCCTTAAATACTCGGGTACTCGAATCTAAATTAAATAAGTATCCGGATATCCGAATATACATTTTGTGGGTATCCGAGTACTCGGATACTCGAGACTCGGATACTCAAGACTCGGACACTCAAGACTCGGATACTCAAGATTCGGATACTCAAAACTCGGATACTCAAGACTCGAATACTCAAGATTCGAATACTCAAGACTCGGATACTTAAGACTCGGATACTCAAGACTCGGATACTCAAGACTCGGATACTCAAGACTCGGATACTCAAGACTCGGATACTCAAGACTCGGATACTCGAAACTCGGATACTCAAGACTCGGATACTCAAGACTCGGATACTCAAGACTCGAATACTCAAGACTCAGATACTCAAGATTCGAATCTAGTTGCGAGTTTGGTAGGTCTTTGCTATGTAGCAAACCAAAATTTGACAAATAAAGGTTCTCAACTGTATCCTGTACTCGCGATGGAATAATAATTACTACAATCATTCTACCGAATTGCTCATTTTTTTACGCTGGATGTTAGGAATTTTAATGACATTAGAATATAATGTAGCCTACGTGAAATTAAGAGGGGTTCAAGTCATTATTTTGTTTGCTCCGTATTTCTTTAGAAAATACACATCATCAAAGTTTGCAATTTTGTTCATTTTCGTGAGAACAGACACTACAGATGAATTTTAATCTTCAAAACTATCAATCGCACGAAGTTTTTTCTTCTTTCATTTTAATAGAAGAGAATTGGTCTGTACATACTATTTCACCTATATTATTCGGTCTCAGATTTTCTTTTTCTCTGCACAATGGAAATTTAAAACGTAATAGCAGAGTAAGGGCGAAATTCGCGGAGGAAATAATGTTTCGTCGTAAAACGGGGCAGCTTTTAAGCTACGAATAAGGGTAATTACCGTTAAGTAATAATTGTGGAAATTGTATCGCAGTAGAGGTTTTCATTAAAAGCAACATTTAACAATCGCGCGTGCTGTCGATAGTTAAATCGCATGCATTCATTGTGTACGAGCCACTTATGTACTTACCTACGTGATAGTCACACGTGTTCGCTTCTCGATTGTTTCAATCCTTCGCATTTTAACCGCGTTACAATATACCGAGTAATTATCGGCGAGCAGTCTTTGCAAAAGGTTCCTACTAACAAATTATGCTTTTTGCGAACAATCTTCTAATAAAGTTGATCTATTCAAGATTGCAATTAAGACAATGTTTTAATAATCCGCCGAAGTACCTTCGCGGCTTCCGTGATATGCGTTCCCGGCTCGAGCAGAGATCGTCTGCCATACTATGGGGAATTCTTGATCAGAAAAGACGCTGAGAGGAACGTCGTCCTAACGATCTGTCATACCAATTAACTCCGCTCTTTAATTGCCAACACTCCCGAGGCTCTCTCTGACGAGGATTGAGTCTAAAAAAAAAGCGAAGCACGCACACGACGTTTCGAATAATTCGAAAAATCCAACCTCCTTCAAGGAGACTCCATTTACCCGCGTCAATCGGGCAGTGAAATTATGCCAGTAATCAGGAAATCGATCCACCTGCATTTACGAGTGTCCGTTGGTTACGTGCCTA
Source organism: Andrena cerasifolii (assembly GCF_050908995.1). Classification (NCBI taxonomy): domain Eukaryota; kingdom Metazoa; phylum Arthropoda; class Insecta; order Hymenoptera; family Andrenidae; genus Andrena; species Andrena cerasifolii. Next base: position 3,069,700 of record NC_135124.1, on the reverse strand, counting down.
TCTTATTCTTAGCGGTTGACAAAAAATGTCACCATAAAAGATCGAGCTCTTTTGTTCGTCGACTGGCATTGAAGTTAATCGTTGACGTAAATTGACATATGTAGTTCGGTGTAGCTTCGACTACGATCTCTTCATGACTTCCTCTAACTTGGTATTTCCCCTTTTTATCGTTCTGCACGGCGAACTCATTACGGCGGAATTTCGACAAAAAAGTAAACGCGTCTACTTGATTTCGAGTGGCTCTTACTTATTCGTAATTTTTTGGGCGATGTCGTGCCTCGAATGGTATATCGACCTTGGAATTATACATGGATGGCTCGGACGCCAATCAGTGTATGCCCAACTTTTACTGCAAATCAGTTACGTAGTTCAAAAACCTCTTTATTGTTAAAGCTTTCAGTTGATAAATTAATTAAGTCACTACTTTCATACGTAAGCAATAAATGGCGGTACTTATATTAACCAGGGAATTACTGGGAAAAATTATTTAGAAGACAAACAATGTAAATCTCGGTTTTAATGCTAATGGACTTACACTGATTGGCATCTGAGCTCTTCATATATTCAAGCTTTCTTTAAACCTGTGACAAATCTTTTGCAGATTTTATGAGAAATTATTGACAGAATTTACTTCACTTTTATACCGCAAAAGGGGTGTTCGATTCACCTCAAAGAATCGATTTTTGAATGGATTCAAAATTGAATTCTGGAAGAATCGAGATGAAACGAATAGCCATAAAACTTTTTTCCCCAAAATTAGTGCATATACATAGAAGTCGGATTTGAATAATTTTGAAAGAATCGATATAAAAAATACTTTTACAAGGAACAATTTTGCATAGTTATTGATGGGCATTGTACTGAATAGAAGAAATATTTTGTTATTCATTTTAAATATTTTATTCATTATGTAATTGCCATTCTTTCATTGATAAGGAATTTAAAAACAATAATTTCTGTAAATATTCAGGTGATAAACTATTTCTGTGATCAGTTAAAATATTTTCGGCTTTGGAAAATCACAAGGAAGGAAGAAGGAAGAATGGTAAAGAAAGATCCAGAACTGTCCAGAAACAGCCAGAACATAAGAATCGCTTATAAATTTGGCGCGAATCCTGTATAAATTTGGCGGGAATCGTGTATAAATGGCGGGAAACGTATAAGACCAGGAAAACCTACGCAAAAAGCAGTTTGATTGGTCCTTTCACTAGTGGCAATTAATTCCCCCAGACGGCAAAAAATCGATTTCGATTCTTACATCAGAGAATCGATTCTGGGGAAAATCGGATACCAAAGAATCGATTCAAAAGATCGATCTTTTAACCAAAAGAATCGATTTTCTGAAGAATCGATCTTTTAACCAAAAGAATCGATTTTCTGAAGAATCGATCTTTGAACCAAAAGAATCGAATCGGAATCGATCACCCCTACCGCAAACATAGAAAGTGTGTGACAGGTTGCGTTGCTAATCGTATTATAACATATGTAGGGGAGAGTGGGTATATCTGGGTCAGATTTCAATTAATCTTTAATATTGACCAAAATTAGAGAGAAACACGCTTTCATTGTGAACAGTTATAATTAGTAAGGATTTACCATCAATGTTCCAACATTATTTCATTTCATTGCTCCAAAGAAATTTTTAAAATTATTAATGTTCTGAAAGTAATTATTTGACCCATTCCTCCCTTCTGTGGGGAGGTTTGCGTCAGGGAATCGGGATAAATGGTTCGTTTAATTTTTCTATTAACTTTGGTGTAAATATAGGAGACTTTTATATATGTATAGATATATGTGTTTATTACCTACAAAGTGAAAATATATGTATAGGGTCAAGTGGGGTAGATTGTACCACGGGGCACAGTATAACAGTGGAATTTCTGTTTCTTTGTAACATCTTTATTGCGTCATTCTACGTTCTTGACAAACGAACCTGCCGTCATCTTCATTCACTTGTCATTTATCGGCATCATATCTTTCCCGTGATAATATCCACCAAAATAGTTTTTTTTCGTGTTTAAACGTGAGGAATTCAAATAAAAGATTTTTGTTTCTAATCCTACATACAGTAATTCTGGTAAGTAATAATATTTTGTAAATAAACTGCATATATTTGTTGCTTGATATAACAGTAAAGTTTAAAATTCCAGTTGATATTTTGTTGTTTATATGGTAGGGGGCACAGTGTAACGGGGTACAGTGTAACTTGGATATGACATCAGTTGCTTGCGCAAAAGTGGAAAGATAGATCATATCTTTTTCTTACCGCTGGAACTAGGTCTAGAATTGTTGCAATGGGTGATATAGAACTTATATCGCCATTTCCTAAAATGGCAAATAAGACAAAACGCCATGCGCATTCTTATTCATTTCCAGATAATATTTCAAAAAGATACAATTTAAATTAAAGATTTTTTTGTACTTTATGTGAATGTATGCATGGTTGTTTTATTGTGAATGGGCCTGCGGAATGAAGTATGCGACATCTATGGGTGAAAATGGGAAATGAAAGTGGGTGAGAGAGTGTATGTATGGGGACTGCGCGTGGTCCATGGTTAATGGAGAATGAGAGGTAGAGGCATGTGCGCCGAAAGTTCAGCAATTTATATTTTCCGACTAATATCATTATATTACATCTCAATTTAAATAGTAAAGTGTTGTGTATTCTATTTGATTCCCGCTCCCACATTTTATTGGTATTTTGAAGGTTATGTGCAATTGTCATAGTGTGTCCTATTCTGATATTTTGTACCCCTAAGGCTGTTAAACCGTACCCCAGATCTAGGGCACACTGTAACAATTATGTGATCTCGGAAAAGTGTCAAATTGATTAGCTTTTAAGGATAATACTTGTTAACATCTGCTAATTCTGATTCGAAGGATCAAGGCTGTTGATTGTTTGAGTCCAAAGAATAGTTAATTTATTATACATTCTGTTGTCTACAATCATTATTAACTTTTTTGTTACACTCCACCTCACATAACCCTACATATAAAAGTAGTGAAGTAAATAAATAAAAAATCTCTGAAGGAATAACGTAATAAGCATAAACGTATTGAATATAGTTAATTAAATTTTTACTGTAGAGTTTCAAAACTAAATAAGTCAACATCGAATTTAAGGAAATTCTGTGTTCTGCTCGTACCAGCTACGTTGTTCGGAGGACTTAAACGCACTATTTTTTTATGCGATATTTTCTCAGGAGTATTTCTCTCGTGGGGATGTATACTCAAATCGTCGACTCAAATCTCCCGCACACTTCTGACCCATACATCCCTAATCTGAACGTTCATAATAAGGCGCCTGTGTTAGTCAAGCAACTTGTTTTAGGTTACAATTTATAACCTATAACTGTTGCTTGAACATAAGTTCGTCTGCTAAAATTATTACCAGCACTACGTATTTTATATAAGTTTATAACAGCGACTTATTTCGGTTACCAATTTAGGTTAAACTTACCACGAAAATGCACTTCTACTTATGGAAAATTAATACGCGCTTTAACAAACTTCTCGCTTTGATTCCGAATTCTCCTACTACTGCCACAACGAATGATACATATGCCAATAAGGTATGCCTAACAAGGATGGAAATACACTAACTGACCCAAACCTACCCACTCTCCCCTAGTAGAGTGCCACTTATTTACTGAGTCAAAAAGAAAATTAATTTTCCGTGGGACCCTCTCCCCCTAATTTTGTTTCAATTGATCTAATATAGTGATGTGTAAAGATTAAACGGTAATTATTTACTTTAGCGATTCCTCACCGATTTTGATGATTTTTGGATATGTTGTAAAACTCCACACTTTGAACAACTTTTTCCTATACATGTTACTGTCGCTCGGCCTTAGTTTCCGAGATATTTGCGAAAAACTTCTGTTGATTTATTCCGACGCAACGCATTCCACTTTCCAACTTGTCCCGGATATTAGTATAGGTTGGGGTTAAACTAGCGCGAGGGCGTGCGCCCGCTCGCGGGCGCGTAAAGCGTGGTAGCAAAGCGATGTAAGTTTGGAGATTTCAACCAGAAATTTGCGGATGCCCGTCAACCCCGACTCCGTTCGACGGTGCCGGCGCTGCCGGATATTAGGATGCCTCTGGTAGTAAAACATAATTTTTTTGCATTTTTGTGATATTATTTTTCTGTACTTCTTGTGATTTATATGATAATACTCTTTTTCGTCTGTAGCAGTTACGTTTTGGTGACCACGTTCTTTCTCTTCGGTACTTTTCTTTCCCTACTTCCTTCCTATTCTTTGTTCAATTCGTTTCCCGAGGCTTTCGTCTGGGCCTGGTGTTCGTTGAGAACATGTGGCGACCAGGTCCGCGCGAGCCGAGCGAAGTCGTTTCTCGAGTAGCTTTCTCTTTTATCTTCATCTCAGTTTTTCTTCAGTTTTCTGTCTTTCTCTTTTTCTATTTCCTTCCTTCACCTTTTCTACCCCTGGTCAAGGGTACGGTCGGTGAAGAGAGCAGTTTGATCTAGACAGTTCCTGCGTGAACACCCCGACGGCTACACGCGAATCATCCAGTAATATTGTCGCTTTTCTTTGATTAAAAAATAAATTGAGTGCTTGGTAAGTCGGAGTCGATATTATTTCACCTCATACCACCTCACGTCCTCGACTTTGTCATGTATTTGGCGTAGTTTTTTTACTTTCTTCAAGTTTTTTATGGGGTGTATGTGTACCTACTAGGGTGGCTTTTCTTTATTCCAGGTGAAAATATTTTTCAAGATTTTCTTCCCGGCACCCCCCAGAATAGTTCCAAATAATAATAAAAAAAAGTCTGTGTAAAGTATGAGCCTGATCGGGTATCGGGAAAAGGTACCCCTGGGCCCTTGAACCTTTAAATAATTATTTGTTTAACAGGTCAGAAACACGATTTTATATAATATCCACCAAGTTATTGCTACATAAAAGAATATGTCAAACAAAAGTTGTACATCCAGGCAAGGAGCATCTTTTATGTTCTATTACTTTATCTCGTGCGACAAATGGTTTTCGAAAAAAGTCCGAAAAACTGGAAAAAAATTTTTTTTCTAATTTTGAATGTTTAAATCCTTCTCGAATAGTTTTTATTTGTGAAGGCGAAACAAAATGTAATTTTTATTTTCAAGGACTATTTTTTAAAAATTGTTTTCCAATATTTTCAGTGATTGATATGCATTGCATGTTTTCTGACAATTTGGGACTGAAAGTCGCAAAAATATCGGAGATACAGACATCAAAATTCAGGTATTCAAATGCGTTTTTCTCGAAATCGTGATGAGCGAACACAGAATTCATTCATGTTTGCACTTGACACCAAGCTTTATACCTATACACTTTCATCTTAAAATTAAAGTCTCCCTGAAACTGTCGAACGCTACAAATATAGCACAACTATGATTACGTGACCGTCACTTATTAGTTAACTCAACATTCGATCATCCAAACACCATTTAACCAACGTTTCAATTATCTCAACAGTACTGCCAAGTAGAAAAAGTTGTCACATTAATAAAAATACAATGTGAAATAATAATTCGTTTAATAGAAAGTGAAGAAACAAACACTGACAAACAAGAACTAATAAAACACAAGAAGTTTCAGCTTCAGAACAGTGCAGAAACCATTGCATTGTCACGTAAGTTTTAGTTCATAAACGTAATGCATGTATGGCAGGATCAATAATCGTCTCTCGGATTAAAATATAATTACTCGATTATCAATAGTTCGGATAATCGTGGTTCCACTACATTTAAAATTAAAGCATAGCAAATTAATATTTTGCTTTAATTATAATACAATATTGTAATATCTTTCAGTCGAAACATATCGCATAAAAACATTGAAAAAGAAGGAACAGTAATCGACAAGAAATAAATGTTCAAATAATTACATAGAAATTACATAACGTACGTTTATTTAGAGAAATTCAACAGAACTAAGAAACTATGTAATTTGGCTATTTAACTGTATTCGGCTGAAAGAATCAAAGCTGTAGTAATGTCTCAAACTGCAACCGATGAGCAGTTTTATAATTTCATAAATAAGAATGAAATAAAAATTGTAAGATTTTCTAAATGAGAAGAGAAATAGGGAGATCTAGCAAACACATTTGTTATTACGCATTATTCTCCGAAACAACGGGTATTGTACCCCATTTTGAATTTGATCCTCGCAATTGTCAAAAGTTATTGCAAAGTGGATCAATTCGATAACGACCAGTATAAACTTTTCTATCGTTCAACAATGGGTTATGAAACCATAGAGAGACGGTTAAACTTTCGCATATTGTTTGTATCTGGACCAACCTACACATAGGTTTCATTTCAGAAATATTAACGCAGCAGTTTTTATCCCACCTTCCGTTGAATTTTTATTCACAAGTTATAGAAATGTGCGTAATAGTGCACGATTTGCGTCACGAGAGAAGGGTGAATGACGCGATGCTGGAGTTTCTCAATCAGCGGAGAAAGTAATTGCATTGTACTTGATTCAATGAGATAATTCAATAGTCGTAGAACCGACAATTTGCAGCAGTTGCAAGGAAAGGGTGACCAGAAAACTTAGCTGCCGCGATAAAAATAATACGCGTTGAACACGATTTTTTTTTGTAATTTTCTGTTTCTACCTTCCTTTACATATACACTTAGATATATATATTACGGTTATGGTCTCTATTATCAGTGACAAATACAATTTCGTCGTGATTGTTTCTAAATAATAAGAAATAATAAGTGTAGTCACTACAGGAGTGAGGAGAAAAGACCTATAGTCGTGTGTATGTATACCGTATAGTGTATAGTAACCCAAATAGCACACAGACGTCTTAAAGACGTCCTAAAGACGTCTGTTTCAGACTTTCAAGACGTCCTAAAGACGTCTGTTTCAGGCTTTCAAGACGTCCTAAAGACGTCTGTTTCAGACTTTCAAGACGTCCTAAAGACGTCTGTTTCAGACTTTCAAGACATCCTAAAGACGTCTTAAGGGGTCATGCTCAGTCAAGAGGCCGAAAAAAGGGTGGTCTTTGGAAATTTTTTACTCAAAAGCTATAACACATTTCTCAAAAAATCTTTTTTCCTTTTAAGATTGCATCTAGTACCGTGCATCTTAATTTTTTTATTTAAAAATACTTATCAATAACTGAGTTATTGTCTATCACTCGAAGGATCTCTCAAAAAAGGCTTCTGCGGTGACCACTGCTGCTCGAAAGTCGATCATCTAAAATAAAAGATTCAAAAGAATTTATTTATTATATTGTATTGTCTAGTATTTGAACGAAGGTTTTTTCGAAATATTGATTTGGGAAAAAATGGCTGTTGTTTAAAGTAAAACTTTCAATTTTTATCGTAAATCTTGCCTGATTTTCGTCAATTAAAAGAAAACTAAGCATCGGATAAAAAAATCCTTGGTTCAAATACGAGGTAATATAATATAATAAGTAAATTCTTTTGAATTTTTTATTTTAGATGATCGACTTTCGAGCAGCAATGGTCACCGCAGAAACCATTTTTTTAGAGAACCTTCGAGTGATAGACAATAACTCAGTTATTGGTAAATATTTTTAAATAAAAAAAATACGATGCACGCTACTAGATGCAATCCTTAAAAGGAAAAAAGATTTTTTGAGAAATATGTTATAGCTTTTGAGTAAAAAATTTCCAAAGACCACCCTTTTTTGGCCTCCTGACTGAGCATGACCCCTTTTTACGTCGTTTGTCAGGAAAAGGTACGTCTTTAAGACGTCTTATAAACGGCTAGTAGACGTCTGTAAAACCTCTTATAGACACCTTTAAATGGTCGTGAAGATGTCTTCAAGACATCCATTTCAGACTTTCACGACGCCTCAAAGATGTCTTCTAAGGACTTGATTAGGCCTACTGCAGCTCTTTAAAGAGATATTAGAGATATTAAGCGTGACTTGATGCTTGTTTATTAGAATTAATATCTTTTATTGAAATTAAGTATTTTGAAAAAAAGAAGCCCGTCGAGTAGCTGCTCTTGTTCTCATTTGAGAAAATCTATTTTCATGCTGATCAATATTTTCGTTTCTTCATAAAAAAAAGAAGAACGTCTTGCAATAGCGAATGATCGAGACATTTTTTGGCATATTCAGGTTCAAGTCGAAAATATAAATTTCCTTCGTCAAAAAACGCCGGCGTCTCTTATAGGCATGATTGCTGTATCAGACCTGCGAGAAGCGCTCGGCCCGGTCGCCGCCTGGCGGTCACGTACTATTCATCGCGAGCCGGCCTAGTCATGACTTGTTTATGTACATATGCATCTTTAAGACATCTAAACACAGTCGTTTAAAAAACATCTTGGCATGGACGTCTTAGAGACGTCCTAAACACTTATTCGGACAGACGTCTTAGAAACATCTCATGACAGACGTCTTAAAGGCGTCTTAACACAGTCCTCTAAAAGACGTCTCCACACAGATTTCTCAAAGACGTCTTAACACAGTCCTCTAAAAGACGTCTCCACACAGATTTCTCAAAGACGTCTTAACACAGTCGTCTAAAAGACATCCTGGCACAGACGTCTCAGAGACTTCCTAAACGCGTCTTAGGACAGACGTCTCAGAAACGCCTAGGCACAGACGTCTTAGAAACGTCTAGGCACAGACGTCTTAGAAACGTCTCGACACCGACGTCTTAAAGACGTCTTAATAAGGTCGTCAGACGTTCAGACCAAAAACAGACGTAAAATGGACGTCTTTAAGACGTCGTGTGCTATCTGGGAAGGGAAATTTTGATATGCCTTCTATTCCTATTTCTAGCTTTCATAGACGAAAATGTTTGATTATTCAACAAAGTAAAGGAAGCTTACGGTTTTAGATAAGAATCTACCTAAGTAGGAGAGACCGGGGCAAAGTGACGCAAAAAAAGTTTGAAGTCGAATAAAATTTTTTCCTTTGAATAAAAATGTGTGTAAATAGTTTTATAATATAATTTGAACCTTACTATTGATAAATGACGAATAGCAATACTTAAAACAAACTTAAAGTATATTAAAATTCAACTTGAAAAGAAAATGCCAAAACGACCACTTTACCCCATATATGGGGTAAAGTGAGCTGAAATAAAATACGAGTTTTAATTAAGGATATAGGTCATTATTAACCCCTTGCGCTGGGATGACGTGTGTAGCACGTCAGTTTCTGTTTTCTTTTTAACTGTGGTTGTCAATAACTGTGGCAGATTTTTCATTTTTTTTTTAGGTTAGATTCTGTTCCATCACGCCGCGTGGTTTCCCAGCTAGCTGACAGGTTAGGTTATTACGCACATCGCTCGCGCATCTTTAGTTTGCAGCTCAGTTTACCCCGGTCACTTTGCCCCGAATGTGTACGCAGTGGAAAATTAATTATTTAATAATCTTAGGATTAATGTTTTCTCAAACGCGTGTACATGTATGTTCATAAGCTTGCTATAAACGCGCAGAAAAAAATTGGAGTTAAAATAACACATTTAAGACTCATTTATCCAAAAAGCTAAATTGAAAAGGAAACCAATTGGAAGTTTCTAAAACTTCATTTGTAATTTTATAAATGAATTTTCATTTTTTGATATCTGAATGTGCATAATTATCATTGTGGTATTACACACATTTATTACGTCACCCAAATTTGTAAATATATTCTATTAAAGAATAAATTAAGAAAGCTCATTTTACCCCGAGGTTCACTTTGTCCCGGTCTCTCCTACGTACATTTACATTCATATTTCCTCCAAGTACCCTAGAAACTAAATTTTTCTTCTGCGTATCCATTTGGCATACTTGTATGAGTATCATAATAATGATATTTCAAGAGTTGTAAAACACACAATAAGTTGCCGTTCCGACTGATGACATTTCAATGTATGTTGACTTATAGTACATAAATATTACGTAGGCAGTGTGCAATTTATCTATAAATACCAACGACTATGCAGGAAAAAGGCGAAAATTTCAAGTTCTATAGTGACGTTATTTATGGTTTAAGGAAAGTCTGGCCATTCTGCTAATATACCTGTATAGAATAACGACAAAAATTAATTGATAGAAAAGATACTTTCGTAAGACCGGTTCGTGGCGTAGTTGTCGATCCATAGTAGGGTAGACCGGGAGCGATAGTAACAGGGGGGCGATTGTAACACGTTAAATATCTCAAAACATATGATAGATATTAACACAAATTTTGGATCTATGATGAAGAATGACTTTTCGAATACACACATCCGTATCCTAGCAGTATACAGGGTGTCCGCGGGAAGGCTGAACAGCTGGATATCTCCCAATGTATTGGAGATAAAAAAATAAATAAAATATGGCGTTGCATGGTTCGAGGGGGCCAATTTATTAGCGCAGACGAATTTTTTTTTAGATTATTATTTTAAAAGTTACGATGGTCAAGTTCGGTTTTTTAAATGGAACTTTTTCTTTTGAAGGGGTGAGTTGATAGTGCGTTCCAAGACAAATTCAATAAGCATTAATGTATGCACTTGATTTCCACTGGTTTTTGAGATATTGCGTTTGCAAATTTACTGATTTTCACTGGAAGAAAACCCGCTGAAATAGCAAGGACTGGGGACGGCCTTGCCTGTTGAAACAGATACCTACCTGCCAAAGGTCTGGGTTAGGAATGGCAGGCCCAAAGGCTGGACAATTCTTTTCCGTCAGAGATGCTACTTGCTAATGTTAATGTTTCAAAACGTCATAACATTTACTCATTCAGACTCAATTTTCAACTTCAACTTCAATAGTCTTTTATTTCGCACTTGCTTCTGCGTTCGGATGGCCGGTTCTTTTGGGAGGGATGCAAATCCGATTGGTCCTAATACAATCTGCTCCCTACAGTTTAGAAATTTGGTCTAGCAACTTTCACACCTCATAACCGAACCAATCGAACTTGCATCCCTCCTAAAAGAACCGGCCATCTAAGCGTAGAAGCAAGTGCGCAATAAAAGACTATTGAAGTTGAAAATTGAGTCTGAATGAGGAAATTGAGTAAATGTTATGACGTTTTGAAACATTAACATAACTAAGTAGCATTTCTGACGGAAAAGAATTGTCCAGCCTTTGGGCCTGCCATTCCTAACCCAGACCTTTGGCAGGTAGGTATCTGTTTCAACAGGCAAAGCCACCCGTGACGCCAGCAAGACCGTCACCGGTCCTTGCTATTTCAGCGGGTTTTCTTCCAGTGAAAATCAGTAAATCTGCAAGCGCAATATCTCAAAAACCAGTGGAAATCTAGTGCATACATTAATGCTTATTGAATTTGTTTTGGGACGCACCATGAACTCACCTCTTCAAAAAAATTAGTTCCATTTAAAAAACCGAACTTGACCATCGTAACTTTTAAAATAATAATCTAAAAAAAATCGTCCGGGCTAATAAATTGGCCCCCTCGAATCATGCAACGCCATATTTTTAAAAAATTTTTATCTGCAATACCTTAGGAGATATCCAGCTGTTCAGTCCTCCCGCGGACACCCTGTAGATACACAATAGCCATGCACAGTGAAGAAAATAACTTTTCGATGCCCTAAAATAACTTTTCCTTACTGATTTAAAATTGCAATATAAATACTCCCTTTGCAAGTACGTGTGTTCTCTATTTTTTAATATTTAATCTGGCCATTTTTAAAGTAATACTGGTCGTTACTTGTCACTTTTAAGTGTCTCGTTAATAAAAATTTATAATTTAAGTTCAAAAACCTGGTTCGGTAAAGAAGATTAATAATATTGTCTTGATTGCATGGAATCCTATAGCACAGCACAAGCAAACCAAATAAAAATGGGTGCAATGTACTGAATGTAAGGATTGATCGCATGAAGAATGCACCAGTCTAAACGTTTTCTATTTCTGCCACAATGGCGACACCGCATAATTTATTATAAATTTTACTTTTTTTCATATATTATTATAATTAAAATTAATAAATATTTTAATTTTGTAAAGTTAAATTTGTGCTACTATCGACTCCATGCAGTGTTACAACCTACCCGGGGCCAGGGACTGTTGTGGCTCAAATAATGTCAGATAAGTAACATTTTCGTAAAAAAAAACTGTTGTTGCAACTGTAATAGTTTTTGCGTAATCGTATTCCAAAGTCAAAGTGTTACTACCGCCCCGTTCTATCCTACATGATTATGCAATATTACATTGTAGAAGTTGAAACAAAATCGAATAATAAAAGTAAAGTAATTTTTCATTATTTTATTGATTTTTCTCAGCCCGGCGCAGATTATTATAAGTGACACGTTGTATTTGATAATTATCACGAAAGATTGAAGCTACTTCGGTGAATATATTTGTATTTTCCTACTGTCCGTCTAAATAACGTCCTCGGCGATTATTGTTCTTAGAAAATAGCAATACCGAAGCATATGGACTATGACTGTTGAACTTTTGAACAGTCGATTTCGTGGTCCCAATTGAAAACGATTCAATTTGATTGAGTCAAGTGTCTTGAAAATTTTCGGGTCCTTCCAATTGAACGCTACAATAACTTTAATCTACACTTTGAGACTGATAATCCATTCGAAATAAAAATCATCTCATAAATGGGTCTTGATACGAGAGAAAACTATGAACTACTTAGTTATTGCAAACACTCTGTCCACTAGCAAATGCCTATAGGGTAATAAGAATTCAACTGACAAAAAACTTTATATTCTTTATATCCTTTCCTACTGGCCTTTAAAAAAAATATAAGGTAAGTTCGGGTAATAAGGCCCAGCATGTAATAAGGCCCACCAGTAATTTATCCTTGGTAGGTCAATCCACATTCTTGTTAATGCCATCTATTGCTTTTACTACATACGAAATTACACTCGAAGAACCCCCACGCGATTAATATAACATTTGTCGGCTGTAAATTCAAGAAATGTGTCGCCGGCAACTTGCGTTGCTACAATTTTAAGAATTACGTCGGTTTCTTGGCTCTGTATTGGGAGTACTTATCAGGGCCGGCTTTAGGGGGGGGGGGGCAGGCAGGGCGACCGCCCGGGGCGCTACATCTGTAGGGCGCCGCTGTATGCGTTTATTCATTTGTATCTGTTCTGTTGACACGTTGACTGCCGATAAAATCGGACGGTGCTTTCCTCGACGCCAAAAATGTTGTTTTCGTGAGCCTCTATACGCCCGATCGATCCGATCGGTGTAGTCGGCGTTGGTCATAGAACAAAAAACACGACGATCGGTGTAGTCGGCAGTCAACGTGTTAATTGATTTTCGTGCCCTTGGAGGGGCGCCATGATAATCTTGCCCGGGGTGCCAAGTATGCTAAAGCCGCCCCTGGTACTTATTATCCAATTACTGTACAACTATAGGTTTGTATAAGTACATATGTTGGCAACATATTCCCAGAAAATTGATGATTTTGTAAAGTGCGCGCTTAACGTATAACTTCGGCAATGAGGAAGGGACAAAACAGATAATAAGGCCCAACAAAATATTAAGTGGGCTTTAAGGCTCAGGAAGTAACCAAAGACCCCTTCCAAAGCAGGAATGATATTGAGAAGTGCTCCCAAGCACGTGTCGCTTCAACCAGAAGAAAAAAGACAAGATTGGGTGAACAAGAGCTCATGCCACCTCCAGAAAAAAACATGGACGGCAACTCTGCGGAAAATTGGTTTTGCAAATTATGCAGAACTGCATTCGAGATAGATATGCGACAATGTGTCGTGTGTCTCACCTGGATACACGAGGAATGCGTTGGGCTCACCCTTGAGGTCGATGATGTCTTTGTTTGCCCGAATTGTACATATTAAATAGGTGGGCCTTATTACCTGCACTACTGGAAATAAGGCCCGTTTACAAGGTTTTAAAAATAGTTTAATGTCCATAGATTTCTATAAAAAAAGTTTTCAAAAATATGTACAAATTTTTTTTTAAATTATAGAACCTTATGTGGGCCTTATTACCCGAACTTACCTTATAAAAAAATTATATTAAACGATATTATTATAAATGTAGTAAAATCTAAATTAAAATGCATTAAAAACTAAAAACACAATTCTTTTCTTGTACTTCAATTCTGATGGTGTTAATATCCCTTTAAATAAAATCGTGTGGCACCATGTGCAATCAGAAATTGATGTAGAGATTCATATCCTGTTATGAAATATTATCGTGCCCCACGATTTTATTTAAAGTGATATTAACAACATCAAAATTGAAGTACAAGAAAAGAATTATTTTTAGTTTTTAGTGCATTTTAATGTAATTTTTACTGCATTTTTAATAAAATCGTTTAACATAAAATTTTGTTTATATTTTGTTTATTTTCTAGTTTTTAGTGTTTGTGGACTTACATTTCACAGCTCAGACTTCTTTACAAATATCTTTTATTGCTGTATGCAGTTTAACAGTTTGCTTAAACGTTGTAGTGCCACAATCACTAAAAAATAATTCGATGCGACTAGCGTCCCGAACGCAGCGGCTTTTTGTCGTTTTCGTAAAGAGCGCGAGTGGCTGATTTCAAGTCGTTTGGATTTGTGGTTATGGCTTATATTTATTAATGACTGGGTAATTTTTTCACCCGCTCGGGATTATTATTATTTTTTAATATTATATTGTCATCCAAACTATGCACGCCTGCAAAGTTTCAAGACAATTGGATAGTTGGAAGTGGGTTAAATTTGAGTTGCCAGATTTGAACCATACAAAAATACATACAAACAAACATACAACAAACAGAGGATCGAAGCTGAATAAAATTGTTTAAAAAAAGAAAGGCGAAATCCTAATTCGAAATACATACCTATATCAACCAGCGGTCGTAGCCGTGATGGAAAACACCGGTTCTCGTTAGATCACCGAAGTTAAGCATCACGGGGCGGTGTACTGGGGAAAGATGGGTGACCACCTTTCTCCCGGTGCGCTGCTGCTGCTGGGACCCGAAGGAGAGAGGGGGGATAAAAAAAATGGGACTATAGTTCGTTGGGAAATATAAGCAAAAATAAGCTTGAAACGCCAGCCTGCTTAAAACACAGGAAAACAATAAAAAAAATAAAACAAAAAAAATACCTATATCGATCCGCAGAAACACAGCTGAGCTTCGAGCTTCGATATGTGTGTGAATGGGAGGAACCGAGAATGAGTAGGAAAGCTGTATGAGGCTCCCGAATAGCGAAATACATATCGAGCCCTAACTGCCAAATTAGCGTAAACGACATTTTTTCGATTTTGCGTTTTTGATGCAGAACGATGCCCCCGTCTACCACGCACTAGCTCGCAGAATTTTACGACGCAAAAATGAACCGTCACTGCGAAACAGCGAGAACCAATTTGCCATACGCTATTAGTGACTTGCAGCATGACAGCGAAAGTACCTCCTCCTGTAAAATATTCTTTTTGGCGCTTGCAATAATTTGGCGATTAGCGTTCGATATGTATCTACCTGCCACTACTTGTGTGAGTGGCTCTAATGCTCTAATTTTTGCGTAAACATTACCCATTTTTTGTGTCGAAACGGTGCGCCTGCGGAGCATGGTTTCTTTTTGACATTTTTTCTTCTCATTAAGCAGAGTTCAATATTATAGTCAATTTTGCGGCAATTTTTTTAACAGATATCCACCAACCCAGAGGTGTAGATTCCACCCCCGAAAGCAGTGACCATTACTTTCAATACACCCTGTACATTTATCGTCCTTGATTGTGACTGATCTTCAGCTTTCTATATGCCCCATGATGCTTTTTTTTAGCTAAAATAAAATTACTTTTTACTCTCAATAGGTACCATATTCTATGGCACCATCTTGGACACAATATTACAAAGAAATTCACACGGTGAGCAATAAATGAACTGTATTTGCCGTCGCCATAAGCATATCTCGTCTCTAGAATCTCTTCCGAATTCCTTATGTTCTAAGTGAAACAATCGAAGACAGCGAAATTATCTTCAGGTATTGTTTTTTTATAGTCCGCAAACAATATTTACCGCAACAGACTTTACTTAATAGCCTAATATAATATACTGTACATTTGTTTCTGCTTTTGCCCTACCGAATTTTCGTTTACAATTAGACATTCGGTACGTCATAGTGACTGCACTAAGTGACTTGTTGGCTAGAAGATGCTCTGCCGTGATTTCGTTTCTTTTTCTTCAGCACGCTCGCGTACGTTGGTTAGGACTCATCCCATTGCCCTCTGCTCGGGCCGCTCTTCCATCTTCATTCGCTTCCATGAACCGGTTTCAAACTCGTCTCGTTGGCTTCTGGTAATCACTCGGAAGACCTTCGCCAGTTATTCGTCGCTACTCGCCAACGGGTAGTTCCATTCGGACCCATGATACACTGGGAGCCACGGGCTTTCCCTGGTCATCGCTATCAAGGTCATCGCCATCCTTCTATCGCGCAAAAACGCAAGTGACAGTGCACTAAAAAGCGTTCGACGACGGCAGTGTATTGTATATTCGCGTGGTACGATATTCCTACTTTTCTTTAAGATCTGAAGCCTTGAACATGATCGAAGGCCGGAGAGTTCGATCGAAAATAATCCCGAATTCAGGACCTGATGCTTTTTAAGTTCCGTTAAGTTTGGTTCGACCCAAATCGACGCGAGTACTTTGGATAAAAGTGCAGGTGCATAGTTTCGTTATACATTATTGACAAGGATAAGGGAATTGGAATAACACGGGCTTGGATAAAGTAATTTCTTTGTAATAAAGGTGTGGTGGATCGTTGGAGTTCTACCAATTTGATTTAATGCTTACAAGCGCACTTGTAACTGGAGTAAAGAGTTGTATCGCAGTTATTTGACGGAGGGAATTAATAATAATACTGATTGTAGTACGTAAAATGTATATTTTTAAACAGCAACGGATTATTATACATTTTCATCAGTTCGATTTAATTAAATTCAAGTACGTGATTGTATTTGAGGAAGGTCTCTGGTGTAACATTGTGTTTCAAATCTTTTCCAAAGCTGAGAGAGATAGTAGTAGACATTCTACTTGAAAAATCGAAAACTGTTAATTATGTAAATTACATGTTTTCATTCCTTAAAAACAAGTGTTAAAGCAGCTTAAAGTGCGGAAATGGTGCCTGTGGACGTATATCGTGCTACTGCTAATGGAGAATACCCTAGTAGCATTTACTTGTTGGGAGTTTGTTAGGTCATTGACGTGTTATCCGTTGACCAACTGTTGAAGTGTCACGCTATTTTTAAATGGGCCAACCATTGTAACCAACGCAGGCCCAACTGAAGGTGTCTTTCCGTAGGCCCAACTGAAGGTTTCTTTCCATAGGCTGAAATAAAGGTGTCTTTCCAAAAGACGTCTTAATGACGTCCAGAAGGCGTCTTGAAGAACTTCAAAAGACATCGTAAAGACGTCTTTTTCAGGTCTGGTTTAGGAAAAAAAAATTCGCGATGAGGAGGAATCGAACCCAAACTTTCCGCTTACGAAGCAACGCTGTTCGCACCTACCCAACACATTTCCTTGTAAACATTTCTAATTTCTAGTTACATAACTAGTATTTATTGTTTATAAAAGCTGCGCTGTGACGCGAGATATTCTACAAAATATCATCGTTCGACCTTTAGACTCATTCCATAAAATTTCACATTCGTCTTAAGGGAACCTTCCGGTCTAGAGCCCCAAAAAATAGGCGATATTTATGAATTAATTAAAGGAAAACTACTGTATAGAATTTAGTGAGACTTTTTGCATTGCATTAAGAATGTCTTAAGCTACACAAATATATTTTTTGTTTTATAATAAATCATTGCAGACGACACTGGGGAATCGTTAAAGTCAAGGCGTCAAAAAATTGTTCCAAATCAGTGGGACCTGTATCTCCAAAAGTTATTATCGGATTCGCACTGAAACTTTACTTATTTTGAAGAATATACTTCTGGCTAGGGAGGAAACCTGAAAAAATTACAAAAATGACATTTTTTTAGAAAATAACAACACTTGAAGTTTGAAATCACTTTTTCCCTATAGTTTTCAACGCCTATGCTTTCAACGCCTTTGAAAATTATAAATTTTCAATTTTTTGTATTTTTTCTGATATCCTCCCTAGCCAGAAGTATATTCTTGAAAATAAAAAAAGTTTTAGTCGAATCAGATAATAACTTTTGGATATTCAGGTCCCACCGTTTTGAGAACACTGTTTCGAGAAAAACGCGTTTAAAGTTTTACGCGAGTGCCGAGTGGCCGGGTGTTACCCATGCATTTGCCGCTACTCAAATGCCTATAACTTCGGGAATTTTACGAATTTCAACAAATCCTTTTAAACACGTATTCCAAAATGGTTGAACATTCGAAAAATAAAATAAAAAAAAATAATCGATTTTTGGACCGGAACCTTCCCTTAAGACAGACGTCCGCATTACGTATTTATAAATAACAGAAGAAAAATCGCAACTTGGAATATAATAACAGGTTTTTGGATGTAGCAAATTTTCTGACGTTTGTAAAACGACATTTAATCAACGTCGTAAATTTTTTGGAAATTAACCAACCATAATAATTATAGGCCCAACATTGAATATTCGTAGGCAAACTGTCGTAACTTTTTGTTAATTGACCAACCATAATAATTGTAGGCCCAACATTGAATATTCGTTGAAATACGGAAACTGTCGTAAGCTTCTTTGCTGCAGGCCCTGGGTTGGGAATTTGTAGGCAAAACACTAACTATATCCCAACTAATTCCCAACTGTTGGCTGCCGTTGGCCAACCAAAAATGCTACTAGGATAAAGAGTTGACTCGCCGTTGTAGAAATACCTTTGCAATTAACGAGATGAAAAATTTAACGCGAAACATTAATTATATATAACATTATGCACAGGTATATTACATTATATATTAAAATTATAATTCATAATTATGATTAGTGCATAATGTAATAATTATAATTGTAATTATTATAATTGATCTTTAATGTTAATTCTACTGGTATCGAGCATTTACTATCAGCAAAATTAGTTAGCTCACCTGTGCTAATTTTCAGATAGGCATTTTTAAATTCTATATGGCACATTCCTATCAAAAGATGTACACAGTTAACAGGTTAGCAGTTAATTCATTCGTTATCTCGCAGGCTGCCTCTATCTTTGCAAACGAATCAATTCAGTATTACGAAACCCAAGCACGTGCGATTTTTCGTTTTCCTGAGACTCCACGCAGCTTCGGTTTTATTGTGTGGTGCTTAAATTGTCAACGTGCGTTATGCCGTCATTCATCTAAATAATGGTGTCGCTCCATATCGCCGCGATACTGTTCCTTGTTTAATCAAGGTTCTTGTTCTGCGGGATGGGAATAAAGGGGAACATCTCTCGCGAAGAGATTTCGCACGAAACGTTTTACGAACTGATGAATTAACAAAGTCCGAGTGGTTACGTTACTACAATTGCTGTTACATTTCTAATGCAGAAAAAGCGCGCACCAGGGAATTTCTTAAGAAGAGTCGATACTTTATTAATGCTTCTGCACGAAGACACTGCATTTCATCTATGTTGGTGAGTGATAGAAGAACTTCTTTTCTAACATGTCTTGATATCATCGCGAACTATTTAAATATTTGAAGCATATATTTTCACAATTCAGTCACGAATCTCTGTATTTAATTGATTAATTGATTGATTTAGATGTACAATTATAATGCGAGCAAATTAGCAATAACGAATGTGAGAAAATTTGGCTATAATACATAGGTGGATATGGCTTATGGAAAATAAATGATACAAAAATGATTAATAAATAACACTCTGTAATAATTTTATTTTAAAATGCTATTTGGAGAACTAGTTACAAATCTTAGCAACACAGGTAACAATGAAAATTCTATAGTTACCATAGCCACCATTAAGCAATGGAAAGATACTCATGCGCGAGGTGTAATGCAAAATTTACTTCAATTATTGTACCGACACTGATAACATGATAATACAACAATCTGCAGAGATATGTTTGCATCCCAATGACATTAATTATTCGAGGCTTCGGTGTCATACGCCCCTTTCCCCTCGCCGCATACCTTAGCAGACGAAAACATTTGCATTTGTAATTGTAGTGATAAATGATGTCGCTTGTTTTGTAGATTTGCTTATCAATCTTTCAGAAAATAATTATTTAGACCTATGTGTGGATCAAGAAGCATTGCAGGCATACCTTTGGAGTCAATGATTGCCAAACATAATTTATTAACACGTTGAGCGCCGTGCTGATTCTGTAAGAAGTTGTCATAGAAGTCAACAGCATTTACTATAATATTTAACATTTCTATGAGAAATATAAGTATATACGCGGACAAAAAATTTGCCATTTTTTTTTGTTTCTTCTATTTTTGTTATTTTTTAGCATACATTTGGGACTGTGGTATGTTTAATATGCATATTCTGATGGAGAAGCTAAATTTCATTAAATTTAGGTGACATTAAATTCGATTTTTTAAAGTTAATATTTTTTGCAGGAGCTAAATTTTATTAAATTTCGTTGACATTAATTTCGATTTTTTTAAGTTAAAATTCTTTTAGAGGAGCTAAATTTTATTAAAATCGATTTTTTTAAGCTAAATTTTTTTTGGAGGAGCTAAATTTTATTAAAATCGATTTTTTTAAGCTAAATTTTTTTTGGAGGAGCTAAATTTTATTAAAATCGATTTTTTTAAGCTAAATTTTTTTTGGAGGAGCTAAATTTTATTAAATTTCGTTGACATTAATTTGGATTTTTTTAAGTTAAAATTTTTTTTGAGGAGCTAAATTTTATTAAATTTCGTTGACATTAATTTCGATTTTTTAAGTAAAATTTTTTTGGAGGAGCTGAATTTGATTAAATTTAGTTGACATTAAATTCGATTTTTTTAAAGTTAAAATTTTTTTGGAGGAGCTAAATTATATTAAATTTAGTTGACATTAATTTCGTTTCATTTTACGTTATAATTTTTTTGGAGGAGCTAAATTTGAGTAAATTGTTTTGACATTAAATTTGATTTTTTTATGTTAAAATTTTTAGCTGTAAAATTTTTAAGCTGTATAAAACCCAGTTAAAGTTGAATTTATTTAACTGACAAACAAAAGTGTTATATGACACTGAAGGGGGTAACACATTCTTGGGGCCGACAAAGAAGTCACAACGTTTAGTAACTTTTTAGGTTGACCTAAAAGCGAAAGGTGCCCCACAAAATATTACATTTTTTCATTAACATTCAAAAGTGGTAACATTTTGTTGGCTTTAAAATTGTGTTGTCTTGTTTAACGTTATGTAGGGTTTTTGTTTGTTAGTTAAATAAATTCAACTGTAACTGGGAGTTATACAGCTTTTAATTCTCTTTCAGAATATGTATATTAGGCACGTAGTGCAGTTTTGAGTTGATATTGAAAAGCAATAAAAGTAGGGTGGTTTGAACAAGTGGCAACTTTTTTGTCCGCTACTGTATGTTATACATGTATGAATGACAAAACCCAGCCATTCATATGTGTATGTACGAGGTGACTTGTAGTATGTCCAATATTATTTAATGCCCGAAATTAAATTTCAGTAAGATGCAGAAAATGAGGGAAAAGATAATACCAGTGCACTTTACGGTACTTTAAAACAGTTACCTAAAGTGAAACTACAGATAGGAGTAATTCCTTCGACAAAATTGTTCGCAATCGTTTAGATAACGGAGTTGAAGTGAACAAAAAATTGTTGTATAATAGCACATAGGTACGCGACAGCCTCGAATATGCAACAATAACGCATACAACGATCAATTAATATCAGAAATATCCGTAGACATTCGGTGTAGAATCGACAACACGAAACACCAATGTCAATAGTCATCGTTTGCTGGCCAAATAATTAAAGAGCATTATTATGCCCCGCGAAAAAGTACACTGTGCACTTTCATAACGCGTTTATGGAATCGTGGAAAAGCTTTTTGTTACTAGATAACACTCTATGCATTAGGGTGTGTCAATTTTATGGGTAAATTTAAAATTTTTGAAAAATTTACAATGACTAGTGACAAAGTAATGCTGTTTTTAATCCCTAATCTGAAACTATCTTCGGAAATTGATTTGCCTGAGGTTTAGCTACTTCAAATTACAGTTAAAAAAAAAGTAAGGATTAGGTAAGATTTATCTACAAACTACATATTCATATACTGCTTAAAGTGAGTCTTGCTTACATAAAAGCATGAAAATGAAAATAAAAGTATGTGGGAATTAGTATTTATTATATTCACGTGAAAATGTATGGAAATGTGTATTTATTACAAAATGAAAATATGTATGTAACTTTAGCAACAGATCTAGCCATATGTGATTTATGTAGTAAATTTAATGCTATTTAACAAAGTCCACCAAAGAAGCGACATCTTGTTTGCTTCAGTTGCGCTTCATAAGCTCAACTATTAATTTTTTTTTACTAATATTAATAATTCTCGTATTTTTCTATAATTTCAAATGAAATTCCAACTAGGTAAATAATGTGTTACACAAAATTTAAAGGTAGTGGTTAATTATAAACCTGACATTTTACCGTTTTCTCACTAGTCGTTTTTAAAATTAAAACATTCAAAATTTGGCACACCCTACTGTGCATGCAGCATTCCTTAATCGCGTTAATTACACAGCCCTTTTGTTTACGCGACGCTAAACACTGAAGCATGACCAACAAAGGAGAGACACTGCCCGCGTTGCAAGGAACGTATGCTCAAAGAAATGACAGAAAAGTGCAACGACAATTGTAAGTGATTGCTACGCACTTCGTGGCTAAGTCAGATTACGGAATGCTTTAGCGTGTGACTTTGGCGATTCTCCACGATCAATACCTGCCACGATTTTGAGTTTTCGCATCCAGTTTTATTATATAAGATCTAGCGATGTAGGCGAAGCTGTGCGACACCGTGTGTTTGTCTCGTAATTCTCTTCTCCCCAAGGGTATCAGGTTTCTGAAGTACACGTGTTTGCTAGCGGAGTATCCGAGGCTTCGTATCCGGGGTTTCGAGAACAGTTAGCTTTGTCTAGGGGATTGGGACAATTACGATGTCGATTAGGGTGGACCTTATTTCTCGACCATACAATTCTTCGCACACCACCCCCTAATTTTTTTCCATCCGATCAATGGATGATAATTTGTGTAAAAATTGAGAGCGATTGAACGTCGGGAAGACGCGGTGCATCGCACGCGAAGTTTTCGAATAGAAACAGGTAACTGCGCGCTGACCGTGAAGAGCGGAGTGTTTCTGAGGATTTCAATGAAATGTTGTATTTTCAGGACTATAACATAATTCTTTACTTATTTAGTACTAGCTTCACTACTCGGATTCGCCCGAAATTTAGATTCTGATTTTATAAAAAAAAATTTTTAAGGTTTCTTTTCTGAAAATGGTCACATTCATCTGGATAAGTCAGGCAGAATGAGCTGAGGCACTTTTCGGGATCCCAGAGTTTATCGTTCGAAAGTTTTTAGGTGACAGACAAACACACAAATATGTTTCTATATTCTAGCTTCTGCTTTCTGCTTTATATATTAAGATTGCTTTGTTCATGCGTGCATTAAAACCCAAGTCTCATTTGTACGAAATAAGACTTTTTTACACTAACAAGGAGAGTATTTTAGGTGTCCGCCTCCGATCATTTTGATTTTTGGATATGTTATAGAGGATCGAAAAATAAGAAATACGTGTTTTTTTATTTTTCCCCGTTTTCATATTTGGGGGGTGAAAACTGCGTTCAAAGTTAGGGTTGAAAAATCATTTTTGTGGAATATCTCGAGAACTATTAGAGATGGGGGAATAGTGTCAATGGACGAATTTTGTGTCTTTGAATGCGAAATATGACTGACTCACCAGATTTTCAAAAATCCACAAAAATGATTTTTCAACCCTAACTTTGAACGCAGTTTTCACCCCCCAAATATGAAAACGGGGAAAAATAAAAAAACACGTGTTTCTTATTTTTCGGTCCTCTATAACATATCCAAAAATCAAAATGATCGGAGGCGACACCTAAAATACTCTCCTTGTAAGACTAACTGACCCGCAGCAGCGCCGAAATATGGCATACAACGTTCGACACTGAATAGAGGTTAAAAGACCCTTAGCCTTGAAAATCCAGTCACAGCTGAACAGAGATGTTGCCATCATTAATGGGGGAAGGAGAACGATTACCTATAATAATAACTTTCAGTGGAAATGAACAGTTGCTTGGAATTCCAGCGATTTCTTCAGGCACCGGACAACATAGGAACTTAAGTAAAAGCACTTTTTTGCGATACCACAGCGTTAAATTAGGGACGATTACAAGGTGCGTGCGTAATTTTGGAGCAAACGTTTATATTTACCTTGCCGACACCATATTTAGGAGATAGCTTTACCGGCGATTTTGAGAAAACATTGTCTGAATCTACTGGACCTAATATTCCCTTATTTGAGGGAACCTTCCGGTCTAGAGCCTAAAAAAATAGGTGATCTTTAGGAATTAATTAAAGGAAAACGACCATGTATAATTTAATGGAACTTTTTGCACTGTATTAAGGATGTTTTATATTATAGAAATATATTTTTTGGTTTGTAATTAATCATTGCAGACTGCACTGGGGAGTCGTTAAAGTCAAGGTGTCAAAACATTGATCCAAATCGGTGGGACCTGTATCTCCAAAAGTTATTATTGAATTCGCACTGAAACTTTTCCTATTTTGAAGAATATACTTCTGGCTAGGGGGGAAACCTGAAAAAATTACAAAAATGATATTTTTTTTAGAAAATAACAACACTTGAAGTTTGAAATCACTTTTCCCTATAGTTTTCATCCTTTCAACGCCTTAAAAAATTATAAATTTTTAATTTTTGTATTTTTTTCTGATGTCCTCCCTAGCCAGAAGTATATTCTTCAAAATAAAAAAAGTTTCAGTCGATTCGGATAAAATTTTTTGGAAATACAGTTCCCACCGTTTTGAGAACACTGTTTCGAGAAAAACGCGTTTAAAGTTTTACGTGGGCGCTGAGTGGCCGGTTGTTGCCCATGCATTTGCCGCTACTCAAATGCCTATAACTTCGGGAATTTTACGAATTTCAATAAATCCTTTTAAACACGTATTCCTAAAAGGTTAAACATTCGAGGAAGAAATAAAAAAAAAACTTTTAGACCGGAAGGTTTCCTCAAACGTTTTCAAGGATCCTGGTCTCAAATGAATCAATTAAATTTTAAATCGGCAGTTGAAGATGAGATAGCTAAACAGTCACTCGACAATGTAGCAGAAATAATAAAGTCTCCTATAGTTTGGAATTTAAGAAACCTCGAGAAGAATGTCGCGAATTTCTTGAATTATGGAACAGTTTCAAAGTTTTCTTTTCGCGTAACAGGAGCATTTCACCATGCTCGATGGATAGATAAGGCCATATATTCTTTGAAAATATTTTTATTTCGTAACCAATTCGTTTTAACAAAGGATGAAGACAATGGATCCGTGGCATTTGTATTTTTGTCACTAAATTATATTTGAAAGCATGGATCCAAGCTGCAGTTGATGCAGAAGCTCCTAAACAAGTCCATGAGTTTTTAAAAAAAACCTATATGCGTACAATACAATTAATGAAAATGTAAGTCGCGTCACATCGCGTAGATTTTGTAATCACTTGTGGTATTTGACACCAGAAACGGCAGCCCTAGCCTTTTTTTATTCCAAAATTACGCATGAAGAAAAAATGCGGGTGGTGGCAGTTTTGGAGATCGTTATTGATAAAGAAATAAAAAGATTAATAGTAAATCCGAGTGATAGAACTCAATAGGTACATCGACAATGGTGTTGAAGATTTTGTTTCGCAAAAATCTTTAACGTTTTTTAAAAGATTTGCAGGTCCTACAGGCTTCATAAGTAAGGATCCCCTGGAATAGGAAAACGATCCCAATTATAATGTTGGATTACAAATCGTAAATGATTTAAATGTAGTTAACGATTCGGTCGAACGAGGAGTCAAACTTATGCAAGAGTTTAATAATGTACTCGCGCGAAGTGAAGAGGAAAAACAAATTATAATGCAAATAGTATCCGATTATCGAAAGCGCTATCCAGACACAAAAAACTACGTTAATGAAAAATTTGTGAATTGTTTTTAAATGCGAGCATTCAAAATTGTGTAAATGCAATAACCGTTTTCTTTTCTTCACCTATTTATGATATAATATTCACCATTTCATATTAAAAATATTATCTTCGTATTAAATATAAAATATTAGTGACGAACATTCCTCCACTTTTAAAATTAATATTATTACTATAATAATTTGTAAATAATATAAGAAAGAAATTAAAAGAATTGTCCCTTTCAATAAAATACGTAAAATTTAATAACATAATTAAAAAGATATAAATATTAATTAGTTCTTATGTTGATAAAATCGTACTGTAGCCACTTTTAAAATTAATATTATTATTATATTAACTTCTAAATAATATAAGAAAGAAATTAAAAGAATTGTCACTTTCAATAAAATACGTAAAATTTAATAACATAGTTAAAAAGATATAAATATTAATTAGTTATTATGTTGATAAAATCGTACTGTAGCCACTTTTAAAATTAATATTATTATTATTATAGTAACTTGTAAATAATATAAGAAAGAAATTAATAGAATTGACACTTTCAATAAAATACGTAAAATTTAATAACATAGTTAAAAAGATATAAATATTAATTAGTTATTATGTTGATAAAATCGTACTGTAGCCACTTTTAAAATTAATATTATTATTATTATAGTAACTTGTAAATAATATAAGAAAGAAATTAATAGAATTGACACTTTCAATAAAATACGTAAAATTTAATAACATAATTAAAAAGATATAAATATTAATTAGTTATTATGTTAGAAAAATCGTACTGTAGCCACTTTTAAAATTAATATTATTATTATATTATCTTGTAAATAATATAAGAAATAAATTAAAAGAATTTTCACTTTCAATAAAATACATAAAATTTAATAACAAAATTAAAAAGATATAAATATTAATTAGTTATTATGTTGGAAAAATCGTACTGTGACAATATTATCGTAAATATCTGTCCACAAAAAAAAGTTTAACCTGCATTATAAATTTTGTCTTCATACCTTCCGGTTCATACAAAATTTTACATTTATTGCAAATTTAACGCGAATGCGCCACATCTTCCTCTTATCCGATCAACCACATCTTTTACGAAAATTATTTTCTTACCCAATGAAACAATTTTAGGGGGCGGCGTGAAAAAAATCTTGTAAAAAAATGTTCGCCAAGAGTAGCTAACAAGGGAAGATCCCAAAGCCGAAAATTCAAAAATTCTGAAACTTTGTGAATATGTAGGGGGTTTCCTCCTGATTACAAGGCAATTTTTGTTTACTGCCCAAATTCACTCGAAGGGGGTAAAATTAACCCCCGAGAATTCGGCTATTTTCCAATTTTGTGTTATAACTCGCCAAATGTAAGAGATAGAAAAAAAGTTTCAAGACAAAAGTTACTTCTTTTAATTAGATCTATCATTTGGTAAAAAAAATATTTTACATTTCACGAGTTATAACAGAAAATCGCAAAAAAATAACCAGATTTTCAGGGGTCAATAACACCCCCTTAGAGTGAATTTGGACAGCAAACAAAAATTGCGTTGTAATCAGGTGGAAATTCCCAACATATTCACGAAGTTTCAGAATTTTTTGAACTTCCAGGTACGGGACGTTCCCTTGTAAGTTCCACCTTAATGTTTACAGGTGGTAATCGACCGACCTGGGGAAGCCCGATTCGACGAAAACTTGAAAATTCACTTGTTTATTACAGTTGTGACATTTTACAGGTTTGAACTATATTTCCTCAAACCTTGCGTCGTTCAAAGTGTTAATCTTATTGTTTGTTTATGTTTATATTTCTATTTGTTATTATTTACTCTGCCAATTCAAACGCTCAGTCATATCAACAATTAACCTTTAGTTATTTTGTTTCCTACTGCGACGTTCTCTTTTCTTAACCCTTTGACTGTTATGGAGACGCATTGGCGCGGGATGAAAGCACTCACCGTGTTGGTACTACGAGCTGATGCTCGTACTGATACTCATTCAGCAGTTGTTTGCCATGCGTCGTATCTAAGTTATCAGTTGTGATCCGTCAGAGTAAAATAATTCCTGGCTGTTCTGCGGCTATTAGTGGTGCTGTCTCGTAATATCGATGTTAAAATAGCTCCGCCTTGTGAATATCAGCGTTCTGGGTGGTATAAACAAGAAAAAATCGAACTTCCTGTTTTTAAACGATTTTATTCAGCTTCGATTCTCTGTTTGTTTGTATCTTGTATGTATGCTTGGTTCAGCTGTAGGAACTCAATTTTAACCCACTTCCACCAAACAGATTGTCTTGAAACTTTGCAGGCGTACGTAGTTTGGGTAACAATAGAAAATTATGAGAAAAAAAACCGAAGGGGTGAAGAAGTTTCTCAGTCGTGAATAAATATAACCCAGAACCACAGATCCAAACGACTTGAAATCAGCCACTCGCGTTTTTTACGAAAACATGATAAAAAAGCCGTTTGGGATGCTATTCGCATTGCGATTTCAAATTAAACAAATAATAGCCACAAATCATATTGTCATGAAATCAGCCTATAACCACAAATTAAATCAACTTGAAATCAGCCAAGCTTCGTTGCCTATAAGCAAAGCAATTACCATAAATGATTCGAAAAAAGTTACGTGAAGCACAAATATATCAAACTAACAAGTTGATTGCCAAATATTAAATAAGATAGGTAGGAAAATTAAAAACTAGAAAATTAAAAAATATATAAAGACAATAATGTTAAACGATTTTATTAAACTAAAAAGTAAAGAAAAAATATGTTGAACGGTTTTATTGAAAAATGCACTAAAAACTAATTCTTTTCGTATACTACAATTTCGATGGAGTTAATTTCACTTTAAATAAAATCGAGGGGAACCATGTGCAACCAGAAGTTGAAGTATCGGTTGGCAAGTGGAACATCATCAACTACAGTTTATCAATTTTATGTCACATTACAAAAAGTATCCGGCAATTAAAATATTTTGTTTCATTAATGCGAATGATAATTTTCTAAAAAAAAATTCATTTCGACGTTTGCTTCTGTATTAAAGTGATTCATATCTTGTTATGAAATTATGTAAAGTGAAATTAACACCATTGAAATTATAATGCAAGAAAATAATTATTTCGTAGTTTTTAGTGCATTTTTAATAAAATCGTTTAACATAAATTCTTTTTTTATTTATTTTTTATTATTTAAGGTAAGGTCTTATTCAATGTTCTGTAACTTTTGTCATAAACGGTTTAATAATGAAAATTCAATAATAATTTAATGTACAAATGTTTCATTACCGCGTGTAATAATTTAACATATGATCCCTCTCTAGCAGGGTAAAATGATCCCTAAAATCCCAGGTGGTGCGCGAAAAAATTTGATTCTGTAAAATTAATCTCGTATTCTTATATTTGTTAGTTGATTTAAAGTATTTTTACTCATTGATTGTGTACCAAAAATTATCTAAGATTTGATTGTTTTGAAAGATTGTTTTAATTTATTGCGTTCCTATAATTTGTGATTGGAGTTTAAATTCCGTTTTTATGTAAATAAAAATTTATAAAGCAAATCCTCTTTAAATGTTCGTCTTAATTACCAGTAGATATAAAAAGATCCTAGGGATCACCTTATACACACAGCTATACAAAATGATCCTTAAATATGCCTTCACTCTGAAGGCATCAAAGGAATGCGAATAAAAAATATAATTAATCAGGCAGCTAAATTTGTAAGCCAATGATAAGGCAGATACACTAACTGCCAAAAACTACTCCACTTTTTTTATTTAAATAATGTGCATTTCTATGTTTTACATGAATTACTTATAATCTTAATATATAAAGCAGAAAGCTCTATACGTTTGTGTGTTTGTCTGTCGCCTAAAAACTTTCGAACGATAAACTCTGGGATCCCGAAAAGTGCCTCAGCTCATTATGCCTGACTAATCCAGATGAATGTGATCATTTCCCCCCCAAAAAAAATAAAAAAAAATGAATAAAATCAGTATCTAAATTTCGGGCGAAGCCGAGTAGTAAAGCTAGTTTTTATATAATCCGCAATGTAACTCGCGCAAGTGCTCTGTGCACTGTCGATTACTGCTGCAGCTTGGCCGTACGCAGCGAGCGGTGTTGCTTCGCATGTAGCACATTCACTACTGTATTGTCAATTCGATTTCCTTGCAAATCAAGGCCCAAGTCCGGAAAATGTTACTCCACACTTCCCACTTATTCTTCCCTAAAGAATCATCCCCTTTCAGGTTGTATCACGAATAATCGACGACCCTCTATACAACTATACACGCCTGCCACTGCAAAAGGGTGAAATCCACTCAACCACACAATGCTGTCGGACATTGGCCTGCCGTGCAGTTACCTCCGCATCCACTGATCTTCGCTTCCGCGTAGCGTAAAAAGAAAAGAAGAAAAGTCAATGACGTCACGCGAAAACCCGCCGGCGTGGTGGGAGATGTGGTGGAATCCCCAGCTCGAGGAAGTTCTCCAGTGATGTCACGGACGAGCAACGAGCCCAACCGAAGGCACCGTCCAATGGCTGAGCGGCATCGATGGTGGGGTATCTCTTTCGCCCGCGTACGCTATAAAGCCCCACTAATTCCCCACGACGCGAACAGTTCGCGCGTGCCCCCTTTTAAACGCTGATGTAGCGCGGCGTTTAAAAAGTTCCAGGATCTCGCGCACTCGTTGGCCAAGATCACTGTCACGATCGCGATCCAGCACGTGCTCCGCGCGTAGGGCCCAGTTGGCCGTCGCGATACCACATTTTTTATTAATTTTCCTACGGACCTGGAAGGATAGACAGCTCATACGAGAAGACGAGCGCAAGTACCTCGATTCTCGGTCCAGTCACCTTCTCTTCCTTTCGTTGGTTCTTCGATTAATCCAAGTGACAGCAATCCCCGTGTTCCTCACTGACACCTTCTTCCTCGACTTGCTGGGACTCGTAACAAACTGTACGCGCAAAATAACGTCACAAAGGTAAAACACTGTTTCGGATAGAAATCACCTGTGCGTTGGATATGTAATCTTTTAAAATTCCTTACGTTTTCATCGGCCCGTTAAAGTGCTAATAACGTCGCGGTGTTTCGTGCTCATAAACATCCGAGCGGCACTAGCCTGGTGCGCTAGAGATATTCGTTATTGACGTGCGCTAAAACCCGTAGCAAAGATCGCGATCGATCGCCGGGTAAAAGGTAAACCCGTGGACCCAGCAGCTGTAACAAGCTAATTACCTGTGTGGCGAACACGGAGTAACTGTGAGTCATAAGTTTCTATTTTTCCCCCCTTTGTTTTCGACACGCGTTCGATCGTTTTTACGAGGTGTAGGCGAGACAGGACTGATGGATCTGGCGTGGATACGTGCTCGCTCTATTTTTCATTGCAATATTATTATCCGGCGTTTATACGCTTCGCAGACTTCTGTCGACCGCTGCCTATCTCGCGCCTATCGATGAATTACAATTGCAACAGCTTCCCTCCCGATGAGGAGGCGAGAAAACTCCGTGGAAAATCGTATGCAAAGTCATGCATCTGTGCTGCGACTGTTCCATTAATTATTAGTTCATCGGGATATTACTATTCAAGGTAAAGAATTTTGTGCTACCAGTCGCGATAGGTAGGCATATCAGTTCGCACGAGCGTCGCTGTGTTTGGTAGCTGGGGCAGAAGTAAATACGTAATACGACGGTTTCGTCGTTTCACAATCTTTCAAGTTAGTCGTTTGAAAGTTACGGCAACTAAGTACTAACCAAGATTGTCCTGGAAACCAAGGTGACCTTAGTATCTCCCGCGCTCAATGAAGAGACGTGTTTCGATTCAATTAGTCGCTGTTTGGTGTTAATAATCATGGCAGGATGAGTGATCGATGAACTTGTTGCTGTCGGTTAGAGAATAGGTACGCTTCAATTGAGATGGTTTCTGGTCGACGTTTGATAATCATTACCAATAAAAAATCGATCGATTCACTTGATCGTCTTTATTTAAAGAAACAGTTTTGTAGGGGTGTTCATCGTCGTGAGAGATTCGATCGAATGATCCCATCAGCATTGTCTTTTCCGCGTCGCGACGCGGTGCATCGTCGTTCGCGACTGTATCATCACAGGACTTGCCGGGGGCAAGTGGGAAGCAAAATTGGTGTTATATCACGGTTTCCTTGTTTCTGGTTCTAACATTATTAGTATTTATTTTTCATCTACCACGCGTGGTACCAGCAGCGGAATCAATTACACGCAGCCGCAATAAATACTCATCTGGACTTATGAAACATTTATGGGTTCGTTAAAGGAACCTTCCGGTCTAGAGCCCCCCAAAATAGGTGATATTTATGAATTAATTGAAGGAAAACTACTGTATAGAATTTAGTGAGACTTTTTGTGTTGCATTAAGAATGTCTTAAGCTACACAAATATATTTTTTGTTTTATAAGAAATCATTGCAGACGGCACTGGGGAGTCGTTAAAGTCAAGGCGTCAAAAAATTGTTCCAAATCAGTGGGACCTGTATCTCCAAAAGTTATTATCGGATTCGCACTGAAACTTTTCTTCTTTTGAAGAATATACTTCTGGCTAGGGGGCAAACCTGAAAAAATTACAAAAATGACATTTTTTTAGAAAATAACAACACTTGAAGTTTGAAACAACTTTTTCCCTATAGTTTTCAACGCCTATGCTTTCAACGCCTTTGAAAATTATAAATTTTCAATTTTTTGTAATTCTTTCTGGTATCTTCCCTAGCCAGAAGTATATTCTTCAAAATAAAAAAAGTTTCAGTCGAATCGGGTAGTAACTTTTGGAAATACAGGTCCCACCGTTTTGAGAACACTGTTTCGAGAAAAACGCGTTTAAAGTTTTACGTGAGTGCCGAGTGGCCGGGTGTTACCCATGTATTTGCCGCTACTCAAATACCTATAACTTCGGGAATTTTACGAATTTTAATAAATTCTTTTAAACACGTATTCCTAGAAGGTTGAACATTCGAAAAATTAAATAAAATAAAAAATCGATTTTTGGACCCGAACCTCCCCTCTGTGCACCAGTGGTTCAATCTGTGGAACAACCTCCCGTAGATTTTTTGTGACAAATCGCGGATTATGACGCACAAAGATTTTAATGTCTCGAAACGCTGATGAATTTTACACTCATGGATAACGTGATGCATAATTACAGGGACAACTTTTTTCTTTCATCTTACTTCATTCATTTCCTGGTATCTGCCGGCGTGATCAATGTTAAAATAAATCGTAGAGACAAGTCGGCAAACAGTAATCGCCCAATGCGATATTGTAATATCGGGTCTAGGTCGAAAAACAAGCGTGTAAAAGGGGATTTCTCTTTGGGAACAAAGAGATATTGTTGAAGACAAAGGTGATCGGAAAAAGTGCTTAATTAGCGTCAAATTAGAAACTCAATTATTGGGGTAGGTTTTCTCGATTCCGATTCCCTTCCATTAATATTTATAATTTGTCCGTCTCTGATTTGTCCGCCTTCTACTCATGACGTTTCATTTGATTATAATGTACTAAAGGGCTATTACCCGTAATAAATAGATAAAAAAATATATATATAAACGAATTTCATGTTAAACGATTTTATTAAAAATGTAGTAAAAACTAAATTAAAATGCACTAAAAATTAAAAAATAATTCTTTTCGTGTACTTCAATTTTGATGGTGTTAATATCGCTTAAAATAAAATCGTGGGGCACGATATTTCATAATATTTCAGGATTTAAATCACCTTAATACAGAAGCAAACATCGAAATGAATTTGTTGTTAGAAAGTTTTCATTCGCATTAATGAAACAAAATATTTTAATTGCGGGATACAGATTTTAATGTGACTTAAAATTGATAAACTGTAGTTGATGATGAAAAAAAAGAATATTAAATAGATTTAATACAAATATATCATTTTTCTGAGTGTTTAATACAATATGAAATGTACTCTAAATGTAGGCAAAATTAAAAATTTGAAAATCTGGAATCCGATTTCTGGAGGGTAGCGGATTTCTAGACTTTCTAAAATTTAGTTTATTCCCTAAAGTGGGGGTGGTCAAATTTAGTAATTTGAGTTGGGGAAATTAATACAATATAAAATGTAGTTTCACTTGCCAAACGATTCTTCAACTTCTGGTTGCACATGGTGCCCCACGATTGTATTTAAAGTGATGTTAATACCATCAAAATTGCTGTACAAGAAAAGAATTAATTTTTAGTTTTTAGAGCATTTTAATTTAATTTTTACTACATTTTTAATAAAATTGTTTAACATAAATTTTATTTTTATATATTTTTTTATTTTCTATTTTTTAGTGTTTGTGGATTTACATTTCACAGCTCAGACTTCTTTACAAATATCTTTTATTCCTGTATACAGTTTAACAGTTTGCTTAAACGTTGTAGTGCTACAGTCACTAAAATATAATTATTTTCTTGTACTAAAATTTCGATGGTGATATACTACGAACGCCTGCAAAGTTTTAGTTTTACTATTCGTACATACGTGACGGATCATTTGTCGATAAATTGTGTATTTTCGGTAATCGCGATGCCACTAGCGTGTGGCTGATTTCAAATCGTTTGGATTTGTGGTTATGGGTTATATTCATTGATGACTGGGTAATTTTTTCACCCACTCGGGGTTAAAACTACGCACGCCTGTAAAGTTTCAAGACAATTGGACAGTTGGAAGTGGGTTAAATTTGAGTTGCCAGATTTGAACCATACAAACATAAAAGCAAACAGAGAATCGAAGCTGAATAAAATCGTTGAAAAATAATAGCGATCGTGGCGTTAAACTAACAAAATGCACTGGTGTCAGTAAGTTTAGCCTTGCCTTTAACTAAATAGCGACTGAATCATTTATACAATTGGAGTAATCAAAGTTAAATGTCACCCACGGAGAGTATCAGTGTGATTAATGAAAATGTTCGCTTTAAATTAAACAGTTTGGGACGCAAACTCCAATTTATTATTTTACAAGAAATATTACCTATCTTCCTGTTAGTGCAATCCCCATAAAAACTTCAAAAAAGTAAAAAAATTACGCTAAGTACATGAAAAAGTCGCAGACGGAAAAGAGTATTATCAAAAAAATCACAAAAAAAAATAGAAGATAATAATAATTACAATATAAAAAAGATGTGAAATCAACATAAGTTGCAAG
The DNA here is from genome assembly GCF_050908995.1 of Andrena cerasifolii. NCBI lineage: Eukaryota > Metazoa > Arthropoda > Insecta > Hymenoptera > Andrenidae > Andrena > Andrena cerasifolii. The sequence continues at coordinate 3,034,524 of NC_135124.1, read as the reverse complement.
TACATAAAGGTGCTTTCCAGCAGCGTGCAAATGCGACACTGTGTAACACAATGTAAGAGTCGGTCAAATATTTGGTGTGGCCAGGCAAGTTAGTCTCAGATCATCAATACCCGTACCTTCCCTCTCGCGGGCTTTCAGATAATTTGCCAATTTAAAGCTCTGACAATATGAGTACATTTTCATTATATTGCATTTTAAAATAATTCCAACATCATTCATCGACACCGATACTTTCCCTCTCACAAGCTTTCAGATAATTTGTCAATTTAAAACTCTGACAAATATGAGTACACTTTCATTATTTTCCGTTTTTAAGGGGTCAGTCCACTGTGAAGTTGCGAAAAATTGTCATTGTTTAGGATTTATTTTTTACTATACGGAATATCCAACGTAAATGTTTTGTCTACTTATTAATACACTTATTGACAGTATAAAAAAAATATAATTTAAATTTTTAACAGTTTTTTTTCAATATATATATCGCACTGACGTGAGCGCCTTGAGGAAGCGATGCAGTGCTGGTGTAAGTGATTCTAGGAAAACGACGCATTTGAAATAAAAAATTCAAAGTGTGTTGTAATCATTATGAGTGCGGTTATCGCCGGAACCAGGATTATTTTTACTGATAAAAAATTGATAACGTGTAAAAATTTCAAACTGATTGGTCAAATAGTTTTTTGCAATCACCTGCACCAGTTGAAAAAATGCTCTTTTGAGATAATTGTGTTTTAAGTTTTAAAACAAATTAAAGAAATTCTTAAAAAAAATTTTTGTATAATATAAGAGTAGCTTAAAAAATACCAAAAAGATTTATTGCATTATATGTTGTATCAACGAAGAAAAAAACCTTTAAAAATAGCTTAATTTTTCAAACCGTCACAGTGGACACTGGAAAGCACCTTTATGTACTTGCAGCTTATTTTGATTTCGCATCTTTTTTATATTGTAATTATTATTATCTTCTATTTTTTTGTGATTTATTTGATAATACTCTTTTCCATCCGCGACTTTTTCATGTACTTGGCGTAATTTCTTTACTTTTTTGAAGTTTTTTATGGGGATCTCACTTCTTTTTACAAAGATAATTTGCGTAGGGAAGGACTTCAGATAATTTTTAATATTATAAATTACAAAGGTTCATCATCAACAGCAATGAACAGTCTTATCGCGGAACAAAATTAAGGATAAATTCCACGCAAGTTTAACAACTACGAAAATAAACCATGTGCACCGCATTGCCGATCTATATATATTATATGTATAGTACTTTGTGTATAGTACAAGGAACCCTAATTAAATTCATGCATTATCGAAGGTGTCCATGTATCTAAATAACTGAATAAGTATGTAAGGGAGAGTGGGGGAATTGCGGAAACCCGAACACCACGGTATTCGATGAATTCGCTTGTCCTGTCCTCCTGCGAATTTTTTAGGTGATGTAATTATCTATGTTTAGTATTAAGGAAATTGTCACGACGAAAGGCTGCGCGCAACTGCAAAGATAATGGTCGTGAAATGTTTTCGTAGCTTTTCGTATAATTTTACGCTCGAGTATTTTGAGTGACTATAGGTGCATTAAAACTATACTACCCAACAAAGTATAACTTTTCGTAGTTCAGTTACTTAATTCTAAATAAAATCACGGAATCACTTTGTATATACACATGTTCGTATTTGTTTTATTTGAAATTTCTTAAATTCTGTCCATTTGGGGTAATTACGAACAGCGTGTTTGGGGGATGTCATCTACCCTTTTCTCTTAACACTTCGAAGCTTTTTATGTGTCCAGTACTCCGGAATTATATTAGGAATGATATACGTACATATTCGTTGAAAGATCTTGAGATACCCGTGAAGGAGGTTAAAGATAAAAGACTTTCAATCGGTCTGGCAGCAAATAAATATTCAATCCCACGAGCAAGCGAAATTCGATCTAACAAGAAGAAAGACTGTGTCAGACCCACAGCATGGAGGAAAACCAGTGTAAAGATCAAGAGAATTTTAAGCAACCGTTCGCATTTGCCCCGCTAGCTACGAGTAGGGTAGGGTGGGGCTAAAAGTACCGTTTGTCATATAAAGCTATGTAAAATTTATTAATAACAATCTAGAGCTATCTGGTGTTATTTTGTATAAACTATAACTATTATGCTTTGCGATCACGAAGTTCGTTTGTTGATATTGTTATTTTCTGTTGAGTTATACCACAAAATGTTTGTCAATGCTAAATGGACTTATTGCCCCACGCGCGGGGCAAAAAGTCCCTAATGTGTTTTCGTGTAATATTAAACTAAATAAGTAAAAAACTCTTTTCGAATTAACAAATATTTATTAAACCAATTCTTTTTGATATTCAATATTGAAAGGAAAGCATGACTTATTTAACAAAGAATAAAAATATAAGTCAGAGGCTTGCTTTGAACTAAAAACTAAAAAAAATCGCTCAACTAAAACAAAAACACTATTTAAAAAATTTGGCATCATTTCTTTAAACTTATTATGAAAACTAGCCATCTTATCATGAAAGCAAATAATAAAATATATGTTTTCAGTCTGAGGGAGTTTTTGCCCCAATGCTTTGCCCCTCTATAGTTTCTGCGATATATACGTTAGAAAATATTATCATTCAGCCAATAAACAATATGCACACATTACTAAAGGAACATACAATAGAGATTTTGAATTGGGGAATTTTTACCCTCCGGTCTTTTAGCCCCAACCTCCCCTAATCGCGGACGGAAAGAGTTTTGTTTTTCTTTCAGAAAATGATTTGTTTATTAAAACATCTATAATTCACTGTGTTGCCTTTGTAGATAATTAACGAAAGTTTAATTATCTATAAAATAAATCTGATTAGAGTCAATATTTTTCTTTCAATTTAACTTTTCACTTAGGTGTTCGTAATTCCCCTACTCACCCCTATACGAAATCCTTCCTGCAAAATTATGCGTACATACATAGCTTGGCGTAGGTCACAGCATCATTTTACCCTTCGATTATCTACATATACATAAAATACTAACAAGGGGATGACACCATGTGGTAGACACCGATTTTGATGGGCCTTGGCACGATGGATCTGTGTCAAAAATAAGTAAATACGTGTCCAAGCGTTTCTGCCAATGGGCCTTAATAATAGAGATATTTACATGGAAATTATTAAAAATTTAGGGTTTTAGTGGGTAAAAATTCCACACTACCCTGGCGCCCCTGGGGGAATCCCTTCTGGAGGCGTCGGGGTGCCTTTTGAAGATGTCTCCACGTTAAAAAAAGTTTCATAAATTTTTTTTATAAATTATTTTTTTAAAAAAAATTTTTTAACTTGGGGAAATCTTCAAAAGGCACCCCGACTCCTTCAGAGGGGAATTCCCCGGGGGCGCCAGGGTAGTGTGGGATTTTGACCCATTAAAACCCCACGGCCACTATGAAATTTTTAATAATTTCCATGTAAATATTTCTATTATTAAGGCCCATTGGCACAAAGCACTCGGACACATATTTACTTATGTTCGACATAGATGCACCGTGCCAAGGCTAGTCAAAATCGGTGTCTACCACATGGTGGCCTCCCCTTGTAAGTTTAGTTACAAATAAAAAACAGTTTGATGATATACAAACATGTCGCAATTCAAATTTCGGCAACTTACCTTGTGTTTGAGACTGCATTTTGGTTGCAATTCCGTGGTACAACGATACATATTTGTAAAAACACGTGGCATCTCAAATTTTGACAACTTCCCTTATTTGATACTCGCCAGGTTATAACTTGACTGTGAGCTGTCAAAATTTGGAGCAGATTGCATAGTTCTTTTAGCTGGAGGTGTGCGTGTAACGCGTATACATATTATGTCGACAAAAATTTGCTTGGAGAAGAAGAAGAAGAAGAAGAAAAATCTTATACCGTTTCCAGCTGATCCATGAGACGACATTACGACATCTCTGTCGTACGTGGACCAATTTTATTGAATTTGGTCTTATTCGAAAGCTTATATGCGGTTTACATCAGAGAAATGCCTTTAAATTTAGAAAATATTGCAGGCGTGATGAGATATTAATGAAATAAGTTTCAGGTAAGGTTAGAATTCCCGTGTTACGAGTAAAGATACACGGCAGCGACAGTCGACATATATACAGGGTGTCGAACATGTACTAGATACGTATTATATGTATAGTAATGACTTTTAAATTCTGTCTCCATCGATAACCGAATAATTTCTGTAAACAATATATAAAAAATAACAATTTTAAGTTTAAAACGATTTTATTGAAAATGAACTAATAAACTAAAAACTAATTATTTTCTTGTAGGTACTACGATTTTGATGGTGTTTTTTTTCACTTGAAATAAAATCGTGGAGCAAGATATGTCACAACAAATTCATTTCGACCGTTGATGCTGTATTAATTTGATTCATATTCTGTTACGAAATATCCTGCTCCACGATTTTATTTCAAGCGAAAAAAACCCATCGAAATTGTAGTACAAGATAAGAATTAGTTTTTAGTTTTCAGTGCATTTTAAATAAAATCGTTTAATTTAAAATTGTTTTTTTTATATATTTTTTTATTATTTACTTTTTAGTGACTAAGTGACTGGATAATTTTTTAAACCCCCCGGATTTTTTTCATAATTTTGTATTGCCATCCAAACAACGTACGCCTGCAAAGTTTCAAGTCTACTGCATACTTGAAAAGTGGATTAAAATCGAAGCTGAATAAAATCGTTTAAAAATCGTTTAAAAAGGAAACAAGTACTGTTTGGGTAGGAATTTATTAAAGTATACAGAATTTTATGGTAGAGGATTGTGATTTGTCGTTGGCATTGATTGCAAATTATAAATTAATAATGAGCGAGGGGCATTCTAGGTAGGTACTTAATTACCATTTGCTTCACGTGGATACAGTTACATATGTACTTAGCGCATATAAACATGGAGGAATGGGCGAAAATGTAGACGGCGGTAAAAAGAGAAAAATATATAATACATAAGGGACACCCTCTCTCTTTCTAGAGCCAGGGGCGGCAGTGTTTTTATTTTGATGTTAGAGAGAGAGAGAGAGGATGTCCCCAACCCCTACAGCACACTATGTTGCAGGAACGTTGCACAACCGTTGCAGTACATTGCAATGTTGCCGTTTGGTTGCAGGTTGCATTGCAATATTACTGCAACATTACTGGAATATTGCGCGCACATTGCGGTGCAATATTGCAATGGCCACGTGCGTGCAATGTTTCGGGAATATTGCATACATTGCCGTGTAACGTTGCACTCGTAACCTATGAGCGCCGTTCCTGCAACGTTCCGCACTGAATACGGAATTATGCCCACCGTTCCTGAAATGTCAACACACAGAATACAGTCTAAGATTCCACAGGCAACCACCGAGGGAATATATGCGAACGTGGACAATATCTGATATAAATAATTAATACAATTATTTAATTAACACATACATAGGGTTTAAACAAACAGCTAAACTATATACAGCAACAAAAGATATTTGTAAAGAAGTATTAGATGTCCCAATTACTGTCAGGGTCCCTACTATTGCCATTTAATTTATTACACCTAATAAAAGCGATTCGCAACGTCGGCAAATAAAATACGGTGATGTAACGTACTCGCAACCTATGAGCGCCGTTCCTGCAACGTTCCGCACTGAATACGGAATTACACGGATCGTTTCTGAAATTTCGACACACAGAATAGTACAGTCCTAGATTTCACCGGCAATCGCCGAGGAAATATATGCGAACTTGGATAATATCTGATACAAGTAATTAATACAATTATTTAATTAACACATAGTTAATTTATTATACCTAATAAAAACGTTCCGCAACGTCGACAAATAAAATCTTTTCATTTTTTTTCCCATTTCTTCTTTAAAGAAATTTCATCTTCTTGTTCAAACAAGAAATACATTTTACTAATGCTAAGGCCTTCTTTTAAATATTTTCTGCATCACGAGTCAATTACACCCTCTTGGAGTGAATTTGGGCAGCAAACGAAATTGCGTTGTACTCAGGAGGACTTCCCCTACATATTTACAGAGTTTCATAATTTTTTGAATTTCAGGGTTCGGGATCTTCCCTTGTCAAATGTATGGGGGTTGAAACTTGGTAACCTCTCATGCATGAAAAGGGTTACTCCTACGAAAAAACTCATACAACATTTTTTGTAGAGAATTTCCTAGGCTACAAATTGTATAATAACTATTTTTGTCGCAAAACTGCTAGATAACGAGATATTCGCGAAAAACAGTTTTTTTCAACCCTCTGTAAAATTTTTAGCGGCGGTCGGATCGATGGGGACTTTTGACACATTGTTGTAGCCACACGTGTATCACGACGTCCGAAGTTAATAAATTGCCAGTATCTAAAACCGCGGGTTATATAGTTTTCCACTTTGCAACCACCTTTCTTCCCCGTGTTCCTTACAATATTTATCTGTTACTCACCACCCGAACCATTACAAAATTAGCTTCCTCCTGCATTACAGAATTTTCATTATTATTTTTTAAAAGAATTGGACGAGACATATTACAACTGTTCCACCACTTAGAATCTGTAATTGTTTCATTCATTTAGCTAAATTCATTTAAAGAAGTAAAGATATTTTCAAGTTTTATCAATTTACTACGTACTGCTGTACTTAAAATCAGCAGATTCGCTATTACTCGAATTTAATCCACTTTTGTTTCTGCCCGCTCAAAACTTCTTTGGGCTTTTGCTGTGAGTCGTCTAATCCGCATGTTTGACACGTAGTGCCAAACGCTGTACAATTTTCATGGGACCAATGACCACATAACTTACATCTTAGCTGGTCTTCTTTTTTTTCGTTTGAAAATAATTTTCCCCGCATCCTCTGCAATTATTAATGTCAAAGGCAGACTCTTGAACGGAATCACATTTATTGCCAAATTTTATTTTCTTAGAGGACTTTTGTTGTTTTAATTATTTTTCGCCTTTGCCCTGTCACTCATTTTTCGAGTGTTAATACGTGTTTGCGACGTTAATAATTTTCCCGGTTGTTTGACGTGATTCCGAGTAGGGAAGTTTTGAGCGGCACAGGAACGATATCTTCCAAAGCTCGGGTTGGCGTACGTTCTTCATCAATTTCATCAGCAAGACCCGTGGTACTTGGTTGATTCAAGTGTAAATTCGGTTTCAAATTAGTAAAGACCATATTAGATGGACTGGGATCATTGCTAGGACCATTCTAGGCTATATCTACAAAAACAACTTTCAAAATATCTGAAATTACATCAAATACATCTATGCCCATCTCTCCCGGACAAAAATTGACCATCTCTCCCTTAAAGCCCTGATAAGATGATCATTCCCATTTCACCTAGACTAACAAACGGAACTCTGAATATTTTACGGTTAAAAACACTGTAAACAATACACTATCGAAAATACATCTTGGGAACTAAAAATATTCAGCATAAGTAACACGAACAAGGTGACCAAAATATAGATCAAACATTTTGAAGCACTAGCTTAAATTTCACAGTGGATTTACAAACCTTTAAAAACGTTCTATTCCAACAGTTTTAATTAAGAATGTTGCTAGTCTATAACACTTTGTACCCACGTGGACGCAGCGCCATCTGGCGTTTCTTTCTAAAAAATACTGTCACTGCCCATCTCTCCCGTATGACCATCTCACCCCGACTTACCCTACCTAAGATTGTTCTTGATTTTTCAGTCTGATTAGATCAAAAGGAAACAATTTTATTATCTACATGTTTCTTTTAAGTTTATAAAGTGAAGGTAAATTGGAATACCGGTATTCCAAATTACCTGCACCTTAACGAAATCGGTACTTCCTGTCATTTTTTATTTAGACCAAAGTTTCAGCTACTTTTTATTTTTTATTATTCCTGAGACTTTGATATATAAAAGTTGATTAGCTTCCCTATGATATTAAGCAGTATTATTTGTTCCCATCCACTGCCGTAATTTTTTATTCGTCTTAAACAAACTGGTATTCCAAATACACTGCACTTCCTCTAATAGTATTAAAAGATCTTGATACAACAGACTTTTTCATTGGTGTTAATATCGAAATCCAAAAGGTTAGAGTATTATCAATACCTATTGTTTATTGCCATTACAGATCAAGATGCAGAAACATGTGTGAAGAAATTGCACATTTTTTAAATATCTTTCGTTTAATTATAAATTGTCCTTTCTAATTGCGTTTTTTCTATGCCATACCTACATATTTTCTTTACCTATAATACCTTTTGAAAGTTTTCAGGCTTTATCCGTATAATTCGTATCAAAATCCTTCCCAAGTCAATCCACATACTGTTACCAAGAAGTCATCGTTAGTTAAGTGACCAGATATTTTCTGTTCGAATGCGGGACAAGCAAGCAACCAAACAAAAAAAAAAGGGTTAACAGATCCGTGAGGAGATCTTTTCCGCAGTTAATTAAAGCATTTACAATATATTTAAAAATACATAGTTGTGATTATAAAGTGATACATTGAAACAAAATTAAAAATATTTCTTTTTTGACAACAAAAAAAGTAGAGGAAATTGTCCTGCGAAGATGTAAAGGGTTACATGTCCAATCCGGGACACTTTTCAATGCGGGAAAAGTGGCTTAAATGCGGTACGTCTGGTCACTTTATCGTTAGCCATGATACTATATTTGAGAACACACAAGTTATTTAACAACATTTACGATACAATCTCAAAAAAGAGTTTAGAGCTTGGTTTTACATTGCTGTTCATGCGTGCGATCGATACGGCAAATCGATAAAAACTTCGGTCGGTTTTTGCACTCTTTACCAACCATCGTCTAAAGTTAGGATCTCCAATGTGCGGTCGCAGCGACCGCACCTTAAGGATGCGAGCAGTAGTAGACCATGAAGTTCTACACGGTGCTCGCAAACTATACATGAACATTTCTCACAAATATTGTAATAATAATAATAAAAAAAACTTAAAATAAGCAAAAATACAAAAATGAAAAGAAAAAGCATTCAAATATACAAATGACAATTACAAAGTATTACAAATCGGTACTAACCACCCCTCCTCCCCCCCACCCTTGTCTTTTTTTCTTCCCCAAACTATGTACAAACTTGAAATCCCATTCCCAATTCTTCTAACAAAATGGTTCGAATTCATTTCCTATCCAGTTTCTACTTACAATTAGGCACAATTAACGTACGTTTTGCAAACGTGTTTTTGTCACATTGCAGAGATTGAAATAATGACGGTCATGGTGGAGTCGATGAAAGCGGAGGAAGGCGAACGTCCGAAGATCAATACTTTCGACGACATTCTGCCATACATCGGGGAGGCCAGCCGCTACCAATGTTTCCTCTTCATCGTACTCCTGCCCTTCACTTTCGCTTACGCGTTCCTGTACTTCACGCAATTCTTCATCACGTTACTGCCAGCCGAGCACTGGTGCACCGTGCCAGAACTCGACAGCTGGAATCTCACCGACCACGAGAAGTAAGCAAAGAACTTCATTTCCTCTTCTCTTTTAACTTTTAACCCTTTAAGTACTTACGATGAACATATGCGTGTGTTCAGTCAGTGTAAGTATAGAGTTTGCGCGGACAATCGATCAGCGTTCTGTGAATACTATGAACAAATGATACCAGAGGATTTCCGCACACGCGTTTCAACCTTCGTTCTCAAGGGGTTAAAACTGCAATGAACTTGAGAAGAATGTAAACTACTAATTCGCATAGCAAAACATTTATTTGATTTTCAAGGAAAGGTCCGCGACACAAAAATTTAAAAAATCACGATACTTTGCAGAAATTTAATTGAAATGGTTCTAATAACGCACAATGAAAGAGGTCCAGAGACGGAAACACCCCAGAAAGAAATGGTAATAAGATTTCATATTATCGTGCTTAACCCTGAAATCGTAAAAGATATTGAGAAAAAGTTCAATACTGTGTTAAAAAGGTTAAATATTGTGCTCAACAACTTATAATATGGCGGTAAAAAAAATTGTAAAACAATGGTGGAAGTGTAGATCATTGAGCACAATAAAAATTTCTATGGAACTTTTTCAATATTTTTTACGATTTCACACATGAGCATGATAATAATATGAAAAAGGGGGGTCTGGGTTAGGGGTGTTTTCATTTACAGGTCCTTTCCATTGCCGGAACAGAAAATAGGTATATCATGGGCATCACTTGAACTATATTTCTAGAAATCAGAATTTTTTATATTTTTGAGTTATCGAACTTCCCTTGTAAGCTTGAGGGAGGATATTCGCGCGCAAATTAAATACCAGTAGATTTGCAGATAGAATAATATGTACTTTTGCAGGGTCTAATACACTGAATTTAATGAATTATAAATAAACTAAATTTCGACCGTAAAACTTAACTACAATGGTATCGGCGCACTGGATCGGTCAGATAAATAAATCCATATTCATTCAAATCAGATAAAGAAATCCATATCTGACCGATCCAGTGCGCCGATACCATTGTAACTGAATTTAATGGTGCGAAAATAATTTTTTTAAAAAAGTCCTCCATTTATGAAAAAAAAAATTGAGGAATAAATATTCAGATGAAAAAATCCATACCCTTATTCATTACAAATCCTTTCAAGAATGTGCGATTTTAATTTTCGGTCGATAGCTTCACTTTTACGTAAGTTATATGGTTTTTTAGAAAAACGAGTTTTCGTTCCTTTCGCGATACATGTGTTCAGACTAATGCAATCATAGTTAATGTCAAGAGGTAGCATCACATAGTTAATTGTAGGTTCGGAATGTTGGATTATTATTATTATGGAGAAGCAAAAATGAGCCCACATTTAGGGTATATAGACGAGCCTGTAGAAGGCAACAATGCATCTGTAGAGCGTCATTTGTTTGAAGACGCACCACAGAGCTTCAAGGCAATGCTATATAGATAGTATAAAAAAGAGTAGCATGGTGCTTGATTTCTGTCCGGTTGATATTTTGAATAATATTCCAGTCTAAATTGTTTCTGAAACAGTTTGGTGTTCTTTGATGTATATTGAGTTCCCCTAATTTTCGGACACCAATCGCGCTCATATGTATATTGTTACACATAAGGTAAATAGGACTAGATAACAAGACGGGTGTAACGTTCCGTTGTCGGAAAACAACTGACCGTCGCAGGTTCCCGAGAGGAGAGCGGCGTCCCCTCGAGTGTAGGATAGATGGGGGTTCGTTGCCAAGGAGTAAAGGATTAAAATCTACGCTTTTAAACTTAACAATGGCTATTTATTTAACAACACTTAATCCTAATAACAATGATAAGTTAATATTTCTTACAGCTGCGATTATATATGTTTTATGCTTTTGGGTTTTTTTTTATACTTTTCTGTACCTATGCTATGTGACTATATCTATATATATGCTATGTGGGTATACAGGGTGTCCCACTAAGGAGTGGACAGCGCGATATCTCTTAAAGTACTGTCGATAAAAATATAAAAAAATAGGGAATTGCATGGTTCGAGGTGGCCCATTTAATAGCGCGAACGAATTTTGTTTTCGATTATTATTTTAAAAGATACGATGGACAAGTTCGGTTTTTCAAATAGAACTATTTTTTTTTAAGACCTGAGTTGATAGTGCGTTCCAAGACAAATTCAATAAGCTTTAATGTATACACTTTATTTCCACTGGTTTTTAAGATATTGCGCTTGCAAATTTACTGATTTTCACTGCAAGAAACCCCTCTGGAATGGCAAAAACCGGGGGCGGTCTTACTGCCGCCACGGGTGGCACTGCCTGTTGAAATGGATACTTACCTGCCAAAGGTCTACGCCAGAAATGGCAGGCCCAAAGGCTGGACAATTCTTTTCTGTATACAGGGTGTCCGCGGGAAGACTGAACAGCTGGATATCTCCTAACGTATTGGAGAAAAAGAAATTATATGGAATTGCATGGTTTGAGGGGGCAAATTTATTAGCCGAGACGATTTTTTTTCGGCTATTATTTTAAAAGATACGATGGTCAAGTTCGGTTTGTTAAATGCAACTAATTTTTTCAGGGTTCACTTGATAGTGCTTGCCAAGACAAATTCAATAACCTATAATGTATACACCTTCTTTCCACTGGTTTTCGAGATATTGCGCTTGCAAATTTACTGACTTTCACTGGAAGAACACCCGTTGGAATAGCAAGCACCGGGGGTGGTTTTGTTGGCACCACGGGTGACACGCGTTGGGCATTGCCTGTTAAAACAGATACCTACCTGCCAAAGGTTTACGTCAGGACTGGCAGGCCCAAAGGCTGGAGAATTCTTTACCATCACAACTGCTAGGTAGGTACATCTGCGGTATCGAGAAGCGTGCCGCAAGGCTTAATTGGTATCTTTTAACAATGATAAACAGTATCTTCAATTTCTGTTTTATTTTGTTAAAATCGAAGTTGTAATATTTAATCTATAGGGCCTTGGTTTTGTCCTGATCCTCTCTAAACACAATCCAGAGGTAGTAGGTGGCGACGTTTAGCGGCCCATACCCATCAGGATATCGGTTAAGACCTCGCTGAGTGACCTCACACCTAAGTCACTATAGTTCGTAAAGGCACTATAAATTTTGCAAGCGCAATATCCCGAATTTGTCTTGGAACGCACTATCAAGTGAACTCTAAAAAAATAGTTCCATTTAACAAACCGAACTTGACTATCGTATCTTTTAAAATAATAATGGAAAAAACTCGTCTCGGCTAATAAATTTGCCCCACAAACCATGCAATTCCATATAATTTTTATTGTTCTTCAATACGTTAGGAGATATCCAGCTGTGCACTCTTCCCGCGTACACCCTGTATATGCGCTTCTGCAGTGAGTTCCGCTGCTATCGTTTCCGGAGAGGTTCCCGATGCTCTTGACAGAGTTTGTATTCTACGGTTCTCTTAGGCCGCGTCCAGATCTGAACGGCGAACCGAACGCCACTTGAGACTCTCTGATGCCGCGTTCCTACGTGTGGAACGTATATTTCTAGCGATTTTCGCCAGTTTAGACAGAGTCCCGTGGGTCGCGACAGATAAAGATTGAAGGACAGAGAGTGTCTAGTGTAGTGCAGACCAAAGGTTTGCCTGCCATATGACACCGAGGAAGGGACCTCGGGACCCTCGACCAAAGGAAAGTCAGGCTGTTCCCAGTCAATGTCGGTAAAGTCCCGAACCATCAAAGGAATGGCTCAGCCACATAAGGTAAACAACTGTAGTGGTGCATCCCTGTCCCTCACACCACCATGACTTGTTGTCGTCCTTGCTATTGGGGGTGCCAAGTAGTTTGAAGGAGCAAGACAAGTTGGTGATAAACAAACAGTGTCCCACAGACCTTCCCAAGCGTACCTACGCCTACGGTTCGAAATGTCTACAGGACTCTCAGAATAGTTTCGCCTTTCGCGCGAGCATCATCGCGCTTGCATCATGTCCGCAGATCTAGCAGCCGCTGTGTATATCTGCATGTATTACATGTATAAAAAAAAAACAGACAGCAACAGACCTTTGGTCTGCACTACCCAAAACACTCTCTGTCCTTCAATCTTTAGTTGTCGCGAGCCACGAGACTCTGTCTAAACTGGCGAAAATCGCTAGAAATATACGTTCCACACGTAGGAACGCGGCATTAGGGAGTCTCAAGTGGCGTTCGGTTCGCCGTTTGGTTCAGATCTGGACGCAGCCTTAGACCTTGCCTTCGCTAAGCGGTTCAGCTGCTCCCTACTAATAGGAGCAACGCTTGACACCTCCGTGAAGATAAAGTTCTCAACCTTACAATTGTTAGGTTCAAAGAGGAGCACCAGTACCTTTGTACACTGAGAACCAGTCGCTATCGTCTCCGGGAGCGTGCTGCAATTCTTCTGGCTAGTACTTAAGCTACCTCTAGGCTCTAGCATCCGTTTGGTCTCAAGAACGTACTCGAATTGAATGTACCACTGTGCTGCGCGCGCCTCCTTTTATACTGGAAGGTTGGCAGGCTGGCGCATGCGCAGTAAGTCGCGAGTTGTTATTTCGTATTTTCCTCGCTTATTATATTAAATTTTGTTTTCGCTTTTGCTAACACTTATAATTAATTATTCCTAACGTCTCTATAATATTTATTTCTTTACTATTCGCTTAAATCATAAATTATATATAAAAGTGTGTACAATAGGTCTGCGCGGTAATACAGGATGGTTCTGTACGATAACGTAGAACGGTTCTACCTTATCGACTATCGGTTTTACCAGGTTCGAGTCCCTGCGGGACGTTATACGGGCGAAAACAAGCTGTCCGTAGCATGCAGCGACCATTTAGCTAAATAGAGGATCGCACGGACGCGTGTGCAACCCCCAACAAGTGTTGTACAGATTTCCCTTTTCATATTGTCTAGTGAATCAAGGTTACGTCTAATTGCTCAAGTTTAATAAACTGATAACTCGTCGATTAGCTTTCCAGTTTACTTACTTCAGACCGACTGGAACCGCTCGGTGGCGCGGCGATACGCTTCACTAAACCAGCTCTAACACCCCAATCGCGTTGAAATTGTCTCTAAAACCATTTGTATCATATTCTATGACTAAAATTTAACGATTTAAGCAAAACAAAAAAGCGATTTCTTCAAACTTTAGGGGTGGCCCAACCCCTTATGTCGAGACCCCTTTCTGGTTCCCTTAGGCAGTTTACTTGTACCCTCAATCCGTTTGAGATTACATAAATGCAATTCCTTTTGGAGTACTAGTACCTGAATTTTTATCACCAAAGATGTTTCTACGGCTAGTGTGTGCTAAGAACTTCCAATAGTTGGAACAATTAGCCTGTCCTAATAAGTATTATTGTGTAGCTAGTTTTTCGTTATGTTTGTTCAGAGCTTTATATATAAAGTGAATGTACACAAAATTTTATAATAAACATATATAAAAAAAGACCCCTTTCTGGTCGTAACTCGGCCATAAACCCTCCGAGAATGAAGTACCGTCGGGCTACCTGCCTTCAAGCATCTTCGAAACACGTGGTGGCTATATAACAATCTATAAATTCGTAGTAGCAGCAACCCGTAATTACAACAAATGACTGTCAAGTTGCAAGATCTTTATCACAAAGTACAAGCTTCTACTTCCATGGTGCTATTAACAACATGTTCTATGTCGTCCAATATTATTGAAATAGCTTTATTCTCAGAAAGAGTATCGGATCGCGTGCTCTCGTTTGCTGTTTGACATTCAATTCAATACTAATATAAAAATGTAAAAAAGCTGAATGTATTGTTTATTGGTAACATTTTACATTTATCTCCACCAGCTACTGTTTCACCCTATCAATCGAAGGTTAATATCGAACGCAATGTATTGCACAAGTTTTGGTGAACTACCCATAACGATGACAAAATGATCAGTGAATCGTTGGATAGCAACAGTAAACGTTATAATGCTGATGCGTTAAGTCTATTAAGATGCTCACGTGCGGATTAAAACAGATTTCCCAGCAGTCGTCATGTTTGCAGGATATATTTTTAAACAGAATAGTGATAAGCATGGTGTGAGAAATTTTCCGTTTGTTGAGGGATTCTAGTTTGGAATGATAAGGTATCGTTACATGGTGACATAATTACTAATGCATACACTAGCCGACAAAAAGTTACCACTTTTTCGATTTGTTCTATTTTTTATTTTTTAGCATACATTTCGGACTGTGGTATGTTTAATATGCATATAATTCTGATGGAGAATTTAAAGCAGTATAAAACCCAGTTAAAGTTGAATTTATGTAACTGACAAACAAAAGTGTTATATGATATTAAACGGGGTAACACATTTTTGGGGCCGACAAAGAAGTTATCACGTTTAGTAGCTTTTTAGTTTGTCCTAAAAGCAAAAGGTGCCCCCACAAAATATTAGATTTTTTTAAATTAATGTTCAAAAGTGGTAACTTTTCGTTGGCTTTAAAAATGTGTTGTCTTCTTTAATGTTATGTAGGGTTTTTGTTTGTTAGTTAAATAAATTCAATTGTACCTGGGTTTTATGCAGCTTTTAATTCTCTTTTAAGATATGCATATTATGCACATACTGCAGTGTTAAGTTGATATTAAAAAGTAATAGATTTGGGGTGGTAACTTTTTTGTCCGCTAGTGTATCTCATTCCTGTGAGAGAGCTATACTATTGGGTTGCTCAAAAAGTTTCCTCGTTCTTTTTTAGAATAGTCAAAGACAAGTTTCATAATATGTAAAATGAATACTTTTGATTTCACTGAATTTTAATAGAGTATCGCTGAAGGAATCCGTATCCACATATGTTGCAACCGAAATACTGTGTTGCAAACAAGCCTTTTGGATTAATCCAATGATCTCGTGCGCCTTGCAGCGCCAAGTGTGTAGGATAGATAACGATAAAAATAGATAATGTTCGCTGGAACCAACGTCAGTGGCGTGGAACCGTTACGTATCGAGTACTTTGAGATGGAGATTGAAGGAAACTGCACCTGTCGGATTTCATTTTAAAAGAACCGTGTTAAATGATCTGTTTTTCTTGTCATCGGTGACACGCAATACCTGGTGTACAAAATGCTTCCCGGGGGAGGCCCAGATCAGGAAAATTATGTCGTGTTTTCCACTGAATCACCGCGAGAAACTGCGGGAATAGTGATTTCCTACAGTTCGACGCTTGAGCATAAATCAGTTTGCGCTGTGTTTCCAAGTCGAGGAATTCTTTTGTATGCTACAGCACCGCGTCCTCTGGCATTTCATGTAAAATAGATAAATACGCTGAAGAGTGTTTCGATCCAACTGCTCCCTGGACTTTGTGCCTTCGCCAATTAAGTCTAATTGCGATTGAATGCAATTTCTGTCCTTCCACGGAAGCGTCCTTCGCGTTTGCCTTTCATTCTGAGTTTTATTTCTACTACCTACTATTTTTGGTTCTTTCTTTTTTCATTTCTTTTTAAGATAAGAGGGGGTGGGATGGGGCAGTTTTGAGGCAAGCGCAATTGAATGAAATCATTATTCGCCTCGTACATATCGACGTGCGTTACGCAAAGTGGCACCTTTCAATTTTCTTACGAAAAACAGCACCTTTGTCTTCGTTGTCACGGAAACTATCACGTTTCGGTTTTTGCTGCGAAAATCAGCACGTTTGGATGGTTGGCTACGGAACATCAATTGTGTCAACTTAAATAACGACGCGGTTTTTATTTAACACTAGGTCGGTAATTTCTGAAACATTAAAATACCGTACTTAAAAATTATGGAGATTAAAATTTTCATATGAGTTTCCTTTTGGAGATTAGATGGAGTTATTATTTATTAAATAATATTTTCAAAAGTTGAATCCTTGGATGCAAAATGTACTTCAACAATTTAAAATAACCACGCGCAGAAACGTGATAACTTCTGCGGTGTAATCCAAAACGTGCTATTCTTCGTGGCGAAACAGGATAATGTGCTAGTTTTCCTACAGCATAGTTAGTACATAATTAATAGCTCGCGAGCCACCGGGGGCACCTCCGCCTTGCTGGTACGCTGAACGGCCCCCCTCCATACCGACCAGACTCTGACGATCGCAGCCGAGTCTTCCTTCTTTCCTTTTCTTTTTGACTGTGATCGTCAGAATCTGGGAGGTATGGAGGGGGCCGTTCAGCGTGGCAGCAAGGCGGAGCTGGCAGAGGTGCCCCCGGTGGCTCGCGAGCCACTAGTTAGTCAATCCTGATTTTTACGATGCAAACACAAAAATAACTTGTAAAAATCGTTCCCGTAATGAGAGTAAATTGAATGATAACGAAAGAAAAATATTAAGAAATAGTGGCGACTAAGGCGAAATAAATAAGAAATTAAAAAAATGTACTTTTCAGCTAAAATTTGATAATAGTTGTCATTTGCAACCAAATTCAAGTATCGTTTAAACTAAGAATATTCTTCCGAATGGCCCTAGGGGCGGATGGACACGAGGTTCCAGGGGAGGGGTAGAGAGGGGTTGTGGACCCTAAATCTAAAATTATATCTTCGGGTATTTATTAGTTTCCGAAATGTTAATACAAAATTATTGTTAATTTTTTTGTACAATTTTGTTTACGTAGCTGCCCCCCCCCCCCAATTCTACGGACAGCTGGACGCGTTCCCCTGATCTCGGCGTGTCCCTCAGGCGCCTAAAAGGCACGCGTATTTAGTTGAAATTCAAAGTCAATTTTCTCGAGAACGAAGCACGAAAGTAAAAAACTGTAATCTATATTTTCGTCTTATTTTGGCCAGTAGAATCACCCCCTAGAGCAGGTCTGCCCTTTAGGGTGCAAATACCTCCTCAAGTTCTGGGACCCGGGCAACAGCCGAGGGCTGAACTGTTACCTGGTTAACCGTTGCGTGGGTTTTGGGAGAACTGCAAGAGTATGTCCCCTCATATGCGTGAGGCTCAGCTATATAGACTCGTGGTACGAGGAAAGAGAAGGTACACTAAGAGGCGACACTCTGACGAAGAAACCAGTTTTAGAGAGAGAAGAAATGCACAACCAATTTAAATGTCCATTCGGTAGTCCGAAAGAGGAGGGACTAACAAGAGGCGATAGTCAGACGAAGATATACAGCTGCCTATACAACCAATTTAAAGGGACAAGCCAACGAAGAACTTCAAAGATACCGCACGGAGTGTCGCCTCTTAAGCCGGGTCCAGACCTGAATGCGTATACGCTGAGCAGGCTGAACGCGCACGAATGACGCATGCGGAAGGGGTCGAAAGTGTCATTGCGTCTTTCTTCGCCAACTTCTGTGCTTAGTTTAGCCCAGGGGTGTCGAACTAGCGGCTCACGAGCCGCAGTGGCTCCTTCTCCTCTTCGCCTGCTCCGTAGAGCCATAGAAGAACGGCCCCCTCAATACCTACTTCACTCTGATGAATTTCTGCTCCGGGTGCTGGGTTAGGTCTGGGTTAGTCAGGTCTCTCCCTGCCGGGTCTCGTGCAACGCCTGGAGAAAAATAAGTGGGGGAACCGGCTGACCGGGGCCCGACTCGTGCGGCTCTCGGAGTGGGGAAGTTCGACACCCTGGGTTTAGCCCAATCCGCAGTCGTAAAGATGGTGTGGTTAGCTAAATAAACGACAGCTCAACCCTCCGAGTCATCCTATCTACCAATACAAGGTGATTCTCCAGCGACGCCTGTCAAAGAGGAACCCCGTGGCGAGGACAACCCCCCGCAGTGCTTCACCGAATTTTATGAGTTTCGACCCTCGAAACGGTTGGAATACCATTCAAAAGTCAGAAATGTCCAAGAGTTCCGCATTTCTCATCAGATCTTTGCGAAAACGACGTCAATTGATTCCTTATGTCTCGCCGATGAAACTAACACCAAGAACGACGTAATTCGGACCATAATGAAGGAAATTTCATGAAAAAATTATTTATATCATTTCAAGCTAAATTCGTTAAAAAAAGTCTCGTGTGATTTTTTAACACAACAGCCTGTCGGTCAGGCTGTATGTATTAAGAACAATGCAGGGTGTAGTGAAGATAAGAAAGACAAATTATTCGGTAAAATAGAGCTTTAAAGTCTATCATATGGTAATTGCATTATGTTGTTGAAAATGTAATTTTTAGATTTTTGATTAACTGTTTATGACAATGTTAGCAATGAATTAAATTCATTCACATAGATCCATCCTTCATGATTAAAAAAAAAGACGCAAGTCCATACCTTCAATAATTTAAGTCATTAAGATTAATTTTTGTAGGCGGGTTTCGTAAAAATCGCCGAAAACATGTAACTTTGAAGAACTGTATTTTTTAAACAATTTCGAATCTGCAAAAATGAGGACTTAACCCTCCCTAATTTCATATGGACTACCATATATTTCAATATCATGAAAATCCGAGACATCGAGGATTTTAGAAATGTATCACATCTGCTTCTATCTTCTACGCTGAACGCTATGCACTCTAAACTCCCTTTGATGTGCGGAAGAAAACCGACAACGGTCGGCTCAGGCCATGTGTCACCACGAATGACACGTCCGCACTAGGATATGCCTTCACGCTCACCCTTTCTGACGTAGAAGCATGCGGTCCTGGCTACCGTTTCACCCGTCCACATCAGAATATTCGTGCGCGCTCAGCCTGCTCAGCGTATACTCATTCAGGTCTGGACCCGGCTTTAGTATGCCTTCTCTTTGGTACTGGCCAGTATGGACGCACGCACAGTCTTGCAGTTGGCTGTTGCCCGGGTCCCATTACTTGAGGAGGTATTTCCACCCTAAAGGATAGGCCTGCCCTAGAGTATTGACTATCAACAGAGTAATAGGTGTCCACCCTGAATAATAGTATGAATCGCATCCGCAAGTTGCTCGTTCAAATCTCCAAACTCACATCGCATCGGTCCGTAACCATGCTTTAGGGTGAATTCCAACGCCGCGGCGCGTGGCACGTCGAACCTGTCCCCAACCAATACTAATACCCGGGACAAGTAGGAAGGTGGAATGCGTTGTGTCGGAATAAGTCAACAGAAATACTGAAAGTTTTTTATTAATACCTCGGAAACTAATCAATACCCAAAGCTACAATTTTAGGTTAGGGACCACCCCCCCCCCCTAAACCTCATGTTCATCAGCCACTGGGGTCATTCGGAAGTACAGCCTAAAATAATTACAGCTTCGCACCGCAGTTACTATGAAAATAATTTTTCCTTCAACTTGCTGTCCTCTAGAATCATAAAATGCTGGCATGTGCTTGATTTCCACTGGGCCTCTGCATTTTCAAAGCCAGCTTTGAACTATTTGAATAAACTATTTTATTGTGTTACTTAAATTGTGTTATTGCGTTATAACGTGAATACATAAATATGGTTAACGAGAAGATCCCTAACCGCCGCAACAATGTTAAAAAAATGTTATTATAGTAAATTGTGATAAAGAAAGAACTTGATTCATTTAACTTCCAATACAAGGTATCGTCTACTCATTGTCAGTTTACTAGTACCTTTGTCAGTACTTATTATTTTATCGTCTTTTTGGGTAAAAGAGGTATTTTGTTCTGATCATTGATGACATCCTTAATATATCAATGATGTATACAAAGAAAATACAAGGAAGAGCTAGTAAAATTTTATTTCTCCTTAGGATTGCGTTGTCCATACCATCAGCAACAATGGAAGAGTTAAGGATGGAAGGTGCAACAACGTTCTCGCGATGTAGTATGTACGACGTAAACTACAAGGAAAAACTGGAGAATGGTATTAGAATAGCGGATCCATCTTGGCCTGTTAAATCGTGTCAACACGGATGGACATTCAATCTCACTATGATACCGTATAAATCTATTGCCGTGGAGGTGAGTAGATTCAATGTATTTCTCGTACAATTATATTTTAAAAATTTTCCAGAGTGTCATTGTTGTTCACAATTGAGTTGAAAAGGAGGTTCTTCTTTATATGGTATATACAGTATTGAAGACAGAATTAAACCCAAACAGCAAATTTGTTGTTTAGGCAAGAACATTATGATTCTTCGTTGAAAAACAGACAATATAGCAGGGGAGTTTCAGGCACTGTGTGCAGAGAGAGAGAGAGAGAGAGAGAGAGAGAGAGAGAGAGGGAGGGAACGAGGGAGGGGCGGAGGGAGGGGGAGGGAGAGGGAGAGGTGTAACTAACTGGACGGATAAGTAGTCATTGTACGAACGCGATAGCGAACTGACATAATTATGAAATAAAGTTTAGAAAAGTTCATAGAGTCCTGAGAATTTAAATTGCTACAATAAAAGATGTAGGATACGTTACTTTGGTTAGTGATCCAGTTTCGAGAAGATCTAAAACAGTATACAGCTTCGTTACGAGGTTGTTTAGCATTCAAAAAGCCACTATGTATGTACAATAATTTCTCGATAGAAAGAACTCGGGACCGGCTTGTTCCTTAAGGTACGTGTCAGAACTCGCGCAAGTTACACTCGATAGTTACTCTCAAATTGTGTGTCCACTTGAGAGCAATTTCGAAAATTTTTACTCTCAGGTAGGCGACAGAAAACTCGCCGAGAGCTTACTATCCGATAGAACTCTCAGAACCGTGTCCACTAGAAATTGGTCTGCGCCTAGTCTCTGCAGTTTCTCTCAGTTTCTTTTAGGCTACGAACGAAGTGAGGCCGTGATTATGGATGTGTGAAAACTTAGCTTTGATTATCGCTTATAATATTTTAAGAGAAAGAAGCAACGTAGAAAGAGAAATTGCTGGGTGGATGAAAAGAAATAGTTATATATTTTGCGTTGATTTCAATAAATGGCGTACATAAAATGTGTCTCGCCACTTGGCTCGACGCAGACTGCCTAGACCGCGGAGTCATCCCGGCTAACCGCCTAACAACACTTCTCTGGCAACACCGTGCCTCGCAAGTAGGGAATTCAATCCCGAGATCCCGGCTGTTTTTTGGATTCCATTTCTATATTTTTCAGTTGTTCATAAAGTAATTTACGTTTTTAAAAATTCTCGAAATTCTCGGGATAAGTTATAACTTGATACATCAAATTCCAGGAGTTTCAGAATCCGAAAAACAGCCGGGATCCTGGGATTGAATTCCTTACTCGCAACGCCTATCTGGCAACGCCGTGTCTGCCGCGACGCGAGCCTACTACATAACCCAGAAGACCTACTCTTGCGACAGCACTCGCAGAATACGAACCTGGTTCGTATTTCGGAAGCAACTGTCGGATAGTAATATATTATGTATCCACTCGAGAGCAAGTTGCAACGCGTCCGCTGTCTGAGAGTTGAACGTCGCTCTCCGACAGTCACTCTCGGACGTAGTGTCCACTAGCGATAAATACCCTCGAGAGCTTCTCGCGCGAGTTTTACTCTCAAGTGGGCACGTACCTTTATATTGTTGTGTAGAATAAAGATGTACCGACTAGGATTTTGGCCGACTAGCCGACTAGCCAATTAATCGGCCCCCAAGAAGCCGACTAGTTGCCAATTACAAAAGTAGTCGGATATTCGGCTTAACCGACTAAGGTCGTGTTCAGATATATTGGCCGGTGAGTTTTGTGAGGGGTATTCTCCCACAATACCGCTGCCTGCTCGGTGCTCCTTTTCTTAACGTTCTCACTCTCTCTCGGGCTAGGCCTGCTCGTCGCGCGGTGGGGATTCGGTGTCCGTGAGGTACGTATACACGCAGCGAAGCATCCCCACCACTCTCTCGTTTCTTTCTTGCTCTCGTTCCATCTCGCTCTCGCCTTCGCAGAACAAGAGCGAGTCAGAAGTGGTGGGGATAGCGCCAAGCTCCTGACGTGTAGACCAAACCGAGTTCTTAGCGTAAAAATATATACCTCAGAATAGGTGTGCGTTAGGTCCGAAAAATTCAGGAGCTTTATTGGTCAGAACATTGATTCTTTCTCGATAGCTTCACCTCGTATTGGTTTACGCAAAGCTTCGTAACGCACACAACCACTACGCTAAGAATAAACAGTCACACGGCTTCGTTCAGACGGAGCCGAACAACGTTCCCGTTACCCCACCATACATTTCGGGGGCCCAGCAACTTCAACCGCCAATCCACGATCGCCAGGTGGTGGTGGCTGATTTCTCCTCGCGCGCTGCTCGCGAAACCGAACTCACCGGCCAATATATCTGAACACGACTTTAGTGTAGACTGTAGGACTACATTTTGTTACCCCATTTGTTTCGTTCATATAAGCCACGGTTTCGTGTTCTATCCACATCGGCGGTCGAAGAGAAGGACTGCGTATCAGAAAGAAGTAAGAATCAGAGGAAGGTACAATACACATATATTTTTCGTCTGGTTTAGCCATTTAAAAACCGCACAGATATTCCGTTTTGTAGTAAGATTCGTCAAACGAAAGCAGAGTTGAGCATTATCTAAATAAAAAATTATTTAAATAACGTATCAAATAAAAGATACTTTATCTTTATCCGTTGTCGAGTAAAGATAACCTGAAACATTTTTAAGTGAAGCACCACGAATGAGTCAAATTATACGACGGCAGTTCATACGATAGTAGGATGTCCCCTTAAAATTGAAGGTGCGATAAGATGTTGGGGCGTCCACTAATTTTATTCCTTTTAGTGTGCTAAGTAAGTATGAAAAATTTCGGCACATATCGGATTATTCTGAACCCAGCCTGAAGAAGCTTAATGTTACGATATACTAAAAACTTTTTTATTTTTTTTTTGTCCACCTTTAGAAAATAATCGTTCACTTGGAACATACGTTCTTGGAATGCATAAATATTTTACCGCGATAGTCCAAAGATTGGAGAAATGGAAAACTTTTATCACCTTCGTTCTTCCACTACTTAACGATACCTTAACGATGTTATCGATATATTGTTAAGTATCAATAAGTTATCAGTAACATATCGATAATAGATAGTCCCAACTCTAGTTCCATCACACATTTGCTTACATGCAGGGTTCCATATTAAAAAAACAGCTGTTTACAAAAGCGCAGTTTCGTTCGAAACTTTGAGCCTCTTGAGGCAGGGTTTAGAGCTGTTTTCTCGAGCTGAAATTATTGTACAGATACTTACCACACCGAAGGGAAATAAATCAGGGGACGCCTCGGACCGAATTCTTAAATTTAAAAAAAATAGTCATTGTAAGGGACACCCTATCCGACGGCCACAGATACTTTCTTTATTCGAAGGCCTTTCATCTTCAGCTTCAAATAATTTTTTCCCTTTATTTGTATCTTTATTCGAGAATTATTTGAAGCTCAAATACCTTCGGCGAGAGCCTTTATTCGAAATCG
This sequence comes from Andrena cerasifolii, assembly GCF_050908995.1. Taxonomy (NCBI): domain Eukaryota; kingdom Metazoa; phylum Arthropoda; class Insecta; order Hymenoptera; family Andrenidae; genus Andrena; species Andrena cerasifolii. The sequence goes on along the minus strand of NC_135124.1, from coordinate 3,009,838 downwards.
CGCTTCTTCGAGCCTCGGTTCTCCGACCTATGTACCCTAGTTTTCAACTTATGCATGGTAATATTTTTTTAACGAGAATGTAAAGATGCATCGATTGGGGTATAAAAAATATGCAATACCATTTAGAAAAATTGAGGTGATGTCGATATTTGTATTGCATAAAAAGTTTTTTATCAATATTTGTTTTGCAATTTGTTATCAATTGAATACTGATTAACGTTTTATTTGAACCATTTTTTTATCAAATATTTTTATCACGGGTATCGCTTTAATTTTTTTTTTGCACATTTAAAGCAAAATTTCGTTCGAAAAAAGTATTTTTTTTCAAGAGGCCGTCATTTCTTCAGTTTTGCATCTTTTAACTTACGAATGGGTGGCTTTTGTGCGTGCACTCATGACTAAACAAAAAATTGAACATTTTTTGTTTTTGATGAATACATGAGACGCTACGTTGTCCGCCGCGGCCGCGGAATAATTGCACCGTCAACGAATTGGGCGTAAGACCTTATAATTCTGTTATTTGCCATCCATTTTTAATAATTTTTTGTTTATTTGCCTTGATCTGACAATACAATATCCTGAAGGTTTCAGAAAGATCTATTAAATACTTTCTTTAAAAAAAAATCCCGAAAATGCCTCGATTTTCTAGCAAGTTACACCCTCGAAGCTCCCCCTTAGGCCCGGTGAAGACGAGCGGTTTGCGGCAGTTTGCCGCTGCGTTCATTCGCGGTGAAGCAATACGTGCGTTCGCCAAAACGAACGCAAACATACCGCCTAGTAGCCGCAAAACTTAGCGTCACGTGTGAACTACTTCCTATAAATTTATGTTCTACTAAAACGCGCTCGGAAGGTTGCCGCGGCGGCAAACTGACGCAAACCGCTCGTCTGCACTGGGCCTATAGCGCGATTTTCTATCAGCGTTACACGCGTGCGGTCGACGCATTCGTCAAGACGCAGCATCCAAACACTCCAAATAGTGTCGATTTTTTCTAATATGCGTGTTACTATGCGTAAGTAGATTTTTGTTATCCGAACGAGAAGGATGTACATCGAGAAAATAGAATGAACTTTCCAAAATGAACTACAATTTATTATTACTGGGTTTTACAAGAACGAGAAGATGACGAAGTTCTTTCAGCACTTTTGGAAAATACGTGAATAACATGTACACAAATCGAAATACATAGAGGTAGGTGGCGGCACGCCAAGGCCTAAGTGCCGCAAACGCGCGTCTTTAAAGATTTAGGTTAGCCCGCTAATCCTATGCGAACGCCGCCTTCGACGATTCTCAATTCTTCAAATCCTAATAATCTTTATACTGTTCTAAAATTTTCATGTTTTATTTATATTATTTGTAATTTGTTATTTTAGTATTTTTTTTAGAAAACAATACATGTACAGTAACATCTTTTAAATAATTGTATTACGTTTATTTCACCTCAAATTCTCATACTGGTAGATATTTAAGGAGGCGTTACATATTTTTAAGTCGATATATTTATACTACTGCGTGTCATGTGCGCCCACATATCCTACATTCCATGTAAGAGTAGACTTGCGCCCCTGCCGATTTGCGACCGATCTGCGCATCTCCCACGGATTTGACCCACGCGGTTGGTCGTAGCACTTTCGCGACTGGTGGTATTACTTTCCGTGCTGGTTTCCTACCAATCAACAGTATATCTCTGCGCGGAACAAGTCTACTCTAAAGTGGAATGCAGTATAGTAGGTACCTACCAAACGTAATTTCAAGAGGCACCCGCGAGAAAGTTAATAAGAAATTATTAACTGGATGACGAAAAAACTTATAGGCAATTCTTTAGATTAAGTACAAAACAAGTTGATTTTGTTTTAAATGTTATTTATACATACTTAAAAAAAGTCACTGTCTATTAGCGTGAAACATGTAATTCCACGAGAAGAAAAGTTAATTCTAACATTAAGGCACGTTCGTATTTTTAACTAGTTTTTATTTATTTTTTACTTATGTAATTAAATATGACTACAATTGTGTTAAGTCATTATTTAGTGGAAGATCTTGATTCTTAAAACTTGGTGATTTTCACAAACCCAAACCGGATCGCAATGCGTTTGCGTCTAAACACGTCTACGTACAGGGTCAGCATTTTATGTTGCAACCCGCGCTCGCGCGAACAAGTTAAATGGCAACAGCGCCTCACGGAAGCATTTCATTACAACCATGCACCGTCCCGGGGTTCGGAGAGCTGCCAGCTACCGCTGGATAGCAGTGATGCCCGAACTTCGAGAATTTTAGGATGGTCTCTTTCAAATTAACGTCGCAAAGAGCTATTCGGAATTTCCGATCGCGCTACCCGAAGTAATCGGGCTACACGACACAGTCGGACTACCCGCAGACCCATCTGTCCCGGGCCCCCGTCCGGGCCCGCCCGACTTTACCCGACCCAACCCGAGCCCGAAAGGTCGGGTACCCGCACACCTCTACCTTGTACCGACTCGTGTCGCCTTTCATGCTCGACCTGTTATGCCAGATCGAGGACGGGTTCTCTCGAGAATTTCCCCCACCTCGCGCACACTACGCCGGAGCTGCGTGTCCGTGAGTTGGACTCCGAAGCGCCGAGCTCACGGGCGCGGCGCTCCGGCGTAGTGTGCGCGAGGTGGGGGAAATTCTCGAGGGAACCCGTCCCCGATCTGGCATCACAGCGCTCGACTAGTTCCGAGGGAGATCCCCCAGTTGGGCGGGGAGAGCGACGATCATACAACGAATAAAATCTGGCGACCATACAACGAGGATTTACCACATACACAATTTTGGAAATTTTTTACTAATTGTTAGCCCATATTCGTAATTCTTGTCGCATTTCATTTTTGTATTAAATTGTAAAACAACGTAGATGAGGCGCAGAGAAGGTAAACGAAATAAAATTTTTTACTCGAACGTCATCGATTTTTCTTACAGTTGGAGTGGGTCTGCGATCACGCTTTCCTGGGCTCTGCGGCCCAGTCGGCCTTTTTCTTAGGCAGCATCATCGGCGGCTTAATATTCGGTTACATGGCAGACCATTATGGCAGAATTCCAGCGTTAGTTGCTTGTAATTCCATTGGATTCATCGCATCCGTGGGCACGGCTTTCTGCAACAGTTTCTGGAGTTTCTGCTTGGCAAGAATGGTGGTTGGCACGTCATTCGATAGCTGCTTCAACGTTCTTTTCATTATCGGTAAGCAGCTTGAAATTGACACCCCAAAGGTGTCGACGAATTGCATATAAAGAATAGTTTGAAACGTCACGATATTTTCGTATCATCATCGAATGGCAATTATTGGGTAAGTGTCAATTAAGGAGGTCCAAGGATTTTCCATGCTTTATATAGATAGAAAATAAATGAAGTAATATCTAAGAGATGATGCCACATAGGATATGTGAATAAAATGGAACGATTCATAGAAAAAGACGCTTATGCTTTATTGGCACTTGGTACATGGTATGTCGTCTGCTGTACTGAACTTAAGATGTGGTAAATATGATTTCAGTGATCGAGTACGTGGGCCCAAAATACCGAACTCTCGTGGCGAACATGTCCTTCGGACTGTATTTCGCGGCGGCCGCGAGTCTTTTGCCCTGGATCGCTTACTGGATCGCCGATTGGAGAGTTTTGAGCATGACTACCGCATGTCCGATGATAGTCGCTTTCATTGGCCCGTGGATAGTTCCGGAGAGTGCACGGTAACTCAATCAATGCTGTCTTTTAAACACAGGGCGAACCTTATGCATTAATGCTTATAGGGGACTCAATGCGATCACGTGGACAACTTGATTGTACAATACGTGCAAGAATATGAGAAGTCATAAAGGAAAAATAACTTTTTTCTAGATAAAACTTAAAAGAATCTGAATTTCAATCTATAAAGGAGCGTATAATGTGTGTGAAGTTAGCCCTCCATTTTGTGAAAAGTAAAAAATTATTGTTGTACTAGTTAGTTAGAATTTTCAAAAATTCGAAACCGTTTTCGAAAAAATGGAGAAAGCCATGTTCAAAATTAGCCCCCCTTTTTAAAAACATCGTTCTCCTCGATTGTACTGCATTGTACTTGTTGCACCGAGCATTGTATCGTTCGAAGAAATGGTTTAACAACACAGGTTTCCAAGAAAAATGAAAAAATGAAAAGGGTTCCAAGCTCCCATATGAATTTTTTTTGTGTTAACTTGTACTAGGTGTATGTAATACTGCACCATTCAAAAAACTGACGCTGAAAACTAGGCTGGGACCTACCAAATCAACAATATTTCAAATTTCTGGGCTGTACCATCTTGTACCGTATTCTGCTAGGTGTACCAACGTGGTACCGCCCGACAAATGTTTGATGTCATCCAGGTTTTAATAAAAAAAATAAAAAAATTGGGAACATAGAAATAAAAAAAAAATGAAACAGAAGAGGGCAATGTTAGGTCCCAATGTTAGGAAACGAAACGACGCCAGCGCCAAGCCAAGCCAACTAGCCAAGCCAAGTGAGTTGGCGCTGGCGTCGTTTCGTTTCCCATCATTTCCCATCTTGGCGCTGATTGGTTGGACGACACCGCGTCGTCACGCGCATGCGTTCCGCGTCCCTACGATCGGAGTCCGGACTCCGGTAGGGTATTTTCCTCCAACACTGGGTACAATGCTCGGCGCAACTAGTACAATGCAGTACAATTCTAGAAAACGATGCTTTTAAAAAAGAGGGGCTATCTTTAAAATTGTTTTTTCTATTTTTTCGAAACGGTTTCGAATTTTTGAAAAATTTCAATGGTACAACGCGGTACAGCACTATTACAAATTAAGGTCGGTACCAGATATATTGGCCGGTGAATTCATTTTCGGGAACTGCGATCGAGGAGAAATCAGCCACCACCATCAGACGATCGTGGATTTGTCAGTTGGAGTTGTGTGGCTCTCGCAGGGTATGGTGGAGTAACGGGAACGCTGCTCGGCTCCGCCTGATCCTAGCCGTTTGGCTGTTATTTATTCTTAACGTAATAGTTGTGTGCGTTACGAAGCTATGCGTAAACCAATACGAGATAAAGCTATCGAGAAAGAATGAATGTTCTGACCAATAAAGCTCCTGAATTTTTTCGGAGCTAACGCACACCTATTCTGATATGTGTATTTCTACGCTAACAGCTCGGTTTGGCCTACACGCCAGAAGCTTGTCACTATCCTCACCACTTCTGGCTCACTCTTGTTCTGCGAAGGCGAGAGCAAGTCAGAAAACGTTGAGAAAAGGAGCACTGCGGCAGGCAAACTCTGTGGTGGGAGAATATCCCTCACGAAACTCACCGGACAATATATGAGGCAGTGAGAGCAAAAACTCTACTAACCATATAAAATAGGGAAAAAAAAGTTTTTTTATGTGGGTTGGTCCGTTGTCGCTCTCACTGCCTCATATCTGATACCGACTAAGGTCTGTACTAAGGTACAACAATGATTTTTTAATTTTTCATACAACGGGGGGGGGAGGGCTAACTTCACACACATGGGCGTATATGGAATCATAACTTGAATTAAAAGAAATTGGGAGTCCTTATTCTTAGAGAATGATATTTGTGGTATATTTCGCTTTTTATCAATAGGATAATAACTGATTTTAAGGCGAGTTCAATGATTTATGACACACTATCGTTTGAAGTTATAAGCATGTCGGAAGGAGACCTTGCATGTATTGTATATTGTTGACAAATTGAACCTTCGGATATTTACTATCAAATATGAAAAGACGTTCCATTTAAACAATTTTGCAAGACAGTGGGTTAATGTCATCTTAAAAATTACTGATACCTAAATAGACCAAAAGTTAACGTAGTTTTTCAGATTTCTACCACCTCCAGCTCGTGTTCTACGACCTGTCGTATGTCCTACAAGCTTATTAAAAATCAGAAAAATACAATAAAATGTGATCATATGGAATGCATCTTCGTGATCAGTTCATTAGGAGGTTTTTTTGGTGGTGGTCATGAAATAAAAGTATTGTAGGCGCAGCCGCCTATCGCGTAGCCGACGCTACCGCGGGAGTTGGAGCGGAGGGTTCGCGCTCTGATTGGCCGGGTTTTTTTGTTAATATCTCGTTACCGATGCTTCGGGCAATATATTCGCTAACGAAAAAATTGTCACCCCTGAGTTACCCCTTTCAAGGAACTCCACCATTTTTAGACACCCTGTATGACTTAGGCCCCTTGAAATGCCTTTCAGGTGATGAATTGGACAGGTACCCGTCTGGTACCAAAAAGGGGTGTCCCGCATTTCGCAGGGAAAATTGTTTCTAGGAGGGTTTCCAACTAAACTTGTGCTTACCTGAGGCGTCTTATTATATAGGATAGTAATCTGTATATTCTGAAATTATGAAGATGAGAGTTATGGTTACTGTATAACGGTCATTTTTTTTTATATGGAATGCATTTGATCCTTAGACGCCACTTACACGCACAGAGTGAAAAAGTTGTTTCCTCCTAGGCGCTCTCTGTATCTTCCTTACGCAGCGCACGAAGGAGGAGTCAGTTCTTTCAGTGCGGCTGGTGTCCGAGAATCAAATGCACTTTGTGTATATAAAATACGTGTCATATTTCCAGAGTCAGAAGTTTTACAATTAATTTTCCGCTATAATACAAGTATCAGCTACAGTATAAATAGATAAAACCATTTAAGGAATTCAATATATAATATTTATGTACGTTTCCTTGATGTATTGTCTATTCCCCAGTTGGTACATTACCAGCGGCAGGGTGGACAAAGCAATCGAGATGTTGAAGAAGTTCGCGGTGGTGAATGGCAAAGAAGTGAAACAAGAGATATTCGACGAGTTTGAAAAAAGCTGTAAATCGATGATCGAGAAGGATAAGTCGCACAACCAGTATACCGTCTTGGATCTGTTCAAGCTACCACGACTCGCTCGTATCACCACCACGCTCATCGTTTACTGGTTAGTTGATATTTCACAGTTCCGCAATAAACTGCATTAATATCTCAAAAATTTAAGCGGTTAACTAAATTGGTAAATGGCAACCCTTTTTCAAACCTCAGATTGAGAGGAATTTTCGATGATAGGTATAAACAGAGTAAATAGCGTAACAACAATGATAATTAGGGGGGAGGGAACTCAAAGGTCACTATTCAGTCAGCACTTCATTGGCTCATTTTTAGGCTCCTTATGGGTTGGGTTTTTGATGGCCACGTCTGGAACATGAAACTTCTGGACCCCGACGTTTTCACGTCCTTTTCTTTGGCCTCCCTCACTGAACTTCCTGCTGCTGTTCTCCTCGCTGTCTTCTTGGACAGATGGGGCAGACGATGGATGGGTTTCGCGTCGATGTTAATCTGCGGCATATTTTCTTTCCTTGCTCTGGCCACTCCACCTGGTGAGTTTCTCTTTTTGTTTTTCGACGAATGAGCTTGTCATTGCAATTATTCAATAATCCCCGAATTTACCGAGGAAATGCCAGAAGTATTGGCACTACACGCGGATTCAGTATGCAAACATTTGAAATTATTGAAAAATTGCTCTCATGTGGTTTTTCTGTATAGATTTCTGCTCACTATGTCTCACTTGATTATACAATAGGGTGGACCGAAATATATGGGCACAATTTTTTTGTATTATTCATAACTTCTAATTAAATGCAAAAGTTGCCTTTTATAATGGTATTTAAGCTGTCAAAATCTGAACTTCATCAATGAATGTTTTGAGGTGCCGTAAGTCACTTAGAAATTATTATTTTTATTGGTGTTATGAATTTTATTTAATCATATGATAGCACTTCTTTTTAAAAGAAACTTATTCGTTAGATTTCTCAGCCAAGTATCCTATCTGACTGTTATCCAACAACTGAAGAAAGCAGCGACGATGCAGAAGTGATGATACATTATATAAACAATTGAAAACACAAATGGGTAAAAATTTGTCGAAAAGCTACCTCCTCACCGATTTCAATGACCTTGACATATGTTGTCCAGATCATCATTCTGAACAACATTTCCCTTCAAACTTTTTGTCGGTCGGCTCTGGTTTACGAGATATTCGCAAAAAACTTTACTTAACGCTAGAACTACCGACGGTCTCACAGTCGACGGTATTAGTATTGGGCCCAGTCAGCGCGGGGTTGTGCGCCCGCTTGCGGGCGCGTAAAGCATAGTAGCGAACCGATGTGAGTTTGGGAATGTTCAAAATGAGACTGCGGTTACAAGCATCGCGCGATGAGGTCAATATCGCTATTGTTGTCGAAGTCATCATTCTGAACATTTCTTTTTAATTTTTTTGGCTGTCGGTTTTAGTTAACGAGATATTCGCAAAAAACATTGAATGTAGTTCCGAATGGGCCACGAGGAGGAGGTTTGGCGGGAGGGGTGGAGAGTGCGTGTGGACCTTAAATCTAAAATTGTTACTTCGGGAATTTATTAGTTTCCGAGATATTAATAAAAAAAATTTTAGTATTTCTGTTGACGTATTCCGACACAACGCATTCCACTTTCCAACTTATTTCGAGTATTAGTATTGGTTGGGGCTTGACAAGTGGGGGGGGGGGGGCGCTTGCGGGCGCGTAAAGCATTGTAGTGCACCGATGTGAGTTTGAAGATTTGAACCAGAAACATGCGGATGCGATCCATGCTATTATACAGGGTGGATACATATTACTCTATTAATAGTCAATACTCTAGGAGGGTGATTCTACAGGCCAAAATACGACGAAACTATAGAATACAATTTTTTAACATCGCGCTTCGTTTTCGAGTAAATTGGTTTTGAATTTCAGTTAAATACGAGTGCCTTTTAGACGCTTGAGGGGATCACGGAGGTAAGGGGAACACGTCTAACTGTCTGTAGAACACATTGGGGGGGGGGGGGGTAGGATGGATCCCTGTTAGAGTTACGTGTACGCAGTTCAAGAATATAATTTGTAAAAAAAATTAACAATAATTTTTTATTAATATTTTGGAAACTAATAAATATCCGAAGCTAAATTTTTAGATTTAGGGACCACACCCCCTCCCCACCCCTAACCTCAAACCCCGTGTTGATCGGCCACTGGAGCCATTCGGAAGTATATCCAAAACTTTAGTTAACACTAGAACTACCAAGTTCAACATATACTCACATCGGTTCGCTACCATGCTTTATGCCCCCCCCCCCACCCCGCGCTAACCTAGCCCCAACCAATGCTAATACCGTCGGTTAGGAAACAGATTTCAATATATTATGCCGAAAGTTAATATCTCTGAAACCAAGGCCGGCCGCCAAAAAGTTTAAAGGGAAATGTTGTTCAGAATGATGACCTTGACAACATATGTGCCCTTGTTGGACGCATGAGAGGCGAGTAGGTACGCCAGAGGTCTGAACAGTGAACGTGTTGAGACTATAAAAAACTAGCATATACAGAACTTTAAATCATGTTTAAAAGAACAAAAAGTTAGTACTTCATGGTTCTCTCGATACCTTCATTTTTTTTTTTGACAGAATCTAGCTTGTATGCGCGTAATCTGAATGACTAAGGCAAGCTTTTTTCACTGTTAGGAAACTGACACACAATTTTCATTTTTCTTCCCGGACTTCCCGGCACTTCCCGGAACATGCAATATACTGATGCAAAAAGACACAGCTAAATCATATTCATTAGGTTTATCCGTGGCAGCAGATGAATCCTTGCTTGTAGAATGTAGAGGGTACCCTTGTCGACGCGATGGTACAGCTAGATTGCGTGTACTTGATCTGTGCAAATGCGTGACGTGTAGGAGGAGGCTTGCCAAAAGTAACGGGCACATGACGTAGTAAGGAGTAGTAGAGAGGGAATAGCTAGTGGAAGTGGGAACTCGTGACGTATTAGGGAGTAGTAGATAGGGAATACTCGCATATATAGAGCTATATACGCAAATACGACTTGCGTGCACGCCATATGAGGATTTCCTCTCTACAGTATTTTTTTCGCTGAAAGCTCCCGGCTCGGCGTTAGGCATTCAACGTAGAAGGAGGTATACCTACTATTTCGAGCGCTGGCTTCTCCCTCCTTTCTTGCCGAAGGCGAGAGCGAGATGGAAACAAGAGCGAGCGAGAAACGGTACGAGACAGACGACGCGTTGTATTTTGTGTCGCTCACGCAAAGGACGGAATATCAGGACTCTGAGACGCCCTAAAGACAGAGCGCGACAAAGTATCAACGCCTCGTCTGTCTCGTACCGTTACTCACTCGCTTTCGGTCCCTCTGACGCGCTCTCGCCTTCGCAGGACAGGAGTAAACGGAAGTGGTGGGTACAGCGATTCTTGGTGGGGGAAGCGTTTCACACTTCCGTCAGACCCGAGAAAACTTACGCTACCGCGGCTGAAGAAGTTTCACTTCAAAAAGTAGAATATCCGCACTGGGATTTGAACTCTGGACTTTTTGCTTGTGACCCAAGCGCTTCGATGTCGGTAAAACGAATTCTCGCCGGAGAGCGCCGCGGCCAGGCAGCGCGTACGGCACACGGATAGAGGGACGGGTATGCTTGTTAGTGCGGTACAAGCGCTAGGAGGGGGTACGCTTGGTCGTGGAGTGGGAGTAGCGCTCGGGGGAAAACCCACGATTCTGGCATCGCTGGCCGCAAGAAACCTGGAACATTCTCCAACAGCTGATTGACTTCTTATTTACTTTTCGCAACATCATACATACATACTCTTCCACACAACACCTCACATACACTCACACTCATTTTCGCTTTCGTGACCGACCCGACTATACAGAGCAGTAGTATCTCGACAACAATCGCTGAAATCGTTACGCATCCATTGTATCGCCTCAATTATCAATCTCAAATAAACCGCACTTTTCTCAACATTTTTGAGTCCTCTCTATACAACGTTATTTAAAAAAAATAACGTCAATTCGTCATGAATTAACGTCAATAATTTTAATAAAACTAAAAGAATTTGATAGATACGCACGCGCGAAGTTCCATGATGTAGCGTGATGAGTGATGCCCTAAACGGATTGTTACCGGGCCACGGTTTACTACCGGTTAATGATACTAGACATTCAGTCTACTACACACCATAAAGTAATTACAAAGCATTTGCCAAATAACTTGCAGAACCGCGGGGCAGTTTTCAGGCTTAATCCTCAATTGCTTCAAGCTAATTCCTCTACGTTCGGCAGGCAATAAACCGTGTTTCGTTGAAGTATAAAAGAATTATAAGTATAGTGCCTATACGAGCTATAGTGACTTAGGTGAGAAGTCACTCAGCGGGGTCTTCACCGACACCCTGCTGGGTACTGGCCGCTAAACGTGCCCTCCTACTACCTCTTGCAGGACTGTATTCAGAGAAGACCAGGACAAAACCGGGGCCCTAAAGATTAACAGAAAATAAAGCAGAAATTGAAGATACGATTTATCATTATTAAAAGACATCCATTAAGCTTTGCTAGTGGCTATTGAAAGTTGTCTCATTGTCAGCACATATTAAATACAAATTCATTTTAATAAGCTACTGCATTAGAACAGTAGTAATAAAATTATTTTATATTAGTAACTTATTTGATATTAAAATCACTGCATGTCTTGAAGTAGTTTAGGAGGTTTTACCCTTTAGGGCCCCGGGTTTGTCCTGAGCTTCCCTAAACACAGTCCTGCAAGAGGTAGTAGGGGGGGCACGTTTGGCGGCCCGTACCCAGCAGGGTGTCGGTTAAGACCACGCTGAGTGACTTCACACTTAAGTCACTATAGCTCGTATAGGCACTATATGGTCGGAACGTTGACCGTGACGAAAATTAATTTTATGGTCCGCACAATTACCAACAGAAGATGTTGTTATATTAGATCGAAGAATGTTATTCTGCAGAAACACCAGTACGCCTCGCGGGGAGACACAGGAAGAAAAGGGCTTCGTCCTCCCGACAAATTCGAGACCGAACCCGTCTACTTCTTCGCCAGGCGTATTGATGTTGGATAATACTTTTTAATTGCTATATTGGTATCATCTTTGTCACATCTCGCATACTTAGATATTATAACGAGTGAAGAAGCTGACTTGTGTCCCTAGCACAGTAAAATAGGGTTCAACGAGACGCCCACTGTTTGTCGTTTACCTGACTCGTTGGAGGTCTCGACATGTAATTTACAACCCTATGCGACGTTAAATGACCTTATGTTCCAACTTTTTTACTTCGTCTCAACAAATGATATCGCACGATGAATATAATGATATCGTATTTATGAATATAATGATATCGTATTTATGAATATAATGATATCGTATTTATGAATATAAATTTATGCCAATGCGTGAGAGGATTCCCTTCCAGAGACAGGTAGGTTAGACCGGGGGGCGATTGTAACACGTTGAATATCTCAAAACATATGATAGATATTAACACAAATTTTGGATATTTGATGAAGAATCACATTTCGAATACACACATCCATATCCTAGCAGTACAGATACACAATAGACATGCATAGTGAAGAAAATAACTTTTCGATACCCTAAAGTAACTTTTGCTTACTGATTTAAAATTGTAATATAAATACTCCATTTGAAAGAAACGAGCGGTCTGCTCGACCTTCATTCGGACCGTTCGTTTCTTTCCAAGCCACCCGGTTTTTTACGGCCCGGCTCGCTTACTTTCCAAGCCGCCCGGTTTCTTTCGGCCCGCTTGGAAAAATTCAATCCGCTCGGTTCCATCGAATCCGCCCAGTTCTTTCGGGCCGCTTGAAAAAAATTCAAATACTTGGTTCTATCCGAGCCGCTCGGTTCTTTCGGGTACCCGGTGCGGTTCAGTTTTTCAAGCCGAGCCAGGCTCGGCTTGCTTTTTCCGGGTCCTTGAACAGCTCTACTTCTAAGTACTTTGACGTTTAAAAGAATTGAACCCTGAAAGACAAAAATCTACAATACTACATGCATACCTCACTATTATGTATGTATGTACATACACTACCACTTCACTCGAGTTCAGTATTGTAAATAGAAAACTATCCTAGGTAACCTGCGAATCATAAGAGATTCGAATCTACTTGATCAGGGTTCAATTACACTTGAAAATACCGCTTACGTTTCTCAAAGTACTTAGAGAGTTCGAACCTATCTGGTCGAGGTTCCGAGTCTACTTAAGAATATTGTTTTTCTTTTTCAAAGTACCAGTGATCTGTTCGAAATTATCCAGTCAGATTCGAGGCTACTTCCAATATACTTCATCCCATCACTACTTGGCAGCTCCAAGTGCCAGTATCTTCGCTGAGGTGTAAAATAGTTGTTACACACATTTTGGCTAACCTCGTGTTATCTGTTTTATTTATGTACTTCTGTTCTTGTATACAGGGATGTGAGATAATGAACATAATGTTCCACGTTGGAGAAATATATAGGAGAAATAGGTTCAAATGTTTGTATACTGAACCTTATACTTTGCCAATACATCCGTCTCATACTTGTCTTTTAAACTTTAGAGGGCCGGGATTTTTTCATTGAAATTGTAAATTTTATTTACTTAAAATTTATGTACATATACCACCAACATGTTCGGCAAAGTATCCAAATTTTTACGTGGCCACTATTGTAGTCAGCTCAGCCCTTTAAAGATTAACGTAGATCATGGAAATGATTGGTTTTTCACAGGTTTTCCTTTGAAATTTTAAAGCTACCCTCCGTTATACCATTCGAGGGAGGTGTATGAGAATCAGCCTTGACACATATTCACAGGTCCTTGGAATATATGAAATTCGAGACCAGAATGATTAATGAATTCTATCTATTTAGAAGCTAGAAACGGCACAAGTTCAGGACTTTGTTTAGGAACAGGTGTTGGTATATATCATACTGACTCTTTCCCATTAAAAGGCGTATTTATTAATTATATTTTCCCAAAATTTAGTTTAAAAATAATAACTAAAGGAGTTTCTTTAATGGACTTTTTACAATTTCTATCTAAATTTTGCGAATTACAAAGAGAATAATTTCTGCAATGGAAGTTTCAAATATAATATTAAACATCGGCAGGGATAAGTTTTCTGGCTATTATTTGTACAAACTGAAATTCGATTATTTACCAAAGAATCGGACTGGTCTCGCGCGGGCTATCTCGAGGTATTGGTGCGAAAATAAATTATACTTCGTCGATGAGATTACGGACTGTCGCGTGCATCAAGCACAAAATGCTGTGTATGCAGCATTTACATATGTCTCACCTTGTTCTAGGCGCGCCGACCGTCGCTATGGCGATCATAGCGCGACTTGGAGTCAATATCGCCGTGAATATTGGTTTCCAATATGCGGCGGAAATGCTGCCGACTGTGGTACGAGCGCAAGGTGTGTCCCTGATCCACAACATTGGCTACCTGGCGCACATTGTGGGGCCCTACATTATCTACTTGGTAAGCAAGGCAAATAGAAATTCCATCTTTGCGAGACTTGCTCTCCAGAACCGCAGGATAATTAATGTGTTTTGTAATTCAAATTAATATTCTTACGTTGAAGGAGTACTGGTATTAGCCACTGGGGAAGATGCCGCAAAGTTCAGCGCAGAAGGCGCCACTAGCGCATGTACTGCGGTTTTGCATGAGTGCGCGTGTGTGAATGGTTTGGGCGCGAATTTTTCATTTGTGGATTCTATGAAGTTGGTAGTTACATATTAATGTTTTATAACACACCGATGACAAGTGGCACGTGTGCTGGTGGCGTCACGGGTGGGGAAAAGTTGCAGTCATCTTCCCCACTCCTTGCACCTTATCTCACATGAAGGTTGCACATTAGGATGAAACAAAGGTTTTCCTGTTTCTTTAATACTTTTTGTTTATTTTTTATTTTGAAAGTGCTCTTGTGCCGAGCACTTTAAGCCGTTTAATTTAAATCTGATGTATTCATTTTTACATCTAACAATTATACAGGATATGAAACACTGTTTTCTTTCGGTGAAAATGAGTTCTGTGTGTTCATGTGAAGTAGGGAAAATTGAGGAAAGTGGGAAAAATTGAAAATGAAATCAGCAGAATTTTTGCTTTAACTTGATATTTTAGACATTGAGATGTCAAAATTATTTTTCCTATTAAAAATAATACCATTTACTAACTATTTTACTTTTTGCATGAAACACCTACTGCCTGCATTGAACATTATTTAAGTTTTATTTTAGAGAATAAAGAACAACTATTAAAATTGTAACATTATGCAACCTCTAATAGGGTCCCTACCACTATGTTTTTTTGTTTAGGCTGATATTGATCCTTCTCTACCTTTGGTTGCCCTCGGTTTGTTGTCATTTGTGCACGCCTTCTTGACTTTAGGCTTACCAGAAACCGTGAACCAAGATTTGCCAGAGACCCTTCAGGAAGGTAACGACTTCGGTAAAGACCAAAGTTTTTGGTGGATACCCTGCATAGCCTCGTAAGTAAAATATTGTATCTTTTTATTCAACAATCTTGTACACACAGTGGTCCATGGATAAGCTGATAATTTTAGGTTCCGGAGTGTACTTCATGTCCGGAGTGGTAGGCGAATGTCACACCTCCGATTTCACAGGTCTCTGAATATTATAGGTCAGGGGTGCTCAGGAAGTCGTTTTTAGCGCCTAGTTGCGAGCAACCCGCCTGTTCCGTTGCTAAGGTTAGAATCGGTGAGGCGAACTGCAGTAGTGTATATAGCTGGGTTCAAGTCGTACCAAATGCACGTACACTACTGCAGTTCGCCTCATTGATTCTAACCTTAGCAACGGGACAGGCGGGTTGCTCGCAGCTAGGCGCTAAAAACGGCTCCCTGTACACCCCTGTTATAGGTTTAGGTGCTCAAGAATAAGTGACCACGAAGACAAGGATAGCAGTAGCCACTAAGAAGCAAAAATTTCATGTTTCACGCATTTCTTATCGGATCGTCACGGAAAGTGACACCAATCGATTCTTTGTGTTTTTTCAAGATTTTCTTCGCGGTATCTCCCAGAATAGTTCCAAATAATAAAAAAAAAATCTGTGTAAAGTTTGAGCTTGATCGGATAACGGGAAAAGCTGCACTTGGGCCCTAGAACATTTAAATAATTATTTAACAGCTCATGAAGCTGATTTTATATAATATCCTTCAAGTTATTGATTACATAAAGTATGTAAAAAAAAGTTGTAGATCCATAAAAGGAGCATCTTATATGTTCTATTATTTTTTTTTTGCGCGCGACAAACGGGTTTCGACAAAAGTTAAAAAAAACTAAGAACAAAAATGTTTATTTTTCAAATTTTGAAAGTTTATATCCCTCTCGAACACTTCTTATTTATGAAGGCAAAACAAAAATTGTAATTTTTATTTTCGAGGACTATTTTTTAAACATTCAAGGGGGGGGGACATATACCAATATATGCCAAAAATATAACATTTTTTTTATATTTTCAGTGTTTGATATGTCATGAATGTTTCCGAAAATTAGGGACTTTCGGGAAAATTAGGGAAATTCCATATTTTAGCTACTGCGATATTTGCCCTTTAAATTCAACTATATTCTCCCTGTCATTTAAGAAGGAACCTGCCGACCGACGAGTTTAGACCTGTTCTGCGCAGGTTGACGCTCATTGGTGCCGGGAGACGCCACTATTGGCTGTATCCCCACCAACGCTTTTTCGGAGCCAATGAGCTCATTCTACATGCGCGAAACGGGTTCCTTCTTAAATGACATGTAGAATAGTTTTCAATACTCTGATTTATAATAGAAACTCGATAAATCGAAGTCGTCTGATTGCAAGAGCTCACTTATTTTCTTCGAATTCTCGTTGAATTCCTGTCGAATCATTACAAAGGCATAAGAAGACTATGCATACGAATTCAAAAATTTCACATTCCTTCTGTGGAACTTCCGACTTGGATTATTTCCTCATTCACCCTCATCAAACATTTATTCTGATCAATTTTGGACTGAGCAAGTCCTATTCACTCGGCCCATATGCATATATGTACGACGCGTACACCTTACACTATAGACGATATTTCGTTGATCACAATGTTGCATTGAATTTTCAGAAGCCACAAGAAAAAGAAGTCCTACAGGAAAAAAGAGGGTCTTCCGAATCCCGCATTCACTGGCAGCATCCAAAAGATCGACTGTACCAGATTATAGCGACTTTTCGGCAGTTGATAAACGCCGGTCGGTGAAACTTGTCAAATCAGTGTAAATATTAGTCATTAAAGTGCAAGTGTGATGTTAGGTCTTAAAAGTATTGCTAACGTGTTGAGTGGTTTTTGAGAACTGTAGGAGAAAGAGACAATAACGTTGAGATTATTTAATAATACATATGAAAAGTATTTGCTGTTTGACGCGTAGAAGAAATGTATCATAGTGTCGGGCGTATTAATCAAAGACGAGTCGAATGCAACATAAATTTCCTCTTTCTTTATACATGAGTAACATGTTACAGTAATTTTGCAATTTTCCGAGAGGAAAATTGGGGGAATACTGTCGAAGGTCTCGAAAATTGTAAGTCCCTTAGTTAGCAACTTCGACTGTAGAAACACTAGATATGGAATCGTTCTATCTGAAATGGTATGACTTATTTGTAAGATATCGTCGTTGCGTGTCGTCACAAATTGTTACGCAACCCAAACTGTTACATTAATGCATAAGTAGCCCGCAATTTATTTAACCAGAACGTGTAAACGAAGCATTTGCTCGCGCCAATGAGGTGTTAAGTTGTCTGATTAACTGCGCATTATCCAACCATCCTTTGAGTATTCATAATAAATTCATTAACGCCGAAAATTATCGCAGTGTCGAGAAATCAATCGACATTTAAAGCACAGTATACAGTATAAAATATACTTGTTCCAAGGGACCAATGAAATTAATCATCATGCATCCCAACAGCGCTTGCAATAATTGATTTTGCAAAGGATGCTCTGGGTTTAAACGTTAGTTGGACACAATTATTGAAGCATAGTTGCGAATTCTCGTTAGCAACATGGCACGATTTTATTCTTTTCATTGTTTCAATTCCTTCGATGCTTCGATTCAACTTGTGTCATGTCGTGTAGGGTAAACCAACCAGTGAATGACTGAATTGTTGAATCTATGGACCTTTGAGATTAATACTTGAATATATTTATGTATAACCACAAAACAACTGTGGAAATTGCATTTAAATTTATTTTTCTTGAAATATCTATAAAAATAATTACTTATTCTTATCGTAGAAGCCCAGTAAATGACCGCACACATTTAATAAGAATTGTACTTATTAATGTTTGCTTAATACGCGTAACTAAAAATACGGTAAGTCAGGGTGAGATGGTCATACGGGAGAGATGGGCAGTGACAGTATTTTATAGAAGGAAACGGCAGATGGCGCTGTGACCACGTGGGTACAAAGTGTTATAGACAAGCAACATTCTTAGTTAAAACTGTTGGAATAGAACGTTTTTAAAAGTTTGTAAATCCACTGTGAAGTTTAAGCTAGTGCTTCAAAATGTTTGATCTATATTTTGGTCACCTTGTTTGTGTTATTTATGCTGAATATTTTTAGTTCTCAAGATGTATTTTCTATAGTGTATTGTTTACAGTGTTTTTAACCGTAAAGTATTCAGGGTTCCGGTTGTTAGTCTAAGGAGACCACACAGGTTATGCAATCGGTTCTGAAATGAGACTGGGTGGATATTGTAGTGCACACCTAGTGTTACAAAACCGTAAAGGGTTTTTGAACAGTGGGCCTTCGTTTTCGAGAAATTTGAGTTCAAAGTTTTGCGCGACAGTAGTATTTCAGTTGTGCAAACATTCTTAGGAAGCAACGGTCGTAGCTGCGATATTAAGATGTTTGGATACGGTGCTGGATGGAGGTCTTCGGTTCGATTCCTGGTGCGCGCTTGTTTTTTTTTCTTTTTCTTTTTCTTACCGTAGTAATGTAATGGCTGCATCTAAAATTATTTTGCGCTGTAACAATGTTAATAATATATATTATTACAATAATACTGCACACAAAGTACAAACATAATACAAGTGCAGATATAATATAAATATAATAAAACCGCAAATTACAAATAATATCAGTGCAACAATATTACTGTATACGACTATCCCTACGGTCAGATATGACCGGAGCTCTAACTGCCGTTAAAGTCTATTCGATAGTCTGCAGCCCGCGACGTCTTCGGCATATTTTTTAAATATATAAAAGCACTCACACTTATAGACGTAGTAAATTTAATACATCATCGATAATGATAATAATATTAATATTGTTGCACTGATATTATTTGTAATTTGCGGTTTTATTATATTTATATTATATCTGCACTTGTATTATGTTTGTACTTTGTGTGCAGTATTATTGTAATAATATATATTATTAACATCGTTACAGCGCAAAATAATTTTAGGTGCAGCCATTACATTACTACGGTAAGAAAAAGAAAAAGAAAAAAAACAAGCGCGCACCAGGAATCGAACCGAAGACCTCCAAGCACCGTAACCAAACATCTTAATATCGCAGCTACGACCGTTGCTTCCTAAGAATGTTTGCACAACTGAAATACTGCTGTCGCGCAAAACTTTGAACTCAAATTTCTCGAAAACGAAAGCCCATTGTACAAAAACCCTTTACGGTTTTGTAACACTAGGTGTGCACTACAATGTCCACCCAGTCTCATTCCAGAACCGATTTCATAACCTGTGCAGTCTCCTTTAAGTGAAATGGGAATGATCATCTTATCTGGGCTTTAAGGGAGAGATGGTCAATTTTTGTCCGGGAGAGATGGACATAGCTGCATTTGATGTAATTTCAGATATTTTGAAGGTTGTTTTTGTAGATATAGCCTAGAATGGTCTTAGCAATGATCCCGCTCCATCTAATATGGTCTTTACTAATTTGAAACCGAATGTACACTTGAATCAACCAAGTACCATGGGTCTTGCTGGTGAAATTGATGAAGAACGTACGCCAATCCAAGTTTTGGAAGATATCGTTCCTGTGCCGCTCAAAACTTCCCTACTCGGAATCGCGTCAAACAAGCAGGAAAATTATTAACGTCGCAAATACATATTAACACTCGAAAAATGAATGACAGGGCAAAGGGGGAAAAATAATTAAAACAACAAAAGTCCTCTAAGAAAATAAAATTTGGCAATAAATGTGATTCCGTTCTAGAGTCCGCCTTTGACATTAATAATTGTAGGGGATACGGAGAAAATTATTTTGAAATGAAAAATAAACAAGACTAGCTAAGGTATAAGTTATGTGGTTATTGGGGCCATGAAAATTGTACAGCATGTAGCACTACGTGTTAAACATGCGAATTAGACGACTCAAAGCAAAAGCCCAAAGAAGTTTTGAGCGGACAGAAACAAAAGTGGACGAAAACTAGAAAGGATCTGTGATAACTAGGTAAGATCCACAACTTGATAGCCTGAAAGGTGTATATGCCCATCTCTCCCGTGCATTAAGGGAGAGATGGGCAATAACCCTTTTTTTCATTTGTGAAATTTGTATATTAAATAATAATTTTTTGTTTATTGATATTAACGGATATGTAGACAAAGGATTGAAGTTTTGTTCTACATCATTTTCGTTGCTTTATTTGAAATAGGTTGGCTGTAGGAGGCTCCAAACGAAAATATGACCATCTCACCCGGACTTACCCTATAGGATATTAAAAGTGCAACTACACTCCGTTTATAAACATATAATAATGTTTAAATTATAATTGACATTTCTTTGCCTAATGGTCATTCACTGGTATACGGTCAATTACTGGTTGGTTTATCCTACAATGATTTTGGGACCACAGATCATATTAGAATCATTCACGTACTTATCAGACCAGTCTACGTTTTCAGATCCTGATTCAAATAACTCGTGCACCACGAAAAAGCAATGCAATCTATGATTTAATGTACTACACAGGCTTCTCGTCGTAAACGAAAATCTTCCGTCAGTTTGTTGTATCACAAAGTCAGGGATTCTTCAGTAAGTACCTCTCGCGATAGATTCAACTGTACAAGGTGTGTAAAAAGTAATGATCACTGCTTTCAGGGGTGAATCTACTCCTCTGGATCGGTGGACACTTCTAAACAAGACTTGTCGCAAAATTATTTATGACATTGGAAATTAATGTTAACGTTTCTTTTACGTAAACGTGCTCTGCTTCATGAGAAGAAAAGAAGTTCAAAAGAAACCCACCGTTTCGACGCAAAAAATTGTTAAAGTTTACGCAAAAATTAGAGTCTGCAGAGCCACTCACACTATTAGTGGCATGTATGTAGATATTCCGCTGTCTCGGGATCCTCTTACTCGCTCCTGTTTCCTCTCACTCCCACTCATATCGATGCCCAGCTGTGTTTCCGCGGATCACTATTTTTATAAAGGCGAGGAGGAAAGGATGTGAGTGTGAGTGAGAAGAAACGGGAGCTACTGATGGCTGAGTGGCTTTACACACTCTAATTTATGTGTAAGTTTTAACAATTTTTTGTGTCGCTTTCGAAAACAACCCGCCATTTGAAACTATGTACCCGAACGCGTAAACCATTCTGACGGATGTGTTTCAAAGTTTATTTCGTTCAAAGTTTTTCAGCCAACGCGAACATCTATCGCGAAGTGCCGAACGCTTGATGAATCAGTTCGCGGGACATCTTCGCTGGCAACACCTCGTTAAACACGCACTTTCTCCTTTCGCGGCAATAATTCGCAAAGGCAACAGCCTCTCTTTCAAGCGCCTAGCGCTATCAGTGTCTAGTACTCGTTTCGTGTCGTGTCAAATTACGTGTTGTGTTATTTTGTGAAGTACGAAGGCCACTAGGCGCGTAAAGTCTCCAAAGTCCAAGATCGAATTTTCAAAAGTTCATCCTTCCTCTGGACCGTCCAGTGGCCGATCCCTTCGCCTCACACGACATTTAAATAAACAGGTGCGTTTGCGGCACATGATTTCTTTTGAACTGTTTTTCTTCTCATTGAGCAAAACACGTTGATGCAAAAACAGTTTACTATCAATTTTCAATGTTATAAACAATTTTGCGGTAAGGTTTTTTACAACTGTCCACCCATCTAGAGGTGTAGATTCAGCCCTGAACATAATTGTTCAATCTTTTGATATCACCGAAGGAACCATCCTACGAGGATTAAAGTGTACAAACGTACTTTGTTGATTGATCTTTGGAGCGTCTCCTAGAGATTCTCAACGAATGTGCGATTAATCGCAGAGCTGTTATCCATTAAACGCCGTGTAATTTATGTACCTAACTGTAATCGTGAAGCTTCTAATTGCAGCACAGTGCTACGCTAGAAGCACGTTAGAAATGTACAACCATCGACGAAAGCCGACGTACGTTTATGTCTAGGCGTATTTAGCGGTTTTATCGGTCATTCAAAGAATACTGATGTTGGGGAATAAAAACGAAAAGATTTCTACATCGAGACTTTTAAGTTCTTTACTTCATTATACTACATAAATCCTCGTTCGAATGCGAATGAAACGACACATCGCAGGTAGAGTACTTAACAATGAACGTAAATAATATTTTTCTCAGTTGACAATGTAATTATTGATACAACCATGGACACTGGTCGTTATAATGACACAGTTTGTATCATTATTATTGTAATCAACGGGTAAAACTATTCTCCGAATAGTTTAGGCAAAACAGCAATGCCACTAATAGGTCGACAATTCTTAATATTTGACACATCGCCAGATTTAAGAATTGGCGTGACCAGGTTAGCCTTTCAACACTTCGGATAAACTCCAGCGGATACTAAGGAATTGAAAATACTCCATAGAGGCCTAGCAAGTACAAAAGTTGCAATTTTTAAAAAATAATGGAGGATTCCCATCGATACCAGGCGTCTTAGATATATGTAACAAGAGCTTTTTACTTACTAAAGACTTCGCTAATGCTGATAGAAAGTGAAGTTATATTATGGTTGTTAACATAATTGGTATTCGTGATAGAATGTGGAGATGTGGGTAAACTTGTCGAAGAACTGGGACCTCGCCGATTTCGAAGAGCTTCAGATATGTTGTCAAAGTCATTATTCTGAACAACATTTCCCTTTAAACTTTTTGGCGGTCGCCGCTATGTTCAAAGATATTGAGGAAAAACTTTTGCTACTACTACATTGAATTTTGTTTTACTGTTTCTTCATATACCTCGCTGTGACCGGCAGACAACGTATATACCGGGTAAACTAAACGGTTCAATTACAACGGTTTAATTTATTCCAACGCAACGCATTCCACTTTCCAACTTGTCCCGGGTATTAGTTTGGTTTGGGTTAGAATAGGGCGGGGGGCGCGCGCCCGCTTGCGGGCGCGTTACGCATGGTAGCGAACCGATCTGAGTTTAAAGATTTCAACCAGAAACTTGCGGATGTCCGTCAATACCCCGACTCATATCAGTTCGCTACCATGCTTTACGCGCCCGCGAGCGAGCACGCGCCCCTCCCCCTCCCTAATCTAGCCCAAACCAAACTAATACCCGGGACAAGTTGGAAACTGGAATGCGTTTCGTCGAAAAAAAATCAACCGAAGTTTTACACAAATATCTCGGAAACAAAGGCCAGCTTCGTCATTTGTTTTGGTCCCATGCTGGCGCATACGCTGCCACGGGCGCGTGCTGTAGATAGGTATACGGCAGAATACATTGTAGTAGTAGCAGCAGTTTTTCGCGAATATTTCGGAAACTAAGGCCGACCACCAATTTTTTCAAAGAAAAAAGTTACTCAAAATCGCAGTTTACAGCTCGGTGTGACTCTGGATCGTTGCAATTGTTCACTGGTATGCACTATACATCTATAGCTGTTTCGGAATGCATTAATTCTGAATGCCGCCACACTCACTCTCAGAGCAGCACTTCACGGAGCGTGTTGCGCGGTCTGCTGGAGATTTCTATATAGGCGGCTGGTCCGTGCCCGTGGAGCGCTGAAGCCCTCAGCTCGCAAGTTGCGCGGGAATTTCAATGAACGAAAGAAATAAAAATAAAACACTTTCTGGATAATTCCTAAGATTGGATTTTAATCGATAGCTAGATGTTGGCTGTATTGCTAACAAGTTTGATCTGATGTTTTTACAAAATCACTCCTCGCTTGTAACCTCCGAGCGCCCTACTCCTCCAATTTCGGCGTGTTCCTCTGTCTTCTTTCCTGGATCCTTTCGTCCAATCAAGGTGGTGTTGTCCCTCAAACTTCGTCAGGGGGTTGTCCTTCAGCCATCTCTCCGTCCTTGGCCCTTCCTTCGCGCTTCCCTCCACTCTCGGCTGGTGGTCGAGGTACGCTTTCCGTTTATGTAGTCTATTTACATTACATACATATCTAGCAGGTAGGTAAGCGCAACCCTTAGGGTCAAGACGACGTCGCCGGCGCAAAGTTTATGACTTTATGACTTTCCCGAGCTGAGTTTTTACCCTAACAGGACATCGGCAATTATTGAAAGCGAGGACAGAATTTTAAGTCGTTTTACGAGACGAGCAGCTGCCTGCTCGTCGAAATTTGGCTCGCAGATGTGGAAGGAAAAGTTAAGCTATTTATTATCCTCGCTTGGCCTAACTGTAGTTTTGAAAATTACTGAACGCTATCGCAGATTCTCGTACGCCTTCGAGTTCAGGTATCCTACTAATATTGTATGAGCACGTTCGAAAAACTGGTATGGAAAAACCCTTGAGAAGCACAACGCGCTCTACGTGTTTACGAGTCCTGGCAATAAACTCTTCCTCGTTCCCGTTCCAATCTCGCTTAAAACCTTCCAGATGTGTTGTTCGTTTCAAACCCGCATGCCTACAATAAATCTTTCCGCTACAAAGGATTTTGAATTTCGCTCTACATCTAGTTTCGATATCTCTATGTCATATAGCTAACTTCACGCAATCACATATATTTAACCAGCGGAAACCGCAACACCCGTTATCTTCCCTCTTTCTCGGACCGGCCGCCATTGCTCTGTTCACTCTCTAGGTATTTTTATAGCTCAATGGATGCAACTTAATATAATATAATCTAATATAGTAAACAGTCTTTTATTTTGAGTTTCCCTGTCCCGTCCGGTTGCTCCTTATAAGCCCCTGTTTCGTCCTTTACCCATTTGATTTTCATTTAACTTAGCTTATCTATCGCTAGGCTCAATTTATGTACGTATCTGATTTCTATACTCTGTTATATTTCTTTTTTTATTTTATTTAGAAAACCTACCACTAATCTAGCTGCACTAGGTTCAGTCTCATTTATTTTATCCATAATTTCATCTCTCTCTCTCTGACGCCTTTTGACATCATCTTGGCTATCAGTTCTCCTCTCATTTCCTCATATTTATAGCACTTCCATAATACATGGTTAATATCTTCGATTCCTTCCCCACATTCGCACTCTGGTGATTCTATTATCCCTTTCCTGTGCAGGAATTCCGCCAGATTGTAATGGTTTGACCTCAGTCTATTAAGTGTGGTTATAGTTTTTCTTTCTACATTTGCTATCTTCTTAAACCAAGGTTTTCTTTTCTCAGTATTATTTATCCCCAAGCTAAAATATTTTACTTCTTTCTCCTTTCCTTCCTCCCTCATGTCCTTGGTTGAATTATCCCATGCTTTCTCTGCTAGAACTGTTCTAATGTCCTCCATTGGTATTTTCCACTAGTCTTCTGCATTTCCAGCTGATTGCTCTTTTGCTTTTTTAACAGCTCTTTCATTTCCCTCTATACCTGTATGCGCAGGGACCCATGCTATTCTGATTTTTCCAATGTACAGCTCCACACAGTTCCTTTCTCTCTTATGTTGTCTCTCTCTCTCCAGCAGAAGTTTCCTTATTCTTGCAATCCTGTTGTTTTGATGTTCCCTGTTTTTATTTATCTCGGAGTTACTGACTCTCTTGATCACGCTCGTTGAATCTGTTAATATCAGTACGTCTTTTTCCGTCCATTCTTCATTCGCGCATTCAATAGCCTTTTCTATGGCTATATTCCGTCGTATATATCGTGGCATTCTTATTGATTCCGAAGCCTCTGTCCTGCCTTATTATATTTCCGTTATTTCTATCCTTAATTACTATTCCCACTCCATTGGCATTGGCATCCCTCATTTTGGATCCATCTGTATAGATTTCAACCCCTGTGTCCATATTGATGCTCATTTTCTCTTTGATCTCTTGCACCAGTACATTGCCATTTTGTCTCGTTATTTCATCCCTCAGACTTCCCGTGTCCCATTCGATGAGGTCGTCGATGTCGATATCCTCTTCCTCCTCTGATTCATCGTCTTGCAGTGTGTCTCTATTGTCCTCTTCCCTTTCCATTATTTCCTCTAGGAAGATAGTGTCTTTCCACGCTTGTATATTGATCTGTATGTCGTTGTCTCTCTCGCTCATGGTTTCTGCTAGGTGTTTAATTGCTTCTAGTGGTTCACTTTCCCTCTTATATCTTTGGTTGGTTATATATCTTTGAATTATAAGGTTGCTTCTATTCATTATGTCCATTACCCCCGCTTCCACCGTCATCACATTGGTCGGGGTGGATATCCTATATTCCATTGCCGTTCTAATTCCGGCATTATGTATTTTTTACACTGTATCTTCTATTTTGTTGTTCCAATTGGTATTATTGAAATAAATAGGCATCTCGTATTCTAGTATTGATCTAACCAGTGACTTATACAATAGTATCATCGTTTCGGGATCAGCACCCTTTTTTACATGACTTATATAGCTCAGCATGGCTAGTCTCCTTTTGGCTTTCAGTGCCATTAGTTCTGTGTGTTTCAAAATTCAGTTTTCGGTCTGGTTCTGTTACACGGTTTCGCGTTCGCGGTAGTCCATAACGGCGCGTAAGTGCGCTCCCGGCGCGTGCCGTTTCTCGCTGTCGGAACGGAGATATACTTCGCATAACCTGATCGGCCGAGCGCAGTTTTCGTAGAGATAGGCGCGGCGACAAGGATGCAATTGCTAGACGGTACGACTGGCCGTCGATACTTCCTAACTGGAACTGCCTCCTGATGGTTCGCGGCTGAGGGCCGCTCCTCCCATAATCGCAGTAGATTGGGGGATACTGCCCCGTCGACACCTGTCGATCGCTCCTTATTTGCAACTGGCACGCTTCGAGCCGACGACAGTCACGTTGTGCTTACCGCGATCGCTTCGCGGTTCTGCGCAACGTGACTACCACGTGCGGTGCGATTCCGCTGAATAGCGGATACGAAGGAAAGCGGCGCGCAGACAGCAAGCACGAGATGGACGTGTGTCTAGACGTGTGCAAACTCCTGGTTGCACAGTATTGTAACTGGAGACTCTCCTGGTCACAACAATTTTCACAACTTCTGAACTCATTGCTCAAAGCGAGTCAGCTGTCGAAATAGCTTTAACACTGAATCAGGGATGCATCCAGCACTCTGAACACTAAAATCCACTGTGTGAATTAGACACTTGATAAAATTATGTTAAATATGAGGGGTCCCTGCCTTTCATTTCTGGCACCTGGTTACGTCCCCGGAATTACTAAAACACAAGAGATCACGTAACTGTTGTCAAAACAACGCATATACCAATATAATAAATCCACCAGCTAAGGTTTTCTAATGCACCTTTCAAACTCAATCACAAATAGACAACAACCAAAGACAGTCATGAAGATAAACTTTTTATTGTAATACAAAGATATAATACTATTTCCACAATCTCTATCTGTCTCTTTGTACGAGTATAATCTCTTTATATAATCTAAAGTATCAAATAAACATTAGCGATATAATAAACAATAGCGATATAAATTGTGCAGTAACAATTTAGCACTCAGACTGTGGACGTTTCTCGACCCAGCTCTTGATCTTAGGCAGAGCGAGGACCTTGTCTCTCAGCTGCTTCAGGTTCTCAGCCTTTTCGATGATGTCGGACTGCATCATGAAATTCAAGTAATCAAGGAGGGCGACGAAAGTCAAATCAGCCCACGTGAGAGCACCGCCAACGAAATAGCCACCGTTTTTCTTCACTTGAGCATCCAGACGTTCCACGTAAAATGGAACCAGCTGATTGGCAACTTCGAGTTTCGCAGCCTTGGCTTCTGCATTGGTTTCATAATGGAAGGCGCCGATTTCTAGAAAAAAGAAATTTTTTTTATATCTCCGACGGCCGTGTTTCTTGACGTTAGACGAGCGGACGCGTTGCTTACTCGGGAGAGTTCACAGAATAATTTGACGGAACAAGCAACTGCATAATTATTACTGTTTTGACACAAAGGATGTTCAAAGTTGAAAATTTGAATTTTTTTTCAAAATTAAATTTCTCGAAAACTGAGGGTGATGAGACAAAAGGTTTGCGGATTCGCGTTCAGCGCATAAGACACGGCTATTGAATGTTACATATCAAAATGGCTGCTGGACAGTGATACGTGGAACGGGAACGAGGCGCGTGGGGAGCACAGTGACTGTACCTCCAGTCCTTAGCGATGTGTTTACCCTGCGTTTCACAGCACAACATATCCCTCCATATTGGTTTCAAGCAATAAGAAGTGTTTTTACGTTATATTATTATTATTATTATTATAAACGGGAAAACCCTTTTTAATACAAATATAAACAGGTAAATACAAAGAAATAAAACAATCTGTAAGCTACAACATAATTCACGGCAACGTAGGTAACAAATTATGCTAGAAGTCGGCTGAACAGTTGATTCCGAAACGAATCGAGCGACATAGAAAACAAGTCTATGTCTGCGAGGCACTGATTTACCTCCTCCATGGCACGGTTTACGGGATCAGCGGTATAATGATAATAGTCGGGAACCTTCGACTCAAAACACACGCATCAGAACGCAACAGAAACGAAACCGTTACATATTCTGCGTTTGTGAACACGCGGAGGCGAAATCGTGGTCTCTGGACGGCACGACTCGCCGTAGATACTTGCTAAATCGAGCTCCAAATCTCCTCGCACTCCCGAAAGCGATTGGGAAAAATCGCCCCGTCGGCACCTGTCGATCGTTCCTTATTAGGAAATATCGGGGCCCGGACCGTCAACGGTCACGGTGCGCTTACACGGGATGAACCGATAGGGGCATGTAACAGTATTTTTCACTGAAATTGCGGAAATCCAAGGCGAGGTTCAGAATAGAACATATTAACCGATCGAGCTGAAATTTTACACACGTTTTACTGTCACGGGTGGGCAAGTTTTCCACACTATTACGATGCGGTCCGACGAAAAAAGTGTTTTTCCATTTAAGGAAATACCATTTTGCGCCTCATATCAGCCTTACGCCCTAACAGTTGCCTACTTTTATAGAGTAAAGTCATAAATAATCTCAAATAAATGTATTATAAAAAAGAGCGCAATTTGAGAAGTTAGCCTAGGGTGCAAAAAAGACTTGAACCGGGCCTGCGTCAAGCTTTCGCGGAAACAGTTTTCATGTTTACGATGAGGGCTCACGACCATCGTGCACGCCCGTCGCACACGCAAAAGACGGAGTGTCAGGCGTCCGAAAGACGGAGCGAGACAAAATATCAACGCGTCGACTGTCTCGTACCGTCCCCGCTCGCTTTCAGTGCCCCTCACTTGCTCTCGTTCCATCTCGCTCTCGCCTTCGCTGGACAAAAGTGAGACCTAAGTGGTGGGGACAGCGAAAAGTCCTCATCGTGTACGCCAAACCGAGCCCTCAACAAGTACTGTATATTGTAATATATAGGGTCATTAATTAAAGTTGCAACCTACGCGCGCGCGAACAGACGAAAATGGCAACACCGCCTCACGGACGCATTCTACTACAATCATACGTCGATGCTTCCGCCATTCTATGAGCCGAAATATGAAAGTGTGGGGTCTTTAATTATAGTAGAGGGCGGATGCTGCTTTTGGCTTTCGCCAGAGGTTAAGAAAACAGTAGCCATTTTAAGAGTGCGATATCGCGCCAATCCCGCTCCGCGTGAAAGTATCTACCTATTCTACCTGACCTTCATTTCCTTCAAATGGCTGCCATTTTAACATTTTTTTATTTTTCTTAGTGCATCTACTACCACAGATAGCCACATTCGTATAGATTAAGAATCTCTTTTCCTTTTTGTGTTTTAGTTAACCCTTACAGTACTTTTCGTCAACGGCAAGACCACCCGATTATTTTTAAACGCTGTCTCTGTATCTGCCATATTTTTTCCTTCACTGTCACACAAAAATTCAGAACAACAGTTCAAGATACAATAAAACAGCCTGCCAAACCTAAAATTAATTTGTCGAACTGTTTTTGTACAAAAAATTCAGAAAGAATTACATATTTTTCGGCCCTGCAAGGCGCAATCCCCCCTTAAGTAATGTGAGGAGTGTATTATACCAAAAGTAAATAAACAAACAAAAGTAAATTAAATAAACATTTGGAATGCTTACTTGCACGAAGATCGTGAATGGTGTCAACAGTGACATCGATTTCTAGTGCCTCCCAATCATTCTTTCCTGCGAGGCCAAATTGTTTGGCCAAATAACGGGAAATGGCCACAGATTGACAGACTTTCTTCCCATCAACTTCGAGGACAGGCACCTGACCGAATGGCATATCTGAAAGCAGTAAGTCATTTTGTTACTCAAAATAATTTTGAAATATGTCCATAGAGTTGCAACTGATTAACCCTCGGATAGCGGATGCTGGGGCAGAGACACAGAGTCGGAATGCCGGGTCATGTCGACCCATAGTGAAAGTTCAGACATATTTGTACATTTTGAAGGGAGTTTTTATAATAAATTTTTTTATCATTTTTTGGCATTATTTTATTATTCAATAAAATAATCATAGTGCCGATTTGTCATTGTTCATGTTACAGTGACAAGACGAACGTCCACTGTTGCAGCAAGCGAACTACAGGCTGGATCAAAATGACCTGGCATTGGTGTGCGAGGGTTAACTCCAATGATTGCAAACTACTTCTGCTGGATGTCTTTACTTTAAACTGAACTCAATCAACAATATTAAAAACATGTGAAACAAAACATATGTCCATTCGAATATAGTTAACAAGGGGACATTACGGATGTGGAAATCCCTTTTGGAACAACAGTATATGGGGGTCGTAATACTCATGTAGTATGAAAATACCATTTCGGCTTTCCGTCGAATGGGCCTTCGTTTTCGAGGTATTGTAATTTAAAGTTATTAACGTACGTAGTAATCTCGATATAAAGTCTCTATAGTAACCTACACCCAAGAAGGTTCCGTGGACACAACGATAGCACGTCAGATGGTCACGAGGGCGGCCGGGGTTCAAGTACTCCTTTTTTTTTTTGATTGTTTAACAATTTTTCCCGTGGAAATATATTTTGTGGATATTACGTATTATATAGTACGTTACATATTACTCTACGAAAATTTAAAAGTTAAAAATGCATTTATAACAACATATAGACCACCCTAACGGTCAGAAGTAACGGCTACCCCCCTTTACCTGTTTGACAATCGCAGGCACAGAAAGTTTCAGAATGAAATATTTTCGCAGTACAAGAATATGAAAGCACCAGTGGAAAAGATGATTAGAATAATATGTTATGTTATAAATGCATTTTCAACCTTAAAATTTGCGTAGAGTAATATGTAACGTACTATAAAATACGTAATATCCACAAAATATATTTTCACGGAAAAAATTGTTTAAAAAAAAAGGAGTATGGGAAATGCGGAGGACTTGAACCCCGGGCCGCCCGTGTGACAATTTGACGCACTACCGTCGTAGCCACGGAACCTTCTTGGGTGTAGGTTACTATACATGGTATATACCTAGATTACTACGTACGTTAAAAACTGTAAATTACAATATCTCGAAAACGAAGGCCCATTCGACGAAAAGCCGAAATGGTATTTTCATACTACATGACGACGTGCGTTGCGAAAAGTAGCACGTTTCAATTTTCTTACGAAAAGTAGCACGTTTCGGTTTGCGACGAAAAGAAGCACGTTCCATAGTTTCTGACGAATATTACCACGTTTGGTCTTCCGCCGCGAAGACTAACACATTCGACTGCTTCGCCACGAAGAATAGCACATTTCGTACTGTTGCGGCGAAAACTAGCACGATATACTGTTTCGCCACGAAAAATAACACATTTGGGAATGTACGGCGAAAACTAACATATTATCCGGTTTAGCCACGAAGAATAGAACGTTTTGGATTATATTGCAGACTGCAGAAACTATCACGTTTCAGCGCGTGGTCAGTTTAAAAGAATTCAATTGTTGAAAATAGTGTTTAATAAATAATAATTCCATCTAATCTCCAAAAGACAATACATATGAAAATTTTAATCTACATAATTTAAGTAAGGGAGAGTGGGGGAATTGCGAACGAGGGGCAAACCGCTCAAACGTGCTAGTTTTCGCAGCGAAAACCGAAACGTGCTAGTTTTCGCAGCGAAAACCGAAACGTGCTAGTTTTCGCAGCGAAAACCGAAACGTGATAGTTTTCGTAAGAAAATTGAAACGTGCTACCTTTCGTAAAAAAATTGAAACGTGCTACTTTTCGTAAGAAAACTGAAACGTGCTACTTTTTATAACGCACGTCGATGAGTACTACGACCCTCATATACTGTCGTTCCAAAAGCGATTTCCACATCTGTAATGTCCCCTTGTAAGACTTCAATGTCAATAGATAAAAAAATTTAATTGAAAAGAATTCGTCTCTTTATTAATTTACTCAATTTCTACAATGTAAATATGTCATTTCTTAGACATTTTCAAGCTTCTACTATTGTCTATATGGAAATACACGTAAGTTTACTTTATTCATAATCTACCAGAGAACAAAGGATATTGTTTTTCTAACAATGCCTATTGTCTACCAACTGTAAGATGCTTCAAGGAAGCATAAATAAAAATCATTGTAATCAGCACAAGCAGTTTCTATTGTGTAGTATGTTTACATAAATTCAGAAATATAAAGCGAAGTTTCATTGGTTAGCAATGAGGCAAGTGGCAAAAAGTGATGACCAAATTTCAAAGAGCAGATTTTATTTGAAATATATATGTATTTACCAGGCTTCAGTTTCGGCCAGTCATCTCTGTTAAAACGGATGTCTTCAAATTCGACTCCACCAAAACTGAGAAGAAAGCGAATTGGTTCTCCCAATGCTTTAACTGGAAAGTAAGTTAATTTATAGCTGGGCATCTTGCTATAACAAAAACCATACATTCTAGTTAGCACAATACACACTGTTTGCAATGTTTAAACACAAATTAAGAAAAACTTCAAATTTATATAATTGAAAATTTTATTATACGAAATATAATTACATAAGTTAAATCCATTCTAAAAATTCTGGAAAAGCAAAATAAAACACTATTAAAATTGAGGTAAATTACTTCAAATGTGAAAAATTCGGGACACTACTTATCGACCCAATTGAAAGTCTAAAAGGTATAAAAATTCTAAATACCTAACAAGGGAACACCACGAACCAGGACTCACCGATTGGAACACAACTTTGTAGATTTTTAGAGTGATTCAAAACAAGAACAACAGTGTCTTTCATTTGGGCCCTATTGTCCTTTAAGCGGGTGAAATCTAACCTCAAAGTCCAATTGGCACTTCCACTTTTTCGTGTATAACTCTCAAAGTACAGCAGATAGAAAAAAAATGTTTCAAACAAAAGTTTAATGTTGCAATAAGCGCTACAAACTTCCGTTAACAAAATTTTGAAAAGAGTTAAAAAATATAAATATAACTGATGAAAAAACTTTTTCTAAATTTTGTTAACGCAAGTTTGTAGCGCTTATTGCACCATTAAACTTTTGTTTGAAACATATTTTTCTGTCTGTTGTACTTTGAGAGTTATACGCGAAAAAGTGGAAGTGCCAATTTAACTTTGAGGTTAGTTTTTACCCCCTTGAAGGTCAATAGGGCCCAAATAAAACACACCGTTGTTATTGTTTTGAGTCAGTCTAAAAAACCCACAAAGTTGCGTTCCAATCGGTGAGTCCGGGTTCGCGGTGTTCCCTTGTATTGTTCGAAGGCATTTTTTATATACTGCAGATATCTGCGCATTTAGTTTGGCACACTGAATATCTAATATGTAATCTTTTTATAACGCTATAAACGTCTGTCCATTAGCAACTTGGTACTATTATTAGATAAACATAAAAAATTTGAAATTAAAAAACGTTGAGTATAAGCATTTCTCAAAATTAAATTTCGATTTTCTGGAATAGTCTTTGCAAAGGATGCTACTTAACCAGTTAGGCCAACAAGCCTAGTTTCACACAAGTCTGACTTGCCGATTGCAAAATTGAAACAAGTATATGCAGGTGTAAATAAGATGAAGATATGAATGTCTAATTCATGAAAAATAGCAGTATACTTACAATTTTGTTTCAAAGAAATGAGAAACGTGAAACGAACGGAACGACTTGAAGGCTGTCAATGCGGGCAATGGCAAAGAGAGATTTAAGAGTGGAAGCATCCATTATAGTAGAGCACTAAAGAGGTGAGTATGTGCATCCGCCATATTGGATCCTCTGGAGAAGGAAGATTATTGAGTACCCGCCTTTCTAAGTATTATCAAATTGGCTTTATAAACCAAATATAAACTTAAATGTAATAAAATACTCTAATAATGTGTCGTGCTACTATGCATCAATTTCAACAACGCATATTTTGTTTATAAAGTGAATCTGACAATATCCAAAAAGGCGGGTACTCAATAATCTTCTCTCTCTCTAGAGGACCCAATATGGCGGATGCGCATACTCACCTCTTTAGTGCTCCAGTTGAGTCTGCTGAACGCACCCAATGTGGCACCAGAGTACCACGTGACCGCGTTCTCCGCTTCCCTCGCCCAAAGTTGTACTATTACTCCGTCCCTATACATAATTACCTATGCCATGTGAAAAACGCACGCGGCCGGCCCCCAATGATCGTGCGATTTGTGAAGCACTACTGTACATATAAGTACCATACCTCCGTACTACGTGCCAAGGCTGCTGAGCCACTACTGTGTAGTACTTACATATTGCACAAATTTTTGCACAAAATTTACGATGAAATATATAAAAAAAATAAGTAAATCCAAACTTATACATCACAGACATGTTAAAAATGCTATACATATCACTACAAATAATTTTTAAAGAGCACTGCCAAAGCTAAAGGTGACATAGAACAAAATAAAAATTGTTTATACAAAATTTGTATTGCAGTATAAATAAAAGAATATTCCTCGCAATAGGATACAAATCAGCCGATCTACAATATTTCAGGTTGAGCGCCTTATCGACATAGCTAAGTACAAGTGTTGATTGATAATATGAATTATGTAACTGAACTATTTACGCACATACATACTATGAGCGTGCGGAACTTTATACTGATATTTCTCAGAAATTTAGACAAAATTCATTAGTTCTGCAACACTAGGGGTGTATTATACTTTACACTTAATGTCATTTGGTGTCATGCTAAAAGCGATTTACACACCCGTGCCCTCCCCTTGTTAGACTATACTGACTCCTTAAATTAAAAGTAAAAACGTAGTAATTGTCAAGTTGTTAAATGTTTCAAATACTGTTCAATATAAAACTTATATTTCTTCGAGATTATTCTTTGAATATTATTATTAGGTAATGTAACATTAATTAACTGTAAAAATGACGAAAACATTACTGTGAAGTAATTGACGAGAAAGTGACACTTCTATGAATATGATAGAGAACACTCTTCTGGTTGTCTTCCGGATCATGCTTATCTACGTATTTGCGTTTTTATGTGATGTTTTAGTTTATGTAACAGCTAAAGGCGGATATGCTAAACTAATCGCATACATAAATAGAACCTTCGAAGACGACGCGCGGAAAGAAACTTGAAACATTGAACAATATTTCGGGAAGAAAGAGAATACCATCGGTAGTGATAAAACAATAGGTTTGAGGTTATATTGTGACAAGAAGGGGAATGAGTGTAAGCAATGAGTATCGATGAAAATTGGCAAAGTAGCAAAATAACGTACTTACGTTTGAAGTCAACGAAGCAATCTGATATTCATAAAAGTAAAATTGAAAATGTAAAAGGACAGTTTAGTACTGACAATGAGAAACGCAAAAGAAACAGGCAAGGTATGTATTTACATTTAGTCTATTTGTTCTGTAAAGGTACAAATTGTCGATATGTATTTGATTATTATATCACAAGTATTTTTTGTAGCTGCGCTACTATTTATAGTTTCTCAAAGTAATTTAATGTTTAGAAGTATATCCCCTTTATAAAGTTAATAGTTGTAACTGTATGTGTGCAATTCATTTTTAAATTTTGAGGTTATAAAAAACTTGTTCATGTACGAGGTAAAAAGTAAGAATTTTTTTCTTTTTTAATATATGTCAAAAATAATTAAATTGACTTACAGAGCTATATTTATTAATATCAATATGTTTTTAGTTGTGTCCCGAGTTGGTTAAGAATAATAATTAACGACACTAAGTAAATGAGTTATTTTGAAAATGTAAATATGTTTTAGTATGCAGTGACAATTTTTATTAGTTTGATAAGTACGTTTAAAACTTGCACTGATGATCATTACTCATGAAAGTGTCCTAATTGTATTTTATTTATCTCCTTGAATGTATCGGCAAAGTATAATAAAATTAGTCAAAGCAAAATGTATGGTTCCATTTAAAATTCAGAAAATAATATTGAGATGTGTTCAAATAATAATGGTTTAAAACTTTTAAGATTAATATCGTATTCCGTCTTATACATTATGCAACTTCTACAAGAACAATCTTTTGTATCGTCTATAATTTAAGAATTTATCTGTGCACATTTCAACCAAAGACATTAATTCTTCATGCAAAAAAGAATCCTTATTAAGTACATTTAAATTTTAGTACTTGTTTAAAATAACTAAATATTGAATGGTGTATGGTTTATATGTACATACAGGGTTGCCAGATCAGGCCTGATCTTTTGCCAGAGATTTCAGTTTTGTTGAGGATTGCAGTTGGGTGGGGGGAGGGAGGGGAGGAGTGAGACAAAAAAGGGCCAATAAGAAAACAGACATCTAAAATTCATTGTAATATTGACTTCTTATAAAGCAGTAATAATAATAAAAGTATTACGAATATTTATTAGAATTTGTTACAGATTTTAATAGTTTTTTTTATTTTTTATGGCATGCTACACCAGTGCAAGTGCGTGCCTGCCAAATTCGCTAATATTTTCTATTCTGCCAGAGATTTTTATTGTGCCTGCCTGAGCCCGGAGACAACGGTTCAAAACCTGAGACTCCGGCTGAATGCCGAAGATCTGGCACCCCTGTGTACATACATATGCATGCATACACGTAGAAACATAATTGACTATAAGAATTACTTTCTTCTCATTCCTTTGTCAATTGTTTAGTCACTAATAAACACAAATTTTAATTACTGTTACAGGTGTGTCGCTTGCACAATTTCTAAGGACAGAGTTAACAAGGGGGTACCAATTGGAACATGATGAGGAGAGATTTTCTGCAAGAAGGGAGAAGATTTATTCCTTTATGAAAATTCCAAGGGAAGTTGAAAAATTTATGGCCTATGGCTTCTTACAAGTAAGGGAATTATCTGAATATCCTGTTTCAGTAAAATATAAATATGGTTTGCTTCTTTTAATAACAGCTTTTGAAATAATATTCTTGTATGTACAGGGTTATGTAAAAAGTAATGGTTACTGCTTCCAGAGGTGAATCTGCAGCTTTGATCGAGGGACATTTGTAAACAAACTTTCCGCAAAATTGTACATAACATTGGAAAATTAATATTAAATTTTTCTACATCAATGTGTCCTGCTCAATGAGAAGAAAAAAGTTCAAAAGAAACAATGTGCCGTAAACGAACTGTTCTACGCAAAAAATTGTTAATGTTTATACAATAACACTAGTTTACAAAATAAAACAAAATTTTGCGCAGCAGATGCCACTATTTTTTTCTTATGTAAAATGGACCGCTGATTCCGAAAAGATGGTCTAAAAAAATTTCTACGCATGCGTTTTCGAGATATCGACAGGTGAACTTTTTACTTGTCTGCCAAAAAGGTGGTCTCACTTAATTGCGAATATCTCGTATTGCAAATGACCGAAATGGTCGAAAATGATATCAAATTAAAGATAATTGAATCAGCAACAAATGTACAACATTTTAAAATCGGTTCAGTAGTTCGGGTGAAATCGATGGAAATATGTGAAAATAGTCATTTTTTTGGACCGAAATTGAAATCGACTATTCATTTAATCAGTTCAGAAAAATCGAAATCGCAAAAATAAGCCTAGTTTCTCATTTTTGACATTAAGTCTGCACTTTTACGAAGAAAACAAGGTGCTACTGAAGAAAATCTATGGATAAATACCGAAGCTAGAGACAAATGTGTGAAAATACTAAAATTTAATTTTATTCGGTTTTTGTGTTTTTTTCCATTTCATTGTGTTATTCCAATTTTAATTCATTGTGTACATTTTTTCAAGTATTTTGTTAATATGTGTGTGTTTTAGAAATAGTTCTGGTTCTTTTCTTTGTCTTTTGTCCGTTTTGGGATTCGTTTCTCTTATGAGGAACCAAATATAATCCTCCATCATTGTCTCATCCCAAATTGTCTCATTCCATCGATTTCATCCCAACTACTGAACCGATTTGAAAATTGGATGGGGTACATTTATTGGCGATCCTATTATTATTAATTTCATATAATTTTCGACCATATCGGTCATTCGCAACACGAAATATTTGCAATTAAGTGGGACCACCTTTTTGACAGACAGGTAAAAAGTTCACTTGTCGATATCTCGAAAAAGTATCCATAGAATTTTTTTTAGACCTTATTTTCGGAATCAGCGAGCCATTTTACATAAGAAAAAAATAGTGTTTGCTGCGCAAAATGGCTGTAAACTGGTGTATTTAAAGCAGGCTTGGGAATTAAGTGCTCTTTTTGGCCGAGCTTCAGACGCAACGCCCTCTTTCTTCCGCCGCGTGTCTTGGTCCCCGCGGCGGTCTAGCTACTTGGATCTCCTCAGGCCCGTAGCATAGGAACCGCGCGTGGCGCATTAGGGTGTCATTCTATCAATAAGTTTCCACGTTGTCCCAGAGAGCACGATTGTCGATGCGTTTTTTTTTGTCAACGCGCCACGCGCGGGTCACGTGGTACGCGCCTGAGGTGGCTCGAGCATTACGACAGTCGCGGGAGGACTAAGACGCGCGGGGGGAGAAAGATGGCGTTGCTTCTGAAAATCGGCCGAAAAGAGCAGTTAATTCCCAAGCCTGATTTAAAGTGTGTACAGCCACTCAACAAGCAGTGGCTCTCGTTTCCTCTCACTCACACTCATACCCTTTCCTTCTCGCGTTGAAAAAGACAAAGGCGAAATCATAATGAATATATCGTTTCGCGGAAACACAATTGGGCTGGGCCATGGGTGTGTGTGAAGAAACGGGAGCGATTATTTTCTGAGAGCACGAGGATCCATAGTTTTTCCAGTGCCGCCTGAAAGGGGAGCTCGAGGCCAATGAAACTGCAGGCATCCAACAGGTGGGGAAAACTAATTTGTATAGCTTCGTAAACGGCTCGTACCCGTAGGCTTAAATAATTGCTACTCTTGGGGCCCCAGTGTTCTACATTCTTGAAACTGCAAAAATAAACAGGATTTCATTAATGATTAAACAATAATATTATATATTTGGACGGAATAGAATATTCGAATTGGACAGTTCTACTTACACCAGACTTTGATTAACAAAAAGTTTTTTATCCGTTGCTAATCAGCGTTTTTCATTTTGTACAAATCGATAGAATAATATAACACTTAAAACATTCAATTGAAATTAGAATTAAATGCAATTAAAACCAAAGAAAGATCTACTGTTACAGATGCAATAAATGTGGATCTAGCTATATACATACATATTTTTCAATCTTAGAGACGAAATTTTTTTATTCATAGATATAATGGACCAGGACATTCCACAAACCCGTAATTGCAGGACAATAAGTTTTTCTACTTTTCGATAGCAATTGCTATATTATAAACCCTGGAAACGGAATCCCTCGTACACTGATCACTGGGGTTCCCAAGAGTCCCAGCAATTTACGCCTACCCTACCGGTATGAGCCTACACACGTACTTCTACAGTTTTCCCCATCTGTTGCATGCCCGCAGTTTCATTCACTTCGAGCTCCCCTTCCGCGCGGCTGTGGAAAACACCATGGATGCTCGTGTTCTCAGACCGCCCGCTGGACACGATTACTTTACACACTCTAATTTTTGTGGAAACTTTAACAATTTTTTTCGTCGAAACGGTACATTTATGGCACATTGTTTCTTTTGAACTTTTTTCTTCTCATTGTGCGGGGCACGTTGATTAAAAAAATTAAGATTAATGTTCAATGTTGTGAACACTTTTGCGGCAAGATTCTTTTACAAATGACCTCCGATGCAGAGGTGTAGATTCATCCCTGCAAGCAGGGACCATTACTTTTTATACATCCTGTACATGATCCTGCAAACAACGGGAAGATATTCGAATTCAAACCGAAGTTATAATCGATTGAATGTAAAGGCACCGAATTAATTTTCACACTTAATACCTTATGGAAATTAACTGAAATTGTATTACAGCCATTTTTAAGCCCGATAGAAATCATAGATTATACGGTTTATGCCGTACCTAAGTATACATTCTGTCAAAAAAGTACCGGGAATCGACCATTTAAAAAGCTCGCTTAAAGGGATTGTTGAAATTCTTTTTGTCGCTAAGTTGGCACAACTGTCCTCTATACTCACGCGGAATTTGAGCGTCACTTGTCATTTAGTTTGTTTACAGTGCGCCATTGTGTCAGTTCATCTCAAGTGTGTTTTGCGATTATTACAATGGATAAAAATATCGAACAATGAATCTGTCTGAAATTTTGCATTGCAAATGGAATTTCGTGTGCCGAAGCGCTGAAAATGTTATATAAGGCTTACGGTGAATCGACTTTATCAAAAACACGTGCGTATGAGTGGTACAGTGTATTTAAAAGCGGTCGAGATGTGGTAGAAGATTTGCTTCGCTCTGGTCGGCCATCAACGTCTTCAACTGAACTTCGCATCGCTAAAGTAAAAGAAATGGTGGCTGGAAATCGTCGTTTAAGTCTGAGAGAGATAGCCACCGAAATTTCTGTGTCTCACGAATCAATTCGTACCATTTTAAACGATTGTTTGGACATGAAACGCGTTACCGCTCGACTAGTGCCGAAAGACCTGAATTTTCTGCAAAAACTCAATCGCGTTAAGGTCGCTGAAGACACGTTAGAACGAGTCAATTCCGACCCCACATTCATAAAACGCATTGTAACTGGTGATGAGACATGGGTTTACGAGTTTGACAAACAAACCAGGCAACAAGCTTCGGAATGGCGCCTTCCAATTGAGCCGAAACCGAAAAAAGCACGTCAAAGTCGATCAAAAGTGAACGTGATGTTGACAGTTTTTTTCGATTACCGCGGTGTTGCGCACTCAGAATTCTTGCCACAAGGCAAGACAGTAAATAAAGAATATTATCTGAGCGTTATGCGGCGTTTGAGAGAGCAAATTCGTCGAAAAAGACCAGATCTGTGGAACGAAAACTCATGGATTTCGCACCACGATAACGCACCATCTCGCAAGGCTATTATTGCGAACGAATTTCTGGCCAAAAACTCGAGAAATCTTATCGAGCAGCCACCGAATTCCCCTAATATAGCTCCGGCCGACTTTTTTCTCTTTCCAAAACTGAAATTACCACTTGGAGGCACCCGTTTTCAGTCGATAGATGACATAAAAGAGAATTCGCGGCGAGTACTGAAGTTGGTTCCGAAAAATGCGTTAAAAAAATGTTTTGATGATTGGGTTCTTCGTTGGCATAAGTGTATTATTTCGAAAGGGGCCTACTTTGAAGGCGATACAATAAATTTGGATGAATAATACATATTTTGTGTTTCATTGACCAATTCCCGGTACTTTTTTGACAGAATGTATCATGTACAAACATACATGATGCTCTAACGATTGTGGCCACTAGCGTTTGATAGTGGTTGACTTCACATGGTTGGCCTTTTTTTGTCGGAAACATTTCTGTAATCATTCGTGGACATGGTTTAGAGTTTAGAGCAGCCGCGTCCAAGCCAGAGCATGCGTGGTCTGTGGGGTTCTCCCAATTTCGTCCGCGTTGTCAGGGATACCGCGCAATGCTAAAGAGACGACTATGACGCTACACATGACATGTTCATTCAGCGTTGCCGGGGAATAGGTTCCGTGGCAGAGCCTTGTGTTACGTCCTTAAGGGACCTTTCCGTAAATCACCCCAATTATCGGGGAGAAGGAAGGTAGAAGGGGTTGGATAAGATTGTACTCAGGAATTATAGGATTAATAACAAAGAATATATATATATATATTCTTAGAATAGGCAATTAAAAGATTACATATCGTGGAGACGGCGGTCCGTTTCCGCTGACGCTAGCAAGACGCGGAACCTATCGTAGGTCGTGTTCGCTCGCGCTGTTCTCGGGTACCGCACGGAAGTCGATGAACCTAACATCTGTTGTTTCGCTCGCTAGCGATGTCGCACTTCGCGGTCACGGTGGTCCGTATCGGCGCGTAAATGCACTCACGGCGCGTCCCGTTTCTCGGTATGTCGGATGAAGCTTCGCCTAACCAGATCGGCCGAGCGCGGATCGATCGAACCCTAAATCACGACTGCCGCTACCAAGTCCTCCGATTGAGGGTTGCGTCTGGCGCTCCCGAAATCGACGGGGGAAAATCACCCCGTCGGCACCTGTCGATTGCTCCTTACCGGAAATATCAGGGTCCGGACCGTCAACGGTCACGTTGCGCTTACACGATAACTTCCCCGGTTCGGCGACCTGACTGCCATGCGCGGGGCGATTCCGCTGAATCGCCGATTCGAAGGAACGCGGCGCAAGGACAGCAAGCACGGGATGGACCGGAAGGGCCCATGTAACACCTGCAACAGGCGGGTTTGATCCGCTCGTCACCCGATTGTATCTTGATGCGCCCGAACTGCCCGGATCCGAACTTTCATTAATCCGTAATACCCGCAGTTAACCCGCCCATACCCGCCCGACACCGCCTAGCGCTTATCTGACCGGGCCGTATGAGTCGGGTCATCGGTTGATTTCTATCTGCCGAAGCGCCCGAATAGTCACCAGTCACGGGTAAGAGCGAGTCGGATACGCGTGGTGATGTCATGACTGGATAAAAATTAACGTTAACCTGACTTATCCGCCGTTGGAATGGGCGGATCGGGTGAATCGAAAGACGACCGGGTAACGGGTGGGTTGACCCGCGCTATAACCGCCCGAGCTCTGTTCCCTGGGCTAACTACTCGTAGTGTGTGTGTGGGGGGGGGGGGGGGCTGGAACACATCACACATACGCGGGATGATGCCGTGACATTAAATCAATCAACGCCAAGATGGAAAACGAAACAATTCCCACTATTAGACCCCATCGGAGGCGGAACAATATTTCTTTTGAAGCAAAATTTTATCTATAAGTATGAAAAACCATGAATGAGTATGGTACTAAATATTGTACAGGGTGTCCCACTAAGGAGTGGACAGCGCGATATCTCTTAAAGTATTGTCGATAAAAATATAAAAAAAATAGGGAATTGCATGGTTCGAGGGGGCCCATTTATTAGCGCGAACGAATTTTGTTTCCGATTATTATTTTAAAAGATACGATGGTCAAGTTCGGTTTTTCAAATGGAACTATTTTTTTTGAAGACCTGAGTTGATAGTGCGTTCCAAGACAAATTCAATAAGCTTTAATGTATACACTTTATTTCCACTGGTTTTTAAGATATTGCGCTTGCAAATTTACTGATTTTCACTGCAAGAAACCCCTCTGGAATGGCAAAAACCGGGGGCGGTCTTACTGGCGCCACGGGTGGCACTGCCTGTTGAAATGGATACTTACCTGCCAAAGGTCTACGCCAGAAATGGCAGGCCCAAAGGCTGGATAATTCTTTTCCGTCAGAAATGCTACTTATGTAGGTACATCTGCGGTATCGAGAAGCGCATCGTTACTTTTATTTCGCACTTGCTTCTACGCTCGGATGGCCGGTTCTTTTGGGAGGGATGCAAGTTGGATTGGTTAGGTTAGGAGGAGTGAAAGTTGCTAGACTAAATTTCAACCATAGGGAGCAGATTGTATCAGAACCAATCCAACTTGCATCCCTTCCCAAAAGAACCGGCCATCCGAGCGTAGAAGCAAGTGCGAAATAAAAGTAACGATACCTACCTAAGTAGCATTTCTGACGGAAAAGAATTGTCCAGCCTTTGGGCCTGCCATTTCTGGCGTAGACCTTTGGCAGGTAAGTATCCATTTCAACAGGCAGTGCCACCCGTGGCGTCAGTAAGACCGCCCCCGGTTTTTGCCATTTCAGAGGGGTTTCTTGCAGTGAAAATCAGTAAATTTGCAAGCGCAATATCTTAAAAACCAGTGGAAATAAAGTGTATACATTAAAGCTTATTGAATTTGTCTTGGAACGCACTATCAACTCAGGTCTTCACAAAAAATAGTTCCATTTGAAAAACCGAACTTGACCATCGTATCTTTTAAAATAATAATCGGAAACAAAATTCGTTCACGCTAATAAATGGGCCCCCTCGAACCATGCAATTCCCTATTTTTTTTATATTTTTATCGACAATACTTTAAGAGATATCGCGCTGTCCACTCCTTAGTGGGACACCCTGTATATATTGGCATAAAACGGCAAGTTATACTATACAAACTGAAGGTGAACTTAAATACAGAATAAAAATAATAATTTTCTATTGCAGTGTGCAGATTCCTTTCTCTTTGTATATACATTTTTACCAATAAGATTCATAATGGCTCTGTGGACGGTTGTAACAAGACCTCTTTGGCACTGTCTAGGGTAAGTTAATATTACACATAAACTGTAAGTTATATGCAGACTATTCTTATCATCTGATTGTTTTATTACACTTACATATAGTGAGTTTTTTTTAAATCATTGCACACAGAAAGACTGCAAGAAATAACATTACATTTATATGAGTTAATTTTCGTATTATAATAATGTAATT
The DNA here is from genome assembly GCF_050908995.1 of Andrena cerasifolii. Taxonomy (NCBI): domain Eukaryota; kingdom Metazoa; phylum Arthropoda; class Insecta; order Hymenoptera; family Andrenidae; genus Andrena; species Andrena cerasifolii. Next base: position 2,964,868 of record NC_135124.1, on the reverse strand, counting down.
TTTATTGAAGGGGGTACAGGGCTATTGAAATCTCCAAAAACTGATTCCTTTATTACTATTAATTCTGAAAGTGTCATCCTTTGTGAATATTTACAACAAAGTTTCATGCGGAAATTCGAATAATTACGGAAATTATAGCGCTGAACGTAATTGACTGCACCGCCGAGTAACTGTCTCGCAGAGCGGTTTTGGCGTGGGGCACTTAACTCTGAAGCCGTTTATCTCGAAACTACATTTTTAAACACCGTACATCACCGTGTACATTATAACTTTTGAACGAATGAATATTTTTACTTGAAATTTTAACTGGAGGTGTACAATTCCTTTCTCTATAACATGGAAATTCCGCATCAACATTGGATGTTTGTACAATTTTTTATAAACGATTAAAGACGATTTTCTTCTGCAAAAATGTGGGAAAAAATTTATTCGCGTGCAACTTACACAATTTTTGTTTAAATTCGCCAGTCAAGTTCCATGCTGTAGATTTTGGTGTAGAAATTACTCACCCCAAAGCGTTTTGCTTTCAGATGATTGGTTCCCCTGATACTTCATACACCGACAACAGTTGCGCACTACGCAAGGCCATCTTCAGCGCTTAATAATGTCAATACATTTGAACATTCCGACAATTATTTTTTTGACGATTATTCGGTTATTATTATTAGTCCACAATAAACTGTGAAAAGTACGGATATAATGATTACTTCGTACCAAAGCAATCCGACACAAAAGGAAACATCGATTTTACGTGTCCAATAGTCCTGTACTCCCTCTTAAGTGATATTAGTGCAGTAGTCCATCCTAGTATGTGTGCTCGAATATCGCGTTTTATGCGTGGGACTTATTCCACTACTTCTTTTCCTTACTGAAAGCGACCGATCCGTATTTGATAGGAAGCTGCTTGTGTGCGACTAAACAAAACTTGCGTGCGAAATGCGGCAAGCACTATTGAATATAACACTTTCAGTGGCGCAAGGTTTTAAGAAGTGCCCCTTCAAATTGGTGTTATCTTTCCGAACGATCGATTTTGTCGGGAAAACTCTGTCCAACTCGCCTTTGCATTGTTTAAATGCCAACATTAATGAAAAATTCAAAACTTTTATATCTTATTTAATCTTCGTAAGAGCACTAGCAATGGATAGGCGAGGTTTTTCTGACAAAAATGTGTCCAAATACGACCTTCTACATGGTTATTTTTAAATATACATAATTCGAATCGCTTTCGAATTCCGCAGACCAATTATACCTACAGTTTAAATATATGCCTAAAAGCAGGTAATCCGCGTGTAGTTGTGCACGCGGAACAACTTAGGCAAGGAGTCGAGCAGTAGTATTCGTAGCCACTATCGCACGGGATCACTCACCTCAGAGAAGCTACGACGAAAATCTCATCTTCTTTATCACTTCATCCAAAATTAAAGGGTATCGTTAATTTAAATCAGACCTGTGCACTCGCTAAAATCCATTGTTTTCATTATATCCACTTCAATTGTGTTATCGAGACACACACGCACAGAAATCACACAAAATACAGAATCAGACCACCAATAAAATGTCAGATCTCTTGCACTAAAATGTGTGATAAAAATTAAAAAAGAACTCAAATTTCCTGTTTACGCAGACATTTAAATTTTCATTAGTCGCCATGGGATATTTAAGAAAATGTCTTATATATCATGAGATATTTAAGAAAATGTCTTATATATCATGAGATGTTTAAGAAAAGAAACTTTGTGACTTTAGGAAATTAACTATAGGTATGTAAGTCTGTGTGCGCGCGCCAAAGTGTTAGTTCTGGATGCGCGGCTCCAAGAGGGACGAAAACAGTTCTCCTTGCGGGGAGTACAACTAAGAGACATCCAGGAATGCGTACACCACACCAAAGCAATGAAGAGGTACGAAGTTATAGAGTTGCGACGGCGGATATTCGAAGACGAATGTCGCCTCAGGATGGCCGAATGTGGGATCAGGAACCCTCATAAGAGAGAGCCCGAAATAAGAGATCTTGGGGGGTCGGCTTCGGCGACGTTGGTAAGGCGATTGGCCAGTAGCGCATCGCATCCGAAGATCGTGGGTTCGAGTCCCATCGCCCGAGGCCTTCTTTTTTCGTGGTTCCGAAACAAATATAAATTACGAAATCTATTCCTACAATAGGTAGAGGAAGTGGTCCAGATATGGGCTACCACTTTTATTTCAGGATTTTTGCCACGCCTGTTGAAGATTTTTATGATTCGACACTTGAATCTGTATGTTCAATATGTTTACTTTATTATACGGTGAAATAAGGTGAAAAAAATAATATTTGTTTCAAATTCTATATTTAAAAAAAAGACAGTACGAATCTTCGGTTTTGAAAATGGGGTCTAAATATGGGCTACTATTAAAATAATCTAAAAAAACAGTGAAAACTGCATATTTTCAGTTTGAATTTTATTAAAACATAACCAAAATGCTGATTAAAATAAATTTAAGAGGTTACATACCCTTGACAGGTCGCAAAGTAGGTTTAGATTTATAAATCTTACAACAAGTTTACAATGTCAGCAATATAGTGCTCTTAACAAATTAGCTCTTAGTTCAACAGATCATTGTTAAAAAAAATAAAACAAACATACCTGGAAAATCTTTTAAGATTCGTTGGTTCGTTCTATTAAGACGTTCCGCAGCACAGCACGTTCACTAAACTAATGGAAGCCATTTGTTAAATCCCACGATTGAGTTGAGCTCGTTCAGGTTTGTTAATTTTACACCTTGAGTGCCGACTAGAAGGACCACCCTCAAATAGGGACAATGTTCAAGTAGATTTTCAAAACTGTTTATTTTAACACAAACTTAATGTAGAATTTAACAATATGAGATGTTGAAAGAAAACTGTGGAATTCGTCTGATACAATTTAAAGACGAAGGTTGCGTATTCGATTGTACGAAAATGGCGTCTATGTTACAAGAGTTCTGTCTATATCCAACGAAAACTAATTGACTTCTGCCCGTGGTTTTGTCGCCGAGTTTCCTCCAAGGCCCTCAACCCTCCTTCCCGGTCTGGAAAAATGGGCCTTGCCCAATCAGCGGCCGGCGACTTCGCAACCCCTTCCGTGGCACCTTCTTAGGGTGGGATGCGTTGGCGTTGGCCTCCTCTGCATGATGGTCTTGACTTGGCAACGCGTGGGAAAAACCCCGAGCCTTGACGTCACAACGACCCAGTAACCGACGAAAACCGTTGAACGGTCGGACCCATGGTGGGCCCTCAAGAACCCGATTCTCATGGTCTGGGATGCGTCAACTCGGCGTATTCCAAACCGGCAGCACGAGTCAAGGACTATTTATTCTAACAGAGTTATGTTTTCCGCATCTCCTTTAAAGTTGCGGATGGGAATGGTTTTCGACTGAACAAATGATACAATCGACGTGGACTGGATAATGTACGGCTAAACACCATTCTCTGTTGCCCACAGTTTCTTTTGTTTCTCGGTCGTATTTTTACACCTTTCCGCTTATTTGAGCCACTGGATACTCGAGGCAGCCGTTTATTTAGGATAAAGTTCAAGAAACAGAAATACCCACGATTTGTAACTGTACTTCGGTTAATTGAGACGGCTGCTTAATCGGACCAAAGGACGCTAGTCTCGATGTGTTCCAAATAATCAGAATTCACTGTTTTAAACATCAAAATTGATATGCCGCCGGCATTAGCGTTCCCCGATGTAGACCACAAGGAGGTTGCTCGGCCGGACTTTGTACATCATGGTGGCTCTGAAAAGAGCCGATTTGTGTGTGCGTGTGTACTCAGTTGAAAAGCCGGGCAATTAGCGCCTCACGGACAGCAAATCCATTGGCATTTCCTACATTTTGCGCTACAACCACTTCATTATCTTCTTCATTATCAGGGGAAGGGACGCTCAACTAAGAGTTTATGTTATTAAAGTCAGGACTCACGCAGTAAGTTCCGCAACATCCTCCCCCCCCCCTTGAAAAGTATTTTCAAGATTCTCGGACTCCATCGTGGCAGGTTGTAAGGCTGCGCTCCGAGTCGCAAAACCCGCGTGACCATCGTCTTCAAGCAGTGAGATCCAACTGGAGCTTTCAGGCTCATCGACTGCCTTATAATGGTTACCAGAAGCAGGGTCTGGTGGAAGGTTCAGTGGAGTAGACGGAGAACAAGAATTCCAACGTGATGACTCACCAGTACCAAGTGAAAGGCGAGCCAACGACGCGGTTGGTACAACCAGGACTTGTTTCGGGCACGCTTCAGGGACTTCTTGCTGGCTGACTTGTATGAACAGCTTCACGGCCACTCGAAAGGTCCCCTTGTCTCCTCCAGCTGTCTGGCAGATGTTGTCAATCACAACTAGCGTGCTGTCTTGTGCTTGATCTGCAGGCTACCACTTATGCGACCTGACCTTGAGGCGTAACTTGAGACCTCGACTGGTGACGATGAAAGGTCCAGATGTGGTAGAAGACTGGGCAAAACCAGTATGGTATACACACATGACTCCCATGGCGGATTGCGAATTAACAAGTCCGGCGTCAAGCAAAATATGACCAATTCGGGACGGATGATCCACGAAGCGGTCGTATAGGTTGTTGCGCCTGATGGATAGTGTAGACACGTTCGGGATATATCCGATGGCAATTTCCGAGATCATCATACCGCGGCCTCGCCCGCGGCGAGCACGGCGACGATGGCGCGGCATTACGATGTAGCAGTGGACCCCCCGAATGGGGACTCCGGTTCGAAGGACCAGCTCTTTCGAAAGTTCAGAGCACAAGGGCGGAGTCAACTGACAACTCAAGAATAGACTTCACGACGACCGGGGCGTGGCAAGTACCCGCGGTCGGTAAGGTAGATTTCCTAGTAAAAACAGGGTTCCACAGTGAAGTTGGCAACCAAAGCGGTTTAGTTGACCCCCAGACCACGACAAGGTTTCACTACCTGGGGGGTACGACCTCCGAAGGGGAAGGGACGCTCAACTAAGAGTTTATGTTATTAAAGTCACGACTCGCACAGTAGGTTCCGCAACAATTATCATCATCATTGAAATCATCATCTTCTGGTAATAAGTCATTGAAGATTAACGACATGTTGTGCAACACAGCACTTGCCACAACAGTTGAGGTAGAGCAAATCAGTTTAGTCATTAATCCTCGCGATAAACATGGGAATCTTCGTTTCTAAACGTCAAAAGTGCGTTCCACAATCATGCGCGTTTTGCTTTGGATATGGTTATAGCTACAGTGATACAACAATCAATAAATATAATCCTTTTTTCATACTGAAAATCTTAATAATTCTAAAGAACAGAATACTTACGTCATTTGTTCGTCTGTTTGTCGATTTGGAAGTGGTGTCATTCGAACGCGTAAGCAAGGATACCCTCTATCGCCAATCAGTTTTTATGATCGATTGTTCAGAACGGAAACCAAAGCCAGACTGAGCAACACAGAACCACGTCAAATTGATGTCCGATAAAACGAGAACGATAAGTTCAGTCCTCAGAATAAATCATATACGATTTAGTGAATGTTTCAAGTTTTTTATTTTTCACTATATTTTCATGAAAGTGGTACCAATGTATTTGTGATACAGATTTTTCCGACAATAATAAATTAAAACATGACGTTATTAAGATAATTCTTAATAAATGGGTTACGAAGTTGATTTACGGAATTTAAAAACTATTTCACTTAAATATCATTAGAAACTGTCCAAACAGAGTTATGTTTGTATTCATTTTTATCGAGAAAATTTCAGGAATCCATTGGTACCACTTTTATAAAAGTCAATTCATCTAATTTCGAACACCAATGTTTGGAATTTCCAATGGTTCTAGTGGTAACTTACACTATTTACTTAATTAATTAATCGCGACACTTACATTTGTACAGTAACTAATTCCTGAATATGCGAATGGTGTTCACTTGTAAATCGAGTAGATTCGTTAAATCCATCTTTTACCCAACGATTCTTATAATATTAGTAGCATATACCCACCGGTACAACTTTACCGCTCGAGTTGTATCAAACATTAATTAAGAGTTACGAGGCATTACTAACATTTCCTGCGATTCCCTGATTTCGCATCAGGTGCGTTCGCAACCAACACCAAACCAAGGAATCTTCTCTAACCCAGTGGCTCCCCGATTTTGCATCGGGTTCGTTCACGTTTAACCCTCCTGCGGCTCCCTGATTTCGCATCAGGTTCGTCTGTAAGTCAACTACCCTCCGAACAGCTCCCTGGTTATGCACCAGGTTCGTCTGTGAATAATCCAACCTCCTAACAGCTCCTCGATTGCGCGTCGAGTTCGTCTCTGGACATCATCCCAGTGACTCCCCGATCGGGTTCGTTCACGACTAATCATCCTTCTGCGGCTCCCTGATTATTAAAGTCAGGTTCGTCCGTGTTTGATTCTAGTCCTAGAGGCTCCCTGATTTCGCATGAGGTTCATCCTCACTTCCGATAATCCTAGCGGCTCCCTGATTTCGCATCAGGTTCGTCCGCTCTCTAATGAACAAACTCATAAACCGTATTCCTTGGGAAATACCCTTCTCGCCGGCCTCTCGTTCCATATTACCTGCCTTTACCCTATATGTAGATAACACTACATATGGATCATTAAAGAGGCTTTTTGAAAAGGTTCTAGTGTTTTGTGGGCTTGGGATGTGAGACGAAGCGACGGCCCACGTGTGTACCGTAAATATATAGAATGAAGCCTAAGCGTTATTGTTACATCCTGTATTACGCCTTCCATGTGCTATTAACCTGTCGCCCCGCTCCTACCATTATTCGGGACCCAACATAAATGTAGGAATGGTAGTAGCGGCCGGAGGGCGATACATTATCGGGCGGAAGATGGAGGTCGGCGGAGGATGATGTTCGGCGAAAACGGTCGAATCGAAGCGGTCCTCGGCGATCGTGCGGATCGATAGTCGTTGTTCGTTGACGAGCATGCTAAGAGGACAGTCACGTTGTGTTAAGATATTCTGTATTCTTTTATACTATTCTTTTATATTGATCATTTTTATTATATTGTTTCTTTTTAAATTCACTTGTGTGTCTGAGTATTTTACATAAACAATTAATTAAATTAAGATCACGTTAATCAAACCACATTCAACATAAAATTAATATTTCATTTAGGAAGAAGAGGCATAATCTAAAGTTTGGGAAGAAGCATCTAAGGCCAGCAGAGATTTGCGACCTTTTAAAGGGAATTGTTGTGATTGGCTGTTGGGTAGCCACATGGAAAGTTGACACTTCTATGATGTATCATTTGGTAAAAAGTCAATCAGTAATAAAACTGTACATATTTTATAATATGCTGGAAGTTGGCGATAGATTATTCAGTGCTTTTGGTCAAGACACGATAGATGCTCTTTTGTGGACTGCTACAGAACCTAGATACAAGACGCAAACGGGAGCTCAGCATTTGGGTACTCTGCCACATTTACTGTTTGCCTTTACTTATGTTTGTATCCTTTTTTATTTTAATGTTAATTAATTAGTTTATAATCAGCGTAGTTAAATTTGATAAAACAGATACTATAATAAAATTGACGAAGTAGTACAACATAGTTCATGCATACAATACCAATCATATGTTATATACGTTTTTTCAGCAAATTTTGAGCAAATTGTTTCGAATGACGAAAAATAAAATAAATACACCAGTGCACGTTTGAATTTGAACTAGTGCGGAACGGCGCATGAAAATTTTCGCGAGCAGAGAAGTGTTTCCATTGCAGGAATATATAACCAATCCACTAAAAAAAATGAACAGATATATTGAATGTAAGCTTGGGCAAGCCAAGGTCCAAGTGTGCCTGTCTAACTGAGAAGTGCTAGAGTCTGGCCCATCTCGGTTAGAAAGTCTAAGAAACTAATTCCACACCTCCGATTTCACGCTTCACTGAGTTTTATGGCTTTCGGCGTTACAGAATATAGGCCAGGAGATTGGGAAGATAAAAGTAACACTAGCCATTACGAAGTGAAAAATGTCAAGTTCCGTATTCCTCATCGGATCTTTAAGAAAATACCGCTAATCAATTCTTTGTAATTTCCCGATGAAAAGACACCAAATACCATACGTATATGGGCCTGTAATTAACGAAATTACATAAAAAATTAATTTGCAGAATTTAAAGCTAACTTCGTTAAAAATAGTCCGATGTATATGAAAGCACAAGGAATCGATTGACGTCATTTCGGGAAAAACCGATGAGAAATAAAGAACTTGATGGCTAGCTTTACCTTTGTCTTTTATAGTCCCATTGTTCTCGAGCGTCGAGGGTTCCTTAAATCAACGAAAATTTTGGAAGGGGTAATTCAGTTTCAGTTCGAGAGGTGTGGAACGTTTCTATTGGACAGGCACTCCTGTACAGTGTTGTCCCGTTATAAGTCCGGTTCCCCTGTTTCGTTACAAGTTCACTTCAATCGCCCCTACTTCGTTTTTAGTCGCCGCGGCGAGTGCGAAAGACTGAAAATTAACGAGAGGACACACGACAGCGACAAGCCATAAGTTTTGATCGAAATAGAAGTGGCATCGTCTTACTAAAGAAAGACAGCAAAGAACAAAGGTCCGTCGACTAGCATACTGTTTCGTTAGAAGTTCGGCCTATCCCCCGAACGTTGGGCTTATAACGAAACAAAACTACTTCAAATGAATTCTGCACGCGATGTAATGCATTGTTGAATGATAACTTGATAATTGAATAACTTTATTTATTGAAGTCGCGGGACGTGATATCCTGCAAGAGGAAGGACTCATTTAGTAGCCCTTGGAGTTTGCCGATGCTGGCCATGACAAAGTTTAGCGTGTCGGGTTCGTCTGTATTATCCGGAGAAGTGAGGTACGTGAGAACCGTCTTTTACTCCTTCTCGAACTTATTGTTAGTTTTGTGGTCCTTGATACTCCTACGCTGCGTTTGTTCCTCGGTTTCCTTTTCAGTATGGTCGACAACAACGGTGTTAGTTTCCCCACGTTCAACCCTCTTTTTTACTGGCTTCCGCTTTGGTTCTTCAGGTCTAGAGTCAATCTTTTGAACTCCTCTTGTCCTTCATCAGTCTTTGAAAGTGATCTCGAAGTCCGCCAAGTTACGCCTATGTATCTTTCATATTAAGCGCCCGTCTTACAAGGAAAGGTTCCCAAGTGTCCCGCTCATTCTTTAATGAGCTTTTCCACTGTGATACAACTTGCAATACTAAAGTTAATAATGCCCGGTTTTAGGGCCGACGGTTAATAGTCTATGAAATATTTAACGTTAAAGTTTTAAGAGTTCCATACATCTACTATGGTGTAAAAGCGTATGGCAGATGACACCGTCATGCAGCGTGTAAGTTGTTCGCCTACTATGCCGATGCTTCTTTTTGCGTCTCTGTTAAAATTCCGTCCAGATTTTCTTACTCACTACATTCTTCTTTCTATGTTTATTCTTTTCTTAATTTATTTTTTATAATAAATTTAATTCTGTAATTAAGTTTACATACAACTTACATATGAAAGTATTAAATATATATAATACAATTTATGTTCGTATAGAATTCAGCGTTTAATTCTAAAAATCAAAGATTAAATCATTTTCTTAATTTAAAATTTAATTTGCGTCGCAGACAGCTTAAATGACCAATAGATGAAAAGAGATGGGGTCCTCTACGTTAAACGTTACAGTGCAGTTAATGGTGGTAACATAGAATGAATCACAGCAATAACATTTATCTTAGGAGGCCCTACTTTTTCATACCTTCGTGGTTCGGTTTAAATGCCTGGAACAGAAGAATAATATATTTAGGTACATATTTGTATCTCGAACGCTTGTATTCTTTATCACACACTGTGCTTCCCTTCTCTGACCGTCGAAAAAACATAAAAGCGTGCTGCTGCCGGCTTTGATAAACAGTAGCTCGAGGTTTACCAGATGCCAGATAGTAGCGCTTTTTATGATAAACGTTACGATCTGGTACTGAGATCGCCTCCTTAACGAAATGGTATGCTAGTCGACTCACCTTTCGTCTTTGCCGTCTTCTTTTAGTAATATGTATGCTGCCGCCGCTATCTCCAACGAAATGTGTAGCTTTTCGGCTGTTCCCCTTTGCTCATTCTCAGTCTCTCACACTCGCCGCGGCGACTACAAAAGAAGTAGGGGGGAATGAATGTTCTTTTAACGGAGCGGAGGATCTGTGCTCTTAACGGGAGAACACTCTACTTATCAAACTTCTTAACACATTTATACTAAATGGAAGACACTTCACCTTGAGTTTAAAATTCATCAAGAAGATATTATTTAAAGGCAGCAATATGTCCGTTTTCCGACCTTCTTTGTTAGCTTACCGCGAATAAATATTACCGTATTTAAAAAATCCCTGTTAATTTAGCAATAAGCAATGTTATAAAATTGTGTTAATACACATATATTTTCTTTTACATTTTTTACTGTTAAAGTATTACACAGCATATTGGTACTGTTTCAAGCAACCACTTTGAACGTAGCGATAAACAGCAGCAACAAAGCTCTACTTACTATAATGATGTCCAATAATGTAAGTATTTGTTGATGTTAGTATAGCCCTATTCTACATTCTACTTTCAAACGTAGTGACTGAAATTACAAATATATAGCCATGACAGATATAAGTGATAGAGAAGTTAAATAATTTGTTTAGTCCTTGTCTCAGGTACCGGAAGTAAATAGGATCTTTCCACGCCAACTCGATCACTTTTTTCCATCGATGTCTTGGATGTTGTTCAAACTTGAATATGTTGTAGTTCTCGCGAAACTAGGGGGGTGGGGGGTAATTCACCATTTTGTCGATTACGAGTTTGTTTAAAAAATATAGGGCCTTGAATTTTGCGATTTTTGCCTATTTTCGTGAAACTGGGTTGTACTTATGAATTTTTATCTCGGAAACTATTTGTCGGATTTAGTTGATTCTGGCGTTATTTTAATCTAGAAGGATCGGCCTTCTTTTTTTCGGATTTTTAAAATCATGACCTTGAGCCTCAATTTGCAAAATAAAACTTTATTTATAATTTTCATTATTGTAAAAATGATTTTTTAGCCGGAAACAAAAATATTTAGGAAGGCCGATCCTTCTAGATTAAAATAACGCAAGAATCAACTAAATCCAACAAATAGTTTCCGAGATAAAAATTCATAAGTACAATCCATTTTTACGAAAATAGGCAAAAATCGCAAAATTCAAGGCCCTATATATTGTGAACAAACTCGAAATCGACAATATGGTGAATTACCCCCCCCCCCCCCAGTTTCACGAGGGCTACCACATATTCAAGTTTGAACAAAATCCGAGACATCGAAGGAAAAAAGTGATCGAGTTGGCGTGGAATGACCCAATGACCATTTATTTTATAATATGTAGAATTCCATAGAGCGTTGAATTTTCAGGAAAAAAGTACGTATTAGATTACATGTATCGTAATATTACATATTCGGAAAATATTTCAACAATGTTCATGGTGTTCAGAAGGCTTGACTATTACTATTTTTTACTGTAAGTTTCATTATTTAGAAATGCAACGTTTGTCACGATTACACTTACCTATATCTTTAGAGAGTGTAGAATGGAGTTTAAACGAGTAGTGTTTTGTTAAAATCCATTGATATCTTTGTTTAATTCTACAATTAATGTCCCGTTTTCAAACAGGCGATAAATCCAAATTAAACATGGTAAATGTAATGTACACCCGGCTCATTCGATTTTGGCTCCTCTAACACAAATACACAGTGGTGACTGGTCCAATTTCGCATGATTAGTAAATATGGTGTAGGTCTAGGACAGAACCATATCATAGGCTCTGCCTTTGATATGAGTTGGTATTTGCTCAGAGCAAAGTTGGGCATTATTTAGATAAATAATTATTTAAATAACGAGTCGAATAAAAGATATTATATCTTTATTCGAGCCTTGAAAAAATCCCAGTTATCTTTATTCAAAGAGCAACGAATAAATAAGTTTATTCGATGAGAATTTTCCCGACGAATACAGTTAATTTTTTTCATTCCAAGAGTTTCATCCGTAGCTTTGAATAAAATTTACATTCGCATCATTATATTTATTCGAATGTTTATGTGAAGGTTTATGCGACCGTTTATGCGATGGTTTATTCGAAGATTTATTTGAATGCTTCGAAAAACTTTCGGCAGCGTGTTTATTCGAGCCGCCGAGTCCCAAACGCGGAGTACTAACGGTGACTTGGGGACTCACGCGTTACAATGTAGTGTCGTCCAATAAAAAAAATTTAAGTTTTCATAATTTTCACCCTATCGTCTTTCCCTGACGAACAGAAGCCTAAACTTTGAAGCCTAGAATTTGAAACTCACTTCGTTAAAAATAGTCCAATTTACATGGTGTTTGGTGTCTTTTAATCGGGAGATTTCCAGGAAACCATTGTTGCCATTTTCGCATCGATTCGGTGAAAAATAAAGAAATTACTTTTTGCAAAATTCATGATACATGGCGCGAGCGACATGTTACGTCTGGAGACGATTATGCGAATCACCCACAGCGGTTGGACTGACTCGCGGGGTTCTTGCTCTGTCGAAGTATGAAAGCACGCCTTGACTTTGGTATACTTATGCTATACAATAGGTATACATGGTCAGCATTTAATCTTGCACCCCGTTTTATGATCCGTTTACCACTCGCACCACAGATTACTATAATGAGGTTTCAAAACAATGTCGACTGGTCTCGGAGCCCTCTCAATTTAAAAAATTTTACCTACAACAGGGTTGACCGCGGCCCTATACCCCTCTACGGAGAGATTTTTCGCCACCTGCGTGTAAAACCCACAATAATGGCGCATCGTTCCAAAAATGACATTAACGGAAGCCAGTATAAGCGTGGCGTCGAGAATCTAAAAGGTTAAAATGTTCAGACACAAAAATTCTATAAAAAAATTCAAACACTGTTACAATCAAAGACACGTCCCATTAGTTACCCCTTACGTCCACATGCACTACATTAACGATAAAATCACAAAAAAATGAAATCAGAACATTAGATTCTGAGGCTGCAGCACTAATATATAAATGAATAAAAATTTAATTCCTCAATTTATGAAAGTAATGATACAGAGACAACTAGCCTATTGTTTATCAGCGCCATGAATTTTAAAAAGAGCATTAAATAAAGAGTATCAAATAAGCGGTTTGCAAAAGCTTTTCACAACAATTATGGTTAAAATTGATTAAAGAAGAATTAAGTAAACGTAAAATATTTTAAATTGTTCATCATTAAGAGGGAATAATTGTTCCACATTTTTCGACGCAAATTGCATTCCGATATCTTTTATAGTTCAAAAGTTATACGAAAAAGGCCCCAAAAATTCTTCAACCTGGGCCACTAATGCGTCAATGTGGTCTAATACCGCAGCTGGACCGTGTCATAGGTAAATATATCTACGCGGAACGGGATCGGTGCGATCGCACTCTTAAAATGGCTACCGTTTTCTTCCCCGCCTGCTACGTCAAATTTAATATCCTCTGGCGGAAGCCAAAAGCACCCTGCGCTCTCTAATGGCATCTAAAAGACCTTACACTTTCATCATCAGCTCATAGATGCCGCAACTATCAGCGCATTGTAGTGGAATGCGTGCGTGAGGCACTGTTGCCATTTCACCTGCGAGCGCGAGCGCGGGTTGCAAGATTAACTGATGACCCTGTATACCGCTACTGCCGTAGGTGTTCTCCCTCCACTACGAATCGTTTGCAGGATCCCATTTCCCCGCCACGAGAAACCAAAGAGTGCCGAAAATGGCTGGTCTTCCGTTCGTGTGTCTTATCGATTCTTCTAGAGCGTCAATGCGGCGCTCTGATTGACGTATCGATCGTCGCTGATTGGTAGATCGATCGTCGCTGTTTGGCGGCTTGATCATCGATCCGAGTCGCTGTATCGCAGCCCGCGAGGTGCTGCGGTGAGAGTGAGTGTGGTGGCGTTGGGAACTATCTCATTCCCAAACAAAGAGCCTTAGATCATATTCACGATTTTGCACGAAATGTTGTAAATGTGTTCACAAAACGGACGACCACTACATAATATATATGTGAAATTAGGCCATTCTTGGCTATGCATTTGTATTAGAGGACACAATCGAATGAGTCTGCTGTACAACTTATTTTGACATAAGGAATCACCCCTTTTTCGATTGTGCCATGATTTTTATCCCCGTTGCGTATATGTCTATGCATCTCCTACACCCAGGTCTTGACAACCGTGTTTGCACTTAATGGATTGTATTGGTCTTTTCTTATATTTCTGAAGTGCAACACTAATGTGATGCGTGTATCAGTTCCTCTTATGTATGTATGCAAAATTGTACATATGTACAGGGTGTTTATAAATATGTGGGATAATATTTCAGGGTCGGTTCTGCGCATAATAAGAAAAGTCGGGGTACGCATATGTCCGATAATGCTTAGTTTTGCACTTATACGCATTTTTATATTCCGTAAAACACGGGTCTAAAACGCCTATTAAAGTGGCATTTAACGAAGCCCAGCTGTATTTCTGCGGATCGATATATTGTTTATCATTTCGCCTATGTTTTTTTAAAGGCGCGATGGAAAGGATATGAATGAAAATATAGTATAAGTAGGTACTAAGTAAGCCAACTGACGAACGCGCCAATCTGCCGGTTGCCCTTTAATAGGCGTTTCGGCTAGTATTTTACGGAATATAAAAATGCTTATAACTGCAAAACTAAGCATTATCGGACATATGCGTATACCGACTTTTCTTATTACCTTGATGAGTAGAACCAACCCTGAAATATTGTACCACATATTTATAAACACTCTATATACAGTAAGTTTAACACTTTGATTGGCGCACGGTGTGGAGAAGTTCCTCTTCAGGTCGGCCAGGTCTTTCTGGCCGATTGCTTACCCTGGTTTATGTTCTGTCCAGCTCGTTTCGCACTTTGAATACATGTAAATACGAATGAAAATTTAAACTTCTACATATATTGTGTATTAAATCTTCATGATGTACCAACAACGGATAGATGCGGTTATTTCGATGAAAATGGCTCCAAACACGACCTCATTCGGACTATTCTTGAGTATACATCATTGAAATTGCTACCAAATTCCGTATAATTGAAAACAGCCCGAGTATAGTCGTGTTTATATTGTTTCATTTTCGTAAACAGAATCTCGCCAATCTATTGGCGGCACTTTCAGGAAGATTTAATAGAGAATAGAGTAATTAAAATTCTCGTTACCAGATGACTCAACGGTTTTCGCTGTAATATAGACAAAAAAACTCCCTGCCAGTTCGGGATCTGTATCCGCGAAGAGCGGAGCGGATTCTCGGCGCTGACGCGACTCGATGGGAAGGCGAGCAGATGGACAGAACACGTTCGTTGGACGAAACACCTTTTTTTAATTGACTGGTCGTCAGTCTGTGACAGACGTCGTACACATACAAACTTCACAAACAAAGATGGACGGTACACCGACAACGTGGATGCAAGCACGTGGCCAAACAACGGCTCAACAGCTGTGTTGATGTCGCCGCGGGCGCGCGTTCAAATCCAGCCGGTGCGATGCATTGCGCGCGGCCGCAACATTCCGCCCGCCATGGACCCCAGTCCTGTGGCCGAAGAGCGTGAAGGGCGCTCGCGTGGCGATTGCCCGCTGTGACACGATCAGAACTGCGGGGGTGGCCCGAAGTGGCGGCATACAGTAATCGAGGCTCGTTACATGGGTCTCTTTACGTCGAGAGCAAGACCTCGTCTGCTGCGGACGCACACGGGAGAAGAGCGACGCGCTAGGTACTCGCGAGGGGCGTGCGGTCGGTGGGACCCGAAACAATCCATCCGAAGATGGTTTCCTGCGCGATTAGGGGCGGGGAGTTGCCGCGACGAAACCCGGAAAGCAACAGGGCGCCGAAGTGGTCTGCCCCGACGATCAGGTCGACGGGTCGGCAGATGGACGGTTCTAGATCATTAAGTTGAGTCTTTCAAATCGATCCGGCTGCTTTGTAGTGGGCGACCGTCGGGAAGATATGAGGAGACCCTTGGAACGACCTTGGCGTGGATGGTGATCCCACGGACACCCTCCTTATCCGGGGACTGGGTGAGCTGCGCCTGAGCCCGTGACGTCCCCAACTTTCCATTAGGACTGTTACTTTTTGACCCGTTGGGTATCCAGCTACCCAAAACAACTTCAAGCAATTGCATGCTTTTTTGTCTCTGGTATTGTTTGATGTAGCCAAAAATTATCGAAGAATACCACATTCAATGGCTTGAAGTTGTTCCGGGTAGCCGGGTACCTGACGGGTCAAAAAGTAGCAGCGCTACTTTCCATCCAGTGCTCCGGTCAAGTACATCCACATGGGCTGACGGCGTAGGCGGAGGGCCTGGACCACGGATTCCGATACCAGGGACGTCAGCGCGCCCTGGTCCAACAGCGCGCGGATGGTCATCATTTCGCCACCCGCTGACCGCGCGCGGGCGATGGCGGTGGCAAGCAGCACCGGCCCTCGCAGCGAGGCGTCGGGTGCTGCGGCCGCGTTGAACGCCCCTGCCGAGAGCCCGATGCCGCCTGCCTTCGTGGAGGATCACCAGGGGCAGGTGGTTCTTCTAACCCCTGTACGGGCGGTTGCGTTCCCGGTGTACCCGATTCGCATGAGGACGGGCTTGCGATTTTATGCAAGGCCGTCCCCGGCCACCAGAGCGTCCCTGGTGGCCCTGGGTGAGTGCATGCACCCCAAAGAGAGCAGAAGATAGCCAGGGACTTAGTCTGGTCGCGAATGTATTATATTCCTCGTGACCTGGCATCCTGCTCAGAGAGTAAAATTCCTACAGTGGACGCCGTGGAGTCAAGCGTGGTCCTTCTCTGCTTTTTCCGGCCCGGCCCTGGCGGGGTCGCTAGTCATGTACCGCTAATACCACCTTGCAAGCCAAATGCTCGTATAGGCGAAAGCCTGAGGTAGAGCGCGCCCCATTTTGGGCCAAGACGGCTACACTATCTATCTATCTGCCTTCGTGGAGGTTTCGGGTAGGTTTCCCCGGTTGCGAACGTTTATAATTCGTGACCGTGTTATGGCCTGCCCAATAGCAAAAATTCCTTACGGTGATCCCATCGAGTTAAGACGTGGTCTTTCAGACCTCACTCTGCTTTCCGTCCATCCTGTGGCCTGCACGGTGGTCTCCTAGAAAGAGATTAAATGCTCACTCCATCTTGCTTGGTTTCAATGCTGCTATAGAGGAAACTCTGAGGCGCAGCGCGTCTGTTGGACCTTGAATAAACCGACACTATCTGCCTTCGTGGAGGTGCCAGCGGCAGTGGCCGCGATGGAAACACCGGTTCTTGTTCGATCACCGAAGTTAAGCATCGTGGGGCGCGTATCGGGGAAAGATGGGTGACCGTTTTTCTCCTGGTGCGTTGCTTGCTGCTGGCAACCTTACGGGTAGGTTTCCCCGGTTGCGAACGTTTATAATTCGTGACCGTTATGGCCTACCCAATAGCAAAATTCCTTACGGTGATCCCATCGAGTCAAGACGTGGTCTTTCGGAACCCACTATGCTTTCCGCCCACCCTGTGGCCTGCACGGTGGTTTCCTAGGGAAGAACGATGCTCACTCCATCTTGCTTGGTTTAAACGCTGCTATAGAGGAGACTCTGAGGCGCAGCGCGTCAGTTGGACCTTTGAAAAACCGACACTATCTGCCTTCGTGGAGGTCAGGGCGGCGTGCGCCTGATAGCGTGCATTGTCGGTCAGATGGAGGAGCGAGGGGTGTCGCTGTCCGCTTCGCGAACACGAGGCCGTGGCGAGGCAAGTCGGGGACAGATGGCCGGGTGCGAGACAATTAAGACATAAACGCTCGCTGCGGGCAAAATCGTGGCGTTGCTCGGGCTGCATGTACCGAAAGACCGAGCAGCGGTACGTGGCGTGGCGCGCCTGGCACACCGGACGGTGTGCTTTGTTCAAGGGGCGCGGGGGTCCGTGTACGGTGTGCGTGGTGCACACCGGAGCGGTCGAGGACGGCGGGAGTTTCGGCGCAGCGTCGCGCGTGCGGAGCTTCGCGTCTTCTACGGCTTGTGTGGTCTCCCGTGCGCGAATGCGCGACTCGAGAAACCTCTCCAGGTCGTCGAAGGAGGGAAGATCGGTACGCGCACCGAGCGAGAGCTCCCACTCCTACAGAACTTCTGACTTCAATTTTAGAGTCAGTAAACTCACCACGATATCGTCCCAATGTTTGGTGGGGCAGCCGAGATGCGTGAGGAGCGTGAGGGACCGCTTCGTCGTGTCACGCACGCGCGACAGCTTCGCGGCAAAATTGCTCGTCATCGGCGGCATCGATATCAGCGTGCGGAGGTGGGCCGCAACCAGAGTGCGTTTGTTGTCAAACCGCCTGGACAAGGTCGCTGAGGCGGTGGCGAAATTTGCCTATTCGTCGAGGGCCGCGTCTTTGATTATGAGCGACGTTAAGAGATTGCGGAATGCTTGCCACTCCGTGGGAGCCGAGCGCGGTTCTTCGTTGCTCCGTGCGTGGTTGCCTCGGGGTCCGTGGCCGCCGTGGTTGCAGGGCGGTGGGAGGTCGCAAAGCGTCCGGACGACCTCCATCGTCGCCCAGTACTCCTCCTCGGCGGCAGCGAATTCCTCGTTCGCCAGGTATGCGCAGGCCTCGCGCTCGAGCTCCGGGATCTGGGCCTACACTTCCAGGTACAGGTCCTGACACTGGGCCCAGGTCTCCTTCAGGACCTGGACGTTATCCACGGTGAATTTTGCCACGCCCATTTTCTTAACGTTAGCCAGTAGGCGCTAAGCTGACAGCATCTGCGCCCGGGTTTTCTTGATCAGGGCCGACCAGGTGATTCGGGGCTCCTCGGCTCCGCCAGCCATGGTGCTTGTCGTTCTGCTCGTCCTTCAGCCAGAAAGCGGCCCGAAGGACCAAGATCGAATGTCACCTTATTTTGAGAGAACACACTGTGACATTCATCTGTACAAAGCGAACTCTGTACTTGACTGATTTTCAAAGTAAACTCTCGGACCCTTTAATCCTTTCGCTACTTTCCAGATATTATCAACATGAAATACCCCAAAACTGTGCACCGAATGTAAATTCCACCCCGAAAAAGTACGCCGACGCCATTCAAAGTGTGAATATACGTATGTGTGTCTAGAATTAACTTCTAAATGTGACCAGTTTTTACAAAAGCTAAAAACTGTAAATACTGATGGAATGGAGCAATTATTTTTTTATAGAACATTGTATATATTTATAATACATTGGCCGGTTGCCCACATACGATTCATGTATTATCACTGTAAGCTTATTGAAAAAGTAAAGAGGCAAAATAATACATGTTAAATATATATAATTCACAAAATGAACTTTTTTTCAGTTTGTAGAATTGAAAGGTTCCGTTTTTAAGAAGTTTGACAAAAATAATCTATTTCAACTATCTTGTGCAGACGTAAGAGAACGTTTTCATTTAACGATGCTTCTTCTCGCTGTAAATCTGCAAACAATGAAAGAATATGCATGGAAGTCAGAACGTCTTGCGGTCCTTTTACCAGATTGTATATTGTTGATGTTGGCTGAACTGCTTGTGGATTGGGTATGTAAATAAACTTCTATAATATTGATATATTAGATATTTTTTATTTTCTTTTGGATTGGATTTATTATAGGAATTGTACAATTTTAATATATTAGAAACAAGTCAAAACTCTGTATGTAGTTTTATTATTAAATATCTATGTATACGGCGTTCGGCATAAGCTAGGTAAGAAGCTGATATTGTAAAAGCTGCGGCCCATTCCATGACACTCGGCGGCGCAACACGATTCTGTGACACTCTAAAAACTATTAGAGATAAATTATTACATCACATACAATTTGCTTACTCCCTGAAATCCGCAAGGGCATGTCAAACCCCTTCGTATGGGAGTTTCGAGTAGAGATGAGAAATGCCACTTTCAGTACACAACCTTGCCTATATTGCCGATAAAAAGAAAGATGTGTCGAATAATTTTCTAAGAACCACTTCCCATTGAATTTTATTCAAATTACTGTGTATGGGTTCGATATGTTCCCTTGTTAGACTTTTCCGAAACCGTGTTTTAAAATCAGAGTTGTTAGACTTGTGTTTTTGGCATATCAAAGCTTCGAGTGTTCGTTTCTAGCTTCTTTCTGGGCGAAGGGGGGGGAGCGAGATGGAACACTGCATGCGCGGTAAGCGTGAGCGATGGTCGCAAGCGCTTACCGTGAGCACGAAAACCTCTTCGCAAAATTTTGCGCAGGCCCGACTCAAGTCTTTTTTGCGCCCTAGGCGAACTTTTCAAATTGCGCCCTTTATTATAATACATTTATTTGAGTTTATTGATGACCTTACTCTGAATTGTTATTCGTAGTTTAAAATAGTTGCAGTACAATTTCTAATGTGTTATTTTAAAGTATATTTTCAACAATACCAGCAAATAAAGTCGACAAGAGGTGCAAAATGGTATATTCATTGCTGGTACCGTTGAAAATATACTTTAAAATAAAATATTGCAAATTGTATTGCAAATGTTTTAATACAACAAGGAAAAACTGATGAATACCAAAGGCGAAATGATAACACACTTATAAAGTAGTAACCATTTATTACATTTATCATAAGTCATGAGGCCATACATAATTAGTAATGCTTAGCCAGTAATGAGTCCCTCCCTTATTTTCTATAGTATCAATCATTCTTTTCGGTAACAATTTATATATTTTTTGGATTTTTTCGTTACTTAAATTAGTCCATTCCAATGTAATAGCCTTTTTTAATTCTTCAACCGTTTCGTATTGTTGTGGGTATCAAAGAACTTACACATTGTTAGTTTTTTGGTTTTTTATTGCTACGTGTGCTCAGGCCCGATATTCGCGCGTAACTTTCGAGCATGCGCCGTCTGCCGATCGCCGCGCCTCTTTTACTGTTGCCAACGCGCAGATTGCCTCGTCGCTTCGCTCGCCGTCCGCGCGGGGGCGCTTACCGCCACAGTATTTTTTCCCATTTTTGGTACACTACTTTCGAAAGCATACTCCAACAATTTTCAATAATGTTGATGGCGGCAAACGTGCAGGCCACGGTAAAGTAGATATATTTTCTGTTGCAAAATATGTTTGGACGAGTTTTGAAGTATTTACGGTTTATTGTCTTGCTGGAATATGAAATTATTGCCGGATATACGTAGTGCATACCCACTTATCAATTTGATGTTTTATTAACTCCAAATAATATGTACTGTTCATTTTGCCTTTAATGAATTTGATTTTTGCGAGTAGTTCATCCGTAACGCAACCCTATTTTTTGTTGGTGCCATAATGCAATTTTTGAGAGTGAAATCACCCCCTGAGAAAAATGTAGAATTTTCTTTTCCGTGGAATATTTCCAGAATGGTGAGAGATATCGAAAAGAAGTTTAAACAAAATTTGCATCCTTTTTTATATCTACAAAATCGCGGAAAAATAATTTTCGAACAAAATATGTTTTTCAAGTTACCCTCACCACCAACCCTTAAAATTAAGTTTTTGTATTTTGTAAATATATGCCGAAATACCTCTGGATAATCTCTTTTCATACATATAGTTTATGTGTTATATATATATTTTTTTAAACAAAACCTTCGTTACCGAATTTGAAGTCCATTTTAGCAGTTTCCATTAATAAAATGGTTTCTTAAAGCCATATTATAGCAGAAAGCGGGAGGTCTGCTGTCGTTGTTGCTGTTGTTACTAGTTCCCCCGCCAGGGTCCTCCGCTTCCGTCGGCGCCTGCTTCCTTGCTTCGGGCATGGCGGTTGGCGGCTATTGCTTTATTGTCCCTGCCGGGCTTTCCTCCGGTGTCTCGGTACCAATTAGGTCTATCTGCGGCAGCCCTTTCTTCTTTTCACTGAGGGTGGTTTAGTTTTTGATATATATAGAGAGATATCTGCAAAAAAAACGGTGCATTTCGAGTGTCCTTTTCCATTTGATCGTTGTTTAAATATATTTAAATGTTAATAATGCAATAATAACTTATATCGTTGTATTCGCGAGCGTTCGTAGAATAATTTGGCGGAACATGCAACCGAATAACTATTACTGTTTGAACTTAAAAGATGTTCAAAGTTGAAAATTTGCATTTTTTTTTTAAAACCGAATTTCTCAAAAACAGAGGGTGATGGCGACAAACGGTTTGCGGATTCGTTTTCAGCGCACAAAAATCTATAAGAAATGGCTATTTAATGTTACAGATCAAAATGGCTGTTGGACCGGCTCTTGAATAAATAAGATATGTTCCTCTTGCATTACAACCGCGTTACATAAAAAAATAGAAACACAGATACTCCGCTTCGCCACAATATATAAAACACTATTTCACGTGTTTATGTGCTTAAATAATATTTTCTGATGCTCAACAGTGAAATATGAAAATTTTATAAAAATATACAGAAGTCGCCAAACTTGGTCAAAAACTAAAAATTTTGACCCCGTTTGGGCCCGGTTAAATATTGACCGATTTCAAAAAACTTTTTTTCCCTCCGTTTGTCTTCCCCAGACACAACTGTTCCGCACTAGGCTGTTTCAAGTTTCGAAAATTTGATTTTTTTGGCCCACCCTACTGGGCGTGCCTATTTTGGCGCGTTCGAGCCTCAACCACGGGAACAAGGGGCGTTCCCTGAGTTCCTCTAAATCCCTGTAGTTCTTCTCCCTCTCCTGTCTCCTTTGCTCCTCGGAGTCGGGGATCTCCGTGATCGACTCCCCTCCCTTGTGTCTGCCCTCCTTCTTCGGGCTGCCGCTCCTTGCTCTGCGGTATTCCCTCGCGTTGACCACAAACCCTGGTCTCTGACTTGCCCTGTCCTGGTATACCAGCACAACGCTGCTGATCTTTCCCAAAGACCGCTTCTTCTGGCCCACTTTCATTCCGAGCGGCGCTGTGAGGAGTCTAACCTGCCGGGGGGGGGGGGTGGGGGGGGGTGATTAGTAGGTGTGTGGATGATCTTATCTGGGATTGGGTCTCCCCCGCAGCCCTTGTGGGTTAGGTTTCGTATTTCACTATGCCTTGCTTGTGGCGTTCTGTAATTATAGATGAGTGTTCAGTGTGTGCGTATGCTTCGGTAGTCTGAATCGCGTGGTTGTTACCCATCCCCCTCCCTTTATTCGTGTTCGTCTCTCGATGTGTGCATTCACGCGCCTAGTTTCCCCCCTTTCCCTACTTGTGTTTGACTGGTCAGTCGCTAGTTGGTTAGTTGGTTATTTTGTCGGATGGTTGGTTGGTTGGTTGGTTGGTTGGTTGGTTGGTTGGATGGTTGGTTGGTTGGTTGGTTGGTTTGTTGGTTGATTGGTTGGTGGCTCAGTCGATAGGGACAGATGTTGAGTTGGTGGAAGGGGTTGGGATGGAGGTGGTCAAGAGAAAGAGGAAGAGCAAGTAAGAGTTCCTAGAGTGCTCGGTGGGTGAATTTCTTTTTGCATTCCACAAACGCCCCTCTCCTGCTTTCCTGTTCCCCGTGTCTGTTTCCTTGTGGATTTGCTGATTTGTTACCTCTAGGCGTGGGCCCTTCTTAATCGTGTTTCTCGTTGTCGTAGTCCTCCCTCTCCGCCTGCTCCCATTTCTCGTCTTCCCATTCTGTCATCTCCTCCTGCTCATGCTGGAGATGTTCAGAAAGTGGGCAGCGGTTCATGTCCTCCCGGCTCAGACAGTCCTCACCGTCCGGTTCGCCTTCCATGTTCTCTACCCCTGCCCACTCTATGTCCTCCCCCCAGTCCTCGTCCATGTCCTTGGTGTCGACGGTGTGGTCGTCGTTCTCGTCGTCCGCCTCCTCGAGGGCGTCCAACTCTCTCAGGGCATCGGCCTTCTCCTGCATAAGCTGTATATGGCTTATGCGAGCTTCCCTGAGCGCTCTGCACTCCTCGTTACGTCTGACCACCTCTTCCAATTCTCTCCTGGCTTCTCTCTCTGCCTCCTCTAGTACTGCCCTCCATAAAGGGAGCGCCATACTTGGTTCCCCGTCGTCCGACCTTGTTCCGGGCTCGGGCTCATCCTCTGACTTCGGGGGTGTTCTTACTCCCCTTCTCGCATAGTATTCTATGTCGTTGCTGTCTTCGTCCTCGCTCTCATTGATTTCCTTCCCTTGGGCGTTGGCGGGGTTCGCCTGCGCTCGTGGCTCCTGCCTTGTCGGTGGAAGCGCAGGTGGTGGTACCGTTGATGATGCCCAGTTCTTCCGCTACGTCCTGCTAACGTCTAGTTCCTAAAGTTGTGCATGAAAATTCAATCCCGTGTACGTTCCTGCATCGTACGAGGAACAGCTTAGGGGCGCATAGAAATATTCAAAATCGAAGCACTGTTTCTATAAATCTTATCTAAATTGATTTGTTAGGAAATCATCAGTTTTGGCCGGCGCGACATTTTGGATGCTGTGAGTGTTCTTGTCTCTAACTGCCGGATATTAAGTAAGTTATGGTTGTTCCCTGATTATTGTGGGTGAGTTGACGTGGTGTACGGATGGTGTGGGAGTGCGCGGTGATTCTACGGACTATAACTGTGGGAGTTGCCGCACTCCAGCGCGTAGTTGTAGATCGGAGGGGTGATGTGTTCCCGTCCCCCGTCTCTAGGGTGTCCCGTGTACGTCATGTTTTTTCCACCGTCGAACCTAACCTCTCCGACATCCAGCGCGTCCGTTTGTGTTTTTTATGGGTTTTTTGTATCTATGCTAATCTATGCTAGTTTATGTTACGTGGCTATGTATCTATGTATATATAGCACGGCCGCTACCGTTTCCGGAACGAGCTCCTGATTCTTGGCAATGTCTGTAGTAAGAACGGCCGCTACCGTGTCCGGAGCGAGCTGAATCTTACTGGCTGAAACTTAAGCTTCCTCTAGGGCTGAACAGTCATCAACTAAAAGAGCGTGTTTTTAAATGTAGCTTGAATGCGCCGCTGCGCGCCTCCTTTTATACTGGAAAACTGGCGCGCTGGCGCATGCGCAGTGAGTCACTATTTAGTATTTCGTGTTTTTCTCGCTTAATACATGTTGTTTTGTTTTGCGCTTTCGTCAGTATTTATATTTAATTATTCCTAACATCTCTATAACATTTATTCTTCTAACATTCGCTTAAGTCATAAATTAATAATTTAAAATTGTGTATGAAAGTATATACAATGAGTCTGCGCCGTATTGTAGTACAGGTTTGGCGGTAATGTAGTACAGTTCTGTTTTATCGATGGTCGGTATTAGCGGGTTCGAGTCCCCGTGGGAGGTTACAGCAGAATATACGTTGTGAGAGTAATACCGCATTGTAAACCATTGTATTTCCTGAACGGTCTACAGTTTATTTTTTCGTTTCAAATATATACTACACAATAAAATCTTAACAGTTAATAATCTATAAGAATCGTTGAGGATAATGATTCACGAAACTACACGCGCATTCACGTAAGTCACCACAAAACTAATGTAAAACTAACAAACTATACCTAATAAACTAAGTCACTTAAATTAATATGTTTGGACTAAATTAATTACACTAATTAACTTGTAAGGACAATCATATAGTGTGTCTAGACCGGAGTCGGAAATAAACCACTGTAGTTACCATGAGTATTCCTCGCGTCAAGCTCAGACAATTTATGTTCTCCGTAACAATTATTTCCAAAAACGAGATAGTACGTAAAGTACACACAATGAATTGGAGCAATGAACAGAACGTGTCAGAGGACACAAGTAATACATACATGCATCTTCTGCCCGTTAACGAATCACAAACACTTTCTTCAACTCAAAGACCGCCAGCATTCGACGTTAACGGCTCTCCTTACATGTTAGTCTAATTAATTTTCAATTAGTTAAAGTGTATTAGTTCAAATAATTTAGTTCGTTAGAATTTGTTAGTTTCAGGTTAGTTTCGTGATAATTTTGTGGTTGCTTATGTGAACAGGAAGACGCAGTCACTTACTCTACTCGAAAGGTCCATAGGGCGGGTTTTCATATGTCCTTGTTTTTAGCAAGTAGGTAGGTCGAATGTAATGCAGCGATTTATCTTATCAAAGTTTGTCACAGCTTGTGCACATGCGGTACGGTTCTTATGTGCCTATGCGTATCCGTGCGTTATTGTTTTTTGACAGCAACTTTACACAGGCGTATGTACTGATCTGATCGACGCACACCAGTGAGCAGCAGATTACTTGATAACTTAAAAAGTATTCTTGATTTTCGAGTTATTTTGTCATGTAGAATCACCCTGTAAATTTAGTCTCAACTGTTGCTGAACAGTCTTTATATAAATAACCTGAAGTAATAATGATATATGTATATTTACGACCGCAATGCACGCAGGGTGCTGAAACTAAAATACAGCTAAACATTGTAAATATCGGAATAACTTTTTAAACCTGATAAGATTTTTTGCAATATCTATATTACATATAAAGTCATACACTTATTCTGTACAAGACTGTTGAATTGCATGGAAACATGCCAATGTGCTTATACAGGTAGGTACTATTACTGCACAGAAAGAAGGCCCCTGGCAGGTGGTGCAGTCCGCCGCTAGCTCCATCTGAACCTCCGTCTGTGTACATTGTAGTAAGTAGTTGTGGCTGATTCCGCCAATAACAAAAATACGTGTGCCCTGTCTTTGTGAGTGTACATCAATGGTGTCGGTGACAAAAACCAAGCGTCACAGCGGCGAACTGCACCGCCTGCCAGGCACCTTTTGTCTGTGGAGTAATAGTACTGTCGAGTACAAAGAATTAAACATCTTGGCAACCCTACTATAAATTATGCCCCAACATCTTCTTTAATTTAAGGAATCATCTGAATTCGTTTTTCTTTCAGGTAAAACATGCCTTCATAACTCGTTTCAACGAACTCCGGTCCACTGTCTATAGGGACTACACCACGAGCTTAGCTTACGATATGGCACAAACTCGTCAAGAAACAGCTTTCTCCGATCCATCGGACTTAGTGGCCCGACGAATGGGTTTTATTCCTCTTCCTTTAGGAGTTGCGATGGGCAGAGTACTTTGTACGACTGTCACACCGTCGGCGAGACCGGCAAATATAATTTTATTACTCCTAGCGTATTTAATTTTAGTAGCATTAAGAATTCTAAATAGTGTAATAATTCTTGGTAAGGCATGCGATTTGATTTCGTCACATTCAAACAAGTCTAACGACACAATATCGTCTGCAAAACATTCTGTAACTGGTGCTGATACAAAAAATCCAAACTTATCTCCTACAATGTTTTCCGAGAGCCCAATTAGTGTGAACAATGTGTGTTTGAATGCAGCTGTTTTAAAAGAAGAAACGCAAGTTGAAGAAAGTAGTCAAAAAATTACACAGCAGTAAATATCATTTCTGTTAATACCTGTAGGTCATTCCCCGTCAGATCAATCACTTTTTGCATTCGATGACTGGGATTTTTTCGAATTTAAGAACATGTGACCCAGACCTTCGAGGCGAAATTTGCAAAATAAAAATTTGTTTATAATTTTCCATGTTACAAAAATAATTTGTCACTTTTAAAAAATATTCTTCAAATATGATAAACCTTGTAGATTAAAATAAAAAAAAATTAACTCAATCCAATAAATAATTTCCGAGATAAAAATTCATGAAGTACATACAGCAAGGACCCACGATAATAAGCAAATATTGCAAATTTTAACGACCAGTATTTTTTAGACAAAATTGAAACCAGCGAAGTGATGTCTCCTTGATCCCTCCCCAATTTCACGTGAACTGTATCATATTTCATTTAGAACAAACTCCTTCATATCGGGTGCATAAAGTGATCAATTTGGCGTGGAATTGGCCCTGTGCATAATTATTACTTTGTAATAGAATGATTATCTTGTAATGGAAAGTTATTGAGCACGAAATAAAAAGGTTTTATAAGATTATTTTCAAAATGAATTTAAGTGTTGTTTGTGGGCATCACTGAGAAAATAAATACAGGCAGTGATTCTCGGGGACAAACCATGACATATGTTATAGGAACCGGCTAGTATATCTTCGAATATACCTATGTATCTAATCTTAATAGATTTTGCATAAGCGCGGACGGTATGGATGGAGATATAGGTACGTATGATTATTTATTAGGGGAAGCGGGGCGGGTCGTGAAGTGCACAAATAGCATAAAAAGCACGACGATATCTTCCATGTAAATACACTACGGTAGATGTACAGTGTTTACTATGGCCTAGTCGGGTTCACTATCAAGGGAGGTAGGTATTCCAGGAGTTGTCCGGTCTTATCTCTCTTTGACTATCTCGCCTCTGTCTGCGTTGAGGACGAAAGTGACACACATTGAGAGCGAGCGAAATAGAGTTTTATACTGCACGTCAAACTCATTGCAATCGTTTTGGATTCTTTAATCTTCTCCCCTAACTTGCTACCGAACAATAAGGTATCTCTCTTTTCCAACGGGTCCCTTATTTGTTTACTTAGTCAAGACACAATAAATGCTTTCGTAGATTGGGTTTGTTTAAACAGAATCTCCGTAATCAGCTCTGCCCCTTCGCTTAAGCTTTCCAACAAAATCCAGGGATCAGCGCTTTTCTGGTCTCCCAATAACATGAAAATGGCGGATCCTGCTGCCATTAACACTGATCCTGCCAACTGCTTTGTTTCTACCATGTATTTGTCCCTCTTGACCGCTGCCTCTGTCAAGATCGGTTCTAGTTCCGCATTTGTAGAAGGTGACTCTAAAATCTCATGTCTGCTGTACTTCTTTAGAGTAGCTCTTAGTCTTGCTTCAGAATTCCGTTCGGCGCCCTGTAACGCCATCACGCAATAAGGGATGAATACAGCTTTACAGGGTCATCCGTTAAAACTGCAACCTACGCGCACGTGAACAGGTAAAATGGCAACCCCGCCTCACGGACGCATTCCACTACATTCCATTCACCGACCCGGCGTTCGGAGGGTTGCCAGCGCCCGCTGGAAAGCAGTGATGCCCGAGCTTCAAAAATTTTAGGATGGTCTCTTTCAAATTAACGTCGCAAAGAGCTATCTAGAGACGCGGTAGCGTCTCGACGCCAAGTACAGGAAAGACACCCTGTATATGTCGACTGTCGCTACCGTGTACCTTTACTCGTCGCGGAGCCATTCCAACCTAACCTGAAAATTATTTCCTTAATATCTCATCACGCCTGCAATATTTTCTAAATTTAAATGCATTTTTCTTATGTAAACCGCATATAAGCTTTCGAATAAGACTAATTTCAATAAAATCGGTCCGCGCATAACCGAGATATCGTAATATCGTCTTATGAATTGGTTCTGATACAATCTGCTCCCTATGGTTGAAATTTAGTCTAGCAACTTTCACTCCTCCTAACCTAACCAATCCAACTTCCATCCCTCCCAAAAGAACCGGCCATCCGAGCGTAGAAGCAAGTGCGAAATAAAAGTAACGATGCGCTTCTCGATACCGCAGATGTACCTACCTAAGTAGCATTTCTGACGGAAAAGAATTGTCCAGCCTTTGGGCCTGCCATTTCTGGCGTAGACCTTTGGCAGGTAAGTATCCATTTCAACAGGCAGTGCCACCCGTGGCGCCAGTAAGACCTTGCAGTGAAAATCAGTAAATTTGCAAGCGCAATATCTTAAAAACCAGTGGAAATAAAGTGTATACATTAAAGCTTATTGAATTTGTCTTGGAACGCACTATCAACTCAGGTCTTCAAAAAAAATAGTTCCATTTGAAAAACCGAACTTGACCATCGTATCTTTTAAAATAATAATCGAAAACAAAATTCGTTCGCGCTAATAAATGGGCCACCTCGAACCATGCAATTCCCTATTTTTTTTATATTTTTATCGACAATACTTTAAGAGATATCGCGCTGTCCACTCCTTAGTGGGACACCCTGTATATGTATTACTGAATCCTAATATATATAAAAGTATAATTCGTTATGTCCGTTTTTAATAGTAGTATTAATATCTTACCGCTCAGTGTAAGTACTATGCAAATTATCCATAGAGGCGAATAGTTAACAGATGATCATATTGATTATTTGCCTGAAACAATTCAACCTGTTCATGAAAATCATGATCACATACAGATTTTGCAACAATGCGAAAATTTTAAAACCAATACAGGGGGGCACTGGGTTTGTAGCTTTTATAAATATGCTGACAGAAGACTTTATATTTATGACTCTCTTAATAACAAGAAGATGCATAGTCATCATAAAGTTTATCTGGAAAAATTATACCCTTTTTTAAATAAACAAGACGGCAAAATTGACGAAGAATTTATCAAATTTCCACACGTACAAGCTCAACCTAACAATCGGGATTGCGGAGTTTTTGCGATTGCATTTGCTGTCTCGTTATTATTCAAAATATTACCAGACAAAGTAACGTACAATCATGCGTTGATGCGTCAACATTTGATTCAAATGTTTTAATCTAAACGTATAGAACATTTTCCATGCATTCAGGTTCAACAATTAACACGTTGTGTGCACGAATATCAATCTGCAATTGGTAGAAAAATTAATAAAAATCCCTCTTGTGGAAATGATCCATTTGTAATCGGTCAAAGTGACATTACTAACGAAAAAGATGAAATATCCTCAGTTCAAGATATACCATTTAGTGACAAAGAAGTCACTACACATACAAAACATATAATTCTGACAGAACCACCATTCGTATCAAAGTCCAAAATCACCAATGTATACGTTCCATGTAATAGGATAGAATACAAGTCTAATTATTATAAAAGACATAAAGAGGAAATTAGTTTAAAAAGAAAAGCTATTCATAAAGCAAAGAAAGGAGAGTGTAACACAAAAAAAGGCAAAGATTGTAAAAAAGGGAGAAAGGCATAAAACTTTATACTTTTGACTATTATAACGCACAAAAAGAAGGAATATTAAAAAAGAAAAAAATGCAGTATAACGCAAATAAAGAAATGAAATGCAGAAAAAGAAAAAAATATTATGAGCTAAATAGAGAAGGTATAATCAAAAAGGCAAAAGTGCATTATGATGCAAATAAAGAAGTGAAATACAGAGAGAAAAAAAAATATTATCAGTTAAATAACGAAGTTATCTCCAAAAAGCGGAAGGTATATTATGATGAAATACGTAAAGGAGATGTTTATAATAAAGTAGCAAAATGTCGTGCTGCTCTGAAAATAATAAACAAGTATCGTTATATTGCTGTAACAAATAACAATATAGTAACCCAAAATAACACAGAAACATATATTAGAAAACTTACAAAAATTATTAGTATGGCGTCCGGAGAAGCAAGTAGATTGGAAGCTCAGCGTATAATAAAATGGTGTTTTCATATTAGACAAAAGTACATTTCGGAAATGAGGAAACTGTTGAAAGATTGTAAACAAAAAGTGAAAGTTTCTTTAACGCGCGCAGCAGAATGTTTAGATGTTGATGACAGGATTAATGCTTTGTGTGGATAATCCAAACATACATCTTCTTCAGAATCATATTTTGCGGAAAGTTCATACCATACTTTCACCGGTTCTGAATCAATCATACTGAATTCGGAAGGGAAAGCTATAAACGTTCTACCTGTATTGCAACCGAAGAAGACGACAAAAGCATGGCATTGTAATTATCTTTGTAAAACAAAAGATGTTGAAATTCTGAATAATTTACAGGATTTCTTCAAACGATTATTAGAATGCTTATTAAAAAATGTACACAAGTTGAACAAGCATATCAGTAGCTGTTCTAATAAAGTGCATGCTGAAAAAGTTGGTCATTCTCATGGATGTTACATAAACCCTAACCTATGTAAATCCAATTTTTTAGCATTTGAGATTTTGGCATCTCACTTTCCGGATTTACGAAATTTGAAGAGAATGTTATACAGAATAGTGAACATTTATAAAGACCTATTACATACTTTAGACAAAGCTTTAAACGATAGTGACCTTGAAACACTTGAACGAATAACACTGCAAGCTCGGAAGGAAGCTGAAGCGTTACAAAAAATAATACTGAAATAAGTTTGAACGAAGAAGAGATTACATCACGATATTATTTAGCATTTAGAGCTTTCACAAAGCGGTCTATGGACACACCACGCATCCCGTGCGTTTCCTGCGTGAAACTCTGTTTTCAAAGAGAGGTTCGTAAGCTTGATGTTTCTAAGAGAACATATAAGGGAAATGTAATGCAAACATTGTTAAGTCATATTGGATACAAAGTTTGTGACGTGCATTTTATTTGCCGATATTGTCACGATAAAATTCGCATCGATTCTATACCACCAAAATGTATACTAAATAAGCTTGATGTACGTTCAGTTCCAGAAATAGCAGTGTTGAACGATTACGAACGAATTCTCATTCAAAGAGCTGAACCGTTTCAAACGATTGTGAGAATGGATACAGTAATGCGTAAAAATATGCCACATAAACATATGTTTCCAAAAGTAAAGGGGAGAACATTTCACCTTCCTTTGCCGTTGGAAGAAAATTGTTAAAAAATCTGTCCTTCAACGGAACCATTAAATCAAAATCATGAATTATACATATTGGTGCGGGGCGTTCCAACGAAATCTAAACTAGTTTGGGAAAAGTTAGTTGACTTGAAGAAAGTATGCAATGCCTTAGTATGGTTGAAAGCCAATAATCCTCTATACTCAGAAATTGTTTTACCACAATCGCACGATTTATTGTTGAGTGCCAAATTACCAGATACAGAATTCCAAGAAGAAGTTGTTGCCAATGATAATAATAACGAATCTATCGAGGACGTTGAAGGTGAAACACTTAATATCGATGAAAACAACAAACGTGCATTATTGACGCAAATGTCACAATCTGATTCATATTATGATCAGTTTACGATTTATCCAATGTATGACAAAAGGGTTAATGAATCTGCTACCGCACTCTATCAAATGCTTAAAGCACATGACATTCCGTTGGGTCATCGTGCTGAACACTTAGATGTGAAGTGTTTCCCAGATTTATATCCTTATGGGGTGAACGGACAGCATGAGGAAAGATTGGTTCGTTTGACTGACCATGAATTCATTAAGTCCAAACTGATGTCCAAGCATTCGCAATTTCGAATGAACATGCAATATATTTTTCATTTATTACACGATACCAATATGCGGCAATTGAACGCTGGAATTTTTCACAAAATGAACGTCGTAAATCCTCGTGAAAAATATACAGCTGTTGGTTTTCTCGAAACGACAGTTTTACAATTTGCGGACAATGTAACTCCAAAAATATTCAACCAATCGGCTTGACCTTGTGCACGGATATTTGTGAACATTTTCTTCACAGAGCTTAGCTATCGGTATATTGATATTGTTTAAATAAATAACTTTTTTTACACAGTTAAGGCAAAATTTCGTCGGAAAAAGTGAACTTTTTTCAAGAGACCGTAATTTGTTTAATTTTGGATCTTTTAAGTTATGAATTTATACGATTTGTGCGTGCACTCATAAACTAAACAAAAATTGTTCGATTTTTAGTTTCAAATGAATACAGTAGACGCTACGTTGCCTGCAGTGGAACAATTGCGTCGCCAACGGACTGGACATAAGCCCGTATAACTCTGTTATTTGCCGCTCTTTTTTATAATACAATTTTTTTTATCTACCTTAAATGCTTTCTTTAAAAAAAAAAATCGGAAAAATGCCTCGATTTTCAGCTAGTTACACCAGACTCCCCCCTTAACTGTGATAAGTAGGTGATTTGGCGCACCTTTATTGAAGTGAATAGAGGCGACACCTACAGAGGCAGCAGCTCATCACTCTGCATCGATCAAAATCCCTCAGTGGAGCCAAGCACTCCGATGATAAGGTTTTCTCTCTCTGCTTCACAATTATGCATCGTGACTCTACAGACGAGTGCAATATTACGCGTTGAATTAATCTTTCCTGGAAAATTCCTTCCTAAAACGTTTTAATTACCAGCTATTATACTTCTCATCTGGATTAATCTTCGGGAGTGCGTGGTATTCGTCGTGACTGTGTGACTAAAGTTTTTTGTAGTTTTATGGAAACAACTGTAAAAATATATTTCTTCTGGCACGAGAATAATGTTTATTTGAATTCGTATTGCATTGTGCGTTGTTGATTTGACTCGAAAGGTACACAACCATAAATACTATATGTATTTGACGCACGTCCTGCAAGGTAAATAAACTACTTTCGTTATGGATACTAAATAACTCTCAGCAATGCGTTATGACCTCTTTAGTTGCTCGAGTTCTGTCTTAATTTCTATCACGTTAACCTTACATTCCAATTTGCAGTAGTGTTAGTACAGCATGCCGATGTGTTGGTAATTGTCTTAAACATATTACAATATAACGTACTGGTGGATTATTGTTTATTCTTTATATAAAATTGTTTTTGTTCCTTATAAAGCTGGATAGAATTTCGGTATTGGGTATAGACATAGATATGTTACAGTACGTATTCATATTCAAAAATTATTTTTACAGGAATGCCATAATACTTTAAGAATCTATAATATTAATGTTTGTGTAGACAAAATTCGAAGAATAAGAAGAAAATTTGTAGGGGGACTTCTTCTGTAATTAATTATTAAAAGAGGAATAAATTATTAATGTAATTGTTATTACACCGCTTATACTGCAACAATTACGTAATTGATATTAGTATAACGTAATTAAGGGGGGGAACCACTGTAAAAAATCGGAAAAATCGATTTTTTCACATTTTCTGATAGACGTGCATTTCAAGAATGATCTCTCCAAAGTTTACGAAGAAATTCGCAAAATTGACGGAGATATGGTATTTTGCGTGAAGCGGTGTCAAGCGCGCGACTGACAAGGGAAGATCCCGAACCCGAAAATTCAAAAAATTCTGAAACTTTGTGGATATGTAGGGAATTTCTTCCTGATTACAACGCATTTTTTTTTGCTGCCCAAAATCACACTAACGGGGTGAAATTAATCCCTGAAGATTCGGCTATTTTTAGATTTTATTTTCTAACTCGCAATCTGTAAGATATAGAAAATAAATTTCAAGACAAAAGTTACTTCTTTTAATTAGATCTATCAAATGGTAAAAGTTTCATCAATTGTTTAAACAATTAGAAAAAAGTTATAAACAAAAATATTAATAATGTTTTCTAAAATTTGTTGTTTCACGTGAAATCTGAACTGGATGTTTAAATAATTATGAAACAGCATAATCCATATTTTTTTCCTTACAATTTGAACATTTGTTGTATTGCGGAAATATGCTCCTCGACAATCGAATAAATTTTGGGTGCCATTGTAACGTACCTGAAGATGCACGACGAGCAATGTTCTTCTAACATTTATAGGAAATAATAAGTGAGTTGGGACAGTACACATTTTTTTTATTTTTCTTGTAAACCTTTGTTGTTACACCATTTCTTCAAACGGTACAATCAAGAAAAACGATGTTTTTAAGAAAGGAGGGGCTATCATTAAAATTGGTTTTCTCAATTTTTCGAAAACGATATCGAATTTTGGAAAACTTTCAACGGTACTACAACGCGGTACAAATCTAGTACATACTAGTACAACAATGATTTTGTAATTTTTCACAAAATGGAGGATAACTTCACACACATTAACTCTTGTTGTGAAAAAGCGAAATCGACTACTTGGCGTCGAGACGCTACCGCGTCTCTAGATATATCGTATATGGTATTTTCAAAATAACAATCAGGAATTACATTAAATATTGGATTTAAAATACGCTGAAACTAATCGTACACGTGAAGATCTTGCTTCGCGTAAAACACATTTCCAAGATCATACAGGATGCCCTGAAGTTCAAGGACTTCTCGGTAAACACCTGCCGTTTTGGGAGTCGTGGCTTCGTTCTTGAGATATTAACAGTTGAACATTAACGGTGTAACTTCCGAGCCGTGCAGTTTAAACTTTAGAGGACCGGGATTTTTTCATTGTAATTGTACAGTTTTTTACTTAAATTTATGAATACTTTAGAATGAAATTTTTTTTATTCTATTTTTGTATTCAAAACGTATTTTTTACAGTAGTATTGCGGACGAAATATAGACTTTGTAAAACGTATTTCTTACATGTATTTTCTATAAACGCAATATAATTTATGCTACAAATTCCAAAGCGAAATACTGTCCAAATTTGGGTTAGCGATTTTGTTTTAAAAAAATTTAAAGTCAGATTCGTAATTCGTCACCTCAGAAACACCGGAGTACTGATTTTTGCTTAAATTCAAGTACGTTTTGTGGTTTTGGCTAGCTTTTGACGATTTTCGACGACTGTGCGGCCCTCTAAAGGTTAAGGGGGGGGGGGCACAGTAACGGTATGAAATGTAAGGTTATTTCCGGGATTTTTTTCAAACAAACATCGCACGCAAATCAATGTATAGCTTCGTATAGTTAATATGTACATATTGAAAGGTAGAAATTTGTTTTTTTTTTCAGGCAAATTCATGAATCTGTATCCGATATACTCACCGTCAAAATATGTGCTGCGTTACTTTGGCGTTGACGGTGACTTACAGGAGGACCTTCAGGACCTGCAAACTCAGAAATTGTTTATACTTAGTGTACGTGAAGGTCTTCACTCGGACTTTAATTTCCCAAAGCAGTAAGGTGCGCCCCCCCCCCCCCAAATTCGAGAAAATCGACTTTGAAAGGGCGTGAGGTCGCCATTTCACGTCTCACTATTGGTACTATTTTTTTTTTTTATTCGTTTGAATATCTACACCTTTCACATGCAAAGTTGATCAAATTCATGTTAATTAACAGATATGTAAACATCTGTTACATGTTTGGGTGTATGGTGTATACCGGTGCTCCGTCTCCCACAAGATGGACATCACTTTCCATTAAAAACACACATCTTATTTTAAATTTTCTGTTGCTTGAAAAATCGTACTTTTTATTGCACATAGTAATTTTTAAATATGGAATATTTACAATAGATTAGATTTTTCGTAAAAAAATAAAACACGTAGAGTAGAAAATGGAACTTGCACACGGGATAGTCGCGAACGGCGGCTAGCATACGCACAAGGCTCGCGTACATCGCGACACGAAAGGCACATACAGGCCGTGAGTTTATTACTCTACGCGGCGTACCTGGATGCGCTTTACAATTAGCCGACTGTCGACTCGTTACTATTCGACGTTTTGCCCTTTTTGCCTCCTTTTATAATCTTTCGCGAAGCTCTTTCTCACAAGCTACCTGCTTTATACAACCACCTAGCCATTAAACATTTTCAATTAGGGAAAAACTTTGCATGTGAAAGGTGTAGATAATACCTACTACGTATTCAAATGAATAAAAAAAAAAAATAGTACCAACAGTGAGACACGAACTGGCGACCTCACGTTTACTAGTCAGGAGCGCTACTTTTTTTTTATCATGATGTTTATTGGCAAAACGGAGTACATTTATGTAGTATTGATGAGTGCAAGAAACATAAGAAAAGAGTTCAATTACCTGGGATGGTTTGCTACGCACTGGCCCACGCTGCTCCTTGCTCATTGCTTTCTATCAAATGTGTATAAGTGAACTCGACATTTTTCAAAGTCGATTTTCTCGAATTTAGGGGGGGGGGGAGTAAGCGCACCTTACTACTTTGGGAAATTAAAGTCCGAATGAAGACCTTCACAAACACTAAATATAAACAATTTCTGAGTTTGCAAGTCCTGAAGGTCCCCTTGTTAGACATATTGTTACTCTGAAGTCAAAAGATAACAATATTTAGAAACTAAAAGCCTGCGTCTATTACAGCAGGTAGCACAGTGCGTTGATGCGTGGACAAAAATTGAAAAATCAGATATTTTGCAGGGTGATATTTATCATCTAATATTTACATCAAGGTGTTCAGGAATCGAGTTTGGTTATAGTTGCTAGGTTACCGTAGTTGTTTACGATGTTATTTATCAGCTTAACCTGGAAACCAATTACTTCAAGCATCACTCGCAATTCATACGCAGCAGAGTTACTTTCTTCTTTTTATTTAGACCTTAAGAATATTTATTAATCTTGGCTCATTTTATTAACCATGGATTCTATACCAGAAGTCATTTAAGAAGGAACCTGTTTCGCGCATGTAGAATGAGCTCATTGTCTCCGAAAAAGCGTTGGTGGGGGTACAGCCTAGCTTCTGCCGACACCAATGAGCGTCAACCTGCGCAGAACCGGTCTAAACTCGTCGGTCGGCAGATTCCTTCTTAAATGACGGGAGTATAGTATTATGGGTATGTGTGCTTCAAAATTATTGTTAGGCTTATTGACCTTACTGATCATTAGAAAACTTCTTAGTCCTGAGAATGAAAATTTTATTTCAACCAACTTTTTAAAAAATACATAACAATGCGAATGCATGATTTTTTTATATTTGGTTCGCCTAACTATATACTTTATGAAAGTGACGCCCTTATCTGCTACTACCTGCGATTATTTGAGAAATAATTTTTTTTAGAAAGAAGTGTGCAGATCAAGAATTCTAATATCTTTGAAAACTGGATTTCTTTAAATCAAAGCAAAAAAAAATTATGGAATTTGTGACCACATTTTGGTAGTTTTAAATATAAAAGAGTGTCTGGAAATGTTTGGCAACGATTTGAGGAAAGCTTATTATATATTTAAAATATATTTTAATGAAAAAATTCTAACTTCAAATACACATGATAAAAATAATTTGATAACAAAAATGTTTCGAACAAAAGTTAGTCAGTATTCAGTTGACAACAAATTGCAAAAGTAAATATTGATAAAAAAACTTTATTCGATAAACAATCAAGATCACCTCAATGTTTTTAATGAAACTGTCTATTTTAGTATATGCCAATCGATGCATCTTTATATTCTTTTTAAAAAAAAGTATTAGAGTATTTAGGTTGAAAACTGATTATTTCAGAAGTTATGAGTTTTGTCCCGAACGACCATATACTTCGGCGCACTGTGCGTAGGGAAAAGTCAATATCGAAGAAGATAACAAAATAGTGGGCCACCGAAAAAAATTCATATTTCATGGAAAAATTGAGCTGTTTCGTCGATAAAAAAAATTGAAGGGTTCTACTTTTTAAATATATTTTGCCGCTTTGAAGTCAGATTAACCGGGTGGCTAAATCACTGTCAACGCCAATGCAACGCATCGCATATTTTGACGAGGAGTATACCGGAAACGTATTCTTGAATTTGCCTGAAAAACAAATTTCTACCCTTCAGTATGTGCATATTAACTATACTAAGCAATACAAACATTGATTTACTTGCATTGTCTGTTTGAAAACAAATCCCAAAAACACCCTTAATTTTCAGACCAGTACAGTAGTCCCCCCTCCCTTAAATAGCTGAAACTGCGCGGCTCGGAGGTTCGACCGCTAATATTAAACTGTTAATATCTCGAGAACGAAGCCTCGGATCTCAAAACGGTAAAGGACTTTTCGGTGTCTTTTTGCATTATGACGTTGCATGTTCCGGGAAATCCCTGACTCTTCAGACACCCTGTATACAAAAATACGTATTCATGAATTACTTTGACAGAAACACTTTGAAAATAAACATGTTAGCCACTGAATGAATTTCAATAATAATCATTTTTGCAGTGGATATAATTTGTTGAATATAATTATCAACCTGATTAAAAATACGGAAGAACAATGGCGAGTTACATAGAAATTTTCTGCGGAATCGCTGTAATATTTTTGGCGCTCTACTACTACTTCACCTCGACCTTCGATTTTTGGAAAATTCGAGGGGTTAATGGGCCACGACCTATTCCTGTATTCGGTAACATAAGGGATCTTATGCTTACAAGAACTTCCGCGGCCGATTTTTTAAGGAAACTTTACGAGGAGTACAGAAACGAGCCAA
The DNA here is from genome assembly GCF_050908995.1 of Andrena cerasifolii. NCBI lineage: Eukaryota > Metazoa > Arthropoda > Insecta > Hymenoptera > Andrenidae > Andrena > Andrena cerasifolii. Next base: position 2,925,051 of record NC_135124.1, on the reverse strand, counting down.
TGGTCGGAATATTCACAAGAAGAACACCTATCCTTGTTCTTCAGGATCCATATCTTATAAAAGACGTTCTGATTCGAGATTTTTCGAAATTTGCTGATCGAGGTTTTCCAGTTCACGAAAAGGTATGTAAACACGTACATTAGTCTGGACCTTAGTTACTCTTGTCGAAAAACAATTTTGAGATTTTTGGCTGGGACACCCCCTAGAATTATGCCACTGGGATGTTTATATGTGGTTGAATTTGTCTTTTTACACTCTGCAACAATATAGAAACAAAATATAAGATCACTCCACACATAAATCATGACCTTTAAATCTAAAAAATTAACCTTTAAAAAACTGTTTTCGTTGTCATTATATTTAACTTGTGAACCAGTACAACTTTCGTCTAAAAAATGTTTTCATATAATTATAAATAACAGATCAAAGGGAAAAGGACACCCGAAATGCACAAATTTTTGTAGATATCTTTCTATATATTTCAATAACAAAGGGTCTAGGAGAAAATCTGACCACTTCACGCGATGCAGCAGACATTTTTCCTCCGGGAAACATCGACAAAAGTGGAAACTCACGTTTTTAGTCCGGGAGCCAGTGAACATTTTTAGTGTCTCATTGCGACGGGATTTTTCTATCATTTTTCGAATTAACCTTATGCTGAAAGTCAGCGGACTGGCACGCCGGTCCAGGGACAGGGCCCGAGGACACGCTCTCGAACATGTCAAGTTTGGGAGCGTCCCCGACTCATCGCGACAAGGCTAAAACTCTCCCCATTAATCAACAACTTAATTCGAAATAAGCAAAAAAATAGTCTGGCAGCACTGCGTGGGGACCTTAGTGGCCTGGCAGACCCCCAAACATGTTAAGAAAAAAAAATCGACTCACTGCGACGAGGCTGAAATTTGGTGGAATAATTGTTTATGTTTTAAAACCAATACAAAAAATAGTCTGGCAGCCTGGGGTGAATCAATGATGGGTGACTGGTTCCTTTTCATAAATAAAATAAAATATATTTAAATTTGTTTTCATTGAAGACAAATACGTAATTCGCCAAGAAACAGGAAGAAGTGCAAAAGTAAGGAAAAAGTTGCAAATAGGCACTCCCACTCTATCGCCCATAACGTCCTTATTTGTGCATGGATTTTGCTCAGATTTGGCTTGTTTTCTTCGTAAATGTGCGCACTCTGCGTAATAAATAAGAAACTGGACGTCACATGATAATTTCTATTACTTCCAGGCTATATAGTGAATTTTCGATTTAAATTTCGGCCCCGAAACTACATTTTTCTTAAGTTTCGTGCGATTCCGCCTAAACTATTGGTCCGATTGGAAATACTGTATAAAAGAATTTTATGCAATTTAATTGCCTTTAATTTAAGAGTCATCGCGATCAAATCGGTCAACTGTAACGCGAGATATGGCCAAAAACGTCGGGTCGTCTTCTTACAAAATTACCAAAATATTCATCGGGCGATATCTCAAAAACGTATCCATAGGATTTCGTCTCATGTTCATTTGAGAGTTTAGGGAACCACCTAACATAAGAATTTCATAGTGGAGTCTCGATCACAAATAATTTTTTCGATTTTGTAAACTAGTGTCGCTGATCACCTCTTGTAACGCATATGGTGTAATAATGTAAATCAGGGTTGACTAACTGGTGGCTCGCGAGCCACCGGGGGCACCTCCTCCTTGCTGCTAGACTGAACGGCTCCCCTCCATACCTACCAGACTCTGACGATCGCAGTCGAAATGAGAAGAAAAGAACGAGAAATCCACTGCGATCGTCAGTGTCTGGTAGGTATGGAGGGGGCCGTTCAGCGTAGCAGCAAAGCGAAGGAGCCACCAGTTAGTCAACCCTGATGTAAATGATCGTATTCAATTCCACCTCCGCATAACATTGAAAACAGTAGAAATTTAATGGAGTATATGATAATTTCTTTTTCCATGTGGCTAACAAAAAATGCATATAGTCATGTACAGTCAAACGTGAAGAGTGAGTCATACTCTTGATTTTACCAGAATTTATAAGCATTTACGATATCGTTACGAGTGCTACATAGTCATTGATAGTACTGATAATTTCCTTCCACACGTTTATCTCATTAAACATGTGTTTTTTAAACCTACTTAGATAAGATCATTTGTTTCTTCAGTACATCGGAATTAAGTATCTGCGTTAGTGATTGTGAGACCAATTATCTCGGAGTTACCCTGTGTACATACAAATTCAAGTTATTCAAGACATAAGGGTACTTGAAGATTTAAATTACATTCGACTAGTAAAATACCCTTGTTTCGCTACGATATAATAATCCCCCCCATAAACATGACTCATGTATGAAAGAAGCTAATTCCCTTTAATTCACGAAAAAAGTTCTCATGCAAAGATTGTGAAATCATCTTTGCTAATTCCAATTGTATTCTCGTTCTCCGTTCGAACACTGATTCCTCTGTCACTTTTTATACTTGACATTCCTTTATTGGCCACAAATCAATTCAGTGCTCAGATTTTCAGCTTCGGTTTTAAGGAATTAGCGGCTGTTGTATAAGAAGAAACTATGAAGTCGACTTAAGACAAAATGTTTCATATCACTAGTGCAGGTTGGCGAATGTGCTATTAATCTATTACCGACTTTGATTCGTTTAAATTAGTCTCTACCAAGTTTTTATTATTTTCCATCGTAAAACGATTTTCATACGACATTTTTAACAGAAGATGTCCCTCTTATAAAAGTTTTCGTGTCAACTACAGGCCTCGCCCGCTAATTCCTTAAAACCGAAGCTGAAAATCTGAGCACTGAATTGATTTGTGGCCAATAAAGGAATGTCAAGTATAAAAAGTGACAGAGGAATCAGTGCTCGAACGGAGAACGAGAATACAATTGGAATTAGCAAAGTTGATTTCACAATCTTTGGGTGAGAATGTTTTTAATGTTTTTCGCGAATTAAAGGTACAATTCGAATTAGCAAAGATGATTTCACATTCTTTGCGTGAGAACTTTTTTCGTGAATTAAAGGGTTAAAGGTACAATTGGAATTAGCAAAGATGATTTCACAATCTTTGCGTGAGAACTTTTTTCGTGAATTAAAGGGAATTAGTTTCTTTCATACATGAGTCATGTTTATGGGGGGGGGGGGATTTCATCACATTTTTCATAATTTGTGAATTATTGTTGTGTTGATCTTATCAAGCTAATGTACCGCCGGTCACTCTCTAGGAAATTTCACCACAAAGAAAACGTATATATGCGAGGAAAGAAATTTATTACTTAATAAATTATAAATAAATTAACAATATTAAGTTAATAAACGTTTCCGCCTTAACGGCTTTCCTCCTGACCGCCACGGCCCCGACCACGACCACGACCTCGGCCACGATACTGTGCGTGGATATTAACGTATGCGAATTTTACATGTTCGTTTACGTTAAACTCAGATATGTTTCTTTTTTTTTAATAAGTTTATTAAATATTTTCTAATTAATCCTACCTTTAACCCTGATTAAATATGTAAAGTATATTATACGTGTGGTAATACGTATTCAGTGGATTAGTGGATTTTGTGTTAAATTCGAGTTTTCAGATATGTAGCAAACATACAAGAAGCAAACAGAGGATTGAAGCTGAATAAAATCGTGTAAACGTATGATTTCTTTTCAATGAATGACAGCCAAGTGACATTTATAAATTATGCTTTCGAGGCGACACCTACTGGCGTCAAATGGAGGAGGAAAACGTGACGTCATAACTCGTAATCCTAAAAGTATCACTTTTATAACTATTAATTCAGAATAAATCTTATCTTTTAGACAAATAGCTTGATACATTAAGTAAAACGACATATGGGTTCGAAAAAAAAATGATTCGCTTAATCATGTAAAAACACCGGCACTATGTCATAAAATAAGATAATAACGCTAAAATAGCTCCGACGACCTTCGCTATCTTTCGTGTATAGAGACATGGTCGCTTAGTGTGCCTACGGGTAGAGGGGAAGGGGGAATTAGCTTCCAGACGCGACCGCGTCTGTTGATTAAAAGGAATTAATTTTATATCTATTTATTTTAAGTAATTTTTTTTCATTTCTGTACAGTAAATTTTATATAACAAACATTTATATATGTATATGCTCGTTCACACCTACTATTAAAAAATTAAGACGCCCGAATTCAATGTACACTTAGTATGACATGTTACAAAAAGATTTGTTACCAGATAGAGATTTGACGCTTTAAGGGGGGTCACTCAGGTGAAAACGAACTACCAGTTATTTTACAGATAAAAATTTGAAAATATGTATTTCCATATTATTCGTTGCGCTGCAATGAATTATGTAAGAGTCGATACAGTGACAATTTACGCATACCCTTATCCCTGTAGTATTGTATAAAAAGACTACAGAAAAAATTTCAGCTCGGAAACTTCATTTTTGTCAGAGTTATAAAGTTTTTTGTTTTGGCGTAGTAACTAAAACGCTCCTGCTCCGTACGTTGGACCTTCTTCTTCTTGCGATGCCTGTTCTCTTCGTGATTGTGCAGTTCGAATCATTTTTCTTACACGTTCGAATCTTGCTGAGGTTTTATCCTTATACCTGAGTACTCGTTTTTTGTGACGGTGTTGAACAATTTTCAATGATTATTCGCTCATTTGCATTTGCTTGTCCTTTAATGAATGTAATATTGTTTTAGCCAATCCTTCATTATATTCGGTCACAGCTTCTGGGTCTGCAGCTTCTACAAGATATTTGGAAGAAAAAATATCCTTTGGGCACTTACGCCATATCATGCTATGCAAACTTTCATTAGGGTTCTGTGTAAGGCATTGTGCACAATGGCGGAGCAAATTTTCATCACCTTAACCTATTATAAATTGGTAATATGTTATCCAAAAAAATTTCCCTGATAGGTGTTCCTATTTTCTTGTCACGAGAACCAGATTTTCTTTCTTTTGCAATTGTTGATTAGTAGAAACTGTGAGAGCGGGAGACTGGTGGGACAATAACTTCAGAACACTTTATCTCAAATATTAATGTAATAGCAAAATAATGATAAAATAATACAGAAATGGCATGCGGATCGTCACTCAGCATGTTCGACCATAAACCATACACATTCACACCATCCATACTACGCTCGGCTACATTCACTCCACCTTTTCACCCATAGGTGTCTCTCGCATCAGGCCCAATCACAATATAACAACCACGCATACTCTCACACACACCTCACGCATTCCCCCTTATTTTATTGTTTTTCAGTCCTCAAAATCTTTTTAACATCTCTTAATAACCTTGCGCTACTCAGAGGCTTTGTTAAACAATCCGCCGTCATGTCAACACTTGGTACATGTGATATCTTTAGGTTTTCGTTCGTCACAGCTTCTCTAATATAACAACATTTTCTGTTTAGCAACTTGGACTTTGTTTTAAAACTTCCACCATTTACTAGTCTCACCGCATTTAAATTGTCACACTTTATGAATTTCTTTATTCCGTTTGCTAACCCAATCTCTTTTAGCAAATCATTACATCATTTCACTTATTTCACTCCCTCTAACAATGCTTCAAATTCCCTTTCTGTAGATGATAACCCCACTGTTGCTTGCCCTGATAGCCAGATCTGGGCAGCAGAATCTGACATAAGAACCGTAGTCGTCTGTGTCCGCAGATGGCTACGTTCTGAGGTGCCTGATGTCAGTGCCTGATGTCAGATCGGCAGCAGATCCGCAGCAGATTCTGCCGTCTGCTACGGTTCTGACGTCAGACTCTGCGCTCTCATGCCAGAGCTAGATCCTGCTACCAATCTGATGTCAGATTGGAGACAGATGGTTATCAGAGTGCTTCTTACTCCTCCAATGTATTAAATCTTAATTTCTGTATACCAACAATCCGGTGAAGAATTTTGCGTCTTGTGTGCTATCCCACGATGCGTCAGTTTCACATTTAATTTGTTTGGTACAATTCTTATGTCCAAATACCAGACGATAGTCGATGGTCCCCTTCAAATATCTTAATATCCTCTTCAAACCAGCCATATGCATCATTTTTGGATTTTTGTTAAATTTGGATAAGCAACTCACTGCGATTAATATGTCTGGCCTAGCATATACACTAAAGTACATTAGCCCCCCCCCCCCATCATCTCTTGGTACTCCTCTATATTGCATATTCGACTAGTTTCATTATTGTCCATTTTTACATTAACTTCCATCGGCGATGTAGCTATGTAGCAATCTTGCATTCCATACAATTCCAGCAGTTTTTCAATATAGTCCTTCAACTTCAACATCACCGACGAAGTATAGGATAGACTTATCACCTTATGGGACTTCGTGTCACCACCTCAACTGTGTTACCGACCCATAACTTGAGGACTGAATTCAGCGGTTTCTGTGCATGAATAGGGTCCAACTCCGGAACTACTCTGCAATATGTTGAAATGCTGAAAGGTGTGTGCGTGCTTGTATACGTGTGACTTGTTTAGAGTGAGAGTTTGACATAGAGGATTGTTGTGGCCAAAATGTCGCCTTTATACTTGGAGGGTGTAATTCTCCGGCGACACAATGTCACACTCTGTGCGGTTTTTTACGCCACACGAGTTCACTAGATGATGGTGATTGCAGTGTGATAGGTTTAATGAAATCAAACACAGACACTACAGCGCGTAATAATTAACAATAACGATATATTTTAACCACTACTGATTGAAATAAGTAAAGGACAAGGTTGAGTTATAATTGTAATACTACGCGATTGTAATGTCTCAGAAAGCTGTATGCTGTTCTTTCGATGCTAACAGTAAGAAGGTTTTGTTTGATCTGATTTACAAAGTGTTCTCTCTGGCGCTACGAAGACCACGAAACACTTGCGGGGGTGGGACTTAACTAGGAGGTGGTCTAAACTATTGCCCATTGGTTGAAACTGATGTAGCTGGAACGACGAAAAATGACTGGAAAGGGAAAGTGTGATTTCGACGAAACCGAACCGATCAGCGCGACGTCGTGTCGTCTGCTTATTGTTGGTAAAGTCTGGAGAAGCGTAATCTCGACTCGGTCTAAGAGCCCCTATTCCACTACGCCGGTCGTAAATTCTTAGTCCCAAAGTGTTAGGACCCGACTGACAGACCAAGTGTCTGCCACGTGCGAACTGACAAAGCATAGAACACAATACGATGCGCTTGGAGTTTTGAAAATAACATCGTATCGCTCAACATGGATAGAGGGCAGGCTTTCGGTACGCTACGCTTTGGCTCGGTTTGTCAACGACTCACATGGATTTCTCTCCCAATGTATAATGTATAATGCCGGACAAAAGTATGTGGACACTTTTAAAAGAGAATAACTTTTTTAAAATTAGTCCAAATGACGGGTTTTATTTTTAGAAGCTAGAATGATTAGTTTGCTAGTTGACAAGTTCCGGCGTTTTGAAAAATTCGCAATTGGTTGGAATAGCGAAGAACATTGTGAAGGTCGCTTTTTCAACTTTTTTATCTGTGCCTGCAATGAAAATTTAAAAATCCCGTTTGTAGATTTAAGTAAGTTGTATACATGCTGAAAATTTCATTGAAATCGGTTAACGTAGCTATGAGCTGCAAATAGTTAAAAGTGGTGGAAATCACATTTTTCGACCTATAACGGTAATAAACCTAAAGATTTTACATATTTCGATGCTTGTCGCTTGTTTCTACATCCACCAATTTCGGTGAAATTTTCAGCATGTATACAACTTACTGAAATCTACAAACTGGATTTTTACATTTTTATTACAGGCTCAAGAAAAAAAAGTTGAAATAGCGACCTTCACTATTTTCTTCGCTATTCCGACCAATTGCAATTTTTATCAAAACGCCGAAACCCGTCGCCCAGTAAACTAATCCTTCTAACTTCTCAAAAAAACGGAAGTCGTTTGGACCTACTTTAAAAAAGTTATTCGGTTTTAAAAGAGCATACTTCTGTCCGGCATTGTATCTATAGGTTTACCCAAAAAACGAGAAATAAAGCAGTGGAATAGATTAAAAATACGATAGAAAAAGCTCTTAAATGACGTTAAATAATAAATTAATTTCACTTCGACCGTAATATGACTCTAAAGAAATAACGTCAAATAACCACTATGAGTAGTTAACATGACATTATACATTTTTAGAAATATATCAAAAAGAAAAAAATATTGCAGATAAAAAAGTGAACAATGTCTCATAATCATAGATCGTCGACTAGTAATAATACCACTTTAACACCAATAAATTATTTTCCGGAATAATCGTAGATGGAACCATTGTCTCCACATTTGTTCAATTTGGAGGCAGAAAGATGGAGGCCACTAAGAACGAGACTGTCGCCAGTATTTACATCTGGCAAACTGAAGGAAATGTTCCCTCTTATATTGGAATGTTCAGAACATTTGGAAGAATATTTGGAGAAATTGGTAGCAAAAGGGGAGCCCGTGGAATGCCGGGAATTAACAGCAAAGTATACAACAGACGTAATAGGTAGCTGTGCTTTCGGGATCGAAACGAACGCACTGTCCGATAAAGAAAGCGAATTCCGTCGGATGGGCAGAATGGTGTTTGCCGTTAACTTCTACCAAATATTACGATTCAGAATTAGACAGGCTATGCCATGGCTCTATAATCTGCTTGGTTACGTGCTACCGCCAACTGAAATTACAACGTTCTTCACCAAAGTCATCGTGGATACTATGAAGTATAGGAACGAGAATAACATCGTCAGGCCCGACTTTGTCAATATGCTTCTCGAGCTCAAAAAACACCCGGATAAATTGGAGAATATTAGTAAGTGCGTGAAATTTCTAGAATTTTAATTAGATGTCACGGCCACAGACATTGGGATATATGGAATAGCCCAAATGTAATGGAGAATAGAATTTAGAAGACCTTATGTTATAAATCGTAATCCATAACTGACTGGAGTACCAAATGTTGGTCTTGTGAAAGAGTTACAATTGGACAGCAAGTGATAAAAGATGGATCTAGATTAGACTGAAACAGAGACTGAATTGTTGTAGGATTGAGATTGAACTATTGTCAGATCGAGAATGGGTTGATACTGACGTTGCCTAACCGATGTGGAGGTATATAAAGGGTTTTTGGGGTAGAGGTGTGGGTAACAGGTCTGGGCAAAGATTTAAGAATCTACATATTTATGTACATTTAGTAATGGAGAATGTATAATCGTATTTTACAGAACTAACGGATACTTTACTCACTGCGCAAGCGTTTGTATTTTTCGTTGCTGGTTTTGAGACGTCTTCAACAACCATGAGCAACGTTCTTTACGAATTAGCTCTACATCCTGAAGTACAGGATAAATTGCGACAAGAAATCAGGGAACATTGTGCCAAGAACAATGGTGAACTAAAATACGAGCAAGTAAAGGATATGACGTATTTGGATCTAGTATTTCGAGGTGCGTATGCAATTTTCAAGTGGTAAATAAAATTTTACTTAACTTCAAACATATACACTTGTTTTGAAATAAACTACTTACATTAGTGATATCCGCGCGAAACTTGAGCTTGAATGAGTTTATGCATAACAGCCCTGCTGGAGCTGCCAGTTAGAACCGCATTAAAAATTTTAAATCCGGATTGATGCGGTTTTCTTCCCGTAAATTCCAGATTGAACCCGATGAAATATTTTCTATCGGTTTCAAACCGGATATGCATGTAAAAATCTTGACGGTATGCATCCCGTGAATTATTTGCTCTGCCAATCCGGATCGCGACGGACTCGAAAGAGCTTGTGGCATTTCCAGATTGAATCCGTAAGATTTTTGATCCGCAATTTCAGATACGAAACTTCCGGGTTTATACAAATGGCAATTCCTGATAGAAATTGATAAATTTCGCACATGCAAATCCTGTTTCATCCATCGATCTGGATATCCGCATTGAACCGGATTCGTTTTTGAACTGGCACAAATCACTGCTTGAAAATCCAGGTAGTACCGCATTGAACCAGATAGATCCAGTTCAAAATTCAACGCGGTTCTAACTGGCTGTTCCAGCAGGGAGTTGCAACTGTTTAATTTAGAAAAATTAAATGCGATCTAAGAATACTATGAGGCAGTAAGAGCAACAACGGACTAACCCGCATTGAAAAATTTTTTTTCCCTATTTTTTATGATTAGTAGAGCCTATTGGAATTAGAGCTGTACGAGTACTTGAATATTCGGGGAGCTTGAAATCCGAACCAATCCGGGACTCGGTTTCCAAGCCGAGCCGGGTACCCGAAAGAACCGAGCGGCTCGGACAGAACCAAGTACTTGAATTTTTTTCAAGCGGCCCGAAAGAAACCGGGCGGATTGGATGGAACCGAACGGATTGAATTTTTCCAAGCGGCCCGAAAGAAACCGGGCGGATTGGATGGAACCGAGCGGACCGTTCGTTTCTTTCCAAGCCACCCGGTTTCTTAGAGCCCGCCCGCTTACTTTCCAAGCCGCCCGGTTTCTTTGGGGCCGCTTGGAAAAATTCAATCCGCTCGGTTCCATCCAATCCGCCCGGTTTCTTTCGGGCCGCTTGGAAAAATTCAATCCGCTCGGTTCCATCCAATCTTCTCGGTTTCTTTCGGGCCGCTTGGAAAAATTCAAGTACTTGGTTCTGTCCGAGCCGCTCGGTTTTTTCGGGTACCCGGCTCGGCTCGGTTTTTCAAGCCGAGCCAGGCTCGGCTTGCTTTTTCCGGGTACTTGATCAGCTCTAATTGGAATACATCATTACTACTAACTGAATTTCGAAAAACTGTGGGTTAGTCCGTTGTTGCTCTCACTGCCTCATGTGTACCTATAACCTATAACTGTAAATACTTATGCAGAAACACTAAGGAAATATCCTGCTGGGCCACTTTTAATGAGAAAATCAATGTGCGACTATACTTTCGACGGTACGAAGGTTACGATACCAAAGAAGACGTTTTTGTGGATACCAATATTCGCAATTCAGCGGGATTCTAATGTTTACCCAAATCCAGATGCTTTTATTCCCGAAAGATTCACTGATGACGCTGTTGCGGCTCGACATCCAATGCATTACTTGCCTTTTGGGGACGGTCCAAGGAATTGTATTGGTAGGTGAAAAGAAAATTTTCAAATTCGCAACATCTCCCATAAAATTTATATAACGTGTCAAAATTTTGAATAATTCTAACGATTCTTTCGATTATTATTAAATCACCTGGCTGTTTAAAGCCATTTCCTCACCTATGAATCAGGAAGAGAAGTTCACATTAAATTACAAAATTTACTATTGTTTAAAAATAACGTCGGTATGGGGATGAATGTTTTTTGAAAACTATACTTTTGTACGATTATGTTATTTTCCTGTCGTTAGTGTGAGTAATGTTATTTACATTAAATATGGAAAAATTCTAGGTGCGCGATTTGCAGTTTATCAATCCAAAGTTGGACTAATAAAAATACTGCGTAACCATAACATCGATGTCTGTGAAAAAACTATGATTCCGTACGTAATAGATCCAGCTGCTTTCTTACTGGCACCAAAAGGAGGGATATACTTGAAGATAACAAAAATGGAGAATTAGAACAAACATCATACGAAACAATATTGAATATCGATATTAATTATGGATGAAATAATTTATATACTTATATTTTACGTCTTCGTTAAATACTATATATGAGGCTCATCACAGAACTGTTGCGTCGGCATATGAATGAGAGTCACGCAAAGTTGCGTATGCCCATAATATGTATATGTCCGTTTACGCCATATTCAAAATCACCATGGTGATTGCCGTGAACAATCGAAGGCGCGGAGAAACGGACATCGCGTCTCAACTCGGAGACGGGGATCATCATCTCGTTACGTCCTCCCGAGCGCTCACAGGACACGTCGCATGTACATCAGTTTACAATAAAGTTTATTTCTTTACATTCGACGAATTTCTTTTTGCAAGTGACCCCGGCACGTTAACACGCGACGTAACATCTGTATTTCGATAAGTGTGCTCTCATTAATTTAAGGGGAGGTTCCGGTCTAGAGCTCCAAGAAATAGGTGATATTTAGGAATTAATTAAAGGAAAACTACTATATATAATTTAATGGGACTTTTTGCGTTGTATTAAGGATATCTTAAATTATAGAAATATATTTTTTGTTTTATAATTAATCATTGCAGACAGCCTTGGGGAGTCGTTAAAGTCAAGGCGTCAAAAAATTGATCACAATTGGTGGGAGCTGTATCCCTAAAAGTTATTATCCGACTCCACTGAAACTTTTTTTATTTTGAAGAATATACTTCTGGCTAGGGGGCAAACCAGAAAAATTAAAAAATGACATTTTTTAGAAAATAACGACACTTGAAATTTGAAATCACTTTTCCCCTATATTTTTCGTCCTTTCAACGCCTTTGAAAATTATAAATTTTCAATTTTTTGTATTTTTCTGGTTTCTCTCATAGCCAAAAGTATATTCTTCAAAGTAAAAAAAGTACATGTATATATATAAAATTCAAATCAAACACCACTGATAATCACGATTTCTCTGGAACCACTGATCCAATGACTATGAAATTTGGTAGGTAGGTTCCTCTTAGGCCCTAGGTGCTTGCTAAGAAATTTTTTTAAAAAACTCCCTCCCCTTCACCGAAAAACCATATATAATATAATGTATATATAGGTTATGTACGTTATTGCGACAGACCGGAGCGCGGTTCGCGCCTCGACCGCGGGGCGGCGCCACAAGCGTCGCGAGCGTACTCGCGGGCGAAAATTCGACGGGACCAAGGTATTAAGGCCGCTGCGAACGGAATCGAGAACTCTCGTAGCACCGATCGCTTATCCCAGTTACTTTGAAATGTTTACATTTATTATGTTTTCCTTCGGTTTTTTTTCTGTTTAAGAGAAAAGAAAGTTTTTGTTTTCGCTTACCCTAGTTACTTTTAAATTTTTATATTTATTGTTATTGCAGTTTTCCTTCTGTTTCCGTTCTCTGCTATAAGAGAGCAGAAAGTTTTTAATCTATATATATAAAAGAAGAAAAGTCCTGACTGACTGACTCATCAACAAACGCCCAGGTCAAACAGTTTAACCTAGGAACGTAAAATTTGGTACATTGGTTTTATGACGTAGGCGTCCAGTAAGGAAGGATTTTTAGAAATTCCGTCCCCAAAGGGGTGAAAAGGGTTAAAATGTATTTTCTCGGATTCCTTAATATCTCTTAGGCTCGATTAGATATCAACTTGGTTTTTCAATACAAAGGTTTCCCACGCATATGCCTAAAAAAACCAATTTCAGGATTTTGCCCTAAACAACCCCTAAGGGGGTGGAAAGGGGTAAACTGTGTTTTCACGGACTTCTCAATATATCTTAGGCCCGATTAGATATCAACTTGGTTTCTACTTATAAAGCTTACCCACACAAATGCCTAAAAAACAATTTCAGGATTTTGCCCTAATCAACCCCCAAGGGGGTGATGAAAAGGGGTGAAAGTTATTTTCATGGAATCCTTAATATTTCTTAAGCCCAAAGCGAAGCGCGGGTATATTTTGCTAGTTGCTTATATATTAAATGCATGAAATTAATTTGTCGGCGGGCCTTAACGTATACAGAATAAACGGGGTTCAATTCAGAAAAGCCACAGTTTATTCATGAATTATCCCTACGCGTTTCAGTATCTAATTAGAAGAGGATATCAACACGGGTTACATATGTTCTTGCAAATTGTTAGCATTAACTCCTAAATTTTATTTTGGCGATGCAGTATCTCTTTCTGTGTCCTTTAAGCATGGAAGACATATTATTTTTGTTTTAGAGTGCTTTTTGCTTTTAAAATTAGTACATGTTCCGCATTTTATTGTTGTTCTACTATTTACACACATCTCGCAATCGCGATAGCGTTTTAGACATGATACGATCTACTGGCAATGAATAGATTTGCTCTAGCAGCATAGTGTTCTTTCGTATGACTAAATGACATATTTTTGATAAATATCCTCCTCCTGAGTTCATTATCGTTATTTATTAAACTTGTCAGTTCCGTGAAATTCGACGGTCTCTCCGTACCTGTCAGTTCCGGGCCGTGAGGATCAGTGTAAAAAAATATCGTTTGCGTGCTTTACAATGGAGTAGCGCACAGTTTGCCGTGTCAGGGCTGTCAGTAGATGTCGGTGTAGAACCCCTACCGTTCAGTGAAGCTAAAATTTGGTTGCCAACGATATTTGGGCATTTGGACTGACGGAGTCCTGAAATCACGGAAAGGTGAAAGGGACAACCTTTTTTTATTACCGTGAAAGGTTCTTGGGTCAAAGCTCTCGCACCACGCGCTTCGGGGGTCCTAGACCCTAGAGTCATAAAGACAAGGACAGCAATAGGCCACTCACAAGGAGAGTATTTTAGGTGTCCGCCTCCGATCATTTTGATTTTTGGATATGTTATAGAGGACCGAAAAATAAGAAATATGTGTTTTTTATTTTTCCCCGTTTTTATATTTGGGGGGTGAAAACTGCGTTCAAAGTTAGGGTTGAAAAATCATTTTTGTGGAATATCTTGAGAACTATTAGAGATAGGGAAATAGTCTCAATGGACGAATTTTGTGTCTTTGAATGCAAAATATGACTGACTCACCAGATTTTCAAAAATCCACAAAAATGATTTTTCAACCTTAACTTTGAACGCAGTTTTCACCCCCCCCCCCCCCCAAATATGAAAACAGGGAAAAATAAAAAACACGTATTTCTTATTTTTCGGTCCTCTATAACATATCCAAAAATCAAAATGATCGGAGGCGGAACCTAAAATACTCTCCTTGTCAGTAATGAAAATGGGAATTTCTATAATTAATATTAGATCTCCATACAAATACCACCAATGGATTGCTGGAGTTTTCGCAATGAAAATTATACCAAACATGATATAATTCTGATCGTTATTAATGATTGTAATAAAAAGAGTTTTGTATTTGAATTTTGCGTGGTAAGGTATAGGGTATGATCGGATGCATGAATTCTGGGTGTTAGGAAAATGGAGCTGGATGTGCGTTTCAACAGAACGTGCAAACTTTAGAGCCTTTTCACACGGCGATACATATATCGCGATACGTGTATGATGCATACCGATTTTCCATTGATCATTATAGCTTCCATAAGAACCGTTCACACGACGATTCTCGTATCGCGATACTGATTTTGTCTACCCCGCAAACGTCGGCCGCGCGATACTTTTTGTCTGAAGTCGATGGATGAAACGTGGAAACGAGCGGACTCTTTCACACGGCGCTGGGCGAAACACGTGTCGCAATAGGTGTCGATCATTTGTTCTTCAATAAAAAATATCTTCTCGTGCCCCACACATTTTTGGACAAAATATTTCTATGAAAGAATGAATGAGATTGAAGCGTTATCTATTTGGATTTTACACAAAAGGTGTAGTAAAAAACGAGCGAAGAGGAAACATTGGGTTCATCCCATAAACAGCATTAGACATGAAAAGGGAAGCGTGTGGATGGGATTGTATACAGGGTGTCCCACTAAGGAGTGGACAGCGCGATATCTCTTAAAGTATTGTCGATAAAAATATAAAAAAAAATAGGGAACTGCATGGTTCGAGGGGGCCCATTTATTAGCGCGAACGAATTTTGTTTTCGATGATTATTTTAAAAGATACGATGGTCAAGTTCGGTTTTTCAAATGGAACTATTTTTTTTGAAGACCTGAGTTGATAGTGCGTTCCAAGACAAATTCAATAAGCTTTAATGTATACACTTTGTTTCCACTGGTTTTTAAGATATTGCGCTTGCAAATTTACTGATTTTCACTGCAAGAAACCCCTCTGGAATAGCAAAAACCGGGGGCGGTCTTACTGCCGCCACGGGTGGCACTGCCTGTTGAAATGGATACTTACCTGCCAAAGGTCTACGCCAGAAATGGCAGGCCCAAAGGCTGGACAATTCTTTTCCATCAGAAATGCTACTTAGGTAGGTACATCTGCGGTATCGAGAAGCGCATCGTTACTTTTATTTCGCACTTGCTTCTACGCTCGGATGGCCGGTTCTTTTGGGAGGGATGCAAGTTGGATTGGTTAGGTTAGGAGGAGTGAAAGTTACTAGACTAAATTTCAACCATAGGGAGCAGATTGTATCAGAACCAATCGGATTTGCATCCCTCACAAAAGAACCGGCCATCCGAGCGTAGAAGCAAGTGCGAAATAAAAGTAACGATGCGCTTCTCGATACCGCAGATGTACCTACCTAAGTAGCATTTCTGACGGAAAAGAATTGTCCAGCCTTTGGGCCTGCCATTTCTGGCCTAGACCTTTGGCAGGTAAGTATCCATTTCAGCAGGCAGTGCCACCCGTGGCGCTAGTAAGACCGCCCCCAGTTTTTGCCATTCCAGAGGGGTTTCTTGCAGTGAAAATCAGTAAATTTGCAAGCGCAATATCTTAAAAACCAGTGGAAATAAAGTGTATACATTAAAGCTTATTGAATTTGTCTTGGAACGCACTATCAACTCAGGTCTTCAAAAAAAATAGTTCCATTTGAAAAACCGAACTTGACCATCGTATCTTTTAAAATAATAATCGAAAACAAAATTCGTTCACGCTAATAAATGGGCCCCCTCGAACCATGCAATTCCCTATTTTTTTTATATTTTTATCGACAATACTTTAAGAGATATCGCGCTGTCCACTCCTTAGTGGGACACCCTGTAGATTAAAATGCACTCTTACATTAATAATTAGCAGTGGATTGCTGATGTCGAGGAAAGCATCCATTTACAGGAAACCAGATGTTTTACTATGTACAGTAAATCCTCGTTACCAGCCCGACGAACGGGGCTGGCGGCGGGCCCGTAGCGTGTTGTGGACACTATTCCGCGCTACCAGTGATGCCAGAACGGTGGGTTTTGTCCCACGGCCGCTACCACCACTCCACGACCAAGCGTACCCCCTCCTAGCGTCCGTACCGCACCACACAAGCATTCCCGTCCCTCCATCCGTGTGCCGTACGCGCTGCCTGGCCACCGCTCTCCGGCGAGAATTCGTTTTCTCGACATCAAAGCGCTTGGCGCGCAAGCGAAAAATCAAGACTTCAAATCCCGGTGCGGATATTACTTTTTTTTTTTAATTATTCACTAATTTCTCTTTCTATATTCTCAGCAGACTAAAGGCTTAAAAACTATTAATTTACTAAGCATTTTCGAAGCTTGATTTACTGCCAATGGCGTGAGTGAGAAAACCCAAGAGCGAGCGAGAGGAAACGAAAGAGCCGCTCGCTCGTCCCGAGTTCGCCCAGTCTCGTCCGAAGGATTCCAAGAAATGGTGGGGATAGTCGCCGGGCTTCTAACGCATGGTAGAAACGGGCTGGTAACGAGGATTTACTGTACCAGTATTGGAGTAAAACTTACTTAAATCTACCTACTTAAGGGAGTTTTAAATTTTCATTACAGGTACAGGAAAAGAAGTGGAAAAAGCGACCTTCATTATTTTCTTCGCTATTCCGACCAATTGCGATTTTTTTCAAAACGACGAAACAAGCCACCTACTGAGAAACCTAATACTTCTAGCATCTAAAAAAAAAATCACGTCGTTTGGACCAATTTTAAAAATGTTATTCTGTTTGGAAGGGTGTACGAATACTTTTGTCACCTACTGACTGAAAGAACTGTACAGCAGCCTTGCAGAAACGGCTGAATTGGGACTGACCGAGCCAGAGAACGCCTCCTACACAGTTGTCAGTGAAATTAGGGACATCGCACGGACACGGAACGGATATGTGTGCACAGACCTTAACGAAATGTATGAATTCTTGGGAGTTCTGATATGTGCAGGTAGCTATCAATTCAAACACTGACCACACAACTGATATGTGGAAAGCATTGTCATAGCCTCTATACCGCGCAACATTTGGGATCAATCAAATTATGATGCATTATACATACAACTAAACTTGCTGTCGAGAGCGTTCTTGGCCAGCCGACTAGTCTTCCGGACATTCAGCTTCGTGTCATCTATTTATAGAGCAACGATAAGAAACCGCAGAAAAACTAGAAAACCTTGCACCTTGAGCGAAAAACCAGTCTGCGATGAGCATGCAGTCACTACCACCAAACGTAAAGACTGCATATAAATAAATAATTACGGTCTTATTTGCCCATAAATATTTGTTTTTATTTACTGAATTATCCGTGTAACGATATCTTATTGTAAATTGTTTCGTTCATTCGGAATTCGTGCATAAATCTTTTGTTTCTATAGGTGGGTAGGTACCCAGGTACCTTATTTATTGAGAATCACTATATAAACTTTAACGGGATAATTCTCCAGATCCAAGACGAAAAATAGAAGACTGAATATATATTTCGCTTTCAAAATGTTCAAATAACGAAGACTCAAGCGGTCGTGCTGAAATTTTCAAAGGAACATAAAAAAATTTCATAAACCATGCCCAGGTGCGTACCCCGGTACCCGGTTATTGACATGAGGATTAATTTCCACGTGTTGTCGCCACGGGATAATATTATCCAAATGAGCTGAAATTTGGTGTAGCGCAATTTAAGATCAAAAGGAACAAAACTAGGGGGGGGGGGTTGTTTCAAAAATAAAAAAAATCGAAAAATAAGTGGCACCTTACTGTACATACATATAACGAATTGCCGAAGAAAAAAAGGTATCCACTACTAAACCGACTTTCACTTTTAATGGATTTCCTAACGTTACAGTCACACTGGCTGAACGAAACCCACAGACTACCTCTGCAATGATTTTACTCGGCCGCTTCAGGCATATTAGCGATTCTGAGGGGCGGGGGGGATTTGTACAGGAGGTATCAAACTTTATTCCCCAATGCCCTAACTCCGCACATTTTACCGTTCAGAAAGGCCAAGTTTTTTCCTGACGGACTCTATTAGCGTAACCCAGTGTGACCTTTCAGTGTTAAACCCCATTAAACCGAATTTAAACTTCGTTTAGAAATAAAGAATAGCAGGAGAACGAGTGGAGAAAGGCAGTAAGATGGGAAGAGAAACAGAGACCGAGAATGTTAAACAACAACTTAATCTTCGTAAATAAACATTTAGGAAATCGAAAAAAGTTCAGTAACATTTATACAACCAAGAGAACTTGGAAATCTTGAAATGCTTGGGGGGTTTGACTATTCGACGCATATGAATATGTAATGAAAATTATTTCAATTTTGAATGTTTTAAAATGTATGTATGTACCTACATCCAAGAAGTTTATGATTCTACGTGAATATGTCAGCTAATTTGCTCCTTTACCGTGTACAATGTATATGTAATGTACAGTTACTCAGAAAATTGAGCGCACACCTAGGTTGGTAACGAAAATTGGCGGGAAAATTAATACAAACACACTTATTCAAAAATAAAAACACCATATATTTTTTATTCGTATATTTTACCAAATAATACGTAAAAAATCTAAATAAAATGAACTATTGGTCTATATTTAACAAAAATGGTAAAAGTACACGTATTTTAGTGACACAAAATTGAGCGTACACCTTGTTAAAATACTATTACAAACTTATACTATATCGTTTCATTTATTAATACTTCGTCGCATATTCCCTGCCATCAATTACGGCTTGTAAGCGACGCGGCATAGAATAAATTAGGTGTTTTATTAAAGAAGGAGGAGTTTTTTTCCCATTCTTCTCTCAACTTTCGTCTGAAATCTTCTATACTCGTAAAATTGTTATTTGCCATTCTGGATTTTATTTCTCCCCAGACATTCTCGATGGGATTGAGATCAGGTGACTGGGGAGGTGTTTTTAGCATCTTTGGGATGTTATACAGCAACCATAATTGAACTATATATGATAAACGCTTTGGGTCATTATTTTGTTGAAAGTAACACACCCGCGGCATTTTTAATTTTTCTGCCGAATCTTTTAGATTCTTTTTTAAGATATTTAAGTACTTAATTTTGTTCATTACGCTATCTATGTATACATCCCCATAACATAACGGGTCCTCGTCCGTGTTTAACCATTGGACATGTATTTCTATGGTGGTGCTCAGTATTTGGCTGTCGCCATACGATTTGCTTCCTTCCATCCCGTCCAAAAAAAATGATTTTAGTCTCGTCAGAGAATATAACATTTTCTCAAAAACTGTCGTCAAAATTTACAAACGTTCTTGCAAATTCTAGGCGTTTCTGCCTATTTGCTTTGGAGATATACAGTTTCTTTCGTGCGACTCGGTCATACCCCTCTTTTCTTAATGTTCTACGAACTGTTTCAACCGAGATGTCTTTATTTATACGCGAGGAAACATCTAACGTTAACTTCCGCACACTTGTACTCGGATTTGTTTTAATTTGTCGACAAATGAATCGTTCAGCAGTGTTCGACAATATTTTCTTTCTTCCTTGGCCAGGTGTATTTCGGACTGTTCCATCGTACCGAAACTTGTTCATAATTTTTTGTACGGTAGAATGTGTTCTGCCGACTATTTTCCTTACTTGACGAAAGGATTTACCTTGCGAATATAATTTTACAATAAGATTTCGTACTGAAGTGTCAGTCTGCTTCCTCTTATTAGCCTCGTATACTTTTTCAATTTCTGTCAAATATAGACAAATAGTCAATTTTATTTAGAAATTTTTTTACGAATTATTTAGTAAAATATACGAATACAAAAAAAATATATATATATATATTGTGTTTTCATTTTTGAATATGTGTGTTTGTATTAATTTTTTCGTCAATTTTCATTACCAACCTATGTGTGCGCTCAATTTTGTGAGTAACTGTATATAGAAGACTGCGTCAGTGGAAGAAGTCTCGAGATAACGGTACAAAAAGAAAGGAAACGGCCTGTTCAGTTCAGATGCATTTCTGTTAGTTTATTGCGGTTGGTGTATACCAAACAGTTGAAAATATGTGGTTTTTTAACAATAACTGCAGAAGCAAAGCCCGTCTGGTAGGGAAAACTATCGTTATAACAGGTGCGAATTGTGGAATAGGAAAAGAAGCTGCTAGAGATTTTTACAGAAGAGGTAAGAAATTTTACATCCATTTTAACGACTATAGTAGTATATTTGTTATTGATACAGCAATAATATAATTTATTTATAATTAAAAATTTTAATGCAACATTTACGATTCTCGTGACAATATCTTAAATTCAAATATTGTGAGGAATTTCAATTTGCCGAGATTATAATACTTCCCACGTAGCACACGACGTCTTAAAAACGTCTATTTCACGTGTGTTTTTGGTCTGAACGTGTGACAACATTATTACAACTATTACAATATCTTTAAGACGTCTTCAAGACATCTGTGTGCTATCTAGGTTCATAACTTTGTGGTTTATATGTTTGTATGTAGATTGTAAGGTTGTCATTAATGTGATAAATAACAATATTTGTTTTTTTTATTTATTTTTTATTGAAATTATTAAAATGTCACTATTCGTTTTTATATAATACAATCTTAGAACGCAACGTGATGTAACCATTAATGTCAGTGTATGTATTTTCGATTTTAGAAATTTTAAGAGTAATTGTCACGTTATTACATAATATTTATTTGTTGTAATGATTTTGTAAGTTAATTTACGTATTGTTTTATTATCGTGTATTCTACATATTTTATTAAAATCAGTTAATGTGCAAGTCCTCGTTTCCTAACCCCACATTTTTGTGAAAAGTATTTTTTCAAAGACACATTATAAGGCTTTTCATATACACACATGCAGTATGTATTTCAGAAATTAAAAACATGATTTATATAAAATATAGTTATACAATTCTAAGCGTTATGCATGTTTATAAACAATTCTATGGTAATATAACCATTCTTAAAAAAATTATCAACTGATTGATATCGAAGTGTGTTTACACGGCAATGAAAGTGTATATCAAAAACTTAAGAGTGATTACATTTGCTCATTTATCATGTCATCCTCTCAAATATAATACTGGGTACTGCATATTGTCTTGTTAATATTTTTCTACAAATATAATCGCAGATACAATACATACATATTGTAAGTACATAGTTTGTCAGCTAAGTTACAAAAATGTATTATAAAAGTCCATAGGTTTCGATCAGTTTAGTTTGGAATAAACTATGATTTTTTGTAATTTCCATTAATAGAAACATATGATTGTATCATATTTTTACATATCTGCCCACTTCTTTATATTTGAAAGTCTTTGATACCACAAATCAATCAAGCTTTTAAGCATGATCTAAACTTCTTTAGACATGTTACAATTTCAAATCAGAGCCATGTAAACAGTTCTTGGATTATTTCTTCTAGAGACGTAGTCTGCATTATCAGGACAAATACTTATAAGGAACTTAAGCATTATCACATATATTAAATTATTTATCATACATTAATAATCATTTTCATGTTTCTTTATTAACAACTCATACTTTATGTCTGAACTCCTTGTTTCTACTTTGATATTTTTATTTTATCCTTTGAATATCTTATAATGTCCAATCTATTTATTGGAAGAAAATGTTAACATTGTGATTCATAATGACTTAAGCATCAGGTATTTAAGGTTTTCAATATGAGAGGGCATTAAAAACTCCCAAATAATGGTTAGTATAATGCTGGAAAAAAGCGTCAATAATCTACTAAGTCACAGTTTATACACTTACACATGTTAGAAACTTCAAGCAGTATTGATATGTTAAATTAATTCATGTGTGGGTAGATAGTATTAGTTCAGATGGTTATTTTACTGCATGGTCTATATTGCAAGTGTGTTAATATATATTAAATGACTTCATACGGGTATTAGTCATCCAATATACTTGATTATCGTAGTTGATTATCAAACATAAATGTATTTACCATTCATGTAATCTTACACGTACTCTCGCAACAATACTATTATTATATGAATAGTAAGAAAAACAGTTAAGCAAATTAATTTGTATCTCCAACAAGATATACATACACATCTGTAGACTTTGTCTATATACTTCAGACATACAGTGTTACTTAAGATATAAACATTATAAACTACGCACACCATCTGCTCTCAGAGGTCATAATCTTACTACTCCACTCCTAGGTTTAGAACACCTCCGCTTTTAAAGTTCCAATATATTTAACTTTACTACATTACATAATCTTTAAACTTGCAGGGGATGTCTTGTACTTCTCTTTAGTTTTTGATTCACACTAACGTTTTCACTTATCTCCTCATTTCCGCTAATACTTCTCGGTTCTATTTTAGATGCTTTCTCATACAAACGTATTTCAGCATCCGCATCATCGCTTCTCACATTACCATAAAGTGACCAAATATTTTAGGTTCCAATGCGAGACAAGCAAACAAAAACAAAGGTTAACAAATGCGTGAGGTCAGCATTTCCTTGGTTTATTAAATTATTTAAACTACATACTTCTAATAAATTAAAACGAAATTAAGAACACTTTTTTTCACAACAAAAAATGAATTACATAGAATATCGAATATCGCAAGTAACTATATGGATATATGATACCCACATAGCACACAAACGTCCCAGAGACGTCCTAAGGACGCCCCGAACGTCCCACTAACCAAATCGGGCACATTGAACTGCGGAAAATACAGGAATGATTAACCTATTTCGCGGAGGGGGAATAACCAATCAACGACAAGGTGGGAAACGAACGGCGCCACCGTCGAGCCAAACCAAGCTAGCCAAGCGGGGAAGCTGTTGGCGACGTTGATTGGCTGTGGCCTCATTTCCCTTGGTTAGCTTGGTTTGGCGGTGGCGGCGTTTCGTTTCCCACCTTGGCGTTGAATGGTTATTCCCCCTCCGCGAAATAGTTTGAACATTCCTGTATTTTCCGCCGTTCACTGATCGGGCAGCAGGATCTGCCTGCACATGCGGTGTAGCAGATTCTACGGCAGATTCTAGCAGTGACAGCCAGTGTTGCCAACTCAGATTTTTGAAAATCCGTAGAGAAAAGTTCCAACATTCCGTAGAATTCCGTAGATCCCCCTTTGAAAAATCCGTTGATCTGCGGATTTTCTTCATAAGTGTTAATTATTACATGTATGAAAGAAGCTAATTCCCTTGCTCATGGAAACCGTCCTTTCGCAAATCCTTTCTAGAAATCTTATATTTCGTCCCTCCCCTAACAACCTCAAAAAAATTATTGTCACAACAAAAATTCACACATTACGAAAAAACTTCACGTGTAAAAGTGGTGAAATCGACTTTTACTAATTCCACTTCAGTACAAGAGCTTTTCCCAAAAATAATGTTTCCCCGAAAGTCGTTTTCGACAAAGACATTCATCCCGACGTAAATTCACGAAAAGGAATTAAAAAAGTCCACATGCAAAGATTCTGAAATCAACTTTGCTAATTCCTATTGTACTTGTTCAAAATGCAGGGTAGTAGAACTAGAAAATAATAACTTGAATTCCAGCGATTAAGTGTGATACAAATCTCTTGTAGTGAAGTGGAATTTACCAACCCGCAGTAAATTGGCGGTTTGGATCGTAAAATCAATGGGTCAAATTAAACAGTAAATGATTTCTTTAATCAGAATTAGAATCTTTTGTTTTATCAATTTCGAATTACCTTAGTTTTAAAATTATACATATTAATAGTATTAAATAATTTAAGGTAAAAAATCCGTAGATTTCAATTTACAATCCGTAGATCCGTAGATAAAGTAAAAAAATCCGTAGATCTACGGAAAAATCCGTAGGGTTGGTAATACTGGTGACAGCAGATTCTACGGAAGCGCCTACGCGCCACCTTCATACACAAGCGTGCAATGCCGTTTCTGGCGATTCTGATTCAGAATCGCATGACACATAACCTCGACTCGTCGTACCCGGCACTGCACTGCACTGCACGGTGTGTAGTTGCGCCAGAAAACGGCACTGCACGGTGTGTAGTTGTGCCAGAAAACGGAACGGAACGGTGAGTATTTGCGCCAGAAACGGCATTGCACGCTTGTTCATGAAGGTGGCGCGTAGGCACTTCCGAAAGATTGGTAGCAGATCCTGCTGCCCGTCTGACATAGTGATCCTCTATAATACTTGTCATATCAGAAGGAACCCGTTTCACACTTGTAAAATGAACTCATTGGCTCCAAGGGAGCGTTGGTTGGGGTATAGCCAATAGTAGCGCAGAACAGGTCTATGTGCAGGTTCCTTCTTATATGATAGAGTATATAGGCAATGATCGGAACAACGTGTATCGTCGCTGATTGGTTGCCGCGATTTGGAGCAAAAGCGGAAGTAGACAGCCAAAGAAACTGTAACAAAAGAAAGAGACAAAAATACTGATAGAAAGAGACAGAAATACTGACAGAAAAAGAGAGAGAAATACTGATAGAAAGTAATAGATAAACGTTTAGGTTATGTTATTTCCGGTTTTGCCCCAAAACGGCTGCGGTTATACCGATCACTCCCTAGAGGATCACTAGTCTGACACATCCAACAGCGCCATCTAAAGGCCACAATTGTCAAACAATACCCTACGCGTGTATCCCTACCCTTACATAACCAGCAAACAGATTCTGCAGTTTAGTAAATAATTAATTCTACTTATTTCAAAAAGTATTTATTCTTTTTTTTTTAATAATATACAGGTTTAGTAATTACAATTGTTACAAAATATAAATAGCGCATATAAATCCGAAGAGGAACTTTCAATATTTAATTTACAAATCTATATACAGTACGTCGCGCAACCAGTGGTACCTATTAGGGGCGACATCAAAAAATTTTATTCAATATTTTCGACTTTTCTGTGTAGAATCATCATATTCCCTGTTGTGTTAATGCTGAAAACAAATATAATATTAGTATAAAATTAAATGTAACGTATGAATAAACAGGATACATGCATTACTTACTTCAGCTTCATCTCCACAAAGTTCACACCCTAGGCGATCATGCATGCTCCTGCGAACATTAACATTTATAACAAAACATGTGTTAAATTATTATATACGAAACAAGACGCCAAACATTCGCATTTCGCGCATAACTCAATTCTATGACTTACAGATAACGTGAATCTCGATTTCCGCGACGTAGATAATTGAAAATTATTCAATTCCATAGTTACGTTCGCTTTCTGGATATTTCGAGATAATAGAATGAAGTATATATATATATAATATTACAATATAAAAACATAAAAGAACACAAAAATTACGACAAAATGAAATAATTTCCGAAACAAAAAAATACCAAAAATAATAAATAAAAGTAGGTAGGCAATGTCGATTCTAGATATGGTTGGTGAGCGGTGAGTCGGGGCGGGGTGTACCGCACCGAAGTTGAGGGGATGACGTCACAGAGGAGGGGGATTTCAAAATGGTGTCGCGCGCGCAAGCGTTGGCGGTGGTGGGGATAATTGGTCAGCTGTTGCAGAGAAAAGTCCCTAGATTTGATCTAGTAACACCGCCGATCGATGAAAATTCCCCATAGATCCCGTCTTGGCGCCACCTGTTAGATGTTTGAGGTACTTTGTCCACCTACTGGATGTTTAAGGTACTTTGGGCGCGTATCGTTGCCGCGTGCGGGGATCGGTACGCAGGCGCGAAAGATAAGGCGCTAAAGGATGTAACGTGGATGCTGTAATTCGACACCCTCTCACGCGATAACTATTCGCGATCAGTTAACCTAAATAGCGCAACCGCCTCATGATCGCCATGAAGCGAAAGACAGAAGGGGAATCAACCTCTTTGAGCCGCATTTAATTAAAACGGTGAAGCCCAAGGAATGCTTCAAGAACGGCAAATACCCAACTCCAGCAAACATTGAAATTCGGCCTTCTCAATCTTCAACTTTTCCGGGGTAGGATGTCCTGGCTTACTTACCATCGGCTGTCCCTGGGTAACAATATGGTGTTCAATTCCATCACCAGATATCTGGGGATTTGTGTTTGAATGTTGTATGTCAAAAGTGCGCTGAGTTGTTTCCAGTAAAGGGTGCTATGGCAATTGGGTTGGCTCGAACTTGGCGGGGCCAC
Organism: Andrena cerasifolii; assembly: GCF_050908995.1. Classification (NCBI taxonomy): domain Eukaryota; kingdom Metazoa; phylum Arthropoda; class Insecta; order Hymenoptera; family Andrenidae; genus Andrena; species Andrena cerasifolii. Next base: position 2,898,094 of record NC_135124.1, on the reverse strand, counting down.
TGCCGTGAACCCAGACTGGTTTCTAAGGTTTTGTTTAATATTTGCACCGGGTATAGGTCCGTGCATAGCCTGCTGGTGCTCGCAGCTGAAGATAGAAGAAGGTCGGCTCCCTTCAAGAGGACGATCGGGAGGCCGACAGGAAGACAGTCCTGAACCGAACTCCACTGCGTTCGGACATGCGAGTCGCGCCTTTATAACCGATATTGCCCTATGTGCAAAATAGAGTGGTGTCGTGTGTGCGTCCGTGTCTTATTATTTTACTCCTTTGCGTCAGGGTGGTCTGCGGTGGAAACGCCTCGGCGCAACAATATAATTCAACCTCAAACAGTTAAGACATGTTCTTCTCAAAAGTAAAGTAAAGATCACTGGTCTGTTTACTAGGGACGCTGCGATCGATTCGGACCATAACAAAAATGACATAACATTAACTAAGGTTTATTTTCTTTATAACCTTTGTCGCTATGGTTGGAACCACGGACGAGTTTCTATCTTGTATAAAATTAATTCTAGAGAACGACAGCAGCTAAATTTATCAGCGAAAATAAAACATTTTTTCAAAATGCTGTCATTCTGCAAATTTTTATTTTTACGGCGTCTCTGTGGTTCCATCCATAGCGACAAGCATAATAAAGGAAATAAACCTTAGTCTTTCCATTTTGGATGGCTAGAAGAGTTCCTACACCAACGTCCGTCGGAAAAGATTTTTTTTTAAGAAGCTTGCGCCACCGTCTATATCTATATGTGCGATAAAAGAGATCAAAAAAATTCTGAGTATTACTTCAAAGATTCCTTAATACGCAGGCAAAACGTCAGATAGTATCAATTTATAGTTTTTGTTAAATAAATTCCCGAAGATGGCGTTGAAAAACAGGCAATTACACTAGGGTACCCCCTTAAAGGATTATGTGAAGGTAAATGATAAAATTTGTGTTATATTTGTTTACCATATTTATTATTTCTGCCCTCACCCTCACCCTCCCTCAATTTCCTTTAATTCCTCCATTTCTGCCTCGAAGACAATTGCATTAATCTTATGCATTAGGATTAATTGTCTTCGTCGCTTGAGTCCTCGAATTTTCGTGGCTATATTCTCGGCAAAAGTGGAGCAGTCATCTGTTGGTTGGGCATTTGCGATTATACTATATGCTTTCTCCACATACGGATTTTCGCATTCGCTTCTTTTTCTTTTTGTTGATGGTCCAGCTAGATGAAGTGGTGATTCAGTCCGAGTGCCCTCTTCATTTTCCGAATCCGCTTCTCTAGATAAATCTCGATCTTCAACAGACTGTTAAAAGAAAATCGTCCATGAATTACTAAAGTCCGCATGATTATGAATTTTACAAATAATTGGTAACAGATTCAGTAATTATAAATCTTTAAATAAAGTTAATAATTGTTAATGCCAGGTACGCCCGAAAAATACCGTGAGTGAAAGGTTCTTTAAGGGGGTATAACCGTTTGACAGTGTCAAAACACGGATTTTTTTATTTTTTACATATTTTCATAGATTGATGTTTTAGGAATATTATAAATCAAGTCCGATGTAAAAATGCGGAACATTGACGAAGTTATAGGCATTTGAGTGGAATAACCCAGGTAGCACGGGGCGCGCAGCGCAGCGATTCGATCGATCGCAGGGGAAGTACAGTTTTCATTACGGTGGCCCTAAAAAATCGCGCTACGTTCAACCAATTTACTTCTAATTTTGCATGCAGAATCGTAATAACATTCCACATCGATCTACAACGCCTTTCTTTATTCCGATTTCCCCTTTATTATTTATAAAAAAGTGGAATTTTCTCTTAGAAACATCTAACTTTATGTTTGATCTCTCACCATTTCTTTATTTTTCAAAATTTTCAAAATCGGCGCTGTAGATCGATAGCTATTAACATATTTTATAAAAAAGAATTACTGGTTAGATCACCGTCTAAAATTGAAAGAGTTTCGGATATGTATCCATAACTTCCGAAAAACAATATTTTTTTAACTGAAACTTTTTTTAAGTGGTTCATAATACTATGTAAACATAATACAAAAACGGAAAATCTTCATCAAGCCGTTGACTTGTAAAAAAATCCACAAATTGTATACATTTTCCGAGCGTTCAAACGGGTATACAGGGTGATTCTCTCGGTGCACCTGATCAAAGAAATGCCGCCTGGTATCCCGTGGCGAGGTCAACCCCTCGCGGTGCCTCTTGTAATTTTATGGATTTCGACCCTCGAAGGGATTTGGAGTACCTATTAAGAAGTGCGCAATGTCCTGTTTCCGCATTTCTCATCAAATCTCTGCGAAAACGGTGCCAATCGATTCCTTATGTTTCGCCGATGAAACTAACACCAAGAACGACGCAATTCGGATCATAATGAGGGAAATTACATGAAAAATTGATTTGCATAATTTCAAGCTAACTTCATTGAAAATAGTCCGATTTACATGACATTTGGTATGGTCTTCATCGAAAAAACACAAGGAATCCTTCGGTGTCACTTCCATATCGATACGATAAAGAATAAAGAATTATTTTATTTCTGAAACAGGTATGAATCTTTGGCCGACCGCAGCAAATTGAGGTCGGCGCCCCGCAGTTCAGGGTGAAAATGTGAAATATTTATTTCAGCGTATTAAGAAATTCTTTATTCTTTATCGTGTCGATATGGAAGTGACACCGATGACTTCCTGGCTTTCTCCCGTTTAAAATCAGACCAAATGTCATGTAAATCGGACTATATTCAACGAAGTTAGCTTGAAATTATGCAAATCAATTTTTCATGTAATTTCCTTCATTATGCTCCGAATTGCGTCGTTCTTGGTGTTAGTTTCATCGGCGAAACATAAGGAATCGATTGGCACCGTTTTCGCAGAGATCTGATGAGAATTGCGGAAACGGGACATTTCGCACTTCTTAATAGGTACTCCAACCCCTTCGAGGTTCGAAATCCATAAATTAAGGGGGGAACCTTATGTAAATGGTCTGTTTTTCAAGAATTTTTTTTTGGAAAATGTAATGCGCAGATTGATTTAAAATTTGAAATACCATTTATTAACGTTATAATGTAAAAAAATATATTTTTTATAAATTTTAATTGTTAATAATAATGGTGCAATGGCGGCTTGAAAATGGCATCCTGTAAATTCGCCGTGCAGTGTACAATGCACAAAAATGATCTGAAACAAAAAAATCAAAATGGAATAGTTACTTTATGCAAAAACGCTCAGCATGACATTTTTCTTTTATTAAAATTTTCAAAATTGCAAAAATGGCGAAGTTTTGAAGAAAGAAACGGATTTTCGGTTATGAACAATTGTTAATAACAATATTTTACATAAAAAATAAAGAAATCGGAGCTCGTCATGCTGAGGCCAATTATTTATAGAATATATATGCCAAGTTTCATAAAAATCGAGTAATTAGTTTTTGAGCTACGTTGCACGGCATGCGAAATTTTGCGTTTCGAGAAAAATGCGTTTAAAATTTGAGTAACAGAAAAATCGTAATTCATTTTGACTTACCGCAGTTTTTTGTTAATCTGCGATTCCAGGGCCATAAAATAGATCTTCCTCTTCTTCAAAAACTTGTAACTCAGCCGTTTTTTCTTCTTTTCGAGAAGCACAAGCCTCTTTGGCCCAAGGAAGGCTGCGGCGCTCCTGCTGTTGAATACGGCGTTTGTCCTCATTTTCGGCAAACCTTTTGCTCTGCTGTCCAATTACTATGCTAAGTTGTTGCATTGTTTGAAGGACAAACGAAAATCCTTCGTTAAACAGGCCGGCAGCCAAAAAAGCAGCTATTTCAACAATTTTAATACCGCAGTTGAGATGTTTAGGTGCTAAACGCCAAACGATAGCGTTAAAGCTCTCGTTAGCATTTTGCGTATGTCCACCTAAACATCTCTCTAACAAATCATCCCGTGACAAGTCTTCATAAATTGGGCGAATATGTTTTTGTACATCTTCGTGTAATGGAGGTGGATGATCAAATTCTTGCCCCGAGGCTTGTGCGACGCGCCACTTACACCACGAATCGGCGCCGGGGGGACAATCGTCGTGCTGCGGTTTTTTATTTGTCGAAGATAGGTGATGAAATGTTGCCATTATCGCCTTTCTCATCTCAATCACAGAATCACTGTTACGCCTAATAGCGAGACCGTAGTATTTTGTTAATTTTTTTATTAACACGTCTGTCAGTTTTCCTTTTCCTCCTAATTTTGCACTCTTTTTTACATTGCGCAACCGACTGCCCATCCTCTTTTCCACATGTCCAATGCACTCGTTCTTTTTAATTTTGAAATTATGACCATACGGTTCAATATCGAGTATAGCCTTGAACGTCTTAGCGTCACCGTCTCCTATATAATTACTGTAGCGTACTCCGTGTAATTCTTCAGAGCGAAGAAACATTTCAACTACAGCATCTACTTCCATCTTACCCGAAGACCCACTGTGATTTACTGCACAATGCCCATCTTCTTTGTGCTCTAAATATTCGGGATTCTTTTTATCGTTTTTATAAAACGTACATATTTGGCAGTAGCTACTTTTCACCAATAAATCGATGACTTTCCCCGTGTTATAACCGATGAGCGTCGTTACACCGTAGTGTGAAGAAAATCCTCGCTTTTTCCAAGAGCCGTCTCCAGATACTTTGAGTCTTGTCAAGGGTTGTTCCTTTTTTTCATTCAATTGTTTTTCTTGTTCAACAGCTTTGTGACACGTGTCATTATACATTTTTTGCGCTGCGGTATGTATATGCTGTATAATGCCGTCATAAGCACTTACACTCAATTCACAGCCTAAATCCATCATGCCGCAAAATATATTTATTCCTTTACGTGCCACGCCTAGTAAACGCATCACAAACACAATTCTGCGGTTAATTTCGAAACTATTATTTAGAAATGGTCCCGAATTGATTAAAACAGTTCCACACGCACATGTAACGGCGATTTTAAAACCTAATCCACGGCTGCCTGTTTCTCCATATGTTTGTTTTTGTTTACACGTTTTGCACACAGAAATATCTGATATTGCACTAAAAACACTTATGAATTCTATAATTCGGTAACAATGTGTAAAATTAATAATTACATCTGCCGACGTAGCTTTTATTTTCTTAGCAGAAGAGCTCGTTCCTTCGCCTCCGCTCGTCTTTTCACTTTCTATCTCAGCACTCTTAAATTCGAATTTTTTAGGAGCTTTTCGCCGTCTGGGACGATTCGGACGATAATTTGGATTATTATCTTGCAGCTTTCGACTCATTTTCAATTTATTCGTATATATTCGTATAAGGCTCTGTAAACGACCGATTTCACTCAAGAGACGCTGCTGAACTGACAATGAGCGAGGACCCCTCGCCGAAGGGGCATCTTTTTCAAAACCGTTATACACACAAATGTACACGTATAGACGCCGAAAAAGGCAGTGCTATGGTGGGTCTAACAACTGGTGTACATTAGTATAGGTTTTAACACAGTTAGAAGGGACAGAAAGGCCGAGCGCCCGACGAAGGCCGACTACCTGAGCCGCTCCGCCCAATACAACCGTTCACTTTATTTTGAAAATAACGTACAAGAACATCTCTGATCACTTTCTAACTTTTCTACCGTATTCCTGAGGAAATTTCCTATCGATTTAAACAAAAAAAAAAAAATGTTCAAAAATTTCATTTTACACAAGGTTCCCCCCTTAAGAGAGGCACCACGGGGGGTTGACCTCGTCACGGTTGAGCTGGTGGCATCACTTTGACCAGGCGCACCAAGAGAATCACCCTGTACATATGTATATGGTTGGTCGTGGAGAAAGGGCCAACCCGTGTGCAACAGCCCACTGGCATCGCTGAATGGAACCTTATTCTATGATCCTGATGGGTTTGCGAGTCAACGCTATTGAACAACGCGCTTCGGGGGTCCTAAGCACGAGAGTCATGAAAACAATGATAGCAACAGACCATTCAGTAATGAATTAGACCTTCATACAAGTGCCACTAATGGATTGCGGGTCTATTTGTGATGAAAATGACACTAAACATTATATCATTCTGATTTACTTTTAATGATTGTAACGAAAAGAGTACTTAAATTGTGCGCGGAACTGGTATGTGTGCATAGACCCTTTATGAGTATCGATGTCAGCTGTTCTTGGCGTTTCTGTTGGCTTTGTTCGCCAAGTACCCGAAAGTACTCCCGGTTGGCACAGCTCTGTTGAACAGGCCTGCCCTAGCCCCAAATAAACCACATAGAAAGATGATATCTTTCGGGTCAGTATACGTACTACAAACGGCGCTTGTTGAACATTTAACAATATTATTTTTTATTTTAAAAGAAATGAAAATATACATGTATAATAAAAATGATAAATGATATATTGTTGCGAACACCGGGTATAGGCCCGTGCATAGCCGTCTTCCACTCCTTTGCGTCGGGGTGGCCTGCGATGAAAACGCCCCGGCGCAACAATATAAATATAGTGCCTCTATACTCCTGTAGTGTACTTTATTTTTCAGGGGCTCGAGTAATTTTAGCATGTCGCGACATGAATAAAGCAAAAGAAGCTGTGGATGACATACGAAAAAATCCTTCGAGGTATTTATGCATTAGTATTCTAAGGCTTCATTTTGCTCACAATTAAAGGTCAATGTTAAGTCTCAGAGGGGATCACTGACCTATGAGTGTGCTGCGATTGCTATACACCATTGGAAAGATCTCGTCAAGACGAGCCTATTGATACCACTTCTAACTTCGTAATCAGATGGGATCTCCTCGGAAAATGACCTCAAAGTTCGAGATTTTGCGGTTTTGAACAAAAGAAACCGATAGTAAAATCCCATCTGTCCCGAGGTACATCGGATAGGCATCTGAGGAAAAACCGAGGGGTGTAAGCGATACTCTAGCAAGCTGGAGCCCTGATGGGCCACTGATCCATTGGTGATCTCGTACTGGACATTAGGAAAGGGGCACTTGCGGCAAACGCAGATCCAACCCTGTCCTGAAGTAAAGGTCATTAGGCACATTTGCCGCCCTAACCTGTTAGAGTATTACTCACATCCCTCGGTTTTTCAGCACGTTCCTACCCGAGATCCCCCAGGCCAGATGGGATTTTAGTACCGGTTTCTTTTGTTAAAAACCGCAAATTTTCGAACTTTGAGGTCATTTTTCGAGGTGATCCCATCTGATTTCGAAGTTAAAAAGGCATCAATCGATTCGTCTTGACGAGATCTTTCCAATAGTGTATAGCAGGGCTCTCCAAGGTCGCTCCCGCGGGAGGTTCGGGTTCTCCCACTCTCGTCCGCGTTGTCAGGGATACTGCGCGACGGTAACCGCCAAGACGCTAGCCCGTCTTGGCAGTCATCCCCCTTGGAAGGGGAAGCAGGCGCGTGATGGGCCCCTACGCTGGAGAGCTCTGGTGTATAGCAATCGCTGCACACTCATAGGTCAGTAATTCCCTCTGGGACTTAACGCTGTTCTTTCTGACATATTATTTCAGAATAAGTTATTTTTAAAATATATAGTCTACGTAATAATGATATTCCACAAATAAGGAACACTACTGTATCTATGGTATCAATTTAAGTAAATACAAGTTTAAGTAATAGGTATAACAAATTCAATTTCAGAAATAATGGGACTGGATTTGATGGCGAACCAGGACAATTAGAAATTTGTCAACTAAACCTTAGCAATTTAACTAGCGTTAAGGATTGTGCGCAGCATTTATTAGCAACAGAATCTGCCATTCATATATTAATTAATAATGCAGGAGTATTTTTGCATCCTTTTGAAAAAACGGTGGATGGTTTTGAGACACATTTCCAAGTCAACCATTTGGGACACTTTTTATTAACGCTTTTACTTTTACCGACGATACAGAAATCGGCACCTAATTGTAGAATAATTAACGTTTCATCTGTGGCACATAAATGTAAGTGTGAACAAAAATATCAAATACATACAAATATTAAAATACTAAGTTAAAATGTTATTAAAACATTGAAATACATATAAAAGTACCTATATAGATATATTTATTATTTAGTAAAAGTAACTAAAGGTGATGTTGACAAACAACGTTTTCTTAACGCTTATGGCTTATAGCTAGAGCTGTTGATTCCCGGGAGATCGGGTATCCGGGTACCCGCGAGATACCCAGGAAGAGAAAAATTTTCCGGGTAGGCGTTACCCGAGATACTAGACACACCCGAGATCTCATAGAATACCGTTCCATAATTCGAGCCACACTGAGCGTCATGGCCTTCGGGTCAACGGCTTCGACCCCCGGGAAGACAGAAATACCAATTAAGAAGTGAGAAATCTCCAGTTTTTAATTTTTCATCAGATCTTTGCGAAAACGACACCAACCGATTCCTTATGTTTCTCCGATGAAAATAACGCAAAGAACGACGTAATTCGGAGCATAATGAAGGAAATTCCATGAACAAATGTTTTGCATAATTACAAATTCACTTCGACAAAAATAGTCCGATTTATATGAAATTTGGTATGATTTTCATCGGAAAAACATAAGGAATCCATCACTTCCATATCAATACGCTAAAGAGTTAAGAATTATTTTATTTCTGAATTAGGTATGAATCCTCAGCCGACCGCAGCTAATTGAGGTCGGCCCCCTGTAGTCGCGGGTTAAATATTCATTACAGTAAATTATACTAAACGTCATGAAAATCCCACTACTTTCACACCAGCAATACAATCACAAGAAGAGTAGACTTCTTTTTACCACATTCTCTTATTTTAGTGAGCAGGGAAAAGATTAAATAAACATAAAATTGGATGGAAATGTTAGAGGGGTTAAAGAATCGAATAAAGAGCGAAAGCCGGAAAAGTCGCGAAAAGGAATGACCTGAAGGTCGTTTATGATTTGGTGGGTTTATGATTTTTTGTGGGTATGTACGTTACGGACGGAGGGCTGCCATGAAGATGTGCAGTTAGAGCGCTCTAGCTGGTAATTCAAGAAAATTACTGTTAGGCACGTAGAGAAAATTACAATAGTGAACGAAAGAAAACGTTGGCCGGAAATTGCTGCGGCCGCACACGATCTACTGTTACGATGTAACAGCTTCAACGAAGGTCAATTCTCTGACGAAGTAAATACTTTAAATTTATTAAAGGATAATGAGATACAATCTAAAAGTCTGATCGATCCTGATTAAGACTGTCCGCCCGCTCCCGTTAGCGGTCCGCTCCACTGTTACGCATCCGTGTCGCACGCGTATTCGTTTTACCCCTTCTCCCTCACCTATGTCACCAAATTCGATCACAATTTCAAATTGCTCATTCTCATTTTCATACTGTCATTTTCACTTCAACCCTTGAACCTAGTCGAAGCCTGAATAAATGAAACAAAATCATCCAGCAAAAAATAAAAGATTGTGGTAAAAAAATGCCTATTCTTTTTATGATTTGTATTGCTTGTCTAAAAGTGGTCCGTTCTTGGTGCTATTTTAGTTGGGAAAACATAAGGAATCGATTGGCGTCGTTTTCGAAAAGATTTTATGAGAAATTCGGAAATCCTGGACATTTCTCACCATCTTAATGGTATTCCAACCCCTTCGAGGGTCAAAAGCCATCAAATTCGGTGAGGTACCACAGGGAGTTGACCTCGCTACGGGGTGTCAGGTGGCATCTCTTTGACAGGCGTCGCTCCAGAATCACCCTCTGTACTCTGTGAGGTCTCGGATATCTCGAGTATCTCGGGTAGTTTACCCGGGTAGCGCCTACCCGGAAATTTTCCTCGTCCCGGGTATCCGAGATACTCGGGTACCCGGTCCACAGCTATAGCCCTACTTATAGCAGGCCTGCGTGTTAGGATGCAAATACCTCCTCAAGTTCTGGAACTAGGGTAAAAGCCGAGCGCGGAACTATTACGTTGCTAACCACAGCATGGGCTGCGGGAGAACTTCACTGCGTTTCACTTTAGAGTGGACTCGTTCCGCGCAGGGATACACTGTTGATTGGTAGTAAACCGGCAGGGAAAGTGCTACGACCAATCGCGAAACTGCTACGACCAATCGCGTGTGTCAGATCCGTGGGGGCTGCGCAGATTGGTCGCAAATCAGTGGGGGCGTAGGTCTGCTCTTATATGGAATGGAGTGTACACGAGTGTACGTGTGTCCATGCTGGCTCGTACTACGAGCCCAGATATATAGCTGGGCCTCACGCATATGACGCACACACACTTTTGCAATTCTCCCAAAACCCACGCAACGGTTAACAAGATGACAGTTCAGGGATTGGGTGTTACCCGGGTCCCAGAATTTAAAGAGGTATTTGCATCCTAACGGGCAGACCTGGCTTATAGTTTTAAAAAAGGTTTGATAAAAACAAATGTTACCACTTCATGATACTACAAACATTAAAAACTAGTGGGTTAAGTAATTTTAGATACTTAATAAATATTATTTTTCTTACTTAAATGTACAGGGCATTTCGTAATCGGTGGTATCAAACACCTTATATATAACAATGTAAATAAATCCAATCTAAGTTTGATTAGATTAGTGTAGCATATTTATTTATATTAAATAAATAGATTCAGGTAAGGCAATTTGTTAATATATTTCTATCATTACCTCCCACAAGGAAATTCAGATAATGAAAATTCGTCTAATGGAAATATAATTCCATCACAGAAAGATAATTTATGCATGTTCGCTACACTTCAGTTGATAAATATTTTCTCTATAACTAATAGGTATATCATATTGCAGATGGTGATATGCATTTTGAGAATTTAAACATGGATAATTCTTACTCTGCCTTTAAAGCTTATTGTCAAAGTAAATTGGCTAACATTTTGTTTACTAAAGAGTTGGCGAACAAATTAAAAGGTGAGTAACAATATGAGTACCTATGTACGTAAATCATGTTAAATAAGATTCGTATTTTGTTTCTATTATGTTTGTAGATGCGCCATTATAAGTAGGTCTGGGTTAGATTACAAAAAATCTGACACTGCAGTCGTCAATTTCTTCCAAATTAATACCTATTATATACATCGTGTATCGTAGGAAGCATACTTTTTGGTACAACTAAATAAAAGTGTGTTCATATAAAATAGAATCTGTACTTTTAATAATGTAATTCTCAAGTCTTACTCACTTAACAGAAATCTTAATCACTGTTAAGTGATTGAGTTATCAGAACCCGCGCGCATGAGAACAGACGCGGAAGGCATGTGTTGTTCTGAGTTAAGTGGATAACCCTGTATATCATGGAGAAATTGGGTTACTTATATCGAATCATTACGGCAGTTAGGTCCAGCTGGGCTATTAAGGAGCCCAATCTCCATGGTGTTTTCCAGAGCCAGGCGGAGGGGGAGCTCTAAGCGGAAAACTGTAATAGAGTAAGTAGCAGTGTGCGGTGCAGGCTCGTACTCATAGGCTGGAATAACTGGCCCTCTTGGGATCCCCAGTGGCAGCGAACACTGGAGCCCCCAAGAATTCCAGTATTCAAGCCTGTCATACGGATTGATGTGTCTCCATCGCACGCCACTACAGTTTTCCCTATCCGTTGTACGCCCACGTTATCGTTAGCTTTCGAGCTCCCCTTCGGCGCGACTCTGGTAATCATCATGGGCCTCGAGCTCCTTAATGGCCTAACTGACTACAACTGCATTACGGTATGTCTGCTCATGTCTGTCGTTAACACTTCAACTTTCACAAGATTCTGAAAAGTGACACTTCAAATTGGTCCGGTCTTCTTGAGCGATCGCTTCTGCCGGAAAAGTTTTGTCCAGCTCGCCATGCACTTTGAATACGTGCAGACAGTGCTGACACTACAGAGATGGGCATAAAATTATTTCAAATAAAAAATTCAGTTCGACTAAAAGACGAAAATTTGATTCGAGACTCATGAATAAAACTAACCCGAGTCAGTTTTTAATCGAAGCGCTCACGATTGAAATCATGGGGATTCAATCGTTGGCCATGATTGAACTACTTCAATCATGGGGATTCAATCATGATTGATCGAACAGTGTTCTCGTATTCAATCATACTTTAGTCGAAAGCCCAAGCCGAGCGACATTGTTTCGTTCACCCGTCTAAACTGGGGCCTGGAGTTGCTCGGCGATGGGTCATCGATTATGCAGAAAGTGAATTCCTTTATTTTTCATCGTATCAATATGAAAGTGATTCCCCAATGGATTCCTTGCATTCTCCCGATTAAACGGTCAGAAAATAATTTAAATCGGAGTACTTTTAACGAAACGGGGCTATCAATCCGATTCAAGGTCCCGACTTTAAACATCCGAAAAAATACTACCATATTCGCTGAAGTCTTTTCTATAAAATAAGTCTACCTGTTGTTGGTAATTTGTATATTGAACGCTAAAAATAGTGGTGCTCCCCGTTGCAGGTAAGCAAGCCGCGCGCTCCGCTATTAAGGCACGGTTATAAACATGTGTAATATGCGCTACAGAACACCCTTGAAAGGGTCGATTTTAATGTGTAGACCAGGCCTGTGCGGGGATTTGCTCGCCTGAGCAACCGCGAGTTGCTATTCGCTCTCGGAGGCACCGAGCCAGGCCCAAGAGCGGAAGGTCTTCTTGGTGGGGGAATGTGTGAACCATGGACACAGGTATATAGGGACGAAGGAATAGTTGGGACTTTAAGGGAGGGGAGTGATACGTATGGGGGGGGGGGGGACACTTACATCTGCCTAGCTTTGATTGGTTGCATTCTACGCATGCTCCGTACCGCTGATTATGAAAAAGTGTTTGCTACAGATTAGTACATAGAGACGTCTAATTGTAAATATATACTAACGGAATGATGATTCACGAATATAAATTGTAAAAATAATGAAAATTGAAGAGAAATATGCAACTATAATTATTAAAATATATGAGGTGAATATGCACTGCATATCATACTACGAGAAACGCTTCAAATATGGCTGCCACTATCCCCGCTTGTGACGCGACAAACGTTCATCATTACGCATCACTGCGCTTGAGCGAAGCAACAGTCCAATAGAAATGTTACCTCGTCGCCCCTCCCGCAAGGAGATCACCCCCTGCAACTATTCCTACGTCCCTACATTCCTATGTCTATGGTGTGAACGCCACTATCCCCACTCTTTTACGGCTGCCGCCCGTTGCCGTCGCTCTTGCCTTCGCTCGCAACCACCCGCAGCTTCTCTTCGAGGGCAAGAGCAAAAGTTGGACAGGCCTGGTGTAGACTGTGGACGCGCAACGAGGGACCTCTTGCAACATGAAACCGCGTACTCGAATACAGTCTTCCGTTTGTTGAAAAGCCTTCGGGCTCGGATTATCAGGAAAGACCTACCCACCCCAGTGTTTTGCTTTGTCGGTGCGAGCAAGGACCTTCGGGCCCCAGTAGACCGCCCGTTGACAGCCGAGAGCAATATAACCGACGGGCCACATAAAATGTTCATGTTTTGGATAAGTGTTGATGAAAGTATTACCAATGGATTTTTTAGAGTTTCCCAATGAAAATGGCCCCAACAACGATATAATTCGGACCATAATTAAGGATATTACGTGAAAAATTTATTAGCAGAGTTGAACGCCCGTTTCATTAAAAATAGTCCGATTTAAATTATTTTCTGTCCATTTAATCGGGAGAATGCAAGGAATCCATTGGTGTCACTCTCATATTGATACGATGAAAAATAAAGGAATTCACTTTCCGTATAATCGATGACACATCGCCGAGCAACTCCAGGCACCAATTTAGACGGGTCAACGATACATAGACGTCGCTCGGCAAGGGCCTCGCGCGGCTTCGATCAAGGGCTCTCGAGAATCTAGCGGCTCGCCAGCGTTAGTCGAGCCTCAATCCCCATGATTGAAGTAGTTCAATCATGACTGACGATTGAATCCCCATGATTGAATTATTTCAATCATGGGCGCTTCGATTAAAAATTGACTTGGGTTAGTCTTATTCATGACGAATAAGACTAAAGTCTCCTTTATCTGATAAGTCATTTAAATAATTTGTTATTTAAATAATGCCCATCTTTGTGACACTACCGAAAATTTCCACTTCTATATTGTCTGCTAAATCTTCCTGAGAGTATTACCAAATGATAGGCGAGAATATTCTGGTGAAAATGAGTCCAAATTGTACCACCTTTTCGGGATATTTTTGATTATACGTGATATTCAGTTCCGAGAGAAACGCGCATGCAAGCAGTACCCTTGCTAGCACTGATCTGTAGAAAGTCTCAATTTTTTAAGGAAGCCAACAAGTACATATAACTGCAGCCAATGTCCTGCAATTTAACTCCAACCGTTTTTAGAACTCATATTTTTCCTTCACATTTTGTCAGCATGTATTGCAGGTCTACTAGCTTTATGACTTTAGATCTTACGTCTGGGATCCAGGCGAGCACCCGAACCTTCGTTTGGTTATCAGTTTCGTCCCAAACCTTGATGGCTCTTGGCTTTCTCTTCCCCCTTTTGTGAACGAGGAATCGACTAATATTTAGAAAATTATCTCCACTCACTGCAACATCCCTGCCACTTGGAAGAACCGACATTCATGTCGAAACTGAGGTGACAGTCAGTTCTCGAAAAACACCCAACTTGACAAGACCATTTTCTCCTTATATCAGATTCAATCCGACTTTTTTTGTTAAAGAGTTTTTTCTTAAATAAAGTGTTACAGTTGTATAGCACGTCTATTTTCAAGATCTCCATTGATCCCGTTTTTTTTTATCATGTTTAAAGAATCAGCCATTACCGTGCTTGTAATACCAAGGCAGAAGTAACAACTCCGTTAAAAATTCGTAAAGAATTGTATCAATCAGGGCGGAATACGTAACTCAAATCACTGGTGTATTCCGTATTTTAATTATACATCATATACGATTAAAAATAGCCTGAACGATGTCGAGGTTAGACTTATTTTCATCAGCATAATAAAAGTGTTAATGTGACTCCTGTGCATTTCGAGACGCCATATATGAGTTGGAATTGTTCAATACTCCATGATTTATTTGACGAAAACCGAATTGTTGGCATTATTGTATATTTATACAGTATGTAAAATCACACATTCATTTTATTACATATTCGTCTGTTTGTGTATTTCCAGAATCTAAAATTAATGGTATAAATGTATACACCCTACATCCCGGAGTAGTGAGAACAGAACTGTGTCGTTACATGGATGCAACTGTCTTTCGGGGTGTAAGAATATTTGTAAGAATGGTTGCACCCTTTTTTAAAACTGCGGAGCAAGGTGCACAAACAACTGTACATTGTGCTGTGGATGAAAGTGCTGCGGAAGAAACCGGACTTTATTACGAGTAAGTAAAGCATATTTACTATAATTATACTTGTGTAAATCGTGGCTGTTTAAGCGTGTGTCGATAGATTAAACAATAAACTGTGTAGGATGGTGATTTCCTACGATCAAAAGACTACGACAGTTGGCCCAATTAATTCATATTATTGACAACCAAAATTATACATAGAAGCAAGTAACAAAACACATGGAATACAATATGCGAGTGCAAAAAAATGAAGGTTCATTCGACGCTAAATCGAGCACTTTTTCCCTCAATGTCTGGGATTTTGTTCACATTAGAATTTGTTGTAGTCCTCGTGAAATTAGGGGGAGGGGTTAAATCGTCATGTTGCCGATTTCGAATTTGTTTGAAAAATACAAGTACTTGAATTTTGGGATATTTGCGCATTTTCGCGAAAATGGGTTGTACTTATGAATATTTATTTCGGAAACTATTGTCGGATGCAGTAGATTCCTTTTTTAATTTAATCGAGACGCCAACAGCACACTTTGTTGCAGCAATGCTGCAGAAATTACTGCTGTATTGCAATGTTGCAGGTTGCATGCAATATTGTGGAAACATTGTTGTGCTATATTGCAGTGGCAACGTTCGTGCAATAGTCCTGCAATATTGCCCACACATTGCCGTGTAATATTGCGCACATATTGCTGTACAATATACCTGCAATATTGTGCATACATTGTCGTGCAATATCACCTACCATTTAAACCTAAAATATTTCCGTTGTTTTTACCGATACGAGAAAATGTCGAAGGAAAAAAATGTTTGCTTCGGATGGACAATTATTGTGACAGAGAAGAGTTTTTGTAAAGTCATATTTCCCGAAATTTCAAGGTCATCGACGTTTTTTTAATTGGGATGACATACTTTCATTAGTGTAACGTTGTAGCAAAAAAAAAATACAAATTCGACGAAGAATAATATGTTGACTTTGAAATAACTTTCGGAAATATGACATTTTTCCTCCGGAAACCATCAGTAGAAGTGGTAAAACACCTTTTGTTTACAATACAGAAACGAAAGAGTTTGGCAAATTTTGTGCGGCGCCGACAGTGGTAATCAATTGCGCGTGGGCCGCTCAGCGTCACAGAATCGCATAACGCGCGTGACTACCACTGTCGGCGCCGCACGTTTTGCCACTCTTTCGCTTCTGTATTGTAAACAAAAGATGTTTTACCACTTCTGCTGATGGTTTCCGGCAGAAAAATGTCTGCTGCATCGCGTGGAGTAGTTAGATTTTCTTCAGTAGCAGCTTGTTTTCTTCGGAAAAGTGTAGAGTCAACGTAAGAAATGAGAAACTCGGCCCATTTTTGCGATTTTGATTTTTCCCAGATGATTAAATGAATTGTCGATTTCAATTTCGGTCGAAAAAATGACTTTTTCACATTTTTTTTTATTTATTTATTTCACATAGAAAAAGATGTGAAAAACACAGAGTAGAGACACATCATTACAACACCCAGAACCAGAACAGAAGAAACAATACAAAACAAAACAAAAGAGTAACAAAATATAAAATATAAAGTACAAAACGTAACATAAGTCCTATATATCATTCGATGAAGTCGCTCCGTACACGCTGGCTTTAAACGAAGGAAGTGATCCCCGGAAGAGATCAATCTCAGTCCTAAACATGTTGGTCAGGTTAGAGATTCTGTGAAAGGGGTCAGCATGGCCAAACCTGGAAGTGTAGAGAGGCGGTCTAAATAGTTCGGCTTGCCTGGTAGGCCTACTAGAGACATTAAAATTAATTTTTCCATCGATTTCACCTAAACTACTGAACCGATTTGAAAATTTTGTCAGGAACATTTGTTGGTGATTCAATTGTCTTTAATTTGATATAATGTTCGACCATAGCGGTCATTTGCAACACGAGATATTCGCAATTAAGTGGGACCACCTTTTTGACAGGCAGGTAAAAAGTTCACCCGTCGATATCTCGAAAACGTATCCACAGAAAATTTGTTGGACCTTATTTTCGGAATCAGGGGGCCATTTTACACCAGAAAAAAATAGTGGCATCTGCTGCGCAACTTTTTTTTTTATTTTGTAAACTACTGTTATAAGCGTTTACAGATATGCCTAAAAGTAGGGAACCCGGGTCCAGCGGTGCACACGGGACAAGTCAGGCGAGGGATCGGGTAGTGGTAGTCAAAGCCACTGTGGCACGGGGTCACTCACCTCAGAGAAGCTGCGACGAAACTTACGACAATCCGCATAGTCACACGATTCTGCGACACTGACAATTAATTCAAAATTAAAGGATATGGTTGAATTGCACCAGACCTGCCTACACGCTAAAATCCATTGTTTTATCGAGACACACGTGCGCAGAACTCACACAACACACAGAATCACACCATCCCAAAGAAATAGAAAAAAATATCAGATCTCTTGTACTAAAACATGGGAAAAATTAAAAAAAAAACACATATTTACCCACACTAAAACTCGCTAAAAAAACAGGTTCACACGCACTCAGCAATTGAAATACTGTATAAAACATCCCCCAGGTGACATGTGTGGTCGCCTTTGGCCGATGTGTGATAAGTGCGACGGTTTTCTGCTGTTCGATGCAAGGTACTTATCATTAAAGTGTGAGCTTACTTGCTCTGGGTTTTTGAGTACTATAATTGGCGACTCTGACTCTAGTCATCACTCATTTTTCGTGCTGTGAGTTATTTTTCTGATTCGTTCCACGCCGGTGATCCATGACAATCATAAATTAATCTAGCAGTGAACTCTCTGAACGAAAGCGGAAAGCAGAATTTTTTTATTTGCTTTAATTAGTTTTTTGCAACATCAATATGACACCTAAAAAAGACGTATGTTTGTGGCGCAAGTGATTTCCCGACTCAAGCTGATCTGAAACAAACAAATTTGAAGATTCAAGAAACAAAGATTCTTAATCTGCACGAGTGTCGCTATCGCCTACGGCTCAATTAACCATTTTCGTTGAAAAATAACAAAATGGCGCCGGTTTGAAAAAAAGTTTGACAAAACATCCAAAAGGATGTTTTCTCAGGTATTCCCCGAGAAAAATCTCGGTTATTTTTCGACAAAAATTGTTAATTGAGCTACGGGTGATAGCGACACTCATACAGATTAAGAATCTTTTCGAGTTTTTTGTTTCAGATAAGCCTGGGCCGGGAAATCACGTGCGCCACGAACACACCTCTTTTTTTAGGTGCCGCATTGACATTACAAAAAAACATTTAAAACATATTAAAAAATATCTTTTTAATTGTTTGTACAAGTAATATGAGATTAGGTTAATAATTGCTAAAAAGATTTATTTTAATGTGTTGTATTTATTCCGAAAAAAATCTTTACAAATAACTTCATTGTTCGGCCGACCAAAGTAGAATGACCCTTTAAGGGGGTGCAAGGGT
This sequence comes from Andrena cerasifolii, assembly GCF_050908995.1. Classification (NCBI taxonomy): domain Eukaryota; kingdom Metazoa; phylum Arthropoda; class Insecta; order Hymenoptera; family Andrenidae; genus Andrena; species Andrena cerasifolii. Next base: position 2,879,409 of record NC_135124.1, on the reverse strand, counting down.
ATTAGACGGCTAAAATGAACGATTTCTTTTGGGTTAGATTGAAAGACGACTAATAACTCATACCATTTGCACGTTTTACAATACTTTATTGTGGATATAACATGTATTTTAAGACCAGGAAATCTTATAAGTATTAAAAATTGAACGACATGTCGTGGTAAAGTGGGCGCTACGCAATGCGCGCGTCAATTCCGCGCGAATGACTCATCTGAAAGCAAAACCGACGTCAATGAGTATTCTCTGACTTAAAATCTACAAGGCGGAACCTCATTGCAAATTTTTAACAAAAATTCGCGAAGTTATTCAACAAATATCATCTTTGTACATTATTCCTGATACAATTCTCTAATGAGTGTTTAATAAAAATATTCAGAGTTCTGCGATCTTAATGAGCGAGTTCCACCTAGGTTCAGTTAAAATGTCAACTAAAAATATTGATCCGTTCTTGACGCGCAGCGCCCACTATGAAGCTTTGTATTTCCTTCAATTTTTAACATTTTGAAGATTTCCTGGTCTTAAAATGCGTGTTATATGCACAATAAAGTAATATAAAATGTGCAAATGGTAGTAATTAGTTGCCCTATAATCCAATCCAAAAAAAAACGTGCATTTTAGCCGTTAATACCCTTGTACCCCCTTAAAGCACACATGCATCGAGAAACATAGAGATGTGTTTGAATACTCGTTATAAACAATAGTGTGCAAATGTTTGTTTCTCGTGACACTGCACAAAATGATATTGTTATAGTATCAGTGCATTAGATGTGACTTATGTGATTGCCCAAATAAATGTGTATAAAACAGTGAAAGTGAAATTTGTTGGAAAATATTAATTATATTAAAAAATATAAATTATACAAGAATTACACAAGAAAACAAGAGGGATGTAATGTGCTCAGTAATTTAAGAGTGGAACTAAGCGCAGGACAATTTAAAATTTTCATGCGCATATCCGCTGCAGATTCCGAACTCTTATTTAATTTCACCGAATCTAAAATAATAAGGAAAGATACTCGCTTCAGGGACGCTAATCCCGTTAAACAAAGATTGACAATATCACTACGCTTTCTAGCAACAGGCAATTCATACACAAGTTCTGCAATATATTTTTAAAGTGTCAATAGCTGGCCATACACGGAGAGATTTCCCGGCGGTTTTCTCCGTCGCGTTTCAAGTCGGCGGACTTAACTGCATGTTAGTGGTGCATGTCTATGATCGATTTACCGTCACAGTTCTCGTGACAAACTTCAACCCCATTCAAGTCTGTATGACAACTGAGAAAACTTTCAACAAGACGAAAGTCCACAGTTTCGATGAAATCCGCGGATGAACTAGCGGTTTTCATCCATTAACACGCAGTTTTATCTGTGACCGATTTATCCAACGTGATTTGTCTGTGAACTTTCGTTGTATGTTAGTGGGTATTTGCAGTTTTGATCCGCCGCAGACTTTGATCGCGGGTTTGTCCGCGATGGATGAAGACCGCGGAGAAACCTCTCCGTGTATGGCCAGCTAATGTAAACAATATCTGCTACCATAAAGGTGCGATTTCAGCTGACGCTCGATCGGTCCACGGGACTTTCAGCGTCGACGCTCGTTTTGAGCGTCAAAACCAATCACATGACCGACGCTCAACCAACGAACGAGCGAGTCAAAGTGAACGAGCGCCAAGCGGAAAAGCACGGAAAAGTTAAACCGAGTTTAGCTTTTCCGTTTGACGCTGAAACTCACGTAGACCGATCACGCGACTGGTTTGGACGCTCAAAACGAGCGTCAGCATGAAATCGCACCTTAATGGAAGTTTGTTGTGCGCTCGTTGAAGCTCTAAGAGATTACGTAAAGGTAAGTACAAACTACAAATTTAATTTTATAATAAAGCTTTATTTTATTACTAAAATAATAACCGTGTTATGAAAGTGGTGTCATCGTCTGTGGAAGTGGGTGGGTTGTTGAATACGGATATTGTAGAGATCTGGTGGAATTTGGAGGTAAAGATTTGGAATTCTATGGAGATTTGGATCTGGATGGTGGTGAATTTGGAGAAGGCGTTGTGGAGGGAACACTATGTTGTGCAGAATGGGAGCTACCGGAAGGAATAGATGTTTCGCGGTCGTAGCACCCCATATCTGCTTCAAACAGAATATTATTAATTTTATGTTCTACTATTGATCCGACCTTCCCAGGATAGGTTCGCAGTTTATTTGCTATGTGTTCTCCGTAGGTAGAAAACCTATCGGATTTCGTCGATGAAGTGCATCGTTCTTGTGAGTCTTTTAAAATTTGGAATGCCATGTCCACTATTGAGTGTTCTTCGTTCTTCCGTGCCCTTTTCGGCAGCGGCGGTCCAAGGAAATGTTCACGTACTCTTGACGATGAAGCAGTAGTGTTGCGCGGCGAAGTATTCTCATTGTCTTCTTGAACCACGGTTACAGTTTTGACGCCCCAATTTTTTTCTGGACTGTCACCTTCAGTCTCAGTATCGGATAAACTGCTAATTTCCTGTAAAATAATATCTCGTATTACATTACTGCTTTAATTTCAATTATTGTTTCTAAAATTTGTGTTCTTTATCTTTTTCTCATGTGCATCACTTTTCCAGTGATCCCTCCATATCATAATGTACATGGTGTATTTTGCAAAGTTATCTCCTTTTTTAAGGGGTTAGACCACGTTGGCCAGGTCAAGAAATACCGCATCTTTGGGAATTTATTTCTATATGACAAAAACAGTTTTTTCGATTGAAATTTTTCAATAAACATAGAGACATCTTTGATTAATATATATAATATTTTTGCCAAGTTTTCTTTAAAAACAAATATGGCGGTCGAGAGTCTACCATGGCGTATACGGTTGGACGGTGTACATTATTTCTGATGAACGAGGTTTCTGAAACAAGATTTTAAGAATAAAATATTAAGGGAAACTAAGTTGTCTATCGGCCAACGTTCAATGTTTTTCAATATTTTAATTTTTACCTGACTCATGCGTAAATAAATGTCCATCCTCTTACACACGAAACGGAGCATTTTGCTTCATGGTGTAGCTATTTTGTTATTTTTCAACCAATCGAAACAATTAAACGTCGGTCGGTAGATAACTTAATTTCATTTAATATTCTATTGTTAAAATCATGTTTCAGAAACCTGTTCATCAGAAATAATGTACACCGTCCAACCGTACACGCCATGGTAGACTCTCGACCGCCATATTTCTTTATAAAGAAAACTTGACAAAAAAATTATATATATTAATCAAAGATGTCTCTATGTTTATTGAAAAATTTTAATGGAAAAAAATGTTTTTGTCATATAGAAATAAATTCCCAAAGATGCGGTATTTCTTGACCTGGCCAAGGTGGTCTAACCTCTTTTAAGAGCCTTCAACTACTGAAGAGTGGGAAATCAGAGCTGGTCAATTCAAAAGAAAATGGAATTTCCCGCATTGCATAAGGGCAATGGATGGAAAACATATTACACTACAATGTCCTGTCAACAATGTCTGTGAATACTATAAGTACAAATCCCTTTTTACTATTGAATTGTTTGTTTTTGTAGATTGCTGACTATAATTTCCTATTTGTAGATATAGGATGTCAAGGTAGAATTTCTGATAGTGATGTTTGCACCCACTGATTTGTATAGAAGGATTGAAAGAAAACTTTTAATCTTGCCCGAAAAAGCTCCGTTGCCTGGGAGAAATAGTCCCATGCCATATATTATGCCATGTATTAAATGATGAAACAACCCCTTTGACCAAAAACATAATGAAACCATGTGTTCGTCAACGTCCGCAAGCTCCGAATTTCCATTTCTCGGTAAACGGTCTTATGGTGGGATACTCTTTTAAATGTAAAGCCTAGGGTCCGATATAACTACAAGCGTGCTCCTGATAGATGCATAAGACCATGTGAAAACAGAATATCTATTTTATATCGTATTTAGAAAGTTCATCCTAACACCTCTAAATACGTCAATTTAGCACTTTTATAGGTATTCAGATATTCAATAATAATCTACATACATGAACTACATATTATTATCATAATAATAGGTATCATTAAGTAGTAGGGGGTATGTGTATAAAACGATCGCTCGGGGTAAAATGATTCCTGGCTATCTAGCGGCTATTGATGGTACTATATCGTAATATCGATCTGCAACAGTTCTCCCCGCACGTCGCACAGTGGTCCGGAATCGTAGTAAGGTGAACTAAATTCATACGACTGTTATTTATACGTTATTCATTATTAGGGTTTTTTTATGTCGCCGAATCTGATTCTGGTATTATTTTGTCTAGGATAACGAACTACCCTTATAAACAACTCTTATACTTTCGGTCAAATTTCCAGTATGTAAAACTTACATGGCCATCACTATTTAACTAATTACATTTGTTTTTTAATATTTCTGCAGCATGAATGTTTGTTGGGTTGCATAGCAGAATGCTGGAATGAATTTTTATGTAATAACTTGCGTTGAGGCAACTTGCTGCAAAAAATTCTCATGCAGCCATCTTAAGTAGATTCCAACAAATGCATTCACGCAAAATGCATGACTACGCGTGAATAGCGTAACTAAAACAGAAAAACGGGATAAAATAGAGATTCGCGAAAGGATACTTTTCAATGGGATCCTTTTCAAGGGATCATTTTCATATTACATGTACTTATAGGCGAAAAGACACTCTATAACGTTACATGGTCACATTTATGTCAACTCTTATCCATAGAAACATATAGTGAAGCTAAATATTCAAATTTCAGAGAAAATGTGACCATTCCGAAACAGGCATTTTTCCTTATCTTCAAACATTTTCCAAACAATCTTGGGTGATTTATGGCAACCCTTATCTATGTCAAAACTTAGTCTATAGATGTAAGGACCTATGACTCCGAGGATTTCCAAAGAGGTTGAAAAATTATATTTATTTCATTTTTCTACGATTCCGCACCACTGTGCATCGTCAAGTGTCGCTCGAAGTACCATGTAAATATCAGCTCTCTGTGTATTTTCCACAAAAAAAAAATCAAAATTACTGCATTTTATCTAAGGTCTTTTCCAATATTGTGTAACTTTTGCCATTAACGCTTTAATGTAACAGCTGTGTTTTCCGCGGATTTAATTAAAATCAGACAATAATTTAATTAATTTTTCGTTACCGCATGTAATAATTTGTTGTTATACTCAACCACTGAATGTGAGTTTGGTATTCAGGGCCGTACATATAATCCCTCTCCAGCAGAGTAAAATGACCCCAAGAATAATTGTATCCAAATAGTACATTATTGTACGAGCTTTACGCCAAGATAAGAAATCAACGATTTCTACTACCTCCGGAAAAGGAAAAGGACAGTCCAACCAAAGAAGAAATAATAAAGAAAATAGGCACCAAATATCGGCATCGTTTTCACATGAAGACGACACAGAATATTTGTTCTGCAACGAGAAATCTTCGTGAGACAACAGAGGTGAAGGGTGGATAAGATGTGTCTCCTTGAAATGGAGGCATGATAATTGCGCTGGGGAGAGAGCAATGGCGCTGATGACGTTACCTGCGATTTCTGCCTCCAGGATCGCATTGGCCGTGCGTGAAAAGAGTCTGTGAAGCGGATCTTATTTGTTTGTGTTTATTAGTTGATTTTAAGTATTTCTACTTATTGATTATGTACCAAAAATTATCTAGAATTCGATTTTTTTAGAAGATTGTTTTAATTTATTATGCTCCCATATGTTGTAATTGAGTTTAATGTCTGTTTCTATTTAAATAAAAGTTTATAAATCAAATGCTTCTTAATGTTCGTTTCATTTACAATCATAAATAATAAGTATAAAATGATCCCGGAGGACCATTATTTACACACCCAAGGTATCATTTTATACACATAGTTGTATGTACTAGTAGCATTACCAGTATAATAGAATATACAAGTTTTGCTTCAATCTCCACAGGTTTTTTTTGTTTTGCACCAACGCAGAAATGTCAGGAATTTTGTTCTGATGAGTACTCATTTAATGCGAGACAATTTCTTAAATTTTTGTCGGATAATCTATTTCCATGAGCTGATTTTTCTTTTCATAGAAGGAAACAGCTGCTCACACACATATGTAGAGCCAAATATAGATTTTATTTTCGCGAGAAGCTTGTGGAGCTGAGGAAACGTTATCCATGGTAAATGGTCGCAAAAACATTTTCCTGCTCGTAAACTTGAGTAACCTAGTATTTTGTAATTGTAAAAGTTCAAATTACAAATCTGCTGGAGCCGAATGCACTTTAAATTGAAACAGAACTGCTATGGAATTTAAGGGGTTATACCTAGTCAGGCGGCCGAAAAGAGGTGACTGTTTGCGATTTTTTTTTGAAAAAGCGAAAGCGTATATTTTTACAAAACCTTTTGTGCTTAAAAGAGCAACATTTAAAGAACATTTGGTCATTTTTTCGTAGAAATTTTTTTTTTTTGAAGAAGCGGAAGTGTATATTTTTACAAAACCTTTTGTGCTTAAAAGAGCAACATTTAAAGAACATTTGGTAATTTTTTCGTAGAAAAAACTTTTACAATTACAAAATACTAGGTTACTCAAGTTAAGAGCAGGTAATTTTTTCGTAGAAAAATTACCAAATGTTCTTTACATGTAGCTCTTGTAAGTGCAAAAGGTTTTGTAAAAATATACGCTTTCGCTTCTTCAAAAAAAATCACAAATATTCGCCTCTTTTCGGCCGCCTAACTAAGTATAACCCCTTAATTCTGTATCAATTTTCCTACTCTTTGAAAACACGAGGAAGATTTGCTGTATAGTTTCTGTAAAATATCGGCGTAATTATTGAAATATTTTTTTATGGAAACTGACTCTAATTTGGGAAAATGAGATGCGTCTTGGATCCACAGCTGACCCATACATACACAATTCTAATTTCGCTTTGAAAAATTGTATACTCAAGTTTGAGTTCATTACGTTCAGATGAAGTCCACTGAAAGACTTGCCATATCCATACATAATTCTACGACCATGACTATGGCCCTGCCCTACTAAAAACAAGGCTCACTACTCTTAGCTCTGCACTGATCTGCTGTTTCTGTTCAAAGTGATTCACGGTCAGATAAACTCTCCCCAGCTCGTGGCGTCGAACGTTCCTGACTATTTCCACTATACCATGGGTCCCATAAACCAGGCCTTCCCAAGTAGGGGAAAACCACTCCTGAAACACATGTATCGGTTCTCCCTCCAACGCAATGCCTTCAGCTAAGGTGGGACGATTCCTACTACCCTTTCTCCGAGGAAACAGTAACGCCGCTGGGAAGCATGTTGGGGAGCTTTAGGGTGAAAGTACCAAATGTGTCGAGTTTTTATAGGAAATTTCATAATGACTTAAAAATAGTAGGAAAAATAAAAATTGAAACTAGCATTTCAAAATGACGTAAAAAGAATTAAAAAAATTTATTACATACAACGATACAGTAATAATTACTCAAGTTTTTATAGGAAATTTCATGACTTAAAAATAGTACGAGAAATAAATTTTTAACTCGCATGTCATTTTGAAATGCTAGTTTAAAATTTAATTTTTCCTACTATCTTTAAGTCATTATGAAATTTCCTATAAAAACTTGACACATTTGGTACTTTCACCCTAAAGCGCCCCAACATGCTTCCTAGCGGCGTTACTGTCTCCTCGGAGAAAGGGTAGTAGGAATCATCCCACCTTAGCTGAAGGCGTAGCGTTGGAGGGAGAACCAAAACATGTGTTTCAGGAGTGGTTTTCCCCTACTTGGGAAGGCCTGCCATAAACTATGCCATGGAGGAGGTAAATTGGTGTCTCGCGGACATTGACCTATTTCCTATGTCGCTTGATTCGTTCCGGAATCATTTGGTCAGCCAACTTCTAGCATAATTTGTTACCTACGTTGCCGTGAATTATGTTGTAGCTTGTAGACTGTTCTATTTCTTTGTATTTACTTGTGTATATCTGTATTCTAAAGAGTTTTCCCGTTTATAATAATAATAATAATGCAATTTTTGGAGGTAAAAAAAAATCGAATTATCTCACTCCAAACTACTACAGCAGGCCAGTTCCATGGCCTCCTTTACACATGAGAAAATATCCCATCTTGTATTTTCTTTCATTGGAAGAAAATCTAGTAACTAATTCCTCTCTAACTTTCACCTACCCCGTGGATAAAAATGGCAAATTATGGCATACTAGAAATAGTGATCCTCTAGGGAATGATCAGTATAGCCGCAGCCATCTTAGAGTAAAACTGGAAATAAAAATATCCATCTCTTTCTATCAGTATTTTTTTCCTCTCTCTCTTTCTGCCAGTATTTCTGTCCCTTTCTATCAGTATTTCTGTCTCTTTTTTTACAGTGTCATTCTCTGTCTACTTCCGCTTTTGCTCCAAAATCGCGGCAACCAATCAGCGACGATACACGTTGTTCCGATCACTCCCTAGAGGATCACTGACTAGAAATGCCCATGCTTCCATCTAGAGCTAAAGAACAATAACAAAATTCCTCGTGATGTTTTTTAATTGGTCCCTGACATTGTTTGCCACTTCTTCTGTCTGGCGGAATATCGTTATTCGTGAAATATTAATACATTCGTATTTATCTTTCTTTCTTGGACATACCTCTTGTACCACCTTCACCAAGAGTTCCTTGAAGAATGGGCCCAATGAAAATGGTCGACAAGTCTTTGCAAGCTCCAATGCGTCAATACAATTTGAACGTGACACTGTTTCGTTGACAGGTTTCTCATCCTAAGAAAAAAACAATGGTTTAGCATGTCACTTCATGATCTTCAACAACTGACATTTGTACAGTATTCTTATTGATCTGTCATGCTCAACAGACGCGCTCGCGGGCGGTGCCAACCCGCGCGAGGACAGTCGAGCATGCCGGTTATAGGTAAATTGTGATAACTTACTTCGTTCTGTAATTCTTCGCCTACTACAAATAATCTTGCCTTTAGTCTATCGACTTCGTCGAGTTTCTCCTGTGGTGACAGATGTGCGTAATTTTTCGAATGATACGCTGTGTAGTGCCGCTGAATGTTGTACTTTTTTAATTGATTCACCGTTTTGTGGCACACTAAGCATATTGCTGCACCGCCACGTTCTGCGAAAAGATATGCTTCTTCCCATAACGGATTGAAGCATGTACTACACCTCGCATTTTTCTTTGCGTGAGAACTTTCGGCCATTATAAACCTCCGAAAGGATGTTGTTTGGATGGGTAACCAATACAGACTGATCGGGCTGAGGCTAGCGCGCAGTGATACCGGAATCGTGGACAGTGTTACCACCTTAGATTTTTAAAAGTCCATAATAGTCTAAGGGCTTATGCACACGGCGACTTTTTGCAGGGATACAGTCGCGATACACTCGCAAAGAAGCCGCGATGCTAGCGCGATGCAGTCGCTGCCCGTTTATCTTTGCACACTTGTGTAGCACCAGTCGCGATGCAGCAGCGATACAAATGTGACGCAGTGTTCGGAACGATGGAGCTGCAGTGATGGAGGGGGAAACACCTACTAGAGGAGTGGTGTGGTGCGTGACTGATGCAGCGCAGTTCATGCACACATTACCACCGCTCCTGTAGGTGTTTCCCCCTCTATCGGTGCAGCCGAATCCCTCCAAACTCTGCCGAACACTGAGTGAACGCTTACAATTAGTCGCGCGCAAGGGGTGGACAGTAATATAGGCGCCGTGCAGAAACATAGTTCATCCCGTTTTTAGTATACGCTAGATGGCGTTGTGTCGCCCTCCCACGCCCCTCACTCTGTTGGTGGTAGGTTGCGTCTGTCTTCTTTGCACTCAGTAATCAGTTCAAATCAGTTGCACGTGGCCGCCATTTACAATTGTCAGTGACATTAACCTATTTTGTTGTGTTTTGTGCCACTAGAGAATGTAATTTAAGATTATTAAGACGATGCCATCAAAATTCGCTTCAAGGTCAAAAATGGAAATACGCCGTTTTATGGAAACACTGTGATATAAGTAATTAATATAATTATGCACTTAGCATTATAGGGTTTAAGCAAACTGTTAAACTGTCTCCAGCAATAAAAGATATTTGTAAAGAAGTTCTGAGCGTAGAGAAGTTTCGTGTTATGGACGTACGAGATGTAACAGATGGACTGTATCTTGATATATAATAAAAAAATTCTTTAAAACAATTTCATTACTTTTTCTTATTCATAAAACACACTTTTATGAATAAGAAATTAATAAAATGAAGAGACCAATAGAAAAACATACAGAAATAACAAATTAGTTATTACAAATAGTTACTGCAACAACTAATTATGCATTTCTGTATGTTTTTCTATTGGTCTCTTTATTTTATTAAGTTCTTTAATTACGTATCAGCACATTATCTGAATAATATCTCCATCATTTGAACGGCCATATATTATCTTATTTTGGGGTTCTGAGTATCCACTAGATGGCGTCACTGGTGTTTATCTTTCTGCACTTTTAAAGCATTGGAGTGTCCACCCCTGGTCGCGCGTTTGCATCGATACAATCGCTGGCAATTGTTTCAGTTACCCTTCTGCAGCGATGGAGTCGCACGTTCGCGAAACGCGCGACTGTGTCGCTGCAAAAACTCGCCGTGTGCATAGGCCCTAAGAGCATGCTACATAGAGGTCAACGTGAATTATGCAATTACAGTTCTTATTAAAAAATGTTGGATTAGTGTTGCCGAATAAGTAATTAGCGGGCCGTATGAAGATCATTTTACGATCGAAGATAATAAAAACTTGGTAGAGACTAATTTAATCGAATCAAAGTCAGTAGTGGATTAAGAGAGACGCGGATTTTTTTCTTATTCAACGTCCCGCTAATTACTTAAAACCGAAGCTAAAAATCTGAGCACTGAATTGATTTGTATACAATTGGAATTAGCAAAGTTGATTTCACAATCTTTGCATCTGAACTTTTTTAATTTTTTCGAGAATTAAAGGGAATTAGCTTCTTTCATATATGAGTCATGTTTATGGGGGTGGGGGGAGTTCATCACTTTTTTTACATACAGCTAAATCTAACTTAGAAGTAAAAATAATACTCTTTTTGTCCTCGACTTTTTCATGTATTTGAGAGGGGTAGGGCAGAGGAGTGACATTATAAGATGTTTGGAAAAAGGTTTTTGTCTGTTGATTCTGCTTTGGAAAAGCGACATCTCCTGGCGTCAAGTGGAGAAGTAAAACGAGAATGGCGACATCTACTAGCGTCAAGTACTAGTGCTACGTGACATCTGACTCTCTCGTAAAAAACTATCATTTTGATAATTATTAATTCAGAATAATTCTTTTATCTTTTAGGAAAACAGCTTGAAACATTAAGTAAAACGACAAATGGGTTAAAAAAAAAAATTATTGGCTGGATCATGTTAAAACACCGGAACTATGTCTAAGACTAACATAAGATAATAACGCCAAAATAGCTGCGGGGTCGTACCCATTTCCCTAGCATTCGTGTATAGAGACATGGTCGCTCAGTGTGCCTATGGGTAGAGGGGGAAGGGGAATTAGCTTCCAGACGCGACCGCGTTTGTTGAGCGCTGGTCTGCCGCGTCAGTTCGGGGAACTAACGCGGGGGTGGACGGTCAAACAGGTAAAATTTCTAGCGCAATAACGTCATTCTTGCAGTTCTGAAATTTCACATACTTACTGTTTACGCGTTTAATAATTACGCTGTTTCTCCCTTGCACTAGTGGGACCGCCGCCGGCCGCATATTAGAATGGCAGCCGTACGGCAACCTTCAGGGCCGTTCCAATATGTGGCCGGCAGCGGTCCCACTAGTGCAAAGGAGAAACAGATGTATTAAACGCGTAAACAATAAGTATGTGAAATTTCAGAACTGCAAGAATGACGTTATTGCGCTAGAAATTTTACCTGTTTGACCGTCCACCCCCGCGTTAGTTCCCCGGACTGACGCGGCAGACCAGCGAATTCGTATTCGGCAACACTAATCCAACATTTTAAATAAGAACTGTGATTGCATTGAGTCACGTTGACCCCTATGTAGCCAGTTCTCGGTCTACAAGGAAGAGCTGAAAATTCCGTAGAATTCCGCAGATTCCCCCTTGGAAAAGCCGTATATCTACGGATTCTTTTATACATGTGAATCATAAAGCCAAAAATTAGTATTCACGGTTTTCACATATATCTGGCGAATTCCACTTACGCCCCAAATCGCCCATGATTTTCATTAGCGTAGGTTTCCCTATACGCGACTGGACGCATGGTCAAGAATTTCAAAGTCGATTTTCTCGAAAATCAAGCTCAATATCAAAAAATTGTATTCCTTTTTCTCGACTTATTTACTTGTTATAAGGAGAAAAGAAATAGTAACTTTTTTATATATCGCGCTTAATTTTCGAGAAAATTGACTATGCAATTCTTGACGTTGCGTCCAGTCGCATATAGGAAAACCTACTTTAATGAAAATCACTGTCGATTTGGGCGTAAGTGGAATTCGGTTTATAATAAGACGCTTAAGATAGCTATTCGTTTCTTAGCAAAATCTGTCTAGAGGCTTTTTTCGTACTTCCCAATGGCCTACCAGGTTCAGATTCAGCATGAAGTTATCTGGGCACCCAAAGATGCCGTAAAAAATCCATAACTTGGAAAATTAGAAAATGGGTAGAACCTGCGATCAGGTGTTATGTATGTACAATGTAGTAGCTGCTAGTACATTATACGTAAATAGGCGCGGGTCGAGCTGGAGCTCGAGTTGAAAGACGGAGCGAGACAAAGTATCATGCTTTCTCTTTTTTGTAGCCGACGGTAACTTCGTGTCGATTCTTTCGTCCTCTCTCGCTCACTCACGGGTTCTCTCACTCTCGACCGAAGGATTACAACAAGAAGTGGTGAGGATATAAACGCACGCGAGAAATGCGCCCTCTATTGGGCTCCCATGGTGGAAAATGAAAAAGGGCTGTTGTACGAGCGAATATGCTGCATAAATTTCTTTGATTCGGGGTAATGATGGGCTCAAGACTGATCGAATCGATTCGAATCTATGACAATGTTTCGAATCGCGTCGAATCTCATTATAGCCATGGTCGCCAAGCAAATTGAATCGAAAGTACATGACGTAGGCGCCCGCAAAGGAAGGATTTTTGGAAATTCCGTCCCGAAGGGGGTGAATTCTCGGTTTCTTTAATAACCTTAATAACTTGGTTCTTACTCACAAAAATTGCCCACACAAATGTCTAAAAACCAATTTCAGGATTTTGCCCTGATTAATCCCTATGGGGGTGGAAAGGGGTAAACTGTGTTTTCACGGACCTCTCAATATCTCTTAGGCCCGAATAGATATCAACTCGGTTTTTGCATACAAAGGTTAGCCACACAAATCCTTAAATATGAATTTCAGGATTTTGCACTAATGAAGCCGTAAAGGTGTGAAAAGGGATAAACTGTGCTTTCATGGAGTCTTTAATATCTCTTAGGCCCGAAGCGAAGTGCGGGGTATTTTGCTAGTACTATAACTATAGTTTCCGAGATAACAATTCACATGTACCTACAATCCGTTTCCATAAAAATAGCTAACCATTGCAAAATTCAAAGCCCTGTATTTTTTAAACAAATTTCAAAGCAGTAGAATGATAACGTAAATTATTGCACTACATAAATAACTTAAATCATGTTTTATTTTAATCAATATCCTTGGCGTCGACCAGAAAAAGTAATCGATTTCGAATAAAATAATCCACCCCTCTTCCAAAGCAATTCTAACCGTCCAAAACTGTTTTCCAATACAACCCTGTTTATGTTCCAGAAATTCCTAAAAAGTAGGGTACTAATTTCGTGATTGCTTTATACAGAAACAGCTCTTAGCATTCGGGACCAATTAATACCCCTAGGCCACCGTATGCTGATATCCTTCCTGTACCGAAAGTAGATTACCTTTCCTACTATAGTTTTACAAAGGGAAAATCATATCGTTGCCCATAAAAATCCTAACGATAAGAATCCGTTCAAAACGCGGTAACTATCACTCTTTTTGGACAGGTTCTGTTTTCCTCAATGAAAATATGCTAATGCATGGTGGCATATGGCTAGGGCCGACCACGGGTGGGGGGGGGGGGGGGGTACAGCGATAGGGTCCGTTCCGATTCACGTATTGAGTGCAGAGATCGCAGTCGCTGCGCACATTCATATCGTTCCGTTTCGTTACTGCGGTTACAATAATCTCGATTCTATTAAATAATAGTGATAATGAAATCAGCAGGTGTGATTCGGCTGATGAAAGCGAAAATGAAGATGATATTAACTCGCCATTTAGAATCGGAAATATTATACATATCATTAATTATAAACAAAACACTCGGAGAGGTTATGTTTGCCTAAAAATTTACAAATTGTGTAGAACGTGTCATTTCGGGATATTCAAGAACAATATTCGAAGAACATTTTCAGTAGGTAATAAGTGCCTATATAATTACACATTTGTATTAAAAAAAACATGAGATGATGTTTCTTCAAAATAATAACGTAGAAAAGTGTCAGTTGTAATTATTAGAGAATTAATTGTTTTTATTACTTTTCATTATCACTACTATTTAATAGTATCGAGGTTATTATAAACAACGTTTCTTTGTCAATTGTAGCATCCATTTTGATTTCGCATGAAACGCAGGAAAAACCGTTCCGTTTTCGAGAACGCATGAACCGCAATAACGAAGCGGAACGATATGAATGCGCGCAGCGACTGCGCTGCGATCTCTGCACTCCAGTGATGCCAGAATCGGGGGACGTGGGACAAATGCTTACCCCCACTATGGCCTACCGTCGTCCCCACTTTCTTCCATCGTACTGTACACAAGCATATCCCTACCCCTGCCCGTATGCTCGGCAGCCCAACAGCAGCTCTCATGGACAGGAGTAGGGATATGTTTGTGTGCAGTGCGATGGGAAGAAAGTGGGGGACGACAGTAGGTCATAGTGGGGGTAAGCATTTGTACCACGTCCCACGATTCTGGCACCATACATCCCTGCTGCACTCAATGCGTGAATCGGAACGGACCTTGAGTTTCGGCGTTTGCTGCACGCTCGTTGCATCTGAAGTGAAAGGATTCTAGGAAATTCTCTGCACCATCAATGCGCGTAATAACTAAAACGGAACGATTGTCTCTGCACTTCATGCGCAGTACGCGTAAATCGAAACGCACCCATACCCAGACCGGGGCTTTCAGCTCTAAACATACTTGGAGAGTGAACAGAGCAATAGCAGCCGATCCGAGAAAGAGAGAAGATAACGTGAACCTATCTCTGTCTTACAACAGGCTATGGATGTATAGTGCATGAAGTCAACTTGCCAGCGCACACATACATACATAACAAAGATTACTATCTCTCTACTGAGAGTGAGAGGGATAATAGGAAAAAGGATGGGTTCAGACTTATTCTCTATTTCCCTCGGACCGCTGTCGCCTCTACTGCTTCCCACTGCTGTTCACTCTCCAGGAATGTTTAGAGCTCAATGGGCCCGGGTAGTACAGGGACGCCAGAAGAAGTAAAAATGAAGAACAGAGAAAATAGGAAAGGAAAAATGAGAACGAAAATTTTTTATTTGATTAAAATTAATCTAGTTTTATAAACTGACTTGAATTTCACGCTCTAACCAGGCTTGAGAATTAACTGACCTTTTCGGCCGAATTTCGGAAGCAACGCCCTCTTTCTCCAGCCGCGCTTGGCCCTCGCAACGGCCTAGCTGCTTGGAGGTCCTCAGGCCCGTACTGTATGAGCCGTGCGTGGCGCGTTGACAAAACAAACGCATCGACAATCGTGCTCTTTGTCACGATGTGGAAACCTATTGATACTAGAGCTGTTACTTTTTGACTCGTCGGGTACTCGGCTACCCGAAACAACTTCAAGCAATTGAATATTTTATTGTCTGTGGTATTGTTTGATGTTAGCCAAAAATGATCGAAGAATACCATATTCAATGGCTTGAAGTTGTTCCAGGTAGCCCGGTACCCGACGGGTCAAAAAGTAACAGCTCTAATTGATACAAAGTCGCCCTAATGCGCCACGCGCGATGCACGTGGTACGAGCCTGAGGTGCTCCAAGCAGCTAGGCCGCCGCGGGGGCCAAGACGCGCGGCGGGAGAAAGAGGGCGTTGCTTCTGAAACCCGGCTGAAAAGATTACTTAATTCCCAAGCCTGCTCTAAACACAGAACTACTTAGCAATACCAGTGCGTGAAAAGTTGTTAGTCTTTTTTACCGTTAAGAAATTCTTTGGGGCCCCAAAATATTTCTTGCATCCGGGCCCTTTATAGAGAATGCCGGCCCTGCCTATTGCCCAAAAACGTTACTAAAATAAATTAAGTGACGCGTTGCAGGTAAGAATGCACCTTGGAGTTAGTCAGCCCTAGAGGCAGTTCGAAAAAGTAAATACCATATTATCTATATTGCTGTACAACTTCATCAGTGGAAGGTTTCAAAATACCCCTATAAAGCAGGATATATATTTCTTATCCATGTAACTAACAGATTCACATCCAGCATATAAAGCTGCGTAAGTTAAATCGAACGTGATATCGCCAAAAGTTGATAAAACAAAATCATGTTTTGTTAACTGCAGCTGCTTGGTATTGCGCGCACACACACACACACACGTACACACACACAAACACTCCGCTCTCACTCTTCAAGCTCCTTCCCATTCTGTTATCGAACCCGCTTGGCCTTGGACGCGCCCGAGCCATGTCACGTCAAATTTCACAAGATGTGCCTCATAGTCACTAATATTTTTCAAATTTCGGCCACTTCATGCTAGTCTCAAGAAAACAGTTTGTGTGAAATTTTAGCCTCTTAGCTCGAATGGTTTTGAAGATATTAATCGTTAAATTTTTGTAAAATCGAGATAACCAAGCTGACACACCATCATTTCGCTCTAAGTACATATCTATGCACTACGTCGAGATAATACTTTGTGTTTATGGTCATCTTAAAACTAAAAAAATCTACTATACAATGTACAATAAATGTTATTTCTTATTGCTTTCAGTAATAATATTTAAAATTAAATATTTTTTTTCGAATTCAACGCTGTTCCCACCCTCAAATTGATGAAAAATAAATCAGAGAATTATACTATCTATCCGAAGTGTTTGATAATGATAGTAATAGGGAATTTATAGTAGGAAGTTGAAGGACTATGACAGAAAGAAATGGAAACAACTCGTCGTTTCTGCCTCTTAATAATTTACCTCGCAAAGCGATTATGCTACTAACGGAACTCCACCTTGGCAGAACAATAACGTGAGGGAAATTTGCTATGTACACCCAGTTTGCATAACCCTGTGTACTCACATTTTTTGTACTGATGGAACGCCTGGGTTGATTCTTATCCAATAAAAACTGCATTCTTTCAAAGGCAAACCATTTTGAACAGTATACTTGTTTTGCCCCTGAAATTTACCAGTAAATTTGAATAATTAAATAAAGAATATAAATAATTTAATGATTATAAATAATAATACGTTGTGGAAGATCGACACAATTTCTGTACATACCTTTCCCGGTGCCCATGGCACGATTTCCTTTAGACTTTTGTTGTCTAAAGGATCCGAGTAAACTCGACATTTTTTGCCGCACAATCTGCACATCCATTCCAAGTTCATTCGCAATGCTGTCCCATGCATCAAGTTTTTTCCGTTTTGAAAAATAAAAACTATTTTTAGGATCCCACAAAACAGGATGTTTTTCGTATAAAGAAATTAGCTGAAGACATTCTTCGTTCGACCACTCAGTCATAGTTCTGTACTATAAATAAAGATATAGATACATAGAATTAGCATTAAAATAAATATAGACTAACTATTAATAACTTTAAGTACTTACGATTTAACTGAGACGAAGTACAAAAGCGATCGAGTTGGCGTGGAATGGCCCCTACGCGATTTCAGAAAAATACCTGGATCTGCCTCTATCATCAACGCTGAGCGCAATGCATTCCAAACTCCCTTCGGTGTGTGAAAAACCCCGGCAACAGACGGCTCAGGCCATGCGCATTCGCATTCGTCGGCGTTCACGAGTAGGGTCGCATACGTTGAGCAACCACGAAAGCCACGTCCCCACTGGCATTCACGTTCACGCTCACCCATTCTGACGCATACGCACGCGTCCCCGTTAGAATATACGTGCGCCCTCAGCTCTACTCAACGTACAGTCACGTTGAAAATCGGACACAGCGGACCGATGGAAATTTTATTTTAGATTAGTAACAGGATAAGGATTTTGACTAAAATTGATTTACGAACTTCTAGTCTAATACAGATTGATGACTTGTACACAGAAAATAAAAATTATTTTTTATTACAAAAAAAGTAACTATAACATGAAGGAAATTGGCCTCACACTCAAAATCGTGCAAGATATGTGATAAAGTATAATTATACAATAACACATAAACGCTATGTTCAAAACTAGTTTTTATACTTGGAATTGGCCGTACTGATTTTTCTAAAAAAAGCGGTCGATTGTCAATCTATGCCCTCTGTAGTGCTGCTTTCAAGGGATCTTTATTGGACATTGCATATTCGTTTGCTTTCATTTACAATTCGTGCCAAAGTTGTTCTATCATGTTTAAATCTGGGATTGAGGAGGTGATTGAATCACTTTTGGACAGTTATACAAGGTATATTCGGTTACATGTACGAGAATATTTAAGGGGTGATTCTAGACGTTGAAATAATACGAAAGTCAAGACTAACGAAATGGTGCGTGTAGATTATTGGTATGGATTAACTTACGTGAGGATGGATACTAGGGTGGGGTGAAAAACTTTTTGTTCGATGATCAAATTCTAATAGTGCGGAAAAGTTGCCTACTTGGCCCAATAAAACGTGTACAAAATTTTCAGCTCGAAATTTCAGCTCGATCGGATAACTTCTTCTGTGTGCGCCAAAGGCCTTAAGGATGTACCGGACGTACAATATTAGACAAAAGTATATGATTAATGTGCTATATTTAGCTTTACAAAACTACTGATATACAAAAATTTCGCCAATTATAACAATGGCTATTTATACAAACAAAAATGTATTAAATAATATTAAGCAGATATATTTTTATTTTATACAAATAAATATTTTATTCAAAATACTTGGCGCTGCGAAACCAAAAAATATTAATTATCTTAGTATTAATAATTTACAATACCTCCCTTAATATATATATATATATATATATATAGGCTACATTTATATATAGTCACATTTATGCTACATGTGCACATTTAGCGTGCGCGTGCAGCATATGCACACACACACAGATACACATTCACGAACGCACGCACAAGAAAGAAAGTAAAAGATTAATACAATTTATATATATTTATTCAGTTTAGCAACACCAATTCGGTTTCGCAGCGCCAAGTATTTTGAATAAAATATTTATTGGTATTGAAACATTTATTTGTATAAAATAAAAATATATCTGCTTAATATTATTTAATACATTTTTTGTTTGTATAAATATCCATTGTTGTAATTGGCGCAATTTTTGTATATCATTAGTTTTGTAAAGCTAAATATAGCACATTAATAAATTTACGACAGTTTTTTTCGTTCGTCTGCGCGCGCGTATACTTGGCGCACTTTTTTGTACCTTTTTTAAAAAAAGGTCATTTTGTAGAGATTTCACACATTTTGTAATGTTTATTGACGACTGGATATTTTCACCCCCTCGACGGTTATTTATTTTAAAAAATATATTGTATTGTCAAGATAATTGGATTGGTGGAATTGGTTTAAATTTGAGTTTTCAGATATGAACCAAACATACAAGAAGCAAACAGAGTATCGAAGCTGAATAAAATCGTTTAATTAATATAACACTATGTCACAATAACTTTTTTTCTCTGACGTAGATCACACTGCATCATCTTCTGCTTCGATTATCTGTAAATATATAAAATCCACATTTTAGTAACAACATAATGTAGAACTTATATAAAAATAGAGTGGCCCTTTGCTATAGTAAGTGTAGAGACTACAAAATGTGTTCGAAGGAGGTGAGAACGTATGGCAGAAAGTCTTGTTGCAGGAAATTTAAATGCTAATGGTAATGCAGCGTAAATGAACGAAGAGATCCAATATTTTTAAGGCACAATTTATTGGTGTTGGAATAAAATTAATATAGTATATTTATTGGTGAATTAAAATATTGTTAATGGGAAACTAATAAAATTAATAAATAGCGTGGCAACTACTGTGGATTTTAAAGTATTACGAATGTCTTTCACAAAAGATTGAAATAAATCAAGGGAGATGTATTTTCAGCGTTCTTTCTTCAGTAATGTGCCTTGCTCTAGATTGGAAGCAATCGACTATAATTTTCTTAATTTTTAATGCTATGTTTTTTGACAAATTTTGTCGATTTACCTTATTTGACAAATTTACAGAAACTTGTGCGAAAGAAGATGCTCCTCTGTCTATCTAACCTTCTCCGGACAACCTCCAAGCCATCCCCATCATTTCTATCCAAGCCTGTGCGTCCCCTTCATTTCTATCCAAGCCTGTGCGTCACCTTCATTTCTATCCAAGCCTGTGCGCCCCCTTCATTCCTATAATCTTTACATAGAAACTCTGGTAAACTTGCCGATGAACTAGGCCCTCGCCGATTTCGATGAGCTTCACATATGTTGTCAAAGTCGTCATTGTGAACAACTTTGTCCTTTGACAATATTGGCGGTTGGCCTTACTTTCCGAGATATTGAGGAAAAATGGTTGCTACTCCTACATTTAGTTCTGCTTATATATGTACGCCCCTGTGGCAGTGTATGCGTCAGCACGGGACCGTCGCTCCTTAACGGTTTCTCCATATGCGTCGCGGTGATCGGCAGACAACGTATATACCGGGTAAACTAAAAGGTTCGAGTATATATATATACAGTGAATCCCCGTTACCAGCCCGTTTCTACAATGCATAGGAGCCCGGCGACTATCTCCACCATTTCTTGGAATCCTTCGACGAGAGTGAGAAAACCCAATGAGTGAGCGAGAGGAAACGAAAGAGTTGACACGAAGTTGCCGTCGACTCTTTCGTTTCCTCTCGCTCACTCATTGGGTTTTCTCACTCGCGCCAATGGCCACGCGGAATAGCGTCCACAACACGTTAGGAGTCCACCGCCAGCCCCGTTCGTCCGGCTGGTAACGAGAATTTACTGTAATGGGTAAACTTGTCGAAAAGCTACCTCCTCACCGATTTCAATGACCTTTACATATATTGTACTAGAACTACCGAGTTTAACACATACTCACATCGGTTCGCTACCATGCTTTACGCGCCCGCGAGCGCCCCCCCCCCCCGATCTAGCCCCAACCAATACTAATACTGTCGGCTGTGAAACCGTCGGTAGTTCTAGTGTTAAGTAAAGTGTCTTCCGAATATCTCGTAAACCAAAGCCGACCGCCAAAATGTTTAAAGGGAAATATTGTTCAGAATGATAACCTTGACAACATATGTCAACGTCATTGAAACCGGTGAGGAGGTAGCTTTTCGACAAGTTTACCGAAACAGTAGATAAACGACGGTCCCGTGCTGATGCTCTGCTTCCAGATTATCTGTAAACAGTAACGCAGCAACATTTTCTTGCTGCAACACCACGCGTGCACCCGTGAGATACGCATGCTGCAGGTTGCCGCACAGTGTTTAACAAACAGAAGACAATCGCCGACAGCGTGGTGCTGCACACACTATCGCGAGCGTGCACGTATACGTAGAGTACGATTGTACAATATCGAAAGTTTTCCTGCGAATATTTCGGAAACTAAGGCCGACCGCCAATTTTGTCGAAGGAAAAAGTTGCTCAAAAGGTCGAGTTTTGCAACATATGTGAAGCTCGTCGAAATCAGCGAGGGCCCAGTTCATCGGCAAGTTTACCGGAACTCTAAATTTGCCAGTATACAAATACCTGGCAATTTAAATACAATTTGTTACAATATATTAGTTTGTACATTCGTGGTATAAATTTCCAGAAACTTGTGCGAAAGAAGATGCTTCTCTGTCGAACCTTCTCCGGACAACTTCTAGCTCTACATAAAAAGTCTATTAAAAAATTTTAGCGCCTTACCCTGTTAATTGAGACAATAATTCAGTGTCCCATATGGTGTAAAAACTCCTGACATTTCAAAATTTTTACAACTTACCTTATTACACACTTGACAGGTTATGATTGATTGACACTAGCTAGGTTACGTTTACCTTGACAGATGTGCTGTCTGGCTGTCAGGTGACAACAATTTGTTACGTGATTGGTCGAAACCTTCATCGAATGAACGACGTGCCTGAGAGACATTTCCTCACCCTTTCATGCTCCCCTTTTGCCCACACTTGACGATGGAGAAAAATCCCTAACATAAAATTCGCCAAATTGCAACTGTACATCGAAATATCTCAGCTCATAAGGCACGTAGGAACAAAACGAAAACACTTTTCTGGTGTAAATCAAACCCAAGCTATCCATTAAGACCATTCAAAATCTAATCGGATCAACCATTGTTGAGATTCAATAATCGAAGGGTTCTTGATAGCGGGTCGTGGCGTTATAGAGCACTCTGTGTCTCTTGATATGGCTGTACCACGCACATTGATACCTTTTAAGGGTGCCAACTTTGAATAATTACTAAGCTAACAACTAAGAGTTCTCAAGAAGAGAGAAACCACTTTTCGTATACGGAACTGAAGCGTGAAGCCTCGATTATTTGTAGTAATCACGAATGATCATAGTTATTAGAGATATATCATTTTAAACCGTTAAATAATTGCTTCTAGTTAGAAACGTTTGTATCTCTTTCATTTTTTTCGAATATATAATATTACAATTTATTAATTTTTCTGTTTTAGGAATTGTCAGGTAACAAGGGCATCAGAAAAAGCTCGTGACCCAGCGTTAGCAAAACTGCTCTGGAAACGTAGTTTCGAATTACTGGATTTACCATCGGAACTAACGCTTGAGAAATTGTTAAAGTCAAATCTCCAACACGCTGAGTGTAGAGTATAACAAAAAAATTGGATATACCTCCGAATGACCCCAGTGGCTTATCGACACGAGTTTGAGGGGAAGAGGGGGGGTGGGCATGTGGACCCTAAATCTAAAATTGTAGCTTCGGGTATTAGTTTCCGAAATATTAGTAAAAAATTAGTGTTAATTTTTTTTACAAATTGTTTTTTGGTAAATGTTTACTTTAGGGGAGGATTCTCCAATGACTTTGAGCTTCACATATGTTATCAAGGTCATCATTCTGAACAACATTTCGCTCTAAACTTTTTGGCGCTCGACTTTGGTTTACGAGATATTCGCAAAAAACTTGACATAATTGTATATTGAAACTGCCTATACCAGGGCTCTCCGAGGTCGCTCCCGCGGGAGCTTGGGGTTCTCCCACTCTCGTCCGCGTTGTCAGGGATACCGCACGACGCTAGCCGGTCTACCCCGTCATGGCAGCCTTCGTAGCGTCGCATGGTCTCCTTGACAACGGAAGGCACGCTGCGCCAGAGGAAGATTGGAAGGGGAAGCAGGCGCGTGACAACAATTTTCTCGCTCGACTGTTTCGCAGCCGACGGTATTAGTATTGGTTGGCGCCTAGAAAAGGGCGGGCAGGGGGCGCCCGCTTGCGGGCGCGTAAAGCATGGTAGCTAATCGATGTGAGTATGTGTGTTAAATTCGGTAGTCTAGTTTTAACTAAAGTTTTTTGTAAATATCTCGTAAACCAAAGCCATGCGCCAAAAAATTTAGAGGGAAATGTTGTTCAGAATGATGACCTTGACAAGATATGTCAAGGGTCATTGAAATCGGAGAATCCTCCCCTAAAGTAAACATTTACCGTTTTTTTTAAACTGCGCACACGTAGCCCTAACGGTAATCCATTCTGCCCCCCCCCCCCAAATTGTTCTACGGACAGTTGGGTGCGTTCTCCTTACCTCCGCGTGCCCCTTCGACGCCATAAAGGCATTCGTATTTAACTGAAATTCAAAGCCAATTTCCTCAAAAACGAAACGTGATATTAAAAAATTGTATTCTATATTTTCGTCTTATTTTGGCCCATAGAATCCCCCCCCCCCCTAGAGCATTGACAATGAATAAAATAATAGATATCCACCCTGTATAATGGGATGGATCGCATTCGCAAGTTTCTGGTTCAAATCTCTAACCTCACATCGGTTCGCTACCATGCTTTACGCGTCCCCTGCACTAATCTAGCCCCAGTTATGTCGGAATAAGTCAACAGAAATACTAAAAGTTTTTTTATTAATATCTCGGAAACTAATAAATTCCCGAAGCAACGGTTTTAGATTTATGGTGCACACACCCTCCTCATCCCTCCCCTCAAACCTCGTGTCGATCGGTCACTTTGGCCATTCGGAAGTACAGTCAAAAAGTTGAATAATTTTAAGAATATCTGATTTCTTAATTCATAATAACAGACTATTAATAAATAAAGACTATAAATTTCTAATATTTCTAAAATCTGCACAAAGTTGTGTATATAATGATATTATGAAGGAATTTGGGAATACTAACTATCTAAACCATGTCGCAAAGGGAAATATATGTATACTACATTTTTATATTCATCGAAGTGTACACGTATATTGCATACAGTGGGTTGTGGAATATTTCATAAAGTAGTGTAGAATAGTTTTCTAAATACATAGCTATAATTAGGCATTTCGTCCACCGCCCCGACGCAACTGCAATTCGAACAATCAAAAAATTATATCTAACGATAAGTAGTTACTGTTTATAAATAGTTACAATGTTTTCAATTCAAACCTCGCCCATCATAACAACTGCAATTTGATCGAAATTGAACCAACAAAAAACAGTTATATCAGGTCTTAGACCACTGTCGCGTGATTCTTTGGGTGCGTTCCACTTACGCCCAAATCGCCCGCAACGCCCGTGGTTTTCATTCCACATAGCGACCGCGCAGACGATTTGGGCATAAGTAGAACGCCACGAATTAATTAGATGTCGCACAGTGACAAATACTGACCAACACGACGATAAACAAACAGCGGACTTTCTCGTCGTATTGGTCAGTATTTGTCGGTCGGTCAGACAACAACGATTTTGTCGCTGTGCGACATTTAATTAAGACGTGGCGAAACGCACCCTTTGTAACATCTACCCGAGTTCGCTTTAAATTTTGGTTAGCTGCCTTGTTAAAATTATTGTAATGGCAGAACAAGAATTTTCTATGAAACTTGTAGAAACAATAGAAAAGTATGCGGGTTTGTATAGTCCACATAAAAAACTTAAAAAATGTACAAAAATTACGCCAAGTACATGAAATCAAATAAATCACAAAAAATAGAAGATAATAATAAATACAAAATAAAAAAAAGATGTGCAAGTACATAATGGTGCTTTCCAACTGCGCTTAAGATGACAACTACATATACACAGCTAAAATGATGTGTTCCTACATTCCATTACTCATATCGCGGACATTTTAATTAACCCATCAAAAAGAATCCATTTAAAAACATTGTCGTAAATTAGTAGCATTACAAAATTAATGATATACAAAAATTACGCCAATTATAACAATGGCTATTTATACAAAGAAAAAAATGTATTAAATAATATTAAGCAGATATATTTTTATACAAATAAATATTTTAATACGAATGAATATTTTTTATTATTTAAAATACTTGGCGCTGTGCTCCGAATTGGTGTTGCTAAACTAAATAAATATGTATAAATTGCATTAATCTTTTTCTCTCTTTCTTGTGCGTGCGTTCGTGAATGTGTGTATGTGTGCATGTGCATATGCTACGTACGATATTAGAATTAAATATATGTAGAATAAATCTGACAGCCTTTCTAGTATGTATATGTATATTATGTATTTTAGATCGTAAGGGAGTTATTGTAAATTATTAATACTAAGCTAATTATCATTTTTTCGGCTTCGCAGCGCCAAGTATTTTGAATAAAATATTTATTCGTATTAAATAAATTTTATTTTATTTTATTTAAAAATTTTATTATTAAATTTTATTTAATAAATAGCCATTGTTATAATTGTCGCAATTTTTGTATATCCTTAATTTTGTAAATCTATTAATTTACGACAATGTTTTTAAATGGGATTCTTTTTGATGGGTTAATTAAAATGTCCGCCATATGAGTAATGGAATGTAGGAACACAGCATTTTAGCTGTGTATATGTAGTTGTGTCAACTTAAGTGCAGTTGGAAAGCACCTTTATGTACTTGCAGCTCATTTTGATTTCACATCTTTTTTTTATTTTGTATTTATTATTATCTTCTATTTTTTGTGATTTATTTGATTTCATGTATTTGGCGTAATTTTTTTTACTTTTTTAAAGTTTTTTTTATGGGGATCTCACTTCTTTTTACAAAGATAATTTGCATAGTAGGGAATGAATTCAGATGATTTTTAATATTATATTTATTATTATTTTCTATTTTTTGTGTTTTGTTTGATAATACTCTTTTCAGTCCTCGACTTTTTCATGTACTTGTCGTATTTTTTTACTTTTTTGAAGTTTTTTATGGGATTTCATTTTCATTTGTGGAGACTGAAAAATAAAGGATTTTAATTAGAAAATTCTTAAAAATACAGAGTGTACATTTAAAACCTTAATTATATCATGCTTCATTTTTATTAAATCAAAACTTGTATTAACAATAAAGTTGAAAGTTATTTAATAAACAAAATTAATTATACTTATTCATAGCGATTATTAATAATTAGCAAACTTGCCTGGCAGATTCAGATAATTTATACTCACCTAGTAATTATTACTATTAAACACAGAAAGGCAAACTATGTTCCACGAGCCACGAGGGAAGCAGTTGAGACAATGATGGACAATGCTCAACAATGCTATGGGGATACGTTGCGCGGAGGAGGTCCGTTCCCTCGTGGAACAGAGATAGAAAAAATGTTGATTTTTTCTCTATTCTTGGTTAGACAATAATCGAGTTATCGAGAATCGATTTCTAAAATAATCGGTAAAATAATCGTTTCTTCAGAAAAAGAATCGATCGATTCTAGAAGAATCAAGTAGAATCGCCCTTCCCTAGTGTATCATACTTTATGTATACCCCCTCGACAATTGTACAACTCATTCTTTGCATTCTTTCCATATCTTACCTCCCTTTAGCTTTTGCTACTCTACTGTGATGCATTTTTACATGCTTCCTTGCAATGTATTCAAATTTAATTTCCTCGAAATTTAGTATTTGTAATTTGTTAACTTATTAAAATATGGGAAGTTCCGTACTTTTAAATATTTAAAAACATAGAACGGCTTTATGAAACAAATTCAGTGATGTGTCTGTACTATTGAACCAACTTAATTTTTTGCAAATCCTGATGAGACTGCAAATATGTAGATCAGTTGATAATAGTTGGAACATTTTTTTATTGTTGGATAAATTAGTGCTGCGTACACGTATTGATCGTCTTGTTACTTTGTTGGTAATTCATTTTTTTCTCTGAAACAATTACAAAGGTAATTTTGTGGTGATTTCACACAGCTTGTAGTGTTTATTGATGACTGGATATTTTGTTCATCCTCTCGGGGTTATTTTTTTTATAAATATATTGCATTGTCATCCAAACTTTGCACACCTGCAAAGCATCAAGACAATTGGATTGGTGGAATTGGTTTAAATTTGAATTTTCAGATATAAAGCAAGCATACAAGAAGGAAACAGAGGATCGAAGCTGAATAAAATCATTTAATTAATATAATCATAATAATAATAATACTATGTTTCAATAAATTTTTTCTCTGACGTAGATCACATTGTATCATCTTCTGCTTCGATTATCTGTAAATATATAAAATCCACATTTTAGTTATTTTAGTTACAACTTAACGTAGAACTTATATATAGAAATAGAGTGGCATTTTGCTATTATAAGTGTAGAGACTACAAAATGTGTCCAAAGGAGGTGAGAGCGTGTGGAAGAAAGTCTTGTTGCAGGAAATTTAAATGCTAATGGTGATAATTCAGCAAAAATGAACGAAGAGATCCAATATTTTCAACACACACTTTATTGGTTTTGGAATAAAATTAGTTTAATCTGTTTATTGGTGAATTGAAATATTGTTAATTAATGGGAACCAACAATATTATTAATGAATTAATGAATAGCGTGACAACTACTGTGGATTTTATTAAACTATTACAAATGCCTTTCACAAAAAATTGAAAAGCATCAAGGGAGATGTGTTTTCAGCACACTTTCTTCACTAATGTGACTTGCTCTACATTGCAAGCAGTCAACCAGAATGTATTTTCTTAATTCTTAATGCTATGCCTTTTGACAAATTTTGTCGATTTATCTTATTTGAAAAATTTCCAGAAACTTCTCCGGACAACCTCCAAGCCTGTGCGTCTCCTTCATTTCTATCCAAGCCTGTGCGTCCCTGTAATTTTTATCCTAGTCCTGTGCGTCCCCTTCATTTCTATAAGCTTTACATAAAAACTCTAAATTACTGGTATAAAAATATCTGGCAATTTAAATGCAATGCAATTTGTTATAATATATTATTTTGTACATGCGTGGTACAAATTTCCTGAAACTGATGCGAAAGAAGATGCTTCTCTGTCGAAAAAAAATTAAAAAATTTTGACGACTTACCTAGTTAATTGAGACAATAATTCAGTCTCTTATGTAGTGTAAAAACTCGTGACATTTCAAGTTTGGACAACTTACCTTATTTGACACTTGAGAGGTTATGATGGATTGGCACTTGGTAGGTGAATTCAAGTATACATAGGTATATGTACAATGACTGACGACGATCCCTGCCGAATGGTCCCAAGAGTCGACGAATCGACGAACAAGACATGTGTTAGTTTTCTTTTGGCTGAAGATGTGCGTGTAACGCGTATACGTATTATGTCGACAAAATTGGTTGGAGAATCAGAAGAAGAATCAGAAGAAAAATCCTAATCCTACCATTTCCGACTGATTCATGAGACGATATTACGATATCTCTGTCAGGCGTGGACCGATTTTATTGAATCTGGTGTTATTCGAAAGCTTATATGCGGTTTGCACAAGAAAAATGCCTTTAAATTTAGAAAATATTGCAGGCGTGATGAGATATTAATGAAATAAGTTTCAGGTTAGGTTGGAATAGCCATGCGACGAGTAAATGATGGCGGTAGCGACAGTCGACATATACAGGGTGTCTTTCATGTACTTGGCGTCAAGACGCTACCGCGTCTCTAGATCATAAATTAGCGGAATATTATAGAACAGATATAATACAAAAAACATTGGTCAAGTAGCGAAAGAATTTAATGAAGAAAACAACTTTTTCTTTAGGTATATTTAATTATTTACTATAGCAATAGTACATATAAATTATTCAAATATTTACATATTAAAAGCTATTCATTAATACAATACTTGCATTGCCAAATCATGGGCTAAATAATCCCATAATTGGGCATTTGATGTAGCATCTACTTATTGTTGTCTTTCTGTAAATAGAAAAACGTTATCTCCCAATTTTCTTCTTCTTTATCATCGTGAACTATATATGGTAATAATGGCTAATTGTAAGAATCAGGAAAATCTGGTCCTTCTCTTTGTAATCTGTTAGTTTATGATCCCTGACCATTCGACCAACCATTTCTGAGATGGATCTTTAGTTTGTAAGTTGACCGCACTGCGGCGCTTTTCATGCCTTTTTTCTTTGTACGTTATTGCATCATGTACTTAACATGTAACCTTTTCACTCTGTTCAATTAATATACGCTGTTATGCAAATAAGCGTAAGGTGTTCATTTAATTATCAGTTCTAATATAATCAATAAATCTATTCTTTATGGTTTAAAAATTCCATTTGACCTTCAGGTTTCGTTTACATCTCCACTCCATAGACACATATAGACGAAGCAGAAGCTGGGACTTTCGGCGAGGGGAACGGTAGGCTTGGAGGGGAAAAGGCAGAAGTCAGATACAGGCACGTCGGGTTAGCTTCGGAAGCATTCGGCATGCATATCCATTGCGTTACCCGATTTGCCTGTATCGCTCCCCTTACCGCGAATCTTACACCCCCTCAGCTTACGCTCCGTCTATATATGTCTATGCTCCACTCACAACGAAATTACTGCCATAATATTACGTATCCCTCAATATCATGAAATCCTGTGCATTCAATTTTCACCTGGGATGAAAAGAGCCTTCAAAGTTAGGGATGAGAAACCTATTTGATCGAATATCTTGAAAGCTATTAGAAGTAGATAAACTATTTGAGTAGCAAAGGTGCATCTTTCTATAAGGAATCCAGTTGCGTAATCAGATTCGAGACAAATCGATTTCTTTAACTAATACGTGATAAAATAACACTATTTTGTTAATTTTTCTAGTCAAATGTTAATCCGTTTTTCTGTACGGTTATGTCTAAAAACTATATACCTAAATACAAAATACGGATAACTTGGAATTTTTATTTTTGCATTGTAGAAAGGTATATTTGAAATTTACTCGTATCTTACGAAATATTGAGTCGTGTGCGTATAATCAAACAGGCAGTGAACTTTTAGGATATTTTGGGTATGTAATTGTGTTAAGGCAGTCAGGGCTAATCGGAGCTTTTCGGAGCACGAGCAATCATGGTGTTCTCCAGAGCCGCACAGAAGGGGAGCTCGAAGTCAATGATATCGCGGGTGTAGGTACAACGGATAGGGAAAACTGCAGTAGTGTACGGTGCAGGCTCGTACGTATAGGCTGAAATAACTAGCCCTCTTGGAAGCCCCAGTGGCAACGAGCACTGGGGTCCCCAAGAATTCCAGTCACTCAAATCTCTCGGTTAATCAGGTACACACAAGAAATTCCAAACATTCAAAATACTTATAATTAGAATCTACAATTCTCTCGGTAGAAAATGAACTGCAGTTAGCCTTTATCGTTTTATTGCTTGGAACCCTGTAGTAATAAGCCGCGTACAGCCCTAGGTGCCGCTGCATCAATCGGTGCCGGCGCTCGATCCTTAAGTTAACCCCACCTCTCGGGTAACGGGAAAAGAGGGGACCAGGGCCGTCTTAACAAATTTGAGCACCCTGTCACGTACCAACTCTATACACTGTACAGGGTACAGTTGCTTCCCAATCGGTGCAAGGCGGTATATCGTGTGGACTTAACAGTTTTCGTGTCTTTCCTCTCATAAAAGATTGAAAAAAAGCATTTCAACATACTTGATTCTTAAGCGCTCTTAGATCACCAGCGCCCCTGGGCTATAATCCATTTAGCAGGCCCTGGGAATGACGCAATTAGGGAGGATAGTGGAGTCGTAACAATGCGCCACTGCAGGGGAAAGAGCAAGATAGAGATACTGACCGCAAGGAAAAATTTCTACGCGTAGTAGAAGAGGAGCACCTACAGCAATAGCGGTATATTGTGTTGGTGACGCGGTGACGTCACATGGCGTGCACAAATCGTATTAGTGTATGTGTTTCCCTTCTCCTACGCATAGAGATTTTCCTGGCAACCCTGCCTTAAACACACTGGAGCTGGCAGACGGGGCGCAAGTGGGCACTGATCCGTCTTACGGAGCACAAGCGGCCTTAGAGCGAGGCGAAAATTCAACATCTTTTACGCTGGACAATTGCTTGTTTCCGAACCGTTCGTTGGGAACCATTTGTCTGCCAGATGACCAAAAGGCAATCGACATCGTGCCGTTTTTGGGGTGAATTTCGACTGTCTTCGTTCTGAGATAATCCATTTGAATTGCTTTGTTAGAGGGTGGTAACCTCGGATCGGCACAACCGTGAGAAAAAAAATTTGTAGAAAACTTGCGCATCTAATGAAGCAGGCACTGTTTTCAGAACAATACAATAGTTTTGACCGCTTTCTTACTAGCAACCTTTAACCCGTAAACAACAAACAGGCAAGTAGGTACTTACAAATCTAATTATTTTGAAAAAAGTGTCATTGGCCAAGTGTGGGTCAGGAAAATTCTTCTGCCGGTATAAATGACACAATTCAGAAGGGTACGAAACCTGTCGTCATTGTTTTTAGACCTCATTGAAGTAATATGGCCCACTCCCGAAAATTTTTCAGGATTTTTCATCCGCAGCAGAAATTTTTCTCTCTCCCCGCGCCGATCTATCGATCCAATGTGCAGCAAACATATATTTTCCCTCTCTCCGCGCAGAGGAATAGTAATTTAATCCCTTCCCGCACCGATCTACGGAACCAATATGTAGCAAACAGCACCCCCCCCCCCAACGCAGAGAAATAATAAATTTAATCCCCTCCCACACCGATCTAGCGACCCAATATGTGGCAAACAGACATTCTAAAGCTAACAATTTTTCAAAATGTTTTTCAATCTTAAAGCCGCAGCGTATCGCACGATCAGGTGTAATTTGAATCCCCTGTGAGGAAGCAGCTGTGCGGGATGATATCATTTTGGCGGTGTGAAGAACGCGCGAACGAAATATGATACTTGTTGAAGTCAAACGCATCATAGTCGAGAATCATAGAAAGAATTATGTGGTATTTATAGAAATTGGCGAGAAGGGAAGGAGGAAGATGGACAAATAAACAAAAAAATAATGGATTTATAATTATGAAAACCGCATCTCATGGGCAGCGGCGGTGGTGCGAGTGATGATCGAAAATACGAAGGAATCATGGAAAGAATTATGTGGCGTCAGCAGAAATTCCACCGATCAAATGTTTCAAGATACGAATTACACGCGAGGGCCTGCAGATGCTGCACGGCCATTAACAAATGTTTGACATTTGGTTGTACCACGTCGTGGTGCAAAGTGTAAATAAAGTGCCAAATACAGCAGAGATATTGTTGGGATACAGCAGATTTACCTAAAGAACGGTAAGGAAATCAGCATATACACATACAGTAATAGGGATCGGATTTTTAATAAAATAATGTTTTTCAACTTCGTATCGAAAAAAGAAAGATGCGAGTGTATCATAGCCACCAATTTCGGCCCGTCCTGGAAAACCCCGCACCGTGGGACGGGATTCTCCCAGATGAATACCCCGCAACATCACTGACGTGTCTCCGGAGCAGGCGGGCTGAGAATTTTTCGGGGTTGGGCCTAGTCTGAAGGTCATCCCCTCTCTCGGTTAGGTCTGAAAAATTTCGGCGGCGGATCGGGTCTGAAGAGTTGCCGGCAGCGGCTGGGTCAGGACTGATCCCCTCCTCAGCTACTAGTACCCCCACTCCGCGGCTCGTGTGCGCACAGCCAATCCCCCGCGCCCTGAGTCCCTTCCACCCCACTCCTCCGGACTCCCCTCAGCGCTCACGAGTTAGAATACCCCTGGTTATACTACTACTACTGTAGAAGCACATCACTGGAAATAGGTAGAATATCTCGGCAGAAGGCTGTTGAGGAGATAAGAGTTAATTTGTCGGTCATCGGCTTGGACCTCTCACTGGAGAAAACGGAGATTGTTGTATTCAATAATAGGAACCTTAGTACTGGGTCGATCGCATTCAACATAGGAGACCAGACTAGATACAACTCCGACGCTATTAAATTCTTGGGGGTTCACTTCGATGCTAAGCTCGTACTAAAACGTACAAAGTTTGGAATTATAATACTCAATATTTTTCTTTTAAAAAATTCCTCAAAATGTGCCTTATTTTCGGAGCGTCAAACTCGGGAGAGCCCTGCGTTAGCCTGTGCATTAAGGCTCCCCAAACCAACGCGAATATGCGGTCCGCGCCGCGGATCAGATAAGGCAGCAGTTTTTTTATACGTGGTGGCTTATAGGCAGTGTTATTTGATCCGCGGCGGATCCGCTCCGCGCGGCAAAATTCGCGTTGGTTTGGGGGAGCCTTTACACGCCTAAACGCTCCGCTCCCACTACTGCAGCCGCTCCCCACTCTGTTGGCGGACTCGCTTGTCCTTGAACGAGCTCGAAGCTCGAATCTGCGCCTGCGCCCGGAAACGGGGGTCCTGGGCATGCCTGGCTTAGTCACTGTAGCATACGAGCAGGCTTTAATTTTAAGATCGTTAATTCTGCGTATCGTATTTTATGATGGTGACTTCACTAAGGGCATGATTTTTCATCGTCACTGGAAACTGTCTATTGTTTATATTATGTATCCCTGTGTTTGGTGTCTTTTTCCAAAAAGGATATGAAGGAGTACAGCAATTGACAGATAGTAGTAAATGGTACTGGAAATGTGTGGAAACGACTAATGACGAGCACACGAGTGAAATCATAATTCCATGTTAACTTTTGTATGTTTACTCAATATTTTCGATGGCATGTTTACTGTGTTTCCGACAATGTTCGATTAAATACCAAAGGTTTCGATTGATTTCCCAAAAGAATACTACGACTCTCATAAGAAACAATAATTTTAATTACAACATAAAGAAAGGCAGGTACCGTGTTTGATTATTCTGCATTTTCTCTTCCTCTTTACTCTTCACGGTCTCTTCCCTCTAATGGCAACTACTTTCCTCGGATCCACCCGACAACTGCACTCGAAAACGTTGAAAGATTTCTCAGGCTGTAGATACGTTTTATTGTATGACGTATTAGCTTCAAGTTTGACAAGTAAACTATGTAACGAAGTTAAGAGCACCAGTACGGGAGGAGACAAGATATCGATCTATCACCTGTGACAACCCGTCATTTGTACACCATATATTTCGGTTGCAAGATTCCCACGTTCATATTACTCCATCAAAAATTCAAGCACACTCCTCCCGTTGACGGAACACCTTCTTCTCTCTCAGCCGTATAAAACTAGGTGTATACTTGCGACAGGACAGTTTTGCTAAAACCTTTCACGTTGGTCTCGGCGCAGGCCGCAGAAGTTGCCAGCAAAAGATCCCGAAATATGATTAGTAAGATGAAACCATGCTACGTATTCTACAATCACATTTGTTTCACGGCTAGAATCTCATCTTAAAATTACTGTAGGTGGGAAGGAATTTATTTCTGAAATAATATTGATGCGCTGATATACCAATGATGAAGCATAATTGTCACGTTATTTCTTAGTCGTTATTTAATCAGATTCTCACGCATCTTCATTTACTATAGTAACGGTGCAATAATTTATCTTAATGTTCAAATGTAATCGAAAGCCTGATCGAATTCAGGGCATTCGGTGCTTCAGAGAAGAGGAAGGCGAGGTGGCGGCGTGTTCGACGTCACTCACTACAAACCACTGAAAAAGTACCTAGTAGTTCTTGGACAATATCCGTCTCAAACAGACTTCAAGAACAAACTCATCGTAATTGTGATGGTGGGCAGTATAGTAACCCTGGTGATACCGACGGTAAGTGGAACATTTCTATTTCCTTACTGTATGTTACCGATAGAATATCCAAAAACGTGCAAGTACCGTAAAATGAGGGAGCATTGGCATCTTCTTGGAACATTTTGCTATATAATATAAAAATTAACATTTTTACATTTGCTTTCAGTATCCTATCATAGCATTGCATCTTTTGTAAATGCACTACAAGTGTCAAAATGCTTAAAATTTTTGTCTCTTTCCTACTTTAATACATGTTAAATATCTGCCTGTACCCCGTAACCGGGTAACATTGGCACATCATATATAAATAGCACTAAAAAGTTAAAGTTTTACCACATCTGAACTTACACTAACACTTAAATTTGTTTCTTATTATGTTCAATGTACTCTCTTTTTTATTTTTAATTTTTTTAAATAGCATTTTTAAATTTGGTTTAGGTATCCTATTATAACATTGCATCGTTTGTGATTGTACTACAAGTGTGAAAATGCATAATTTTTTTTCCTTTTCCTTTTCAACAGGTGTTAAGTAGATGCAAATGTTACCCCGTACTGCCAATGTTCCCCCAGTTTACGATAAATAGTAATCACGATAATGTTGTCGCACGATCGTGGTCTGTGATTCGATAGGTATTGCAATTCTATGTGTCAATATCCGACAAGAACTTGGACGGAGCCATCGCGACCCTACCACATTTTGTTGCGCTCTGTATCGCTCTCATGAAATTATTAAGCCTGCATTTTAACCGAGAAAATGTACGTACAACTTCCTTACTGTAGGGTAGGGTGGGGCTAAAAGTCCCAAATTCAAAATCTCTATTCCTAAACAGTGTATTGAGTTTGGCAGTATACAATACTATGTAAAATGCGAGAAGAAACGGAGGTGACACAGAGTCGCCATTTTATGTATCGAAAACTAAACGAAATACGTCGTGTTTACAGTTTAAAAGCGTGTCAGCCAAGTATATATAGTTCTAACGTATATATCGCAGAAACTATAGAGGTACCATTGGAGCAAAAAGTCCCTCAGACTGAAAGTGTATATTTCATTAATTGTTTTCATAATAAGATGGTCAAAGTATAAAAGTAATATTGTTTTTGTTTTAGTTGAATGATTTTTTTTTAGTTTTTAGTTCAAAGTGAGTCTCTGACTTAAATTTTTATTTTTGTTAAAGAAGTCATGCTTTCCTTTCAATATTGTATACCAAAAAGAATTGGTTTAATAAATATTTGTTGATTTGAATGAGATTTTTTATTTATTTAGTTTAATATTACACGAAAAGACATTAGGGACTTCCTACCCTATGCAATGGACTTTTTGCCCCGTGCGCGGGGCAAGAAAAGAACTTCGTGAATGTAAAGCATAATAGTTATAGTTTATACAAAATTACACCAGATGTCTCTAAATTGTTAGTACTACATTTTACACAGGTTTATACGAAACACAGGACTTTTAGCCCCACCCCACCCTACTAGCAGACGATCGTTAAACACGCGGTACCATACAAGTTTCAAATATTGTAGTTTAGAAAAGTATTTCTCAGCGTGGAAAGGGATTGGGAAAATCCAGTGTTCACCAAGGACATGAATATATTAGAGGAAGTTACCAGGAAAGGGGGCAAACTCGCGTACATGTACAGAAGTAGGTACTCTATTCTGGTGGTTTTCGCACTGGCTGTTTGTGAGAAAAATTTCGGGTCAGTTACTACGTGTTACTTTTCAGCTTTCATGTTATCATTTTTTGGATCATTCGTGACACTCCCACTGTGCAATCCAATGCTGGATATATTTATGCCGCTGAACGAAACACGGGGACGGAAAGAATTATTTAGTCTTTACTACTTTGTGAACAACGATGACCATTTTTACACGATATACGTGCATTCAGTCTGGTGTGGCCTTGTCACTCTGGTAACTATAGTGACCGTGGATTCCGTAAACATGATCATCACTCATCATGCATCTGCACTGTTCGCCATATGCGGGTAAATATGTATAACATTGGAATTTCAAATACCACACTGTGTCACTGTATCATGCATTTTGTACCTACATATAGATGAACACAGAAGACTACGGATTGTCAATTTATCAACCTTTTCAATTATCGGTAATTCGGTAAAATATCCGAGCAAAACCGGTTTACCGGTAATTCACCGATATTTATTTAAAGTTTTAAAGCATTGAAAATATAAGAGTACAAAGAAAAATAATAACAAAGAAATTTTTTTTTTTAATCTGATCGAGCATTATAAAAATATATGCAAATAAAACTATACTGAGCATAAAATATAAAATAATATAACACAAAATACATAATATTAGCAAACTTATTAAATATGGATCTTCACCACGAAAACAATGAAAGGAATGTTAACTTACTTACATAATTAAATGCTTTTTATTTATCGACTCTTTTTAACATATAATCACGCAAAAAACATATTTTGTTTAAACTTTGGTCTCCTAATTTTTTAACAAAATAACCCAGCCGCGGAAAAAGCTCTCAGATACTACACTTGTTGGTCGGGTAGTCACTTGTTAATCATATGCCATTTGTATATATATTTTCCCTTTCTTTTTCTTCTTGCAAATACGTCAATTCTATTTTGATGACTTGATTGAGATTTTTAATTTTTTTTTTAATCAGAGTTGGTTCTTCATGGGGTACTTCGGTTTTCGTATTTATTAGTAATCCAAGTTTTTCTTTCATTGATAATGTAGTAGCTACCGAAGGAATTATTAAACCCATATACATAGATACACGCTATATTCGTACATGTAATTTATCGAATTACCGATAAAAATTTGAGGGTATTTCTCGCGATTTACCGGTTAACCAATAAACCAGTTTACCGGTGTTACAATCCCTAGGGAAGACCGAGGTGCTTGAAATTTTCCCAAGTGTTCGTGCAACGCATTTACAATTTAGTAATCGACGTTTCATTCATCGCACATCGTTAACTTCATTGCAATTGTTCCATCAACAAGAATTCGATCGACCGTCATATTCATTACTTTCGCAAGAAATACAGAAAACGTTTGTTCATTCGAGTAATTGTGATAAACGCAGATGTATGATTGAAAAAGCAACAGAATGTAACAGTGTTGCTACAATGGGACGTGCCTCGATGGACGATGGACTCCAAAAAATTAGGGAATGCGTGGTCGCCCACAATAAAGCCATCCAGTTTGTACTGATTGAATAATACTAAACTGATCCGACCGAAAGGCAGCGACCAATGCCACAGAATTCAATTAATCCGTTCGTGCGTTTCTGTTTCGAGATTCTTCGATTTCCTGGATGGAACGAACCGAATGACCTTCCTGCTTCAAGTCGGATTCAACATGATCGGGACTACCGTCACAGCTTTTCAAGTAAGAGACGATCCACTGGGGTGATGCCGGCGCGGGGAACTGATGAACTCACTGACATTCTTTCTCGCAGGTGGTTATGCACCTGGATGACACGAAAGAAGCCGTCAGATACGCAATTTTCTTCGGCGGACAGAAATTTCATCTGTACTTTCTCAGTTTGCCCGGGCAAATACTCTCGGAATATAGCACAGGGGTACTCGACCATATGTACGTTTTCAATTACCTAACACAGGAGAGGGGTGCAGTATTTACTAACTACGGCAATAATTATAATCGAAGCAAGTGTAATTCGTGGAGGATCTTGTAATAGCTACGGCTCCAAATGGTACCGCATGTCGGCGAAAATGCAAAGAGTGATGAACATAATGCAACTGAGGGCTAGCAAACGCTGCCAGCTGACTGCAGGAGGATTGTACAAGCTGAACATAGAGAATTTTGGAGCGGTATAAAACAATATAGAAATGATACGGCTGTTTACATTTGTACAAGCCTGTGCGTCGCGCCGTGATGTAAGTGGCAACTAATGGTAAATATACTTCAATTTTAAGGCTTTTAGAACATGCATGTCGTATCTTACGATGTTACTCTCCATGAAGGAGTGAGTCTTCGTTATTACTATATACACTGATTTCGGCGAAGGAACGTGTATGTACTATGCCTACTAACTGCAAGTACTTCACATGGTATGTTCAAATCGGAAAATATTAATATTATAGTAGACATGTATATACGTATTTGCTATGTATACGAATAAAGTTTTACTAGTTATATGACGTTTGTGTGGCATACATATTTTAAGAATTTCATAATTATACAATTTTGTGCGATTTGAATAGAACTGATTGACTTTCTAAGTCCCAGTGTAGACAAGCGGTTTGCGGAAGTATGCCGCCGCGTTTTAACAGAACATAGATTTATATGAAGCAGTTCACAGAGGAAGCTAGCGACTACTACATATAGGTCGCATGTTTCCAGTGTTACCCGGAAATACTAACGCAGTGGCAAGTGGATAATGGAGGGGGAACACGCACGCATGCGCATGATGACGCGATGACGTCAAATCAGTTAACACCAAGGTGGAAAACGATGGGAAACGAACCGACGCCAACGTCAAGCCAAGCAAACTTAGTCAAGCCTAGTGATCCTCCAGGGAGTGATCGGTATAACCGCAGCCATTTGTGGCAAAACCGGAAATAACATAACCTAAACATTTACTAAATTGCGT
Source organism: Andrena cerasifolii (assembly GCF_050908995.1). Taxonomy (NCBI): domain Eukaryota; kingdom Metazoa; phylum Arthropoda; class Insecta; order Hymenoptera; family Andrenidae; genus Andrena; species Andrena cerasifolii. The sequence continues at coordinate 2,839,532 of NC_135124.1, read as the reverse complement.
GCTTTCCGAGCTGCTTGTTTATCCATCTCTTTCTACCCGTATTTCTGTATCTTTCTTTTTTACAGTTTCTTTCTCTGTCTACTTCCGCTTTTGCCACAAATGGCGGCAACCAATCAGCGACGATACAGGTTGTTCAGATCCATGGACCTAAAGGACGGTGCATAAAGTAGACTTATGGACGCGGGGAGTGAAGATCTCCGCGGGAGGGACGATATACTCTCAGCCATCTTGTGTTGGTCAAAATAGTGCTGTCATCTGTGTCCTATTGTTTTCAACTTTTCGTGGAAGTCCTAGTTTACTATCATTTCACGATGCGAACTGGCATTTTTACGATTGTATTTATAAATAATTACACAAGAACCGACGCCGCAAGTTCTTACTGTGTACGTCTATACCAAACGACGCCAATCCACGTCAATTTACGCCAAACGTCAAGTTACGCTAGTACTAATAAGTAATCTCGCCTACAGAGTGCACCACAAGTTGACCGACTCAAGATGGCTGAAAGAGGCGATTCCTGTTCCGTCTTTTCCTTCAACTCCCCGCAACTATGCACCGTCCTTTACGTCCATGTTCTGATCACTCCCTAGAGCAGCGATGCCCCAATGGGCGGTCCGAGGACGCGAGCATCCATCGCGTTTTCTACGAGCCGCGCGGAAGGGAGTGCTCGAAGCCAATGAAACGGCGCGCATGCAACAGATAGGGAAAGCTCTACAGAGCGATTCTCTCGTTGCACCTGATCAGAGAGGCCGCCTGGTCAACCATGACAAGGTCAACCCCCCGTGGTGCCTCTCCTAATTTATGGATTTCGACCCTCGAAGATGTTGGAGTACCTATTAAGAAGTGCGAAATGCCCCGTTTCCGTATTTCTCATCAGATCTCTGCGAAAACGGTGCCAATCGATTCCTTACGTTTCGCCGATGAAATTGACACCAAGAACGACGCAATTCGGAGCATAACGAAGGAAATTACATGAAAAATTGATTTGCATAATTTCAAGCTAACTTCGTTGAAAATAGTCCGATTTACATGACATTTGGTATGGTTATCATCGGAAAAACACAAGGAATCCATCGGTTCCAAGAATTATTTTATTTCTGAAACAGATATGAATCCTTGGCTCCCCGCAGTCCAGGATGAAAATGTGAAATATTCATTTCAGCGTATCAAGAAATTTTTTATTCTTTATCGTATCGATATGGAAGTGACACCAATGGCTTATTGGCGTTCTCGCGATTAAAATCATACCAAATGTCATGTAAATCGGACTATTTTCAACAAAGTTAGCTTGAAATTATGCAAATCAATTTTTCATGTAATTTCCTTCATTATGCTCCGAATTGCGTCGTTCTTGGTGTCAGTTTCATCGGCGAAACGTAAGAAATCGATTGGCACCGTTTTCGCAGAGATCTGATGAGAAATACGGAAACGGGACATTTCGCACTTCTTAATAGGTACTCCAACATCTTCGAGTGTCGAAATCCATAAATTATGAGAGGCACCACGGGGGGTTGACCTCGTCACGGTTGACCAGGCGGCATTTCCTTGATCAAGCGCACTGAGAGAATCACCCTGTATAGTGAATCCATCCTAAGAAAAACCTAACGTGTATTGCCTACGTGCCCGACGCAGGCGATTGCTCGTAGCACTTCACCTGCCGGTTTCCCTGCCCGTCCAAGGGCGGGACGTGACCTATGTCAATGTAAACATTGCAGGAGTGCAGTGTATCTACCCGGTATTTCTTTGGTTCCGAAGAGATATAACATCAGTTAAGGATTTAGAATGCCATTTATTACATCTTTTCTAGGATTTATATTCAAAGGAAACTGGTCAGCCGTAATGGTTATACGTAACCAAAAACAATTTGCGTTGTCTGGTTATTAGTGACAAAAAAGTATTTTCGTTGCCAATAATGGTTATTTGCAATTAAAAACGATATCCATCATCGATAATGGTTATTCAGAACCAAAATCATTTAATGAAAGATGTCAACTTTTATGCCATAACTTTTATAATTTAAGTTATAACAGTTATGGTCTCTGAAATAAACACAAGTTCATTCAAAACAACTGCAAAACAATTTTTATAAAATAGTAGTGTGCCCTTAGGCTCTAAAGGTGTCCTGGTCCTGGCTCGACACGCCCAGGTTCGACGAGTCGGCTTGGCGAGCGCGAGCCGGCGAGCCACATGCCGTGGAACTTCATCTTAAGGGTACGTGCCTACACGCACACTACTAGAGTTTTCCCTATCCGTTGCATGCCCGCCGCTTCGTTGGCTTCGAGCACTTGCCAGGGAGCGGTGGTTATGTGTGCGTGACTGATGCAGACGCAGTTCATGCACACATAACCACCGCTCCTGTAGGTGTTTTCCCCTCCATCAGTGTAGCTTAAGCCCGCCGATCTCTGATGCTTGCGCCCTCGGACCGCCCATCGGGGCATCGCTGCGGCGGTGGCGTCGGTTCCTTTCCCATCGTTTTACGCACACATATACCGCCACTGGTGTAGGTGTTCCCTCTCCATTATCCACTTGCCACTGCGGGAGTATTTTGCAATAACACTGTATGCTTCTTACATGCTGCTTGACCGCGATGAAAGCTGCCGCTTGGTGGCGAGGCAGATGTACAATACTTTATATCGAGTAATTCGATTATTGACGCAAGAACACGTTCGAAATAGATATTCAAATTTTTATTAACGAAATGAAGATTTTTTGGTCTGTTGTTTAGGTGTTAGCATTAACATAGCTGACTAGATTGTATGAGCAAATAATGTGAAATGAAAGTGTAGGATGCAAAACGTAACAGTGAATTGTCGTTCATATGAACACGGCGCAAATCGCCGCAGCAGAAAACTGCCGCAAACGGCTCGTCTGCAATTTGTTCTATGACCGTGAAAAAAAATTGGAAATTGCATACGAATGGTTTTCTCACGGTATAATAGACAGGTATATCGACTCAACACCTTTACCCCAACGATTTTGTGTGCCAAATTCTGTGTGGTTCCTTTGGCCGTCGCCAGAGGCGCCGTGATAAGAAATCCATGTACGCATGCATTTATGTGATTGTAGTAGAAGAGGGTTTAGTTGTATTCATGGACATAGGAATATGCAGGGTCAGCATTTTATCTTGCAACCCGCGCTCGCGCGAACAGGTAAAGTGGCGGCAGCGCATCATGGGCGCATTCCACTACTACCATGCACCGACGTTCGGAGAGCTGCCAGGGTCTGCTGATATAATTTAATGGCAGAAATCGATCAGATTCTGTGCAAAGCGATTTGGAGGCAGATAGGCAGCAGGAATTGAGCAGATTCTGCTGACATAGCCTATCATTTCATCTATCTATATCTATACTATTATATAAAATTTAAGTTGCATACTTTGAAATGCGGTTTTTCAGTAAATAGGAACTGTACCCACAAGTGTATTACATCACTTTGTTCGTCTTGACGAAAGGAAGGTTCTAACGTTTTTATTTTTTTTTAAATAATAGTAGTTCACGACGCGACCGCCAGGCGGCGACCGGGCGAGCACTTCTCCCTTGCGAAATAGTACCACGGCGGGAATAAGTGGCCGAGGGCTCGATCATTCAGGGTTTTCGAGTACCGCTCGCAATGACTGCAACTTTTTCCCACCCGTGACGCCACCAGTACACGTGCCACTTGTCATCGGTGTGTTTTTACATTAATATGTAACTACCAACTTCATACATTCCACAAATGAAAAATTCGCGCCCAAACCATTCACACATGCGTACTCATGCATAACTTGGTAAAAATATATATTTGGTATACCCGTCTCTATGGCAGTGATGCCAGAATGAGGACGGGTTTCCTCGAGAATTTCCCCCACCACGCACGCACACTACGCCGGAGCTGCGTGTCCGTCAGCTCGGCGTTTCGAACAACGTCGGAAAGACGAGAGAGAAAACGAATCTGTCTTCATGTTTTTGGTGAATTCGGGTCTGTCGGGTTAGAAGTGTAGTCTGTAATTAGTAGCCCCCTATATCTCCCCTTTTCTATACGCTAGCATTTGCTTGTTGCTTTGTATATAATATTTTTCCTACACATTTTATTTTTTTCGTGGTTACGATGGAAACGTTTGAGAAAACAGGTGAAAAGTGTAAGATTTGCATAATAGATGGCGTGTGTAATGCGGAAATCAGTTACGAGGTGCGCCCATCTAGAGGCTTCGACATAAGCGGGGCGAGAGAGAGCGTCTCGACTCGCAGCGTTGATTCGTGTTTTCGGCATTCGTCTTTCGAGCGTTGAGCGAGAAACCACGTGCGAGAATTATTACCAATTGTGAGATATAGTGAGAATGGTGTTATTTCGTCTAAAGCGAATGGTTATCGAGATTCCGTTAATCTTCCGTATAATCTTTTTCTGTCTTTTGCGAATCGAGGCATCATAAATTACGACGTACGGGTCAATTTATGTACTCGGAGCACGTGCTCAAACGTATTCCAATCGCCGATTATTTGAAGGCGTACGGGTTATCCGCAATTTGTGTTCAATATTCTGCTGCGTGTCTCGCGACGACACAATCTTTAATTAAAATCTTGAAGTGCTCAACCTAAACATCCTGACAAAATACTTTAATACCTTACAAAAGGCTACTGCTGTTTAGCGGTCGTTGTGGGAAACGAATGAGAAGTTCCGATCGTGGATTCGTGAAGTTCCTAATGATAAAAGCCTTTTCTACTGTTCTGCATGCGAGAAAACTTTTTCTTGCGGCTCGTCAAGCGTTAAAAGGCATGCGGAATCAGCGAGACATAAATATTTATTATCTAAAAAAATTCCGCGAATAACTGCATAGTTATATGCTAAGATCTCGAGAAAGATTTTTATGCCTCAATGGCTTGAGGATTTCAAGCCCTGGTTGCATAAGGTCGCCGATGATCCTTTTTCGTGTTTCTTTTCGGTTTGTAAAAAATCATTTGCTTGCGGGCTGTCACGCGGATTCCAAGTGCCACATCTAAAACTGCGAAAAAAATGGAATGGATGTGAGGAAATCGAACGATTTCAGATCGCAATGCGAGGAATCGCCTTTGTCATTTGATGAACGAAGAAAAATCGCGGAATTTCATTATGGTGCATTAGTTGCTGAGAAAAATATTTCGCATCAATCCGCAAAGGCGATTCTTAAATTCTTCCAAGACGTTGGGAAAGATCCTGATGTTTTGGAACATATGACGTGTGGTCGAACAAAGTGTTCTAATATTATATCGAACGTTCTGTGTCCTCGGGAAACAGAGCGTCTTACTCATGTTTTACAGAATTGTAAGTTTTCAGTATTTGAGACATCCGACTCTACCAATGAGAAATGGATGTCCTTTATTGTTCGGTATGTCGCATCCGAGACTTTGGATGTCCGAACGGAATTAGTAGAATTAATTAATCTTGACGCGCGAGAATGTACTGCCGATAAAATATTTACCTCATTTAGGAATTCCATGTGGAAAAAGCAAATTCCGTTCGAAAACATTCTTGCTTTGTCGTGTGATAACGCTTCTGTCATGACAGGGCGTCACTCGTCATTCAAGACCAAACTTGCAGAAATTCGGGGTGAAAAATTTTTCACCATGCCATGTCCTTGTCACTCCTCTGCATTGGTAGTGCATTCAGCATGCGCTACCATTCCCGAGGTCTGCGAGGAATTATTACGGAAAGTCGCAACATTCATTTATAGCAGTCCCAAACGCTCAGCCATTTTTCGCGATTTTCAACAATGTTTTCAATCTACTGACCGCAAAATTTTAAAATTGTGTAGTACGCGATGGTTATCGCGTTACTCATGCGTAGTTACACTTTTAGAAAATCGGAACAGTGTGTTGCACTTTCTGCAAGAATTGGTCGTAAGTGAGAAGACAAAGTCTGGGGAATATCTGCTTATCATCATGTAAAATCCAGAAGCGATCTTAGTCTTAAGCAACGACTAATGATAGTACCACCCTAAGATGACTGAATGAATAGTTATCATTAATTCTTTTATATTTGGAAGAACTGTCTTTAAAAGTTTAATTAATTATTTTGAGCCTCCCTGGCATTCAATTGACTAACAACCTCCTAAGTAAAATATTAAAAATGTTATAATACCCGTCTAAATACATGGTTTTCCAACTTTTCTTTCTTCCATAAAATGTGGTAAGAATCAGATCTTTCAAGTCGGTCTTATATACGTGTTCTATATATTATTTGCGCTTAAGACTTTCGGACTGTTTTTAAATCTATACTGCTATATAAAATTGCCTACTATGTCCGTATTAAACAATGGTTTTGCGGTCAGATCCTGACATCAGGATCTGCCTGATTTCTGCCGCCAATCTGCAGTCGGTTTTTGTCAGCAAGATCTGATCAAATTCTGATATCAATCTGCGGTCAGATCCTGACATCAGGTTCTGACCACAAAACTATAGTTAAATGCGGACATAGTAGGTCCCGAATCTGACGTCAGGATCTCCTCGAATTTGCTGCCAATCTGCTGTTTGTTTATTGGGGGCATCTTCTTTTTCCAAAAATTGTCTTTTCAAAATTATAACATATGTTATATTTTTATTCTTTTCTCCAATTGTTTGTTCCAAAAATGAAAATAAAGATTTTCGTGATGGTGATGTTAATGGTGATGTTTCTGTACTTTGTAGTTGTGTTGCTGTTGTTTCTCTTAAAATATATTCATTTCTTGTTCCAACAAAAGCGAGGCTTGCTTAGAGTTTTTTAGATTTCTGAAAGCTTCTTTTTTAAACCTTGGGTCAAGAATTGTTGCAATTCTTGTTACAGATCTTAACTCGTAAAAGAAGAGCCTTTGTATTCCAGATTCTGTTACTTTTGCACAACTATTTTTTCTTCATTGGTATTCAAATCTTTAGTTATATTGTTTAGGTAGTTATATATTCTGTAACTCAGGGGTATAATCACAGAAATCGTTACATAGTTTGAACCAGAAATTTTCTTTCTTGCTTCTTGAAAAGCAGACCAAATGTTTTTTAAGTCGCCTAAAACAATTATTTCATCCACTGTTAGCGATGCAGGAGCATTACGTAATTTAATTAGTGCTTGATTCAGAGCATCAACTATTTCTGAAATCCTTTTAACCATGTAATATGAACTATTCCATCTTGTTGGTACTTCTTGAATTAGTTTATATTCCTAAGTTTTAATAAAAAGAGATAAGAGGACATCAGATCTGACATCAGGCACTGACCTCAGGCTCTGCACCTCAGAACGCAGTCAAATGCGGACACAGACGACTACGGTTCTGATGTCAGATTCTGCTCCCCAGATTTGGCTATCAGGGTAATATTTTCTGAGCTATCTTTCTCTACAAAATATTAATAATATGTATAAAAATAAAATATAACTTGTTAATATGCACTTTCTGCATATAAAGTTTCTTTTGCTTTTATGTTTCGAAATTTTTCCATTGTAAAAGAAGAAAATAGAATATAATAATATTTTATGTTTAACAAAGGTAATAAATCATACAGAAAGTATTCAACATACAAGCAACAAATCACAAAATGAATTAACAATTCGTAAAATGCACGTGCAGGCAAAGATGGCTATAAAGTCTTTTTGCAATGACAAAAGAGTAACAGTAGGTAGTATGAAACAAATGAAACTCATCGCTTGCAATAATTTAAATTTTAAAATTCGCGGTATCACCTCTACTATCGATAGGGAAACAAGCTATCGATAGTTTTCGATAGTGAGGGCCATCGATAGTTTTCGATAGTGAGGACCATCGATAACTATCGATAGTACCATCGATAAATCTCCACAACTACGCACTAGTGCAGGTTGCTGAAAGTGCTATTAGTAACCTACGATCCGGGTTTGCAAAGAGCGGGTAATTCTGAATCTTAATCAATTATACCTAAAACTATGAGTATATACGTATATAACGATGAGGGGGCAGCTGAAACTTCTTTAAAACATACTATTCATAATTTAGAGAATATTACCACAAGTTATAAAATCAATTTTATTGATGCAGAAGGTATTTTATACAAAGAATGGACTAAAGACGCAGTTCTATTAATAATGCCGGGAGGTGCAGATATACCTTATGCTAAAAAACTTAACGGCAAAGGTAATAACATCATTAAACAATATGTAGAAAATGGTGGGAACTATTTAGGATTCTGTGCAGGTGCATATTATGGTTCTAGTTTTGTTGAATTTGATAAAGGAGGAGAATTGGAGGTTATGGAAGAAAGGGAACTAGCATTTTTTCCTAATAAAACCGTAGGGCCTATTCTTGCAAAATATGATTATAACAGTCATAGCGGAGCTCGAGCCGCTTTACTTAAATTAACTATAAATGATAAAGATTTTCTTAATGATAGCATGAGAATTTATTATAACGGAGGTGGTTATTTTCAAAATGCTAACTTATATGCTAATGTAAAGGTAATAGCTGATTATCAACTTGAAAATGATACTTTCTTACCTGCAATAGTAGAAATGAAGTATAATAAAGGAATCGTTATTCTATCAGGCGTGCATTTTGAATATTCTACAAAAATCCTAGATAGCAGTGATCCATATGATGCAGAGCTATTACCGATACTAGAAAAAAATGAAGAAGATAGGATTAAGTTTAATATTTTGATATTTAAAATATTAGGGATCCGTGTAAAATTAAATAAGTAGTTCTACTCTTCAGATGAATTATATCCCAATAAGGGATTGAACATTCCTAATCCCACTTCATCAATGTTATTATTATTTTCTATACAAAGTAATATACTTCCATTTTGCCTTGATTCTATTGCAGCTTCAACTGCTTTTGTTATGTTATCGATAGTATATTCTCTATCTACAGGTAGAACAATTTTTAACTTTACAAAAACTTTTATCCTTGAATAATATTTTCGTTATACATCCATTCTCGTAAAAAATATGGTTTAATTGTTACATGTCTATAACTACTATTAGAATAACAGGACGACAGAAGAGGAGTACCGGATAGTAAACCAAAATCCCATCAAAAACATTTCATGTAAAAAATGTAGTTAAGAGTGGTGAGATCTCATGTAGAACTAAGTCTAGCGCTCTCATTAACTCTGACACTTTCATTCACAAATCACTCCAAGTCCACATCTTTAGTTAAAGAACATTTTATGACTTGGCAATTATGCAGCATCAGGGAAGTTATTACACCTTACAATGTTATATAAACTTGGTAATTATTTATAAGTTTTCCATCCTCACAGATTTCAATGATTTTTAGATATGATGTCGGGGACACGATTTTGAACAACATTTTCCTATACATGTTACCGCCGCTCCAAGTTTTCCGTGTCATTTTCTTTCATTTATTCAAAAATCATCAAATTAATTGTCCGGAATTTTTGTGACAATTTTCTTCAGTGTTTGATCTTTCTGTACAAAAAAACTTTCGCCTATTATTTCACTCTTAATTTTGTAGTTATATTCTCAATATTGCGTTTTCCCATAAGAATTCATGTTTAATTGAATGTTAAATAATTTGAAAACTACCGAATCAATTTTTCTTAAATTTTGCGGAGGGTTTTACTATTGCATAAAGATTGATGCCTCCAATTTTCAAAGATTTTCGGCATGTAATAAAATTAATAAAATTAATTCTCCACATTTTCCTATTCCTACAATTTGACCTACTATAAACCTATCTGACGGAGTTTCTAAAGCAAATATAAGAGGAGTTTTATTAAAATATTCCAATTTTGGTTCTATTAAAACTTTTAAATCCTCAAAACCATTTCTAATTAAATTATTAATATTAGAAGTTAAAAAACCGGGAATCTTATTTAAAACTTCTAAATTATAAATTTATTTTTTGTACACTTGCATAGAAATGGAAGGGTGACTTATATTTGAAAGCATTTTTTGTAATGAATTAATATTTACTCCTATCCCTATTATAACGGCATTACATAATGAAGTTTGATATTTCAATGAAGACTCGACGTCTACTAATATACCGCAAATATTTTTATTTTTTACCCATAAATCATTAACCCATTTTATTTTATATTCAATATTGAAATGATCTAACGATTGGGGAATAGATAAAGCGGTTATTTGAGGTATACATGTTAACATACTAAGGTCGAAGCCAGATATATTGGCCGGTAAGTTTCCAACGCAGGTGCTCCTTTTCTCAACGTTTTCTGCCTCGCTCTCGTTCGATCTCGCTTTTGCCTTTGCAGAATAAGAGTGAGCCAGAAGTCGTGGGGATAGTGCCAAGCTTCTGGCGTGTAGGCCAAACCGAGCTGTCAGCGTAGAAATGCACACATCAGAATAGGTGTGCGTTAGGTCCGAACAAATTCAGGAGTTTTATTGGTCAGAACATTGATTCTTTCTTGATAGCTTCATCTCGTATTGGTCTACGCATAACTTCGTAACGCACACAACTGTTAGGTTAAGAATAAACACAGCCACACAGCTACGTTACAGGCGGAGCCGAGCAGCGATCCCGTTACCCCACCATACCCTTCGAGGGCCACGCAACTCCATCTGACAAATCCACGATCGTCAGGTGGTGGTGGTTGATTTCTCATCGATCGCTGCTCGCTAAAACGAATTCACCAGCCAATATATCTAGCTTCGACCTTAGTTTTTCCATTAGATACAGCTAAAACATAAGTAGCATTTACATTTCCTTCCGAAGAAGTTGTGACGAACGTCACAGAGGCGGTCCCCTCACCTCGCGCGCCAACTCGCGAGGCGAGCTTCCGCCGGGCGAAGCAGTTCCCCCACCTCACTCGACTGATGAGTGCTCTCGCGGCAGCTTTACACGCCGCGAAGCATAAGACTAGGGCCATGAGCGACCATAATCAGTTTGCTCCGTGATTCAGCCATACATGCTAAGTCGATATGGTAGAAGCTCTTTTTGGTATCCACCACTCTCCTCCTCCGAGGGAATCCTAGTGTGCCGAGTGCCATACCGCTTGACCGCTTGTGAACCCGTTCCTTGGTCGTTACATCAGCCGAATCTCGATTCGCGCTTGACCATCCGGCCGCGGTGGCCCCCAGTGGTCAATCATAGCTGGCCTACCGCACGATAGGCCGTCCATGTAGCCTGTGCAGGGCCGAGGTTCTAACTCCTCCAGCAGGAGACACGAATCCTTCCCCCATCGGTCCACCGACCGATCGCCGCCGATAACTGCAGCATCGCCGGACACCGCCGTCGATAGACGGACGAGATTCTAGCGGGAACCCGTAGCCGCTAGCCTTAGTAATACACTACCTAGCGATAAGCTGCCTAGAGATTAGTTCGCTTTGTCATAATTCGCCTAGATATAAGCCTAGAACTAAGCCGTCTTGCGCCGCGTAGTTTTAATTCGCGTTTCGTTAGCCTTAAGTCGCCCTGCCTGGCCTACCCAGCATCGCGGTCAACGACGCTCTACGAGAGCAAAAAATTCTTTATATAAAACAGCAGCTAACGGTGTGCATTCATTCGACGAACCCGAGACATCAGGTCTCAGTCCTCGACTGAGCCGGCAAGGAACTCTCCTCTTGTTCCCCCTTGCCCCGCCATAAGCGAGCCACAAATTGGCGCTCGAACAGGGACCTTAGGAAGAGGAGTCGAATGAATACACCCGTTAGCTGGGTGTATCAGCTGCCGAAATCAGCACTTGTAGAAACCACTAAAACGCTCGGAGTGAACTCTGAGGGTTATCTCGATCAGCTCCGCCGCCAAGTCATTGAGCAAAGCCGACGCAACCGACGGAGGACCCTCCACCAGCCCGGGAACCCTCCCGGCAGCACCCAAAAACACCGCTGAGCAGAATCCGGAAATGGGGTGGACACTACTACGTGAAATCCCCTTTACTACGGCGGAAAGGGGACCGCCGAATTCCTCCAGCGACTCAAGGACCTCCAGTATAGCCACCAGGTAAGCCCCGAACAATTCCTACCGTGCCTCTGCGAAATAGTAAATGGGCAGATTTTTGGGTATTATTAGTTATTTGGGCAGAGAGGCTTTTTCATCTCCATCGACGAAGAGGAGACCATCCACCAACGGGTGCAGCGATGCGGTGAAACGGCACGAGAATACTCGATGGCGCTCCTGGCACTGATGCAACAGCACAGCCAGTTCGACGTCAACCACCAGCTCGATAAATTGTACCGGAACTGCGCTCAGAGTACCGAGAATATATTCGTCGATCCGAAGTCACCACGGTCACCGAGCTAATAAAGTGCGCCGACGAATATGAAAGTCTCTACGCTCCCACCATCAGATAACGAACCAGCCCGAGCCGGCGGCCGAGCCCCAATTTGAAGAAAAACAATGTTGCCGAAGTGACCGAGCGACCTGTTGCTGGCGATGCGGCCAGCACGGCTCAAGATTGCCGCCGAACAGGATGGTTGTTCTGTTCATACTGCGGCATCGAAAGACGGGCCACCCGAGACTACCGTTGCCACCCGGAGACCGGAAACGCTCCAGGGGCCAGGTGAAAAGGCGCATCCCGGCCGACTTCACCACGGACTTCTATATCGAACAACTAGACGAGGATCCCAGGCTGTTCCTGGACTTCCGCATGGGCAAGCGCAATTATGCAGCCCTGGTCAACTCTGATTCCATCCGCTCTTATATGCGCATAGACGTCGCGGCGCGATTACTACCAAGCCGGAGGCACACTGGCCACCAGCTCGTTCCAGACCACAGTAGCCGACGGGACAACAGTCTCACTGGACGGAGAGATCACCCTGACTACCAAGGTAGCCGGATTGGAGGTCCGGCACACATACACCATCATGGCCGCCCTCACCCAGGAAGTACTCCTGGGGATGGACTTCATCCGGAAGCTCGGGCTCACGCTCTGAGTAGAACCGCACCAATGGCAGTTCAACGCCGAAACCGCCGCGATCGACGCCCCGGGCCTAAAGAACTGCACGCCTGCACAGGAAGTCCAACTCAATCAGCTACTGGCCACCGAACTTCCCCGCTTCCAACGGATACGCGGGCCCACCCACCCAGCTAAACACCGGATACGCCTGAAATATACAGAACTGATCGAGCACCGCTATACGCCGAAGGACCCGGCCACCCAGACAATCATCAATGAGGAGGTGCACAAAATGCTCGCAGACGGCATCATCATTCGATGATCGAACCGTCAGACAGCAGCCCGCGGAGTTCGCCCGTGGTGGTGGTCCGGAAAAAGAACGGCAAGCGGCGATTCTGCATTGACTTTCGATACGTCAACCGGATATCAGAAAAGGATGCATACCCCCTACCGCAGGTACAGGCCACCTTGGATAAGCTTCGGGAGGCGAAGTTCATCTCCACCCTCGACTTGGCCAACGGCTACTGGCAGGTTCTGTTTGCGCCGGACAGCTGATCCGGCACGGCGTTTACCGTTCCCGGTCGTGGCCTCTACCAGTTCCGGGTCATGCCGTTCGGCCCACATTCGGCCCCGGCCACGTTCCAACGCCTACTCGACCAGGTCATTGGGCCGAGCCTGAAGCCACACGCCTTCACCTACCTCGACGACATTATCGTGCCCTACCACTCGTTCGACGAACACCTCCCGAACCTGCACGAGGTCTTGCGACGACTGCGGGACGTTAAACTCCGTCTCAACCAGGACAAGTGCTGCTTCTGTCGCTCGGAACTACAGTACCTCGGTCACGTCGTAATAAACCAGGGGATCAAGACTGACACAGACAAGGTGCTAGCCATCAAGGGAATTGCCCCGCCGACCAGCCCCATGGAACTCCGCTAATTGCTTGGGATGATCTCGTGGTACCGAAGGTTCATCCTACGATTCTCGGGGACGGCGAAGCTGTTGACCCGGCTACTCCAGATTCTGGAGTAGGATTTTTTATTGTTTTTTATTTTTTCTTCTATTTTCTTTTATTTTATATTTTTAATATGTAATAATATATATAATTATTTTACATATATTACTCTATTTACTTGCCCGTCTTCCTCCTTCTCTTCCCGCCACAAAATTATTTCTCTGATTCACGCGTACGAAGTTTCTGCATGCTTTATATTTCGTTCACGCGTTCTGCACGCCGTGAAAATGATGTCATCTCACACAGCTGTTCCAGGGGATTCAAATTACACGTGATCGCGCGACACACTGCGACGTTAACATTGAAAAACATTTTGGAAAATTGCTAGCTTTAGAATGTCTGTTTGCTACATATTGGTTCGATAGATCGATTCACTATATTGATTAAAAATTATTATTAACTTGGAGTTTGAGGTTAAGTTGACGGCTGCACCTTTCTTTCAATGAGTTTGCGACAGATGTTTCATCTCCATCAAATCGCAAAATCCTAAACCGTTGTTCAGGCTTACAGCTGTTTACAAAAACTGCTTTACGCGTGCTCGTCTTAAGTGGCAAATGAGATAACTGATAGGCGCATTCAGGAGCACTTAATAATCGCTGAGAAAGAATTGCCATTGACACAGAAAATAACTGATTCCATAAGGACCCACCACTTCTCTTAGCCCGCAGTATAGCTTCCTTCATAACCTCGCCTTTGTCATCGGGCTCACATTTATTTGCGTATTTAGCTACGTAATATGCTACAGCATCGACAGTACCGCATGGTTGAATGTCCGTGCTTCCTCCCCAAATTGTTAGGGGATTTGCGTTAAAGTTATTCACCATAATTTCTTCTAAGGTCCTTCGCAATATGTAGGAACGTCCGTTGTTTGCAACAGTTTCATCAGGGCATAAACATGTAGTTCTTTCACTTACTGGTCTTGAAAAATCAAATCGGCAAATACCATTGTTACGATCTTTATAACAAGTACTAGTATGCTTGTGCACCTGTACACTTTCAACTAAACTACGCAATTGCTCATCGTCTTGATTTAATGAGCATGAAACGATTGTTTCAATTAAGTCGATGCCGCCGTTTGTGGAAAAATCGGGTACATTGGTACACCAAACAAGCATATGAAGATGTGGGCTTCCTCTATTTTGGAATTCAATTCTATACCAAAAGTCTTGAACAGGACCACCTATACACATAGAATTGTGCTTCAAAAATCGAATCAATGGATTCACCTGTACCATAAACTGTCTTGCCAAGACTACTGGTTACTGCTGAACTAAGGCAAGTCGTTCGGCAATTGTTAAATCCTTTGCTTCACTTGGATTTCGGCCATCAACAATAAGTAACGCTGCTAACATATCTGACCAATTTAAGTCATTGCAGGAAAATTTGGCGTTCTCCAGATTTGGCGTACAAATTCTGCCGCGAAATGTTATATAAATCATCGATATTCTTGAAACGTATGCAGCAAGATACCTCTTGATGGCGCTTTATACCCATTTGGTACTCTTGAATGGGAAGCAAATAACCGATAAAAAATAGTAGTATCAGACCGTTGTTGATTGTTGCCATATAAAGCAACTGATGACAGAGAGAAATATCCGCTCATCACCTATTTCCAGAGAGGAAAATGTTTTGCCAATTTAATTAGATAAGTGACTAGTTCCAGACAATAAAATGCGTTGTACCTATCTGTCTCTACACTGTTTTTTTGCAATTTGTTCAGCCGCGTCCTTAATACTATTTATAAATAAAAGTAAATTATCATTTTCGTTTAATGTTTCGTTTTAATGTAATCTTGAATACAATTGAGGCATTTGATGGAAAAAGGGCACATGCGTCAAAATGCCATTTCAGAAAATCGATTTCAAAGTTTTCATTATAGCATAACTTAATAAAAAGTAATGCAATTAAATCCATTTTTTAAGGAAAACAGAAATCACGATTTGAAAATGATGTGTCTTTATTTATAAGTTTCAAGCAAGTGGTTTATGTGCCATTTTTCCGTAAATGTGGTAAATTCGTAACAAAATTGCTTCTTTGTTTAGTTATTTAAATATAATTTTGTTTACATAGTTAGTTACACATTTTTTATACATTGTTTAAATAAAAAATGCAAAATGAAGCATAAAAATAAACAAAAAATGTAATGTTTTGAGTAAATATTAGTTTCTTCGATTCTTTACAGCAAGCTATCTTACAAATCAATTTTTTTCTTTCGTAAATTAGCTTCTTTCCTTGCGGATTCGATACTCGCCTCACTTTCCATATTTCCTCGCTTACTCAAAATCCTCTATGAAACAAAAGTACTTATTGCACGACAGCACGGCAGCGCGACCGCTCAGCAACTATGTAGCTGCGTGTCGATCACGCTACGTAACAAGACAGCATCCAGCTAATGTAAACGCGAGAGGAGTAATATCCTTAGTATATTATATATATAACATATACCTGAGTCGATTCAAACATTTTAAGGGCATCAAATGCCTTAATTGATTCTGGCCCATTGGTTTTAAACCGTCCCACCCAAAAAGTCGCTCTTCGCGTTTGTTTATAAGTTCCTTCATCGCTGAGCCTCGCTATCAGGAGTCTCTGTTTTCAATACTTAATTTACAGATGCTGTCTTGCATTTTGTTCTTTCTGCATCGAATGAAGTACTGAAAAGAGAGACTCCAGATTGAAGGGCTCAGCGACAAAAAAACTTATAACAAATTGAATTTCCATTAAAAAAATGTGACATTGTAAATATTTTGAAACGTGTGATGATAGAACCGATATATAAGTACAGGGTGTATAAAAATTATGTCGCGACCTCCACAGCTGGTATCTACACCTCTGGATTGGTGATTTGTTAAAAAAAAGTGGACCGCAAAATTGTCCTTGACTCAGTTTTTTCAGGTTCAAATTTTTTTATTGTCGCGTATTCTACTCGCCAAGAGAATAAAGATTAAAATGTGTCGAAGGAATCATAGGTGCATTTTGTGCTTGCAATACTTTTAAAATCTATTTAACATGATTAATAGAGATCAGGGCACAGTAGATTAGTCTCTACACCATGCATAATTTCAAATATATGTGTATATTATTCATATAAAAATATTGGAAAGACTTCAAATCGGGCACTTCGACTCTGTCGAACATTCTGGTTCTGTGGAGAGATCTTCAGCTGCCAGAGCAAGAACTTCTTCACACACTCGTTTGTAAACCCATGCGTTACCTTTTAATCTCTTTCTTCGAATAACGACTAATAATTTATCATTCGAGACACTCTCTAACAAACAAACTTCCAATTCGAAAGAACAAGCGTTCTTGGATGAAAATGGCCGTGTCGTATCTTTGTCATCTTCTGGAGAATCTTCTGTTTCTCCTTGAAGTATGAACCTACCAAAATATTTTATTTATAAGTTTAGGGTGCACTTATGTATTAACTGTGTCATTTAAGAAGGAACCCGTTTCGCGCATGTAGAATGAGCTCATTGGCTCCGAAAAAGCGTTGGTGGGGGTACAGCCAATAGTGGCTTCTCCCGGCACCAATGAGCGTCAACCTGCGCAGAACCGGTCAAAACTCGTCGGTCGGCAGGTTTCTTCTTAACTGACAGGGAGATATATGTATTTAATAAATTTCCGAATATTTCCAAATGTTACCCTTTCTGATGACACATAATTCCTTTACGACGGAGTGCTCGGCGTAATTGTGAGAGAACATATTTCGGATCATCACTGGATGTTGATGATACATTGCAAAGACCCTGAAAAGTAGTATCAAAATAACAGAGTTAAATACAGAATATTTACTGCATCTACAATATGAGTATTCAAGTACAAACCTTGCCGGAAACGATGTTCGGTTGTTCAGGATCAATATTTTCATTTTTCATGCGCCTCTTTGGTGTAAGGACACAGCGTACACGATTTAAGCTGCGTTCTATGCCCATTATTACTTTTCTTGCACTTCCTGGTGTAGAAGATTGTGTTCCTCTAAAAACAATTTATTTCATTAATACCACTCCAAAATACCTCCAAAGGTACGATGTACTATTTTATTCCTATCGTTATTATTATTATATATGCTTACTTTGTATCAGAAACTGGAGTATTAGTCGACATACAAACGACTCTATCTTTTTCTGTCGCTCTTTTTACAGGAACTGTAATCAATTTTTATATTATTTATTACATTAATTGTAGAAAATTTGAATAACACAAAAAACATGTATAGCAAGAAGTAAACGGGAACTGTTGAAAATGAAATAGGGAATACTAAAAAGGTAGTATACCTTTTAGAAGGAACTGAGATAAATAATTCCTACATATAGCTATTTGCGACTCCAAATTGTATTTGTTCACAAGTCGTTGCTCTTCTCGGACTAATTATCTGCTTTTCACACAACTACAGCAATTTATGGTTCTTCAAACCTTTCATTAAAGTTTCTAATTAGGTGGCTAGTATCAGCTAATTAGAAATAAACTTTAAAAAATGTATGATAAAAGTAACTACAGTCAGTGTAATAAAACACAAAGATATCTAACAAGTTGTTTAATGAAAAGGAACAGTTATCATTAATAAAAGTTTAGTTAGCAGGGTAAACGATACAGTTATTGACCAGGGTACAGTAGTTGACCACTTTAAGTTTCTGCCGCCATAGTCTAATGAATATGCGCGCTTCCGCATCAATGATGCACTTTGATGAGAAAAGACAGTTCTACCTTTCGTTTCAACCAAGAATCGATGATTTCAGTACAAACATTCCGCCGTGAGATCGTCGGAAAGGAAAACGTGTAATTTCAACTCTCAAACAAGGGAAGGGCTTAGCGGACATCTTTAGAGCGGCGACTTGTTTAATGACTGTATAATCATTGTTCAATTTTGATTGCCGTGAATGCCACTGATCACAATAGGTGACAAGGACCCAATGTTAACATTCGTCATACGTCCAGTCGTGTCAAACGTGATTATGCTGTGTTTTGGGGGGTGTTCGATAACTGGTTTGACGAATGCACAGTAATACAGTTATTGACCACTCGTAATTTTCGTGCTGAAAGACCGCGATGAAAATTGATTTAGATCTTTGGAGGCACGGGGCAATTTGCCCTGCTTTTATATGGTTTCGGGTATGCACCTCCGATGATTTGATTTTTCATTGGTTCGATAAATCGGAGGACAAAGGCGCTTGACGAAAGAAAAAAAAGAAAAGCAAAAAGCAAAAGAAGAAAGAGAAAGAGGCTAAGAGATACGAAGAGAAGAAGAAAAGAAAAGAAAGAGCAAGTGAGAGAAATCTAAGAATAAAAGAAAAAAGCGGATGAGAAGCCAATGAGACCGCGGCAAACTGCGCGGCATACGTCGTGAAGGGTGCACACGAAACTCACCCTGCCCCAAGACAATATGTCTTTGATTTTGATATGGTGACAGATGGATTTAATAAAAATGATTTTACAGTAAAAAATATGCCATTTTCTATTATATTCAATAAGTGGTCAACAACTGTACCTAGACCATATACCACGACCGGTCAATAACTATACTTTTGAGTTATGTTTCTTTATAATAGCATAACATCGAAACTACTGATTTCTTCAAAGTTTCTTTGGTGTTATAATCATCTTCGATACTTTTCTTTCCGCCTGGTATAACAAAATTTCATTTATAAAATTCAAGTTACTTATTCCATAGCGTTTACCTAAACTGAAGCTCTTAGGTGGTCAACTACTGTATCGTTTACCCTACAACATATTTCTCGTAAAGTTTAATGAAAAATGTATCAATTTAAATCAAATTGATTCTTTTCATAAAGATTATTAAACCAATAGCGAAAAAATGATTGCAATTTTATATAGCATACCAGGAGAACATACATCATCAGTTTCTTTACTTCGAGGTCGTTTCCTTCCAGGTAAATGTGGTTCCAAAAAATTCTTAGCTATATGAGAAACGAACAGAGAAACAGTAATTACATTAGAGTAATAATTGTATGGTACAATTATCTGCAATATATGTGGAAGCATGTCTAAATTGTAGTAGCTGACCAGTTTCAGGTGTATTGGGAAGAACATTATAAGTGGCACCTAATTCTGGCGACTTTCTGGTATTTTTACTTATTGGAGAATAATTGTGCTTACTTATAACATTATTTACTTCCCCTTCAATCTGTAAGTAATATAAAAAAACATGCAAAAATAAGTTTAATACATATTTAAAGATATATGTGATACCCAATGTACTACCTCCGATTTAAAATGAGACTTTGCAGAAGTTGATATTCGAAGTGAAAGTCCACGAAGTTTTCTGTCTAAGAGTAAAAGATACGTAGCAGTCTTATAATCAGTTCGATCACTTTTTACAAGTTTCTTCCATATGTCTAAAGCATGTTCACCACATACTGCAGACATTGTACGTAATACATCATCATCTTTTTCAAACTGTAAATCACAGTTTTTTTATTAAAATATTAAAATATTTATATACAACTGAAAATTTGAAATGTTTCTTACGTTAGTCTTATGAATAAATGAAACAGGATTAAGGAATTCCCCTGTAATCCATGGATGTTTGCACAATTGTTGTATAGTGATTCTTTTCTTTGGATCTATTTGTAACATTGCTCGTATTAGCTTTTTACTGCTATTCGATAACCAACCTGGTTCATCGTATTTGCCACTCTAAAATTCAACTACAATCAATTACTTTTCTTATACAATCTAATAGGATAAAAAAAAACTTACAAGAATTTTTCTATACAAACTCTCTATACTATTATCGTCAAAAGGCAGAAAACCACAGAGTAATGCATATAAAAGAACTCCCATACTCCAGATATCTACTTCTGAACCTATATAACAAATATTATGAGTTTTCTTTGATATAATGATGCAAGGGACATTCCATGCGAACTCGGACAGATTTGGGAGTAAGTTTTCGTAGGTTGCTGAAATTTGAAGATTTTGTAGTCTTTAGCGATATTTAAACGTACCTCCAAGGATTTTTCGAAATTTTGAGAAATGTCGATTTTACAGCAGTTTGAAGTTAAGTGCTAACTTTTTTTCAATACATTATAGCTATGGAAGTAGTAAACGGATGGAGATGAGCTTTACGGTGCTTATAGAGAAGACATTGAAGTTTTAAGAAAAAATTATTTTAGTTTAAAAAAAAAATTGAACCAGTTTTGTGCAATTACTTTAAACACATGCAGGTTTTTAACATCGGGCGCGATTGCGGGCGCCAATGCCCCTACCGATTTGCGACCGGCCTGCGCAATCCCACGGATCTGACACACGCGATTGGTCGTAGCAGTTTCGCGATTGGTCATAGCGCTTTTCCTGCCGGTTTACTACCAATCAACAGTGTATCCCTGCGCGAAACGAGTATGCTCTAATGTGGAACGCAGTGTAGTAGATTGAGTTTCTTCTTTTCATTCCTAACCTTGTGTGGCCTTGAAGGTCATAGTGTACCATATGGTTGAATTTGTCTTGACAGTCTCTTTCATATTGGGTAATCAAATATATAGCATTCCATTTAAAAAAATAAGTCACCCTCGTTTCAAGGAAAATATTGCGAACACCAAAAATTGTGATACCGTATTATGTTGGATCTAAAAAACAGTAAGAGTTTTCCTCCTTCAGTTTTTTTCAAATACTTACCATTTTCGAGAATCCTGTATAAGAATATCAGGTATAGCCACATGGCCACTGCGAGTACCGCACGGCCCGACCAGTTGAGCCGGAGCTGGGCGACGCAGCGTCAACTTTCGGCAATTTTTACAGGGCCAATTTTAAAATGTCCATATTTTCGAAAATTTGTCCATCAAAGGGAACGATAGAACTATATTCTCCTTTTCTTTGAGATTTTTAAAATCGCGCCCGATGTTAAAAACCTGCATTTGTTTAAAATAATTGCACAAAAATGGTTCAAATTTTTTTTTTTAACTGAAATAATTTTTTCTTAAAACTTCAATGTCTTCTCTATAAGCACTGTAAAGCTCATCTCCATCCGTTTACTACTTCCATAGCTATAATGTATTGAAAAAAAGTTAGCACTTAACTTCAAACTGCTGTAAAATCGACTTTTCTCAAAATTTCGAAAAATCCTTTGAGGTACGTTTAAATATCGCTAAAGACTACAAAATCTTCAAATTTCAGTAACCTACGAAAACTTACTCCCAAATCTGTCCGAGTTCGCATGGAATCACTCATAATTGAACCATGGAAAAATGTTAGGTACCTAAATATTTTCTTCCTAATATGAGTTCTGGTGCAGCGTACGTAGGAGAGCCACATGATGTTTGTAAATGAGTTTCTATCCCATTTTTTGGTTTTGCACATAATCCAAAATCTATAAGTTTTAAATTTTCTTCTTTGTCTAATAAAACATTCTCCTAGATGAAAAATAATATTGTCTGATACTTGCACAAATGTTTTAATATAACAAACACATTACTTACCGGTTTCAAATCACGATGAGCGTATCCTAAACTATGTAAATAAGCCACTGCTGAGACAATTTGGCGAAAAAAATTTCGTGACTCTGTTTCAGAGAGTCTATTTTTCTCAACTATAAATAAAAAATAAGAATGCAATTTAATTTCAGACAATAATAGAAAAATATAAAATATCAAATTGTGATATGTATTACCTATATGGTCGAATAATTCTCCACCTGAACAATATTCTATTACCATAAAGTAATGACTCTCTGTTTCTATTACTTGATACAGTCTACAAATATGTTGGTGCAATAAAGTTTTCAATGCTTCAACTTCGAGTTTCACTCTGGGCAAGTCGTCCTGCGAATTCAAAAATTCATTGTAATGGAATCATACGTGTTTGTCAAATTTTAGGAACCACTTACTTACCCCAAGTGCCGTTTTATCCATTATTTTGATAGCAACTTTCTCGCCGGTAAAAACATGCGTAGCAAGTTTAACTTTAGCGAAACCTCCACTTCCGATGGTCTTTTCCAAATCGTATAGACCTTTAAGCGCTGCGTATCGCACCATCGTATCAGATTTGTAAAAAATCCAATGATATCTCTATAATTTCGTGTTGTCAGTCCTATCACTTTTGAATCCACAATTTTTAACGTAAACAAGAGCATCATGCGTAACTAAGTTCTGATTGTCAACCCTACCAACTTAAAAGTACAAACTGAAGTTATGAGTTATGTTGCGTGACCACGCGAACGTAGCCACGGAAATGTATACTTTTGTGCACGGTTAATTGTTGCGTGGCCGTTTGGGTCCTCTGGATCCTTGGTAGGGAATTCGGCGAGGGTCGACGCCCATGGAGTGCTTAGGCACTCTGCTCCTTGGACGCAGATTTTTGAATGGTAAATATGATGAATCTGAACATAACTTTTATTTATACGACTACTCGTGATGGCTTTTCAGGCTCAAGTCGCGCTTTCTAAACATTCATCGTTTTTCCACCTTTTGTTAATTACAAAAATGTCTTAGATTCTAAGAGCCAATCGCAAATTTACAGATTTATTAGCTAAATTCCTATTCGTCGATCCGATTCCTTTCGGTTATCGATTTTTGCAAAAATGAGCGTTTTACCACATTGCGCTGTAATTACACACCTAGGTGAAGGGAGGAAGGTGAGATTCATTTATTCAAACACCCGTTTCCAAGTGGGTATTGATTAGTTTATAATCTTGAAGTCCCCTCATTAAAAGAATTTCTAACTATTTTCAAACACCTCAGGCTTGCGCGAACTTCACCTTGTCTCCCTTTCCTATTACAGTCGTGTGATCCGATTCGAACTTCGCGCTTCTGAAGCTTATATTACACGCCGCTAGACGGGAGTCGCAACATAATAGACAGGTGTTCCTGTCCAGAATGTGTGACTTTTTCGTCCTTGTTCTTCTGGCGGCCGGCAGATTTCGTGGCTGTTGTAAAGGCTTGTGGGGTTTCGTGTTTGTGTTGTGGTATGCCTGTTTGAGCGCGACTTTATAATTTATCGAATGAATGAAGAATGAATGAAGTGAGTTATTAATGTTTATAATTAATTGTTCTTCTGTTTATTAGTTGCTAAGGTTTTTGTTACATTTTCTGTATAAATTAAAATAAATATTCTGTTCCCCGACTTAATGGATGTGTTCCTAAATTCCTCGATTAGTCACGTAGTCTATCTAATCGGATATCCCCCACATCATTTGGTGACCCCGACGTGATCTTTTTTTAAAAAAAGGAAGTATAATGTCCGTGTTATATTTTCCACCCCGTGTGAGTTCCAACGATGGAGATCGTTCTGGTATGCTGACCCCTCAAATTTCCGGAGGCCTATTTGAAGAAACTAGAAGTAGTCTCCTTCCTGGTCCTCCTATTTCCCAGGAGGTTGCTGAAGAACAAAATCGCCAAGAAATTTTTGCTGCCGAGTTCCGGAACGTTCGCCTTCCAACATTTTGGAGGAATAAACCGGCCTTATAGTTTGTCCAGCTGGAGAGCGAATTCACGACTTATCGGATTCGCTCCAAAGAAGTTAAATACAGCGCTGTGATCAGATATTTGGACGAATCCACTATGACTGTAGTCTCCGATATTTTGGAAAATCCTCCAGGTCAGGATAAGTATTTAATCCTTAAAAGAACTTTAATCCAACGTCTGGCTGAATCACAAGAGAAACAGCTCCTAAGACTTTTGAGTGGCGTGGAGTTAGGATCCAAGAAACCTTCGTTATTATTACGTGAAATGCGTAACTTAGCAGGTTTAAATACGACTGAAGGGCTTTTAAAAACTCTTTGGATGCAGCGTATTCCTAACCGTCTACGTGAACTATTAGTAGTTCTAGAAGGGTCCAGTTTGGATAAATGAGCCGTTGCCGCAGATAAAGCTTGGGAGTTATCAGTGCAGTTCAAAGTCGCAGAGACGAGAGTTGGTGATCTTCAAGATACGGTAATTCAACGTTTAACACAGCAAGTTGAGCAATTATCTCAACAAGTCGCTCGTTTGGGTTTTCGAAGAAGATCGCCGTTCCGATCCAGGAAATTGTTCCGTCCTAGAAGCAAGAGCCGCGAAAATCAAAATAATCTAAGTTTTTATCACCGAGTCTACGGCCAGAAAGCGCACAGATGTGTTTCACCGTGTCAGAAGAGTCAGTCGTGTCCCTGCACCAACGTTGTATTTTTCTTTGTCCACGTGTTTCCTGCAACGAGATCTCTCCACATCGCTCTCCCATTTACCGAGAAGCTGCCACAAGGCATTTACATATATACATATACAGGCCTGTTATGGAATTCCTACTCGTAGTGGAAAGTTACGCACCACGCATGCGCATGATGACTCCGTGACGTCAAACCAATCAACGCCATGGTTCAGTCAAATGACAGCGTCATCACGCGCATGTGTGGCATGTTCCCCCTCCATTACGCGCAGAATTTTTTTGGCAAGCCGAGTAATACCATTAAAATCTCTACTACCACAATCTCATTAACACATATGTATATGCTTTTGTTGCGGTTTCCGCTGGTTAAATATATGTGATTGCGTGAAGTTAGCTATATGACATAGAGATATCGAAACTAGATGTAGAGCGAAATTCAAAATCCTTTGTAGCGGAAAGATTTATTGTAGGCATGCGGGTTTGAAACGAACAACACATCTGGAAGGTTTTAAGCGAGATTGGAACGGGAACGAGGAAGAGTTTATTGCCAGGACTCGTAAACACGTAGAGCGCGTTGTGCTTCTCAAGGGTTTTTCCATACCAGTTTTTCGAACGTGCTCATACAATATTAATAGGATACCTGAACTCGGAAGGCATACGAGAATCTGCGATAGCATTCAGTAATTTTCAAGACTACAGTTAGGCCAAGCGAGGATAATAAATGGCTTAACTTTTCCTTCCACATCTGCGTGCCAGGTTTCGACGAGCGAGCAGCTGCTCGTCTCGTAAAACGACTCAAAATTCTGTCCTCGCTTTCAATAATTGCCGATGTCCTGTTAGGGTAAAAACTCAGCTCGGGAAAGTCATAAAATCATAAACTTTGCGCCGGCGACGTCGTCTTGACCCTAAGGGTTGCGCTTACCTACCTGCTAGATATGTATGTAATGTAAATAGACTACGTAAACGGAAAGCGTACCTCGACCACCAGCCGAGAGTGGAGGGAAGCGCGAAGGAAGGGCCAAGGGCGGAGAGATGGCTGAAGGACAACCCCCTGACGAAGTTTGAGGGACAATACCACCTTGATTGGACGAAAGGATCCAGGGAAGGAGACAGAGGAACACACCGAAATTGGAGGAGTAGGGCGCTCGGAGGTTACAAGCGAGGAGTGATTTTGTAAAAACATCAGATCGAACTTGTTAGTAAAACAGCCAACATCGAGCTATCGATTAAAATCCAATGTTCCAGAAAGCGTTTTATTTCATTTCTCTCGACCATTGAAATTCCCGCGCAACTTGCGAGCTGAGTGCTTCAGCGCTCCACGGGCACGGACCAACCGCCTATATAGAAATCTCCAGCAGACCGCGCAACACTTTCTAAGTCACGACGCCTCTCGCGGCGGACAGGGGAACTAAACAGAAATCGGCACACAAAATCGTTGGGGTAAAAGGTACAGAGTCGGAACACCTGTCTATTACACCGTGGTAAAAGGTATACTTGCGTCGTCCATATTTGTTATGTTACACTAACAACACCGTTCCCACGATGGTAGATTCCTTTGCCAATTGCGCGGCCGCCTGGGGAAACTCGTGAGAATTTCGGCGTTGGTTTGGCGCCCGTGGAACCCAAAAGGTCTCTGCGATATGTGTAGATTTAAATGAATTAAATAACTTGTAACGAATAACCCAAAAGTAAAACTCAATGAACTTAATGAACAGAAGCTAAATTAAGTTGTCGAATGATTTTAAACTATAAGAAACAGAATGAGGAAATTTGTGAAAATCAGAGCTGCATTTTATTATAACGTCCGGTTTGGTACAAGGTCTACGACGAATTGTGAGGAGAAGAACCAAGCTTCTTCATGCGTTCCTCTTTTTATTAATTCTAATGTTTATTAATACTGTTGCGCCGGGGCGTTTCCATCGCAGGCCACCCCGATGCAAAGGAGTAGAATAATAGACACGAGTGCACAACTCTGCTATATTTGGTACATAGGACACAGGCTATAGATTCACAAAGATACAGGCTAAGCCCGACACGTCCGGCCGCGATGGCGTATGCTAGAAGACCGTCTTCTCGTCGTCGTCCCGATCGTCCTCTTGAAGGGGGCCGGCCTTCTTCTATCTTCAGCTACGAGCACCAGCAGGCTATGCACGGTCCTATACCCGGTGCTCGCAACAATACAAATGTTTTCGAGGGTTCAAGAACCCTGATAGCCAGATCTGGACAGCAGAATCTGACGTCAGAACTGCAGCAGTCTGTGTCCGCATTTGGCTGCGTTCTGATGTGCAGAGCCTGAGGTGCAGTGCCTGATGTCAGATGGACAGCAGATCGACAGCAGATTTCGCCGTCTGCTAGGCAATTGCTTGGTAATTCTGGACCTCAGATGGCGCTGTTGCTGTGCCTAGCAGACGGCGAAATCTGCTGTCGATCTGCTGTTGATCTGCTGTCCATCTAACATCAGGCACTGCACCTCAGGCTCTGCACATCAGAACGCAGCCAAATGCGGACACAGACTGCTGCAGTTCTGACGTCAGATTCTGCTGTCCAGATCTGGCTATCAGGGAAGGAGACGAATGTAAACCATGGACCTAAGAATTAAATGGACGGAGCACAAAGTCTCAACATGGACGAGGGGGTCGCGCCAGTCGATCGGGAAGAGAGGTCATGGTGGACGACTTGTGATTAGCGGAGTAGTGCGCATGCGTCGCGCTTTATTTGAAACGGAATGCTTATATAGGGTGTATTAAAATATGCTTATATGTATAAAACTATACATATATATGTATACTTATATATTACTTATATATATGTACATACATATGAGCCCTTCAATTGACGAGTGGCATAAATTTTACCAAGTCTTAAGACACCAAAATATAATGTTGCAATTACGTATTAACATTTCAAACTCAACGACAAACTTAGCCATAAAAAAATATGAAAGAGGCAATGCCTCTTATCAATGATATGTCACTTTCATTAACCAATCACCGATCTCCACCACCGCATGCGCAGTATCATGCACCCCCCTTACTTATACGAGCTTAGGCCCCTCAGCACTTTGCTCCGTCCATTTAATTCTTAGGTCCATGATGTAAACATCTAATGTTGAAATGTTCACCTTTAACTCGTTCCCTAATAAATTTAATTGGCTTCGTTCAAACTTCGCGCTTTTAGAGCTTAGGCTAAACACCGCTAGGACGAGGATCGCAACAGTACACTGTTGCGACTCCCGTCTAGCGGCGTGTAGTATAAACTTTATAAGCGCTAAGTTCGAATCGGAGCACACGAATCTAATAGGAAGGGGAAAAAAGCGAAGTTCGCACAAGCCCGAGGGGTTCAAAAGTAGTTAGAAATTCTTTTAATAAGTAAACTTCAAGATTATAAATTAATCAATACCCACTTGGAAACGGGTATTTGAATAAATGAACTCCACTTTGATCCCTTCTCCTAAGTGTGTAATATCAGCGCAATGTTGTTAAACGCTTTTTACCAAAAATCGATAACCGAGAGAAAATGGATTGACCAATAGGAATTTAGCTTATGAATATTTGATTGGCTTTTAGATTTTAAGGACATTTTGTAATTAACAAAAGATGTTAAAGTGATTGCCTTTGTAAAAACAATGTTGTCCTGAAACCCATAGCGAACGGACGCATTTTTCTCCATTCTCAAATTGTATTTCTTTTTGAATATTAAAGTTGGTGTTTAGTTCAAATCATTTATTTCTTTGTGTAATCAATTATAAATCTAACGTTCATCGAGCAGAGTGCCTTAGCACTCCACGAGCATCGTTCCGCGCCCGAATTTCCTACGAAGGATCCAGAAAACCCGAACGGCCACGCAACAACACACGGCTTAAACGATTGTGGCCGATCGAGATTCTACTGTGGGATAGCTTACCATGGTTGGCCTTTTTTCGTTGCTAACATTCTACAGTATTTCACGAACATGGTTTAGGACACTGCCAAGCCACAGGTCCCCGTCTAGAACACTTCTATTTCGTGAAGGAAACATCACTGTAACGACATCTGCATTATCATAATTATATAAATCATCGCGGTTTGCTCTGTTCAATGCTGTAGCGTAAATGATACCAAGAATAAATGTAAAATAATTTTTATTGCAATGGACTTTAAGAAAAATCATAATAATTTTATGCTTCTCGCTAATAGGTATCACTCATCAAATTTCCGTAGAAGCACCGTATCTCGTTTATACATACATTGGCAACCTTGTTTGAAATGAAAAGGAAAACAATGAAACGCAAACTATAAACTTGTATTGTGTAATATATATGTAAATCAACGAATTTATCATGGAAGACACAAATAAATAAAGCGGGAAAGTAGAGTAATAATGAAAAGAATGGAAACGAATGTTATGTATTCGTAGGGATACTAGGGGGTTAGGAAACCTGAATACTGGGATGAATAAATTCTTGTATTTTATTTGTAGCAGTCTTCATTGATTAAATTGTAAGACGCTCATTGTTAGTGGAAATCTATAGGGCAAAAAAATACGCATTTATTTCAAAATCTACTATCCGTTATTTCATGTTAACAATGGGAAAGTAAACATAACCGAAGCAATATAAATTAAATTTTATGAGAGGACCATGTGAACGCGTCTCATCCCAGATAACTCACGACGTCTTAAAGACGTCCGTTTTACGTCTGTTTTTGGTCTGAACGTCTGACGAGCTTATTAAGACGTCTTTAAGATGTCGGTGTCGAGACGTTTCTAAGATGTCTGTCTTAGGCTTCTTTAAGACGTCTGTCCGAGTAAGTGTTTAGGCCGTCTCTAAGACGTCCATGCCAAGACGTTTTTTAAACGACTGTGTTTAGATGTCTTAAAGACGCATATGTACATAAACAGGTCATGACTAGGCCGGCTCGCGATGAATAGTGCGCGACCGCCAGGCGGCGACCGGGCCGAGCGCTTCTCGCAGGTGGGATACAGCAGTCATGCCTATAAGAGAGCCGGGCAGATCATATACCGTTATTCTCGAGTACCGGCGTTTTTTGTCGAAGGAAATTTATATTTTCGACTTGATCATTCTCTATTGGAAGACTTATTTTTTATGAAGAAACGAAAATATTGATCAGCATGAAAATAGACTTTCTCAAATGAGAACATTTTCTCAAAATACTTAATATCATTAAAAGATATTATTTATTTCTAATAAACACGAATCTTGTCACGCTTAAGGGGGCCGCCCCACTGGGCCTTGAAGTGTGTGCGTATACTCGGCCAAGCTAGGAAAAACGTGTTGTGTCGTTGTTGCAGCAAATGAGCGATTTCATTACGAGCGATCTGGCAAAATTGTAGGAAGACCGTCAATGGAGAAGAGGAATTACACAAAATGAGAGAATATAATGAGAAGGAATATTGGTACGCAAATAAGTACTGTTTCATCCAGAGATGGGCATTATATATTATTGAAATAACCTATCAAATTAAAGAGATTTTATCTTTATTTGTCGTCGAACAAAAATAGCCCAGAGTTATTCTTATTTGAAACGGCACGGATGAATCAGTTTATTCAATGGGGATTCATTCGTCGGCCACAAATAATTTTTTTAATCGGAGGCCTTCGTTCTTGAGGTCCCCCGAGGCCCGAGCCGAGCGACATTGTATCGCTCACCCGTCTAACCTGCCGCCTGGAGTTGCTCGGCGATGTACTTATCATCGACTATGCAGAAGCAGAATTTCTTTATTTTTCATCGTATCAATATGAAAGTGATTCTGCTGATTAAATTGACAGAAAATAATTTAAATTGGACTACATTGAACGAAACGGACTTTCAATTCTGCAAATAAATGTAATGTATAACATCGTTAATAATTATAGTACAAATTATGTCAGGTTTGGTATCTTTCTATCTTTCCTTCCTACAATCCCGGACCTCTCTATCTTTCATTATTGCTACGTTCAGCGAGGCTAGGACGCTAGACGCAGCTCTCGTCCCGTATTTGTTCAAGACTTCTCGATAGAAAGAGAGAACTCTGTGGCAACAGCGCGGCAGAGATAGAGAGAACAGCAGATGTGGCAACTATGCGCCAAAAATTCGTCTACATAGAGTACCTGGAGATGCCACCTCTGTAAGTTCTTTTTATCGACCGCAGTAGTTTCAATAGGGTCCGTTTGTATACTGGGGACGCTTCGATCGATTCGGACCATAACAAAAATGAGACGGTCCCCTTAATATCTCTTTAAAGAGATGCAGTAGGCCTATTGAAGACATCTTTGAGGCATTGTGAAAGTCTGAAACGGACGTCTTTAAGACGTCTTCACAACCACTTAAAGATGTCTATAAAACGTCTTACAGACGTCTGCAAGCCGTTTAAAAGACGTCTTAAAGACGTACCGTTTCCTGACAAACGACTTCAAGAAACCTCTATAGACGTCTCTGAGACGTCTTTAGGACAATAGCAGACGTCTTTAAAGCCGGATTCAGACTTGAATGCGTATACGCTGAGCAGGCTGAGCGCGCACGAATGACGCATGCGGGGGGGTCGAAAGTGCCATTGTGTATTCACCAACTTTTGTGCTTAGCTTAGCCCACTCCGCAGTCGTAAAGATGGTGTGATTAGCTAAATAAACTTACAGCTCAACCCTCCGAGTCATCCCGTTTACCAATAAGGGTTATTCTCCAGCGACGCCTGTCAAAGAGGTGGCGCCTGGTATCCTGTGACGAAAACAACCCCCCATATGGGTTTCGACCCTCGAAACGGTTGGAATACCATTAAAAAGTCAGAGAAGTCTAAGAGGGCCGCATTTCTCATCAGATCTTTGCAAAAACCACGACAATTGTTTCTTTATGTTTCGCCAATTAAACTAACACCAAGAACGATGTAATTCAGATCATAGTGAAGGAAATTCCATGAAAAATTGATTTATATCATTTCAAGCTGAATTCGTTAAAAATAGTCTCGTGTGATTTTTTAACACAACAGCGAGTCGGTCAAGTTGTATGAATTGAGAACAATACAGGGTGTAGTGAAGAAAAGAAAGACAAATTATTCATTAAAACAGAGTTTTAAAGTCTATCATATGGTAAATGCATTATATTGTGTAATTTAAAAATGTAATTTCTTTATTTTTCATTAACTGTTTATGACAATATTAGCAATGAATTAAATTCATTCACATAGATAGATCCATCCTTCATGATTAAAAAAAAGACGCAAGTTCATGCCTTCAATAGTTTAGATCATTAAAATTCATTTCTGACGTCGTTTTGTTAAAATCATCAGAAACACGAAACTTTGATAATTTGTATTTTTTTAAACAAATTTGAATCTGGAAAAAGGAGGACTTAGTCCTCTCTAATTTTATATGGGCTACAATATATTTCAATAGTATCATGAAAATTCCAGACATCGAGGATTCCAGAAAAGTATCTCATTTGCTTCTATCTTTCACGCTGAACACAATGCACTCCAAACTCCCTTTGATGTGCGGAAGAAAACTGCCAACGGTCGGCTCAGTCCATGTGCCTTCGCCGGCATTCGCGAGTCGGGTCGCATCGCCGAGTCACCACGAATGACACGTCCACACTAGCATATGCGTTCACGCTCACCCTTTCTGACGTAGAAGCATGCGGTCCTGGCTACCCTTTCACCCGTCCACATCAGAATATTCGTGCGCACTCAGCCTGCTCAGCGTATACTCATTCAGGTCTGGGCCCGGCTTTACAAATACACACATGAACTGAGGTATCGTATTGATTAATATTTACAAGTACCTACATAAATTCATACACTTACTAATATTAATAGGCATTGTCTTTTTTTCTTGCTTGTCAAATAAAAACACAATTATTTGACACAGTATATTACACCTTCCTATTCTTTTATAACTATAATTTAGCTACGTTGCTAGTTGTTTTAAATTAAAATTAGGTTTTCTTTTATCATTTCTGACACTTCCATTTAAAAAAAGCGCGCAACAGTTTTTAATTTTGTTCTCACATTCATTTCTCTTTTTCATTTCCGTGTTCTTCAAATAGGTATGTATCCGTATCTGTGTATAGGCTGGAAACGAATGTACGTCAAATCTTGTGTTACTATTTCCTTGTATATCTACATTTGTTTTTCGAGTAATTGTTTTATTAAATCAAATTACGCGAAGAAAATTAAAAACTGAATTTTAATAAATATGGTCCTTAATGCATTGACTGTGCGTGTAAATAAATGTGACCTTAGGCGCACAATGATATCATAATCCGTAAAGGAAAATTGCGAAGGCGTAGGCCCGGCCGGCGGCCTGCTCTGCCAAGTACGGGCAGCTTACCTTGCTTACGTAGGCTATTAAATGTGATTCGACTTCGACTTGGCCGCCGTTGAATCAGTAATCGGGTACGATTAGATGCGAGAGGATTGGTCCCTGTACCTCAAGAAACAAAATCAAAATAACGAACACGGAACAATTCCACTTTTAATTTGCTCCGCTAATATCCGTTCTATTGACGAAAAATGCGAGGGAAACAAGTGACATTATTCATCGCGGTAAGTTTTCATTATTCCTGGACTACTAATCCTACATGTGTTCCTAGAAATTAAAAAAATGTATTCCAATATTTTACGCAAATGCCCATAATCGTTATTAAATTATAATTTTGTTAATACCACTACTGTTGTTTCTTTGCTGAATTAATTTCTCAATTTCTGTTCGCAATACACCAACAAGTAATAATCAAAAGTGAGTAATTTATTCATTTACTGACGTTTGCAAGTGAATCCGCATATTTATACTTTGTTCCTGTGTTATGTTGGTATTGATAAGAATCGTTACTTTCTTCTTGTTTGTACACGCAATGTTTACTTTATCAGTTTAGGTTGCCGTGCCAGTATTAACGAACATTACAATTAACTACATTTCTAAGCATTGGATAACAAATTATGACAGATTTTATAACAGAATAATATCTTGACCCACAATTTACGTATACTTTATACATCATTTTTCGCCTAATATAATATTGTTCCACTACTGTCATATCAATGCTCGTGTGTATCCTATACACGAGTTACGTAGATACTATTAAATGATAATCATGCATTTGTTGTTCTATTTTCAAGAGTTGACATACCTGTGGATGATTTGTTGCAAAATACATTGTATATTAAAGTGGTCAATTTTTTAACAATTTATTATTTGTTATTTCGTAAATATTTCGGTTATTAAACGCATACCAGTGAAGCTATAAAGTGGCTTGAATGTACTTTTCTTTTCCCTTCAAAGGCTTTATGTTCTGAAATGCATCTATAAATGAGATGTACCTACTTATACATGAAATAATTAGTATTAA
Source organism: Andrena cerasifolii (assembly GCF_050908995.1). Taxonomy (NCBI): domain Eukaryota; kingdom Metazoa; phylum Arthropoda; class Insecta; order Hymenoptera; family Andrenidae; genus Andrena; species Andrena cerasifolii. Next base: position 2,805,339 of record NC_135124.1, on the reverse strand, counting down.
AGCATTCAACATTCAATGTTAACGTGAATGCTTGTCTTTGACCTAAATAAATATTTACGAACTACTAGAGCACAGGAATATATTCGTGGGCGAAGATACTACTTTTAATTGAGTTTTCAATTTTCATCGCTTTCAGGTCGCAGTATTTGTAATCGTTATAAATTATATTACTTATATTCACACTGAATATTTTCAGACAGTTAAACGATATATTATCCATCAATCGTGATTTTTTTTTATATTTTCACTATTACCATCTATTGCAAGTTTATTAATATCTTTAAATACTTATACTTAAAAATAGTTTAATTATTGTTTTTAAAGGGTATCAAGGTAACTTCAGAATGCTTCTGTAAGACATTATGCCACTTTTTATTTTCATTTTACATTTTACTTTCGAGACATTCTGTTAAAATATGAAGCAAGCAAAGCAATTCTTATTTTAATAAATTAAAAAAAAAAGTAGATACACGTAATTGTGATCTACGTTCCATATACGGTTATGTGTCGTTAATTGGTTTGTAATATAAGTTCATTGAACTTCTATAATACATTTTAATTTGAATTTGCTGCAAAGCATAATTACGAAGTAATTCCATTACTATAAAGGTATTATAATTAAGACGTGTAATGCTATATTTAAAATACATATACCTATTTCTATTAAAACACACATTGCCGCATCTGGCATTGTCATTAGAAATGGTCCTGTTTAAGAACAGTAGAACTAATAGGAAACATTTGATACAATTCTATTGTTTCAACACTGCTTAAGATTACCGACAAAATAAAGGAAGTAATAAAGTAGACAAAACTGAGGAATATTTAAGTTGGTGACAAAAAGTGTCAAATTAACAAATACATACAATATCTGTCGGGTGTATCCCTGCTGACTTAGATTATTGTTTTCTCACATATATTGGTTTCCTAGTAATTATTTATTTTCAAGGAGTCATGAAGTTGTTTTACTGTGCTGCCTTTTCCTCGTTATATAATTAGTTGTGTTATACAATAAAGAAAAATATTAATAATAGATATTAATAATATATATGTCCATGCAATTTATAATGTATTTCAATAGTAAATGTATTTTGAATTTCGAAAATTTCATAACTATTACATAGGTACGGAAATACGATTTTTTTAAAATAAAATATGCAATACAGTTATTATTTATATTAACACATACAGTTAACTAATTTATTTTCCTTACTTTGGACATCATGCATTTATGATTAAGATATTGCATTATAAAGGAACGTGAAATTTTATATGTAGGGTCTTCATAAAAATTATATATGTATGTAGGCACGAATACGTAATATTCTTTATTATTTTTTACTTACGTGAACCTTATAAGATATTTATTTGGTAGAAATTATGACTATGCGTTCAACCTCTATAAATAACTGTGTTTATTTAATAAATGTGTATCAATTTTTTCATTACATTGTGTGACCATCACTGGAATACATATTTGCTACTATGGTTCGTAATCAATGTTGAATTTGTGAAACTACTTAAGCTACATTTATCGTCGACTATAAGGAAAACTGCTATTTTACTGATATTATCTAACTGCATAAATTACTTAAATCATTTAAGACTTAAATGAATAATTTTTTTCATTTCATAATTTAATCTACTAAAATCATAAATTGCAAATACTTTTTTCAGAATATTTTCGCAAAAGCATTCTTCAACATTAACTGAGTAATTGCAATATTATGCTGTAATATCATTATTAAAAAGTTAACAGCAACGGAAAAATTTCAAATGGAGATTGTAACGAAAAACAAACTGAAATAATATGTGCATGAAAGTTTCACTGTAAGAGAACGCTTCGTACACACCCACACAAGCGTATTCATTCAACGTGTACAATATTCTCAGCTCGTAAAAGTGAAAGCGATGCAAACGAAGGAGAAAATATGATCGTGAAACTCGACCAAGAGATCGCTATAAGAAGATGAATTGGGCTTTGCTATATGTAATTTTGATAATGTTCGGCAACTTTCATCACTTGGTATTCTTTAAATATGTGAAATAGAAATGTCTGTGTTGGGGATACAAAATTTAGCACGTCAACCAAAAATGGTTCCACGTAAAATATGAGAGAAAATTAATTATTAAATCATATTCGTAAAAAAATGAAAATTCAAAAATAATGTATGTATTAAATTAGTATAACTTTAACGTACAGTGATGCACCCAATACTAATTCTATTATTATTCTCTTAATTATCATTGAAGGATAGAGTGGAAATGTTCGTGCATTTGCATACTGATGTATTGGAGTTGAATGTTTAATATCAACAAAACTGTAAATGTGGATGCAAGGGTACAGCTCACCGATTTCGATGACCTTGAAATATGTTGTCAGTGGCACGATTGTAAATAACTTGTTCCTGTACATGTTACCACCGCTCGGCTTTAGTTTTCGAGATATTCGCAAAAAACTTTAGTTAAACTTAGGTGACGAGTACACTTCATTCTAGCAAAAAAAATTATTATTAATATTAGATATTAATATTTTGGATATACTTCTGAATGGCCCCAATGGCCAATTGACACGAGGTTTGAGGGGAGGGGGTGTGGACTCTGATTCTAAAATTGTAGCTTCGGGTATTTATTAGTTTCCGAAATATTAATAAAAAATTATTTAAATTTTTTTACAAACTATTTTTTTGAACTGCGTATACATAGCCCTAACGGGGCTCCATCTTGCCCCCCCCCAATTTGTTCTACGGACAATTGGACGCGTTCCCCTTACCTCCGCGTGCCCCTTAGGCGCCTGAAATTCAAAGCCAATTTTCTCAAAAACGAAGCGCGATATTAAAAACTTGTATTCTATATTTTCGTCTTATGTTGGTCCATAGAATCACCCCCTAGAGTATTCACTATCAATAGAGTAATAGGTATCCACCCTGTATAATAGGTTGGATCGCATCCGCACGTTTCTGGTTTAAATCTCCAAACTCACCAGCGGCCGTAGCCGTGACGAATACACCGGTTCCCATGAGATCACCACCGAAGTTAAGCATCACAGGGCGGTGTACTGGGGAAAGATGGGTGAACGATCACCTTTCTCCCGGTGCGCTGCTGCTGCTGCTGGGACCCCCCCCCCCCCTGAAGGAGAGAGGACGGAAAAAAATGGAATGATTAAAATGTTCGTTGCGTAATATAAGCAAAATGCTTGGAACGCCATCCCATCCTGTGTAAAAACACAGGAAAAACAAAAATACAAATACAAATCTCCAAACCCACATCGGGTTCGCTAACATGCTTTACATAACCGCAAACGGGGACGCACAGCCCCCGCACAAATCTAGCCCCAACCTAATACCCGGAACAAGTTGAAAAGTAGAATGCGTTATGTCGGAATAAGTTAACAGATATACTAAAAGTTTTTTATTAATATCTCGGAAACTAATAAACTCACGACGCAACAATTTTAGATTTAGGGTCCATACACCCTCCCCACCGTTCCCCTCAAACCTCATGTCGATCGGCCACTGGGGCCCATTCGGAAGTATAGCCGATAATTTTATTGATTATAGGCCTGTGATAGCTAAAGTATGAAGCGAATGATATGCAAGATACATCTAGATTTGTGGCGAATGTAAGATCAATGCTAGTTTTAATCCCGTCATATTAATGACGAAGCCGAAATGGATCACACCGAGAAATGTTACTGTTTATGCAGAAACCAATCGATTTTTCGTGGGAAAACGCGTCCACCGAATACGTATTTAAAATCGGTACAGTACTGGGAGGCATGCACGACAAGTCGAGCGTTACGAAAACGGTGACGAAAATGGGAGATAATGTTTCGTCTTATAATTTTAAAGCTAAAAGCAACATCCAAACAATAAATATAGCGTCGAGTAGACAAAGGATGTCCGTACCTGAGATTACTTTCGGACCGAGTGCGTAACCGCTGTGAGCGTGGGCAGGGGGTTCACAAAAGTGCAGAATTTAAACGTTAAAAACTAGATTTGGCCGAACGCGAGCGAGGAACGAAACAGACGACGTGCCGATACTCCATCTCGCTCCGTCCCTCAGATGCCGGATACTCCGTCGCGCACGCAAAGGACGGAATATCACGCGCTCAAAAGACAGAGCGAGACAAACAATCAACTGCGTGCGCCTCGTATTGCTCCCCGCCCGCAGTCAGTCCCTACGACTCGCTCTCGCCTTTGGCAAGAAAAAAGCGAGAAAGGCCAAGGGTACGGTGGACGCGTTTTCGCCCGACAAAATCGATTTTGTTTTTGTGTAAACAGCAACATTCATCGGTGTGATCCATTTCGGCTTCGTCAGTGATATCACGGGATTTCGTGCGAAAAAGCGTCTACTGCAACCATGGCCTTAGACGCTCCCGGCCGGTCCTGAAGCACGAGCTTGAAAAAACTGCGAAAGTGAGTTTCTTGATACCAATGTCTCAATGGCTAACATTGAATTCTTGATGTTCCAAATGCTCGGAAAATATACCGAAAGTGTAAAGAAAGTTGTACCCACAATGGAAGTAGACACCGAAGTCCTCATCATAGTCAGCGAAGACTTCAACGTCGACGTTACTACAAATACTTCACTTCTCGACTTCGTGAGCAGAGAATTCAACTTAACCTACGTATCAACCGCATCACCGACCACGCTTGGAAAACATAGCATTGATCTTACATTCGCCAGAAATCTAGATGTATCTTGCATGTCATTTGTTTTATACTTTAGCTATCGCAGGCCTATAATCAATAAAATTATCCTGGAATATTAATATCAAACTTACTTATTCAATATCCGAGTATTCACGTCAAAAACTGCGGTTTGTGTCCCCGACATAACCTACCCGATTTTTTTCTTGCCGAAGGCGAGAGCGAGTCCGCGTGACTGAGAGCGGGCGGGGAGCGGTGCGGGGCAAACGCAGTTGATGCTTTGTCTCACTGTCTTTCGGGCGCGTGATATTCCGTTCTTCGCGTGTGCGACGGAGTATCAGTTATGTCCGAGGGGCGCGCACAGTGGTTCGAGTATACTATATGCTAGCTGAACAAAATTATTTTTTCGCGGTATTGGGTTTATATGGGACTGAAATTGTTAGAAAACAAATCTGATTCGTATCACAGTTTATTATTTCACTAAAAATATAAATAAAATAAAAATATGAATAATTCAGTAAAGGAAAAAGAACAAAACGAGCAACCTACGCGGCGCGTTGCCGCAACGTCGATCACTGAATACGGACTTATATATGTTCACTCGCAACCTACGCGGAGTGTTCCTGAATGCGAACACAAGGAATACAGTCTTAAGCCGCGTATTCACCTGCGCATTCGCCCCGAATGTGCATTCGGCGCGCACCGATTTTTTGCCCGTTCGGAGCTCAGCGCGCGTTCGGGGTTGAGTGAAATTTGCGGCGTCCATTTCATGCTATTGTTCGGACCCGAATGCGCGCTTTGATGGACCGCCAACAAGCGGATCGGCCCGAATGCGCGCCGCGCCCCGAACACGCGCCGAACACCGGACGAGCAATAAATCGGTGCGCGCCGAATGCACATTCGGGGCGAATGCGCAGGTGAATACGCGGCTTTAGATTTCACAAGGCAACCTCCGAGGGAATAAATGTAAACATGGACAATATGTGATATAAATAATTAATACAATTACTTAATTAGCACTATAGGGTTTAAACAAACTGAGTCAAGGGTACTCGCCGAATACGCGGCTGAAGACGACGCGGCCGTTTTATGATAGGGTAGCTAGAAGCGAGGACAAAGTGCGAATCGGCCCGAGGACGAGAGAGTATTCTGTGAACGGTTGCCATCTAGGGATTGCAAACCGGTAAATCGGTAAATCGGTTTGAAGTTTTTTTTCACTGATAACGTAGTAGATGTCGACGGAATTATGCGCTATATATATATGCGCTACATTGCTATACATCCAATTTTTACTGGTAAATCGCCAAATTTTTACCGGTAATTTGATAAATTACGTATTTCTCGATATTTACCGGTAAATTACGTATTTCTCGATATTTACCGGTAAATTACGTATTTCTCGATATTTACCGGTAAATTACGTAATTCTCGATATTTACCGGTAAATTACGTAATTCTCGATATTTACCGGTAAATTACATATTTCTCGATATTTACCGATAAATTACGTAATTCTCGATATTTACCGGTAAATTACGTATTTCTCGATATTTACCGGTAAATTACGTATTTCTCGATATTTACCGGTAAATTACGTATTTCTCGATATTTACCGGTAAATTACGTATTTCTCGATATTTACCGGTAAATTACGTATTTCTCGATATTTACCGGTAAATTACGTATTTCTCGATATTTACCGGTAGATCGTGAGAAATATGTGTTTCTCGATGTTTGCCGGTAGATCGCGAGAAATAGTAGCGCATATATGTAGCGCATAATTCCGTCGATATCTACTACGTTTCAGTGAAAAAAAGCTTCAAACCGATTTACCGATTTACCGGTTTGCAATCCCTATTGCCATCGGGTCTTGTACTTATTCGCGGGTGCTCACTTATTCGTGTCTGCACAAATAAATCTCATTTTTCAATTCAAGTATTTGTTAAAGTCCTAATAGTAGACTCATTTTTCCCGCTCATCCTCAGCCATCCCTACACAATCTACATCCAGCGTTCTGCAATGTCGACAAACAGTATACGGTCTTACGTTGCAACCTACGCGGAGCGTTCCTGAAATGTCGACACACAGAATACAGTGTTGCATTTCACAAACAACCTCCGAGGGAATATATGTGAACATGGACAATATGTGATATAAGTAATTAATACAATTACTTAATTAGCACTATAAGGTATAAGCAAACTGTTAAACTGTATACAGCAATAAAAGATATTTGTAAAGAAATCTGAGCTATGAAATGTAAATCCACAAACACTAAAAATTAGAAAATAAAGAAATGATTGTATTAAAAATGCGCTAAAAACTAAAAAAAATCTTTTCTTGTACTACGCAAGATATTTCAAAACAGAATATGAATCAATTTAATACAGCATCAAGCGTCGAAATGACTTTGTTGTGAGATATCCGGCTCCGCGATTAGGGAAATGCAATGGGGTTTGTCAGAACGAGTCTTCATTTTTGAATAATTTGAGTTTAAAGTTTTACACGGTAGGAATATAAGTTCGAATATGTAAGAAATCTTCTCAATCAGCGGTTGTAGCTGCGGCAGTAAAGTGCTCGTCTACGGTGCCTACAGGTCGTGGGTTCGAATCCCCCTATGGTAAAAAGAATTTTCAATGAGAAAGAAGATTACACGGACTTTATACTAACTTACGATTCCTGCACACATTTATTTATGTACCGTTATTTTTATGTTTGGCCTTACTGCCTGAAACGTTGCAGGACCATTGCTGTGTAATATCTCCGGAACGTTGCGTGATCATTGCTGTAAAATCTCCGAAATGTTGCGTGACTGTTGCTGTAAAATTATGAAACAATGTTGGAGAAATATCTCCTGCAATGTTGCACAGGGGCGGACATAGCAATTTACTTGTAACATTTCGGGAACATTCCGTACAATATTCTAAATGTTGCACCACAACATAACTAAGACGTTCCTGCAACAAAGTGTGCTGTAGGGGTACGTACATATGTTGTACGTTAAAATCCTTGGTTTCTGTAGTTATAATAGTACGGGCGGTGGGTAGATTTAAGTAGTTTGGCTTATTGCCAGGGAAGCAGGTCACTCGGGTGTTTCCTCCATAGTCTTCGAGGTTGATCGGATGAGTGCAGGTCCCTGGCTAGTGCGTTAGGATGGTTGACTAGTTTTGCCATGTAGCGACCGCGTAGTCGCGTTATTTCGTCTGAAACTGGGTCAGTTTGAAGATCCTTACGGATTTCATCGTTGCGAACGTACCACGGTACATTCACTATTGTTCTGAGCATAATTGACTGTAAGGCTTCGATTTTTGATATATGACTTCTTGCTGCCATTCCCCATAATTGTATTCTGTACGTCCAAACTGGTTTTATAATTGTTTTGTATATTAATAGTTTATTTTCTAAACTTAACTTAGAGTATCTGCGGGTTAGCCAGTACATTTCTGTCCTCTTGATTCGGATATGTACTAATTTTTTGCATATGTGTTGTTTCCATGTTAATTTGGAATCAAGGTGTAGTCCTAAGTCTCTAACAAGTTTGGTTTGTCGTACAGTGCAGTTGTTGAATATAATGGGGGGTATAGTATCCTTCCTTAACGTAAATGTAATGTGATTGCATTTGTCGGTGTTTATTGTTATTTTCCATTGATTTAGCCAGAGTTAGCAAGAGTTCGAATATGTTGCTGCAAAAGATGTGATACCGTCGTGAGGTCTTCCTGGATAGCTAATATAACCGTATCATCTACAAATGTTAGCAATGTTGTTTCTGGAGTGGTAGGAATAGCAGCTGTGCAAAGAGTGTATAATAAAGGCCTTAGAACACTGCCTTGTGGAACTCCACCATTAATAGTGTACATGGCTGAGAGAGTGTCCTGGTTTGAGATGAAAAATGTTCCATGTTCAAGGTATGACCTAATAAGCTGGAAGAGGGCATTGGGAAAGTTTCGTTTAATTTTGTGAAGAATTCCTTCGTACCATAGCTTGCAAACGTTTTCTCTATGTCTAAGAATAAGGCAGTGCAATATTGTTTGCGTTCAAGAGCATCGATGATCTTATTTATTAGCCTATGGTCATGTTCGATCGTAGTATGCTTATTCCTGAATCCAAATTGATGCGGTGGAATTAGATCTTCTTGCATGATTATTTTCTTCAATCTAGTTAGAATTACTTTTTCTAGTAGCTTGGGCATTATTAGAAGCAGCGAAATTGGTCTGTACGGTGATGCCAAGTGTACATCTTTCTTGGGTTTAGGTAACATAAATATTTGAGCTACTTTCCAGCTGATAGGAAAATACTTGATTCTTAGCATGGCGTTGAATATAATGGTAAGCATTCCAATTGCTTTTGGGGGAGTTCCTTGATGATTTTACCATTAATTAAATCAAGTCCTGGAGTCTTTTTAATTTTGATTTCAGAGATAAGTTTGACCTCTTTTATTGTAGTTCTTTCAATATCGTGGGAATGATCTACAATTGTTTCGGTGGATAGAGCCATATATGTGTTACCTATGAAGGTATTTCGCTCATTGGGATGAAACGTTTTGAGTGCGTAGCAAATGTGACGTTTTTTTCTGGAGTATTTCTCGCCCAGGGACCATCAGCTTTCCTTAGTGCAAGTAGTGGGTCTTTTCAGCCTTTTGGTAGCTTTTCACAATGAGTAGTTGGTATTGTTATTAGGTGAGAGGCTAGAGATGTGGGAGTGAAATTCTTCGTCAAAATAGTTCTGTATTAGTCGCTTGACTTCCTTAGTAATTGAGTTAAGTCTTTCCTTGTTCATGGAGTTCTTTTGCCTTTGTCAGATTTACTTTACTTTGCGCTTGAGTTTAATTTCCTGGAGAATATGCTCAGGGTAAAAGCTTATTTGTTTTTTACTATTGACCTGTTTGGTGGCATACTATCCTGCCTCTTGAATTACACTAGTAAATTTGGCTACGGCCGATTCAATTTGCTCAGTGTCATGTTTTCTTCCAGGAAGTTCTTGAAAAGTGACCAGTCTGTAGTATTATTGCAAACTTGTTTACTAACTTGCAAACTAAGTCCTTCGAGGTCCCTAAGAGTGCTTTAAAAAACATTAAAAAAAAAGTTTCATCTCATTAACCCCTGTCAACAGCATACAACTGTTGCTAGTATACGCTTGCCCCCACAAAACTATGCCATTTTAGTAGGAAATATTTTTATGAAATTTTAAATACAACAAAAATATTTCAGGTGATAAAGGTGGATGAAACTCCCTGTATATAATGTGTTCTGTAGCAAAACCGGCAAATTTCCCTACATTGATCGAGAGGTCATTCAAAACAAAAGAGTTCGTATACAGCATACACCATCGGTAAATTCATAATGCGACTGGCATGTGTGCTGAAAATGCCGATTCGTCTTACATACAATGTACACAATGGGTATACCCATGTAGTTACCGAGTAATGAACTGAAATGTCTATTATGATTAAAATGAGCCGTCTGCCACTTCAGTGTTCATATTTTTTACCATAGCACTCTTAAGGTATGGAGCTTCCAGCCTAGTTTAGGTGATGACATCACTATAATAGGCAGACAAAAGAATAGATAATAGACGTAACCTATAAAGTTGAAATATCACTTCGAACATTCAGCCTATTGCAGTAAACTTCAAATAGCTTAAGGGGAGGTTCCGGTCTAAAAGTCGATTTTTTTTTACTTCGCTTTTCGATTGTTCAACCTTTCAGGAATACGTGTTTAAAAGGATTTGTTGAAATTCGTAAAATTGCCGAAGTTATAGGCATTAGAGTAGCGGCAAATGCATGGGCCCAATAACCGGCCACTCGGCGCTCCGGTAAAACTTTAAACGTGTTTTTCTCGAAACAGTGTTCTCAAAACGGTGGGACCTGTATCTCCAAAAGTTATTATCCGATTCGACTGGAACTTTTTTTATTTTGAAGAATATACTTCTGGGTAGGGGGGGGGGCAGAAAAATTAAAAAATAGTGAAAAATTATCATTTTTAAAGGCGTTGAAAGGAAGAAAAATATAGAAAAAAGTGGTTTCAAACTTCAAGTATCGTTATTTTCTAAAAAATGTAATTTTTAATTTTTGTCTGGTTTCCTCCCTAGCCAGAAGTATATTCTTTAAAATAAAAAAAGTTTCAGTCGAATCGGATAATAATGTTTGGAGGTACAGGTCCCGCCGGTTTGGATAATTTTTTTGACGCCTTGACTTTAACGATTAATTACAAAACAAAAAATATATTTCTATAATTTAAGACATCCTCAATGCATTGCAAAAAGTCCCATTAAGTTATATGCAGTAGTTTTCCTTTAATTAATTCCTAAAGATCACCTATTTTTTGGGGCTCTAGACCGGAACCTCCCCTTAATAACGAAGCCAAATCGACCCATCGTGTAAGACGAATTACTTCGTCCTGGCAAAATTTGTCGAAATATCTTGTGTAAGTGTCTCCACGGTGACGTCATATTGACAATGGAATAGTAGAACGAAACATTTAGAAGAAAATTTTATTAGAGAACTAGCTTAAAGCACCCGGCGTTGCCCGGGTAAAACTTTGATTGTCGTAGAGTGTCAAGAGGGTGAAATAAGAGGGAAGGGGTGGGATGTCCAAATTTCATGGTAGCCTATATTTTCCGCAGGGTTCTATAGAGTAATTATGCAAAATTAGGTCGAGATCGGTTAAAAAAATCGGGATAAAAAGTATCCTATATGTTATTCCTGGACCTAGACTACACGTATGCAACATTTCAGAAAGATCCGTTGCGTAGTTGCGACGCAATGAAGTAACCAAACACACTTTCGCATTTATTATATTAGTAGGATTAAATACTTCAAGAGTAATCGATTTGCGGGTGTGCGTTTATTCAGACAATTCTGCTTTTTCTTTAGATGTTTTATTACCTAATTAAATTTGTGCCTATAATTTGGAAATACCTTTTATATTTGCAGATTGCAAAAATTAACTGTATATCATGTATTTCGGATTTCTTGTATTCCGCAGATGGAGCGGGAAGATTAGAGACTGACCATAATGGTGCAATCAATACTTATTGAAAAGTGCTTTGAATTTTCGTACTCTATTATTTATAGTATCAGAATGCAATATTGTAAAACAATGTCTGTCTATGAAGCATTATTTGCACTGTGAGTTAGTACTAAACTATTAACTCTAACCAGCTTGAGGCTTAAAGACATCTAGTAATGTCAAAATAAGTCTTTTTTTTATATTTCTTGACACTGCGTAGCTATAATGCATATAAAGCGTTCACATAATTCTCATTTATTATATTTTAAAACAGCCCTAAAGTTTGAAACTGTATATATGAATTTTATGGATAATATTAATATATAATTATATTTAAAAATATTCAACTACAATATGTTTTAGTCTATTCTTTGTTGATGGATGCTAATCACTAGTAATGTTTACTAAAATAAAATTCCCACCATCGATAATGGTTATCGGCAACCAACGATATTAATTCTTACGGCATAACTTTTGAAGGTTACAACAACTATGGTCCTCCGCTTAAAATTGCAATAATGTATGACGGGGTTAGGTTGCAATTATTATTCATCCTAGTATATCACATTTGGACAGCAGATTATTTTTGTAAAATACCATAATAACTATATACATCTTTATGTTATTTTTATATTTTAAATTTCTTATGTACAGTAGGTACGTGATCTGAGATAAATGGAGCAAGGAAGCATTATCAGTTTCAAGCTGACAGTGAACAAAGTAATTCAAATTAGTGAATTTATATCCGTGGTACTTGAATTGGTCATCATTTATTATGTGCGAGGTTGACAGTACGCATGCCTGATCATCAATCATGATGCGTGAAAGTATTTGCAAATTAAAGATTACACATTGAAGAGATCCATATGTATGAGGTTTTTCAAGGTGACCGTAAATGTAGAGTGATGATCCGGAGTGGTAAGTGGGCGCGGTTTTGCTCCTCGGGAAAAACGGTGCGATCTCCTTGAAGAGGTAGGGGCACGGTTGCAAAGGAAAGAGCTGATTGTGAGATCCATGGAACGGTTGACGATACATTGAAAACACAAAGCATCCATCGGGCCTCAGTTCCCGTATTGCGTCCTCTGCGTTCACATCGTCAATATTTGTGCCGGTGACAGATAGTGATACTTTTTGTCTACTTTCTTTTCTTTTTCACCAACGTGCTTACCTCTAAATAGCAATATACAAACTCTATAGTGGATAATATTAGATACAGTACATGCATCAACGAACTTTTGCATTTCCCCTTCTTTTTTTTTTCGTTACGGCAAACTGAAAATAATTCTTGTAGTATGTGCTCCCCTGACATATACTTAAACATTTTATTATACGCTAGTTGTCACCTAAAATAACTTTTTACTTTATATATAATGTACATCCTTTTTAAATACCTATTCATACGGTAAAAAAAATATAGAAAATTTTTTCAATTACGTAGGAATTTTTTTACACGATCTCTACATGTACTTTGTCATTCTTTTAAGAATAATAGAGAATAATATTTAAAAATAATTAAGGTTAATCAAGAGAAAGACGAACGAAGACATGGTGATATAATTCTACGACACTCCAATAAACATTGTAACAACTATGCTTATGTGGACACTTAGTTGCCTGAATATCTTAACGGTACGTTTCGCCTTTAAACTTTTACGATTTTTACAAACTAGACTAGTGGATATGCACCCTGTATTTCAATGTTTGCATGTGGTTACTGAATCTATTCTTAAATGTGTACTCACTCATTGTCAATCTTATTAGGAGACTATACAAAGGAATTTGTATACGTCAAAGTTATACGATTAATCATATACGAATAAAATTGTTTATTTTAAAAAAAAAATTACGCGTACTACTATGGATTTCTAGAAATACATAATTTAATTGCGTTAATATCATTTTCAAACAAAAACTGTATTTCATGTATTTGCGGTTATACTGTCTTAAATAATTTTCTCATATGTTGTATGGAATGTTTATTTACTTTTTCTACGAAAATCGGATAAATCTATAGTAAAATCAGTTGAATATATTTGAATAGGATAGGTTCTGATATTGCACCGTTTAACATTATTTATGACTTGTATCATGAATATTTTGAGATAATTTTTAATGTAAATGACATATGACGTATTTAACTGTACTACTCTAAATTCTAAGCACATTATAATTAGAGCATCAAAGTTGTAATTATGAGTTGAAAAGTGTTGAAAAATTACATTTTAGTGCGTGGTATTCTAATATGTACAGTAGTTCGCACTTTGTTTCTATCTGTGACGCGGTAGGCGCTTGTTCAAACTAGCGTTCACAATACGAACTTCGAGTTGCCATATATAAGTGTAATATCTACACATATTTAAATTCGGAACTAGCATAGTTAATTTTAAAAAAATAACTTAATATTTCGACTTACGTTTTTTTCTGAAATAGGAACTACGTTGATTGTACTCTACAACCAAACATTGCGTAAATCCGGTATGCATAGTTAACTTCAATTCCTTTATAACACATGAAATTTTGTTTACAATATAATAAAAAGTAAAGCTCTTATAATTTAACTTTGAATAGAACTCGTAATTGGACATTAATTTCCAAACATTCGTTTATACCTCCTGTCTATATTATATTTGATCATTCAATTGAATGACATGTGCAAATTAATTACTTTTTAGAAAAATTATATGTGTTATGTATCTAAATATTTTATACACATTTGCATATTATTTTTCTATTTTACTTGTTTTAAGAAAAGCACACTGAACTAGAAATTGCAGAGTTTCTTGTAATACGAAATCATTGAGGTATAGTCATTACCTTTAAATTCGTAATTGACAATTTATTGGATTATTAATATTTCTTATTTGAATTTATTTTGTCAATATGTATAAATTATATACTGCCAACCGATAACTCGACGATAACATTCTAATCACAATATGTAGTACGTATATTATTGTTAGGAAGAGCACACCTCCATCAAAACCACTGGGCCACCTACCACAAACGAATGGTAAAGAATGTTCCCCTTCCCAAGCGCTGTTCTAATTTCACGCGGTTGGTGATCAGCTCAACTACCACGAAAGCCATAATAATTTTATGCGCATAACTGATCACGTAAAGTGTTCGTTACTTTGCCGATAATTGGTGACTGACACATCAAGGATTTTAATTTATGCCATGTTCGTTATTTCCAAAAAACAGTGTTTCTTTATGGTTTAATATTAAATCATTATGTACATCCTTTCATGAAAAGGGAGGTGGTAGAAAAAGAAACAAATTCATGGTTATCCTGAGAAGTAAACTTTTAATAACAGATGATTTTAAAAGTCCCGAAGATCTTTTTATCTTAATATATACGGCAGAAAGTGTTTGTGTGTGTGCCTGTCACCTAAAAACTTTCGAAGTGATAACTCTGGGGTCACGAAATGTGTCCCAGCTCATTATACCTAGCTAATGCAGATGAATTTTCACAAAAAAAAAATAAATAAAATTTTTTTTTTTATTAAATCAGACTTTAAATTTCGGGCGAAGTTGAGTAGTAAAGGTAGTAGCTAATAGGGATTGCAAAATTACCGACTTTTTCAATTACCGGTAATTCGGTAAAATTTTTAATCGAAACCGGTTTACCGATAATTTACCGGTATTTTTTAAGGTATTGAAAATATAAGAGTAAACATTACAAAAAAAAAACTTTTTTTAACTCTAATCGAGCATTATAAAAAATATATGGAAATAAAACTATTCTGAACATAAATTATAAAATAATATAACACAAAATAGATATATTTGTATAACTATTGACAATACTTATTAATATGGATCGTCACCACGAAAACAATGAAAAGAATCTTAACTTACATACATAATTAAATATTTTTTATTTAACAATTCTTTTTATCAAATAAGCACGCAAAAACATACCTAATTCGTTTAAACTTTGGTCTCCTGAGCGCTACCTAATTTTTGTACAAAATAATCCAGCCACGGATAAAGTGCTCTCAGATTCTACACTTGTTGGCCGGGTAGGCATTAAGAAATCATATGCCATTCATAGTATATATTTTCTCCTTACTTTTTCTACTTGAAAATACGTCCATTTTTTCATAACTGATTCAGATTCTTAGTTTTCTTTTGGATCAGAGTTGGTTCTTCATGAGATACTTCGGTTTTCGTCTTTATTAGTAATTGAAGTGTTTTTTTACTGATAACGTAGTAGATGTCAATGGAATTAATGAACGCATATATGCGCTATATTGCTATACGTAATTTATCAAATTACCGGTAAAAATTTGGCAAATTACCGGTAAAAATTTTAGGGTATTTCTCACGATTTATCAGAAAACCGGTAAACCGGTATAGCAATGCCTAGTAGCTAATATAAGAAAGTTGTAACACAAATACAAAATTCGATAAATATTGACAGAAGGGGGCCCAGTCCCAATGATGTTGACCTTGACAACATATGTTTTTTTCTGAACAACATTTCTCTATACATGTAACCGTCGCTCGACTTTAGTCTTGCAGGTCCTCCCCGAGGCTTTCGACCCCCCTTACGGGCGGTTAAACCAATCGGATCCCACCCAACTACCAATCAGCGTTGTTTTGGAATATCTCGAAAATTTCATCAGCTTCATCATTTGTTTTATTTTCAACCGTCGCGATGTATTTATAGAAATAGTAGATAAGCGGTGGTCCCATGCTGACGCATACGCTGCCACAGACGCGTAGGTATACGCAGAATTCATTGTAATAGTAACAGCAGTTTTTGCTATACTTCCGAACGGGCCCAGTGGCCGATCGCCATGAGGTTTACGGGGAGGGGTGGGGAGAGTGTGTGAACCTTAATCTAAAATTGTCGCTTTGGGAATTAGTTTCCGAGATGTTAATAAAAAACTCTTAGTATTTCTGTTGACTTATTCCGACACAACGCATTCCACTTTCCAACTTGTTCCAGATATTAGTATCGGTTGGGACTAGATTAGTGCGGGGGCTGCGCGCCCGTTTGCGGGCGCGTAAATCGTCGTAGCGACCCGATTTGAGTTTGCAGATTTGAACCAGAAACTTGCGGATGCGATGCATCCTATTATACAGGGTCGATACCTATTACTCTATTGATAGTGAATACTCTAGGGGGTGATTCTATGGGCCAAAATAAGACGAAAATATAGAATACAAGTTTTTAATATCGCGCTTCGTTTTCGAGAAAATTGGCTTTGAATTTCAGCTAACAATAAGTACGAGTGCCTTTTAGGCGCCTGAAGAATAGGCGGAGGTAAGGGAAACACGTCCAGCTGTCCGTAGAACAGATTGGGGAGGCAGGATGGACCCCGCTTAAGGCTACGTGTATGCAGTTCAAAAAAATAAATTGTAAAAAAAATTCCAATAATTTTTTATTAATATTTCGAAAACTAATAATTACCCGGAACTATAATTTTAGATTTAGGGTCTACACCCCCTCCCCACCCCTCCACCCAATCCTCGTGACGATCGGCCACTGTTACATCTGTAGGGAAAAGTTGTACCGAATGTTGACCTTACAACATATGTCAAGGGCAACGTCATTGGGGCTGGGTACCCTTTTGTCAATATTTACAGATCGCGCAATATAACTTTGCCTCCGAGCTGCCACTGATTGTGAGTAGGTCGTGAGTCAGCCGTGCGTGCGGGAGAGTCCGACTGCCGGCGTTCTTTTAATTCGATTCGAAAACCATACGATCGCACACGCGTGAGTATATATCACGCTGACCTGTTAGTTTGTATGATACTCGTCCGTGTGCGATCGCATGTTTTTAGAAACGAATCAAAAGAACGCCGACGGTCAGACTCTGTCACATGCACGGCCTGCTCAGTGGCTGCTC
The DNA here is from genome assembly GCF_050908995.1 of Andrena cerasifolii. NCBI lineage: Eukaryota > Metazoa > Arthropoda > Insecta > Hymenoptera > Andrenidae > Andrena > Andrena cerasifolii. The sequence continues at coordinate 2,787,822 of NC_135124.1, read as the reverse complement.
GGAGGCAAAGTTATATTGCGCGATCTGTACCATGATAATAATACAAATATAGGGTGGGTCAGGAATTGGTGGTATAATCGGGCATAGGGTAATTCCTTGCGCAAAAATAAATGCGAAATGTAGTATAACAGTGTGGCGTGTGGTGGAATGTCCCAAGCGCAGCGGAAGCGAACGGCATGGCGGGGGCTGTAAAGCAATAAACCTAATGTTTTGCAGCTGTCACATTTTTGGGCAAGGAAACCTTTCCCCCTCCACTTGGTGCTTTCCCTATTTTGGATGGCACGCATTATCTTGACGACGCTAACGAATGCGACTGATGGTCAAGGCATTAGGTCTCGAGGTCTCGATACGAATGGACAATTCAATAACACTTCCGCACGCTACTCCAACGCGAATCAAGTAACGTGATTGGAGTGTAAATACATTATATTATCACGTTTGCATGTTAACTGTCATTGTTTAACATTCCCGCGTCATCACCTCAAATCTAGACCTCGTCTAGAACACACGCAGCAAGACCACAAGGAGCAGCGCACAGTAGCCGACACCACAAAAAGGGACCGAGGGAAGGATCTGATCATATCGCCCTCGTAATCCCCCTCCTAGGGTGGTAATTCCATCACGCTTGATCCTTCCGATCACCAGTGACGTCATCGTACGTCCCACTTGATCGGTGAGAGTTCTACGCAGCGGATGATCGTTGCCTCCCGTGGCCATTCTAGGAGAGCAGTGTATACGAGTCGCCATGGCTCGAGCCACGCGCTCCCCACAAATAATCGACCCACGACTTTCTACCAGTGGAGCAACAATCAGTCACATAGGACAAATCAGCGTCGAATCGAGATAGGGCTTCTACATGAACATCGGCTACCGTCGTGTTCATCCGAAGAGACCTTCATCTGGTATTGTTACCCTCTGGCAGGGGGTACTGTAGCGATACCTCTGACTCCGCCACAAGAGGACATTCCGACCAATCTCGGTCTCTCGCAAGTTCTCCCTCAACTACCGATTTGTATGTACAGGGTATCCCAAAATAATGGGACATTCCGAAACATGCAAATTGTTTATGCAAAAAAATCAAAAAGATCTTTGCTGTTTTGGGATTCGAGGCTTCATTCTCGATATATTATTAGTCCTTTAGTTCTTTAGTTTACTTACTTGGATATATCATTAAATTGAATATTAACGGCGGAATTTTTGGGCTGCGCAGTTTAAAACCGAGTCAGCTGAGCCCGCGGTAGCGTACGCTTGCACGAACACGCAGGAGGCCCGCACAGATGCAGGTTCACATACGCAGTAGAGCCGACCGCGCTAACCCATTTACACGGTTTGAACCAGCGTGGTCGACTCTACTGTGTGTGTGGGGGGGGAGGGGTCTGTATCTACGCGTACCTCCTGTGTGTGCGTGCCAGCTAAAAACTATGCCATTATAAAAACAGCTTCCGGGAGAGTGGCTGTTATTCTTTCACTTTTTAATATTTTCCTATAACAAAATTACTGAGAGTTGCTGCATATATATGTACTTTTAAAATAAGCAAATAGTTGTCAAAAATATACATTAGATTTTGTACCAAAAATTCACGAAAATCACGTTTTTTTTGTCTGCAAACTAAGCATGACCCCTTAAGTGTGTAACACACAGTTGTAACCGACCCACTAGGAGATCTTTCACCGAGAAGTGGGGATTGGGAACGGGCGGGCTTGTCCGTAGGCGCAAACGACTGCCCTAGGGCGTATTTCTTGAGCATCCTTGGTCTATGTAAACGAATTTCTGTCTTTGAAGCTATTAATCGAACGGTATTGCTTTTTTAATCGATAAGAATAATTTTTACCATTCTTACAAGAATGTAATATTTAGGTATACCAAATATATTAAATGAGAAGTAGCAAGAGTAAACTAAATCATGTCACATTGAAGAAAATGTCGAAAAAAGTAGATTCGAGTACTATAAAGTAATGAAAAGAATGTATATGCAGAAACTAAAATGAAAATATGTAAATTTATAAAATAAGAAAAGAAGTTAATATTGACTAAAAATAAAGGCAAACTCATGACCTATGATACTCTCTTTGGTACTCTCGTGGTCCGAACTATACAGAGTGTCCCAAAAATAGTGAAGTTCCTTGGGATCTTGATCACACTAATGAACTACGACCACTTTTCGTCCATTTCCTGTTACATTATATTTTCGTCTATACGATATTAACAAAAGGAAATTTGCGTATTCCTCTCACTTCAAATAATTATTATTTTCGATTCTGCTTGAAAAAAAAATGTGCATTCGCCTTTTTACGTTTGACATGATTTTCCTCGATTTATCCTTTGTTCATTATTTACTTTAAATGGCAATCACAAGATGACGACACAAAAGTTCGAGTTTGTATTTTACATCTTTTTCATTTGTTATTTTGCGCGGTTTCCTTCAATGCGTGCTAATTTACTTGCTCGTAGTACAAGTGCAACCGCCTACCGCGTAGCCAACGCTACCGCGGGAGCTCGAGCGGAAGGCTCGCGCTCTGATTGGTCGGAGTATTTTGTTAATATCTCGTTAACGATGCTTCGGACAATATTTTCACTAAGGAAAATGTTGTTTCAAATAACCCCTTCAGTCACCCCTATCAAGGAACTCCACCACTTTTGGGACACCCTGTATGTCGAATGTTATAATTGCAACTGCATTGCGAAATTTTAAATACTCTAGTAGGAATAAATGTAACAGAAAGTGGAAGAAGTAAATTAAGTATCATTGAAAATAGTCTGAATAATATGAATAAAATATCTCAGCAGCCTGTTAATAACGCTTTCATGAAAATGTTATGACGAACAGAAAGTTTGGAAATAAGTAACAAATCTGAGGGGGATGGGATGATCCGCGCCTTTAAGGAGAGTCTCTACTTTAACGAGTTCAAAAAGAAGTAAATTTTTTGTTGCGAGCGGGCGCCCCCCCCCCCCCGCACTAATCTAGCCGCAACCAATACTAATATCCGAGACAAGTTGAAAAGTGGAATGCGTTGTGTCGGAATAAGTCAACCGAAGTTTTTCGCAAATATCTCGGAAACGAAGGTCGAGCGGCGGTAACATATATAGGAAAAAGTTGCGCTGATGCATTGTAGGCCCGCCCGCGGGTCGAGCTTGAGCTCGAGCTGAAAGACGGAGCGAGAAAAAGTATCAAAGTGTCGACTCTTTCGTTTCCTTTCGCCCGTTCTCGGGTTCTCAATTATTAAATTGAAAACAATGTTTAATGTGAAGTGCACTTATATTTATTTATACTAAACCTAACACAACACTAACCCAAATTATAACACCAAAGCAAGAAATTTAAAAAATATTTTTGCGAATATCCTGGAAACTAAGACCGAGCGGCGGTAACATGGATAGGAAAAAGTTGTTCAGAATGTGAAGTTTTACAACATATCCAAATTCCATCAAAATCGGTGAGAAATCGCTAAAGTAAATAATTACCGGAGGAATGAAAAGAAACTCATAACTTCAGCATTTCTCGATATTTTTTAATAATTTTTTCATATGACTTCTTAAACGCCAAACTTACTGTAATATTAAATAAAGAATTTAATATATTTTTTACACATAATATTATTGATAACTGTTGGTCTAAGTGAGGCCACGATGGATAGAGGTAGTTACGATTTATTGAAGAGAACGAATTGCAATGTAAATCTACTTAATTTTACAATATAATATAATGACTGTGGGGCTCGTACACACGAGAGCACTCTCTAGACCAGGCATGCACAGGACCCCTCATTCCAGACGCGAGCGCCATTCGAGCTCGAGTTGAGCTCAAGCTCGAGCTCGTTCAAGGGCAAGCGAGTCCGCCAACGGAGTGGGGAGCGGCTGGAGTAGTGGGAGCAGAGCGTGTAATACACAGGTTTGCCGCAGGGGTCTCCAGAGTTTGACGCTCCGAAAATAAGGCACATTTTGGGGGGAATTTTTGAAAGAAAAGTATTGAGTATTATAATTCCAAACTTTGTATATATATCTACAATACATATATATATATATATATATATATATATATATATATATATATATATATATTGTAGATTGCACGTATTGGAAAAACGTACATTCTGACAATAAACTTTTTATGGGACAGTTATGTGGTGATACCGCTTAAATTTTCGTTTAAAAAAATTCTAAAATTCGACACATTTTTCGAAGGTCTTAACCGGGTTAAGGGGTTTGGACGACACTGTATTACTATACACTGGGTCAGATCTCATCTACTTTTGGCGATAGAAAAAGATGTATAATTCAGGCGAATGTTGCGTGGTTACAAGGGAGGGATAATTTGATATCAATACGGGTAATTTTTCTGGTAATTTTTAAATACAGCGTTTTAAGATGCGTACCTATGGCTGAAGGTTATTCGAGGCTGTTGAAGGTCGCGAATATAGGCAAATATTTTACTATAATGAACAAGTCGAAAACTTCTATAATTAGTTCACTTACATACATATACACTGCTACCACAAGTGCGCAAAGTGACGACCTGGGTTTTTGATGCATGCTCTAAAGCGATGCGACTCTAAAGCGTGCTTTGATATCCACAATTCCAGTTCCTTAAAAATTTTGACTTACATTTGAAGAGACAGACCCAACGATTTGAAGATCTAGCGTCATCAGAATATCTTTCAGCATACAAACGTATGTAGTGCTTCTCCTATAATTTGACGAAATTTAGCATAAATGAAAACCATATCCACTTTCTCCGCTTTCGTAGGTATAACGTATTATGAAAGTTTGAATAAATTTACTAAACCCCACTTTGTTTGGTATAGTACCGCAAGCAAATGTTAAGTGTAGAACGTGATTGAATGTTTGTTTTACATTCAGAGGTGGACAAGTAAAGGCCTGTGTAATTCTAGGCGATTTACCAACAACCAGGGTACATGAAAGTGTTCCAATCTATGCGTCCAAATAAAATATCTTCCTCCGCACTTGACTTTCAATGGCCATGAATAACCTTCAATCACGGTTCACTGCACTGGTCTTAAAACGCTCTAGTGAAAGGTAAGTTTGAAAACATATTGTTGTATCTACCCGATAACCAACTCCAGTATTAAGTAATAGAATTAATATGGAACATTCAAACACCGAAAGCACAAAATATCATAGATAGGTACGTGCCGTACCTGAAGTGAAGTTTTCTGCAGATTTAACGGCACGTGGATATATACATATATCATGTACACAGTATTTAGTACATACAATATACCGTGGCTATCGTGACGCTGTTTTGAAAATTGCCGAGCAGTCGCTTCTGTCGGGAAAGTTTTGTCCAGCACGCTCCGCACTTCGGATACGTACTTAATAAAACTTTCAACCTCTATATTGTCCATTACATATTCATGACAGTACCTACTACAAATGGAGAAGCAAGGCTTTGTCGATGAAAATGAAACTGAATTGTACGACTTTCTTCGAGCTATACTTAATTATACATATGTAATTCGACTCACTTCTGAATTCTACAAATCAGTTTTGTTGTGTACAATTAAAAATAGTGCGAGTGACGTCAAGTTTAGACTTATTTTCATCGCGGGAATCGCATAAATCCATGGGCAATAATTTCATGCATACCTATGTAATGAAAAATATACAAATTTTAACTTCTATTAGCGAAGTATTCATTACTGGGCATGTTTCACCGCGCCCGACTGCACACTAGGGTGGTCCCGATTTTCCTACTTTCGATTTTTTATCTCACCCCTTAAAAATATGAGACTTAGTAGGAAAATGGTTTCTACAAAGTTACAGAGCAATTGGACAACGGGAACCCGTGTCGCATTTGTGTTAAAGTTTTCAAATTTTAGTGATTTCACGTCAATTGCGCACATCATCGCCTTCCGCGATAATAGAGAGATTAGTGAAAGTTTTTTTTTAATAAAAGTGCACTTTCTTAGGTGCATAATAGTATCATTTGTGTGTGACTTCAAACAGCATTCTCAAAATCTTTGAATTTTACCATTAAAATTAGCGTACAACATAGCATCTGAGCCATTGTGCGCAGCCACGCACGTGAAGTCTTATTTTACGGCTTTTAATTTTTTTTCGTTGCACCCCCAAAATTGTAACACTAGACGGAAAAATAAGTCCTGATAAATTTCAAACTGATTGAATGGGACCCCGTGCCGCATTTTAATTTTTTTTTAGAGTTTTTAGCGATTTTACGTCAAGTTTTCAATTAATTTAATACAGCTTTATCACAAAGGAATACTTAATATTTCCTTAAAAAACTATTGTGTTTTTCTTATATGTATAATAATGATATTTAGACCAGATTCTTACGACCACCGGAGTGGGACAGTTAAACTTGACATATACCGCTGCGGTTTAGCTACTGTATGCAGCTACGTGAATATTCCAGGCTTTTCCCTATGAACATCCTTCTAATGGAAGAACCTTCTATTATCACAGAAAAAAGCATTACCTGGTTAAGGGATTGCGGTCTGTTTACTTTTTCCAAACGAAATTTTTTAATAGTTACAGTATACCTACAGAGTTTTTAGAAAAGCACCCTTCAATGTGGAAAAACAACATGTCATATAAAAAAAGTTTACAAATTGCAACACATTTATAAGTGGTAAATGATATCGCTGAACATGGTGTCAAACTTATATCAGAATATAATAATCTGCTGACCAAAAATGAGGAAGAAAAACAATATATTTTGCAAATAATTGAAGATTATACGAAACATTACCGTAATGTAAGAAAATCTACCGTAACACAGATTACATATTGAAAAATACGAGAGCGAGCGAGAGGCACTGAAAGCGAGCGAGAACGGTACGAGACCGACGACGCGTTGATGTTTTGTCTCGCTCCGTCTTTCGGACGCTTGACACTCTGTCCCTTGCGTGCGCGACGCGCGTGCGCGATGGTCGCAAGCGCATACCGTGAGCCGGGCCTGCGTCAAGATTTTGCGAACCGGTTTCCGTGTTCACGGTAAGCGCTTGCGACCACCGCGCATGCTCACCGCGCACGCAGTGTTCCATCTCTCTCCCCCTTCGGTCAGAAAGAAGCGAGAAACGACACTCGAAATTAGGGCCCTGTTCACGATACGGGCCCAACGCCGGTCCCGACCACCGAGCCGCTAACGAGACAATACTGTACCTTCAATCTACGATCTACATAATACATAACTTAAACTTCAATAGGGAGTATTTTGTTTATAACTATGTAAACAATTTAATTCTTAAGTACTAATACAATTATTATTACAAAAATAATTAATACACTTTTTGTTCATTAGTCCTCTGGACTCTTGTGTTTCGTTAATCAAAAGACAAATATCCTGCACCCAGGCCAACTGAAAATTCAAATTTAAATTTTCGCCTATATAGTATGATTATATGTATAATCATTTTTAGGAGAAAAAGGAACCTCCAGACATGAACATTTTTCCAAAATTTGTTTACAGTAGTGTTTGGTTAATCAAAAGGCAACTATCCTGCACCCAGGCCAACTGAAAATTCAAATTTAAATTTTCCGCTCCGCCCTACTGTCTAAGCAGTTACAAATGTGTCGTCGTTTAATACTTACAAGTCTATTGCAATAATTCATGAGAATTATTTATTCTTTTATGAACACAATGTTTCCGGTGTATATGACGCATAACTTTTTATCTTATTGCTCTACGCAACTGACTAATAATTAATACAACACGTTATGCATCTAAATTAAAAGTAGTGAAGGCCGTAATTCCAAATGAGACATAAATATTTTTTACGAATGCGAGCATTTATCTATATCGACAGATGTGATTCACTGTAACTTACACTGATGATGAGTATGAAATATTGTTGTATTGTATCGATACAAAAAATATTGTAACTATGTTTATTCTTATCACCACGATCTCTTGAACGACGATAGCCCCATGCTTCGGACAAAGTGCACATTACGCAGGATCCTCCCCTCTACAACATGACTGAAATTCAACAAAATTGAAGTTGCGCCTCCCCTTTTATGCATAATTATCGAAAAATCTTTTCTCACGGAGGATAAATACTGAAACATGAACGAGTCCATTATTGCTTAGAACAGATAGAATTTTGTTTTGTACTACTCAACATTATTTTTTATTGACCGGTCACGCGAAAAATAAACGAAATTCATGTCAAGGCTCCCCCAGATCAACGCGATTATTCACGGTGACAGCGAATATTTTGCCGCGATGGATCCGCGGCAGTTTACTATGCGTGGCGGCTTAAAGGCTCCCCCAAACCAACGCGAATATCCGCTCCGCGCCGCGGATCATTTAAGGCAGCAGTTTTTTATACGTGGTGGCTTATGGGCAGCCTTATCTGATCCGCGCCGCGAAATTCGTGTTGGTTTGGGGGAGCCTTTATGGGGCTATTCAGACCAACGCGAAACATTTCCGCTGCGACTGCGGATCCGCAACGTTTTTTCCACAGCGATATCGATTCGCTCTCCAAAGCCTTTTTTCCACGGTGAAATTTCTCCGCTCTCCAAGGCATCTTTTCACTGCCAATTGTAGGTAAAATATCGGGCTTGTCTTGATTACCATGTCTCGTCTATCGATGTGGCGACCGCTCACTGGTCAGTGACGAAACAGGACAAATAAATTAACTTTATGTTATGCTAATCAATAATTTATGTATACAATTTCCCTAATTATGGCCCGAATTATGTCATTTTTGAGGTTATTTTCATCGGGAAAACACAAGGAATCGTTTGATGTCACTTTCGCAAAAATCTGATGAGAAATGTAGAACCTGACATTCATCACTTGTTTAGTGCGCAACATTGTATGGTCCCCACAGTCTCGAGCGTAGAAGGCCCCGAAACTCAGCGAGGCGCGATCTTGTCGGTGGCATTGCCTTTCAGGACTCTAGCGGGAGAATCGCCCTGTAGTACTTTCGATTGCATAAATTAGAATGAACGGACACCTAATACATGTTGCTAGCTTAGAAGCCATTGGCGTAACTAGGATTTTTGTCTGGGGGGGGGGGGGGAGGTAGGCCCCATCTTCTCTCCATCTTGTCCTCGTTCTTTCACTCACTTTTTTTTATAGGTAGAGGAAATCTTTATATACCTACACTTTTTATAACAGTCATTTACCTACATATTTTTTTAACACTAAAACAAAGAGTAAATTGTGTCGCAATAAATTAGCCGTCGATATGTTTTCTATAGTTGTATGTAAATTTCGTGTATTGAAATTGATTTCTCTTTCTTATTTACTTTTTACATGATTTTTAAGAAGATTGTATAATGTATATGCCTTTTCTTCGGCACTTGTTTTTCAATCAACGTATGCATACCTACATAAATATATATCCAGCAACAAAAAAAGTATCGAGCAGTATAACTTCATATATTGCATTATACTGAAGAATTTTTTGTAGTATGCTGAAGATAAAATATAATTAATACATAAAGTTTTAATAGGATTTTATAATTAATTTGTTGAATTTTTTTTTAATTTAAAAAAAATCATAATTGTTTCCAAAATCACTAATTAATTCATTTAATATGAATGCTATTCCTTAAATATATAAACGTTGTTTATGAAGATATGTAGAACCGCAACTTTGAAGTGAAATTAGAATAAGCTAATTCAGTATCAGGTATCATATCGTTTCAAATTAATGTATGTATGTCAGAAGTTTAAGAATTTACAACGGTTCACATTACCCCAGGCAGGCATCAGTCTCATTTCAAATTCAATTAACAATAAATATTTTAAAAGAGTTGACGAATTGTAAAAACGTAATAATAATATTAGTCACTAGATAGGAACTATCTTAGCACATAATTTCTTAGAATAAATGTCTAAATGTCAATGACACCGGAAAGTTACTGTCGCTGAGGTATTGTCTGTTCAGATTTCAAGACCCTGTTAGCTACGGTATTTTCACCGTCACTTTTCCTTTACTTCCGCTGTCCTCAATACAGAAGATCTCACCATTCTTTCTTGTGTCTCTTGTTATTCTTAACAACACAAATGTGTGAAATACATGAATTTAAATAATAAAGATGAACATCAAGTGGGACACAAACTCAGGGTTACACGTACAATAAGCTATCAATCTATAGCATTGCTATTAGTTGAGATAAATTACTATCTGCGCCATGCACACATTTTTCAAGAATAAACGTAATATATTCTTTATATAAAATGAATGATAAATAATTATTACAATTACTTTAGAGTATTAATGTAAAACACTTCGTTCGCAACATATGCAGAAAGGTCTTTCTAAACATTTTCCTTTCTGCCGCATTGAATTCAATAAAGAAAAGTAGGAATGTTCAAAATCATTTAAAATTAAAATTGTTTTTGAATTTCTTTGTTACAAATGCCCACCGTCCTGTACATATGCATTGATTGGTCCTTAAAAATCGCGACGATTAATTTTAGTTGTAACCTATACAAAGGGTTCATTTTGTTGTTGTATTTCGTAGACTGGTTATTCTTATGGTATATACTAAAATCTCAGTACAAACATGGATACCAAAACGAAATACAGTTGTACGTATAGTAGTATTCTTACAACGGCAGTAGACAATTATGTGGAGACTGTTTTGTAAGCAAATACAAAGGACGTGCGCAATATTATTCTGTCGTTTGAGATTCCGCGACTTTCTGCGATGCGTACTACGTGGAGTCTTCAAAACGAATACCTCTCGTCGTTTCGACGCAGCATCTCCAACCCTCGCCGATGACCCTGACGCCATCGGCCTTCTATGTGCGTCGAAACGATATTGACGTCGAGTCAGAGGCGGATCCAACGGCGGGCGCAACGGGCGCGCGCCCGGGGCCCCGACTTCGGAGGGGCCCCACAAAAACCAACTTTCCAATTTTTTTTTTAATGACACCAAATTTGATTTCATTCTGTAAGCGGATCGTAAAATTGTAAATTGTCGTGATTTTATTTTTCCTGTCTTTCCCTTTTTTGTAAGGGGCCCAATATTTTCTTTTGCGCCCGGGGCCTCAACCGACCTTAATCCGCCTCTGCGTCGAGCGATACTTACCCCGTATTGTATTTAACATTCCCGCATTGGGCGTTATGTTATGACTCCCTTACAGTTCAGACTATAATGATACTTCAAGGGAGGATTGCGTGTAAGATATAGGTTCAGCAAGTTGGATAGTGGGGATTGTCTTGAGTCTAACGGTTAGTAAGGGATGAGACATAGAGTAAGAAGTTCGGGGATGAGAAATAAGGAAAGGATGCGATCACAGTGGACAGAATTTGGGATATTTACTGTCAAGGAGTGATTTGCTGAAGTCGTTTTCAGATATATTGGCCGGTGAGTTTCGTGAGGGGTATTCTCCCACCACACCGCTTGCCTGCCTCGGTGCTCCTTTTCTCTACGTTCTCACTCTCTCGGGCTAGGCCTGCTCGTCGCGCGGTGGGGATTCGGTGCCCATGAGGTATAGTGCCTATCCGAGATATAGTGACTTAGGTGTGAAGTCCCTCAGCGGAGTCTTACCCGACACCCTGCTGGGTACTGGCCGCTGAACGTACCCCTCTACTACCTCTTGCAGGACTGTATTTAGAGAAGACCAGGACAAAACCGGGGCCCTAACAGAAAATAAAACAGAAATTGAAGATACGGTTTATCATTATTAAAAGACATCAATTAAGCTTTGATTAATTATTATATTGGTTCATAAATTCTCCACTACTGTTCTAATGCAGTACATATACCTTACTAAAATATATTTGTATTTAATATGAGACAATTTTTAATAGCCAGTAGCAAAGCTTAATTTATGTTTTTTAATAATTATAAACCGTATCTTCAATTTCTGTTTTAGTTTCTGTTAGGGCCCCGGTTTTGTCCTGGTCTTCTCTAAATCCAGTCCTGCAAGAGGTAGTAGGGGGGCACGTTTAGCGGCCAGTACCCAGCAGGGTGTCGGGTAAGTCCCCGCTCAGGGACTTCACGCCTAAGTCACTATATCTCGGATAGGCACTATACGTAACTCGCAGTGAAGCATCCCCACCACTTTCTCTTTTCTTTCTTGCTCTCGTTCCATCTCGCTCTCGCCTTCGCAAAACAAGAGCGAGTCAGAAGTGGTGGGGATAGCGCCAAGCTCCTGACGTGTAGGCCAAACCGAGTTCTTAGCGTAGAAATAGGCGTGCGTTAGCTCCGAAAAAATTCAGGAACTTTATTGGTCAGAACATTGATTCTTTCTCGATAGATTCATCTCGTATTGGTTTAAGCATAGCTTCGTAACGCGCACAACTACTACGCTAAGAATAAACAACAGCCACACGGCTTCGTTCCGGCGGAGTCGAGCAGCGTTCCCGTTACCCCACCATACCGTTCGGGAGCCCAGCAACTTCAAATGCCAATCCACGATCGTCAGGTGGTGGTGGCTAATTTCTCCTCGCGCGTTGCTCGCGAAACCGAACTCACCGGCCAATATATCTGAAAAGTACTTTTATGCATATGTATTGAAATGCAAAAAGGAAGAACTGCTTAAAATTTGTAATGGGCTGCTGCATGATTTTTATTTCAGATTTCGGTCTTATGCTTAACTACGAGAGAGACTGACGGTGAAAAAAATGGTTGGAATTTTGATCACAATGCACAATATCATGTGCAGACGGATGAGGGTCCTGAAAGATATTTCCGTTTTCAAACGTTAAATGGCCAATACAGAAAGGAGAAAAGGTTAGTCGATGGCACAGTTATTGGAACAGAGGGCTGGCTAGACCCTCTTGGATATTTTCGTCTTAAAGATTACATAGCTGATGACAGCGGATTTCGGATATTAAGGTAGAGTAGCTAATTAAACATTTTTACCATTTTTTATTTTTAAAATTGTGTCAGTGAACTTCTACAAGTATGACACTATACTTTGTCCACCTTAACATGATTTCATGTTATTTATATTATATTAGATGCGTTATAATTCATTATCGAATAATTCATACAAGGTATATAAAAGAAAGAAAAAATCTGTACAGTTTTCTGCTTAATTTTATCAGACTAACAAGGAAACGTTCCCAACCCGAAAATTTTGATTTTAATGAAACCTCGACGCGATCGGTTCGAAAGCCAGCTATAAAGAGGAGACTGAGACGGAAAGAATTATGTATATCATTTATATTAATACCAGTGATAAGTTTTTACCTTTCTCCCGCCGCGCGTCTTCGCCTTCACCTTCGGTGACCGTTAAAACAAATGTCTGCTAAAGGAATTGTTGAGGGCCTACCTTTATTGCGCATGACTGCACGGATGCGAGGAGTCTCTAAAACCTCGTATAAAGGCTCCCCCAAACCAACGTGAATATCCGCCCCGCGCCGCGAAATTCGCGTTGGTTTGGGGGAGCCTTAAACCGAGTAACAATCACCGGAAACATGTCTCCGACAAGTCACCAACAGCCCTGTGAGGGACACCAACTTTTATCCAATAACTTGTGTGCGGCGACTTGTATTCGGCAACTTACGGCTGGCAACTAGTATCTTTAGGACTCCCCCAAACCAACGCGACTTTCGCCGCGCGGAATGGATCCGCCACGGATCAGATAACACTGCCCATAAGCCACCACATATAAAAAACTGCTATCTTATCTGATCCCCGGCGCGGAGCGGATATTCACGTTGGTTTGGGGGAGCCTTTAAGGTACGAATAGATCGAGCCGGATACATGTATCCAGCGACTTGGAAACGTCTCTGTAGGATACAATAACTCTCGCTTTGCTCTAAACGGTGTTCTGGAAATTACTGTTGGCCACTTGTATCCGAAGAACTGGGTACAGATTGAGGGTGAACAAAATTGCTCGAGGGTCTAGCGATATGATATGAAAGGATGTTGCTTGTATCCAGGTTTCCCATTTTGTTTGGGAAATCCAAGCTGAGTCTCTGGCAGCATCAATACAGGGTGTTTGACTACTGCTGGGCGAAAACTTAAGGGGTGACTCCAGACATTGAAATAAGACGAAAATCAAGAACGACTTGCAGTTGAGGCTTCGTTTGTTAGTTATAAGCGATTAAAGATTCCGTATATTCTGCCCATAAGCAGGCAATCCGCGAGCGCCGATGTTACGCGGCTGAAGCTAGTAAACGGGTCGAGCAGTGATGATCATAGCCACTGCCGCGCGTAGTCACATATTTCAGTGAACCTGCGATGAAATTTGCAACAATCGGCCTGGCCACACGATTCTGCGACACGTACAAGGAGACCGCACAGGTTATGCAATCGGTTCTGGAATGAGACTGGGTGGACATTGTAGTGCACACCTAGTGTTACAAAACCGTAAAGGGTTTTTGTACAGTGGGCCTTCGTTTTCGAGAAATTTGAGTTCAAAGTTTTGCGCGACAGTAGTATTTCAGTTGTGCAAACATTCTTAGGAAGCAACGGTCGTAGCTGCGATATTAAGATGTTTGGCTACGGTGCTGGAGGTCTTCGGTTCGATTCCTGGTGCGCGCTTGTTTTTTTTTCTTTTTCTTTTTCTTACCGTAGTAATGTAATGGCTGCACCTAAAATTATTTTGCGCTGTAACGATGTTAATAATATATATTATTACAATAATACTGCACACAAAGTACAAACATAATACAAGTGCAGATATAATATAAATATAATAAAACCGCAAATTACAAATAATATCAGTGCAACAATATTACCCTACTTCTTCGGCATATTTTTTAAATATATAAAAGCACTCACACTTATAGACGTAGTAAATTTAATACATCATCGATAATGATAATAATATTAATATTGTTGCACTGATACCCCACTGGGCGTTTCTCGAAGCTTCCTTTTCTGTATGCTACAAAATGTTCTGAAAATTACAATTCCCGGTCATTCAACCTCAAAGCCAATATTGTCGATGTGTGAACAGGCGAACAGCTGATTCCTGTTTTAAATAGGCCATTCAGACCCGTATTTTGTGGAATATGAAAATGCTTATAACTGCAAAACTATGCATTATTTGACATTTTCGTATACCAACTTGTCTTATTATTTTGATGAGCAGAACCCATCTTGCAAAATTGTTCCACATATTTATAAACACGCTGTATAGTGTTCTACACACCCTATACATATAAGCATTCAGTGTTTCATTTCAAATAAAGCGCGGCGCATGCACACTACTCTGCCAATTACAAGCCATCCACCTCGACTTCTCTCCTCCCGATCGACTGGCTTCTCTCTCTCGTCTAAGTTGAGACTTTGTGCTCCGTCAATTTAATTCTTAGGTCCACGGACGACACTTGCAACAGTACTGTTACGTTAGCGTTTTTTAATGCAATTATCATATTGGTTGAGAATCCAATATGGAGGATCTTGGGAAGGGCATAGGTGCGAGAGCACATCTTATATCCTCACGTTATGAACTGCAGTAATGAAACGAAACGATATGAATGCGCGCAGCGATTGCGCTGCAATCTATAGGTACACTTAGCTGAAGCGATTGTGGCCGATCAAGATTCGATTGTGAGATAGCTTACCACGGTTGGCTTTTTTTAATCCCTAACATTCTACAGAATTTCATGAACATGGTGAGGGCACTGCCAAGCCACAGGTTCCCGTCTAGAACACTTCTAATTCATGTTGAAACACCACTGTGGCGCCATCTACCTATGATTATCATAATTATATAAATCTGCGCCATCTGCTCTGTTCGGATGATGTTTAATATGAGACACGTTCGCGCAGTCCTGTCACAAAACTTAATTTACATTGCTTCGGTTATGTTTATTTTCCCGTTGTTAACATAAAATAACGGATAGTATACTTTGAAATAAATGCGTATTTCTTTCCTCTACACATTTCCACTAATAATGAGCGTCTTAGATTTGGCGATACTTCCGAAAACCGGTCAAACCCTATTGGGCTGAAATTTCGAAAATAGCTTCATTTTGCAAAAAAATAACGTTTGCGAGAAGGATTTTTGGCGACTCGAAATATTTTTTTTACCATTCCAATGTTCTTCCCTACCTTACCGACAGAGCGGAGAATCGGATACAACAGTTATTCAATGCATTCTCTTTATTATTCTCCTGTATATACATATTTAATGTCATTCAATACTCTTTCGAATGGATCTTTGCCTGACTTCTTCACTTCGTACCGCCATAAATATTCACACATGTGATCAATTATGGTGTCATCCTTATTTCCGCCCCTACCCAAACGAGATACGTTCCGAATGCTCTGAATGCGCAGTTTTAACTGAATTTTGCATCCTAACTTAAATGGCTAAAAATGTTTCTCGCAACATTGTTGCTATCTCTGGAATAGGCGCACGAGTCACGGACCCAGCGACCGCAGCTGATCTCTCTTCTAGGTAGACGCCTTACGCACGGGGCTTCGCTCCAGCAATAATAAAACATCCCTCTGAACGACCGATCAGAATCAAGCTGATATCTTTTTCTAAGTTGATCTGTGTTTTATAGATTTTAGGAGATAAGGAGAATGCATTGAATAACTGTTGCATCCGATTCTCCGCTCTGTCGGTAAGGTAGAGAACGACATTCCAATGGGAAAAAAAAATTCGAGTCGCCAAAAATCCTTCTCGCAAACGTTATTTTTATGCAAAATGAAGCTATTTTCAAAATTTCAGCCCAATCGGGTTTGACCGGTTTTCGGAAGCACAGCCTTAGATTTTAATCCATGAAGACTGCTACGAATAAAATACCGCAAGACTTTATTCATCTCAGTATTCTGGTTTCCTAAGCCTTGGCATCTCTACGAAATACATAACATTCGTTTCCATTCTTTTCCTTATTACCCCACCATCCCGCTTTATTTATTGGTGTCTTCCATTATAAATCCGTTGATTTATTTACTTTGGACATTACAAGTTTATCGTTTATAGTGTCAAAATTATTATGATTTTTCTTGAAGTTCATTGCTGTAACAGTCATTTGACATTTATTCTTCGTATCATTTACACTACAACATCGCGGACAGAGCAGATTAATATTAGTGGAAATGTGTAGAGGAAAGACATACGCATTTATTTCAGAATATACTATCCGTTATTTTATGTTAACAAGGGGAAAATAAACATAACCGAAGCAATGTAAATTAAGTTTTGTGACAGGACTGCGCGAACGTGTCTCATATTAAACATCATCCGAACAGAGTAGATGGCGCAGATTTATATAATTATGACAATCATAGGTAGATGGCGCCACAGTGGTGTTTCAACATGAATTAGAAGTGTTCAAGACGAGAACCTGTGGCTTGGCAGTGCCCTCACCATGTTCATGAAATACTGTAGAAGGTTAGCGATGAAAAAAAGCCAACCATGGTACGCTCTATCGAAACGCTCTCGTTCGATCTCGTTCTCGCCTTCGGCAAGAAAGAAACGAGAAACGACTGCTCGGAATCGTGTTCCCTCTACGTTAGATGCTAACCGCCGGTCCCGAACCGCATGCTCCTAGCGAATAAATTCTGTATTACAAAACTCCACTTACACAATGCATCACGGAAGGCTGACAACCGTAGAATGTCAGTCTCACACAATTCCTGAGTAAAGCAACATCAAAAGCGAGAAATAAATCTAGTCGAAAAATAAAGTAGTACAAGTTCTCTCTACTGTGTCAATGATTCTTCACTCAGCTTTTGAGATATTAATTTGTCGAAATAGCAGCGGCATATTGCGTCTCAAGGACTTACACCCTCGATCATTGACTTTGTGTCACAACAACCCTGATAGCCAGTTCTGGCAGCAGAATCTGACGTCAGAACTGCAGCAGTCTGTGTCCGCATTTGGCTGCGTTCTGATGTGCAGAGCCTGAGGTGCAGTGCCTGATGTCAGATGGACAGCAGATCGACAGCAGATTTCGCCGTCTGCTAGGCACAGCAACAGCGCCATCTGAGGTCCAGAATTACCAAGCAATTGCCTACAGATGGCGCTGTTGCTGTGCCTAGCAGACGGCGAAATCTGCTGTCCATCTGACATCAGGCACTGCACCTCAGGCTCTGCACATCAGAACGCAGTCAAATGCGGACACAGACTACTGCAGTTTTGACGTCAGATTCTGCGCTCTCGTGCCAGACCCTGCTCCCAATCTGATGTCAGATTGGAGACAGATGGTTATCAGGGAATAAGATTAAAATAAGTTTCTGAATGCTCTGCAAAAAAGATACAACCGTGAATTGTTTTCCTTTACTCATTACACGTTCTAAAATTCAATGAGAAGATTCATTAACAAAACAGACACCTGGAGTATTAGAAACGAATGAGAAATACTAATTAATGTTACAATAATATGTTGCAATTAGATCGAAAATGATATATGTGGGTAAGGACGCACCCATTTACGATGCTATGAAGGAAGCCGAAAGAGTGCCTACCCAGACTGGAATCCTCGTACAACCATCACGGCCGCCAAATCCATTCAGGTATAATTATTTTCTGATACCAAGTTCAATTAATGTTCAATTAATGAACAACGAAGAACTCAACGAATTGGTCCGACAATATATATTTTTGTATATTGTTGAATATTCGTTAAAATAGAATGCACCAGTTGTCAAGTTGCATGTAGTGTGCGAGCTAACGCTTTGTCAGTGTCGCGCTGGTGCCGATATGTTAGGGACCGTCCTTAAATTACGTAAGAGTAATTTTGGCGATTTCTTCCCCCTCCCTCCACCAGTATAAAAATTCTTAATATTTGATATTGCAACCCCCATTTACGTAATATTTTTTACACTGAATTTTTTCAGTTATTAAAATTCTTTTAAACGTTTATATAATTCATTATCTCGGTTTTGGGAAATTTAAACTGAAACTACTTTTCTGGAACATTTATGATAGAATTTGTATTTAGTGAAAATTAGGTTAAAAAATATTACGTAAGACACTACCTGACTCCCCCCCCCCCTTGTAAGAAAACCCTCCAAAAGAACCTTACTCTTCCCTAAAAAGGCTTACGTAATTTAAGGACGACCCCTTATATAGTGCGAAAAACAGCATCGCAGATTAACAATCTGTTGTTGACATTCATATGTAGTGTTCAGCATTGACGGAGCTTTGAGTGTAGAGTCGGAGGGGGGGGGTGGTACAAATTAAAACACGTAATTTCAACAGCCTAAAAAACAGCAGTATGGACGCAAAGAATAATAAATGGCAAAATGCCTTCCAAATTCCCGAATGTGGAATTCCATGCACAGCAAAATCTGAAGTGTGAAATACTGCATACATTTCACTCATCTTACGCCCTACTTGTGTTAGGTGGGCAACGTTGTTAATGCTGAACGTATACAGGGTTTCCCAAAATAATGGGACAATCCAAAATATGCAACGTGTTCATGCAAAAAGAAATATAAAAGTCCTTTACCGTTTTGGGATCCGAGGCTTCGTTCTCGAGGTATTAACAATTGAATATTAGCGGTGGAACTTCCGGGCCGTCCAGCTTAAACCCGAAACAGCTGTGCGAGCGGTCACTGCTTCGCACTCAACTGTTAATATCTCGAGAAAGAAACCTCGGATTCCAAAACGGTAAAGGACATTTAGATTTCTTTTTGCATAAATAATTTGCTTGTTTCGGAATGTCTTATTATTTTGAGACACCCGGTATAACAAAAAAATCATCGCTCCTAAATCTTTATGTAAATACTTTCAATGTTTTTTTTTTGTTGCAGGCAATCAGAAGCAGCTAACGTTGATCCCTTAGTTAATAATGATATTAATTCGGATTATTATGTCAGTACTACAACCAGACCTCGAGTGGATATTCCTTCCGTATCTAATTCAAATAATGATTACTTCAACTTGAATCGAGCAAGTTTTCATTCCGGAGTGCGAAATTTGAAAAATTATTCTCAACTTCAAAATACTTACAATAAATACCTGCAACGCTCTAATGATAAGGCTTATGCCACTACAGCTAGTACAGCTTATGATAATTCTAAAACCAGTCTCCCACTGTCAAGGCCTATTTCTCGAAGTGGTTCAACAGATTTTCTTCCATTTGATGGATCCTATACAACTGCCAATGGATTTCAGTATTATTTGAAGAGACAGTATCACGAAGAGGAACAAGATAAGACTGGGAACAACATCGGATCATTCGGTTATATCGATCCATTCGGTATTAGAAGAGTAATTTATTATAAAACTGATCCCCAGAACGGTGGTTTCCTTCATCGAAAGAACAATAGATATGTAGGGTTTGCAGCGACACCATATGATCCGTCACCAGTTAGTTTACATAGACGCAGATCAAGATCTACGGATAAATAATCTTATCCAAATTGATTTGTTAATAATTGCTATATTAATGTCAGGAAGAAATCATAAGGTTTCTTCAAGTGCTAACGTTAGGTGCCATCTTAAATTGTTTTATTACTTAGAAAATCCCATTAATATTTAAGACTTTGAAAATTTAAATAATTTCGTCGTTATGATTGTTTTGCATAACTTATAATTTAATTGTATCAATGTAACTTAAGTGATAGAGAACTACTGAATTGACAGAAGCATAAGCTTATTTGACTTTGATCATATTTATTATAAATTCCTTTAATGTCAATTAAAGGGAATAGACGGTATTTACATAGATGAGGATCGACCTCACCGATTTCAATGATTTTTGAATATATGTTGCCAGTATTATGATTCTGCGCATTTTTTCCCTACATATAACCCCCGCTCGGCTTTAGTTTTGAAGATATTCATAAAAAATTTTGACATTTTTCTTGTGGATTTTAGTTGACAGTCGCCGTTTATTAAAAAGTTATAGGTTAGCTTCATTGTGTTTCCTGTTTTAAGTCTGATCTGGTTGGGGCTAGACCCCGTTAGGGGGTCCGTCAACTTTTGAGAAATTCAAAATAAAAAAATTGTGTTTCAGAAACATAGCCTCCTTGCAGAAGAACATCTCGACAGGCTGTTGTCACATACTCCTTCGACAGCGGTAAATGGGTAAACAGATCCATTTCTGAAACACCATTTTTTTTATCTTAAATCTCTCAAAAGTTAGCGTCGCCCGCACGGGGGCCTGCTAAACAAATCTAGCCTCAACTAACTACCGATCAGAGTATTTTTTACAAATATCTCGAAACCTAAAGCCGAGTAGGGGTTATATGCCGAGGCAAAAATTTAAAAAATCATTGAAATCGGTGAGGTGGACCGTCA
Organism: Andrena cerasifolii; assembly: GCF_050908995.1. NCBI lineage: Eukaryota > Metazoa > Arthropoda > Insecta > Hymenoptera > Andrenidae > Andrena > Andrena cerasifolii. The sequence goes on along the minus strand of NC_135124.1, from coordinate 2,766,715 downwards.
TCTGTATAATTACCTACAGTCGCGTGCAAAAGTTCCCGGCCAGATGTTTTTTTTTTTCAATTTTTCTTCCAAAAGCAGAGTCTAACGAAATTTCCATTATTATTGCACATGAGGACATATTATGTAAACGAAAAACTGTAAAAGAAATTAACGCTATTTATTCTCTATATGTGTTTATGGACATACGTCCGAGAGTGACTGTCGGAGAGGGATGTTTAACTCTCAGACAGCGGACGCGTTGCAACTTGCTCTCGAGTGGATACATAATAATATTACTATCCGACAGTTGCTTCCGAAATACGAACCAGGTACGTATTCTGCGAGTGCTGTCGCGAGAGTAGGTCTTCTGGGGTATGTAGTAGGCTCGCGTCGCGGCAGACACGGTGTTGCCAGATAAGCGTTGCGAGGCACGGCGTTGCCAGATAAGCGTTGCGAGGCACGGCGTTGCCAGAGAAGTGTTGCTAGGCGGTTAGCCGGGAGAACTGCCCGGCCGAGGTAGTCTGCGTCGAGCCAAGTGGCGAGACACATTTTATGTACGCCATTTATTGTAACCAACTCAAAATATATAACTATTTAATTTCATCCATCCAGCAATTTATCTTTCTACGTTGCTTCTTTCTCTTTTTTAAAATATTATAAGCAATAATCAAAGCACTAAGTTTTTGCACATCCATAATCACGGCCTCACTTCGTTCGTAGCTTAAAAGAAACTGAGGGAAACTGCAGAGAGTAGGCGCAGACCAATTTCTAGTGGACACGGTTCTGAGAGTTCTATCGGATAGTAAGCTCTCGGCGAGTTTTCTATCGCCTACCTGAGAGTAAAAATTTTCGAATTTGCTCTCAAGTGGACACACAATTTGAGGGTAACTATTGAGAGTAACGCGCGAGTTCTCTCAAGTGGACACGTACCTTAATATTACTGAATTAGCATGTTCAAAATTTCCCAGCCAGTTTCGATCCTACGTCTTTAGAAGCTAAGTATTTTGGATACTAAGGAAAGCTGTTTCGTTCAGTTGATACAAAGTCATCAAGTCAACAACATGACTCAGAACACGTCGATTGAAGTACGCAAAAGTGTCAAAAAGTTGTCAGCGAACGGGAAGTCTTCTCGTGAAATTGCTTCAATATTATCCATCGTGAAATCAACAGTAAATGATACAATTAAAATGTATCGCGCTGGTTGTGGTGTAGAAGATCTTTCATGAAGTGGACGACCCCGAAAGACAACACAAAAAATTGATCGTATTATTAAGCTTAAGTCAATGGGAGATTATAAAAACAGTGCTGGGGATATCGCAAATGAATTACACCCAGAAAAAATGTTGTCAAAGTTAGTCGCTATACAATGAGAAGATTGCATGAAGCCGGAATTTTTGGGCGACTTAGTAGTAAAAAAAACCCTAATCACAAAGAAGAATATAATGGCCCAATTAAAATTTGCCAAAAAATACCGGAACTGGACTTTCGAAGATTGGAAAAAAAATTATTTTCTCTGATAAATCTGAATTTAATTTATTTAGAAGCAACGAAAGACGTTATGTTCGCCGTCCAATTGACTCGTCATGGTGTGGGGAGCTTTCCCCGCTCAAGGAGTTGATCCCTTAATACAAATAGAGTGTATCATGAATAGCGTTATGTACAGAGATGTTCTCAAACCTCATTTGCTACCTTATGCTCGAGTGATATGAGTCGGAAGTGGATATTTCAACATGACAACGACCCAAAACACACATCCAAGCTGGTCAAAGGGTCGTTGTCTTCAAAGAAAATCAAGGCTTTAGACTGGCCTGCGCAATCCCCGGACTTAAATCCAATTGAGCACCTCTGGGCAGAAGTAAAGAGCCGGATTGGAAGATATAAAAACTCAAATAAAGTATAATTATTCCAAGTTTTAATAGAAAAAGGGAAGAAAATATCATATGATTATATTACGCGGTTAATTGAATCCATGCCTTGGCGTTGTGCCGCTGTAATTCCTGCAAAAGTCACGAATACCAAATACTAATCATAAACATTAATTAAGCTATTCAAAAATTGTTATAACGCGCATTGCAAGTATTATTTCCTTTGTATAACGATCTGGCCGAGAACTTTTGAACATGTTAGCAATTATTGAAACTTTAGCAATTATTTAAATAAACACATATAAAAAATAGCGTTAATTTCCTTTGTAGTATTTTTTACACACTATGTCCTTATGTGCAATAATAATAAAAAGTTCTGTAGACTTTGCTTTTGGAGGAAAAAATCTGGCCGGAAACTTTTGTACGCCACTGTATATGTCAGTGTTGATGAATATCCTATATAATAAGACGCTTAAGGGGGTACATGGGCATTAGATAGCTAAATTCGACGGTTTCTTTTGGGCTAGATTGGAGAGCCAATAATAACTCAAATTATTTGCTTTTTTAACAATTCTTTCTTAAGGTGCGTTTAGACCAAAGGAGCGAATGCCCGTTTGCCCCCCACATCGACAAAATTCATGCTCGTTCAGTGTAAACGGCAATCGAACAATGTTCGCGTCGAATGCGAGCGAATGTTCGTGTACCTTATATGAGCCGAACATTTGTTGAACGTTCTTCATCCATTCAGCATTTGTTTATATAATGAAACGAGCATTTCAAAATATTCGGCGAATTTTTTACCAAGGGGCACACGAGCATTCATTCCTTTGGTCTAAACGCACCTTTAGGGATACAAGAAGTATTTTCAAATAAGAATGTTTACAAAGTATTAAAAATTAATTAATGTACATGACATCAAAGCGAGTTCTTGCGTAATGCGTGCCTCCATGTGATGAACACGATTCCGATGGACCGATTCATCTCAAGGAGTCTCCCTAGTGTGACGAAAAATTTCAATAAAAATTCACGGAGTTACACAAAAAATATTAACTTTGTAGGATTTTCTTGAAATAATTCTGTGATAAATTGTGTCTTAAATGTTGTTAAAGTTGGAAAAAAGTGTTTTGTAGTTCAGCTAAAATTTCAATAAAAAATTTCGATCCGTTCTCGAGTTACGATGTTCACCGTCTTGAGAAACATAGTTTTGAGGAAAACGGCTTTAAAGCCCGTCGCGACTCGTTTACCTGCATTGGCCTGTCCGCGACTTTTTACGCTGTGACTCTCGCAATTTTTCGAATTTTTCAATGAAATCTTTTTTAAAATACTTCGAATACTTGTGGCTGTCATAAACAATTGAAAAAATTTCGATTTTTTTAACACGAAATACCCATGTACACCCTTAGGCCGGCGCCACATTTGCGTTTTGTTCTTGCCGGCCTAAAGGTATCTGTTCGTTTGTAAGCAAAATCTGTTCAGAGGCTTTTTTTCGTATTTCCCGATGACCTGAAAGATTCAAATCCAGCATGAGTTCCCTGGGCACCCAAAGATGCCGCAAAAATTCCAACCTGGAGAATTCGAGAATGGGTATTACCTAAAACAGGTATTATGTTTATCTTATGGGCCATAAAGGTTTTAGGCACTGCTGAATACTAAGTTTGGGTAACATCCTTTTCCTTTTTTCGTAAATAATATGACATGACCCAAAACGAGGCAGGTACCTACTGTTGGTACCAGAAATTTACCCGAAGGTTGGAAGATCGGTATTTCGTGTCTAGGGAGAGTTTCAAATACCGCCGGGCACGTATGTGCCTTAGGCCCTTTAAAATACCCTTCAGGTGACCAATTAGACAGGTACTCGTCTAGTACCCAAAAGTTGCAAAATTTCGCATTTCGCAGGGAAAATTGTTTCTAGGGGGAAGTTGCATAAAAAATTGTGCTTACTTTAGGCGTCTTACTACGTAGGATAATAATACCTGGCGAAAACGGGCTAAGAAATTAAGTAGTAGTGTATATGTGCAAGTATACTTAATGAAATCAAAAACACAAATATGTAAATACTTCCTGAAATATATGAACCTCTTTGAAATTGAAAAGGAGACGAATAATAATATAAGGAATCAGATCATATAATGGAAGAGAATTTGTGAATCAACAGTTCATCCAATTGTCCGGACATATAAGAATTACTTATCACAGGACTATTCTCTACGATCCGCAAAGTAATTATGTCGCATGGAGGATGAAGAGAACGTTATTGAATAAAGTCCGTACAATGTTAATAGACTCGGAAGTACCAGGTAAATTCTGGCATACGCAGGCATTACAGCAGCTTACTTAAAAAATCGGGCGGAAACCCACTATCTCGTACCTTAACCCCTATATTTGAAGAAAAAGATAAATCATGAAAACGTGGATCAAATAAATTACTATATACTAATTGACATAGCCGCATGATTCTCCACTATTTTACAAATTTCAATAGTAAGTATAGGTATATGGTTTTAGTTCAAACCCAGAATTTATAAGATGACACGTAAAAAATCAAACTAAATAATAAATTCTATAACATTGTTAAGGGTTGAGAAGTTACACCGAAGTTTCAGTTAAGGGGTTATACCTGGTCAGGCGGCCGAAAAAAGGCGAATCTTTGTGATTGTTTTTTGAAAAAGTGGAAACACATATTGTTACAGAACTTTTTGCGCTTAAAAGAGCAACATTTATAGAACATTTGGTCATTTTTTCGTACAACAATATTTACGTTTATAATAAAGCAACAACCGACATCCAAGAAGCATTTTTAAAAATTTGGTTTTGCGGTGAGCACTGCCATTTGGAACCAGATTATCTAAAATCAAAAAACAAAAAAGATTTCGTTAGTATATTAATGTATCCTCAGGTTGGCGGAGAGAATTTTCCGAAATATTAATTTAAAACAAAATGGCGGCTATTTAAAGTTGAAATAATGATTTTTTCGTGCATAAATCACGTGAAAAATATCAGTTATTGGTTACATTGCCATATTCTATTAATGATGTAACACTGATTTTTCATAAGGGAGAAACAAAAAAAGCTGCAACCTAACCCACAAGGAGACCGCACAGGTTATGCAATCGGTTCTGGAATGAGACTGGGTGGACATTGTAGTGCACACCTAGTGTTACAAAACCGTAAAGGGTTTTTGTACAGTGGGCCTTCGTTTTCGAGAAATTTGAGTTCAAAGTTTTGCGCGACAGTAGTATTTCAGTTGTGCAAACATTCTTAGAAAGCAACGGTCGTAGCTGCGATATTAAGATGTTTGGCTACGGTGCTGGAGGTCTTCGGTTCGATTCCTGGTGCGCGCTTGTTTTTTTTTCTTTTTCTTTTTCTTACCGTAGTAATGTAATGGCTGCACCTAAAATTATTTTGCGCTGTAACGATGTTAATAATATATATTATTACAATAATACTGCACACAAAGTACAAACATAATACAAGTGCAGATATAATATAAATATAATAAAACCGCAAATTACAAATAATATCAGTGCAACAATATTAATATTATTATCATTATCGATGATGTATTAAATTTACTACGTCTATAAGTGTGAGTGCTTTTATATATTTAAAAAATATGCCGAAGACGTCGCGGGCTGCAGACTATCGAATAGACTTTAACGGCAGTTAGAGCTCCGGTCATATCTGACCGTAGGGATAGTCGTATACAGTAATTTCTCGAAAACGAAGGCCCACTGTACAAAAACCCTCTACGGTTTTGTAACACTAGGTGTGCACTACAATGTCCACCCAGTCTCATTCCAGAACCGATTGCATAACCTGTGCGGTCTCCTTGCCAGATGCAAGCACAACCATCACGCTAAATAAGATAATTAAATTATATTAAACTAGCTTAAGGGGTTAGACTACTGTAAAACTGTCGAAAAATCGTATTTTTTCCGCTTAAATATTAGTTTGAAATCTCTAGAATGACATGCAAAAGGTTTGAAACAGAAATGTAGCTTGGTTTTGAGGTACAGAGTCGAACGCACAGTCGAATATCTGCACGCCAGACGATACTTTTTAAAACGCTGTACACGATTTCTCAATCTGTATTGATGCAATTGTGACCAAATTTTGCAGACATCTTTGTTGCTGCATTAATGCTATCCAAGCATTAACGGACAATTTTTTGAAAATTCCTCTTTGTACGGGAGTTATAGACAAATCGTCGCGAAAATCGGCATCCTTTTCTTCAACACGCTGTTATTCAGTGAATTTTCAAAATATTAAAAAACGGGACCGTTAATGCTTAGGAATAACATTATACTTAATAGACCACTTCTGTTTTTTTGTTTTAGACAATCCAAATTTGGGTTAGGCGGTACACCGTTTAAGACATATATATATATATTTTCTTAATTTTTATAATGGTTTTTAATGCTTTACAATATGCCAAAATCAAGTGCTAAACCGCAATTTAATCGGCTGATTAGTTTCTCTACAATTTGCATCAGGTGATTACCGACATTTTTGGGCCGTCACAGTAGTCTACCCCCGTAAAGTACCCGGCGTTGCCCGGGCTTGTTGTAAGTATGTAACTCTGCATAGTATAACATCAAGTCCCCGGTAGGCGTCTGTCTGTCTGTTCGGAGTAATCTTGAGAACCACTGGACAGACTGCGATGTGGCCCCCACCACCCCATAGAGCATTGTCCAGGAATGCTTCACTACATTCGCCACAGCTCGGCATCCTTTTGATATAGGTCACTGTTTCATTCACCTAAACCTTCCTCGAGAAATGCTCTATAAAACGGTGAAAACCGCATCACAATCCGTCCAAGGGTTCTCGAGATTAGCGCGAACTATCCAACAGGCACCTACTGATGACTTTATTTTATCTCTATATATCTTCTCTTCTCTTCTCTATATATATAAAACGGAAAGTATTATTGTGTCTGTACGCGGTAAACTCGGAAACTACTCAACCAATTCTCCTGCAGTTTTCACAGATTTGTAGAGACAACAAGCTCATTTAGGAAATTTGGCATAGTTGTTACAAATATGTACATAAAATCGAAAATATTAGAATTTCATTTTTCAAAAGTATAAATGATTTATTTAGTCTAAGACGCGTTATATATGTACTTTCTTTGGCTATGTACATACTGATCTCTGCCTGTAAGCTTGGCTTGTCCCTATAAGCAAAATTAGGCCACTGCCTAGGGCGGAAAGTCGACAAGAGGTGCATAATGGTATTTTCATTGCTGGTATTGTTGAAAATATACTTTAAAATAAAATATTACAAATTGCACTGCAACTGTTTTAAACTACGAATAAAAATTCCGAGTAAGGTCATCAATAAACTCAAATAAATGTATTATAATAAACGGCGCATTTTGACAAGTTCGCCTAGGGCGCAAAAAAGATTTGTGACGGGCCTGCGTCAAGATTTTGCGAAGCGGTTTTCGTGCCCACGGTAAGCGCTTGCGACCATCGCGCACGCTCGCCGCGCACGCAGTGTTCCATCTCGCTCCCCCCTCCGGCCAGAAAGAAGCGAGAAACGAACACTCGGAATTAGGGTTCTGTTCACGATACCGACTCAACGCCGGTCCCGACCAGCGAGTCGCTAACGAGACAATACTGTAATAATATGCCGGAGGAACAATTTATCGAAGAGTCTCCGGAATGGCGAGGATAACCCCACGCGGTGCCTCACAATGACTTCAAGAACATCGTAATTCGGAGCATAATGCAGGAAATTACATGAAAAATTGATTTATATAATAAACTAATATATAAACCCAATCACAAAACTGATGTAACATAAAAATAAAAACACCTCAAATAGTAGAGACTCAATTTAATTATAATTTATTTTGTACATAATTGATACACTTGATGTACATCGATATTAATATTGATATTAGCGACATTGATAATTCTAATAATGTAGCAGACAATAGTGTTATTGGAGGATATATTCGTGACATGCAAAATCCTTTTGAATATTATGATGAAGATGAAATTAAAAGACGATGCCGATTTTTCGAATATACAGCTGTTGTGTGCACTACCCAGCCACTCTGGTACAATGTCTAAAAATTGTATCCTATCATCGACAGCTTGCAACAAAGATGATAATTTAAAAACTTGTACATTTTTATGGACAATTACACCTGTATCTTTTGAACGCATTAATTTTTCAAGCTAAAATTTTATATTTGGGGTTTCTCCACAGCCCTCGCAATACCCACGAAGTTTCATCTCGATCGGTTTCACCGATGCCTTTCGGAAGTACAGCCTGGTTTTATAATAAGTATCATCGTAATTATTGTAAATAAATTCCAAGTTTTCTTGTTATTTCTGTAAAATGAAGTGGTATTCAATCACATAATTGATTAACCATAATAATACTCCAATTGTAAAATAAAAACATGAATGAAAACCTACTTGTAGGTTAAGTAGGTTAATCTCGTGGAAACTCACGTTATTTTGCACGTCACGAATATATCTTCTAACTCCATTGCCCGCTATATTATCATTATTAATACCGATGTCTCCTTCAAAATCCATTTTCATTCACGTCACTCTCGCTTTCTTTACGCAAATAATGACGTACCTGTGGGTTGGTCTCAAGACCGTCTCAAGACATCTAAAACGTCGTCTTGAAAATGTAACCTGGCTTTACCGTCTATTTTGACACATGTGACGTCATACAAGGATTTACTTACGGCCGATTTCTTCACCTTCCGTAATCTTCCAGTTAGAGTTATGTTCCACATAACTGCCACATGATAGCATCCAACTGGTCGACGAGTGCCACATGTCGGTTGCTAACCGGGACTTTAATCGGAGGTGAATAAATCGAGCATTATTTGAACAAGATTTTCCTCAAGCAAATGCACAAGAGACGACCTCAAGATGCAATTATGAATCTAATAATAATAATAATTATAATCTTACAATTCTTTTGCACTCCATCCCTAGTATATACTGTATCATATAAGAAGGAACCTACGCCTAAGACCTGTTCTGCGCTACTATTGGCTATACCCCAACCAACGCTCCCTCGCAGCCAATGAGCTCATTCTACATGCGTGAAACGGGTTCCTTCTGATATGACAATAGACGGCATCTTGAGCAAATGCTTGAGATGGTCTTGAGATTATTAAGAAGCGACTGTGAATACCGCCCTAGGTCCCTAAATTTAAATAGAATTTATACCTTTCGTTGCAAAATTCATAGAACTAAAGATTAATAAAATTCCAAATTTATCGTTTGAAAAACAAACAATTTCACGATAAAGTAGAAACAAATATTGCATGTTCAGATTCCTATTCGGTACAATCCCAAATTCGATCGCTCCGAATATTCGAATGGTCGAATAATCACAGATCTATTTAGAACTTTAACAGTTTTCCTTTCGATGTTAGTGATTGTCTTATGTAGAAGTTTTAGAGAAATATAATAATTTACAAGATGTTTGTGTGATATCTGGACTATACTGCAGTTTAATAAACAAATTTTCTTCATATGCATGTTATGCGGAAGATCTGTATTAATCTAAATACTTTACAGCATATAAAATTTAATTGTCTTTATAAGTACGTTTTTCTACCTCCAAAATATCACCGAATGTATAGTATTTCATAGCCTCCTGTGAGTCTGGCATACTCTGTTTACGACGTTGCTTTTTTTTGTAATATCATTTTCTATCTTTTTGAATTTGTCATTAATGTTTATAATTTTTTTTGTGGTTAACAGGGTCGCCGCAAATTTTACTTCTGCACGTTTGCGCAATAAAATTGTTTTTGGTTACGAAAACGGGTGCCATCATGCAGATTTGTACGCCTGATCCGTTAGTTATCAAAAAAATATATATTTTAATTGTAGTGTCATGTAACGAGACCTACACTTATTCTAATTTTCCTTGTGTTATTTATAATCAAGTCTAATATTACTACATATTGTAGGTACCCACGCCCGCAGCAACGTTCAATTATTGAAGCGAAGAATAAAATTCGAGTAAGTTAAATTATATTCCAATATGTTTACTTAACCTGTCATTTAAAGCGATTTAAATACATTTCACGTAATTGAACCTATATAAAATCTCACTTTTTTGACACAATAAAATATCCTATAATTATTACATAGAAACCAATGAGACACCAAAAAGGGACCACAAACGTAACGAATTTTCGTATCAATCGTAGGATATATTATTGTAGGGTGGTTGTTTCTACAGGCCACTACAATGACTACACTAGTTCTGCTGGTCACACCACAGCGGCCAGGCAACGAGTGTCGAGTCGTGCCGTCTCTCACGGAATTCTGTTACCAGGCGGTGCTCACGGTCGACGCGGCGGACGCCTCGCGACGTTGCCGCGTTGCTGATGGGATTCGTAGAATCTCATCGTTGTCGGCTCTTACATTATAGACATATATATATATATATATATATATATATATATATATATATATATATATATATATCGTCTTGTTGTACGACGGTGTTATGAAGTAGGTTGCGGCTGGAATTTTCGGCGAATTTCATTCCGACGTTTCACCAGCATAGCAGCTAGCTTTCAAAGGGGTCAAATCACACGTTGATACTGTCGTGTACCTCGTAGTTCGGAACTATATGCATTGACCGCGCTCAGATCACGTTTCATTTATCACCAATCACAGATCTTTTAATTGATCAGCTGAACAATTAAACAATTGGGAGGAGTATGTTCCAGATTGCGTTGACTTGATACCCAGCATCTCTATTTATGTTATTTGGAAGCTTTATTATATCCAGGGATTCTCTGTATTAACCGGGAAAGTACTTCTTTGCCTTGGCTACAAGTTTGGTTTCATCGAAAAGTATTTTATGACCTATAGTGTTTTAGTGCTCTGTTACAGCGGATTACAGGCAATCCACTATTCTCCCTGTCATTTAAGAAGGAACCCGTTTCGCGCATGTAGAATAAGCCCATTGGCTCCGAAAAAGCGTTGGTGGGGGTACAGCCAATAGTAGCTTCTCTCGGCACCAATGAGCGTCAACCTGCGCAGAACCGGTCTAAACTTGTCGGTCGGCAGGTTCCTTCTTAAATAACAGGGAGAATAGTTCTGCCGCCTGACAGTTTCTCTGATGCATGTACATATACTTTCCCACAGAAGCAGGGTATCTTGAAAATTCCTGCTGATGCAAATTGTGTCCGTATTTGTATTAAATAATGCCGTGATGTTGTACTTCTTCAGGATTCCCCCAACCACCGTCTGTTATTCCTTATATGTAAGGCAGGAAGATTAGTATCTTCTTACTGGTTTCCCTGTCACCTTTCTTTTTCAGTTGTGTTTGTTGTGTGGTCCTTTGTAATGTCCGGTTTATTTTATTCTTTGTGAAACCGTTCCGAATGAGTATATTCCTGACGTACTTCAGTTCCAGGTTCAGGTGTTCCTTCTTGCTTATTTGTATAGCTTTGTTTATTAGAGAGGTGATTATTGAGTTCTTTTGTGTGGAGTGATGGTCTGAGAATGCACGAGGGTTGTACACCGCTTTCTCCAGTTAGGTAACACACTTGGCACAGTTCGCTCTAAAAGGATCCTGGAACGGACACAGATTTGCACACAGATTTTATGGAAATTCTGGAGTACCATTCAATACGATCGCGTTCTACGCCTATGCAGTCTATACGGAGTACGATTATCGTTCAAATAATCAAATAGTCGCACGCGAAATCATGACGCCTGTGGGACCCTTAAAACTTTCACCGTTCGGGTTATTACTGTTTTCAACTTTTGAGTGTTTTGGGTTTTTAACAATTAATAACATGGAATTTCGTCATTCTTAATTTTCGTTTTACTTTGGCATGTAGAATCACCTCTTTAAGTTAATGTTTCTGATACCTGTTGCCAACTACTCTGTATAGCACCTACATTTTTTACATATGCATTCGATGGTCTTTTGCAAATATCAGATACGTACTTATAAAATCTTTTACACAAAACTTATACACTACTCTTTACATCATGCGTATAGATACTCTTTATGACAAATCTTTGATTTAAAAAATAGAAACTTCAAGCGTTAAAATATTTTTTTAAAATATTTTTTGCGACCATTTTTCGCGGAAATACCGACATTTGAAAATGAACAAAGATTTCGGAAAATTATAGTGAAACCTTAATTTTGTCCAACAGTGTAGATAGACATGTTTTGTTGGAATATACATAAAATATACACTTTTTATACAGGAAATAAATAAATGTCTATTTTTCAGTTAGATCATGATGAAAGTTGTAATTGTTGCTGCTGTTGCCTACCTCAGCACACATGTTTGGTGAGTATTTCTTTTCGGTTGTATACTACACAATGCCCAATTCATGTGTTACAATTTTCATTTCAAACATTTCATTTTTTCAGAAATATGTACAACCAAAAGTGCCACAGTCCTTTGCTCCAATTCGGGTAAGTAAGAATAACATAAATTAGTAGAATTAATTTCTTCAATTTCTGTTGCACATACACTTATTCTCCCCTATTCTTAAAATGCACATACGCTGCCCTTAGAATTGCATAATGATTTTAAGTTTTGGTATTTTTTTGAAGTCATAATTTGACATACGTGTTAAAAATTTCAAAAAGAGATTAAAATTTCGTATAACAACACTGCTGCACCAAGGTTCAGGGGTAAGTGCCGTGTGGTTCCTCACAGCAGTGATGCCAGAACCGTGGGTTTTCGCCCACGGGCGCTACCCACACTCTATGACCAAGCGTACCCCCTCCTAGCGCCTGTACCGCACCACAAAAGCGTACCCTACCTTCTGTCCGTGTGCCGTACGCGCTGCCTGGTCCGGCGCTCTCCGCCGAGAATTCATTTCACCGAGGTTCAAAACCCGCTGCGGAGGATTCTACTTTTTTCATTAATTATTCTCTTTCTATATTCTCAGTAGAATAAAAACTTGAAAACTGTTAATTTACAAAGCATTTTCGCAGATGGCTAATGTACGATGTTGCTCTTCTGCCTTTTTTATACATAAACAGAAATAAATCTTTGAAATGCTACTTACAGAATAAGCTCCTTTCTAGAATGGACTCTTTAAAATTCACCTCACAATGAACAGTTAAAAGAATCGGTGATTTCCGTTTCAGGTAAGCGAGCCGCCCGCTCCGCTATTACGGTCGACCCGCCACCTTCTCGTGGTTTCTATAGAGCAGAGGCACAATTTTCTTAAATAATCGACGGGCAAATAAGCAGATACAGTGTTCCTCGGATTATGGAGAAATATTCGGGACCGGGAAATTTTCCATGATCCGAGGCAGTAGTTAGCACTAAATAGATTCATCTTTGGCAGGGCCCTCTCCCGAACCATCTGACTAGGAGACTGAGCGACGTAAACTGGGGGTGAGTGACATAGCGCACCAGCGGGTGACCCTCGATCGACAGCGACTTGAGTTATCCAGTACAGAATATATGAAAATTTTCATATTTTTCATTACAGCTTGATCAGAGTATTGCCCATGGATTGGTGAATTTATGTCGACGACAATAAGTCCAAACACGCAGCAATTCGGTCTATTTTTTTCTGCACTGGGTATTTCACCTGGTCCAACGGTTTTATTGTTTTCAGCAGTCAACGGGTGGCCTACCCGGGACCGCAAGTCCTCGCTCGCAGCGAGGAAGTAAAACTGTGGTGTGGGTAGGTCTTTCCGGATAATCCGGGGCCAAAAGCATTTCAGTAATCCGAGGAAGAGTGTATGTATGAACCTGATTAACACGAAAAGAGTGACATTGACCAAGAACGGGTTAGTAAAACTCTTCTGTAGGTATAATTGATATTATTGAGACTGGTACGAGACCTGTTGATATTGTTTTCAAACCTCATTACAGTAATCCGGCGGCGAGTGGTAAGCCGACCGTAATAGCGGAGCGGGCGACTCGCTTTCCTGAGACGGATATCACCGATTCTTTTAACTGTTCATTGTGAGATGAATTTTAAAGAGTCCATTCTAGAAAGGAGCTTATTTTGTAAGTAGCATTTCAAAGATTTATTTCTGTTTATGTATAAAAAAGGCAGAAGAGCAACATCGTACATTAGCCATCTGCGAAAATGCTTTGTAAATTAACAGTTTTCAAGTTTTTATTCTACTGAGAATATAGAAAGAGAATAATTAATGAAAAAAGTAGAATCCTCCGCAGCGGGTTTTGAACCTCGGTGAAATGAATTCTCGGCGGAGAGCGCCGGACCAGGCAGCGCGTACGGCACACGGACAGAAGGTAGGGTACGCTTTTGTGGTGCGGTACAGGCGCTAGGAGGGGATACGCTTGGTCGTAGAATGGCGGTACGCTTGGTCATAGAGTGCGGGTAGCGCCCGTGGGCGAAAACCCACGGTTCTGGCATCACCGCCTCACAGCTGTGATGCCAGATCGAGGACGGGTTCCATCGAGAATTTCCCCCACCTCGCGCACACTACGCCGGAGCTGCCGTGTCCGTGAGCTGGTCTCCGAAGCGCCGAGCTCACGGACACGCTGCTCCGGCGTAGTATGCGCAAGGTGGGGGAAATTCTCGAGGAAACCCGTCCCCGATCTGGCATCATAGCCTCACAGTCTTCTTACCAGAAGGCATCCTCGCCCAGTGATGGGATTGGGGACGGGTTTCCTCGCGCATGCGCGCCGTTTGCAGTAACGTATCTATTCTAATTAGAAGAGATGATTTTGGCGCACTGGTTCGGTTAATTAAGTAATTAAATAAAAGCTATTGTGCAATTTTGAGAATTATCAAATTCCAACGTTTCGGTCAGTGGTTGCGACCATTTTCAAGGAAAGTTAGATAACGGAAGAATTACTCCACCAATTTGGCAAAACCCAATAATATGTTGTTATCTAAATTCGATATCATTGAAACAAATTTTTTTTTTTAAAGAGAATAATAATTTATTGGTTTTAAAATCTGATAAAGGTAACACCACAGTGTTAGTAGGTAAAGACTTTTACAACTCAGAGGTGATGAAGTTGTTGAATGATGAAACCACATATATTGTTAGAAAATTTGAATACACATGTACTTTTGAGAGAAAAGCGAACTCTATTATTTCCAGTATGGTGGGGAAAAAACAAATAAGCGAACATATAGGCAAACGTTTAAAGACTTACAATGCTGTCCTACCTAGAGCGTACGCGCTTCCAAAAACGCATAAAGAAACCTTGTTTTAGAAAATCATTGTTTCATCTAGTGGTGGTCCTACTTACAAACTATCTAGTTTCTTGGCTAACATACTTTCCAAGATAGTAGGAAAGTCTTCGTGTCACACCGTAGATAGCTGGCAATTTTGCAATGAAATTAGGAGGGTCCAAGTTCCTGATGAATCAATGCGACTGGTATCTCTTGATGTAGTATCTCTTTTTACTAATGTTCCCATTGATCTAGCCATACAGGTATTACATCACCGTTGGATTGAAATCGAACAACATACCAAAATCGATCGAGATGATTTTCTCCAAGCAGTCAAGTTTGTATTGGAAGCTAACATCTTTTCGTTCAATGGGATTTTCTATAAACAAGTTTTTGGAACGGCCATGGGGTTTCCAATTTCCCCTGTCATCGCCAATATAGTAATGGAAAGGTTAGAGACGGTTTCTCTCTCAAAGGTACCATTTCAACTTAATTTTTATAAAAGATACGTAGATGATAACATTACCTGCATTAAATTAGAAGATATGCAAACATTGCTAGATACTTTTAACAGTTTCCATACTAGACTTCAATTCACGTTTGAGATCGAAAAGGATTCTTGTTTAACCTTTCTTGACACAATAGTTATCAGATCAAACAATAAACTTATTACCAATTGGTATCATAAGCCGAGTTGGTCGGGCTATCAACTTCTTTTCTGCTCATCCCATGCAACACAAAATAGAATTGATAAAGGGACTTATAGATCGTGCCATCTTACTTTCTGACCCCGAATTTCGACTAGCTAACTTGCTTCTTGTTAAAGACGCGTTGAAACGTAACGGTTACCCTAGAGAGATGGTCTCTGCGATTATCCGTGCGCGCATTTTTGAGATTTATCATCCGTTACTAGTGGAGAAACGTAAAGAGGAGAAAACCAAAAAAAAATTGGACCAGTTAGTTGGAAAAACACGGTGGTTATACCTTTTAGTAATAACATCTCAAATGATATAAAAAGAATGTTTAGAAAAGCAGGAATACACACCATCTTTAAACTACCACTTTATACTAAACATTTGTTTCCTCCAATCAAAGATAAAATACCCTTGTCTAAAAATTCTAACATCGTCTACTCAATCCCGTGCATGGGTTGTAACCAGGTTTACATTGGGCTAACCTCTAGGCTTTTGGAAAGACGGATTTATGAGCACAAAAGAAATATCTTTTTATCTCCCCTCCAACACACTGCTTTAACAAAACACTCACTTGAGTTCGACCATAGATTTGACTTTGACAACGTCAAAGTTGTTGATAGAGAAGCCAATCTGAATCAGAGAGTTCTATTAGAAACGCTACATATGATTAAACAACCGAGCGTAAATCTCAGGTATGAAACACCTAAAATACAGGACTATTACGCAACCTTATTGAAGGAGTAATGCCTTATGATGTCTTTCTGTTAGAATTTTCGTTTCTATATTTTTTTTCTATGGTTTGACCATTATTACATATTACTGCCAACGTTATGTAATTATATCTTTGGACACCTATGAGTGATGGATTTTTACCACATAAGCAATAATTGGTGGTATTATGGCAGTATGGTTGTGAGGTTTGGAGTTTCGTTCTTCCTATTTATTTCAAAACGTTTACCGCTTTTGACATCGTTTTGGCCGCACTCTGGTTTACCCTCTAGTTGCTCGTGCCTTGTGTCTACTGTTTACCTCAGTCACTGTTCAACTGACTCGCACGTCGCACGTTTCTAGCAAACGCGATCATTGCATAAAAGCATACGCAGTATTCTTCCGTTATCTAACTTTCCTTGAAAATGATCGCAACCACTGACCGAAACGTTGGAATTATGTACTGATTTCATACGAAAACCTATTCATTCCCATCCTATTTTTTGTTTTTCTTCTTTCCAACTTCTCACTTGCTGCCGTACAATTTCCATCCATACTATTTCATTCTGTTCTCATTTCCATTTCCATTATTTTCACAAAATTTCCTCTTAGCCTGTTTCACCTATTACCTGATTTTCTCATTTACCTAATTTTATTTAACTTTTATATTACATTCATATATGTACATTAATAAATGTTGTTTTAGTACTATTGGCGATCGGGTATACCAATGGATAATAACACAACATACCGACTGTCCTATTGGGAATGCCCTAGCGACACTGTTGACCCAGTTCCACCCCGAAACTGGTTAACTGTTGGTGATGGTGAAATATCTGATGACACCACATACAAGGTAAATAACAAAGACTACTTTTTGTTGATTTAAAAATATTGTAACATAGTAAGGCCATTCCGTGCTAAATAGATACTTTCAGCATTCAATGTAGCGGGGTTTGATGAAATCGAAACGTAATGTTGATCACGGGAAAGTGGGGGAGACTTATTATTATTATTAAGCGAGCTGACGCGGAGGGAGTGATCACTGCCACCCTCCGAAGGCAGAGACATGGCCTTTCTGCCGTGTTTTACACAAAGGCATCCGCATTATCCGTCTTAAACCATCCGCCCTTTCAGAATTGCTCTCCAACTTTTCATAGGCCCGGCCCGCATGGAAGGAAGGATCTTACTCATCAGGGATGCATCGTCACAGAGATTATGTACGGAAGCGTCTACGCACCACCTTCATGCACAAGTGTGCAGTGCGGTGCCTAGCCAACTCAAGTCGTTCCTGATGCACCACCACACCGCGCAGTGAGTGGGTAGTTCCAGCCGCTTCTGCACCGTACGGTGTAGCGGTGCCTTTTCTGAGGCACCGCCGCACCGTGCAGTGCCGTGGTGAGACGAGTCGAGGTTATATTTCCAACGAATCTTTAGTCCTACCAAAATCAACCAATCAGAATCGCATGACACATAACCTCGACTCGTCGCACCATGGCACTGCACAGTGCGGTGGTGCTTCAGAAAAGGCACCGCTACACCGCACGGTGCAGAAGCGGCTGGAACTACCCACTCACTGCGCGGTGTGGTAGTGCGTCAGAAACCGCTTGAGTTGGCCAGCCACCGCACTGCACGCTTGTGCATGAAGGTGGCACGTAGGCGCTTCCGTAGATCATGCCATTTCTTTCTAACTTCGAATGTGATACTAACGTCAGGCATTGACCTCTCCGATGTGGCAGACTTAACTGCATTAATTTCTTTCGTCATCGTATCTCATTCACCTATGGTCATTCGAGGCCGATAAACCTATGCGGCGATGGTAACATAGGTCCGGGTTGGCCAGAACCATTTCCAAAAATTAAGCATTCCGGGCTAGTGTTTTCATAATAAGCAAGCGCGACTGGTCGGTTTATACAGCCACCGAGTGGGGCCGTGACGGGCCGAGCCTCTATGGCAGGGCTGCATAGGGAGTCTTTTTCAGCTCATAGCGGCGAGCAACTAGCCGTACGCCGTTACTGAAGGTAGAACCAGTGAGGAGAACTGCAGTAGTGTAGGTGCAGGCTCGTAGGCGCGTAGTGTAAGTATATATAGCTAGGTTCCTTGTGGGGCCCCAGTGCAGAGCAGGTCCCGCAATATAATTCGGTGGGGTCATGAAATTTCCAAAACATTTGCTACTGCCGGCATTTCGTATGACTTGACGGTTCGATTTTACTGATAATAAAACATTTATTGCTAATAATACTTATCTTTTCAGCGACACATAAAATAATTAGAAAGTTAATACTATACAAATAAATAACTCGGACTCAAAGAAAACTTACAAGTACAATGATGAGCACCAGATGCGTACTGTACATATGTATATATTTATTCATATATCATGTTCTAGCTTTTATAAATGATATATATCGTTACTTAAAATTTTGTTTTCCTTGTGTCCGAGTCACAAATTTTTAAGAAAATTTTACTACGCACACATAATATATCAATATTCAATTTATATGTCACTAGCTTAAAGTACCCGGTGTTGCCGGGGTAAAATTTTGATTATCACGGTGTGTAAGAAGGTAAAATAAGGGGAAACGGATTGTGTTTGAAAACACCAGACGATATTAAAAAGCACTATAGACCTATCCACCGGGTTGATTCTAACAGCATTTAATTGCAAAAATTCCAGAATGTTGTGTCAAGTTCTGGAATTTTCTAAAAACTTCTAGATACAGTATTTTTTGCGAATAGCACGGTTTGGCCTATACTTTATGAGCGTGGATCGTAGGGACTGAGGGCGGGCAAGGAGCGGTCCGAGCAGGGTTGCCGAGAAAATCCCTACCGCAGTGGAGGGGGAACACATCTACAACAGTGCGGCGCGATGACGCCGCGCCGTAACGTCAAACCAACCGACGCTACGCGTATGTCCCCCCTACACTACGGTGGGGATTTCCCGGCAGCCCTGGCTGCGAGTCAGACACCCGAAAAAGTACTCCTCGCTCGGCTTTCGGTCCCTTTCCCTCGCTCTCCTTCCGTCTCGCCCTCGCTTTCGGCAAGAAAGAAAAGAAAATCGTATGCCCTGTACGTTTGATCAGGCTTGGGAATTAAGTGAACGCGTCGGCCGATTTTCAAAGGCAACGCCTCCTTTCTCCCGTCGAGCGTCTTGGCCCCCACGGCAGCCAAGGTGCTTGGAGCGCCTCATTGTCAGACCCGTACCACGTGAACCGCGCGTGGCGTGTTGACAAAACAAAAACGCATCGAAAATCGTGCTCTGGGACGATGTGGAAACCTATTGATACAATGTCGCAATATGGTACGGGCCTGAGGCGCTCCAAGCAACTAGGCCGCCGCGGGGGACAATACGCGCGGCGAGAGAAAGGAGGCGTTGCCTCTGAAAATCGGCAGCCGCGTTCACTTAATTCCCAAGCCTGCGTTAAGGTTCCCCCAAACCAACGCGAATATCCGCTCCGCGCCGCAGATCAGATAAGGCAGCAGTTTTTTATACGTGGTGGCTTATGGGCAGTGGTATCTGATCCGCGGCGGATTCGCTCCGCGCGGCGAAATTCACGTTGGTTTGGGGGAGCCTGTAGATGGTGATCACTGGTCCCAAGATCCCCCACCACGCTATAGAGCATTCCCGAGGAATGCTTCACTAAATTCGGCACTGTTCGTGCTTCATTAAAATCGTCATTCCTCGGCTTCACTACAATCGTCACTGCTCGGTTTCCTACTGTCACATATAAATGTTTCATACAGGAAAAGCTTTCCGGAGAAATGCTGTATAAAACGGTGAAAACCGCATCACAATCAGTCCAGTAGTATAGAAGCCTTTGAGGAACAAACATACATACCTACCTACATAACTACATTTTTTGAATTTCATATATATAGATATAACTTTTGAAACTGTTTTCGTCTGAAGATCTTTCATTTTTCTTTAAGTGCCTGCCTTTGCTTTCACTTTTACAAATTTAGCAATATCAGTTCCATTATCCTTATCCTTCGTCATCTCTAGAATTTTCATATTTGATCATGACATACATCGTATACTTGATACTAACTGCGCTCATACTACACAGCGAAAAACAAATATCGAATGATGTGATGCGATTTCAGGGAAGTTACCTTGGTAATTGGTGCATAAAACCAGAAATGTGTATTACACCATGTGCAAAACAGTGGCTTGGCAGGGGTCCTATACAAGACGTTACTACTCAAAAACATGACTATACGTGGAAGTGCGTTGAATCAGCAGAACCTTATAAAGCACAGGACAACTTATTTTGTCAGGCTGAACCGATAAGTGGTAAGAATATAACATTGAACACAGTAAATACATTTTATTTGTCTTTCTGCTTGTATTCTTTGCTTTTTATAGAGAGTAAAAGATAAAATCTACAAAACTCAATTCTATTAACTGCAATAACAATGCAAAATTATTTCAATGCTCCCTTTCTTAATACTTTAAGTCAGGGTTGACTAACTGGTGGCTCGCGAGCCACGGCACCTCCGCCTTGCTGCCACGCTGAACGGCCCCCCTCCATACCTACCAGACACTGACGATCGCAGTCGACTACTCCTTTCGTTCTTCTCTTTTTGACTGGGATCGTTAGAGTTTGGGAGGTATGGAGGGGGCCGTTCAGTGTAGCAGCAAGGCCGGGTTGCCCCCGGTGGCTCGCGAGCCACCATTTAGTCAACCTTACTTTAAGTCGTAAGAGTAATATCTGCATAACATAAGTTGCAGTAACAGTGACTTTTACTATAGTAACAGAGGTTGCTGTCTATAATTATTATTATTAATGTTGAATACACTGATTTAGTAATTAAATAATATTATTATCAAGAAAAAAGATTGGTTCTAATTTAATGTCAATTTATAAAAGAATAAGAATATTGTTGTTCCCGTAGATAATACGACATATAACTTGAGTTATTTTGAATCTGGTTGTCATTTGCCACCTGTACCATACGGTCCGATAAGGACATATAGGAAACCAGATGTCCCCATGGATGACTGTACAACGTACAAACTTAGCTATTGGCCAAATGAAACTTCTCTGAAGGTAATTTTCTTTTTTTCGTCCGTAACGTTTCATAGTTGAACTTATTGCATAGGTTAAGTACATACATACAATATGGAAGCAGAAATATGGCAAGCAGATGTTTTCGAAGCGTTCTTTGAAAACAAGAAATTACCGGTCGTATACGGTGAATGAGTGTTCATTTCGCTCTTAATCCAATTTTATCCCGTAAGAGGATCTGAAATATCCAGATACTTTATATATATAGAACAACAAAAACTTTTATTTTTCAGCAAATGTATTGACTTTGGAACATTATTGCATAAGGATCTTTTGCCTGTTTAATCGTAACCTTCAATTTAAACCCAAAACCAGCTTAATCGGACGATCTGCAAATTTCAGTTTTTAAGAAATATTTTATAAAAATGGCTGGCCAGAAACGTCTGATATGTTACAGTTTGTTTATACTCTCGGCCTCTATGACTTGAACCCGATTACGTTAAAAAATCGCTCGTCCGGAGGCTGAAATATCACAGAATAAGATGAAAAATCTCGAAATTCCCGGAATCAGCGATTTTCGACCTTATTCTGCGATAACCTTATTTAAGGGGTTTAAAGCTCAGAGCAACGTTAACCGATTTTCATGAAATTTTAGGCATGTATATAACTTACTTAAACCTACAAACGGGTTTTTTGAATTTTCATGGCAGGTACATAAAAAAAGGTAAAAAACGACTTTTACTATTTTTTTTTGCTATTCCGACCAAGTGCATTTTTTTCGAATCGACGAATTACGTCACTTAGCAAACTAATCCTTCTAGCTTCTAAAAAAACTCAAGTCGTTTGGATTAATTTAAAAAAAGTTTTGCGATTTTATATGGTGGCCGAATACTTTTGCACGCTACTGTATATAGACTCATGGTACGAGCCAGTATAGACGCGCGCACAGTGTTGCAGTTCTCCCGCAGCCCATGCTGTAGTTAGCAACGTAACAGTTCCGCGCTCGGCTGTTGCTCGGGTCCCAAAACTTGAGAAAGTATTTGCACCTTAAAGGGCCTGCCCTAGACACTCGTTTTTGAAGGCGATATTTGGAAATTAATTCTGAAAAACCTATCGCATTAACAGGACGGGGGTTTTGCACACATATTTAGTAGTGTTTGAACTATCAAAAAAAAAAATTTGCATTGTATTATATTGAAAATTGTACAAGTTACACGCCAAAACGCAGGTTATATAATCAAACACCGGGCCCCATTGGGCGCACGAATTGCGACCGTCCTAGTCATCTGAAACGAAAGTACCAAAGATTTTTTTAATCTATATGAGTGTAGTTCAATTAAATTAACAGCTTTTAATTGAAAATTAAAAGTCGAACAGTGTCTCTCCTAAATAAGGCCACCTTGCAAGAAGCAAAGTTATAGTCTTTTTCGGCAATTTTTTTGAGGGAGATAATAAAATGAACGAAAAATGCATTATGGAGCCTGTTGTTGTACAACCCTCGACTGTAAAACTCATATTTTTTTTCGTACAATATGGCGGTGATAGAGCTGTGGTGTTGTAGGTTATTGAACAACAACGAATTTAGTGGTAATAAATCGTGAGATATATATTGTTACAGGTGAAAATGATTATATACACTTTGTACAGCTTTTTGGTAGCAGAGCTTGGTTCTTTTATAATGCAGGCTGTTGACCGACTGAAAATATTCTTGCGGACGGAAGTGTGACGTCACCGATCGGATCGTTTAGAGCCCCGTTCGTATTGTACAGTCCTTCAGCCAATCGTACGGCAGGGAGTAAAATAGGGGGGTTTTCAAATTCTCTCAACACGTAGCTTCATATTGAACTTTCCATTTATTTAATTACCTCCCTCACAAAAATTGCTGAAAATGACTATAACTTTGCTTCGTCCTAACACCTTAAGGGGTTATGCCATCCTGAGACGCTCAAACCATTACCAAATTTCACGATTTTTTTTTATGATACTATGAGGTTGACAATTATTTCTATACTTCTTATATTTAGGGCATGTATTAATGAATATATTCTATAAATATTGCACAGAAATATTAAAAAATGGTCGAGTTATGTGTTGTCCCCCGAAGCTCCTCTGCGGGAGCGGTGTATCAAATTAAGACCCCCAGGTCCGTTTGAAATTAGAATAGATATGTTTTTTTTTGTTCGTAGATAAAATATGTTGAGATTCTAATCTGCAACTTCAAAACGATACCGCAGTGCCCTGTAGAGATTTACAAGGTGATTCTTTAGCTACCTCCGTCAAAGAGATACCGCCTGGTACCCCGTAGCGAGGACAACACTCCGCAGTTTTTTACCCTTCACCGAATTTTATGGCTTTCGGCCCTTGAAGGAGTTGGAATACCATCAAGAAGTGACGAATGTTCAGGATTTCCGAATTTCTCATCAAATCTTTGCCAAAACGACGCCAATCGATTCCTTATGTTTCACCGATGAAACTGGCACCAAGAACGACGTAATTCGGACCATAATGAAGGAAATTCCATGAAGAATCGTTTTATATCATTTTAAGTTGGCTTCATTAATAATAGTCCGATTTACATGAAATTTGGTACGATCTTCATCGGAAAAACATAAGAAATCCATCGCTGTCACTTCCATATCAACACCATAAAGAATAAAGAATTATTTTATTTCTGAAACAGGTATGAATCCTCGGCCAACCGCAGCGATTCGAGGTCGGCACCCCGCAGTCGAGGGTGAAATATCCATTTCAGCATATTAAGGAATTCGTTATTCTTTATTCTTCATTCTTCATCGGCTCGATATCGAAATGACACCAATGGATTCCTGACGTTCTCCCGATTAAAATTATACCAAATGTCATGTAAATCGGACTACTTTTACATAAGGAATACAAATTACTTGTGTAAACGTAGTCCGATTGTCATTATATTTGGTATGATTTTAATCTGGAGTATCCGACTATTATTAAGGAAGTCATCTTGAAATGATATAAATCAATTTTTCATGGAATTTCCTTCATTATGGTCCGAATGACGTCGTTTTGGTGTTAGTTTCATCGGCGACACATAAGGAATCGATTGGCGTCGTTTTCGCAAAGACCTGTTGAGAAATGTGGAAATCCTGGACATTTCTAACTTTTAAATGGTAGTTAGACCCTTTCGAGGGTCGAAAGCCATAAAATCTGCGTAACACTGCAGGGTGTTGTCCTCGCCACGGGCTACCAGGCCGCATCTCTTTGACAGGCGTCGCTGGAGAATCACCCTGTATGGTCGGGATGACTTTCCTATTGCTCTGCAAGGCTGGCAAGTCGGGGAAGAGTCGTATGTGGCCAGCGGGCGCCGGTTGCTGAGTCCTGGGCTAAATAGTCAGGTACTACCTGATAACTATCTATTTTGGAGTCACTAGGCATCGTCTGAAGTTCACGCATGAGGACGTGTGACTTATGTCAAGTCTCCATCGTAATCTCGACCCAATCATAAATACTTTAAAAATAGTACATATACTATTTCTATTTCCTGCGTGTTGTATATTGAAAATTAGTAATAATTTTGAAATAAATATTAAGTACATAAAAAGTCACCATAGTATAAATTGTTACACTTTTTAGGAAGAGCCGCCATGGAACGCAAAAAAAGAATATGTCCCGCCTGTTGAACGTATGGATGGCTGCACAACATACAATTTGAGCTATTGGCCATGTTCAGAGAAGAGACGTTCACCTATTATTCTCCAGGAGACGGAAAATGTCTTAAACGCAGGCTGTTGTTCTGATAATAATACTACATATCGCCTTAGCTACTTTGGCTGCGGAGGAGATAAACGAGACCTAATTCGACAGCCTGATAACATTCTTCCTTCACCTTGTCCTCCAGCTTATGACACTATTAATCGAGTAAGAAAACCAAAAAATATCCATATTTTAAGCTTTCCTAACTTCATATCAGGGAGGAGACCATGGCTGGCCATGACTTCTCGCTGCGCAGCATAGCTCACACCGTTGTTACAAACGAGAGGTTCCTTCCCAACTACGCCGTAAGGTAACCGCGTTGATCAGCTCATGCTCGGCGTCGCATCTTTTGGCCTATGCGACACGGGTATGCACCGAAGCACCCATGTCCAGTGAACACCTGCGTCGCTCGGTAGATGAGTCTACCCAAGCTTCTGCCCAGCCAAGCTTCCATGCTTAGCAGGAGTTGGCATTTTGGGGCTCGAAGAGCCAGCTTCTCCAGCTTCTCCCGCGCACGCTGCGGAGCCTGACGCCATATTCTCTCGGTCACCTCCACCGGCAAATTGACACTGCCCCGACTAGCCCGGCAGCGGGTACGAGCGGAGTGGATGAATTGAAAAACTGGCCCCGCGATATATCCACCCGTTACAGACCTCGAGTGGCTGTGAGTGTCTGTGATCGGTCCAAAGGAATTAATTTCCCTGCATTACTGTATAATTAGGGGAGGATGTGGAGTATAATTAGTGCGGAACATAACAATAATAATGTTGACTATGACAACACTACTGTTAGGCTATATGACGATCAATCTCGACTTTCTCACAACTCGTTCATAAATAATTTGACCTACTCATTGCATTGTACGTTTCGCGTACACAATAACAGCATGCCCTCATGCAATGTGCCCCCTTACATCGACGCACGATCCAAGTGCAACCCTATCCTTAACCCTCAAAGGTCACATTATCATTTCCTCCCGCTACAGGCACACATGGGTTAGCGTAGCACAGAGCATTTGTTTGCCTATATCTCTGGATGTGCCGCACCGTTTTTAATGTTTTTTCTTCTGATGGATTCGTAGGACAATAAGGAAAAATAAATATATTGGTGATTTAGTCATAAATCGTTTGGTACTCGAGATGTCTTGAAAATAAAGAGATCAAGCTATTTAGTGAAAGTTCAGAAAAATTTGTTTTTTCCTCTTGTAATTGTAGTTATCTTCAGAAAAAGATACGGGAGTTTTATTATACAGCAATCGAAAGCTTTTGAGTCATACTTTTAAGGGGAAAATGCGTTCTTATTATTGGTTAAAAAAATATATAATTATTTGGAGAGGTAAAGTAGAGTAATTTTTTACTTAGCACGTTTGGCATCATTTTCATAAAAAAACACTAGCAATCCGCTGGTTATACTTCTACGAAGATCTAATACGAAATATAGAAATTGGTATTTTCATTACTGAATGGCCTATTTGTGTCTTTGTCTTTATGATTTTACGGCTTTCGAACCCCGACGCACGTGGTTCGAAAGCTTCGACCCAAGACGCAACTGGGTCATAAAAAGGTTCCATTCAAACGATTTCAAAGCAGCATCAGTAAAAAAGCCAGAATATCATGGCCACCGAATTTTAGCTTGAGGGTACGGATACAGATTCGACCCTGACGTCACTGGCACGGACAAGTGTGATCTGCTTCATTGTAAAACAAGGAAACGATATTTGTTCACACTGATACTGACGGTACGGAACTGATATGTGAACAGAGGCCTTTGGAGAGCAGACTAAGTTTTCTAATACTATTCTTCCAAAACTCGACCTACTGAAATCAACATTGAAATGGCATGCCAATGAAATTTAAACTATTTTCATTACGGGTTATTGTTCTTTATTTATTATAATTAGGTTTACAAAGTAGCAGTTGGTTTAAGAAACATAGGATATATGTCAATACAGATAACTATCAGGGATTAACGTAATGAAAAATGTAAAACGATACTGATACAAAAACTGATACGCTTACCACGGCGTGTTGAACAATTGAAGCGAAGCACCCGCTAGAGCAGTGCCACCAACCCGGCAATTAAGCCAGATCAGTAACGGAGCTCCAACATTACAACACTGCCACTCTCATTTACTGATTCTACTGGCACAATCGAAAGTGAACTGCAATGTCTATTAAATTTGTCCTTAGGGAGAGCCTTCGTAAACATGTCGGCCAGCTGCTTATTGGATGAAATATAGGACACAACCACTGTGTGGTCTTGCAGTTTTTCCCGAATGAAGTGAAATTTCACGTCGATATGCTTCGTCTTCCTGTGGCGTTCCATGCTCCTGATTGTCCATGAACAAGTCCGTCGATCCGTCCATAGTGATACCGAGCTCCTGCAGGAATCTTCGAAGCCAGATGATTTCCACCGTTGCATCCGCTGCCGCAACCTACTCCGTCTCGGCAGTCGATCTGCTTACGCACTTCTGCTTTGCGAGGACCAAGTGACAGGACCTCCTACCATCACGCTGACATACCCCGTGGTTGACCTGCGCGTGTCCAGGTCACCCGCAAAGTCGGCCTCTGAGTATAGGGATAGCCGGATGTCGCCCGCTCTGTACCTGATTCCCCCACCTCTTGTACCCTGGGTATACCTCAGTATGCGCTTGACCGCCGTTCAGTGTTCTGAGCCGGGGTTGTTTAGGAATCGACTCACCTGGCCCATGGAGAACATGATATCCGGGCGCGACACAGTGGCCAAAAACATCAATGAACCGACAGCTTTCCGGTACCGGATGTTCTTCATATTAGCGATCCCCTCGCTGCTGGTCAGAGACTGTCCACCGTGCAGTTGTACATTCGGATCGCAGGGAACCGAATATGGCTTGCAGTCATCCATTCTGAATTGCTTCAGAAGCCGGTCCACGTGGCTCCTCTGACCGATGAAGATTTCCTTGGGGTTGGACCATGAAGATCTCCTCGTCTAAGTCGCCGTTCAGAAAGGCACTGTTCATGTCGATTTGCTTAACTTCCAAGTCATTCTTAGCCGCTATGGTCAAGAGGACACAAATCGATTGGTATCTTATAACCGGAGAATACGCTTCTACATAGTCGACTTCAGCTTTCTTTAGCACACAATCTAGCCTTGAATAGAGTCATGCTTCCGTCAGGCTTCCGCGTCACTCTGTAGATCCACTTGGATCCTATGGCTCGACGATCCGAAGGTAATTCTACCAAATCCGACGTATTCTCTGCGTTCAATGCAGACATCTCTTCTTTCATTGCTTGAGTCCAAAAACTTGATTCCGTTGACGAGCTTGCCTCTTCGTATGTTTCTGATTCCTCGATTGCTGCTGAGCAGGCTGCAAACTCAGAGTCCCTGAACTGAGAGGGCTTTTGGATAGCCCCGCCATTCCGAAGCGAACGACCAGGCACGTCGCTTCCCCTGCGTCTTTTCCTGCGTTGTCTAGCGCGGCGTCTTCTCCCAAGGGTCGATCCTCCGCATCCTCAAAGGCCTCCTGTGCATCCTCGAAGATATTCTGCAGCAGCTCACCTCTCTCCTGGTTCACTCCCGTTGTGGTCCACTCATGCACGAAGTAATTCTTCTTAGATTCCGCCGTAGTTGATTGTGTATCGCTTTCATTAAAGACTACGTCTTTTGTAATGGTAATCTTTCGAATATTCAGAATCATAGTGTAAAGTATCTTACTGTACGCGTCAGAAATTTGAGGAAAGACAGAAGCAGAAAAAGTAGAGAAAATACAGGAAACGTACATAAGGTGAACTTTTGGTTTGGACTTCAATACACTAGTGTAACGTCCGACGGGGACTCAAACCGAATAAAGTCGATAGTCGGTAAATTAGAACTGTTCTACATTACCACGAAACCATCCTGTATTATCGCGCAGACCCATTGTAAATACTTTTATATATAATTTATGATTTAAGCGAATATTAAAGAAATACATATTATAGAGACGTTAGGAATGATTAAATAGAAGTATTGACAAAAACGCAAGACAAAATATTATGTAATATGCGAATAAAACAGAAAATAACAAATAGTGACTCACTGCGCATGCGCCAGCCCACCAATTTTCTCAATATCTCTTAGGCCCGATTAAATATCAACTTGGTTTTTACATACAAAGCTTACCCACACAAATGCCTAAAAATCAATTTCAGGATTTTGCCCTAATCAACCTCTAAGGGGGTGGTGAAATTTGTTTCCGTGGAGTTCTTAATATTTCTTAGGCCCGAAGCGAAGCGCGGGTATATTTTGCTATCATGCATATAAATATACAAATTCTTTCAGACAGAAGAACAAAATAACACCTAAAATACACTAATATGTTGCCTGGAATATGTTCAAATAAAAATAAATAGATTCTGAATGACTTTATTACAATTAATGCGTTGCATTCTATCTCAGCCGCTTCTATTCGCCTCAACGATACCTTAACGATATTATAGATATATCAAAATATCCACAACATTTTGATATTTGCGACATTTATCAATAAATTATTATTGATTTATTAGCTAAATACGCGTACACCGAAGTACAGTTTTTGGCACCTGAGGGGCCCGCGGAGATAAGGGGAACGCGTTAAACTATCCGTAGGACATTCCGCTTACCTACGCGTACCCCTCAAGCGCCTAAAACTATACTTCAATGCACGCGTATTTAGCCGAAATTCAAAGTCAATTTTCTCGAAAACGAAGCCTATATCGTAATTCCATCACTCCTGATTTTCGTCTTGTTTCCGCGTGTAGAATCGCCGCCTAGAGTATTGACTATAGATAGAGGAACACCCTGTATATGATTTAGTCAGTTATATTTCGAAGACCAAGACTCGAATTGTAAAACCGTGAGGGACTTATTAATTTCAGTTGATATGAAGAACTCATGTTTTGATTTATCTCGGAATTTTAGAACATTATCGCCAGTATTTTTTTTTTTAATTTTTAATTACAATAGACAGGTTAGACGACCCTTTGGTACAATTAATTATAAAATGAGAAGGAAAAGGAAAAAATAAAAGCATGAATATACAATATGAGACATTCAATGCAACATACATAAAAGCTTTGTACGGGTCGTATCTATTGAATCGGAGAAAAAGTCAAGTTGGTCGTAATAAGAATTAGCAATGCTACATATGCGATCCATGCAATTATGTTTGCCATAGAGGGTTCGATGACTTTTTATGTTAAGGAGATTACGATGCCTTAGGCTCTTAGTGATCGCATTGAAATTGAGTTGTTTTAGTATGGGCTGGCAATTTATTCGGCTATTTATGACATTAAGTAAAAAGGTCAAGTCGGATATGAATCTTCTGTTTCCAAGAGTTAACAAGTGTAGTCTGGACAGCCATGGCTTGTAATTGTGTCAATGTATAGGAACTATCTATGATTAGTCTAGTATTATTATGTAATCGTACAAGTAATTGCACTGTATTCCGTCATGACCATAATTACTCTAAAGCAGGGCTGCTCTAAAGTAAGTAACTGCATTCAACAATTCTTTCATGAGAAGAAAATCTTGAACTCTATATTATATTTGGGAATTAGCGTTATAGTTAAGCGTTACATAATATTTTTCAACTATTAAGGCTTCAAATTCATATTGATATACATAATTCATATGTTTACTTCAGATGAGTTTCCTAGGAAATTGGTGTGTGAAACCGGAGCCACCAATAACCCCCTGTAACAAGCAAATGCTAGGTAAAGGACCTATGCAGGATGTCACTACACAAAAGCATGACTATACCTGGAAATGCCTACCTACACGACCGGATTCTCGACGAGATGATAGTATTATCCCTGCATCGTCACCTATGGAGTGTATGTACTGTTGTTATATTTTATACTAACAATATTATATACGTTGTCATCTCGCTGAGGGAAATTTCCCAATGATGTGGAGGGTAGGGGGGCTCCTCTAGGCAGTGGTGGCAGCGAGGTTGGTCCTATGTAGGGTTGTGCATGCGGCTTAACGTAGTTTACTGCCTGGGCAAAAGGCAAATTCTCCCTGACTGATTGTGAAATCCTATTAATTTTTTTGTAGTTTAGTGTTGTATTTGGAGGCTTTGAGTGCTGGTCTGTCCTCTTGTGAGTTGATGCTACAAGCATTCGGTGTGTGTGTTTGGGCACACTTGACGCATCTAAATGGGAGGTGACAGTTCCGGACGCTGGCAATTCTTGCATTGGAATAGATCAGGCTTTTCAGATGCTCCCATCTAACTTTTTGGTATGCGATTGCCTTTATTTTTAATAATTGTGTGGTTTTGCTCTCACTTGAAAGTTGCAGTAGAAAGTGATGCTTGTTAGGTTGTGATTTATCGAAAATAAATTTTGAGAGGTTGATGATTTCGGCACCAGGGATATTTAGATCCGAGATCTCTTGTTTGACTTCGTTGCTTCGAAAGATCCTCTGATGCCCTTAAGCAATATAGATTTGAGCTTCAAGTGCTTCGGCGTATAGGTGTAGTATTGTATTTTTAAATCGGTTAGTTTGGTGCAAATGATTGCGTATTGCTCAATACTATTTATATATATCGTGTGTCCCCCTATATCGGTTTTCTTGATTAGGAAAGCCGATTTGGGGATGCTCAGTGATGTTATGATCGTGATAATCTCGTTCACTGTGGACATTAAAATGTTTATGGGTGGAGGTTTCAGAATCTTCCTTTTTAGGGATGGATCAGGACGGGAAGTATCCTTTTCTTCTCCATCAAGGTCTATATCGTTTTCTCCAGAAAGCGGTAAGAAGTGGTTCGTTTCACTGTCAACCAAATGTGCTTTCCCTTGGGTCATGGCCATTTTGTTTGTCTTCTTAGGAAGCTCCCATCCATCTATCGGCAACTTCTTGAGTTGAGAAGTACCCGAGCCTCCCGGGCTTTCTTCTGGCGGCGTCCCGATACCGCATTTTCGAGCAAGATTGAGGTTAGGTTTAACCTTAGATTTCTGGGGGGCACCGAATTCTTTTAAGAAGTCCTTATGCAACCGATCTAGCGGGGTCAGTTGAGTCTTCCGATTTTTTGGGCACCTGCGTCTTGTAATCGAATTATTTCTTTCATTTTTTTTATTTTCGTCTGTGGGCGAAAAGAGACGCTTCTCGCCTTGCCCAGTCGTCCCCGACATTCCGGCCTCAAACACGAGTGTAGAAGGGATTCAACACGCATCCGGGCGAAAAAAGAGATAAACTCCACTGAAGGCGGTCCGCTCACTATTAATACACAATCACTGCACTCAATTTGATGAACTATATAGGTCCAGAAATTCACAAAATATGAGGAGCGAAGTCACCACCGACCTCTCTGCATCGGCAGCTACACCGGAAGTGCCTGCCTGCACGCGTAGATGCAAATTCCGGGGCGGCTTGCCAAACAAGAAGCAGGGGGCTCGCGAGCGTCTCCTAGAGGCCGCGATCAACTCTACCTCTGCAGTTTACAGGGCTACGGAATGTTGTTTCTTATTGCTCCATGCTCCATTCAAAATGGTCTTTGTAGACGATATTTTTTTTTATTTCGAAGGATATAATAATTCTGTTTTGAACAGTAAGATATGTTGAATATGTAATTAAAAATGCGTAACAGACAGATCAGAACAAACAAGGTAAATAAATGATGACATGAATTACTTCTTTAATACTTTAGTAGGTACCTATATGTAATTTCACAATCAGAAGCGGCGTTCGACTTACTACTCTAATTATAATTAGCGTATTTAATTATTAAATCAAGAAGTTCATGCTGCGTGTTATTTTTAATAAGTATAACTTTATTTACTTGTTCCTTTTCTTTACATAATAAACACCTATTATAAGCCCAAAAAGTACTTATTATAAAAATATTACTACATGCCCTGGCAATGAACCATAAAAATATAAAAAGTATTATACAAAATATAAGACTAAGATCCCGCGATGGTTTCAGAGTTACTATATGACGGTGAATTTTCAATTATAGGTTGTACTACTCACAGACTTTCCTATCTACAAAACGATTGCAAATCATTGACTTCTGTTCCAAAATACGCCCCAGTACGCACGTATAATTCATCGAATATTCCAATGGAATCGGAAACCATCATGCAACTAAGTTATCAACCTGTCGAATCTCCAGATCCAATCACACATCCGTGGGCTGAAAAACCGGATTATTATTCTCCCACCATTCCAATGGAAGATAATACTACATACAACATAAGGTTTACCCTAGTTTTATTTACTCTGTTTATACGTTGCAATTAACAGGATTAGTGTATACATTTAATTTCTTAACCCGCCGGTGGTCGCGCCTAAAAGTTTTACACGAACGGTCGCGCCGTGTACTCCGTACACGGGGGTCTGTTTCGGCTGAAAAAACCGTTGTACCGTGATATATTGTACCCAGCATCCCTATGTATTCTTCCAGCGGACATTTTTGCATCATGATACGTACTTGTCAGGTTCAAATTCAGTTTGGAAGTGTCTCTGATTGAATCAAAGCGAAAGATGTCCCCAGGTGTCCGCCTATGATTGCTTTTAATTTTGGGTATGTTTTAAAGGACCGAAAAATAAGATATTCATATTTAAAGGGTGAAACCACCCCACAAAGTTAAAAGATTTTCAGGTGTTCGTCTCCAATGGGGAAGAAAACGCAAAGCTCGGCGCAGGGGGCGCCACGAGCGCATGTATTGTAGTTTTGCATGAGTGCGCATGCGTGAATGATTTGCGCGCGAATTTTTCATTTGTGGAATGTACGAAGTGGGTAGTTACATAATGTTTTACACGTGTGCTGGTGGCATCACGGGTGGGAAAGAGTTGCAGCCATCTTCCTCATTGCGTTGGTTTTTGGATATGTTTTAGACGACAGAAAAATAAGAAAAGGTGTCCTTTTATTTTGGCCTGTTTGTATGTTTTGGGGGTGACACCACACCTCAAAGCTATAGAGTTTTCAGGTATTCGTCTCTGATTGGTTTGGCTTTTCAAATTTTTATGAAATTTGATGGGTGGTTTCACCCACTAAACATGCAAACAGGCCAAAACAAAAAGACACCTGTTTCTTATTTCTCTGTCCTCTAAAACATATGTAAAGACCAAAGCAATCGGAGGCGGACATCTGGGAAACTTATGAGTACAGGGGCGCGCTCGCTGCCCGGTAGGATATGCGGCATACTTTCGTTTCCATTCAATCAGAGACACTTCCAAACTGAATTTGAACCTATCAAGTACGTATCATGATGCAAAACTGTCCGCTGGAAGAATACATAGGGGTGCGGAGAAGAATGTATCACGGTAAAACGGTTTTTTCAGCCAAAAACTGACCTCCGTGTACTGAGTACACACGAGCGATCGCCGGCGGATTAATGTACCCATTTCAGCAATACTTATTTTATACATCTTAAAATACAAAACAAACAAAATACTTCATATTTTCAAAATACAAACATAAATTAAGGAAAATTAAGTAGGTATGTAAAATTAGACACTTTCCAAACATATGTTTCTATACCGCTTAAGGGGTCATTCTACTGGGATCAGCCGAAAAATTCAGCTATTTTTAAAGATTTTTTCTGATTAAATATAACATGTGTTTTGCAAAAATCATACTAATTCGAATATACTATTATGAACGATATTGAACTTGGTTAGAGTACGTGTGAGTGAGCGGCTGAAGTGAGAGTGCGAGGATAGAGTTATAAGAGTTAATTTACAAGATTGGAGTAGGAGCAGCAGAGTGCGAGGTAATAAATGTTGAAGGGAAGCCGAAGAGGTAGAGATATTAGAGACAAGAAACCTGTGGCAGGGATGGTGAGGTTAGGATGTAAGGAACGGGCGGGAACGATAGGTCGGTAAGGTAGGGTGATAGGTGTTCGAGGTTAGGAAGGAACGGAAAAGAAGGGAGGATAGCGGGTGAGGGGAAGGCGGCAGGGAGTCAGGAAGAAAAATATAGCGAAACGCCAATAAAGGAAATGAGGAAACGAGGAAGAACGACTTTGGAAACATTGAGGAAAAGGGACGGTCAGTATAGCAGAAAACTCACAGGTGTATCGCAAAGGGAAGACACAGGGAAATGGAGGGGGGGGGGACTGGAAATGAGAGGGAAGACGCTGTGACCTATGTGGGGATGAATTTGGAAACCTAAAGCACTTAATTAGGGAATGTAGGGAAATAGAAAGTAAGCGCAATCTAGAAGACGTGATAAGCGGAAAAAGAGACACAAAGACGATAGACTGGTTAGAAAAATTACAAACAAGAAGAAAAGAATAAAGAGGGCGGCATGAGAAAGGCAACAAAAGAGGAGATAGCCAAGAAAGAGGCAATGGGTCAACTTAAGACTGATATAGCCTAGTCAGAACTAGCGTCATAAAGAGTTATATTGTATAGAAATTATTTATGAGGAAGAGAGTGTTAGAGAAAGATGAATGGGTAAGATAGCTTGTAAGTGAAGTAGGAAATTGTAAACCAAGTCCAATTCTTGGCTGTGAAGTTGAATAAACATTTATTATTATTATTATAAACGATATTTATAAACTAGAAATAAATAGCACTACGGAATGCCTTTTACAGCACGCAGAATATGTTGCATAGTCGTTTTTAGATGGTGTATGTAATATAAAATATGTTTATGTTTATATGCAAAATACTAACAATAGATAAACGTACATACAGAATATACGTATTTCCTATGTAAAAACAATATAAATGTTTACAAAAGGTTTGGAAAATACATTATAAGTGAACTAAATTTCTTTTCTTCCATTTTTTAGTTATTTTATTTTACAAAAATTGCGTTTGTATTGGCATTTTCTT
Source organism: Andrena cerasifolii (assembly GCF_050908995.1). Taxonomy (NCBI): domain Eukaryota; kingdom Metazoa; phylum Arthropoda; class Insecta; order Hymenoptera; family Andrenidae; genus Andrena; species Andrena cerasifolii. The sequence goes on along the minus strand of NC_135124.1, from coordinate 2,730,800 downwards.
ATTTCCGCTACGCAATCTGGTGGCGAAAATTAAAGCAGTCTAATCGGGTTAGCTGTCACATGTAATTGGCAGTATTGGGAATTTCGACTATTTGATGATCGATTTTGTAGAATTTAACAGCCTATTTAATGACAAAAACATTATTACACTATTTCAATACTTGTGTCACACCAGTCCTCTAATGCGATTGACCCGATTACAGAGCTTACTTTAGTAGATGGCGTTCTCACAGTATTTCCCAATGCCTCCGCATATTTTATGCAACTATTCAATATTCAGAAAAAAACTATTATTTTATTACGGTAAAGAATCGAATTGTATTAGCATTAGTATAATTTTCGTATTAGCATTATTATCAGGGTAAATCTCGAAGAATTTTTGTTACAGCAGAAGTTAGAAATGGGGAAGATGATTGCAATTTCTTCTCACCCGTGACGACACCAGCACACGTGCCATTTGTCATCGATGTGTTGTAAAACATTATGAAACTATCCACTTCATACATTCCACAAATAAAAAATTCGCGCGTAAACCATTCACACATGCGCACTCATGCAAACCCGCAGAATGTACATGCGCTAGTGGCGCCCTCTACGCCGAGCTTTGCGTCATCTTCCCTAAACAGTCACATGCGCGTGGCGCAGTGATCCGCGTCACAGAATACCATACCATAGATGGGAATGCCGCACTTCGTGCTTCTCTCACTATGTGAGTGCGAGTTGTTCGAGACAATCTTCGCCCGCTGTTGTACACACGGCTCAAACGATTGTGGCCAATCGAGATTCGATTGTGGAATAGCTTACCATGGTTGGCCTTTTGTCGTCGTTAACATTCTACAGTATTTCATGAATATGCTTTAGGGCACTGCCAAGGCACAGGTTCCCGTGGTTCCCTAATTCGTCGCTGCTGACTGTGCTGTACACCTCCTCGCTCTCTACTGTTAATGTGCGACACGAGCATTCTCTCAAAATTTTGTACTCTTCCTTACCGTTTCACTCCGTTCGGTAAATTGTTGTACATTTTAAACCAGCACGTAATAACATCTTCTGTTCCCCCCGTGTTTTAGACGCCTGGAGTAGGACTGAATAGGCGTTTAAAAGACGTCTTTAACGGGGTACTCTATTGTAACTGTCCGTTTTTCAAAACCATCTTCGGGAATTTATTTAACAGAAATCACAAGTTTATAATATCTGACGCTTTGCTTGCATTCCTCTCCCTCTCCCTCTCCCTCTCCCTCTCCCTAACCCAGACCCTCTCCCTCTCTCTCTCTCCCTCCCCCTCCCCTTCTCTCTCTACCTCTCCCTCTTCCTTGTAGATTATGGGGAGGCTTTCAGTCTAGTGGTCAAGTTTGCATCTATTAGTGCAATATTGATAATTGGAGGAACGTTTGACACGCAACTTGCACAATTTGACGTCAAGACCGCCCTTTTAAACCTTTCGCTTTTAACTCCGGATATATACAGCATCCACGAACCAACCCGCACAGACGAACGCCGATTAAGCTGGGTATACATTAGTCTGGTCCAGTGATCCACTGTTTCATTTCCAATCAAACCACTCGCTTGATCAGACCGGACTTCCGCGGAACGGGGCGCCGTTGCAAAAGGGTTAAACAGTGAGCTTGTTGAAGATATATACAGGGTGTTCGGCTACACATGGGAATAAATTTAAAGGGTGATTCTAGACATCAGAATAAGACGAAAATTAAGAATAACAATATTGTGATTGAGGCTTCGGTTGTTAGTTATAAGCGTTTAAATATATGCCTAAAATCAGACAAAACGTGCGTAGCGGTGCAAGTGGAGCAAGTCAGGGGAGGTGTCGATCAGTGGTATTCAAAATCACTGTCGCACAAGGTCACTCACCTCAGAGAAGCCGCGACAAAATTTATCTGTTCTTTATCATTTCATCATCGGTAAAATTCATTGTTTCTATTATATCCACTGTAGGCAATTCTGTTATCGAGACACACATGCGCAGAAATCACACAAATCACAGAATCACACCATAAAAAAAAAACAATATCAGATCTCTGGTACTAAAACGTGTGAAAAAATTCAAAGAAGAACACAAATTTACCCGTACTGAACACACAAGAGAAGTCAGATTTACACACATTCAAAAAATTGAAATTGATAACCCTTAATAATTGTCTACTTCGCCTTGTGTCCATGCTGCTGGAAATAAATTAATATCGACGAAGCTAGGTGCAGAAACGTTCAGAAGCGTTGTTACTGGACTCATTATTTCAACTACACACACACACGCACGCTCGCACGCATGCACGCACGCACGCACGCACGCACGCACGCACGCACACACACACACACACACACACACATATATATCACATCAGCGAGTTTCGGACTTCTGTAGTGCCTTCCTAGTCGTGGCGAATACCTCGTACGCGCCGTACGAATATAGATAATTCCCACACAGTAATGTTTCCTGGAAATAAAAATGTTCTAGACGGGAATCTATGGCGTGGCAATGTTCGCGAAATATTGTAGAAATCTTGGCCAAAAAGAGCCAACCATGTGAAGTCGATCACTAATCGAAGGGGCGCGGCCACAATCGAATGAGCCGGCTGTATGTACATATATATATTAAATGTACTGTCTAGTGGTGTAAAATGTAATATATTTATTAATTTTATTTTTCAGTTATATTCCACCTGGCACACTGGTTCCATAGTTACGCCCCCACTGCTATTTTTCATCAAATAAACATAAAAGTAAGGTGTCAACATGTTAGTACTGTTATCCACGTATTAGAATTTAAATGTTGCATGCGTTTCAGAATCATATGCAGTCTTAAGTAACTAATATCCCACAAAAACAAACAAAAAGGCCTTGTTCAGTACGGGCCCGCATTAATATGGAAAATTGTAGAGATCGATACGTATAACGACTCAAAAACTTTAGCTGTATCTGATCAGTGATTTTTATAAAACATGTCATTAAACGATGAAAATTCAATATTGTATAGTTGAGTTGGTTCTTTCCGTACACTTTGCGATCAAATGTTCAAATAATCTTTGTATAGTACTGTTCTGAGTTCAATATTTTTAATAAAAATTTGATTGCTTATAATTATATGTATCTGCAAGTATATAGGTGTGAAAACTCCTCCTAATAGTAATAGTTATAGTGGTAGCGCCCGACATGCATGAGGAGCTGTGGTTAGGTCCGCCAGCTTGCCACACACTCCGGTTATATCAATAACCATCTCGATCATTGACTCCAACAGCCTAACAATTTGGATGTGTTGGGAGCTGGTCATGCCCATTACCTTTTTCCTTGGTGTCTTTCCTCGGGGAACATGAAACACCAGATTACCAGAGTTCCGGTCCCTGTACTCCGAACTCCAACTCTTGATTCATGTCAGTAGTTGTTTCTCTGGCACTCCTCGTGTCTGTTCCTAACACTGAGGCTGAACTCCTCCTTGCAGGCATAATTACGACCTGCTGTGCCTCCCAGGTCATCACCGGCTCTACCTCCATTGCTGTAGGCTTTTTCGGCGGGGTCCTCTTCAAGGCATTGGTAGGCACCAATTTCCTCTCGCTTGCCAACTGAATTTGGCGCTCTAGAGCCATTTTTTATATTTTTGTTATTTTTATTGTTGTTACTGTTGTTGTTTCTATTTGAACTTGGCCCGTTCACCCAGTGGGCACAGGCCGCGGGTGAGACGGAGGCTGTAAGGACGCTCTCGGGGACAGGAGATCGATAGCGGTTGTCAACCTGTGTCCAGAGGATGGCTCACGCTGTCCTCTGGGGGCGGTGTAGAAGGAGGAGTTAAAAAGTCGCAGGGACTCAGCCTGTCGTCGTACAAGAGCCTGTGCTCGCACAAATGCTTGGTATTGCACAAGAGCTGGTGTTCGCACAAGATCTTGGTACCGCACAGGAAGTCTCTGGGGGAGTCGCACTGGTAACCTGTAAAGCTCTAGGCGGTCTCTCTCGAATGGGCCGTTGCGCTGGCTTATATACGATCTCGTACTATTTTCAGCACCGCAAGAGCCGCTCAGCGCGCGGCCCTCTCGCGACCGCGCTCGGTAGCCGCGGCCCGCGTTGCGTGCGAAAGGTGTGGGGGAAGATCGTCGCCCTACTGATCTAACTCGTTACAGGGATAGCAAGAGCGGGAACGGAGGGCAATGGTGTTGATGAAGCTAGCGGGGAAGGAGGAAATAAGAAAGGTGATAGAGGCGAAGAAGAATTTGAAGGGCAGGAGGGAGAGTATAGAGAGTGACTTCACAGAAGAGGAAAGGAGGGTGAGGTGGAGGATAAAGAGGGCGGCAGAGAAGGAGAGGCAAATACATACAGATGGGAAGTTGAGAAAATGGGATGAGATGGGAAATAAATGGTGTAAGGACCAGGGAAACGAGTGAAGGGGGAGTGGGGCGGTGGGGGAGGGGGCTGTAAAATAGAGTTATGGGACGTTGCAGGAGTGAGAAAGAAAGATGGGGGCTTGTGGAAAGGGTGGAGGGGGGTAATCGAGGATGGAAATATAGAGGGGACGAGGAGGGGGAATGGACCTACACAGGAGGGTGGAGAAAATGATATAGTCTATTTCCTTTGCAGGGGTAGAAAGTTGACGTCTGGCAGGAATGCTGGTCCAATTGGTCATGATATATTTTGTTTTTATTAATTGAGCGTTTTGAGTCGCATCTACTTCTATGGACATTAGCGATTACATTGGGTGCACAAGGTTAATTAATCATCATGTGACTTAATGAAAAAAAAGTATTCGTGGGCCTCAGACATCTCAGGTAGTGGTCAGCACAGGCGCTAAATCAGTTGTCGGATTCTAATGTCATCAAAGAAGGTAAGCACATTGTTGAAAATATCCGGATCATTGAGCGTCTGTTTCAGGTCGGTGAAAATTTTATGTTGGTTTCGATTTATTGTGTACTTGGCGCTTTCCGTCAATATGTGCTGGATGAAGACAGGTACTTTGCAGACATCACATTCTGCTAGTTCGTTCTTGGTAATGAGATGGAAATGGGTTAAGTGAATGTGGCCGATTTTCAGTCGAGTGAGTGTCGTTTGGTCTTTCCGATTTTCTAATCAGATTCCATTTCTTTCAGAGATATCCTTCCTGATCAGATGCAGTTTGGTGGTTTCACCCGTTTTCCATTTGTTTTTTATCCCATAGGGCCTTGACTGCGATACGAATCGGGGCTATGAGATCGTCGTAATACACAGGGGTAGGAACTTCAGGCACTGGTAGAGTGCCTGCTGACTTAGCCAGGGAATCAGCTTTTTCTGTTTGAATAAGTGTCGATGTGCATGGTTTCCACGCAATATTTTTGCATTTTGTTTAAAACAGACCGATCGGGAAATGTTGATTTAAATCCGTGAATACTATCCATGAATGTTTAAAAAAAATAAGGATCATGCATACAGAGAGAGGGTCGGTGCTCACTGAACAGTACCATCGGCGTCGATTACGGGTAGCGACGGCCCTGACGAGTCGCGCCAAGCGAGCAATGGCCGCCAGGCGACAAAACACCTTGAACACGTTGCCGATGGATATTTTCTCTACCAGTTCGAGTTAAAACCCGTTCCGACACTTTTCCTAGATGGTTTCTTCTTCAGGAATGTCTACAGAATCCGATGCTGGGTAGCGTTTTCGGGCTTGGTGAACAATTTTTCGTAAAAATGCAAAAATATTGCGTGGAAACCATGCATATCGACACTTTTTCAAACTTATATGGCCATTTACAACCTATGCCCAAAATCGTATGTTTTTACAAAACCTCATGTTTTTCAAAAACTGAGCAATTCTGCTTGCGGATTCGTATTCAGGGCGTAAAACACTACAAGAATTACCCAGTGGATATTGCGGACCAAAAATTGTGTTGGGCAGTGTTTTTTACAGTGAAGAGTGTCTCTTGAAGCTCTTGGATGATATGGTCAACTTTGCTAGAGTCTGTAATTCCCCCAATAGCAGACATAGAATCGGTGAAAATTGCAAACAAGGAATCGTCGTTGCGCATCTGGATTATATTCCAAGTTTTCTTCTGGTGTGACCACCGAGTATCTACAACCGATTTTAGATTTCGATCCATCAGTATACATTTCGATGTGATTTGTAAAGGAGCTAAGGATGCCATTTAACGCTGTTTTAAAGTTGTTAGAATCAGTTTGATTTTTCGGAAGTTCGCAAAGATCAGTGTTGACAGTCGGTATTGGAAGCTCCCAATATGGAGAGATGTGGAATCTTCTACAGGCAATCCTGGGAAGTTTTCAGTTTATTTCTTGCAGATATGTGTTCAATCTAATGTATAGAGGCACAGGAGCATTGGGGTGTTTTTTGTATTCCTCCCGATAGTTTCCACGGAAGAGATTTCCGTACACAGGGTTATGAGGCGTTGAGCCTATCGAAGTAGCATATGTCAGACTTAATTCTTTTCTCCTGTGGTCTAGTGGCGATTCTCTAGCTTCAGCGAGGATGCTGCTAATTAGGCTAGAAAAGAAGGCGCCCATAGCAATTCTCAGTCTAGCGTTATGTATGGGGGAGATCATGTTTAAGGCGTTTGGTTTGGCCGAGTTATATATTACAGATCCATAATCCAGTTTGGTGCTGACAATGGTTTTGTAGGTATTTATCAATAGTTTTTGGTCGTATCCCCAATTCCTTTTAGCGAGAGTTTTAATAATGTTTAGTTTTTTGACACAGTCTGATTTCAAGTACTTAATGTGGGACATCCAGATGAGTTTTTGGTCAAAGAGGAACCCTAGAATTTGGATTGTATTGTTGGAACCACCGGGTGTAGGCCCGTGCATGGCCTGCTGGTACTCGCAGCTGAAGAGAGAAGAAGGTTGGCCGCCTTCAAGAGGACGATCAGGATACCGATCAGTGAAATATCTTGTATGGGTCTAGCTTGTACCATTGTAAATCTATAGCCACTACCGAAATATAGTTGTGCAGTGTATACGTCCGTGTATAATTCTCTCCTTTGCGTCGGGGTGACCAGCGAGGAAACGCTGCGGCGCAACAGTATCTACTACTTCCAGTTCATGGTTGTTCAGATAGAGGGTGGGGTCCTGGTTATAATTTCTTTTTTGAGAAAACTATGCACTTGGTTTTTGGTTTGGAAAATTTTTTCTCTGCCCACTCTTGGAGTTTATTGAGACAGTCCTGAATTGTGTCTTGTGTAACGAGGAAGTCTTTCCCACTGCAGTGAACTGTAACATCATTAACGAAGACACTCTTTTTTAGAGGCAGGGGAATACATTTAATAATGTCATTGAAGGATATTAAAAAAACAGAACAGATCCTCGAGGCACTCCATTCTCAAGTTTAACCCCTTTAGAGAAATGTCCGTTGACTCTGACCTGGATGAATCTTTCTAAGAGGAAATTTTTTATAAACATTAGCATGAATCCGTCAACCCAATTTTCAAGTAAAATGTGGAGGATTCTATTTCTCCACACCATTTCATAGCACTTCTCAATATCCAGTGAGACGGAGAGTAGATCGTGAGAGTAGATCGGTGCCGTCTGAAAGCACTAGGATGGATATCGAAAAATGCTTTCCTTTTCAAAAACCATCTAAGTCTATTGTTGACTATTCTTTCCATGGTTTTACACACATTGCATACTAGGGCTTTGGGTCGGCAACTACTAGTTTTCAATTTGTCTTTCCCTGGTTTTTGGATTGGCATGATAAGAGCTTCTCTCCATCTTTTTAGGAAAACTGTGAGGTCATATGTAGTTGAGCACGTTATGCAGGTATTCTAAGCCTTTCAAAGGGAGGTTTTTGAGGAGGATATTGGGGATTTTATCAGCCCCTGGGCTAGTGTTCTTAGATTGCTTAAATGCTGGCATAAGTTCAGATAACAGAAAAGGATTGTTTATAATTGAGTTATGGTTTTCTTCGAATCTCGGGTCAAAGAGGTTTTCGATGTCACGTTTAGAGGTGACAAAATTTTCGTCGTAATTTTCGTTACTAGAATTTGATGCATAGTTATCGGCCAGTACGTCAGCAATTTCAGTAGAGTCAGATGATATGGACACATCAGCTCTTTGTAATGCCGTAATACAGGGTTACCTTTACCTCACTGACAATCATTTCATCGATAATCATTTCACCGACACGATTTCATCGACACCGTATTTCGCCAACAGTATTTACTCACCGATACGTTTGGAACACCGACAATCATTTCACCGACAAGGGCCGTCTTAACAATTTTGAGCGCCCTAGGCTATACAAATTTGGCACATCAACACCTCAAGTAAGTACCAACTCTATACGCCGTACAGACTGCAGTTTCTTTCCAATCGGTGTAAGGCGGTACATCGTATAGATTTAACGGTTGTCGTAAAAAATGTGTGACGAAGTCACCTCACGCGCCGCGCGAACGTACGGCGCCGAGACAACAGAGTTAGTTCGCGCCACGGCCGCTAGGCGGCCACGGCCCCGCGACGGTTCTCGCAGGCGAAGATGCACGGCCTCACGATATAAAGGCCGCGGCGAGCGAAATCAGGAGCACTGATAGTTATACCGCTTCAAGCAGTAAATCCAGCGCTCGCTTTTTGGAACTCCCGAGGTGTGTCAGTGTAGGCCATCGCCATACTGTTCCATTACCAGCCTCTATCCGAAATAGGCCGAGAGCAATATTGCGCCCTACCTACGTCAGAGAGGTGTCTCCGCGCGCGTTAGGCCGGAACCCCCTATTGCACTCTGAAATTCTATTATACGTCTCTCGCACGGACGCGCCTCATTGGCCCTCCAGGGTAGAACGTGCCACAATCTCCACATCTTACTTCACAAGCTCTCGCCGTCACCGCGAATCGCCGCAACCGTCCACGCAGGCGCCGCCGACGCGATCAAACCGAATCTTCGCGACCAGACGCTCGCCACTAGCGTCGAAGTCTCGTAGCGCGCACGAAAGCATATGGCGCACCTGTAAGAACCGCAGAAGACCAATAAACAACTGTTATTTGTTTAAATACACTCTTGATCATTCGCCGAACCCGGACATACCGACTGAATCGGCATTCAAAACCCTTCTCCGCCCCACCGCTAACCGTCTCGCCACCGGAGAAGGTCACAAAGGATTTCAACATACTCCATTCTTAAACACTCTTGAATCACCGCCGCCCCTGGGTTATAATTCATTTAGCCCACTGGATAAGGAGGCCCTGTCACCGACGATGTTTAGGTACTTCTCGATGTCAACTTCTAGTGCCTATAATGATTGTTATTTTTATTCAACCACTGCCAATATGTGTATATAGGTGTATAATTATCGCTACACGTTACCGCTGACAGTGTATCATTATCTCCATATTCATTTCCTTGTATAAAAAAGTAGCGATGCAAATGATATTGTAAACCATAAGTTATTGTTACGTGTTCACAATGTTTCTTTATTAATTATATTATATTTATTATGTATATTATATTATATTATATTATCTAGTATTTGAACGAAGGATTTTTCTAAATATTGATTTGGGAAGAAATGGCTGATGTTTAAAGTAAAAGTTTCAATTTTTATCATAAATCGTGCCAGATTTTCGTCCATTAAAAGAAAACTAAGCATCGGATAAAAAAATCCTTCGTTCAAATACTAGATAATATAATATAATAAGTCAATTCTTTTGAATTTTTTATTTTAGATGATGGACTTTCGAGCAGCAGTGGTCACCGCAGAAGCCCTTTTTTCGTAGTTATTTACAAATATTTTTAAATAAAAAAATTACGATGCACGGCACTAGATGCAATCCTTAAAAGGAAAAAAGGTTTTTTGAGAAATGTGTTATAGCTTTTGAGTAAAAAATTTCCAAACACCACCCTTTTTCGGCCTCCTAACTGAGCATGACCCCTTAAGTCCACTTTCTCCATCACAAATCCCTCCAAACTCACCCCTAAGAGTTTTACACCCTATCCTCCCATCTAACTCTCAGACCTTCCCAAATAGACCATAACAAACAAGTACAAAATAATTACAGTATATAACACCATGATAATTAATTTAAAAAAAAAAACACAGTGTGAAGGAGTGAAAAAGAAATAAAAAAAATTAATTGGTCGTATATATATGTATGTATGCCATTCGCATACTATATTCATGGAATTGGCAGCGCATTACGCCTTTCGTATTCAGTAAAACCCCGTTAAGAGCCCGTTTTTACCTCCCGTTGACAGCCCAGCGACTATCCCCACCATTTCTTGGAAGCCTGCGGACGAGAGTGAGGGAACCGGGCAACGAAGGAGAGAAAACGGAAGAGTCAGACACGAAGTTGCCGTCGGGTACGGAAGAGAGAATCATGTCCGTAACCCACCGTGAGCCCATCCCCAGCCCCGTTCGTCGGGCTCACAACGGGGATTTACTGTATATTGATGGAACTGTGGCAGCGTATATATACGCCATTTGCAGGCAAAGGATTAAAACTGAAAAGTAAATGTCAAGTCAACTAATCCCATCATATTTGTCAACTAACCCCACAACCAGGGTTTGTTGACTTACTCGCCTCACTAATCTAAATATAATAAGAACTACAATCTAAACTCAATTAAAACGATTTTCAAAATTAAGCCTGTACCTATACCTAATGAAATCTGTAAACTTTTGGTATGCAAGAAGTCAACAAAATACCAATGATCCATTTATAAAAATTAGAAAAGTTAAAAATTAGTCAACTAGCCCCGGTCTCCCCTACTCCGTGTGTCGTGTTGATGTTCCAAGTGTTTTATCGCTGTACAAAATGTGATCTTCACTAATACCGTTGTAGCGACCTACGGTTTGTACATAGAAAACATTTGGAATGCAGATGTTCGGTTTGGTTTATGAAGCACGCTCCAGCGACTTGCGATTCGCAACCGGGATAGTAACAAATTGTTTCACAAATTTTAATCCAGCGTATTTCTGTTCTCTTCCTATTTCTCATGAGATATTGAATTCTGGATGCCTGTATTTCTATCTCTCCCAACTTTGCGTCGACCATATTGCAATCGCGCAAAACTTTCGGTCGACTGTAAATATGAGAAAAATTCTCTCTCGAGTTTCGGTCGAGAGAAAATTCCGGACAGCTCGTCGCTCACCAGGTTTGGTCGACCGTACCGTGAATGCCATATCGGTCGTCTCACTACCGCGACGGTAACCGAAATTATATCGGTCTCGACTCCCTGCTTTTGTTACTGAATAAAAGAAGTATTTTTTAATAGATTATTTACATTAGCTATTAATAAAAGAAGATTTTTATCTCAAAAGCCTGGTCTTTAATTTAAACAAAATAATTTGCTGCTACTTTCCTTTATTATTCGATTTTTCCTTATAATTTGGAAACGAAAAGTTTTCCCAACATTCGATTTTAACCACTGAAAAGGGCATTAAATATAGCGCCAAATGAACAATTCTCAATTTTTTATTACAATTAAGTTAAAAAAATAGAAGACTAAATAAATAAATTAATGTAAAAAATATTAAATTGTACATCATTAGAAAGGAATAATTTTATACTATTTTTCGGCGCAAATTTGATTCCCATATCTTAAAAACAAGACCCAAAAGGCGCCAACTTTTCAATCCGGCCCACTATGCGCCGCGTCCCTCACAGACACATAATATACCTTTATTCCTATTTTTGGCCCTATTGCCCGAAATGTTGCAGGATCATTGCCGAAACGTTGCAGGAATGATAATTCCTATAATATTGCCGAAAGTTGCAGAAATATTTCCTGCAATATTGCACAGGGACGGACATAGGAATGTTCCTTTAACGTCTCGGGAATATTTCATGTAATATTCGAAATCTTGCACCGTGAGATTCTTGAGACATTCCTGCAATGTTATGTGCTATATGGGGGTAAACACGCACAAGAAATTAAATTGTTTAAAATTTGTCGAGTAACTATTTCGGATTGCTTCGTTTGGAATAATCCTATACAGACAATTATAATGTTAAATACAACTGAGCTTTGAGTCAAAGTGGCGAATATAACAAATAATATCATCAAATAAAAAGGAGACATCGGACAATTCCTTAGAAAGTAATGTGAAAATTTAATATAATTCGAAATTAAAGATGGTTGGGTTGGCATTGCACTAAATTTATGATCGGTACATGTTGAACTGAAAAATTGTAGGCGTCAGTTGCAGATGTGAACGTCTCGAACACTTATAAGTTATTTGCAAGTAATTAAAATTTTCTATTTTGGAAACTACTGAAAATTTCATTCGTAAATGATTTCGTTGTAAAAAATCCATAATATTAAAATTTAGTTTTATTTAATATATATGTATATATTAGTGAAGTTGTTATCTTAGCCTAAATTTTAATATTATGGATTTTTTACAACGAAATCATTTACGAATGAAATTTTCAGTAGTTTCCAAAACAGAAAATTTTAATTACTTGCAAATAATTTATAGGTGTTCGAGTATATAGATATACTTCATTAAGTTATCATTTTAATAATAACAACTTCATTATATAATATTAAAATTTAGGCTAAGATTGTTTACCAATTATGTTCAAATAACATACTTAACTCATTATGACTTAACTTCATTAAGATATCATTTAAGTTGTTATTATTAAAATGATATCTTAATGAAGTTAAGTCATAATGAGTTAAGTATGTTATTTGAACATAATTGGTAAACAATCTTCGCCTAAATTTTAATATTATGGATTTTTTACAACAGCAGAAAAAAAGGATTTATTACTCAGACATTTAAATGTTTTTCAAGCGATCGTTTACGTTACAGCATTCAGCAATTCTGCATGCACGTATTGAACGTTATGTATGTGAAGATCTTTCTTACGAGCTGTGAGGAATATCTTCGGAGGTTCATCATTTGTCGAGTGGGGGTAAAGTGAGAGTTGGTATAAAAGGAGAATTCTTTACTTACTTGATGTCCCAAACGATAGGATTCACTTGGAATATCCACCTTTTGCCAAAACTGCTACTTTTATCAAGATGAAGAGCATCGTAAGTCATTTTCATATTACCGTTTATTTACATAATTATATCTATTATGGTCATATTTATACTTAAATATTTTTTGTTATTATACTTTTCAACATCTTGTCCAGTCCAACAAATTTATTATTTACACAGTTATTTTTTATCTGTAGCATTATTTTCAAATCTAATTGTGTTAATGCAGATGTAGTTTAATTGAAATTCAGAGGAGAACTGATTATGGAAGAATTTGCATGATTTACTTTTACTTCCTTAACTTCTGTATTATTCTTTCACTTTCATATCTGAATCTTTTTATACGCTAATGACGATTTAAACTCGCTTGTTAGTTACATTTATGATAACATATTTCCAAAATTACACAGGTACGTTTCTTTAACACCAGCATCTGATACATTTTTCTGAATTTAATTAATTAAGTAGTGAATAATAACATTCTTATTGAACGCTACAGTGGCAATATTAATTGAAAATACCGTAAAAGTAACTGAAAAATTATACGCCCATAATCACTAATTCGTCTAAACAAATCAATAAAGAAACACAATGCTTAATGTGAAAGAACTTAATAATAATGTTATTAACTGTAAATTATAATACATAACAAGTGTTGATATTTTCTGTTACTGTATTTATATAACATTTTCAATATCCAATACATATCATTTATAAAACACGTTTGTAACGTTCTATGCGAAATAAATCCATTCATGATGGTTCTCAAGTATTTCTGCACTTCTGTCATTTAATGTTATTATATTATTTAGTTATTATATGATTTAATATATCACATATTTTTGTAACTTGTATAGGTAAAACTATCATAAAGTAGAATGAGCGCTTGAATTTTTATTGAAACATATGTGTACACTGTTAATTGTATGTTTAAAAAGCAGATTCTTTGAGCGCATCTTTATGATATAAAAATGAACACATTTCCTATTTCAGTTTCCGACATTTAATAGAAATATTTGTACATTTATACATTAAATTAATTTAATATAAAGTATACCGTTGACATGGTATTCCTACTTAATTGATTAAAGCATATATAAAATTGAGTGCTATAGTTGCAAGTAACTTAAAAATAAATAAGAATACATTAACAGTGTGCAATTATTGTCAGATTAAATTACACACTGCCTTTAAATAAGTAATCAATATGAATTTCCACCGTCGTATTAATCTTCGTGTAAGTAAACGAATCTTAATATTACGATGACTGGAATGAAATTGGAACCCAGATTATAGAAAGAGATTTGGGAATGTTAATCAATTCTGACGACGAAGAGGACTTGAGGTAGAATAAAGCAAAGTAAATTAACGAGTTCACAAACGCGTCGTAGGTCAGAAGTTAAATGACCGACGTTGGCATTTGCTTCTGACTTTCACTCATCTCACTAACACTGCATCGATGGATGCTGCAGTATAGAAGCTGTTGGTACATCTTCCTTGATATTAAATTTTGATGTTCACACCGAAATTTCGTTATTCGACTTTGCAAATTTTTCTTTACTACAAGAATTGCATTAACTCTGATTGTTTTCACAAGCTTCTATTTTATTGTGATAGATACTAACTGTGATCCTGGGATTAGCAGCAGCGCAAGATTCGAATTATCATGGGCGTAACAGTTACCAGGATGATAAACAAAATCCGTCAAACGATGAAAGGAAACTTCAGCTAACTACACCCATTCCAATTTTACATTGGAACAAGCAGCAGGAGCATGACGGAACATACAAAACAAGGTAACAATTATGCACTTTTCATTCAGTAATCTTATACATTTGCATATTGAAATACTACGTTTATTACTAAATTTTAATATTTAAAATCCATCAAGTGCATATGTTTTAATAAATTTACCGCATTACATACTTTATTTAAAAGATTAGAAGCAATTTACTATATTCCGAAGGCATTCTTTCTTTCTTATATTGTTGTGGAAGTAGAAATTACAAACATTGTGTAATATAGGTATTACTGCGTTAATTTTGTCTTAATTATGATAGCATAATGATAATTTGACAATTTAAAGTTCTTCTCACTTTGTACTGTGACCATATATAAGTAATATATAATTACTTATAAATAATTACTATACTGTTAATATTACTAACAATAAAATATAAAAGCATACAATCCATATTTATTTCCATATCGCAATAGATCTTCCATTTACAAATAACCAGTTCGCTGGGGCAAGTTTAATTCTGTTAAAGTGAACCAAAACAGCAAAATATGAAGTATAAATGTTTCATTGCAACAAGTGAAATTTGTTTAACAGAATAATTACCCACTATTACTTAACGAAATAAAACATCTATACTTTCATTTGACGCTTGATGCCTGTATACAAAGCAACACTTTATATTAAAATAGTAATGATAGATATGTTACTCTTCTTTCGGAAATTCCTCGAATGAGTTTCAAATACGGTGCCATTAAATTCTCTGCAGTTACGAAACGGGAAACAATATCATCGCCGAGGAGAGCGGTTACATCAAGAAAGTGGGCGAAGGCGAGGACCAAGGAGAGGCACTAGTTCAACAAGGAAGCTATTCATACACAAGTCCCGAAGGGAAGCTGATCACTATTCATTACACAGCCGATGAAACTGGCTTTCACGCGACCGGTGATCACATTCCCACGCCACCGCCAGTCAGTGAGGAGATTCAGAAAGGCCTCGACCTCATCTTCGCCGGGATTCGTCAGCAAGAGGTGCGTCCTACAATTTATCCTCCTCTTAATCTCTGCTTCCTTCTTTCTCTTTTACCTCCACATCCTTTCCCCCTTTCGCTTTCTTTTTTCTTTCATTATTGGATTCTCACTTTCTCCCTCTTTCCTTCCTACACAGGCATTATATTCTTCCTATAAAGGCAACCTCGTATTGCATATTTAAACGCAAATTATTCCAATTAATCTTATACCTGTTTACGTAACACTTGCAAATGCGAAAATTAAAATCGCAATCTCGAAGTTTAGTTCGAACTTCTTCTCTCCTCTTTGTTTATTTAGTTTAATTTATATACTAACATTTTTTATTTACTCTTCATCAGAGTTGGGCAAAATTTAATCTAATTACAATTTACAGAGTACGATTAAACTGTAATTGTGTAATTCATTACACATTATTTTCAGTAATCGTTCATATAGACAATTGACAAAACCAAATGGTCAACTACCTAAATTAACAATTACAGAGAATAATGTGTAATTAATTACACAATTACAGTTTAATCGTAATTTGTAAATTGTAATTAGATTACATTTTGCCCAACTCTGGTCTTCATATGTTTGCTAGAATAGTGTAAAATGCTGGCACAGATTAAAGATTTTATTTCAAAATCGATGTTACACATTCAAACGGTTGATAATAATCCTTCATAAATTTTATGTGTGCATCAGTGCTTTATTAAGATGTTTCATTTCGTTTTTTCCATTTCTAAAATATTTTTTCTTATTTTTTTTTAACATTCTTAAGATATAAAATATGATTTTTTTTCGATTTGAAAAGCACGAGAATTAATTCGCCGATCTTGTTCTCCTTTGTTCGTGCACGGGATATTCCACGCCAAATCGATCATTTTTTCTACTTGACGTCATGTATTTGAATGAAAATCAAATACATATGTGGGCGTTTGCGTAAAATTCGGGAGGTGTAAGTTATAACAAATTTCGTGAAAGTTTACAATTTTTACGAAAATAGGTTAAATAGAGTGACCACCAAATCATACTATAACCAGCGAGGAGATAATTCCTGGTAAAAAATGTAATCATACATTTTTTTATTGGTTCCCCCAAAAATAAGTTTAACCGCGGAGCTAAGATAACATATATTTATTTGAGAAATTTTTTAATGGACCACTGTACTGAGTGGCAAGAGGGGTTCTTGTATTCGTCGACGTTGTCGCGCCGGCCAATAGGGATATACTATTCGGACCCGTTATTCGGACCCTAAAGTTTCTCGACCGACTTCTTTCCATCCGGGCACAGTAGGTGAGCTTAACATGTGTTTACTACACAAAAGAACAATACTGTGAAATAGTAACAGATAGCGGGTAATACTATAACAAGTTCCAGAAATAATTTCTCATAAAATCTCTGGATAGTGTCGTCCATAGTGTTGCAAGCAAAGTTGCACGCCCCGTATTAAATAAGTGTCAATTAATCCTAGCACATTTATAGTAAAATTCTAGCATTTCTTTCATCGCCTAGCAGGGTTGCCGGGAATGTTCTTGATGGACAAGATTGTCAGTGGAGGGGGAACACCTACAGGAGTGGTGTCGCCAGCGCCGTCGCGCCCGCATTACCACCACTCCTGTAGGTGTTCCCCCTCCACTGACAATCTTGTGCAGCAAGAACATTCCCGGCAACCCTGTCGCCGAGGACTTGTTATCTCTTCGGTATAATCAATGTCTTTAAGGAGGTTCGATACCTCACCTGCGGGGCAGGCGGCGAGAGGGGTAAGCCTATGCTTATACATGGGAGCTCTGCAGTGATACCAATCTTAGATAAAAAAAAATATGTAGACAAAAATGTTATTTACATGTCTATTCCTAATAAAATTATTACTACACTGTTTGTTTTGGAATTCAATTAAACAAAAAGTATGTTTAATGCAGCTAGAAACACAATATTTTCATTAAAAGTAGCGTAAAATATGCGAGTGAAATGCGGCAACGTCGCTTTGCGTCCATCTTTTTTTCTCTTTCCACTTTACACTTGTGGCGTCCCTTTGCGCGTTCGTACTGGTTCGCAACAAATTACTAAATACATATTTACAGCTTGGTAGTGTTTTTACAAATTTTTACTGTATCCTTTGTACAAGTATACATTGTATAGATGACTACCCGGCGTACAGCGTTGCCACGTGTCAAACAGTTCGTTCAGGCAGTTAAAAAAATACGAGCACATTGCTGTCTTTTTATTCAATTAATAAACCGTACGGTTCATGTCCGATTTTCTTTTTTAGAAATTCATAGGAATACTTAAGCTTTTCATTGCAACATTTTTTAGGACTTTCTCACTATTTTTAAGGACTCTGTGTAACATTTTATGGAAATTGTATCGCTTCTCCTATAACAGCCTGCGTATTAGAGTGTAACTTTGATTTCAATTTTTTCAAAAACCGCGCGGTCAATCGACTTGAAATTTTGACACAATGCGGACTACACTTTGAACATTAGATTAAAAGACTTTTCAAAGATTTCTCATTATTTTCTCTCCGGTATCGAGCCTCCTTAAGGAGATTCCGTAGGGAAAAATCAGCAGGTAATCGAATATTAAAGTCGCGACTAAGGAATATAGTATAACACAGTCAAATATACGCAAAAGAGTCTTGTTAAATATTATTTTTCCCAAAAACTAAGACATTAAATCAAAAATATTTATTCTATATTTTTTACCGTTTTTTATGAGGCATCTTGTCCTGGCTACTTGTGCTGGGCAACTTGTATAAAGGAATCTCCCAAACTGTCAATGATACAGGGTTCGTTTTTCCTTTATTTTAATGCGGAAAGATTGGTTTTCCTTTATGAAGTCTGTTATTCTGAAAATTTATTTTACGACAGGCAAATCGTAAAGAAATTTTTGTTTTTTCCAAATTTTAGTTCACATGTGTTCCACTGTCAATGATACAGGGTTCGTTTTTCCTTTATTTTAATGCGGAAAGATTGGTTTTCCTTTATGAAGTCTTTTATTCTGAAAATTTATTTTTACGACAGGCAAATCGTATAGAAATTTTTGTTTTTTCCAAATTTTAGTTCACATGTGTTCCACTGTCAGTGATACAGGGTTCGTTTTTCTTTTATTATAATGCGGAAAGATTGGTTTTCCTTTATGAAGTCTGTTATTCTGAAAATTTATTTTTACGACAGGCAAATTGTAAAGAAATTTTTGTTTTTCAAAATTTGAGTTCACATATGTTCCACTGTCAATGATATAGGGTTCGTTTTTCCTTTATTTTAATGCGGAAAAATTGATTTCCCTTTATGAAGTCTTTTATTCTGAAAATTTATTTTTACGACAGGCAAATCGTAAAGAAATGTTTGTTTTTTTCAAATTTTAGTTCACATGTGTTCCATTTCAGGCAACATTACTCCCGTGGGGTGGGGAAGGGGAGCTAACTTCGTGTGGGTTACATTATATTTCAGTTTCACCAAAATTCATAACATCGAGTGCAAACTTGATGGACTTGTGAAATGGCACATGCACAAAAGTTACATTTCTGCAAACTGTTTAATAAAATTTGAGATATTTTCCTTTCAGTTGGAAAAGACAAAGCAATTACTGTCTCTGTGCTGTAATACATTCTACTGTTTAATAAGTTTCTGACTAATTACTATTACATATTTCAGGAAGCAGATGCACGCGAAGCAGCCCAAAAAATACCACAACAGCCCTTGAGTCAACAAATCGAACGAAGAGACAATTATGATAGGAAATTTTGAAAGTAAAGTGCATGGAAAATGAAAAGTTTGCTGATACGCATTCGATATTGATGTGGAAGCTAATAATTAAGTTGTCCAATTAAGAGTATTATAACACAATAAATATGATTAATAACTAAGAATTATATTATATCATATAATAAATTGTATAGTCTACAAAATATGATGAAATTGTTGCGGATGCATCGTATTAAGTTATTAGAATATTTAATAATTCTGTCAGAAACGCCTGAAGAACGGCAATTCAGCTATCAGCGGCCCGCATTGCGCAGACCAGTAGAGTTACATACAATCATGCAGGTTATATGCTATCCACGCGCCTTTTGTTTTTTTTTTAAACATTATTTAAGAAACGATGTTTCTGTCGCAATTTCATTACTCTTGATTTTCGCCCTATTTGTCGGCACCACGCGTTTTACCAAACTATTTCGCTTCTGTGTTGAAAACAAAACGTGACTTACCACTTCTGTCGATGCTTTCCGATGGAAAAATGTCTGCTGCATCTCGTGGAATAGTCAGATTTTCTCATAGACCCTTAGTTTTGGAAATAAATTGAAAGATATCTTAAAAAATAGGTGCATTTTGGGTGTGCATTTCCCTTTGATCGTTGTTTAAACATATTTAAATGTTCATAGTGCAATATTATTATAATATTATAATATTATCGTTGTATTCGGGAGGGTTCATAGAATAATTTGACGCAACGAGCAACCGAATAAGTATTACCGTTTCGACACAAAAGATGTTCAAAGCTGAGAATTTGCAGTTTTTTTTTTCAAAGTCGAATTTCTCAAAAACTGATGGTGATGGCAACAAACGGTTTGCGGATTCGTTTTCAGGGCACGAAAACCTATAAGAACTCGTGATGAAATCGTTAACGACGAATTTTTAAGGACGATTTCACAAATTTTATATTTTCTATATAGCATATTAATACAAAAAGTGCATGTGTTTTGAGTATATTAAATAAATCCTATTTACTTAATTCCTCATGTTGCAAGTAGCTTATTCATCCCTACCTGTGCTTCTTGATGTAGATACAGTGGGATTTCTCTGGTAGGCTCGTTCCGGGCAATCTGTCAAGGTTCGCAAATTACCCTTACCACTTTTTCGGATTAACCCAAACGACTAATCCGTGAGGGCACTTGAAACAAGTACCCAGCAGGGGGACATAACGGGTACTAATATACATACCTATGTAGAAATTAAATATCTATATTTTCAATTACTTTTTCATTTAAACATTTTTAGTAGATTGGCCTGCATCTCACGATGAAAATTTAATGAAGCATAACCGTATTTCGCTTATGTTTTACCTAATTATATAGGGTAACAGGCGTAAGTTTTAATACCTCAATATACCGAGAATTACGCACACGATTTGTTGCTATCTACACATCATAAGATGACCATAATTTATTAATCATTTCTTAATTAGTTATTATAGAAAGTGTTCAAAATGATAAATGAAAGTGTATCTCTGTACACAGAGTATCCCGGGTATATAGTGGAAAAATTTGAAGATGTTGAAGAAGATAATATAAACCCATGTCCGCAAATAATTTATTAAGGAATTATAAGATAGCAGTTGTAACTCGCACTGTTCAGTCGCACAAGGAATTTATTACTCTCTTTTTACACAGGAAAGTAACCGCTTTCGACTGGTGTAAATGGAATTAGTGAACAAAATTTCATACTCTCCGTGGAATTTTCGCAAGTTGAAGAAATTTTCTTAAAATTAACCAAGTGCTCTTTATATCGTTATAATTTTGTCGAAAAACAATACAGCTAAAATCCGAAAAAGCAGCTGAAAGTAGGGACTCCACGCTCTCAAACCATATTTTCAAAATATCGATACGACTATTTTTGCCGGAGTTATGACTATGTGAACTTGCCCCTATTTTTCGGGTTCCTAGAGGTGATCCATTAATTAATGTGAGGAGTGTATTTTCAATAATTAATACTCGGAGACGAAGCCTCTCACGCAATTTTTTCGTTCTTGACTTTCGTCTTAGTTTGGCATGCAGAATCAACCTTTAAAATTTCTGACACCTGTTACCCAGCACCCTGTATAATCGTTCGAACGTTCAATATTACCTGAAGTAACGAGTCCTCGAGGATTAGAGGGTACAAAGCTACTATTTAATTCGATATTTAGTGCGTCTCTGGAGATTCTCAACGAATATGCGATTGATTGCAGAGCTGGTATCCATTAGACGCGTTATAATTTATGTAACTATAATCACGAAGCTCCTATAGTCGAATTAACGAAAGAAGGCACCTTGGAACCAGGGCCAGAATTTGCGACGTTGCCGCTACTCCAGGCTCGCGATTGGTGATTCCCCTACGCGGCTCCCTACGCCTTGGCCAATGACTTTCGACCACTTAGCTGTGGGCCTAAAACAATCGTAGTCCTTGTCGGGTGCATATTGCTATCGATTTGTCCGCCAATGGCGGACAAATCGAGGAATACAGGCTCATATGATTCTTATTCTATTTAGCGTCATTCCACGGCAAATCGATCACTTTTTGCACTCGACGTCAGGGATTTTGTTCAAACTGAAATATTATATCAGAAGGGATTTCAGTCATAACTTTGCTGGTTTTGAATTTGTTCAATTTTTGCCTATTTTTATAAAACCGAGCTGCACTTGTGAATTTTTATTTCGGAAACTCTTTATCATATTGAATTCATTCTTTTTTCATTTTAATCTAGAAAGTGCGGGCTATTCTAATACTCTTTTTTATATTGAAAAATTAATTTTGTAATTTTGAAAATTACAACCAAAGTTTTATTTTGCAAATTTCACGTACGAAATATTCTGCTTTCAAGAATGGAATTTTGAAAATTAACGTCAGCATGAGCTGTTATTAACCGATGAGGAATTTCATTAACTCCATATTTTGTAACCAAGTTCAAAACCTGTTAAACAATAACTCAAACCTTTCCATCATTTCACGTGATTTACAAAATACATATTGCATTCTGATCGAAGTCTCTAAAATTGTGATCGATTTGGCGTGGAGTGACTTGTAGATAAAGGAATCTGTTTTATCCAGCGAGTGAGAGAGACACAGTTGCACTTGAAGATAGAAAGAGACATCCGATCTGCTACACAACGTGGCAACGTCGCACGAAGTACGGATCAGGCATTGGGTCTCTCCCGAGCCACGCGCGCCGCCCTACGGGCCGCCCAGGTGTCTCCTTTCGTTAATTCGACTATAATTGCAGTACAGACCTACTCTAGCGGCGTGCTAGAAATGTACACCCATCGACAAGGACCATCGTATGTTTAATTCTAGACGCGTTTAACAGTTTAGTCGATCACCAAAGAGTATCTACGTCTGTAGTGGGCAACCGGCATTTAGGCAACGGCCTATGGTGTGCGATGAGGCCCATAGGTGGCGTCCATTTATGAGGAGTTCGAAAGACAGAGACCGTGGAGAGTCGGCGTAGCCGAATTAACTCTTATTTTTTGAGACCCCCGCATTTCTCAGTGCGTCAAAACCGAGAGGTGGACCTAGGTACCGCGACAAAAACACTTAAACATTTGTAAAAGACTGAGATTTTATACAGAATATAATTAGTAATTATAAATTCAGTGTTCTGTTCAATCATCATCGGAATTTCCTCTTTGAGACCAACCCACAAAGATACCCCTTTACCGCTCAATGGGTATCACATTATAAAGTTACGAGGCTAAACTAACATTCCTAGTGGCTCCCGGGGATACCAGACCCCGGTTCGTCCGCTACTAACAAACTCCAACAAACAAATTCAATCCTCGGCCTCGCAGCCGCCACTCTCATTGCCCTCAGCCTCGGCTCGTAACACAGGTATGGCCGAACTGTAGTAGGCAACCCCGGCAATTTAGGCAACGGCCTATGGTGTGCTATGAGGCCCATAGGTGGCGTCCATTTATGAGGAGTTCGGAAGACAGAGATCGTGGAGAGTTGGCGTAGCCGTGGTGGCAAACGCGACTGATCATCACGCGGACGGCTCAGGTTCGATCCCCGACGCCCCGAGGCTCTCTTTTTCCGACTTCTACAGTTTCAGAAGTGGGATCCTGACCCCTTAGACGGTTGCCTCTCGAATTATGGCCGAGGGCGGCGCATATGTCAGGCAGGTATGGCCGAACTGTAGTAGGCAACCCCGGCAATTTAGGCAACGGCCTATGGTGTGCAATGAGGCCCATAGGTGGCGTCCATTTATGAAGAGTTCGGAAGACAGAGACCGTGGAGAGTCGGCGTAGCCGTGGTGGCAAACGCGACTGATCAGCACGCGGACGGCTCAGGTTCGATCCCCGACGCCCCGTGGCTCTCTTTTTCCACTCCTACACGTCCGAGAGTAAAAACTGGAAGATTTGCTGTAGCAAGACTTTTAAGTCGTTTACTTTATTATTCATTCTCGTTCGAATATGATAGAACGACATATTGAAGGGAGAGTACTTATTAAGAAACGCAAGTCATATATTTTTCAGGTAATGGCGTTGTTATTGGTACAACGATGAACACTGATCATCAAAATGGCACAATTTGTAGTATTAAATTATACATTTGCGTACGAGAAAACGCTTTTTCCTAAATCGTAGAAAGAAGTGTTTCTATTTCTTCTAATAAATGTACACACAAATTGATTGCAGTAGTTGATACTTTTTATAAATCGCTTATATGTTTCTCAATTAAACACGCCAGCATGTAACTTCACAAATGTATAAAGTTTTCTGTTTGGTTGAGTCCTTCTCAATCTCATCGAAACTGATTAGTACAGCAGAATCTTTAATTTATTTTTATCTAGTTCAGACCTAGATTCATATTTCATACAGGCAGTCGACGTCTACAAATTTTGGACAGTGACTGATACCATGTACTAGCTAAAGAATTTATTTTCGACGATGTAAAATTAACTAAAATTCGTAATATTGGCGGAATATCAGTAAGTACATTCTTGAGGACAGAAGTAAAAAGCTTCTTATTAAAAAGTAATATTAAGTTCACGCGAGCTCTACTATAAAATCAGTAAAAGATCACTTCGAATTGAAATGTTCATTGGTTGTTATTTCTGTTTTAACTTCCGTGCAGCCTTGATCACTAAAACAGTACCAACTACTGGACACTTCGGCGCGCGCATTACAAAATGAATGTAACATTGGAGTAAAAAATTCCTTAATATCTAACACAAAAATAGACATTTTATAGGAACACAACTATAAAGGAATTCTTGCTCTGGCGATGAGCATCGCAATGCAGGAATAGTATGAAAAGGATAATCACTTAAAATACAAAAGTAAAGTAAAAATTGCATAGGAATACAAACACCACTCGATTTTCGATGATTAGACAAATTCAAATTTTGTTTAGCCATCTACTAAACTGTCAAGTTAATTCGCTACAGCTTTACCAACATGGAACACAATTTTCTTTTTTAGATACTGCTTCCACCTCGAGTTCTTCATTCAAATGCAGCCACTAACAATTATCGTTCGCACGAATGGTAATGTCGAGGTCGATCAAATTCCGCTTTCTGATTGCATGACAGCGACCAGAAGCTTTGGTCCTTCCCAAATTCTTCGCCTTGGTTGATGGTCTGAGGAAGACTGTGGCCAACTGTTTCTGGCAGGAACAAGACTAGTGCAGCACCAGCGAAGGATACTATGCCAATTATCAACATTGGAAATCCCTCCCAAACTTTGGCCTGTCAAAAAATCTTGGATCAATACATACACAGCTAAAAACAGTCAGCAAGACAAACGTTTGATTAAATAAGGTGATCAATAATCGGTTTGAACCCTTCACAGCTTTGGCTCTGATAATTTAACGATGTTTTAGTTTTCTGACAATGAGTCTAACATATGTCCTTGTAGAAAATAAGCCTTCATTTTGTTATTTAAACTGAGAGTCATGTGTAACTCTGAAACGACTGATTATTTGGAACTATTCTGGGCGGTACCCCGAAGAAAATCTTGAAAAAAATTTTTACCAAGAGTAAATAAGAGCCACCCTAGTAAACAGTAATTTAAAAGATACTTATGCTAATACCATTCGTGAGTGTTTATAATTTACATAATACATAGTCGTATAAGCAATTCTTACTACTATAAAAAAAAATATGCTTGACAGACAGTACCAAACTATAGCACCAATTCATAATCAAGTCTTTCCTCTTATTCATAATTTACGTTAATTTGCATAGGAATCTGTTTGTCATAACATCTGGGAGTAATTTTCTGAAAACTTATTTTTTTAATATTTCTTTTTTTTTTCTAGTTTCCGTGGAAAAATCTTGGTAACTGTGCATAAAAGGCTACACCTCACCGATTTCGATGAAATTTCAATTCCATGTCAAACTCAACATTCTGAACAACTTTTCCCTGTCATACATATGTATGTATAACCGCCGCTCGGCCTCAGTTTCCGAGATATTCGCGAAAAACTGCTGCTACTATTACAATGAATTCTGTGTGTAATGTATATCTACGGCAGTAAGATAAATCCCAACCAAATACCGATTTGTGTGTGCTTCTTCACGTCGTGGCATATATTGAAGTATTCTATTAAAACATTGGTAACTTCGTGGACGGGAGCACGGGGGTTTGTTTACATGGCTAGAGCTGTCTTACCTCAAATCAAGAGTTAGTTATTATTTTACGCAATTCTTTTCTCGCAAAAATGAAGTATACTCGTAACCTAAGTTTAACTAAAGTTTTTTGCGAATATCTCGAAAACTAATTAAATGTCGAGTGGCGATAACATGTATAGGAAAAAATTATTCAGAATCATGCTCCCGACAATATATTTCAAGGTCATCGAAATCGGTGGGATTTCGATGATTTTTGTTTTATTTTATCAAGTAAATTGTAGAATCAGTCATTTCATTTTCCACTACGTGTTACCGAACAGCCTCTATGTTATGATAGGTTTTGCTACTACAAAGCAACTTTAGGTTTCATAAAAATACATAGACTTTGAAACATGTAACATGTAAAATTTTTCATCCAATAAGGAGTACAAGGTAACTAAAGTCGTTTTCAGATATATTGGCCAGTGAGCTTCGTGAGGGGTATTCTCCCACCACACCGCTTGGCTACCTCGGTGCTCCTTTTCTCGACGTTCTCACTCTCTCTCTCGGGCTAGGCCTGCTCGTCGCGCGGTGGGGATTCTGTGCCCGCGAGGTACGTAACACGCAGCGAAGCATCCCCACCGCTTTCTCGTTTCTTTCTTGCTCTCGTTCCATCTCGCTCTCGCCTTCGCAGAACAAGAGCGAGTCGAAGTGGTGGGGATAGCGTCAAGCTCCTGACGTGCAGGCCAAACCGAGTTCTTAGCGTAGAAATACATACATCAGAATAGGTGTGCGTTAGCTCCGAAAAAATTCAGGTGTTTTATTGGTCAGAACATTGATTCTTTCTCGATACCTTTATCTCGTATTGGGTTACGCTTAGCTTCGTAACGCACACAACTACTACGCTAAGAATAAACAACAGCCACACGGCTTCGTTCAGACGGAGCCGAGCAACGTTCCCGTTACCCCACCATACCCTTCGGGTGCTCAGCAACTTCAACTGCCAATCCACGATCGTCAAGTGGTGGTGGCTGATTTCTCATCGCGCGCTGCTCGCGAAACCGAACTCGCCGGCCAATATATTTAAAAAGGACTTTAGAAAGATCTCCCAAGGAGGATGATTAAAAACTACATGTTATAATAATATGAAACATGTTTCCTTGACACAGAAAAATCTTGAAACTTGCAAAAATGGATAGAATTTGTAAAATAGCACGTTAATATTCGAATTACTTCAGAACAGACCAAATTTTTTAAGAAAAATAATATGGTTGCAGTGTCTGAGAGGCTGAAGTTAGTTTTAATCAAAATATTCATTGTAATTGAAGAAAAGTTTCACTTACCGAGTCTATTATATACGGAGCCAAGGTGTGCGCGATGATACCAAAAATATGAATCAGCGATACACCTTGCGATCTAACTGGTGTCGGCAAAAGCTCCGCAGCGTATTGCAGGCCAATATTGGCCGCCATGTTTAGGCAGAACCGCGACATTACCGACATCGCGAGTTTGGCAGTCACTAAACAATAAATTCTATAGAGTTAACTCAGTTATCTATCTGACTATCAAACTTAACTTAGCATGCGTTAAATATTACATATTTAAAACAATGAAACGACCACAATTATTATTGAGGACCTTGCAGCAAGTGAGGTGCAACTCCATTTTTTAGTTTTTGAGTTATGACAGAGTAATATACATATGTAAAAAAGTCTACATCGTTTGGTGCACGTTTGATGCGAATCCGATAACAAATGAGCGATTGCAAATTTTGAATCTGTACCCATTACTGTTTTGCGCAATACGAATGCTCCAAACTTGAAAAATTTGCCAAAAACAGGAATAAAAATTTATCGACTCAATAACTACTACTTATTGTTTGAAAATATATATTTTTCAATTAGTGTTCTCTTTTTAATGTTAAGTCAAATTTATAATTTTATAAACAGTTTTTTCTAATTTACCTGAAGTTGGTAAAGACGCAGTTTCACCTTAACTCCATTTCTTTATTTTTTACAATTAATTTTACCTGCCCTAACGTAATTTTTCCAATTGATTTCTATATGCTCTTTCAAATTCCAATTTATTTCATCTTTCAGTTTCTTTCTTTAAATTTGTCGTTTCATTGTTAATAACAACCAACAGTATGTATTTACTAGACTGCAGGACGAGCTCGGAGAGGCTGAAGAAGCAAGTCATCGCCAGGGTAAGAGATCCGCATAATCTACGTCCCCATCGGTCCAGCACCAGCGTCAGCAACAAGCCAGCTGGTAGTTCCGTGGAGCACGTGAGGGAAAACGACACAAACACGGAACTCTGAATAAGCTTCAGCGAGTAAACATGACCGTCAAACGATATCACGGTCAGACACCTGCAAAACGACACCTGTCATTCGCCAAGCCTCTATTTAATTAATTCCTTATACTTTCCAGAATAGAACCAGGAGAATGGTATTCCTTGCTAGCCTGGGCGTTTTAAAAAGATCCAACACCGTCGCTGTTTCCTTTAACCTGTTCGAACTTTCCAGGTTCGCCTGCAATCATGTCACGGTAAAATCGATTATACCTGAATCGTGTAGTATGTGTGAGGCCTAGCGCATACTATCTACTTTCTGTCGATCGACAGTTTAGTTAGCCCCGTTACGCACTTGCGCCAAGTTTCCGGCAACTTGGTCAACAAG
Organism: Andrena cerasifolii; assembly: GCF_050908995.1. NCBI lineage: Eukaryota > Metazoa > Arthropoda > Insecta > Hymenoptera > Andrenidae > Andrena > Andrena cerasifolii. The sequence continues at coordinate 2,702,164 of NC_135124.1, read as the reverse complement.
AGACTAGCCATCTTGTTGTTCGCCGCGACCAAGTGCGTACGAACTCATATATCCCCGTGTAGCTCGTGGTCGCCGGAAACTTGTCCCAAGTGCGTAACGGGGCTTAATGTTGTATATGGTATGAGCTTATAGGAGCGCACACTTGTCGACTGCTCATCAATAGACATAAGAGCCAAATTGATACTCGCCCCCGTTTTTACAAAAGAGTCGAACAGCTATCAATTGTTAGTGCTATAGTCACAGTGCGCCACTGGCACACGGATACTATCGGCTAGACCAGGCATGCACAGGACCTCCAATTCCGGGCGCGAGCGCACATTCAAGCTCGAGCTCCAAGCTCGTTCGAGGACAAGCGAGACCGCCAACGGAGTGGGGAGTGGCTGGAGTAGTGGGAGCGGAGCGTTTAGGTGTGTAATACACAGGCTGCCGCAGGGGTCTTCAGAGTTTGACGCTCCGAAAATAAGGCACATTTTGGGGAATTTTTGAAAGAAAAGTATTGAGTATTATAATTCCAAACTTTGTACTCTTATTAATTGAAATTTGAAAAATGTGTTCATATTTTTCTATGCAATAATAGTAATTTGGATCAAAGTTATAATGGTAGTAGTAAGAGAGGTTTGTAAAAAAAGTTTGTTGCTGGGGAACATGATTTTGGCTGTCCTAATCATCTGAAACAAAAAACACAAAAAATTTCTCATTCTATATGAGTGTGGTTATCGTATGAACTAAAACGAATGAAAAATGTTGAAAAGCACAAAAATGGTTGTATTTCAAATGAAAACATTAATTTTTGGGAAAAACATTTGTTAGTTTTCTGTGTTACAAAATTGCATTTTTGCAAATAATTACTTCATTCTAGTTCATTAGATAACCACAGTGATATAGATTAAGAAATATTTTACGTGTTTTGTTTCCGATGACTATGACAGACAGAATCATGTTCGCCAGCATAAAACTTTTTTTAAACCCTTTGTGACGAAGCCACGTCACGCGCCGTGCGAGCATACGACGCAGATCGGTTAAGCCGAGTACCGACCGCGACCGCTAGGCGGCCGCGAAACCGCGAATCGTCTCGCGAGCGAAGATGTACGGTCTGTCAATATAAAGGCCACAGCGAGCAATGTTGACAGCTCTGGTACAGTACATAGTAGTGTGTAAACACCGCCGGACCGTACATCCAAGACGCTCTTTTTGTATCCGTGAGGTGTGCACGTGTCGACCATAGTCACACTGTGCCGATTACCAGTCTCCTCTCCGAAATAGGCCGAGATCATCAATCTTGCGCCCTACCTTGCCGATGAGGTGTCTCCGCGCCCTATAGGCCAGAGCCCTATTGCACATTGGAATTCTATTGTACGACTCCCGCACGACGCGCCTTATAGACCGTCAGGGCAGAACGTTCACTATCTCCACATCCTCCGTCCCCCAGCTCGTCGCAAGCACCGCCGCCGCGTGAAGTAACGCCGCCGCGATCGAGACGTACCGAAAACCCGCGACTCGGAATTGTATAGGAAAAAATAAACAATTCTTATTTATTGAACCCACGCTTCTGATCATTCGTCGAACCTGGCCTTACCGACTGAGTCGGCATCTAACTCCTTCTCCGTCCCACCGGTAACCGTCTCGCCAACCGGAGACGGTCACACCCTCTTACTGCTACCATTATAACTTTGAACAAAATTTTATTATTGCATACAAAAATTTAAACAAATTTTGTCAAATCTCAATTAATCCTCCGTATCCTGTGCCCGAGTCAATTCTGACCCACCGCTTGAAATCACTAACGCACACAGTGACGGATCTGTGTATGTCAACTGCGGCCAAGCCATCATTTAGCTGTTGGGGGTGTCATAAAAACATAAACAGGACCTTTCCGGTGACTGCGTTGGATCAACAATGGGAAGCTCGAGACAATATCACATTTTCCTTGGAGAACACAAAATGGGCATACGGCCTCTGCAGTCATACAATTCTCCACCACGAGACCTTATACCGAGGAGTGGGGATTGAGCATACTACGGTCGAGCTAGAGGGCGCATCGACTGCCGGCAGACTTAATGTGCACCCCTGGACTAGACAGTCGATCATCACCGATCAATTAACGGTTGTCAATTACTTAACCCTCGAAAGACGAATGGTGGATATGGTCACGTGAGACGAATGCAGGGTCAGTTTGACCCATAGCAACATTTCTATGGTACACCGGTTTCACGATAAAATTGAATATGAAATGAATTAAATAATTAAAATTTCTCAAATTAACTAATATTTATTAATAAAGAAATACATGAAAAAAATTATTTATGTAGATTTGGTCCATAAAATAGGTGTATCTCCTGTATGATTTTTATAACTAATATTACTGCAATTTAGGCATCATATACTATATTTTGCCATTGCCAACACAAATATAACATCGTGATAGACTTTGTCAGAGTTGGGTCAAAATGGTTCGCCGTTCGGTTCAGATCTGGACGCGGCCTTACGTGTGACTCACTACGAGCGCTGAACTTATCGCTCTCGATTCTCGGATGTTAGGGTAAGTCGGGGAGAGATGGCCCACTTTTTTTAAAACAATCAGTGCACCGTAAATTTAATGGTTTTATAAAAGACAAAAATATATTTGCAAAAGGAAATACATTTATATAAATAATATAAAATTGAATTAAAAAAATAATCATACATTTAAAAAAAAAAAAATAAATTTGCAGTCTATGCGAAAGGCCAGCTCACTCGGACAATCCAGGTGAGATGACCCATATGAAAAATACATGTTATGAGGTTAATAAGACGAAAAATTATTTCTTTTTCTTGCACAGAACTTTTCCACACTGATTGCATAAGTGCAAAAATTTTGAGCATCCTTCGTGAAACCATTTTTCACAGCTCATACAGCGAAGCCAGTAATCGGTTTTCAATGTACAGCTGTACTACTCCCCACAACCCACGCATTCAGTATTATTATCCTTTTTCTCAGAACTTGCCTCAGATTCTTGGGATCGAAAATCTGAAAAATTTTAATCCGAAGATAAATCTTGCATAACTACTTTGCGTTTAGGCCTAGCTACATTTTTAGTACGTTTTGCTGCTTTCGACGCTTTAGATTTTTCCAACTGAAAATTTCTTTCTTCTATGCTTTTTCTGCTTTCTGTGTTCTTAGGAGATGTCAAAATTGTAGCAACTTGTTTTCTACGTTTTCTAATTCGCTGAACTATACCTAATGACGTACTGGGGATTAGATGAATTTTATTTAGCAACGTGCCTGGCGTGTCCGTTACGGGAGTCTGTCTGTTGATTGTTTGTGAACAACCAGGTAAGATCGATTCTGGTTCTGTAGTTTCGTTTAAATCTGCTGCGCAATCTTCTGTTTGTTGGTCTTCATTTAAAAAAGCATAGTCTGGAATAGCGTTTGGTCGTTCGGGTAGATACCAGTTGCCCTAAAAGCTGATACCCCATTCTCCGCAGTAGCCGATTTCGACCAAGCATCTCCTAGTAATCGCCCAAATACCATGCTGTTAATTTTTCTGGTTGGATTCGTTTTTATATACAAATTACAGGCTTTATTGTAATTAGATTTCAAACTTTTAAAGAATGCTCTATCTAGTGGTTGTAGAAATTGGGTGGTGTGACTAGGCAAGCATAGTAATATAATCTCATGTTCATCTGCATATTCTAACATATCGACGGAGTTGCAGTGTGTTGAATGGCCATCCAAAATTAAAAGTACCTTTCCACTTGGTTTTCTAGGTGTAAAATGTATTTTCAACCAGCTTAGAAATAAAGCAGTGCTAATGTAAGCCGATTTTGTATTCATATATACAACCAAACCTGGAGGCACACCATCTTCGAATTCGGCTTTCTTATTCTTCCCTTTTAAAATACATACGGGCGGTAAAAACGAGCCTTCAGCATTACAGCACGAAATGACCGTTATGGTTTCGCCCTTCTCAGATGACGTAAGAGCTGCAATATTTTTTTATCCTTTTTGTGCAATAACATAACCAGGTTTATTATTTAGCTGTATACCTATTTCGTCCATATTAAATATATTCCCTGGTTTGTTCATTAAATTATTTTCATATAAGGTTTGCTCCAAAAGTTGAAAGTACAGGTCAACTTCTATCTTATTCATGCCCTGGCGGCGAGCCAACGAAACACCTTCGGCTTTTCGGATACTGAGGTCTGGATGACGTTTCAAAAACATATTTAGCCAGTCGTATCCAGCTAATCCCTTCTCTTTATTAAATATATGATTTATACCCAAGCTTTCGGCTAAATTGAATGCCATTGATCTTAGGCATTCACGTGTTGGTGCGAAACCGTATTTTTTTCAACTTTCTTACATGGGCTTTCAGTCTCGCTTCATTTTGTTTACCTAGCAATGACGGTGGTCTTAATGTTTTCTCCGCGAAGTCCTGACTTTTTATTTGTCTCCTCAATGTAGGAGCCGCGATACCAAAGTTTCTGGTTGCTGCATTTACACCCATTTTGCCACTGTGGACTGCTTCTACGGCTTTCAACAATGCCTCGTTTGTCCATAACCTCCAACGCTGATTATATCTTCGTTTATATTCCGTTGGCATGTTCTACAAAAACATTTACTAGCTATTATGCATGATTTCATGATGGGCCAACTAACCCGAGAGTCAAGGAGCGCTGACTCGCTTGTTTTTTCAATAATGCTACGACAATATCTCATCGCAAACACGCAAATATAACCTCTAAACATTATATTAACGTACTGCATTCAGAAAAAGTCATAATTTTTTTGTAAAATGTCAGTAAATTATAATTTAAAGAACACGTAGAAATTTTTCGAGAATAGTCCATTTTTGCATTATAAATAACTTACCTGATTTCACAATTGAAAGCAAACAGAAAACACGATTAATGCGGCGTGTGAGCGACGCGCAATATACCACTAAAAACAACTGAAAATCGCAATGTTCTGGAACATAAACGTGATCGAGCCATCTCACCCGCAAGGCCATCTCACCCGGAATTACCCTATGGGTCGCTGGCCTACTGTGAATGGAAAATGTGGAGAAGTAGATCCACAACCTCTTAAGCGGGCAGAGCTTTATTATATTATATCATATTGTCGCTTTTCTACAGATTTTTCATTAAGACATATGAATTTTATGAACATATTATTTTCATTCACAAATTACTCTTTATTTGTGCTCTTAAAAAATTGGTGAGTAATTGTAAGTATATGTAGCTACAATGAAGTCACAAACTCGAAGTCAGCTTGCGTTACTAATAACCTTCCTTACTAATATTACACGAGTGCCTACTTTATCTAGATGAGAACATTGAATTTTTTAAACCATCTCTCCAAATCTTTCACAACGAATTTTTCTGCGGATCAGCAGTTAGCATTTCATTCTCCCGTTAAAACCTTCACTAATAACATAACATTCTTAAATACTCTCATCTATGTCATATAAAAATTTCTTAATAAGCCACTACAATTCAACTAACTAGCATTGAAAATTTTCACAATGACTCCCCATGATTTTACCCAACATTTCCGGGGTAAACGATTGCATTTGTCTCATGTACATGACATGGATTAGTTGTAAGTGAAAACCATGGTGATCTCCATTAGTAAATGTATCTAAATATACAGTGTGTTTATATGAGCTTTCAAAACGATGTTTGATCTACTTACGGCAAAAACGTCATAGACCCGAGGATCTGGTTTCCTTCGATTGATTCTGGCTATTCTTCTAAGTTTCTCGATTACCTCGTCCGTCATTCCATTGGAAACGTACCATCTTGTGACAAACATTTTCAATAAACATAGTACATCCATGGCTAAACTTGTATATCAAGTATTCACAAAATAACGGAACAAACTTGGCGCGTGCATTATGTAATAGTCAAACATAAACAAACAGATCGGTATATATGGGTCTAGAAACTAATGACTTCTCAGTTATAAGCCATTACTGTTACGTGACATTAGTATTGCTATCTTACAAGGAGAGTATTTTAGGTGTCCGCCTCCGATCATTTTGATTTTTGGATATGTTATAGAGGACCGAAAAATAAGAAATACGTGTTTTTTTATTTTTCCCCGTTTTCATATTTGGGGGGTGAAAACTGCGTTCAAAGTTAGGGTTGAAAAATCATTTTTGTGGAATATCTCGAGAACTATTAGAGATAGGGGAATAGTGTCAATGGACGAATTTTGTCTTTGAATGCGAAATATGACAGACTCACCAGATTTTCAAACATCCACAAAAATGATTTTTCAACCCTAACTTTGAACACAGTTTTCACCCCCAAATATGAAAACGGGGAAAAATAAAAAACACGTATTTCTTATTTTTCGGTCCTCTATAACATATCCAAAAATCAAAATGATCGGAGGCGGACACCTAAAATACTCTCCTTGTTAGTACTACTTTATAATGTGTATTAGTGTAGGTATCATCAGACACATGACGAAGTTGGCTGTACTAATCTGTCACCATTCGTATTAATGTTGTAGGAGCGCCCCACAATAACTACATATTTTATCACCAATGCAACCCAAAACTTTAGCACTCGGAGCCTACAGGACTTCCGCTACTCATTGTCAGTGCAATATCTAACGATATCTTATCACCGAAACGATCATAGATTCCAACGATTGGAGACCTAAGTAGTAGGTATGTGACCTCCGCCACATGACGTGATAGGTATTTAACACACCTACAACGCTAAAACTTCAGGACCCGGAGACATCTCTGAATCTCCGTCACTGAGTCTGACATCTAACGATATCTTATCACCTAAAAGGACCTTAGATTCCAACACTTGAAGGCCTATGTGTCTCTCTTCATTCGTCCCCCACCAACGCACCACCATACAATTATGTAGTTTTTGTATCAAAACCCCTGCAGCCAGCCCTAAGACAGTCGGTAAAACCTCAACGTAACATCACGTCGAATCTCAGTCGGGTATTTTGGACTTCTCCTTTGAAAGCCCAGGACAACTTTTAAATTTCCAGTTGAGGCGAACCCACAGCGATATACTTTTACCGCTCGAAGTATATCGCATTATAAAGTTATGAGGCTAAACTAACTTTTCCTAGTCGTTCGCGGTGTTAAGCAGACGGTGGTTCGTCCGCAACTAACAAATTCCATAAAACAATTTCCAATCCTCGGATACGCAGCCAAATCTCATTACCCTCAGCCTCGGCTCGTAACAGATGAAAGTATCTTTACTTTACAACTCAAAAATAGTTAATTTCCTAGAGCAATATTTACTAATGCGTTTGTTTAGTTTCACAGGTGTACACATATTTAGAATAATGGAACTTTTCAAAGGATAAAGGACAATGTTAAGTTCCACAGAGGATTACTGACCTACGAAAGTACAGCGCTTGCTAAACACCATTGGAAAGATCTCGCTAAGACGAATCGACTGATACCATTTTTAATTTCGAAATCAGATGGGATTACCTCGAAAAATGCTCTGAAATTTTGGGATTTTGCGGTTTTAAACAAAAAAAAAAACGGTAGTATAACCCCATTCCGGCTCTCTGGGACTTAACATTGTCCTTTTGGGAGATTGAATTAAATAACATATTGAGAATTCGCTTACCGGGCACTCTCTGGGAGAATCCATGGTGTAATGATAACAGCCAAAAGTGGCAGTGCACTGACATACGTGAAAATTCTCCAATTAGAAATGTAGTAAGCCATCCATGGTAAAACCGTGCTGGCGATAGCAAAATATATACCGAAAGCGACATTAACAACTAGAGTGCGTTTCGATACAGCCATATACTCAAGTACTGAAATGAGTAAACACCGAATAATTAAACAAATAAGCTATTTTTCTTGAAGAAATTAATTATTTCCAAGTTTGTCTGATGACAAGTTAAATCATTTTTTCGTCTGAAACAAAACGGACATATTTCCTATACTCATCTAGGAAATTGCAATGAATTCGAAACAAAAGGAACTTAATTCCATAGACCTACCCAAACATGTACTAAATTAGTTTAAAAATGTACCCACTCTCAGGGTATCTTTAGACTTATACGTGGCAAAACGTTTGTTTTAACCACAATCATATTTACTCCACTTATTAAGCTTTTGAAACCTTTCAACTTTAGTTGTTTCCACTTTTTTACAAAGTCAGACAAAGTAATTTTTACATTACCAAGAGGACTTATTTTCAAATAATTTCATTCAAAAGGGCTTATTTCTAAATATTTTTGAAGTGAAACTTCTTTAGCCGCGGTAGCGTAAGTTTTCTTGGATGTGACGGACATATGAAACGCTTCCCCCACCAAGAATCGCTATATCTACCACTTCCGCTTACTCCTATCCTACGAAGGCGAGAGCGCGTCAGAGGGGCCTGAAGCGAGCGAGGAACGGTACGAGACAGACGAGGCGTTGATACTTTGTCTCGCTCTGCCTTTCGGGCGCCTGATAATCCTGATATTCCGTCATTTGCGTGTGCGACGGAGTATCAGGCGTCCGAAAGACGGAGCGAAACAAAGTACAACGCGTCCCCTGTCTGGTACAGTTCCTCGCTTGCTTTCAGTCTCTCTGACTCGCTCTCGTTCCATCTCGCTCTCGCCTTCGGCAAGAAAGGAGGAAAAATTATCGCTCGGATACGGAAGCGCCAACGTGCCACCTTCATGCACAATCGTGTAATGCCGTGCCTGACCAACTCAATCCTCTTTCTGACACACCACCACACCGGGTAGTGAGTGGGTAGTTCCAGCCGTTTCTGACACACCACCGCACCGGGTAGTGAGGTAGTGCCGTTTCTGGCGCAACTTCACACCGTTCCGTTCCGGGAGCGACGAGTTGAGGTTATGTGTCATGCGATTCTGATTGGTCGATTCCCAACGAATCTTTAGTCCTACCAAAATCAACCAATCAGAATCGCATGACACATAACCTCAACTCGTCGCTCCCGGAACGGAACGGTGTGAAGTTGCGCCAGAAACGGCACTACCTCACTACCCGGTGCGGTGGTATGTCAGAAACGGCTGGAACTACCCACTCACTCTTCGGTGTGGAGGTGTGTCAGAAACGGCTTGAGTTGGCCAAGCACGGCATTGCATGATTGTGCATGGAGGTGGTGCGTAGGCGCTTCCGTACTCGAAATAGTAGGTACACCATCCTCTACGTTGAATGCTCACCGCCGCGCCAGTTTCGTGCCGCGAGCTATCAGCGAATAAATACTGTGGAGAGGAAATCCTCGTATGATGTATGCATACATGCGAGGATTCCCCATCTACTACTCCCTACTACGTCACGAGTTCCTACTCCTTACTACGTCATGAGCCCGTTACTTTTGACAAGTCTACTCCTACACGTCAGCTGGGCCATCAACAAGTACCGACGCACCCACTGTTGCTACGCTACCATAGACAAACTTTAATTTCTTCAAAACTGCCCATCAAGACTTTCAAACACCATTTCTGAACACTAAGTTTGGTAAAGTTTGCTTAATTTGTGATCGAATATGGTTTAAGAACGACGTGAAACGAGTTGATCCCAAGTGCAGACTAATTGCTTGCGTATAGGCTAAGTAGGTTTAAGTTACGCGCCTCTTCCGGCCATATGGATTTATGTAATCTGGATCTGGCAACATCGCACGATCCAGACAAAGGAATAAACGGTGAACTGTGACCACCTCAGTCGCTCTGAGATTGCATATGAAACATGTCGTATCATTAGTGATATCCACCGAATCCTCTTTGTTTAAACATTAAGCCCACACCAAGCATCAACAAATCTTACATACTGCTTTCCCAGCCATTAGTATTCAACATGCGGTAACGTGCAACTGCAACACATGCAGAAATTGTCTGACTCAAAATAATAACATTCCAACGTCATCCAAGTCAAATGGTTTAGTATATCCACAAATGCCTTCTTATCTACCTACATTAGATTTGTTGTCAAAGAGTTTAATTTAACCCAGGATACCGTTCACTCAAATTCGACGCCTGCGGCATGCACATGGATAGCACATGGATAGCACATGGAATGTTCGGGCAAATTATTAATGTTCCAGTCTCTGTAAATACGATGGTGAATCATTTACCAAGAAACATTGATGGCGATCATTGAGTTAATGTAAATATTAAGAGAAAAAAATACATAAATCGTGTTATTTACAAGGGGAGGACGGCATGTGATAGGCATCGATTTTTATGAGCCTTGGCCAAAACTATGAACAAATAGGATTTTTGCGTGGGGTAAAATGGAACACCTATTTAACCCACTTCCACCAATCCAATTGTCTTGAAACTTTGCAGGCGTGCGTAGTTATGATGACAATACAAAATTATGAAAAAACCGGGAGGGGGGGGGGGAAATTACCCAATCATCAATAAATATAACCCATAACTACATATCCATACGACTTGAAATCAGTCTGCAACCACAAATCAAATCAATTCAATCGATATAAAATCAGCATATAACCACAAATAAAAATTTAGACAATAAAAAGTAAATAATAAAAAAAATGCAACTTTTTTTTTAAGTTAAACAATTTTATTTAAAATGCACTAAAAAGTAAAAAAAAATCCATGCACGTGATGATATTCACTATTCATATAAAAATCCATGTGTATTTGATTACTTTCAGTATTTTTCATGTTATTCACTCCCGTCCGCGTTGTCAGGGATACCGCGGATACGGTAAAGAGGCGACCATGACAGCCTTCGTAGCGTCGCGCGGTCTCCTTGACAACGGAAGGCACGCTGCGGGAAAGAAAGATTGGAAGGGGAAGCAGGCGCGTGAGGGGCCCCTACGCTGGACAGCGCTGCTTTACACGTACAGTTTTGGAGCGCACGCCTAGAGTATACGTTCCAAAACTGTGAGAAAATCTGTCCGTCTAAAGCCGACTATTGTATCTACTCGCGCATGTGGGTCGAGCTCGAAGAGACTGAGCGTACGCACGTAAAAGACGAAGCAAGACAAAGTATCACACTTTCTCTCTTTCATAGCCAACGGCAACTTCGTGTCTACTCTTTCGCCCCCTCTCGCTCGCTCTTGGATTTTCTCACTCGCGACATTGGCGGCGCGGAATAGTGTCCGTTACGTAGTGTATGCCCGCCGGCAGCCCCGTCCGTCGGGACTACAAGGAGAATTTACTGTATTAATCTTCGTGGTCACAAGGGGTGTATTTTACTCCAAGAATAATTTTCGAGTTAAAATGTTGTGTCTTTACGACTTCCAAAGGGGATTTTTCGCAAGAAAATTTTTTTTGAAAAAATTAAAAAATCGCTTCTTTCCCACAACCGTGGAAAATCGCTCATTTTCAACTACAAATTTTATCATATCAAAATTTACATTTCTAGAAAAAGACTATTAGACCATGATTTATAGGTATTACGGACGTATAATTATCACTGAAAAGCTAAGAGATTCAAAAATACGAAAATGGTAACTCAAAAAATGACGCTGGGGTACAGTGAACCCCGTGTGACCAACTTGTAATTATAAGGTGTGGCCACGGAGGGTTAAAACAATGTCACTAAATTTAAAACATTACCGCTATCAAATGGAAGAATAAAATGTACGTGTACTAAAAAAAAAATTTTTTTTTAATAAACGTTGGTACCACAGTTTCTTGCGGTTATTGAAAATTACACCTATGTGGAAATGTGCCCTTTTGAAAAATCACTCCTCGCATGTCGATAACGTCCACATAAACACGTTGACATTGATCCTAAGAACAAATTTCTATCACTAAGAGTAGTAATTAGTTTGGGTAGCTACTTAACCCAGCCCTACTTAATGGAGACTGACATTTTCAAAATTACCTTTTCGTTTATGCTAATGGAAGGATATTCTATAAGTCTTCAAATTTGAATTATTATCCGTGACGACAGATTTTTAGATCAAGTACTTTGCAAAATCTGATCACCCCAAAATTACCGATGTAACATCGACCGTTACTCAATTTGTAGAATTTGTACAAAGATCTTGTAAACAGTACACCTAACGATTAAACTTATCAAGCAAATGCTTTACGTTTGCACTAAGGCTGTATGTTACACTCACCGATTATTAACGGAATGTTGATGCAGTTGTCGAACGCCATTCCAGTGAGAAATCTGCAGATGGCGAACGACCAGAAGCTATTCGCGTTTGCAGTGGCGATGGAGCTAAGAAGGGCGATACTGTTGCAAACCATCAACGCTGGGATGCGTCCCTTGTGATCTGCTATCCACCCGATGATAAAACCGCCAACGATCGAACCACAGAAGAAGATGGCCTGAGCCGTTGACACAAGGTATTCTCGGTTGCATACCCAATCTAGCTAATGACGAAGGGTTAAGGATTAATCAGTGAAAATAAAGAACGTGGCAGATACTTGGACTACTACATCATTATTTCATATTCTTCCTTATTTTCAACACAGTCATTCAATCATTTTCATAATATCGAAAATTCTTTGTTTAACCCTCAAGTAGTAGGTGGAAATATTTTTTTACAGTTGATAAGATGAAACCAATTTGGCATTGGAAATAATTAAGTACTAATTTTCACGGCAACAATCATAAGAGAATTTGTGAAAAACGAAACTTGGATCAATTTCAATTATACTCTGTGGCCCATAATATGTGGGTCCTACCTCAGGGATGGATTCAGGGCTTGAAAGTAATCAAAATAGTAGATATAAACATATGTTCTATTTGATCTTGTTTACGATATGCGACGTTTGTGTTCTGTCAACTAATGTTTGATTACCTTCATAGACGATGCTCAAAATGGCTACTTTGCATTTTAACACATGCCTGTAGACATGTTGTCATTGATCTGATTATTCTTTCAGTATTCCTAGGTGTTACTCAAATTTCCTGTAAACATTGTTCAATTCTGTAACCAAGTATTTCAACATGTGCATGGCCTTCTGTAAAAGAAAGATTATAAATCTGTCACAAGTAGAAACCTAATAGATTTATATTCGGAGTGCAGGTCACGGAGTAGAACCTCCACTGCCATCGAGAGAAGAAACTAAAATGGCTCATAGAGTGTTATGATAGAGTTTACAGAATAGTCAAAAGGTCATATGTAAGATGTCGAGCATTATTTACAAACAGTTGAACACAAGTAATATGTAATACTAGTTAACTTGGTTTATCAAAAGGATTACATATTACAGTATGAAACTCCCTACAACACGGAACAAGTTATATAAACTGTTTTTATTATTATATTTTCAAGTGTTGAATTGCAGCGGTCTTGATATTAGCCGTGCTGAACAACGTGGCTACACCGCAAGTATTAGGGGTCCGACTACTGAATGAGTCTTGGAACTCTTTCGGGTGAGCGTGTCGACGGATGGTGGTTAGCGTTTTTTAGTTAATTAGTAGTTTACGTTGAAAAATTTAGGCAAAAATTTATCAACAATTTGTAAGAAAAATGAGTGAAAATGACTATTTCTTAATACAGTATTGTCTCGTTGAGGGCTCGGTTTGGGGGTACACGTTGTGGACTTTTCGCTATCCCCACCACTTCTGTCTCACTCTTGTCCGGCGAAGGCGAGAGCGAGTGAGAGGCACTTAAAGCCAGCGAGGACGGTACGAGACAGACGATGCGTTGATATTTTGTCTCGCTCCGTCTTTCAGACGCCTGACACTCCGTCCTTTGCGTGCGCGACGGGCCTGCGCGATGGTCGCGAGCGCTTACCGTGAGCACGAAAACCGGTTTCGCAAAATCTTGACGCAGGCCCGGCTCAAGTCTTTTTTGCGCCCTAGGCGAACTTGTCAAATTGCGCCCTTTATTATAATACATTTATTTGAGATTATTTATGAGTTTACTTTGAAAAATTAGGCAACTGACTAGGGCGTAAGGTTGACAAGGGGCGCAAAATGGTTTTTCATTCCTGAAAATAAATTTTTAAATGAAATACTACAAATTGTACTACAACTGTTTTAAACTACCAATAAAAATTCGGAGTAAGGACATCAATAATCTCAAATAAATGTATTATAATAAAGGGCGCAATTGGATAAGTTCGCATAGGGCGCAAAAAAGGCTCGCGCCGTGCCTGGCTATCTGACCGTGGCGCACAAGCGTCGAGCAATCACGATTCCATTTGAACGCTCGCGCCCGTCGCGCACGCTCACCGCGCACGCAAAGTGTTCCATCTCGCTCCCCCCTTCGGCCAGAAAGAAGCGAGAAATGATCGCTCGGAATTAGAGCTCTGTTCACGATACGGGCTCAACGCCGTTCCCAACCAGCGAGCCCGTAACGAGGAAATGCTGTATTGCACACTGTATATACACTGTGCTATATTTGTTTCACTATATAATTGTTTATTGTTGCATATTTCATAAATAGGCATTTGCTAAAAAACGCGGCAAGTAATATCGACTTGCAAGGGAAGATCCTGAATCCGAAAATTACAAAAATTCTGAAACCCTGTGGATATACATATAGAGGATTTCCTCCTGATTACAATGCAATTTTTTGCTGCTCAAATTCACTCCAAGCGGGTGAAATTAACCCCTGAAGATTCGGCTATTTTAGAAGAACATTGCTCGGCGTGCAGCTTAAGGTACGTTACAAGGGGTTCAAAAGTTTTTCGATTGTTGAGGAGCACAGTTTCGCAATATAACAAAAGCTGAAATTGTATGGAAAAAATATGGACTATGCTGTTTCATAATTATTTAAACAAACAGTTCAGATTTCACATGAAAGAACCTATTTTAGAAAACATTAATATTTTTGTTAATAACTTCTTTCTAATTGTTTAAACAATTGATAAAGCTCTTACGATTTGATAGACCTAATTAAAGAAGTTACTTTTGTCTTGAAACTTTTTTTCTATCTCTTACAAATTGCGTGTTACAAAATAAAATCGAAAAATAGCCGAATCTTCAGGGATTAATTTCGCCCCCTTACAGTGAATTTGGGCAGCAAAAAAAATTGCGGTGTAATCAGGAGGAAATCCCCTACATATCCCCAAAGTTTCAGATTTTTTTTAATTTTCGGGTTCGGCATCTTCCCTTGTTGGTCATGGTTAATTACAACGAGACCACCCTCCCCCACAGTTGCCAGATGTATGTTCAGCATGGCTAGTACTAGAGTTACATGTGACTGAATTCATCCCTGAATTGGGTCCTCCAAATTATGAGACATCCTGTACACGAATTTCTATCGGAAAATGACATAGGATGAGTCATAAGTTCTTGCGCTGCATACGCACAAAATTTATTTGTTCCACTAAAAATTCATATAACACATTCTAGTCTTCCAAATAAAGGTCATTGTACACATTCTGTGGTCTTAACTCATATTCTCGCTAATTGTCTGACTTCTCGTCTGCACCAGTCCTTGGACTGGGACGCTGTTCCAGTACGAAAAATATTGTAGAATACTGTAAACTAGACAAGAAATTATGACTTATTCTCTGTAAATCTCATCTACTAAATATTTATTCCCCTAGGGTTCGGAGGTTATTTCATGACTGATTGTTCCCTAGAAGCATGTCCTTAAGGGGTTATGCCTAGTCAGGCGGTCGAAAAGAGGCGAATATTTGTGATTTTTTTTTGAAGAAGCGGAAGCGTATAATTTTACAAAACTTTTTGCGCTTAAAAGAGCAACATTTAAAGAACATTTGGTAATTTTTTCGTAGAAAAATATTTAAGTTTATAATAAAATAACAAGCGACATCCAAGAAGCATTTTTAAAAATTTGCTTTCGCGGTGAGCACTGCCATTCGTAACCAGATTATCTAAAATCAAAAAACAAAACAGATTTCGTTAGTATATTAATGTATCCTCAGGTTGACGGAGAGAATTTTCCGAAATATTAAGTTAAAACAACATGGCAGATATTTAAAGTTGAAATCCTGATTTTTTCGCGTGATTATTTTGTGCAAAAATCAGGACTTCAACTTTAAATAGCCGCCATTTTATTTTAAATTAATATTTCGGAAATTCCCTCCGTTAATCAGAGGATATATTAATATACTAACGAAATCTTTTTTGTTTTTTGATTTTAGATAATCTGGTTCCAAATGGCAGTGCTCACCGCGAAAGCAAATTTTTAAAAATGCTTCTTGGATGTCGCTTGTTATTTTATTATAAACTTAAATATTTTTCTACGAAAAAATTACCAAATGTTCTTTAAATGTTGCTCTTTTAAGCGCAAAAAGTTTTGTAAAATTATACGCTTCCGCTTCTTCAAAAAAAAATCACAAATATTCGCCTCTTTTCGGCCGCCTGACTAGGTATAACCCCTTAAGACGAAGACTGGCGATTCCGTAGCTTACACTAATATCCGGACCGGATCGTGCTTTGTATGTACCGTGCCTAGAACATTTTATTACCCCATTTGTCACAAGCTTTTGTTGAAACATAGGGTAAACTGTACAATGATTGACACCCTAAGCGGAAATCCCAATTGGAATGTCTATATTTTTTCGCGAAGTTTTTATATGGTCTTAAGTGGGTACAACACTATTGAAATCTCGAAAAATCGATTTTTGTTATTATTATTAACTCTGAAAGTGTCGTCCTATATGAATATTTACAACTAAGTTTCATGAGGAAATTCGAATAATTACGGAAATTATAGCGCTGAACGTAATTCAGTGCACCGTCGAGTAACGGCCACGCAAAGCGGTAATGGGGTAAGTCAGCGATGCCCCGATGGGCGGTCCGAGGAGGCGAGCATCCATAGCGTTTTCTACGAACCGCGCGGAAGGGGGTGCTCGAAGCCAATGAAGCGGCGGGCATGCAACGGATAGGGAAAACTCTAGTAGTGTGCCCTTAGGCCCTAAAGGTGCAGTTTCACGGCGCGTGGTTCGTCGAGTTGGCTCGGTTCGCCCAGGTTCGGCAGTTAAGGGTACGAGCCTACACGCACACAACTAGAGTTTTCCCTATCCGTTGCATGCCCGCCGTTTCGTTGGCTTCGAGCACCCTTTCTGCGTGGCTCGTAGAAAACGCAGTGGAAAGTAAAGGCTCCCCCAAACCAACGCGAATATCCGCTCCGCGCCGCGGATCAGATAAGGCAGCAGTTTTTTATACGTGGTGGCTTATGGGCAGTGTTATCTGATCCGCGGCGGAACAGCCCGCGCGGCGAAATTCGCGTTGGTTTGGGGGAGCCTTAACAGTAAACGTCGGCGTCGCGCGTGGCGCCTGAGCTTCCTTGTCCACGAAATTGTCACGGTCTTCTTTTCAGCGTCGCAAGGTTTCCTTGACGACAAGTCACGCTGTTCAAAAGGAAGGTTGGAAGGGGAAGCAGACGCGTGAGGGGCCCCTACGCTGAACAGCGCTGTAATAAATGTTAGAAGAACATTGTCGTCGTGCAGCTTAAGGTAGTTACAATGGGATCCAAAAGTTCTCCGATTGTCGAGGAGCACAGTTTCGCAATATAACAGAAGTTGAAATTATATGGAAAAAAATATTGATTATGCTGTTCCATAATTATTTAAACATCCAATTCAGATTTCACGTGGGAAAACGAATTTTAGAAATCTATTAATATTTTTGTTTATAACTTTTTTCCAATTGTTTAAACAATTGATAAAACTTCTACAGTTTGATAAATCTAATTAAAAGAAGTAACTTTTGTCTTGAAACTTTTTTTCTATCTCTTACAGATTGCGTATTACAAAATAAAATCGAAAAATAGACGAATCTGCAGGGGTTAATTTCACCCCCTTAGAATGAATTTGGGCAGAAATTGCGTTGTAATTAGGTGGAATCCGCCGAATATGGACAAAGTTTCAGAATTTTTTGATTTTTCGGGTTCGGGATCTTCCCTTGTTAGCGATTCTTTTGTTCCTTGCGTAACGGCTACCGCTGTGTCGGTTTGGGCCAGCACAGTTAATTTATATTTACCTAAGATTATTCCTATATTGAGCTTTTTGACCCTGATTAGATCATAAAAGAAAATAATTTTATTATCTACATGTCTTTATTAAGTTTATGAAGTGAAGGTAAATTGGAATACAGCTATTCCAAATTACCTGCACTTCAACGAAATCGGTACTTCCTGTCCTTTTTTCATTTCGAAAAAAGTTTCAATTACTTTATGTTTTTTATTATTACTGTGAGTTTTTAATATAAACATTTATAAGTTTCCCTATGATATTATGCAGTTTTATTTGTTCCCATTGCACAGTTCGACAAATTTTGACTTTTATCGGATTCGTAACATTCAATAGCCGTTTCTTATAAGTTTTCATGCCCTGAAAACGAATCTGCAAACCGTTTGTCGCCATCACCCTCAGTTTTTGATAAATTCGATTTTGAAAAAGACTGCAAATTTTCAAATTTGAACATCTTTTGTGTCGAAATACTTATTCGGTTGCTCGTTGCGTCAAATTATTCTATGAACCCTCCCGAATACAACGATATAAGTTATTATTGCATTATGAACATTTAAATGTTTTTAAACATCGATCAAAGGGAAAAGGTCACCCGAAATGCACCCATTTTTAAAGATATCTTTCAAATTATTTCCAAAACTAATGGTCTAGGAGAAAATCTGACTATTCCACGCGATGCAGCAGTCATTTTTCCTTCCGAAAGCATTAACAGAAGTGGTAAGTCACGTTTTGTTTTCAACACAGAAGCGAAATAGTTTGGCAAAACGCGCGGCGCCGACAGTGGTAGTCAACGGCGGCGCGCGATCCACTGCCGCTCAGCGTAACACAATTGCTTGTTGGCGCCGCGCGTTTTGCCAAAGTATTTCGCTTCTGTGTTGAAAACAAAACGTGACTTACCACTTCTGTTAATGCTTTCGGAAGGAAAAATGTCTGCTGCATCGCGTAGAATGGTCAGATTTTCTCTTAGACGCTTAGTTTTGGAAATAAATGGAAAAATATCTTCAAAAATGGGTGCATTTCGGTTGTCCCTTTCCCTTTGATCGATGTTTAAGCATATTTAAATGTTCATAATGCAATATTAACTTATATCGTTGTATTCGGGAGAGTTCATAGAATAATTTGACGCAACGAGCAACCGAATAAGTATTACGTTTCGACACAAAAGATGTTCAAAGCTGAAAATTTGCAGTTTTTTTTTCAAAATCGAATTTCTCAAAAACTGAGAGTGATGGCGGTAAACGGTTTGCGGATTCGTGTTCATGGCACAAAAACCTATAAGAAACGGCTATGAATGTTACAAGTCCAGATGGCTGTCGAACTGTGTAGTCTGCCGTAATTTTGTATTCGTTCTGAACAAACTGGTATTCCAAATATACTGCAGTTCCTCTAAGAACTGCCCTTCTGATGATAACTCTATCGTATTGGTATTAAAAAATGAAGATAAGAAAACAGTTGAAGGATACTTCACCTCAGTTCCCACGCTGGGATATGGGATTTGCGTGAAATTGTATTCCCAACTGGTGCATTCAACAGTTTTGTTCGTTCTGAACTCCAAGGAACGTAGATCTTTGCCGCTCTTCAAAATCTCGGAGAAATTTAAATCTTTCCGATGGCACCGGTCATAGTAGGGATATTCGTGCGAAGGTGGAATTGCTATTTGAATCCTAAACATGTCAAAGCACAGAAAATCAGCAATAGAAAATGAATAATACAAATTAGAAGACGGAAACAATTGAAAGATGATACTCAATAATAATTACTGTGGCGCGAATTCAGTTTTTGGAGGGCCGCGAAAGCTTTAGAATTCCTTCATTACCGTTGATTTTTACGGGAAAATTTCGCGTACTTAATTATGACTGGAACTATTTGTCGAATTTTCCTCCATTTATTCGAGCACTCTGAGTAGTCGAATATATGTATACTATTATGTATAAAGAGAGAGCCGATTTTTAAATTCTCGCAAAACTCAAGACCTATTGAACCGATCTTCCTCAAATTTTAACACGTTATTCCTGCATACTCTAGGGTGGGCATAGGCTATGTAGCATGTCTCAGAAACGCGTTATTAACGTGTAATTTATGTGTAAATATTTCATGTGTACGGCTGTTTTGCAGACCACGTGACCCGTGTATACGACAGGCTACTTCACGCGCGCATGCGCATATTCGGCCCGCGCGATACTCGCCCGCAGCAGTACCGTGATGTCACCACCAGATGGCAAAGCCTGTCGCGCGCTTTCTCGCTAGAGAAGTGGATTACCGCGGACATATATGTTAGAATGATTATATGGTTACAAATTGCTGTTGCAGATTTATGTGTATCCGGTATGGATGTTACTATGCCCCGAGTGCGATCAAATTTGTGAAGATCAATCCACTCCTGTTCGACGTATGCAATACTAGCTTTGCTTGCTACTCAGCTTTTTCACTCGAAATTTAGATTCTGATTTTATAAAAAAAATCGTTTTTTTTTATTATTTATCTTTTTTGTGAAAATAGCCACGTTCATCTGGATTAGGTAGGTATAATGAGCTGGGAGAAATTTCGTAACCCCCTGAGTTTACTGTTCGATTGTTTTTAGGCGACAGACAAACACACAAACACTTCTTCTGCTTTATATATTAAAATACACTGGTAAATCCTGGACTTATAAGAGTGAATGTTACCGGAAGGTTTGCATTGAATTATGATCCAGGAATTAACTAACTAGGTATGGATAATATTTGCCATCATTGCTCCGACAGGTGATGCGCAACAACAATTTATCCTAATGTCAGAAAATCATTATACCAAGAATGTTATCTTCTCCGAAATATTACGAAGAAATTAAGCTCTTTTCAAAATACCTAATTTCCTTAAAATATATTAATTCTAATAAACATGAATTAGTCACGCTAATATCTCGGGCGAAGCCGAGATGGGGGACGCTAGTATTTAATAAAATTAAATTATTGTACTACTCTAATATTACATTCAAATTACGGCTAAACTCAAATTTTGGAACACACGAGTTATCGAATATGTTCCAAATCTTCACATATTCCAGTACTACATTCGAATATTGGTATACTTATTGTTAGAAGGCAACGCCCTAGCGGCACATAATAAATGAGAATGTTTCGCCGTATTATTAGGCCGTGTAATCTGCACTTGCGTAGTCGCGCACAATAGCTCGGGCGCAGTGTTATGCGCTGATTTGAATGGTACAATTCAAAGATTTTGAGTATACTGGTTGAAGTAACACACCAATTATGCACCCTTTATACACGTAAGATATTCTACGTTTATTAAAAAATATTCACTGATACTTCCAAAATAGCCGAACACAATTATGTTCGAAATTGACTAGAAATCACTAAAATTTCAAAACTTTTGCTCAAATGCGGCACGGGTTCCCTTTGTTCAATCACTTTGAAATTTTGCACATATCATTTTCTCACCAAGTGTCACAATTTAGGGCGGTAAGACAAAGAAAAGTTGGAAGCTGAAAAATACGGACCACCCTAACAGTTATACATCGAACAGTGGACAACCCCTTGGTATACAAGTATAAACATAAAATAGAGTCTAAACCGACTAGATCTTAGTGACTATAAAGTAACCAAACGTGTAGTTGCTAAGTGGCTAAATAACCCCGCCCCAAAAAAACTGAGCGGGCCTACGAAAGGGTCCACCGCATTGAAGTGCAGATTAGCATACCGCATAGCCCTGTTAATAGGGTCAATTGTATAATAAGAATATAACAGCAGCCTGTGGGCGAACAGAGGTTTTTTCCGCAACTGCCTCTTCGGAGCGTTGAAAGTAACTAACCCAACAAGGTCTGAGCAGTCTAACAAACCATTAATAATTTTAAACAACAGAACCATATCCGCCACCTGTCTGCGATCAGCAAGGGTGGTGATGTTTACGGATTTCAGAGCGGGGCTATCAGGGCTTGAATAGGTTTCGAAAATAACTGTTTCAAACTGTTATATAAAGGTTCTGAAAGAGTTATGAAGAACCTTTATTCGGAATAACCGTTATAAAGAACCTAAACTTCAGACTATATAAGTATAAGTTACGGTTCCTATACAACTCTATAACTTTTATTTTTTAGGTTCTATATAAGTTACAAAGGGATTATAGAACCGACTCTTGTAACGATTGTACAGAATTTTACAGTAAATTAAATCACAACATATTACAACTATAGATTACTCTGTGTAACCAAATTGTTTAAAAATTATTATAAATAAGTAAGCAAATATATATTATGTACACATTTGTACATATGTATACAAGTGATCCTTGCATACCGCCGAGTGTATACATATACATACGTACAAATGTGTACGTAATATATATTTGCTTACTTATTTATAATAGTTTTTAAACAATTTGGTTACACAGAGTAATCTATAGTTGTAATGTGTTGTGATTTCATTTACTGTAAAATTCTGTACAATCGTTACAAGAATCGGTTCTATAACCGCTTTGTAACTTATATAGAACCTAAAAAATAAAAGTTATAGAACCTAAAAAATAAAAATTATAGAACCTAAAAAATAAAAGTTATAGAACCTAAAAATTAAAAGATATAGAACCTAAAAAATAAAAGTTATAGAGCTATATAGGAACCGTAACTTATACTTATATAATCTGAAATTTAGGTTGTTTATAACGGTTATTCCGAATAAAGGTTCTTCAAACTCTTTCAAGAACCGAAATCTTTATAATAACGGTTTCAAGCTCTGGGGGCCATAGTCATGGTCGGTTCTGTCTATTAGATTACCAAGGACACGAACGACAAACCGAAAAAATTTATGAAATTATTCTACTCTCTTCATAAAGTTGGTTTTATACATTCAGTACAATCAGCTTTATCATTAAAACGGAAAACACTAAAATAACGAAGAAAAAGGACGAATAAAAAGATATAAAATACGGTTTAATTTTAGGAGTTGAGTTTTACTAATACTTTATGAAATATTGTGCTCGCAACTGCATAAGATTTGCTCAGCATTTAAAACGATTTACTTCGCTCCTTATTCGTTTCCTCCATTCTTGGAAAAACTTACTTATCTTCCTGAGTAAGACTAGAGTTCATCAATTCGTCTATCCTGCACCAATGTTCCGTCGGTATGATGGTTATAAAAAATTGCGAGAAATAGAGGAACGCGTACGTCACCCCGTACGGCAGCAACGACAACAAGAGTAACCACTGATATCTGCCATAATCGCCGACGAATGGCAGAATGTCATCAAACGTTTCCACCTTTGGCCTCAGAGCGGTCCTTTCGGTCGGCCCTACCGAATTGTGCAAGGTATTCGCGTCCTTCATTTCTCTGGAACAAAAAAAAATTAACCATTTCCCTCTCAGTATTTTCGATAACAATAAATTATTGCCTATATACGATACCGATTATACACTTGCGAATGCTCTTTTTTTGCGTCATTAAATCACGCAAACGTCATGTAAAACTTCACTGCCGCCGCTCAATGCTTTCACGTTGAAGACACCCGGCACAGAACTAATCTTTGTGAATGAAAGTATTGTTATCTCGCGGATTGCGCGTGTTAATGGGCATTACACAGTTCGACGTATGCAGATATCACAGCGAGCGAATATGAAGTCTCGCTCTGAGCCCATCTATCGCGAAAGCGTAAAACCCGAACGAATTTCGTCAGGCGCCAAAGAATGTGTTTCGACTCCTAACCCAGACCTATAATAATCCAAGGCGTTGCAATTGAGGCATTGGGAACGAAAACGGACTAAATCACATTTTTTTCGAAATTGAATTAGTAGCAGTAATGCGTTCCAATAGGCCGTACTACATAATCATATAAAATAGGAATTTTTTTTTCAATTTAAAACCATATGGAATACAAAATCACTTGTTGCGTTGAACTACTGTGGTGATATCTGACTTATTAAAATTAAATGGAAAATTAATTATAATTTCATTAGGAAATATTTCGAATTGTATCCAAAGCTAAAAATTATGACTGCACTGGCAACAACGCTTGCGAAACGAAGTGCTGTTGAAACCCTATTTCTTAAATCGCCCATTTCTCACTTTACCGAGGACTAGGGCCAGTCCGTTGTTGCTCTCAATGTCTCAATTGAGCGCAAGCATCGAGCAAAGTCCGAGCTGTCAAGCTCCTCTTCGCCTCTATTTCGATCTGTTAAACGATAGATTAAGCGTAAGTGTTTGTTCTTGTGCCTTCCAATTACTGCACCGGGATCAAGTGATTCGTGACACGCAACTCGCTAAATTGAATAGTAAGTAGAGACTGTTGTCTCAGCAATAGATTGCGAGACACGCAGTAACGTCGCCATATTGGACGGCCGTCGAGATAATCCGCGATGGAATGAACACTTTCACAACGTTCAATGTAATATTAATATAGACCATCGGAAAAATGTTAACCGAAGTGTAGACGAAACGAGTGTGGTATTATAATGCTCGTTATTTAGTTCATGGTTTAAGGTACAGACATGTGAAACGCCATTTTATTGAAATAGGCTTCGGTGAAAATTTGTGCAGGGTCAACTGTCTATTCAAAATTTGTACAACACTTTTCATCAGTGGGTATTGTTCGAAGTGAACCGTTGTATGTAATACAATAATATAATATAATTGCAACATACAGGGTGTTTCACTGCAGATGATAAACCTTGTAGGGGTGGGGGTGATTCTACAGGCCACGATAAAACGAAAATATAGAATTAAAGTTTTTAATAACGCACTTCGTTTTCAAGAAAATGGACTGTAATGTGTATGAGCTGTGCAAACGCGTATATCTCTCTGTATTAGGGCTGTTCGAGTAGGGGAGAGTAGGGTAAAACGGAACGGGTGGGTAGAACGGAACATCAATGTTTCTCTTAGATAAGAGCTGCGAATGAGTTCGTATCGCGTGACATGGGACCAAAGGGTCCTCACGGCCTAACCCAGACCTAACCCAGACCATATTAGACCCGTGCACGCGTTATTTTTCCGTTAAGAGAGTTGGACAAAATTCCGGTATCGACGTTTCAATATTTTGTTGTAATTTCGACCATTTTTCGGCACTTGGATTTCGCAAATTAATAACGGTAAGTACATCGTTGGATTCTATAGTCCTTACGCTACATTTTGACGTATTAAAAAGTTCTTTACCACACGCTGAAGTGTAAATATTAAATGTTTACTAAATGACTGCATGTAAAGGATGGGCCCATGAGGCCTGCACCAGCGCTGAAAAGGAAGATGATACATTTGTATGTGATTTTTGTTCATAAAATAATAAACAAACTGTATTAATCTATCCTTCTTTTACGATATTATATTTATATTTGATTATTTTCCGTAATTTTCATGTTATCTAGTAAAATATTTTTTCTTATATGTATAATACAAATTGTTGTCATATTTTATTTGTAATAGTTATGCCTAAAACATATATTTATAGTTTTTAACATAAATGAATACATTTTAAATCATAAAAATAAAGATTTTGTACGTTTACAGGGTCTTCAAGTGGGTGTTCCGTTTTACCCTACCACTTGAGCGAGGCGAAGATTTCAATACCTCCGGTAAATTTCATTTTCCGTCGTTCCCAAAGACTTTTCTTAACAATGGGTTTGATTTTCTTATAGTCTAAGGTGCATTAAAGACTCCCGTTGAAGTCCCGTGTCTTTTTCACCTTCCAATTTTATGTTATCACCCTCCAAAGTTAAGCGTTCCGTTTTACCCTACTCTCCCCTACTCGAATATTCGAGTAGCTTGAAATTCGGACCGAGCCGAGACTCGGTTTCCGACCCGAGCCGAGTACTCGAAAAAAACGACCGGCTCGAATAGAACCGAGTAGCTTGAATAGAAACGAGAACTCGAATTCTTTCGAGCGGCTCGAATAGAACCGAGAACTCGAATTTTTTCGAGCGGCTCGAAAAAAACTGAGCGGGCCGAAAGTACCGATTTTATATACTGGATAATGGTTTGTAATTATTATTATTATTATTATTATTAGTATTAGTATTATTATAGTATAAACGGGACAAAAAATAAATCCGATAGTTACAAAAATACATAAACGACGGCGCTAACAATGACTAGCACGTATTCAACTAAATTATCATCATAGATTTCATCTGCCCGTCTATATAACAAAGACCGGAACGAACTTCTAGAGAGACAAAAAGGATCCATGCCGTTAAAATGTTCATTAGCCACACTCGTGACGCGATTTATGGGGTCAACCGCGTAGTGGCGATATTTAGGTAATCTCGGAACGAATAGAGGCCTGGATCGCAAATGTCTCTGCGGTGTAATAAAAGAAACGCTGGGTATTAACGCAGAACAGTCTATGTGACCATTTAAGACATTATACGAAAACATCATATCCGCAATACGTCTAGGATCCAAGAGAGTAGGGATATTCAAAAGAGCCATAATAGGGCCATAATTATGGTCAGTACAGTCCATAGGCTTACCGAGAATACGAGCGGCAAACCTCAAAAATTTATGTTGGACCCTTTCAATCAAACTACTATATTTGCCATGCTTCGGGTTCCAGATAACAAGGGCAACATATAACAGTTTAATTGCATCTACATTCCTAAAATGCCTCGCGAATCTGGAAATGAATCCAAGGGTTCTTAATGCCTTACTAGTACAGCGCATGTAGTGGTTCCTGAAATCAAAGCATGGCACTATAGACACCCCCAGGTCAATCACCTCAGACACCTCTCTGAGAGTTTCGCCCGCTAGATTGTAAGGGAAGTTCACGCTACAAGCACCACGCACCGCCCTAAGCACCACACACTTAGATGTGTGGAGCCTTAAACTATTCCTATTGCACTATTGCACGAATCTATCCAAATCATTCCGCAGAATGACTGCATCCCGCTGGCAATGGATTGTTTTAAAAATCTTAAGGTCATCCGCATACAATACAAAATTGTTTCCTACAAATACTTCAGAAAGATCGTTAATAAACGCGTTAAAAAGCAACGGACCAAGGTGAGATTCCTGAGGAACTCCTGCGGAACTCCTGAGGTGACCTTTATCGGTGAGGAGAGACAGATAGATACACTTACAATTTGCTCCCGACCGGAGAGATAACTCTTTATCCACGATAACAGAGGCCCACAAAAACCCCAGGAAGACAATTTACTAAGTAGGATAGAGTGATCCACAGTGTCAAAGGCCTTTTGAAAATCTGTATACACTGTATCCACCTGCAGGCCGTCATCAAGGGCCTCGGTCACGAAACTCTGCTAAACAGCAAGATTAGTCGTCGTCGAGCGCCTCGGTACAAACCCATGTTGTTCAACACATAGGCAGTAAGCGACATAAGACGATAAGGACTTCGTTACAATCTCTTCGAATAATTTAGGCATTACCGATAGTTTACTTATAGGTCTATAGTTCGCCACATCCGCCCGATCCCCAGCCTTAAAAACTGACGTAACTGTCTATTCTTCCACGCCTTCGGAAACGTACCTCCCGCCACCGACGAATTAAAAATATTCCACAGAGGTCTCGAGAGAATAAAACTGCACTGCTTGAGGAACAGAGGGGGAATGCCATCGACACCAGATCCTCTCCTCGTATCAAGCGCATTCAGTTTATCAAAAATGTCCCCAATAGAGATGGTTAGAGTGTTGAGGATTAGGCCATTGGAAGAATTACAATTCACATCAGAGGCTAGGGACCAACCCGACGGAGAAGTATACACGGAACCAAAATATGTAGCAAAGAGATTGGCAACAGCAGGATGCGAGGACGCCGAGGAAGTACCGTGATGCATGTTGCTGGGGAGGCCACGAGTGCCACGCTTTGCATTTACGAAACTCCAGAAACTCTTGACATCACGCTGGACAGAATTTTCCACCCTTTCGACATAAGCACGATAGTCCTTCTTCATTAAAAACTTACATTGGGACCGAAGACTAGAAAAATTCCAATAGTCACAACGCGAATTAGAGACTTTAAACTCTTTAGGCGCCTTCTTCTTCTGGCGACTGAGGTACTTTAAGCGCGATGACATCCATCGTGGGAAGAGAGCGCGCCTTATCGTTCTTTGAGGGATATATGCCTCAATCACCGCATTAAGATGAGCGTACAGACGATCGACAGCTAAATCAGGATCGATCGCACGAGTGATAGAATCCCAGTCAACCGAATTTAAATAATTGATAACTTTAGGGTAATCACCGCACTTAAAGTCGTAATAGGAAGCACCAACTTTGCTTTGGTCACCAGATGGGGCTAATACACCTAATCGTAATATTAGCGGTGGATGATACGCATCCAGGGCTATAAGGTAATCAATGGAAATACCTACAGATACATCAAAATCATTCACAAAAATTAAATCTACCATGGCATCACTAGAGTTGAAGACAGTATTCACCTGAGCTAAGTTACAGTAACCATATCCCTCGCAAATGAGGTCAATAGCCGTTGACTCTGCCGAGGAAGCACCGGGTTTTTTAAAACACATTAGACTCTGTTCAGTAAGCCAGACATCATGGGGGAGATTAAAGTCACCTAATACACAAAGCCTATCCTCACCAAAATGTTGAAAAATATCCATAACAGACCCAACGTGATACTCGTAAAGAGCTGATTGAGACCCAGGTGGGAGATACAACGCGCTCAAAATTAAGTGAGTGGAACGAAGCCGCACTCGCACAAAGAGCTGCTCCAGATCGTCACGCTTAGGGTCAATCAAAGAGCATGGTAGAGTATTCCTGACAGCTATGAGAACCCCCACCCCTGGAAAAGTCACTCGTGAGATGTGATCTGTCTTTACGGAAAACATTAAAGTCATGTAAGCCTAACTCAGGTGACGAAATCGAAGAGTTAAGCCAAGTTTCGGTTAGGATTATGATATCGAAACGGGCTGCTGATGCCAAAATAGCTAACTTCAATTCGTCTAGTTTAGTCCTAAGCCCTCTTACATTTTGGTAGTACACTATAGGACTACTTAATGGTTTTTTGTCGCAGATATTATTATTATTATTTCGACTTTATTTAATTTCAATAGTTAGAGAATACTTTCATTTGCAGTTTACATTTCAATCACTCGCATTATTACTGCGGCCTCGCATTTACAACCCCTGGCAATAAGTTTGGAACCAAACGCAAAAATACGAAATTAACGAGAAACACCAATAGTTTTTATGTATAATATGGAACGGTATATATATGAAACACGTGGTAATGCTAAATTGGTCTATTTTAAAGTAAAAGCACCAAAAATAATTGAGAATTTTGTTTATTATATAATACAAAATATGGAAGAAACAAAATGAGTCTGGGAAATAAGTATGGAACCGATGTTCTGGAAAAAAGTATGTAACATTATGAATTTGCAAAGAAATTAACAATAATTGATTTAATATTTATATTACCTAGTATTTTGTGACGTTCCCACGTGCACGTATCACAGCTTGTATACGTTTTGGCATCGATGTAATCAAGTTTTCACACTGTGATGGCAAAATTTGTTTCCATGACAGCTTAATGGCTTCCAAAAGTTCATTTTTATTTTTTGGTTTTTTTGTCGCGTATAAATTGTTTCCAAAGTGCCCACAAATTTTCGATTGGACTTAAATCTGGGCTGTTTGCTGGCCATTTTATGGTTCGAAAGCCTTTTTGTTGAAGGTAGTTTTGAACTATTTTGCTTCGATGACAACTTGCATTGTCATGTTGAAAATAAAAATCATCCGAATCCTCGAACCACTGATCTAAACTCGGTATTAAAAAGTGTTCTAATATATGAATATATACTTCAGAGTTCAAAATTTTTATACAAAATGCATATTTGTCCAACTCCTTGAGCTGTCATACAGCTCCAGACCATATACGACTTTGGATATTTTATTTTAAAATTCAAACAATCTTCACTAAATTTTTCAATTGATGTTCTCCACACGAAGTGTCCTGCATCATCTCCTCCTCCGATGAATACACGCGATTCATCGCTGAAAACAACTTTACTCCAATCTTCTGTAGTCCAATGCGCATACTTCTTACACCATTCTAAACGTTTCTTTTTGTGTTCCTCAGTGAGAAATGGCTTTGTCTTTGCTTTGCAGAAAGAATACCCCATTTTTTCATTAATTTCGCGAGATGTGGCTCTTCTCATTTTCTTTACGATCTGTCTTAATCGTCTGTCATCTCTTCTTGAAGTTGAGCGCGGACGTCCGCCTCTTTTGCGATTCACCACACTGCCCGTCTCGTTAAATTTTCCTTTTATTTTACTTACTGCACTTCGGCTACAATTCAAGATTTCAGCTACTTTTTGCCGAGTATTACCTTCTTTCAATAATGCAATTATGCGTAACTTTAAATCGTTAGCTAAATGTTTGCGTGGCGGCATGTTTTATTCATTCGACTTGCTTGGTTCCTGTCTCAAAAGAGTATTGAAAAGAGAATAATGAAATGAAAACCATCAAGTAACTAACTAATATGCATGTACAAATGTCAGAAAATACTAGCTAATATAAATACTGAAAAAATTATTGTTAATCACTTTGCAAATTTATATTGTTCCATACTTATTTCCCAGACACATTTTGTTTCTTCCATATTTTGTATTCTATAATAATAAAAATTCTTAATTATTTTTGGTGCTTTTACTTTAAAATAGACCAATTTAACATTACCACGCGTTTCATATATATACCGTTGCATATTATACATAAAAAATATTGGTGTTTCTCGTTAATTTCGTATTTTTGCGTTTGGTTCCAAACTTATTGCCAGGGGTTGTGTAATATTAATGCTATTGCGATGCTTGACTGAGAAAAATTTAATTAACAATTTTAAATTGTAAATAAGACATAGTTCTAATTATTGAACGATAGATTATGTATGAGTTTAATCGGTATACAGTCTACTATATCGAATGAACGTCAACAGAATACTCAGCGTAAGAGACGCTTTCAAGGTAGCGATTAGAATGTTAATGTGACTGTGACAACTGAAGAGAGAAAGCATTAAGGGTGTATTGGACCTATCTTCAAAATGGTATCAAGTTGATGAAAATTTGTGAGATTGTTCTTTCTAATCTTCCTGATATGCTCCAAAAATTTTAAACAAATTCACTGAATGACTGCTGAGTTATAACGATTTTAATTTTCACTGATTTTACACGTACTCTTATGGAAAGAGACGACCTTTACAGATAAAACAGCTGAAAAAATGTTGAAGAAATTGTACCAAAGTTTTCAATTTTTTTTTACATGTAGTATATGGGTAGATGAAAATATCTGCCAAGTTTCAATTGTTTTCACTGCACCGTTTTAAAGAAATAAATTATTACTTGAGAAAATTATGAATTCAGGGCAGTTTCACTGTCAAAAGTTTAGCAAATAATACTTGAGAAAGCATTTGTAAAGTGAAAAATACCTTCCTAGGAGTAAAAATAAGACTCCAACTGTCGTTCGAGTTCCTTGCATCTAGATTTACTATGCGTAACACGAAGATATTCAAGTATTTCAAGTTTCATATACCCAGCCAGACAATTTACAGCAAATTTGCGTAAAGTTTATCGAATATCAAATCACGTATTGCAACAATGTTATGCGCTTTGTGAGTGCTCACCTTGGCGTTAAATTTAAGACATGTAACGATGCAATTAGAACAGAAAATATTGTAGCAATCTTTATACACTCGATGAGGATATTCTGTTCAGGTCATATTTGAATCATATTTGAGTCATGACGTGCTGCTAATATTTACACAAAATCAAAAATTATCCGATCATTCTCGAAAGCGGATTGCGAACGTTCCCGCGTCAGACCGTCATTTATTTACCTTATATTTGTGCAAAATTTACCTACAGTTGTGCATTGAAAAATAGGGATCATATTTGAGTCACATTTGCAGCAATCAATGCAGCAATCAATGCAGCACGCAATGATTGCAAATTGCCATCATCACTTTACATTATATTTACAACATATGTTTTAGTCATATTTAGTAAATTAACATGATTCTAACGATGTAGCAATATTGATCAAACATGTAGTAAATGTATTGGTTCATTGCATGGTCAAGAATTTAACTCATGATACGATGTAAAATTTGGGTAAATTTGATGTTATATATTCATTCAAACAGAAGTTACTGTACATTGCTTCAAATTTCCGATAAATTCATTTCGGCATCTCAGGACGATCTCATGAATTCACTTTAAAGTCTATCTGGGTATTTTTGTCTAATATTGAACGTCCGACACATCCTTAAGTAACTATATTATGCTCGCAATTGCAATTAAAAAATATTATATAATGAAATTTAGGCTTTTTCAACCATCTCCGTTGTATTTAAACATACTGGAAAATAATAGTAACGAAAATTATATAGTTTTGAGAGTGAACAATTTAGTGATTACTCTAAAAGGTTAAACCAATTTTCCCAAGCTTATCAGTATTTATTGAGATACTTGCAGCAGTTAAAATTCAAATATGAAGATACAAGCTGATATTTACACTGGTTAAAACAATTAAGCATGGCGTTTCTGAAAAATTGGGCAAAACGGATTCGACATCGAAAGATCAAAAACTGCACTATATATATTAAGTAGACTATAGCGTGGCTTCGTAATAGACTCGCGATATAGATAATAGCACTACAAACAATTAACAAATAAAACTACACCGCACAATCGTAGAGAATACACTCTACGAGAAATTAAAAGTGATTTCCAGCAACACTTGTATTTTTCCTCAGTTGCCCCATAAACAGTCCACGTAATCCTCGAACAATACTTGTTGCAATAAAAACAGAAGCTGTGATAATACGTCGCCGTTTTCTTTATGAAAACATTGTTCCTCACAGTTCCCCACGAGGAATAATCTATGCCGTTAGATACAGGGAATATTCATTCCTCTTACATCTTTTACAAATCATGTGAAATTCACTGCTCGTTCATTTAAATTGAAATGAAACCGTAGATTCTTCATTTTGGAGTTGTTAAACGGAACCACGAATTTCGACAGTTCGACACACTCGAGAAAAACAGAGATCTCTCGCGACTTACTGTGCCCCGATGAAAAGAAGTCCGTCAAGAAACTCTAGAGCCGGAATATCAGGTCCGAATAGTACATCCCTATTGGCCGGCGCGACAGCGTCGACGAATAACAAAGCAAGCAAACGGAACACGGGCGGCGGGAGCCAATGCGAGCGAAGGACCCCTCTTGCCCCTGCGACATGTCAACCGACTTCTTTCCATCGGGCCACAGTACGTGTGAAGAACAAAGGTTTGTTCGAACTATCTTTGAAACCTCACAATCGTGTGTGCGATTGTCGATCATCCTTCCAGACGAAGCCTCAAACTACCCTTTGCGCCTTCACCCGTTTCTCCTCGCTATCCTGCTTCTGGAAATACGTCGCGAATTGGGGGAGGTGACGACGCTTAATTGGCCAAAACCAAAATCTTTTGGCGTTGCTCCAAGTACAATCGATTCCCAATTGTGCGATGCGTAACGGAAAATATTCACGGGCACAAACGGATCACCTTGCTTTGTAGAACGTTGGCATTGAGGGGGTCAGAGGATCTTCCCGACTCGCGCGACAACGGCGATCGCCGCTAATTAGTACCAATTAACGACTGGAACGATGAAAACCCTGGGGCAAATAGCCTGCCGCGTACTCACATTGATTCGCTCGGATGTCCGTTATCGAGCCAGAGGATTCTGTTGTCACTGAGTCGTGAGCATCTCTATCCACGTTCGACCACGATCCCGGAAATGAGAAGCGTGCAATTAGATAGACGATTAACGCGGCGCGGCTTTCCTCGCGAACGGGAAAGGAGTGACGCGTCCGTAGCTCACGAGGCCTTGCACAAATATGAAGGGGAAACCGGCTCGTGTGTCGCTGATATAGAAGCTTGCTTGACGAAGACGAACGCGATACTCGATGACACGCGTTTGCCAATAGAGAACAAGCGGGGACAGAGAGGATCGAAGAAGAACAGACGGAGAGGTAGAGTCGATGTCTGGCAAACAGATACACACGTAATTTCGCACGCTTCTCGAATCGCGACCGTCGACGGCCACGTGCCCCATTGCCACCGTTCGTAGTACGTAAATTCCGTTTCATCTCAAGTAGGGGAGACCGGGGCTGAAAGTTCCGATTTCGGGAAAACATAAAATATGACTGGAAAATAATGTAGATATTCTCTTCGCTATTCACTAATTTCTTGTTAAATTTATTATATTTTATTATTTTAAGCTTGTATTTAATATACTGTAATAGGTTTTGGATATACTTCCGAATGGCCCCAGTGGCCGATCGACGCGAGGCTTGAAGGGATGGGTGGGGAGGGGGTGTGGACCCTAAATCTAAAATTATAGCTTCGGGAAATTATTAGTTTTCGAAATGTTAATAAAAAATTATTGTTAATTTTTTTTTACAAATTATTTTTTTGAATTGCATATACGTAGCTCTAACGGGGTTGGCCTAACTGGCAGCTCTCTGAACCCCGGGACGGTGCATGGTTGTAGTGGAATGCGTCCCTGAGGCGCTGTTGCCATTTTACCTGTTCGCGCGAGCGCCGGTTGCGGGAGGGAACGCTGACCCTGTACTTTCTTGCTTCGACGAATATAATAGGTCTGTCAAGAGCAGACCAAGAATTCTGGAAGGAGAATAAGTTTGTATAAACCGTCCGTCCTGTTCATAAGTTATGTAGAAAAGGAGCCACACGATTTCTCAAACTAGTAAAAAATTAAAAACCGATAGCGTTCCTGTTTCTGGTCAAATTTGCTAGGGGTTGTGGGGGAGCCCGGAAATTCAGAAAATTTTGAAACTTGGTGTGCAAATAGAGTAATTCATCCGTAACACAAACCTACTTTCTGTTGGTGCCGTAGTATAGTTGTAAAGGGTGAAATCACCCCTTGATAAAAACACAGTATTTTCTTTTTCGTGCAATATCTCGAGAACGGTGAGAAATATCGAAAAGAAGTTTAAACAAAAGTTACGCCCTTTTTTATCTACAAAACCGTGTAACAATAATTTTCGAAAAATCAATATTTTTAAAGTTACCCCCACCACCAACCCTTAAAATTAAGTTTTTGTATTTTGTAAATATATGCCGAAATACTTCTGGATAATCTCTTTTCATACATATATATAGTTTATGTGTTATATTTTTTTTGCAAACAAATAAAACTTCTATTATCGAATTTGAAGTCCGTTTTAGCAGTTTTCATTTATAGAATTGTTTCATAAAGTATTTAAGTTATTATTTATATAAATTTTAGACAGCTTTCAAATATTTAAAGAAGACAGTACGTACCTACAATTGCATCAAAGATAAAACTCATTAAAACTAATCAATGACGTATATGAATCATAATAACAGCTCATACATGTATTAGTTGAAGTGTAATCTTATTCGACTAATTTGGAAAAGATACGGTAAATAAGACATTGTATGAAGATTTACAATTACTTTGTAAAATATGTGTGTTACCATTAAATGACGCAAAATCCCATGACGCCGGGCCTTCTGATTTGCATAATGCGTTTGTGCGTATACATATTTATATATTAATAAATTCAGTGTATATTCAGGACGTACTTTTGAACACCAACTTTAGAAAGGTAAATGCTGATATGTACGTGTACGTAGTGTATACTAATGCCAGTACTCAATATTAAAATTATAGTATCTTCTAAGCGGCCATGGCCGTGATGGAAACACCGGTTCCCGTAAGATCACCGAAGTTAAACATCACGGGGCGGCGTACTGGGGAAAGATGGGTGACCATCACCTGTCTCCCGGTGCGTCGCTGCTGCTGGGACCCGAAGGAGACAGGGGGGAAGAAGGAAAAAAAATGACTATCGTTCGTTGGGCAATATAAGCGAAATGCTTGAAACGCCATCCTGTGTGTTAGAAACACACAGGAAAACAAAAAATACAAATACAAATAGTATCTTCTAAACCAGGGATGCACAGGGAATCTGCCCTAGGGGAGTCGGTGTGCCCGCGGACGCGACGGATGAGACCGCGGTATGCTCATTGTTAGTCCCCACTTCTTCGTAAAAGGTCTCGTGGTGGGGAACTCTATGACTACAGAGACTGTATGCCCGTTGCAACTACAAGCATACTCCCGATAGATGTACAAGACCAAACGAAACCGTACAGAATTTTATATTACATGCAGAAAGTTAATTTTAACAAATTCGCATACTTAAATTTGAACATTTTTATTTAATGATATCTAATAACATGTATACATACACAGTGGACCACGAAAGTATTGGGACACCCTATAAAACAGAATAACTTTTTTAAAATATACTTAGAAAGCAAAATATATCTTTCTTACATATTCACATTTTCTTAAGGGGTTTCCGTAGTTTGGTGCTCTGAAAATAAGGCACATTTTGGGGAATTTCTTAGAAGAAACCAAACTTTGTACATTTATTAATTGACATTTGCAAAACGTGTTCAAATTTTTGTATATAATAATAGTAATTTTGTTCAGTTATAGTGGTAGTAGTAAGAGGGGTTTTGAAAAAAAGTTTGTTGCTGGCGGACATGATTCTGGCTATTGTATTCATCAGAAATAAAACACGTAAAATTTGTCTTAATCTATAATGAGCGTGGTTATCGTGTGAACTAGAATGAAGTAATAATTTGCAAAAGTCCAATTTTGCAACACAGAAAACTAGCAAAAGCTTTTCCCAAAAATTAAAGTTTTCGTTTGAAATGCTACAATTTTTGTGTTTTTCAACATTTTACAGTCATTCTAGGTCATACGAAGTGCTTTATTTTCAGAGCATCAAATTAGGGAGACCCCTTGAGCAGCCTGTGTATGACACACACAAACGCTCCGCTGACCGCTCCCACTATACTCTAGCTTAGGCCTGTCCACGGATTTGCTCGCACGAGCAACCGCGAGTTGCTCTTCGCTCTTGAAGGCACCGAGCCAGGCCCTTTGCGCCCCTCAAGAGCGAAAGGTCCCAATGGTGGGGCACAACCGTCGTTCTTGCCTTCGCTCGCAACCAGTGATGCCAGAACCGTGGGTTTTCGCCCACGGGCGCTACCCCCACTCTATGACCAAGCGTACCCCCTCCTAGCACCTGTACCGCACCACACAAGCGTACCCTACCTTCTGTCCGTGTGCCGTACGCGCTGCCTGGTCCGGCGCTCTTCGCCGGGAATTCATTTCACCGAGGTTCAAAACCCGATGCGGAGGATTCTACTTTTTTCATTAATTATTCTCTTTCTATATTCTCAGTTAAATAAAAACTTGAAAACTATTAACTTACAAAGCATTTTCGCAGATGGCTAATGACGATGTTAGTCTTCTGCATTTTTTATACATAAACAGAGATTTAATATTATACATAAATAAGATTTATTTCTGTTTATGTATAAAAAAGGCGGAAGAGCAACATCGTACATTAGCCATTTGCGAAAATGCTTTGTAAATTAACAGTTTTCAAGTTTTTGTTCTACTGAGAATATAGAAAGAGAAGTTAGAGAATAATTAATGAAAAAGGTAGACTCTTCGCACCGGGATTTGAACCCCGGATTTTCTGTTTGCGATCCAAGCTCTAGGATCTCGGTGAAATAAATTCTAGGCGGAGAGCGCCGGCCAGGTAGCGCGTACGGTACACGAATATAGGGACGGGTATGCTTGTGTGGTGCGGTACAGGCGCTAGGAGGGGGTACGCTTGGTCGTAGAATGGAGGTACGCATGCTCATAGAGTGGGGGTAGCGCCCGTGGGCGAAAACCTACGGTTCTGGCATCACTGCTGGACGGGCCTGCTCTACCTGCTCCCCACTCCGTTGACGGAGTCGCTTGCCCTTGAACGGACTCGGAGCTCGAGCCCGAGTCGAGTTCGAATGTGCTCCCGCACCCTGAGAGGGGATGGTTGAGCATACCTGTTCTAAACTAATGATTTTTCGCCATAATGGCTTCCACCGATTAGTGCGATAAAAAATATATGATTCCTTTATAAAAACACAGTTGTTTTCACATCAGATAATGTGCCCGCTCAAACCATTTCACTTTTCTCTGACACCTTTTTTTTAAGTTCAACGAAACCTCGAAGAGGTTTCGAAGATGCATATGCGTATACATATATACTACTAGTGGGATAGGTAAATAAAATTAATTTACAATAAAGTTATACATATTCAATTTAATTATAACATTATAGCAGTTTTCATTAATAATATGGTTGCATGAAGCAGTATTTAAACATTTGAATTCTCTTTTTATGCATGCTGTGCACCCTACAAATACTAAGAAAATTTTCGTGCATGCTTTTCATTTCTAATACATAGAAATCTACAAGATTTTGTAACTCGTTGGGGTGCGTTTCTAGATATTCGCTTTTAACCCAAGCTTATTGGAAGCGGTTTTTGAATGTGGGCGAAGAAAGTTGGTTGTGGGTTAATGACTGCAATTTAATTATTTAATTAGAGATTTATTTTTCTACAGAAAATTTTTAAGACTATTTATATGTATAAAAAAGGTTATCCAAAGGTATTTCTATATATATATATTTGAAAGGCTGGTGATGTGCATAACTTGAAACGCATGCATCTTTCGAGAATTAATTTTACGTCAGTTTTGTAAATATAAAAAAGGGTAATTATTGTTCATAAAAAGGTCCACCTCACCGATTACGATGATTGTTAAATATGTTATGAAACTCAACATTCTGAATTACTTATCCCCAGGGCTTGAAAACTGTTATAATATCGATTTCGGTTCTCCAAACGGTTATGAAGGACCTTTATTCTGAATAACTGTTATGAAGAACCGAAATTTCCAACTATTATCTGTTTCGGTTACGTAATATCTGTTCCATAACCGTTATTTTTTCGGTTCTATATCGATTCCGAAACGGTTCTAGAATCTATTCTTGTATCGACTTTTCCCTAAATGATATCATTAATTATTGTAGCTGCAGATTACTGTATATGTGTATATTTTTTACAAAATCCTTAAAGAAATTTTTTTTTAAAAAGAAGTAAAACCGACTTCGAAAAAATAAAAATGCAATAAAAAGTAAAATATAATTTAATCCCTTATTTAATCTACAACTCTCATCTTTTTTAGGTCGGCGCCAGATTTACACAGTGAAAATGATGAGACGCCGACTTAAAAAATATGAGAGTCGTAGATTAAATAAGGGATTAAATTATTTTTTACTTTTTAGTGCATTTTTATTTTTTTTAAGTCGGTTTTATTTTTTTGTCTTTTCAGTTTTATATGTATTGACACAACATGCTTAGGAGATATACGTTTACGTACATAACATAATAATAATAATTAGGTGACAATAGTCTTTATTATTAACCAGTACTGCCAAAGTATTGGGCCAATATTGATGCAGTGTAGAACGGGACCACCGGGGCATCGTCCTCTTTCGAATAAAAAAAAGAACATCAAAATCGGTCCATATGCTGAGGAGTTATATGCGGTGACAAACATAAAAAAAAATACATAGGGATCGAATCTATAACCTCCTCCTTTTTTAAGTCGGTTAAAAAGAAGAAACATTTATACATATCAGTGATTTCTAATAAAGCGTTGAAATAAATAAATCAGCTACATATTTTTTCATTCACACACACTATAGATATTATTTAGAATAGGAAGTTAAAAGTTTCTCCTGTTTCTATAAGGATTTTGTAAAAAAAAAACAAACACATATACAGTAATCTGCAGCTACAATAATAAATGATATCAATTAGGGAAAAGTCGATACAGGAATTGATTCTGAAACCGTTTCTGAACCAATATAGAACCGAAAAAATAACGGTTATGAAACCGATATGAGGTGGGAAATAGGAACCGTAACTGAAACAGATAATAGTTGGAAATTTCGGTTCTTCATAACAGTTATTTGGAATAAAGGTTCCCCATAACCTTTTTAATAAGAACCTTTATATAACAGTTTTAAACAGTTAATTTCGGAACCGTTTCAAGCCCTGCTTATCCCTATACATATAACCACCGCACGGCTTTATTTTCCGAGATATCCATGAAAAACTGCGCTACTATTCAATGAATTTTGCGTAAACACACGCGTTTGTGGCAGCGTATGCGTCAGCATGGGACGACCGCTTATCTACTGTTTCTATAAATACATCGCGGTCGTCGAAAACAAAACAAATGATGAGGCTGGTGAAGTACTTGGTTGGGGTTATGTAGATTAGTTTAACGGTCCCCTGTGAAGGGACTGCCAACTTTTGAGAGGTTTCAGATAAAAAAAAAGTATTTCAGAAACATATTCTCGAAACACGAGTTGTTGGTTCAAATCCCAATGACCATCCATTTTTTAAACACATTTTTTTATTTTTTAACCAATCTGAACCCCAACCAACTACCGATTGCTGTACTTGCTCATGCCGTGACACATGTATACAGATCGCGCAATATAACTTTACCTCCGAGCGGCGGCTGGGTTGGCCGTGTCGTAACACTGAGGTTATTTCGACGTGCGATACGAAAAGTGGCACGTTTCAATTTTCTTACGAAAAACAGCACGTTTGCCTTCGTTGTTATGAAAACTAGCACGTTTCGTCTTTCGCTGCGAAAACTAGAACGCGTGAGCGGTTTGCCACGAAAAGTAGCATGTTCCGTTTGTAGCGACAAAAAGCAGCACATCTGCATGGTTATGAAACATCGAGCGCGTCAACGTAAATACCTTCCGACGCGATTTTTATTTAGTACTAAGTCGGTAATTTATTAAACATTAAAATACCGTAATTAAATTATGTAGATTAAAATTTTCATACGTGTTTCCTTTTGGAGATTAAATGGAGTTATCATTTATTAAATAATATTTTCAAAAGTTAAATTGTTCGATGCAAAATGCGCTTCAACAATTTGAACTAACCACGCGCCGAAACGTGATAGTGTCTACAGTAGAACCCAAAACGTGCTATCCTTCGTGGTAAAACAGGACAATGTGCTAGTTTTCGCCGCAAAGTACGAAATGTGCTATTCTTCGTGGCTAAGCAGTCAAATATGTTAGTTTTAGTGGCGGAAGACGAAATGTGCTAATATTCGTCAGAAACGATGAAATGTGCTTCTTCTCGTGGCAAACTGAAGCGTGCTGTTTTTCGTAAGAAAAATGAAACGTGCTACTTTTCGTAACGCACATCGATTTGGTTATTCCTCGTTTAATACTTATTTAATTTATTAGTTAAAACGATTTTACATTCGCAGGTTCTTACACTCGACAGTTTCATTTTACGAATGCCTTTTCGTCTCCTGAGGGCTCCTATTTAAAGGAGATTTTCCTTAGGGGTAGGTGGAGGATTGTGAGGGGGTAGGAGCTTTCTCCTATCGGTCTTGGGCCTGAAGGCGCCTTATCCGGTTTGCCCATCTTTCCGATGGCAATCGAGGGAAAGTGGCTTTTGGCGTAAGGGCCTGATTTATAGGGTCCCTCTCGGAAACGCGAGAGTAAAAGGGTTTTGGTGTGGGGACTTGATGTAGGGACTTCCGAAGGAATGCAAGAAAAATAGGTCCGGTCTATTGTCTTCAATGATACTAAGGGTGTGTTTCAATTCACGCATACTGCGCATAGACTGCATGCAATGGTCATTGGTGGTTCATGCAGTGAGTGCATAGACTGCATAACCTAATTCCTAGAATTCCGTAGAATCCTCCAACTTCTAGCGCATCGTTATGAGTTGGGAAAACTGAAGGGTTTTCACTTTTGAATCCTCTTTATTGTTTTCAATACAAACGATGTATGCGATGCTGGATCGTACAGAGTTGGCAAAGCGTAAACGCGCAAAGTCATGGGAATCGACTGACGCCTTGAGGCGGAGGGCTTATCCTTTTATTCCCTGTTGGAACAAGGGATTCGGTGTGGCCCACGTGACCAGGAAAACTAGGGGGTCCTGGCTTTTCCTGGAAAGGAGGAAACACGGGCAGGCCACCTTACACCAATCGGCTGCTGCACATGCTTAACTCCAGGGGCACGTTAAAGCGTGAATCGGTCAGCGCCGCATGACAACTGCGTTCGGGTAAGTCGATAGGTCCTACCCGACGATCGCGTTCGGGTAGTTCGGACAGTGTCACATAACAGCATGATGCGTGCAGCAACTACAGAAAATCAAACCATAGCCAGCCAATGCACATAATGCGCGCATGCGTAGTTGTTCGAATTCGAATACTCCAATCAGGTTATGCAGTCTATACACTCACCGTATGAACCACCAATCAACATTGCCTGCAGTCTATGCGTGAATTGAAACACATCCTAAGAGGAGAAAGTGGTCGGCTGCTTATCTAGGGTGAAGATCCTAGAGCAGGGGTGCACACTAAGTCTGCCCTAGAGCAGTCGGTGAGCCCTCGAGCTCGACCGTGGTATGCTCACCCCCACTCCTCGGTATAATGTCTCGTGGTGGGGAACTCTATGACTGCAAAGGCCGTATGCCTGTTACAACTACAAGCATACTCGCGATAGATATACAAGACCAAACGAAAACGTACAGAATTTTATATTATATACAGAAAGTTAATTTTAACAAATTCACATACGTAAATTTGAGTATTTGCATTTGAAGATATCTAATAACATATATGTGATATATACATATACAGTGGGCCACAAAAGTATTCGGATACTTATAAAGTTGGTCCAATATTAGATCCATACGTGAATATACATATATTTCTATGTATAATTTCTTAATATTTATTAATCGTGGATTCATTTTTCTTCAATTTGAAACCTTGAGTTAAGAGATTGGAATTATAATACTCAATACATTTCTTTTAAAAATTCCCCAAAGTGTGCCTTACTTTCGGAGCGTCAAACTCTGGAAACCCCTGCGGCAGCCTGTGACGCTCCGCTCTCACTACTCCAACCGCTCCCCACTCCGTTGGCGGACTCGCTTGTTCTTGAACGAGCTCGGAGCTCAAGCTCGAGCTCAGTTCGAGCTCGAATGTGCGCTCGCGCCCGGAATTGGGGGTCCTGTGCACCCCTGTCCTAGAGAGTTGTAGGTAAAAAGGGGGGAGGGGCGGAAGGCGACAGCCGTGACTCGACCGTGCGTGCGAGAGTGTCCGACCGTCGTCGTCGGTCTCTACTAGGGAATACAATCCCGGGATACGGTATCATGGAATCCCACGACCCCGGCTGTTTTTTGGATTCAAAATGTCTCGGGATTTGTTATATCAAATCCCGAGAATTTGGGGATTTTTTAAAAATGTGAATTACTTTATGAACACCTGAAAAATATAAAAATAAACAGAATAAATAAACATGGTCATTTCATAATAATAAGGGCAACGATAATAATAATGATTCACTTAAATAATAATATTAAATCGCATATAACTAACTAAACTATATTTATTTTAACAATGATATTCTCACTTTCCGCTCTTGCGAAATCGCGCGAGTTGCAAATCGCAATTTGTCTGAACACGTAAAATCGAAACATTGTAACTCCCTGTCATTTAAGAAGGAACCTGCCGACCGACGAGTTTAGACCGGTTCTGCGCAAGTTGACGCTCATTGGTGCCGGGAGAAGCCACTATTGGCTGTATCCCCACCAACGCTTTTTCGGAGCCAATGAGCTCATTCTACATGCGCGAAACGGGTTCCTTCTTAAATGACTGCTGCTATAGATATGTACTTTAGGTGCTTTGCTGTTCCTTCGTTCGCATTTCCAAAAATCATCACAATGATTCACTGATATTATCTACTTACTGAGATTTTATTATTCTTCATTGTTCTACTGTTTTTATTGTTAAAAATGATTTTAGCTTATGTTTCAGACTAATGATAGAAAGTAAGTTTGCTTACATTAAATAAAGATTTAGAATTTTTACACGTAATAAATCATTTTAATTACTGACATTTTCCATTACCCAATCCCGGGATTAGTCCCGGAATCCCGAGATAGACTTTAAAAATTCCCGCAATCCCGGGATATTAAATAATGGCCGGGATTGTATTCCCTAAACAGTCTCACCTACTGAAATACTCTATTAGAATATTGGTAACTTGGTGAGCGGGAGCACGGGGTCTGAAGATCCATGTCTTTGAAGATCCATTTGCTCCACTCGGATTTGGATTTCTTGCCACCAAATCTTGGTGTTGTAAGCGATGAACATGGCGTGAGATTTTATCAGCAGATGAAAAGTATTGAGAGACGCTATCAAGGATTCTGGGATGAGTCAATGATGGGTGACTACGACTGGCTCCTTGTAAGAGAAACTGATCTCAATGCGGGCAAAAGAAACAGAAAGAATCAGAATTGCTTTTTAAAAATAAAGTAAAATAAAATAAAATACATTTAAATTTGTTTTCATTGAAGACAAATACGTATTTCATCAAGAAACAGGAAGAAATGAAAAAATAGGGAAAGAGTTGAATCTCGCATAACTTCCTTATTTGTGCATGGATTTTGCGCAGGTTAGGTTTGTTTTCTTCGTAAAGGTGCGCACTCTACGTAAAAAATAAGAAACTGGACGTCACATGAAAATTTCTATGTCATCCAGGCTATGTAGTGAAATTTCGATTACAATTACGGTCCCAAAACATTACATTCTTTTTAAGTTTCGCTCGATTCTGCCTAAACTATTGGTCTGATTGGAAAACACTGTATGAAGAAATTGTATGCAATTTAATTACCTTTAATTTAAGAGTCGTCGCGATCAAGTCGGTCAACTCTAACGC
This sequence comes from Andrena cerasifolii, assembly GCF_050908995.1. Taxonomy (NCBI): domain Eukaryota; kingdom Metazoa; phylum Arthropoda; class Insecta; order Hymenoptera; family Andrenidae; genus Andrena; species Andrena cerasifolii. The sequence goes on along the minus strand of NC_135124.1, from coordinate 2,657,695 downwards.
GAGATATGGCCAAAAATGTGGGGTTGTTTTCTTAAAAAATTATCAAAATATTCATCGGGCGATATCTCAAAAACGTATCCATAGGATTTCGTCTCATGTCGATTTTTAAGTTTAGGGGACCACCTTACATAAGAATTTAATAGCGGCGTCTCCGCCGCCAAATGGCTGTAAACTAATGTTATACAGGGTGTCCCACTAAGGAGTGGACAGCGCGATATCTTCTAAAGTATTGTCGATAAAAATATAAAAAAAATAGGGAATTGCATGGTTCGAGGGGGCCCATTTATTAGCGCGAACGAATTTGTTTCCGATTATTATTTTAAAAGATACGATGGTCAAGTTCGGTTTTTCAAATGGAACTATTTTTTTTGAAGACCTGAGTTGATAGTGCGTTCCAAGACAAATTCAATAAGCTTTAGTGTATACACTTTATTTCCACTGGTTTTTAAGATATTGTGCTTGCAAATTTACTGATTTTCACTGCAAGAAATCCCTCTGAAATGGCAAAAACCGGGGGCGGTCTTACTGACGCCACGGGTGGCACTGCCTGTTGAAATGGATACTTACCTGCCAAAGGTCTACGCCAGAAATGGCAGGCCCAAAGGCTGGACAATTCTTTTCCGTCAGAAATGCTACTTAGGTAGGTATCGTTACTTTTATTTCGCACTTGCTTCTACGCTCGGATGGCCGGTTCTTTTGGGAGGGATGCAAGTTGGATTGGTTAGGTTAGGAGGAGTGAAAGTTGCTAGACTAAATTTCAACCATAGGGAGCAGATTGTATCAGAACCAATCCAACTTGCATCCCTCCCAAAAGAACCGGCCATCCGAGCGTAGAAGCAAGTGCGAAATAAAAGTAACGATGCGCTTCTCGATACCGCAGATGTACCTACCTAAGTAGCATTTCTGACGGAAAAGAATTGTCCAGCCTTTGGGCCTGCCATTTCTGGCGTAGACCTTTGGCAGGTAAGTATCCATTTCAACAGGCAGTGCCACCCGTGGCGCCAGTAAGACCTTGCAGTGAAAATCAGTAAATTTGCAAGCGCAATATCTTAAAAACCAGTGGAAATAAAGTGTATACATTAAAGCTTATTGAATTTGTCTTGGAACGCACTATCAACTCAGGTCTTCAAAAAAAATAGTTCCATTTGAAAAACCGAACTTGACCATCGTATCTTTTAAAATAATAATCGGAAACAAATTTCGTTCGCGCTAATAAATGGGCCCCCTCGAACCATGCAATTCCCTATTTTTTTTATATTTTTATCGACAATACTTTAGGAGATATCGCGCTGTCCACTCCTTAGTGGGACACCCTGTAGATCCGTTACGAAGCTTATTGTCATTTCAGCGTGTTTCCTCTGACTCGATCTGGCACCGCTTCTGATACATATGTGCACATATATGCACTAGTAACATTGACGCGAGAGGGATATACGATTACAATCTGATCCGTGTCTATAAATAATTTCGCAACAAATATAATTAACGACCTTTGAAGCTATTTCCGCCAGCGTATATATTACTGAAAAATTGTGCACAGAGAGGTGTTGGCAATGGAACTATTATATAATAACACTGTCCGACAAGGTTTTTTAACCTTAATGAAATATATCGTTTTTGATGAATTTTTGCTCGCTGAAAACGAATTTGGTTGTAAAAATGGCGAAGCATGTCAAAATTTGGAGAAAAGTGAGGTTAAATATGGCAAAAAAGCCTATTTTGGACATATTCGATCTAATATATAAAAAACGATACGTCTTAGCCAAAATCCGACTAAATACTCGACTTTGGTAAGAAAAAACCTACAAAATACATATATTACTTTACGAGTTAAAATAAATCCCCATAAAAAACTTAAAAAAAAGTAAAAAAAATACGCCAAGTACATGAAATCAAATAAATCACAAAAAATAGAAGATAATAATAATTACAAAATAAAAAAAGATGTGAAATCAAAATGAGCTGCAAGTACATAAAGGTGCTTTCAGTCAAATCCTTGGCGTGGCGTGGCAAGGTAGTCTCAGAACATGATCAATACCCATACCTTCCCTCTCACAGGCTTTCTGATAATTTGTCAATTGAAAACTCTGACAATATATGAGTACACTTTCGTTATTTTGCGTTTTTAAATAATTCTAAGATCGTACCCTGTCGTAGCTACAATTTTTTAAATTGAGTCGTGTTCGAGACCAGTCGACATTGTTTTCAAACCTCATTAGGTACAGTAATCTGGGGTGCGAGTGGTAAAGCGATCATAAAAGCGAAGCGCGCGGCTCGCTTACCTGAGCCGGGAAATTCCGAATAGCCCTTTGCGACGTTAATTTGAAAGAGACCATCCTAAAATTTTCGAAGCTGGGGCATCACTGCTGTCCAGAGGTCGCTGGCAGCCCTCCGAACTGCGATGCCAGATCGGGGACGGGTTCCCTCGAAAATTTCCCCCACCTCGCGCATACTACGCCGGAGCAGCGTGTCCGTGAGCTCGGCGCTTCGGAGTCCAACTCACGGACCCGCAGCTCCGGCGTAGTGTGCGCGAGGTGGGGGAAATTCGCGAGAGAACCCGTCCCCGATCTGGCATCACAGCCTCCGAACGCCGGGCCGGTGAATGGTTGTAGTGGAATGCGTCCGTGAGGCGGTGTTGCCATTTTCGTCTGCTCGCGCGCGCGCGGGTTGTAAGATTAGGCAAAATGATGACCCTGTATGGATAGTACTTTGTGTACAGTACCTACATGGTGCGCGAAGCAGCTTATGGCGCTGCACGTATTTAACATTGAACTGTAATAACAATCGCAATTAACACCTTTCCAAGAAAAATATGTATGCATTTTTAGAATTTCGTGGCCAAGCTTTTTTTCTACTCGTAAATCATCGACGGATACCCACGTTGTGCCCTTACCCCTTACCATACTCGTGTAATGACCATCGACAATAGATTTACCGTGATGGAAAATCGCTGTCTTAAGTTTATAACAGTGATCCCCCATTTGTATTTTAGTAGTAGGTGTCTATTGCTTTTGATGGAGAAATTTTCTACTTTCTTTGTTCCACTACTATCGTGATAAGAATTTGTTTGGAAGCAGTTATATAGACTTTCTTCATTGTTTGTTTGAATTTAATTTATCACAATTATTGCAAGGATCTTTCAGATTTTTCCATCTTGTGATATGGTGTTTTATTATATCTTGAAATTCAAATGATTTTTTTGTTAACATCTTGGATAGTGCAAGATTTACCACACAATTTGTACTGATGGTAGTACTTGTGTAATTACGCGCAAACATTTTACTACCGTTGTTATTTCGTGTTGTACTGCATTCTTAATAAGAATCTCATGATCACAAAGAGAGGTAATAAACTCAGCTGCATCATGCAGCTGATTGTAAGCGCATTTTTCTCCTGCCGTAATGATATTATCTTTGGATTTTGATCTGGTTTATATTGGTCCACAAAGACTTTTATAATATGATCAGCTTTTTCAGTCGAAAATAAGTTTTCTCTTATGGACGAACAATATAACATACATTGGATTGTGGCATTCGCATAACAAGACACACCATCAGAATTTGGGAGACCTCTTACGTAGTATTGAGTGGTATCCACGATGTGATCATTAGTATTCTGACATTCGGATACATAATAATTAGGTATGCCCAAACAGCATCACGAACATTGCGAACGCGGTTTTTAGAAATTGAAATAGTCATAAGATCAGGTCTATATTTTTTTCGCAATCTGTTGTACTCTATTATAGCCGATTCTTGTGCCTTTACGGAAGGTGGATCATAATTGATAAGATGCAGTCCTTGTAATGTGGTCACCCGAGAAAGAGCAACGTAAATTTGTCCGCAAGTAAATATTGAATTACCTGCTTCTACGACAGCATTCTACAAGCTTAGACCTTGATTTTTGTGAATAGTTATACCATAGCTGAGGCAAATGGGGGAATTGTTTTCTAATAACGAACGCTCTATCCATTACTTCAAATTTATATGTTCTTGCCCAGTGGGTAATTTAATTTTCAATTTTTCAACGTCATTATCAACACCTCGTGTAACTGAAACAAGTTTAGCAATGGTACCGTTGACAAGACCTAGTGTAACATCAATATTTCTTCTAATCATGATTTGCATTCCTACTTTAACAATTACAACCCTGGAAAGTCCCGCAGTTCGGGAGTTATCATCGTCATTATTGTTTAGCACCTTTGACACCTTTTTGTAAAGTACGGTGCACAATTCGTTGTATCATGAGCAATCAAATGGATTTCATCGGGTGGAATCGACTCAGCATTGCAGCGTTCAAAACATCGCACTGAACACATGTGGGAAGTAACCACACCGTATTAGATCCCACATTCAGCAGTAATCACATAATTCCTTTAATCAGTTATTACAACGATTTGTCGCTTTGAAATTTAATTTCCTCGATTCTAAAAGCTTTGCATCCGAAACGGTCACTACTGCGGTGCGATTTCTTGACGATATGTATTTGTAAATATTATCACTTTTGTAACGTTTCTAGGCGTGGCGTTGACGCGAGTTACAGGATTTTAACAGTGTCTATTCATAAGGAACACCTTCTACGTATAACTATTTAACAAGTTGATGACGTTTTAGTCAATATAAAGGAATATAAATGATTTTAATGCAGATTATAATAGTAAACACGCTCGGTTGAAGTAGAACGCAAAATAGTAATAAATGACGCTGGGTCGAAATGGAACATAAATTATTATAAACACGCTTGGTTGAAATGGAACGCAAAATAATAATAAATTACGCTTGGTCGAAATAGAACGCAAATTAATAATTGATATTGATTGATCTAGGTTGCGACTCATGGTCGGTACAGAAGAGAATACCTACGATCGATATAGCAGGAATTGGCCTTAAGGGGACTAGGCAGTCGAAAAATCCAGACCTAACTCAGACCTAACCCAGACCGGAACCTACCCTTAAGGGGACTAGGCAGTCGAAAAATCGATTTCTTTTTTATTGCATTTTCCGAAAGTACTATCTTTTCTGAATGCAATGCCGCTTGGTTTATAGAAAAATTCGCAAAATTGCAGATTTGGCAGCTAAAAACGTCAAGCGGCAACCTATAGCGTCGCCTTTGCCCAGAAACTTTAAATGCGTTTTTCTCGAATATTTTTTTCTCTTCGTTTTTTCCTGATTGCGAGCGAATTGAGGTTCAAATCGACTTGGAAAAAATTACAAGATGTATAGAACATGTGTCATTTTGGCGCAAACCTCTGATATGGTCTGTAAAAATTCGAGATTTTCATAAAAAAATTAAGAAGTCACCGAATTTTGGTAGCGCACCATCATTGTTTCTGGGCAAAGGCGGCGCTATAGGTTGCCGCTTGACGTTTTTAGCTGCCAAATCTACAATTTTGCGAATTTTACTATAAATCAAGCGGCATTTTATTGAGAAAAGATAGTACTTTCGGAAAATACAATAAAAAAGAAATCGATTTTTCGACTTCTTAGTCCCCTTAATGACTAGGTAATGATAGAATTTGAACGGATTGCTTGATCTGGACTTGTAAGGAGTTAGAATGTTTTATTTAGTGGTTGACAGGGAGAGTTGTTCTAGATAATTGCTTCCACGGCTCAGGGGTTAGTTAAAACAACCTGAGATGAATACTTCCGCGGTGCTCAGGAGCTGGTTGAAATTACCTGAGATGGAAGATTCACGTTGTCCAGAAGCCGTCTTAGGGGCTACCCAGAATGCTAATTATAAGTGCTATTGTAAAGCCGGTTCCAGACCTGAATGCGCATACGCTGAGCAGGCTGAGCGCGCCCGAATGACGCATGCGCAGGGGTCGAAAGTGCCATTGTGTCTTTCTTCGCCAACTTCTGTGCTTAGCTTAGCCCACTCCACAGTCGAAAGTACCAGGTGGCACCTTTTGACAGGCGTCGCTGGAGAATCACCCCATATTGGTAAACAGGATGACTCGGAGGGTTCAGCTGTAGGTTTATTTAGCTAATTAGTCTAGAAAGACTAATCAGATGGTGTGATTAGCTAAATAAACCTACAGCTTAACCCTCCGAGTCATCCTGATTACCAATACGGGGTGATTCTCCAGCGACGCCTGTCAAAGAGGTGCCACCTGGTACCCCGTGGCGAGGACAACCCCCCACAGTGCTTCACCGAATTTCATGGGTTTCGACCCTCGAAACGGTTGGAATACCATGAAAAAGTCAGAAATATCTAAGAGTTCCGCATTTCTCATCAGATCTTTGCGAAAACGACGTCAATTGATTCCTTATGATTCGCCAATGAAACTAACACCAACAACGACGTAATTCGGACCATAATGAAGGAAATCCCATGAAAAATTGATTTATATCATTTCAAGCTGAATTCGTTAAAAATAGTCTCGTGTGATTTTTTAACACAACAGCGAGTCGGTCAGGCTATGTGAATTAAGGACAATGCAGGGTGTAGTGAAAAAAAGAAAGAAATTATTCAGTAAAATAGAACTTTAAAGTAGATCATATGGTAATTGCATTATATTGTTGAAAATGTAATTTTTAGATTTTTGATTAACTGTTTATGACAATATTAGCAATGGATTAAATTCATTCACATAGATCCATCCTTCATGATTAAAAACAAAACAGACGCAAGTCCATACCTTCAATAATTTAGAGGTCATTAAAATTAATTTCTGTAGGCGGGTTTCGTAAAAACCACCGAAAGCAGGTAACTTTGAAGATTCGTATTTTTTAAACAATTTCGTATCTGCAAAAGTGAGGACTTAACCCTCCATTATTATGGACTATCATATATTTCAATATCATGAAAATCCAAGACATCGAGGATTTTAAAAGAGTATCACATCTGCTTCTCTTCCACGCTGAACGCAATGCACTTCAAACTCCCTTTGATGTGCGGAAGAAAACTGCCAACGGTCGGCTCAGTCCATGTGCCTTCGTCGGCATTCGTGAGTCGGATGCAGGGGGGCCAAGCTTCCCTCTTACGAAAGTTGAAGCAGAGTTTGTAGCGCCTCCTACCAATGAGGTGCGTACTAAACTGTGAATGTGTGAATTGGTGTGAATCGGGACGTATGTGTATGTGTATACGTGTAATGCACCGTTTACTTTAAAACCTGTCCACGGATCGTCGCGCCAGCGACACGTATGCAGCAGATAGAAGGATAAACATTGAAATTGAATATTTCTTCTTTTCTTAGGAAAAGAAAATATATTCAATTTCTTTGTATATCCTTCTATCTGCTGCATACGCGTCACTGACGCGACAATCCATGGTCAGACGGCCTTAGAAAGCGTAAACCAGGGAAAGTGAGGACACTTCCTCGTGTCTGCGCCAAACATTTCTAAATGACGACGGTCGTCATGGTAACATTTCACCAACGTCGAAAGGTTGTGTGTCGTGCTCACTGATACACGTAGGTATGTGTGTGTGATGTACCTAGCGCCTCCTACCAATGCGGTGCAAACTAAACGGGAAAACTTCAGCCAAACAAAGACGGCTTGGTCCCCCTGGTCGGATGGCATGCGCCGAGTCATCACGAATGACACGTCCACACTAGCATATACGTTCACGCTCACCCTTTCTGACGTAGGAGCATGCGGTCCTGGCTACCGTTTCACCCGGCCAAATCAGAATACAGTATTTCCTCGTTACGGGCTCGGTTTGGTGTACACGATACGGACTTTTCGCTATCCACCACCACTTCTGTCTCACTTTTGCCCGGCGAAGGCGAGAGCGAGATGGAGCGAGAGCGAGCGAGAGGCACTGAAAGCAAGCGAGTACGGAACGAGACAGACGACGCGTTGATGTTTTGTCTCGCTCGGTCTTTCGGACGCCTGACACTCTGTCCTTGGCGTGCGCGACGGGCGTGCGCGATGGTCGCAAGCGCATACCGTGACCTGGGCCTGCATCAAGATTTTGCGAAGCGGTTTTCCTGCTCACGGTAAACCCTTGCGACCATCGCGCACGCTCGTCGCGCACGCAGTGTTTCATCTCGCTCCCCCCTTCGGCCAGAAAGAAGCGAGAAACGAACACTCGGAATTAGGGCTCTGTTCACGATACGGGCCCAACGCCGGTCCCGACCAGCGAGCCGCTATCGAAGAAATACTGTATTCGTGCGCGCTCAGGCTGCTCGGCGTATACTCATTCAGGTCGGGACCCGGCTTAAGAATTGTCTATTCTCTGAATATCGGAAAGATAGTCAACTCTCTCCGTCGCACCGTGGAGAAATTTCGCGATTTTACGGCCAAAACCACAAAAATAAATTTTTTATTTCGACAAAATGCAAATGTCAATTGAAGAACTAATATGAGTATCAAATGCCACCAATTTTACTGTTAAATCTTTTAATACAAAGCTCGGATAGACTCGCAAATGTTTATGTTCATGTGAGGTTAGACCGATCGCAAAGAATTAATCCAGATTTTCAAGTTGCTTCAAACACTAATATTGTGTTATCCAAAGATCTGAAAATAATTTGAAGGCATGGATTCAATTCCTGGTGGTGCGTAAGATATCTTTTTGTCCTCAAAATAGTTATGTTTCGGTTTTTAGTATGTAATTCATACAATTTTTAAAGTAGTGTTTTAGAAATAACCTTTTCATATAAGAATCAATTTTCGTTACATAAAATACTCATAAATCCCATAATATCCTGCAATGACTTTCATTCCTATTTTACGTTGAACTATTTTGATTCTATAAATGCAATTATTAATTGCTAATAGTTGCTAATCTTGTAATTATATGCATTTTTTTAAACACGATTCAGTGTGTCTTGTCTAACATAAGACATAACTGTGACCGAGACTGGTTCACATGTTATACATTACAAACCTTTTTATTCTTTTCTAAACGATTTTAATCAGCTTCTAATAAAATCAAATTCAAAGAAAAAGGTGTATAAATGTAAATAATAAAAAAATCTTTATCGTTCGTAATTTTTGTAAGTGCTGTTTTTCGGATAATATAGTTTCTCATATATTAGAATATAAAAGTGCCGAATTTTATATATTAAAAATAAGTTTTCAGGTTTCGACCACGAAAATAGATATAGTTCTTCAGTTGTCATGTGTATTAAATTTGTAAAATTAAAAAATTTAATTTCTGTAGTTTTGGCCATAAAACCGCAAAATTTCCCCACTGTGCGTCTATGGGCCCGTATTTATACCTATTTCGCTCCTCGAGCGCTCTCCAATCGCGATCTAAACTTATTCGTAATTGCGCATATTTCAATTACGATCGTCTGTTGCGTAAGCCTTAAATAGCCTTCTTGCCCTATGCACGTCTCGAGTCTTCGGTTAAATGATCCTCGTATTCTTCAGAATAAATCCGGTCCTTCAGAAATTTTGGGGTATCCATCGAACATTCGTTGGCGGAGATCATACGGGAATAATACCTTGCTTTTTCATTACCGTTCATAATTTAATAATTTAATCTTTCAAAACTTCACACAGAACATAGAAACACAAACACAGATACAAAACTACTCTTCACTGGCATTGAACAGGCTGGATAAAGTGGAACACAATACGGTGTAACCAAACAAGAATGTACATAGACGTTAATAAAAACAGATTTAAATCTTCAAAATATCAGACATAGCGACACAATAGTGTCACTCCCGGCTTTCGCGTAAACTAAGCGGTTACTAACAACGGAACATCCCGAACCCGGAAAATCAAAAAATTCTGGAACTTTGTGAATATGTAGGGAACTTCCTCCTGATTACAACGCAGTTTTTGTTTGCTGCCCAAATTCACTCTAAGAGGGTGTAATTGACCCCTGATAATCCGGTTATTTTCCGCTTTTGTGTTATAACTCGTGAACTCTAAAATAATTGTTTACCAAATTATAGATCTAATTAAAAGAAGTAATTTTTGTCTTGAAACTTTTCTTCTATCTCTTACAGTTCGCGAGTTATAACACAAAATCGGAAAATAGCCGAATTTTAAGGGGTTAATTTCACCCCCTTCGAATGAATTTGGACAGCAAACAAAAATTGCGTTGTAACCAGGAGGAAATCCCCTACATGTTCACAAAGTTTCAAAATTTTTTAATTTTCGGGTTCGGAATCTTCCCTTGCAAGTAACGTTTCGACGTCCACCGGGAGCCCGCGCCAAATCCTAGATGTTGCTTTGATGTTCTCAACAGACAACTCATCCACAAACAATGACGTGTTGCATAAACATCTAGGGAAAAAATTATATTTTAATTCAAAGCTTACAAGGGGAGGGCACCATGAGGTAGACACCGATTTTGATGAGCCTTGGCACGATGAATCTATGTCGAAAATAAGTAAATAGGTGTCCGAGCGTTTCTGCCAATGGGCCTTAATAATAGAGATATTTACATGGAAATTATTAAAAATTTCATAGTGGCTGTGGGGTTTTAGTAGGCAAAAATCGTATAAATGATTAATGTTTTAAGATCTGTCATGTGTTCCCAAGCGGTCGAGTGCTATGGGCCCCTTTTCCACTGCGGATTTATTTTTTTTCAGAGTGGAGAAAATTTAATATGATTCTGCTGGGTAAAACGTGCATGATATTATACTAGGAGGTGGTGGAATTACACTACATTGCAGGAACGAATTAATGGTACGAAGAAACGAAAATTTATGCATATGTAGCATGTGCCTGTTTCCCACTGAGCCCCTCATTATATATTAATTTTATTCTTTTAAGATGAGAGTGTGTTTGTAGTAGGTATCGGAATATCATACATATGTAATGAAACAATATCTATTCTCGCTACGTTAGGATTATCAACAGACGCGGTCGCGTCTGGAAGCTAATTCCCCTTCCCCCTCTACCCATAGGCACACTGAGCGATCATGTCCCTATACACGAATGCTAGCGAAATGGGTACGACTCCGCAGCTATTTTGGCCTTATTATCTTCTCTTAGACATAGTTCCGGTGTTTTAACATGATCCAGCGAATAATTTTTTTTTTAACCTATTTGTCGTTTTACTTAATGTTTCAAGCTGTTTTTCTAAAAGATAAAAGAATTATTCTGAATTAATTGTTATAAAAATGATACTCGTTTTACGAGACAGTCAGACGTCACGTAGTGCTAGTACTTGACGCCAGTAGATGTCGCCATTCTCGTTTTACTTCTCCACTTGACGCTAGTAGATGTCGCCATTCTCGTTTTACTTCTCCACTTGACGCCAGTAGATGTCGCCTTTCGAAAGCAGAATCAACAGACGAAAACCGTTTTCCAGAAATCTAATAATATAATGTCGCTCCTCTGCCCTACCCCCCTCAAATACATGAAAAAGTCGAGGACAAAACAGAGTATTATTTGTACTTCTACGTTAGATTTAGCTGTATATAAGAAAAAAGTGATGATATCCCCCCCACCGCCATAAACATGACTCATGTATGAAAAAAGCTAATTCCCTTTAATTCTCGAAAAAAATGAAAAAGTTCAGATGCAAAGATTGTGAAATCAACTTTACTAATTCCAATTGCATACAAATCAATTCAGCGCTCAGATTTTCAGCTTCGGTTTTAAGTAATTAGCGGGCCTTTGCACTACTGACTTTGATTCGTTTAAATTAGTCTGTACCAAGTTTTTATTATCTTCGATCGTAAAATGATCTTCATACGGCCCGCTAAATACTTAAATCCGAAGCTGAAAATCTGAGCACTGAATTGATTTGTATACAATTGGAATTAGCAAAGTTGATTTCACAGTTTTTGCATCTGAACTTTTTTTAATTTTTTCGAGAATTAAAGGGAATTAGCTTCTTCCATATATGAGTCATGTTTATGAGGGGGGGGGGGATTAATTATATAATGTACATAATTAATTCGAACATCTGTATTAATCCCTGTCATTAGGAATTTTCAGCGTCATGGCGTATTAACTACTTATTAAATTTAAAATCATTTGTAGTTTTTTTCCACTATATCTATGGACATTTATTTAAAAGTACTATATTGCTATATCAGGTCTTATGAATTTTATACAGTAGAGAATCTCGATTATCGAGTACCGTTTAATCAAACGTTCGAATATTCGAACATCACACAGTTTTACTCGGTAAAAAAGTGTTCTTAGAAAATGTCATGAAATAGACTATTTTCAGAATAGAACAAAAAATATGAAATAATAATTAAGTGCGAATGAATAATAAAACAGATTACACTTCTAAAACTAATATTCCTGCATATTTTGAAGCATTGATAGGTTTAAAAACAATTCAAGACAGAATACATCACAAAAACATCGATACCAGGAAAACATTCACCTTAAGGGTGTGTAACCGTTTGAACGCTCGGAAAATGTGTATATTTTGTGGATTTTTTTACAAATCAGGCTTGATGAAGATTTTCGGCTTTTGTATCATGTTTACATAGTATCCCCATAGAAAGCTTAAAAAAAATTAAAAAATTACGCCAAGTACATGAAATCAAATAAATCACAAAAATAGAAGATAATAATAATTATAAAATAAAAAAATATGTGTAAAAGTTATATTATGAGCTGTAGAATTTTCGCTTCGCAATCTACAATTGGAAACGCAACAAATTTTTGGCATATTCTCGGGTACTCACACTTTACGCATCAAATAGCAATAGTTAAATAGTATTTGGGTGGTAACCATAACCTCTCGGGTACTTAGGGTTTGTATTGTATTGTATTTACTTTGAGTTAACTTTTCTTAGGGTTGCATTATGGACTATCAATAAAAAGCGCTGCTGCCCCTGGCGCTAGAAAGAGAGGAGGTGCCCCAATGCATATATTTCTTGTTGCAATAAAATAGGCTGTGTTTGTTCTGGATTAATATTCGGTAATATATTTAGATATGAAGTTTACAATGAAATAATACTTTGAAATCAGTCTTATAAAAATTCTTGCACTTGTATCTCTTTGGTCTCATTTTTCTCTTCTTTCGACGCACCCACCCAGGCCTAGACACGCTTGCTTGTCCTGTCTAGAAAGGCAACTCGATGGGTGGTAGGATGCCTCTCTCGTAGTTCGGTAGCTGGCCGAACAGCGCTGTCTTAAGCACGAACAACATGCCCACTCGAGAATATATATATGCATCAAATAATTTACATCAACATTTCTCTTTCTACCGCTGTCTACTTTTTCGCCCATTTCATGCTTCCTCAATGTTTATATGCTCTAAGGTGTCACGGGGAAATCAGCAAAATTGGTGACACGGTATATTGATTCGCACGTGTCCTGCTGGACGGCTCGGAATAGCACGTGAAACCAGTGGATGTGAAATAAATCTATGTTTTATTTCTAAGTAGGATTCGGAGCGCGACAGCTCCTTAGAGGTAGACGCTATCTAATAATAATTTCGGCTCACGCTGTACGCTTATGTATTAATTAGACTTAGAGTCGGGTAGAATGAACTTCACACGACAATAGGCTTGGAACGACTGACAGTCATTTATTCTGCCTTGGCAACCGCATCGATTATTACATATCGGAATTTATAGAGTGGAGGGGCGATTATTATGTCTGGAGTTCGATCGGATTCATATCCTCATGACATCGGATTACTAGGTGGCGATTGAATGTCGGACGACGTGACAAAGGTTATACCCCCTTAAGGGGGTAGACACGTCACGTGACCTGGCCGATTCGGCAGGTCGGTATTACAGCATTTTTTTCTGCACAGAAATGGTAATACCGATAGATCGACGATTACCCGGTGAACGCGAGAGGGAGCTGTTTGCTATTTCTGTATTCTATTCTGAATAAGGAAAGAAATTCGCAGCTGTTCCGTTATACTTATAAAAATTTAAACGGAAAGTCGGCTGGTACTGTAAACGTAGAAAATTCATTGTACATTTTAATTACTTGAAATGTGCTTATGCTACAATATTCTACGTTAGCAGTAAGGAATTCTAAGTGAAAAGGGAAAATAGATGAGGGAATGTCCCCAGAAAATGAAATTTGTTAGGTTAGACATTTTTTTACTAGCAAAGCACCGAAACAGAACATGAAATACACTTATTACACGTCCTCTGCAGAAAGCAGTTATCAACAAACATTATATATACAAAATTTCTTTAAAAAATCCTAATTTTTTCCATGGTTCCAGGGCTAATATTGAACCAAATCTGGCAACCACATGTCAATATAGGAGGGTTTTGTAACAAAGCATTTTCACTGAACTATGCAGGGCTTTCGCGTAAAATAGCCTTCGGTGAGCGAGAAAGGCTTTGTTTGCTTTTACAATTTGAGGTTCAACATGTATATTGAAGTTCAGTTTGAAGTCTAACTGCACGCCCAGGTAATGGCCCCTGCCCTAGACACACACGGAGACTAAGACGATTTTTGAAATTTTGAAAAATAAACGATGGGGACGTAACAACCGCATATCCCACGTCGATCCCGCAACGCGACAGTAGGACTTCGAAACCTCAGCAGCCAGCAGAAGCTACCCCGGAGGGACGAAATGGCAACATCGTCAAACGAAGACACGGCCGAAGACGTCGCGCTGGGCAACGTGCCGGGACGGCGGCAGAAAACGGCAACTTAGCGAGCAATTGATGCCCACCGGAACGGCCAGTGCAGCCGGGTGGTCTACCTGCGTCCATCAGAACAGCCACAGGAACAGCCACCGCAGTTTGGAAGATCCCTGATGTCACCAGGCTCAGACCTGGCGATTGGACTTCAGCAGCCGGCCTCAGTTGTCCAGATCCAAACCCACGTGGAATGTCACGTCGAGGTCACCAGATGTGGGGATTAGATTGAGATCAAGGTTTTTCTTCTCGGTGGCCCCATATCCGCAATGTGTAATGTATAAGGGTTTGGATAATAACTCTCAACTGATTTGTATATGGCAGACTTTAATGAACGAACACAACCACCAGCGGTTACGGCTACTGGTGTGCCAAAATGAGAGAGTGCCATAGCACGTTCTATGCCTCGAGACGGGCAGGGACCGTGCTCTATAGCAGCCTATACGATAGTCTATAGAATGCGCAACAACGAACCATGGCGTGGTGTCTGGCAACGCTTGCTGGCGCGCGGCAGTTCCCCACTTCTGCACAATACTCAGAGAGGGGGGACGCCGCTCCTCACACATAACAGGATGGCTGAAACAGCTCGATTCCCTTTCCGTCTTTCGCTTCAACCCCCGTGTCTACATATAAGTCTAGCTCATGTACTGTTCTTCAGGTCCATGCCTATCACCTATCCCGTTCATACACTCTTCACCCGCGACGTTCACAACGGCTTATAAGCAAGTGGGACGGAAATTCCTACGTCGGCGATTTGGGGGTGAGTGAAACGGGCCCAATAATAATAAACTGGGGGAAAATATTGGGGTGATCTGCTTCTAGTGTATCCTCCTATAAAATATCTACACATAACCAATTTGATAAATAGGAACAATATTCAGAATGATCTGCAATACGCAAATTAATTTTATTACTGTTTAAAATATCGTCTTTTGATGGGAGGATGGCATTGATGTATATTAAACAGGACCGTTTTATCAATGACGCGCTAAGAGAAATTATATATATACTTAGAATGAGCACTAGAAGGATATATACATCGCCTGATACGTCATCAGACCTAAAAATAATTCCCATCCCTATGCATGCATGTTATCGGTTTGGTTCAATAGGAGACATGTAGTTGGAAAATATAAGAGCAACCGAGTGATCGTTATCATTTTTATTACAAAAATAACTACGAACGCCTTACAGTAAAATAAAAAACTCAAATAGGCTCAATTTTGATTGAGCTGTCAGTTTGAGCGTAGGACTACAACTTACAGATCACAAGAAATTTTTTTTTAAATTTGGTTTAAATCACTGCGATATGTTCTTTATATATTTGAATAGATCTCGCCGACACCTTTAAAATGATACCTCACACAGTCGTGTTGGGTTCACGGTTGCCGAGATATTATGAGTCAAACACGGCGGAACACCCAGAAATAGTGCATCACCTCCCCGCGCACGGGGAGCGAATGGAGCGTCGAGCCCACGATGTATTGTGCAGTAGGCGAATTGGACTCCATGCTGTTTACGAATATGCTAACACGATTGCTGTTCGGCACTTATTGTTAACGAAATATAACGAGTTGGGATATATTTTTGTCACAGGCGATCCGCCATAAGTCGTTCCATACAACAATACTATCCGAGTTGTTAGACGTAGTCCTACGTCAAAATACGCGAACTCCCTTACTCGTGACATTCGCGCGCACGCCTAAAGGTGCGTGTAACTTCTAAAATCAAACCAGAAATTTTTACACGTACTAATACACACACAGTGAATTTGAATCCCTTGAATCAACCACATACACTAACAGCGAAGGGGCCGGTCCCCTCCTAGACGCGATACCTACTACGTAAAGGATCGGTAGGACCTAGGTGGTGGCCACCTCCTACATCGTATGTGTCTGATCGGCCCTAAAGATTCAAATTCACTGTCTGTACATACACGAGCTATATTTGCACATCGCCAACGCTGATCAAGTTATCTCAACATTAGTCCACGTTCACTCGAATGGAATTACAAATTTGCAATTTTATCACCAGCTGAAGGAAAAATTTCCTACCTAAGAGATTCATAGGTTCATTGGTGCCCGTACATTATCGCAACAAAAGTACATACTCCGGGAATTGACAGAGCAAACTAGCAGTTTTTGTAACGTACGAATTAAATTTAATAATTTCAATTAAATCCAAGTGATTAGCTTACAATAGGAAGGTGAAGAATAACAAAAATTTTGTTTAATGCCACGTGTATTCCGTACACGACGCACCTGTGTGATGTCAAAAACCGCACCTATTAGAGGTTTACAACAAGAAACTAACGTTTTTTATTGATGATACGTTAACACTGACGGGTACAAGGTTTAGCGAAATACCGTTTGAAATTGGTCAAATTTTTTCTAAAGATCACCTCTGTCCTAATAAATGTTTTATCAAGTTCGCCACACGCTTTGAACACATACCGATGCTAATTAAAAGATTTGAATTTCTATACACTGCTGTCCCGTTATAAGTCCGGTCCCCAATTTCGTTAGAAGTACATTTCAATCCCCACTACTTATTTTGTAGTCGGCGCAGCGAGTGCGAGAGATTGAGAATGAGCGAGAGGGCACGCGACTGCGACAAGCCACAAATTTTGGTCCAAATAGCCGCGACATCGTCTTACTGAAAGAAGACGGCAAAGATCAAAGGCGAGCCAAATAGCATACAGTTTCATTAGAGTAGAGGCGCCCAAGCAATTGGTTGCATAAGCAGCCGCGAGTTGATCTTTACACTTTACGAAAGTTGCATGGTGGGGAAATCTTGTGAATGCAGATACCGGCGTTGACTTCTAGCCCTAGTCACTCACGCTACGCCACTATGCCCATTCTTTTACTTTTACACCCCCATACTTTTATTCCTCGTGGCGTTCATCTCTTGTTTGCTCGCAAGGACCGAAAGCTTCCACGCAAAAGCAGAGTTTGAATGTGCCTGCGTTAGAGGTTCGAGTTGTCTCCCGAGCGTCGGACTTATAACGAGCCAAAACTATTACCTATGAGGTCTTTGCGATAGTACGGCCAACATATGGGCAATATTTTTCTGATGAAAATAAGTCCGATTACGATCTTTTTCGAGCAATTTTTAATCATGGATAATTCAAATTGTTTCTACATTCCACAGCCCAATTTGTTTGCACATCGCGTGTGATTAAAAACAGTCCCAGTGAAGTCGCGTTTAGACTCACTTTCATCAGGAGAATCTCGCTAATCCATTGGTAATATCTTCATGAAGATCTAATAAAGAATACCAAAATTAAAGTTGTCGTTACTAGATGACTCTTCGTAGACTCGACTGCCATGCAAGCGAAGATTCGCTGAGGCGGTGGAGTATAAAGCGATCGTCGACTTCGCAATATTTTCGAAGAAAACATTCAACAACTTGCTGACAATGCTTTCGATGCTTGCCAGAAAATATTGACGCGAAAACACGCCCAAGGCATACAGGGTGTCGCAAAAATGGTGGAGTTCCTTGACAGGGGTGACTCAGGAGGTGATTTGAAATAACTTTTTGCTTAGCGAAAATATTGTCCGAAGCATCGTTAACGAGATATTAACAAAAAACTCCGGCCAATCAGAGCGCTAGCCGTCCGCTCGGGCTCCCGTGGTAGCGTTGGCTACGTGGTACACGGCTGCACTTGTACTACGAACAAACACATGGACATGCATCGAAGGAATCCGCGCAAAATAACAATTGAAAAAGACGTACCAAACAAAATTGAACTTTTCGTCATCTTTTGGTTGTCATTTAAAGTGAATAATAAATCTCTACATAGTATAAAATGAAGTCCCCGGTAGGCGTCTCTATGTTTGTTCGCGCTAATCTCGAGAACCACTGGGCGGATTGTGATGCGGTTTTCACCGTTTTATAGAGTATTTCTCGAGGAAGGTTTAGGTGAATGAAACACTAACCTATGACAAAAGGATGCAGAGCAGTGGCGATTTTAGTGAGGCATTCCTCGAGAATGCTCTATGGCAGGGGTGCACAGGGAGCCGTTTTTAGCGCCTAGCTGCGAGCAACCTACCTGTCCCGTTGCTAAGGGTAGAATCGGTGAGGCGAACTGCAGTAGTGTACGTGCATTTGGTATGACTTGAACCCAGCTGTATACACTACTGCAGTTCGCCTCACCGATTCTAACCTTAGCAACGGGACAAGCGGGTTGCTCGCAGCTAGGCGCTAAAAACGACTCCCTGTGCACCCCTGCTCTATGGGCTGTTCGGGGCCGCATCGCAGTCCGTCCAGTGGTTCTCGAGATTAGTCTGAACAGACAGACAAACGCTTACCGGGAACTTGACGTTCTCCTATGCAGAGATATATACATGTATAACAAGCCCAGGCAACGTCGGGTAGGGTAGATGCACCATTTGTGGCCACTTTAAGGTATTGTACCAGTTTTGGCCACTTCTTAAAAAATATAATATTTTTCCGGGTAAGCAATAAATGTAACCTTATATTTCTGGCGATATACTAAACAAAACATTTATGATGTGAAATTCTCCACATAATAATGATCTGCAAGCAATTTAGAAATAAGATAATATGCACATGGCCAAAAACAGTGCAATGGCCAATAACGGTACATCTACCCTACTTTAAGCTAGTAAAGGATAAATTGAGGAAAATCCTGTCAAACGTAAAAAGACGAATACACCGTTTTTTTTTTTTAACAGAATCGAAAATAATAATTATTTGGAGTGAGAGGATAAGGAATACGCAAATTTCCTTTTGTTAATATCGTACAGACGAAAATGTAATTTATCAGGAAATGAACGAAAAGTGATTGTAGTTCATTATTGTGATAAAAACCCCTAATTCAATAACGGCCAACACTGTTGCTGATAATGAATACGACTGTTTAAAAATGTTCAAGAAAAATTTATGTACGGAAATTTGAAGAATTATCGCCAGAAATTAGCCATAAACTACGTTAAATTTAAAAAATAATAATCACCAATAAAGTAACTAAAACTCACCCTTTCGGAAATTCACCTGCAGCTTGAAAACCTGTGCCACTCGGTCACTGTACTGATCCTGGTCATCGACGGACGCGCTCAGTGCACAGCTGGTCCCAGGTATAAGACACCACCCAAAGTTAATGGTCGCAACGTCAATTGCGTCCGGGTTAATGTATCGAATATTCACTTCACTGTACGGCTACTAACACTGATCACTTAATTTATATTTCATGGAACGTGTTGTTCCTACGTTATAAAAATTTGTGGAAATGGATTTTCACTTGGCGTTCGGAGCCATGGGCATTCCCGCACAAATTATCGCGCAGCGGCACTTGCGTCTCCGTTGTTCCGGGCATACACCCAGAACATCCTGTAATATTCTTGGGCCGTGAACATTTCTGGAACGTGATTTCTAGCTGACTGACAAGATTTTTTCCAAGCAACTTCCTCCACCCCCAAGTAGTTTCTCTCGTTCCATTATGAGTTAACTCCCACCAGGACAAAAGGCTTTTGGTAAAAAGAAGCCAGCACCTTTTCGAAACACACGTGCTTTGCAGAAGCGCAACGATCGGACTATCGTGCACTTTTACAAAAGACCGCGTTCCGTCCTTTTACTGCCAATATACCCATTGCTTCGAGATAGGCAGCAGACACCACCTGTTTCGGTTCGAAAGGTTCCGAAGAGAAGAGAAACAGAAAGTCTTCGAGTTGCTATAAAGAAGAAAATCCTGTTTCCTATTTTCCTTCCGCTACGAGGAGGAACCAGCTAAGCCAAAAAATTACCCAAAACTGTAGGAAACCGTTCTCTACCGTCGACTCGCGGGACAATACTGTCATAAACCGCGACCCTAGCGAAATGCTCAGGCCGGTCAGCCTGATGAATTTTTGGCTGCTTCGATGCACTTCTGCAAAGCACGTGTGTTTCGAAAATGTTCTGGCATCTTTTTACCTAAGGCCTGTTATCGTGGTGGGAGTTAACTCATAATGCAACGAGAGAAACTACTTGGGGATAGAGGAAGCTCCTTAGATAAAATCCTGTCAGTCAGTTAGCAATCATGTCAGAGAAATGTTATCTACACAAGAGTAATACGCGATGTTTTGAGTTTATGCCCACGGCTACCCACAGCTGTGAACGCCAAGTGAAAATTCGTTTCCACAAATTTTTATAACGTAAGAACAACACGTTCCATGAAAAATAAATGAAGTGATCAGTGGTAGTATCCGTGCAGTGAAGTGAATATTCGGTACATTAATCCGAACGTAATCCTTTACTCTGAGTAGTCTCGTATGTACATGCGATCAGCTGAGCACTGGGCACCCTACCATAAATCTTTTCGTCCACCGATGGCCAGGATCGGTACAGTGACCTAGTGACCTAGTTTCCGGAAAGGAAGGAAAGGAATGTTCGAAAAGGTGAGTTTTATTTAATTTATTGGTGACTATTAGGTGTAGAAATAAATTCTTTCCGATTTTAGGGTACAATAACAGTTTGATTTGAATAATATGAACCCTGATAGCCAGATCTGGGCAGCAGAATCTGACGTCAGAACTGCAGCAGTCTGTGTCCGCATTTGGCTGCGTTCTGATGTGCAGAGCCTGAGGTGCAGTGCCTGATGTCAGATTCTGCTGCCCAGATCTGGCTATCAGGGAAAAGAACTCAATCATCGAAATAATTTCAATTATTGTTAATTACCCTTTGCCATTTTTCTGGCAGCTTACGAATACCACTGTGATATAAATTCGGTAACTATGTACCGATTATGTAAATCCAGTCGGAAAGAATTTATTCATACACCTAATATTATTTTTTAAATTTCGTTGTGTTGGTCGTTAATAAACTACGGATTTTTACCTCAATAACGAATTACGATCCCTTGTCGTTCATTGGTCGGGTTTTTTTGTTAATATCTTGTTAACGAAGCTTCGGCCAAGATGTTCGCTAAGGAAAAAGTTGTTTCAAATCACCCCCTGAGCCCCCCCCCCCCCATTCAAGGAACTCCACCATTTTTGGGACACCCTGTATACTGGACGTAAATCCCTTGTCGCGAGAACACGTCGACGCGACGCCACGCATAGTGTTAATGATACCAAAACATTCTATTGGTAGTAATCTAAAAACAGAATTATATCTCTTATTAAGCGCTTCAGTAATAATAAGCAAAATATTCTGTTCTACCAAACAGAATGTTATTATCATTAATTTCAACACACAGAGAGTGAAGGGAAGTTCATTTCTCTCTTATTGCTGGTGATATTCTGTTGTACAAAATGTTTCTGTTTATGTCTCGTCCATTGCTGCTAAACTTGAAATATTCATAATCTCTTTAACGACTCGCCGCTCGATAACTTGGACAGCGCTGCTATCACACGGCTTTGTAATACTAGGGATTCTTTGATCGAGATCGAGGTGTGTGAGATTTCAGAGTGAACGACACTTTGTTATAACCTTTCCACTTCTGTAACCGAGTTGCTGATCTTTCTTGACCTCACGCTCGATCTTCGTATCATGCTACTCCTTAAGGTTTCACCGCGGAGGGATGTCCTCATCGAGTTCCTCGCGCTACATCTAGAGAAGGACCGGAACGTAGCTGGCGGTGTTTCCTCGTCTGCGTGTTTTCTGAGAATCATTGAATTAAGAATCAGTGTATTTGTGATTCCCAAAAATTCAGAAGTCAAAGAATGATCTGAACAAATATGAAGATCCTACTCTTTACGAGAATCAAATATCTGAAATATTTACGCAAGATTTGTTACTGTATAGCATTCCACCTAAAAGTAAACACGCGCGATTGGTCGTAGCGCTTTCCCTGCCGGTTCCCTACCAATCAACAGTATATCCCTGCGTGGAACAATCCTACTCTTAGATGAAATTCGGTATAGGTGAAAGTTATGAGGTTTCTTTGCTTATGAAGAAAAACAAAACTAATTCTGAACGATTAAATTATAAGGAATGGAAATCATACAGTAATTTTAATTTATAAATATTCTCCCTCTCATTTAAGAAGGAACCCGTTTCGCGCATGTAGAATGCGCTCATTGGCTCCGAAAAAGCGTTGGTGGGGGTACAGCCAATAGTGGCTTCTCCCGGCACCAATGAGCGTCAACCTGCGCAGAACCGGTCTAAACTCGTCGGCCGGCAGGTTCCTTCTTAAATGACAGGCAGTATAGATATATACATAAATTTAATGAGTGTTTTTAAATTGTTTTAATTTTCATACTAGCTTTTGTTTTCAAGGAAATCGAATGTAGAAACTCTGTTAGTACGCGAGCACTTGATTAAGATTTAACAGAGTACAAAAAATAAGTCTGATACAACAATAGATGAACTGAATAATTACACAAAAACAAGAATTGTAAAATACAGGGTGATTCGCCCAACTTGATTACTTGAAATTACTCGTAAACTATTAGCGGTACGAAAAAATGTATGAAGCAAAATGTGCATGCATTTAAGGGGTTTGCCTACTGTGGCAGATAAAAATAAAAGGTTTTTTCGGACACAGATTGTGAGAAAAGTGAAAATTCAATAAATTTGCGGTTTGGCACTTTATTTGAACATATTGTAAAGTAATAAAATCTATTGCAAAAACATTAAAAAATTTAATATATTAACCGTGGGACGACTGTACGTAAGTTATAGCTTTCCGCGAACAAACGGTGTACACCAGCGTTGCCCCGATGGGCGGTCCGAGAGCACGAGCATCCATCGCGTTTTCCAAAGCTCGCGTGGTAGGGGGCGCTCGAAACCAATGAAGTTGCGAGCATGTAACGGAGGGGGAAAACCCTAGTAGTGTGCGTGTAGGCTCGTACACGTAGGCTTATATAACTGGGACTCTTGGAGCCCCAGTGTTCTACATTTTAGGAATTGGGAAAATAAACAGGCATTGACTAATGATTAAACAATAATATTATATAATAGTCCCACTTACACCGCTGATTAACAAAAAGTTTCTTATTAAACGATTTTTATTCAGCTTCAATCCTCTATTTGTTTGTTTGTTTGTATGTATGTTTATTTAGTTCAAATCTAGAAACTCAATTTTAACCCACTTCCAACTATCCAATAGACTTGAAACTTTGCAGGCATGCGTAGTTTGGGTGACAATACAAAATTATGAAGAAAAAGAACCCCCCCCCCAGGGATTTAAAAAATTACCCAGTGATCAATAAATATAACCCATAACCACAAATCCAAACGACTTGAAATCAGCCTATAACCACAAATCAAATCAAGTTTCGAGCGCCCCCTTCCACACGAGCTTTGGAAAACACGATGGGTGCTCGTGCTCTCGGACCGCCCATCGGGGCAACGCTGGTGAACACGATTTCTCGGGTTCTAATAGTCCGATTGCAATAAAAATTTACACACATATTCGTCATAACAGTTATTAAGTGTTGACCTGCTCTTTTTTCAATATCAGTTTTTTATTGTAAATTCTAAACAAATTTAGTAAAAAAAATTCTGCGGAAAGTCGCAAAAAATATTCAAACACCTGCCATTCAGTTCATTTTTTATATATTAAGAAAAACGTAAGGTCATCACCTAGGAAATGCATTATAATTAATGAAAAATATTCGCTTTTTTATTTCACATACTCCTGCAAGGCACAATCATGTACACCCATTGGCTCACAGTTAATATATTCAACTTTTTAATGTTTTTGCAATGCTCAAATAAAATGCCAAACCGCAAATTGATTGAATTTTTACTTTTCTCACAATCCGTGTCCGAAAAAAGCCTTTTACTTTTATCTGCCACAGTGGGCAAACCCCTTAAGGGGACATGCGGTAGAATAATTATTTTTGGTCTACATTTGTTCGTACATAAAGTTTTGAAGGTCACCGTGGGTTTTTTAAACGGAACACCTTATATTTCTTTACGAAAATTAGAAGATCATTAAGCACATGTTATTCTACAATTTAATAGTGTATTTTACTTTTGATGTCCTTACTCACGTGGCAAAACAAACATGGTAATTCATACATGCATTGACATAAATACGTATATGCGAAATAGGAAGAAACTGTTATATAAATATAGATTGTACATACCATGGTGCTCGAATTATAGAGGATCGAAGGGAATGTTTGAAGTGTTTGTGTTTTGCTTCAATATACTCTACGAATCCCTTAGATCTTTATTTTTGGGACCATTTAAAATCTGTCGTCGATGACGATTTACTGATGCTAAAGAACTGTAAGAAAAGATACGTAATGGATTCAGAATTATTCAAGTAATGCCTGGTATTTTCCAGCAAAGGCGAGACTCAACGGCAAAACCCGGCATAGCATGCGTTGATGAGTTTAATCCTCCATAACTCAGAAATCATAGTACGCACGACCTATGTTCATATGGCACTTTTTACATACACCTTCAGTGTATAAATTCAGCTACTCAAGCATCAACATGCACTCATAAATCATTTTGTACATTTAGATAAGCGTTCATAGTCAACACTTGCAAATTTACCTGCTGATGCAAGGGAAGTCCCACATCTTTTGGTCTTTCCCGAAGTCTTCTCCATCCTGCAATGTTTGTGGTAGATCCATGTCTAATGTTTCCGGTAAAAATAGAGTAAGGAGACCTCCTAAGATCCCAAAGATGCCTAACACCAGAAGGGGCAGAATCGATGAAACGACATCGAGATACACTACAAAAGGAGCCAATATACTCGCGACATATCCCATTATATGTATCAAGGCTACACCCTGAGCCCTGACGACAGTTGGTAACACTTCAGCTGCGTACTGAAGACCGATGTTATAGGATATATTTATCCAAAATCGTCCCAGAATGGCCAAAGTAGCTGAATAGATATCTGAAACAGAAATATTAATGAAAATTGCCGATGTTTAATAATTAATATTCAAACTAAATCATATGTGTCGCCAAATTAATGGTGCTTACAATGAAATCTATTCGAGAAAATGAAAGGATAAACAAAGAGCTGAAGGAAGATAATAATAAAGAAATATGTACACAGAGAATATGAAACGAGTGTGGAATAAAGTAATAGGTGTAGGGTAGACCGAGGGCAGTAGTTTCGGGTGGGGGGTGTACCACGTCAAATATCTCAAAACCAGTGCTACAGTGGTGGGATTCAAATAAATAATTTAACAACCGGTTTCGTGCATTACTAACGAAAAAATAGTTTATTATTCCATAATAACTGTAATAGTGTGCGCGGTACGAGCCTGCATGCACGCGCACTACTGGCGATTACCCTCCGCCTATGCCATGTTTAGCAACGTAACAGCTTGACGTGCGGCTATCACCCGGTGCGGTGCCCAGAATCACTAAGAGTTCCCCAATTTCGGTTTGTGCAGCTATGGTCTATAGCAAACTAATCATACAGAAGAACAGAATGGAACCAAAGGCCAAACACGCAAGTGTAAAACAGTAAACATGGTACAGTGTTACAGCGAACCAAAGCTCAATGGTAACCCCAACCACAACCTCAGCGTCAACTACAGGAATGAAAACAACGAACTAATAATGGAAATTTTATGAAATGACCAAGTAAATACGATTCCAAGTATCATATTAATAACCGGTTCGTCAAAACTACAAAACTTTTAGGAAACGGTTCTACCGAATCGGTGGCGGACCGGCCGAATCCCACCACTGCTCAAAACATACAGGGTGTCCCACTAAGGAGTGGACAGCGCGATATCTCTTAAAGTATTGTCGATAAAAATATAAAAAAATAGGGAATTGCATGGTTCGAGGGGGCCCATTTATTAGCGCGAACGAATTTTGTTTCCGATTATTATTTTAAAAGATACGATGGTCAAGTTCGGTTTTTCAAATGGAACTATTTTTTTTGAAGACCTGAGTTGATAGTGCGTTCCAAGACAAATTCAATAAGCTTCAATGTATACACTTTATTTCCACTGGTTTTTAAGATATTGCGCTTGCAGATTTACTGATTTTCACTGCAACGGTCTTACTGGCGCCACGGGTGGCACTGCCTGTTGAAATGGATACTTACCTGCCAAAGGTCTACGCCAGAAATGGCAGGCCCAAAGGCTGGACAATTCTTTTCCGTCAGAAATGCTACTTAGGTAGGTACATCTGCGGTATCGAGAAGCGCATCGTTACTTTTATTTCGCACTTGCTTCTACGCTCGGATGGCCGGTTCTTTTGGGAGGGATGCAAGTTGGATTGGTTCTGATACAATCTGCTCCCTATGGTTGAAATTTAGTCTAGCAACTTTCACTCCTCCTAACCTAACCAATCCAACTTGCATCCCTCCAAAAAGAACCGGCCATCCGAGCGTAGAAGCAAGTGCGAAATAAAAGTAACGATACCTACCTAAGTAGCATTTCTGACGGAAAAGAATTGTCCAGCTTTTGGGCCTGCGAACCCTGTCGTAGACCTTTGGCAGGTAGGTATCAGTTTCAACAGGCAAGGCCACCCGTAGCGCCAGTAAGACCGACCCCGGTCCTTCCTATTCCAGAGGGTTTTCTTCCAGTGAAAATCAGTAAATTTGCAAGCGCAATATCTTAAAAACCAGTGGAAATAAAGTGTATACATTAAAGCTTATTGAATTTGTCTTGGAACGCACTATCAACTCAGGTCTTCAAAAAAAATAGTTCCATTTGAAAAACCGAACTTGACCATCGTATCTTTTAAAATAATAATCGGAAACAAAATTCGTTCGCGCTAATAAATGGGCCCCCTCGAACCATGCAATTCCCTATTTTTTTATATTTTTATCGACAATACTTTAAGAGATATCGCGCTGTCCACTCCTTAGTGGGACACCCTGTATAATAGATATTAACACAAATTTTGGATATATGATGAAAAATGGCATTTGGAATACACACATGCATGTTCTAGCAGTATAGACACGCAATTGACATTTATAATATAACAAAATAACTTTCATTTGACATGTAACAAAATAACTTTGGGATGCCCTGAAGTAACTTTTTCTTACCGATTTCAAATTGCAATATAAATCATAGGTACTCCCTTTATAAGTATACACTATTTTTTAATCTTTAAGCGTCTTGTTAGTCAAAATTTATAATTTAAGTTGAAAAGCATGGTCGGGGACGATTGTAACATCGTCGGGATTGGTTGTACCGCAACAGAACCAAGTAGTGCGACGAACGAATTTTTACCGTTAACGTTTGGTTTTAATTTGAGCAATAAAACTCTATCAACGGAAAGTGAACAAATAAATCTACCTGAAGGATTCAGGCCAGAATCTAATTTCGTAAAGCCTGTCCTCCTCGAAAGATTTCAAATGGGGATAAAAAGGAAAAGAAGTCTACCGATATACACCGATATTTTTGGGAGACAAAAAATTAGAACAGAATATAAAGTAAAGTAAGAGAAAAAATTAAGAAAAATATAGTGCACAAATCAAAAGGAAAGAATTCTTTTAAGGGGAGGTTCCGACCTGAAAATCCATTTTTAAATTTTTTTTCGAAAGTTCAACCCTTTAAGAATACGCGTTTAAAAGGATTTTTTTGATAGTCGTAAAATTCCCGAAGTTATAAGCATTTGAGTAGCGGCAAATAACATGGGTAACACCCGGTCACTCAGCGCCCATGAAAAACTTTAAACGCGTTTTTCTCGAAACAATGTTCTTAAAATCGTTTGAAGAATATACTTCTGTGTAGTGGAGAAACCACTAACATTTTAAAATTTTTGAAAATTTGTACTTTTTAAAGGCCTTGAAAGAACGAAGAATATAGGGGAAAAAATGATTTCAAACTTCAAGTGTCGTCTTTTTTTTTCAAAAAATGTAATTTTTCGTAATTTTTTCTGGTAAGTTCACTAGCGAGTTTCATGCCCTTGAATAATCTGGCATTGCTTTTCATTTCTGACTAAAGCCGGAAATGCACCGGGAAGCTAAGCTAAGCTGTGCTATGCGATGCTATGTTTTAACGTAGCTTTTGGTGGAAACGGTTCCATAAGAATGTATTGAAGCTAATTTTTTTAAAACGTAGCATGGCATAGCATAGCATTGCATAGCATAGCTTAAGCCAGGAATGCACCGGGAAGCTAAGCTATGTTATGCTATGCTATGCTATGTTATGCTATGCGATGCTATGCTATGCTACGCTATGCTACGCTATGCTACGCTATGCTACGCTATGCTACGCTATGCTACGCTATGCTACGCTATGCTACGCTATGCTACGCTATGCTACGCTATGCTACGCTATGCTACGCAATGCTACGCTATGCTACGCTATGCTACGCTATGCGTTGCAATGCTATGCTATGCTACGTTTTAAAAAAATTAGCTTCAATAGATTCTTATGGGACCGTTTCCACCAAAAGCTACATTAAAACATAGCATCGCATAGCACAGCTTAGCTCAGCTTTTCTTAGCTTCCCGGTGGATTCCCGGCTTAAGGGTCTTTAGGTGCAACAGGTTCCACCGTTTTGGATGAATCATTTGACGCCTCGACTTTAACGACTCCCAAGTGCCATCTGCAATAATTACTTATAAAAAAAATATATTTCAACAGCTTAAGACACCCTTAATACAATGCAAAAAGTCCAATTAAATTATATATAGTAGTTTTCCTTTAAGTAATTCCTAAAGATTACCTATTTTTACGGGCTCTAGACAGGAACATCCTCTTAACAGCTATAAGAAAAGGAATAATGAGTCTAGTGACGACGAAGATAAATGAAATTATTGTCTTGTTGGCATGAAATCCTATAGCACAGTACAAGCAAACCAAATGAAAAATGGGTGCAATGTAGGTACTGAATGTAAGGAATGGGCACATGAAGAATGCACCAGCCAACACGTTTTTTATATTTGGCACAATTGCGATACCGAATAATAGGTTACAAATTTTACTTCTTTTCACTTATTATTATAATTTAAATCGACAAATATTTTAATTTTGTAAAGTTTTTGTGTTAATATCTACCCCACGTAGTGTTACAACCTTTTTATTAATAACCTGGATATTACCTGACATTCAGCGAAACTGTTAGTACTCAATAATATCAGATAAGTAAGTAACATTTTCGATAAGAAACTTTGTCGTAAATGTAATAGTTCTTGCATAATCGTGTCCAAAGTCACAGTGCTACTACCGCCCCGGTCTACTCTACATCTGATTCGAGTACTGTTTTTTGCTTAAATAATATCTGTAACTTTTGATGACTTTATGACAATTTTCCTTTACAAATGTCAAACCCAGAACAAACAATTACGATTTAAAGTTTCTCCAGAAATTATTCCATGACGGTTACATCGAAGCGCCCTGCATAAGTGTACTAATTAAACATATTATATGAATACGTGTCTAATGATTGAAAGTATTAAATAATGAGTATTTAACGGGTGGATAATACGAACTGTTTGAAACCGCGCTGGCCCAAATACTAAAGATTCCGGAAATGACGAGCGAGCCGCACGCCAGCCATCTCCTACCCCACCTATCAAGAACAGCTGTGAGAAAAGTATCTGCTGGCAACTCGGTGGCAGCCGCAATCGTAAACGTCACAAAGACGTTCAAGCCCAAGTTGTCGACGTTTCGTACGTGACCATCGAACACCAAAGAGATCGCCATCCTACAGTGCAAAAGAAGATTAGATACAGGTAAAAGGCTGTGCACCGTTTGATGTAAAAATAGTTGTCAGAATTTCATGCTCGAGACACACGTGACATCCAGAATTTCTGTACACGAGCAATGAAATTTGTGGAGATGCTGATCGAAATGAATTTAAAAATTAATCTCTTAATACAGCGCTGTCCAAGGTTGCTCCCGGCGGGAGCTTGGGGTTCTCCCACTCTCGTCCGCGGTGCCAGAGATACCGCGCGGCGCTACCCGCGAAGACGCTAGCCCGGCTAGTCCGTCATGGCAGCCTTCATAGCGCCGCGCGGTCTCCTTGACAACGGAAGGCACGCTGTGCGAGAGAAAGATTGGAAGGGGAAGCAGGCGCGTGAGGGGCCCCTACGCTGGACAGAGCTGTCTTAATATATTATCTACTAATAAAACCTAATTGCTACAAGTGTTGTTATTATTTAAGTTTCTCAATGCCTATCATATGTAGGTATAATGGTACCTACCATATAACAGTGAACAACAAGGTGATCCTTCTCAGTCGTGGAGATTTAAATAAATCTATCACGGAATACGTTTTCTCCGCTTCCTCTTCTTTACGTATTTCGGCACAAGTTGCCTGTCGTTTAAAAAACAGAAGTCATTAATGTTTCGGTGCTATGCTTTCTAAGGGTACGTTTATGTTGGAGGTGGGATAAACGATCAGTATGGCGATTAGAGCGAAGCGTGGAGCAGTGAGATGACCAACGATAAAAGCGTCGAGAAAGAAATATTTCTTTTTCTTCGCTATTATCACCGATCTCATCGACATATGATGAGGAACCTTACGCCATGTCCTAAAGATGTCGCGCAGCGACAAAATCGTTGTCGTCCAACCGATCGCCTGAAGTCGGTCGTACGACAATGCGACAGTGTCCATATACGATCGGCTGTAGAGTACTGTCAGCTACGAGAAAACAACAATTTATTTTATCAGTGTCGAATGACATAAAATACATGTAATTATATTCTTTAAGCGATACGAGAAAAGTGTACCCGCAAAACTACGAACTTTAAGAAGCCAATTTCAGTAGAAGGAAGACTAATTTTCACCTTAAGGTAAGTATAAGAATGTTTTATTAACACATGAAAAATTACATATTGCTCTCTGTTCTTTTCGGCATCATGCTGTCTTTTAATAATGAGAACTTTTTAAAATACATCCATTGCCCACTATAGGTGCTCATAGATGAACTGCCAGGATCTCTAGAACGAGGCTTCTTTACTTTTTTTAGCTCTCGTTTTTTAGCTCTCTAGTACGGATCAGGCATTGGGTTTCTCCCGCGCCAAGCGCGCCGGCCCACGGGCCGCCCAGGTGCCTTCTTTCGTTAATTCGACTATAGTAAGCGTTGTGTCGGTTGTTTTGTTTGAATTTCAAACCAGTTTGTTATTTTGTCGTATCGCTCGCACGGCGTCGCAAAAAGCAATGGACGGCCAGATTTCCGAAGTGCAAAAAGGGCCGATTTTATGGAACAAATGGGCCGAAAATTATACAAACCGTTTATTATTAGCAAACAAGGAATGAGAAAAAGTGGCAGTAGAATTAAGAAAAGACAATAAGCTATTTGAATTTATTTATTTATCTGACATTTTAAGAATTTGAAAAAAATGTAAAATATTCTTTTATTTTAGAGGTTGAAGTGAAGGTAAAATGGCGTTATATGAGAAATCAGTTCCAGATAATGCTGAAAAAAAGTAAAGAAGCCTCGTTCTGGAGATCCTGGCAGGCCATCTATGAGCACCAATAGTGGGCAATGCTATCATTTTTAAAAGACAGCATGATGCCGAAAAGAACAGACAGCAATATGTAATAGGACGGAGCGGAAAATTGAAATTTGAATTTTCAGTTGTGGCCTGGGTGCGGGATAATTGTCTTTTGATTAACCAAACACAGCTGTAAAAAAAAATTGGAAAAATATTCATGTCTGCAGGTTCCGTTTTCTCCTAAAAATGATTATATGATTATATGATTATATGAATATATGATTATATGATTATATGATTATATGATTATATGATTATATGATTATATGATTATATGATCATTTTTTCGGGAAAAAAGGAACCTGCAGACATGGATATTTTTCCAAAAAATTTTTACAGCTGTGTTTGGTTAATCAAAAGACAATTATCTCTAACCCAGGCCAACTGAAAATTCAAATTTAAATTTTCACCTATATAGTATTGCTCCGCCCTAATATGTAATATTTCATGTGTTAATAAAACATTCTTGTACTTACCTTAAGGTGAAAATTAGTCTTTCTTCTACTGAAATTGGCTTCTTAAAGTTCGTAGTTTTGCGGGTACACTTTTCTCGTATCGCCTCAAGAATATAATTACACGTATTTTGTGTGATTCGAGGATACTGATAAAACAAATTGTTGTTTTCTCGTAGCTGACAGTACTCTATATACAGCCGGTCGTATATGGACACTGTGGCATTGTCGTACGACCGACTTCAGTCGATCTGTTGGACGACAACGATTTTGTCGCTGTGCGACATCCTTAGTACATAGCGTAAGGTTTCTCATCTCATTATATGTCGACGAGATCGGCGATAATACCGAAGAAAAAGAAATATTTCTTTCTCGACACTTTTATCGTTGGCCATCTCGCTGCTGCTCCAGTGTAAACAGTTCCATTATAAAACTATAGCATGTATTTCTACGCTTCGCTCTAATCGCCGCTCTGATCGTTTATCGCAGCTCCAACATAAACGTACCCCAACAAAGTTAACTTCTCGTGAAATGATTGTTTTAAGGCTTCCAAGGTATCATAAGGTATCATTTTGTGGTAGCATCAAAGCTGAATGGTCCACAGAAAGGTTTGTTCCGTATTTACCCGAAATCGGTTGTAGACGTCCTCAGGCACTTTGGTACCGTTTATTCGCTCAAATTTATTTAGGATACCGATGGCCTTCTCCACTTGACCTTGACTCACAAGCCATCGAGCACTTTCTGGAACCAGCCAGGGCGTCGCTATCGCTAACGCCAACGGAACTGACGTGGCGATACAAGTCATTCTCCAGTCGGCCAAAAAATACGCGATCCAGGGTAAAACACACGCAGCGAACGTAAAAAACATGGCTATCGACATGTTCGCCACGAACGTCCGCCATTTTGGTCCAACGTATTCCAATACTGAAAGAGGAAAAGTGACTTCGAATGGAAAGTTTCACTATGATGATGTAAAAGATATGTATTAGTAGCAATAGTAAAGTTTGGAAAGCTCGCAGTTGAAAATAAAATACGAACAACACGCAGACGTGTATTTGTCACAACAATCTCTACTTCGGTCGAACATATCCCACTGAGGAAATATGGAATATTAACTAATACAATGTTATACATTATGAAGTAATAATTAGATGAAAATTAATGTTAATGTTGGGAACGTTTTACGTTTTGATCCAGTGCACCACAGCACTCAACCAGGAAAGATAGTTTAAAATAATATTAAAGGAAATTAATTTCACAACATGTAGCTCATATTAGTTTACTGCAAAGTGTTAGTAAAGAAACTGGAATTAAAGTACTGGGAAAAAGTAACATTGCATTTTCAATGCTGGTTCCTATATGTAGGTATCCAATACTTAATGTTTAAAATACTGAGCAATTGTCGAATCGAATTGAAATTCCTAATAGAACAAAAAAAATATGATTGCTGTACTTGGGGGGATCTATTAGAGGAGAAACCCAATTAAAGACTAAGCTCTAGAATATGACTAACGCTTCGTTAAGAACAATTATTCCCTATTTTGTGGAGTATATAAATAGATGACATTCAATGTCAAGAAAGCTCATCGTGTTTACTGCTTCTTGTGCCATTACACAATCGTGGAATTAGAGCCACGTTTCTAACTTGTCGAATGCGCCATGTGGATGCTAGGTTCACAAACTGCACTACTTAGTTTCGTGCGGGTTTCGTGACACGTGACTGCCACACAATTGCAAGTTTAGTCGTTTAAGAATATCATCGATTGCCTCGACCTTGATTCCATATAAGAATCAAAGATTGATGACTTCGGACGAAGGTAACGCGTGAGTTGTGGCTGTAGGATCTCCAAGAAAGGTTCGTAATGCTATTACCTTCGACTGTCAATTAGGTACTACAAAGCCACTACGTCAACTATCATCACTCTAATCACCAGTAGAAACTTATAATTTCCTATCGTCACTGTGAATCGTAGAATGTTTCACTTTCATGGCCGTTCGTGACATTAAGTTTCTCTTTCTACAAATCCGCAATAGCACACAAGATTGTTAGACATCAACGAACTCTAGTGGCATCTGTTCTAATGTTGCGCTTTTATAGGTTGCAAGCAATAAATATATATACCTAAAACGTTGAAACATTTCCATTGGAATGTATATTTTCATTATTTTCTGTCTTTAAGGAGAAGTGAATGTACACCGCAATTGCCAATTGAGCAAGGCCTGTTAGCTAGTCTCTCCTGGACATTTCCCAACATTTTCACAGTTCGACTTACGTAAAGTCAATCTTCTCTCTTAAATCTTAAATGATGATGACTTGGATTATGCTACAATTAACTCCCTGAATTACGTACAAATATATCAATAATACCCCACGAATACATTATGCAACACGCATATTTCACATACGTTGAAAACAGATTTTCTCGACAATGGCTCATAGCGAAATAATTCTATTCAACACTTTTAATTTGTTCGTTTTGTTTAAAAAAAAATCCACCAATTTTTGGACACCCTGCGTGGACATATTTATAATACAAACAGAGGCAAAGAACTGGAAACTGAAAAACGTTTTCTTGATTTGTTTCATCGTATCTTATGCACCATTACCTCCAACGCAAGGACCATTAAGCCGGGAATCCACCAGGAAGCTAAGCTAAGCTAACAACGGGAGGACACCATGAGGTAGACACCGATTTTTATGAGCCTTGGCACGATGAATCTATGTCGAAAATAAGTAAATAGGTGTCCGAGCGTTTCTGCCAATGGGCCTTAATAATAGAGATATTTACATAGAAATTATTAAAAATTTCATAGTGGCCGTGGGGTTTTAGTGGGTAAAAATTCCATACTACCCTAGGCCCACCGGGGGATTCCCCTCTGAAGGAGTCGGGGTGCCTTTTGAAGATTTCCCCATGTTAAAAAAAATTATAAAAAAAAATTTATAAAGTTTTTTTTAACGTTGAGACATCTTCAAAAGGCACCCCAACGCCTCCAGAAGGAAATCTCCCGCGGACGCCAGGGTAGTGTGGCATTTTTACCCACTAAAACCCCACGACCACTATGAAATTTTTAATAATTTCCATGTAAATATCTCCATTATTAAGGCCCATTGGCAGAAACGCTCGGACACCTATTTACTTATTTTCGACATAGAATCATCGTACCAAGGCTCATCAAAATCAGTATCTACCTCATGGTGTCCTCCCCTTGTAAGCTATACTATGCGATGCTATGTTTCAACGTAGAGCCGGGAATCCCCTGGGAAGCTAAGCTATGTTATGCGATGCTATGTTTTAACGTAGCTTTTGGTGGAAACGGTCCCATAAGAATCTATTGAAGCTAATTTTTTTAAAACGTAGCATAGCATAGCATTGCAACGCATAGCGTAGCATAG
The DNA here is from genome assembly GCF_050908995.1 of Andrena cerasifolii. Classification (NCBI taxonomy): domain Eukaryota; kingdom Metazoa; phylum Arthropoda; class Insecta; order Hymenoptera; family Andrenidae; genus Andrena; species Andrena cerasifolii. The sequence goes on along the minus strand of NC_135124.1, from coordinate 2,622,025 downwards.
TGTAGCATAGCGTAGCATAGCATCGCATCGCGTAGCATAGCATAGCATAGCATAGCATAGCATAGCATAGTATAGCATAGCATAGCATAGCATAGCATAGCATAGCATAGCATAGTATAGCATACCACAGTATCGCATAGCATAGCTTAGCTTCCCGGTGGATTCCGGCTTTATGGAACCGTTTCCACCAAAAGCTAAGCTAACACATAGCATATCATAGCATATCATAGCATAGCATAGCATAGCATAGCATACCATAGTATAGCATAGCATAGCATAGCATAGCATAGCATAGTATAGCATACCATAGTATAGCATAGCATAGCATAGCATAGCATAGCATAGCATAGCATAGCATAGCATAGCATAGCATAGCATAGCATAGCATAGCATAGCATAGCATAGCATAGCATAGCATAGCATAGCATAGCATAGCATAGCATAGCATAGCATAGCATAGCATAGCATAGCATAGCATAGCATAGCATAGCATAGCATAGCATAGCATAGCATAGCATAGCATAGCTTAGCTTGGCTTAGCTTCCCGGTGGATTCCCGGCTTTACTCTCTCAGACAGAGCATTCGAGTTTCTTGATGGCATTTTCCTTCATTAAGCACGGGAAATATTCAATTCCATGTCGCCGTTCATCATAAAGAGTTGTTTCAACTAATCGTTAATGTACGAGAAAGAAGCATAAATTATATTGTATTAATAATATCGCCATTGTTACTTTGCATATCTGCGAAACACAAAGCAGCCCGATAATCAACATAAACGTATTAAATACAAGGACACAAGTACGTTTCGAAATGAATTTCTATGTCTTTTTTCCAGCCCAACACAACTGTAATCCTGCCGCATATTTTCCCGCGAGTTTCCAACTATATATCCCTCATGTATTGCATTCAAATGCAAACGCACGCGTGACATTGGTAGTGAGGCTCTTAACGAGCCTCGAACGACGCGCGTCCATTGATTTACTGCTCGAAGTATAAATGAATTACGCACTGAAGAAATGGTTGTTAATAAGTAGAGAACAGATTCATTAACAGGTAAGGTTCATGAAGCCAATTCAAGTACGTGTAGGTAATTCCTAAGTAATTATACATGTGAAACTTTCACTTACACATATACAGGGTGGTTATAAAAATGTGGAGCATTTTTTCAAGATCGATGCTACGCACCAAAATAATAAAAAAGAAATGTTCCACATTTTTATAAACACTCTGTACCTATACGAATGACTATGTATGTATAACTCATGCGAATGTTTTAGAACAATCTGTCCCTTCTTCAACTACATGTTTTCAGTCAACTCTAGTGAAAGAATATTTGAAAGGACCTAGATATGGCTGAAAATGGAATACTACCATCTCCTCAAAGAGATGAATGACCTGGAAGAATCACCTGAATTATTTACTTAAGACTTTAAAAAATCAATTTAAGTTTCAAAGGATAGTTTGAAAGATCTAACATGTTATTCAAGATGTAGGTACACATATTCATCGCACTTTACCAATATGAATACCAGAAAGGCTAGAGTGTAAGCTGTTATCAGAATTGATGCATGTAAATGCACAATCAGGAGCAACAATGGTTATTGCTTTGAAATTAAATGTTTTATTAACCTACACCAAAAAAGCTGGAAATACTTGATGGAATAACGAACTATATATAATAGGACGGAGCGATACTATATAGGCGAAAATTTAAATATGAATTTTCAGTTGGCCTGGGTGGGGGATAGTTGTCTTTTGATTAACCAAACACAACTGTAAAAAAATTTTGGAAAAATATTCATGTCTGCAGTTTCCTTTTTCTCCTAAAAATGATTATATGATTATATGATTATATGATTATATGATTATATGATTATATGATTATATGATTATATGATTATATGATTATATGATTATATGATTATATGATTATATGCTTATATAATTATATGATTATATGATTATATGATTATATGATTATATGATTATATGATTATATGATTATATGATTATATGATTATATGATTATATGATTATATGATTATATGATTATATGATTATATGCTTATATGCTTATATGCTTATATGATTATATGATTATATGATTATATGATTATATGATTATATGATTATATGATTATATGATTATATGATTATATGATTATATGATTATATGATTATATGATTATATGATTATATGATTATATGATTATATGATTATATGATTATGTGATTATATGATTATGTGATTATATGATTATATGATCATTTTTAGGAGAAAAAGGGAAGTGATATATCGAAAAGACGTGACAAAGCGTTAAAGTACTCGAATTCTAGCATAACTTGTCAGTACCTATATATTATAATTCGATAACTAAGGTGAAATCGTTGAATTTTAGGAAATCAATCTTTATTTAAAAAGACATGAAAATCAAATCTTATAAATAAGTCTATCGCCCGTTTATGTATGGTCGATGCGGCTCAAAGTGTTTGGCCCGTTTCACACATACATGGCGTACGTTTATACCAACGGCACCGGGTGCACGGCATCATCTGTTGACGGCCAGTGTGAAAGCGTCCGTACAAGTGATAATCTTTGCGTGGTTTACAGCGGCATCACGGCGGCCGTTCTCCGTCTATACAGAATTCCGTCTAAGAGTAGACTCGTTCCGCGCAGAAATACACAGAGTCAGCGTTTTATTCTGCAACCCGCGCTCGCCCGAACTTGTGAAATGGCAACAGCGCCTCACGGACGCATTCTACTACGACCATGCACCGGCCCAGCGAAGAGCTGCCAGCGACTGCTGGACAGCAGTGATCACAGTTGGGCATTAGTTGAATAAATTTTTATTCGACTATATTTTTATTCGAATGAACTGGAATAAAAATTTCGAATCAAGTGAAGTTATTCGAGAATAAAGAATAAATTTTTATTCGACTAAATTTGTAGTCATTATTCGTTATTCGAAGGACCGCCGTGGCGACTAAGCGCCACGAATAAGCGGGGATCAGAACCCGAGCCGCTCCGGCTCGGGCCCCGAAGCCCCCAACCTCCGGCCGGGCCGAAGGGGGTATCATGAGGCAAGGGGAACACTTTTCAAGTGTACCTACTCGTGACGCTTAGTCGCCACGACGGTCCTTCGAATAACGAATAAGGAGGAACGATTAACGACTAAAAATTTAGTTGACAAAAAATTTAGTCGACTAAAAATTTATTTGTTATTCTCGAATAACTTCACTGTTTTCGAAATTTTTATTCGAAGGTTAATCAAAGAACAATTTAGTCGAATAATCCCCAACTCTGGCAGTGATGCCCGAGGTCCGAAAATTTTACGATGGTCTCTTTCAAATTAACGTCGCAAAGAGCTATTGGGAATCTCCCGGCCCAGGTAATCGAGCCGCGCGCTCCGATTTAATGATCGGTTTACCACTTGCACCCCAGATTACTGTAATGAGGTTTGAAAAAATTTTTAGCTACGACAGAGTTGATCGCGGCGCTATACCCTTCTACGGAGAGATTTTTCGCCACCTGCGTGTAAAAGCCACAATAATGGCGCATCACTCCAAAAAATGACATTAACGGAAGACGGTATAGGTGTGGCGTTGAGTAGCTAAAACATTCAGACATAAAAATTCTAGAAAAAAAATCCAAACACCGCTACAATCAAAGACACACCCCATTAGTTACCCCTTACGTCCGATCTAGGTATGCACTGCATTAAGGATAAAATCATAAAAAAGAAAACCAGAACAATAGATTCTGAGGTCTGCAGAACTAACACAAAATTGAATAAAATTTTCATTTCTCAATTTTTGAAAATAATGATACACAAACAACTAGCCTATTGTTTATCAACACCACGAGTTTTAAAAACAGCATTAAATACAGTAGCAAATAAACAATTTGCAAAAGCTTTTTACAACAATTATGGTTAAAAAATTGATAGAAAAAAACTAAGTAAATGTAAAATATGTTAAATTATCCACCATTAAGAGGAAATAATTTTCTCATTATTCGGCGCAAATTGTATTCCAATATCTTTTATAGTTCAAAAGTTATACGAAAAAGGCCCCAAATTTTTCAACCCGGGCAGGGAAATTCTGAATAGCTCTTTGCGGCGTTAATTTGAAAGAGACCATCCCAAATTTCTCGAAACTCGGGCATCATTGCTGTCCAGCGGTCACTGGCACAGGTAAAATGGCAACAGCGTCTCACGAATGCGTCCGTGAGGCGCTGTTGCCATTTTAACTGTTCGCGCGAGCGCGGGTTGCAGGATAAAACGCTGACCCCGTACTGTTGATTGGTAGGAAACCGAGAGGGAAAACGCTACGACTAATCGCAAGTGTCGGATCAGTGGGAGCTGCGCAGATCGGTAGGGGCGTAGGTCTACTCTTAGGTGGAATGCTAAGTATATAGTGATGACCGTGGCCGTTTAATTGGCGCAAAGGTTATCACTTGTATTGGCGCTTTCACACGTGCCATCCACACGTGATGCTGTGTACTCTGTGCCCATATACACGGACACCGTGTGTGTGTGTGTGTAGAACGGGCGTCAAGGTATGTTCCCTAGAGCAAGCAACAAGGTGCCCCGCTAACGGCATTCCTGCAATGAAAATCGAAACGCAACTTTCGCGCGTGCATGGACCGTGACACAATGACTCAATTCGAAGGCCTGGAAGAATTTACGACAGCCGTCAACTGACTCGTTCCACTATCGAAAACTAGGCTAAGTTGACAAGATTCGAACGTCCGCGTTCACATGGCCATCGAGACATTTAATTGGCTGTTGCTCGAACTTCCTAATTTTACCAATGTCACCGCTACGCAGCGATTGTACTAATTGACTGCACGCGAGGCACCAATGAAGCGTTCCCAACGAACGCGAAAAAAATTGATCGATCTGCTCGTCAGCCGTATATTAATATGGCGTTTGGGAAAGTACCCGCATACATATCGCCAATACAGAATGCGACAGCATCCCTTAACTCGTTTCCAGCGCATAATAGATTACACAATCGAGGTCGTAGCCGTGCGTTGTATCCCACATATGATACACTGAGAGCAATCACGCGTTCAATTTTCCAGTAACACTGTGGTGTCGTGAAATTCATCGCTCGACGCGAAGAATTTTAAGTGCCCACTCATGTGGAAACGTTTAGAGTAGAGATCTTTGCCTGGTGCATTGTTTGTCACTACGGCATCGTGAAATTCGACGTGGTGTATGGTGATGGATGTAAAGACAGATATTCTAAATCTTCTTGATTTGTAAAAATATTTTTTAGCACTTGAGAGAAGCCATGTGGCTACGCAGGAGAAGATATACACATGACCTTGTGAATCAGTTAGAAATTGATTGGGGATAGAAAAATTGCTAAAGCCAGAGAGATTTGAACTTGTTTCGGCATTCTCTTCTGAATTTCTTGTGGATGTACATGGTGATATAAAAAGCTTAGAAATCTTGCGCTACGAATTTTGTTTATTAAACTAATGAGAAGAAATAGTAGTGGTTATAGTACCAGCAGTGATATTGAAGACTCAAAATATTCATAACCACTCCGCTGCCTTTAAGGGGACCTTCCGGTCTAGAGCCCCCCCAAAAAGGTGATCTTTAGGAATTAATTAAAGGAAAACTACTATATATAAATTAATGGAACTTTTTGCATTGTATTAAGGATGTCCTAAGCTACAGAAATATATTTTTTGTTTTATAATTAATCTTTGCAGACGGCACTGGGGAGTCGTTAAAGTCAAGGCGTAAAAAAATTGTTCCAAATCGGTGGGACCTGTATCTCCAAAAGTTATTATCCGATTCGACTGAAACTTTTTTTATTTTGAAGAATATACTTCTGGCTAGGAGGAAACCAGAAAGAAACACAAAATGACATTTTTTTAGAAAATAACGACACTTGAATTTTGAAATCCCTTTTTCCCTATAGTCTTCATCCTTTCAACGCCTTTGAAAATTATAAATTTTCAATTTTTGTATTTTTATTCTGGTATACCTCCTAGCCAGAAGTATATTCTTCAAAATAAAAAAGTTTCAGTCGAATCGGATAATAACTTTTGGAAATACAGGTCCCACCGTTTTGGGAACACTGTTTCGAGAAAAACGCGTTTAAAGTTTTACGTGAGTGCCGAGTAGCCGGGTGTTACCCCTGCATTTGCCGCTACTCAAATGCCTATAACTTCAGGAATTTTACGAATTTCAAAAAATCCTATTAAACACATATTCCTAAAAGGTTGAACATTCGAAAAATGAAATAAAAAAATCGACTTTTAGACCGGAACGTCCCCTTAAACGAATTCAACAGTCCACGAGTAGTCTTTTCATTATATGTAACTGGAAAAGTAACCTTATTTCCATGCTTTATTACACAGAATCCATGATCAAAGTTAATCTTTTTATATGACCCTGTATATTAAACTATCAATTCGTAGCTAAATGCATTCGTGAGCGCTACTACTTCTCCATGTTTTTCGTACACATAATTCTGCTAGAACTTTGTAACTTTAAGGGGTCAGTCCACTGTTAAGTGGTGAAAAATTGTCATTTTTTAGGATTTATTTTTTAGTAAACGGAATGTCCAACGCAAATAATGTTTTGTCTACTTATTCATACACTTATTGGCAGTATAAAAAAAATCTATTTTAAATTTTTAACAGTTTTTTTTTAAATATATATCGCACTGATGTGAGCGCCTTGAGAAAGCGATGCAGTGTTGGTGCAAGTGATTCCGGGAGAACGACGCATTTGAAACAAAAAAATTAAAGTGTGTTGTAATCATTATGAGCGTGGTTATCACCGGAACCAGGATTATTTTTACTGAAAAAAAAATAACAAAATGGCGGAGGTTTGAAGTTTACATGTCGAAATACGGTGAACTTTTCAATCATTTTGCCTTGTAAAAAGTATGAGATGGTTAATCCAAAAAGGTTTCCGTGGTCCCGGGCATAGCCACTGATGTTCTGAATAACGTGTAAAAATTTGAGACTGATTGGAAAAAATGTTGTTTTGAGATAATTGCGTTTTAAGTTTTAAAACAAATTAAAAAAATTCTTTTAAATTTTGTTTATATAATATAAGAGTAGCTTAATAAATACCAAAAAGATTTATTGCATTATATGCTATATTTACGGAGAAAAAAAATCTTTAAAAATAGCTTAATTTTTCAAACCGTCACAGTGGACTGACCCCTTAAGTGCTTACGAAACGAAAAAAGCATTTCGCTTAGTCTTTGCGCAATCGGCAAAGAACTCTGACTCTTTATTTTCCTCGAGCAGTACTATTCCCTCTAAGCACAGTAATATCCACTCATTGTTAGCGGGGAAGATTAAAATTAAAGCATAGCGTACGAGAATGAACGCATGCAGCAAGAAAACACTGATTACCTAATATGTACATCATGGTGAAGCAATTGTCAAACGCAAATCCGACGAAGAAACGGCATAACGTGAACTGCCAGAAGGTATTGGTGAAAGCGGTGGCGACTCCCGCCAAAAATCCCATTAAATTAGCCCCGATTAGCGCTGGTATCCTGCCATATTGATCAGCCACCCAGCCGAATATCAATCCCCCGAAGATCGCACCGACGAAGAAGATGCTCTGTGCCGCAGTGGGCAGGGCGCTGTACTCGCACACCCATCCTAACTACAACAGAGATCAACAGAGAATCTACGTTCGAGTGATTTGTAAAACTGGCAAGGAACTGTTAGGACCTGGACTAGCGATTTCTCCACGAAATCAGGCCGATAATGTTGGGTTCCATAAGCGTAAACAAATTTCAAAGACATCTCATCATCATCAACGACTCCGTTCCTCTCTTGCAACTTGTAGTTCGTGATGGTAGGGCAACAAAAGGGTCTTATACATATTCGTGTTGATTGAGTCACTTGTAATATACATAGGTACGTATTCTCTTAATTCTTCTACGGTGTCCAGTTCATCTATACATTCAATGTAATGCCAAGGGGCGAGGAACACTGATACTAAACATCCTCGCATTATTCTCAAAACTACATAAAAAAGGTTTTAAAGGAGTGATAACGCGATTGAGTGGAAAAGTCTATACCTACTCTAGCAGAGGCAATTTCCCACTTGCTCACTGTAGTCACAGGTCAAGTATGCCCAATTATCATCAAAGGAACGTAGATCGAGGCTCAAGTATAAGTTAATATTCTCACACGCTTTTTCCTTCGTTTGATTTTGTAACACTTTATGTATTATAGCAACCGACACTTTACAATTCACTTCGCGCTGGAATATTGAATCCAGAACTGTAAAATATAATTTGATATAATATACGTACAAGACGTCTCACCCAGCTGGGACAAGCTAGATCTTTAAAATGGTTGGGGCTGGAGAAAACCGTCATAAATGATGCGCAAGGGGGCATAAAATTAATTCAAGAATATGCTCCATCTTCAACCATTCAATTTCACCTTATGATATTTTTCTCCATTCCTAACCGTTCTAAAGATACAGCATGCCCCAGTTGCGTAAGACACTTGGCATAAAGCGATACGTAGTCGAACAAAAAAAAAATATTCTGCGTGATTCCAGAAAAACGTCGAAGAATTTAGGGGTGTATAGCATCTATTACCTATGTAGTGTTAGAAGCATTCAACGAAATGCTTCTGTTCCCTCCTTCAAAACAGGAAAAACTCTTCGTGAGAATTAATGACTATAATAAATATTAGAGCTCAACGAGCCAACTTTCTGCCTTTTCTTTTAACCTCCCGCTCGAAACCTCTTAAAGGAACAGTTTTGATTCCGCAGAGCAGTACAAGACTCGACAGAACAAAGGGTCCAAGAATACATTCGAGAGCATCGATCTTGACAAAGGCTTCGGGGAAGGCGCGAAATATATTCGAGCGAGAAATAAACTGGAGGCGAAAATGGCTGAGGGAAGCTGCGCCACGAGTACTTATTTCGTCTCACCTCGGTCGCCACCGTTGCATAAGGAACAGTGGTGTAATTGAATTCCCAACCGTGCTGGCAAGCTTTCGTTGGCCACGACGACTCCGGCACGTGGCTTTCATTTAGCAGGATCTGGGTGTAATTTACATCGTACATGCTGCATCTCGAGTAACCATCGTGACCGATTGGTATCGCCAACGCGAGTCTGAAAGGAAGGAAAGGGAGATTGTAGTAGTTCAGGGACTTCGAGGCTCGTGGACGTTCCAGCAAGTAGATAAATAATTATCACTGTCAAACGGCCATTTTGTTTTGTAAGATTCAATAGCCGTTTCTTATAGACTTTTGTGCGCTGAAAACGAATCCGCAAACCGTTTGTCGCCATCACCCTCAGTTTTCGAGAAATTCGATTTTGAAAAAAAAATGCAAATTTTCAAATTTGAATATCTTTTGTGTCGAAACGGTAATAGTTATTCGGTAGCTTGTTACGTCAAATTATGCTATAAACCCTCCCGAATGCCGCGATATAAGTTACTGGTGCATTATAAACATTTAAATATGTTTAAACTACGATCAAAGGGGAAAGAACACCCGAAGTGCACCCACTTTTGCAGATATTTTTAAATTTATTTCCAAAACTAAGGGTCTGGGAGAAAATCTGACTACTCCACGCGATGCAGCAGATATTTTTCCTTCGGAAAGCATCAACAGAAGTGGTAAGACACATTTTGTTTTCAATACAGAAGCGAAATAGTTTGGCAAAACGTGCGGCGGCGACAGTGGTAGTCAACGGCGGCGCGCGATACACTGCCGCTCAGCGTCACACAATCGCTTAACGCGCGTGACTACCACTGTCGGCGCCGCACGTTTTGCCAAACTATTTCGCTTCTGTATTGAAAACAAAACGTGACTTCCCAATTCTGTTCGTGGTTTCCGAAAGAAAAATTTCTGCTGCATCGCGTGGAGTAATTAAATTTTCTCCTAGATCGTTAGTTTTTAAAATATATATAGCAAGATATCTGCAAAAATTGGTGCATTTCGGGTGTCATTTTCCCTTCGATGGTTCAATAAACATATTTAAATGCTTATAATTAAAAAATAACTTAAATCGTTGTGTTCGCGAGGGTTCATAGAATAATTTGATAGACCATGCAACCGAATAACTATTATTGTTTAAACACAAAAGACATTCAAAGTTGAAAATTTGCATTTTTTTTCGAAATCGAATTTCTCGAAAACTGAGGGTGATGGCGATAAGCGGTTTGCGGATTCGTTTTCAGCGCACAAAAAGCTATAAGAAGCGGCTATTGAATGTTACAGAACAGAAAAAAAGTTCAATTTTGTTGGACAGCGTTATTAGTAGTTCTGAAAGGCAATCAGACATGTGGCTGTCGATAAAAACTTGGATTCGTTCACATATCCGTTTTTCCTTCTTAATTGGCCGCGTGTATTCCAATAGCAGTTCCTACGAGATAGAATAAAGGAAATATGAAAATGTTACAAATGCATTAATCTAATACAGATACAGCTTTCGTTTCGACTTGTAAATTTTGACGTAGGTGAGAGCGAGTTATTAAATTCAACCTCATGAAATTGGAGATTCGCCGTTTGGTGGGTGTAAATAAACAGATTCTTTTGAGAGGAAGTACGACCTGATGTGAAGAGGATGTAGCTAATGTCCAGGATTGTTTAACGTATAATAATAACACTATGGGAAGTGCTTCATTACGAGAAAAATACAGACAATCGAAACTACCTACTTATAATCTACAGTACAAACTATGATAACTGTGCAGTTTTCCAAGTACACGCTCTGTCATTACAATTGAAGAATAACTTTAGAAGAATAAGCTTAAAACAAGCGATTTATTTATCTATGCATCATTTCAATTTAACTCATGCATATTAATATTAAATTGAAGAAGATTTCCAAGTTTCGAGTTATTGGAGATGAATTCGAAACGTGCAATATAAAGATGGCACTTTTCAGAGATTGTATAAAAGCATTTGTCTGGAATGGTATTTTAAAATGGGTTTGTGTAAATTTACGCGATGAATATGCAAATAGAATGGATACGAAAACAAGACCGATCGAGTGACTGAATTCATTGGGAACATTGCAAATGCGATTTATGAGACCTGATGGTTTATACAAGATGGTCTGGGTTAGCTCTGGGTTAGCTCTGGGTTAGGTCCGGGTTAGGTCCGGGTTAGGTCCCCAGGGAAGTCCCCGAGTCGTCGGGGAATCGGTGCGGAGTATGCATCAACATCATGCGCGTGAGTGGGGGGGGGGGCAAGCGGACGAATCGCTAGCTTGCTCCCGCATCAAGTCCTCCTCCTCAGGCGCGCTACTCCGCATCCGAGGACGACCACCGTGGAGTTTTAGTGGGTGCAAGCCCCACATAACCCCTGACCCTCCCCCGAGGGTTAGGGGTATCCGTTAGGGATTTCTCCACGAAAAAAAAAAAAAAAAGGTCCGGGTTGGTCTTAGCGGTACCCGACGTACTACGTCAGAAGTTCCAGGTACCGCACTGGGGCCTGCCCTTGGAGGGCTTCAGAGGGGGTTTTTAGTGGGTAGTCCGCAATTTCTACGGGTAGTCCCACATAACCCCGACATCAAATGTCGGGGTATGCGTAAATGCATTTTCCCCCTCTATGAAAAAAAAGAAAGGTCTAGGTTAGGTCCATGCAAAATAAGTACGTATTAACCCTTAACTGGTATACTGTTTTTTCAAACGTAACTGTTATCTTGGGGTCGTGGCAGACCCCGAATAAAAAAGGACACAGAAATTTGTAAAGTCGACATTAGATCAACCTCTGTGAATACCTATTTTGTTCGTAGGTAATGTATAAAATAATAGATACGTAGAAAGTTAAACTATTCTGATCAAATTAATTAGAAATTCAGTTTACAAACTTGGACAACCAAATATTTTGCAGCGAACCTTGCGTGCTTGGGGTCACGACTGACCCCAGGATACCAGTTAAGGGTTAAGTAAATCTTGCAACGTCGATTGCTATACCGATTTTAATAACGCGTACAATTTCAATGAGATAGGAAATAGGAATTACTGACGTGACCTCTTGGAACCAAATTGTTAAGCCTCGCGTGGTGGATAAGGGGTCCAGTTTGACCAGTCCCATACCTACATAAGTAAATACATGCGTACATACAAGTTGTATCCTAACATGTGGGACCCACTTCAACAGTAGACGGGGGACACAAAAACGATGAAAAAAGTTCATATAAACGTGTGCCCTATTTGACCTTGTTCCCGAGTTATAACTACTTTGTACTCCAATGATTCTTGCTGGCAAACAGAGATAGTGTAACTGATTCTACTAAATGTTTGTATAACTCTTTGTAGTTGGACTTGCCTTTCGTAATGAGAAATTGACAAGTTAATTTTCTGTAAATTTCTTAAGCATTCCATTGAGTGAAGTATTGCAAGAATTTCCACTTGATGTCGTACGTCGCACGTGGTTTATGCATCACAGTGCACCACCACATTTTGATCACATTTATTAATTTTTTTTAGAAATTCTGCAACACGACCGCTATAGGCTTACAGTCAGGGCGAACGTGGCCATTTCGGACACTTCTTATAAAGATAAGGAGTTGCACAGTAGTAGAATACAAAACTGGTTATAACTCGGGAACAAGGTCAAATAGGGACGTGTTTATATGAACTTTTTTCAACGTTTTTGTGTCCCCCGTCCAACGTTGAAGTGGGTCCCACATGTTAAGATACACCCTGCATGTACATACATTACTTTACTTGTTATTGGTATCGCTTCTTTTAGGGGGGTATACCCGTTTGAACCCTCGGAAAATGTATACATTTTGTGGATTTTTTTACAAGTTAACGGTTTGATGCAGATTTCCCGTTTTTTAACTATGTTTACATAGTATTATGAACTACTTATAAAAAAAGTTTCAGTTAAAAAACTATTGTTTTTCGGAAGTTACGGATACATGTCCGAAAGTCTCTCGATTTTAGACGGCTAAACGGTGGCCCTAAAAACTCGCGCTACGTTCAACCAATTTACTTCAAATTTTGCATGCAGAATCATAATAAGATTCCGCATCGTCCAACGAAGGCTTTTTTTATTTCGATTCCCCGTTTATTATTTATAAAGGAAAAAGGTGGATTTTTCTCTTAGAAAAATTTAACTTTACCTTTGATCTCTCACCATTTCTTTATTTTTCAAAATTTTCAAAATCGCCTTCGTTGGACGATGTGGAATCTTATTATGATTCTGCATGCAAAATTTGAAGTAAATTGGTTGAACGTAGCGCGAGTTTTTAGGGCCACCGTTTAGCCGTCTAAAATCGAGAGACTTTCGGACATGTATCCGTAACTTCCGAAAAACAATAGTTTTTTAACTGAAACTTTTTTTATAAATAGTTCATAATACTATGTAAACATAGTTAAAAAACGGGAAATCTGCATCAAACCGTTGACTTGTAAAAAAATCCACAAAATGTATACATTTTCCGAGGGTTCAAACGGGTATACCCCCTTAAGGAAATCAAAAGCCAAAATAGATAGCCCCTCGCTGACCTTGCAGTCACCTACAATATGAATCTAGCCAAGTGCCAAAAAATGTTTTTTTTTTAAGTTACTTAGGTACTTCAGTTTCCAATATTTTACACTGAAAATGAAACACAGTAATAATAAACGAAATATTTCCGGCGGAGCTAAATAATAGCTATTGTAGAAAATTTGCGAACGGTCGATCGCATTGAAATTGGAAATTGTTACCGCAGCTACGAAATGACGATCTCGATCACTCTGGGACAGGAATCATCGGTACAGTAAAACAATATTATAAAATACGAACGATAGGGCAGATACCTCTGATACGTCTACATAACTGTGTCTTACAACTTTGCGATTAATCACGCGCATCGGCTGACCTTTGCGTGTGAAGTGAACGAATGACGACATGTTACAGGACGTGAATAATTGTATTATGCACACGTACAGTGCATTTTACATCCTGAATTTACTGTTATGAAAACGGAAAGTCGATACCAAGAGTGACAAAAGGAAAATAATCGCTGACAGATTTCATACGTCAAATGCTCGAGAAACAGTAAAAAGTAATTTATTTAATCATATGAATCAGCGGTTGATGATGAACCTTAATACACAGAGCCAGTTTGATCCTGATTTTAAAAGCACTTCCAAGCATATTCTGTGTCATGTTTTCTTCTTTTCACGAAAGTTGAGAAATATTTTCAATTTTCAATTTTCAATTTTCAATTTTCAATTTTCAATTTTCAATTTTCAATTCTCAATTCTCGATTCTCAATTCTCAATTCTCAATTCTCAATTCTCAATTCTCAATTCTCAATTCTCAATTCTCAATTCTCAATTCTCAATTCTCAATTCTCAATTCTCAATTCTCAATTCTCAATTCTCAATTCTCAATTCTCAATTCTCAATTCTCAATTCTCAATTCTCAATTCTCAATTCTCAATTCTCAATTCTCAATTCTCAATTCTCATTACAAGCTCGGATAAAAAGTTTAAAAAACGACCTTTACTATTTTTTTCACTATTCCGTTCAGCTGAATTTTTTTAAATGACGTGGCACGTCATCTAGTGAACTAATGCTCTTCTAGCTTGTCAAAAAAACTCAAGTCATTTGGAGCAATTTTAAAAAAGTGTTAAATAATGTACGAACACTTTTGTGAGTGACTGTAGAAGAAGTGGTTTAGGCTGAAATGCCAATTCACTCAAAATTGTGGGTTACGCCACTTTGCCGCTGATAGCCTCAATTTAGAAAAAGAAAATGACAGACATAGAAAAAATCTAATGTCATCACCTCTCGACCTTCCTTTCCGAGATATTTCTAAAAAACTACGGTTGACTTATTCCGACACAATGCATTCCACTTTTCAACTTGTCTCGGGTATTAGTATTGGTTGGGGCCAAGGGCGTCCGGAGACTTTTTTCCAGGGGGAGGGGGCGACTTTGGGATGATGGTAAAGAAAAATATACCCTTTCTTGCTTTTTTAACCCATTTTGCAGTGCCAATTTAATTAAAAATTTCAAATAGGAAATTAAAAATATTCCCTTTTTTAGTATAAATTGCCCCTTTTGCACCCCCCTCCGGATGCCCATGGTTGGGGCCAGATCAGTGCGGGGGGCGCGCGCCCGCTCGCGGGCGCGTAAAGCATGGTGGCGACCCGATGTGAGTCGGGGTGTTGCCGGGAGCCCCCACGCATCCAATAGGTGCTCTCGAAAGCACCCTCTTCCTAGCAAAAAAATTATGTTTTAAAACCAGAGGCACCCTAATATCCGGCGGCGCCGGCGCCGCCGAACAGAGTCTGGGTTGGTTGCCGGGCATCCGCAAGTTTCTAGTTGAAATCTCCAAACTTACATCGATTTGCCACCGCGCTTTACGCGCCCGCGTGCGGGCGCACGCCCCCGTACTAATCTAACCCCAATCTATACTAATATCCGGGACAAGTTGGAAAGTGGAATGCGTTGTGTCGGAATAAATCAACAGAAGTTTTTCGCAAATATCTCGGAAACTAAGGCCGAGGGACGGTAACATGTATAGGAAAAAAATGCTAAAAATGTGGAGTTTTACAACATATCCAAATTTCATCAAAATCGGTGAGGAATCGCTAAATAATTACCAAATCGTGTCATCTATGACCAAAAAAAAAAATTGGTCGCTCCACTAAAAACGAAAACGCTAAAGGTGACCATGTTACGCGGTTCACCTTATATACGCAGTGGCGCACTCAGGATTTTATTGGGGGGGGGGAGTTATATCCGTTAAACTCCCCCCCCCCCCTCCCCCAAGATTAAAAGCGAGCGAGAAACGGCACCAGACAGACGACGCGCGACGCGTTGATACTTTGTCTCTCTCCGCCTTTCGGGTGCTTGATACTCTGTTCTTTGCGAGACGTCGATCTCCTAGCGGAATGTTCCTTTTTCCTGGTTTCCCTTATGACCCCTCCCCCCCCCCCCCCTCACCACCAGAGTGCGCCACTGAGTATAAGCATATACAGTTGTAGCGTACTCTACATATTGTCCATTTAGTTAGAAAAGGACCAAACTAGATTCTCTAAGTATGCATTGGTTTCGAAAAACGAAGTTACAACGTTTATAATTCGACATGGAATTAAAGACAGACTTCTACTTTAACGTAGCACGCACACTTATTCGTGAATTTGTGGTCAAGAATTGGACTAGACGACGGGGAAATATTTATTTAATTTTGTTACTATTACTTTTTCACTGGCTAGAATTTTATATACATTTGCGTAACGTCGTAACTATTAGAGATATTTGAATATTAATAGAAATGTCTGCAAAGATGTTCTAGGATGACTTCGGAGCGCATACATTGTTCTATTTCGTTTGTTAGCTGCATTTGTTGATAACGGCTAAGTAAGTATCCGCTAAATATCTGGAAACTATCTTTGAAAGCTGCAAGCGTAGCAAGCTCGTGTTACGACTCAATATTCGTACCATCCCCCCTCCTTCCAACGTTACAATCGCGGACACACGTACATCGAGGTTACTTGATTCTCGCGAACCAACCGCACTCGTACAGTGTAAACGCTCCCTCCTAGGCGCAATATGTGTGTACCTATGAGAGATATGGAAAGTGTGTGAACTGACTGTGTGACTGCGGTTCGTCCGAAGAAATCCAATGAACTCTATATACATTGGTGGTCAGGGCCGGCTTTAAGGGGGGGGGGCTAAATCTGTAGGGGCGCCACTGTATGCGTTTATTCATTTATATCCGTTCTGCTAATTGATTTTCGTGCCCTTGGAGGGGCGCCATGATAATCTTGCCCGGGGTGCCAAGTATGCTACAGCCGCCCCTGTTGGTGGTTATTCTTACACTCCAGACTATGAATACCTGTAGGTGTGAGTCTGAATTATAAAACTGGGTAGAAGGATTCGTTATTGGGATCTGACATCCGCCACCGGTAATTCACTAAATAATTTTCTAATAATTATACCAATTATAATTATTGTTCAAAATATACTATTTATTCTAGAAATCTCAGTTGCAATAATTCAATCTTACGTATTCTCAATTTTAAGAACCTTATACTTTAATGAATCAAATTATGACAATATCTAATCACCCATTTCATATAGTTACAGTAAGACCATGACCTATATTAACATCAATTAATATTATAAACACTTTCATAAGAATAATTTTACTATTTCATCTAAAAATAAAATTATTACTATTTTTAAGAATAATTACTCTAATTATATGTATAATTCAATGACATCTGGTGGCGGAAAGTAGAAGCGCTCGTTGGATACACATCAATCCCTGCCTCTTCTCGTGGCGTTGCAAAAATTCCGCCGAGCGGGATCTGAACCTGCCCAATCACAAATACTTTGCATAGAAAGGAACATTTTCGCAAAAAAAACTACATTATCGCATATACAACACATGTATCTTGTACCCACATCGGCGCCATCTTGGCTAGGCCCCGCCCCCATGTCAGATCCCCATAAGATTTGTATTTAATAGCAATCTAGTTAAGTTCCATCACATTTTAACTCTCGCGGATTATAATATATCACAAAAAGATCATAAAAGATCGTTAAAATAATCATACTTTACTCTCACCTATTAAACAGTTCAAGATCTATCGCATTAAAACATAACCACAATTAGAGAATAGGTTTTATTAATAATATTCAGGGCATCGTATTCACACCAATTTAAGGTAGGTAATGCAGGTATACAGAGTGTTTCCAATTTTCCCCGAGAAACTGCAGGAGTATAATCTACAATCGAGAATAAGAAGAGAATGTTATATGCTTTATTACAAGGTTATAAGTAAATATTGAACGCAGCATGAAATATGATATGTAGGTATGACACGGAATTTTGGATTGCAGAACATGAAAGTTCGACCGTGTTGAAATGAGAAATTAAGCCGTTGCTACTTAATACCTACATAATATATTTCATATTGCGTACAATACTTGAAAACCTTGCGGCAAGAGAGGTGCAAGTTGCATGTAAATCCGATAATAAATGAGCGATTTATTGCAAATTTTGAATCTGTACCCATTACTGTTTTGCGCAATACGAATGCTCCGGATTTGAAAAATTTGCCAAAAATAGAAATAAAAACTTATCAACTCAATAACTACTACTTATTGTATGAAAATATATATTTTTTTAATTAGTGTTCTCTTTTTAATGTTAAGTCAAAGCAATAATTTTATAAACAGGTTTTTTCAAATTTACTCGAAGTTGGTAAAGATGGAGCTGCACCCCTCTTGCTGTAAGTTCCACATTTGCATATAACTTTGTAATAAACAAAGTTCAGCGTTTACAGCCGAACTTCATATATAGCATTTTCTTATCTCCACGTGTAGATCATGCTTCTGCAGCATGCCGGGAAACCCCGGAAAGACCCTATATACTGTTTGTCTGTCTGTCGCCTAAAAACTTTCGAACGATAAACTCTGAGATCACGGAATGTGCCTCAGCTCACTATGCCTGACAAATCCAGATGAATGTGACCATTTTCAAAAAAAAAAAATTTTATAAAATCAGAATCTAAATTTTGGGCGAAGCCGAGTAGCAAAGCTAGTGTGCAATAAATCCTGACATCATCATCATACATTCACGTCTGTTATGATTTTGGACTCTTCCCTGGAATGGCTCTAAAATCTACGTGAAACCGGGGATTCCCACACACTAAATAATCGGGGAACCCAGCGATTGATGCTGCTTAAAATAGAAGAAGGAGGACTACGATATTACCACAAATTGTAGCGTTAATTCAGATCAACAGATGGACATGGCATAGTTGGGGTGCGATAGCTACTATGAGGATAGCTGCAACTAATTACTTGAGAACAAAAATTAGTTCGCAGAAGCTAGCAAACAGAACAAGTTCATAGCTACGGTGGAGTGTGGAAGAAGTTGCTTCTAGGTAAACCGCTAATTACTTGTACAAACAAATGAATTCCACGTGTTGTATGTATAACATCTAGTGATCAAATTGACCCCAGCGTGGAGCATGCAAAAATCTTTCCTTCAGAGTTGCAAAATCATGGAGTTTATAGTGCAGGGTATAAAAACTGGTAGGTTTCTAAAGAAAACTCTATGGGTACAGCCCAATGTAAGTACCCATTTGGCGTCGATTTGGCATGAAATTAACACAGAATGTTAGACAAAATGTTACGTGTTTAGTGCTATCTTTCGCGTTCACGCTCTCATTATTCCTACGAAGGTTTCTTGTAAATCGTTGCACATTTCTCAACGAATTCTTGCGCTACACGCGACAATGCTTCTCCATGCAAGTACGCGCGAACACGTTTCCCTGTGTGGTCAATTTATTACGACGTTCCTAATAATTGCGACGGCCAGCTCGCACCGGAGAGCAGGCAAAAGACGGGCGATTAGCAAGCGTGCTGTAACAATTTCGCGTTCTTAAAATCGCTGAAGCAGTTTCCCCCAATTTGCTGAAGAATTGTCAACGAATTGCGGTAAACCAATAAGCATAGAACGCGACGGTTTGCTAGGACACCTCATGAACCTAGCGCCACACCTACCTACATTAACAAAACTAATTGTAAATAGATAGAAATTCTAAAAATATTATAGCTGACTCGTGCTTGGTTGTTTGCATAGATACATAGATTAGCAACGCTATTAAATGCTTGTCTTTCCAAACTTCTTCAAACAATATAACCCAGCAGGTACGCTCCAAGCCTAGATCTAGGTCTAGAGCACCTATTCCCAGTTTCCTTTTGGCACGCGTTTCTTTTTCCTGTCGCTTTTATTTGCGCCTAATAATCATCTCTTTCACACTTAAATTGGTTTTATCATCATTTGAACCCAAATCTATTCAGACACTTCCTCAATAATTATTGTATTCCATCTTTACTGTTAAGTATGTGTCTCGCAAACTATCAAGCGCCTACTCGAACGGTCGAATGTGGGTGGATTCTTTTTCAGTTGTTGGTGTTTCACTTGATGTTTCCACGCCGGTGATTGTGTTAATAGAATGCCATGTCGTTGCTGAAGTAAAGGACTGATGAGAATTTACATTACGTAATTTGTCGGAGTTTCGTTGGGGGAATGGCGGAGAATACGAGACAGATCGCGCGAAGGAACCAACCTGTCACTCCCTGAGAATAGGATGCCTTTTTATTTAGACCTTTATGGAATGCTAGCTACCTGGCTGAAGTGTTACATTATTTGAATAACACCAAGGTTGTTAACCTACAGTGCGGCTTACGCGATCACGTAACCAAACGGAGGTGCAGTCCAGTTACTTGCGACGTTTCGTCACCGTGTTTCCACACTTTCCAGATGATCGTGATACCCGTTGGTGCATTTCAGTTTTCAGGGATACTCAATTTGCCAGTTCACGCGTAACAACAACGCGGCAACTTCGACGGTTAAGGTAGAAATCGCCGTTGAAGTCAGACAACGATCTTACCACGTTGGGAAATCGTTTGCAACGGCTATCGGACATAGAGTGTCGAAATTCTTTGTTGATGGTATTTCTTTTTTTTTTTACCTCCGTGGTAAAAGTAACAATGCACTTACGCAAGGAATGCGAATCTGGTTCATCGCTACCTATTCTGCATCGCGAAGCAGCTACTAAATGTCGACGGTAATCATTAATCACGAATTTTTTTTTTTAATAAATGCAACGAAGCAAGCCTGCCTGAGTGGCGCAATACAACCGCATTTTTCATCAGCATCCAAATGATAGTTTCTGCGCTCTTCTTGCCATTGCTCGGCGCATTATCCGAGATCGAACCAGGAACATTAATTAATTGCGGTACGTGCTGTGAGACGCTCGCCCAGGATTGTAAAAACTACTTTGCGCGCCGCATAGGTACGCAAATACCGTAATAAATGCAGCATAGCCGTATGAATCATCGTTTCCCGCGTAATTCATAAAATCCAGACCACTAGAGTCTGCTTCTGGAGTAATTATCGATTGGAATACAATGACACGGTTCTAACGCCACCGTCGTGTGAATACAATACTATGGCATACGCAATATAAACAGAGCCTTCTTCGACGATTTTAAATCAATTAGCAGCAGACAATTCCAAGTTAGTATTTGTTAACTCTCGCTGTGAATGGTAAAATTCTGGAACACTTCCAGTTGCCAGCTCGTATTTTATGGCAGCACTCACCGAAGGAAGCAGAAACGCATTGGTGAACATCGGTTCGAAAACGAATTGTTGTATTTAACTTATAAAATAAAAATGTTCTTGTAGCAATGTTTCTGCGCGCGCACGATCGAAATGGAGCGCGATAGTAGCCGATCATCACCGATTTCACTAACGGCCGATTTGGCCGCTAAGTTTTGCAGCCGTTAGCGCAAGTCGAAGCAAGTTGATATTTGGAAAAAGAACTCAGTTCGAATCTGAATGGCAAATACTAGAAATAATAAAGCGTACCCCGAAAACTGTGTAACGTTCTACACCCCTAGTATCGGTTATAAGTATACCGCATTCCACTTAAGAGTAGACTCGTTCCGCACAGGGATATACTGTGGATTGGTAGGAAATAGGGCTGGGACTATTCGAATAATTTAATATTCGAATATTTCACAAGTATTCGAATGCTACGAGTAAACTTCGAATATTCGAATACATCAGTATTCGAATAGTATGGTTTGAAGTGGGTCAAAATTAGCTTACAAGATTTCAACCTGACAAATGAACCTAAAAAACTTGATTTATAATTCACACCGTACTATTCGAATACTTAAATATTCGAATAGTATTCGAATACTTGGATATTCGAATAGTATTCGAATACTTGGATATTCGAATTGTATTCGAATACTTGGATATTCGAATTGCATTCGAATACTTTGATAATCGAATAGTATTCGAATACTTGGATAATCGAATAGTATTCGAATACTTGGATATTCGAATAGTATTCGAATACTTGGATATTCGAATAGTATTCGAATACTTGGATATTCGAATAATATTCGAATAATCGAATACCGAAAAATTCGACAAGTAGTTCTAGCCCTAGTAGTAAACCGGCAGGGAAAACGCTACTTACGACCAATCGCGTGTGTCAGATCCGTGAGAGCTACATAGATCGGTCGCAAATCGGTAAGGACGTCGGTTTACTCTTAGGTGGAATGGTATATGGTTTAACGGTCTACCCTACATTCTCATGCACTCGAAGCACAAATCCTGTGTCAAGTTTCGCTATGGTCATTAAAGTAAAAAAGTCCTCAACTGGCAATGGAGAATAAATTCGATTTCAACCAAAGAATGACATTATTTAACTGAAATGTGTACTTCCTTGAGGGGTTATACCTAGTCAGACGGCCGAAAAGAGGCGAATATTTGTGAATTTTTTTTTAAGAAGCGGAAGCCTATATTTGTACAGAACCTTTTGCGCTTAAAAGAGCAACATTTAAAGAACATTTGGTAATTTTTTCGTGGAAAAATATTTACGTTTATAATAAAGTAACAACCGACATCCAAGAAGCATTTTGCACGAAAAAATCAGGATTTCAACTTCAAATAGCCGCTATTTTGTTTTAAATTAATATTTCGGAAAATTCTCTCCGTCAACCTAAGGATGCATTAATATACTAACGAAATCTTTTTTGTTTTTTGACTTTAGATAATCTGGTTCCGAATGGCAGTTGCTCATCGTAAAACCAAATTTTTAAAAATGCTTCTTGGATGTCGGTTGTTACTTTATTATAAACGCGAATATTTTTCTACAAAAAAATTACCAAATGTTCTTTAAATGTTGCTCTTTTAAGCGCAAAAAGTTTTGTAAAAATATACGCTTCCGCTTCTTCAAAAAAAAATCACAAATATCCGCCTCTTTTCGGCCGCCTGACTAGGTATAACCCCTTAATACGTTACTTCCGTTAACGCTTTCCGTTAGCTCCTTCTGAAATTAACCAAATGTTGCCCATAATCAACGAACTGAACTTACTATTTTCAACACATTAGCTTTCTTCCACTTCACCCGACAAACCGAAGATAATGTTTAGAAAACTGCACCTACTGGACTATGAGAAACCAAGAAGACACGATTGTCCACTTTGAAGAAGCAGCCGAGCTCATCTTTTTGACTCGGCCTTTATGGTTGGCGATTGATTGATTGTGAGAAAGCAACTGAAACAATTCACGCACCTTTCGTCGACAGTGAGGTTCGCAAGTTCTGGTACCCAGCACCAATGTTCAGCTGGTATCAGCGTAATGAATATTTGTGAAAAGTACACCCATGCGACGAACGAGGCGAAAGGGATCATCAGGATGAACAGAATCTTCTGATAGAGGCCAAATTCTCCAACGTAGGGCAACAGCTCGTCAAAGTCCATATCCCTCATGTCTTGTTCCCGTTTAACGTGCTGATCGGCTTGGTGTACTCCCTGGCTCAACGTGTTTTGATAGACTGCCACGTTGTTGTCGCAGGCATTGTTCAAGTGAACAGGCGTCTCAAATTTCTCTTGCGGAGGCATCTTCGTTCCAAGTCAAAGATCGCCGATTAAAGCTGGAGGGCAACTCGAAAAGGAGAGAATAACTCGGCGCCTGCCTTCTCCGTGCTCATCCAGCTCTCTGCCAGCACTTGAGGAACTCGATCTCCTTTTCTTTATTAAAATTTACGTATCGTCCCACAGACGTGCATTATCGAATGAACCGTCCTGATTCCATTTTAACAGACAATCGTTTCACACCAATTAATCTGCGCGCTTCGTCGATAACAGCGTTGCCCGTTATCTGAGAAAAGACTTTTTAAAGCGCGGTATCAGCTGTGTGGATCTTACTGTTTACTGTCGGCATCGCGAGGATTCTTTGGAGAATCTCAGACACTCGTCGACGAAGTCAGGCTGGCCTGACGTAGGAATAGAAAGAAAAAGTAAAGAGGACAAGTCCTGACAGAAGAGTTCAGAACTGAAATGATCGGTTCTGTGGCTGGCTATATAGCCACTGGCGGAGAGGTACTCCCTCTCTTTTCCCTAGTGAGCAGAATTCACTGCTCTGCAAGTGGCATTGAACAGATCGCAGATCACGCCTCAATCATCTTCGTCATTGGTAATCGACTAATTTCCTCTGCGCTCTTCCATTAGATAGTGAACTCTTCTTTTCTTTTACAAGATGCTGCTCGCTTAATTGCCGTACAAGGTAACCTTCGGAGTTACATCGATTAGTTGCTAATCCATTTTTATGATAAGTGTATGCAGATTACTAGTTCTCCAACTATTGAAGAAACAAAGTTGTTTACACATTAAATAAAAATTAAAATCGACTGCAAAATAATAAAAATGCACTAAAAAGTATCAAATAATTTTTTCCCTTATTTAATCTACGACTATTAATTTGTTTAAGTCGGCGCCAGATTTACACAGTGCAAGTGATGAGGCGCCGACTTAAAAAATATGAGAGTCGTAGATTAAATAAGGGAAAAAATTATTTTTACTTTTTAGCGCATTTTTATTTTTTTGAAGTCGGTTTTAATTTTTTTTTAACTTTTTAGTTTTATTTATATTGGCAGAAAATGCTGATGATATATGCGAGTTAATAATAGTTTATATTATTAACCAGAACTGGCAAAATATTGGGCCAATGTTGATGCAGTGTATATGTGACAACCGGGGCATCGCCTTCTTTCAAATAAAAAAAGTTCATCAAAATCGGCCCATATGCTAAAGAGTTATGCGGGGACAAACATATAAAAAAAAAATACATACGGATTGCATCTATAAACTCCTCTTTTTTGAAATCGGTTAAAAAGTTAAAACTTGAATTTTTGCAAGATTATCGTTGCAGGGATTTGTTTCTTTGTGAAAATATAAACGATTCCTCGCTTGATGGGTACATCTTCCATAAAATATTCCTAAGCTTGTGGAAATACAAAATCCTCATAAACGGATCATCAAAAGCGCAACTGAATTATCTTATTAAATGTGGTTCCATGCGTAACATAAAATGGATCTAACAGGAACATATGGTTCTATTAAAAGAAAAAGTATATCTCAGAAATTAATAATCTCATAATAAATAAAAGTCCGCTATTATACGTACAGGATGTTTAAAGGATTCAAGTCTGGAGGTCTTTTACTTTGATTCATTTGAGACACATAGTCGTATCAAGCAGTAAAACTTTAAATAGCTGTAATTTCGTAAATCGTAAGTGTTGTGAAGAAAACATATACATTACAAACTGTCCGCTCAAATTATCAGCTAACATTTTTCACACTTCTTTATATAAACAACTTTCTTACGTATTCAATATTATTTGAGAAATAATTATTTTTAGACGTCTAAACCGAGGCTGTTGTATAACAATGTAAATGGGGTTGATCCAAGTAAATCGTTATATCCTTTATTTGTTACCGAGACTCAAACAATCTACTTATACAGCATTATTTAAGTTCCTGACGTCCAGAAGCCAATTTCGGTTCTTACAGTCTCAATCTGCACACCTGGACGATTCCAAGTACGAGTTTTGAATTATATAATTGCATCTTGCCAAGATCACAAAGGTGGGGTGTGTAAACAATCGGCTGACTTAAACGATTCACACGATTGTACGTTTGTAATGTTTTTCTACAAAGAATAATCTAATCTCATGTGTATTGACAATGGGCTGGTAACTTCTTTTCCACGTTCTTCTTCACCCTGTTATTATATAAGCGAACGATGAAGTAAGCGTTACCTTTTTGTTAAGCATTAAGGGGCCTAGGCAGTCAGATCGCTCGAAAATCAAGTACTTTTCGCGAATTAATTACAAGGAGATGAATACAAATTGTGACTAGTACTTTTGGGTAATGTTTGTTAATACTATAAACAGTAAAAAAATAATTATTTCAATAATATATACATATGTATGACAGCGCTACAGTTGCCTCATATATAGGTGTTTTTTCTGGAGCAGTTTTGCAGTGATTCTGGCCGCAAGAAATTGAATTGTGAAATATCCTCTGAAATTGATACTTCACCCTGACCCCCATTCTGCCCTGAACCTATTGAAAAAGAAAAGAAATAAAAATTACAAAAATGGCGGCTGTAAAACGGCAAATTTTAAAGAAACTTGATTTTTCGCCAGGGAAAGGAGCCATTTTATTTTTTTTTTTTTGGTCAAAACAGAAGTTTTCACAGACTTACGCGTAGGTTCAAGTCGTAACTAGACATGTTTCACACATGCTGAATTTTTTTCAAATCGACTTGTACCTCCGTTTTCTCGCAATCACTGCGAAACGAAGAGGAAATATGCCGCGCTCGATCTTTTCGGCTGTAAAATCCTTAATTTTGCGAATTTTATCATAAACCAAACGGCAGTTTACTCGGGAAGGGTGGTACTTTCGAAAGGTACAAAAAAATCGAGTTTCTGACTGCCTAGTCCCCCTAAATCTTTGAATTGAACAATTGCCTTGAATAAACGTTCTTCGATAAAAATACAACTAAACACGCGATACTGAATGCTTGGTACGATAGAAGTGTTCGCGACTGCAATAATTACGATGATCGTATTGCACGCTAAATAGACACGTACGTAATCAGGATAATCCATTGAACCTTCTGTGCGGGACCTGTTCCAAGAGGCATAATAGCTATGCCGTGCGTGGCCTGGTTTCTTCTTTTTAATCCTATTGCACCCCTTTCACTATCCACGGCTACGCTACGGAATCTGTATCGCGTAGGCATGTTGCTCGCCAGCTTCTGAAAAGTTTATGGAAATAATACTAAACGCTGCTGAGAAATGTAAATGTTGAAAAAAGCCATCGCTGATTCAATCTTAACAGGGAAGATCCCGAAGCCGAAAATTCAAAAAATTCTGAAACTTCGTGAATATGTAGGGAATTTCCTCCTGATTACAACGCAATTTCTGTTTTCTGCCCAAATTCATTGTAAGGGGGTGTAATTGACCCCTGAAAATCCAGTTATTTTCCGATTTTCTGTTATAACTCGTGAACTGTAAAATATTTTTTTTTGCCATATGATAGATCTAATTAAAAGAAGTAACTTTTGTCTTGAAACTTTTTTTCTATCTCTTATAGTTCGCGAGTTACGACACAAAATCGGAAAATAACCTGATTTTCAGGGGTGCCAATTACACCCCCTTAGAGTGAATTTGGGCAGAAAACAAAAATTCCGTTGTAATCAGGAGGAAATCCCCTACATATTCACGAAGTTTCAGAATTTTTTGAATTTCTCGGTTCGAGATCTACCCTTGTTAGATCAGAGAAAGAAAGATTGCTCATAACTGTTTCCATTACTTATTTATAAAAAAAGGTGGCGAAATGCAAACTGAACATGTCCGTTTTCTAAGATGTTGATCGGACTTAACGATCCCAGAACTTTGATTTCGTTTTGCCAGTGAGAATCCTTTCGACATTTTGCTCGCTAATGTTATGTGCAATGTTTCTGCGTAAATATAACATTAAATTCAGACAGTTTAAGGATGTATTGGACCTATCTACAAAATGGTACCAAGTTGATGAAAATTTGTGAGATTGCTCTTTCTAATCTACCTGATGTGCTCAAAAAATTTTAAACAAATTCACTGAATGACTGCTGAGTTATAACGATTTTAATTTTCACTGATTTTACACGTACTCTTATGGAAAGAGACGACCTTGACAGATAAAACAGCTGCCAAAATGTTGAAGAAATAGTACCAATGTTTTCATTTTTTTTTTACATGCAGTATATGGGTAGATGAAATTATCTGCCAAGTTTCAATTGTTTTCACTACACCGTTTTAAAGAAATAAATTATAACTTGAGAAAATTGTGAATTCAGGGCATTTTCACTGGCAAAAGTTTAGCAAATAATGGTTGAGAAAGCATTTGTAAAGTGAAAAATACCTTCCTAGGAGTAAAAATAAGGCTCCAACTGTCGTTCGAGTCCCTTACATCTAGATCATCAAGTTTCATATAGGGGAGACCGGGGCTAGTTGATACAGGGGTAAGTTGATACAAACGAATTATCTCGACACCGTATATATGCAGCCCCATTTGAGCCAGATATGTGAAGATTGTTGTCCAATTCTTTCCTACGATCCAGCGTACGTGTGTGTACATTGACGTTAACAATATTTTTTTTTTTTAACTATTTTCGTTTATATAGAGAAAAAGTAAATAATTTTGATACATCCAAATTGATCCTCAAAATAACATTTTTTCATTCATTTTATATGTACTTTCTCAAGTTTCCGGTTACTGTATATTAAAGAGGAAGGACCAAAGTATATTTTGGCATATTTGTTATTAAGTAATTAATTCAAAAACAAAATGAAAAAAATTGAAAAGGGAATAACGTATCAACTAGCCCCGCAGTGGGGTAAATTGATACATTTTACCTTCGTCCAAATAACATTTTGTCATTCATTTTGTATGTATTTTCTCAACTTTTCATTCACAACATATTAAAGAGGAATGACCAAAGTATATTTTAGCATATTTGTTATCAAGTAATTAATTCAAATACAAAAAGAAAAAAATTGAAAACTGAAAAACGTATCAACTAGCCCCGATCTCCCCTACTTTTGTCGAATATTGTACGTCCGATACATCCTTAACACTACGACTTTTGACTAAAAGTAAATACATACTTGCAGTATTGGCATTTCAGAGTTCGAGATTGCGGCGGATTTGAGATGTGAAGTTTTACAATGATAGCTTCATTAACACTTCTTAATACGTGTAAGACAAGATTAACTGGTATATTTATGTGTGCCTAAATGCTTGGCCAAAAGTTTTGTAAAAAAAAATGTCCATTAGCGGTATTCAACTAATAAAATTGCTTCACGTTTGGATCTGATAAAACGTTCTATGATGAAAAATATATTATTATTCATTGCAGGGTAAACGCGCCAATTGATTTTGCAGCGCAATTGATTCCACGTGCTGCAAAAATTATTTGGATATGAAGGAAGAAATTAAAAGAAATCTCTAATTAATTAGTTGCTTATTTTAATAACTTATTTGACGCGTTTTAATAAAAAATGTCCATTCACTGGTACGTGTTCATTTACTGGTACAGCCACCCTATTATTAAACATGTGGTTATCAAAAGGAAACCACACTTGAGTATATGTATGTGTACAATGTTAATACAGTTAAGGGGAGGTTCCGGTCTAAAAGTCGATTTTTTATTTCATTTTTCGAATGTTCAACCTTTTAGGAATGCGTGTTTAAAAAGATTTGTTGAAATTCGTAAAATTCCCGAAGTTATAGGCATTTGAGTAGCGGCAAATGCATGGGCCCAATAACCGGCCACTCGGCGCTCAGGTAAAACTTAAACGCGTTTTTCTCGAAACAGTGTTCTCAAAACGGTGGGACCTGTATCTCCAAAAGTTATTATCCGATTCGACTGAACCTTTTTTTATTTTGAAGAATATACTTCTGGCTAGGGGGTAAACCAGACAAAATTACAAAATAGTGAAAATTTATAATTTTCAAAGGCGTTGAAAGGATGGAAATATAGGGAAAAAGTGATTCCGAAGTTATTTTCTAAAAAAAATGTTTTTTTTGTAATTTGTTCTGGTTTCCACCCTAGCCAGAAGTATATTCTTCAAAATAAGAAAAGTTTCAGTCGAATCGAATAATAACTTTTGGAGATACAGGTCCCACCGATTTGGATCAATTTTTTGACGCCTTGACTTTAACGACTCCCCAGTGCCGTCTGTAATGATTAATTATAAAACAAAAAATATATTTCTATAATTTAAGACATCCTTAATACAATGCAAAAAATCCCATTAAATTATATATAGTAGTTTTCCTTTAATTAATTCCTAAAGATCACCTTTTTTAGGGGCTCTAGACCGGAACCTCCCCTTAATAGAGGAAAAGAACAATTACAATTTGTCAAGAAATACCTGCCAAATCATGATTATGTGAAAAGATGTAGAAACCACAGAAACAGTTCAACTGATAAAAATCTATTCGTACTAATAATTTTGGTTTTCTCGATTAGCTTTGTAACCAAAATTCAATAAATAAAGTTGAGAAAGGAACAAAACAAGTTCCATTGAAACAATTCTTTTATTCGCTCGACAATAAATCATTGTAGATTATTACATCAATCCGACTGAAGAAAAAAACTTCCAATTATTGTATTTCGTGAATGTAATATATATCAACTCGTCCATCTTACCATAAATTTGGAATCGGTCTTTAATCTGCATTTATTCTGAAAATATGAAAAGTAAATACTCCCTAAATTGCCTACTTATTATCGCAAACAAGTACGAAGTGAAATTTACTTTTTATAGTACACATTAAGTATTCAACATATTATGTCATAGTTTTATGAAAAATATGATACCAAGTTGCAAATGTTCGATATTTTAAACAGGAAAAGTTAAACTATTCAGTTCTTTACGATATTCTTATACATTCAGTCGTACTATTCCTCCTATGCCTGATAATAATTATAGTTTGCTTTTCTGTATGTCATTTATTTTGAGTAAGTTTTTCTCTAATAATTTAACAATATATCAATACAATTAACATTGTATTACATCGTAATCCTAATATTATAGGATTGTAGTCCTATAATAACATATATATCAGATATATTCTTATAATTTACGAAGGTATATAAAATGATTGTGTCTCAATGTACATATTTAATAACCATATAAAATTACACGTCCACTCATTGTTATGCAGCAGAAATGCAAGAAATAAGTTTTTGATGGCCAGTTTATCAACATCACACAAATACATACATTCCTTTTATTCAGATTTATCGTTTAGTATACATGTATTTTCGAACAATTATAACAGCAACTTCATTTACATAGACTATAATTTTCCATCAGACACTATCTAAACGCCCACGCCTTCAGTGATGTATACAAATGAAATTACATGTATGCATTTGCATTGGCATAACAAAATTTATATCTCAAATACTGAGATACATGTAAATAATAAATAAAATAGAACAGCTACAAGAGCTTTCTATCGATTAATAGTTCGGAGCCCCGCCTATAATGGCAGAGCAATAAAAAATTTTTTACTTATAAAACCGTGCTACTGCAAACTTTCTGCAATTTCTCAATTGCAAAATTAGGTTTGTTCTGTTATCAGCTTGTTTTGATACACAAATATTGAAATTCTTCTGATAATACCGTAATACAAGTTTATTATTTAACCCGGCGGGAGGCGCGCCCCATATTGTAACACAGGTTGTCGCTACCGGGTCAAAAATGCCCAAAATTGAAACGTAAAAAACCACGGTTTGAAAATATTTTTTATTTAACTTTGTAATTTTTATGTGAAAGTACAGTGTTTCAAGAATCAAACAAAATTGATGAAATATCTTAAAATCTTTATTAAAGTTCTTTAAAAAATTGTAACAAAAACTCAGTCTTCATATTTTCGCAACTAGCGGCTCTGTGGTAAATTTACCCAGTAGCGCCTCCCGCCGAGTTAAGCAAACTATCGTAAAACTACTAACACAGTTTTTAATTATAATCACTACTATATTTATAAAACAAAACACATTTTTTATGCTTAAAGATGCCCAAGTAAGAAACACTATGGTAAATGTGGTAAATATCCTGGTGATTTTTTCCGACACGTATGTTCCTACCTCTACTGAAATTCAAACTCCATACATTTCAATTACTTTTAGTTTACGAAGGTAACAAATTACCCACTAACTTCAAAACAGATTTTGCACAAGTTAAAATACCAATACAGTGACGCGTTTTAAATACTTTAACAGTGTGTATTTAAAGTAATTTAATTCCTCAAATGTTTTCTTTGCTCGTTAAAATTAGTAGTACATAATCCCAATGATTAGATAGCAGTAAGATTTCTAAATTTCTCATACAGCTTCAACAGTATCGTACATTGCTGTTTAAACTGGATCTCCATTTGAAAATGATTATGAATATTATTTTCCCTGCATGATAAATCATGTTTTACAATTGCAATTATGCATGGTAACAACATGGAACTTATCAGTTTACTTCTTGTAGGTATATAGGCATGAGGAAGTTCGGTGATGATAGATTTGCGCATGACCGCTGCTTTCTACATTTCAATTTCATTTTGATTATATTATAATCTATTAACTATTTACAATTTTAATATTATATAAGGCCCGCAGAGTGCAGTAAATCAGGGCTGAGCAACTTGTTCGCCGCCGCGGGCCGCACGGTCCCCACTACCAGTCAGCCAGTTCCCCCACCGTCCCTTCCTTTTACTCCTACGAGTGCGGTCATATATAGGTACGGCGTACACCAGGAGTGTCGAACTTCCCCACTCCGAGGGCCGCACGAGTCGGGCCCCCGGTTCCCCCACTTATTTTTCTCCAGGCGTTGCACGAGACCCGGCAGGGAGAGAGTGCGGCACCCGGAGGAGAAATTCATCACAGTGAAGTAGGTGTGGAGGGGGCCGTTCTCCTGCGGCCCAGAGGAGTAGGCAAGTCGGGGAACGGGCCTCATGCGGCCCATGGGCCGCGAGTTGCCCAGCCCTGCAGTAAATAACTTTTACAGCAATTCCCTTCTAAATTATAGCAAAGCTTTGATTTCAATGAGCGAGTTCGAACTGAAAACACATGTAAATGGTGTTTATTGTGCATCAAATGAATTTTTAAATGTTTGTGTTTTTATATATCTGCTAAATGAGAATTTGATGTAATTTATAAAATCTGTGCTTCGCAATACTCAACAAGGACAATTGACTAATTAATATTTCACTTAGCTCTACTAATTAGGCTGAAAAGGTATGCATAATCAATTCAGTGACTTTCAATTGTTGATTTAGTTTGACGTTCGCATTATACTGTTCTATCTTCCCCGATGTTACACACAGAGAATCATCGTGTAAGCACAATACTTATTGCTAATAATAGTACGAAAATTCTCATCAGCACTAACATTTTCTTTCAGTATAAAAATCAGGGACATTTATCTGATAAATTTACTTTGGAAAGGCGTCTATATTCTTTGTCTGTATAAAAACAACTCAAAGTAGGCAACTTATTTTGGTTTATTGCAAATATACTTGGTGAAGACTGTTATATCATATCGAACAGATGAAATTAATTTTCAATCTGAACTCTTAAAGATACAATATTATACTGTATATGATCAATATACTGCTATAAGTAAGTATTGTATGCAATGCTACTGCATGCACGCATGTACGTTTGCATGGGCGCGCACGCGCGTGTGTATATGTGTGTGTATCTGCTACGCATGTATATATATATATGTCAATATATACAATAACACAATACAGTAACATCACATACAATTAGCGATAGTATGCGTTCCTTTAATTATACTTACTGTTTAGAATTTTTCTACATTATTCTTGTATTTGTTCATTATGCTCCTTTATTTCTGACATAAGTTACTCTTTTATAAAGGCTTCCAGCTATTTATAAAATTTGTTGTTATGAAAAATTGTTTTCCATTTATTATTAAAAACTTGAAAATCTAAGCAAAGGTAGAATTTATTATTTTAATAATAATACGTGTCCAATTCGTAAACGGTCAATGGAATTTCCCAGCTGCTTGTTTTATATATTCGCAGAATTATGCAAATACAATTCGGTTAAAAAACTCGTTTAATATAAAAACTTATGAAAGTTTACATAGCCTCAAAAAGTATTTATGTATCAATACGTAGCTTCTAACGTTTTCACAAATCATTACAACGTTTAGAGTATGTATATAGAATTTATATCAATATAGCACCCAGTAGAATTACTGTAACACGGAAATAAAGTATTTTTTTGCACGATTCTTATTAGTTTACATTTGTTTCCTTTCCAATGAAAAAAGTCACAATACTGGCGAGCCCGCCAAGATATCAATAATTAACATGTTTTCTTTATCACGCATAATAAAACAGTAAGGTACAAAAAATCGCGAAGACATTTATCACTTCAAATGCTAGACATCATCGTTTCGTTATCATCTGAACACTATACAAAGTGCTCCGAAATTGTGAGATAAGTAGAAACATCTAAACTCCTTATGGCAAAGAGAATCGAGCAATCTTTTACCGTTTTTTAATCTGAGCTTTCGTTTTGAAAATATAACCAATTCAGATTTAAGAATACATAAAGAGTGTGAAGGGAGCTAATTGAGAAATGGGATTCTTTTGATCACTGTCATTGGTGAAATGTATAATAGACTTTGTCCCAGCTACCCTTACAAATAAGCAAGACATTGTATGTACCCCTACTTCTTACCACTGACCACTCTCGACCTTCCACGACTGCCTACCCTACAGTTTTTGTGTATTCCGAATTCGGCAATAAACCCCGATATCCTTGCCAAGCTTAACTTCGAGCAATCAGTATTCCCTCAGGGAATTCCCTCGAAGGACTTTTCTCACGACGCGTTGTTGAGCAATGTGATCGTGAAACTTGTTTTCATTCGATGCTCTTTGAAACCAGTGATTGAATAAAAATTTGTACAATTAAATGTGAAATGTCGGGCATATAAAATGAGTGTGCTATTTTGCTGAAACATTGCGAATTCCAAGTGAAAATATGTGGCATTCAAACAGCTCGCGTTGAAAGTCGGATTTTTAATCCTGAACCGCCTCTATTTTGAAAACGAAGTCTTAAATTGCAAAATGGTAACTGACTTTAGAATCCCTTCCACCACAATGAATGTGTATGTTTCAGCTTGTCCCATAATTTCCGAACATCTTGTATACGTAATAATCATCAGAAAAAATACAAATTCATTAATGTGATAACGCGGTACGAACAAACCTAACGTGTCTTATATACAATATTATTAATACCCATGACACGGATGCAAAGATAATAACGTTAAATCAAAACAAACCCCTCCTACATCTCCAGGAACTTAGTTCTGTTCAGTTATTGATATTTTGATTATTCACAATAAAAATTTTACACCAACCTTCATAGTAATGTCAGACGCATGTGTATCCATGAATAGGATATTTTTAAGTGTTTTAGAAGATGCAAATATTACCTGATCATACTTAAAAAAGAAAAGAGATAGGTAAAATCAACCTTAAACTATGCAGTGGTAGCAAGCTCCTTATGTAGAAAAGTTTCAATGTCCACTCGGCATATGGGACAGCGTTTATTAGTGCACAGCCACTGATCGACACAGTCTATGTGAAATAAATGCATGCATGGAAGCCTCCTGTACAACAAAAAAATGTAAAAAGTTATTTCTTTGAAAGAGTTACTAAACATAATCTTTCGTAAGTGAAAGTTTACGTTGGAACAGGCTTGGGAATTAAGTGAACGCGGCGGCCGATTTTCAGAGGCAACGCCTCCTTTCTCCCGCCGCGCGTTTTAGTCCCCGCGGCGGCCTAGGTGCTTGGGGCGTCTCGGGCACGTACCACGTGAACCGCGCGTGGCGCGTTGACAAAACAAAAACGCATCGAAAATCGTGCTCTCTGGGACGATGTGGAAACCTATTGATACAATTTCGCCCCAATGCGCCACTCGCGGTTCATACGGCACGGGCCTGAGGCGCTTGAAGCACCTCGGCTGCTGCGAGGGCCAAGACGCGCGGCGGGAGAAAGGAGGCGTTGCCTCTGAAAATCTGTCGCCGCGTTCACTTAATTCCCAAGCCTGCGTTAGAAAAAGGAAAGGTCTTGACAAGAATATATAAAATAATTAGTACCTGACACTGTCGCAATCTTCAAATTCAGACAAACATATAGTACACTTTTCAATAGCATCTTCGCCATTTTCAACCTTCTTGACCTACAACACCGAAAAATGCAGTAAACATAAATGCGAAATCGTCATGATAATGATAATGTGGGGAAAAATGTGTATATGCTATTATTCGTTACCCGTTTGTACTTATGAGGGAATGTATGACTTTCAATTGACTCTTGCGTTGCTCCACAACTAATGTGAGCCATACGTCGTAAATCGACAAGGCGCATATAGTCTTCAAAACGTGGAGGTGAAAGTGGCATCACAGGTCCTAGTGGCATCACATCATGTGCACGAGACCCTTGCTACGTGTTGAAAAAGATGTATTGTATAAACTATTATAAAACAATTAGTTTTTTAGCCTGTCTTCGCCAGGCATTACTATCCTATATAATGAGGCGCCTAAGATAACCACAATTTTTGTTGGAAATCCCCCTAGAAACAATTTTTGCTGCGAAATATGAAATTTGTTGGGGTGTGCGGGTACCCGAAAGTACGGGTACTCGAGCAGACGGGTCGGGTCGAAAAATTTCGGGCAGGCTCGGGCGGGTACCCGCAACATACGAATGTTCGGGTAGCCCGAAATTTTCGAGCTTGGTTGGAAGAAGTCGGGCAGGTTCGGTCCAAGGCGTTATCGTCGTATTTCGTCGTCAATTACTCATACAATTATAGTTGCTATTGACAATATAGGAAATCTTGTGTAGTTACATTTCCACGAATCTATAATGTTTATGTTTTGGGACACGACGCTGCCCGAGCTAATGAATTGACAATGCATGACGCTCAGTCTTCAGTGAACTATAGGAAGAGCAGCAAAATTTTCGTATATATCAGAGCGTTTCAATTTATAATTATGTCCGATGATTGTATAAGTAATCGACGACGATAACGCCTTGGACCGAACCTGCCCGACTTCTTCCAACCAAGCCCGAAAATTTTGAGCTACCCGAACATTCGTATGTTGCGGCTACCCGCCCGAGCCCGCCCGAAATTTTCCGAACCGGCCCGAGACTATAATCTCGGGTACCCGCACACCCCTAGAAATTTTACAACTTTTGGGTACCAGAAGGGTACCCGTCTAATTAGTCTCCTGAAGGGAATTTGGACGGGCCTAAGTCACATACATGCCCAGAATCACTGCCCGGCGACATTTGAGACCCCCCTCCCCCCTAGAAACAAAATAATTTTCGATATTATTACAACAACTAATGTGTGACAAAGCCCCCGAATCCAAGATATTTGTGGAGCATATTCACTCTTACAACACCGCTTTTTCGTTTGCTTCCATGAGAGCCCAAATAAAGGGCACATTCATCTCCTCACTTCTTGGAATCCTTCGGTCGAAAGTGAGAGAACTCGTGAGCGAGCGAAAGCACGATACTTTGCTTCGCTTCGTCTTTCAGCTCGTGCTCGAAGTCGACCCCTGTGCGGGCCTACATACAATGCAGTAGCGGCTACTACATTGTACATAACACCTGTTTTAGACCACAGGGACTACCGTTATCGAATTTTCCAGGTTTTGGATTTTTTGCGGCATCTTTGGGTGCCGAGGAAACTTCATGCCGAATCTGAACCTTGTGGGTCATCGGGAAGTACGAAAAAAAGCCTCCGGAAAGAGTTATGACGAACAACGAACTGAGCTAACAAACGAACATCCACCTTAAGCGTCTTATTACATAGGATTTAGCTTAAAATATCGAATTTAAGACTATACCAAACGGGGGTGAAAACTGATATGAACAACGCCATGCATATGTGGGTCCAATGGTCTCTGATGATGGCCGTAATGATGAACCATATGATGATGCACATATCGATGAAGTGGCATCGAAGGCAACATTACTGGTGGCGTTTGATTCATTTCTACAACACCACTCAAAGAATTTACCTGCGCACAGAAAACCGTATATAAATTATCTAAGTAAAAGTCATATTCCTGAAAAAAGCTTAACATTGTTAATGGTGAACTGTTCTATATATTATAATCCTCGAATTGAGCAATAGAATTTTTCTGAAAATATCAAATTACCATCATAGGTTGTACAGGGCAATTCGGATTGAAATTCGGTGGCCCTCTGGCCTCTGGATGACTATAAACAGTAGGTTGTTGCGGTGGTGGCAGAATTGGTGGTGGAAGATAATTTTCTGCAAACGTCATGTTTTCCGATCCGTTGCAGCGGTTATTCAAAGGACTGGTGGTGCCATTATTACACATATGTTGAGATGCTTGATGCATATGTGGACCACAGGATGTTGTGCTACTAAATACATAAGTTATTACATAACTAGCTTTACTACTCGCAGTGGCGGATTTAAGGGAAAAGACCCAGGTGGCAAACGTTCCGAAGGGGCCACTTTTGGGGAAAATAAAGAGGTAGTTTACTAAAACCGGGTTAAGTGCACTACAGAAAAAAAATATAGTGTTTGGATAAAATCGTAATTTTGTTTTTCAGATGGGGCGTTCTGAGCGGGGGCTCAGGTGGCAACTGCTTATCGGCCGCCCGTTAAATCCGCCACTGACTACTCGGTTTCGCCCGAAATTTAGATTCTGATTTTAGAAGAAAAAAAGTTTTTTTTGTGAAAATAATCACATTCATCTGGATTAGTCAGTCATAATGAGCTGAGGCACATTTCGGAATCCCAGAGTTTATCGCTCGAAAGTTTTTAGGCGACAGACAAACACACAAAGATACAGAAGCTTTCTGCTTTATATATTAAGATACAGTAGTCCCCCGTTAGATGATCGGATTTCTGCCCTATCAGCTAGCCGTCGCTATTCCCGCCAGTTCTTCCCAACGCCCAAGCATGTTTGTTTCAACAACCTACCGACTTAAGACGTCACTATCTCGTGCCAGGAATCGGTTATCTCACTCACACTGAACGTTTCTCAATCGCTCACTCGAATTCTTGGAACTCTACCTGCCCGGATAGATGGCTAGATATGGTCCCGAACCTCGGCCAGCTAAGCAGGCACTACTGTACGTACAAATGGCGTCGATTTATTATTATACTAACGTGTGGTGTGACGAAGATCTTGCATAGAGACGTCTTCTGTGTAGTTCTTGTACTCGCTGTTGGATCACCCATAGTCTTTCTTGCATAGGATGCATACGTGTCCTCGACACTCCCGTAGGCGTATCTATAAAAAACAATGTTATACAGGGTGATTCTCTAGGTGCGCCTGGTCAATCGTGACGTGGTCAACCCCCCGTGATGCCTCTCCTAATTTATGGATTTCGACCCTCGAAGGGGTTGGAGTACCTAATAAGAAGTGCGAAATGTCCCGTTTCCGCATTTCTCATCAGATCTCTGCGAAAACGGTGGTAATCGATTCCTTATGTTTCGCCGATGAAACTGACTCCAAGAACGACGTAATTCGGACAATAGTGAAGGAAATTACATGAAAAATTGATTTACATAATTTCAAACTAACTTCGTTGAAAATGGTCCGATTTACATGATATTTGGTATGGTTTTCATCGGTGAAACATAAGGAATCGATTGGCACCGTTTTCGCAGAGATCTGATCAGAACTGCGGAAACGGGACATTTTGCACTTCTTAATAGGTACTCTAACCCCTTCGAGGGTCGAAATCCATAAATTAGGAGAGGCACCACGTGGGGTTAACCTCGTCACGGTTGGCCAGGCGACATCTCTTTGATCAGGCGCACCGAGAGTATCACCCTGTACATTAAAATACTGATACAGTTACCATGCGGAGGAACCACCAAAAATAATTTCCGTTCTTAAACGTTACAGAGTATGCTTTTATAGTGTGAACAAACATTTTACCTGGTAGTTGACCATATCCTACAGGTATAACTGGAATTGGGATTCTGTAATTATGATGCATACATCGGCCATGATACATATAGTCTGGTGAACCATGCATGCAGTAAGAGTTGTTCCCACTAAAATGATTATTGAAATCGATAAACATATAAAATATAAATTGGATAATGTACAATGATATACGAGTATTTAACCCGCCGGCAGTCGCGCCTAAATGTTTTACACGAGCGGGCGCGTCGTGTACTCACAAGTTTCCCAGGTGTTCACCTCCGATTGTTTTGATTTTTGGATATGTTTTAGAGGACAGAAAAATAAGAAACAGGTGTCTTTTATTTTGGCCTGTTTGTATGTTTAGGGAGTGAAACCACCCCTCACATTTCATAAGAATTTAAAAAACCAAAGCAATCGGAGACGACTACCTGGAAACTTTTCAGGGGTGTATTCACCCCCCAAAATAAAAAGACACCTCTTTCTTATTTTTCTGTCCTCTAAAACATATCCAAAAACCAAAGCAATCGGAGGCGGACACCTGGGAAACTTGTGAGTACACGGGCGCGCTCGTAAGCAGGATACGCGGCATACTTTCGTTTTCATTCAATCAGAGACATTTCCAAACTAAATTTGAACCTGACAAGTACGTAGCATTATGCAAAAATGTCCGCTGGAAGAATACATAGAGGTGCTGAGTAGAATAGATCGCGGTAAAACAGCTTTTTGAGCTAAAAACTGACCTCCGTGTACTGAGTAAACACGCGCGCCCGTCGGCGGGTTAAATGACCTGTTCTGCATACCTATGTACATAATCTGTTGTCCATGAATTTGTCACCGAAGTTGTAGGTGTAGACGGGGTATGTTCTTCATCTGATTCCACAGTTAAATCAACCACAGTCACTGGACGATTACTTTCTTCGTTATTCTGTACACAATTCTGTTAAATGAATGTATATATAGTTTAATCTTGACGGCGGACTTTATCCGGATATAATTCAGCAATTTTACTTTATTATTGTGATTTACTGTTCCAAGGACTTCAACCGATCCATCTTCGTCGTCACTGCTAGTGGCATCGTCGCTACTGGAGGACCAATCTAATTGTAGATCTGGTGCTGACGGCGTATCATCATTTCCTATTCATGCGAACAAATACAGTCTGTGAAAATGTTTTGTTACTTACAAACCTAATTAATGTATCATTAACGTGTAACATGACGATTCGAACAATAGCTGTTACCGTGAATAAATACTTCATCTTTGACTTATTTCTTATTTAATATTGATGCTATAAAAGAATAATTAATACTTGTACGAGTAGAATGCTGTTGAGAGTTAATTGTATTTGGCAAAACTGGGTGATATAAAGTATTGGATTCGTTGGCACCATTATTTTCAATATTCTGCATAATTCTATTTAAGACATTCCCATTGGTTGATCTGGTTGTGCTGAAAAAGTAAAAGCAGAAACAAATGTGTATAGGTATTAACGAGTGAAAGCTAACAAGGGGACATCGCGGTAATGGAAATTGCTTTTGGAACGACAGTATATGGGGGTCGTAGTACTCACGTAGTATGAAAATACCATTTCGGCTTTCCGTTGAATGGGCCTTCGTTTTCGAGGTATTGTAATTTAAAGTTTTTAACGTACGTAGTAAACCAGATACATACCATCTATAGTAACCTACACCGCAGAAAGTTTCGTGGCAACAACGGTATCGCGTCAGATTATCACGCGAACGGCTAGGGTTCAAATCCCCCGCAACTTCGACCCCCACAATACACTCTTTTTTTTCATTTTTTAAACACTGTTTCCACCTCAAGTATTGTACAAAGATTAATTAATTAAACGAAATATGCATTACCAGACTGATTATACAGTACAAACACAGAAATCGTTGTCAAGACTTACTCGCTTCCAACGACCAGATATTCGACCATTCTTTTGAGCATATATAAGACCACCCTTACGGTCAGAAGTAACGACTATCCCTCTTTGCCTGCTCGACAATCGTAGGTGTCGAGAGTTTCGGAATGAAATAGTTTCGCAGTAGGTACAAGAATATGAAAGCACCGGTGAAAGAGATGATTAGAATAATACGTTATGTTACAAATGCATTTTCAAACTTAAAATTTGCGTAGAGTAATATGTAATGTACTATATAATACGTAATATCCACAAAATATATTTCCACGGGAAATATTGTTTTTAAAAAAAAAGAAAAAAAAGGAGGGGGGAATATGGGGGGAGGACTTGAACCCCGGCCGCCCGCGCGACAATCTGACGCGCTACCGTTGTGGCCACGGAACCTTCTGGTGCAGGTTACTATAGATGGTATATACCGAGATTACTACTGTGGCCCGATGGAAAGAAGACGGTTGAAATGTCACAGGGGCAAGAGGGGTTTTTCGCTCGCATTGGCTCCCGCTGCCCGTGTACCGTTTGCTTACTTTGTATTCGTCGACGTTGTCGCGCCAGCCAATAGGGATATACTATTCGGACCCGTTATTCGGACCCTAAAGTTTCTCGACCGACTTCTTTCCATCGGAGCACGATACGTACGTTAAAAACTTTGGCTGTACTTCCGAATGGCCGCAGTGGATCGACACGAGGTTTGAGGGAAGGGGTGGCGAGGGTGTTTGGACCCTAAATCTAAAATTGTTGCTTCGGGAATTTATTAGCTTCCAAGATATTAATAAAAAAACTTTTAGTATTTCAAACTCAGTAAGAACTTTCAGTAAAGCATGGTAGCGAACCGAAGTGAGTTTGGAGATTTGAACCAGCAACTTGCGAATGTGACCTATCCTACTATATAGGGTGTTATTCTACTGATAGTCAATATTCTATGGGGTGATTCTACAGACCAAAATATGACGAAAATATACAATACAATTTTTTAATATCGCGCTTCATTTTCGACAAAATTGACTTTGAATTTCAGCTAATTACCTCCGTGTGCCTTTCCAGCGCCTGAGGAGCACGCGAAGGTAAGGGGAACGCGTCCAGCAGTTCGTAAAACAGTTTAGAGGGACGGGAGGGTCGCCGGGTAGGGGTGCCTGCACCTACGTTCAAAAAAAATTTTAAAAAAAATTAACACTAATTTTTTATTAATATTTTGGAAACTAATAAATACCCGAAGCTACAATTTTAGATTTATGGTCCATTCCCCTTCCCCACTCCTCCCTCCAAACCTAATCTCGATCGACCACTGGAGCCATTCGGAAGAATATTCAAAACTTTAAATTACAATATCTCGAAAACGGAGGCCCATTCAACGGAAAGCCGAAATGGTATTTTCATACTACACGAGTAGTACAACCCCCAAATACTGTTGTTCCAAAAGTGATTACCACTACCGCGATGTCCCCTTGTAACTTAAAGCACATACCTGTGAGAAACGCCATCTGATAACCTTGACGGTCCAGCTATACTTAAACTATCGGATTGCTGATCATTCGATGATTTATGTTCCTCGTTCTTTTTACTTTTATGCTTAACCGGCGGATCTCGTTCGTGCAAAATTCTCTTACGGTAATTTTCGCAAGCTCTCTCTTCGCACGCGTTTCCTAACTGGCGACTATGAGATTCCTGTTTTGTGCTTCTTTCTTGCCTGTTTTGACACATATTACAATTTAAACGATCAGATGGCCAATATTCGTGAGAGTCTCCTGCTGTGTGAGGACCACTTAAATAACTTCCAAAAACAAAATTATTGTCTGAAGAAGAATGATGTGGTGGATTTACATAAGGATTAATAGGAGCTACTTCAGGTTCGTCTCTATCACTTTCCGCAAATAAGTGTTCATATTCCATTTCATTGGCTGCAAATGAAGAAACCAAAAGTTGAATTCACTGAGACCTCTTAATATACATATATACACGCACACAAATATGTATATGGAATTTTTGTTAAAAATACATCACTTAATAATGTTGATTAAATAATTTTGTCGAAAGTAAGGAACAGTTGAATTATAAAAGAAGAAACATCGGTTACGTTGAATATGCATAATGTGGTAAAGATATGTCTGTGCCTCATGTTATTAATGGTTCATTTGTACCTGAATTAAATCTTGATTGCGGAGAGGGATCGACTGTAGATGTAAATGCTGTATCAAATATATCTGCTAAAGAAGTGGAATTATCCTCCATAGACTGAGTTGTAGATTCTCCATGGTATAAACTATTTTGTTTCTCTGCTTTAGTCTTGCACCAAACCTTTTCGGAGCTTGTACTTTCTTCCATCCTATTTCACAAGTTCAATTATTTGATATCCATGTAAAAAGTGAGTAAAGTAAAAAGCATATACACCAATAATGTAAACATATTGTTGACAAGAGATTCTAATAGAATTTACAGTTCTTTGTGCATTATTATCATCGCGCTCTTGTAATATAAATATTCTAAAATATATTCTCAAAAATATACAAAAGTATAAATATACACACACACGCATACATATATATATGTTTGATTGTCCAAGCCAAATGAATGATGTAATAAACAAATCGAAATAAAACGTTAAAGAACAACAGAAACGCAAGATTCGAATAAAAAAATACACATTTATTTTCTTTGTTTCTTACTGGCTTCTGGAATTTCTTTTCGTGAACGTGTATATTTCGAACAGAAAAATATTAACCATCGATATATAAACGGACTGCTGCATGTCACGCAACATGCAGTAACATGCAGTGAAAATGTTTGTATATCGTATCGTACGTCATATTATTCGAAGAGAATTTAGTTGTCAGAAGATTTGTTTTTCACGAGTATGTTGGAAAGAAACGGCATTTCGAGTTCAGCTTATTTCTGTCGTAAATGCTTGTAACAATATCAAGGAGGAACTGTAAGAGATGCGTGAAAAGCATATGTACCTTGCAATTTCTTCGATGGTTTTATAAAACGATAAGGCTCTCTTCACCACGTCATTTTTATCAAGATATTTATTTTCTATACATCACTGTCATTTATGTCGTGCTATCTATGGGCGTCAATATTAGTCTCGTAATCGGATCACTTGAAATTTCAATAAAATTTTAATCCGTGTAAAAAATTCCGATATAATTAAATTCTTATGTCAGTAATAACAATAAAATCGAAAAAGGATATACGTAGAGTTTCTTTCAGTAATCTAATATTTGGCAACTATGATACCATCAATCGTAATTTTCATTAACTACGCTCAATGTTAGGAAATCTCCGTTGATTATGCAGCATGCTACCTTTCCGTGGCATAGAACCACCATTATGTTCGTGTACAACAAACTGCAGCATGAATTTAATATCCATGAACACGGTATGTGCTTGCTTCTCGAAATTGCCTTCACTCCTCTTTTTGCCGTAGTATTTTAATTTTCACATGATATATTTTTATTTAAAATGTATGGATTTTGTGAACGGATTGCGATATATACACTGCCGTGCAAATACGTGCAAAATACTTGGCGACCCCACTCCTGCCGCCCGGGACACGCTA
Organism: Andrena cerasifolii; assembly: GCF_050908995.1. Taxonomy (NCBI): domain Eukaryota; kingdom Metazoa; phylum Arthropoda; class Insecta; order Hymenoptera; family Andrenidae; genus Andrena; species Andrena cerasifolii. The sequence goes on along the minus strand of NC_135124.1, from coordinate 2,577,174 downwards.
TGGAAAACGGCATTCCCATCTATGATACCAGGGTCCGTGACGCCGACCACAGCGCCACTGAACATCACGCGGCCGTGGCCGTTCCGTCAGTACTCGGGGCGGTATTCACAAACGTTTCTTAAGCAAATGCTTAAGATCATGTTCTAGAAGAAGATCGTATTTCACTTAAGATATCAGGAATTCATAGACGTTGCTTAAGATGATCTTAAGCATTTGCTTAGAATAAGCAATTGCTTATATTTAATAAGATCCCAAATAGCACACGTCGTCTATAAGCCGTCTTTAAGACGTCTTTAAAGTCTGAAAGAGTCTTAAGTCACGTCTATGAATCTAGGCGGCATCTTGAGCAAATGCTTGAGATGGCTTGAGAACATGTGACGTCATACAAGCATTTACTTATTTGAACAAGATCTTCCTCAAGCAAATGCTTAAGCACGACCTTAAGATTATCTTAAGTCACGTCTATGAATCTATGCGGCATCTTAAGCAAATGTATAAGACTTAAGACGATCTTAAGCTTAAGGGCGGTATTCTTAGTCGTTACTTATTCTTAAGCAAATACTTAAGCATTCGGCATCCTTTACTAGCTACTAGGTTAATAGAGGATGTAAGGAGTAGGTCGCCACCAGGTATCGCAGCTTTGCCTGTTGCGGGTCGGCTGGAGAATTCTGATGGTTTGGGGGAATTTCTATGTGGTCCGGTGTCCGTGGAGCTGCTTGCGAAACGTGTGAAGTTAATTGAACGAAACGACTTGTAACCAATAACTTTGAATCGAATAAAGCTTACAGAACTGAACTAGATTCAATTATTGAATATTAACCGGAACTATTAAGAAATGAAACAAAGATATTTAAAAATTGATCAAAGGTCGGACTTTATTGTATCACGTCTGTGCTTTAACAACGTCGTTGATGAATTGCGAGGCGAAGAAAGAGGCTTCTTCGTACGTTTGTTCCTTTTTTTTAATCAATACATTGTTTTCCAAGCGATAAGAAAGGAGGCGAAGGCAAATTTCTAATATAATAAACATCCTTAACTCTTTAAAGTTCGAACTTCGCGCTTTAAGAGCTTGCGCTAAACGCCGCTAGGGCGAGGATCGCAACTCGCAACATGCCAATCCCAATAGTTTTCGACGTAATCGCCGTATTTTACAGTACTCTACAGTATTCGCTTGCAACCAACAAGCGAGTCAGAAAGAACTATATTTTTCCAACACTTTAATTGTTAAAACCTTGAAATAATGAATATTTCTATTTACTACATTTGCGACAAGTGACACGTATGAAATCAGCTTAAAAACGACATATACGTACATTTGCAACATGTCATCAATGCATTTGCATCGCGGTGTAAAATACCGATGAGTAGTGTCAGAAATTAGCATACATGGCATTGATTGGTTGTTGCTGATAGATACGAAGATAGCTCTATAAGAATCAACCAATCAAAGTCACGCACAACAGTTTCTGGAACCAGTGCAGTGCCAGTGCGTGTCTGCCGAATTCGCTATGGGATTATGTGTTTGTTGATAAATTTTATAAATGAAACTGAAATGAAACATTGTTATGTACATGAAATGTTATTATGAGCGGTTCAATGCAAAATGTTCGTCTCTCAAGCGGATATGTTATGCCTCTTGTTGGATGTAAGATTATTAGGGCATACAAGATATTGTTTTGTTTCCTGATGTGTATTATTGTATACTGTATGTTACTGTAAAAGTCCGAATACGGTAGATCTTAAGAATTACCGGTGAAACCTAAGATTTACGAACCAACGTTGGTAAAAGCCCGAAATAATGTTCCCTCTGATCGGTAGTAGGTTAGGGTCAGATGTATTTAGCGCCCCCCCCCCCCCCACGAGAAGGCCCGCCAACTTTTGAGATTTAAGATATAGAAACGTTTCAGTAACGTACTCTAAAACGTACGTAAATACCCACACATAGCACAGACGTCATAAAGACGCCAATTTTACGTCCGTTTTAGCTCTAAATATCTTTAGAACGTATTTTAGCCGTCTTTAGACGTCTGTGTGCTATCTGGGTAGGTAGGCAGCATACCAGCAACTTGCGGATGCGTACGATCCACGAGTTGCTTGTTCAAATCCCCATGACAATCCATTTTTAAAACACATTTTTTATTTTAAATCTCTGGAAAATTAGGGGGCCCCCTCACAGGGCACTGCTAAATAAATCTAACCCCAAGTCCCTACCAACTACCAATCAGAGCGGGACATTATTTTTGGCTCTTACAGAGTAGTCATGACCACACTTGTTGGATTTCTCTACGTAGAAGCTTTTCAACCATTTCTAATGGTGTACCATACTCCCCAGTGGGAAACATTAGTTCAGGCCTTTACCAACATTGGTTCAATATTCAGGCTTTTACATTAACATACACACTTCAATGTAACTTTATTTGAAATATATATTATGCCCGTATAATGGTATAAAACAAGGAAAATATAAAAATAATAATAAAAACATCCAGTACCTTCATTTATTTATTTTTGGTATATTGTTTATTTTAATTGCTGGATTTTAAGATAAAACAAAGTTATAGACTGTACCTAATATAGGATATGTCGTTGATTATAAAATATTGAATCATGTTACTTTCAGTTGGGACATACAGGATTCAAGGGAGGGATATAATATATCAGGTTGTTGATGAAAGCTTAAAAGCAGGTTTTCGTTCTATTGGTATGTGTAGATCACAGATAAAAGTAATTATTGGATTCTAAATATATCCTAAAAGTATTGTATATTTCTTTTCCTTTATTATATATGTACAGACACAGCTGCAGTTTATCGAAATGAGGAAGACATTGGTTACGCTTTAAAAAGTTTATTGCCCAAATATAATCTTGAAAGAAACAATATTTTTATCACAACCAAGCTATGTATGTAGCCATGAATAATTAATACATTTACTACTGGACTGAAATAACAAATCATTTTTTATATGCTAGACCATAGCAAAGTCTATCGTAAGGCCCGGTACAGACGAGCGGTTCGCCGCGCGCGTTTTAGCAGAACATAAATGTATATGAAGTTCACACGGGACGCAAAGTTTTGCGGCGACTAGGCAGTACGTTTGCGTTCGTTTTGACGAACGTACGTATTGCTTCACCACGAATTAACGCAGCGGCAAACTGCCGAAAACCGTTCGTCTGTACCGGGCCTAAGGCCCGCTGCATACATCCGATTTTTTAACGTGCGGTGCTTTTGCGTTAACGGAATTACAGTTCAGGCAAAAGGTGTACACATGCATTTGTGAGACTCGCGGCGACTGCTTGTTGCCGGAAAAAATGATGGTCAGTGCGTTTTCTGCTGCTATCGAAAATGGAGGTATATCAAAGGAAGCGTGCAATTTTTGCCTATTTTGTATACAAATACATATTTTCTTTTCAAAAAAAGAAGACTGTATTGGGTGCATCCTTTTATTGATTTGAGAATTAGGCGAGGTAGATTTTCAACATCTTTAGCTGATTTAAGAAAAAATTCAGTAATTATTTTCGAATGAGTGTTCAATCATTTGATGAGCTAACAGCAACAATAACGGACAGAATCAAATCACAAGATACATGGATGAGACTTGCTATAACTCCTGTAGAAACGTTAGCAATAATTCAACCATTTTGCGGCGAAATAACGGATGTGTACATTAACCGTATCGGTTATTGTGTACTGAAAGACCATATATGCGATTGCGACGATTGCGCCGCAAACAAATGTACATCGCCTAATTTAATTTAGGCCCATTGCACACATCCAATTTTTTAACGTGCGGCGATGGTACGGCAACGTAATTGCGGTTTGAAGTACTATAAATTAAATTAGGCGATGTACATTTGTTTGATGCGACGCACGTCCATGTACCCCTTTTGCTTGAACCGTAATTTCGGCAACGCAAAAGCACCGCACGTTAAAAAATCGGATGTGGGCAGCGGGCCTTAAGCTTATAACTGATGTAGTATAGTATGAATACTGAAAGACTATTTTGTCAATTGCAGTATACATGGTCCAGATAGTGAATATATTAACATTTAATGTTGTTAACAAAATATTCTGAAATTGTATTTTATAACAGCGCCAAGTGAAAATGGGAATGCAGAAGGAATAGAAAAATCCGTACAAAGATCTCTTCAAGCGCTAAATATTGCATATATTGATCTGTATTTGATTCATTGGCCAGGTGCATCTCGTATACCTGAAAATTCTATAAACAATCGAAGTTTACGAGCAAAGACTTGGAAAAAGTTAGTGGATTTACAGAAACAAGGAATTCTCAAATCTATAGGTGTATCTAATTACACAGTAAATCATCTAGAACAATTACAGCGTGATTGCGAAGATGTGCCACCAGCTGTTAATCAAGTAATATAACTCTAACAATATTTAGTCTATAGTGGTTATGAATAGTGGCGGATTTAACAGGGCGGCCGATGAGCAGTTGCGACCTGGGCCCCTGCTCGGAAGGCCCCACCAGGGCCCCATCCTTAAAAAGAAATTATGATTTTATCCAAACTATATTCTCTTTCTGTATTACACTGAGCCCGTTTTCAGTAAATTACCGTTTTAGTTTCCCGAATAATGGGCCCAGCTCAGAAGACCCCTCCCACCCTCAAGAGCCCTGTCTTCAAAAATAAATTATGATTTTATTCAAGCACTTTTGTTTCTATATTTTCCTGTGCATTTACCCCCTTTTAGTAAACTACCTCTTTATTTTCAGAAAAAATGGGCCCCTCAACGTTTGCCACCTGGGCCTTTTTTCTTAAATCCACCACTGGTTATGATAGTATATTATATTTTTATATTATAGGTTGAATGTCACCCACATTATCGTCAGGAACAATTAATTAAATATTGTAATGAAAAAGACATTCATGTACAAGCATATTCTTCTCTGGGAACTAGCAGTAATACCAGTCTTTTAAGAGATCCGATTATAACACGAATAGCTTCCGAACTTAACGTATTACCAGCACAATTACTATTAAAGTGGGCCTTACAACAAAGAATTGGTAGGTAATTTGGATATTATTCCGAAAGGGACCGGTGGTCGATCGAGATGAGGTTTGGGGGGAGGGGTAGGGAGGGGGTGTGGACTCTAAATCTAAAATTGTAGCTTGGGGTATTTATTAGTTTTCAAAATATTAATAAAAAAAAAATTTTTTAATTTTTTTTGGACGTTGGTGCATGGCGCCCCTGCCCGGGAACTCCCGGACCCCAATTTTTTAATTTTGAAATTCTGCAGCCTCAGTCTCATTTTTAGCATCGCCAAAATCACATCGGTTTGCTGCCATACTTTACGCGCCCCCGCACTAATCTAGCCCCAACCAATACTAATACCCGGGACAATTTGGACAGTGGAATGCGTTGTGTCGGTATAATTCAACAGAAATATTGTTAAGAGGGAGGACCGTGGTAAAGTGAATAAAGAGAATCGATAAGGTGTACACTTTTATGCACAATTACCCCTGTATCTTTTGAACGCATTAATTTCCGAAGCTAAAATTTTATATTTGGGGTCTTTCCACACCCCTCGTAATACCCACCAAGTTTCATCTCGATCGGGCACCGGTCCCCTTCGGAAGTACAGCCGGTAATTTACTCTTTTAATTGATATTACCATCAAGTTTCATTCAACAATGTTATTGCAGGTGTCATTCCCAAAGCTGTAAAAAGAGAACATATAAGAGATAACATACAACTGGATTTTACCATTGACGAGGAAAGTATGAAAGTGTTGTCTTCTCTGCCTCAACAGAAATATGCCTGGGACCCTTCAAATGTATATTGAACAAATGAAAAAAATGAATCGTATCAACTAATCCATAAATATTGGCTTGATGGATGTTACTTTTATATTAACCAAATAGCATGGAGGATTTTGCTGATCAGGTTGCAAAGCTTTGCACGGAAAAGTATAGAAAGCTAAATAAAACTGGTAAACCATCAGAGAAAGAGTGGACTGTTTTATCTGGTATATTGTTAAGAAAGCACGATGGTTTATTGTCTTTGGCAGCTCTTGCTACAGGAACAAAGTGCTTAGGGGAGATAGATTTAATAAATATGGAATTGTACGAGGAAGGCTGTAGATTAAGTGATTCCCATGCCGAGGTTCTTTCCAGGCGTGCCTTTTTAAGATACTTGTATGAACAAATTGATCTACTACTCAGTGGCGCTAAAAGTGATGTCTTTATAATGGATGAGAACGCAAAAATTAAACTAAACGATCGAATATCGTTCCATTTTTTCACAAGTCAAACACCCTGTGGAGATTGTTCTATATTTCCCAAAGAAGAGTTCTATGGAGATAATGCACCTCCAATAAAACAGAGGAAAGACGATTATAATGATGAAGGAAAAGTAATAATGGAATCAAGTAATGATAAAAAAGGACAAGTAATTAAAGATATATATAGAACAGGTGCAAAATGTGTTGAAACAGAAGAGCATCAAGATCCTTATTTACCTGGAGTGAATTATCATATTGCTGGACCATTGCGGACTAAACCAGGGAGGGGAAATCCTACTCTTAGTTTGTCGTGTTCAGATAAAATGGCAAAGTAAGTATAAACCACACAAAGTGACACTTATGATTACAGTTTTGGCTTATTCGATAATTTTCAGGCACCCTCTACAGAATATGGGATGGATGGCTGTACTTCCGAAAGGGACCGGTGGCCGATCGAGATGAAACTTGGTGGTGGGTATTACGAGGGGTTTGGAAAGACCCCAAATATAAGATTTTAGCTTCGGCAATTAATGCGTTCAAAAGATACAGGGGTAATTGTGCATAAGAGGATACACCTTACCGATCTTTTTTAATCACTTTACCACGGTCCCCCCTTTTAACAATATTTCTGTTGACTTATACCGACACAATTCCACTTTCCAATTTGTCCGGGGTATTAGTATTGGTTGAGGCTAGATTAGCTCAGGGGGCGCGCGCCCGCTCGCGGGCGCGTATATCATGGTGGCGAACCGATGAGTTTGGCAATGCTAAAAATGAGACTGTAGTTACAAAATTAAAAAATTGGGGGACGGGAGGATTCCCGGGTAGTGGAGCCTACACCAACGTCCAAACAAAATTTCCAAAAAAAATTAACAATAATTTTTTATTAATATTTCGGAAACTAATAAATACCCGAAGCTACAATTTTAGATTTAGGGTCCACACCTCCTCCCCCCAAACCTCATCTCGATCGGCCACCGATCCCTTCCGGAATAATATCCTATGGTATTTATCTTTTGCATATCTTCTAGGTGGAATATTCTTGGATTACAAGGTTCACTTTTATCAATATTAATACCTCCAATAAAAATGGCAACTATTACAGTTGGAGGTAAATGTCCTTTTTCTTTAGAATCAATGGAACGTGGATTGTACAAACGATTCAATAAGGAGACGCATGAATTAAAAATCATGCAAGCTAAGATTTCTTTCGAACAACGAAGAAACCACGAAAGAAAGCATCCATGTCCATCGAGTATCATATGGTCTGCTGTAAGAAATCGGTAATGGTTTGATGTTAAAAATTCTTTGGCATTAAAATATACCGACGAGAGCGTCCTTTGTAATTAACTATAATTAATAATGTAAGGGAATCGGGGAAGGTTAATAAAACGCAGACGTGTCGTTCGTTCGGCTGGTCGGCTGCGGACGGAGGCCTACCTCGATCACCCTTTGCTTTCGGCCAGACGCTACACGGCGGACGTCTTGTCGCGCTTTACAAATATGTAATTCTGTTCTTACAATAGTAAAAGTAATTATAATAAACTTTCATTTATAGCAATACAGAAGTTGCAGTGGAGGGTAGAAAACAAGGAGCTACTAAAAGGAAAAAAGGTAACAATTTACTTGTAACCAGGCGAGCTCTTTTTGAAATGTTTTTACGGATTTGTGACAAGTATCCAAATTTTGACTGCAATATAAGGCATCCAAAAAAAGTTACTTATTTGGATTGCAAAAAGTGGTCTAAAAATTACCAAAGTTTATGGAACACAATGAAATTGGAGTTATTCCGTGCGTGGCCTTCCAAACCAAATCGCTTGCAAATGTTTGTTTTATAAAGAATACATAAAAAAAAAATATTGTTTTAAAATACAAGGACATGTTTTGATAATTTATTAATTTCAATTATAAAAACTAATATGTATAATAAAAATATGAGTACAATATAATCTTTTACAATGTCCGCCTACTTATATTGGTATATCCCACGCCTACACAAGTTAAAACAACTTGATCTAATATTTCATCTTCATCTTTTAGCGGTTCAATTTTAAAAACAACTCCAAAAAAATCCCGCAAATCACGTAGCAACTGTATCCTGTAAGGATACGGAATTGGTTTTATCTATACATTGACTTTTTAAATTTGTTAGAAATTACAGTAAACAGTTACTTACATCGCTGGTGTTAAAGGTCCGATTACAACTTTGGAAACGTCTTTCTTACTTAGTGCCATGAACATTGCAGTGATGCATTGGAAAGGTGAATCCACGCACCCATTTCTAAAATTACAAAAACTTACGTTCTATTTTGACTATTTCATATGTCGTATCACCTAAAATTGTCTACTCTACCTATAAATTTCGTCAACTAGTTTCATAGCTGCTTCTCTACCAAGGTCTTCTGGCACGCAAGGTAAAGAACCTGTTGTCATAAGAGGTGAAAATGCTTCGCCGCTAAAAACAACTTCAGTGGTTGTTATAGCTGATAAACTTACTCCAAAACCTGGCACATTGGTATGTAAGTATATACATATATATTTAAAACAATTAATGGTAATTATTTACTTTAGCGATTCCTCCCCGATTTTGATGAAATTTGAATATGTTGTAAAACTCCACATTCTGAGCAACTTTTTCCTACACATGTTACCGCCGCTCGACCTTCGTTTCCGACACAACGCATTCCACTTTTCGACTTGTCTCGGGTATTAGTATTGGTTGGGGCTAGATTAGCTCGGGGGGCGCGCTCCCGCTCGCGGGCGCGTAAAGCATAGTGGCGAACCGATGTGAGCCGAGGTGTTGCCGGGAGCCCCCACACTAATATCCGACGCCGCCGAACAGAGTCGGGGTTGACGGGCATCCGCAAGTTTCTGGTTGAAATCTCCAAACTTACATTGATTTGCTACCATGCTTTACGCGCGCGCGAGCTGGCGCGCGCCCTCGCGCTAATCTAACCCCAACCTATACTAATATCCGATACAAGTTGAAAAGTGGAATGCGATGCGTCAGAATAAATCAACAGAAGTTTTTCGCAAATATCTCGGAAACTAAGACTGTGCGGCGGTAACATGTATAGGAAAAAGTTGTTCAAAATGTGGAGTTTTACAACATATCCAAATTTCATCAAAATCGGTGAGAAATCGCTACAGTAAATAATTACCCAATTAATACACATAAGAATACAATGAAGGCAATGGTTAAAAATATCTATACCTGGTGATTTTCCACTAGATGCACCTTTACAGTGATCTGTGTGAATATAAATATCTGGTAAAAACGTCAACAAAACACCTTTGGCAGATTCTACAATTCGATTAGCAATAGCAGGAGAAACGCGTATACTGCATGCAGTGCCTCTTATTCGTTTTACCATCCCACTATTCTGAAACTACAAATAAACTTTCTTTAAAATAAAGTTACGAAATGTAGTTATTAAAAGAAGCCACTTTTGACTTAAAGAATAAAACTAACCTGAGTACTTTTCAGATAACGACTGGCAGGACATTTGAAATAAATTTCTCCGCCCCCCAGTGGTGCAGCTCCCCTTTTATTAATATTAAATACAACTTCATTATCACCTGCTAAAAACCTTTTTAGTATGGGCAGAGCAGCTGCTTTAATTCTATCTACAGATGGATCTTAAAAATTAAACCACATAATTATAATAATTTTTCTTCCAAATTCTAGTTTCAATAATAAAACTAGTTTACAAAATCCAAAAAATTATTTTTGATCGAGACTCCACTATGATATTCTTATGTAAGGTGGTCCCCTAAACTCAAAAATCGATATGAGACAAAATCCTATGGATACGTTTTTAAGATGTCGCCAGATGAATATTTTGGTAATTTTTTAAGGAGACGACCCGACGTTTTTGGCCATATCTTGCGTTAGAGTTGACCGATTTGATCGCGATGACTCTTAAATAAAAGGTAATTAAATTGCATACAACTCTTTCCTACAGTGTTTTCCAATCGGACCAATAGTTTAGGTGGAATCCAGCGAAACTTAAGAAAAATGTAATGTTTTGCGGCCGAAATTGAAATCGAAAATTCACTACATAGCCTGAAAGACATGGAAATTATCATGTGACATCCAGTTTCTTATTTTTCGCGCAGAGTGCGCACCTTTATGAAGAAAACAAGCCCAATCTGGGCAAAATCCATGCACAAATAAGGAAGTTATGGGCGATAGCGTGGGTGTGCCTATTTTCAACTTTTTCCCTATTTTTTCCCGCTTATGACACCAAGATTTGGTGGGAAGAAATCCAAATGGGAGTAGAGAAAATGGATCTTAACGCCTATATTGAGAGAATAAAGAAGTAAAAATCATGTTACAGCAGATGATCGATACAAATGAAATTATTACAAACAGGTCCACTCATATATTTGAAGATCATTTTCCTGAAACTTTCCGACTCTAAGATCAAGAAAGGCGTTTTCGATCGGCCACAGATCAAAAAGTTGCGGGAAAGTGAGTAATTTGAATTGCATTTATCGTGAAATGAACCTGCCGCATTCAATTCGTTTCGATTGGTCGTCGCTGGTATTCTTGGCAACAATAAAAGTCCAGACTTTGTGAAAATCATCAATGATTTGCTCAAGAACTATACAAAAATCGGTGTGGCAGTGGTGTATCTAATAATATCATTTGTATCGATCTTCTGCCGTAACATGCTTCTTACTTCTTTATTCTCTCAATACAGGCGTTAAGATGTCTTTGAAGATCCATTTCCTCCACTCGCATTTGGATTTCTTCCCACCAAATCTTGGTGTTGTAAGCGATGAATATAGCGAGAGATTTCATCAACAGATGAAAAGTATTGAGACGCTACCAAGGATTCTGGTATGAGTCAATGATGGGTGACTATGCCTGGTTCCTTGTAGGAGAAACAGATCTCAATGCGGCAAACGAAACAGAAAGAGCTAGAATTGCTTGAAAACAAAAATAAAATAAAATACATTTAAATTGGTTTTCATTGAAGACAAATACGTAATTCGCCAAGAAACCGGAAGAAATGCAAAAATGGGGAAAAAGTTGAAAATAGGCTCTCCTGCGCTTTCGCCCATAACTTCCTTATTTGTGCATGGATTTTGCCCAGATTGGTCTTGTTTTCTTCGTAAAGGTGCGCACTTTACGTAAAAAATAAGAAACTGGATGTCACATGATAATTTCCATGTCTTTCAGGCTATGTAGTGAATTTTCGATTTCAATTTCGGCCGCAAAACATTACATTTTTCTTAAGTTTCGCTGGATTCCGCCTAAACTATTGGTCCGATTGGAAAACACTGTAGGAAAGAATTGTATGCAATTTAATTATCTTTAATTTAAGAGTCGTCGAGATCAAATCGGTCAACTCTAACGCAAGATATGGCCAAAAACGTTGGGTCGTCTCCTTAAAAAATTACCAAAATATTCATCGGGCGATATCTTAAAAACGTATCCATAGGATTTCGTCTTATGTCGATTTTTGAGTTTACGAGACCACCTTACATAAGAATATCATAGCGGAGTCTACATCAAGAAATTATTGTAAACTAGTGTAATTAATGCTAAGATTTTGGTAAATATTTAATAATACAAATTTCACCTAAACTATTTACCTACCTATTGTATTATTAGTAATTCCTCTAAGTTTTACATCAACTGCTTTTTTACAAAATGGTGCCAATATCAGAATTGCTTCTAAGTAATATCCAATGCCTCGTTGCAAGCTACAATCGTGCTCCAACTCACCACCATTTAATAAACCAGGATTGTAATATAAATTAGTTCCGGTTTCATTTAATTCTATCCTTGATCCATTTGTAATTTTATCCAATAAACGTATGAAACTTACTTCGTACTCTAATAAACAAAATATACAATGGATTACAAAGAATTGCTGAAAATCGTGACCTTTACTGAAGTGAACAGAATTCTGATTAGTGAATTAAAAACCTGTATAAAATCAAACAAGCATTGATCTTCGGAACTGTTATGTGTAGATTAAATATACGAAGTTTAAAAGGATGTTAGGTATTTGTCAAAGTTTGCTTCAAAGCAATTATATTCCACATACAAAAAGTTAATACACGAGTGTACAAATTTATGATTTTCATATACCTTCGAAAAGTAACTAACCTTTAAGTCCGGGATCATCATCTTTGATTCTGATATTTGTTATTCGCACAGGTTTGCCCGATAACGTAGATAGTAGCAAACGATACCGTAAATAATTACACCCTTCGTACGTCAAAATCTTAGATTTCACTTCTATCGGCATGTTTTACTAAACTCGTGGTTATAAACAAAACAGCACGAGGAAGCATGGAATGGTGAATGTTTGAATGTCGGAAGCGCCTACGCGCCACCTTCATGCACAAGCGTACAGTGCCGTTTCTGGCGCAACTCCTCATCGTATCGTTCCGTTTTCTGGCGCAACTAAATACACACCGTGTAGTGCGGTGCCGGGAGCATGGACAACAGGGCGGTATTCATAAGCGTTTCTTAAGCAAATGCTTAAGATCTTAAGTCACGTCTATGAATCTAGGCGGCATCTTGAGCAAATGCTTGATATGGCCTTAAGAACATGTGACGTCATAGAAGCATGTACTTATTTGAACAAGATCTTCCTGAAGCAAATGCTTAAAGTACGACCTTTGGCGGTATTCTCAGTCGCTACTTATTCTTAAGCAAATGCTTAAGCATTCGGCATTCTTTTCTAGCTACTAGATTAGTAGAGGATGCCGCATGCTTAAGCATTTGCTTAAGAATTAGTAGCGACTATGAATACCTGTCTACATCTCTTTCTCTCTCGTAAGATTTAGCCACAACATGGCGGACATAGTAGAGCACTATTTGTATTTGTATTTTTTGTTTTTCTGTGTGTTTCTAACACAGGATGGCATTTCAAGCATTTCGTTTATATTGCCCAACGAACGATAGTCATTTTTCCTTTTTCCCTCTTCTCCTTCGGGTCCCAGCAGCAGCGACGCACCGGGAGACAGGTTGGTCACCCATCTTTCCCCAGTACGCCACCCCGTGATGTTTAAAACTTCGGTGATCTTACGGGAAGCGGTATTTCCATCACGGTCATGGCCGCTGGTGGGTAGAGCACGAAAGAGGTGAGTATGCGCATTCGCCATATTGGGTCCTCCGGAGAGAGAAAACTATTGAGTACCCGCCTTTTTCGGTATTGGCAGATTCGCTTTATAAACCAAATATAAACTTAAATGTAATAAAACACTCTAATAATGTGTCATGCTACTATGCATCAATATCAACAACGCATATTTTGTTTATAAAGTGAATCTGACAATACCCAAAAAGGCGGGTACTCAGTAATCTTCTCTCTCCATAGGACCCAATATGGTGGATGCGCATACTCGCCTCTTTAGTGCTCTAACTTACCGTGAGATAGAGACGCTATAATAGTGTCTCTACCGTGAAAGAGATACTTATCTATATTTATCTATGTGCCCAACGGTGTATGCTAACTATGCATGGTTTATGCAAGGTTTACGCAACAGTTAAACCAAGTTCAACGTTCAACACGTGACGTTGCTTGAAATGGCATTGCTAAAAAAGAAAGTATTTGTTACCGTTGGCACAACCAAATTTCATGAATTAATAGAGACTGTACTCACCTCAGCAGTGTTAGAGGTAAGGAGAGTAAAAAATGTTAAGAACAATCTTCAGTCTATAGAATAATGTGACTTAAAAGAATGCTGTGATTGATATACAATATTGAAAAGTTATCATAAAAAATCATTTAACCATGGCTTTTTTATCCTAAAAATCAAGTAGAAACGCCGACGAAAATGGTTTGAAAATTCGTAATTTCGGGATTGTCAATAAAGGACATAAACCTCTTATTTTTGATGATTGAGCCACCAAATATTGTTTGTTATACATTATAGAATACCATGGGAAGACCTGAATGGCAGCTGACCAAGAATATTGTAGCTTAATGTCTTGAATGCCTATACACAGAATGCAAGTAATTTACGAATACCGACCGTACTCGACAGTGAAATAGCGTAAAACAGCGTAAAACAGCCAACCGAAGAGAATCATGTAAATCGCCTATAGTCGCTCCTCACTTTGGTTGGCTCTTTCACTGTATGGGGGCGGTTGGTGTCTGAAATCCGAATTGTTTACACTCCGTGTACGCGGTGTATATACACTTACACCCAGTCAGGGATCGGCGGGCTTAAGCTACATTGATGGAGGGGGAAACACCTACAGGAGCGGTGGTAATGTGTGCGTGACTGACGCAGGCGCAGTTTACGCACGTATCCTGTAGGTGTTTCCCCCTCCATCCAGCGTAGCTTAAGCCCGCCGATCCCTGCACCCATTGCGAGTTCACAGCCATTTCTTTGGCTGGTGAACTTGAAATTTTTTAACATTATATCCATTTTTGATGTTATTCGCATCTGATTTTAAGGATATGCAGGATTGTGTAAGGACGATATTTTATTCCTCCTGACAAATACCTTTCGATGATGTATGACAATCAAGGCTTGCTCATTAATCTTAAATGAGTCTATAGATTACTTATGATTTTTTATTTATAGTACTTGAGATTGTAATAAAATAGCAGACATCATTAATTGCTAAAATGTTTCACATAATCACTTTCTACCTTAGTAAAATTATTTTAGGCATTGTCATTAAAAGGTTACAATGAGCTAATTTTGCAAATTGGCAAAACTTCATTGGCACCGGATTGTACTCCGCGTTGTGGATTTGATACTATAGAATATTTTTGCATCAGTACGAACATACTTGAGTATGTCCAAAAAGTAGATCTTATTATAAGCCATGCAGGAGCAGGAAGTATCCTTGATGGATTGGAAAATAAGAAAAATGTGATTGTAGTTACAAATCAGAGTTTGATGAGTAATCATCAAATAGAATTAGCGCAACAACTTCATATGGATAAGTATTTATATTATTGTACCTGCAAAACTTTGCTTAATACCATCCAAACGATGGACTTTGCTCAGCTGAAACCATTTGTTAATAAAAAATGTAAACGTATCGCGGAGTATATAAATCAAATAATGGGTTTTTCCACATGAAGAGATTGTTAAAAGACTTTAGAAGCATTTATATGTAATTATAAAGCGTTGCATTTATAAGAAAACAGGTTGATCGATTGTTTTGATTATTTATTATAACAGATATAGCTTTGACACAATTTACAATAGTAGTAAGTATTGCTTAATCATTTCTTAAAAATATCACGTAATGGCATAGAAAAATTTATAATTTTATGTTAAGAAAAACAGTGATAGAGCAATAACAGTTAATGATTCCTTAGATACTTTTAAAATTATCTTTGGATAGTTGCGACTGTTAAAATAGAAACTATATTGGTAAAAGTAGTTTTTGTGACTGTACAATGTGAAAATAAATTTAGTTCTTTAAACAAATGTTCGTGTTTACTTTTATAAGTATTCTCGCGAGGAATAACATAGTTGGACAATTTCGAACAATGTCATAGTATCGCAACTCCGAGAATTTGTATATTTTAATATGTTATATTGTTTCGTTCTGTAAACGATTTCAGTATTGTTTATACTTTCAATTTATTCTTTGAAGATACATGCACATGAGGCAAACTACATATACTTATAGCAGCATGTGTTTCTTTTTTAATTACAAACCAAACCAAGACGAGTCATTTCTTTTAAAAGCTCATTTCCCATTTGCGCAGGACTCCTTGTCACGATTACACCAGCCTATGAAGAAAGTTTTCTCACATCAGAATATAATAGAAATTACGAGCACGATGTTCGGATTGTATAATAAGCGAGTCCTGATACCTTTTCGAGTGCATTGATTTTATCTTGCGCACCTCCCTTTCCTCCTGAAATAATTGCGCCAGCGTGTCCCATTCTTCGTCCAGGTGGGGCAGTGATACCAGCGATAAACGATACTACTGGCTTAGCTTTGTCACCCTAAAATTACGTTACACGTGTAATATCTACACGCATTGATGTTTAAATAATTTATAGTTACAAGAGTCGTGAAATGCTTTTGGATAATAAGGAACGTTGGGATTTCCTGGGAAAGAGAGTTACAATGGTTGAAAAGGATAGGACGGGAATTGGGTACCAATAATTCAGAAGAGCAACCAACAGTATTCTTCTCGATGAGATATTCTGCTGCCAGTTCTTCTGCACTGCCACCGATTTCACCAATCAGTATAATACCATCACAGCCTGGATCTTGGAGGAATACATCCAAACAATCAATAAAGTCTGTTCCATTAAATGGATCGCCGCCAATTCCAATACAAAGTGATTGCCCCAGACCAACCTTAAAGCGTAATGTAATTAACTCGTATTATTTATGACATATTTGAAAATAATATAAATTTTGGAGAATTGTGAAATTGTGTCGTTCACTCACAAGGGTTGTTTGATTCACAGCCTCATATGTTAATGTTCCAGACCTTGACACAATACCAACTTTTCCTTTCTGATGTATATGTCCTGGCATAATACCTATTTTACACTGAAATAGTGACATGTTACAAAACAGTTAGCAAGGACAGGCTACTTTTATATCGCTTATTGGATATGCAGTAATATATATATATGAAAACTAACACAAAAATAGTGATAAATTTAAAGTATCTGCACCTGTTCCGGAGCTATTATTCCAGGACAATTCGGCCCAATAAGACGAGATTTACTTTGCTCCAGAAGTCGCCTTTTAACTTTCACCATATCGTGTTGTGGAATACCTTCTGTGATACATACAATTAATGGCATTTCCGCCTCGATGGCCTCCATGACTGCTGATGCAGCACCAGCGGGAGGTACATAAATAGCAGTTGCAGTGGCGCCAGTGGCTTCTTTTGCCTGTATGGAAAACAACATACAAAATATTTTTAATACAACCCTTGCGACGCGTACTAAGGTTTCTGCATTTAGCATATTTCATGTACAGAGATTATTCGCCAAATAATCATTGTTAATCATTTTCACAGAAAATCTATAGGTGCTCTTCGCACGGCGTGCACTCCACTAATTAACAGAGCACGGTAATTATTTAGAAGTTTTCCATCCTCACCGATTTCAATGATTTTTGGATATGTTATCAGAATCAAGATTGTCAACAACTTTTTCCTATACATGTTACCGCCGCACGACCTTCCTTTTCGAGATATTTGCGAAAAACTTCTGTTGATTTATTCTGACGCAACGCATTCCACTTTCCATCTTGTCCCGGGTATTAGTATTGGTTGGGGCTAGATTAGTGCGGGGGGCGCGTAAAGCATGATAGCGAACTGATGCATGTTTAGAGATTTGAACCAGAAACTTGCGGATGCCCGTCAACACCCTGACTCATATCGGTTCGCTACCATGCTTTACGTGCCCGCGAGCGGGCGCGCGCCCCCCGCCCTCATTTAGCCCCGACCAATACTAATACCCGGGACAAGTTGGAAAGTGGAATGCGTTGCGTTAGAATAAGTCAAAAGGAGTTTTTCGCAAATATCTCGGAAACGAAGGTCAGCTTCGTCATTTATTTTGTCTCATGCTGGCGCATACGCTGCCACGGATGCGTGCTCTAAGTAGGTAGGGTCATTCCACGCGAAGTCGGACACTTTTCGGAGTAACATTTCGGATTTTGGTGCAACTTAGATATGTTGTAGTCTTTAGGGATATATAAACATATCTCGAAGGATTTTTCAAAATGTCAAAAATTGTGGATGTTACAGATCTTTGAAATATAGTTTACTTTTTTCCAAAAATTAAAAAATGACCTTTTGGGTGCTTACAGTGGAGATATAAGAGTACCTAATAAAAATTATTTCTCTTAATAAAAACGAATATTTGACCATTTCATTAGCAATTATTCTTAACAAATGCAATTTTATAATTGAAGGCCCCTTTTTAAACATTTGGAAAAATAGGAGTATATAGCCCTGTTTGTCCACTTTACAGACACGTGTTCAAAAACGTGGACACTTTAAAATTGGCCAAATGAAAATTAATTGAATGTAACGCTGCGTCGCCCAGCACCGGCTCGACTGATCGGGCCGTGCGGTACTCGCACCAGCCAAGCGGCTATACCTGATATTATTATACAGTGTTCTATAATATGGTAAGTATTTGTAAAAAACTGAAGAAGGAAAATTTTCTTTTGTTTTTTATACACAACATAATACGGTATCTCAATTTTTGGTCGCAAAATTTTCCTTGAAACAAGGGTGACTTTCAGTTTTTTAAATGGAATGCTATATATTTGATATGGTATACTATGACCTTCAAGGTCACATAAGGTTAGGAATGAAAGAAATATATTAAACTATCTATCTAGCAGATTGATTTTCTTCCTTTCATTCCTAACCTTGTGTGGCCTTAAAGGTCATAGTATACCATATGGTCGAATTTGTCTTGACAATCGCTTTCGTATAGGGTAATCAAATATATAGAATTCCATTTAAAAAAACTAAAAATCACCCTCGTTTCAAGGAAAATCTTGCGAACACCAAAAATTGAGATACCATATTATGTTGGATATAAAAAACAGTAAGAGTTTTCCACCTTCAGTTTTCTTCAAATACTTACCATTTTCGAGAATCCTGTATAAGAATATCAGGTATAGCCGCTTGGCCGCTGCGAGTACCGCCCGGCCCGACCAGTCGAGCCGGTGCTGGGCGACGCAGCGTCACCTTTCGGCAAAATTTTTACAGGGCCAATTTTAAAATGTCCATATTTTTGCAAATTTGTCCATCAAGGGGAAGGATAGAACTATATTCTACTTTTTCAGATTTTTTAAATCGCGCCCGCTGTTAAAAACCTGCATTTCTTTAAAATAATTGCACAAAAATGGTTACAAAATTTTTTTTTAAACTGAAATAATTTTGTCTTAAAACTTCGATTTCTTCTGTATAAACACCGTAAAGCTCATCTCCACCCGTTTACTACTTCCATAGCTATAATGTATTGAAAAAAGTTAGCACTTCAAACAGCTGTAAAATCGACATTTTTCAAAATTTTGAAAAATCCTTTGAGGTACGTTTAAATATCACTAAAGACTACAACATATCCAAGTTGCACCAAAATTCGAAATGTTACTCCGAAAATTGTCCGAGTTCGCGTGACCCTATACGACAGAATACATTGTGTAGTAGTAGCAGTTTTCCGCGAATATCTCGAAAGCGAAGGTCGTGCGGTGGTAACACGTATAGGAAAAAGTTGCTTAGAATCGTGTCCCCGACAACATATCGAAAAACCATCGAAATCGGCGAGGATGGAAAACTTCGAAATAATTGCCCAGGGCACTTGTAAACATCTGTACTATCAAAAGCATTAACATATACAATAGCATACTAAAATTAGAAAATTATATTTGTAAATGAATTTTATTTACCCACCTCTTTCACAGATTTGAAGACTGGTTTACCGAGGTGTTCTGTGCCAGCCTTGTTGGGGCTAACACCACCTACAATTTTAGTACCATAATCGATAGCTTGTTGGCTATGAAATGTACCTTGCTTTCCAGTAAAACCTTGACATATAACTTTGGTGTTGGAATCAATCTTTAGATTTTTCCTAGTGTCTGTATAATTGAATCTCACTTGAGAACGTAATAAATTTCCACAATTCCTGACTGTAACAGAAAAAGGAATAATATATGGCGATGCTGTACAT
This sequence comes from Andrena cerasifolii, assembly GCF_050908995.1. Taxonomy (NCBI): domain Eukaryota; kingdom Metazoa; phylum Arthropoda; class Insecta; order Hymenoptera; family Andrenidae; genus Andrena; species Andrena cerasifolii. The sequence goes on along the minus strand of NC_135124.1, from coordinate 2,557,276 downwards.
AACCCAGATCTTATTAGTTACGGTATACATTGGAACCAAATATCAATGAAAAATATGTTACCCACAATTTCCTATTTAATATTTCTCTCAAGATCAGACTTAAGAGCATGACAAATACAGGGCACATATTAATTCATTAGAGAGATGCACTATAAATCATTATTGTATTAAGCCAGATGTTATTTATAGAGACAATATCAAATTTCTTAACTTTTAGGTCAAGGTTCATTGACTGAATATCATTCAATGTGTTTGATCGATTGGTATGACATACACTATGTCAGGACAAAGGAATTAATTGTGTTATTCAGATGAACAGAAAGCACGGCAGCTTTAATAGTTTCGTGAAATAATACTAACAGGTAATATGATTGTTGTAAAATATAGACGAAATAAAAAAAACGAATTAGAAGGCTCATGCTGCAGCACATGTAGGTGGAAAAGGTATTTAATAAGGAATTACATAATACTTTGCTGTTAGTTGCTAGCAAACGAAAGTATATTAAAAGCTTAATTGATTAAAGCACATTTCCCTGTAATGAGCGAGTTACGAATAATTTTACGCTTCCTTATATAATGGAGTGTTAACGTGAACGCGGGATGTCAGACGTATTTTTAGTTTCCGAAACGGCGCCTTTCACTGAAGATTTTGGGAAAGGGGTAAGGAATCTCGCCGTGTTTCGCGAAGGTGTTAATAATGTCGAAGTGTGTATCCCTTTTATTTGAAGACTGAATGATCCATAAATGATCGTTCAAATCTTACCTGTGAATTTTGAAAATGTTCTCACTACCACAGCCATTTTTCAATTGATATATCTGATAAGAAAAGTTAATAAATAAAATTCAACAATTGGAAAATCACCATCAAAACTTCTGTGGTCTAATGAGAAGGCAGTGTCCGAAAGAAAATATACGGACAAAATGCAGTTATCTCATGTATCCGATACCACGAAGACGAACTTGTCAAGTGACAGGAACGTCGAGCATGGAACCGATTGGTTAAGCACTTCACAGAGCTCTTACTTCAGCCTGGTTTTCACTGCACACATTTTCGTATAGAAAATAGAAAGTGCAGTTTCATAAGGGCGGTATTCTCAGTCGCTACTTATTCGTAAGCAAATGAAATGACTATCGTTCATTGGGCAATATAAGCGAAATGCTTGAAACGCCATCCTGTGTGTTAGAAACACACAGGAAAACAAAAAATACAAATACAAAATTCGTAAGCAAATGCTTAAGAATAAGTAGCGACTGAGAATACCGCCCTAAATGTTTACAAATATACAGTATATTAATTATTTTCCGACTAAAATTCGTTGGGCTGTATAAGATATGTCTTAAAATGCCTCTCTTTGTGTGGGGTATACATTTTTGTAAACATACCAAGGAAAAAATAAACCTTAACCTTAGTTAATTATTTTCTTATTTTTATTGTTTCCATGATTTTGTATAGTTCTTTCCTTAAATAGGGTAGATGTCCCAATTACCGTGCTTTGACGCCGACTTGCTCGCGATGGAATTAATTACTGTCTTCTCTTACTTTAATTTTGCTTGGTGAAAATTTTTATTGGTGTTTTGAACTTTTCTCTTTATTATGGCATTTTTTCGGGTTGAAAATGTTAATTTTTCATATTATTTTAATTGAAAAAAAAATACATGTTTTTGTCCCAATTACTGTGCCCCCAATTGATAGTTAACAATTGAAGATAGTTACTAAAGTTGAAAAGGAGGTAAAACATAGGGCGGTATGAGGCGGTACTGTGCCCGGATGGAAATTATGTCGGTTGAGAAACTCTAGGGTCCGAATAGTATATCCCTATTGGCCGGCGCGACAACCTCGACAAATACAAAGTAAGCAAACGGGACACGGGCGGCGGGAGGCAATGCGAGCGAAGAACCCCTCTTGCCCCTGTGACATTTAAACCGACTTCTTTCCATTCGGGTACAGTACATACCTACACAGCAAAAACGTCTTAAAAACGTCAATTGTACACTAGTCGCTAGAATCGGCTTCCCTTCGGAAATTTGGCAACGTTGCATGTCACTAGGCATAACTCAGCGGTTCTAGTGACATGCAACGTTGCCAAATTTCCGAAGGGAAGCCGATTCTGGCGCACAGTGTACGTCTGTTTTAGGCCTGGACGGCTTTAGGAGTCCTAAATTAGGACGTCTTTTGGGTGCCTATAGACGTCTGTGTGCTATCTGGGTGTAAAGGAAAAATAAAACCATACCATATACTTATTCCTGTTATTAAATGCTACATTCATATTTCGCATATTTATTAAATTATTAATTGAAGTATGCACTTACAGAATTGTAAGCTTAGAAAAATTGTTTTATAAAAACACCTTTTTTCGTAAGGGTGAAGGAATGTTACGGTATGTATATACCGCGTGGTAACACGTGAACGCAGCTTTATGTTAAATGGCTCTGCATAGCAAAATTTAGACGTGTCAAATTTGAATTGTTAAGCGAAGCAATTGAAACTATGAACAAAACCTTTCCAACGAATACTATTTAAAAACGCTCGCTAAATAATTTTGATTAAATATTGTTTTCGGTTGATTTGCAATTCAATCACCGATACCTTGTGAAACGCTCGTTTTTAATAAGCGGAGACCAATCAGATGATTGGTTCCATTATTAATTAAGAAACTATTTCTATAATTGGATAATTTTATTAACAAAAAACATGATACATTTTAATTCTGAATAACGGCGTCATTGTACATAGTTTCTCGTTGATTAACGCCAAAAGCAATTCGACGTGTTCTTTAATTTGTCCTGCTTTAAAATAGAAAGTAAAACCAGTTACTACAGAAACAAGTTTTGGTTTATTTATTCAAATTCCTTACTATTGTCCCGCGAAGAAGTTGGAGGCAGATACCAAAGGGTGAACGTGAAGCAGAGCGGATCATCGCTCCACGGGCAGAGAACCCATCCGCCTCCTTTCCCAGAAAATCTCTGCTACATCGCGTAACTGTATCAATCTTTCGTCTTTCTCAGAAGAAAACTGCGATTTTCGTGATCGCTTCTGAATTAACACGCTTTGACTGTAACACAAGCTATATTGAAGTATTTTATAAAAAATAATTTAATCAAGATCAAGTACTACGACCATAGTAAATAATTCATAATCGGTAAAATAATCGACTTTTCAGAAAAAAATCTAGTAAAATCGCCTTTCCCTACTGACGCTTACGAACCCCGTTCACAACAGCTTATAAGCAAGTGGAACGGGATATTCCTACGGTCGTGGACGCGGATGTTGTGGGCTTAAGTGGAACGCACCCTAAAGGTACTTACCTTTTGACAGTAAAGTCGTGACATTGTCATGACATTCGCTGTCGTGACATTGTTTGACAATATGAATCAAATGTTGCAACACTAGATTTCACGATATCGTAAACATGTCGTGGCATTTGATTCACGCTGTTATACAATGTCACGACAGCGAAATGTCACGACTTTACTGTCACGTTCTCGGATAGAGACACTATAATAAGAGTCTGGACAGCAGCCACTGTCCGCCATGTTTGATCGAAATCCCACGAGAGAGAAACAGATATATACCATTTCACTCTTAATAACCACTCTTAACAACTCTTACGTTTATGGCGGTATTTTACTTCTGTTTACTTCACGTAAATAGGTATATACATAGTATTATATTCTACTGTTTGGTTTCTATGACTTCTATGTAATAAGATGCTTCGCCATTCCAATTATATCCTTACGACACATAAGGGTTAATAAAAAATTTCTTGGTTTCAAACTCGATTTATTCAGTCAAAGTATTAGACAAAGTATCTTATTATAATCTAACAACTTTAATTAATGTAAACATAGTTGTTACTATGGAAGTTATTTCTTTCAAATTTAATTTATATATATACACGTTTTCTTATATAATGATTATTTTACTCATACTGTAGCTTATAAATTTTTTTTCTTTTAAAAAATTATAACATTACTTTCCTTTCAATTTTTCATATTCACACGTCCTACTGTAACCACGTAATATTAGTATTTATTGCACCATCCGTACATTATTTTATGTTTTTCGGATATGTGTATATGTACTTCTCCTGTAATGTAACCATGTATTTCTAACTTTTTTGTCTCATCATCTGTCATTTACAATTTCAAGATGGCGACGACAAAGTCCAAGTTATTCCATTTGGCAAACATTCCGCTGAACGGAACAGTTTTTCTGACCACTTTCAATCTAGGCAGATGAATCTCCTTACGCTTATTTCATGACATCACCGCACCGAGTAGTGAGGTAATGCCGTTTCTGGCGCAACTTCACACCGTTCCGTTCTGGGAGCGACGAGTTGAGGTTATGTGTCATGCGATTCTGATTGGTTGATTTTGGTAGGACTAAAGATTCGTTGGGAATGAATGTGTCACGTGTAAACGGACCTTAAGTACTTCGTAGTAAAATGCTTTTGTTTGGTTTTGACAGTTAACCAGTTGACGTTTAAGGCCTGGTATCATTTGAAATTTATAACAATTCCCAAGATCATATAAATTTATTTAGATAAGTTTTATGGGAAGAAACCAGTAGATAAATGTAGAATGGCCGAAAAGAATGAAACTTCAGCGAAACCGAAATCCGAAACTATGGGAGAGGTTATAAAAGATAAGGAAGCTGATATCAGTCGTTATTTCGAGAATACGTCGCACACGATTTTCGACGAGATTGTTCCGCCTAAAAAAGACGATTTTTTCAACATGCAGAGGGGTTCGAGCAGCAGAATTCCAGATTTCGAGTTATTAACGGATCGTTCGAATGAATTTTTAAAAAATAGTGTGTTGCTCGGTAATGAGAGATTTGACCACAGTGCATCAAACGATATACACAGAGATGTCTGGATACCATCAGAACAGACAAGGAAAGTTTTAAGGAGTATCGCCACATCGACTAATGGAACTAACTCTCTTGATAGAGACAACTTAACAATGCCTGGACTTGCAATACAGGGAGACATGCCTGACTTAATAAAGACTACTGCTATCCACTTCTTAGGCGAAGATGAAAACATTCACAGGAATGTACTTACTGCTTCCGATGTAACGCAAGATGAACGTGGTTTGAGAAACTTAATACAAGCTGGCTGCTACAAAGCGGCAATAAATTTATCAGGAAGGCTTTTGGCCGTGTATGCCCAGGGGTATGGCAAAATCAATCAACCTAGCAAACACACACCACATTCTTTACAATTATGGTACACTAGGCTTGCTCTACTTACTAAACTTAGACAAATAGATGTTTTAGAGAAAGAATCAAAACCGTTTGGTAATTTAGACAAGCCTGATATGTATTTCACATTCTACCCTGAACTGTATGGTACAAAACCAGGTTCCATGGCTTCCTTTTCCTTTAGATTGCTTTTAGCTGAAATTCCACTGTACTGTGGAAAAGCTAAGCATGCATTAGATAATTTGTATAAGATTTTAGCCACGGTCAATCAATTAATAAGAAATTTTAATAATGGACACGGTGGGGATGGAGCTCGTATTAAAATCAATGCTACAGAGCAAGAAGACGCTATACGATTATGGAAAGGCAGAAGGTCCAGGGTCCTTATATCTATTACTAATTCTGCAGTTGCAATGAAGAATTATGTACTGGCTATAGATATTTTAGAAAAATTATGTGATTCCCCGGACTGGAGTCCTGAACAATCAGATGCATTAAAATCTAGCATAGGAAGGCTACATCTGTTTCTGGGAGATGTTTCAGCTGCAGAGAAATTGCTTATAAGTCGTCATAAACAGGACAGTGGGCAAACTGTTAGAGAGCTAATGGACAGAGGATTAATGGCAGTAGCTCAAAATTCATTTCAGGAAGCATACAAATGCTTTCAAACTGCAGCAACAATAGATCCTTCAAATATTGCGTTGACTAATAATATGGCTGTTTGTCTTTTATATACGGGACAGTTGAAAGCAGCGGTACACTTATATGAAAGTGCGATTACAAAGAACCCTGTAAAAAGTTTACAAGAACCTATACTCCTAAACATATGCAGTGCATATGAATTACATACGACTCACTGCGAACAACCAAAGCTACATCTCTTAAGTCAATTGAATAGGTACAAAGGAGATGCTGTAGACATACAGTGTTTAAAGCTTGCTTTGTAAAGTTAATGTTAATTTTAAACAAAAACTACTTTGTTCGTCCATGTATAGGTGTAATAAGCTAAAAGAGAAACTTTAAATCTGTTATTTAATTACAAAGCTGATTGCATTAAGCACCTTGTAAAGTTTATCAATAAATACCGATTCAGTCAAATATCATCGATTCAGTTTTTAAAATATCTTAGTGTTTCTTTGTATGAAGTATTTACTTTTATATCTGACAATATTTGGGTATTTATCATTTTGTATTTATTATTTGAAACTATCATTTATTTACAACAATTTCATGGTATACACAACAGTTTCGTTTCAGCACAGGAAAATCTCTGCAGGCATAAATGACACTTTTGTGATGGGTCCTGCGAGTGGTACGATCTGCCGACCGTAACAGCGGACCACGCGGCTCGCTTACCTGAAACAAGGCGCACCGCTGTCTTAAACAGCTTCTTGCGACGTTGAATAAAATTACCAATAAGAGATTAGTTCATTTTATTGAAAACACTTCAGCGAGTATGGTAGTATATTTTCGGATTTTTACAATGGCGACCTTGAGCCGAAATTTGAAAAATAAAATTTTGTTTATAATTTTCATTATTGTAAAAATGATTTTTCAACCGAAAAAAAATTATTCAGTAAGGCCGAGCCGTCTAAATTAAAATGAAGAAGGAATCAAATAAATCCCACAAGTAGTTTCCGAGATAAAAATTCTTAAGTACAACCCATTTTTACGAAAATGGGCAAAAATCGCAAAATTCAAAGCCCTGTAGTTTCTAAACAAAGTCGGAATCGTCAAAATGGTGAATTAACCCTCCCCCTAATTTCACGAGGACTACAACATATTCAAGTTTGAGCAAAATCCCAGGCATCGAGGGAAAAAATGATCGACTCGGCGTGGATTGACCCCAAAATTGAGCCGGCGCGCGATAGTGAATTATGTGTATGTACAATCGACGAATTTCATCGATGCCAGCTGGTAAAGTCAAGGCGGAAACTGACTCAAACAAACGATTATCACGTCATGTGAGCTCACGTGCTACGACGTTGACAAATTTAAACCGCGATATCGTGCTTACAATTATATAGTTCTTCGGATTGAGAAGAGGAGATGGAAACTGTGGCTGTTTCTACAGTTCTCAATAGAGAAAATAAAAAACCAAGATGAGCATGGAGCCATGAGATAAATAAAAAGAAAAGAATTCGACGAATTTCACGATTAGTTCAAGAATAACGAAAAGATTCGAAACGGTTTCACAGGTATTTTCGAATGATCAAAGAAGGATTTGATTTCTTACATGGACTCATTAAAAGTGACATACAAAAACTTCAAAGAGTCGTCAGTACCGAAGGAAGATTAGCTGTTTGCGTGAGGTAAGTATTAAATAATCAAATACTTGCAAATATTTAAGACAGGGTTTATTTGGTGCCGGCGATGGAGATGAAGAAAATGATTGTTGTTGTATAGGATTTCGATGAAAGGAGTGTTGTGGATGGGGAGTTGAAGGAAGTGATTGTTCATTACACTTTACTTCTGCCAATAGGACCGAATTGCTCAATGCAAGTTTAATTTGTGATTGTTCAACTTTTGGCAACTGCTTTGTCATTCTTGACATGCTTAGAAAAAACATGTCCGTGTCATCTAGAGTTTCTAAAAGGCTAGTTGTTTTAGATGTTTTTGGGCGCATACTCCCTTCTTCATACGGACGTTTTCTTACGGCTGAACTTTCCTCTAGAATATGAACCATTTGCTGTGCTGGAGTATCAATTTGTTGTTTTTGCTTTTTGTTATGTAAAAGTTTCATGGCTTCATAACGTGTTTCAATAGTTCCAGCATCGTTAAAAGCTGCTTCGTCATCTGCAGCTTGGTTGTCCTGAATTCCTAGTTCACTTTCCGTATCTAAATCAATGTGTCTAAGTTCTGCTTTAGACTTTTCTGACACACCTTCCGGTTCAGTCGCCAAATTGACAGAAGTCTGAGATCTGTTTAACTTGCCGTGCGTCCTTTAATAGAAAAGTATTAGATAAAATCGAAACCCTAGAAGAAAAGTAATTTAATCCTCTTATACCCACTTTCTGCTCTCTAAAAAAGGTATAATAAACGACATTTGCTGCTCGTATTTCCAACAAGATTTCTTTTTGGATGCCGTACCATTTTTTGTGTCATCACGGCGCCTATTTTTTGCATTGCAGAAACATCTTCTTAGTTTGTCCCAACATTCTTTGGCCTTATTCCCTGAATAGGAAATATTAAACATTGGAAACTATTTACAGTGTTCCTCCTGTTTCAGATTTTTGGCGACAGGCGATTCTTTTAGATGTATTCAACACTAGATTGGGATTTAGTGCTGTTCAAGAAATTATAAAAGAAGTTTGTGATGTGATATGGAAAAGGCTCGGGCCAATTGCAATGCCACCACCTGCAGAAGAAAGGTGGAAAACTGTTGCAGCAAGATACATCTAGTATAGCCGTCTTGACCCAAAAGGGGCGCGCTCTTCCTCAGGCTTTCGCCTATACGAGCATTTGGCTTGCAAGGTGGTATTAGCAGTACATAACTAGCGACCCCGCCAGGGCCGGGTCGGAAAAAGCAGAGAAGGACCACGCTTGACTCCACGGCGTCCACTGTAGGAATTTTACTCTCTGAGCAGGATGCCAGGTCACGAAGAATATAATATATTCGCCACCAGACTAAGTCCCTGGCTATCTTTTGCTCTCTTTGGGGTGCATGCACTCACCCAGGACCACCAGGGACGCTCTGGTGGCCGGGGACGGCCTTGCATAAAATCGCATGCCAGTCCTCATGCGAATCGGGTACACCGGGAACGCAACCGCCCGTACAGGGGTTAGAAGAACCACCTGCCCCTGGTGAATGCAGCAAGATACAGACAGATGTGGCAGTTTTCAAAGTGCATTGGTGCTATTGACGGCAAACACATTAACCCCTTGGCTTACCGTTTAAATTCCGACCGCCGGCACCAAATCAGCACCAGTGGTGAGCCACGCGTCGAGCCATTTCACGGTTCGGCTCAGCGTCCGAAGTTGTCAATCGCAGACGTCTTAACCCCGTTACGCAGTTGCGACAAAGGTGCCGGCAACTTGGCTAACGGGGCTTATGATGTGTAAATAAATGTGTATGCGGCCAGGAATAACTGAGATGAAAAGACATCAGCGAAACGTTCAGTCGTCGTCGAGGATTGCTCGCGAGGCGTGCCCTTGACCTTTGTTGTTTACGTTTCGCCCAATCGATGTACCACGAGTCTCACCCGTGCTTTCCATCTTTGGCCCGATCGAGAGACCACGAATCTCACTTGATGTTGTAAGCCAAGGGGTTAATATCCAGTGTCCTATTAATGCCAGATCCATGTATTACAACTATAAAGGAAGCCATTCTATTGCACTTGGAGGATTAGTTTATGTTGATCATAAGTTTATTGCAATTGACATCAGTTCGTATGGCAGGAACAGTGACGGTGGAATTTTTTCTAAGTCAGCAATTGGTAAAAATTTACACAATAAGACATTCAATGTGCCAGAACCGGCACCTCCAATAGAAAACGGAGAACTACAGCCACATGTCGTCGTTGGAGACAAAGCATTTCCAGTAAAAATTTAACTACTTCGCACATATCGCAGGAGTCATTTAGGAGGCAACGAGCCCGATAAAATATTTAACTACAGATTGTCATGGGCAAGACACGTAGTAGAAAATGCGTTGTACTTAGAAGTGCAACCAGAATTGTAGACACAATCGTACTTGCATCGCGCTGTCTACACAACATGTTGTGTGCAGACTATGCGCTTGAACCAGATATTGAATCACTTCAACTTCCTGAAGCAGCGTTCTTGAATTTAGATCTCTAAGAAGAACTAGCACTCATGAAGTGTTTCACGATCGGGAGGAATTTAAAGAATATTTTAATTCTGATGATGGCTGTGTAGTTTGGCAAGTTCATAGTGTTCGTGAGGAAAGAATCCGTACATAATACATACAAGAAAAACAATATAAATTGTGTGAATTTTTAAATAGTTTGATTAATTTTAGATTTTTAATATCATTTAATATTGTAATTACCTGGTATTTTTAGCTCCCTTCCAATTTCCTCCCAAGCTGCTTGGCGAATATATTGATCGCGATAATCAGACGATCTATGATTGTATAGTACTTCATGTCCCCTGACTTTTTCGATTAACAACTTTTCCATTTTCAAATAAACAGAACCACAAACTGCAAAAATGAGGATAATAGCGTGTTTAGGTACTGCCACGCATGAAAATGGTGATGTGACGTGATATGCATGAGGTGACTTCAGCGTGGTTCTGGTACATTAAAGGCGGAGACACACTGTTATCACGTCACGTGAATACACGTGCTATCCCATAAACTCACGTCGCGGGCAAAAAGTGTGCGGTGTCGTTTTACTTAGACCGTTCGTCCACGGCTGCAACGCAACTGTAATTTGACTAAGAAAGGAACATAAGAGGAAAAAGCAAACGGAGTAGAAGTTGTTTCGACGAGAAACAAAACTCTGCAAGCGATTAACGCCATTGCGTGCAATCGTTTTTTTGTCAAATTGCAATTGCATTGTCCCCTGTAAAACGACATCGCACAGTTTTTGCCCATGACGCGAGTTTATGTAATAGCACACGAGTTCACGTGACGTGATAACAGTGTGTTCCCGCCTTTAAATACCAAGTAAAACAACACTACACACTTTGCCCGTGACATGAGTTTATGTAATAGCACGTGAGTTCACGTGACGTGATAAGTGCGTGATAACAGTGTGCTTCTGCCTTTAAGTACCAAGCAAATCGATACTGCACACTCTTTGCCCGTGACGTGAGCATATGTGATACGTGAGGATATCTGAGCACTGCCAGCAGTCACACGCATTCCTCTACTTGCACAGTTTCCCACCGCCTATCGGCAGCGCAACGCTGTTACGGTATAGGAAAACACTCGTGTTTTAACTAACAATAAGTAATAAAGGAGAATGGTAGAAATTGGTGAAATTTGGACCTGGCTGACAACGAAAGTTTTTTACAGGATATGTTCCTACAGGTCATAAGGAATCCGAAATGCATGATTGTTTACCCTAGAGACGATGGGAAAGTTATAAAAAATAAGCGAATATTAAAAAAAATATGGTAGGACCCATTACAGTTCCATTACCGAAATAAAAATTGTTCTGTTACGTACGCAGACCTATCTTTGACTTTTTAACCCTTTCGGGTGTCTGGAATGCAGTGACCCGGCGGGGTCACCGTTTCCTGCAGTGGTGTGATGCAACCGAGTTTTCCCCGAAAACCTAATATTCAATTGAAGGCATTCGTGTCCCCACTACTTTCTAGCTGAATTTCACCGTATAAAAAGGGCTACGAATCCACACTCGGGGGCTCATTGCAAGTGTACTACGTTTAGACGAAAGAGGCTTGCGAGATCGAGTAACATTTTTCGTCAAGTATTAATTCAACTTAAGCCATACAGCTCGCAGTGTTGCTGATAGGCGTTGTAATTATTAAAGTCTTTGAGACCCCTGCATTTCTCAGTGCGTCAAAACCGAGAGGTGGAGTTAGGTACCGCGACAACTAAACACTCAAACAATTGTAAGAACCAAGGTTATAGAATATAATTAGTTATTTCTTACTCAGAGTTCTTTTATTTGAATCCAATCATCATCTGAACTACCTCTACGAGACTAACCCACATAGATAAGTCTTTACCGCTCGAGGTGTATCGCATTATAAAGTTACGAGGCTAAATTAACATTCCTAGTGGCTCCCGGGGATACCAGACCCCGGTTCGTCCACGACTTCCACCTTCCTAGCGGCTCCCGGGGATACCAGACCCCGGTTCGTCTGTGAAACTTACCTTCCTAGTGGCTCCCGGGAATACCAGACCCCGGTTTGTCTGTGAAACTTACCTTCCTAGTCGCTCCCGGGGATACCAGACCCCGGTTCGTCTGTGAAACTTACCTTCCCAGTGGCTCCCGGGAATACCAGACCCCGGTTCGTCTGTGAAACTTACCTTCCTAGTGGCTCCCGGGGATACCAGACCCCGGTTCGTCTGTGAAACTTACCTTCCTAGTGGCTCCCGGGGATACCAGAACCCGGTTCGTCCACGACAACCAACTTCTTTATCCCGGGAATACCAGACCCCGGTTCGTCCACTACTAACAAACTCTAACAAACAAACTCGATCCTTGGCCTTGCAGCCGCCAATCTCATTGCCCTCAGCCTTGGCTCGTAACAGTTCCATTATATTAGCATCACTTGAACTACATTCCTGCAAAGTTCAAATTTTTTTTGGAATTTTCGAGTTATTTATATGCTCGAATGGCGGTTTCGTGTGCACAGAAAGATTCTAGAAATGTTGCATCTGGCGGGTCCGGACGTTATTCTTAATATTATTATAATTCTCCTACGTTGACTACTAATAAACTACGTCGAGGAGAAAACACTTGGGAATTTTCAACCCTTTTTGGGGTAACGTCAGTGAAGACGACACATCCTTGACACAAGTGAGCATCCTGTCCACAGCCCACAGGTAGTGTTGGGTTGGTGGTGGACCTCCTGGCAATGACAAAGCCTGCCGAATTCGACCAAAGTCCTCGGATGCCCCAGGATTATCAGCCTGGGAGTAACTGCGAAAATCTTTATTGTATATAGTCGAAACATTTTCACAGTCCTACGAGATAAGTGACCGAATTCTGCCGGCACCTCTCTCAAACCAGGTCCAAACCTGAATGCGTATACGGCGAGTAGGCTGCGCGTGCACGAATAATCAAGAGAGGTCCAAGATCCAAATTGCCACCTATCTTTACGTATTCTGTGCTCAGCTCAGTAAACATTACATCCAAGGAAGAAGTCCCCATTGTAAGCGTGTATATGTATACTCAAACGGTAAGGGATTCGTTTCGTATTTCGAGGGAGGACGACGCAGGCGGAACCACGTCTCGTCGCAGCCGCGCAATGCGTGCGCACAGGCGCGACCGCGAACGAGTTACGACGTTTAAATAAGACGCGCGAGCGAGAGAGCACTACGAAATACGTTCGCATCTCTCTTTTTCCTCGGACAAAAACATAGGTATTATGCGCTGGCACTTGATCGTCGTCGTCGTCGACATCAGAATGTTATGCTCAGAAGATTGAAGGGATGGAAGTCGATACCCCTGAAGACGGTCCACTGGTTGAGAGAGTAATTCATTGTATCAACCGTGGGGTGGAGTAGCAAAACATATTCGGAGCGTGAGATGCGATAATGCGTTAAGGTATGATTCCACGAGGAATATTTATCACTGCTTGTTGGGCATTGTCAATACGGAAACGATTCATGGTAACGTGCATGCAAAAGGGGCCGTGCAAGGTATCAGACAATACAGATAATCGTGTGAAAAAGTATTGTATTTATTGGTAACATATTATATAGAAAAAACATATATACATATATACTATTGCGGCGTCTGGTATGCATCACGAACAGTGGCGGATTTAAGAAGAAGGCCCAGGTGGCAAACGTGGAGGGGACCCCATTTTTTCGGGAAAATGAAGAGGTAGTTTACCAAAAGGGGGTAAATGTACAGAAAAATATAGGGAAAAAAGTGCTTGGATAAAATCATTATTTTTTAAGACAGGGCCCTAGGGGGGGGGGGCTTCTGAGGATGGGCCTATTTTTCGAGAAACTAAAGCTGTAGTTTACTGAAAACGTGCTCAGTGTAATAATACAGAAAAAAATATAGTTTGGATAAAATCATAATTTTCGTTATGGATGGGGCCCTAGTGGGGCCTTGCGAGCAGGGGCCCAGGCGGCACCTGCTCATCGGCCGCCCTGTTAAATCCGCCACTGATCACGAACGATCAATCCCAATTCTAACGCTAATAGTTCGCAATCTAACAAAGAGTTCTGTTCGTAGCAGTCGCTTTCGGTAATGATTTTCTCGTAGTCCGCGGTCGTTGTAGTAGCGTACTTGCTGGTTACGGAGTACAGAATTTCTGATAAATACGAGAACATGTAGTCGATACAACGAGCATATTTGAACATTTGAAGTATCGTAGCTTCAGACATGTATATGACGGAACTATTATCGGAGATTTTAGCACTTCATTCACTGTGTATTCGTGTGAAATCGATACGTAAATGATCGATCACGATAGGGTCTTGGTACGCTAATGGTGCATCGAAACGGAAACGTCGAACTATCTGTGATTCTTTTGCTGCAGTAGAAATTTCCACGTAGACATAAAGAAGCAGACCTCGTGACATTTATTACCGGCTATCGCGATCTCGATGCAGCACGAATCCTGTCCGATGCAAATCCCGATTATGAGACGTTTGTAGGCAGTAGCGGTCAATGAATAATCACGTCCCGTGATTCGTATGATAGGTTTTTTCGGTACTGATGCAGATGCATTGCTGTAAGAACCACATACCCAGATGTAGGATATTGGCGGGCCGCGCCTTGTGTTTGTCGCGGTACGGCGGCTTACGCGAGGAAGGTCTCGCGATAGAAGCTGGAGAGATATGAGAGGGCCATCTGGCAATTGTTGCGCTGATAGATCATCGAAGACACTGGGCCGAGGGTGAGGAGGGTACCCTGGATGGCTCAGGAGGACAGTCGAGAGACAACCGCAGCCGAGTCCGCATTCTCGAAATTAACATTTAAGCAATCGTTTTTGTAACTTTCCAACACAGAGTTGTTGATTCGGTTGTTTTCGTATAAATCGAAAAATACGCAGAGGAATACAATGTACTATGTACCTTATATTCTTATGGTGTTGCTGCTGCTGTTGTTGTTGTTGTTGTTGAGGTTGCTGTTGTTGGTATGGAAAATCCGTATCGTTCCAGTGATTGGTGTGGTTTCCGCACATGTGGGAAGTGTTGAAATGTCGGTTATACATTTTGAATACGTACTACGGTGGAGTCTACTGAACGGACGCGGATACTAATTGCGCGGACACGAACGTATGCGATGCAATGAAGTCTGCAAGACCTCTTGACTCGAAGTAGAGTATGTCCGTGGAGCGGTGGCGATGATGGGGGTGTCTGAGTCAGCGGTATTAGTCAAATTATGCGTAGTACGAATAAAAAATGAAAAGCAAAGAGTGGTGGAAAAAATTAATGGAAACAGCGAAGGAAAAAAATGTGTAGAAAAAAGGGTTTAGTGTATAGCGGAAAAATGTAAGTGGAAGAAGTAGGGGAGAGCGGGGACAAAAGTAACATTTTTCACATTTAGCTTAACATACAATTACCTTTTATAGATATATAAATGACAATTATACCTTAAGATAGTATGTTTCTTGGTCTATCATTTGAGCCCAGATTCAGCCTTACGTGATTAGTAGTCAAAGAGTTATGGCAGTTTTACGCAGTGACTGTCACTGTTACTTTTGCCCTGCAGGGGATAGGACGAAAGTAACATACGGTGGGGGCGAAAGTAACACTATTTTGAGGGGAATTAAGTAAAACACTTCTTCCAACGCAAAATTGGATTTTTTATTATAAAAAACGATAGAAAAACCATTTATACAAAATACACATATTTTAAGTAACGATAAAAATAAATAAATTTTAAATAACGAAAGGTAGAAAGCATAACCAGCTTCAGACATTTCTTTGGTATTATGTATTTAGTTGAATGATATTAGGTATTAAATTTTACATACTCCGAATTAAAATTATGACATACGTAGTGAAGATCACCCATGGTGCAGGCTTCGTGGGACTAACCCTTAAAATCTAGACATCGGATCCACTTCTCTCTCGAACAGCTTTCACTGAAAGGGTCCAAGCAAACCAAACATAGACAATCATTATCATCTGAAGAATTCCTACCCTGTATGCTATTTTGCTCCCCCAAGTAACACGTTACTTTCCTGCCCATAGTGACGTATTACCTTTGTCCTCAGCCATGTTTTTTCAGAATAGAACTGTTATAACATACAAACTGTACAAGACTTGCTGAAATCAAGTACAGGAACTTCTAAAGACTTTATCTAAGAACGGTCTAGCAAATAATTGGTTTAATATCTGTATTTTAACTATAAATATTAACAAAAAACAAAATAGGAGAAACTTACCTGAATGATCTAAATAACAATTTTAGCTTGCCCACAGTATACGATTTGTGTTACTGCTCAGCGTCACTCAGTACAATAAAAGAGACACTACACATATGTAACTGTGTAAAACAAACGTTTTGGAAATGTTTGTGGAAGGGGGGAGACGGTGTATTACTTTCATGGCGCCGTTACGTTGCCCACCCCCCCCTGTCGCTTATCAGAAATTGGTAGTATATAGTTTTCGCATAAAAAATATACCGTGGGAACTCATTTGAGGTAATGAGTCATGCGTATGCGTGTGCGAGCATCCGTGAAGAAGGATGAGAAGGAGGTTGAGAAGGAGAAGAAGGAAAAGAATGGTAAGAAGTATGAGGAGAAGAACAGAATCAGTACAGTGAACAAGGATCACGATATCCGGATGATGGGCGATGTCGCAGGCGATGCCGTACAGAGGATTTCGATGGATGGACGATATGAACGCAGACTCTTTCCCCGACGACGATGGGCCCGAGGGTTATCCGCTGGAAGTGGATCTCAAGTATCCTCCGGAGATTCACGACGCGCACGCCGATCTCCCGTTCTGTCCCGTACGCGAGCTCGCGACTACCGGTAAACAGACCAAGCTGCTCGCCACGCTTCGTGATAAGGAACGATACGTCATCCACTATCGCTACCTGAAGCAGTGCGTTCGGTACCTAACGCTAATAGTTCACAATCTAACAAAGACTGCGGTTCGTACCATTCACTTTCGGAAATGAGGTTTTCATAGTCCGCGGTCGGTGCCGTAGCGGCACGTATAAAGGTCGATTTATATTATCCGTTCAGACACGGAACGTTTCGGTTCAGATAACAACGATGTAGTGTTTATACCATCAGTTCACATTCGGCAACGACAGGCGACAGGCGTCAGAATAATATATCCTTTGTATAGGGGTCATCGTTTCAGATTCTGCATGAACTAAGCTCTGACCTTAAAGGTCTGCGCACACATATCCGTTCTGTGTCAGCTCCGTATCCGTCGTGCCAGTGGTAAGAAGAAGAGACCCTCTACGTCCCTCTTCTTCTTACCACTGGCACGACGGATACGGAACTGACACGGAACTGATATGTGTGCGCAGACCTTAAAGGTCGATTTATATTAACCGTTCAGACACGGAACGTCACGGAACGTTTCGTTTCATACAAATATTGTTGTGGGTTATTGGATACGTATGTTTATATGCAGCGTCGCGATCAGTTACAACAGGTTGTAATGAGTAAGAATACATAATGAGTGTATTCTCAACAACAACGCGTCATCCCAAACTGCCGCATCACCACGCAGGATTCGTCACTTCGAGTCATGTCCAAAGGGCAGGCTCGCCCTTACGTACCTACCTATCTCGACAGTATATAAGCTTGTCTCCCTTGACCTAGGGCAGTTCTGGTATTAGTCTCAACGCCGAAACACTCCTGACTTCTTCATGTAAACGGTTACCGAGGTTACCGCGCATATTCCGAATATTATTGTGTCCGAACATTATATTAAATATATATTAACAATTGAAGTTAGTGAACATATTAGTGATCTTTTATATTCACCTAACTCCTTCGTAACAACGTTACGCTTCAGGCATACGACGATCGACATTCTCGAAAAGAATGTTTTGACTGAAACGATACGTGACTGAAGTTGTCGGAACGTGTTTGAACGGAGACTAGTATGATATGTATTTAGTTCAGGCAGAATCTGAAACGATGACCCCCATACAAAAGATATATTATTCTGACGCCTGTCGCTTGTCGTTGCCGAATGTGAACTGATGGTATAAACACTACATCGTTGTTGTCTGAACCGAAACGTTCCGTAACGTTCCGTGTCTGAACGGATAATATAAATCGACCTTAAGGGGGAAGCCCTATTTAGGACGCTAGGAATAAGGTGATTCTTGGGAATTTTTTCTAAGAAACTGTTAAGCGGATCTTTTCCAAACTTTCAGGGTATTTTAGTTCACATTCAAACAATAAAAATTAATTTTTTCGTTACAAAGTGTTCGGTAGAAATGGAGATATAGGAACACGTTCGTTAGGACTCGCACGCCGGAGTTGCAAATTTGTAACGAAAAAATTAATTTTTTACGAACACTTTGTAACGAAAAAATTAATTTTTATTGTTGGAATGTGAACTAAAATACCCTGAAAGTTTGGAAAAGATCCGCTTAACAGTTTCTCAGAAAAAAATTCCCAAGAATCACCTTATTCCTAGCGTCCTAAATAGGGCTCCCCCCTTAAGTCGTACGACAGTCGTGTCGTTTATGCCAGGGCCTACATAACATATAGAGACGCGCACACTGAGACGACAGGACAACAAGCTTTTTAAGTCGGCCGATTGTCGGTTGTCAATGCATTGTATATGGGTGTGGACACACAAACGACAAAAGTGTCATTCTGTCGTTCTGAAAATCAGTAGGTCTGTGACGTTGAAGAGAAGTAGACGTGGATTACGTTTCTCTAGCCGCATTTTTGTGCGCTTGCTATTCGACTTAAAATCATAAGGAAGAAGAAACAAAACGGAGATACTGGATTCATCCATTATACAGTGAAAGACTTCAAAAAGGAAAACTTTATACTATGTTCGAAACATTAAAAAAAATATTCAGGCAAATTCTTTACTTACTTTAGAATCAGCGTACAAAGTTAGGACAAACGTTTTAGTTTGTTAAGACCCTATATATCTTGTCAAAACACAGATATCAAACTCGCAATCCCTCCAGAAGAAAGATTAGCAACGATAGAATGTCGTCTGTCTGCGCGCACCCAGCTACAAAACAGTTGAGTCGTAATGTCGAGCCGACTGTTACAGGATTTGCGCACGACTGTCGTACGACTTACAGTCGTATGTGTAGCCTAGTCCTAAAGGTCGATTTACACTATACAGCACGGACCGACACGTACCGGCAACGGCGCGGTCCGTCACCGGCACGACAAAACATTGTAACATGCGTTTTAAATGGGACTGTTTACATTTTCCGGCACCGACCTGCAACGTTCCGTCTACGGCACGAACCGATGCCGGTTCACATGGTCGCGGAGAATGTTTTGCCGGTTCGTGACGGTCCGTGTCGAGACGTGTCGTCGCTGGCCTGCCAGTATGAATCAGTAAACGGTAGTTAAGTTATGTGTGCCGTTGTATGCAATGGACCATCCTAAATACTGCGATAGGGGGTTCAATCTGTTCTAGCAATTCAAAAAATTTGCATTGCTGCATTCTAAAGTATTGGTAAAACTTATCGTCGTATTTTAGTAACTCTTTGAATAAAGTCCAATACTCCCCTCCGACTTTTCTCTTTTTTAATATTGGGTGTACCCAAATTCTATCTCGCTTTTTTGCTCTTTTTGCTGCGGCATCCTCTTCGTCTAAAAGTAAGGCTAGAAGAATCAATTCCTCGTCACTGTCTGATCCGCTCATTTCGACTACTAAACGTGAACTGTCGGACTGTTGCCGGAGCATAACATTACGTGCCGGTGATGGACTGCGCCGTTGCCGTTATAGTGTCTATCCGAGATATAGTGACTTAGGTGTGAAGTCTCTCAGCGGGGTCTTACCCGACACCCTGCTGGGTACTGGCCGCTAAACATGCCCCCCTACTACCTCTTGCAGGACTGTATTTAGAGAAGACCAGGACAAAACCGGGGCCCTAACAGAAAATAAAACAGAAATTGAAGATACGGTTTATCATTATTAAAAGACATCAATTAAGCTTTGCTACTGGCTATTAAAAATTGTCTCATATTAAATACAAATACATTTTAGTAAGGTATATGTACTGCATTAGAACAGTAGTGGAGAATTTATGAATCAACATAATAATTAATCAAAGCTTAATTGATGTCTTTTAATAATGATAAACCGTATCTTGAATTTCTGTTTTATTTTCTGTTAGGGCCCCGGTTTTGTCCTGATCTTCTCTAAATACAGTCCTGCAAGAGGTAGTAGGGGGGCACGTTTAGCGGCCAGTACTGAGCAGGGTGTTGGGTAAGACCCCGCTGAGGGACTTCACACCTAAGGGCGGCATTCTCAGTCGCTACTTATTCTTAAGCAAATGCTTAAGCATTCGGCATCCTTTACTAGCTACTAGGTTAGTAGAGGATGCCGCATGCTCAAGCATTTGCTTAAGAATAAGTAGCGACTGAGAATACCGCCCTAAGTCACTATATCTCGGGTAGGCACTATACGCGTCGGTCCGTGCTGTATAGTGTAAATCGACCTTAATATCGACGAAGGACGCGTACTTGCTGGTTACGGACTACAGAATTTCTGACAACCACGAGAACATATGTTCGATACTTCGATGCAACGATCGTATTTGAACATTCGGAGTATCGTAGCTCCACTTATGTATAGGATGAAACTACCATCCGAGATTTTGGCAATTCGTTGGCTGTGTATTCGTGTGAACTCGATGCGTAAATGATCGGTGACAATGAGGTCGTTATCTTACCTTACATGCGAGGGAGGGGGTGGAGGGGGGGGGGGTGTCGCAGGTTATTTGAATATTATAAAAGGGGGTCGCGATCCAAAAAAAGGTTGGAAAACACTGCAATAGGTGCTCGAAGTGATGCCCGTTGACTTTCATACATCTGTGCAATCTGTTAATTAATGATAACACTACAGATTTAATTGTCTCTGTAGTAAATGCTGCACGGGTTTCAACAATTCGGTTTCTCGTGTCGAATTTTTAATTGCTTCTATCTCGAATACAAAGCCTCAGATTGCGAAACGATTAAAGACTTGTCGATGTGTATATGATTGAGTTTAACATAGGTGGTTCCTATAACTTTTTTTATGAACACAAAATTGGACAAAAATAGATCGCGGTAATTGTTAATATAGGGGGCAAAGTCTAGTACCTACAGTTACATAGTCACGAAATAAATGGGAAACTCCAATTTCTGTACATCTTCCATAACAACCAAAATACCAGATTAAACAAAATTTATATTTCTACGTAAATACAATATAATATCGATCGTACAAAGTTAAATCAAAATTAAATCCGTGCCAAAGGTTAACATATCGGTGACCGCAGTCGTGCCATCTTGTTATTGCACAGAAACATAAAAGACAATACAGACTCGCAGTTTTCTTCTCATCTCGAGTTTCCGAGGAGTCAACGTGCAGAGCAAGTAATTCAACATCGATGTCAAAGTAAAATAGCCTTTATTACATCGTGAAACGAGGACAATTTAATGAACGTTCAACAATTGCTAGAATTTTCTCTTTCTCTCTTCCTTCCATTCACGCTTTCGCTCATGCACACATCCGTGTATCTTTTTATCCCTCTCTCTCCCTTTCACGCGCACATATTTTCCTTTCCTCTCATTCTCCCCTTCATTCGCGTCACTCAGCTGATGTCTTTACAGTTCACCGCGCACATCTTTTATTCCTGCTGTTTCATTGCCTCTGCTACTTGTTACTTTCATTATCTAAAAGAATCGGGGTGCTCGCGATATTCCTTAAGAATATGCATTACACGACGGACTCTTGGTTATTTTTTCATCAAATTTAACCTTCTCGATCTATCCAGGTTAATTAATTATCATCCTTTCCTTCTGCCTGTTCATTTCCCGTTACTACTTATTGAAGTTACTCAACTTCGTTCTATCTTCTTTCTGTCTTTCCTTCGGTTCTCCACCCTATTAATAGACGGGTACATCATAGCATGCATTCAGATCGATTCCAAAATTGCTCTCTCTCTCTCCCCCCTCTCTTTCTCCTCGCTCTCTCACTTTCGCTCTCTCTCTCTCTCTCTCTCCCTCCCTGCTGAAAAAGGCACGAACTGGCGGAAAAGTCGGCCTAACTGTATAATATTTTCATTTATTTATTATGGATGGAACTTCGTCACAATACATTGTTTTAATTTCTTTCCCTTTCTTCTGCTTCTTTCCGCAGTGTAACAGGCTCGGCTCGATACCATTTAAACCAAATCCAAATGATTCGTGCCGCGAAATTTAGCCGCGCCGTGCATGCAGTGTTCACTCATCCTTTACACTATACTTTTAATTTCTCTCCTTTCCCTTGTTTCTACATCGAATGCCCATTATCAACGATCGAACCTTCAAAAGGGTCGTTATTTACTAGAATAATACGTTTTTATAACATTAATCGGTTGTCCCATTACAAAAAGACGCTCCTCCCCCCAAAAGCGATTGGTAGCTTGAAATATGTTATATATTAACGAAACCACGTTCACAAACATTGCAGGTACTAAAATAATGAATGTACGAATTCTCGCGCGTTATTAATAAAGAAACAAGTAGTGGAAGTTGTATTCGCTGGGGGTTAAACAATCGTCCAGTTGTAAACAGGGTTATAAAGAAATCAACGTGTACCCGTATTTAAGTCGCGAATTATAAAAAGCCTGCGATCGTAATGTGATCTAGTAATTTATTTCCCGCAATGTTTGCAACCGCTCGCATCAGCCATGGGGTCTCACTTCACTCGGAGGAGACACACTGCATCCACCACG
Organism: Andrena cerasifolii; assembly: GCF_050908995.1. Taxonomy (NCBI): domain Eukaryota; kingdom Metazoa; phylum Arthropoda; class Insecta; order Hymenoptera; family Andrenidae; genus Andrena; species Andrena cerasifolii. The sequence goes on along the minus strand of NC_135124.1, from coordinate 2,534,566 downwards.
CGGCTGGTAACCAACTTCCGCTTTTCATTTTTGTTCCTCAGTTCTTCCAAACATCTACCGCATATTACGCTTCGCCGTTACAATAACATCCGCATCGCTATTCCTGGTGACTAAATGTAACCTTACAAGAGTATTTTTTTTTTTTATCTATTTACATACATGCTGCGCCGTGTATACACACGCGCATACGTGTGCACCGTGCAGGCTGCGCATTTAGCAAATTTATTCCTTCACACTTATGACGTATATATACTGTATAATGCTTACGATCCTATAACTTCTAAATGAAACGGTATTATTTATTGTCCTGCCGTATTTCTCCGAGTATTTCCCTTGTGCACATACACGCATACGTTTCTTTTTTTACACGCACACACGCACGACTCTGGTGATCATGCAACGTATAGTCATGGAAAGCTCAATGGCATAACCACCAGTGTTCGTCGAGTACAGTTTAACGCGAACATAATTACTTCCGCGTGCTTCTCTCTGGATAAAATCACAATTCTGTCGTCCTTGTGGAATTGGTGCTTTCGCAACACTACATGCGGTATATTAAATTCTGTACCATTTCAGAGACTCTCTATTAGTTTATGGGGCAGCGTTTGACTCGTGCTATTATGTGTATACTCCGTGGTAGAGGAAGCAAATGTCCATTATACATATGAGAGAAGCAGCGCGGGGTAAGAATTTACTTTCGACGAGGCTTCACATCGAGATCGAGTCGTCAAACTTGTATTTTTTTTATCTCGGTAACTAGGCAAGCTCGGTCGTTCACGGAAGGCATCGTACGGTGCTCATTTTTAAATCGTTGCATTAACAATCATTAACAATTTTTTTCTTCCCTTTTCTTCTTTCGTATTTCTCTCCTCGCTTTCTCGTGCTTTACGAGTATTTATCTATTTATTTATGTATTTATTTATTCCCTTTAGCTTTCGTGTAATAGTTTAGGAAGTAACGGAGGCATAACCGATGCCGATGCGCGAAAGCTGGCAAAATTACGCTGTAATTTGGGTTATTTAATAATACGTACATACATACATCGAGGCGAGCAGGTTGCAAATACTCCCGAATCAGAGCAAATATTTCTTTCTATCATTATATATATCTATATTTATATTTATTTATTTATATATATATTCTTTTATTCTTTATTTAGTCACTTATACGTATGTAATATTGTCTTCGTAAGTTTCCTGCTTTTCCTTCCTGATGTCCTAAACCCGTTGGTCGTCAAAGTATTCGAGAGTACAGAATCGAGGCTTTTTCGAGAACGAAAATAAGGATCGTGAAATTATTGAAAGCTAACACGAGACGGTTCTTATTGTAACAGTGTTGAGAAAAACGGAGAAAAAAAAATCGAAACTACCCACGAATTAAACGATTTGGAAAGCATGTATGTAAACAAAGCAATAACGTTAAAAAGAATGGAGAAACGACGAGAACACAGTGTGGAGAAATAACGGAGGAAAATAACGAAACGATTGCACAGGAACGTTGTTGCGATAGAGTTTCGAAACTAGAAAACAAAAATAGAAGATTCTCGCACGTCTGTACCAGCCGAGGAACAGATTCATCGCGGGTTCGCGGATCCGCGGCAATCGATTAGTACTATATCGTCTTGTAATATTATAATAATATAAAAATATATTTCTTAACTATTAACACTATAATAAATGAGTATTATAAGCATCATATCTGGATTTCCCTTTTTCGTAGTACGAACACGATGCCTGTCGCGGATAACCGGAGCTTTAAGACGTGGAGGAAATGCAACGGTGTCGCCCCGCTCGGTCGAATACGACACTACTTTTGGCGCGACTTTTTAAACGTACACTTTTTTTCCGTGTATCCCCGTATAAGTTGTCGTTTCTTTTCCTCGATCTTTATCAATAACAATATATATAATATAATATAATATAATATATATGTATATCACTTGTCACTCGTGGTACGTGTAAATAAAAAGAGGCATAAACCGTTATAAAATACATTCTCGAGTATTATCGATTTGTAGATTATATATATATATATATATATATAATATTATATATATACCGCTTATCTACGCGTCCGAACAAATAAAATCATAAAAATGTCGTAATAATAATTTTTAATAGTACATTATTGGAAGCATTTAATATTATACTTAGAGTTTACGAGCGGAGCCTGGATCTCGGTGAAGGGATTTCTTTTCTTTTTTTTGTTTTGTTATTGCGAGGTTCTCGATGCCATTTTCTTTCGCGCGTCGGAAAATTGACGAGCTCGCCGTTTCCGTCGTCTTTCAGCGATACGAAGGATCCGACGAGCTTGACGGAAAGTACGAGAGGCCGTGGTGACTCTTTGCGAGTTACGAATAAATAAAAAAAAAAGGGGGCACGGATACCGTCGATGCGAATCGATTCTCACGGAATGTCTAAGGCATACTTTCTTTTTCTAAGACGAGTCACTTTCTCTCCCAATCTCTCTCTCTCTTTCTCACTTTCTCTCTCTCTCTCTCTCACTCTCTCTCTCCCTCTCTCTCTCTCTCTCTCTCTCTCTCTCTCTCTCGTTGAAACGATGATCCGTGGAGATTCAATTGCAACATAAAACTCATATACGACTTCTGTTATATTAAAAATAATTATTAATGTAAGAAATTCATTTTAAAATTGATAATAAATTATATAGCACATTTACCTTATTATTATCTTAAATCTTTTGGTATGAATATTGCAGAAAAAAGATACGGGGAGAGATTTTATTCTCAACATATACCAGATCTTTCTTATCAGATCTATTTTCGAAATAGTGAAACCTTAAATATTATCATGTCATGTGTCGACGAATTCATTACGTTCATAAAACATTGAGAAACGGTAGCCGTTCGTTGAAACAAGTGGAGAATATATTGTAAATGTTCAGACTGATTTAAGCACATAAAATAAGTATTTATAAAAAATAGAGAACCTTTTCCCATTTCAACTTCTTCCTGATATCATTTGCTTGCTAGAAACGTGGTCAGTTGTTAACACGAACATTTTACACACTGCTCAAAACGAGTGGAGAGATCGTCTTCTCAATAATTTAAAAGAATCAACTGTTCTGGGAGATAAAGAATTGTCTTATCAGATATTGCGAGATCGGAAAACCTAATTTTTTCGTTTGCAAGATGGTTGCTCTTCTAATTGAGTTATTTATATAGACCGCCAATAGATTGATGACTTGGATTGGTTGTTTTTGATAGAGACGAAGATAGCTCTATAAGAATCAACCGATCCAAGTCATTTTCTGGAACCAGCGCAGATACTGAATTCGCTATTAACCCTTCGTGGTCACACAGGGTGTATTGCACCCCAAAAATTATTTTCGAGTTAAAATGGCGTGTCTTTACGACTTCCAAAGGGGATTTATCGCAAGGAAATTTTTTTTAAAAAATGAAAAAATCGCTTTTTTCCCACAACCGTGGAAAATCGCTCATTTTCAACTACAAATTTTATCATATCAAAATTTACATTTCTAGAAAAAGACTATTAGACCATGATTGTACAAGTATTGCGAACGTACAATTATCACTGAAAAGTTAAAAGATTCAAAAATACGAAAATGGTAACTCAAAAAATGACGCTGGGGTGCAGCGAACCCCGTGTGACCAACTTGTGATTATAAGAAGGTGTGACCACGAATGGTTAATCTTGGTATTTGATAATGACTACTGCTCACAGTGCGTCCAGAGTCCAGCCTCACAAATGCGATCTGGTCAATCATGTATAAACCCCAACATTGGAAATAATAAGCGACTTCAATGTAACGTCAGGAATGAAATTTACAGCGACTCTCTTTGTCATATTCCCAAAACTTGCAGAGGAAAGTGGGATATATTATTTCAGTTGTGTTATCGACCGATTCTTTTTTCCCCAAGCTTAATACAGAAGAACTCACAAGTGTTATTTATATTTTCCATTTATATAACAATATTTTTACTGTATATCAAAATCGTATACCACGTTGGAATAAGTCACTTTGTCAAGTGATAAGGATTTAATACTCCACTTATTTTGAGTAGTGCAAACGGTTGTATGCAAAGGACCTTTTGAACTCTAATTGTGCAAGTATGCTGAGGTTTTCAGTGCCAAGAAAAATTCTAACTCAAATTTGAATCTCTCACGTACAACGTGTCACACAGTGCGGGCATGCCGGCGTTGGCGTCGGCACGGAATTCAAAGTAAGTACACAATGATCGAAAGATAGTTGTATGGCATCGATCACCGACACGTAAGGCCCAGAACATACATTGGCGCTATGTATAATCGTAACTCGGCCGGTTCCCGTTGCGAGTTAAAAGCGACTCAACCACGAGATCACCCGGCAACTAGAGACTCTAGTTCCCGTTCTCAGCGGTTCATCGGAATTTGCATTTAAGCTCTCAAGCGATTTAAATTCAGACACATTCCCCTGAATCTCTCGGTCTTGATCTTGTCCAATCTTCATCGTGGTATTTGTTTTTACTTAATTGCACACGCGCTCTATCCATTCTTTTTTTTCCTTTTTCTCTCTTTTTTTTTTTGATTTTTCTTCGATTACAATTAGTAGCGTGTCACGATTCTGTATTCATAAGTAACGAAATTCAGAACACTAACACGTAATTAATCGAAAATTTCAATTCAAAGATCTTAGACGAACGGAAGGTTACTTTTAATCGCCATTTAAAAGTTGTTTTCCTTCCTCTTGTAAACTGGTTATTTCATTGAGACCAAAGTTGTTAAAAATATTTCAGAAGTTTCGTTATCTCGTAACACGAGTTTCCCTGTGCAGTATATATATATATATATATGTATGTATATATATATATATTCGTAATTTTGCTTCGTTTTTTTTAATCGAATATCCGATTGCACGCCTCGCCTCTTCAAATGAACTCCATTATCGCGTTACATCTCCGTCGCCTGCTGCGCGTTGCGACTGAATTATCGCGTGCCCCGTGCGAACGAGGCTAACAAATTTGTACGTTAATTAGTTTCCTTATTATTGTCATGGTATATATAATTCTTGTTAATAAAAATACTAAAATATTATGTATATTATATATAATATATAATAGATTATTGCATTATGCATTTTTGGTACCGTTGCGTATTGTTTGGTTTATACTCGTCGACCCGACCGTCGCCGCTGATTCCTTCCTTCGTTCTTTTCCTTTTCTCTTCAGCGCGAGAACGAACTTGGGTCGAAACTTGCGAGACGCTTGGATGACGCTTCTCGTTCGACAGCTTCGTGTCGTCGAGCCTTTCTGTTTGCGATCTTTTAATCGATCCTGAACGTCTTTCCTGCCCATCACTTTCTGCGCGTTCAAGTAGTACCGTCTACCTGCTCGCGTTTCCGTTTCCGCGGCTTTGACCATCCAGCTAAACGCTACGTTAGATATTAAACTCTTCGCTAAGTTTCACGCAGTGCCATCTATGATCCGAACATGCGATAGGATTTGCCCTTCTGCGTGTTCGTGATCATTGCCAGATTTATGCTTTCCTCCCTAGTGTTCCCGCGCGAGACCGCAAGCATACATTTATATATATATATAAATATATATATATAAATATATATATATAAATATATATATATAAATATATATAAATATATATAAGTATATATAAATATATATAAATATAAATATATATATATATATATATATATATATATATATCTTCGAATTTAAATGCTGGGTCCTGTATGGAAGTGAAAAGGACCGTGCGTACTTAACTAAGCCCACGACGAGTCTTCGTTTCAACTAGCGGAATACTTCTATTCTCTATATGGCTTGCAGTAAGAGGAACGGTGATTCATGTGCTGGCTGTAGGAGCCGGAGTGAGAGAAGCGCTTGAGGCACTTGGAGCACTGGAAGGGCTTTTCGCCGCTGTGTAGTCGCTTGTGTTCGGTCAGATGATGCTTGTGCTTGAACGCCCTTGGACACTCCCCGCATTTGTACGGCCTTTGCCCTGCGAAAATTCAAACAATTTCTGTAATTTGTGCACAGGGTACTTACTACCAGGGCCGGCGGAACCCATTATGCAAGTTATGCGCCGCATAAGGCCGCCAGCCGAAGGGGGCGTTAAAAAACTATTACGCACACTTAATAATAAAGGAATTTCAACTCCCACGTAAACAAAATGTAAACGTATTTTTTTTTATTGTACCTCGTAAAGACAGAATATATTAAATTAAAAACAGGTGCAAAAATTTGGGGGCGCCAAGAATCTTCTTGCATAAGGGCGCCAACCATCCTCGCGCCGGCCCTGCTTACAAATTGGCCCTTCAACTACCGCGCTTACAAAAGAAATGAACATTCCCAAAGTCAACTTCGAGATGTTCTCACAATGGAAGTTTGGAGACTCGAGAAATAAATAAAATCTGATACTCTTCAGAAGGACCTCCTGACACATCAATTTTTGTTTTAGCATTAAAACGAGTCTAGATGTAGAGACGCAAGAAAAAATGGTCAGCTTTCGTATTGTAAACAAATATTAGATACATAGGCTTCTGCTTCTGAATAACCTACAACGGGGTTGACTGGTGGGTGGCTCGCGAGCCACCGGCGGCATCTCCGCCTTGCTGCCACGCTGAACGGCCCCCCTCCATACCGACCAAACTCTGAAGATCGCAGTCGATTCCTCCTTCTTTCCTTCTCTTTTTGACTGCGATCAGTGCGATCGTCAGAGTCTGGGAGGTATGGAGGGGGCCGTTCAGCGTGGCAGCAAGGCGGAAGGGTCCCCGGTGGCTCGCGAGCCACCAGTTAGTCAACCCTGACCTACGACATGGTGGTATAGAATTTGTGAAAAACAAATGAATTTTTTCAGAATTAACACCATCATAAATCTCTTCGCAAAGCTTTTACCACCGTACTGTAGGTATACCCCCCCCCCCCCATAAACATGACTCATGTATAAAACAAGCTAATTCCCCTTAATTCTCGAAAAAATTTAAAAGGTTGAGATGCAAAGATTGTGAAATCAACTTTACTAATTCCAATTGTATTCAAATAAATTCAGTGCTCAGATTTTCAGCTTCGGTTTTAAGTAATTAACGGGCCGTTGTATAAGAAAAAAATCCGCATCTCTCTTAATCCACTACTGACTTTGATTCGTTGAAATTAGTCTCTACCAAGTTTTTATTATCTTCGATCGTAAAATGATCTTTATACGGCCCGCTAATTACCTAAAACCGAAGCTGAAAATCTGAGCACTGTATTGATTTGTATACAATTGGAATTAGTAAAGTTGATTTCACAATCTTTGCATCTGAACTTTTTTATTTTTTTCGAGAATGAAAGGGAATTAGCTTCTTTCATACATGAGTCATGTTTATGGGGGGTGGAGGGAATTTCATCACTTTTTTCTTACTGACAGCTAAATCTAACGTAAAAGTACAAATAATACTCCTTTTTGTCCTTGACTTTTTCATGCATTTGAGGGGGGTAGAGCAGAGGAGCGACATTATAAGATTTCTGGAAAAAGGTTTACGTCTGTTCATTCTGCTTTCGAAAAGCGACATCTACTGGTGTCAAGTGGAGAAGTAAAACGAGAATGGCGACATCTACTGGCGTCAAGTACTAGCGCTACGTGACGTCGACTGTCTCGTAAAAAAAGTATCATTTTGATAACTATTAATTCAGAATAATTCTTTTATCTTTTAGAAAAACAGCTTGAAACATTAAGTAAAACGACAAATGGGTTAAAAAAAATTATTATTTGCTGGATCATATTAAAACACCGGAACTATGTCTAAGATAAGATAATGAGGCCAAAATAGCTGCGGGGTCGTACCCATTTCGCTAGCATTCGTGTATAGAGATATGCTCGCTCAGTGTGACTATGGTAGAGGGGGAAGGGGAATTAGCTTCCAGACGCGACCGGGTCTGTTGATTATTGAGAATCGTAAAACTTTGTTCCTAACTTTACTACAATTTCTTCTGCAGTTTAGCAGATATGCATGATAATATGAAAATGCACAATTTCGACTGGTTTTATTGCCGAAACAAAAAATAAGTTATGTCACAGGGATCACCTGAACCGTTTTTCTGTGAAGTATCAGATCATTTTTAAGTTTCGCGTTATCAAACTGCCTTATCGATAATTACATGCATATATACAGTTCTATTTACAATAATTGAAAATAAATTATAAGCAATGATAATGAAGACAATTGGTTTTCTTGAGGTTCGAGATGTGGAGAATAAATGTCTGGATCGTGTTCAGAACCCCTTAGAAGAGATGTGTGTATTCCTCTGCAACTTCTGAACTTTTGTCTATTCTGTAGGCAGTGCATGAACAAGAAATCTGGTGGGACAGTTATTCTGTCCCGTAATAGTTTCCAATGAAGAAAAAGAACTACAAAAATTTACTCGAAGTAGTAACGTTCTTTTTACTTCCAAACCTGCTTTAAAACTGATCCATCCCTAATAGATTAAAATATGAGATATACCGTTCAATCGTATCTGATGTATGTTTAAACTAACAATTGAAAAAGCTCAAGAAACATAGCTTTTTCGGAACGAATATTGTCGTTAAATAGAACTATCCATTTTTTAATTTTCCCATGAAAATCAGCAGTAAGTTCAAGTATTTGACACTTAAAATATGATCGATAATGCACTAAAATGTGATGTATGTTATGTTCAAACTATTTGTATTTTTTGTTTTCCTGTGTGTTTCTAACACACAGGATGGCGTTTCAAGCATTTCGCTTATATTGCCCAACGAACGATAGTCATTTTTCCTTCTTCGCTCCTCTCTCCTTCGGGTACCAGCAGCAGCGACGCACCGGGAGACAGGTGATGGTCACCCATCTTTCCCCAGTACGCCGCCCCGTGATGTTTAACTTCGGTGATCTTACGGGAACCGGTGTTTCCATCACGGCCATGGCCGCTGGTCATGTTCAAACTAAATTACACCACTTAGGATTATCCTTTAGTTCTGAGAAGCCTGAGCTTTTCATCTCACGAAAATGAAGAAAAATACATAAAAAGTATTGCCCACTGAGTCCAACGTTATTTACAATATATGTAGCACATCTGGACGAAACCATAAGGAAAAACCAAGCGGGAGAGGTTAGAATAGGAAAAGAAAAAATCTGGACTCTAGCATATGCGGACGATATAGCGTTACTAGCAAATGAGCCAAAGGATCTTAAGGACCTGATAAGAAGATTCAGAAAATACCTTGAAAGGAAAGGGTTGCAACTGAACGCAGAGAAATCAAAGGTGCTGATTTTCCATAAAGGAAGAGGAAAGAAAAGAGAGAGAAGAATGGGGCTGGCAGGGGAACAGTCTGGAAGAAGTAAAGGAGTTCAAATACTTGGGGTATAATTTCCAGAAAAGTGAGCAAGAATAGCAATGGCGCAGATATGGGGAATAGGACAAAGAATGTTCAAGAACAATGTTGAGAGAAGAACAAGAATATTCAGAAGCATAGTGAAAAGTATCTTGCTGTACGCGTCCGAAATTTAGGGATGGATGGATGCAGAAAAAGTAGAGAAAATACAGGAGAAGTACATAAGGTGGACTTTTAGGTTTGGACTTCAGTACACCAGCATATTTAATTTTGGAGGAAACAAAAATGGACAAAGTAAGGAAAGAAGCGGGGAAAAGAGCAATAACATATGAGGAGAAAACGAAACGTCTGAATAAGAATAGAATAGTACAAGAATGCTGGAGGGAAGTAGACGCGAAGCAAGAAGAGAAAAAGTCGAAATGGGAGGAAATGAGAGACGCATACTATAGGCAAAAAATGATGGATATCTAAGAAATGGAAATAGAAAGAAGGAGAGGAAGAGGGTTTGCTGAGGAACTAGTGCAAAGAGACAGGGCAGGTTCAATGGCAATACGACAGAATACTAGGAGGCAGATACAACACACATTATACAGAATTTAGGGATATCCAGAGAGCAAATTACCTAGGTGGAAACTACAGAGGCAGAGATCAAAGCATGATCGTAAGGTTCAGATGTGGGAACGAAGAGCTGGGAAGCAAGTACTGGAAGGAAGAAAACGAGACAGTATGCAGATTATGTAAAGAGGCTAGAGAGACGCTGGGTGACATGCTAAAAGACTGTACGGAATTGAAAAGAGAAAATTCGACGATAAGAGGGATAGTAAAGGGAGAAGGAGAAGGAACGGAGTGGATGCGTATGGTTCTGAAAAAAAAGGAGAAGAAAGGAAGCCCAAGATGAAGGAAGAGGTCAAAACGAAAGCACAATCTTGAGTTAACAGTCACAGAAACACTTACACACACAATACATATAACCAGTGGCGGATTTAAGAAAAAAGGCCCAGGTGGCAAACGTGGAGGGGACCCCATTTTTTCCGGAAAATGAAGAGGTAGTTTACTAAAAGGAGCTAAATGTACAGAAAAGTATATAAAAAAAATGCTTGGATAAAAATTAATTTATTTTTTAAGACAGGGCGCTATGGGGGGCCCTCTGAGCAGGGGCCCATTTTTCGGTAAACTACAGCGGTAGTTTACTGAAAGCGGGCTCAGTGTAATAATACAGAAAAAAATATGGTTTGGATAAAATCATATTTTTTTTTAAGGATGGGGCCTTGGTGGGGCCTTTCGAGCAGGGGCCCAGGTGGCAACTGCTCATAGGCCGCCCTGTTAAATCCGCCACTGCAGATAACCCCATTTTGAGGCCGAAAGGCAAAGAATAAACCTGTTTACTACTACATAAAAAGTATTTATAAAATACAATTCACAAAGAGTCTCCAAAAGTCCAAAAGCATGCGTGGAAATAGAAAACTGAATATAGGTATATAGGTCCTTTGTACTCCAAATATGCTTCCCAGACACACATAGGTTTAAATTAATGTTATACGCTGATTTCGTTAAACTTTTCCACAATAGAAGAATTCATGATTTGTAGCATTCAAGGGAGCCTCCGGTCAAAACACTTAAAAAATAGGTGATCTTTATGAATTTTTTACAAGAAGAAGTTATAACGTATCCTAAAAAATATTTTTGGCATTTATTCATACACTCGTTAGGGTACCAAAAAATTTTTGTTTCGTGTTTTCGGTCTTGATGCATTTTCTAGGTGGTGCTTAGTGCAGGCGCTGCCAAAACGAGATGCCAAAACGGTAACCATGAAATTTACTCACAGGATCGTCCAAAATAAAAAATTCAAACAATTTCTTAAAATTTATTTCAACGGCTGTCGCAGCATCCCTTGTTGGTGTCAAAAATGACCAAAACTACGATGTTGCTGTATATTTGAACGAAGTAGTGGGGAAACGCGGGTAAATTGCCGCACAAATATGGAGATAATAAAAAACGGTGTTTCGAAAAATAAAATTGTTATAGAGTGCTGCGAAATCGAGTCCCAATACGAACCAAATTCCCCAAGTTTTTTTTTTTAATCGGTTCATTAGGTCTTCTGAAATCGTGGTTACCGTTCCGAAATATCGTGTTTCGAGAAAACGTGATAAAGTTTTTTCCATTGGTTGAAAAATAACAAAATAGCTACACCATGAAGCAAAAAGCTCATTTTCGTGCGTAACAAAATGGACTTTATTTACGAATAAGCCAGGTAAAAATTAAAATATCGAAAAAATTGACGCTCGGATATTTATTTAATATTCTATTGTTAAAATTTTGTTTCCGAAACCTGTTCATGAGAAATAGCGTGCACAGTTTAACCATACACGCCATGCTATACTCTAGACCGCCATATTTTTAAAAAAATCTTGAAAAAAATTGTATATATTATTCAGAGATCTCTACCTTTATTGAAAAATTTTTAACGAAAAGAGTGTTTTTGTCACTTAGAAATAAATTTCCAAAGATGCGGTATTTCTTGAACTGGCCAAGGTGGACTAATCCCTTAAATGACGCACTGGTCTTGTATTTACTCCGTTATATTATTTTTCGTTTCAGATTTCAAAGTGCAACATTAAACGAGAATATGTATCTCTGGTCGATCAACGAACATTTGGAGCGAAAAAAGGATGAAGAAGAAGACGAAGATTTAATTATCGACTGCTACCAATATGCACCAGTCAAATGAATAATCATGTAGACGTGTACATACCGGAATGTTCGTATTTGTGTCTTGCTAGGGAGCTGTGCTTGGAGAATGTCTTATCACACCGATCACAGAAGTAAACACCCTGCTCGATTTCTCCTGCTGACGGAGCCTCTGATTGATTCGCGTTTTCGTTTTCGTTCTTCACATTAGCCGGAGGTTGATTCTGCAGAAACCCAACAGAATACATCGTATTTGTCATTAAAACGCGATAGACAAAGACGAAAGGAGCATAAAAGTTCTCCGCAAAATTTCTGCATTTTCCTGCCTTCCTGCATCGTACCTTTGGAAGAGTTTCTCCCGGTGTAGGAGGTGTGCGTTTCGTTTCCACGGAATCGGTGGTTTCTTCGTCTATAACGAGGGGCGAATCCTCCAGGTCATCCGTGTCAGGATTATGTACCGACGAGGTGTCAGTGCTCTTCTGGTCAGCGGGTGGCGACGAGACGATTTTCACCAAACTGGTGTCGCTGTCCTTGCAGACCGATTGCGTGAGCGCTTCCTTCTTCGACAAGTCGAGCGGTTGCTCGATCGCGGTTTGGCTGATCGGATTGTTCAACGGTAGTAAAGCCGGTATCTTCGACTCCCGTCGATCTCTCGCCCGCGAATTTTGGAACCAGACCTAACGTGGATCGATTTCTCTTAGTACAATCACCTGCTCAAAACTTCCTACGAGCTACGTGACGATCAACAACAACCGGCAATGACGTACCTGTACAACACGAGTGGGAAAGTTGATGTAATTGGCGATCATGATGATCTCCTCTTTCTTGGGCCGGGGATTTATGGCGTAGTACCCTTTTAGAACAGCCAATTGTTCGTCGTCTATCAGTGACCTGGCCCTCACTCTTCTCCCGTTATCACTGTGAGTCTGGGTGCCATCCTCCTCGTCCTCGGAGTCCGCTTCAGAGCTGTCTTCGGCTTTTCTCTTGCAGCCTGATTTCACGGTGGGTTGATTTACGTCCTCGAGCTTTGCCGCTAAACCTTCGCTCTGGGAATCGTACTGGTCTGTCGCCGACCAGTCAGGATAGTGTGTCATCTCGCTAGACATTTCGCTGTCTTGATCCTGCACGATTTTAATACACTTATGTTAAATAGAACGCCTACCACACTGTTCTCCTTTCTCGAACGAAACGGATCGGATCGACTGCGCGATAAACTCAATGGTATCTTACTTGGCAATCCTCTTCGAGCTCTTGTTTCATCGTGGCTGGTGACGTGGATAGTTTCCGTACGTTCGCCTCCAGTAGCTGTTTTGTGACCGAGGTATTGACAGTTTCTAAAATTCGTCGAACCGCGTCCAGACCCTGAGATTCGGTTGGGGCAGGTGACTCCTTGCCCTCTGTGCCCTCCGTGCCCTCAGAATCCGCCGTCGATGGACTCATTAGCTCCCGATGGGACTCGAATTGCTCGGCTACTTCGTCCAATCTCTTGGAATGTAGCTGGTTTAGGATTTTGCCCAGGGACGTTTGGAGGAAGTAACTACCAAAACCCATCATTTGAGGCAAAAGAGTCGGCATGTCGTAAATACCTGGAACAGGATGATTGTCTTTTATGTCGCGGGCTTGTCTGATTCGCGCAACAACTGGTTAAGAATGAGACTACGGCGTTAGCCTGCAGATCTTTAATCTCGGGCTCTGTGTTAGCTTACCACACACGAAAGGACGTTCTTTTTAATCAAACTTCAAAAGTATATAATCGTCTTATAAAAGTTGTACATACAGTGGCGTGCAAAAGTATTCGGCCACCCTTTAAAATCGCATTACTTTTTTAAAATTAATCCAAACGACTTGAGTTTTTTTTTAGAAGCTAGAAGGATTAGTTTGCTAAGTGACGTGATTCGTCATTTTGAAAAAATGCACTTGGTCGGAATAGGAAAAAAAATTTTAGGCACGTATATAACTTACTTAAGGGGACCTTCCGGTCCAGAGCCCCCAAAAATAGGTGATATTTAGGAATTAATTAAAGGAAAACTACTATATACAATTTAATGGGACTTCTTGTATTGTATTAAGGATGTCTTAAGCTACAGAAATATATTTTTCGTTTTATAATTAATCATTGCAGACGGCACTGGGGAGTCGTTAAAGTCAAGGCGTCAACAAATTGATCCAAATCGGTGGGACCTGCATCTCCAAAAGTTATTATCCGATTCGACTGAAACTTTTTTTATTTTAAAGAATATACTTCTGGCTAGGGGGGAAACCAGAATAAAAATACAAAAATGACATTTCTTAGAAAATAACGATACTTGAAGTTTGAAATCACTTTCCCCCTATATTTTTCGTCCTTTCAACGCCTTTGAAAATTATAAATTTTCAATTTTTTGTATTTTTATCTGGTATCCTCCTAGCCAGAAGTATATTGTTCAAAATAAAAAAAGTTTCATTCGAATCGGATAATAACTTTTGGAGATACAGGTCCCACCGATTTTGAGAACACTGTTTCGAGAAAAACGCGTTTAAAGTTTTACGTGAGTGCCGAGTGACCGGTTGTTTCCCATGCATTTGCCGCTACTCAAATGCCTATAGCTTCGGGAATTTTACGAATTTCAATAAATCCTTTTAAACATGTATTCCTAACAGGTTGAACATTCGAAAAATTAAATAAAAAAACAAATCGACTTTTGGACCGGAACCTCCCCTTAAATCTACAAACGGGTTTTTTGAATTTTCGCTAGAAGGATTAGTTAATCTTTCTACATTCTAAACAAAACTCAAGTTGTTTCAATTAATTTTAAAAAAAGTTATGCGATTTTAAAGGGTGGCCGAATACTTTTGCACGCCACTGTAAATGATATTATACGCGTTTACTCGACGTTCAGTTAACTTCGTTATTCCAGTTTGATGGAAATCAGCAGTTACAGAAGTAAACACTGTTCACAGGATGTCTTTACAGATTCTTTATCTCAGAGTAACTTGTTTCTAAAAAAAGTGATGCGAATACTCGTATATATGAAAATCCACGATGACATGTTGAGAAACCAGAAAAGGGGTGACAAGATTTCACATTCTAACGCGTTATTTTAACAGTTTATCGCTTTGTATGCAAGAATATCCTACCTATTGCAGAAATGTATTTACCGATGCAACCCCTATTTTCATAGAAGAATGCGGAAACTAAACGTCCTCGCATCAACACAATTTTTTACAAGTGCTTAATTGTGATTCTTTAATCAGTAAAGGAAATGCTGTTGAAGATCCCTCAATTTTTCATAACATGAAATACGTATTGTTGAGCAACAAACTGATACTGCTTTGTGCATACAAAGGCATATGCACAAAATGAATGGGTAGGGTGGGTAGACCGGGGGCGGTAGTAACACTTTGACTTTGGAATACGCTTACGCAAAAACTATTATAGATACAACAACAGTTTTTTTACGAAAATGTTACTCACTTAAAATGTCCTAATACCTGGACACGTCCCAGTACCTGGACACTAGTGTAAATAATACTGATTATTACATTTAATATTCGCTTTATCCATAAAAGAACTATTTCATTCAATTATTCAGATATTTAATAAAATATATTCATGTGCATATTTTTTTTAGCAAACTCGTAACACTCGTAATAAAAATAAATTTTCTTGAACTCTCCAGTTTACACCATTTTAGTATTGCTCTTATCTGATTTGCTAAACAGCCTCTACTTTTTCTTAAGCGAATATTATTAATAATGTTTAGTATATTGGTGCAACTAATACATTTTTAGAAAAATGGTACCTCGTAGTATTATTTTTTGATTGGAAGATTAAAATTAAAGTTCTTATTAGTTTTTTATTCTCGTGTCTATCTACTGGTACAGTGAAATCTCGGAACGGCCCTAAACCTGACCATGTGTGCAAACTGTGAAATAAGCACGAGTTATTCTTGACACAATATTAAAATCATTATTTAACACCTTAGCAATTATTACTCTGTATTTTTGTTATCTTGTTTTAATGATAATATACAATTCAATATTCATGTGTAAAATTCGCGTGTCACACACGAATACAAATAGCCTTTTTACTCAAGTTTGTTTACTGATTGGAATAAATTATTTATACAGAAAAAATATGCGAGTAGGAAAAACAATTGTGTTGTTCTTTTTTATTTAATTTCTCGATAAAATATCCAAATTGCTGTTTCATTATGTGTCCAGGTAATGGGACAGTAAAATCGAGACACCGGGGCATACTAGTCAAGCTGTCCAGGTATTGGGCCATTGTAATGACTATGAATTTTCAGTATTTTACAAAATTATTCAATTCAATAACATGTTGGTTTTTTTTAATCATAAAGTACACACAGTGCTGCATGTAATTGCAAAATCGTTTGTATAGAAATCGACTTGTATAACTGCAAAATTCTCAATCGCGTTTCCGCTGTACCTTAAATGTCCAGGTATTGGGACATTTACCTTATCTGACATTATTTGAGCCACAACAGTTTTGATGTATGTCAAGTAATACTCCGGTTATTAATAAAAAATGAGAAGCGGGTAAAATGTTACAACCGTCCCTGACCCCGGGTCGGTTGTAACACTGCATGGAGTCGATAGTACCACAAATTTAACTTTACAAAATCAAAATATTTATTGATTTTAATTATAATGATAAATGAAAAAAGTAAAACTTATAACCAATTATGCGGTGTTGCCATTGTCGCAGAAATAGAAAACATTTTGGCTGGTGCATTCTTCATGCGATCAATCCTTACATTCAGTACGTTGCACCCATTTTTTATTTGGTTTGCTTGTGCCGTGCTAAGACAATATTATTAATCTTCTTTGTCACTATTCAGTTCTGTCTCGGTACAACCGACCCCGACTGCCAATGTTACAATCGCCCCCGATCAGGTTTTTGAACTTAAATTATAAATTTTTATTAACAAGACACTTAAAAGTGATAAATAACGATCAGTATTATTTTAAAAATAGCCAGATTAAATATTAAAAAATAGAGAACAGACGTACTTGCAAAGGGAGTATTTATATTACAATTTTAAATCAGTAAGGAAAAGCTACTTTAGGGTATCGAAAATTTATTTTTTAGTATCTATACTGCTAGCATATGAATGTGTGTATTCGACATGTCATTCTTCATCATATATCCAAAATTTGTGTTAATATCTATCATATGTTTTGAGATATTTAACGTGTTACAATCATCCCCTGTTGCTACCGCCCCCGGTCTACCCTACACAATTGTTTTTTAACTGATTTCCCAAGGAACTGGCGAAAGGAATGCCTTGTCGACTCTCTCACCTGCTCCTTCTCGTTGTATCTCCTGATAATCCGAGGGCGAAAGCTTCGGCAGAATAGGGAGGAAAGTGTTATTATTCGCCGTGAGCAGGTCGACCTCGCGTCGCCCCGGCGGCAGGGCTTGTTGCGCCTTCTTCGGCCCGCGATCGACGTTGTTGACGCTCGTGTGTCTGGATTTCTTTAAGTTCACTATCAAGCACTTCTTGGACGTCATGTGACTCGAGTACGAGCCCGAGTGGGAGAAACGTTTGCCGCAGTTGTTGCATTGGAATGGCTTTTCACCGCTGTGTATGCGGAGGTGCTCCTGCACAAACGGGGAAAAATTGGCTACGATTAAGAGATGGACGAAATATAACTGTCTGGTGCGTGATGGTGTCTACGAATTAAAACAGAACAGATATCAGTTTCCAGGAATAATCCATTCGATGCAAGTAGGTACGTACATGTAATTTAGGATTTAGGTATATCGATCGATGCATTCTATGTTCGTTTCTCAACTGAACAGTAGAGAGGAAAAATATAAAAGGAAAACACTAATTTTATTCGAGACAAGTCGAACGGTCAAGGGACAAACTACATACCCGTGAACTGGGGTGACTTTGCCCGCGCCGGGGTGATATTGCCCAAGTGGAAAAACTTTATTTTACTTTATTGCGAAGTAATTGGAACATATGGTGTTTTGTAATTGACAGCGATAAAAAAGCAATAGCCAATTCAATCACATGGTAATTTTTCAGTCAGAGTAAAGAAAGTGGGCGAAGTCACCCCGGCGGGCAAAGTCAGCCCAGTTTACGGTACAGTACTGGGAATATTTATTGCATCACTCTTCAAAACGTTAATAAAACCATTCGTATCCACCGTAGTTTGGCCGAGACAGGTAGTGGGTTTTTTTTTTGCAATTTTTGTAATAATGCTTTTCTACCTGCTAAGTAATAATAATAGCGATGCAATGGATTTTCCCAGTACCTACTCTGTATCGAGTCAGGCGGTGCTGTGCGGGAGACCGTAAAACGGAAAAGAGAAAACCGAAATAACGATGTAGAAATGAGAAATGAAAAATAAGGGTGCACTCGTAGTACCTTGAGGTGATGCTTAAACTTGAAGGCTTTCTCGCAATGGGGACACTTAAACTTACGAAGCACGGCACTCTCATCATGGCTGATCATGTGCCTCTGGAGTCGGTAGACGTTAGCAAAAGTCTTGCTGCACACCTTGCAGGACTGCAAAAATCGATTGTTAATTAGTGTGGAGTTTGTCGAGTGTTATTGGCTGATCTTAACCCTTTAACCGTGTAGCTATTTCTAGGGGCAAACGTGCTGTGCTCGGTGCTCTGTTAATACACGCAAAGTCAGGAGGGATTGTCACTTTAATATTCGACTGAAAAACAAAGAGATTGGAATACTTTTATCAAAAATGAAAATTTTCTGCTGTAAGTAGTTACTAATTCTTTACTTCTACTCGATTAAAGGATTAAATTTTGTCAAGAAGTGAACTATGGGGACTTTTTATTCAATTCATGGACTTGTATGTATAAGGCTTACATCTACATTAGGACGGAGCGATACTATATAGGCGAAAATTTAAATTTTCAGTTGGCCTGGGTGGGGGATAGTTGTCTTTTGATTAGCCAAACACAACTGTAAAAAAAGGATAAATATTCATGTCTGCAGGTTGCTTTTTCTCCTAAAAATGATGAAATAACAAGACCACGTTTACCATTCTCGATCCAATTCTTCTTAATCACATTAATATTCTTAATTTTCGGTATTGAAATTATCCTAATTATTCCAATTCTTCCGCTAATTAAATACAAAATTATAATATCTACAAAGTCACACTATATAGGCGAAAATTTAAAATTGAATTTTCAGTTGGCTTGGGTGCGGGATAGTTGTCTTTTGATTAACCAAACACAACTGTAAAAAAGTTTTGGAAAAATATTCCTGTCTGCAGGTTCCTTTTTTCTCCTAAAAATGATTATATGATTACATGATTATATGATCGTTATATGATTATATGATTATGTGATCATTTTTAGGAGAAAAAGGTACCTGCAGACATGAATATTTTTCCAAATTTTTTTACAGTTGTATTTGGTTAATCAAAAGACAACTATCCCGCACCCAGGAAAACTGAAAATTCAAAGAGTGACCCAAAAATAGCCTCTTTTTGGTCCCACGATTTTGCAACTGAATTTTGTGCCAAATGATACCTTATGAGTACCTTACGACCCAACTTCTATGTCAGTCCGATAATTTAAACAATTATTTCTAGGGGTTTTGCTGCCTGATAACAACGAGTTTGAACTTAGATTTTCAAAATTCACGAAAAAAAATTAAAAATCATGAAATATTAATGACTGTGTAGTGGGTGTTTTTTTTAATATCGTCCACCATATTGAATCGGCCAGTGTGAGTTTTGCTGACTGCTAACAATGAATTTGAACTTAGATTTTGAACTTGATATATTAAAAAAAGCACCTACTACACAGACATTTATATTTCTTGATTTTATTTATTTTTTCGTGAATTTTGAAAATCTAAGTTCAAATTCGTTGTTAGCAGTCAGTAAAACTCACAATGGGCGATTCAATATGCTGGACGATATATTTAAAAAAAAACACCCACTATAAACACATTTATATTTCTTTATTTTTATTTTTTTTTTCGTGAATTTTGAAAATCTAAGTTCAAATTCGTTGTTAGCAATCAGTAAAACTCACAACGGCCGATTCAATATGGTGGACGATATTAAAAAAAACACTCACTATACACACATTTATATTTTTTTTTTTTTTTTTTTTCGTGAATTTTGAAAATCTAAGTTCAATTTCGTTGTTAGCAGTCAGTAAAACTCACAACGGCCGATTCAATATGGTGGACGATATTAAAAAAAAACACCCACTACACACACATATATATTTCTTGATTTTATTTTTTTTCATGAATTTTGAAAATATAAATTCAAATTCGTTGTTAGCAGTCAGCAAAACCCCTGGAAATAATTGTTTAAATTATCTTACTGACACAGAAGTTCGTACATCGTATGGGTTGACGCGTTAACGAATTTTCACTTCTTTCACCTCCCATATCTCAGAAACTAATTGTCACCTCAACTCGAAAATCTGTGGTGATTAATGTTTCATCATAAGCTAGCATTTGGCACAAAATTCAGTTGCAAAATCATGGGACCAAACAGAGGCTAAAAAAGGCCTCATTTTTGGGTCGCTCTTTAAATTTTCGCCTATACAGTACGATTATATAATCATTTTCAGGAGAAAAAGGAACCTGCAGACATGAATATTTTTCCAAATTTTTTACAGTTGTATTTGGTTAATCAAAAGACAACTATCGCGCACCCAGGCCAACTGAAAATTCAAATTTAAATTTTCCGCTCCGCCCTATCTACATTTGACAATCAGAATAACAAGAATACTTAATAGGTATTTCTTTTATGCACATGCACATAATGGGTAAATATGGAATTATAATCATGAATAATTATACGATGATTTTTCAACTGCGATTAAAATAATGCGCAAAGTGTCTTTGTTCTCGAGGCGTGCTGTCCAAAAAGGCACACTTTACATTAGAGAACAGCAGCAAGTAGAGCCTATTTTGTTCAAGGTGTACCTACACAGCCACGTCCTTTTGCTTCAATGTAGCCGTGAACTACATAAAGTGACAAAGGGAGCTGGTATTTCAAAGTAAAACTGAAGAACGAACGTGTACTTTGAAACGAGAACGGAATGTTCCATAACTTGCAACTGTGCACGCGCAACGATTAATATTTCGCCGTGTAAATATATTACGTAAATAAATCAGTTTTATAACGCACACGGTATTTCCTAAAATTAGTAGCAATTTATAAAAATCCATATCAACAGTTCCGTGCAACCAACGTTGAGCATAAATAGCAATGTAATTCTCCAAATACATAATTTATCTTTCTTCTATTACAATAATTCCATTACTTCCATTCCGAATAATGCACTCGCAAGAATCTAAAAATGCATCCAATAACGCTACATCGCAAAACTTAATATTGGACCAATCTGAAAATCCAAGTAACCAAACTCCTGTTCTCATCAGCCACATTTATTCCATAATCGCGTTTGGAAAGTTAGAAGCACAATGTCGTTCCTGATTTCGGTAGGCATCCCCGATGGAGACCATGTGTCTGGAATCGATCTCAACAGAACGAGGAACGAGATGGCAACTGTATTCCTCGGCTAAATAACCCTGCAAGCGTTGCATTTGTAAAGGAAACTGAGCACGAGGATTGCATAATTTAAGAAGGCTTTCCTAGAAGCAGAAACCCGGAGCAATTCCGAAATGAGACATTAAAGTATCCAAACCCTGTCTTCACCGATCTGAAGACCTACGCGCGTACATTACCGTCGATCACGTTCCAAAAAGCCTGAGTACAGTTTGAAGTTCAAGTGTTGGAGATGCGCGGACCCCGATCGAGGGCACAATAGCCAAAATCAATTTGAAAACAGTCGAGGGGTATGAAGGGGGTAGGTGAGGAGGAAGAGGGAGTCCGCAGGTGGACCGCGCATGATCAATAATACAGAAGGAACAATGGAGTCCCTCTCGTCCTTGACGTTAGTTTCACTCACCACTTGGGGGAATTGAGCGTTGAGATCGTTCTTGTCGATGGGGTACGTGGTCTTGTGCGTGTCCTCGAGATGGAGCTGAAGGACGTGAACGTCCCGATAGAGGATACCACACTGGGGACACCTCTCGCCACCCTGTTTTGTCGATCCGCCCTCACCGCCGCCAGCGTGGCCACCACTACCTCCTGTTCCTGCTCCTCCGCCGCCACCCTCGCCCCCACCACCGCCGCTGATTTCGCTACCTGGCCCGCTACCACCACCTCCAGCAGGACTTCCTGTGGTTGGCGCCCCGGCCGCGCAACCTCCGCCCACCTCAGCGTTCACGACACCTGCTGCCTCGTCCTCGCTGCAACCTGAAACACGAACACACCACACGGTGCACCGTTATTTCACGCTTCTGTCTCCTTTCTTCCCGCGCCCCTCTCTGTCCAGTTGTTCGCCAAGCGATAACAGCCCACGGCCCGTGTCCACGCGTACCTACGTATGTATCGTCGCGGGGGACAGTTGCGTTTTAGCGCCTCAGCGTGCAACGGACGAAGAGGGAGGACCGACGGGGGTGGGGCTAGGTCTGGCAAGGGGCTGCCGCTGCCGTCGCCGCCGCGACCTAGACGAACGAAGCCATGGACGCCACCCAGGTCGAGATATACGTAGACGATAATGGGTGTAAAAAGATCCGCGGATTTTAGGGGTTTCTAATCGATTCAATAGAAAATAACTTCATGTTCACCGCTCTCAGGTATGCACAAGGCGTTTACGATTTCGGAATATTGTCGCGGGTCTATTTAGACGTTGCCGGGAAGCCGCCGGGATGCTAAGCTATGCTATGCGATCAAATCTACGTTTTAAAAAAATTAGCTTGAATATATTCTTATGGAACCGTTTCCACCAAAAGCTACGTTAAAAGATAGCATCGCATAGCATAGCTCGCAAGGGAACATCCTGAACCCGGAAATTCAAAAAATTCTGAAATTTCGTGAATGTGTAGGGAATTTCACCCTGATTACAACGCAAATTTTGTTTACTGCACAAATTCACTCTAAGGGGGTGTAATTGACCCCTGAAAATCGGGTTATCTTCCGATTTTTTGTTATAACTCGTGAATTGAATAATATTTTTTTTACCAAATGATAGATCTAATTAAAAGAAGTAACTTTCGTCTCGAAACTTTTTTTCTATCTCTTATATTTCGCGAGTTATAACACAAAATCGGAAAATAGCCGAATTTTCGGGGGTTGATTTCACCCCCTCCGAGTGAATTTGGGCAGCTAACAAAAATTGCGCTGTAATCAGGAGGAAGTCCCCTGCATATGTACAAAGTTTCAGAATTTTTTGAATTTTCGGGTTCGGGATCTTCCCTTGTTAGAAGTTTCAAAGAAATCGATGGCAACTGCAAGGAGTGCTCCAATACGCGTGGGCGATAGCGTTGTCATTTTTCCATTAAATTGTAGGTGTTAGCAGAGGAAAGGGGTGAAATACTTCCACGCATCGTCGATCTAATTGTAAGATAATTAATTTCTATCTCTATTGGCATTTTCTTATTTCCGCTGCGCCATCTGGTGGCGAAAATTAAAGCAGCCTAATCGGGTTATCTGTCACATGTAATTGACAGTATTGGAAATTTCGACTGTTTGATGATCGATTTTGTAAAATTTAACAGATTATTTAATGACAAAAACATTATTCGACTGTTTCAACACTTGTGTGACATCAGTCCTGTAACGCGATTCACCCGATTACAGAGCTTACTTTAGTAGATGGCGCTCTCATAGTATTTCCCAATAGTCTTACCAAAATTAAAATATTTTTCGACAATAACAGGCACTGAAGATGGATGCTTGTCCATCCTTTTTTTTTTTAATTTCATGTCACACCGTGTTTTACACTAAAGCAGATTTCATGTCTACCAATAAAACATTTCGATATACAAAAGGAATTGATAGAGTATAACTTGCATAAAGCTACTTAACCGTTTAGCTACACTCGCCATACATACACAATCTGGAATATCAACCGGCGATTAACGCGAATTGTCGCCAGGGCCGTACCTGGCGGGGGTGCAGAAGGTGCCCCCGCACCTGGGCGGCCAAACTTAAGGGCGGCCGCAGGCCGTTTATTATATTAAAGTTTTAATTAATAACAATAATAACCGAAACTCTTTTGCACGATACTGTTTAAAATTATGTATATATAGATATAAAAGTCAACACTGCATATCAAATTCTTAAATAAAAAATATTAAGTTAATAAGAGCGGCAATATTGTTTTTCCATTTGGGCATGGCGGCCAAACCCAGGAACGGCCTTGATTGTCGCCATGTTTTATTTGGAGCGCTAAAGGGTTGAAATATATTTATGTTCATTTAGGGCACGTACTCATTGCGATAGATAAAATGAGGCATCACAGCGGGTGCAAAAATCACGCGAAATATATCAGGAATTCAAGTTTAAATATCCGCCATTTTGTTTTATATTAATATTTAGGAAAATTTTCTCCGTCGATCGGAAGATACAATAATATACTAACGAAATCAGTTTTGTTTTTTTGATTTTAGATAATCTCACCGCAAAACCAAATTTTTTAAAAAGGCTTCTTGGATGTGGGTTGTTACTTTATTATAAACGTAAATATTTTTCTACGAAAAAATTGCCAAATGTTTTTTAAATGTTGCTCTTTTAAGTGCAAAATGTTCTGTAGGAATATATACTTCCACTTTTTCAAAAAAAAATCACAAACATTTGCCTCTATCCGGCCGTCTGACTAGGTATAATAACCCCTTAAATCGTATATGATATATATATATATATCATATAACTGAATCGATTTAAACGATTAAAGAAAAAAAGGGCACATAAGCCTATATATATAACGAAAAATGGGGAAGAAAAAGGGCACATAAGCCTATATATATGCCGAATGCACAGGTGAATTACGCGGCTTAACAAAAAAGCATTCAGCTAATCTAAACGCGAGAGAAGTAATGTCCTTAGTATATTATATATATAATATATATATTATATTATATATTATATGTATATATATATATGTGTGTGTGTGTATGTATATGTTTTATATATATATATACACACACACACATATAATATATAATATAATATATATATTATATATATAATATACTAAGGACATTATACATTCGGGGCGAATGCACAGGTGAATACGCGGCTTTACGTAGCGTGATCGACACGCAGCGACATAGTCGCCGAGCGGTCGCGCTGCCGCACTGTCGTGCAATAAGTACTTTTTTTTTTCAACACCTGCATGAAAATGGGTGTTTTTTTACGCCTGCTGAGCGGGAGCAAAATGACCAATTTCAGACGTATTCGCGTCTTCTACTTTTCTCCCGAGGGAAACAGACTTCACGCGCATGCGTATGCGCAATTTTTTACTCTGCTCCCAAGGAAACTGGAGTTTGGCGATACCCTCCCTGTGGTTTGAAGATGCATTTGTTCGACTAATCGTTATCGATCATGCGCATTTTTTTGCGAATCGCTCAGCAGGCTATCAAAAACACCTTTCGCGCAGGTGTTGAAAAAAAGTATTGTGCGCGACAAGGGAAAGAAGAAAGCGATTTCGACGAGCGTCATGTTTGCGGCCCGAGCGCAGCGAATGCACCTTTGTTTCATAGAGGATTAATTCTGTGTAAGCGAGGAAATACGGAAAGTGAGGCGAGTATCGGATCCTCAAGGAAAGAAGCTAATTTACGAAAGAAAAAAATAGATTTGTAAGACAGTTTGCTGTAAAGAATCGAAGAAACTAATATTTACTAAAGACATTACATTTTTTGTTTATTTTTATGCTTCATTTTGTATTTTTTTTGATGCATGAAAAATGTGTAACTAAGTATGTAAACAAAATTATATTTAAATAATTACCGTAAACTGGGGTGACATTGCCCACTTTTCGGAAAAATTGTATTTTATTTTATTGTGAAGTAATTAGAGCATATGGTGTTTTGTAATCGATAGTAATAATTTCTCCAAGGTCAAACGAAAAAAAAACAATAGCGAATTTAATCATATGGTAATTTTTCAGTCAGAGTAAAAACTTACACAAACAAATTTTTTTTCCCAAAAAAAATAAACCTTGAAAGAAAATAAACCTTAAAATCTCATACAAAATTCTTATATAATGCTAAATATTTTATATGATCCACATATTTTATCTTTTTTTTGTAGGAGATGCCGAGAGTTTACAAAACCTAAGTTTGGAAGTCGGTCATACCGAAATGATTCCGACGAAAAATTAGAGCTGGCGTTAAAGGCAATGGCGGGAGAAAAGCCGCCGAACTTTATAAGGTTCCCCAGAAAACCCTCGACAATAAGTTCAGGGGTTTATTCGTCAAAAAAACGGGGGCACAGACATGTCTTTCGGCGTCGGAGGAAGCCGAAATTTTTCATACATTCAGCGACGACATTTCGGGTTTTTTTAAAAATAATTTTTTTTTTAAACATGTTTTGATAATACTAGTCTTATGTATCCATTAGAATAAGAACGATTGCTCAATCATAATTAAATAATGAGTTTTAGGCATGTTTTCACTGAAAAATTTCGCGTGGGCAAACACACCCCAACTGAGAGGGTAACTTTGCCCACCATGTTTTTGGCATTTTAAAAGCGTACATTTAAGTAAAGAATTTTTTTTTAAAAAAAGCTTATTTAAATCTACATGCCATCTACCGTATAATAGTATTTTTCAAAAAAAAAATTAATGCACTAGGAGTGCCAAAAAAGTCATTTGAAGTTCAAAAGTGGGCAAAGTCAGCCCAGTTTACGGTAAACAAAGAAGCAATTTTGTTACGAATTTACCACATTTACAGAAAGAGGGCACGTAAACCACTTGCTTTAAACTTATAAATAAAGACACATATCATTTTCAAATCGTGATTTCTGCTTTCAAAACGTTTGAAGGACACGGTAACTACATCATCCTTAAGGGGTCATGCTCAGTCAGGAGGCCGGAAAAAGGGTGGTCTTTGGAAATTTTTTACTCAAAAGCTATAACACATTTCTCAAAAAATCTTTTTTCCTTTCAAGGATTGCATCTAGTACCGTGCATCGTAATTTTTTTTATTTAAAAATATTTATCAATAACTAAGTTATTGTCCATCACTCGAAGGTTCTCTAAAAAAGAAGGCTTCTGCGGTGACCACGGTTGCTCGAAAGTCGATCATCTGAAATAAAAAATTCAAAAGAATTTACTTATTATATTATATTATCTAGTATTTGAACGAAGGATTTTTTTATCCAATGCTTAGTTTTCTTTTAATTCACGAAAATCAGGCACAATTTATGATAAAAATTGAAACTTTTACTTTAAACATTAGCCATTTTTTCCCAAATCAATATTTCGAAAAATCCTTCGTTTAAATACTAGATAATATAATATAATAAGTAAATTCTTTTGAATTTTTTATTTTAGATGATCGACCTTCGAGCAGCAGTGGTCACCGCAGAAGCCTTTTTTTTAGAGAACCTTCGAGTGATGGACAATAACTTAGTTATTGATAAATATTTTTAAATAAAAAAATTACGATGCACGGTACTAGATGCAATCCTTAAAAGGAAAAAAGATTTTTTCAGAAATGTGTTATAGCTTTTGAGTAAAAAATTTCCAAAGACCACCGTTTTTCGGCCTCCAGACTGAGCACGACCCCTTAAATAATTATTGATGATGAATGTTAAAAATAAATTATCGAAACCGGATTTTCCCATTATCTCAATGCAATTTCGGGCAATAGTAATCGAGAATAGCCAATAAAAATCCCTTCGTTTGCTTTTGGAAATTGTTTATAATTGTTATCTGACACAAAACATAAGACTAGAACATATTTTTCAAGGACGTTGAAGGATCGTTGCCTCCTTATTGTTATTATATATAAGAAGGGAGTAATCCAAGACAAATTATTTCAGTTGTGTTTTTGAAAATATAACATTTTATAAAGCTGCATCCTAATTAGCTGAATTAGAAAGGAAATCAAGATCGTTTCTTAACACACGTGTCTTCGCCGATTTCTGAAACAAATTATTTTTATAAAAAAAGTGCGCTTTAGAAGAAAAGTTTCGAAAATTCGTGAATAAGATGGACAGTTTTTCAAGCGTATTTCCAAAAATTTGTTTTCGATCAAAGAATCCGTACGTACAACAGAAGCTACACTCATATAGTTTATAAAAAAAAAATTAAATTTGATTTCGGACCTGCTGTTCCATAGTTACACCTTCGATCAGCGCGGGTGGGGGGGTCTAGGAGATTAATTATTATAAAAAAATTTATGCATGTTTTTCTATTATTTTTTTTTGTATAGTCTCTTAAGATATTGTACTAAAGGTAAGTAATAAAAATTTTCTATGAAAACTGTAAATTAATCCAGAAAAAAATCTTAAAAATCGACATTTTTCAAAATTGTCAAAAATCCTTCGAGATATGTTTATATGTCCCTGAAGACTACAACGTATTCAAATTTCTGCCACATCCGAAATGTTAGTCCAAAAAGTGTCCGATTTCGCGTGGAATGACCCAGGTACATAATTGCAAACAATAGAAAGTGACTATAATTATACTGTACGATTCGTGTAAAGCCATCTACGGGATTAGTTCCGCAACTTGCCGTCATATGCAAAAATTATTCCGCCGAAGAATGTTCGGTTACAAAAAAAAAACGCGTAGGTGCAATCTTAACCAACCCTCGAGCGGGCACGCTTTGTGAACTCCGTTCACCGATCTGCGTATTTCCTTCACTAGGTCTCGGTAATACAAACATTCTCTCCGCTCGATCGCGGTGTGTTTCAAGAACCCTATGATGCTTGTGCCAGTTGATTTTCATTTTTGATGTTAAAAATGTTTTACATATATTATTTTAGCGTTTTTAAATACATTTACTGAATTTTTGGATAGATTGCTCATATCTTCTTGTGCCAGTTGGTTTTTCATTTTTGATGTTAAAAATATTTTACATATACTATTTTTGAGTTTTTAAATACATTTACTGAATTTTTGGATACATTGCTAATATCTTCTTGTGCCAGTTGATTTTCATTTTTGATGTTAAAAATATTTTACATATACTATTTTTGTGTTTTTAAATACATTTACTGAATTTTTGGATACATTGCTAATATCTTCTTGTGCCAGTTGATTTTCATTTTTGATGTTATAAATATTTTACATATACCATTTTTATGTTTTTAAATACATTTACTGAATTTTTGGATACATTGCTAATATCTTCCCATCACAATTAATTTAAGTTACCACTGTCAACAGAGAAACCGTTTCTGAAGTGTAATATATAAGGGGGCTAAAATGATTATTCTCAACCGATGAACGTTGAAGCCTCAGAATAAATTCACCTATTTCTTTTTACACCCCATACTGTTTCAACCCAACCAGAAGGGTGTGTGCTATTGAATTTTATTATACCCCTCGTATGTATTCCTCTAGAACCCTGGATATTTTGAACACCTTCAGGTACATTTTCCCAGAAAATTTTCCCAGTCACACATGTGCTGGCCAGAAGGAAGCGAGGTTAAGCGACGAGGCCTTGGGGCTTACCCGTCGTAAAATCATTTCGTTTCACCCTCTGGAAGGTCAGCACACCACTGCAAAATTTCACTTTTATACCACTCTCCGGTCATTCGAAAAGGAGAGAGCAAGATTCCAGATACGACCAAGGACTCCTTAACAGCACACGGGGGAAAGAACACTTGTTCTTCTCACAGGACGACGCCGGAGTAGCAGTAAGACAACGAGGGGAGGCTACGATCGGGACGAGCGATTTTTCAACGAAACCAGACTAAAAAGTTTGGCAACGATGTGCATAAGCAAATCCTACAATCTAAATTAGCCACCAACTGCGTTTACAAGTTTACAACATCGTATATGGAGTAAGTTTATACAGCTTCGAGTTTTTATTCTTTCCGGGTGGAGTGCGTAGAATTTCGTTCACGTTACAGAATTTCAGATTTTCGCACAGGGAAAGTGTCAATTTTGATGTAGGCATATGTACAACAAATATTGAATTATTCTCTTAAAAAAGTCCATTATTTAATTTCAGTTTTATTGTCACACACGGGCAAGTGCTCTTTCTTAAGGGGAGGTTCTGGTCTAAATGTCGATTTTTTTTTTATTTCGTTTTTCGATTGTTCAAGCTTTCAGGAATACGTGTTTAAAAGGATTTGTTGAAATTCGTAAAATTCCCGAAGTTATAGGCATTTGAGTAGCGGCAAATGCATGGGAAACACCCGGCCACTAGGCGCGGCGCCCACGTAAAACTTTAAACGCGTTTTTCTCGAAACAGTGTTCTCAAAACGGTGGACCTGTATTTCCAGAAGTTATTATCCGATTCGACTGAAACTTTTTTTATTTTGAAGAATATACTTCTGGCTAGGAGGGGGGGGGGATACCAGAAAGAAATACAAAAAATTGAAAAATTATAATTTTCAAAGGCGTTGAAAGGGTGAGAAATACAGGAAAAAGTGATTTCGAACTTCAAGTGTCGTTATTTTCTAAAAAATGTCATTTTTTAATTTTTTTCTGGTTTCCCCCCTAGCCAGAAGTATATTCTTCAAAATAAAAAAAAGTCTAACTTAAACTTAAACAAAGTATAACTTTTGGGGATACAGGTCCCACCGATTTGGATCAATTTTCAAAACGCCTTGACTTTAACGACTCCCTAGTGCCGACTGCAATGATTAATTATAAAACAAAAAATATATTTCTATAATTTAAGACATCCTTAATACAATGCAAAAACTCCCATTATATTATATATAGTAGTTTTCCTTTAATTAATTCCTAAATATCACCTATTTTTTTGGGCTCTAGACCGGAACCTACCCTTAAGGGGACTAGACAGTCGAAAAATCGATTTTTTTTATCGCATTTTCCGAAAATACTATCTTTTCTCAATAAAATGCCGCTTGCTTTATAGTAAAATTTACAAAATTGTAGATTTGACAGCTAAAAACGTTAAGCGGCAACATATAACGCCACCTTTGCCCAGAAACTTTAAACACGTTTTTCTCGAATATTTTGTTCTCTTCATTTTTTCCTGATTGCGAGCGAATTGAGGTTCAAATCGACTTGGAAAAAATTACAGGATGCGTAGAACATGTGTCATTTCGACGCAAACCTCTGATATGATCTGTAAAAATTCAAGATTTTCATAAAAAAATCCGGTGACTTCTTAATTTTTTTTATGAAAATCTCGAATTTTTACAGACCATATCAGAGGTTTTCGTCGAAATGACACATGTTCTACGCATCCTGTAATTTTTTCCAAGTCGATTTGAACCTCAATTCGCTCGCAATCAGGAAAAAATGAAGAGAAAATATCTTTTTAAACATATATTCCTAAAAGGTTGAACATTCGAAAAATGAAATAAAAAAAAATCGATTTTTAGACCGGAACCTCCCCTTAAGGCTGCCCATGAGCCGCCTCGTATAAAAAACTGCCGAACCGCGGCAGATCCGCTGCCGCCGCGAATATTCGCGTTGGTCTGTGGGAGCTTATAACGAATTCGTCGCGGAACAGGCTACAACATCCATCTGAATAAAAACACATAGTTCGGTACAAAAAAACCAAGGTTACCTTGAAATCTCAGACACATCCACCTAGATAAGATTTGTCACGATCACAAGATGTCCCCTTCGGAGTAAAATACCTAAGTTTTACTTGAAACAATTTTGTCAGCAACGAATTGTTTAAGAGACAATTGCATGCGAAACTTCAAATGGGACACCCCGTATATTACATTATCACAACTATATGTACGCGAGAGGCACTATTGTTATTCCCTGCGAGGTCGATACCCCGGGCTTCTACACAGATCGTAAAAAAACAATTTTACTCCATCAATTCCCTGCCTGCAAAATCCAGCAAGTTCAGCAAAACCTATTTCAAAATTGATGTTAAAATTTGCACAGATTTACCCTCAGAAAACACAAAATTCGAGCCTTCTAATTGTATATATTTTAATTTCAAGTGTTGCAAGACGAAATAACGTTTTGCGTTAAAAAAAAGAATGCATAAATAAGTTTTATTCAAGGAAGCTTAGGGGGGTGCTCTGCAACTCGGGTCGAAAATTAGGCATTTGTGTCGAATTTTTTCCAGGTAAAGAAGTTAATAAAACTCTGCGGTTTTTCCCCCTTTTGATTAATACATACTTACACTACAAGAAAAAAAATTAGTCTCGTGTGTGTGTTGTATATTTACTGCAATACACGCAGGCAAAGTGGACCGTGTAAAAATTTCGTACAACTGGGGCGGGGTGGTAAAGTTTCTAGTAAGTAGGCACTGAAACATGCTAGATCGGAGAACAAAGGCTTATTTTACTCTACCATGTGGCCTTAATAGCATGGCGTAACGAGAAATTGAAAAAATTTCATAATTACAACAGTGGCAGCGTTCTAAAGAAAAGAAAGTTTCCTAAGAAAAATTCAATTTCTCTCAAGCACCAGAGGAAAAGTAATATCATCACCATTGTAATTCACGCTGCGGACAAACAATATACATATACACCTTCCCAGCGGATTAGATTAGTTTATGATTTTTTAACATGGCGGTGTTGAAAAATAGATTTACTAATGTGGTTCTGAGAAAAACCCCTTTGAAGTTAGACCTGCAGAGTCGTGGACTGTTACGTCGCACTCTTCAAAAGTGTATGGATTTTTTAATTTTTGGAATTTCCGAAAAACATTTCACTGATTTATTCTAGACACTCTGCTATTGATTACTGAGAAACAATCGATTTTTTTAACCCGAGATACCGAGCGGCCCTCTTAAGGGGTTAGGCCACCTTGGACGGAGCATAATTGCAGTCATTTTCGGGATTTTTTTTTAGGAAGGTAATGAAATAAACAGAGAATTTAATATAAAGCCTGTTATTGTACAACTCTCGCCGGAAAAAATCGTATTTTTTTTTCCTACAAAATCGCGACGGTAGAGCCGTGATACGCAAGATCTTGAGGGGCGACGTTTTCCACGGTGTTCAATCTCACGGCTGTACCGTTCGACATGACTAAATCTAGAGAAGTGCGTAGCGGTTTTGCGATGTCTTGAATATATTCTTTGCAATTGACAGTTTTATAAAAAAAAATCTGCAATTTTTCACCCCATGGTCACCATTTCGAGACAAATTAATATTTCTGGATTTCCCTACGTACTTCGCTAGATTTAGGCATGTAGAAAATAGAACTTTTTGGTTTTTTGTTCTAGTAATTTAATTTCATCGTATTCAATTACATTGTACTTCGTAATTCAGATCTCGCATTCAATTAAAATACATCGCGATTCGTAATTGCAATGTACTTGCAATTGTAATTACATAGTGCAATAATTGAATTATAATTACGAATTAAGAGGTAAGCAAATTGAGAGGTAATAAGAGGTGGGAAAGAAATATGTAGGTAAAGGTTTGGAATAGAAAAAAAAATATTATGAGTGCTGAGTATGGTATTATTCATAAATTTATAATGTATAAAGAGAAATATACTCCTTTGGTACATTTGTGCCACTTTTTTTCTCACTTCTTCAGTGTTTTGAGCTGTAATTTAATTACATTGTATTTCAATTACATTGTATTTCAATTACATTGCATTTCAATTACGTTGTATTTCAATTACGTTGTATTTCAATTACGTTGTATTTCAATTACGTTGTATTTCAATTACATTGTATCTCAATTACACGCACAATTACAGTAATTAGGAATTGAATTAATTGAAAAGTTTGAATTATGTAATTGAGTTACAACATAATTGAATTACTACTATGTAATTGAAATACAATGTAATTAAATTACGTAATTAAATTACAGTGTAATTCAATTAGCACAGCTGTGATAACAACATAGTTGGGCATGCTAAGCAAGTTTTTAATGTTTACAGGTGCACGCATGTGACCTACATGACCTATCCGACCTATCGATGACGAATTATTCTCGAATAAAGTACATATATCTAATATAAATCTAACGACAAACCAAATGAATTGATTAGAAATAAAGTAAGAAAATTCCTAAACGAGTAGGTACGTACGTGCGTTTCTCTGAGCCGCATATAAGAGACAGAGATGACAAGTTTCGTCAAATTCAGAGGATATCGAACGACGTTGCTTGCATCGGATTTTAAGATACAGGAGAATCGCCAGACAGACAGTCTACGTCGTTCAGCCAACGTTCATAAATATACAATTGTGAGAAGCACGGGAATCTCGTTGGAACAGCAAACAACGAGGCAAAAGTTCATCAAAAATAGAAAAAAGCAGAAATAAAATTGCCCCCCCCCCCCTTCGCCGTTAAGAAATCAAATAATGTAAAAGAGGTGACTCTACTCCGAAATAAATATTATATATTATATTCCATTTCGGATATACTTCCGAATGGCCCCAGTGGCCGATCGACACGAGGCTTGAGGGGATGAGTGGGGAGGGGGTGTGGACCCTAAATGTAAAATTGTAGCTTCGGGTATTTATTAGTTTCTAAAATATTAATAAAAAATCATTGTTAATTTTTTTTCTTTTTTTTAAATTTTTTTTTAAACATAGGTGCAGGCATCCCTACCCGGCGACCCTCCCGTCCCCCCAAACTGTTTTACGAACTGCTGGAAGCGTTCCCCTTACCTCCGCGTGCTCCTCAGAGTAGATGATTTCTTCAATGGGGTCTTATCTTAGGAAGTGAATTTGGATATACTTCCGAATGACCCCAGTGGCCGATCGACACGAGGCTTGAGGGGATGGGGGGGGAGGGGGTGTGGACCCTAAATCTAAAATTGTAGTTTCGGGAATTTATTAGTTTCCGAAATATAAATAAAAAATTATTGTTAATTTTTTTTACAAATTATTTTTTTGAACTGCATATACGTAGCCCTAACGGGGTTTCATCCTGCCCTCCCACCAATTTGTCTTACGGACAGCTGGACGACGCGTTCCCCTTACCTCCGCGTGCCCCTGCGGCACTTAAATGGCATGCATATTGAGTTGAAATTCAAAGCCAATTTTCTCGAAAACGAAGCGCAATATTAAAAAATTGTATTCTATATTTTCGTCTTATTTTGGCCTGTAGAATCACCCCCTAGAGTATTGCCTATCAATAAAGTAATAGGTATCCACCCAGTACAATAGGATGAATCGCATCTCCAAGTTTCTGGTTCAAATCTCCAAACTTACATCGCCCCCCCCCTCCCGCACTAATCTAGCCCCAACCAATACTAATATCCAGAACAAGTTGGGAAGTGGAATGCATAATGTCGAAATATGTCAACAGAAATACTAAAAGTTTTTTATTAATATCTCGTAAACTAATAAATTCTCGAAGCAACAATTTTAGATTTAGGGTCCAAACACCCGCCCCACCCCTCCCCGCAAATCTCGTGTCGATCGGCCACTGGGGCCATTCGGAAGTACAGCTTCCATTTCAACTGAATAGCAATTGTGCGAGGTTGCCAGATGACTTTCCCTTACCAAAATTAGCAACAATGATATGGTCAACTACAGAGAGAAACGTCCGTGGGACCACCAAGAAATACATAATGCGACATATACTGAATTCGTTGGAAATTCAATTTTACCTCTATGCGAGTTGTGACTAACAATAAAACATTATGGCCACGGTAAAGCCACTGACGCTAGTGAGCAATCGATACAAATCTATGGCACGTAGCTTCTTAAGATACGTGTCTGATGGTTAGTCGTTAGGGCGGAGCGGAAAATTTAAATTTGAATTTTCAGTTGGCCTGGGTGCGGGATAGTTGTCTTTCGATTAACCAAACGCAACTGTAAAAAATTTTTTGGAAAATATTCGTATCTGCAGGTTTATAATCATATAATCATTTTTAGGAGACAAAGAAACCTGCAGACATGAATATTTTTCCAAAATTTTTTTACAGTTGTGTTTGGTTAATCAAAAGACAACTACCCCACACCCAGGCCAACTGAAAATTCAAATTTAAATTTTCGCCTATATAGTATCGCTCCGCCCTATCAGTCGTAGCTAAACGAATTTTCCGTGCAAATGGCGCCGTCCAATCAAGTAGAGCCACAATCATGGTAAATTGAACGACGGAAGCAACATTCGACATGGGAGAGAACAGCTATGAAAACGGTGATTGGGCGCTTGGCAAATCGCCTGCCTGCCAAGATAACATGAGTCACACTTGCCTAAGGCCGCGTCCAGATCTGAACCGAACGCCACTTGAGACTCCCTAATGCCGCGCTCCTACGTGCGGAACCTATACTTCCAGCGATTTTCGCCAGTTTAGACAGAGTCTCGTGGCTCGCGACAGCTAAAGATTGCAGGACAGAGAGTGTTTAGAGTAGCGCAGACCAAAAGGTTTGCCTGCCATATGAAACCGAGGAAGGAACCTCGGGACTCTCGACCAAAGGAAAGTCAGGCTCGCGGAGATGTTAGGGCTGTTCCCAGCCGATGTCGGTAAAGCCCCGAACCATCAAAGGAATGGCTCACCCACATGGGGTAAACAACTGTAGCGGTGCATCCCTGACCCTCACACCAACATGACTTGGTGTCGTCCTTGCCATTGAGGGTGTCAAGTGGTCTGAAGAAGCAAGACACGTTGGTGATAAACGAAGAGTGTCCCACAGATCATCCCAAGCGTACCTACGCCTACGGTTCTAAATGTCTACGGGACTCTCAGAATCAAGCAGCCGCTGCGTATATCTGCGTGTATTACATTTATAAAAAAAAGCAGACAGCAACAGACCTTTCGTCTGCACTACCCTAAACACTCACTGTCCTTCAATCTTAGCTGTCGTGAGCCACGAGACTCTGTCTAACCTGACGAAGTCGCTAGAAGTATACGTTCCACACGTAGGAACGCGGCATTAGGGGGGCCTCAAGTGGCGTTCGGTTCAGACCTGGACGGGGCCTTATTAAGATTTTTGCCACGCTGTGCACGGAGATCCACCGGTGGTCAGCAAACGATCTGAATGTTTGTTTCTACTGTCCCCTGACAATTAATACATACGGTGTTTTTCAACACATATAGGAAAACGTTGACAGATTTATTGGGAGGTTCTATGCATTAGATACCCTATTCCTAAGACTTACGTAGTTACAACAGTTAACTGATGTCATAGTAAAACCACAAGCTTGATACGAAGAGACTTTTAAGAATTTGAAACAAAAGAATACGAAATATCAGTTGTTTACAGTTCTGTTTGATTATAGTAAATCCTCCAAATTTGCGCCTTCAGCTAGAATACCAACGAAAGCAAAACTTTCGTTTTGCTTTATACAACGTCATCTGCCAGGAATAAACTACTTTCTGAATTACAGTGGTGTTCGATTAAATTTGACTAAAATCTATTCGGTTAAATTGGAACGAACTATCTCCACCGCCATTTTTGTGCGGCAGCCTTCACCCTCATCCTTATCACCTCGAGCTGAGCATATCATGGCAAATGGATAAGGAACGTAAAGAGATATGTAAAAATCTCACTCTCCATTCTTTTCAGCCTATCTTTACGAACATAGTACGAATTGGATGGTGTGGTTCTCTCAATGAAAATGAGTGCAAACGCGACATAAATCAGACCATGTTTATGATTATTGATAGTTAAAGAGGAACGTACTCTACGATCAGTCGTACGCACTATTGGCATTTTCTTATTTCCGCTACGCCATCTGGTGGCGAAAATTAAAGCAGCCTAATCGGGTTAGCTGTCACATGTGATTGGCAGTATTGGAAATTTCGGCTGTTTGATGATCGATTTTGTAAAATTTAACAGACTATTTAATGACAAAAACATTATTGCACTGTTCCAATACTTGTGTGACACCAGTTCTGTAACGCGATTGACCCGATTGCAGAGCTTACTTTAGTAGATGGCGCTCTCACAGTATTTCCCAATTGGGAGTAGAACATTAGTATGCGACACTAGCGGTCGATACGCGAACTAGTAGTAATGGCCGACGCAAATATACAACTTACTGCGGTCTACATTGGTAATTTTCACAGTATCGACCAGTATCGACGAACTGTATGCAGAAATAAATGTTGTGTAACAAATTGTAACGCTACAATGAACAATGATCTCAATTTCAGTTTTCATTAAAGTGCCAAAAAGTGGAGCAACTAAAATTGTTCACATTACACACTTTTACATATTCCAAAATTGTGCCTGAATGTATTGTCAACATTTTTACTGTAAGAAATAACTTTGAAATAAACTTTTATACTACTGGATCCATATAAACATATAGGGCAGTATTCTCAGTCGCTACTTATTCTTAAGCAAATGCTTAAGCATGCGGAATCTTCTACTAACCTAGTAGCTAGTAAAGGATACCGAATGCTTAAGCATTTGCTTAAGAATAAGTAGCGACTGAGAATACCGCCCATAGTAAAAGGTATACTTGCGTCGTCCATATTTGTTACGCTACACTAGCGCCACCGTTCCCGCGGTGGTAGATTCCTTTGCCAATTAAAAAATAGTCCGATTTATGTCGTGTTTGGATTTATTTTCATCGGCAGAACCTCACCAATTAATTTGTGCTGTTTTCATAAAGATGGGGCGAAAGTTATAGGAAGTAAAATTTTTGCCACTGCATGTTGCATATACATAGTATTGTAATCAGAGAACCGAACCCTAACCCGTACCCGGTTCGGTACGCCGTATCGTCGACAAACCCGCCTAACCGGGTAACAGAATTTATCTATAAACCGGTTAACCGGGTTAATGCGGTTACAGTAATACGGTGAAAAACATAGTTGTAACCATGTTTCCAAATAGTAATGAATTTTGTTTCAATATCGGAGACTCTTTGTTAGGGTGATGTATGCACGTGAGAGTAATAAATATACGAGGTCAAAGATTGTAAGTTCGCTTACTGTCACTATATATATTCACTGTCCTTGTCAATCTGTTATGTGGATCATTTCTTCGAATGAAAATGGTATCCTGCTCGCGAGAATTTTCATATGTAGACGCGACTGATTCAAGTTTAACCCAACACTACCTAATTTTTTTTTATTAGGAATAGGGTTAAATGTATTAGGAATGATACGCAGTACAGTGGTTCACGGTTAAGTTGATAATCTCAGGGTCCCAAAAATATTTTTTATTCAAGGCGTTAGGCGAATTTCGCACCTGCGATTCCACGCTTCACCGAGTTTCGTGGCTTTCGGATAAGCTCGAGAGTAGGGGACGGACCATTAAGAA
Source organism: Andrena cerasifolii (assembly GCF_050908995.1). Taxonomy (NCBI): domain Eukaryota; kingdom Metazoa; phylum Arthropoda; class Insecta; order Hymenoptera; family Andrenidae; genus Andrena; species Andrena cerasifolii. The sequence goes on along the minus strand of NC_135124.1, from coordinate 2,495,462 downwards.
GTGAAACTGTCAAGTTCCGCATTTTTCATCGGATCTTCACAAACGCAACACCAATCGATTCCTTGCGTTCTCCTGATTAAGAGACACCAAATACCATGCAAATCTAACAATAATTAACGAAATTACATTGTTGAAAATACTCCAGTTTGCACTGTATTTTGTCTTCTAATCGGGAGAATGCCAGGAATCCATTGACGTCACTTTTATATCGATACGATGAAAAATAAATAATTTTATGTTGAGAAATAAATGCCTGAGCGACTTCAGGCGTGACGCAGCGTCGAGTCGCACGTGTGTCTAGCGTCGCTCGGGCAGTGTGCCATCAATTTTACAAAAAGTCAAGTTCTTTATTTTTCGTCATATCGATACGGAAGTTACACCAACGGGTTCCTGGCAGTTTCCGGATTAAAAGACACCAAAATTCTATGTAAATCAGATTATTTTTAACACAGATAGCTTCAAATTGTGTACATTAATTGTATATGTACTATTGTTAATTATGGTCCGATTTACATAGTATTTTGGGTCTTTTAATCGGGAAAACACAGAGATCAATTGGTATCACTTTCGTGAAGATCCGATGAGAAATGCAAAATTTGACATTTTCGCTTGGTAATGGCTAGCCTTATCTTTGTTTTTTCCCATCTATTCTTGAGTGCTGAGCGCTTGGTTGGGAACGTTCCCAGGCAAAAAATGATAGTGAGGATGATTTTGTATGAACCTAACCGAAGGGAACAGCTGTGTGTGTGTGTGTATTCGATTAGGTATACAAAACAGTATGTATTAATCTTACTACAATGACAGTCAAATGTGTGACTGACTGCATTTGGCACGCACTTATTAGTTCATTCGCTCTTGCTTTATTTGTAGATGATTTCTTCAATGGGATATTATCTTAGGAAGTAAATTTTCTGAAATATATATATATATATATATATATATATATATATATATATATATATATTTATATATATAGAAAAGTATGTATAATTACATATAAAAGAGGGCGCACCTCACCGATTTTGATGACCTTGAAATATGTTGTAAAGGTCATCATTCCGATCAATTTTTTCGTATACACACGCGTTACCGCCGCTAGGCTTTAGTCTTCGAGATATTCATAAAAATATTTTGGTATTTATTAAATGTATTAAATGACACTTTTTAAACCTCATTGAAAAATTCTCGGATCGCATCAACTCCAATAGTCATCGAGTACCCGAGAATGACAGTAATACACGCAAACTGTACCTAATGCCGGAAAAGACTTCATACTTCAAATCAAAATATTAAACGTAAAGCAAACACACACATGGAATAACACAAGATCACAATTCTCCAACATATGTATATCGATGGCTTAGTGCAGAAATATTGTACGTCCAGTTTTTGTGAAATTTGAGTTTTTATATGCAACAAATAGTCCATGACTGTTTCTTCACACGCTGTACAAAAATCACATTTATATCTACTTCATAAATTTGTAAAAAAAATATTTTTCTTCATTGTGTGCCCCTGAATCTTATGTACCATTGCATGTTTCAATCTGTTTTCCTCGAAAATGCTAAAAGTGGACATACAATATCTGGGTATTAACAATAAGCCATCGATATGTACCACGTATCTTTTTCACTTGCATCGCACATTTTCAGATTTTTTCCGCACTTGTTCACCATTCGCTTCATTTTTCCTCATTTACTCCATGTAATCATCGGTCTCATACTCGCGGAGAACTCACGGAGGTGTGAAGCGTGCTCAGTAGAGCGGAGCGGAAAATTTAAATTCTAATTTTTAGTTGGCCTGGGTGCGGAATAGTTGTCTTTTTATTAACCAAACATAACTGTAAAAAATTTTTGGAAAAAGATTCATGTCTGCAGGTTTCTTTTTCTCCTAAAAATGCTCATGTAATCATATATTCATATAATCATTTTCAGGAGAAAAAGGAACATGCAAACCTGAATATTTTTCCAATTTTTTTTTACAGTTGTATTTGGTTAATCAAAAGACAACTATCCCGCACCCAGGCCAACTGAAAACTAAAATTTAAATTTTCGCCTATATAGTATGATTATATAATCATTTTCAGGAGAAAAAGGAACCTGCAGATATGAATATTTTTCCAAATTTTTTTTACAGTTGTATTTGGTTAATCAAAAGACCACTATCCCGCACCCAGGAAAACTGAAAATTCAAATTTAAATATTCGCCTATATAGTATCGCTCCGCCTTAGTGCTCAGACATCCAACGTTGGACCAATAAGCAAAAGTATCAAAGCTAATTAGTTAAACAATCAGACAGATACCTACTACCAGTTTATAGATTTGAAAATTGTCACTGATTCCCCAAATATCGAAGACACATGAAAGGTGAATGTCCCAATTTCTGCTGATTTAAGAGGTTACTCGTCAGAGAAGGTGTAAGAAATTTGTTTGTGATAAAAATTTGCAGAGTAATTGATTAATTCTTTAATAATAAATCAACCAGTCGAAAACTATTTAAGAAAGATATTTCAAGATGTTGAACTGCTAGTAATTTGTAATTAAATAATAAATGTCCGTATTTCTACTCACCATTTCTACCAATTTCTGCTCACATAATATGTTGTCTTTTCAGGTTACAATAAATTTCATCTTTTATGGAGATGTTTTATAACACACCAGTAAAGCATAAAATAATGATAAACAAAAAATAAAGTGTCTTCGAATAGAAATAGAGGTTAGAGCATATATTTAATTGTGAGCTTATGTTGCTAAAATTTTGGTGAGTAGAAATGCGGACATGCCAGTGATTCACTTGATCCTAAACCTAATCACCTGTTTTCTACTTAAAAAAAATTAAAAATAGTAAAAAAATCCAGAGCACAATACGGTATCTGTTTTTGTTATTAAATAAGAACTTTTACTGCAAAAACTATTTTCCGCCCAATTATCGAATACCAATAGCGACGCTATTCCTTAGCACAACCAGCTAAAACACGGTCGAAAAATCATGAGCCTCTCATTTTAAAAGTTGTTCGTTGCTTATGCTGCACTTTGATTAGCCCCAAGCTCGTGCAACACTCGCGTAAATGTTCAAATAATTTAGAATTATTTTGTTGCAACTATAGTGCGAACCTAACGCTTATAATAATAAGAAAAATACGAAATAAGCAGAAATGGGGATACGAGCAGAAATTGGGACATTCACCTTAAGCATACACGAGGCATATAGCTTTAACCCTGCCACATTGCTACACAATTGTATACATACTTACATTACTTACTAATATCAATCGACACCATCTCGATGGGATTTCAATACCAACATTAACTTTCCTTCCATCTAAAAATTGTTGAACAATTTTTGCTGTGTGCTTTGGATCGTCATCACCGTGATACATAAATCCAATTTGCGCGTCATTCTTCTTCAGCAAACGACAAAAGAACGTTTTTAATACATAAATAATATTGTGTGTTCGCCACTGTAGGTATGCAGCTCCATCGCAGTTGGCATAAAAATCTTGTGATCGATAGGAAAAGAGACCGAAAAAGAACGGAAGTTACTAGCTAGGATCGCTCGTGTATGTAGGTACAGCTAGGCGAACTTTGTCCGCGTGGTAGGCCGATAAAACGTCGAAATGGGTCAAAGCCGTGACCTTTCTTGCCTTCCTCTGCGTACTCTGCGAGGATGTACATAGCAGCTATGCCGCGGACTTATGTTGCTTATGTTGCTTTCGCGTTTAAACGGTTTAAACAGGCGCCTATCGAATCCTGTGAACTGTTGCGACGATAATAACACGTACGATCTCGCCACGTGAATTATTACGAAACCCCAGATCGATTTTTATCGGGTGGCTCGCTCGCCGAGCAGAAAATACGCTTTATCCGCGTGGTTAACATACTTTTAATCATTCACCATGGCTATTAGAGCCTCGTTCTGCCTTTACGTCGATATTTGTCCGGAATTGCGTCGTACGAGTACGAAGCCTTTAATGACCAACGTCGTTCTCGTCTAACTGGAGAAAATTCTGATCCGTAATTAATGCCCCCTTCGCTTTAGACTGTTTCCTGGAAGTTCTAGAATCTAGATCACACGCCACAATCAGAAGAAGGAAGGTATTAGCAATCGAAAACTATCCCCACGGTTACCTTCCTCTTAGTAGTTCTTTAGTTCTTTAATCCTTTAGTATCGATAGCGGTGAGGAGATAATAACGGCACGTGCCGCGGGTTTCTTCTTAAGGGGGTATACCCGTTTGAACCCTCGGAAAATGTATACATTTTGTGGATTTTTTTACAAGTCAACGGTTTGATGCAGATTTTCCGTTTTTTAACTATGTTTACATAGTATTATGAACTACTTATAAAAAAAGTTTCAGTTAAAAAACTATTGTTTTTCGGAAGTTACGGTTACATGTCCGAAAGTCTCTCGATTTTAGACGGCTAAACGGTGGCCCTAAAAACTCGCGCTACGTTCAACCAATTTACTTCAAATTTTGCATGCAGAATCTTAATAAGATTCCACATCGTCCAACGAAGGCGATTTTGAAAATTTTGAAAAATAAAGAAATGGTGAGAGATCAAAGGTAAAGTTAAATTTTTCTAAGAGAAAAATCCACCTTTTTCCTTTATAAATAATAAACGGGGAATCGAAATAAAAAAAGCCTTCGTTGGACGATGCGGAATCTTATTATGATTCTGCATGCAAAATTTGAAGTAAATTGGTTGAACGTAGCGCGAGTTTTTAGGGCCACCGTTTAGCCGTCTAAAATCGAGAGACTTTCGGACATGTATCCGTAACTTCCGAAAAACAATAGTTTTTTAACTGAAACTTTTTTTATAAGTAGTTCATAATACTATGTAAACATAGTTAAAAAACGGGAAATCTGCATCAAACCGTTGACTTGTAAAAAAATCCACAAAATGTATACATTTTCCGAGGGTTCAAACGGGTATACCCCCTTAAGGTGAAATCTGACGGCACGTGGATCGGCGAGCCGCGCCGGCTCGCCAGGCTCGCGAGGCGGCGAGCCATGAGCATTCTGACGGCGCGTGGGTTCGGCGAGTCTCGTGTCAAGCTCGCCCAGGCTCGCGAATCCGCGATCCATGAACCTGGACGAGCCTGGCCTGGGCGAGCCTGGACGAGCCTGAGCGAGCCTGGCCTGGGCGAGCCTGGACGAGCCTGAGCGAGCCTGGACGAGCCTGGCCTGGGCGAGCCTGGACGAGCCTGAGCGAGCCTGGACGAGCCTGGCCTGGGCGAGCCTGGACGAGCCTGAGCGAGCCTGGACGAGCCTGGAGGAGCCTGGACGAGCCTGCACGAGCCTGGGCGAGCCTGGACGAGTCTGGGCGAGCCTGGACGAGTCTGGGCGAGCCTGGACGAGCCTGAGCGAGCCTGGACGAGCCTGGACGAGCCTGGAGGAGCCTGGACGAGCCTGGACGAGCCTGGAGGAGCCTGGACGAGCCTGGAGGAGCCTGGACGAGCCTGGAGGAGCCTGGACGAGCCTGAGCGAGCCTGGACGAGCCTGAGCGAGCCTGGACGAGCCTGGACGAGCCTGAGCGAGCCTGGACGAGCCTGGACGAGCCTGGAGGAGCCTGGACGAGCCTGGACGAGCCTGGAGGAGCCTGGACGAGCCTGGAGGAGCCTGGACGAGCCTGGAGGAGCCTGGACGAGCCTGAGCGAGCCTGGACGAGCCTGGAGGAGCCTGGACGAGCCTGAGCGAGCCTGGACGAGCCTGAGCGAGCCTGGACGAGCCTGGACGAGCCTGGACGAGCCTGGACGAGCCTGGAGGAGCCTGGACGAGCCTGGAGGAGCCTGGACGAGCCTGAGCGAGCCTGGACGAGCCTGGAGGAGCCTGGACGAGCCTGAGCGAGCCTGGACGAGCCTGAGCGAGCCTGGACGAGCCTGAGCGAGCCTGGACGAGCCTGGGTGATCCGAGCCATCTCGCCGAGTCCCACGCCGTGAGAATGCTCATGGCTCGCCAACTTGCGAGCCCAGGCTCGCCCAAGCTCGCGAGTCGACGAGCGATGAGCATTCTGACGGCGCGTGGGATCAACGAGCCTCGTGTCAAGCTCGTCCAGGCTCGCGAATACGGTGATCCATGAGCCTGGACGAGCCTGTTACAAAGTTATACTCGAAAAACGAAAAATCGCTGAAAATTTGGGGGCTGATTTCACCCACTCAGAGTGTTTTTCCGCAGAAAAAAAATCGTTTCTTACATACTCCGACATGCTCTACAATCGTACGGAGTTTCATTACAATCAGAATTTTCGGGTTCGATATGTTTCCTTGTTAGATATAAGAGTTGGGTTTTAGCCCCGGTCTCCCCTAGTAATATTTATGACCGTGACATCAGTGAATGCGTTAACTGTAATTTCATTTGCCATCGCATTGCCAGGAAAACACGTGGATATTTTTGAATGCACGCAAGTAAAATTTTACAGTCGTTTTCTAACAAGGGGACATCCCGAACCCGGAAATTCAAAAAATTCTGAAACTTCGTGAATATGTAGGGAATTTCCCCCTGATTACAACGCAATTTTTGTTTGCCGCCCAAATTCACTCAAAGGGGGTGAAATTAACCCCTGAAAATCGGCTATTTTCCGATTTTCTGTCATAACTCGTGAACTGTAAAATAATTTTTTTTACCAAATGATAGATCTAATTAAAAGAAGTAACTTTTGTCTTGAAACTTTTTTTCTATCTCTTATATTTCGCGAGTTATAACACAAAATCGAAAAACAGCCGAATTTTCGGGGGTTAATTTCACCCCCTTCGAGTGAATTTCGACAGCAAACAAAAATTGCGTTGTAATCAGGAGGAAATCCCCTACATATTCACAAAGTTTCAGAATTTTTTGAATTTTCGGGTTCGGTCGTAGGTCATAAAGGATTTTCGTAATTTATAACACCTTCAGGTAAACTAAATATAGTTCCGTAAAAACAGATGTTTCAGTCTGCCCTACAGTAACAGCATTTATGGTATCTATATATATAAAAGAAGAAGTTCTGTCTGACTGACTCATCAACGTCCAGCTCAAACCACCGTTTGAGCTAGTTCCTAACCAACTATGTTAGTTAAATTAGAGTTGGGTAATAAACGATAAGTATAAAGTAGCGTGATACTATAGAAATAATAATAATAATAATAATTTTTAACCCCATGTATATATTTTTTAAAAAGTTCAACGTTAATAAAAATATTTGTAATACGAAAATAAAATATTAAATTGGTTAGCATAGTGAATTGGAGCAGCAGATCTGGCAACGTCGCATTCATTCGGAGCGTCTTTTATAACCAAAATGTCGGGAAAAATGTTCATATGAATTTGAATCGTCGTTCGCTATTTAAATGTCTAAGCATATCGATTGTGCGACGTTGCCACGTTGACTGCTCCACGTAGATTCTAAAAAATTTGCACGTTAACCTACATTTTATGGGCATTTACGAAGAAACCATGTGGACAGTTTTGCAGAAATTAATAAATTCATTTCCTGACATATCGATGTACTTTTGTGCCAATTTTGGTACACTTCTTGAGCATAGTTTTCCTGATTCAGAAGAAAAGCTGAAACTATAACCCTCTTTTTTCGACTCTGCCATATGCCACTGTGTTAAAATGCGCCAACCTTAATTAACAATTTCTCGATAACTATGTGGTAAATCGATTTCAAACTTTGTACAAGGGATTCTTGTATTCCAAACTAGTTTTGAACGAGATTTGAAAGAATTCTTGAATTTAGTGGATTATCCAGGCACCACCTTAACACGGATATAGGCCTCTAATCTGCATTCTACTTAAGGAGGTTCGATACCGGAGCAAAAATAATGAGAAATCTTTGAAAAGTGTTTTGATCTAATGTCCAAAGTGTAGTGCGCATTGCGTTAAAATTTCAAGTCGATTGACAGCACGGTTTATGAAAAAATTGAAATCAAAGTTGCGCTCTTATACACAGGCTGTTATGGGAGAAGCGTTAAAATTTCTATAAAATGTTACACAGAGTCCTTAAAAATAGTGAGAAAGTCCTAAAAAATGTTGCAATTAAAAGCTTAAGTATTCCTATGAAATTCTAAAGAAAAAATTGGACATTTACCTTACGGTTTATTAGATAATTGAATAAATAGACAGCAATGTGCTCGTACTTTTGGAACTGCCTAAAGGAACTGCTTGAAACGTGGCAACGCTGTACGCCAGGTAGTCATCTATACAGCGTATACTTGTACAAAGGATACAGTAAAAATTTGTAAAAACACTACCAAGCTGTAAACATGTACTTAGTAATTTATATAGAAATAAACATGTACTTAGTAATTATAATAGAAAAAAAGATGGACGCAAAGCGACGTTGCCGCATTTCGCTCGCATATTTTACGCTACTTTTAATGAAAATATTATATTTCTAACTGCATTAAACATACTCTTTGTTTAATTGAATTGCAAAACAAAATATGTAGTAATAATTTTATTAGGAATAGACATGTAAATAACATTTTTGTCTACATAATTTTTTTTATCTAAGATTGGCATCACTGCAGAGCTCCCATGTATAAGCATAGGCTTACCCCTCTCGCTGCCTGCCCCGCAAGTGAGGTATCGAACCTCCAAGAGTAGACTGTCGATTGGTAAGAAACCGGCAGGGAAAGCGCTACGATTAATCGCGCGTATCAGATTCGTGGGAGCTGCGCAGATTGGTCGCAGATCGGTAGGGGCGTAGGTCTACTCTTAGGTGGAATGCTGCAGGTATACAAACAAATACCTGTCGCATATTTTCACATGCTTAAGGGGTTATGCCTAGTCAGGCGGTCGAAAAGAGGCGAATATTTGTGAATTTTTTTTGAAGAAGCGGAAGCGTATAATTTTACAAAACTTTTTGCGTTTGAAAGAGCAACATTTAAAGAACATTTGATAATTTTTTCGTGGAAAAATATTCACGTTTATAATAAAATAACAAGCGACATCCAAGAAGCATTTTTAAAAAATTGGTTTTGCGGTGAGCATTGTCATTCGGAACCAGATTATCTAAAATCAAAAAGCAAAAAATATTTCGTTAGTATATTAATGTATCCTCAGGTTGACGGAGAGAATTTTCCGAAATATTAAGTTAAAACAAAATGGCGGCTATTTAAAGTGATTTTGTACGAAAAATCAGGATTTCAAATTTAAATAGCCGCCATTTTGTTTTAAATTAATATTTCGGAAAATTCTCTCCGTCAATCGGAAGATACATTAATATACTAAACTTAAATATTTTTCTACGAAAAAATTACCAAATGTTCTTTAAATGTTGCTCTTTTAAGCGCAAAAAGTTTTGTAAAATTATACGCTTCCGCTTCTTTAAAAAAAATCACAAATATTCGCCTCTTTTCGGCTGCCTGACTAGGTATAACCCCTTAACACGTATGCTTCACTACTATGCAGTAGATCCAATTAACAGAGCTGTTGGAGATAGAGCAACATACATTGCGGACGCACCAGGCAGTCGTGAAAACGCTGCCTTGATGCCCTGGGACTCCCTCCAGACGGCGACCTCTGGATCCCCTCTCCGTACTCGTCCCTACCTAGCGACACGCGCGGGTTGTACGCCGTAACGTTTTCCAAAATTGTACTTTCTAACAGTTAATTATATCTTTCAAAACTAACCGCGCATTATCTTCCTTTCCGACCTGCAAACTCTAATAAGAGCGATGATCGTAGCCAACGAAATCTTTAGCGGCGTTGACCCTTTTTTGGGGTCCCTAAATTCTTTAAGGACCTCGTTACATATGCACATGGAGTAACAAAACTGGGTATCAACAGCAGCTGTGTTGCCTGTGATGCCTAGGTGTTCCTCAAATGCTTACTGACTAATCCTATTCACACTCAATACTGTATAAATATTAGTGTTCGGACTCTGTAATTTCACTGTATAAAAATTTGTAAGCTATGGGTTTTCCCGTATATTAATAATAATAATAATAATAATAACATGCTTTACCTTTATGCCAAGGTGAATGAAAATCCGCGTGTCGCAATTGGGTGATGATTCTTACAAAATTACTAGACCCGTCTTCGTGTATTTAGCCCCTACATCTAAATTATGCGCAACACGTTCGTCGTAGGTAATATCTTTATCACGAACACCCTGACAACAGGGAAATAGCGAAATAGAGGCGGTACGAACAAATCTTTTAATCCGCCTCGACATAACAGGCCCACCTAAAGCGTGGAGCGTTCGTTGCCTAGGATGAATGTTCTCTCGAGTAAACGTCAGCGTTGAAGTAATCGAGGCTGCGTGCAGATTCGTATCTTCTGAGAGGCTATTCTCGAGGGAAGGGGATGCGCCGCCAGTGATGTCAGTGGAATGCAGAAACGGCCGTAGCAAAGTGTAATTAATATCTCGGAACCTCGGATTCATTTGTGACTCTACCGATAAGTTTTGATCGCCCATCCTGTTGCTCATGATCGAAATAAAAGGTGTTTTTACTATCGATACGATTGTGCCAATTTCTACTTGCTGCGGAACGTGTTATAGATCATTCTATACAGAATTCCTTCTTCCCTTACATATTTATAATTAACGAAGTGTTTGTTAATAACTCATTAGATATAATTAATTATTTTTACTTAATAACTCATTAGGTATAATTTGTCTTCTCTGAGCGTTATTTATCTCCTTTACAAAGTTGTTTCAGTATTTTCGTCAAACACTTCTGTAATATCATCCCCTTTCCATTTCAATACTTTTTTCAGACTTCAGAAATCTGATAAAGCAATGCCATTCTAAATATCGTCGATCAGTCATAAGGTAAATACCTGGACACTAGTGTAAATAATACTGATTATTACATTTAATATTCGCTTTATCCATAAAAGAACTATTTTATTTAATTATTCAAATATTTAATAAAATGTATTCATGTACATATTTTTTGTAGTAAACATGTAACCCTTGTGATAAAAATAAATTTTCTTGAACTCTCCAGTTTGCACCATTTTAGTATTGCTCTTATCTGATTTGCTAAACAGTCCCTACTTTTTCTTAAGCGAATATTATTAATAATGTTTAGTATATTGGTGCAACTAATAGATTTTTAGAAAAATGGTACCTGGTAGTATTATTTTTTGATTGGAAGATTAAAATTAAAGGTCTTATTAGTTTTTTATTCGCGTGTCTATCTACTGGTACAGTGAAATCCCGGAACGGCCCTAAACCTGACCATGTGTGCAAACTGTGAAATAAGTACGAGTTATTCTTGACACAATATTAAAATCATTATTTAAAACCTTGGCAATTATTACTTTGTATTTTTGTTATCTTGTTTTAATGATAATATACAATTCAATATTCATGTGTAAAATTCGCGTGTCACACACGAATACAAATAGCCTTTTTACTCAAGTTTGTTTACTGATTGGAATAAATTATTTATACAGAAAAAAATATGCGAGTAGGAAAAACTATTGTGTTGTTTTTTTTTTATTTAATTTCTCGAGAAAACATTCAAATTGCTGTTGTTTCATCATGTGTCCAGGTAATGGGACAGTAAAATCGGGACACCGGGACATACTAGTTAAGCTTTTCAGGTATTGGGCCACTGTAAGGACTATGAATTTTCAATATTTTACAAAATGATTCAATCCAATAAGATGTTGTTTTTTTTGTTTAATGATAAAGTACACGCAGTGTCCCATGTAATTGCAAAATCGTTTTTAAATAAATCGACTTCTATAACTGCAAATTCTCAATCGCGTTTCCGCCGTACCTTAAATGTCCAGGTATTGGGACATTTACCATAATTTCCTAATTCAAGCCGATTTAGGTTTTTTGCAACATTTTCTGCGCTGCCTAACGAAATCACCAGTTCTTTTTAATGCGAACTTTTGAAATGTTTTAATTGCTCGTGGTAGAACTTTTTAGTTATTATTTATTTGTGACGCTAGTATTTGTAATAGATTAACTTCTCTTCTAAACTCATTTTCTTCAGAGAAATGCTAGTGTAGATATTTTTCAGCTCACGATGAAGAGTTGAGCTCCAAAATTTTCTCAGAAGGTTTACAATCTCCAATGTCCATATTTGTAAGTCTTTCGAGAGATCGTCGTTAACTCTTGCTTTTGAATCAGTTCCTGAACAGTTACTAGGTATGTATACTCCGTGTCATTTAAGAAGGAACCCGTTTCGCGCATGCAGAATGAGCTCATTGGCTCCGAAATAGCGTTGGTGGGGGTACAGCCAATAGTGGCTTCTCCCGGCACCAATGAGCGGCAACCTGCGCAGAACCGGTCCTAAACTCGTCGGTCGGCAGGTTCCTTCTTAAATGACAGGGAGTATAGTAGGTACACGATAATACTGGAGTTGGCAAATTGTTGCATTTTGCTTGATCTTGTAGATCCCCCTTCGAGATGATATTTCGAAGCAACTTAACCAGTTTACGAAACAGAATTTTTTGTTTCACACTCTAGTACTAACAAGTAGTTGCTGGATACCGATGAAGTACAAAATACATGCGTATGTCAAATTCCATTTGACGACATGTAAGGTAAACGGCCCAGTGGTGGAACAGTTAAGGAAGCAGTTGAGATAACTGCAATTTCTTTTATATTTAAACAGTAAAAAAATAATAACTGAATATAATTATTTGAAAGCGTACAATGTCTACTTTCAGATAAAGTAACAAGAATCTACATTTGTTAGAGAAAATTTTTTAAATTAATTAAAACATGAAACTGTTCACATGGCCCAGTAATTAAATGAAATTCATAGCTTGTCCCAGTCATTAATTATCAGTGTCCCAATTATTGAATATATATTTAATTTAACTATTTCTATCAGTTAATGAAAAGAAATCAATATGGTAATATTTAGGGGTAATGAAAACATTTGTTTATAATAAATTTGTGTTAAAATTTTTTATTATTTACCTGAATTAATTAACTTGGGTTTCTTTAGTTGTTTATAAAATTGTAGGGTATGCCAATATTATGACGAGTTTAAGATTAATTATCCTAATAATTTTTAAACAGTATTATATTTTTGTATAGTTATTATTAACGTAAATTATTATTATTATTATTATTATTATTATTATTATTATTATTATTATTATTATTATTATTATTCGTCTTTATTACTTGACACATCCAGAGAAGAAAATAATACATAAAGACAAGCGAAGTAAATGGCGAGGCTGCAGTACAATACTGTTAGAAGCCTAACCATAACTAAATAACTAACTAAATAACTAAAAACTAACTAACATTAAGAAACTAGAAAGTTATTGTGACGCATAATGTAACCTTATATATCGCCGAGCTTTACATTTAAAATCAGGAAACGAATTTAAACCTCGAAAACCATAAATATATATAGGATACAAAAAATACTTACTTTAGTACAATAAATGTTAATAATCTCAAAACTTCACTGAGTACTGGCGTCTCTACCAGTGTTTAAACACCATTAAACACGCGTTTAATAACTGGTCAGTGTCCCGTTTTCGTGCACTAGTGGATAAACGCATCAATTTCAATATTAAAAGCAAAAAGTTAATAAGAGGTCCAATTAATTTTCAATTCTTCAATATTTAATAATTCCAAAACAACTGTACTATTTCAAAAATTATAAAATAATAAGTAATTACAACCATAACAAAAATATTCTCCCGCTTACTTGAACCCATTAGGTAAGAAGCGAGATTGAAACTGTTGAAGCTTTACTGTACAATAATATTTTTGCATGACAAAACTATTCAGTTATGTAAGCTTATAATTGCATCTATACAATGCTAATAATTTTTTCAATTATATTTCGATCAATTTAAACGTTGCAAATCAGTAAAACTGTTATTATTAACAATACTCCTTTGCAATTTTTAATTATTGGGCCTTGCTTAAGCACTGGGCCAGTAAAGTGTTCAGCGAAGAACAATTCAAATTCGTTCAAACAATGGAATATAACTAAAGAAACCCAAATTAACTAATTCGGGTAAATAATAAAGAATTGTAACACAAATTTATTAAAAATAAAATGTTTTTATTACCCCAAAATATTACCATTCCACCTGGATCAATAAAACACTATCTACTCCACTGAAATGCATAAATACTTTAAGTCTTCTATACCTACTCCCAATTCACATACACAATTATTACACCAAAATGCATATTATCCTAGAAAATACCTAAAAAAAATATTTCCCAAACCATATTTTCCAATTTATTTCGTGCATCTGTTCCCTAAAGTGTATCCACTTCCATTTATTCACCATTGCTTGGTACGAAAGGAGGAAATGTCTGTTTAACGGCGCCGTACCTGCGTGGAAAATTTTAATGGGAATTGATCATGCGCAGGTGAACAGCTTTAACGACGCGACGGTGGATATTATACCGAGAGGCAACGAAACCGAATAATTTTTCCCCGATGTAGCTTTTTCACAACGCAGCGTGCGGATCTGCGATTCCGACGTGGCGACCCGCGGAGTATTTTATTTTTATTCGCGTGCTCCTCTGGTCATTGTGAAAAGCGGAGAGCGCGTCGATGAAAGGTGGAAAACGTTCGCTGTTAAATGGCAAGAACGAACGGCAGCGCAGAGAATCCACAGCTTATTCTTTTTTTTATTTGGCATTCAGAGGTGCGTCGTGATCTTTGTGTTTCTTGCCGCGTGGAATTATTTTCGTTCGGTCAGTCAATTTTCAATGGGGATAACGGGTACGGTACCGAAACCTCGACGAGTTTTGGTCGAATAAAAACTCTTATATGCCCGAAATATTCCGACCACTCTCTCCTTTCGTTCATCGCTGCACAAATGAAATCTGCTTTCCCTGAGCATTTATACTTGCTCCCTCTTTGACTTTATCTTCGCTTAAGGGACATTCTAACCCGCGAGTTTCATGACCGTTTTTCAGAATTTTTTATGGGCAATGAAAGTAAGTGTGCTACACAAAGTTTTTTCTAAAATCTTAATTGTCCTTTCAACTATATTTACAAATTTTTTCACGGCAAAAAAATGGTTATGAAACTCGCGCGCTTAAATAGAATATCCCCTTAAGGGGATCTTAGGGGGTCTAGAACTCAGAAAAACAGGTGATCTTTAGGAATTAATTAACGGAAAACTACTATATATAATTTAATGGGACGTTTTTCATTGTATTAAGGATGTCTTAAGTTATAGAAATATATTTTTTGTTTTATAATTAATTATTGCAGACGGCACTGGGGAGTCGTTAAAGTCAAGGCGTTAAAAAATTGATTCAAGTCGGTGGGACCTGTATCTCCAAAAGTTATTATCCGATTCGACTGAAACTTTTTTTTATATTGAAGAATATACTCCTGGCTAGAGAGGATACCAGAAAAAAATACAAAAAATTGAAAATTTATATTTTTCAAAGGCGTTGAAAGAATGAAAATATAGGGGAAAAGTGATTTCAAAGTTATTTTCTTAAAAAAAGTTATTTTGTAGTTTGTTCTGGTTTCCCCCTTGCCAGAAGTGTATTCTTCAAAATAAAAGAAATTTCAGTCGAATCGGATAATAACTTTTGGAGATATAGGTCCCACCGTCTTGAATCAATTATTTGACGCCTTGACTTTAACGACTCCCCAGTGCCGTCTACAATGATTAATTATAAAACAAAAAATATATTTCTAAAATTTAAGACATCCTTAATACAATGCAAAAAGTCCCATTAAATTATATACAGTAGTTTTCCTTTAATTAATTCCTAAACATCACCTGTTTTCTGGGGCTCTAGACCGGTCCCCTTAATGGGTGCATAAACCTGTTACTGTAACCCTTTTCCCGCCTAAATTCCAAATCTCTAATCCTATTCCCTTTGCAAACGCGCCAATAGACCTTTCATCCTATCCCACTTTCATTTGTTTCTAAATCTTGTTTCAATAACCCCATTGTTATTATTGTTACAAAGGCTTAATAGGAATTGACAGATACCCGAAACCGAGTTACTCTGCACTATGCACCTACTTATACGGAGTGTTCGGTAACTGCTGGAGGTTGGGGTTACACAACCGGAGTGCGGGTGATTCTGTATGAAAAAAGAAGGCAAACACATAGAATAATAGTTCTTTATACGAGGTCTGATTTTCAAAGAAATCGACTTTAAATATTCGCTGAGTGCGCGTGCACTTGACTATGTCTTGACTTAATGTGGGTACCTACTAGGGGGGAGCGGAAAATTTAAATTGGGGTTTTCAGTTGGCCTGGGTGCGGGACAGTTGTCTTTTGATTAACCCAAGACAACTGTAAAAAAAATTTGGAAAAATATTCAAGTCTGCAGGTTTCTTTTTTCCTAAAAATGATCACATAATCGTATAATTCTTTTTAGGAGAAAAAGGAACCTGGAGACATGAATATTTTTCCAAAGTTTTTTACAGTTGTGTTTGGTTAATCAAAAGACAATTATACCGCACCCAAGCCAACTGAAAATTCAAATTTAAATTTTCCGCTCCGCCCTAAAACCTAGTCAGGCGACCGAAAAGAGGCGAATGTTTGGGAATTTTTTCTGAAAAAGCGGAAGCATATATTGTTACAAAACTTTCTGCGCTTAAAAGAGCATCATTTAAAGAACATTTGGTAATTTTTTCGTAGAAAAATATTTCAGTTTATAATAAAGTAACAAGCGACATCCAAGAAGCATTTTTAAAAATTTGCTTTCGCGGTAAGCACTGCCATTCGTAACCAGATTATCTAAAATCAAAAAGACAAAAAAGATTTCGTTAGTATATTAATGTATCTTCCGATTGACGGAGAGAATTTTCCGAAATATTAATTTAAAACAAAATGGCGGCTATTTAAATTTGAAATCCTGATTTTTTCGTGCAAAATCACTTTAAATAGCCGCCATTTTGTTTTAAATTAATATTTCGGAAAATCTCTCTGTCAACCTGAGGATACATTAATACACTAACGAAATATTTTTTGTTTTTTGATTTTAGATAATCTGGATCCGAATGGCAGTGCTCACCGCAAAACCAAATTTTTAAAAATGCTTCTTAGATATCGGTTGTTATTTTATTATAAACGTAAATATTTTTCTACGAAAAAATTACCAAATGTTCTTCAAATGTTGCTCTTTTAAGCGCAAAAAGTTTTGTATAAATATGCGCTTCCACTTCTTCAAAAAAAATTCACAAATATTCGCCTCTTTTCAGCCGCCTGACTATTTAGGTACAACCCCTTAAAGTACAACGCTCTTTTCATTTTGAAGATAGAACCGTCGCGTCGGAACTTTTAGCTTCGGTCTCCCTTACCTATCTGTATGAAATAGGCACTCTACCGCGCACCTACACTTCAGCTCATTCTTAACGTTCTAACTCTGAAAGGAAAAATCTCCCCAAGGTTAGGTGTATGACACTTGAGGGTGCATAAAATAAATTCCCGATACGGCGTTTTCAGTCAAAATCAACCTATGCTTTTGGGGGGGAATTGCAATTTTCACAATTTCGTGGGTTTAAGAAAACCAGAAAATTGCGTGAAAATTACATTCTTCAAAAATACATTACTCTCAAATTAGATCTTTTGGTTCAAGTCGGGTTTCGGTATTTTATTTAATCAAAAGTTGTAGCCTTATATAGATTTCGCAATATAAGAACATTGCCAATCTTCCTCTTTTGCCTCTGGCGACCGCGAACGTAAAACCTCGAATCGATCACTGGTTTATGGGACTAGGGTAACTCGGGGTAATATGCCACAGTTAACTTTGAAACGCGATATCTTACAAGCATAAGTAGATACAGGGAAATAGATAAAACCATATGAAAGAGTAACTAATTCTGTATATTGACTAATAAGTAGAGATATGTAACTTTTATAGTTCAAAGAGAAACGTACAAATACAAAAATCCTCGAAAGTGACATATTACCCAGGCGGTGGGTAAATATGCCAAAAGGTCACTGAGGTAATTTGCCACAAGCTAGAAAGTGTCAACTAATCACTGCAATTTTTGAGAATCAACAATATTTTAAACTATTCAACCTATTAGAAACTAGTAACAAATATTTCAACTCAATGAAACGTAAAATATATTTGGAAAAAGCTATTTCTAACAAACTAAACAGTCCCCAATTTTTACGCAGTCTTCATGGACCCACTTTTTGCAACAAGTAGTTTTTACCCAGTCACATTTAGGTCCTTTTTTATCGCAATAATATAGTTCACAAATTGCACAGTGGTTGCACATTTTCTGCATCAGTCGAATTGTCATAAAAAATATATACATTCTGAAAATTGTTGTATATTGTAGCACGAGCCTCCTTCACCATTCGAATGGCTTCCTTTAAACTTTCGTCTGACCAAGCAGCACGGTTTGAAGTTCGTACATACTTCTTAGGCATGGTTCTAATACGAAAAAACAACTCGATGGCATTAAATAGAAAGAGTTGTAAAAATATTAGTTTGTGGCATATTATACCGACAAACATGTCGCATATTACTCCACACGGTCATAAAAGGAAGGATGAAAATCTCTCCACAAAGTACATAGTGTTAACGGATGTGCGAGAGGTGGTAAAATTCGTTTGTTAGTCTACTTTGTCATAATCTATTGATTTGTTGTATAACTATTCACACAAATGTATAATCTGCATTCTAGTTAGTGTGAAATTATATCAAGTCGATAATTTTATAATTTGCCAGAATTTACTGAAAATGAAAGAAGGTAAAAGGCAAAATCTATTGTCGTCTCAGCAGTTAAACTAAATTGAAGGGAATTAGTGCAAATGGTAACGGCATCTGTGCATTATTTAAAAAAATATTGAGAAGTGGTATATTACCTGCGGTGGCAAATTACCTCGAGTGACCCTACAG
This sequence comes from Andrena cerasifolii, assembly GCF_050908995.1. Classification (NCBI taxonomy): domain Eukaryota; kingdom Metazoa; phylum Arthropoda; class Insecta; order Hymenoptera; family Andrenidae; genus Andrena; species Andrena cerasifolii. The sequence continues at coordinate 2,476,690 of NC_135124.1, read as the reverse complement.
TAATGTACAAAGGTTGAAATGAATCCGTTTCAAATAATTTCATAAAGATTTTTAATCGAGTTCATTGAACCGTAATCATCCCTACCACCTGCTTACTTTATTTTGTTCACGACTGTATGTGAGGATCCGTAGTTGAGTAAGAACTTACAAGAGCAGGGTGAGTCAAAGAGGTTCCCTGTAACACATATGGGACATTCCACGCGAAATCGGACACTTTTTGGAGTAACATTTCGGATGTGGCTGAAATTTGAATATGTTGTAGTCTTTAGGGATATATAAATGTTGGAGCGGGAATCAAGTAGAATACACAACACTTTACTATTTAAATTGAGATGTAATGTAATGTAATGATATTAATCGGAAAATATAAATTGCTGAACTTTCGGCGCACGTGTCTCTACCTCTCATTCTCTATTAACCAAGGACCACACGCAGTCCCCGTACATACACTCTCTCACCCACTTTCATTTCCCATTTTCACCCATGGATGTCTCATACTTCATTCCGCAGGCCCATTCACAATAAAGCAACCATGCTTACATTCACAATAAACATATCTCGAAGGATTTTTGAGAATTTTGAAAAATGTCGATTTTACAGCTGTTTCAAGGTAAGTGCTAACTTTTTTTCAATAAATTATAACTATGGAAGTAGTAAACGGATGAAGATGAGGTTTACGGCGATTTGTAGAAAAGAGATTGAAGTTTTAAGACAAAATTATTTCAATTTCGGAAACAAATTTTTTTAACCATTTTTGTTCAATTATTTTAAACAAATGCAGTTTTTTAACAACGGGCGCGATTTTAAAAATTTGGGAAAAAAACAGAATATAGTTCTATCCTTCCTCTTCGTGGTCTAATTGTCAAAAATATGGGCATTTTAAAATTGGCCTTCTAAAAATTGTCGAAAGTTGACGCTGCGTCGCCCAGCACTGCGGCCAAGCGGCTATACCCGATATTCTTATACAGTATTCTCGAAATTGGTAAGTATTTGAAAAAAACTGAAGGAGGAAAACTCTTACTGTTTTTTATATCCAACACAATACGGTATATCAATTTTTGGTGTTCGCAATATCAAATTTCAGCCACATCCGAAATGTTACTCCAAAAAGTGTCTGATTTCGCGTGGAATGTCCCACGTGTGTTTAGTGCTGGTGCATATTTTGTGAAAACAGTTAGTTTAACAATGTATAGGACTGCGAAGCAGTAATATGTATTAGCTACCGCAGGCAACAGATAGATTCGTAATGCAGATGTTACGACAACAACTACGCCCTTTGCTGTACATGATCTAAAATATCGGGTTTAATTTCAAGACGTCAGCGTCTATCAGAACCAGTTCAGCAAGAGACATTTCCTGAGATTATCATATGAAATAGTGTAGCGTGTCGATTGCCTGCGGAAAGTGGGCAGCTTCTGTCCACGAGACGTGGTCAATTGTCACGAAAGCTTCTAAGAAATCCAAGAAATCTCAGTCGTCCTCTATGTCACGATTTGTCACGTACCTACTGACTTCTGTGAAATTCATTTCCTTTGAGAATTTTTAGTCCACTTTAAGTAACATACCTAAAAAAAATTAATCATTTTAAGGGGATATGTACCCTGGTAATCCGGCCGGAAAATTAAAGAATCTTTATGAAGTTTTTACTCAGTGAATAACAAATATAATGGTGCAAAGCTTTTTACACGTAATATTCATCTACTTGAAGAGTGTGCGAAATATGTCAATTTTTTTATATTTTTTTAATTGCTTTTTTAATGAAAAAAAATTGCTCCAATTTGATGTCTGCCAAAAGTGACACCTTGGTGGCGGGTCAGGTTTCGGCTCATAGACTTATCGAAAACTATAACGCGACTATAATGTGGGAAGAAAGTATGAAATTTTCATTAAAAAAACTCAATCCTGCTCCCTGCGATAGCCAATGGTTTGTAGAGTAACCTCGAAAAGTTGCAGACCGATTGGTCGGGGTAGTTTTTTTTATTTCTAGCCCGCCAGTCGAAAAATAGTTATCCTGAGAAAAACTCGTTTAAAGTTTTCGAACTCATTTCACAGGTCTATAAATGTCGAAATACTGCGAACATTGCTCCCAAACTTTAACAGTATATTCTAACAACTAAATACTTTCTAAAAATGTAAAAAAATTGAGTGGTTTCGAACCCGGATTAGGTACCAGAGTATCCTCTTAAGGGGAGGTTCCGGTCTAGAGCCCCCCAAAATAGGTGATCTTTAGGAATTAATTAAAGGAAAACTACTACATATAATTTAATGGGACGGTTTGCATTGTATTAAGGATATCTTAAATTATAGAAATATATTTTTTGTTTTATAATTAATCATTGCAGACGGCACTGGGGAGTCGTTAAAGTCAAAGTGTCAAAAAATTGATCACAATCGGTGAGACCTGTATCCCCAAAACTTATACTTTGTTTAAGTTTGTTAGACTTTTTTTATTTTGAAGAATATATTTCTGGCTAGGGGGGAAACCAGAAAAAAATTTAAAAATGACATTTTTTAGAAAATAACAACACTTGAATTTTGAAATCAATTTTCCCCTATATTTTTCGTCCCTTCAACGCCATTGAAAATTATAAATTTTCACTATTCTGTGATTTTGTCTGGTTTACCCCCTAGCCAGAAGTATATTCTTCAAAATAAAAAAGGTTTCAGTCGAATCGGATAATAACTTTTTGAGATACAGGTCCCACCGATTTTGAGAACACTGTTTTGAGAAAATCGCGTTTAAAGTTTTACGCCAGCGCCAAGTGGTCGGTTGTTTTCCCATGCATTTGCCGCTATTCAAATGCCTAATAACTTCGGGAATTTTACGAATTTAAATAAATCCTTCTAAACACATATTCCTAAAAGGTTGAACATTCGAAAAATTAAATAAAAAAACAAATCGACTTTTAGACCGGAACCTCCCCTTAAGGGGTAACACCACTGTGACAGTCGGAAAAGTTCCCAAATCAATATTTCGAAAAATCCTTCGTTCCAATACTAGATAATATAATATAATAAGTAAATTCTTTTGAATTTTTTATTTTAGATGATCGACTTTCGAGCAACAGTGGTCACCGCAGAAGCCTTTGTTTTTAGAGAACCTTCGAGTGATGGACAATAACTTAGTTATTGATAAATATTTTTAAATAAAAAAATTACGGTGCACGGTACTAGATGCAACCCTTAACAGGAAAAAAGATTTTTTGAGAAACGTGTTATAGCTTTTGAGTAAAAAATTTCCAAAGACCACCCTTTTTTCGGCCTCCTGACTGAGCATGACCCCTTAAGAATGTACATTTTCAATATTTTATCTCGAATATTACTGGTCCAAGTTACGAGTTCTTTAGCACTGTGAATCACTCATACATATGTACCCTACAGGGATTCCCACGCAAGTATCGCCATGTACTTTCAAAATCTTCCTGGAACTTCACAAAAAATTATTTTAGACAAAAGTTGAATTACACTGAAGTGTGCATTAACCTCCGTAAACTAAAGCTTGTTAACCTGCATTTTTTCTGCTTTTTAAGTGTAACTTTAAATATTTTTTATTAGAACCGCATTGCAACAAGTCGTTGCGTAAGGTCGCGGTACCTTCCTTTGATGCGATGCGAATTCGTTCCTTTAAATCTTCTACGCTTTAAATTGGAGTGATTATGAATCTGAACGCTAATCTTTTTTTTCCTAGTGACGTATCAAAAGAAAATTTACATTGTTTCTGAAGCGAACACCTTGACATATCTGCCCAACTTCAGTTAACTTTTTATATTATTTGCATTCTTTTTTCTTTGTAATTTATGCAGAGTCGTTGGATTTGTCATTCCTTCTGACAAAAAATATTAAAAATACTAAATTTTAATTTAAGAAATAAAAAACCCTGGTTTACGGAAATTATGCACGCTTAAATATAGTTCAACTTTTGTCAAAAACAATTTGCTGTAAAATTTAAGCAAAAACGTGATTTCTAATAGAAAAAAAATAAGAAAAATATTGCGTACTAAATAAGAAATGATTAACCCTTTGATTTAACCCTCTGTCCAGAATGTCTCGATACACATTGCGTTTGTATTATAAAATATTCCTTTCACTCTGTTTATTTTTAAATATTTTTACTACATGAAAATCAATACACTTTTATTCATAAATTGCTTTCATTTTAATTTCGACCCACTGTACTACAATAATTCTAAAAACCACTAACTTCTGCAACGGGTTAATATTTATTTTACACTTCTAAAACGCTTTTCCCAAATCGTTACTGTATGAATACGAAGAACAACGGGCATGGCCAACAGTCGAAAATGATGCCTGGAACGTACGAAGGGTTAACAAGAAACAATCAAAGCAAGGAGAAAACAACAGTGGCCCATCACTCTCGATTGATCCGGCCGAATCACCGAGCTGGATTTCAAGGGGCCAATTCAACCGAGCCAGAAAACAGTCCGGCGACTCAAGAAAGAAAGCCTCTTGTGGGCGGTTCAACGACTATGCGTGAAGGCAACGGCGAAAGCGAAAGAGTTATGTGACTGATAGTGGCGTCAAGTATTGGCAATATCTATTCACGAGTATACTCATCAATTCAGTACCAACGTATCATTTTGTTAGGATCGAATAGTAGGGGAGTAGCTTGACTAATCTATACCGTTACACAAAGAGAGAGCCGATTTTTAAGTTCGCGCAAAAGTCAACCCCTATTGAACCGATCTCCCTGAAATTTTAACACGTTATTCCTGGATACTCTAGGTCGGACATAGGCTATGCAGCATGTCTAAAAGAAACGCGTTATTCGCCTTTAGAGGGCCGGGATTTTTTCATCGAAATTGTAAATTTTATTTACTTAAAATTTATGAATATATATCACCAAAATGGCCGGCAAAGTAACCAAATTTTTAGGTGGCCACTATGGTGGCCAGCCAGGCTCTGTGAAGATTAACATGGAACGAAGAAGCACCTGGTATGTGTTGCGCTGGAGGGAAAATAAATCTCCGAAAATTTCCGAAATAGTTTGAAGAAATTAAGGGGTTACGCCACACAGTGGTTCAGAGGCGGAAAAAAAGTCAAAAAATCATGTCAATTTCGTATTGCTTTTTTAGGTATGTTTTTTCATCGGTTATGTATATTGATCATTTCCTCTCACTTCGCCTCTAAAACCGATTACAAATGCGAAAAAACTCGCACTAAAGAAGTGTGGCCAAAATTTCTACGTATCACTAAGTGGACCTGCTTTTTTCCGGAGTAGTTTTATTACTCGTTTTTACATAGTGTAGAGCAGAAAGAAGTAGAATTCAAACTGTTGTCAGAATATAACAATATCTCAAAGAATACCGAGGTGTTTTAGAAATCACCATTTTTTTTTCAGGTACCTCCGTCTACCTCCGCAACGAAACTGGAAAGGTTTGAAAGTACATACTTTGAGGTACAATTCCCATTAAAAAATTTCACCGTCCATCGCCGTCTGTACTGTATGCAAACGTTTTTGTAAGTTTTTTTTTTGGGAAAAAAAGGTTAATACCTAATTGCTACTGTTGACCGTCGATCCCTCTTGTGGGTGTCGCCTTTCAATAGAAAATTTTGCGCTGATTCCGAATATATACCATGTTCCTATACCTGAAATAAACGATTCATGCGTTTTTTGGCCAAAGACCATGAAAAATCACGTTTTTTCACATATTTTGCGATATCGAGCAGTTTTCTTCTGCCTCCATGTAATTTTGTCCAATAGAAAAGTTGTATAGAATTAAAATATTCGTTTTTTTTAATTTTTTAAATTTATTTTTAACTGTCTAAACATTGTACGAGTACAAAATCCGTTCAAAAACGAATATTGACAGTTAAAAAAAATTTTAAAAAAATTAAAAAACGCATATTTTAATTCTATACAACTTTTCTATTGGACAAAATTACATGGAGGCAGAAGAAAACTGCTCGATATCGCAAAATATGTGAAAAAACGCGATTTTTCATGGTTTTTGGCCAAAAAACACACGAATCGTTTATTTTAGGTATAGGAATATGGTATATATTCGGAATCAGCGCAAAATTTTCTATAAGAATACGTAGAGAACCCAAGTTTTTTCCAAAATTTCCCATTTTGGAACCACTGTGCGCCACCCTGACAAGGAACACTATTCAATCGATGATGGAATCACGCAGATTTTTTTATAGATGAAAAGTGTATGTCACTAAGGTCAGAAAAATGTAAATTAAAGATGCTCCCAACAGCTGGTCTGACCTTGAAAAATCGACAAAGGTCGAACAGGGGAAAAAAAGAAAAATAAGGTAAAGGGAGTGACAAATCTGTCTGTACAAATTTAAATATCTCTATTATATGAAAATACATTATAGTAAATGAATGATAATTCATTAATGATAGATAATAATTGGAAAAAATTAATGATAATAAATGATAATACTAGTGATGTCAGTGACATGCTTAGACTGTCTCGTTGATCAAGGTATGAAAGAAACAGTGTTCGCTCGTTGCAGTCATTGTGAAATTTATTATTGCTTCAATCATTTTTTTAAACCTTCTTGTCGACAAGATTATCATAAATGTAATGGCTAATATTACCCCCTGTTGTGATTTCATTAGTATTTTCATTTATTATCATTATTTTTTTCTAATTACTATCTATTATCATTCATTTACTATAATGTATTTTCATATAATAGAGATAATTAAATTTGAACACACGGATTTGTCATTCTCTTTTTCCCTCATTTTTCTTCTTTCCCCGGTTCCACCTTTGTCGATTTTTCGAGGTCGGACCAGCTTTTGGGAGCACCTTTAGTTTACATTTTTCTGACCTTTGTGACATATACTTTCGATCTATATAAAAAAATCTGCGAAATTCCATCATCAATTGAATAATGTTCCTTGTGAGGCGCTCGAAACGGCACTAAACTAGACGATTTTTTTTTACCAATACTATGAGGGTGAAAATTATTTATTTTCTTCTTATGGGTAGAGCATGTATTAGTGCATATATTGTATAAATACTGTACAAAAATATTAAAAAATGATCGAGTTATTTGTTCTCCCGCGAAGCTCGTCCGCCGTTACACGCGTGACTGACCTAACAAATTATAACGAACATGTTCGTCTGAAATCAAAAACCCGATGATTTTCGTGTTCCTTAATAAAATACCTACGATGTAGCACAGTGATTTGAGAAAAAAAAATTTATTGCACAAATGAGAGCAAAGTGAAAAAAATTATACGTTTTTCACATGAAAAAACGAATTTAAACCATTAATTATACACGAATGGGGTATAGGATGGAAAAAACTGATATGCTACATCGTAGATAATACCATTAAGAATATGCGTGCCAAGTTTGAACTCAATCGGACAAATAGTTTTGGAGATATTTCATAGGTCATCTTTGAAAATGTAGTTTCGAGAAAAACGCAAAAGAAGAAAAGTAGAGTGGTCGCTACCTGCTGCGGAATTACAACATCCGCGCCTCGTTGAAAGCCTATAACTCGGCTATTTTGGGGAATTTTTGCGTCTACAATGACTGAAATTATTCTTAAAACTTCACGTAATAAGAAAATGCAAAGAAAAAAAAATCGTGTTTTCACAACTTTCAGGGTGGCGTAACCCCTTAAGCTTTCTTTTGAAAATACTTAATTTCCTTAAAAGATATTAATTATAATAAACATGAATCCGCCATGCTAATATCTCGGGTGAAGCCGAGACGGGGGACGCTAGTTGTTAATAACTTTGCACCGATATATGCTCTACTGCGGAGAGATTGACTGTAGAAAGAAGTCACTTCTTTCCCGCGATCGCACGTTTCTTAACAGTTATCAGCGTTTGTCGAAAGATTGACTACGTAAGTAAATACTTGATTTTTTCTCGTTCTATATAGTTACGATAGAATAAATGTTAAGAGACTATTTTACAGTTTGTTTATTAGACAATCTATTGACATCGTATTTTTGTTTATACATAAATAATTGAGGATTATATACGTCGGAATAGGGGAATCGATGAAGCCTCAGAGGGCGAGTGGGTGTTTCCGTTGGCTCTTCTTCTCGCAAAGCGTCTCATTTTTTTTATTTGAATTTAACAAGAATTGAACAATGTAATTATAAATACTTTCAAGGAATTACTTTAAACCAAACTATAAATTATAATTCTATTTAAATCGAAAACTAATGAATTCTCGGGAAGGGAAAGCCGAATTGTCTTCGATGACGATTTCTTTCGGAATTCATCCCCTTTTTTTTCTTTCTAAAATTCCGCATTCAAATTATCAACCTTTTGCTAAACAACCACTTCGGTTTCCCTTCCGAGACTACATTCAAGCGCCCACTAACAGTCTGACGCTTGCGTTTTCGATTGGCGCCAAAATAATTTCGCAATTCAATCATACATGACTTCGTGCCGTCATTAGTAATAGTATTAGTAATAGATTGTAAAGATCGACTATCTATTTGCTCAACCCTGTGTAAGCATTGTAACGAAATAAACGATACATCTCAATTAATTTTATTCATTATTTATTTTTTTTTATTCTCCGACATATAGATAATTGAAGTCAAAATGATCGGTCGGTGGTGGTTGACTAATAACGTCAATAAGGGTTAAATTGTTATTTCGTTATTATTAATATTATTATTATTTTTATTTTTATTATTAACGGGAAACCCTATACTGTACAGAGATACAAAATTATTACCATTACTACATGGAAAGATAAAAATAAGAGAAAGAAATAATATATAATAATATATATATATATATAATAATAATATATATATATTATTTCTTTCTCTTATTATATATAAAATAATAACATAAAATAAAATAACAAAGATAAATTAAGATGAGGTAATAATAGATAACAAAAACATAACATAACATAAACTTTTTAAATACTACTAATAATACATACAACAGTCCGCCTGTTTATGCCTAATCACGGAGCAATAGAAAATTTACGATAGAAGATGCCTAAATAAATGCATACGGACGCGTTATTAAGAAAGCCATATTTATTTTTTGTTTAAATGGCATTATGTTATAACGGAAACCTGCCAGTACCAACTCTGGCAAATCCACCGCAGAAAACCATGTAGACCCGGTGAGGGCGTCGGGCGTATCCTCGATAAGCCCCGTTACGCACTTGCGACAAGTTGCCGGCAACTTGGTCGACAAGAGACCAGAAACCTTTGTTGCTCGCCGCGACCAAGTGCGTACGAACTCATATATCCCCGTGTACCTCGTGGTCGTCGGTGACCTGGTTGCCGGCAACTTGTCGCAAGTGCGTAACGTGGCTAAGGGGAAGAGGATGCGAACCCATCTTCGTGATCTCGTTCAGGAGTTGATAGTCTATGCAGAACCTTAGCCCCTTTACGCACTTGCGACAGGTTGCCGGCAACTTGGTCGACAAGAGACCAGAAACCGTTGTTGTTCGTCGCGACCAAGTACTCATATATCCCCGTGTAGTAACGGAGCTTATGGAGCCGTCCTTCTTCCTCACGAGAACTATCGGGGATGACCAGGGGACTCTGCGATTCCTCGATCACCAGTGGCGGATTTAAGCCCCGTTACCCACTTGCGACCATTCCCTGGCAACTGGGTCGCCGAGAGACCAACATTCCGGCAACCAAACGAAGCAACTAGACAGAGCAACTAGATACCTATTAGTTGCGTAGAGAGCACCAAACAGAATGGACGTCGAGGAGATTATTGTAATTATGAAGTACATTGGGAAAAAAAAGAAGAAAAGGAAGAGGCGATATTGGGTGCATCCTATGTTGGAAGAACGCCGCCAAAAAGGAATGTTCACTGGTTTTCTCATTCTCAAATAAATGCACCATGTCTTCTTATTGTTCTTTTAAGTGTCACGATTGGGGTATTCATTGTATGACAGATAGTGTCGGTTTATTCAAGGTCCAACTGACGCGCTGCGCCTCAGAGTTTCCTCTATAGCAGCATCGGAACCAAGCAAGATGAAGTGAGCATTTAATCTCTTTCTAGGAGACCACTGTGCAGGCCACAGGGTGGGCGGAAAGCAGAGTGAGGTCTGAAAGACCACGTCTTAACTCGATGGGATCACCGTAAGGAATTTTTGCTATTGCGCAGGCCATCACAGTCACGAATTATAAATGTTCGCAACCGGGGAAACCTACCCGTAACATTATACGACATCTAGTGTAGCTGTCTTGGCCCAAAGTGGGCCGCGCTCTTCCTCAGGCTTTCGCCTATACGAGCATTTGGCTGGCATGGTGGTGTTCGCAAAATTTAACTATCGTCGCGGGCCGCTGCCATGGGAAATTCGGCGTAGATGTTCCGTCGAAATGGGGCTTGGAGGTTGACGCTCATTGGTGCCGGGAGACGCCACTATTGGCTGTACCCCCACCAACGCTTTCTCGGAGCCAATGAGCTCATTCTACATGCGCGAAACGGGTTCTTTCTTAACTGACAGGGAGTATAGGTAAATATTAACCCCTTGCGCTGAAATGACATGTTTAGCACGGCAGCTTCTGGCTTTTTTGCACCGTGGTGGTCAAAACCTGAGGCATATTTTTAATTTTTTTGAGGTTAGTTTCTGTTCCACCACGCCGCGTGGTTTTCTAGCCAGCTGATAGGTTAGGATACTGCGCACATCACTTGCGCATCGGTTCTGAGCAGCCATTTGCAGCTCAATTTACCCCGAATGTGTACTCAGTGGAAAATTAATTATTTAATAATGTTAGGATTAATATTTTCGCAAACGCGCGTACGTGTATGTTTATAAGCTTGTTTTAAACACGCAGAAAAAAATTGAAGTTAAAATAACACATTTATGACTCGTTTATCCGAGAAGCTAAATGGAAAATAAAACCACTCGGAAGTCTCTAAAAATTAATTTCTAATTTTTTAAACGAATTTAAAAAATTTCTCGATATCTGAATGCGCATAATTATCATGCTTATATTACATACATTTATTACGCCACCAAAATTTCTAAATATATATAAAGTAAACAACCACACTCATACAGCAGTGTGTCGTTTTCTTAGTGACATATTTTGAATTTACCGCGTTATCGACGGAATTCAATAGGTGTCATGACTGTCTTTATGAGACGGGAGAGAAGAAGGGGTAGTTAAAACGCTCAAGGCAGAGAACTGTAAAATAACTGCCTGTAAAGAATTTACAGCCCCTAAATTAGAGGCTTCAAATATTGTTCTTTTGTCTTTGCAGGTGAGAAACTCGTTTCTTCACAGATACTTAACCCTTAACTGGTATACTGTTTTTGGCAAACGTGACTGGTATACTGGGGTCGTGGCAGACCCCAAATAAAAAAGGGCACAGAAATTTGTAAAGTCGACACTAGAGCAACCACTACGAATATTTTCTTCTTAGGTAATGTAGAAAATAATAGAAGCGCAGATAGTTAAACTATTATTATAAAAATAATTAGAAATTCAGTTTACCAACTTAGACAACCGAAAATTGTACATCGAACTTTGGGTGCTTGGGGTCACGAGCGACCCCAGGATACCAGTTAAGGGTTAATCTTGTAAACTAGTGTACAAAATTGTGTTAGGAATTATGAATGTTGCACATACACGTGGTTTGTAAATAAAATTTTTGTCTTTGCAGAAAAACGCAATTTGGTCTTTACTTCAACCATAGCAGTCTGTTGTCATTATATATATATTCTATTGTTAAAGAACAAATTAAGGAAGCTCATTTTACCCCGAGGTTCGCTTCACCCGGGTCTCCCCTACTCGAGGAAGAAGTGGACACATGGCGGTAAATCCTCGATAACGCACGTGATTGAACACAAATGGCACCGCTATTCCACTGCATTATGTCTTATGTGTACGCAACAGCCAGCCAATGGAGCGCGCTCGCCAATTGGTCACAGGCTAAATGTCGTCCAATCGGTCATATCAACTTCGTCGATTAATTCGAGAGAAACGTTCGAAAACTACGTCGTCGCCTTACACCAGCAGAAATATATCAAAACAAGATCGGTGCGAGTTGCTTATTGTTAGCGATCTCCATTGAAATCGTCGCGATTCTCGGGCACTGTTCAGCAGCAGTGATCAATTGGGCCGATAAAGCGCTGGAAGAGGGATGGCTTGTTTTGGTCACGTTTGATCGTTAATTGCCATGATTTTCACGCGAAAACAAGACGTAGCCATTACTGCGCAGCTAACAACCCCAGGGGGAGTGAATAAGAATCTACTTCGTCTCATTATCGGCCAGCATGTGATTAATCGAAGGTATCGAGATTAATTGCGTAAGGCATGTTGGATCAACTTGACCAAGATTTCTGGGACGTGTACCTACATGTACCTTTCAATATGAATTTTTAATGCTCACTTGCATAATCGTTGGAAGCATTGAAAGTAATGATAATGGGACCACTTAGTAGGGCGGAGGGGAAAATTTAAATTTGAATTTTCAGTTGGCCTGGGTGCGGGGATAGTTGTATTTTGATTAAGGGGAGGTTCCAGTCTGAAAGTGGATTTTTTTTTATTTCGTTTTTCGGTTGTTCAAGCTTTCAGGAATACGTGTTTAAAAGGATTTGTTGAAATTCGTAAAATTCCCGAAGTTATAGGCATTTGAGTAGCGGCAAATGCATGAGCAACAACCGGCCACTCGGCGCACAGTGGTACGTAATGACATTTTTCGTTCAAATCACCCTACAGGTCGTAATTTTGCAGAAAACTTGACGATTTTTTTTTTAAATTCTTCGCAATTATATTCTCCATCGATTAGTCTGGCCGAAATTTTGAATTTCGTTGCTGATTTTTTTATATTTAGCGAATTATACAGCACTTTTCGAAGATCAGTATCTGTGGGCTTTTTCGGCCGCCTGTTCCGAATTTAGAGTCAGATTTTCGAAATTGAGGGTGGTTAGACCGTCCATCCACTACGGGTGAGACCGACCTTGAAAAATAACAAAAAGTGTAGCTTATAAAAAGTATAACACGCGAGTAAATTAATTGATATTTTATTTCTTCTTTAGTTTTCCACGCAAATCGCAAAAATTTTCGTACTTGGAGCATCTATCATGAAACCAACGGCTGCAGCGCATACATTTAACCCAATCGTCGCTTTTTCGAGGTTTCAAAATAATTCTCTCCGCATCGCACACATTCGTTTTCGTCTCACTGTGCTAACGACGTATCACTCTCTCGAAGAATGGGACTGTCGCTCCTTGAATCTCAAGATTCTTTTAACTGTTTTTTCCGTTTCTTCTCAGGAATTGAAGAGTTCGTGTGTTTCTTTACATTTCATTTCCATTTCTGTGCCCTAATGTGTTCTGAACTACTCACAAGGAGAGTATTTTAGGTGTCCGCCTCTGATCATTTTGATTTTTGGATATGTTATAGAGGACCGAAAAATAAGAAATACGTGTTTTTTTATTTTCCCCCGTTTTCATATTTGGGGGGTGAAAACTGCGTTCAAAGTTAGGGTTGAAAATCATTTTTGTGGATTTTTGAAAATCTGGCGAGTCAGTCATATTTCGCATTCAAAGACACAAAATTCGTCCATTGACACTATTCCCCTATCTCTAATAGTTCTCGAGATATTCCACATAATTATATAATTATACATAATATATATAATTATATATATATATAATTATATATATTATATATATATATAATTTTAACAAATAAATATTTTTTTATTAAAGTTTAAAGTTTTTATTAAAGTTTTTCATAATATATATATAAAGTTTTAAAGTTTTTCATATGTATATATAAAGTTTCATAATATATATATATTGTTGGCCTCCTGTAATTTTCATTATATATATATATATATATAATGAAAATTACAGGAGGCCAACAACTGTCATATGAATAATGTTGAATACCAATAATTGGCCGGGCTGCCGGCAACTATTTTATAACCATAATAACGGTAAAACAATTATTGGCCCCCTATTCATTAGCAGTATTGAAACGGTAATTTTTAAAAAAGATTCAACATTTACATAATTATAGTACAATTAAATAAAAAGAGGAAGTTCCATTATGTATGTTACATTGTACAGTTATATTTTAAGTTTCTTGTGATTTGAATTTTAATCGGTGTATTCAAATTCAATTTGATTATTAAATTTATTTAATTAAATTGGAATTAAAAATGAAAGTTGATTGAATTAATTGGATAAAGTAGCAAGAGAAAAACATTAAAAAAGAGAAAATCAGTAACAAGGAGAATACTATTTAAAATAAAAGAGCGGAACCAATAATTATAAACAATGAAAGATGCCCAAAGAAAGTATACCTTGTCAGAGATAATAACTTATAAAGTATAAGATGTATAAGAATAAATATATTTATTTATATTTAATAAACACATACATACATAAGATATATCCATTTTTATTGAATAATTTTAATCCCACTTCTATCATCAAATCATATAACATTTTCTTTTAGGATATATTGTGTGTCAAATAGCGGCCAATCACTGTCGAACCGATTGGACAACTACTGTCATGACCATGCCAATAACTATATTTCTTCGTAGTCAACACATTTTTTGTATATTTTTATACACACTTGATTTTTTTTTATAAACTCTATTTGTAGATTATTAGTGGTTTTTCGTACTTATTTATATTGATTTCCATTTCAAATTTACTAAATTCACATTTATAATTCGATATTTATGTGACACTCTTACTTAAGTGGCCAACCATTGTACTCTTCACCCTATCACTTTGCTAGAAAAGTCAGTGATCGTTATTTAGTTCCAATTTTTGCTTGTGGAACTAATTTTTGATCACCCGAATAAAAAATAGGTTAGGACATTATAAAAATATAAAAAAATTAAAGGTAATTATGCAGAATAGGTGTTTCCCCACCGATTTCAATGATTTTCAGATGTGTTGTAAAACAGAGCATTCTGAACAACTTTTTCCTATACATGTTACCGTCGCACGGCCTTCGTTTCCGAGATATTTGCGAAAAACTTCTGTGGACTGATTCCGACGCAACGCATTCCACTTTCCAACTTGTCCCGGGTATTACTATTGGTTAGGGACAGATGAATGCCGGAGGGGGGGGGCGCCACCTGCGGGCGCGTAAAGCATGGTAGCGAACCGATATGAATTTGGAGATTTGAACCAGGAACTTACGGATGCCCGTCAACACCCGGACTCTGTTCGGCAGAATGCCGCCAGATATTAGGATGACTCTGGTTCTAAAACATACTTTTTTTGCTAGGAAGAGAGTGCCTTCGAGAGCACCTGTTGGGTGCGTGGGGATTCCCGTCAATACCCCGACTCACATCGGTTCGCTAGCATGCTTTACGCGCCCGCGAGATGGCGCGCGCTCCCCGCGCTAATCTAGCCCCAACCAATACTAATACCCGGGACAAGTTGGAAAGTGGAATGCGTTGCGTCGGAATAAGTTAAAAGAAATTTTTCGCAAATAGATATCTCGGAAACGAAGGCCAGCTTCATCATTTGTTTTGTCCCATACTGGCGCATACTCTGCCACGGACGCCTACTGTAGGTACGTATACGGTAGAATACATTTTGTAGTAACAGTAGTTTTTCGCGAATATCTCGAAAATGAAGGTCGAGCGGCGGTAACATGTATAGGAAAAAGTTGTTCAGAATCATGTCCCCGACAACATACTTCAAGGTCGCAAAAATCGATGAGGAAACACCTGTTCCGCATAATTACCCTTTCTTTTTAATTAGAATGGCTTTCTGATGAAACATTAGTACCTTACCTGATAAGAAATTAGTCCCCATGTATTTTAGATGATCAAAAACTAGTTCCTGACCTGATCAAAATATTGTTCCCATGTATTTTAGATGATCAAAAACTAGTTCCTAGTCACCTTTATTATTCCATACCTTATAAATAATTAAATTATATTTATTTTTACCTTTTTAAAATTTTCCCTTAAAGTTTAAACATCAATTCATCTGTTAGTATAAAAAAGTCTATGGTTTAAAGTTTTATTAGGTTAAAAATAAATATTAAAGCGGGCAGCCCTCTAAACTGATCAAAAACTAAGAGTTCCTTAATGGTAACTTGGTCTTAAAACTTTCAGCCTCGCATGAAGTCTTAACTGTATCTTATAATTGAAATATGGATTTGTGACAATGGTGAATGTGAGATGAACAACAAGCGCATTAATTTGTTTCGTGTCAGTGACGCACAGCGCCCCCTATCTTGCATCAGTCAAACTATCAACACTGGCCGGACTCTCCCGGTGGTCGATCTATACCGGACTTAGCCTATTATAAACAGACTTGCAAAGGAACGTTACGAATGAGATACGCGATTCAAATGTAGATCAAATGATAATGTAATAATTATGTAGCGTTGTATTACTATCTAACTCGATTCTGGCCGCTCCAAGCTCCAACACATGCGCGCATCCTGGGTAGTAGTGCACTTCACATAGTACGCAGTTGGAATTTGTTTGGTGAACATTTCTAGAATATTTCTAGAATATGATTTATAGCGAAGTCACGTCATAGACTCCCACCTAGACCACATTTACGTACTACATACACAGAGGCGGATTTAACGGTGGGCGCGCGCCCGGGGCCCCACAAAAACCAACTTTCCATTTTTTTTTAATGACACCTAAGGGTCTAGCAGGGTAAGCATGGGCAAACGGCCCTCATGCCGATTCTTGGAGTTGTTATTTTTTAAACAATGCTCCTTGCCTGAAACACCATTATGTAAAGTTTTAGATCGCTACCCCCCTGTTTAAGGATAATACGGGGGTAAACGCCCTTAACGTTATTATTTTTTTTCTCGGTTACTACTTAAGATATTTAAATGGAAAAAAAACGAAAAATAGCTACATACTAACTGCACTTCATATATTTTTCTAAAAGTTATAAATCAATTATTAAGGGTAGAAAAAAATAATTAATTTTTGGGGGGTGGTTTATGGAAACAACCCTTTGAGTTACCACCTCCAAAAAAATTAAGAATAATACTCTATTATCGAGTTATTATATGTAAAAACCTGAAGATAGTCGAGATGGTGGAACATAGTTAAATAATTTAATGAAGATCAATATATTATAAATAGGTGGGGTTTTTGTGACGGGAAAGAGTATTTGTCGCGAGCCTGAGTACGTTTCATTTAAATGCGAATGGAAGAAACGATTGCGGTGCGTTTGGGAGATCGAAGTGTAAAGAAGGATGAAGGTCCGCTCGCGACATATCAATCGCAAAACGTACAAATGTTATATCGAATATATACCTTAATAATTGATTTATAATTTTTAGAAAAATATATGAAGTGCAGTTAGTATGTAGCTATTTTTCGTTTTTTTTTCATTTAAATAGCTTACGTAGTAACCGAGAAAAAAAATAATAACTTTAAGGGCGTTTACCCCCGTATTATCCTTAAACAGGAGGGTAGCGATCTAAAACTTTACATAATGGTGTTTCAGGCAAGGAGCATTGTTTAAAAAATAATTCTTAATTTCATATTGTAAGCAATCAATTAATAATATATATAAAAAAAGCATTAGATCTGAAAGGAACTTTTCCAAATGTGGAAAGTATTTTGAAAATTTTGTTAACCACGCCAATTTCAAACGCATCGGGGGAACGCTCTTTTTCTTGTCTAAAAAGAATAAAAAATTATCTAAGAAACTCAACGTCGGAGGAAAGATTAAATAATATGGCTATTTTATATATAGAGATCGAGTTACTTAAAATCATTGATTGTGACGAGATAGTTAATAAGTTTGCAAAACAAGAAGCAAGAAAAAAATTTATTTGAATTTTTCACTTTCGTAATTTTAATTTTAAGTAAAGTTCTATAATTTTCGTTGTTTAAATATCTAATTATTAGTTTATTATACGCATAGTATCTTTAATTATAACCATACTTTTTCGTATGTTCAACTATTAGTTCAAAACTTTGTAATTATAATTGTATTATTAATTATATTATACATATACTTTACTGAAATTTTACTGAAATTAAAACATTATGAGTACATAATCTGTTTATGTGTTTAAAAATATGGTTAACGTGATTTTATTTTTCCTGTCTCTCCCTTTTTTTGTAAGGGGCCCAATATTTTCTTTTGCGCCCGGGGCCTCAACCGACCTTAATCCGCCTCTGTACATACATACATATTGTAGAGGAGTTCCCGAAACGAATGCCAACCATGTGAAGCGAGCCGCCGGTCGCCGTGCACATGTGTTGGAGCGGCCAAAGTCGAATGAGCCGACTATACGTACATTGCAACTGCATGAATGAATTCGATGCGCGTCACATGCCTCTAATCAACGGTTTCCGCGACTGTAATCATGTTTAGTCGAGTTTCAGGATAAATATTGGTGATTTTTAACACCTTGATGTTCCATGCATTTCTCCTGCTTCATACAACTAACCTACGCTGAAATGTATAATTATCTATATTCCTATTATGTATTATAAGTTTATAAAATTATTATAATTATAATAACGCTGGGGTGAGGCCATACGCTTTTGCCAAAAAATATTCTAGAAGTGTTCGCGAAAGTAGATGCCACCCATGCGAAGTTGGGCCATTGTCCGTCGCGCATTTGTTCGTGGGACTTATAAGGGAAGATCCCGAACCCGAAATTTCAAAAAATTCTGAAACTTCGTGAATATGTAGGGAATTTCCTCCCGATTATAACGCAATTTTTTTTGCTCCCCAAATTCACTCTCAGGGGGTGTAATTGACCCCTGAGAATCCGGTTATCTTCCGACTTTGTGTTTAAACTCGTGAACTGTAAAATAATTTTTTCCCCAATTGATAGATCTAATTAAAAGAAGTAACTTTTGTCTTGAAACTTTTTTTCTATCTCTTACAGTTCGCGAGTTATACCACAAAATCGGAAAATAGCCGAATTTTCGGGGGTTAATTTCACCCGCTTCGAGTGAATTTGGGCAGCAAACAAAAATTGCGTTGCAATCAGGAGGAAATCCCCTACATATTCACAAAGTTTCAGAATTTTTTGAATTTTCGGCTTCGGGATCATCCCTTGTTAGTTGGAGCGTTAATTTTTAGCCGAGTATACAGTGTTATTTGCACGGTTCTCAAACACGACACACGACAATTAACTGTATTCGCTGGCACGAGGTCGACCCGTAGTAGTATTTACTCGGTTGTTTCATTCTACATGGTTTCCTTGACGCAGTTGCATCCTCTGCTTATTTCACTCAACCATTCTTACACTCATGTTTATCAAACCAGGGCATGTATCCATGATAGTACATAGGTACATAAATACACTGTAAAATGGTACAATTGTACGACCAAATGATTCTCCAAGTGTTGCAAAAGGAGTGCGCGAGATTCACGCGATACATAAAAATTTTCGAGAAAAACAAGTTCAATTTTTTGCCCCTTCTAGGGCTTCAAGATGTACTCGTACGTAAAAACGAGACCTTGAATAATCGTAAATTGCTGGTAATCCATTTACCTAGTGATTCTAAGCATTTTCTATTAATTTCTCCAAATTTTTAATTATTTCCACGATCAGTTATTTAAGGGGTCATTCTGGTTAGCGCGTCGATAAATTCGGCGATTTTCAGGAATTTATTGCGAAGACAGGAATTATAGTTATGGAACCAGACTTTTTTGTACTGATTAAACTACATTTCTACAATAAATAAAAAATATAAAAGTAATAAAATTATTGCTTTTAAAATGGTTTTGTAGGCGATTTTGGTGGCATGTTTAAAAATTCATGCCTCGCTTGTGCAGGTGATTTCAGCAGTTGGACTTATCTGAATCCAAAAATACAAACAGATTCTTGATCAGTATGACTGTCGCTATGGCCCGAACTAGAATAAATGATTTATCCTTAAAATTAACAAAATGGCGGGCAAAATACAAAAATCAATGTATTTCAGCTGTGTTTTCTGTGCTATTTTCGATTTTAAAAGTAGGTTCGACTCGTTAGAAATACTTGGCTGTAGTACCGGCCAGAGGCATAGGTGTGTAGAATAGGCAGTTCAATTTATAAAGCAATCGGTTCGATAGATCTTGAGATTTTACCTGCACCATGTGAAAAATTCACGTTTCGAGAAAAACGCGTTCAAAGTTTTCATCTATAGAGTGCCAGCCTCTGCGCTCTCAACAAAATGCCTATGAAGAAGCTAAAATAATTGGAATTTTTCAATGAAAATTTAACAGTACATTCTAGAGGATATGTACTTTCGAAAAATGTTTTAAAAAAAAATGATTTTTCAAACCGTCTAACCAGAATGACTGCATAATAAATTGACCTTGCTCTCACCTATAGGATCTGGAAAAGACGAAGTTCTGAACTTGATTTTTTTCAAAACTTTCTACACATTTCGATAAATGTTACAGACTGACTATAATGAGTATCCAACACCTTAAAGAAGCCGATTACGCGATCATTGTGCACTTTCTTTACTCAAGTTTTAGCAATTCTAGCAACGTACTTACAAGGGGAGGACACCATGTGGTAGACGCCGATTTTGATGAGCCTTTCTGCCAATGGGCCTTAATAATAGAGATATTTACATGTAAATTATTAAAAATTTAGGGTTTTAGTGGGTAAAAATCCCACACTACCCTGGCGCCCGCGGGCGATTCCCTTCTGGAGGCGTTGGGGTGCCTTTTGAAGATGTCTCTACGTTAAAAAAAAACTTTATAAATTTTTTTTTATAAATTACTTTTTTTATAAATTTTTATTTTAACTTGGGGAAATCTTCAAAAGGCACCCCGACTCCTTCAGAGGGGAACCCCCCAGGGCCGCCAGGGTAGTGTGGGATTTTTACCCACTAAAACCCCACGGCCACTATGAAATTTTTAATAATTTCCATGTAAATATCTCTATTATTATTTCGGACACCTATTTACTTATTTTCCACATACATCCATCCTGCCAAGGCTCATCAAAATCGATGGGTGCCTCATGGCGTCCTCCCCTTTTTAGTTTCGTTTTGCAGAGCGGCCTTGGAAACGAGAGCACCGGAGAAATCCTGACGGCTGATTTCGTGACGACGCGGACGCGTCTTGCGTTTTCCACTGCCCCCTGACAATCCGCTGTGCGATTCGCGCGTACAACTCGATTGTGCACCCTCGTTTCGCTGGAAAACATAGAAGCTAACGGTACAACGATAACACGTATCGAGATAAGGACGGGGGTAGGGAAAAAGGAACCGAGGAATAAGCGAACGGATAAACAGTAAACTACATGCGATGCGCTGTTGCTGATATAGCAGTGTTATTCATCGCTCCCGCGGAACAGAGAGAACCTTATCTGTTGACAAGAACAATGTGTATACACCCGGCTCGTTCGATTCTGGCCACTCCAACAGAAATACCCGACGGAGAACGGCCCACTTCAAACGCTTAGTACATAGTAGAGGTGTGCGGGTACCCGACTTTTCGGGCTCGGGTCGGGTCGGTTAAAGTCGGGCGGGCCCGGACGGGGGCCCGGGACAGACGGGCCTACGGGTAGTCCGACTGTGTCGGGTAGCCCGATTACTTCGGGTAGCACGATTATTTCGGGTAATGCGGTGCTTGATAAGTTGATATACGTATTCAGCTTTTTTTAAACAACCGAGTACTCGTAGCCCGTAGGCCCGTCTGTCTCGGGCCCCTGTCCGAGCCCGCCCGACTTTACCCGACCCGACTCGACCGCTCGGGTACTCCACACATTCGATTACCCGCACATCCCTAGTACATATTAGAGATCCCTATTTCACGTGTATTTAAATACACGTGTACACGTGTATTAAACGTATCTGTACCTCAATCCGTGTATCTTTTAGTACACGGGTACCCGTGCACTATTTCACGTGTATTTAAATACACGTGAATTTAGATACTCGTGTATTTATAAATACACGTATATTAACGTATCCGTATTTTGATTCGTCTGATTTTTAATATCTATAGATATCCCAGAACTCTGGGGGATTGCGAAATTCATAAAAGAATTAATGTATTTAAATATATTTACTAGAATAATATGTGGAAAGTATGATTTTACAAATTTTCAGATTGTAACTAATAACACAATTATAAAATTAACAAGATTTATTTAATCAATTACCTATTTTGATACAAAAAATTAAGGCATTACTGGTAATAAGCGAGCTTCTTTTTAGACGCAACGATAATCCTTAAAATTGAAAAACATCACTCGGTTTTATTACACTTATTGCTTAAGTGACCGCCAATTGCCCATTCTCCCGTAGTTAATGCCCAATTCTGATCAAAATACACAAATACGTTGATACACGTGAAATAGTGCACGGGTACCCGTGTACTAAAAGCTACACGGATCGAGGTACGGATATATGTAATGCACGTGTACCCGTGTACACGTGTCTTTTTACTACACGTACCATACCATGGTCTCTAGTACATATACGTTTCGCGGACCCATCTACCTACATATTAGGGCGGAGCGATACACTATATAGGCGAAAATTTAAATTTGAGTTTTCTGTTACCCTGGGTGCGGGATAGTTGTCTTTTAATTAAGCAAATACAACTGTAAAAATTTTTTGGAAAATTCATGTCTGCAGGTTCCTTTTTCTCCTAAAAATGATTATATTATAAACCTGCAGATATGAATATTTTTCAATTTTTTTTACAGTTTTGTTTGGTTAATCTAAAGACAACTATCCCGCACCCAGGCCAACTGAAAATTCAAATTTAAACTACAAATGAAAATATTCTCCAACTATTGAAAATAAATTTTCGCGTATGTATGATTTAACAATATTTCTTCTTACGTTTTCCTTTATTTTTCTTTCTTTTTTTCATTCATTATCAAACTTTAATGAAAATATTAACTGAATATGGAAATAGTAGGTACTTAAGGCAGGGAATTAACAATAGTAACTATTTTTCTACGGAAGAGTGTGGAGATTAATTTTTTTTTAAATTTCGTTAATTTCATCCTCGAAGTGTCTTCGAGGTCGTCGAATTCTGCAGCGTCTTCAGTAGTGGGCAATGACCAACAAAAACCGTGACACATCATGAATTGCCACCTCGCTTTGTTTCTCAACTACACGCCGTACAGATGTCATATTTTGCAAACATTCAGATTTCATCTAGACACACATGGAAAAACCTATAACCTTAATTTTGACTCTTTGAATTCTTCATTTATTTATACTTGTAGCATGCAGAAAAGGAAGATAGAGAAACACTGACTATCGAGAAGTTTCGCGACCACGCTTATAGGCCGCCCGTGAGCAGAGGCGTGCTTGACGACGCGTCTGCGGATTTCTGCGGCCGCGGATAGCAACGATTGGGTACAAATTAGAGTCCGCAAAGGCATTTCCTTCTTCTTCGCTGTTCCGAGCGAAAGGACGAGAATTTATCCTTACCCTGGAAGGCTACAAAATGGCGCCCAAAGAGCAGACCTCGAACCACGACGAATTCCCAACACCACCACCTCTGCTGAGCCCCATCAAACGTCCGCGTATGGCTACCAAAGAGAACAACCGAATTCAGATGGTCCGGAATCGACGCCCTCTTCGAGCAACGTCTCAGGATCTACGAGACTCCTATGGACATCGATGTGGAGGAGCTAGAGGGGAATGAAGCTGTCCTCGCTACAGTACCACCCTATCAGCTACCACCTAGGAAGAGAGAGGTGCTGCTGAAGCATGGCATCATCCTGACCCCAGTCAAAGAGAAGGTATACCAAGAGGCGACACTCCGAGCGGTATCTTTGAAGTTCTTCGTTTGCTTGTCCCTTTAAATTGGTTGTATAAGGCAGCTGTATATCTTCGTCTTACTATCGCCTCTTGCTAATCCCGTCGCATTCCGACTACCGCATGGACATTTAAATTGGTTGTGGATTTCGTCTCTCTCTAAAACTGGTGAAGGATCGGAGGTTTCGCATGTTTTGTCGACTACCGACGCCTGAAGCGAGCCGACAGTTAGCGGTGCGCACCAAATCGTGGCAGCACCGCGGAACCACTAACCCGGCTGACGCAAGAAACCACCTGAGAAGGGCCCTCGCAGCAACAACTAGCGTCCGACCACCTAAAGCCCTCACAGACGCACCCAGTCGGCACAGCCTGCCGACGAAACGACATCCAATTCTGTTGATTTGACGTTAGCAGCTACGTCAACGGAGCAGCTCTTCTCCAGGGGGAGAAGGAGAGACCGAGCCCCCGGAGCACACCAGCAGCGGACTATCACCAGCAGACAGACCAAACCCACTACAGTATTGTCTCGTTAGCGACTCGCTGGTCGGGACCGGCGTTGAGTCGGTATCGTGAACAGAACCCTAATTCCGAGTGTTCGTTTCTCGCTTCTTTCTGGCCGGAGGGGGGAGCGAGATGGAACATCAACGCGTCGTCGGTCTCGTACCGTCCTCGCTCACTCTCGTTCCATCTCGCTCTAGCTTTCGCCGGGCAAGAGTGAGACAAAAGTGGTGGGGATAGCGAAGAGTCGGTACGTGTACACAAAATCGAGTCGCTAACGAGACAATACTGTACGAAGCGAGAGGTTCTCGCCGTGGTATTGGCCCCATCGCATCGCAGCTCTCAGCAGCCTGTACTCTGGGACCTCAGAACCAGACACCTGCACCAGTGGTGCCAATCCGGCCCCAGTCCCAGAGACGACTTCGCCTCCTAGGATCCTGGACTACTCCTCACCGGGATGATTTCGTGTCCAGAGGGGAGACTGTAGCGTGCAGAAAAGGAAGAGTGAGAAACGCTGAGCATCGAGAAGTTTCGCGACCACGCTTCTGGGCCGCCCGTGAGCCGAGACGTGCGGGCGCGGAGCCGCGGCTCCTAAGGCCCGCGCTTGACGATGCGTCTGCTGATTTCTGCGGCCGCGGATGGCAACGATTGGGTAGAAATTAGAGCCCGCAAAGGCATTTTCCTTCTTCTTCGCTGCTCCGAGAGAGAGGACGAGAATTTATCCTTATCCTTATCCTGGAGGCTACGTACTTATCCATTTTTTTTAACGGGTGGCAGCCTTTGTTAACAGTGACTCGACAGAAATATAAGCCATACGGAGAAGGGAAAAAGGAAAGAAAAATACAGCGCAAGAAGCAACATTATTAAATCATACATACGTGAAAAATTATTTTCAATAGTTAGAGAATATTTTCATTTGCAGTTCACATTTTAATTACTCGCATTATTACGAACCATTATCCAGTAGATAAACATATGTATTCTAAAATATTCGAAACATTCAAGCTTCAAACTACTCGACATTCTCGGCCCGCTCGGTTCTCTTCGAGCCGCTCGCTTTTTCCGAGTACTCGAACAGCTCTAACCCGAACGCAGCGGATTTTTGTCGTTTTCGTAAAGAACGCGAATGGCTGATTTCAAGTCGTTTGGATTTGTGGTTATGGGTTATATTTATTGATGACTGGGTAATTTTGCACCCCCTCGGGTTAATTGTTTTTTTTTTTAATATTGCATTGTCATCCAAACTACGCACACCTGCAAGGTTGCAAGATAATTGGATACTTGGAAGTGGGTTAAATTTGAGTTGCCCGATTTGAACCATACAAACAGAGGATCAAATCTGAATAAAATCGTTTAAAAACAAAAGTCTCGGCAGTAGCGGCTCGTAAACTTTCAGAATCTGCAAGCGAGATTTTCTTTGACATTAGATTTTGTAGCATAAAGCGCAAAAGCTCCGATTCTGATCTATTCATCGTTACCTGTGTTGAAAATAAAAAATTTCCCCCCGAAATTAACTATTTTTAAATTAAAAAGTTAGGATTCTCCAAAAAAAAAGTTGCTCATCGGTGGCCTGCTAGGTGGCGCGCGAATCAACGGAAGAATATCGTGAGAACTTCTCAAACAAATTCGCAGGACCGATCAAAGCGTTCGGCGAGCTACAAGATTTATGTATTTATTCCGAGGTTTTTGAATTTGGCAAACTGGTCGATGCACATACCATTCGCGCTTTCAAGTGCGATGACCTTCTTGGTATGGTGGAAATACGGGAGTATGACGTTACCTACGTTTAAGGCGAAGATGTTTAAATTGTAAGCTCTAGAACTGACAATTAGTCACCTTCCCCCATTCTGCCTACGCTGCTATACGCAATACGTACACATGGACGCTAATTGATGCTGCGCACTGTGCGCGCGTTCCACGCCGACAAATACGGTGTGTAGAGGGGGACAAAGGCCCATAGGGGGCCCAGTCATCGCAGGTCTAAGAAGGGGAAGCCACGACTGTAGTCCGGGTTTTTTACCCTTCTTTCAAAACCTTGCACCGCGTCGCCCAAAGTTTTAAGAAAATCCGCACTTTTGAGGAATTTAATTGTGCTACTCGATGCGTAGTATAGAATAGGACGTTCTGAAAATAATTGACGTGGTCGGTCCAACTCCGTCGCGGCTCACTCTCAACTTTAAAGATAGCTTCGAATGGTAGGTAAATGGGGATACGAGTACCTTAACATTGAGGTTAACAGATTATGAGCTGCGCGTTTCACGTGGGTAGTATCGTACCTACGTCAGTAATCATTCAATTAAACACGTGTTATATATTACAATGTCTTTGAAATCACAATCTCGTATTTCCATAGATGCTGTGAGGTGAACAACTCTGTCGAGTTCTGCATCTACAGAGGTACGGTAGATGTCCCAATTATCTTTGACGCCGACTTGCTCACGTAGGAATTAATTACTGACTTCTCTTACTTTAAGTTTGCTTGGTGAACATTTTTATTGGTGTTTTGAACTTTTCTCTTTATTAAGGCATTTTTTTCTCAATTGTTGTAACAAATACTGAATATTATTCAATGAATAGGACTGCAACAATAATAAATAATTATTACAGTTAAATTAATATTCTGAATGTGTTATTTATTTGTAATATTTACCTACGTAGATAATTTCGGCGTAGATATTTTAGAATTTGTATGTATTTTGGTTCATGTAAGTTATAAAAAAAATGTTATTTAGGTATTATTCTTGACAAGTTCTCTTTTCTGTTCAATACTTCTTATGAAACTATCAATTACTTACGTTATGATTTTCATAATTTTTATTCAATAAACATAACGCTGGAACCTTTTTTAATAAACGTTTTAATATAACTGTTTCCATGGAACTTTTATTCCATCCATCGAAATCTTCACATACATTTTTCCAATTTTTTTTACTATGCTTAAATTGTTTAAAAATGCAACCTCCTCGTTTGTAACACGTACATTAACAGTTTAACTTAATTAAAAAAAAATTTCGTTCCTTATTTATTTATGCGAGTTTTTTGTACGGCTTCTTTAAGTATAAAGGCACGGTGTAATCGGGACATCTACCCTACTGCCCGGTTAACAGCTCGCGTTCGGTCCCGACCATGCGAGCTTCTAACCGGGGTAAGGTAGCGAATCTATCAATGGTTGACAGGATTTGATGGGGGAACTGTTCGACGAGGAAATCATGCACTGCTGATACCTATATTCAAGTTTTCTATTTTAAGACGACGTTATTCGGACTATCTTTAACCCTCGTCAGACGGCATAGGTACAATTGTAACTTTTGCGTTTTTAAATTGCAATAACATTTTTTCAAGAAGCCGGGGAGGGCTGAAGTTTTATGACATCCCTAAATTTATGGTCTAGATTATATAGACCAAATTTCAGAGAAATTTCTCAACCCCTTTCCGAGGTAGGGGGTCGAGTCGAGGGTTGCATCCATAACAGCGGCATAGGCACAATGGTGCCCCCATATATATTGTATGAAGAAAATGCAAGAAAAAAAGAATGCGATTTTTTTAATGATAATGTTATTTTATTATAAAAAAAGTAAAAAATAGATAATTTACATTATAAAAGAAAATTTGGGATTTTTTTTATATTGATTTTCATTGAGTCTAAATGTTATCAATTTATCGTATAATTTATAACGACAGTGAGAATATTCATATAAAATATGCGACGGTGCAGTTGTGCCTCTGCCGCCTGTTAACGTTGTAAAATTGTGCCGTCTGACGAGGGTTAAAGCTACGGGATGCAGAAATGATTTACAGAATGTGGAGAAGTTATTCTGATCAGGAAAGTCGCAGGAATCCATTGTTACCACTTGCATGGAGATGCAGTGATAAATAGATAACTTGAAAGAATCAGTAGTTCATGACACACTACGAGCGCCGAGCACACAGTGGTTCCAAATCGCTAAAAAGCGGCAAACCCCTCAAAACGTACTTCAATTTAGTCAGAAATCGGTGCTCGAGGGTTTTTGGGGTTGGTGACTACGAATCTGAAATTCAAAAACTTCGAATGGCGAAAACAAAAACAAAATGGCGAATCCAATATGGCGGACGCGTATATCAGAAACATCTCAAATTTGGTCTAAACTTGGTATTCCACAGTTTTCGAGGTCGCTGATTACGAATCTGAAGTTAAAATTGCAAAAAATTAAATGGCGGATCTAATATCACTGGTGTAAACGTTTTCAAGTTAATTTTTGTGAAAATTGATTACTTTCCGATTTTTGACTAAAACGATATAATTGGAACGTCGATTTTAATGCGACGACGATAATTTAAAAACTTTTTTAAAATTTATTTTGAAAATTTTAATTTTTCTGATTCTAGTGAAATAACTCAACATTTCTCCGTTTAGTAGGTCACATAGTTGAAGTATGTTGTCGAAAATAATAAAAGAAAACTATGAATTATAAGCGTTGTTTGAAATAACTAATGCTGTTTTATTCATACACTAAATACACTTGGCACTTTAAATTTAAATATCTTTAAAAAACGCAAATTTCCGCAAATATTCTCAATTGGATATCATACTTGACATGCTACTTTATATCAAGAAATTTGTTACAGCATGACACTCGGTGACACTCATCTTTATTTTCTCTCCGTTTTATTAAAACTTGACTTAGATTTGTGACACGTTGAGAAGGGAATTACAAGGATAAATTCAAAGATATTTTACTTTGTTTCTGTGGAAAGTTTATGTTTATAACACCTACTTTAATGGTAAAGTGTTTCACATATTGATCTTTTCAGATAAACTTTCTCTGACACATTAAACATGCTTCCATTTTCAAGACATTATTAAGGGGTTATACCTAGTCAGGTGGCCGAAAAGAGGTGAATGTTTGTGAACTTTTTTTAAAAAAGCGGAAGCATATATTGTTACAGAACATTTAGCACTTGAAAGAGCAATTATATAAAAAAAAAATTAAACAAAATTTGTTCCTGATTTCTCCATATTTTTTGCTTCTCGAGGAATCAGAAATGAGATCATATTTCTGGAGAATTTTTGAGAATTCTCGAGAAATTGAAAAAAATATTGCAAAAAATATATTTTTGGAATAATGTTGATAATATTTATCAAAAACACAAGAAAACTTTAACTAAATGATTGTTCCGGTCTAATTTATACAAAACTTGTGTAAATGAAAAATAGATATTAAATATAATTGGTAAATTTATTTATTTAATACAAAATTTGTACAAAGCGAAACATTACTTATTGGTTTTAAAATTTATTTTTAAATAGCACAATGCGTCTAATGTAGCGTCGGCGAATCTATTTCTTTTTTGTGGCAAAATCTGTTACTGTTATATTTTGACGTTTTATATTTATATCTATCTGGGCTGTTAAATGAAAAATGCGTCTTTTGACCCTTTTGGATGTGTTTATACGTTCGCGATTAACTAGTAATACATTCATTTACGAAAATAAATGAGATTTATAATAATTTTCCTAGATTTAAGTTTCTCGAGAAATTATAGTATTTCTCGAGAAATAAGAAATAAGCAACTACAAAATTTCTCGAGAAGGAACACTACTCATGGTGTCCTCCCCTTTTAAGCTAAGCTAAACTAACAAGGGAAGATCCCGAAGTCGAAAATTCAAAAAATTCTGAAACTTTGTGAATATGCAGGGGATTTCCTCCTGATTACAACGCAATTTTTGTTTGCTCCCCAAATTCACTCGAAAGGGGTGGAATTAAAGCACGTAAAAAATATTTCGGGTTTGATGCGTAATATACAAAGCAAATTGCAAAACCGGGTCATTTATGTATACCTAATAGTCTAAAAATAATGTACGTAATGGCAGAATTATTTAACTACCTAGAAAATAAAAAATCAGCTGTGAAAAATAACTTTTGTCGTACGGAAAACCAGCGTAAACGTTGAACGTCTTAAAACTCTGGTAATACTGAAGAAAAAAAAACGTCACCGGAATTCATTGCTCGGGACTATAGTATTTATTTCTCCATCGATAGTGCAGTTAACTAACATTAGAAGCGAGATCTAGCTTTGGCCGGTACTATGCTATCCGGTACTGTAGGACTTTCCCCTAGAGTAAAGGACCCAATTACTGACACCTAACCAAATGCTGTCACTTTAAGCTATTTTACTTAAAATAACGAATAAATAAACTATAGTATATAATCTATACTTAAGGTGACAGTAATTGGTTAGGTGTCAGTAATTGGGTCCTTTACCCTAGGGGAAAGTCCTACGTTTATAGTATAGATTATAGGTTGAATTATATAATTTTTTTGTGTATGGCTTTACAACGTTTATTTATTCGTTATTTTAAGTAAAATAGCTTAAGGTGACAGTAATTGGTTTGGTGTCAGTAATTGGTTAGGTGTCAGTAATTGGGTCCTTTACCCTAGGGGAAAGTCGTACACCTATAGTATAGATTATAGGTTGAATTACATAATTCTTTTTGTGTATGACTTTACAACGTTTATTTATTCGTTATTTTAAGTAAAATAGCTTAAGGTGACAGTAATTGGTTAGCTCTCAGTAATTGGGTCCTTCACCCTACCTATATATACTGCCATTTTTAATACTCCAATACTGAACAACGCAATGAAATCACATTAAAAGATTATTCTACTGAGACGCAGATACTGAAATCTCTGACAACCAGACATATGTTTTATTTATTAAATATATTTTACTTGTATAATTAAATATTCTCAAAAGTCCACCGCAGAGTATTTACATTGCCTTTGGGATCACCATGTACATATAACTCGATTACGACACTAAATCTATGACTGTCCACTTGCTATGGGGAGAAATTGTCCTATCCCGTATAACTCTAGGCATTCCAGCTGATATAGTATTATTTTATACACTTTTAATTATAACATATTTAGAAGTATGTATGTACATACCACTATTTTGCACCAGTAGCATTATATTGCACCTGAAAATATTACAAATTCACCTACATTAAACCTAATGAAATTTATATTGCAGCTAACCGTAGTCTCAAGTACCTACGTATCTGGAAAACCCTAGATCTCACATGTAGGGGGAGAGACTTGACCATACGGGAGAGTTGAGTCACTTCAAATATCTGTTTTAAATTTCGCGGTAGGCGGGCGGTTGTCAAGCCATAGCGTGCGAATTCTTTACCGTTACCATGTCATGTAACAAAATGGCGATCGGTAGTCCGCTTTAGCTGTGAGTCAGGGAAACGTGTTTCCTCGTGTTCAGAGTGAAATGCAAAGTAAAAGCTCAATTAAAATATATAAGATAATTATTGTAATGTCTAAAGTTTGTGGCTACTTATTATAAACTAAAGCAAATTGTTGTTTTTTTCATTTGTTCCCGAGTTACTAGAGTATGGCCAAATCTCCCCAAATGGTATATCCCTCAAATTATAGTCTGATAACACGACTTTACTGTGACATAAATATAAAATCGATGCATCTCATACCCTAGATTTCATAGACCGAAAAGTAAAAGGTGGTTCAACTCTCCCGGACTCCCCCTACATGTAGTACCTATGTATGTATGCATCCAAACTGTCTCAGCCGCCTAGGTGTGAAAACACGTGAATCTCAAACAAAGAGAAACAAACTTCTCAAGAAAGAAACGAAAAATGATTTATCAATCTAATTAATAATACTTGTGAAGTGCTGTTAACATTAAGAGAAATTATTCCAACAATTTTTTTTAGAAACGTAGTATTGAAGATAGGACGATTTTTTATAATTTGCATTCAATTATTTTTCAATTAATGCCTATGTCAAATGCGATATGTCACGATCGAGACCTGAGTCATGATTTATACTAAATGGATCAAAAGTGTTTGTTGGAAAACCGATAAACGAGGTACATACTCACATAAGTATAAATACTAATAGCCGAGTTACAGCTTCCATTCATCGGAAGCTCCAAATCGATTGAATGGCTGTTGGTGACACGACGCGACGATTCTTTCGTCGACTTGGTGACGCGATTGTCGGGAACACGCGTCAACGGTCTCCCGCCTGCTCTCAAAAATAGACTCGCAATTTCCGCCTCTCCATACTTTGTATCAGTAAATATTTTCGAGCGGAGCACGACTCCGTCGCGAGCTTATTCAGTAATCACCGTCGCTTCAAGCCCATACACTACTTAGGTATATCGGATATACCTACGGTACATACTAATTCACGAAGGAACGCTTCGCGCTGATCTTGGCTTCCTGGGTGTCGAGTTACGTTTCTGCTGAACGCAATCAGACTGATATCTGATTACCGATAGCGTTTCTAAATTTGTGTAAATTGACCTGACAAAAAGATCTTTCCATGCCCAGTGGCGGATTTAACAGGACGGCTGTTGAGCAGTTGCCACCTATGCCCCTGCACAGAAGGCCCCCGCAGGGCCCCATTACCCCCAAAAAAGTATGATTAGGTATAGGTATCTACACACTATATTTTTTTTTCTGTACTACTACAATTGGCCCGATTTTAGTAAACTACCTCTTCATTTTCACGAAAAATGGGCCCCTGCCCAGAAGGCCCCCTAGGACCTTATCTTAAACACAAATTATGATTTTAACCAAGCACTATATTTTTTTCTGAACTACTACACTTAGCCCGTGTTTAGTAAACTACCTCTTCATTTTCCCGAAAAATGGGTCCCTGCCCAGAAGGTCCCCTAGGGCCTATCTTAAACAAAAATTATGATTTTAACCAAACACTATATTTTCTTCTATACTACTACACTTAGCCCGTTTTTAGTAAACCACCTCTTCATTTTCCCGAAAAATGGGCCCCTGCCCAGAAGGCCCCCTAGGACCCTATCTTAAAAAAGAAATTATGATTTTAACCAAACACTATATTTTGTTCTGTACTATTACACTTGGCCCGTTTTTAGTAAACCACCTCTTCATTTTCCCGAAAAATGGGCCCCTGCCCAGAAGGCCCCCTAGGACCCTATCTTAAAAAAGAAATTATGATTTTAACCAAACACTATATTTTGTTCTGTACTACTACACTTGGCCCGTTTTTAGTAAACTACCTCTTCATTTTCCCGAAGAATGGGCCCCTGCCCAGAAGGCCCCCTAGGGCCCTATCTTAAACAAAAATTATGATTTTAACCAAACACTATATTTTGTTCTGTACTACTACACTTAGCCCCTTTTTAGTAAACTACCTTTTCATTTTCCCCCAAAAATGGGCCCCTCAGAACGTTTGCCATCTGGGCCTTTTTTCTTAAATCCGCCACTGTCCATTCCCCTCGTAATTAATTGTCAAAATGTTATACAGAGAATTGAAACTAATGTTCCTGCATTATTGCATTGAACGTAAATTTGTCTCGATGAATAACTTTAACGAGTAACAATTGAACGAACCTTGAATACCTCCTTTATTGTAAAGAAAATTATTTAAGTTTATGCCCATGCTCATAGGTTTTGCTAAAAAATGTAAATTGAAATTTTTAGCAAGTTTCAAAAATGGTACGATGAAAATTTAGATTATTGGATACAAGTTATTTGCATATGTACATGTGCAGGAAGACTGAAAACCCCATTGAAATTAGAATTTATAAATATTTAATTACTGTTTCTTCGCGCACTGTAAATTATATACGCTAGACTGCTATATTACCCACACTGTTACCTTCCATTACATTGTTGCAATCAAACGTGTCGTAAGACTGTGGTCGCGCATTAAATGTGACGCATAACAAGGAAAGAGTTAAATATTTTATTTTACGCCTACGCGTACTCAAATTCTAAAGAGTGACACTTAAAAATGAAGCAATATTTGAATGAAACGCGTTTTGTGTTGTAGAGGTAATTAATTACAATAAACACTCGACGAACGGAGCTGGCGGCGGGTGTACGACGCGTTGCGGACACTATTCCGTGCGGCTAATGCCGCGAGTGAGAAAACCCAACAGTGAGCGAGAAGGAACGAAACAGTTGACACGAAGTAGCCGTCGACTCTTTTGTTCCCTCGCGCTCGATCACGGGTTCTCTCCCTCTCGATCAAAGGATTCCAAGAAATGGTGGGGATAGCCACCGGGCGGACTACACATGGTAAAAACGGGGCTATAACGAGGATTTAGTGTAGTCCTAAATTTGTAAGATAGTCAGACCGTAAACTGTACAGTGTCGTTTATGTCTTAAAAATGTATTTCATAATTTCAATGCGTATAAAGATTTGAACAATCTCTAGTTTATACTTTCAACACTTTTCCATAAATTGCAATTATCCCAGGCAGAAAAGTTGAGAAAATATTTTTCTATACTGTTACATGGCTGCACTACGGTATGACCAATCACCGTAATGAACCGAAATTTTGAGGGGTCGGGCGGGAGGGAGAGAGGATTTTATTTAATTTTAAGCATTGCAACAAATTAGAGTATATATTGAGCTATATCAATTAACTGAAATTAAATTATTAAAATTTTACCACCCCCACTTTAGGAAATAAATTAAATTTGTGAAAATCCAGGAACCCCTTTGCCCTTCAGAAACCAGATTCTTAGATTTTCAAATTTTTAATTTTATTGTTTACTTTTAAGCATTGCAACAAATTAGAGTATATATTGAACTATATCAAACACCCACAAAAATTATAAATTTGTATCTAATCTTATTCATAATCTTTGTAAAATTATAGTAGAAGGGTTTCTTTATTGTAATAATAATAATAATAATAATAATATACAATTTTAGCTTCGGGTATTTGTTAGTTTCGGAAATATTAATAAAAACTTTCAGCATAATACATTGAATTCTACCTATACAGACGTTACTAACGCAATTATCTTCTTGTTGGGGGCAGGGGGGGGGGCGCTAGCGGGCGCGTAAAGCATGGTAGCGAAACACTGTGAGTTTGAGGATACTAAAAATGAGACAACAGTTACAAGCATTGCGCGATGAGGTCAATATCGCTATTGTATAATCGGCTGCGAAATAGTTGACGGTGACGAGAAGATGATTGTATTAGTAATGTCTGTATAGGCAGATTTCAATGTATTATGCCGAAAGTTTTTTATTAACATCTCAAAAACTAACAAATACCCGAAGCTAAAATTTTATAATAGGGGTCCTCTTCCCCTCCCTCCAGGGTTGCCACCTCCCCGGTTTTGGCCCGGAAACTCAGGGTTTTGATGCAAATCTCCGGGCTCCGATTTTACTGGAAAAATCTCCGGGTTGCAGACATAAATGAGATAACAAGAAATTGTGGTATTACAGAATGGTATCAATTTTATATATAATAAAAATTATTAATTAAAAAAACATTTGTAAATTAATACTTGTAAATTACAATACTTGTAAATTCTGAATGGTTTGAGCTTAAAATAATTGCACATCTGTTTTCCGGATATTCGGGAACAAAACTTTTTTGCTTTTTCCATCTTCGGGTTTATATTCGAATTTCCTGGTTAGAATGTGTGGCACTCCGGGATTAATATAGTGATAAGGTGGCAACCTTACCTCCCTCCCAACTCCTCAAAATTTCAGTTCATTATGATGGTTGGGTCATACCATAGTATATCCAACATTTACAGCAAAGTAATTGATAGTGTATAAACCGTACAACTCTGCTACATACCAGATATGTAGATATTAACAGGTTTAGGTTTTCTAAAAATTATGATGTTTTGCATACATAAATGAGACATTTTTATGAGTTCTTGAAATTCCAGTGGAGAAGCACATCTGTATGTACATATAAGAAAACCCGTATACCATTATGTATACACATCTGAGAGAATTATTTTTCTATTTTCTATAGCAAATATTTAAATTGTATACAATTACAAAAGAGGATGCTCAGACAAAAATGTCCCGTCTGTGCAGTACAGCGGATAATTGTTAAAGGTTAGATATATATTTAAGAAAAGGTATAATACAGTTAATAATGCACATGGTTAAATGTTAAGCAAAGTATCAAATAAAAATCACACATGTTATTCGTCTCGTGTCGTGAACTATAGGTACTACTATACCACAAAGTACGGTCACCTTATACCTCAAACCGTGAACCACACGCATTCATACAGTTCGATGGCAGTGCCACTAGATGGCAGTGCCCATTGCTGTGTTTTTCGTTCTCCAACAATAATTAATAATACTCCAATAAAACTTGAAGCTTTGTGTTGTAGAAATAAAGTTCCATTCAAATGAAACATGGCTTTATTTGTTGCAGACATAATTCTGTCACTTTAATTCTATATTAAGTTTTAATGAAAGTAGTTTAAGTTAAACTTTGAATAAAACTTAGAGTTACGTTCAGAGAACGTTAAAATAACGTTTAATTGAGACTTGAAATTTGGATAGAACTAAGCCTTTGCATATTGAGTAGTAATTAAACGAAACTTTATATTTCATTCCACAATTTAGGAAAATAGCAGAGCTACACGGAGGAAAATCACGCGGCAGTTTAAGAGTCAAGCGATTTTCTGCCTCAAAATGCGTAAAACGGCGCTTGAGCAAAACGGCCGTCGCGGAGCTAGCGCTACAGCTAAATTCATTTCGCGCATCCACAGCACGAAAGTAAGCAGTAGGTATGTACATGTCGGGTCTGAAGTTCAGCCGAACGAACTCTACGCCCATGAATCACGAAAAACCGTCGATGATCGGTAGGTGACGCGACGACGCCAGTATATTCCTGCGATAAAAAATTTGCACGAATCAACGCGATGTTGCGAAACCCAATAAATCTCTGTAGAAAAAAAAAAAACACTTTCCGAAGAACGCGGCAGCTGCGTTAAGATGCACGTGCGCGGGGCTTGCCCGTTCAACGCGCTCCTTTGACGATGCGTTCCACGAACTGTTTACGATATTTCGGCTTCGCAAGTTATACGTTGCGGTTTACGCAAAGCTGATCGACGCCATAATATTTGTTGCAGTATC
The DNA here is from genome assembly GCF_050908995.1 of Andrena cerasifolii. Lineage (NCBI taxonomy): Eukaryota > Metazoa > Arthropoda > Insecta > Hymenoptera > Andrenidae > Andrena > Andrena cerasifolii. The sequence goes on along the minus strand of NC_135124.1, from coordinate 2,439,640 downwards.
GTCGATAAAAAATGTCGATAACCCATGTCCGCGGACAAAGCGCAGTAACAGCGTCATCGCGGTAACCTGTCTTAAAGCGAACCTCATGTCGGTTGTGTCATTGAACGACTTACGGAGAAAGCTTATTAGAAAAAAACAAAAGGAATGATAAAATATTAAACACGAATTTATATGAACAATTGCGTCACCATTAAATTCACGTTACTTCGCCGAAAAATAGAAAATATTTTCACGCATCGTTTGCGCACGCGTTGAATACATGCGCGTGTTAAATACAACGCGGCACACACACGGGTACACTCGCGCAGGCGGGCGGGCGCGCGCGCGCTGGCAAACAGGCGTGCGATTTACGAAGAGAGCCACAAGCAGAAATCATTTGTACCAACATTCGACCTTACTAATTCGTAATTTACTAATTCTATAATTAACGTAACTTCAAATGATTGCGATACAACGTCCACATCGTTTCCAATGATTACTTATCGTTTATGTTTTTAAACGCAACAAAACGATCGAAGTGGAGCGCTTAAAAGGAAGTGAGTTCTACGTAGAGATTTTTAACACTATTCCCACCGTCTTTAGCACAACTTATATTTTTTAACATAGAATGAAGATAATAGCCAATTTGACAGTATAAAAATATAGTTTCTTTTATTCAGAAGTATATCATGTACATACGTATATTTAAGGAAAAGTCGTGAAGTTTAAAGGTGATTACGTTTTATACAGGAAATTCTAATCGAAATTTTAAAAATTTGACCGGTCATGGTAGGAATAGTGTTAAGAAGAACATGCGTCCAGTGTTGTTAAACCCTACTGTAAAAAATGTCTGCCCGGTTTTCCTAAACGATGATGAGCAGAATACTCGCGTAAAGGTGCGGTTAAGCATGTGCAACAGCGCGCACCGCGCGCCGAACGCTAAGAATTTCCTACGGTACGAGGTCCTACGTTGCGGGCCGACCATAAAAATCCACCCTTGTAATGGTGTTCCGTAGCGCGCATCGCACATGTTTAACCGCACCTTTACGACAGCGTCTAAGAATCTTGAAAACGCCCTCCAAAAAATAACGATTCCGTAGGGGTGCGTGCGCAGTCGCGAGTAGCGCGAACCGCCAGAACCAAAGAAACGTTACAGTGCCGCCTATAGGTTACGAAAGTGGGCTTACCTTTGAACGTATTTCGGACGAGAGTCATGCTCATATTCGCGTGAGCGCGAGCCAGTGCTCCCCGAGGTACGTCTTGCGTATGTTCGACGATTCCGCCAGGTTGAGTGCCTCGGCAGCCGCAGCGCGTTCAGTGATACCGTTCAAGAGTTCGTCCAACGTGATCTGTGACGTTTTAAGGTACAGCGTCGCATGGTTGCACTCGTCCTCCCCGTTTCTCTTCCCAATCGTTTGATAAATACGTGGCCGGGTACGGTACGAAGGTAACGATAACCAACCGCCCGTTCCAGGGTCGGAGAGGCGTAGACACGAATTACGTGCCGCTGGACGTTCGATCGCGACCACGATGACGATTCAATTGGACGACGAAGGGAGAAAGTGGTCGGCCGCGACACGTTGCCAGTTCCGAACGGCAGGACGAAATTCTTCAGGTCGGAATTCCTCGGGACGTTCCAGTGCCTGGCTGCTGATTGCGCGGGGAGATCGAGCGAGTGTGCCACTGTTGCGTCTTCTTGCTCACCGATGATCGTCCCTCGGCTCCGGATGTCCACGCACCCGGGAACGTGCAACCGAAAGGCCGGACAGCCAGCAGTAACGCGAACCAACACTGGCCGCGGCGAACATTAAAAACAGCCGTGTCACTCGCGCACACGACGAGTTCAACGAAACACGGGAACGTTGGTCACGTTTCTTCTTCGATATAAAATAGATGAACGAGCCAAGTCTTTCACGAAGGAGAGGAAGAGAGAGAGAGAGAGAGAGAAAGAGAAGAGGTGGAATGATAACAGGGAGAGGGAGGTGAGAGGTGGAGAACAGAGGGTCAACCAAGAAACGAGGGAATGAGAGCGGTTATGTGCAGACGACGACAGGAGAAATTCCAGCGGGTGGCAGCGCTGAGGTCCACAGATAGTTCGGTCCGTTCCTTCGTTCCTCTCGTCCGATAAGTGACGATTCCACGAGCACGACGACGATTCGAGAGGACCGACTGGGTGGGACACCGTCTGAGATCCGTTTGAGTTTTCACGTCCGTTGCTGGTATTCCAGGATGACCAGTACGAGAGAGAATATCGAGAGATTCGGAGGATTGTTCAGAGAAACTGGGTAACGAATCGGCCTTGTTTGTCGGGCAGCGAAATACGCCCCGCTTGCACATACATTCGTTGGATTCTGAGTGATTCGTCTGAAAGGCGGCTTAAATTCCCGTCTGCCACAAAGGGTCTTGCTGACAGTCTCCCTCGTGTCGGTCCGCTTCTTCTCTAGCTTGGTCTTTAAACGACCGTCCGACGTCTCGTCTCGCCTCGTATCCGTCGAAGCGTGCGTAAGTATATATCGGGGAACGAATTATACGATGCGGTGCACTGGCGACTTCCCAACTAATCACACTATACACTCTCGCGTGAACCGGGATAAAAGAAAGGAACGCCGAAAAAGAGAGGAAGACAACGCGCACCGGTTATATCCTTGGAAACGGGCCGTATAGAAAGCGATACGCTGCTCTTCTTCTGCCGCCTCCTCCACCTCCTCCGCCGCCTTCTCCTTCTTCTCTGCCGATTCTTTTCATTCGCGGTACACGTTCTCGCACGCACAGAAGCAAACACACTTAAGGAGGCAAGCCGGAGGGAAAGAATAGCGGGGAAAATAGACGGAGAGAAGAAAGGAACGAGGGAAGTGCGACGGTATCGGGAGCCGATGCTAGGGCATCGCAGAGAGCGGACAAGGCAGAAATGTCGGTGTTACTACCAGCTTGAAGTAGCAAGCACCGGTAAAACACGGTCCTAACTAACACACATGGAGACAGATTGGGGACTGCTGCTTCGGAGTTTACTATAGGATGGGACGGATGGTGATGGCGGCCGTAGCGGAGCAGCCACCGCCCCCATGCTCCTTCTCTCTCCCTTCATCTCCCTTGCCTTCTTCGACCACCCCCACCACAGCTCCCCACCGCTTCTTCCCACCATTCTCTGTCTCCCCCCGTAACCGTTCCAACCGTTCTCCTGCTCTCCCCCTCTATGCGTTATGACGGACACGCTGGAACCCCCCTCCACACCTCCAACTTATCCCCTTTCTCACCCACTCTCGCCCCCTCTCCGCATCCCCACCCTCTTGCTATAGCCTTCGCAGGCTGCTAGCCTTCCCTGGGCTACGAGATGTTATCCTCGAGCGATTCGTGCGAACTATATATTCGTCTATACCCGTGTCGTCGCCACATCCCCTACCTGCGTCGCATCTCGGCGTGTGCGTCGGCCGCAATCAAGGTCAGGAGCGTAGCTAACGGTGCGGGCGCCCTGTACGCTATCGATCTCCTGCTACGGAATATCCACGAAACACGAACGGGGTGCTGCCGGTAGCCGGAGACGCCGCGCCACGCCGCGCCCCGCCGGAGACGACGCACGGCCGCACTTGGCGTTGTTGTTTCCAGTAATAGCGGTTTATGGATCGCGGCAGAGCTCCTTATCGTGGCGCATTCGTTTACCGGAAACTCGGTATCTTTTAGGCCCATTGGCTCACTCGCGTGATTGCCTTGCTATTTATCTGTCCAAAGGAAGGATGCGTGCTGCGTCGATACTGTATTTACTTCTATGGTTTCCTCTTCACGTGTGGCGTGCAGCATTCTCCAAGTCCTGCTCCAATAAATTTCCTTCCCGCTTGTTCTACCTCTATTAACATTTCTGCTTCAGATCCTGCAAGCATGTTTCAGTACCGCACGTTTCAATGGTAATAATAATTCAATGCAGATGATTGCAAAGTGGTGAAAATATAATTAACGGGTAGCAAGTTTAGAATTTTTTTTTCATCGATATAAACCCCTGATTTACCGAACTCATTGCTCTATATAATTTCATGGGTATAAAAGATCTTGCATGGTACTTTGCAATAACAACGCACGATTCGAATACCTTGAACTCGGGGGGTGAGATAACGTTCCGTAGCGCGTGCGGTTATCTTCATTCATTCCCTTGACTTTTCACCGCCATGAGGTATGTAATGCATTCGGAGTAGAGAAAAAGCTTTTATTTGCGTTGCAACCTACGTTGCCGGCGGCGCGCGCATCGGTATCAACAAAATTTTCCATTCGGTCGTCTCCTGCCTGGCGGAAATAGTAATAACGATAAATAAACCGAGGGTTGCGAGAACGTTAACGCGACTTTATTGCCAAATAGGTAAACCGTTCGGAACATTTCATTCCATCCGGTTTGGTAAATAAATCAATTATCTCTGCACTCCAAGTTATTGACTAAACATTGCTATTTTCTTAACTATTCGTTACAACGGCAAAAGTCATTCTTCTCGTATTATTTCATCAACACTCTACGGCTCGTCGATAGGCTGCGTCTCGTTTACGAGTTACCGTCTCCTACAGGCAACGCGAATAAATGCCAGCCACATATGTATATACATAGCCACAAGAACGAGATGACAGAGGAATGCGGGTGTATGTATGGAGCGCAGAGAGAGGCAAGGTAGCTTATCGTCGGAAACGACGATATTGACGGCTAATGTACTTACAGCCGGGACGAAAGCAGAGAAGGCAAGCAGTGGCGGCAGTATCCGATACTATTATTAGTGTGCAGCTGCCTGCGAATTACTGAATGAAAGGGAAGGACCGCTTCGAAACAATGTCCGAAAGAGATGGGAACGCGCTGCTTCGCTCAGCGAGAGACATCGAACGATTATTTAGGGGCAGGCGTATGAACGTAGGTATGTATGCACATTGGATGAATGTCTGATGGGGCATCGTGTCAGCACGAGTGTTGTTGATTCGTAAATTAACACGAACTTGTTCTTACTATTCTCGCCGAATAGATTCAATGGAACCTGAAAGTTGCAACAATTGAGGGCGTTACAGAGGATATACGTTATCAGGTCTATGGAAGTTGGTCATTTTAACACGGTAATACTAGGGCTGGGACTATTTGTCGAATTTTTCGGTATTCGAATATTCGAATACTTCAGTTGCTCAATTATTTGGCGAATATAATTCGAATATCCAAGTATTCGATACTATTCGAGTATCCAAGTATTCGAATACTATTCGAGTATCCAAGTATTCGAATACTATTCGAGCATCCAAGTATTCGAATACTATTCGAGTATCCAAGTATTCGAATACTATTCGAGTATCCAAGTATTCGAATACTATTCGAGTATCCAAGTATTCGAATACTATTCGAGCATCCAAGTATTCGAATACTATTCGAGCATCCAAGTATTCGAATACTATTCGAGCATCCAAGTATTCGAATACTATTCGAGTATCCAAGTATTCGAATACTATTCGAGTATCTAAGTATTCGAATACTATTCGAGAATCCAAGTATTCGAATACTGATGTATTCGAATAGTATGGTGTATTATAAATCAAGTTCTTTAGGTTCATTTGTTAGAGGGAAATCTTGTAAGCTAATTTTGACCCACTTCACACCATACTATTCGAATACATCAGTATTTGAATAGTATTCAAATAATAACATTCGAATGCTCAAATATTCGAAGTTTATTCGTAGCATTCGAATACTTGTGAAATATTCGAATATTAAATTATTCGAATAGTCCCAGCCCTAGATAATACCAAGTTTTATACGATTTATTGCGATCCCATAGTAGAATATATGTAACGAAATCATTTCTCGTACGAGATGATATTGTTTTGGAAACTTGTGTATCATGCCCTCGAACTTACATATCGAGTTACAGAAGCCCGAGTTATTTAGCGTCACCCACCTCACTCCCAATGCGAGCAAAAAGCCTAACTGAATCTTCTTTGACGAGTATAAACGTTGATTCACGCATGAGCAGAGAATTGGCAGGAAAATTAATTTGTGAGGTAGTAATATAGTCCGTTTAGTATCGAAACAGGTGAAAGAATTACCGTATACGTTTCGCGTATTCTTTATGCGCGATGCAATGCTTAGAATACTTTCAGGAAAGAATCTGCTTTTATTATCGGATCTTTAAGGTGAATTATTAATTCAGTTACAGTAGAATTTCGATAATCCGGCATGCTCGGGACATAGGCAGTGCCGGATTATTGGATTAGATCTGTAATACGGTAAACACGAAGAAAATAATTGGTGAAAAGACCATAAATAATATATTAATGTAATCCATTAACAAAAATAATATATACATATCAATTACACAATTATATTTTAATCGTAATTTGTAATTAGATGATATTTTGTCTAACTCTGCCAACACTGTTTAAAAGATTATTAATATATATATAAAGTTACACACATACACACATAGTTTTAAATTATATATACATATCTATCTCTACATATTGTATATATAGAGTATATATAGAGAGAGCTATATATAATTTTAAACTATTATATATTAGAATTTAAATTAATAATTTAAATCAGAGACAGTAAATATTTCATCAACTCGTTCATACAAGCCTTCAATAAAAAGACAAATTATTATGCTACCTTTGTACAGTCAAAATATTGCAGCCACTTAAATAATTCATTGGGCAGAGCAGACCTTAAATTATAAAACAAAAAGACATGTTTTTGATAAACAGGTGAATATTTTAAATTTGCCAAATTCCTTTAACTTATTATTCCATCTAAAATAAATTTACTAAAATAATTACTAATTACACCATTATCTCTTTATATAGATTATTTATATATACTTGATCTTTGAAAAGTTATATAAAAAATTTTATTTATATATATATATATTTTATATATATATATATATATATATTTTATATATATATATATATATATATTTTATATATATATATATATATATATATATAGAGAGAGAGAGAGAGAGAGAGAGAGAGAGAGAGAATGCGTAAAGTTTAAAATTAATAATCTTTTAATCAGTGTTGGCCGAGTTGAGCAAAATGTAATCTAATTACAAATTACGATTAAAATGTAATAATTGTGTAATTGATTACACATCATTTTCTGTAATCGTTAATTTAGGTAGTTGACCACAATTTTGTCAGCTGCCTAAATTAACGATTGCAGAAAATAACGTGTAATCAATTACACATTTACATTTTAATCGTAATTTGTAATTTGTAATTGGATTACATTTTGCCCAACTCTGAGTGTTGGTATGTTCGCCCGCTTCATACACCGAGTTTGTTTTATTAATAAAATCATTCCGGACAGTGCCGAGATTATCGGGATTCTAATGCCGTGGCATCGTTTCTCTTCTAAATGCTGATCGAAATTCTCCGCTTCTAATCTGACCACTGTTAAGAGCAACAGCTTTGATATTAGAATAGCGTGTGAACAAGTGTGAGAGGATCCTCGATGTACACAGTTTTCTTATGTGCAAGTGCTAAACGAGAAGCGTCGGGCTACGATCGTTTAAAGTCGGACTTATACGCCAGCGAAAGCATAGCCGAACCTACTCCATTCAACGAGCACTGGCCAATTAGAGCCAATAGTTGCCGACCCTCTCTTTCTCAAAGGTCTCGTCTCGAGGTGTTGAGTTTCTTGGTATCTCGCGAGTTGAACCTCGTTCCGTACACTACCATCGTCGCACGATTCCGCTGATCTTAAGCCTAGGAATTTCCACAGTTATTAAACTGCCTCGCCAATACTTCTCCACTTCCGCAACATGATTACAGAATCGCAGGAAGAAACCAAGAGGATGATGCGGCGTAAATCACTAAACATTCACTATAGAGCAGCGTACACCGTGTACTAATCTAGATATAAACATTTCTACCGACCAGTAAAACCACCATGTGTAAGTAAAGAAGAGGAAAACCAGCAATACAGACCACCGTATTCCCCAAGCATCATTTTACTTTCCCGTGACATTAAATTCTCTTAAGAAACATAATTTCCTTGTTCGCCTTTAACAGAGATAGAAATGTTCACGTTTCACCCGTGACGTGTCAAGTGTTTCGATTAAGGATGCGAGATCGTTGCTCTCCCGACGACGAAGGAAAGTCTCAGACAAGAGGGGAGACTCGCCTCGTGGTTACGGCACTGCGCGATCTCCGGCGCGGCATGGCGCGGCGAGTCCAGCAACGATGCGGGGATCACCGAGCGTGTTCGAGCTCGGCCGACGATAATCGAGTGGGAATCTAGCGGACGGCGTGGTGGGGGCGTGTATCCCCCTTCGGAGGGGAAATTCCCTGATACCGGTGCGGTGTGGTGACCACACCGTGTCCCTTTTTGTTGCCGCCCATTAGGCGCCACCGCGGCGTGATTCGCAACCGTGTTCCTTTATCTTCGGCGTAGCCGAGTCTCGACTGAACTACGAACGTCAGACTGCACGCGTTCTTGCCTATCTTTCCACCCTGTTTTTTTCCGTCCCTCTCTCTCTCTCCCTCTCTCTCTCTTCCCTCCGCTTTCTCTCTCTCTCTCTCGCTTCTCTTTCCTCGCGGATCGGACAATAGAAGAGTGAATCACCGGGTGTAGGTACAGAGGCTACGGATTTCCGACGTACTCGCGCAGATACGCAAGTCGCCGCGTGCCACGTTTGCGGTTCCGTCGACTTTGGACGCATTCGATCGCGTTTTACTGTTCACTTACTGCGAAGGTGCACGTACAGACTACCTAAATGTATAGGTGCCCACATCTGTACGTGGTTTTTAGAGAAATCTGGGCGGGGGAAAAGGGAATCCCCCCTTCTGGGATTTACTTAGGGAGCTTCTCTGTTTCATACTGTCCGCTAATGTTTACATACCTTTCCCGTATTGATCTCTGGCTTTTCAACGTAGCGGGATAATTTGAGGAAGGACCGTACCACGAAGCATGCCCCTTTCGCAAAGGTCGTGCAAGTTGATTGGGATTCCGTTAAGGTGCATACCCGCTAGTACGATCATCGGACTACTGTCTCTGTCAGCTTCTCCCATTTGGAGGGCCCTTTCGAATACGGCACTTAAAAAACGAGGTGTTTGGTTTATCTGACTTGACAGGAAATTTATCTACCTAACTTATCGCGCTGTAAGGTTGGTACTTTAACTTAGAATATAACGTGGCCCCGTCCGAACGCGTTTATCTACGTTGTACAGCTATGCCTACGTGTATTAATCAGCAGAGATATGTATAATAGACGTCTGGCTTCGGCCTGACTTCTCCCATTCACCGGGATCTAATTCGATTCTTTTTTTTTTTTTTTATCTCTTCACGCAACCGTTAAGTCACTTTTCTTCGAAGAAAAAACCGGCTGAATTTTTATCTCGTCGCTCGGGGGACGGAGAACGAAACGGGACGTTGTAATGCGCGAAATAACTCGCTGGCATGGCAGCCGAGTCGTTCCTTTGTCGATTATTGTTCTAGAGACCGACGGTCAATCGTGTTTTACCAAAGATTACGCCGCGCTCTTCTTGTTCAGATAACGCGCTCCTTTGTGTTACCGTTCTTCACGAATGGCTGACGCGTTGGCCTGTTTCTTTGCTCTGTTCGATGAGTTCATTGGAGTTGCCTGAATTCTGTATGAATCATAGCCTCTCCAACTAATTGTAAGTTGTGAGGCAGTTGCGTATAGGTATACCTAAGTACATACTTACTTCAAAATTCTGGAAAAATTCTACTTTGTTCATTCACGTGCCCTGAAATGAATTGTAACCCTCCATGATACGTATCAGTTGCCTATATTACACTTAATTTACTTAATCCAGTTATTCGTGCCTGTGCTAAATAAGATTGCCTAGATTGGCTGTGTGAAAGTGTAAATGACGATAACATGGAATTGATTAAAAAAGCTGGCTCTAAATACTCCAAATTTAAAATACTCTTCACTTTATAGGTATAGAACTGTGTCTGCATACTGGATTCATGTTTGCCCGAACGATTTCTTTCTTGTTTGTAATTTTAAAATCTACGAATGACCTGGGTTTCTTCAAGTACTTAGTAGGAATTTTTTTTAGGATTTTATTAACGAAAAATTGCACAGGTAGAGGAAGTGCAGCATATTTGGAATACCGAAGTGTCTAATAAACTACTAACGCTATTTAATTTGTAACGCCGTAGATAATAGGGGCTAATTACCTGTTAACTAATGACATTTGTGGATGAACCGCTATTTTCACATTTTTTACTTGATCTGCAGAATAACAAAGCGCCAATCTGCAAAACTTTTTCAGCAAGTATTCAATCGTTCCAATCATGGTGTTAAAAGATGTCCAAACTTTAAACACTTAATCTACTCAATTGCATGGTCCTTCTATGGTGAAGTGTCAGTTTAGCGATAATTTCGAGAATACAAAGTGTGACATGAAATTTTAGGTTTCAATGCCGTGTTGCTAATTCGGAATACCGAAGGTGAAGGTAATTTGGTATATTCCAAAGCTTGGCGATGCTTTTGTTTCACGCGCAACAGCTACCGCAGCGTCGGTTTAGGCCAGCGCTGTCCATTTATAGGTATTTACCTAAAATTGTTCCTACATTGTGATTTTTGAGCCTGATTGACTCATAAAAGCAAGTAATTTTATTATCTACATGGTTTTTTAAGTTTATAAAGCGAAGGTAAATCGTAGTACCGGTGTTCCAAATTACCTGCACCTTAAGGAAATCGATACTTACTGTCATTTTTCATTTAGGCCAAAGTTTCAGTTACTTTTTCTTTTTTATTATTACTGAGAGTTTGAAATATTAAAGTTTATTAGTTTCCCTGTGATATTATGCAGTTCCATAAGTTTCAGTTGTTTTTTCTTTTTTATTATTACTGAGAGTTTGAAATATTAAAGTTTATTAGTTTCCCTGTGATATTATGCAGTTGCACCCGCTCCCGTAATTTTTTATTCGTCTTAAACGAACTGGTATCCCAAATATACTGTACTTCCCTCTACTTAATGCCCCTGGCATACACGTATCAGTTGTACGAATTCACAGTCCAATCCTATTCCTGCTGTATAATTCCCATCACAGATCTGTATCACTTTGAAAGTTTGTGCGCCCATTAACTCGTAACACAAATAACGTTAGTGATTCATGGCCGAACGAGAGGAACGAGAGGGTGCCTTATAGTCGATGCTCTTTATCGTTTCTCCTAGAAAGTCCACGTTTTTTTCCCCCGGACTCGAATTTCACCGTATCTCACAACCTTTAGCCTGGGTACCTATACAAAACGAACGTAAACGCTAAGGCTCGACAATTTGTCAGGGCGAATGGGGGCCGACGCGACCGTTGCATATAGATAGGTATGTAGTACGTATACCTACCCGTGATGCTTGTGTACAGGGTGATTCATAGGGCTGTTTACAGAACTTGTATTTTCAATCTTGGAGCCTTGGAAAATGCGCTGGGCTGCAAGGCGCGTAACTCTGGAGACTGGGTAATAGGGCGGAGCGATACTGTATAGGCGAAAATTTCAATTCGAATTTTCAGTTGGCCTGGGTCCGGGATAGTTGTCTTTTGATTAACCAAACACAACTGTAAAAAAATTTTGGAAAAATATTCATGTCTGCAGGTTCCTTTTTCTTGTGAAAATGATTATGTAATCATACTATACCGTAAACTGGGTGAACATTGGCAGGTTTTTGAAACATTTTGTTATAGAATTTAAAAATTAAGATGTTTACATTTGCTTTAAGTATCCTATCATAAAATTGCATCTTTTATGATTGTACTAAAAGTGTCAAAATGCATACAATTTTTGTCCTTCTCCTTCTTTAATACATGTTAAAAACGTTAGTGTACCGGGCTAACGTTGGCACATCATATAGATAGCATTAACGAGTTAAGTTTTACTAATCTGAAGCCAGTAAGATACATTGATACTTAAATTTGTTTATATTATTTTTTACTTCTTAATAGCATCAATAGCATTACATATAAATAGCATTAACAGGTTAAGTTTTACTAACCTGACGTAAAACAATGTAACCCCGGCGTATGCCAATGTTACCCCGTGCTGCCAATGTCCCCCCAGTTTACGGTATAGGCGAAAATTTAAATTTGAATTTTCAGTTTTCCTGGGTGCGGGATAGTTGTCTTTTGATTAACCAAACACAACTGTAAAAAAATTTGGAAAAATATTCATGTCTTCAGGTTCCTTTTTCTCCTGAAAATGATTATATAATCCTACTATAGGTATAGGCGAAAAATTAAATTTGAATTTTCAGTTGGCCTGGGTTAGGCCTGGGTTAGGAGTTAGCTAACCCGCACCCCGCCAACTGAAAAATCCAATTTAAATTCTCGCTTTCATGTTGATTCATCAATGAGAATTCAGTTACACTCTAGAAAAACTTATTTCAAACTCTAAAATTACGTTTACAATTCCTGCAATTCCAATGTTCAATAGCTGTGTAATTAATAAATTCTGCCTAGTACGAAAGCGAGAAATGTTTTTCAGGCACCAATCCACATTTTTTACAGACAAAGTAGGTCCTACTAGAGAGTCCAGTAACCGAGATCAGTAAAGAATTTTTGTATTCATACACAGTAGTCAAAAACTTACACCGCAAAGTCAATTTGAATGAACAGTACCTAGGTGAGTACATAGGTACTACTTACGTATGAATTTCTCCCATGTACTTAGGTACCTACACCTCTCTGTTTTCAAAAGCATCGTCAAGTTTACGGAATAGAACCGTATCATTTCCTCCTCGCCAATGAATAAACGAAAATCTATCACGTTCCGCGATCTTATTCCTGAAGAGCAAAGTTTGTTAGCGCATTGTTACATCCACCCTTGGGCCGCAATTCGAATGGCAGCCGCGGGGAGGACGATCGAAGATCGTGAAATGTCCCAACGGTCGATCGTACGATTCGTCGAACCAGCCCCCCCCCTCCCCCCCCACCACACCCCCTCCCTCCCAGTGTAATCACAGGAGATGGAAATCTCGCGTTACGTGGATCACCCTGTATATAGGTATAGAGCCACAGAAACTCGGCCGGATCTGTAAAACTGAAGGCTCGTGAACAAAAACCTGACCTCTCGAACAACTGTGCGCCATGTGTGCGCCACTTGTGCGCTCTCTTCTCCCATTCTCTTTCTTTCCAACGCCCTGCTCTCTCCTCGCCTGTTCGTCTCTCCGCCTCCCCGGTCTCTTCGTTGCCTCGATGCCATCCCGCTTCTACGAGCTTCCCGGTCGCAATTAATCAGGTAAAAGCGAAACCAGCCGGAGTGGGGTCCGCGCGAACTGAGTCCGCCGTGAGCCCGTCCATCTTCTCCCGTCGCGCGAATTTTCGAATTCTTTCGACGAATTAACGCCCGCTCAACGAGAATAAAAAGCTACTCCTGTTACACGGGGGGGGGGGGGGGGTACGACCGTTGCTTTCCACCTCTCCTCTCATCTTCTCTTCTTCGCTCGTTAACCCCCGCGTTTTTTCTGAAAGAACTTCTCTCTATTGCTTTTCTTATTAAACAGGTCCATCTCGAGCGTATAGGTCTAGGGTAAAACTATACAATACGCCCCATTTGACAAAACGCCCCAGCATTATTTTGCGCACGCAAACCGGGATGTATCGACGCGATCCACACTGGCGAAAGTGCCCGAAAACCTGGCCAAAAGTCATATTTCCAATTTTAGGGTAAATTGTTGAAGTATTTTATTGTAATATTACTCTCAGATGATAAACATGTAATTTTTTAACGTCGAATATTTAATTTGTTGTCCTGATTAAAATTATAATTCTTAAAAATATTACAAGTTTTGTGATTTATATTTAACAGTCAAATAATTACAGAATCATAAATATATACTAATGCTAAAAAAATTATACACACATATAAATGTTATAGTAATGATTCTGTAATTATTTGACTGATAAATATAAATCACAAAACTTGTAATATTTTTAATATAGTAATATATATAATATATATATAGTAATATTTGTAATATATATATATATATATATATATATAATTCTTAAAAATATTATCTTAAATATGTGTATATATATATATATATAAATATGTGTATATATATATATATATATGTATATTACATATATTGCACGTTATAGACATAACATTACAACATTAAAAACCGTACCTAATTTTAATTTGAACTATTTTCTTCCTTCTCAGACATTTCGAAACGAATAGTACCACTCGCGGATATGTAAAGACTGAACTAAGCGGAAATTATACTCGTGTCAGTGTGCACATAAGCCCTGATATTTGCCAAAATGGCAAGAAGGGGCAAAATTCTGCAACGGCGCCTCATTATGCATACCTTGAGTTTCAATTTACAAAAAAGAACGGTGCAGCATCTCGCGGCATTATCAACTTTATGCTTAACAATAGACAAAAAATGTATATGTTGTCGGTACTCATTTATAGCAGCTTTCAGAGAGTCCGCATTTAACACAAAAATAGTACACGTGATCCTACATCATAATATACACTACTTACTTTGACAGGTATACTGGATAATCTGAAAATAAATCTTAAAGTAGCGCGTTAAATTTCGATCGCCAACTTTGAACTGATATATCTTCAAAAGGGCTGCAGTTAAAAAATTTCAATTAACGGGAAATTGTGCGCAGATAGGTTATAAACGAATCGCACTAATTAGATTTGGCAAATAAAAATCTTTGTATTTGGACTTTGGGCCAGGTTTTCGGGCATTTTCGCCAGTGTTCGATCGTCAGATTCGAACTTGCCTCAGTCGGCAATAACTGCCGCAATAAAAATACGAGCAAATGTTACGGCTTTTAAAAGAATATACAAGAATTTATATTTTCGACCTTCGGATAATTTGCGGTGAGTGTGTGAGAAATTCCATTTTCTAAGTCGCTATTGTTTTTGCGATAAGTAGTGTGATTTTATTGAATTCCCCTTAGGGTTACAAGTAAAACTGTTTCCACCTCTCTCCTCTCCTGTACATTCATTCCTTAACTTAACTTACTTCTAATTCTTAATCTACTTCTCCGCTCCCTCCCCTCCCCTCACTCTCTCCCTTCCACTCGCTCGCCTCCGCCGCCTCCCCCTCTCTTACCCTACGCTTAAACTAGCCTTATCCTGACGCTTTCGCATCTTAATTCTACGTTTTTCGCCCTTGCTTCCGCTCGGACCCTCCGCCTTCGACTTTCATTTCCACTATTTCACTCCATTCCTTCTTTCGTTCCTTCCTACCCTTAAGGGTTTATTCTACCCAAAAATTCTATTTTTTTTTGTTTGATTTTCAAATATTTTAGGGTTTCGAAAATATGTCTCTAAAATATTAAGGTGAAATTCGAAAAACTCCCAGAGTTATAGGGGCTTAAGGCCGCAGTGTGGCCGGCAGTCGTTCCCTCGACCCTTGTATCTAAAAAGGCTATGACTGCCAGCAGAGAAGAGAGAGCTGCCCAACATGATTTTTTTGAAGCTGAGGAAGGTTTCTTCTACGGTCCTAGTATACCAGATTAGGGATAAGTTACAGAAATTAGTTGTTATCTACCGCAACTTCAGTCGTATAGGTCGTACTGCATGAAAAACTTTAAACGCGTTTTTCTCGAAACAATTTTTTTAGATCGGGCGCACATTTTTCGGAAAAACTACTGGACCGATTGAGCTAAAATTTCACACACATTCAAAGTGAATGTGTACCTATAGCCGGAACTAGAATTATATCGATAGTTTTAATACAACCTCCCCCACACCTTGTTTTAGCTCAAGAAAAGTCGAAAAAATCAAATATAAATTTTTAAACAGCTGCGATTTCGGTAACAATGTCCGGACTTGGTTACATCTAGTTCGGGCGATAACTACACTCATATGGATTAAAAAAATCTTTGGTACTTTCGTTTCAGATGACTAGGACGGCCGCAATTCGTGCGCCCGATGGGGCCGGTTTTTGATGACATGACCTGCGCTTCGGCGTGTAACTTGTACAAATTTCAATATAATACATTCCAAAAATTTGTGTTGATACTTCAAACAGTACTAAATATGTGTGCAAAACCCCTGCCCTGTAGGTGCGATAGGTTTTCCAGAATTAATTTCCAAATATCAGCTTCAAAAACGAGTGTCTAGACTAGAATACCCCCTTAACCCTGTTTTTGTTGTTTTTGCGATAAATTCACACATATATTTCGAAAGTAGACAAACTAACTAACCTCTTTAAATCGTTGTTGCCCAAACCTTTTTTCACTGCGTTGTTGCTAAATTGAAGCCGGGGCGTTTTGTACCCCAGAATTTACAATATGCCCCAGCGAAGAATTTACAATACGCCCCACCTCAAAATCATATTTCTCACGAGTAACAGTATTTCTTTTCTTTTTCGTGGATAACAGAAAAGTCACGCAAATATATAGGACTACCGTTAAGGAACTAAATAGTTCTTGATCAGGCGCTAATTTTCGATCAGTTCATGAAATAAATCGTTCTTCTCAGTTTATGTCAATAAATAATTGTTTGAAATAATTACCAACATAAAAATTGACAATTCAAAAATATATGTGTTGTATATGAAAGCAGTTAGGATTGCAGTTTTCGTGAAAATAAATGTGTAAGGTAGCCCACTTGAAGGAAGCTAGTGATCCTCTAGAGAGTGATCGGTATAACCGCAGCCATTTTGGAGCAAAACCGGAAATAACATAACCTCAACGTTTATCTATCTCTTTCTGTCAGTATTTCTCTCTCTTTCTGTCAGTATTTCTGTCTCTTTCTTTTTTTTACAGTTTCTTGCTCTCTCTACTTCCGGTTTAGGCCCCAATTGCGTCGACCAATAGAAAACGCGGAACACATTTTCCGATCACTACCTAGAGGATCACTAAAGGAAGCCCCTGTTGTGCGCCATCTATTACTGTTCGAAGTAAGAGATCACCGTCGACGCCAAAGTCGATTTCTTTGCGGGTTGTTGCGGTATTAAAGGTTATTTTCATACATTTTGCTTATAATAGTTTACTTTACAATGCAGCGCAAGAATTTTAGTATTATATGTATCACTTTGCTTGAAAAGTCAGTGATCGTTATTTAGTTCCAATTTTTTCTTGCGGAACTAATTTCTGATCACCTGAATAAAAAATAGGATAGGACATTATAAAATTATAAAAAAATTAAATTTAGATGGTGTAATACTAAAAATAAGTTTATTTGGTACTTTCTTTTTAATTAGTATGGCTTTCTGATAAAATATTAGCACCTTACCTGACAAGAAATTAGTTCCCATGTATTTTAGATGATCAAAAACTAGTTCCTAGGCACCTTATTATTACGTACCTTATAAATAATTAAATTATATTTATTTTCAACTTTTTAAAAAATTTCCTTAAAGTTTAAACATTAATTTATCTGTTAGAATAAAAAAGTCTATGGTTTAAAGTTTTATTAGGTTAAAAATAAATATTAAAGCGGGAAGCCCTCTAAACTGATCAAAAACTAGGGTAAAGGACCGAATTACTGACACCTAACCAGTTACTGTCAACTTAAGCTATTTTACTTAAAATAACGAACAAATACACGTTGTAGAGTCATACAAAAAAAGAATTATGTAATTCAACCTATAATCTATACTATAGATTATATACTATAGTTTGTTTATTCGTTATTTTAAGTAAAATAGCTTAAGGTGACAGTAATTGGTTAGGTGTCAGTAATTGGGTCCTTTACCCTAGTTCCTTAACGGTACATTACGGGCATCATGGTTCGAGAACGACCTTAATGAAGCAATGGAAAAGGTGAAAAGTAAAAAAAATGTGAATTAATGAAAGTAGCAGAATGTATCACATACCTTCAAGGACCCTAAGAAGACACGTACAAACAGGAATGTCTAAAATTCCTTTAGGTCGTTCTCCGAATTTGAATGTAGAACACGAGAAATTAATAGTGGAACATATAAAAAAAATAGAAAAAGTCGGCTTTGCTCTTGATCGTAAAGATATAAGAGAAATAAGACTGGATACAGTGCACATTATGCCACATGTGGTTACATGAGTTTTGTACAATGTACAATCCCCTATGTAATCCTTGCGACAGAAAAGTCAAAAGAGAAAATGTAAATAAAAAATAATATAATAATTTTATTCAAGATTGTTCTATTTTTGTTAATAATATATTTTATAATGTACATCCTATAACATTTTGATAGAAATAATAAAAAGTAATTACTTATTTATGTCGGGGCGTTTTGTCACATAGGTGGGGCGTTTTACCTGACGACTGACTGTGTTACAAAACGCCCCACGTAAGGTTCAATAAAATGATTATTTACAGTTATTTCCAGTTATGTTTTTTCACAATTTCGGTGTAGTTGTGAAGAGTAATGAACACTTAATGTGTTTATACAAATTTTTTAAATAATTATTAAAAAATATTGGTTTTATAGATGTCTCTTTAAAAGTGGTGCGTATTGTATAGTTTTACCCTACACGCGATGCATGTACCCCTGTTCTTGGGGTCTTACCCGCTGTACCTATCGTTTCCCCCTATCTAGTTCAACTGTAACTTGTACATACTTATGTACTTGTTCGTGCGATATTGGTACGTGGCATTAAAAAGAGTATTTGGACAGTTGGATGGGCATTTTATTGGTCGTCAGCGTGGAAAAACGACTATTACTGAAGGTAAGCGGTAAACTTCTTGCGGCCATTTTACTGTATTCTGCTGCGGTATGGTAATACCTACATAGGTAGATAAACAATACATAGTTAGGGAAAAGTTGCCAGAATCATATCGGTCTCCTAAATCAGGGCTGGGCAACCTGCGGCCCATGGGCCGGATGCGGCCCGTTCCCCGCCTTGCCAACTCTGCTGGGCCGCAGGAGAACGACTCCCACCATACTCTTTTAACTCCTACAGTGTGCGCCGTACCTATATATGACCGCACTCGTAGGAGTAAAAGAAAGGGACATGGAGTGGCGGCTAATTTGCTGATGGTGGGGGAACCGGCTGACTGGTAGTGGGGACTGTGCGGCCCGCGGCGGCGAACAAGTTGCTCAGCCCTGTCCTAAATCGTATCTCGTCAGTTTCTTTGGTATTATTGAATGTGAACAACATTTAACGGAAAAAATATGAAATAGGTGAGCAATGAAAAATATAAACAAAAAATGTTCAGATTACCTATATCTTATTTTGTGCGTACTAAAAACATTTCAAATTCTCAGGTACGGTTGATATGCTGGTAACTGTTAGCTACTTCATTTCAGCTGACGATGATCTAACAATGCGGTTTCGTTTATCCTTTTTGTATTTTTCTAAAAGTGGGTATATGTATTGTAGAGTATTTTACATCTTCCTATCAAAAAGCTTAAATCGATATTTATAAATAAATTAATCATTTCGCATTATTTCTATTGATAAAGCTGCTTTTGTTTTTTTGCAATGATGCATATACAGTGGCTCACAGCCATAATCGTACACTCTTTAAAATCGCATAACTTTTTTAAAATTAATCTAAACGACTTGAGTTTTTTTTAGAAGCTAGAAGGATTAGTTTGCCAAGTGACGTGATTCGTCGTTTAAAAAAAAATGCATTTGGTCAGAATAGCAAAAAAAAAATAGAAAAGGTAGTTTTTCAACTTTTTTTTGTGAGCCTGTAATGAAAATTCAAAAAAAAACGTTTATACATTGAAGTAAGTTGTATACGTGTCTAAAATTTCATGAAAATCGGTTAACGTTGCTCCGAGCTATAAACGCTTAAAGATCGCAGAATACGGTCGAGAATCGCTGATTTTGGGAATTTCCGCCATTCTCGACCTTATTCTGGATTCTTACGTTTGCTACCTGGGCCTTTTTTTCTTAAATCCGCCACTGCCGGAGATTACCTTCGGACCGAGTACGTAACCGCAGTGAGCGTGGGTCCGCAAAAGTGCAGAATTTAAACGTTAAAAGCTAGATTTGGCCGGACGCGAGCGAGGAACTGCACGAAACAGACGACGCGCTGACACCCCGTCTCGCTCCGTCCCTCGGATGCCCGATACTCCGTCGCGCACGCATAGAACGGAATATCACGCGCCCGAAAGACAGAGCGAGACAAAGCATCAACTACGTCCGCCCTGAGTCCCTCCGATTTGCTCCGAGAAATCGATTTTGCTTCTGTGTAAACAATAACATTCATCGGTGTGATCCATTTCGGCTTCGTCATTGATATCACGGGATTTCCCGCGAAAACGCGTCCACTGTAACCATGGCCTTAGGCCCTCACCGCCGGTCCCGAAGCGCGAGCTTGTAAGAACTGCGAAAGTGAGTTCTCGATGTTCCAAATGCTCGGAAAATATACAGAAACTGTAAAGAAAGTTGTACCCACAATGGAAGTAGACACCGAAGTCCCCATCATAGTAAGCGGAGACTTCAACGTCGACGTTACTACAAACACTTCGCTTCTCGACTTCATGAGCAGAGAATTCAACTTACAAGGGAAGATCCCGAACCAGAAAATTCAAAAAATTCTGAAACTTTGTGGATATATAGGGAATTTCCTCCTGATTAGAACGCAATTTTTGTTTGCTGCCAAAATTCACTCGGAGGGGACGAAATTAACCCCTGAAAATTCGGGTATTTTCCGATTTTGCGTTGTAACTCGCGAACTGTAAGAGGTAGAAAAAAAGTTTCAAGACAAAAGTTACTTCTTTTAATTAGATCTATCCTTTGGCAAACAATATTTTACAGTTCACGAGTCATAACACAAAATCGGAAAATACCCGGATTTTGAGGGGTCAGTTTTACACCCCCTTAG
This sequence comes from Andrena cerasifolii, assembly GCF_050908995.1. Taxonomy (NCBI): domain Eukaryota; kingdom Metazoa; phylum Arthropoda; class Insecta; order Hymenoptera; family Andrenidae; genus Andrena; species Andrena cerasifolii. The sequence goes on along the minus strand of NC_135124.1, from coordinate 2,418,941 downwards.
AGTGAATTTGGGCAACAAACAAAAGTTGCATTGTAATCAAGAGGAAATTCCCTATGTATTCACAAAGTTTCAGAAGGTTTTGAATTTCCGGGTTCGGGATGTTCCCTTGTTAGCCTACGTATCAACCACATCACCGGCCAAGCTTGGTTTTTCCACTAGCATTGATCTTACATTCGCCAGAAATCTAGGTGTATCTTGCATGCCATTCGCTTCATACTTTACCTATCACAGGCCTGTAATCAATAAAATTATCCTTGAATATTAATATCAAACATACTTCTTCAATATCCGAGTTTAGTCACGTCAAAAACTGAGGTTTGTGTCCCCGACACAACCCACCCGATTTTTTGAGCTGCTCCATGTTTACGACCTAGACATAATCGCTTCGTTCGACAGGATCTTTACTCGAAGGTAAACACTCGTGGGCCTCAAGATTCCTGTGTACGCGCCGCTGATTGCCCAGCCAAAAAGTACAAGAGAAGTGAACGACGGTAGCTGCACTCCTGCCTACTGCCCCTATCTTATTTGGCTGCGGCACTCTCACGGCAAACAGAAATCTGAACGTAACAAATATTTGCCCGCCAGCCTCGAGATACATTACACACCGATGCTTTGTAGCTTTGTCCGTGCTATGACATACTAGCCGTGGCTTATCCATGACGCGCGTTAAAAGTATTGGGGCTGCTTGCATCGCAACGATAACGCGAATTGATTTGCGCCGATCGTCCGCCCTTCGCTAGATGTTGATTAATAATCACTGGGTGAATTCCTAGCTACGGTAGGTGCCGCTTAACAAACTTCATCGAATCTCTTAGGGGTTCTACTGCGCGCATTAAGGGCCCATGTGCTTTCTTCATTCGACGCGATGTTTAATCGGTAGGAAGGTACCGTCGTTACACAGGTACAGTACCTACCAATGGAAATTAGGTTGTGACATACCTAACTTTAAATAAAATTATTTGAATTTCGACCGCATAAATCGTTCCAATTCAAAGAGTGTTGTTCCGGCGCACTGGTTCGCTCCCTCGAATATTTAAATAGAAACTAATTGTAATTTTGAAACATTTTTTTAACAGTTTCCAACGTTTCGGTCAATGATTCTGACCATTTTCGAGGAAAGTTAAAATTTATTTTTTTAAAAAATGGAAATAAAAATTGATATTAAATGAACTTTTGAATTTAAAAGATTGTGGAAATGTCGCGTTCGTAGTTGGACATACGACTGTCGAGTCCGCTGACTAACTTTAAACGGTAATTTGTTAATGAAGAGTTAGCAGGTAATCTGATTTCGCGTAACATGTGGATTACAAAAAGTTATCCCCATAAAACTTCAGTAATGTAAAAAAATTAGGCCAAGTACATGAAATCAAATAAGTCACATAAAATAGAAGATAATAATAATTAAAAAATAAAAAAAAATTGTGAAATCAAAATGAGCTGCAAGTACATAAAGGCGCTTTCAGTCAAATACTTGGCCTGGCGAGGCAAGGTATTCTCAGATCATCAATACCCATACCTTCCCTCTCGCGGGCTTTCAGATAACTTGTCAATTTAAAACTTTGTCAATATGAGTACACTTTCATTATTCTGCGTTTTTAAATAATTCTTATTCATCGACACCTTGACCTTACCTCGCCAGGCCAGGTATTTGACTGAAAGCACCTTTACGTACTTGCAGCTCATTTTGATTTCACATATTTTTTTTTGTTTTTTAATTATTATTATCTTCTATTTTTTGTGATTTATTTGACTTCATGTACTTGGCGTAATCTTTTACTTTATTGAAGTTTTTATGGGGATCTCACTTCTTTTTCCAAAGATAAATTGCATAGGGAATGACTTCAGATAAATTTTAATTATAAATTACAAATTATCACGGGATAGAATTAAGGAGAAATTCTACGTAAGTTTAACAACTACGAAAAGAAACCATGTGCACCGCATTGCCATATATGTATTATATGTATAGTACTTTGTGTACAGTACATGGTGCGAGAAGCAGCTTATGGCGCTGAACGTATTTAACAGTGAACTGTATTAACAACCGCAATTTACACCTTTCGAAGAAAAATATGTATGCATTTTTAGCATTTCGTGGCCAAGCTTGCTTTTCTACTCGTAAATCATCAACGGGTACCCACATTCTCCCCTTACCCCTTACCATACTCGTGTAATGACCATTGGCAATACTTTTACCGTGGTGGAAAATCGCTGCCTTACGTTTATAACAGTGATCCCCCATTTGTATTTTAGTAGTAGGTATAACTATTACAAATAAAATATAACAAATATATATATTATACACATAAGAAAAAATATTTTACCAGATAACATCAAATTTACTGAAAATAATCAAATACACTTGGATTTTTACATGAATAATGAATATCAACACGTACATGGAGATTTTTTAGTTTTTATTACATTTTAAATAAAATCGTGTAACTTAAAAAAAATGTTTTTGAATTCTTTTTATTATTTACTTTTTAGTGTCTAAGTTGTGATTTGTGGTTATTCTCCCTGTCGTTTAAGAAGGAACCCGTTTCGCGCATGTAGAATGCGCTCATTGGCTCCGAGAAGGCGTTGGTGGGGGTACAGCCAATGGTGGCTTCTCCCGGCACCAGTGAGCGTCAACCTGCGCAGAACCGGTCTAAACTCGTCGGTCGGCAGGTTCCTTCTTAAATGACAGGGAGAATATATGCTGATTGCATATCGATTGAATTGATTTGATTTGTGGTTACAGGCTGATTTCAAGTCGTTTGAATTTGTGGTTATGGGTTATATTTATGATATAATACAAACATGACGCAATTCAAATTTGGCCAACTTACCTTGTGTTTGAGACTGCATTTCGTTTGCGATTCAATGGTACAACGATATATATTTGTAAAAACACGTGGCATCTCACATTTTGACAACTTACCTTATTTGACACTCGTCAGGTTATAACCTGATTGACAGCTGTCAAAATTTGGAGTAGATTGCATAGCGAAGATAGCGATTGACGAACGAAACATGTGTTAGTTTCTTTTGGCTGAAGGTGTGCGTGTAACGCGTATACGTATTATGTTGACGAGAATTTTGACTGGAGAAGAAGAAGAATAATAAGAAAAATCTTACTTAATCTGTCATGCGTGGACCGATTTTATTGAATTTGGGCTTATTCGAAAGCTTATATGCGGTTTACATAAGAAAAATGCCTTTAAATTTAGGAAATATTGCAGGCGTGATGAGATATCAATGAAATAAGTTTCAGGCAGAGTTGGGCAAAATGTAATCTAATTAAAAATTACAAATTACGATTAAACTGTAATTGTACAATTAATTACACATTATTTTCTGTAATTGTTAATTTAGGTAGTTGGCCATTTGGTTTTGGCAACTGTCTAAATGAAAGATTACTGAAAATAACGTGTAATCAATTGCACAATTACAGTTTAATCGTACTTTCTAATTTGTAATTAGATTACATTTTGCCCAACTGTGGTTTCAGGTAAGGTGGAATTAGCCGTGCGACGAGTAAATAATAGCAGTAGCGACAGTCGACATATACAGGGTGTCGAAACATGTACTTGGCGTCGAGACGCTGCCGCGTCTCTAGATATTAAATTCCTGTCTCCCTCGATTATTGCAGTAACTCCTATACAAATAACGAATAACCGAGAAGATAACTCAATTTTAATAGATTTCTGTTAAACATTTACATACATACAATCAACGAAGTAGGTACAATACACAGTATATACCTACCTGTAAAAGTTTCACACTTCAACATACTTAAATGACACAGCGCCGTTGATTTACCCTACATTGGGTACACATACGTTGCTAAAGTCAATTCGAAAAGACCACGGGGTCGTGGAATGGACGCAGCAGTTTCTTACCTACTTGTGCAATTTGAAACCATGGGGCGGTAATTAAATCAGATTTCATAAGGTTGCTTTTTTGTTGCAGGACCGCGTGCGTGCAGGTTACTCTGTGTAACCTTTCAGCCCATAAAAAACGACATATTAACAACTCGGACCACGGTGCGGAGAGTTCAGACTCGGGCGCCTCTCTTGTTGCTTTCATTTCGGCAGCATTCGGCAGGTCTTCATCCTTTTTCCGGCCGCGTTTCGGGAGCCACGATAAACTCCTCGACGATGCGAGATGCCTACCTAAAGGGTCCTCCAGACGCTGATGCATGTTGCAGTGAAACGTTGATACATGCATCATGATGCATGTTGCTACGGCTGTATATACTCTGTCATGTAAGAAGGAACCTGCGCATAGACCTGTTCTGCGCTACTATTGGCTATAGTGTCAGTGTTGCCACCTCTACGGATTTTTTATCTTGCCTACGGACCTACGGATTTCAAACCAAAATTTACGGATTTCTGGTCTTTTTTTCTTTTGTTATTCGCAATGGTATGATCAACAAATGAATCATTTTATTTAGCGCCATCTGTCGCCACGTGTCTTCCGCAGATATTCCCCCTCCACTGATAATCTTGTCTATCGAGAACATATCCGGCAACCCTGCTGACTCTGCACTGGTGCCAGAAAATTACTTGGATTGGTTGATTCTTATAGAGCTATTTTCGTTTCTATCAGAAACAACCAATCCAAGTAACTCTCTGGCACCAGTGCAGAGTCAGTGCGAGTCATCGAATTCGCTATAATAAGTTTTCTACGCTGCATTCCACTTTAGAGCGGACTCGTTCCGCGCATGGTTATACTGTTGATTGGTAGGAAACCGGCAGGGAATGTGCTACGACCAATCGACTAACATGTATAATTTTATACACGTGACAACTGTGAATAGAAATTTTTGGCTTTTTCATATTTTAAGAAAAAAATCTGTAGATTTACGGATTTTCCAAGGGGAATCTACGGAATTCTACGGAATTTTTAGCCCTTCCTTACGGATTTCCAAAAATCTAAGGTGGCAACACTGTATAGTGTAGACTGGGTCGAATCGGATCAAAATAAGAATTTAATCCATATTTCTTACATCGTGGTTGAAATGAGCATTCCGATTGTTCCTAGTACCTCGTCCCTCTCCCCCGCACCTACCGCAAAAGCCCGTTAATTGTTTTATGTCATTGTTTAGAGCTGGCATACGTTTTCAGTGACATGGACGCGTGCGAACGTTACAATTTTTGTCCGAATCTAACCTACGTAACCTGCAATTTCGTATTTAAAATAAAAAGTTAGCTTGAAAATTCAAATGTGTTTATTGTTATTAGTTTGCAAGAGTGTCCAAGTTTAGTATTTGATATATTTTAGAGTATTATATCGTAATATGTTTATGTAATCTACACCCTTTGAAATGCTTATATATGGGGCTAATCGGATCACGTTATTTGGGGTACATCGGATCACTCTTTATTTTCATTTGAGTATTTTTATGATTATAAATATGATAATTGTTTATATACAGATGGTTAGTACGTAGATAAAAAAAGAACAATCAGGACTTTTTGTTTATGACAACTTCTCTCTACATAAAAATATTATGTATACTTCTAGCCCTTTTACCCCTTAACTGGTATACTGTTTTTGGCAACCGTGACTGGTATACTGCGGTCGTGGCAGACCCCAAATAAAAAAGGACAGAGAAATTTGTAAAGTCGACACTAGAGCAACCACTATGAATATTTTCATCTTAGGTAATGTATAAAATAATAGAAGCGTAGAAAGTTTAACTATTATTATAAAATTAATTAGAAATTCAGTTTACCAACTTAGACAACCGAAAATTGTACATCGAACTTTGGGTGTTTGGGGTCACGAGCGACCCCAGGATACCAATTAAGGGTTAACGGTGTCGCGCGATTTTTTGCTGCCGAAGCAACGCAACGGCTAGTCCCGATCGGAGAATCGTCTCCTTTGCGTTGGCGCGCATACAGGGGAGAAAGGAGCTCCTCCGATGAGACAGCGTCGAGAAAATGGTGGAGGGCAGTTTCTTGGCAGAGGTTCGAAACTCGGACATGAATATAATCTAACCGAAACTCGAGATATGCGACGATTGCGCGCCCGTGTGTGGAGGAAGTATTGTAACATCGATAGGATTATTATTTTTTTTCAGTAAAAATAAATATCGTAGTTTTCAAATATTCACGGTTTAGGTACATATGTGACTTCTGACAACAGACGTAAAATACTCGTGAATTAAATATTTCAAGAATATGGGTGGCAAGCATGGCATTTAAAATTTATCAAATTTCGTTGTTTTAAAGGTTTTCGTTCTAGGCTCATCTTCTTTTAAACATATTTCTCAGAATGATTGATGTAGGTATTAGAGCTATGACTTTTTGACCCAACACACAGTGGTTCGAGTATACTACATGCTAGCTGGACAAAATTATTTTTTGGCGGTATTGGATTTATATGGGGTTGAAATTGTTAGAAACAAACCTGATTCGTATCACAGCTTATTATTTCACTAAATATATCAATAAAATAAAAATATGCCTAATTCAATAAAAGAAAAAGAACAAAATGACAGTATTGTACTTTAACTATAATTATCAGTTATAACATTATGATTATTCCTGTAATTTCTGAGTTTTCTGTGGAATTTTAAAAAAATTTCGAGCCACAGTTGACTCACCTCACATAAAATGCCTATTAAAACAGTGTTTTACTATATGTTCCACGTAGTTCCACGCAACAAGGGTTGAATGTACGGAAACTAGAGACTTTCTAGTTTTTTTTAATCACACGATTGATCTGCAAAAATTTGCAAAGCTATATTTTGTGAATTGTTTTCGAGTGCGACGCTCGGCAGGAGAGATAGCACAGTTGTTATATTTCAGACTCTACATGTACTATAGATTAACTATAACTATAAGTGTGTCTTACAACTATTAATTTCTTGTTAATTATATTACATTACATTATAGAGTCTGAAATATAACAACAGTGCTATCTCTTCTGCCGAGCGTCGCACTCGAAAAAAATTCACAAAGTATAGTTTTGCAAATTTTTGCAGATCGATCGTGTCATTAAAAAGAACTAGAAAGTCTCTAGTTTCCGTACATTCAACCCTTGTTGCGTGGAACGACGTGGAACATATAGTAAAACACTGTTTTAATAGCCATTTTATGTTAGGTGAGTCAACTGTGGCTCGATTTTTTTAAATTCCACAGAATACTCAGAAATTACAGGAATAAACATAATGTTATAACTGATAATTATAGTTAAAGTACAATACTGTCATTTTGTTCTTTTTCCTTTATTGAATTAGGCATATTTTCATTTTATTGATATTTTTAGTGAAATAATAAACTGTGATACGAATCAGGTTTGTTTCTAACAATTTCAACCCCATTTAAACCCAATACCGTTATAAAATAATTTTGTCCAGTTAGCATGTAGTATACTCGAACCACTATGCGACGGGTACCCGGCTACTCGGAATAACTTCAAGCCACTGAATGTGGTATTGTTAGATCATTTTCCGCTAACATCAGACTATATTATAGATATTCACAGACAATACTATATTCAATTGCTTGAAGTTATCCCGGGTAATGTCCGGGTACCCGGGTACCCGACGGGTCAAAAAGTAACAGCTCTACACTGCGTTCCACATAAGAGTGTACCAACGCCCCTACCGATTTGCGACCAATCTGCGCAGCTCCCAGGGATCTCACACACGCGATTGGTCGTAGCACTTTCCCTGCCGGTTTACTACCAATCAACAGTGTATCCCTGCGCGAAACGAGTATGCTCTAATGTGGAACGCAGTGTAGTAGGTATTCGTGCCAGGCGATTCGAAAAATTTAAATTTATGTATAAGTATCTATAGGTACCTACCTACCTAAATATGTGTGGGATACAATAAATTGTGATCAATTGAAATGGTACACTTGGGGTAAATCGGGGAGTAATGAACCCCGTTTCTTAAAGGTAGAATTTCGCCCCTAATTAATTGAATAAAAAGCAGAGCGTTTTGCTTATGACACTACTTTTGCTTATACTTTATTATAAGTATTAAATGAACTTACACTAGGTAATAATGTTTAATAACACAGAAATTATAATTTTATTTACATATAAAGAATTATGGATCTCTATGAAAAAAAAAACATAATATACGTACCTATCCCTTTTTTTTTAAAAAATGTGTTTACATTTATTATGATAACAGTTTACCTTTTATTTGTAATTTTAGCCTTTTTGCCCCAATAGTAGCAACGATTTTCGTACTTCATACTACGTTCACGCAGCCAGCGTTCACAATCAATACATTTTACTCAATCAGCTGTATTATTCGTTTTATCAGGCGGGTTTCGTCTAACAAGGGGACCTTCGGGTTTGGCAATTTCAGAAAATTTTGAAACATAGTGTACTTGAAGGTCTTCACTTGGACATTAATTTCTCCAAGCAGTAAGACGCGCTTTTCAGCCAAATTCGAGAAAATCGACTTTGAAAAATTCTGAGGTCGCAGAATACAGGATGTTCCTCTGCCTACGGTCAATACTCTAAGGGGTGATTATACAGGCAAAAATAAGACGAAAATCAAAAGTGACGAAATTGCGGCAATGGCTTCGTTTTCGAGAAAATTGACTTTGAATTTCACCTAAATACGCGTGCATTGTAGGCGCTTGAGGGGCACGCTTGAAGGACACGCGTATTTAGGTGAAATTCAAAGTCAATAATCTCGAAAACGAAGCCATTAACGCAATTTCGTCACTTTTGATTTTCGTCTTATTTTTGCCTGTATAATCACCCCCTAGAGTATTGCCCGTAGATAGAGGAACGTCCTGTATACTGTATCCTGTATTCTGCGATCTCAGAATTTTTCAAAGTCGATTTTCTCGAATTTGGCTGAAAAGAGCGTCTTACTGTTTTGAGAAATTAATGTCCGAGTGAAGACCTTCAAGTACACAAAGTATCTAAATTTTCTGAAATTGCCAAACCTGAAGGTCCCCTTGTAAATATTGTTGCTTCAGGAATGCCGAAAGTTGTTGCAGCTTCGTTGAAACCCATAACCTTATTTGCTACATCATCTATTGCATTTCTGAATTGTTCTTCTGTCCAGTTACTTCCCAATCTGGTATTCTTTCGTTTATATGTATTTTCATGGCATACTGAAAAACTCACTGTACAGTAGGCTGCAGGGGTGAATCAAATTGCGCCGCTCCTGATAAACAGTTTGTCGAATATGTATGTATGTACGTAGATGCTACATTGCAAACGTGGTAACTACACTAAATTGCGTTAACGTGGTCTTTTTATAGTTTTACATAACCCGATATATGCGATAGGATTGCATCAAAATTCCTACTAAAGTACAAAGTAGGTACTAAAAGTACATACCTATTAAATCAGCCCAGAGTATAGAGTATTAAGTATAGAGTACATATACATTATTTGTACGAACTGTGAGAACTGTAACTTACCAAATGAGAGTCCTAATTAAAAGAAGTAACTTCATCTTGAAAAGTTTTTTTCTATCTCCTACAGTTCGCGAGTAATAACACAGAATCGAAAAATGTTGAGGGGCTAATTGCACCCTCTTGGAGTGAATTTGGACAGCAAACAAAATTGCGTTGTGTTCAGGAGGCCGTCTCCTACATATCCACAAAGTTTCATAATTTTTTGAATTTTCAGGTTCGGGATCTTCCCTTGTCAAAAGTATGAGGGTTGAAACTTTGTAAGCTGTCATACATGAAAATAGTTAATCCTACAAAAAAATCTCGTAGGACCTTTTTTGTAGAGAATTTCCTAGGCTATAAATTGTATGATAACCATTTTTGTCGTAAAACTGCTAGATAACGAGATATTCGCGAAAAACAGCTTCCTTCTACCTTCGACCCTCTGTAAAAGTTTTAGCGAGGGTCGGAGCGATGGGGACTTTTGACATATTGTTTAAAATGAAGAAATAAAGGCCCAAACCAAAATTTAGCTTGCTGGGTATTATTCCGTAGATTGACCATATTTCCACCTAATTTCACTGGACTACAGTGGGTAATGATGATTTACAGGCGACAATCGCCATAAATCGACGCATCGTTACAAGAGAACTCGCCATGAAGTTTAATGTGTCTTGCGATGAAACACTCTACACAGTGGCGGATTTAACAGGGCGGCCGATGAGCACTTGCCACGTGGGCCCCTTCTCGGAAGGCCCACCAGGGCCCCCTCCTTAAAAAAAATTATGATTTTATCCAAACTATATTTTTTCTGTATTATTACACTGAGCCCGTTTTCAGTAAACTACCGCTTTAGTTTCTCGAAAAATGGGCCCCTGTTCAGAGGGCCCCCCGCTCAGAAGGCACCCCTAGAACCCTGTCTTCAAAAATAAATTATGATTTTATCCTAGCACTTTTTTCCTATACTTTTCTACACATTTACCCCTTTTTAGCAAACTACCTCTTCATTTTCCCGAAAAATGGGCCCCCCAACGTTTGCCACCTGGGCCTTTTTTCTTAAATCCGCCACTGACTCTACAAGAGTAACGTAATGATATCTGATAAGAGAAAAACGCAGGCTTTCCGTTTAATTGAAAAATAATAAAAAAAAAACATTCGTGAGTTGTGTGATATGAGATAGCCAGTCCAAGTTCGTCGGGAACTTGTGAAGGGAAGATTCGAGTGGCCGTCAGTAGGTATGCACCTACCGCTACACATGGCTTAGGCCCCGAAGAGACAACGATGCAGTGGACTGTTGCGAGTGGACTATAGAACGAGGCTGTATTCTGTGGGGAAGGTGGACCCGAACGAAAACGTGGGACAGCGTTCTCTCTGGAGACAAAAAGTACAAAAGTGTGGGTAGTTTACCTATGGCTCGGTGTGGCAATAACGGCGATGGTCGCCATATGGGCGACAGCCCGAGGGTCCAGAGAACCGAGCGCGTCGCGCACCTTCCTCTCGACGCCCTTATGCGGGCCAGATTTTATGGCCTAGGTATATACGTACGTGCAAAGGGCCACCGCACCGCGCCGCACCGCGCCTTCCTGTGCCGCGCGCAATACCTACCCCTCCAGGAGAACGATCCTGCAAAAACGTGGCGACGGCGAGATCGCACGCGTGACTCATCGATAAATTCGACTGCTCGAGTACGACCAGTTCCCACGAGGAAATCTCTCCCAACCTATCGTCTGTCTCCTCTGCAGTGGCAAACAATTAACGGAGAAATCCCGTTTGTTTAAAACAACTATGCAGACGCAAGACATTAAACCTACCTAGGTTCTCTTGAGACATCACTTTCTCCATTGCTACGTATGCTTCGGATACTATTTTCATTTTAATGCACAGACTCAGACTTAATACTGTGGTGGCAATTGTATGTAAGTTGGGTGGCCGAACGGAATGACACGATTAAGTGATACACTAGGGTAAAGGACCTAATTACTGACACCTAACCAATTACTGTCACCTTAAGCTATTTTACTTAAAATAACGAATAAATAAACGTTGTAAAGTCATACACAAAAAAATTATGTAATTCAACCTATAATCTATACTATAGACGTAGGACTTTCCCCTAGGGTAAAGGACCCAATTACTGACACCTAACCAATTACTGTCACCTTAAGCTATTTTACTTAAAATAACGAATAAATAAACTACAGTATATAATCTGTAGTATAGATTATAGGTTGAATTACATAATTATTTTTGTGTATGACTCTACAACGTTTATTTGTTCGTTATTTTAAGTAAAATAGCTTAAGTTGACAGTAATTGGTTAGGTGTCAGTAATTGGGTCCTTCACCCTAGGTATGAAACACCTAAAATACAGGACTATTACGCAACTTTACTGTAGAAGTAACGCCTGATGATGTGGTCTTTCTATTAGAATCATTGTTTCTATTTTTCTATGATCTGACTATTGTTACATATTATTGTCAACGTTATGTAATTATGTTTTCTGACACCTAAGAGTGACTTTTTACCACATAAGCAATAACGGTGGTATCATGGCAGTATGGTTGTGAGGCTTTGGAGTTTCGTCCTTTCAATTTATTTCATAATCTTTAACGTCTACCGCTCTGGCATCGTTTAGGCCGGGTTTACCCTCTAGATGTTCTTGCCTTGTGTCTACTGTTTACCTTACAAGGGAAGATCCCAAACCTGAAAATTCAAAAAATTCTGAAACTTTGTGAATATGTAGGGGATTTCCTCCTGATTACAACGCAACTTTTGTTTGCTGCCCAAATTTACTCCACGGGGGTGAAATTAATCCCCGAAAATTCGGCTATTCTCCGATTTTATTTTGTAACTCGCAATCTGTAAGAGATAGAAGAAAAGTTTCAAGACAAAAGTTACTTCTTTTAATTAGATCTATCATTTGGTAAAAAAAATATTTTACAGTTCACGAGTTATAACAGAAAATCGGAAAATATCCGGATTTTCAGGAGTCAATTTTACACCCCCTTAGAGTGAATTTAGACAGCAAACAAAAATGCGTTGTAATCAGGGGGAAATTCCCTACGTATTCACGAAGTTTCAGAATTTTTTGAATTTCCGGGTTCAGGAACGTGTTAATTGTTTAAAAGAAAAAATTTCTTGTATAAAAGCATACGCAGTATTTTTCCGTTTATCTAACTTTCCTTGAAAATGGTCATAACCACTGACCGAACCGTTGGAATTTGATAAAAAATTCTCAAAATCGCAAAATAGCTTTTATTTAATTATTCAATAGACCGAACCACTGCGCCGAAATCATCTCTTCTAACAATTTTTACGGTCGAAATTCAAATTATACGATACACTATCTATCGCGAGTACTCGAAATGGTGAATATTCTGCTTGATGATTGGCAATAAATTATCTGTTTAAGTTTCTGAGAATTTCCTCTTACTTTTAACCGTAGGTATAATGTTCAACCTACGCGCAACAAACAGACAACCCTCTAATCGATATAGAGTCTTTCCCAGTCCTTGTACGTACTTAAATACACAGAGTCGGATCTTATACAGGGTGTTTCACTACAGCTGGCAATCCTTTTAAAATACGGAATAAAATTTTTCAATATCGCGCTTCGTTTACGAGAAAATGGACTGCGAATTTTAGCCGAGTACGCGTGCGCCGACGATGTACATGTACTTCGGTGTAGATACGCATACTCGGCTAAAATTCAGACTCCATTTTCCCGAAAACGAAGCGCGATATTAACCCCTTCTACTCGTTTCATTCCATCCGAAATTATTAACTAAAATGGAATAGTTAACGTTTATAACTGATACTATAGCCCTAAAGATTTCATATGTCATCGTGTAGCAAATTTTTTTCAATTGCCAGAAAAAGTGAAGAGCAGAAAGGGTTAAAGAAATTTGTTCTACACGTTTGTCTTATTTGGACCCCTGGAATCATCCCCTAAAAGAATTGCCACCTGTAGTGAAACAGCCTGTACAGCGTGATGTATGTCTTTTCATGGAATTTCACAGCAGAAAGGTCCCCATTGAAAAATCTACTTGTGATAGATTGTTCGTACGAAAGAAGTTTGTAGCTCTGTAGCTGTGGTATGTTTCTGGGAGAGTACTCTAATTGTTTATATGCATGTACAGGTATACAGTGGCGGATTTAAGAAAAAAGGCCCAGGTGGCAAAGGCTCTGAGAGGCCCAATTTTTTCGGGAAAATGAAGAGGTAGTTTACTAAAAACTACAGTGTATAGAAAAAAAATATAGCGCTGGATATAATCATAATTTCTTTTTGAAGACAGGGGCCTAGGGGGGCCTTCTAAGCAAGGGCCCATTTTTCGGGACAATAAAGCGGCAGTTTACTAAAAAATGGGCTCAGTGTAATAATACAGAAGAAATACTTTGAATAAAATCATAATTGTTTTAAGAGTGGGGGGCCTAGAGGGGGGGGGAGGGGCCTTTTGAGCAGGGGCCCAGATGGCAACTGCTCATCGGCCGCCCTGTTAAATCCACCACTACACTGCCCTCCTCAGTTAAACTGTTCTATCTAGCATTTTTTTATTTTTCGAGATATGTTGAAATATTTGAAGTTCCACGCGTCTTTTACCTTTTAAGTAAGGTTAGAAAACTCTACGTGCTTCGTAAAGATTTATAAACAGTGTAATGTATTTAACCTAACTTATTTCCAAATGGTTATAATATCCTATCTAAAACAATTAATCAATTGTTACGTTAATAATACATCACCTACCGGTACACCTATTACAAAAAATTATATTAGGCTGTTACGAAATAATGACAACATGTTTTAATTTAAATGAAGGAAATTAAGGACGGTACAAAGTAAATGATAAAACTTCAGTTTTCTCGGTTGTTTCAAAATGTTAGATAGGACATTTTAACTAAAGAGGACAGCACAGGTATACCTGTATATATTTACCTACCAAATGTGATTTACCAAATGTCACCAGCAATGACTTGCAATAATCGAATAAATAATTCCCTAATTAATATGAGCAGTAAAGTCGCAACAACAATAGTTGTTGCCTACTAATATTAGGATAACATTAGTACAGACACTACCCAAGATAAAATTTAACTTCCTAAATTCGTTTTGCAGGAAAACCTTTGATCCTAACTAACATTTTAAATGCTTCAAGCCTTCGTTATCAAGTTGTCTCGAATATCAATTTCCAACCGAGCCGGCGTCAAACTATCAACGTCCCTCTAACGGCTTGCCATTTTTTGCACTGCATTTGCATCGACGTTTCCCCATCAATTCACGAGCATATCAAAGTTATCCAGGTCATGCGTTCGGAGTTTCTCGATGCAGACACGCGGTATGTACGTGTTTCGCACGTGCTAATTCTGTTTTATCGTTGTTGCGACGTTTCAACGTTGACGCTTCGAAATTTCATATTCCAACCGAGAAATAGATTCGGCTACGTTTAATACGTCGACGTATTTAGGATGCAGCAGGGAAATTAATTCCCCCCTATATTAACAAGTACCCTACAGTTCCCCGAAGCGATGCGTATTTAAGCGATGAACTTTTACCGAAGCCAATGGTTTCAGGTACCCACTGATGCTGAATTCTGTAGAAGGCATTTAGCGGTAAAGTGTCGGGAGGCATCCGTTTATTGCAGCACAAGCGGGTTTTTCAGCGACAGCTTGGCGTAGCCACTGGAGTGAGATAAGAAATGAAGGGACGGGGGAATAGCGACCCATGTAAGTAGGTATTGAGAATTCAAGTAATTGTGCCCGTCGCGTCAAGGGGATTTTACAGTAGTTAAAGGTGCTGGGACCCCGGTACCTAATTGGTAGGGCGCGTAAACGAGGCGCGAAGTGGCCATAAATCTGCCATTAGCCGCGTTACAATGAGCACGACCCGTGTTTTATCGCGTTCGACAGGCGTCGTAGAATGGCAAAATAGATTTCTCGTCGATACGTGACGGATCGTGGCTACGCGTGTCGCGACTAACCTGCATTTCGTTAACGTTTCATCGTCCCCCCTCGGTAATTTTATCATATCTCGCGCGTGGCGTTCACCAATACAACGCGCGGTTTGGTTTTCCGCCACCGTAACTTCAATACCAGAGGCATGAAAGAACAGTTTTTTTTTTAATTTTTTCGAAAAAAATCATTGAGGAAAAGTTAATTTTTATTTAACCCGGCGGGAGGCGCACCCCATATTGTAACACAGGTTGTCGCTACCGGGTCAAAAATGCCCAAAATTGAAACGTAAAAAACCACGGTTTTAAAATATTTTTATTTTAACTTTGTAATTTTTATGTTAAAGTACAGTGTTTTAAGAATCAAAGAAAATTTATGAAATATCTTAAAATCG
The DNA here is from genome assembly GCF_050908995.1 of Andrena cerasifolii. Lineage (NCBI taxonomy): Eukaryota > Metazoa > Arthropoda > Insecta > Hymenoptera > Andrenidae > Andrena > Andrena cerasifolii. The sequence continues at coordinate 2,403,236 of NC_135124.1, read as the reverse complement.
TTATTAAAGTTCTTTAAAAAATTGTAACAAAAACCCAAACAGTCTTCATATTTTCGCAACTAGCGCCTCTGTGGTAAATTTACACAGTAGCGCCTCCTGCCGAGTTAAATGGAAGTCAGTCTTCATTAAATACTGCATAAATTTTCCGAAAAATCAAAGGATTAAAATATATTAAGATTTATCTGTTTTGGTTACTGATAACCATTATTGTCGACCGAAATATTTTTTGGTCAGTATTAACCATTATTGTCAACCGAAATATATTTGGTCACTAATAATCATTATTGACGACGGAAATATTTCTTGGTCACTAATAACTGTTATAGACGACGGAAATTATTTTCGGTTACGAATAACCATTATCGATGACCAGAATTTTTTTTTGGTTACGAATAACCGTTATCGATGACCAGATTTTTTTTTTTTGGTTCCGCATAACCATTATCGTTGATGAGATTTTTTTTTGGTTATGAATAACCATTATCGATGACGAGAAATTTTTTTTGGTTACGGAATAACCAATATCTATTGCGGGATTTTTTTTTTTCGTTACGGAATAACCAAAATCTATGGCGGAAATTTTTTTCTTGGTTATGGCGTAACCAATATATATTGCGGGAATTTTATTTTGGTTATGGCGTAACCAATATATATTGCGGGAATTTTATTTTGGTTGCGGAGTAACCAATATATATTGCAGGATTTTTTTTTTCGTTATGGTATAACCAAAATCTATGGCGGAAATTTTTTTCTTGGTTATGGCGTAACCAATATATATTGCGGGAATTTTATTTTGGTTATGGCGTAACCAATATATATTGCGGGAATTTTATTTTGGTTGCGGAGTAACCAATATATATTGCAGGATTTTTTTTTGGTTATGGTATAACCAATATCTATGGCGGAAATTTTTATTTTGGTTACGGTATAACCAATATCTATGGCGGAAATTTTTTTTTTTGGTTACGGTATAACCAATATCTATGGCGGAAATTTTTTTTTTGGTTATGGTATAACCAATATATATTGCGGGAATTTTATTTTGGTTACGGCGTAACCAATACCTATCGCGGAAATTTTTTTTTGGTTATGGTATAACCAGTATCTATGGCGGAAATTTTTTTTTGGTTACGGTATAACCAATATCTATTGCGGAATTTTTTTTTAGTTACTGTATAACTATTGCACTATAGAATATCTGGAATGCGAACTGTGGGTATTAGGAGCTGCGGCGCGCTGTTGAAAAGAGATAGTTGCACAGTGTGTGATGCTGTTTCACTCTTACACACACGTCTGTCCCTGCCTATACTCACATTTACTACAGGATAGAAGTACATTTACTACAGGATGGTGTATAATACAGGATACACACCCATTCATGCCACTGTCTCTCTTGGCCTGGCCAGTCCGGGGTTTTCCGTACCGTATTTGCACTCCAGGTATTCTATATTTCAATAGTTATACCGTAACCAAAAAAAAAATCCAGCAATAGATATTGGTTATATCGTAACTAGTGTTCCTGATTTCTCGATATTTTTTGTTTCTCGAGAAATCAGAAGTCACATCATACTTCTTGAGAATTCTCAAGAATTCTCGAGAAATTGAAAAAAATATTACAGAATTTATATTTTTGGAATAGTGTTGATAATATTTATCAAAAACACAAGCAATCTTTAACTAATTGTTCTTTTCATGTCTAATTTGCACAAACTTAGTATAAATGAAAAAACAGATATTAAATATAATTGATATATTTATTTATTTAATACAAAATTTGTACAAAGCGAAATATAACTTTTTTATTTTAAAATAGTTTTCTAATCTGTTTCTTTTTTGTGATAAAATCTGTAGCTGCAGAAAACTTTCTTTCGTTTTGAGTGGATGCTGACCTGATCCTGTGTAGCAGATCTAAAAGTTAAGGTAAATTGGATGTCCATTAGTTTCTCGAGAAAAATAGTATTTCTTGAGAAATAAGAAATAAGCATTTATACAATTTCTCGTGAAATTCTCTAGAAATAATTCTCGAGAAGGAACACTAAATTCGTAACCAAAAAAAAATTCCCGCAATATATATTGGTTATACCATAACCAAAAAAAAATCTCGCAATATATATTGTTTACGTCGTAACCAAAATAAAATTCCCGCAATATATATTGGTTACGCCATAACCAAAAAAAAATCCCGCAATAGAATTTGGTTACACCGTAACCAAAAAAAAATTCCCGCAATAGATTTTGGTTATGTCGTAACCAAAAAAAAAAATCTCGTCAACGATAATGGTTATGCGTAACCAAAAAAAAAAATTCTGGTCATCGATAATGGCTATTCGTAACCGAAAACAATTTTCGTCGTCTATAATAGTTATTAGTGACCAAAAAATATTTCCGTCGTCAATAATGATTATTAATGACCAAAAAATATTTCGGTCGACAATAATGGTTATTCGTAACCAAAATCGATATCCGTTAATCGATAATGGTTATTCATAACCAAAATCATTTAAACAAAAACATTAATTCTTATGCCATAACGCTTAAAATTTAGGTTATAACAGTTAGGGTCCCTGTTTAATACTCCTCGATATAGCTTTTAACGTAACGCTTTATTTCGGTCGCAGACCGCCGGTATTACGAAGCTTCCTATGTGGAATAAATGTCCCGATTTTGCGCGTGTCAGGTAAACCTTTCGACAGTTGAAATGCAGTACAAACTAATCTAATTTGATATTTCTCCACTCGCACTCCGCGTGGCTACGGTACCGTAGGTACCTACATTCTTCATTTACGGTTACTTCATAATTAAGTAGGTAGGTACATTCATTTAAATGGTGTCGATATTGAATTTTAAATTAAACTGTTAAAATTATATTTGCGAGTGATAGGTATATGTTAAAACAAATATTTGCAATTTCTATTTTCTTCACTTTTTAATTCCAGTAATTCAGCTGAATATAATAACACAGTTCGATAGCCATCTGGACTTGTAACATTCAATAGCCGTTTCTTATAGGTTTTCGTGCACTGAAAGCGAATCCGCAAACCGTTTGTCGCCATCACCCTCAGTTTTTGAGAAATTCGATTTTGAAAAAAAAAACTACAAATTTTCAACTTTGAACATCCCTTATGTCGAAACGGTAATACTTATTCGGTTGCTCGTTGCATCAAACTATTCTATGAACCCTCCCGAATACAACGATATAAGTTATTCTTGCATTATGAACATTTAAATATGTTTAAACAGAGATCGACGAGAAAAGAACACCCGAAATGCACCCATTTTTGCAGATATCTTTCAATTTATTTCCAAAACTAAGGGTTTAGGAGAAAATCTGACTACTCCACGCGATGCAGCAGACATTTTTCCTTCGGAAGTCACCAACAGAAGTGGTAAGTCACGCTTTGTTTTCAATACAGAAGCGAAATAGTTTGGCAAAACCTGCGGCGTCGACAGTGGTACTCACGCGCGTTAAGCGATTGTGTTACGCTGAGCGGCAGTGGATCCCGCGCCGCCGTTGACTACCACTGTCGGCGTCGCACGTTTTACCAAACTATTTCGTTTCTGTATCGAAAACACAACGTAATTTACCACTTCCGTTGATGCTTTCCGAAGGAAAAATGTCTGGTGCATCGCGTGGAGCAGTCAGATTTTCTCCTAGATCCTTAGTTTTGGAAATAAATTGAAAGATATCTGCAAAAATGACCGATTAACTATTACTGTTTCGACACAAAAGATGTTCAAAGCTGACAATTTTCAGTTTTTTTCCAAAATTTAATTTCTCAAAAACTGAGGGTGATGGCGACAAACGCGTCCGAAAAAAGTCAAATTTTGTCGAACTGTGTAATTACTGACCTCGAGTGATTTATGAAAGCTTTTGAAAATCCTCAGACACTTTTGTCTACAGTGACTTTTCTCGTCAACGATACCAAAATACATAATGCGTATCAGGTGTGCAGTACAGGCACCCGATGCGACGTGCATCGCATAATGAAATGCGAGCGCGTGGATGCGCATCCACGCGCGATTCTGTTTACAAGAATGATTTGTGTTAGGTATATATTGGATCGAACAAGCGCGTCTCAGCAAGCACTCTCATTTTTCGATGAATCATGCTCGTTAAACTGATTCCAATGATAAACGGATCCCAATAAATAATCAGTGTGTCCAACATGAATACTCTATTTTCATAACAGAGTCGAACACTATTCGAACAAACACTTGTTTCAATTTATGTGATGTACCTACAAGGTTCGTATTACTTATCAAAATATTTGGTTGGAAAAGAGTATTTTATAAGTTACATTTAAATAAAATGCAGATTTGTAAAAAAAAAAACAGTGGTGTGTCGGCGAATAAAGAAGAATTTCGGTAAATAAACAATGCACCCTCTTATTTATTGTATTATCATATCTATATGGGTATGTAGGTATATCGCAAGTTATTCGCAAGTAACCTCATATTAATGGTGTTAGAGTACTCGAATATTCCGAGAAGAGATTCGGAGCCGAGTACCCGTAAAAATCGAGTAGCTCGAAAGAACCGAGAAACTCGAATTTTTTCGAGCGGCTCGAATATACTTGGAGCAGATCGAAATTTTCGAGCAGACCGACTGTGTCAAGTAGCTTGAAGCTTGAGGCTTGAACGTTTCGGACAATACGAATGTTTCGAATATTTTGGGTTAGGAAAAAGAAAAGCAAGATAACATAAAGAGAAGTGTATGAATACATTCATAATTACACAAAAAAAATGAAAAAAAAAGAAAGATTTGAATTCAGTACTTATTTGCAAAAGTTACAGAATATTTCCATTTACAGCTTACATTTTAATTATTCACATTACTTATTGAGAACCATTATTTACATTCCCGTAGGTAAACGTAACCTAAAATATTCGAAACATTCGTATTGCCCGCAACGTTCAAGCTTCAAGCTACTCGACACAGTCAGTCTGCTCGAAAATCTTGATCTGCTCCAAGTATATTTGAGCCGCTCGAAAATATTCGAGCTACTCGGTTTTATCGAGCCGCTCGGTTCTTTCTAGTCACTCGCATTTTACGGGTACTCGGCTCGGCTCGCTTTTTCCGAGTACTCGAACAGCCTTACCCCCTATGCCCCTTCCAAATTAGTTTCATCAGTAGTTCCTTATGTACAATACGATGTTAAATTCATTGTATTACTTTTCCTGCCATGGTGTTTTTTATTTTTAAATAAAATAGAGCAACTTCTTTATCTAGACTTCTAAATAGGGACAATTGGAACATACTTTCATACATACAGGTACCTATTCTCCCCTGTCAGTTAAGAAGGAACCCGTTTCGCGCATATAGAATGAGCTCATTGGCTCCGAAAAAGCGTTGGTGGGGGTACAGCCAATAGTGGCTTCTACCCGGCACCAACGAGCGTCAACCTGCGCAGAACCGGTCTAAACTCGTCGGTCGGCAGGTTCCTTCTTAAATGACAGGGAGAAAACATATTATGTACATTGTACACAGGTACCTACTATAAAAAATGAACACGAAGTTTACGAGAAATTGTTTGGACACGAAGATATTTAACGAACTGTCACGAAGTCACGATAGAAAATAAGGATCGTGTCTTACAAGTAGGGAATTCAATCCCGGGATCGTAATCCCGGGATCCCGTCTGTTTTTTGGATTCCATTTTTATATTTTTCAGTTGTTTAAAAAGTAATTTACGTTTTTAAAAATTCTCGAAATTCTCGGGATAAGTTACAACTTGATATTTCAAATTCCGGGAGTTTTAGAATCCAAAAAACAGCCGGGATCCCGGGATTAGGAACCCGGGATTGAATTCCCTACTTACAGGGGAAGATTCCGACCCCGAAAATTCAAAAAATTCTGAAACTTTGGTGATTCGGTATGTAGGGGATTTCCTCCTGATTGCAACGCAATTTTTGTTTGCTGCCCAAATTCACTCGACGGGGGTTGAATTAACCCCTGAAAATTCGGCTATTTTCCGATTTTGAGTTATAACTCGCGAACTGTAAGAGATAGAAGAAAAGGTTCAAGACAAAAGTTACTTCTTTTAATTAGATCTATCATATGGTAAAAAAAAATATTTTACAGTTCACGAGTTATAACAGAAAATCGGAAAATATCCGGATTTTCAGGGGTCAATTTTACACCCCGTTAGAGTGAATTTGGGCAGCAAACAAAAATTGCGTTGTAATCAGGTGGAAATTCCCTACATATTCGCAAAGTTACAGAATTTTTTGAATTTCCGGGTTCGGGATGTTCCCTTGTTAGTTTGCAATATGAAGTCGGGTACTGAAATCTTCATTACTTCAACAATGTAAATTAGGTACGTTAAAAGTTCACAGGAAGCGGTGTAAAAACACTGAAAACGAAGTACCTAGGTATTTACTATAACACAAAAGTAATGGAATCTCCTGGTTTTATTATTTATCTATTATAACTATCATTTCCACTGCGTACGGTTCTACCAAGGCTACCACCTTCGTGATTTGAGAAGCGAAAGGTTAACGGGATTGCGGTTACGCATTCTGGAAAGGTGCACGTTGCAAAATGCAGCCGCGGTGTCGATGGATATTGGATACGGACGATGGGGTGGCTGCGCATCGCGCACGAGCTACGGGGTAGCAAAGCTAAGCCAGTAATGCAATAACTTGAATAGATGGGTATGCAGGCGGAAAGAACATAACCTACCCCCCTGATCACCCTCTGCCCCTTGTGCTCTCCGTCCCTGTTTCACCCTCCACCCCACCCCACCCTATGTCTGTCTCTCTTCCCTAAACACGAATATATGTATGTAGGTATGCACATAGATATAATACAGTACCGTCCATAATTTCACTTTGTTTAAAAATCTACAATTATTGCAGTAAAATTTATCTAAAATGCATTTCGAGGGAGTTAATATATTGGTTTCCAGTTTAGCTATAAGCGCGCTTATTGCTGTTAGTGGAAATTATATGTAATGTTGGGTTATGTTGTGTAATAATAATTCATAACGTGATAACAGATATAATTCTTATAAGTACAGCAAACCCTAGTACTCGTGTAAAGTATGTATATAGCGTTAGATATGTTCGTTTTGGAGCAACAGGGAACTTGGAAATATTCCTTCAGATAATAAATAAAGTTAAATAACATCTTAGAATTAACTTAATATTTAATCACATTTCCTTATTCAATGAGTAATTTTTATCGCATCACATAAGGGTTGTCCGCATAAAAAATTGACTTTAACCTGGAAATAAGTGATCCGCAGAATCTGAGGCTTACCTATAGGCTATAGGCTATCTGAGCCCGCGCAATACTGCAAAAATACTCCTCTACTGCAAAAAGGAGGCAGCTGCATAATTAGCTAAATTTAAGTCGTGAGTAGCATTGAATGTAAAAAAAATTCTGAGTATGTAGATTGGTGCAAGAATGTTACGTATGTAGTAACTTACTTGCACCCTATCTGGATTTGGTGAAAGAATTCATGATGTAGTAAGCATATTTCACTATAATTTTTGTTCAAATTCTGTAGGTTGATGGATCCTGATATGTTTCCATGTAGGCACCTACTAATAAGTACATTGTTTTATAACATAATAATAGTGTTTAATGTAAGTAGGTATTTACTCCAGATTAGAGGATTTTATACAAGTTGGTGCAAAAAGGGGCCAGCTCCAAATTTTGAAAATTCACCCTGTCATAGAGAAAAGATATTGTTGCTTACAAGGGGAGGACACCATGTGGTAGACGCCGATTTTGATGAGCCTTGGCACGATGGATCTATGTCGAAAATAAGTAAATAAGCGTTTCAGCCGATAGGCCTTAATAATAGAGATATTTACATGGAAATTATTAAAAATTTAGGGTTTTAGTGGGTAAAAATCCCACACTACCCTGATGCCCGCGGAAGATTCCCTTCTGGAGGCGTCGGGGCGCCTTTTGAAGATGTCTCCACGTTAAAAAAAAACTTTATAAATTTTTTTTTATAAATTATTATTTTTTTTAAATTTTTTTTTTTAACTTGTGGAAATCTTCAAAAGGCACCCCGACTCCTTCAGAGGGGAATCCCATCAGGGGCGCCAGAATAGTGTGGGATTTTTACCCATTAAAACCCCACGGCCACTATGAAATTTTTATTTTCTTATTTTCGACATAGGTTCATCATACCAAGGCTCATGAAAATCGGTGTCTACCACATAGTGTCCTCCCCTTGTTAGTAATGGTGCTAAATGCTGTGTTAATATGTGCCTACGTATCTACCTAGCTTTTAAGTGGGTGAAATCCCATTATTAAAACTATTCTGTTAACACTATTTTTATTAGTTTCCCAACAGATGATACATTTGAGGCAGTGAGAGCAACAACGGACCAACCCACATTAAAAAAAAAATTTCTCCTATTTTATATGATTAGTAGAGCCTATTGGAATACGTTGAGGCTACTAACTCAGTTTCGACAAAAATGTGGGTTAGTCCATTGTTGCTCTGACTGCCTCCTGCTTGCTGCAAAGTCTCCAATAAATTCATTATATCAATGCAAATGTAGATACGGTCTCGACCACGACCATAAATATCTATGACGCCGCCCACAGTTATCATTACTCCTTGTGTCATCGTTTCTGTGTTCTATAATTCTGGATATAAAGCAGGGGTGCACAGGGAGCCGGTTTTAGCGCCCAGCTGGGAGCAACCCGCCTACCCCGTTGCTAAGGTCAGAATCGGTGAGGAGAACTGCAGTAGTGTATATAGCTGAGTTCAAGTCATAGCAAATGCACGTACACTACTGCAGTTCGCCTCACCGATTCTAACCTTAGCAACGCGACAGGCGGGTTGCTCCCAGCTAGGCGCTAAAAACGGCTCCCTGTGCACCTCTGATATAAAGTCTGCATTCCGTTCCTAGGAAGCAAAAATAGAGATACAGGTATCCGAAGGTAAAGGTACGTACACACGATGACACTTTTGTGTCTAGATCAAGTGCCTTTTGTGTCTAGCTAGAGCTAGTTGCAGTGTCTTTAGTCTAGCTCTAGCTGCAACTCCTGCGACGATAGGTCAAATTCAGTGTCGCGGACTGCTCTAGGCAGTTTTCAATCTTCCGGAAATTTCTTTGAGCGTCGTATACACTTGATCTTACTCCCTGTCATTTAAGAAGGAACCCGTTTCGCGCATGTAGAATGAGCTGATTGGCTCCGAAAAAGCTTTGGTGGGGGTACAGCCAATAGTGGCTTCTCCCGGCACCAATGAGCGGCCACCTGCGCAGAACCGGTCTAAACTCGTCGGTCGGCAGGTTCCTTCTTAAATGACAGGGAGTATAGACACAAAAGTGTCGTCGTGTAGACGTACCTTAAGGGGACTAGGCAGTCGAAAAAAATGATTTTTTATTGCATTTTCCGAAAGTACTATCTTTTCTGAATAAAATGCCGCTTGGTTTATAGTAAAATTCGCAAAATTGTAGATTTGGCAGCTAAAAACGTCAAGCGGCAACCTACAGCGCCACCTTTGCCCAGAAACTTTAAACACGTTTTTCTCGAATGTTTTGTTCTCTTCATTTCTTCCTGATTGTGAACGAATGGAGGTTCAGATCGACTTGGAAAAAATTACAGGCTGTGTAAAACATGTGCCATTTCCGGCCAAACCTCTGATATGGTCCGCAAAAATTCGAGATTTTCATAAAAAAATTAAAACCCCCGGATTTTAGTAGCGCACAAAGAAGAACGAATTTTTCTCGGAAGAATCGCCGTTTTTCAGCCACCAATTACATAACTTTGATTTAATTTTGGTTTTTATAGGTTTGGCCGGAAACTATGAATCCAAAAAACAAGAATCACACCTTTGAAATCGGATTGCGTCACATTTTAAGACCGATATTAAGGCAAAACGACGGGAAAACATTAAAATGTTTACCCGTCTGCAGCGTCATTTTTAAAGCACATATATATTTCTTGCCATTTATTTTTCAATCCGTATGGTAGTAATAAACATTGGGTAAAAGTATACATCTGGATGTGCTTTCATTTTTTTACAAATAAATAAAGGACAGGGTCTCTTTTTCACGAGAAACGACTGCCTAGTCCCCTTAAGAACGCACTGTGCAACAAATTTATCTTCATTCCGTGCCCATCGACTTCAGCTAGCGTCAACGAGAATACGTACTGTTACCTGTGATTGTACGAATGAAATTGCGAAAAAGTATTACAGTATAAGAGACGCGGGAAAATTGCATTTCTTCCTTTCCTCGGCACGCACAGTCGTTCGAATAATTATGAACGGTACTGTACAGGTCGACGCGCGTAATATAACTACTCGGACTGTGCCAGGAGGGTGAATCCGGCGGGGCTTCAACCCCGGCTCGATAGTACTCCGAATGCAGTCGGTTACGATAAAAGGCTTTTAATATGCGTGCTCGTTCACTTATTTGATTCTCCCAGGTTTGATTGTAACACAAGATCGACACCGTCCTGGATAGTTTCTCTTTTGTTAGGAATATTCAACGAGCACCGTCGCGGTTGGTACATACGATTGCATTCGTACTCGCGACGACGAATATGTAACGTCTTTACTACATGCAAGGGAGGGTGGGGTAACTTCGAACACCTAAGCAAAAAAGCAAACAAAACGAAAGCTACGTGAGAAATGAATTTGTTTATTATTTACAAAACACACTTAAGGAGGTACTCTGGTCCGACGAGGCGTTTTCGTCGCGTTACTTCGGAATTTTTTTTACAAAGAACCCATCAATTTTATGAGTATTTAGTTTCTTGCTACATGCTTATTGATGTTTGAACTATCTTTACAAATTTTGTCAATAGAAAAAAATTTAAATCAAACGCAGTTGACTGCTTTAAAGTAATGGTGACAAAAAAAACATGGTGTCACGGTGACCATGATTGGGCTCGTTCTAGTGATCTATAACAAAAAATGGAAAGGGATTCTTTATCTGTACGCCTGTGGCTATCGTCCCTACCAGAATGATAAAAAAATATTGAAAATTGAGCAAATAGCGGCGGTTTGAAAATTAAGTTTCGATTTTAGCACGATTTTTCAAATTTAAAGGTCTGTGAATGTTTAAAAGCAAAATATTTTATCATAATTCTGGTAGGGACGATAGCCACATGTGTGCCGATAATATATGCAAAACTTGGACTGAGTTGGTCCAGCCGATCTTGAAATATCATGGTCACCGGTTCAAAAAACATGGTTTCGAGAAAAACGCGTTTAAAGTTTTGCGTACAATTTAGACAGAAAGGTGACCTAGGAGAGTAACAGTCTCTGTGTAATCAAATGGTCGATTTTTGTGTTTTAAAAGACACAGAAATGACCCCCCACCCCCCAGAAAGAACAGTCCGCCGAAATTTTGCCGAAATACACTTGCAGGAACAAAACTGTTATGCGTCGCGCGTCCCGCTCACAAGGGAACATCCCGAATTCGGAAATATAAAAAATTCTGAAACTTCGTGAATATGTAGGGAATTTTCTCCCGTTTATCACGCAATTTTTGTTTGCCGCTCAAATTCACTCAAAGGGGATGAAATTAACCCCTGAAAATCGGCTATTTTCCGATTTTGTGTTATAACACGCGAACTGTAAAATAATTTTTTTACCATATGCTAGATCCAATTAAAAGAAGTAACTATTATCTTGAAACTTTTTTTCTATCTCTTACAGTTCGGGAGTTATAACACAAAATCGAAAAATAGCCGAATTTTCAGGGGTTAATTTCACCCCCTTCTAGCGAATTTGGGCAGCTAACAAAAATTGCGTTGCAATCAGGAGGAAGTACCCTACATTTTCACAAAGTTTCAGAATTTTTTTAATTTTCGGGTTCGGGATCTTCCCTTGCCAGTGAGCGCGCCATATAGCTACATATTCTGCACCCTGTAGCTCTGCAAATAATACGAATTGGAAGAAAATCCTTTTGCACACGTATTACCCATATAATGTACCTGTAGAAAATGTAAAAAAAATCGATTTTTTTTGCCCGTCAGACCAGAATAATATCCCCTTAAACTATTCATCTATAAAGTACTGTGACAAATTTTTGAAAAATTATAATAAAAATCAACTTTATAGTGAAAAAGCAAAACCCTTGGTGTTAGTGATTACGCGACTGCCGTGGAATAATCACGAACAAAGTGCTAAATATCGCAGATGTCGCACAGAAAGCGCGACTTCAATGGTCAACCCATAAAAAATGTTGCCACAACCTATACCTAATATATTTTTCAAATTCCTCTTCTTGTGCGTTAGAAAAAAATTGCAATTGGTCGGAATATCGAAAAAAATAGCAAAGGTCGTTTCTTAAACATTTTTTCTGAGCCTGTAATGGAAATTCAAAAATCCCTTTTGTAGATTTAAGTAAGTTTTATACATGCTGAAAATTTCATCAAAATCGGATAAACGTTGCTAATCTCGAAGGTTCGAGATTACCCCATCCGATTTGTTCGTCAATACCCCACGAGATCAAAAAATAAAAAAAAGAATTTATTTCAGAGGTTAGAATCATGATTCAAGCAACGTCTTGGTCACAAAATGTTGGTAAAAAAGTGCTCAGCTGAAAAAAAAATTGCATCATTAATTCAACAGTAATTACATACAATTGAAAATGGACAAAATATTACTTGAAACATGATGAAAATAATAAATTGTGTTTATCTTGAATAGCATGATGTTCTGTACTTATTACTTTCTGCCCGGCGTTGGATACGACCTAAATTATTAGCTAGTGGAGAGGGAACATCGTTTTGATTTATTAAAACGCCTAACCAACGCATTCGCGATTACCCCGCTTTTGTGTTTACCCCACTTTCCCTTACCTATCATATGAAGAAAAAGAAAATGAAAAGGAAAAGGAAAAAGAGAAAGAGAAATAAAAAAAAACCGAACATGTGCAGTGTGATGTAAAGGCGAGGCTCACAGGAGAGCCACACGAAGTGTTACTACATATTATTACCTACGCACCGATTTAGATGAAACTTCGTAGAAGGTAGAGAATTGAAAGATATTTCACCCCTGTTCGGTCGTAAATGTAGACACCTAATAGTTTACGAGATATTTAACAATAAAAGCTGAATTTGCCCGTGGGCGTTAAGAGCCTTAAGGGGGTACAGGACTATTGAAATTTCGAAAAATCGATTTTTTATTATTATTAATTCTGAAAGTGTCATTCTTTGTGAACGTTTACAACAAAGTTTCATGGCGAAATTCGAACAGTTACGAAAATTATAGCGCTGAATGTAACTGACAAGGGGAGGACTCCATGAGGTAGACACCGATCTTGATGAGCCTTGGCACGATGAATCTATGTTGAAAATAAGTAAATAGGTGTCTGAGCGTTTCTGCCAATGAGCCTTAATAATACAGATATTTATATGGAAATTATTAAAAATTTCATAGTGGCCGTGGGATTTTAGGGGGTAAAAATCCCACACTACTCTGGCGTCCGCGGGAGATTCCCTTCTGGAGGCGTTGGGGTCCCTTTTGAAGATGTCTCCTACATACATATCTCCAAAAAATTGATGATTTTGTAAAGTGCACGTTTAACATATAACCTCGGCAATGAGAAAGTGACAAAGCAGATAATAAGGCCCACCAAAATATTAAGTGGGCATTATTTCTTGTCGCTCCTCTTCCAAAGCAGGACCAATATTGAAAAGAGCCCCAAAGCACGTACCACTTCAACCGGAAGAAAAAGGCAAGACTGTGTGAACAAGAGCTCATGCCATCCACCTCCAGAGAAAACGTGGACGGTAACTCTGCAGACAGTTGGTTTTGCAAATTATGCAGAACTGCATTCAAGACAGATATGCGACAGTGTGTCATGTGTCTCACCTGGATACACGAGGAATGCGTTGGGCTCGCACCTGAGGTCGATGATGTCTTTGTTTGCCGGAATTGTACATATTAAACAGGTGGGCCTTATTACCTGCACTACACGAAATAAGGCCCGTTTACAAGGTTTTTAAAATCCTATTAATTTCCGTATTTGTTGTGTTCATATTTTGATACAAACATTACAGGGTATAGTTTAATGTCCATAGATTTCTATAAAAAAAAGTTTTCAAAAATATGTACAAGTTTTTTTTAAAAAAATTATAGAACCTTAGGTGGGCCTTATTACCTAAACTTACCTTATTATTATTTTGCACGGTGACCAAGTTTATTATTTGATGTATGTTAGACGATTATATCATACTATGTTTATGTAATCTACAACCTTTGAAATCCTTATATATGCGGCTGATCGAACTACGTCATTTGGAGCGAATCGGATCACACATATTTTTACATTTGATTATTTTCATGATCATAAATATGATAATTGTTTATATACAGATGGTTCGTACGTACATAAAAAATACCAATCAGGGATCATGGTGTCCAAAAAAAATAAAGGAAGCTGTGATAAAAATTAAATCCAAAGAAATGAGGAAAAAATAAATAAATTAATGGTCTTACGAAGATGGCATTGTATTTAATGTGGTGAAAATTTAATTCGTCCACTTTCAGAAAATTATCTCAGAAGAGTGGTGCCACGAGAATTGTCTCTATCAAGAGGCGGTAAAAAATGGCAATATCCTTCCGATCTGTGTGCTAAGTTGTGTGCAAAACTTGGGGCAAATCGGATATTTCTCACTTCGTATATTTTTGTTTGCAGAAGAAACATATTTAAGTCTGATTTTATTTATTATTATTAATGTTCAAGCCAAAGGTGTACTGGTCACGAATATATAATAAAAAATTATTTTTTTAATATTTGACTAATATTTTTTTACCATCAAACACAAACCCATCCGATTCGCCTCGGACCACCCTATTTCGATCCCGACTTGTATTTTAACCCCGCCATCTTCGTTACATTACAATAAAACGCTACAATATTAAATACACAATGTTTTAATCCTTTAATCCTGTTTTCGGGGTGATATTCATCGCCCAAATTTTCCACATCGCGCGTTATTACGAAAATAACAAATATTCTTCTGCTTTGCTATACATACTGAGTTTGCTCGTTCAAAAATGTCGGAGACCGATTACCTTTTCGTTTACTCTTTAGCGAGAAATCCTGGCGATCGTTACAACGCATAAATGAAAAAAAAGGAAGAAGAAAAGAACATAGTACGTAGTTGACCGTACCTGTAGGCGCACAGCACGATAGTCAGAGATCCGTCGGGCAGAAGGAAAGGGGCAGAATGGCAGGAGGGTGGTCGACGATGCTCTCCCAGTCAAACACGGGGAAAAAATACAGGGCAACCGAATGAATGAATGGCTTCCAATCTGTTCCATCCCTTTGTTGAAGCGGCTCGTGCCGCGTGTGCAAATCTACCCTCCTCTCCCTCGGCCATTCCCCGCAGCTCACCCTCGCCCCATCCACCCCCTGCGCACACGCCTCACACCTGAGCACAATGGGGACCCGATTTCACCCTCGTGCACCACCTTCCCATCAAGCGTGTTTAAATACTGACGTGCGCCGTAATACGTGCGTCTGAGCATGCCCCGTCTCTCTCTCTGGACCCCTTCACGCTCGCGCTGCGCTGTGTCCCACCGTGTTGCACCCCTAACGTTTTCATCCCCCTTTCTTCCCTTCGTTCATCCGACTCACCTCTGATTTCACGTCACCGTAAACTGCCGAATGTGTGTCGGAATATGACTTCTGGCCGACTCCATCATCAATATCCTTCGTTACTATATAGTTACTCACTGCCTTCTATCTTTCCGCCTTTTTTCGTTGCTTAGACTTTGTTTAGTCCTGTATAAAACTGCCACTGCGTTTCCTTCTAACCTGTTGCCTGCGCGAGTCTAAAAAGTCTGAATTGGTACCTAATTTGTCGTTTGGTTCATCGCTTGCTTCCTTCTTTGTCCCACGCGACCACGAACTACCAAATGCCTGTCTGGGCTGGATTTAGACAGGAATATGGGATTTCCGTTTAACTTAGTAATAATGAAAAAAAAACCTTTGCGAGTTTGTGTGGTATGAGATAGCCAGTCCAAGTTCGTCGAGAACTTGTAAAGGGAAGATTCGAGTGGCCATCGGTAGGTACGCACCTACCGCTACACATGGCTTAGGCCCCGAAGAGACAACGATGCGGAAGACTGTATTGCGAGTAGACTATAGAACTTTTTTGTCTCAATATGGGAATGATTTAAACAAGAATGTGGGATTTCTGAAGCAATCTGTAACAAATTTATTTTCAAATGTTACAAAACTAATTTATTTTCAAATGTTACAAAATTTTTGTAATTTATACCTGCATTCATTATTCGAAATATCTTTTATTTTCAGTTTCAAATCATTCCCGTCCAGATCTGCTTTCGCGTAGCTGTATCGTGGTCCTTGGTGATGATTTTAAAGCTCTGCCAGTTCCTTGCTTCACTGCTCGCAATCAGTCTCTGTGCACACTTTCGGGTTATGTTACCTGAGTCCTTATTTCCATTCAGCTATTTTGCACTTGGATAAATTCAGACGAGGGTAATAGAGAACTCTCTACCTATGGGAAAGTGGCAAATCTGAGCGACACGATAGCGCGACAAAGAACCTAGGTAAATCCGTGATCGCGATCACGTATGTGTCGTGTGTATTCAGACTCACCATTGGCCCGTGTTTGACCTCACGAAAATCAATATCTGTCCGCAAACACAAGTGCGTTCGAGAGGGGCGGGGGGGGGGGGGGGATTGAACCATTTCATACTTTGTACCCAAACTACACACTTAGAAGCAAGAGTTTTGCCAAAATTCCTCATTTGCATTCAATTCCAAATGCACACTTTGCAACAGAGGGCTATTGATCGATTTGCTTCCCCTGAGGATGCTGCTTTCATTTGCACGAGTATTAAAAGATCCGATGATCATTAAGAAGGCCTTTGTTAAGCATATTTAAACATTTTTTTTTTATTTATTGTTAGCTGTTAGATCTGTTACGACAAAGTACATGTAATGAAGTTCTACAGTAGGTAATACTGTACTGTGGTTCTTTTAACTGGAAACGCTGGAATATCTCATAGGCCGCTGAAGCTATTACGAAAGTTGGCTGGTGCGGAGGGGGACACTATGTGATCTAAATGTTTTTTTTTATATGAAATTGTTGAAGAGATTTCATAGAAGAATTTAATTTGTTATACATGTAAGTTCATTGAATGCAGACTTAACGAATCGAATGGTATTTTTTTCAAGCCGGACCGTGGGTGGGAACGACGTTAAATCGCGATTTGAAAATTTGATATCGATTACTGTGAAGTTTATTAACAATAAATAAAAAATTCTATATACGGTTTCAGAAAGCATTCCTTTAGCTTTAAAATGAACCCAAGACGGTGGCATTATCTTTGAAAATGACCGAGATATTA
Source organism: Andrena cerasifolii (assembly GCF_050908995.1). NCBI lineage: Eukaryota > Metazoa > Arthropoda > Insecta > Hymenoptera > Andrenidae > Andrena > Andrena cerasifolii. The sequence goes on along the minus strand of NC_135124.1, from coordinate 2,385,921 downwards.
CAGTTTAAGTGATGACACGTCAGCCGATTTTGTTTCGATTTTCGAAAATTTAACATTAAATATTTCGAAAACTATTTGACATAAGCCGTTGAAATTCAGTATACTTTGTTTTTGCAAGGTTATCGACAAATGCTGTAATTTTGAAGAGAATTGGTGAAATTAAATTTTTCACCTATTCGTTTTGACGTGGAATAGCTCCCGCGGTTGCTGGCTGAGAATTTATTGTAACTCTTAAAGTAATATATACATTTTGTACATTTTTTCGTACTGAATTCGAGTATTTAGTCAGATTTTGGCTAGGACCTACCGTTCTTTTTATATATTGGCTTGAATATGGCTAAAATAGGCTTTTTTGGCATGCATAACCTTACTTTTCTCAAAATCCTGACGAGCTACGCCATTTTCACGCACAAATTCATTTTCAGCGAGCAAAAATCCATCAAAAACGGTATATTTCATTAAGGTTATACAAAAATCGCCTTTTTTCGAACAGTGTTATTAATAGAGACGAAAATCAAAGTATCTCATGAAGAACCAATTCTGATCCAAGAGAAAACTAAAAATCTGAATCAAGCCATCAAAAAATAGACGTATTTTCAAATAGAAAAAGCAAAGAGAAAATATCTACAAATAGCATATGATTTAATTCTTAATGACTACCCGACCAACAAGTGTAGAATCTGAGAGCGCTTGATTGGTCTCCCGATAAAGAGACCAAAGTGTGGACAAATTATATTTTTTGCGTGCTTATTTGTTAAAAAGAATTGTTAAATAAAAAATATTTAATTATGTATGTAAGTTAAGAATCTTTTCATTGTTTTCGTGGTGAAGATCCACATTAACCCGGCGGGAGGCGCACCCCATATTGTAACACAATACCGTCGCTACCGGGTCAAAAATACCCAAAATTGAAACGTAAAAAACTACGGTTTCAGAATATTTCTTTTTAACTTTGTAATTTTTATGTTAAAGTACAGTGTTTTAAGAATCAAAGAAAAATTATGAAATATCTTAAAATTTTTATTAAAGTTCTTTAAAAAATTATAACAAAAACTCAGTCTTCATATTTTCGCAACTAGCGCCTCTGTGGTAAATTTTTACCCAGTAGCGCCGCCCGCCGAGTTAATAAGTATTGCCAATAGTTATACAAATATATCTATTTTGTGTTATATCATTTTTATTTTATGTTCAGAGCAGTTTTATTTGCATATATTTTTTATAATGCTCCATTAGTGTTTAAAAAAATTTTTTTGTTAATGTTTACTCTTATATTTTAAATACCTTAAAAAATGACCGGTAAACCGGTTTTGATTGAATATTTTACCGAATTACCGGTAATTGAAAAAGTCGGTAAATTTGCAATCCCTACCCATACAGCACACTCTAGTTGCAGCAAAGTTACAGAATGGTTGCAGTGCAAGATTGCAATGTTGCGCGCAACGTTGCCGCAAGGGTGCAGTAATAATTCTATTACAACATATTATACATGGCTGAATTTGTATTTTTATTGGCTATAACGTTACAGTAATCAAAATACGTCATTCCATTAAAAAAAACATCGATGATCTTGAAATTTCGGAAAATATAACCTTGAGACAAAAATCGTCTCTGTCAGAATAATTGTCTCTCTGAAGCAAACATTGTTATCCTTAGACATTTTCTCGTATGATTACAAACAACGGAAATATTTTAAGTTCAAATGGCAGTTGCAGCAACATTGCGGCAACATTGCAGGAACGTTGCCGCAATACTGGCGCAACGTTGCTGCAACATTGTGGAAACGTTACCAAACGTTGCCGTAACGTTGCAGAAATATTGTAGGAACGTTGCCGCGCAATATTGCACCGCAACATTGATGCAACTATGCAGCAATAATTCTATGTCCGCCCCGTGCAATGTTGCACGGCATCGACGCAGCAACGTTACATCCACATTGCGCTGCAACCATGCAACAATGCAAGGTTACTGCAACCATCCTGCAACGTTGCCGCCACGAAGTGTGCTGCATGGGTAGTGGAGTGCACCGACACCCAATGCAAAACACACAACGTTTGTTGGAAGCGAACGTACCTGCGTTTATCGCTACAGAAGATTGGCTTTCAGGAAGTCGGGATCTTAATCTTCTTCATCATCGCTTTTATTATATTTTAGATGAATAAACTTGCTGCGCACCTCACTGCAATATTGAGACTTTAAATGCAGATCTGGTGAAAGCAATATGTGGAGAATTTTGTATGTATAGGTACCTATACACTAGATGAGTGGCCAACTCGTTTAAAGAACTATATTACAAGGACTAAGAAACTTACCCTCTGCTTCAATTTATGTATGCAGGCACCTACTCAAATCTAAATACATAAACTCATTTTTATAGTAGCGAAAGAGGGAATTATCCGTGACATTATAATAATCGATTATAAAAGTGTGTCCTCCAAACTTTATTACTAAACCATGTTGTTATTAAAACTTTTTCGTAATTTCGATTTGATCATTTTCAAAACTGCGAGTTTGCAATTTAACGGATTCCTCTACTGAATCTTTGCTCTGTAGTCGACTGAATTAGAAAGCTGTTAGCAAACAGATTCCAAACGACTTTTATGTTTGTCGACGATAAAGAACAGTAAGGATACAAGATCATATTGTCGGATTAAAATAAGAGAACAGATGAAAGGATGTTGTGGTTGGCGAAGGAAATAAAGTGAAAAACGATAGCGCCTATCGGCGCGGACTGAAATAAGCGAAGGTGAGGCCCCTCACGTAAGTTGTAAATAAAAATTATCACCAGCTGCGTATTAACGTTGCACCATACACCTCGACCGTGATATTTCGTTTCGTAAACAAATAACCAGGCTCTATCGACGCAGTCGAGTATTCCATGATGTAAGGATACGAATTATTCAATGCGACCAGAAAGGAATAGAATATGAAACTCTGTATGCAATAAATAATCTATGTTCATCGACAGATTTTGGTTTTGGACCCAGTAGGGTAGGTACTTCAATATTTTACAAACGAAGACGACAAGCTTTCCATAAAATTCATAAAAATGGAATGAATATAAAGACTCATTGAAGTTGGAGACTTGAAGCTTCGAAGCTCTGAGTTTCACAAACCCCCCAAAAGGGGTTTAGAGTTCGCGAGGAGCGTGAGAGGTCAAAGCTTTCTGTTTTAGATTTTCAGGTTAAAGTTGAGTACTTGGAATTTGGTAATATCACAGTTCGTCAGCTATCTGGACTTGTAAAAATCAATAGCCGTTTCTTATAGCTTTTCGTGCACTGGAAGCGAATCCGCAAACCATTTGTCGCCATCACCCTCGGTTTTTCAGAAATTAGATTTTGAAAAAAACTACAAATTTTCAACTTTGAACATCCCTTATGTCGAAACGGTAATACTTATTATAAATTGTTAGTACATTATGAACATTTAAATATGTTTAAACAGAGATCAAAGAGAAAAGAACACCCGAAATGCACCCATTTTACAGATGTCTTTTAATTTATTTCAAAAACTAAGGGTCTAGGAGGAAATCTGACTACTCCACGCGATGCACCAGACATTTTTCCTTTGGAAAGCATCAACGGAAGTGGTAAGTCACGTTTTGTTTTCAATACAGAAGCGAAATAGTTTGGCAAAACGTGCGGCGTCGACAGTGGTAATTACGCGCGTTACGCGATTCTGTGACACTGACAAGGGAACACCGCGAACCTGGACTCACCGATTGGAACGCAACTTTGTGGGTTTTTAGAGTGATTCAAAACAAGAAAAACGGTGTGTTTCATTTGGGCCCTATTGCCCCTTAAGGGGAGGTTCTGGTCTAGAGCCCCAAAAAATAGGTGATATTTAGGAATTAATTAAAGGAAAACTACTATATATAATTTAATGGGACTTGTTGCATTGTATTAAGGATGTCTTATGTTATAGAAATATATTTTTTGTTTTATAATTAATCAGTGCAAACAGCCCTGGGGAGTCGTTAAAGTTAAGGCGTCAAAAAATTGATCCAAATCGGTGGGACCTGTATCTCTAAAAGTTATTATCCGATTCGACTGAAACCTTTTTTATTTTGAAGATTATTCTATTTTCTAGGGGGGGGGGGCTAAAAAAATTACAAAAATTACATTTTTTTTAGAAAATAACGACACTTCACGTTTGAAATCACTTTTCCCTGTATTTTTCGTCCTTTCAACGCCTTTAAAAATTATAAATTTTCAACTTTTTGTAATTTTTTTAGTTCCCCCCCTAGCCAAAAGAATAATCTTCAAAATAAAACAAGTTTCAGTCGAATCGGATAATAACTTTTGAAGATACAGGTCCCACCGTTTTGAGAACACTGTTTCGAGAAAAACGCATTTGAAGTTTTACGTGAGCGCCGAGTAGCCGGTTGTGACCCATGTATTTGCCGCGACTCAAATGCCTACAACTTGGGGAATTTTACGAATTTCAACAAATCCTTTTAAACCCGTATTCCTAAAAGGTTGAACATTCGAAAAATGATATAAAAAAAATCGACATTTAGACCAGAACCTCCCCTTAAAGTTTTACGTGAGCGCCGAGTAGCCGGTTGTGACCCATGTATTTGCCGCGACTCAAATGCCTATAACTTCGGGAATTTTACGAATTTCAACAAATCCTTTCAAACCCGTTTTCCTAAAAGGTTGAACATTCGAAAAATGAAATAAAAGAAAAATCGACATTTAGACCAGAACCTCCCCTTAAGGGGGTGAAAACTAACCGCAAAGTCAAATTGGCACTTCCACTTTTTCGCGTATAACTCTCAAAGTACAACAGACAGAAAAAATTGTTTCAAACAAAAGATTAATGGTGCAATAAGCACTACAAACTTCCGTTAACAAAATTTTGAAAAGTGTTAAAAACAAATATACAACTGACGAAAAAAAACTGTTTTCAAAATTTTGTTAACGCAAGTTTGTAGCGCTTATTGCACCATTAAACTTTTGTTTGAAACATTTTTTTCTGTCTGTTGTGCTTTGAGAGTTACATACGAAAAAGTGGAAGTGCCAATTTGACTTTGAGGTTAGTTTTCACCCCCTTAAGGAGCAATAGGGCCCAAATGAAACACACCTTTGATCTTGTTTTGTGTCACTCGAAAAACCCACACAGTTGAGTTCCAATCGGTGAGTCCGGGTTCGCGGTGTTCCCTTGTGGGCGACAGTGAATCCCGCGCCGCCGTTGACTACTACTGTCGGCGCCGCACGTTTTGCCAAACTATTTCGCTTCTGTATTGAGAACAAAACGTGACTTACCGCTTCTGTTGATGCTTTCCGATGGAAAATTTCTCGCTGCATCTCGTGGAATAGTCAGATTTCCTCCTAGACCCTTAGTTTTGGAACTAAATTGAAAGACATCTGCAAAAATGGGTGCATTTCGGGTGTTCTTTCTCTTCGATCTCTATTTAAACATATTTAAATGTTCGTATTGTACTAACAATTTATGTCGTTGTATTCGGAAGGGTTCATAAAATAATTTGACACAACGAGCAACCGAATAACTATTACTGATTCGACACGAAAGATATTCAAAGCTGAAAATTTTCAGTTTTTTTTCAAAACCGAATTTCTCAAAAACTAAGAGTGATGGGGACAAACTGTTTGCGGATTCGTTTTCAGCACACGAAAACCTATAAGAAACGGCTATTGATTGTTACAACTCCGAAAAAATCCAATTTTTGTTGAACTGTGTAATTAGAATCATCTTGGGACTTGGAAGTTCAAGTGTACGCTTTACAATATAGAACTTAAAAACTGAACACACTGTTGAATATTAGTCGATCATTCTGCTCTATTTTTATCACAACTTCTTTCCAAAAACCTGCCAACGACGGCTGCAGCTAACAGCAACTAGCGCCTGGACCACTTATCGTAACGAGAATGAGTCACGGTTATCCCAGAAAAAGCTACACCAGATATAAAATGCCACGAAGCTCGGTGTCGATCGAATGCGTGAATTCACGATACACCGGGAATTAAATAACGTTGGGTCTGTGGAATTGGCTTTATTACTGATCTAAATTCGGCAGCGGGTTCCTCTCGTGAGTCATAATTTTGTAGATTGGAGTAGGTACAATGCATGTGGGTCCACGTTGTATCTGATCAAAGGTTAACACGTTGCGCTGCCTTCGTAGTTCCTACCACCTCAATCGCCACCGCCACGTAGGTGAGCAGGAATCATTCTTAACGAACATGCGGGCTCGTTACTGGAAATTCCGCTCGATTTAACCGTAAATTGTTTAATTGAAGATCCTCGCCGAGACGCTGGACGAGTTAATTGGTGACGTGACCAGTTCACTCGGACGCGGTTCAACTTTAAAAGTTCGCGAGAAATTCTACGCGTTCCCTCGTTACAGGCCTGATCGAATCTCGAATCTGGTAATAGTTTTGTGAGATTAAATGAGCAAGTATAATGTGAATACGCTGTCAAACCGTGTTAATCCGTATTTATTGCCATTTTGCAGAGTTTAGTATTTGACCATACTATTTAGCTGTTGATATTGAGTTGATAATTTCGAAAAGGGGACAGGGTCTCTAAAAACTTATCTTACAGCAAATGAAAGAAAAGTTAATATTCATACAATTAATGTCAGAACAATCAAATACGACGGTATTATTCTTCGATTTGGTATCTTGTGTTCTGTAAAATGTTATTGATTTCAACATACATGATGTAAGGTAAGTTCGGGTAATAAGGCCCACCTAAGGTTCTATAATTTAAAAAAAAAAACTTGTACATATTTTTGAAAACTTTTTTTTTTATAGAAATCTGTGGACATTAAACTATACACTGTGATATTTGTAACAATATATGAACACAACAAATACGGAACTTAATAGGATTTTAAAAACCTTGTAAACGGGCCTTATTTTCTGTAGTGCAGGTAATAAGGCCCAGCTATTTAATATGTACAATTCGGGCAAACAATGGCATTTTCGACCTCAGGTGTGAGCCCAACGCATTCCTCGTGAATCCAGGTGAGACACATGACACACTGTCGCATATTTGTCTTGAATGCAGTTCTGCATAATTTGCAAAACCAACTGTCTACAGAGTTACCGTCCACGTTTTCTCTGGAGGTGGATGGCATGGGCTCTTGTTCACACACTCTTTGGGGCTCTTCTCAATATCGGTCCTGCTTCGGAAGAGGAGCGACAAGAAATAAAGCCCACTTAATATTTTGGTGGGCCTTATTATCTGCTTGTCACTTCCTCATTGCCGAGGTTATATGTTAAACGTGCACTTTACAAAATCATCAATTTTTTGGGAATATGTTGCTAACATATATACTTATACATACCTATAGTTGCACAGTAATTGGATAATGCGTTCTCCTAATACAAACCCAAGAAACCAACGTAATTCTTATAACTGCAGTAACGCTAGTTGCGGAGGAAACATTTGTTGAATTTACAGCCGGCAAATGTTATATTAATCGCGTGGGGGTTCTTCGAGTGACATTTCGTGTGTAATAAAAGCAATAGATGGCATTAACAAGATTTTGGATTGACCTACCAAGGATAAAATACAGGTGGGCCTTATTACCTGCTGGGCCTTATTACCCGAACTTACCTTATAAAGCATTTTATTTTACTTAGAACTGGAGAATCAAAGCGACGGAGCTCAATACGAACACACTCAAATTCGGTATACTTATTTTTCGAAAAATAAGACAAGAACTTGAACTCGCGCTCTGTTACACCAGTACCAGGTTTTTAAAGCTTCATAAAAATCTTTGAAATCGGGCGGGACATATTCCGGGTACCTACCTAAATCTTTCGCCACTTTTTAGCACGAAGATTTTTCACCTCTCCGAAGGGAACAACGAGCCAAGGCCCGAAGAAGTGGGAAATGCAAAAAAGGGGACTTATCCCCTTTTCAAAGTTATCATTTCTTGATATATATAGGGGGCGGTAGTAACACTTTGATTTTGGAATTCAATTACGAAAAAACTATTACAGTTACAACAACAGTATTTTTACTGCCGATGTTACAATCGCCCTCGACCAGGCAGTGGCGGATTTAAGAAAAAAGACCCAAGTGGCAAACGTCGAGGGGCCCATTTTTTTCGGGAAAATGAAGAGGTAGTTTACTAAAACGGGGTAAATGTACAGAAAAGTATAGAAAAAAAAGTGCTTGGATAAAATCATTATTTTTTAAAACAGGGCCCTAGGGGGGGCCTTCTGAGGATGGGCCCATTTTTCGAGAAACTAAAGCTGTAGTTTACTGAAAACGGGCTCAGTGTAATAGTACAGAAAAAATTATACTTTGGATAAAATCATACTTTTTTTTAAGGATGGGGCCCTGGTGGGGCCTTCCGAGCAGGGGCCCAGGTGCCAACAGCCGCGCTGTTAAATCCGCCACTGTGACCAGGCTATTGAACTTAAATTATAAATTTTTATTACCAAGACACTTGAAAGTGATAAGTAACGATCAGTATTACTTTAAAAATGGCCGGATTAAATATTAAAAAAATTGAAAAAACACGTACTTGCAAAGGGAGTATTTATATTACAATTTTAAATGGGTAACGAAACGTTGCTTTAGGGTATCGAAAAGTTATTTTCGACACTATGCATGTCTATTATGTATCTATACTGCTAGGATATGGATGTGTGCATTCCAAATGTCATTCTTCATCATATATAAAAAATTTGTGTTAATATCTATCATATGTTTTGAGATATTTAACGTGTTACAATCGCTATCCTGTTGCTACCGCTCCCGGTCTACCCTAAGGTATTTTTGGGATCTATCAATATCTAGCTACTTTAATTTTTTTTCTCTAAGTAGGGAAATATACTTTTAAATTTTAGTGCTGTGATAGTTCATACAATAATGTACCTATGTGATGTAAAAATACCTACAGGTGAATACCATTGCTGATCAGATACGCGTCCTTAGCTTTTTCTGCTGAAACTCCTATTCTACACCAACTCGAAACTGATTTGTTTACGTGAGCAAAGAAGATTAAAATAAAATCCACTAAATTCGTTAAACGAACAGATAAATTTCTTTCTCCCAGTATTGTGGAAATGTAAGAGTTGTAACACTTGTAAAAATGATGGAAGGCAATAATAACTTTGTCCTACACAGTAGATGCTTGAAGCGCGTGGAAATTGCAATGAAACGGTGGCAGAGTGATGAAGAGCATAGCGCTGATCTCAATTATATGTAGCTTACAGTTAGTTAAATTGCCAGAAAAGTGGAACTTTCATACTCCTCGATATTTCTGTTGATAGAAATATACAACAGGATCGCAAATAATAAAATATGATAAATAATGAAGTTCTATAAATGTCCATTGAAACACTTGGAAACCAAAATCGCCGTGAAATAAAAATAAATAATATTTCGAAACTGTGGTTAGATATATTGAAAACAAAGTCATTGTTTAATCAAGAGTTGAAGTGAAATAAATTTTGTAAACAGAGTCCACCCACATCTCCTTTCTTTCTATTATTTATACAAGTTTCTCTATCTCCTCGAACTCCCCCCTCTAATAATTGGAAAATCTGATTTTACTTCGTTCAAACACTAAGTAATTCTGTTACGAAGAAAGTCTATAAGTGTCCATAACAAACGACTTACCAATGCCAGCCTTATCTTCTCTCCGTTAGTTCTCAAGTTACGAACGATACGAATCGTTTAGGGTTACCGATTGTAAACCAATTTGAAACCATGTTTCGTTGGAAATGTAAATTACAAAACAGATATCTAATACAAAGAAGTAAGAAAATTTTATTGTGTCGCAATCTATTAACACGTAACAAAGGTGAAAAGAATGTTTTTTTATAATTCTACTACCTGGAATGATTATTGCAATTCGTAGCATTGTGTTGAAATCACGAACCAAACTTTTCAAATTCTCAAATGCATTGCAAATAATATGAACCATAATATGTACCGGCCAAAGCTAGACCTCGCTTTTAATGCTAGGGTGGGTGGGGATATTACTGGGGATGCCCCGATTACTGCGGATATTCTAAAACAGATCGTATTTAATGTTGGAAAGTACATAATCTCTTGAAAATTTTTGATAAAATTATTTTAAACTCTAGGGTGAATGACCCAATTTCTGCTCATGTCCCCATTTCTGCTCATTTTGTATTTTTCTTATTATTATATGCGTTACGTTTGTACTATAGTTGCAACCAAATAATTCTAAATTATTTAAACATTTACGCGAGCGTTGCACGAGCTTGGGGCAGTATATACATCGCTATTTTTCATGAGCAGAAATACGGACATTTAGAGCATTAAATATTTAATTACAAATTACTAATAGTTAAACATCTTGAAATATCTTTCTTAAATAGTTTTTGAATTGGTTGATTTATTATTAAAGAATTAATCAATTACTCTGCAATTTTTTATCACAAACAAATTTTACACCTTATTTATGACGAGTTACCTCTTAAATGAGCATCGATCAAAGGTAAAAGGATACCCGAAATGCACCCACTTTTGAAGATAAGCATGCATTCACTGACCTAAAGTAAGATACACATGAAATTCGCAGAGTGTTATATTCAATCTCCGTATGATGTCTGGCTTGTATTTGAAACGGGGAAGGGTATCTTGAATTGGAAACATAAATGAACTTTTTGTCAATGTGGGAACCTATGTGTAGTTATACCTATAACATTTTTTTCTTATTTTTGCTCATAGAACATACTGGTGAAGTTTGGTCGTTTAGCTTTAGAACACCTTATTAGAACACCATATTTAGAACATCATATTCACAAAGTTTCAGAATTTTTTGAATTTTCGGGTTCGGGATCTTTCCTTGCTAGTGTGTTCTTTAACACCAGCACGGCACGCGTTGCCTTTTTAGCGGCTATATACTTGACATACGTTTTAATATCATTTTAACGAAAGAACTACTTACAAGGAAACGCCGCGAACCCGGACTCACTGATTGGAACGCTACTTTGTGGGTTTTTAGAGTGATTCAAAACAAGAACAACGGTGTCTTTCATTTGGGCCCTATCGCCCTTTAAGGGGGTGAAAACTAACCTCAAAGTCAAATTGGCGCTTCCACTTTTTCGCGTATAACTCTCAAAGTACAACAGACGGAAAAAAATGTTTCAAACAAAAGTTTAATGGTGCAATAAGCTCTACAAACTTTCGTTAACAAAATTTTGAAAAGAGTTAAAAAAATATATATAACTGACAAAAAAAACTGTTTTCAAAATTTTGTTAACGCAAGTTTGTAGCGCTTATTGCAACATTAAACTTTTGTTTGAAACATTTTTTTCTGCCTGCTGTACTTTGAGAGTTATACGCGAAAAAGTGGAAGTGCCAATTTGACTTTGAGGTTAGTTTTCACACCGTTGTTCTTGCTTTGAGTCCCCCTAAAAACCCACAAAGTTGCGTTCCAATCGGTGAGTCCGGGTTCGCGGTGTTCCCTTATCAGTACACGCACATAGCAATACAAACAAAAATTGCACGAAGAGCATCAGATGTTGTCTACTAACTGTTTTCCAAATACTTCAACTTCAACATGTGAAGATGAATATGAAGCAGATGACCACGAACAAATGTTAAGAGAGCTCGATAATACAAAACGCAGTAGTAAAAATTGTGTTGTAGAAATTGTTAGACTATCCTCGATTGGATTTTAAGAAAGAAATTTTACAATTTGTATATAAAAATGAAAATAATTAAGCAGAATTATACTCCTTAGCCAAAATAACTTTTGCGGTGCCACCAACTCAAGTGAGTGTCAAGAGATTATTTTCTTATCTGACTGTGTTTTTACAGCTCGAATTAATAAGGGTTATGAAGGGATGTTACTTTAATCTATCATGACACCGAAAAAAGAACCCGAGAAATACCGGTATTTATTTCGGTTTCAGTAATACATATATCCGTTTCGTTACTTTAACGATTTCGGTATCCACCTATTTCGGTACCGGTTTCGGTATAGCCTTGTTAAAAATAAATTAAATTAAAAATAAAAGTAATTAAGCAGAATTATACTCCTTAGCCAAAATAACTTTTGCGGTGCCACCAACTGAAGTGAGTGTCAAGAGATTATTTTCTTATCTGACTGTGTTTTTACAGCTCGAATTAATAAAGGTTATGAAGGGATGTTACTTTAATCTATCATGACACCGAAAGAAGACCCGGAGAAATACCGGTATATATTTCGGTTTCAGTAATACATATATCCGTTTCGTTACTTTAACGATTTCGGTATCCACCTATTTCGGTACCGGTTTCGGTATAGCCTTGTCGACGCAATTCCGGTATCAAAATCATACCGGTTTGAAGAGCCTGTTTAAAAATGAGGAAGCATACGTTCAGTCATTAGTTTTATCGAAGGAGGTCCGCGCCGGGGTTCCATCCCTTCCGTGTGAAATCGCTTCGGCGAGCGTCACTGCGATCCAGATACTCAGGCTGGCAGCAATCGGTTCGAACGGGGGTGAAAATCGTGGCACGTGACCCGCGGGTACTCGCACACAGGGGGGAAGCTAGCCCCGTTCTCTGCGAGTTACCTTTACTGCGTTTACTGTTCTCCATTGTGCGCGACTATATGCCATACGGGACCGTGCAAAGGAGGCTGCGAGAGAGATCGTGTGAGTCATCCGAGCCAGAGCTGCTGGCATTGGCGTAGACCGACTTCCAAGCGAATTTATTATGACGATTGGCGATGTTGGTGGTTATGTTCGTACAAACGACTCGATGATATCGTTCCAGCAACTATAAACTACAGATTTAATTACACAGGCTTGCCAAAGCCAGGCTTTATAAAAACTTTTTTCCAAAACGTATGCTAATTTTGTAGGAATTCTAACCTTTAAATGCAAAAATAACCATATAATGACGATATGCCCCATCACCTACAGTATTTGGTAAATGTTTACTTTAGGGGAGGATTCCCCGATGACTTTGAGCTTCACATATGTTGTCAAGGTCATCATTCTGAACAACTTTTCCCTCTTCAACTTTTTGCCACTGGGCTTTGGTTTACGAGATATTCGCAAAAAACTTGGCATAATTGTACATGGAAATCTGCCTATACAGACGTTACTAACACAACCATCTTCTCGCCACTGTTTCACAGCCGACGCTATTAGTATTGGTTGGGCTAGATTGGGGGGGGGGGGGGGTGTCGCGTAAAGCATGGTAGTGAACCGATTTGAGTATGTGTTAAATTCGGTAGTTCTAGTGCGAACTAAAGTTTTTTGCGAATATCTCGTAAAATAAAGCCGACCGCCAAAGAGTTGAAAGAAATGTTCAGAATGATGACCTTGACAGCAATAGCGATGTTGACCTCATCCCGCGATGCTTATAACCGCAGTCTCATTTTGTACATCTCCAAACTCACATCGGTTCGCTACCATGCTTTACGCGCCCGCAAGAGGACGCCTCCCCCCCCCCGCTCTAACCTAACCTTAAACAATCCTAATACTGTCGGCTGTGAAACCGTCGGTAGTTCTAGTGTTAAGTGAAGTTTTTTGCGAATATCTCGTAAACCAAAGCCGAGCACCAAAAAGTTTAGAGGGGAATGTTGTTCAGAATAATGATCTTGACATCATTTGTGAAGCTCAAAGTCATCGGAGAATTCTCCCCTAAAGTAAACATGTACCCTAGGGTGGGTTTTATTTTCGACTTTTGAATTTTCTTCGGGGCACCCTCCAGAATAGTTTCAAATAATTAAAAAAAAATCCGTGTAAAGTTTGAGATCGATCGGATAACGGGAAAGGGTGCCCCTGGGCTCTTAAACATTTAAATCATTATTTATCAGCTCGCGAAGTCGATTTTATATAATATCCTCCAAGTTATTGATTAAATAAAAAAATATGTCAAACAAAAGTTGTAGATTCAGATAAATAGCATATTTTATGTTGTATTACTTTTTCTCGTGTGACAATAGGTTTTCGAAAAATGTCCGAAAAACTGAAAAAAAAGAAACTTTTTTTCCTAAAATTTTGAAAGTTTAATTTCGAGGACAATTTTTTAAACATTTAAGGGGGGCATATACCGAAATATGCGAAAAAGATAACAATTTTTTTTCTGATTTTCAGTGTTTGATATGTCATAAATGTTTCCTGAAAATTTGGGACCGAAATTCGCGAAAATATCGAAATATGAGACTCTATATCTTTAATATTTTTGCGAATTTCGGTCCCAATTTTTCAGGAAACGTTCATGACATATCAAACACTGAAAATAAGAAAAAAAAATTTTTCATCTTTATCGCATATTTCGGTATATGCCCCCCTTAAATGTTTAAAAAATAGTCCTCGAAAATAAAAATTCCATTTTTTTTGTTCGCCTTCATAAATAAAAAGTATCATAGAAGCATTTAAATTTTCAAAATTTCAGGAAAAAAAGTTTCTTTTCTTTAGTTTTTCGGACGTTTTTCGAAAACCGCTTGTCGCACGAGAAAAAACAATACAACATAAAATATGCTCCTTATCTGGATATACAACTTTTGTTTGACATATTTTTTGGTTTAATCAATAACTTGGAGGATATTATATAAAATCGACTTCGCGAGCTGTTAAATAATGATTTAAATGTTCAGGGGCACAGGGGCACCCTTTCCCGTTATCCGATCGAGCTCAAACTTTACAAGGATTTTTTTTTAATTATTTGAAACTATTCTGGAGGGTGCCCGAAGAAAATCTTGAAAAAATCTTTTACCAACAGTAAATAAAAGCCACCCTATTGTACCCAGTGTTTTTCTAATTCAGCAGCAAAAAATATGTTAAAAACAACTAAAATATTGAAAATAGCTTTTTCATCGCAGACCTGTGTTATCTACTTACCTGTCATGCACCGAGGCCGGATTAGATTTATAAATAGGAATTCTATGCAGCTAAAGAATGAATTATTCAATTCAAATGAAATTGTACCTAGATGGGTATATGCAGAAGGGGCTGTCTCCTTCTAAATACACTTAGATTAGATATAGCTCTTGGAATGATATTCTTGAGCAGTTTCTACATCGAAGCTGCTTTTTAGAATGACGATGAACATTGGCAAAAGATCTCCGTCGAAGCAAAGTTGATCTGACGTGGCTTGAACGCTCGACCTCTGAAAACCTCTGAAGAACTTCAAGCCCAGCTCCTGGGCCGTGAACGCTTCGTTTTTATCGATAGTGCGGATTGAAAAAGTATTCTTGCAAGAATATATGGTCAATTACTTAGGTATTATAGATGCGTCTGCAGCATTTTATACACAATTTGCGGCAGACGCTTAAATAGGGATCCCCCTTTGAACGTTGAAACGACACCGTTACTGATTCACAGTAGTCCATCGACCGCGTCCCGTTCCATTTTCCAGGAGCACCGCTGAAAGACGTCCGGCGTCGATCGTTCTTCTCTCCGTGGACAAGAATTGTATCTCATTTTAAGTGGTCGTTCCGCCGAGCAGATTCCTCGATATCGCGATTCACGGGGGGGGAAGAGATTTCATCGTGTGCGCAACGATTTCCTTTGTTCCACGCGAGATAAAGCGACCTCCGTCACCGAGATACGTTTGGCGCGCATTGTTACTCGACGCGATCATAACGCGATCGTTAAGGAACGCTTTGGCAGTGTCGTTTAGTCGGTCACACGGCTTTATACGCGGCGACGTTAAATCGAATTACCTAATTCGTCGCTGCCGGTACCTACTATGCTGGGCTGGATGCGGGCGCTCTATACGAAATTTCGTGCCCCGCTATGCGGAGTTTAAAAGGTATACATATGTACCTACCCTGTACCGGGCTTCCCCGTCCGCGTGAAAACGAGTAGGAAGCACTGTCATCTCATTGCGAATTACCCACACGCGAACAGAGGATTTAGAAAGCAACCGTCTCCTTCAAATCTCAACAAGCACCCATCAAAGTTAGCGTTACTCTTTCTTCCTCGTACCTCAACATTTATCTATACAGCTCCCCAAAAGCACCTAGACATTCTGAGGAGATATTTGAAAACTTTTTTTTGTAGTAATATGTTAAGCCTGATCGTGTAACTATTTCAAGTTGAATGTGGTGTGTGTTTAGACTATTGTAGACCACAGAGTGTCCTACCTACATACAGAGCGTTTCCGAATCATGGTGCAACCAGAAAGGGGGTGATTTTGCAAAAATGTGGTATCATGTCCTTTTATTAATTTATCGAAATATGAAGTTGAAAAGGTATGCCTGATACCTACTTGGCAAACTAGAAACACCTCTGTGAATTTAGGGTGAGGGATAAGACATCTACCCAGCACCGAGGGCAATCTTACCTATGTATAAAAAAATTCAGCTACCTAAAAGAAAAGGAGGAACGGTACAAGTGAAAATTCGTTGCTGAATTCGACGAAACTTCTTCTACCTACGTCACTGTACAGAGCTTCGATGCATCAGTCCGGCTTGCATCTGTATGTATTTACGCTGGGGGGAACCCCTATGTGACATCATCCCCCTCCATACGTGCGGCCGATTCGTTTCGCTGGCTGACTTCTGTCGCCTAACTCGAAAACACCCCTGGACCCTGCCACCTCCCTTTACCTTTAATCTTTATCAATCCATCCAGCCGGGCCGGAATCGAACCTACGGACCAAGGAGCGGACGGCGCCGCGCATTATTCACGCCCGATAGCTCCTCAACCCTCCGCGTCCTTCGAGCTTTGCCCTCCACCGACCACCACCACCACCGCCGTCGTCGGCGCCCCTTCCCTTCCCCTGCTCTTCGCTAAATACTTTCTATCGAGTTCACCGCTTACTTACTCACGCTCACGAGCAGCCTCTTGCGCCGCGATACTTATTGTGGCGTAGATGGCTCGTGTCCAGTAACACGATAGAGAACCGCAGCTCGAAAATGGAGACGTTTTAAATAAACGCCAATGGATGAACGTGCTTGAGAGTGTTAAGACCAAGTACCTACGATCGAATCATATACGAGTATCAGTGAGAATCAGAATAGGGTAGCTGTGCCAATAGTCGGCCATTTAAGGGAAAGCGGAAATTCATGGTACGCGTTGTTATTATTAATATACCATATTTTAAATGGGTTATTGGCAGTTAAATTTTTTAAAGTAACTGTTTTTCAAATGTGTGGATGATTTATTTAATAGTATAACAATTTTTGTTTAAAATATCTAAAATACCCAGAAACGTCCTTTTTACCAATAAAATGCCAGTAAAATCCTAACTCCAGCCTTTCTATCTGGCAGTAGTCAGCCAGGTTCTTCTATTAGGTTATATATGTATCTGCCACCCTATAGTATAGTTATTGTTAATCGTCAGAATGTTAAGTGGTTCAAAATTCATGATGTATGTACTAAAAATTGAAAAAAAAAATTCTGAAAATTCTAATTGTTTAAATTATAACGGCCAACTACTAGACCAATCGTCTAGTCGTCAGAAGTTTTGTGTTTTAGACGAACGACCACTGGTTTTACATTAATTTTGGCGGAAAGCAATAGAAACGGATGATTCAGGAAAGTGAGCTTTATTTGTTTGGTAAATACGGTTCAAATTGGCGATTTCTTAACAATATGCAGTAGCCAGCCGGGGCGGCTGACTATTGGTTTTCTTTGTATTTTGAATGCCAATAGTCGGCCACTTTAAAAATTCTTACTAATATAAGTTTAAATGCAATTATAATTTCACGAAAAGTTCATTCGAATTTTATTAATCGGGTATTCAAAATTTGAACAAAAAAAACTTCGTATTATTGTTAGTATACACTATTTCCAAGTGTCGCCTATAGTACTAAATTAATTCAAACTGACTCACCAGTCGTCAACCATTCAATCGCCAACACAATAAAGCTTTCTGCAGTTCATATTTTTACCGCTAAAGGCATGAAACCTCCCACATTCGAAGGAGAGAGTACACTGGTCATTGTTTCGTTTAAATATATAAGATTTTATTCCTAATTTCTTATTTCTAAGCAATTTATTTCTGAAAAGGGATTTATTAGGGCGGAGCGATACCATATAGGCGAAAATTTAAATATGAATCTTCAGTTGGCCTGGGTGCGGGATAGTTGTCTTTTGATTAACCAAATACAACTGTAAAAAAAATTTGGAAAAATATTCATGTCTGCAGCTTCCTTTTCTCCTAAAAATATAATCATACTATATAAGCGGAAAATTAAATTTGAATTTTCAGTTTTCCTGGGTGTGGGATAGTTGTCTTTTGAGTAACCAAATACAACTGTAAAATAAATTTGGAAAAATATTCATGTCTGCAGGTCCCTTTTTCTCCTAAAAATGATTATATAGTTATATGGTTATATGATTGTATGATTGTATGATTGTATGATTGTATGATTGTATGATTGTATGATTGTATGATTGTATGATTGTATGATTGTATGATTGTATATGGTATCCACCATATTTACAGAGACTAAATGATTAAATAAAAGACTGATTTCACTATCATATGTGCCTTATTTTTTATGTCTTTCACATCATGATTCACTGCGTACTGTGGTGAGCCACTGTGTATTTTTTAATGAGTCACTGTATCCGACCTGCAGTCCACAGTGGATCATTTCCCATTTTTTAAAAAAACGTTTATATCTTTTTTGTATGGCTCGACATTACAAAATAATAACGTATTCAACCCGGCGGGAGGCGCACCCCATATTGTAACAGGTTGTCGCTACCGGGTCAAAAATACCCAAAATTGAAATGTAAAAATCCACGGTTCAGAATATGTTTTATTAACTTTGTAATTTTTATGTTAAAGTACAGTGTTTTAAGAATCAAACAAAATTTATGATATATCTTAAAATCTTTATTACAGTTCTTTAAAAATTGTAACAAAAACTCAGTCTTCATATTTTCGCAGCTAGCGCCTCTGCGGTAAATTTCACCCAGTACCGCCTCCCGCCGAGTTAAAAACATCCAATAACTAGGCTATGTTGATACCAAATTTCAGCCTCTTTGCTCAATGCATTATAAAGTTACAGCCCTCCATAAAAAGACTGATTCACTGTTGGCACCCTGACCCTATATATATATATATATATATATATATATCATCCCCTATCTACAATCCTCATTATAAAAATATGAAACACAATTATATAGAATAAAAACACAGTATGTTAAATATAGGTACCTACATACCTAAACCGAAAGTTGAATAAATGAAATACTGCAACTTATCGGCGATGGGCAGTTTACATTGTAGAAATTTTGTTATCACAAACATGTCTATAATAAAATATGTCAACCCAGTTCCTGGTGTTTTTGATTTTCACAGATTTAACACATTTCCTACTGCATACTTGTTTATTTCTCGTGGCGCGTCAAACTACTCCCGATATAGTAAAATGCCCACGACCACCATATACAGACTGGTTTTCAGGCGTGATATCGAAGTTTAAAGCCGAAATAGGCGGACAGGTGGGTGGAGTCTCGTGCAACACGAGGATTGCCACACCTACTAATGATCATCCGCCTTGGTCACCTTACCCGAGAGAGAGGGACAGGTATCTTTGTGAAAGCACAAAGAAAATCGGGGGTCCATTATGCGCCTTCAAACACAACCCCAACAAAGCATATACATACTTACTTAGTACGTACCTTAGGGTGCCACTTATTTACTAAGTAAAAAAAAGAAATTCAAATTCCCCGAGGGAACCCCCCTAATTTTGTTTCATTTGATCTAGTATAGTGATGCGTAAAGATTCAGCTTAATGGAATAACATTAAACCGTGGCGATTTGAACTTTAACTTTAAACACTTACAAAGAAATCTTGCAAACAACGAAAATTAAGGAATGCAATAGCAACCCCCGCTATTCCATTTTACTTTTACTGTTTGGTAGAATTGTCATTATCTGTAACGGTTATGTATACCACCGTGTATCAAATCAGTTGTAATAAAACAGTAAAACTGTATACTTGATTTCGATAGGGTAAGTCCGGTATAGTTCGATCACCGGGAGAGTCCGGTCAGTGTTGATATTTTAGGACTGACGCAAGAGTGGGCACTGTGTGTGATTGATACAAAAGAAATGGATGCGCTTGTTGTTGATCTTGCATTGACCATTGCCACAAATTCATATTTAAATTATAAGAAACACTTAAGACTTTATGCGAGTCTGAAAGTATTTAGACCAAGTTACAAGTGCTGATGATATTTGAAAGACAGGTAAGTTTATTTACTCTATTCCGATCTTGGGGAATATAATATATATAAAACTACAGTGTCGCCAGAACAATACGTATGTAAGGTAAGTTCGGGTAATAAGGCCCAGCAGGTAATAAGGCCCACCTGTAATTTATCCTTGGTAGGTCAATCCAAAATCTTGTTAATGCCATCTATTGCTTTTACTATATACGAAATGTCACTCGAAGAACCCCCACTCGTTTAATATAACATATTTGTCTGCTGTAAATTCAACAAATGTTGTAGCTAGCGTTGCTGCAGTTATAAGAATTACGTTGGTTTCTTGGCTTTGTATTTGGAGTACGCATTATCCAATTACTGTACAACTATAGGTATGTATAAGTACATATGTTGGCAACATATTCCCAGAAAATTGATGATTTTGTAAAGTGCACGCTTAACATATAACCTCGGCAATGAGGAAGTGACAAAACAGATAATAAGGCCCACCAAAATATTAAGTGGGCTTTAAGGCTCAGGAAGTAAGGTAAATGTCCCCATTTCTGCTCATGTACCCATTTCTGCTCATTTCGTATTTTTCTTATTATTATAAGCGTTAGGTTTGTACTATAGTTGCAACAAAATAATTCTAAATTATTTGAACATTTACGCGAGTGTTGTACGAGGTTGGGGCTAATCAAAAAACTTTTAAAACGAGGGACTCATCATTTTTCGATCGTGTTCTAGCTGGTTGAGCTAAGGAATAGCGTCGCTATTGGTATTCGATAATTGGGCGGAAAATAGTTTTTTCAGTAAAAATTGTCATTTAATAACATAAACGAATACCGTATTGTGAACTGGATTTAGATTTTTTACTATTTTTTATTATTTTAAGTAGAAAACAGGTGAGCAGGTTTAGGGTCAAGTGAATCACCGTCATATCCGCATTTCTACTCACCGAAATTTTAGTAACATAACCTCACAATTCAATGTGCGCAGTAACCTCTATTTCTTCTATTCGAAGGCATTTTATTTTTTGTTTAGCATTATTTTATGCTTTACTGTTGTGTTATAAAACCTCTCCATAAAGGATGTAACTTATTTTAACGAGAAAAAGCAACACATTATGTGAGCAGAAATTGGTACAAATGATGAGTAGATATACGTACATCGCTATTTTTCGTGAGCAGAAATACGGACATTTGGAGCATTGTATTTAATTACAAATTAGTAATACTTAAACATCTTGAAATATCTTTCTTAAACAGTTTTCGAATTAGTTGATTTATTATTAAAGAATTAATTAATTACTCTGCAACTTTTGATCACAAACAAATTTTTTACACCTTCTTTATGACGAATAACTTCTTAAATGAGCAGAAATTCGGACATTCACCTTAACCAGAGACCCCTTCCAAAGCAGGAACGATATTGAGAAGAGCTCCCAAGCATGTGTCACTTCAACCAGGAGAAAAAAGACAAGATTGTGTGAACAAGAGCCCATACCATCCACCTCCAAATAAAACGTGGCCGGCAACTCTGCGGACAATTGGTTTTGCAAATTATGCAGAACTGCATTCAAGACAGATATGCGACAGTGTGTCATGTGTCTCACCTGGATACACGAGGAATGCGTTGGGCTCACACCTGAGGTCGATGATGTCTTTGTTTGCCCGAATTGTACATATTAAATAGGTGGGCCTTATTATCTACAGGAAATAAGGCCCGTTTACAAGGTTTTTAAAATCCTATTAATTTCCGTATTTGTTTTGTTCATATATTGATACAAATATTACAGTGTATAGTTTAATATCCACAGATTTCTATAAAAAAGTGTTCAAAAATATGTACAAGTTTTTTTTTTAAAAAATTATAGAAACTTAGGTGGGCCTTATTACCCGAACTTACCTTATTCGTTTTTAATTTACTTTGACAATGTGATCGATCACTCCCTTGATTATGGGATAGTCCCACCACATTAATGCGGGACAGTCCGACCACATTAGTTAAATATACAGTGTGTCTGAAAAAATATAACTGTCTCGAAAAACCTGAATGGTACGAAAAATTGTTTAAAAAATTGTTTTCTTTATTCTTGTAACTGACATCGAAACGTTTTCTAAACACTACCTACATGTGTCTTTTTTACTGTAAACCCATCTTCAGATTCGGGGAGCGAAAATTCCATTCTTCAAGA
Organism: Andrena cerasifolii; assembly: GCF_050908995.1. Taxonomy (NCBI): domain Eukaryota; kingdom Metazoa; phylum Arthropoda; class Insecta; order Hymenoptera; family Andrenidae; genus Andrena; species Andrena cerasifolii. The sequence goes on along the minus strand of NC_135124.1, from coordinate 2,363,658 downwards.
TAGTAATATGTCGTTAAAAGACTTGGACGAAAACGAATGCGTGGGATGCGGAGAAAACTATTTCGAAATCTCGAAAATCGACGAATGGATTAAATGTGTGCGCTGCAGCCGTTGGCGTTGGTTTCATGATACTAGATGCTTCAAGTACAAGAATGTTTGCGATTTACGTGGAAAACTGAAGAAGAAATAGCATATCAATTAACTTCTTCGTGTATTATACTTTTCGTAAGCTACACTTTTTCTTGTTTTTCAAGATTGGTCTCACCCGTAGTGGGTAGACACTCTAACCCCGACATGCGGGTGAGACCGACCAGTTGCAGTGCCAATGTTTTTGGTTGAAAATGAAAATAAGTATTTGAATTTATCGCACACTATAATTTATGTATACTCTAAATTACTTGGGCTTTGCTTTAATTTCTACAAAACGACAAAAATGTGAAAAACAACGATGCTACAATTTCTTTTCCAAAAAGTGGTCGAACTATCCTGGACTTACAATATATTACGGAATTGTAATTAATTTTTTAATTCGATAAATTAGAATATAAGTAGGTACGTAGGGTTTGGAAGACAGTTGGGACATTTGAAATAAGATAAATCCTTCAATAAAAATTTGAGAAGGTAATTTTATGTTAAGTTAACTCTTATGTAAATAACCAAAAGTTCCTACGCTGTTCAATAACCAACCTTGGAGGGGGGGGGGTACCCACCCCCTCCGTTTATTTTTTTTAAATAAACACTTTCCATCGCGTCTGCTTGGGTTTTCTACGTTTGTAATCGACAGCTGCTACTTATATAGATCCAAGTTTTCAAGTCCTCTGCTAGCCAAGAAGACACTGCCAGGTAATATAGAGGCGCCTTGCTCAGTGTCTATCGTTCCGTGCACAATAACAGACATGTTCAATGTTCGTAGGAAAGAAGACTTCGCGTATTCCCACAAATAAGTGTAAAGTTTGTGCTTCAACAAAACACCTATTTATTACTGCGAATTGTGCTATTGGACAAACTGTGTACGCTATTTTTTTAACTGAACAAAATCAGACAGAAGTGCTACGGAGGAATTATCGAAGACGGAGTTTACGAGCTAGGATAAAACATTGTGGGATGTTACTTAGGTCTTTTACAAAAGGATATCAGAGCATTGTTTGTGTTGTACATTTGCTTTATAGACTCAACCTTGAAGAACAAGATCTGTATTTGAAAGAGTACCTCGGTGAATCAGATGCAGAGATTGGCGTGCCTTCAGACAGCGATGACGGCGACTGGTGTCCTGTGCCGCTCGCAACGGGGCAGTTGCGAATCATAGAGTCTTTCGACAGCGAACGAACTAATGATAATCGTAACTTGAACACTGTTATGTAATTGTACTTCCTTCATTACCGTCTTTTTACTCATATTCTATTATTTGTAACAGAGCAAAGTGAAGAAGGTGAAAAGAGGGCTGCTGGCCCGCACAGAAGCTTTATCAATTTGTGATACATTCAAGAAGATATTCACCATTGGAATAATTGAAGGAGTTCACACGGGACGGAAAGTTTTGCGGCTACTAGGCGGTATGTTTGCGTTCGTTTTGACGGACACACGTATTGCTTCACCGCGAATGAGCGCAGCGGCAAACTGCCGCAAACCCCTGGTCTGCACCGGGCCATAGTTCGTCCCACAAACAAAAAGGCATCGGCAGCCGTGACGTCTAACGAAATGTATGCATTCCTGGGAGTTCTGATACGTGCAGGTGCTATCAATTCAAACAGTGACCACACAACTGATATGTGAAAAGCATCATCCTCTATACCGCGCAGAATTTGGGATCAATCAAATTATGAGCCACTATAGGTACATGCAATTAAATGTACTGTCGAGACTCCAGAGCGTTCTTGGCCGGTTGACTAGTCTCCCGGACATTCAGCCTGGGACTTCCCAAGCTTTAGATGACTCGGGAAGAAAGATTATAACAGGCCCATGCCATCTATGTTGTAGAGCAACGATAAAAACGCTGGAAGACTAGAAAATCTTGCATCGTGAGCGAAAAACCAGTCTGCGATGAGCAAGCCCCTGTCATCAAACTTAAAGAATGCATATAAATAAATAATCACGGTTTCTTTGCACATAAATATTTGTTTTTATTTACTGAATTATCCCTGCAACGATGGCGTACTGTAAATTGTTTCGTTCAGTCGGAATTCGTTCATAAATCTTATGTTTCAGTACTAGGTGGGTACCCGAGTACCTTCGTTATTGAGAATCGCTGTGTAAACTTTGATGGGATAATTCTCCGAAACCAAGACCAAATAAAACAGTCTGAAAATATATTTAGCTTTCAAAAAGTTCAAATAACGAAGATCCAAGCGGTCATGACAAAATTCTCACGGGAACATAAGAAAATTTTATGAAACATGCCTAGGTGGGTATCCCGGTACCTGATTATTGACATGATTAACTTCCATGTGTTGTTGTTATGGGATAATATTATCCTAATGAGCTGAAATTTGGTGTAGCGCAATTTTAAATCAAAAGGAACAAAACTAGGGGAGTCTCCTTTCAAAATCTAAAATCGAAAACGAAGTGGCACCCTAATGTACCTACGGGAATTCAACCGAAACTCCTCCAACCGAATAGCAAGCATAGATACGATACAATACATATTATTGTTTGAACACCTAAGTCTAATTCGAGAAATTCTTAGAAATGCGTTATTTCATACAGTATTTTTCGTTAAAGGAACATATAACAATGTAATCATAACCACAAATTTATCACAGGACCATTAAATGCACCTCGAAATACAAATTGCAAATATCGCGTAACAAGACTTACCTTGAACTTGTTGGGCGCCATAAGGACAACTGTTAAACAAACGGAATTAATGCCGTATGGGTTATAATTAAACAGAAAAACGCTTTTTCGAGATATCTGTGGGTCTCCAGTCTAAATGTCAGTGTCAGTTTCAACGTGAAGTAAGCGTGATAGGCGTTACTTTTTCGTATTATAAGTATGAGCAACGTTGGGGGTGTTCCCGTTTCAATTAATCCGCACATACATCATCAAAAATAAGATCACCGAAGTTAAACATCACGGGGCGGCGCACAGTGGGCAAAAGTGAGGTAGTTTGTTTCAAAATCAAAGAACTTTTGATAGAAATGAGATAGAGCAATGATTTTTTTAAAATTAAAGCTGAAAGATTGCAGAATATGGGGAAATTAATGAAATTATGGTGCGAACGTTTTTTACCTTCGAAAATCTGTGTTAAACTTGAAATTTTACAATAAAATTATGTATCATCCATTACCATGTTCGGTTAGAATTTTTTTTTGACATGTTGTACATCATTTCCCATAGATTTTGTCGCGCTGATTTCAAATCCGTTCGCAAAATTTGTCTACTCCCTCAGGATTTTGAAAAAATCGACTTTTGTGAATTAAACTAACGAATCGTAATTTTTTCGTTGAAATGATTTTATAACCCACTGGTTTGAAGGTATATTGTATTTCCATATATTATTACACAATCAAAATAAGAATTTTTAATGTTTATTTTAAAATATTGAGTGTTCTACATCTCGTGATCACTTGACGTATCGCTGTCATTGGCGCTGTAATTTGCACATGAACTAAGGTAAGTATTTAATCTTTTCAATCTTAAAACATAATTTTATTGTAAAATTTCAAGTTTATCACATATTTTCAAAGGTAAAAACCGTTCGTACCATAATTTCATTAATTTTCCCATATTCTGCAATCTTTCAGCTTTAATTTAAAAAAAAATCATCGCTCTATCTCATTTCTATCAAAAGTTCTTTGATTTTGAAACAGACTACCTCACTTTTGCCCACTGTGCGGCGTACTGGGGAAAGATGGGTGACCACCTTTCTCCCGGTGCGCCGCTGCTGCTGGGACCCGAAAGAAGAGAGGAGGGAAAAAAGGAAATGACTAAGTTCGTTGGGGTAATATAAGCAAAAAGTTTGAAACGCCATCCTGTGTAAATAACACAGGAAAAACAAAATACAAATACAAAAAAAAATATTTATCGAGATAAAGGGGTGTTTCCTGTGAAAATTAAATACGTATCGAAGGTTATTTCTTTGATGTTGGAGACGTTTTGGATATAAGAAAACTGTCAATTTGTGTATAAAAAGTGATGTATGTTTGTCACGAGATTTTGTAACTAAAAAAAATAGAGTGTATCATTAAAATGAATACAGATACAGAAAAGTGTAATAACGCAAAACTGAATAATTTTCAATATTCCGTGCTTCTGTATTATAATTATGTATGTAGTTGAATACAGCACTGGAAACATTTATTGCATCACTAGAATGTCAAACACATTATCACTTATACATCTATTTTATTATTATTATTATTATTGAAAATTAAACGGGCATTGCCCAATACAAAGCACAGTTACAACGACGTGATAGGATTTTCCTGACACAATAGTCTGAAGAGATTCCAACTGAAAGAAGAACTACTACCGGAAAAGAAGTCGACATAGTCTACGTAGGAGCTAGCACTGAACATTAAGCGATTCATTGGATCAAGTGACCCATATTTAGATTTGAATTTGCGGTATACGAAAGGTGGCCTTTTTCTGACGCATCTGATAGGAGCATATAGATCAACGAGTTCCAGTAGTGCAGAACAATTAATTTCACTCTTTATGATTATTATTATTAGTATTAGGAAAACATTGCTGTAAAATATTTATTGCAAAAATCTGTAGCTCACTACCTTGGCCACAATAAGTTGAATAAGAATCATTTTCTCAATTGAGGCATTTGATGGAAAAAGGGCTCATACGCCAAAATGCCATTTCAAGAAAATCGATTTCAAAGTTTGCATTATAGTGTAACTTAATAAAAAGTAATGCAATTAAATCCATTTTTTTAAAGATGTAGTACCGTATCCTTCAAACGTTCTGAAAACAGAAGTTATGATTTAAAAATGATATGTGTCTTTATTTATAAGTTTCAAGCAAGTGGTTTACGTGCCCTTTTTCCGAAAATGTGGTAATTCGTAAAAAATTGCTTCTTCGTTTAATTATTTAAATATAATTTACTTACCTAATTACACATTTTTGTTTATACATTGCTTAAATAAAAAATACAAAATGAAGCACAAAAATGAACAAAAAATGTAATGTTTTAAGTGTATTATTTTCTTCAATTCTTTACAGTAAACTGTCTTACAAATCAATTTTTGATTTCCTAAATTAGCTTCTATCCTTGCGGATTCGATACTCGCCTCACTTTCCATATTTCCTCGCTTACACAAGATCCTCTATGAAACAAAAGTACTTATTGCACGGTAGCACGGCAGCGCGACCGCTCAGCGACTATGTAGCTGCGTGACGATCACGCTACGTAACAATGCAACATCTAGGTAATCTAGACGCGAGAGAAGTAATGTCCTTGGTATATAATATATATAATAGCAGAGTGCTAGACTTCGTAAGACAAATGAAACGTGCTACTTTTCATAACGTACGTTTCATATATATATATATATATATATATGAAAAGTAGCACGTTTCATTTGTCTTACGAAGTCTAGCATTCTTCTTATTCTGACCACGAAGAACAGAATGTTTCGATTTTGTTCTCGAAAAGTAGTATGTTTTCATTCATCGCCACGAAGAATAACATGTTATGCTCTTTCGCGACGAAAGGTAACATTTCGGTCCTTTGCTGCGAAAAATAGCACAGGTTGCCTTTAGCCGCGAAAAATAGCACGCCGAGAACCGTCATCGGGCAATACTACATTGTAACGCTCGCGCCAGGCCTCAACTCTATACAGTTAAAATTGAAAAATTTATTCGACGTCGAATAAAGTTCAAGTCGAAAAATTTATGCGACCCTGAAGTTAAAACACTCGACGTATAAAAAAAAATTAACTTTATTCGACACATGGCGAATAGTTTTGTTAACTTTTATTCGTTATTTGAAATTTTTATTTAAATAAAAATTTGCCCATCTGTGACTAAATGTTGCCATATGAACAGAATGTCAAAAACTCCGAAGTCCGAGTCCGAATCACAAATGATAACAAACAATGATATTAGCGATGTTTATGATTACAAACATTGAAAAACACACAACGCAGTAACTTCGGGCGGTTGTAAGAGCAGCAATACTTAGAATTTCCCTACTATAATCGAGATTTTAACATTTTTTGGAAAAGGCAGAATAATATATAATTCTTAAACCTGATACTATTTTTTTATAACAATTTGTTATTGAAACAAAAATAAACATATTGCGCTTTATTTGTTATAATAAGAAAAGAAACTTTACACATTTTCATATAATATTGACAACAATATTTATGTGTTACCACCCGAACCTAGCATTACAAAATTAGCTTCTTCCTGTGCTATATAATTTTTATTATTATTTTCTAATGAAGTTGGGCGAGGCATATTACAATTATTCCACCACTTAAAAATTATAATTGTTTCATTCATTTAGCTAAATTCGTTTAAAGAAGCAGAGACATTTTAAAGTCAACCCAAATGAAGTGAGGCCGCGGCCAACTAGCGTCACCAGGTAATCGGTTGTCGCATGGACCTAAGAGACCCATAGGCAGCGGTCCGTTTCGCGCATTGAGTGCATAGACTGCAGGCAATGGTGATTGGTGGTTCATATGGTGAGTGTACAGACTGCATAACCTGATTGGAGTATTCGAATTCGAACAACTACGCATGCGCGCATTATGTGCATTGGCTGTCTATGGGCGGTATTCTCAGTCGCTACTTATTCTGAAGCAAATGCTTAAGCATTCGGCATCCTTTACTAGCTACTAGGTTTGTAGAGGATGCCGCATGCTTAAGCTTTTGCTTAAGAATAAGTAGCGACTGAGAATACCGGCCTCCGGTTTGATTTTCTGTAGTTGCTGCACGCATCATGCGCTAGAAGTTGGAGGATTCTAGGGAATTCTACGAATTAGGTTATGCAGTATATTCATTCACTGCATGAACCACCAATCACCATTGCCTGCAGTCTATGCGCAGTATGCGTGAATCGGAACACACCCTTTGTGCTCCGTCTACTTAATTATTAGGTCCATGGTTTGTCAACGCTGGTTGGCTGTGGCTGCACTTGACTTGGCTAGTTGGCTTGGCTTGGCGCTGGCGTCGTTTCGTTTCTCATCGTTTCCCACCTTGGCATTGATTGGTCGAAGTCACGGCGTCATCGCGCGCATACATGACTTCCCCCACCAGCCCACCACTGTGAACCGGTTGCCAGGCCAGCCCAGTGGGGAATCCTCACAACGTTACTGCCTGGAGAGCGCAGAGTCTGCCGGCAGATCGGTAACAGATCCGCAGCAGATCCTGCTGCCCGTCTGACGTAGTGATCATAGACATATATAGACGGGGCAGAAGCTGAGACTATCGGCGAGGGGAACGGTAGGTTTGGAGGGGAAAAGACAGAAGTCAAATACAGGCACGTCGGGTTAGCTTCGGAAGCATTCGGCATGCATATCCACTGCGTTATCCGATTTACCTGTATCGCTCCCTTTACCGCGAATCTTACACCCCCCTCAGTTTACGCTCCGTCTATATATGTCTATGGTAGTGATCCTCCAGGGAGTGATCGGCATAACCGCAGCCATTTGGGGCAAAACCGGAAATAAACATAACCTAAACGTTTATCTATCTCTTTCTATCAGTATTTCTCTCGCTCTTTCTGTCAGTATTTCTGTCTCTTTCTATCAGTATTTCTGTCTCTTTCTATCAGTATTTCTGTCTCCTTCTATCAGTATTTCTGTTTCTTTCTTTTTTACAGTTTCTTTCCCTGTCTACTTCCGCGTTTGCCCCAAATCGCGGCAACCAATCAGCGACGATACACGTTGTTTCGATCACTCCCTAGAGGATCACTAGTCTGACACATTCAACAACGCCATCTGAAGGCCATAATTACCAAACAATTCCCTACGCGTGTATCCCTACCCTTACATAACTAGCAAGTAGATTCTGCAGTTTAGTAAATAATTAATTCTACTTATTTCGAAAAGTATTTATTCTTTCTTTAATAATATACAGGATTGGTAATTACAATTGTTACAAAATAATATAAATAGCGCATATAAATTCGAAGAGGAACTTTCAAAACTTACATTTACAAATCCATATACAGTACGTCGCGTAACCAGCGGTACCTATTAGGGGCGATATCAGAAAATTGCATTCAATGTTTTCGATATCTTTTCTGTGTAGAATCATCATATTCCCTGTTGTGTTAGCGCTGAAAACAGATACAATATTATAGCGAATTCGGTACCTCGCACTGGCTCTGCACTGGTGCCAGAAAATGACTTGAATTGGTTGTTTCTGATAGAAAGGAAGTTAGCTCTATAAGAATCAACCAATCCAAGTCATTTTTTGTCACCACTGCAGAGTCAGTGCGTGTTACCGAATTCGCTATTAGTATAAAATTAAATTTAACGTATGAATAAACAGGATACATGCGATACTTACTTCAACTCCATCTCCACCATGAAGTAAGAGTAAGGAGACTTATCTCTATATCCCAGACAGAAAAAAGTGGTCACGAAAAATGTTCCGTACAGCGGGATGTTCGCCAAATGGAATAACTTGAACTTTGTCGTCGCCATCTTGAATATTCGTCTCTTAATACATGTTACGTGCAGTGCGTTCTATTGAGTTTCGATACAAATTGTACGAGCGTTTAATGTTTTGGTTTAATTTTTTATAATAAATTTTAAAGTGAGTATAGTTTGGTTACAATAGTATTTCTTACCACATGATATTATAAGGTTTATAAAAAAATTGTAGAATTTTCTTTAGCATAAATTTTTAATAACTTTTAGTTTTTATAACCTAAAAATATTTATATGTCCAGTGGATTAATGTTAATATTTAGTGATGAGCAATATCTTTTATGTTATTATTAATAATGAAAGGGTATATTTCTAAGTATATTAAAATATTAATATGAATAATTTTTAACGATATTAATATTTTCTATTTTTCGTATAAGATAGTTAGGATGCATTTTAATTTTTAATACTTCTAATTTCTATAGTAACATCCTAAGTAAAATGGCATGTTGCATCAAGGGATGCAAATCTAGAAGAGAAAAAAATTCATTATGCAAAAAAAGCTTTTTTACTGCTTACACAGTAAGTATATATATTGTACTAAATATATATATATATATACATATGTTATATTACGTGTACTATATTTAAAAGTAGACATGTATAATTTTTTTTATAGAATGACATGTTCATCTCGTGGTCCAATGTTTTGTCCGATAAAAATATAAAAATAAGCAGAAAAAGCACGATTTGCGAATTGCATTTTAAACCAGAAGACGTTATTAAAGAAGATGTCTTTTTACAAGACGATGGAGCAGTTATATACGTGAAAACAGGAAAACCAAAATTAAAAAAAGGAGCGATTCCCTCGATTTTTCCCTCAGAAAAGGTACCATATTATCAACAGATGGAACATAGAAGCGAATGTAAAATCTCTCAACCAATTCCTTCTACATCGCATGAGGCTAATAAAGAGAAAAAGAACATAAGCAAGTTTTCTGCTCAAGATTTAAGTTTTGGGAACAATATCGAGCTTCCTACAAGCTATTGGATTACAAATATTAATAACAGCCATATGATGTGGACGTGTTGGGCGAACGATTTATCACATATTTTAAGACGCGTTATTCTTACACCAATAATGGAACTGCAGGTAAATAGAATCGAATAAAAGGTAATTGTTTAGAAGTTTTCCATCCTCACCGATTTCAATGATTTTTGGATATGTTATCAAGATCAAGATTCTGAACAACTTTCTCTTATACATGTTACCGCCGCACGACCTTCGTTTCCGAGATGCTTCGCATTCCACTTTCCAACTTGTCCCGGGTATTAGTATTAGTCGGGGCGAGATTAGTGCGGGGGGAGCGTAAAGCATGATAGCGAACTGATGTGAGTTTAGAGATTTGAACGAGAAACTTGCGGATGCCCGTCAACACCTCGATTCATATCGGTCCGCCATCATACTTTACGCGCCTGCGAGCGGGCGCGCGCCCCCCGCATTGATCTAGCCCCAACGAATATTAATACCCGGGACAAGCTGGAAAGTGGAATGCGTTGCGTTGAAATAAGTCAAAAGAAGATTTCCGCAAATATCTCGGAAACGAAGGTCGAGCGGCGGTAACATGTATCGGAAAAAGTTGTTCAGAATCATGTCCCCGACAACATATCCAAAAATCATTGAAATCGGTGAGGATGGAAAACTTCTAAATAATTACCGAATAAAATAACAATATTATGTAATATATATGTATATTTATATCTACTATATATATTACAATGTTATTAATATGTAAAATAGGTTTTTATTGGAAATGAAGAAATTTCTTTTGACTCAAAAAGGATTAATAACATACTAGAAATGAAACAAATTTTGATGGAATTACAAAATTTTTTTCCTTGTGAACACACTAATGATGAAGTCAGGTTAGTATATGAAATTATATTTTATGTTTTACAATGTAACAATTAAAATTGAATTTTAGTTTTTCATACTTATAATAATAATTATTTCTACTTTTTAGAATGTTTTCTTTTGTTTAATTAGTTATATATCTGGTAGGTACGCATCTAATCACATGTACTAATTTCTTTTACAGAGTTACAAATTGTAACGGTTTTGTAATTAATAGGCAGTACAAAGAAAAACAAAAAATGAGGTGTTTGCCCTGTAAAAAAAAAATTGGCTGATGTTATTAAAAAAATAGCATAACTTAACACCAATCTCAAAATTAAAAAATAAAGCCCAAAAATTACAAACATCGAATTTTAATTATAAACGAGAGCAGAGACTTCGAAGCAAGGTATAGTAGATATATTTCTTACAAGGTTCAATAATAGTTTTTGTTGAAATTCTAATTTCAACTTAATATATTTGCAGATTGAAAAATTATACAGCCAAATAACATATTTGAAATATAAATGTTGTAAATGTAACGAGAAAATAATCCAAAAAGGTATTTGAAAATTACCAGAAAGTCAATAATTAGCGGTTCGAGCTTGTTTTGCAGCAGCGAAGTTAAAGGATAAGAAGGGCATTCGATATTCGAATGAATGGGCGTATGAATGCATTTTACTTCGAATTAAAAGCACAAAAACATACAATCACTTAAGATCTCGCAATATCCTAACACTTCCTTCAATTACAACATTAAATCGTTACACGAAGAATGTAAAAGGTTGTTATGGTTTCCAAACGAGCACATTTGAAATATTAAAGAAGAAAAAGGCAAATATGAAATCTAACGATGTGCGTGGTGTGTATACATTCAATTTACAGAAATCAATTTTGTTAATGTATGTTTATACATACAACGGTTTTATAAGAAGCTGGAAGCAGAGACCAATGGCAAACGTGAGCAGAGCAAACCCATCCGCTTCCTTCTGAGAAAATCCCTGCTACATCACGTAACACCGGAAATAACATAAACTAAATGTTAATATCTCTTTCTATCAGTATTTCTCTCTCTTTCTGTCAGTATTTCTGTCTCTTTCTATCAGTATTTCTGTCTTTCTTTTTTACAGTTTCCCTCTACTTCCGGTTTAGACCCCAATTCCGTTGACCAATAAAAAACGCGGAACACATTTTCCGATCACTACCTAGAGGTTCACTGGATTGATTGTTGCGGGACCGGCTGGGAATTCTGACTGTTTGAGGGAATTTCAATGTGGTCCGGTGTCCGTGGAACCCAAAAGGGTTCTGCTCGCGAATCGTGCGAAGTTGATTGAACAAGACAACTAGTAACGAATAACTTTGAACCAAATAAAGATTATTGAACTGAACTAAATTTGATTATTGAATATTAACCGGAACTATTAAGAAACGAACAAAGATATTTAAAGGTTGATCAAAGGTTGGGCTTTATTGTAGAACGTTCGTTCTTTTACAACGTCGGTGACGAATTACGAGGCGAAGAAACAGGCTTGATAATAAACTTCATCCTTAACTCTTTAAAGTTCGAACTTCGGGCTCCAAGAGCTTTCGCTAAACGCCGCTAGAGCGAGAATCGCAACTCGCAACATGATCCGCAATGTGGCGCTGCGCCTCGGTAGTTGGAGGGACTGAGTGCGGAGCGGCCACAATTCCATCATTGAGTTCAATGCCCAATATGCGCATTAATGAAGTGTGGTGGGGTTGAAAATGCGAATGGATTTGTTTACGTTAGATAAGTAGCTGAAACGTTTTCGGACGTACTATAAAATAATTGTACTATTTTGAATTATAATAATTTTTATTTTTCATTCTGCTATTAAACATTTGTGAGAAAATCATCTGAATCATGGTCAGAAATCAGGAAAAATATGGAATCGTTTAAAGTGTTTATGGATATCTTTGAAAGGACCGTAGCGGAAAGAAATAGCAGTAACCTAACGGAGGTTTTAAAAGATAGCAGAAAATATTTTCAGAACATTGTGAAAAATGATAGTGGTATGTGTTAACAGATAAACATTACACTTGAGTTTCCAAAAGAGCGTTACGATATTAGGTCTATTGCAATAGATTTCACTATAAGTATGCAATAAAAATATGTTTTGCAATTAATATGTAACATTTTGTACCTTCTTTTTAGAATTGGTGTTATCCATATTGTTTGACAAGAATAGGGGTCTGCTCCATTTTATTAATACCGAACTTGCTAAATTTAAATCTCAGAAACTCTTTGATGCAGCAATTAAGGAAGCATTTCATCTTCTGGAATTTATTATAGAGCAATTTTCTGATATATTTGACCCATACATCATTGAAACAAAGGTCTTGTGTTATGCTTTGTGCAAAAGTTTTGTTACATTTGTTAAATAGTATAGTCATATTATATTATAATAATAGAATTATGTTTTTTTTTAAGTGATATACTATGTCATTATTCAATTGTAGGATACATGCCAACAGGCACTTCTAACACAATGCTCAGCATTTATTCAAAAAGCTGCTTGCAGTGCCTTTAATAAGTTGATTGTAATATTTATGGAATCTGAACTACAGTTAGGTGAAACTATAGACACATTTGTAACTAAGTTTCATTTAGTATCCATCAGAGGTAATATTTAAATATATATATATATATATATATATATATATATATATATATATATATGTATATATATATATATAATCAGTGGTGGATTTAGAGGGGGGGGTTTCCCTCAAGGGAGGGAAAAATACTTATTTAACTTAGCAATATGAGGGAAAATATGATAAATTGATATACTTCCGCCGAAAAAGAATATACTTCCAAATGGCCCCAGAGGCTGATTGACACGAGGTTTGAGGGGAGGGGTGGGGAGGGGGTGTGAACCCTAAATCTAAAACTGTAGCTTCGGGTATTTATTAGTTTCCGAAATATTAATAAAAAATTATTGTTAATTTTTTTTACAAACAATTTTTTTGAGCTGCGTACACGTAGCTCTAACGAGGATGCATTCTGCCCCCCCCCCCAATTTATTCTACGGACAGTTAACCGCGTGCCCCTCAGGCGCCTAAAAGGCACGCGTATTTCGCTGAAATTCAAAGCCAATTTTCTTGAAAACGAAGAGCGATATTAAAAAATTGTATTCTATATTTTCGTCTTATTTTATATCTCGGAAACTAATAAATTCCCGAAGCAACAATTTTAGATTTAGGGTCCACACACCCTCCCCACCCTTCCCCTCAAACCTCATGTCGATCGGCCACTGGGGCCATTCGGAAGTATAGCCCTAAAAAAAGCACTTTTTCATTTAGCAGGGAAGTGTCGGAAAATTCCCTGGTTTATTTCTCAAACCTACACCCCCTGCCCCATCAAGAAAATCTTGAATTCGCCCCTGCGCCCCCCTCCCGAAAATCCCAAATCCGCCCCTGTTAAATAATTTTACACAACGATTTTCATTTACTTTTTATAGAAAGAAGTTTATTATTTTCTGTACTTGGTACAATTGCAAAACATAATCCAGATATTCTAGACGCAGAGAAATATTCTTGCATTTTTCAACGATTACACAATGACTTCAAAATGCAGGTACATTATAATTATCGATATTTTTGCTACAGATTTTATTGTTATGTTTATAATTGTAGTACACAGTTCAAACTGAATCTCAATTACCCGAAATATTTCAAATATACTTGGATGTTCTTTCTGATATATTGGAAGAGCTTCCAGTCAAGATGAAAGAACAATATTCTGAAGAATTGTACATATGGATTAAAGACCTAAGTCGCCTGAAGAAAAACTCACCTAAACAAGTTTTAATGAAATCGGCAATTAATTTATTCTGCCGTCATATTCGTTACTTCCGTGAATTTGTTTATCGCGATTATAAGTTCTGGTACAAACTGCTACAAAAACTGTCCCAAAGCAAAAATGTACAGTACAATGAATGTGGACAACGTGCTTTAAAAAGATTCTATCAATTAATTGGAAGCACGTTAAAGCACAAAACTTCTGAGAATGATAAAAGTATATTCTTGGTGAGCATCATTATTTATACAATTTTTGGTAATTATTTAGAAGTTTTCCATCCTCATCGATTTCAATGATTTTTGGATATGTTGTCGGGGACACGATTCAGATTAACTTTTTCCTATACATAGTACCGCCGCTCGACCTTCGTTTCCGAAATATTTGTGAAAAAACTTCTTTTGACTTATTCCGACGCAACGCATTCCACTTTCCAACTTGTCCCAGGTATTAGTATTGGTTGGGGCTAGAGTAGGGCAGGGGGCGCGCGCCCGCTCGCGGGCGCGTAAAGCATGTTAGCGAACCGATATGAGTCGGCATCCGCAACTTTCTAGTTCAAATCTCTAAACTCGCATCAGTTCGCTATCATGCTTTACGCGCCCCTCGCACTGATCTAACCCCAACCAATATTAATACCCGGGACAAGCTGGAAAGTGGATTGCGTTGCGTTGTAATAAGTCAAAAGAAGATTTTCGTAAATATCTCGAAAACGAAGGTCGTGCGGCGGTAACATGTATAGGAAAAAGTTGTTCAGAATCTTGATCTTGATAACATATCCAAAAATCATTGAAATCGGTGAGGATGGAAAACTTCTAAATAATTACCCAATTTTTATGTAACGTAATTTTGGTTAGTAGTGTATAACGTGTTTGACTATGTATTAGGATTTGAAAAATCTTTTTGAAGAGCAGCTGAAAAATAATCATGAGACGAATTTAAATACGCTACGTTTTATCGTATATGGCTTTAGTCAAATGGCTGCACCCTGTAAAAGATATCTCACTAATAATGATGTGAAGGACATGTTTTCCCTGACAGCTCATCACGCACTGCCACTCTGTTCTGGGTATAAATTCTATAATACATTGGGTGTAATTGCATATTTAAAAGTATAAATCCGTTAATATGTAATTTTGAAATTTACAGCGAAAACTTGGAACGAGTACAGTTGGAAAGTATTTGTGACTATCAAGAAGCCCTTTCTGAAATAATATTGCACGTACTGGACCTATCTGTTAATGAAATCAATGTAATTCTAAAGCTTAGTGTTCTTTTGGTTAAAAGATTTCCTGACCTTCCTATAATTGCCCAAGGTTCTGCAATATCATCATTGATAAATACAATCACTAATGTCGGTATAGTTAATAAAGATCTTCTAGAAGAATTTCTTTATCACCTAGGTAAGTGTTTTACATGTTTTAAAAATACTCACCGATTTTAGTTTACTTTTCTAATATGTCTGATATAATATACAGTGAAAAAAAAGTATTTGGACGCTTTTTAAAATCGCATAACTTTCTTAGAATTGGTCCAAACGACATTTTTTTTTTAGAAGCTAGAAGGATTATGTGGCTAAGTGACGTGTTTCGTCGTTTTGAAAAAAATGCACTTGGTCGGAATAGCAAAAAAATAGAAAAGGTCGTTTTTTAAACTTTTTTTTGTGAGCCTGTAATGAAAATAAAAAAAAAACGTTTGTAGATTGAACTAAGGTCTGATTTCGGGAATTTCGCGATTTTCGACCGTATTGTGCGATTTTTAAGCGTTTATAGCTTAGAGCAACGTTAATCCTTCGTGGTCACACGGGGTGTATTGTACCCCAAGAATAATTTTCGAGTTAAAATGTCGTGTCTTTACGACTTCCAAAGGAGATTTATCGCAAGAAAAAAAGTATAAAAAATATTAAAAAATTGCTTTTTCCCACAACCGTAGAAAATTGCTCATTTTCAACTACAAATGTTATCATATCAAAATTTACATTTCTAGAAAAAGACTATTAGACCATGATTGTATAAGTATTACGAACGTACAATTATCACTGAAAAGTTAAAAGATTCAAAAATACGAAAATGGTAACTCAAAAAATGACGCTGGTGTACAGTGAACCCCGTGTGACCAACTTGTGATTATAAGGTGTGACCACGAAGGGTTAACCGATTTTGATGAAATTTTAGGCATCTATGTAACTTACTTCAATCTACAAACGGGATTTTGGATTTTCATTACAGACTTACAAAAAAAGTTTAAAAAACGACCTTTCCTATTTTTTTTTGCTATTCTGACCAAATGCATTTTTTTCAAAACGACGAAACACGTCACTTAGCAAACTAATCCTTCTAGCTTCCAAAAAAAAACTCATGTCGTTTGGACTAATTCTAAGAAAGTTATGCGATTTTAAAAAGCGTCCAAATACTTTTTTTATTCACTGCACATATAAATGAAATTTACTTTCTTTTTATTTAGTTTACGACGGAATAGCGTGGTCTTGTTCGCATACTTTATTTGTTGATGCGGAACTGCAACGCGGTTTGAAGAACCTTGAAGAGCTACCAATGTGTTACAAAAATTATTTGCCTTTGTGGTTGCAACTTCTGAAGGAAAGTAGATATAAAGAGCACAGGCAGATTATACAAGAAATAGTTGATTCAATGATGGAAGTATGCATCGCGTTAATCAATAAATTAAATTTGAATACAAGAAACATAGAAGACAGCGTGTTCTCAGATGCAGCATTTTCTCAAATTGCTGAGAACGGCGCGGATTTCAGAGTTTTTATAAATGTTGTGGATCTATATGTTGATATAATCAGAGAATTGGAATCTATCCTACTGATAAACAACATGCACAAGTTCTTATTAAAAATAATCAGCATGTCATACAAACACCCATTAATATCAGGATTTTATAAGTTAGTACATGCGACTTTTAAACATATTCGCAGCTTCAGTAAAGATGAAATCAAAGCAGAAACGTTAGAACTGTTGTATAAGTATATAATGAACTTACTAAATCTGATCCCCTCATTTTCTAATGAATTATTGACCACATGTTTGTATTTAATTCTGAATATGCCAGAAATGTATTTAGAAAGCTTATTGAACAGTACAATTCCAGCATTTAAAATCGCTTTCACCGTGGGTTTAAGTGAATTTGAGGTAGCGTGTGCAGCTTTAAATGCTTTAGAGAAATGGACGAATTATTTAGACAGTCGACATGCGAGTGAGTTTTTACGAGAAACCGTGACATTTTTGGAACCATATCTGCACAGTGGAGAAAGTTCTGTGGAAATCTTACAAGATATTATAAAAACGGAGCGGAAAGTTATTAAACGCATAATATTCAGAGATGATGAGAACACTTTAGAAAGATTTCAGACAAGAGTTTTATTATTTATCGCCTCTCTTAATGCTGACATAATAATGAATTTCCAATACAAAAGATCTCTGGACACCGGGGCTACTTGGGATGAAAAGGATTTACTCAAGTATTCATTGATATTTTCCGATGCAGAAACAGATATCCATTTTGATAAAATTTTACCAAGAGTGATCCTGTTGGCCCAAAATTCCGGGGACAGGCGAACGAAAATAGCTGCCTGCGAAGTACTTCATTCGATAGTAGCATTCATTCTTGGTAAAACGTCTGAATATTTAATATCAAATCCTGATCGATTTGTTTGTATATACATGATGTTATGTCCGGCCCTACTTAATTTAGGCTGTGATTTCGACGAAGCAGCGAGGAATATATTTCAACCCCTAATGCTACAATTGACGCACTGGTTAAGTTCAAGATTTATGCTTATGTCTCCAGCAACTGTATACTTTATAGACTCATTTTTCAACGGCCTGAGTAATGATTCCAATTCGTCGCTCAGAGAGTTTTCTGGCATATGCTTAGCCGAATTTACGAAGTGGTCTATGAGGCAGTCTGCTAACGAGAGAAATACCCGATTGAACATTGACGAAGTCGTATGTAAAATGATACATTTTGCACTTCATCCTTCCGTGTCTAAACGAGTAGCAGCTGCAACAGCTTTCAATTATCTCTATGCTATTCTACGGGAAGACGAAGAAATTGTGTCTGTATATTGGTTGGAAATTCTGTATTGCTTCGTCAAGAGTTTGGATGAGTGTAATAATGCCGCAATTATTGCTGCACTTGACCACGTTGAGAGAGTTTTAATAGCAAAAAAAGATATGTTGAATGCAGAACATCAGAGTCGTCGAAAGCCATATGAATTTGAAGGTACAACTTTAACGGATGCAGTGAACTGGCTGTTAACCCAGTGTGGTTGCTTGGATCAATGTTGTCGAGCAAAATGTATGGAACTGGTTGTTAAATTTTCCAAATATATAACAAATTATGTCTCGGTTGAAACAGTGATAAAGAATTATATAAACACTCATGGAATCCACGACTTTAATCTTATAATATTGAAGGATTTGAAGTCGAAGGTAGAAGGTCACTCTTGTAATAGTATCCTACTCCTTCTGAGAACTTTTGATTGCTGCATTTGGTTGATAAGAAACAATTTGTTAAGTGTACAATATTTATTCACAAACTTGAATTTGGAAAAAGAAGTCATTTTCAATAGCGCGAGAAATTTTGTTCATATGGTAAATAAAATTAAAATTGAAGCGAAAGAAGACGATTTAACGATATTATCAAAAGAATTTGAAGATTTACAGACATTGCAGTGTAAAGTAATAATTACTATGTTCGATTTCTTACAAATTCTTCTAAATTTTGAAGTAAGTATTTTTCCTATTGTCTTTTTCTTTTTTTCATTGCCATTAAAGGATTGCTGTATCATTTTAATTTGTCATTTCTCAATTTCAGGAAAATTTTATTCCAGATTTTTTTTTCAACCAAGATTTGTTTGAATTAATTTCGAAGTGTATAATGTGCCCACAAGTTGTAGGGTTTGATATGAAAAATCTGGTATTAGCTGAAGCACTTCCATTAGTTATGGGGAATTTGTTGC
Source organism: Andrena cerasifolii (assembly GCF_050908995.1). Lineage (NCBI taxonomy): Eukaryota > Metazoa > Arthropoda > Insecta > Hymenoptera > Andrenidae > Andrena > Andrena cerasifolii. The sequence goes on along the minus strand of NC_135124.1, from coordinate 2,344,402 downwards.
AATCAGCAATGCGGATAAATGATAAGTCTTTGTTGAATAGTATTAAACGTGAACTATCTACGTCTGTGGAAAAGCATAAGGACAATTTCATTGATTTAGAGAGAATTCTGCGTGGCACTGCTAGTTGTAGTGAACTGAAGCATTATGTTCGGGGTTTAAGATTTCTGGAGCAAAATAATATTCTCAGCCAGCTATACAATGTAAGTATGTAATATGTAAGTATGTATGAATAATGATTTTTTACTGTTACTTTATTTTATATTATTAACTCGGCGGGAGGCGCTACTGGGTAAAATACACCATAGAGGCGCTAGTTGCGAAAATATGAAGACTGAGTTTTTGTTACAATTTTTTAAAGAACTTTAATAAAGATTTTAAGGTATTTCATAAATTTTCTTTGATTCTTAAAACACTGTACTTTAACATAAAAATTACAAAGTTAAAAAAAATAATTCTGAAACCGTGGTTCTTTACGTTTAAATTTTGGGTATTTTTGACCCGGTAGCGACACCTTTGTTACAATATGGGGTGCGCCTCCCGCCGAGTTAAGGGGACTAGGCAATCAGATCGCTCGAAAATTAAGTATTTTTTGCGAATTCATTAGAAGGAGATTAATACAAATTGTGAATAGTACTCAGGGCCGTTTCTGGGTTTTGGCCGCACAAGTGCAAAAACAATATTGCCGCTCTTATTAATTAAAAATTCTTTAATTAAGAATTTAATATGCAGTGTTTACTTTTCTATCTATACATACATAATTTTAAACAGTTATCATGCAAAAGAGTTTCGATTATTATTCTTATTAATCAAAATTTTACATATAATAAACGGCCTGCGAACGCCCCTACGTTTGGCCGCCCAGGTTGCGGGGGCACCTTCTGCACCCCCGCCAGAAACGGCCCTGCTAGTACTGTTGGGTAATGTTTGTTAATACTATAAACAGTAAAAAAAAATTATTTGAATCAACAGACGCGGTCGCGTCTGAAAGCTAATTCCCCCTTCCCCTCTACCCATAGGCACACTGAGCGACCATGTCTCTATATACGAAAGATAGCGAAATTGACAGGTCGTCGGAGCTATTTTAGCCTTATTATCTTATTTTATGACATACCGCCGGTGTTTTTACATGATTAAGCGAATCATTTTTTTTTTTCGTTTTACTTAATGTATCGAGCTATTTGTCTAAAAGATATAAGATTTATTCTGAATTAATAGTTATAAAAATGATACTGTTAGGATTACGAGTTATGACGTCACGTTTTCCTCCTCCACTTGACGCCAGTAGGTGTCGCCTCGAAAGCATAATTTATAAATATCACTTGGCTGTCATTCAACCATAACCTGCAAGTTGTTAACCTTTTTGAAATGCCACGATGGTAAAGAAGATCTCGCGCGATAGCGGCGGGAGATTCATAGGAGGCAAATTTTTGCAAAAGATTCAACAAGACGCATCTGAATTTTTTTTTTAGCATTATGCAATAATTTAAAAGGGCTCCAAAAAATAGTTCAATTTGAAATGACAACGTCTGTACACTGTAGAAAATGTTCTCATAAAGAAACAACCACTACTAGCCATTATATTCTCCCCTTGACAGTTAAAGAATTGTGTTTAAAGTCAAAGAAAGGTACACCTTTACAAGATTATGTTAATATTGCTTTACCGATTGGTTGGAAATCGAGTTCGCAAAAACTGTGCAAACAATGCTCTGAGCAAATATTTACTAAAATTGAAATTACTACTCCGCCAATAATTATTATAATGCAATTGTTGTTGTTCTCTTATGATGAAAAGGGCAGCATTATTAAAGAAATTAATTGTAAAATTACCGCTGCTACACAACCAATATCAATATGTAATAAAAAATATAAATTACTAAGTGCCGTATTTCATAACGGTCCTCATCCCCAGAACGGTTCATATTCATGCATGATACGTGGTGGTAGATCAGCATGGAAATGTATTGGCAACGACAAAATTAATCAAACGAAATGGCCCAAAAACGCCAAAAATGTGTATATTCTTTTTTTGGAATGGCAAAATTGAAAAGAAATTATATGTTTACACGATTTTATTCAGCTTCGATCCTCTGTTTGCTTCTTGTATGTTTGCTACATATCTGAGAACTCGAATTTAACACAAAATCCACCAATCCACTGAATACGTATTACCACACGTATAATATAATTTACATATTTAATCAGGGTTAAAGGTAGGATTAATTAGAAAATATTTAATGAACTTATTAAAAAAGAAAAAATATAAAACGGCAAATTTTAAAGAAACTTGATTTTTCGCCAGGGAAAAGAGCCATTTTATTTTTTTATTTTTTTTTGTCAAAATAGAAGTTTTCACAGACTTACGCGTAGGTTCAGGCCGTAATTAGACATGTTTCACATATGCTGAATTTTTTTCAAATTGACTTGTATCTCCGTTTTTTCGCAGTCACTGCAAAACGAAGAGGGGCTGTAAAATCCTTAATTTTGCGAATTTTAACATACACCAAACGGCATTTTACTTAGGAACGGTAGTACTTTGAAAAAGTACAAAAAATCGAGTTTCTGACTGCCTAGTCCCCTTAAATTCTGAAATTGTAATTTTTTTTCTTAGGCACCACAGTTGCACGAGCAGTCGGAAAATAATGTTACAAGCATTTTCAAAGTTTTAGCAAAAGAAGAAATAGGAGAACTTGTTTGTGTAAATTTCAAACCTTCTGTAAAAGAATACTTAGGAATCGTAATGGATTTATTGCTTTTGCACTACGAGGTATGTTATTTAAATATGTAAATAGAAAGTACAAAAGCATATCGAATGTAAAGTTAGTAAAAAAAAGTATTTGGACGCTTTTTAAAGTCGCATAACTTTGTTAGAATTGGTCCAAACGACATGAGCTTTTTTTTTAGAAGCTAGAATTATTAGTTTGCTAAGTGACGCGTTTCGTCGTTTTAAAAAAAATGCATTTGGTCAGAATAGCAAAACAAAATAGTAAAGGTCCATTTTTAAAATTTTTTTTTTTGAGTTGTAATGAAAATTCAAAGAACCCAATTGTAGATTGAAGTAAGTTATATACATACCTAAAATGTCATGAAAATCGGTTAACGTTGTTCTGAGCTATAAACGCATAAAGATCGCAGAATAAGGTTGAGAATCGCCGATTTTGGGAATTTCGCAATTTTCGACCTTATTCTGCGACCTTTACTATTTTTTTTTTTGCTATTCCGACCAATTCAATTTTTTTTCAAAATCACGAAACACGTCACTTAGCAAACTAGTCCTTCTAGCTTCTAAAAAAAACTTATGTCGTTTGGACCAATTCTAACAAAGTTATGCGATTTTAAAAAGCGTCCAAATTCTTTTTTTACTAACTGTATATGAAGAGAATCTAAAGTTCAGTTACTTGCTTACAGCCACCAATGACAAGGACTCTCATTAAATTAATTGAAACTAATACAAGGCTTGAATCACCCTCTAAAAGAATTGAACACGGATTATATTTTTTAAATGTGTTTAAAAGTGAAATATTTCGATACATGTTAAAAGATACGGAAAAAACTATGGAAGTATTTGATGAGCTACTACAATGGAATCCGTCGCTTTTACTAGCAATAACAGAGCAATTATTCTTGTTCGTAAGACGACATAAGAAAGAATTGCATACTTGTGCCGAGATTTTAGTGGACGCTGCCGTTAAAAGGTTTACAACATTCGAACAAGCAGTGAATAATTTTGAAGACAGGAAAGAAAAGTTCATAAGTATTTATGGGATTGCAGTGCATTTAAAGGAGAAGCCAACGGAATTATTGCCCCTGAGTGAGGAGTTTTATACATGGATTCTCGAGCAATTGGCAGAGAAGTCCGACATAGAGTATAAAATTCGAATTCTTCAGAATTTCCTCGTCTGCCTAACTGATATGACGTCTAATACAAAATCGGAATTGCTCGTTATTCTACGTACCCTGCGAAGCGACAGACTTTCCATATCCACAAATGAGTTCTCGCAGAGAAACGTGAAAGTATTGAAAATGATCAATTGCTTCCAAACATTGTTAACGGCGTTACCAGTAACTAAATCGATCATAGTACTCGAAACTATAATTTTATTCGCGGCTGGAGTGGCTGAGCACCTATGCGGCGAAAAAGTGAACGAGAGTCTGCAAAAATATTTCAATTCAATTACCTCCGATTACGCTTTAGAGTCTATAGAAAAGGTGTACAAGTTGTTTATGAACTTCAATATGTCGGCAGGCGAGAGGTTCGATATACTATACAAATTTCTTTTACCACCGTTTCAATTATGTAAATCCACTGTAATACGTCAATTCTTCGCGAGAAATATTAAAGAGATATATGACATAATTCACCAAAGTCTCGTTGGTAGTAGCTCAGATATGAGACAACTTGTAGCATCAAAAATATGTTGTTACGAACTGGTCGCAGTTATGTTTGCAAAAATACATGTAGAGGAAATAGATATTAATAGCGTCATTACGCGAAATGCGATCGATAACGTACGAACTGGAGAAGAGCTCTTAAAAAAATTGTATATTAGCGCATTGAACGTGCGTATGTTAAAGACACCTGACCCGGCCCTAAAGGAAATGATGCGATTACTACATTGCTCTGCATATAACTGTTCCGTATCAATTGTATGCTTAAAAGAAGATGAAGACCATTACATGAGCATGTTTGCTGAGAATAGAAAGGAGGAGAAATTAATTTGGGAGAATATCGTGGACTGCCAGAAGGTGTACAATTTTCACCAGACGTTAAAAGAGTACCCAAAGCACTGCAAGAAGCAGATTAATATAAGAAAAAGCAAGAATCAAAAGCAGACTTCTGAACGATACTCGTACATCTATAGCTACGACTTATCTACCTGTACTTTACAGGAAGATATTAATGCTTACGATTTTAATGACACAGTAGTACGTGATAAATCTAACAGCAACTATGAAGAAGAAAGCATGAGCCTAATGTTTGAAAGTGACGAGTTAAATAATCACGAATGTATGGCTTCCATATGCGGAGCTCTAAGTCATATAATATCGACGAAAATATCTGTGCCGCCTACCGGTAATAACATCGTAATGCCAAAATGGCTAAAACACTTTTGTAGTTCCATTCAATCAACAAAGTATGATAATGTTAGATTGTTTATGCTGAAAATTGTCTTGAACGTGCAAACTGTGTTCAAGCCTTATGCGAGTCTTATTCTTCAGTCGATAATGTGGGCCACGTGTTCGTATTTAAGATCAAATCAGTTAAATTACATCATTGCCGATGTTATAGAGATGCTGATAGATTGGCAGATTGTGCCTGAGCAAAGCAATGTCAAGCACATAGCACAAAATTTATGGGAAGTAGTCATTCGCAAAGCATTGGTAACGAAGACCAATGAGATTTCCAAGGCTGTTTACAAATATAATAGGAACATTGTAAGAGCGATGCTTGAAATGTGGCAAAGTTGTTTGAAACTACCTGAAATTTTAACTGACAAGATGGAATCTGCTCCTGGAGCCGCGGTATATTTGATATTAATTTGTTTTGTTAATGGAATGAAGAACGACATCGTTCGAAAGAATGATATTTTAGTGTTTCTGGAGAAATCATTGGAAAAGTGGCAAGACGACGAAGAAACGGTTCTGCAATCGTGCGAATGTTTCGGTTTGATTCTTACGTGTTTGGACAGCCTTGACGAACAGACGAATAGAAAATCAGAGATAATGGACAAAATTCGAAGTATATTAAGACAGATGCAAACAAAATTTGAGAACAGGCAGATGAAGTGCATTCGGGCTCTATGCAAAAGTTACCCACGTGCTGCTGTGATTTATTTCGACTTTGTTAGTGCAAATATATTTAGAGTAGATGTGCAAGGAAAATCAAATTGTTTAGAAATATTCTTGCTGTGTATACCGCATTTCAGCGTGGATGAAATATTGAAGGAATTAAATTATATGAAGCTTCACGATCTGTTAAAGAATAAGATTTTACTTTGTGAAACGATAGCATTGAAAATCATTGATACTTTAGTTCCTGTTCTTCCGCCATTAAATCTTTTGTCACTGGCAAGATTAGTACCCCTTTACGCAAAACACGAATCTATTGAATACAGAGAAATCGCTTACAGTATATTTATGAATATTTATAAGAAATATGCCGCCGATACCTCTGGAGATAAAAGTATAAGAGAATTGATGCAAACCAGCAAAGAAATGCTGCTTAATGCTGTATTGGATCCCGCCGAACAACTGCAAGAAAAAATACTGAATTTCTGGTCTCTGGATGCACAGTTATCATGCACTTGGAAAGAAAGATTATTGGAGACGTTAAATACGTATACTCCTAGTGTTGGCAATAATTTTCTGCCATTTTGGATTTTAATCATTTTAGACCTTACTAAAAAGTCAAAAAATTATACGCAGACAATATTTAAACCATTACATAAGTGTAGCTACAAAGAGTACAAAATTACTCTCTCGTGGAGGATAAACAATTTGGGATCAAAGGCTCCACTCTTTGCTCCATCTATGGCTAGTCAAATAAATCAAACATTTAGTCAAACCAGTACTATATTACGAAATACATCTCAAGATTTTACATATGCAAGACCATCTTCAAGTTCTAATGCTGAGTTAGTGGTTCGAGCAACACAGGATCCCGAATTTTTACCGACTTACATGAATATAGAGCCTCAGTTAGGTTCAAATGGCAAAGAATATGATCATCATTTCGCAGTACCAAAAGTACCGCAACCTGCATACCAAAAGAAATCCAAACGGATTTTGAGTAGTTCAACTGAAGTATCTGCGGCTATACGTCAAAAGGAAATTAAGAAGAACATACAGCGTGCTAATATGATACAGGAAGAAGTTGCTCGTCAAAGAAGCAGCGTAAAATTGTATAGAAAGTATAGAATAGGCGATTTTCCTGACATTGAAATATCGCATGCTGCGTTGATCGAGCCATTGGAACAGTTAGCAAAGAAAGATCCATTGATTTGTAAGGATTTAACTGTTTCCATTATCTGCTCATTACTCAAAGAGTGTAAAGACGATGGTTTCCTGGAAAAAGTTGCAAGTAGTTTGAAACACATCATAGAAAATCAGCAAGGAACAGATTCCAGTATATCTGCAATTTTAGAAGTATTATTAACCACACGTGTATTAAAGTGTTCACCAGAAGTCATTACAAAAGTTTCAACATTGAACAACTTGCACTTCCTTGGGTCGCTTGTCTTAGAGGAAAATTTAATTTATGATACAAATGATTCTGGACCACCTATAAAAAAAGCACGGAATGTCGGTGTAAGTGACTCGTCTGACGAATGGTTGCAGTTAACAAATCTTTACAAGTCTATGAATGATGTTGATGTAGTCCTCAGCATTTTCCGCAATCATATCAGAGACGAAGATATGCGGGTACGTACTTATTTCTATAAATATTTTCCACTACACTGAGCGATAATTGTGTGATTTTATCCATTACACTGAGGGAGTTATAAAGTATGATGTCCCTAGATACTATAATGGATTTCATTAATTTCTCATTATATTTCAAGTCAGATTAGTAAATTCAAGAATAAACGCAGCAAGTGTAATCTTTACAATACATAGTAAGTCTAATGATAGCAAAAGTTTGTAGAAAATTCACGCAGTGTACTGCGGCCCGATGGAAAGAAGTCCGTTGAAATGTCACAGGGGCAAGAGGGGTTCTTCGCTCGCATTGGCTCCCGCCGCCCGTGTCCCGTTTGCTTACTTTTTATTGGTCGACATTGTCGCGCCGGCCAATAGGGATAATACTATTCGGACCATAGAGTTTCTCGACCGACTTCTTTCCATCGGGGCATCAATAAAGCTTGTAATCAATACAGTACGTATTGATTACAAGTTTTTATTTAAATCTTGTAAGCTAATTTGGTAAATATTTAGATTAGGGGAGGATTCTCCGATTTCAATGACCTTCATATATGTTGTCAAGGTCATCATTCTGAACAACATTTCCCTCTAAACTTTTCGGCGCTCAGTTTTGGTTTACGAGATATTCGCAAAAAACTTTACTTGATACTAGAACTGCCGACGGTATTGGTATTGGTTGGGGCTAGGTTAGTTAGAAAAAACTCGTGCAACAAGGACGTTCTAGCAGAATAAATATTTATAAAAAGGACATTTCAATATTTACCGCCCACGCTTTTATTTATAGTCATATGATGGAATTCTTCTAAGGCAGTCATTTAGGCCGGTATCTAAATTATTTGTTCCTTTTTAGTACAGTTATTAAACTAATAAAAGCTTGATTTTAATTTTTTTTTACTATAAATTATTTGTTTACTCTCTTGTAAAGTATACTCAAATCTACGTACCCAGATAGCACACAGACGTCTTAAAGACGTCTGCTATTGTCGTAAAGATGTCTTAAAGACGTCTATAGACGTTTTTTTATGTCATTTGTCAGGAAACGGTACGTCTTTAAGGCATCTAAACATAGTCATTTAAAAAACATCTTGGCATGGACGTCTTAGAGACGTCCTAAACACTTACTCGGACAGACGTCTTAGAAACATCTCATGACAGACGTCTTAAAGACGTCTCAACACAGTCGTTTAAAAGACGTCTTGGCACAAACGTCTCGGAGACGACTTAAAGACGCCTAAGACCGACATCTTAGAAACATCTTGACAGCGACGTCTTAAAGACGTCTTAAAAAGGTCGTAAAAAGACGTCTTGGCACAGACGTCTTAAAAAGTTCGTAAAAAAGACGTCTTGGCGCGGACGTCTTAAAGACGCCTAAGACAGACATCTTAGAAACGTCTCGACACCGACGTCTTAAAGATGTCTTAATAAGGTCGTCAGACGTTCAGACCAAATACAGACGTAAAATGGACGTCTTTAAGACGTATTGTGCTATCTGGGTAATTAAAAAAATTACATTAAGATTAGAAAAAAAGAGTCAGAATGGCGGAACTTTCGCAGAAGATTAATACACACTGATATTCTTCTACTTTTATATTAGGAGGCAGCATTTGCGCAAGCAGCTAATAATTGGGTCAGAGCGAAAACAGCATACGAAAAAGCATATGAAACAGAATCAGAAGCGGTCAAACAGCATTGTCTTCAAGCTTCATTCGAATGTTTGAGCAATTTATGTCGCTGGGATGAAATCGATACATGGACACAGAAAAGATTACATGGGAATATAGACAACATTTGGAATGATTCATGGAAAGAGTGGATGTTTCCGTGGTTGATGGAGGTACATGTACGTAAATTAGTAGATGACGACACCAGTGACATGCTTGCAGATAATGTAAAGATCATGGAGTCTTGGTTATGCGACGATGCAAAAATGAAACACATGAAACGATTCTTTGGAACAGAATTATCAATGTACCTGTTCGAAAAACTGGAAGCTGCTCGTGAATTTGTATTGAACTCATTGGATGAAATCAGGGAACAGTGGATTGCGCTTCATCCACTTTCAACACAGTTAAAAGCTCATAAATTGCAAAAGTTGCGAATAATAAATGATGTAAATCACTTTATAAGAATTTTAAAAACAGCAAAAGGCCCGTGCGACTTGCAAGAGATCTTAAAGTTCTGGAATAAGAGTGTACCCTCAGCACAAGACTCTATTCTCCCATGGGATATATTAACCTCCTACAGAATATATTTCATTAGCTACCTACTGAGTGATAAAGTGGGACAGTGGGGCGAGAATGAAACGCAAGACGAATCTGAAAGTCTAATGGATAGAGAAGATATGGGGATTACTCATAAGTTGCACTCGGTTACATTTCAAATGCAGTTGAAAATGATCGAAGCAGCGTTGAATCAAAAAAATATATACATAGCAAAGAAATACGTGTGCCAATTGGAAAAGAATATAACAAATTATTCGTCGGACTTGGAACACCAGTTCGTCTTAATGGGCGCAAAGAAAAAATTTTTGAATGGGGAGATTGAAATGAATATGGGAAAAAAGTTGTCGAATTATGCTTCTTCTTGGAAGCATTGTCATAATCTTTTGGAAAAAAATGACCTTGACCCCAAGACGAATGTTGCCGTTCAGCAGCAAGTAAGCACATTAGCTTCAAAAATTGTAGAGTTAAGCGAAAAAGATGAGACGTTTTCTGAGTTATTAACCATAAACACTACAATCTTGAATGAGGTAAATGCTGAAAATGGTGATTTATCCACCATCAGATACTCATTGGAAGCTTATAGTTTGAAGAGTTTAAAAACCTGTTGCGATAAGACTACGAACAAGAAGGAGTGTTATTTCACTCTCGCAAGGTACTGTTACAACAGGTTGTCACGTAACTCGAGTGACGTTCAATTAAGAAAGGAATTTGTAAATTCTACATTGAAGGCAATGAGTTTCGGATCTCTTGAAGCAGCGCACTATTTTCCTTGCTTGCTAAAACCAGAATATTTTGAGGACGAAGAGACGAAAGACATATTCTTAAAAGAGTGCGACGGAGTTCAGACTTGGTTGTTTCTTTCTTGGCAGGCGCAACTGTTCTCGCACCTCGGAACATTGATCGCTCCATTAATCATACCCATCCTGAAACGAATCGTTGAGACTTATCCGAATGCGGTACTTTACACATTTCGCTTGACGGTGGAAACGAACCGTGCTCTTCTGGACGAAACTAGAACTTACGAAATTCGCCAAATACTCTACAGTAGACCCGAAGTCGACCAATTTTTGTTAGCGATGCAATACGTAGTTCAACCAGAATTGTACTTGCAATATTATTTATCTGAATGTATAAAAAATTTGCGACTTGGAACATCAACGGCAATAGATATACTTCTGAAGAAGGTATATCAAAGCACACAGGGAAACAAACATGATCCAAAAGCAGGGAGTGTTTTTAATGAAATTAAAGCGTATGAAAGTAAAATAGAGAAACTAAAAGGCAAAAGTCCTGAAGAAATTAAGCAGCGAGTAATCAAAATGATTGAGAATATTAAAGATTCGCTTTGTAAACGTCGGGATAAATTGAAGTTAAAGGACTACAGTCCATGGTTACACGAATTTCGTGAAAGAAATATCGAGATACCTGGACAGTATACTGGCAATAGGAGACCTATGCCGCAATACCATGCAAAAATTATAAAATTCGAATCTACTGTGAAGGTGATGCAATCACTACGCAAACCAATTCGAATTACCATGGTGGGCAATGATGCAAAGGAATACCATTTTCTGGTCAAATTTGGGGAGGATCTAAGACAAGATCAGAGGTTGCAACAATTGTTCACTATTATGAACAAAACATTACATACTGATACCGCTTGCAGGCAAAGACAATTGTCTGTTGATACTTATCAGGTAAGTAAATATGTTATTAAAAAGAAGGAGGTCAAGTTTCTGGACAATTCAATAGAATGAACTAAATCCCAGTGATGCAACAAACACTTTATCTCATATTTATTTAAAAATATTGAATATGTCACTGTGTGCTAATTATTTATTCAGCTAGGTACTACTTTTGCCAATATAGTAACGTTTTCTGTGAATGTCATAGGTCAGGGCTGCGCAGGGAGCCTTTTTCAGCGCCTAGCGGCGAGCAACCAGCCGTGCGCCGTTACTAAGGGTAGAATCTGTGAGAACTGCAGTAGGATAGGTGCGGGCTCGTAGGCGCGTAGCGTAAGTATATATAACTGGGTTCCTTGTAGGGCCCAAATGCAGAGTAGGTCCCGCAATATAATACGGTGGGGTCATGAAATTCCTAAAACATTTGCTACTGCCGGCATTTCGTATGACTTGACGGTTCGATTTTACTGATAATAAAACATTTACTGCTAATAATACTTATCTTTTAAGTTATTTATACAAATAAATAACTCGAACACAAAGAAAACAAGTATTTCTAGCTTTTGTAAATGATATATACCGTTACTTAAAATTGTGTTTTCTTTGTGTCCGAGTTATTTATTTGTATAGTATTAACTTTCTAATTATTTTATGTGCCGCTGAAAATATAAGTATTATTAGCAATAAATGTTTTATTATCAGTAAAATCGAACCGTCAAGTCATACGAAATGCCGGCAGTAGCAAATGTTTTGGAAATTTCATGACCTCACCGTATTGTATTGCGGGACCTGCTCTGCATTTGGGCCCCACAAGGAACCCAGCTATATATACTTACGCTACGCGCCTACGAGCCCGCATCTATCCTACTGCAGTTCTCCTCACTGATTCTACCCTTAGTAACGGCGTACGACTGGTTGCTCGACACTATGCGATGAAAAAAGCTCCCTGTGCAGCCCTGTCATAGGTGATTCTTTTTTTATCCTACTGAACTTCACTGAATGTCACTTACTTCTATTATATTTTACTTTGATCTTGAAATAATCTTTTAAGGATTTCAAGTAATATTGTATCCTGTTTATGCAAGTAATAAATCTTGTAATAGGTATCTCCTTTTCAATTCAGGTGATACCCTTATCCAGAACACTGGGTTTCATACAATGGATAGATAACACAAGGTCTCTGCAAGAATTAATACACTACACACTATCCAAGCAGGAGATAAATCGATATAACTCCATACCTATAGAATATGAAGAATGGATACGTAGCGCTGTAGCTTCTAAAAGACTACACGAAAGATACAAAGAGGCGACAGTAAAGTACAGTGCCTCAAATGTGATCGCTAAAATGAATGAGTTTATCAGTAAAACCGAATGGGACAGTTTACGCAGAACGTTCATGATATTATGCCCGTCTGTAGAAAGCTTCGTTACCATGCGCCGAAATTTTATCACTGCGTACGCTACTATGTGTATCGCACACTGGATTTTGGGCATCGGTGATCGACATCTTGGGAACGTCCTCATCGCTATTGGTTCAGGACGATGCTTAGGCATTGACTTTGGTTTAGCTTTTGGTGCAGGCATTGATCAAAAGATACCTGAGTTGATGCCATTTCGCTTAACGCCCCAAATTCTTGGCTTGTTGAAGCCTTTCACTGAAAACGATCTTTTGGGAACAATAATGATTCATGTGTTACGAGCGCTAAGAAACGAGCAAGGTCCTATTCTATCTTGTATGGATGTTTTTGTTCATGAACCGTTAAATTGGACTGAACACATTAATAAGACAGTAAGAGAAAGTGAAGAAGATATTACAGGTATTCCCTTTGTATCTTATATGTAGTAGTTTTTCTTTCATTGAGTTAAATCCACATTTTTAATATTGGTATGAAGAAACCTATTTTAATCCATACATAAATTTTGGAAAGTTTTTAGAAACTATATTAAGCTGAGAAGAATTAAATGTAAGGTATTTGTTATGGATATTAAGACGTTAGAATGTCAAAGAAAAGATTCAATGCCTGGATATGTCTAGGATGTTTTAGAATAATTATGTATCTGTACACAGTGTGTCCCAAAAAGACATCGAAATGTCCTTCACCGTTTTGGAATCCGAAGCTTCGTTCTTGAGATATTAACAGTTGAATATTGGCGGTCAAACTTCCGGGCTGCGCAGTTTACATCTACTCACTAACCCATTTTCACGGTTTGAACCAGTGCGGTCAGCTCTACTGTGTGCGTGGATCTGTACACTAGACGCCAGAATCGACTTCCCTTCGGAAATTTGGCAACGTTGCATGTCACTAGAACCGCTGAGTTATGCCTAGTGATATGCAACGTTGCCAAATTTCCGAAGAGAAACCGTTTTGACGCCTAGTGTATCTACGTCTCCTGCGTGTGCGTGCTTGTCTAACTGTTGCGCGCTCAGCTGACTCAGCTTTATACTACGCGGCCCGGAAGTTCGACCGCTAATATTCAACTGTTAATATCTCGAGAACGAAGCCTCGGATCCGAAAACGGTAAAGGACTTCTCGATGTCTTTTTGCATCAGGATATTGCATGTTTTGGATTGTCCCGCAATTTTGGGACGCCCTCTGTTTTAAACGATTTCAAACCACTGAGCTCTATACTAATGTGAAGTGTGGTGTGGGAGCCCACTCGGGAAAGAGGGAAGATAAGCGGTGAACCTATTTCTGTCTTACAACACGCTATACATGTACATATAGTGCATGCCAGTGAACCTACCCCATTGTGCCCTTTTTCGAATGTATCCTTCTTTCGACCTAGTTCTTCTGGCGAAAAGCCATACATATCAGGCTAACTTCTTGCGCATAATACCACTAAAATCTCTACTACTACAATCTCATTAACAAATACGTACATGTTTTTCTTATCACGGCGCCCCCTGCAACGACCAGAGCAACCACACAGAAATCTGCACACAAAAGCGCTGCGGTAAAGGTGCTGATTCGGAACACCTGTCTATTACACCGTGCTCTATACTAACTGGAGTGTGAACAGAGCAATGGTGGCCGGGCCAAGGAAGGGAAATATTATGGAATGCTTTCTCTATCGCAGTACGAACTACAGCTGACGTATAGCGCATGCTATTGAGATAAAGGGGGATAGTAGGAAGAAGAAGCATAAAGTCACACAATATGTTCGATTTTTCTCGGACCGCTGTTGCCTTTACTTCTTCCCACTGCTGTTCACTCTCTAGTTGGTATAGAGCTCAAAGACTTACCCCATTGAACTATAGAATACCTGGAATGTGAACTCTGTATATTAGGAGTCGTGCCGCGATGTTGGAAAGACATAGTTATATGCGTGGGATACAGTTTCACTCTTACTGACGCGTCTATACCTGCCTATACCCAAATCACTACAGAATAATACACTAATAAAGGATAGACACCCACCAATGCCACTATCTCCCTCGGCCCGGCCTGTCTGGGATTTTCCGCACCGTGTTCGCATTCCAGAAATTCTATAGATCTACCCCCACACAACATACATACATACATACAGGGTCATCCATTAAAACTGCAACCTACGCGCGCACAAACAGTTAAAATGGCAACCCTGCCTCACGGATGCATTTCACTACAACTATTCACCGGCCCGGTGTTCGGAGGGTTGCCAGCGACCGCTGGACAGCAGTGATGCCCAAGCTCCGAAAATTTTAGGATGGTCTCTTTCAAATTAACGTCGAAAAAAGCTATTCGAAATTTCCCGGCCCGGATAAGCAAGCCGCGCGCTCCGCTTTTATGATCGATTTACCACTTGCATCCCAGATTACTGTAATGAGGTTTGAAAAAAATGTCGACTGGTCCTGTATCCGTCTTAATTTAAAAATTTTTAGCTACAACAGGGTTGACCGCGGTGCTATACCCCTGTACGGAGATTTTTTCAACATTTTTCGCCACCTGCGTGTAAAAGCCACAATAATGACGCATCATTCCAAAAAATAGCAGTAACGGAAGCCGGTATAGCCGTGGCGTTTAGAAAAAATTCAAACACCGCTACAATCGAAGACAAGTCCCATTAGTTATCCGTTACGTCCGATCTATGCATGCACTGCATTAAGGATAAAATTAAAAAAAAAGAAAACCAGAACAATCTGTTACTTTTTGACACGTCGGGTATCCGGCTACCTGAAACAACTTCAAGTAATTGCATGTTATATTGACTGTGGTATTGTTTGATGTTAGCCAAAAATGATCGAACAATACCACATTCAATGGCATGAAGTTGTTCCGGGTAGCCGGGTATCCGACGGGTAAAAAAATAGTTCTAATTCTGAGGTTTGCAGAACTAACACATAATTGAATAAAAATTTAATTTCTCAATTTATGAAAGTAACGATACTGAAACAATTAGCTTATTGTTTAGCAACACCATGAATTTTAAAAAGAGCATTAAATACAGGTATCAAATAAACAGTTTGCAAAAGCTTTTCACAACAATTATGGTTAAAAAATAGATTAAAGAAGAATTAAGTAAACGTAAAATATTTTATATTGTCCATCATTAAGAGGGAATAATTTTTCCTCATTTTTCGACGCAAATTGCATTCCGATATCTTTTATAGTTCAAAAGTTATACGAAAAAGGCCCAAAATTTTTCAACCCGGGCCGGGAAATTTTAAATAGCTTTTTGCGACGTTAATTTGAAAGAGAGCATCCTAAAATTTTCGAAGCTTGGGCATCACTGCTGTTCAGCGGTCGCTGGCAACCCTCCGAACGTCGGGCCGGTGAATGGTTGTAGTGGAATGCGTCCGTGAGGCGGTGTTGCCATTTTCGTCTGTTCGCGCGCGCGTAGGTTGTAGTTTTAACGGATGACCCTGTATACGGTGTGCAAGTTAATAGAGTGGTATTTATATTAAAGTTGAATTAAAGTTCATTGTCATATTGTTAGTCTCAAATTCTCAAAAAAATTGTACAGAATGTGTATCTTTAATCTTGATACAACGAATACATATCCCAAATGTGAATCTTGCAAAAGTGTAAACGAGTTTGAAAAGCTTTTAACTGCTTAACTCGTTAACCTAACCAACTTCAACTTTTATGTGATTAATTTTTTTTAATCAACATACTTTCCAAAATGTATTAACTTATACATTCAAATGGGTCGCTTTGTATTTAATTTGTGACAATTACTTTAATCAGTACTTGCAAAATATGACCGTTTTATTCAATTGGTAGACATTAAATGGGTACCAAAGAAAAAAATCAAAGCAGTTGCGGAAAAATTAAATGGGATCAAACCATCGTTAATTACTTTGGAACAATTAAAAGAGCAACACAATGATCAGTATTTTGATAGGTATTATACAATAATTACTGGGAATGATGATATAAAACGAATTCGAACAAGGATCGAGGAGAATTATATAACTCCAGAAAAACAGGTAATGTTTTTTAGAATGTTATATACATTTATGACTGTGTAGTAACTACATACTATTACACAAAGTGTTTAATAAAATTCTTAGGTTGAATGCTTGCTGGATCAAGCAACCGATTTAAATATTCTTGGACGTTCGTTTGTTGGATGGAAACCGTGGCTTTAAAATATTCAATCATGTAATATTTATAACCATTTTCAATTGTATGAACCAATACATTTTTATATTTATAATAAAAATAAAGTTTTTTCGAATAAAATTTTTGTCCTTTATTCGAAATCAATTTTTTATTTGAAATAATTTTTTGCCCATCTCTGGTCTAGATCAAGGGTATACGATACTCATAAAAAATTACCGGACCTATATTCGCGGCAGTAGCAGCTATGAATGAACCAATCCGCGAAAATCCGTGTAAATACTGGCTACTTACGTTTCGATACCAAATAAATTTAGTATCGATACCTACGGTTGTGATACCTGCATGGTATAAAAAAAGTACTCATATCAAAAGATTTATTTTTTGATTGATATATATATTTCGAATAAATGTTAGATAATGAAATACTATTTTTTTCTTTGTCTTTTCTTTATTCTTTTAGTATGTTACGTTTAGTATTGTTATATATATATAAAATTCATTTTCTGTTTGTTTGTTCGTCGTAATACAGGTTTACACGGCTGCGCAGATTTCGTTCAAATTTGGCACATATGTTCTACATGTCCAAGCGGAGGTCACTGTATAGGTTTCATTGCCTTTGCCGACTGAAGAAAATGAAGTTTGTTCAGATCACGTGGGTTCGTCCTCGCGCATAGCAGTGCCGCGATCTCACCACCAGGTGACGAAGCTTCTCGCGCGCTTTCTCACGAGAGAACTGGATCACCGCGGATATACATGTTACAATGATCGTTGGGGTACTTTGCGAGTATTTATGTGTGCAAGCACCCTTATCGCATAGTCTTCACCAACAACTACACATTCTCATCTGGGAAGAGCAGACCTTCCAAGCTTGACTGTTTTATAACGGATTGTCGTACCGATGTGGTCTGCCCTATTACTGATGATTTTGACATCTGTCATCGCCCAGTCATATTGACTGCCTTTAATGTCACTAGCCATGACGGACTGAACCCGACCATAGACTGGGACAAGTATCACAATATCACAAAAGAGATTAACCTGATGCTCAACATGCGCACCAAGGACAAGATTGTTGACTGTATAGTCACTGTCACGTCCTTTCTGCATGCTAGTCGTCGGCAGGCTATTACTGCATCCACCCACCGACACAAAAACTCATTCCTCGTTGAGGCCCCGATACTCAAGTCACTTATTCGGCACAGGAAAGCACTGCGTAAGCATGGCCAGACGGTTGGAACTTCCATAGTTATAGCACAGGTCCGCGATATTACCGCTGTAATCAGGCACAGAATATCTAGTCTCCGCCATGGGGACTAGCTGCGGACCCTAAATGCCTTCAAGAGGACTGACCCCACCTTTTGGGGTACCTTCCGGGCGGTGACGTCCTCCGCGATCCCTAAAATTCTGCCACCCCTCCGCTTCGGCGGTGGAATTACCTCCTTGGATGAGTCCAACTTCCAGAAAGTGGAAGCGCTAGCTTTCTGCTTTGTGGAGGTTCACGCCAGGGTCGCTAACCTTCCGACCCCTATGACTAGCATAGTAAATGATGTCATACACGAACTAAACTCTGGGGGGGGGGGGGGGTTCGCCCACTGCAACCTTACCCCCACTAAAGTGTACATGTATATCAAAAAGATGGGTAACCGAAAATCCCCCGGATAGGATAAAATGTTCACGCTTATGCTCAAACGGGCGTCCAGAAAGGGGATATGCCTCTACTCACGCGATCCAATATTTAAAAAAAAAGGGTACTTTGCGAATATTTGGATTCTACCTCTTCCGGGTAACACCGGGTATTTCAGCTAGTATATTATATAACTTCTATGTGACGTTACCCTTACCCCCTTGGGTTTTACGTAGGGAATTCTTCCTCAGGGGGATTCGAACTGTAGCATCGTAGACGAACATTTTACCGCAACCGCTGATTGATAACATCCTTTACGTATTCGAACTTATACTCTCTCCGTGCAAAACTTTAAACTCAAATTTTTCAAAAAACGTAGGCTCACTTTGACAAACCCCATTAGGGTTTTGTAACACTAGGTATGTACTTCAACTTCCACCCAGTGTCATTTCACACATTAAAATATACAGGGTGAGTCACCTAACATTTAAACTTAAAATATCTCCGTTGTTTTTAATGATACGAGAAAATGTCTGAGGAAAAAAATGTTTGCTTCAGAGGGGCAATTATTGCGATGGAGAAGACTTTTTTCTGAATGTCATATTCCCCGAAATTTCAAGGTAGTCAATGTTTTCTTAAAGTGGATGACATATTTTCATTGCTGCACCGTTATAGCCAATAAAAAGACAAATTCAACAATGTATAATATATTGACCTTCAAATAACTTTCGGAGCAGTTATTCTTAACAAAGTATAGTTTAACGTACGCAGGAAATTTATATATTTCATACTATTAAATATACAAAAATAGAATGTTAAAGAATATGTTTAAAATGATGGCCGTTAGTATTCAAACATATTTTGTAACCCGCTTCGCAAAGAATATTGCACATTATTTAATATTTCGGGGGGATATTTCGACATTCTGCCATAATACGTTCATGCATATCATCAGCAATTGCTGGTACATTGACGTATACTTTACTTTTTAATTTTCCTCAGAAAAATAAATCGTTTGAAGTCAAATCATATGAACATGTTGACCATTGAACAGTTCAACCACGTCCAATTCAGCGGGTGGGAAACTTCTACCCGAGTCTTGATTTATATGTCCGAAGGTTACTTGAAGGACGACATATTATGCATGGCTGAATTTCTCTTTATTGGCTATAACTTAAACTAATCAAAATTCGTCATCCCATTAAAAAGAACGTCGATAACCTTCACATTTCCGGAAATATGATGTTACGTATGTGGAATTTTCCTATACGCCGCTCTCAACCGTTTTTCGAGCTCGCGTCTGTGAAGTGAAAACGCCCTAAAATCCTTTCCCTTATCACACACCAGTAATGGGGATCATAACCTCGATCAGCTGGGTGGCAACTGTGGGAACGGGAGTGACGCGACGGCGACTGCTAAGAAATCCTTAGATTTCTTGGTATGGAAATTTCTAGCGAGTCCCCGCGCATTTTGGGACTATATAAACCCTTTGGTTTCAACCCTCTTTGGTGCAAAGCATCAGTCACTAGGGAGTTAGCTTGCAACCGTCGTAACGAACAATCCTGTCCTGCCACCGCTTGTGATACAGTGTTTCTCTGCCTCTACCACAGTCCGCCGAATTAGTCTGTGCTCCGTCTGTGCTAATTATCTACTGGGAGCTCCTCTCCAGGTACCCCTCAGTCTGGGAATCTAATTCAGGATCCTCCCTATTGTCTTGAAGAGAACCTTAGACTCAGTAAAATTGCCATAACCAGCAAATTGGACCAATCCAGAGTCCCAGATGACTCCTCCAAGGATGTCGTGACAACCTTAGATGCTCTATTAAGGGGATATAACCGTTTGAAAGTGTCAAAGATTTTTTTCTTTTTACATATTTTCATAGATTGATGTTTTAGAAATATTAAAAATCAAGTCCGATGTAAGAATTTTAAAGATTGACGAAGTTATAGGCATTTGAGTGAAACAATCCAGATAGCATGGGGCGGCGCAGCACGGCGCCGCAGCGGCTCGACCGATCGCAGCGGAACTATACAGGGTCATCCGTTAAAACTGCAACCTACGCGCGCTCGAACAGACGAAAATGGCAACACCGCCTCACGGACGCATTCCACTACAACCATACACCGCCCCGGCGTTCGGAGGGCTGTCAGCGACCGCTGGGCAACAGTGATGCCCGAGCTTCGAAAATCATAGGATGGTCTCTTTCAAATTAACGTCGCAAAGAGCTGTACGGAATTTCCCAGCCCAGGTAAGCGAGCCGCGCGCTCTGCTTTTATGATCGGGTTACCACTCGCACCTTTGAAAACAATGTTGACTGGTTTCGTACCCGTCTCAATTTAAAAAATTTTAACGAGACGTTAATTTGAAAAAGACTGTCCTAAAATTATTGATGCTCGGGCATCACTGCTGCCCAGCGGCCGCTGGCACCTCTCCGAACGCCGGGACGGTGCATGGTTGTAGTGGAATGCGTCCGTGAAGCGGTGTTGCCATATTACCTGTTCGCGCGAGCGCGGGTTGCAACATTAATTGATGACCCTGCACACTGGCAATGAGTGAAAATGAATTTCTGACAGGTCCGCACTACAAAGAAGCGGGTAAAGAAGTGAAGCTAAATAAAATCGTTTGGAATAGTCACTGTCATATATATAAACAGCAAAAATGGAGCGGTATGAAAAAAAAAACCAACAACACGCGGTATTCCCAAGCGGTCACCCATCCAAGTACTAACCGCGCCCAATGTCGCTTAACTTCAGTGATCGGACGAGAACTGGTGTTTTACAGACATAGAATGGTCGTTGGTGAAAATACAGTTTTATTTATCGAAGAAATTGGTACCGACGAGGTCATCATTTCGACGCGCGTTACGAAGAGTAGCACGTTTCATTTTTTTCTTACGGACAACTACATGTAGAAAAAATAAAACGTGCTACTTTTCGTAACGCGCGTCGATTTAATCTTGGAACCCGCGCTCACGCGATCAGGTAAAATGGCAACAGCGCCTCACGGACGCATTCCACTGCAACCATGCACCGGCCCGGCGTTCGGGCTCCAAACTTCGCACATTTGCGAGCGACCGCTGAATAGCAGTGATGCCCGAGCTTCGAAAATTTTGGGACAGTCTCTTTCAAATTAACGTTGCAAAGAGCTATATGAAATTTCCCGGCCCGGGTTGAAGAATTTGCGGCCTTTTTCGTATAACTTTTGAACTATAAAAGATATCGAAATGCAATTTGCGTCGAAAAATGAGGAAAAATTATTCCCTCTTAATGATGGATAATATAAAATATTTTTAGCGGCCGCTGGCACCTCTCCGAACGCCGGGCGGTGCATGGTTGTAGTGGAATGCGTCCGTGAAGCGGTGTTGCCATATTACCTGTTCGCGCGAGCGCGGGTTGCAACATTAATTGATGACCCTGCATACTGGCAATGAGTGAAAATGAATTTCTGACAGGTCCGCACTACAAAGAAGCGGGTAAAGAAGTGAAGCTAAATAAAATCGTTTGGAATAGTCACTGTCATATATATAAACAGCAAAAATGGAGCGGTATGAAAAAAAAATACCAACAACACGCGGTATTCCCAAGCGGTCACCCATCCAAGTACTAACCGCGCCCAATGTCGCTTAACTTCAGTGATCGGACGAGAACTGGTGTTTTACAGACATAGAATGGTCGTTGGTGAAAATACAGTTTTATTTATCGAAGAAATTGGTACCGACGAGGTCATCATTTCGACGCGCGTTACGAAGAGTAGCACGTTTCATTTTTTTCTTACGGACAACTACATGTAGAAAAAATAAAACGTGCTACTTTTCGTAACGCGCGTCGATTTAATCTTGGAACCCGCGCTCACGCGATCAGGTAAAATGGCAACAGCGCCTCACGGACGCATTCCACTGCAACCATGCACCGGCCCGGCGTTCGGGCTCCAAACTTCGCACATTTGCGAGCGACCGCTGAATAGCAGTGATGCCCGAGCTTCGAAAATTTTGGGACAGTCTCTTTCAAATTAACGTTGCAAAGAGCTATATGAAATTTCCCGGCCCGGGTTGAAGAATTTGCGGCCTTTTTCGTATAACTTTTGAACTATAAAAGATATCGAAATGCAATTTGCGTCGAAAAATGAGGAAAAATTATTCCCTCTTAATGATGGATAATATAAAATATTTTTAGCGGCCGCTGGCACCTCTCCGAACGCCGGGCGGTGCATGGTTGTAGTGGAATGCGTCCGTGAAGCGGTGTTGCCATATTACCTGTTCGCGCGAGCGCGGGTTGCAACATTAATTGATGACCCTGCATACTGGCAATGAGTGAAAATGAATTTCTGACAGGTCCGCACTACAAAGAAGCGGGTAAAGAAGTGAAGCTAAATAAAATCGTTTGGAATAGTCACTGTCATATATATAAACAGCAAAAATGGAGCGGTATGAAAAAAAAATACCAACAACACGCGGTATTCCCAAGCGGTCACCCATCCAAGTACTAACCGCGCCCAATGTCGCTTAACTTCAGTGATCGGACGAGAACTGGTGTTTTACAGACATAGAATGGTCGTTGGTGAAAATACAGTTTTATTTATCGAAGAAATTGGTACCGACGAGGTCATCATTTCGACGCGCGTTACGAAGAGTAGCACGTTTCATTTTTTTCTTACGGACAACTACATGTAGAAAAAATAAAACGTGCTACTTTTCGTAACGCGCGTCGATTTAATCTTGGAACCCGCGCTCACGCGATCAGGTAAAATGGCAACAGCGCCTCACGGACGCATTCCACTGCAACCATGCACCGGCCCGGCGTTCGGGCTCCAAACTTCGCACATTTGCGAGCGACCGCTGAATAGCAGTGATGCCCGAGCTTCGAAAATTTTGGGACAGTCTCTTTCAAATTAACGTTGCAAAGAGCTATTTGAAATTTCCCGGCCCGGGTTGAAGAATTTGCGGCCTTTTTCGTATAACTTTTGAACTATAAAAGATATCGAAATGCAATTTGCGTCGAAAAATGAGGAAAAATTATTCCCTCTTAATGATGGATAATATAAAATATTTTTAGCGGCCGCTGGCACCTCTCCGAACGCCGGGCGGTGCATGGTTGTAGTGGAATGCGTCCGTGAAGCGGTGTTGCCATATTACCTGTTCGCGCGAGCGCGGGTTGCAACATTAATTGATGACCCTGCATACTGGCAATGAGTGAAAATGAATTTCTGACAGGTCCGCACTACAAAGAAGCGGGTAAAGAAGTGAAGCTAAATAAAATCGTTTGGAATAGTCACTGTCATATATATAAACAGCAAAAATGGAGCGGTATGAAAAAAAAATACCAACAACACGCGGTATTCCCAAGCGGTCACCCATCCAAGTACTAACCGCGCCCAATGTCGCTTAACTTCAGTGATCGGACGAGAACTGGTGTTTTACAGACATAGAATGGTCGTTGGTGAAAATACAGTTTTATTTATCGAAGAAATTGGTACCGACGAGGTCATCATTTCGACGCGCGTTACGAAGAGTAGCACGTTTCATTTTTTTCTTACGGACAACTACATGTAGAAAAAATAAAACGTGCTACTTTTCGTAACGCGCGTCGATTTAATCTTGGAACCCGCGCTCACGCGATCAGGTAAAATGGCAACAGCGCCTCACGGACGCATTCCACTGCAACCATGCACCGGCCCGGCGTTCGGGCTCCAAACTTCGCACATTTGCGAGCGACCGCTGAATAGCAGTGATGCCCGAGCTTCGAAAATTTTGGGACAGTCTCTTTCAAATTAACGTTGCAAAGAGCTATTTGAAATTTCCCGGCCCGGGTTGAAGAATTTGCGGCCTTTTTCGTATAACTTTTGAACTATAAAAGATATCGAAATGCAATTTGCGTCGAAAAATGAGGAAAAATTATTCCCTCTTAATGATGGATAATATAAAATATTTTTAGCGGTCGCTGGCACCTCTCCGAACGCCGGGCGGTGCATGGTTGTAGTGGAATGCGTCCGTGAAGCGGTGTTGCCATATTACCTGTTCGCGCGAGCGCGGGTTGCAACATTAATTGATGACCCTGCACACTGGCAATGAGTGAAAATGAATTTCTGACAGGTCCGCACTACAAAGAAGCGGGTAAAGAAGTGAAGCTAAATAAAATCGTTTGGAATAGTCACTGTCATATATATAAACAGCAAAAATGGAGCGGTATGAAAAAAAAATACCAACAACACGCGGTATTCCCAAGCGGTCACCCATCCAAGTACTAACCGCGCCCAATGTCGCTTAACTTCAGTGATCGGACGAGAACTGGTGTTTTACAGACATAGAATGGTCGTTGGTGAAAATACAGTTTTATTTATCGAAGAAATTGGTACCGACGAGGTCATCATTTCGACGCGCGTTACGAAGAGTAGCACGTTTCATTTTTTTCTTACGGACAACTACATGTAGAAAAAATAAAACGTGCTACTTTTCGTAACGCGCGTCGATTTAATCTTGGAACCCGCGCTCACGCGATCAGGTAAAATGGCAACAGCGCCTCACGGACGCATTCCACTGCAACCATGCACCGGCCCGGCGTTCGGGCTCCAAACTTCGCACATTTGCGAGCGACCGCTGAATAGCAGTGATGCCCGAGCTTCGAAAATTTTGGGACAGTCTCTTTCAAATTAACGTTGCAAAGAGCTATTTGAAATTTCCCGGCCCGGGTTGAAGAATTTGGGGCCTTTTTCGTATAACTTTTGAACTATAAAAGATATCGAAATGCAATTTGCGTCGAAAAATGAGGAAAAATTATTCCCTCTTAATGATGGATAATATAAAATATTTTTAGCGGCCGCTGGCACCTCTCCGAACGCCGGGCGGTGCATGGTTGTAGTGGAATGCGTCCGTGAAGCGGTGTTGCCATATTACCTGTTCGCGCGAGCGCGGGTTGCAACATTAATTGATGACCCTGCACACTGGCAATGAGTGAAAATGAATTTCTGACAGGTCCGCACTACAAAGAAGCGGGTAAAGAAGTGAAGCTAAATAAAATCGTTTGGAATAGTCACTGTCATATATATAAACAGCAAAAATGGAGCGGTATGAAAAAAAAATACCAACAACACGCGGTATTCCCAAGCGGTCACCCATCCAAGTACTAACCGCGCCCAATGTCGCTTAACTTCAGTGATCGGACGAGAACTGGTGTTTTACAGACATAGAATGGTCGTTGGTGAAAATACAGTTTTATTTATCGAAGAAATTGGTACCGACGAGGTCATCATTTCGACGCGCGTTACGAAGAGTAGCACGTTTCATTTTTTTCTTACGGACAACTACATGTAGAAAAAATAAAACGTGCTACTTTTCGTAACGCGCGTCGATTTAATCTTGGAACCCGCGCTCACGCGATCAGGTAAAATGGCAACAGCGCCTCACGGACGCATTCCACTGCAACCATGCACCGGCCCGGCGTTCGGGCTCCAAACTTCGCACATTTGCGAGCGACCGCTGAATAGCAGTGATGCCCGAGCTTCGAAAATTTTGGGACAGTCTCTTTCAAATTAACGTTGCAAAGAGCTATTTGAAATTTCCCGGCCCGGGTTGAAGAATTTGGGGCCTTTTTCGTATAACTTTTGAACTATAAAAGATATCGAAATGCAATTTGCGTCGAAAAATGAGGAAAAATTATTCCCTCTTAATGATGGATAATATAAAATATTTTTAGCGGTCGCTGGCACCTCTCCGAACGCCGGGCGGTGCATGGTTGTAGTGGAATGCGTCCGTGCAGCGGTGTTGCCATATTACCTGTTCGCGCGAGCGCGGGTTGCAACATTAATTGATGACCCTGCACACTGGCAATGAGTGAAAATGAATTTCTGACAGGTCCGCACTACAAAGAAGCGGGTAAAGAAGTGAAGCTAAATAAAATCGTTTGGAATAGTCACTGTCATATATATAAACAGCAAAAATGGAGCGGTATGAAAAAAAAATACCAACAACACGCGGTATTCCCAAGCGGTCACCCATCCAAGTACTAACCGCGCCCAATGTCGCTTAACTTCAGTGATCGGACGAGAACTGGTGTTTTACAGACATAGAATGGTCGTTGGTGAAAATACAGTTTTATTTATCGAAGAAATTGGTACCGACGAGGTCATCATTTCGACGCGCGTTACGAAGAGTAGCACGTTTCATTTTTTTCTTACGGACAACTACATGTAGAAAAAATAAAACGTGCTACTTTTCGTAACGCGCGTCGATTTAATCTTGGAACCCGCGCTCACGCGATCAGGTAAAATGGCAACAGCGCCTCACGGACGCATTCCACTGCAACCATGCACCGGCCCGGCGTTCGGGCTCCAAACTTCGCACATTTGCGAGCGACCGCTGAATAGCAGTGATGCCCGAGCTTCGAAAATTTTGGGACAGTCTCTTTCAAATTAACGTTGCAAAGAGCTATTTGAAATTTCCCGGCCCGGGTTGAAGAATTTGGGGCCTTTTTCGTATAACTTTTGAACTATAAAAGATATCGAAATGCAATTTGCGTCGAAAAATGAGGAAAAATTATTCCCTCTTAATGATGGATAATATAAAATATTTTTAGCGGTCGCTGGCACCTCTCCGAACGCCGGGCGGTGCATGGTTGTAGTGGAATGCGTCCGTGAAGCGGTGTTGCCATATTACCTGTTCGCGCGAGCGCGGGTTGCAACATTAATTGATGACCCTGCACACTGGCAATGAGTGAAAATGAATTTCTGACAGGTCCGCACTACAAAGAAGCGGGTAAAGAAGTGAAGCTAAATAAAATCGTTTGGAATAGTCACTGTCATATATATAAACAGCAAAAATGGAGCGGTATGAAAAAAAAATACCAACAACACGCGGTATTCCCAAGCGGTCACCCATCCAAGTACTAACCGCGCCCAATGTCGCTTAACTTCAGTGATCGGACGAGAACTGGTGTTTTACAGACATAGAATGGTCGTTGGTGAAAATACAGTTTTATTTATCGAAGAAATTGGTACCGACGAGGTCATCATTTCGACGCGCGTTACGAAGAGTAGCACGTTTCATTTTTTTCTTACGGACAACTACATGTAGAAAAAATAAAACGTGCTACTTTTCGTAACGCGCGTCGATTTAATCTTGGAACCCGCGCTCACGCGATCAGGTAAAATGGCAACAGCGCCTCACGGACGCATTCCACTGCAACCATGCACCGACCCGGCGTTCGGGCTCCAAACTTCGCACATTCGCGAGCGACCGCTGAATAGCAGTGATGCCCGAGCTTCGAAAATTTTGGGACAATCTCTTTCAAATTAACGTTGCAAAGAGCTATTTGAAATTTCCCGGCCCGGGTTGAAGAATTGGGGGCCTTTTTCGTATAACTTTTGAACTATAAAAGATATCGAAATGCAATTTGCGTCGAAAAATGAGGAAAAATTATTCCCTCTTAATGATGGATAATATAAAATATTTTTAGCGGTCGTTGGCACCTCTCCGAACGCCGGGACGGTGCATGGTTGTAGTGGAATGCGTCCGTGAAGCGGTGTTGCCATATTACCTGTTCGCGCGAGCGCGGGTTGCAACATTAATTGATGACCCTGTACACTGGCAATGAGTGAAACTGAATTTCTGACAGGTCCGCACTACAAAGAAGCGGGTAAAGAAGTGAAGCTAAATAAAATCGTTTAGAATAGTCACTGTCATATATATAAACAGCAAAAATGGAGCGGTATGAAAAAAAAATACCAACAACACGCGGTATTCCCAAGCGGTCACCCATCCAAGTACTAACCGCGCCCAATGTCGCTTAACTTCAGTGATCGGACGTTTTTTGTTTGTAAAAGTCTCTTTATTATATAACATATGTACATTTAAGCGTATAAAATAAATACATTTAAACTGTTTCTTTGGTAATTGAATTTGTACCTAGTTCCTACAATTAATGCTTAACCTACTACTATGATTAATCAGTCGATATGCAGTATATCTCTTATTTCTAGTGTGTTCATTTAGCTCATATCTAGTATTGTTTCGTGTAATCATTCAATAAGGGAAAATTGCGTTAAAAAAAAACCCTTCTTTGTTCTCAGCTTTACACCTCTGTGTGTACCTGTTTGCATGTACTGTTTTGAAGCGTTATCAGGTATTTTGTTACAGTGTTAGTCCTATTTAATACTGTACTTAATTTACTTAAATTACTTTTGCTTACTTATGGCCTGAGTATCACACGTTTTATCACATGCGTATCACTGCATTTCATAAAAAATAGTTAACTTTTGATAAGGTAGCCTATGCTTAAAATTAAACGGTATATTATGATCTCTAATTTCTGTTAGATTTTTAGTTAGTGGATTACTTCCTATATGATATCTATAAAAGCTTACCGCTAATTTATTGCAATATTCACCCATATATTGCATGTCCACGCTTTCATGTAGGTCTGTTATCCTAGTATTCCTGCGAGCTGAGAGTATGAGTCTTAGAAGCTTATTTTGCATGACTTGTAAGGCATTGATGTTCGTTGGAGCAGATCCACACCATACTGGTGTAGCGTATGTCATTATGGGCCTTATAATCATTTTATATACTAGTTTTTTATTGCTAATTGACATAGGAGAGTTGTATACCATTAATGGGTACAACTTCCTTAGGATTGCATGGGATTTTTTCACACTTTCCATGATGTGGTTTCTATAGGTGAGTCCTGTGTCCAGATGTACTCCCAGGTATTTTACTGCTTTGACTGGGGTTGTTTTGTGCCCATATACTGTTATCGGTTGGAATATTCTGCTGTTTCTTTCCTTCTTCTTCGTAAAAGTTATTACTTCAGTTTTGGTTTCGTTGAGATGTATTTTCCATTTCCGATAGTATGGCTCCAGTATCGTCATATGCGTTTGTATCTGTTTGGCAGCTATTATGGCGTTATAGGAATGTGTGTAGATTGCTGTATCATCTGCAAAGAGTGCTAATTTTGTTCTTGCAAAAGTAGGTATGTCATTAAGATAGACATTGAATAGCTTGGGGCCCAGAACAGATCCTTGTGGAACTCCTGCTTGAATCGATCTCTTGGTAGACTTGATGTTGTTTATTTGTACTCTGAGGTGCCTGCCGCTGAGGTATGATGCTATGAATTTGATGAGTGTCGGTGGATACTGTTGTTTCATCAACTTATTTATGAGCCCCTCTATCCAGACTCTGTCAAATGCCTTTTCAATGTCAAGTAAAAGCATGACAGTTACTAGTTCCCTGTTAAAATTTGTTGATACATCGTTTACTATCCTTGTTACCTGTTGTACTGTACTGTGTTTTTCCCTGAACCCAAATTGCTCGTCTATACAAATGTTGTTTGCCTTCTCGAATTTGTTAAGTCTGCTATGAACTATTTTTTCTAAGACTTTACTCATGGTAGGCAGCAGGCTTATGGGTCTGTAGCTGCTTGATTCTGCTTCCTTTTTCCCTGCTTTGTGTATTGGTACTATGACTCCGGTTTTCCAATTAGTCGGGAAGTGATATTTCTTGATTGATGCATTTATTATATACATGAGTTGGACTATTGCTTTCCTGGGTAAGTTCTTCAATATAAGGTTTTGTATGCCATCAGCTCCCGGTGCTTTCTTTGCAGGTAAGCCCATAATGATTTTGAAGACTTCTTTCGGTGTTGTGTAATACTTGTGCGCGTCCTCCTCTATCTCGTTCTGTAGGAATGTCTGTACCTCTTTGATTATTCCATTTTGCTCGATGGTGTTGTTTACTAAATTTATGCTGTGTACTTTTTCAAATTGATCTGCCAGCATCTCTACTTTTTCTTCGTCTGTGATTGCTTCGATATTGTTTTTAATTAATGTAGGTATTGATTTGTATTCAGTTTTAAGTGCTTTTGTCATCGTCCATAAAGAATTGTCTTTTGGGTTCAGCTTCTTCAATTTCCTCTCCCATTCGTTGTTTCTGTGCTCCGTAATGGCTTTCCTTATGTTTCTAGTTTCATTATACATAATTCGCTTTATGAAGTCCAATCTATATTTCTGCCAGCATTTCCTGGTCTTATTTCTCTTTCTTGTCATTTCCTTTATGTGTTCAGGTATTTCATCCTGTATTGCTTTTAGTGGTTTCGTCTGTATGGTCTTTGCTACGGCATTTTGTATCCTGCACGTTAGTTGTTGAACTTCCTTTTCTATTTGTTCCGTTGTGGTTATTTTTGAGTTTATAGTTATCTCTTGATTTAATCGCTGTCTGAAAGCTTTCCAGTTGGCATTCTTGTAGTCAAATCCCACTTTATCTGTTACATTTACTTGTTGTGCCCCCAATTCTATTGTCACAGGATTATGGTCCGAGCTTAGCTCATGTAATACGGTCATTTCTGAGATGTCCCTCACATTTTTGTTGAGTGCTATATCTATCGTAGACGCTGGTTGTCCATTGGTTGGATAATGTGTATATTCGTTGGGGTATAATATACTGCAGTTGTTCCTCGATACATAGTTGTATATTTTTCTTCCTTTGCTATTTGGGTTGGTATTGTTCCAAGCTGGATGTCGTGCATTAAGATCTCCAACTATTAGTATTTTGTTTCCCATTTTTAGAAGTTTGTGAATCTCGTTTATCTGGAAGTGATTCGAGGGGTTATTATACACTCCTATTATGTATATTCTGGTGGGTAGTCTTATGCACAAGCATTCAATTGAGATGTCATCATTTATTGTTACTTCTTTGTGTGCTATGCTGCTCTTGATTAGTATTAGGATTCCTCCTGAACATTTAAGAGTATTATCTTTCCTAATACATATATAGTTCTTGAATTTAATTTTAGTTGTTTCCTTGAGCCTTGTATCATTGATTATGAATATGTCTATTTGTTGTCTATTAATAAATTCTTTGACTTCGCTAATTCTGCTTATCAAGCCATTTGCATTCCAGGTGCAGATTCTTATGTTTTTGTTAGCCATCTAATTTATCACAGAATTTGATAAATACTTCCAATTGTTGAACTTTTGTTTTGCATTGACTCAATTGAATTCTGAGTTCTTTTACTGCTTCCAGCATCTCTTTTATGTTGCAGAGCTTTTTTATTTCCCTGAGTTCGTTGCCTATGCCTAATATTTCATTAAGCTCTTCCCTGTCCTTTGATTCCTTGTCTCTTGGTTGTGTTATCCGTGAAGCATATGTGTTCTCCCTGATTTGTGCCCTGTTTATCCATGCGTTGCTCGGCATGTTTTGATTATGGTTTCTGTTCATGCTTGGGAACAGAGTGACATCTTCTACATTGGGTGCTTTGTTTGGAATGAGTGTCACGTTATGTTGATGCCCTCCAGTTTTTGACTTTGAAGTTATCCATTCTATTCTTTTTTGATATGCCTCGCATATTGTGGCATTTGCTGGATGATCTCCATCGCAGTTGACGCATCTTGCTGGCTGATCTCTAGGCTTCGGACAATCTTTTGTAAGGTGTTTTTCTGCACATTTTAAGCATGCTGGTTCTGCATAGCAATTGGAGGTAGCATGCCCCCATTCCTGACATCTGTGGCACTGTGTAGCCCTTCTTTTAGTTTTGTAGTCCTCCCAGGTAACTTTGATATGACAGATATAGTGTATTTTGTGGTTCGTTTCATTGTGGCTGGTAATGAAATCATATATAAGGAAGTTTCAGTACCCTTCATAACGTGCACATTTGTTACAAGAAGTCCTTGCGCTGCCAGGTCATCCGTTATTTCCTTTTCTTCCATTTTTGCGTGCAATCCTCTGATGACAAACGTTTTCCTTCTTTCATTGTGCAGTGTGTAAGTATGAAATTCTATTTTTTTATTTTGGTATTCCTCCTTCAGTTTTTTGTAATCTTCCTGTGTTGTTGTGAAGACCTCAGTTTTGTCTTTATGATATTTTATGTAGTATTTACTTTCTAGAATGTGTGTTAGGGTGTATGTGAATCGTGCATGACTTTCGGTGTTCCCATGTATTACTAGTGGGGTTGGTTTTTTCGCTTTAGATTTATCCATTTGTCTCTTACTTGATATTTTTGTGTCCTCGCTTACCCCTTCGTTTTCAATGTCCATGTCAGATTCATTATCGTTTGATAATGACTCGAACCTGTTGCTGCATGGTATTGGCGTTGCAGTTTCTGTTTGTCTAGTCCTTTTATTCTGTTTTTTGTCCGCCATTGTTTCAGTAGTCCTTTGTCGTTTTGTTCGTTTGATGATGATGTGATTTATGCTGTAGTCATTTTCGCCCAGTTTTAGGTTAGGATCCCCGGAGGGGACGCTTTGTTGTGAGGTCAGCGCAGGATTGTTTATTATTTCTACGGACGTTGCTCTATTAAATTGCGTGGTATGTGCAGCCGTCAAAATGTTAGTACTGTTGAAAATATCGCAATACTATGATATAAAAGTATGCGCGTAGCACCAAACACGTCTCGCCGCTTCGACGGTCACGACGTGTACTAGTGATCGGACGAGAACTGGTGTTTTACAGACATAGAATGGTCGTTGGTAAAAATACACTTTTATTTATCGAAGAAATTGGTATTTGCATTGACAATAAGTGAAGATGAATTTCTGACAGGTCCGCACTACAAAGAAACGGACAAAGAAGTGAATCTAAATAAAATCGTTTAGAATAAGTCACTTTCATAGCTATAAACAGCAAAAATGGAGCGGTATGAAAAAAAAATACTACCAACAACACGCGGTATTCCCAAGCGGTCACCCATCCAAGTACTAACCGCGCCCAATGTCGCTTAACTTCAGTGATCGGACGAGAACTGGTGTTTTACAGACATAGAATGGTCGTTGGTGAAAATACAGTTTTATTTATCGAAGAGATTGGTACTGACGAGGTCATCATTTCGACGCGCGTTACGAAGAGTAGCGCGTTTCATTTTTTTCTTACGGACAACTACATGTAGAAAAAATAAAACGTGCTACTTTTCGTAACGCACGTCGATTTAATCTTGGAACCCGCGCTCACGCGATCAGGTAAAATGGCAACAGCGCCTCACGGACGCATTCCACTGCAACCATGCACCGGCCCGGCGTTCGGGCTCCAAACTTCGCACATTTGCGAGCGACCGCTGAATAGCAGTGATGCCCGAGCTTCGAAAATTTTGGGACAATCTCTTTCAAATTAACGTTGCAAAGAGCTATTTGAAATTTTCCGGCCCGAGTATTGTACCGCAGTATGTGCGCAATATTCCGCGAGTATTGTACCGCAGTACGTGCGCAATATTCCCGAAACATTGCACAAACATGGCCATTGCAGTATTGCACGACAATGTTTCCACAATGTTGCAGTAACATTGCAATACACCCTGCAACATTGTAGTGTGCAGCAACGGTTCTGCAACGTTCCTGCAACAAAGTGTGCTGTAAGGGAATATACGAATGGTGTTCACGTGTAAATCGAGTAAACTCGTTAAACCCATCTTTTGCCCGGCGATCCTTATAATATTAGTAGCACGTACCCACCAATACAACTTTACCGCTCGAGTTGTATCAAACTTTAATTAAGAGTCACGAGGCATTACTAACATTTCCCGCGACTCCCTGATTTCGCAACAAGTTCGTTCGCACCTTTCACCCAAACAAGGAATTGTCTCCAACCCAGTGGCTCCCCGATTTCGCATCTGGTTCGTCCATGAAACCTCACCCTTCTACGGCTCCCTGGTTTCGCACCAGGTTCGTATGTGAATAATAATAATCCTAGTGATTCCCCGACTTCGCATCAGGTTCGTCCTCGCCCCTAACTAACAAACTCATAAACCATATTCCTTGGGAAATACCCTTCTCGTCGGTCTCTCGTGTTCTCGCAGTTCCAGCTCGTAACAATGACCTTGAGAAAAAAAATTTCCATCACAATAATTTCCCCTCTGAAACAAACACTTTTTTCCTTAGACATTTACTCGTATCAATAAAAACAGGTAAGTGACATTGCAGGAATACTGCACGGCAAGGTGTACGCAATATTGCAGGTATATTGCGCACACGTGGCTGCAATGTTTCTGCAACGAAGTGTGCTGTGTGGATAGTACCGTAGGAATCAGCTAGTCGAGCCGGTGTGCTTCGACGCAGTGTTACATTCTACATTGAATTAATTTTCATACGGCCAATGTTAAAGTGCCCACATTTCTGAAAACGAAATAGAGGACACAAATAGGGCTATATCCTCATTTTTTTCAGATTTTTAAATAGTGCCCTGTTATTATAAAATTGCCTCTGTTTAGAACAGTTACAAAATAAATGGTCAAAAATTTGTTCTTTTTATGTGAAATAATTTTTATTAGGAACACTTATATCTCCACAAAAACTCATTTTTATCAGCTTCTTAGTTCAACACTTATAATTTAGAGAAAACAGGTCAACACTATATTTCAAAGTGCTGTAAGATCCACATTTTTTTTAAATTTTGAAAAACCCTTCGAGACACATTTATATATCACTAAAGACTAAGTACAGCAGATCCAAATTTCAACAAAACCTGAAATGTTAATGCAAAGTGTCCGTCTTCGTGTGGAATGACCTCCACGTCAACGTCGACTGTTCTCACATACAATGCAATGGTATGCATTGAAATAGTAGGTCAGCGGCGGATTCAGGAACCTTTCTTGGAGGTGACGAAATATGTAAATGTACATAAGTACATTTTTGAACCTTCTTTTACAAGATTTAAAATTTGCTTGTAAATTATATTTTAATATCTCTATTTGATACTATAGCCTAAATAATTAAATACACATTAAGTATTTAAACAGAATATTACACAATGTAGTAATATTTTTCTATTACTCTTGGAGGGGGAGGGGGGCGCCCCACAGTGGTCCGAAATCCCCATATCAAGGAAAAAATATGATAGCATCAATGTGAAACCTTCAATTTATACAAAACTTGGTATCCCGGGTTTTTTGAGCTCGCTGATTACAAATCTGAAGTCAAAATTAATAAAACAAAATATCTCCTTAGTATAGGAGATATTTGTATGTCAATATTAATGATTAAACTAAAATATCTCCTAAACTAATAGTTTGTCGACATAGGTAGGTTAATACTTTGTCGTAGAAATTGATGAACTGAATCCAGTAATGTATTAAAAAATATATAGTTCCGTTTAACAAAACATCGGTGACCTTCATACATATGCCCTTTATGCATCCACATATAAAAAACTAATTACATTAAATTATGGCCTCCTAGAAACTATTCAACTTTTATCTAAAACATTTTTCGATATTATGAAAAACGAAAGCAAGATACTCCAAATACTTATTGATAAAGGTTATAGAAAAAATGCTCCCTACACCAAAGCCGCAGGTTTACGCAGCTGAAACCTGTTTGGTTATGTACTCAAAGGTATAATGCACCACTAAGTCTTACCTTGACGCTAGCTGTCGCGAAAAAGTTATGTCTAATTAAACTTCGATTCTATCCTTAAAAATACCTATATGTTCAACTTATGTCCTACTGAAATCAACGAGGGTGTCATTGACTTAATTCATGTAATATATATGTTCAGTATGAACATAATCAAATTACAAAATTGCGTTTTTCTTTTCAATTTGCAGATAGTTGAAATTCTACTTGAAAGATAGTGCGTTTGTAACTCCAAATTGCAGGTGTTCTGTTCCCCAACTTTCATATTATAATTTCCTTACAAATTAATGGTATTTACAGAAAATTCTTGTTGGTTCGGGTGCTTCAACTATCCTACTATGGAATTGTATTGAAAAAATTCTGTGTACTTAATATTCAAAAAATGATTTTTTTCCTTTATTCAAACCACTGTGCGCCCCCCCCCCCCTCTGGATCCGTCCCTGTAATAGGTACAGTGGAACCTTCAGAGTCCAAATTAATCATTCGGATAAAGGATTTTTCGGAAAGAGAAACACGGATGTTCCTCATGATAAATAATTATTCTATATTTTGGAAAGGATACCATTTTCTAACTTTAGAACCATTTCACGTTTCTTTCCAACAGTTAATATTGTATAGTAGCTATGTAGACAAACAAATTTAAAAATAAATAAAATCGACTTAAAAAAAATAAAAATGCATTAGAGAGTAAAAAATAATTTTTTTCCTTAGTTAATTACGACTCTACATTTTTTTTATGTCGGCGCCTCATTATTTGCACTGTGTAACTCTGGCATCGACTTAAAAAAAATTGTGAGTCGTAGATTAAATAAGGAAAAAAATTATTTTTTACTCTCTAATGCATTTTTATTTTTTTTTTTTACAGATGGTTTTAAGTTATTTTTAAATTTTTTATTTTCCACTCTTTAATTATTTAAGTTTATTTAAACTACATTTATTTAAAAAAAATATGGGTAGGCCTACAAAAAGAGCTGCTCGTAAGAAAAATAACCGTTTGCTAGATACGGAAGATTCCAAATATAAGCGACTTAAAAAAAATAATAAGGATCTGTCGAATACGTTATAAGAGGTCTACAACTCAACGTGCGGAAATATTCTAAAATGCGAATATACATAAAATACAAATTATGTAAAAAAGGCGAAGTTTGAATTAACCAGTACTAACAAAGTATTGAGCCAATATTGGTGCAGTATAGGAAGGGACCACCGGACATCGCTCTCTTTGGAATAAAATAAAGATCATCAAAATCAGTCCATATGCTGAGGAGTTATGCGCGGACAAACATAAAAAAAAAATACATACGGCTCAAATCTGTAACCTCTCCATTTTGAAGTCGGTTAAAAAGGCATGTAAGTATAGCGAGATAGTAAATTAAACCATAAAGCGGCAGCACGGACTAATATATTCTAGCAGTTCTAATTGAACCTTCGGGTGGTTATCTTTCCATATTTCTGTTAATTAAATGTTCTAAAATCTAAAAACTTCCATGCATTGACGTACAATACACATAACAAGTTTTTCAGAATGTGACATAATATTTTTACATTTTACTACTCCGAGGGGAGGGGTCGACCCTATCGCCCCCTCTGGATCCGCCCCTGAGAACGATCAGATAACACGTGTTCGGATACTGAAAGTTGTATTCTACCTCCATTATTATATGTTGTATAATAGAAAATGTTAAACTGCGAAATTGTATAAAAAAATCAATGTACATGATACATACGTTATATACATATGTACATAAATCTAATACTTCAAGTATTTTACGAAATAATTTTATTATTTAGGATGATGTAAAAACTGCAAATGCGCAGTTTTATAATATTTGTCAATTTTTAAATGTATAAATACGAATGATACCTACCGCTTTCACTTATATATTATTAAGGATTAAGGATAATGAATATTCCATTAAGCGATTATATGTTACATGGCTCGAATTAAGAACCATATTAGGTCTGTATTTGTGTATCTAATTCTAGTAAATACATCACATATGTCGCAGGTCATCCGAGTAGTTTGTTCTCATAATCATACGATAACGATATGCCATTGCAGGGGGCATTCGTTGATTAAGTAACTTAACTTGGCATGTTTATCAGTAAACCGACATCGTTAGAAAACGTCGAGCAATATATTATTGCAACATTTTTGCCTACTTCACACTCTTGTTGTTGTGATCTGGAAAAGTAGTATTTCTCTGAAGACATTATTATAAAATTTCACAGATAATTGTCAGTTAGAGTAACACAGTGTTTACAGAATATTTTAGTACAATAGTAATAATAACAATATGACGATACCATTGTCGAATTATAATAAATTTCTTGGCATCAGAGCTGGGCAAAGTGTAATCTAATTACAAATTACAAATTACCATTAAACCGTAATTATGTAATTGATTACACATTATTTTCTGTAATTGTTAATTTAGGTACTTGACCATTTGGTTTTGTCAACTACCTAAATGAACGATTACAGAAAATAATGTGTAATCAATTACGGTTTAATCGTAATTTGCAATTTGTAATGAGATTACATTTTGCCCAACTCTGCTTGGCATTACCGCTAATAGATATTTCAATTTTCGCGGCTGTTTGGTACAATGGACATTTCTACAATCGTATCGCGCCGATCAACCAATCCGCAATTCTCCTTCATCAAAACCTGTTCAACAGGTCTCGCCTATACGGCAGAACAAATAAAGTAGAATGAAAGGGGATATCAGGCATCCAGTAATCGATTTCAGTCTCTATCCAACTAGACCCGAAGAAGTTATAGCGATCGGTTACATAAAGAGATTGTAAACAAAGCAAAAGTTGAAAGGGAAAGTAAAGGAAGTAGTACATTGAAAAAAGAATGACTAACTGTATCGGTTAGAAATTACGGGTTTGTCGGCGGAAGTATTGTAAAACGCGAAGAAAGTTGGTAGTAGATACAGAGAAGAAATTGTATCTGATAAAGCGCCAGTAAGACGTTTATCAGAAGACACAGCGAGGCACAGTGAACTGGAATATCTTCTCTGCATTAAATAGAGTCCAGTCTCTCCATAGCAGCCGCCCAGTACGACAGTGGCATTCGCAATGAGCGACCAAAGCAACAGTTCGAGCGTTGTAATTAATTTTGGAGCAGGACCGGCCAAGATACCACATCAGGTACCGTGAGAACATTATTATTTTCGCAGAGCGAATTCTTTATCTTTATAAACATGGTATGTACATCAATTTACGATCTTAAGGCATAATTCAGGTACATACGAGGGAATTATGTAAAACTCGGAATACGATCAGCCACACAGCACACAGGCGTCCCAGGGACGTCCCACCAACGGCTTATATAGGGTAACGGACCCAATTACTGACACCTAACCAATTACTGTCACCTTAAGCTATTTTACTTAAAATAACGAATAAATAAACGTTGTAAAGTCATACACAAAAAGAATTATGTGATTCAACCTATAATCTGTACTATAGATTATATACTATAGTTTATTTATTCGTTATTTTAAGTAAAATAGCTTAAGGTGACAGTAATTGGTTAGGTGACAGTAATTGGGTCCTTTACCCTACGTCTTTTGGACGACCCAATATTACAAAACGGGACGTCTTTAATAAGACGTTTATCGGTACTGGTTCGATTTAATATTTTAAGGAAGTTCTCAAAATAATGCCAGACTCAATAACAATTTATTTCATTTATTTAATTCCAAATAGTTTTATTTCTAATTCGTATTATTATTATGTGTGCAGGATACATGCAGAATATACATAACCTATAAACCCTATTTGCAAGCGTTCGTGCAAAAACATTTAAACAAATGCCTTTGTGTTTTTGATTTTCCATTGATTATGCGAGGAAATGTTCATAAACACGTGTGTATAGATCTGGTTAGAAGACTTAACATGTTCGATCTTTGATACTTCGTCGGTGGTTCGGGATAGACAGCGGTTACAATCCCTGGTTTCCACCAACTACCTAATTCGTACTCTGAGACGAAAGAAATACCTTAACCTCTAAATAATTCTCAGATAGCACGCAACGTTAAAAACGTTGTATAGATGGTCTTAAAGACGTATTCTTACAAATCAGGACATTCAGACGTTCAGACCTAAAACAGACCTAACATGGACGTCCCCGGGACGTCGTGTGCTGTGTGGGAGCTATAGCGATCAGTAATATTCACTTTTTCCCTGTGTCAAAAATAACTATACTCAATATTCTCAGTTTAAGTAATGAATACTTCGCGTGTCAAGTAATACTGACACATATACGTATATATTAGCTTAAAGTACCTGGCGTTGCCCAGGTAAAACTTCGATTATCACGGAGTGTCGGGAGGGAGAAATAAGGGGGGAGGGGTGGGATGCCCAGATTTCATGGGAGCCTATATTTTCCGCAGGGTTCTAGAGAGTAATATTATGCAATATTTGGTGCAGATCGGTTAAAGAAATCGGGATAAAAAGTATCCTATATGTCAGGGTTGACTAACTGGTGGCTCGCGGGCCACCGGGGGCTCCTCCGCTTTGCTGCTACGCTGAACGGCCCCCCTCCATACCGACCAGACTCTGACGATCGCACTGATCGCAGTCGAAAAGAGAAGGAAAGAAGGAGAAATCCACTGCGATTGCCAGAGTTTGGTCGGTATGAAGGGGGGCCGTTCAGCGTGGCAGCAAGGCGGAGGTGCCCCCGGTGGCCCGCGAGCCACCAGTTAGTCAACCATGTTATATGTTATTCCTGGTCCTAGACTACGTATATACAAATTTTCAGAAAGATCCGTTGCGTAGTTGTGACGTGATTCAGTAACAAACATCCAAACATCCAAACATCCAAACACACTTTCGCATTTATTATATTAGTAGGATGTATATCACTGGTTTCGGACAGTATCTCTGTTATAATATCAACTTTGTATTATTGATGTATTTTGTATGACTTTTTCTGCAGATGTAGCTACATATATGTTAATGGGGGTCCTCGACGGCCTGAAAAGGAGCGCGATATTTGGGATTTTTTTTAGAGAAAAAAAATTAATTAAAAAAATGGTACCGAAAATTTTAAACGCGTTTTTCTCAAAACGACGTTTTCCGAATTGGTTAGCATGATATCTCACCCGAATTACTCCAAACTTGGCATATATCTTCAGTAAATATTCCATTCTTGCTGGTATTCAAATTAAGCCGGTTTTTGCAAAATTAGACTTTTGCGACTTAAAAAACCAGCGAATTTTTTTGCAGAAATCGATGTCTGTTTTAGACGCTGCCATTTTTTTCTTAATTTTCAGTATTTCTCATTTAATCTAGTTCAAGCGATAGCCACACTCATACAGATTACACAAATTTTAAAATTTTCTACTTCAGACAGCTACAACGGCTGATTTTATGCTAACAATGCGCATATGTTGTTTGTAAGGCGCTGTATTTGAAGCACTATAACTCCGGATATAACCATTATTTTTGCATATAATTTTTTTTTCATATTGTCCAAAGTTTTACAAATAAAGCCACATAGCTGGAAGTAAATATATTTAATGGTTTTCTTTTAAAAAATTCCCAAATTTGGCATCACTTTTCGTCTATCAAGGTAGGGAGACCCCTTAAGTTACAAAATATTATATAAAATTTTGTGAGGTAAATATCACTTCGTGTTAAAAATCAGCAGAAAAATAAAAATACAGTTTAAATATATTACTTTTGGGTCAACGAGCAACTTAGATAGACAAAGTATAGGAAAACAGTGATATCGTTTACGTAAAAGGTCAAACTCGTTGATTCAACTACCGCGGACACTAATTAAATCATCTGCGTACATTAATTACGAGAAAGCATCGAAACAGTGAATTACATTCCTCGCATCTTTGGAAAATATATTTTTATTTAATTCGTTGCTTTATACTATTCTCTGTACTTTTAATCGTAATTGCCGGACCTAACGTTAGTGTATTTTTTTATAGGTATTAAAAGATGTACAAAGAGAATTGCTGGCATACAGTAATACTCAAATTAGCGTCTTGGAGCTGAGTCATAGATCGAACGAATTTAAAAATATTATTGAAGATGCTCAAGCAACGTTACGTGAAATATTGTAAGTTGGTATGAGCAACAAAATAACGGCAATTTTATATCGCTGAAAATGATAAATTTAATCGATTTTAACGAACATTTATGGATTGCTTTTATCGTTTATTTACCTCTTTCGTGCGTCTGGCACGTTAATTTAAATTTTACAGGCACGTTCCGGACAATTATAAAATCTTATTTATGCAAGGAGGAGGAACAGGTATTTTTGCAGCTGTCCCTCTAAATATGATGACAACTGGTACTGCAGATTACATAGTAACTGGTAAATTCTAAATCTATGATAGCAGGTTTCTTAAATCTCATTTTTTACATTAGAAATCAAAGTTTGCTGCCACTAAACAAGATGCATTCCAAGACAAAAGGGAACATAGCACTAACAAGGGAACATAGCACTAACAAGGGAACACCGCGAACCTGGACTCACCGATTGGAACGCGACTTTGTGGGTTTTTAGAGTGATTCAAAACAAGAACAACGGTGTCTTTCATTTGGGCCTTATCACCCTTTAAGGGCGTGAAAACTAACCTCAAAGTCAAATTGGCACTTCCACTTTTTCGCGTATAACTCTCAAAGTACATCAGGCAGAGAAA
Organism: Andrena cerasifolii; assembly: GCF_050908995.1. NCBI lineage: Eukaryota > Metazoa > Arthropoda > Insecta > Hymenoptera > Andrenidae > Andrena > Andrena cerasifolii. The sequence goes on along the minus strand of NC_135124.1, from coordinate 2,301,913 downwards.
AATGTTTTAAACAAAAGTTTAATTGTGCAATAAGCTCTACAAACTTCCGTTAACAAAATTTTGAATAGAGTTAAAAAAATATATATAACTGACGAAAAAAACTGTTTTCAAAATTTTGTTAACGCAAGTTTGTAGCGCTTATTGCACCATTAAACTTTTGTTTGAAAAATTATTTTCTGCCTGTTGTACTTTGAGAGTTATACGCGAAAAAGTGGAAGTGCCAATTTGATTTTGAGGTTAGTTTTCACCCCTTAAAGTGCGATAGGGCCCAAATGAAACACACCGTTGTTCTTGTTTTGAGTCACTCTAAAAACTCACAAAGTTGCGATCCAATCGGTGAGTCCCGGTTCGCGGTGTTCCCTTGTAAGTGGGGTCTGGAGAAAAATTAAAATGATATTAATGCGTTTTACGTTAACATAAGACAATTTGTTAAGGTACTTGGTCGGCTAAAGCAGCGAAGGAAGCAACAAAGTACGGTAATGTGAATTTAGTTCTACCAAAAGCAACGAAATATACCGAAGTCCCTGATCCATCTACTTGGAATTTGAATTCAAAAGCATCCTACGTTTATTACTGCGCTAACGAAACGGTTCACGGTAAATAAATAATAATACGATACACAAACAACATATACAATAATCCGTTTATTTATGTACAGTCGATGATGAGGCGCGTTTAATTGTTTAAGGTATTGAGTTCAGTTACATTCCTGAAACAAATGGAGTACCGCTTGTGGCCGACATGTCGTCGAATATTCTCTCCAGATCCTTAGATATTTCGAAAGTATGTACTCAATACGTAATAATACTTAATCGGACGATGAACAGGCTTAGAAAAAGATAAGTCAAGGGTTTATAATAACATGTTGTTCAGTTCGCAGTAATATTTGCCGGTGCACAGAAAAACATTGGTCCAGCTGGAGTAACACTTGTGATAGTGCGAGATGATGTTCTTGGTCATGCCATGAAAGTTTGTCCTGCAGTACTCGACTTCACTGTTATGGCAACTGATAATTCCTTACACAATACACCGCCAGTATTTCAGTAGGCATTCGCGATAAAATTGTTTAACGATAAAATGAATATACATAGTACTAGACAGCATATTGTATTAGATATTCTTCCGCAATCATTAGCAGAATTCTGATACATATTCATGCGTAGATTGAAAGTGAAAACGCTTATTCAATTCTGGAATTTTTACCAAGGAAATGTATTTAGTATTTTTTAACGCATTTCTGTTTGATTTTTAGAATATACGTAGTCGGGTTAGTTTTCAAATGGATCAAGCAGCAGGGCGGTGTCGAGGGAATGGAGGAATTGGCGATTATGAAAAGTCAGAAAATATACGACACGATCAACGAGTCGAAAGGGTTTTATACGTGTCCGGTTAAGCCAGATGTACGAAGTAGAATGAATGTACCATTTAGAATAGACAAAGGCGATGAGGAACTTGAGAAAAAGTTCCTTTCCGGCGCGATCGCGCGCGGGATGCTTCAGTTGAAAGGTCACAGGTCAGTATTAGTTACAATTAGAAAACAGTCTACATAACAATGATTAATACTACCTAGTTTAAATAATATCGTGACAAGATGGATATCTTCCTATTTATAATATGAGCCGTTTATTTTGAAAGTGGCCTAAGTCCATTTATCTTCAAATCGAGATATTTAAGGGTTTGCGTTTCAATGAATTTAAAAATATACGTATAGGATACTAATGAGTCATACTGCTTAAGTATATCTAAGGATGTTAAATTTATAGTTCCTATTAAAATAGTGGCAATTATTAAGTGAATAATATGCGTTTTCTTATCAAGAATGGAGTTAGGCCACTTCCAAAATTAACAACCAGATTCATTATAAAATTTGAAGGTGCCCAAGTCCATTCAACATAATTTAAGATGCTTCAAATTGATTTTGTTAAAATCTCCCAAACCCCAAAACTTCTCAAAAATATTATTTCTTTCTTCTTCATCGTAATTTTTTGTGCAAGCATTCCGACAACGGCAATCTTTGTTTTCGAAAATTTTTTCAGGTACAATATTTCCGGTTTGAGTACAATATCTTTTTCCTGAATTCCGTTTAATCTTTCGCACTTTTTGGATGTATGATTCATCAATCTCTTCTCCATTGTTAATCGTATCTTCATCCCCTGAAGACGAATATTGTTCTATAATTCTGTTTCGTTTTCGATTTTTTTTTAAATCATTAGTTACTATTTCTCTTCACTATCTGAACTAAATAGTCTTGTTCTATTCTTCCCCATGGGTGAAATAATTTCTAAAATTTAATATTAAATTTTAAGTTTTATATTAATTAAATGTACTGGTTATTCAACTAACGCAATTGTCCAAAAACTGAGGTTAACTTATAAATACTAATTAATTAAAATTACCTTCATCACTGCTTTCTGACATTATTAATAGTAAATATCTTGATTTAAGTATAAATGGAGTTAGGCCACTTTCAAACTACACGGTTCGATTATTGAACTAACTCTGAAAACTTATGTGTCAAGAATTATCGTATTTGCTCGGATTATAAGCAACCTGAAATGCTTTACTGCTAAATAACATAAAGTTGTACATGTAACCATGGTAACCGGAAAAAATTGAAAAATGGAGTTAGGCCACTTTCAAAATAAAGGGCTCATATATAGGATGGAGTATGTATTTAAATAGAACTTATAGTCGAATTAACGAAAGAAGGCACCTTGGGACCGGGGCCAGAATTTGCGACGTTGCCGTTACTCCAGGCTCGCAATTGGTGCTTCCCCTACGCGGCTCCCTACGCCTTGGCCAATTATTTTCGACTACTTAGCTGTGGGGCTAGGGTATTCGTTGTCCTTGTCGGGTGAATATTGCTATCCTCTTCCAGAGGGCGAACCCAACGTCCATCCCATAGAGATTTGACAGAGTGTTGAATCTTATTGGCTATTGTGGCAAGCGCCATGCAGAATGAAAGGCGGACAAGTCGAGGAATACAGGCTCATAGGATTCTTATTCTATTTAGCGTCATTCCACGGCAAATCGATCACTTTTTGCACTCGATGTCAGGGATTTTGTTCAAACTGAAATATTATATAGGAAGGGATTTCAGTCATCACTTTGCTGGTTTTGAATTTGTTCAATTTTTGCCTATTTTCATGAAACCGAGCTGTTCTTGTGAATTTTTATCTCGGAAACTCTTTATCGTATTGAATTCATTCTTTTTTCATTTTAATCTAGAAAGTACGGGCTATTCTAATACTCTTTTTTATATTGGAAAATTAATTTTGTAATTTTTAAAATTATAACCAAAGTTTTATTTTGCAAATTTCACGTACGAAATATTCTGCTTTCGAGAATGGAATTTTGAAAATTAACGTCAGCATGAGCTGTTATTAACCGGTGAAGAATTCCATTAACTCTATATTTTGTAACCGAGTTCAAAGCCTATTAAACAATGACTCAAACCTTTCCATAATTTCACGTGATTCACAAAATACATATTGCATTCTGATCAAAGCCTAAAAATGTGATCGATTTAGCGTGGAGTGACTTGTAGATGAAGGAATCTGTTTTATCGAGCGAGTGAGAGAGACACAGTTGCACTTGAAGATAGAAAGAGACGTCCGATCTGCTACACAACGTGGCAACGTCGCACGAAGTACGGAGCAGGCATTGGGTCTCTCCCGAACCACACGCGCCGGTCTACGGGCCGCCCAGGTGCCTACTTTCGTTAATTCGACTATAACTATTAGGACTAGATTTTAATGAAAATTACTTCCAATAAATGTTGTATACTGTTATATATTTATATATATAACCATACAATATACTATTCAAATTTTATTTATCATTTATTGTTACCAAGATTTCGAGGTCATTCCTGTTTTTCAAATAGAAATCAAAGTAGGTAGGAATGTCGTGCAAAAAGAGTTTCAAGTAATGTTAATACAAATTCAATCGTATGGAATAATACAATAGGTTTCCAATGACCCCAAACATACTCAATATCATCTATTTACACAGAAAGTTTTTAATTAAATGCAAAAATATTTCATTACAGGTCCGTAGGTGGAATTCGAGCATCTTTGTATAATGCTATTACTTTAGATGAGGTGGATAAATTAGCAGAATACATGAAGTCGTTCTTCCAAGAATATTGTAACAAAAATTAGGAGAATTGTAGTACAATCTTGAGTGTATGACAAATATTATTTCATACAAAATAATTTATATACATGTACTATAAAATACATAATATATTTACAAATTTTGTAAATAACCTTTTATACAATTTATGCATCTGCTTTCACGTTTGTTCTAATGTTCGCAAAATCACCATTTAATAGTGATATCTATTCATTACCTTGTTAAACGCAATGTCATCTCTTTTTATATTTTGAATCAATCAATAGAATTATTAATTAATAAAACAGTAGTATTAGGATAAGAATGTTCTTTTACATACGCAACTCTCCCTGTCTTGAGATACTTGATTTGCAAAGATTATATCTAGTTCCCTTTCCAGATTAACGTTTGTCTTACGACACCCGTCTACCACAGCTTTGGACCACTGTAATTAGTGTTTTGTATTTAACAGATTAATCTTAGCAGACTTATAGCGACTTCGGTATCTCGCACTGACTCTGTGCTGATGCCAGAAAATGAGTTGGATTAGTTGTTTCTGATAGAGACGAAGATAGCTCTATAAGAATCAACCTGTCCAAGTGATTTTCTGGTTCCAGCACAGAGTCAGTGCGGGATACAGAATTCGCTATTAGTATGTACATTTACATTGACAATTCTTTTCTTCCTATTTCAATTACCTTAAAATATTCCTTCACTCTTTCTGGTGACCATCCGACTGGTGTGGTTCTCTGGAGATCTCTCAAATTATATAATTTATCTGCTAAGGTAACCAACTTAGCTTTATAACTTCGTCTAGGAGCATTTTCTATTTGTAGTCTTTTACGCTCCGCTTTTGGTAATTCTTTATCATCAGTGACTTCTCTAACAATAGTACAAACTTCACTACCAAATTCTTGCTCTATCTCTTCGAACGTAGTATCTGTATCTTCTACCGCATCATGTAGTAAAGCTGCCAAAATTAGAGCTGAGTCATGGACATCACCTTCTTGGATCAAAATATTTGCGACACCTAAGAGATATTTTATGTAATCATACCTTTTTTCTTCATTTTTAAGTTACGAAAGCAGTATTATTTCGGTTTCGCGAAATACTATCAGAACATACCAGAATAATGTAATACCGAAACCGAAGTACATAATCAGATTTTTATCTGCTCAATATGAAGGACTTAAACCACATCACGAAATATAGGTATTTTTCGGTTATATTTTGTTGAACTTATAAATTCATGCATCTTATATCAATTCTCTAATAATCAAAATATTAGTTTAAGTAGAGCTCAAAGACGATAATGTGTATTTTAGAGAAGAGATCAATCTCTTGACATTAACTTGAGTCGCAAGCACTGATAAAGCCACTTGAGCTAACAAATACAATTCAGGTATATTATTTTCGTTTTCATATAAAAATTATAAAATATCATCGTCCAAGCTAACAAAGATATTCTAAGAATTTCTTAATACATATATTGATAATATGTAATGTACGCATAGAATTGTTATGGCCGTGTTTATTCTTATCCAATTCCCTTCTGAGGTCGGACTCCTTAATGGCCCAACTAGCCCTCACTGGTGTAGAGAGATTGTCCTCTTTTCTAAAGTATATATCTTTATGCTATAATTTAATAGATAATTTGCTTAAAGATATTTTGGTAGTTAGACCTAACAGAAAATATAGACATAAGTTCATTAAAGGGTTCAATATTCTTTAATGAACTGATCCGCATTCTCGTACATGTACCTGCACCTTTTAAACTGCTCCCTTAAACTTGCTTCGTAGAAATGTAATTGAAAATATCTTGAAAATTGTAATCAAATAGGAATACCAGAAAAATACCAGTAAATACTTACTAATATACCACTATTTTCATATAACAGTATCACCAGGGTTGCCAGATCTTCTGCATTCAGCCGGAGTCTCAGGTTTTGAACCGTTGTCTCCGGCCTCAGGCAGGCACAATAAAAATCTCTGGTAAAATAGAAAATATATTAGCGAATTCGGCAGGCACGCATTTGCACTGGTGTAGCATGCCATACAAAAATAAAAAACTATTAAAATCTGTAACAAATTCTAATATTCATAATACTTTTATTATTATTATTACTCCTTTATAAGAAGTCATTATTATAATGAATTTTAGATATCTATTTCCTTCTTGGGTCTTCTTTTCTCCCCCCCCCCTGCCATTCTGCAATCCTCAACGAAATTGAAATCTCTGGCAAAAATCGGGCCTGATCTGGCAACCCTGGGTATTACATTATACTCGTATTTTCATGTTTCTCTTTCCCTAAGGGTTATGTAGGTATAACGGAGAAATAAAGCTGTAATACCAATATTTTATGCTTTGCTATAAGTCCCCGATTTGCATCGCTCACTATATATATATTATTTGATTGTACAAGTAAGTAGGTAAAGAGTTACAGACCTATGGGATGATTTATGTATGGTGTTTGTTCTGCATCTTTACGTCTTTGATTTTTGTGTTTTACTGCTGCAAAATTGATACACTTCATTGTTAGTGTTAATAATTCTGCATTGGACAAATCTCTGCAACATGATTTACAAGGTCCAGATACATGGAATCGATCATTAGTAATAGATGCTGTAGAAATACTGTTTTCCATAACTGATTTATTGAGCAATGCTACAAATTTCCACTTGCTTTCTGATTTAACGTAAATCAGACGTTACCAATGCTGCTATTACTAAATTGTAATTACATTGTAAAAAAATTTTACCTACAGGTATTATTATATTACTTATACTTTTATATTTACGCTAGAATTATACGAATTGTTTAAATTTTTTAGAATAAAATGTCTTATTTACTAATCTATACTCTGTATATATGGTATAGTAATAAAAGAATGCAAACAGCTGTACAGTCGCATCGGAAAGTAAGTTGACACTCTTTAAAAACGCATAACTTTTTTAAAATTGGTCCAAACGACTTGAGTTTTTTTTAGAAACTAGCGTAATTAGTTTTCTACATAGGTGACGTGTTTCGTCATTTTGAAAAAAATTGCAACTGGTCGGAATAACGATGAAAATAGTGAAGGTCGTTTTGTTGAAAATTGTTTTCTGAGCCTGTAATGAAAATTCAAAAAACCCGTTTGTGGATTGAAGTAAGTTGTATACATGCTGAAAATTTCATCTAAATCGGTTAACGTTGCTCTAAGCTACACACGTTTAAAGATCGCAGAATAAGGTCGAAAATCGATGACTACGTTACGGCGTCAGGACCGAAACATGCGTTGCGCCCGCGGGGGCTCGACGTAAAACTTTCATGTATCGTTTTTCGGTAATAGGGTGGTGAGTTTTTTTTAAATTTCTTAGCAAGCACGTGGGGGCTAAGAGGAACGTGCCTATCAAATTTCATGGTTATGGGTTCAGTGGTTCTAGAGATATCGAATTTCTTTCATAAATTGTTAGTGAAGAGGATTTTTCCAGATTTTTAATTTTTTCCTTTCATTGTATCCCAAACACTACCTTTCTACCAAAGTTCAAGTTTCTAGGGCTGCGAGAAGTACGTCTGATTTTTGATGATCGGTCAGTGTCGAAATAACGAAACTTTGAGTTCAAATATCTCATGAACTAAAAAAGATAGAAACGTGAAATTTGGAGGTTTAGTTCCGTTTGCAAAGTACTCTAGATAAATAGAAGTTTCAGGTTTTTTGGGTAACTGCAGTACAAAGATATTGGGGGGGGGGGGGGGGGTCAAAAGTACGCTGAGTTGCTTCCAGAAAAGAGTTTACGGCTGTGCTTGCTCAACTCGAATTGGCGGGGGCACTGCCGTGCCCTCAGATTAGAGCACTAAAGAGGTGAGTATGCGCATCCGCCATATTGGGTCCTCTGCAGAGAGATGATTATTGAGTACCCACCTTTTTGAGTATTCTCAAATTCGCTTTATAAACCAAATATAAACTTAAATGTAATAAAATACTCTAATAATGTGTCGTGCGACTATGCATTAATATCAACAACGCATATTTTGTTTATAAAGTGAATTGTGACAATATCCAAAACAGCGGGTACTCAATAATCTTCTCTCCAGAGGAGCCAATATGGCGGATGCGCATACTCACCTCTTTAGTACTCTACCCAGATTGGAAGAGGAAGCAGACGCGTGAGTGCGCGTGAGGGGCCCCTACACTGGACAACCCTGATATAGTAGTACACTAGGCGCAAAACGGCTTCCCCTCGGAAATTTGGCAACGTTGCATGTCACTAGGCATAACTCAGCGGTTCTAGTGACATGCAACGTTGCCAAATTTCCGAAGGGAAGCCGATTCTGGCGCCTAGTATACCGCTGCAAGCATAACTTGTAGCTTGTATATAACTTATAGTATTTGTATTCTATGTATTAGTTATATCAGCTGATGTTGCTTTCAAATCTTTTGTCAATAGCAGTCAGTAGAACTGAAATTGTACTTACATACATAAGTACATACATATAGGACGGTCAATACAAAACAACCCGAAAGACGATATTGCATTTGTGGTTGAAAAGTGTACTTTTTATCTTGAAATGTCTCTTAAAAGAAAATTAACACAAGATGATTTGCGCAAAGCAATGAGCGAACACAAAAAGAAATTAGGTGTTGTAAAAAAAATCGAATCTCCGTTAGCAAGATATCCTTTTTTACAATATTTTGACACAATTTGAGGTTAGGGTTTGTGCTTTACTTCTACCTATATTAATATAACATAACATTTCCGACATCTATTTAATGACTACAGTATTATGTCATTTATATGTATTTCACGCATTTTTATCTTCTTGAAATTAATAAGTGAGAAGACGTATAACGTAATATTTTTTTAAACTCCTTAACGATGGGAAACACATATACAGATGCAGGACAGCTTATGTGTATTTTATGCAAAGCTACTATACGCAGCGAAGCAGTTTGGCCAGTTCATTTAAACTCAAAAACTCACAAAGAAAATATAACGCTGGCGAAGAAGGGTAAACTAGAAACAGATACATCAAAAACAGCTGCGCATACATTTAAAAGGCCTACATCTCCATCTCAAGAATCTTCGGCGAGTAAAAAAATAAAAGGAATATTAAAAAATTCTTTGACACAATTAACTCAAGTAGCATCAAATTTACCATCCGATTTCTTTGATAATACTTGTAAACAATCTCATGGTACTACACCATCGAATGCTTCTGTGACGATACAAAGGTCAGAGAATGATAAACAGCTTACAAATGACAAAGAATTAAAAACTGTGGAAATAGAAGAGGAGAATGAAACAGAGAAAAATAAAGATATAAGCCAACCAGTTCTTCCAGAAGGATTTTTCGATGATCCAGTTCTGGACGCCAAAGTAAGGCCATTATACCGAAGACAATATGCGGTACATTTCTATGGTAAACTTGCCGATGAACTAGGCACTCGCTGATTTCGATGACCTTCACATATGTTGTCAAAGTCGTCATTCTGAACAACATTTCCCTTTGAACTTTTTGGCGGTCGGCTTTGGTTTACGAGATATTCGCAAAAAACTATACTCAACACAAGAACTACCGAGTTTAACACATACCTTTTTCTAAGGTGTGCCTACACGACAGATTTTTCAAAAACTACGTGATTCAGGACAATAAAGTATATTTATACAGTGCAGATAAATATATCTTCTAAGAATAGATCGTAGAGAAGGAACAAATGCATGGGTGATGTTGACAGTGGACATGACTTTGCACGACAGAAGCATCACACGGTAGCGTGTAACATGTGTCCTTCTTTCGATAAAGAGGGGAGGAGGACCTCTTATATAAAATTTTAGCTTCAGGTATTTGTTAGTTTCAGAGATATTAATAAAAGCTTTCGGCATAATGCATTGAAATCTGCCTATAGAGAGATGTTACTAACACAACCATCTTCTCGTCACCGTCGACTGTTTCATACACGATGCTATTAGTATTGGTTGGGGCTAGATGAGGGCGGGGGGGCGCGCCCGCTCGCGGGCGCGTAAAGCATGGTGGCGAACCGATGTGAGTTTGGGGATGAGGTCAATATTGCTATTGTTGTCAAGATCATCATTCTGAACATTTCCCTTTAAACTTTTTGGCGGTCTGCTTTGGTTTGCGAGATATTCGCAAAGAACTTTACTTGACACTAGAATTAGCGAGTACTCACATCGGTTCGCTACAATGCTTTACGCGCCCTCGAGCGGGCGTGCGCTCCCCGCCCCATCTAGCCTCAACCAATACTTATACCGTCGGCTGTGAAACAGATTTCAATTTATGCCGAAAGATTTTCATACGTTTTTGGCAACATATGTCAAGGTCATTGATATTGGTGAGGAGGTAGCTTTCAGTATATTATGCCGAAAGTTTTTTATTAATATCTCCGAAACTAAGGCCGACCGCCAAAAAGTTTAAAGGGAAATATTGTTCAGAATGACGATCTTGACAACATATTTGAAGGTCATCGAAATCGGCGAGGGCTCAGTTCATCGGCAAGTTTACCATTTCTATAGAATAGCATACTTTTTGTGGAAATTGTAGGTCCGTAATGTTGAGTACAAAAACCCTATAGAAGAAGAATGGGAAAAGTTCCAAAGAGAAATTAAAGAAGAAACAGCACAGTCTGCGCAAATTATTGCTGACGATCAAGAAGAAGCAACGACAGAAAGACAATTAGATGAAATAGAGGAACAGATCCGACATTGGTCCAGGTAATTAAACGTGAAATCAGTTTTGCTAAGACCCATAAGTTGGAATAATGAACAAACTATTGTGGTGTTGATAGGGTGATGGACCTTGTAAAACGTAAAGAACAAGTACAAGCTACTGATAGGAAGCAAAAGAATACAGACGAGGACGCCTCTAGCGAAGACGAAGCTGAGTTCGATGAATTTCTTGATTGGAGAGCAAAGAATTCTTATAAGTGAAGTTAAATTTTAATATGTATAGTATCTACGGTATTGTAAATATTTGAAAACTAACTACTTTCAAAAGTATTCTATGCTTGGAGTGTCATTATGTCAATTCATCCCTCATACAAAATTCTGAATATTATTTGTATAACAAAAAAAGGGGGGGGGGCAAAATAATGATTATGGCAACTATGTTTCTATAATTGTATTCCTTACCCCGGGTCTCCACCGAGGCGAACACGAACAAAAACATTGTTCGCGAACGTTTTCGTCTGTTTTCGTCGTGTCAACACCGCCGCGAACACGAACAGAACTCAGCGTACGAACGTTCTCGAGGATGTTCGCGACGGTAGGAACGTAGCGAACGAACATTTCTGACGATCCGCATCCCGTTCCATTGTGGTGAATTGACCATTCTGGCGCTTCCTTCTGTGTTTTTCTGGATTTATAAGCTTTAAAAGGTAAATTGAGGTTACATTTAACCTCTTTTGCCAAGCAGCGGTGTACAGAATCGTATTTAAAATATATTTCTAAGTTTATTTTCGTTTAATGTTTGGGATAATAAGATAGTAGAGATATTGAGGGACAATGCAGCCAAAGTATTTGGCGATATTAACTCTTCCTCTCAAAGCTAACGAAAAAACCATCTCTCGCTGCAGAAAGGAGAGATGGTCGAGTTATGATTTTTCTTATTATTTTTTATTATTATTTTATTATTATTTTTGGGTAATTATTTAGAAGTTTTCCATCCTCACCGATTTCAATGATTTTTGGATATGTTATCAAGATTAAGATTCTGAACAACTCTTTCCTGTACATGTTACCGCCGCACGACCTTCGTTTTAGAGATATTTGCCAAAAACTTCTGTTGATTTATTCCGATGCAACGCATTCCACTTTCCAACTTATCCCGGGTATTAGTATTGGTTGGGGCTAGATTAGTGCGGGGGCGTGTAAAACATGATAGCGAACTCATGTGAGTTTAGAAATTTGAACCAGAAAGTTGCGGATGCCTGTCAACACCCCGACTCATATCGGTTCGCTACCATGCTTTACGCGCCCGCGAGCGGGCGCGCGCGCCCCCCCCCCCCTCTACTCTGATCCCAACCAATATTAATACTTGGGACAAGTTGGGAAGTGGAATGCGTTGCGTCGGAATAAGTCAAATGAAGTTTTTCGCAAATATCTCGGAAACGAAGGTCAGCTTCGTCATTTATTTTGTCCCATGTTGGCGCATACGCTGTCACAGACACGTACTGTAGGTAGGTATACGGCAGAATAAATTGTGTAGTAGCAGCAGTTTTTCGCGAATACCTCGGAAACGAAGGTCGAGCGGCGGTAACATGTATAGAAAAAAGTTGTTCAGATTCTTGTCCCCGACAACATATCCAAAAATCATTGAAATCGGTGAGGATGGTAAACTTCTAAATAATTACCTATTTTTGTTCATTTAGTTAATTTATGCACTTTTTGTATTCATTTGCCTTGCTAATTGCCAGTAAGTAGTTCACTTTTTCTTTGATGTGTTCTTTACTTGTTTAACGTAAACAAATTAAATATCAATGAATCTGTAGTTGTACTCACTCATAAATAATTTTGCTTTATCCTTTGTTAATTTTCCACGAATAATTATGTGAGTGGTCTCTGCCAGCGACGAAAACCATTTCTCCCGGCACCTCGAGAGAGGTGGTCAGATGTCATGACTACAGGTTTTCAACCCGATTTACAGTAAATATTGTCTTAAAGCAAATATCGACCAGTTTTTCTGAAGCAGCATCAAATTTTAAACATATAGGTTCGTTCTGATAAAATAAGTAATGTCTATATTAGTTTTAATAGCCATTTTATATTAGGTCGACCGCGTCTTGCGGATTTGTCCTATCAGCGGAACTCAAATTTGTCCGAATTGCGTCGTGTTTGGTATCATTTTTATTAGAAACATCGCATCCATACGTTGAAAATATTCTCATTTTGTTAAAACAAAAAATATAAAAATTTTATTCGTGCTTGTCACGCATACTATTTCTGTAGAGGACCTGCCAGCGGATGGTCGTAGAGATGGGGTGTCGAACTAGCGGCTCGCGAGCCGCAGTGGCTCCTTCTCCTCTTCGCCTGCTCCGTAGAGCCGTAGGAGAACGGCCCCCTCCACACCTACTTCACTCTGATGAATTTCTCCTCCGGGTGCCGCACTCTCTCCCTGTTGGGTCTCGTGCAACGCCTGGGGAAAAATAAGTGGGGGAACCGGCTGACCGGGGGCCCGACTCGTGCGGCTCTCGGAGTGGGGAAGTTCGAGACTCCTGTCGTAGAGGGTTGCCTGTTTACGAGCAGTCCCACAATGGAAAGGGATAGCAAGGCCCAAGTTTCATAGGTTTGAAAAGGGACCAGAACGAGAAAACAGCCGATGTTCGTCACAAATGTTCGAGCCTGGTGGTTTACCGGATTTTGTTCGCGAACACCCTCTCTCCACGTCTACCGTGATCATCCGGAAGATTTATCGCCTATTAGTAGGGTCATTTGTTAGCGAACACTGTTATTTGGCTCCATACCGAGGCGTATGTTAACTATTAGTTTGGCAAGGATGAAATTTGTAGTTAAGAATATTGCCAACTTTAACAGCTTATTATTTGACATTGGCTTAATATTTTATCGTTCTGTTTTTTTTGTTAGAAAGTTACATATCTCGCCTGTTTAAAGAAATCATTGTATGCACTACAAAATATTAAAAACTTTTTTTAAAAATTAATTTTGTTGAAAATGGAACGGTCGGAAATTCGCACTATTATGAAGTATGAGTTCTTACTTGGAACTAAGGCACCGCAAACCACGCGAAACGTTAATAGTGTATTTGGCTCTGGTGTTACTACTGAGCAGACAGTATCAAATTGGTTCGCCAAATTTCGTACAGGTAACTTTGACCTCACAAATGAGCCACGCGGTCGCCCAGAATCAAAGGTCATTAATGACGAACTAAAGGTCGCCGTTGAGTCTGACCCATCTCAGAGTGTCTATGAATTATCGTTGAAGTTTGGTTTTAGCGAACAAACAATATTAACGCATTTAGCTCAAATCGGTAAAGTGAAAAAGTTGGATAAGTGGGTTCCACATGAACTGAGTGAAAAACAAAAGCGTTTGGAAGCTTGCTTGATGTTGCTTTCTCGTCACAAATCTGATCCATTTTTTAATCGAATTGTCACTTGTGATGAGAAATGGATCCAATATGACAATCGCAAACGTTCAGCACAGTGGTTGGACAAGGATGAATTACTAAGACACACTCCAAAGCGCAATATTCATCGAAAGAAGCTGATGGTGACTGTTTGGTGGTCTAGCGCAGGTGTAATCCATTATGATTTCATGAAACCCGGCTCAACGATCATAGCAGAAACATACTGCAACCAACTGGACGAAATGATGCAAAAACTTAAAGAAAAGCAGCCTAGATTGGTCAACAGATCGACTCCTATCTTATTGCATGATAACGCTAGACCACACACTGCAAAAATGACTGTGGCAAAACTACAGGAATTGGAGTTGGAACTTCTTCATCATCCTCCATACTCACCAGACCTACCCCCCACTGACTACCACTTTTTTCGCAATTTGGACAACTTTTTAATAGGAAAAAAATTTAATTCCGACAATGCTGTAAAACAGGCCTTGCAGGAATTCATTGACTCTCGTCCGCCAGGGTTTTATACCACCGCCCTAAACAACCTGCCGCTTAAATGGCAAAAGGGTATAGACAATATGAGTGCATACTTTGATGAATAAAATAATTCCTTATATTTGTAAGTTATCAACCAACTTTGCATGTTTTTCTACAAATTTCATCCTTGACGACCTGATAATAGCGAATTCGGTATCTCGCACTGGCTCAGTGCTGGTGCCAGAAAATGAGTTGGATTGGTTGTTTCTGAAAGAGACGAAGATAGCTCTATAAGAGATACTGAATCCGCTATAACATGTTCGCGAGAAAATGTTTTTGTTCGTGTTCGCCTTGATGGGGACCCGGGGTCATCCTTTTCTAACCAAACAATATAGAGGCAAGAAACGGACTGCTGGATACAGTGTATTAAGATTTTATTAAAATGAATTCGAAGAGTCATAATATAATCAAGTTTCAAATACAATTGTTATAGATTATTAATTATCCATTACAAGCTATAATATGAAATGTATAATATAAAGATTACAAGGTATGCTAAGCCGCTAGTAAAATAGTGTGGGTAGTATATTGCCAAGAAGTGAACGATATTCGCATTTGTTACATATCGGACATTATAAAATAGTGAAAATCGAAAAATGAGAGACTCACATACGTTTTTACCCGCACCCATCCATACTGTACCTAGAAAATTCTACATATTTGCTATTCAATTTCCCCGCGTGAGTTCACCTAAATATGCCACGACCGGTACTTATAATCTCTGAAAATACGTCTCTGTAGATTCAAGTTAGTTGCTGACTATATGTAAACCGTGTACAGATATTCTTAAAAGTTATTAATAAGTAGCATATAACAATAGAGCTTAATCTTACCTTACGCGATTCTTTAGATCGAAGCGAACTACCTACACAGTACATATGCGTCACGCAAGTATTCGTGTACCGTTGTTACGTATTAATACATTATGTCATTTATACCTACTGTTTCGGATCACAATACTGCACACGAACCGTCTACGGTCAGTAGCCGAAATTATCAGACGGATCATTGAATGTGTGTTCGCCAGCAATTCGATAGTTAAGCGCAAGATCGCATACCGAACAACCGTAACATCTACTCTGTCCTCGGCAGTCTAGCGAAGCTACTTAATCGTGCGCGTACGCTACGCAGTCCCTTTAAGTTTAAGAGCAAGCGGTGACGGTGATTACAATAATTCGTTAACAGTAATATTACGTGTAACAGAAAACGGATAGTTGATCTTAAGAATATCGATTCACCGATAATAATTAATCGTATGGTCGGGTAGGCAATTGAATCATTCAATGACAATACCGGTGCTGGATTCGTAAGGTTCGTATGTGAGGCTGTAGCAAGAGAAGTACAAAATCGCGAGGCTCGTTGCCGTGGCAAACGATCGCTTTCTAATGACAATGTAATGCAATGTTTCGATAAAGCACTGATCCGGCGAAAATCATTTCGCCATTAGTTCACGCTCCCTCGTAGATCAACGATCTTTCGTCTCGACCTTGATTTCTAATCACCAATTGAGACTGCATCGACAACATATCTAATTTTGATTTCGAATTTCGGGACGTTTCGTCGTTGTTTATAGCAAGAATATGCAGGTAAGTATGTATGTACCTGGTCGGTGTTTCTCGTGGGTGTTGCATCATCCGGTTTCGAGGTATGTACGTATATTGTATGTATCGTTCTGTTTGATACGACGGACACGAAGAAGCGTCGTCGATCGAATCCCATAAAGATATCAAAAATGGTCACGGTGTTACTTTAATATGATTTATACATACATATATCTATGTTTCCCTTAAATCGCCATGGAGAGCTCTCGTGGTAAATCCTCATCGGGGACCACGTCTGACAAGAACGAAGGGTAATCCAAACACTTCCCCATATTTGGATTACGGTGTCGTTCGTCTACGTTTGCGCAAGTGGTACCTACCGCCTCAAGGGGCGGGAGCTTGCCTGCTCGGTTTCCGATGAGTCTCCAGGTCTAACGGTCAGTACGATAACAAGAAATCTCATAAACACTCTTGATTCACTGTAACAATTACGGATTTGTCGCTTGTTGATTGATGGTACGTACCGAAGAGTCTTGCGACTCGCACGCGTATTCTTGTATGTATAAATTTCCCTGTGTCAAAGTTGCTTATAGTCAGTGATTAACGAGGCTAATTTTACAAAGGTATCCCTAAATGAACGCAGACTTCTCCCTTGGAATCGTTGTTCCTCTGGCGAAATAGCCCATTCAAGTACATACAATAACGCGCAAAGGAGCGTAATAAAACGAATGCGATACATTAAGAGTTTGACAAGACTTGATAAGTTTAGTGTCCGGTTTGAATACCTTCGCAAACATTTAGAAGTAAAGAACGCTGAGTACCACGTTTCTGTTAGAGAATAACGGAGAACACGAGGGCGGATGAAAGTTGAAACGGAGAAAGGAAATCGGACACAATTGTCTTAGTTCGTTTGGATTGTTATCAGTGTCATTGTCATAAAGGTAGCACTCTACGCTTAGGTGCATGTAGGAAACGTTCTCCACATTGGAACACGAGAAACGGATTCCACGCTTTAGAATAGAGATGTAGAAAAGTGAGCGAGTGTCTTTGAGTATAATAAAGACGAGGCACCCTGCTTGTTTCTTTGGTAATTTCATTTGTGTCTTGTATAGTAAAGGTGGAGGGGAACTAACGACCCAAAGCATTTTAATAATATATACTAACAATTAATCTTACTCTAAAGTCATAAGCGAACGATTACCACCCACAGCTGACTACAGTAGGATATTGTTTCAACGGAATGTCCAGGTGTAAGGAATGCAATAACGAGTCTGGTGTAGTTACCTAATTTACCCAACATAGAGGAGACGTTCTACCCGGAAACGGAAACCTTCCCCGAATTTCGTTCGCGGTTTAGACCGATCCCTCTTCGTCGTCGTTTCAAATCCTTATCAGATAAGCATTTACACGTATATATGTATGTATGTATGTATGTATCTTGCTCACAAACACGCATGTATTCCTTCTTCTTCTAATCCGTTTGTTTTCGTCCCCTTTAACCCCATTCCTCCATGCGATCTGCTTGGAAACCGCCATTCGCTTGAATGCAAGCTCATCTGATCTCACATTAAGTACACGATTGTTTCGTATTCGTTAAGTAATTGTTTGCGACAGTTTCAGCGCAATCGTTAAAATGATGCTGTCCCTACTTTCCTCTTACGCGACTAGAGTGCTATACAAGTGGATCCTCTTGGGTGGGTGCAAAAAGAGATAGAGTACTAGGTGCGGGACGATTACAACTAAGCCAGCCGCTTATACTTTAACGACGTTAACGCTAACAATTACCCTTGTTATACATGTATTAAGAAGTAGTAACAATAACTGTGGCAAGAAGAACCTGTAGCTGTACGTTGCGCATAGATCACAGAGTGGATACAATCACTAGGCATTCGAAAAGTAATCTACAAATAGTGCAAATAGTGCCAAGCCTAGTGTTATGTATATGTATATGTGTATACATATATATATATATATTTTTTCTTCCGTATCGATATAAGTACATACGCGTACGTATCTATATATTTGTATTTCACCTCTCTGAGTAAATTGCTATATACGCGAGAGCGCAGGCACTAAATTACTGAGGTACAATCGTACCGGACTATCGATGATTTTCATTATTTCCTGAAATTCGACAGAAACAATATCGATGGGTGCACTTGCGCACGTGTGTGTGTGTGTGTGTGTGTGTGTGTCAATTGTCATAAGCTTCCGATAACAAGATATTGTGCGATATAATATGGTAGTCGTATAAACGAGTACAAGACGTTTGGTCGTTCTATCTGCCTACGACGAAGTCTCTCGAAGCGACTACCTATGCATTTCATTTCCCTTTCGTTTCCACCGGCGCCGCTTCGGAACAGTCGATTACATTTACCGCCTGCACTACCGTTTAGCTTTTAGAGTTTTAGAGAGTTGTATCGCGGTATCTGGCTCACCGTCGATACAGCTACTCGTTCGCAGAAGTGAATTCCTGTCCCTTCGCGGTAATCAGGGGACGAAGCGACAGTTTCGTCATTCAGACGTCATCGCCGTGATTAGACGGTCAATTAGAAGCGATAGGTAAGTGACGAATGGTTGTAATCGATCATGAATAAACGGCTAAAGGGCTCCCTACTACTAAACTCAGCGATGAGAAACGAGTCCTGTGTGCAACTATCTCGTTGCCTAAAACTGGGGTTAATTTACATTATTCCAGTCTTCTTTGAACCGTTGAAAGTGGTAGACAGTTAGTGGCACGCATACATATGACTGTACCTATGTGTTTTGTAGACACATGTACACTGTACTATCCTTCAGCCAGCACTGAATCGAGCCGCCTAAACGATTCCAGTAACGCCGGAATGTTGCGTTGGGGGTAAACACCATAGCCATATATAGACAGAGCGTAAGCTGAGGGGGTGTGTAAGATTCGCGGTAAGGGGAGCGATACAGGCAAATCGGGTAGCGCAGTGGTTATGCATGCCGAATGCTTCCGAAGCTAACCCGACGTGCCTGTATCTGACCTCTGCCTTTTCCCCTCCAAGCCTACCGTCCCCTCGCCGATAGTCCCAGCTTTAGCTCCGTCTATACATGTCTGTGGTAAACACTGGATTGAAAAGTAGACTTTAGATCCAGAAACTCAGTTCTGGACTGGATCACTAGACTGGATTAATGTAAGTCCAGCTTGAGTCATGCGGGATCAGTTGTTCGTTAATCGTGGTACTGTGAGATACCTAGTTACCTATAGTAGAGTTACGATGGTGCTTAATTATCACGCGGCGCAATTGGTTGCTACGTGTAGCGTTAATCTCAGGATGTCGGTTTCAAACACTTTCGTCTGGTCCCTTTCGTGTTGGCTTCTCGAAAAGCAACGTCGATGGCGAGAACGATCGGTCCTCTATCATCGATATCGTGCCGGGAGAGCATACTTAAAAGAGATCTGCAAGTATTACACTGGCAGCCTCTCTGGCGGTTCTCTCACCCCTCGAAAAATTATATTCGCCTTCCTTTTGCATCACAACGGCCGTTACAAACGGGGCTCTGGTTCGTCCTCCGCCCAAATAATTCGTGCGTTGGCTTAATATCAGACCAGCTGATCATATTAAAAATCTTCTACGATAACTCTCTTATGGCACCGGGGTTCTATCTTTTAGCTCCAGCTAGCTCGATCTTTCGTCGGACGATCAAGAAGACATCGAAATTAAATGATTTAGAGGATATTGTAGGATTAGAGATAAAAGATAGAACGCGATGATTTATAGATTATCCTTCTGGCTCACCCGATCAATCATTTGGATGCTTGTATGCGCGATCGACGAACGATCGCCATGATATTTGCCCGCAGTGATGTTGGGTTTACAACGATTTTTTTTTCAACTTGTCGAGTATTGTTTCAGAGTCGGTTATAAAATACGAATAGTTTATCGGCTAGAGTAGTGAGCTCGTAGCGATGAATTGTTTGCGAAACGATCTCAATGGTGAAACGTACGATATCCTTTGGTCCAAAAGAACATTGTAAACGATGTAAAATTATGAGTTTCCATTGAACAATTGGAACGATAAACTTTGCATCTTTACCATGTCTCGCTTTCGTTGGCCTTGCCATCGCGTGGATCAATGCACGAAACGAACAAGTCGAAGAAGTTGCGTTTCATAGTGCGTGACTCGTAAGATTAAGCTTCTTTTTTTTTGTACAAAAAAGAGGTATGTTTTTCTTATTTTTTGTCTTTTCTTTCTTGAATACAGCGCAATCTAAAACGATCTAGAAGAATTAATATCTTTCACTTTCTTAGATGCGTTGCGGGGTTCTTGAGAAAATCCTATATCTTTTAGCGCGATTATTTGCCTGTCTGGTTTTGTGCAGAATACTGAGATTTCATCTCGCGAATATACTATAATATATCTATCTTAATTACCTTTTTTTTTCTTTTTTTTTTCTTTTAATATCATTCTGTTTCGCCCGATTGCTCTCAGTAGCAATTTATCAAAATTACAAATACATTCAAGGTACCTTGCTTTTTAGATCAAATATAATATTGGACAGAAATGGTGGCGCCAAAGGTACTGTTGGGAGAAAAGGAGCGATATTGCAAGCTTGCAATATATTATATTTCAATCTGTTCGCTTTTGATAACTTGTTTCCTCTATCCATCGCACCTGAAACGTCGCACAGACACAAAAATGAAGTAACGATTATCTCGATAACTAATGATTATCTCGGCTGTAACATCGTTTACTTCGGTTCTCTCAACGTTGAACGAAGTATTTCTAGAAGGTCTTTGCCGCCACTTTGTATTCGTTAATTTCAATTCAGCCTTTCGCTTCAAGAGCCAATGCGGTGAAATATTATTCAGGCGATTTATAGTGATTCGCAATGTCTTTCTTATCACGATGTTTGATATACTTAGAAAAAACTGTGTCAAGGCAATAAATACATCGGCGTAAGATAAATAAAGAAAATTCACAGAAGAGGAAGAAAAAGAGGAAGAGAACCCGAAAACTGGAATTTGTACATTGAAAGGAGATTCTTTAAGTCGCTTTGAAAACGCTGCGAAGGATCTACCGTTGCGGACGTCCTTTGGACCGTCGCGTCGTTGATAAAGTACGCAACGATGGTCGAGGAGATTCTTCTTGTTGGTAGATCTACGCCTTTGCTTCGAAAATTTCCACGGTGACGTTCTCCAAGACGGTTTCTGACATATTGCTCGGTTGATTCGGTGGCGACTTGTTCGATTTCGTTGATACGGCCGATGCGTTGCCGCTGCTGCCGCGGCTTCCACGTCGTGATCCTGTTCGTGACCCTGGTGACAGAGATGTTTTTGCTAAAGTATCGCGTGCTTTGGCGCGACAACACTCTGGCATAACACGAAAAGCCGGAACAAAGGTTAAGCATGAAGACCTGCGGCTGGTGAAACTTATCGCTTAGAGACAGGTTGTTTGTCAGAAAAGTTACAGTGGCGGTCGTGAATTCGCAATGAGGTGCATTTCAAAACTCATCCTCAGGTCACCTGTTTTTAACCGACTTCAAAAAGGAGGTTATAGATTCGACCGGTATTTTTTTTTTTTATGTTTGTCCCCGCATAACTCCCTAGCATATGGACCGATTTTGATGATCTCTGTTTTATTCGAAAGAGGGCGATGCCCCGGTGGTCCCGTTCTACACTGAATCAATATTGGCCCAACATTTTGCCAGTTATGGTTAATAATAAAGACTATTGTCACCTAATTAACCGACTTTAAATACGACCCATATGGATTTTTTTTTTGTTTGTCCCCGCATAACTCCTCAGCATGTTATGTCACTATATATATAAAAAAACCGTAAAATTCAAATAATACAAATTAAATAATAATAACTGCTGGCGAAAGAATATTATAAAAATTTGGCAGCAATTTTATTTTTTTTTTCGAAAAACATACGACACTGAAAAGTAAAAAATAAACAAATTTAAAAAAAAATAAAACCGACTTCAAAAAAATGCACTAAAAAGGAAAAAATAATTTTCACTTATTTAATCTACGACTTTCAATTTTTTGAAGTCGGCGCCCAATTTAATTTAAAAAAATAAATAAATAATTGGTTTAAACTTATAACTACGACACAAAGAGAACTAAAAAGAACACAATTTCTCAATATTGGCAAGTAAGAAACATAAAATGATTCATCTAAACTAATAACTAAGACAGAAAGAGAACTGAAAAGAAAACAATTTCTCGATTTCTCAATATTTGCATGTAATTTGCATTTGTATGGCCATGTAACGTAAACGGTCTTAATTTGCCATTTGCATTTGCATGGCGCCGACTTATAAAAATTCAGAGTCGTAGATTAAATAAGTGAAAATTATCTTTTACTTTTTAGTGCAGTTTTTTGAAGTCAGTTTTAATTTTTTTAAAATTTGTTTATATATGCTACACACAAGGAAAAGCTACACGGTAAAGGCAATGTTTTATGCGATAAATGGTGTTTACAATAAAATGCAAAGAACGAAATACATTTATCCATGGAAGATGGTCAGTGAGACAGAAAGTACTTTACTGTTTTATTTGCAGCTTTTGCTTGTGTCGCCTTCTCCCATTTCGATGCGTAATGCATAATTTTCTTAAAGTTTCATAAATTTCTCGATATCTGTGGAAACAGATTTTGGTTACACGTGTGTCTATAAATTTTCATTATAGGTAAGCACTATTATTGATTTGTTTTTTTTTTCGGTTAAAAATGTTGTTGGTCTTAGCGTTTACTTCAATGATTTGAGAGTGTGAAAACGAAATCAATTACCTATAAGATGGAAATTGGAGAAATACCTACATACAGGGTCATCCGTTAAAACTGCAACCTACGCGCACGCGAACAGACGAAAATGGCAACACCGCCTCACGGACGCATTCCACTACAACCGTTCACCGCCCCGGCGTTCGGAGGGTTGCCAGCGACCGCTGGACAGCAGTGATGCCCAAGCTTCGAAAATTTTAGGATGGTCTGTTTCAAATTGACGTCGCAAAGAGCTATTCAAAATTTTGCGGCCCGGGTTGAAGAATTTGGGGCCTTTTTCGTATAACTTTTGAAGTGTAAAAGATATCTTAATGCAATTTGCGTCGAAAATTGAGGAAAAATTATTCCCTCTTAATGATGAACAATTTAAAATATTTTACGTTTACTTAATTCTTTTTTAATCAATTCTTTAACCATAATTGTTGTGAAAAGCCTTTGCAAACTGTTTATTTGATTCTGTATTTAATGCTCTTTTCAAAATTCATGGTGTTGATAAACAATTGGCTAGTTGTTTCTGTATCATTACTTTCATAAATTGAGAAATTAAATTTTTATTCAATTATGTGTTAGTTCTGCAGACCTCAGAATCTATTGTTCTGGTTTTCTTTTTTATAATTTTATCCTTAATGCAGTGCATGCATAGATCGAATGTAACGGGTATGTAGCTAAAATTTTTTAAATTAAGACGGGTACGGGACCAGTCGACATTGTTTTCAAACCTCATTACAGTAATCTGGGGTGCGAGTGGTAAACCGATCCTAAAAGCTCTTTGCGACGTTTATTTGAAAGAGACCATCCTAAAATTGTCGAAGATTGGGCATCACTGCTGTCCAGAGGTCGCTGGCAACCCTCCGAACACCGGGCCGGTGAATGGTTGTAGTGGAATGCGTTCGTGAGGCGGTGTTGCCATTTTACCTGTTCGTGCGCGCGTAGGTTGCAGTTTAAACGGATGACCCTGTATGTATAAGGACTAGAGCTGTACGAGTACTTGAATATTCGGGTAGCTTGAAATCCGAACCAATCCGGGACTCGGTTTCCAAGCCGAGCCAGGTACCCGAAAGAACCGAGCGACTCGGATAGAACAAAGTACTTGAATGTTTTTCAAGCGGTCCGAAAGAACCGGGCGGATTGGATGAAACCGAGCGGCTCGGATAGAACTAAGTACTTGATGTTTTCCAAGCAGCCCGAAAGAAACCGGGCGGATTGGATAGAACGAAGAGGATTGAATTTTTCCAAGCGGCCCGAAAGAAACCGGGTGGCTTGGAAAGAAATGAGCCGGCTCGACCTTCATTCGGACCGTTCGTTTCTTTTCAAGCCGCCCGGTTTCTTTCGGGCCGCTTGGAAAAATTCAATCCGCTCGGTTCCATCCAATCCGCCCGGTTTCTTTCGGGCCGCTTGAAAAAAATTCAAGTACTTGGTTCTGTCCGAGCCGCTCGGTTCTTTCGGATACCCGGCTCGGCTCGGTTTTTCAAGCCGAGCCAGGCTCGGCTTGCTTTTTCCGGGTACTTGATCAGCTCTAATATGGACCCAGTGTTGATGAAATCAATATCCAGCAATTTTTTTTCTAAACTGTTAGACGTTTCGAAATTAACAGTAAATTTCATATTTTGGAAGCGGCTTTAGTTTCCTTTTAACGGATTGTTAATAATAGCAATAGGTACATACACTGACAATGAGTTGTAAGTTGTAAGTGATGAAAGAAGAAATTATGTAGGTACACATAACTTCTGGTGCAGAAAAACATAAACACACATATCGCTGCTTATTGTTTACTCGAGAATTTGCTGCAGCCTTAAACCAACAAATTTAAAAACAATCGATGTTAAAATACAGTAAAGAGTAATTGTCAAACGTTTCGTTTACAAAATTTCACAAAAGACTTTTAACGATGAATTTTGCTACTGGAAAAGTAGGCTAATGTAATTTGATCTGAATTACTCACATGTTGGAACGTTTATTTTTCAATATTGCATATCAGACCGCCACTATGTGCATGTACATGCAATTATCTAATTCGAAAAGTGCTTGATAACTCGAAGTTTAAAAGTGTATGTAATTCTACGACCGACTTCACCGATAATGGTACTCGAGCCAATGAATTAATCATGCATTGTTAGCAGGAGACAATATAGAATAGAATCTTATGTCATATTTGCCATTCAATTGCGGTGAAGTCGGTCAATTGTTTGCCTTACCGTAGGTATCAACGAGTTAATTGACCGAGATGCATCCCTTAAATGCGATCTGATCTCCTTTAAAACTACTTCAGAACTCCGTGCGAAAATATAGATATACACGTATCCGAGTGCGTATAGTATGTAGGTAGATATGTATGTATATCGATTCTCGTTACCGTGACGCGTGTAGGGCCGTACCTACTGCTTAGTAGCTAATTTTAATTGGTCATACTACGCGGAGGAAATAAAAAAATATCTCGCGAAATGGAAACACATCGACGTAAGATTTCTGAACCGTAAACCACCTGGTAAACCGTAAACCGTAAAGTTAGTAGCTTCTGGAGCACGGTTTGCCAGATCATTAGAGGATTGTCCAAAAGTTTTCTTATTCCCTCCCAATTCGGTCTACATTTCGTTTCACTGAACGTTACTTCTATACGTCAGTCTTTGGCTGTACAGTTGTCTGAACGTGATCTTCTACGATAGAATTCGTCATACGCAAGCAACGATCTTTTACTGTAGCAAGCAACTATAGTCGTGATCCTCGAAGACGCTAGATAGAGGAAACTCATGTCTATTGATAGAATTCGCAGACTTCTAGGCTCGAAGTTCTGACGTATCCGAAAGAGGGTAAGTACCATAGGGCTATGTACAGAAACACATATACGCTACAATACACCGTGTACCTAATATTATACATATGTAGTAACACGTAAGAGTACGAAACTTACCCTCTTCGAAGGACGCGTCAATTTGAAAAGTTTTTTTTACAATAGAGCACCTCATAGGTCCACAGTACATGATAATCAAGATTTAACGGTCACAGACGGGATCATTAAACAGACTACTGCTATAGATGGTCGACTGCAAAGAGAGTCAAATCCATTAAAAGAAGAACATGATTATGGCGAGTAAGATGCATCGTTCTGGCGGGGAATTATTTATCTTTTAGTCTTTTAACGTTCTGCCTATTGTGTCAGAAATGTATATACATATTGAATACAATCTCCTATAGCTTTCTCTGTCATTAGTTGGGGGACGTTTTAAGTAATCGTTCAGCAGTTAGTCAAATACGTTCCTCTATTCATTAATGTTCACTATCTCTTTGCATTATTTTATATTCCTCACGGATTTACGAGTTTTGGAAAAATTCACTCAACACGTGTCCCACACTTCCCGTATGCAGAGTTATATATAGGCACATACATAGTAAATACATATAATAACACAAGTAATAGAATTTACCTTAATTAGTAAATTAGTATTCTTCAGTCGCTGCTATTGTAAATTGCAAATTGTAAGGTATAAAACGCATGGATATGACTTTGTGCTTGTCTTATTTACAAGGGGAGGACACCATGTGGTAGACACCGATTTTGATGAGCCTTGACACGGTGGATCTATGTCGAAAATAAGTAAATAGGTGTTCGAGCGTTTCTGCCAATGGGCCTCAATAATAGATATATTTACATGTAAATTATTAAAAAATTAGGGTTTTAGTGGGTCAAAACCCTATACTGCTCTGGCGCCCGCGGGAGATTCCCTTCTGGAGGCGTCGGGGTGCCTTATGAAGATGTCTCCACGTTAAAAAAAACTTAATAAATTTTTTTTTATAAATTATACTTTTTATAATTTTTTTTTTTGAACTTGAAAAAATCTTTAAAAGGCACCCCGACTCCTTCATAGGGGAATCCCCCGGGGCGCCAGGGATTTTTACCCATTAAAACCCCACGGCCACTATGAAATCTGTATCTATACTATTATATAAAGAGAGAGCCGATTTTTATGTCCGCGCAAAACTCAAGACCTATTGAACCGATCTTCCTCAAATTTTAACACGTTATTCCTGCATACTCTAGGATGGGCATAGGCTATGTAACATGTCTCATCAACGCGTTATTAACATGTAATTTATGTGTAAACGTTTCATGTGTACTGCTGTTTTGCACACCACGTGACCCGTGTATACGACAGTCTACTTCGCACGCGCATACGCATATTCGGCCCGCGCGATACCTTGCCCGCAGCAGTACCGTGATGTCACCACCAGGTGGCAAAGCTTTTCGCGCGCTTTCTCGCTAGGGAAGTGGATTATCGCGGACATATATGTCAGAATGATCGTCTGGTTAGAAATTACTGTTGCAGATTTATGTGTACTCCGTGTGGATGTTACTCAGTCCCGGGTGCGATCAAATTTGTCGAGATTCATCCACTCCTGCTCGACGTATGCAATACTAGCTTTACTTGCTACTCAGCGTCACCCAAAACTTTTGGATTCTGATTTTATAAAAAAAATTGTTTTTTATTTATTTATCTTTTTTTGTGAAAATAGCGCTACGTTCATGTGGATTAGAGGCAGATAATAAAATGCGATGAGACAAATTTCTTGACCCCCTGAGTTTTACCGTGCGAATGTGTTTTTAAGTGACAGACAAACACACAAACACTTTCTGCTTTGTATATTAAGATACACTGGTAAATTCTGGACTTATAAAAGAGTGAATGTTACTGGAAAGTTTGCATTGAGTTATGAGCCAGGAATTAACTAGGTATGTTAACTTAGGAGAAGTTCAAATAGGAACGATGGATAATATTTGCCATCATTGCTCCGACATGTGATGCGCAACAACAATTCATCCTAATGTCAGAAAATCATTATACCAAGAATGTTATCTTCTCCGAAATATTACGAAGAAATCAAGCTTTTTTCAAAATAATTTCCATGTAAATATCTCTATTATTAAGGCCCATTGGCAAAAACGCTCGTTCACCTATTTACTTATTTTTGACATAGATCCATCGTGCCAAGGCTCGTCAAAATCGGTGTCCACCACATGGTGTCCTCCCCTTATTAGTATTAGTGGCAGCAGTTTGAGAAGAATCGCGTGTTTTCGCGGACACTATCAACCTATTCATTATTCAGTCACAACGATGCATCTAATGTAACACATCGATCTTTGATGAGCTCTCGAGTCGGAAATATCAGCAGATATCTACCCTCTTGGCAGGCAATTGTGCATGCGAGAAATTCAGAAGGACTCTGCGCTTGATAGAAGGATTCTAAAGTAAAGAGAGATAGGCAAGAGTAGGTAGTCACCTACTTTGTAAACTCATATCTATATTATTGTACATATATAGGATGTTCTACGGAAATCGATATAGGTACTGAAAGATAGTTATTTTCAGTAACAGCTCATTAGCTCGAGCAACCATTCCACCCCTTCGATTACTAATCAACACCGCTGTGCAATGCAAACGTGTCACTTCGAAAGTCCCGAAATTTTACAAGAAACATAATACCTAACTAAAAACTTTACAGTGCAAAACGAAGTAAAACTTCCTCCTGGGTCATCAGTATCAGAACGGAAGACCGTGGATGATTCTACTCTCTATATTCCTTATGCATGTTTCATTTTTCAAACAGAATATTGTTCACAAACTAACAATGAAATAATCGCTAAGGGTGTTCTACATACTTCTCGAGCACACGTTTACCTTAAATATTTCATAGAATACGTGTTACCGCTTACAAGCGGCACCTATAGGTACCTATGTACATACTTTTGAACACTCCTACTGCTGGGAACTCAATAGACCCCGATGTAACGTTTCGATCGTGCTCAGGAGAAACTCAACGATACGCTTCGGGGAAAAAATGCAATTGCTTTTGACCTTGAAGAAACTCTAAAACTCGTGGATAAGAAAATAGTTCGACAGTTTAAAGATAAGATTGTATCCCTTTGTTTCACGGTGCTCGCCAAACATTCGGGGCGGGGCGCCTCGATTTCCATCGAACACCCGATATACCCGGCGCGTAAAAGATTCGCTTGCTTCGTTTCAACGGGACACTGTATAACAAGTTGCTTGCTTAGTAAGTGAATGAATAAAAACCCGTACGGCTCACTCTGTGCTGTGAGTGCTGAGAGTGTTTCGCACCTTGCGAGGCGTTCGGCGAGTGGGCGCGTAAGGAGGCCATCGAGGGTTGCCTCGAGGGAACTCGTACGCTTGCCCTTGAACCGCGTCTCTCCTGCGGGTGCAGAAGCTTGTTCTCCCTCAGCAGCGACACATTCATCAGACGGGCGTTCGGTGTATTGAAGATGGTACGATTCTCGCGCCAGCGAGCCCTGAAACATGCTCAAATTGAATCCTGCCTCGTCTAAGGAAAAACGCAGACGCTCACATTTTATTTTTCACATTATATTTTAACCCCTTCGATTCCCACTACCGCTCACGCGACGCGACGCTCAAGTGACGATCATACTACAGTCACGCTCTTATGCCATACACATTACATGTATTGTATAGGTAGTACGCTCAAGTATTCCATGAACAAACTTCAATTAACTGTTCATCTATGCAGGGATTGTAACCCACCCGGAGCGGGTTACTAGTAACATAAGACAGTCCGGTTTAGACAGCCACTTAACGTACTCTGGGCATCCGGCCTAAAAAAGGAGCAATCTTTATGAAGTTTTTACTCAATGAATAACAAATATAATCCTGCAAAACTTTTTATGTAATATTCATCTACTTGTGCCCTGCTCAATTTTTCGGCCAGATAACCGGAGTACCCCCGTAGCTGTCTGGACTAGACTGTCTTATGTTACTAGTAACCGGCTCCGAGCGGGTTACAATCCCCGCATCTATGATTACGGAAAGGTATTTGTTTATGGGACCCTCACGCTCAACCACGCTCAAAGATTGTGTTGATAGAATGTCCGCACTCAATTGAGTGTGTGTATTTAGAGCTGTAGATCCTCTGATGTGGATGCTCTTGTTTAAAACAATGCAATCCATTTTTCGGCGAGTGTGATTGTCTCGCGAGCGTCGCGTCCCATGAGCGCTAGTGGGAATCGAACTTAGGGGGTGATTCTCGTGTAACAGCCCCAAAAGTAACTGATATTTACGAGTTTTCTTTAAAGACTATTGTTAATATTGGATTAAACTCTTTTGGGCTATGAGCTGGCATCTTTAAACTTGCAGAAAATATTTTTTTTTACGTCGGTCCTTCTTATTATTTATTAACTCTTCTGGAATCTTGTCAACCTCTTCGACGATGTAACTCCTGTTGGCGGGACGCGTAGCACCTATCATAGTCATCTGTTTGCGAAAACAAGAGAAGTTGCTTAAAGTTAGATAGTTTATGCTGGGATCGACCCAATTTAAAGCAAAAAATAAGAATTAAAAAATTTATGGCGTTTGAAAGAAAAAGTAACTTTTTTCCTTAAATAAATTTTTCATATTATTCTTTACATGAAAAAAAGTCTTATAAATAAAAACTAAAATTAAAATTTTAGGTTCAGACCCAGCGTAAATTATTTAAATTTAAGAAAATTTTCTTCTTTTTGCAATCAGATGAATGTGACAGGAGCATGGACATAGGAATATGTATGTACTTATAGGGACGAAGTAATACTTGAGGGGGGTGAAGCAGCTTCCGGAGAGCGGGGAACTATGGTCACGTGGTATTTTGGTGCCGCATTGGTGATTTGTTGTAGCCTATAGGCGCGAAATTTCAAGATGAGACCTTTAGTTTGTTTACAATTATAAATGTACGATAGAACATTTTCAGTAAAACAGAGAAACAAAGTGTTTTATTTATAAACCAACATACTGAAATGTTAATGGTGATTGAGATGTCAGAATTAAATGGTTAAACGTTTGAATCTATAGATATGAAAAATCCGTATTGATTTTGTTTGATATTTACTTTTGCAACCTCGCAGGTAAACAAATAGAACATGACTAGGAATATATATAACTACAAGGTTATCTTCCACTTTTCTACTTAATAGGGTACGTGTCCCGATTATGGTGTTTTGATATCGACTTGCTTACGAAGGAATTAATTACTGACATCTCTTACTTTAATTTTGCTTGGTGAAAATTTATATTGTTTTTTTGAACCTTTCTCTTTATTAAGGCAATTTTTTCGGGTTAAAAATGTTAATTTTTCATCTTTTTTGAATTGAAATAAAAATACTTGTTTTTGTGCCAATTATTGTGTCCTGAAAAGTGCGTTGTCCGTATTACGGTGCCCCCAATTACGGTGCCTTTTTTTGAATAACGCTCCCGCGGTTAGGTTATGTCTTTGAACTTTGAACCGTTCAAAACATTTTTTTTTCTCTACGAGAGGTGTTTGTATGTAATTTTAATATTACCTTTTCATTACAAAAGCAAAATATGCAAATATAAAGATCTGTTCACCCGTTCTGAGAAACGAAAGTAAGCTTAGGTTTAGCAGTGACAGAGGGAGCCAGTGGGTACCGAGGGGGCACAGTAACAGGGACAAACGCTAAATTTCTGTCCCTATTACTGGCTTCACTTTAAAAAATATGGAAAAGTTTTAAAAGTGCTCATTTTGCATATTTTTTCATAAAATTGGAACCTTTTATGATATAATTAACACTTTACATAAGTGCAAAGCATGATAATTATCAATTTATTCACGCTTGTAAAATACGTGTTCCTTGCTGTTTCTGGTAAAGATTTGGGTAAATTCATCGAAATCTTCATATTCATTTTTTAAATTTTCTATACTATGATTTAATTGTTTAAAAATGCAACCTTCTCGTTTGTAACAATACATTAATGTATAATTCTCTTAAGTTTAAGTTACTTAAGAGAAATTCTTTCCCTATTTATTTTTGCGAGTTTTTTTGTACGGCTTCTTTAAGTATAAAGGCACCGTAATGGGGACACGTACCCTAGCCGGGAGCGCTACGCATTGGCCCACGCTGCGCGTCGTCACGCACGCATACATATATCGCACTGCTGTCGGTGTTTCCCCTTCATAACGGTAGGGAGTCCCGGCAGCGCTGGTGCAGCGTTACGTTACACCTTGAGCAGTTAGCTGCATGAGTCCAATTCACTCTACCGTGCGTAAAGCAGTTTCACTTCAACAAGAATTCTGTAAGTTTAAAGATGCCTCCTTATATCCCAAAAGAGTTGAATGCAATATTAACAATAGTTTTTAATACAAAAATCATAAATATCACTTACTTTTGGGAGCTGATACACGAGAATCCCCCCTAAAGGAGGTAGGTATAGTCATTGAGCTCTAAACAAACTGGAGAGTGAACAGAGTAATGGCGGCCGGTCCGAGAAAGAGGGAAGATAACGGGTGAACCTATCTCCGTCTTACAAACAGACTATAGATATTGAGCAGTATGTATATAACTCAATGGCTATAGATGTGTAGTGTATAAAACATAACACAGATAGAGAGGAATAATAGGAAGAAGGATAGGTTCACCGCTTATCTTCTATTTCTCTCGGACCGCTGTCGCCTCTACTTCTTCCCACTGCTGTTCACTCTCCAGTTTATTTAGACTGTTTAGAGCTCAATGAGTATAGTCATGGCCGTCTCTAGTACAGGCCGGAACCTATGATGTTGCAACACCGCATTTCGAACAATCATCAGTCCGATGACTATGTTCCCGCCGCGCGCTGGTGCCGTGCCGTGATCTTAGAGCATATACTACTGGAGGTCTCATTGCCTTATGTCTCCTGTCCTCGAAACTGTCGCCAACATCACGCGAGGGAGAAATACATGTGCGAGCTGGTGCGAGTGAGAGGTGTACACCGGCGCATGCGCATTGCGAGCGATTGGGAATCCTCCGTTCTACCTCTCTTGCTCGCTCCATCGAGAAGTATCGCTTTCTCTCTCGCACGATGTTGGCGACAGTTTCGAGCTCTCAATGAGACCTCCATGTCTATATGCTCCAACGCCGTAGTCCGATCAAAACGCGCGAAGGAAGGCTTCGTGAAAATTCAAATAGGACTGATGACAGCGTTGCCACGTCCACTATGTTCGGGCCTGTTACTAGAGACGGCCGTGGTATAGTTCTCGCGAGGAAATCTTTTTTTCAGCCGTTTCAAATGTCTATGTACGTACGGGTAATGAATCCCTTTTGTGGCCCGTGCGAAGGATTCAAATTCACTACGTGTACATACCTACATAAGTGCACCTGTGTACATAAGACCATCGTTTACTATACCTACGTTTAATCGATTACATTATATGATACATTATACTGCACATTACTATGCATATATTGGATGATTTCGTTGAATAAAAGCATTGTAACAAAACGGTAAATTTATGTTAGATGTGGGGTTCTGAGGATTTCGTTTCCTGTGCTACTTCTCGGAGAGGTAGGTTATAAAGTCGCGTTGGGAAAATTGGTAAAGTTGACAGTGACCGTAAAGTATATGCAAATGGATTGGCTTACTTGCTGAAAAGCCTTAGGACGACGCAGAGAATGATGAACATGAGGGCCATACCAACGAGAACCCCGATCATCGTCGGGTCGATATATTGGAGATTGGGTTCTTCTTTCTGCTCGGCTGGAAAAATATATTCTAATAGTTTAGCAATAAAATTAGTCGAGTCTACACTATTGTTATTTTAATTTCGCAACACCTTCCTTATTCTCCTACTTCATCCCCCCATTCTTTTTCTTATTTTCAAAACCCAAATGCACTATGAAAGTGAGATCATTTGAATATACAAGCATCATTAAACGGAACGTAACAGAGGGTCTAGCTGTTGGCTAGTTGGTATATTCCACAAAAAAATGGCATTGGAAAGTGTTTCCAGTAACAGTCAGTCGGCGTCCGGCGAGAACAAAAGTGCATCATATCTCGAGATGGGTAGTTATTTCAATGAATATTAAAAGTGCCTACTTAAAAAATATATTTGATTAAACGTAATTCTCTTTAAAAACTCACGCTTTCGGATTTATATTACCTACGCACCTATGTTATTCGTTAAACTGCGCATAAAACTCGCGAAATATTGGAAGCCTAAGTAGTAGGTATTCAGGTACTACTGTTTGTGATATTCGTTCGTATGTTCACCTACATTTATGTGCGTTTCAATTGATCCGGAGAAAGGTAGTTGACGAATTAATGAACACCGCAAGATTGTAAACCGGAATTTCATTAACTTGGAATGTCTTGTTCTCGCCGTGAATCGTGGCTGACGGAACCAGAGCGGAATCTCATTAAAAAGTGTGCGGAACTTGCTCGGTAGTTCCCCTATTTCCTTACCGACGCATACTGTCAGCCCGTCCGACTGCGTTACCGGGATCTTCTCGAAGATACAAATGCAGCGTCCGTCTCGGCACTCTGTTTGGATCACCTTCGCCTCGCATTGTTCGTTAAAGAAGCACGACTCGTTCACATTCGCCGCTGCAAACAAAAACGGTTAATGGCAACTCGCCTCGTCCACCGCGCCGTAAACATTCGAAATACTCGCTATATATTCGCGTTTTATTCTTAAAACATGATTGTTTCGAGGAAGTTCGAAGGCACTCGTTCCACGTACCTATGTATTTCGTATTTATCACAGGCAGAGCAAAAGCGCACAAGAAATACTCAGGGAGAAACCTTTTGTCTAAAAAATTTTTCGGTTCAAGTACAGATTTCGAGTCCTTCTGGCTTGTCTTTATTGTCTTATCGCGTAGAATGAGAGGGACTGAAAGCCCATCTCGCTCATACGCAGCCTGCCTCATTCGTAGCGGCAACAAGGGAAGAAGTGGAGGGGATACAGATCGCCTTACTTCGAATCAGAAACGCCGGCTATCTTTCGAGACACTACTGTACCCGCCTGAAGCTAAGTTCGAAGGGGTGACTCCCCCTTAAATGTTGGATTAGTAATAACGAAAAAAAATGGGTTTAATAGTTTTTAATGTTCTAAAAGTTTAGGCCACTCGCTACATATTTTACCTACTGTACTGACTACACATATTCTTCAGGCATTGCACCGATATACGATTTACCTCTGTTCCGTGCAGTAGAACATTCTTCATGGTCAAACTTCCAAGAGTTTCAAATAAGTGAAAACAAATGCAAGTTGTTGCACTTTAGGAGCACAAAATATCACAACTAGAGCTGTTGCTTTTTGACCCGTCGGGTACCCGGCTACCGGAAACAACTTCAAGCAATTGCATGTTTTATTGTCTATGGTATTGTTTGTGGAGCTGTTTGAGTACTCGGAAAAAGCGAGCCGAGTCTGACTCGGCTCGGAGAACCGAACCGAGCTGAAGTTTTTCGAGCGGCTCGAAGAGGACCGAGAACTCGAATTTTTGCGAGCGGGCCGAAAGAACGAAGCAGTCCGGGTATGCCGAATAGTGGTTAAGATCCTTAACCATATTTCTCTCCAACCCGTCCCACTTCTCCCCCCATCCTTTCCTCTCTCTCGTCGATCTCCTTTTTCTCCTCCATCTCCTTCCCCTTCCTTGCTGACTTTCACCAGCCCTTTATTCATTTCCTCCTTAATCCTCCACAGCAGCTCCTCTATGCCGCTCATCCTGTTCTCCAATGGCGGTCACCTCCTAAACTTCCTACTTTTACGGAATGCCCATTCCGTTCCCCCTCCTTCATTTCCACGACGCGAAAAATTAATTTGAATAGTTAGAGAATATTTTCGTTTCGTTTCTAAAATATTCGAAACATTCAAGCTTCAAACTATTCGACATACCCGGACTGCTCGGTTCTGTCGGCCCGCTCGCAAAAATTCGAGTTCTCGGTTCTCTTCGAGCTGCTCGCGAAAATTTTAGTTCCCTATTTTCTTCGAGCTACTACTCGATTCTTTCGAGTCGCTCATTTTTTTGAGTACTCGGCTCGGCTCGGAAACCGAGTCTCGGCTCGGTCCGAATTTCAAGCTACTCGAATATTCGAGTACTCGAACAGCCCTAATTGTTTGATGTTAGCCAAAAATGATCGAACAATACCACATTCAATGGCTTGAAGTTGTTCCGGGTAGCCGGGTACCCGATGGGTCAAAAAGTAGGAGCTCTAATCACAACGAGAAAGTGGAACGTTGTTTGCAAAATGGTAAAATATTATTTTTAATAGATTATAATGTGCTTGCTTAAGCTTTGCATAAAACAAGAAGTAATTTGAAGAGGTATATTTATTATACGTGTCATTGTGATCTTTACAAACATTATGCAACGGTACAAACGCTCTGTCGGCTGTCTCTTCAGATTTATGAAACGGAAAATTTATTGAAATTGGCGACCTCGTGGTTTTGATCTCTCTCTCTCTCTCTGCTGCGCTCAATTTCAACATCATTTGTATTCATCGTTGCATCAGGTTCAATCAGACTTCAATTTACCGCACCGAATGAAATCTCAACTGGAGCATTTTATCCTAGTCTACTTCGGCAGTTCTAGGTCGAGTCGTACAAACTTGTAAATTAAAAAACTGACAGTGATTACTTCTCTGAACGCATAAAGAAAACTATGAACTTCCTCTACTCAATCCCAGTACGCGAGTTGGGAGCAAACCTTTGATCGATACATACTGTGCAATATTAGGTATTTAATGTACTTATGTACAGGGTCAGCGTTTTATCCTGCAACCCGCGCTCGCGCGGACTTGTAAAATGGCAACAGCGCCTCACGGACGCGTTCCACTACAACCATGCACCGGCCCAGCGGAGAGCTGCCAGCGACGGCTGGAGAGCAGTGATGCCCAAGCTTCGAAAATTTTAGGATGGTCTCTTTCTAATTATAGTCGCAAAGACCTATTCGAAATTTCCCGACCCAGGTAATCGAGCTGCACGCTCCGCTTTTCTGATCGGTTTACCACTCGCACCCCAGATTACTGTAATGAGGTTTGAAAATAATGTCGACTGATCTCGTACCCGTCTCAATTTAAAATTTTTTAGCTACGACAGGGTTGACCGCGGCGCTATACCCTTGTACGGAGAGATTTTTCGCCATCTGCGTGTAAAAGGCACAATAATGACGTATCGTTCCAAAAAATGACATTAACGGAAGCCGGTATAGGCGTGGCCTTGAGTAGCTAAAACATTCAGACACAAAAATTGTAGAAAAAAAATCAAACACCACTACAATCAAACACACGTCCCATTATAGTCTGATTTTCGAGAGTTGAGACCTGAGGCGGGTCCCTCGGATGGAGCGTGGTTTAAGGAGGAACCAATGGTACGCTACGAATTGCGTGCGGCGTTGCCACCATTGGTTCCTCCTTAAACCACGCTCCGTCCGAGGGACCCGCCTCAGGTCTCAACTCTCGAAAATCAGACTATAGTAACCCCTTACGTCTGATCTAAGTATGTACTGCATTAAGGATAAAATCACAAAAATGAAACCAGAACAATAGATTCTGAGGTCTGCAGAACTAACACGTAATTGAATAAAAATTTAATTTCTCAATTTCTGAAAGTTATGATACTGAAACCACTATCCTGTTGTCTATCAACACCATGAATTTTAAAATCAGTATTAAATACAGTGTCAAATAAACAGTTTGCAAAAGCGTTTTACAACAATTATGGTTAAAAAATTGATAGAAAAAAAGTTAAGTAAATGTAAAATATGTTAAATTATCCATCATTAAGAGGGAATAATTTTTTCTCATTTTTCGGTGCAAATTGCATTCCAATATCTTTTATAGTTCAAAAGTTATACGAAAAAGGCCCCAAATTCTTCAACCCGGGCCGGGAAATTTCAAATAGCTCTTTGCAACGTTAATTTCAAAGAGACTGTCTCAAAATTTTCGAAGCTCGGGCATCACTGCTATTCAGCGGTCGCTCGCAAATGTGCGAAGTTTGGAGCCCGAACGC
Organism: Andrena cerasifolii; assembly: GCF_050908995.1. Classification (NCBI taxonomy): domain Eukaryota; kingdom Metazoa; phylum Arthropoda; class Insecta; order Hymenoptera; family Andrenidae; genus Andrena; species Andrena cerasifolii. Next base: position 2,264,106 of record NC_135124.1, on the reverse strand, counting down.
CGGGCCGGTGCATGGTTGCAGTGGAATGCGTCCGTGAGGCGCTGTTGCCATTTTACCTGATCGCGTGAGCGCGGGTTCCAAGATTAAATCGACGCGCGTTACGAAAAGTAGCACGTTTTATTTTTTCTACATGTAGTTGTCCGTAAGAAAAAAATGAAACGTGCTACTCTTCGTAACGCGCGTCGAAATGATGACCTCGTCGGTACCAATTTCTTCGATAAATAAAACTGTATTTTTACCAACGACCATTCTATGTCTGTAAAACACCAGTTCTCGTCCGATCACTGAAGTTAAGCGACATTGGGCGCGGTTAGTACTTGGATGGGTGACCGCTTGGGAATACCGCGTGTTGTTGGTATTTTTTTTTTTCATACCGCTCCATTTTTGCTGTTTATATATATGACAGTGACTATTCTAAACCATTTTATTTAGCTTCACTTCTTTACCCGCTTCTTTGTAGTGCGGACCTGTCAGAAATTCATTTTCACTCATTGCCAGTGTACAGGGTCATCAATTAATGTTGCAACCCGCGCTCGCGCGAACAGGTAATATGGCAACACCGCTTCACGGACGCATTCCACTACAACCATGCACCGTCCCGGCGTTCGGAGACGTGCTAGCGACCGCTAAAAATATTTTATATTATCCATCATTAGGAGGGAATAATTTTTCCTCATTTTTCGACGCAAATTGCATTTCGATATCTTTTATAGTTCAAAAGTTATACGAAAAAGGCCCCAAATTCTTCAACCCGGGCCGGGAAATTTCAAATAGCTCTTTGCAACGTTAATTTGAAAGAGATTGTCCCAAAATTTTCGAAGCTCGGGCATCACTGCTGTCCAGCGGTCGCTGGCAGCTCTCTGAACACCGGGACGGTGCATGGTTGTAGTGGAATGCGTCCGTGAGGCGCTGTTGCCACGTTACAAGTTCGCGCGAGCGCGGGTTGCAGGATAAAACGCTGACCCTGTATAGCTTTCCGGTATCATCGATATCGCTGGCAAACAAAAGACGAATACTGTTTCGAGATGCTGTTGATAAGTCAATCCGTTATTATCGTCTGATGCTCTGGTACCCTATTGCAGCTCTCTACGATATCCTGTATGACTTCAGGGTCGCTAGTTATTTTAACAACTACCTATAACTGAAATTATCGGTTTATTCTCGAATTTTATATAATTATTATTATTTTTATTATTATTCGTCTTTATTACTTGACACATCCAGAAAAGAAAATAATACATAAAGACAAGCGAAGTAAATGTCGAGGCTGCAGTACAATACTGTTAGAAGCCTAACCATAACTAAATAACTAACTAAATGACTAAAAACTAACTAACATTAAGAAACTAGAAAGTTATTGTGACGCATAATGTAACCATATATATCGCCAAGCTTTACATTTAAAATCAGGAATGAATTTAAACCTCGAATATCAGGTGGGAGGGAATTATAGTATATCGGTATGGAAAGGAGACTTCTTAATGTTATTAATTTTTAGAAACTAAAACGCGGAAACAGCCCTAAATAATAGATATCACCCAGATATTACCAAATTTTGGAAGCATAGACAATTTGAATTACTTGTCATCACAGTAACTTCATCTCGATTTCATCCGTTTTGATAAATTATATTGATACCTACCCATTAGGTTTACTCAACAGAACTGCGGAATTTTTTAGCCAGTATTTTGATCCTATGTTTATAAAATTTCTTATAATTCTTTTTTACACTTTAAATTCAGCTCTAATTTTTCTATTAAACTCATTTCCGGACAATCTGATAGACATAGGATTCAGTAATTGTAATGGTCATGCCCCGTCGTTATTTTCTCATTGATAATCTTCTGTCATTTCCATCTGATTTTAGAGACTTTACTGGAAAATGTCCACTGAACCCTGTGTACTTTGTTTACGTTATAGTGGGTGGCCAAATTATTATACTCAAACAAAAAGCTTTGAGATTTTGTAAGTTTAAGCGATGCAATAAAATAGATGTCTCGTTTTTAATGTTATAATATTATTTTTTAACACTAGCATACATATTTAAGACTACTCAACTATTTATATAATAACTACTCAATATTTGGTGACTCCGCCTTTAGCTTTTATGACTGCTTGGATTCGGCGTGGCATGCTTTCAATGCATTCTGTGGCTACTTCCTGCAGTTTTGGAATATTCTGCCATACTCCGATGATATTCTCTATTATTTTTGTCTTAATTGTAATAATTTTATCCCCGCTCTTTTGAAAACAAATAAGATTTATATGTTGAAAAATTACTCACAATGTTGCCAGATGTTGTAGCTAATCCACAAATGAAAAAAAAACAACAACATTCGTGCATTGTTACTTTAATTACAGTCACAACTTTCACAGATTTTGACGAAAATGTTTTGAGTATAATAATTTGGCCACCCCTCTGTATCTTACGATTGAATCTGAAGTACAAAGAGGAATAGACTTTTCCAGTTCATTAATTAATATTCCTTTAAAAATTTCCTAGCAAATTTCATGATCCTTCTAACTTTAAATTTGCCTGTTTCTTGTATACCTATATAGAAAGCAATTTGCTGCAAATTATAGCCAGGAGAAAGATTATAGACGAATGCTGCATCGAATAGTGACATTTGTGGGAAAGTAGGGTAGCCGCTCTATGCTTATGGACAGTGGAGTGTGGAGTACAATTGAGGGTTAGCGTGGCAAATCTGATCGACTGATCATTTACCCACACTACCCTCAATGTATCGATTACGAGCTTGTAATTAGGAGAGTGGCGTAATACTGCCCGTGCTCGAATCCCCGAACAGGAGCATTCCGACACTGTGTTCTTTGTTCCTATCATTGAAGAATACGTATACCATGATATACTGGCACCTATACCTATTCCGGAATATGATGATACTCTAATAATTATGGATACTGTATGTGTTACATAGAATAATGTAAAATTGACACGAAAAAAATAAATACATTTTGCAATGCAAACTTTTAAATACCATAGGGCTATTTAATAATGCGATTTAATCTCTGCGTTTCAAAATGTGGATGTTTCTTGACAGTCATTTGTTTTCTCGTGGAACAGGAATTTTTATAGCAATTTGTGCGTGAAATAAAGAAATGTAAGTATAACGAAATTTACAAATTTTTCTAAGCATGTAATCGTGAAGAAAGTAACTTTGCGAACGGTGCTGAATTATGAGCTACCAACTACTGGCAGCATAACTTGGACTGTTGGATCCTTCCTCCTCCCTTTTAATTTCTCGTAATATTTCTGCAGCAGGAAAACAATTAGAGCATGAAGTCTTACTTATTGTTAGAGTCTGCGAGAGAAAGCTTTAAGGTCTGCACGCATATCAGTTCCGTGGTCGTAAAAGGTATCGGTTGCTTGTTTTAGAATGGAGCAGCGCATACTTGTCAGTTCCGTGAAATTCGACTGTCTCTCCGTACACGTCAGTTCCGGGCCGTCAGTATCAGTGTTAAAAAATATCATTTGCGTGCTTTACAATGGAGCAGCGCACACTTGTCCGTATCAGGGATGTCAGCAGATGTCACTGTGGATCCTGTATCCGTTCGGTGAAACTAAAATTTGGTTGCCAACGATATTCGGGCATTTGGACTGACGGAGTCCTGAAATCACGGAAAGGTGAAAGGGACGACCTTTTTTATGACCGTGAAGGGTTCTCGGGTCGAAGCTCTCGAACAACGGGCTTCGGGGGTCCTAGACCCTAGAGTCATAAAGCCAAGGACAGCACTAGGCCACTCATTGTCAGTAATGAAAATGGGAATTTCTATAATTAATATTAGATCTCCATACAAGTACCACCAATGGATTGCTGGAGTTTTCGCAATGAAAATGATACCAAACATGATACAATTCTGATCATTTTTAATTATTGTAATGAAAAGAGTTTTGTATTTGAATTTTGCGCGGTATACAGGGTCAGCGCTTTATCCTGCAACCCGCGCTCGCGCGAACTTGTAACGTGGCAACAGCGCCTCACGGACGCATTCCACTACAACCATGCACCGTCCCGGCGTTCGGAGAGCTGCCAGCGACCGATGGACAGCAGTGATGCCCGAGCTCCGAAAATTTTAGGATGGTCTCTAACAAATTAACGACGCAAAAGAGCTATTGGGAATTTCGCGGCCCAGGTAATCCAGCCGCGTGCTCCGCTTTTATGATCGGTTTACCACTTGCACCCCAGATTACTGTAATGGGGTTTGAAAATAATGTCGACTTGTACGGAGGGATTTTTCGCCACCTGCGTGTAAAAGCTACAATAATGGCGCATCATTCCAAAAAATGACATTAACGCGAGCCGGTATAGGCGTGGCGTTGAATAGCTAAAACATTCAGACACAAAAATTCTAGAAAAAAAATTAAACACCGCTACAATCAAAGACATGTCCCATTAGCTACCCCTTACGTCTGATCTAAGTATGCACTGCATTAAGGATAAAATCATAAAAAAGAAAACCAGAACAATAGATTCTGAGGTCTGCAAAACTAACACATAGTTGAATAACAATTTAATTTCTCAATTCCTGAAAGTAATGATACAGAAACAACTAGCCTATTGTTTATCAACACCGCGAATTTTAAAAACAGCATTAAATACAGTATCAAATAAACAGTTTGCAAAAGCTTTTTACAACTATTATGGTTAAAAAATTGATAGAAAAAATTAAGTAATGTAAAAGATGTTAAATTATCCATCATTAAGAGGGAATATTTTTTTCTCAAATTGCATTCCAATATCTTTTATAGTTCAAAAGTTATACGAAAAAGGCCCCAAATTTTTCAACCCGGGCCGGAAAATTCTGTATAGCTCTTTGTGACGTTAATTTGAAAGAGACCATCCCAAAATTCTCGAAGCTCGGGCATCACTGCTGTCCAGCGGTCGCTGGCAGCTCTCCTAACGCCGGGACGCATGAATGCTGGGTGTTAGGGAAATGGAGCTGGATGTGCGTTTCAACAGGACGTGCAAACTTAGAGCTCTTTCACACGGCGATACGTGTATGATGTATACCGATTTTCCATTGATCATTATTAGACTGCGGAAGTTTTTGCAAGTATGATATTTATTACGATAATTACGATCTCCCGATTGTAAGAAAATGGAATATATTATATCATGGCCGCTACTATGCTCGAGCTATGTAAGTTCGAAATATTTTAGAAATAAATAAACATAACATTTTTTAAAAAAAAATAATAAAATTTTGAAAACCCTCTAATGATGAAACCTATTTCTATCAAAGTTTCGCTTGTTTGGTCCTTTTCTATAAAAATGTATATTTGCATAAACTCCCGCAGTCTAATCATTATAGCTTCCATAGGAACCGTTCACACGACGATTCTCGTATCGCGATACTGATTTTGTCTACCCCGCAAACGGCGGCCGCACGATACTTTTTGTCTGAAGTTGACAGATGAAACATGGAAACGAGCGGACACTTTCACACAGCGCGGAGCGAAACACGTATCGCGATACGCGTCGATCATTTGTTCTTCGATAAAAAATACCTGCTCGTGCCCCACACATTTTGGTGGAGATAGAAGCGTTATCTATTTTGATTTTACACAAAAGATGTAGTAAAAAACGAGCGAAGAGGAAGCGTTGGGTTTACCCCACCAAAAGCATTAGACGTGAAAAGGGAACTTTTCATGTATTATTTCATGAACTTCTAAATGATAGTCAAGCTTGCAGAAACGGCTGAATTGGGACTGACCGGGCCAGAGCAGGCCTCCTACACAGTTGTCAGTGAAATTAGGGACACAGCACGGACACGGAACGGACACCGTACGGACACGGACCTGACATGTGTGCGCAGACCTTTAAGCAACTACCCTTCGACTTTGTATCATTCTGGTCGCAAAACTCGGTTGCGGTAAGGGGTGAAGTTGCATTCCTTGAACGTGACTAGACAGAAACGTCTCGAAATAAGTAAGACGACTACATAGAGGGTGTCCGCGGGAAGACTGAACAACTGGATATCTAACGTATTGGAGAAAAACAAAATTACATGGAACTGCCTGGGTTGAGGAGGCAAATTTACTAACCAAGACGATCTTTTTTCGATTATTATTTTAAAAGATACGATGGTCAAGTTCGGTATTTTAAATGGAACTATTTTGTTTCGAGTTCACTTGATAGTGCGTTCCAAGGCAAATTCAATAACCTATGATGTATACACCTTATTTCCACAGGGTTCCGAGATATTGCGCTTGCAAATTTACTGATTTTCACTGGAAGAAAACCCGCTGGAATAGCAAGCACCGGGGGTGGACCTGTTTGGGCTACGGGTGGCACGCGTTGGGCATTGCCTGTTAAAACAGATGCCTACCTGCCAAAGGTCTACAACAGGAATGGCAGGCCGAAAGGCTGGACAATTCTTTTCCGTCACGAATGATATAGTCGAATTAACGAAAGAAGGCACCTTGGGACCGGGGCCAGAATTTGCGACGTTGCCGCTACTCCAGGCTCGCGATTGGTGCTTCCCCTACGCGGCTCCCTACGCCTTGGCCAATGATTTTCGACTACTTAGCTGTGGGCCTAGAGTAATCGTTGTCCTTGTCGGGAGCATATTGGTATCCTCTTCCAGAGGACGAACCCAACGTCCTTCCCATAGAGATTTGACAGAGTATCGAATCTTATTGGCTATTGCGGCACGCGCCATGTAGAATGAATGGCGGACAAGTCGAGGAATACAGGCTCATAGGATTCTTATTCTATTTAGCGTCATTCCACGGCAAATCGATCACTTTTTGCACTCGATGTCAGGGATTTTGTTCAAACTGAAATATTATGTAGGAAGGGATTTCAGTCATCACTTTGCTGTTTTTGAATTTGTTCAATTTTTGCCTATTTTCATGAAACCGAGCTGTACTTCTGAATTTTTATCTCGGAAACTCTTTATCGTATTGAATTCATTCTTTTTTTCATTTTAATCTAGAAAGTGCGGGCTATTCTAATACTCTTTTTTATATTGAAAAATTAATTTTGTAATTTCTAAAATTATAACCAAAGTTTTATTTTGCAAATTTCACGTATGAAATATTCTGCTTTCGAGAATGAAATTTTGAAAATTAACGTCAGCATGAGCTGTTATTAACCGATGAAGAATTCCATTAACTCTATATTTTGTAACCAAGTTCAAAACCTGTTAAACAATGACTCAAACCTTTCCATAATTTCACGTGATTCACAAAATACATATTGCATTCTGATCAAAGTCTAAAAATGTGATCGATTTGGCGTGGAGTGACTTGTAGATGAAGGAATCTGTTTTATCGAGCGAGTGAGAGAGACACAGTTGCGCTTGAAGATAGAAAGAGACGTCCGATCTGCTACACAACGTGGCAACGTCGCACGAAGTACGGAGCAGGCATTGGGTCTCTCCCGAGCCACGCGCGCCGGCCTACGGACCGCCCAGGTGCCTTCTTTCGTTAATTCGACTATAGCGTTGGCGATGGAAAAGAATTGTCCAGCCTTTGGGCCTGCCATTTCTGGTGTAGACCTATGGCAGGTAGGTATCTCTTTCAGCAGGCAATGCCCAACGCGTGCCACCCGTGGCCCGAACAGGACCACCCTTGGTGCTAGCTATTCCAGCGGGTTTCTTCCAGTGAAAATCAGTAAATTTGCAAGCGCAATACCTCGAAAACCAGTGGAAATAAGGTGTATACATTATAGGTTATTGAATTTGTCTTGGAACGCACTACCAAGAGAACTCGAAAAAAATAGTTCCATTTAAAAAACCGAACTTGACCATCGTATCTTTTAAAATAATAATCGAAAAAAATATCGTCTCGGCTAATAAATTTGTCCCCTCAAACCAGGCAATTCCATATAATTTTTTTTTCTCCAATACGTTAGGACATATCCAGCTGTTCAGTCTTCCCGCGGGCACCCCGTACATTGGCCTTGATGAGAATGTTCTTGTGGTTGTAATAATTTTTTACTCATCGTTATTAAAACACTTACTACTTAGGCACCTTGCACCCGGCACGCTTGAACATATACTAACTTACGGTGTCCACATTTGTCGATATGATTCGTAGCCTCAAACTCCTCCCTGCAAGCGCATTTGCTTTTCTTTGGCTCGCAATATGATCCCGTGAAACCACATTCGCGATCGTCCTCGCACTGGTCCCCGAATTTCCTCGGCCCTCGTTCACTCAAATCTGCAACAAAAAACAAAATCTGAATTAACATAATGCGTCAAACAGATTTCTCCTATAAATTTCACGTGTCATAAGTTGTCGGCGGTTTAACGGTTATATGTGTTGGACGAGTTAAACATTTTTGTATGTAGAATTTGGGATCGGAAAAAGGCAGAATAATTTTACAGATTCGTTTTGTATATAATGGTATACATATATTTGTTAGATAACAAATTGTAGGGAACGAATAACGTGACAAGTATCACTTATTGTTAGAAATTTCAATTCGTATCATGTGCATATAAAGTGGCACGTTTAAGGAACCGATTATGGTTCAGAAAAATAAATCGGATATATGAAAGTCTATTTTTTTGTACGATCATGTATTTTCGGGAAAATCAGTTTTGAAAAAAGGGTGGTACGTTCCTTCTTTAACTAACCACAACTCTCGACTTCGCGGCAAGGTTTAATATAATTTTTCCAAATGTTACGTATGTGGAATTTTCATCATGATCTCGGCCAGTTGGATCGCGACCATGGGCATGGGAGTGGCACGACGACGACGCCTAGGATTTCCTTATATGGAGATTTCTATCGAGTCCCCACCTATTTTGGGACTATATAAACCCTTTGGTTTCAACCCTCTTTGGTTCAAAGCTATACAGTCACGCATAGAGTCACGTCAAGTCTCGCTCGTCCAGAGTTGGTTAAATCTAGTAAGATCGGGCTCGAGTCCCTGTCAGAATCACAGTTAGGGTCATTTCGGGGGAGACGCACCACTTTGTTTCGATTGCTTATAAAGTCTTAAATAAATACAACTGAAAATTTAGGTAAATGTAGTTTGATTGTTTATTTCAATCTCTTTCACAAAATAACATATTAAATATATAAACATTATTTTAATATTAAAATACGCTTTCTAAAAAACTTCGAGAAAGTGCATCTAAACTCAGACCTGAGGGGGAGATGCACCTACTTATTGGTACCCTCTTCTCCCTACTTTCATTCTTTCTTTTCTCTTCTACACATATTACTACAGAGGGGAGGATACATAGTAGATGCTTCGTGGAACCATTTTGAGCACTCCGGGCAACGAATCCAATTTACTCACCGTTCACACAAATTTTTCGCCTGAAATCCAACACAACGAAAAGTTTTTACAATTTTAATGAACTTAAACCGCACGATCGGTGTGATTCGCTTAATAAGGTTATGTTTGTAGATAAGAACACGCGTCTTAAGCGTTGAAACAGTGCTGCCACTTATGTAGTGTGGCCGGAAAAGGAAGTGGTGCATCTCTCCGCTAGGTGCGCCTCTCCCGGAATGACCCTAACCTCATAGAGTCCGGTTTATATGCTATTTGCAGAGGCGGATTAAGGTCGGTTAAGGCCCAGGGCGCAAAAGAAAATATTGGGCCCCTTACAAAAAAGGGAAAGACAGGAAAAATAAAATCACGTTAACCATATTTTTAAACACATAAACAGATTATTTACTCATAATGTTTTAATTTCAATAAAATTTGAATGAAGTATATGTATAATATAATAACGTAAGGAGCAAATCTGTTTCCGAGAAATAGTACCTGCTTCTTTCAGTAGCCCTGTGCGTAATTAATAATGATGGGGTCTACTGTGTAATGCAAGGTATCAGGAGAATTAGGCACGTTTATTTGTCGCAACTATGTTTCTTGGACTCGGTACCCGAACTGCCTTCGCGGCAACGACCGGCTACTCCTGATCGCTGTTACCCGGGTTATCTCGCAAATGATCGTCCCGTAGCCTAACCACTTCTTGGAAAAGCTATTTTGGAGATGGTGTTCCGTCGCCCTCCTTAGCAATAGTTACTTCAAAATTGCGCAGCGTTGCACAGTCTTATACTTTTCTCGCTTACAATTTTACGATCCGCTTACAATATGAAATCAAATTTGGTGTCATTAAAAAAAAGTGGAAAGTTGGTTTTTGTGGGCCCATCTGAAGTCGTGGCCCCGGGCGCGCCCGGTGCGCCCGCCGTTAAATCCGCCTGTGTCTATTTGGCGTATTGAAATAACCACTCTTACGCCCCGCATCGCCAGTGCGGCAACACCGTGCAAACTAGTGGTAACTTACACAATTTATTTAATTAATTAACCGCGACACTTACATTTGTACAATAACTGATTATTGAATATACGAATGATGTTCACGTGTAAATCGAGTAAATTCGTTAAAACTATCTTTTACCCAGCAATCCTTATAATATTAGTAGCACATACCCACCCATACAACTTTACCGCTCGAGTTGTATCAAACATTAATTAAGAGTTACGAGGCATCACTAACATTTCCCGCAACTCCCTGATTTCGCATCAGGTTCGTTCGCAGCTCTCACCAAAACAAGGAATCTTCACCAAACCAGTAGCTCCCCGATTTCGCATCGGGTTCGTCCACGAAACCTCACCCACCTACGGCTCCCTGATTTCGCACCAGGTTCGTCTGTGAATAATCCAACCCCCCAGCAGCTCCTCGACTACGCGTCGAGTTTGTCTGTGAATTTCTTCCTAGTGATTCCCCCACTTCGCATCAGGTTCGTTCTCGCTTACAACAATCCTAGCGGCTCCCTGATTTAGCATCAGGTTCGTCTGTGAATAATCCAACCCCCAGCAGCTCCTCGACTAAGCGTCGAGTTCGTCTGTGAATTTCATCCTAGTGACTCCCCGAGTTCACATCAGGTTCGTCCTCGCTTACAACAATCCTAGCGCCTCCTGATTTCGCATCAGGTTCGTCTGTGAATAATCCAACCCCCTAGCAGCTCCTCGACTACGCGTCGAGTTTGCTGGGAATTTCTTCCTAGTGACTCCCCCACTTCGCATCAGGTTCGTCCTCGCTTACAACAATCCTAGCGGCTCCCTGATTTCGCATCAGGTTCGTCTGTGAATAATCCAACCCCCAGCAGCTCCTCGACTACGCGTAGAGTTTGCTGGGAATTTCTTCCTAGTGACTCCCCGAGTTCACATCAGGTTCGTCCTCGCTTACAACAATCCTAGCGGCTCCCTGATTTCGCATCAGGTTCGTCTGTGAATAATCCAACCCCCTAGCAGCTCCTCGACTACGCGTCGAGTTTGCTGGGAATTTCTTCCTAGTGACTCCCCCACTTCGCATCAGGTTCGTCCTCGCTTACAACAATCCTAGTGACTCCCCGAGTTCACATCGGGTTCGTTCACGACGTTTCACCCTCCCGCGGCTCCCTTATTATTAAAGTCAGGTTCGTCCGCGCTTGACTCCATTCCTAGAGGCTCCCTGACTTCGCATCAGGTTCGTCCGCGCCCCTAACTAACAAACTCATAAACCGTATTCCTTGGGAAATACCCCTCTTGCCGGCCTCTCGCGTTGCCGCAGCCCCGGCTCGTAACATAAAAAACGAATTTGATATAATAAAATTTATCCAATATTTTCAATGTATTTTTTCATAGACAGGTATATGTAGAATATATTAGAATCATTCTTCTCGGGTCACACTTCCTTTTCAGTAACATCGCATTTACAATTTTAGTCGAATGAAACAAAAGAAATCTGCGATGAGACGTGTAATTGTTTCCCCCGCGTAACTTTATTCTTCTATACATTATTACAAGTTTATGAACGGGGCATACACCTAGAGAGGGGGGATTTTTTAGGGGGGGGGGGGAATAGTCACAGTCATCTGGAATAGCCAAGCGTAATGAGCTGGGACACATTTCGTGACCCCAGAGTTTACTGTTCGAAAGTTTTTAGGCGACAAACAAATACACGAACACATTCTGCCTTATATATTAAGATACACATAGTTATAGGAGTTGATTCCATATGCGTCGTTCGCTGCAGTGAATTGTGGCGCCCATACCTGACTAAATAGGATTCATCAGGATGTACAAAACAAATTAGTTTCTTAAAATATATTAACAAATGCTGTTTCTGACGTGGCCGATTTAAAGAAATGTCGATTTTCAAAGACATGGCAGAGCTTTGAATGAAAAGTTCAAATTTCGGATATGAGACATTGTCCTTTTTGTGCAATGAAGAAGAAACTGTAGGTAAGTGAAATGAAAAATCCGCTACGTCAAAAACCGCGTGATGGTGTAGGGGAGAATGGGGCAATCGCGGTCAGCGGGCAATGATGGTCAGTATTGTTATTTTTAAAGCGGCATGTCCGAAATGTGCAATTTCTTTTCTTTACGTTCCACGACACCATTCGCTATATTGTCGAACGCCCTCGCTTTAATCTTTGCTAAGTAACCAAGGAAAAGAAGCCTTTTTGTGTTTTAAAGGTCGTTGATGTTATATTTTGCACAACGTAAGAGATAAATACTAATTTTGAAGTTTTCTTTTACATTTCAACTTTACGTAAATACAGATGTACTATCAAGGCAAATGATTAGAATCAAATTTAATATAAGTATATATAATTTATTTATGCAATCTTCAATTTCATCAATAAAAACGTGTGCGGGCAATGATGGTCGCTTGAAAATTAGCGTCTACAACGTGATTACCGTTATTCCCCAGTGCAGAATAAACATATCTTTCTTCATTAGAGGAATTCTATTCTGTAGATGGCAAAAATACGCCCTAGGACAACTAGATAAGCTAATTGGGCTTCCCAAACGCTTGAAAAAGCAGCGTACAAGTGTATTATTTGCTATCAGTTTGGCCATGATAATGAAATGTGGTTTCGATGCATCTCTTGTGGCCACTGGGCCCATTCTGAATGTTGTGGATGGGACTGGGCGGATGGATACATATGCGAAAAATGTGGAAAACGAATCCCAGCCCAGAAATCCCAGGAATCCCTTTTTTTTTTTTCCGTGGAGAAATCCCTAACGGATACCCCTAACCCTCGGGGGAGGGTCAGGGGTTATGTGGGGCTTGCACCCACTAAAACTCCACGGTGGTCGTCCTCGGATGCGGAGTAGCGCGCCCGAGGAGGAAGACTTGATGCGGGGGCAAACTAGCGATTCGTCCGCTTGCCCCCCCCTCACGCGCATGATGTTGATGCATACTCCGCACCGATTCCCCGAGGACTCGGGGACTTCCCTGGGGTCCCAGGAATCCCTAACCCAGACCTAACCCAGACCTAACCCAGCACCTAGACCGTAACGTGACCGCTATTACCCGTAGGTGTGGGCAATGGCTGTCAAACACATCTTTTCCGTATTTTGTAATTTTATTAAGTAAATCAATATAAAATTAATTAATTTCGTACCCTACGAATAGGTTGATAGTTTGAGTTTATAAAAAATTCGTTTTAAAAAAATATTGCACCTTATATCTTGGTTTTATTACACTTATTGCTTAAGGATGAACTTCAGTGACAATCTTAGCCAAAAGTTAATCCATTTCCAAGATATTAATAATGCTTTTTCCTGCGATGAAAACCAGTCAGAAATGGCAATGGTGTATTTTTATCGCAAATTCACTTGAATTCGCACTTATTTTTTTATCTTATTTTGCCAATTTATTGAATATTTGATGATTTATCATTAACTTATTTGATGGAATATACCGGAAATGCAACTGCTAGAAATTAAATAATCAAACTATAATTTTCCTTTTTACTTATATGAAAAGCAGTGAAAAGTGGGCCAATATGTTGTATTTGGTGAGTGTTGATCATATATATCTTAATTATATTAATAAAACATTTATATATGTATACATAATTTTCATGAGTCGGAAATTCTTTGTGATCGTGGCAACGCAGCTCAATGAGAAAATATTCTCGTGCAGTAGTTGGTAGTCCTCGCGAGCTTAACATATAAAATTCATAATTCAAAAATTTGTTGAACTTTGTTTAACTCTCTAAGGCCTAGACCCTTGAATCCTTATTTAAAAAGTTAAATATAGACAGGTGATCAAATTTTACGCACTTTTAAAATGAGTATTTTCTGGTGTTAAAAATAAATTGTGCTTCATTTTTCCCACGAATACACTATTGCCATTTCATCTGGTTTAAATATATTGCAAGGAAATTTTCTACTTTCTGACAAAAGATGAATATGAAAATTATATTCACATGTCTGTATACTGATAATTACGCATTTTCATTAAAAATCGCAGACACTGCCACGAACATGGAACAAAACGCAGTAATGTGTTTCAAATATTCCCGCCTCTAGAGCTGATTGCGGCGTTGCCGCACTTTCACAGTTACTCAGCTGACAATCCAAGAAAAAACAGTTTTCCGTGTCATTTTCTTTCGATTATTCAAAAACCATCGAATGAATTGTCCGGAATTTTTGTGACAATTTTGTTCAGTGTTTGATCTTACTGTACACAAGATTTAAAAAACTTTGGCCTATTATTTCACTCTTAATTTTGTAGTTATATTCTCAATATTGCGTTTTCCCATAAGAATACATGTTAAATTGAAAGTTAAATAATTTGAAAACTACCGAATCAATTTTTCTTAAATTTTGCGGAGAGTTTTACTATTGCATAAAGATTGGTGCCTCCAATTTTCAAAGATTTTCGCTTATTTTGAATGTTACTGAAGTTCATCCTTAAGTGACCGCCATTACCCATTCTCCCCTACCTACCCACCATACATATAGCCCTCCCATATTTGAAGTATGCAGATCGGTTGAATAGATTTTGATACCTCGATACTTGTGCGAATTTTTGCCCCAAATTTTGGGAAAACATTCTTGACACGTCAAAAACACTGAAAATACATATTTAAAAAAGGACTTTTCCTTTGGGTTTGGTATCTGGAAGCATATAATTCCCTGCACGATGTCCTATTTCGCCGTAAATGAATACTTTTACTTACATTTTTGTATAGCCTTAAAAGATGATAGAATGAATTTATATGCGCGCAAATTGATACCTACGTGCAATACTGGTTTCTTTTTTTAATTCCCGAAGAATTGAATTTTTTCAGCCATCACACTAGGAAGACCCCTTAAAACGAAGATATAATAAAATGCTTTACTTCGTAGGGAATGAAAGTGGATCGAAATGCAGTTTAGCAGAGATCATCATTAAATTAAAGACTAATTATACAATAGTCGAGAGTATCTTCAAAAATCCATAGACTTCATTTTCTTGAAAGTGGCTCAAGAACTTAAAACATTATACCGGTGCATTACTGTCCGCCCTCGTCCCGCCTTATTCCCCATCCCCGCAACGCGGGTGGTCTTATTTTGCTTATATAGTGGAATGAGTGGAAACTGCAGTGGGGAAAATCTCGGCTGGTTACGGGTTACGGGTCACGTCTTCCCCTATCTGTAACGAAGGAGGTCGACTGCACGAAAAGCCGACTTGGACCGCAAAATTATCCGAATGATTTCGCAATTTTACCGGCAAAGTCATAGCTGACTATCTACATCATCTGCGACATTAGGTTCTATATAGAAATGCGGACGCGTCGGTGATTCACTTGACCCTAAACCTAATCACCTGTTTTCTACTGAAAATAATAAAAAATAATAAAAAATCTAAATACAACAACAATACGGTATCTGTTTTTGTTATTAAATAAGAACTTTTACTGCAAAAACTATTTTCCGCCCAATTATCGAATACCAATAGCGACGCTATTCCTTAGCTCAACCAGCTAAAACACGGTCGAAAAATCATGAGCCTCTCATTTTAAAAGTTGTTCGTTGCTTATGCTGCACTTTGGTTAGCCCCGTTCAAATAATTTAGAATTATTTTGTTGTAACTATAGTACAAACGTGGCGCTTATAATAATAAGAAAAATACGAGATGAGAAGAAATGGGGACATGAGCAGAAATTGGGGCATTCACCTTAAACATATATTATTTTCCGTGGCTGATTGAAATATTTGCGCGAGATTTGTTGCTTCGCTCGTATCCCCTTTATCCAACTAACAACAAGAGCTAGCTAATCCTTTGTAATCTAAATGATGATGACAGATTTAAGTAGAGAAATACTTAAAAATACCTAATGAACAATAAAGTGGTATTACTCTAAGGAGTATTAATGGCTGGAAGTATTACTAATATATCCCAAGTGGGGGTTCTCGTTTAGTGCTGAAGCCGCGCGGCGCTATTGCGTCGCGGCGTCGTCGTGGCGTCTTGATGATATCGCGAAAACACTTTGCACGCAGCTTTCTCGTTGTTCGAGATATCTGAGGGACAGTGATAGTGTCGTGACTCTGGTACGTTTAGTCATTTAGTATGCGAGTTTCACGTGTGCTGACTCTACGTCCTCCACACGTTTATTCGTACATGAACCCCTGCCACTTTTTCTTCCCCTTTTTCCGCACGAATTAGTTCCACGAATTATAGCAAGCTTCCTGATTGATTTGTCCCTTGGAAAACTCATGGAAGTAATTTCCATATCGCGAATATGGTTATACTCCAATTCTATGACTAAACTTGCTTACTGTTAAGGTTAAATGTATATTCTGGAAAGGATACTTGTACAAAAGTAATACAGAAAGTTGAAATATATTAATACACAAGGAATCACGCACGCCACTCTCACAAGGAGAGTATTTTAGGTGTCCGCCTCCGATCATTTTGATTTTTAGACATGTTATAGAGGACCGAAAAATAAGAAATACGTGTTTTTTTATTTTTCCCCGTTTTCATATTTGGGGGGTGAAAACTGATTTCAAAGTTTGGGTTGAAAAATCATTTTTGTGGAATATCTCGAGAACTATTAGAGATAGGGGAATAGTGTCAATGGACGAATTTTGTGTCTTTGAATGCGAAATATGATCGTCTCACCAGATTTTCAAAAATCCACAAAAATGATTTTTCAACCCTAACTTTGAACGCAGTTTCCACCCCCCAAATATGAAAACAGGGAAAAATAAAAAAACACGTATTTCTTATTTTTCGGTCCTCTATGACATATCCAAAAATCAAAATGATCCGAGGCGGACACCTAAAATACTCTCCTTGTCAGTCTTGTCATGAACATACTTAGTCGTACAGAGTAGCCTTGTCATAAACCAAAACCACGCACCGCACACGCATTCGCGCATTTACACAGCGGTGCCACTAGATGGCAGTGTCCATTACCGTGCTTTTTCCTTCTCCAACACTTACAATTAGATGATTGAATTTCCCCATTAACCACAATTAATATTAACACTATTCCTACCACGACCGGTCAAATGACCGTTTTTAAAATTTCGATTAGAATTTCCTATATACAACGTAATTGAATCGCCTTTAAACGTCACGACTTTTCCTCAAATATACGTATGTACACGAAATACTTCTGAATAAAAGAAACTATATTTTTATACTGTCAAATTGGCTATTATCTTCATTCTATATTAAAAAAAAATATCAGTTGTGCTAAAGACCGGTCATCATTTGACCGGTCGCAGTAGGAATAGGTATACGTGAAGTGTCGGTAGGAATAGTGTTAAATATCATTCAGAGCAGAGTTGGGCAAAATGTAATCTAATTACAAATTAGAAAGTACGATTAAACTGTAATTGTGCAATTGATTACACATTATTTTCAGTAATCTTTCATTTAGATAGTTGCCAAAACCAAATGGTCAACTACCTAAATTAACAATTACAGAAAATAATGTGTAATTAATTGCACAATTACAGTTTAATCGTAATTTGTAATTTTTAATTAGATTACATTTTGCCCAACTCTGCTTCAGAGTATCGAACTTTTATTTCCCTATGACGTATAAAAATATGTGAGTAACATTTTTATCAATTCCTCAGTACAAGAATGTGTGCTAATTGCAAACAGTTTCTCAAGTTCCGACCATCAATTTTTAATTTAGAATAGCTATGTAATAGATAAACTGACAATGAGTAGCAAACGAATTCCTAAGAGTTCGAATTACTCATAAATTTCTTTATTGTCAACACACAATTTTTCTTGCAATTCACGCATAACCTTGACAATTCAGTTTCAACGACTACAGCTAAATCGATATTGTTTCTTTTTCTTGATCTTACATGTTTGCACGGTACACGCAATGAATATTTAAATCCACGTAGAAAATATATATTTTGCGAAAGCCACGAACAACGAAGGCCGTGTTCATACCGAAAGTACTTAGGTATCAGTGAGCCTGGCAATTTTTCTTCCGCCTTATTAGATTCTTAGCCGAGTACCTATTCTTGCGCATACACCTTCACGTTTTTTAGTACAATGCGTGCGCCTTGTAAAGGGGGAGAATATTGCCCTGGATCCCTAAACCCGTCGAAATGGAAGTCTCATTTTACAGGCGTCGTCTGACAACGAGCACATTAGCCGAAGAAACCAAGAACATACCTACTACATAAATTTTCATTCGATGGCGACAGAATATCTACGGGTTTATTTATTTGTGCAATCCCCTCGCGTTCCAAGTTCAATACAACCAAGCTACCTTTCGAATCAACAGACGCGGACGCGTCTGGAAGCTAATTCCCCTTTCCCCTCTACCCATAGGCACACTGAGCGACTCTATACACGAATGCTAGCGAAATGGGTACGACCCCGCAGCTATTTTGGCCTTATTATCTTATTGTAGACATAGTTCCGGTGTTTTAACATGATCCAGGGAATTATTATTATTTTTTAACCCATTTGTCGTTTTACTTAATGTTGCAAGCTGCTTTTCTAAAAGATAAAAGAATTATTCTGAATTAATAGTTATAAAAATGAGACTTTTTTACGAGACAGACGTCACGTAGCGCTAGTACTTGACGCCAGTAGATGTCGCCATTCTCGTTTTACTTTGTGGGGTTTCGTGTTTGTGTTGTGGTATGCCTGTTTGCGCGCGACTTTATAAATTATTGAATGAATGAAGAATTAATGAAGTGAGTTATTAATGTTTATAATTAATTGTTCTTCTGTTTATTAGTTGCTAAGGTTTTTGTTACATTTTCTGTATAAATTCAATAAATATTCTGTTCCCCGACCTAACGGACGTGTTCCTAAATTCCTCGATTAGTCACGTAGTCTATCTAATCGGATATCCCCCACAACTTCTCCACTTGACGCCAGTAGATGTCGCCTTTTGAAAGCAGAATCAGCAGATGAAAACCTTTTTTCAGAAATCTAATAATGTCACTCCTCTGCCCTACTCCCCTTAAATACAGGAAAAAGCCGAGGAAAAAAAAGAGTATTATTTGTATTTCTACGTTACATTAAGCTTTATGTAAGAAAAAAGTGATGGAATCCCACCCCCCATAAACATGACTCATGTATAAAAGAAGCTAATTCCCTTTAATTCTCGAAAAAATTAAAAAAGTTCAGATGCAAAGATTGTGAAATTGTATACAAATCAATTCAGTGCTCAGATTTTCAGATTCGGTTTTAAGTAATTAGCGGGCCGCTGTATAAGAAAAAAAATCCGCATCTCTCTTAATCCACTACTGACTTTGATTCGTTTAAATTAGTCTCTACCAAGTTTTTATTATCTTCGATCGTAAAATGATCTTCACACGGCCCGCTAATTACTTAAAACCGAAGCTGAAAATCTGAGCACTTAATTGATTTGTATACAATTGGAATTAGCAAAGCTGATTTCACAATATTTGCATCTGAACTTTTTTATTTTTTTCGAGAATTAAAGGGAATTAGCTTCTTTCATACATGAGTCATGTTTATGGGGGTGGTACTGGGGGTGGGGGGGATCCATTATTCAGCAACATGCATTGGCGAATCAATCTCCAGTGAATGTATTATTTCCGCATTACCGTAATTCTTGCATTCGAGATAGTATCGTACATATGCAAGCGTTACAATTACACAAAGGCGAGCAGATTGTTCCCTCATGATTTACAGTCGAAAGAAAGCGCGGATCGAAATTTTCTTACGAAAGCCGCAATCCATTTCCTCTTGAAACGCTTCAAACGTAGAATAATGATGTTACTATTTAACATTCACATTTAAATTGAATTTTTTATTGACAAGTTTTTACTATTTTTCCCGGGGAACCGGCAGCGTTACTTTTACGACTCGTTTCACCGTTTCTGTGTCCGACATACCCAGTTCACAAAGCATCGCAGTATCTTTCTAAACCGTCATCGCGGGCGTATTTTAGGTAAAACGACAGCAGCTTGTCCCTAGTCTTGAGTACGATCGTATTCTACATAGTAGGCGGCCATTATGTGGCGACAATGCAGTAATCAAGCTCGGTCTCGTTGCCTCGGAGAAAAGGATTGCTTCCTTGACTTTGCTAACGGGCCGGGCGTCGGCGTCTTCACAGCATCAACCTGCCCTTTAAAATTCTTTAACGCCTCGACGGTCTGTTGAACTTTCAAGTGTGCACTTGGTAGGCGTTAATTACATGCCAGAAAGAAAAAAATAAAGTACGTTAATTTCACAGGGATGTAAAATTGAGGGTTATAAAAGCTTTTTAAAAAATGTATGCTGGCCTCATATATAGGTACATATCTGGACGTCTAAATGCAAAAATAACCTCAGCTTTTCTCCATCACGTATAGTTTTCTCACAACTTGCTTTGACGCTTTTATGTTGTAATATACCATCGAAGAAAATACCTAAATAGTGAAAAATTACTGAATCCACAACTAACTAATGTGGCTTGGTGACCCAGTATTTATAATCGCTTAGACATTTCTAGGAGGTTCTAATATTTATCTGCGCCAACCGTTATAGTAAGGCCGCGTCCAGATCGGAACCGAACGGCGAACCGAACGCCACTTGAGACTCCTTAATGCCGCGTTCCTACGTGTGGAACGTATATTTCTAGCGATTTTCGCCAGTTTAGACAGAGCCTCGTGGCTCGCGACAGCTAAAGATTGAAGGACAGAGAGTGTTTAGGGTAGTGCAGACGAAAGGTCTGTTGCTGTCTGTTTTTCTTTTTTATAAATGTAATACATGCAGATATACGCAGTGGTTGCTTGATATGCGGACATGGTGCTCGTGCGAACGGTGAAATTATTCTGAGAGTCCCGTAGACATTTAGAACCGTAGGCGTAGGTACGCTTGGGAAGGTCTGTGGGACACTCTTCGTTTATCACCAACTTGTCTTGCTTCTTCAAACTACTTGAAACCTCCAATGGCAAGGACGACAACAAGTCATGGTGGTGTGAGGGACTGGGATGCACCACTACAGTTGTTTACCCCATGTGGGTGAGCCATTCCTTCGATGGTTCGGGACTTTACCGACATCGGCTGGGAACAGCCCGAACATCTCCGCGAGCCTGACTATCCTTTGGTCGAGGGTCCCGAGGTCCCTTCCTCGGTGTCATATGGCAGGCAAATCTTTGGTCTGCACTACTCTAGACAACCTTTAGCTGAAAATCGCTAGAAATGTGCGTTCCACACGTAGGAACGCGGCATTAGGGAGTCTCAAGTGGCGTTCGGTTCGCCGTTCGGTTCAGATCTGGACGCGGCCTAATCCTAAAGGTCGAGTTTTCTAGCCGCGGTCGGCGGTGGTGGCCAGCGGCGGCTGCGGCCGGTGGCCAGCGACGGCGACCAGACTCCAGCGGCTAGGAAACTCGACCTTTAGGATTAGGCCGGATGGAGTCCAGCCGCGCAGCGTTCAGAATCCCACTTGGGTTCGAGCGCGCTTGAAAGGGTCTATTGGGAGTAGAACATTAGTATGCGACACTAGCGGTCGGTACGCGAACTAGTAGTAATGGCCGACGCAAGTATACAATTTATTGCGGTCTACCATTTTGACAGTATCGACGAGCTGTATGCAAAAATAAATGTTGTGTAACAAATTGTAACGCTACAATGAACAATGATCTCAATTTAAGTTTTCGTAAAGCAATTAAAATTGTTCACATTACATACTTTTACATATTGCAAAATTGTGTCTAAATGTATTGTCAACATTTTTACTGTAAGAAATAACTTTGAAATAAACTTTTATACTACTGAATCCATATAAACATATAGTAAAAGGTATACATGCGTCGTCCATATTTGTTATGTTACACCAGCGCCACCGTTCCCGCGGTGGTAGATTGGCCAATGGCCAAGGATTCATACTGGTTTCAGAAATAACTTAATTCTTTATTCTTTATCGTATCGATGTGGAAGTAACACCAATGGATTCCTTATGTTTTTCCAAAGAAAATTATACGAAATTTCATGGAAATCGGACTATTATTAATGAAGACAACTTGAAATGATATAAATTAATTTTTCATGGAATTTCCTTTATATGGTCCGAATTACGTCGTTCTTGGTGTCAGTTTCATCGGCGAAACATAAGGAATCGATTAACGTCGTTTTCGCAAAGATTTGATGAGAAATACGGATATCCTGGACATTTCTGAGTTTTTAATGATATTCCAACCATTTCGAGGGTCGAAAGCCATAAAAAATTCGGTGAGGCACTGCGGGGGGTTGTCCTCGTCATGGGGTACCAGGCGGCAT
This sequence comes from Andrena cerasifolii, assembly GCF_050908995.1. Lineage (NCBI taxonomy): Eukaryota > Metazoa > Arthropoda > Insecta > Hymenoptera > Andrenidae > Andrena > Andrena cerasifolii. Next base: position 2,241,633 of record NC_135124.1, on the reverse strand, counting down.
CTCTTTGACATGCGTCGCTAGAGAATCATCCTGTATGTATGTAAGAAATAACCTTGGAACTTGTATATATACGAACGAGAGTGGACGATAGGACTTGCGAGAAGAGTAGACCTCTAGCGGCGCCGGTGGAGACTAACCGGCGTGACCCATGTGGTGGGGCCGGGACGTCACATTTCGAATAAATAGTTTAAATAATTTGTATTAATATATCGCTGTTTATATAAACAGAGGGACGGCATAAATAACCAGTTGCATAGGTCCGTATCTAGTACTGACGCGGGAGCCGCTTACAAAAACAGGGTCCGCATGAGATACGGAGGCGGGCGTTCAGTGGAAAACGGAGGGTCTTACGAGATACGGAGGTGGGCGACCAGTGGAAACCTTAGGGTCCGTACCAAATACTGAGGTGGTCGTTGAGGGGTCCGAAACGTTGCACGAGGCGGACATAGGAATATTGCTGCAACATTGCGGCAACGTTGCGTGCAACATTGCAATCTTGCACTGCAAGGATCCTGCAACGTTGCTGAAACGAGAGTGTGCTGCATGGGATATTCTGGAGTTTTCGAAAGATAGTTTTTTCTTTGACGATTACAAATACTTTTTTTTACAATTTTAACTTAAGATTCGTAATGAGTGGCCTCGAAAACTCCAGAATACCAAGTTTATACCAAATCTGAGGGATTGGCTTCTCATTCGTTTTATTTTTGGCTTCTTAGATTTCTCTCTCATCTGCTCTTTCTTTTCTTCTTTTTCTTCTCCTCTTTGCATCTCTTTGCCTCTTTCTTATCTTCTTTTGCTTTCTTCTTTTCTTTTTTTCCTTTCGTCAAGCGCCTTTGATTTCCGAATTCTCGTACCGACCTCCGGACCAATGAAAAATCAAAAGTCATCGGAGTTGCATACCCGAAACCATATAAGAGCATGACATATTGCCCGGTGTCTCCAAAGATCTAAATCAATTTGTATCACGGTTTTTCAGCACGAAAATTACGAATGGTCAATAACTGTACTGTGCATTCGCCGCACCAGTTATTGAACACCCCCCAAAACACAACACAATCACGTCCGACACGACTGGACGTACGACGAATGTTAACATTGGGGCCTTGTCACCTATTATGATCAATGGCATTCACGACAAACAAAATTGAACAATGATTACACAGTCATTAAACAAGTCGCCGCTCTAAAGATGCCCGGTAAGCCCTTACCTTCTTTGAGAGTTGAAATTACGCATTTCCTTTCCGACGATCTCACGGCGGAACGCTTGAACTGAAATCATCGATTGTTGGTTGAAACAAAAGGAAGGACTGTCTTTTCTGATCAAAGTGCATCATTCATACGGAAACGCGCAGGTTCATTAGACTATGGCGGCAGAAATTTGAAGTGGTCAACTTCTCTACCCTGGTTAATAGCTGTATCGCTTACCCTACATAGAGTTCTTCTTTCATAAAGGATTGCTATAACAAATGCATGCAACGCCGACGCTTTGATAGAACAGCGCGATTCGCTCTAACGTCGGGTCATTAATAGCGAAAATTAAATACTGGAGTAAGCCCAATGCAAATGTTCAAAGCATCACAAGTCTAAATTATAAGTTCACTTACGGCGAAGCCCAAGTTGTTCGTAAAAGTAATTGTAGTACATACTGGTAATAGAACCTATACTAATTCTAATTCTTACACGAAGTCTAGTTTCACACCCCATTTAATCCATCCATTAAGTATTTGAAATAACTAAAACATTTTAAGTGAATCCTTAAATTATATTAACCTTTTGCATAGTAATTGTTTTTACACGTATTCTACAGATATCGTCAGATCCTATCACTAACTTTACTAACAAATACACGAACAACGAATGAGAGATTTTTAAATATTGTACCAGCCCATGCAACAAGTACAAACTTATTGGTACACGATGTTACTTCAAGCGGCGTGACGCGAGACTTTTAAGTGAATAAATTGCTGTCGAGTCAGAGGAATGAGTACCTTGGAAAAAGCTTATGCACATTTGCGCGTAATTAATGGACTCTCACGCATGAAGTTTTCAGGGGAATTAACTTCATAGCAAACTGCAAGTATTAACGAATAGAGTCGTAAAATGTAAATAAGCACAGCACCTGCACTACGACCACTAAACCAGAGCGAAACGTTTCGTCATACGAAGGATGAAGGAGCCCGACTACGGCGGATGATATATTTCCTTAGACCTTAGGGGTGAATTACGGTTGCGCTGTGGGACATTTATCCGTCGTGAGCTCGAATGTGATTTATCGGTTGAAATTCAATACACGATTACAACATCTTGTTTAGATCGTAATGTCCAAATAAAAAATCGGGCTTACTAGATACAAGGTCGAAGTACTATTAAGGTATATAATACTCATTAAAATAAGGATGAAAGTCTTAATAAACATACTTTTTAAAACTCATTCAGGTGCTTTAAGATACAAGAGATGATGATGATGAGATACACGCACATCAGCGCACTTCAACATAGTAGATTAGTTTTATTAAAGGCATACTGTCTTAGATAAGCTAATATTGCTGAGAGGTTCGTAGCAGATCCAAACTCCGAATCATTCGGTAAAAATGAATGGCCTGATATTAAGAACTTCTATTCTATAACTTTTGTTGTTATGTCATATTGAACTAATTTTCACTAAGTATCACTATAAATAATTATTTTATCTTTATTACCAGCAATAGTTTTGATATGTTTAAGTAAATATGATGCTATTTCTTTTGGTCCTCTTGATGCTAAACACCCTGCACATAGTATAGAAGCTCTTATTATATCCAGTTTTGAACTAACAATAAGAAATATATTTTGTTTAAAGAACGATGACAACAAATGGTACATCATGTCTTTCGTTTTATTAATACATTGTCCCAAATGCAGTCTATAGTAGGTAGGGTCAGGTGGGGTAGAGTGTAACAAAAAAGTTTCTAATGACTGTAGACAACAGAATATGTAATAAATCAACTATTCGTTTGGACTTAAACAATCAACAGTCTTGGTCCTTCAAATCAGAATTAGCAGATGTTAACAATTATCCTTAAAAGCTAATCAATTTGACACTTTTCCGAGATCACATAATTGTTACAGTGTGCCCCAGGTCTGGGGTACAGTTTAGCCTTAGAGGTACAATGTAACAGAATTGGACATACTATAACAATTGCACAACACCTTCAAAATACCAATAAAATATGAAAAAAAATTATTAACTCAAATTATATCTTTTTAAAATATTATCTGGAAATGAATAAGAATGTGCATGACGTTTTGTCGTATTTGTCATTTTAGGGAATGGCAATATAAGTTCTATATCATCCATTGCAACAGTTCTAGAGCCACGTCCAGCAGAAAGTAAAAGATATGATCTACCTTTCCATTTTTGCGCAAGTAACTGATGTCATATTCATGTTACACTGTACCCCGTTACACTGTGCCCTCTACCGTATAAACAACAAAATATCATCTGGAATTTTATAGGTTATGGGTACCGGCAAAATTTATTGTTATATTAAGCAACAAATATATGTAGTTTGTTTACAAAATATTATTATTTATCGGTATTACTGTTTGTTGGAATAGAAAAAAATATTTTATTTGAATTCGTCACGTTTAAACAGGAAATAACCTATTTTGGTAGGTATTATCACGGGAAAGGTAAGATACTGACAACTGAATCAAGATGACGGCAGGTGCGTTTGTCAAAAACGTAGAACGACGCAATAAAGATGTTACAAAGAGGAAACAGAAATACTTTCACTGTTATACTGTGCCCCGTGTTACAAGCTATCCCACCTGACCCTACTAATAAGGGACATCGCCTAAGGTAAAGACAGCAGTAGTTGACCATGTATCAGTAGTTAACCACTTTTCAGAAAAGAGTGAGCAATAAGGTTTTTAGAAGTGACGATCTTTTGAAAAAAGTGCAGTTGAGGTGCTAAGACATCTACCGACTAACAAGGGGAGGACACCATGTGGTAGACACCGATTTTGATGATCTATGTGGAAAATAAGTAAATAGGTGTCCGAGCGTTTCTGCCAATGGGCCTTAATAATAGAAATATTTACAAGTAAATTATTAAAAATTTCATAGTGGGCGTGGGGTTATAGTGAGTAAAAATCCCACACTACCCTGGCGCCCCAGGGGATTCCCCTCTGAAGGAGTCGGGGTGTCTGTTGAAGATTTCCCCAAGTTAAAGAAAAAAAAAATTATAAAAAAAAATTTATAAAGTTTTTTTTTAACGTGGAGACATCTTCAAAAGGCACCCCGACGCCTCCAGAAGGGAATCTTCCGCGGGTGCCAGGGTGGTGTGGGATTTTTACCCACTAAAACCCCACGCCCCCTATGAAATTTTTAATTATTTACATGTAAAAATCTCTATTATTAGGGCCTATTGGCTGAAACGCTCGGACACCTATTTACTTATTTTCGACATAGATCCATCGTGCCAAGGATCATCAAAATCGGTGCCTACCACATGGTGTCCTCCCCTTGTAAGATCTAAAACACTCAAGTGTGAAATACGTTATGAATAGTATTGTCGAACGTTTATTTACATCAAAGTGAGTAGTGTGTTCCTATATCGTTATTTCCTTAATGATTTTGGTAAGAACAGGTGTATGGATCAGGTAAAAAAATTCGTAGGGTATTAACTCTTTATGACTGAACTCTTCACTTGTTAAACTCTCATATCGTGGCAATTTTAAGGTACATATAACTTGAAGCGACAAAGTTTTTCCTTGATATACAAGCAAGATTTTCACCAATTTTCACACTTATTAATAAATTATTGTAGAAGATATGACGATTTATATAAATCCCGCGCGGCACCAACAGTCAACGCGAGTGCTAAGACTGCTAAGTAGCGCATTATACGTGGCCGCTGGCTGTTGGTGCCGCGCGAGATTTATATATATCGTCATATCTTCTGCAATTATTTATTAATCAGCGTGAAAATTGGTGTAAATCTTCTTTGTATATTAAGGAAAAACTTTGTCGCTGCAAGTTATATATACCTCAAAATTGCCTCGATACTTTTTAACGACGAACGTTGAAAAACATGGGTTATGTCCAGTATTACTTTTTAATTAAATATTATTACATTTTTTAAAATAAGGGTTTCGTGCATACATTGTACAGCTTCACTAGAATTTTTTGAAGTAATGTTTTAAGTTTCATAACGATCCGTTAATATTTACTCAAGTTATCGCAATTTATGTTTAAAGAAATAATGATTTTGGACGATGAAAAATTTTTAGTTTATCATTTTTAGCTCGAATAGCAATGATTGGATAAACAAACTGTAAATAGAAAAAATGTGCGTCGTGGCGAGCTTTATATCAATATATTTTTTAAAATTCAGTTTAACAACATTTAATTTTCCAATCTTCTTTACCGTTTGGACAATAATTTTTCCTATTTTTGAGCGCTAGTCCCCTTATTGCATCCGACCCTTCAATTACTGACTATGTATATATTGTGAGTGGTTTTTGAGGTCGCTGATTACGAATCCGACATAGGGTTTATAAAATTAATTTATTTAAACAATTTGTTTAACATATATTGTAAAAAAAGTTTTTAAATAAATACACAAATTTCGGAAATTTATACATGTTTGTTTAGTTATTTTCTTCACAGAACACGATTATATATATAACAAAACATGTCATTTTGCAATCGTTTGTGTAAACAAATTGTTTAAACAAATTAATTTTACAAAGCCTATGTCGGATTCGGAATACACGGTTTCTTTTAATTTCACTTTCCTTTTTAGTTCTAACTTGTTCTAAATTATTGACAATAATCGATGCTAACACGATTACCTACATCATTGCTTTAATTCTCTTTCTAGTATAGGTGGTCAAATACTGACCAACATAGAGTCAACTACTAGTATTTTCATTTTTAAGTATGGTCAACTTCTGAAGCAATTACTGAAGTTTGAAAAATGGTTCTAAAATTTTTATAACATAACTTTTTTAAAAATCGTTCTCATTACATAATTTAGAAAGCTTAAAGAGTATCTTTATGGGGCGACTGTACTATTGTTTACGTAAAGAACTTCTTTTAACTGGTCAACTACTGGTGCCTTTACCTTAATTGTAAGTGTCACACGCCGATTTGATCACGCTTTGCAGATGTGTAGAATAGTCAATAATATTTGACACGTATCTTTTTGTATCGGCAATCATCCACACCTAGGGGGTGAAACCCCTCAAAGTTGAGGGTTGAAAACGTATTTTACTCAGTATATCGGAAACTGTTGGATATGGCTAAAGAGTTAAACTTTCAAAATTGTATGTGTTTTTAATCACGCATTCAGCTGTGTAAACAGCTTCAAGAAATATTAATTTATTTAAAAAGTATACTAAAAATTTATAGTTTCTTATCATTTTTTGTTGCTAATTGTTTGTTCAAATTTTGCGCAAATTCGTCAATATAAACTACATACCAAAATAAGAAATACAGATATTTTGAAATTTTTAATTTTCGCTTACTAATACAATTTTCGTTTATTATACATAGAACATGGGCTATTTGCACGGAACGGGGCCTTAAAGTGACATGCTGTCGAAAGCATTATAAATTTTTATGATATTCTGACTAATTACACTGTCCAACAAAAGTAGACTTTCTTTCTCTTCTGTAACATTCAATAGCCGCTTCTTATAGATTTTTGTGCGCTGAAAACAAATCCGCAAACCGTTTATCGCCATCACCCTTAGTTTTCGAGAAATTTGATTTTGAAAAAAAAATGCAAATTTTCAACTTTGAACATTTTTTGTGTTCAAACAATAATATTTATTTGGTTGCATGGTCTATCAAATTATTCTATGAACCCTCGCGAACACAACGATATAAGTTATTATTGAATTATAAGCATTTAAATATGTTTAAACAACGATCAAAGGGAAAAGGACACTCGAAATGCACCAATTTTTGGAGATATCTTGCTATATATTTTAAAAACTAAGGGTCTAGGAGAAAATTTAACTACTCCGCGCGATGCAGCAGAAAATTTTCTTCCGGAAACCACCAACAGAAGTTGGAAGTCACGTTTTGTTTTCGGTACAGAAGCAAAATAGTTTGGCAAAACGTGCGCTGTCGACAGTGGTAGTCACGCGCGTTAAGCGATTGTGTGACGCTGAGCGGCAGTGTATCGCGCGCCGCCGTTGACCACCACTGTGGACGCCGCACGTTTTGCCAAACTATTTCGCTTCTGTATTGAAAACAAAATGTGACTTACCACTTCTGTTAATGCTATCCGAAGGAAAAATGTCTGCCGCGTCGCGTGGCATAGTCAGATTTTCTCCTAGACCCTTAGTTTTGGAAATAAATTTAAATATATCTGCAAAAGTGGGTGAATTTCAGGTGTTCTTTTCCCTTTGATCGTTGTTTAAATATATTTAAATGTTCATAATGCACAAATAACTTATATCGCTGTATTCGAGAGGGTTTATAGAATAATTTGACGTAACAAGCAACTGAATAACTATTACTGTTTCGACACAAACGATGTTCAAAGTTGAAAATTTGCAGTTTTTTTTTAAAATCGAATTTCTCAAAAACTGAGGGTGATGGCGACAAACGGTTTGCGGACTCGTTTTCAGCGCACGAAAATCTATAAGAAACGGCTATTGAATCTTACAGACCAAAATGGTTGTTGGACAGTGTTACGTGTGAACTAGGTTTCGACCCCTTTTTTAACACCACGTACATTAGCAGTGACCAGACAATTTTAATTCTGAATATTGGAATTATCAGCGTAGACCGCAGAAGTGTACAAATTTGTAGCAATGAAGTAATGCTTCATAAATTTGCGGCTACAGTAAGAAATATTATTAAAACAACATGTTCTGATTGTGAGCGTTGAGGGTTAAAACATTAGTATCCGTAAAACGAAGAAGATACAAGTCGTGGACGAAACTATCTTTTATCTAAAGGAGAAGTTGATGGTGGCTGCGAACGTGACTTGCAATTTCCGTTTTAAAACGGTCACATAAAGCGGCCGCTAGAACCGTCGCGCGTCGCCGTGCAAACTCCGAGGCACAGGCATCAAAGAAACTGGCTATTTCCTCATAATTGCGTGGTCAGTTAACGATTTGTCCCCCTTGCTGCGACCTGAAAAAAGAAAGGATCACACACCACTGGCCGTGCGCTGCAAGAACTACTCCGGCAACTCCCAGCAAAAATGGCGACACTTGGGTCAATCTACGCGTTGAAAGTAGGTCACTTTGCTTGCTGTGGCACACTGCCAACACTCTCACGTGCTAGCCGTCCCACGCCTGCTGCAGTCTGAAGCTGGCAACCACCTTTAGACAGGGCCGGCCTAGCAGGGTAGTAAGTCAGGTGTTTGATAGGCCACTAAAAATTCTCCATGTGCTCATTCTCATAATGTTATTCGAATGGTTCGACCCGCTCGCAGTTCTGCTCTTGCGGGAGTAATTCATCAGGTCATGTTTAGTTGACGCGACGTTATTTTTTTTTTTTTGCACCTGAAGATTGGTACTATGTATACCTACACTCTCTACGACGTGTCGCCCGGACGTCGGCCGAGAGGGTGTCATTGACCTAGCTTCAAGTATGAAGAAAGGGTTACAAAACGAAATTAAACACTCTTAAATAAATGCTGTAACTTCCTACGTCACTATTACGCATTTCTATGCATGCTTGCAGCTGCATAGTAACACACTTGCACCTGTTCTTTATAGGTTCCGCGTACATATTTTTGATTACCTATACTACTTAGTTACTTGTAATATTTTAACCGTAGGGGTGCTACTTACAAGGGATGATCCCGAACCAGAAAATTCAAAAAATTCTGAAACTTTGTGAATATGTAGGGGATTTCCTCCTGGTTACAACGCAATTTTTGTTTGCTCCCCAAATTCACTCGAACGGGGTGAAATTAACCCCTGAAAATTCGGCTATTTTCGGATTTTGTGTTATAACTCGGGAAGTGTAAGAGATAGAAAAAAAGTTTCAAGACAAAAGTTACTTCTTTTAATTAGATCTAGCATTTGGTAAAATAATTATTTTACAGTTCACGAGTTATGACACAAAATTGGAAAATAACCGAATTTTCAGGGGTCAATTAAACCCCATTAAAGTGAATTTGGGTAGCAAACAAAAATTGCGTCGTAATCAGGAGGAAATTCCCTACATATTCACAAAGGTTCAGAATTTTTTGAATTTCCGGGTTCGGGATGTTCTCTTGTTAGGCGATCGTTCTTATCGAAAATGAAGCATTTCTTTTTCATTTAATTACAAAGAAATAAATTGAAGCTGAGGCTTGTCCTTTGACATAAAGTTTAAAAAAACATGTTGTTTAGTGAAAATATGCATTATATGTATATGACGCAACAGATGGATCATTAGAGGGTTTTTGAAAAAACTTTCTTTTGTTTCGCAGTGATAACTCAAAAACGGAGGTTCCAATCGATTAAAAAAAAATTCTAGCATGTTCGCGAAATGTGAAGTTTCGGTCGGAACCTAAATTGAAGTTAATAAAAACTTTTATTCTTTATGAAAAGAAAATAAAATCTCACCTTTGTCTAATGAAAAACGTTGTTTGAAATGATACGAGAAAATGTCTCAGGAAAAAAAATTATTGCTAGACAAAAAGGACAACATATTATACATGGCTGAATTTATATTTTTATTAGCTATAACGTTACAGTAATGAAAATACGTCATTCCATTAAAAAAACCATCGATGATCTTGAAATTTCGGGAAATATAACCTTGAGACAAAAATCGTCTCTGTCAGAATAATTGTCTCTCTGAAGCAAACATTGTTATCCTTAAACATTTTCTCGTATGATTACAAACAACGGAAATATTTTAAGTTCAAATGGTAGTTGCAGCAACATTGCGGCAACATTGCAGGAACGTTGCCGCAATACTGGCGCAACGTTGCTGTAACATTGTGGAAACGTTACCAAAGGTTGCCGTAACGTTGCAGAAATTTTGTAGAAACGTTGCCGCGCAATATTGCACCGCAACATTGATGCAACTATGCAGCAATTCTATGTCCGCCCCGTGCAATGTTGCACGACATCGTCGCAGCAACGTTACATTCACATTGCGCTGCAACCATGCAACAATGCAAGGTTACTGCAACCATCCTGCAATGTTACCGCCACGAAGTGTGCTGTATGGGTATTGGCAGAGTTTTAAATTGATAAATTATGTGAAAGCCCGCGAGAGATAAGGTGTGGGTATTGATGATCTGAGAATACCGTGCTTCGCCAGGCCAAGTATTTGACTGAAAGCACCTTTATGTACTTGCAGCTCATTTTGATTTCACATTTTTTTTTATTTTGTACTTATTATTATCTACTACTTTTTGTAATTTATTTGATTTCATGTACTTGGCATATTTTTTTTACTTTTTTAAAGTTTTTTATGTGGGATCTAAACTACGCAGGCCTGCAAAGCATCAAGAGAATTGGATTGGTGGAATTGGTTTAAATTTGAATTTTCAGATATAAAGCAAGCATACAAGAAGGAAACAGGGGATCGGAGCTGAATAAAATCATTTAATTAATATAATCATAATAATAATAATACTATGTTTCAATAAATTTTTTCTCTGACGTAAATCACATTGCATCATCTTCTGCTTCGATTATCTGTAAATATATAAAATCCACACTTTAGTTATTTTAGTTACAACTTAACGTAGAACTTATATAGAAATAGAGTAGCATTTTGTTATTATAGGTGTAGAGATTACAAAATGTGTCCGAAGGAGGTGAGAGCGTATGGCAGAAAGTCTTGTTGCAGGAAATTTAAATGCTAATGGTGATAATTCAGCATAATGAACGAAGAGATCCAATATTTTTAACGCACAATTTATTGGTTTTGAAATAAAATTAGTTTAGTCTCTTTATTGGTGAATTGAAATATTGTCAATGGGAACCTAAAAAATTAATGAATTAATGAATAGCGTGGCAACTATTGTGGATTTTATTAAAGTATTACAAATGTCTTTCACAAAAAATTGAAAAGCATCAAGGGAGATGTGTTTTCAGCGTACTTTCTTCACTGATGTCTCTTGCTCCACATTGCAAGCAGTCAACGATAATCTACTTTCTTAATTATGAATGCTATGTGTTTTGACAAATTTTGTCGATTTACTTTATTTGACAAATCTCCAGACTCTTGTGGGAAAGAAGATGCCTCTGTCTATCTATCTTTATTTCTATAGAAGCCCGTGTGTCCCATTCCTTTCTATAAGCTCTACATAAAGTCTATTAAAAATTTTTGGCGACTTACCTTGTTAATTGAGACAATAATTCAGTGACCTATTTAAAAATTTTGACAACTTACCTTATTTGACACTTGGCAGGTTATGAGTCATTGACACTAGGTAGGTTACTTTTGCCTTGACAGGTGTGCTCTCTGTCTGGCTGTGATGTGACAGCAATTTGTTACGCGATTGGCCGAAACCTTCATCGAATGAACAACATGCCTTAGAGACATTTCCTCACCCTTTCATGTTCCCCTCTTGCTCACACTTGACGATGGAGAAAATCTCTTACCATAAAATTCGGCAAATTGCAACTTTGCGTCGAAATATCTCAGCTCATAAGGCACGTAGGAACAAAACGAAGAAACTTGTCTGATGTAAATCAAACCCAAGCTTTTCATTAAGACCATTCAAAACTTAATCGGATTAACCAGTATTGAGATTCGATAATCGAAGGGTTCTTCAAAATCCTGCTCGGCGTAATATAGGCAAGGCCCTCTCGCGCTGCGCATGAACTTGGCGCGAGACACTGCCGTGTCTCTTGATTCTGTTTGCCGACATTGCAGAACGTTCCACGTAGTTTGCAAGTGCAATGTAAGACCGTATAAGTGACGTATAAAGAACAGTCTCCAAAAAGATTTATTATTAAATTGGGACTGCTTTTATCATTATTATTGTACACTATTCTTTATACGTTACTTTTTGTTAAGTAAAATAAATTAAATGGCAATAATAGGGACACTGGCAGTAATTGGGACATCTAATATTCCACGAGTATTGCACCGCAATATGTGCGCAATATTCCACGAGTACATATTGTACCGTAATATGTGTGTAATATTCCACGAGTATTATACCGCAATATGCGCGCATATTCCACGGCAATGTGTGCGCAATATTCCAGGAACATTGCACAAATGTGGCCATTGCAGTATTCCACCGCAACGTTTCCACAGTATTGCAGTAAAATTGCAATGCAACCAACAACATTGCAATATGCAACAACGATTCTGCAACGTTCCTGTAGCAAAGTGTTCTATAGGGGTAGATAAAAAAGTTGAAAAAGCGACCTTCACGGTGCTGCCTGGCCGACGCTCTCCGCCGAGAATTCATTTCACCGAGGTTCAAATCCCGACGCGAAGGATTCTACATTTTTCATTAATTATTTTCTAATTTCTCTTTCTATATTCTCAGTAGAATAAAAACTTGAAAACTATTAATTTATAAAGCATTTTCGCAGCTGGCTAATGTACGATGTTGCTCTTCTGCCTTTTTTATACATAAACAGAAATAATTCCATGAAATGCGACTTACAAAATAAGCTCCTTTCTAGGATGGACTCTTTAAAATTCACCTCACAATGAACAATTACAGAATCGGTGATTTCCGTTGTAGGTAAGCAAGCCGCCCGCTCGACTATTACGGTCGACCCACCACCTTCTCGTGGTTTCCATCGAGCAGAGGCACAATTTTCTTAAATAATCGACGGGCAAATAAGGAGATACAGTGTTCCTCGGATTATGGAATAATATTCGGGACCGGGAAATTCTCCATTATCCGAGGCAGTAGTTAGCACTAAATAGATTCATCTTTGGCAGGGCCCTCGCCCGAACCATCTGACCAGGAGACTGAGCGACGTAAACCGGGGGTGAGTGACATAGCGCACTAGCCGGTGACCCTCGATCGACAGCGACTTGAGTTATTCAGTACAGAATATGTGAAAATTTTCATATTTTTCATTACAGCTGGGTCAGAGTATTGCCGATGGATTGGTGAGTTTATGTCGACGACAATAAGTCCAAACACGAAGCAATTCGGTCTATTTTTTTCTGTACTGGGTATTTTACCTGGCCTAACGGTTTTATTGCTTTCAGCAGTCAACGGGTGGCCTACCCGGGACCGCAAGTCCTCGCTCGCAGCGAGGAAGCAAAACTGTGGTGTGGGTAGGTCTTTCCGGATAATCCGGGGCCAAAAGCATTTCAATAATCCGAGGAAGAGTGTATGTATGAACCTGATTAACACGAAAAGAGTGTCATTGATCAAGAACGGGTTAGTAACACTCTTCTGTAGGTATAATTGATATTATTGAGACTGGTACGAGACCTGTCGATATTGTTTTCAAAACCTCATTACAGTAATCCGGGGTGCGAGTGGTAAGCCGACCGTAATAGCGGAGCGGACGACTCGCTTACCTGAGACGGATATCAGCGATTCTTTTAACTGTTCATTGTGAGGTGAATTTTAAAGTGTCCATTCTAGAAAGAAGCTTATTTTGTAAGTAGCATTTCAAAGATTTATTTCTGTTTATGTATAAAAAAAGGCAGAAGAGCAACATCGTACATTAGCCATCTGCGAAAATGCTTTGTAAATAAACAGTTTTCAAGTCTTTAGTCTTCTGAGAATATAGAAAGATAAAATAGAGAATAATTAAAGAAAAAAAGTAGAATATCCGCACCGGGATTTGAACTCGGGACTTTTTGCTTGTGACCCAAGCGCTTCGATGTCGGTAAAGCGAATTCTCGGCGGAGAGCGCCGGCCAGGCAGCGCGTACGGCACACCGATAGAGGGACGGGTATGCTTGTGTGGTGCGGTACAGGCGCTAGGAGGGGGTACGGTTGGTCGTAGAATGGGGGTACGCTTGGTCATAGAGCGGGGCTAGCGCCCGTGTGCGAAAACCCACGGTTCTGACATCACTGCTCTGACATCCCAGCCCCACTATGGGTCGCGCCGGACAGTGGGGCACTGACGCAGGCGCAGTTCATGCACACATAACCACCACTCCTATAGGTGTTTCCCCCTCCATTCACTGCGGCCTCATCGCTTCTAACTCTGGTGGGGCATTTCGGGTCGAAACGCGGCACTAAGTCCTTTTACAAAAACATCGCGATACTGTAATTTTTTTCACAGATAGCTGATTACACATTTGGGTCATAATGTAGCATGATTATTTTTCACATTCATTCATTTTTAACGCGACTACACGGTTTTGAAGAGGACAACCTCGAAACTCTTCAGAACTACTTAGTATTGTCATTTATAGTTTTATTCTTTGCTTAATTCAACTAATTTTTGGGTTTAAGTGTTGAGGTATGTATTTGAGGCGTGCCAAATTTGATTTTGATATCTGATATTTTTGGAATTATACCTTATTGAATTGCTCCAGTTTCTTGTTTATTTTGACCGCGAGTTCAGTGGAGTTCAGTGTTCTTACTGGTCGCATTGGAAAGGGCAAAACCATACGTTTAACATGCAGAAAAAATTGGCTGCTACTAGGTGCTACTGGGGTAGTTAGAGAGTCAAGATGGAGTACAGGACGCGTTTTTTTTTACAAAAACGCCTTTCCTGACATTGAAATTCAAAGGAATTGAATATTTTTACATGCGAAAGGCGCGCAGCTTTTTTCTTTGTGCAGTGTACATGATATGTATTATCGGCAATTTGTACATAGTCAGTGGAGGAGTCCACAGAGTGAAGCTGGTGCGCGTCGTAAATTGTAAGGAAAGTATTTGTTACAATTAATTAAAATATGGTTATTAAATAGTTCTGAAGTAACATAAATAAAGATTTTATAACTATTAAATTTAATATGATATCAAATGTTCCCCAAAATTGTATTTAAAAAATACAGTTAAATAAACAAGTTTCATTAATTATTCCGCATTAAGAAGGCCACAAATATATAATCCTGACTGACTGAAATGAAAAAATAAGCGATATATGATTTCAGTCAGAAAATGTTTTGTGCCGCGTTTCGACCCGAAATGCCCCACTCTGCAACGGATCCGACCTGACCCTTTCCGTATTTGCGTCTTTCCTTTATTCAACGGGGTCTCCTTGGTGCTCAACTGGAATTCATAACCCGGCAGCCGATCCTCTACAACAGGCTTGGGAATTAAGTGATCTTTGCGGCCGAGTTTCAGAAGCAACGCCCTCTGTCTCCCGCCACGCGTCTTGCCTCCCCACCTCCCCACGGCGGCCTAGCTGCATGAAGCGCCTCACGCTCGTACCACGTGAACCGCGCGTGGAGCATTAGGGAAACATTGTATCAATAGGTTTCCACATCGTCCCAGAGAACACGATTGTTGATGCGTTTTTGCTTTGTCAACGCGCCATGCGCGGTTCACGTGGTACGCGCCTGAGGTGGCTTGAGCTTTTGGTAGTCGCGGGGGCGAAGACGCGCGGCGGGAGAAAGAGGGCGTTGCTTCTGAAACTCGGCCGAGAAAGATCACTTAATTCCTAAGCCTGCTCTACAATTTGCGGAGGGTAGCTTTAATTACGTCTCTTTATTTTTCCAAAGCATTTGACACTATTGACCACGACTTGTTAGTTGCTAAGCTAAAATCACTGGGTTTCTTCCCAATTGCTCTATCATGGTGCCATATATCAAGGGACGTACGCAGCAAGTTATGCTTAATTTGGATGGGCCGAAATTTTCCTCTTCGCGTGTTGTGAAGTGTGGCGTTCCCCAGGGATCGGTCTTGGGTCCACTGCTTAATGTTTTTGTCATTGAACTGCTTCGTATAACTTCGAACAATATTTCGTGTACGTATGCTGATGACATGCAGATCGTATCTACTGTTATGCTTTGTAACATCCGCGCTGCAATTACTGAGCTCGAATTAGACCTTAGAAGGATTATAAATTGGTCGGCTCAGCATGGACTTAGGATTCATCCCGCTAAATCTACTCTTCTTGTTCTTGGTTCCCCCTCCGCATTGCAAAAACTCCCTCCAATCTCTGTCACACTCGGTTCCCTACAGTTATACCCCTCAGACTCCATTCGCAACTTGGGACTCACTTTTGATCCCCTGCTCTCATGTGCTAACCATGTTTCCTTGTTCTGTCGTCAAGCTTATTCGCGGTTACGTCTACTTTACCCCGCCCGTCACATTCTTTCATCGGCACAAAAACTGTTATTATCCCAGTCTTCGATTATTTCGTTGTTTGATTATTGCGATGTCGTCTATCGTCCATGTTTATCCTATCATCTTTCTCACCTTATTCAGCGTGTACGTTTCTTTTTGTGTCTCGAAGTATGATCATATCTCTCACCTATACGTTAAAACGTCTTGGTTACATATTAGGCCGTCCCGAAAAAAATGAAAATGATTGTCGCGTTAGGCCTTAGTGCGGGAAAGTTGTGTCTTGGGATCAATAACAACTGTGCAAAATTTCAGCCCTGTGAGTTAATATCTTCTGTTCCGGCAAGAGCCTTGAAATTTCGAAATTCGAGTAAAAAGTATAAAAATGATCTTGCAGCCCTCTTCCCACCCATCTGGCAACAGAGTAAGTCAGAACTCATCGCGTAAATGTGGCTGCTTGTGGAGTTCCTCCTTTCCCCATTCCAACCACCTTGTGGACTAGAAAGCGAAATTTGATAAAAATGTCCTAACCGCGGAAGGATACTCGAAGTCGGGTTTATAGACATGATGAAGTGGAAACATGAGATTTGTACTCAAAGGCTGGCATATGACTGCGCGACTCAAGGGTGACCCGAATGAAGCCATTCCCTTGCGTCATCTCCAATTGTTTTACTGGATGCCTCTGTTACGAGCTCCATGCGCTCCACAGCCTAAGTGTGGCAAGGTTGTGCCTCAGAGTCCCAGGATTTGGGGATCCCTTCTTCCTCCACCATTTTTTTCATGGAGATGGTTTCAACCGAGTCCAATATATGTGGTAAAGTTATTGGACATACGTCCCAATTGATCAAGTCAGTATAATCGGTAGCATCAAAATTCAACGAAGGTGGAGAACATTTTCGGATTTCTACCGACTTTAGTTCCCACGTGCTGACAGCACGATACGCACAGCAAGTTCTCTGATGTCGTCTCTATCACCAGTTAACATAGCCAAATATATTATATTATATTATTGTTGCGAGCACCAGGTGTATGCCAGTGCATGGCCTGCTGGCACTGGCAACTGAAGAGAGAAGGTCGGCTCCCTGGAAGGACGATCGGCATATCGAACAGGGGGACTATTTTGTACCAAACCCCATAGCGTTCGGACGTAGGGGTTTAGCTTGTACCATTGTAAACCTATAGCTACTACTGAAATATAGTTGTGCAGTGTGTACGCCCGTATATTATTCTCTCTTTCGCGCCGGGGCGGCCAGCGGGGAGACACCCCGGCGCAACATTATATTATATTATACAATCCTCACGTTACTTAGCCAAGAAATACAGGTCAATCATTGATAAGATAATTTCAAATAACACATACTTCGCCTTATCAGAAAATGTCCTTTTGGCTATGGTAACTGATGACAGAGACAACTGTCGATGGCAGACATCAGAGTACATGCTGTGCGTAGAGTGGTGGCAGCACGCTCGTAAAGCTCGTAACAGAGGCAACCAGCAAAATAATTGGAGCCGACGCAAGGAATGGCTTCACTCGGGTCACCCTTGAGTCGCGAAATCATATGCCAGCCTTTGAGTACAAATCTCATGTTTCCACTTCGTCATGTCTGTAACCCCGACTTCGAGTATCCTTTCGCGATTAGGACATTTTTATCAAATTTCGCTTGGGAAAGGATAGGGTAGGTGGGAGGAGGAGGACTGCAAGATCATTTTTATACTTTTTACTTAAATTTCGAAATTTCAAAGCTCTTGCCGAAACAGAAGATATTAACTCGCAGGGCTGAAATTCCGCACAGTTGTTATTGATCCCAAGACACAACTTTCTTGCACTAAGGCCTAACGCAACAATCATTTTCATTTTTTTCGGGACGGCCTATTACATATGCCTCAGCGCTGGATTTTCCATTTATGTTGTATCGTTCACAATATACTCTCATCTCATGTCCTGCTTTACCTCTATAATATTCTTCGCAATAATCTTTCTTACCATGGGCCTAATTCTCTTTCTACTCGACATCAAAGTCTCCTTTCTATACCGGTACACTCGACATCAAAGTCTCCTTTCTATACCGGTACACTCGACAACTAAATTTGAATCCTCCTTCGCCTGATATTCCACGATTAAATTCGTTTCCTGATTAAAAATGTATAGCTCGACGATATATATTTTTTCACTATGCGTCAGGATAATGTTTAGATTCCCTCTGTTTCTATTTTTCTTCCCTAGTTTTAGTTTTCATTTAATGTTAGTTATTTAGTTACGGTTAGGCTTCTAACAGTATTCTACTGCAGCTTCGCCCTTTATTTCGCTAGTTTATATGTATTGTTTTTCTCTGTATGTTTCAAGTAATAAAAACGAATAATAATAATACTAATAATTATATCTGTATCTTTTTTATGTTTTAATTAATGCCTCGCAGTTCTTCAATTTCTACAATATGTGCGGCAAAACTTCTTTCTATTTTGGCAAGACGTGACTTTCGCTTTATGACTTTCAGGAGAATAGGTTTATGAGTTCGTGAGATGTCAATTTTTGAAGGCGATTTTCTCGAAACTACATTTCTGAAACTTGTGGTCAAAAATATCTCTCAAAAAAATCATCCGATCGATTGTAACCTTTAATTTTTTAAAAATAGATACTGTTTCATTGGAATCTGAACCTAAGTTCTTTAAAAGTTTTAAACAATTAATATTTTTTCCAGGACATTTAATAAAATTTACAATTTCTTATTATTTTGTCTGTTCTTTTTATTTTGTTATTTTTTCTTGTCAGGGTTTGACTCTCAATGCGAGGCTAACAATAATTCAGAGTGAAAATCGGGTGAAGCGCGAGAAATGGTTCAGGTAAAGAGCGGGCACGGGCGGATCGGGCACTTCGGGCGGGATTCGAGTGCGGGCGGGTCGGGTACACCGAGAAATAGCGTGGGCCAGACCCGCTCGTTGCAGAGCGCTAGGGTCTATACTCGTTTCATCCTAAGAAAAATCCCGTTCGCGCAGGGATGATTCTGAGGAGGCGCTGGTTGGTCCGACTCCCCACTTAACCGCCTACGTTTTTCTCCGTCTTACCACCTGTTACCTCTCTGTCAGCCGTTCCGCAACCTGCAGTGTTGACATTGACATCGATCATGTCACGTCCTCGGAGGGGCAGGGAAGTCGGCAGGTAAAGTGCTGCGAGCAATAGCCTGCGTCGGGCCCGTAGGCGGTAGTGGGGGCTGCGCAGAACGGCCACAAAACGGTCGGGGCATAGGATTTTTCTTAGGATGAAACGAGTATAGTAGAGCTGTTCAAGTACTTGAATATTCGGGTAGCTTGAAATCCGAACCCAGCTGAACCCCGGTTTCCAAGCCGAGCCGACTACCCGAATGAACCGAGCGGTTTGATAGAACCGGGCGGCTTGGATAGAACCAAGTAGCTTGAACTTTTCAAGCGGCCCGAAGGAAGCGGGCGGCCCGAACAGAACCAAGCGGATTGAATTATTTCAAGCGGGCCGAAAGAACCGTGGCGGCCCAAAAGAACTGAGGCTGCCCGAATGTATGTCTGTACTATTGCCAGATGAGAAGAAGACCGAAGACCCACAAGCTGAATTGACACAGGAGCAAGGGGAATCGCCCGCTCGCTCCACCCTATCCCCTCCAAGAAGTCCTACTTTTCGGTTCTTAGCGGCTGTCCATATCCGCGGGCTGTCGTGATTTGTTTTGTGCGCGTTCTGCGTTACGCGGCGGACTTTGTTGCAAGGAATTGGGTGGAGCGAGCGGGCGATTCCCCTTACCCCTATGACATTTTAGCTTGTGGGTAGTCGCGCTTCTTCTCATCTCGCAATAGTACATTGTACGTTGAGCCGATAGGTTAGGAAATAGGTTAGATTTACTTAACCTAATTATAATATAGACTGCGGAAGTTTATGTAAATGCATGTTTTTATTGGAATGACTTAAACAAGCGGGACATTGACAGAACTGTGTTTCATCATTAAGAGGATGTTAAAAATATATTTTCGATTTTACATATTTCGCATATTCTGGATATACGTTGCACATTCTGCATATTTTTCATATTTGTTGCAGATACGGAATTTGTTTACAAATTAGCTTGGTGAACCTCGCCATTCAAATTTAACAGTTTCATATGTTAAAAAGTTTAATAGTGTAACCTCCCCCCCCCCCCGTTATCTTTTTCAGCATATTTGCATATTTGCGGCATATCATACTTACATAAACTTTCACAGTCTATATTATAAATGGGTTAAGTATATCTAACCTATTTCCTAACCTATCTACTCGACGTACAATGTACAGACATACATTCGGGCCGCCTCAGTCCCTTCGGGCCGCCTCGGTCCTTTCGGGCCGCCTCGGTTCTTTCGGGCCGCTTCGGTTCTTTCGGGCCGCCTCGGTCCTTTCGGGCCGCCTCGGTTCTTTCGGGCCGCTTCGATTCTTTCGGGCCGCTTCGGTTCTTTCGGCCCGCTGGAAATAATTCAATCCACTTGGTTCTGTTCGAGCCGCCCGCTTCTTTCGAGCTGCTTGAAGAATTCAAGGTACCTGGTTCTATCCAAGCCGCCCGGTTCTTTTAAGCCGCTCGGTTCATTCGGGTACTCGGCCCAGCTCGGTCGTTCAAGCCGAGTTAGGCTCGGCTTGCTTTTTCCGGGTACTTGAACAGCTCTAGTGTCTAGGGCAGGGTTCGTCAGCTACAACCCGGCTGAACGGTCCCAAGACGAAACGCACATCCTCTTTTCCTCCTCGATCTTCAAAATGCCAATCCACCTGTCCCGCACAGGACTCCAAAAAGCGTGACTGGCCCGAGGGATTACGGTTACGCCGGAGGCGACGGGGCAAAAGGAGATCCCTTTATGTTCCGTAATCACATCACTATCATTGGTTTCGATGGTAACAATAACCAAAAGTAAGTTCACCTAATGTTAATGATATAATAATGCTAATTCTAGCCTCGTTAAAAATGTTATAAAAATGAAGCAGAGATGCTTAGCAGTACAGGGAAAATAATTGTAAACAAATAGCTACCTATATCATAAAATCAGAGAATTTAACGTCCAGTACCTTTCAACAGAGACCAAAGAATTGTCGTTTGTGTCATAAAACATAAATATCCTCAGGCTTAAATACTTTTAGATCGCCCGATAACATTTGCTTTGATACGATACTGAAGTTTCATGAATTTAATTAGCCGTACACACGCACATTGTGTTGTCATTTTACAGACTCAAAATTACCGTTCCATTGTAGTAGCGATTTTATATCTATTTATTAAGAGACCTGTACGACATATTCGACTAATTACGTAGAAAGAATTTAAAATGAAATAACACAACATACCTATCTTCTTAAATTACAAATTACTTAGATTCCCCAAAGAGCAATGACGCGCAGCAACTGAACTCTAAAATGCAGCGTTTTCTCCCTTCGAAATAATACATATATCTGCTAAGCGACGCCACATACAATTTATGACTCCCGGAGGAAAGAGAAGTTTACGAGTAGAAAGATCGCGAGGCACTTAGCATCTGGCTATTTGCACTTGTGTGCAGCGCGATAAATATGCAATCCAGATCGATGAGTGTAACCGTTGAATCTTCTATGACGAAGTGTGTACAAATATTTAGAGATTGAAACATTTTTCCGACAAAGATGTTTCTATTAGCGGTGGGAGAAGAGATATAGTATAAATCTTAATTATAAAAGTTGGAAATTTACGCTGAGATATTATTATGATAGCGTTATCTTAATTTGTATACCTACACAAGTAGGTCAAATAGTATGGACTCTAAGAGATCATAAATTACACAAGTTTACAGTCATTTCTTGACGTAGAGTCCGCTATGAAATTCTTATGTAAGGTGGTCCCCTTAACTCAAAAATCGACATGAGACGAAATCCTATGGGTACGTTTTCGAGATATCGCCCGATGAATATTTTGGTAATTTTTTAAGAAGAAGACCCGACGTTTTTGGCCATTTTTTACGCAGAGTGCGCACCTTTACGAAGAAAACAAGCCTAACCTGAGCAAAATCCATGCACAAATAAGGAAGTTATGGACGATAGAGCGGGAGTGCCTATTTTCAACTTTTTCCCTATTTTTGCATTTCTTCCTGTTTCTTGGCGAATTCCGTATTTGTCTCCAATGAAAACAAATTTAAATGTATTTTATTTTTTTTTATTGATCTTCTGCTGGAACATGCTTTTTATTTCTTTATTCTCTCAATACAGGCGTTAAGATGTCTTTGAAGATCCATTTCCTCCACTCGCATTTGGATTTCTTCCCTCCAAATCTTGGTGTTGTAAGCGATGAACATGGCGAGAGATTTCATCAGCAGATGAAAAGTATTGGGAGACGCTACCAAGGATTCTGGGATGAGTCAATGATAGTTGACAACCACTGGTTTTTTGTAATTGAGAAACTGATGTCAATGTGGGCAAAAGAGACAGAAAGAGCCAAAATTGTTTTTCGAAAAAAATACATTTAAATTTGTTTTCATTGAAGATAAATACGTAATTCGCCAATAAACAGGAAGAAATGCAAAAATAGGGAAAAAGTTGAAAATAGGCACTCCCGCTCTATCGTCCATAACTTCCTTATTTGCGTATGGATTTTGCTCAGGTTAGGCTTGTTTTCTTCGTAAAGGTGCGCACTCTACGTAAAAAAAATAAGAAGCTGGACATCACATGTTAATTTCTGTGTCTTCCAGGCTATGTAGTGAATTTTCGATTTCAATTTCGGTCCCAAAACATTACATTTTTCTTAAGTTTCGCTTGATTCCGCCTACTCTATTAGTCCGATTGAAAAGCACTGTAGGAAAGAGTTGTATGCACTATAATTACCTTTTATTACAGAGTCGTCGCGAACAACTCGGCCAACTCTAACGCCAGATATGGCCAAAAACGTCGGGTCTTCTTTTTAAAAAATTACCAAAATATTCATCGAGCGATATCTCGAAAACGTATCCATAGAATTTCGTCTCATGTCGAGTTTTGAGTTTAGAGGACCACCTTACATAAGAATTTCATAGTGGAGTCTCGATCAAAAATAATTTTTTGGATTTTGTAAATTAGTGTTATATGGAGGGAGAATTTTTGACGTAAATACATCTTTAAAGTCAGTACAGTACTGTGTGTGTGTGTGTGGGGGGGGGGGGGGGCATGCACGAAAACTCACTAATGCCGCGTTCCTACGTGTGGAACGTATATTTCTAGCGCTTACCAGCGGCCGTAGCCGTGATGGAAAACACCGGTTCTCTAACGAGAACCGAAGTTAAGCATCACGGGGCGGTGTACTGGGGAAAGATGGGAGACCACACACCACCTTTCTCCCGGTGCGCTGCTGCTGCTGGGACCCGAAGGAGAGAGGAGGGAACAAAAAAAATGGGACTATAGTTCGTTGGGCAATATATTTCGCCAGTTTAGACAGAGCCTCGTGGCTCGCGACAGCTAAAGATTGAAGGACAGAGAGTGTTTAGGGTAGTGCAAACCGAAAGTCTGTTGCTCTCTGTTTTTTTTTTTTTTTTTTATAAATGTAATACATGCAGATATACGCAGCGGCTGCTTGATCTGCGAATATGGTGCTTGTGCGAACGGTGAAACTATTCTGAGAGTCCGGTAGACATTTAGAACCGTAGGCGTAGGTACGCTTGGGAAGGTCTGTGGGACACGCTTCGTTTATCACCAACGTGTCTTGCTTCTTCAAACTACTTGACCCTATGTGGGTGGGCCATTCCTTTGATGGTTCGGGACTTTACCGACATCGGCTGGGAACAGCCCGAACATCTCCGCGAGCCTGACTTTTCTTTGGTCGAGGGTCCCGAGGTCCCTTCCTCTGTGTCATATGGCAGGCAAACCTTTGGTCTGCACTACTCTAAACACTCTCTGTCCTTCAATCTTTAGCTGTCGCGAGCCACGAGATTCTATCTAAACTGGCGAAAATCGCTAGAAATATACGTTCCACACCTAGGAACGCGGCATTAGGGAGTCTCAAGTGGCGTTCGGTTCGCCGTTCGGTTCAGATCTGGACGCGGCCTAACAATGTGTAGCGATACTCCCGCAGCCCGCACGCGGCACATGAGGGCATTTCAACCGATTCTGCTCTTAGCTCTCATGCAAGTCATTACTCAACCACCAATATACAGGGTGTTTACGGAACTGTGGTACGACTTCGAGCGTCGAAGACCGAAGCGAGACGCGTGATTGCGGCGCCATCACCTCTGACGGCTTTGACGAGTCTAGCTATGTATTTTTTGGCATTTTGCAAATAATTGTACTCACGAACTGTTATCGAGCCCATTTTGTTGATTTTTAATCAGATAAAAAAATTTCATTCTATATTTTGTATACCTGTTTCGTTCCACCACATTCAGATCCCCACATCCGATAATAAGGCAAGATCTGCTAGGTAAAGCCTTAAAACTGATCCAGAATGAAACGCACGCTTCCTTCATTTTCTCGTTTTCCGTCCTGCCTTCTCCTTTCAACTCTAACACCTACTCCTTTCTCCTGAAATACATATAATGGCACCGACATATCGATATAAAGATATCATATCAAAATCGATTCAATAATGTCAATATATCGATGTAATCGTATGCGGCATGACATTGCGCGTACACCGATATTATAACGAGGTTGCTACACCTGTCCATAAATGATAAACGATACAATGAGATCGATAGGACGCTGTCAGTACCGATGTATATTGATACCACTGTGTCGACCTGATCATATCTACATGTCGATACGGACATACCGACATAACGATATTAAAGTATGATATTATCAGGGGCGGCTTTAGCATACTTGGCACCCCGGGCAAGATTATCATGGCGCCCCTCCAAGGGCACGAAAATCAATTAGCAGAATGGATAAAAATGAATAAACGCATACAGCGGCGCCCCTACAGATTTAGCGCCCCGGGCGGTCGCCCTGCCTGCCCCCTCTCCCCTTAAAGCCGGCCCTGGATATTATAACGATCACAATGCGCTAATATTCCAACTTAAACCGTATGTTTTTACACAGCAGAATTGTAGTTTACACTCTACTGAATTCGAGTATCATGATTTTTCATGGTCAGACTCTTGGAATTATGTACTTATATACGTGAACAGGAGAATTGAGAGCATGGCCCTTGAAATAATGAAGTTCTAGTTACAGAGCAGTTTATCCCCAGGTTCATTTATATTACAGTACCTAACTTGTTAATCTAAAATTCTCTTGTAACATCGTTTCGTGTTATGTCATGTAAAGGAAACCACCCCCCATAAGCATGACTCATGTATGAAAGAAGCTAATTCCCTTTAATTCTCGAAAAACTTAAAAAAGTTCAGATGCAAAGATTGTGAAATCAACTTTGCTAATTCCAATTGTATACAAATCAATTCAGTGCTCAGATTTTCAGCTTCGGTTTTAAGTAATTAGCGGGCCGTATGAAGATCATTTTACGATCGAAGATAATAACAACTTGGTAGAGACTAATTTAAACGGATCAAAGTCACTAATGGATTAAGAGAGATGCGGATTTTTTTCTTATACAACGGCCCGCTAATTACTTAAAACCGAAGCTGAAAATCTGAGCACTGAATTGATTTGTATACAATTGGAATTAGCAGAGTTGATTTCATAATCTTTGCATCTGAACTTTTAAAATTTTTTCGAGAATTAAGGGGAATTAGCTTCTTCCATACATGAGTCATGTTTATGAGGGGTGTGAGGGATTTCATGACTTTTTTCTTACATAAAGTGTAATCTAACCTAGAAGTACAAATAATACTCTTTTTTGTCCTCGACTTTTTCATGTATTTGAGGGGGGCAGGTTTAGTAATTTAATTTAGGGATAATTGATACAATATAAAATATACTCTAATTAGTGGCAGAGGTTAAAAATTAATAATAAAATTAAAAATTTGAAAATCTTGAATCCGATTTCTAGGGCAGAGGAGTGACATTATAAGATTTCTGGAAAAAGGTTTCGTCTGCTAATTCTGCTTTCGAAAGGCGACATCTACTGGCATCAAGTGGAGACGTAAAACGAGAATGGCGACATCTACTGGCGTCAAGTACTAGCGCTACGTGACGTCTGACTGTCTCGTAAAAAAGTCTCATTTTGATAACTATTAATTCAGAATAATTCTTTTATCTTTTAGAAAAACAGCTTGAAACATTAAGTAAAACGACAAATCGGTTAAAAAAAATAATAATTATTCGCTGGATCATGTTAAAACACCGGAACTATGTCTAAGATAAGATAAAATAATGTCTAAAATAAGGCCAAAATAGCTGCGGGGTCGTACCTATTTCGCTAGCATTCGTGTATAGAGACTAGAGGTGCGCGGGTACCCGACTTTTCGGGCTCGGGTCGGGTCGGGCAAAGTCGGGCGGGCTCTGACGGGGCCCCGGGACAGATGGGTGTACGGGTAGTCCGACTGTGTCGTGTAGCCCGATTACTTCGGGTAGCGCGATCGCGTCGGATAGCACGATTATTTCGGGTAATGCGGTGTTTGATAAGTTGATATACGTATTCAGCTTCTTTAAACAACCGAGTACTCAACAAGCATGTACAAAATCTTTACCTATATGAAACTTCAGAATAAGATAATTTTCACGTGAAAAAATAATGCTTCTAAAGGGTTTATTCAAAATGATCTTCATTTGATACAACCTGTATATTAATTTTGTATAAGGTGCATAAGTCGAATTTTTTACTTAAGGAGGATTTTGAACAAATCCGTTAGAAGCATTATTTTTTCACGTGAAAATTATCGTATTCTGAAGTTTCATATAGGTAAAGAGTTTTGTACATGCTTGTCGAGTACTCGGTTGTTTAAAAACGCTGAATACGTATATCAACTTATCAAACACCGCATTACCCGAAATAATCGAGCTACCCGACACAGTCGGACTACCCGTGGGCCCGCCTGTCCCGGTCCGCCCGACTTTACCCGACCCGACCCGACCGCTTGGGTACCCGACACATTTGATTGCCCGCACATCCCTAATAGAGACATGGTCGCTCAGTGTGCCTGTGGGTAGAGGGGGAAGGGGAATTAGCTTCCAGACGTGACCGCGTGTGTTGATCTCTACAGACATTTCATTTCTATATCTTCAATCTTATGATCCTCTAAATCTTTCCATGCCTAAAGAAACTCATTTATTTGTGTAGTTATCTCGTTCTTCTCACAAGAAATTGCAACACTGTGACTATAAAAAACTACACGGCTCGGAAAAATTAGTGAACAATTTAGGAAAACAATGGAAATATTAGTACAATGAACACCCGATATTTTTCACAATCCTCTATTTAATTCTCTTCTGAATTGCACAGAGACATGATTAATCGGTTGTTTCGAGCAATTTGTGCTGGTAAAAATTCACTAAGGTTTGTAATACATACAGTAACAGCACATGTGTTTCCATTTAGGAAGACAAGGGTTACAAAGTTAAATCTCCGAAACGTGCCCACTTGTCTTTGAAATGGTTTCTTTCAGTCCATTTCACGTCTCCTTTGAAGCCGTATAGCCTTTATCTATGTAATCTAGTTTCCTCTGGACGTAATAACATTAACGCGTATCAAGGTGTTAATTTCAAACACCTCGTTTAATTCTTCAAGCATTATACTATAGAGCTGAACGATTAAAAAGAGGTGAAAGTTATTACTTATTAAGCACTAGCTTTACTATCCGGCTTCGTTCGGAATTTAGATTCTGAATTTATCCAAAAAAAAATTTTTATTTTCTTGGGGTAGAAATAGTCACATTCATCTGGATTGGTCTGGCATAAAGAGCTGAGGCACATTTCGTGGCCCCAGAGTTTACCGTTCGAAAGTTTATAGGCGACAGACAAACACATAAACATGCAAACTTTATATATTAAGATTGTTATTTATTTGTTACTACATTATTAGTATATTAGTTTATCTTGTATTTTACTTTATAGTTTATCAGTTTATTTGTAGTTTATTAGTAGATACCGGTAAACGTATACTAATATATTGGTATTTTTATGTAAAGATATTACGTTATATTGGTGTTTTTACAGCTCGAATAAGGGCTCATGCTCAGTCAGAAGGCCGAAAAAAGGGTGATCTTTGGAAATTTTTTACTAAAAAGCTATAGTACATTTCTCAAAAAATCTTTTTTCCTTTTAAAGATTGCATCTAGTACCGTGCATCGTAATTTTTTTATTTAATAATATTTATCAATAACTAAGTTATTGTCCATCACTCGAAGGTTCTCTAAAAAAGAGGCTTCTGCGGTGACCACTGCTGCTCGAAAGTCGATCATCTAAAATAAAAAATTCAAAAGTATTTACTTATTATATTATATTATCTAGTATTTGAACGAATGATTTTTTTATCCGATGCTTAGATTTCTTCTAATTGACGAAAATCAGACACGATTTATGATAAAATTTGAAACTTTTATTTTAAACATCAGCCATTTTTTCCCAAATCAATATTTCGAAAAATCCTTCGTTCAAATACTAGATAATATAATATAATAAGTAAATTCTTTTGAACTATTTATTTTAGATGATCGACTTTCGAGCAGCAGTGGTCACCGCAGAAGCCTTTTTTTTAGAGAACCTTCGAGTGATGGACAATAACTTAGTTATTAATACATATTTTTAAATAACAAAATTACGATGCACGGTACTAGATGCAATCCGTAAAAGGAAAAAAGATTTTTTGATAAATGTGTTATAGCTTTTGAGTAAAAAATTTCTAAACACCACCCATTTTTCGGCCTCCTGACTGAGCATAACCCCTTAATAAGGGTTATGAAGACATTACTTTAATCTACCATGCTACCGAAACAAGAGCCGGATAAATACCGGTATTTATTTCGGTTTCGGTACTTTAACAATTTCAGTACAATATCGGTTTCGGTATAGCTTTGTTGACGTAATACCGCACAGTGGGAAATTTTTGCGATTTTATGGCCAAAACTGTTGGTTGAATATTGTCAACTCTACTATGAGATGGCGCTGCGAGCGCCGTCACTCGCCAAGCGGGATTCCCCTCGTGATATATACTTCTGTTCTTTGTATTAAACAAAATCATTCTAGAACTTTCCATAACTTCCATATAACTCACCTCATGTAATTGTCTTTCATCAATAAATCTTTCTATTATTTGCAACAAAAACCACAAAAATAAATTTTTGAATTTGACAAAATAAATGCAAATGTCAATTGAAGAACTAATATGAGCATCAAATGCCTCGAATTTTACTGTTAAATGTTTTAATACAAAGTTCCTGTAGACTCTCAAATATTTAGGTTCATGTGAGGTTAGAAGGATCACAAAGAATTAATCTAGATTTTCGAGTTACTTCAAACATTTATATTGTATTATCCAAAGTTTCGCAAATAATTTGAAGGCATGGATTCAATTCCTGGTAGTGCGTAAGATATCTTTTTGTCCTCAAAATAATTATGTTTCGGTTTTTAATACGTAATTTATACAATTTTTAAAGTAGTGTTTTAGAAATAACCATTTCATATAAGAATCAATTTTCATCACATAAAATATTTATAAGTCCCATAATATCCTGCAATGATTTTCATTCCTATTTTACATTTAACTATTTTGATTCTATAAATGCAATTATCAATTGCTAATAATTGCTAATCTTGTAATTATATGAGTTTGTTTAAACGCTATCCAGTGTGTCTTGTATAACATACGACATAACTGTGACCAGGACTGGTTTACACGTTATACATTACAAACCTTTTTATTATTTTTTAAACGATTCTATTCAGCTTCGATCCTCTGATCGTTTGTATTAATAGATTTCATGTTATTTTACAAGTAATATCAAGTGGTTACGCAGTAGATGTTAAAAAATTTCAAATGTATACTGTAAAAACGACAAAATTATTTGTTGCATTATATCCTTGGTACATGATGCCTACTACTGTACACAAAATTTTAATTCATGGTCCTCATATAATAAGCACGGAATAAGGATATTAAAAAGTACCGACAAAATTTTTCTCGAAAATGCTCAAGTGAAAAATCTATGAATGATGTTTTCAATTGGCTTCTATTATCGTCAGATCCACTAATTAGTAATCTAAGAAAACTTCCCGATAAGAAATTAAAAAGCTTATCATCAAAAGCGACAACCCTTCTTCTATGCCCTGCTGCACTGTAGCTGAGGCATGCTCTGACAAAGAAAAAAAGTGTATAAATCTAAATAATAAAAAAATCTTTATCATTCGTAATTTTTGTAAGCGCTGTTTTTCGGATAATTTATTTTCTCATATATCAGAACGTAAAAGTGCCGAATTTTATATATTAAAAATAAGTTTTCAGGTTTTGACCACGAAAATGGATATAGTTCTTCAATTGACATTTGCATTAATTCAGTCAAGTTCAAAAATTTCATTTTTGTGGTTTTGGCCATAAAATAGACCGCAAAATTTCCGCACTGTGTACCGGTTTAAAGTCCCTGTCTCGTGCAAAACGATCCCAGACGGTGTATTTGACCTTCTGAACGGTAGGGCGATGTTCTGGGACGCCATTCGAATCTACATGCATCGGGTTTTCTTACATCTACAAAATAGGTATTCTCTAAAACTTTCAAACTACCCCCGGAAATTTCGTATCGTGTCCATCGACTTGAAAAAGAAATATTTGTAAGGATCGCGATTATAAATGCAATAAAAAATATTTCTGAAGCCCCTACATTCTCCTTTACGTTAATCACCGATGCGTATATAGTCAGAGAAGAGTGCAATAAAATTCGAATTTCTGCCAAGTCCACTGACTATTAACCTACAGGCAAATGGGTGTTGTACGCGCGGGAGTTGGCTCGCTTAAAATTTCATAAGTCCTTCAATTACGTAGATTGCAGCGCAATAATCCTGGAACATGTTTTCAAGGCTACTTGAAAAAATGAAAAATTCAAAAACCAATTGTTTCCAAAGTTACCAGGTGTATGTAACCCCTTTAATAGCAGACTTGACTATGCTTCTTGACAGAAGCGACTATGCTACGTTAGTTTTGCTATCACACGGGAAGCCAGGTGTTGTGCTCAATGGTGGTTCCATGAAGATCGATTTCCTCGACAGTTTAGCCTCGATCAACGTGGAACTGGTGCACACAGTTAGTCGCCCCGGCAACTCGTGCGAAAAGTCGCATAATAACGTCAATGGCAAAAAGTACGGCCAGCGCTAACAACATTGCGTGAGGACGATAGGTATCGCCGTGTAACCGTCACGGCAGGCAACTACCACTTCAACTAGAAACCACCCCTCCCCGAGCCAGTTCTGTTCTTTCATCTAGAAAATTTTTAGCCTTTCGTAATGTTGACCTCTCAAGGAGACGAATGCTCGTCGAGTTCTCACGATTTCTAGCAGACCGAACTCCATCACGGTATGTTTGTAAGTTTCCAGTAATTCCCTTTAAGGGGACATTCTACTTTGATCGGCCGAAAAATTAAACTGTTTTTAAAGATTTTTGTCTGTGTAAATGCAAAATATATTGAAGTAAATCTTTTTGGTATTTATTAAGCTAATCTTATAGTATACAAAAGAAATTTAAAAACATTTTTCTTAGTATGTTTTAATTTTTTTACAGTGTCAATATGGCACCTAAAAAAAGAGGTAGGTATGCACGTGGCGCAGGTGATTTCTCGGCTCAGGATTATCAGAAACAAACATTTCGAAAAGATTTTCAATCTGTATGAGTGTCGCTGTCGCCTGTAGCTCAATTAACAATTTTTGTTGACAGGTAACAAAATGGCGCCAGTTAGAAAAAGATGTTTGACAAAACACCTAAAAGGATGTTTTCTCGGGTATTCCCTGAGAAACATGTCGGTTATTTTTCGCCAAAAATTGTTAAGTCAGCTAGGGGCGATAGCGGCTCATACAGGTTAAGAATCTTTTCAAATTTTTTGTTTCAGATAAGCCTGAGCCGGGAAATCACATGCGCCACGAACATACCTCATTTTTTAGGTGCCATATGGAGGCTGTAAAATACATTTAAAACAAACAAACAAAATCTTTTTAATTTTTTTTTGTATAATATGGGAGTAGCTTAATAAATACCAAAAAGATTTATTTCATTATACGTTGTATTTACTGTGAAAAAAATGTTTAAAAATAGCTCCATTTTTCGACCGATCAAAGTAGATTGACCCTTTAAACATTTCTTCAAGCGAAATATTCCATTTACGTATTTTCACCTTGCATAGGGTGTTAATGAAGATCTCCAAACTTGGAGTAATTTACTCGCTAGTGATTAGATTAAGTAAAAACTGCTTAATCGGGGTAGGTGATAAAATCAGCGGCTAATACATTTTTTTACCACTCCTTTTCCTAACGTCTCAGGTGCTTATTTAGAAAATTCTATCTGGGAGGATGATAGAATTTTTCATTTACTATTAGATAGATCTGGATAGTCTAGAATTTCCCTGAAACAGGTACAAGTTTTCAATATAAGTAGGTATTATCGAATTAGAAATAAGTTTAGTTTCAAATTTTCTTTAATCCATAATATCCATAGTTTTACACAAAAATTTAATCAATTCAGAACCCATACAACTAAATGCAGATATATTTTTACACAATATTATTATAAGTACATGTAACTACAGGAATATTTCCTTTAAATTGTTTTCATGCGGTGCTCGATATTCTTAATTTCTTTTAAGCTTCTTTTACGACTTTTCGCTTTCCACTGAGCCTGAAACACCTGTTCCGAATTGTTCTAATTATATACCTACTTACCAGCGGCCATGGCCGTGATGGAAACACCGGTTCCCGTAAGATCACCGAAGTTAAGCATCACGGGGCGGCGTACTGTGGAAAGATGGGTGACACCAACCTGTCTCCCGATGCGTCGCTGCTGATGGGACCCGAATGAGAGAGGAGGGAAAAAGGAGAAATAACTATCGTTCGTTAGGCAATATGTACAAGCGAAATGCTTGAAACGCCATCCTGTGTTAGAAACACGCAGGAAAACAAAAATACAAATATACCTACTTAAAGGCTCCCCCAAACCAACGCGAATTTCGCCGCGGATCAGATAACACTGCCCATAAGCCGGCACGTATAAAAAACTGCTGCCTTATCTGATCCGCGGTGCGGAGCCGATGTTCGCGTTGGTTTGGGGAAACCGTAAAAAACTGCTGGCTTATCTGATCCGCAGCGCGGAGCGGATATTCGCGTTGGTTTGGGGGAGCCTTAAGGCGGGTTTCTCGTGTAACTGCGTAAATTTTCTAACTAAAATTAAATTTTTCTTTTTCTTTGCAATCAGATGACTGTGATAGGGTGGTACACTCCATACCAACAGGAGTTACATCGCCGAAGAAGTTAACAAGATTCCACAATAATTAATAAATAATATCCAGCAAGTTTAAAAATGCCTCCTTACATCCCCAAAAAGTTTAATCCAATATTCGCAATAGTTTTTTGAAAAAAAAATCATAAATATCAAATACTTTTAGGGCTGTTTTCACGAGAATCTCCCTGTAATATGCTCAATTTTGATGAACGCTAAATTATTGGAAGTAGAATGATTTCCTTGAAACAATCGGAGAGCCAGGGGGTTTGTTCCTCTTAAAGAGCTTGCAGATAATCTTACAGGCTATACGGTATTCAGTTACTGTTAATGGATTTCCCAGGATAAAGAGATTTCAAACTTCGCGTGTAATCGATTCTCTTAATAGAATGTCACAGCAATATAGTTTTACAGCTTCATTACAGGCGTTTTATGTCCTCGGCAAGATAATTTCCGACGTTTAGATCCATTGTAAACTGTAACGGTACATATGTATCTTCTAACAAATGTATATGAGACGTAAAATGAAGACTGTACAAGCTAATAAGAAGATACCTACGACTGTTTTTAAAGGATTTTATTCAGCTTCGATCCTCTGTTTATATGTTTGTTTGTTTAATGGTTTAATGTACCTAAGAATGGTTCAAATCTGGCAACTCAAATTTAAACCACTTCCAACGATCCAATTGTCTTCAAACTCTGCAGGCGTGCGTAGTTTGAATGATAATACAATATTTTTAAAAAAAATTAACTCCGAGCGGGTGAAAAAATTACCCAGTCATCAATAAATATAACCCATAACCTCAAATCCAAACGACTTGAAATGAGCCACACGCGTTCTTTGCGAAAACGACAAAAAGTCGCTGCGTGCAGAAAATACACAATTTATCGAGAAATGATCCATCACATATGTACGAATGGAAAAACTAAAACTTTGCAGGCGTTCGTAGTAGGTATATCACCATCGAAATTGTAGTGAGTCATTCCATGCGACTCGGACACATTTCGGAGTAAGTTTTCGTAGATTGCTGAAATTTGATTATGTTGTAGTCTTTAGTGGTATTTAAACGTACCTTAAAGGATTTTCCGAAATTTTGAAAAATGTCGATTTTACAGCTGCTTGAAGTTAAGTGCTAACTTTTTTTCAATACATTATAGCTATGGAAGTAGTAAACGGATGGAGCACAGCTTTACGGTGCTTATAGAGAAGACATTGAAGTTTTAAGAATAAATTATTTCAGTTTAAAAAAAAAAATTTAACCATTTTTTTGCAATTATTTTAATAAATGCAGGTTTTTAACATCGGGCGCGATTTTAAAAATCTGAAAAAACGAGAATATAGTTCTATCCTTCCTCTTGATGAACAAATTTTAAAAAATATGGACATTTCAAAATTGGCCCTGTAAAAATTGCCGAAAGTTGACGCTGCGCCGCCCAGCACCGACTCGACTGGTCGGGCCGTGCGGTACTCGCAGCGGCTCAGCAGCTATACCTGATATTCTTATACAAGATTCTCCAAAATGATAAGTTTTTGAAAAAACCTGAAGGAGGCAAACTCTTACTGTTTTTTATATCCAACATAACACGGTATCTGAATTTTTGGTGTTCGCAATATTTTCCATGAAACGAGGGTGACTTTTAGTTTTTTAAATGGAATGCTATGTATTTGATTACCGAATATGAAAGTGACTATCAAGACACAAGGTTAGGAATGAAGTAAATATATTGCACTATCAATCTATACTACCTGTCATTTAAGAAGGAACCCGTTTCGCACATATAGAATGAGCTCGTTGGCTCCGAAAAAGCGTTGGTGGGGGTACAGCCAATAGTGGCTTCTCCCGGCACCAATGAGCGACAACCTGCGCAGAACCGGTCTAAACTCGTCGATCGGCAGGTTCCTTCTTAAATGACAGGGAGTATAGTAGATTAAGTTTCTCTCCTTGCATTCCTAACCTTGTGTGGCCTTGAAAGTCATAGTATACCATATGGTTGAATTTGTCTCGACAGTGACTTTCATATTGGGTAATCAAATATATAGCATTCCATTTAAAAAACTAAAAGTCACCCTCGTTTCAAGGAAAATATTGCGAACACCAAAAATTGAAATACCGTCTTATGTTGGATATAAAAAACAGTAAGAGTTTTCCTGCTTCAGTTTTTTTCAAATACTTACCATTTTCGAGAATTCTGTATAAGAATATCAGGTATAGCCGCTTGGCCGCTGCGAGTACCGCACGGCCCGACCAGTCGAGCCGGTGCTGGGCGGCGCAGCGTCAACTTTCGGCAATTTTTACAGGGCCAATTTTAAAATGTCCATATTTTTGAAAATTTGTCCATCAAGGGGAAGGATAGAACTATATTCTCCTTTTTTCACATTTTTAAAATCGCGCCCGATGTTAAAAACCTGCATTTGTTTAAAATAATTGCACAAAAATGGTTCAATTTTTTTTTAAAACTGAAATAATTTTTTGTAGTTTTGAATACTACCGCTCGACCTCCCACGTCACTTGCCCAGTGTGCAGCTATGCGCGTATGTATCTACATCAATCTTGCCTACTTTTAGGCACATCTTTAAGGGGTCATTCCGGTTAGCGCGCCGATATTTTCAGCGATTTTCAGGAATTTATTGCGACGAATGTAATTATTGTAATGGAATAAAACTTGTTTCTATTTATTAAACTACATCTCTACAGTAAATAAAAAATATAAACGTAATAAAATTATTGCTTCTCAAATGCTTTTGAAAGCGGTCTTGATGACATGTTTAAAAATTCATGTCTCGCTCGTGAAGGCGATTTCAGTTGTTAGACTTATCTCAACCCAAAAATCCAAAAAGATTCTTAATCAGTATGTCTGTCGCTTTCGCTCGGACTATAATTAGTGATTTATTTTAAAAATTAGCAAAATGGCGGGGCAAAATGCAAGAAAAATGTTTTTTCGTTTTTTTTCTTTTGCTATTTACGATTTTAAAAGTAGGTTAGACTCAATGAAAGTACTTGGTTGTAGTCCCTGCGAGAGTCACAGATGTGCAGAATAAACAGTAAAATTTATAAAGCAATCGGTTCGATAGATTTTGAGATTTTATCTTCACGATGTGGATAAATGATGTTTCGAGAAAAACGCGTTCAAAGTTTTCATCTGTAGAGGCCAAGCCTCTGCGCTCCCTACAAAATGCCTCTGTAGAAGCTAAAATAATCTGAATTTTTCCATGAAAATTTAAGAATACATTCTTGAGGATATGTACTTTCAGAAAATATTTTTAAAAAATTGATTTCTCAACCCGTCTAACCAGAAGGACCCCTTAAATGCTAGTAGCATGCAGAAAAGAAGGCTGCGGGGAACGCCGACCAACAAGAAGACGTGCGGGCGCGGAACCGCGGCTCGCGAGGCCCGCGCTTAACGACGCGTCTATTGATTTCTGCGGCCGCGGATAGCAATAATCGGATATAAATTAGAGGCTCGCAAAAGCATGTTCTTCATCTTCGCCCATCATTCATTAGTTGCTTAATCGCCGTGGTGCACGCACCTCTGGCGCTCTCTGATATTAAGCGTGTGTACAGATCGCGTAATACAACTGCCTCCGAGCGGCCACTGTGTAGGCCGTGAGTCAGCCGTGCGTGCGAGAGACTCCGACCGTCGGCGTTACATACGAACGTAGGATCGCAAACGCATGAATATCACGCTAACCCAGCGTTGCCAGGCGTACTGGATAAATGGCCGCGTGCTGGCCCGTATGACATCATACGGTGTAGGAGAAGGGGAATACTTATATTTGGTTGGTGGCGCCGTGATGTCATGCCAACGTAAAGCCAATCCAAGCTAAGTGACGTCATATATGCCAGTACCGCGTACTCGATAGCCTGGCAACCCTGCGCTAACCTGTTACTTTGGTCACATGCTTTTCGAAACGAATTAAAAGAACGTCGACGGTCAGACTCTCTCGTACGCACGGCATACTCACTGACCGCTCGGAGGCAAAGTTATATTGCGCGATCTGTAAGTACTGTGTTCAAACGACGACGAGTGGAGGCGACTCGCGCAAGACGGCGCCCTTCGCCTTCCTGTCCTCGCATCAAGCCTCTGTGGATGAATCCCTGCGATTCTCGTGTCCCGCTCAAGATTCAAGCTCGCAAGTCGCAAATCATAAGAGCCAAGATCGAAGCTCTTAAGTTTAGACAAAAATATTGGTATTTCAGGAACTAAGTCCTCAAGATTGGTGTTCCCCAAGTCGGTAGGCGGCCCACCGCCCTTCCTCTCTGTTGGGTCTTGTCAGAAGACTCTCTGGATTCGCCGTCCGACGGAAGGTCGGGTCGTCCGTTTCAAGGACCACGCTAGAGTGCCTTTATTAGGATCTCCCACCCGTCCGTGTTTATTGGGGTGGTATACAATCCTCCCCAAAATGTCCTAAGTGGGGCGGATGTGAACGTAATCACGGGGGTGGGTTTCCTCCTGGTCGTGGGTGGTGACTTCAATACCGAACACCTTCCCTGTGAAAATTTCACGAATAACGCATCCGGTGTAGCGTTGTACAGGCACTCGTTGCGCAGCAAGTACAGGATTGTTTCCCCTGACGGTGTCACCTATCACGGGTTCTCTGGACAGAAGCCCACGGTTCCGGACATTTATGTAACGGACTGCAACAGGGATTTCGAGTGTAAGGTACTCGACGATTTTATTACACCCCATAGACCGGTACTGTTTGAGGCCACAAACGATGTCATACACCCGCCTGACTGGATTCGCTCCGTTGACTGGGAGGCGTACGGCTCTCGGACAGGAAACTTCTCCCTTCCGACTTGTTGTGACGTGCACCTCGCGGTTGACGCCACTCCAAGAAAGGGGATCGGAGGACTCTGCTGGTAGACTCAGCCGAGATCACAGGGTTCGATTGAAAAGAGTCGTCGTGCACTGACTAACTTTATTCCTCCACTCGCTTAGTTGCAGTAATTACCGTCCATATGGGCCGCCGCGCTGGAGCGCTTGGTGCGGTGTGAGAATCGGCGGTGACCGGGCAGCCTCCAGGCGTCTCGTCTCAAGTACGGTCGGGCGGAGTATTGGTCGAGACCGAGCACTGTCCGGGCGTCTCGCTGAACGCGCGGGGGATCGGAGTGTTAGTCTGGCGTCTCATCGAAAGTACGGAGGATTACAAGGATGGTAACGTTAATGCGTTCAGTTCACTTGAACCCGGGCAGTTTCCAGTCGGTCCTTGTCGCTGGTGGTGTGGATCCTTAGCCCCATTCAAGCTGCTTGCCTCGATCGCGCCGGCGCTTATGTCCAGATTCTTGAAATTGATTACATGCGGGAAATTGACAGGATCTAGCGGTATGTCGCGTACTAATGTCCGGGGCAATGAAGCGTTGCACCTCAGCTTAGCTCAGCTCGGTTGCTGTCGCTTGGGCCCCGATACTTCGCTTGCGCGTTTACATACGGCCGCTTGGTCATTTGCTCGCGCTGAGACGCTACGTCACATCGTTTCGAGAGTACTACTTAGCTGAACCTCTGTGTACAGTCGCTGAACTCCTTCCTGAGGGCGTGCTTGCGGAAAGCGTCTAATTTCGTCCCTTCCAGAAATGGTTACGATTTCTCACAAGATGCTTGCCTTCTAGCATACATCTGGAACCGTCGGAGGACATAGAGAGACTGGCAACAGGTGGGACTGGATTATTTCAACCACCTTGCCAAGCAGTTCACCAGGAAGATTGATGCCAGGCTGCGGATACTGTGCAGGGAGGCCTAGCGCGACCGTGTAAAGTCTCTGAACAAGACTGACCATACCTTTTGACAGAACTATAGAAGGGTCACTCCTCCGGTCACCATCCCCCCCCCCTCAGAATGGGTAACAGGGTGGTTATGGCTGATCGGAAGAAGGCGGAGGCCTTTGACCGAGATGTCGCTGCCGTTTGCCACGGGGTGTCCGGTCTCGGGTCCCTCCATGTCGCCATGGTCCAGGGCTGTGTGGCTAATGTACAGGCTCAGGAGCGCAATGATCCTCTACTCGATCTCCCGATTAGGCTGGACGAGATGAACCAGTATATATCGGAAAGCTCCGGAACAGTAAGGCCCCTGGTTTAGATAAAATCACTTCTCTCGTACTAAAGGCGCCTTCTGGTAAGGTCCGGCTTCAAATTTATTACCTATTTAAATACATCGTCATCTATTCATATTTCCCAGAGTGCTGGAAGGTCGCAAGGGTGTTCCCAATCCCAAAAGCTGGAAAGCCCCGGCAGAAATGGCATCTCCTGATTTTGGATTTGGATTTTCCGAAAATGGATGGATGCTTTCCCAAAACTTTTATGAATATATTGGAAATTTTTTTGAGCCGTGGCTGACAAAAAATAAAATAAAACGTCCTGTAATTTTATATATTGATGGGCATAGTTCACATATGACATTACACTTAAGCAAGTTCTGTTCGGACCATAAAATAGTTCTTGTAGTCTTGCATCCAAATGCTACGCACATTATGCAGCCTTTAGATGTGTGTGTTTTTTCGAAGTTTAAAAGCACATTGGCTTAAAACATGTCAAGCATTTTGTAAAAGCTCATTTAGTGTTGGCATACATAAATACCAATTTGCTCAATTATTAAAAAGAACATTGGACGGTATGAGTATGGAAAAGATGTTAGAAAATGGTTTTAGGAAA
The DNA here is from genome assembly GCF_050908995.1 of Andrena cerasifolii. Taxonomy (NCBI): domain Eukaryota; kingdom Metazoa; phylum Arthropoda; class Insecta; order Hymenoptera; family Andrenidae; genus Andrena; species Andrena cerasifolii. The sequence continues at coordinate 2,201,572 of NC_135124.1, read as the reverse complement.
TGCGGATTGTACCCTTTTCAAGTCGCATGTTGCATCGCGTAAAGGCTGCCGGTCCAAGGTGCGGCCGGCGACTGCGGCGGTCGCAGTCGCCAGCCACAGTAGGCTAATCGTCCCAATTACTGCGGGTGTATCCATTACTGCGGTATTTTTTTTACACTAAGATTAAAATACAAAAAAATAAATTGTTTGCCCTCAAAAAATTCTACAATTCAACTCATACAGCACACTCTCGTTGCAGCAAAATTGCAGGATGGTTGCAGCGCAAGATTGCAATGTTACACGCAACGTTGCCGCAAGGGTGCAGCAATAATTCTATGTCTGTCTCGTGCAATATTTCGGGAAGTTACAACCACAGATTGATAAGAGTGCTAACGTATTCGAACTTACACTTCTACCATGCAAAACTTTAAACTCAAATTATTCAAAAACGAAGACTCATTTTGACAAACTCCATTAGGGTTTTGTAACACTAGTAGGTATGTACTACAAATTCCACCCTGTGCCATTCTACACATTAAAATATACAGGGTGAGTCACCTAACATTTACACTTAAAATATCTCCGTTGTTTGTAATGATACGAGAAAATGTCTCAGGGAAAAAATGGTTGCTAGACAAAAAGGACAACATATTATACACGGTTGATTTTGTATTTTTATTGGCTATAACGTTACAGTAATGAAAATACGCCATCCCATTAAAAAAACCATCCATGATCTTGAAATTTCGGGAAATATAACCTTGAGAAAAAAATCGTCTCCGTCAGAATAATTATCTCTCTGAAGCGAACATTTTTTTCCTTAGACATTTTCTCGTATCATTAAACAAAACGGAAATATTTTAAGTTTAAATGGTAGTTGCAGCAACATTACGGCAACATTGCAGGAACGTTGCCGTGCAATATTGCACCGCAACATTGATGCAACTGTGCAGCAATAATTCTATGTCCGCCCCGTGCAATGTTGCACGGCAACGTCGCAGCGACGTTACATCCACATTGCGCTGCAACCATGCAACACTGCAAGGTTACTGCAACGTTGCCGCCACGAAGTGTGCTGTATGGGAATAAGAATGTATGTTAGTTGCAGAAACAAAAACATTTTCTAATCATTCTCCTCTTTTATAATCTAAGGATTTAAAAAAACGATCTCCACAAAAGGTACAAAAAAGGCTATTTTTCTTCTGCCTCGATTATCAAAGGACTGGTATTCAAATGATTGTATATCCACCATATTGCTTTAGATTGAATCGGGAACAGTTTCTCTATTATTTAGATACCATCATTATTGTAAAAAAAATATAGAAGATATATTTCTTGCTTTCTTAATAAAAATATTAAGCCCGCAGCATTAGGTACATTGAAACGGAGGAGGAGCCCATTACTGCGGCATAAAATTCAGCGAGTGTCCGTAATACTGCAGCGCGTGTCACCGGTGGTCACCGGCCAAACTAAAACTAACCTAATTACGTACAAGATACAACTGATGTTTTCCAGACAACAAAATTTGCAAATATAGTTAATAGGGCGATTAAGATTTTAGAAAAATGTTTTGTACTATACTTACTTTGATTGCCCATACAAAATTCTGAAAAATGGTAATGAAATTCGCGCGCTAGACAAGAATACCCATCCAGGGGCGGCGGCATCATTACGCAAGTTATACGTCGCATAAGGGCGCCAACCGAAGGGAGCGCTAAAAAATTATATCGCACGCTTAATAATAAAGGAATCCAACTCCCACATAAACAAAATGTAAATGTAATTCTTTTTGTTACTGTACGCCGTAAAGAGAAAATATATTAAACAGAAAACAGGTGTAAAAATTTGGGGGCCCAAAAAATTTTCTTGCATTAGGGCGCCCATCATCCCTGCGCCGGCCCTATGCCCATCCGCAGTATTAGGTACACAGTAATTGGTACACCAAACGAAGTCAAGAGAAGTAGTCGAAAGCAGTGCGACTAAATCTTGTCCCCGCAGTAATTGGGACGTTTACCTTAGACTGGTACAATGGAAAAGCATTCATCTCAACTCCTATGTGCGGCTGTGACCGCTGCGGCCGCGCCAGGATTGCAATAGTCTATGCGGGTCTGGTTCATGAGCAGCCTAGGCTACTCGAGACGCAACACAATGACATAAGTGTCTGTTTTCCGCCATAACGGCAGAATCTCCTAGGGTGCGTTCTGATTCACGCATACTGCGCATGAAGTGCAGAGACAACCGTTCCGTTTTAGTTACTACGCGCAGTGGTGGTGCAGAGAATTCCCTAGAATCCTTTCACTTCCGGTGCAGCGAGCGTGCAGCAAACGCAGAAACTCAGAGGAGAAGCAGTCACTGCGCGCATGCGTATTTGTTTCTACAATCTTTGATTATTTGAATTTCTCTATTTCCAATAGAGAAATTCGGCTGATACAATTTAATGAAAAGTAATAAAAACAATTAATTCTCTAAGGATTACAACTGCCACTTTTCTACGTTATTATTTTGAAGAAACTTCATCTCATGCTTTTTTAATACAAATGTACAAGTATATACTTATTACCTACCGAAAATGTTCTTCGAATATTGTTCTCGAATATCCCGGAATGACACGTTTTACATAATCTGTCAATTTTTAGACAAACACAATCTCTCCGAACGTTTTGTTTACAATTAATGATATGTATAATATTTCCGATTCCAATGGCAAGTTAATATCATCTTCATTTTCGCGTTGATGAGACGAATCACAGCTGCTGATTTCATTATCACTATTATTTAATAGTATCTAGGTTATTGTAAACAACGTTTCTTTGTTCATTGTAGCATCCATTTTGATTTCGCATGACACGCAGGAAGCAGCGTTCCGTTTTCAAGAACGCATTAACCGCAGTAACGAAACGGAACGACATGAATGCGCGCAGCGACTGCGCTGCGATCTATGCACTCACTGCGTGAATCGGAACGCACCCCTAGTCGCACTGCGGCTGCCGCATGACTCCTCCAGAAACAGTCTGGCGACTGGTCATTGGGACAGAATCCTCAGAAATAAGGAAACAATTCAAAATTAAAAAGTCATGGAATTATGTTTTTATATATATATATTTCTTGTAAACTAATAACATGAGCTCTTGAAAAAAGGTGAAAATATCATGACGGGTACATCTGATCTTTTAAAGTGTGGGGACATAAAAGATACAAACTTGTTTGGGGTCCAAAATGAGTAGTATCGATTCCGCAAAGTAATAGCAAATATGTAATTAGTTACATATAGTTCTTTTTCCATAAGAAACCCATTGATAAAATATCTGTAATTATCGACATTTTAGTTAGGGGAAGGGGGACATGATGGGGTATCGTAAAAAAAAAACAAAATTGAAAAATGCTAGACATTTGATGAAAGTACCAAAAGGAAGCCACTGTATTGTAACAAGTAGGTCGTTGATAAAAATGAGTGGGGGAACACTCGTCTTTGGTTTAGAGCTGTGAAATCGTTCAAATGCTGCGTGGATCTTATTTTGCGGACTTAAAAGACTTATAATAAATATGTATTTAAAAACGGTAAGTCAATTATTTTTGTTACATTATAATCTCCATTCTATTTACTTTAATGTACAATGTTAAAAATTGCAATATTTCTTTATTTGTTGTACAAATAACATCAGACCCTGGAAAACGATGGTTTGAGGCAAGATAGGGCTCTTTATACGGCAAATGATGGGGTCTGAGCGACTTCTCTGCGATTCTGGGCGCCGGGTCAGAGCCGAGCGTGGAACTGAGTGTTACGCCTGTAACGAATGGCTATCCACAGTCCCAGCGAAAATTAGTGAGGAGACCCAAGCGCAGTCCCAGGTGTTGACCAGGCATTTTTTGAACGGCGAAAACAGAGGTCAGCCCCGGCTCAGCGCGCCCATGTGGTGAGGGACTAAAGTCGTGTTCAGATATACAGTATTTCTTCGTTACAGGCTCGGTTTGGTGTACACAATACGGACTTTTCGCTATCCCCACTTCTGTTTCACTCTTGTCCGGCGAAGGCAAGAGCGAGATGGAACGAGAGCGAGCGAGAGGCACTGAAAGTGAGCGAGGACGGTACGAGACAGACGACGCGTTGATGTTTTGCCTCGCTCCGTCTTTCGGACGCCTGACACTCTGTCCTTTGCGTGCGCGACGGGCGCGCGCGATGGTCGCAAGCGCTTACCGTGAGCCGGGCCTGCGTCAAGATTTTGCGAAGCGGTTTTCGTGCTCATGGTAAGCGCTTGCGACCATCGCGCACGCTCGCCGCGCACGCAGTGTTCCATCTCGCTCCTCCCTTCGGCCAGAAACAAGCGAACACTCGGAATTAGGGCTCTGTTCACGATACGGGCTCAACGCCGGTCCCGACCAGCGAGCCGCTAACGAGGAAATACTGTATTGGCCGGTGAGTTTCGTGAGGGGTTCTCCCACCACACCTCGCTGCTCCTTTTCTCTACGTTCTCACTCTCTCTCTTGGGCTACGCCTAGTCGTCGCGCGGTGGGGATTGGTGTTCGTGAAGTACATACGTATACGCAGCGAAACATCTCCACCACTTTGAATACATAGAGAGGACACGATTCCGAGCAATCGTTTCTCGCTTCTTTCTTGTCGAAGGCGGGAGCGAGATGGAATGAAAGCGTGTCTAATCGCTCATGCCCTTCGCGCACGCAAAGGACGGAGTATCAGGCGTACGAAAACGTTCCTCGCTTGCATTCAGTTCCTCTGACTCGCCCTTGTTCCACCTCGCTCCCGCCTTCGCAGAACAAGATTAAGGCAGAAGTCGCGGGGATAGTGCCAAGCTTCTGACGTGTAGGCCAAACCGAGCTCTTAGCGTAGAAATACATACACCAGAATAGGTGTGCGTTAGGTCACGGCCGTCTGTAGTACAGGCCGGAACATAGTGAATTCGGCAACGCTGTCATCAGTCCTATTTTAATTTTTCTGAAGCCTTTCGCGCGTTATGATCGGACCACGGCACGGCTGGCTCTGGTACCGGTCGGGACATAGTCATCGGACTGATGGTTGTTCGAAATGCGGTGTTGCAACATCTTAGTGTCCGGCCTGTACTACAGACAGCCGTGGTTAGGTCCAACAAAATTCAGGAGTTTTATTGGTCAGAACATTGATTCTTTCTCGATAGCTTCATCTCCTATTTGTCTACGCATAGCTCCGTAACGCAGATAACTATTACGCTAAGAATAAACAACAGCCACACGGCTATGTTCAGGCAGCGTTCCCGTTACCCCACCATACTAAAAGTAGAATAAAATCGTTCTAATTGATCAATTATGCAAAGTGAAAATGAATTATTATCTATGAATTATTGAAGTGTTATTTCGTTACAACAATAAGGCACTCCAAAAATTTCTTATAATATTAATCTGTCATTATTTTGTATGCGTGTTTGATACTTTACTATTGCAATACCGTTAATGTATTTGCAATTATGTAAAATACATCAGAAATGAGTAGGTATTCAAGAAACCTTTTGGAATGTGACGTTAGCAAATGGTTTTTGATATGAAACCATGCATTGCATTTTTCATTCGATTCTAATTTAGCGTTGTTTCATTTGGATACGCCCTGAATATTTCATCCACCTCGTTGTGCCAGATCGATGACGCTATAAATTATTAATGCAATTATTTCGGACTGCAGGTTCGACACTTCGAAAGACCATGTTGTGTTGTGAATAATTTGCAGCAGCTTGAACTTGGAGTATCGTTCTATACAAAGCTTTCGCGACAGTGTATATTCTTGCGGTACAATATTAAAAAGCTAGCCTGTCCGCGACCGCTTTCAATTTTGCAACGCCTAACCGCCGCGCTCAATGTCACGTCTTGACTGAAGCTTTTGGGAGAATCTCAAACGAAGATAATTTCTTCAATTTTGAAAGAAAGAACGGCCTATTTCCTTTCTTACGGCGCATAGTAATAAAACGAGGAACAAAGGATACGAACAGAAGTTGAAAAAATCTGTCACTAAAAATAAGTTACCATTTGGAACAGTTTTATTGTATATTCAAGGAACTCTGTTCTTGTAATCATGCGAAATTATATGGATTCAAATCAAATTCGAGCATGTTTACAAAATGTGTAGTTTCGGACCGAACCTAAATTGAAATTAATGAAAACTTTTATTCTTTATGAAAAGAAACTAAAACCTCATTGATGAGTTTTTACCCTTCCTCAAGCCCCAAAAGATGAGGTCTTAGTTTATTTTCATGAAGATTACGAGTTTTCATTGACTTCAATTCAGGTCCGGTCCGAAACTACACATTTTGTGAACATGCTCGAATTTGATTTGCAACGATTGGAACCTCCGTTTTTGAGTTATCACTGGAAAACAAAAGAAACAATGTTAAAAAACCTCTTTAATGATTCATCTGTAGCGTCATATAGGGTAAGTCAGGGAGAGATGGTCATCCGAGACAGATGGGCAGTGACAGTATTTTGTAGAAGGAAACGCCTGATGGCGCTGCCTCCACGTGGGTACAAAGTGTCATAGAAAAACAATATTCTCAGTTCAAAGTTTTGGAATAGAACGTTCTTAAAGGTTTGTAAATCCACCGTAAAAGTTAAGCTAATGCTTCAAACTGTTTGGTCTATATTTTGGTCACCTTATTTGTGTTATTTAAGCTGAATATTTACAGTTCTCAAGATGTATTTTGGATAGTGTATTGTTTACAGTGTTTATAACCGTAAAGTATTCAGGGTTACGTTTGTTAGTCTAAGTGAAATGGGAATGTCCATCTTACCAGGGCTTTAAGGGAGAGATGGTCAATTTTTGTCCAGGAGAGATGGCCATAGCTGTATTTGATGTAATTTCAGATATTTTGAAGGTTGTTTTTGTAGGTATAACCTAGAATGGTCCTAGCAAAGATCCCGGTCCATCTAATATGGTCTGCGCGATTCCGTGGGAGAGCCGAACTCGGGTGGATTCTACGAGCACGAACTGAGCACTATCTGATCGAGAAGATTATTCGTCGCAAGGGAAACCAGGTGTACGTTAAGTGGCTTGGATTCGATTCGTCGCGGAACTCGTGGATACGTGAATATGATATTCTATGATTCGCGATAAATAAATAGATATAAATATATACATTGTACGTTTATTCAATTATTCACATTCTCCTCCTTCTTCTCGTATATGCGCATAATTGATCTTAGTAAAAGAAGGAAAAAATATATACATATACATATACTAACACGTATAATACACTTTTGGCTATCCTACGCTATATGTATACTAAGGCGGAGCGATACTATATAGGCGAAAATTTAAATTTGAATTTTCAGTTGGCCTGGGTGCGGGATAGTTGTCTTTTGATTAACTAAACACAACTGTACAAAAATTTTGGAAAAATATTCATGTCTTCAGGTTCCTTTTCCTCCTAAAAATGATCATGTAATCATATATTCATATAATCATTTTTAGGAGAAAAAGGAACCTGCAGACATGAATATTTTTCCAAATTTTTTTACAGTTGTGTTTGGTTAATCAAAAGCCAACTATCCCGCACCCAGGTCAACTGAAAATTTAAATTTAAATTTTCCGCTCCACCCTAATGTGTACATATATTAGATATTCGTAAATACATAAATGGTGTGAACAAAAGAAAGAAAGAAACGTTTACAACGCAACGTATATACATATGCACATGCAAGCGCGCGCGCACGCAACGCACACACTATACAACGAGGTTCTCGTGGGGCTCGATGGATTCGTGGGTCCCGAGCTCGGGGATTCGATAATGCCCCTGCGGAAGGGTGCTGACCCGATCGACTAAGACGCACCGCTTGTCGTCGAATAAACTGACAGCGTTCCTTTCCTCACTCATGGAGAACACCTCGTGCAGCTTGGAGTGTATATTGTTCTGCCAAACCGTTTTCTCGGTGTGATCGCGAAGACAACGAACGTAATCGTCGAATTGTACATCGTTCGCGACCATGTGTCTCCGCACACCCTTCACTTCTTTAGTTTCCCTCGCAGCCCCCACTGCAGCGTTAAACGTTCCAGTCGTGTACATCTTAGACCTCAATCCTACGAACTCGGTCATCAAGGCGCCGTTGTTCTCATCTTTCATGAGCCCCGGTACCTTTTTGTTTACGCGGGGCATACCGTACGGATTGTCCACCGCGTAATCACGCGTGTCGAATCGGTCGATGTCGCGCTTAATTGTTTCATACGCATTCTCTCATCGCACACAATACATTAAACTGCCGGTGTCGGTATACAGGACCTTACACCGATCACCGAACCTCGCAAGTATATATGTGTAATGGAACTCGTACAAGCATTGTTTTGATACGTCCAGTACACTCATCCCCACGTATATCGGCTTGTCAAATTTCAATTTGAGTTTTCGCCTTTCGACGTTCTCCAACATGCACTCAAAGGCCTCGTACCCGATGAATGGCGCTCGTTCCTTACTGTTCAAATTTTGGAACCAAACATTTGTCCTCCGCGGACGGCTATTCGGCGCCACACTCGTTCAGAGGTTGACAGTTCACGGTGTCAATCACTCAGACGAATAGAAGAAACTCAGACATCTACGACGATAACAACATCAATAAAAATAAAACATAAGAATAAATAAATACATCGATTGAAATATTCCGTATTTTTACTCACCTTTTGCAAACGAATACTTAATGTTCGTTATTGCCGAGTTGCTTTGAAATCAGCCTCGACAGGCTGCGAATGTACGTGAAATGATATTCTGGGAAGTCCTTGGGGTCCTGCACCAGTAACAGGTTCGCGTCTCTCCCGCTTGTCCTCGGTCAAACACAGAGACTTGCAGCTTCCGTTGGGTCACGTGTACACATTCACCGACACGTTGTTTTTTTTTTAGAGATCACTTGATAGTGTGTTTCAAGACAAATTCAATAATCTATAATGTATACACCTTATTTCCACTGGTTTTCGAGATATTGCGCTGGCAAATTGAGTGATTTTTACTGGAAGAAAATCCGCTGGAATAGCAAGCACTGGGGGTGGTCTTGTTCGCGCCACGGGTGGCACGCGTTGGGCATTGCCTGTTGAAACAGATACCTACCTACCAAAGGTCTACGCCACGAGTGGCAGGTCCAAAAGCTGGATTATACGTTTCCGTCACAAATGCTAGGTACATCTGCGGTATCTAGAAGCGTATCGAGAAGTAGCAATATTGCGCAAAGATTGCCGTGAAATATTGCAGTGGCAACGTTTCTGCAATATTGCGCACTCGTTGCCGTGCAATATTCCAGTGGCAACAATTTTACAATATTCTTGCAATATTGCGCACACCTTGCTGTGCAATATTCCAGTGGCAACGATCTTACAATATTCCTGCAATATTGTGCGTACATCGACATGCAATGTTCCAGTGGCAACGCCCCAGCAAAATTGCGCAAACATTGCCGTGCAAGATTGTACTGAAAAATTGTGGAAACATTACAGCAGTATTCTGAAGCAACTATGACTTTGATAAATTTTTTCGATATATGTACATGACGTCGAGTGGATTCTACAGCGTGTTTCATTTAACTGGATACGCTAGAATATCTCGTTGGCCGTTGAAGATATGGAAAAAGTGTTATCGCGAGAGTTGTTTGCACATGAAATTATAAAGAAAATTTGAAGATCAATTTTTTTTTTGATAGAGTAGATACTATATATTTTAATGTCTGAAATTATTATTATTATTAAACGTCTTTATTGCACAAACACGTATATACAATGAAGCAAGAGAGAAGAAAAGACAAATGCAAAGGCGAGGTTCAGTCTAAAGCAGGCTTGGGAATTAAGTGATCTTTTCGGCCGAGTTTCAGAGGCGACGCCTCCTTTCTCCCGCCGCGCGTCTTGACCCCCGCGGCGGCCCAGAAGCCTCGAGCGCCTCAGACCCGTGCCGTATGAACCGCGCGTGGCGCATTGGGGCGACACCCGTATCAATAGGTTTCCACATTACCCATAAAATCTAAATTTTACATTTACCCAGCACGTCGAAACGTGCGCAAAAATCTAGTTTTCCCAAACATGTTTAAAATTTTGATAATAAAACGCGCTATTCCACTCTATTTTTTATCACGCGGCACCGTGGAATAGGCCTAAAGGGGATACCACTGACAAAAAAAACGCATCGATAACAGAACCCCATGGGTGATGTGGAAACCCATCGATACGGGTGTCGCCCCAATGCGCCACGCGCGGTTCATACGGCACGGGCCTGAGGCGCTCGAGGCTTCTGGGCCGCCGCGGGTGCCAAGACGCGCGGCGGGAGAAAGGAGGCGTCGCCTCTGAAACTCGGCCGAAAAGATCACTTAATTCCCAAGCCTGGTCTAAAGACTGTTTTCCAACCTAACCTAAAATGACACCGGCTGAAAGTTGTATTCTGCATGTATAGTGTTACAAATCCCTAATGGGGTTTGTCAAATGAGCCTTCGTTTTTGAATAATTTGTGTTTAAAGTTTTGCACGGTAGGAGTATAAGTTCGAATACGTAAGCAATCTTAACAATCAGCGGTTGTAGCTGCGGCGGCAAAGTGTTCGTCTAAGATGCTACAGGTCCCTCGGTTCAAATCCTCCTGGGGAAATGAATTTTCTCTAAGTAAAAGACACACGGGCGTTATACTACTACGAATCTGCACATATTCATGTCGTCGCGTCTCTCACTCCCCGAAACGTTGCGGCGGCACCATTGCTGTAAAATCTTCGAAACGTTGCGGGAATACACTCCTGCAATATTGCCCAGGACGGACATAGGAGTGAACCTCCAACGCCTCTGCAATGTTATGGTGCTGTGTGGGTAGGCGCGAGGCGCTCTCCAAGCTCGATGCAGGGCATGTCGGCACTTCGGCAATCTCAGCAGGCCACCTGTTCTCGTCAAGCCACCAACCAGACCATGAGATTCGGACTTAACAAAATTTTCTTTGGGCATATCGCACGTGCAATAATGAAGTTACCGAATTTACATTTTGTTTATGTGAGAGTTGGATTCCTTTATTATTAAACGTGCGATATAGTTTTTGGCGCCTCCTTCGGCTGGCGTCCTTATGCGGCGCATTACTTGCATAATGGGTTCCGCCGGCCCTGACGATGACGCGAGCAATGCGTCACGCGCGTCCAGTTCCTCGAGTATGCCCGCTATTTTGTTTCGGTCACACGTTCGTGCTATTTCAACACTACTCTTAAGTAATGTCAAACGTTCTTGTTCAGATGCCGATACTCTTCAGGTGTTAAAATACGCGTGGATAAGGCGCAAGCACTCGTTACACGATATAAATCACTCGCCACACTGTTCTTCGGTACGCAGCAGTGGGATCATCCCCCGCAACAACTCGTACGAATTCACAAAAAAGTCCATGTCTCGTGATACTTATGCACACGTAACGTATTTCACAATATTCACCGAGCGACTGCGGGATTTAATATACTAACCACTTATCCTAGCCGAGATCCTTGAGTCGTCATCGTACTATGTTTACGTTAATTGCGGTTCGAAGGTATCTTCAAATTCTTTTCACCCTTACACGGTCGCTGTAATACTCCCACGGTTCAAATATAAACACACGGCATCGCGCGGTGCAATGTCGAGTTTACTCCATGGTCTACCGCGACGATTGACTTACAGTCTCCTCCATAAGGACGCTCGCCCTGTTCTTGATCATCAAAATACTCGGAACTGTACCCCGAATAATTATCGCTCTATGTTTTCGTATGTGTGATCATGGAACGGCCACTGTAGCGGTCATCGGTACGGCAAAATATGAACATTTGGCGTACAGATGGTCGGCATGGTTTATGACACGCACGCCAGCAAAACTATTTTTGAGTAAGCCGCTTTCCGTTCTTTTCGTGATTTGAACAAAGCATGTTTTCTTAGAGACTTTCGTTTACGGCCTCAATAGTTATTGCGGGTATCGTAAACCTTGAGTTTCTGTAGGGCCCACGGTGCGGGGCCGGCGGCCTGCGACCGGCCACGTCACGCACCTCGGGGTCTGGGGAAATCCTGCCGCGTTACCAGAAGTATTTCTCCCGCCAAATTTCACCCCCGCTATGGTGGAAGCGCGCCGTAGACGCGCGAAATAGGTGGCGCGATTTAGGGATCCGAACGATACCGATTGGTTGACATCGGCATCGGGTCAACCAATTAGGAGGAGTTTTCTACCCGCGCGCGTCTTGCCGGAAAATTGTGCGTCCGGCAGACGTCAGTCTTCATCCTGACCTCAACAAGTCTTAACGTTTGAGCAGATATAAGTCACTGAATAAAAGACTCACGTTGAACGTTATTGTGTGTTTCAATTCGGGAACAGAACCTATCCTTCTATTCCTTTAGCCACGTTGAAATTAGTACTCACATGTTCCTGCATCAGTCAGGTCATCCGTTACTACAAGAAACGTTTTAAAAATTTATTGCATCTGAGTCGATTGCAGTTGCATCGGACTGTCGCATCAAAGTATTGTTGTTGTTGTTGTAAGCGAGATCGTTTTGAAGGATATCGTCCGCCGTCCAACGCACACGAAATACATCGATTAATACCGTAAGTTCCCACTGCCATATTTTTAGTGAACCATTGTGTTAGGTGGGTTAGCAGCTTTTGAGAGTTGTAAGGAAAAATCGGTTTCAGATTATGTCTCTACCCGTGGATTTGAATCGGGAAGTTGCCGCTGCGATCCCCAGTCACGTATCTCACCCCAAAGTATATGTGGCGTGCCTGGATGTCGCTGTTCAATGCGAAGACATTCGTAATGATGAATTTCATGAGGCAGAAGTTCTTTACTACGACAATGTTTATTTGAAGGTGTTTTATAATGGCAACTGCGAAAACGACTACTTACCGCCTGGACAATACGGGAGCACATATTATTGGCTGGGTATGCATGCGCGACATTCATTCCTTATAGGTGATGATAATGATGAGGATGATGTGGCTGCGTCGAGCTGGGAGAAGGCCCCACACATTGTTGTATGGCGGAAATGCACTAATGCGGAACAGATCGACTCTATCGCAGTTAATAAGAATGCGATATCGGGGATTGACGTTCGTGATAATGCAGTTCAGGTTGGCGAGTCTAATTTTAATACGACTGCGCCCGCGCAAGTTGATGATGATGCTTTCTTTACTGATAATGATTTATTTACTGAAATCATCGACAATGCATTCTTTACGAACGACATCGACGATGCTGTACTCAATGATGATGTTATTGAGTGGGGTAACTAACATTAAGTTAAATAAACTACTAAATTCTTGAAAATCTATGTACGAATTCTTTTCGCTCTTACACGCTCTCACGACGCTTGATTTACAGCTCCTCGAGAAGGATGCATGAGACGTCGCCCTGTTCTCGATCATGAAAATACTCGAAATTCTACCCCGAATAATTATCGCTGTATGTTTTACATTGGTTGCTTACGCGAAAGCAACGCCTAATTCATTTCTTCACTGCACGTGAGCTGTATATCGGTCCCACGATTAAAATATAAACACACATTGAATTGACAGTCGAAGTTGCTGAGCCCCCGAAGGGTATGGTGGGGTAACGGGAACGCTGAACGAAGCCGTGTGGCTGTTGTTTATTCTTAGCGTAGTAGCGGTGTGCGTTACGAAGCTAAGCGTAACCCAATACGAGCTGAAGCTATCGAGAAAGAATCCATGTTCTGATCAATAAAACTTCTGAATTTTTTCAGACCTAACGCACATCTATTCTGATGTATGTATTTCTACGTTAAGAACTCGGTTTGGCCTACACGTCAGGAGCTTGGCGCTATCCCCACCACTTCTGACTCGCTCTTGTTCTGTGAAGGCGAGAGCGAGATGGAACGAGAGCAAGAAAGAAACGAAAAAGTGGTGGGGATGCTTCGTTGCGTGTATGCGTACCTCACGGGCACCGAATCCCCACCGCGCGACGGGCAGGCCTAGCCCGAGAGAGAGTGAGAACGTAGAGGAAAGGAGCGTCGAGGCAGGCAAGCGCTGTGGTGGGAGAATACCCCTCACGGAACTCACCGGCCAATATATCTGCACACGACCTTCGGCTACTCGAGACGCAACACAATGCGATGAATATATGTTTTCCGCCACGGTGGCGGAATCTTCTAGCCGCGCGGCTAGCCACGGCGGCAAACCGCTCGACTCCTCCAAATTGAGTCCAGCGACGCTCGCACTGCGATCCATCGCCACAGTGGGACAGAATCCCAAAAATAAGGAAACATGTCAGAATTCAAAAGTTATGGGATAAGATGTGACGTCCCGGCCCCACCACATGGTTCACGCCGGTTAGTCTCCGCCGGCGCCGCTAGAGGTCTACTCTTCTCTCAAGTCCTATCATCCACTCTCGTTCGTATATATGTACGTCGTGCCAGTGGTAAGAAGAAGAGACCCTCTAGTCTCGGAAACGGGATTCGAACCCGCGACCTCCAGATTCGTTGCGCGATGGCCAGCCGCCTTTTAAAGTCTGATACGTGTGCACAGACCTTAAAAGGCGGCTGGCCAGCGCGCAACGAATCTGGAGATCGCGGGTTCGAGTCCCGTCTCCGAGACTCCCTTTTTTCCGTGATCCTACATATATAATACATATTTTTGACTAAACAAACATGTTTTTTGAAGCTTATGATGTTAATAAACTTCATGCCAAAGAACAAGACTCAGTTTTAATTTGTTTCTTTGTAATTAATTGTAACAGAAATGCTTCATTTTTTGACAGGAACGACTGCCTAGTACCCAGAGTTAGGAGCGATGGGGCCTAAGTGATGGAGGGGGAAACACCTACAGGAGCGGTGGTAATGTGTGCGCGAACTGACGCCAGCGCCAAAGCAGTCAAGTGGCCCCAACGCGAAGCCAGCCACTGCCAACCAGCGTCGACAATCTATTTCCCGGCGACGCTGGTTGGCCGTGGCTGGCTTCGCGTTGGGGCCACTTGACTGGCTTGGCGCTAGCGTCAGTTCGCGCACACATTACCACCGCTCCTGTAGGTGTTTCCCCCTCCATCACTAAGGCCCCATTGCTCCTAACTCTGCTAGTACCCTTAAGGAGTTATATCTAGTCAGGCGGCCGAAAAGAGGTGAATGTTTGTGATTTTTTTTTTTAAAGCGGAAGCATATATTCTTACAGAACTTTTTGCGCTTAAAAGAGCAACATTTAAAGAACGTTTGGTAATTTTTTCGTAGAAAAATATTTACGTTTTTTTCACGAAAAAATCGGAATTTCAACTTTAAATAGCTGCCATTTTGTTTTAAATTAATATTTCGGAAAATTTTCTCCGCCAACCTGAGGATACATTAATATACTGTTGCGAGCACCCTTTGGTTGAAATCCAGGGCCTGCTGGTGCTCGTGACAGGAACAAGAGGACAGCGAGAAGAAGGCGATCGGATCGATCGCCTGTCAAGCTGTCATTCGATAGCCAGACGCCATTACGTGCAGACGCATCGACACTTACATATTTCTCGCGCGTTAGTGATTGATACGGTTATATCTGTTACCCTGTTCTTGTTAATGTTCTGTTGCTTCTGTTGTACTTTCTCATTAAACTTCTGCTATGCCGAGCCGAAATCTTAACAATACTAACGAAATCTTTTTTGTTTTTTGATTTTAGATAATCTGATTCCAAATGGCAGTGCTCACCGTAAAACCAAATTTTTAAAAATGCTTCTTAGATGTCGGTTGTCACTTTATTATAAACGTAAATATTTTTCTACGAAAAAATTACCAAATGTTCTTTAAATGTTGCTCTTTTAAGCGCAAAAAGTTTTGTAAAAATATACGCTTCCGCTTCTTCAAAAAAATTCACAAATATTCGCCTCTTTTCGGCCGCCTAACTAGGTATAATCCCTTAATTGTGCCTGCTCATCGTACGGTCAAATTTACGGCATCTTTCTCCTATTTATCCTGCTGTTACTATAATTCTCTTCCTTTGGAAATTCGTTCTCTGTTCTCTATCCCCGCTTTTAATTGTGCTGCCCTTTCTTTTATTCTCGTCCACTATCTCCCCTTGTAACTCCCCTTGTCTTGTGGTTCTCTCTCTCTCGCTCTTCTGTTGTTTCCCTAGCTTTATTTCTGACAGATAATGTTTTGGGGTGAGGTTTGCAAAACAGCAGGTATCTGAACCTCGCCCTTTTATCACATAATTTTTGTAATTTGTGGTGAATAAAGTCGATTTATTATTATTATTATTAATACGAATCAGATTGCCATGTGCCAATAAAATAACCCGCTAGATGCGAAATAAATTATCCGGTTAAGAAAGTTTGCAGAAGAAGACTTTACACTTATCAAGATTCTGAAAGACCCGTGCTAGTTCTATTGTAAACAATTCTGACGTCTCCATTTCAGTTCTATGGAATTGGTCGGAAAGTATCAGCATCGGTATTGACTACTCTCTGAATTAAAGGCTCCTCCAAATCAACGCGATTTATTTGCGGCGGCAGCGAATATTTTGCCGTGACAGATTCGCAGAAGTTTAATCATGTACATATTTACGTGGCGGCTTAGGTACGGGTTTGTTCAGACAAACCCGAAACATTTCCGCTGTGACTGCGGATCCGCAACGTTTTTCCACGGCGATATCGATTCGCTCTCCAAAGCGTTTTTTCTGCGGTGAAATTTTTCCGCTCTCCAAAGCATTTTTTCACTGCCACTTGTAGGTAAAATATCGGGCTTGCCTTGATTACCATGTCTCGTCTATCGATGTGGCGACCGCTCACTGCTCAGTGACGCAGCAGGACAAATAAGTAAGTTAGCTTTATGTTACGCAAATCAATAGTTTATGTACATAATTTCCCTAATTATGACTCGATTATATGATTTATTAGGATTTTTTATCTGGAAAACCTAACGAATCGATTGACATCGCTTTCGCAAAGATCTGATGAGAAATGTAGAACCTGACATTCATCACATGCTTAATGTGTAACATTGTATGGTCCCACAGTCTCGAGCGTCGAAGGCCCTGAAACTCAGCAACGCGGTATTGCCTTTCAGGACTCCAGCGGGAGTACGGCCAGGGGGACCAAGCTGTCTTTGTTTGGCTGAAGTTTTCCCGTTTAGTTAGCACCGCATTGGTAGGAGGCGCTAGGTACATCTCACACACACATACCTACGTGTATCAGTGAGCACGACACACAACCTTTCGACGTTGGTGAAATGTTACCATGACGACCGTCGTCATTTAGAAATGTTTGGCGCAGACACGAGGAAGTGTCCTCATTTTCCCTGGTTTACCCTTTCTAAGGCCGTCTGACCATGGATTGTCGCGTCAGTGACGCGTATGCAGCAGATAGAAGGATAAACATTGAAATTGAATATTTCTTCTTTTCTTAGGAAAAGAAAATATATTCAATTTCTTTGTATATCCTTCTATCTGCTGCATACGTGTCGCTGGCGCGACAATCCGTGGACAGGTTTAAAGTAAACGGTGCATTGCACGTATACACATACACATACGTCCCGATTCACACCAATTCACACATTCACAGTTTAGTACGCACCTCATTGGTAGGAGGCGCTACAAACTCTGCTTCAACTTTCGTAAGAGGGAAGCTTGGCCCCCCTGAGTACGGCCTCCATATCCAGTGGGCTAAATGGGCTATAGCCCGCGGCGCCAGTGATTCAAGGGCGCTTGAGAATCAAGTATGTTAAAATACTATTTTCATTTCAATTCTTTATGAGAGGAAAAACACGGCAACCGTTAAATCTATACGATGTACCGCCTTGCACCGATTGGGAAGAAACTACAGCCTATAGAGCGTATAGAGATGGTATTTACGTGAGGTGTTGGGGCGCCAAATGATGTTGGCCCAGGGCGCCCTTTGTTAAGACGGCCCTGAGCGGGAAAATCGCCCAGTAGTACTTTAGATTATGTAAATCAGAATGAGCAGACAGCTAATAGCATGCTGCTAGCTTAGAAGCTCGATTTGTTTTAGAGTTTTTAATCCTTCTAGATTAAAATAGAGAAGGAATCAACTAAATCCGACAAATAGTTCCCGAGGTAAAAATTCATAAGTACAACCCATTTTCGCGAAAATAGGCAAACAGATCAGGGAACCCCCAGATCAACGTCAAATATTCACAGCGGCAACGAAATATCCGCTCCGGTGTGAGCATACACACGGATTCCGCTACCGCTGCTTTTATTACAAATAATTATCCAACAAGTTATTTTACTTTATTCTGCAATACTATAGTATCGAAAAATTATAATTGAGTAATTACAAAATGAAATATTAATCGTCGGATTTCTAGGACAGCGTTGTCGAAACTATGTTCCACGATGAGTGATTGAGTGTTCCTTGAAAGAATGAGGGAACCTAAAACTTAATTAAAATTGGCAACACATCCTGCCGTTATTTTGCTCAAAATTAGAAACATGAAGGATTTTTGCTATTATTTTAATGAATACATTGTTAAAAATTTACATGTCTAATGTACGCCACAAAATTACCTTTTTTTAAAAAAAGGTACAAAAAAGTGCGCCAAGTATACGCGCGCGCAGCGCAGACGATCGAAAAAAAACTGTCGTAAATTTATTAATAGCTATATTTAGCTTTACAAAACTAATGATATACAAAAATTGCGCCAATTATAACAATGGCTATTTATACAAACAAAAAATATATTAAATAATATTAAGCAGATATATTTTTATTTTATACAAATACATGTTTCAATACCAATAAATATTTTATTACAAATACTTGGCGCTGCGCCCCGAATTGGTGTTCCTAAACTGAATAAATATGTATAAATTGCATTAATCTTTTTCTTTCTTTCTTGCGCGTGAGTTCGTAAATGTGTGTATGTGTGCGTGTGCATATGCTGCACGCTAAATGTGCACATGTAGAATAAATGTGACTGCGTTTCTAATATGTATATGTATATGTTTATGTATTTTATGTAGGGACGCTAGCGTTCCGGGTACGCCGAGCGGCCGGAACGACGACGGTGACGCAGAGCAGGCCATGGGCAGGGTTGCCGGTTTGTCGGTTTGAGTCGCGCGAGAACAAACGATCGTTTGATGACATTGGAAGGGGTTTGACCTGGCAACGAGCGTGGGGGAGAGAGTGAGAGCGAGAGACAGTGTTACCAACCCTACGGATTTTTCCGTAGACTACGGATTTTTTACTTTATCTACGGATCTACGGATTGTAAACTGAAATCTACGGATTTTTTACCTTAAATTATTTAATACTATTAATATGTATAATTTTAAAACTAACGTAATTCGAAGTTGATAAAACAAAAGATTCTGATTCTGATTAAAGAAATCATTTACTGTCTAATTTGACCCATTGATTTTACGATCCAAGCCGCCGATTTACTGCGGGTAACTAAATTCCACTTCACTACAAGAGCTTTTCATCACACTTAATCGAGTACAATAGGAATTAGCAAAGTTGATTTCAGAATCTTTGCACATGAACTTTTTTAATTCCTTTTCTTGAATTTACGTCGAGACGAAAGGCTTTGGCGAAAACGACTTTCAGGGAAACATTATTTTTGGGAAAAGCTCTTGTACTGAAGTGGAATTAGTAAAAGTGGATTTCACAACTTTTGCACGTGAACTTTTTTCGTAATTTGTGAATTTTCGTGGTGACAATAATTTTTTTGAGGATGTTTGGGGAGGGTCGAGATATAATATTTCTAGAAAGGATTTGGGAAAGGACGGTTTCCATGAGCAAGGGAATTAGCTTCTATCATACATATAATAATTAACACTTATGAATAAAATCCGTAGATCAACGGATTTTTCAAAGGGGGATCTACGCAATTCTACGGAATGTTGAACTTTTCTCTACGGATTTTCAAAAATCTGAGTTGGCAACACTGGCGAGAGAGGAAGCGTGGCGGGTTGTCGCGGCGTTGGTGACGGCCAAAGGAGAGTGCGTTGAGGGTGCAGAAAAAGCGGATAGTGTGGAGAGTTGTGGACGGTTGTGTAGAGTTGCGAGGCTATAGACGTTGTGTGTGTATAGAGAGTATTTGGTGGGACTTACACTGATTTTACTTATATTAATAAACATTATTGATTATGCTTAAACCTTGTAAAACCTTGTTTCCTACATTTAGATTGTAGGGGAGTTATTGTAAATTATTAATACTAACAAGGGAACACCGCGAACCGGGACTCACCGATTGGATCGCAACTTTGTGGGTTTTTCGAGTGACTCAAAATAAGAACAACGGTGTGTTTCATTTGGGCTCTATCGCACTTTAAGGGGGTGAAAACTAACCTCAAAGTCAAATTGGCACTTCCACTTTTTCGCGTATAACTCTCAAAGTACAACAGGCAGAAAATAATGTTTCAAACAAAAGTTTAATGGTGTAATAAGCGCTACAAACTTGCGTTAACAAAATTTTGAAAACAGTTTTTTTGTCAGTTATATATATTTTTTTTAACTATTTTCAAAATTTTGTTAACGCAAGTTTGTAGCGCTTATTGCACAATTAAACTTTTGTTTGAAACATTTTTCTCTGCCTGTTGTACTTTGAGAGTTATACGCGAAAAAGTGGAAGTGCCAATTTGACTTTGAGGTTAGTTTTCACGCACTTAAAGGGTGATAGGGCCCAAATGAAAGACACCGTTGTTCTTGTTTTGAATCACTCTAAAAACCCACAAAGTTGCGTTCCAATCGGTGAGTCCGGGTTCGCGGTGTTCCCTTGTAAGACAATTAACATTTTTTCGGTTTCGCAGCGCCAACTATTTTGAATAAAATATTTATTGGTATTGAAATATTTATTTGTATAAATAAAAATAAATCTGCTTAATATTATTTAATACATTTTTTGTTTGTATAAATAGCCATTGTTATAATTGGCGCAATTTTTTGTATATCATTAGTTTTGTAAAGCTAAATATATATATTAATAAATTTACGACAGTTTTTTTTCGTTCGTCTGCGTGCGCGCGTATACTTGGCGCACTTTTTTGTACCTTTTTTTAATAAAGGTAATTTTGTGGAGATTTCACACATTTTGTAGTGTGTATTGGATAATTTGTTCACCCCCTCGGGGGTTACTTTTTTTAAAAATATATTATATTGTCATCCAAACTACACACGCCTGCAAAGCTTCAAGACAATTGGTTGGGTGGAATTGGTTTAAATTTGAGCTTTCAGATATGAACCAAACATACATGAAGCAAACAGAGGATCGAAGCTGAATAAAATCGTTTAATTAATCTAATATTATGTCACAATACATTTTTTTCCCTGACGTAGATCACACTGCATCATCTTCTGCTTCGATTATCTGTAAATATATAGAATCCACATTTTAGTTATAACATAATGTAGAACTTATATAAAAAGAGAGTGGCCCTTTGCTATAGTAAGTGTAGAGACTACAAAAGGCGTTCGATGGAAGTGAGAACGTATGGCAGAAAGTCTTGTTGCAGGAAATTTAAATGCTAATGGTAATTCAGCGAAAATGAACGAAGAGATCGAATATTTTTAACGCACAATTTATTGGTGTTGGGATAAAATAAATTTAGTATGCGTATTGGTGAATTAAAATATTGTTAATAGGAAACTAATAAAATTAATCAATAGCGTGAGAACTACTGTGGATTTTAAAGTATTACGAATGTCTTTCACAAAAGATTGAAAAGAATCAAGGAAGATGTAAGTATATACTATTATATAAAATTGAAGTCGTATACTTTTAAATGCGGTTTCTCAGTAAATATGAACTGTACGCAAAAGTGTGTTACAGCATCTTGTTCGTCTTGGCAAGAGGAAGGTTCTAACGTTTTTATTTTTTTTAAATACTGATTTTTAAGCAATAGTAGATCGGGACGCGACCGCCAGGTGGCGACCGGGCGAGCGCTTCTCGCTTGCGAGACAGCACCGCGGTGGGAATAAGTGGCCGAGGGCTCTCGAACTTTACAGATTGCAGACTACAGATTATGAATCAGGCACGCTAATATTTCGGGCGAAGCCGAGCCGGGGGATGCTCGTTGACTATAATTTTCTTAATTCTTAATGCTATGTCTTTTGACAAATTTGGTCAATTTACCTTATTTGACAAAGTTCCAGAAACTTGTGCGAAAGAAGATCCTCCTCTGTCTATCTAACCTTCTCTGGACAACCTTCAAGCCTGTGCATCCCCTTCATTTCTATCCAAGCCCGTGCGTCCCCTTCATTCCTATAAGCTTTACATAAAAACTCTAATGTAAAAATAGTTTTCCGGTATAAAAACAATATAGTATTTTGTACATGCATGTTACAAATTTCCAGAAACTTGTGCGAAAGAAGATGCTTCTCTGTCGAACATTCTCCGGA
Source organism: Andrena cerasifolii (assembly GCF_050908995.1). Classification (NCBI taxonomy): domain Eukaryota; kingdom Metazoa; phylum Arthropoda; class Insecta; order Hymenoptera; family Andrenidae; genus Andrena; species Andrena cerasifolii. The sequence continues at coordinate 2,179,330 of NC_135124.1, read as the reverse complement.
CAACATCCAAGTCTGTGCGTCCCCTTCGTTTCTACATATAAGCTCTTCATAAAAAGTCTATTAAAAATTTTGGCGACTTACCTTGTTAATTGAGGCAATAATTCAGTGGCAATAATTTATTTTAAAAAAAGTTGACAACTTACCTTATTTGCCACTTGGCAGGTTATGATGCATTGACACTGGCTAGGTTACGTTTACCTTGACCGATGTGCTCTCTGTCTGGCTGTCACGTGACAACACTTTGTTACGCGATTGGCCGAATCCTTCATCGAATGAACGACGTGCCTGAGAGACATTTCCTCACCCTTTCATGTTCCCCTCTTGCCCACACTTGACGATGGAGAAAATCTCTTAACATAAAATTCGGAAAATTGCAACTTTGCATTGAAATATCTCAGCTCATAAGGCACGTAGGAACAAAACGAAGACACTTTTCTGATGTAAATCAAACCCAAGCTACCCATTAAAGCCATTCAAAATCTAACCGGATGAACCATTATTGAGATTCGATAATCGAAGGGTTCTTGATAGTGGGTCGTGGCGTAATATAGATACTGTGCTGTGTGTCTCGCGCTACGCATGTACTTGGCGCGAGACACTATCGTGTCTCTTGATTTTTACTGCTACTTGTTCATTTTATAGCGACGTAGGTATCTACAGGTATGTTCTGTAAATGTTAACTAGAAAAAGAATGTTTCGTGCCTGAAAATATTGCAAATGAGAAGTACCTACCTACTCTTTTAGAAGAAACTGTCATAATTACAACACGCAAAATTATTATACCATTCCTTATCGTTCTTACCATTATCTTATGCGAAATGTATGGCATTTATAATTCCGAACTCAACGCAGGGTTAATATTTCATATTTAAATTGTCTTATCTCTCGGTACATCGCGTCGTAGACCACGTATTACCGTTGGGATACGTGTATCCCCATAAAAAAACTTCAAAAAAGTAAAAAAATTACGCCATGTACATGAAAGCAAATAAATCACAAAAGAATAGAAGATAATAATAATTAGAATATAAAAAAAGATGTGAAATCAAAATGAGCTGCAAGTACATAAAGGTGCTTTCTAACTGCGCTTAAGATGACACAACTACATATTCACAGCTAAAATGCTGTGTTCATACATTCCATTACTCATATTGCGGACATTTTAATTAACCGATCAAAAAGAATCTCATTTAAAAACATTGTCTTAACTTAATAGAAGTTACTTATAAAAAGAAAAAAATGTATTAAATAATATTAAGCAGATATATTTTTATACAAATAAATATTTTAATACGAATAAATATTTTATTCAAAATACTTGGCGCTGCGAAACCGAATGGGTGTTGCTAAACTGAATTCATATGTATAAATTGCATTAATCTTTTTCTTTCTTTGCTGTGCGTGCGTGAGTTCGTGAATGTGTGTATGGGTGCGTTTTGCATATGCTACGTATGATATTAGAGTTAAATATATTCAGGTTAGGTTGGATTAGCCGTTTCTCGAGTAAATGATAGCGGTAGCGACAGTCGACATATACAGGGTGTCTTTCCTGTACTTTCTTTCCGGTACTTGACGTCGAGACGCTGCCGCGTCTCTAAATATACTAAGACAATTAATATTTTTTCGGTTTCGCAGCGCCAAGTATTTTGAATAAAATATTTATTCGTATTGAAATATTTATTTGTATAAAAATATATCTGCTTAATATTATTTAATACATTTTTTCTTTTTATAAGTAGCCATTGTTATAATTGGCGCAATTTTTGTATATCATTCATTTTGTAAAGCTATTAAGTTACGACAATGTTTTTTAAATGGGATTCTTTTTGATTGGTTAATTAAAATGTCCGCAATATGAGTAATGGAATGTGTGAACCCAGAATTTTAGCTGTGGATATGTAGTTGTATCATCTTAAGCGCAGTTAGAAAGCACCTTTATGTACTTGCAGCTCATTTTGATTTCACATATTTTTTTTATATTCTAATTATTATTATCTTCTATTCTTTTGTGATTTATTTGATTTCGTGTACTTGGCGTAATTTTTTTACTTTTTTGAAGTTTTTTTATGGGGATCTCAATTCTTTTTACAAAGATAATTTGCATAGGAAATGACTTCAGATTTTTTTTAATATTATATTTATTATTATCTTCTATTTTTTGTGATTTATTTGATAATACTCTTTTTCGTCCTCGACTTTTTTATGTATGTACTTGGCTTATTTTTTTTACTGTTTTGAAGTTTTTTGGGGGGAGCTCACTTCTTTTTACAAAGATAATTTGCATAGAAAATGATTTTAGATAATTTTTAACATTATAAATTACAAATTATCACGGGACAGAATTAAGGATAAATCCAGGCACAGCATCATTTTACGGCTTCGATTATCTATATGTACATAAAATCCTCAGATTAGTTACAAATAAAAAACAGTGTGATGATATTCAAACATGTCGCAATTCAAATTTCGGCAACTTACCTTGTGTTTGAGACTGCATTTTGGTTGCAATTCAATGGTACAACGATACATATTTGTAAAAACACGTTTATACATGGTTATAACTTGAGGGTAAGCTGTCAAAATTTAGAGTAGATTGCATAGTGAAGATAGCGATTGACGAACGAAACATGTCTTAGTTTCTGTTGGTTGAAGGTGAGCGTGTCAGGGATTGTAACCGCCGCCTAACCCTAACCCGAAACCGGTTAACCGAGGGAAGGTTACTGTAACCCGTAGTAACCCTGAAGGAACGGCTCCCAAAGAGTACAGTGAGCCGGTTAACCCGCTCACAGCGGGTTACAAGTGACATACGACATTCTACGTCCAAAATCCGACTATGGTCGCTCCGCGCTCATCCATCGCTGCGATGCAACTGCAATTTTAACAAGAACCGGGTTGCATGCAATAAGGTCAATCACTTGCAGGGTTTTGTTTCTCGGTCTAATTTTTAAAAACTCGAAGGAAAATGTGACGAATTTTCTTGAGTTATACCCACGACATTACATGCAAATCGTTTCTTGGTCAAATCGCATCACTATGGTGGATGAATGGCCTATAACGAAAGGTAATTTATTTATTTATAATAAAAATATTATTTTTTAACACAATTATTATATACGAAATTCAAAGAATATTGTCATTTTTTTCAAATTTAGAAACATGTCACCCTCGAGGAGAAATTTGCAAAATAAAAATTTGTTTATAATTTGACGTTACATAAATAATTTTACAATTTCAAAAAAAATTTATTGAAATAGGTAAAACCTTCTACATTAAAATAAAAAAAGAATGAACCTAATACGATATACAGTTTCTGAGATAAAAATTCATAAGTAGAGCTCGATTTCACGAAATTAGGGAAAAACTACGCCCTCTACCGTATTACTGTAACCCACTCTGAGAGCGGGTTAACCGGGTCAATCTGTGCCTGGATGCCTCGGGTTACCCGGTTATGCGGGTTAGTCTACGGTACTGAGAACCGAACAGGCTTAGGGTTACGGTTACAATCCCTGGCGCGTGTAACGCGTATACGTATTATGTTGACGAAAAAATTTCTTGGACAAAACAAAGAAAAATCTTAAAATTTCCGACTGATCCATGAGACGATATTATGATATCTCTGTTATGCGCGGACCGATTTTATTGAAATTGGTCTTATTCGAAAACTTATATGCGGTTTACATAAGAAAAATGCCTTTAAATTTAGGAAGTATTGCAGGCGTGATGAGATATTAATGAAATAAGTTTCAGGTTAGGTTGGAATAGTCCGGCGACGAGTGAATGATAGCGGTAGCGACAGTGGACATATACAGGGTGTCTTTTCTGTACTTTCTTTCCTGTACTTGGCGTCGAGACGCTACCGCGTCTCTAGATTAAGTAGGGAAGACCGGGTATGGATGTCATACGGGTAGGTTGTCACAACCGCTATATCAAAGAAACTGTAAACAATAGGAACGTACTAACGATCCATGGCGATGCGTAAACATATCGCGGCCTCCTCCCCCATCATACAAGTCGTTGCGGTGTAATGTACTGACCCTTTCTTATCGTTTTTCTCTGACTTTCTCTGTAAACATGATTCACACTAACTACCCAAATGCTGCGTAAATGTAAATACTGCGTCATACCTGCTACCCATCGTTATCTTAGCCAATGCGTCACCTATCCAAAATCCTGCAATTCTGCCCTATCCCGTCATCCCCTCTCTTACATTCAGAAACCTTTAAAACTCATCACAGTCCCTTATCCTACAGCATTACTATTCCAAAAGCCACCAGTGTCAGTCACGGAGTCAAGTTAAAACAGTTGAATCTCCAATATTCTTACTTTAAATGGAATAAATATCTTTATAAGTATTATTCGTAAAAACGATAGTTCAATTATCCTTGTGTCCATTACAGCGGAGTCGCATGGAGACACAATGCGTCATTGTTTGTTTTCGTGCGCTCAAACTAAATTACGCCGTATTTTCTATCAAGTAGGTATAGGTTGTTTCTTAGTATTGACTATAACATTGTTGCATTATTCTCGTAGTTTAGAGTTTTTTCTAACTTACTGTAATGATTTTTTTGCATTTTTTAAATACATGAATAGAGAGGTGAAATTGTTTAACGGTTTGAGACAAGTTGTCATAGAACATTTAATCCCGGTGTAACTTGCTGTATCTATCATGCGATATTATTTTCTTGTTTGTTTGGCAACAGTTCTCAATAATAATGCCGCAAACTTATAAGAAGAAGACGTCCAGAGAGGTTAGAGAGGTTATAAAGGGCAATTACACAATAAGAGGGATTGCAAAGGATTATAATATAAATTACCGCACTCTAGCGCGATATTGTGAGAAATACAATAAAAAATTATATTACTTTCTTAATTGAATCGACTTTTTATTCATAAACTTACAAGGGAAGATCCCGAACCCGAAAATTAAAAAAATTTTGAAACTTTGTGAATATGTAGGGGATTTCCTCCTGGTTACAACGCAATTTTTGTTTGTTGCCCAAAATCACTCAAAGGGGTTGAAATTAGCCCCAGAATATTCGGCTATTTTTTGATTTTGTGTTATAACTCGGGAACTATAAGAGATAAAAAAAAAGTTTCAAGACAAAAGTTACTTCTTTTAATTAGATCTAGCATTTGGTAAAAAAACATTTTACTGTTCACGAGTTATAACACAAAATCGGAAAATAACCGGATTTTCATGGGTCAATTACACCCCCTGAGAGTGAATTTGGGCAGCAAACAAAAATTCCGTTCTATTCAGGAGGAAATTCCCTATGTATTCATAAAGTTTCAGAATTTTTTGAATTTCCGGGTTCCCTTATTAGCTATCCAGATACTGTAACAACCAACCCGACCTCGGGGTACCTTGCCATAAAATAGTTCCTGCAAATAATGTGAATTAGCTCCTAATCTGGTTGACGAAATCCACAGGACCAATTTTTTTTATAAAGCCGGACGTACGTAGTTTATATTAATCTAAGTTTGTATGATCTTCCCTGCAGCCAAAACCCACAAAAAAATCAAAATAAGAAAATAAGACAACCATACCCGGTCTGTCCTACTTACACGCTATTACATGTAGTACATAACTATATTAAGTACATACATGTAGTAATATAGACTGTAAAGAATGGAATATACATAATATCAGGCATCGATTGACTGGAACAAGGAGCAATGTCATGAAGTTTTGGCCGATAGATCGCCGTAGGAATTTCGAAATTTACGAGTGTATCGCGTATCTTGTTAACTACTACTTACAAGGAGAGTATCCCAGATGTCCGCCTTCGATTACTTTGATTTTCGAATATGTTTTAGAGAACCGAACAATAAAATATACGTGCTTTTTTATAGCTGCCCGTTTTCATATTTAGGGGGTGAAACTACTCCTCAAGATTATAAGATTTTTAGGTTTTCGTCTCCGATTGCTTTGGTTTTTAGATATGTTTTAGAGGACAGAAAAATAGGAAACAGGTGTCTTTCTAGTTTGGCCTGATTGCATGTTCAGGGGGTGAAACCACCCCTCAAAGTTATAAGATATTCAGCTGTTCGTCTCCGATCGCTTTGGCCAAAAACCAAAGCATTCGGAGGATGGCATCACCTATTCTCATGAACTTTCACCCCCTGAACATGCAATCAGGCCAAACTAAAAGGACACCTGTTTCTTATTTTTCTGTCCTCTAAAACATATCCAAAAACCAAAGCAATCGGAGACGAACACCTGAAAATCTTATAATTTTGAGGGGTGGTTTCACCCCCTAAATATGAAAACAGACCGCTATAAAAAAACACGTGCATCTTATTTTTCGGTCCTCTAAAACATATCCAAAAATCAAAGCAATCCGAGGCGGGCACCTGAGATACTTTCCTCGTTAGTAACATTTATTAATTTCTCACGATGCCACGTATCACGTATATCGTTTATTAATGACACACGCCGAACAACTTTTTCCACGTGGACGCGCGGCTGACAACGAGAACATTGAGAACAGAAACAGCTACTATAATTGCATTTCCGCGTACAATTCGCACTCCAGGAACGAGTAGTGCGGTTCTCGTGTTGGTTCACTGTAGTCTACAGGTTGCTTTATCCGCATCATTATCAGATTCAATTGTTACGTTAGTAACGTGACAGGGGGCGGATTTGCAAATGGGTATGCGCAGATTCGATTCGATAAAGAGAAATAGAGACGTTGTTCCTCTGAAGAAGAAAAAGCCAAGAGAATGAGCCTCTTCCTCTGACGAACACATTTCAGCGATTATGCAACGATATATTTAATGATTTACGGCTCCTCGATTGCGATTTCCCCCTCCCAGAGGATTTAGTTCGTCCGTCGTAAATTACTAGCATATCGGCGTTACCGTTGTTTCGCACGACACACGACGCAGAGGTACAAGTTCTATGGCCACAGGAAATCGATTGCAAAATCGCGGAGGTACCAGCCAGGGAAAAGTGTATGATATACCTACGCGAGTCGCGTTCGAAAGAAGTTCGAAATTTCCAAGCTTGAAATGCAAAGCTCCGCAATTGTATACGGGATGATAGAAAATCAATGTCGCCGTTCGATGCCTACCGGTGCGAGGGATTAAGGAGGTTCGATACCGGAGCAAAAATAATGAGAAACCTTTGAAAAGTGTTTTGATCTAATGTCCAAAGTGTAGTCCGCATTGTGTTAAAATTTCAAGTCGATTGACAGCAGGGTTTATGAAAAAATTGAAATCAAAGTTGCGCTCTTATACCCAGGCTGTTATGGGAGAAGCGATAAAATTTCTATAAAATGTTACACAGAGTCCTTAAAAATAGTGAGAAAGTCCTAAAAATGTTGCAATGAAAAGCTTAAGTATTCCTATGAAATTCTAAAAAAAAAATTGGACATTTACCGTACGGTTTATTAGATAATTGAATAAATAGACAGCAATGAAGGAACTGTTTGAAACGTGGCAACGCTGTACGCCAGGTAGTCATCTATACAGCGTATACTTGTACAAAGGATACAGTAAAAATTTGTAAAAACACTACCAAGCTGTAAACATGTATTTAGTAATTTGTTGCGAACCAGTGCGAACGCGCAAAGGGACGCCACAAGTGTAAAGTGGAAAGAGAAAAAAAGATGGACGCAAAGCGACGTTGCCGCATTTCGCTCGCATATTTTACGCTACTTTTAATGAAAATATTATAATTCTAACTGCATTAAACATACTTTTTGTTTAATTGAATTCCAAAACAAAATATGTAGTAATAATTTTATTAGGAATAGACATGTAAATAACATTTTTGTCTACATAATTTTTTTTATCTAAGATTGGTATCACTGCAGAGTTCCCATGTATAAGCATAGGCTTACCCCTCTCGCCGGCTGCACCGCAGGTGAGGTATCGAACCTCCTTAAATAAGAGAACAGGAATAGCCAGTAAAAGTAAATTCGTGTAGGTACCTAATGTTGAAATTGACTATTTTTGCCCTGTTATAGTAAAATCAATATCGAAGCAAGGTAATATATTGTTCCGGCCTCATGGCTGCTCTTATATTTATTAATTTGCCTACAGCCTCTATGCCTCTAATTGTAAGTAGAGCGTTACGCAATATTGAGTAACATCTTACATGTAAATGGCTGTGTATATAAAGATTCACGTAGAAATTAAGTTGCGCAATGTTAACCGATGGAACTGCATAATCCTTTAACGTATAGTAAATCTTCGCGTGATAACATTTCACCCGGTTTCTCTACGTGACACAATTTAACCGATTAAATTGCCTTTTCTGCACATGCTTCGCCACGCCATTAAATTTCAGCTCAGCCAGAGTTTGCGCGTGATCGATAAGAAACGCCTCCAAAATCCGCAGCAGGCAGGTCAAGTATTCCTGAGTGCGTTAAATCTGACATTCGTCGACGTAACGCGATCGAAAATGAAAATGGATCGAGAAGCCAGATATAATTAGCGAGAAAATTGGCCACGATCTCCATAGCGCCGCGCGCGCCGATGCAAAAACGGGGGGCACGAGCTTGCGCACTGCAGTAGATTTATTTGGTGCCAAGTATTTTTATAAAACAGGTGTCCAAATAACGATCAGTCCAATGCAAATATCACCTGTCATGTTCTTCGCTCCCTTACCCAGACTGTTACTAATACCAAATATCAGTAGGCACTGCTACTAACTACTTAGTAATATTAACAAGTATAACCAATAGGTAACATTATTAGAAACTTTCTCGCTTTTCGATCTCCGATAATTTGCAATATCTCGTTAAAACAGAGTAAGTATATATTCGTATCGTGAAAATCACGTAGTTCTTGCATGATATCGAATCATTCCATCAAATTCTAGGGTGGAGCGGAAATTTCGCCATTGTTCACGAGTGTCGTATCACGAAGTAGTGTAGCTACATATGTACGTGTTATTCAGTAACAATTCCAACGTGCCAGACCCTCAATGTTTGTTAACACGTCGAATTACTAGTTCAAGAATTACAAAACTAGTTCAAGTCTAACAGAGGGTGCAGCGAGTGCAGCCGTAGCCCGCGACTTCGGGACGAAGTTGGGCTGCACGTGAGTCCGCAGTGTAGACTGCAGTGTCTTTACGTCTGTTATTCCGACCGTTGCGTCGTTACGATTTTTGATGAAGGCAAGGTAACTCCAGGGAGGTTTCCTTAACACAGAGACTCTCCAGTCAGATTGGTAGAAAGTTTTATTGATTATAGATAGAGGGGAGAGTCGTGCAGTACCGACCAAAGCTAGTTCTCGCTTCTTTGACCAGATATTAGCAATTTATTTGCATTAACAAATGAAAATCACAATTCTCTATAACCTATTTCGGGGCCATATTGTTTACTCCATTGCTCTCGATGTTCTGAGGCATTATGCGTATACGCTGATATTCTTCAGTGGGTTGTGTATTTGTATTTTGTTTTTTCATGGAAGGCGTTTCAAGTATTCTGTGCTTATATTGCTCAACGAACATTATTTTATTATTAGTGATTCCATTTTTGCCCCTCCGCTCTCCTTCGGGTCCCAGCATTAGCAGCGCACCGGGAGAAAGGTGGTGGTCACCCATCTTTCCCCAGTACACCGCCCCATGACGCTTAACTTCGGTGATCTAACGAGAACCGGTGTATTCATCACAATTTGAAAAAAAATATTGTATTGTACCAATTAAATACCTTTTTCTTAACATTGTTAATCATCTAGACCTAAAAATCTATTAATTTAATAGTTAGTCGGTATTGGACGACAATTTTTCGTTTCCTAGAAATTACAAGTTTTTTACTTTTGCAAATTTTCAATTCTTATTATTAAATTTCACAAAAATAATTTCCCTTCTCTTATTAAGTATCATCTATACTACAAACACGTTTTTGAATTTCTGATTTTTATCGACTCTACCCCAAGATATAACAAAAAACTTAGAGCGGTCGGTACTGCACGACTCTCCCCTACGCCTTCGCAATCAGAAGTAGGCCATTGACCACCTCTGATTCCCGACAGAGCTCAGAGGTTCGGTGTCTTGTTAGATTTCCTCTCCCCCTAGATGACTTTCCTCGGATTGGGTTCAAGAGTTTTTTGCTTTGGTGATAGAATAGGTAATCTTAGGTTCTAGAGCGTTCCTAACACCGTTCACCTTCTAACGAGTTGAAACCAAAAAGAGGCATTTCAGCATAGATGGAGGATATTCACGAGGGCAAGACCGAGAAAACGTTTGATGATCGAAGGGAGAGAGAAGTTGTGTGTTAGATATTAGTATTGTCCAAAAACTGTTGAATATTGTTACTGGAATGACAGCAAATTTTTCATTTTAACGTCCAAGTCTTAACGTATGTACGAATAATAAAACTAAAACTTTGCAGGCGATTGTAGTATATCACCATCGAAATTGTAGTACAAGAAAAGAATTATTTTTTAGTGACTTTAGCACTATAGCGTTTAAGCAAACTGTTAAACTGTATGCAGCAATAAAAGATATTTGTAAAGAAGTCTGAGCTGTGAAATGTAAATCCACAAACACTAAAAACTAGAAAACAGAAAAATATAGATATAAAAAAAATCGTATGTTAGCCGATTTGGTAATTATTTAGAAGTTTCCCATCCTCACCGATTTCAATGATTTTTGGATATGTTATCAAGATCAAGATTCTGAACATCTTTTTCCTATACATATTACCGCCGCACGACCTTCGTTTTCGAGATATTTGCGAAAAACTTCTGTTGATTTATTCCGACGCAACGCATTTCACTTTCCAACTTGTCCCGGGTATTAGTATTGGTTGGGGCTAGATTAGTGCGGGGGGCGCGTAAAGCATGATAGCGAACTGATGTGAGTTTAGAGATTTGTATTTGTATTTGTATTTTTGTTTTTCTTGTGTTTTTACACAGGATGGCGTTTCAAGCATTTTGCTTATATTGCCCAACGAACATTAGTCATTCATTTTCCCTCCTCTCTCCTTCGGGTCCCAGTAGCAGCAGCGCACCGGGAGAAATGTGGTGGTCACCCATCTTTCCCCAGTACACCGCCCTGCGATGCTTAACTTCGGTGATCTAACGAGAACCGGTGTTTTCCATCACGGCTAAGGCCGCTGGTTTTTAGAGATTTGAACCAGAAACTTGCGGATGCCCCTGAACACCCCGACTCATATCGGTTCGCTATTGTTACGTCTGTATACCTGAAGCAACCTCAGGGCCGCTTCGGCACCTTCAGTGGGCTCCTTTTTTCTTTGGAAACCTTTTTATTTTAGTACCGCCTTCGCCGCCAGGGGGATAATATTCTCGCGGTTGTGTACATGACGATGTATTATAAGTACACTCCGGACGGAGGCCATAGTAGTCTAGAAGTCAAATTCCTAAAATTCACTTCAGGGTATATAGATTGCAAAGTGGCAATACAAGAAGGTGATTATTCCCAACATCCTTTACCGACACTGAGTCTTGAAGCTGGTATCCAGCTCGGCTCAGCGAACCCATCCTTATTATCCTTACATTTTCCCTCCTCATTAATAATTAGTTTGTTTTTAGATGGTAAAGCCAAAACGAACTAGGCGTTTTGGAAGGAAGGCGGTACTCGGAAAGTTAGCCCAGGGACTTTACCCCACAGTAAGTGAGGAACCCAGCTTCCATTGGGGGGTTTCCACTGAGTCGACGACGTATAGACTCACTCCTACAACCCTGCCTCCTAGGGAGATACCAGACATTTCTAAAATAGCCGTAACCGATCCACGTTTAAAATATTATTTAAATAAATTATATAATAGTGTAAATATTTAAATCTCTTAATAAATAGTTTGTTAGATAACCCAAATTTATCCTTCTTTATATATGGCATAGTCTTTCCAAATGTTACGTCTTTGATAGGATATAACACTATCGTGCTTTACGCGCCCGCGAGCGGGCGCGCGCTCCCCGCCCTGCTGTAGCCCCAACCAATACTAATACCTGGGACAAGGTGGAAAATGAAATGCGTTGCGTCAGAATAAGTCAAAAGAAGTTTTTCGCGAATATCTCGAAAACGAAGGTTGAGCGGCGGTAACATGTATAGGAAAAAGTTGTTCAGAATCGTGTCCCCGACAACATATCCAAAAATCATTAAAATCGGTGAGGATGGAAAACTTCTAAATAATTACTAACGATTTTATTAAAAATGCACTTTAAATAAAATCATGGGGCACGATATTTCATAACAAGATATGAATCACTTTAATACAGAAGCAAACGTCGAAATGAATTTGTTGTTAGAAATTTTTCATTCCCATTAATGAAACAAAATAGTACTTGAAAAGGGAGAGCAGAAAGCGAATTCGACTCGCTGCGCTCGGGCAGTAAACTTCAAGCGAGGCAAAATCGCATCTCTCCCTTGTCACGCACAAGAGTTCGGAGGGAGTCGGCTCCAATGATGGAGGGAGAAACACCTACAGGAGCGGTGGTTACGTGTGCATGAACTGCGCCTGCGCCAGTCACGATGATGTTCCACTTGCTAACCTATACTTCAACTTCTGGTTGCACATGGTGCCCCACGATTTTATTTAACCCTCGTCAAACGGCATAGGTACAATTGTAACTTTTGCGTTTTTAAATTGCGATAACATTTTTTCGAGAAGCTGGAGAGGGCTGAAGTTTCGTGACATCTCTAAATTTTTGGTCTAGATTATATAGACCAAATTTCAGAGAAATATCTCAACCCCCTTCCGAGATAGGGGGTCGAGTCGAGGGTTGCATCCATAACAGCGGCATAGGCACAGTGGCGCCCCCATATATTTTGTATGAAGATAATGCAAGAAAAAAGAATACGATTTCTTTTTTAATGATAATGTTATTTTATTATAAAAAAAGTAAAAAAAATAGATAATTTACATTATAAAAGAAAATTTGGGAATTTTTTTTATCAACTTTCATTGAGTCTAAATGTTATCAATTTATCGTACAAATTATACCGACAGTGAGAATATTAATATAAAATATGTGAGGGTGCAATTGTGCCTCTGCCGTCCGTTAACGTTGTAAAATTGTGCCGTCCGACGAGGGTTAAAGTGACTTATTTCAAGTGATATTTACATCATCAAAATTGTAGTACAAGAAAAGAATTATTTTTTTCTGCATTTTAAATAAAATCGTTTAACATACAATTTTTTGTTTTACATATTATTATTCTGAACATGCTTGTGTAGAAGTATACCTACGTGACAATGCTATTTAGATGTACTTAAGTAGTTGTTATTCCAGATGAACCAATTTTATTTACTATGTACCTATATGTATAAGGATTTACTTTTTTATATAAGGTTTGTTAGAAACATTTAGGCACCACGTCATAAAAGGGGCTGCACAGGTGAGCCTAACCAGATGTGCCCAGCGTGACGAGTGCAGCGACGATGGGCCCGACTAGCGCGACGTCATAGCTGTCATAAAATTAGCATCGGGGTCCTTAGGACTTTTCCCAAAAGGACAACCGAGGACTTTCCACAGGACGGAAAGGCAGTCTAGACCTCGAGTCGAGAAGGACCCCATCTTTACTCTTGTTTCGTCATTGAAAATATATATATTCAGAAAATAACTTATTCAGCAAATTGTTCCTGCTACATCTTAGACTTTCTTACAGGTTTCAGCTAGCCTATCATTTGTAATTATATTGCGTGGAATTAAATACAATACATTTCTTACTATATATAAAATGATGTGTCACTTAAAATATTGACATTCCTACAAGCACGAATTCGAGCACGTCTTAAAGACGCCCATTGCAACCTTCCAACGCGTTTTGAAGACCAACCCATACTTCTCGCTTCCGAAGCACCTTTTTTTTAACAACGTTTTATTTACGACACATTGCTTATAATGTATTTTGCACACCGTAACATAGATAGATTAAGGCTGGGCCCAGATCTGAACCTAACGCCGCGGCCGAGGTCCCTTCATCTGTGTCATATGGCAGACAAACCTTTGGTCTGCACTAAATACTCTAAACACTCTCAGTCCTTTTTCTTTAGCTGTCGCGAGCCACGAGACTATGTCTAAACTGGCGAAAATCGCTAGAAGTATACGTTCCACACGTAGGAACGTGGCATTAGGGAGTGTCAAGTGGCGTTTGGTTCAGCGTTCGGTTCAAATCTGGACCCACCCTAAGGCTGCGGTTATACTGGATGCGTATTCTGTCGACTAGCTCGTTGTCCGAGTTTTCTTTCCTATACGCTCCGCAATGCTAGTCGTTAGAGTACGCATGCAGTATAACCGCAGCTTTACACAGGGTAATTCTCCAGCTAGAGTCGTCAAAGGCCGTGCCGCCAGCAATCACACGCCTCGCTAAGTTTCGGGGCCATCGACGCTCGAGACCAGCCGGGCCATACAATGTTGGGCACTAAGTAGTGACGAATTTTGAGTTTTACACTTCTCATCAGGTCTTTGCAACAGTGGCGTCAATCGATTTCTTGTTTTCTCAGATACTTTTGATTTTCGTCAGATCCATTTTTCTTAACTCTTTTCAAAATTTTACCAACGCAAAGTTGCAGCGCTTATTGTACGATTAAACTTTTGTTTGAAATTGTTTTCTCTGTCTCCTGTACTTTAGGAGTTATACGCGAAAAAGTGGGAGTGCCTATTTGACTTTGAGGTTAATTTTCACACTCTTAATGGTAAATTGGGTACGAATGAAGTACACCGTTGTTCTTGTCTTCAGTCACTCTATATGCAAATCCACAAAGTTGCGAACCAGTCGGTGAGTGCGGGTTCGCAGTGTTCCCTTGTTAAGGGGTCAGTCCACTGTGAAGTCGTGAAAAATTTTTTTGTAAACGGAATGTCCAATGTAAATATTTTTTTGTCTACTTATTAATACACTTATTGACAGCATAAAAAAGTGTATTTTAAATTTTAACAGTTTTTGTAAAATATATATCGCACTGATGTAAACGCCTTGAGAAAGCGATGTTATGCTGGTGCAGGTGATTCCGGGAGAACGACGCGTTTGAAACAAAAAATTCAAAGTGTGTTGTAATCATTATGAGCGTGGTTATCGCGGGAGCCAGGATTATTTTTACTGATAAAAAATTAACAAAATGTCGGAGGTTTGAAATTTAAGTTTCGAAATATGGTGAATTTTTCAATCATTTTGCCTTGTAAGAAGTATGAAATGTTTAATCAAAAAAGGTTTCCGTGGTCCCGGCCATAGCCACTGATGTGCTGAATAACGTGTAAAAGTTGCAGACTGATTGGTCGAATAGTTATTTTGCCATCACCTGTACCAGTCGAAAAAACGTTGCTTTGAGATAATCGCGTTTAAAGTTTTAAAACAAATTAAAAAAAATTCTTTTAAATTTTTTTGTATAACATAAGAGTAGCTTAATCAACACCAAAAAGATTTATTGCATTATATGTTGTATCTACGGAGAAAAAATTTTTTAAAAAGAGCTTAATTTTCCAAACCGTCACAGTGGACTGACCCCTTAAGGTCGATTTACACTATACAGCACGGGATCGACACGTACCGGCAACGCCGCGGTCCGTCACCGGCGCGACAAAACATTGTAACATGCGTTTTACATGGGACTGTTTACACTATGCGGCAACGACCTTCAACGTTCCGTCTGCGGCACGAACCGACGACGGCCGACATTGTCGCGAAGTATGTTTTGCCGGTTCGTGACGGTACGTGTCGAGACGTGTCGTCGCTGGTCTGCCAGTGTAAATTAGTAAACGGCAGAGACCGCATGCAGCAGAGGATGGATTACGAAAAATTGATAGAGCATGTGATGCTGTGTGTGCAGTTGTATGCAACGAACAACCCTAAGTACAGTGATAGTGTATTCAAGGAAAATGCTTGCAGGGAAATTGGGAAGGAACTGAATCAGCCAGGTAAGATGAATAACTTATTCTATTTCTAACGTAGTTTTTTACATAATTGTGTCTTGCCATTTAACACGGCCTTGTTTTGGTAATAAAAAATTCTTTGAATGCGTCTCGAACATTAATTGCAGCACTTATTGCACTGCCCCCTTGCCGTGGTAAGTTTTGCAAACCATTGTCATTACTCTGATTTTGCGCATTGTCTTGTACATTAATATTGTGATCCCGGAGATAATTATGCAAAATGCACGTAGTCAAAATGATTTTATCGGCATTTTCTGGCATTAACTTCAGTCTTCGATTGTAAAGTTGAAATTTTTGGTTCAGTGTTCCGAAAACATTTTCAGACACTCTTCGCGCGCGTGAGAGGCGGTAATTGAAAATCCTCTTTGATCTGTCTCCCTGAATTTGCGAACCAGGATAGGAGAAACTGGGGTAAAGTGACGCGGAAAAAGTTTGAAGGCGAATAAAATTTTTCCCTTTCAATAAAAATGTGTGGAAATAGATTTATAATATAATTTCAACATTACTATTGATAAATGACGAATAGCAATACTTAAAATAAACTTAAAGTATATTAAAATTCAACTTGAAAAGAAAATGCCAAAACGACCATATATGTATAGGGTAAAGTGAGCTTCTATCTGGGGTAAAGTGAGCTGAAATAAAATACGAGTTTTAATTAAGGGTATAGGTAATTAGTAACCCCTTGCGCTGGGATGACGTGTGTAGCACGTCAGTTTCTGTTGTTTTTTTTTAACCGTGGTTGTCAAAAACTGTGGCAGATTTTTCATTTTTTTTTTTTTAGGTTAGATTCTGTTCCATCACGCGCGTGGTTTCCCAGCTAGCTGACAGGTTAGGTTATTGCGCACATCACTCACGCATCTTTTCTCTGCAGCTCAGTTTACCCCGAGTCACTTTGCCCCGAATGTGTACTCAGTGGGAAATTAATTATTTAATAATGTTAGGATTAATGTTTTCTCAAACGCGTGTACATGTATGTTTATAAGCTTGTTATAAGCACGCAGAAAAAATTTGGAGTTAAAATAACACATTTAAGACCATTTATCCAAAAAGCTAAATTGAAAAGAAAACCAATTGGAAGTCTCTAAAACTTCATTTTTAATTTTTTACAGATGACAGAGGATGGTCGGTACTGTACGACAAACACGGGGAAACATTTTAGATCATAATATACTATGTACAAAAAAATATTGCAAAACTAGGGCGTGTTAGTAATCTTAATAGACTAGAGATAGTATACATAATAGAACAAAAGCATTTACTCACATGAAAAGCAAAATATTCGTTTTAAAAAATAACTTTCAACCCACTGAATATCAATGTATACGTTTAATGCCTCAGAACATCGAGATCAATGGAGTAAACAATATGACCCCGAAATAGGTTACAGAGAATTGTCATTTTCATTCGTTAATACAAATAAAGTGCTAATATCGGGTCGAAGGAGCGAGAACTATAGTCGAATTAACGAAAGAAGACACCTGGGCGGTCCGTAGGCCGGCGCGCGTGGCTCGGGAGAGACCCAATGCCTGCTCTGTATTTCGTGCGACGTTGCCACGTTGTGCAGCTGATCGGACGTCTCTTTCTATCTTCAAATGCAACTGTGTCTCTCTTACTCGCTGGATAAAACAGATTCCTTCATCTACAAGTCACTCCACGCCAAGTCGATCACATTTTTAAAGACTTTGATCAGAATGCAATATGTATTTTGTGAATCACGTGAAATTATGGAAAGATTTGAGTCATTGTTTAACAGGTTTTGAACTTGGTTACAAAATATAGAGTTAATGAAATTCTTCATCGGTTAATAACAGCTCATACTGACGTTAATTTTCAAAATTCCATTCTCGAAAGTAAAATATTTCGTACGTGAAATTTGCAAAATCAAACTTTGGTTATAACTTTAAAAATTACAAAATTAATTTTTCAATATAAAAAAGAGTATTAGAATAGCCCGCACTTTCTAGATTAAAATGAAAAAAGAATGAATTCAATACGATAAAGTGTTTCCCAGATAAAAATTCACAAGTACAGCTTGGTTTCATGAAAATAGGCAAAAATTGAACAAATTCAAAACCAGCAAAGTGATGACTGAAATCCCTTCCGATATAATATTTCAGTTTGAACAAAATCCCTGACATCGAGTGCAAAATGGGATCGATTTGCCGTGGAATGACACTAAATAGAATAAGAATCCTATGAGCCTGTATTCCTCGACTTGTCCGCCATTTATTCTGCATGACGAGTGCCGCAATAGCCAATAAGATTCGACACTCTGTCAAATCTCTATGGGAAGGACGTTGGGTTCGCCTTCTGGAAGAGGATAGCAATATGCACTCGACAAGGACAACGATTACTCTAGGCCCACAGCTAAGTAGTCGAAAGTCAGTGGCCAAGGCGTAAGGAGCCGCGTAGGGGAAGCACCAATCGCGAGCCTGGAGTAGCGGCAACGTCGCAAATTCTGGCCCAGGTCCCAAGGTGCCTTCTTTCGTTAATTCGACTATAGGTTTGGTCGGTACTGTAAGCTGGTCGGTACTGCACGACTCTCGCCTACAATAAAAAATCATTACCTTAAACAAATTGCAAGTCTTTCTGTGGGCGGAATTGCTTCACGGAACGACGTATTTTGTTTTTGTAACCCAGATTCAATCCATTTCAACAATTCAAAAAATTTGCATTGCGGCATTCTAAAGTATTGGTAAAACTTATCGTCATATTTTAGTAACTCTTTGAATAAAATCCAATAGGTACACCCCCTTGACTTTTCTCTTTTTTAATATTGGATGTACCCAAATTCTATCTCGCTTTTTTGCTCTTTTTGCTGGAGCATCCTCTTCGTCTAAAAGTAAGGCTAGAAGAACCGATTCCTCATCACTGTCTGAACCGCTCATTTCGACTGCTAAACGTGAACTGCGGGACTGTTGCCGGTAGACGCACGCATGACATTACGTGCCGGTGACGGACCGCGCCGTTGCCGGGTCTGTGCTGTATAGTGTAAATCGACCTTCAGGCATAAAGCGACAAAATATACTTACTGCTTATCAATATTTTAAGAAAACGCTCAAAACTCAGCCCTTTGTTCCACCGCTACCTTTAAGACTTTTTTGCGGTGTTGCCAGATGTAAAATGTGTAGTTCAACTACTGGAATTTGCAGTGTCGTAGTGAAAGAAAAATAAGAAATTGTAAAAAGTACTTTCTCAGCTCGTACTTCTTAATATTAGACTTTTTAATCAGGACTGCCAATGATTGGTACAGTGTCGGCATTAGTGCAGTTTACCCTAATTTACATAAATTTAACTGATCCTTACTTGTCCAGCACGGCTTATAACAATTCGGTATCGTATATTTATTAGTATTATCCTTAATTTACAAGAAAGATCGACCGTAATACCTGTTTTTAGGAATATTGTTCCTTGCTTACATTCTATATGTATGTATATTTACACTGCTTCTTATGTACCACTTTATCATAATCTAATACGCATACTATCATACTCTTTTGGGTACCTATGGCTTACGAAGCAACTGCTATTCGCAATGCAACTATGTACCCAACACACTTCCCTGTAAACACTTTTAATTTCTAGGTACATATTTAGTATTAATTGTTTATAAAAAAATGCGCATTGGCGCGAAATATTCTACAGAATATCATCGTTTGACCTCTAAACTCATTCCTTAAAATTTCACGTCTAACTACGTAACTCACGTACGACTGCGTTAATACAGTTTATTGTGAACAGAATATTGGGGTCTTTTATTGCACTACTAATCGACCAAGCGCTCCCACCTACCTAAAACCAGGCGCATCGCGCGATGTTTGTCACCGTGCCCCAACTACATAAAGTTTTTCAATCTCCGCGAAAAGAAGCTTAATGAATAGGGAATAGACCACAGAATAAGGACAAACTTTTTTCAAATTCTTTTACACTTTAACCGGACATCAAATTTGCAAAAGAAAAGCATTTCTATTATGTTTATATTGCAAACACCTCTCTTGGAATACAAAAACAATTCATTCACCCAGATCTATCCTTTGTAACGCCCTGCTTAACAGACAGGCGACACCAAGCGTCCTCGACGCTTCCAACGGGCGTCCGACCAATAGCGCCCGAGAAGGCGAGCGAGCCCGAGCGGGCAAGAGAGTCGTCGTTGATCAGCGAACGTGTGACGGATTGCTCGTGTGTGACGAATCGAACGCGCGACGAGTCGAACGGCTAGTCGGAACGCAATTGTGAGCGTGTGGCGAAGGCGTGGGAAGGGTAGACAACCCGGCCACCCACCGTATGATCGGTTTGTGTGGAGTGAAGTGTGTGAGTCCGGTTATTACCGAGGTTCTCTGTCCGGGAGGATCCCCGCGGAATCGCGCGAGTACGATTTATTTTAATTGTATCTGTGTTCTCGTAACAAACTGTTTTCTTTCGTGCTTTAAACCAATTAACTGCCGTCCAGACACCCACTCTCCTACAGCCAGAACATCAGAAGTGGGATTTGAGGCAAAATTTAAGACGAAATTGTTCGAGACAATAAAACGGAACGCGGAAGGAAACGGCGCGGTCGTTTTAGAACGTTCGAGACCGTTAGTACGACGTTGTTACGCTATGCGCCAGGTTGGCGCCAATAGACAAGGATCGTCCCCAACCTGTGACAAAGACCAACTCATAACTTCCGTTAGGTCCACCCGTTACACCCGTCTCGATAGATCCTAGCGCTAGATCTTCTCTCCGACCCTTCGCAATAGATCTTAGCGCTAGATCTCCCAAGAGGATGACCCGCCAAATCTTCCCGCCTGATTTTCCCGCCAGACCTTCCCGCCAAAAAACAGGAAAGCGTCGTGCTCTCAAGGGATGTAAAACCCCTGGAGGTCCACCGACGCCAGAGACTCCAGTCATCAGTCACTACACATCAGTCCTTCTTGACACTTCGCTCGCAACTCTTGCCGCGTCCGGTCGTGTTTGTCATCAGACCAGTTTCTACCACTTCAGTTATAGCGTTTATCTAGTGTTACTCTTGAGTCTTTGCTTTCCTGTTTTTCTGTCAGAGGCGCTGCCTCTCCGCATACGTGCTCCAGTGCTATTCCTAAGCCAGGGAGCCCTTTGGATCTTAGTCCATCAAGATCTGCCCTGGGCTCTGTCCATCTACTCTCCATTCTCGGGGACCTGTAAATTAAACATTGCCGCAACCAGTACCGGGGGAAATCCTGGGGTCCCACAGGACCATTTAAATGATGTTGAGACGTCCCTAGATGCCCTCACTTCTGCGAAGGTGGTGAGTACGTCAATAGTCAGCGCTCCATTCATTGCACCCACTTCGTCTGCGGGTAAAAGGCAGGCTGGTACCGCCCTCGAAACTTCCATGGAGTCTCAGTCCTCGGAAAACTCTGAGTTATCCCCCAGAGCTGAGATGAAGTCGCTAAGGGCCAGCGTCGAAAAGGCCATGGGGAAAAAGAAGTCTAAGCGCCACTCTGGGCGCGTGAATAAAAATAAATTAAGGAGTAACGCCGACAAAACCCCTTTTAAATCCTCTACTCGTCCTAGCGACAGCGTATCACTTCCGTTAACCCAGCCTCCTGAGGATAAAATCATGGAACTTGAGGTAGCCGCAAATATTCAAACATCTAACCGTTTCTCGGTCCTTGTCGCGTTCAAGCCGGCAACTGACCTACAAATAACAACGACTGGCCTAAGGAAAAAACCTCACCAGATGCAAAAAATCCGCTACGCAGTTCAAATAACACACCTGTGGATCGTTCCAGAGCTACCGGAACACCTCAAATCACTGTTGCTCCCCGCTCCATAACCCCCCCCCCCCTATATATTTTTCTAACTTCTCTTATAACATTGCAAACTTTGAAAGGGAACTCGCCTCTGACTTTGGTAAAACCTTTCATATTAAGTATTTGGGAAATAAGATACGTCTTCAGTTTGACGAGATTGAAGCCTTCAAAAAATTCAAACTGGCGCTAAGCGAGGAAAAAATTCCCTATTTTACTTTTTCACTAAATTCAGAACGTGGACTTGCTATGGTCCTAAAGGGCTTACCAGATACCTCCTCCGAGGAAATCCTCGAGGAATTAAAGAGTAAAGGATTATCATCTTTATCCTGCGTACTTCTCGCAAGGAACGGGCTCAAAAGAACGTCACCGTATCATATTTACAGAATAATTTTTCCCCCGGGACCCCCCCCCGACCTCGGTCACAAAAGTTAACGCCTTATTTAGTACCAAAATTTATTGGGAAAAATTCTTCCAGAAAAAAAATTACACACAATGTTTCTGCTGTCAATCTTTTGGCCATTCGGCCTCAAACTGTGGGCTCCCTCCTAAGTGTGTAAAGTGCGCCGGTTTGCACCGTACTGCCGACTGTCAGATGACGAGGGATACTCCCCCCAAGTGCATTAACTGCTTTGGGCAGCATACTGCTAACTACGGTCAGTGTCCTGCCCTACTTAAATATCTTGAAAAAAAAAACACAAACTCCAAGCCCGTCAAGGGGATAGCTTTAAATTCCCAACTAAAACCGTTAGCGATTCCATCTCATGGAAATGTACATCCTTCTTTTTCTCGTCCATCTCCTTCCTTACCCTCTCCTTTCCCCTCCTACGCCGTCGCGGTTGTAGCGAGACAGCGTAGACCTCTCGTCTACCCTCCCCCCTCTCCGATCACGGGGCTCCTATCCCACAAGTTCCTAACCGTCAACATCCCGGTGGAGTAAATTCCATGATCGATTTGATTGGAGCCATTAAGGAGTTAAACTCCTTCGTTGATATCGATGAGAAGCTTCAGTTAACGCGGTCGTTAATCGAGAAATTGAGACCCTGCCGCACGCTGGCCGAAAAGTTTCAGGATTTTTGCTCCGTGCTCGGTTGTCTGGACTAGTCCGATGCCTCTTCCCTCAATCATGTTATGGAATGCATCTTCGCTTCTGCGAAAACGGAATGAGCTCATCCTCACGGTTGCCCGACTGCAGCCCGGTGTTATTCTTATCACGGAGACATGGTTTACCCCTCAGGTTAATTTTTCGCTACCGGGCTACACGGTAGTTCGCGCGGATCGCCCTGTCGAAAACGGCGGAGTGGCCATTTGCATTCACTCGTCGATTAATTATTCGATCCTTACGCCTGTCAGTGCGTTCGAGTTCAACGCGTGCTTTATCAAACTCTCCGCTCCAAAAATCACGATCGGAGTTATGTGCGCCCCCTGGGGCGATTAAAGATGCAAAGGTTTTTGATTCCCTTACCCGTCTGGGTTCCCCCTTTTTGATCGGCGGAAACTGGAACGCTAAACATCGGCTCTGGAAAAACTTCTCGGACAACAAAGCCGGAAAAATTCTTCACGAGCACATCAGCAAGTTTCCTTACCGGATAATTCGCCCGGAAGACTATACTCACCAAACTGGCCGATGCAGACCGTCCATCATTGATTTTTTTATATCTGACTTTCACGCCGACTTTACGTGTGTTGTGACTGACGCTTTCGACACGCCCCACCGACCTGTCTTTCTAACGGCCAAGTACTCCAGTGGTCCAAACACCTTGGAAACTGGCACCGACTGTGATACTTACCGGAATTTAAGGTATTAACATCAAGGTATAAAATAAAGAGTATCCTCTCCACTAGGGACGAAGTAGACTCCTGCATTAGAGAAATGACTTCATTCCTCGATGCTTGTCGCAAACGCGCAGCCATTCCGGATTTCAGCTATTTAAGCAAGAATGTCCACCTCCTTTCGGACCAGACCCTTCTATCGCTCATTCGTCACCGCCGAGCCCTTCGCAGAAGAGGCCAGTTGCTCGGTGCGCAGGTGGTGACATGAAATCCAGGACATCACTGCGTCTATTCGAAACAGGATTTCATATCTTCGGATTTTGGAGTGGGATCGGATCCTGAGGGCCTTTAACAGACCCGACCCCACCTTCTGGGCAACCTATCGGAAAATCTCGGGCACAACGGCTTCAAGGACTTTACCTCTTCTCCTCAGTGGACAAATATCCGTATCTGCAGACACCGATAAAGCCGAGATTCTGGCTTCTACCTTCGCTAGAATACACTCTGAGGCCGCCCGACTCCCATCGGGTAAGGAGCAGTCTGTTGATGAGTTCATCACATCCTTGGAACCTCTTGCCACCGGCTTGTCTCCAGACTTTTCAGTCTCCCCCGATCAAATTTTTAATTATATTAAAAAGATGGCTCCCAGGAAAGCATCCGGCAGCGACGGAGTGTCGGTGCTCATGATGAAGCACGCGTCGCCACGGATCCTCTGTCAGGTCTACTACATCTTTTCTTTCGCGATTGCGCAGGGTTACTTCCCGGACGCTTGGAAACTGTCCAAGGTCGTACCTGTATCCAAGCCGGATAAGCCGCGTGAGCTGCCGTCTATCTACAGACCGATTAGCTTGCTCTCCGTGATCGACAAGCTCCTTGAGACATGCATCTATGCTTTCTTATCCGATTTTCTCCAAAGGAATAACATCATCACCGACCGGCAGTTCGCCATCCGCGCGGGTCATTCCATGATACAGGAGACGCTTCGCATTGCACAGTCTATCACTCATGAGCTAAATGTAAACAGGACCGTCGGTATGTTCTTACTTGATTTATCTAAGGCTTTCGATTCCGTCTGGCACGGTGCACTCCTGTATAAACTGCACCTTGTCGGTCTACCTCCTGGTTTCATCAAACTAATTGCCTCCTACCTTACTGACAGACAGATGTTTGTCTGCAGTGGAGGAGTAAAGTCCTTGCTGCACCGGGTCGAAGCTGGCGTGCCGCACGGCTCCATTCTCGGTCCTATACTTTTTAACATTTATATCAACGATCTCCCTACTACTAGCGCTTGTGAACTTGCGCTATACGCGGATGATACCGCGTTATTTACCTCCTCCTGGCGACTTTCGACGCTGGTCTTGCGGCTTCAATCATATCTTGATGAAGTCCTACAATATTTCGCCCTGTGGAAACTCCGAATAAACCCGGACAAAACAGAAGCAATCATTTTTTCCCGAAACCCCGTCACAATTACCAACAGACGAAGTTTTAACATTTGTATCAATAATAATGCCGTGACCTGGACTAATGATGTCAAATACCTAGGGATCATATTACACTACAAAATGCTGTGGGATGCAGCTATACATGATCGCATCAACAAAGCTTTAAAAGTTGCGGGATGTCTCCACCGTCATATTTGTCATAGGTTCCCCCTCAGTTTAAATATCCGGCTACATATTTATAAAACCTGCATCAGGCCTGTGCTTACCTATGGGTCACAGGTCTGGTGGAATACATAAAAAAAAAACCAATAGATTTCTAGTTCAACGCTTTCAAAATAAGATCCTCAAAATTATCACTCACTCCCCATTCAGTTACTCCTCCAGGGCACTGCATGCGGACGCTAACGTCCCTCTTATTCACGACTTCATTGCTATACTTTTTGAAAATTACCTGGTCTCCGATCACCCCAATCCACTCGTCCGTATCACGGGCACCTATGATCTCAATAAAATACCTTATAGAGTTAAAATTCCTTTCCTCATGACTAAATAAACCTTCCCTTCATGTTATTTCTACCCCCCCCCCCCCCCGCCCCCCATATCTTCCCTTTTCCTTTTCCTTTTCCTATCCTCCCTCTCTGTTTTTAATTTCTAGCTTCTGTTTCAGTACTTTCATCGCATGCTTCTTGCTCTATAAGCTTTACCTAACTGGACTTCCCAAATTTAGAAGGTCCTCCTGCATGTTGTCTGACACACAGTCTAGGAAACTTTCTCTCGGCTTTCACCGATTTGTTTAAATTTACAAATTTACTTATTTAAATTTACAACCATATGGATGCTGCTCTACCAACAAGTTTCTTTCAGCTTTGTCAAGAAAAGCGTTTTTTTTGAAAATTTTCCGCAAGAAACCCCCAAACCAAAACTCACCATTACATAATGTGGGTAACACCACTATACTTCACTCAGGCCGGTAACTGGGCTCCCGCTCAGAGGGACGGCCCACAGGAAAGGAGGTGGAGTAAACCTTCCCCCCCCCCCCTACTCAGCAGGCTTATAAAACAAAAACGACGCCAGAGACTCCAGTACGGACCACAGACTCGAACACATCGTCATTGCGTTATCCTTAAGCACGGTTTTCATCTTGTAACAAAAGTCTATCTCAATAAACTCTAAATGTTACTGAGAAAGCACGAGTGCTTTTTCTACCTCGTAACAACGTGTAGAGGTCAGCGTTGTTTACTTCGCAGTTACTAAGCGCGCCGGTGTTGACAGTTTGAACGTTGCTGAACCGCATAGTTCGAGAGAGGTATACGGTGGGAAATTTATGTACTGATTCCACCATGAATCCGACTGAGTTCAAAGTGGCTGAGTTAAAAAGTGCGCTACAGTCGATGAGTGCACCTATGACTGGCACGAAGGTGGAACTGATCGCGAGGCCACATGAGATGGACCTGGCGGGGAAGTGGATGATCACCCTCAGACAAGCACGCGACCTAGGCCAAGGCGGGGCCGAGGATGGTACGCGAGACGATTTTTCTGAGGAAGTACCGACGTCCGATGACCATAGTCAAGCCTTCGTGGGAAATGCGACGGTGTATTCCGAGTCGAGGGGAACCCCGCTCCCCAATCTTCTGCGTCCAGAGGGCTGAATCCCGATGTCTTCGCGCGACTACTTGAGCACATGGCCTCGGAGAATCGAAAAAGGGACAAACTGTTCGCACGAATGCTCGAACAACTTTCCGTCCACCCAGAGGTTCAGCCTACGTCTACTCTTAACTATCATATTATGCCAGACTAGTCAAACACAATACGTGATTTTGACGGCGAAGAAGGGGGTGTCGCTGCGAAAGATTGGCTAGAGCAATTGAAAGGGATGCAAGTTCTACATAGATGGCCAGATAATTTTGCACTGGAGACTGCATGAACACATTTAAAAGGAGGAGCATGGCACTGGCACTACACAAGGAAACAAGAAATACAAACTTGGCAGCAATTTCAGGTGTTGTTTGAAACGACCTTCTACGTCCAGGAGAGCATGATGGACAGTTGGAAGAAGAGGACTAGCAGGGTACAGAAGAAAGACGAGACGATCACATCGTATTACCACGAAAAGGTCAAATTGTGTCACAAACTAAATCTGAATTTCGCAGACACGGGTGAGTAAATCCTTGTGGGACTCTGGTCTATGCGTTTGTGCCTCAGCAAGAGATCACATTAATGTAGACGGGCTTCTTCACAACGTGTTAAGCCAAGAGCGGTTGCATCGACACCGAGTGGAACGTATTAAATCTTCAAGAGAAAACGAAGATCTGCAAAATAGGGCAGCACCCGCCAGCCAGTCATGTTCTGAACCAGCGAAGAGTCAGACAGGGAGCAGGGCATTGAGAGGGCCACCCTTCAAAAGTGAAAACGCACTATCCAAACTGGAAATTAAGTGCTACAACTGTAATGTGATGGGACATTTGTCTCGGGAGTGTCCGAAACCAAAAAGGAACATTGATCCTTGCTTTAACTCCGGGCAAGAGTGGCACCTGTCCAGGGCCTGTCCAACCCCCACCACCAACATGGCGCAGCGGGATCCGCCGAAAGGATCCGCCCAGGAAGCCGCCACGACGCTCGTAGAATCTGCTGTTACAGTATTTCCTCCTTACAGGCTCGGTTTGGTGTACAGGATACGGACATTTCGCTATCCCCACCACTTCTGTCTCACGCTTCTCCGGCGAAGGCGAGAGCGAGATGCAAGGAGAGCGAACGACAGGCACTGAAACCGAGCGAGGACGGTACGAGACAGACAACGCGTTGATGTTTTGTCTCGTTCCGTCTTTCGGACGCCTGACACTCTGTCCTTTGCGTGCACGACGGGCATGCGCGATGGTCGCAGGCGCTTACCGTGAGCCGGGCCTGCGTCAAGATTTTGCGAAGTGGTTTTCGTGCTCATGGTAAGCGCTTGCGACCATCGCGCACGGTCGCCGCGCACGCAGTGTTCCATCTCGCCCCCCCCCCTTCGGCCAGAAAGAAGCGAGAAACAAACACTCGGAATTAGGGCTCCGTTCACGATACGGGCTCAAAGCCGGTCCTGACCAGCAAGCCGCTAACGAGACGATACTGTAGTTGCGAATGAACGGAGGTTCAGATCGACTTGAAAAAGTGACTACTTAGTTGGTATGAATGTATATTTCATACCAACTTTTTTTCAATCTCTATGATAATAATAAACATTGGATGAAAGGATATCCCCTGCATTTGCTTTCATTTTCTTTTACAAATGCATTACAAAGAAAGTGTTTTTCACGGAAAACAACTGCCTAAATAGCCCCCTTAAGGAGCCCGAGCTCCACGATGTTTACCAGAGTCTTGTGGAAGGGGCGTTCGAAAGCCATCGATAACGTGGGCGTGCAATGGATCGAAGTCTCGAAAGTCTGAGGCGGACGTCTTTAAAACGTTTTTTAGATTCCTTTGTGCTATCTGAGTATATTATTGATTCGTAGCGTAAATACACGTTTTGGTAGAGTAGGTACAGTGCTGAAATCATTATGATTACTAAATAGGTCACCAAGTTACTAAAGTCGTTTTCAGATATATTGGCCGGTGAGTTTCGTGAGGGGTATTCTCCCACCACACCGCTTGCCTGCCTCGCTGCTCCTTTTCTCTACGTTCTCACTCTCTCTCGGGCTAGACCTGCTCGTCGCGCGGTGGGGATTCGGTGCCCGTGAGGTACGTAACACGGAGCGAAGCGTCCCCACCACTTTCTCGTTTCTTGCTCTCGTTCCATCTCGCTCTCGCCTTCGCAGAACAAGAGCGAGTCAGATGTGGTGGGGATAGCGCCAGGCTCCTGACGTGTAGGCCAAACCGAGT
Source organism: Andrena cerasifolii (assembly GCF_050908995.1). Classification (NCBI taxonomy): domain Eukaryota; kingdom Metazoa; phylum Arthropoda; class Insecta; order Hymenoptera; family Andrenidae; genus Andrena; species Andrena cerasifolii. Next base: position 2,150,640 of record NC_135124.1, on the reverse strand, counting down.
TCTTAGCGTAGAAATACATACATCAGAATAGGTGTGCGTTAGCTCCGAAAAAATTCAGGAGCTTTATTGGTTAGACCATTGATTCTTTCTCCACTGCATTCCATATAAGAGCATACCGACGCCCCTACCGATTTGCGACCGATCTGCGCAGCTCCCACTATTACCCACGGTTTGAACCGCACGCGATTGGTCGTGGTGGTTTCCAAGGCATAACTGATAAATCCTATACGCGGGACCTGACCGTTGTCAACGTAGACAACGTCCCGCACGAAAAATTAACACAGAGAGTAGATGGCCGTGCGACGGAGAAAAACATAGACGGTTAAGCGGGGAGTCGGGCGTAGCAACGCTTCTCGAGGGTCATGCCTGCGCGAAACCGGTGTGCTCTAATGTGGAATACAGTGTCGATAGCTTCATCTCGTACTGGTTTACGCATAGCTTCGTAACGCACACAATTACTGCGCTAAGAATAAACACAGCCACGCGCCTTCGTTCAGGCGGAGCCGAGCTGCGTTCCCGTTACCCCCACCATACCCTTCGGAGGCCACGCAACTCCAATCCACGATCGTCAGATGGTGGTGGCTGATTTCTCCTCGCGCGCTGCTCGTGAAACCGAACTCACCGGCCAATATATCTGAAAAGGACTTTAGGGCAGCTGCACTAAAATTTCATTATCGATAATTACACATTTTGATTATTAAACAAAATTATTTATTAATTATTATATACTTTGTCTCTCCTTCGTTATTATACCACCATACTTTAAAAGTATACATATGTATTAACAGTCAATAAATACCTACATATTTCTGACTACCTTAGCTATATACATGCTAATGTTGCGACACGTAATTTTCCTGAAACTTGGTCAGTATACATACTATTAAATATTAATCTAATACCAGGAATGAGAGCTTGCGTGGAAGATGGTTATCGTCTAAGGAAATGATTTCACAATTTAGTTCCAAGGGAGCAAGGCAACTCTTTGCTAACGGGAGAGAAATAACCCTGCTTTCACGTACCGTAAAAAACTGTTCGCGATAGAATTTCCAAGCATTTACATGTTAATTATGCTCTATTTTATGCACTATATTTGAATTATCTGCCACTATATCTTTGAGTTTCTCGTTCAGCTTTAATGTAATTTAGCCATAGTTTTGTGTCGAAATTGTACAAATAATAATTTGCCACTAAATAATTATTTTGCTCCGAAAATTGCGTCGACAGAGTTACTTGCTAGATGGTACAACTGCGACTGTATCTCTTTAAAAGGAATTCAAGATTCAATTCCATTGATTTTGCTTTAAAGTTTAAAACGCTGCGAAGGATAGAATTCTCAGAATTCAGAAGAAATATAAACAGTTTCAAAAAGTTGTAGTACCTTCCCCGTTGAGGATATTATGTATTAACAATAAGTTTCAGTCCCTTTAGTTTACAATGAATTAACACAAAAATTCGTTCTATCTCCCTTTTGTTCCAATTTGCTTTTTTGTTTGGTTTTGTTGCAGTGAATATGTCAAGTTGTCTGAAGTTGTTGATTTATACAAAACTCTGGTTTATTCGTGTTTTATAAGCTTCCCTCGCGTTTTGCGTTGAAAGGGTAGTACCTATCGATTTCAAATCTTACCATATTTCCGATATCAGCAACAAAATGTTTTTTTCCGTTTCTCGATGACACTCAGCCTCCCGTGAACAATAAAATCAATAGCGACGGAATAATTTTATCCCTTCTCAATTTCTTTTTCTCGTGTTATTACAAGCTTCTATTTTTACATGACTTTAACAAAGACACACTTCGCGATCAGAATTTTAACTCTTTGTTTAAAAGATTTTTGTGTCAATTTACTAGCAAAAGCCAAGTATAAAACACGCGTTATTTCCTTTCGATCGCCTGTTTAGGTACAGTTATTTATGGATTTTGTAAAATTTCTGTGAAATCCACAAAACATTCTAGAATATGCAACTCCTAAATGAAAATTAAAACGAGTTAATGTCACATGTCGAAGCTGGTAAATTCAATTTAAACTACCTGCAGGCTGGACAATAAAGTTGGCTTTATTTTAAAGAAAAACTCTGCATGCATTTTTTATGAGCACTCATTGCTACAAACTCAACAATTTTACAACTTACTACAATTTTAGCAAAATGGTTCTTACTCGATGGGCCTAGTTTTTCCCTGATTCGTGCGAAACCTGAATATTGTAGGTACTTGAAAACAAATTCAAGATGTTTACTACTAACGATAGATGGCATATTCGAATTTTCTTCAATTATCAGATTAATATTTTATGAATTATGTTAATATTAAAAACTTGACAGAAAATTGTAGCAGTTACATCTAGCACACCTCCTACTTGATATTCATCAAATATATGTTAGAAATGACTTTTGAAGGGTTGTAAGAAGCTCGCTCCAGGACAGTTCTGGGGTAAAGACTGGGCGGTCTATCACAGTTCGCATACCAGAAGGCATAGCCTTCCCCACTCTGTGGCCAGAACCTCCAGCAATAGAGTCCCTATTCTTTGGTACACACTGTATACTATAGGGAATACTCACGGCTCCGAACGCCAACTGAAAATTCATTTCCATAAATTGTATAACGTAGGAACAACACGTTCCATAAAAAATGAATTAAGTGATCAGTGTTAGTAGTCGTGCAGTGACGTGAATATTCGATACATTAACCCGGAGGCAATTGAAGTTGCGACTATTAATTTTGGGTGGTATCGTATCGTCGACTAGGATTGGTTCAGTGACCCAGTAACAGGGCCGGCGTAAAGGGGGGGGGGCAGGTAGGGCGACCGCCCGGGGCGCTAAATCTGTAGGGGCGCAGCTGTATGCGTTTATTCATTTGTATCTGTTCTGCTAATTGATTTTCGTGCCCCTGGAGGGGCGCTATGATAATCTCGTCCGGGGTGCCAAGTATGCTAAAGCCACCCCTGCCCAGTAACACAGGTTTTCAAGCTGCAGGTGAATTTCCGACAAGGACGAGTTTTAGTTACTATTAGTTACATTAAATTTAACACTGACTATGGCTAATTTCCGGCGATAATTCTCCAAATTTCCGTACATACATTTTTCTTTGGGATTTTTAAACAGTCTTGTTCATTATCAGCAACAGTGTTGGCCGTTATTAGGGAGTTTTATCACAATAACAAACTACGATCACTTTTCGTTCATTTCCTGTTACATTACCTTTTCGTGGCTACGTTATTAACACGATTCTTCTAAAAAAAAAAACTGTGAATTCGTCTGTTTACATTACACATGATTTTCATCCATTTATCCTTTATTCATTATTCACTTTAAATGTCAAATAAATCATGACAAAATGTTTGATTTTATTTGGTACGTCTTTTTCATTTGTCATTCTACGCAATGTCCTTCGATGCATGCCCAGTTGCTTGTTCGGCCACCAGATTCGCGCTCTGATTGGTCGGTGCTTTTTGTTAATATCTCGTTAACGAAACCGCGGAGAACATTTTCGCAAAGGAAAAAGTTGTTTGCAATCACCCCCTGTGTCACCCCCTGCAAGGTACCGCAGCATTTTTGGAATACCCTGTATGTCAGGACCGCACACAGGCTAAATCCCTGCCATAAAATCCTCGAACGTAGGACAGCATGGGGCCATCCGCCCTCGACCTCACCCTTAAGGTCTAAACACACTTGTCAGTTCCGTGTCAGAACCGTTCCGGCGTGCGACCCTCTACGCCCCTTATCTTCTTACCACTGGCACGACGGAACGGTACTGACACGGAACTGATATGTGTTCACAGACTTTTATGGTGAAATTTGGCGGCGCTTGGCTCGACGAGCTTAGAGTGAGACTCGCCGAGTCCCCGCACCGTGGGATTGCTCATGGCGAGCCGTGCCTGGGGCGAGCCGGGCCAACTCGCCGAATCCCGCGCCGTGGGAATCCCACGGTGGGATTACGCATGGCCAGTGATGCCAGAATCGTGGAACGTGGGACAAATGGTTACCCCCACTATGATCTACCGTCGTCTCCCACTATGGCCTACAGTCGCCCCCACTTTCTTCCTATCGCACTGCACACAAGCATATCCCTACTCCTGTACATGTGCTCGGCAGCCCAACAGACAGCTCACATGAACAGAAGCAGGGATATGCTTCTGTGCAGTGCGATGAGAAGAAAGTGGGGGATGACGGTAGGCCATAGTGGGAGACGACGGTAGGTCATAGTGGGGGTAAGCATTTGGCCCACGTCCCACGATTCTGGCATCACTGCTCATGGCTCGTCGACTCACCGAGCCTGGGCGAACCGAGCCGACTCGCCGAACCTGGGCGAACCGAGCCGACTAGCCGAACCTGGGCGAGCCTGGACGAGCTGAGCCGACTCGCCGAGCCACGCGCCATGAAACTTCACCTTTAAGGGGAGGTCCCGGTCTAAATGTCAATTTTTTTTATTTTATTTTTCGAATATTCAATCTTTTAGGAATACGTGTTTAAAAGGATTTGTTGAAATTCGTAAAATTCCCGAAGTTATAGGCATTTGAGTAGCAGCAAATGCATGGGTAACACCCGGCCACTCGGCACTCCCGTAAAACTTTAAACGTGTTTTTCTGGAAACAGTGTTCTCAAAACGGTGGGCGCTGTATCTCCAAAAATTATTATCCGATTCGACTGAAACTTTTTTTATTTGAAGAATATACTTCTGGCTGGAGGGGGGGCTAGAAAAATGTACAGAAAATTAAATATTTATAATTTTCGAAGGCGTTGAAAGGACGAAAAATACAGGGAAAAGTGATTTCAGACTTGAAGTGTCGTTATTTTTTAAAAAAATTTCATTTTTTGTCATTTTTTCTAGCCCCTCCCCCTAGACAGAAGAATAATCTTCAAAATAAAAAAGGTTTCAGTCGAATCGGATAATAACTTTTGGAGATACAGCGCCCACCGATTTGGATCAATTTTTTGACGCCTTGACTTTAACGGCTACCCAGAGCCGTCTGTAATGATTAATTATAAAATAAAAAATATATTTCTATAACTTAAGATATCCTTAATACAATGCAAAAAGTCCCATTGAATTATATATAGTAGTTTTCCTTTAATTAATTCCTAAATATCACCTATTCTTTTGGGCTCTAGACCGAAACCTCCCCTTAAATTTGACAATGCTAACATACAGGGTCAGCGTTTTATCCTGCAACCCGCGCTCGCGCGAACTTGTAAAATGGCAACAGCGCCTCACGGACGCATTCTACTACAACCATACACCGTCCCGGCATTCGGAGAGCTGCCAGCGACCGCTGGACAGCAGTGATGTCCAAGCTTCGAGAATTTTGGGATAGTCTCTTTCAAATTAACGTCGCCAAAGAGCTACTAGAAATTTCCCGCCCCGGGTTGAAGAATTTAGGGCCTTTTTCGTATAACTTTTGAAATATAAAAGATATTGAAATGCAATTTGCGCCGAAAAATGAGAAAAAATTATTCCCTCTTAATGATGGATAATTTAACATATTTTACATTTACTTAATTTTTCTTTTATTAATTTTTTAACCATAATTGTTGCGAAAAGCTTTTGCAAACTGTTTATTTGATACTGTATTTAATGCTCTTTTTAAAATTCATGGTGTTGATAAACAATAGGCTAGTTGTTTCTGTATCATTACTTTCATAAATTGAGAAATTAAATTTTTATTCAATTATGTGTTAGTTCTGCAAACCTCAGAATTTATTATTCTGTTTTTTTTTTATAATTTTATCCTTAATGCAGTGCATGCAGAGATCGGACTAACGGGTAACTAATGGGACGTGTCTTTGATTGTAGCGGTGTTTGAATATTTTTCTACAATTATTGTGGCTGAATGTTTTAACCTTTTACCTACTCAACACCACGCCTATACCGGCTTCTGTTAATGTAATCTGCTGGATTACCTGGGCCGGGAAATTCCCAATAGCTCTTTGCGACGTTAATTTGAAAGAGACCATATTAAAATTTTCTGACCTCGGGCATCACTGCTGTCCAGCGGCCGCTGGCAGCTCTCCGCTGGGCCGGTGCATGGTTGAAGTGGAATGCGTCCGTGAGGCGCTGTTGCCATTTTACAAGCTCGCGCGAGCGCGGGTTGCAGGATAAAACGCTGACCCTGTATATTATGTACATAATAGTATCGCAACTGCAAAAGAAACGTTCACACGTATAGCAGTCGCAGCATTTTTCAAAAATTAAATTCAGGGATAGAAACATTGCCTCCGTTAAGAAATTAGAAGGCAAAGTAAGTGCATCCACTCTATCCAATAGGATCATATAGGTATGTATTTAAATTACCACCATAATATATAGGTATTCCTAATGTACATTTCTACATATTCCCAGAATTGTACGAATTCGATAACTACGTGCAAAAGTAGAGCTGTTGCTCAATTGCCTTCGAGAAAACAGATGACATCTCCCATACACGCGTGACACTAAACTTAACGATCCTCCTCACTGAAGAACTTATTAACAACACCTGCAGTTGCTCACTTGACGCGCCGAAGCCACTGGGCGTACACTCGATCCTTGGAATTTTCAGTTTTTATTATCTCCCACGCCGGTATTCTCGGTCAGCTTCTTTGTTAGACGGAGCGTCGCCGCTGCTCCTCGATTATAAGAGATTTATTTTGGGGCAAGGAACCTACGACAAACAGGTCGTGGTACTTAATTACGTCGGATACTCCTTTTGTGAGGATCACATGTGTTGCACCCACTCCTTTTATCAAGCGCTACAGCGTAATTAGAACACGCCCTAAGGCCGCCTTCATTTTGAAACCGAGCCGGTCAGGTTCTTATGCCTTACGGGGACTATACATTATAGACTATGCTTAGCGCATGGAAACGAGTACTAACTGAACTGCATGCGACTGCAATTAACATCGGTTGCCTCTCGTTGCACAGTTCATTTGTCTGTACGGGCGCCTGTATCTATGCCTGGGCCCGCCACAATCATAAAATTTAGCACTCCTCACTGTAAGTACCTATGTACTTATGTACTGCTTAAGGGGAGAATCCTATTTTATGGGCTAAACACATAGTAAAATTTGGGATTTTTTTAAAAAAAAACTAGCGATTCGATTCATCTGAAATTTGGATTATGTGTTGATGCATCTTTGTAGAAGTTGCGATTTTTTTTTTATTAAATTTCAATCATGAATATAGGAGCTATGCATGATCCACCAACCCGCCGCGCAAAATGCGTCGTCCGCTAGTGTGCACGATATTTACCTTCCAGGTAATCTGAAACAGAAAAATGAAACGGCGTTTTAGTTTATATATACGTAGCTTCAGTTCTATGAACCAGAACACCGATAAGTTATATACTTATTTTGTTACATAAGGAAATTGGCGCAAAACTGGATAGCGAAAATTAAAGCTTCAGACCTTTCTGTTTGACAACTCGCCAGTCTCCTCAATAAATTCTTTTGTTTTATTCTGGTTCACCAAAATGAAGCTACACACGTATATGTATAAAGTAAAACGCCGTTTCATTCTTCTGTTTCGGATTAGCTGGAAGATAAATATCATGCACATCAGCGGACGATGAATTTTGCACAGCGTGTTGGTGGATTGTGCATAAGTCCTACATTTATTATTAAAACTTAATAAAAAAGAAACTGCAACATCTGCAAAGTTGTGCAACAGCATGGTTCAAATTTCAGATAAATCGAATCGCTAGTCTCTTAAAAATAAAATCCCAAATTTTGCTATGTTTTTAGCCCCAAAAATAGGATTCCCCCCTTTAATCGCGAGGATTAACATTCTGTTTTGCACTTGCACGCACGCTTTTACGTTAACACATCCTACATATGTATGGAATATGTATCAATGAAGAATTTCGTTACACCTACACTACCTGCCGCAAAATTTTGCCCACTTGTACGAATAACGTTTATCATTAGAATAAATTAACGTAAAGTAAGGTGGCTAATAAAAACTGGAAACATCTAAACATTTTGCATTTATTTATAAGTGATTTCCACGGAAGTTCCTTGTGTTATTCACATTTTAAGTTCACCCACATTGGCCTATGTTTCTAATAACACCAGAGTAGGATTCTCTTCAAATTATTTTCTTTGTATCGTCTCATATTTTACTTTGTTCTTCTTGTATAAGAATCCACGAGTTATCAGAAGATTCTGAGATACCTATTACCTGAATATTTTTTCTAAAAGTATATTAATTAGTATTTGTGCTCTACAATCTACAGTAAAGTAGAAGTAATTGTGTTCTAACTTTTTTCAGTAATAATTTCCTAATGAACGATTTTCACATGATATTTACATATGCTCTTATTCTAATGTAGAGGATAGTTTAAAAAAATTCGTCCGACGTTTGGAAATACAGGAAATATGATATAATACATCAGAATACTTGCTAATCAAAAATATGCACCGTAAGTAACGGTCGAATAGGTAGTGGCAGAAGGAGTTCCTTTTCTTGTTTCTCTGTGCAGGCTAAACTTGAAAAATGTTCAAATGTTCCACGCTCCATTTCGCGTCAGTCCGCAAAATGCAAATACCTACTCGAAGCGAATCCAAGGCTTTTATCGGCAATGCGTGTATAGCTGTATACCCACGATCAGTTTGCTTACGAGTTTCGACCAAATGAAATTTCTCACGTATCTAATAGTAATAGTTCAAAAGGTCGTCTTCCTCTTAGAGGACGTCTTTTCCGTGCTTGGAGGGAAAAAGAACCACTTGCATAATTTGTTTAACCGCGTTGCTCCCCTCAACTCTGTTTGACCTAAATTGGCTTGTATTTTCATGTGGTATGTACATACATACGAAATTATTACGAAAGTTTTTTTAACATTTTCTGATTTCATTTTTACGTTAAATTTTACTTTTTGGTTTTAAAAGCTTTTTTCGGGTCTTCTGTATCTTTATTTTCTACAAGAGCAAATAATTTCGGAACTAATGGATACACGAATAGGAGAAGGATTAGTAAAAAATGTATGTTAAACGATTTTATTAAAAATGTAGTAAAAACTAAATTAAAATGCACTAAAAACTAAGAAGTAAATATTTTCTTGTACTTCAATTTTGATGGTGTTAATATCACTTTAAATAAAATCGTGGGGCACGATATTTCATAGATTTTATTTAAAGTGATATTAACACCATCAAAATTGAAGGAAAAGAAAAGAATTATTTTTTAGTTTTTAGTGCATTTTAATTTAGATTTTACTATATTTTTAATAAAATCGATTAACATAATTTTTTTTTATATATTTTTCATTTTCTAATTTTTAGTGTTTGTGGATTTATATTTCACAGCTCAGACTTCTTTACAAATATCTTTTATGGCTGTATACAGTTTAACAGTTTGCTTAAACGTTGTGGTGCTACAGTCACTAAAAAATAATTTTTTTCTTGTACTCCTGTCTCGAACGCCTGCAAAGTTTTAGTTTTACTATTCGTACATACGTGACGGATCATTTCTTGATAAATTGTGTATTTTCGGAAATCGCGATGCGACTAGCGTCCCGAACGCAACGGCTTTTTGTCGTTTTCGTAAAGAACGCGAGTGACTCATTTCAAGTCGTTTGGAGTTATGGCTTATATTTATTGATGACTGGGTAATTTTTTCACCCGCTCGGGCTTAATTTTTTTTTTTAACTCTCGGGCGGGCGCGCCTATGAGAGGTACACGAGCAGACGCGTGGTGAACTCAGTTCATCAGTTGAAAATAATCATTTTAGCCCCCTTATATATTACACTTCAGAAACGATTTCTCTGTTGACAGTGGTAACTTAAATTAAATGTGGTGGGAAAATATTAGCAATGTATCCAAAAATGCAGTAAATGTATTTAAAAACACAAAAATAGTATATGTAAAACATTTTTAACATCAAAAATGAAAATCAACTGGCGCAAGCATCATAGGGTTCTTGAAACACACCACGATCGCGCGGAGAGAATGTTTGTATTACCGAGACCTAATGAAGGAAATACGCAGATCGGTGAACGGAGTTCACAAATCGCGCCCGCTCGAGGGTTAAATATTGTATTGTCATCCAAACTACGCACGCCTGCAAAGTTTCAAAACAATTGGATAGTTGGAAGTGGGTTAAATTCGAGTTACCAGATTTGAACCATACAAACATACAACCATACAAACATACAACCATACAACCATACAAACATACAAACATATAAACAAACAAACATACAAACATACACGCATACAAGCATACAAGCATACAAGCATACAAGCATACAAGCATACAAACATACAAGCATACAAACATACAAGCAAACAAACATACAAACATACACACATACAACCATACAACCATACAACCATACAAGCATACAAACATACAAACATATAAATAAACAAACAAACAAATATACAAACATACAAACATACAAACATACAAGCATACAAGTATACAAGCATACAAACATACAAACATACAAACATACAAACATACAAACATACAAATAAACAACCATACAAACATACAAACATACAACCATACAAACATACAAGCATACAAACATACAAATAAACAACCATACAAACATACAACCATACAAACATACAACCATACAAACATACAAGCATACAAACATACAAACATACACACATACAAACATACAAACATACAAACATACAAACATACAAACATACAAACAAACAAACACAGGACCGAATCTGAATAAAATCGTTTAAAAACTATTCATTTCCTTCTTTTCGAACCTAAACAGTTGACTCTGTAAAAGGAATTGTGTTAATCTACCCAAAGTAGATTGTGTGAATCCTTGAAATATCTTTTAATTAAATGATAATACAGTTCGTAATAATTTAAAGTACCTTCGGCCGAATCTACTCAAATAATTTTATACTCTCGAAATTTAAAAATAGTCGAATGTAACGAATATTTTCCAAATATTACTGAAATATGAAAGTGCTTGTGAGCTTGAATGACTCGAATAATGCGTGTATTAACTTGATTGGAAAGGTAATACATACAACAATTACAAAACCTGCATGTATGTATATTTAGTTTCAGTATCGACAGGGGCCATCTTTTATATTACGAGTATATGCTTTTAAACAAGTATGTTTAGACTAATAAATAATCAAATAAACTGTGGTTGCAATTTTTAAATAAAGAGCAAATACGTTTTAAAATCCACAGTAACAACTATATAGATACACATCAATATACACGTTCCAATTATGTAGTAATTTTTGCTAAGTAAAGCTTTGAATACATTTTGCTCCATTGTACATATATTTTCGCGTGACGTACGTATCCTAAAAGGCACCTACTTACTTAATAATATAATAATTAATTACGCGCAAAGCAATATTCTCCCAATTCTATTAGTTATTAAAAGTGTAAAATAATATTTTCAACCTAACAATTTTTTCGCAAGTTTGCCATTTTAGGAAAAGGCCAAAGAATTGCACAATGAATGGCACAATGTGCATATACAGGAGTACTTAACAAAATGGAAGTCAAAATGCAGGAAGTCCTTTCTAAGCAAATAAAATAGAGGACTCCGTGTTGGACGGGAATGCGACACGTCACGTCCGAAGCTGAGAATTTCATCATGCAAGTAGCGCGACTAATTTTTTCATTATTGTGTTTGGCAGAGGCTGACAGAGACTGTTGGACGAAGTCCCCGGCGCGCGATTACGTTGCATACAGCTACGGATGAGTCATCTAATTGTTGGGTAGTCCGTTAAATGCAGTTTATGCCCGTGGATGCGTACAGCTCTGCGAATGCGTCGCAGACATTCAACGGTGCCACCGCTGCTGGGTGATAGCTGGCAATACGATATCATTTTGTATTGATTAGCCGCGAGCGCACAGCCGACAATTTTTACCAAGGTAATCCTTGCACGCACGAATGTCACGAAAACTGTATCGGGGCACGATATCGAAGTGTGTGCTGGTGTGTGGGTGGATTAGTACCGAACATTTGCTGTTGCCTAAATGTTCGTTACAACTGAAATTGAAACGCATTCAATTGACCTACACTGCAAGATCGTTACCGCTAACTGCTCACCGAGTTTTACGTTAAATGCTTGTACGATTAATTGCGCCACGATAGAATTAGTCTTCTATTCCCCGCAATTGCGTAATCACGTTGCTGTTAACGCGAAGCATGTAAAAAGCTTTGAATAGTATATAGGGTGACCGGTTATTCACTGCTCTAGATTAGGGAGGTAAAATGAGGAAAAAAATGTTCTATAAACATGGTGCCAGAAACGAGCACTTAACCCGGCGGGAGGCGCACCCCATACTGTAACACAGGTTGCCGCTACCGGGTCAAAAATACCTAAAATTGAAACGTAAAAATCACGGTTTCAGAATATATTTTTTTTAACTTTGTAATTTTTATGTTAAAGTACAGTGTTTTAAGAATCAAAGAAAATTTATGAAATATCTTAAAATCTTAATTAAAGTTCTTTAAAAAATTGTAACAAAAACTCAGTCTTCATATTTTAGCAACTACCGCCTCTGTGGTAAATTTTACCCAGTAGCGCCTCCCGCCGAATTAATGAGATAGCTTTACGTTTTGAAAGATTACCACTACTTACATAGGTATGTTGCAAAATAATATGTACATATGTATCTAGATATCCAAAATGACCATCATGATATCTGCGGTGATATAGGTGCTCTTTTTTTTGATAAATAAATAAATCTACGTTTGTGATGAGTTTATCAGTTCAGATTACCGCTACGCGCTGCCATTTCTGGTTACGTCTTTGTAAAGATTTATATCTCATAGGTACCTACAATCGGTGTATCACATCATGTTTCTTAAACGTTTGTTTGTTTGTTTGTATGTTTGTATGGTTCAAATCTGGCAACTCAAATTTAACCCACTTCCAACTATCCAATTGTTTTGAAACTTTGCAGCCGTGCGTAGTTTGGATGACAATACAATATTTAAAAAAAAAAAATTAAGCCCGAGCGGGTGAAAAAATTGTTGGATTACTATAATTATTAAAAGGCAAAAATGACTGAATATTCAGGGAAACCTGAATATAGTAAAAGATAATGATACGTGTGCAGAGTGTCTTTTTGTTTCAATATCTGGCAACGGTGATAAAACAGACCGTTGTTAGAGAAGAGCTCACTTCTGTTCGGTATACTGTCTTTGAAAGACTTTCTTTCCTAGCTGCTAAAAATAAAATTAAAATATAAATCTAGAAGGCTGATTTATTTAATATCCAATTTCCAATAAAAATTACCCAGTCATCAATAAATATAAGCCATAACTCCAAACGACTTGAAATGAGCCACTCGCGTTCTTTACGAAAACGACAAAAACCCGCTGCGTTCGGGACGCTAGTCGCATCGACATGAAATCAGCCTATAACCACAATTCAAAACAATTCGAAATCAGCTTAGCTACGTTATATATTAGCAAAGCGATTTCAATAAAAAAATATATAAAAAAATTATGTTAAACGATTTTATTAAAAATGTAGTAAAAACTAAATTAAAATGCACTAAAAACTAAAAAATAATTCTTTTGTTGTACTTCAATTTTGATGGTGTTAATATCACTTTAAATAAAATCGTGGGGCACCATGCGCAACCAGAAGTTGAAGTATTAAAGTGATTCATATCCTGTTATGAAATATCGTGCCCCACGATTTTATTTAAAGTGATATTAACACCATCAAAATTGAAGTACAAGAAAATAATTATTTTTTAGTTTTTAGTGCATTTTAATTTAGTTTTTACTACATTTTTAATAAAATCGTTTAACATAAAAATTTAATTTATATATTTTTTATATGCATGTAAAACAGTTTTTTCTTCCTTTTATTACCCCAATCACCTGCCTTAAGGAGACCAGTGAATGAATAACCGGCCACTCTGTATATTTCTGTGATTTACCAGAATTCAGAATCGATCATTATACTTGAAACACCGCTGCTCATAGCTTTTCCAATCTCCTATCCGTTGCAAAGAAGGGAGTACGCGTAGAAGTATCAAAAGTACCTACACAAATAAATGACACAGGTTGTATGTAAGCATACTTTGCGAAAAATTAAAGAACAGTTAGGCAAGTAGGGTAGGCTGGGGCGGTAGTAACAGGGGAGGGGGGGGGGGCGAATGTAACACGCTAAATATCTCAAAACATATAATAAATATTAACACCAATTTTGGATATATGATGAACAATGACATTTGGAATACACACATCCATGTCCTAAGAGTACAGATACGCAATGAACATGGGTAGTGGACAAAATAACTTTTCGATACCCTAAAACAGCGTTGCCCCGATGGGCGGTCCGAGAGCACAAGCATCCATCGCGTTTTCCAAAGCTCGCGTGGAAGGGGGCGCTCGAAGCCAATGAAGTTGCGGGCATGTAACGGATGGGTTACATGCTGATGACTTTAATCATGTCGATTAAATTGATTTGATTTATAGTTACAGGCTGATTTCAAGTCCTTTGGATTTGTGGTTATGGGATATATTAAAGTTATTCATAACTGGATCATATTTTAAACCCCTGGGAGGGGGGGGGGGTTCTTTTTCTTCATAATTCTGTATTGTCATCCAAACTGCGTATGCCTGCAAAGTTTCAAGTCTATTGGATAGTTGGAAGTGGGTTGAAATTGAGTTTCTAGATTTGAACTTATAGTCACTCGGTAACTCGGGAGGTAACGGCGTACGTGAGAACGATCGCCGTCGGAAGGACCCGAATCCATCCGACGATCAGTTACCAGTCGACTTCGATGGCGTGCGTTAAGCAGTCACGCATTAGTGTGTGTTCTCTTATGTCCTGTTCTTTCAATATATATTATATCTCTATTTTCTATAAGGCCCGTTATTACTGAGCCATCCTACCTACTACAAACTAAACAAACAAACATACAAACGAACAAATAAACAAAGGATTGAAGCTGAATAAAAATCGTTTAATAAGAAACTTTTTGTTAATCAGAGGTGTAAGTGGCACTGTTCACGTATATTACGTCCAATTGTATAATATTATTGTTTAATCATTAGTCAATTCCTGTTTATTTTCCCAATTCCTAAAATATAGAACACTGAGGCTCCAAGAGTCCCAGTTACATAAGCCTACGTGTACGAGCCTACACGCGCACTACTAGAGTTTTCCTCATCCGTTACATGCCCGCAACTTCACCGGTTTCGAGCGCCACCTTCCGCGAACTTTGGAAAACGCGATGCATGCTCGTGCTCTCGGACCGCCCATCGGAGCAACGCTGCCCTAAAGTAACTTTTTCTTTTTGTAACATCGGCAGTCAGGGTCAGTTTTACCGCAACAGAATCGAATAGTGACAAAGAAGGCGAGTAATATTGTCTTGTTTGCATCGGATCCTATACCACAGCACAAGCAAACCAAATGAAAAATGGGTGTAATATACTGAATGTGAGGATTGAGCAGATGAAGAATGCACCAGCCAAAACGTTCTTTTATTTCTGCCACAATTGCGGTACCACATAATTGGTTATAGATTTTACATTTCTCATTTATTATTATAATTTAAATCAATAAATATTGTAATTTTGTTAAAGTTAAATTTGTGCTGCTATCGACTGACTTAAACTTGTAATATAAACACTCCGTTTGCAAGTATGTTTTTGTTAAATTTGTTAAACTGTAATTGGACCTTTTTTAAAGTAGTATTGATCGTTACTTAGCACTTTTAAGAGACTCGTTAGTCAAAATTTATAATTTAAGTTCAAAAACACGGGCGGGGGCGATTGTAACATCGGTAGTCGGGGTCGGTTTTACCGCAACAGAATCGAATAGTGACAAAGAAGGCGAGTAATATTGTCTCGTTTGCATCGAATCCTATACCACAGCACAAGCAAACCAAATGAAAAATGGGTGCAATATACTGAATCTGAGGATTGAGCAGATGAAGAATGCACCAGCCAAAACGTTCTTTTATTTCTGCCACAATTGCGGTACCACATAATTGGTTATAGATTTTACATTTTTCATTTATTATTATAATTTAAATCAATAAATATTTTAATTTTTAAAGTTAAATTTGCGCTACTATCGACTCCATGCAGTGTTACAACTCACCCGGGGTCAGGGACGGCTGTAACACTTTACCCGCTTCTCATTTTATTAATAACTTGGATATTACTTGACGCATAGTGAAACTGTTGTGGCCCAATGATGTCAGATAAGTAAATAACATGTCCGAATAAGAATTTTTTATGTAAATGTAACAGTTACTGCGTAATCGTATTCCAAAGTCAAAGTGTTACTACCGCCCCGGTCTACCCTACAATTTGTGGCAAGTAGATTCTACGATTCCTTTTGCAGGATATTTCATCGAGCAACTCGAAAACTAAACCGATTCTATTTTCTTCTTGAAGTAACCGGGCTAAATGAACCATGTGTTATGTTATAATATCATAATTTTATTTGTAGAATAGTTTTCTGTAACTCCAAAGACAAAGAAAATATTTTCGATGAAAATGTTAGGCAACCGTTGTATCTGAAGTCAATGAGATCTCTTCGGTCACACGATGCTTGGGATATTTCATAAAGTTGTAGGTACCTATCGAATACCTTTATCTTCCCTACCTGATGCTTCTATGTCTATATGTGAAGAAGCAGCGAATGCGAACTTGTTTAGGGTTTGTTTAGGAATAACTTGGCATGAAGCCATTCGTCAGCTTTCAATGATCTGGCACATGGAAGTACAAAGAAAAGAGCCATCCATCCATATCCCTTCACGGAACACGCAGCTAATAATAATTTGACATTTGTTCTTGGCTTTTATAAAGTCTGGCGCTGTTTTCGAGCAAAAAAATTTAATTGCTCCTTTACCAATCACAATTTTGTTTACACTTTCCCCGAACAATACACGATACTACTGCTGTTATATGTAACAACATTACACCATTAGAGAACAGGAAGGTACTTTACATGTAAAAAATCTACTATTAAAAATCTCTCGACCGAGCTTTTCCTTTTAAGGGAAAACGATTTGAAAAATCATTAAATGCATGAAAAATTGGGGTATAAATTTGCGTGGTTCAGTTTAGGCGCCGCGACATTTCAGAGTAATATGTATAGCTATAGTATTTTAGTTATAGAAATAATGTTACACAGTCTTTTAATTGAAAAAAAAATATTTTGTGTTTAGTGGTAAGTTGCTGAGTGTATTCTCCTAATTGATGCACAAAATATGTGTAAAGTGTGTTTTATCGAGCCACTAATTGTAAGATGCTGTTGGTGATTACACACATTGCACAATGAATATTGAAACTCAACTTCTTCGAAAATGAATCCTCATGAAAAAAAACCTTATTAACACAATATTAACTTGTTTTTTTTTAGTAAGGAATTATCTTCCTATCGATTGTAACGTGAATATAAAGTTTGGGTTAGCTCGGGATTAGGTTCTTGACGTCTTTATTCACTTCTCGTTGTATTTTATTCAATTTCGCCCAGTAATGCTGTATTTCCATTATTTCGTCGCTGTTCTAGTTTTCGATACATTTGCCTTCTCATTTTGTAACGAAATTATGATATGACGTATCCTACTGCATTTTGTCCCATTTAAGGGGACATTCTACTCTCTCGGTCGAAAAATCCGCCACTTTTTGGTGATGGTTTTTATAATGAAATACAAGAAAAAATCTTTGTTGTTTGTTTATTTTACTTGTTTACTTAAATATTTCGCAGTGAAGTTGGCGTTCTCAGAATTGCTGGCGGTTGAAATTTCGCACGACTGGCTCATCGGAAATAAAAAAGCCAAACATATTTTTAATTTGCAGGAGTATGGCTATCTCGCTAACCATAAATATCTTAAATTTTTTTTTAATATTTTCCCACATTTTATATCTATTAAGCAGAGAAGAAATGCCCTTTTCGGTACTTTCAACTTTGATCGACTCCCATTTTAATAATTTTGCCCCGAAATTGTTCTTTCGTGGAAAGCGAGATAACCATACTCCTGCGAATTAGAAATATGTTTGGTTCTTTTATTTCCGATGATCCAGTCGTCCGAAATTTCAACCGCCAGCAATTCCGAAGCCGCCAACTTCACTGCGAAATATTTATGTGAACAAATGAAATAAACAAACAGCAAATATTATTTCTCGTATTTCAAGAGTGGTCCAATATAACCCCCGAAATTCGAAAACGTTAAGTGTTTATTTCATTATAAAAACCATCGCCGAAAAGTGGCAGATTTTTCGGCCGAGAGAGTAGAATGTCCCCTTAAGTGGGACAGTCAAACAGATAAATAAATCGCCATTTTCCCTGAGATTAATATGACGTAGAAAGTCGTAAAAGATGTCTAACTAATTGAATGTATTTAATTGTGTATCTCCCTCGCGCACTTTTGCAGCGTTAGATAGCCACGAATAAAACCCTACCGCTTCAGTGCAGTACGTAGTACCTAACTGGAACCCTATCCTTGCGCAATTTGTAAATATACTGCAGTTACACTACAGTCTACACAAACATATACATTTTTAAAGGTGGAATCAGACGGCGCGTGAATCGGCGAGCTTGCTCGGCTCGCCCAGGTTCGGCGAGTCGGCTTGGCGAGCGCGAGGTGACGAGCCACGACCGATCAGATGGCGCGCGGATCGGCGAGGTTGCTCGGCTCGGCCAGGCTCGCCCAGGTTCGGCAAGTCGGCCTGGCGAGTTTCAGTCGGCGAGCCACGACCGATCAGATGGCGCGCGGATCGGCGAGGTTGCTCGGCTCGGCCAGGCTCGCCCAGGTTCGGCAAGTCGGCATGCCGAGTTTCAGTCGGCGATCCATTAAGCCTAGTTTACATTAGTCAAGTAAACGGTACAGTAGAGTGGCGAGTGTGAAAAAGCGTATCTAACTCGACTAGTGTAAACAGTTGGTCGAGTAAAAAGTCGAGTAAACGGGCGAGTATTAGCCGAGTCGAGTGGTAGAGCGGACAGCATAGTAGCTGGGCCGAGCATTGGGCTCAGTTCACTAGGCTGAATTACTTGACTAATGTAAACAAAGCTTAACCGATCACACGGCACGTGTATCGGCGGGCTTCCTCGGCTCGCCCAGGTTCGGCGAGTCGGCTTGGCGAGCGCGAGGTGACGAGCCATGAGCGATCTCACGGCGCGTGAATCGGCGATTCGCGCGCAAAGATCGCCAATTCACGCGCCGTCTGATTCCACCTTAATAGCAGCCACTATGTGTGCATTAAGGAGGTTTGATACCGGAGCAAAAATAATGAGAAATCTTTGAAAAGTATTTTGATCTAATGTCCAAAGTGTAGTCCGCATTGTGTTAAAATTTCAAGTCGATTGACAGCACGGTTTATGAAAAAATTGAAATCAAAGTTGCGCTCTTATACACAGGCTGTTATGGGAGAAGCGATAAAATTTCTATAAAATGTTATACAGAGTCCTTAAAAATAGTGAGAAAGTCCTAAAAAATGTTGCAATGAAAAGCTTAAGTATTCCTATGAAATTCTAAAAAAAAAAATTGGACATTTACCGTACGGTTTATTAGATAATTGAATAAATAGACAGCAATGTGCTCGTATTTTGGAACTGCCTGAAGGAACTGTTTGAAACGTGGCAACGCTGTACGCCAGGTAGTCATCTATACAGCGTATACTTGTACAAAGGATACAGTAAAAATTTGTAAAAAACACTACCAAGCTGTAAACATGTATTTAGTAATTTGATGCGAACCAGTACGAACGCGCAAAGGGATGCCACAAGTGTAAAGTGGAAAGAGAAAAAAAGATGGACGCAAAGCGACGTTGCCGCATGTCGCTCGCATATTTTACGCTACTTTTAATGAAAATATTATATTCTTAACTGCATTAAACATACTTTTTGTTTAATTGAATTCCAAAACAAAATATGTAGTAATAATTTTATTAGGAATAGACATGTAAATAACATTTTTGTCTACATAATTTTTTTTATCTAAGATTGGTATCACTGCAGAGCTCCCATGTATAAGCATATGCTTACCCCTCTCGCCGCCTGCCCCGCAAGTGAGGTATCGAACCTCCTTAAAGCTGCTCGAGTACTCGGAAAAAGCGAGCCGAGCCAGGCTCGGTTTTTCGAGCCGAGCCGAGCCGAGTACCCGTAAAAACCGAGTAGCTCGAAAGAACCGAGCGGCTCGATAAAACCGAGTAGCTCGAAAAAATCGAGCGGCTCGATAAAACCGAGTAGCTCGAAAAAATCGAGCGGCTCGATAAAACCGAGTAACTCGAAAGAACCGAGCGGCTCGATAAAACCGAGTTACTCGAATTTTTTCGAGCAGCCCGAAAGAATCGAGAAGCTTGAATTTTTTCGAGCGACTCGAATATACCTGGAGCAGATCGAAATTTTCGAGCAGACCGACTGTGTCGAGTAGCTTGAAGTTTGAAGCTTGAACGTTTCGGGCAATACGAATGTTTTTAAATAATGGTTCTCAATAAGTAATGTGAATAATTAAAATGTAAGCTATAAATGGAAATATTCTGTAACTTTTGAAAATAAGTACTAAATTCAAATCTTTCTTTTTTTCCTTTTTTTGTGTATTTATGAACGTAATCATACACTTCTCTTTATGTTATGTTTCTTTTCTTCTTACATTTTTCTTCGTAACCTAAAATATTCGAAACATTCGTATTGCCCGAAACGTTCAAGCTTCAAGGTTCAAGCTACTCGAGACAGTCGGTCTACTCGAAAATTTCGATCTGCTCCAAGTATATTCGAGCCACTCGAAAAAATTCGAGTTTCTCGATTTTTTCGGGCCACTCGGTTCTTTCGAGCCGCTCGAAAAAATTCGAGCTACTCGGTTTTATCAAGCCGATCGGTTTTTTCAAGTTACCCGGTTTTTACTAGGGCTCTTATTATCCGGATATCCGAGTATCTGGATTTGCTCGTTATAGCTCGAAATCCGGACCGAAATCCGGATCTGAATATCCGGATATTAGTGCTTCGATCCGAGTATCCGAGTACCCGGTTTCGGATATTTTATCATCATGGCTGAATAAAGCTTTCTTTATATCGATTCTAATTAAAGAGGGCAAGTTTAAGTAAAGTGATTAAAACAAGAAATGCGAAGGTAATTATATTAATATTTTATTTACAGTTATACACACTAAGATAATAACTTCCTATTTTGTTACGAAAAAACAAGTTTATTTACATTTTCCGGTGACAAACATGATCTTTTATGGATAATATGGTGGTTATAATATTATCCGCTGTAAAGAAGACCCTCTCCGAAGTTACTAATGTTGCAGGTATGCATACATGGGTATTTTTTGTTAAGGAAGCCATTTTTGGATATTTAGTTTCTCTTAATTTCCCTTAAATATTCGGGTACTCGAATCTAAATTAAATAAGTATCCGGATATCCGAATATACATTTTGTGGGTATCCGTGTACTCGGATACTCAAGACTCGGATACTCTAGACTCGGATACTGAAGACTCGGATACTCAAGACTCGGATACTCAAGACTCGGATACTCAAGACTCGGATACTCAAGACTCGGATACTCAAGACTCGGATACTCAAGACTCGGATACTGAAGACTCGGATACTGAAGACTCGGATACTCAAGACTCGGATACTCAAGACTCGGATACTCAAGACTCGGATACTCAAGACTCGAATACTCAAGACTCGGATACTCAAGACTCGGATACTCAAGACTCGGATACCCAAGACTCGGATATCCGTAAATCCCAGAAATAGTAAGAGCCCTAATTTTCACGGGTACTCGGCTCGACTCGGTCCGAACTTCAAGCTACTCGAATATTCGAGTACTCGAACAGCCTTAGTGTACATGCGTATAATAATGAAGAATGGGAGCTATACTTCGACTGAAAATGCATTTCGAAATATGCTGTCGATCCATCAAAATAGCTCCAATGCCGCATAAAGTATAACTTGAATATTGAAAAAATATATGTATACACAGAAGTTATAATGAATTTGCTTCTATCATAGTAGAATACATTCAATAGTACATTGCACTTGTTTTTGTTTTGTATACCATGGGAATTCCCGTTTATTAAATAAATAAATAATTTATACATGTGCATATGTACATGATCGATGCTAATTTAATTATACTTCGCTGAAATTGATTAACCTTCTCTTTTTATTTACATTGCACTACGCACTGCGAAATGAAAAATCCAGAGTGTCTCTAAATGATTATTACACACTTTTACCTAAATTAATATCGAACAAAGTTACTACGATGCAACTTATTTTGTCCCGTCAAGGTTTTTTGTTTATTGCCACAAACAATTTTTCTTCTGCGAGCTGACTTTTGTCAAATATCGCAATTTTTCTGTTTGTACAAAGTAAAGAGATAAGAGGGTTAATTCTGAAATGTTTCTCCTTGATGAAGATATTTCAATAGCTATCGATCAATAGCATTTCTCCATTACCAAAAATCTAAGAACAATATTCACGGAGACAACTTCTCTCAACGAGCAATCGATATAAACTTCTTCGATTGGCGCATTGAATGGGCTCATCAAACAGAACAAATGATGCAATCTCGAATGTACGCTGCTCACGATTATTTCCTTTGAAAACGTTCTTACAACGCATGAAACTCGTCATCGTTCCAGGATGACCATTCTAAGATGTGCGAACACAATGTAAACCTTCAAATACCTAATTACGCTGTTTTGATTGCTACGAGAAAATTAACTCAAAGAGGTTCGTCATACGAATTTTCAAACAATTTACAATGCTTCACTTGGGCCTAGTTATCCAATGTATTCATTGTTGGTTGATTGCTTTCGGCATAACTAGGTCCACTTATGAGTTCCTTTGCGATAAATGATCAAATCAGGGAAAGAATCACGTTAAGCATTGGAAGAGAAGATTAAGAGAGTCCACAGTTGAGCACTATTCGAATTATGTATTTCGAATAAGCAGTAGGTATGTACAGTGGCTCACAACGTTTGAAAAAAAATGCAATTGGCAGGAGTAGCAAAAAAAAATAGTAAAGGTCGTTTTTTCAACTTTTTTGGGGGAGCCTGTAATGAAAATTCAAAAAATCTATTTGTAGATTGAAGTAAGTTGTATACGTGTCTAAAATTTCATGAAAATCGGTTAACGGTGCTCTGAGCTATAAACGCTTAAAGATCGCAGAATAAGGTTGAGAATCGCTGATTTTGGGAATTTCCGCGATTCTCGACCTTATTCGATTTTCTTGAAATTTTAGACACGTGTACAACTTACTTCAATCTACAAATGGGTTTTTTGAATTTTCATTACAGGCTCACAAAAAAAAAGTTTAAAAAACGACCTTTTCTATTTTTTGCTATTCCGACCAAGTGCATTTTTTTTTAAAACTTAGCAAACTAATCCTTCTAGCTTCTAAAAAAACTCAAGGCGTTTGGATTAATTTAAAAAAAAGTTATGCGATTTTAAAGAGTGTACGATTGTGGCTGTGAGCCACTGAATATGATATACCTATTTCATTTTTTGAAAAATCAAGCTTCGTACGGCAAAAAGTTATTGTAGCATTTTGACTTATTTTGACCTATAGAATCTCCGTCCTCTCACTTATACTACGCCTTGCGGCCCGTGGTGTAGGTATATTTGCTTTCTTGTACTGCGTAGTAAAGACAACATTCTAAATAATAATAAATAATAATTGTTCAAATAAAATCTCTTTAGTCGAACATGCTTATTCGTTAACGAATTACAAATGCTAAATATGATATCGAGCGAATGACAGAGGATGTGGATAACAAATAATGCGAATAAATAATCAATAAGAAATTATTCGAATATAAATATTATTCACCTTCTTATGCTATTCGAAGACATTCTTATTCTACGGCGAACATATTCTTTTGTAGTGGATAAAAACGTATTCGCTATTGATCGTCCGAATCAAATCGTGCACAACTCTGAAAAGGTCATATTAAAAATGAGGAGGCGCTTGAAAGGGGTATGTAATATGAAAGCTGTTTTTCTAATGGCACAAGCGAACTAAACAGATTACCAATTCATTTGGACGTGAGAAAAGGAGTCGGAAATGGTCACACCTACTAAATTTCTGTTTAAAATGTTCCAGCAATATCCGTGGCACGGGGGAATTAAAAGATTATCGCGAGATCGACGAATCCTGAAGGAACTCGGAGAATGCTAAGATATTGCTGGCGCAATTCGCTTGGCTTTAATGATTGGAAAGAGGAAGCTCAAGCTTATTCGCCAGGAAATAAGGACACAAATGGGAGCACAATGTGGAAAGGGGAAATAAACCGAGACTCTTCAACGCAACGGGCGATTGAAGTTGCGAATCTGAAGTATGGCTGGGACTATTTGTCGAATTTTTCGGTATTCGAATATTCGAATACTTCGGTTGCTCAATTATTTGGCGAATATAATTCGAATATCCAAGTATTCGAATACTATTCGAATATCCAAGTATTCGAATGCTATTCGAATATTTAAGTATTCGAATGCTATTCGAATATTTAAGTATTCGAATGCTATTCGAATACTTAAGTATTCGAATGCTATTCGAATACTTAAGTATTCGAATGCTATTCGAATATTTAAGTATTCGAATGTTATTCAAATATTTAAGTATTCGAATGCTATTCGAATATTTAAGTACTCGAATGCTATTCGAATATTTAAGTATTCGAATAGTATGGTGTGAATTATAAATTAAGTTCTTTAAGTTCATTTGTCAGGGTGAAATCTTGTAAGCTAATTTTGACCCACTTCACACCATACTGATGTATTCGAATAGTATTCGAATAATAACATCCGAATACTCAAATATTCGAAGTTTATTCGTAGCATTCGAATACTTGTAGAATATTCGAATATTAAATTATTCGAATAGTCCCAGCCCTAATCTGAAGGGACATGACGCTCAAATGACAATTCACTGTAAATTCTTCGAATCTTGTTGGCCGAGTTTCACAATTACACCCCTGATATCTATAAATGAAAAAAGAAACCACTTGAACGTTTCATCGAGAAAAGGACAGTCTTTAAATGTCGGGTGGCTCTCAATGCACGTAGATATCGACCCAACTAATTTTCACACGCTGTGATAAATTTGATAATCGTAGAAAATACGTTGTTAGTTCTTCTAGCCTAATGTTCGATCACGAGTTACACGAGCTTTGCGGAGATTCATTAGAGATTACCGGATCAGCGACACAGTCGAAAGATCGTGAGATATACCTATGTATAGTTGTGTATATGGGTCAGTTGTAAATAAACAGCCATGCTCGAACGTGTGAAGAACTCACTCACTATTCATGCGACAACCATGCCTGTTTCACTGTTTTAGAAGAAGATACGCAAAAAAGAGGATACGTCGAATCGGTCACCAAGTATCATTGTTGAAAGTGGAATAATATTCGTCGACCATCGATCGGGCAAAAACGCAACCAGAATGCAGCCTGAGCGTATGTAATCACCGCCAACTAAATAACAGACTTAAGGCGGAGCCACACATTCGACAGTCGACATTATATCTTCGCACTATGCGCTTATTCGGAGAATGACAAGCGTTTCGATTCGTGACCAGCAACTGCAAACATTCGTACAGAAACTCGCGCGAGCATTTGATAATAATCGGGGAATTTGCCAACGGCGCTAGATCCACAGATGTAGGTAGTTGCTCGCCGAATTCCGAATGTGTGGTTCCGCCTTTAGGCGTTAGACAGTCAATAAGCTGTCTCCATCGATTCAAACGAGAAAAAAGGTACAAAGTCAAAAAAAAAATCCGAACGAAGAAATTAGAATAGGTACCTATACCACACGAACCAAATACAAGCTTGTATAAATTTTTCACTCACAAAACTGGTTACATTTGAATGAAGTATCCTATTGGATAAAAATAATTATCATACTAATCGCATGAACGTTTGTGCAACGCTGCAGTTGCTTCGTGTGGCATAAGATGAAGAACAGAAAGGTGGACCGGGACGCAGAGATGTGAATCGCGATGAAGCCGAATCAGGGTGGAAAATAATAACTCACCCTCGAGCGTGGTGAGCTCCGGTGGCTCGGTGAGGCCGAGCGCCAGCTGATCCTTAATGATCCACCAGGAGATGAAGACCGTGCAGATGAGTCTGGCAGCGGAGCTCGACTTCCTGGTGGCATAGATAGGCGACGTGGACGACGGCAGGGACGCCGTCTGAGCGACGGCGTCAGAGGCGTGCATCTTCACGATTAGCCCTGATACGCGGCACTTTTCGCGCACTCTTCTCTTGCTCTCCTTCGACACCCCCCCTATACGCATACGTTGTACGCACCGTCGAGCACCTGCATGCAGGTCAAGCCTGCCGTACTTACTTCCGGTATCACATATCGGAGCGATCAGGCCGCGTGATCGATAGCACGCGCATACTTCCGCACGTTCCTCGGGCACCGTTCACGCAGACGAACAACAAATGTCGGGAGCTCCTCTTCTCTCTTACTGGCGGTGTCCGTATCCGTCGCCCCCTTGGCTCGCCCGTTTCGCTTCAAACAAACTCGGGTCGTAGAAGAGGAGGGTTCATGGGGACGCAACGCGACGCGACGCGACGCGCGATCGAGCTGGTCTGCCGCAACCACCACCCCCACCTTCACTGCTTGTCCGTGAACAATAAGTTCATGAGAGCAGATTGGGGAACGACACCGCGCTATTGCGCCCTTTCCTTCCTCCCTCGGTTACGTTACGAACTTTTCTTGTGACACGTCGCTACAATGGTAGACACCTGTGATCGAGGAGCACCCTCTGCCGCAGTGTCTCCGTCCTCTATCTCTTTAGGGGTACGTGTGCGGTGTGCGGTGTGCACCAACCGCACGAGCGTTCATAGAACGGCGAGGCCGAGCGAAACAACACCACCGTCCGCGATGCTGTGTACGCGACGGCCGAGCGTTCACGATATGGAGTCAGCAAACAACGACCGAATCGTTCGGGGGTGGTCGCGACGCCAGGGCGCCGACGTCCTGCGCAATGCACGCGAGAACCAGCACGCGTTAGGCTCCCTCCCTTCTCGCTGCCTGAACGTCGCAGGGGCGCAGAGCTTCTGAGTCATTCCTCGCGAAACAGCCGTCGATGTTCTACACCGCGACGTGAATATGCATGATCCTAGGTGAGGAACACGTCGTCGCCCCGTCAACAGCCGGGGTGGGGGTTTGCGTGCACCGTCGGCCGGTCGCGGCCCGCGGCGTCCGCGTCGTAGCGGTGTGCACCTAACCCCTGCCTAACGTGGCAACCGCGGATTAGTCGGCTCACCGAGATACGTTGTCGAGTCTCTTGTAAATATGGATCGTAAACAGAGGACACGTACCTATCTAACGGCTCGATGAATGTTTACCACGCTGCGCTGTAACCGCGTCGGAAGGTGCAAAACGCCCTCTTCATTCCCTTCCCTGGCTATAAAATAACGACGGGCGTACAGTTGACTCTGTTGTAAATTCTGTCATTTGGAATCACTGAGGATTATACTCGAATCTCAAATCTAATTGCCTTGGCGAGTCTTGGAGGTGTTGGTGTGGCTTGAACGTTTCCATGAGTCCACTTTTGCCGTGTGTGACAAAGTAGTGCTGGGTAAGCACACCTACATGACCTACATACCTATGTACATAGGTAGGTACGTAGGCATACACGTGTAAACATATACCTATATAAATGGATATTTATGGGGAGACATACACCTGACTTGTTGAGAGGCTAAAATCTGGCGTTCTTTTAGATTTTTTATGAAGAATGTATAAACATTATTATTATCGTCATTTTTTAGATATTAATTTAATCTCATCTCTGGCTATATTGATTAATATTTTTTATGTAAAAATATCGATCATACATTATATAGTTACAGGAGCTACTTAGTTCCACATGCGTCATTCGCTGCAGTGATGTGTGGTGCCCATTGCTAAGTAAACAAGTCTCACCAGAAAACATAAAACAAATTAAATTGTTTCTTAAAATATGTTAACAAATGCTGTTTCTGAGTAGAATGAGTTAAACGTTCTCATACACCTTATTAAAATGTATTTAATGTTGTGTAATATTAGTAAGTCAGAAGTAGATAAATACCTGCACAGTAAGGCGGAGCGGAAAATTTAAATTTGAATTTTCAGTTGGCCTGAGTGCGGGGTAGTTGTCTTTTGATTAATCAAACACAACTGTAAAAATTTTTGGAAAAATATTCATGTCTGCAGGTTCCTTTTTCTCCTGAAAATGATTATATGATTATATGATTACTAGTTTTCCTACTCGGCTTCACCCGAAATTTAGATTCTGATTTTATAAAAAAAAATTTTTTTTTGTGAAAATAGTCACATTCATCTGGATTAGCTAGACACAATCAGCTTGAGTTTACCATTCGAAAGTTTTTAAGATATGATTATATGATCATTTTTAGGATAAAAAGGAACCTGAAGACTTGAATATTTTTCCAATTTTTTTTTTTTACAGTTGTGTTTGGTTAATCAAAAGACAACTATCCCGCACCCAGGCCAACTGAAAATTCAAATTTAAATTTTCGCCTATATAGTATCGCTCCGCCCTACTGTACAGCTCTACTAGGAAGCAAACAAGTGCTGAAATCTTAAGTATTTTATGTATGTAGTTATCAATTGTTACTGAAAGGTTAGTTTCCGCAATGGAGGAGCAAGTAGAGAAGTCCTTAACGTCAGAGAAAGTTCAGCTGGCTATTAATTATGAAAGATATATATTAGAAATACTGCTAACTTATAACGCTAAAATTGATCTATACAGAAACTTTTTTCGCCAAAGTTTTGTTTCGTTATTCATTCCGCTACTCATTAGCAGTCTATTTTTTTCTATCTCATTGATTTATTTGCGATTATTTGTTTATATTTCAAACGTTACACTTCTCAGCAATAGGTATAGTTTAACGGGTATTTATCTACTTTCGAGTTATTAATTTACACAACATTAAAGACATTTTAATAAGGTGTATGAGAACGTTTAACTCCTTCTACGTCCACCAAAAAACGGAAGCACTATGTATATGTAGATTATACCGTTCAAAACAGTAAAAATGAGCCCAGTTTCAAGAGAAAAAAGCTCAAGGCTAATGTACTGAATATCATCGTTACAGAGCGACATGATCACCTGACAAGGGAACACCGCGAACCTGGACTCACCGATTGGAACGCAACTTTGTGGGTTTTTAGAGTGACTCAAAATAAGAACAACGGTGTGTTTCATGTGGGCCCTATCCCCCTTTAAGGGAGTGGAAACTAACCTCAAAATCAAATTGGCACTTCCACTTTTTCGCATATAACTCTCAAAGTACAACAGACAGAAAAAAATGTTTCAAACAAACGTTTAATGGTGCAATAAGCGCTACAAACTTTCCTTAACAAAAATTTTGAAAATAATTTTTTTCGTCTGTTATATATTTTTTTTAACTCTTTTCAAAATTTTGTTAACGGAAGTTTGTAGCGGTTATTGCACCATTAAATTTTTATTAGAAACATTTTTTTCTATCTGTTGACACTTTGAGAGTTATACGCGAAAAAGTGGAAGTGCCAATTTGACTTTGAGGTTAGTTTTCACCCCCTTAACCCGGGAGTAGGCGCGCCAAATAACTTGCGTTAGTAGGCGCACGTCGGTCATTTCGACCGATGGTAATGTAATCAGAAATAACTTAATAAAATGACTAAAATAATATAAATAATGCATAACATTGTATTTTACTTACTTCAGAATTGTTATACGTAAATACTCTTCAGTTTTTATGATAAAATGATTAATCGTATTATAATATTATGAGTTCTGGAAAATTTATTTTTATACAAATGATGCATTGTAATTGATTTTAAAAATAAAATGTTATATAAAAATTTGTGCGAATGCAAAATATAAAATTACATTGTCTATTTATCAATTCGAATTTATCACTTGATTTTTAATTTTCAACAATAGCAATTGTGTAATATATTTTGTATTTATATTTGTTTTTCAAAAAATATACTTATAAATTTATGGTTTCATAAACGTATTAAATATTTATATTTTCCTCGGATTAGAAACTGCATCTTGAGAATTAAGAATAAATACTTTCGTTTCCTTCGCTCAAAGTACACGCCTCCTCTACATCTGATATCTCTATATCCGCAGAATCAATTTCCGAATCTGTATCGTGATCGGATTGTATAACATAATCGGAATCTTCTGCGGAATCACTGATCTCGTCTTCAATGTTTCCAATCAATAAGAAATCTCGGAAATTAGTATTAGCCATGATTGCCATACAGTACGCGTCGTACGCGACAGACGAAATGAGACTAACGTTAGCAGGCGCGCTATGGTCGAAAAGACAGACGCGTAAAAATGTATGATTTAAAACCTACACGAGTGCACTAAGTGTCGCTCCGTAACATAAACACGTCAAGAACTCCTTCAAAGAGGAAAAGCTCCACGGAAAAAGTAAACAGTCGAACGCTATGAATCATGTTTCAAAACATATGAAATCGTCGGTCGAAAAGACCGACATGCGCCTACTCCCGGGTTAAAGGGCGATAGGGCCCAAATGAAAGAACCGTTGCTCCTGTTTTGAATCACTCTAAAAACCCGCAAAGTTGCGTTCCAATCGGTGAGTCCAGGTGTTCCCTTGTGAGTACATTTTCAATTACTTGAATCATTGTATATTTTGGCAGTATCGTGAAATTTTATGCTCGAAAGTCTGCGATATACGCTTTGAGTCGGCCTGTATAAGCATTTGTCAGTATTTTATTGATTTTCGACAATTCCTCTGTTCCCAATTTGTTTGCCATCAGTTATCTGCATGTATCGATCAATTGTAACCCGATACCGGGAGGAAGAAGACAGAGCATCATACATTTCCAATCAGACATTTCATCTATAGTTGGTGACACATGATGGAGGACGGTTTTATCAGAATTTTAAAATCGCCAATCTTGTTATTGCCTTGGGCGTTAATCGTGTATCGATTTTTATAATTGTCTCTACAGGTGTTCACTTGATACTTTATACGGTGGACTGATACTGTCAAAACTGCAGAAACATCGACAAATTTTCAGTTACAATTATTTGTTAATCTGTGAGATTTGAAGCAGCTAAAAGGTAGAATAACTTTATAACTGACATCGGCGTGTTTTCACGCTCGTGAGGCGAAACCTCGGAAAGCACAGAAAATATTGACGCAGGCAATTCCTTAATGTTTGCTTTGAATCCTGGTACCATTTTCACTGCGCCGCGCCGTGTTGGCTCACTGTAAACTACAAGGACATAAACAGGGCCGTTCCTGGGTTTTGGCCGCCCAAGTGCAAAAACAATATTGCCGCCCTTATTAATTTAATATTTTTTTATTAAGAATTTGATATGCAGTGTTTACTTTTATATCTATACTCCCTGTCATTTAAGAAGGAACCCGTTTCGCGCATGTAGAATGAGCTCATTGGCTCCGGAAGAGCGTTGGTGGGGGTACAGCCAATAGTGGCGTCTCCCGGCACCAATGAGCGTCAACCTGCGCAGAACCGGTCTAAACTCGTCGGTCGGCTGGTTCCTTCTTAAATGACATGGAGTATATATGTACATAATTTTATACAGTTATCGTGCATAAGAATTTCGGTTATTATTCTTATTAGTCAAAACTTTGCATATAATAAACAGCCTGCGGCCGCCCTTAAGTTTGGCCGCCCAGGTGCGGTTGGCACCTTCTGCACTCTTGCCAGGAACGGCTCTGGGCATAAATAAATTTGACATAGTTCCGCGATAGGCAACTAAACGCATAGAAAAATCTACTAGACCTGGTTTGGTATTCAAGCCGATTCACTGCCAATCAAAGTGTTAAGAGGGAATAGAGGGATAGTATGACTGTCATGAACTTTGTGTATGCCGGCATACCAGTTCCTACATACTGTAACTTGCATTTATTGAAGAATTTTCTTAGAACTGTCTACTTGGTATTCAAAAACGCTCTATTCCCCTGCATGTCGTACCTTTCCCCTATACATTTTAGATCAATGTCTTAACCATACAAAAGTCTTTTATAACCAAGGCAATCATACTTTTCGACGACCATTCTTCGAGATCAGAGTCAGTCCAGTTCCTCCAACCGAAAAATCTAATTTCGTAAATCGAAAATTCTGTTCATTAAACAAATTCCAATAACCGAGTCTTATAATTAATTAATTTAATCGATTTTATATGTAGAGCAAATTCTATTTACCACCTTTCAAGTGGTCTGGATATCATTTATATTTAATCGAGTAGGCCTGCTATGACCTGGATGACCCTGTCATCATGAGATATTATTAGGACGAGCTTAGAATTATGCAATGACCCTCATCTCGTGCAGGATGATGTTACCAGCTTCCACGGAACAGGAACATGCCCCGAAGTACTTGGAGGTCACTGACAGGGGAAGATCCCAAACCCGAAAATTCAAAAAATTCTGAAACTTTGTGAATATGTAGGGTATTTCCCCCTTATTACAACGCAATTTTTTTTTGCTGCCCAAATCCACTCGAAGGGGGTGAAATTAATCCCTGAAAATTCGGCTATTTTCTGATTTTGTATTATAACTCGCGAACTGTAAGAGATAGATAAAAAGTTTCAAAACAAAAGTTACTTCTTCTAATGAGATCTATCATTTGGTAAAAAAATTATTTTACAGTTCACGAGTTGTAACACAAAATTGGGAAATAACCGGATTTGCGGGGGTTAATTACACCCCCTTAGAGTGAATTTGGGAAGCAAACAAAAATTGCGTTGTAATCAGTAGGAAATTCCCTACATATTCACAAAGTTTCAGAATTTTTTAAATTTCCGGGTTCGGGATGTCCCCTTGTGAGTAGCATGCCAAACACCTGAACTCGGAGATATGCAAATTGATGCTGATATTCTTCAAGTCATAATTGAACCGATAATTTCGAAAACAGGATTCGTCCTGAAAAACTAATTTTACAGGAAATGAAACGAACTTTAATATCCATACAATTAATGGTAGAACAATTAACTTATCCCGCTTTCGAAACAATTGATATCGAACAGGGAGTTTCAGGAATTACTGAAAAACATAAAGTGTAGGGATGGTTATATAAAATAAAACATTTTATTTTACTTACAAAGGAACTTACCGACTGGAACGCAGCTTTGTGGGTTTATAGACTAACTCAAGACATGAACAACGGTATGTTTCATTCGTGCACTATCGCTCTTTAAGGGTGTGAAAACTAACCTCAAAGCCAAATAGACACTCCCACTTTTTCGCATATAACTCCTAAAGTACAAGGGACAGAAAAAAAGGTTTCAAACAAAAGTTTACTGGTGCAATAAGCGCTGCAAACTTGCGTTAACAAAATTTTGAAAAGTGTTTGAAAAAAATACCGGACAAAAACAAACTTTTCAACAAGTAGTGCGATCAATGTTCGGTAGTCGTGGGAAATACAATACTTTAAACTACTTAGTGTTCCTGATTTTTTCGATATTTTTTGCTTCTCGAGAAATCAGAAATCAGATCATACTTCTCGAGAATTCTCGAGAAATTGAAAAAAATATTACAAAATTTATATTTTTGGGATAATGTTGATAATATTTATCAAAAACACAAGAAACCTTTAACTCATTGTTCATTCCTGTCTAATTTGCACAAACCTTGTATAAATGAAAGAACAGATATTAAATATAATTGATATATTTATTTATTTATTTAATACAAAATCTTTGCAAAGTAAAACATTACTTTTTTATTTTAAAATGGTTTTTCATTTATTTCTTTTTTTTGTGATAAAATTTGAAGCTGTAGAAAACTTTCTTTCGTTTTGAGTGGATGTTGACTTGATCCTATGTAGCAGATCCAAAAGTTATGGTAAATTGGGTGTCCTTCCAGTGGACTCAAAAATATGAAATTCCTTTGTTAAAGTCCAGAATTTATCGTCTTCTTGGTTGATGCTAATTTCTTGGAGGCTCTCTGCGATTGCTATCTCTAATTATTTGCTTAATGGTAATTCTTCATTTTGAGGACCCGTAAATTTTTCAGTATTTTCAGTAGAATCATGGTTACTGTTATATTTTCCGAAAAGTCTAGCCACTTAAAAATTGTTTTGCCCTTAGGGTAGATGTACCGTTTATGGCCATTGCACTGTTTTTGGCCATGTGCTTAATTATCTCATTTTTAAATGGCTTGCAGATCATTATTATGTGGAGAATTTCACATCATAAATATTTTGTTTAGTATACCGTCAGAAATATAAGGTTACATTTATTGCTTACACGGAAAAATATTATATTTTTTAAGAAGTGGCCAAAACTGGTACAATACCTTAAAGTGGCCACAAATGGTGCATCCACCCTATATACATATCTGTCGTGGATATTAAATGACAAACGTGTCTTTTGAATCTTTTTGCAGAGATTCTCCATCAATTTTATAAGGGATAAAATAGTTTTGTCTCTTCTTTTCGATATTTCTTCTTTAATAGCCACAAGAAACTCATTACTTAATTCAGTAGGTATACCATTTTTCTAAATTCTTAAATAAGAATTTAAGAGCACCTTCACCAGTTAATAATGTGGAATCTTCTCTACTGAGATTTTCTATTGTAATTCATGTAGGTTCTAATGCTACTAATAAGATTTATTATAAATTGTAGGTGTGTTTATACGTTCGCGATTAACTAGTAATATACAGATTAAACTAACTAAAAATTCAATTCCAAAAATAAATGAGATTTATAATAATTTTCGTAGACTTAAGTTTCTCGAGAAAAATAGTATTTCTTGAGAAATAAGAAATAAGCATTTATAAAATTTCTCGAGAAATTCTCAAAATGGCGTGCACGATTAAAAGAACACTAGGCGCTATTTTGTCTAAAATTAGTTTGCGTTATCTTTGTATGACTTCAATATAATGGACTCTCCACAAATACTTAATACTAATCAATTTTTGTATTTTTAATTGAAGAAAATAGGTGTTAAAATCAGGCGAAAATCGTAGGTTTTTATTCGAACACGCGCCAGTTCGGGTTTTCTCATTTTGTTTTTTAATATTTTTACGGGGCTCCACTAGTTTTATGCCTACACTTTAAAAAAAAACCATTTGATTTTTCGATTTCCGATAATTGAACGAGGTGCTGCATTGCATGTCGCAAATACCTACCTTTTGAGGAGGCTACATCTCCGCCCTCTATAAAAACAACAATTTTTTTTATGTCAATATAAAAATGAGAAATTATAATGAAAACATAGATTCATAAAATGTAAAATTTAAAGTTTGATCAAGATATGTTGTACAGTAATTTAGAAAAAGAATCCTAAAAATTGTATCATTTTTAGGCGTCAAACCCGCAATTACGCCTTAAGTACAATACTATAACTATATCTATAGGTATGTAACACTGATGCACGAATATGCTGACCATCACGGTGACCATCAACTCTGACCAACGTCAACTGATAAACCTGATATAAAAATGAATGACGTTAGTATTTTTATTTGTAGCAAGTGAAAATATTACTAATATTAAAAATACCAAAACGAAGAATTTGCAGAAATAAGGGGGCAGCTCCAAATATATTAACTTTTGGAAAAATTAATGACAAAAGTATTAACAAAATATTTTTAAACACATACACACGTTCAAAGCATTTCACCCACTGAAAATCTACATATTATCACATCATTTGACATTATTACTAGGGGAGACCGGGGCTAGTTGATACGGTTCTCAGTTTTCAATTTTTTTCATTTTTGTTTGAATTAATTACTTAATAACAAATATGCTAAAATATACTTGGGTCTTTCCCCTTTAATATATTGTAATTGAAAAGTTGAGAAAATACATACAGAATGAATGAAAAAATGTTATTTGGACGAAGGTAAAATGTATCAATTTACCCCACTGCGGGGCTAGTTGATACGTTATTCTGTTTTCAATTTTTTTCATTTTTTATTTGAATTAATTACTCAATAACAAATATGCCAAAATATACTTTGGTCCTTCCTCTTTAATATATAGTAAGCGAAAACTTGAGAAAATACGTACAAAATGAATGGAAAAATGTTATTTGGACGAAGGTAAAATGTATCAATTTACCTCACTGCGGGGTTAGTTGATACGTTATTCTGTTTTCAATTTTTTTCATTTTTTATTTGATTTAATTATTTAATAAAAAATATGCCAAAATGTACTTTGGTCCTTCCTCTTTAATATATATATATATAGTAAGCGAAAACTTGAGAAAATACGTACAAAATAAATGAATAAATGTTATTTGGACGATCAATTTGGATGTATCAAAACTATTTACTTTTTCTCTGTATAAACGAAAACAGTTAAAAAAACGATTGTTAACGTCAATATTTCGTTCAAATGGAGCTACACATATACGGTGTCGAGATAATTCGTCTGTATCAACTTGCCCCCTGCCTCAACTAGCCCCGGTCTCTCCTAATTATAAGCAAATATATATATTCTCTATTGTAGGGTCAATTTTTAAAATTCGGAGTTGCCTCCATGTTGCAGAAAATTGTATAAAAATCTACTGATCTCGGGTAAATAATTAAACACCATTATTATGTTATAAAACTATGTATTACTAGATAGGCGCATGGAAACATCAGAAAGCATCAATCGACAGAATTTTAGAAGAATGATACAGAAATATGCTTGTTAAATCATGAGATAATCTCAAAGTTCATCTGCTTGATCGTCGTCACCTGTACCAGAAACTACAGTTCACTTACAGTTAATTTTTGTTTACATTCAATGCTACCAAACATCGTAGAGCTGCCTCCGCTTTTTAGCAAAGTCTTCAATTAGAGAATCGCAAATTAAGAGTGAGACGAGATACGACTGGACGTAAAAGATCTAAGAACAGTTAAACCTGTTTGGCGAACTACTTACAATATTTCGAAACTATCAAGTGGAATCTCGAGTGACCCCAAAATCAAATCTCAATTCTTCGGTATCTTCTAAACTCCAAACCAAAAGCAGAATCTCTCAAACAATCAGAGCCGCTTCTGTCCTGCTGGGATTTAAAATTAGCGAGTCACATATTGAAAATTATTGTTGCCCAAGATCTCAGATGATTTCGGCATGGATTCACGCGCAGGTACCTGTTTTGAATAGACGGCTTGAATAGATTGAGCAGATAGCTGTTAGAAGGCCGGTTCATCGACGATAGAATTGTAAACTATCAACGAAATCGGTTTTAAAGTTATCAAGCCTCCCTTGCGAGGCTGACCCACTTTTACCGGACGGTGGACTTACGTAACATGTTTCGCGATCCTTCTGCTCACGTAAAAGCGTGCTGAGTTCCATTAGCGGTAGGTATCCGGTGAAGAAACGGCAAAACCCTCTTTGGGAACATGTAGGAACCGCCTTGTCTGTATCAACTCACGTGTCTCAGCATGAATCCAGTAACCGCGTTCCTTAAAGACCAGGCGGGACAGAACGGGTTCTCTTCCGACACATTGAACACGATGCCCTTATCTCTGTTTTATCGGCCACCGAAGAGTCTCGAGGTTTATTATTGTTGGTTCTCGTCGAATATTTTCTGAGAGTTTTCTACGACACGTAGCCTCGGAACAATGTTCCTGTTAATTTGTAACACACTACTCGTCACACGAATGTTGGTTAATTGGACCTTGCAATTAGAAGATCTGAGTTCAATGCGCCCAAAAAATTACAATAATTTTTTATGATAAAGTCGGATCGTTTTACTACTGACACGAGAAGGTGAAAGTTTCCCCTTTTACCCGACTGCGGCACGCGAAGGAGGGTATTGTGTTTATCAGGCTATGTATGTATGTCCATGTTACGCTCTAGAGTCTGTACGGATACACCGATTTGGACAAATGAGGTGTCTTTAGAATTGTCTTGGCGTTCCGAATGTTATAGGATATAACAAAAATAAAAAAACATTTAAAAAAAATTAAATAAAAATTTAAAAGATTAAAAAACCCGACTGCTTAAAAAACATTAAAAAAAATTAAATTAATAAAAAAAACATTAAAAAATTAAATTAATAAAAAAATTAAATTAATAAAAAAATTAAATTAAAAATTAATTTTTTTAATGTTTTTTTAAGCAGTCGGGTTTTTTAATTTTTTAAATTTTTCTTGTTAACCATTGACTCCTTGCCAACGATATCACTATACCTAGGTATGCTTTGTTGATAGGACGTGTAGTCAGTTTTTAATGAAGCATTTTCTTGATAAAAATGTCGGTCGGAGAACTATTCCCTGATTAATATGGTAACATAAAAACTTGTTGAGTGAAATCGAACCCGCAGGCGACGTCTGTCTACTGACTTACCACCATTGACGGAACATTATGCGATTACACTCTTCAGAAGTGGCTTAAGGCAAAACGGATTATCGCGGGACGCTGAAGCAAGTCGTGATATACAACCGATCAATCGAGCATTACGCAAGTAAATCCGACAGGTCGGATGGCCGTAGAAAGTCACCCTGCTATGAATATGTAAGTACGTATGTATTCCGCGCGACAGGACGTGGATATTAGAGATAAAGAAGAGGCGTCGCATCGATTGTTAGAGTTTTATATTTAACATTAATCACCCTTATAAAAAATCAGTGAAAATATAAAACATACAAAATATAGCTCTCTATTCTTTGCGTCTGATGTTCGTAAATAGGTATGTACTTCCCCCAAGACGTAACTTCTTCTTGTTAGCCCGTTAATCACAATGATCTTGAAGGTATAATCCTACAGGCAGAAGTGTTGTCGTTAATACCTTGAATACGCTATTTTTACAGAGGTAAATGTAGTCTGATACCTGCAAGTAATACCTACTTTTCAGTCCTTAGCCGAAGCCACCAGGTTGGACCAGTACATTGCGTATTCTTTCAAAATCGTCCCACTGCAATCAGAAAATCAATACAGGTACCTGTAGAACGATTAAGGCGAATGTCCCAATTTCTGCTGATTTAAGAGGTTACTCGTCAGAAAGAAGGGGTAAAAAATTTGTTCGTGATGAAAATTTGCAGAGTAATTGATTAATTCTTTAATAATAAATCAACCAGTCGAAAACTATTTAAGAAAGATATTTCAAGATGTTTAGCTACTAGTAATTTGTAAGTAAATATAATGCTCGAAATGTCCGTATTTCTACTCACCATTTCTACCAATTTCTGTTCACATAATATGTTGCCTTTTCAGGTTAAAATAAGTTACATCTTTTGTGGAGATGTTTTGTAACACAACAGTAAAGCATAAAATAATGAGAAAGAAAAAATAAAATGCCTTCGAATAGAAATAGAGGTTACAGCGTGCATTGAATTGTGAGGTTATGTTACTAAAATTTTGGTGAGTAGAAATGCGGACATAACGGTGATTCAGTTGAACCTAAACCTAATCACCTGTTTTCTACTTAAAAAAAAAAAATTAAAAATAGTACAAAATCTACATCCAGAGCACAATACGGTATCTGTTTTTTATTATTAAATAAGAACTTTTACTGCAAAAACTATTTTCTTGATCACTTTGTGTTTGACGGTAAAAAAATACTAGTCAAACTTTTAAAAGTAATTTTTTATATATATTCGTTACCAGTACACCTTTCGCTTTAAGATTAATAATAGAAAATAAATTCAAACTTAAAAATGTTTATTCTGCAAACAAAAAAACAAAAAGTAAGAAATATCCGATTCACCCCGAAACTTGGGGCGAATCGGATAACCTATAAATTTCTGAAAAAAAGCTGAAATTTTCGTAACAAAATCTTTAGGATCAACTTAAACAAATCTAATTTAATGACAGTGAAGTCAAGTGACACTACTCAGCACACAGATCGGAAGGATATTCTCGTGGCATCAGTCTTCTCAGATAATCTTCTGTAAGTGGACAAATTAAGTTTTCACCAGAGTAAATACAATGCCATCTTCTTAAGACCATTAATTTATTTATTTTTTTCGTCATTACTCAAAATTTAATTTTTATCACAGATTCCTTTATCTTTTTTTGGACACCATGATTCCTGATTGCTCTTTTTTGCGTACATACTAACCATCTGTATAAAAACAATTATCATATTTATAATCATAAAAACACTCAAACGAAAATAAAGAGTGATCGATTCACCCCAAATAACGTGATCCGATTAGCCCCATATATAAGTATTTCAAAGGGTGTAGATTACATAAACATATTATGACATAATAGTCTAAAATACATCAAATACTAAACATGGACACCGTGCAAACTAATAATAATAAACACATTGGAATTTTCAAGCTTACTTTTTATTTTAAATACGAAATTGCAGATTACGTAGGTTAGATTCGGACCAAAATTGTAACGTTCGCACGCGTCCATGTCACTGAAAACCATGATTTGAAACAATTAACGGGTTTTTGCGGTAGATGCGGGGAAGAGGGACGAGGTACTACGAACAATCGGAATGCTGATTTCTATCGCGATGTAAAAAATATGGACTAAATTCTTATTTCGATCCTATTCGCCCTGTGATCCGATTCCACCCGGTCTAGCCTACCAATAGTGACCCTGTTCCTTACCACAACCAGCTAAAACACGGTCGAGAAATCATGAGTCTCTCATTTTAAAACTTTTTCGTTGCTTATGCCGCACTTTGATTAGCCCCAAGCTCGTGCAACACTCGCGTAAATGTTCAAATAATTTAGAATTATTTTGTTGTAACTATAGTACAAAGGTGAGGCTTATAATAATAAGAAAAATACGAAATGAGCAGAAATGGGGACATGAGCAGAAATTGGGACATTCACCTTACGTGGTTGTCCGGCAGAACGACACACGACCGTGTTTTTATTATCGAGTCATTGCCGTTTAAGGTTCGAAATATCGATTGAAGGAAAATTGCTTAACGCTCAAGACGGAATGAGGAAAATAGAAGAAAAACAAATTCGTTTCATACGTATGTATGGGCCATCTCATTTCATACAAAATATGCCTATATCGGTTTTTTCCGTTCCAATAAAATATGCAACTCAATCGTGTCTGTTAATTTGTATAGAGTAACTCGGGGTAATATGCCACAGTTAACTTTGAAACGCGATATCTCACAAGTAGAAGTAGATACAGGGAAATAGATAGAACCATATGAAAGAGTAACTAATTCTGTATATTGACTAATAAGTAGAGATATGTAACTTTTATAGTTCAATGAGAAACGGACAAATACAAAAGTCCTCGAAAGTGGCATATTACCCAAGTGGTGGGTAAATATGCCAAAAGGTCACTGAGGTAATATGCCACAAGCTATGAAGTGTCAACTAATCACTCAAATTTTTGAGAATCAACAATATTTTAAACTATTCAAGCTATTAGTAACTAGTAACAAATATTTCAACTCAATGAAACGTAAAATATATTTGGAAAAAACTATTTCTAACAAACTAAACAGTCCCCAATCTCTACGCAGTCTTCATGCATCCACTTTTTGCAAGAAGTAGTTTTTACCCAGTCACATTTAGGTCCTTTTTTATCGTAATAATATAGTTCACATATTGCACAGTGGTTGTTATTGTCTGCATCAGTCGAATTGTCATAAAAAATATCTACATTCTGAAAATTTCTTCTACATTAACTGTTCACACAAATGTATAATCAGCATTCTAGTTACAGATAGTGTCGGTTTATACAAGGTCCAACTGACGCACTGCGCCTCAGAGTTTTCTCTATAGCAGCATTGAAACCAAGCAAGATGGGAGTGAGCATTTAATCTCTTTCTAGGAGACCACCGTGCAGCAGGCCACAGGGTGGACGGAAAGCAGAGTGAGGTCTGAAAGACCACGTCTTAATTCGATGGGATTCACCGTAAGGAATTTTTGCTATTGGGCAGGCCGTACCGGTCACGAATTATAAACATTCGCAACCAGGGAAACCTACCCCGCAAGGTTGCCAGCAGCAAGCGACGCACCAGGAGAAAAAACGGTCACCCATCTTTCCCCGGTACGCGCCCCACGATACTTAACTTCGGTGATCGAACGAGAACCGGTGTTTCCATCGCGGCCACTGCCGCTGGCAGCATTCTAGTTACAGTGTGAAATTAGATCAAGTCGATAATTTTATAATTTACCAGAATTTACTGAAAATAAAAGAAGGTAAAAGCCAAAATCCTATTGTCGTCTTAGCAGTCACACTAAATTGAAGGGAATTAGTGCGAGTGGTAACGGCATCTGTGCATTATTAAAAAAATTATTGAGAAGTGGCATATTACCCCGAGTTACCCCACACGAATCAGCCAAACCAAAACGTTTAGAACTTCTGTTGCTCTGGCACTTATGTCTTATTTTACATTTGTCGTAGAAGGCAAAAAAAACTTTTTCCCATGCGTCTCCTTTTTTCTAACACTTGTTCTATCCTATACGTAGAGTTGGATGAAGGATAATTCGATAAACTCGAATTTTATGGTTAATATGAATCACGTGGTTTTGCCTTGCAATCACAGAAAATCAGCTGTCTTATTCTTTCTCTTCCGCATGTTGCACGCTAACTCATCTCGTACAAAATATCGTATTGTTGGCGATGAAACGCGTGACACAGATAGGTACCGGACGAACGACGAGTTTAGAATCGCATTCCGAATGCTCTTTTACCGGGGCCGTGGAAAAAGTTATCTGTCCAAAAAAAACTCCGCAGCCTGGGCAACTCAGTGGGAACCTTTCAGCCTGGTATGTGCACTTTCTGACCAATAATGTTCTCTGGAGATTCGCTGGCTTATTAGCAAACCC
Source organism: Andrena cerasifolii (assembly GCF_050908995.1). NCBI lineage: Eukaryota > Metazoa > Arthropoda > Insecta > Hymenoptera > Andrenidae > Andrena > Andrena cerasifolii. The sequence goes on along the minus strand of NC_135124.1, from coordinate 2,108,008 downwards.
CCCGTGGACGAGTGCATTCGCCAGCAATCGTGCAGCGTAACCAATTACTTCCACTGGCCAATGCTCTGCAATTAGTCTTACTGCGTTATCTCTTATCGACGTGGAAATCCTTCATTCTTACTAATTTGATGGACGTAGCTTCCCCGGGGAGCGAAATGCCATGCACGCGTTTGTTCTTTCGAGAAAAGGCAACTGAATTGGTTCAACGAAAGTTAAGGGAAATTTGGTTAAATTATTCTAGCAATAGAACCTCAGTGACCAATTACTTCCTTCGAATGAGAGGGCGATAAGGAGCAATTTTTTAGCCTGCATACAATGCACACTCAGGAACGATATATGTAATCCATCATTGCTTATAAGGAACAGCTCGTAAGCGCTGTTTCAGCTCCAGCTTAACACTGATTGCCATTTTTTATACTGTGTAGGCGCTATGAAAGTTCATATTGCTTCGCAAGGTTAGGCATAGACTGAGATTTAGAGCGTAGTAAATATCATGTTAAAAGAGTTACGCCGCGGCCTGTGCACAATACATGTTAGCAATATTGAAGCACCACCTTGTAAAAGGGGCTGCAAGGTTGAGCTTAACCCTTAACTGGTATCCTGGGGTCGCTCGTGACCCCAAGCACCCAAAGTTCGATGTACAATTTTCAGTTGCCTAAGTTGGTAAACTGAATTTCTAATTAATTTTATAATAATACTTTAACTTTCTACGCTTCTATTATTTTCTACATTACCTAAGATGAAAATATTCATAGTGGTTGCTCTAGTGTCGACTTTATAAATTTCTCTGTCCTTTTTTATTTGGGGTCTGCCACGACCCCAGTATACCAGTCACGTTTGCCAAAAACAGTATACCAGTTAAGGGTTAAGCAGATGCGGCCAGCGTGACGCGTACAGCGACGATGGGCCCGACCAGTGCGACGCCATGAACACCATAAATTGGCATCGGGGTCCTTAGGAGTTTCCCAAAAGGACAAGAGGGGACTTTCCACGGAACGGAAAGTCAGTCGATTACAAACCGGGACTCGAGAAAGACCTTCTCGACTCTACTGATCTTTAACATCGGAATAAATATAAATATATAACGAATAATTTAGAAAGCGAGTTAATACCCTCAATTTTAGGACTTTCTTACATACACATCATCGCACCATGGTGTTGGGTGTTAAAGAAAGTTCCTCGGGTTTCTGGACCGAATAATTGGCCTGCTGCACCTTTGCAGTTTTTTAGTACGGCTAATTTTCTTAACCCTTAACTGGTATACTGTTTTTGGCAAACGTGACTGGTATACTGGGGTCGTGGCAGACCCCAAATAAAAAAGGGCACAGAAATTTGTAAAGTCGACACTAGAGCAACCACTATGAATATTTTCTTCTTAGGTAATGTAGAAAGTAATATAAGCGTAGAAAGTTAAACTATTATTATAAAATTAATTAGAAATTCAGTTTACCAACTTAGACAACCGAAAATTGTACATCGAACTTTGGGTGTTTGGGGTCACGAGCGACCCCAGGATACCAGTTAAGGGTTAAGTAGGGGAGGTTGTCACAACTGTTATATCAAAGAAACTATAAACAATAGGAATGTACTAACGACCCTGGCGATGCGTAAACATATCGCCGCCTCCTCCCCCATCATAGAGGTCGTTGCGGAGTCGCACGGAGACACAATGCGTCATTGTTTGTTTTCGTGCGCCCGAACTAAATTACGCAGTATTTTCTATGAAGTAGGTATAGGTTGTTTCTTAGTATTAACTATAACATTGTTGCATTATTCTCGTAGTTTAGAATTTTTTCTAACTTACTGTAATGATTTTTTTGCTTTTTTTAACCTTTTTAATACATGAATAGAGAGGTGAAATTGCTTAACGGTTTGGGGCAAGTTTTCACAGAACATTTAATCCCGGTGTAACTTGCTCTATCTATCATGCGATATTATTTTCTTGTTTGTTTGGCAACAGTTCTCAATAATAATGCCGCAAACTTATAAGAAGAAGATGTCCAGATGTGAGGTGTCCCCGGAATTAATGTTACATGCGGCAAGAGAGGTTATAAAAGGCAATTACACAATAAGAGGGATTGCAAAGGATTATAATATAAATTACCGCACTCTAGCGCGATATTGTGAGGAATACAATAAAAAATTATATTACTTTCTTAATTGAATCGACTTTTTATTCATAAACTTAGCTATCCAGATGCTGTGACAACCAACCCGACCTCGGGGTATGTTGCCACAAAATAGTTCCTGCAAATAATGTGAATTAGCTCCTAATCTGGTTGACAAAATCCACATGACCAAATTTTTTTATAAAGCCGGACGTACGTAGTCTCTATTAATCTAAGTTTGAATGATCTTCCCTGCAGCCATAACCCACAAAAAAATCAAAATAAGAAAATGAGACAACCATACCCGGTCTCCCCTATCTTCGTAAGTTACTAGAGAGCTGAGATAAAGATGTAGGTAACAAATGGTCGAAGTTATTTCAATTAACAAAACTTATACGGTACATCTTATTAATGAGCGAAGCTCTAAAAAGGACCAGAAAAATGTTCACTAAAATAGTTTATAGTATGTATGAAAATCGTATATAAAAAACGTAAAAATTGGAAAACTTTATTTCTATAGCTAAATATGAATAACACTTTGAAAGAAGAAGAAATTATTTTGATCCCATCCTGCCGGAAGAGAATTAAGTTAACAAATCTAATGAAGAACATAAAAGGTAACAATCAATTGTTGAAACGTCAGCACATTAATTTCATGCTGCTCACGTAAATACGTGTGTATTTTCTATTGCATTGTGAAATGAGGCGTTTTACGTTGGCATTAATGAAAAAGTACGTGTTTCTTGTTAATACTTTTGATGTAACAGTTAATTTTAATACTCTATCCGTTTAATTAGAAAAATTGGAAAATATGTAAAAGTAATCCTTTAAAACAACCACTAAGTTTTCGTTGCAGTACTACAGAAATCTGATTCGGGACACAGGTGCCCATCCGAAGTCAATCTGACCTACTTCATGAAATAAAAAAGTAGAAAAAACTGATAAGCTAAGCCAGAACCATGCGCTTAAGTAGGTACCTATGTACATATTATACTACAATTGAGAAAGGTACAGAAAGTAAAGTTGATCAGATTGATTGTTATTAGTATAATTGCCCAAAAGTATCATCGCGAGTTTTGTTTAACAAAAAGAGATGTGAAAGAACGAAAAAAATGGTGGGGGAGGGGAGAATCATTGTACTTACGTGAAGTACACGCGTCCTCGAGCGTTCGGGGGTGCATTCCAAATGAGGGTTGCGTGTTGTTTCACGTGTGGATCAGCGTGTGTCACGGCACTGCATTCAGGGTGAGTATTCGTGTTCTCCGTTTGAGCCCAGGAACCGATCCAGCTGTTTGTATCGGGGTCACGTGCCTGAAGGAAGAATCCCTTGAACGTGGAGCCGCTGATGCTTACTGAAAAACGACGAGGATGGGGTTCGTTAACGGAGAAACCTCAATCTCAGAGGAAACCGCAGAGTAGACTGACTTGCAAAGTAATATGTATCGCGACAGTGAAAATTTTTTTTTCCGAACATCAATTTAGAAAATATTTCTTTTGAGAAATACCCACTAGTTGCAGAGAAGTTCAGTTATAAAATAATTAAAAAAAAAAATTAAAACCGACTTCAAAATAATAAAAATGCACTAAAAAGTAAAAAATAATTTTTTCCCTTATTTGCACTGTGTAAATGATGAGGCGCCGACTTAAAAAATACGAGAGTCGTAGATTAAATAAGGGAAATAATTATTTTTTACTTTTTAGTGCATTTATATTATTTTGAAGTCGGTTTTAATTTTTTTTCAAATTATTTTTTTTTTAACTTTTTAGTTTTATATATATTGACACAACATGCTGAGGAGATGCGCGCGTAGGTACATGAAATTATAATAATTAGGTGACAATAGTCTTTATTATTAACCAGAACTGGCAAAATATAGGGCCAATATTCATGCAGTGTAGAACGGGACCACCGGGGCATCGCCCTTTTTCAATTAAAAAAAAAATCATCAAAAGCGGTCCACATGCTGAGGAGTTATGCGGAGACAAACATAAAAAAAATACAAGGTCGAATCTATAACCTCCTCCTTTTTTAAGTTGGTTAAAAAGAAGAGAATCTCACTAGAATACAAATTTATAGGCATCCACACGGGGTAATAGACAGATGTTCCCACTCCTGTCCAGAGTGTGTGACCTTTTCGTCCTAGTTCTTCTGGCGGCCGGCAGATTTCGTGGTGTTGTAAACGCATTTACATATATATACAGGCCTGGTATGGAATTCCTACTCGTAGTGGAAGGGGAACACGCCACGCATGCGTGTGATGACCCCGTGACGTCAAACCAATCGACGCCAAGGTTCAGTCAAATCACAGCGTCATCACGCGCATGCGTGGTATGTTCCCCCTCCATTACGCGTAGGATTTTTCTGGCAAGCCCAGTAATCCCATTAAAATCTAAACAGTAATCGGCACATAAAATCGCTGGGGTAAAAGGTACGGAGTCGGAACACCTGTCTATTACACCGTGGGCATCCAATTTGTGAGACTATAATTATTAAAGAATACGTAGGTATCTACTAATATCAACGATGTCGAGGACGTTAACATTTTCATTCGTAGTGAGTGAAAATATTATCTACTTAAAAATACGGTACTGAAGACTTTGCAAAAAGAAGGAGGCAGCTCCAAAATGTATTAACTTTTGGAAAACTAATGAAAACAGTGTTACCAAAATATTTTTAGATACATACATATTATTATGTTAAGCAAAAATATATTTTCTTTATTGCAGGGTGAATTTTCCAAAATTGGAGCCGCCCCCCTTCTGCGGAAAATTGTATAAAAATTCACTCATCCCGGATAAACAATTACATTAAACACCATTATTATTTTTGTAAAACTATGTATTAGTAGGTACATGGAAACATAAAAAGCATCAATCTGTAGAATTTTATAAAAATTATACTGCAATATGCATGTCCCTTCTTTCACTAAATCCAGATAGGGTGCAAGTAGTAAATACTAGCATCCTTATAATTTGGGACTAGAGTATCGGATCTCCCTCCTTCTTGCACCAATCTATTCAGAATTTTGGTTTGCATTCAATGCTACGTACATATAACTCAATCTCGGCAGATTATGGAGCTGCCTCATTTTTGCAGCAAAGTCTTCAAATGTTTCAATGTATTCTCTGTTTGCCGTTTTCAAGATAAAATTAAATTTCAGAGGAAGAAAGATTTCAGATTCAATTCGTCAAACGAACAAAGTTATTCATTACAATTGCAATGGTAGTATTTTTCTCGGTTTTATGAATTTCATTAATTACATCCGAGACATCCAGACAAAGAAGGGAAGAAAGGAGGGAGGATGAATGAAGAACGTACAAAGGAAATAAAAGGCAAAGAAAATTGGTTGCTGAAAGGAATGGAGGAAGGCCGAGTCTGATAACGACAGCAACCAGGGATCAACGAACATTTCACCCACGTGAAAACGTTTAAACCATATTTTCTTCGACAACATAAACAGACAGTGAATATTGGGGTCTGTTTTGACCGTTGTTCATGGGAGTGGAGTTTGTCTGTTTTTACTCCGTACCACGTAGTCCATTGTGGTTTTGTGGAAATACTTGCAAACATTGCGAAAAGACCACATAGTCGTGGGTGAATCACCGTGACGTTCAGTTCTGATAAGAAGGAGGATGTTGCTCCTAAAATTATATTCGTAGTTGAACGAACTACATAATATGTACTTTCCATTCTGAATATTGCTACCATTTACGTCACGTCTGAGAAAGTGGATTTGAACTTATAGATACTACACAGTGAGTTCGCGTCATCAGTTCGGTATTTAATAAATTAACTTTTCTGTATTTTCCTTAATACGTTCTCTTCGATTTGATATTTGTTTAATAATTTAGTGGACGTATTTTTGTTACTATACCTCTATCTTTGAGTCTACGTGTAGGTACTAATAGTTCCTAAAATTAATGAAATGAATTTTATTTCGTATCCTACAAGTAGCATAACATTTCGTATCACTTTTCTCATCTTTGGTAATAACATTTTTTCAACAATTTGAATATTCAAATTGTTTTTTTTAATGTAAAAATATATTATTTTTTAATATTTTTTGTCGAACGTTTATAGAAATTGGTTAATCAAGTTTTTCTTTTGTGAATTATTACTGCTTGAGTAATCTTTCAGATATTCAATAAATAAATTTCAATATTATCCTTTTCTAATATTAACCCGGCGGGAGGCGCACCCCATATTGTAACACAGGTTGTCACTACCGGGTCAGAAATACTCAAAATTGAAACGTAAAAAACCACGGTTTCAAAATTTTTTTTTTTAACTTTGTAATATTTATGTTAAAGTACAGTGTTTTAAGAATCAAAGAAAATTTATGAAATATCTTAAAATCTTTATTAAAGTTCTTTAAAAAATTGTAACAAAAACTCAGTCTTCATATTTTCGCAACTAGCGCCTCTGTGGTAAATTTTACCCAGTAGCACCTCCCGCCGAGTTAAAAGCTATTGTAAGTATGCTATATTATGTATTAGTTGTGATATTGGTCTCGCTATTGTGATATGAGATATGACAAGACTTGCATAATTAATCTTGCATTATTAGAAAATTTAGTAGCTTAAATAAACATAATTTATTTATTACTCTAACTTGAAATTGACAGTCAAGCTGTCAAGGTCGTAGAATGGTATTATGCCCACGGTCACTTTGACTCACTCTATATGTACAGGGTCATCATTTTATCTTGCAACCCGCGCTCGCGGGAACGGGTAAAATGGCAACAGCACCTCACGGACGCATTCCACTACAACCATGCACCGGCCCAGCGGAGAGCTGCTTGCGGCCGCTGGACAGCAGTGATGCCCGAGTTTCGAAAATTTTAGAATCGTCTCTTTCAAATTAACGTCGCAAAGAGCTATTCGAAATTTCCCAGCCCGGGTTGGAGAATTTGGGACCTTTTCCGTATAACTTTTGAACTATAAAAGATATCGGAATGTAATTTGCGCCGAATAATGAGGAAAAATTATTCCCTTTTAATGATGGATAATTTAAAATATTTTTCGCTTACTTAATTTTTCTTTTGTCAATTTTTTAACCATAATTATTGTGAAAAATTTTTGCAAACTGTTTATTTGATACTGTATTTAATGCTCTTTTTAAAATCCATGGTGTTGATAAACAATAAGCTAGTTGTTTCTATATCATTACTTTCATAAATTGAGAAATTAAATTTTTATTCAATTATGTGTTAGTTCTGCAAACCTCAAAATCTATTGTTTTTGTTTCCTTTCTTATAATTTTATCCTTAATACAGTGCATGGTCGGACGTAACGGGTAACTAATGGGATGTGTCTTTGATTGTAGCGGTGTTTGAATTTTTTTCTACAATTTTTGTGTCTGAATGTTTTAACCTTTTGCGCCACTATTGTGGCTTTTACACGCAGGTGACGAAAAATCTCTCCATACAGGGGTATAGCGCCGCGGTCAACCCTGCCGTAGCTAAAATTTATTAAATTAAGACGCATAGGAGACCAGTCGACATTGTTTTCAGACCTCATATAAGTTTAATTGGGGAGTTGCCAGTATTTGAAAAAAAGGGAAAAGTAGTGAAATCTACAGATTTATTAATGAAAAGCCTAAAATGATAGAAATATTAATAAAACAATTATTCGTTTTACCAAAATTTAATAAATAAAATTGACGTTTTTAAGTTCTGAGTCATGTGATCTGAAACGCCAATCACGGCGCGTGACGTCATTGTGCAGTAAACAGCGATTTCTATATATATAGCGACGAATGACACTTATATATATTATTATTGGCAATGGAAAAGAACTTCGTTAAAGGTGACAGCACAATCTAATATAACCTCAATGAAATGAAATAGTAATAAATGATAGTTAATAATAAGTTAGTTACTTACATTGAAATGGTCTTCACACAAAACATAAATACGATTTAGAAGACACTTGATAATTTATTCGCGCAAGTGTTAGCCACTTATTGCGAATATTTGTTTCCAGCGGAACATGAATAAATAACTTCTTCGGCGTACGTATCGAAGTGTTCCCACAGCAGGGAACAGCACAGTACTGATAATAATTTTTATTCGCCCTTATTTTTGTGAGAAAAATTCACTCCCTACTTTCCCTAACCACAACTTTCTGTGTTTACTGCACGTTGACGTCACAAATGGTCACGTGACCATGCAGTGCGTTTTCGCGGCAATTTTTTTATTTCAAATAAAAGTTACATTTTTTTCATGTTAGAGGTGTAGCAAAAAATTAATATTTTTTTTACAAGCATATTTTATCATAATGAACAGTTTTAAACACTTTTAAAAATTTTGTCAACTCCCCAATTGTAGGTCAATGAGAATACAATGCCAATGCTGGTGGAAACGCGAGATATTGTTCAGAACGTCTCCAGCAGGGATTGCAAATTTACCGACTTTTTCGATTACCGGTAATTCGGTAAAATTTCCAATCGAAACCGGTTTATCGGTAATTTACCGGTATTGAAAATATGAGAGTAAACATTACAAAAAACCTTTTTTTTAACTCTAATCGAGCATTATAAAAATTACACGCAAATGAAACTATTCTGAACATAAAATATAAAATGATATAACACAAAATAGATATATTTGTATAACTAATAGCAATACTTATTAATGTGGATCTTCCCCACGAAAACAATGAAAAGAATCTTAACTTATATACATAATTAAATATTTTTTATTTAACAATTCTTTTTAACAATTAAGCGCGAAAAACATAATTTGTCTAAATTTTCGTCTCCTGAACGCGACCTAATTTTTACAAAATAATCCAGTCACTTGGGTAGTCATTAAGAAATCATATGCCATTTGTATACATATACTTTCTTCTTACTTTCTCTACTTGACAATACATGCATTTTTGTAATGACTTGATTCAGATTTTTAGTTTTCTTTTTGGATCAGAATTGGTTCTTCATGAGATACTTCGGTAATCGTCTTTGTTAGTAATGGAAGTATTTTTTCACTGATAACGCAGTAGATGTCGACGGAATTAATGAACGCATATATGCGCTATATTGCTGTACGTGATTTATCGAATTACCGGTAAAAATTTGGCGAATTACCGGTAAGAATTTGATGGTATTTCTCGCGATTCACCGGGAAACCGGTAAACCGATTTACCGGTAGGGGAGACCGGAGCAAAGTGAACCTCGGGGTAAAATGAGCTTTCTTAATTTATTCTTTAACAATAGAATATATTTACAAATTTTGGTGACGTAATAAATGTGTGTAATACCACAATGATAATTAAATACATTCAGATATCGCAAAATGGAAATTCATTTAAAAAATTAAAAATGAAGTTTTAGAGACTTCCAATTGGTTTTCTTTTCAATTTAGCTTTTTGGATAAATGAGTCTTACATGTGTTATTTTAACTCCAAATTTGTTCTGCGTGTTTATAACACGCTTATAAACATACATGTACTCGCGTTTGAGAAAACATTAATCCTAACATTATTAAATAATTAATTTTCCATTGAGTACACATTCGGGGCAAAGTGACCGGGGTAAACTGAGCTGCAAAGAAAAGATGCGCAAGAAACCACGCGGCGTGATGGAACAGAATCTAACCTAAAAAAAATGAAAAATCTGCCACAGTTGTTGACAACCACGGTGCAAAAAAAGCCAGAAGCTGCCGTGCTACACGCGTCATTCCAGCGCAAGGGGTTAATATTTACTTATATCCTTAATTAAAGTTTTTATTTTGTTGCACCTCACTTTACCCCGGATAGGAGTTCACTTTACCCCATGTATGGGGTCCCATACAGCACACTTCGTGGCGGCAACATTGCAGGATGGTTACAGTAACCTTGCAGTGTTGCATGGTTGCAGCGCAATGTGGATGTAACGTTGCTGCGACGTTGCCGTGCAACATTGCACGGGGCGGACATAGAATTATTGCTGCATAGTTGCATCAATGTTGCGGTGCAATATTGCACGGCAACGTTCCTACAATATTTCTACAACGTTACGGCAACGTTTGGTAACGTTTCCACAATGTTACAGCAAAGTTTGGTAACGTTTCCACAATGTTACAGGAACATTTGGTAACGTTTCCACAATGTTACAGGAATATTTGGTAACGTTTCCACAATGTTACAGCAACGTTGCGCCAGTAAAAATACAAATTCAGCCATGTATAATATGTTGTCCTTTTTGTCTAGCAATCATTTTTTTCCTGAGACATTTTCTCGTATCATTACAAACAACGGAGATATTTTAAGTTTAAATGTTAGGTGAGTCACCCTGCACATTTTAATGTGTAGAATGACACATGGTGGAATTTGTTGTACATACCTACTAGTGTTACAAAACCCTAATGGAGTGTGTCAAAATGAGTCTTCGTTTTTGAATAATTTGAGTTTAAACTTTTGCATGGTAGGAGTATAAGTTCGAATACGTTAGCATTTTTATCAATCATTGTTGTAGCTGCGGCGGTAAAGTGTTCACCTACGGCGCTACAGGTCACCGGTTCGAATCCCCTTGGGGGAAAAGAATTTTCTTTGAGAAAAAGAAACACGACCTTTATACTTCTATGATTCTGCACACATATATACACCGTTATTTATATTTTTGGCCCTACTGCCCGAAACGTTGCAGGAGGCGGACATAGAATGATGATTACTGCACCCTTGCGGCAACGTTGCGTGCAACATTGCAATCTTGCACTGCAACCATTCTATAACTTTGCTGCAACGAGAGTGTGCTGTATGGGGTAAAGTGATACCTCTTGCATCGTTTCTTTCAAGTTGATTTTTAATATACTCTAAGTTTATTTTAAGTATTGCTATTCGTCATTTATCAATAGTGATGTTTTAATTATATTATAAATCTATTTCCAAACATTTTTATTGAAAGGGAAAAACTTTATTCGACTTCAAACTTTTTCCGCCCCACTTTGCCCCGGTCTCCCCTATTGCAATCCCTAGTCTCCAGTCCATCCGTTAGTTTAGGCTCTATGGCAACTGCGCGTCGGTGGAATTCACGGCCTCCACCGTTCACGGGAACAGTTGACGATCGGCGAAGGCGTCGCTGCTTCGGGGCGATCGCCGCAGCCGTGGCAGCGCAACCAGACCCACGGTGCCGCGACCAGCCTTCTCGGCTCAGCGCCGAATTTTCTTACACTCATTACAGTAATCTGGGGTGCGAGTGGCAAACCGATCATAAAAGCGGAGCGCGCGTCTCGCTTACCCGGGCAGGGGAAATTTCGCACAGCTCTTTACGACGTTAATTTGAAAGAGACCATCCTAAAATTTTCCAAGCTCGGTCATCACTGCTGTCCAGCGGTCTCTGGCAGCTAAGGAAGGGCAATTCTACTCGATTCTTATAGAATCGATCGATTCTCTTTCTTAAGAATCGATTATTTTACCGATTATTTTATAAACAACATTTTTTCTATCTTTATTCCACGAGGGAACGGACCTCCTCCGCGCAGCGTATCCTTATAGCAGTGTTGAGCATTGTCCGTCATTGTCTCAACTGCTTCCCTCGTGGCTCGTGGAACGAAGTTTGCCTGTCTGTGTTTAATAGTAATAATTACTAGGTGAGTATTAATTATCTGAATCTGCCAGGCAAGTTTGCTAATTATTAATCGCTATGAATATGTATAATTAATTTTGTTTATTAAATAACTTTCAACTTTATTGTTAATACAAGTTTCGATTTAATAAAAAGGAAGCATGATATAATTAAGCTTTTAAATATACACTTTGTATTTTTAAGAATTTTCTAATTATAATCTTTTATTTTTCAGTCTCCACAAATGAAAATGAAATTCAGATGTCTTAAATTAAATAAACTGCAACTGTATATAAAAACTAAAATTTTGTGTGTGTTGCACGCGCGTGCGTGCGTGTGTGTGAGTTTCATGGATGTATACACTATATCTTTTAAAACGATTTTATAATATATGCATAACATACAAAATATATGTATATTACATATTGTATTTTCCAATAAAATGATTGAATACAAATTCTTTTTATCTCACAGTTAATTGATTCTATTCCTAATCGATTTTTTTCAACGGAATCGCCCTTCCCCACTGGCAGCCCTCCGAACGCCGGGCCGGTGCATGGTTGTAGTGGAACGCGACCGTGAGGCGGTGTTGCCATTTTCGTCAGTTCGCGCGCGCGTAGGTTGCAGTTTTAATGGATGACCCTGTACATACCTACTAGGGGAGACCGGGGTAGGTTGTAACACGGGGTAAATTGTAACATAAGTAAAATCTTTTGAACGACAAATCTGGCAACCCACAGCATGCGAGAGCTGCTTGACGATATTAGCACCGTCGGTTTTAGTGACATAAACGAGCGTTGTGTATTCATTTTGTGGTTATAGCCCAGAATTTTAGTATGTAGAGCACGTAAGTAAATTTTGTCTGAGCACTTTTATTTCAATTAACCGCCATTTGAATTTTTGCTTCGAATCAGTACACATTAGTTTATTATAACGTGTACGCATTTTAGTAATTTGATGTTTAGTTTTTCGTTTGCTGAGATAAAACACAAAAATTCAAGCTCGGGGTCAATTGTAACATGTTACTACTTACTGCGCTCTAAATGGTGATAACGCAAACATGCTACAGTGGCTCGCATTAATATTCGGACACTTTTTAAAATCGCATAACTTTTTTAGAATTGGTCCAAACAACTTGAGTTTTTTTGAGAAGCTAGAAGGATTAGTTTGCTAACTGACGCGTTTCGTCGTTTTGAAAAAAATGTATTTGGTTGGAAAAGCGAAAAGAATACTAAAGGTCGATTTTTAAACTTTTTTTTGTGAGCTTGTAATGAAAATTCAAAAAAAAAAACCGTTTGTAGATTGCAGTAAGTTGTATACGTGCCTAAAATTTCATCAAAATCGGTTAACGTTGCTCCGAGCTACAAACGTTTAAAGATCGCAGAATAAGGTCGAGAATCGCGAAAATTCCCGAAATCAGCGATCCTCGACCTTATTCTGCGATCTTTAAACGTTTGTAGCTCGGAGCAACGTTAACCGATTTTGATGAAATTTTAGGCACGTATACAACTTACTGCAATCTACAAACGGTTTTTTTTTTTGAATTTTCATTACAAGCTCACAAAAAAAAGTTTAAAAATCGACCTTTAGTATTCTTTTCGCTTTTCCAACCAAATACATTTTTTTTCAAAACGACGAAACGCGTCAGTTAGCAAACTAATCCTTCTAGCTTCTGAAAAAAACTCAAGTTGTTTGGACCAATTCTAAAAAAGTTATGCGATTTTGAAAAGTGTCCGAATATTAATGCGAGCCACTGTATTTGCTGCCATACTGGAAAAAAGATGCTCTATACTCCCTGTCATTTAAGAAGGAACCCGTTTCGCGCATGTAGAATGAGCTCATTGGCTTCGAAAAAGCGTTGGTGGGGGTACAGCCAATAGTGGCTTCTCCCGGCACCAATGAGCGTTAACCTGCGCAGAACCGGTCTGAACTCGTCGGTCAGCAGGTTCCTTCTTAAATGACAGGGTGCTGAGACGAACTACAGAACAATCGAGAATCCGAAAAGTAGGAAAAGAAGTATGAAGGCAAAGGTAAAGAAAGCGGAGAAGAAGATTTTGATAGAATCAGATGAACAAGCAATGGTTGTTTAACTCATGTATATCAAATATTTAATAACGATCTGTATTTTCATTTATATTTTTTAGAAATGTTTATTTGTGTTCATATTTGTATTTAAATAAGTAAAAGGTAAAAGGCCACCTTTCGTATACCGCAAATTCAAATCTAAAATATGGGTCACTTGATCCAATGAATCGCTTAATGTTCAGTGCTAGCTCCTACGTAGACTAAGTTCCTCTTTCAGTTGTAACCTCTTCAGACTATTGTGTCAGGAAAATCCTATCACGTCGTTGTAACTGTTCTTTGTATTGGGCAATGCCCGTTTAATTTTCAATAATTATAATAATAATGTAAAGAAAGTACAGGGTACTTCCTTTTAAATTAGCCCGCGCATTCACGGCGCGTTGGCTGAGGAGGTTAGAAAGACTAAGGAGTAAACACCAGTGCAAGGATAAAGCTCCACGAATTAAAAGACAACAGGAAATAGAGATTGTAATAGGGGAATAATTGACATTTAATGTCGTTTCTCTTTTACAGAGAGAGAAACTCAGTTTTGTGATTATTCCGGCCCAATAATATTATAATAATAATAATAATAATAAGAATAATAATAATAATAATAATAATAATAATAATAATAATGATAATGATAATGATAATGATAATGATAATGATAATAATAATAATAATAATAATAATAATAATAATAATAATAATAATGAAACTGATGTGTTACAATTTAGCCCACATGGTGTTACTTTTTACCCCGGACTGGGGCATATTGTAACAAAGGTTCAGATTTGTTTAAGATGAAGCTAAATGTCTAAGTGTCCAAGATTTTGTCACGTTCTTACACTCAATGAGTTCACCACACATGCAAGTAGTAACTCATGCAAATTATCTCCTGATTGAGGAAAACACTTTCGAGAAAAAACTGTGGAAACTTTTTTTTGTTACAACCTGCCCTGGTCTCCCCTATGTAGGTACCTTCGAATTTTCTTTGTTCAATATACTGCAGCTTTTAGCAGAATGAGTTTTCGACTCCATTTTCATTAGCGTTCAGGATATGGATTACCAATTTTCGGAGCAAAGAAAATACTGTAAAAAAGTTGAAGTTTTCATTTGCAGAAATGAATTTTAGAAGCCCATATCCCTTTACTAAAAGATACCTGCATACGTCGTAAACTTATTGTTAGTTTTTATAAAACAGCAGCAGAATGACAGGGAAAGATAAATTTTCAAAAAATAACTCATCACCGATCATTCGTAACGTTTTAAATAAAATCAATGAAAACTTCTACCTACTGGTAATTGCATATTTCCTTAAGGTTTTATTTTCATTTCGAGCAGCATGTATGACTGTCAGAAAATTCACTGGCGCCCGTGATTATTTGCAATGGTTTCCATCCAATTAAAAAATTCCCTCAGTGCAGAATGAAACATTACCCGTAAACGTTTTTTTTTTTAATTTTTGCTTTTAATTTTATTATTCTTTGCTCGTCGAATGTTGCTCCACGGGCGCGTTGTACGACAGTCGCACTTGTTACTTTCCAGCGTAAGTTTTGATCGATACGCGCTATTAGAGTCAGTGTCCAGAAGTAACGTCCTACATAGGACATAATGAGCTTGACCAGAGAGAAGGTGAGTGCACCTACTTTCATCTACTTTTCAATTTCAAACGGGACACGTGGAATTCAAATTCCACGTTGCACGCGTCAATTTTGAAAACGTCAGTTCTAACATTATTATTAGTAACAAATTATATTGCGAATACTTTGATAAAATTCATTTAAATAGTTTACAAAATCTATGTAAGGGAACAAAGAGAAGCGAAGTTTAAATTCTTCGGTCAATATCTATTTCTAGACAACGTTCATTCATAATAACCTACATAACATAATTTATTTATTACTCTAACTTGTAATTAACAGTGAAGCTGTCACGGGCGTCAAATGGTATTATGCCCACGGTCACACAGTGGGACGAATCGCCAATTTAGGTGGAAAAAATTCAAGTCGTCAATATTTATAAGAATCGATATGTTGGCTAAAAAATATCTAATTAGAGCAAACCCAGCATATTATCTTTTTAATGTACACCGTTTTCGAAAATCGGTTCGTCCAAGTTCATATGTTTGGAGGCAAAAGTTAATCCTCAGGAAATTGCTTCGAAATTAGAGCTTTTTCGCATTAAGGCAAGTATAATATTTAAAAACCTTTTTATATTATAAAAATTTAATATATATTCTTAATTTAGCATATTTTGGTTACTTGGAATACCTCTATTAATGGTAGATATGGGGCATTGACTATGCAAAATTTACAAGGTCTTTTTTTTTAAAAAGTAATTACTAACCAATGCCACAAAATGCCACTGTAATTCCATTATAATTTGTAATGTTACTACGAATAGTTTCGATTTATGCTAATATGTGCTAATGGATTGAAAATATAATTACATCCTTAGCGCATTAGCATCCGGTTACGAAATCGATATACCACAATTTGAGAAATGTGTAACTGAAACCAGAATTATATATTCAAATTTGTATTCGTGGTATTTTATGCCTGTGACTGTACACAAAATACTGACACACAGCGTACATGTTATAAAGTCTTGTCTACTGCCAATAGGGATGTTATCAGAGGAGGCTCAAGAAGCCCGCAATAAAGACTGTAAGCGATACAGAGAATGCCACGCAAGAAAAATGTCAAGGGTTCTTACAAATAGGGACATATTAAACGCGTTACTACTTTCTTCAGATCCGCTTATTAATACTTTCAGGGAATTACCATATAAAAAGAAGGAAGCTATTCCAAAAGGTACATTGCATTTGCTGAAAGGACTAGAAATTTTAAACGATCCCTATTCTAATCAAAATGACGATAGTTTTAATAGACTTTCAGAAGACTCGGATTCTAGTGCCAGCTCATCGTGCGAGTTATAACCCTCTATCTTTAATTTATTATTTAAACTGTTATGTGAAAATTTATTAACATGCGTTTGAAACAATAACAATATGTATATATACTTCTGTATTCATCAAAAATATATTGCTCGTCTTTTTCAACCTGAAAAGTATAAAAATTGGCCATTACTTATTTTTTTCCACCTAGACTCGCGATCCGTCCCACTGTGGGTCACTTTGACTCATTCTATATGGACAGAGACATCATTTAACCTTGCAACCTGCGCTCGGGCGAACAGGTAAAATGGCAACAGCGCCTCACGGACGCATTCCACTGCAACCATGCACCGGCCCGGCGTTCGGGCTCCAAACTTCGCACATTTGCGAGCGACCGCTGAATAGCAGTGATGCCCGAGCTTCGAAAATTTTGGGACAATCTCTTTCAAATTAACGTTGCAAAGAGCTATTTGAAATTTCCCGGCCCGGGTTGAAGAATTTGGGGCCTTTTTCGTATAACTTTTGAACTATAAAAGATATCGAAATGCAATTTGCGTCGAAAAATGAGGAAAAATTATTCCCTCTTAATGATGGATAATATAAAATATTTTTAGCGGTCGCTGGCACCTCTCCGAACGCCGGGACGGTGCATGGTTGTAGTGGAATGCGTCCGTGAAGCGGTGTTGCCATACTACCTGTTCGCGCGAGCGCGGGTTGCAACATTAATTGATGACCCTGCACACTGGCAATGAGTGAAAATGAATTTCTGACAGGTCCGCACTACAAAGAAGCGGGTAAAGAAGTGAAGCTAAATAAAATCGTTTGGAATAGTCACTGTCATATATATAAACAGCAAAAATGGAGCGGTATGAAAAAAAAATACCAACAACACGCGGTATTCCCAAGCGGTCACCCATCCAAGTACTAACCGCGCCCAATGTCGCTTAACTTCAGTGATCGGACGAGAACTGGTGTTTTACAGACATAGAATGGTCGTTGGTGAAAATACAGTTTTATTTATCGAAGAGATTGGTACTGACGAGGTCATCATTTCGACGCGCGTTACGAAGAGTAGCGCGTTTCATTTTTTTCTTACGGACAACTACATGTAGAAAAAATAAAACGTGCTACTTTTCGTAACGCGCGTCGATTTAATCTTGGAACCCGCGCTCACGCGATCAGGTAAAATGGCAACAGCGCCTCACGGACGCATTCCACTGCAACCATGCACCGGCCCGGCGTTCGGGCTCCAAACTTCGCACATTCGCGAGCGACCGCTGAATAGCAGTGATGGCCGAGCTTCGAAAATTTTGGGACAGTCTCTTTCAAATTAACGTTGCAAAGAGCTGTTTGAAATTTCCCGGCCCGGGTTGAAGAATTGGGGGCCTTTTTCGTATAACTTTTGAACTATAAAAGATATCGAAATGCAATTTGCGTCGAAAAATGAGGAAAAATTATTCCCTCTTAATGATGGATAATATAAAATATTTTTAGCGGTCGCTGGCACCTCTCCGAACGCCGGGACGGTGCATGGTTGTAGTGGAATGCGTCCGTGAAGCGGTGTTGCCATACTACCTGTTCGCGCGAGCGCGGGTTGCAACATTAATTGATGACCCTGCACACTGGCAATGAGTGAAAATGAATTTCTGACAGGTCCGCACTACAAAGAAGCGGGTAAAGAAGTGAAGCTAAATAAAATCGTTTGGAATAGTCACTGTCATATATATAAACAGCAAAAATGGAGCGGTATGAAAAAAAAATACCAACAACACGCGGTATTCCCAAGCGGTCACCCATCCAAGTACTAACCGCGCCCAATGTCGCTTAACTTCAGTGATCGGACGAGAACTGGTGTTTTACAGACATAGAATGGTCGTTGGTGAAAATACAGTTTTATTTATCGAAGAGATTGGTACTGACGAGGTCATCATTTCGACGCGCGTTACGAAGAGTAGCGCGTTTCATTTTTTTCTTACGGACAACTACATGTAGAAAAAAAAAACGTGCTACTTTTCGTAACGCGCGTCCATTTAATCTTGGAACCCGCGCTCACGCGATCAGGTAAAATGGCAACAGCGCCTCACGGACGCATTCCAATGCAACCATGCTCCGGCCCGGCGTTCGGGCTCCAAACTTCGCACATTTGCGAGCGACCGCTGAATAGCAGTGATGCCCGAGCTTCGAAAATTTTGGGACAATCTCTTTCAAATTAACGTTGCAAAGAGCTATTTGAAATTTCCCGGCCCGGGTTGAAGAATTTGGGGCCTTTTTCGTATAACTTTTGAACTATAAAAGATATCGAAATGCAATTTGCGTCGAAAAATGAGGAAAAATTATTCCCTCTTAATGATGGATAATATAAAATATTTTTAGCGGTCGCTGGCACCTCTCCGAACGCCGGGACGGTGCATGGTTGTAGTGGAATGCGTCCGTGAAGCGGTGTTGCCATACTACCTGTTCGCGCGAGCGCGGGTTGCAACATTAATTGATGACCCTGCACACTGGCAATGAGTGAAAATGAATTTCTGACAGGTCCGCACTACAAAGAAGCGGGTAAAGAAGTGAAGCTAAATAAAATCGTTTGGAATAGTCACTGTCATATATATAAACAGCAAAAATGGAGCGGTATGAAAAAAAAATACCAACAACACGCGGTATTCCCAAGCGGTCACCCATCCAAGTACTAACCGCGCCCAATGTCGCTTAACTTCAGTGATCGGACGAGAACTGGTGTTTTACAGACATAGAATGGTCGTTGGTGAAAATACAGTTTTATTTATCGAAGAGATTGGTACTGACGAGGTCATCATTTCGACGCGCGTTACGAAGAGTAGCGCGTTTCATTTTTTTCTTACGGACAACTACATGTAGAAAAAAAAAACGTGCTACTTTTCGTAACGCGCGTCCATTTAATCTTGGAACCCGCGCTCACGCGATCAGGTAAAATGGCAACAGCGCCTCACGGACGCATTCCAATGCAACCATGCTCCGGCCCGGCGTTCGGGCTCCAAACTTCGCACATTTGCGAGCGACCGCTGAATAGCAGTGATGCCCGAGCTTCGAAAATTTTGGGACAATCTCTTTCAAATTAACGTTGCAAAGAGCTATTTGAAATTTCCCGGCCCGGGTTGAAGAATTTGGGGCCTTTTTCGTATAACTTTTGAACTATAAAAGATATCGAAATGCAATTTGCGTCGAAAAATGAGGAAAAATTATTCCCTCTTAATGATGGATAATATAAAATATTTTTAGCGGTCGCTGGCACCTCTCCGAACGCCGGGACGGTGCATGGTTGTAGTGGAATGCGTCCGTGAAGCGGTGTTGCCATACTACCTGTTCGCGCGAGCGCGGGTTGCAACATTAATTGATGACCCTGCACACTGGCAATGAGTGAAAATGAATTTCTGACAGGTCCGCACTACAAAGAAGCGGGTAAAGAAGTGAAGCTAAATAAAATCGTTTGGAATAGTCACTGTCATATATATAAACAGCAAAAATGGAGCGGTATGAAAAAAAAATACCAACAACACGCGGTATTCCCAAGCGGTCACCCATCCAAGTACTAACCGCGCCCAATGTCGCTTAACTTCAGTGATCGGACGAGAACTGGTGTTTTACAGACATAGAATGGTCGTTGGTGAAAATACAGTTTTATTTATCGAAGAGATTGGTACTGACGAGGTCATCATTTCGACGCGCGTTACGAAGAGTAGCGCGTTTCATTTTTTTCTTACGGACAACTACATGTAGAAAAAATAAAACGTGCTACTTTTCGTAACGCGCGTCGATTTAATCTTGGAACCCGCGCTCACGCGATCAGGTAAAATGGCAACAGCGCCTCACGGACGCATTCCACTGCAACCATGCACCGGCCCGGCGTTCGGGCTCCAAACTTCGCACATTCGCGAGCGACCGCTGAATAGCAGTGATGGCCGAGCTTCGAAAATTTTGGGACAGTCTCTTTCAAATTAACGTTGCAAAGAGCTGTTTGAAATTTCCCGGCCCGGGTTGAAGAATTGGGGGCCTTTTTCGTATAACTTTTGAACTATAAAAGATATCGAAATGCAATTTGCGTCGAAAAATGAGGAAAAATTATTCCCTCTTAATGATGGATAATATAAAATATTTTTAGCGGTCGCTGGCACCTCTCCGAACGCCGGGACGGTGCATGGTTGTAGTGGAATGCGTCCGTGAAGCGGTGTTGCCATACTACCTGTTCGCGCGAGCGCGGGTTGCAACATTAATTGATGACCCTGCACACTGGCAATGAGTGAAAATGAATTTCTGACAGGTCCGCACTACAAAGAAGCGGGTAAAGAAGTGAAGCTAAATAAAATCGTTTGGAATAGTCACTGTCATATATATAAACAGCAAAAATGGAGCGGTATGAAAAAAAAATACCAACAACACGCGGTATTCCCAAGCGGTCACCCATCCAAGTACTAACCGCGCCCAATGTCGCTTAACTTCAGTGATCGGACGAGAACTGGTGTTTTACAGACATAGAATGGTCGTTGGTGAAAATACAGTTTTATTTATCGAAGAGATTGGTACTGACGAGGTCATCATTTCGACGCGCGTTACGAAGAGTAGCGCGTTTCATTTTTTTCTTACGGACAACTACATGTAGAAAAAATAAAACGTGCTACTTTTCGTAACGCGCGTCGATTTAATCTTGGAACCCGCGCTCACGCGATCAGGTAAAATGGCAACAGCGCCTCACGGACGCATTCCACTGCAACCATGCACCGGCCCGGCGTTCGGGCTCCAAACTTCGCACATTCGCGAGCGACCGCTGAATAGCAGTGATGGCCGAGCTTCGAAAATTTTGGGACAGTCTCTTTCAAATTAACGTTGCAAAGAGCTGTTTGAAATTTCCCGGCCCGGGTTGAAGAATTGGGGGCCTTTTTCGTATAACTTTTGAACTATAAAAGATATCGAAATGCAATTTGCGTCGAAAAATGAGGAAAAATTATTCCCTCTTAATGATGGATAATATAAAATATTTTTAGCGGTCGCTGGCACCTCTCCGAACGCCGGGACGGTGCATGGTTGTAGTGGAATGCGTCCGTGAAGCGGTGTTGCCATACTACCTGTTCGCGCGAGCGCGGGTTGCAACATTAATTGATGACCCTGCACACTGGCAATGAGTGAAAATGAATTTCTGACAGGTCCGCACTACAAAGAAGCGGGTAAAGAAGTGAAGCTAAATAAAATCGTTTGGAATAGTCACTGTCATATATATAAACAGCAAAAATGGAGCGGTATGAAAAAAAAATACCAACAACACGCGGTATTCCCAAGCGGTCACCCATCCAAGTACTAACCGCGCCCAATGTCGCTTAACTTCAGTGATCGGACGAGAACTGGTGTTTTACAGACATAGAATGGTCGTTGGTGAAAATACAGTTTTATTTATCGAAGAGATTGGTACTGACGAGGTCATCATTTCGACGCGCGTTACGAAGAGTAGCGCGTTTCATTTTTTTCTTACGGACAACTACATGTAGAAAAAAAAAACGTGCTACTTTTCGTAACGCGCGTCCATTTAATCTTGGAACCCGCGCTCACGCGATCAGGTAAAATGGCAACAGCGCCTCACGGACGCATTCCAATGCAACCATGCTCCGGCCCGGCGTTCGGGCTCCAAACTTCGCACATTTGCGAGCGACCGCTGAATAGCAGTGATGCCCGAGCTTCGAAAATTTTGGGACAATCTCTTTCAAATTAACGTTGCAAAGAGCTATTTGAAATTTCCCGGCCCGGGTTGAAGAATTTGGGGCCTTTTTCGTATAACTTTTGAACTATAAAAGATATCGAAATGCAATTTGCGTCGAAAAATGAGGAAAAATTATTCCCTCTTAATGATGGATAATATAAAATATTTTTAGCGGTCGCTGGCACCTCTCCGAACGCCGGGACGGTGCATGGTTGTAGTGGAATGCGTCCGTGAAGCGGTGTTGCCATACTACCTGTTCGCGCGAGCGCGGGTTGCAACATTAATTGATGACCCTGCACACTGGCAATGAGTGAAAATGAATTTCTGACAGGTCCGCACTACAAAGAAGCGGGTAAAGAAGTGAAGCTAAATAAAATCGTTTGGAATAGTCACTGTCATATATATAAACAGCAAAAATGGAGCGGTATGAAAAAAAAATACCAACAACACGCGGTATTCCCAAGCGGTCACCCATCCAAGTACTAACCGCGCCCAATGTCGCTTAACTTCAGTGATCGGACGAGAACTGGTGTTTTACAGACATAGAATGGTCGTTGGTGAAAATACAGTTTTATTTATCGAAGAGATTGGTACTGACGAGGTCATCATTTCGACGCGCGTTACGAAGAGTAGCGCGTTTCATTTTTTTCTTACGGACAACTACATGTAGAAAAAAAAAACGTGCTACTTTTCGTAACGCGCGTCCATTTAATCTTGGAACCCGCGCTCACGCGATCAGGTAAAATGGCAACAGCGCCTCACCGACGCATTCCACTACAACCCGGCCCGGCGGAGACCTGCCAGCGACCGCTGGACAGCGGTGATGCCCGAGTTTCGAAAATTTTAGAATCATCTCTTTCAAATTAACGTAGCAAAGAGCTATTCAAAATTTCCCGGCCCGGGTTGAAGAATTTGGGGCCGTTTTCGTATAACTTTTGAAGTGTAAAAGATATTGGAATGTAATTTGCGCCGAATAATGAGGAAAATTTATTCCCTCTTAATGATGGACAATTTAAAATATTTTTTTTATCAATTTTTTAACCATAATTGTTGTGAAAAGCTTTTGCAAACTGTTTATTTGATACTGTATTTAATGCTCTTTTTTAAAATTCTTGGTGTTGATAAACAATAGGCTTCATTCATACTAACCTACTTCTACTTGCAACTTGCTGAACAGATCACGATTCAGTGAATGTTGGGAAATAGAAATTCAAACATGAACAGAAACAATTGCCCGCGGATAGGACCGGAAATTTTTAAAATCATTTTTCTCGAAAACGCATCCCCGCGCTGCAAAATTTTATTCCACATTTTCCAAACATTTTTGCACGTGGAAGGATCCCTTTTTCAGTTGTACCACTTCAGGGTACCATTCCAGGAGCGCGTTGCGAAACTACTCGCAGATATGTACGTACATAGGTGGATGTTTGACATTCTGGAATGAGTGCTTGAACTTTAGTACATACGTAGTAGGCTAGTGTAGATAGTAAATTACGCCTGGCCATTAGACATTTCACTCGTTCGAGTAGGCACGCTGACACCTGCAATTTACTCTACTCTTTGTGCGTCGACCCGATTGGTTACAAAAGGTTCATACGCAGTGTTCCATTAATTCCGTGATAAGCTATTCTCGAGTGATTTATTGCAAGCATAGACATCAATCTTTTTGTAAACTTATTGAGTAAAAGATTTTTTATTTTGTGCATAAACAAAATTCTTAATCTCCCATAATGAGGAAGGGGATGAGAAAGGGATGGGGGAGTAATACGAAATTTTATATAGAACTGTACTTATATGTTTTATTGAAGGTAGTTTTGACTTTTGATAACAATCGCGGGACTACGAATGAGCTACCCAGACAGCTATAGACATCTTAAAGTGATCTTAAAGACGTCTGAAACCAGACGTTCCAGACAGCGCCGGCGGAAGGTACGGGCGAATCGGGCAACCGCCCGGGGCGCCAATTCGCGAGGGCGCACAGTGGTTGCTGCACATGCTAGCTGGACAAAATTATTTTTTCGCGGTATTGGGTTTATATGGGGTTGAAATTGTTAGAAACAAACCTGATTCGTACCACAGTTTATTATTTCACTAAAAATATCAATAAAATAAAAATATGACTAATTCAATAAAGGAAAAAGAACAAAACGACAGTATTGTACTTTAACTATAATTATCAGTTGCAACATTATGTTTATTCCTGTAATTTCTGAGTTTTCTGTGGAGTTTTAAAAAAATTTCGAGCCACAGTTGACTCGCCTAACATAAAATGGCTATTAAAACAGTGTTTTGCTATAGGTTCCACGTCGTTCCACGCAACAAGGGTTGATTGTACGGAAAGTATAGACTTTCTAGTTTTTTTTAATCACACGATCGATCTGCAAAAATTTGCAAAACTATATTTTGTGAATTTTTTTCGAGTGCGACACTCGGCAGAAGAGATAGCTCTGTTGTTATATTTCAGACTCTATAATGTAATGTAATGTAATTAACAGAAATTAATAGTTATAAGGCACACTTATAGTTATAGTTAATCTATAATACGTATAGAGTCTGAAATATAACAACTCTGCTATCCCTCCTGCCGAGCGTCGTACTCGAAAACAATTCACAAAATATAGTTTTGCAAATTTCTGCAGATCGATCATGTGATTAAAAAAAAACTAGAAAGTCTCTACTTTCCGTACATTCAACCCTTGTAGCGTGGAACGACGTGGAAGATATAGTAAAATACTGTTTTAATAGCCATTTTATGTTAGGTGAGTCAACTGTGGCTCGAAATTATTTTTAAAATTCCATAGAAAACTTAGAAATTACAGGAATAATCATAATGTTATAACTGATAATTATAGTTAAAGCACAATATCTACTGTCGCTTTGTTCTTTTTCCTTTACTGAATTAGTCATATTTTTATTTTATTGATATTTTTGGTGAAATAATAAACTGTGATACAATTTGAACCCCATATAAACCCAATACCGCGAAAAAATAATTTTGTCCAGCTAGCATCTAAGTAGTATACTCGAACCACTGTGGGGCGCTTCAATTAAAAAATAGTTGCTTAATTTAGTTATTTTTCTGTTTTATTTTTTTTAGTATTTCTGGTATTATTCTAATAAAAAACGATGAATTACGAAAGCAACCATAACAACTTATATTATACGTCGTTTCAATGAAAGAATATTAGCTACAGTAAATTGTCGTTCTAAGCTCACCAGAGTTAGTTCGTTGTACGTATGATCATCATTCGCCGTCACGAAAAAGAAATGAATCCCGCGTCGATGAGACGGACGCCTCCGTCGTCCTTTGTTTTTTAAGAAACACGCTTTTGTATAATATGCAAAGTTACTCGTGGACTCTGAGAAATATTTTATCCTTTCATATATTTATACGTATTCGCAGTTTTAAGTTCTAAATATAAATGTCTATTGCAATTTCACTATAAGTTTTGTTTTGTAACATTAAAAGTTTCAAATCAAAGGATCATTGTCAGTTCTAATAACTTGCAGTACTTCCTAATAAAAGTTACGTGTGAATTTTTACTAGATAATATATACATCTCAGCAAATTCCCATAAAATATTGAAATTCGGGTAAAACATAAAAATCTTTTGACTTTCTTTAGTCATAGAATGTTGAGAAAAAACTCTCAGGAGCGTAGAATAGAAAGAGAAAACTAAATCAATCAAAAGAAAATGAATTGTCTGCAAGTCTAATGAGTTCATTTTTTAAAAAGAAATGTGAGCCAAATATGCAACATGAAGAGCGTAAAAATACCGAAGGAGAAGAATATCTTGAAATCGATACAATTACTTTTGAAGAGGAAGAACGTGATGATAATCACTAAAAATGTAAATACTGACGACAAATCTTCATCAGAATATGTATTTATTATGTATTATAATAAAACTAAATAAAACTATATAAAGTAAAACAGATGGTTTTTTTATTAAAAAATTAGGAAGAAGGCGCCAAAAAATGTGTTCGCCCGGTATCATCTTCAAGATATCTGGAAACGTCGTTTTCACGACTTATACATGTCTTGTGCACGTCTTATGTTACAAATCAAGACATCTTAAGGGGTTACCTACCCTTAGGAGGTAGAAAAAGAATCGATTCTTTGGGAAATTATTTCAGAAATTACATGCATATTTTTATGCGATGGTTTTTGTATTCACAGGAGGGGCACTTTAACAGGTTGCTATATTATGTTTTGGTATAAAAATATTTAGTTATTGCAAAATTACAATTGATTTCCTGGAAGCTGTTTTTAGACCGGTGACCAGGATTTCTTCAAAACCGCTTCACCAATCTTTCTGAAAGTTTCTACGTTTCTTCTAGACATTCAAAGCTAGTCTTTAATCGAAGCATTTGCTTTTCCAATGCATAGTTTTTATTTTATGGAGGGAAAAATAAGTGTTTTTTTCTACGAAAGTCGATCATTTCACTTTAAACATCTGCCATTTTGTCCCAGATTAATGTTTTATAAAACGGAACGATTAAAGACTAGATAAACTATTGTGCTAACTAAATCATCTTCGTTTTTTTATTTCAGATAACCCAGTTCCGAATAATGTTGGTCACCGCAAAACGTGTTTCTAAAAACAGCTTCCGGGAAATCAGTTGTAACTGCGCAATAACTAAATATTTTTATACCAACACATAATATAATAACCTGTTAAAGTGTCCCTCATCTGAATACAAAAACCATTACATAAAAATATGCATGTACTTTCTGAAATAAATTCCCAAAGAATTGATTCTTTTTCTACTCCTTGAGGGTAGGTAACCCCTTAAGGGGAGAAGCCCGCATAAACAGCTTATTTTCATATCAATTTTTAGGAATTTTTGCAAATATACCAATGCGCTAATCCCCTCGGAATTTTAAGGATACTTTATTTAACATTACAACAAGTAAAAAAAAATTGTAACAGTAAAATTATAATAAATACAAGAGAAATAGAGCAGTATCTGAAAACAGCGCCGATTGTAGCGCCTCTGGTAGCCAGTTACCGTAAACTGGGGGAACATTGGCAGTACGAGGTGACATTGGCAGGTATTTAACATGTATTAAAGAAGGATAAGGACAAAAATTGTATGCATTTTGACACTTGTAGTACATTGAAAATATTAATTTTTATATTATAAAGCAAAATGTTCCCAAAACATGCCAACGTTCCCCCAGTTTACGGTATGTGAAACAGACGAATAAATTTGTTTTCCAATTTATGTGCCAATTGCAAGAATATGAAGCACAACTGGAGTAAAAAAATTGCATATTTTAAAACTGGCGGAACTTCAAACAATTAGGTGTGGTTTTCGCCAAAACTTCGCGCTTTATTTTTTTAAAAACAGTGGTTAAAATTCATAATTTGGTTACACTTTGTGGTTCATATTCTGGGGAATATGTGTAATAATAATGTGCAAAATTTGAAGTTGATTACTTAGTCAAATGATTTTTTAGTTATCCCCGGTTTCAATTTTGAAAACGTGGTTTCGAGAAAAATGCGTTTTAGGTGCCTATGCTCGGCATTCGCAGGCGTGCTGACTCACCAGTCTATAGTATCAATACGGAGTCGTATTTCGGCCTATAACTTTGAGAATTTTTTTTGTCATGTTTTGGAAGCGATTTATGGAATTTTTGTTTCTATTTTTCGTTCGATTTATACGGTCTTCTCCCCCTAAGGGGACTAGGCAGTTGAAAAGTCGTTTTTTTATTGCATTTTCCGAAAGTAATATCTTTTCCGGATAAAATGCCGCTTGGTTTATAGTTAAATTCGGAAAATTATAGATTTGGCAGCTAAAAACGTCAAGCGGCAACCTACAGCGCCACCTTTGCCCAGAAACTTTAAACGCGTTTTTCTCGAATCTTTTCTTCTCTTGGACTTGAAAAAATTACAGGATGTGCAAAACACGTGACATTCCACGTGGAACCTCTGATATAGTCCATAAAAATTCGAGATTTTGATAAAAAAATTAAAAAGTCTGCGGTTTTTAGTAGCGCACAAACAAGAACGAATTTTTCTCGGAAAATCGTTTTTCAGCCACCAATCGCATAGTATTGATTTAATTTTTCTTTTTATAGGTTCTATTGGAAACTATGAACCCAACAAATAAAACCGCAGGAAAACGTTAAAGTGTTTACCAGTCTGCAACGCTATTTTTAATGCACATATATATTTCATTATTAATTATTTTTCAATCTGTATGGTAGCCATAAACATTGGGTAAAAGGATACATCTGGATTTGCTTTCACTTTTTTTACAAATAAATAAAGGACAGAGTCTCTTTCTCACGATAAGCGACTGCCTAAGTAGTCCCCTTAAGGGGAGGTTCTGGTCTAGAGCCCCAAAAAATAGGTGATATTTAGGAATTAATTAAAGGAAAACTACTATATATAATTTAATGGGACTTTTTGCATTGTATTAAGGATATCTTAAGCTACAGAAATATATTTTTTGTTTTATAATTAATCATTGCAGACAGCTTTGGGGAGTCGTTAAAGTCAAGGCGTCAAAAAATTGATCCAAATCGGTGGGACCTCTATCTCCAAAAGTTATTATCCGATTCGACTGAAACCTTGTTTATTTTGAAGATTATTCTTTTGGCTAGGGGGGAATTAAAAAGTTACAAAAATTACATTTTTTTTTAGAAAATAATGACACTTCAAGTTTGAAATCACTTTCCCCTGTATTTTTCGTCCTTTCATCGCCTTTGAAAATTATAAATTTTCAACTTTTTGTAATTTTATTAGCCCCCCCCCCTAGCCAAAAGAATAATCTTCAAAATAAAAAAAGTTTCAGTCAAATCGGATAATAACTTTTGAAGATACAGGTCCCACCGTTTAGAGAACACTGTTTCGAGAAAAACGCATTTGAAGTTTTACGTGAGCGCCGGAGTGGACGGTTGTTGCCCATGCATTTGCCGCTACTCAAATGCCTATAACTTGGGGAATTTTACGAATTTCAACAAATCCTTTTAAACACGTATTCCTAAAAGATTGAATATTCGAAAAATGAAATAAAAAAAAATCGACATTTAGACCAGAACCTCCCCTTAACCTTCAATCTGCGAACAGGGGTGCAAACACACCCCAAGCTAATAAAAACGTAAATAAAAATTTACCGAATGGAAACTTTCCCATTTATTCTTGTTGGAATGCTATCTGTGATATTTTTCGCAAAGAACTTGATAAAAATTTCAGTGAAATCGCTGAATTTGAAAGTAGTAGTAGGCTTTAAAGGTACCTGAGCGCATAACCGTGTACAGGAGTACATATGCACCCCGATATTCCCCATACAAAAATGAATTTTTGTAAGCAGCTGCGTTAGCATTTCCCTACAGTGTGTTTTGTATTTACATTCCTGTTGCCTAAAATATATGGTTTTTCCTCATTTTTTGTTCAACGTAATGTCATTATATCTAAAATGGTTTGGTGCAATTTCAGTTCGGTCTTTGCTTACGTTTCAAAGAAGTTGGCTTTTTATTGAATTAGTGACAAGTGTTTGGTAAATTATAGTGTTTCTTTATTGTAAAGATGATACTAATTAATACAATAACATATGTTCAGAGTGTATTTATTTATTTTCTTTCCACCAAACATTTGTCAAAAACCAGCTTGTAAAAATCATAGCAGCAATATTTGCGATAAATGCATGAACACCGAAATTGATGATGATGAAGAAATAATGCACACCGATTCTGACGATATATCTTAAAATTATTTTTCATTATTTAAATACAACTTTTACATTTTTGTATTTTAAATTAAATGTTATAATTCTTCTGCACTTATCTTCTTAAAAATTACTAAAATGTAACAAATACTTAAGCAGCCAAAGTTTTTTCTGTACATTTGGGACTGAAAATGCGTGGGGTGTAATTACACACGGTCAACGCGGAGTGAAGGTTAAGACGTCTGACAAAAGACATCTGAGAGATGTCTACGAGACATCTTAGACATATATTTGATATAAATCTGGACATTCGGATATTCAGACGTAAAACAAGCGTAAAATGGACATATTTAAGGTGTCGTGTGCTGTCTGATTAACTGCGATAATTTCGTCTTGTGTAACTTTTGCTGAATAGGTAGGTACGTTATTACAGAAAATGTCAGATGAAAGGTTTAAGTAAATGGTTAGTGGAAACTGTATTATGCAATTTGTAGTTGCTACCTAGAGTGGTCGCAAGAAATCGATGCCCGAATTTATTTGACGGAAAACTCTAAAAAATTGCCAATTGGTGTAAAAATTAGATTGTCAAAGTTTCAGCTCGATCGGATAACGCTAAGACCTGCCTCATCAGCCCTAAAGTATTAAAAAGCAGCTACTTTTCTAAAAAAAAATCGGGGTTTCTCCGCTAAAAAATTTGAACGGTTTATCCTAGGAACGTGTTTTTTTTTAGTTTTGTAGAGAATGTTCCTGGCCTCAATTTTCACTGCCACAACTCGTGATATTGGAAGATATTTGGCTTTTTCGAGGACCGGCGCTATTCCGGATCTGAAAAATCGACTCTCAAAAAAATGTGAAAATTCACTTAAGTTGATAATTCGTTTTTATTTTTTGTAATGTTTTTCTACTATTTTTTAGTTATTTAGCATCAAAGATTTCAAGTATACTTTTTAAAGAGCAGATTTTCAACCAGGTAGGTGAAAGGAAGGAGTGGGATAGAGGAGGGAGAAGAAAGAATATATGGATATAATAATCAATTATTTATTATAACCAACCATAATCAATTTAAAACATTGAACTTAATTATTACAAAAACAATTTTCAGAAATAGGAAGTAGTAACATCACAGCAGGTTTTGCGTCTAAATGAAATATTAATTATAATTAATAATAATATATAAATTAATATATATATATATATATATATATACAGGGTGTCCCACTAAGGAGTGGACAGCGCGATATCTCTTAAAGTATTGTCGATAAAAATATAAAAAAAATAGGGAATTGCATGGTTCGAGGGGGCCCATTTATTAGCGCGAACGAATTTTGTTATCGATTATTATTTTAAAAGATACGATGGTCAAGTTCGGTTTTTCAAATGGAACTATTTTTTTTGAAGACCTGAGTTGATAGTGCGTTCCAAGATAAATTCAATAAGCTTTAATATATACACTTTATTTCCACTGGTTTTTAAGATATTGCGCTTGCAAATTTACTGATTTTCACTGCAAGAAACCCCTCTGGAATGGCAAAAACCGGGGGCGGTCTTACTGGCGCTACGGGTGGCACTGCCTGTTGAAATGGATACTTACCTGCCAAAGGTCTACGCCAGAAATGGCAGGCCCAAAGGCTGGACAATTCTTTTCCGTCAGAAATGCTACTTAGGTAGGTACATCTGCGGTATCGAGAAGCGCATCGTTACTTATATTTCGCACTTGCTTCTACGCTCGGATGGCCGGTTCTTTTGGGAGGGATGCAAGTTGGATTGGTTCTGATACAACCTGCTCCCTATGGTTGAAATTTAGTCTAGCAACTTTCACTCCTCCTAACCTAACCAATCCAACTTGCATCCCTCCCGAAAGAACCGGCCATCCGAGCGTAGAAGCAAGTGCGAAATAAAAGTAACGATGCGCTTCTCGATACCGCAGATGTACCTACCTAAGTAGCATTTCTGACGGAAAAGAATTGTCCAGCCTTTGGGCCTGCCATTTCTGGCGTAGACATTTGGCAGGTAAGTATCCATTTCAACAGGCAGTGCCACCCGTGGCGTCAGTAAGACCGCCCCCGGTTTTTGCCATTCCAGAGGGGTTTCTTGCAGTGAAAATCAGTAAATTTGCAAGCGCAATATCTTAAAAACCAGTGGAAATAAAGTGTATACATTAAAGCTTATTGAATTTGTCTTGGAACGCACTATCAACTCAGGTCTTCAAAAAAAATAGTTCCATTTGAAAAACCGAACTTGACCATCGTATCTTTTAAAATAATAATCGAAAACAAAATTCGTTCGCGCTAATAAATGGGCCCCCTCGAACCATGCAATTCCCTATTTTTTTTTATATTTTTATCGACAATACTTTAAGAGATATCGCGCTGTCCACTCCTTAGTGGGATACCCTGTATATATATATATATATTAATTTATATATTATTATTAATTTATACACTACATTTGCGTCGGGGTGGCCTGCGATGCAAAGGAGTAGAATAATAAGACACGGACGCACACATGACACCACTATATTTGGTACATAGGGCAATATCGGTTATAAAGGCGCGACCCGCATGTCCGAACACAATGGCGTTCGGTTCAGGACAGTCTTCCTGTCGGCTTCCCGATCGTCCTATTGAAGGGAGCCAACCTTCTTCTATCTTCAGCTGCGAGCACCAGCAGGCTATGCACAGGCCTATACCCGGTGCTCGCAACACTGCCCCCCCCCCCCCCTCCGGAAGAGCGGACATCCCGGCGCAACATTGATTGCGAGCACCGGGTATAGGCCTGTGCATAGCCTGCTGGTGCTCGCAGCTGAAGATAGAAGAAGGTCGGCTCCCTTCAAGGGGACGATCGGGAGGTCGACATTCCTGAAGACAGTCCTGAACCGAACGCCATTGCGTTTGGACATGCGAGTCGCGCCTTTATAACCGATATTGCCCTATGTACAAAATATAGTGGTGTCGTGTGTGCGTCCGTGTCTTATGATTCTACTCCTTTGCGTCGGGGTGGCCTGCGATGGAAACACCCCGGCGCAACAATATTTATAATAATGTATAAATTAATAATAGGTAAATAGCTCGAATTGATAGGTAGATTTGTCAGATTGAGTCACTAGGATCAAGTAGGTGGTACATAGAGGTTTTGAGTGGGTAGATTTCAATGTGTCTGGGAATAATTTCCGACATTTTGCGACTAAGTACTTGAGAAACATACTGCTTCTGCTTTCATCCTTTGTTATGCTCGCATTGTACTCTTGCATCAATTTGACGCCCCCTTCGCAGGGCCGTTTTAGGATCGTCGTAGGCCCTAGCAGTGGTGCCGGAATCGTGGGTTTTCGCCCACGGGCGCTACCCCCCACTCCACGACCAAGCGTACCCCCTCCTAGCGCCTGTACGCGCTGCCTGGCCGGTGCTCTCCGGCGAGAATTCGTTTTACCGACATCGAAGCGCTTGGGTCACAAGCAAAAAGTCCAGGGTTCAAATCCCGGCGCGGCTATTCTACTTTTTTTCTTTAATTATTTCCTAATTTCTCTTTCTGTATTCTCAGAAGACTAAATACTTAAAAACTGTTAATTTACAAAGCATTTTGAATTCATTATAGTTAGTTATAATAAATAATTAATTCGTATGTCCATATTTTCTTTGTTCTCCCTCCTCTATCCCACTCCTTCCTTTCACCAACCTGGTTGAAAATCTATTTTTTAAAAAATATCTGACTTGAACTCTTTGATGCTAAATAACTAAAAAATAGTATAAAACATTTTAAAAAAACAAATTATCAACTTAAGTGAAATTGCACATTTTTTTGAAAGAGTCGATTTTCCAGATTCGGAATAGCACCGGTCCTCGAAAAAGCCAAATATCTCCCAATATCACGAGTTGTGGCAGTGAAAATTGAAGCCAGGAACATTCTCTACAAAACTAAAAAAAAACACGTTCCTAGGATAAACCGTTCTAATTTTATAGCGGAGAAACCCCGATTTAAAAAGAAAAAATAACTGTTTTTTAATACTTTAGGGCTGATGAGGTTTTGATCAGGTTTTAACGTTATCCGATCGAGCTGAAGCTTTGATAATCTCCTTTTTAACACCAATTGGCAACTTTTTAGGGGTTCCCGTGAAAGATACGACGAAAAAAAATCTTCCCCCTATGTCTTGCGACCACCCTATTGCTCCCCCTTCCATTTCCCACCACAGGGGACAAATACTTTCGTTCATACATTTAATGAAATAACTTTGCATAGGTACACTTAAGTTTTCAAAGAGATTAGACGGCTAGAAAATGACTCGTAACGGAATTAATAAAGCACACTATACGTATACAATATTAACCGAAATATTCAGTGAGTAACTGCATGAATATAATATTTACGGAGGAAATTAGATCTCGATCGATCTCCGAAACAGGTAATGGATCTGCAGCAAAGTTGGGCAATATTTTAATTATTCCAAATAAATATTTATCCAACATAGTTATCTAAATGATTTCTGTTTAGTCGAACATTCCATAGGAATAATAATTATTCGTTATTCATAATCGATTATTCTACCATGTAACTTAAATAATCTATAATTATTCAATTGAATAATTCATTTATATAACTATGTGAATTATTACTTATTGATAGTTTTGTATTAAATAATTACCCGAATGAGAACCTTTTACGGTAGGTATTGAAATAAATCCTGTAGGTTGATATGAATATAGGTAAGTACAGTTTTTAAACAATAAAAGTTTGCAAATACTCTCTAACGTTAACGAGTAGAAAAGAACTGAAACGTATAGCAAGTAAGTAGGTATGAATACTCGTTTGCCTAGGTTCTAGATTGAAAGATTGTGCTACTTAGCAAGTTTGTGGGAACACAGCCGTGTAAGGACCAAATAACACGATAACAAGTTTCGTGAATAATAGGAATTTCGGGCACATAATTTCGTGAACCAGACGCCGCGTCGTTGCCTGGCGAAATCTACGCAGGAAACGAATTCTTTCCACTGGCAATTCTGGCGTGCGCTATTATTCCGATGATTGAACATGCAGAACCGACCCACGAACCGCAGAATGCGCGATTGTTAACGTTTAGACGCGTTCCGAGTTCCACGGTATCCCGGTTGCGTTGATTGGATCGATTGTTCCACGCTACCTCGGATCCACCATTCTTTCTCGGCTTGATCATTCTCGCGTCATACCGTTAATTTCGATATACACCTATCTACGAAACACATGGGATCAGCCACCATCAGGATTGGATGTTATTTAAATAAGAATGCTATGTTAGCAATAATGAAGCATCACCTTGTAAAAGGGGCTGCAAGGTTGAGCTTACGCAGATGCGGCCAGCGTGACGCCTACAGCGACGATGGGCCCGACCAGTGCGACGCCATAAACATCATAAATTGGCATCGGGGTCCTTAAGAGTTTTTCCCAAAAGGACAAGAGGGGACTTTCCACGGGACGGAAAGGCAGTCGATTACAGACCGGGACTCGGGAAAGGCCTTCTCGACTCTACCGACTTTAACAACGGAATAAAACTATAACGATTAATTTAGAAAGCGAGTTAATACTCCCAACTTTAAAATATTCTTACAGCTATCTAAATAAAAAATCGTGCATTTCTACCCTATATCTGACGGGCTCGAATGAACCAGAGTATATTTACTCCCCTGATAACCATCTGTCTCCAGTCTGACATCAGATTGGTAGCAGGGTCTGTCTCTGGCATGAGAGCGCAGAGTCTGACGTCAGAACCGTAGCAGACGGCAGAATCTGCTGCGGATCTCCTGCCGATCTGACATCAGGCACTAACATCAGGCTCTGCACCTCAGAACTCAGCCATCTGCGGATACAGACGACTACGGTTCTGATGTCAGATTCTGCTGCCCAGATCTGGTTATCAGGGTCAGTCAATAAGGGACAAATAGATTTAATAGAACTTATTAGCAACAAGTTTCCTCTTTTTCAGAATTTTTGACGTAGAACTACGTCCTTCCCAGCGCTATACAGGTATGCAGCGGCTATGGGGGCCCAACTTAAGACTTGGATGTCACGAAATATGCAACCCCGTTGCGCCGTTACTGCTCGCAAACGGAAAGAGATAGAGAGATGATTTGTATAGCATTAGATAGAGGAAAGAACACAGCATCTAAAACTATATGAACCGTTATTAACAGTTGACTCTGCGCGAGCTGACAGCGTCGCGAAAATGAACGAGATTTGATTTGATTTCAGCTCGACGCAGCGAACACGGCCGGCAGAATGTAGTGTATGTACAGGGTCATCCGTTAAAACTGCAACCTACGCGCGCGCGAGCGGGTGAAATGGCAACAGCGCCTCACGGACGCATTCCACTGCAACCGTGCACCGGCCACGGCCTCTTTCAAATTAACGTCGCAAAGAGCTATTGGGAATTCCCCTACCCAGGTAATCGTGGCGCGAACTCCGCTTTTATGATCGGTTTACTAGTCGCACCCTGGAATACTGTAATAAGGTTTGAAAACAATGTCGACTGGTCTCGTACCCGTCTCAATTTAAAAAATTTTAGGTATGACAGGGTGGGCCGCGGCGTTATACCCCTGTACGGAGAGATTTTTCGCCACCTACGCGTAAAAGCCATAATAATGACGCATCGTTTAAAAAAATAGCATTAGCGAAGCCGGTATAGGCATGGCTTTGAGTAGCTAAAAGGTTGAAACATTCAGACACAAAAAGTGTAGAAAGAAATTCAAACACCGCTACAATCAAAGACACATCCCATTAGTTACCCGTTACGTCCGATCTATGCATGCACTGCATAAAGGATAAAATTATAAAAAAGGAAAACCAGAACAATAGATTCTGAGGTTTGCAGAACTAACACATAATTGAATAAAAATTTAATTTCTCAATTTATGAAAGTAATGATATAGAAACAACTAGCCTTTAAAAATTAAGGAAGAGTAAAATATTAAAATTAATAGAAAAATTAAGTAAGCGTAAAACATTTTAAATTATCCATCATTAAGAGGGAATAATTTTTCCTCATTTTACGGCGCAAATTGCATTCCGATATCTTTTATAGTTCAAAAGTTATACGAAAAAGGCCCCAAATTCTTCAACCCGGGCCGGGAAATTTCTAATAGCTCTTTGGCGACGTTAATTTGAAAGAGACCATCCTAAAACTGCTGTCTAGAGGTCGCTGGCAACCCTCCGAACGCCGGGCCGGTGCATGGTTGTAGTGGAATGCGTCCGTGAGGCGCTGTTGCCATTTTACCTGTTCGCGCGCGCGTAGGTTGCAGTTTTAACGGATGACCCTGTATTCGATGAGTCAAGGGTACTCGCCGAACCGACCATACGGTGACCAGACTCGAAGTTAGCTCTCCAGGCCCGCAGCTTACAGTTGCAACTGTAATGTAAGACTGTATTCTGTTTGTCGACATATGTGATATAAGTAATTAATACAATTACTTAATTAGCACTATGGAATCTATGACCGAATTCTGTGATCGACGTTGCCGGAACGCTCCGCATAGGTTGCGAGTGCAACGTAACACCGTATTCTGTGGTCGACGTTGCAGGAACGCTCCACGTAGGTTGTACCGCAGTATGTGCGCAATATTCCACGGCAATGTGGGCGCAATATTCCGCGAGTATTATGTGCGCAATATTCCCGAAATATTGCACAAACGTGGCCATTGCAGTATTGCACGGCAATGTGTGCGCAATATTCCCGAAGCATTGCACAAACGTGGCCATTGCAGTATTGCACGGCAATGTGTGCGCAATATTCCAGGAACATTGCACAAACGTGGCCATTGCAGTATTGCACGGAAATGTTTCCACAATGTTGCAGTAACATTGCAATGCAACCTGCAAGCAACCTGTAACACTGTAATGTGCAGCAACGATTCTGCAACGTTCCTGCAACAAACTGTGCTGTAATGGCACAGATTTCGACTGTTTTGAAACTGTGCAAGATTGTATAGGACCTCGATGCAAGTATCAGGCAATTTTACGTTTGTGCCCATTTTCGGTTCTTCAGGGTGAAAACACTCCTTAAAAGTTAATGCGTGATTACCTACTTTCCTGTATATCTTGAAAACTGTAGTAGATATAAAAAAATTATTACAATGAAAAGATAACGACTTTTTATAACCTATAAAATTGTGTGATCAAATTGTTTAAAATTTGCAATTTAAACAGGAAAATGTTCCCCACCACAAATTTTAAAACAATTTGATTACATAGTTTAGACAGCACAAAAAAAACATTAATTTTGTTTATAAGTTAGTTTGTATAAAGAGTAAAATATGAATTAGAATGCTTAGTATCTTAGAATACTAATATGAATAGAACCTCTCTCTCTCTCTCTCTCTCTCTCTCTCTCTCTCTCTCTCTCTCTCTCTCTCTCTCTCTCTCTCTCTCTCTCTCTTGATTTTTGCAACACATCTTTATGAGTATCTGTATATGATATAGATTGTATGTATAGAGATATCATACTGATAGATACTATGAGTATCTGTATATGGTATATGCACACTCTCGTTGCAGCAAAGTTACAGAATGGTTGCAGTGCAAGATTGCAATGTTGCACGCAACGTTGCCGCAAGGGTGCAGTAATAATTCTATGTCCGCCTCCTGCAACGTTTCGGGCAGTAGGGCCAAAAATATATATAACGGTGTATATATGTGTGGAGAATCATAGAAGTATAAAGCTCGTGTTTCTTTTTCCCAAAGAAAATTCTTTTCCCCCCAAGAGGATTCGGATCGGCGACCTGTAGCGTCGTAGGTGAACACTTTACCGCCGCAGCTACAACAATGATTGATAAGAATGCTAACGTATTCGAACTTATACTCCTACCATGCAAAAGTTTAAACTCAAATTATTCAAAAACGAAGACTCATTTTGACAAACTCCATTAGAGTTTTGTAACACTAGTAGTTATGTACTACAACTTCCACCATGTGTCATTCTACGCATTAAAATATACAGGGTGACTCACCTAACATTTAAACTTAAAATATCTCCGTTGTTTGTAATGATACGAGAAAATGTATCAGGGAAAAAATGGTTGCTAGACAAAAAGGACAACATATTATACATGGCTGAATTTGTATTTTTATTGGCTATAACATTACAGTAATGAAAATACGTCATTCCATTAAAAAAACCATCGATGATCTTGAAATTTCGGGAAATATAATCTTGAGACTAAAATCGTCTCTGTCAGAATAATTGTCTCTCTGAAGCAAACATTGTTATCCTTAGACATTTTCTCGTATGATTACCAACAACGGAAATATTTTAAGTTCAAATGGTAGTTGCAGCAACATTGCAGGAACGTTGCCGCAATACTGGCGCAACGTTGCTGTAACATTGTGGAAACGTTACCAAACGTTGCCGTAACGTGGCAGAAATATTGTAGGAACGTTGCCGTGCAATAGTGCACCGCAACATTGATGCAACTATGCAGCAATAATTCTATGTCCGCCCCGTGCAATGTTGCACTGCAACGTCGCAGCAACGTTACATCCACATTGCGCTGCAACCATGCAACAATGCAAGGTTACTGCAACCATCCTGCAACGTTGCCGCCACGAAGTGTGCTGTATGGGACTACTTATTACACATCCATATTTTTAAAGAACTGTTTGAATAAAATTTCAAATATCTCTCGATATTGTATTTTCATTCATATAATCATGCTATGATATCCCTTATAATACAACCCCTGACATTAAGTTTGGAACCACACATAACATGCAAAACTGACGAGAAATACCAATATTTTGTATACATATTTAAATTGAACGGTACACATATGAAACGCATGGTAATGTTAAATTGGTCTATTTTAAAGTAAAAACACCAAAAATAATTATGAATTTCGTTCTTTATGTAAAAAAAAAATATAAAAGAGACAGAATGTTGTTTAGAAAAAAGGATGGAACATTATGAATTCGCAAAGAAATTAACAATAATTTATTAAATATTTCCATTTCCTAGTATTCTGTGACGTTCCCACGTGCACGTATCACAGCTTTTATACGTTTTGGCATCGATGTAATCAAATTTTCACACTGTCACGGCAAAATTTGTTTCCATGACGACTTAATGACTTCTAAAAGTTCACACTTGTTTTTTGGTTGTTTCTCGGGTATAAATTGTTTCCAGAGTGCCCATCAATTTTCAATTGGACATAAATCTGGGATATTTGCTGGTCATTTTATGATTCAAAAACCTTTTTGTTATAAGTAATCTTGAACTTTATCGCTTTCTTATGATTCGGATTTCAGGAAAAGAGTGTTGAAAAGAGAATAATGAGATGAAAACCATGAAGTAACTATACAAGTAACTAATATGCATGTACAAATGTCAG
This sequence comes from Andrena cerasifolii, assembly GCF_050908995.1. NCBI lineage: Eukaryota > Metazoa > Arthropoda > Insecta > Hymenoptera > Andrenidae > Andrena > Andrena cerasifolii. Next base: position 2,067,654 of record NC_135124.1, on the reverse strand, counting down.
AAAATACTAGGTAATATAAATATTGAATAAATTATTGTTAATTTTTTGCAAATTCATAATGTTCATAAGTTCCCTACTTTTTTCCAGAACAAGCAACATTTTGTTTCTTCTATATTTTTTATTACATAATAAACGAAATTCTTAATTATTTTTGGTGCTTTTACTTTAAAATAGACCAACTTAACATTTTATATATAAAAAATATTGATATATCTCGTTAGTTTCGTATCATTGTGTTTGCTTCCAAACTTATTGTCAGGGGTTGTATGGTACAAGATCTGAATGTTTAAAACATTACGCACCTTCGCAAACAATAACCAGACCTATATTAAATGAATCACATCGGTCATCGGATACTTTTCTACATTTATCAAATTTTTTCATTATTCATTTCTTATATTTCTCAACTAGATATTATTATTCATACGTACATAAGTATGTGCTTCCATACTAGAAGAGAAAGGATAAGATTTTTCTATAAATGATATTATAAGATGCAATGAAATTTGAAGTCTGAGCTTTATACAAGTTATTGAAAGTTTTGATTAAATTTTTAACAAAGATAAGGGCAGAAACCTTACCTACTTAAAAATGTAGTGAAAGTGAAGTGAAGTAATTTAAAAGTGATTCAATTCCAATGAAGTCGTTTATTTGTTATTTATTAAACTAGATACTTATCATCGAGATACATACTTTTATTTGAAATCTGTACCACTTTTATGTAGAAAAATGTTCGTGTATGTATATTAGGGTAGGCCTTAGTTACTCTTGTCGAAGCACAATTTTGAGATTTGCAGCGGAGACACCCCCTAGAATTGTGCCATTCGAAAAAAAATGATGTGTGCAAAATTTAAAATCGATTGGAGAACGGCAAACTGTGCCTTATCGAATTTGAAAATGGTCGAATTTTTTGTAACTCGTTTCTCTCCATTGTAGTATATCGTTAATTCACATGTTTATATATGATTGAATTTATCTTTTTACACCCTGCAACAATATGGAAACAAAAATAAAACCATTCCAGAAAAAAAATCACGACGTTGAAATCTCAAAAATTTTTTCAAGAAAAATAATTTTTTCGTTGGCATTATATTTACGTTGTCAGACAGTACAAACTTCGTCTAAATATTTTCTCATATAATTATAAATAACAGATTAAAGGCAAAATGACACCCGAAATGCACCATTTTTTGCAGATATCTTTCAATTTATTTTAGAAACTAAGGGTCTAGATGAAAATCTGACTACTCCACACGATGCAGCAGACATTTTGCCTCCGGAAAACATCGACAAAAATGGTAAGTCACATTTTGTTTTCAATACAGAAGCCAACAGCAGCGGGTGTATCCACTGCCGCTCAGGGACAGAATCCCTTAAGGGGTTATAGTCAGGCGGTCGAAAAGAGGCGAATATTTGTGAATTTTTTTTGAAGAAGCGGAAGCGTATATTTTTACAGAACTTTTTGCGTTTAAAAGAGCAACATTTAAAGAACATTTGGTAATTTTTTCGTAGAAAAATATTTCAATTTATAACAAAATAACAAGCGACATCCAAGAAGCATTTTTAAAAATTTGGTTTTGCGGTGAGCATTGCCATTCGGAACCAGATTATCTAAAATCAAAAAACAAAAAAGATTTTGTTAGTATATTAATGTATCCTCAGGTTGGCGGAGAGAATTTTCCGAAATATTAATTTAAAACAAAATGACGGCTATTTAAAGTTGAAATCCTGATTTTTTCCTGCAAAAATCACGCGAAAAAATTAGGATATCAACTTTAAATAGCCGCCATTTTGTTTTAACTTGATATTTCGGAAAATTCTCTCCGTCAACGTGAGGATACATTAATATACTAACGAAATCTTTTTTGTTTTTTGATTTTAGATAATCTGGTTCCGAATGGCAGTGCTCACCGCAAAACCAAATTTTTAAAAATGCTTTTTGGATGTCGCTTGTTATTTTATTATAAACTTAAATATTTTTCTACGAAAAAATTACCAAATGTTCTTTAAATGTTGCTCTTTTAAGCGCAAAAAGTTCTGTAAAAATATACGCTTCCGCTTCTTCAAAAAAAATTCACAAATATTCGCCTCTTTTCGACCGCCTGACTAGGCATAACCCGTTAACCACACACGACTACAATTGTCGGCGCCGCACGTTTTGCCAAACTATTTCGCTTCTGCATTGAAAACAAAACATGACTTACAACTTCAGTTGGTGGTATCCGCAGAAAAAATGTCTGCTTCATCGCGTGGAGTAATCAGAATTTCTCCTAGACCCTTAGTTTTTAAAATATATAGCAACATATATGCAAAAATTGGTGCATTTCGGGTGTCCTTTTCCCTTTGATCATTGTTTAAACATATTTAAATGCTTATAATTCAATAATAACTTATATCGTTGTATTCCGGAGGGTTCATAGAATAATTATATGGAACAAGCAACCGAATAACTATTACTGTCTGAACACAAATAATGATCAAATTTGAAAATTTGCATTATTTTTTTAAAATCGGATTTTTCAAAAACTGAGGGTGATGGCGAAAAGCGGGTTGGGAATTCATAGTCGGACAAAAATCTATGAGAAACGGGTGTTGAATGTTACAAGTCCAGATGACTGTTGAATAATGTTACAAATAAACTCTTGCATGAGTTTGACTCCTCATTCAACCGAATCGTTTACTGCTAAATTATTTACTATATTTGATCCACTATTATAATTGGAATCATTTTCCCATTTTAGAGGATCCATATCTATAAAATCTGTCGGAATAATGTAATCTTGATGAAAGTATCAGTTATCATTAAAATTTTGAAATCTGTTATCGATAAATATATGAAAAATTTTCTTAGACAAAACTTGTACTGTTTGACAAGGTAAAAATAATGTCAACAAAAAAAGTTTTTTCTGGAGGTCAATTTTCGATATTTCAAGGTCATGATTTTTTTAAATTAATCTTATACTTTGATTTTATATTGTTACAAAGCGTAAAAGGGCAAATTTAACGATACATAAACATGTATATTAACGATATACTACAATGGAGAAATACAACAAGTTACAAAAATAAAACATTTTCGAATTCGATGCGGCACGGTTCCCCGTTGTTCGATAGACTCCAAATTTTGCACCGAGCATTCTTTTTTCACGCAGTGGCACAATTCTAGGGGGTGTCCCGAAAAAATTTGAAAGTCGAAAAGTAAGGTACACCCTAATGTATATGTTAGTAGGCGATTCACCCGGCGCCCTCTCCCTTGGCAGTGCGGGGGAGAATGACTCGCCGGGGGTGTAACGCACAGATTTGCTCCGGGGGTTTCCATGATATATTTATATATCACATATAGCCGACAAGCATGCGAAGTCTTAATGGACCACTGGTCCTACGATTACCCCATGGAAGTGGAACCGTCCATCTCCCCCGCTGAATACTTAATAATAATAATAATAATAATAATAATAATAATAATAATAATAATAATAATAATAATGATAATGATAATGATAATAATAATGATAATGATAATGATAATAATAATAATAATAATAATAATAATAATAATAATAATAATAATAATAATAATAATAATAATAATAATAATAATAATGATAATGATGATGATGATAATAATAATAATAATAATAATAATAATAATAATAATAATAATAATAATAATAATAATAATAATAATAATGATAATGATAATGATAATAATAATAATAATAATAATAATAATAATAATAATAATGATAATGATGATGATGATGATGATGATGATGATGATGATGATGATGATGATGATGATGATGATAATAATAATAATAATAATAATAATAATAATAATAATAATAATAATAATAATAATAATAATAATAATAATAATAATAATAATAATAATAATAATAATAATAATAATAATAATAATAATAATAATAATAATAATAATAATAATGATAATGATAATAATAATAATGATAATAATGATGATGATGATAATAATAATAATAATAATAATAATAATAATTGAGCCGTTAATTTTGAAAGTGGCCTAAGTCCATTTGTCAATGGTTTTTTGTTGACTGTAATAACGCGTGCAACCTGAAGTTAGTATTAAAAATTTCTATATAAAAAATTTTTTAAGTATAAATGGACTTAGGTCACTTTCAAAATAAACGGCTCATATATATGTTTGGAAGCGCAAAACTCAAGCTCTACTGAACCGATTTCGATGAGCCAAATACCCGAGAAATCTATTATAAGGCTATTATATATTAACTGCAATCAATACCGTAGCAAGGCACGGGTATTTTGCTAGTTATTGATCAAAATTAATTTTTAACCCATAATGTATCGGCTCCTCGCCACACACAAAAACCTCAAGAGCCTCGTTTGCCATTACACATTTTGAAAAATGTTTGAAACAATAGTTATAGGTACATAAATGTATAATATGTACGGTTTCATATAACAAATGAGATATTTTTAGGTACTGCAAAGAGATTTTTTTTCCAAGGCTGTTCCTTCTTTGTTCTCCGACTAATAGAGCTCGTCCACATTTTCTCAAAAGAATTAGGAAAAATCTGCGAAAGGAGCTTCGTACTCTTCGTAAAAGGAGACCACGAGATTATGAGAAAAGCGCAAAATCAGTAAGATGGATTTGTGGTAACTCCTACTGGATAGTAAAAACCATGAGAGAGCTGACGTACCTGCACGTGTCTCAAAAGAAAATTATGTAATCCCTTCGGTTTTATTGTTTATTATGAATGTATTCTTTTCCCACGGCGGATTCCTTTTTATTTCCCTTCAAACGTTGGGAAACTTACAGAACCGTGTCCTTCTGCGCATAGACCTGACACACTTTTTCCAGCAGAAGTGGAAATAATCTCTGTTGTACGAACTTGCCGCGCAAAAAATTTTATTATCGGGTTAGTTGCTTCTATCTCATTTTAAAGCAACAATAATTCTTCACCGATAGTATCGTCACTTTCTTACAATTAGTAAACGCACATAATAAGCATAAGCCATCGACTTAAACATTTACTGTGATTTTAATTTCAACCAATTAATTAGGTTGGAAACTTTAACGCTCCCAAGGAATTTCGCCCAGTTGAGAATTTCCGAATTTGATGAAACTTGGTGCATGAGTAGGTGTTAGAAAAATATTACACGCGCATTATTGTTATCAGCTGAAATTCATATTAAGGGGATAAAAACTACTACCAAACCTGATATTTTTCATCCCTTGAACGTGAATTTCAGCGGATAAAAAACAACCGTGTCTAATATTTCTTAACGCTCTACCAATTTGCTAAGTTCAATCAAAATCGAAGAAAACAAATTTAAACAAAGGAGCTATTGTTTAATTCTTCAGCGATAGATACGAGCGACTGTATGCTCCTAATTTACATAAATCACTGTTCAAAATTATACAGTAGATATTAATGTTATTAGAGCACCAGTGCGCAATGATTACACCTAAATAGGTAGGTACACGGTTTTCTTTCAGTGTAGAATAGAATCGCCCGCGTTTAAGGGGGGAGCCTGGTGTAGCGGATCGAAGAAATCGATTTTTTTTTTGCATAAATCAATAGTTGAACATCACGACAATATGTTCCCAAAGCCGCAAAACGAAATTCGAAAAATTAAAGCGGATATAGCCGATTTTGCTACGGAGCGTCCGGCTATCACAAAACTTGAAATGTGTTTTTCTCGAAACGACAGTTTTATATTTTGCGGGCAATGTAACTAAAAAAATATTCAACCAATCGACTTGGCCTTGTGCACGGATATTTGTGAACATTTTCTTCATAGTACTAAGTTATTGGTATAATGATATTGTTTAAATAAATAACTTTTTTTTACACATTTAAGGCAAAATTTCGTTGGAAACAGTGAACTTTTTATTCAAGAGGCCGCCATTTGTTCATTTTGCATCTTTTAAGTTTCAAATTTCTTCATTCTGTGCGTACACTCATAAACTAAAAGAAAATTGTTCGATTTTTGGTTTCAGATGAAACCAAAAGACGCTACGTTGCCCGCAGTGCAATAATTGCGTCGCCAACGGACTGGGCATAACTTTGTTATTTGCCGCTCTTTTTTAATAATTTTTTTTTGTTACATACCTTAACCTGTTAATACAATATCCTGAAAGTTTCAGAAAGATCTATCAAATACTTTCTTTAAAAAAAAATTCCCGAAAAATGCCTCGATTTTCATTTAGTTACACCAGGCTCCCCCCTTAAGGAATGTGGAAGTAGAGGCAATTTGATTGCGTAATAAAATATTGCGCCTCGTGTGAGTAAATGTTAAGGTGTTAATTATGCAAGTTAAGGCATATGTCGTTGGACGTACCGGTTATCTGAGAGCCGGGGCCATAGTGCGACGACGACCCTGTGAATGTATAGGGGCTGCTATCTAACGGCTGTGACCTTGCTTGACCGTGATTTGGCTCGTTGGCCCGATTTGGTTTCACGCAAGTGTCCACCGGTGCTCCATCAGGGAAACTGTATGCGGAAAGTGCACAGAAAGCCACGACTAGCGTGCCAGTAACTATGTTTCTCATAGTCAAACTCATTCTTCGTTCCCCAAGTTCTTCTTGCGCTCGTCACCTTTAGTCCGATATTAATAAAAATTTGAAAAATGTTAAAAGCTCGCCGTTAAAGGCCCAGGGGACTGACGAATAGGTATCTAATTGAAATGAAAATCAAAGCGATTAGATATTAAATGGCTCGTGCTCGTTCAATGGGATTAATTTGCGAAATATTGCTTCTAGTCTTCCTGATTTCTTCATATTTTTTGTTCTCGAGAAAACAGAAATGAGATCATATTTCTTGAGAATTCTCGAGAAATTGAAGAAAAATATTGCAAAAATTATATTTTTGGAATAATGTTGATAATATTTATCAAAAACAGAAGATAAGTTTAACTAAATGATTATTCCTGTCTAATTTATACAAAACTTGTGTAAATGAAAATATAGATATTAAATATAATTGGTAAATTTATTTATTTAATACAAAATTTGTACAAAGCGAAACATTAGTTTTTGGTTTTAAAATTTATTTTTAAATAGCACAATGCGTCTAATGTAGCGTCAGCGAATCTATTTATTTTTTGTAGTAAAATCTGTTTAAAAAAAATGCGTCTTTTGACCCTTTTGAAAGAAATTCTGGATCATGCAAAAATTTTATGCGGGATACAATAGTCTTATCTCCTCTTTTCTATATTTATTCTTTAATAGCTACAAGAAACTCATTAGGTACTTAATTCAGTATTCAATTTTTCTAAATTTTTAAATAAGAATTTAAGAACATCTTCAGCAGTTAATAATATCCAATCTTCTGTACTGTGATTTTCTATTGGAATTCATATAGCTTCTAATGTTATTAATAAGATCCATTATAAATTATAATACATTCATTTACGAAAATAAATGAGATTTATAATATTTTTCCTAGACTTAAGTTTCTCGAGAAATTATAGTATTTCTCGAGAAATAAGAAATAAGCAATTATAAAATTTCTCGAGAAATTCTCGAGAAAGCATTCTCGAGAAGGAACACTAGTACCGACCATTTCGTTTCAACACCATAAACATATATTAGATAAGAATTAGAATGAAAATCGAAACAGTTAAATGGCACGTGCCTACACCTTCTCCCCCAGTATTAATTCAAGGGATAGGTACTGGTTCGGGGAAATCAGCGTACTGAAACTTAAGTTTCGTATCATCAACGTCACGTGCACGTATGTTGATACCTACGATATATTAGTGAAAAGTGTAATTAGGGATTAATGGGATTAAAATTTCGGTGTTATTTTGCTTATTCGTCGAGAATATTTTAGCAAAACTTATTCTCAGCCCCTATAATTCTAGAAAAATTACCTATATCTATAATTCTGGTAGCACTAATTCTGCTTCGAGGTCTTGAGAACCAGCTAATAACACAGTTCGACAAAATTGAACTTTTTTTCGGACTTGTAACATTCAATAGCCGCTTCTTATAGGTTTTCGTACCCTGAAAACGAATCCGAAAACCGTTTGTCGCCATCACCCTCAGTTTTTGAGAAATTCGATTTTTAAAAAAAACTGCAAATTTTCAACTTTGGATATCTTTTGAATTCAAACCGTAATAGTTATTCGGTTGGTTGTTCCATCCAATTATTTTGTGAACCCTCCTGAATACAACGATATAAATTGTTAGTACATTATGAACATTTAAATATGTTTAAACAATGATCAAAGGGAAAAGGACACCTGAAATGCACCAATTTTTGCAGATATTTTGCTATATATTTTAAAAACTAATGGTCTAGGAGAAAATCTGACCATTCCACGCGATGCAGCAGACATTTTTCCTTCGGAAAGCATCAACAGAAGTGGAAAGTCACGTTTTGTTTTTAATACAAAAGCGAAATAGTTTGGCAAAACCTGCGGCGCCGACAGTGGTAGTCACGCGCGTTAAGCGATTGTGTTACGCTAAGCGGCAGTGGATCCCGCGCCGCCGTTGACTACCACTGTCGGCGCCGCGCGTTTTGCCAAACTATTTCGCTTCTGTATTGAAAACAAAACGTGACTTTCCACTTCTGTTGATGGTTTCCGAAGGAAAAATGTCTGCTAAATCACATAGAGTAGTCAGATTTTCTCCTAGACCCTTAGTTTAGGAAATAAATTGAAAAATATCTTCAAAAATGGGTGCACTTCGGGTGTCATTTTCCCTTTGATCGATGTTTAAACATATTCAAATGTTCATAATGCAACAATAACTAATATCGTTGTATTCGGGACAGTTCATAGAATAATCTGACGCAACGAGCAACCGAATAAGTATTACCGTTTCGACACAAAAGATGTTCAAATTTGAAAATTTGCATTTTTTTTCAAAATCGAATTTCTCAAAAACTGAGGGTGATGGCGACAAACGGTTTGCGGATTCGTTTTCAGGGCACGAAAACCTATAAGGAACGATTATTGAATGTTACAAGTGCAGACGGCTGTCGAACTGTGTAATTAAGATTAAACCCTTAATCTATGAAATTGTTAGATGTCAAACTTGTTCACCGGGATTAGTTTAAAAAGCATTAGCTCGAGGAGGACGCGTTGACTCTATTTCTATATCATTTTTCAAAAAGCACTTACTGTAATCGAATGAATAAAAAGAAGGCGGAATTTGTAGTTATCGTGTTACAGGTAGAACTGCTCGAAAGAAACTGCACGGGCCGATCTCCTGAAAGTAAGTCAAACGTGGTAAAATCCCACCATGGGATCATAAAAGGCAGGTTCAATTCACTTTTGCTAATTGTTACTTTCACTTCGATCCCTTCGTCAATGTTACGACTGACTATACGTTACGTTACGTTACGGCATTTAGGTTTTTGCTAATTCTCATAATTTCCACGACTGCATTTTTCTGAACGTTTCACTCATTTACTAAAATATCACAAAATGTCTATATTATAACTTTCAGTCGGTTGCTTTGGGAAAATAGAATTATAACGTAAATCGCTTAAAAACGTTAGAAACGCTTTTGCACGACACGCCGCATTTTTTAATTTCAAGCAATATGGATCGAAGAACAAAAATATCGAACATATATAGGTACACTTTGGATGTAAGTTTCGGACAAAATAAATTGAATTGTGGAATAAGTATAACTGTAGATTATCGTAGATAAATTATTGGACATTACTCATTTTTGTAAAACAATAAGTAAGTATCGAGTATCGTCAATATTGATTGTATCTTTAAGTTTTAACACTAGCGCCAATATAAAGTTATTACATCGAATGATAAAATAATGAGGGCTCAGATGCAATAAGGGGACTAGCGCTCGAAAATGGGAAAAATTATTGTCCAAACGTTAAGAAATATTGGAAAATTAAATGTTGTTAAACTGTATTTTAAAAAATATAGTGTTGTATTTATATATATCGTCATATCTTCTACAATTATTTATTAATCAGTGTGAAAATTGGTGAAAAACTTCCTTGTATATTAAGAAAAAACTTTGTCGCTGCAAGTTATATGTACCTCAAAATTCCCTCGATACTTTTTAACGGCGAACGTTGAAAGACATGGGTTATGTCCAGTATTACTTTTAATTTAAATATTATTACATTTTTTAACATAAGGGTTTTGTGCATACATTTCACGGTTTCGCTAAAGTTTTCTGAGTTTTATGTTTCAAGTCTCATAACGATCCGTTAATATTTGCTCAAGTTATCGCAATTTATGTTCAAAGAAATAATGAATTTGGTCGAAGAAATTTTTTTTGTTTATAATTTTTATCTCGAATACTAATGATTGGATAAACAAGCTGTAAATAGAAAAAAGGTGTGCCGTGGCGAGCTTTACAACACTATATTTTTTAAAATACAGTTTAACAACATTTAATTTTCCAATATTTCTTAACGTTTGGACAATAATTTTTCCCATTTTCGAGCGCTAGTCCCCTTATTGCATCCGAGCCCTCAATTATTAATATTTGGTTATTAGTATAAACGCAGTATAGTGTACCAATGTAGGTACGTATAGTATAGATGAAGAAGCGGAAACTAAAATTGAATGAAAAACATAAGATTCTGAAGTCTGATATACCAGTTGCAAGAGTGTTGAGTTTACTTTCTACATCAGAGCTATTCCACGTCAAAACGAATAGGTGAAAAATTTAATTTCACCGATTCTCTTAAAAATTACAGCATTTGTTGATTACCTTGCAAAAACAAAGTATACTGAATTTCAACGGCCTATGTCAAATAGTTTTTGAAATATTTAATGTTAAAGTCTCAAAATTTCAAACAAATCGACTGACGCGCCATCACTTTAACTGTAATATCTCGGCCATTTTTGAAGATAATGCCAGCGTCTTGGGTTCGTTTTAAAGCTGAAGGGATGCTTTCTCAAACCGTATATAGAATATTTTGTTTATTGTTGATAAACTGAACAGCAATCGATGTCAAAGTTTCAAATCGCGATTTGACGTCGTTCCCACACACGGTTGGGCTTGAAAAAAATACCATTCGCTTCGTTAAGTCTTCAAGTAATAAATGCCTTTTTCAAACAAGTGGAGAGGTTTTGGGAATAGTTAACAAAAAAATAAAACTTACGATAGTGCACACCGCTTGGAACTGCACGGACCCCATGGTCAGTCCGCACGCACGGGTTTTCAAAACAATAGCCTAACGTAGGAAAGTATTTATATACAATGGGTTAAAACAAATTTTTCTTTCAGTGTTTTCGGTATTCTCGAGAAAAATAGTAGGAATATCTGCTACCTGCTATTGCTAATCTGTTATATGGTGAGCAGATATTCCTACTACTTTTCTCGAGAATACTGTTAAGTTTATTAACGATAAACAAAATATTCTACATACGGTTTGAGAAAGCATTCCTTCAGCTTTAAAACGAACCCAAAACGGTGGCATTATCTTTAAAAATGACCGAGATATTACAGTTAAAGTGACGAGGCGTCAGCCGACTTTGTTTGAACTTTCGAAACTTTACCATTAAATATTTCGAAAACTATTTAACATAGGTCGTTGAAATTCGGTATACTTTGTTTCTGCAAGGTTATCGACAAATGCTGTAATTCTTAAGGGAATCGGTGAAACTAAATTTTTCACCTATTCGTTTTGACGTGGAATAGCTCATTATGGGTGAACTTAAAACTTTTCTGATTACTTTTCAGTGTTTGTCGATAGCATCCTAATCATTAAACAGAAATAAATTCACGAAGACACTGTAGAGAAACTTATCAAACTACTACGTTACATAATTGTAAGTTAGTTATTACCTTCGCATATTAGCAAAATATTGAATGTTAAATTAATATAACGTAATTCTTGCGCAACGTTTTCACTTAATAATGCCCATAACTTAATGACATCGATTTAATGTTGATCTACATTTACTGTGTGCTCAGCGATTCGTGGGCGACATCGTATACACATGTATTATAAATATGTGTACTTACACTTTATACGTGGAAAAGGTGCGTTCCCCTGGTCAGTGATACTTTTCACAGTGTTATTGATTTTCCCCGAGCTTTAGGAGCAACGTAGCATAAAGCATAAAAATATTCACGAGCGTATTCATTGGAATGAGAACACTTGGGGTGAAGCATCCAGCACATCAGTTTTTAATTATTGATTACAAACTGCTGATAAAAACTTACACGTTAAAGTTCCTTACATTATAGCCATCGTCGAAATCAACTACCCTAAATTATAATTTTGAAAAAAAAGCTGTAGAAGGAAATCTAGCTATAAAAATTCGCGTCGTTGCATTGTTGCAAAATTTAAAAGATACGCACCGTTTAACAGTGGTCTTGAGTACACTACTGCTGTATGATTATAAATAAACTACTGACAACCATCGGAATCGCGTTTAAAATATATACATACATCTGCATACCGAACACAATAATTTATCCTTTTACAAACGTAGCATAAAAAATTATTAAAAGGATCACCCCTTAGTTACATATACATACATCAAGAATACTTACGTTATATACTCTGATTGGGGTTTTACGAAGAAAAAAAAATATTACAACACCTGCTTTATGCTAATTACATATCTCGGCACTATCAAATTTTGTTTCATTTTGTACAATACATACTATACTGACTGGCGTCTCAAATGCTCCACACTTTGTTGCATGTAAACCTTATTTCACATTACTGACTATTGACACACGCGACCACTCATACATCATTAATACATATGAAATGTACTAGACAAAAATATCATAATTCGTTCAGTGGTATATATAAATACATTGAAATTCTATATATAGAAAGAGGAATGTTTCAATCCAATTTCGTTAAAGCGGAAGAATACGCTCCATTTTCGATTACTTCAATTGCACAAGGCCGTGGGAACCAACCTCGTTTTCGTAGTTGCTTTTCGTTCTCATTGTCTCGTTTCTTTTCGCCAAACAACCAGTATCTGCAAAAGAAAGTATCCATTCTCCAATATACATATACGTATAGACAACACAGTTCGACAAAATTTAACTTTTTTTCTGTTCTGTAACATTCAATAGGCGTCCCTCATAGATTTTTGTGCGTTGAAAACGAATCCGTAAACCGTTTACCGCCATCACCCTCAGTTTTTGTAAAATTCGATTTTAAAAAAAAAATGCCAATTTTCAACTTTGAACATCTTTTGTGTTCAAACAATAATAGTTATTCGGTTGCTTGTTCCATTCAATTATTCTATGAACCCTCCGGAATACAACGATATAAGTAATTATTGAATTATAAGCATTTAAATATGTTTAAACAATGGTCAAAGGGAAAAGGACACCCGAAAATGCACCAATTTTTGCAGATATTTTGCTATATATTTTAAAAACTAAGGGTCTAGGAGAAAAATTGACTACTCCACGGGATGCAGCAGAAATTTTTCTTTCGGAAACCACCAACAGAAATGGTAAGTCACGTTTTGTTTTCAATACAGAAGCGAAATAGTTTGGCAAAACGTGCGCTGTCGACAGTGGCAGTCACGCGATTTAAGGGGAGTAGGCAGTCAGATAGCTCGAAAATCAAGTATTTTTTGCGAATTAATTACAAGGAGATGAACACAAATTGTGACTAGCACTTTTGGATAATGTTTGTTAATACTATAAATAGTAAAAAAAAAATTAGTTGATTAATATATACATATGTATGACAGCGCTGCGGTTGCCTGATATATAGGTGTTTTTTCTGGAGCCGCTGTAATTTTGCAGTGATTCTAGCCGTAAGAAATTGAATTGTGAAATATTCTCTGAAATTAATACTTTGCCCTGACCCCCATTCTGTCCTTAACCTATTAAAAAAGAAAAAATATCACAATTATAAAAATGGCGGCTGTAAAACGGTAAATTTTAAAGAAACTTGATTTTTCGCCAGGGAAAAGAGCCAATTTATTTTTTTTTTTGTCAAAACAGAAGTTTTCACAGACTTCTGCGTAGGTTCAGGTCATAACTAGACATGTTTCACATATGCTGAATTCTTGTCAAATTGACTTGTACCTCCGTTTTTTCGCAATCACTGCAAAACGAAGAGGAAATATGATTCCGAGAAAAACGCATTTAAAATTTCGAAAGAAGAATGAGTCTACCTGCGTGCGCGCAGAAACGGTTTATAACGCGCTCGACCTTTTCGGCTGTAAAATCCTTAATTTTGCGAATTTTAATATCAACCAAACGGCATTTTACTCGGGAATTAGTGCTGGGACTATTCGAATAATTTAATATTCGAATATTTTACAAGTATTCGAATGCTACGAATAAACTTCGAATATTTGAGTATTCGAATGTTATTATTTGAATAGTATGGTGTGAAGTGGGTCAAAATTAGCTTACAAGATTTCACCCTGACAAATGAACCTAAAGAACTTGATTTATAATTCACACCATACTATTCGAATACATCGGTATTCGAATACTTAAATGTTCGAATAGTATTCGAATACTTAAATACTCGGATAGTATTCGAATACTTGGTTATTCGGACAGTATTCGAATACTTGGATATTCGAATAGTATTCGAATACTTAAATACTCGGATAGTATTCGAATACTTGGTTATTCGGACAGTATTCGAATACTTGGATATTCGGATAGTATTCGAATACTTGGATATTCGGATAGTATTCGAATACTTGGATATTCGGATAGTATTCGAATACTTGGATATTCGGATAGTATTCGAATACTTGGATATTCCGATAGTATTCGAATACTTGGATATTCGGATAGTATTCGAATACTTGGATATTCGGATAGTATTCGAATACTTGGATATTCGGATAGTATTCGAATACTTGGATATTCGAATTATATTCGCCAAACAATTGACAACTGAAGTATTCGAATATTCGAATACCGAAAAATTCGACAAATACTCCCAGCCCTACTCGGGAAGGGTGGTACTTTCGAAAAATACAACAACAAAAAAATCGTGTTTCTAACTGCCTAGTCCCCTTAAGCGATTGTGTGACGCTGAGCGGCAGTATATCGCGCGCCGCCGTTGACTACCACTGTCGACGCCACACGTTTTGCCAACCTATTTTGCTTCTGTATTGAAAACAAACTGTGTCTTACCACTTCTGTTGATGCTTTCCGAAGGAAAAATGTCTGCCGCGTTGCGTCGAGTAGTCAGATTTTCTCCTAGACCCTTAGTTTGGGAAATAAATTGAAAGATATCTTCAAAAATGTGTGCATTTCGGGTCTCCTTTTTCCTTTGATCGATGTTTAAACATATTTAAATGTTCATAATGCAATAACTTATATCGTTGCATTCGGAAGGGTTCATAGAATAATTTGACGCAACGAGCAACCGAATAAGTATTACCGTTTCGACACAAAAGATGTTCAAAGTTGAAAATTTGCATTTTTTTTTCAAAATCGATTTCTCGAAAACTGAGGGCGATGACGACAAACGCTTTGCGGATTCGTTTTCAGCGCACAAAAATCTATAAAAAACGGTTATTGAATCTCACAGACCAAAATGGCTGTTGGACAGTGTAATTGAATAATTAGCTACTTAAAATGTATTTAAAACATACTTCCTCCATCGTGTTACGAGTACAATGTCGCCGACTTTGAGCTTAACACGCGGTTCATCCGTACAAGGTGGGTGACAAAATACACCCCAACCGTGTCTAAACGGCACCCATGATCCAGATGCTTCTTCTATGACTCTATAAGTTTTAGCCCTCTTCCGTTTATCTTTCTTCTGTGCTAATTGCTCACGCTGAAGTATTGTGGAAGTGACCGTACTTTAAGCTTTCATCGAGTTATTCAGAAATTATATCTATTTTGAATCAAACAGAAGAAATTACTGTTAATGTGTATTGGTCACAGCCATCTATTATGGGCCAATTAATTCCATCGCCCACTGGAGTACAGTCCCATGTGAGAACTTGCTGGACATTGAAACGCCATCCTTTTGAATACGGATAAATGAATTTGTCTCTAGTTCCAAATCTTCGATAGTGAGCCTTCTCTGAAATCCAAGCTTCTATTTCTGTTTGATTTCTGATTATAGCTAGCATCTAGAAAGTATATAGAGAGCGTGGTTATGCAACTACATAACTATAAATTCCATAATATTAGTATTTTACCTGAAAGTATAGTAATGTCCCCACAGCTAGAATAACACCAATTGACAAACCAATACTGAAAATTACTAACATCAGAATAAATACAGAAGGTGGTGGGAACGATAATGGTTTTAAAGATAGTACAGTCATCAGCCAAGAAACTAGTATAAAAGTAGAAACACAACATCCACCGACCGCGCTTGCTAGAAATGCTGTAAAATGCCCATGGTTGTAATGCCCCACGCAATTATTTATCCATGGACAATGATGATCCATTTTTATTACACAACGACTACCTAAAAAGTCAAGAAGTAACTCATAATAAACTACACGAGAGAGCAATTTTAACAAATTATACAAAATCTCACACTTTCTGCAATGATGAGATCTTGGTGCTTTATAGCCTTCACAGACAGAGCAATATTGCAAAAATTGGGTATCTGTTGCCTTTTCCTGAAAAGACAAATATGCTTTCATCTCAAATATCGTGTGTATATTTCAGTTATTATCCTTCGATATATATACTGCAATACCGGCATCCATTTTAATGAAAGGAAACCAGGTCCCTCGTAAATAGCACTGATGAAATGGAAGAGAGAAGAGCCACTGAGACAAAAAAAAAGAGTAAAATTAATTGCTCCAAAGAAGCTCTCTTGTGGTGGCCACCATTGTCTACTACAATGTATTGTCATCAAAGTGATTATTTTTATAATTCCTAAAAAAGAAACATCATAAAGAAGAAAATATTAATGAAGGCAGATTGAAGTGAAATAGTTACTTAAGTTTAAATGATATATTTATATTAATACACGTGTACAATACATTCACACATACATCATCATTGAACAGAGAATAAGAAGCAGAACTTTCGGGAGACTATTTAAATATCACGGGATGTTATTGTAGTGTATAGTATTAAATGAAATGCAAGTAGTTTTATGTCAGGTTTGACCCGACGGAACTTGACCCTCAATTTCTCTCTCGCGTAATGACGGGACATAACCAAAGTGTGCATATTTTACTCGGTGTATTTATTGCTGCTACCATTCGGAACGAATGAACACATTCTTTTGTTCGGAGTACAGTCATAAACAGATGCAAAACTGATACTTTCGATTCACCTACCAAGAGCAGTAAGCGGACCCCAATGGCATATTTTCTTTAACGGATTGACGCACATGCCGTCACCATAAAACTATCATTAATTATCTCTTGATTCCTATCAAACAGGTATCTAATACGTCTGCTGCGAAAGAACAATCTTTGTTATCGTTTACCAAATCTGCAGAAGCGTATCTCTCTCGGTAACACATCCCGTTACCATTCATATACGTACATATATGTACATATGTTGGTATCAATGTATGAATATTCAGGGTGGCGAGCAGAGGTGTAAGCAGAGGTGTAAGATGCGAAGATTTCCGACTGCAGCGCCGCTTGCGGTAGAGCGAGGAAGTTTTGATAGTTTTCATTCGGTCCGTACTCTATTCTGTCATGCTAAAGTTAATGGCCGGAGTATCGAGAGTATGTGAGCCCAGCGCTTCGGATGAGTACGGACAATTTCGGGAGTTGAAAGGGACGGTGAATATGAGCCTTTCTCTCTCGCTCTTGAAACGTTGAGATTCTAGTGCCGGCAAGGTTGAGGTTCGGGGATCTTTCGTCTTACTTACTCATACTGTACTTATCACGGACTCCTTCAATCTTACAGGCCTCGGACGGTAAAGGGCAACCCTGGTCGCTGGCAAGCGGCACGAGCCACCGTAATGCGATTTTGGCTTCCCGGATATTTTCACTTTCCGATTCAGATATTCTTGTAACGAAACAAAATTTCGAGAAAAAAAATTTATTGCAGAAATACACGTTTTAGGATCTCCTGATCACACTGAGACTATTAAAAAAATAGATTTTTTTCAAAATCTCGAATGTTTGTTAACACAATTGCGTTTAAATGGCTCAATAGATTTTAATAAAACTTTATATTTAGATTTCATATTTTCGTCTTAAAATCTGGTTAATTTTTTAACCCAATCGGTTCATGAATAATGATAGTTACCTCTTATAATTCTATAATTTTTCGTATTATTTAGTATAAATATTCGTTATTCGTAAGAATTAAAAAGATTCTCTAAATGAATCTCACAGGGAATTAAATACTACGTAAAAAAAGTTAAATAAATTTTTTCCCTATTTTCGCTCATAAAGTATTTTCGTTCACGATACACGTAGGATTTTGCAATATCCGAATTGCAATAAACCGTTGACATTGACGATAGACGCTTTAGCTTACGCTATGGGCACCGATACTTACTTGTACAGTTACAATTATTACAGAGAACAATTTATTAAAATTAAATAAAATTTATTTTCTTATAATTTTCGTATAAAATAATTGACATAATTAATAATTAATGCACATCTGTGTTGTTTTTTGTTTCCTTTCTATATTTATTAAACATCCATAGAAGACAAAAAAATCAATAAATATGTACATATAAAGGTATGTTAAAAGTTATTAAATTTATGCCTACAGTATGTATACACTTAAATTATTTTGTAATGTCATTTGTATAAATTATGTTTAATTATGGGATAATCAGCTTGACAATAATTTTTTCGGTGTATTATATATGTATGCATCTATATGTATAGTTATATACATATAGTAAATAACAGTATGATAGGATGAAGCGATATGAAAAAATCGGTTGAGAAACATTAAATGAATTGATATCAAGCAAGAATGAAAAAAAGATAACGTTTAGATAGAAAGCGAAACGATTGCAAATATAAACCACAAACACAAATTTAATTCCAAAATATTATTAAAAATTTGAATAAAAACGAAACTAATGGCTACGAATATAAATTATTACTTGACATTAATGTAAAATGATTTGGGCCAATCGAAATTGTAGAAACAGTTTCTCCGCGGGCTTTAAAAGCTGTTTTAATCACGGCAATGGAATTTACAGAATCATGACTAAGTTTACTTCTTTTACAAGTTTTGACATCGGTCAGAATAGAGAAAATTCTTTCTGCTTCTGCATTTGAGTGAGGAAGATTCCTTACAACATTCACGAGTTGTTTCAATACTGGGGACAGAAGATTGTTATCTTTATCACTCGCAGAATTAATTTGGACCTACATGTCATCAAAGCACAGCTGTGACAATTCTTGACATTGCACTTTGTCGAAAGTATAATACAACTTATTCCATTCTTCTTTTAATTTTAAGTGGTCAAAAGATCCTAATTTTTGTGCAACGTAAATTAAATTTTTGAAAGTACAGTCTCTATTACTGTCAAAAAGTGCTAATTTAAAATCAGAAACTTGCAAACTGCCTAAAAATGTATATTTTAAAGCTAAACGTTTTATTATCTCGGTAATGGCTCTAATGTAAAAAGCTAAGCAAAAATTTTTAATTTCAAGAAACGTTTCCTGGGGCAAAGTATTATGCAGACGTAATAGCAGACGTCTTCAAGACGTCTTTGCGACAATAGCAGACGTCTTTTAAGACGTCTTTACGATAATAGCAGACGTCTTGAAAGTCTGAAACAGACGACTTTAGGACGTCTTTAAGACATCTGTGTGTTATCTGGACGTTACCACATCACAGCCGTCTATCATTAAAGTCTACGTCTTTCTCTCATCCCCATCCACATCGCCGGTTTCCCGACTTTTAGACTTTTTAATAATAGAGCACTAAAGAGGTGAACATGCACATCCGCCATATTAAGTCCTCTGAAGACAGAAGATTGTTGAGTACCCGCCTTTTTGAGTATTGACAAATTTACTTTATAAACCAAATATAAACTGAAATGTAATAAAATACTCTAATAATTTGTCGTGCTACTGTGCATCAATATCAACAACGCATATTTTGTTTATAAAGTGAATCTGACAATACCCAAAAACGCGGGTACTCAATAATCTTCTCTGTCCAGAGGACCCAATATGGCGGATGCTCATAGGGCGGTATTCTCAGTCGCTACTGTTGCGCGATTCCGTAGAGACTTCTAAATAGGCGGCTGGTCCGTGCCCGTGGAGCGCTGAAGCACTCAACTCACGAGTTGCGTGGGAATTTCAATGAACGAAAGGAATGAAATGAAACACTTTCTGGATAATTCCTAAGATTGGATTTTAATGGATAGCTCGATGTTGGCTGTATTGCTAACAAGTTCGATCTAAACTTTTTACAAAATCACTCCTCGTTTGTAACCTCCGAGCGCCCTACTCCTCCAATTTCGGCGTGTTCCTCTGTCTCCTTCCCTGGATCCTTTCGTCCAATCAAGTGTAGCGGAGTAAACCTCTTACTTAAGGAATTAACAATCACTTTATTTTATGCGAAAATAATACACAGAGTTTGCATTTGCTAGAGACCGTTTAAAAACGGTCGACTGCCTTCCTCGACAGTTACGTTCCGAGTCTGCCAAGCGCTCTTTTCCGTTGGCCACCAAATTTCCCCTGGCACGTCCTTTTCCTCGGCTTAGGGCAATAAACAGCCCACTCAAGTGGCCTTGAACTCTCCTGCAGGCCAGGATGGGTTTTGTGCTTACACAAGGTGGTGTTGTCCCTCAAACTTCGTCAGGGGGTTGTCCTTCAGCCATCTCTCCGTCCCTGGCCCTTCCTTCGCGCTTCCCTCCACTCTCGGCTGGTGGTCGAGGCACGCTTTCCGTTTACATAGTCTATTTACATTACATACATATCTAGCAGATAGGCAAGCGCAACCCTCAGGGTCAGGACGACGTTGCCGGCGCAAAGTTTATGACTTTATGACTTTCAGCCTTTCCCGAGCTGAGTTTTTACCCCAACAGGACTGAAATTACTGAATGCTATCCCAGATTCTCGTACGCCTTCTGAGTTCAGGTATCCTACTAATATTGTATGAGCACGTTCGAAAAACTGGCATGGAAAAACCCTCGAGAAGCACAACGCGCTCTACGTGTTTACAAGTCCTGGCAATAAACTCTTCCTCGTCTTCCGTTTCAATCTCGTTTAAAACCTTCCAGATGTGCTGTTCGCTTCGAACCCACATGTCTATAATAAATCTTTTCGCTACAAAGGATTTTGAATTACGCTCTACATCTAGTTTCGATATCCCTATGTCATATAGCTAACTTCACGCAATCACACATATTTAACCAGCGGAAACCGCAACACTACTTATTCTTAAGCAAATGCTTAAGCATTCGGCATCCTTTACTAGCTACTAAGTTAGTAGAGGATGCCGCATGCTTAAGCATTTGTTTAAGAATAAGTAGCGACTAAGAATACCGCCCATTCTCACCTCTTTAGTGCTGTAAGACTAACCGACGCCAGCGCCAAGCGAGTGACACCGCGGCCAACCAGCATCGACAACATATTTCCCGGTGATGCTGGTTGGCCGTGGTGTTGGTTCGCGTTGGCGCCACCTGGCTGGCTTGGCGCTGGCGTCAGTTCACGCACACTTACCACTGCTCCTGTAGGTGTTTCCCCCTCCATCAGTGGAGCCGAATCCCTCCTAACTCTGGCTCATACCAACACATAGCTATCATAACAAACAACGAATGAGTTATAAAAGGTGATAGTTTGTAAAGTAACTTCAAGATACCGTTTTGCTTTATCGACTATTATGTAAATATGAAAGAATTCGATGTATGTAAATTTATTATTCAAATAGCGAGTATGGATACTTGCACGTATAAGAGTTGGTTTTTGTTATGTGCCTTTGAAATAGTACTATGCATTAACATTTATATAATACACTTTCTTTCAGACTAACAATCGAGTAGAGCTTTCTACACCACCTGTTCCTAAAGCACGTCCACCCTTAAGAAACTATAATGTAGTAGGGAATGATACATTTTCTTTAAATAATTCTGACGGTTCCCAGACACAGGAAAGTGTGCACAGTACTAAACAAGAACAAGAAAATCCTTGTACTGATGATAGTATTAATAGTGATTCGTCACAGAGTCGGATATTAGAGTTTCCTTTTATATCTGCATCCAATTCTCCAGTAACAAGACAATTGCACAAACGAAGTATTAATAGTTTAACTACTTCTACCTCGTACAATAGAACTAACAGTATTTCTTTTTCATATAAGCAACTACCAAATCCACCAAAAGACAAGTCTTTTAAAAAATATGTTAGTTATCTTTTGTCCACTGTTATTTTCATTATATTCTTACTAATAATTATCTCCATTCAAAAAGTACCTTACGAGGAAAACAATCTCAAGATAGTAATAGAGAACAAAGAAACTGAAAAGAATGATACAGAAAAGCTTGATTTAGTTGAAATAGATAAGATATTAGAACCAACGATGCGGACAATTCAAACACAATTCTCTAATCAGAAAAAAGACATTTGGAATGATATAGCATCTGGAATGTATGATCTAGTTTTGTATCCTCGGAAACCTTTGACTATTATCTTATTTGGAAATGAAACAGATACTTTGAATTGCTTAGCGAAATTACTCGGACAATTAGGTGGTATAATTTTAGGTAGCAATGATTATTTAACTTTAACACCAAGAGATTTTCCAAGCGATGTTGGGCAAACCATTCACAATTTCAAAGTACAAATCACACAAAAGCGGGCAGTGGTAAGTATTTTACACAATTTTTTGTAGTTCTATCGTACTTCGAGTTATGCTTTAAAAATTTCAGGGACCTGGAACGAAATGTTTTTTCGTTTCGGTTCAATTTCGATAACAATAATTTCGTTTCGGTTAATATCATTCCTGCTGAAAAATATTTCATTTCCATTAGGATGAAAAACAATTTTTTTTCCAAACCAGTTATTTCGTTTATAAAAAAACTCGTATAAACTTATTTTAACAATTGTATTGCCTTTGGTACTTATATTATAAAATATTTTACATTATATTTATGTATTAAAGAATATTATATATTATGTCTTATAAAAAAAAAATCCACTCACGAGGGCAAGACTCCCAGCACCCCAGCCAGCCCTATCAGGGTTCAGACTCCTTTTTTTACCGACGAAACATGATGAAAATAAGGGGCGCGCTCAATTTAATTTTTTTAAGCTGAAGCGTACAGAACGTTATTAGTCGGAATTTTTATTTCGGTTATGTACAGTGGCTCACAGCCATAATCGTACACTCTTTAAAATCGCATAACTTGTTTCAAATTAATCCAAACGACTTGAGTTTTTTTTAGACGCTAGAAAGATTAGTTTGCTAAGTGACGTGTTCGTCGTTTTGAAAAAAATGCACTTGGTCGGAATAGCAAAAAAAATAGAAAAGGTCGTTTATTCAACTTTTTTTTGTGAGCCTGTAATGAAAATTAAAAAAAAAGTTTGTAGATTGAAGTAAGTTGTATACGTGTCTAAAATTTCAGGAAAAACGGTTAACGGTACTCTGAGCTATAAACGCTTAAAGATCGCAGAATAAGGTTGAGAATCGCTGATTTTGGGAATTCCGCGATTCTCGACCTTATTCTGCGATCTTTAAGCGTTTATAGCTCAGAGCAACGTTAACCGATTTTCATGAAATTTTAGACATGTATAGGGTAAACGCACCAATAAATAAACACTTAAGGCTAATGAATGAACACTTTTATAAATTTATGTTTGCAGCGCGATTGATTCCACGTGCTGCAAAAATTGTTTGGGTATGAAGTAAGAAATTAAAAGAAGTCTCTAATTAATTAGTTGCTTATTTTAATAACTTATTTTACTCATTTTAAAATAAAATGTCCATTCACTGGTAGGTATTTATTTACTGTTACATCCACCCTACAACTTACTTCAATCTACAAACGGGTTTTTTGAATTTTCATTACAGGCTCACAAAAAAAAGTTGAAAAAACCTTTTCTATTTTTTTGCTATTCCGACCAAGTGTATTTTTTTCAAAACGACGAATCACGTCACTTAGCAAACTAATCCATCTAGCTTCTAAAAAAAACTCAAGTCGTTTAGATGCATTTTAAAAAATTTATGCGATTTTAAAGAGTGTACGATTATGGCTGTGAGTCACTGTATATCGTTTTCACAACTGCAACAGGGTCAAGAATTTCGTTTCGTTACTGTTCCGCTCCGGGTCCCTGAAAAATTTAGTTTTATTTGGAAGAATACTTATTTTGTAATATTTTCAGATAGTTCAGGATCTATTAAGCATCAATACAGAAGCGATAAAAGCATTTCACAATTTTTGCGATAGGGAAAAACCCTTGGTTGAGAATGCTGTTTATATTATGACAGTCGTTACTGATGAATACAAACCATCGCAAAGAGGAATAGAATTCATCGAAAGGCAAATTACAAAGAAATTGTCGAATAATATAGAGAAGGATATTTTAGATCCTCTGGTAACTAGGCTGACGGATGGAATTATTGTACCAGTATTGCCAGAATCACGTACAAATTTCAATAAAACAAGCTGTTCTTTGCCCGCCCATCGCAAGCTATGATCTTTCCACAAATCCACGAAATACAATTAAGTGATGTGTTACTGTGATGTTACTGTGATAACAAGCAAGTAAAGTAATATTGATATAGAGCAAAATCCAAAATTTTTATTGTTTGGAGTATCTGAAACAGTTGTGTATATACATATATTATATATTAAAATAAATGCAACTATTTGTGTATTAATATTCAACTTTATTTTGTTTCGCCAAATGACAGTACAGAAAATCAAGATCTTTATCTAAAGATTTCCAATGATTATTTGGCGGTTCCTACAAATTTTCAAAAAATATAACAAGATCGCACTGCCTCTAGCATGATTTTAGCTACGCCTTTTAATAACAAGTTTATTTGCTTAAAAATAAAATACAATGAATAGGTTCACTTCATACATATCATATGTGTTTGTTATCGTGTAGTACCGTCAATCTTTAGTCCACGTAACGTTATTAGCGTCATAAATTGCCAATTTACAATGCGTCTATCGATATTATTTTGGGAACAGGATCATAAGATGAAAGCAGAGAAAAATTGCATGCTACATTATATCAGAGGGAAAAAACACATCAAGAATGAATTTCATATTCTCAAAGTCTATTTAACTACTAAGAACTAAAAATATTTCTGCGACAAATATAAATTTTGCAAATTCCAGCATAGTAGAGAATACATTTACAAAATTATTGTAAGCTCTTTATATCAAACTTTGATAAACTTGGATTGAAGAGGTGTTTGCAGATACAATCGAAGAAGATAAAGCAAGCTGTTTTCCATGTATCCTAAAAACAAGTATTGACATACTTCGTTCAATGACGAGGTTTCAAAAATGATTTTATTTATATTTTACTTGAGAATAGCGTGCATAACATAAAATCGCTAATCCTTTCCAATATGCTCGTATTGTACTTGGTAAGCATTTTAAAAATTGCCAACAAGTTACTCGTAAGTGTACACATTGCTAAAGTATCATATTGGCAAAGTTATAGCTCACGGGGATCTTATAATACAGTCCTTCTGTGTCATAATAATTCAAGTCGGAAACTAAAAGTAGGTAATATATATTTCTATTATCTTGTATAATATAGTATGGTACCGTCAAACCTAAATAATAAATACATTTTATACAGTCACAGACCTTTTATACAGAATGTCCAAAATTTAATGTGCTGTACAATCATGATAAAACCGATCCTCATCGCGCTTGCGCGTACAATTTCATTCCGAATAACGAAAGGGAAAAGGCATTTTCAAAATATACGAATATCATTGCGATGTTCAACGTCTGATCATAGAACAGAATGTTAGAATAGGGAGAAAATTTACCTGTTAAAACATTGTAGACACAATTGAATTAAGTAGTAACTTTTGCGATGAAACTTCGCAATTCTAGACATCGACATGATTTCATAAACATGCAAGAATTTCATCATCTCTTCAGACGTTAGTAACGAACGGAATTATTCTGGCAATGCAACGGCGCCGATATCAGATAAAATATAAAAAACTTAAAAAAAAAAGAGAAAAGAAAATAAAAAATAATGTTAATCCGATGCAAATGTTGCTTCGTTTCTTAAGGGCACTCTGTATAGAATGGCCTTAAAATTACAAGATACGTATTTACAGTAAAAAAGTTTAATTGGTCATGTTCCTACCTAGTGTAGTAAGGATGTGAGTATCGCGTTGCGTAATGTTGTCTGTGTTGGCTACGTAGTCGCGTACTTCAGTCATTAGCGTCTTGCCAGTTGTGCAAGTTTTTCGTAATTCAGTCAGTCGTACGTCGGAATCGAGGTATAGGTGTGCCTCGAACAGTAAACCGTCTTGATCATTGTTTCCGTACTTATCCGTTTCTACTTAAGCTCTAATATAATTATTTTGTTAATTTCAATAAACTGAACGTTCCATACTAAATATGTTTATGTGTGAAGTCTGAAAGTGGGCCTATCCAAATCATATCAAAGCTTAAACAAAAGCATTGTCACAATTTGGCGTAGGCTTGCAAGGAAACACAATCGCAATGTAGCAAACTTAGAACGATGCGTAGTATGGTGTAACTAAAATAATAAGAGAAAACCATTTAAAATAACTGCGTACAAACATTTTACTCATTTTCATTGACGAGCAAGAAAAAAAGACATCGCTTCGAGATATCACTGATACTTTTTTTCGGATACAAAGGAATTTAATGTATATGTATAAATATACCACTCTTTGCGCCTGATCTGATTCTGAGATTGTCCTGTTACGAGAAATGGTCGTAAACGCAACGAACGAAACAAGATCGAATCCGGAGATACACTCGGTGCCTGAATAAAAATTAATCGATTAAAATTCAAAGCCTTGGACCTGCAGTTGGGATGAATCTGGCGCCCCGAACTGAAACTGTTGCCCTTGCGAGTCGATATTGGGTACGATTCGCGTATCCTCTTCTTCGGAGCCGAAGTATCGTTCAATTATATCGAATGCCTTCTGATAGATTTCTATGTTTTGATGAGATTGCAAAAATTCTATTTTGTTTAGGCCTGAAACACCAAAACATCAATCGTATTTGAAATATTTTGCGAAAGTGAATGTTTCCAGGAATGTTGTCCGCATAAAGCCTACACTTACCGTAACATTCCTCGATAGATACCGCATACTGATTAATACCATTATGTATGGCATCTTGCTCTCCAAGGCGTAAAATATTTTCTAAACCGTTTAGTGCAACCTGTATTATTTTAGGATCCATCACTGTTAGTAAATCGCATAACGGTGAAATACACCCTTGTACAACAATGTAACGTATCTGTTCAGGTGTACCACCACTGGCCGCATTAGTAATCGCCCATGCTGCCTCTTTTCGTGTCTTGAACTCGGCTTTTCCCAAAATATCGATTAGAACGGGGAATATTTGAGCATCGATGACAGCCTATTGAAGAAACGCGAGCGTTTAGCGTTTGCTGAATGATATATTAAAATTTTCTTAAAGTACGTACTTGAATTTGCTGAGGATTTCCTGCCGTAATGTTAGAGACTGTCCAGCAAGCCTCTTTGCGAATAGGCTCCCGCGGTGAATTTAAAAGATGTAATAGACAGCTTAACGCAGAACAGTTAAGGACCACTTGCGTTTGTACATCGTCACCTGTGACTATGTTCCCCACTGCTCGAAGAGCCGCACTCGTTACGTTGTTTTGCTGGTGCCTAAGAACGGGAGTTATTTTCGTTACTATTGCATATGCTATAGCTACACTACATACTACCTATATACACTGCAATGCATCATTTGTTATCATGAAAATGTTATTGTGTCATATAAACAGTATAGAATTTGCAAATATTGGTTATGTATTGACTAATACAGAATTGGGAATTAAGTGAACGCGGCGGCCGATTTTCAGAGGCAACGCCTCCTTTTCTTCAGAGGCAAAGCCCCTGCAGCGGCCTAGGTGCTTGGAGCGCCTCAGGCCCGTACCATATGAACCGCGCGTGGCGCATTGGGGCGACATTGTATCAATGGCTGCGTTCAGCGGAATCAACCACTACGTAGCCGCTCACTAGCTCAACGGTGATCGGCCCTGGTTCCGCTGAACGACACTTGGGAGAGTAGCAATATTTGTAGCAACTCAACACGTTCCGTAAAAGTAGCGGTGTTTATTTACGTGTTGAGCGGTGAGCAACCTAGCGGTAGCGTTCAGCAATAAATCACTGAGCGGCTACGTAGTAGTTGTTTCCATTGAACGCAGCCAAAAGGTTTCCACATGGTCCCAGAGAGCACGATTTTCGATGCGTTTTTGTTTTGTCAACGCGCCACGCGCGGTTCACGTGGTGCGGGCCTGAGGCACCCCAAGCACCTAGGCCACCGCGGGGGCCAAGACGCGCGGCGGGGAATACGAGACGTTGCCTCTGAAAATCGGCCGCCGCGTTCACTTAATTCCCAAGCCTGGACTAAGAGATCACTAGACAACCGTAGTCTGCTGACAATAAAAAGTTGCTATCAAGTTATTGTGGGGCAAGGACGTGCTCTTCCTTATTGTAAATTCATTCTTACAATATTTCCGAGTATGTCGCACCAACGTAATAGCAAAACGCGTTACATACTTACATAAGTAACTCTATAAGGCGCCTGCACACGCCTGCATCTATAGCTGCCTGAATCTTATCATTCGGTCCATCGCTTAAGTAAGAAAGAGCCCAACAAGCATCGGCAAGAACGTCGCTATCCGAGTGATTAAGGAGATGCGCTAAAACTGGTAAACTGGGTGCGACTTTTTGAAAATCCGGTGTTGGATTCTTGCCTCGACAAAGATTTGATAATGCCCATACTCCGTTACGTGTCATCGATAAACGGGTTGCCTTAGAAAGAAGTCTACATGGAGAATCAGAAGAATATTAAATTTATGAAAATAAGTTCTGCAGGGTGTTCCTCTACCTATGGTCAATACTCTAGGGGGTGATTATGCAGGCAAAAATAAGACGAAAATCAAAAGTAACGAAATTGCGGTAAAGGCTTCGTTTTCGAGAAAATTCACTTTGAGTCTCACCCAGGGGGCTGCCACTCTTCATTTGCGATTTTGGAACAGTGTTTCAACTGCCACCTAGGCAGTTCCAAATTTTTCGAACTAAAATTCAATATGGCCCTGATCACGTGTTCATGATGGTTCAGACACGTCCAGTCTTTTAGTCGAGTAGCAAGTAATTTATCGTGTGTGGACACTAAAATTTAGTTGAGTAGTTTAATAAAACAGTGGTAAATTACTAAATTACTCGTTACTCGACTAAATTACTGGACGTGTCTGTTCCAGCCTGATGAATCATGAACACGTGATCACGGCCATATTGAATTTTAGTTCGAAAAAATTGGAACTGCCTAGGTGGCACTTGAAACACTGCCAAAATCGCAAATGAGAGTTCTCACCTATATACGTGTGCATCGAGGGCACTTGAGGGGCACACAGAGGTGAGTGGAACGTCCTACGGGCAGCTGACGCGTTCTGCTCACCCCCGCGTGCCCCTCAAGCGCCCTTGATGCACACGTATTTAGGTGAGACTCAAAGTCAATTTTCTCGAAAACGAAGCCTTTACCGCAATTTCGCTACTCTTGATTTTCGTCTTATTTTTGTCGATATAATTACTCCCTAGAGTATTGACCACAGGTAGAGAGACTCCCTATATAAATCAGAAGAGTATCCATTATAATACAAATATATAAGTTGTATGAAAGATGGGAACTTACTGTAGGAGAGGAGGGAGAATACCACAATCTAATACATGATCTCTACATTCAGCACTGTCTCCTGCAATATTGCCCAATGCCCAAACAGCTTGCTCCTGAACGTCCTCATATTCGGAACCAAGTAGCGATATAAAGGTGGGCACAGCCCCTGCCTGTATTACCATACGCGTCTGCTCAGACGTTCCACTTGCTATATTCGTTAAAGCCCAAGCAGCCTCAAACTGAAATAAATATTATATTTGCGCTCAAGCTTCGGCTGAATAAAAGTTCGCACTGCACTTTAACAAGAACGTTCTTTAATTTACCGACCTGCAGAGTACAGTTTGTATTATGCTTTAAGAATTCAACGAACTTAGGTACAATGCCTGTTCGTACAACCTCATCTATCGGCGGATTTGGTTCCCTAGACAGCATTTTTCTAAACTTCTGTGTAGCTGCTAATTGATCTTCTGGATTAGGGCTATATAATGCTTGCACCATTTCAACTGTTATGGTAGGTGCTTGCTGCGAAACAAAAACTTTGACAGATAATTTGATAATCGGGACATTCCATGCGAACTCGGACAGATTTCGGAATAAGTTTTCGTAGAATGCTGAAATTTGAATATGTTGTAGTCTTTAGTGATATGTAAACATAACTCAAAGGATTTTCCAAAATTTTGAAAATTGTCGATTTTACAGCTGTTTGAAGTTAAGTGCTAACTTTTTTTCCATACATTATAGCTATGGAAGTAGTAAACTAAATTATTTCAGTTTAAACAAAAATTTAACCATTTGTGTGCAATTATTTTAAACAAATGAAGGTTTTTAACATCGGGCGCGATTTTAAATATCTGAAAAATGGAGAATATAGTTCTATGCGTCCCCTTGATGGATAAATTTTCGAAAACATGGACATTTTAAAATTGGCCCTGTAAAAATTGCCGAAAGTTCACGCTGCGTCGCCCAACACCGCGGTACTCGCAGCGGCCAAGCGGCTATACCTGATATTCTTATACAAGATTCTCAAAATGGTAAGAATTTGAAAAAACCTGAAGGAGCAAAACTCTTACTGTTTTTTATATCCAACATAATACGGTATCTGAATTGTCTTGACAGTCGCTTTCATATTGGGTAATCAAATATAGGGTAAATGATACTGTTATTGACCAGGGTACAGTAGTTGACCACTTCAAATAGTCTAATGAACATGCGCGCTTCCGCATCAATGATGCACTTTGATCAGAAAAGATAGTTCTACCTTTCGTTTCAACCAAAAATCGACAATTTCAGTACAAGCATTCCGCTTTGAGATCGTCGGAAAGGAAGGCGTGTAATTTCAACTCTAAAAGAAAGTAAGGGCTTAGCGGGCATCTTTAAAGCGGCGACTTGTTTAATGACTGTATAATCATTCTTCAATTTTGTTTGCCGTGAATGCCATTGATCACAATAGGTGACAGGGGCCCAATTAATAACATTCGTCATACGTCCAGTCATGTCGAACGTGATTATGCTGTGTTTTGGGGGGTGTTCAATAACTGGTTTGATGAATACACAGTAATACAGTTAT
The DNA here is from genome assembly GCF_050908995.1 of Andrena cerasifolii. Taxonomy (NCBI): domain Eukaryota; kingdom Metazoa; phylum Arthropoda; class Insecta; order Hymenoptera; family Andrenidae; genus Andrena; species Andrena cerasifolii. Next base: position 2,036,382 of record NC_135124.1, on the reverse strand, counting down.
TGACCACTCGTAATTTTCGTGCTGAAAGACCGTGAAGATAATTGATTTAGATCTTTGGAGGCACGGGGCAATGTGCCCTGCTTTTATATGGTTTCGAGTATGCACCTCCGATGACTTCTGATTTTTCATTGGTCCGAGGTCGGTACGATAATTCGGAGGTAGACGCTTGATGAAAGAAAAAAAAGAAAAGCAAAAAGAAAACGAAGAAAAAGAGAGAGGTTAAGAGATGCAAAGAGAAGAAGAAGAAGAAGAAAAGAAAGAGCAAGTGAGAGAGAAATCTAAGAATAAAAAAAAGCGAATGAGAAGCCAATGCAAAGTGCACGGCATACGTCGTGGAGGGTGCACATGAAACTCACCCTGCCCCAAGACAATATGTCTTTGATTTTGATATGGTGACAGATGGATTTAATAAAAATGATTTTACAGTAAAAAATATGCCATTTTCTTTTATATTCAGTAAGTGGTCAACAACTGTACCTAGACGGTCAACTACTATGCCACGACCGGTCAATAACTATACGTTTCAGTTATGTTTCTTTATAATAGCATAACATCGAAACTACTGATTTCTTCAGTTTCTTTGGTGTTATAATCATCTTCGATACTTTTCTTTCCGCTTAGAAAATTCCGCCTGCTAAAATCCAAGTTACTTATTCCATAGCGTTTACCTAAACTGAAGCTCTTAGGTAACCAACTACTGTATCGTATACCCTATACCATTCCATTTAAAAAACTAAAAGTCACCCTCGTTTCAAGGAAAATATTGCGAACACCAAAAATTGAAATACCGTCTTATGTTGGATATAAAAAACAGTAAGAGTTTTCCTGCTTCAGTTTTTTTCAAATACTTACCATATTCGAGAATCCTGTATAGCCGCTTGGCCGCTGCGAGTACCGCATGGCCCGACCAGTCGAGCCGGTGCTGAGCAACGCAGCGTCAACTTTCGGCAATTTTTACAGGGCCAATTTTAAAATGTCCATATTTTTGAAAATTTGTCCATCAAGGGGAAGGATAAAACTATATTCTCCTTTTCTTTCAGATTTTTAAAATCGCGCCCGATGATACAAACCTGCATTTGTTTAAAATAATTGCACAACAATGGTCCAAATTTTTTTTAAACTGAAATAATTTTTTCTTAAAACTTCAATGTCATCTCTATAAGCACCGTAGAGCTGATCTCCATCCGTTTACTACTTCCATAGCTATAATGTATTGAAAAAAAGTTAGCACTTAACTTCAAACACCTGTACTATTACCCGGCCGAAAGAAGATCCCCAAGAGGCGGGCTTGGGCGATACAGTCCGTCGCTATGACGATTGGTCGAATCACCTATTTTGGCACACTTTTAAAGACGCGACACACGAATTTTGGTTATTGGCTGAAGTAGGCACATACATTGTCGCACCGCGCGACGAAGAGAGCGCACAAAACACATCGAGATCGAGTGGAATAGAGCGATCTGACCGACGAACGCCAAAGCAATAGCGTAGGCATCTCAGACGGTTAACCATTAATATATAATAACATAAAAATTTCCTTATTTTTTAAACAATCTGTGCGAGATTGCGTTTGGGCTTATTTTAATCAGAAAAATCTAACCAAACCAATGATAATACTTTCCTGAATATATTGTGAAAAATAAGGAAATTTTTATGTTATTATATATTAATGGTTAACCGTCTGAGATGCCTACGCTATTGCTTTGGCGTTCGTCGGTCAGATCGCTCTATTCCACTCGATCTCGATGTGTTTTGTGCGCTCTCTTCGTCGCGCGGTGCGACAATGTATGTGCCTACTTCAGCCAATAACCAAAATTCGTGTGTCGCGTCTTTAAAAGTGTGCCAAAATAGGTGATTTGACCAATCGTCATAGCGACGGACTGTATCACCCGAGCCCGCCTCTTGGGGATCTTCTTTCGGCCGGGTAATAGTAAATTCAACAATTTTCAAAATTTTGGAAAATCCTTTGAGGTACGCTTAAATATCACTAAAGACTACAACATATTGAAATTTCAGCAATCTACGAAAACTTACTAAATCTGTCCGAGTTCGCATGGAATGTCCCAATCATAAAAAGACATAAAATATATTTCTGGATGTATTCAGCTTAATTTATGATTCTGGGCGAGATTATGGTAATTATTTAGAAGTTTTCCATCCTCACCGATTTCAATGATTTTCGGATATGTTATCAAGACCAAGATTCTGAACAACTTTCTCCTATACATGTTACCGCCGCACGACCTTCCTTTCCGAGATATTTGCAAAAAACTTTTGTTGATTTATTTTGACGCAACGCATTCCATCCATTTTTCAACTTGTCGCGGGTATTAATATTGGTTGGGGCTAGATTAGTGCGGGGGGCGCGTAAAGCATGATAGCGAATTGATGTGAGTTTAGAGATTTGAACCAGAAACTTGCGGATGCCCATCAACACCCCGACTCATATCGGCTCGCCACCATGTTTTACGCGCCCGCGAGCGGGCGCGCGCCCCACGCGCTGATCTAGCCCCAACCAATACTAATACCCGGGACAAGCTGGAAAGTGGAATGCGTTGCGTCGAAATAAGTCAAAAGAAGTTTTTCGCAAATATCTCAGAAATGAAGGTCAGCTTCGTCATTTGTTTTTTCCCATGCTGGCGCGCATACGCTGCCCCGGACGCGTACTGTAGATAGGTATAAAGCAGAATACATTGTGTAGTAACAGATAGTGTCGGTTTATTCAAGGTCCAACTGACGCGCTGCGCCTCTGAGTTTCCTTTATAGCAGCATTGAAACCAAGCAAGATGGAGTGAGCATTTAATCTCTTTCTAGGAGTCCACCGTGCAGGCCTCAGGGTGGACGGAAAGCAGAGTGAGGTCTTGAAAGACGACATCTTGACTCGATGGGATCTCACCACCGCGTAAGGAATTTTTGCTATTGGGCAGGCCATAACGATCATGAATTATATACGTTCGCATCCGGGAAAACCTACCCCGTAAGGTTGCCAGCAGCAAGTGACGCACCAGGAGAAAAACGGTCACCCATCTTTCCCCGGTACGCGCCCCACGATGCTTAACTTCGGTGATAGAACGAGAACCGGTGTTTCCATCGCGGCCACCACCGCTGGCATTGTGTAGTAACAGCCAGGGTTGCCGATGTTTTCGGAAAGTATCAATTTTCAAATCGATTCAAATCGCAAGATGAAAAATCAATTCAGGAAAAAACTGCCTGGTAAAAAATCGATCTTCAAGAAATCGATTCTACTTGTAGGTATATTAAATTCATTGAAAATTAAGTAGTGTACGTTTTTCTCGTAGGTAGAACAAAGGAAACTCGCTTGCTACACATACCTACAACAGGCGGTCTTCCTCTCATGAAGTATAAAGGTGGGATTCCACTGAGGCAACTTTCTGGCAACCGGCAACATCGTCGCATCTTTTTTTCGCATGCGTATCCCACTAATCACATGCGACATGTTGCCTTGCGTTGCCTCAGTGGGTTATCACCTGTAGATTGCTTATTTCCAACAATTTACAATGTAACAAAATCAAAATACTGTATAATATTAAAACTAAAAATCAGTAAATATAGCAATATAATCACGAAGTGAGAAGCAGATAATAGATTACTTTTCAAACCAGCTGAAATACGCGAAAAAAGTGTACCTATAAATAATAAAGAATCGGAACACGATTTTTGTTCCCCGAGAATCGATTCCATAGGATCGATCTGTACTGAAAAATCGATCCAAAAACCCGAAAATTACGGGCCAAAAGATCGATCTTTCGATTAATCGGTCTCAGATCGGCAACCCTAGTAGCAGCAGTTTTTCGCGAATATCTCGGAAACGAAGGTCGAGCGGCGGTAACATGTATAGGAAAAAGTTGCTCAGAATCGTGTCCTCGACAACATATCCGAAAATCATTGAAATCGGTGAGGATGGAAAACTTCGAAATAATTACCGAGATTATTTGTTATTCTTAATTCCTAATAAAAAGAGTTACCGATGGTGGCACAGGCAGAGAACATTCATCTGTGGCAACATTGTCTTCATCAGCCATAATGTTAGGAACATTGCGCCTCTTTGATAACTGTTGCTCCCGTTTTTGTTTCCTTAACTGAACTCCCTCCTCCTCCCTACGTCGTCTCAATTCCTGTGAGTCCAGGCCCGCATTTTTGTAGCGGTATTTATGTGTGGTTGCAGTTGACATCTAAAACCAAAAGTAGCTTCAGAAATGTGGAAATAAATCTTACACAGTCGTTATTCTTCTCAGTTATTATCCTCATTATAAAAGTTTATTATTGCATATTTATATACAAATATTAAACAATAAATAACCATAATTTTGCATAATATTCCTTGAAATACATCTGCCAAAGGTATGAAAACAAAATCACATTTATTACGTAACACTCATAATTCTTTCATGCAAATAATAAAATAACAATTATGTGACAATTATGTAAAATAACAATTATGTATTAATGAAGGCAAAGGTGACAATGACTTTCAAAAAATTTTGTAAAATAACTGAAACAATAAGGTATCTTTAAGTTCAATGTTGAATCTTTTTTATTAATCGCTATATAGGTACCAGTCTATAACGCATGAATATTTTTCAAAATGAAGTACAGCTCTTCACATTTTAGAATATTAATGAATTTTCGTGGCAACAGAAAGCTGCTAAATTAAATGATAAGTTCACCTAGGTTTTATTAGAACAAAAGTACATTGAGTGCTATAAATACATTTGATGCTAAGTTACTGCTGTTGTAGTGAAAAGCAAATGATTGCTGAGGTATAGAATACTATTGATACAGAGATGATTCGATGAATGAGGCAAGGTAAGTGTAGTACAAAAATAACAATTACACCAGGGCTCGCAATATGCTTGATTGAAACTTTTATTTTCGTAGTCATAGAACAAAGCCCAGTGAAAACATGTAAGCGATTCGGGATTTGGTACGTAAATCGTGGGTAGAGTCTAGGAATAGCTTGAAATCACTTGACAATAGACTATTGAGGGTTAGGTATTAATCGAGGACGGTGTCGGGGGTGGGGTAAATCCTCGAAGTATTAATTTCGTAGAGAAGTGTAATAAGAATGGCAGGAATTAATAGTCCCAACTCATCTACGAGACGTCGTACTCTGTACGATACATTAGCTAAATTAGACATTTTGGCATAGGCAGGAACAGAAGGACTGACGTTCGCCTGGAATCTTCTCGATCTTTACGCACGTCGTGATCGCGTGATATCCCACAGCGGTCGCGCGATATGCTAGGTAATCGAACTCGTACTTACGGCTGTGAAAGGAATTCGAGCCAACCGTTAAATGTATGATTTCATAAGAATATCGAGTGAACACCTCCACACTTTTCACCTCCTGAAACTACGACGACCGATCGGAAAACCTTGGATCTGTACTCCGACGCGCAAGGAATCACGGGTCACACTCGCGAAACGCTGGTGACGCTGATAGGTCCGTTCGAGTAGTCATATTTATCAACTTTTCCAATTTCACGGGGACTAACTTTTGTGCGTCTCGGCAACGTTGTCGACTCGTCTCGAGTGCTCGATTTCTGAAGGTTAACCGAAATCCTGTTCTAAACGTGCCAAAATTTAACAAACAATTCGTAATTCAACGAAAGTAGCGTAATTCGCGAAACTTTCCCACGGGTAGCTTCCTAGTGCGTTCTAAAACAGTTTTACCGCTTATCGAGTTTGTGATTGGTGGAAACCTTCCCTTGAGAGTTCCACTCTTAAAACTTCATGTAAACAGGGCAACATGGATGCTCTTAAGAACACCTGATCGTCCAACGACTCCAACGAGTGTGTGAAAGAGGTACTAACCGGAAATGAATTTTTCCGGGAATTTAAACCACAATAAAAATACAACTAAATTTGTATGAGAGTTTTCCATATTATAGGGTTAAGTCATTGAGCTATAAGAAAATCTGGACAGAGAACAGCAGTGGGAAGAAGTAGAGGCGACAGCGGTCCGAGGGAAATAGAATATAAGCGGTGAACCTACCCTTCCTATTATCCCTCTCTATCTGTACTATCTGTGTTATGTATGTACTTTGTGTTCGCAGAAAACTTCACTCACATGCACTATACATCCATAGCCTGTAGTCAGACAGAGATAGGTTCACCCCTTACTTCCCTCTTTCTCGGACCGGCCGCCATTGCTCTGTTCTCTCTCCAGGTCTTCTTATTGTTCAATGGATTAGGTAGATTCTCAATTTTTGCGAAAATCATATGAATGAACTTAACGCAAGGTCTCTAAAGTATATATGGCAAATCTTTTTAATTTCTGCTTATGAGTTGTAAATTACATAATTATAAAGTTACGTAGTATGTAGGTACGTATTTGCAGTATTCGAATTCGAAATACAAAAGTGTACGTAAAAGGACAAATACGCATGCGCACATTAACTGCTTCTAAAGGCTGATTCACGGCCGATTTCTTCACTTCCAGATATCTACCAGTCAGAGTTATCTGACAGATATCTAACACATGTCTATGTTTTCACCTTCACTCTCCAGTCTCGAGTTATCTGCTAGTTATCCTCCGGTCAATTTGACTAGAGGTCCGGGCACCGGATAACTGCTGGAACTGCCAGTTAGTGCGTTTTGCAGTAGTGGGGGAAGTAGGAAATGTGAAACAGAGAATAGAGTTATGCTTGTGGACTGTTCTGAACGCCATTGTATACTTTGCGACGCCAAGCAATTTTAGTTTTGTTGAACTTTACTCCTACTTATCTGAAACTAAATTTCTAACAGTAACACCCATGTTGAAATAAAAGTAAAATGTTATTATTAAGAACCATGGTTCTTTATTTGTAACAGTTTATACTCTTTTATTTTTAATTCTGCTTATAAATTTTTAATGGTTAATTCGTTTATTCTTTTTTTTATGCCAATTTATGAATAACTTTTTTTGGTTCTGATTCATCGATTACTAATTACTTCTGCAATTGTAACAGTTCCTCCTTTAGCTTTAATAAATTTTCACAATTTTTCCCCATATTAGTGTTTTTTGGTGTCGATCCTTCGACACGTGACTCTTCGAAAATGAATGACAGCTTCACAATGAAGTTGTGGCTTTACCTTTTTTGCGGCGTTGCCGCGTCAAACTTTCAGTCAGTTAACCATAGGATCCAATAGCGTGAAGAAACACACGCTACTGCCATCTAGCAGATAGCAGATAGCTGGCCGCTAGCTAACCAGGAGTTTGTCCAGAGATGAAGAAATCGGGCGTCAGACACGCCCAGTAATTTAGTCGAGTAGCGAGTAATTTATTAATTTTCCATATGTAGACACTAAGGCCGGTATTCATAGTCGCTACTTATTCTTAAGCAAATGCTTAAGCATTCGGCATCCTTTACTAGCTACTAGGTTAGTAGAGGATGCCGCATACTTAAGCATTTGCTTAAGAATAAGTGACGACTATGAATACCGGCCTAAAATTTAGTCAAGTAATTTAGTAAAACAATGGTAAATTACTAAATTACTCGTTACTCGACTAAATTACTGAACGTGTCTGAACCAGCCTTAACTGTAAATACCGCCCACAATAGAGATCAGAGGATATCCCCCACAAACTATATTGACCTCAGCGCTCCTGGTAGATTATACCCTCTACTAAATTTTTCCAACAGAATTATACGGGAAGTGCCTACTAGTGATCCTCTAGGGAGTGATCGGTATAACTTCAGCCATCTTGGAGCAAAACCGGAAATAAACATATCTATCTCTTTCTATCAGTATTTCTCTCTCGCTTTCCGTCAGTGTTTCTGTCTCTTTCTATCAGTATTTCTATCTCTTTCTTTTTTACAGTTTCTTTCTCTGTCTACTTACACCTTTGCTCCAAAATCGCGGCAACCGATTGGCTGATTAGCGACGATACACGTTGTTCCGATCACTCCATAGAGGATCACTAGTGCCAACCGTGCGGTGTAGACATCTTTCCGTGTAGAACGAAAACCACGGGCGTTGTGAGCGACGTGGGCTTAAATGGAACGCACCCAACAAGTCCAAGACAGTTCTTTTTTTGTAAAAATTATCGATACCTGTAATTATTAGTTTTTAAAATATCAATAACACTATCGATATATCGATAGGCCAATATCAATAAAATATATCGATATATCGACAGGAAAATATCGATAAATATCGCCCATCACTAATTGTGCGTCATATTCACATTTCACTGCGCTGCACTGCGCTACATATGGCTGCATAGTAAACTGTGTTCAGTGACGTTTCTTAATAACAAAATCGGTGTTCTTGTCACTGTGAATTCCTTTTTTGAAGTGGAATCATGTGCTCGGCGGAAGGTGATATAAACGATGATACAAGATACAGTAACGATGTGGGAGATGCATTTGGATGTTCCAGGTATGCCCTAATATGCATGAATAATAAAACGTTGAAGGTGAATGCTCGTTTGTTAGCAAAATCTGCTCAGAGGGTTTTTTTCGTACTTCCCGATGAACCGCAAGGTTCAAGCTCGAGCTGAAAGACAAAGCGAGAGTATCATGCATTCTCCCTTCCGTAACCGACGGTAACTTCGTGTCAACTCTTTTGTCCTCTCTCGCTCGCTCGTGGATTCTCTCATTCTCGACCGAAGGATTCCAAGAAGTGGTGGGGATACGTTGTATCCCCATGCGGTCGACGCATAGTCGAACGTCGAAATGCGCTCTTTACTTGGGCTCCCATGAAGGCAAACGAAAAAACGCTGTTGCAGCAGCGAGTATGCTTCATAAATTTCTTTGATTCAGAGTCTTTGTCATACGTTAGTTGTAGTAACATCGGGAATTATTCGTTCCTGGGGCGGCGGAGGGGGGGGGGGTATGTAACAGGCCCTTCGAAATGCCTCTCACGTGACCAATTAGACGAGTACCCGCCTGGTACCCAAAAATTGAAAAATTTTGTATTTCGTAGGAAAAATTGTTTCTAGGGAGATTTCTAACAAAAATTGCGTTTACCTTAGGCGTCCTATCATACAGGATTCGTAATGCCTGGCGAAGACAAGCTAAAAAACTAGTGACCTAATATGCATGAATCCGTATAAACAATACAATGTACTAATTGAAATGGTTTTAACACTCGTAATGCATTGTTTCCCATATTATAGACATACAGGGTTGCCAGATCAGGCTTGATCTTTTGCCGGAGATTTCAATTTCGTTGACGATCATTGAGGATTGCAGTCGGGCGGGGGGGGGGGGCATGAGAGAGAAAAAGGGCCAATAAAAAAGCAGGCATCTAAAATTCATTATGATAAAGACTTCTTATAAAGGAGTAATAATAATAAAAGTATTATATGAATATTGATTAGAATTTGTTACAGATTTTAAGTTTTTTATTTTTTTTATGGCATGTCACACCAGTGCAGTGCCAGTGCGTGCCTGCCGAATTCGCATTAGCAAATATTAATTCTCTATTCTGCCGGAGATTTTTATTGTGCCTGCCTGAGGCCGGAGACAACGGTTCAAAACCTGAGACTCCGGCTGAATGCCGAAGATCTGGCAACCCTGTAGACATATGTGAAACCTACTTGCATGATACTTTGAAGTTAAGTTAATTTATTTTCCGAATTGACAAGGGATGGATTCTTATTATAACTTCAGATTGCAAGTTTTATATTGTAGCACTCTGGTAGAATAAAAAATAATCAAATTCTTGTACTACCAAAATTAAGCAAATTATACTAATGATTTATTTATCGAAATTTTGTAATATTTGTACTCCAGGAACTAGATTATTAAAACAGAAAGTAGCACTTTAAAGATGCATATCTATTGACAAGGATTATTTAATTGTGATCTTTTATATATAAAATCTTTGAAATCTGGAAGTTACATTATTTTTATGTTGTCTTCTGCATATGAGTTATTATTTTGTTAAATGAACCCAGATGTCAGGCATGCTCTTCTTTTATTTTACAGAAACAGCGTCAGTCCCCTCATGGGCCCTTTACAAACGGCACCCACAGAACGTTATGCTACACATTACAACATGAATCACTCAAAACGTGGATTAGCTATTATTTTTAATCATGAATTTTTCACTATTACACATCTCAAACCGAGATGTGGAACAAATGTGGATTGTGAAAATCTTGTTAATACATTGAAAAATCTTGGTTTCGAAGTAAATGATTTTCATAATTCAAAGCACAGAGATATAGTGAAAAATTTAGAAAGAGGTACTTGGTTGATGTCTTACCCTTCTTTAATTTTTCAAACTTCCTCTTTAATTGTCAAAACAATATATATATTTTTAAATTTTAACATATAAATAGATATGTATTAAATATATTTTCAAAGAAATCATGTTCTTTGCAGTCGCTGATATGGATCATTCTCAGCATGACTGTTTGATAATAGCTGTATTGAGTCACGGAGAATTAGGATTACTTTATTCGCATGATACGTCGTACAAGCCTGAGTCCATTTGGACTCACTTTACAGCTGATAAGTGTCCCACACTAGCTGGGAAACCAAAGTTATTTTTTATACAAGCCTGTCAGGGAGATAAATTAGATGCTGGTGTAACACTGAAAGACCGGACAGAAACTGATGGTCAACCAGCTTCCACATTCCGTATACCAAGTCAGGCAGACTTTTTAATTGCGTACTCAACCATACCAGGTAAATGCTGTTTAAAGATAAAATTTACATTCAATACAATATGTTATATTTTTTATTGTATTCAGTTTTATTGATCTATTACAGGGTTGACTAACTGGTCGCTCGCGAGCTACCGGGGGCACCTCCGCCTTGCTGCCACGCTGAACAGCCCCCTCCACACCTCCCAGACTCTGACGATCGCAGTCAAAAAGGGAAGGAAAGAAGAAGGAATCGACTGTGATCATCAGAGTCTGATCGGTATGGAGGGGGGCCGTTCAGCGTGGCAGCAAGGTGGAGGTGCCCCTAGTGGCTCGCGAGCCACCAGTTAGTCAACCCTGATCTATTATATGGGATGATGGATATTATTCCGAAAAGGACCGGTGGTCGATCGAGATGAGGTTTGGAGGGAGGGGGTGTGGACCCTAAATCTAAAATTGTAGCTTGAGGTATTTATTAGTTTTCGAAATATTAATAAAAAATTGTTAATTTTTTCTTTTAATTTTTTTTGGACGTTGGCGCAGGCCCACCTACCCGGGAACCAGGGGTTGAAAACAGTCATGATATCGGTTTCGGTTCTCGAAACAGTTATGAGAACTGAAATAATTTTGAAACAGTTACGAGTGAAAACGGTTCTGGACTATATCCAGTGGCGGATTTAACGGGGCGGCTAATGAGCAGTTGCCGCCTGGGTCCCTACCCAGAAGGCCCCCCAGGGCCCCATTTCCAAAAAAAAATTATGATTAAGCATAGGTATCCAAACACTATATTTGTTTCTGTACTACTACACTTGGCCTGTCTTTAGTAAACTACCTCTTCATTTTCCCGAAAAATAGGCTCCTCAGAACTTTTGCCACCTGTGCCTTTTTTGTTAAATCCGCCACTGTCTATATCGGTTTCGGGTCCGGTTCTACAGAACCGATATTATATCGGTTCCGTACTGGTTATATATCGGTTATACAGTAAACTCTCGCTATGGGCTGGGCTTGCTTCAACCATGCGTAAGCGCCTTTTAAATTATGATTAAATAATAAATCTGTGAAGAATAAATTGATTCTCAAAAGTAGTTTGAAATAATTTTTTTTTTTTAAGTTACGTTTAAGTTAAACCCTTACTAAGGTGGCGTGCCCCCTTAAATGTCTAAAAATTTAAACAAAGTAAATTGTATATACATACCGATATTGTTGCAGAGCAACTTCCAACTATACATCGCATTTTCATTCTGTCATCGCACGTTTCAAAATACTTACGAACAATGTCATTTCTTTCAGCCCATTATGTCGATATGTTTTTAAATATCACTAATAACTATTATACACTACAACTAATATTAATTTGACATTTAATTTAAAATATTGCTGCCACTAACAGCAATAACTTCCCTAATATGTACGAACTTACTACTAATTTTATTAACTATTATTAACTATTTTTTTTAATAAAAACAATGTCTCGAGGACGAAAACGTGTCTTGCTGCGAAATATAATACTTTTTGTATTAAATTCAACGTGTTCGCCGCTAGCTGAGGAATACAAGTGACTCTGGGCAATTGGTCTTAAACTAAGTTTGGCCGCCCAGGTGTTAGGGCACTTTCTGCACCCCCGCCACGAACGGCCCTGTATAAACAAATCGAATTTTCATTTAAAAAACGTGACATTGATCGTAAATATTTTGAAATGTGCTACGCATACCCGATGAGTAACAAATAGGATACATTACTGTTTTAAAACCGATATATAACCGTTACGGAACCGATATAATATCGGTTCTGCAGAACCGTTTCCGAAGTCGATACAGCCAGAAATTTCGGTTCCTTATAACAGTTATTCAGAATATCGGTTCTTCATAACTGTTTCAGTCAGAACCGATATATAACAGTTTGAAACAGTTATTCTCGGAACCTTTTCAACCCCTGCCGAGAACCCTCCCGTTCTGCAATTTTTTATTTTTTAAATTTTGTAACCACAGTCTCATTTTTAGCATCGCCAAACTCACATCGGTTCGCTACCATGCTTTACGCGCCCGCGAGCGGGCGCACGCCCTCCGCACTAATCTAGCCCCAACCAATAGTAATACCCGGGACAAGTTGGAAAGTGGAATGTGTTGTGTCGGTATAACTCAACAGAAATATTGTTAAGAGGGGGGGACCGTGGTAAAGTGATTAAAAAAAACCTGTAAGATGTACCCTTTTATGCACAATTACCCCTGTATCTTTTGAACGCATTAATTGGCGAAGCTAAAATTTTATATTTGGGGTCTTTCCACACCTCTCGTAATACCCACCAAGTTTCATCTCGATCGGCCACCGGTCCCTTTCGGAAGGACAGCCGGGATGATATATCGGAGATAGAACATTTAATTATTTTTCTTAGGATAATAGTATGAAAAAAAATGTAGAAGAGACGTTGACATTATAGTAAATTAATTTAATAATAAAATCTGTATGTGTACAGCCCTCTATAGCTTTCTGACAACAGAAAAGCATAATTTTTGGAAAATAAATTCTCATACAAAACCATTTAACTATTATGTTAAATATTCGTTTATATCTTTAGCATTGAAAGAGATAATTAAATGAGTTATTTCTGATCATTTTGCACGGGGGATTAAATGCAAGAAAAGTTTCTTCGATATTGTAGTTTATGAGTTTATTTTCGAAAATAAATTATACAGGTTATTATTCATGGAGGAATACCACTCGTGGCTCATGGTTCATGCAAGCACTTTGTATGGAATTACGCGAGAATGGGACTCGTTACGATTTGTTAACTTTGCTCACATTTGTTTGTCAGCGAGTTGCTATTGATTTCGAATCAAATACTCCTGACAACATCACAATGCACCAACAAAAACAAATTCCATGCATTACTTCAATGTTAACACGTTTGGTTAAATTTACGGCTCCAAAGAATGGGATTGTATAGTCGTTTTATATATAAGAGATTTATACATGATAATAGACTTTATACAGTGTGTACCTTTAGTGCACAGATCGCACTGTCATTTAGAGTTAAATGGTGATATTCTGTCAACACTACACCCTTTTATAGTGTGACTATAATGCATTTATCTCATGCGAACTGCCATTATATTATGTAAAGCGTGCACTATAAGACAGAACATAGCAATACAACGTAGTGGATTTTATAGTATATACAAATTTTTATACTCGTACAACTTAAGGAGCCTTACAAATCTTATGTGTTTTGCAAAGTTTATACGTATCTATATTAGAAATTTATATCGATTGAATCTCTAAGCTTAACTTTTCAACATTTCTAAGCCATTATAAAGCTGCATTGAGTGGGTATAATAGTGGTTATACAGAAGTTCATTATAGTATATACAGCATATTACAAATAAAATACAGAATAAGTACAAATGCAGAGTAAACTTAGAACACCAATGTTATACATATAATAAGAATTGATTGCCTTTGTGATTACTGCTTTCAAGCGAAATCTGATAAATAATTTGTATACTAACTATACAATTATGACACCATAATAAAACAGAAAAAAAGGTATTTTTAGCCATTATGAACAAAACAATGTGAAAAATGTATACATTTTATATGCCTCCTACTGTGGCCCGATGGAAAGAAGACGGTTGAAATGTCACAGGGGCAAGAAGGGTTCTTCGCTCGCATTGGCTCCTGCCGCCCGTGTCCCATTTGCTTACTTTGTATTCGTCGACGTTGTCGCGCCGGCCAATAGGGATATACTATTCGGACCCTAGAGTTTCTCGACCGAGTTCTTTCCATAGGGGCACAGTACTTTATACAAAAGTCCGGAGGGCTAACCTTGTGTCTTTTCACAACAAGCAATAGTATATCTTACATAAAATATGAAATATTTTCAACTTAGTAGTAGGTGAATATTACTTGCCAGAGTGAAGTAGTTGTGATTATATTAGGTGCAATTACAACGAATATTCAAGTTTTATCTGTAGTTAAGAGAGAAAATATGAAATGACTTATTATGCTGTAACTAGATTATTAAGAAATGCAATTTGCACATACTATTGGAATTGCTAGCCGGAATGTAAAGTGTTGTGGTGCTTCATAGTTTGAGAAATTCATTGCTAAATGACGTAGATAAGAATTCATGGAACGAAAATATTCATATGACAAAAATTCGCTATATTTATATAATTGAAATGGCATTATTATGATCTATGAAAAGTTTTGAAATCGTGATATAACAGTCTTTCATGAGAAGAATATGTAATTCTTAAATAATTATTAATACAATTTTAGTGTGTTTAATATCGCTTTCGATTGTTTGGGTACTATGCCTCTATTAATGTATTTATATATGTAACGCGATTTATATAAAATAGTGCTTTCCACATTATATCCTTGCCCATTATGTTCCTTATTCAAACAATTTCCAGTACGATCTTTTAGTATGTTAATGTGTCATACTCAGTGTTGTAAAGTAATTGCTCAACGATATAAGATAACGTTGCAAAAATATTTACAATATATTGTATATTGTAAATTGTGATAAAAGTATGTGCTAATGCTGATACTGTATGCTTCAGGTGTTGCAGCATTTTTATGCAATTTCATATAATACTATTGTATGAGTAAAAATTTTTTAATACCTTTATACCATAAATTTTTGTAAGCTTTTAATATGTGTAATCCATATATTTGTCAAACTTTTGTGTACATGAACTTGTATACAAATTTAGAAAATGTAATAAAGTTAAAATAAAAAAAACTGGGGATAATCAGTAATTTGAACCAACACCTACGTTTTTAACATTTAACGCTTTCGTTACAGCAGTCCGCTCCGCTGGAGTGACGCCACTGAACGGGGCACCGCGCCGCAAAGTGTGCACGTCGGTAATCTTCGGTGTTCGCAGGTCGTCGCATGGGTGTGACTACGTATAGTCGGCACCCGTACACACAGGTCGTCTCATGGGTGTCGACTATAGTCGACACTTAGGCGTCAAAGCGGCTTCCCTTCGGAAATTTGGCAACGTTACACGTCACTAGAACCGTTAAGTTATGCTTAATGGCATGCAACGTTGCCAAACTTCTGAAGGGAAGCCGATTCTGGTGCCTAGTGTACACACAGGTCGTCGCATGGATTTCGACTAGGGGAGACCGTGGCTAGTTCATACGTTTTTCAGTTTTCAATTTTTTTCATTTTTGTTTGAATTAATTACTTGATAACAAGTATGCTAAAATATACTTGGTTCTTTCCTCTTTAATATATTGTAAATGAAAAGTTGAGAAAATACATACATATGAATGAAAAAATGTTATTTGGACGATCAATTTGGATGTTTCAAAACTATTTATTTTTTCTCTATATAAACGAAAACAGTTAAACAACGATTGTTAACGTCAATGTACACACACGTACGCTGGAGCGTAGGAAAGAATTGAACAACAATCATATATCTCGTTCAAATGGAGTTACACATATACGGTGTCGAGATATTTGTCTGTTTCAACTTGCCCCCTGTATCAACTATCCCCGGTCTCCTCTATAGTCGGCACCCGTACACACAGGTCGTCGCATAAGTAACGAAAGGGTTAACATGAAATGGACTTTAAACATCTGATTCATTTCACAAATTTATGTTACATTAAAAGCAAGAAACAAACGCGCAAACACTGTCTCTTTTCAATTTTCTATACTTTTATGATATCACATACAAAGGAGTAGTTACATATTGAATAATAAATCTTATACTACTACATATGAATACAGTAAAATTGTTTAATATTAAATATTTTCTAAACAATGCTGTTTTCGTAAAAATTATCAGTCGATTCACAGTCAAAAATTAAAACGTACATCGTTAAAAATATCTTCTTTCATACAATTTACATTATTATTTATCATCGTGTATGTTTGCAGTGGTCCCTTATTATTATTTAAGAACATTTAAAAGTATTATTCTTGCATCACTTGTCCAGGAATGTTGATTACTGTGATTTTATTTATGAAACGTTGTGAACGCTCTGGAGCTGTATATGGTCGATTTGGTTTCAATTTAATTGCATCTGAATATGCATTTAATGTTACTGGATTCAATATTGATGGAAATGCTTGGAGGCTCTGTTGGGGTCTTAAGGTTACTGTAGTAGACTTAGAACTTTCGGATACATTTCCAATTTCAATAACAGATTCTTCAGTAGTAAGTGGTGCAGTTTTATTTTTATGCATGAACACGGCTTTCAATTTCTTTCCAGTGGTAACACCTACATGTACATTTTGTATATTTTAGGTAAGTTTTATTAATTTAATATTGCATATCTAAATATTACATACCATTCTGTGAAACAGTTGCCTGAATTTCTTCCTGAAATTGTAATAAATAAAATAAGGTGTTTTCGTACTAATTACAGGAGTCTTACCTTCTTTGAAACTAATTCCTTGATTGGTTTAAATGGATTAGAATGAATGGATAATCTTGATGATGTATCCGATGTGGTAACTTGTATTTCGGTAGCTTTTTCATTTTGATTATTTTGAGAATCTTTTAGTCTATTGTTTAGCACACTGTAATTCTTCACTATTATGTCTAACAGCCATCTACAAAAATTATTTATTGTCATTTAATAGAGATCTTACAAGGGGACCTTCAGGTTTGGCAATTTCAGAAAATTTTGATACTTAGTGTACGTGAAGGTCGTTACTCGGACATTAATTTCCCAAAGCAGAAAGACGCGCTTTTCAGCTAAATTCGAGAAAATTGACTTTGAATTTCACCTAAATACGCGTGCATTGTACGCGCTTGAGGGGCACGCTTGAAGGGCACGCGTATTTAGGTGAAATTCAAAGTTAATTTTCCCGAAAACGAAACCTTTACCGCAATTTATATAAGGGAACTCGGAATTTTTCAAAGTCAATTTTCTCGAATTTGGCTGAAAAGCGCGTCTTTCTGCTTTGGGAAATTAATGTCTGAGTAAAGACCTTCACGTACACTAAGTATCAAAATTTTCTGAAATTGCCAAACCTGAAGGTCCCCTTGTTAGGCAAATTTTCTTACTCTGTTTAGAAACTAACAAGGAATAAAATTTACACACTTATATCCATTCTTAATGCCTATAGTGTTGTCTTTTGATTGACTTTCTCCCAAAGTACATGAACATATCTCCACTCTTGTTGGACATTTCATAGTATTAGCTGCATGTTCTACGTCTAAGTTGTCAACAAGGTCTAATTCATCGACAGCTCCATTTATGTCTTGCTTGTTAGCAAGCCTGTCAGAAAATTGTAATATAACAAACTAAATAATGAGATTTTTATTAACGTATATCGATACACAATGGTGAACATCATAATATGTATGTATAAATAAATCTTTTATATAAAACTTAATTGATGCGTATTGTAATTAATAAATTAATGGTGTGTTCTGTGCACGAACGAAATATATGTGAGCATAAAAAATACGTTCAATTCTCTTACAATAATAATGGTTTCCCTGAAATATATTCATGTGAGATTAATTCACCAAACACAATTTTATTTTCTGTAAGACGGGAAATATCACTAGCATCCACCACATATATAAGACCATGTATCTAAAAGATGCAAAATGGAGAGACAAAACATTTCAAAAAGGTGTTATGTAATTCAAGTAGTGTTTGAGAAGAAACTTATCAAATATTTATGAGATACAATTCTAAGTATCGTGATATTTGTAAAACACTTTTTAATTACTTACACTGCTATAATACTTTGGCCATAAGGATCTGATCTGGGAACTACCACCGATGTCATAGATTTTCACCACGTATGACTTATGTCTTAAAGATATTGTACGGAATCCTATTGTAGGTAGTACATTTTTGTCTGAATCTAAAAAATATATATATATATATCGCGTCTAGAGGGCGTTTCATATGAGATGTTTCATAAAAAGAAAGGAAGCGTTAATGAACATGTTTCATAAAGTTACTAATTAAGGTGCAAGCTACAATGGAAATAGAATGCATCATAGAAATTAATCTAGTATGCTTTCTTAGAGAAACCTGGCCCATCCATCAATGTTACGAGTATTTCAGTGGTATTTCTATTTAATTGATCTATGTAATCACCTTGATTCTTGGTTGTGGAGACAGTTTGGTATATAAGTTACTTGATTGGTAATTTGCAAGATTGACAATGACCAGTACGTAATGTCTATCATGAGATACAAATGAAAGCAGGATTTTCTGAAAGATCGCATTTCTTTACAACAGAAAATTGAAATTTGTATTGAACTTAAAGAAAGTCCATACAGGTAAGACATGTTCATTAACTTTCTTATTCATTTTAAAGAATACCATATGCTTAAAAATTTAAAATCTTTTTCCACAACGCCCTGCGCGATATGTTACGAAATACGTTAATTCTAAGTAACAATGAACACAGTAGCACAAAATAAGGAATTTCCAATGCCAAAACACGTACCACCGCTTATACGATTCAAAACGGAAGTTTTTCCCGCATTATCAAGACCCACAATAAGTAAAATAATGATCCTAGAAAAAATGGTTAAATATGTAACATTTAGATATCTTTTTTATTTATATCTGTTAACGAATTAATACATTACTTTTCGGAACATCGCTTCCTTTGTAACCTTTTCAGTATATTGCGTATGCAATTACCCATTATAATCAAGTTGTTTTGTGATATTGTTTTAAATAAATTCAATCAGGATGGTTGTTTACTCATGTCATGGTGTACTGTACATTTTTATTTTTGTATTTAAGAGGTTCGCTTAAATACGGTAACCAGGACCAATTATCCGCCATCGGTAATCGCGCATCATCCGCACCAATGTAAAGTAATGAATGCAACCTTCTGTGTCCTATATGTACTTTTATAAAGGGTAAAATAAAAGAGATGTGCTAAGTTTCTATTTATTTATTTTTTTCTCCTACACGTGTATGTATGTAGTTACTACACACATACAATGCATTACACACATCATAGTTGTTATTAAATTGAAAGGACGCTTCAAATTGGGTAAAATATGTTTGAAATACTAGAATAGTATGTAGATAAGTAGATTATCATATGGCTGCGTCTGATTCATTACAATCGAAATGAGGTTTTATTTCTATATCGTTTTGGAACACACTCTTATTTGAGCTAATTACTTCCTCTCAACACATATAGAATTGCGTTTTACCTGGAATATTATTTTATTTGCATGCAACTTTGATGTTCACTATTTAAAATAGCATATTTGTTACTATTGCGTATTTCCAGCGGGATAGATATGGATATTATATAGAACTGCCATTCACTGCTATTTGTGAATCACGATTTCACGATTTACGACTCACAAGTGATTCGATCAGGCTGCCTTGCTTAAGCAGCTTAGGCCGTCTGTCCATGAAGTGTCGCGTCATAGAGGCGTACGCGTAGAGACCAATCCACATCACAAACAAATGTATTGTTATTAGGGATGGAGTGCAAAATCACTTAACAGTGATTTATCACAGTGATCGCAGAATCATGATCACGGTCGTGAATGAAGTTAAATGACGACCGTGATCATGATTTTTTAACTTGAGTGAATTGTTTACAGTCATCGTAATTCTTGATCTTCATTGAATTATTTTTTATAAAATACTTCAATATAGCTTGTGTTACAGTCAAAGCGTGCTAATTCAACGAATATATATTTAGTATGTACATTCATAAATAGTAAATGTGTGCACGCACTGATTTGATTGGCTAAACTATTCACATATACATTATACTTTTTACCTAAAATGAAGACATATTCGTTAATTTAAATAGATCAAGAACAATTACATTGGTTCAAAATATACAACTGAGATTTTATGAACACAGTGAGGACTTGAGAATGTTTTGAGAGAAAGTAGAAATTGGGGTTATGTGACGCATGCAAAGAGCAGTTATGCTTTCCACCAATCAGATCACGAAAATCGTGAATCAATGTTCTGCCTGCACCAATCAGAACCGATCGCGAAAATCACGGATCACTGTGAAAAATCACCGTGATCGAGAATGAACGTGATCGGATCACTCGTGATTCACAAATCACGGTTCTAGCCAACACTAGTTTCGATATATTATAAGTATCGCACGGTAAGTGTCGATACTAAAAATACTCGGTCTCGAATAAAAAATATCGAAACAACTTTACACATACTTCGTGACCTTTCAAATTATTTTCTGATGCCGTGGTCGAAAATCATGAATTATATGTTGAAGTATATTTGAAAAGCATTTAAGCCTTACAAATAGAGAAACAGATATTTTTGAATGACGAATTAAAATTGAATTTATCAAGTAAATTATATTGTATTTGCGTTAATGGATAAGAACTATTCTATCACGATTCGCGAATAATTAAAAAAACGGGTAAACTTTTCCTCTGGGAAACCTTTTTTTCACCGAAAATTTATATGGATCGAAAGCACGTATCGAACAACATGCAGAATAACAATTTTGAGTTTAGGAATGTATTAAGTACAAAGTTATTAAGCAAAAGGGACTGTGAAATTTTGACGTATATTCTAACCCCTAATGTGGCCAACTATTATGCTTCAATTTGAATGGATACTTTTTTTTAACCAATACTATACAAAGTAGGCCATGGGCCTGGCACGGTCGCATTGGTGAGTATAATCACAGACCCACAGATACTAAAAACGCACCCTCTTCCTACTTTTCCTGGGGAGAAAATTATTTTAGGTTATGCCCCAACTCACATCGGCTCGCTACCATGCTTTACGCGCCCGCAGGCGGGCGCGCGCCCCCCGCACTAGTTTAGCCACAACCAATACTAATACCCAGGACAAATTAGAAAGTGGAATGCGTTGTTTTTGAATAAGTCAACGGAAATACTGTACAGAAGGGAGGGAGTGCAGTATTTAAATATATATCATAAAAAGACAATTTTGTTCGAAATGTAAAAAACGTATTTTAAAGTATTTTCGAAGCACCCTATGTAAAAATTTTGCAACTTTTTCGCCCCAAAACTTTTCAGCGAATAGATTCCTAAATTCAAAATTGTTATTTTCGCATGTTATTTGATACGTGATTTCGATCCATATAAATTTTCAGCGAAAAAAAGGTTTCCTAGATGAAAAGTTCGCATAAAAAAACTTACAAATAAAATTTTGTTTTCAGTTGAACCTATTATTAGATAAGTTTATAGAAAAATATGGCAAAGTACGATTTAACATCAACCAAAGTTGGTTTCATTGGTGGTGGAAATATGGCAAGTGCCATTGGAGCTGGTTTAATTCACAAAGGTAGTTAATCTCAGTACTATGTTTATGCTGCTATAAAAAATTCATTACAATTTTATTTTGGATTTTTCCATTATAGGTATTTTAAATGCAGACAATGTTTGGGTTTCTGCTCGTACTGACAGAAGTCTGGGATTCTGGAATGGCCTGGGTGCTCATGGCACACTGAGAAATGGAGAAGTAATAGATAATTGTAATATCATATTTTTAGCAATGAAACCGCATATGCTTGATGACGCACTTCAAGGTATAAGAGCGACAATGTCAAAGGAAAATTCTAATACACTTTTTGTCTCTGTGCTGGTGGGGGTTTCATTAGATACTTTAGCATGTGTAAGAACTGAGCCTTATATTAAATAACACCTGTTTTGTTTCTAAAAAGATGACCAATGACAAGTTTATGCATAGAAAATTAATATAAAATTTGTATAATTTTAAATATTTTCAGAAACTCAAGTCCATTGTGAAGTATCCCAGAATTATTAGATGTATGCCAAATACTTCAATGATGGTTGGAGAGGGAATAACAGGTAAAATAAAACCTCTCTACTATGCAGTGGCGAATTCAGACGGGGGGTGCGTGCCCCTCCCTCAAGGGAAAAATACTTATTTTAATTTGCAAAATACTTATTTTAACTTTGCTAAGTTAAAATAAGTATTTTTCCCTCGAGGGAGGGGCACGTGTATTGCTATATGAGAGAAAATATGATAAATTGATACAAAAAAAAAAAACACTTTCATTTAGCAAGAAAATATTATCGGGAAAGGTCCCTGATTTATTTCTCACAAGGGGACCTTCAGGACTTGCAAACTCCGAAATTGTTTATACTTAGTGTACGTGAAGGTCTTCACTCAGACTTTAATTTCCCAAAGCAGTATGGTGCACTTTCCTCTCAAATTCGAGAAAATTACCGACTGGTAAGCGTGAGGTCGCCAGTTCGACTCTCACTGTTGGGTACTATTTTTTTTTTTATTCATTTGAATACCTACACCTTTTACATGCAAAGTTTATCAAATTCATGCTAATTTACAGATATGTAAACATCTGTTACATGTATGGGTGTACGGTGTATATCGGTGCACCACCTCCCCGAAGATGGACATCACTTTCCATTAAAAACATACATCTTATTTTAAATGATCTCTTGCTTGATAAATCGTACTTTTTATTGCACATAGTAAATTTTAAATAGGAATATTTACAATTGTTTAGATTCTTCGTACAAAAATAAAACACGTAGAGTAGAAAATGGAACTCGCAAACGAGATAGTGACGAACGGTGGCTAGCATACGCACAAGGGTCGCGTACATCGCGGCACGATAGGCACATACAGGTCATGAGTTTATTACTCTACGCGGCATACTTGGAAGCGCATTGCAATTAGCAGACTGTCGACTCGTTACTATTCGACGTTTTGCCCTTTTTGCTTCTTTCATAATGTTTCGCGAAGCTTTTTCTTACAAGCTGCCTAAAGTATCGAAAATACATATGCACACATATATACAATACTTACATCTAATGTACCCGCTATATCTAATATATACATGTTACAAACTATGAGAACCAAAACGCAAAAAAATATAATATTACCTGCGCTTTACCTGTCTCCTGGGAGGTGGAGCACCGGTATATGTGCACCGTACACCTATACATGTAACAGATGTTTACATATCTGTTAATTAGCATGAATTTAATAAACTTTGCATGTGGAAGCTGTAGGTATTCAAATAAATAAAAAACAAATAGTACCAACAGTGAGTGAGACGCGAATTGGCGACCTCATTGCTTACTATTCGGGAGCGCTACGCACTGGCTACGCTGCTCCTTGTTCATTGATTTCTATAAAGTTTATATAAGTATCTCGACATTTTTCAAAGTCGATTTTCTTACTGCTTTTGGGAAATTAAAGTCTGAGTGAAGACCTTCACGTACACTAAGTATAAACAACTTCTGAGTTTGCAAGTCCTTAAGGTCCCCTTGTCAGACCTACGCCCCCCCCCTCCTCAAGAAAATTTTGGATTCGCCCCCCCCCCCCCAGAATATCCCAAATCCGCTCCTGCTACTATGACGCTGAAAATAATATTTTTTTAATTTATAGTATATTGTTCAATGAGTACAATGGATCAAGATGAGGATATGGTAGAAACAATGTTTTCATACATTGGTATAACGGAAAAAGTTCCTGAATCGCTTATGAATTCTATAGGTGGTCTTTCAGGTTCTGGTCCTGCTTATGTAAGTCCACTCGGTACTTAATTATCTTCTAAGTTTATTAAATGTTGGAAACGATCCTATGATATTAAATACAATTTCTAGGCATATCTTGTTATCGAAGCATTAGCAGATGGTGCTGTAAAAATGGGTGTTCCAAGACCTATGGCAACAAAATTTGCAGCTCAAGTACTTGTCGGAGCTGGTAAAATGGTATTAGAAACAGGTAGGCATCCTGGTCAGTTGAAAGATGAAGTATGTTCTCCAGGAGGTACGACTATTGAAGGAGTTCACGCCATGGAGCGTGGTCAAGTTAGGTAGGATACAAATGAAGGGTATATGTAGATTGTTCGGCTACATGTCGGAGAAAATTTAAGTGGCATTCTATATAAAAAAAATAAGTTGAAGATATAGAATACAATTTGTTGATATCCTGTTTCGTTTTCAAGAAAATTGACTTTGAATTTTAGCCGAGTACGCGGGCACCGAAGTAGAGCTTACTAGTGATGGGCGTGATACCAGTCTTTCTTATGAGTTTCAAGTAATTCGATACCCAAAGTACTCGTTTGGAAGGTCCGATACGTATCGAAATTGTAAGTACTTGGTATCGACATTTGATACCAGTAGGAACTAAAATGAGTACTGAGTGGAATTGGTATCATGGCAACAGTAAAGTATCAATACTATTCGAACCGGAATCAAGCACTTTAGGTATCGAATAGAATCGATTTCCAAATGATACCTACAAAAGTTTCGGTCCATTAAACTCGACTGCGTTGGGGTCCGACGTTGAGCATACAAAGTCTCGCGATAAGGGACCCCTGAATAGTTGGACAAGGAAAGAGAATGAATATAACTAGAGAAAGCGAAATAGACCTACTGGATGATCCTCTCGCGATGCTAGTCAAAGAAAGTGGTGCCCGGCACCACGTGCCGAAAACAAGACCCCTGGAAGTGGTTAGTATACCTACCCATTAAGAAGTGAGAAATCTTTCAGTTCCGCATTTCTCATCAGATCTCTGCGAAAACGACGCCAATCGATACCTTATGTTTCTCCGATGAAAATAACACCAAGAACGACGTAATTCGGACCATAGTGAAGAAAATTACTTGAAAAATTGATTACTATAATCTCCACCTAGCTCCGTTAAAAATATTCCGATTTACATGATATTTGGTATAATTTTCATTGGAACAACATAAGGAATCCACCGGTATCACTTCCATATCGATACAATGAAGAATAAAGAATTTTTTAATGCGCTGAAATGAATATTTCACCCTCGACTGCGGGCGCCAACCTCGATTCGCTGCGGTCGACCAAGAATTCATTTGTTTAAGAAAAACTGCATTCTTTATTCTTTATCGTATCGATATGGAAGTGATACCGATGGATTTCTTATGTTTTTCCAATGAAAATTATACCAAATTTTATGTAAATCGGACTATTGTTAACGAACTTAGTGTGAAATTATATAAATCAATTTTTCATTTAAGTTCCTTCATTATGCTCCGAATTCGTCGTTCTTGGTGTTAGTTTCATCGGCGAAACATAAGGAATCGATTGGCGTCGTTTTCGCAAAGATCTGATGAGAAATGCGAAACTCAAAGATTTCTCACTTCTTAATGGGTATTCCAACCATTTCAAGGGTCGAAAGTCATAACACTCGGAGAGGCATCGCCCCCGGGGGGGGGGGGGGGTTGTCCTCGCCATCTGGATGCCGTGCGGCATCTCGTCCGACCCAAACGCAGTCGTATTTAAAGGACCGAGACTTTTGTAGGTATCATTTCGGAAACGATTCTTTCCAAGTACTCATTCCTATTTCGATACCTATGGATGCTTGTTTCGGGTTCGAATAGTATCGGTACCAAGGCCAGCCAAGATGTTAATACCTACAAAGGATCGAACCTTTTGAGTAGGTATCATTTAGGTATCGATACCTTCTGATACCTACGGTACTCATACGTGCTTGAGATGCCATGATACTCCTCCGCTAGGTATCCATACTGCTTGAGCGGTATCACGCCCATCACTACAGCTTACAAGCGCTTGCAGGGCACGCCATGGTAAGAGGAACCGCTTACGGCAGAGCTGGGCAACCCGCGGCTCTTTTCCCGACTTGCTTGCTCTGCTGAGCCGTAGGAAAACGGCCCCCTTCATACCTATGTGACTCCTATACTCTAAACAGCCACACGCAGCTCTCACTCCGACATAGCTGATATTGCTGATGGTGGGGAAACCGGTTATATAGTAATGGGGATTGTGTGGCACACGGCAGCGAACAAGTTGCTCAGGGGACTAGGCAGTCAGATCGCTCGAAAATCTAGTATTTTTTGCGAATTAATTACAAGGAGATGAATACAAATTGTGACTAGTACTTTGGGGTAATGTTTGTTAATACTATAAACAGTAAAAAAAAAATTATTTGAATAATTTATACATATGTACGACAGCGCTACAGTTGCCTGATATATAGGTGTTCTTTTTTTGGAGCCGCTGTAATTTTGCACTGATTCTGGCCGTAAGAAATTGAATTGTGAAATATTCTCTGAAATTGATACTTTGCCCTGACCCCCAATCAGCCCTGAACCTATTGAAAAAAACGGCAAATTTTAAAGAAACTTGATTTTTCGCCAGGGATAAGAGCCATTTTATTTTTATTTTTTTGTCAAAATAGAAGTTTTCACAGACTTACGCGTAGGTTCAGGTCGTAATTAAACATGTTTCACATGTGCTAAATATTTTTCAAATTGACTTGTACCTCCGTTTTTTCGCAATCACTGCAAAACGAAAAGGAAATATGATTCTGAGAAAAACGCGTTTAAAGTTTCGAAAGAGGAATTAGTCTACCTGTGTGCGCACAGAAACGGTTTATGACGCGCTCGACCTTTTCGGCTGTAAAATCCTTAATTTTGCAAAGTTTAACATAAACTAAACGGCATTTTACTCAGGAAAGGTGGTACTTCCGAAAAATACAAAAAAATCGAGTTTCTGACTGTCTAGTCCCCTTAAGCCTCGTAGCTACTAGCAATAAACTTACGACATTTATTGCGCAAGAAACTTGCATGAGTGTTTACATTACAGCAATTTCTTTACGCAAGTTCTTGCCTGCAAGTAGTTGTGAGAAAAATCTTGCGGAAGGATATGTCCCGCGTGTTTACACTGCAGTGTTACACCTGAGAGTTGAGAGTAAATATTTATAAGTAAAGTATCTATTATAATGTCAGTCCAACAAACTAGAATTTAGAATTAGTTGGACCAAACATTACTAAAAGTGATACAAAAATGCTGGCGGGCACGTAGATCCGAAACCGAATACTATGGTCCACCTACTTGCTTTCTACTCTCGCCAAAAATTTCCAATTCGTTTGGAAGTAAAATCTTTCCCTCTGAGAAAAGATTATCAGGTGTCTACACTATGACAGAATTCACTTGCTGAGACCAACTGTCGCAAGTAATCAGAACTTGCTAGAGTTACTCTCAGGCGTGTTTACACAATGCTGACATCGACTCTCGCAATAAATGTCGCAAGTTTATTGCTAGTAGCCACGAGACTTTACGGAAAGCGCGACGCGTTTCCTACATGTAGTCGAACACCCTGTACATCAAATACATTATGTAGCGTTATTGATTATTAATTGTATTTATAGGGCTTCTATGATGAATGCAGTTGAAGCTGCAGTAAAGAAATCGAACGAATTAGCTTCCATAATAAAATAGAACCTGGTAAAAAAATATTTGAATTACCTATTAAAGTTCTAGAACAAAGGAATGGATTCGTTTTGTTCTTAACACATTTGCTAAAGTATTCACAACAAAAAACGGTGAATGTGTTTATTTTTAGAGTCTTAAATTATATGAGAATATAAATAGTACAAATAAATAATGAGAGAATATTGAAATAGCAGGAGAAACTAGTTAAACTTGTGAATTAAATTTTTAATTATATATAAGTGTTGTTCTTTATTTTTGCATACAATGTAATGTAACTGTAGCAGTAGTACACAGAAAATATATAAAATATTTTACATCTTATAAATTACACATATTTATGTATTTTACGTAAAGTTATGTTTTTGAATATTCTACACACCGAGAAGGATCTGTAGGATAATATTCTTGACATTTAGTCATCAATCTTTTTAGTGCTTGAATGTATTTTCTTTGAGTTTCATCATTCATTACATGTGCCACATTCTTGGAAAAAATCTTTTCTCTTCCTGTACGTGCATGAATACCAACCATAGTTACTCCAATAGGCCATGGAGAATTTCCTATAGCCATTTGTAAGTATGCATCACTTGCCTACAATAAATTATTTTTATTAAATAGGCCGTACAAAATATCACAATGCATTGATTATGTGATTTTTATATATTTACCAGTATGTAATTCCGTTCTAATAAATGTTTCACAATGTCAGTTAAGCTATCAGTAATATCCTCTGGCAGGGATTTATTCTTTAATTTTCTAAGAAGTGGTTTCAAATATTCTCTAGTTTGAGCATAAGTGGCGCTAGCCATCTTTCCTTTAGTACTCATTTTTTCAGCTGTGCTCCTACTGTTCAATTGATTACCCCACATTTGTACTAGGAATTGTATAAATTGTGTAATAACATTCAAATCAAAGTCCCTATCTCCTTTATTTAATTTAGCAGACATCTTCTGTAAGTCTTCATAAGTAACTCCTTCATCTGGTACATTTACATCTCCTTTTCCATCACGATCTTGTGGTTTTGAAGAAGATAATATTTCATTCAAATATGCTTGATCTACTTGTTCCATGGCTTCTTGAAAGTCATTTCTGAAACCCTTTAATTTGAAGGTTGCATATATAATCAAGTTCGGTAATTATTTAGAAGTTTTCCATCCTCACCGATTTCAATGATTTTTGGATATGTTATCAAGATCAAGATTCTGAACAACTTTTTTCTATACATGTTACCGCCGCACGACCTTCGTTTTCGAGATATTTGCGAAAAACTTCTGCTGATTTAATCCGACGCAACGCATTCCACTTTCCAACTTGTCCCGGGTATTAGTATTGGTTGGGGCTAGATTAGTGCGGGGGGCGCGTAAAGCATGATAGCGAACTGATGTGAGTTTAGAGATTTGACCAGAAACTTGCGGATGCCCGTTAACACCCCAACTCATATCGGTTCGCTATCATGCTTTACGCGCCCGCGAGCGGGCGCGCGTCCCCCACACTATTCTAGCCCCAACCAATACAAATTCCCGGGACGAGTTGGAAAGTGGAATGCGTTGCGTCGGAATAAGTCAGAAGAAGTTTTTCGCAAATATCTCGGAAACGAAGGTCGAGCGGCAGTAACATGTATAGGAAAAAGTTGTTCAGAATCTTGATATTGATAACATATCCAAAAATCATTGAAATCGGTGAGGATGGAAAATTTCTAAATAATTAGCTAAAGTTTTATGCCACATAAAACACTAATTATTAAATATATTATAAGTCATAACATTAACTTTAATAAAGTTATTCTAAACTATAAATGTGTCATATGTATCTGTCTAAAATTACAAAATAAATAACAAATATTGTATCCGTACATTAGGGTGGGCCAAAAAAAAGTCAAATTTTAGAAATTCTAAACAGCCTAGAGTGGAAAAGTTGCGTCTGGAGAGCACAAATGGAGGCAATTTTTTTTTTTGAAATCGGTCAATATTTGACCGGGCCCAAACGGGGTCACAGTTTTTAATTTCTGACCATGTTTCGCAACTTCTGTATATTTTCATAAAATTTGCATAGTTCACAGTTGAGCATCAGTAAGTATTATTTAAGCACATAAACACGTGAAATAGTGTGTTATATATTGTCACGAAGCGGAGTATCTAAGTGTTTCTATTTTGAGACCTAACGCGGTTGTAGTGCAAGAGGAACATATTTCATTACTTCAAGAGCCGATTCAACAGCTTGTTTGAAAACGAATCCGCAAACCGTTTGTCGCCATCATCCTCAGTTTTTGAGAAATTCGATTTTGAAAAAAAAACTGCAAATTTTCAAATTTGAACATCTTTTGTGTCAAAACGGTAATACTTATTCGGTTGTTCGTTACGTCAAATTATTCTATGAACTGTCCCGAATACAACGATATTAGTTATTATTGCATTATGAACATTTGAATATGTTTAAACATCGATCAAAGGGAAAATGACACCCGAAGTGCACCCATTTTTGAAGATATTTTTCAATTTATTTCCGAAACTAAGGGTCTAGGAGAAAATCTGACTACTCCACGCGATGCAGCAGACATTTTTTTTCGGAAAACACCAGCAAAAGTGGTAAGTCACGTTTTGTTTCCAATACCGTAGCGAAAGAGGTTGGCAAAACGTGCAGCGCCGACAGTGGTAGTCGCGCGCGTTTAAGCGATTCTGTCGCTGAGCGGCAGTGGGCACGCCCGCCGCTGTTGGCTTCTGTATTGAAAACAAAACGTATCTTACCACTTCTGTTGATGACTTCCAGGGGAAAAATGTCTGCTGCATCGCGTGTAGTAGTCAGATTTCCTCCTAGAATTAATATCTTTTAAGGAATTTAAGTATTTTGAAAAAAAGTTAATTTCTTCATAATTTTTCGGAAAAGATAACATTCTCTCCTTTGAGAGATTTACTTCTCGTCTAGCGCAACATATACCAGACGCTTCTTCGTTCCATGTTAATAACGCGTTTTTGAGACATGCCTATGTCCGTCCTAGAGTATCCACGAATAACGTGTTAAAATTTGAGGAAAATCGGTTCAATAGGTCTTGAGTTTTGCGCGAACATAAAAATCGGCTCTCTCTTTATGTAATAGTATAGATATCTGCAAAAATTGGTGCATTTCGGGTGTCGTTTTCCCTTTGATCGTTATTGAAACTTAGGATATACTTCCGAATGGCCCCAGTGGCCGATCGATACGAGGCTTGAGAGGATGGGTGGTAAGGGGGTGTGGACCCTAAATCTAAAATTGTAGCTTCGGGAATTTATTAGTTTCCGAAATATTAATAAAAAAATTATTCATTTTTTTTTATAAATTATTTTTTTAAATTGCATATAGGTAGCCCTAACGGGGTTCCATTCTGCCTTCCCCCCCAATTTGTCCTACGGACAGCTGGACGCGTTCCCCTTACTTCCGCGTGCCCCTCATGCGCCTAAATGGCATGCATATTTAGTTGAAATTCAAAGCCAATTTTTTCGAAAACGAAGCGCGATATTAAAAAATTGTATTCTATATTTTCGTCTTATTTTGACCTGTAGAATCACCCTCCTAGAGTATTGCCTATCAATAAAGTAATAGGTATCCACCGTGTATAATAGGATGGATCGCATCTCCAAGTTTCTGGTTCAAATCTCCAAAATTACATCGCTTTACGCGCCCCCCGCACTAATCTAGCCCCAACCAATACTAATATCCAGAACAAGTTGGAAAGTGGAATGCATAATGTCGGAATAAGGCAACAGAAATACTAAAAGTTTTTTATTAATGTCTCGTAAACTAATAAATTCCCGAAGCAACAATTTTAGATTTAGGGTCCAAACACCCTTCCCACCCGTCCCCACAAATCTCGTGTCGATTGGCTACTGGGGCCATTCGGAAGTACAGCCTAAACTTATTTAAATGTTTATAATCCAATAATAACTTATATCGTTGTGTTAGCGAGGGTACATTGAATAATTTGACGGAACAAGCAACCGAATAACTATTACTGTTTGAACTCAAAAGATGTCCAAAGTAGAAAATTTACATTTTTTTTTCAAAACCGAATTTCTCGAAAACAGAGGGGGTGATGGCCATGACAAACGGTTTGCGGATTCGTTTTCACAACATTCGCGCAAAAATCTATAAGAAATGGCTATTGAGTGCTACAGATCAAACAGGCTGTTGAACCGGCTCTTGAAGTAATGAAATATGTTCCTCTTTTACTACAACCGTGTTACGTCTCAAAATAGAAACACTTAGATACTCAGCTTTGTGACAATATATAACACACTATTTCACGTGTTTATGTGCTTAAATAATACTTACTGATGCTCAACTGTGAACTATGCAAATTTTATCAAAATATACAGAAGTTGCGAAACGTGGTACAAAATTAAAGACTTTGACCCTGTTTGGGCCTGGTCAAGTATTGACCGATTTTAAAAAATTTTTTTTGCCTCCATTTGTGATCCCCAGATGCAACTTTTCCGCAGTGAGCTGTTTTGAGTTTCGAAAATTTGATTTTTTCGGCCCACCCTACTCTACGTTATAGTATTTAGAATTTTGTGGATCGTGATTTCATGTGATCTAATGATAGAACTGTAATTTCACAGAAAGAAAACATTACAACAAGAGTAGTTTCTAACTTGAAATTCATTTCATTTAGAGTGAATCAGTTAAATATTTAGGCCTTATAAATATGTCATAATTTATAATATAGTTCCAACTACCATTCGTGTAAATACCATACCTTGTTTACTTCAGGTTCAAGAATTTCACATTTTCTTAATCGTTTAAATGCTTCTATTTCTGATTCGCTATACAATAATATTGGTTCTCCCCTTTCACGTAACCTTTTAATGACTTCATGCCTAGGTAACATTAAATGTTCAGAACTACCCTCTGTTAAACATTCTTCTAGTTGTTGAGACATGTTGACTTTAATATCTTCGTCACTGCTCTTTTGAATTTCTTTCACTTCCGTATCCTTTGATATTAGCTCACCTCTTTTAAAATACTTTTTGTTGTTTTGCTGTAATATTAATGGAACATTGTCAATGAAATAGAATGTGAAATTTTTTGGAAGACACATATGATGTAAGTTTATGTATTACCAGAACATTGCTTTCTTCCAACTGTTTGCGTTTTTTCAATATCTCCGCCCTTAGAATATCCATTATTTAAGAATATTAATACCACTCAACGAATTGATTTAAATTATTTCTTCAAAGAAACTTATTTCTGCATGAGCCAAAGTGCAATAAAAAGTAAATTAAAATTCAGATTTATTAATGATACAGTGAGACAATATATCTGAATAAAACATTAACTAATGCATTTCTTACAGTATTGTACAATATCAATTATAGATTAAATATGTGAATTGCATATTTAAAATTACAAAGCAGAGAGACGCATGTTCAAGGTTTCATAATATTTCGAAATGTATGCTATTGAATTACACACTTGTATGTACTATTATTTTCTCTCGACAGAATATTTTTAGGTTATGTATGTATGACAGTTTTATAACTATTTATAAATTTCCGACCATGGACTTAAGTAGGTCCATGGTTCCGACTCCTGTTCAGAATGTGTGACTTTTTCGTTTTAGTTCATCTGGCGGCCGCTAGATTGCCGCTCAAAGAGAAAAGTGATGCGCGGCCACCTGGGGATACTCGTGAGAATTTCGGCGTTGGTTCGGCGCCCGTGGAGCCCAAAAGGGCTCTGCTCATAGACATATATAGACGGATCAGAAGTTTAGACTATCGGCGAGGGGAAGGTAGGGTAGATGTCCTGATTACCGTGCCCTGTCTTTTTTACCGTGCCTTTACGCTTAAAGTGCAAAATAACTCGCATAAATAAATAAGGGAAGATTTTTTTTTAATTAAGATAAACTATTAATGTATGTGTTACAAATGAGAAGGTTGCATTTTTAAACAATTAAAGCATAGTAAAAAAAAATTCAAAAATGCTTATGAAGATTTCGATGGATTTACCTAAATTCTTACCGGAAACTGTAAGGAACACGTACTTTACAGAAGTGAATAAATTGATAATTATCATGATTTGCACTTGTGGTTATTATATCATAAAAGATCCAAGTTTTATGAAAAATAGCAAAATGAGCACTTTTGAAATGTTTTCGTATTTTTAAAGTCAATTCGGTAATAGGGACTGGAATTTAACGCTTGTCCCTATTACCGTGCCCACTGGCTCCCTCTGTAACTGCTAAACCTAACCTTACTTTCATTTCTCAGAACGGGTGAACAGAAATTTATATTTGCATATTTTGCTTTTGTAATGAAAAGTTCATATTAAAATTACATAAAAACACCTCTGGTAGGGCAAAACAATGTTTTGAACAGTTTGTTAGGAAATCCGACACTATTCGACGAACGATGGCAGCCGAATGCGACTGTTTATCCAAAAGGCGAGCACGGCGACGCCGAGTCAGGACAACGTGATGCCAGGCCCGTCATAAATTAGATAGGGCCTTAAGGAGATGTCAATGGCGTCAACGCAAGGATCTCCCGCTCAAGAACAGCCAGTCTTGTACAGACCACGACTCGAGACACGTTCTATCCAACCCACACCGAACTCGTCAAAATATATGTTTTTCAACTTATTCTGTTTTCCACATTGATTACGAATTCTTACAAGTTCAAAGTTCAAAGACATAACATAACTGCGGGAACGCTATTCAAAGAAGGGCACGATAATTGGGGGCACAGGAATAGAAACACCGCATTTTTCAGGGCACGGTAATTGGGACAAAAACATGGATTTTTATTTCAATTAAAAAAATATGAAACATTAACATTTTCAACCCGAAAAATGCCTTATTAAAGAGAAAAGTTCAAAACACCAATATAAAGTTTCTCCAAGCAAAATTAAAGTAATAGAAGTAAGTAATTAATTCCTTTATGAGCAAGTCGGCGTCAAAGTACGCTAATTGGGACTACCCTAGGCTTGGAGGGGAAAAGGCAGAGGTTCAGATACAGGCGCGTCGGTTAGCTTCGGATAGAGCACTATTTGTATTTTCTGTTTTCCTGTGTGTTTCTAACACACGGGATGGCGTTTCAAGCATTTCGCTTATATTACCCAACGAACGATAGTCATTTTTCCTTCTTCCCTCCTCTCTCCTTCGGGTCCCAGCAGCAGCGACACACCGGGAGACAGGTGATGGTCACCCATCTTTCCCCAGTACGCCGCCCCGTGATGTTTAACTTCGGTGATCTTACGGGAACCGGTGTTATTGAGTACCCGCCTTTTTGAATATTGTCAAATTCGCTTTATAAACCAAATACAAACTTAAATGTAATAAAATACTCTAATAATGTGTCGTGCTACTATGCATCAATATCAACAACGCATATTTTGTTCATAAAGTGATTTGTCAGATTTGACAATAGCCAAAAAGGCGGGTACTCAATAATATTCTCTCTCTAGAGGACCCAATATGGCGGATGCGCATACTCTCCTCTTTAGTGTTCTACTTCGGATGCATTCGGCATGTATAACCCATTGAGCTATAAGAATACCTAGAGAGAGAACAGCAGTGGGAAGAAATAGAGTCGACAGCGGTCCGAGGGAAATAGAAGATAACGGGTGAACCTATCCTTCTTCTTCCTATTATCCCTCTCTATCTGTACTCTCTGTGTTATGTATGTATTTTGTGTTTGTAGATAACTTCACTCACATGCACTATATATTCATAGCCTGTTGTAAGACAGAGATAGGTTCACCCCTTACTTCCCTCTTTCTCGGACCGGACGCCATTGGTCTGTTCTCTCTCCAGGTATTCTTATAGCTCAATGGTATAACCACTGCGTTACTCGATGTACTCGTATCGTTCCCCTTACTTTGAACCTTGCCACCCACCTCAGCTTACGCTCCGTCTATATATGTGACTTCCGCTTTAGGACAACATGACAGACACATTTTCCGATCACTCCCTAGTCCCTGGAGGATCACTACTGTTGTGCGGCCGCCTGGGGAAACTCGTGCTGTTACGCGGCCGCCTGGGGAAACTCATGAGAATTTCGGCGTTGGTTCGGCGCTCGTGGAACCCAAAAGGGCTCTGCTCGCAAAATGTGTAGATTTAAATGAATTCAATAACTTGTAACGAATAACCCAAAACTCAATGAACTTAATGAATAGAAGCTAAATTAAGTTGTCGAATAATTTTAAACTATAAGAAACAGAATGAGGAAATTGTAGGAATCAGAGCTGGATTTTATTATAACGTTCAGTTTGGTATAAGGTCTATGACGAATTGCGAGGAGAAGAAACAAGCTTCTTCATACGTTCCTCTTTTCATTAATTCTAATGTTTATTAATACAAATCTTTTCGAGCGTTCAAGAAAGAGGCGAAGGTAAACATCTAATGTTGAAATATTCACCCTTAACTCGTTTCCTAATAAATTTAATTGGCTCGGTTCTAACTTCGCGCTCTTAGAGCTTACGCTAAACACCGCTAGGGCGAGGATCGCAACACCTTTTATTCGTGGGAGACCGATCATCTCAGAAGATTTCGTCAGCTTGCTGAACGGGGAGTCACGAAGTCCTCGCGAGTGCAGCCCCTCTTTCCTGGGTTTTGGCGTGGTTTCCCCAGGAACGCGGATGAATATCAGAGGAGTGTGAGTTCGTGTGGCCACGCAGCGAATTTCCCCCCAGGCTTACGCGTACTCGTGGTGGTAACGGCGTCGAGTTCAAGACTGCATTTGACCAAGATCTGTGTGAGAAATATTATTTACTGTTTAATTGTTCAATTTTTGGTTCATACGCTTGTTAAAATATTTCAATTCGATTCGATTGCGTTTGCGTTTCGTATTATATTGTTAAAACGTTGCGCGACCCTAGAAAGATGTTAAAACTAAGGAGAAAGCGATTATTCCTTTCGCGTAAATTGCAAGAGTTCGAAGTAGAAAATATATCAAGGGAGACAACGCGGTCGGACGGTCTTATAGATAATTCACAAACCCCAGAACTGAGTTTCTTACCGACAGAAACAAGTACCCCTGCTAGTTCCCCTGTACAGAGTGATCGTTCTTTACCATGTTAAATCGAGACCGCTCCGGCTATCTGCGAGCCTCCAATTTGCGCGACACAGCCCCAAGAGATGAGCATTGTGCCGGTGCAGATTGACCGCCCCGTTATAAACTCAAGCGAATTGAATGTTCAGCCACGTTCTGCAGAAATTACACAACAAAATTCTTCAAATCAGTTAGCTGTCCCGTCTGAATCCCACCTTTCATTAAAGTTAATGAAGGATTCAAATCCTAAATTTGATGCGAAATCAAGCTCCCTGGATCATTTCATTAAGCAATGTAGGTTGGTAGTTTCGAAAGTCAGGCCCTAAGATCGTCAGAATCTACTCTTTTTAATTCGGAACAAAATGGAAGGACATGCAAAATTGGTATTATCTAATAGTGAGGAGTCTGAAATGCTGGACGAGCTATTTGGTCTTCTTAAAAAGTTTTACGTTCACTTCGTTCAATGTCCAAAGTTTTAATGCTCAACTAATGCAGTTGCATCAAAACGCTAATGAGTCGGTAGACGTATTCGGGACAAGGGTGAGTGAAACATTAAACGGCGGATTGGAAACCGCCATGGACATGTATAACGCGGAACAATTGGTAGGAGTTAACGACTTGCTAAGGAACTCTGCAATGATCAGCTTTATTAAGGGAATTTCTAACGACATCATCCGTTTTTACTTGAGCAAAGAAAACGGCAAAAAGGAAATCAAAACCTTCCATTCGGAGTGTGAAAGTCTATAAAACGAATATCAGTGTCGATCTGTCGGAAGGGATCGAGTGGGTTATGGAGTTCGCAGGGAAGAGAGATGTGGGTTTTATAAGAAAACCGGTCATGCGGAAACCGATTGTTTTAAAAAGCAGAATTTGGATACCCTTCGACCTCTCGGCGAATGTTCTCATTCGGATGATTTAAACTCAAAGACGACTCCGCGGAAGGGTGCGACACGGAGCGAACTTTTGATTGCCAGTGCCAAACCCAGCGAGCTTGCTTCTAAATTCAAGTGAAGGGGTCCAGTTACCTACCAGTAATTAAACTAAATTTTCTCATTGACACTGGCTCACAACTCAATTTAATAAAGCGAAATAGTAAAAACTTCTACTGAGGTAGTGAACACTAATGTTACCTATGACCTTACTGGTATTGAGTCGGGAAGTTTACGCACACTCGGTGAAGTCATTCTGTCAGTACATAATGCTGATGTAAAATTTCAAGTGGCAGACGAAGATTTTCCAATCGCTGAAACAGGCATACTGGGCATGCTGTTCCTAGAAAACAGAAATGCTATAATAAAATTCGATGATAACGAATCCAACACTCTTCAAATTGATGACGAACATTTTCTTCTTTCGACATCTTCTTTCAAACTGCCTCCCCGTTCGAAATGCCTAATAGCTCTTCCCGTCAAAAACCCGGAAGTTAAGGAGGGTTATGCGAGGAAACTTTTAACTGATCCAGGTCTATATTGGGGAAGCATTAGTTGCTGAACAACACGGGTTTGCCAAAATTTTTGCGATCAACACTACTCCTAACCACGTTAATGTAACAGTACCCCCAATCGAATTAGAAGCCTTCGCGGAGGGTCAATCAGTACCGCGTTTACCTCGGAAAGAAAAAGCCAATATGGACCAGTCAAAGTCTGACGCTTCCAGATTATTTCAAATAGTAAAGCTACTAACTTTAGATCAGCGCTGTCCAAGGTCGCTCTCGCGGGAGCTTGGGGTTCTCCCACTCTCGTCCGCGTTGTCAGGGATACCGCGCGACGCTGACCGCGAAGACGTTAGCCCGGCTAGCCCGTCATGGCAGCCTTCGTAGCGTCACGTGGTCTCCTTGACAACGGAAGGCACGTTGCGCGAAAGAAAGATTGGAAGGGGAAGCAGGCGCGTGAGGGGCTTTTACCCTGGACAGCGCTGCTTTAGATCATCTTAGTGAAGTTGAGCGAACTAGTATACTTGAAATGGTGAATCGATTTCCCTATCAATTTTACCTCCCATCTGATAAATTGAATTCCACCTGTGCCCTGAAATATACAATAGTAACAACGGATGAAATTCCAATCAACACAAAACAGTATCGATTTCCCCTTATTCGTAAGGAAGAAATTAGAAAACAAGTGGGAACCTTACTCGAAAGTAATGTTATTCGTCCATCGGGTCCACCTTATAACTCGCCCATTTGGGTGGTCCCTAAAAACCGACTCGAAGGGTAATCCGCGTTAGCGGATGGTAATATATTATTGCATGTTACATAAGAAAACTATTAACGACGCTTACCCGCTGCCGAACATCACGGAAATTTTGGACCAACTCGGAGCAGCGAAATATTTCACCGTTCTTGATTTGCTCAATCTAGGTCAAAGACTGCATTCTCTGTCCCTAGTGGCCATTTCGAGTTCAATAGAATTTGGGTTAAAGAATGCCCCGGCCACCTTCCAAAGGTGCATGGACCTGGTCTTGTCTGGTTTGCAGGGAGTGGAGCTCTTCGCGTATATGGATGATGTCGTTATTTATGTTGACTCTTTGGACGAGCATTCGCGGAAGTTGCGAAATCTCCTGGTTCGGTTACAAAACTCCAATTTAATGTTGCAACCTGAAAAGTGTCCATTTTTGAGGCGTGAGGTATCTTATCTAGGCCATATTATTTCAACGGAAGGGGTAAAACCTGATCCCGCTAAAATTGAGGCAGTAAAACTTTTCCCAGTCCCCAAAACTAAAAAGAACATAAAGCAATTTTTGGGGCTCATCGGGTATTATCGTCGGTTCATTCCTCAGATGGCTACAATTGCTAAGCCGTTAACCCAGCTTCTAAAAGCCGATGTTGCTTTTGCCTGGAATTGCAATGCACAGGTTGCTTTTAAAAACTTACCGGATACTATGTATATAGAAAAACAAGTGTAATATACATATAAAAAAAAAATTCTTAATGTACAACTTACCATTTCTTGTTGAATCCATTATTATAGCAAAAGGCAAACCAAATAAAAAGAAAATGAACTATTGAACTACTAAAACACCAGTAAACTATATAATATAAACTATATATATACAGGGTGTCCCACTAAGGAGTGGACAGCGCGATATCTCTTAAAGTATTGTCGATAAAAATATAAAAAAAATAGGGAATTGCATGGTTCGAGGGGGCCCATTTATTAGCGCGAACGAATTTTGTTTTCGATTATTATTTTAAAAGATACGATGGTCAAGTTCGGTTTTTCAAATGGAACTATTTTTTTTGAAGACCTGAGTTGATAGTACGTTCCAAGACAAATTCAATAAGCTTTAATGTATACACTTTATTTCCACTGGTTTTTAAGATATTGCGCTTGCAAAATTACTGATTTTCACTGGAAGAAAACCCTCTGAAATAGGAAGGACCGGGGTCGGTCTTACTGGCGCTACGGGTGGCATTGCCTGTTGAAACTGATACCTACCTGCCAAAGGTCTACGCCAGAAATGGCAGGCCCAAAGGCTGGACAATTCTTTTCCGTCAGAAATGCTACTTAGGTAGGTACATCTGCGGTATCGAGAAGCGCATCGTTACTTTTATTTCGCACTTGCTTCTACGCTCGGATGGCCGGTTCTTTTGTGAGGGATGCAAATTCGATTGGTTCTGATACAATCTGCTCCCTATGGTTGAAATTTAGTCTAGCAACTTTCACTCCTCCTAACCTAACCAATCCAACTTGCATCCCTCCCAAAAGAACCGGCCATCGGAGCGTAGAAGCAAGTGCGAAATAAAAGTAACGATGCGCTTCTCAATACCGCAGCTGTACCTACCTAAGTAGCATTTCTGACGGAAAAGAATTGTCCAGCTTTTGGGCCTGCGAACCCTGTCGTAGACCTTTGGCAGGTAGGTATCAGTTTCAACAGGCAATGCCACCCGTAGCGCCAGTAAGACCGACCCCGGTTCTTCCTATTCCAGAGGGTTTTCTTCCAGTGAAAATCAGTAATTTTGCAAGCGCAATATCTTAAAAACCAGTGGAAATAAAGTGTATACATTCAAGCTTATTGAATTTGTCTTGGAACGCACTATCAACTCAGGTGTTCAAAAAAAATAGTTCCATTTGAAAAACCGAACTTGACCATCGTATCTTTTAAAATAATAATCGAAAACAAAATTCGTTCGCGCTAATAAATGGGCCCCCTCGAACCATGCAATTCCCTATTTTTTTTATATTTTTATCGACAATACTTTAAGAGATATCGCGCTGTCCACTCCTTAGTGGGACACCCTGTATATGTTAGCATCACCAATTTTAAGGGTAGGGTCGAGGGCGGATGGCCCCACGCTGTCCTGCCTTCGAGGGTTTATGACTGGGACTTAGGCTGCGTGTGTTTCTGAATGGGGGTGCATGAGACTAAACAGTCCTGGCGACGGGCGATGGCTGGCGACCACTTTGGGTCTTTCAACTATCGGGTGTCGAAGGATTACTTATTTGAATGTAGAGAGAGAGAGTTTCGTTATGGCTAACGGCCTGACGCCGTATTGCCAAAGAATAGGGACTCTGTCCCTGGAGGATCTGGCCACGAAGTGGGGAAGGCGATGCCCTCTGGTATGCGAACTGTGATAGACCGCTCAGTCCTTACCCCAGAACTGTCCTGGATCGAGCTTCGTTGCTACCCTTAAAAAGTCATTTTTAACATATACAGGGTGTCCCACTAAGGAGTGGACAGCGCGATATCTCTTAAAGTATTGTCGATAAAAATATAAAAAAATAGGGAATTGCATGGTTCGAGGGGGCCCATTTATTAGCGCGAACGAATTTTGTTTCCGATTATTATTTTAAAAGATACGATGGTCAAGTTCGGTTTTTCAAATGGAACTATTTTTTTTGAAGACCTGAGTTGATAGTGCGTTCCAAGACAAATTCAATAAGCTTTAATGTATACACTTTATTTCCACTGGTTTTTAAGATATTGCGCTTGCAAATTTACTGATTTTCACTGCAAGAAACCCCTCTGAAATGGCAAAAACCGGGGGCGGTCTTACTGACGCCACGGGTGGCACTGCCTGTTGAAATGGATACTTACCTGCCAAAGGTCTACGCCAGAAATGGCAGGCCCAAAGGCTGGACAATACTTTTCCGTCAGAAATGCTACTTAGGTAGGTACATCTGCGGTATCGAGAAGCGCATCGTTACTTTTATTTCGCACTTGCTTCTACGCTCGGATGGCCGGTTCTTTTGGGAGGGATGCAAGTTGGATTGGTTCTGATACAATCTGCTCCCTATGGTTGAAATTTAGTCTAGCAACTTTCACTCCTCCTAACCTAACCAATCCAACTTGCATCCCTCCCAAAAGAACCGGCCATCCGAGCGTAGAAGCAAGTGCGAAATAAGAGTAACGATGCGCTTCTCGATACCGCAGATGTACCTACCTAAGTAGCATTTCTGACGGAAAAGAATTGTCCAGCCTTTGGGCCTGCCATTTCTGGCGTAGACCTTTGGCAGGTAAGTATCCATTTCAACAGGCAGTGCCACCCGTGGCGCCAGTAAGACCGCCCCCGGTTTTTGCCATTCCAGAGGGTTTTCTTGCAGTGAAAATCAGTAATTTTGCAAGCGCAATATCTTAAAAACCAGTGGAAATAAAGTGTATACATTAAAGCTTATTGAATTTGTCTTGGAACGCACTATCAACTCAGGTCTTCAAAAAAAATAGTTCCATTTGAAAAACCGAACTTGACCATCGTATCTTTTAAAATAATAATCGGAAACAAAATTCGTTCGCGCTAATAAATGGGCCCCCTCGAACCATGCAATTCCCTATTTTTTTTATATTTTTATCGACAATACTTTAAGAGATATCGCGCTGTCCACTCCTTAGTGGGACACCCTGTATATATAAAATAATACAAATTTAAGATTATTTAAGCCACGATTATTGGTACGTAAAATCACACAAAATGTATTCCTCTGGTATGACCAAATTGACAAAACACTATCACTATCGTCAGTTACAGAACAAATGCGTATCAATAGATTACAGTTACCGATATTTTTAAATTCGCGGCATTAATTGTTATACTTAAGAAATTAAAGTAATACATATACAGGGTGTCCCACTAAGGAGTGGACAGCGCGATATCTCTTAAAGTATTGTCGATAAAAATATAAAAAAAATAGGGAATTGCATGGTTCGAGGGGGCCCATTTATTAGCGCGAACGAATTTTGTTTTCGATTATTATTTTAAAAGATACGATGGTCAAGTTCGGTTTTTCAAATGGAACTATTTTTTTTGAACACCTGAGTTGATAGTGCGTTCCAAGACAAATTCAATAAGCTTTAATGTATACACTTTATTTCCACTGGTTTTTAAGATATTGCGCTTGCAAAATTACTGATTTTCACTGGAAGAAAACCCTCTGGAATAGGAAGGACCGGGGTCGGTCTTACTGGCGCTACGGGTGGCATTGCCTGTTGAAACTGATACCTACCTGCCAAAGGTCTACGACAGGGTTCGCAGGCCCAAAAGCTGGACAATTCTTTTCCGTCAGAAATGCTACTTAGGTAGGTACATCTGCGGTATCGAGAAGCGCATCGTTACTTTTATTTCGCACTTGCTTCTACGCTCGGATGGCCGGTTCTTTTGGGAGGGATGCAAGTTGGATTGGTTAGGTTAGGAGGAGTGAAAGTTGCTAGACTAAATTTCAACCATAGGGAGCAGATTGTGTCAAAAGAAAAGAATTGTCCAGCCTTTGGGCCTGCCATTTCTGGCGTAGACCTTTGACAGGTAAGTATCCATTTCAACAGGCAGTGCCACCCGTGGCGCCAGTAAGACCGCCCCCGGTTTTTGCCATTCCAGAGGGGTTTCTTGCAGTGAAAATCAGTAAATTTGCAAGCGCAATATCTTAAAAACCAGTGGAAATAAAGTGTATACATTAAAGCTTATTGAATTTGTCTTGGA
Organism: Andrena cerasifolii; assembly: GCF_050908995.1. Lineage (NCBI taxonomy): Eukaryota > Metazoa > Arthropoda > Insecta > Hymenoptera > Andrenidae > Andrena > Andrena cerasifolii. The sequence continues at coordinate 1,992,662 of NC_135124.1, read as the reverse complement.
ACGCACTATCAACTCAGGTCTTCAAAAAAAATAGTTCCATTTGAAAAACCGAACTTGACCATCGTATCTTTTAAAATAATAATCGAAAACAAAATTCGTTCGCGCTAATAAATGGGCCCCCTCGAACCATGCAATTCCCTATTTTTTTTATATTTTTATCGACAATACTTTAAGAGATATCGCGCTGTCCACTCCTTAGTGGGACACCCTGTATAAGTAATATTGTTGTCACTTAGTTCGAATGATTTATCAAATTTGAAACGTTAAATTTTTACAGGAAAACGAGAAATACAAGCTAACAAATTATTTCTTATTATTCAACAGAATATTTTTTAATCTATATCCCGCGACAAAACTATAAGACACCCATAATTTGTGGGAATATGTTAATATGAGCGAAATTTTTGTTAGAATAACCGTTAGTATTATGAAGAATTACCTAAAATACATAGATTTCTTCCACAATAACATCGATGCCAGCGATGGAAAGATCCCTAGTAAGAAATTTCTAATTTTGTACGAGATTTGATGCGACAAAACTATAACACACGGTATACTTTGTGCAGGGAAAAAAGAAGTAAATCAATGAAAACAATTTTTTTCTACCTATTAGTAGTGAGTCGTGCCGCCTTTATTCTTTATGATTTCAATTAATCGTTTTGGTATGGATTTATACAATTTTTTAATCTCCTTTTGATTTAGTTTCATCCACTGCTCCTCAATGGACGCCTCCAGATCGTCCACAGTGGAAAACTGTTTTCCGTTTGCATACACAGAACGCGCTAACATTCCCCAAACGTTCTTAGTGATGTTTAAATCGGGGGACCGTGCGGGCCATGGTAAATTTTGTATGTTTTGGTCACGAAAATATTGTTTTACTTGTTTTGCGGTATGTACAGAGGCATTGTCATGCTGGAAAATATAATTTTCACAAGCAATGGTGCTTGCGTGTTGTGACAACTGTAACGTATCTCTACTACCGCTGTAAATTTTTCTTTTTCCTTTCTACAATTATCGTCGTTTTCATTCTAGTATTAAGACACGTAGCGGAGAACACTTAAACTAAACCACGCGCAACGCATGCGCATAACCGCCCGTTCAAACTAAATCCAGCGCCGTGAACGACTTGAGCGCGCAGGCGCATACCGCACGTTCAACCGGACGCCGATTAAACTGAGCGTAGTGCGCGACTGGCGGGAACCGGACGTAAAATCTGATTGGTACAAACGCAGCAACTGATTGGTGCGGGTCAAGCTCCAGCAAGGAGTATAAATATAGGCCTGCCTGCAGGAGAGAACAGTTTTGGTCCCGACACCAAACCATCCTAAGTTTCCATCCGAGGACGCTTTAGTTAGCCCCTCAAAATCCATACGAGGACGCTTTAATTAGCCCCTCAAATTCCATTCGAGGACGCTTTAGTTAGCCCCTCAAAATCCATACGAGGACGCTTTAATTAGCCCCTCAAAATCCATACAAGAAAAGCGTGGGCCAGCTGATAGGCACCATTAAAACATTATACTCAGAGAGAAGTAATCCTCTCAATTTCTATAACGAAACCGCCAAACAATCTTTACGATCAGTTTAATACGACCAAGCGTCGAACCTTGTATTATACGCTATTCCGACTTCGTGTCGAGATTTATGTTCAACTAGCAATTAGCCTAGTAATTATATTATATCATACATATTAATTAATCAAAGGTTCTAACAATTTAATAACAAAAACGTCGAACAATCCTATATTCTGTTTTACCGACCAAGCGTAATTTGGTTAATCTTTTGTTCGGCTATACCGACTTAGCGCTGAAACCGAAATAGAATAATATTCTTCGTTACCGACCGATACGTCATTACGTAACTATCTTACGTTCATTTATATAAATTTATAGACTACGTTCGCACGACTAAGTGTCGTATTCTATGTTCACATCGACTTTGCGTCAAAACACATTTTTGAATAAATCATTTTGTTATTATTGTTAAAAGAAGGACTCTGGTTTCTTGAAATTCATTTCTTTATCGCATGCCAACCGAACCAAATCCCACAATTCCAGGGGTATCCGCTCTACACGTGGAATCTCCTGTAATAAACGGTAACGCCACGTTTGAGAACGTTACACAACTGTCCTTCTAATATGTTTATATATCTAGCAGCATTCATACTAGTTGCTATAAACTTTATATTACTTCTTCCGTAATATCCTATTGCGGCCCAGTCCATGATACCGCCTCCGCTCTTCTTGATAAATATAATTCCTCCTTCCTCAAATCATGGTAATAGTATGATAAACCGTCCAGTCCATCCAAATTAAAACGTTTCTCATCGGAGAAAATAACTTTTCTCCACTTTTTCTTCCACTAAATATGTTTCTCGGCGAATGCTTCCCTTTCCGCTTTATGCCGATTCGTAAGCGGCGGCTTTTTTGAAGTTTGCGTCTCTTTATATGCTTTGATCCTTTAATAATTCGTTGCACATTACGCACGTTAGTGTACACACCAGCTTCCAGTGCAATTTGCCGTGCTGTCATGCACGAATTTGATGCCTTCCTTCGAATGGCCCGTCTTTCCCTTTCGGTTGTTGCCTTTGGACGTCCACCAGGATTTTTCTTTCCGTAATTTTCACTATTTTTTAAATAATGGTACACAACGCATCGGCTCCGTCCAAGTGCTGTTGCGATTTTCGCAATGGAGTAATAATCTATTTTCAAATTTTCGATTACTTTTATTTCATCTACCGATAGTTTCGTTCCTCGAGGCATTTTCATTAACTTATAAATTATAATTAAAACAATATAATAAAAAATGTTAAGATATTATTAAGTAATATAGAACGCAGAAATATTCTCGATATGTGGGATTGCAATCGAAGAGCAAGCTCGTCTAATGGAAATCGCTAAAATGCTACTGTCTTATAGTTTCGTCGCGGTGGTTCGATCATGTTTATACAAGGCACATCGATGGGAACCGGAACAATACACTTACAGACCCCACAGTCGTCTTAAATTACAAAACACGAAACGGTTGGAAGCGAGAAATAGTATTCTACCTAAAAACTTGTATTACATTACGCTTTTTTATGAATTCGCAAGAGATAAAGAACAAACTTACAAGTGTCTTATAATTTTGTTGCGGAGTGTATGTACTTCGCTATACCATTTTTTATTTATAAAAGTTTTAAAGGTAATAAAAAACGTTTTTCAAATATGTATAATACAGTTTATTTTTAATACAAGTAATAATATTACAAATTAAACTTGGGATTCTGAATTTTAGCTCTTATTATTTTCGGATCGACTTGAAAAAATGTACATGAAATTTAACATTCTTTTCTTCAATCTTACAAAATTTGATAACTGCATTACGAGTCTTGAGTTCCAATAATTTACAATAAAATTTGAACTTCAAGTAGAGATGATGACGATACATCGATATTTGAAGATCGATATGTACATTGAAACCACCGATGTTTTTATAATAGCAAATTCGGTACCTCGCACTGACTTTGCACTGGTGTCAGAAAATGACGTGGATTGGTTGTTTCTGATAGAAACGAAGATAGCTCTATAAGAATCAACCAATCCAAGTCATTTTATGGCACCAGTGCAGAGTCAGTGCGAGTTACCGTATTCGCTATAATAGATGTCGATGTGTTTGGATATTATTATGCTAATTAGATTTTAATTTCTCTGGGATAAAAATGATTTTTTCAAGTTTAATGCTCTATCAGCTTCAGTGGTGTTTTACAGTCGGTATTTTACACCGCATCGCAAAGGCATTTACGACATGTCGCAAATATACGTATAATATGTCGTTTTTAAGACCATTTCATACGTGTCATTTGTCGCAAATGTAGTAAATAGAAATATTCATTATTTCAAGGTTTCAACAATTAAAGTGTTGAAAAAATATAGTTCTTTCTGACTCGCTTGTTGGTTGCATGCGAACACTGTAGAGTACTGTAAAATACGGCGATTACATCGAAAACTATTGGGATTTTGTGATCCTCTAGGGAGTGATCGGAACAACGTGTACCGTCGCTGATTGGTTGCCGCGATTTTGGAGCAAAAGCGGAAGTAGGAAAAAGAAACCATAAAAAAGAAAGAGACAGAAATAGTGATAGAAAGATACAGAAATAGTGATAAAATGAGACAGAATTACTGAAAGAAAGAGAGTGAGAAATATTGATAGAAACAGATAGATATGTTTATTTTCGGTTTTGCTCTGTCACGTCCCGGGTGAAGGTCTTTTTAGGGGAATGACACAGTTGGGGTAGATCGGGAGGAAGCCTCGGCACGAAAACCAGTTTCGCGACACAAGGCTAGTTGAGGGAGTTTAGGCACGAAAACCAGCTTCGCGGCACTAAGGAGGGTAGGACTTTGGCACGAAAACCAGTTTCGCGGCACAAAGTGAGGCAGCAGTTAGGCACGAAAACAAGTTTCGCGGCACTAGGAACGATGGGCGTTAGGCACGAAAACCAGTTTCGCGGCACTAGGAACGATGGGAGTTAGGCACGAAAACCAGTTTCGCGGCACTAGGAACGATGGGAGTTTTGGCACGAAAACCAGCTTCGCGGCACAAGCAACCAGGGAAGGTAAAGCAGTAATCAAGCACCAGAGTGACACCCGTTAGACAGAAGCATGGGTATTTAAAGTCCTGATAATTGGATTTACCGTTGCATTAATATAAGAAACCTCGCGTTATATTTCTTTGTAATAGAGGTAATGGTATGGTCGTAAAAGGCCTATACGAAAGTAAGCTTTGTAAACACTGTAAGAAATCCCGGAGTTCGCGAACCGAGATCAGCTGTTGCAGTAGCTTGTTATGATTCGGTAATTCCGTAACCGAAGGATCACTACAATAATTCGAAGCGTTATTTAGAATAAGAACGTTTATTCAGTTTAAAGCATATGTGGTAATATTATAATAATGCGTAGGACGTTAAGCATTAGCACAAAACATTTATATAAATGGTAATCAATAGCAATATATAGATGAACATGAAATATGCGAGTATTAGCAATGGACAAGAATATGAAAAGCAATTAGGAAAAAATATGAAAGGGTAGAGCTGGTTACAATATAGATGGTGGTGATATGCGATAGTAAAATAAGTAATTGTAATCGCTTACAGTGGTTGTCGATAGTGAATCACTCGTCGAACGGGGTTGCACTGATTTTAATGCACGTTTAGTTACGTTCTTAAGAATGTTTCTATGGAAGAGATTTCCGTAGAAAAGCTTTCTGTAGAAGAGCTTTCCGCAGAAGAGGGCTACGGCCTCTGGGGCCCTTGTATTTATACGGTGTTTAGGTATGAGGGGTGTGCGCGGTATGGACCGTGACTCATGCACGAAATATGCGTCGCAATAAGACTTCCGGGGTTTTTATAAAGGGCATTCGAAAAGGACTTCGCAATATTATTTCCGGGGTTTTTATGAGGGGGGCTCTAGAAGGGGGACTCAAACTAGTTAAATGTGGTTTGGGTGTTTTGGTTGGAATGAGGTAAGAGTAGCTTTGACTCGGTGGGTCGTAGGGAGGTCGTGAGACGTAGTCTCGATGTAAGGGGGTTTTTGGGGCGAGGGACTTGTTTAGACTTTGAAGGTGAGGGAGGAGATCGTGCCTCGTAGGGCGTAGAGGGAAGGGGATTTCGTAGTAGATTATCTTGAGATGGGGACCGCTAAGGTACATCGTCAAGGTGGTCGGTAGTTGGGAAAAAGGGGTAAGATTTGAATTCGAGGGATTTTGGCGAAGATTTGGAGTAATTTGTGGGGAAGACTCTTATTACGACTCCGCGAAAAATAGTGGGACGTCACAGCTCCAAGATGGCTGCGGTTATACCAATCACTCCCTAGAGGATCACTAATGGGATTGGCAAAGCTGCGATACACTACCTGGTGGCGACCAGGGGTGGGCACTCCGTATATCAATCAGTTGGCAAAATTTAGTGGGCGGCACAATCCACCAGCGGCGCTGGGATCAATAAAGTTGAAAATATTTGGTAACAGATGGCGCTGATGAAATTATTTTGTGGCGCCGCAAGCGCGCTGTTAGCACAAACGCGCTGAAGGAACGCGTGTTCGCCACGCTAGGAGATTGTAGGCTGACAAGCCAATCAGCGGTGAGAACGGCGACATTTAAGTGTTGGATCTCTCTCCTCGTGGCATTCAGTTTTTTTTCGCGTGCAAGGATACCATGAGGTTTTCTGTACCTGAGTTAATATATTAAAACTTTTATTGTTCATTTTATTACTCATCGAATACTTGATTTTTTTGTGGACCTGCCCCGGCACCAGTGCCTCCGTAGGAAAGTACCTATATAATTGGTGACCCCAAAATAGTATTCGAGAGTACGAAACGCGCAAGCACGACTGGAGGTTATGATTGAGGGAACAAGTCTAACGCCCACGAGGTCCGGGGGCTCAACGAAAGATGAGCTAAAGCATCAATCGGAAACGAAAGGACAAGACCCCAGCACCCAGTCTACGCAAACGTACGCAGGCGTAAAGAGAGAAGTACACAGTAGCGAATTCGCCAAAATCAAACTTCCTTCTTTCTGGCAGAAGCGCCCAAAACTCTGGTTCGCGCAACTAGAAAGCGAATTCAACTTGCACCACATACGGTACAAAATATCACACGATCGTTAGGAACCTTGACGAACAAACGATTATCATCGTAGCCGACCATATCGAGAACCTTCCTGCGACGCAGAAGTACGAAAATCTAAAAACTGCCTTAATCAATAGATACACAGACTCAGAAGAGAAGAGGTTACGTCAACTGCTCTCGGGAGTCGAACTAGGGACCAGGAAGCCGTCCGAATTGCTGAGGGAATTGAGACATCTCGCCGGAGGCACGGTTACAGAAAACGTGTTGATGATCCTATGGATACAACGCTTGCCAACAAGCACGCAGGAAACACTGGCAGTGGTGGAGGATATCCCGCTGGCAAAATTGGCAGAATTGGCGAACAAGATTATGGACCGCAAAGCCGACAGCATCTCAGCTGCCACAGTCGAAACTCATCCACGCCAGGAAAAGACCGAGGTAAATCCGGACATTAATGAAATTGTGAAACGCCTGGAGGCGTTGTAAACCAGTAGTGGACGGGGCCGAGCGAGACCTAACAGACATTCCAAGGCCAGGCGCGCGCACCCGCCCAGGAGCAGATCCTCAACCTCAGCACAACGGCGACCTTGTTTCTACCACCGGAAATTTGGTGATAAGGCTTGGAAGTGTACTTTACCCTGTCCTATGGCCCATAAATTACAGGAACAGGGAAACGACCCGAGCCATCAACGGTAGAGGCGTCCGAGGATGGTAGTGGGACACAGAATCATCTACATGTGTTGGATCGACGCACAGGTCTGCACTTTCTGGTGGATACTGGTGCGGACATTTCGCTCATCCCAAAATCCAGGACAAAAAAGGAGCCACCGTCATCTGGGGTTCAACTGTTTGCAGCAAATGGTACGAAAACTGACACATACGGCGAGAAACTACTAGCCCTCGATTTGAGCCTCCGGCGGAATTTCCGGTGGAGTTTTTGTGTCGCGGATGTGCGACGCCCCATACTCGGCGCAGATTTCCTGGGCCACTTCGCCTTAGTGGTCGACTTGCCAAACCAGCGGCTTGTGGACAACGTCACCGGACTTACGCAAAGGGCCCAGATTACTAGGGACGATCAGGCGACCATTAGCACCGTGGTCCCAGAATCGAGGTACCACCGAGTACTTTCCGAATTCCCAAGCATCACCCGTTTCACACCCAAGCCTGCAGAAAAGGCGCACGGTGTGGAACACCATATTTTAACTAAAGGACCACCAGTCGCGGCAGCACCAAGGAGGCTGTCACCGGAGATGCGCAGAGCGGCAATGGAAGAATTTAACTACATGGTGGACCTCGGAATTTGCCGACCATCGGACAGTGTCTGGTCCTCACCGCTCCATATGGTCAAGAAAAAGAAAAAAAAGCAAAAGAGAAGGAAACAGAGGGTTTCGAAGAATGGCGCCCTTGTGGGGATTATAGAGGTGTGAATACCGTGACGACGCCAGACCGCTATCCATTGCCACACATACAGGACTTCACCACAGGGTTGCACGGTAAGAAAATATTTTCAAAAATAGATCTTATCCGTGCATACCATCAGGTCCCAGTGGCGCAGGAAGATATCCCCAAGACAGCAGTAACGACGTCTTTTGGACTTTTCGAGTTCGTGGTAATGCCGTTTGGCCTGCGCAACGCAGCGCAGACGTTCCAGAGGCTGATGGATTCCATCCTTCGAGGGCTCGACTGTAGCTTCTGCTACCTGGACGATATGCTAGTGGCGTCCAACACAGCGGAGGAACACGAGCAGCATTTACGAGCTGTGCTGCAAAGACTACACCAGCACAGTATCGCGGTCAACGCAGCGAAATGCATGTTTGGAGTTCAAGAGATTCCATTCCTGGGGTTCATGGTCACACAAGAAGGAATCTCGCCCTCACCAGAGAAGATCGAGACGATCTTGCGGTACAATAAGCCAAAAACGGTTACCGAATTGCGCCGTTTTCTTGGCGTCATAAACTATTACCGCCGATGCCTGAAAAACACAGCGACGTACCAGGCAGCACTGTTCAAGTACCTCGAGGGCAGCAAGAAGCGAGACAAGAGGCCAGTTGAATGGACGCCGGAGGCAGAGGAAGCGTTCGATCGCTGCAGAACCGAGTTGGCCCGAGCAGTGACGCTGACACACCCAGCCGAGTCGGTACCATTGGTACTCACGACAGACGCGTCGGACGCAGCGATGGGAGCATCCCCGGAACAATGCATTGATGGTCAACACAAACCTATAGCGTTTTTCTCCAAAAAGCTGTCCGACACACAGAGGAGATATAGCGCGTACGACCGCGAGCTCCTCGCCATGTACGCCGCTGTACACCATTTCAAACATCTCCTCGAGGGACGTCAGGTAATCATCAGGACGGATCATCGACCCCTCACGTACGCGTTCACCCAAAGGCTCGATAAAGCGTCACCTCGCCAAGCTAGGCAGCTGGATTTCATCGGGCAGTTTACGACGAACATCCGATATATCCCAGGAGACGAAAACACAGCGGCCGACGCTCTATCGAGAATGCTATTGATCCTATGCACAAAACAATTAAAAATGAAATAGCTGTTTGTTTCTACATCCTTGCCAAAAATAGTTCTGTATCTACTAATACTGTGCAGAACCAATACCTGTGGCAGGTGGTAAATTCTGGGTAGGTACTGCTGTTCGTACCAAGAACATGTTTGATGATTTATCGTTCACAGGGAAGTGTTGATGACACACACGATAATTGATAAACACCCGTTTGGGATTCAGCTTAGGTAAATTTAGATTCTGAATAACCTGCAGCCATGCATCAAAATGTTTCCTATTTTTCTCCGGATTCGGAAATCGATGTCGGGTTGAATGTGTGTCTAAACATCCAGGGGCAGCACATAAATGATAGGTACCACGACCCATCTGGTATCTGTGACCAATAATTAACACGGTGTCAATATTTGTAGGATTCAATTACTTATTTTGTTAATAGTTTATTTCTTACCTCTCAATATAACGCTTTCCTGCACCTTCCTACCTTTCTTATGCTTTTGCTACGCTTTGCTATGTTCAGCTGTGTCCCGTTATGTACCGTTATATTCTGACTGCTGTAATGACGCTGCCACTGGGCGGCGCTGATTATGTTCTATTCCCGCCACAAAATAATCTCATCAGCGCCATCTGTTACCAAATATTTTCAACTATATTGATCCCAGCGCCGCTGGTGGATTGTGCCGCCCACTAAATTTTGCCAACAGATTGATCACAGACGAGGTATAGAATAGACCTATCAAGCAATGTATTTTTGTGTCGCCGGTTTGGGGGGTCCTAGGACCTCCTTACCATTTTAGTGTCGCATGCAACGTTACCGGTGAAGTTTCAAAACAGATTGTAACGCTACGCGTGGTAGGAACTAGAATTAAGCACGAGTAAAACTAGGTTATGTTTTGAGAGTCAAAGCCCGCGATTTACAAATGTTTCTGTTAGAGTAACAATTTAAAAATCGTCTTATGAACATATTCCGTTCAACGGAAGAGAACGGAGGGAGAAAATAAAACGATATCACATTCGTCTTTTAACCTTGCTGTCCTATTCCGGTTTATTTAACGCAAAACAAATTTCATTCCCTTGCAATAACGTAATTTGTAAAAACAGGACTTTAATGTTTTTTAAGAGCACCTGTTGCTGAACCCCACCCATGTATCATGTGTTTCCGCATACATTAATGATGGTCTATACGATATAATACAGACATATAATAATAAAAATAATAATAATAATATCCTTCTACTGTACTATATTATTTAAAAGGAACATATCGAAACCGTACACACCGATTTTGCTGCAATTTTGCAAGTCTGTAGAGTAGCCAAAAATATTCCATGCATATTTTTTTAAAAAGGAATTCATTCTCCTCCATAGCTATTAGACCAATTGAGGGCTCGGATACAATAAGGGGACTAGCGCTCGAAATTGGGAAAAATTATTGTCCAAACGCTAAGAAAGATTGGAAAATTAAATTTTGTTAAACTGGATTTTAAAAAATATAGTATTGTAAAGCTCGCCACGGCACACATTTTTTCTATTTACAGTATTTTCATCGAATTATTAGTATTCGAGACAAAAAAATTATAAAGTAAAAAATTTTCATCGTCCAAAATCGTTATTTCTTTAAACATAAATTGCGATAACTTGAGTAAATATTAAGGGATCGTTATGAGACTTAAAATATAAAACTCAGAAAACTCTAGCAGAGCCACAAAATGTATGCACAAAACTCTTATGTTAAAAAATGTAATAATATTTAATTAAAAAGTAGTACTGGACATAACCCATGTTTTTCAACGTTCGCTGTTAAAAAGTATCGAGGCAATTTTGAGTTACATATAACTTGCAGCGACAAAGTTTTTTCGTAATATACAAGCAAGATTTTCACCAATTTTCACACTGCTTAATAAATAATTGTGGAAGATATGGCGATATATATAAATTCCGCACGCCACTAAGAGTCAACAGCCGCGTATAATGCGCTATTTAGTAGTTTTAGCACTCGCGTTGACAGTTGGTGGCGCGCGGAATTTACATATATCGCCATATCTTCTACAATTATTTATGAAGCAGTGTGAAAATTGGTGAAAATTTTGTTTGTATATTAAGCAAAAACTTTGTCGCTGCAAATTATATGTACCTCAAAATTGCCTCGATACTTTTTAACGGCGAACGTTGAAAAACATGGGTTATGTCCACTATTACTTTTTAATTAAATATTATTACATTTTTTAACCTAAGGGTTTTGTGCATACATTTTGCGGCTTTGCTAGACTTTTCTCAGTTTTATATTTCAAGTCTCATAACGATCCCTTAATATTTACTCAAGTTATCGCAATTTATGTGTAAAGAAATAATGATTTTGGACGATGAAAATTATTTTCTTTATAACTTTTTACCTCGAATAGTAATGATTGGATAAACAAACTGTAAACAGAAAAAATGTGCCCTGACGAGCTTTACAACACTATATTTTTTAAAATTCAGTTTAATAACATTTAATTTTCGAATCTTTCTTAGCGTTTGGACAATAATTTTTCACATTTTAGAGCGCTAAGTAGTCCCCTTATTGCATCCGAGTCCTCAATTGCACATTGATTATACAAAATATTACATCCTTCTACGTATAAATAAAAAATATTGATTCGCAAATTAGTATTGTTTCATTGACATGTTTCCTAACTTCACTACCCAACCTCTCTATCTTTCATTATTGCTATCCTCCTTTATGCTCAGCGAGGCTCTGACGCTAGACGCAGCTCTCGTGCCGTATTCCTTCAAGACTTCTCGATAGAAAGATATGTGGCAACAGCGCGGCAGAGACAGAGAGAAAAGAAAATGCGGCAACTATGCGAAAAAAAATTCGTCTACACAGAGTACCTGGAGATGTCACCTCTGTACAACTTCTTTTTATTGACCGCAGTAGTTTCATTAGGGCCCGTCTGTTTACAAGGGACGCTTCGATCGATTCGGACCATAACAAAAATGAGACGGCGGCCTTAAGAATAAGTAGCGACTGAGAATACCGTCCTAGAGAGTAATTGGCATAACCGCAGCGATCTTGGAACAAAACCGGAAATAAACATATCTATCTCTTTCTATCAGTATTTCTCTTTCTCTCTCTCTCTCTCTCTTTCTGTCAGTATTTCTGTCTCTGTTTTTTTTACAGCTTCTTTCTCTGTCTACTTCCGCTTTTGTTCCAAAATCGCGGCAACCAATCAGCGACGATACACGTTGTTCCGATCACTCCCTAGAGGATCACTAGTTATTTTAATTCCAGATATACCTACGACATTTATGACACATTTACGACATTTAAGACACGTGTCGTGTATAAAATAAAAGAATCGTGTCTTTACCCACCACTGATTCAGCTTTAGGAGCAGTTCTTTAACAAAGCGGTCAGAAGTAGAGATAGTGTCTCTAGTCAGAAGGTCAGAACTGTACGGATTACTAATAGCACGTTCGGCAAGCTGCACTAGTGCGCACTGAGTGCAAACTCTTTCGCTTCCAATTAGGTAAAATTCGCACTCAGTGCGCACCAGTGCGACCGTCCGAATTCGCTGTAACCTACGATTTTCGATACCGATAATTATCAATAGTGAAAATAAACTATCGATAGTTTTCCACCACTAGTTATTAGTCAGTATCAGTATTTGGTAACTATTCTCACTATGCATAGTTAGAGCATATATATATATATATATATGTTCTAAGTATCCATATGATATTTGACATTGCTTAATGTGGACACATATGTATATACAAATAATGTTATAGGTGTAAGATTTTGCATAATGTTACCTAAAGCGCTCTGTAGTATCGTACGAAGGGCGATATATGAAAACAGGCTAATATTTCATACATTACAGAACTTACCCAAACATAATTCCCAACAGTACAGTTTATGTGGAAATATTTTCTCCCAACGAAACCTTAACTGTGTGATACACAAAAGATATAAGAGCAGAAAACACGCTTCAGTGCACGTAATCAAGATAATTTTATCAAATCTTAGTGTTCTATACAAAAAAGAAAACTAATTGTGTTTAAACATTTGTTATATTTACATTTTTCAGGGAGATGAGGATGAAGATGGAAAGGAATCGATACAAGTCGATGATTATTTACAGACAAAAAATTCGAAAATAATTGATACTAATGTAGCTTCACTTCGATTAGATGCTATTGCCAAAGTAGGATTTGGAATATCACGCGCGTATGTTATTGTTTATTGAAATACTATTTCAGCAAGTAATTAATCTATTGACCACAATAAAATGCTGACAATGAGAGTCAAGTCGGATCAATGCATTCAGAGAAACTTGGAATACAAAATTATAAGCTCCTTCATGCAATTTACATAATTAAAAAAAATTCTAATTAAATTTTTATCTTCAGAAATAAATATTTCAGTCTTCAAAAATTGTATAAAAAAAATTTAACTATTCGTGATTTGATATTAATTCAAAGTTTTGTTATTTTACAGCAAGATAGACAAAGCATTTTATAATAGCAACATTCGTGTCAATGGGGAAAAGTGTTTCAAGAAGGGTGTTATGGTGAGAATACTTTTATAATAAAGTTATACGCTAAAACGGAAGGATTGCATTGCATTGCATTTTCAATATGTAGGTCCAGGTTGAAGATGAAATAGACTTAATTACTGGCAGAAGTCCTAGTAATCCTGATTTCTTAATAGTACATCGTTGTATAATATTAGCAGCTAGTGCAACTTCAGATAGTATTTCTGTAAGATTGCTTAGAAATAAGTCTTTGTTAATCGAGAATTACAATGATCCATGGAATGGTGTAATCAATTAATGCAATGAAAATTTAGTACATACAAGAAAGTTATGTAACATGTATGTTCAATTTATAATAAATTTTAAATCCGAAATTTAAATCAAAATAATTAAATCCAAAAAATACGAAATGCATTATAGATATTTGTGAAACATTTCTGTAAAATATGTACGTACGTAACCTACGAAAATAACAGTGTACGCACATTTCATTGAACGTTCGGGTTTAACAGTGTATTTCGTATGATCTTATTACATTGGAAAGATGACAATAAATCAGTTTATACTATTGAAAATGTCATCAATAAAAGTCATGTATAATTAAAGTAAAGAAGACGGGTACTGCACATATTTACATAAACCACACCAAGTGTTCTATTTAATGATAAATTATCCATATCTTATAAAATTTTTGCAATATTGTGAGTATCTTTAATTTTCTGCAGAAGAATTGGTCATAGCAATAAAAATGACATATTTCAACAAATTATAATGTAAATGTAATATAGTTACCTCCAAGACATATTTCTTATTGTCATCACTTAAAAATGATAAAAGAGCAGCAGCTAAATGCGGCTGTTGATACTGAAAAGACTACTTTATGATGTCCTTGAAACACAACATATGCATAACAGGACATGAATATAAAAGTTGCAGAGATTCAATGCAATCATCAATTTGTTCTGATATTGGATGCATATCCACTTTTCTAAAAGGTTCTGAAATTACTAATCGCCATCCTGATAGATATTCATTAGAATTTACAATAATACTTATATTTCGTATTTGCAGCAAGATCTTTTTTAATTCATTAATCCGGAAAAATAACAGCAGTTTTATATAAGTATTATTATTTTATGTTTCAAAAATACAAGTTATTGCTGTACATTCAGCATTAATAATTTAGCTAGTTAAATTTTTATCCCAGAGTGACTATTCGTATATTTGGAAGTTCTATACAGATTTCTACAATAACAAGTGCTTGTGATGAGTAACTCTGTGTTTTCAACAAAATCTGTATAAGTTCATGTTTGGAACACATTTCAACTGCATTTACACTGTCACCTATACTTAACAATTTCAATTTACATATATATTTTAGAGATTTCATTTAGTTCCTAAAATATAATTATTTATTTATTCATTTATTTATTTTTTTTTTTATTTATTTCACATGAAGGGGTAATACCCATTAGTACAAGAAAAAGATGTGAAAGACACAGAGTAGAGACACATCATTACAACACCCAGAACCAGAACAGGAGAAACAATACAAAACAAAACAAAAAAGTAACAAAATATAAAAATATAAAGTACAAAACATAACATAAGTCCTATATATCGTTCGATGAATTAATTCTACTTATTTCAAAAAGTATTTATTCTTTCTTTAATAATATACAGGATCAGTGGTTACAATTGTTACAAAATAATATAAGTAGCGCATACAAATCCAAAGAGGTAAGTAAGTAAGTAAGTAAGTAAGTAATCTCAAACATTAATATCCAACCGAATCATCTCTACGTATCCAGAAGGCAAACGTAATTATGGAATTGAATAATTTCTAATTACCTACGTCGCGGACATCGAGATTCGCATTATCTGCAAGGCAAAAAAGTAGGGTTATGCGCGAAGTGCGAATGTTTAGCGTCTTATTTAGTAGATAATAATTTAAGACATATTTTCTTATAAATTTTAATGTTCGCAGGAGCATGCATGATCGCCTAGAGTGTGTACTGTGTGGAGATGGAGCTGAAGTAAGTATCGCATGTATTCTGTTTATTCATAAGTTACGTTTAATTTTATACTAATATTGTATTTGTTTTCAGCGCTAACACAACAGGGAACATGATGATTCTACACAAAAAAGAAGTCGAAAATACAGAATGAAATTTCCTGATATCGCCCCTACTAGGTACCAGTGGTTACGGGACGTGTATTTGTAAATGTAAATGTTGAAAGTCCCTCTTTGGATTTATATGCGCTACTTATATTATTTTGTAACAATTGTAATCACTGATCCTGTATATTATTAAAGAATAAATAAATACTTTTTGAAATAAGTAGAATTAATTATTTAATAACCTGTAGAATCTGCTTGTTGGTCATGTGGGGTAGGGATACACCTACAGCGATAATGGTACATTTGTGTTGGTGCGTAGGTCCATGTGACGTCACGCGTAGGGAATTCTTTGGCAATTGTGGCCTTCAGATGGCGCTGTTGGATGTGTCAGGCGAGCAGCAGGACGTGCCGTCGATCTGCCGGCAGACTGCAGGCAGATGGCTATCAGGGTACGTAAATTCGGAAACTTCTGTAGCTTTTACAGAATTATTAGAATTATTAAAATTAAACGCCATAGATTGCTCTGCAGAAGGTTTATTTTCAGCATTTGAGAAAGCATTGCACAAAAAGCAAATTCCTGTGCAGAATGTAATTGGACTCACATGTGACAATGCATCAGTGATGATCGGGCGCTTTTCCTCATTTTGTTCAAAACTTAAAACCAGGTGTCCTTCATTAATAACAGTCAATTGTATTTGCCATTCCGCGGCATTAGTATCTAGTAGAGCATGTTCAGAAATCCCAAGTTATATTGAAAAATTTATTCGAAATTTAACAGTTTATATTAATAGTAGCGCCAAACGGTCGGCGAATTTTGCTAATTTTCAAGAATTTGTTAATAATAGGTAAAAAAAAAATTAAAAATTGTACGATACGCGTTGGTTAGCCATGCACGCTTGCGTAGCACGCATTCTGGAATGTTGGGATTCGTTAAATCTTTTTTTTATTTCGGAAGTATCTGAAAATCAAAAAAACTACTTTGATTAGATAAAATCGATAATCTACTTTGTGATATAAAAAAAAACAAAAGCTTTTTTTTTTTTTCTTATATATATTTTAAATTATTTCAATTCCTTCAACGCGTTTTTTTCAAACCCGCAGAACAGCCGTTCATTTATTATATTCTAAATCTAGACTTTTGTTTCTAGATTTGTGCGGACATATTTTAAAACCAGAATATTCAACAATAAACGACTCGATGTTTCACATAGATTTTTTTTCCGGTAACAATTTGTTAGACTTGAAGGACATTTGCCTCGATTTTGAGTGTGAACATTATTTGAAGGATCATGTCGATGATAATACTTTGCCCCAGGAAACGTTTCTTGAAATTAAAAATTTTTGCTTAGCTTTTTACATTAGAATCATTACCGAGATAATAAAACGTTTAGCTTTAAAATATACATTTTTAGGCAGTTTGCAAGTTTTTGATTTTAAATTAGCACTTTTTGATAGTAATAGAGACTGTACCTTAAAAAATTTAATTTACATTGCACAAAAATTAGGATCTTTTGACCACTTAAAATTAAAAGCAGAATGGAATAAGTTGTATTATACTTTCGACAAAGTGCAATGTCAAGAATTGTCACAGCTGTGCTTTGATGACATATAGGCCCAAATTAATTCTGCGAGTGATAAAGATAACAATCTTCTGTCCCCAGTCTTGAAACAACTCGTGAATGTTGTAAGGAGTCTTCCTCACTCAAATGCAGAAGGAGAAAGAATTTTCACTCTTCCGACCGATGTCAAAACTTGTGTTGTGCCCAGGCAACGCCCAAGCACACGTGTCACGCGACATATTATACTTCATATTAACCATTATACTACTCCAGAACGTTCGAGACGTTCCTAAGCAAAATCAGTTGCGAGGCAAAGCGCGAAACTACAAAATCAGCGAAATTGCGAGCGTTGCAACGTGACCATGCACGGCAACGCGAAGCGACGGCACCACGCCCAATAGCGCAATAAAAACCGATTTGCCGCCGCAAATCGAGAGACTCTAGAGCCGACTCTCGACCAGTTAACACGGTTAATTCCTACTTGTACACTCCGGTCTAGTTTAAGTGTTTTTGAATAAAGACTTAGTCTTTGGGTTTAATCACACTTGGGGTAGTTCATCCGGTGGATTCTCATCCTTTAATTACTCCCGAACCCACGATTACGCCAGATCCCGTACCAGCCTTGCGAGCCATCACGCAGGGCACAACAAAATTGGTGGCAGCGGTGGGATCTGCATCGTAAAGATTTTACCGAGCCTTGACGCAACCGATTGATCGACGTCGACTGAGGTTGAACTACCTCCGACAAGATTATTGGATCATCGCAATCTCGTAGGCCAAAACAGGCCATCGTCGCTACCGAGGTAGCACAGAGGACCGAGGAACGGCCTTTGAGAAGACGTTCGACGCAACCCGAACGACGACGAGCCTGGTGTCGAGTAAAATCAGCCTGAGAGTGAACGGGTGAAACTACCGTCTATCAAACACCAAATCCATCTACGAGGACGTCACTGATCTGAGGATCAGGACGCTCGAGAGGACTTGGAGACCGAGGAACCTGTAGGAGCCGCACCTGAAGGACGGACGGAGAGCCGTTCACGGGAAGCAGCCGTCGGAGCACGCAGCGAACAGCTGTACGAATCGACCTTGCTGGGTCCAGTTTCAGCTTACCACCGCCGTTGGTTCACAGACGAGAGGACGCCTGACCGAGCCGACGACATGTGGTTGCGAGCAGCCTTGTGAGTAACAGAATAGCGCAAACGTACATATTGTAAACCAGAGTCCTATATAAAAATAGAAACGGTACATGCATGTCTATAGAAGAAGAACGCGCAAATCGATTCAAACTCCCGGGTCAAAGAAGTTTGTCGAGATCATTCGAATCATTTTTCAATAAAAAGCTAACTTTCGAACGCGAAGAATTAGACCTTCTACCTTCTATAGACCATCCAAGATCGTCTCGCCGAACACTTCGACCGCCGCCGTTGCGACTAAGCGTTAGAAAAGACGACGATTCAAGTGCCGAATCGTCTCCGGAAAACTTTGTAACACCGAATAGAGAATACCCGATCGTGCTAGCGGATTTTAGTTTGTTGGACATAGAAGGAACAGAAGAAAGCGAAATGTCGCTAAACGCGGGAAGTAGCCTCCCGGTACCAAACGTAAAATTATTATCTACCGCGCTGTCGTTAGTCGACAAATTCGTAGGAAGATCGTCAGACGAACTTGCAGAATTTTTGAAGTCTTATACAAGCGCCTCGGAGTTTGTCCCCGCGAATGAATTGCCACGATTCTTGAAAACAGTGATAGGTACAAAAATTAAAGGCAAAGCAGCCAAGGTATTAGAGTACAAAGATATAGATACTTTCGATAAATTAAAGGACATCTTAACTTCACTATTCGTAGACAAAAGATCAATAGGAGCAGTTGGAGCAGAGTTTCATGCCTGCCACCAACGAGAAGGCGAAAGCGTAAAATTATTCGCGTGTAGAGTAGAAGAATTAGCTGGGGAATTATCGGAACTATCGGTAAAACCAGGGAACAGCGACGAAGTAAATAACGCGTTAACAGAATCAGTGCAAGAACGCGCCCTCGATGTTTTCACCCTCGGGTTGAATTTAAAACTGAGAACGATCATAAGGTCTCGAAATTACGCAACGCTAAATGCAGCTATCGCCGCAGCTATAGAGGAGGAACAAGCGATGGGTCTAAACACCTCGCGAAATTTTAGGAAGCTCGATGATCAACCCAAAAGAAGAGAAGGATCTAACGTACCGCGCTGCGAACGCTGCAATAAATTAGGGCATTTGGCGAGGAATTGCTATACGCGATTAAGCATGCCGCGAATAAACTATCAGCCGCAACAGACGCACATAAAAAGGGAAGTACAGCGCGTCACAGTAGTCTGCCACTATTGCAAGAAACCAGGACACCAAATCAGGGAATGCAGGGCCAGAGAAAGGGCAAACGAACGAGAAAATAGACCGCGCTATACAAACACGAGTTACAGGCGCGACGACTCTAGACAGAATTTTAGCAGAACTCCGGGCCGAGAATCACATAGCGGGAATCGAGATTACCCAAACACGGGCCACGGGACAACCGACGATAGACAGACTAACACAGGGCCTAGAGTGGATTCGTATCGAGCGAATCTAGTAATGACTTCCGAAATAGAAAACACCGTCGAAATCAGAGCATCAGAACTAGTAAAAGGAAAAGCGAGCCTGCTAGTCGACACCGGTGCCGATATTACACTAATAAAGATAGGGAAGGTGCTGGGCGACGTCCACGCCCAAGACGAAATAGTGTCCTTGCGAGGAATAGCCCCAATGGAAATCAAAACGCTGTGCCTAATACAATTAAACGTAGAGGTCGGGAACAAACTCATAACGCATCCCTGTCGGTTAGTGAGAGATGACTTCCCATTAGAAGCAGACGGAATTCTGGGACAAGATTTCATGACTAAGCACGACGTATGCATTCGGGCAAATCAAGGAATAGAATTGTACGGAACACGGTTCCCCTACTCTGGAGGAGGCAACGTAACATTAAAACCGCGATCAGAAACAATTCTCTTAGCCAAAACGACGGAAAAAGGAGAAGGAATAGTAGAGGGACAGCCGATCAAGCCAGGAATACTCATAGGGAACTCATTAACGATAGGCAATGACGGAAAATGCATAATAAGCATAATGAACACCACAGCAGACGAAGTTCTTATCAGTACGCCGACCGTGACATTAGAATCACTGACGAGCGAAAACGTTGACCCGACGGACGCGACCTGCGACAAAGATCGCGACACGCCGACACATATGGTACACGCTGTACACGGGAGAAATAGAATGCAAATCTTGCGCGAAAGCCTCAGGACCGAACACTTAAATAGCGAAGAAAAAACCAGCTTACTCGAGCTCTGCGAAAAATACAATGAAATATTCGGATTAGAAGGAGACAAACTAGGATACTCCAAAAAAGCGGAACACTCAATTACTCTAACCCAAGGTACTAAACCTATATACGTGAAGCCGTATAGACTACCTCAAGCGCATACGGAAGAAGTAGATAAACAAGTTCAGGAAATGGTAAAAGAAGGAATAATTAGACCAAGCGCCAGCCAATGGAACGCTCCCTTGCTAGTAGTCCCGAAAAAACCAGATGCTACAGGTAAACGCAGGCTAAGAGTGGTAGTAGATTTCAGAAAGGTAAACGACGCGACGATAGGCGATTCGTATCCCTTGCCGAATATAACAGATATTTTAGATCAATTAGGCGGAGCAAAATATTTCTCAACCTTAGATTTAGCTTCAGGGTTCCATCAAATAGCTATGAAGGAGGAAGATCGTGAAAAAACCGCATTCTCGACGCCATACGGACATTTCGAGTATAATAGAATGCCATTTGGGCTTAAAAACGCTCCCGCGACATTTCAAAGGTTAATGAACACCGTACTGTCAGGCTTACAGGGAATAAAATGTTTCGTGTATTTAGACGACATAGTCGTCTACGGACGCTCATTGAAGGAGCACCAAGAACGATTAGAACTCGTATTCGAACGCATACAAGAAAGTGGCCTAAAACTTCAACCCAACAAGTGCGAATTCCTACGCAAAGAAACAATATACCTAGGACACATAATAACCGAAAACGGCATCAAGCCAGACCCATCTAAACTAGAAGCTGTCCGAAGCTTCCCGGTACCTAAAGGAATAAAAGACGTGCAATCCTTTTTAGGCCTAGCTGGATATTATAGGAGATTCATAGCGGAGTTTTCACAGATTGCAAAACCTTTGACACAACTGTTAAAGAAAGACCAAGCATTCAGATGGACTGCACAGGAGCAGGAAGCTCTCGAGATTCTAAAAGAAAAATTAACGACAGCACCAGTATTGCAATATCCAGATTTCTCAAAACCGTTTGTTCTAACAACAGACGCTTCCGGAAAAGCGATAGGAGCAGTATTATCGCAAGGAAAAATAGGACAAGATTTGCCAATAGCGTACGCGAGTAGAGTATTGAATAAGGCGGAAGAGAATTATAGCACCATCGAAAAGGAATTGTTAGCCATCGTATGGGCAACGCAACACTTCAGACCATACGTATACGGCACTAAATTCAAAATCGTGACGGACCATAAGCCACTCACTTGGCTTTTCAACGTAAAGGACCCCGGTTCTAGATTAATGAGATGGAAGTTGAAATTAGCAGAATACGACTATAGCATCGATTATAAGGCCGGAAAAACGAATAGGAACGCGGACGCCCTTAGCAGAATGTTCGCGATAACGCGCGGAGTGAAACAAAAGATCGACAACGAAACAATAGCCGGCGCCAGCGAAGACGACAGTGAACAAGAGAAGCCCCGATCGAATGGAGAAACGGACAACGCAACATACACGGAGGACGAAAAACTTCGAGTGCTACGCGAATTCCACGACACACCTCTGGGTGGACACTTAGGGGTAAAACGGACCCTAGAACGCATAAAATTAAATCATTCGTGGCCAGGAATGCGACAAGACGTAGAAAAGTACATCTCTAGATGTGAAAAATGCCAAAGAAATAAGCTATCGAGAATAACCAAAGCCCCCATGGTTATTACAGACACTCCCACGGAACCATTCGAGAAATGCGCACTAGACATCGTAGGACCTTTACCCGAGACCGGCAGACGAAACAAATACATATTAACCTTTCAAGATCTTTTAACCAAATTCAGTAAGGCCATACCCCTCGAGAACCAAGAAGCGGATACCGTAGCTAGAGAATTCGTTACTAAAATAATTTGCGAATACGGCATTCCGCAGCGAGTACTAACAGATCAAGGAACTAATTTTCTAAGCCAAGTCTTTAAAAACGTATGTAGGTTACTAAAAATCGACAAAATCCAAACTACAGCCTACCACCCCCAATCGAACGGAGCGCTAGAAAGAAGCCACCGCACGCTGGCAGAATATTTAAAGAACTATATCGCAGAAGACCAGACTGACTGGGATGAATGGCTACCGTACGCGATGTTCACATACAATACTACCCCTCACACGTCTACTAGCTACACGCCCTACGAACTCGTTTTCGGAAGACAAGCTTCCTTACCAACCTCATTAAACCAAGCACCGCAACTAACATACACCTACGACAAATACGCTGAAGAATTACGCGAAAGACTACGGTCCACGAATAGCATCGCGCGCGAAACTATAGGGATCAATAAGGACAAGTCAAAAAGGCAATATGATAAAAGGACAGCTACCAAATTTTTCAAAATTGGGGAGCAGGTACTCCTACACGACGAGACAGTGAGACGCGGACGATCGAAAAAACTAACACCCGCGTGGATAGGACCCTACTCAATTCAAAACACGCACGACAATAATAACTACACCATAGGAAAGGGACGAAAAACGCGCCGCGTACACGCAAACCGGTTAAAACACTTCATAGAATAGGACAGGAACAAGGAAACGGTCGCAGTAGTGAAGGAAAGTAACGGTACGCAGACAAACTATTGAAAAAAAAAAGGAGGAGAAAAAATTTATTCAATTTAGGATATATGAGTCCAAATTAAATTGTGTGTGTGTCACCCCCCCCCCAAGCGCGCCTATAATAGAAACCACGGACCTGGCCGCGTGAAGGGTTCCGGAAAACGATCGCCATGACGTTCTGGAACAATAACCAGACGCGGAATAACCAAAATAGAAAATTGCACTAGAAACAAAAAACACCTAACCGACAAAAACATTTGATACTCACCGTAAAGTGCCCGTATCCCCCACGCGTCCTCCGCGTCCAACCATTCAGCATTTTCGGCGGCGATTTGACGCCGCGCCGAGCGGTACTCCCGCACCGCCCGCCTGTACCCAATACTCATAAACCCGGACGGCGCCGGATATTCCAAAGACTAAAAATTTAAGAAAAGAGGAAACCAATTATAAAAACCCTACGCACTTCCACCAAAACACAAAACACCCAACAACTTGCACTAAACGTACCAGTAAAAACAGCGCGAGCTCGCGAGGAAGGCTTAAGAAACGCAACATGATGTCGCAACTGATCACAACGGAATGAGAAGCGACGAGACAATCGAGTCTCTTGCAAGGAAGAACTGCCTTACGTTAACAAAATTTTATCTCGCGCACGCAAGACAAGAGACTTCGCGACGAACAGAAAGATGCGTCGACTACACCTCGACATTATATTTTACAGGATTACCGTCCTACAATTGACGACACTACTCATAGGAGGAACAACCCCCGACACAGACTTCGCTATAAAAGAATTTCAAGATCACCCGGGCATTTACTTCGAAAACTTAGGCGATCTACAGATTTACCGGGATAGTTGGAAACTAATACTACACTTAGACATATCGTACATTTACCGACGCGAATCAAATCTCCAGGCAGCACTATATGACATACTTGCTCAGTGTAAAACACCTTCTACTAATAACTTACAAAAATTCTGTAAAACGTTTGGCACGAAAATTCAAAGCAAAGTAGACCGCGTAACCAAATTCCTTACTTACGTCCAACAAACCATAAGCTCCGCACCAAAACAGCGTCGCGGGCTAATAGACGGATTAGGTTACATAGGCAAATCACTCTTCGGACTAATGGATTCCGAAGACAGAAAGATAATCAACGACCAAATAGGCTTCTTAAAAAGACAAGACAGTAGATTAAAGAATACAATCAAAGGGCAAATGCAAATTGTAAGAGCTAACGCCGAACTTCTAAATGAAACTATACACAACGTACAAGAAAATGAAAAAACCCTTTTAAACGCAACTTGGCAAATTCAATACTTACTACAACAGACGACTGACATTACTAGATTTCGAGAGACAATAGACGAAAACCTCATACTAATAAATAGCGTCGCGGAAACACTCCTGCGTGACACACAAGACTTGTTAGAATTCATAATGGATATAAAGAAAGGAGTCCTTAACCCACAATTAATGCCACCGGCACAAATCATAACATACCTCACTTCAGCACTCGCTCACATCCCGCAAGGATTAGACTTCCCGATCGGAATAAAACTAGAAAATATGCACGTCCTATACGACATCCTTACACTTTCCGCATTTTCGGATACGAAATCAATTACCGTAGTACTAGATATCCCATTGTTGAGCGCAAAGAAATTCAAATTAAGCAAGGTACACCCGGTACCCACAAAGGTAAACGATTCGTTCTACGCGTATATAGAACCCCTCGACTCATACGTGGTACTCGACACCTCGGTGCAAGATTACATACAACTAAGCAAAGAAGACCTAACAGAATGTAAAACTATAAACGAGCTATATCTCTGCACCTCAAACCATCCAATGTTCAAAGCGATACCATACGGACCCTGCGAAGTACAGTTGTACACAAAATTGACGCAAAAACCGAACAATTGTAAAATACGAATCATGACACTGAAACACACGATCCTGATAGAATTACAACAACCGGGCACATGGATTTATATCGCACCGAAACAAATACAACTAGCAGTAACCTGCGGCGATAAAAACACAAACATGTATAGTATTAAGGACTCTGGTATAATAACGATAAGAAATAAATGTACTATCACTACCGCCGAATTTACGATAGAAACCGGAAAACAATACGGAATAGAAAAAACATGGAACTACTTACCTGGTTACAATTTGACACTAGACGAAATTACGTTTCCACAGACCACTGTAAATTCGTACCGACATACCAATTTTGAACTTAAAAGAATAATCAAACACCCGGAAGAATTAAATAAAGTTAGTAAAAAATTAGAAGACTTACAAAACGATTTAGAAAAACCCGAGATTATACCAACCGAGTATCACTATAGCTTCTTTACACTATCCTCTGTGACGGGATTTATCACAACTACACTATGTATGTTCGCAATTTACAAATGCATTGTACGCTGCAAAGCAAAAACACCACGACACTGTACCACAGACAACACGAGTCGCGACAAAACAACACAAAAACCCGAAGCGATAATCAAAATAGTTAGTAAGGAGGAAACGTCTTCCACTAATTCTCTTTAAAATATACCATTATAAGCTAGTTAAGAAAAACCACATGTAAGTCGATGATAACCAATCCAACCATTACGAGTTTTGGGATTTCCCTAAGATAGTTTATCATCGGCAGAAAAAGCTATGGCTTTTCCTCCCCAAGGGGGGAGGGATGTTGTGCCCAGGCAACGCCCAAGCACACGTGTCACGCGACATATTATACTTCATATTAACCATTATACTACTCCAGAACGTTCGAGACGTTCCTAAGCAAAATCAGTTGCGAGGCAAAGCGCGAAACTACAAAATCAGCGAAATTGCGAGCGTTGCAACGTGACCATGCACGGCAACGCGAAGCGACGGCACCACGCCCAATAGCG
This sequence comes from Andrena cerasifolii, assembly GCF_050908995.1. Lineage (NCBI taxonomy): Eukaryota > Metazoa > Arthropoda > Insecta > Hymenoptera > Andrenidae > Andrena > Andrena cerasifolii. The sequence goes on along the minus strand of NC_135124.1, from coordinate 1,966,500 downwards.
CAATAAAAACCGATTTGCCGCCGCAAATCGAGAGACTCTAGAGCCGACTCTCGACCAGTTAACACGGTTAATTCCTACTTGTACACTCCGGTCTAGTTTAAGTGTTTTTGAATAAAGACTTAGTCTTTGGGTTTAATCACACTTGGGGTAGTTCATCCGGTGGATTCTCATCCTTTAATTACTCCCGAACCCACGATTACGCCAGATCCCGTACCAGCCTTGCGAGCCATCACGCAGGGCACAACACTTGTAAAAGCAGTAAACTTAGTCATGATTCTGTAAATTCCATTGCCGTGATTAAAACAGCTTTTAAAGCCCGCGGAGAAACTGTTTCTACAATTTCGATTGGCCCAAATCATTTTACATTAATGTCAAGTAATAATTTATATTCGTAGCCATTAGTTTCGTTTTTATTCAAATTTTTAATAATATTTTGGAATTAAATTTGTGTTTGTGGTTTATATTTGCAATCGTTTCGCTTTCTATCTAAACGTTATCTTTTTTTCATTCTTGCTTGATATCAATTCATTTAATGTTTCTCAACCGATTTTTTCTTATCGCTTCATCCTATCATACTGTTATTTACTATTGCATCACATATTGTATATAACTATACATATAGATACATACATATATAATACATCGAAAAAATTATTGTCAAGCTGATTATCCCATAATTAAACATAATTTATACAAATGACATTACAAAATAATTTAAGTGTATACATACTGTAGGCATAAATTTAATAACTTTTAACATACCTTTATATGTACATATTTATTAATTTGTTTTGCCTTCTATAGATGTTTAATAAATATAGAAAGGAAACAAAAAACAACATAGATGTGCATTAATTATTAATTATGTCAATTATTTTATACGAAAATTATAAGAAAATAAATTTTATTCAATTTTAATAAATTGTTCTCTGTAATAATTGTAACTGTACAAGTAAGTATCGGTGCCCATAGCGTAAGCTAAAGCGTCTATCGTCAATGTCAACGGTTTATTGCAATTCGGATATTGCAAAATCCTACGTGTATCGTGAACGAAAATCCTTTATGAGCGAAAATAGGGAAAAAATTTATTTAACTTTTTTATGTATTATTTAATTCCCTCTGAGATTCATTTAGAGAATCTTCTTAATTCTTACGAATAACGAATATTTATACTAAATAATACGAAAAATTATAGAATTATAAGAGGTAACTATCATTATTCATGAACCGATTGGGTTAAAAAATTAACCAGATTTTAAGAAGAAAATATGAAATCTAAATATAAAGTTTTATTAAAATCTATTGAGCCATTTAAACGCAATTGTGTTAACAAACATTCGAGATTTTGAAAAAATCTATTTTTTAATAGTCTCAGTGTGATCAGGAGATCCTAAAACGTGTATTTCCGCAATAAATTTTTTTTCGAAATTTTGTTCGTTACAGGAATATCTGAGTCGGAAAGTGAAAATATCCGGGAAGCCAAAATCGCATTACGGTGGCTCGTGCCGCTTGCCAGCGACCAGGGTTGCCGTTTACCGTCCGAGGCCTGTAAGAGTGAAGGAGTCCGTGTTAGGTACAGCATGAGTAAGTAAGACGAAAGATCCCCGAACGGCAACCTTGCCAGCACTAGAATCTCAACGTTTCAAGAGAGAGAGAGAAAGCCTCATATTCACCGTCCCTCTCAACTCCCGAAATTGTCCGAGATCATCCGAAGCGCTGGGCTCACGTACATAGAAATATATAGACAGAGCGCAAGCTGAGGGGGATGTAAGATTCGCGGTAAGAGGAGCGATACAGGCAAATCGGGTAACGCAGTGGTCATGCATGCCGAATGCTTCCGAAGCTAACCCGACGTGCCTGTATCTGACTTCTGCCTTTTCCCCTCCAAGCCTACCGTTCCCCTCGCCGATACTCCCAGCTTCTGCTCCGTCTATATATGTCTATGTTCACGTACGCGCGGATCGTGGAGTTCTGTATGTGCATGGTGGGGGAAATTCTCGATACTCCGGCCATTAACTTTAGCATCACTGAATAGAGTACGGACCGAATGAAAACTATCAAAACTTCCTCACTCTACCGCAAGCGGCGCTGCAGTAGGAAATCTTCGCATCTTACACCTCTGTATATAGGTATTAGCTCAGGGTGTTGATACACAATATACTTTATGTTATCATGTCAACGCCATCTAGGCGGGCTGGGATAAAACTAAATTACTAGGAGGGAAATTTGAAACGTGTATTCAGTATTGTTCAGTTATAGCGAATTCGGCAGGCACGCAGTGGCACTGCACTGGTGCCAGAAATTATCATGCGCGACTTTGATCGGTTGATTCTTATAGAGCTATCTTCGGATCTATCAGAAACAAGCTATTGTTGCGAACACCCTATGGATGGAATCCAGGGCCTGCGGGTGCTCGCGACAGAAAACAAAAAGACGAGCGAGAAGAAAGCGATCGGATCGATCGCCTGTCAAGCTGTGATTCGAGAGTCGGACGTGATAGCGAACAGACATATCGAGATTACCACATTATCTTTGTATTAGATATTTCTTGTTGTTTACCGTTCATGTTGTGTTACTGTTATATTGCATTAAACTCTTATTATGTCGAACCCGAAACGTAACAATGGTGTCAGAAGTGGGATGCCCGCTCGCGCTGGCATGCCCACTCGCGCTTCCGCGGCCTCCAGGGAACCTTCCCCTGGACCGACGGGCGATGCCTCCCTACAAGAGCTGTTCGCCAACCTCCAACGAAGCATCGTGGGACAGATGCAGGAGCAACGCAGAGACGACGAAGCCCGAAGGAGGGAGAAGGACGACGAGGACCGGCGGACACAGGCGGCCTTCGATGCACGCATGATAAATCTAGAGGAACGCATCCAGGTCGTAACCGCTTCATTTCAAAACAGCCACGGTTCGGTTGATAGCGGCGCAAACCCTCGGGGTGGGGAGATAGTGCCGGATAGCGGTGTAAATAGTGTTCTCCCGACAGTGAATCCTGCCCTCCTCGGGGCGCCCGCCGCCGTCCCTGTTTCGGAACCCCGCGTACTTAGCTTAGGATACGCGGTGAAACCGACAATTTTCGATGGCAAAACTTCCTGGGAAGAGTACAAAGTGCAGTTTGAGACAATCGCGCGCGCCAACGGGTGGGATGATGGGAAATAGGCTACGGTCTTGATCGCCTCCCTCGGGGGGTCGGTGAGGAGTGTGCTCACGACGCTCTCTGCCGCTCAATGCGAAAGCTTTGCGGATTTGGTCTTCGCGCTCGAATTCCGCTACGGGGCGAAGAATCTGTTAAATTTAAATTATATACTCTTCCAGAGCCACAGGCAGCGAAGAGATGAGAGCATCTCCTCGCTCGCCATCAAAATTGAGCGGTTGGCGCAGTTCGCGTTCGTCGACTGCCCGGCGGAAACCCGCGACAAACTTGCCGCGTCATAATTTGTGACGGCCTTGTCGATCTCTTCCATGCAGCGGGAACTGCGACTTGGCGGTTTTACGACTCTAAGAGCCGCCGTGACCAGAGCTCTCGCAATCGAGGCCGTCGAGGCAATGTCTCGCGGTCCCGCGAGAGAATCGCGAGAACGTCACTCGGAAAAGCGGAAGGCTGAACCCTTCAACGAATTTACAAGGTTCCCGGAAAAGAGGAGGAGGTCCGACAAGCCCGACCATCGCATCGACGACACACCAAGGATTACCTGCTGGCTCTGTGGCAAGACGGGCCACGTTCAAAGGGACTGCTTCAAGGCCAAGAACGGCCAGACCAACGGCGCCCCCAGGAAACCTAACTCGGGAAACGGGAAGCGGACGGCGTAAGGGGGAGACGCCGGACCTTGAGGAGCAGTCCCCCGGTCGTCAAGAGTGTGGCGTAGCAGGAGGCGACTGGGGATCCGGAAATTCCGTGCGAAGAAACGTGCGTATGTGGAAGGATCGGAGGGAAACCCTGTAGAGATCTATCTTAGACACGGGTTCCCCCGTTAACCTTGTGGACAAAGAGTTGTGTCGGTCGAATGGCATCGTCCGGATAAGACTCAACATTTGTTCCACTACGGGTGAGAAAATTAAAATCTTCGGTAAGAAGAGCTTGGTAGTCAACATCGGAGGACTTTCGAGCGTAGAAGACTTCTACATCGTCGACATGGTGCAGAAGTGCATTCTGGGAGCAGCGTTCCTGAAGAAACACGGTTGCAGCATCGACCTGTCCCGGAATATGCTGTGCCTTCCCGGCAAACCGGAGAAACGCCTGGGCGAGCCGACTGCCGAGAAGAAGAAGCAGGAAGAAGAGAAGGAAACGGTCGTCCCGCAGCATTTGGACGAGCTGTACACACGCTGCTCGTCAGGTTTGTCGGAAAGCCAGAAGAAGCTGTTTGCTGACCTGCTCTACGAATTTCAGGATGTTTTCGCCACGGATTCGAACCAGATCGGGAACTGTGATTGGGTGAAACACACCGTTAACACTGGAGACTGCCCACCCATAAAACAGGCGCCGCGGAGGTTGCCTCTACATCGTCGAGCAGAAGTGGAAGAACTGCTCCGGAAGATGAAGGCCCAGAGCGTGATCGAAGAGTCACGGAGTCTCTGGTCCTCCCCGATCGTCCTCGTAAAGAAGAAGGACGGGACCATAAGATTCTGCGTAGATTTTCGACGCCTGATCAAGATTACGAAAAAGAACTCGTATCCTCTTCCCCGGATCGAGGATACCCTGGACGCACTCGCCGGATCTTCGTGGTTCTCGACTGTGGACTTGCAGAGCGGATAATGGCAGATCTCTATGGACGAAAAGGATCGAGAGAAAACTGCTTTTCTGTAGGAACAGGATTGTGGCAATTCAAGGTGATGCCCTTTGGATTGTGCAACGCCCCCGCAACGTTCGAACGCCTGATGGAAGAAGTACTTCAGGATTTGACCTGGAAGATCTGCTTAGTTTACTTGGACGACATCATCATCTACGGGAATGACTTTGAGCAGGAGCTCGAACGCCTTTGAGCAGTGTTTTCACGCCTACGTCAAGCCGGACTATTGATGGGCCCCAAGAAATGCTCCTTCTTCTGCCGAGAAGTGAAGTATCTGGGCCACATCGTCACCGAGAGCGGAGTCAAGACGGATCCGGAGAAGAATTAAGAAGTTTCCTCGGATTGTGCACGTATTACCGAAAATTTGTGAAGGATTTTTCCAGGATCGCCAAACCCCTGCATCGCTTCACCGAGACCAAGCAGGATTACCGATGGACCGGAGAATGCCAAGAAGTTTTCCAGGAGCTGAAGAAGAGACTCACCGGAGGCCCGGTACTAGCGTACCCAGTGGCAGGAAAGGACTTCATTTTGGACACGGACGCCTCCGGCTTCGCCATAGGCGGCGTCCTCTCACAGGAACACGAAGGACAGGAAAAGGGCGTCGCCTATTTCTCCAAGACTTTGGGGAAAGCTGAGAGGAACTACTGCGTCACCCGGAGAGAGCTACTGGCAGTGGTGAAATCCATCGAACACTTCCATTACTACCTTTACGGACGAAGGTTTATCGTAAGGACGGGGACCATGCAGCGCTACGTTGGCTACTGACCTTCAAGACCCCCGAAGGACAAGTCGCACGTTGGATTGAACGACTACAGGAGTACGACTTCGAGATTCGTCACCGGGAAGGGAAAGCCCATAGTAACGCCGATGGACTATCCAGAAGACCTTGCTCCGAAGAAGACTGTAAGAACTTCAATCTACTAGAGAAGAAGGAAGCAGAAGCGAAAAGAGATTTTATGACGAAGATTCACGAGGATGAAGAAATAGGGTTCATCCTTAAAAAGGAGGGGGAAGGGGAGAAGCCCGTCTGGCAAGACGTGGCTCGTTTCTCCCCGCAGCTGAAGTATTACTGGTCAATCTGGGACTCGCTGGAAGTTCGGGAAGGTTTACTTTGCAGGAAATGGGAGTCCCACGATGGTGCAACGACCTCGTGGCTTTTGGTGGTACCACATGAAAGGGTTGCAGAGGTACTGCTGGAGTTTCATGATGCTCCAGCAGCTGGACACTTCGGAGTAAACAAGACCTTGGCGAGGATTCGCCAACAGTTCTTCTGGTCCACAGGACGACAGGACGTTGAAGAGTGGTGCCGGCGGTGTGACACCTGTGCGACGAAGAAGGGATCACGCCAGAGAGGAGCAGGGAACCTGAAAGTGTACAACGTGGGAACTCTTGGTTTCAACCAAGAAGAACAAAAGGAAAATGCCCGAAACTACAAGCTGACTGGGAAGGCCCATGCAACATAGTGGATCAGTCAACGACCTCGTCTACAGGATACAACGTTCGCCTAGGAAGAAGTGCCAGGTGGTCCACGTGCGCCGCCTTGCGAAGTACGAAGGACGTTTCGCAGCTTGATGAGGAATCCGCCGAACAAAAGGACTCAAGACTCAAGAAGAATCAAGAGAGAAGATTAGTTTGTAGCTAATCTGGTGGACTGGACTGCGTACGCAATCCAGCCTCCCGCTCTCTTATTTTGTTGCAGGTTCTCGATACCCCACGACGAGGGACGAGGTGTCAGGGGACTGACACCGCGGCCGGGATGCGCGCCCCCGAATTCCCCGAATGTGCCACAATAGCGTGGCGGTCCGCAGCGGGGTGCGGACATACGTGAAAGCGCCCCGCTAGCCCCCTGGAGGAGACCCCACGAGCCCCCGGGACGGCCGGAATGGAGGATCTCGTGAGGTACCCAGGTCAAAGAAGGAGGAGGGTGGACAGCAGACGGGAAATGGCATCCCCAATCACCAGGCGGACAAGCGGTGCTTGGACCGGCTGGAGGGGATGTCGCGGAGACGGGAGCGCTAACCGGACGCACAGGAAGGTCCCGTGGAACAACAACAGAGGCCACGAAGAGGAATGGGGCCATCAGGAACTCAAGGATTGGAGGATAGGAGAAGACTAGAAGAAAGAAGATAACCAGGGTTGACGAGCCCGGCGGCTGGACTGGAGGCTGGGCCGCTTGCATACTTGTGATTAGCTGCAATTCCCTGCTTGCGTGCTCGGCCATCCTTTCTGGCTACCAGCTCGTGCGCCCTAACAGACTGCCCACAGAGACGCGGAGTCTAACATGTTTGACGTTTCTTTACAAGGGAAACCGGATCAACCGCACCAGGAGTTTCGGATGTTCCTGCCGAGGATCCGGAGGAGCGACACCGAGCCGACGAGAATACGACACCGATAAACGAGGGACTGTAGCCGCCCCGATACCCCCAGCTGGACCGAAGGGTCGCCGAGGGAATCGGCACAGGGAAAAGGCACCGAAGAGAAGCTGGATGAGAAGTTCAACGGAGAAAGAGACGGCGAGATATGTGGAGGATCAGAGGTCCCGACAGCTGGACGACAGGAATTTCCCCGCCCGTCTCTACCCAAGAAGAAGATGCGCCGTAGAAAAAGACGAAACCCGTTCAAGAAAGAAGGACACAAGTACGAAGACGCAAGTGGAGGGTAAGGACACGACAGACTTTCAAAAGACCACGTACCCACGCCTTGCCCAGGGTTTTTAGAGTGGTTTTCCCCTCGGCGTGAAGGCGAATGCCGAGGCGACGGTCGGAAGAGGCCACGCAGCATCCTTCCCACTCTTCCGGACCAGGGTACGGCTGCAGGAGACAACGAGGCTGCAACAGTCGGGACGACCGCTTCTCCAGAGGGGGGAGCAGTGTTGCGAACACCCTATGGATGGAATCCAGGGCCTGCGGGTGCTCGCGACAGAAAACAAGAAGACGAGCGAGAAGAAGGCGATCCGATCGATCGTCTGTCAAGCTGTGATTCGAGAGTCGGACGTGATAGCGAACAGACATATCGAGATTACCACATTATCTTTGTATTAGATATTTCTTGTTGTTTACTGTTCATGTTATGTTACTGTTATATTGCATTAAACTCTTATTATGCCGAACCCGAAACGTAACACTATTAAAGTCATGTATGATAATTTCTGGCACTAGAACAATGCCAGTGCGTGCCTGCCGAATTCTCTATTAAATTCATTGAACTTCAGAAACGACTGAGATACAATTTCCGTATGACTACACATAATCATATCTTATGCATCCTATATGCAATTTAAAAGTGTGTAGTCGTACTGAAGTTGTATCTCAGTCGTTTGTTTTTCAACAGAAAGGAATTAAATAATATACATTTTCTTTAGTTACGCTTTTTTTTTATTGCAAATATTAATGGCTTCTATTAATGTGCTGCTCATTTTTGGCCGATATATTACATTAACTTTTTGCTTTATAATATTATTAATAGTTTTACAGTAATACTGATATTATAATATTATTAATATTTACAATAAAAAATACAAACAGGTCTAATCCATAACCTCCTCCTTTTTGAAATCGGTTAAAAATGGCCATACAAATGCTGTAAGTTTGATACAATGTCGCAATCATACAATGATACAATCACAATCTTCTCACAACTTATGAAACACTTCATCTTTTACTAAAAGACGCTAATGGAGTATACATACTGGACAACGCTGGAGTGGACGAGACATGACGAGACACAATGGCCGCTCACTCCTCTCCGCTACAATACGTTCCAAAGAGGTCTGGGAGCGCCTCTCGTGGCCGTTCCCCACATATTGGCGCGAGCAGCACCATCTAGCGTGCAATTCTTTGACTAAATTGAGTACAGCGCCGCCATACGGTCTGGGGTAAAACATATCTCGTGGGAAGTTTCCTCAAGAGTGACTGTCACCCTGTATTAGCCGTATTACGAATTACCACCAATCACGACCTTGAATTATTCTGCTTTTATTGTAGATAGTACATATATCGTGACTGATATCGGCAGAGATTTGGTATTTATAGACGAACTGATTATTCAGTTTCTTGTGCTTTTCTAAATTGCTACTTAGTAATTCAGAATATTTGATCATGTCGAGCACTGCTGGAAAGGTACTTATTTCTTTATTTCATCAAAGATCTCTTTCGTCAATATATTCAGTACGAATTGATTGTTTGGATCATTTAACATAAGCTTTGTTAAAGTTACTAATGAATAAAAATTATTATGCAAATAACAAATCGGTTAAAACAAATTTATTTTTAATCACTTCGACAGGTTAAGTTTAGATTTTTCTGCCATATAATGTTTCATGAGTTACTTGATTTTGTTGGAAATAAATATTACAATAAGTTACGTATGAATGTGGGTAAATGTGTCAATTTTTATACATTTCAGACCATTAAATGTAAAGCTGCGGTAGCGTGGAAAGAAAAAGAGCCTTTGTCGATTGAGACAGTTGAAGTAGCACCACCAAAGGCTCATGAAGTACGAATTAAAGTTATTGCTATAGCTTTATGTCATACCGATGCTTATACCTTAGATGGACTTGACCCAGAAGGTATCTTTCCAAGTATTCTTGGCCACGAAGGCAGTGGAATTGTTGAAAGTGTTGGAGAAGGAGTCATAGAATTTCAACCAGGTATTATGTCCTTATTATACATACATATTAATTACAATGTACAGTGTGATTTAAAAAAAGAGGTCATAGCTCATAGAGATATATAATTAGGGTTGTCATACATCTCATATATATGGGACTGTCCCGTATTTCACTGTTCCCATGACTGTGTTTCACTAGTGCGCACATAGTAAAGTAAACCATTACCTACCCACTTTTTTTCATGTTTTATTTATTTAGCACTTAAACTCCCGTATCAATGCTTGGCAATTATGGCAACCCTACATATAATATACATAAAAAAATGTTTAGTTTAATTAATATTTGCATATTGTTCTAATAGAAATTCAACTAATTTATTGTAGCTATACAAGGAAATTGTACAGTGGCTCACAGCCATGATCTTACACTCTTTAAAATCGCATAACTTGTTTAAAATTAATCCAAACGACTTGAGGTTTTTTTAGAAGCTAGAAGGATTAGTTTGCTAAGTGATGTGATTCGTCGTTTTGAAAAAAAAATGCACTTGGTCGGAATAGCAAAAGAAAATAGAAATGGTCGTTTTTCAACTTTTTTTGTGAGCCTGTAATGAAAATTCAAATATATCCGTTTGTAGATTGAAGTAAGTTGTATACGTGTCTAAAATTTCATGAAAATCGGTTAACGTTGCTCTGAGCTATAAACGCTTAAAGATCGCAGAATAAAGTTGAGAATCGCTAATTTTGGGAATTTCCGCGATTCTCGACAATCCTACAAATTATTAAAAAATTAAATATTTAGTTTATTTCCATAGTTCATTAATTCTTTATTTAACTGTACGAATACTTTTTGCACTGACTGTATTTCATTTTGTGTTTGAATAAGTACCTCTTAAAATTATTTCACAAATAATATTTGATCGGGCTGTATTTCGCATAAAATGTTTGAACCAAAATAGTCCTCAAAGTGGACACTTTAAAATCATCTATTATTTTATTTGAAATAGTTATCTAAAATAAGAATTCACTTTGAAATGATTTATTTGATTTTGGCACAAAATGAGGTTACTTTTTCAACATTATTTTTAAAATACGAGTATTTCAAATCATTTTTGCCCAAGCATATTATGTACTTAGATAATAACATTAATAACATTTATTGCACTTTATTTCCATTAAATTCAACTGTAAGGACATCTGTTAGTTAAACATTTTCTGTTTGTTTTCATGAATGTTATAACTCCCTAAAGTCTCTGACCTTCTTCAAAATTATCCTGTATATTATATTTTATGATGTGTTAATGATTACAGTATTGTATTATTTAATAGCCTGAAAGATATTGTGTGTCATATTTGTAGGTGATCATGTGATTCCATTATATATTCCTCAGTGTGGGGATTGTAAATTCTGTAAGTCTCCAAAAACAAACTTGTGTAGCAAGATACGTGTCACACAAGGGAAGGGTGTAATGCCTGATGGTACTTCCAGATTTACATGTAAAGGTCAAACACTTGCTCATTTCATGGGTTGCTCTACTTTCTCTGAGTATACAGTGGTGGCAGATATTTCTCTTGCAAAAGTATTTTAATTCTATATAAATATTTTAGAGATTTATCAATCTAACAATAATTATTAGAACAAGTCCGTTTGACTATGCTCAGATTGATCCTGCTGCACCACTCGATAAAGTGTGCTTGCTGGGATGTGGAGTACCTACTGGATATGGTGCTGCTCTTAATACTGCCAAAGTAGACCCTGGAAGTACATGTGCTATATGGGGTTTGGGTGCAGTTGGATTAGCAGTTGCATATGGTTGTAAGAAAGCTGGTGCTAAGCGTATCATTGGAATAGATATAAATCCAAATAAATTTGACCAAGGTGAGAACAAGGGGGTTACCAGTGTAGTTGCTTCTATACAACAAAATTTTATTAAAAAACTAGATACTATTTATTAATTTTTTCTTTTTTAGCTAAAACTTTTGGATGCACTGAGTGTATTAATCCCCAAGATTATAAAAAACCAGTTCAAGAAGTTTTGATAGAATTAACCGATGGTGGATTAGATTTTACTTTTGAATGCATTGGCAATGTAAACACTATGGTAGGTTCAAAGTCACTGTTTTATTAAAAATTATATGATTCTCTACTTGTACATTCGATCAATTTAATAATAGAAAATAATTAATTCTTGGAATGTACTGCTTTATATTTAGAGAGCTGCATTGGAGTCCTGTCACAAAGGTTGGGGTACATCTGTTATAGTGGGTGTAGCTGCAGCAGGTCAAGAAATTAGTACTCGTCCATTTCAGTTGGTAACAGGACGAGTATGGAAAGGAACTGCATTTGGTGGTTGGAAGTCTAAGGAGAGTGTACCGACGCTAGTACAAGAGTACCTGTCAAAGACATTGATTCTTGATGAATTTATTACACATAATCTTCCATTTGAAAAAATTAATGAAGGATTTGACTTGTTGCACTCAGGATCCTGGTAAGCTTTTAATGAGGAAACAATTAATAAACGACACGGAATACGTATTGCTATCATTACTTTTGCATTATAATCTGATTTTTTCTATTACAGCTTGAGAGCAGTACTTAAATATTGAAATATATATTGTGGTACTGTATAATTTTTTTTATACAATTTGTATTTGCAACATAACTAAAATACATATTTCTTGTAACAAAATCTTCAAATAAAGATAATATATTTCTTTATAGGGATAGTGTTAATGTAGTTGCATGTAAAATGTTTTCAAATGATTATAGTATTCAGATTTTTACAACAATCTTTATTCATAAAGAATTCTTACAGCCACATATATAACACCAATATTGTGAATCATTAATAATGGGTTTGGCACGAAGTAAAAATTCTTTACGTTTGTCCACTTTACAAAAATCATCACGTTACGAAAATAATAGACGATTATTTCCCATTGCATATAATCCTATATAATAAGACGTTTAAGGTGGATGTTCGTTTGTTAGCAAAATCTGTTGAGAGGCTTTTTTGATACTTCCTCCCGATGACCTACAACCCTGATAACCAAATCTGGCAGCAGAGACTGCCGGTAGATCCGGTGTCATCTGTGTCCGCATTAAGCTACGGTTCTGCTAGCAGACCTTGACAAGCAGGGTGGGCAGCAGATCCTGCTGCCTTGAGATGGGCAAAAAATTTATTTCGAATAAAAGACAAAAATTTTATTCGAGACTCATCAAATAAAAATGTACATATAATTAATTTTTATTTAATTTCGACCTTGCGGTCCAGAAATGTGACTTGGTTTACAATTCCTCTTAACTTCACACCCACACACATCTTCCGCCCGCTCACACTCATGCACACCCATTCTACACTGGCCTCTATATATTAAACGCAGTCCTATACTATCCGTTTTTCTATTGAAACTAGTCCCTCCCCTAACATTCTATTCTATTGCACGCTGTTATTCTTTGGTATCATTTTGCCCTCTCCTTCCTTATCTTTTTCTTTCCTCTTTCCTTCTATACCCTTTAACCACTCCACCACCTCCTCTACCCTTCTGTCCTGAAGTATTTTTTCCATACTTATATTTATTCTTTCCACCCCTGTACAGTAGGGGGGGGGGGGGGCACAAAAATCAAAATTTTCGAAACTCGAATCGGCGTAGTGCGGAAAAGTTGACGTTGAAGAAGACAAATCGAGGCCAATTTTTTTTTTAAATCGATCAATATTTGACCCTCGCGCATCGCCGTCAAAGTTTTTAATTTTTTAGCGAGTTTGGCGACTTCCGTATATTTTCTTAAAAATGTCTATATTTCACTGTTGAACATCACAAAATATTATTTCAGTACATAAACACGTAAAATAGTGTTTTATATATGTATTGTCGCGGACGGAAGACAATTTGGGGGGCGCGACTAGGCGTAAGGCGAACGCGACGCGAACCACAATTCTGTAAGGGGCTACGAAAGCAATATTGCAATTATATTAAACTGAATTTTTAACATTGAAATTGCTAACGCACTTAGTTGAACCTAATAAGTTACGCACAAAGTTAATTCGGTGTACGACGGCGTACCTCAGTACGCGACATAAATTACGGAATATTGTAGAATTCTTTAGGCATAAACAAACACGGTTGCCAGGGAAGTCCTAACCGTAGTGGAGGGGGGACATACGCGTAGTGGAGAGGGAACACGCCATGCATGCGCGTGATGACGCCGTGATCTCAAACCAATCGACGCCAAGGTAGGTGTTATCCCTCCACTATTTGTAGGATTTTCCTGGCAACTCTGGGCAAAAAGCTCTTGGCTTGGCTTCACAGACCCACTCCTCTCCCTTCGTCTATCATCGCGGTAGAATCAGCAAAGCGGCGTCAGTAAAGCTTCTTTGTTTCAGTACTCGACCGACCACTTATGCTCTTTTATAACAGAAATTGTCTGCATTTGTATTTAAAGCATTTATCTTATCATTTTGTATTGACTTCTTCCTACATTTTGTGTTCTTGAAGCTTTTCTATCAATAAAAGATGGAAGCCCCAATGAAACACATTAGCCGGAAAACATTTTTCTGTCCGATTTTTGGTAATCCAAAGGATTTATCAACTTTCTACATACGAGGAAGTTTTGAAATGTTGTTTCGAAGAACGATTTAAGCTGGCTTCAGGTACCAACTATAACCCCGCCTGTTTTTCTACCGTAGCTAAATCAGTGGCACACAAAATTTTGGTTCCGTATGATGTAGCATCTATTCCCACTATAACAGAAAAAAATAATCGTACACAAGATAAAATCATATCACAGTTCATACTACAATTTGAGGAAATCTTATAGCAAGGACAAAGAGAAACAAAATTATAAGGATAAACTTGCAAACTTCAAGGAGGAAGCTGCAAAACTCTTCGACGTAGCATCCTGCAAGTGTCTAATGATTCTGACCTGCATCTGTGGAAAAAGTATTCGAAATTGTATTTGTAAAATTTCTATTAACTTATTCGGATCGAAACTTATCGCGGTTCAGATCTCGGGCAGTGGGTAATCGCCCGAATGTATAAAAATAAAAATGTTCAGGGAATGCAACAATGTATATATTTCACTCCCTACTCGTTACAAAAGGATCAGAGATATGCACAAGGATCGGAGCCGCGATTTCTACGACCGGTTCGGTACATGCGTTCGTCGTACGACATGTACGCCTATCATAGGAAAGCGCTCGTGCTGTGGCGCAGGTGGCGCGCTCTGGCGGCGCGATGGCGAGACCGCCACAAACTGTTGTTGTGAGAGATCAAAGAAAATTCCACTTTTTGAGATTAAATTTATGTCTGATCAAAGAAATGGAAGATTTGGAAGAATAGGACAAGTTGACAAAAAAGAATCAGAAAAACGAACCAAAAGATTACTGAGGGCAGAACAAGGTCTGTTTCGTTTTGAGGTAGCTCTGAACGGTAGTTCTTTTGAACAGATTTTAGAAGAAATCAAAGAGCAAAGCCCTGAACCTGAAAAGAGACTGAAAATGACATTTTTGTCCCTTCGAAAAAACATAAACCATCATCAGGTACACAGATGAGGATTTAACTCAAGTCAACTGCTTGAGTAAGTGACAGGTATGGAATTTCTGACAGGGCAACTGCGGCAATCGCTTCGTGTATTCTGAAAGATGTAGGGTTTATAAATGAATCTGACAAGTCACTTGTTATTGACAAAAATAAAGTAAGGAGAGAAAATGAGCGTTTGAGATCAAGCTAGGATAGTGCAGATATAATTCTTCGAGGTTTATATTTTGATGGCAGAAAGGAAAGATGAAATTTTGGTTGTTGAAACAATGCACTCGAAGAACTTTCGCAGAATAGTGAAAGAGGAACATATTTCATTAATTCAAGAGCCGGGGTCTAACTACATCAGTCATGTTTCTCCAAGGTCAAGTTCTGGGAGAAATATTACTGATAGTGTTATCTCACATCTAAATGAATTAAAAATCTCCCTTGGGGATTTAGATGTTGTTGGTTGTGATGAAACTGCAACTAATACTGGATGGAAGAATGGTTTAATTCACAATATTGAAATGTTTCTTAAAATACCTCTCCAATGGATTATTTACATATTGTACTGCAATGAGCTTCCATTCAGACATTTATTTGAACATTTAGACGGTCAAGCTACAGGTCCAAAATCGTTTTGTGGTCCTATTGGGAAGTGTCTTTTGAGCTGCGAAAACTTACCTGTTGTTAAATTTGAGAGCATTGCTGGCGACATTCCATCTATTCATGAGAAAGTTTTCAAACAACTTTGCAAGGATCAGGAATATCTTCTGAATATAGCTTCAGCTATCAAGTCATGACTCTGTCCTCCAGATTTAGCTGTCTCAGATACTGGGCCGCTGTGTCATTCCCCGTGGCTGACAGCTGCAAATCTAATGAACTGATACAGGTAGTGAATTTTGTACTTGCATGCTATATGCCTATATGGTTTGCCATAAAGAAGAATAGTTCCATCATAGACGGTCCTAAACATGTGTTCAAGGTTACTGAAACATCAAGATACTTACCTGAAAACCTCCTCCAAATTTTGGATCCTGTCATCCAACGCAACGGGTTCTTTGCACATTCTGAAAACTTGCTCTTGGCAATGGCAATGGATGAAAGAAGAAATATTAGAAAACTTGGCCTAAAAAGAATCATTGAGGCAAGAAAATCACCTCTGAAGCCAAAAAATTTGCTGGGCAGATTGATCGGGGAACGGGCCGATAACATGCTCATGAGCTGTGATCCCCTGTTTTCGGTTCCGTCTCGCCTTTCCGTCTTCCCGGTTATTTTGGCTCCAGCGGATTCTCTCGTACGAGAGAGAATGTTAATGTTTCTCCTTCTTTTACAAGGGAGTTTCAAACTGATAAAACCACTAGAGGGACGTCAGGGTGAATGATACTGAGTGCGGCGCTGGCGGAACGCGCACCGCTGTACGGAGAACGTGCAGAGAAGGTTGCCACGTCGTCGAAGCGGTGGAGTCGTCATTGGACAATCCTTGAACCTTGGAGAACATCGACCTGGACATCAGAGGGTGAGGTCTCTACGTCGAGGACGAGGGCCCGGAGGAAGAGGAAATTTTGGTCGGCGCAAGGTCGCGCTTGCTGGATGCAGGCTGTCTGCAAAAGAGGCATCGCTGGAAAGTCTGGATGCAACGTTTGGAAGCAGTTCACGGATCAGCGGGGTTCCGGAGGTTGCGCGTAGGGGGAACGCGCGAAGAGGAGCTGGACCACCGGCGGCAGGACAGCGGGGAGAATGACGCGGCACTGCTGGAGTCCTGGAGGCAGCGCCTAGGAAGGAGCTGAGGGTTTCGTCGCGGGACATTTCAAGAGGTTTTGAAGCAGAGTTCCAGAGATGTGAAAGATTTCGAAGTCCCGTTATACCCTCGCCTTGCTCAGGGTTTTTCCGTGGTTTTGCTCAAGGCGGGAAGGCAAATGCCGAGGTGGATGTCTGAGGAAGCCACGGGGTATGCACAACCACTTCTTCAGACAGGGGTACGAAGATTCCGAAGAGGATTCAATGCGGCCGCGACGACCGCTCTTCCAGAGTGGGGAGCCATGTTGCGAGCACCGGGTATAGGCCCGTGCATTGCCTGCTGGTGCTCGTAGCTGAAGGTAGAAGAAGGTCGGCCCCCTTCAAGAGGATAATCGGGAGGCCGACAAAGATGACGGTCTTCTACCATACGCCAACGCGGCCGGACATATCTGGGCTTAGCCTGTATCTTTGTAAATCTATTGCTGTTGCCCTGTACACCGAAATATAGTTGTGTCGTGTGTGCGCCCGTGTAATTATTCTATCCTTTGCGTCGGGGTGGCCTGTAATGGAATCGCCCCGGCACAACGGCGTATGATAGCCAACTATCACGCCGACTCCAGACGCAGAATCGTCACATCCACTGCGGTACGATCTCTTCATCCGGCTTCCGTCGGCCACAATGGGGATATGAGGGATCCCTGATCTGGGAAGAACGTCGCCTCTTTTAATCGCCAAACGTTTGTCTTCTTCAGCCGCTGCTAACATCTCTTCTTCTTCAGCGATAATTACAGACTTGGCGAATTCATCTTGATTCTTCACAAGGTCTCTCTTCGACATGCAATGTACGTTCACTCCTGTAAAAGTGTGTTCCAAGTGGGCATAGCTGCCTCCACATAAAATTGTTGCATTAACGGCGCCCTGATTGCAATCCACTTTTTCGGCTTCGTCCGATTGATTGCAGATTTCAGCTTTGTAATGACATAAAGTGCACATTACGCTGAAGATGCTCTTGAAGCCACGCCGTTTCACACCAGTTATTCGTAGGTGTTCAATGCCACAATCTTCCCTATGTTTTGCATGCTTACCTATTTTCTGCAATTGAGCAAGCACATTTTGGAAATTCATTATATCGTTGCTATTTAGGAGATGCGATTGATCTTGCGGCTCGCTCTTCGCAACTTTTTCTATAACGAAGTTGTCTTCTTCGTTACCTTCTGGTATTTCAGGTCTCAATTCTTCCAGCGCCTCTTCAGTTTCTTCCGAACTGACCGTATCAGTATATTCATCGGATGGCGAGTACATTATCTCATATTGCGTATGATTGCGTCCATCGGATATTGATGGTTCCTCTACTATACGCTCCTCGGCCACTTCTTCTCGATGTTATCCTACAATGTCGTCTGCTTTTTTTGCGCTTTCTTGTTTCTTCTTCTGAAGGGCTAAAGACACTCTCTTTCCGCGATATATTTTCCGTTTCGATAATCTCTTTGCGTACGGACGTAATTTTCGCGGACGAAACGGAGCATTATTGTCCATATGTTCTTGCACGTCCTGCATGTTCACATTTCCAGTGACACTCATTTTACACTACCCCAACAAACACAACACAAACACAAACATAAACTCCTTCTGTCCGTTCATACACAGTGTTCTGTCCCGATTATCGCGACGGTTATGAGGTGTTGTCGTTGTGGTGATTCTTAGTTATGTAACTGCCTGCCAAGTCGATTCCCAAAAAGGCTTTGGGTCGCAAGGAAGGGATGAACTCGTGGGAAGGAACGAGGATGTACGTTGGTGACCTCGTGAGTGAGGGCGTAAACCCCGAGTGAAGGACAGCTACAGTAATGTTTGGTACTCGAAAACGCAGTAACCGAATGACCGGCAACCAGCCAGATGACAGCAATAAAACCCTAAAACGGCGCAACGCAGCTACGTGGCTACAAATATTTCCCCCTAATTAGCCGAACGCTTCGGTAGGTGATAAAACTCTTCGAAAGTGACCGGTGTGACGTAGACGGCGAAGCCGGCAAAAACGAAACGACACCGCATGGTCGAACGTGAAATGTAGTCCTACAGCATAATTAAACAATTTTTAATTCTTCATCGAATCGATATGGCAGTCATACCAATGAATTGTAGATCTCATTGCCTCATAATATTGCACTAAAAAATGACGAATCTCAAGTTCAGTCTCCATTTTCTTTCAGATCTTTCCGAAATTTAGCATGATTTTCATCGAAAAAACATAAGAAATCTATTGGTATGAGTGCCATATCGATTCGACGAAGACTTAAAAATTGTTTAAGGGGACTAGGCAGTCGAAAAATCGATTTTTATTGCATTTTCCGAAAGTACTATCTTTTCCGAATACAATGCCGCTTGGTTTATAGTCAAATTTGCAAAATTGTAGATTTGGCAGCTAAAAACATCAAGCGGCAACCTATAACGTCGCCTTTGCCCAAAAACGCGCCAAAATTTTGCCTTTAAATGCGTTTTTCTCGAATATTTTTTTCTCTTCATTTTTTCCTGATTGCGTGCGAATTGAGGTTCAAATCGACTTGGAAAAAATTACAGGATGTCTAGAACATGTGTCATTTCGGCGCAAACCTTTGATATGGTCCGTAAAAATTTGAGACTTTCATAAAAAAAATTAAGAAGTCACTGGATTTTGGTAGCACACAAACAATGATGGTGCGCTACAACAAAGGGCGAGCGGCGGTAACATGTATTGGAAAATATTGTGAGAGCGCCATCTACTAAAGTAAGCTCTGTAATCGGGTCAATCGCGTTACAGGACTGGTGTCACACAAGTATTGAAATATTGCAATAATGTTTTTGTCATTAAATAGTCTGGTAAATTTTACAAAATCGATCATCAAACAGTCGACATTCCCAATACTGCCAATAACAGGTGACAACTAACCCGATTAGTTTGCTTTAATTTTCGCCACCTGATGGCGTAGCGGAAATAAGAAAATGCCAATAGGAAAAAGTCCTTCAGAACCGTGTCCCCGACAACATATCCAAAAATCATTGAAATCGGCGTGGACAGAAAACTTCTAAATAATTAACGGAAAAATATACAGGGTGTCCCACTAAGGAGTGGACAGCGCGATATCTCTTAAAGTATTGTCGATATAAATATAAAAAAATAGGGAATTGCATGGTTCGAGGGGGCCCATTTATTAGCGCGAACGAATTTTGTTTTCGATTATTATTTTAAAAGATACGATGGTCAAGTTTGGTTTTTCAAATGGAACTATTTTTTTTGAAGACCTGAGTTGATAGTGCGTTCCAAGACAAATTCAATAAGCTTTAATGTATACACTTTATTTCCACTGATTTTTAAGATATTGCGCTTGCAAAATTACTGATTTTCACTTGAAGAAAACCCTCTGGAATAGGAAGGACCGGGGTCGGTCTTACTGGCGCTACGGGTGGCATTGCCTGTTGAAACTGATACCTACCTGCCAAAGGTCTACGACAGGGTTCGCAGGCCCAAAAGCTGGACAATTCTTTTCCGTCAGAAATGCTACTTAGGTAGGTACATCTGCGGTGTCGAGAAGCGCATCGTTACTTTTATTTCGCACTTGCTTCTACGCTCGGATGGCCGGTTCTTTTGGGAGGGATGCAAGTTGGATTGGTTAGGTTAGGAGGAGTGAAACTTGCTAGACTAAATTTCAACCATAGGGAGCAGATTGTATCAGAACCAATCGGATTTGCATCCCTCACAAACGGCTGCTCTCTTCAAGAGGCCCTCGTCACAGCAATACCCTCCTAACGTAACCAATCCAACTTGCATCCCTCCCAAAAGAACCGGCCATCCGAGCGTAGAAGCAAGTGCGAAATAAAAGTAACGATGCGCTTCTCGACACCGCAGATGTACCTACCTAAGTAGCATTTCTGACGGAAAAGAATTGTCCAGCTTTTGGGCCTGCGAACCCTGTCGTAGACCTTTGGCAGGTAGGTATCAGTTTCAACAGGCAGTGCCACCCGTGGCGCCAGTAAGACCGCCCCCGGTTTTTGCCATTTCAGAGGGTTTTCTTCCAGTGAAAATCAGTAATTTTGCAAGCGCAATATCTTAAAAACCAGTGGAAATAAAGTGTATACATTAAAGCTTATTGAATTTGTCTTGGAACGCACTATCAACTCAGGTCTTCAAAAAAAATAGTTCCATTTGAAAAACCAAACTTGACCATCGTATCTTTTAAAATAATAATCGAAAACAAAATTCGTTCGCGCTAATAAATGGGCCCCCTCGAACCATGCAATTCCCTATTTTTTTTATATTTTTATCGACAATACTTTAAGAGATATCGCGCTGTCCACTCCTTAGTGGGACACCCTGTATAAAAACAAAAATTTATGGTGTCAATGTTACGAGCCGGGGCTGCGGCAACGCGAGAGGCCGGCGAGAAGGGTATTTCCCAAGGAATACGGTTTATGAATCTGTTAGTTAGGTGCGCGGACGAACCTGATGCGAAATCAGGGAGCCGCTTGGATTATTGACGGCGAGGACGAACCTGATGCGAAATCAGGGAGCCTCTAGGAATGGAGTCAAGCGCGGACGAACCTGATTCGAAATCAGGGAGTCGCAGGAGGGTGGAACGTCGTGAACGAACCCGATGCGAAATCGGGGTGTCACTAGGATGATGTTCACAGACGAACTCGACGCGAAGTCGAGGAGCTGTTAGGAGGTTGGATTATTCACAGACGAACCTGGTACGAAACCAGGGAGCTGTAGGATACGGACGAACCTGATGCGAAATCAGGGAGCCGTAGGAGGGTTAAACGTGGACGAACCCGATGCGAAATCGGGGAGCCACTAGGTTGGTAAAGATTCCTTGTTTTGGATGAAAGGTTGCGAACGAACCTGATGCTAGATCAGGGAGTCGCGGGAAATGTTAGCAATGCCTCGTAACTCTTAATTTATGTTTGATACAACTCGAGCGGTAAAGTTGTATCAGTGGGTGAGTGCTACTAATGTTATAAGGATCGCTGGGTAAAAGATGGGTTTTAACGAATCTACTCGAGTTAGACGTGAACACCATTCGTGTATTCAATAATGAATTATAGTACAAATGTAAGTGTCGCGATTAAATAGTGTAGTAAATGTGTATAGATTACCACTAATTTGCTCGGTGTTGACGCACTGGCGATGCGGGGCGTACGAGTGGCTGTTTCAAAGTGCCTAATAGAATATAAACCGAACTCGCGGATTCTATGAGATCAACTATGATTCCGACGGGGACTTTAGCTCGATCTTACTGAATTCAACCGCCTCGGTACGAGCGTGACACGACGTTACTCTACGCGTGACTGTACTGCTTTTAACCGCAGAGGGTAGAAACCAAAGGGTTTATATAGTCCCAAAAATGAGTGGGGATGCGTTAGAAATTTCCATATAAGGAAATTCTTCGGGGTCGTCGTCGTGTCACTCCCGTTCCCATGGTCGTGATCCAGATGGTCGAGATCATGACCCCCGTTAGTGGTATGTGATAAGCAAAAGGATTTTAGGGCGTTTTCCCTTCGCAGACGCGTGCTCGAAAAGTGGTTGAGAGCGGCGTATGGGAAAATTCCATATACGTAACATCAATATCACTTTATATTTCACGGCACGATATTTCATAACAGGATATGAATTACTTAATACTTCAACTTCTGGTTGTACATGGTGCCCCACGATTTTATTTAAAGTGAATTATTTAAAGTGATATTAACACCATCAAAATTGTAGTACAAGAACTTGGTGATACTATCAGATAACTCAATAGATCTACAAGATAAAGTTAATACATTGCAGAAGTATTGCATGGAAAACAAACTAGAAGTGAATACCGATAAAACAAAAATATTAATATGTAGAAGAACAAATAGAAAAGTAGGAACAAGGAAAATTAAATACATGGATAAAATAATAGAAGTACAAACATATACCTACCCTGTTAGCCAGATCTGGACAGCAGAATCTGACGTCAGAACTGCAGCAGTCTGTGTCCGCATTTGGCTGCGTTCTGATGTGCAGAGCCTGAGGTGCAGTGCCTGATGTCAGATGGACAGCAGATCGACAGCAGATTTCGCCGTCTGCTAGGCACAGCAACAGCGCCATCTGTAGGCAATTGCTTGGTAATTCTGGATCTCAGATGGCGCTGTTGCTGTGCCTAGCAGACGGCGAAATCTGCTGTCGATCTGCTGTCCATCTGACATCAGGCACTGCACCTCAGGCTCTGCACATCAGAACGCAGCCAAATGCGGACACAGACTGCTGCAGTTCTGACGTCAGATTCTGCTGCCAGATCTGGCTATTAGGGCGGGTATAAGATCCATGTCCGCATTTCTAATCATGTAAGAGTTCCGCTATCGTAAAAATACATTTTTATTATTTATTTGTGCATCAATCGACAAAAAACTTATTAGACGTAATATTTAATCTCCCCTTTACACATAAAGCAAACAAGAAGTATTTTGAAAAACATTTTAACCTAATAATAGTCTATTTAATATCTAATATAAAATGTCTATTTCTGCTCAGCGGAAATGCTCGCATTTCTGCTCACGAGCGTGACCCATTCTCTGCTTACCTATCCACGTGCTATAATTATATTTTGGATAACATAAATAAACAAAATTATTTAAAGGTTTCAATGCTAATTATTCACCATTAGGAGCTACATCAGCCAGTAAAAAAAATCAAATGAACCAAAATTTTTAGAAATCTGGTGATGAAATTGTATAATACTGATAATTTATCAGTAATCTTAATAAAGTAAGACATCTCAATAGTTTATAAATTGTTTTAATCGTTATTATGGCGGAATTTATTAAAATATTTAAAAATACATGATATTTAGTCGCTTTATATTAATTTTACGATAAAATCAGTATTATAGTAAACTAAATCTAACAAGAAACAGTTTTATCGTAACATTATGTACAATACGTGTAAAATTCATGTCTTTTCAATTATTCAGATTAATTAATAAATTATAAAAAATTAAAACAATTTATAAATTAAAATAAAAGTCTTTAACCGTTGGTACCGAAAACACTCGAAATACATAAGCACACGTAAAGCGACAAATACGCATGCGCGTAATATGCGCATTGACGGTACATGCTTTCATTCTGCATTTGCTGCACGCATTATGAGCTAGAAGTTGGAGGATTCTAGGGAATTCTACGAATCAGGTAATACCGTCTATGCACGCTGTATGAATCGCAACCAACGTAACGGACTCAATTTCGAAGCGAACAACACATCCCTAGAAGGTTTACGGCAGGATCGAAACGGAAGATGAGAAAGGAAGCAAATACGTGGCGCGCATTGTTATTTCTTAAAGGCTTTTACTGCTAAGTTTTTCGAACGTGTTCTTATAATGCTAACTTTGCAGCTATACTCTAATCCAGAAGACGTATGAGAGCTTGTGATTGTATTCAATAGCTTTCAAAACCTTCAATTTAACCCGGGCGCGGATAATAAATAAATTCATTTTTCATTTACACATCTGCTTACCAAATCTCGCTGGGTAAGCAGCAGTTCGTCCTGTAAAACTCATAAAATATAGTCTTCGCTTTCAATAATATGGAATCGCTGTTCAAGAAGAATAGAAAAACTCGGATTGAGAAAATCCAGGAACCAATAAAGCCATCAAATTTCGTTAAGAGTCGGTCCCCGATCCTTAGGACGAAGTAACCGATGTAGTTAGGAAGCGTGCTCCGACCACCGTCCAAACGTCTCGAATTAAATTTATCGTAATCCATCCAACTGTATAGCTAATTGTAAGTAAGTTTGAACATTCCCGCGCAAGCTCACGAGCATCAAACGCATTGAAAACCGTTCCGCTTCGTTACTGCGGTTCATGCGTTGTTGGAAACGGAACGCTATGAATGCGCGCAGCGACTGCGCTGCGGTCTATGCGCATAATGCGTGAATCGGAACACACCCACTGTTGCACGATTCCGTGGGGGATTTTAAATTAGACGGCGGGTCCGTACCCGTGTAGCGCTGAAGCACTCAGCTCACGAGTTTGCGCGGGAATTTCAATGATGGAAGAAAAATGGAATGGAACACTTTCTGAATAATTTCTAGGATTGGTTTTTAATCAATAGCTCGATGTTGGATGTATTTCTAACAAGTTCGACCTGCCGTTTCCACAAAGTCGCTCCTCGCTTGTGCCCTCTAAGCATCTTACTCCTCTAACTCAGGGGCATCCTTCGAAGTTCCTCCTCAGGTCCTTTCGTCCAATCAAAACGGTGACATCTTTCAAGTTTTGTCAGTGAGTTGTCCTCTAGCCGTCTTTCCGTCCTTGGCCCTTCCTTCGCGCTTCCCTCAACTCTCGGCTGGTGGTCGAGGCACACTTTCCGATTACATAGTTTACATAAGCTACTTACATTACATACACATCTAACAGGTAGGTAAGCGCAACCCTCAGGGTCAAGAAGACGTCACTCGAACAAAGTTTACGACTTTATGACTTTCGGCCTTTTCCGACCGGAGTTTTTACCCTTACAGGACACCGAAAATTATTGGAAGCGAGGAGTCCTCGCCCAGGACAGAATTTTAAGTGGTTTTACTAGACGAGCCGCTGCCCGCTCGGCGAAATTTGGCACGCAGATGTGGAAGGAATAGTTAAGCTATTTACTATCCTCGCCTGACCTAACTGTGGTTTTAAAAGTTATTGAATGCAATCCCAGGCTCTCGTACGCCTTCTAAGTTCAGGTATCAGTTACTAATATTGTACGAGTACGTTCGAAAAACTGACAAAGTAAACCGTCGAGAAACACAACGAGCTTTACGTGTTTAAGAGTCCTGGCAATAAACTCGTCCTCGTCCTCCGCTTCAATCTCGCTTAAAACCTTCCAGATGTGCTGCCCGCTTCGAACCCGCATGCCTACAATAAATCTTTCTGCTACAAAGGATTTTGAATTACGCTCTCACATCAAAACTCGATATCCCTATGTTGTCCTATAGCTAACTTCACATAGCACACAGGTTCACACCAGCGGAGATCGCAACAGTACAAACACGGAACATATCCGCCACTCATAGTGAATCACTGAAAATATGCAACATCAAAAATTTGTAGGCTTTACTTAAATTGTTATTTCCTATGTTAGGCGAGACACAGGAGGAATTTTATTGTACATACATATTTATTTTGTTCACAACCTGTGACGCTATCACCTGTATTGTTGCGATTCTCGCCTAGTGGCGTGTAGCATGAACTCAAGAGGCGCGAAGTTTGAATCGGATCACACGAATGTAATAGGAAAGGGAGAAAAAGTGAAGTTCGCACAAATCTGAGAGGTTTGAAAGTAGTTAGAAATTCTTTTAATAAGTAAACTTCAAGATTATAAATTAATCAATACCCACTTGGAAACGGATGTTTAAATAAATTAACTCCACCTGTCTCCCTTCTCCTATGTGTGTAAATTCAGCGCAAATTATAAAAAAGAAAGCCAGAACAATAGATTCTGAGGTTTGCAGAACTAACAAATAATTGAATAAAAATTTAATTTCTCAATTTATGAAAGTAATGATACAAAAACAACTAGCCTATTGTTTATCAACACCGTGAATTTCAAAAAGAGCATAAAATACAGTATTAAATAAACGGTTTGCAAAAGCTTTTTACAACAATTATATTTTAAATCATCCATCATTAAGAGAAAATAATTTTTCTTCATTTACGGCGCAAATTGCATTCCGATATCTTTTATAGTTAAAAAATTATACGAAAAAGGCCCCACATACTTCAACCCGGGCCGGGAAATTTCAAATAGCTCTTTGCGACGTTAATTTGAAAGAGACCATCCTAAAATTTTCGAAGCTCTGACATCACTGCCGTCCAGCTGTCGCTGGCAGCCCTCCGAACGCCGTGCCGGTGATTGGTTGCAGTGGAATGCGTCCGTGAGACGGTGTTGCCATTTTCGTCGGTTCGCGCGCGCGTAGATACAGTTTTAACGCATGACCCTGTACATATTTAGTCTCCTCTGTAAGATCCAGTGTATGGTCGTAATATATTCAATTTATAACTGCTGTTTGGTGCGTCAACCATCCACCATTGCGAGGTTGACATTGTTCCAATACAAAATTCAGTACCGGAGATCGTGTGACGACTTTTATTAACATCCAAGTCATTGCGCCAGTAGGGCCGATTGGAAGGGACTTATCCGGATCGTGTCCCTCATCCCTGCAAAATAATCTCATCAGCGCTATCTGTTACCAAATTCTTTCAATTATATTGATCCCAGTGCCTCCGGTGGATTGTACCCCTAACTAAAATTTGCCAACAGAATGATGTGGGGAGTGCCCACTCCCCAGATAGCACACGTCGTCTGTAAGCCGTCTTAAAGACGTCTTCAGACGTCTTGAAAGTCTGAAAGACGTCTTAAAAACGGCTTATAGAAGACGTGTGCTATCTAGGTCCTGACTGAGAACCTCTTTCTTTTTGAAGTCGGTTAATAAATGTAGGGTGTATTCCGAATCACGCATACTGCGCGTAGACCGCAGCGCAGTCGCTGCACGCATTCATAGCGTTCCGTTTCCAACAGCGCATGAACCGCAGTAACGAAGCGGAACGGTTATCTATGCGTTTGATGCTCGTGAGCTTGCGCGGGAATGTTCAAACTTACTTACAATTAGCTATACAGTTGGATGGATTACGATAAATTTAATTCGAGACGTTTGGACGGTGGTCGAAGCACGCTTCCTAACTACATCGGTTACTTCGTCCTAAGGATCGGCGACCGACTCTTAACGAAATTTGATGGCTTTATTGGTTCCTGGATTTTCTCAATCCGAGTTTTTCTATTCTTCCTGAACTGCGATTCCATATTATTGAAAGCGAAGACTATATTTTATGAGTTTTACAGGACGAACTGCTGCTTACCCAGCGAGATTTGGTAAGCAGATGTGTAAATGAAAAATGAATTTATTAATTACCCGCGCCCGGGTTAAATTGAAGGTTTTGAACGCTATTGAATACAATCACAAGCTCTCACACGTCTTCTGGATTAGAGTATAGCTGCAAAGTTAGCATTATAAGAACACGTTCGAAAAACTTAGCAGTAAAAGCCTTTAAGAAATAACAATGCGCGCCACGTATTTGCTTCCTTTCTCATCTTCCGTTTCGATCCTGCCGTAAACCTTCTAGGGGTGTGTTGTTCGCTTCGAAATTGAGTTCGTTACGTTGGTTGCGATTCATACAGCGAGTGCATAGACGGTATTACCTGATTCGTAGAATTCCCTAGAATCCTCCAACTGCTAGCTCATAATGCGTGCAGCAAATGCAGAAAAAAGCATGTACCGTCAATGCGCATATTACGCGCATGCGTATTTGTCGCTTTACGTGTGCTTATGTATTTCGAGTGTATTCGGTACCAACGGTTAAAGACTTTTATTTTAATTTATGAATTGTTTAAATTTTTTATAATTTATTAATTAATCTGAATAATTGAAAAGACATGATTTTTACACGTATTGTACATAATGTTACGATAAAACTGTTTCTTGTTAGATTTAGTTTGCTATAATACTGATTTTATCGCAAAATTAATATAATACGACTAAAAATCATGTATTTTTAAATATTTTAATAAATTACGCCATAATAACAATTAAAACAATTTATAAACTATTGAGATGACTTACTTTATTAAGATTACTGATAAATTATCAGTATTATACAATGTCATCACCAGATTTCTAAAAATTTTGGTTCATTTGATTTTTTTACTGGCTAATTAGCATTGAAACCTTTAAATAATTTTGTTTATTTATGTTATCCAAAATATAATTATAGCACGTGGATATGTAGGCAGAGAATGGGCCACGCCCGTGAGCAGAAATAGACATTTTATACTAGATATTAAAAAGACTATTATTAGATTAAAATGTTTTTCAAAATGCTTCTTGTTTGTTTTATGTGTAAAGGGGAGGTTAAATATTACGTCTAATAAGTTTTTTGTCGATTAATGCACAAATAAATAATAAAAATGTATTTTTACGATAGCGGAACTCTTACATGATTAGAAATGCGGACATTGATCTTATACCCGATTTCATAAAGTTTTGCGGCGTAACAATAATATTTTGGAAGGATGTTAAGTTATAAAAAGTTGGCAAATGTAGCGTAAAAAAAAACGAAATATCTAATAAACATTTATTGTCATGTAGCATATATGTAGGTTACATTTTCTGTCACTTTGAGGAGAGGACCACATAATTTGGTGCATGTTTTTCAAAGCGTGCGTAAAGTGGCGTAAAGAGACAAATACGCATGCGCGCATAAACTGCACGTTTCATGCGCTAGAAGTGGGAGAATTCTAGGGAATCCTATGTGCCACCAACGACACCAATGCGCGCATAGACTGAAACGGAACGGTTTTCCCTGCAGTCTATGCGCAGTATGCGTGATTCGGAACACAGCCCAAGACTCCGGCTGAATGCCGAAGATCTGGCAACCCTGGTTTCAATTCACGCATTAAGTTTTTCAAACGTGTTCTTATAATGCTAACTTTGTAGCTATACTCTAATCCAGAAGACGTATGAGAGCTTGTGATTGTATTCAATAGCTTTCAAAACCTTCAATTTAACCCGGGCGCGGATAATAAATAAATTCATTTTTCATTTACACACCTGCTTACCAAATCTCGCTGGGTAAAACTCATAAAATATGGTCTTCGCTTTCAATAATATGGAATCGCTGTTCAAGAAGAATAGATGAACTCGGATTGAGAAAATCCAGGAACCAATAAAGCCATCAAATTTCGTTAAGAGTCGGTCGCCGATCCTTAGGACGAAGTAACCGGTGTAGTTAGGAAGCGTGCTTCGACCACCGTCCAAACGTCTCGAATTAAATTTATCGTAATCCATCCAACTGTATAGCTAATTGTAAGTAAGTTTGAACATTCCCGCGCAAGCTCACGAGCATCAAACGCATAGAAAACCGTACCGCTTCGTTACTGCGGTTCATGCGCTGTTGGAAACGGAACGCTATGAATGCGCGCAGCGACTGCGCTGCGGTCTATGCGCATAATGCGTGAATCGCAACACACCCTCAGGTTTTGAATCGTTGTCCCCGGCCTCAGGTAGGCACAATAAATATCTCCGACAGAATAGAGAATATTAGCGAATTCGGCAGGCACTCGCTGGCACTGCGCTGATGTTGCATGCTATAAAAAATTAAAATATATAAAAATCTGTAACAAATTTTAATAAATATTCATAATACTTTTATTATTATTACTCTCTTATAAGAAGTCATTATTATAATGAATTTTAGATGCCTGTTTTCTTATTGGCCCTTTTTTCTCCCCCCCCCCCCCTCCTTAACCGTCCGACTGCAATCCTCAACGAAATTGAAATCTCCGGCAAAAGATCAAGCCTGATCTGGCAACCCTGATTGAAACACACCCGTAGTCTGCAAATACTTGTCCATAAATATGGGGGATCGATAATGCAGTAAGTTAATCAGGATTTCTACATTATCGATCACGATACGTTTGTTCTATGTATATGAAGTAGCTCAATGCAGTCAGGATTACGAAATCGTTGGGAAGCGTTCGATCTTCGTGATACTGCATTCTCGATGACTATGTGTCACGTCACGCATACAGTAACACACTGCCCCGCTAAAGCAAAGCAGCATGATACGAAGAAATCTGGTTCCTTCGAACTTTGAACAAATAGTGATAGAGTAGACGTGGGATACGCTGTGCGCTCCACATAAAGATAAACGTGAGTTAGTGATTCATGATCGTGCGTATCTACAAGACTGCATTAGTCGATCGTGTCCTATATACACCAGTGTTTGTTAAAAAAATACAACGAAGACGCAAGAAACATCGTGCCACTACTCTTTGTTCTTTATCCTTCTCGTGTATTCGGTCTTTATCGCACACGCATCAAAGGCGCTAGAAAAAAAAAGCACAACGTGAACATCGAGCGAAGTGACGCTCGACTAGGAAAGGTTAGTAATATCACACTATTAGAGTAGATCTGTTCTTTTAATAGTCATCCAACGCGCAGGGCCGGCTTTAAGGGGCAGGGGGGCAGACAGGGCCACCGCCCAGGGTGCTAAATCTGTAAGGGCGCCGCTGTATGCATTTATTCATTTATATCCGTTCTGCTAATTGATGAGGTTAGGTTTTTTATTCTCTCTTGTACAGTTTTTACAAAAGATGGCGTTTCAGGACCCAGTCCTATATTGTCCAACGAACTTTAAGTCAGTCAAGGTCTGCTAATTGATTTTCGTACCCTTGGAGGGACGCCATGATAATCTTGCCCGGGTGCCAAGTATGCTAAAGCCGCCCCTGCCAACGCAGGTTTAATCTTTCGCAATTTAATAAATTAATCGTTTGTTTGGATATTGTAAAAAATATGGAGGAAACAAAATATCGTAGATCCGAAGTCAATAAATTTTTTGTTGCCACTCTTTAATAAGATCTTTTCAATCTTGAATGCAGGTCAGTAGAAAATGGAAAACCAGAATGAAAATAGTCTGTACAATCAGTATTATGGTCAGTACAATTGAATCATTGATTAAACTGTTGTAATGGATAGATATCGCACAAAAAATTAAAATTATTTTCATGTTGCTTCTTTTGGTGACTTGACGACTACAGTTTCAATGTTGCTACGGTTTTAATTTAGAACTGTTAAGGTGGGTTCACTCGGACTATTCGTGCAGCTTGTGACAAGCCACATTCTCGTGCGAGACCCAATTCGATTTGCCTTGTTCGTAGTTTCATTTGTTTATTGGTTTTCTTGAAATTATTTATCGATCAAAATATTGTGTCTCTTTGCATTGAGCACAAGATGATGAGCCTTCCTTTAAAGTACCTGGCACCAGCACTGAGCCGATTCGTGAGAACATAGGCTCAGCTCAATTTCTGGGGTCGTGGGAACGCTTGCGTGTCCCTGCTTAGGGTGTGAGCCTGAAGAGCAACGCAAGCATTGCGAGTAGAGCTGCTCAAGTAGTTTGAGAATTCATTCTAACATAATAAGCTGAACGCAGGTCAAATCATTTGAACCAAGTTAAACACTCGAATGTCGAAGTAGCTTAATTATTCTGACAGCTTTATGGCAGCTTTAACTTTTTAACGACTTATTTACATTCAAGCTGCTCGTATTGAAATAATGACTCAAATCCCTTCGAGCTACTTGGGAAGCAATAAATTATTAGTATCATTTAAAACTATTCGATTAATCCAGCGTCTTATAAGAATAAAATAGTTACATATATCGAGTACAGAAGTGTTGCTATATCTTAAGAATGAAAAAATGTAAAATATGTAGGTACCTATAGGGTTTATTGTGCATGGAAGTTAAATTTTTGTGATTCATATAATATTTAGATAATTTTGTATTTGATTGTATATAATTACTAATGTAAGTACATATGTATGTTTGTGTACGTTGAAAAATTAATAATGATTTTAAATTCCATGGTTAAAATTATTGGGTATCAATTGAAGGGTCGGATGCAATAAGGGGACTAGCGCTTGAAAATGGGAAAATTAAATGTTGTTAAACTGAATTTAAAAAAATATAGTGTTGTAAATCGTCACGACACACACTTTTTCTATTTACAGTTTGTTTATCCAATCATTACTAATTGAGCTAAAAATTATAAACATAAAAAAATTCGCTGCAAGTTTTATGTACCTCAAAATTGCCTTGATACTTTTAACGGTGAACGTTGAAAAACATGGGTTATGTCCAGTATTACTTCTTAATTATAACATGAGGGTTTTGTACATACATTTTACGGCTTCGCTAGTGTTTTCTGAAGTTATGTTTTAAGTTTCATAACGATCCGTTAATGTTTACTCAAGTTATCGCAATTTATGTTTAAAGAAATAATGATTTTGGATGATGAACAATTTTTTGTTTATAATTTTTAGCTCGAATAGTAATGATTGGATAAACAAACTGTAAACAGAACAAATTTGTGTCGTGACGAGCTTTACAACACTATATTTTTTAAAATTCAGTTTAACAACATTTAATTTTCCAATCTTTCTTAGCGATTGGACAATAATTTTTCCCATTTTCGAGCGCTAGTCCCCTTATTGCATCTGACCCAGAGTTCGGAGCGGTGGGGCCGCAGTGATGGAGGGGAAAACACCTACAGGAGCGGTGGCAATGTGTGCGTGAATGACGCAGGCGCAGTTCATGCACACATAACCACCACTCCTGTAGATGTTTCCCCCTCCATTCACTGCGGCCCCATCGCTCCTAACACTGATCCGACCCATCAATTATGAATAGTGAGCGGCTAGTATGTATTCGATAATTTGGATGGTTCAAAATATATACTTAAGCCTTAAATCAAATAACTATCCTTATTAAGTAATAATTGTTATTGTTGGATACAATTTTTTGAGAGACTTCAAATTGATGCAATAGCTCGAAAAGATTCAGAGCAAGTAGCTTGTATGCAGCAAACCACACAAATTATTAGAAGAAGATCAAATTTTGTTAAGCTTGTTCTAATATTCAAGCTATTTGAAGTATTACTTGGATAATTGAGTACTTTGGTTAAAAAAAAAAACGAGTTTTACTCGGTTTGAATATCAAGTATTTGGCAGCTGTAACGACAAGCCTCAATAGCCACATGAGCAGTCTGGACCTATCTTTAGAATAACTGTTAGCCTTGGGTTTTGAGGAATTTTGGAATAGAAAAGGTGGTGGAAAATCAGGACAGATTTTAGAACGTACTCTCACAGAAAGAGTGGGAGAATCGGAAAAGTGTAGGGCTGTGGTGACGCAGTATATGGACTTGACAATAAGTTTTTAGAATAAGAATTGTATCAGATCATACGAAAAATAACGACATTTGCATTTATGCAACTTGACAATATTAAAAAGTAGTATTCACCGTGTTTGTTAATCAATGGTATGATGTCCATTATTTTCTAAGATCATATCGTACTATTCTGATAATTGTTGGATTCCTTTTAAAAATATACTTTTAGTGCAAAATATCGAGTTACTGGTTTCTTCAAATCCTCCATTGTGTTAAATTTTGTACCCTTTATCTAACTCCAATTTTAGGATAACTGAAAATCTGTAGGGGGTACACCTGGAGAAGAGGAACGATGAGATAATGGTTCCCAATATACTCTTAACTTTGTCTAATATTGTTTTTGCTTTATATGGTCAAGTATTATCATAGTGGGAAAATATTCCTTTTTTATTCATTCGAGATGGGCGTTTCTTGGTTAATGTTGCGTGTAATTGTTTGTAATTGTTAGCTGTAAATTTCTGCTGTTAACATTTGATTTTGTGGTAAACTTGCCGATGAACTGGGCCCTCGCCGATTTCGATGACCTTCACATATGTTGTCAAGGTCGTCATTTTGAACAACGTTTTCCTTTAAAGTTTTTGGGGCTGGGCTTTAGATTCGGAGATATTAATAAAAAAACTTTCGGCATAATATATTGAAATCTGTTTTTCAGCCGACGGTAGTAGTATTGGTTGGGACTACATTCGGGCAGGGGGCGCGCGCTCGCTCGCGGGCGCGTAAAGGTGCGTCTCCATCAGCGTTCGCGAACTGTTCGCTGGTGAGGACCCATCTTAAAGCATGGTAGCGAACCGATGTATGTGTTAAACTTGGTAATTCTAGTGTTAAATAAAGTTTTTTGCGAATATCTCGCAAACCAAAGCCAATCGCCAAAAAGTTTAAGGAGAAATGTTCAGAATGACGACCCAGTTCATCGGCAAGTTTATCGATTTCGTTCTAACAATCCTTTAGAAAATGTAAGGTTCATTTGTTTAATTATGTAGAATTAAAGATGACATTTATAGAATGACCTCATAGATAATGTTACAACTGGCAGAATGTTGTTTGTATATGTAAGATGTATGTATATGAATCTCTTAGTGAGGATGGATACATCACTGTGTCATGAGAATAAAAAATTAATTAATTGATTAACCGTCTTTTACGCATTACAAAAATAGCATAATTAAGTACACATGCATGTATATTGTGCAACCATATAAATGGCAAGGTGCAGAGTAATCACTATATTAACACCTAATTATAATAATACACCGTTTTAGATAATAGGGTAAATCCGGGAGACGCGCGTCGACCTAATTTAAAATGGCTATTAAACTAATATTGATATTATTTATTTTATCAGAATGAACCTAATATGTTCAGAATTTTATGCCGATTCGGAAAAACTGGTCGATATTTGCTGAAAATCGGGTTGAATACTGAAGTCATAGCATCTGACTACCTTTCAGTCTTCGTCGTTAGGAGAGGTGGTTCAAATCCTGTAATTCAATTTTAACCCACTTCCAACTATCCAATAGACTTGAAACTTTGCAGCCGTACGTAGTTTGGATGACAATACAAAATTATGAAAAAAAACCTTCGAGGCGTTTGAAAAATTACCCAGTTATCAATAAATATATCATATAACTACAAATCCAAACGACTTGAAATCAGCCACTCGCGATCTTCTCCAAAACGACAAAAAGTCGCTACGTTCAGGTCGCTAGTCGCATCAAAATTTCCGTAAATACAAAAATTCATCGAAAAAAGCAAACGCGTACAAATAGTAAAACAAAAACACTAAAAAGTAAAAAAATAAAAAATATATAAAAAAACTTTAAGTTAAACGATTTTATTTAAAATGCACTAAAAACTAAAAAAGAATTATTTTCTTTTACTACAATTTCGATGTGTTTTTGTACTTTAAACAAAACAGTTTAATGTAAAAAGTTTTTTATATATTTTTTTATTGAAAGAACACATCAAACAAAAACTGAATTACTTACTGACGATTAGCAAAGCAAAGGAATACAAAAGTGAACAAATAAAATAAATGAACAAAAACTTTATTTTAATAATTGTACAAAAAATAGACAAACACTCATTTTTTCCCTTTATGGTGAGCATGGAATTTTTCTATTCGACCGCAACTATTACATCTATCACCATACATTGTACATGTTTCGTGCATTCATTTATTGCAAATAATTCATCTTAGCCAGTCAACCTTTTTAGTTGTTTTGAAATAATTTTCAAAACATTCTACGCAATAATCTTCTTCGTTTTGTAATGAGGGTTCAAGAGGATTCACTCGAAGATCATTTACTGGATTTTCAACTTTTATTTGTATTTTCTGTTTCTTCTTTGTTGATTAGTTTGTGGCTTCAAATTTATTTTCACCCTCGATCGATTTTCTTTTAATTGCTTGTTTCTTCTTTTGTATAAATTCTTTGTCAAGAATCCTAGCGGATTGCTTTCGTCGATTTTGCCCTTACTGTTCCAATTTTGGTACTGGGCTGATTTTGTGCAGATGTCTTGGGGGGCTCGTATTATGAAATGTATTTTTAGTACTTACAAAATTTTTGCTGCATGAAGGAATTTCAATGTTAGCTATTTGTTGAATAAGTGGCTAGCTTGCTGATACATTTACTGCTTCTGGTTGAGAAGAAGCTGTAACTGCAGATGACTGGGCAATCTGCGAGACATGATTCGACAAATTTACTGTTCTGCTGGTATCTGTGGCTTCAATAGTAAATGAAGAGGTATTTGATATGTTAAAGAAATGCTCTGGAATCACAGTTACGTTCAGAGGGAATATTCCTGTCGCTTTTAAGCCATTGACTGCATTCTCCAATGTAGCACTTTTTGAGAGTGCCAGCATGTACTTTTTTAATTTGTTTTTGATGATGATTCATCCACGCTTGTGTTTGTTTTTTTTATAAAAAGTCTTAAAAGGCTTGAAACAGGATCTGTCCAGAGGCTGGAGAGCTTGCGTCGTATGATTAGGTAAGCACACTAAAATTATGTCATGGGCAGCAGCAAAATCGAGCATTTCTATACAACATTGATGGGCCCATCCATTATAAGAAGTACTTTGCCAGGTGGTTTCCGTGGTGTGAAATGCTCTACCAACTAGAGCTACTCTTTTGGCTGGGTACCCGGGTACTCGATGAGACCCAAGGGTAGACATAATTTCCCGGATACCCATGAGACACCCGAGTAAATGAGATAGTTGAGAATTCCGATTTGACAGCCGATCGTCTTTCGACTTTCGATCATTTTCGGCTAATATCAGTAATGAACTTCAGGCAATTGAACGTGGTATTGTGAGCGCGTTACGATTATGAAGGGCGCCTTTTATGAATAACTGTAAATTATGTGCAGTACACGAAATGCCGTATATTAAATTCTCTAATCTGCTGCTGCTGGGACCCGAAGGAGAGAGGAGGGATTAATGAATGACTAATGTTCGTTGGGCAATATAAGCAAAGTGCTTGAAACGCCATCCTGTGTAAAAACACAGGAAAAAAAAAAAAAAAAAATTCTCTAATAAATTTGCTGATGCATTCATGTTACTTGCATTGTCATGCACCACAGCAATTAATTTATTTGTAATGTTCCACCTTGCTACATTCCTATTTCCTATTATAACGGCTGTGATGTTTTCGGCGGTATGTCGTCCTTGTATAACAGTGCTGTTCAGGAGTTGCCCGATAGAGCAACCGGTCAGACAGCCCGGGGCAAACACTCGCTGGCGGCGGGGAAGACACGCCTCCCCGGGCAATAAGGTACAGATACACGCATCTACGAGCCTGTACTCCCGCCACAACCATTCCTCCCCACTCCGCAGTAACGATAGCTGACGTCACTGCTCGGAGCTTTGCCCACAGCGTTTGCCCTGGGCAATAGCGGCTGCCCTTGCCCTGGAAACGATAGCCTGACCGGCGCTGCTGTATAACTATGTATATCATGCGTGGAAAATGTGAAACTTTTTAGCTCCCAATTATCTGTCATAAAATGCGCCGTTGGGGATAAATAGGAATCTTACGAACGTCAACAGTTCGCAATTTTTACAATCTGATCAAAAGACGTTCGAGGTATCATAGTCATAATTTCATAATCATAACGCGCAGACAATATCACATTTAATTGCTTGAAGTTTATTCCGTTTATTAGTGATGTTAGCCGAAAGAGGATAGGCTGTCAAATCGGAACTCTCAACTAACTCATTTACTCGGGTATGTCATGCATATGTTAGAAATTACTTTCTAAGGGTAGCAACGAGGCTCGATCCAGGACAGTTCTGGGGTAAGGACTGAGCGGTCTCTCACAGTTCGCATACCAGAAGGCATAGCCTTCCCCACTCCGTGGCCAGATCCTCCAGGAACAGAGTACCTATTCTTTGGCAATACGGTGTCAGGCTGTTTGCCATAACAAAACTCTCTCTCTCTACATTCAAACGAGCATTCCTTCGACACCTGATAGTTGGAAGACCCAAAGTGGTCGCCAGCTATCACCCGTCGCCAGGACTGTTTAGTCTCATGTACCCCCATTCAGGAACACATGCAGCCTAAGTCCCAGTCATAAACCATCGAAGGCAGGACAGCGTGGAGCCGTCCGTCCCCGATCTTACCCTTAAAATCGGTGATGCTAACACATACCCGGGTAGCCGGGTAATTTCTGTCTCCCTGGGTAGTTTAGTTTAGTTTATACGTGTGTCGGAGTGGCGTGATGCGCAGAGGCCACAAAGGGAGAAACATGTCCTAACGGACTTGCATTACCAAAAGGCATCTCCTTAACCCGACAGGGTGGTTTCCTCGATTTCTGACGTCGCGTCGGCTTTTTGTAGGCCCGGACTACTTGTTTGCCGCATGCCGACGGAGAGGTCTTACTCGCGAGTCCGCTTGTCATGGAGGATGCGCCGATCTATCCTAGCTTCGAACAGGGTCCTACACGCATCCTCTCGAGCGAGTGTACGAGTCATTGGCCGTTTCCTGCGCCGTTGCTCTGTAGCTAACTCAGTCTCGCGGGACTGTCCTAAGCGTTGATGTTAACCTATGACCAGATATTCCGGTGCCGTACCCAAGTTAGTTCCCTCGCATAATGCGTCACTCTGTGCTACTAATCCCAAGCGCGCGCCAGCGCCCCCGTCGTCCATCGACGTTAGTCGGTCACCACTACCCGTGGGTCCTTGATTTGTATGCGTGCTGCTGTCGAGCGTTCGAGTGGTCGATTTTTCGCTCCGATATGTGTGCCCTTCCCTGCCCACCTATCTCGCGGTAGCAGTTTCTACGTTCGACCTTGCCGGAAGAAGCCCCCCGTGTCCCCGGGCTCCGGCGACAGATGCCCGCATCCGTGGCGGTTTATCCGGGTAGCCGGGTAATTTTTGTCCAACCGGGTATCTCACGGGTAATTTTTGTCTACCCGGATATCTCACGGGTACCCGAGTACCCGACGGGTAGGGTAGTAACAGCTCTACTACCAACCACTGGTAAAATATTTCTGAAAAGATGTAGGACGACTTTCGATTCATGTACACTTTTGAACCTGAAGGAAGCCCAATCTCTATTCCAGAAACTTCTCTAACCCCTTTTATTATCAGCGAAGGGGGAAGGAAAACACCCTCAGCATTGCAACATGCTATGACTGAGACGTTTTCCCCTCTTTCACCTGAAGTCAAACATTGTACATCTTTTCACCCTTTCATCGCTAATACTTCTCCAGGATTGTTATTTAATTGACAACCGGTTTCGTCGACATTGAATATGTTTCCTGGTTTCGTGTAAAAATTATGCTCATCATATATTTTAGTGAGCAATTTGAAAAAATCAGCTACTTCTTTCTTATTCATGCCTGTAGCTCGAGTTAGTGACAAGCCTTCGGCCTGTCTAATGGAGAGTTCCTTATTCCTGTTCAAAAAGGAAATAAGCCAATTATAGCCTGTTAATCTAGATTTCCTATTGAATTTGTGCTGAATCCCTAATATTTCAGCGAATGCAAATGCTGTACTCCTGACTGTTGTCTTATCGGCAGCAAAACCAGCTTCCTGAAGACATTGAATGTGTGCAACTAGTCTTTTTTCGTTGTTACGACTCAGAATTCCTTGGGGGCCAAGCGATACCTTCTCAAAATTATTTGACTGCCTCTTCCGCCGAAAACTTGTGGAAGGTATCCCATAATGTCGAGAAGCTTCATTGGCTCGAAGTTCTCCGTTTTCAATTCTTCTAATGGCTTCTGTTAAATTTTGTATCGTCCATTGTCCTCTAATTGATCCTGATTTTCGGACATATATGATTAGCATCTTGTGAAACAAGAAATTGAAAACAATTAATATAGGAATAATATCTGAAGGAATAGATTAGGTCTATAAAATTAATAATGTAATGCATCTAGCATGTTCGTTATGAATTCAATTTATTTTTAATTTATATTTCCTCGTAAAATATTGTAAATTTTAGGGGGAACACCACTGTGAAGGCCGGAAAAGTAAGCCATTTTTATCATATAATATTTTTGTTACTTACCTTTAGTACAATGTCTGACGAGACTATAAAAAGAATCAGTAGAAAAATATGCGTATATTTTAATATATTAATTAATCTTCTAGACCCCTCACGCGTGCTAGTAGGATGTGTAACTATGGAACAGCAGCTCCGAAATCAAATTTCATTTTTTTTACAAACTATATTAGTGTAGTTTCCATTGCACGTACGGATGTTTTATTTATTTATTTATTTATTTTACGGGACGCACCCTTTAGTTACAAAAAAAACATAGCTAACAAGGGGAGGACACCATGTGGTAGACACCGATTTTTATGAGCCTTGGCACGATGGATCTATATCGAAAATAAATAAATAGGTGTGCGAGCATTTCTGCCAATGGGCCTTAATAGATATATTTACATGGAAATTATTAAAAATTTCATAGTGGCCGTGGGGTTTTAATGGGTAAAAATCCCATGTTACCCTGGCGCCCCCGGGAGATTCCCCTCTGATGGAGTCGGGATGCGTTTTGGAGATTTCCCCAAATTAAAAAAAAATTATAGAAAAAAATAATTAAGAAAAAAATGTATAAAGTTTTAACGTGGAGACATCTTCAAAAGGCACCCCGACGCCTCCAGAAGGGAATCTCCCGCGGGCGCCTGGGTAGTGTCGGATTTTTACCCACTAAAACCCCACGGCCACTATGAAATTTTTAATAATATCCATGTAAATATCTCTATTATTAAGGCCCATTGGCAGAAACGCTCGGACACCTATTTACTTATTTTCGATATAGATCCATCGCGCCAAGGCTCATCAACATCGGTGTCTACCACATGGTGTCCTCCCCTTGTAAGTAAGAGACAGTCTGTAATAATAAGCCTATATGACGGACGAGAAAAATATGCACATAGTCGTTTCACGGCATGTACACAAGAGTAGAACATAGAATAAGATATATACATAAAAAACTGCCTTAAACAAAAAAGAAAGAGATATATACATAAAAACATAGAGATGTGGTTTGATTTTCTATTGAAAAAAAAAATCAGAAAAAAGAGAGGAAAAATAGTAATAGCAAAGGTAAAAGTAACAATAACGCTATGGTAGTTTACGCTCTAGCTCAGTAATCACTTGCGCCTTGAGTCGTTGAAGCGACCCATTAAAAAGGTCTAAACAGGAGAAGAAAGAGTTCGCCGTTTCGCAGCATCTATAAATGGGGTCACGCGTACCGTAATGAGATTTAGGACAGCCTATTCGAAAGTAGAGCTTACGACGTATGTTACGCGACATCGCACACAAATTGATAGAACCCAGTAAATCCATAAGGCGATTCGGGTATTTAAGATGTTATATAGGAAGCATGTCACATAACTTAAAGTGATCACATGTCTAGCAGCCCAAGTTCGGTACGCATAGCCCCGTAATCATGTTCAGTACAGCTCATAGGAGTTCCCCTATTAAATGCGGCAAAGCGTAGAAATAGGTGCTGCATCCTTTCCAGATACCTGAAATCTTTAGCACATAAGGGATAGTATATTACGGAGCAGTAGGTTAGATGCGGTAATACGATAGTTTGATACAATGTTTTCAGAGTGAAAATACGCTTGAAATCGGAAGCTGCGCGTTTAATAAAATATAGAGCTCTCGATGCCTTTGTTTTGATCGAAAACAAATTTTTTTAAATACGCTGGAAAAACTGTCGATCTGATTCGCGGATTTTCGAAACTTTTTCTTCTAAAGTGCACCATTTTTACAAAAATAATTTGTTTAAACATCGGTACGTGCAACGGAAACTACACTTATATAGTTTATAAAAAAAAAGAAATTTGATTTCGGACCTGCTGTTCCATAGTTACACATCCTACTAGCGCGCGTGAGGGGTCTAGAAGATTAATTAATATATTAAAAATGGCCGTCACAGTGGTGATTCCCCCTCAACTGATAGAATAAAAATTTAGAAAGTGAGTCATCTCTCATCAGGGCCGTTCCTGGGTTGTTGCGGGGGCACCTTCTGCACCCCCGCTAGAAACGGCCCTGTTTCTCCTCCTTAATTTGAAAGTCAGCTATCTCTCCAAATTATACATCCACCGTCTCTCCTCCTTTCTACAGGAAGAGGTAGTCTTCTACTTAGCTTCGCAAGGAAAGGTTAATATGACCAAATACTTTTGCTGTATTGTCCCTAAATACCTCTACTATCTTATTACCTGAAATATTAAACGAAAATTAACTTAGAAGTATATTTAAAATACGATCCTGTACACCATTGTTTGATAAAAGAGGTTAAATGTAGCGTCCACTTACCTTCTGTAACCTGTAAATCGCGGAAAACACAGAAAGAAGCGTTGTAACCACGGGGTAATAGACAGGTGTTCCAACTCCTGTCCAGAATGTGTGACTTTTTCGTCCTAGTTCTTCTGGTGGCCGGCAGATTTCGTGGCTGTTGTAAAGGCATTTACATATATATACAGGCCTGGTATGGAATTCCTACTCGTAGTGGAAGGGGAATGTCAAACCAATCGACGCCATGGTTCAGTCAAATGACAGCGTCATCGCGCGCATGCGTGGCATGTTCCCCCTCCATTACGTGTTGGATTTTTCTGGCAAGCCCAGTAATACCATTAAAATCTCTACTACGCCAATCTCATTAACACATATGTATATGCCTTCTAAATCACGAAGCCTCTCGCGGCGGCCAGGGGAACTAAACAGAAATCGGCACACAAAATCGCTAGGGTAAAAGGTACAGAGTCGGAACACCTGTCTATTACACCGTGGTTGTGACGCTATTCAGTCAACTGTTTGACTTCTAGAAAAGCAAGTGTTCTGGACCTTAACGCGCTCTTGCGTCTCAGATCTGAAATATAACGACTCGACCGACTCTCAATACATTTTTTATCCTTGTACACACACACAGATTTAAATTGTATTCTTTATTGACGGAGAGCTGGTAGCTGTTCTTGTTAGTGCTTGTCAATCAATACTTTTTCTTGCATATGCAATCGAATATGTTTTATGCGACAGAAACATGTATGTACTATAATATCACAACCACAGATTCATCGCAAAATATGTTATGAAATTATCAAATACGATTTTGGTGGAACTGAATTTACTGAAAGATTTTTAATACTAATAAGCCATGAGAGAAAAAAGTAAATCTAATAAAGGTGATATTATAAGTAAACACGACAAAAGAAACACTGAATACATGTGGCATATCGTTTAAAAAAATGGGCCCATTTTTAGTTGATCGTTAATTAGCTGAGTTTACGACACTTTTCAGTGCGTTCAGGTAACTTTTCTTTTAACAGTATATCCACATAAATTTCAATCGTGTGACAAAAGACCAATAATAGGTATCTCGTAACAGCGTTTATGATCGTAATTACACAGTCCAACAAAATGAAACTTTTCTTTCTGTTCCGCAATATCCACTGGGTGGCATTTGTAGAGTTTTTCGCCCTGAATACGAATCCGCCAGCAGAATTGCTCTACCACCCTCAGTTTTTGAAAAACGTGAGCTTTTGTAAAAAAAATACGATTTTGAGCAAAAGTGAGGTATTGCGTGAAAACTAAGAACGCTAGAAAGTTCAACTTAGTCTGAAAAGATAGAGGAGAGTTGCCTAAATACATCAGTGTATATAGTTATTAAATTTGAATGTTTTGAATTGTTGTAAATGACCATCAAAGTTTGAAAAAGTGTCGAAGTGCATGGTTTCCACGTAATATTTTTGGATTTTTACGAAAAATTGTTTACCTAGCCCGAAAAGCTACCTAGCATCGGATTCAGTAGCATTTCTGAAGAAGGACATTTCCATCCAGGAAAAGTGTGGGAACGGTTTTTAACTCGAACTGGTAGAGAAAATATCCATCGGCAACGCGTTCACGGTGTTTTGCCGCCTGGCGGCCATTGCTCGCCTGGCGCGACTCGTCAGGGCCGTCGCTACGCGTAATCGACGCCGATGGTACCGTTTCAGTGGACATCGACTTTCTATATGTATCATCCTTATTTTTTTTTCATGTATTCATAGATACACTGTAATTCTCAGCTTGTCGTAGCACACGTTTTATTCGATGCAAAGGAAGACTTTCTGGACTGCTTAGCACGACTGACTCGAATGATTTTGAAGACAAAACTGAGTTCTGACTTAGAAGACCAGAGCATTTCAAGATAATTATTATTTACTGATTGTATCGCGCGCTCGGGAGAGATGTCAAGCAGTGTTTATATGTACAGTATTGTCTCGTTAGCGGCTCACTGGTCGGGACCGGCGTTAAGCCCGTATCGTGATCAGAGCCCTAATTCCGTGCCAACGTTTCTCGCTCCCTCCTTCTGATGCCTGACACTCCGTCCTTTGCGTGCGCGACGGGCGTGCGCAATGGTCGCGATCAGTTAGCGTCGGCACGAGACCGCTTCTGTGCGAGCATAACGCAGGCCCGACGCAAGTTTTTTTGCGCCCTAGGCGAACTTGTTAAATTGCACCCTTTACTATATTACATTTATTTGAGATTATTGATGACCTTACACTGAATTATTATTCGTAATTTAAAACAGTTGCAGTACAATTTGTAGTATTTTATTTAAAAATTTATTTTCAACAATATTAACAATGAAAATACCATTTTGCACTACAAATTGTACTGCAATTGTTTTAAACTACGAATAAAAATGCAGCGTAAGGTCATCAATAAGTTCAAATAAATGGAATATAATAAAGGGTGCAATTTGACAAGTTCGCCTAGGGCGCAAAAGAGACTTGAGCCGAGCCTGCATTATGCTCACACAGAAGCGGTTTTCGTGTCGACGTTAACTGCTCACGACCATTGCACACGCCCGTCGCGCACGCAAAGGACGGAGTGTCAGGCATCAGAAGGAGGGAGCGAGACAAAACATCAACACGTCGTCTGTCTCCTACCGTCTTCGCTCGCTTCCAGTGCCCCTGACTCTCTCTCGTTCCATCTCGCTCTCACCTTCGCCGGACAAGAGTGAGGCAGAAGTGGTGGGGATAGCGAA
Organism: Andrena cerasifolii; assembly: GCF_050908995.1. Taxonomy (NCBI): domain Eukaryota; kingdom Metazoa; phylum Arthropoda; class Insecta; order Hymenoptera; family Andrenidae; genus Andrena; species Andrena cerasifolii. Next base: position 1,921,550 of record NC_135124.1, on the reverse strand, counting down.
AAGTCCGTAACGTGTACACCAAATTGAGCCGCTAACGAGACAATACTGTATATTGAAAGGGCGATACCTACGAACTCTTACTTTTCCGTCTTCCCTAAACCTCAAAAATGTATATTACTTTCGTATCTCATACTGTGTTTCAGAAATATTGAATAATGAATTTATTAAAAAAAGATGCCTAAGTAATACTTATATAGGCTTCGCGTTGGCTTCAAATACTGTTTTACCCATGAAGCAATCTGCACAGACAAACGCCGGATATATCCAGTATCCACGAACCAACCCGCAGAGACGAAGGCCGGATATATCCGGTATCCACGAAACAACCCGCACATACGAACGCCGATTAATCTGGGTATAGATTAGTCTGGGCCAGTGATCCACTGTTTCATTTCCAATCAAACGATTTGCTTGATCAGACCGGACCGCCGTAGCGAAAGGGTTGAGTTTCAACTATTACCATATTTGGAAAAGTGTTCTAAATCTGGTCAAATCATAATTATAAAAATCTTGTAAATTCATAAACAATTGTGTTTGTTTTTATACGGTTCCATATTAACAAGTCATACGTAGGTATTCATGCATTGAAGATCGAAATTGTTTAAAACTGAGACTGATCGGGAAAAGTTTGTTTAAATCCGTGAATAGTATCTACGAATACATGAAAAAAATAAGGATGATCCATATAGAATGTCGGTGCCTACTGAACAGTAACATCGGCGTCAATTACGCGTAGCGACGGCCCTGATGAGTCGCCCCAGGCGAGCAATGGCCGCCAGGCGGCAAAACACCGTGTACACGTTGCCGATGGATATTTTCTCTATCAGTTCGAGTTAGAAACCGTTTCAACACTTTTCCTGAATGGTTTCTTCTTCAGAAATGTCTAAAGAATCCGATGCTGGGTAGCGTTTTCGGACTAGGTAGGGTCATTCGGGGGAATATGTCACAGTTAACCTAGAAACGCGATATTTCGCAAGTATAAATAAATACAGGGAAAAAGATAAAACCATATGAAAGTGTAACTAATACTGTGTATTGACTAATAAGTAGAGATATGTAAGTTTTATAGTTCAATCAGAAACGTACAAATACAAAAGTCCTCGAAAGTGGCATATTACCCAGGTGGTGGGTGAATATGCCACAAGTTCTGAGGGTAATATGCCACAAACAATGAAGTGCGAACTAATCACTGAAATTTTGGAAAATCAACGATATTTTAAACTATTTAAGCTATTACTAACTAATAACAAATATTTGAACTCAATGAAACGTAAAATACATTTGAAAACATAGCTATTTCTTACAAACTAAACAGTCTCCAATCTCTACGCAGTCTTCATGAACCCACTTTTTGCAACAAGTAGTTTTTACCCAGTCACATTTAGGTCCTTTTCTATCATAAAAATAGAGTTCACATATTGCACAGTAGTTGTCATTTTCTGCATCAGTCGAATCGTCATAAGAAATATCTACTACATTCTCAAAATTTGTTCTTCGGTTTTTATTTCTAGAACAGCTCCTATTACTCTTCCCAAGGCTTTTATTCCTTCGTATTGTCTTTGCTACTGGTAGTTCTTTCTTCAGATTCTCCTCTCTTTTCCTGTTTCTTTGTCTCACATGTTCAATGTTTTCCGCACTTGTTAAAATCATTGCATGTTGTTTCCTTTTAGATGGTTTTGGTTTTGTCAATGTTGGAACCGGGGCAATAGTTTGAAACGCAACTTTATTGGAAAATGATGGATAATGAGTAGGTGTTCCACTTAGACTTTCAATATTAGGAGCGTTATCATGAGATGCAACTGGAACTTGCAATACAGTACTTTGGTTTTCTTCACCCTGAACGTGAACTGCATCAGTATTACAAGTTGGTCCTGAATCGACCAAAATATTGCACGGTTGGCCGTTATCAACAGGAACAGTGCTTACAGGTGGCATTGAGTGGTCAAGAGCATTCTGTGATATTGCGAAAGCGTATTCAGGAATTGCGTTCTCATTAAAAGGATGTATCCCACATGCTTTAAAACCTGAAGATCCATTGCTTATTGTAGCTGCCCTTGTCCAGGCTTCATTTAATAGCGTGCTAAACTAATATCTTGTAACTCTTCGGCCTGGATGGTTAAAAACCCATGAAGAAATTGCAGTCCGCCAAGCTGATTTTAAAGATTTGAAAACTAAGCGATCCAGGGGTTGCAAGTAGTGTGTCGTGTGACTAGGAAGACACAACAGAATTATGTCATTACTTGCTGCAAAATCAAGCATGCGAATATTGGAACAATGAGAACTGTGGCCACCTAAGATGAGCAATACTTTGCCATTCTCTTTTCTTGGATGAAAGTGTTCCTTAAGCCAGTGCAAAAAAATATCAGCATTTGCATAAGCAGACTGTGGGCTCATGTGTACATAGGATCTTGCTGGCATGCCATCTTCAAATTCGAGTTTTTTACGTACCCCTTTAAGTATATTCGAGCCACGTAGCATCAGCGTATACGTATACGCGATGTAGCAAACAAAGCGTTTCAACCAACTTTCGTCCTTGAATCGGCAAGAAGGAAGTTTTTGCGGGTATAGTTGCCTCCAGTAGGCATTCGTTCAGGGTGGTCTGGTGCGTTTGAACGCTAATAAGCACCGTACGTTGAAATAATAATGAATTTATGAATCGTGTACTGAGACAGACTCGGGAAATGACAGAATCAGGCTTCAAGGATTCTCCGTCAACGGCGCTGATGGTATATTCGCGCCATGTAGCATCAGAACCGGTGGAAGGCCAAGGTAGCCGATAAATGTAGGAAAGACATAGTTGCCGATACGTATGGAGAGTCGCATCGCGCTGTTGCCGCATTTCCCCTATTACTATTTTGTCGTCAGGGAGGCTTGAACGAATCACGGCGAAGCGGCTGGAGAACAAAGATGGGCAAAGAAAATATCCGGATAAACTCAAATAAAAGACACTTTATGTTTATCCGTTATTCGAAGCTTCGAATAGCACGAGTTATCTTTATTCCAAACACCACGGATAAATAAATTTATTCCAAGTGAATTTACTCGACGGCGAAAGATAATTTTTTTATTCAAAGATAAGTTTTTTATTCGAAGAAAGTTTATTCGAACCGTTGAATAAGGTTTTCACCTTTATCCATAGTTTATTCGGGTTTTATTCGAAGGCTTCGAAATTTCAAATAACTTTCGGCAGCGTGTTTACCCGGACCGGCGCAGTCTCACTTCGTGCTGAGGACTTGGGCTGTTCGGCGACGGCTTCTGATCTCGAAAGGCATACACTGTTGCTTGCTTTGGATTATGTATTAATAAAATGTAATACGTAACGTTTTCGGTAACATACCGCTGAGATTTTCCAGATTTAAATGAGTTCAAACACAGTATAAATCGGATTATTTCTAGAACAGTACTACCTAGATAATTAAATATAAATGTAACATTTCTAATCTAATAATGCTAAAAATAATCCGATTTATACCGTGTTTAAATTCATTTTCATCTGGAAAATCTCAGCAGTATGTTACTGAAACGTTCATGCTGATACGATAGAAAATGTGAAAGTTTTACATTCTATTAAAACAAATAAAATAAACAATCATTGAATGATCATATCATTATATTTTTTCACAAGAAAATATAAATATTGCCCTCTCTGCATATGTTACATTTCGCTCATTTGCTGCAACAACAACATAGATAACTCAAAATTCACGACTTTTGGGGAAACTGGTTCAAAAGTTTTGTTAGACAACAACCGATTTTTCTATACTAATAACTCAAAAACTGCAAATTTTTAGTTGTGTTGTTGTTGCAGCAAATGAGCGATTTAATTACGAGCGATCTGGCAAAATTACAGAAAGACCGTCAGTGGGGAAGAGGAATTACACAGAATGAGAGAAGATAATAAGAATTGCGAAGTTTAGAAGGGATATTGATACGCAAATAAGTATTGTTTCATCCAGAGATGGGCATTATATATTATTGAAATAATCTATCAAATTGAAGAGACTTTATCTTTATTCGTCGTCAAATAAAAATAACCCAGAGTTATTTTTATTTGAATCGCCACGGATGAATCAGTTTATTCGATGGGAATTCGTCCATTGGCCACAAATAATTTTTTTAATCCTTCATTCTTGATGTCCCCCGAAGTCCGAGCCGAGCGACATTGTATCGATCATCCGTCTAACCTGCCGAATGGAGTTGCTCGGCGATGTATCATCGATTATGCAGAAACAGAATTCCTTTATTTTTCATCGTATGAATTGTACCGCGTTATTAGGACTATAAAGTGTCATTTAAGACGAAAAAATGTTTTTTTTTAACCTGCAACGCGGCCCTTATAAGGAATGGTAATAATCAAGTGAGTAATTGCAGCAACGACTATGCACGATGAGTCACGAGATCTAGAATATTCGACTATCACTGGTAGATTTCAAGATACAAAGAAATCTATATAGAACATAATTATTTAAACCATCCAAAGGAAGAATCATAATGCATAGATTTCTTTCTATTAAGATTATTTATTGTTTTCTGAATTTTCAGGGTGATTACAGTGAAACCTCGTTACCAGCTCGTTTCTACCATGCGTTAGCTTAGAGCATATATACATGGAGGTCTCATTGAGAGCTTGAAACTGTCGCCAAGATGGTGCGAGCGAGAGAAGTATAGAGGTCCCAATCGATCGTAATGCGCATGCACCGATATCGCCGGCCACGATCCGGTATCGGTATTGGCGTATGCGCATTACGGGCGATTGAGAATCTATATATACTTCTCACGCTCGCATGATGTCTTTCTCTCTCGCACGATATCGGCGCATGCGCATTACGGTCGATGGGGTCCTCTATACTTCTCTCTCTCGCACAGTTCGCACATGTCTTTCTCTCTCGCGTGAGGTTGGCGACAGTTTCGCGGCAGTCAACTTTAGGCAATGAGACCTCCATGTATATATGCTCTAAGGCCGGTATTCATAGTCGCAACTTATTCTTAAGCAAATGCTAGCTACTAGGTTAGTAGAGGTTGCTTAAGAATAAGTAGCGACTATGAATACCGGCCTAAGTGCCTTAGGAGTCTGGCGACTATCCCCACCATTTCTTGGAATCCTTCGGACAGTGTGAGAAAACCCAATGAGCGAGCGAGAGGAAACGAAAGAGTCGACGACAACTTCGTGTCGACTCTTTCGTTTCCTCTCGCTCGCTCATTGGGTTTTCTCACACGCGCTATTGGCCACGCGGAATAGTGTCCACAGCGCGTTAGTAGCCCGCCTGCCAGCCCCGTTCATTGGGCTGGTAACGAGGATTTACTGTAATATGTGGTTAAATTTGTCTTAAAAACTACTATAATACAACATTAACGATTTTGACAACTTAAAGAAAAATGATCGGCTTTAGGACCATTTAAATTATGTTCTCTACATTTTTTGGTATCTTCAAGTCTAACAGAGGTTATCGGATGTACATAGTGCTCCTCGTGACTGATCTTCTTCTATAATATAGTCTTTTATTGACTAATACGGAGAAACTGTAAGATACTTCAACAGCTAACAATTAGAGATTAAATATGCCATAGGCAAGCCCGGATTAAAATTTTTGGGACCCAGGGCTATCAAACCTTCGGTGAGCCCCGTAGTTGAAAAACAGAGGGGGGGGGAGGTAAAAATTTAAACAATCAAATCTCAAAAATGGTGAAAATTTAAATAGATATCATAAAGGAACTTTAAACAATGAACTTTTAAACAGGGGTTGAAAAAGTTATGATATCGGTTTCGGTTCTCGAAACAGTTATGAGAACCGAAATAATCTTGACACAGTTACAAGTGAAAACGGTTCTGGCCTATATCGGTTTCGATTCCGGTTCTACAGAACCGATATTATATCGGTTATACAGTAAACTCTCGCTATGGGCTGGGCTTGCTTCAACCATGCGTATGCGCCTTTTAAATTATAATTAAATAATAAATCTGTGAAGAATAAATTGATTCTCAAAAGTAGTTTGAAATAATTTTTTTTTTAAGTTACGTTTAAGTTAAACCCTTATTAATGTGGGGTGCCCCCTTAAGTGTTTAAAAATTTAAACAAAATATAAATTGTGTATACATACCGAAATTGTTGCAGAGCAACTTCCAACTATACGTCGCATTTTCATTCTGTCATCGCACGTTTTAAAATACTTACGAACAATGTCGCATTTCTTTCGGCCCATTATGTCGGTATATTTTTAAATATCACTAATTTTTGTATTAATTGTACACTATCACTAATATTAATCTGACACTTCATTTCAAGTATTGCTAACACTAACAATAATAACTTTCCTAATATGTACAAACTTACTACTAATTTTATATTAATTATTTTTCTCTTTTCAATACTTAATTTACAGATGCTGTCTTTCATTTCGGCTTTTCCTGCATTGATGGAGTTTTGAAATGAGAGACACCAGATAGAGAGGCCCAACGATAAAAAAACTTATAAACAAATCGAATTTCCATTAAAAAATGTGACATTCATCGTAAATATTTTAGAACGTACTACGCATACCCGATGCGTAACAGACAGGATACACTACTGTTATAAAACCAATATATAACCGTTACGGAACCGATATAATATCGGTTCTGCAGAACCGTAACCGAAATCGATATAGCCAGAAATTTCGGTTCCTTATAACAGTTATTCAGAATATCGGTTATTCATAACTGTTTCAGTAAGAACCGATATATAACAGTTTGAAACAGTTATTCTCGGAACCGTTTCAACCCCTGCTTTTGAAATAAAAACATTAAATTGGATGTTGTGGAACTCATAGACAATTTATTTGATGCAACATTTCTAATGAAGACAGAGTGAGCTAATCGCTTAGAACAGGGCCCTCCTGGAAAGTGGGGCCCGGGGCTGCTGTCCCCCCCCCCCCTAGCCATCCTTTAATCTAGGCAGGGCTATAGGTTCAGCGAATATTTAAAACTTTCCAACCCCATTTTGACAAACCTTTCTACCGCTGTCGCGCACTATTTCACTCGCAAATTAACATCTTCGATTTACTTGTATAAATGATATTATCTTTTTCTAGCACGAAGGGATGCCATCAAAATGGGCTTGGATTATATTTAATCTCGTCGTTTACGCGGCGGCGTCGTTGGAAAATGATACAACTAAGGCTTTCATAGAATTGACTGAATTTGCATACGAGGATATTTGTTCCAGTACTGGCGAAACGGAATGGGCGTTTATTAATTCTCCATCAAATGAAACATTGTCGATATGGGTACGTTCTTGGCAAAATAAATCTAATACATTGTAATTGTTTCCAATTCAAAAAGATACCCTAAATACATATGTATATCTATATTCTAAATAACATGGTTATATGTGTCGTAGGAAGAGAAGTTAAATTTTTATGCCACTTTCAAAAAGGCGCAAAGAGACGAAATTGTCAACTCTTCAAAGATTGATATAAGTGATCCATTGTTGCAATACAAATACGATATCGCTGAAAAAGTAGGTGACGCTTTGCTGGAGAGTGCCGATTTAAAAACAGTAAGATAAAGTTACGCCAATGCGATTTAAATAATTATATACTTAAATAGGTTTAAAAAATATATTTTATAAATGTTTATAGCTCGTTCACTTTGCTGGGACAGCAGAGTTACTAAGATTATCTAAGTATAGTACTGGACTTTTGAATAATTATACACGTAAAGGTATTATTTTAATTTTATATATATGGTATGAGACTGTACTTCTGAAGGGCACTGGTGGCCGATCGAAATGAAACTCGGTAATGCGGCAGGTGTGGAAAGACTGCAAATATAAAATTTTAGCTTCGGCAATTAATGCATTCAAAAGATAAAGGGGACAGAAAAGGGCACACCTTACAGATTTTCTTAATCACTTTTCCACGGCCTCCCCTCTTAACAATACTTCTGTTGACTTATCTCGACGCAACGCATTCCACTTTCCAACTTGTCCTGGGTATTATAGTTGACATTCCTCAACTTCTCGTATATTATTACATGTACAGATTTATTAATTATGCAGTTTTGTGCTTCTAAATATCGCTATGTGTAATAGTGAGCACCAGATGCGTACTGTATATATGTATATATTTATTTGTTACTTAAAATTTTGTTTTCTTTGTATCTGAGTTATTTTTATGTCCACAAAATTACCTTTTTTAACAAAAAAGGTACAAAATAGTGCGCCAAGTATACGCGCGCGCGCAAACGAACAAAAAAAACTGTCGTAAATTTATTAATGTGCTATATTTAGCTTTACAAAACTAATGATATACCAAAATTGCGCTAATTATAACAATGGCTATTTATACAAACAAAAAATGTATTGAATAATATTAAGTAGATTTATTTTTATTTTATACAAATAAATATTTCAATACCAATAAATATTTTATTCAAAATACTTGGCGCTGCACCCCGAATTGGTGTTGCTAAACTGAATAAAGTTTTTTTTTTGTTCGTCTGCGTGCGCGTGTATTCTTGGCGCACTTTTTTGTACCTATTTTTAAAAAAGGTTATTTTGTGGAAATTTCATAAATGTTGTAGTGTTTATTGATGACTGGATAATTCCCCCCCCTCGAGGTAATTTTTTTTTAAATATATTGTATTGTCATCCAAACTACGCACGCCTGCAAAGCTTCAAGACAATTTAATTTTGGTGGAATTGGATTAAATTTCAGTTTTCAGATATGAACCAAACATACAAGAAGCAAACAGAGTATCGAAGCTGAATAAAATCGTTTAATTAATATAACACTATGTCACAATAACTTTTTTTCTCTGACGTAGATCAAACTGCATCATCTTCTGCTTCGATTATCTGTAAATATATAAAATCCGCATTTTAGTTACAACATAACGTAGAACTTTTATAGAAATAGAAGAGTGGCCCTTTGCTATAGTAAGTGTAGAGACTACAAAATGTGTCCGAAGGAGGTGAGAGCGTATGGCAGAAAATCTTGTTGCAGGAAATTTAAATGCTAATGGTAATTCAGCGAAAATGAACGAAGAGATCCAATATTTTTAACGCACAACTTATTGGTATTGGAATAAAATTAATTTAGTATGTTTATTAGTGAATTAAAATATTGTTAATGAGAAACTAATAAAATAAATTAATAGCGTGGCAACTACTATGGATTTTAAAGTATTGCGAATGTCTTTCACAAAAGATTAAAAAGAATCAAGGAAGATGTAAGTCTATACTATGTGATGTAATACACGTTTGCGTACAGTTCACATTTACTGACGCAAAAGTGACTTTTTCTACGCAAAAGTGTGTTGCATCACTTTGTTCGTCTTGACGAGAGAAAGGTTCTAACGTTTTTATTTTTTTTAAATAATGATTTTTAAGCAATAGTAGATCGGGATGCGACCGCCAGGCGGCGACCGGGCGAGCGCTTCTCGCTTGCGAGACAGCACCGCGGCGGGAATAAGTGGCCGAGGGCTCTCGAGTTTACAGATTGCAGACTACAGATTATGAATCAGGCACGCTAATATTTCGGGCAAAGCTGAGACGGGGGATGCTAGTTGACTATAATTTTTTTAATTCTTAATGCTATGTCTTTTGACAAAACTTGCCGATTTACCTTATTTAACAAATTTTCAGAAACTAGTGCGAAAGAAGATGCTCCTCTGTCTATCTAACCTTCTCTGGACAACCTCCAAGCCTGTGCATCCCCTTCATTTCTATCCAAGCTTGTGCATTCCCTTCATTTCTATCCAAACTTGTGTGTCCCCTTCATTTCTATCCAAGTCTGTGCGCCTCCTTCATTTCTGTAAGTTTTATACAGAAACTCTAGATTAAAAATAATTTGCTGGTATAAAAACATCTGTCAATTTATATGCAATTTATTACAATATATTATTTTGTACATGCGTGGTACAAATTTCCAGAAACTTGTGCGAAAGAAGATGCTTCTCTGTCGAACCTTCTCCGGACAACTTCCAAGTCTGTGCGTCGCCTTGGTTTCTATAAGCTCTACATAGTCTATTAAAAAATTTTGGCGACTTACCTTGTTAATTGAGTCAATAATTCAGTGTCCTATATGGTGTAAAAACTCGTGACATTTAAAAAATTTTGACAACTTACCTCATTTGACGCTTGGCAGGTTATGATTGATTGACACTAGCTAGGTTACGTTTACTTTGACAGATGTGCTCTCTGTCTGGCTGTCACGTGTCAACAATTTGTTACGCGATTGGCCGAAACCTTCATCGAATGAACGACGTGCCAGAGAGACATTTCCTCGCCCTTTCATGCTCCCCTCTTGTCCACACTTGACGATGGAGAATAAATCTTAACATAAAATTCGCCAAATTGCAACTTTACATCGAAATATCTCAGCTCATAAGGCACGTAGAAGCAAAACGAAGACACTTTTCTGATGTAAATTAACCCCAAGCTATCCATTAAGACCATTCAAAACTTAATCGGAGCAACCATTATTGAGATAGTCGAAGGGTTCTTCCAAAAAGTGCTCGGCGTAATTTAGGCACGGTCGTCTCGCGCTGAGCATTTACTTGCCTCGAGACGCTATCGCTATCTCTTGATAGTACACTACTGCAGTTCTCCTCACTGATTCTATCCTTAGCAACGGGACAGCTCGACGCTCGGCTGGTTGCTCGCAGCTAGGCGCTAAAACCTGCTCCTTGTGCACCCCTGCCCTAGAATAAACATTCCTTTTTTGGCGGCGTTCTTCCAACATAGGATGCACCCAATATCGCCTCTTCTTTTTTTTCAGTGTACTTCATAATTACAGCAATCTCCTCGACGTCCATTCTGTTTGGCCCTCTCTACGAAACGGATAGGTATCGAGTTGCTCGGTCTGGTCGCTTCGTTTGGTTGCCAAATTTCTGGTTTCTCGGCGACCAAGTTGCCGGCGACTGGTCGCAAGTGCGTAACGGGGCTAACTGTATCTTCCAAACGGGTGAATTCCCGAAACTAAAATTTTATATTTGGGGTCCGCTCACATTCTTCAAAAGATCCCTAAAATTTCATCTCGTTCGGCCATCGGTGCCTTTCGGAATAATATCCTGATATAACTAGTATGTAGTAATAATTACATGTATGTACGATTACTAAAAATATTAATATTTCCAGATCTGGATCATATACTGTCTCACAGCAAGGATGCTCAGCATCAAAACAGTATTTGGACAGCTTGGCATCAAGAATTAGCTCCACTAGTTACAAACTTTTCAACTATTCTCTTGCTCGTTGATAAAGCTGCAGAAGCAAATGGTTATTATTTAAAAAAATAATTTACCCTTTTCGTATACAGTAATTTTACAATTCGATTAAACATGAAAATGTTGTTAATTATACTTCAGATGCAAAAGATACTACAGAATACTGGGAACTCTTGAGTGGATACAATCATGGTTACAACAAAATTAAATATGAGTGGAGTAAAATTTCTAAGCTTCATAAAAAAATATTCAAGTTCATTAAAACTAATTTGTCGCATAAATACGAAGTTGCTATAAATGATACAATACCAGGTTATTTACTCGGTAAGTTACCAGCATAGTATACACGGATTTGTAAAATAACTTTTATTTGAGAAGTGTAACCTTTTGTGAAAGGGTCTTTACAAGGAATTGATTGGACTACCATATCGGTTGATGCAACACCTTATCCAGATTTAATGTACAATATTAAAAGGAATCTTTGGAAAAGGGTACAGAATATGATGATATATATATATATAAAATAAGAATAAATAATAAATTGTGCATTATACATTAGGGCGGAGCGATACTATATAGGCGAAAATTTGAGTTTTCAGTTGGCCTGGGTGCGGGATTTGTCTTTTAAGTAACCAAAAAACTGTAAAAAAAATTTAGAAAAATATTCATGTCTTCAGGTTCCTTTTTCTCCTAAAAATACTCATATAATCATATAATCATTTTTAGGAGAAAAAGGAACCTGCAGACATGAATATTTTTCCAAAATTTTTGTACAGTTGTGTTTGGTTAATCAAAAGACAACTATCCCACATCCAGGCCAACTGAAAATTCAAATTTAAATTTTCCGCTGCGCCCTATTATACATATATAATTACGTATAAAATATATTTGCATATTAATTTAATTATATTTTAGAAACTTATTGGGAAGTCATTATATAAAACTGCTTCTGCCATGGGTGTAAAAATGTTGCACCAAGTACCGCAAGCCGATTTTTGGGAAAAAAGTCGCTTTAACCAACAATGCCCATCAAAAATAATCAATTTTTGTGAAGAAGGTATTACGAGGTACCTACATATGTTATGACTGGGCATTCCAAATATTTTATTAGATACAGTTAACCTATTTACCTTTTCAAAACTAGATGACTCATAATTTTGCTGATTTATATCACAGGGTATCTACTTGCTTCGAGCCTACTGTGAGCAACTATCTCTCTGCTCATAAAAATGTAGGAAAGATTGTATTCAATCAAGTGTCTCTCGAAACTATTCCGGTACTTAACGCAGCTAATCGATATTCTGGTAAGAATGAAAATATTAAAATGTAAATATCAACATTTATCATTAATATTAAAATGAATATTAGATGGTATTATGAACAATATTTATATCCCCCTCTAGCTTTAGAAGAAGGAGTATCAGAATTTTTCGGCATATTAGCTGCAAGTCCCGCTTGGTTGAACTATACCCACATTATGGATAATTCTACTGATGCTGAACAACATTTGATTGTGTCTCTAATGATAACGGCATTGAATACGTTACCGCGACTTGCTTATTACATGTCTGCAGATGCGTGGAGAATTAATGCTATTGAAATGAATATCACAAACTCCAAAGACTTGGTATCATCTTGGTGGAAATATAGGTATTACGTTATTTGAGTGTTAATTTCAATTTAATACTTTATATGTTTTATGTTTAACACAAATTCTGAATATTTCTATTCAAGACAAGAATATGAAGGAATTAGTTCTAATGGAATTGAAATACCTACTTTCTTAAACGACGACTATATTACAAGTAACAAGCCATATCTCTCGTAAGTAGTAATAAAAATAAAATTCTAGTGATCTACATGCAGGGGCGGATTTAACAGGGTGGCTGATGAGCAGTTGCCGCCTGGGCCCCTGCTCAGAAGGCCCACTCAGGGCCCCATCCTTAAAAAAAATTATGATTTATCCAAACTATATTTTTTTTCTGTATTATTACACTGAGCTCGGTTTGAGTAAACTATCTCTTCATTATCCCGAAAAAATGGGCCCCTCGGAACGTTTGCCACCTGGGCCTTTTTTCTTAAATCCACCACTGTCTACATGTATGCGTTAGCGAGTATAAAACTGGCACAAGTTTCCCTTTTGCAGAAAGTTAACTGGCACAATTCTTGCATTTCAATTTTATGAATACTTAATGGAGTCCACAGAAGTTAGATACGATTCAATTGTGGAAAAATCAACAAAAGTCGATTTCATGTGGGTACTATTCACAAATGCCAATAACATAGTATTTATCTTTTTCCGAAAATACATTAAGAACTTATTTAATTTGTTTACAGAAAAATGATTCAACAAGGCGGTGCCTATGATTGGATGAGAATAATCGATAAATTTTTAAATATAGAAGAAATTTCATCGGACTCGCTTCTGTCATTCTTCTCCCCATTAGAAGATTTCATTGACGAGTTGGAAGAAAATTTCGAATATAAAATAGTTACCGCTAGAGAGTCTGAATTGGAAGAACTAGAAAAAAAAATTATTGAAGAAATGAACGCTTCTACTACTACCACCACCACCACCACCACCACCACCACTACCACCACAACTACTACTACATCAAGGAGTATGGTCACGAGAAAAAAAATAGCAAACATAGCACCTTCGGATAAAAAAAACGATGGAAGAAATGACGTAAACGCCGTAGTTAATAGCAATAAAGATTTACGGTCTAAATCAGCGACACACATATCAGAAGAAAAGCTAGAAAACCGTAACATATTAAAGTCAGAAGCATCAACTAAAGTGCCTTTTGATGAGTCATTAATCGATAGTTTAGACACTGAAGAAGAAAAAAAGCCAAAGATTAATACTAACAAGGCAGTGTGGGCTGTGGGTGCAGTGCTTTTAGCAACGATAATTATTTGTATAATTGCGATTTTTGGAAGACAAAGATGTCGTAAAGTACCAAAAAATAGACGATATGTTTAACAGTAATTTTCAACATTAAAAAAGTATATTTATTCTTACATTTAATGTATAAGCTAGATTTTACACAAGTGTGTTATATTATTATAAAGCCTTTCATCTAGAAAGACATTTAATAATTTGCAATATTCAATATTGTACATTCCTCACTGCTCGTTACAAAACAAATGAAGGCTATTTTCAGAAATCTACTTTCTATAAGTACTATAATTTAGTCTTGGTATGATTTGAGTATTGAGCAATTTTTACAAGTGAAAATGTTGACAAAAAGAGTTAGAGCTTGCAAACAGAAAAAAAATCATAAGTATTAATGCGCAAATGCTACTATATACAATGTTTACTTAAAACTATGAAATAAAAATTTATATTTTCATAATTATTTTTGTTTAAAATATAGGTAATTATTTAGAAGTTTTCCATCCTCACCGATTTCAATGATTTATAGATATGTTATCAAGATCAAGATTCTGAACAACTTTCCTATACATGTTACCGCCGCACGACCTTCGTTTCCGAGATATTTGCGAAGAACTTCTGTTGATTTATTCCGACGCAACGCATTCCACTTTCTAACTTGTCCCGGGTATTAGTATTGGTTTGGGCTAGATTAGTGCGGGGGCGCGTAAAGCATGATAGCGAACTGATGTGAGTTTAGAGATTGGAATCAGAAACTTGCGGATGCCCGTCAACACCGCGACTCATATTGGTTCGCCATCATGCTTTACGCGCCCCCCGCGCTAATCTAGCCCCAACCAATACTAATATCCGGGACAAGCCGGAAAGTGGAATGCATTGCGTCGGAACAAGTTAAAAGAAATTTTCCGTAAATATCTCGGAAACAAAGGTCAGCTTCGTCATTTGTTTTGTCCCATGCTGGCGCATTCGCTGCCACGGACGCGTACTGTAGGTAGGTATACGGCCGAATACATTGTGTAGTAGCAGCAGTTTTTCGCGAATATCTCGGAAACGAAGGTCGAGCGGCGGTAACATGTATAGGAAAAAGTTATTCAAAATCGTGTCCCCGACAACATGTCCAAAAAACTTCTAAATAATTACCAAAATATATATTTCGTTAACTGCGTCTATCTTTTGGACAAATGTAGTAGAGTTCGTACATTACAACACAAATATAGATCGTAAGGATAGGAAACAAATATTACGTGCCGAACTATCATAATCTGTATGCCAAGTACGACAGTTCCTTTTCACCTATGCCAAAACGCAACAAATAATATAAGAAAAAATAACACATAAAACAAAAGTATATTCCTCATGTTTTCTGTAGGACCTTTAGGGAATGCGTATCGATAATGCCTTTATAATTGTAGGTGTTCTGTATACACTCAGATTTAAATAATATGTGTATATTAATTTATATAATGGTAGAAGGAAGTAGTAAATACGAAAATGTGTATAACGACCGTATGCGGAACATATCTTTTTTACTACTGTATTCCTGTGTACGATTATCGCATACGTGTGCAACGTTTATATACAATAGATTGTATGGAGGATATATATTTTTTATAAAAGTATTTATTTTGTACCTAAATCGGATAATAAAATATTGTTTTGGTACAAATTTATCATGCAATCACGGTAGACGCATGTACATTTCTGTGCCAAAACCAAACTATGAAATTGTTTCACTACGTACTGTGTATCATAAAAATATGTTAATTCCTTGGAATGCTTAGATGAACGTTTATATAACGCATAAAAGAATAGATTTATTTTGTCTAATTACAAACACACGCACATATGTAAATACATATATTATACTATACGTGAAAGCAGTGGCGGATTTAAGAAAAAAGGCCCAGGTGGCAAACCTTCTGAGGGGCCCATCTTTTTTCGGGAAAGTGAAGAGCTACTTTACTAAAGGGGGGGGGGGGGAGTGCACAGAAAAGTATAGAAACAAATATAGTGCTTGGATAAAATCATAATGTATTTTTGAAGACAGGGCCTTCTGAGCAGGGGCCTATTTTTCGGGGAAATAAAGCGGTAGTTTATTAAAACCGGGCTCAGTGTAATAATACAGAAAAAAATATAGTTTGGATAAGATCATAATATTTTTAAGGATGGGGGCCTGAGTGGGCCTTCTGAGCAGGGGCCCAGGCGACAACTGCTCATTGGTCGCCCTGTTAAATCCGCCACTGCGTGAAAGACAAGATTACTATTTTTCAAGAGTATTTCTATTTGGGGGGGGGGGGGAGAACAATTTACAAAAACATTTTTTTTTAGAAAATAACACTTGAAGTTTGATATCACTTTCCCTATATTTTTCATCCTTTCAACGCCTTTGAAAATTATAAATTTTCAATTTTTTGTATTTTTTTCTGGTTTCTCCCCTAGTCAGAAGTATATTCTTCATAATAAAAGAAAGTTTTAGTCGAATCGGATAATAACTTTTGGAAATACAGGTCCCACCGATTTGGATAAATTTTTTGTCGCCTTGACTTTAACGACTCCCCAGTGCCGTTTGCAATGATTAATTATAAAACGAAAAATATATTTCTATAATTTAAGACATCCTTAATACAATGCAAAAAGTCCCATTAAATTATATACAGTAGTTTTCCTTCACTTAATTCCTAAAGATCACCTATTTTTTGGGCTCTAGACCGGAAGGTCCCCTTAAATCCGCCACTGCCGGAGAACGTTCTTTCCACTATCGCCTTTATCTGCGATCATGTTTGTAGCATAAATTATAGGTCATGCAAAGAAATAGCAATCTTTTCAGTCACGGATATCAACGCCCAGATCAATAATAAGGTAAAGTCAGCTTGCAGTTACGCCAGGATTACGTATTCTTTTTAAAAAATTCTACCATCCTTGACAGTAATCATGCGTATTCGTGGTTGGCTTTAACAGATCATCCATACACAGTTAGTACTATCCCAATTACACAGGGCCGTTCCTGGCGGGGGTGCAGAAGGTGCCCCCGCACGTTTGTTATATGTAAAATTTTGATTAATAAGAATAATAATCGAAACTCTACTGCAAGATAACTGTTTAAAATTATTTATGTATAGATATAAAAGTAAACACTGCATATTAAATTCTTAATTAAAGAATTTTGAATTAATAAGGGCGGCAATATTGTTTTCGCACCTGAGCGGCCCAAACCCAGGTACGGCCCTGCAATTACAGATAGGCTCTTAATGCACCAAAGATAGGGTTTGCAAAGACATCTAACAGTATGTATTTGGTATACTGAGAAAGAAAATTGTAGACCAGTTCTTCGATTATCGACGGCTAGAAAGGGTGCTGGGACATGCGTAGTATAACTTCAAAATGTTAAGGAATGAATAAACAGGGAACAGTTTCTTAAGCAAATTTAGATTCTGATTTTACAAAAAAAAAATTATTTATTCTGTTTATTTATTTTATTTTTTGTGAAAATAGTCACATTCATCTGGGTTAGGTAGGCATAACGAGCTGGAACACATTTGGTGGCCCTAGAGTTTAAGTCTTTCGTTCGAAAGTCTTTAGGCGACAGACAAGCACACAAACACTTTCTGCTTTATATATTAAGATAAATAACAGAATGCTTTATTAAGCCGGGAATCCATCGGGAAGCTAAGCTAAGCTATGCTACGCTTTAACGTAGCTTTTGGTGGAAACGGTTCCATAAGAATGTACCGAAGCTAATTTTTTTTAAAGCATTCTTTAGCTTCCCGGTGGATTCCCGGGTTTATCGTTGCGCCGTTCGCTTCGGCCTTGAACGACAAAATTCGGGGCTGTGTGTTCAAAATTACACGCGCGCAAAAAGACGCTAACCGCGAGAAACAGAATCATCCCCTTTCGTCGGGAACGGCTAACCAATCGACTTGGCGAGCATGCGCGGCTGAAGCTAAACAGGGGTTGTTGCAGTCAGGGAGGGGCTCTCTTCGGCAGAATGACTCAGAATATACATTCCTGAAAGTACATCTTTGTGATTATTTGGAAGTGACATGCGTATACCGCCACTTCGTAACCGCATAGTGATATTCTTGCGACATTCCCGATTCCTCGTGATGCCATAATTCGTGCAAGTGTTCAGTGTTACGTGGATCGACTGTCAGCTGTCCCACCATGAATGTGAGTACATCGGCCGTTTATAATGTCGGCTGGTTTTCTACCAGAGTCCGCAGCTCTTACGTAGTATGTGCGCACCCCTTTACATATTCCCACATTAACATAATCACGACCGAAAATACAGTGTTTATTGTTATCCAGAAGAAATGGAATCTGTTCGTTTCTCTTGGTTCATTCCGGAACATAGTTGAACCTAATACGTCATTGACCTCTGTAACGTGTAAAATCGATGCGAAGGTTACGTCTAATCTAGGAACTTCACTTTTTGTATCACATCCTGTGTAAATGTTGCGCTGACGTCCCAACATCTTCGTATCCTGTTTCATTTAAATCGTTCCGTGCATTAGGATTATTCCCGGAATTATAATTTCTTCCTTAAAGCGCGATTATCAATTGTGGTACCGTCAAATGGGGTGACTTTGACGACAAAATAGATTTTTAAACAAATTTCTCTAGCATCTACTGTAGAACAGGTGTAATTCTCAGACAGAGTACCTTGCATAGCTTTAATCGCTTACTTCGAGATACATTTTACCTGAGAATAATATACTCTTTATACAGCAAATGCTCGGGGAATTTATTTTAAAATCTAGTATTGTGATTAAAGTTACCCCATTTGACGATACGAATAGACTTACGTATTGATACGTTTATCGAATCGCTTGTACAACATTGCACTACTGTTCATCAGCGGAAGGCAATGCTATGAAGACTTCGTTTGTCATTTATTAATTTAAATGCAAATTTTTATTAGGTTTCTGTTAGCGACCTTATTCGCCGAAGCCGTCACGATTTGGTTGTTACCTATGTACGCCTGAAAAAAAAACAGTTTAAGAATCCGTTCAAGTTCTTGATTACATATATGTATGAATTGGTATTCCTGAAGCTACTTACAATTCTGCGTCTTCATCCGTGTGTTGAGTTGAGATGTGCATATATATGTACATTAGGGTGGTTATTTACTCTTGGTGAAAATTGTATTCAAGATATTCTTTGTGGCACCCCCAGAATAGAATCAAATAATAAAAAATAAAATCTGTGTAAAATTGTAGCCCGATCGGGTAACGGGAAAAGATACCCTTGAACGTTTAAATAATTATTTAACAGCTCGCAAAGTCGATTTTATGTAATATCCCCCAAGTTATTGATTACGTAAACAAATATGCCAAACAAAAGTTGTAGATCCAGACAAGGAGCATCTTTTATGTTGTATTACTTTTTCTCGTGCGGCAAACGGTTTTCGTCCGAAAAACTAAAAAAGAGAAACATTTTTATATTTCAAATCATGAAGGTTCAAATCCTTCTTCAACACTTTTTATTTACGAATGCGACGAAAGAAATTGTCATTTTTATTTTCGAGGTCTATTTTCTAAGCGTATAAGGCGGGACATATACCGAGATACGCACAAACAGATAAATCTTTTTCCGTATTTTCAGTGCTGGATATCTCATGAATGTTTCTTGAAAATTTGGGACCGAAATTCGCAGAATAATCGAAAATATATGTAGCCTTCAGAAGTGAGGTATCCAAATGCATTTTTCTCGAAATCAGGATTTCTATATTTTTAATATTTTTCAAAGAATATTCAAAGAAAAGAAAATTGTATCTTTTTGTATATCTCGGTATATGCCCCCCCTTAAATGTTTAAAAAATAGTCCTCGAAAATAAAAATTACAGTTTGTTTTTCGCCTTCATAAACAAGAAGTGTTCGAGAAGGATTTACACTTTTAAAATTTGAAAAAAAAGCTTTTTTCAGTTATTATTTATTATGTGAGCTGTTAAATAATTATTTAAATGTTCAAGGGCCCAGGGACACATTTCCCCGTTATCCGATGGGATTCAAACTTTTTACAGATTTTTGTATTATTGGAACTAGCCTAGGGTTGTCGCGAAGAAAATTCAAAAGTCGACAAATAAGAGCCACCCTAACGTACATACCGCCAAGGACCCAGTTTCTGATCAGAACCCAATTCCTGACCAGTTTAGGAAAATAAACCAAATAATAAGCTTATTATGATACAAATTTATTCTAACAAATTACTAAATAATTATGAAGTATTTTGATATTTATACGCAAAATTTGATAGCTCATAGTAAAACGTGTGAAGGTGATCAGAAACTGCTCCCTTTGCATTTCTCACTTTCAAAGTTAAATTATAAAATAATTATTACTGTGTGCGCACTTTTTTTAATACTAAATTAAAGATAAAACACAGATTTAGTAAAATAACAAAAAATCGTTTAAACTTGGTTAAGTTTTCCCTTTACACGTTTAAAAACCCGCGGTAGTTACTCTTAAGGGGGTATACCCGTTTGAACCCTCGGAAAATGTATACATTTTGTGGATTTTTTTACAAGTCAATGGTTTGATGCAGATTTCCCGTTTTTTAACTATGTTTACATAGTATTATGAACTACTTATAAAAAAAGTTTCAGTTAAAAAACTATTGTTTTTCGGAAGTTACGGATACATGTCCGAAAGTCTCTCGATTTTAGACGGCTAAACGGTGGCCCTAAAAACTCGCGCTACGTTCAACCAATTTACTTCAAATTTTGCATGCAGAATCATAATAAGATTCCGCATCGTCCAACGAAGGCTTTTTTTATTTCGATTCCCCGTTTATTATTTATAAAGGAAAAAGGTGGATTTTTCTCTTAGAAAAATTTAACTTTACCTTTGATCTCTCACCATTTCTTTATTTTTCAAAATTTTCAAAATCGCCTTCGTTGGACGATGTGGAATCTTATTATGATTCTGCATGCAAAATTTGAAGTAAATTGGTTGAACGTAGCGCGAGTTTTTAGGGCCACCGTTTAGCCGTCTAAAATCGAGAGACTTTCGGACATGTATCCGTAACTTCCGAAAAACAATAGTTTATTAACTGAAACTTTTTTTATAAGTAGTTCATAATACTATGTAAACATAGTTAAAAAACGGGAAATCTGCATCAAACCGTTGACTTGTAAAAAAATCCACAAAATGTATACATTTTCCGAGGGTTCAAACGGGTATACCCCCTTAAGTGATCAGGAACTGGGTCCTTGACGGTAGCTACTACATACAGGGTCATGATTTCATCTTGCAACCCGCGCTCGGGCGAACAGGCTCGGGACAACAGGCTCAATGTGGCGTTGAGAAGCTAAAAGGTTAAAACATTCAGGCACAAACACCGCTACAATCAAAGACACGCCCCATTAGTTACCCCTTACGTCCTAACTATGCATGCATTGCATAAAGGATACAATCATAAAAAAGAAAACGAGAACAATAAATTCTGACGTCTGCAGAACAAATAAATAATTGAAAAAAAAATTAATTTCTCAATTTATGAAAGTAATGATACCGAAACAACTAGCCTATTGTTTATCAACACTGTTACGTACGCAGACCTATCTTTGACTCTTTAACCCTTTCGGGTGTCCGGCATGCAGTGACCCGGCGGGGTCACCGTTTCCTGCAGTGGTGCGATGCAACCGAGTTTTCCCCGAAAACCTAATATTCAATTGAAGGCATTCATGTCCCCACTACTTTCTAGCCGAATTTCACCGTATAAAAAGGCCCACGAATCCACACTCGGGGGCTCATTTCAAGTGTACTACGTTCAGATGAAAGAGGCTTGCGAGATCGAGTAACATTTTTCTTCGAGTATTAATTCAACTTAAGGGGACATTCTACTCTCTCGGTCGAAAAATTCGCTACTTTTCGGTGATGGTTTTTATACTGAAATACACACTTAACGTTTTCGAATTTCGGGGGGTATATTGTACCACGCTTGAAATACAAGGAAAAATCTTTGTTGTTTGTTTATTTTACTTGTTTACTTAAATATTTCGCAGTGAAGTTGGCGCTTTCAGAATTGCTGGCGGTTGAAATTTCGGACGACTGGATCATCGGAAATAAAAGAACCGGACATAAGGTGAATGTCCCAGTTTCTACTCATTTAAGAGGTAACTCGACATAAAGAAGGTGTAAAAAATTTGTTTGTGATGAAAATTTGCAGAGTAATTGATTAATTCTTTAATAATAAAACAACCAATTCAGAAACTATTTAAGAAAGATATTTCAAGATGAGAACTGATTAGTAATTTGTAATTAAATATATAATGCTCTAAATGTCCGTATTTCTGCTCATGAAAAATAGCGATATATGTATTGCCCCAAGCTTTTAAATAATTTAGAATTATTTTGTTGCAACTGTAGTACAAACGTAACGCATATAATAATAAGAAAAATACGAAATGATCAGAAATTGGGACATTCACCTCATTTTTAATTTGCAAGAGTATGGCTATCTCGCTAACCACAAATATCTTAAGATTTTTTAATATTTTCCCAAATTTTATATCTATTAAACAGAAAAGAAATGCCCTTTTCGGTACTTTCAACTTTGATCGACTCCCATTTTAATAATTTTGCCGCGAAATTGTTCTTTCGTGGAAAGCGAAATAACCATACTCCTGCGAATTAGAAATATGTTTGGTTTTTTTATTTCCGATGATCCAGTCGTCCGAAATTTCAACCGCCAGCAATTCTGAAGCTGCCAACTTCACTGCGAAATATTTATGTAAACAAATGAAATAAACAACAAAGATTTTTTTCTTGTCTTTCAAGAGTGGTATAATATACCCCCCGAAATTCGAAAACGTTAAGTGTTTATTTCATTATAAAAACCATCACCGAAAAGTGGCCGATTTTTCGGCCGAGGGAGTAGAATGTCCCCTTAAGGGGGAGCCTGGGGTAACTAAATGAAAATCGAGGCATTTTTCGGGATTTTTTTTTAAAGAAAGTATTTGATAGATCTTTCTGAAACTTTCAGGATATTGTATTAACAGGTTAAGGTATATAACAAAAAAAAATTATTAAAAAAGAGCGGCAAATAACAAAGTTATGCCCAGCCCGTTGGCGACGCAATTATTGCACTGCGGGCAACGTAGCGTCTTTTGGTTTCATCTGAAACCAAAAATCGAACAATTTTCTTTTAGTTTATGAGTGTACGCACAGAATGAAGAAATTTGAAACTTAAAAGATGCAAAATGAACAAATGGCGGCCTCTTGAATAAAAAGTTCACTGTTTCCAACGAAATTTTGCCTCAAATGTCTAAAAAAAAGTTATTTATTTAAACAATATCATTATACTAATAACTTAGTACTATGAAGAAAATGTTCACAAATATCCGTGCACAAGGCCAAGTCGATTGGTTGAATATTTTTGGAGTAATATTGCCCGCAAAGTGTGAAACTGTCGTTTCGAGAAAAACGCATTTCAAGTTTTGCGGTAGCCTGGCGCTCCGTAGCAAAACCGGCTATATCCGCTTTAATTTTTCGAATTTCGTTTTGCGGCTTTGGGAACATATTGTCGTGATGTTCAACTATTGATTTATGCAAAAAAAAAATCGATTTCTTCGATCCGCTACTCCAGGCTCCCCCCTTAAGCCATACAGCTCGCAGTGTTGCTGATAGGCGTTGTAACTATTAAAGTCTTTGAGACCCCGCATTTCTCAGTGCGTCAAAACCGAGAGGTGGACTTAGGTACCGCGACAAGTAAACACTCAAACAATTGTAAGAACCGAGCTTATAGAATTTAATTAGTTACTTCTTACTCAGAGTTCTTTTATTTGAATCTAATCATCATCTGAACTACCTCTTCGAGACTAACCCACATAGACACAGCTTTACCGCTCGAGGTGTATCGCATTATAAAGTTACGTGGCTAAATTAACATTTCCTAGTGGCTCCCGGTGTTAGCCAGGCACCGGTTCGTCCACGTTTCCCAACCTCCTAACAGCTCCCGGTGTTAGCCAGGCACCGCACAGTGTAACGAGTATATAAGAAAAAAAATCAATTTTTCATTAAGATACAGTTATTTACATGTAATTAATATGTTAATCATATTTGTACACAAAAGAAATAATTTTTAAGATAAAATAAATGATTAAAATATATTTTTGAACATAATTTTTATTAGTTATTCATATCGTGCATACTTTTGTAAAACAAATAAAATACATATTTTTTAAATACATTTAAACACAAATTAATAACAAACATATGAAACAATTATAAAAAATAAAATTAATTTTTTAAATAATTTGTATCGGTAATAAATTTTAAATTATTCATTCTTATTATAAATTTTCATCACTATCAGTTGAATCTACAGGAATTTAAAGCTCAGTGTCTTTTAAAAATAAATATTCTAGCACAGATTTGTCTAATTTTTCGTTTTATTAATGTATTTCTTCTCATGTGGGAGCACTCGGGAGCAGATAAAATTTACACCAAACTAAAGGGCATAAAAAGAACTAATTGTACTAAAAAAATGAAAGAACTGATATGTTTCGTTTTTTTTTTAATTCTCTCCAGAAGTTAGAAGGTAAGACAAAAATAAAGTAATAATTTGAGCCACTGGTACGTATCCATATCTTTAAATGCAGGAATTTTTAATTAATACAACGAAAGAGGAATATATTTTGCTTATTTTCAAAAAAGAAAGAAAGAACAGAACTTATAAATACACAGAGGCAGAATAAGGTCGGTTGAGGCCCCGGGCGCAAAAGAAAATATTGGGCCCCTTACAAAAGAGGGAAAGACAGGAAAAATAAAATCACGTTAACCATATTTTTAAACACAAACAGATTATGTACTCATACTGTTTTAATTTCAATAAAATTTGAATAAAGTATATGTATAATATAATTAATAATACAATTATAATCACAAAGTTTTGAACTAATAGTTGAACATACGAAAAAGTATGGTTATAAATAATGATACTATACGTATAATAAACTAATAATTAGACATTTAAACAACAAAAATTATAGAACTTTACTTAAAATTAATATTAGGATCCGCTTACAATATGGAATTAAATTTGGTGTCATTAAAAAAAAGTGGAAAGTTGGTTTTTGTGGGGCCCCTCAGAAGTCGGGGCCCCGGGCCCGGTGCGCCCGCCGTTAAATCCGCCTCTGTAAATACAACAAAAATGCAGTGAGTAAATATTTCCTATGTGCAGTCTGTGGCAGCTTGCGTTTGGTTATTCGACTTTGAATGTAATTACTGAACTTAAATTCTTATGTCGGAAGACTGTTTACTACCAATTCCATGAAACGAAATACAAAATTTAAAAACTCAAATTTTTGCTTTTTGAATACGTGCCGCGACACTGTGCACCGGTTCGTCCGTGAACATTTACCTTCCTAGTGGCTCCCGGTGTTAGCCAAGCACCGGTTCGTCCACGCTTACCAACCCCTTATAACGGCTCCCGGTGTTAGCCCGGCTCCGGTTCGTCCGTTACTAACAAACAAACTCGATCCTCGGCCTCGCAGCCGTCAATCTCATTGCCCTGCTCGGCTCGTAACAACATCATGAATTTTAAAAAGAGCATTAAGTACAGTATCAAATAAACAGTTTGCAAAAGCTTTTCGCAACAATTATGGTTAAAAGATTGATAACAGAAAAATTAAGTAAACGTAAAATATGTTAAATTATCCATAATTTTTCCTCATTTTTCGGCGCAAATTCCATTCCGATATCTTTTATAGTTCAAAAGTTATACGAAAAAGGCCCCAAATTCGGCTATACTTCCGAATGGCCCCAGTGGCCGATCGACATGAGGTTTGAGGGGAAGGGTGGGGAGGGTGTGTGGACCCTAAATCTAAAATTGTTGCTTCGGGAATTTATTAGTTTCCGAGATATTAATCAAAAACTTTTATTATGTCTGTTGACATATTCCGACATAACGCATTCCACTTTTCAACTGGTTCTGGATATAAGTACTGTTTGGGGTATATTAGCGCGGGGGGGCCCGTAAATCGTGGTAGCGAACCGATGTGAGTTTGGAGAGTTGAACCAGAAACTTGCGTATGCGATCCATTCTATTATACAGGGTGGATACCTATTACTCTATTGATAGTCAATACTCTGGGGGGGGGGGGGTGCTTCTGTGGGCCAAAATAAGACGAAAATATACAATACAATTTTTAAATATCGCGCTTCGTTTTCGAGAAAATTGGCTTTGAATTTCAGCTAAATACGCGTGCCTTTTAGGCGCCTGAGGAGCACGCGGAGGTAAGGGGAACGCGTCCAACTGTCCGTAGAACAAATTGTGGGTCAGGATGTATCCCCGTTAGAGCTATGTGTACGCAGTTAAAAAAAATTGGCAATAATTTTTTATTAATATTTCGGAAACTAAAACTAATAAATACCCGAAGCTACAATTTTAGATTTAGGGTCCACGGCCCCTCCCCACCCCTCCCCACCCCTCCCCCCAAACTTCGTGCCGATCGGCTACAGGGGCCATTCAGAAGTATGTCCCCAAATTCTTCAACCCCGGCCGGGAAATTCTGAATAGCTCTTTGCGACGTTAATTTGAAAGAGACCATCCTAAAGTTTCCGAAGCTCGGTCATCACAGCTGTCCAGCGCGCAATGGAGTATTTGGCCCTAAAAGCTGATCAAAAGTCGATTTGAAAAATCTTGTTCAAACTGAAAAATGTTTGTTTCCTAAGGTAGTTAAATATTGTTTTTTTTCATTTATTCACTCATAAAAAGTTAATATTTGTCAGAAGTGAAGAGTTTTCATAGTACACGTTTCTCTCTTGATCAGTCTCTGAAACACCGATGTGACGTAAAGTCAAACATTTTGGATGCACTTTATTACCTTTCTAACCTTAGAGGTTAAAAATCTCTGAAAGGAAAAAGGCAATACAAAAATCTTTCAAGGAAGAAATGGGCGTCTTAGTGGATATACCTAAAGTAGAATTTGGGAATACAAATGAAGGTAACGCGCTACGAAGAGCCATTCGCAGATCCAGAAACTTCTGCTCGAATTACTGGATTAGACATCGATCTTATCTACAAGTTGAAAGTAGTTATAGAAATGATATCAAATGGCCACAATATTGATTTGGGCAAATTTTCAATGTATGCATTACAAACAGCTGAGGACCAGCGGCCATGGCCGTGATGGAAACACCGGTTCCCGTAAGATCACCGAAGTTTTAAACATCACGGGGCGGTGTACTGGGGAAAGATGGGTGACCATCATTACCTGTCTCCCGGTGCGTCGCTGCTGCTGGGACCCGAAAGAGACAGGAGGGAAAAAGAAAAAAAAATTACTATCGTTCGTTGGGCAATATAAGCGAAATGCTTGAAACGCCATCCTGTGTGTTAGAAACACACAGGAAAACAAAAAATACTAATACTAATGCGCAACATACCAGCAGCCGTAGACGTGATGGAAAACACCGGTTCTCGTTAGATCACCGAAGTTAAGCATCATGGGGCGGTGTACTGGGGAAAGATGGGAGACCATCTTTCTCCCGGTGCGCTGCTGCTGCTGGGGGATCAAAAAATGGGACTATAGTTCGTTCGGCAATATAAGCAAAAATAAGCTTGAAGCGCCGTCCTGCTTAAAACACAGGAAAACAATAAAAACAAATGCACAACATTTTTACACATGGAAGAACAATAATTTCACATGTGATGCTACCGATTGGTCAGTTGTCAGAGGAAGCTGCTGAAGCCAGAAGCAAAATTTGCAAGAAAATTTTCAAGAGAATTTTGCAACAGAAATGTATTAAACCGGTTATTATTAACTTCCGACCCATTAATAACTAGCTCTCGACCTAAAATACAAAAAAAAAACAAGCGATTTTCACGTGAAGTGTTGCAGCTTTTAATCCCAGAGCACGAAGAGACTTTCTTAAATGTTTATTTTTGTTCTATTTGTTATATTTGTTAACTATTCTAATTAGAAGATATGATTTCGGCGCACTGGTTCGGTCTTTTAAATAATTAAATAAAAGCTATTTTGCAATTTTGAGAATTTTTACCAAATTCCAACGCTTCGGTCAATGATTATGACCATTCTCAAGGAAAGATAGATAAAAGGAAAAAAATACTATCATCGACCGAAACGTTGGAATTTGGTAAAAATTCTCAAAATTGCAAAATACCTTTTATTTAATTATTTAATAGACCGAACCAGTGCGCCGAAATCATATCTTCTAATTAGAACAATTTTTACGGTCGAAATTCAAATTACATTATTTGTTAACTATATTAAATAGTCACATCATTTCCTCACATGAAACCCTTATGTTTCTTGATACATATGTAACTCTGAATACGAAAATCTCAATAACGACAATGACGCAATAAAATAAATCGCGTAAATAAATCGACTTATTTCTAAATTTTTTTACGTCCTGTGCATATTCTTGTAGAATTCTGTGAAATAATTATATTGCGTCACTTCTAAGTATATTTGGATGCATTAAAACGAAAAAAAAAATTTTGGCCAGCTTTTAGGGCCAAAAGATTAAATGATGACCCTGTATATGCGCTGCGTAGCTGCATTGAAAGAAAGAAAAATAATCATAGAAAGAAAACCGTGGTGTGGAACTGCAACGGGGTAATCCATGAATCTAAAGAAGTTTTATCGCAGATATTTCTCGACTGTAGTGGATCGTGGAATTAAGTAATTATTTGTAAACTATCACGAACAACACGAAAAGTATATGTACCTACTTTTTTCGAAAGGCTGATAAGCCATTTTAGGAGGTTTCTGTTTATTATAGTGTATTATTAAAAATAGTAATAATAATGACAAACGGAATAAATTGTTATTTTCATCGGAACTACACAAATTTGGGCTATTCTTATTGAAATCTGAATGATTAAAAACTTTTAGTTACGTTATAACTGTTGCACTCTTAATAATACAGAGATAATGTAATTAGCAAATAGTAAACAAATGATCTCAAAGCATTTATTTGTTGGGAGTTTGTTGGGCCAATGACGTGTTATCCGTTGGCCAACTGTTGAAGTGTCGCGCTATTTTTAAATGTACCAACGATTGTAACCACCCACATAGCACAGACGTCTTAAAGACGTCAATTGTACGTCCCTTTTAGGTCTGGGCGGCTTTAGGACGTCTTTTGGGCGTCTTTAGACGTCTGTGTGCTATCTGGGCAACGCAGGCCCTACTGGAGGTTTCCAAAAGACTGTTTGTTTTATTGATGTTTCTTTAAAAGTGGGGCGTATTTTTTAATCGACTTCAAAAGGAGGAGGTTACTCAATTCGTCGCGTATATTTCATTATGTTTGTATGTTCAGTGTTCACGCATAATTTCCGCATCGGTGCACCGATTTCGATGATTTTTTTTTTATTTGAAAGAGAGTGAAGAGTCGGTGGTACCATGTTAATTTTTTTTATTATTATTATCTAGATATTCTAGAATTTATCTAGAATTCCAGTTTTAATGTAGGTTCGCGCATAACTTTGTAACGCGTGGACCGATTTGAATGATTCTTTCGTTGTTATATGGAGTATGTTCCCCAATTGGTACAATGATAAATGTTTCTTAACCGACTTCAAACAAAGGTCACTAAAAATTATAAAGTAATAAAATTTTCTATTAAAAAAAGTTTAAAACCGACTTTAAAGGTGCGCTGAAAGGATAAAATATTTTTTTTTAAATCGGTGCCAAAATAAATTAAATCGGCTCGACGCGTTATGTCCCACTAAATTTTTGTGTGTTCTAATTCCCGGGCGTTAGTGTGCTAATGGACTATAATTTATAAAGGTTTAGAAATTGATTTAATTTTGTTTCTATTTTGTCACCGATTAAAAAAAAATTATTTTATCCTTTTTAGCGCACGTTTGAAGCAGGGCTGCGGACTCCGACTCCGACCCCGACTCCGACTCCTGCATTTATAATAGATCGTTAATATACTCAGTACATGTATATATGCATTTAATATATAGTAATAATATATAGTATTAAATATTAGTAATTTAGTTATATATATATATATATATAACTAAATTACTAATGTTTAATACTATATATATATATATATATATATATATATATATATAACTAAATTACTAATATTTAATACTATATATTATTACTATTATATATATATATAACTATATATATATATATATATATATATATATATATATATATATATATAACTAAATTACTAATATTTAATACTATATATTATATAAAAATCCGAGTCTGTTGAGCTCTACTATATATATATATAGAGCTTAACAGACTCGGATTTTTATAAAATTTATTAATATGGAGTGGGTGTTGGAGTCGGCATATATTTTTTCGACTCCGACTCCGACTCCGACTCCGACTACGGTAATCAGAAATTCCTTCTGAACTCCGACTCCGACTCCCACGGCCCTGGTGAAATATCGTCTTTTCCGTTGAAAATAAGGACATAAACTGCTACTGGCATCGAGTATACAGTATCAGATGGCTTTGAAAATCTAAAATTGCGGAACAAAAATGGCGGTCATAGAGAGCTCAAACGTAAAACATCTCGGAGAAATTGCCTGTACTTAATGAATATCGGGTACAAAAATATCAAATAATACGACGAATCCTACAAGGCCGGACTGCGTGGGGGCCATCCGCCCTCGACTCCACTCGTAAATACGTTGACGCTGACATACACACGCTGTTTTAGCAAAACGAAAACGTTTCTATCTTTCGAAAAGCATATATTTCAATTTTGGTAACTCATAAATACTGTACATATAATAAATTGTCGAAAACAATAAGATATTCACTACTAAATCGACTTTGACTCGAAATGGATTTCCTAACGTTGCAATTGCATTGAGTGAACGTAACCCACATACTACATTTGCAATCATATTACTCCGCTGCTTCAGGCACAGTAGCGATTTGTAGAAGAGGTGTCAAATCCCCCCCCAAAGATCTAACTCCCCACACCTTACCGTTCAGAAATGCCTGCAGTTTTCCTGACGGACTGGGTTAGCGTAACCCAGTGTAACCTTTGAGGGTTAAAGTGGCGAAGTACATACATACAGAGCGATCTCCGAGCTCGCGTTGTTTTCTAAGCAAACATTTGGGGCCGCTCGGACATTTCCTAGTAAATAACGTCGTAAAAACATGCCAAACTCGAGCACCGGTTGAAAATCTTTCGGGATGAAAACACGTCGCAACGTTTCAAGTGTTAGCCCTTTATTTGGCAGATTGCCTTGCCAGAAACCAGTGGCGGATTTAACAGGGCGGCTGATGAGCAGTTGCCGCATAGGCCCCTGCTCAGAAGGCCCACTCAGGGCCCCATCCTTAAAAAAAATTATGATTTATCCAAACTATATTTTTTTCTGTATTATTACACTGGACCCGTTTTTATTAAACTACCTTTTCATTTTCCCGAAAAATGGGCCTCTGCACAGAAGGACCCTAGGGCCTTATCTACAAATAAAGATTATGATTCTAATCAAACACTATATATTTTCTGTACTATTACACTTAGCCCGCTTTTAGTAAACTACCTCTTCATTTCCTTCCAAAATTGGGCCCCTCAGAATGTTTGCCGCCTGGGCCTTTTTTCTTAAATCCGCCACTGCCAGGTACGAAGTGTAAAATTGTAACGCACAGAAACTTGAAGTAGGTATATGTATACCTTAGAGCTGTACGTTGTGATAACATGAAACAGCAAAGTGTTCAATTGTAGTAAATACCTATATCGGCCAAGTCCAAAGCATCATAGATAATAATGTAATACTTTTCAGGCCTTTGGGACAGGTATTGTCTGCGGCAACGGAGAACGCATTGGTAAGTTAAATTACATAAGTACTTACATATACCTTTTTAAAATCTGCTTATTCATTTTTATTCCAAATGTAGAGTAGATATTGTAAATCGATTTTTAGAAGTTACGCACTTCGTATTTAGTACCCTTCTTTTGTAGTACCTACTTTCTGAAAATAGATTTTTGCGTAGTAGGTAATATTATCGTATCTAATTTTCAATTTAGTTTCAGTTACGTTATTATGCATATCTGTCGTACACAAGTGTTTCATTAATATAAATTTCCATAAGGCCGTTAATTATCCAAAACATACTAACTTAATAATAATTCGTTTATAAGCAACCGTGACACATGCGTTCTGATTCTTCGGAATATATTTTTGTCCCGATTCATTTACAGAGCTGTACAATGTAAACCTTGTAATACGATTGTGGCAAACACGATTATTTCGATGTTCTGTTTCTTTCTGCTTCTTCATGCAGTTCCTTTTATCGGACGTACAATATTAGACAAAAGTATATGAAATGTGAAATACTTGAATAAGTATCTACGTCTTACGCATAGTAAATCTAGATGTAAGGAACTCGAACGACAGTTGGAGTATTTTTCACTTTACAAATGCATTTTCAAGCATCATTCATTGAACTTTTGACAGTGAAAATGCCCTGAATTAACAATTTTCGCAAGTTATAATTTATTTCTTTAAAACGGTGTAGTGAAAACTATTGAAACTCGGCAGATATTTTCATCTATCCATAGGTATAATACACGTACAAAAAAATTGAAAACATTGGTACCATTTCTTCAGCATTTTTTCAGCGGTTTTATCAGTGGAAATTAGAATCGTTATAACTCAGCAATCGTTTAGTAAATTTCTTTAAACTTTTTGGAGCACATTAGGAACATAGGTTCGATACATCCTTAATTGATCCTTAATTGAACTAATTTTGAAAATAGTTAAGTTATTTTATTGTGAATTGAATTATTTTCAAATTAAATCTACTAAAATTGTTATAGTTAAAATTAAAAATCTACTGCTCATAGTTATTATGATTAACAGCTGTTCGCGTCATATAAATTATACAAATATTCAGTAAAAATGTTGTTCTATCAGAGTTTGGAATTATACTTGTATCGAATATCAATTCGATGAATTGCTTATTTCAGACCAAGTTGGTTTTGTGGTCAGAAGTTGTTATTGTTTCGATAAGTCAGTCCTTCTCCGCATTTTTGGGGTTTTCTCATCTGAGAAATATGTTTATTGAATTATAAAAGAATGGATAGGTATACTCATACATACTGTGTACTAAGGCGGAGCGGAAAATTTAAATTTGAATTTTCAGTTTTCCTGGGTGCGGGATAGTTGTCTTTTGATTAGCCAAACACAACTGTAAAAAAAAATTGGGAAAATATTCCTGTCTGCAGGTTCCTTTTTCTCCTAAAAATGATTATGTAATCATACTATATACGTGAAAATTTAAATTTGAATTTTCAGTTGGCCTGGGTGCGGGATAGTTGTCTTTTGATTAACCAAACACAACCGTAACAAAATTTTGGAAAAATATTCCTGTCTGCAAGTTCCTTTTTCTTCTAAAAATGATTATGTAATCATACTATATAGGTGAAAATTTAAATTTGAATTTTCAGTTGGCCTAGGTGTGCGATAGTTGTCTTTTGATTAACCAAACACAACTGTAAAAAAATTTTGGATAAATATTCATATCTTTAGGTTCCTTTTTCTTCTAAAAATGATTATGTAATCATACTATATAGGTGAAAATTTAAATTTGAATTTTCAGTTGGCCTAGGTGCGCGATAGTTGTCTTTTGATTAACCAAACACAACTGTAAAAAAATTTTGGATAAATATTCATATCTTTAGGTTCCTTTTTCTTCTAAAAATGATTATGTAATCATACTATATAGGTGAAAATTTAAATTTGAATTTTCAGTTGGCCTAGGTGCGCGATAGTTGTCTTTTGATTAACCAAACCCAA
This sequence comes from Andrena cerasifolii, assembly GCF_050908995.1. Taxonomy (NCBI): domain Eukaryota; kingdom Metazoa; phylum Arthropoda; class Insecta; order Hymenoptera; family Andrenidae; genus Andrena; species Andrena cerasifolii. Next base: position 1,887,690 of record NC_135124.1, on the reverse strand, counting down.
CTGTAAAAAAAATTCTAAAATTATTCCTGTCTGCAGGTTCCTTTTTCTCCTAAAAATGATTATGTAATCATACTATATAGGTGAAAATTTAAATTTGAATTATCAGTTGGCCTGGGTGCCGGATAGTTGTCTTTTGATTAACCAGACACAACTGTAAAAAAATTGGATAAATATTCCTGTCTGCAGCTTCCTTTTCCTCCTAAAAATGAATATATAATCATATAATCATATAATTATTTTTAGAAGAAAAAAGGAACCAGCAGACATGAATATTTTTCCAAATTTTTTTTCGCGTAGTGTTTGATTAATCAAAACACAACTCTCCCGCACCCAGGCCAACTGAAAATTCAAATTCAATTTTTCGCCCATATAGTATCGCTCCGCCCTACTACGTGCATTTATGTTTTCCAATCCTATCTGCAATACAATTTCAGTTAGTCCAAAATCTTTCGAATTCTACTCACACAAGTGAGAACTTACATTAAGTTATGCTCAGAATTTATTCCACGAATCAATGTTTTGAAGTACAAGTTGCAGCGATGCATCGAACTTATTTTAAATTGAAAGTGTTATCATGATAAGTGACTAAGTATATGTTCGTACATATATTCACGTGAGCGACGTTCGTCCAATTTATCAATTAAAAAATGGAAAGCAAAGTAATGTCTGCGCGAACAGAAATGGAATAATGAAAGCAGTGATCGATCTATCGCAATTGTAATTTAAATCGATTGACTTATTCCTTTCGGCTCGATCCATCATTTCCCTAGGAACGTCAATCAATAGCTGGTTAATTACGAGCGACATGGACTTGCGTTTGTACAAACTTCAACACGAAACAGCGTATGCATCGCATAGTGCTGCCAGTGGAGCTGCTCTCTATTCTGGCTGAAGGAAGGCGGGTATTTATTAATAGAGATTAAACCAACTCCGCGTCGTATCGTGCCGTGTGCAAGCGCTCTCCCGCGCGGACGCATGTTGTTAGGACAGTCTGACTCAGACTGCGGTTCAGGAGCTGATTCCTCCAAAATAAACGTGGAAAAATCGTGTGCCTATCGTTCGGCGTCCCTATAATCGTCCAACGAATCAAGCAACCTAACTCGAATGCAACCAGGGACCAAACTGGCATTGTGTTGATTATCGCATTAATTACCGGATTGATCGCGACGTAAAAAAACCTTTCGTGTGATTGTGTTCGATAATTCGCCAGAGGACGAACCACTTTCGGCGAATTAACCAGTTCGCGAATAATTACACGAAAACTCTGGTGTACATATCTCTGCGACATTTTTGTGATTCTAAAACTGTGTGTTTGTGTACGTTTTTGCGGAAAGCTTCCTCCTTTGTAAGAAATCACACAGGTTCGCCACCATTCGATCGATAAATGCTGTCACACAGCATGCTAGATTACATAGATTACAGGAAATGTCTATCTGTGCTTTTAACCGTTCGTTGGCACTCTGGGTGTGAGCCACTCATAAGCTGATTTTGACGCTCTGTACCTTCTATAGAAATAAATAGTTTCTTTCCAAAGCCGGCGTACAAACTATTTTTTCTCTCGAAGTATCATATCCCAACAACAACTCTGTAGATTTTTAGCTTCTAATATTGGTATTTGTAAAAGTTACAAATTTTTAAAGATTTTCTTCATGTTTCTTCGACATATGGTAATTTAGATTTTTTTTCTCAAAAACTGCGATCAAATTTTAATCAAAAAACTATTGGAATACATTCTAGAGACCTTGAAATTGATCCATGATTTTTCCCGTAATAATTGGAGTCTTTAGATGAGAATGGTAGTTGTTCAAAATTGCTGTGGGTGTGAGCCACCCAAGTATGTCAAAATTGGTCGGAAAAGGAGGTGTGTCAACGAAGGGTTAAATGTCATTCAATATTCGATCGCTTAGCTCTACTTACGTTCATTTACCGGCAGAAATAATTAAATTCGATTCAGAGAATCGGTACGTGCACGTCCTTTTTCCGGAGTGCAATGATTTCAATGGGTACGCTACTGTAATGACCCACGGTTCCCATGCATTGTTTAATACGACGCCAGCAAGATCAGTCATTCTACTTTATTGATACTCTCGTGGACTAACAGTGGATAAACGAGTTACATCCCATCTGAATTAACTTTCTTCGATTGCACAGTCCTGCGTGCAGGTTGTGCCTATCATAGGCGCTATTCTCATAGCAATCGTATCGGCTACTTAAGCAATTAAGACAATTTGAAAAATATATCTTTTTCCCTAACATACCGATCACTGTCAAGTATTACCATTGTTGATGTCACAATACCTAGGTACAATATGTATATGTACAGGCATTCGTGTACCGAAACGGTACAGCTCTAATATGACAGTTGATTTCCATATCCTCTAGTGCGCATTTGAGATCCAAGTCAGATGCAGATGAGAGTTCAGTTGAATTTGGATACATCGTGTTACGTTATTCTTATATGTACATGTATGTAGGGTATATGGAGTATTTCAAATTGCCCATTGACCTTACTAACCTAATTATCGACGATATAACTCAACATTCCAACAGTTTTTATCTTTCGCTTGTGTTTGAACTCATTAATCGGTCGAACGAGAATCCCACCTTTTCTTAATGTTCGGTTAACTTGAAACAATTACTGCACCACAGCAGCAATTCAAACATTTCAAAGCGTCGATTAACATACGTACACTTAACTGCTACCCAGTGGCGGATTTAAGAAAAAAGGCCCAGGTGGCATACGTTTTGAGGGGCCCAATTTTTCGGGAAAATGAGGAGGTAGTTTACTAAAAGGGGGTACGTGTACAGAAAAGTAAAGAAAAGAATATAGTGCTTGGATAAAATCATAATTAATTTTTTTTTTTTGAAGACAGGGCCCTAGGGGGGCCTTTTGAGCGGGAGCCCTTTTTCGGGAAAATAAAGCGGTAGTTTACTCGAAATGGGCGGGTGTAATAATACAGAAAAAAAATGTAGTTTGGATAAAATCACAATTTTTTTAAGGATGGGGCCCTGGGGGGCTTTCTGGGTAGGGGTCCAGGTGGCAACTGCTCACCGGCCGCCCTGTTAAATCCGCCACTGCTGCTACCATTACTATTGTTGTCTTCTATCTGATCGAGCAGTACGTATCTCATTTTTCGATATCCGTTTACGATTTTCGTACAATTTCTGAATCATTATGATAAGCTCGACATACTGATATCGTATACTGCACGCTCATTAACACGTTCCGTGGCACAGTGAGAAATCAGATTTTTGGTAGGACTACAAACAGTGGTGCGAAAACTAAATTGCTATATTCAATTAGAGAAAAATAGTAGTTGTGTCATATTAGGCATACTATCGGCGCTTTTTCAGTATATTTTCTTTTCCAAACTGAATTGAGAAACACCATTTTCCTTTGAATAAAAGTTGTATTACCGATAAATATCGCGGGACCGCCAGTGGCTCACGTGACGCGGGGCGTGTTGACACACGCACTCGTAATTTTAGTATGAAAATGATTCATAGTTTTGGTATATCAGTTTTAACCCTTTAATTGCTGTATGCTTCAATTAATGCAGTACAAAGCGTTTTATTTATATAGATATATATATATATATATATATATTCACATATATTTATATAAGTATTGAACAATAAAATTGTTGTATATTTTGAATTGCTTATGAAATACTCTACCCTCCGTGGGTCACTCACATCCACTGTGTATACTGTATATGTACATATGTACATGTATTGTATACGGCATACGCTATACGAATTGCACCTTTATTAATTCTTTAAATTGCGTGATCTATTTGTGTTTTACAACAATCTGGTTACATGTTTTTATTTCAAGGCTCAACATAATCTTTAATTATCTAATTAAAATTCTTTTTAAATTTATTAAATAGTTACATTTTTTTATTACACAATGTAAAAATGAATTAAAACAGTGTGTGTGTGTGTGTGTGTGTGTGTGTCACTATTTAATAAATAGTATACACAGTGGATGTAAGTGACCCACGGAGGGTAGAGTATTTCATAAGCAATTCAAAATACACCACAATTTTATTGTTCAACACTTGTTTGATATAAAGGGAGATATTATCTCGCAGAAAGATTGTCTTATAGGTGAAAGTGTAGAGACGATTCCAAGGTGGACTTAATTTCTTTAAATGGAATAGAATAGAGTTCAACGATACGTCACATAACGTAATTCAATTCACAAAAGGTTATAAATTAGTGAGGATAGTAAAGTCTTTAAGGCGTATTTAAGACGCCTTTTGGACGCTGTGTGCTATCCAGGTTTGGCTTTCGATTAAGCATTCCTGCTACGAGGAACATTTAAATTGCCATAATAATGCACGAAATAAACACACCGATTGTAAAAGTCTCCAATGACTGTTCCGTTTATAATCTAAAATATTCGATCCACACAACGTACTCCGCCACATTTCTTTTGAAGGACTGATACGCGGGGTTTGTTGGTGGCTATCTAAAGATATCTGCCAGGCTGTCAGTTGGGTTGCTCAGCTAGAATTTGAAAACAACAGTCACAAGGTTCTTGGGCTAATTGCAGGATTGACTAAACTAAACTACTGTAGTGCAATTCCAAAACGTCGATAGTGTTTTCTCCATAGCAGAAACATTTTGATGAAATCTGTGCTGTCGAATAACGTACCTTCTATTAGCACTCTGTTGATCATTTAAGTACCAGCTTGTCTGCGCGATAAGGGCTCGGACAAATCCGGCCAAGACAAGCAAAGGCTCCCACAGACCAACGCGCATATTCGCGGCGGCAGCGGACCCGCCGCGGTTCAGCAGTTTTTTATACGTGGCTACTTATGGGCAACCTTGTCTGATCCGCGTTGGCCTGTGGGAACCCTTAAAGGCTCCCCCAAACCAACGCGAATATCCGCTCCGCGCCGCAGATAAGATAAGGCAGCAGTTTTTTATGCGCGGTGGCTTATGGGCAGTGCTATCTGATCCGCTCCGCGCGGCGAGATTCGCGTTGGTTTGGGCGGGGGTGCCTTTACTCGTGTCTGCGCTCGCTTTTTATTTGACAGCTCAAATTCATACACATCCTGTCATTAATTTTATTGTAAATAGAGGAGACCGGGGCTAGATGCGCAGGTTGTTACAAAGCAGTTTAAAGTTTTGTCACTTCAACTATCGCTTCGAGGATGAAGTGGCTGATGTGTTTCAACCATATGTTGTTTGTTCGTAGTCGGTTCACGCGTTGCCACGTTATTACAGGTTTTTCAGTGTTTCGGTACTATACTGTATCCATCCTAAGAAAAAACGACGCCCCTACCGTTTTGCGACCGATCTGCGCAGCCCCCACCACCGCCTACGGGCCCGACGCAGGCGATTGCTCGTAGCGCTTTACCTGCCGGTTTCCCTGTCCCTCCAAGGGCGGGACGTGACCGATGTCAATGTCAACACTGCAGGAGTGCCGTGTATCTACCCGGTAGTTTTTTGGTTCCGAACAGATATAATATCAGTTAAGGACGTGTTCTAAATAGTCTATTTAGAATGCCATTTATTACGTCTTTTTTAGGATTTATATTCAAAGGAACGATAAGATTTTTTGTTCAAGTTTTTTGCTCACACATTTATTGATATTGAAAGTATGTAAATTATTGGATTCTTAAACATTTCGATTCTTCCATGTATATATACTATACCACCTTGTTTCAGTTTTTTTTATATGTTCTTCGTACTCACAAATCTACTTGTGCGTGTGTGCGCGCGCGCGCGTGCGTGCATATGTGGGTATATGGACGTTAAATAAACCAAAGATCCGAAAGATTCGGAATCAGCGACTTCGAAAGCTTGAGTGTACTCATTTTGCCGTGCGTATTCGGAAATAATTGTGCCACCGTGTATATGAAGGCGTCACGTGCGGAACAGTTGACAGAGAGGTAACAGGCGGAAAGACGGAGACAAACGTAGGCGGTTAAGTGGGGAGTATGACCAATCAGCGCCTCCTCCGAACCATCCCTGCGCGGACACGTTTTTTCTTAGGATGGATTCAGTATAGTAGTAACTTTCTTCTCTCCACTTCAATCTTTTCTAACGAACAGTCAGATAAATGTGCGTAAATTAATATTACCACGTTTGAATCAGTGTTCCTTTAGCTACAAATTCGTACCAAGAACATAAGAATACACGAAACTGGTATGAACTTATATAATGCCTCTACGAGCTATAGTGACTTAGGTATGAGGTCACTCAGTGGGGTCTTAATCGATACCCTGCTGGGTACGGGCCGCCAAACGTGCCCCCTACTCCCTCTTGCAGGACTGTGTTTAGGGAAGACCAGGACAAAACCGGGGTCTTAAAGGGTAAAATCTCCAAAATTACCTGAAGCATGCAGGGATTTTAATTTAAAATAAGTTGTTAATATAAAATAATTTATATTACAACTGTTCTAATGCTGTACATATACCTTACTACAATGGATTTGTATTTAATATGTGCTGACAATGAGACAATTTTTAATAGCCAGTAGCAAAGCTTAATTGATGTCTTTTAATAATGATAATCAATTTCTTTTTTATTTTATTAAAATCGAAATTGTAACACTTAATCTTTAGGGCCCTGGTTTTGTCCTGGTCTTCCCTAAACAGAGTCCTGCAAGAGGTCACGTTTAGCGGCCCATACCCAGCAGGATATCGGTTAAGACCCCGCGGAGTGGCCTCACACCTAAGTCACTATAGCTCGTAGAGGCACCGTACAGAGTGATTGTCTCGCAGCAAAAAGAAGCCGCCTGGTACCCCCTGGCGAGGTCAAACCCCCGCGGGAAGCTCACCAAATCTTATGGCTTTCGATCCTCGAAGGGGTTGGAGTGTCTATTAAGAACTGAGAAATCTTCGAGTTCCGCATTTCTCATCAGATCTTTCCGAAAACGACGCCGATCGGTTCCTTATGTTTCGCCGACGAAACTGACACCAAGAATAACGCAATTCGGACGATAATGATGGAAATTACATGAAAAATTGATTTGCATAATTTCAAGCTAACTTTGTTGAAAATAGTCCGATTTACATAATAGTACTTTAAGTGGCAGTCATTAGGGTAACTCGGGGTAATGTGCCACAGTTAACTTTGAAACGCGATATCTCGCAAGTATAAGTAGATACAGGGAAAAAAATTAACCATATGAAAGTGTAACTAATTCTCTGTACTGACTAATAAGTAGAGATATGTAACTTTTATAGTTCAATGAGAAACGTACAAACACAAAAATCCTCGAAAGTGACATATTACCCAGGCGGTGGGTAAATATGCCAAAAGGTCACTGAGGTAATATGCCACAAGCTAGAAAGTACGAACTAATCACTCAAATTTTTGAGAATCAACAATATTTTAAAATATTCAAGCTATTAGTAACTAATAACAAATATTTGAACTCAATGAAACGTGAAATATATTTGAAACAAGCTATTTCTTACAAATTAAACAGTCTCCAATCTCTATGCAGTCTTCATGCACCCACTTTTTGCAGCAAGTAGTTTTTACCCAGTCACATTTAGGTCCTTCGAATGATCATTTAGGATTAGATCAGTCGAAACGTCATAAGAAATATCTACATTCTCAAAATTTGTTTTCTATTGTAGTACGAGCCTCCCTCACCATTCGAATGGCTTCCTCTAAACTTTCGTCTGACCAAGCAGCACGGTTTGAAGTTCGTATATACTGTCTTAGGCATGGTTCTAATACGAAAAAACAACTCGATGGCATTTAACAGAAAGAGTTACAAAGATATGAGTGGTGGCACTTGTGGCATATTACACCGACAAACATGTGGCATATTACTCCACACGGCCATAAAAAGAAGGATTGAAAATCTCTCCGCAAAGTACATAGTTTTAACAGATGTGTGAGAGGTTGTAAAATTCTACTGATTTAATCTACTGATTTTTTGTAGAATTCTTCGCACAAATCTATAATCTGCATTCTAGTTACAGTGTGAAATTAGATCAAGACGATACTTTTAAAACTTACCAGGATTTACTGAAACTAAAAGAAGGTAAAAGCCAAAATCTATTGTCGTCTTAGCAGGTACACTAAATGGAACGGAATTAGTGCAAATGTAACGCCGGCTGTGCATTATTTAAAAAATTATTGAGAAGTGGCATATTGCCAGCGGTGGCAATTACCCCGAGTTACCCCGATAGTATTGAATGTGGAATGCAAAAACAAATTAAAAATAAAAAACTGAAAAATGTCACAACTAGCCCCGGTCTCCCCTACTATGGTCACACTGTTCCTATAGTTGTTCCATCCTAAGAAAAACCTCGTTCGCGCAGGGATGATTCTGAGGAGCAGCGCTGATTGGTCCGACTCCCCACTTAACCGCCTACGTTTTTCTCCGTCTTACCGCCTGTTACCTCTCTGTCAACCGTTCCGCAACCTGCAGTGTTGACATTGACATCGGTCACGTGCCGCCCTTGGAGAAGCAGGGCCTGCGTCGGGCCCGCAAGCGGTAGTGGGGGGGCAGCGCAGATCGGTCACAAAACGGTATGGACGTTAGGGTTTTTCTTAGGATGGATACAGTATACCATAAAACCTAATGCATACACCTACATGCGTACATATATGTATAAATCAAAACATTGCACGGCTACATATCATTGGGCACAGTGTTCCCAAGTAGATTCATAAATTGTATGTCGGTTTGAGCAGATACTACGAAGCGGCAGAGTAGTGGCAGGCCGGCCTGTGGCTCTGTATGTATTATATTATAACTCTACAAAATCGAATCATTGTGAAATCTTTAACAATCTTTCTTGACCAAACGGTTCGTTCACGACATATGGTTTCTTTTAAACTTTCTCTCTTCTCGAGGCGCAGAATACGTTGATGTAAAAAAAATTAACTTTAATTTTCAATGTTATAAACAATTTTTGCGGACCTCTTTTTAACAAATGGGCTCCATATCAATACTACACAGTACGATATTACACGTGCAATTTAGCGTGAAAATAGGACACAGAATATAGTGCAGGTACAATTTAGAACACATGCAGTTTAACGCACATTTTTTTTAGTGCACATCAGGATAGCGCACAGCAAGATTTCACGCGGAACCATCTTCTCGTCACCATCGACTGTTTTACAGGTGATGGTATTAGTATTGGTTGGGGCCAGATTAGGGCGCGTAAAGCATGGTGGCGAACCGATGTGACTTTGGGGATGCTCAAAATATCGCTATTGTTGTCAAGGTCATCATTCTGAACATTTCCCTTTAAAATTTTTGGCGGGCCGCTTTGGGTTACGAGATATTCGCAAAAAACTTTACTCAACATTAGAATTACCGAGTTTAACACATACATCGGTTCGCTACCATGCTTTACGCGCCCGCGAGCGAGCGCGCGCCCAACCAATACTAATAACGTCCGCTGTGAAGCAGATTTTTAATACAGTATACCGATTTTTTTTTATTAATATCTGCGAATCTAAGGCCGACCGCCAAAAAGTTTAAAGGGAAATGTTGTTCAGAATGATGACCTTGACAACATATGTGAAGGCCATCGAAATCGGTGAGGGCCTAGTTCATCGGCAAGTTTACCATGCTAACCTGTTGTACACTAAATAAAATGTGTGTTACGGGGACCTTCTGGTCTAGAGCCCCCCAAAAATAGGTGATCTTTAGGAATTAATTAAAGGAAAACTACTATATATAATTTAATGGGACTTGTTGCATTGTATTAAGGATGTCTTAAGTTATAGAAATATATTTTTTGTTTTATAATTAATCATTACAGACGGCACTGGGGAGTCGTTAAAGTCAAGGCGTCAAAAAATTCATCCAAATCGGTGGGACCTGTATCCCCAAAAGTTATTATCCGATTCGACTGACACTTTTTTTATTTTGAAGAATATACTTCTGGCTAGGGGGGTACCAGAAAAAAATGCAAAAATGACATTTTTAAGAAAATAACGACACTTGAAGTTTGAAATCACTTTCCCCCTATATTTTTCGCCTTTCAACGCCTTTGAAAATTATAAATTTTCAATTTTATATTTTTTCTGGCTTCCCCCCTAGCCAGAAGTATATTCTTCAAAATAAAGAAAGTTTCAGTCGAATCGGATAATAACTTTTGGAAATACAGGTCCCACTGTTTTGAGAACACTGTTTCGAGAAAAACGCGTTTAAAGTGTACGTAGGCGCCGAGTGGCCGGTTGTTGCCCATGCATTTGCCGCTACTCAAATGCCTATGACTTCGGGAATTTTACGAATTTAAAAAAATCCTTCGAAACACGTATTCCTAAAATGTTGAACATTCGAAGAATGAAATAAAAAAAAAATCGACTTTTAGACCGGAACCTCCCCTTAAGCTGCATGTATTCTAAATTGTATGTGTACTATCTTCTGTGCACTAAATTGCATGTGTAATATCGTACTGTGTAGTTTTGCTGTGGAGCCAGTCTCTACAACCTAGCAACTCTTGTTGAAACCCGTGGTAGGTGTGTTGCAAACCCGACGTGATTAATTAAGCAGAAAAAATTTGCCCCTTTGAGTCTGCAACTTTTAAATTTGGTAAACTTTTTAAACATTCCTACACGCGACTGTAAGCATTGGTTATTGGACAACATAATGAAACACAAAAACTTGGAATACATTACACCGGTTTTTTTTAATATGCCTTTCTTTAAAATGAGACATTTGTTAATTTTGTCCTTACCCCTAGGGACGATTGTAACGCCGTACCTAATTTGATTAAAAGAACCAATTAATAGGAAAGATGATTTTCAATTGTATTTTTATTTAATCTGTAGATAGATATAAATATAAATATAATAATGAACGATACAAAAAGTTGAAAGGATTTTACGGAACTGGGACAAAAAGATAGGTACCTACATGATGCAAAGAGATAATACAGCCTTACTTTTGGTATAATATTTATAATAGAACAGTTGTATTAGGAAAACCGCTTACTGCTGCGTATTGGCGACAACTGAGGTGGAGAGGGAGATGGAATTGCTGTGTCTATAAAAATGGATGGAGACAATTGTTGGTTGATTGGCATTTGTTTTATAAGATTTGTTACATTCGTCCCATCTTATGTGTATACGTTTGTTCCAGGTCTCTCCTCCTATTATTAATACATTCAGCCTTTATATTTCTAGTCCGGGATTCCAACAGTACATACTTATGTACATACATAATCCGGCTCATGTCCGTAGCGTGGTTGAGTAAGATTCAGCTATTTAGTCGAAGAGCCACGATTCGCTTTGACCTGCACCTTGGCGTCTCACTAATTTGCGACCTTTCATGAATTGAATTACATTATGTGATGCGTTATTGAACTCGATATTATGAATAAAAGGTACATAGGGTAAACTGTACAATGATTGGCACTCTAAGCGGAAATCCCAATTTGAATGTTTGTATTTTTTCGTGAAGTTTTTATATGGTCTTAATTTTCAGTTACTATCAATGATTATGGATTTCTCATTAAAATAAAACACCTTGAGTACCTATCAAATCTTTTATTTTAAGAATGTTCAATGAAACACAAAAATAGGCATAAAAGTACAATCATTGGCACCCTAAAATTTGAGGTTATACAGAGAAACATATGTAGTTAAGAACGAAGTTTAAAGTGTTTAAACATACTATTTCATTTACTATTAAATACCTACAGCACATAGTAAGTCTGTACTTCAATCCATTACTTAGTTATGAAGCAACAAAATATACTTACCTACCCATTACCAAAATTTTAAGCTGCGCCCTTTGTCCCACTTTGTGGTGTTGCCAGATCTAAAATGGGTACTTCAACTGCTGGGCTTTGCAGTGTTTTAATGAAAGAAAAATAAGAAATTGTAAAAAAGCACTTTCTAAGCTTGTACTTCCTAATATTTGGCGTTTTAATCAGGAGCGCCAATGATTAGTGCAGTGCCAGCATTAGTAATACCTAGTATTGCGTAGATTATTCCAATATTCCCAAATGCTTCTTTTTTCCCTCTTTCATTGTAAATAATGTGGAAAATTAAACCAGATCCAGGAAGGATTAAAATATACACTTCAGGATGACCGACAAATCAAAATAGGTGTTGGTATAGAATTGGGTCTCCTCCGCCTATTGGGTCAAAAAATGATGAATGCAGTTTACCCTAGGTAACATTCCATTTCCAAATATTAAGACAACTCTGAAATCATCCCCACACTTCCACCCACAAGATAACATTCTACAAGCTAATGTCCCCTTCATACCACACAATTCTTATATGTAGAAACAATCTTTTTACACCTTCAATTCCTTACAAAATATTCTATCCTTCCAAAATACATAATAGAAACACACTGCACGCATGTAGTACGTCTACCTATACGATTCTATGACAATTAAAGGGTTAAAATACTTTTCGATGCTGAACGCTACTGCACTCTCTGCAGATACATAACCCTTACTCTTGCCGATAAAAACAGACATGTGGACTCAGATAAAATGGTGGCAGAATCTTTATAGTTGGGGGCGTAAATTGCGAAGCGAAGCGCAGCGTTGCAAACAAAGGTATCTTTCAAAGGTGCCATCGACGGAACTGCAGAGAAGTAACCGACGCTGTTTTACGCGGGTTTCATCGTTCGTCAAAGTGTAAACGTCTTTCACATACGAGTGTCGGAACAGATCAGAGTACCACCGGCAAACTCTTCACGTCCGTGATGTAACTTGGAAGTGGTAAAGATACACTGTACAGTGACTGAAATAATTAATAGTGAGCATTTTAAAACGATGGATGAATATTTAATATCCTTGCATTTAGATAATTTGGTGAACTTGGTGTGATTTTTTCGCCATACATCTCCGTTATTTCTCTTTTAAATTGTGTAACTAACGCAAAATTGTTTGACTATCTTCGTTGAATCTATTTAACGGTTATCCAAAGTGAAAACGTTACTACTATGTTGTAACGTGATAAAGCAACAAAACGCTAAACATTGACAAATGATGATAGTGCTTTTGTTGTGTGTCATCATGAAAATAGCAGAGTTCTCTGTGGGGCGCATAAACCCGACATGGCAAGCGCCTGAACGAGCGCCACATCTTTACCGCAGCAAGCGCAACTACCAGCAACGAAAACATTACCGGAGATCCAATGAGAAACGCAATGGCTTAATGTACAATCGTAAGGATGCAAAATGAATATGCTTTACGTTTACGACAAGTATTTAACACCATATTGCAAGCGAAAAAAAATTTAAAAAAAATTAAAACCGTCTTGAAAATATTAAAAATGCACTAAAAAGTGAAAAATAATTTTTTCCCTTATTTAATCTACGACTCTCATATTTTTTAAGTCGACGCCAGATTTACCCAGTGCAAATGATGAGGCGCCGACTTAAAAAATATGATAGTCGTAGATTAAATAAGAGAAAAATTATTTTTCACTTTTTAGTGTATTTTTAATATTTTAAAGTCTGTTTTAATTTTTTTTAAATTTTTTACTTTTAACTTTTTAGTTTTATATGTATTGACATGCTGAGGAGATATGCGCGTACGTACATAAAATAATAAAAATTAGGTGACAACAGTCTTTGTTATTAACCAGAACAGGCAAAATATTGGGCCAATGTTGATGTGGTATAGGACGAGACCAATGGAGCACCGCCGTCTTTCGAATAAAAAAAGATCATCAAAATCGGTCCATATGCTGAGGAGTTATGCGGAGACAAACATAAAAAAAATACAAACCGGTCGAATCTATAACCACCTCCTTTTTGAAGTCGGTTAAAAACTAATCTCAACCTTTTAAGGAACACTATAAATTTTAAAATATTATACGATGTAGGCTTGTAGAGGGAAATAATTGATAGCGCAACAGCAGACGTTCATCTAGAGTCTTTTCCACTATTTCGTTTTATATTATACCTATTTAATATTCCAGAAATTAAATAACTGTATAAAGTTTACAGGGTTGACTAACTGGTGGCTCGCGAGCCACCGGGGTCTCCGCGGCCTTGCTGCTACGCTGAACGGCCCCCCTCCATATCTACCAGACTCTGGCGATCGTAGTGGATTCCTCCTTCTTTCCTTCTCTTTTCGACTGCCATCGTCAGAGTCTGGTACGTATGGAGGGGGCCGTTCAGCGTGGCAGCAAGGTGGAGGTGCCTCCGGGGGGTCCGCGAGCCACCAGTTAGTCAACCCCGGTATAAAGCATTAAAAGGATTCTAATAAGAAAATTTTGCCCATAAACGATTATCATAATTCGTTGTAGTTATTGGGGTTCGGTTTCTTTTATTACAGTAAAGTTATAAACCCTTATATTACGGTCTAAGTTTCCATTTATGTAATCATATTGTAATGGCAGTTTCAAAATGAGAAATGTATGAATATATCCCGGATACCACTCATGGGTCACTAACAATAAGTGCCTCGTTTCAAAAAACCCTTAACGGACATAATTCGATTAATAAAGCAGTTCAGCTTTTTTTCGATAAACGAAAGATCGTGTACCTGAATTCTGGTTCCATTAATTAAATTGTATTTACTCACGACAGATAGTAAAAAAATTACGAAAAAAAATCGTAATATTATTCCGAAAGGGACAGGTGGCCGATCGAGATGAGGTTTAGGGGGAAGGGTGGGGAGGGGGTGTGGACCCTATTTGAAATTGTAGCTTCGGGTATTTATTAGTTTCCGAAATATTAATAAAAAATTATTGTTAAATTTTTTTTGACGTTGGTGTCCCCCCCCCCCCTCCCTCCCGGGAACCCTCCCGTCCTGGTCACTTTTTATTTTTCAAATTTCGTAATCACACTGTCATTTTTAGCATCGCCAAATTCACATCGGTTCGCTACCATGCTTTACGCGCGCGCGAGCAGGCGGGCGCCTTCGCACTCATCTAGCCCCAACCAATACTAATAACCGGATAAGTTGGAAAGTGGAATGCGTTGTGTCGGTATAAGTCAACAGAAATATTGTTACGAGGGGGGACCGTGGTAAAGTGATTAAAAAAATCGGTAAAGTGTACCCTTTTATGTACAATTACCGCTGTGTCTTTTGAACGCACCAATTGCCGAAGCTAAAATTTTATATTTGGGGTCTTTCCACACCCCTCGTAATACCCACCAAGTTTCATCTCGATCGGCCAACGGTCCCTTTTTTTTTGTTCAAAGTTTTGTCTTCGGAAAAATTCATTTGTACATATGTATTTTATGAAAGTCATATTTTTCTAACGTTTACACACCTTCACAAGGAATGCAAAAATTAGACAAAATACGATAAATAGTTCTTCTCTTTTAGGGTTGACTAACTGGACCAGTTAAACTGGTGGCTCGCGAGCCACCGGGGGCTCCTCCGCTTTGCTGCTACACTAAACGGGGCCCCCCTTCATACCTACCAGACTCTGACGATCGCAGTGATTCTTTCCTTCGCTTTTCGACTGCGATCGTCAGAGTCTGGTAGGTATGGAGGGGGGTCGTTCAGCGTAGGAGCAAGGCGGAAGTGCCCCCGGTGGCCCGCGAGCCACCAGTTAGTCAACCCTGGTCTATTTATTCTAATGATAGAAAAATGTTGGTGAAAATGTAACCGCTGTGCAGTAGGCAGGGCAGTGCACGCAAAATAAAAGGTGCATAGACTCTTATTATCGCTTTTACTGGTATTGGTGTGTTTTCACGCTGAGACGACATTTGAGACCATTGCCAACTACAGTAAATACTCGTATTAAACCCCACGAACGGCTGGCGGCGGGCGTATGACGCGTTGCGGACACTATTCCGTGCGGTCAAGTGAGAAAACCTAAGAGCGAGCGAGAGGGAACGAAACAGTTGACACGAAGTTGCCGTCGAATCTTTTGTTCCCTCTCGCTCGTTCTCAAGTTCTCTCACTCTCGACCGAAGGATTCCAAGAAATGGTGGGGATAGTCACCGGGCGTATTACGCATAGTAAAAACGGGGCTATAAAGCCGAGTCCAGACCTGAATGCGTATATGCTGAGCAGGCTGAGCACGCATGAATGACGCATGCGGAGAGGTCGAATATGCCATTGTACTTTTCTTCACCAACTTCTGTGCTTAGCTTACCCCACTCTGCAGTCGTAAAGATTTTGTGATTAGCTAAATAAACATACAGCTCAACCTTCCAAGTCATCCTGTTTACCAATACAGGGTGATTCTCCAGCGACGCCTGTCAAAGAGGTGCCACTTGGTACCCCGTGGCGAGGACAACCCCCCCCCCCCCACAGTGCTTCACCGAATTTTATGGGTTTCGACCCTCGAATACCATTAAAAAGTCAGAAATGTCCAAGAGTTCCGCATTTCTCATCAGATCTTTGCGAAAACGACGTCAATTTATTCCTTATATTTCGCCGATAAAACTAACACCAAGAACGACGTAATTCGGACCATAATAAAGGAAATTTCATGAAAAATTGATTTATATCATTTACAAGCGGAAATTCGTTAAAAATAGTCTCGTGTGATTTTTTAACACAACAGCGAGTTCGTCAGGTTGTATGAATTGAGAACAATACAGGGTGTAGTGAAGAAAAGAAAGACAAATTATTCAGTAAAATAGTGCTTTAAAGTCTACCATATGGTAATTACATTATATTTTTGAAAATGTCATTTTTAGATTTTTGATTAACTGTTTATGACAGGGTTGACTAACTGATGACTCGCGAGTCACTGGGGGCTCCTCCGCTTTGCTGCTACGCTGAACGGCCCCCCTCCATACCTACCAGAGAAATCCACTGCGTCGTCAGAGTCTGGTAGGCATGGAGGGGGGCCGTTCAGCGTAGCAGCAAGGCGGAAGTGCCCCCGGTGGCTCGCGAGCCACCACTTAGTCAACTCTGGTTTATGACAATATTAGCAATAGGTTAAATTCATTAACATAGATCCATCCTTCATGATTAAAAAAAAAAGACGCAAGTCCATACCTTCAATAATTCAGATCATTAAAATTAATTTCTGTAGGCGGGTTTCGTAAAAATCACCGAAAGCAGGTAACTTTGAAGATTTGTATTTTTTAAACAATTTCGAATCTGCAAAAATGAGGACTTAATCCTCCCTAATTTCATATGGACTACCATATAGTTCAATATCTTGAAAATCCGAGACATCGAGGATTTGAGAAATGTATCACAGCTGCTTCTATCTTCTACGCTGAACGCAATACACTCCAAACAGTCCAAACACCCTTTGATGTACGGAAGAAAACCAACAACGGTCGGCTCAGGCCGTGTGCCTTCGCCGGCATTCGCGAGTCGGGTCGCATGCGCCGAGTCATCGCGAATGACACGTTCACACTAGCATATGCGTTCACGCTCACCCTTTCTGACGTAGAAGCATGCGGTCCTGGCTACTGTTTCACCCGTCCGCATCAGAATATTCGTGCGCGCTCAGCCTGCTCAGCGTATACTCATTCAGGTCTGGACCCAGCTTAACGAGGATTTACTGTACCTAGTACATATGTACATACAGCGCAGATTTCATCAGGTTTGATGTATGTAGGTACATTGTACATTAGGGCGGAGCTGAAAATTTAAATTTGAATCAGTTGGCCTGGGTGCGGGATAGTTGTCTTTTGATTAACCAACCACCAATGTAAAAATGTTCCTTTTTTCCTAAAAATGATTATATGATTATATGATTATATGATTATATGATTATATGATTATATGATTATATGATTATATGATTATATGTTTATATGATTATATGATTATATGATTATATGATTATATGATTATATGATTATATGATTATATGATTATATGATTATATGATTATATGTTTATATGATTACATGATTATATGATTATATGATTATATGATTATATGATTATATGATTATATGATTATATGATTATATGATTATATGATTATATGATTATATGATTATATGATTATATGATTATATGATTATATGATTATATGATTATATGATTATATGATTATATGATTATATGATTATATGATGATATGATCATATGATTATATGATTATATGATTATATGATTATATGATTATATGATTATATGATTATATGATTATATGATTATATGATCATATGATTATATGATTATATGATTATATGATTATATGATTATATGATTATATGATTATATTACCATTTTTAGGAGAAAAAGGAACCTGCAGACATGAATATTTTTTCAATTTTTTTTACAGTTGTGTTTGGTTAATCAAAAGACAACTATCCCGCACCCAGCCCAACTGAAAATTCAAATTTAATTTTTCGCCTATATAGTATCGCTCCGCCCCATTGTACATACGTAGTTGAATCTGTAGCATCTATCTATAGCAACAAAATAATCGGATTTGGACAAAATATTGTATACAAGTATAGAATAGAAAAACTCAATAAATGAATTATTAATGCCCACGACGGCATTATGAGTATGATAAAGGTTGATAAGAAAGATGAATTAACTAAAATGTTAGAATTGAAATAATGCTTACTGTTTATAAACATTGCCAATGCTGAAATATCAGGGTTCTTAAAAAGGAGCGTGAATAAATATTGTGATTTATCTTGTACATTTTACAATTAGTTAGATGGCATGTGCGTATTCGTCGCGGTCCCAAAGTTTATTTGTCTCGAAAATTAAGCTTGCGACAAAACAAGTTTCTTCCATTTACTCCATTTTCTAAGCTTGTTACCAATTTTACAATTATCTCTAATCAAACTAATTATTCGCATTGATAGACTTAGCATATAATGTCGTTAATGGATTTACTTAATAATTGTTAACGAACGCAGTGTTGCAACGGAGACGCGTAGGCATTAACAGCAGTTGAAGCAAAATACATGCACCTCGTGATTTCATAATACCGGAAAATGTTTCAAATCTTGATATGCAGGTTCGTCCTTATTTAGGAGTTAACATAGTTAAGTTGAAAAGACTCTTCTCCTATAGTTACACGTGAGAAATGTTCTATAGGAATGTTTTATACATGTACATATGTACATTAAGAAATAATCCTTACGCAACATTTGTTGAGACGTTTAAAAATATCTGGAAACGGGATTAGTGTTTCGAGAAATATCTTGTTTCTTAACGTAGCATTTATAAAATGGGGCAATCGATTTCGGCTCGTTCGAGCGAATGATAAAAAAAGAACTTGTTCGCGAAGCATATATTTCGGTTAAATGCAAAATATTCATACATATGCGTATAATTTGTCTCACTATGAAATCGTCAGGCGTAAATGTAAGCCAAACAGTTGGTGCTGCTGGTAAAAATATTCTCAGATTACGTTTCGTTGCTCCACGCGTAAAATTTTCGTCGAGTCGCAAAATGCTTCTCAATTTCTTCCCTGCTTCCCTTACTTCTTCCTATGCTTTGCTAAAATTATCCAGTCCCCTCGACACTGTGAACGAATCATCGCGATCTTTCCTTCGATAAGTAAAATGACGCAGCGTTAACAGGCTCGGCTCGTTTCTGTAGGCAAAATTGCCTAGGCCGCAATGTTGACAAATGGCGCAAAATGGTCTTTTCATTGATGGTATTTTTTAAAATACAACTTTAAATGAAATATTACAAGTTGTACTATAAATGTTTGAAGCTATGATTAAAAATCCAGCGTGTGGTCATCAAAAAGCTCAAATAAATCATATCATACTAATATAATAAATGCGAAAGTGTGTTTGGATGTTTGTTACTCAATCACGTCACAACTACGCAACGGATCCTTACTGAAATTTTTTTAACTGATCTGGACTAAATGTTGCCTAATTACTTTCTAAACCCTGTGGAACATATAGGCTACCATGAAATCTGGACATCCCTCCCCCTCCCCCTTACTTCACCCCCTTAACAGTCTGTGGCAATCAAAGTTTTACCCGGACAACGCCGAGTACTTTTAGCAAGTGAATAATAAAAATAACGTGTTAAAATGTTATAAAGGCCGCAATTGGGCAAGTTAATAGGAACAGCATTGAACATGCGTTAATTTATTACCTACTGTATAATTAGGATCATCCTAATTTTCAAATGTGTGAAGTATTCGGACTTCAAAATATTCATACTACGTTGAAAAACAAGATTAATCAAAGCGAATTAAAGTTAAGATACCAAATACCTATTACCTGTCTACATATACGTCAGGGCGGAGCGATACTATATAGGCGAAAATTTAAATTTGAATTTTCAGTTGGCTTGGGTGCGGGATAGTTGTCTTTTGATTAACCAAACACAACTGTAAAAAAAATTTGGAAAAATATTCATGTATGCAGATTCCTTTTCTCCTGAAAATGATCATATAATCATATAATCGTACAGGGCCGGCTTTAAGGGGGGCAGGCAGGGCGACTGCCCGGGGCGCTAAATCTATAGCGGCGCCGCTGTATGCGTTTATTCATTTATATCCGTTCTGCTAATTGATTTTCGTGCCCTTGGAGAGGCGCCATGATAATCTTGCCCGGGGTGCCAAGTATGCTAAAGCCGCCCCTGTAATCATATAATCATTTTTAGGAGAAAAAGGAACCTGCAGACGCGAATATTTTCCCAAAATTTTTGTATAGTTGTGTTTGGTTAATCAAAAGACAACTATCCCGCATCCAGGCCAACTGAAAATTCAAATTTAAATATCCCACTCCACCTTAGTGCATAAGTATGTACATATGTATTTAGTCGGTGATGCCAAAGCCCTACTCCTAAAGTATTTTAACGTTTCACTTTCCGTCATCTAAAATTGGCCGAGACAAAGAAAACACGATAATACTATCTACATATATCTACAATTTCAAATTAAACTCTTATTCTTTTCACTAAACGATATCCCATTTAATAATTTTGCTGTTCATCTACAAATTCGGCAATAACATTTCCAGTTGCATGTACATATGTATAGTCAAAAACTTTATGTGTTTATAGTAATTAACTCAATATGAAATACAATACCTCCCTAGTAGCACAAAATATTGAATACACATACATCCAATATTAAAAAGAGGTTCAATCTCTTTTTGATATTTAAATATAATTTTAATATTAATTTTACATTTCCTGAATATTTATTTCACATGTTCTGAATATTTACTTTACATTTTTTAAATATATATGTTACATTTCCTAAATATTTATTTTGGAATTTTCAATATTATTTTCACGTTTCCAGAATATTTGCTTTATATTTTATGAATATTTCTTTTATATTCCACGAATATTTAGTTCATATTTTCTAAACATTTCACATTTTGAGTATGTGTATATACTATTTGGAATCAACATTTTTTTCATATTAATAAGTGTGGCTAAAAAATATTTTTTTAATATTTGGAAAAAATATTAAATCAATATTTTGTGCTACTAGGGCTATAATGTTTATATGAACATTTTGTACTATGTTGATACTAGCTTTACTACTCGGCTTCGCCCGAAATTTAGATTCTGATTTTACAAAAAAAAATTATTTATTCTGTTTCATTTATTTATTTTATTTTTTATGAAAATAGTCACATTCATCTGGGTTAGCTAGGCATAATGAGCTGGAACACATTTGGTGACCCTAGAGTTTAAGTCTTTCGTTCGAAAGTCTTTAGGCGACAGACAAACACACAAACACTTTCTGCTTTATATATTAAGATAAATAACAGAATGCTTTATTAAGCCGGGAATCAATCGGGAAGCTAAGCTAAGCTATGCTATGTTTTCACGTAGCTTTTGGTGGAAACGGTTCCATAAGAATGTATTGAATCTATTTTTTTTTTAAACGTAGCATGGCATAGCATAAATAGCTTTGGTTCCCGGTGGATTCTCGGCTTTAATGTCTGACAATAAGAACTTTGATGAATAGGTAACAAACGCAGTACCGCCTTTAGGCACGGGCACACTGGGCAGTCGCCAGGGGCCCCATGTTCGTAGGGGCCCCCACAGACAAAACAAATTATTCCCGTGGGTGGGCAGGGACTCCACTGCATTGCTTTGCCCTAGGGCCTACAATGCTGTTAAGACGGCTCTGAACAAACGAATCTACTTATCGCGTTGCATTATAACCTTATTTGAAGTACATTGTATCCGATTTCCTACTGTCTACCCTTTACGTTGGATTAGCAATGCTCATGCGCCGCATACGCCTTCGTAATCCATAGGCGCAGTAAAATGAATTTCTAACTATGAGTGACGGAGAATTGTCGCCATATGGCTGCGAGTATGGTTGTTTTCAGTTAATATTTATCGAATGTAAATATTTTCCGTAAAACGAGACCTATGCGACCATGGCGGTGCGATGGAAAAGAATTTTTCGAGGTAACATATAATTAGTAACTCATATCTCAAACAATGATTTCTTTATGTTCTTTAATCTTTGCAACGTAGTAAATCACGATACATTGAATCGTTTGACCATGAACAGTACACATATATGTAAATTATAACACATACATTTTCGGACTACAATGTTGTTGTAATATTATCTACCATTCAGTCACTTATATGCATATTAACCAACTAAAGTTAATTAAAGGCATATTATACTAAGCATGTGCAATGAAGTGAAATTACGCGAACGCTTCACGACACATTCTGCATTATAACTGCTCGTGTCTCTTCAAGTGCTTTTGTCACATTGTAACAAAGTATATTGATTTCTGATTGTCAATTAGTATTTTCTGCGTAAATACATTTTTTTAAAGATCGCTTTAATGGAGAATCAAAGGGTTCAAGTTTGTTTGCGTTTCGATGTTATTTCAGAGCAAATGAATATTAGTGTGTATCACGACTCTTCTACTGTATCAACAGTTGCATGGCCTAAATTTATCATGTATTGATCAATTAATTAATTTTGTATTTACAATGTGACAACTAACCTTAAAACACGCCCTCTTATGAGTGTTACGATGACGCGCAGGCTTGATCATTCCCAATACAGAACACAAGCACGCTTGCTTGAATTACATCCGCCATAACCTCGACGTGACGTTAGTGGCTGACAGTTCTGTGCATGTGTTGTGTCGCGAACATTCCACGGCGTACAAAGGGGGAGACAATACTTAAATCCTTATCAGTGCATTGTCTGTTGGTGGTTTTATCGAAATTGAATTCGGCAATCTCTCCTTCAGAAATGTTACTCATCGATCATCGTGACAATGTCACTGTGCACACGTAATATCGATAGAATGGTCGTCACACATAGAATTGTCATCCAATATAGCAATATGACGGTAAAATTAATCTATGCATGTCGTCTATGTGTTCTCTATACACGCGGAATATGATATTGTAAAGTTTTGGTTACATATAACGATCTGTCATGAGCTGTAATCGAATAATAGATCGTAAATATGTTTGATACCAATCGTCACATAATTTTTTAAAGTAGTTACCTTCGTGTAACACGTGGTTTATAATGTTACATGGGGGCGAATTCCACTTACGCCCAAATCGCCTGTGAGTTTCATTAGGGTGGGTTTTCGTATACGCGTCTGGACGAATTTCAAAGTCGATTTTCTCGAAAATGAAGCGCAATATCAAAAAATTGTATTCCTTTTTTCCGACTTATTTACTCGTTATAAGTCGAAAAGAAAGAGTAAGATTTTTTAGTATCGCGCTTTATTTTCGAGAAAATCGACTTTGAAATTCTTCACGTTGCGTCTAGTCGCGTACAGGAAAACCGAGCTTAACGAAAATCATGGGCGATTTGGGCGTAAGTGAAATTCGCCCTGCGAAGAGGGACAAATATGTTTAACCCTAGTTCGGCTGACGAGGCACCCGGGTGACTATTTGAACTGTACTGCGGAAAAAAGATTGCTTCTAAGTACTTCTTTTCTGAGTTTCCATGACATCTAAAACGAATGATTTTTCAGTAAAAAAAACATGCAATAATGGTTTTTAGTATTTTTCTTCGCCTTACTTTTACCTGTTGAAATGTTTTATTCTCATTTCGGCTAACACAGTCACCCGGGTGACTTTTAGAAAATGTATAGAAAATAAGAATGTACGCAACAATTTTTTATTACTATTTACTCTAAGAATAAATAACAGTCAAACGGCTAGGTTCAGGCAGAGCCGAGCAGCGTTCCCATTACCCCGCCGACTAATATATCTGGCTTTGACCTTAGTCCAGTGCATAGACATGACAAAACATGTTCTAAGCAATGTCACTTGTAGTTATTAACATTGCTTGCATAGGTACGTTATTCGTGCACACGTACATATAAAATTAGTCACCGGGCTGACTGCTGCAGCCTAAATGAGCTTTAAAATTCGTCAGCCGAACTAGGGTTAAAGAACTTGGACAGTATTTTCTGTACGTTAAATATAATATGTTTTCATGATGTTTCTTTGCTGCAAGTAATTTGTTAATCGCTTATTAATATCACTTAATGGATTAGGTGCTGGCAAAGGGGCTGCAGTGATGGAAGATCCACAAACACCAGGATCCGATTGCAATTCCAATCCTGCGACAGATTCTGTGCAACACGATCTAATTGGTTCGGAATTTGTACAGGACAATGTGGAATATCAGTGGTTCATTGATTATGGGTAAACCTGTGATATCTTATAATGATTTTTTTTTAATCGCCACACAGTGGCTTATTGATAACCTAGCGGGACAAAAGTCCAAAATCATGACCCATCCGAAATGAATGAATCCTTGTCATACCACAAGCTACTCAGTCAGAGATATCGGAATGATATGGTATGCAAATTTGTATGTATTTTATAAAAATGACGATCGTCCAAATGTACGGGCGCCGGGCCCTTAGTAACAGTTTCTTAGAATGCATCAGAATCAGCTATATATCAGTATTGCTCCGTTGCATCGCAATTAACCCTTCGTGGTCACACGGGGTGTATTGTACCCCAAGAATAATTTTCGAGTTAAAATGTTGTGTCTTTACGACTTCCAAAGCGGATTTATCGCAAGGGAAAAATTTTTTAAAAAATTTAAATATCGCTTTTTCCCACAACCGTGGAAAATCGCTCATTTTCAACTACAAATTTTATCATATCAAAATTTACATTTCCAGAAAAAGACTATTAGACCATGATTGTATATGTATTACAGACGTACAATTATCACTGAAAAGTTAAAAGATTCAAAAATACGAAAATGGTAACTCGTAAAATGACGCTGGGGTACAGTGAACCCCGTGTGACCAACTTGTGATTATAAGAAGGTGTGACCACGAAGGGTTAAAATTGTTAGTATTTTACAAAATGGATTGCAAAAGTTCAAGTAAGTAGTACATGAAGTTTCAACCATGAATATTTTAATTTCCAACGTACAGAATTAAAATATGATCATAAAAATGGTGGATTTTTGTCAAAAGCTTCTGTTGGAAAAGCTCTAGATATCCGGGAACCTCGTGGAACCTAGAAATTTTTGTGGGGTTTTGTTCTATTTGCTTTGTAGAATACCTATTGACAAGTTACAGCTGCAAATATTTGCAACTCTACATTATTAAACTGTTTGTTTATTCGCGAATCATAACACAAAATCGGGAAATAGCCGAATTTTCAGGGGTCAATTTTACCCCCTTAGACTGAATTTTTGGGCAGTAAAAAAATGCGTAATACATACCGATATATCCTCTACATATTCCCAAAGTTTCATAATTTTAGGAATTTCCGTGTTGGGGATCTTCCCTTGTGAGGGTTGAACGTTTTAAGGGTGGTAAAACAATGTGGATGGTTTTTTCCAAATATTTTCATCTAATTGATGATTTATGGACGAACCGCGACTTTTGTCCCGCTAGCTTCTTAACACTATTCCTACCACGACTGGTCAAATGACCGTTTTTAAAATTTCGATTAGAATTTCCTGTATATAACGTAATTGAATCGCCTTTAAACTTCACGACTTTTTCTCAAACACACGTATGTACATGATATACTTCTGAATAAAAGAAACTATATTTGTATACTGTCAAATTGGTTATTATCTTCATTCTATATTAAAAAATATAAGTTGTGCTAAAGACCGGTTATTTGACCGGTCGCGGTAGGAATAGATATACGTGAAGTGTCGGTAGGAATAGTGTTAATAGACGGATCACTGTGCGCCATCTAGACCTTCAAGTTCTATTAAATGATGATGTTTAGCTATAGAGATGGAGGACCTCACGTTCATCCCAGCATATTGTCCTCGCTCTCCGCTTCGTACTCCCGCGAAGATTTGGGCTACTATGATGATCTCGCTCGTAATTTGGATGCTAATTTGGCCGAAATTGATATGGAAAGTTTTCGTACAGCAGATATTCATACTTTACTCACGGCATTGCCTGTTATGTGCACAGATCCAGTTCAGCATTCGGAGGTAAATATCATACAGTATAATGTATATTACCTATTTTATAATTGTAGCGTATATTATTATATGTATATTATATACTAGCGTATTTGGTACTGTAACAAATATCCTCAATGTTATGTTTCACAGCTATATAATGTGATTGTTAGAAAAATTACATTTATTATATAGGGTAGGGGCCATTCCCCGCGAAGTCGGATACTTTTCGCAGTAACATTTCGGATTTTGGTGCAACTTGGATATGTTGTAGTCTTTAGGTATATATAAACATATCTCGAAGGATTTTTCAAAATGTCAAAAATGGTGGATGTTACAGCTCTTTGAAATATAGTGTTTACTTTTTTTCCCAAAAATTGTAACCGTTGAACTAACAAACTGATAAAAATGACCTTTTGGGTGATTACAGTGGAGATATAAGAGTACCTAATGAAAATTATTTCACTTAATAAAAACTAATATTTTACCATTAATTTAGCAATTATTCTTAACAAATGCAATTTTATAATTGAAGGCCCCTGTTTAAACATTTGGAAAAATAGGAGGATATTGCCCTGTTTGTCCTCTTTACGGACACGTTTTCAAAAACGTGGACACTTTAAAATTGGCCAAATGAAAATTAATTGAATGTAATGCTGCGTCGCCTAGTACCGGCTCGACTGGTCGGGCCGTGCGGTACTCGCAGCGGCCAAGCGGCTATCCCTGATATTCTTATACAGGATTCTCGAAAATGGTAAGTTTTTGAAAAAAACTGAAGGAAGAAAACTCTTACTGTTTTTTTTTCAGACAAGGTTAGGAATAAAGTAAATATATTGAATAGGGCGGAGCGTAAAATTTAAATTTGAATTTTCAGTTGGCCTGGGTGCCGGATAGTTGTCTTTTGATTAACCAAACACAACTGTAAAAAAAAATTGGAAAAATATTCATGTCTTCAGGTTTCTTTTTCTCCTAAAAATGATCATATAATCATTTTTAGGTTAATCAAAAGACAACTATCCGGCATCCAGGCCAACTGAAAATTCAAATTTAAATTTTCGCCTGTATAGTATGATTATTTCATCATGTTTAGGAGAAAAGGGAACCTGCAGACATGAATATTTTTCCGTTTTTTAAAAGTTACGTTTGGTTAATCAAAAGACAACTATCCCGCACCCAGGCCAACTAAAAATTCAAATTTAAATTTTCGTCTATATAGTATCGTTCCGCCCTAATATTGAACTATCTATTTAGTAGATTGAGTTTCTTTCTTTCATTCCTATCCTTGTGTGGCCTTGAAGGTCATAGTATACCATGTGATCAAATTTGTCTTGACAGTCGCTTTCATATTGGGTAATCAAGTATATAGCATTCCATTTAAAAAACTGAAAGTTACCCTCGTTTCAAGGAAAATATTGCGAACAGCAAAAATCGAGATACCATGTTATGTTGGATATAAAAAACAGTAAGAGTTTTCCTCCTTCAGTTTTTTTTTTTAAATACTTACCATTTTCGAGAATCCTGTATAAGAATATCAGGTATAGCTGCTTGGCCGCTGCGAGTACCCCACGGCCCGACCAGTCGAGCCGGTAATGGGCGACGCAGCGTCAACTTTCGGCAATTTTTACAGGATCAATTTTAAAATGTCTATATTTTTGAAAACGTGTCCGTAAAGAGCACAAACAGGGCTATATCCTCCTATTTTTCTAAATGTATAAAAAAGGGCTTCGATTATAAAATTGCATTTGTTAACAACAATTGCTAAATAAATGGTCAAATATTCGTTTTTATTAACTCTTCGCTGACACACCTCTTTTTTCGATCAACTTTGACATACCTGGGTAACTCACACCCAGAACAATTTTTGAACGACTGTCATTGTATAATGTATTCCAATAGTTTTTTTTTCTTGAAATTTCATCACAGTTTTTGTGGAAAAATTCTAGATTACCATACGTCGAGAAAACCCGAAGAAAATTTTTAAAGAAAATTGTAACTTTTACAAATTTCAATATTAGAAGCTAAAAATTTACAGGGTTGTTGTTCAAATATAATATTTTCAGAAAAAAAATAGTTTATAAATCGGCTTTGGAGAAACAGTATTTATTTCACATATACAAGGTACAGAGCGTCAAAATCAGCTTGTGGGTGGCTCACACCCAGAGTGTCAACACGAAGGGTTAAGTGAAATAATTTTTATTAGGTACTCTTATATCTCCACTGTAAGCACCCAAAAGCTCATTTTTATCAGTTTGTTAGTTCAACGGTTACAATTTTTTGAAAAAAAGTAAACACTATATTTCAAAGAGCTGTAACATCCACAATTTTTGACATTTGGAAAAATCCTTCGAGATATGTTTATATATCCCTAAAGACTACAACAGATCCAAGTTGCACCAAAATCCAAAATGTTACTCCGAAAAGTATCCGACTTCGCGGGGAATGACCCGTAGATGTCCCAATTACCGTGCTTTGACGCCGACTTGCTAGCGAAGGAATTACTGACTTCTTTTATTTTAATTTTGCTTGGTGAAAATTTATATTGGTGTTTTGAACTTTTATCTTTATTAAGGCATTTTTTTCGGGTTGAAAATGTTAATTTTTCATATTTTTTAAATTGAAATAAAAATACATGTTTTTGTCCGAATTACTGTGCCCCGAAAAATGCGTTGTCCTTATTCCCGTGCCCTTTTTTGAATAGCGTTTCCGCTGTTAGGTTATGAACCGTTCAAAACATTTTTTTGCTCTACGAGAGGTGTTTTTATGTAATTTTAATATGACCTTTTCATTACAAAAGCAAAATATGCAAATATAAATTTTTGTTCACCCGTTCTGAGAAACGAAAGTAAGGTTAGGTTTAGCAGTTACAGAGGGAGCCAGTGAGCACTGTAATAGGGACAAGCGTTAAATTCCTGTCCCTATTACCGAATTGACTTTAAAAAAACGAAAACGTTTCAAAAGTACTCATTTTTAACTTAATTAAAAAAATTTCTTTCCTTATTTATCTATGCGAGTTTTTTCGTACAGCTTCTTTAAGCATAAAGGCACGGTAATAGGGACAGGGCACGGTAATGGGGACATCTACCCTATATTTTGCAATTATATATGTTTCACAAACTTTTTAGATTGCATTTTATAGAATGACTTTTACTCACATGTAATGTTTAATTTATAAATAATCATTGGATGGGTATCATAACGATACACAAGGTTTCTTATTTCATTAATGCATCTTTTAAATAGTTTATTGCAAATATATTCTGTATTCCGTTATCGCGGCAGTTTAACTATCAAAGGGAACGATATGCCAGTATATCTGGATCTGTTATGGAAAAGCTTGACATCGGTTCATCTATCAGCCCTCATACCAGCAGCCAGGTATGATAATGGCTGAGAATGTTTCTTTTACCCCTTGTTGAAGAGGATAAGAAAAACTCTGTATGGACTGTTTTGCTTAACATGAAAATAAAACGCAATTTGCTTGCAGTTCCTCTGCATGGTCAACAAAGGAAATAAATTTATTTATATGTTTCAAGCATCATACTTAATAATACAAATTGTGCTACTTAACATATGCATGAAAACAAGTTCTGCAAAGAGTGCATGGTAAATAATATGTAAACATGAAACTAAGTAAAAGTATATCTTGATTTAAAGGGAGAAGATTCAGCCTGTTCAACGGCAGATACAATCTCCATATGCAAGTCATCATTGCTCTTTTCTCCTCTGAAAGAGACACCCGTGCTACCACCAGGCGGTAGTTATAGTGTTGACTCTCTGGACTGTGAAGATATGTTACTGACATGCCAAGCAAATAACAAAGATAACTACACTATTGCTTTTGAGGGTAGCATTACAATGTATTCAGATGGCTCTCAAGACTTTGAAAATCAAGGTATGTATAGAAGCAGGCTTGGGAATTAAGTGAACGCGGCGGCCGATTTTCAGAGGCAACGCCTCCTTTCTCCCGCCGCGCGTTTTGGTCCCCGCGGCGAACTAGGTGCTAGGAGAGCCTAGGTCCGTACCACGTGAATCGCGCGTGGCGTGTTGACAAAACAAAAACGCATCGAAAATCGTGCTCTCTGGGACGATATGGAAACGCCTAGGCGCCACCTTCAGCACAAGCGTTCAGTGCAGTGCCTGGCCAACTCAAGCCGTTTCTGACGCACCACCACACCGCGCAGTGCCGTGGTGCGACGAGTCGAGGTTATATTCCCAAACGAATCTATAGTCCTACCAAAATCAACCAATCAGAATCGCATGACACATAACCTCGACTCGTCGCACCACGGCACTGCACGGTGCAGAAGCTGTTGGAACTACCCACTCACTGCGCGGTGTGGTGGTGCGTCAGAAACGGCTTGAGTTGGCCAGGCACCGCACTGCACGCTTGCGCATGAAGGTGGCGCGTAGGCGCTTCCGAAGGAAACCTATTAATACAATGTTGCCCCAATGCGCCACGCGCGGTTCATATGGTACGGGCCTGAGGCGCTCCAAGCACCTAGGCCACCGCGGGGGCCAAGACGCGCGGCGGGAGAAAGGAGGCGTTGCCTCTGAAAATCGGGCGCCGCGTTCACTTAATTCCCAAGCCTGTATAGAAGTGAACGATTCTGAAATGTAGTATTAACAGACAAATATAACTTTGGTAGTAATTGTCTTTACAGAAAAACAAAAAAATTATGAAGCAGCGGAAATATATTATACTAGGAATACAGACCTGAAGAACACCTTAGATTTATCAATGGCATGTTCCGATTCTAAAATATATACTACGTGGAGTAATTTGAAACATTCTTCCATGAACAAAATTATGACACGTCATCCATCAGGCAATAACAACACGATACCAGAACTTTTAGAAGGTATCGGAAATATTATGCCTGGGACAAATAAGAGAAGTCAGAGTTTACCAGATCTTACTCAGGCTGCTCAGTTACAGCATGTTAATATACCTCTCAATTTTTCTGTAAGTCCGCAGCAATTTTATGTTCTCACAAAGTAATTAACTTCTTAAATGTATGATTAACTGAAATGAATTTTTAAATATTTTTAAATAGGTCGATTCTGCAGAATCTAACAATCATGCACAACAGCTAAACAGCTCGGGGTCTGTAATGAGTCGATCTATAAATGAAGGGAGTTCTGACAATGGAGAACACAATCCGACAGGAAAAAAATTGCAGAATTTAAGCCTTGTGAAATTATTTATGAAACAAAAAAGTATGAGTGCAGAAGGGATGAGTCTTACTTTGGACCAGTCAGACTCTGTTAGTGATAATGGATGGCCTACAAGCAATAGTGCTAGTGACAGTGGTACTAATACAAATACACAAATACAACGGCAGAATATAAATAATGCTTCGAAACGGCAAGTTCCGGAAAGTGACTTTTCTATCAATTGGGTTAAAAGTGATTCACGTAATAATCAGGAAATAAGAAATCAGAAAGACATTTTTAATGAACTTCCAAAACAATCATCCGTAACCAATAAACAAAAGGATGAAATGATGTCATCAGCATCTGTTGAAGAATTATCAGAAAGCATGTCTAAATCCGATTTAACACATGATAATGGCAATGTTCAAAACAGTTATGATGTCATTACTAATACTTCTGAACATCAGCGAAGAACTGCGCGGATTCAATCTTTAGGAAAGGAATATCCAATTTGCCAAACAACAGGCGTTCAAGCAATAGCTGAAACAGAGGATAATGGAGTTCAAACATCTTTAGTATTTACAACACCTGTAGGGAAAGAAAATCCGTCGTTAACGGAAACAGTTGTTAACAAAAAGCCAGTTTATGTTGTATATCCAAATTATGCGTTGCCCGACTTATCGTTTCTTAATATCAGAAACAAAAAGTTAGATAATATTGCTTTAAAACCACAATGCTTTGGAAAGAACCGAGTTAACTGGAAACATACGGGTGGTCAATCCACTAGACCATTCTCTTGTAATGACATAGATGCGTTGCGCCAACGTGGATTTTCACATGTTAAAGATTGGGAGTCATTGACATTCCTCTTGCCTACTGAGTACAAGAAAATTTTACACGATGTACCCGAAGTTTCAAGGCATATCAATATTAATGAAGAAATTAGAAAACCTTTGTTTTGTTTGTCGCCTCCAATGCGTCATAAAACTCGCCCTATAAGTGAAATCATACCAAATAATTCATCTTCTACTAGTAGCACCGCGACACAACCATCCTCTGGATATCGAGGTTCTTCTACTATATTAACTGATTCATCGACAAACCAACAAATGTTAAATAATATAACTAATCCATTGTACCTTTACCGTTATGATAGTATTAGTTCCGAGGCTAGTTTAGTATGTAACGACAAGAAAGTGCATCGACAAGTTAGTAAGACAAAAACAACTTGCCCTTCTCTTCCGAAACGATCGATCTCGTTACCACATGGAGATCGTGAATTCGATTTTTGTAATGGGAAAGTTCCACCAAGACCACCTTTACCCAGAAGTATTTTAAGAAAAAATAAGGTTCCTGCGAGTAAAAGATATAGCATGTTTGAAATGGGAGATGTTGAAGAAGTAGAAGATCAGTCGTCTGGAAATAAACGAATGTCTTTGCAAGAAGCATATTACATGAACAATGATCTACAATTATTGTGTCGTGGAAGACCTGTTGATTCAGAAAAAGATGTAGATGAGACGGAAGAAAGGTATTACACAGGTAAAGTCAATTGATCAGTTGTTATTGTATGTACTGCTTTCCCTGATTTAGTTAAATATTTGCCTATATTTTACAGAGAGGGTAAATGAAGTAATTAAAACTGGAGACGTAGAGATCGAAAATTCTGAAAATAGTGAAGATGATGTCAAACAATTGGAAGAATTTTTGAAACGTAGTGGTTTCTCATCCCAAAGTAGTGACGGGGATACAGAAGATTCTGATGTTAAATTAAGATCATATGTAAGAAAGTTTTTAGCTCTCAGGATGAACAAAGATGTCAAAACTACCGATATGATAGAATCGCAGAAAAAGACTGTCAGTTTTGCTGTAAACCAAAGGAAAAAACATTTAGATGATAAGGTAATTTCAAACATATTTGTCATATTATTCTTTACATTAAATTAGTTATATACAGGGTGTCCAATTTTAACCCTCTAGTGCAGGCTTGTGAACTAAGTGAACGCGGCAGCCGATTTTCAGAGGCAACGCCTCCTTTCTCCCGCCGCGCGTCCTGGCCTCCGCGGCGGCCTATGTGTTTGGAGCCCCTCAGGTCTGTACCACGTGAACCACGCGTGGCGCGTTGACAAAACAAAAACGCATGGAAAATCGTGCTCTCTGGGACGATGTGGAAATCTATTAATACAATGTCGCCCCAATGCGCCACGTTCGGTTTATATGATACGTGCCTGAGGCGCCCCAAGCACCTAGGCCGCTGCGGGTGCCAAGACGCGCGGCGGGAGAAAGGAGGCGTTGCCCCTGAAAATCGCGTTCACTTAATTCCCAAACCTGCTCTAGTGCATACGCCTGCCTTAAGGCGGGCACCTGTTTAATCCAGAGATTGGAAATTCTCATTTGCCAGGCCTAAAAGTACTGCCACATAAAGAACCGAACCCCAACCCGTACCCCAAGAGTGTCGAATTTCCCTACTCCGAGAGCCGCACGAATCGGCCCCCCGCCCCTACCTCAGCCGGTTCCCCCACTTATTTTTCTCCAGGCGTTGCACGAAACCCGGCAAGGAGAGAGTGCGGCACCTGGAGGAGAAATTCATCAGAGTGAAGTAGGTGTGGAGGGGGCTGTTCTCCTATGGCTCTACGGAGCAGGCGAAGTGAAGGAGTCACTGCGTGTTTCGAGCCGCTAGTTCGACACCCCTGCCGTACCCGGTTCGGTACGCCGTATTGTCGACTAACCCGCCTAACCGGGTAACAGAATTCATCTGTAATCCGACTAACCCGGTTAACCGGGTTAATGCGGTTACAGTAATACGGTCAAAACTGTATAATAGTTGTAATCATGTTTCCAAATAGTAATGAATTTTATTTCAATATCGGAGAATCTTGGTGGGGTGATGCATGTACGTGAAAGTAATTAATATACGAGGTCAAAGATTGGCCGCGCCGAATTCGCGAGCGTTTGTCGACGGTGCGGGTTTACGACCCCGTTGTTCGGTGCTTCGCTAGTACCGCACGGACGAGACCGACTGTCGACCAGATGACGGGACCTTTGCCTATTGATCTAAGGCTTAGGTGTCGAAAATATTCGAATGCTAGAAAGTATTAAACAATGGAAGCTATAAGGTGAAACGTGTACAATGCTGTAGAAGATATTTATGCTAAAAGATATGGGTGCTGAGGAATTCTTGAAGTTTAAGAAACAAGGTATAAATTCCGTTTCTAACAACCCTCTAAAATTAATCAATCCTGCATGGATACTAGTATATTTTAAACTTTGTGTATTCATTTGATCTAAATATGTATTGCCTGTAGATTCACATATCACTGACTTGCGTCACGTGACTGTCTAGTCTAGGCTAGACTGTCTTATTTTAATAGTAACCCGCTCGCAGCGGGTTAACCCGGTTACTTCGGTTCTTTCTAGAATTTAAGAACCGTTCCCTCGCGGTTAGTATGGGTTACAGAAACCTTCCTTGGTTAACCGGGTAAGGGTTAGGGTTACACGGCGGTTCGGGTCCCAGGTGCCACAGCGCACATATTGGTC
Source organism: Andrena cerasifolii (assembly GCF_050908995.1). NCBI lineage: Eukaryota > Metazoa > Arthropoda > Insecta > Hymenoptera > Andrenidae > Andrena > Andrena cerasifolii. The sequence goes on along the minus strand of NC_135124.1, from coordinate 1,852,806 downwards.
TAAGAAACATGTCAATCTGACGTTTCGATTTGACATTTTTGAGCGACGCACGCTGCGAAAATTATTATTATTATTATTATTATTATCCTCCAAATTGAAAACAGACATCGGATTCGGCCTTTTCATCCCCTAATAAGAGTAGTCTATTTTTTCCAACTGAATTAAAAATCTATGCACTAGAGGGTTTTATTTCCCCAGATAAATATCTCGAAAAATATGAATGATACGGAAAAATGGTTCAGGCGAAAGTTGTAGGAATCAAGGGGGACATATCATGCTTGTATTTGTTTGACCTTGCGATGACATTCAAAAGCCCCGTGAGTGTCACGTTAAAATTTTAATATGGGAGCCTGCATTTTTTATTTCACATTCTTGTAGCTAACATCGAAATGTGTCAAAACACTGCCTACCTGTGTCTTTCGCACAAAACACTACCGAGATATGAACTTCCAAAGTTGACATGCCACCGGCAGTAGGGTTACCCGTAAATACATGTGTCTAAAATCTTCGCATTCTGTTCCCAGTCGTACGAATTGCAAAAGCTAAGTAAGTAAGACGTTACACCTCTCTGTGGTGCACATCAGGTACCACTAATGCTGGTGGCATGTCAACAGCGGTGCTAGGGAATAGTTCACCCGAGTGTCTCCGTAATGGATGGGGAATATGCCACGCATCCGCCTAATGATGCCGTAACGTCAAACCAATCGACGCCAAGCTAGGTGTTGGCTTAAAATGAATCGACGCCAAGGATGGTTCCCCTTCCATTGGCAATTTGTGTGTCAGGAACATTCCTGGCATCCCTGGCTGCATCTCAACTTTGGAAGTTCGTATCTCGGTAGTGGTTTGTGCGAAAGGCACAGGTACTTAGGTAGTGTTTTGAAAACATTTCGATATAAGCTACAAGAATATGAAATAAGAAATACAGGTTCCCATTTCAAAATTTAAATGTGATATTCACAGGGGTTTTCAATATGATCATCAGGTCAAACAAATACCAGCATGATATGGCCTCCTCGATTTATACAACTTCCGCCTGAACCATTTTTCCGTATCATCTACATATATCTATTTATTGTATAGTCTCTATACTATCTTCTGTACTATTATATAAATTTGAAATTGCTTACTTTGAAATGCGTTTTCTCAATAAATATTAACTGTACTTACAAGTGTGTTGCATAACTTTCGTCTTGGCAAGACAGAGTTTTCAGGGGGTTTATTTTTTTAAAATAATCTTTATATATATATAAAAAATCCAAATATCACTGACTTCCGCACTCACTCACTCACTTACTCGCACTCACACTGACTCATCACGATTTTTTTGGAACCACTATGAACAGGGAAGGTAGGTAGATTTCTCTTAGCCCCTAGGTGTTCGCTAAGAAATCTTTTTAAAAGATCCCTTTCCTTCACTGAAAACAGATATCTAACCCGGATAACGCCGAGAACTTTAAGCTAGTCCATACATATTTTTCAAGATATTTACCCGGGGAGATTAAAATGGGACACACTGTGTATATATAAATATAAATATATCAAATTACATATTACACAATTTATCCATTGTAGATCAATAACTTGAATGCAGTTACAAGCGAGCAAAACAAAGATTGTACACTTAAGGAAGAAAGAAGAGATACGAATCCTGAAAATAAACCACTAGATTTAGATGAAAAGAAAAGTAAATTCTATTTATATTACATTTTTTTTTACATATTTAAAATAATTGTATTAATAAGCTGTTAACGTTCGTAAATATATTTTCAGAGATGATATTGTCTGCAAACAAAGCAGTCGATTTATTGTTAAAATATTGGAATGGTGTATCTATGCATAGTAGACAGAATTACAATCATAAAAATGAATGTGCTCAAATTTGTCTTAGCAGTCTATGCCCTGCTTTGTATGCCATTATGTCGGATGGATTAAAACCACACCTACATTCTACATTTGGACCAATAACAAATAGTGTTTGGCAAGTGGTTGAAGCATCTTCTCAACAAGGTCCACTGACTAAAACGTTGAACGAATTAGTACAAAAAATTAACGGTGAAGATGTCATTACAGAAGGAATGCTGAAATTTCACGCATTTGTATTTGGTTTGTTAAAGTAAGTTAATGTGAATATTATGATATACAATATGTGATAACGTATATTATGGTTACTTCATAATTGAATTTTCCATTTCTTCAGTTTAAGAGCTTTAGATGCATGGTTTGCATATTTGTGTACAAGGGAATCCATTCTAAGGAAACATTATAACAATAACAGTTTATTTGTGGCCGCATTAGGCAATGCAAATGCGCGAGAAGTTGTTGATGCTCTCCTGTACATTCTAAATCCTCTCGCATTTTGCCCATTTCAGCTTGATCTTTTATATCAGTATCGTCAGCTTCATAATAGTTTTGGGAATTTAAATAACCATAACATAAATGTGAGTATGTGTTACAAACTTTAAATATAATTTCACATTTTGTTTCTTGTTAAAGGTTTATATTATGGCGATTAAAATAATGGTACGTTATAATGACATTTTACAGCCTGTGAACTTTAGAAACTGTGATGGTTCTCTAAAAGAACATCATTTTGATAAAACGGACGCTTGTGCAATGATTTCTAGTCCCCGAAAAATACGCCCAAAATCCTGCGTTGCTTATGCCAATTATGACGATAAATCTAGCAGTGCACATAAGCCAGACATGGAAACTGTAAAGAAAAGTTTAAGTAATCCTATATGTTCGAAAGTATTCCGGGCTCTGGATAAACTAACTTCCGAAGATTCTGAAGATTATACCGATAGTTTAGAACATTCGCCACTGAACAGAGCGTCGAATAAGCATCCTGTATCTACAAAATCTCAAGGTGCTGATAACAAGACGGATGATGAAGACAATATGTCTGGAGAAGCGAAATTTAGAAAACTCCAAGAAAAATGGGAGTTAATGGTAGGAAAAGAAGATACAAAGAATCAACCAGTAATGTCGTCACCTTTATCACCTACGCGAACACCTACAAGCTTAGGAAAGTCTAAAATACCTAGGCTTCTTGCTTCGCCAGTAAAACAGTTGAATACTACATCAGGAGCTGCTAAAAATACGAAATCTCCTGTCTCAGGAATCCCATCCTTAAAGAAACCTGCTACTCTTTCGACAACAAAAAGTGTACCAAAAAAACCTGTAGAACTAAGGAGCAAAGAAGTAACAAAACGTACAAGTAGAGTTGATCAGGAAAATGTAGGAACAAGAACTCATTTAACACGACCTAGCTCCTTACCTTACAAATCTTATGGAGTTATGTCTAAAGATAAGAATTTAGTGTCTCCACAAAGACGAGCAGCATCTACATCCTTACCACGACCAACTACTACTACCACCACCACTACTACCAGAAATCCTACGTCAAAAAGACCCCTTAAGTAAGTACAAAGAAACTTTATTTTTGTCAAATTATTCGGTAATTGTGCATAAAAAAGGGTACATCGCACTGATTGTGATGAAACTGAAATATGTTGTAAAACTCAATATTCTGAACAACTGTTTCCTGTACACATAACCGCCGCTCGGCCTTAGTTTTTGAGATATTCATAAAAATAGTTTGGCATTTATTCGGAATCACGTATACATGTGTTGATCGTTTTCGAGGTATCGGAAACGATCAACAGGTGTACCTGATTCTGAATAAACATCAAAATATTTACTCATAATGTAATAAAGATTATAGATGTATGTCATATTACAATCCCGCGACACGTGCCGTTTGTGAACAGCCACAGACGAGATATTTCATTTTTCTGATTTTTGTCAATAATAATTGAGTATAATGTTTAATATGAAGTGCAGTTATATTTTCTATACTAAATCTAACTCAAACCTAGTTACAGTTAGTTAGTAAGTTAGCAGTTAGAGCGGGTGTGGACAGCCCGGTAGCGCCACCGAGCCTCAGTTGGCTAGAAGCACATTTAACTCAAACCTAGTTTAGTTTAGTTTACCGAGTTGGCGGGGTGGCGTGATGACTTCAGAGGCCACAAAGGAAGGGGCATGTCCTAACGGACTCGCTACACCCCCGAGGGGGAACCTCCATAACCCAACCGGGGCAGTTTACCCCACTTTCGGACCCAACTTTTTCTGTGACTCCGGACTACCTATTTGTTGGCCGTATGAAGGATTGCCTCGTTCCTACGTAGTGGGGCTCCGCTTTCATCATGGAGAACGTGCCGACCTAGCCTAACTTCGAAAACAGAGGCAAAGCATGTCTCTCGAGCAGTGGTACAGTGTAGGCTGTATTCCTTCCGCGCGCGTATTTCAGTCGATATCTCTTAGGTGCCCGTCGGTCTTCGGGCGTGACCGTGATAGGTCCTGATCGTCGAGTTTAATCTAGGATTCGGATATTCCGGAGCCGTTACCCAGTCTAGGTTCCCCAAGTGTGTGTGTGTGTTTGACGAGGTCTTAAAAGTTTGCGGTGGTGGGGCGCGTTGTTTGAGCGGTTCGGTACGAGGGGTGTTTGCTCCGTGCTGGTGCGCTTCCCTTCCCTACTATTTCGCGGCGATTTTGGTTCTACGTTCTTCTACCGAAAGGGGCCCCTTTTTGCCCGGGTTCCATCGCCAGAATCCTGGGTTCGGGGCGGTTTTTGATTCGACCCTGAGGTCGAGAAATCCCCTCTCGTTTATTGATCTTTATCCTTTTCTACCCTAGTGTCGAGCTTGGTTCAGCGGACACTGATCATCGCGTCCACGTAGGGCTTTGATCCGGGGAACGGGAAAGACTTTGCTCCTCCCCTTCATACCACCCCCCGCCCTCTAGTATTTGACTACCTCCATGGTTAAGCCTGCTGAGCGGTCCCGCCGACTTCGTTGAGATCCTGTATAGTGGGCACCGAGCTTCAACGTGGTTTTTGATCCAGATCGGGCGTCTCGATAGGTGCCTCCGACTTTATCGAAATTGCTGTACAATATCAATTTCATCGTGGTCCTTGTCTCGGCCGGTTACTCTGGGAAATTCCATTGTTCCTCTCCCCTCCTATAGCTTGTCGCGCCTATGACCTATGTGCCATCCTAAATTCCGTGTCGTAGTTTGCGGTCGCGTACACGTCGGTGTCCGCGGTTCTATTGCCCCCTTCTCTCCGTTCCTGTATTCACGAGTTGCGTGTTGCTTGATCTCGGCGTTACTGCGATGCGTCGGTGAGTCTACCTGGTTCTCTGTTATCCCCCTTCCCCCTCGTGCCGGTTCGGGTTAGGGCGTTTGCCTCTTCCCCTGTTTTCAACTGTTGCCCGGTGGGATCAAACGCGAAATTAGGTTTATTTATTGTTTGAGATACGACTGTTGATTCTTGAATGTTGGGCTTGCCGCTTAGCGGGGTGTTGCCTTTGTGGTGATTGACCAGGTCACCGTGGGTCTGGGTTTAGTAGGACCCTAGTTTAATTTTAGGTCTGTTTTCGTAGTTTTCTGGTGATGACCCGACAGGTCACTGGTGTTGATGGTTGATCGCCGTGGTGACCCATCCTGGCCCCTTACGAGTGCCCCGTGTCTGAGTTCGCCGCTGGTCCGCCGGAGGGGGGGGGGCGGGGTCGGGGCGAGTGGTGATTTCGTTGGCGCCAAGCGCCCTTTGTGCCGTTCTGCGTGATTATGTCCTCCCGTATGACGAGGAGGGTGTTTCCTCGGAGGGCCACCGCTGCTGCGTTGGTGTTGCCTGCGTGCGCTCTGGTGTATTTCCTTCTTCCTTTAGCCCTGTAACTCTGGGGTGGAGAGGGGGGTAGGCGTGTGGGTGGAGGTGCCCAGGCTGGTCAATCATTGTTTTGCACGTTTAGATGTGAGTGATCTATCGCGCAATGGGTAGTGGGCGGGTCTGTTGAATATTTTGTGTGTGCGTGTGTGTGTGTGTGTGTGTGTGTGTGTGTGTGTGTGTGTGTGTCACAATCGAGCTGCCGTAGATCCGCCAGGGCGATCGTAGGGCCTAGGAATCTGATTCGGTCGCACGGAGCCACCCTCCATGGCTCAATCTGTTCAGGGTGGTTGAACACGTTGCTCCAATTTTGGGCGAGCGGTCAACTGTTCTTGACACCGTGTGTGTCTGTTGTGTGTTTCCGTGTGCCCGGGTCCCCCTATGTTTCGGGGGGGGGGGGGGGGGTCGTCGCTTGAGACTGGCGTTGTGTCCGCCGTTGGTGGCACGGGGGGCGGAGCTTGGTTGTCCTTGCTTCTGCTTCCTGTCTGTGTTGGGTGATAGGAAGAGGTAGTTGGTGTTTGGGTCTGTCGACCGTCGGTTGGCGTCTATCCTTGTTCTGTTGCCATTGTTCTGGCGGCGTGCTTGCGTCAGTGGTTTATCTCGATGGTTCGTGCACGATTCCATCGGGCGATTCGCGCATTTCCTCTTTTGGTCGCACGATTTATTTTCCTAATTTGAGTTGTTTTATTTTCTTAGTTTTGCTTGTTCGCCCGCTGTCTTCTCGCAATTTTTCCGCGAGAGAGAAGCATCGCCACTCCTTGGCACTTTGTTCCGGACAGGGGCCCCTGACTCGCCCCTCTCAGTGGGCATCTGCGGGGGTATCGCCATCCGCACAAACGAAGCAGAGAATGATCACGCGCAGCTGTCCGACGGTCTCGTTGTTGGTCGTGGATCGGCGGGCGCGATATCTCTAGCCCTCCTAGTGACTTTGTGTGTGTGTACATATGAGTCTAGACACGACGGACGATGTTCTCCCTTTCGTTGGCTTTGTTTAACCTAAGCCAGTTTCTTCTCCAGACAGAAGGTGCACGTCTCCGAGGGTGCTTTCCGGATCTTCTGGAAGTTCAGGCTCGTATGTCCCGGTAGTTGGTTTGTTTGCAGCCTAGTTCTTCCTGCCACTTCCTCTTCGAGGCTGCCGCCTTCCATTTCCTCACGTTGTCCTTGAACGTGGCCTCGGCAAGCGGTGTCTCCGGATCCGTGTCCGTCGGCATTTCTTCTGAGCCGAGGTTTGCCAGTTCGTCGGCCATCTTGTTCTCCTGTATTCCTTAGTGTCCGGGTACCCATACCAGCCTTACCCCGTTTCCCAGGTCGGTTAACGCGTTTAGCCTGTCCCTACACATGCTAACCAGCCTGGATTTCGAATCGGCCTTAAGTAGTGCCTTCAGGGCCGCCTGATTGTCGCTGCATATTACTATGGACTTGCCTCTGGTCTCCAGCTCGGTCAGTCTGGCGGCGCACTCCATTATGCCGCATATCTCTCCTTGGAAAACTGTGGCCTATTCGCCCAGCCTCATGACGGCAAAGCTCGCTGCGTCCAGGGTGCTGGTCCATGTGGCTCCTGTGAGCCCGTTCTTTCTCGACCTGTCCGAGTAAAACACCATGTCTCGGTTCCTGTCGTACGGTCTGTTGTCTCCTTCCAAGGCTTCCCTGCCCGGTATGTCCATCTTGTAGCGTTTGTTGAATGAAAACTCAACTACGTTCAGGTCCTGGGGCATACCGAACAGTGTCCTGGTGGTGTCGTTCCCCACGTAGTCCGTGATTCCGTTGTGGTGTAGTCTTACATTATAGGGTGTCTCGTTATTGTCCATCTCGGTCCAGTGTCCCCAGCTTTTTAGCCGATGCGCTGTGTTCAGCGCCACTTCTTTGATTTTTAGATCCTGTGAGAACCTCCATTGCCCTTCACCCGTGTGGTTCTGAAGGCTCCCAGGACTCGTCGCAGGGCTCCCCCCTGTAACGAGTCCAGTTTGTTTTTGATCGTGGTCATGTCCGTTGTGGTCCACCAGACTACCGCCCCGAAAGTGATCCTTGGTACTATGACGGCCTCATAGATCCACTTCACCACCATCGGGCTGAGTCTCCACGTTGATCTAACCACTCTACACAGCATATTCATGTTATTTCTGGCTTTTTCTAGATGCCTCGTGATGTGTATGGTCCATTTTAGCGTGTCCGTGAAGGTGACCCCTAGGTACTTTACCTCCCTGGGGAATACAAGGGCTTGTTCCTTGTATTTGATGTCCCTTATCGTGCGCCTGTGCGTTCTTCTTGTGAGCAGCATCATCTTCATTTTTGTCGGGTTTACCGACAGCACGTTCTCGTCGCACCAGGCTTCCACTGCCTGCAGCGCTTTCCGAGCCGCTGTCTTGTCTGCTTTCAGTGTCCCGTCCTCGCCTATGGCTAGGAACGTGACGTCGTCCGCGTATGCCAACGCCTTCACCCCGCTTTCCTCCAACCTGGAGATCAGGCTGTCGACCGCCATACACCACATTAGTGGTGACAGGATTCCCCCGGGGGCAACCTCTGTTTACCGTGCCTGCCTCTGTTGTGGAGCTCTTGCTGGCTAGCAGCGTTCTCGACGTCAGCATGCGGATTATCCGTCTCTGTAGGGACTCCTCTACTTTGAAGCGTCGCATGGTTCCCTGTATTACTCTGGTGGGTGTCATGTTGAAGGCCCCCTCGATGTCCATGAAGCCTGCTATCGCTAATTTTCTTGACTCTCCGGTGTGCGAGCCAGGGCTCCTATTTTATTAGTTGAGGCAGAGTCGCCGTCGCCGCCTGACAGTGGTGCAGGTTGATCTGCGCCACTTTCAGTGCCATGACCTGAAAGGAGACGAGTAGGCCTCCCGTTAGTGTTAATACGTCTGAGATGTACTTATCTTTTGCGTGTACCTACGTCGTTCCGTGTGCGGTTTGGCTTCTTCCCTCCCAGTCCTTTCTTCCTACTTTCGTCTCCTGGTTCCCCCCTCCCTTTAACGGCGGTATCTCTCCCTATTTTGGTTGTGGTAAATTTGTTTCCTGTTCCCTGCCCCCTCCCTTTTTATCTTTTTCTCTTATCGTTGTTACCACCCAATCTCTTGTACTACAGAGCTTATCTAACCTTATCCCGTCTCCTCCCGAATCTGCTTTGCCCTCCTAGAAGGATTTTTGTGAGTTTCGTTTCTCCCTTTTCTTTTTCGTGGTAGGTGGAGGAAAGGGGGTCCGGGTGAGTCAGATGTCTTAGGCGCGTTGGTATAAATTGATTTATTTGGTCGCATGGTTACGGTGAATGATCTTGACATAACTCAAACCTAACCCATAACTAACTCAAATTTAAAATCAAAACAAGAATTTAATAATATTTTTGCGAATTTCTCGGAAACGGAGCCCGAGCGGCCATAACACGTGTAGGGAAAATTTGTTCAGAATGATGATGTTGACAACATATTTTAAGCACTTTATTATTGTATGCACAATTACCAATTATTTCTAATTTCCGCGATGCTTAATCATAGTAAACAAAACTCGAAATGATAGAAATTAATCTCTGTTACTTAAATTATATGATTTCTCTACTGTCGTTTGTAGAAAATAAGGAACCCGGATGCTCAGCGGAGCGCAAGGGGGCTACTTTGCCCGCATTGGGTCTCACCGCTTGAGTCCCGTTCGTTTACATTGTATTCGTCGATGTTGTCGCGTCGGACAATGTGAGCAAAATAGCCCCCTTGCCACGTTTAGTGTTCGGGTTCTTCGTTTTCTGTAAACGACAGCACAAACTTTATTTCATATTGGAAATTAGGAGTCGGTGATGATAGATTTTTTCTCTATACAGGGTGGGACAATAATTTTGACCACCTGGAATATCTCCGTTATTCTTAGAGATGTGAAGAAACTTTATTTATAGAAGTTATACGGCACTGTGGGGGCCATAACGTGACGGTAAAATAAATTTTTGTGGGTGAGGGTGTTTCGCAGATTTCAAGATTACCTCTATTTTTTTAAATGGTATGCTATACTTTTTATCCCTGGTAGAATTGTAGATGTTTAAACAATTTCAACGTCATATAGAAAAAGGTCATTCATCATTAAATAATGGTGTAAAAAGGCGACCCTTGTGCAGGGCGTTCTACCGAAACATAAAATACCTGTATTTTCGGTAGTATCTTCGTAGGTAACCCTTGTAGAAACCGAAATACGAAGGTACCGCTATATTTACGTATATTTACTGGTAATGTTTTCGGTTTTCCTATTTTATTACAATTTTCAAGATATTTGTAAGCAGACATTTAAAACCGGTACTATTTTGGGCTGTACTACTTTCGAATGGCCCCATTGGTCGATCGGCACGAGGTTTGAGGGGAGGGGGTTTGTGGACCCTAATCTGAAATTGTTGCTTCGGGAATTTATTAGTTTCCGAGATGTTAATAAAAAACTTTTAATATTTTTGTTGACTTATTTCGGCAGAACGCATTCCACTTTCCAATTTGTTCCGGATATTAGTATTGGTTGGGGCTAGAGCAGTAAGGGGGGTGCGTGGAGATTTGAACCAGAAACTAGCGGATGCGATCCATCCGATTATACAGGGTGGATACCTATTACTCTACTGATAGTCAATACTCCAAGGGGTGATTCTACAGGCCAAAATAAGACGAAAATATAGAATACAATTTTTTAATACAGGGTTTCGTTTTCGAGAAAATTGGCTTTGAATTTTAGCTAAATGCGAATGTCTTTTAGACACCTGAAGGGCACACGGAGATAAGGGGGGCGCATCCAGCTGTCTGTAGAACAGGTTGGTGAGGGGGGGGGGGCAGGAGGGACCCCCGTTAGGGCTATGTGTATGCAGTCCAGAAATATATGTTGTAAAAAATTTAACAATAATTTTTTTTTAATAATTCGGAAACTAATAAATACCCGATGCGATGTACTATTCTATATAAGAGTACACCCACGCCCCCCACTGATTTGCAACTGGTCTGCACAGTTCCCACTACTGCCTACGCACGTGATTGGTTGTAGCGCTTTCTCTGTCAGTTTTCTACCAATCAACAGCTTCCTCAGAGTTATCGTTGCGCGGAACGAGTCTACTCTTAAGTGGAATTCAGTATATAATTTCAGATATAGGGTCCACACCCCCTCCCCTTAAACCTCGTGTCGATCGGCCACTGGGCCCATTCCGAAGAATATCCCTATTTTGTTGCCGGTATTATGTTAACAAAATTATATCGGTACCGATATAGTACTGAAATCGCTGAAATACCGAAACCAAAGAAATGATACAGTATTTCCTCGTTAGCGGCTCGCTGGTCGGGACCGGCGTCGAGCCCGTATCGTGAACAGAGCCCTAATTCCGAGTGTTCGTTTCTCGCTTCTTTCTGGCCGGAGGGGGGAGCGAGATGGAACACTGCGTGCGCGGCGAGCGTGCGCGATGGTCGCAAGCGCTTACCGTGAGCGCGAAAACCGCTTCGCAAAATCTTAATGCAGGCCCGGCTCACGGTAAGCGCTTGCGACCATCGCGTACGCCCGTCGCGCATGCAAAGGACAGAGTGTCAGGCACCCGAAAGACGGAGCTCTGCCTTTATGTCAGAAAGGTATAGCAGGGAGGTTCAGCGATAAAGTGGAGATGGAATATAAACAAATGAAAATTTGTTCTCGAGATCGGTGACAAGAGCGTGGTACCTCGCCAGTCTGATGATCAAGCATTTCGTGCATACTAGCAGGAGAGAAAGATTGTTTAAATTTATTAATTTATTAAGTATTTACATAGGCAGTACTGAATTTATTACTTTAGTCTATTAATAAGTTATTATTTGTTTATTATTAGATTATTAATTTTTAAAGTAGCTCTATCAGTGCCTCCGACATAAGTTAGTGTCGAGAGATTATTCTCCAGGAGTTGAAAACGTTTATGATACCGGTTTCGGTTCTTGAAACAGTTATGAAGAACCGATATTCTGAATAACTGTTATAAGGAACCGAAATTTCCAAATATATAGATTTCGGTTACGGTTCTACAGAACCGATATTATATCGGTTACTAGCAAAATATACCCGCGCTTCACTTCGGGCCTAAGAGATATTAAGGACTCCATGAAAACAAATTTCACCCCTTTTCACCATCCCCTTAGAGGTTGATTAGAGCAAAATCCTGAAATTGTTTTTTAGACATTTGTGTGGGTAAGCTTTGTACGCAGAAACCAAGTTGATATCTAATCGGGCCTAAGAGATATTGAGAAGTCTGTAAAAACACATTTTACCCGTTTTCACCCCCTTGAGGACGGATTTCCATACATCCTTTCTTAGTGGGCACCTACGTCATGAAAACTATGTACCTTCCAAATTTCACGTTCCTAGATTAAACGGTTTGAGCTGGGCGTTGATGAGTCAGTCACTCACAAGGAGAGTATTTTAGGTGTCCGCCTCCGATCATTTTGATTTTTGGATATGTTATAGAGGACCGAAAAATAAGAAATACGTGTTTTTTATTTTTCCCCGTTTTCATATTTGGGGGGGGGGGGGGGTGAAAACTGCGTTCAAAGTTAGGGTTGAAAAATCATTTTTGTGGATTTATGAAAATCTGACGAGTCAGTCATATTTCGCATTCAAAGACACAAAATTCGTCCATTGACACTATTCCCCTATCTCTAATAGTTCTCGAGATATTCCACAAAAATGATTTTTCAACCCTAACTTTGAACGCAGTTTTCACCCCCCAAATATGAAAACGGGGAAAATAAAAAAACACGTATTTCTTATTTTTCGGTCCTCTATAACATATCCAAAAATCAAAATGATCGGAGGCGGACACCTAAAATACTCTCCTTGTCAGTCAGTCAGGACTTCTTCTTTAATGTACGGTAAAGGATCCAATTACTGTGCCCTGTTGCAGGACTTACGGAGTTTTCGCTAGTAAAAATAACTTTAGTAATGAAATTGACTTGTCTTAAGAATTTGAAAAAAATATCACATCTTCTTTGGATATTATTAAACATAAAAAAAAGTTCTGGAGTCAGTTACTGTGTGCCTATAATCTCCAAAGATCAGTTAATGTGCCTCGGTTACTGTGTTCTCTCCCTGAATACTGTGCTGCAATTACTGTGCTTCCTCCCTGAATACTGTGCTGCAAGTACTGTTATTTCCCTGAATACTGTGCACAATGAAAATGTAATAGTTAACATACTTTAATAAATTTTAGTAGCAATAATATTAATTATAACTTTTAAGAAATAAATGTGAACGAACGAGTTAATTATAATTTAATTAATATTTGATTGAAACAAAAAATTATCAGTTACAAAATTTTGGTGTCAATTTTTCTCCGTTTTTTGGAAGGAGCATTTTTACTTTTATTACTTTCCGCTTTTTCTTTCATTTGTTGCTCTTTTAATTTTTTTGCGATCCTTTCCCTCATCTTTTTACCTTTTTATCTTCATTTTTTCAAGTTGAATATCTTTTTTTAATGCTTTCTGGTTTTCCAAATTTCTTTTCTTATCTTCTTTTTCTTGTAAATATTACAATCCATGTTCTGAGATAATAAGAGAAGGTATTCTGTCTTTCATTTTTCTTTTTTTTTTTACTGACGACGTATTTTCTATAGACCAAAAAAGGCACTTCTTGAACACAGGTGGAACTTAATCAAGCAATGTACTTGAGGTACTTGCAGATTCATTTTCTGTTTCCACATTACTTTTCATAATACAGTCTTCTGTTTGAATTGCACATTGCACATCTGAAGTGACTTGGCTCTCACTTAACAGTTCCTTAATAATATTTTGATCACTAGGCTCAGTCTTTTTTATTTCATAACTTATACCTAATGATAAATTATATATCTCTATACTCAGATTATCACAGCGCCATCCTCATTAATGAAGAAATCATAATTTATGTTTGCATTAGAACTAGAATTTAGTACGTTGCATTCATTCTTGTTGTCTAAAACTATCACCTACAAAAAATATTACAGAATAGGTAAATTGACTTCCAATAAAATGATACAAAACACAAATTACAATTATAAATGTAAATATATTTTATAAAAATTGTATATAAAGAAAATGTAAAAAATTATAAATAATACTTTTTTTAAATACAAAAATAGTTTTAAAAAAGTAAGGTAATTATGCAGAACAAGTGTTTCCTCACCGATTTTGACAACCTTGAAATATGTTGTCGGGGACATGATTCTGATCAACTTTTTCCTACACATGTTACCGCCGCTGGACCTTCGTTTCCAAGATATTCGCGAAAAACTGCTGCTACTACTACTACAATGTATTCTGCCGTATACGTACTTACAGTACGCGTCCGTGGCAGAGTATGCGCCATCATGGGATAAATCAAATGATGAAGCTGCCCTTCGGTTCTGAGATATTTGCAAAAAACTCTTTCGACTTATTCCGACGCAGCGCATTTCACTTTCCAACTTGTTCCGGGTTTTATAAATCGGAACTGGGGGTAAAACAGTTGTAAGAAAAAACTCGCGGACACAAGTCTCTGAGAACCAAAATCCTTTATTCCTTTTCGCCAGACGTGTGCACGTGCCCCCTCTTTTTCGTTCTACTCGACGCTCTCCTCCTCGACGCTTGCGCCCTCTCGTCCCCCATACAGTTATCCGACGCTCACGCCATCTCATTCCTCACACCGGGTATTAGGATTGGTTGGGGCTAGAGCAGTGCGGGGGGCGCGCGCCCGCTCGCTTGAAGCCATTACTCGAAACCCTTTTGAGATCCAAATTGTCGAACACTTCTTTCAAATCATTTTGTTGACGATCTTCATTTGCTTGCCTTGTCCAAGCGGCTTTCATTGGAGGGAACATACTTTGATCCATTGGCTGAATAATATGTGTGGAGTTTGGATGCAGGGCAATGACTTCAGTTTGATTTGCAGCACAAAATTTGGCCAAAGGTTGTGTAAGATGTGAAACATGACCATCGACATATAAAATCACGGGTAAAGCTGTATTTGTTCTGATGATCCAGGGGTAGATACATTAATAACATATTCGTAAAAGCTTTTTCCTTGCATCTAGCCATTGTCTGATGTGCCATAGCTCCAGTCACATAGAATTTTGTCATACATTTCTTTTGTTATGCGTTTATAAGAGAACATAACAAGAGGAGGTGCTAGTTGCCCCGCTGCATTTCCAGTTACCAACACTGTCAAGGCTTCTTTTTCGTTATTATTTATAAGAGAATAGATATTTTTACTTCCTTTTTTGTTAACACTTTATCAGACTTAGGATTCAACGGTAAAGAAGTTTTATCAGTATTGAATATTCTAGATGAGTCAATATCCAGCAAACATTTTTCCTTTAAGCGAGCTTCTACAGTAGAGAACCATTCTTTTTAAAGCATCTTCAGATACTGCAGCTCTAGCCTGAGTTAAGTTCTCAGTCATTCGGGTACACACATCCTTGTGTCGCTCCAGAAAACCTCAATACCAGCTTTTACCAGGACCATTTTCACTGAATGCAGTTTTGATTCCCATTTCCTTCACTGCAATGCCAACACTATTTAATAATTACATTTTAGTCACTGGATGACCTCAGCTAGTGGAATTCAAAAATTCATTCTACAAGTAGTGATTCTTGAACAGGGGGCAGAATGGAAACAGGCCCAGGTTTCTTATTTTTTATAAACATGGTTTACTGTGCTATGCAATGTTGATCGTGTAATTTCATATTTTATGCTTGCAGCATTTCTTGTCATTCCGCCTTCAACAGCATTCAACGCTAAATCAATATATTCTGTGCTGTACAGCAGCCTACGTTTTTTATTAGGTACAATCATTTTTCAGTTAAATTTGTCTGTAATAAAAATAAAATATCATAATAAGTCACTTAAAAGTTCAGATTAGAGATGACCACTTTAATAAATTGTTCATATTTATCGTACTTTTCTTTCAAAATATAACCGGAGGTACCTTAGAGATTAGGAATACTTAACACGCGCGGTAGTGTAAGCGACACAGTAACTAACGCAACGTGCGAAAACTAGTCCAGTTATTGTGCACAGTAAATAACGCTACTTCCAAATTCGTTTCAGTTACTGAATTTGTTGAAAATAAATACAGAAATTCAAATAGATAATCGCTGCTTTGTTTTTCCGTAATCTAAATATGTTTTATTAATATAATTAACGCTGTGAATCTTACCTAGAACGATTTATTTTACTGAATATTGACCTTCATTCGTCCAGTATTTTCTTAAGCTTTTTCATAAGTTTTACAGAAAATTTGCGAATTCATTCAAAAAGTAAAATAACTTTTTTAGTATTTTAAGAACTTCTGTGTGTGTTACATGTTTAATTTTAATAAATAAATAATTAACTGAATTTAAATAAACAAATTTAATATCTTCTATTCGATACATATAAAGTTATTTATGCTTAATAATAACCTAGAGGCACAGTACCTGGGTACCCCACTGTAATTGGCTCCTCTACCCAATATAGATGTAAAAATTCCAAAGTAACTGGGATAAGCGATTGGGCTACGAAAGCTCTTGATTCCGTACGCAGTGGCCTCAATACCTTGGTCCCGTCGATTTTTCGCCCGCGAGTACGCTTGCGACGCTTGTGTGGCCGCCCCGCGGTCGAGGTGCGAACCGCGCTCTTGTCTGACGCAATAACGTACATAACCTATATATACATTATATTATATATGGTTTTTTGGTGAAGGGGAGGGAGTTTTTTTAAAAAGATTTCTTAGCGAGCACCTAGGGGCCAAGAGGAACCTATCTACCAAATTTCATGGTCATTGGATCAGTGGTTCTGGAGAAATCGAGATTATCAGTGGTATTTGATTTGAATTTGATATATATATACATATATATATATAGATAACGGTTCTAGAACGGTTATTTTTCGGTTTTAAAACGGTTCTGGAATCGGTATATTTCAGTTCGTAAATTGATTCTCACATTGTTCCTGCGAAATTGTTATATATTTTAACTTTCGGATGGCTGTGTATGGATTTATTTTGTTAACTCGATTTGAATGTAAACGCAGTGGCGGATTTAAGGAAAAAGGCCCAGGTAGCAAACGCTCTGGGACACCCTGTATACATAACGGAGTCAAAACTAAATTTACGCGCGTGCAGTATGGAAATTATAGGAAACAAACCAAAGTATAGTGTTTGGATAAAATCATAATATTTTTTTAAGGTGGGTACCTGGAAGCCCATTCGGCAACTGCTCAACGGCCGCTCCGCGCCCTTTGAATCAGCCACTGTGTAGACGTTTATTCTTGCTTTAGCCATCATTTTAGCGTATCTGCGAGTCCTACGGAAGGCTCCACTGTGAGAGGACCAGGGTCCCCGGAGAACATTTTGTTACTGCGATTTTCTTGGATGTTTCGTGGAGGGGGAACACCTACAGGGTGTGGTGGTAATGCGTGCATGTGGCAAAGCCAGCGCCAAGCCAAGCCAAGTGGCCGCGAAGCCAACCACGTCCAACCAGCGTCGACAATCTATTTCTCGGCGAAAAATTTCTCAAGAAAATCGCCGTAACAAAATGTTATCCGGGGACCATGCAGAGGACCATCACACGGCAAATAAATACATTTCCGCAATACAACGAAGTTTGAATTTGTATGACAAAAAAAAAGGATTATGCTGTTTCATAATTATTTAAAAATTCAGTTCAGATTTCATGTGAAGAAACGAATTTTAGAAACCATTATTAATATTTTTGTTTATAACTTTTATCTAATTGTTTAAACTTTTTTGATACATATAATTAAAAGAAGTAATATTTATCTTGAAACTTTTTTTCTATCGCTTACAGATTGCGAGTTACAAAATAAAATCGAAAAATAGCCGAATCTTCAGGGGTTAATTTCACCTCCTTAGATTGATTTTGGGCAGTAAACAAAAATTGCGTTCTAATCAGGAGGAAATCCCCTACATGTCTCCAACGTTGCAGAATTTTTGAATTTCCGAATTTAAGACCAAAGATGGTTTAATAATTTATAATGAATAAATTATAATAATTACATGCAAATGTATACTAACATACCGGTATTCTATACAATAAGACGCTTAATCCTATATAAAGGGGCCTCCAGACGCTGATACATGTTGCGGTGAAACATTTAGTTCGGGAGCCAGCGACACTTTTTGATGTCTCATTTGTTTAAAGTTTATCTTTTTTCTACTATATTTGTGCTACATGTGCACAAAAGGATCTCCTGCCATCACGATAGTGGAACAACAGCAGCTTGTCAGTTATGTAAGAAAATATTGTGCAAAATGTTTACATGTTTAAATTTGAAAATTTTTGTACTAATGATAGACACCATAAAACACCGAAAAATGCCACTCGTATAAACATGTTAAAAAAACGAAATCGATTGACTAAAATGTTTAAAGCTGAATTTTTTTTTTGGTGGTAGTTTATACCACAAAACGGAAGAAAAACGATTGCTGTCAGTCCTATCATGGGACAAAAGTCTTGGCAGGAGTTACCAAAGGTGCAACGCCATGCGCCGCGCTAAGTTGCATCTCCAGGACGAGTGCAATTCAGCGTTAATTTTCTCCGCTGCGGTCATATATTCAAAGCTGATTTTTTCGTACTAATTGTTTACATTAACAAGTGTAAGAAAAAAATCGGGTAGGTTGTGTCGGGGACGCAACCCGCAGTTTTTTGGCGTGAATACTCGGATATTGAAGAAGTAAGTTTGATATTAACATTCAACGATAATTTTTGGCCGATCGACACGAGGTTTGAGGGGAGGTTGGGGAGGGGGTATGGACCCTAAATCTAAAATTGTAGCTTCGGTTATTTATTAGTTTCCGAAATATTAATAAAACATTATTGTTAATTTTTGTTTACAAATTAATTTTTTGAACGCGTACACTTAGCCCTAACGGGGCGCAATCCTGCCTCCCCAATTTGTTCTACGGACTTAATTTGGACGCGTTCCCTTTATCTCCGCGTGCCCCTCAGGCGCCTAAAAGGCACGCATACTTAGCTGAAATTCAAAGCCAATTTTCTCGAAAACGAAGCGCGATATTAAAAAATTGGATTCTATATTTTCGTCTTATTTTTCCCCATAGAATCACCCCCTATAGTATTGCCTGTCAATAGAGTAATAGAGTTTCTGGTTCAAATCTCCAAACTCACATTGTTTCGCTACCATGATTTACGAGCCCCCGCGCTAATATACCCCAAACAGTACTTATATCCAGAACAAGTTGAAAAGTGGAATGCGTTATGTCGGAATAAGTTAACAGACATATTAAAAGTTTTTTTTATTAATATCTCTGAAACTAATAAATTCCCGAAGCAACAATTTTAGATTTAGGGTGGTCCACACACCCTCCTCACCCTTGCCGTCAAACCTCATGTCGATCGGCCATTGGGGCCATTCGGACCTATAGCCGATAATTTTATTGATCAATGCTAGTTTTAATCCCGTGATATCAGTGAAGAATGCCGAAATGTATCACACCGATGAATGTTATTTTTACTCAGAAACTAATCGATTTTTCGGGCGAAAACGCGTGCACCATAACCACGGCCTTCCTCCCTAAGCGCGGGAGGCGAGTGGTGCGGGCCGAACGCAGTTGATGCTTTGTCTCGTTCTGTCTTTCGGGCGCGCGATATTCCGTCCTTTTTGTGCGCAACGGAGTATTAGGCGTTCTAGGCAGGGGGTGGGCACTCCACTCCTCCGAGTGCAGGATTAGACGCCGATGACGCCATCTAGCGTAGTGGCAGAAGAGACCTTCCTATTGGTTTCTTCATTTTATTAAGTTCTTTAATTACGTATCAATACATTATCTGAATATTATCTGCATCATCTGAACGGCCATCTATTATCTTATCTTGGGGTTCTGCGACTACGCTAGATGGCGCCATCGGCGTCTATCCTTCTGCACTGGGAGAAGGAGTGGAGTGTCCACTACCTGCCTCAAATGCCTGATAATCCGTCGTGTAGGTTACAATTTCATTATCTATTTCTAATTCATAAAACACACTTTTATGAAGCGACATAAAAGTGTGTTTTATAAGAAATAGGAAATGAAATTGTGTTAAAGAATTTTTTTAAATTCAAGACATATAAATGTCAAGATTACAGTGCATCTGTTACATCTCGTACTTCTATAACACGAAACTTCTCTACGCTCCGAACTTCTTTACAATCACTTTTATTGCTGTATACAGTTTAACAGTTTGCTTAAACCCTATAGTGCTAAGTAATTATTTTAATTACTTATATCACAGTTTTTCCATAAAAGGGCGTATTTTTATTTTTGTCCTTGAAGCAAATTTTGATGGCATCGTCTTAGTAATCTTAAATTACATACACCGACTCCGTCAGTGGTACCGCACTTGACAGTGCGGTGCGACGCCGGACTAAATGAAATTGAATCCATTTTACGTTCCGCAGTCGACTCTGTGTCCTTTGCGTACGGTTTTCATACATCACTTCTGTGCTAGTGTAATTGCTACGCAAAGTCGCCTGTTTTTCGGTATAATGCGGCCTCTCAAAATTTTATTTACGTACGCGACTACATCTTGTATATATTTTTTTCACGCATTTTTGGGTGAATGTTTTAAAAATATGGGATTTATGATCGCTACATGTCCAAAAATTAAACCACACGCTGGATCATTCCTTGCAACTTGTTGCCCATTCTTTTGTGGGAGATATTGTTGCTGATAATTCTTCCTAAATATCGTTTTGCAAGTAAATGCCGGTCTGCAAAACATCAAAACATTTCGCACATCCTGCTAATACAGGTAGGCTTTTTAAAATACTTTTAATAATGTCTCCAGAATTGAAAGTTTTATTTTTTTTCTTACTGGTAAGGGGTACTTCGTCCTTATCCTTGTCTTCGTCGCTTTCCTCATCGATTGCCTCATCGTCCACTTCATGTGGTAAATATTCAGTGCCTCTAAGTAGCGTTGTATGTTGCGGCAGAAGAAAGGCTCTGCTATCATCCTCGCAATTGTATCCCGGCGAGTGCTTCGATGTGAAATTTGTTATCACCAACGATCTGAATATGGCCTCGAATTGGTAGCACGTAGGCTTGTTCGACCTGAAATCGTGGCTTCTGACATTGCCAAAAAAATTCTCCACTGGATCTTGATTGACGTTCCTCGTAGCAAAAGTTTGAAAGCCTGTCCCTTCTAATTTCTCCCATAAGAATTGAAAGCCTTCCAAAGTGTTCAACAAATTCTGCAGGCACGGAATGTCTGTTGTAACTTCTACCTTAGTTTTAGAATTAACAAATCTGATGCTTCTCAGTTGTCTCCTTACGTTCGCGAAAAATTCGGCGTTAACACCGCAATTAACACCATTCATCCCATCTTCAATCTCATTCATTAAATGGAGGAAGTACGTCGTATGGATTCCCTCAGCTGACCTCTTCCTGTCTCCAATACCGGTCTTCATCAGTGCACTTCTCCTTGCAAGGAGGTCGACGAAATAAGACATTTTCTTACTGAAAATCTGCATCATATGCTTGACTTTCATTTTGTTGATTAAATCCGAGTAAACATCGACTTCATAAGCTGTAATAACGTGGTTCCACGCTGCAAAATTTTCTATCTGCATCCTTCAAATGTGGTGTATCAAAATCGATTTCTATATCCTTGGTCAAAAAATTGTTTCACATGCACTTCAGCACGAGCGAAGCGGAATAAATTCGACGTCATCGATGAGGATCGTCCAATACCTTCTAATTTCTTTCTGCTTTCGAATTCTGTCCGTGTCTTGTTGCATTGTCTTGATGGCCTTCATATTGGCCACATACTGTGGCTGCTACTATATAACCGGCTTCAGTAACAGCTCGGACAACCTCCTTGATGCCAGGTATTAGTTGCTCGTAAGTTGTTTGTGCAGTACAAAAATTGTATGTGACCGGAATCATCCAACCGGTTTTTATGCCTCGCAGCATGAAGACCAGTGCGTGGTGTGCATAATTTGAGGTACGATTTGTACCCCAATCTTCCAGACCAGGGTTGATTAACTGGTGCTGAGCCACCGGGGGCACCTCCTCCATACCGACCAAACTCTGACAATCCCAGTCGATTCCTCCTTCTTTCCTTCTCTTTTTGACTGCGATCGTCAGAGCCTGAGAGCAGTGATGCCAGAACCGTGGGTTTTCGCCCACCGGCGCTACCCCCACTCTATGACCAAACCAAGCGTACCCCCATTCTACGACTAAGCGTACCCCCTCCTAGCGCCTGTACCGCACCACACAAGCATACCCGTCGCTCTATCCGTGCGCCGTACGTGCTGCCTGGCCGACGCTCTCCGGCGAGAATTCGTTTTACCCACATCGAAGTGCTTGGGTCACAAGTAAAAAGTCCAGAGTTCAAATCCCGGCGCGGATATTCTACTTTTTTTCTTTAATTATTCTCTAATTTCTCTTTCTATATTCTCAGTAGAACAAAAACTTGAAAACTGTTAATTTACAAAGTATTTTCGCAAATGGCTAATACGATGTTGCTGTTCTGCCTTTTTTATACATAAATAGAAATAAATCTTATTTATGTATAATATTAAATCTCTGTTTACGGATAAAAAAGGCAGAAGACCAACATCGTCCATTAGCCAGCTGCGAAAATGCTTTGTAAATTAACAGTTTTCAAGTTTTTGTTATACTGAGAATATAGAAAGATAAATTAGAGAATAATTAAAGAAAAAAAGTAGAATATCCGCACCGGGATTTGAACTCCGGAGTTTTTGCTTGTGACCCAAGCGCTTCGATGTCGGTAAAACGAATTCTCGCCGGAGAGCGCCGGCCAGGCAGCACGTACGGCACACGGATAGAGCGACGGGTATGCTTGCGTGGTGCTGTACAGGCGCTAGGAGGGGGTACGCTTAGTCGTAGAATGGGGGTACGCTTGGTTTGGTCATAGAGTGGGGGTAGCGCCCGTGGGCGAAAACCCACGGTTTTGGCATCATTGCCTGAGAGGTGTGGAGGGGGCCTTTCAGCGTGGCAGCAAGGCGGCGGTGTCGCCGTTGGCTCGCGAGCGACCAGTTAGTCGACCCTGCTCCAGACCAACAAGTTTGTCCTTTTAGGCACAGTATTGCACATTCAGCATTAGCGACATTTCATCCCATATGAGTATGCATACCTTATCCGGTGGATTCATCATGCGGCTGACTGTTTCCTTTAAGCAGTCTTTCATTGTTTTTGTCACACCGAAATCCAAACGAATGTTACTTAATAGTTGGCGAACTCTTCTTGGAGCAGGAAATGGAAGAAAAGGTACGTTTACCAGCATTTCTGAGTATCATGCTGACAAAAAAGTGTCTCTGCAGTGTACTAAGATCTCCTAAGTGTTTGTCGAATTCTACGGCCTTCGCATCGTTGAGAAGCTTCTTCAAACGATCTGCATATCGTAAGATTTTGGTCCTATAATTATCCGTTTCCGTCTTGGCTTGTAATACGTGCTGATACATTTATCGCGTGCTTTCATCTAAATCTTTCCTTTTCTACACTAAGCGTTTACAAGGACCGGATTTTGTGACTTTATGTACATTTTCCTCTTGCGGATATATGCTGCAACTGAGTCCAGGAAGTACATTACCGCTTTCTATCCTGGAAAAGTTACATACGATAGATTTCGGCGTGGTTGAAAAAATGGAATCACTGTGAGGTGGTATGAGGTGAAATAATATCGACTCCGACTTACCAAGCATTCAATTTATTTTTTAATCAAAGAAAAACGACAATGTTACTGGATGATTCGCGTGTAGACGTCAGGGTGTTCACGCAGGAACTGCCTAGATCCAACTGGCTCTCTTCACCGACCGTACCCTTGACCAGGGGTAGAAAAGGTGAAGGAAGGAAATAGAAAAAGAGAAAGACAGAAAACTGAAAAAACTGAGATGAAGATAAAAGAGAAAGCTACTCGAGAAGCGACTTCGCTCGGCTCGCGCGGACCTGGTCGCCACATGTTCTCAACGAACACCAGGCCCAGACGAAACCCTCGGGAAACGAATTGAACAAAGAATAGGAAGGAAGTTGTAAATAGCAAGGGAATTTAGAAAAGTGAAAGTTAGAAACGTACGGAAAGAAAAGTACCGAAGAGAAAGAACGTGGTCACCAAGACGTAACTGCTACAACTGTATTCAGCGACTGCAAGGGAAGAGCTTCGCCTGTAAGAACTAGTGATTTTGGAAACCAATTCCGAAATGTAACCGGTGAAAAACCTGCAGTTGGCGGAGTAATATTGATCCCAGGTGACAAATCTTTCTTCCTCTCCACATCAATTTTCTCATCAACTTCCTCTGACGATGAAGTGCTTTCCTTCTTGTCAGGCAGCAACAAGGAAGGCACTGTTCCTTCCTTCAGCTTTCTCCGTACACTGCATTGATAATCTTGTGGTTGAAAATGTAAATGACAAATTACGTACTGATCATCGTGAACCTGCTTGGAAGTTAAGCCTAGCAATCGCAGATTACGCGTGGCCTCAATCCACTGCGAAGCGATTATTGCAGATTGTGGGAAACGATAGCATTTTACCTTTCGAGTTGATGGAGAATTCAGGACAGCACACTTTCGCTTGTCATTTGAAATCCGTTTCGCATTCACTTTCAACGCACAATACTTACCTTAACACATAATTAAACACAACACAATTAATACAATTTACCGACAAAAATATCTTTGATAATTGCTGACAGTGAGATATAATGGTGGCCACGTGTAGCTGAGTGCAACGAAGACAGCCGCAACCTTTCGCCAGCGGAGTGAAGGGCGTGAGGGAGACGCTGCGCCATCTAGTGTAGAAACAGAATAGGATGAGCTATGTTTCTGAACGGCACCTATATTACTGTCCACCCCCTGCTTCGACGGGCGGAACGAGACGGGGTGTCAGCGTGCCGTCTGTTTCGTACCGCTCCTTGCTCGCAATCAGCCAAATCTAGTTTTTAACGTTTAAATTCTGTACTATTGCGGACCCTCTATACACGCTCACATCGATTACGCACTCGGTCCGAAGGTAATCTCAGGTACGGACATCCTTTGGCTACTCGACGCTATATTTATTGTTTGGATGTTGTTTTTAGTTTTGAAGTTATAAGACGAAACATTATCACCCATTTTCGTCACCCTTTTCGTAACGCTCGACGTTTCGTGCATGCCCTCCAGTACAGAACCGATTTTAAAGACTTAGTCACGTCAAAACGTTTGCTGCCAGTCCTATCGTGTGGCAAAAGGCTTGGCAGGAGCCACCTAAGGTTCTGCTGTTGGCTGAGGGAAAGAACGGTGTAGTGTGGCGAATTGCATAAATTTAACCCGAACATTCAAAAGTGCAATGATTCGGCTAAGCATTTTGTTCCACGATAGGACTGGCAACAAACGTTTTTCTTACGCTTCTTAATGTAAACAATTCGTACAAAAAAATTGAGCTGTAAATATATGACCGCTGCGGAGAACAGTAATGTTGAATTGCACTCGTCCTGAAGATGCAACTTGGCCTGGCGCGACGCGTGGCGTTGCACCATTGGTGACTCCTGCCAAGGCTTTTGTCCTGTGATAGGACTCTCAGCAATCGTATTTCTTCCGTTTTGTGGTATAAACTACCACCAAAAAAATTTAAGCTTTAAACATTTAGTCAAGCGATTTCATTTTTTTTAAACATGTTTATATGAGTGGCAGTAGCATGGCGTTCCGCAACTAAGGTGGCAGGAGATAATTTTTCGGTGTTTTATGGTGTCTATTGTTGGAAAATTACAAAATGATTGCTTAAATGCTAATCTCGAGAATGCGGACTCGGCTGCGGTTGTTTCTCGACTGTGGTCGTCCTGAGCCATCCAGGATACCCTCCTTCACCCTGGCCCCAGTGTCTTCGATCATCTATCAGCGCAACAATTGCCAGATGGCCCTCTCTTATCTCTCCAGCTTCTAACGCGAGACCTTCCTCACGTAAGCTGCCGTACCGCGACTAACACAAGGCGCGGCTCGCCTACACTATTATTAGTACAAAAACATGTAAGGATTTTGCATAATATTTTCTTACATAATTTATACATGCTTCATGATGCAGGTTTCATGAAACTTGCATCTTGCTCACGCACCTAGCTGGTGAGCAAGATGCCAGTTCCACTTTTGATGCTGAAACGCGGAAACCGATTTACAGATGTAGCAACATGTGTCATGAATCCTGTATTATGAAGCATGTATCAACGTTTCATGCAACATATATCAGCGTCTGGAGGACGCATAATAAGATGCTACATATATGTGTAATAAGACGCTTAAATTGGGTGTTCGTTTGTTAGCAAAATCTGCCCAGAGGCTTATTTTCGTACTTCCCGATTGCCTACAAGGTTCATATTCAGCATGAAGTTTCTTCGGCACCCAAATATGTCGTAAATAATCCAAAACCTGGAAAATTCTAGAACAGATAGTAAGTACCTGTGGCTTAAGGGGGTATTACACCCTAGACACTCGTTTTCGAAGGTGATATTTAGAAATTAATTCTGAAAAACTTATCGCACCTACAGGGCAAGAGTTTTGCACACATATTTAATAGTGTTTGAACTATCAACACAAATTTTTGCAATGCATTATATTGAAAATTGTACAAGTTAAATTGTCATGTCATCAAACATCGGGCGCACTAATTGCGGTCGTCCTAGTCATCTGAAACGAATGTACCAAAGATTTTTTCAATCTACATATATGAGTGTAGTTATCGCCCCTAGCAGTCGGAACCAAGTCTGGACATTATTACTGAAATCGCAGCTGTTGAAAAATTGATATTTGATTTTTTCGACTTTTCTTGAACTAAAGGAATGGAGGGGGGGGGGGGTGTTGAAACTATTGATATAATTCTGCTACGAGCTATAGGTACACATTCACTTTGAATGTGTGTCAAATTTTAGCTAAATCGGTTCAGTAGTTTTTGAGAAAAACGTGCGCCCGAGCTAAAAAATTTGTTTTAAGAAAAACGCGTTTAAAGTTTTTCATGCAGTGACGACCTATACGACTGACGTTACGGTAGATAACGACTAATATCTGTAACTTATCCCTAATTTGCTATACCAGGACCGTAGAGGAAACCTTCCTCAGCTTAAAAAAAATCATGTTGGGCAGCTCTCTCTTCTCTGCTGGCAGTCATAATAGCCTCTTTGGATACAAGGGTCGAGGGAATGATTACGTGCCACGTTGCAGCCTTAAGTCCCTATAACTCTGGGAGTTTTACGAATTTGACTTTAATATTTTAAGGACATATTTTCGAAACCCCAAACTACTAGAAACTTAAAAAGAATCGAATTTTTAGGTGTAATACCCCCTCAGAAGAGGTATTATGTACAATGTAGTAGCCGCTACTACATTGTATGTACAGCCGCTACCACATGTATGTACAGTAGCAAACAAAAAAGTTATCACTTTTTCGAACCACCCTACGTCTATTACTTTTTAATATCAACTTAAAATTGCAGTATGTGCGTAATATACATATTCTGAAAGAGAATTAAAAGCTGTATAAAACCCAGTAACAGTTGAATTTATTTAACTAACAAACAAAACCCTACATAACATTAAACAAGACAACACATTTTTAAAGCCAACAAAAAGTTACCACCTTTGAACATTAATAAAAAAAATCTAATATTTTGTGGGAGCGCCTTTTGCTTTTAGGACAACCTCAAAAGTTACTAAACGTGGTAACTTCTTTGTCGGCCCCAAAAATGTGTTACCCCGTTTAATGTCATATAACACTTTTGTTAATTAAATAAATTTAACATTAACTGGGTCTTATGCAGCTTTAAATTCTCCATCAGAATATGCATATTAAACGTACCACAGTCCCAAATGTATAATAAAAATTAATAAAAATAGAACAAATCGAAAAACTGGTAACTTTTATGTCCGCTAGTGTATATAGGCCCGCACGTGGGTCGAGCTCGAGCTTTTGAACTGAAAGACGAAGCGCGTCGACTGTTTCGTCCTCTCTCTCTCGCTCACTCACGAGTTCTCTCACTCTCGACCGAAGGATTCCAACAAGTGGTGGAGATACAATCGCGCGCTCAGCAGTGTCGAAATGCGCCCTTTATTTGAGCTCTCATGGAACCAAACGAAAGACACTCAATATTATTGCACAATATTCAATATTGCACAATACTATTGACCGTCTGTGGATCATATTGGAAGATTGTACAATATATTGTGAGAATCAAAACGGTTTCGATATTTCTTGTGCAATATTAAATATTGCAAAATAATATTTACCGTCTGTGGATCATATTGGAAGATTGTACAATATGTATATTGTGTGAATGAAAACGGTTTGGTATTTATTGTGCAATATGGAATATACACCATCGTCTGTGAGCAGATTTGCGGAATATCAGTCCAGTTTTGACCAGAGTTGCTAGGCAATTCCCTACGCATGAGGAAGAATTGACGTGAGATAGACTTAAGAAGATAGCGTAGATGATTAAGTCGTCGCCTTCTCCAACATATAATTTATATTTTATTTCATTATACAGGGTGTTCCGCGGTAACAGTAAACAGCTGGAAATTTCCTAACGTATTGGAGATTAAAAAAAAATTATTTATAGGTATGCAATTGTATGGTTCGAGGAGGCAAATTTATTAGCGCAGACGAATTTTTTCTTCGATTATTATTTTAAGAGATACGATGGTCCAGTTGGGTTTTTTAACCGCTTCGTTCCCTCAGACGTGTTATGTCGCGACGCAATACCGTTCGTGCGATGCCACAGACGAGTTAACACGCGTCTTCTGTGGCAAGAAAAGTGACCGCGGAGCGAAAACAGAAGACGCGTGTTTACTCGTCTGTGGCATCGCACGAACGGTATTGCGTCGCGACATAACACGTCTGAGGGAACGAAGCGGTTAAATGGGACTATTTTTTTTAGATATCACTTGATAGTGTATTTTAAGACAAATTCAATAACCTATAATGTATACACCTGGTTTCAACTGGCTTTCGAGATATTGCGCTTGCAAATTTACTGATTTTCATTGCAAGAAAACCCGCTCGAATAGGAAGCACAGGGGGTGGTCTTGTTGTTCGAAGATGAGGCCCACCTTCTCTCGGATGGAATACGTCAACGCGTACTGTTGTTTTGAAATTCGGGCGCGTGTTTATACTCGAGAGATAAAGGATTCGTCTTTAATTTGAAGGGAGGACGGCGCAAGCGGAACCACGGAGAGTCAGCGGACTACCCCTTTTTGTTCTGTACGATCGATAATTTATTATTTTTCCAAGAACGTTTCGACAGCATCTGTTTTTCAAATTCTAAAGGCCAATAAAAACGTGGTCACATTGTTCAGTCTGAGTTAATCCGTACATTACTCTGTCGGTGGGTAATGCGTACGATGACTTCGGACGCGCAGGTACCGTCATCAACCGCCAGCTTGCGGGACAAAATGGTCATAAACCGCGACCCTGGCGAGACGCTCTGGGCGATTAACCTAATTAGTTTTTGGGATCCAGATGTGGCATTTTCCTCCTCTACTAGCTAATCTCTCTATATTCGGCAGGCAATAAAACTCCGTTACAGTACAAATAAATTATAATGATGATCTGAGTGCTGACCGTGACCAAGATTAATCTTGTGGTCTCGCGCGATGACCAAAAGAAGATGTTCTTATCATAGATTGAAGAATATTTCCCTGCTAATTGGGTAAGAACCGAAGTTACTCTAAACAAGTACCAGTACGCCTCGCGATGAGACACAGGAAGAAAAGAGGTAGTCCGCTGACTGCGCGATATTGACCGTAAGCAGCCCCTAAACGCTCAGTATATTGTGCAATATTCAATACTAATGCACAGAAATATTGTGCAATATATTGCACAATATTATTGAGCGTCTACAGGCCGCTTAAGAGCGCATATGCTCTCCAAATTGCATTGATCCGATGTCTTTGTCACACATTAATTGTTGTAAAAATATCGGGAATTATTTCTGAGGGGGGAGGGGGGGGGGTGCGAATGCCGCCGGGCAGTGAGTCCGGGCACGAATGTGACTTAGGCCCCTCGAAATGCTCTTCAGGTGACCAATTAGACAAGTACCCTTCTGATATCCAAGAATTGTTTCTAGGGGGGTTTCCAACAAAAATTGTATTTACCTTAAGCGTCTTATTATACAGGGTGTCCCACTAAGGAGTGGACAGCGCGATATCTCTTAAAGTATTGTCGATAAAAATATAAAAAAAATAGGGAATTGCATGGTTCGAGGGGGCCCATTTATTAGCGCGAACGAATTTTGTTTCCGATTATTATTTTAAAAGATACGATGGTCAAGTTCGGTTTTTCAAATGGAACTATTTTTTTTGAAGACCTGAGTTGATAGTGCGTTCCAAGACAAATTCAATAAGCTTTAATGTATACACTTTATTTCCACTGGTTTTTAAGATATTGCGCTTGCAAAATTACTGATTTTCACTGGAAGAAAACCCTCTGGAATAGGAAGGACCGGGGTCGGTCTTACTGGCGCTACGGGTGGCATTGCCTGTTGAAACTGATACCTACCTGCCAAAGGTCTACGACAGGGTTCGCAGGCCCAAAAGCTGGACAATTCTTTTCCGTCAGAAATGCTACTTAGGTAGGTACATCTGCGGTATCGAGAAGCTATAGGAGGAGTGAAAGTTGCTAGACTAAATTTCAACCATAGGGAGCAGATTGTATCAGAACCAATCCAACTTGCATCCCTCCCAAAAGAACCGGCCATCCGAGCGTAGAAGCAAGTGCGAAATAAAAGTAACGATGCGCTTCTCGATACCGCAGATGTACCTACCTAAGTAGCATTTCCGACGGAAAAGAATTGTCCAGCCTTTGGGCCTGCCATTTCTGGCGTAGACCTTTGGCAGGTAAGTATCCATTTCAACAGGCAGTGCCACCCGTGGCGTCAGTAAGACCGCCCCCGGTTTTTGCCATTTCAGAGGGGTTTCTTGCTGTGAAAATCAGTAAATTTGCAAGCGCAATATCTTAAGAACCAGTGCAAATAAAGTGTATACATTAAAGCTTATTGAATTTGTCTTGGAACGCACTATCAACTCAGGTCTTCAAAAAAAATAGTTCCATTTGAAAAACCGAACTTGACCATCGTATCTTTTAAAATAATAATCGGAAACAAAATTCGTTCGCGCTAATAAATGGGCCCCCTCGAACCATGCAATTCCCTATTTTTTTTATATTTTTATCGACAATACTTTAAGAGATATCGCGCTGTCCACTCCTTAGTGGGACACCCTGTATAGAACAGGGTTGACTAACTGGTGGCTCGCGAGCCACCGGGGGCACCTCCGCCTTGTTGCCACGCTAAACGGCCCCCCTCTATACCGACCAGACTCTGATGATCGCAGTCGATTCCTCCTTCTTTCCTTCTCTTTTTGACTGCGATCGTCAAAGGCAGAGGTGCTCCCGGTGGCTCGCGAGCCACCAGTTAGTCAACCCTGATATAGAATAATAATGCCTGGCGAAGACAGGCTAAAAAACTAACAAGGGAAGATCCCGAATCCGAAAAGTCAAAAAGTTCTGAAACTTTATGGATATATAGGGAATTTCCTCCTGATTATAACGGATTTTTTTGCTGCCCAAATTCACTCTAAGGGGGTGAAATTAACCCTTGAAGATTCGTAAAAGTTTTATCAATTGTTTAAACAATTGGGAAAAAGTTATAAACAAAAATATTAATGTTTTTAAAAAAAAAAAATTTTCACGCGAAATCTGAATTGGATGTTTAAATAATTAAGAAACAGCATAATCCATATTTTTCCCATGCAATTTCAACTTTTGTTGTATTGCGGAACTGTGCTCCTCGACAATCGAAGAACATTTGGATCCATTGTAACTACTTTAAGCTGCACGAGCAATGTTCTTCTAACGTTTATTACGAAAAATACGTGACTTGGGACAGTCTTCATTTTTTTGTTACCCGCAAACCAATGTTGTTACACTCTTTCTTCGAACGGTACAATGCTTGGTGCAACTACTACAATGCAGTGCAATCGAGAAAAACTATGTTTTTCAAGGGGGGGGCTACATTAAAAAATGTTTTTTTAATTTTTTCGAAAACACTTCTAAATTTTTAAAAACTCAAAGGTACGACACGGTACAAAACTAAGGTCGGGGTCAGATATATTGGCCAGTGAGTTCTTTTTCGCAAGCAGCGCTGGAGGAGAAATCAGCCACCACCACCTGACGATCGTGGATTCGCAGTTACAGTTGCGCGGCCCCCGAAGGGTATGGTGGGGTAACGGGAACGCTGCTTGGCTCCGCCTGAACGAAGCTGTATGGCTGTTGTTTATTCTTAGCGTAGTAGTTGTGTGCGTTATGAAGTTATGCGTAAACCAACACGAGATGAAGCTATCGAAAAAGACTCAATGTTCTGACCAATAAAGCTCCAGAATTTTTTCGGAGCTAACGCACACCTATTCTCATATGTATTTCTACGCTAAGAGCTCGGTTTGGCCTGCACGTCAGGAGCTTGGCGCTATCCCCACCACGTCTGATTCGCTCTTGTTCTGCGAAGGCGAGAGCGAGATGGAACGAAAGCAAGAAAGAAACGAGAAAGTGGTGGGGATGCTTCGCTGCGTGTATACGTACCTCACGGGCACCGAATCCCCACCACGCGAGGTGTAGGCCTAGCCCGAGAGAGAGTGCGAACGTTGAGAAAATGAGCGTCGCGGCAGGCAAGCGGTGTAGTGGGAGAATGCCCCTCACGAAACTCACCGGCCAATATATCTGGCCCCGACCTTAGTACAAGAATGATTTTTTAATTTTTCACAGAATGATTTTTTAAACTTCACACACATGAACTCTTGTTGTAAAAAAGCGAAGCCTACTGGATTTTCAAAATTATTTGGTTTCTCAACAATATATCCATTTCTATACCATGCATAAGCGAATACATCGTAATACGTTACTAATAAAAGTTATTCTCATTTTCAATGCTCCACATAACGATAGACATGAGATAACACTTTGATGGAAGACAAAAATTGGTATACGTATAAATTACCTCACTTTCTTACTACGTGTCACGTATTATTTCCTAATAAATGTTAGAAGAACATTGCTCGTCGTGCAGCTTAAAGTAGTTACAATGGGATCCAAATGTTCTTTGATTGTCAAGGAGCACAGTTCCGCAATACAACAAAAGTTGAAATTGTATGGAAAAATATATGTATCATGCTGTTTCTTAATTATTTAAACACCCAATTCAGATTTCACGTGATAAACTAATTTTAGAAAACATTATTAATATTTTTGTTTATAACTTTTCCAATTGTTTATACAATTGATACAACTTTTACGATTTCATGAATTTGGGTAGCAAAAAAAATTCCATTATAATCAGGATGAAATTCCCTACATATCCACAAAGTTTCAGAACATTTTAAATTTTCGGAATCGGGATCTTCCTGTGTAAGTAGTTTTTATATTAGGGTATAACGTTATACCGGCATTTTTATATAATAGTTCAAATTCTACATATACGGGTTATGAAGGCATTACCGGAAAATCTTAACCTACCATGTCACCAAAACGATAAATAAAAAAATACCGGTATTTATTTCGGTTTCAGGTAATATATTGGTTTCTATATCGGTTTCGGTATATGTTTGTCGGCGTAAAACCGGTATCAAAATCGTTCCGGTTTTAAGGCCCTGCTCTTGTGTTATAGGAGTTGGAGGAAACGGTGTCTGTGTGCATCGACGCAGCATGGCAATCGTCGAATTACTGAAGCTTCATTTTACTTCCGGATTGATGATAGCACGTGCTGCAAAGATCGATGCAAACGGACACCACTTCGAGCATCTTGAATGACATAGGAGTCCTTTTACTCCATTATGTAATCTCGAATGACTTTGTACTGTGCTGCGAGGAAAAGAATTCGGCTGAAAAGTATAAGGGGCAAGAGGGGTTCTTTGCTTGCATTGGTCGCCCGCCGCCCGTGTCCCGCTTGCTGATTTTGTATTCGTCGACGTTGTCGCGCTGGCCAATAGCGACAATACGTGTACTCTACGCGGGCCTGTAGGTATAGACCATTCGGACCCCAAACTTTCTCCCCGACTTCTTTTCATCGGAGGACAGCACATACTATAGGTCAGCGCTGTCCAAGGTCGTGTACGCGCACACTCGGGGTTTTCCCAGTCTTGTTCGCGTTGTTAGCTGGACAACGCTGCTATAGGTCGTTGAAACCGTCCAAACACTCCTTATTCTACTAGGGACAAAAAAATATAGCATGCCACTTAAAAAATGGAGGTGATCTTGAAATTTTCGGAAACCCATCATCCACAAAAAAAAATATTACTGGCATGTAATGGGCTTCCCGATGCCGGACAACTTTCCCTTGCAAATAAAGTTTTTCATACCTCTGAGTATGACGGAGATACTCCAGGTAGACAGAGTTATTACCTCACCCTGAATATAGTGGTGCTCAGTTAAATAGTACAAAAGTCTGCACGATTAAAAGGACAATCTAAGTCTTCAGTAGAGTGATTACTGACCTGAGAGCGTGCAGCAATTTCTGTACATCGATTGATGCCATATTTAACTCTGAAATCAGATGGGATCACTTCGAAATATGGATTCAAAGTTCGAGATTTTGCGTTTTTGCACAAAAGAACTCGGCAGTAAAATCCCCTCTGGTTCGAGGATGATGTAAGTAAGTATAAGTTGTAAGGGATACTTTTGCAGGTTAACGCATCAAAATGTGCATAATGACTAAAATTTGAGGGCCTTCATTTCACCGTGAGTTCTACGAAACATAACAGATTGACAAGGAAAGTTAATAGATATCGGGTGTTCGACTACTTGTGGGTGAAAATTTAAGGGGCGATTCTAGACACCAAAATAAGACGAAAACCAAGAATAACGATATTGCGGTTGAGGCTTCGTTTGTTAGTTATAAATGTTTAAAGATATGTCTAAAAGCAAGCAACCCGCGTGCTGTGATGCCAGATCGGGGACGGGTTCCCTCGAGAATTTCCCCCACCTCGCGCACACTACGCCGGAACTGCGTATCCGTGAGTTGGACTCCGAAGCGCCGAGCTCACGGACACGCTGCTCCGGCGTAGTATTCGCGAGGTGGGGGAAATTCTCGAGGGAACCCGTCCCCGATCTGGCATCACAGCCCGCGTGCACCGCTGCACCGAGGCAAGTCAGGCGAAGGGTCGAGCAGGGGTGATCATAGCCACTGTCGCACGAAGTCACTTACCTCAGAGAAGCTGCAACGAAATTTACGACAATCGGCAAGGCCACACAATTCTGTGATACTTCATAAAACAATTTAAGGCTATTGTTAAATTACACTAATCCTGCTTGCAAGCTAAAATGCATTGTTTCCATTATATCTACTGTAGTCAATTGTGTTATCGAGACACACACGC
Organism: Andrena cerasifolii; assembly: GCF_050908995.1. Classification (NCBI taxonomy): domain Eukaryota; kingdom Metazoa; phylum Arthropoda; class Insecta; order Hymenoptera; family Andrenidae; genus Andrena; species Andrena cerasifolii. Next base: position 1,817,774 of record NC_135124.1, on the reverse strand, counting down.
GCGCAGAAATCACACTACCCAAAAAACATAAAAAAAATATCAGATCTGCACTAAAAGGGGTACATTTTTTTTAAAAAGAACAAGTTTACCCGCACTGAAACACATAAAAGAGTTAAATATATATATATATATAATCTTGGATAATTGAAATTAACAACTCGTAATAAATAAACTTAAAGTAAGTTTTTCGACGTAAATTCGCGGTCGACGGAATGTTTCTCTACTTCACGTTATGTCGATGTTCGTTGAAATAACTTAACATCGACGGAGCTGTGGTGACTATGAGAAGCAGAAAACGAAATGCCCGTATATAAAGTGCGGCGCGGTTGACCCAAACGAGCCGTGTCGCGAGCAGGTAGGCTCAAATCACTTTATAACCCCAGATGTAGCAGAAGGTTCGAAGTTGCTTTCCTTCCCGTTTATTGGAGTTTCAGAAAAATACTTGAACTTTCTCTGCATCAGTTTAGGGGGAACTCTTGGGTTGATCGACGAAGGCGTCAGTTTCGCCAAATTCTTCGAACGCAGTACATCAACCCAGTAAGCATACAAATAAACTCATTCAGTTGTTTTCGTTTTGGTGATCCTCACATTTAACCGAGCTACGCCGATATTAATTTATTAACCGTCTTCAAAAAAAGGAGAAGGTTACTCAATTCGATCCATATATTTTTTTTTATGTATGTTCAGTCATAACTTCCGCATAGGTGCATCGATTTCGATGATTCTGATGCTGAAATCTAAGGTAGTCTTTGGAACTCCTCAACGCTTAACAGCATAATCATCGTGATTGAGTTAGTATGTTGAAGATTACTGGCAATACTTAGAGAGTAGGTTGTCCCGAAAAAAATGAAAATGGTTGTAGCGTTAGACCTTAGTGCGGGAAAGTCGTGTCTTGGGATCAATAACAACTGTGCGAAATTTCAGCCTTGTGAGTTGATATCTTCTGTTCCGGCAAGAGCCTCGAAATTTCGAAATTTGAGTAAAAAGTATAAAAATGATCTTGCAGCCCTTCGCCCACAGCAACAGAGTGAGTCAGAACTCACCACATGAAGGTGGCTGCATGTGTAGTTCCTCCCTAGCCCATCCCAATCGCCCTATCTTATGGACTAGAAGGCGAAATTTCATAAAAACGTCCTAATCACAAAAGGAGACTCGAAGTCGGGTTTACAGACTTGATGAAGTGGAAAAATGAGATTTGTACCCAAAGGCGGGTACATGACTGCGCGACTCAAGGGTGGCCTAAATGAAGCCATCCCTTGCATCGACTCCAATTACTTTGCTGGATGCCTCTGTTACGAGCTTTACCATACGCTCCACAGCCTGAGTGTGACAAGGGTATGCCTCGAAGTCTCATGATTTGAGGATCTCTCTCTCCTCCAGCATTTTTTTCCGGGAAATAACCATCACTGACTTTAGTTCCTAGCGTACTTTCAGCACGCTACACACAGCAAGTTCTCTGATGTTGTCTCTGTCATCAGTTTAAGGGGTATTCTGGTCTGACGGGTAAAAAAAAAATCGATTATTATTTTGCATTTTCTACTGGTATATTATATGGGTAATACGTGTGCAAAAGGATTTGTTCCAATTCGTAATACTTGCAGAGTTACAGGGTGCAGAATAGGTAGGAATACGGCGCGCTCACTGAGCGGGATGGGCGACGCATAACAGTTTTGTTCCTGCAAGTGTATTTAGGCAAACTTACAGCGGACTGTTCTTTCTGGGGGGATTGTGCATTTTTGTGCCTTTTAGAACACAAAAATCGACCATTTGGTTACAAAGAGACCGTTACTCAGTTTTCAGCGGAATTAATCTGCGGACACACGTACAGAAGTGGTTTCGATTTTCTCGAAACTATGTTTTTCAAATCCGGGGCCATGATATTTCAAGATCGACTGGACCAACTCAGTTCAAGTTTTGCACACATTATCAGCACACGTGTGGCTATCGTCCCTACCAGAATTATGATAAAATATTTTGTTTTTTAACTTTCAGAGACCTTTAGAGTTGAAAAAATGTGCAAAAATCGAGACTTAATTTTCATACCGCTGCCATTTGCTTAATTTTCAATATTTTTATATCATTCTGGTATCGATTATAGCCAAAGGCGTACAAATAAAGAATCTCTTTACATTTTTTGTTTGTCAGATCAACAGACCGAGCCTAATCATGGCCGCAGTGACCCTATGTTCTTTTTTTGCGATTGACACGAGAGCTACGTAGGCTTGACCTGTAGCAAATAATTTCTTGCTTAGGTCTATGATGGTTTTATCGAGTGTTGTCCCTTGCAATTTGTGAACGGTCGCAGACCAGCTCATACTTAGACTTAGCATTCCGCTCTCTATATTTCCATAGCCTTCTGGCCCTTGAAAGGTGGCACTAACAGGTCGAACCGAGACACAGAAATCAGAATCTTTTATTTTGTTTCCTATGGACATAATTATTTTTGGAATATTCCGTTTCTAGCATACGGTGTTTTTTTTACGAGCAATTCCTTTTGTAGGCATGCCCAAATTTTTTAAAATAAATGTAGTTATACAACTTAAATAACTAAATAGTAAAAAATACAAAATTTCAGACAAAAATTAAAACCGGCTTAAAAAAAAAAAAGAAATAAAAATCCACTAAAATGTAAAAAATATTTTTTTTTCCTTTTTTTAATCTGCGACTCTTAATTTTTTGAAGTCGGCGCTAGATTTACACGGTACAAATGATAATCAGATTTTAATAAAAGTTTTAAAAAAAAATTATGTAACCTCTTTACTATAAGTTTTAATAGAAAAAAATGATTGATTCAAACCATAACTGAGACGGAAAGAGAACTGAGAAGAAAACAATTTCTCAATATTTGCATACAGGATAAACGGTCTTGCCAGCCACACTTGACACTATGTACAACTCTTTAACTTCACTTTCGAGTAATGTATCGCATGAAAAACGTAACTGCTTTATATTCGCCTTTTAGCGGATATAAATTCAACTACACAGAATAATATATAAGGATTTAATCAATCAAAGGTGATATTTAGAGTATTTTTCATTATGGCGTTTTGCCCTTTACCGGTAACATAAAATATAATCATAGACAGTAAATATAAGTGCAAATTGTTTGTTAATATTTGCACTCTTTTTTCAGTTCGCGTACAAAATTAATAAGTTGATGTTTAAATTAAATCTGGAGCCGACTTAAAAAAATCGTAGATTAAATAAGGAAAAAAAAATATTTTTTACATTTTAGTGCATTTTTATTTTTTTTAATTTTTCAACGAGCAACGACACATCTCAAAGTAGACAATCATTATAAGAGTTTTCAGTTTCAATTGTCCGAGTGCGTGAAAATCTGTTTTTTTTTCGTGTTGAGTGCAGGTTTTGTGTTTTTTCACACGTTTCAGTGCATATCTGATATTTTTTTTACTTTCTTTGGGTGGTGTGATTCTGTGGTTTGTGTGATTTCTGCGCGTGTGTGCCTCGATAACACAAAGAACTACAGTGGATATACTGGAAAAAATGTGTTTTAACGTGTAGGCAGGTCGGGTGTAATTCAACGATATCTACGATTTAAATTTTGGATTAAGTGGCGCAGAATCGTGTGGCCATGCCGATTGTCGTAAATTTCGTCGCAACTTCCCCGGGGCAACTGACCCCGTGCGACAGTGGCTATGATCACCACTGTTCCGACTCCTCGCCTGACTTGTCCCACGTGCACCGCTGCACGCGGGTTGGCTGCTTTTAAGCATATCTTTAAACTCTTATAATTAACAAACGAAACCTCAACCGCAATATCGTTATCCTTTGGTTGTATCTTATTTTGGTGTCTAGAATCACCGCTTCAATTTTCTCCAGCAGTAGTCGAATACCCTGTATGTATGTATAAAAATTTCACTTCCTACAATTTTCATTCAGCTTTATTAAAATAGTACAAATTGATTGGTAAAGTTCTCCTGATGAAAGTAAAGCCAAACATGCCATAAATCGGAATATTTTTAGAATTATTGCTAGTTAAATAGAAATATACTCTATCACTATACAACATTCTAATAAAAATAGCTCGATTTATGTCGAATTTGGAATAGGATACAAATTATGGAAATTATTGTAACGTGTGCGACACTCGTTTAAACTACTAGGCCTCGGCCGCGGTCACTGGACGTACACTGCATTCCATATAAGAGCATACCGAAGCCCCTACCGATTTGCGACCGATCTGCGCAGCTCCCACTATTACCCACGATTTGAACAGTGCACGATTGGTCGTGGTAGTTTCCAAGGAATAACTGGTACATGCCAAACACGGGACCTAACTGTTGTCAACGTAAACAACGTCCCGCACGAAAAGTTAACAGAGAGAGTAGAGGGCCGTGCGACGGAGAAAAACATAGGCGGTTAAGTGGGGAGTCGGGCGTAGCAACGCTTCCCGAGGGTCGTGCTTGCGCGAAACAGGTATGCTCTAATGTGGAATGCAGTGTAGTATGTACGTTAGGATTGGCCGAAAAAATCAAATTTTCGAAACTCGAAACAGCCTAGTGCGGAAAAGTTGTATCTGGGGAAGACAAATGGAGGCAAAAAAAGTTATTTGAAATCGCTCAATATTTGACCGAGCCCAAACGGGGTCAAAGTTTTTAGTTTTTGACCAAGTTTGGCGACTTCTGTATATTTTTATAAAATTTGAATATTTCACTGTTGAGCATCAGAAAATATTATTTAAGCACATAAACACGTGAAATAGTTTTTTTTTATATATTGTGGCGAAGCGGAGTATCTGTGTTTTTATTTTTGGATGTAACGCGGTTGTAGTGAAAGAGGAACATATCTCATTGATTCAAGAGCCGGTCCAATAGCCATTTTGATCTGTAACATTTAATAGCCATTTCTTATAGATTTTTGTGCGCTGAAAACGAATCCGCAAACCGTTTGTCGCCATCACCCTCTGTTTTCGAGATATTCGGTTTTGAAAGAAAAATGCAAATTTTCAACTTTGAGTATCTGTTGAGTTCAAACAGTAATAGTTATTCGGTTGCATGTTCCGCCAAATTATTCTATGAACGCTCGCGAATACAACTATATAAGTTATTATTGTATTATTAACATTTAAATATGTTGCGTATATTATATTTATTAAGAACAGGATAAAGCAAATTGTAGAATCTTAATTATAATATCTTGTACAGAATATCAGACGCCATGTATATCACACAAAGGAAAAACTGAGACTGGTACATAACGAAAAAGACCATTGACTCTGGAAATAAAAGATGTGACATAACCTAACAGAACGGAAATAAAACGAAACTGGCGCCACCTGGTATACTCAATGTTACTGACCATAAACTAAAATTACTAGATGATGAACAAAGCTATTTACAACAAAATATATTTAAACAACGATCAAATGGAAGACGACACACCCGAAATGCACCAATTTTTGCAGATATCTCTCTGTATATATATCAAAAACTAAAGGCCTAGGGGAAAATCTGACACCTCCATGCGGTGCAGCAGACATTTTTCCCTCGGAAACCACGAACAAACGTGGTACGTCACATTTTGGTTTCAATCCCATAGCAAAAGAGTTCGGTAAAACGTGCGGCGCCGACAGTGGTAGTGGCTGTCGTTGAGCGGCAGTGGGTACGCCCGCCGCTGTTGGCTTCTGTAGGGTAGGTGGGGGTATTACTGCGGATGCCCCGATTACTGCGGATATTCTAAAACAGATCATATTTAATGTTGGGAAGTACATAATCTCTTGAAAATTTTTGATAAAATTATTTTAAACTCTATTACAGATAATTATTAATAAACATGTACAGTAAAGTTATTATTAATTCTTTTATCGTAGTTTGAAATTCGTCAAGGCGAATCTTCGGTCGATTCCCGATATGGCGGTCATGAACACCTACTTGAAACACATTTATATTTTTGTTATTAACAGTAATACATGTAATGCAGCTTTATTACTCGATAGAGTAAGAGTTATTTTTCAGAAAAACAGTAAATTAGTCACCTGCATTTTAGTTTTAATTTTTATTTCTCAACGCAGTATTAGGTGCAGTACTTTACACCATGTGCATATATTACTGCGGACCGACAGCAGTAATACATGCGCAGTAACTGGTATTTCGTTAGTAATTAACACGCAGTAATGCGTGCATGTCCGCAGTAACACCTGCAATGACATTGATCGACAAATCTCTGTGTTTTTAATTAACTGTGCTTATCACGCCGCCCTCATACTTTTTATGGAATTATTAAGGTTCCACCTTTCTTTAAAAAAAAGGAGGAACTTTCATTCATTCGAACGCCGTATCGAGGGTTTTAAAGTTAACCTACCTTAAAAGTCCGCAGTAATACCCCCACCTACCCTAATGAAAACAAAACGGGCCTTACCACTTCTGTTGATGGTTTCCGGCGGAAAATGTCTGCTGCATCGCGTGGAGTACTCAGATTTTCTCCTAGACCCTTAGTTTTTGAAATATATAGAAAGATATCTGCAAAAACTGGTGCACTTTGGGTGTCCTTTTCCCTTTGATCGTTGTTTAAACATATTTAAATGTTTATAATTCAATAATCACTTATATCGTTTTGTTCACGAGGGTTCATGAAATAATTTGGCGGAACAAACAACCGAATAACTATTACTATTTGAACTCAAAAGATGTTCAAACTAGAAAATTTACATTTTTTTCTTCAAAATCGAATTTCTTAAAAACAGAAGGTGGTGGTGACAAACGGTTTGCGGATTCGCGTTCAGCGCACAAAAATCTATAAGAAATGGCTATTGAGTGTCACAGATCAAACAGGCTGTTGAATCGGCTCTTGAAGTAATAGAATATGTTCTTCTTTCACTACAACCGCGTTACGTCTCAAAATAGAAACACTTAGATACTCTGCTTCGCGACACAATATATAAAACACTATTTCACGTGTTTATGTGCTTAAATAATATTTTCTGATGCTCAACAGTGAAATATTCAAATTGTATGAAAATATACAGAAGTCGCCAAACTTGGTCAAAAATTAAAAACTTTGACCCCGTTTGGGCCCGGTTAAATATTGTCCGATTTAAAAAAAAGTTTTTGCCTCGATTTGTCTTCCCTGGGCGCAACTTTTCCGCACTAGGCTGTTTCGAGTTTCGAAAATTTGATTTTTTCGGAACACCATATTGTGCGTCTAATCTCGCGTATATATATATTCACTTTCTTTGTCAATCTGTTATGAGGGTGAGTTGTGGAATCAAAACGCTCTTCTGCGTCTGAGAATTTGAATGCGTGGACCTCACTGATTGAAATTTAACTGAGCACTACTCTATATGGTTTGTATTGATTGGTTCCTAGACAGTGTAACAATATTATATGTAATATTGAGTTCATTCAAAATCGGACCTTTTATTTCTAACGTTATTGCTTAATATTTTGTTTCTTTCTGTTATCCTTTTATAGATTAAGAAAATAACAGTTCGCGCATCTCGATTACAGAGAAGTTCGCACACTGACAAACAGAATTCCGTCAGATAATGGGCATCTTGCATTTGGAGAAGGTGAAAAGCTGAGAATAATTCTAGAAATAGATAATAAGTGGTTATTATGTGCGAGAGGTGATCGAAAAGGTTTAGTTCCGCGGATGTGCGTGTATAATATTCAGACTTAGCCAAACATTTCATGTCAGTAAAATGAAATAAGTTAAGAGGAACGGGACTTCATAAGACTTCAACAACTGTGAAGACGTTTGATGAATTGACGAAATGATGAAAATGTGTACAGTGTATGAAAGGAAAATCATAGAGTTATTTCTAAACTATCATACAATAATTGTTATTACCCATAATTGTTTAAAGCTTCATTTATATCAGATTGAGATAGTATTATCACTCATGATGTCATCTGTGAGAACATTGGTATCACTAGTCATAGGCATGCAAACCAGATTATATTTAATTAATTGAACATATACCTATTTATAACCAAAATGTACATATATAAAGAAAAATATGATGACGATGACGACGATGACATGTAATAACTTATAATATTATGAATGTAACTGTGATCATAGCGTATAGGTGAGTAAGTTTATTAATATGTATAACGTTGCGATAACGTTACATTTTAATTTTAACATTCTAACTTATATTTTATTTGTATGTATTCCGTACATCATACGTTTAACTTATTTAGTTTTACCTGATGTATAAATTATTATATTGCGCGCTTGTGGTTCGCAACGGTCACATTTTTTTACTTGCTTCATGTATTCTTTAGTATGCGGAGACGTACAATGTAATCAAATAAAATCTAAAAGTTTAATTGTATCTATTCTTTCTTATCTCCATCTACATATTGTTGCGACTCCGCAAAGACCCCTCAGCCCAGGGATGTAGGTCCAATGTATTCACAATAACTCCTCTATATATGTATCACTTCACAGTACACGCAGTAATACGTACAAATGAAGGTAATACAATATGTCCGCTCATGTTGACGTTTAGAACAAGATTGACAGCCTGTCGATAACAAGCTGCTGTTGGCAGAAACGACCTTCTTCTCTTTTCAGATGCGAGTACTAGCCATGAACGGGCCTGTACCCAGTGCCTACAGCAATATATTTTTTTATTGTTTCCTTATTTAAATTTTTTTTTGTTCGTAAACATGATACAGAATTTTATAGAAAATCAGTACAAGGATTAAGCAATACAAAATGTAATCGAACGTTCTTCACTTTGATATCTGTAAATGTTTAAAATGGGATCATTAGAGTTTCAGTGCAAAACGAAATAATTTATAGTTCGCTGCATTTCCGTCATGTTTATAGATCGTATATGTTTCCGCGAAGAGCGGTACGGATTCTCGGCGCTGACTCGGTGGGAAGGCGAGCAGGTGGAAAGAACAAAGGTTCGTTGGACAAAACACGTTTACTGGGCTGGTCGTCGGTCCGTGACAGACGTCGTTGACATACAAATTTCACAAAACAGAGACGGACGGTACACCAAGGACGTGAAGACACGTGGGCGCAGGGCGACAGGTCGCCAGAATTTACCACCAAAAAGACAGGGCGCAAACTAGGCGCGATAAGCACAAAAATGGCGGAGGTGCGTGCGATAGATCGTGTCTTGGCGGTGTTGTTCTGAGAACTGCCTGGCAAAAAATCGGTGCGCGCCAAATGCACATTCGGAGCGAATGCGCAGGTGAATACGCGGCTGTAGAAAAACAATTCAAACGCGACGCAACGGCTGTGATGTATAATTAGTTACTTATGCGGTTACGAAGTTGGCAACACTGGGGGAGCGCGGGAATCGTGGCTTCCGCGTCCGGCTCGACACACTCGAAAGATCCGTGCGAGAAAAACGAACGCGACGAGTATCATTGTATCTTGTGTTATAACTGTGTCTCAGAATATATTCATGTATTATGTCTCATCGACCAGTGCACGATTATTTCCGCAACAGGCTCAACAGTCGTGTTGATGCCGCCGCGGACGCGCGTTCAAATCTAGCCGGTGCGACGCGTTGCGCCCAGCGGCAACAGTGTATTTGTATGTATATACAATTTAATTGTGTTCTGATGATTTTTTCTGAAGCTATCTTTTCATGCCATGGAAGCATAGGTAAGCAATGAATTGTGGCTTTGAGTTATTAAAATATTTAATACTAGCGTTCCCCGTCTCGGCTTCGCCGGAGATATTACTGCGTGACTGATTCATGTTTATTAGAATTAATATCTTTTAAGGAAATTAAGTATTTTGGAAAAAAGTTTAATTTCTTCATAATATTTCGGAAAAGATAACATTCTCGATAAGATGATTCTCTGACATTAGGATGAATTGTTGTTGCGCATCACCTGTGGGAGCAGTAATAGCAAATTATCCATTGCTAATATTTTAACATCTCGTAACATAACATAGTTAATTCCTGAATCATAATTGAATGCAAACCTTCCGGTAACATTCACTCTTATAAGTCCAGGATTTACATTCCGCGTTGCTCGGCGTGTTCATTGCATACGTCTAGTTAGGAGCGGGTGATCTTGACAAATTTCATCGCACTCGGGGCATAGTAACATTCAAAGACGGTACGGATAAATCTGCAAAAGCAATTTGTAACTCTTTTTTCTCTTAATTCAACATAGGTCCTTGTTGTATCGGGGAGTGAAGGCCCCCTTGTAACAAACCTCCAAAACTGCGCCTTTCTTTTTCACATTAATAAAACCAATTAATAAGTACTTAAATACTTATATTTTTATTATATTCTTATTAATCCTACTTTTATAAGGTGTGTTTAGTATTAATATTAAAATTAGCTCAGAGTATCGCGAGACGCGAGTGCGATGAAAGAGAGAATCGAGTGATGAAGAGTGGGAGAATCGAACGCATGCGCGATCCTCAGTCAATCGGCGGATCGGCGAGAGTAAGGATCGAAGCAGAGAAATATGCATAGCAATGAGTGGGAGAATCGAGCGTTCCACGCGCGCCTGCGCACTAACCAGTCGATTTGTAGACCGACTGGAGAACAGATCGAGCGAGTCGAGAATGATTGACGCGTTATAGTCGAACTCCATTCCTATTGGTGCGCTCCCAAAATCCAGAACATGTATAAATACGAGCACGATAGCCCAGAGGGATTCATTCATTCATTCATTCATTCATTCATTCATTCATTCATTCATTCATTCTATTCTATTCGGTTCATTCGACGCCAGTCAAGAATTCTATTTCAAACAGTCAATTATTCAATGTAAAAGGATCATTTAAAGCTTATAGCTGATCCCAACATAAATTAATGCTCCAACTTTGGAAGCCGCTTTGTAGGCCCCTCGGTTCTGTCGAGCGTCCCAACCAAAGCCATAGTCGCTAAGTTTGACGAGACGTTCAGGCCGTGGAAGCCGCCTTGTAGGCCCCTTAGTTAGTTGAAGCAAAGTTATTAATTCTTATTCTCAGGTTAGTACATTACTCCTGAGCAACGTGGGACTGAGATCACTCCAGGTGGCAAACCTGCCCCTGATGAAACGGAGAACAATTTAAAACGTATCTCAACTTAACATATTCAATTCCTAAATCCTAAACTATTACATAAACCTATTATCCTTCTATATTGACCGAGAGTCACTATTCATAATCTAATTCATTCTATCGACTAAGACGTTATTATTAGTCATTTAAGTTATATATATATCAAATTGATCGATCAAACGGGCGTTCTTTTGTACCGACCGAGAGTCGCAACCCAAGACGATCAACTTTATTTCTTTGTACCGACCGAGAGTCGCAACCTATTTAATTATTATAATTCCTTTAAAATTATAAAGAGTTAATTTATGTTTGTTTGTATAATTCAGAAGTGTTTTCCTGAATAAACACTATTAAGTTAAATTCTTGTTCTTGAATTTTAATTCTTTATCGCACGCCACTCGAACCAATCCTGAAATCCTGTAAGAAGCGTTACATCACGCTCGAAACCGTTACACCCTTACCAACAGAGATTTGGGTGGTTGGATTGGAATTACCTTGCATAGAGAGAAAAATGTAAATTAATGAGAAAGGAATGGGAAAAAAAATTTAAGATCCCAACATAAAGGCGCATGTGATCATGCGGGCATCAAATTAAGTAAGCAAACGAGAGAAGACCAAATGGAGCAGGGCCCGTTTACGAGCATAATTCCGGAAAGCAAGCGGGAACTCAATCTTGACCTTCACGGGATACGATTTAGGCCAAGATATCTGACTTCTTTGGACCAGCTGATGTCAATCCCGTCCACACTCAGTTTTAAGCCACTGGGGGGCTGGCTTCAAACGGTTGATAAATATGGCCTGGGTTTTTGTTGGATTCACAGTCAGCTTCTAGTCCTTGAAGTAATCTATGACCTTATGATTGATGCTTTGAGGAGTTATTGCGCCTCACAGACACGTAGATGGAGCGGTCTGCCAGATACGACCGCCCTGTAACCTGCCCTGTTCAATTGGTAAAGAAGGGCCTTGTATCAGACCTTGAGTCGAAGGCCCGCGATAAGTCCAGCAGAACCATGGCAGCGGATCGCTTTACATTGAGCTCATGAGCCACTAGCCGAGCAACTCTGATGAGCTGATACACCATCGAGAGGCCTGAGCGGAAACCGAATTGGTGGTTGAGGAGTATCTTATTGCCCTCGAAATGTTCCACCATGCGCCAGTGGATGCATCTCTCGAAGACCTTACCCATCACTGGAAGAAGAATGATGAGCCTATAACCGTCCACACTAGACTTCGGCTTTCCTGGGTTTCGGATAGGCGAGAATTTTGCTGTTTTCCAGGCCACTGGAAAATAGGAATATATTATCGAGGACCTGAAGATGTAGTAAAGCTGCATCCATTTGTCGTAGGTCTCCCGATCCGTCAGACGCACCCACCCAGGAGGATGCATGGCGCCTTGGGTGGTCCTCAGAATCACAGGTCTGTGGCAGGTGTTGAAGTCATCAGTCATCTCGCAATCAAACGCCCTGTGACGCTTCCCCAGGAAGACGTCCAGAATAGATGGATTACCCCCTGGATTTCTGCAGAAAGTGAGATCGTCCGAGTGAACAATTCTGTACTCCCCCCCTCCCCCATAGAGTGCTGTAAAAGAGCGTTTCCACTTCCATTGTTGGTGCAGTTGTTCCACGCGCGATGGCGAGCGTTAAAGTCGCCACCCACAATAAACGGCATTCTAACACCAGTGATGACATCCAGATCGGAGCTGGATAACTATATCCTGGAACGGAGAAGTCAACTCGTGGGGAGAGCCAGGTCTCTGTAATAAAAGCAACGTGAAATTCGTTGCCCTGCAGGACCAGATGAAGTTCATTTCTTTTACTGGCTACCCATGATGTAAGAATATAAGGTGTGCTCGCTGAGCGGCTCATTTTCGTATTTTACTGCGCATTCCCAATTTCCGCCATATTAAAATATATATGTATATGCATATGCAAGTGTACGGACGCATATCGAAATGTTGACCAATCCATTTTATCCTATTGGTTGACAATCCAATATGGAGGATCTTGGGAAGAGCATGTTATTGGCTAATTTGAAAAGGATGCGAAAGAGCACACCTTATATCCTTACATCATGGTGGCTACTGAGCCAGCGTTCCATAACATGAAGTTAGAAAATGGAGCCATTTAATCGAATGACTGGGCAACTTCTAGGAATGCAACAAGTCGCTGCGTTTTGGAAGTGCAGCTTTTCAGTTGGGAGAGTAGCTGTCTAGCAGTTTTTAGGATTAATCCTGCATCGCAGAATTTACCCATTTCTTTGCACACGTTTAATGTTTCCGTAACAGCATCGACGTCGAAAGGAGTGGCGTGGCAAGGCTCCGGGCGTCAAGCAGCCGCGCCAGCAAGAATCCCAGCACCATGCCTGGTTACCACCGCATCACGGTAAGAGGGCCTTTAACCTACCTGGACCGGGACCACCGGCGGCCGTAGAATACTTTTTGGAAATAACGGAGCAAAATTATTGTTAAGGTCAGCGGTACCAGGGGTGTCCTGGACCTTGACTTGCTTATTTCGGGCATCGAGGGATTTGGTTAGTGCAGAGCATTTTGAAAAATTTAATGTATGGGCTCCCGAAGAGTTGGCGCAGCTTGAGGCCTCTTCAGAAGTTCTCTCATAATCCCTCGACAGATGTGGACCTGCGCACTTGAAGCACCGGGGTGGGTGGTTGCAGTTTGAGGAGGAGTGTCCAAACGATTGGCATCTGTAGCACTGAGTATAGGGTTTCATGGAAAGGAATTTTTCTCAGTATTCTCTCGTGTAGAATATGTGCTCTATTTTGAACACATGACACCCGCTGAAGACCCTGTTCTCTGATGTCAGTCACAATAGTATCGGATGGGACCCTAGTGAGCCCCTTCAGTACGACGATCAGCACCTTTTGAGCGTTTATGGTGAAGGTGTGGAAGGCCTTGTTTCCACCAAAGAGCTCTTTCTTAAGGTCGACAAAGTCCTTCACAAGGTCGCCGTCGAAGTTCAACACGTAGATTGGAAGCGGTTTTACAGGAGAGGAGGGCTGGGATGTGGTAGAGGAAGTTGAAATTTCCGGAGTATTATTTAAGAAATTGTTCGAAAAGGAACTCAGAACTCCAAAGCGATTTTTAGCGGTTATATTGGGAGAGACCTCCAGGTCCATGTCATTCTCATCAGGGCGGGTGGAGCTGTTAAGAATTTCGACAGGAGTGTTTTTTAATACAACAGAAGCACATCTGGGTTCCATCAGAGGTTCATTTGACCCCGTAGTGCCGGTTTTGATGAACTTTGTGGGGCTCGTGTGGAGCCCCCCCCCCCCGCAAGCAGATTTGAAGCTCGATCGATGCGAAGAAGTTTTGAGTCGGAGTCGGAGGCCTTCGGAAGTCTCGGCACCGTGAGATCCCGGGTGAGTTTGTGATACCTATTTTGCCTCTTTTGAGGGAGGTTATGGGAGGTGTAAGTCCTTGATGCAGGCACCTCGTCGGCCAGGCGTACGCGTGTCCCTGATAATAGTCTTGGAAGTGGACAGTACAGCAACCTGAAGCTACAGCTGGAGAAAAATATTACAAGCAGGTAGGTTAACCTCAAGGCGCACTATCAAGTGCAGCAGCGAACACGTCCGAACGGTACGACCGGCGCATAGTGGTTCCAAATCGCTGAAAAGCGGCAAATCACTCAAAACGTACTTCAATTTAGTCAGGAATCGGTGCACGGGGGTTTTTGGTGTCGCCGATTACGAGTCTGAACCTCAAATGTTTTAAAACAATATGGCGAATCGAATATGGCGGGTGTGCACATTAAAAAATGGATAGATCTGCACGAAAATTGGTATTCTATTGTTCTCCGAGTCACTGATTACGAATATCTTGTCTGCAATGCAAATTTTAATATCGAAGACCTAATACGACTGGCATAAACGTTGTTTTTTAATTAATTTTTGCAGAAATTGTGATCATTTTCCGATGTTCGCCTAAAATATATATTCAAAATGTCAAATTTTGTATGGCTGGCACGTCCTGAGTGGCGATGTTTTGGGACAATGACAATGTGGGATTGTACGAGAATCGCGAAAATTCCCGAAATCAGCGATTGTCGACCTTATTCTGCGATCTTTAAACGTTTGTAGCTCAGAGCAACGTTAACCGATTTTGATGAAATTTTAGGCACGTATACAACTTACTGCAATCTACAAACGGTTTTTTTTTTTAATTTTCATTACAAGCTCACAAAAAAAACTTTAAAAAGCGACCTTTACTATTTTCGTTGCTATTCCGGCCAAATACATTTTTTTTCAAAACGACGAAACGCGTCAGTTAGCAAACTAATCCTTCTGGCTTCTAAAAAAAACTCAAGTTGTTTGGACCAATTCTAAAAAAGTTATGCGATTTTAAAAAGTATCCGAATATTAATGCGAGCCACTGTAGGTATCTGTTTATAATGAATTTATTAATTTGTAGTATCACATAATAATATTCTATTAACGACTCATTTATTACGTCAAATAGAAGAGAAGTACTTACCTATATGAGAATGATGGGTTATGGCAGATTAACTCTCAATACTATAACAATGTTCTCTATTAACTCGCTGTTGTCAAATGACTCGCGTTCGCCACATCCACTCTATATATGTTGTACACCAAATGTCTCTCTTCTACTGTTTAATTTCTCTGTCGCTCAATCACAGTATAACATCCACAGTATTTCTAGGTGAGAGGAATTATTGTTGTTGCCCGAAAAAGCTTCGAGTGTGAATGACAAGTGTTTAGGTCAGGGCTCTCCAAGGTCGTATACGCGTATACTCGGGGTTCTCCCACTTTCGTCCGCGTTGTCAGGGATACCGCGTGACGCTAAAGAGGTGACCATGATAGACCCGCGACTCCGTCGTCGAGCGAGTTCGGACGCCCCATACGACGTGTGTATTAGTATTAGTGACACACGGTGACACACGCCGTCACAGCTAAAGCTTGGAAGGGGAAGCAGGCGCGTAAGGGGCTCCTACGCTGGAGAGCGGTGGTTTAAGCCGAGGCGGAAGAATTCGATGTGATTGTTTACACGAAGAAGATAATGAGATGAGAGTCAAGAGGCAAGAGTCAAAAGTCAAAAGCATTTTCTAAAGTAATTACAAAAATTATTTATGTTTAAGACAAAGACATAACATTCTTATTTGTATTTCACTTACACTATGCGTAAAGGCAGGTACTATTTGAGGACCTATGTTGCGTGTATACAACATTTATTGTGGTTAAACCCCATGATGTAGAATCATAAAATTTAACATGGAGCTTATTTAGACTTATATTTGTATTAGGAGTACGCATTATCCAATTACTGTACAACTATAAGTATGTATAAGTATATATGTTGGCAACATATTTAAAAAAATTGATGATTTTGTAAAGTGCACGTTTAACATATAACCTCGGTAATGAGGAAGTGACAAAGCAGATAATAAGGCCCACCAAAATATTAAGTGGACTTCATTTCTTGTCGCTCCTCTTCCAAAGCAGGACCGATATTGAGAAGAGCCCATGCCAACCACCTCCAGAGAAAACGTGGACGGTAACTCTGCAGACAGTTGGTTTTGCAAATTATGCAGAGCTGCATTCAAGACAGGTATGCGACAGTTATCATGTGTCTCACCTGGAAACACGAGGAATGCGTTCGACTCACACCTGAGGTCGATGATGTCTTTGTTTGCCTGAATTGTACATATTAAATAGGTGGGCCTTATTACCTGCACTACAGGAAATAAGGCCCGTTTACAAGGTTTTTAAAATCCTATTAATTTCCGTATTTGTTGTGTTCATATATTGTTACAAATATTACAGTGTATAGTTTAATGTCCATAGACTTCTATAACAAAAAGATTTCAAAAATATGTACAAATTTTTTTTAAAAAAATTATAGAACCTTAGGTGGGCCTTATTACCCGAACTTAGCTTATAAAAAAAATTTCCCCCAAACCAAAAAGTGCATAGTGTTGCGACTTCCGTAGCGGCGTGTAGTATAAACTTTAGAAGCTCGAAGTTCGAATCGGATCACATGAATGTAATAGGGAAGGGAAACAAAGTGAAGTTCGCACAAGCCCGAGGGGTTTGAAAATAGTTACAGATTCTGTAGGCGATTAAAAATGAGGATCGACACACTGGTTAAATGCTGGATAATAATATCGAATATATTGTTACAAGTTTCAAGTAAAGGAATTGCAGTAAAGACAGAAGCGCTTTTCAGTATTTAGCTATGCTTACGAACTGCAGATGGAGCATTAGAGCATTTCCGGTTTATTGTACATAATGGGCTCGTCGTTGCGCGATATCCAACAGATTCTTTTAATAAATAAACTTCAGGATTATAAATTAATCAATACCTACTTGGAAACGGATGTTTGAATAAATGAAATCCACTTTGGTCCCTTCTCCTAATTGTGTAAAATCAGCGCAATGTTGTTAAACGCATGTTTCTAAAAATCGATAACCGAACGAAAATGGATTGACGAATAGGAATTTAGCTTTATATTATAAATATTTGATTGGCTTTTAGAATTTAAGGACATTTTGTAATTAACAGAAGATGTTAAAGCCATCGCCGTTGTAAAAACACTCTTGTTCTGAAACCCATAGTGAACGGACGCGTTTTCTCCACTCTCAAATTGTATTTCTTTCTGAATATTAAAGTTGGTGTTTGTTTAAGTTCAAATCATTTATTTATTTGCGTAATTAATTATTAATTTGACGAACTCCTTACGAAGGATCCAGAGAACCCAAACGACCGCGCAAGAATAGACCTCCGTGCATATACACGGATATATTCGTTCACGGAGAGCGCAGATAGATACTAATAGGCACTTTAAATGGGTATATCTTAAAAAAGTGCAACTTTGTGCAAAAAATTTCGATTAAATATCATACTTGATATGTAACTTTAAGTCAAGAAACTTGTCACCGCGTGACAAATGGTGACTAACATAACTAATTTCCTTCGGTTGTACTAAAATATGAGTAAGATTTAGGACATCTTGAGAAGGGAAGTACAAGAGTAAGTTTAAAGATTTTTGCATTGTTCGTGTGCAAGATTTATGTTTATATCACGTATCTTAATGGTAAAATGTTTTATATTCGAGAAAATAAAAACGCATCGAAAATCGTGCTCTCTGGGACGATGTGGAAACCTATTGATACAATGTCGCCCCAATGCGTCACGCGCGGTTCATATGGGACGGGCCTGAGGCGCTCCAAGCACCTTGACCGCCGCGGGGGCCAAGACGCGCTGGGAGAAAGGAGGCGTCGCCTCTGAAACTCGGCCGCAAAGATCACTTAATTCCCAAGCCTGATTTAAATAATTAACCATTATATACCGAAATCGTCTAAAAACGAATCTTTGCGTTCAGCCCTACCGACCGAAGGGTAAAATTCTATTTCTTATTGACCAAGCGTAATTTTCATTACTTTAATGCCAACCGAAGCGTCTAATTCAATTTTTTATCGACCAAGCGTAATTTTTCGTTACTTTAATACTGACCGATACGTTATTACGCAATTATCAATTGTTCGATCAATTTATAATCTAATTCCCACGACACCGTGTCGTAATATATGTTCAGATCCGACCAAGCGTCAAACCCTTTATTTTGAATAAACTACTTTTGTTATTTTATCGTAAAGAAGGACTCTCGTTTCTTGAAAATCATTTCTTTATCTCACGCCACCCGAACCAATCCCTCAATTCCACGAGTAACCGCTCTATTTGTGGAATCTCCTGTGACAAACGGCACGACCCGTTCTAGAACGTTACAGGTAGTAAATTTTGGTGACAGCGGTGGGATAATTAGTTGCTTTATAACCGCAAAACGTGTGGCAAGGGAGATAAACCCTCCTAGAGAAGAACAAGACTCCTTCTTTCTTTACTAAGTCAGGCGTATTAAAAGTCAAATCATGGCTACAAACATCCCTCAGATAGACGCAGTTGTAGAAGAACTGCAGCGGTTACAATTAAATCAGGAAAATGCACGCCCACCGCATACCCGAATTCGCGATGCCGCAGACACAGTTCCAGCCTTTGATGGGCGAAATATTACTATTCACCAATTCTCAAAATGCTGTAGGAACGTGAAAAATATGATCGCGCCGAACGCCGAATACGGTTTAGTACAGTTAATCAAATGTAAGTTGTCCGGACAAGCCTCTGGAGTCATACTTAACGGCGATTATAATAGGCGCGGTTCTAAGTCAATGAGAATTCGGGAAAGATCTACCTATAGCGTACGCCTTAAGAATATTGAACGATGCTGAAACACGGTACGCTCCAACAGAACGCGAGCTACTAGCTCTGATATACGCTGTACAACATTTCCGAACATACGTATACGGAAAACGTTTTTCTTTAGTGATGGACCATAAACCACTAGAATGGTTACATACACTAGATAATCCTACCTCCAGACTCATGCGCTGGAAAATAAAATTAGCAGAATATGATTATAAAATCATTTATAAGCCTGGCAGGTACAATACTAACGCGGACGCCCTCTCACGAAACCCAGTTATTGCACTTCCTCTACAGGTGAAAGGTAAACGGACTCATTCTCAAAGCCCGACTTCAGGATCCTCGAATCCAAACCCGACGAAACAACCAAAAGGAGATGGATCAACCTCCTCATCATCATCCCAATTCAATTCAGCCCAAATACCAATGAAGAGGAAGTTAAATAGAAAACATAAAACTACAACAACCACGTCGTCAAGCCGACCAGTAGAAAAAAAGAGGGGAATCGCACCAAAAGGGGAAACAGAGGAGATGGACGCATCCACCGATAGTTTCGAAGCGAATAGAAACATTCAGGTACCAGTAGAGGTTCATCCCTCCCCTGGACAAATCGGTCTTCCACCGTCAATCCCTAAGCCAACCACCCTTAACCATCCTCGCAGTCCACAACGAATGGACATAGAAATAATGGAAAAAGATTGGGATCAAATTTTGGAAATAACCGAAAACGTAGAAGTCCCAAAGAACCATACTTATAGAGAGCCACCCAAAATAAATTCCAGTAATAGTAGCAGCAGCAAAATAGATAGCCCACCGATAAGAGGCAAGAAGTATTGCACAAGAGACTCTAGCGGAACGTTGACTGGACCAATATCTCCAGTAACAATAAAAAGAGATTCAAATAATAATTATAAAACAATTACCGGACCACCCCGACAGCAAGTATCATCACGACAACGGGAATTGCCACAACAACAAGCTCTACCCAAAATAGCCAACCAGGAACAAGTTCAAAGTAGAGTAAAGGAAATTGGAGACCATTTATGGTTGAGAAGGGAAACCGCAGGAATATCCATTACTATACATGGGGAGTCTATAGGCAAGGAAAGCGCAGAATTTATAAATAAAGAACAAATTAAAATTACCTTACCTCTGCCACTCCAGGCAGGAAATATAATAGAAATTTCCAAAACGGAACGGACCATTTTAGGAATGGTAATGCCAGATCCTCCCACCGAAGAAGCATATCATATCATAATTAGAAACCTGTATGATAAATTAACACAAAATAACATTAACAAAATCTTACTACCCAAAACAGAAATTAATATATCATGGGAAAAATTAAAACAAATAATCACCCTAAGGTTCTTACAAACAAATATCAGCATCACAATCTGCAATGGCACTGTACAGTTGCCATCAGAACAGGATCGTCTTGTAATAATAAAAGAAAACCACGAATCACCAGTAGGAGGACATAAAGGGGTAACTAAAACCTACAATAGAATCAGGAACCTGTACCAATGGCCAAACATGAAAAGGGATGTGAGGCAATACATTAAGACGTGCATAAGTTGTCAAAGGAAAAAATGAGTGCGAGTTAAAACTAAGTAATCGATGATAATAACAGATACGCCATTTGACGCCTTTGACAAGATATCCATGGATATTGTGGGACCATTGCCACTCACAAAAACCGGGAAAACATATATACTTACCATTCAGGACAATTTAACAAAATTTTCATTAGCAATACCATTAGTTTCATTTACAAGTGAAGAAATAGCTCAATCATTCACCATACACTTCATATGCCAATACGGATGTCCAAAAGCCATTCTCACGGATCAAGGATCTTCATTTATCAGTTCTCTCATGCGGAAGTTTGCAAAAGTCCTTAATATCAAGCAATACAAAACCTGAGCATTCCATCCACAGTCAAACGGTTCCCTGGAAAGAAGCCTTGGTTGAATATTTGAAACATTATATAACAAAGGAAAAACAATGGGACCAGTGGCTACCACAGGCAATGTTCTCTTATAACACAAGTATACATGAGGGTACCAAATACACTCCTTACGAATTAGTATATGGGAAAAAGGTCAGACATCCATGAAGCTTACTACCAAACGATCCAATAGCCACATATCCAGATTTCGTGTATAGGTTAGTTACAAAACTGCTCAAGATTTGCGAAATAGGAAGACACAATTTAACAAATTCAAAACACAGACAAAAATATTACTACGACAAGAAAGTATCCTCAGTTAATTACGACAGAGGCGAACAAGAAATCCTAAAAAACAATAATGTAAAGATAGCTGTGAGCCCCCGTCGAACTAAGGTTGTCCACCAGGACAGAATAAAAAGGGCCTATACGCCGCCAGACTATGGCGCCCCTAGGGACATTAAGCCAAAGCAACTTCACAGCGCTAAAATCAAAAGTGGTGGGGGCTACACAAGGGCCCATTCCAAAAAGTGACACCCTTGCTAAAGCACACAAATTTTCTGAGCAATTATCTCCGAGCAAGAGTAAAACGAAGGAAGAAAGAGACGATCAAGAGAAAACGGTTAAGAATCACGTGAAAAAATGTCTATTCGTTCACCGGACGAGAAATACATCCATCGGCCTCGTGAAGAGGAAAGAGAGGAAGACCCTTATTTGCGCCTACTAGGCATGGTCGCCTCAAGGCTAAACTGCCGGGCTACCGAACAGATCGTAGCGATCTTGTTCCGTAGAAAAATATGTTGGGTTTGCTACAAAAATCTATCGGCGGAGGAGACGCAATACTATTCACCCGCATCCCGCCACCTCCTAACACTACGTAGTAGTCTACTACGTAGTATCTGCTGTAACGTTCTAGAACGGGTCGTGCCGTTTGTCGCAGGAGATTCCACGAATAGAGCGGTTACTCGTGGAATTGTGGGATTGGTTCGGGTGGCGTGAGATAAAGAAATGAATTTCAAGAAACGAGAGTCCTTCTTTACCATAAAATAACAAAAGTAATTTATTCAAAATAAAGGGTTTGACGCTTGGTCGGAACTGAACATATATTACGACACGGTGTCGTGGGAATTTGATTATAAATTGATCGAGCAATTGAGAAATGCGTAATGATGTATCGGTCAGTATTAAAGTAACGAAAAATTACGCTTGGTCGATAAGAAATAGATTTAGACGCTTCGGTTGGTATTAAAGTAACAAAAGTTACGCTTGATCGATAAGAAATAGATTTACACGCTTCGATCGGTATTAAAGTAACGAAAATTACGCTTGGTCGATAAGAAATAGATTTACACGCTTCGGTCGGTACGAAAATGACGCTTGGTCGATAAGAAATAGATTTACACGCTTCGGTCGGTACGAAAATGACGCTTGGTCGATAAGAAATAGAATTTGGCCCTTTGATCGGTAGGGCTGAACGCAAAGATTCGTTTTTAGACGAATTCGGTATATAATGGTTAATTAGTTAAATAGTACGATGCTAGACCGCTAATTGAACAAGAGTCTCGACGCTAAGTCTGTAATATAAATGTAATACAAGGAATGACGCTAGGTCGTTTGAATAGGGTATTCGAGAGGATTCCTTCTCCCGATTTCGTACTGGCTTCCTGTTGCCTATCAGCTTGCCCACGCTTTCTAGGATGGAAGCCGAGTGCTAGTTAAGGGGGCCGTCTCCTTTTTGTTATGGTCCGAATCGATCGAAGCGCCCTTGTAAACAGACGGACCCTAATAAAACTACTGCGGTCGGTAAAAAGAAGTTGTACAATGGTGACATCTACCGGTACTCTACGTAGACGAATTTTTGACAGCATAGTTGCCGCATGTTCTGTTGTCTCCGTCTCTGCCGCGCTGTTGCCACAGCTCCTTCTATTGAGAAGCTTGGAGGAATACGGCACGAGAGCTGCGTCTAGGCAGCGATCGCCGGGCTCCATGTACCGCTGATGGAGGGGGGAACATCGACAGGAGCGGTGGTTACGTGTGGGGAACTGCGGTGCGTCAGTCACGCACACATAACCACCGCTGTAGGTGTTTCCTCGTGCATCAGCTGTAGCTGGAGCCCGCCAATTCCTGCGTCTAGCATCAGAGCACTATTGAAAGATAGAGAGGTTGAGTAGTGAAGTTAGGAAACATGTCAATGAAACAATACTAATTTAGTATTTATTTATACATAGAACGATGCAATACTTTGTATAATCAATGTGCAAATTCAAAGCATACAATTTGAATAAGGTACATCACCGAAGTGTAACATGCCGATCGTAATGAAATTTATGAATGCTGTAATTCTTCTAAAAACATATGCCGCTTTTTTTCATCTAACTATACATCAAATTATCTTTTATATCAACAAGAATTGTCTGTTTCAATAATAGTTTTGTACATGGTTTTCTTCGGAATTGTTATTCCACGGTTGTAAAAATTTATCAATATAAACCAGAGTTCAGTACTAACAATACTGATATTTGGGAATGTCCCATTAAACGATTTTATTTAGCTACGATCCTCTGTTTGTTTGTTTGTTTGATTCAAATGTGGAAACTCAATTTTAAACCACTTCCAACCATCCAATTCCCTCGAAACTTTGCAGAGGTGCGTAGTTTGGTTGACAATACAAAATTATGAAAAAACTCCGAGTGGGTGAAAAAATTACCTAGTCACCAAGAAATAATAACCCATAACAATAAATCAACCATTCTTCAAGCAAACTGTTAAACTACATACAGCAATAAGAGTAATGTAAATCCACAAACACTAAAAACTAGAAAAAGTATATTAAACAATTTATAATAAACGATTTTATGAAAAATGCATTAAAAACTAAAAAATATTTATTTTCTTATACTATAATTTCGATGGTGTATTTTCACATAAAATCGTGGAGCAATATATCTCGCAACAAATTCATTTCGACACTTGAGGCTATACTAAATTGATTCATATTCTGTTATGAAATATCCTGAACCACGTTTTTATTTAAAGTTGAAAAACACCATCGAAATTGTAGCACAACAGTAGAAGTATTTTTTAGTTGTTAGTGCCTTTTTGACAAAATCGTTTAACACAACATTTTTTTATATTTTTTTTGTTTCTAATCAAGTTATAGTCATTACAATAAATCAATCCAACTTCATTGGAGAATTGAAATTCGACATTCAAGCTTTCGCCCCTTTGAAATGGACAGATAAAAATGGTGTATTTCCTCTTCTTCTTTGACGGTCTTCCTACAATTTTCTTAGGTCGCTCGTACCGAAAGATGACATAGGCAGTGTGGATCTGTAACACATTATGAAGTTCATTAGGAAATACTTAATTGTAGTTTTGTAAACGTACAAAATTTTACTGCAGATGTATAAGCTGTTAAACTTTACCTGAAATATGGTACTTATCATTCCATTTGTCCTGACATTACTGTCCCATAAACCATGTTTGCAGTAATTTGGTAAAGAATCCGCCTGTAACAAATGATCGCAGACATTTCTGTAAGTTTTATATAAAAGTAAAAATTTGTTTCAATAATTCGTCGAACATCATGTATACCTGCGAGGCCCGTGTGAATCAACCTGGCGCATTTGATCGAGCCCGATTCCGTCTGTCTGCTCCTGTGAACTAGAGCTGTTACTTTTTTACCCGTCGGGTACTCGGCTACCCGAAACAACTTCAAGGAATTGAATGCTTTATTGTCTATGGTATTGTTTGATATTAGGTAAAAATGATCGAACAATACCACATTCAATGGCTTGAACTTATTCCGGGTAGCCGGTTACCCGACGGGTCAAAAAGTAACAGCTCCGCTGTGAATTTAGAAATGTGTCTGAAAAAATTAAAGGGTGAATTAAATTTATTATTTTCTTCTTCACTTCTTCGGGGAAGTGACGGCGGCGTCGATCGACTCGCGTGATCATATGATCCGCGAGTAAAAGTGCCATCGCTGGCACTTGTCACCACTGACGATAGTCAGCGGTGCGACGCCGGATCGATCATATTTATTATTTTCTTCGTCACTTCTTTGGGGAAGTGACGGCGGCGTCGATCGACTCGCGTGATCAGATGATCCGCGAGTAAAAGTGCCATCGCTGGCACTTGTCACCACTGACGATAGTCAGCGGTGCGACGCCGGATCGATCATATTTATTATTTTCTTCGTCACTTCTTTGGGGAAGTGACGGCGGCGTCGATCGACTCGCGTGATCAGATGATCCGCGAGTAAAAGTGCCATCGCTGGCACTTGTCACCACTGACGATAGTCAGCGGTGCGACGCCGGATCGATCATATTTATTATTTTCTTCGTCACTTCTTTGGGGAAGTAACGGCGGCGTCGATCGACTCGCGTGATCAGATGATCCGCGAGTAAAAGTGCCATCGCTGGCACTTGTCACCACTGACGGGGTCAGTGGTGCCGCGCTTTACAACGCGGTGCGACGCCGGGCCGTTATAATAGTTTAATTATTTCTGGAGAGAGACCTTTTTCGCTTTTTCAAGCTTTTCGGTTTTTCTTTCGCTCTCTCTGCTAGAATAAATTGTGGCTCCCGAATAGTCATGCACCTATTGTGCCGACTATCTATTAATTCGGGTAGCATGCATTCTAAATAAAATTGAACAAGTTTTGGCTCCATTTCTCTTTTCCAAAACGCATCATCTCTCTCTACTTTTATAGATTTCAACCCTTTCGGGGTCCAAAGGCAAAATATACAGTACTTTCTGTCAGTAATGTGTAACTGGCCTTGTATTTGATAAAAATAGTGATGCGTTTTACTTATTGAAATACCTGCGTTACGCGTGAACATGCGCCGGACAGCGGGAACTTGTTCAATAGCTTCTTCAGGCGTAAAGTTCTCCGCTGATTTGGGGCATTTGATTTCCAAAATACCCTCTTGACCGATGATTCCATCCGGTGAAGCTCCTAAGAAGGCGATGCAGCTGTCGATGAAAAATCCACATTCCGCAATATCTGTATATTGCTTCTTCAATTCTTCGCGAGCAATATTCTCGCATTCTTTCCCGTATTCCACCGCGGGTGCACTAATTATCTTCGGATAAAGAATTGATTTTACTGTATTTGCGCAAAGCGTGTCAGGTCGGCGACGGCACACTTGTCCAAAATTGGATGCTGTCAACAATTTGGACCTGTACTGCAACCATTTGCGGTTCTTTGCTTGTCCGATTGTTTCATCTTCAATGGCATGTCTTTTCTCTTGCCAGTCACTGAGCATTTGCATATGCTTTTCCCGCTCCAGTTCGTACATTTCGGATGGCATGTCTGGCTTCTGTGCATTTTGTCCATAATCACAATCTTTCTGCGAGGGCAAATGCTTGCGTACATATCGCGCAGCCTTCGTTTCCTTCTGTTTTGCAGCTTTCTTTTCCTTTTCTTTCTTTTTCTTTTCTTCCATTTGGTGCACAACCTCGGGCGTTTTCTTCTTCATAACCGCATCCAATCGCGAGTGCACTTGGTTACTGTTGTACTCCACGACAGCAGCAGCACATCTCCCTGTATAAGATCCTCTTTCGGCGAAATTTAATCTTTTTCCGCCAGTGTACTTGGCAATTAGTCCGTTCAAACTTTCCACAGCGTTATTAGTAGTATTATAGAGTAAGCTCTCCGCATGAGCTAATAGTGGACGAAGTATTTCTTTCACGTCCTGGTACACTCCAATTTTCATCAAGTCTGGAACGATGTTTTTCTCATTCTCTTTATTCTTTCCATCGCAGAAATATTCTAGTCTTGCACACTCTGCGTGTTCACCAAACACGTGGCTTGGAACATTCTGTATGTCGCCATACAAATTCTTCGTTCTCTCGTCGATTGATACATTCTGATTGTATCTAAACTTTGCGGCTTTCACGATGTCCGTGCGCATCCGGCGAATGCTACTTTCCACAGTTTGTCTCAATGGTCCAGATGTGGTCTTTTTTACAATCGCTTTCATTTTTGTGCAAAAGTTTCGCAACAAATGATTCGTGCATTCAATCTTTTTTACACGAATCTGTCTCTTATATGGGTCCGCATCAATAATCTTCTTATACACGCTACTGTCCCCATCAGCAATCAGTGTAGAATAAACGAGCCCACGTTTTTCCACGCTAGTGTTGAATCCTTCTACTATAGCATCGCTTTCCATAGCAGTCGATGCTCGAGATGTTTTCCAGTTTTTGAAACATGTGTGCTTTCGGGGTTCTTTCTCGTTTTTCGCAGCAATCCGACAAATTCTGCAAACTTTGTTCCGAACGCCGTAAAATAATACTTTTTTCGTGTGATAGCCAACTATCACGCCGACTCCAGACGCAGAATCGTAACATCCACTGCGGTAGGATCTCTTCATCCAGCTTCCGTCGGCCACAACGGGGATGTGAGGGGTCCCTGACCCGGGAAGAACGTCGCCTCTCTCAATCGCCAAACGTTTTTCTTCTTCAGCCGCTGCTAACATATCTTCTTCTGCAGCGGCAATTGCGGACTTGACGAATTCATCTTGATTCTTCACGAATTCTTTCTTCGACATGCAACGTATGTTCACTCCTGCAAAAGTGTGTTCCAACTGAGCATAACTGCCTCCACATAAAATTGTTGCATTAACGGCGCCCTGATTGCTATCCACTTCTTCGGCTTCGTTCGATTGATTGTGGATTTCAGCTTTGTAATGGCATAAAGTGCACATTACGCTGAAGATGCTCTTGAAGCCACACCGTTTCACACCAGTTATTCGTAGGTGTTCAATGCCGCAGTCTTCTCTATGTTTTGCATGTTTACCTATTTTCTGCAATTGAGCAAGCACATTTTGAAAATTCATTACATCGTTGCTATTTAGGAGACGCGATTGCTCTTGCGACTCGTTCTTCGCAACTTTTTCTATAACGAAGTTTTCTTCTTCGTTACTTTCAACATCAAATTCTTGAAGCGCCTCTTCAGTTTCTCCCAAACTGGCCGTATCAGTGTCTTCGTCGGATGGCGAGTGCATTATCTCTTGGTACGTATGATTTTGTCCATCGGATGTTGATGGTTCCTCTACCATACGTTCCTCGGCCACTTCTTCTGAATGTCCTACGGCAGTGTCGTCTGCCGTTTTTTCGTTTTCTTGTTTCTTCTGAAGGGCTGAAGATCTTCTCTTTTGGCGATGTACTTTCCGTTTCGAAAATCTCCTTGCGGACGGACGTAATTTTCGTGGACGAAACGGAGAATTATTGTCCATATCTTCTTCCACATCCTGCATATTCGCATTTAGAGTGTCACTCATACCACACTAAACCAACAAACACAACACAAACACAAACACAACGCAACACAACTCAAAATCCTACTGCCCGTTACAAAAAACGTAAACGCGAACCGTGAACGTGAAACGTGAATCCGAAGGAGTTGGTTACGTGCGCGTGACTGATGCATGCGCAGTTTACGCAACACAACCACCGTTCCTGTAGATGTTCCCCTCCATCAGTGGTACCTCGAGCCCCGCCGATCCCTGGTTATTGAGGAGCCCGGCGACTATCTCCACAATTTCTTAGAATTCTTTGTTCGAAAGTGAGAGATAAAACTTTCGAATAAAACTTTCGAATAAAAAAAAAAAGGTAATTATGCAGAACTGGTGTTTCCTCATCGATTTCAATTATTTTTGGATATGTTGCCGGGGACATGATTCTGAACAACTTTTTCCTATACATGTTACCACCGCTCGACCTTCGTTGCCGAGATATTTGCCAGAAACTATCGGTATTATTATTATATTATTTTATTATCCGGGACAGAAAATCCCATAGTTACAGAAGAACTATATGAACAAAGGGCTTACAGTTACTAGCGCTTACTAAACTAAGTTAACACTAAGGTTTTCAACAGACTATATAACAATGGTCGGATTATACCGATAGTTTCTGGCAAATATCTCGGCAACGAAGGTCGAGCGGCGGTAACATGTATAGGAAAAAGTTGTTCAGAATCATATCCCCGGCAACATATCCAAAAATAATTGAAATCGATGAGGAAACACCAGTTCTGCATAATTACCTTTTTTTTTTAATTCGAAAGTTTTATTCGAATAAATGCAACGAATAAAGGATATACTTCCGAATGGCACCAGTGGCCGATCGAGATGAGGTTTGGGTGTGGGGTGGGGTGGGGAGGGGGTGTGAACCCTAAATCTAAAATTGTAGCTTCGGGTATTCTTTAATATTTCGTTTCCGAAATATTAATAAAAAATTGTTAATTTATTTTGGAAATTTATTTACGTTGGTGGAGGCCTCCCTACCCGTGAGCCCTTCTGCCCCTCCCCCGCCATTTTCCACTTTTGAAATTTTGTAATACCCCTCGTAATACTCGGCAAGTTTCGTCTCGATCGGCCACCGGTTGGAGCTAGACCAGTGCGTGGGGCGCGGAAAGCACGACAGCGAACCGATGTGACTTTGGAAATACTCTGGTATTACTGTACTGTATTGGGAATAAAAACTGATGCAGTTACAAGCATCGCGCGATGAGGTCAATATCGTACATTGTATCGTCGACTGTGAAACGAAGAAGATGGTTGTGTTAGTAACGTCTGTGTACATAGGTAGATTTCAATGTATTATGCCGAAATTTTTTTATTAATATCTCAGAAACTAAGAAATATCCGCAGCTGAAATTTTATATTAGAGGGTCTCTCCACCTCCCGCCCAACCCCTCAAAATTTCAGTTCATTCCGTTGGTTGGGTCATACCGTAGTATATCCGCGGATTCTCTCACTCTGGAATAAAGAATTCTAAGAAATTGTGAAGATAGTCGCCGGGCTGCTAAATAACCAGGGATCGGGTGGTCGAGGTGCCACTGATGGAGGGGAACACCTACAGGAGCGGTGGTTGTGTTGCGTAAACTGCGCACGCATCAGTCACGCACACGTAACCAAGGCTCCTGTAGGTGTTTCCTCCTCCACAAATAAGTCTGCCCAAGGACTTGTTGCGTGGCAAGCAACAGTTGGCTCACGAACTGCAGAGCAATAGCACCGAAGACAATGGATAATTCACAAAATGTAAGTATTATATTGTATACTATTATACAGAGTGACTCTCTGGCTAGAGTATTCAAACGCGATGCCGCCAATAAGCCGCGCCTCGCTGAGTTTCGTGGACGTCAAAGCTCGCGACGAGATTCATTACGGTGTATTAAAAAATTCTTTATTCTTCATTGCATCGATATTGCAGTGATACCAATGCATTCCTGGCATTCTCCCGATTAAAATCATGTCGTGTAATTCGGACTATTTTTAACGAAGTTAGCGTGGTACCATTTTCATCGGCACGACATCGATTGACGCCATTTTCGCAAAGATCTGTTGAGAAATGCAGAACGTGGAATTCGTCACTTCCACGTAACTCAGCGAGGCACGGTTTATTGGTGGCATTGTAGATCGAGAGCTGGCTATATAGGGGTCAACGTGACTCGATGCAGTCACAGTTCTTATTGTTGGATTAGTGTTGCCGAATGCGAAATCCCCATCTGCCGAGTCAGTCCGGAGAACTAACGCGGGGGTGGGCGGTCAAACAGGTAAAATTTTGCAGCATAATAACGTGATTCTTGCTGTTCTGAAATTTCATATACTTATTGTTTACGCATTTAATGAACGATATGCAAAATGGCAGACCACCAAGTGGGGGATAAGACGTTGGCAGATGTAAGAAGATCCTAAAGTTGAGGGTATTAACTCGCTTTCTAAATTATTCGTTATAGTTTTATTTCTTCCGTTGTTAAAAGTCGGTAGAG
The DNA here is from genome assembly GCF_050908995.1 of Andrena cerasifolii. Taxonomy (NCBI): domain Eukaryota; kingdom Metazoa; phylum Arthropoda; class Insecta; order Hymenoptera; family Andrenidae; genus Andrena; species Andrena cerasifolii. Next base: position 1,786,816 of record NC_135124.1, on the reverse strand, counting down.
TCGAGAAGGTTTTTCTCGAGTCCCGGTCTGTAATCGACTGACTTTCCGTCCCGTGGAAAGTCCCCTCTTGTCCTTTTGGGAAAACTCCTAAGGACCCCGATGCCAATTTATGATGTTTATGGCGTCGCACTGGTCGGGCCCATCGTCGCTGTAGGCGTCACGCTGGCCGCATCTGCGTAAGCTCAACCTTGCAGCCCCTTTTACACGGTGGTGCTTCAATATTGCTAACACAGGCGTCGATGAAAAGCGCGATACGTGGCTTGCGCGCTAGTGCAAGGGAGAAATATACATTTGTTTCTCCTTTGCCCTAGTGGGACCGCCGTCGGCCGCATATTGGAACGGCAACCGCCTTTAAGGCGCACTTGGTGGTCTGCCATTTTGCATATCGTTCATTAAATGCGTAAACAATAAGTATATGAAATTTCAGAACAGCAAGAATGACGTTATTATGCTGCAAATTTTACCTGTTTGACCGCCCACCCCCGCGTTAGTTCTCCGGACTGACTCGGCAGATGGGGATTTCGCATTCGGCAACACTAATCCAACAATAAGAACTGTGACTGCATCGAGTCACGTTGACCCCTATATAGCCAGCTCTTAGACTATTGTCTTTGAGGACTCTAGCGAGAGAATCACGCTGTACCATCTTACTATTTGCCAAAAATAATACATTCAACATTTCATTTCCAGATGAAAGATACGGTCCCGACCCCGTCGGGGGGAAGTGGAGGGGGGGAGGAGGAGAATCGTGGACGGGAAAGAGAGAAGGAGGAGAAGAAGGAGGAGAAAAAGGAGGAGAAGAATAAAGATAGGGAGGAAAAGATCGAGAAAGCTCTAGCAAAAGTAAGTTATGTTGAAATTATGTGTGTGTACAGTATTATCTCCGTAAGTGTTCGCTGGTCGGGCCGGCGTTGAGCTCCTGTCGTGAACAGATCTCTAATTCCGAGTGTTCGTTTCTCGCTTCTTCCTGGCCGAAGGGGGGAGCGAGATGGAACGCTTTGCCTGCGCGACGGCCGCGAACGCAAAAGACGGAGTGTCAGGCGTCCGAAAGACGGAGCGAGATAAAACATCATCCCGTCGTCTCGCTCGCTTTCAGTGGCTCTCGCTCGCTCTCGTTCCATCTCGCTCTCGCCTTCGCCGGGCAAGAGTGACACAGAAGTGGTGGAGATACATAGCAACAAACCCGGATCGTGTGCACCAAACCGAACACTTACGGAGACAATACTGTATTATTATTGAAAGTGGTATAAGTCGATCTGTAGCTAAAAAATCGTTTGTTTTCTTTAACATTTTTATTGATTATTATTCCATAATAAAATTACACAAGTTTATAGTTTTAAAAACATTACCCGATTTGATTTACGGATGCGAATATTTTGTTGATTCAAAAGCATACCCTTAAATATCCCAATGTATGAATAAATGGACTTATACTAGTTTAAGAAATAACGGCTCATATGTAGGCGTAGAACTAGAAGATGTAATTTTTATGGTACTGTTTCAGTTGAAAAAGGAGCTGAAGAAGTTACAATACGGCCGTGGAGGCCGCCGAGGAGGCCGCCGAGGGGGCCACCGAGGGGGCCGCCGTGGGGGCCGCCGTGGGGGCGGCGGCGGCAACCCCATAATTATTAATAATTATTAAATTTTATATATAGCTATTAAATATTTAAAAATATAATATTTCTAATTCATCAATGCTTGTTCATTTTCTTTGTTTCAATGGAATGTAAAATGTTCTCATTTTCTATTGTATCGACATGAACGTTTCAGTAACATACTGCTGAGATTTTCCAGATGAAAATGAATTTAAACACGGTATAAATCGGATTATTTTTAGCATTATTAGATTAGAAATGTTTCGCATTTATATTTAATTATCCGATTTATACCGCATTTGAATTCATTTTAATGTGGAAAATCTCAGCAGTATGTTACTGAATATTGAAAACGTGACATTTTACATTTTATCAACATTGTACGCCTCTCCAACCGAGATTACAAGTTGCCGCAGAGTGGGGCATTTCGGGTCGAAACACAGCACAAAACATTTTCTCACCCAAATCATATATTTATCGTTAATTTTTCCATTTCATTCAGTTAGGACGTATGCTTGTGATCCTATTGGTACAGAAAAATTAATGAAATTTGTTTATTTAATGGGTCATAGTACTTTTTTACAAATTGCCGACAATATCGTGCACACTGTACATAGGAAAAAGTTCCGCATCTTTCACATGTAAAAAGACTTCAGTTACTTTGAATTTCAATGGCAGGAAAGGCATTTTTGTAACAAAAAAGCGTCATAGACCCCTTCTCGTCCCTCTAACTACCTCGTTTGAACTCCCGTTAAAAATAAACAATGAAAATTGGGACATTCAGTAAGATATAATTCCAAAAATATCAGGGATATCAAAATCAAATTTGGTACACTTCAAATACATACCTCAACACTTAATTCCACCAAAAATTAGTTGAATTAAGCAAACAATAATACTATAAACAACAATACAAATTCTGAAGAGTTTCGTGGTTCTCTTCTTCGAAACCGTGTAGTCGCGTTAAAAATTAATGAATATGAAAAACAATCATAATACCTGCAATCAACTACCTGTAAAAGAAAATTTGCAGTTTAGCGATATTTTTGTAAAAGGACTTAGTGCCGTGTATCGACCCCAAATGCCCCACTGTGCGCCGCCGAACAGCCCAAATCCTCGCTGGTCGGGACCGGCGCGGCGTTGAGCTCGTATCGCGAGCAGAGCCCTAATTCTCAGTGTTCGTTTCTCGCTTCTTTTTAGCTGATAGGGGGAGCGAGATGGAACGAGTGTCAGGCGTTCGAAAGACGGAGCGAGACAAACAACATCTCGTCGTCTATCTCGCACCACCCTCGCTCGCTTTCAGTGCCTCTTGCTCGCTCTCGTTCCATGAGACAATACTGTAGTATCTTTTATTTGACTTTATCCAGATATTATCTTTGCCCATCTCTGTTCTCCAACTGCTTCGCCGTGATTCATTCAAGCCTCCTCGATGGAAAAATATTGATAGGGGAAATGCGGCAACAGCGCGATTCGACTCTCGATACGTCTCGGCAACTATGTCTTTCCTACATTTATCGGCTAGATTGGACTTCCACCGGTTTTGATGGTACAAGGCACGAATATACCATCAACGCCGGTGACGGAGAAACCTTGAAGCTTCATTCTGTCATTTTTCGGGCTGTCCTGAGTACACGATTCGTAAATTCATTATTATTTCAACGTACGGTGCTTATTAGCGTTCAAACGGACCAGACCACCCTGCACGAAAGTCTACTGAAGGCAACTAAACCCGCAAAAACGTCCACCGTGCCGATTCCAGGACGAAAGTTGTAATTTACGGTTTGCTTACTACATCGCGTATACGCAGGCCCGGCGGAACCATGCGCCGCACAAGGGCGCCAGCCGAATGGGACGCTAAAAAAACTAGATCGTACGCTTAATAATAAAGGAATCTAACACCTCACATAAACTAAATATAAATGTAAATCTTTTAAACATATTAAATAGAAAACAAGTGCAAAAAATTGGGGACAACAAAAATTTTTTTGCACAAGGGCGCCAGCTAACCTCGCGTCGGCCCTGCCTACACGTCACGCTGGTGCTACATGGCTGCAGTGCACCATTAGCGCCACCAACGGAGAAGCCTTGAAGCTTCATTCGGACAGTTTTCGAGTCATAAATTCATTATTATTTCAAAGTGGGGTGCTTATTAGCGTTCAAACGCACCAGACCACCCTGCACAGATGTCTACTGAAGGCAACTGTACCCGCAAAAACTTCCTTCGTGCCGATTCCAGGACGAAAGTTGTAATTTACGATTTGCTTACTACACGCGTATACGTGCACGCTTTTCCTAGCTTGTGTGAGCGTACTCACACATTCAAAGGCCCGCGGAGACGGCCCCCTTAAAGCGATCTCGGATGGTAGCCAGGTAGCCGGTTAGGGCGTCCCCAGATGGAAGTTGATTTGGTCGGCGTCTATTCCTTCAAAATGGTATTTTCTTCTGGTGCCTATCAGCTGGCCCACGCTTTGGAGTATGGAAGCTGAGGGGGCTAATTAAAGCGACCTCGGAATTGAAGGTGAGGGGGCTAATTAAAGCAACCTCGGAATTGAAGGTGAGGGGGCTAATTAAAGCGACCTCGGATTTGGAAGGAGGTATTAGGACGTCGATTTAAGATAAACTGAGCGGCTACTGTTTGGTTCGTTGACAAACCCAAGTCTGAATTTAGGCTGTTGGCGCGCCTGTATTTATACGGTTTGGCGAGACTTTGAGCTCGCCAATCACTTGCTTCGCGAACTCGCGCACCAATTAGAATTAGCATCCGGTTTCTGCCGGTCGCCGACTACACTTGAGTTATTTGGCGTCCAGTTGAACGCGCGGTCTACGCAAGCGCGTTTGGTTCCTTCGCGGCACTGAGTTCGTCGTTTGAAATGGGGCGGTAATGCGCGTGCGTTGCGCGTTCGCTAGTACCCTGTTTCTTGTTGCGCTCGCAAATCCTTAGTACTAATATTACAAAACAATGATTAATATGAAATATTAATGAAAAAAAAATTATGGCGGTAGGTGGCGATACGTTACAGGGGTTGTACAATGAGAACGATACAACCAGAATTCAGATTCCTTTTTGTAAGCCGGCATCCCGAGCTTCCAGAACCGACCCCGCAATGACCTCCTTGTTCCCCTCTCCGGCAGCAGCGTCGCCGAAGCCTCGAAGTCGCTCCGATATCGACGGGCCTCGACCGCCGTCGCTGCTCCCGTTGCTGCTGTGGCTGTCCCCCGTTGCTGCCGCTGCTCCTGTGGCTGTCCCTCGTTGCTGCCGCTGCTCCTGTGGTCGTCCCTCGTTGCTGCCACTGCTTCTGCGGCTGTCCCTCGTTGTTCAGCTGCATGCTGAAACGCACGCAACGGCTCCTTGCGTATCCCACGCAACAGCTCCTTGCGTATCCCACGCAACAGCTCCTTGCGTATATTCGGGATCCGTGGCTACGGATCCCACTTCTGACACCAATGTTGCGCCGGTGCGTTTTCATTGCAGGCCACCCCGACGCAAAGGAGTAGAATAATAGACACGGACGCACACACGACACAACTATATTTGGTACATTGAGCAATATCGGTTATAAAGGTGCGATCCGCATGTCCGAACGCAATGGCGTTCGGTTCAGGACATTCTTCTGGTCGGCCTCCCGATCGTCCTCTTGACCTTCTTCTATCTTCAGTTACGAGCACCAGCAGGCAATGCACGGGCCTATACCCGGTGCTCGCAACAATATATATGCAGTGTTGTGGGGAAATCCGTCTGGCCTGGCAGCCGGTTCACTGTTGCGTGATTCTTCGGGAACTAGAATCCAATTCCAAGGAGTGGGGCCGATGCACAGTGGCAAATTTCGTCGAAAAGCTGGCCAAAAATCAGAATGTAAAAGTTTTAAATTTGCTAGATCCAATTAGTGCGATTTATTTATGACATATTTGTGCATAATTTCTTACTAATGTAAATATATAAACTGCAGCCCTTGCTGAGATGTGTCAGTTCAAAGTTGACGCTCGAAATTTAAAGGTCTACTTTGAGATTTATTTTCAGATTATCGAGTCCAGCTATCAAAATAAACATTATATATTGTGGTGTAGTATCATATACACTATTATTGTTTTAAATGTGAAGTCTGTAAAAGTTCTTATAAACAAGTACTGAAAGCATATTCATTTTTTGTTTATTCTTAAGCAAAAAGTTACAACTCAAGCGAGCTCAAGCACCATTCTTTTTTTTAAATGAAAGCTCAATGTATGCACTTTAAGACCCCGTTGCAGTTTTTTGCAACAAATTGCCCTTTTGGTAAATATTCTCATTTTTGTGTACACTGATACGAGTATAATTTCCGATCCATTCAGTCTTTGCATATACACGAGTCACTAAATATGTATAGCGACGTTATCCGTGCTTTCCCCCAAACAACTGCACCGCGTCCGTAAGCCAGGTATAATCATAAAATTGATTCCAAGCAATTGCTGGCATAACGCAGATGCCGATGCGTCCTTATGGTCGAAAAAATCGGCATCCAGGTATTCATGACCATGTTGCCAAGCGGCAACATTGGCTTTTATTTTAAAGAACCTGGGTTTTCCCACTGAAAGGAAAATCTAATTCTTGGGGCTAACTACGTCCATCATCAAGGGCCACAAGTCAGTCTAGCGAGAATCTCGATAGAAATTAGCAACACGTAGCGCGGTGGCAAAGTAATTACGTTGTGCGTGGTTTATGTGGTAAATCGACATGGAACCAGTTGCTGGAACTTCGCAATCTACAAATGTCTCATTTAGTAGAAATGAGCTTGTAAATATATTAAGAAACTGCACGTCGAAAAATTATAAAATGAAATGTGAGCATCTTTACGAAGAAGTGAAAAAAGCAACTGGTAGTTGTGAGTTTCCCAAGGAAATTAAAGAAGCTTTGTGGCACTTTGTGTCACAATTTAAAACAAAATGGGTTATATCTAAAAGATGTCACAAACGTTTTTCTAAGAAGAATCAGTCATGGTTGGAAGGCAGTATTGAATTCCCTATAAACAGAGTTGACATTAGAAGAGGAAGACCATTCACTGATTTTTCGGATTCGAGTGAGAGATCTAAAAGAAGAAAAACCGAAGGACTTCGATCTCAGTTTAGTTCGGAGGAGCTGAGCTACGGTGCTCAAATGGAATTTAGAAGAGAAGGCAAAGTGCACACTGCCACTGTCATAAAAGACATTGTCTTTTCTACACCAAAAAGAGCTTCGAAATACAAAGAAGCATACAAGAAGGCAGGTAGTGTAGTTAGACCATTTACACATGACGAAGCCTTGTCGTTAACAGTGGAAGCGAAGTTAACAAAATTTCAATACAATGTAATTAGAAATGCAGCTAAGGCACACGGCAGTCAGCTATATCCAAATTATGAAGCGGTTACTGTAACCAAGAAATTGTGCTATCCAGAAAATATCAGTATTGGAGAGTCAATTGCAGAAGTACCTTTGCAATGTTTGCTGAACCATACTGTCAACAGATTATTACAATGTCAAGAAGAAGTTGTGAACAGTTTACGACCTGAGCAACTGAGCGATGTTCACTTAATCTCCAAATGGGGTTGTGATGGAACGTCTGGCTTAAGGGCGTTTAAACAAAAATCTGAAGATCCGAGCGTGTCCGATGAAAGTATGTTTGTTATATCTTTTGTACCTATACGATTAGTATCGAGAGACCTGAACACAAACAAGGAAATAGTGTTATGGCAAAATCCTCGGCCCTCTTCTCCCAGGTTTTGTCGACCTATTCGTCTCCAATTTATACACGAGACAACGACTATTATAAAAGATCAGGTCACAGAGATTGAAAATCAAATCAAAGCGCTAACTCCAACTGTGAGTGAAATTACTAATTCTCGTATTTCCGTGCATCACAAGTTATTGTTCACCATGATTGATGGGAAGGTGTGCAACGCAGTCTCAGAAAATCTGTCCACGCAGAGATGCTACTTATGTGGCTTAACATCAAAGGATTTTAATAACATTGAATTAGTTAGCAACCAAAGTATCGAGGATAAATCGAAATTACGATTCGGGATATCGCCCTTGCACGCATGGATACGGTGTTTTGAGTGCATTCTGCACGTATCCTATAAATTAGTGTTATTGAAATGGCAAGCACGCGGAAACGAGGAAAAACAAAAGGTAGCAGTCAACCAAAAAGAGATACAAGCCCGTTTCAAATCGCAGATGGGTTTAATCGTCGACAAAGTGAAAGCAGGATATGGTAATTCGAATGACGGGAATACTGCCCGGAGATTTTTTGAAGACGCTGAGACTACTGCGGAAATCACTAACGTCAATGAAGAAATTATAAAACGTTTCCGCGTTATTTTATTAACCATCTCCAGTACATACTCTATAAAACCGGACTATTTTAAGAAGTACTGTTTAGAAACTGCCGAAAAATTTGTTGAACTATACCCGTGGTATCCGATGTCTACCACAGTGCACAAAATATTATTTCATAGCACAGAAATAATTAAATACGCTCTCCTTCCAATAGGACAGTTAGGAGAAGAAGCGCAAGAAGCTCGTCATAAAGATGTGAAGCGATACAGGGAAGCTTTATTCAAGGAAGTTTTCTAGACAAAAAACTATGGAGGATGTTTTTCATAATCTGTTAATATCCTCAGATCCCTATATAACTTCTTTGAGGAAATTATCTGGAAAAGGAATGAAGAAGTATTCACCGGAAGTTATCCAGTTTTTTGATCTACCAAGCGACATTGACTTCGAAATGTCTGAAAACAAGGAAGATAATTCCGATTGAAGTTTTATTTTTTTAACTTTACATATGCATTATATATCATTCTGTATTTTGTTACTCGGCATTATTCTTTAAATATCTCTCTTTTTGTATATATATATATATTTTATGTTATTTTGCATATGTTGCTCTGCGTGTATATATGTTGTGAAAAGAAATTGAGCGAGTGTGGGAGAGAATAGAAAATTTTGCGTATATAGTGAAAAAGTAGGAATAGTTTTTTCCTATAACAGATGACATTGACTACGAAATCTCTGAATACGAGAGAAATAATTCTGTTTGAAATTATATTTTTTAACGTTATACTGTTATATTATTCTGTATATTATATATCGGAGTGAAGGCAAGTGATTGCATTGCAATAAATAATTGAATACTGTGCAATTAGAAATTCGGAAGTAAAGGTCTATTCGGGAAGATTTACAGAAGTGACGTATGCTACAACGCGCAATGAAACTCATTTATACATAAAACATGCACTGTTCACCTACAGGTAGCACTTTCAGCAGATATTTATGCGAGTCAAACTAAGACGGAACTTAATAGTGACAAAATTGCGGTTGAGCTCTCACTTAGTAATCATAACGTTTAAAATTCCGCAAGAAAAGCATCTCGTTGATCATCAGTGCTATGTACCAAATGTAATAATGTTAAAATATATACAAATATTAATGTTTCAGTAATGACTGCGTAATTATTTGACAAAAAACTACAAACCACAATACTTTTAATATTTTTAATAATACAATTATAATTAAAACAACAAATTAAACATTAAACGTTAAAAAATTATACTTTTAGCTTCTTAGAGTTATATTACAATAAAATATTTTAATAATTTGCACGGGAATTGCAGATTCATTTTTGGCCAGCTTTTCGGCCAAATTCGCCACTGTGCGATGCCCGTGGAATGCAAAAGCACTCTGCTCAGAGGATGCGTTCAGGTTTTAAACTCGAGAATTAGAACGATTAAAAGGAAACTTTATATTCAAGTTGAACAAATATATATATTTAGTACGATTTAATAAATACGTCTCTACAGAGTCGACTCTCGCAATAGAATGAATGATCTTCAATTTCGGTTGTTAACATAAATAAATAACGTAATTACATTTGTTTTCTAACGAGTGTTACATAATTTCGGTGATAATTAATAAAAATTACAATGATAGCGAGTGTTTGATTACCTAGCCATGAATATGTTTAATTGCATAATTTCAGTATAAAAGAATAAGAAAACCAACAAGTTCATGAAGTTCCCCCCTTCCTTCAATTCAAATTTCCCTCCGAATGAGAAGCTACGTTCACATCATGGCAAGGTAACGGGAATACAGCATTCGATTCAAGCTTCGCACTCCTTTGGTTCATGGTGAACTGACGGTTACGCAACATCACAGTGTTGCGACTTCCGCCCAGCGGCGTGTAGTATAAACTTTAGAAGCGCGAAGTTCGAATCGGATCACACGAATGTAATAAGAAAGGGACACAAAGCGAAGTTCGCACAAGCCTGAGGGTTTTGAAAGTAGTTAGATATTCTTTTAATAAGTAAACTTCAAGATTATAAATTAATCAATACCCACTTGGAAACGGGTGTTTGAAGAAATGAACTCCACTTTGATCCCTTCTCCTAAGTGTGTAAAATCAGTGCAATGTTGTTAAACGCTTATTTCTGAAAATCGATAACCGAAAGGAAATGGATTCCCTACGAAGGATCCAGAAAACCCAAATGGCCACACAACAACAGTGGTGAGCTGGCGGGGAAAGTCACGCATGCGTGTGATGACGCCGTGACGTCGAACCAATCAACGCCAAGATGGGAAACGAAGGGAAACGAAACGACGCCAGCGCCAAGCCAAGCCAAGTGATGTGAAATTAAGTGAGGTCACAGCCAATCAGCGTCGCCGGGGAATCGGTTGTCATCTTGGCGTTGATTGGTTGACGTCACATGCTTATCCCACCCACTGCTTTAAATTGTGGTACTAATCGGTAATTACGTTTGAAGCACGCTGGAATATGTAATATTGATGAGATGTAAAAGAAAGCATAAAATAATAATAGAAGTATTATTTATTTATGCACTAATTATGCATAATAACTTCGCATTCACCTCACTTGGTTTGGCTCGGCGCTGGCGTCGTTTCTTTTTCCATCGTTTCCCATCTTGGCGTTGATTGGTTCGACGTCACGGCGTCATCATGCGCATGCGTGACTTCCCCCACCAGACCACCACTGTGAACCGACTGCCAGGCCAGACGGATTTCCCTACAACGCTGTATATATATATGTACAATGACGGACGACGATCTCTGCCGTATGATCGCGAGAGTCGACGAACGATACATGCATTAGTTTCTTTTGGCCGAAGGTATGCGTGTAATGCGTGTACGTATTATGTCGACAAAATGTTAGTTGGAGAATCAGAATCAGAAAAAAATCTTACCATTTTCATATGATACATGACATGAATTTGGTCTTATTCGAAAGCTTATATGCGGTTTACATAAGAAAAATGCCTTTAAATTTAGAAAATATTGCAGGCGTGATGAGATATTACTGAAATAAGTTTCAGGGAAGGTTGCAATAACCGATTTACTAGTAAAAGATACGCGCAAGCGACAGTCGACATATACAGGGTGTCGAAACATGTACTTGACGTCCGGACGCTACCCCGTCTATAGATTGGTCCATTCCAACCGACATGAATCACTGTTGGCCGCATAGAAATAACACTCATGACATTAATCAGTCAATTTTTTTTTATTGTTATTTGATGATTATTGAATTGCTTCTGCTACCGCCTCCCCCTCGCCTTCCTCTGTCCCGTTCACGGCGCCATCCTCCCTGGCCTCTATGATGGGCCCCACGCCGGTATTTCAAGCGATTTAGCTCCTTTTTCATGTGAAACAGTACCATAAACATTACATTTTCTAGTTCTACCCATACATACAGTGAATCCCAACAATATTCCGACCTAAACGGAATAACATCCTGACAATTGCAACGTTTCGTACAAAGTTGTTTGGTGTGAAATAAGAAATACAGGGTCCAATAAGCCGCGCCTCGCTCAATTTCGTGGACTTCGACGCTCAAGACCATATAATGTCGCGCACTAAAAAATGACGAATCTCAAGTTCTGCATTTCGCTCGGATTTTTGCGAATTTTAGCCTGATTTTCATCGAGAAAACGTAAGGAATCCATTGGTGGATTGCCACATCGATTCGAAGAAGAATTAAAAATTGTTTAATATTGTTAGGTTTTGTGGTTTGGCATAACGATAGTTTAATGTAACAGTAAAAGCACGGAACATGAACGATAACAAGTACTGGAATGCTATTTCTAATATGCAACCATAGTGGTCTAAAAACGTCTGCTCCCAATGGCGTCTGGTTTAAGAGTCACATCTTGACAGGCGATCGATCCGATCGCCTACTTCTCGATGTCTTCCTGTCACAGTCGCGAGCACCAGCAGGCCTTGGATTCCATCCATAAGGTGCTCGCAACAATATGCTGTAAGATTACATTTCACGTTCGACCACGTGGGGTCGTTTCGTTTTTGCCGGGCTTTGCTGTCACCGTTCATACCAAACAAAGGGTATAGCCGATTAAGATGGTCAAATGTGCCCTTGAACCGAATTCGACTCACCATGAATCATTCGATAGCTTATTAAAAAAGAAACATTTGTGGCAATTTTCAACTTCGTATCTCTATCCGGAGGGTAGTAAAGGGCAAAAATAGGAAATCAGGTGTTTGCCGAATTTCTCCTATACTAGGGGATGAAAAATTTTGAAAAAAATCAGAGGCATTTCTGTTATCGGGACACATAATAGAGAATTGTTTCAGATTTTTAAATTGAAAAACCAAGCTGTGAAAAATAAAAAACGCCAAAAAATGCTGAAAAATACCGATTGTGTATCGAAGCAGTCTTGGCACTATAATTATATTTTTACTGTAAGTACATATCATTGTTACTATTGTCTTGAATTTTTTCAGATTTTTCAATTTGGTGCGCCGCAGTTAAAAAAATTAAAAACCGATTTTTAAAGCTTTTAAAGATTTTTAGCGATCTTCAATGTTTATACGTACAGCAAAACATTATAGGAATTAAAGAAACTGAAAAAACCGAATCATTTGAAACTGTTATGCGCCTTACATTGTAAAGTATTTACCGTATTTTCCAACGGCGTCGGCGGCGCTGCGGTAGAGTGTCGAACTGTTATACCGCTGCAAACTTTTTATAAACGTAGGTTCGAGCCTCGAACTTCTCCAAGTCCCTTAGGCTCTAAGTTTTTTTTTCGTTACTTACATATATTTCCTAGCTTTACGACACAACGATCAATATTTATTTTCAAATGTTTTAAGAATATTTGAAAAACATATTAACCTGAAATATACGTAAATATGAGTTTGAACTGCTTGTTATGCCGCCGTTTATCCTGTCAATTGCGGCATTGTTTAACAAATCCTACATTATATTAATATGTGAAATTGGTTTTCAAATCTCTTACGTTTAACAATTATGGATGGATGGCAACAAAAATCGTGTCTGATGTATTCAATCGTCATCGCTGTCTTCATTAATTACTGGTGTCACTTGTTCACTGGTGAATATTTTACTAAGAATTTCTGCAGGTCTTACAATTTTTGAAAGGTACCGAGCATGCGATAAGTAATAAATTATTGCAGCTATGTGTGAACAGCACCCGACGGTGTGGTTACCATTTGCACATTCACAGAATAGCGCTTTATTCCGGAATAGCCTATTGAGTTTGGTGTATAATCAATATAACATCTGTAGGTTCTTCTGTTAATATGTCGTGATCTTACTTCGAATTTAATAATATTTTTTCTCTCTTTAACACAACGAAGATTAATATTATTCTCTTCATCCATCAATTCTGCTAAATATGAGATTGCTTGAGACAATCGATAGGAGCCAGTAAACAGAATTTTGAGATCTTTCTCTGTCATTTCCGGAAACTCCAAACTCATATTTACGTATATTTTAGGTTAATATGTTTTTCAAATATTCTTAAAACGTTTGAAAATAAATATTGATCGTTGTGTCGTAAAGTTAGGAAATATATGTAATTAACGAAAAAAGAAAACTTAGCCTAAGGGACTTGGAAGTTCGAGCCTCTGTTACGTCCCGAAACTTCAAAATTTTTAAAAATAAAATCTTAGTTATTTTTCTTTTCTCTTTTGATAGTGGGCAGAGTGCTTCGACAACGCTTAGCGTTCTGGGAAATCCCTCGTCGAGCGCATTTCTGTTCACTGTATTTTATCTATGAAAATGGATACTCGGTACTGGGAACGTCGTCGTCGCAGCGTTTGACCGTTGCACTGTACCCTGAACGTGGGACTGTGCTGAGGCATCAGCGTGGTTCTCAGTAGTTCATTCAAAATAAGCGGTTGTTCTCATCCCTCGCGACATTGATTAAATGTAAGCGGCGGGGGTGCGTCTTGACAATGCATCTAGCATTTTAGTGCTTCGGGCACGAACGCGAATGTTTCTGGAAATAATACCGATTTAAGTGTTTCGAACGCTATGATGACCTCGATGGCAGAGTGTTTCACCCTTCAGCACAGTACTTTAAACATTCCGTTCTACGATGGTAAAAACATGCCTTTAAAAAACTTTTTACAAGATATAAGAAATGGCGCAGTCTTTGTTCCTCCCGCGTTAGAATCTTCGTTCTTAAAAGCAGTGCTAGGTAAATTGCAAAAGACAGCTAGAGATAGCACATGGGGCAAGACGTTCAATAATTTGGATGAGTTGATAAAACATTTAAAGGCCAGATTCGGATCAGATAAAACTTATCCTGATTATCATCATGAAATTGAAAATATTAGGATGAAGCGTGGTGAAACTGTTAACGATTTCCATGACCGGTTAAATATTCTATTTAATGGCGCTAAAACAGTTTTAGAGGATAAATACCCCGAAAATGCGGGACAAATGTTAGAACCAATTAAAGAAGTAGCCTTGGAAGCGTTCATTCGAGGGTTGCCCGATGAAATCACGCGAGCGGTAGACGCACGTGATCCCAAAAATCTGGAAGAAGCATTAAAATTTGCGCGTCGGGCGGAAATCAAAATCAGATCTGGAATATTACCGTCCGGTGAAACTTCGCGGGTAACGTTCGCGGAAAATAACTATTCTTCAAATTCAAGATCAGTTTCTCCATCATATTCGAATTCCGATAATCATGGCACTTCGAGACACTACCAGAATTATTCAATAACCAGACGCGAAGGAAATCGTTCGCGATCGCCATCCCCGAATCCAATAGATGCTCAGGATGTTAAATTAAAATCACCTAAACCTACTCAATCAGAATACACAAATTATCCTCGATACTCGGATCGCCAACGATACGATCATCAAAGACATCCAACCTATCCATTTTATCCACCTTATTTTTATCCTCAAATGACTCCATTTCCTCCATATTATCCACCTTATCCAGCATACCCTCATGATTTGAATAATAGACCTCCAAACGCATCGAGTCGACCAAGTTCGCCATATTCAAATAGACCACCTTCGCCACATCCGAGTAAAATTAATTCAACTACCGACAGCAATAATTTACACTCACAGACGACTCGTCACGGAGACGCGGCGATGAGTCCTACGTCAACAGAGCGTCACACAACCGCGAGAAATCTAAAGCGAGCTCAGTAATGTTAACCGTAAATACTGAATCCCCGGTGGTTAAGATGTCCGGAAACAAATTGCGGTCCGGGCACGTACATTTCTTAGTAGATACAGGGGCAGATATTAATGTAATTAAATTAGACGCACTATTAGATGATGCAATCGTAGCACTTGACGAATCGGCAACTCTTTCAGGAATCACGCCGGGAACATCAGAAACATTAGGAACCACTTTCATCACGTTGCAATCAGAACCGATTAGATTTCATGTTGTAAAATCTTGTTTCCCGATACGAGCTGACGGTATATTAGGAAAGGAATTTTTAAGACAGAAACAAGCGGAGATATCATTTGCCCATAACACATTGGTTACTCAGTCAGATCCAATTAGACCTATACGTTTTGTGGGGGAGGAACCTTTAACAAAAAAACGGTTAAATTATAAACCTCGCATTTTACGAATTAGTGCTCGAGGCAGACAGCCAATTGCCATCGATGTCATAAATAGCGATTTGAAAGAGGGATATTTACCAAAGATCGATACAATAAACGGAGTCTATATCGGCGAAGCCGTTGTATCAGTAAATGATCAGGGCAAGTGCCATGTCCTAGCAATTAACACATTGACAGAAGATGTTGATATCGAAATTTCACCACAGGAATTAATTCCATTTGAGCACTATAGCTTGCCAGAGGAAGAAAATTTTGATTCGGATTCAGAATCCTCAGAAATTATAACGAACCGAGTAGGTGAAATAGTTAAAAGATTACGTCTGTCTCATTTGAATGATGAGGAGGTATGTCACGTGATTGATCTTGTTGAGGAATTTCCTGAAGTATTTCATTTGCCCTGTGATAATTTGCAAGCCACACCGAATATAAAACATAAAATTCCTACTATCGATGATGTCCCGATAGATACGCGACAGTATAGATTTCCCCCAGTACATAAAGAAGAAATAGTTAAACAAATTTCGGCCAAATTAAGTAAAGGAATAATAGAATCTTCAAATTCTCCATTTAATTCTCCACTTTTGATCGTGCCAAAGAAACCTGACCCAGAGTGCAACCTACGGTGGCGAATAGTGATAGATTTCCGTAAATTGAACGAAAAAACGATTGGAGATGCTTACCCATTACCGAACATTACGGATATATTAGACCAATTAGGAGAGGCGCGTTATTTTTCGATATTTGACCTAGCTAGTGGTTTTCAACAAATTGAAATGGATCCGGCAGATAGTTTAAAAACGGCTTTCTCGACACCAAACGGTCATTACCAGTATAAACGCATGCCGGAAGGTCTTAAGAACGCTCCGGCAACATTTCAAAGATTAATGGACCAAGTGTTGCGTGGATTGCAAGGAACGGAAATTTTTGTATACCTAGATGATATCGTGGTTTACACTAAAAATTTAGAAGACCACGGAAAGAAAATTCGTCGTTTATTCAATAGATTGGCGGATGCCAAGCTGTCACTTCAACCCAGTAAATGCGAATTTTTGAGAACAGAAGTAGCTTATTTGGGACATATCATCGGGCAGGACGGAGTCAAACCCGACCCCAACAAGATCAAGGCCGTGAAGAATTTTCCTCGTCCTCAAAATCCTAAAAATATTAGGCAATTCTTGGGCCTTGCAGGTTATTATAGACGTTTTATAAAGGATTTTTCGGCTATAGCAAAACCATTATCCGAACTATTAAAGAAGAATGCTAAATTTGTCTGGGGTAAAGAACAAAAAGAAAGCTTCAGAAAATTGCGAAAAGCGCTATGCACTCGACCAATACTGCAATATCCAGATTTTAAAAAGCCATTTACTCTAACAACAGATGCATCTGATTACGCGATTGGTGCAATCCTGAGTCAGGAGAAAGACGGTCACGATTTACCTATAGCATACTTGTCCAGAATGTTAATAAAACCCGAACAAAATTATTCTACTACCGAGAAAGAGTGTTTAGCGATACTATATGCAGTGCTACATTTCCGACCTTATCTTTATGGACGCAAATTTACATTAGTTAGTGATCATGAGCCCTTGAGATGGATAAATTCCATTAACGATCCTGGTCAGAGATTAGTAAGATGGAGATTGAAATTGAGAGATTATGAATACGAGTTCGTTCACAAGTCTGGTAAATTAAATACAAATGCAGACGCGTTATCGCGAAATCCGGTTGATGAAACCTTGACAGAATCCTCAGATGATTCGGATGAGGGCACAAAAATAGAAAAGAAACAACTGTTTCCACTCAAAGAAAGTGAGAAGACTAGCGACTCGCCTACACCTTCAGTGTCTCAGTCAAAACCCGAGAGTCAATCAAAAATTCCAAAACCAGGAAAAACATTAGGTTCAAGGACAAGGGTAAAACCACCAACAATACTTGATCATAGTGCTATAGCCACTAGAACCCGCTCCAAATTACCACAGCCTTCCAAACAATCAATAGCAGGACCTTCAAAATTAACCGAACCTTCTTTGTCATTGGAATCCTTCAAACCTTCAACTTCTCTGGACAAAGGATCATGTATTGATGATCCTCCGATTCTCAGACAGCGAAAGAGTGTTTTTCCTAATCTGGAATACTATCCTGAAACACGGATACTGGAAAATCCTAGTGTTCCAGAGGAGGAAACCGCTGTCGTTGTTAATCCATCACAAGTACAGGACATCATAGCAGGTGAACCTGATAAAACTTCAGATTATTCTGTCGAATTAAAGGACCTTCTAGAATCTTTCAGAAGGTTTGATGAATCCATGCGAGAAAGAGGTATCAGTCACGTGGATGATGAAGAAGAAATAATAGAATTTCGAGAAGACATAGTTTCAGAACCTGTAGAAGCAATTTCGGATGAACCTGACTCTTCCGATGATGAGACGGAGGAGGAGGCTATCCGAAGTCAGAATGTCGAAGACTTGATACAAACTTCGAGAGGCACTTTCCATACTAGCAAATTCGCGTCACAAGCACCTTCACTTAAAGTTATCCCGGAAGATACGGAATTGAGTATAACCCCTTCCTTGAATAGCTCAGCAATCGTCAAACCTACCTATCAAACTACTATACCCTCACCTGTTTCAACAACTAGACCATTGGCACTCTCTACACCTTTTCCAGACCATTTAACTAAACGATCTTCTAAGGAAGGAGGGAAAACTCCTCTAAAATCAAATATACCCATTCCTCGACGAATCATACCCCAAAATTCACAAAATTCTCATTCGACTGGTATAACAATAACAGGAGATATACCACCGGATTTGGAAACCGCTAAACCAATAGATTTTTCTGAATTACCACTCGAGGATAGTGAAACTGTATCCACAACAAGGGAAAATTTAACGTACTCTCGTTCCCATTATGTTCATTTTATGTCATCGGATTGCGAAATAGTAACGCCAATTGGTAACTTGTTATCTGATTTAAATATCATCAATGCAAATGATATGAAACTGGCAAAACCAAAATTAGGGCAAGTATTGATTACGGAACGAGGAAAACACAAGATCTTTAGCTTAATAATAAAACAATTTCATGGAGATAAAATTTGTGCAGAGAATTTAACATCAGGCTTACTGAATCTAAAGAATATACTAATTAAATCCAATGTGCAGTCCTTTAGAATTTCACAATCAGGCGATTTTTTAGATGAACTTCCTCACGATACATTAGCATCTTTACTAACGCGCATCTTCGAAGACAGCGGAATCAAAGTAATTATTTGCTCTGGGAATATTCGAGTCCCTCCGGAATCCATACGTCAGAATATTATTTCGGAATTTCACGAAGGATTAATTGGCGGACATAAAGGAGTGACGAAAACCTATCTTAGAATTAGGGAAAAGTTTTACTGGCCAGGACTACGAAACGACGTTCAAAATTTTATCCGCACTTGCAATAGTTGTAAGAGTAAAAAGTTAGTAAGAGCAAAAACTCGGGAACCTATGTTAATCACTGACACCTCGATTGAGCCTTTTGATAAGATAGCTCTGGACACTGTAGGACCTCTTCCGACCTCATCATCGGGAAACCGTCATATCCTCACTATGCAGGACAATTTAACCAAATACTGCATCGCTGTTCCTATTCCTGATATTAAGGCGGAAACAGTAGCACATGCATTAACAACAAATTTAATACTGCAATATGGGGCACCTCGAGTGATTTTAACCGATAGGGGTACTAGTTTCATCAATAAATTAATGCAACAGCTGGCAACGATTTTCAAAATTCATCATGTTAGTACATCGGGATATAGACCTCAGACAAATGGAGCTTTAGAACGAAGTCATATAGTATTAACAGAATATATCAGTCATTATATCAAGGACTACGACGATTGGGATCGTTTGGTACCTTTTGCAATGTTCTCATACAATACCTCGGTGCATGAAGCCACTAATTTTACACCATACGAGTTAGTATTCGGTAAAATAGCTCGTTGTCCAAATTCTTTTCAAGACGAAAACGAAAATCTTCCAGTATATAATTCATACTTGCAAGACCTAATAATACGCCTTTCTGAAATGCAAACATTAGCAGGGAATAATTTGATCAAAGCTAAGGAAAAGTCTAAATTATATTATGATAAATCGACACGTCCGTTTAAAGGAAAGGTGGGGGACATGGCACGTGTCCTAGTCGAACCAAAAAGAGGAAAATTTGATGAACGCTACCATGGTCCATACAGGATTGTTGGAGCCTTGGAGGGAAGAGGCATAGTATTGGAGGACGACAAGGGAAAACTTTTTACGAAGCACCCGGATAAATTAATATTGGATTAAGGAAAGGAATGGGCGGCTCACGGCTAATTCGATTAGATTTGGTAGTTACCTGGGCATGTCTAGTGACCATGAGTAAACCTATGGAAGAACCTGATAACGACCTGAAAGACTACCGTATCACACGGATGCCTGCTAATCCGGGACTATACTACGAAAGGGGAAGCGGCGTAGAATTCGCGAGAGCGGATTGGCGTGTAGCGTTATTCATAGACATCCAAAAAATCAGCAAAAGTTGGGAACATGAGAACGAAACTTTGGAAAATGTTTATCAAAATTGTAAATCACTTGTAGTTAAAACAGACTGTACCTCGCTATTAAGAATAGGGTACTTGAAGGGTAGAGTGACTGAGGTCATGCACCTGCACAAGGAAGCAGAACAGCTAATCTCTGAAATTATCACGCCGCCTTCGAAATTATCAAAACCTCCGAAAACAATAACTCGCCGAAGCGTACCGCTTGGATTCGTTGGTTCCTTGAGTCGTTCCTTGTTTGGTACACTGAACATGGAGGATGCTGAGTATTTTGACAGAGAAATTGATAGATTATATGATTATCAACGCATCATAACTCAGATTGTTGAGCGATCTGCATCATACCCATGAAATAATGGAGAAATTAGCGAGCAAAATTGAAAGTAACAGGCTCGAAATAAACAAATTAATTGAAGCACAGGGAGCATTCAAAACATTAAATTACTCTTTGGCCTTAATTCAATACTCAAATTCTGTAGAAATCTCTCTTAATCATTATATCAATGGAATTCAAACATTAATGACAGCCATAGTGACAGCTCGTCAAGGTGAATTGCACCCTTCCTTGCTTAGTGGACCCAGACTGGGAATCGTCTTACAGGAGATACGAGAATCTGTAACGGGCTATGAACTTCCTATGTATGTCCGTAGAATCGAAGAATTGTCGAAATTAACTACAGTAGACTTAGGATATTATAACGGAAAAATAATAGTCACAATACACATACCATTAATAGATCGAATTAAATTTGAGCTTTATCATGCGTACTCTTGGCCATCTAAACAAATTATAAATTCGAATGTTACCGCATCCGCGTACCTTGTGCCACGAGCAAGGAATGTAGGGTTGAGCACGGACCTCCGAACATATTTCATCGTTAACGATAACTTTTTAAGTTCTTGTCTGAAACTGCATGGTCACTTCTTGTGTCAACCAGAAACTCCTTTATTTGAAGTACAAAATTCAAAATCATGCGAACTTCGGCTGCTGTTGGGGACTGGAAGTCAAGAAGAGACTTTCAAAAATTGTAATATTCGGATGAAGACATACCACGAGCAATACTGGGAGAAACTTAAAGTATCAGGCGCTTGGCTATATTCATTGGATCAAACAGAATCTCTCCAAATAATTTGCAATGGAAGAAAAAGCCAAATTGTTACAATAGAGCACAGCGGAATATTAGAATTACATCCCGACTGCACCGCAAGAACACAGACAACCACGTTAACGGGAGTAAAGATCGTTCAAGATAAACATTATTATTATTATCAGCCAGATCTACGGTTAAATATTACGAAATTGGTACCATCTCTGGAGGAATATTCGGCGATCCATGAAGTCGTCAAGGGACATCCAGGACAGATGCCTTGGAAGGTCGACACGGACAATTCACTCCGGGAAGTGGAGGAAAAATTGGAGATCATTGGACATCAAAGGCGTGAGAGGGAACATCATTTGCGTTTGACATATGGATCATACCTCGCTCAAATTGCCATAGTTCTATTGCTCATATCCTACCTGTCACGAACTTACGTTTACAATTTTTTCATGAGTCTTCGGAAATTTTTCATAAAGCAGAGAGATTCTCCATCGGAAGCTACTCGAGAGGGCAACGACCAACCTTTAGAAACGATACAAATGAACAGACCTTCATTACCTCCGCAATGATTACTGGCGAACTGACCAGACTATACTATGTGTCATGCCATAATGCTTTCTTTTATGATGCTTATGCGTGTTGTATTACCTTCAGGTTTATCATGGCTGCAGGACATGACTGTCGCAGGGTATTTGTGTCTCGTTTGGCTTCATACACAAAGAAGGAACACCTACTTAAGGTATTCGAGCCGTTCGGCCCGATCCATGCGGTGGTCCGGAGGAAGAACTCTGGGAATGTGGCGTTCATCACCTTTACTACCCCGGAGCAAGCTGACCTAGTGGTGGAGGCGGCAGCGGCTCAACCAATCCTGTGCCACAAGCGGAAGCTGAAAGTTTCTCTTGGAGACTCCTGGCATGAGGCGGTGCAAATTCCTCTCAGTACAGCGCCGGCAAATCCACCGGGTCCGGATCCGTTCGGAGGCTTGACCATCAAACCCTGGGGCGCGTCCGTACTACCGGAGGAGTGCGTGGCGATGATAGCAGCGCTGCTTCCGTACCCGGACCGAGCCAGGATGGAGCGGGTCTCTCGGCTATGGAGAAGAGCGAGCTTGGCGTCCCATCGGGGAACAACGGCCATCAACTTGGAGGACTGGAGGTGGGACAATGAATGGGGTCACCGGCCCATTTCCACCGAAGCGTTCTATTGGATGCTTCAGCGTTGCGGGCGATATGTATTAAACATCAGCCTCAACGAGCGGTCCCTATCTAGCTCACTGAAGCCGCAAGTTCTAGCCATAGCTTGTGAGGGCAGCGTGAATCTCACTACCTTAGATTTAAGAAGCGTAACGATTCGACCGTCGGCGCTACGGGCTTTGGAGGGGAGGCTGACGTTGAAATCTCTGTCATTGGGGAGATGCGAGGGGCCCGTTGACCAATACTTGTCGGAGATAACGAGCAGATTGCGACACCTATCTATTCATAACAATACATTTACGGGAAAATCTTTAGAGAAGGGTTTTGAATTAGAGACACTGGAAATCGAAAATTGCCAAAACCTCAGAGATGCTTGCATCTCTTCGGCGCTAGCGTCGTGTTCGGGATTGAGCCAATTAAAGATATCACGGTGCCCCGGTCTCAGGGCCCCCGGTGTACTTACAGCCTTAACAAGAAACACAAAAGTGTCCGAAACTCTCGAGTGTCTGAAGTTTGGTACTCTCAATTTTGATCAATCTCCGCTCATCGGTGAAACGGAGGAGTTCGAGATGATATTTTTATCGCCGGAACTGATCATCATTGCTGTGAATTTTATTACGCATTATAAAAACATCACCTCGCTAAGCGTAGCTCTTTGCAGATGGGTTGACGGTAATGTTGTCCAGGCCATGGGAGCTCATATGAGGTCACTAAAACGACTAAATGTGAGCTCTTGCATATCCATAAGAGGCGCAGAGCTTGCACCTCTTGGGGAGCTTACGCAATGCGAAGAGCTTTTCATGAACAACATGTATAGTGATGTCGAAGCTACATTTCTGGCCCGTTTAGACAATCTAAAACGATTGGACGCTCGAGACAATTTGGGGATCACTGATCTGGACATTTGTGGTTTTCTGGAACACGCAATTGATGTTGAGTTAATCAATATCGAGGGGTGTAACCGAATAACTCGGGCTACCGTGGTATCAGCAGGGAACACTATCCCTATTAGAAGACATAAATTACATCTGCACCTCGGCCAAACTCAGGCATACCACGTGAAGAGAGACCGGAAAAACATCTTTTTGACAATAACCTATGATAGGATCACCCCGCGTGCGTATTTTGTGGTGAGCGATCCCTGATGCGTGACAGCGTGCATTCTGCACTCTGGTAAATCCTCGTTACACTATGGGATCGTTTCTCCGGCGTGCCGTCTCGATGGTTGGATCAGCGGTGCCCCGTCGCTATCGCGTCGTCGGGACGACGACGTTTCTAAGGAAGGAGGGGTGTTACGTCCCGAAACTTCAAAATTTTTAAAAATAAAATCTTAGTTATTTTTCTTTTCTCTTTTGATAGTGGGCAGAGTGCTTCGACAACGCTTAGCGTTCTGGGAAATCCCTCGTCGAGCGCATTTCTGTTCACTGTATTTTATCTATGAAAATGGATACTCGGTACTGGGAACGTCGTCGTCGCAACGTTTGACCGTTGCACTGTACCCTGAACGTGGGACTGTGCTGAGGCATCAGCGTGGTTCTCAGTAGTTCATTCAAAATAAGCGGTTGTTCTCATCCCTCGCGACATTGATTAAATGTAAGCGGCGGGGGTGCGTCTTGACAATGCATCTAGCATTTTGGTGAAACCTCGTCGAGCGCATTTCCGACCGTCGAATCGTCGCATCAATGTAAAGGAGTGATCTGAGTGTGAGAAGCGTGGGGACGAGAGTCCCCTGTTTGACGCCGGTAGCGCATAAGTATAAAGTATGAAAGAACGAAGGTGAGAACACCTAATGACATCGTGCAACGGTTGCTGGGGCATGATTGGGACTGCAGCGTCAGCTTTTCTGAGCGGGCCTCATGGCCGGACGCTCTCGGGGGCGCGAAGCTGAAGTCACTCTTTGTCGTACAGTCGCGGAGAGCGTGGCAAGGTGTCCGTGGAAAGTAATTCTTTGTTTTAACTCAAATACCGTTTCGAGCCAGAGATTCCTAAGTTTATAGTGAATGGACTCATTCTTCCACGTTAAATAGTGTTTTTTTTATTCTCTTTGTTTTAACTTGATCGATTTCTGAATCTTATAAATCTGCGTTTTATACTCGCTTAATAATCCTGGCTAATTCTCTATGTTGCGTTGGGATCAACCTTCTGTTAGATCTCATTCCTTCTTGCGCTTGTTTTATTCTATATATATCGCTTTCATTTATGATAACCGTCAATATCGTGTGTGAGTGTGAATTTCTCTTTCCTAGGCGCGGAACAGGTGTTTTAGAGAGCGTATACGAACGAAATTCGAACATTATAGAAAAATAGCCGATATAGCGGGTGAGTTGCGCATTTCTTTTCCTTAAAACATTGTAAGCAGTTAACGATTGGCGAGCGTAAATTCTTGTAACGCAAATATTTTATGTGTTCTATTGCCAACTGGCGAGTGCGGAGGTAACGGAGAGTCAATATTGGCTTTAGCCAATATTTTGGGACTACCCTTGGCTCTTTAGCCCTCTTAACGTCAGAACAAGAGAAAGAATAAAAGTATAACTATACGCATTTGAACTTTACACTCGAGCAGAAGTTATTTAATGAAATACAATAACTCAGTGCGGGGCCTGTATAGGACTAGATCTTTGAATCCCGATACCAAACAAAATTCTATAAATTACTAATTAATAAATTGCACTGTAACGCGCATAACATTCTTCCGATTAGACCGATTTGAATACCAAATCCTCGAACTCCGCGTTTACCTAGTAAGCGCGTTACACCTCGAACCTACGTTTAAAAAGTTTGCAGCGGTATAGCAGCTCGACACTCTACCGCTGTGCTACCGACGCCGTTGGAAAATACGGTAGATACTTTACAATGTAAGGCGCATAACAGTTTCAAATGATTCGGTTTTTTCAGTTTCTTTAATTCCTATGATGTTTTGCTGTACGTATGAACATTGAAGATCGCATAAAATACTTATTTCATGAAACAATTCGACGTATAAGTTACTCTGACACGGAAAAAACGAACGGAGAAATCGGTTTTTAATTTTTTTAACTGCGGCGCACCAAATTGAAAAATCTGAAAAAAATTCAGGACAATAGTAACAATGATACGTACTTACAGTAAAAATATAATTATAGTGCCAAGACTGCTTCGATACACAATCGGTATTTTTCAGCATTTCTTGGCGTTTTTTATTTTTTACAGCTTGGTTTTTCAATTTAAAAATCTGAAACAATTCTCTAATATGTGTCCCAATAACAGAAATGCCTCTGATTTTTTTCAAAATTTTTCATTCCCTAGTATAGGAGAAATTCGGCAAAAACCTGATTTCCTATTTTTGCCCTTTACTACCCTTCGGGTGGAGATACGAAGTTGAAAATTGCCACAAATGTTTCTTTTTTAATAAGCTATCGAATGATTCATCGTGAGTTGAATTCGATTCGAGGGCACATTTGACCATCTTAACCGGCTATACCCTTTCAGAAAACCACATACACATTCAACATAACTTACTTTCGCCATGTCTTTTCTCAATTTTAGGTTTTCCGCTTCCTTCTTCTGCTCCTCCTCTCCTCTCTCTCTCTTTCTCCTCTTCCTCCTTTCTGTTTCTCTTCTGTCACTCTTTTTCTTCGTCGGTGGTTGGCTGACGTCATGACACTGTCATGAGGACATCTTTCATCTAGAAAGAAAATGATGAATGTATTATTTTATGGCAAATAGTAAGACTGTACAGCTATTTTGGCAAAGATCTGATGAGAAATGCAGAACGTAGAATTCGTCACTTTCACGAATATATAGGGTGAACGGTAGATTTAGGAATAGGATGAACTATTTCATGTTTCCAAATGGAAGGGACTGCGCCAGAAGAAAAGGACGAATTGAAGATATGGGGAATCGGATCAAGACAGTGAGGGGATACAGTAGGGGACAGTAGTGTCAGAAATGTCATTAGGACCGGCGGAAGTAAGTTTTAGGTCCTTAAGCGCAAGGTAAAAGTCGTTAAGAGAGAACGGAAAGAAGGAGAAGGTGTTGGCTGTGGTGGAGTAAAATTTTGCAACAAGCTCTGGCGGGACGCTGGTATGAGGGAGAGAGACGGGACAGTGATTGTTTATACGGTTGGGGTCGTGTAGGGGTGTAAAAGAGGAGGAGCGTCGTCGGGGTGAGTGAAAACCGGAAAGAGAAATGTAATGCTAGAATTTCCTGGAAGAAGGGGTCGAAGTAGACATGTGTAGAAAGAATACGTAGGTTTTTCTAATTAAACCAGTGTAGTGCCGTGTGGGATCTTTTATATTTAGCTAACGCTCTGTTACGCATCTTAATAAATGTTTGTTCATTGCACATCATCGACGGCGACGGGGGTTTCGTTACCCTTATTCATTCAATAGGCGCGAAGCGGTCAAAAAGTGAGGTTATATGCGCATGGAGGATGTTCGCTTTATCGTCTGTCGAGGGAGCATCGTAAAGAGGAGACCAGTCAATACACTAGAGAGCCGAATCGAACTCATCGATCGGGATCGCTTTTAACTTCCTACGTTGCAGATATCGGTGCGAGTGCGACAGCGAGGGAAGATCAAGTACGGCGTAAGTTAAAGCGTGGTCACTGATGTGACTAGCGTCCAGCAAGCCATACACTGCTGGATTAAGATCACGAGATAACATAATTAATGCGTCGAAGATGATTTTGCGATACGCGTAGATTGGATGATAATTTGTTTAAGAGAGAGAATAGTCATAAAATGAATTAAGAGCCTCGTGTCCATATTCCTCGCCAAGATTATATTAACATTAAAATCACCCAGGCAGATAAAGTGATCAGCATTGCAGTACGTGTCAAGGAGATAGTTGAGCAGTGCGTTAAGAGACCCAATATGGCAGCTTGGAGGGCGATATACTGTTGATATATGCGATGCTGCCTTGAGCGCGTTTGTCCTTGGCGAGGAGCACCACCACGCGATTCGCTACACCCAACTTACGCCGTCTAGCGCGTTGGTGGTTCTGGAATTGCGCTTGAAGTTTGGTCTGCTTGTTTCCCCTACCTTCGGGGAGAGTTGGGTGGTCGACTGATGGGCTCGGGAACAACCTGCTGAAGGGTGAGTTGATTTTTCGACCAAAGGAGAGTTCGGCCAGGGACTTCCCATCTGGAGCCGAGTCTCACAGGGTATAGCGATAGCTATATAAGAAGTCGTGCAGCTACTTCTTTCAATTGGTGGGGTCCTTCTTCATGGCTCTCTTGATAGAGTCGACCATTCTCTCCGCCTGGCCATTGGATTGTGGATGATTGACTGCGGAAAGCAGATAGGTGATCTGGAACTCATCGCAGATATTAGAAAAGGCCTCTGCGGTGAACTGGGTGCCGTGATCGCTAACCAGAACCTCAGGCCATATCTGCAAAAGAACTCACAGCACAGGTCGATTGTGCGCTGAGCTGAGATTGACGACCTGACAGTTACGTCCAAAAACTTCGAATAGGCGTCGACAAACACTAAGATATAGTGCCCGTCAACATGTCCCGCGTAATCAATGTGTAAGCGCTCTAGAGTCGGTCGAGGGTTGAGAGGGATCTTGACCGGCAACTTTCGAGTCAAGGAGGACGCTTCGCACTGACGTACAAGATGCTCGATGTCGTCTGACATTTTGGGCCAGTATACATATTCGCGAGCCAGTTGCTTCAGTCTCTGTCGTAGGTCCCTTCCGAAACCGTCGATGGAGATGTTCCTGATTTGGTGGACCTCCTGTTCCAGCACGTGGACGCTGGCGACCTGTAGTTCATCCAAGTTGTCCTCACGAAACCTCTGGATTAAACGTGACAGGGCGTCGGCTTGGCTAAAGTCCCTAGTGCGGACATATTCGATGTTGAAATCGTAGCCAAGCAGTCTAATCGTCCAACCCTTGAGCCTAGCAGCCGTCGATGGTTTAAGGCTTTTAGTATTTTCAGTGTGGAGTAGAGCGACCAATGGCTTGTGATCGGTGTGTAGGGTAAACCTCCTGCCCCACAAAAACTTATGAAAACGCTCAACCGCGGTGACCAGAGCCAGGGCCTCTTTTTCAAGCTGCGAGTAGTTGCGCTGAGCGTCTGTGAGGCTCTGGTGTTGTGAGGTTGCCGGGGCTGAGATTCTTCTCTAAGAATCTCGTCGGTTGCCGTGGCTGTCCTCGGAAGGGTCGTTCTCCGGGCTCCGGTAATTCGGGTGAAGGTGCCGAGAACGGGGTTTCGGTCTGGGCCGAAGGTAGGGGATCTTTGCCGTTTAGGAGTTGGAACTCACCGTAGAGTGAACAAAGATTTATTGAGCTTTGAACTAACACTGGCGCGGCGATCACGGCAGTGAATGCTAATCGATTCGAAAAAGTGAGAAAGCCTGCCCTGTTTTGGGCGTTGGTTTATATATGGTCTTCTGGGTCGCGGTGGGGGCCTAATGGTCTCCGTTCGAAGACCCATGGCTGTGCAGCGTTCGATGACCGTGCATCGTTTGTGGATTCTTTTGCATAGCTGCACATCTTGCTGGCTCGCTGTAAATCGGTGGTTCTTTCACAACACTGGGACATATGATATACCGCGCGTTCATGGCCATTTGAGCCTCGCTGTGAGAGAACGCCTCCGATGCCGGTTGAGGAAGCATCCGCAGCCACGATGAGACTCTTGGAGGGATCATAGTGTTCGAGCAATAATGGACAGACAATCTCCTTGATACGCTTTAGAGCCAGGTCGTGTTTACCATTCCAAGACCAAGTGCGATTTTTCCTGGTAAGGTCCTCAAGTGGGTGATATATCTGGTAAAGATAGTGAATGAACTTACCATAGTGGTTCACCATGCCCAGTAAGCTTTGGACCTGAATGACACACGTGGGCCTTGGCATCCCTGCGATTGCGCGGGTGGCCTTAGGGTCGGCCGAGATTCCTTTGGCGTTTATTATTACGCCTAAATACTTTATTTCCCTCAAGGCGAAATTGCATTTCTCAGATCTGAGTCCCCACCCTTTCTCTTCCAGGCATTGCAAAGTATTTTGTAAACGTAGGTCAAGCTCCTGTCGAGTAGCACCTGAAACTATGACTTCGTCAATATGTGCGTGCACGCCGTCCAAACCCGACAGCGAGTGGTCTATCGCCTGCTGGAAGATGGCCGGAGCAGTCTTGTTTCCGAAAGGTAGCCGCTTGTATCTGAAGAGCCCCTAGGATGTAGTGATTGTGGTGATGTCGCGATCTTCTTCGGCCACCTCTATCTGTAGGAAAGCGTCAGTAAGGTCGAGGATGCTGAGATAACAATTTCCGTTAAATCTTGTAATTATGCCCTCGACGTTACGGAGGGGGTGACAATTGTCAATCAACGCGGCGTTGACTCCGGTAGAGTAGTCCGCGCAGATACGAATCCTCCCGTCCTGCCTCCTCACGATAACGATGGGCTCCAACTCGAAGATCGAACACGGTCGATGATGCCCAAGGATTCGAGGCGCGCCAGTTTATCCTCGACGAGAGCTTCCATGGCGTAAGGGATCGGTCGGCACTGTCTCTGTACCGGACGAACGTTCTCGGTTAGCGCTAACCTTGCCTGAGAGTCCACACATTTTCCTAAATCGCGCGCGAAAAGTTTAGGAAAACCGTTGGAAAAGTTCTCACACGGTTCAGTGCCTGACGCTGAAGGCGTGGGAATATCGTTCGATGCAGTGTGTTGTACACTCAGTGTTGTGAGTGGTTCGCGACACTGAAAGAGAGGCACAGACCAGAGGTCCAGTTTGTTTATCGGGTTTAGGCCGAACAAATTCACTCCATCACGCGAAACGACGTTAACCTCTACATCCTCCTCGCGGCCGAAGGCCTGAATTGTGGCACGGAATTTGCTGATTGTTCCCAATTCGCAACCGCCAGCATGCTCCACGATGTCGCTGTTGGTGAGTCTTGGGCGTCCAATGTGGGCCCATTCCTTCTTGTCGACATCCGAGCCCGAATCGTACTGTAGACGCACCGGTTTCCCTAGTATAGATGTCGTCATGTAGATCCGGCGTCTCTTATCGATCGACGTTATCGACTGGATGGCGAGGTTCCCTTTCCTGGCAGCGCCCTTGCTTGTACTTTTTGGCGGCGCTTTATTGAAGCTTTCGCCCGAACGACACACCTTCACGATGTGGCGCTTCTTCAAGCATTTGTTGCACGTCGCGTCACAATAATTGCAATGAGTGCGGAAATGCGTACCGCCGCAGCCATAACACTTGGTACTTACGTGCGTTTGACTGGAACTTTTCGTTGTGCAGCTAGACTGCTTCTTGTGCAAATCGCCCTGCTGCGTTGTACTACTTTGATTTGAACGAACGGCGTTGACCACTGTAGGCGTAGAACTGACGGGATTTTCAAGAGTCTTCATGTTCGAAGAAACGTTGAGATGAGTCTTCAGTTCCGTTGCATTGATCTTTAAAGTGGCGTCTTTGTCCTTCACAATGATTGTAAGAGTAGCAAGACTCGTAAACCGTCGTCCGATAGCTTTGCACGTTCGAATGCGGATGCATGACGATTAATTCGGTCGATGTGCTCGGCGATTAGAACAGCTTTAAAATATTATAACGTTCTCAAACGAGGCGTTGCTGTTAATTACAGGAGATTCCACGTGTAGAGCGGTTACCCGTGGAATTATGGGATTTGGTTCGGTTGGCGTGCGATAAAGAAATGAATTTCAAGAAACGAGAGTCCTTCTTTTAACAATAATAACAAAATGGTTTATTCAAAAATAGGTTATGACACTAGGTCGATATGAACATAGGATACGACACTTAGTTGTGCGAACTTTGACGATACATTTATATAAATAAACATAAGATAATTACGTAAGGACGTATCGGTCGATAATAAAGAATATTATTCGATTTCGGTTTCGGCGCTAAGGTGGTGTAGCCGAACGCTCGATAGAAAGGAAGATAAAATCGTTTGACTCCTTCGTTATAGAATAGTTAAAACCGTGGCGTTAATTAATATATACAGTTACGATACTAAATCGCTAGTTGAGCATTAGGTCTCGACAGTAAGTCGGTAATACAAGAAAAATGACGCTTGGTCGATTTAGAATGTTGAGTTGAAATATTGAGGGGATTCCTTCTCTCGTAGTTATAATGGCTTCCTGTTGCCTATCAGCTGGCCAAACGCTTTTTAGGATGGGAGCTCAGGGGCTAACTAAAGCGTCCTCGAATGAAAGTTCAGGGGCTAACTAAAGCGTCCTTTAAACGTTGGTTCGGTGTCAGGACCAAGCCTGGGTATGCTCTTGGTTCGGTGGCAGAACCAAGTCTCAAGACTGCCTCTCTGCTGCTGAAATGCCTGTACTTATACTCCTTGCTGGTACTTGGCCCGCGCCAATCACTTGCTGCGTGATCACGCGCACCAATCGGATTTACATCCGGTTCCCGCCACTCGCGCACTACACTCGGTTTATTAGGCGTCCGGTTGATCGTGCGGTCTGCGCAAGCGCGCTCGAGTCGTTCACGGCACTGAGTTCACAGTTTGAATGCACGGTTATGTGCATGCGTTACACGTCATTAGGTTCTTTCGCATGTCCTTATTATTAACATTGAAACCTAGATATAATATAATGAGAATAATAAATTATATGGTAAGAAAAAAAGGAAAAATTGTTGTATATATATGAATGTGTGTAGAGAAGCGTGAATGTGTGTGAGAGTCGCGAGGGCCCCCTAGTCAGTAAGCTATAGACTGTAGTGTTGTGATGAACGTGGCATTGAAGAAATAATAAGTAAAAGAGAATCAGACGAGTGAGAGTAAATCCTTACACCCTTTCCGTCCTAAAGAACATGTTAAAACACGGCGCAGTCAGTAGTTGTGAAAAATCACAATAGTTAAAGAATCTACCGGAAAAGAATCAGTACCGGAAAATATCGGTCCCACCACCACGTGCTGATGAAAGCAAGACCATACGTATAAAGGAAAAATAAGGAAAACCAAACAAAAATCATCAAACATAAAGTACAGAGAAAGAGGAGGGGGAAAATAAATGAGTCTTGTTGGGGAAGCCGAAACAAGACTGGAACAAAATAAACCTAACCTCAAAGAGGAAAACACAGACAGCGTGGAAATAGAAGGTGAAAACACCATAGATCGAATAAATAAACCAGAACCATTCCTCTTACAAGGGAATGTAGCAGAAAATTGGAGAAAAATTAAAAGAGACTTCGAGCTATTCATGATAGCGACAACGAGGCGAATGAAATCCAAGGCGATACAAGCAGCAACACTGCTCAATTTAATAGGCAGTGACGCACTAGAAGTATTTGAAACGTTCAATCTAGAAGAAGGTGATACAGAAGACCCTGAGAAGATAATCAAAGCTTTTCAGGACTACGTTGAGCCGCAAAGAAACGAAACATATGAAAGGTTCCTGTTCAACAGCAGAAAAAGACAAGAAGGAGAGACGTTCGAACACTACGTGACTGAGCTGAAGAAAATGGCAAAACGCTGTAACTATAGCACATTAGTAGAGTCGATGATAAGAGATAATATAATATATCATATGACAGACTCAAAGCTGCAACAGACCGTATTAAAAAGCCAGGATCTACAGCTGGAAACTCTGATCAAGCAGATCAAGACACATGAGCTCACTAAAAAGCAAACCAATGAGATACAAGGAGGTACCACGCAAAAGGTAAATACAGTACACAAAGATCCGATTCGCTGCGTGAAGGGCAAATTTAACAAGAATAGAAGAGGGACGAGATGAACTACAGAAGAGGAAGATCTACAGGGCGATCTACGAGTAGCAGGACGGGGTCACGGGTGCCAGACAGACCAAGAAATCAATTTCGGGATAGGAGGACCTTCCAATGTGCAAGGTGCGATGGAAGACATGGCCCGCGACAGTGCCCAGCTTATGGAAGAAAATGTGAAAAATGTGCAAAATACAACCATTTTGCACGAGCATGCAGAACAAGAGTAGTACAAAAGACAGGAACAATTATAAAAGACAAACAGACAGTGATAGTGAAAGTGATTTCAGTGGAAGCAGCTTGAGAATAAACGATGTCAAATGCGCCGCGGTGCAACTAAAAGACTGGAAAGAAGAAATACTACTAAGAGACTGTAAGTTTAGAATTAAGATAGATACAGGGGCAGATACTAATATTCTTCCATATGATTTATGCGATGAAATAGGGATATAAAATAAGACAGAGAAACGAAATATAATGTTAGAAACAAATGGAGGATTTAAAATATCTACAATAGGTATGGTTAAAGTAACGTGTACATACAAAGGGAATAAGTACAAATTAGAATTTACTGTGATAAGAGAAAAAGTAGAGCCTCTATTAGGACTAGAAACTTGCAGACAGCTAGGTATAATAAACGTTGTAAATAAGGTAGAGGAGATATGCGCTGATACAGAACAATTCATAGAACAAAACAACGATGTCTTCACAGGGGTAGGAAAGTTTCCAGGGACCTATGAAGTTGTTGTTAAACCAGAGGTAAGACCTATTACAAAACCACCAAGGATGGTACCAAAAATAGTAAAAGAGAAATTGAAAAAATATTTAAAGCAATTAGAAGATCAGGGAATTATAAGCGCGTATGAAAATCCAAGTAGTTGGGTAAGCAATATTGTAATTAGAGAAGAACCAAATGGAAGCCTGAGAATTTGTCTAGACCCAGACCTAACCGCACTCACTTAAATGAGGCAATACAACGGCCCTATTACGAAATACCCACGGCAGAGTCGATTGCTGAAAAATTAACGGGGAAAAAATATTTTACAATTCTTGACCTCAAATATTGGTTCTGGCAAGTTAAATTAACAGAAGAAAGCAGTAAAATTTGTGCGTTTTCCACCCCAATGGGTTGCTGCAAGTTTAATAGACTTCCATTTGAGCTAAACTGTGCACCCGAGATATTTCAAAAGAAAAATGAAGAAATATTCGGACACATCCCGAATATCATAATATACTTTGATGACATATTAATAGCAGCCACAACGATAGAGGAACACGATAAAAGCTTACAACAAATAATAGATACAGCGGGAAGAAATAACGTAAAATTCAACAAAACAAAAGTGCAGTATAGGAAAGATGTAGTAGCTTACGTAGGATATATATTCTCAAAGGACGGTAAAGCCATTGCTAAAGACAAAGTAGAGGCAATAAAAGCACTCAAAAGTCCAAAGAACAAGAAAGAGTTACAACGAGTATTAGGTGTAATTAATTATCTAAGAGAGTTTATACCAAACCTAGCTAGTAAAACAGAGCAGTCAAGAGAATTACTAAAAGGCACTGCAAACTGGTGTTGGACAGAGTTGCATCCGAAGGAATTTGAAAGTTTAAAAACGGAAATAAGCAAAGCTTCTATATTGCAGACATTCAATGAAAAGAAAGAGATCACGATACAAACCGATGCGTTGCCAACAGGATTAGGCTGTTGTCTATTACAAGAAAATAAACCTGTAGCATATGCTTTGAGGAGTCTAACAGATACAGAGAAAAACTACGCTCAAATAGAAAAAGAGTTTCTTAGCATAGTATTCGGAATTAAAAAGTTTCATTATTATGTCAATGATAGGAAAGTAAGAATACGTACGGATCACAAACCACTGGTAACGGTATTCAAAAAAGAAATTGGTTACAACGACTCAGACTTAAGCTAATAAACTATAATTTAGACGTCAATTACTTACCAGGCAAGTACATGTACATAGCTGATGAATTGTCAAGAGATTATCTACCTCATAATACGAAATATGAGATAGATCTGACCCATACCGTACACAGCATTTATAAACACATAGCAGTAAGTGAGGAGCAACTACTAAGAATAAAACAAAGAACTGATAATGATAGAGTATTATGGGCAGTAAGAGAGTATTGCAAAACACAATGACCAAAAGGGAAAAAGAAGTAGGGAAAGAATTGTCAGAATATTAGAAACAAAAAGACAATCTATATATAGTTAATGATATAATATTAAACGGAATCAAAATAATTATACCTAGTGAACTAAGACGCGACATGCTAAACAAATTACATGAAGGCCATCTATGTATGACAAAAAATTAAAATGAGAGCACGCAATATATTATACTGGTCGGGTATTAACATGGACATTGAACATACTGCATCGAAGTGTGAGGGATGTAGGAAGTATGCAAGCGCGAAAACCAAAGAAACCCTAATACCTCACCCTCCTCCTCAGTTACCGTATCAGAAAGTAGGAAGAGATATTTTTGAGTATGGTGGAAATAATTACCTAGTAGTAGTAGATTACTTTTCTAAGTGGATAGATATTAAGCAATTAAAGACTAAAACTGCAGCAAGCGTGATAAATGCGATAAAATCGATATTTGCGATACATGGAATACCAGAACATCTGATAGCGGATAACATGCCATTCTCGTCATATGAAATACAGAAATTTGCTCAACCGTGGCAATTCAAAATAATAACAAGTAGTCTGTTTCGGCCACCGCGAGACAATGTCCACCTCACGCACGCGATACCGCAATCCGTTCGATGCCGATTCTAACCGAGATCCTCCGAACGAATGTTCTCTCCACGCCCCTCTTGCTTTGCACCTTTGGCGAGGTGCGAATAGAATCGGTTCGAGCAGTCCTCGATACGAGTCCTATGTATGTTCAACGCTCTTAATATAAAGATATAGCCATTTCAAGTGAAAGTGCAACTAGTTGTGTTCAGTGCATCTCTTGTCCCCTCCTCTCTCTCCTCCCAATTTACTGTAGTCAACTCCAGTTAATTTTCCAGTCCCAGTCCCGGTTTCCCTTCAATTTTCTATTATACCTTGCCCTCTTTCATTCCCCCCTTCACATAGTCCTAGATATCCGCAATCAAATGGGATGGTAGACAAGGCGGTACAAATAGCCAAATAAATTATAAGAAAATGTAACGAAGATAAGAGAGAAGTAGAATTATGGTTATTAGCATACAGAAACGTGCCGGTCGCAGGGTTACCCTACAGCCCAGCTCAAATGCTGATGAGTAGGGAAACGAGGATAACAATTCCCGTAATAACAAAACACATAATATCTGAGATACCTATTGTTATCTACAAAAAACAACAAAAGCGGAATAAAATAATAAAGCAATATTATGACAGAGGCGCAAAAAATACAGTTACTTTTAAGGAGGGAGATAAGATATATATTTATAATAAGAAACGATGGAACCCGGGGAAAATAGTAAGAAAATGGAACACTCCACGATCCTATATAGTTGAAGAAGAAACAGGTGGTCAATTAAGACGAAATACTAGACATATCTTTAAGTGGTAAGTAAAAGGAGGAGGTGTTGTATATATATGAATGTGTGTGAGAGTTACGAGTGCCCCTCAGTCAGTAAGCTGTAGACTGTGGTGTTGTGACGAACGCGGCATTAAAGTAATAATATGTAAAAGAGAATCAGACGAGTGAGAGTAAATCCTTACACCCTTTCCGTCCTAAAGGACATGATAAAACAAGATCTACCAAATGATTGGTCGAGTTTGTCCAGGTTGAGACGTGTACGCATTTCGATCGGCAGCGATGCCGCTTCGTGTACTAGAGTGTACTCGTGCCGTTGGAGCCATTTTGTGAACGGTTTGATCGAGACCATACGAATATTTCTTCACGCGCGCACTGAATTGATTGTAAAAATCTGTTACCGTTCCTTCTGGCGAATTCTGGGTTTCCTCTTTTCACTTCTCATTCCTTAATTGTACCTGAAGGAGGCTGTTTATGGCAGCAGTGAGAGCTTCGATTTGCTTCTTAACGTCGTCCTTGTTCACAGTTTGATTTATTTTAGGTTAAGCAAAATTGGCAATGAAAATCATTGTGTTCACGGTCAGCAGCGCCAGTTGTTGAGTCCCGAAGTGGCAGGGAGATAGTAAATGAAACCCCGTCGTTGTAACTATAACGAGTGCATAATTGGGAACGAATAACTGATTACAAATAGCGCGAGTATAAGAATGCCGACCATCTCTCAGCGCGGTTCCCGAACTTCCCTAGATGGCGGCGCGCTTCGGCGACAGACAGACTGTTCAAGAAAAATAGTACTTATTGCGCCATCTCCCGAGCCCGAGTTAACTCAGGCGTGATGACGCAAAATTCTATCCCCCCTTGTTCATGTGGAGCATCGATCTTATTTCCCTTCCATCGATCGCCGATCGATGGAAGGGGGAGAGCACGCGGATTCGAGGAAATCGAGCGAGATTTCCTCGATCTACTTGTCGACAAGCCACACGAGAGGTAACACCTGTTAAAACGCTTTGCCTGCTTTGCTTGAATTGCTTGAAACGTTTGCTTGCTACGAGAATCGTGCCGATTCCACGTGCTTCGCGCTGTTTAAGAATTAAACTGGTTAATCGTGCCGGGAAACCAGTACCGCTGATATTAAAATTAGAGTAATAATTGTTTAATAATTGTGCCCTATAACTCTTTATTGTATTATACTGTAAATAGACTTATATTTAAGATTAAATTTAGTGCTTAAATCAAAGACAGCCTCCACGCGAGTATCCCGATCCTGCGACGCGTGTGATCCGAAACTTTGCTAACACAGACAGACAGACGGACGGACGGACGGGCAGACAGACGGACAGACAAAGAGAGGATCGAAGCTGAATAAAATCGTTTAAAAGAACTTACATGTAGGACACCGGCGGTGTACGGATGCAGCCCCTGCGGTCGGTGCTGGTGCTGGTATTGGCGGCGCCGTGGTCTTCATGGCGTCGACGGCGATTAACACATCATCATCATTAATGTCTGGAAAAATAAATTGGAATAAATGTAAATGAATTTTTATTATTTAATTTAATTTTTCTGTATGTTTATCGTTAATAAAGCCTACCATATTAAAGGAGCGTCCTCTTTTTTGGCGTAAGCTGTTTTCTGCAAAAATTAATAAACAATTAATTAGCAAAAAAGCTAAATGCCATAGGCAAAGTGCCTACCAAACACTTTCAAAATGTTGTAGCTTACATGCACATTCGTTATTTTTATTCATTAGTTTTATTGGTGAGATTTAATCGTCACTTTTATTCGTGACAGTGAATAAATTCCCAGGAATAAAAGTGACGAATAAAAATAAATTCTCACGAATATAAAACTAACGAATAAAAATTCATTCTTACGAATACAACTACCGAATAATGGTCTCCGCACACATATCAGATCCGTGTCAGTTCTGTGTCAGTTCCGTGTCACTGACAACTGCGTAGGAGGTCTGCTATAGCCCGGCCTGCAGTCCCAATTCAACCGTTTCTGTAGGCTTTCAGTCAGGAGTAGAGGTGCGATACATCCCTGTTGGTTCCTTTCTAGCAGCCGTAGCTATATACAGGGTGTCCCAAAAATGTCGGAGTTCCTTGAAAGGGGTGACTCAGGGGGTGTTTTGAAACAACTTTTTCTTTAGCGAAAATAATGTCCGAAGCTTCGTTAACGAGATATTAACAAAAAAACCCCGGCCAATCAGAGCGCGCGCCTTCCGGAGAGAAACATGGGCGCGGAGCCTGCGGGGAAAGGAAGAGCGAGTGCGCGCGCACGAGTCGCGGAGTGGGGGAAGCCATAATCGTGGAGGGGATCAGTCTGAGCCGAGCCGCCACGGAGGCCTCTCCAGACTTGGCCCACCCGAAAAATTTTTCAGACCTAACCCAGGGTGGGGACAGCCCTAGAAATTTTTTTCCAAACCAATATGCATCAGAAATTGTTTCGGACGATGTCGGGAAAGATCGGCGTTTTTCGACACCGCGTCTACGAGGGAAAGAGACGGAGCATTACTTTATAGTTAAAATTCTAGGAGGGAACGAGACACCACTACGTAGGGTATAGAATCGCATGCATTCTAAAGCTAACAGTATTTCAAAGCGTTCCGATTTAACGTCGCAGCGTTTCGCGCGATCTCGCGTAATTCGACTCCTCTGGAGCGGCCGTGCAGGGTGATGTCACTTGGCGGCGCGAAGAACGAAATAGAATTATGCAGCGTCAGCAGAAATCTTTTTTCCCAACGCAGAGAAATAATAATTATTGAAACGGCGGATCTTAAAAATTAGGCGGTGAGAGGAGGAACACGGGTAAATAAAATTGAGAAATAATATATGTTTAAGAAATATATATTGTTACAAATAATAATATGAAAAAATAATACGAAGGAATAATATAGAATATAAAAAAAACATAATTAAAATTTATTTGGCTTAATTATCCCACTCGATAACATCATCAGCAAATAGATTAGTTAATGGTAAATCCATAGGAACTTGCACAGGGTCAGTTTGAACTGCAACAACACTAGCCCGAAGCCCCGATACTTTATTCCTATAGGTATCAAGATCAATATTTTCCGCTTTGACGTTTCGCCAAGCCACACTCTTTGGATGATACGCATGATTATTCCGAGATATAGTTATTTGTACATTATCATCATCATCGAAATCACCTAAAAACGTTTGTTGTGCATATCGATGCATCCAATATTTCTCATCATCCACGAAGTAGTCGTGTATTGGATTATCGCATTTTTTAAAAACTTTTAAAAAAAATGTCGCCATCCTGATTAGCTTCCGCCTCATAAAGTTCTGCACATCGAATTGCTTCGGTTTGAACAGCAACATTTCGACAGGCCACATACACTTTCGGGCTGGATGAATGGATAATTGCCGCAGCAGCGGTGATCGTAGCGGTAGGCGGACGTTTCAAATTCATGGGCAATGACATAATCTGAAACCGATTTTTCTTATAATTCTCAAAGTTACTAACACAACGAATCACTAAAATATGATAATGGAAACTTACGGTATTAATCGATTGTATTTCCATGCGTTGAACGATTGATAATATCCTTCAAAAGCAATCTTCTTCAAACCAATTTCACTTAACACAAAAAAAATGAAAAAAGGGTTTCAAAGAACTGTCAAAGTGACTGCACGTTGACCACGATTTGAAGACAACTGGTCTCGCTGCATCTCCAAGCTCCCACATGTGGGTCCATGCCTAAAGTTGCATAGCTTTGCAAAGTAGGATGCCTTTGTTCTTCGCCATCTTCATCACAAGCTACCTGCATTCTCGCTGACCATCCTCACCTTCTATACATATTCGAATTATTCACTAACCATCCTCAGAGTGCACTTATCATGTTCTTCGAATTCTTCTCCCTTCTTCTTTAGACACATCATTCGACTAGGTCACACCACTTTTGATCGCGTATCGAACGTGTATTGGACGTCTATTGAACCACTTTGAACGCCTAACGTACCACTTTCAACGTATATCGTACCACTCTGAGCGTCCATCGTACCACTCTGAACGTCTATCATACGTCTATCATACGTGTACGGTACCGCTTTGATCATGAATCGTACTACTTCTACATAATAATTACAACTATCGTCTTAATCTAGCGTACATGCAGGAGGTTGGTGGTTGAGGAGGGTGAAGAAAAATAGTTATGCATTAAAAATTGATTATATTTTATTTGTGTATTTCCCTCTGGTGTTTAGACCACCAGTTGAATATTTTAAATACATTTTGCATGGCACAGTGCTTTGCGTGTCTGCCACATCGCAGAGTATTAACTACATTTAGCTTATTTAGGGATTTGATATCCTCGTAGTCAATGTCCAGCGTCTCGATGATCACGTCCGCTCTCGTATTTTCATCGAGAAAATCCACGAGCCAATCGCGTTTCTGCAGCCCTTTAACGTATACGACATGGGATGTGTCATCTTCCTCGTCGATCGCATCGGCTATAGCTTTCATAATTAGCTGTTTATCCATACTGTACGGAACGTCTCCATCTTCCCAACATAGTCCATGATGTTTTGCCACCAACCACTGGATGCTCGATTTGACGGATTTTGTAAGAAGATATTGCGGCATCGATCTCCCAAAAATATAGTGCGAGAGAATTGTTCCATTTCGTAGGACAGCCACTTCCTTCGCGACAAATCTTTCATCGACAATGAACCCTTGCAGGTCAACGAATATTGGTACGACCATTATCGATACAATTTAGAGGTCCGTTCGCTTCCAAGACAGACTGGAGAACTGCACGATTGATTTCACGGGAAGAGTACCTCGCGTGGGAAGAACGGTGCAACGAGTGCATCGAATCGTTGGAAGAACACAGCCGTGTGAAACGTCCTCGATTATCGATCGGTGTTCGACAATCATTGGTTGCTTGAATCGCGCAGCTCGAAGGACTAAAATATTCGTTGCGGTGCCGTGTCGTGCGCGAAGGTGCCGGAGATTCGAGTACGGGACTTTTGTGGCGCGAAATAGACACTGCTTTCGATAGTGACGTGTTAACTGGTGCCGTGCTAAATTTGAACTATATCGAGCCGCGCAACTTTCTCCAGGATGTGGGGACCATTGTGTTGGAGCAGGTGCAGGGTGCTTTGAGGAAACATCGACACCTCAAAGTCAACACGGTGTTTAACGGCGAATTTGTGGCGGGTGACAAGCATGCTTGTAAAAGCATCAACACCCGGAATTGTGAACTCTTCGGCACATCCGATCTACAGGAGTGGTATCAGCGATGCGTCATCGAACCCACCCTGGCATCGCTGGAAGAGTTCCAGGAACGCGACAGCGGATGGGCATTAATGAGAATCATGAATCTGACCGTCAATGTCAACAAGTACAATCTGCTGCGCGCGGGGTGCCACCACAAGTTGCCGCAGGATTTATTGTTGAAGAATGCCATGATTAGCGTACAATCCTCGGACAACACCTGCTTCGCGTGGTTAGTGGTCGCCGCTCTCCATCCTGCGGAAAAACATCCTGATCGCCCAAGTTCATACCCGCCATATGCATCCGTGCTAAATCTCCAGGGCATTGAATTTCCAATGTACCTAGAGCAGCTTGGGAAGTTTGAGCGGCAGAACGACATCTCCGCCAACGTGTACACCTTCGAGATGGAGAAGACGAAAGGGTCAACAGACTTTCCTTTGCGCCTCACCAGCCAAAAGAGGGATCCACACGTGAACTTGCTCTACACGCCAAATCAAGAGCACGGCGATGTAGGGCACTTTGTATGGATCAAGACAACAACAGCAACAACAACAAGAGGAGAAAAAGGAGGACTTCAGGAAAAGGACCAGGGAACAGGACGACGACGACGACGACAACGAGGAAGAACCAACATCGCCACAACCACGCCGTATCACGAAAAGGATGATGTTGCGAATCCAGGCCCATGCTGCACGCAACCCACGGAACTAGGCCCCGGTGGATACCACCACGTATCAACGACAGCAACAACAACAATAACAACAACAGTAGGACACCGACTCGGAAGAAATATCTGCGAACTCCGATTTAAAATCCAAATAGATATTCTGAAAGCTGCTGCCTGTACGACGCAGAAAAGTACACACAATAATAACCTTACCCGCGAAATAAAAAAATAGGACAGCAAACGTTCCCCAATTTCTCGGTTATAAAAACCAAAACCGCGTAAATCCTCAATCTTATATCCCTGAGTCCAAAACATAGGAAAAATAACCCGACCCAAGACCCAAAGAGACCAAATGAAAACTGCCACCCGCAAGACGCAGGAGAGAACCCACAATCGCACTTTCACATGCGAAATTGTAAGACAGGACGAAAAAAGGTTTTCACTCCCAAGGCAACAGCGGCCAAAACTGCAACTTATACAGAAGCCCGGTGTACACGAAAACCTGCATGCTCGCGCCATCTCCCCGAACCGACAGTAATTAGGCGATCAGTGGCTCGGCTCGCTGACTCATGTGGAGCAGCGATCACTGCCCCTTCCCTCAACTCGCGATTGACGGAAGGGGAAGGCTATTCCTTCCAGGAAGTCGACGCCGGTTTCCTGGATCGTGTTCTGTTCGCGACTCTGCTTTAGTTCACACGCTACGCACGCTTTGCTTTCTCGCACCTTTGCTTCGCTAAGTTACGTCTTGCTTGTAACTAGCTGTGTTGCTTGCTTGCTTGAGCTCTGTTTGCTGCAAACTGTCTAACTCAAATCATTACTATCGTTTATTGTAAATAGTGTGTAGTTTATTGTAACAGTGTACATAATTTGAATATAAATATAATCGTGAACGTTTCTATAAGGCTCTCGTGCTAAATAATAGACTCAGATATTCGCAGTGCCGTCGTATCCCAAACCGTTTCTTTGTGCCGATCCTCTGAAAAGCTTTCTAACACCCGGTGTAAAATCCAGGCAGGTGAGGGGTAGACTGCTACTCGTACGACGCAGAGAAGCACCTACAACTATGAATCCACCTACGAAGTCACAAGATAGGACCCAAAAAACATTTCTCACTTCCAAGGTCTCGACGGCCAAAACTGCGTAATACTCAATCAAACGCCATCAAACACGAAATCAAAAGGTAGGCTACATAAAGGTTGAGTTTCCCAGCCGCGATCGGCGGTGGCCGGCGGCCGCATCCTAAGCACCGCTCTTATGGAGAAGCATGCATCCATTTTCCTAGCCGCGTTGTCGACCGGCAGCGGCCGCGGCCGCGCGTCTGCTATAACAGCAACCTAGGCTACTGGAGACGCAATACAATGGGGTGCTCCTAGCCGCGCGGCTAGCCATGGCACCAAACCGCTTGACTCCTCAAAACTGAGTGCTCGCCGCGGACGCGCTGC
The DNA here is from genome assembly GCF_050908995.1 of Andrena cerasifolii. Taxonomy (NCBI): domain Eukaryota; kingdom Metazoa; phylum Arthropoda; class Insecta; order Hymenoptera; family Andrenidae; genus Andrena; species Andrena cerasifolii. Next base: position 1,742,900 of record NC_135124.1, on the reverse strand, counting down.
GATCCAGCGTCACAGTGGGACAGAATCACAAAAATAACGAAACAAGTCAGAATTCAAAAGTTATGGGATTATGTTTTTTTTATATTGTTGCGAGCACCCTTTGGTTGGAATCCAGGGCCTGCTGGTGCTCGCGACTGGAACAAGAGGATAGAGAGAAAAAGGCGATCGGATCGATCGCCTGTCAAGCTGTATAACGATAGCGTACAGACGTATCGATATTAACATTGTAGAGCCTTGAAGATTGTATTCCGTTACCTTTGTTCTTGTAGTTACATGTTGTGCTGTTGTATTAAATCTTATAATGCCAAACCGAGCCACCCCCGGTACACGAAAACGTAACAATGGTGTCAGAAGTGGAATGCCCACTCGCGCATCCGCGGCCTCTTCGAACATTTCTCCTGCAGCGATGGGCGATGCCTCCATACAGGAGCTTTTCACCTCTCTCCAGTTAAGCATCGTGGGACAGATGCGGGAACAGCGGAGGGACGACGCGGCCCGCTGGCAGAGGGAAGACCGTCGACCACGACCTACCCGTGGGTCAGCGACACTGCGAGCGACCGAAACACGAGACGGCAAGCGTGCCGCAAGACACCCGAGCGACACAGCGAGCGACAGCCAAGGCGAAGCGCTGTCTCGAGGTAGAATCATTTAATTTCTGTAACAATATATGTAGCCTTATCGTTTTTCCACCTTATCCCCTGAACTTTATTCTTTCAACCCCTTTTCACCTTCCTTATCCCCGGTAAGTATAGTCAAGGTGGGTCTTAGCCCTTCGATAGAGCAAGAACCCGGTAAATCATTCCAACCGCTCGGGGTGATTTACAGGAAGTCCTATATCGGGACGTAACAAACTGGTGTCAGAAGTGGGATATGATTCTTCTAATCATCCCCTTTTAGAAGAAAAGATCGCGCCGTCGCGTATAACCGCGACCAGTCGCAATCTTATCTGCTCCTAACTTGACTACGCTTCCTATTACTCAAAGCCTTTTTGCCGAGCATTGTATAACAATGCCAGGTGGTTTGCTTAGATCCCCGTCGGATCAGCCCTCTAATGTACGAACCTCAGGTGGAATATCTTCCGTTCTTCCTCCTCCTCCCACACCGCCTTCGGGCAATGGGCTATCTTTCGGCTCGCGGACTAACGACCTAGAGACGTCTAGAATGGACGTATGGCAAGCCCGAGCCGACGAGGAGAGAGTGTATCGGGAGCTCGACCACGTTCCCCGTTTCGACCCCGACCTAGTAACTTTGGAGGACTTCGCTGCCTCGATACAGCGTGCTGTAAAACGTGTACCGCCCGGCCAGGAAGACAGATTCCTGGACGGCCTCATATTTAAATTAGACGAACCAATTAGATTCTATGTCGAGGGGAAAGGTTGTGGTAGCGTAGCCGAGCTACTCACCCTCCTCAGGGCCCGATATTCCCCATGCCGTGGTTATGAGGAGCTCCGATTGGAACTTGAGCGTATAAGCATGTTTCCGCGAGAACGTATCATAGATTTTATCCACCGCGTGTGCCGTCTGCACCGTCAGGTGACCTTAAGAGCGAAAGAACTGGTAGGAACAAATAACGAAAAGACCCTGAGGGATGTCGAGCGATTGGCTCGTTCCTCTTTTCGGCTAGGGTAGCACTACTAAATCCGGAAACATTGGACGACGCGTTTGATTTGGCGCTTCACACACAAAGGCGAGAATTAGAGAGGGTCGGCCTTCCGCGAGAAGACGTGTACGGGCACGCTCGGAGCGCGCGCCCGCCGACCCCATACGACCCCCAGCGGCAATGGACCGAATGGAGACAGCCGGTCAAGGAGGTCCCGTACGAAGAGCCTCACTCTTCGAACTCCGCTTACAGCTCCCCTCGCTATCGAGAAGAATATTGGCGCGACGAGTACAGCCGCGAGCCGTATTATCGCGATCCGACACCGCCGCGCCGGCCAACGGCCCTGCTGACGAGGCAAGGCGAGCGTTTGCTGGACGTCAACCGCGGACAGTACGTCCCTCAGCGAAGATTAGCACAAGAGAGACCGCGATATGATAGACTGCCACGATCTCGAGAATTTGCAACGTACGAGCCTCGCGAATCCAGGGTACATGAATCCCGCGAGCCGAGAGTTTACGAACCTCGCGAATCAAGGACATACGATCCTAGAGAATCTAGAAGGCACGAAAATCGCGTATCAAGAAGACCCGTGGATCGAGAACCCTATGTAGAAAATCGCGATCATTTAAACTACCAGCGCGCCCGCCCGTTCAACCGAAACGAGGCGGGCGGGTCCTCCTCGCTGGCCCAAGGATCGCCGAGATCCCACCCGAGAAACCAGAGCCAGCGACGGTTCTCGGGCGCGCTGAATCCCCCCGCATCCGGATCAAGGCCGAACAGTTGGAGAACGGTGAGGGAGAATTCATCGTAGACACGGGTTCCGCGTTAAACTTATTAGAAATACGGTACGCGAGCTCGGAAGCCCCGGTTTTAAGTAGAGACCCCATCGAAGTAGGTGGACTGGGCGGGAAGGTTATGACCATGGGGACGACTCGCCTGAAAATTAATGGCAGCTGGGCGTTATTTCACGTAATAAGCATGCCCTATTTACCGGAGGGGATTGCGGGCCTCATCGGGAGCCCGTACCTGCTCCAGGAGGAAGCCATCGTATTCTATCACCAACGTACAATGGTGACCGCGAATCGTCCGATCCATCCCGTTATCTTTTCCAATTCAAAGGAATTGGAAAATACGTTGGAGGAATGCAAAAGAAGCCACATGGAATTCCAGGCTCATTTAACCGAAAATCCGGAACTAGAGACAAACGGAAGTGAGGTAAACGTCTGCTTCCCCGAAAACCGCGACGGTCTCGGGGACGACGGGTTTGCCCATACCCTCCCCTCGGAGACGATTTCGACATCAACGAAGATCAACATCTCGGCGATTACCGCGTTGAACGCAAGCCTACCGAAGAACGAGTACAGCATATAGTCCAAACGCTGAAACTGGGGGAGATAGACCTGGAACCGCGCCAGCTTATCGAGGAATTGGTGACAAGATATTCGGACAGGTTCTTTGTACCTGGGGACCCACTGGGAGGAACGACGACAATGGAACACACCATCCCGTTAACCGACCCGACGCCAGTATTCACGCGGCAATACCCGCACTCCCCCCTTATGGACGAAGAAATTGCCAATCAAACAAGGAACCTCGAAGAGCTGGGAATAATCGCAGCCTCGTCGTCGCCACATAACTCACCATTACACGTGGTCCCGAAGAAGGCGGACCCAGATGGGAAAAAAACGCTGGAGGATAGTGGCGGATTTCAGAACCTTGAACGCCAAAACGATCGACGACCGTTTCCTCTTACCGCGAATTACGGACATTCTCCCGAAGACCGTACGAAAACCGCGTTTACCACCCCCGACGGACACTTTGAATATCTCCGTATGCCGTTCGGGTTAAAGAACGCTCCAGCCACCTTTCAACGCCTAATGAATACCGTGCTGCAAGGGCTTATCGGTAAAGAGCTGTTCGTGTATTTAGATGACATAGTTATACATTCGCGCACGCTCGAGGAACACTTACGCAGACTTAAGAGATTCTTCGAACGCTTACGCGAGCATAACTTGACGCTGCAGACGGAGAAGGCCAGGTTCTTGAAGGACAAGGTCGTGTACTTGGGTCACATAATAGCAGCCGACGGAGTCAGACCCAATCCCGAGAAGATCCGGGCCATCTCTGCATTCCCCGTACCAAAAAGCAGGAAGAATGTAAAGCAATTCTTGGGTCTCGTAAATTACTACCGTCGTTTCATCCCAGAAATGGCGAAACGTGCTAAACCACTCACGAATTTAACAAGCGTCAAAATTCCGTTCTTTTGGACTGAGAAACACCAAGAGAGTTTCGAAGATCTACGCCAGGCACTCTGTAAGGAGCCGGTTCTACGTTATCCGAATTACGATGAACCGTTTATTATTACAACCGACGCATCGGACGTAGCCGTCGGTGAGATTTTGAGTCAGGGAAAGATAGGCGAAGACCCGCCTATAGCGTACGCCTCACAGGTACTCACGCCGTGCCAGGAAAACTACTCAACAACTGAAAAGGAGTGCCTCGCGATAATTTACGCTGTAAAACAATTCCGCACGTACATTTATGGACGAAAATTCCTCTTGGTAACCGACCACCGGCCGCTTCAATGGTTATCCTCGGTAAAAGACCCGGTGTCGCGACTAGCCCGTTGGAAAATCACGCTCGCCGACTATCAATACGAGATCATTTATAAACCCGGCCGAGTAAACGCGCACGCCGACGCGTTATCGCGGAACCCGGTTTCGCACGCGTTCCCGACTACCTCAAAAGAAACTGCGCCGGAGAAAGAGCAGGAAGGCATAGGGACCCGTGTAGGCACGCGTCGTCAAGGCATGCCCAGACCGAATTATGAAGAACCACCGTCGTTCGACCTCCTAGAGGATTCCACGCTAGAAGGACACGAACTCGAACAGGAGCTGCAACCGACAGAGGGAGACAACGCAGCCAGCTCGGAGAGCCGGGCGAATTCCACCGTTCTGGATACAACAGAAGGTCTGACGGGAATGCCCGAGTTCCTGGATACGGGAAACAACGATCCAGAAGAAGGAGACGAGGACTCTGCCATATTAAGCGATAGCTCGCGCATAGGCCCACTCACGCCAGACGAAATCACCATTTTAAAGAGCGTTGATGAAGAGTATCCCTACAAAGAAGAAGGGACAGCAACGAATCACCACGCAAATGTCAGTCCTCAGAAGACGGAGGATCTACGATCAGGCCCAAAGAAGCGGGTGTCATGGGGAATACCTCTGCACGCAGAAGTCTTGGACATCCCGCAGTCGACCATGATTGGACCTGAGGACGAGACATGGGAGGAGCAGAAAGATCCATCGCCACCCAGGCAGAAATCAGGCATAAGCCTGGGGCCTGATGCAACTAAGATGCCCGATTTAACGGAGTTCCAGGAAACAAGCTACAGGCCATTCGTCGTCCCGCCAAAGCTTCCAACAACCTGGAGGGAGTCGCCCAGACTCGGGAACAACACACCGGACGCTTCGGAAGACGAAACGCAGCCAACGCAATGCGAAGTAAAAATCGTAAAAACCACGCTTGCGTCGACCCCGGACAATTATGCTCATTTTATATCTTCCGACAGAATACTAACTAGCCCCATTTGTAAAACTTTAAAAGCTATCGGACTTTTCGACGAGACTAAATTATTATCCGAGGAATTAATCAGGAACCGCGTAATAATCACCCACAACGAAGAAGGAAAAATTATCAGCATTGTCGGAGCAAGAAGCTTCTATCATGAAATGGGAGAAGATGAGCTTACATCAGCATTAGCAGCGCTCAGGGACGCCATAGAGACCGAACGCGTCCGCACGCTCCGTATGGCGACGTATGGCGACGTATGGCGAAACCTTACACCGTTTTGACGCCACGGCGCTCCAGAAATACTGCCAAGTGATTTTCAAACGTACACCCATCATGATTACAATCTGCACCGCCGAAATCCAATTACCACCAGAAGATAAACGGGAAGAAATCATCCGGCACTATCGCGAAAGCCTTATAGGAGGGCACAAGGGCGTGACAAAGACGTACCGACGTATCCGCGGCCTATTTGACTGGCCGCGCTTACGTCGAGATGTAGAGGATTTCGTACGAAGTTGCCAGAGTTGCCAAGAACAAAAGCTCGTACGCATTAAAACACGAGAACCGATGTTAATCACCGATACGCCCGCTAGGCCCTTTGATAAGGTAGCATTGGACACTGTAGGACCGCTTCCCCCTACACCAAGCGGAAACCGTCACGTACTGACAATGCAATGCCAACTATCGAAATTCTGTATGGCCGTCCCTTTACCGGATATACGAGCCGTTACTGTGGCCGACGCTTTATCGCGTTACATTATCGCAATTTTCGGCGCACCGCGCGCAATACTCACGGATCGCGGGACAAGTTTCATCAATAACGTAATACAGGGAATAGCTCAAACGTTTAAAATCAAACACGTAACCACATCGGGATATCGACCACAGACCAACGGTTCCCTCGAAAGAAGCCACATAGTCCTAACTGAGTACCTGAAACATTACCTGGAAAGATACGAGGATTGGGACTTGCTACTTCCGTTTGCTATGTACTCGTATAACACCTCGGTACACGAGGCCACGAAATTCACCCCATACGAAGTGGTTTTCGGACAATTAGCTCGAGATCCGTTTACGCCTTTGTCCCGTGAGGAATTGCTAACATACCCGGGATACGTACAAACTCTAGTAGAGCGCTTAGACAAAATCCGAACGACCACGCGATCACATTTGGACACCAGCAAATCGCGTTCAAAAAATATTTATGACCGAAAAAGTAATCAGGTCACCTTTGCGGCAAACGACCTCGTTTACGTACTAAAGGAGCCCCGGCTCCACAAATTTGATCCGCATTACATCGGCCCCTTCAAAATAAAAGCAATTACCGATCAAAACAACGCGGTACTAATCTCAGATAAGGGCCAACAAATCATAAAACATTTCGATAAATTGAAACATGCTTATATTAAAGATAAACCACCTTGACGCCAATGAAGCGCATATAGTGTGGTTTAAGCTTACAACGGACCGGAGGAAGGAGTCGTATAACCGACTCCCATAACCACGGTCCCACATTCCAAAACTTTATTTATCCCCCCCCCCATCCTCTTTATCTCACTTGTTTTTCGTATTTGCAGTAGTCAATTACGTAAAAACAATAGAATTCCCCCGCGAATTTGACATTTTCGGAAAACCTCCGTACTACGGCCACAATGGACGGACGTGGGCTGTTTTTGTTTGCGTCCCTGTGGACGATCGTTAATAGTAACATCATCGACGGAGACTAAAGGATATCGCAATTGACCCACAACCCGGGCTTGTACTACGAAAGGATCAGACCCCTCCGAGTATTCCATACCCAATGGAGGCTGGTCACTAGCATAGGAGTCGCGGAAGTACTAGCTTCGAGACCGCAGCTTCAACCTCAGATAGACCGGATGAAGGCAATATGTAATACAAATAATTGGACGCCTTGCCCAGCCGACGCCCTTAACGCGGCCTTGCAACGAAAACTCCTCGACAGTAAACACTACGAGGAACTGCTACTCAGCATTCTGTGAAAATCACCGCTCCGCCGCACCAGGCGATCGGTACCATTAGGATTCATCGGATCGCTGAGTAAGGCCCTTTTCGGAACTTTAGATAGCGACGACGCCCAATATTACAATAAGGAAATAGATAAACTGTACAAGGATCAAAACCACTTAGCCGAACTGTTAGGAAACCAAACACACATTGTAAAATCCGAATTCCAGGATATACACAACACACTAAAAGCTGTAACGGGTTCCGTGCAAAACATGGGCGATAGAATTAAGGAAATAACGGCGGGTACATTACAATTAGACGAACGAGAAACAAAAGTAGAATTACAATCAGCCTTTTCGACATGGACATTTTTGATGACCAGACACGTGGACGAGTACGTGACCGCGCTCATCATAATTGCGGACGCGCTCATGTTCGCGAAACTCGGTATCTTACATCCGGCCGTATTGTCCCCCAGTCAGCTTGCGCAAACTTGCGAACGAATTCGCGAAACCACGCCATACGAATTCCCGCTGACTCCAGAAGAATTAAATTCCGAACAATTACAAGGGGTGATCAAATTAAACGTAGCCTACATACAGGGACGAATCATCTTGTCACTCGACATCCCCTTACTAGACTAAATTCCCTTCGACCTTTATCACCTACAACCGTGCCCTTCGTTCCAGTCTATCTCAACCAATGTCTCTACCCCTATATTCATAGTACCAAGAACACAATATTTGGCAATCAGCCAAACCAAAACCCAATACTTCATGCCCAACGAGAACTACATCACAGCATGCAGGAAGCACCCTCGGATGTACATGTGCGAACTCAGCATACCGCTCCAGGACTTGGAGAACGCACCGAGCTGCGAGACGGATGCGTTGTTAAGACCACAGAACATCAAGTGGTCTAGTTGCAACATCAAGGCCCTTCCCGGAAGTCGAACCTTCCTCAAGAAGATGGTCGCACCCAACACCTGGTTATATTCCATCAAAGACATCCAGGCCCTGCAGATCCAATGCAACAAGCACGCGGCCGGATATGAAATGCTCCAGGGAGCAGGAATATTACAAGTGAAGAGAGATTGTCAGGCTAAGATCGGCACCGATCAGGTCTGGGCATCCGGAGTTGACACCGAGACATTGACAACCGTTTACAAACCATCCATCGACATAGACATCTCAGGGATCCTGCCAACGCTCACGGAACATCACGGGAAAATCTTGTCCGACCATCAAGGAAAGGAGCCCCAGGGGACCCTTCACGACGCCCATGCGATAGCAAACGCAGTCGCCCTGCAAGACATCGAAAGACAAGCAAGGGAGCTGGCCACTCATCACGTCTCCACGCAGATTCCGCGAAGCGCGATCGGCCGATAGTAATTCGTAAGGGTAACTCCGTCCGACACACAGGAAACGGCCTAGCCGGGAGAGCCCTTGTGCGTCAATCGGGACCGACGTAGGACCGCGTAGAAGTACGTTAGAGACAGTGCGGTACGACGGGCTCTAGGCCACCGACATCCGAGAAGCACAGCGAGCGACCACGACCTACCCGTGGGTCAGCGACACTGCGAGCGACCGAAACACGAGACGGCAAGCGTGCCGCAAGACACCCGAGCGACACAGCGAGCGACAGCCAAGGCGAAGCGCTGTCTCGAGGTAGAGTCATTTAATTTCTGTAACAATATATGTAGCCTTATCGTTTTTCCACCTTATCCCCTGAACTTTATTCTTTCAACCCCTTTTCACCTTCCTTATCCCCAGTAAGTATAGTCAAGGTGGGCCTTAGCCCTTCGATAGAGCAAGAACCCGGTAAATCATTCCAACCGCTCGGGGTGATTTACAGGAAGTCCTATATCGGGACGTAATAACCCCTTTGTCGAAACTGCACGTTCTCAATTTCGGATACGCTGTGAAACCGACAATGTTTGCTGGGAAAAAATCGTGGGAGGAGTACAAGGTGCAAATTGAAACGATCGCGCGCGCAAATGGTTGCAATGACCAAAAGAAGGTTACAGCCTTGATCGCTTCCCCCGGGGCACTGCGAGGAGCGTCCTTAAGGTTGACTTTCCTAGCCGCGGCCGGCGGTGGCGGCCGGCAACCGCGGCTAGTAGCCCTTGGCGGCGGCCAAACTTCGGCCGCGCAGCGTCCAGACTCCCACTTTGGTTAGAGCGCACTTGAAAGGGTCTACGGCCGAGGATTTATACCTGCTTCAGAAATAAAATTTTTTTTTTCTTTATCGTTTCGATATGGAAGTGACACCAATGGATTCCTTATGTTTTTCCGATGAAAGTCATATGAAATTTCCTGTAAATCGGACTATTATTAATGAAGACAACTTGAAACGATATAAATTTATCTTCAATGGAATTTCCTTCATGTGTAGGAGTTTCAAATTATTTCCAAGACAGTCACAGAAAAGAGAGCGTGATTGTGGGAGCGTGGATGGCTAATCACTGGTAACACAGTTCGCGTTCTTAATAACGGTTTCCTTTAATGATTGAATAAACACGTGTTACACGTTCGACGGACGATAATTGAAGCGATCGGGATCGCGCTGTTCGTGTGGGCTCGCTCACCCGCTCGGACGCTATCGGGCGCTATCGGGCGCTCTCGGCGGATCGCTCGCTCAGGGACGTCGAAGACGCTTGCCTAAAAGGGCGAGGCCCTACACATGTGGTCCGAATTACGTCGTTCGTGGTTTCAGTTTCATCGGCGAAACATAAGGAATCCATTGACGTCGTTTTTGCAAAGATCTGATGGGAAATGCGGAAATCCTGGACATTTCTGACTTTTTAATGATATTCGAACCCTTGAAAGGGTCGAAACTCATAACATTCGGTGAGGCACTGCGAGGGTTTGACCTCGTCACGGGGTACCATGCAGCATCTAAAGAGATGTGTCAAAGGACAGACGCCGCGGGAGAATCGCCCTGTATGTAGTATTAGAGTAAAATACAATCTGCTATGACATCCAACTAAATAAATTCTACACCAAGAAGGCTCGAAGCTATTATAAAATCAAAACGCAATCCCACAAATTATTAAAACAAATTATTAATCTAAAAAGTTAATCAGGCTGATCGACCAAGCGTCCGACCAGAGTCACGGTTTATGACCATATTGTCCCACAAGACGGCGCGGCGGTTAATAGTAGAGCTGATCAAGTACCCGGAAAAAGCAAGCCGAGCCGGGCTCGGCTTGAAAATCCGAGCCGAGTCGGGTACCCGAAAGAACCGAGCGGCTCGGACAGAACCAAGTACTTGAATTTTTTTCAAGCGGCCCGAAAGAAACCGGGCGGATTGGATGGAACCGAGCGGATTGAATTTTTCCAAGCGGCCCGAAAGAAACCGGGTGGCTTGGAAAGTAAGCGGGCGGGCCCTAAGAAACCGGGTGGCTTGGAAAAATTCAATCCTCTTCGTTCTATCCAATCCGCCCGGTTTCTTTCGGGCCACTTGGAAAACATCAAGTACTTGGTTCTATCCGAGCCGCTCGGTTTCATCCAATCCGCCCGGTTCTTTCGGACCGGTTGAAAAACATTCAAGTACTTGGTTCTATCCGAGTCGCTCGGTTCTTTCGGGTACCTGGCTCGGCTTGGAAACCGAGTTCCGGATTGGTTCGGATTTCAAGCTACCCGAATATTCAAGTACTCGTACAGCTCTAGTTAATAGCAGTACCTACGTCCGGGTCCGAACCCATCGTACGTACTACCCACCGACAGAGCAATATACGGATTAACTCATTGTGAGACTGAAGAATGCCTAAAATTATTAAAGACGGCACTACCTTCTTGACTCCCCTTTAGAAATGCTGGCAAACAGATGTTGTCCAAACGTTCTTGGGAAAATACGAAATTTTCGCCAAGAATAAGGAAACATGGCAGAATTCAAAAGTTATGGGATCATGTTTTTTTTTATATATATTTCTTGTAAACTAATGAGTTTCTAAAAAAGGGAAAAATATCGTGGCAGCTACTTCTGATCTGTGTGTAGACACGTGTCAATGTTTGTATGTTTTTTTTGTGCAAGATTTTGAATCGAGTCTTTTAAATTTTGATGATATAAATTGTTTGGGAACCGAAATGAGTAGTATCGTTTTTGGTAAGCAATAGCAAATAATTAGTTACATGCAGTTCTTTTCCATAAGAAACCCATTGAAGAAATATCAGCAATTATCGGCTTTTTTGTTGCCCTCCGGGAACTTCATACATTTACCTACGCAACTGCGAAAACAAGTTTTGGCAATATTTGCCAATAATGGAGTAATTACCTGTATTCTATGTCGCACAGCGAGGCTGACTTCCAAGAAATAGGGGAAAATTCAACAACATCATATTTTTCGCACTGAAACTGCGGAATATAATTAAGGAAGTTCATAAAAAAGTATTAATATACAACTCGTACGGAGGATTGACGTTATTTAAAAAAAGTAATGTGAATAATTCCAATAAAACTAGAACAATTTGATAAATATATCTACATACTATGGAAAGTGCAGAAATATTTGCAAACCTGTATCCATGTTATCCTATATACCAAATACTGTTCACAAAGTGTTAATACATTCCTACGAAATTATACAATATTTGGGCAACTTTCCAATCGGCTAATTGGGTGAAGAGACCCAAGATGGCAGAAATAAAGGTTTTAAAAAGTAAAGAAAAGATTGTACGCTCGAAATATTCTCATTGCAATACAAACGAAGATGTTTTAAACTTTTTATCGATTTTTTCACATGCAGTACTAGTGTTTTATAAAGTAGCTTCATAAAATTCGACATTTTGAGTGGAAAAGTGGCATGTTGAATTTTTTCTCTATTCTTGGGATTGACGCCCACTGTGCGTTGGGACAAAAACGGGAATTCATTCGTTGTTTTCGACCGATAATTTCGTATTTTCCCAAGAACGTGTCGACAACATCTGTTTGCCAGCATTTCTAAAGGGGAGTCAAGAAGGTAGTGCCGTCTTTAATAATTTTAGGCATTCTTCAGTCTCACAATTAGTTAATCCGTATATTGCTCTGTCGGTGGGTAGTACGTACGATGGGTTCGGACCCGGACGTAGGTACTGCTATTAACCGCCGCGCCGTCTTGTGGGACAATATGGTCATAAACCGTGACTCTGGTCGGACGCTTGGTCGATCAGCCTGATTAACTTTTTGGAATCAGATGTGGCATTTTCGTCCATGAACAAAATAAGCAGATGTTCTTATGTTAGATCGAAAAATGGTTGCCCGACAATGGAGCAGGAAACGAAAATACTCTGAAAAAGTATCAGTACCTACAGTGGGTCAAAAAAGTATTGGCACACCCAGTTTTCATGGAATATCTTTAAACTATAAAGTAATTTATTAATAATAACTATGTTTATTAGTGTCTTTTGACACACATAAATAGTATGTTTACTGAGAATTCTCAGTTATTTGGTATAAGGAAGTAAAGTAAATAAATCGAAAAATACATAGTCAAATAAGTATTGGCACACATACGATGTTATTGAGGAATGCACAATAATAAACAATATGAACAATATTGAACTTACCTAATATTTGGTGTGCATGCCTTTGGCCTTAATTACAGCCTGTAATCGATTAGGTATCGATTCGACCAGTTTTTGCGTAATTTCCGGTGAAATGTTAGACCACTCTTCTAAAAGTGTCGCTTTTAGGTCATTTTTTTTATGTTCCTTTTACGGATTTTTAAATCTAAAATATGCCAAAGATTTTCTATCGGATTAATATCCGGCGATTGAGGTGGTGTATGGAGTTGTTTTGGTACATTGTATAGTAACCATTCTCTTGTTTTCCTTGCCGTGTGCTTGGGGTCATTGTCTTGTTGGAAAAGAAATTTTCCGGTTATGCCCATTTTTGTTGCACTCGTTAATAAATTATTTCGCAACACGTCGTTATAGACGTCTGCATTCATTATGCCGTCAATAAAAACCAAATTTCCTACTCCATGGTATGACATACAGCCCCATACCATAACGTGACCACCACCGTATTTCACTGTAGGAATAATATTCTTTTGATTTAATTCGGTATTCGGTTTCCTCCATACAAATCTTTTTCCATCAGAGCCGAAAAGATTAAACTTGCTCTCATCCGAGAAAATAACCGTCTTCCAAAATTCCATTGTCTTATTTATATATATTTTTGCAAAACCGAAGCGTTTCTCCCTATTCTTCTCATTAATGAACGGTTTTTTTCTCGCTGCTCTACCATAAATTTCCGCAGAATGTAAAACATTTCGGACTGTTTGGGCATTTACTTCTTTTCCCGAATATGTTGCGATGTCAACAGATAAACTTTTGGCACTTACAAAAGGATTTTTTATTGCTTCTTTGATGATGTCTCTTCGTTCTCTAGTTGTAAGTACTTGCGGACGACCTGATCGCGGTTTGTTCTCGACGCTACCAGTTTCTTTAAATTTTTTTATTACATTTCTCACTGTCGAGAAACTTAAATTTAATGAATTACCGATTTTTCGGTAACTCTCACCACTTTTATGTAATGAAAGAATTTCCTTTCGCACGCACAATGATAACTCGCTCTTCTTCGTAGACATGATTCTTGTTCAAAGTGTAAACACAAACTGATTGTGTTAACTGAGAAAAGCAACAGTGAATTCTGTTTATGTTTACGTTCCTAGAACTGAATTTGTCGCGTACGAAAGCGAGTAACACTTATTCTTATAGTTAAACCGTACGTGTGCCAATACTTATTTGACTATGGATTTCTCATTTTCTTTACTTTACTTCCTTATACCAAATAACTAAGAATTCTCAGTAAACATACTATTTATGTGTGTCAAAAGACACTAATAAACATAGTTAATATTGATAGATTACTTTATAGTTTAAAGATATTCCAAGAAAACGGGGTGTGCCAATACTTTTTTTGACCCACTGTACGTCTCGCGGTGAGAAACAGGAAGAAAAGGGGTAGTCGGTCGACTGCGCGTGTTCCCGCCTGCATCGTTCTACCAACAAAATTTGAGAGAAAAAACTATGGAAATAAACTACCTAAATATTTAATGTTTTAATAATTTGTGGGATTGCGTTTTGATTTTATAATAGCTTCGAGCCTTCTTGGTGTAGAATTTATTTAGTTGGATGTCATAGCAGGTTGTATTTTACTCTACTACTACATACAGGGCGATTCTCCAGCGGCGTCTGTCCTTTGACACATCTCTTTAGATGCCGCATGGTACCCCGTGACGAGGTCAAACCCTCGCAGTGCCTCACCGAATGTTATGAGTTTCGACCCTTGAAAGGGTTCGAATATCATTAAAAAGTCAAAAATATCCAGGATTTCCGCATTTCCCATCAGATCTTTGCAAAAACGACGTCAATGGATTCCTTATGTTTCGTCGATGAAACTGACACCACGAACGACGTAATTTGGACCACATGAAGGAAATTCCATTGAAGATAAATTTATATCGTTTCAAGTTGTCTTCATTAATAATAGTCCGATTTACAGGAAATTTCATATGATTTTCATCGGAAAAACATAAGGAATCCATTGGTGTCACTTCTATATCGAAACGATAAAGAAAAAAAAATTATTTTATTTCTGAAGCTGGTATAAATCCTCGGCCGTAGACCCTTTCAATTGCGCTCGAACCAAAGTGGGAGTCTGGACGCTGCGCGGCCGAAGTTTGGCCGCCGCCGCCGGCCGCGGCCGCTGGACGCGGCTAGGAAACTCAACCTTTACGACGCTCTCCGCTGCCCAATGCGAAAGTTTCGCGGAATTGGTTTCGGCGCTTGAATTCCTCTACGGGGCGAAAAATCTGTCGAACTTGAACTACGTAGTCTTCCAGAGCCATAGACAGCGGAGGGATGAAAGCATCTCCTCGCTCGCCACCAAACTCGAACTTTTAGCGCAGTCCGCGTTCGCCGACTGCCCGGTGGAAACTCGTGACAAACTCGCCGCGTTTCAATTTGTAACGACATTGTCGAGCTCTGCCAAGCAGCGGGAACTGCGACTCGGCGGGTTCACGACCCTAAGAGCCGCAGTGACCAGAGCTCTGGAAATTAAGGCCGTTGAGGTGATGTCTCGCGGCCCTCCGGTCGAGTCACGAGATAGGTACTCGGAAAAACGGAAGGCTAGACCCTCCGACAATTCAAGGTACCCGGAAAAGAGGAGCGGGCCAGCCAAACCCGAGGATCGTACAGACTGCCTTCCAAGAACCTACTGGCTCTGTGGCAAAACGGGACACCTGCAGAAGAACTGTGTCAAGGCCAAGAATGGCCAGACAAGAGCAGCCCCTTTGAAGAAGCCCTATCAGGGAAACGGAAAGAGGACGGCGAAAGGGGGAGACGCCGGTCCGTAAGGAACAGTCCCCCGGTCGTCAAGAGTGTGACGATGCAGGAGGCGACTAGGCGTCAATGGAATCCGGCCGACGGGATTTACGTATGTGGGAAAATCAGTGGGAAACCTTGTAAGATTATTCTAGATACAGGTTCCCTTATCAACCTTCCTACTGGAGAGAAAATGAAAGTGTTCGGTAAGAAGAGCTTGGGAGTCTGCGTTGGTGGACTTTCGAGCGTGGAAGACTTCTACGTTGTCGATATGGTGGAAAAGTGCATCTTGGGAGCGGCGTTACTGAAAAAGCACCGTTGCAGCATCGACCTATCCCGGAATGTGCTGTGCCTTCCCGGCAAACCGGAGATACGCTTTGGTGAGCTAACCGCCGAGAAGAGGAAACACGAAGAAGAAAGGGAAACGGTCGTCCCACAGTATTTGGAAGAGCTGTATATTCGCTGCTCGTCAGGTTTGTCAGAACGACAGGAGAAACTGTTTACTTATCTACTCTACGAGTTTCAGGACGTTTTCGCTAAGGATTCGAACCAGGTTGGAAAATGCGATGTGGTCAAACACCGGATTAATACAGGAGATTCCATCCCCATCAAGCAAACACCCTGAAGATTGCCGTTGCATCAACGCGAAGAAGTGGAGAAAATGATACAGAAAATGAAGGACCAGGGCATTATCGAGGAATCACAGAGCCCCTGGTCATCACCGATAGTCCTCGTGAAGAAGAAGGACGGTTCCATAAGATTCTGCATAGACTATCGACGCCTGAACGAGATTACGAAGAAGGACTCATATCCTCTCCCTATTATAGAGGATACGCTGGACGCCCTCGCCGGATCGTCGTGGTTCTCAACCGTGGATTTGCAGAGCGGATACTGGCAAATCTCTATGGACGAAAAGGACCGAGAGAAAACTGCGTTTTCAGTCGGGACGGGACTGTGGCAGTTCAAGGTGATGCCATTTCGATTATGCAACGCCCCCGCAACGTTCGAACGTTTGATGAAGAACGTACTCCAAAATTTGATCTGGAAAATCTGCTTGGTCTACCTGGACGATATCACCATCTACGGAAATGATTTCGAGCAGGAGTTCGAACGCTTTCGAACAGTGTTTTCTTGTCTACGCCAGGCCGAACTATTGATGAGCCCCAAAAAATGCTCCTTTTTTCTGCCGAGAAGTGAAGTATCTGGGCCACATCGTAACGGAGAGTGGAGTTCAGACGGATCCGGAGAAAATTAAAGCCATTTGATAGTGGCCACAGCCAAGGAACGTCACGGAATTAAGAAGTATCCTAGGGTTATGCACTTACTACCAGAAATTTGTAAAAGATTTCTCCAGGATCGCCAAACTACTGCACCGCCTCACTGAGGCCAAACGGAACTACCAATGGACCGAAGAGTGCCAAGGAGCTTTTCAAGAACTGAAGAGGAAACTAACCGGAGCCCCAGTACTAGCCTACCTAGTAATAGACAGGAATTTCATACTGGACACGGATGCCTCTAATTTCGCCATAAGCGGCGTCCTCTCACAGGAACACGAAGCACAGGAAAAGGTCGTTGCTTATTTCTCCAAGACCTTGGGAAAAGCGGAGAAGAACTACTACGTGACTCGGAGAGAGTTGCTGGCGGTGGTGAAATCCGTTGAGCATTTCCACCACTACCTCTACGGACAAAGATTCCTGATAAGAACAGACCATGCGGCGCTTTGCTGGCTATTGACCTTCAAGCGCCCTGAAGGACAGGTCGCCCGCTGGATCGAACGATTACAGGAATACGACTTTGAGATACGCCATCGGGAAGGAAAAGCTCACGGAAACGCTGATGGACTTTCACGAAGATCTTGCGTCGAGGAAAATTGTAAGAACTGCGAACGACTGGAGAAGAAAGAAGCAAAAGAGGAAGTGCATACCGCGAAGAGAATTCACAGAATATTTTGCGGCCTAAAGGAAGAGCGAGTGGAAACGAAGCCAGGAGGAGGATGAAGAGATCGGCTTCATCCATAAGAAGAAGGTGGAAGAGGAGAAGCCTGGCTGGCAAGACGTTACTCGTTTCTCCCCGCAGCTGAAATATTACTGATCAATCTGGGACTCGCTGGAAGTTCACGAAGGTTTGCTTTTCAGGAAATGGAAGTTCCACGATGGAACAACGACCTCATAGCTTTTGGTGGTGCCGCGCGAAAGTGTTGGAGGAGTACTGAAGGAGTTCCATGATGCGCCAGCAGCTAGACACTTTGGAGTGAACAAGACCTTGGCGAAGATCCGCCAACAGTTCTTCTGGCCTACGGGTCGACAGGATGTTCAGGAGTGGTGCCGGCGGTGTGACACCTGTGCGGCGAAGAAGATACCACGTCAGAGGGAAGCAGGGAACCTGAGAGTATACAACGTGGAGGCTCTGTTCGAGAGGCTTGCCCTGGACGTTGTGGGTCCGCTCCCGAGGTCCCAGGCCGGGAACAGGTTTATGCTGGGCGTGGCGGACTACTTTACCCAGTGGCCGGAAGTAATCGCGATGCCAGACCAGCGAGCTGTCACAGTGGCAAGAGCTCTTTTGCACAACGTACTATGTCGTCATGGTGTACCGTTGGAGATACACACGGACCAAGGAAGGAACTTCGAATCCTCCGTGTTCAAGGAATTGCTAAAACTGCTGGGAATCAGGAAAACGCGAACAACTCCCCTGCATCCTCAATCTGATGGGCTGGTGGAACGTTTGAATAGGACATTGCTGCAATATCTCGCGATGTTTGTTTCAGAGCACCAGCGGGATTGGGATGAGTGGATTCCCATGTTCCTCCTCGCTTACAGATCAGCACGACATGAAGCTACCCAATTAACGCCAGCGATAATCCTGTATGGCCAGGAATTTCGCCCACCCCTGCAGTTATGGAGAGGACTGCCTACAGAAGTGGAAGAAGAAGAGGACATCGAACAAGGATATTCCGAATGGATCCGAGGAAAAATGAAGAGGATCCACGAGTTTTTTCTACGCCGTCTGGATATTTACAGTTCGAAAATGAAGTCGTGGTACGACGATCGAGTCCACGCGATGGAGTTCCAGCCCTGGGAAAGAGTGTGGTTGTTCCAACCAAGCAAAGTAAAAGAAAAGTGTCCGGAACTGCAAGCGGATTGGGAAGGCCCTTACACGATAGTGGACAGATCAACGACGTCATCTACAGGATTCAACGCTCACCTAAGAAGAAGTGCAAGGTGGTCCACGCGCGTCGCCTTGCGAAATACGAAGGGCAATTGCAGCAGGAATGAAGACGTCAAGGGACAATACCACTGTCAAGACGCAAGAGAGAAAATTAATGTTTAAGCTAATCAGTGGACTGAGCCGCGGAGGCTACATTCGTAGCCCAGCTCCCTTTTCCTTGTATTGTTTCAGACGGCACGAAACCCCACGACGAGGGACAAGGTGTCGGGGGACTGCCACCGCGGCCTGGATACGCGCTCCCGAATTTCCCGAATGTGCCACAAAAGCGTGGTGGTCCGCAGCGGAGCGCGGACATACGTGAAACCGCTCCGCTAGCCCACCTGGAAGTGAGTCCCATGAGCTCCCGGGGGCGGCCCCGGTATGGAGGATACCATGGGATCCCTGGATTGCAGCAATGCGGGGTGGACAGCAAACGGGAAATGGCACCCCCAATCACCAGTTGGACAAGCGGTGCTTGGATCGGCTGGAGGGAATGTCGCGGAGACGGGAGCGCTAACAGGACGCACAGGACGGTCCCCTGGAGCAGCACCAGATGCCTAAAAGAGTAATGTGGCCATCAGTATGCCAAGGATTGGAGAACTGGAGGAGATTGGAAGAAAGAAGAGTGAAGACTTCACGAGTTGGGAGTACTGGGCGGATCGATCGGGGAACGGGCCGATAGCAAGCTCATAGTTTAGGTGTGATCCTCTGCTTTCGTGCCCGGCTCCCCTTTCTGTCCTCCAGGTTCTTTCGGCTCCAACGTTTCTCAATACTACGTTGGATCTGTTAAAACGTTGTCGCCCGTTTACTAGGAAATCTCGATGCTAGCTGGCTGGAGAAGTTCCAGAGGGAATCCGGAATGGTGACATCCGAGGAAGCCCAGATCATCGCGCCAGTCGGAGACGCTACCTCTAACCGGAGCAGTCCCAGCAATGGAAGAGAGGAATAATCGAGCGCTAGTGAGGAGACGCTTTTCACACTTCCACACGTGAAGAACACAGGAACAGAAGAGGAAAAACGGAAAGAAAAGGCGGCGAAAAAGGAACGTCATCACGGAGTTCCGACCACCGGATGACAGGACTCCCCCATCCGTTTTTTCCCAAGAAGAGAACGTGTCGCCGAAGAAGAGAAGCCTTTTTCAAAAGAGAAGCGCCCAAGAACGAAGATGCAAGTGGATGGTAAAGACGTGGAAATTCTTCGGGGGATCCGTCGTACCCACGGCTTGCCCAGGGTTTTTGGGTTGTTTTCCCCTTGGGCGTGAAGGCGAATGCCGAGGCGTCGGACGCAAGAGGCCACGCAGCGTTTTCCCACTCTTCCGGACTAGGGTACGGCTGTCAGCAACGAAGAGGTTGCAGCGGTCGGGACGACCACTCTTTCAGAGGGGGAGGCAGTGTTGCGAGCACCCTTTGGATGGAATCGGATCGATCGCCTGTCAAGCTGTCATTCGAGAGACATCCGCGATAGCGTACAGACGTATCGATATTAACATTGTAGAGCCTCGAAGATTGTATTCCGTTACCTTTGTTCTTGTAGTTACATGTTGTGCTGTTGTATTAAACCTTATAATGCCAATCCGAGCAACCCCCGGTACACGAAAACGTAACAATATATTTACAGTTTTTTACATAAATAAATACTTTTTAAATCATAAAAATAAAGATTTTGTACGTTTAGATCGCCTTCAAGTGGGTGTTCCACGTTACCCTACCACTTGAGCGAGGCGAAGATTTCAATACCTCCGGTAAATCTCATTTTCCGTGGTTGCCAAATATTTTTCTTAACAAAGGTTTTGATTTTCTTATAGACTAAAGTCCACTTAAGACTTCTGCTGAAGTCCCGTGTCCTTTTTTCTTTCCGATTTTAAGTTATCACCCTCCAAAGTTGAGCATTCCATTTTATCCTACTCTCCCCTATATAACTTTATTAACTACACACATGAGTATACAATTTAACAGGTACACGTTCTATCGTTCGACTTCCTTGCGTTCTCGCCGCTGTCTCTCTGTTCTCGTTCGTACGATCCTTCATCTCCCTCTCTTTCACCTGCTCCCGCTTCCCATGCAAATCGGCCAATCACGCGCCGATTTCTCTATCACGCCATACTGTCACGCCTATTCATTTGCTATCCCTCTCTCACCCCCTCACTCTCTCTCTCTCTCTTTCGCTTTCGCAGCACTCACACAAACACATTCTACAGTTGGCGCAAAATTGAATTCCCACATCTTCCAAAAAGACCCAAAAGGCGCCAACTTTTCAATCCAGCCCACTGTGGCGAGATGCACGTGGAGAACGCGATCCTCAGGTATATATTATTGTAAAGGATGTAACGTTTTATTATATTTTGGGCCTAATGCAATCAGTTGTTTCCGAAAAATTAGCCAAGGTTCATCGGCCAGAGCATTTGGCCAGGGTCGCGGTTTATGACCGTACCTATTGTTCCGCGAGTCGGTGGTGGACAAAGGTGCGTCCAGGTTCGGAGTCACAATGTGTACCAAACACCAATACAGCAATATACGGATTAACCAATAGTCTCGCTTTTGTTCGCAACGAATAATCTCTAAGTCCTGAAAGACGGTGAATGTACGTTCCTGATTACCTGGCAAGCAGATGTCTGCATTTTATTATGTTTTCAAATTGTATTATACTTTGGCCATTATATGTATTCTGTTCTGTACATAGTTTGCCTTTATGGTGTGTCCTTAATTATCCGAAACGAAGTAAACTCTGGGAGGTAACAGTTGAGAGCGAAGCAACAATTCATTTACCGTTTATGGTCGGAAATTCCGTATTTTCGAAGACAGCTTCGACAGATTTCCAAAAGGCAACAAAGAACATACTTTCGCTGCATTTAAGGATACAGAGATTATTCGCTGCGAACAAAATCCGGATTTTTCGTTAATCCGTCGTATATTGCTCTGTTGGTGCTTGGTACACATGATGACTAGCTGTTCGAGTACTTGAATATTCGGGTAGCTTGAAATCCGAACCAATCCGGGACTTGGTTTCCAAGCCCATCCAGGTACCCGAAAGAACCGAGTGGCTAGAATGAAGTACCTGGTTTTTTCAAGCAGCCCGAAAGAAACCGGGCGGCTTGGGAAGAAGCGAGCGGGCCGAATGAACTTCGAGCAGATCGAAAACTATTTGTCCGATTTATTTGATACTTGGTACACATATTCTTAATGGTATTATCTAAAATATAGCATATCATTTTATTTTATGCAATAACCAATTCGTATATAATAAATGTTTCAAGTATGCCTTGTTAGATAAAAAATTAATAGTGATATTCACCTTGTTCTCATTTGTAAAGTAATCTTTTTTCTTCTCAAATCCGTATGCTAATTGTCTTGTTCCTTTCGGCGTCACCTTGTCCGCGCGGATTTACCTGCAGGTACAGGTAAAACGGCCTCTGGCCCCTACGACGTAGGATCTATGCGGATATATAATACTACCAACAAAATAATAAAACATTTCGTACCGACCGTAGCAAAGTTTAATGACACGTACGTGCCTTGTATTTTTTTCGCCGAAGTTATTAAACACGAACTTCCGTTGGAAAAAGAATTTCAAACAACGAGACGTGTATTTTCGTCGTAATTGCTACCACATGAAATGAGACAAATTCAATGAAATGAATTTTGCCGTACTTGCTCTTTTTTCACGCAGATCCTTCGTTCACCCTCGACGTGAGTTGTTTACGTTCAATATTAATTACGTCTTTGTCACGTAATATTTCTGCCACTTCCTTTCTCCCAATACCCGAAACGCGATTCTATTAACGTTGTGACGAAGCAACGTCACGCGTCGCGCAAACGCGCTCCGTAAGCGCAATAAAGAAAAAGACTTGGTTTGCGCCGTGACAATTCTCGCGGGCGAAGATGTACGGCCTCGCAATATAAAGGCCGCGGTGAGCGAAATCAGGAGCGTTGGTGCATGATAGCTATACTGCTTCAAGCAGTAAATCCAACACTCACTTTTTTGGAATCCTGAAGTGTCCCAGAATCGGCCATCGCCATTACTGTGCCGCTACCAGCTTCTTCCTGATATACACCGAGAGCAATCTTGCGTCTTCTACCAACGCCTCCGTGAAACCTGTGCAGTGTTAAACTCAGAGGCCACCTTGCACCAGGCCGTCTCTCTACAACTCCTGATGGGTGCGCCGACAACCGACCGATCAAGGGCAGTTGCTGTATTCCGCTATCCTTACTTTCCCAGGCCTCGCCGAACCGTCGCCGCCGCGAGTCGCCAAGGCAATCGCTGGAACGCCCAACACGACGAACCCGACCGCGCTCGAAAGCGCTTCCGCGAACCCGCGATAAATATATGTGGGCGCGCACCTGTAACAACGCAGGAATAATAAATAAAGGATATTTTACCAGTTACCTCATCTTGCTTATACGATGGACCCTGACACCTGACTGAGTCGACACTATATCCCTTCTCTGTCCCACCGACAACCGTCTCACGACCGGAGAAGGTTAGCACGTTGTGACGCAAGATTGCTCTCGGTGTATATCAGGAAGAAGCTGGTAGCAGCGCAGTAATGGCGATGGCCGATTCTGGCACACCTCAGGAGTCCAAAAAAGTGAGTGCTGGATTTACTGCTTGAAGTAGTATAGCTATCATGCACCAACGCTCCTGATTTCGCTCGCCGCGGCCTTTATATTGCGAGGCCGTACATCTTCGCCTGCGAGAATTGTCGCGGCGCAAACCAAGTCTTTTTCTTTATTGCGCTTGCGGAGCGCGCCTGCGCGACACGTGACGTTACTACGTCGCAACGTTAATAGAATCGCATTTCGGGTATTGGGAGAAAGGAAGTGGCAGAAATATTACGTGACAAAGACGTAATTAATATTGAACGTAAACAACTCACGTCGAGGGTGAACGAACGATCTGCGTGAAAAAAGAGCAAGTACGGCAAAATTCATTTCATTGAATTTGTCTCATTTCATGTGGTAGCAATTACGACGAAAATACACGTCTTGTTGTTTGAAATTCTTTTTCCAACGGAAGTTCGTGTTTAATAACTTCGGCGAAAAAACTACAAGACACGTACGTGTCATTAAACTTTGCTACGGTCGGTACGAAATGTTTTATTATTTTGTTGGTAGTATCATATATCCGCATAGATCCTACGTCGTAGGGGCCAGAGGCCGTTTTACCTGTACCTGCAGGTAAATCCGCGCGGACAAGGTGACGCCGAAAGGAACAAGACAATTAGCATACGGATTTGAGAAGAAAAAAGATTACTTTACAAATGAGAACAAGGTGAATATCACTATTAATTTTTTATCTAACGTTAGTGGTTAAAATAGTTATTAGTTTAGTTCTTTATAAGGTAGCTTTAAGTAGGTTAAGGTAATTGTAGCTAGGTTTAAATTAGAGTAAGTCGAATTCTAGATTTTTCACCAGCGCGAGTATCACGACCGGTATTTTGTTTGTTAACTGCGAGTTTGATAATAAACCTGCGCACTGCACTTTTTCTTGTAAGCTATACTGAACAGCACAAAGAAACGAGTCTCAACCTTTATAGAATAAAGTCCGTGGTTTGGGTTTGAGGTAGAAAAGTTGCAAAGTGAACGACTCCAGGAGACCGACTGCCTCGAGTATTCGCGATCGCGCGATCGGCGCTCGCGAAAGAGAGAGAGTGGGGAGAAGGCAATTGTTGCCGCGACAATCGACGAGATGGTGACACCGTTAACTTTTCACCCCAAACCAGGAAGAGCGCGTGCAGTTTCGCGCAAGTTAATCTATTCTTAGTAACTAAAACAATGTAGAACTTAGATCTAATATTTACAATATATACAGTCCTAAACATCTAACAAGGCATACTTGAAACATTTATTATATACGAATTGGTTATTGCATAAAATAAAATGATATGCTATATTTTAGATAATACCATTAAGAATGTGTGTACCAAGTATCAAATAAATCGGACAAATAGTTATTGATCTGCTCGAAGTTCATTCGGCCCGCACGCTTCTTCCCAAGCCGCCCGGTTTCTTTCGGGCTGCTTGGAAAAATTCAATCCGCTTGGTTCTTTCGGGCCGCTTGGAAAAATTCAATCCGCTTGGTTCTTTCCAATGCGTCCGGTTTCTTTCGGGCCGCTTGGAAGATATTCAAGTACTTGGTTCTATCCTAGCCGGTCGGTTCTTTCGGGTACCTGGCTCGGCTTGCTTTTTCCGGGTACTTGAACAGCTCTAGGTGACTTCGCACCCGTACACACCATTGTCCACCACCGACTCATGAGACAATAGGTACGGTCATAAACCGCGACCCTGGCCAAATGCTCTGGCCGATAAAACCTTATTAATTTTTTGGAAACCACATGTATCATACAGGGTCATCATTTAATCGTGCAACTTGCGCTCGAGCGGACAGATTCAATGGCAACAGCGCCTCACGGACGCATTCCACTACAAGCATGCACCGGCCCGGCGTTCGGAGAGCTGCCAGCGACCGCTGGACAGCAGTGGTGCCCGAGCTTTGAAAATTTTAAGGTGGTCTCTTTCAAATGTCACGTAGCAAAGAGCTATTCGGAATTTCCCGGCCGGGGTTGAAGAATTTGGGGCTTTTTTCGTATAACTTTTGAACTATAAAACATATCGGAATGGAATTTGTGCCGAAAAAATGAGGAAAAATTATTCCATCTTAATAATGGATAATTTAACATATTTTACGTTTACTTAATTTTTCTGTTATCAATTTTTTAACCATAATTGTTGTGAAAAGCTTTTACAACTATTGTACATAGTAAATCATCTGGTTTCCTGTAAATTAAGGCTGCGCAACCCGCGGCGCGTTCCCCGATTTGCCTGTTCTGCTGGGCGGCAGGAAAACGACCCCCACCATACTCTTTTAATCCTACACTCTATACTGTCACTCCTAGATAGCTGATATTGTTAATGGTGGGGGAACCGGCTGACTGGTAACGGGGATTGTGCGGCCCGCGGCGGCGAACAAGTTGCTCAGCCCTGCTGTAAATGAATGCTTTCATGGACATCAGCAATCCACTGCTAATTATTAATATAAAAGAACATTTTTATCTATACAGCCTCATCCACATGCTGTTGTATTAAAAAATTACACGCGATTACTCGCGACAAGGACCAATACACTTCGCGTAGGGACCCGTGAACAGGTAGTTTGCTCGCGTGGGTCCCGCCTGGGCCGTCTTCCCTTCTAATCCCTTATCGCTCGAGTATATACACGCGCGCGAATATCAAAACAGAAGAACGCAGGACGATTGAGTGCAAGACAAGTCCTCATAATAATATCTCTCTCTCCCCCCCCCCTATGGCCCATGTTTTCTTGTAGCTACTACGTCGTGCATTCTTTTGATTTGATACTCGAGTTTTGATATTTTTATATATTCAAGCGATAAGGGATCCGTCCCCAATTTGAAGGGAAGCCGACGCAGGCGGGACCACGCGCAGTCAGCGAACTACTCCTTTTGTTCCTATGTCCCTTCAGCAAGTGTATTGGTGCTCATCGCGAGTAATCGCGTGCGATTTTTTAGTACAATAGCGCGTAGGCAAGGTTGTAGAGTTTAAGAGGTTCTTTCATATTAAGTGTTTATGAAAATATATTAGCAGTGAAAATTGAACATAAAAATGTAATATTACGTTTATACAAACGGAATAGATCTTGAAATTTTCCAACCACCTCCACTTACCAAAAGGTACATATTAGGTATATGTATTATGTTATTACCTACGTTGAAACTGAAGAGCTCTTTCACACAGGGATACGTGTATGTGATACATGTATCGCGATACTTATATCGCGAGATGCCTACGATTTCTCGAATCGTGATACTGATTTCGTGTGTCCCGCTAACGTCGGCCGCATGATACTTTTCGTATGAAGTCGGCAAACGAAACGTTGTAACGGGTGAACCTTTTCAAAAGTTTCCTTTTCATGTCGAATGTGTATGGGATGTCTGTTTATGGGATGAACCCAATACTTCCTCTTAGCTCGTTTTTTACTACATCTTTTGTGTAAAATCCAAATAGATAACGCTTCAATCCATTCATTTTTTCAGAAAAATATTTTGTTCAAAAATGTGTGGGGCACGAGAAGATATTTTTTATTGGAGAACAAATGATCGACAGCTATCGCGATACGTGTTTCGCCCCGCGCCGTGTGAAAAAGTCCCCTCGTTTCCACGTTTCATCTGTCGACTTCAGACGAAAAGTATCATGCGGCCGACGTTTGCGGACTACACGAAATCAGTATCGCGATACGAAAATTATCGTGTGAACGGTTCTTATGGAAGCTATAATGATCAATGGAAAATCGGTATCCACCATACATGTATCGCCGTGTAAAAGAGCTCTAAGTTGGCACGACTTGTTGAAACGCACATACAGCTCCATTTCCTTAACACCCAACATTCATGCATCCGATCATACCCTATACCTATACTGCGCAAAATTTAAATACAAAACTCTTTTCATTACAATCGTTAAAAATGATCAGAATTATATCACGTCTGGTATCATTTTCATTACAAAAACTCCAGCAATCCATTGGTGGTACTTGTATGGCGATCTAATATTAATTATAGAAATTCCCATTTTCATTACTGAGCGGCCTATTGCTGTCCTTGTCTTTATGACTCTAGGGTCTAGGACCCGCGAAGCGCGTCCGAGAGCCTCGACCCGAGAACCTTTCACGGTATTTATAAAAAAAAAGGTCGTCCCTTCAGTGATTCCAGGCCTCCGTCTCAGTGCACATGCCCAAATATAGTTGGCAATCAAATTTTAGTTTCACTGAACGGATACGGGTTCGGCACTGACATCTGCTGCCATTCCTGATACGGAAAAGTGTGCGCTGCTCCATTCCAAAGCAAGCAACCGATACCTTTTATGACCACGGAACTGACACGGAACTGATATGTGTGTGTAGACCTTAAAGATAACCGGGCTAGAGTATATGAATAAGGATAACTCTACTATGAGTATATGAATAGTATTTTTATTACTTACATTTTCCTGTTTCGAGCCCATTTCTATCTATTCCGTCGTGGCTTCATCGAACGAAGAAGAACCACAAGAAGCTGAAACTGGCCCAGAAGCAAGGTAAACATTGGACGATCAAAGCGCACTTTTTAGTAAATATCGATTATCGAAATTCTTCATTACGTTTCGGGTTAAGTGAGGATTGTTGTGTAACCGCCAGTTCACCATGAATCATAAGGGCGCGAAGTTTGAATCGAATGTTGTATTCCCGTTACCTTGCCATGTTGTGAACATAGCTTTTCATTCGGAAGGAAATTTAAACTGAAGAAAGGGGGAACTTCGTGAAGTTGTTGGTGTTTCTTATTCTTTGAAATGAAATTGTGCAATTAGAAATATTCATGGCTGGGTAATTAAACACTCGTTGTCATTTATATTAATTATCACCGAAAATATGTAAACGCTCGTTGGAAAACAAATGTTATTTACTTATGTTAACAACCGAAATTTAAAATCAATAGCTGGATGTAAAACTAAGCAGACGTGTTCTCGTGATTCGAAAGGACTCTTGATTGTATTTAATGTTCGAGTTATTAAGTTTAATTAAAGTTATCAGTTCAAGTACCCAGTTAAATGTTGTTATTGTTTATTTAAAGATTTTCTAATAAACACTACATCTACCACGAGCAAAGTGCTTTAGCACTTCACGGGCAGCAACCCTGCTCATTCGAAATTCACCGAGCGGCCATGCAACAGGGTAAAGAAGATCTCGCCTGACGGTGGCGGGACGTGAGCTGCGGCACATTTTCCTGGTACGAGGAGGGCTCGCTCTGACCGACGGACACCTGGACCTAGAGTTGCGCGAAACACAAAAGGATGCGGGGGACCGGAGCTCACTTTTTCGTATGCTCCATGGTTCAAATCCATATATAGAAAAATGTTGTTGGTACACCTTTTTATTACACCGTGGTCCATGGTGTGACCGTACGTAGAGATCCTCCAGGAAGTGATCGGTATAACCGCAGCCATTTGTGGCAAAACCGGAAATAACATAACCTAAACATTCATTAAATCGTCTGCTTTCCAAGCTGCTTGTTTATCTATCTCTTTCTATCCGTATTTCTGTCTCTTTTTTATTCTATTTCTTTTTTACAGTTTCTTTCTCTGTCTACTTCCGCTTTTGCCACAAATGGCGGCAACCAATCAGAGACGATGCAGGTTGTTCCGATCACTCCCTGGAGGATCACTAATAGCGAGTTTGACAGGCACGCACTGCACTAGTGCAGCTACAGCACCATGCCAGTGCAGCACCAGAACGATGCCAGTGCACATTCCCTGGCATCGATTACAATGGATTACATACGACCCAATCCTGTATCGTATTCGGCGATCAAGAACTGCCCTGGTGTAGGGTAAACTTCGCATTCGGATCAACGGAATGAACTGCACGAGTGCAACCTTTCTGGCACTGAGGTTTTTGGCAGTGCAGTCAGTGCAGTTTGATGGCACCGAATAAGTTCCAAATTACTTTCAAAATAGACCGAAATTTGTTCCTTATGGAATTATTGGAAACGAGTAGTAGCAATGACGACAAAAAAAAATATTTTTAAGTAATCAAAAGGAATTTTTAATTAATTAAAATGTATGTACTTTGTAGAAGTAAATAAATTGATAATTATCGTCAATCATATCATAAAAGCTTCTAATTTTATGAAAAAATAGCAAACTGAGCACTTTTGAATCGTTTCCGTATTTTTTAAAATGAAGCCTCTAAAAGGGACAGGGTTGTAACGCTTGTGCGCCCCCTCAGTGCTCCCTCTGTAAATACCTGCTAAACCTAACCTTATTTTCCTTTCTCAGAACGAAACGGTATGGCTAGTGATTTTAGAGAACGATATTAAAAAAGGGCATCGTATTTGGGATAAAGCATGTACTTTTATTTCAATTAAAAAAATATGAAAAATTAACATTTTTAACCGGAAAAAATGCCTTAATAAAGACAAAAGTTGAAAAATTTGGCGTTCCAATAAAAATCCGTACGAAATTGCGCAACAAGGGCAGCACCAGAACAGCACAGAGTCAGTCTGTGCCTGCCGAATGCGCTAGTGATCTTGGCACCGAAAAAGTTCACACTCAGTGCGCACCAGTGCGGGGTGCCGAATTCGCTATAACAGAACGGTGTTGCGACTTCCACCCAGCGGCGTGTAACATAAACTCTAGAGGCGCGAATATAATCTTAGAGCATATATCTATACTATCATTCGAAAAGCGATTTCCGCATCCGTGTTTTTTCCTTGTCAGAGCAGCAGGATCAGAACGTTATTCTATACGAACACTGTAAAGATCAATAAAGACATTAGTAGTTTCTATTTCGAAGTTACCGCGACGACACCACCGGGCAAGCTGACACCCTGGCCACTGATAACAATGAGAATGAATGAGAATTTTTCATTTCTGTAAGTTTGTTTATTTTCTAAATACAAAACTATTGTACTGTATCACAATAAACTATAATACACGTACAGAAATGATGGAGGCCTTAATGTAAACAATATATCATAAAAGCATACAACAGATTGATCTCGTTTCCGTACAAAACATTCTTGTAAAATACACGTTCCTCTAACCTGTGAAATTTGTTTCTTCTTCACACATATGAGTGGGCATTTACCTACATCCATTTAAAAATATCGAACACGAAATAAAACATTCGCTTTAGTTATCCAAAAAATTAAACATCGTACCGGCTCCACACATGCAGTATCTGTATGTGAATATCCCATGTTCCCGTTAGCACTTTGATTGGCGCAAAGTTTAGTGAAATCCCGTTTCAAGCCAGGCCTTTAAAGGCCTTTCCGAGCGATTGTGTTGTAAATATGAAAATTTAAATTTCACCAGCTCGAAATACGAACTTATTCTTAATATTTATGAATTCCTTAGACCGTTTGTATATTACGTATAATTAAAAGTTGTATGTGGTCAACTTTGGATTCATTTTCTTCAGGAAAACCTTGCCAATCAATTGGTAATATTCCAGTGAAGATCTAGTGGAGAATATTGACATTAAAATTTTTAATACTATTAGATGACTCATCGAAGGTTCAACTGCCGAACGAACGAAGGATTCAATCTCGGTTTATTTTCAAAGTGAACATTCGGGGGCTCTCAGATAATACTTTCGATGCTTTCCAGAAAATATCCACGTGAAGACACGTCAAAATAATGCACAGAATGAAAACCCCTCAGCGTGAAGACACGCTGGCGCCACTCAAAGTGTTAAAATGCGTAAGTGTGGTTACATACGGTATTTGTATTCCTCACTGTGTAATAAACAGGTGTTCCGACTCAACATCTTTACCCCAGCGATTTTGTGTGCCGATTTCTGTGTGGTTCCTCTGGCCGCCGCGAGAGGCGTCGCGATAAGAAATCCATGTACGCATGCATTTATCTGATTGTAGTAGTAGAGCTTATAGTCGTATTATGCGCAAAAAGTCAGCCTTTTCTCCTTGAGCGCCAATCTAGTGGCCGCCAGAAGAACAAGGACGAAAAAGTTACACATTCTGAACCGGAGTCGAAACACCTGTCTATTACACCGTGGTATTCGTGTATGATTATTCAATATGCGTGCTGAACACAGCGAACATTGCTCCAACTTGATTCTGTAAATTAATGCTCATCGAAGGACACGAACATCTGCTTGTTTTATGACAAATAAACTATCCACACTTATAAGTGACGAACATTCAATTATGCGAGTGACGTTGCAGCACATGGAGAGCGGACTGAAAATGGTTATTTGCCAATTCTTCGCAGCGTTTCAAGAGGAACCATTCATATGCAACCCTATGGGCTATTTCAACTGCACGATCATAATATTGAAGAAGAAAGGGGATTAATTAATGGCATTTTTCGGATGGTTTTAACGAGGAAAAAGCACGATATTCGTGAACGAATATTTTCTTTCCCTGTATGAAGAATGCAAAAAATACAAATATTTGTTCACAAACATTCGGGAAATTAGCGAATATTCGTTAACGCATGTTTGGAGCCGACGTTAACACAACATGACATTTCATTTGTCCGCCAATTCGTTCTTCTTGTACAACAATAGTCGGGGAGATATATGCGTTTGTAATACTGATATACTTGGACAGATATTAACCTGCACCACGTTACTGTTGTCACAATTGATTTATTTAAGTACCGGAAACTGCTTGTACTGGAACTTGATGTAAAGGGTAGCTTTGTGCATTGAGATTTGAATCTTGAAGCACTTGCATTTTCATTAAACCGTTCGCCAGTCTCGAATGAGCGAAATATTGAAATGTGCTACTAAAAATATTTCATTTTCATTTTCTATTGTGATTGAAATGCGCTTATTGTTTTTTTTTTTTTAGAGAGATTTACGTAAGTGTGTGATTTCATTTGTTCTTAAAATTACTAATTTGACGCCTTTTTCTCAGCATTCTTTCTTTGAATCTCAAGTAAATGAATCATTATTTTTGTTACACCTTTATCCAATAATACATGATGAAAATTATGCTAGAATGTTACTAGTAGTTCCTTACTATAAGAAAATTCTTTACTATGTTTAGGGGTAGTTATAATATTGTCCTTTGTATACAATCTGTCTAACAAAGGCGTGTCCGGCATAACTATATAATCTTTAACATAAGGAAATTAAATAACTTACATTTACTTTATTGTGATTAGTCCTGCGACCCACAACGGTGCGGATCTCAGAAATCACGAGAAAAATGTTTACGCTAATAACACACGATTGTTCATTGTAAAAACTGTTAATGGGGGGGGGGTTAGGCCGCAAAATTGGATTTTCTGGTTAAAATTTGAATTCCAGTAAACCTCTCTACAGGAAAGTACTAAAATACTTTATTTATGAATACTTTTCGATTGATTTATTTTTATTTTAATTTTAATTTTTAATTTTAATTACAATAAACGGGTTAGACAACTCTTTGGTACAATTAATTACAAAATGAGGTAGAAAAACGGACGCACATTAAGAAAGACAGAGAGAAAAAGAGAGAGGAAAAAAGAAAAGCATGAATATACAATATAAGACATTCAACGCAACAGACGTAAAAGCTTTATACGGATCTTATCTATTGAGTCGGAGAAAAAATCAAGTTGGTCGTGATAAGAATTAGCAATGCTACATATGCGATCGATACAATTATGTTTGCCATAGAGGGTTCGATGAGTTTTTACGTTAAAGAGATCACGATGCCTTAGGTTCTTAGTGATTACATTGAAATTTAGTTGTTTTGGTATGGGTTGACAATTTATTCCAGGATTCTCCAAGGTCGCTCCCGCGGGAGCTTGGGGTTCTCCCACTCTCGTCCGCGTTGTCAGGGATATCGCGCGTCGCTAACTGCGGAGACGCTAGCCCGGCTAGCCCGTCATGGCAGCCTTCGTAGCGTCGCGCGGTCTCCTTGACAACGGAAGGCACGCTGCGCCAGATGAAGATTGGAAGGGGAAGCAGGCGCGTGAGGGGGCCCTACGCTGGAGAGCCCTGATTTATTCGACTATTTATGACATTAAGTAAAAAGGTCAGGTCTGATATGATTCTTCCGTTTTCAAGAATTATCAAGTTTGCTCTGGACAGCCATGGCTTGTAATTGTGGCAATGTATAGGAATGCTAGCACCGGATTTATAAGCTATTAACCTTAGATATTTGTGTTGAACAATATTTATGCTAGTAAAGGTCCATTGTAGCTCATTTATCGATGCAATAGTAGGGATAATGTTTTTATGAGTGAACAACGTATAACTGTGAAGATATATATGCACCTTCACAGTCTCTTCATAGTTATACGTTGTTCACTCATAAAAACATTATCTCTACTATATATATACGTTTCGTCAAATTTTGAACTCGAAAGTAATGCGGTTGACGTGGAATGACCCATATACATATATAGGGTAAGTGTGGGTATTACTGCGGATGCCCCGATTGCTGCGGATATTCTAAAGCAGATCATATTTAATGTTGGAAAGTACATAACCTCTTGAAAATTTTTGATAAAATTATTTTAAACTCTATTACAGATAATTATTAATAAACATGCACAGCAAAGTTATTATTAATTCTTTTATCGTAGTTTGAAATTCGTCAAGGTGAAACCTCGGTCGATTCCCGCTATGGCGGTCATGAAACACGTACTTGAAAAAGATTTATATTTTTGTTATTAACAGTAATACATGTAATGCAGCATTATTACTCGATAGAGTAAGAGTTATTTTTTCAGAAAAACAGTAAATCAGTCATCTACATTTTAGTTTTAATTTTTATTTCTTACCGCAGTATTAGGTGCAGTACTTTACACCGTGTGCATGTATTACTGCGGCCTGACGACTGCGTAACCTAACCTTTTCTCCGATCGTACGTCAACCTAACATCCAAAGCGAGCCGCAGTGCATGAGTGACAATTACAACTCTATAAAGATGCCAAGAAAAGATAAAAGTGAAAAAGAAAGTATAACAAAAATAACAGAAAAGTCAATAGGCTTTCTTATACTAGTATTTCGCTTAACAGCAGTCCGCAGTAATACACGCGCAGTAATTGATATTTCGTTAGTAACTGGCAGGCAGCAATGCGTGCATGTCCGCAGTAACTCCTGC
The DNA here is from genome assembly GCF_050908995.1 of Andrena cerasifolii. Classification (NCBI taxonomy): domain Eukaryota; kingdom Metazoa; phylum Arthropoda; class Insecta; order Hymenoptera; family Andrenidae; genus Andrena; species Andrena cerasifolii. Next base: position 1,708,636 of record NC_135124.1, on the reverse strand, counting down.
AATGACATTGATGTTTCAATCTCTGTATTTTTAATTAACTATACCTATTACCCCGTCCGCACATTTTTTTGTGGAATTATTAAGGTCCCAACTTTCTTTTAAAAAAAGAAGGAGGGACTTTCATTCATTTGAGCGCTTTATCGAAGGTTCTAAAGTTAACCTATCTTAAAAGTCCGCAGTAACACCCACACCTACTCTATACATACTCGTGTCGATTCGCAACCACTTCACCTTCAAAGCGTTCGAGTAATTTTCGGATTTTTATTAATAATGTTACTAAATTATCTCTCAATTTTGCAGATTGTAGCTGCCATATTGGATCCGCCATATTGATTTTTTCAAAATGCCAACTTTCCTTCAAAAGTACATGTATAGACGAACAATTTAAGCCCTCACACGTTTGTCTACGTTTCGTCAAATTTTGGACTCGAAGGTGATCCGGTTGGCGTGGAATGACCCATATATATCAATATACAAGGTGCTTCATCAGTGGAGAGACTCATGTTATATGAACGGTCATCTCTTCGAATATGCTAAGATGCGCAAGTTTATATTCCGTATTTACAACCCTTAAACTATATGCTATTATATAATATAGGGGTTTTGGATTCTTGTGGATTCGCAAAAATATACAAAGAGCTTCATTTGGATTGTTCCACAATTCTGCACATTCCAGTAGTTTAAAAATGTTTATATGATTCAATAGCAATAAATTAATACATATATTCATTTTCTATATATATATATATATATATATATATATATATTCATTTACACACACACACACACACACACACACACACACACACACACACACACACACACACACACACACACACACACACACACACACACACACACACACACACACACACACACACACACACACACACACACACACACACATATATATATATATATATATATATATAGAAATATATATGCACACATTCGAATTCACCTTTATATATTGAAATAGAAATATATATATATAAGCTATTTCAATATATAAAGGGGAATTCGAATTGTACATCATGTAGACCTTCACAGGTACACGTTTTTCATTTATAAAAATATTATTCGTACTTTTTTCCAGAAATTAAGCTATAATAGACCTTTGTTAGCATAAATCAATATCGTGTATGCCGCTGTATTCATAAATAAAAGGGAAAGCATTTTACTAATACCTCCCCCTTCTATAGAGAGGAACTTTACTCGAATACAAATTTTAAGTAGAGAATCCAATTCTACGGCCTACCCCCCCCCCCCCTATCAACCGTTGTTACAATAAATAGTCTTATGTTATTCACGCAAACATTTTTTTCGCGAATTCTGAGATCCGTACAACGTTACGACGTGTGTCTACGAATTGATCGACCTGATATCTCCTATGTAGGCCTGCTTTGTATTACCACCACAGCGTAATCCCATAGCAAAGGTCTGGGTTAGGCCGAATTTGTCGAGCTAATTGTTTCGGGTTCCGAGCTTTCTTTAGTCGAAGCCGTAGCCTCATATACAGAGTGCTCGGCAACAGGTGTCAGAAACTTTAAGGGGTTATGGGTTGATGCCAAAATACGACAAAATTGCGCTTGGGGCTTCGTTTCCGAGTTATTAATTGTTGAAGGTACGCGAAAAAGCGTCTGATGTGAGTAACATACAAGGGAACCACATAATGTCGGTATTACTAGGGGTGTGCCAAGCGCCCCGAGGCTCGGGAATCCGGACTGCCTGCCCATGCTGACAGCCCGAATCGAGTTTCGGAATCAGAGTTGCCAAGCAATTTTCTACGCATGACGTCACAGAGACATATGCTGCCATGCATTGTAGTACGTCACCGCGTCACCAACACAAATCTACTGTTACTGTTGTAGGTGTTCCCCTTCTACTACGCGGAGGGAATTGTAGGCAACTCTGCGCGGGATCTCGAAACTTTCGAGATCCCGAACAATGCGAGAGTATCGGAATCCCGTCCGATCCCGCCCGAAATTTTCCGGCCCGTCGCAAGCCCAAAATATCGGGTACCTGCATACCCCTATATTACGCACCGCTTTTAGGAGAAATATTTGACCCCTGGTTGGCCGTAACTGTAGACACCGAATTGCTTACGAGATAATTAATAATAAGAGTTGCATTTGCCCGTTGGCGTTAAGTGCTTGAAACTTCATATCCCGAAAGTTCCCGTAGTATTGACCTATATTGGCCGACGCGATAACATCGACGAATCAAATCACATAATACAATAGTCCTCTTGCCCATGTGCCGTCCCGCTAGACATCTTCTTAGGAAAGCACCTAGATCTATCTAGGTGGCTACGGCACTGCCCTCGCTGTCCCTGACCTAAATAATGTATGCCGGCAGTAGTTTAACAAGTCAGACGCTTTTTACGCGTATTTTTAAAAATTAATAACTAGGAAACGAAATCTGAAACGCAATTTTGTCATTCTTGATGTTCGTCTTATTTTGGCATGTAGAATCATCCCTTAAAGCTTCGTCAGAACAGGTGTCAAGCTGTTGCCAAAAACCAGAGATGGGCAAAAAATTATCTAAGTAAAAATTTTGAGTTGAAATAAAAGACAAAAATTTGATTCGTTCTTCGTCAAATAAAATTTATTTTACCGGAGTTTATCCGACGAGGTGAAGATACTTTTGTTTTTCGAAAGTCTTTTACTCTAAGCTTCGAATAAATTTTTCATCTTTAGCTTTATCTGTATTCAATGTTCGAATAATTTCGGCAGGGGTCTGGGTCGTTCAAGGGCTAAGGCGAGCGAAACAGCGGTCCCCTGCTTCAGTCGCTCCCCCATGTGTCACCAATTTTACATAAACTGGAGTTCTTTATTTTTCATTGTATCGATCTGAAATTAACACCAATGGGTTCCTGGTATTTTCCGGATTAAACGTTCAAAATATCATGCAAATCCGAAATTTTTCGTGTAACTTCGTTAATTATAGCCTGAATTATATCGGGTTTGGTACTCTTTTCATGGGGAAAACACAAGGAGTCGATTGCTAACACCTTTGTAAAGATCCGGTGAGGAAATGTAGAAGGCTTGTGCAATCAGTGTCTTTTATGGCCCCATTGCTCTGGGGTGTCGAGCTTTCGACTCTCGAAGATGCTGGAATATGTATTAAGAATTGAGAAATCTCAAGTTCCGCATTTCTCATCAGATCTTTACGAAGGTGTCGCGAATCGATTCCTTGAGTTTTCTCCCTGAAAATGGTACCAAACCCGATATAATTCGGACTATAAGTAACGAAGTTACACGAAAAATTAATTTGCAGAATTTAAAGACAACTTTATTAAAAATTGTCTGATTTGCATGATATTTTGTCCCTGCAATCGGGAGAATACCAGGAATCCATTGGTGTTACTTTCAGATCGATACGATGAAAAATAAAGATCTTCAGTTTATGTAAAATTGGCGACATATGTCGGAGCGACTGTAGCAGGGCACCGCTGTCTCGCTCGCCTTAGCCCTTGAACGACCCAGACCCCTGCCGAAATTATTCGAACATTGAATACAGATACAGCTAAAGATGAAGAAGTTAATCGAAGCTCATAGTGAAAGACCTACAAATAAGAGCAGTATCTTTGCTTTTTCGGATTAATTCCCGTCGAATAAACTGGTTCAGTTGGAGGCGCTTCGAATAAGATACTTCGGGGTTATTCGAACTTCGAATAACGGGTAAAGGTAAAGTATGGTTTATTTGATTTGTTATTTAAATAATTTATTTATTTAGATAATGCCCATCTCTGCCGAAATCCCCGTATCTCCAGACATTTCCAATGGTGTTCACGTTGGGTGACTGCGATGGCCAATCTAATACTTGAATGCCATTTCTTTCTTTTTTTGATTTACCCATAAATACGGTTGAAGTTCCAATTTTTTATTTCGAGAAGTAGTCCGAAATGTGCACTTTTGCGATGTGCTTGTCGGCTCGTTGGAGAAGTTTACCTATTAGTAAGAATTGATTAAGCCGATTAGTACTGGTGTGTGCCCATTCAGAAAGAAGAAGCTTCGTCAGAAAATATAATATTGTCCTAATTCCGGTCAATGTTTGCGCCCGCCTACATGGTCCTTTTTTTAACGTTCTTTCCCGGAAGCACAGCTTTTGTTACTGAATTGAAAAATTTTGAGTTGTAAACAAATAAATAGCTCCAAATACTTTCACAGGATAGGCCTGTCGAAGATTTGCTGAAAATGTACCTACTGATGTACAATTCGTTAATCTTCTTTCGTTCTTTTTCGCGTCGCATCACATATCGATTAACCATCGACAGTTTTGGTTCTTTCAAACCGTTTTACACTCTTGCATACAAATGTTTTCGGCTTCTTCATATACTTTTCAGCTATCTCCTTGTGATATTTTTCGTCCTTTCGAATGCGTGCACAAAGCGACACATTCGATTTATTTGACAAACGCAGCACTCGAACTTATATTCGTCGTTTTTTCAAGAAGAATAGACAATAACTAAGAATTTTCCTATAACAGATCATAGGGGAATGGTCAAGATGTTCGATTTTTACAACATTTTATATATATGTAATTGTTTCCAAGGTAAAAGTTTTACTGGACACACTCTTGTTACACAGACAGTAACTTACTTCAGCAGAATTCTCTTACAATTAATGTCTCATTCGCATCACGCATCTATTTTCGCTTCTCTTTTCCTGGATTCATTGTTTTGAAATCCTGTATAGCACTCTGATTAGGTTAATTACACGCATTACATATTCTAGTTTAAGTTTTCGATTATAAATGATCAGATTCGCAAGCTGCGTTAGTGACGCCATTTGTTACAGGAAATTCTGGTTTTTCCTCGGCCATGATTTGCCATTTTACAGCTATCGCTACGTTTTCTTCTTGACTTCCGACATTGTTCTTCGCTTCTTTTTCCTGTTCCAGCAGTTGCCGATCTTTCCGATGTTCCGTGTACAGCCAGCTGTTTATAACAAATGTACTTTAGCATTTCACATCAACGCTGCCAGTCAACTGATTTAGTAGAACTTATCAAAATATTCTTCCTGAATCGATATAAAGGCAATATTATTGGGTTGCTGAGAAAATCTAATTATAGCGTTATACGTGGAATAATAAAATTGGTAATAAACTGTGTTATGGACTGTTAAAACCTGAAGAAATGTCACTGCTAACTATCAGACGGTTTTTATCAAATGAGTGGTTAAGAAATTATTTTACAATAGCACTTTTGAGAATATGTCTTTGTTAAGACTAAAGCTTTAATAAGTCTTAATAAGTCTGGCTGTAATAAGCATTCACAATGAAAAATAAAAAATCCGCATTTCTTTTGATTTTTAACATTTATGATCTTGAATCATAGATAGATTGACTAAGGTCGATGCCAGATATATTGGCCGGTGAATTCATTTTCGCGAGCAGCGATCGAGATGAAATCAACCACCACCACCTGACGATCGTAGATTTGTCAGTTGGAGTTGCGTGGCCCCCGAAGGGTATAGTGAGTAAAGGGTATGGCTCCGCCTGAACATAGCCGTATGGCTGTTATTTATTTTTATCGTAATAGTTGTGTGCGTTACGAAGCTATGCGTAAACCGAGAGAAAGAATCAATGTTCTGACCAATAAAGTTCCACAATTTTTCGAAGCTAACGCACACCTATTCTGATGGGTGTATTTCTACGCTGACAGCTCGGTTTGGCCTACACGCCAGAAGCTTGGCACTATCCCCACCACTTCTGGCTCACTCTTTTTCTGCGAAGGCGAGAGCGAGTCAGAAAACATTGAGAAAAGGATCACCGAGGCAGGCAAACTGTGTGTTGGGAGAATACCCCTCACGAAACTCACCGGCCAATATGTCTGGTTTCGAACTTAGTAAATTTACGTATAAAAGTTCGAAAACACTCTGCACACTTTAGAACTCAAACGGACTTTCTTATTAATTTAATAGTCTTCGACTTTTTAGCAGATAAAATAGAAGGGTCTCAATAGCACAGTTTCAGCGTCTACTGATCCCCAAAAAAGAACTTACAAGAACGCGATAACGGCGGGCATTGTCATACACGCACCAACAATAAAAAACGTCCCTGGAAACGTTTTCATGGTTGCAGCATAAATAGAACTGTACACTGGCCCATAAACGAGTGGCATCAGAGATTCGCAGACGCCAAATAGGGAATTCACTTTGCCTATAAATAAACGAGAATTACTCTTCGTTGTGGTTAATTAGACATACACAGCTGGTACGATTAGTCAAAAGCAGTAGGTAGTGCAAACTGAGTTAAAGACGATAACAATATTCAGGTTGTAAATCATCTCGGAAAGCCTCATTAGATTATGTTCGTATCAAAAGAAAAGACCGTGGAAACTTAATTAGATATACTATTGGCTTAACCACAGATACCGTCAAATAAGACTATTTTTTATACGGTCCTGAGAACGTAAAGCTCGAATATTCTTCGATTAGATTGAACTACGGAAGGTTGCGTGCCATGCTCGACCAGGTTTAATTCAGTAAACGGTAAATCCTCGTTACCAGCCCGACGCGCGAGCTTGGCGGCGGGCTCCTAACGTGTTGTGGACGCTATTCCGCGCGGCCAATGGCGCGAATGAGATAACCCAATGAGCGAGCAAGAGAAAACGAAACAGTTGACACGAAGTTGCCGTCGACTCTTTCGTTTCCTCTCGCTCACTCATTAGGTTTTCTCACTCTCGTCGAAGGATTCCAAGAAATGGTGGAGATAGTCACCGGACTCCTAACGTATTGTAGAAACGGGCTGGTAACGAAAATTTACTGTATTTCAATATATTGTAACTTTCTAGAACATGGTGAGGTGATTCCTTTTAAAAAATAACGAAAAATAAAAATGTGGAGTAATTTTAGTTTATTGGAATCCGCATTTTCTAGAAATTTAATTTTAAACCCAGTATGCGACGAACAGTGCGACGATAAGTTATTCGCAATGTCATTCTGTACTGCCGACGTAGTGTATACATATACATACGTATATACAGTCTGAATGCAACGCATAGGTTGCAACTTTAATGGATGACCCTGTACATATGTATATGTATATGTGTATGTGTATGCGTATGCGTATGCGTATGCGTATGCGTATGCGTATGCGTATGCGTATGCGTATGCGTATGCGTATGTATATGTATATGTATATGTATATGTATACAGGGTGTCCGAAAAATGTCGGAGTTCCTTGAAAGGGGTGACTCAGGTGGTGATTCGAAACAACTTTTTCCTTAGCGAAAATATTGTCGGAAGCATCATTAACGAGATATTAACAAAAAACTCCGGGAAATCAGAGCGTGAGCCTTCGCTCGAGCTACCGCGGTAGCGTTGGCTACGCGGTAAGCAGCTGCGCTTGTATTACGAACAAGCAAATCGATATGCATCGAAGGAAACCGCGCAAAATAACAAATGAGAAAGACGTAGCATACAATCGAACTTTTGGTTGTCATTTAAAGTTAATGAATAAATGAATAATAATGAATAAAGGATAAATCGAGGAAAATCATGTCAAACGTAAAAAGACGATAGTAGGGACATAAGGGGTGTTCTGGACTAAGTGGGGGCGAGGGAATCGCTCGCGCACAGGGATAACACATCGCTGCCGCGTAAGCCGTATGCGCAGGCGCGACTCCCAACGTTTGAACAAGCAGCGAGAGAAAGAGAGAGAGGTACGATGCGCATCTTTCTCCGTTTGTAGACAAAACATAGGTAGGTATTACGCGTAAAATTTGTAAGTCGAAACCTGCATCAGTATCATCGCGAATTTGGTGCAGCAATCGCGCGAACAAGTATCGAAAAATATAAATCGAGAATGTTGGAAGGTTCACTTTTGAGTGTAATACGCTGCATTGTTGGGCGCGTTATCAGCACAGCCTAATTCAAAGCGGTACCGGAGCGCTCCCATATCCCAACGGCAAGATGACGCACTCCATACTACGGCCCAGCCGCGCAATGCGTGGGAACAGGCGCGGCCGCGAACGAGTTATGCGCGTATCACACTAGCTGCTGTGGCCGTCGCTCGCGGCTGCCGCTGCCGCAGAGGCCGGCTGTTTTCCAGTCACACACAGGTGGCAGTTGGTGCAGCCATGATGTAAGGATACACGACGTTTAAACAGGGCGCGCGAGCGAGAGAGGACTACGAAATACCGTCTCCCCCCCTCCCTCCCTCTCTGCCTCTCTCTCTCTGTCCCCCTCCCTCTCTCTGTCCCCTCCCTCTCTCTCCCTCTCCCTCTCCCTCTCCCCCTTCCCACCCCCTCCCTCTGCCTCTCTCTCTCTCTCTCTCTCTCTCTCTCTCTCTCTCTCTCTCTCTCTCTCTCTCTCTCTCTCTCCTCGGACAAAAAACATAGGTATTATGCGCTGGCACTTCATCGTTGTCGTTGTCGTCGTAGTCGTCAGAATATTATGCTCAGAAGATTGAAGCGATGGAAGTCGATACCCCTGTCGGTGATCCACTAGTCGAAAGAGGAATTCATTATATCAAGCGTGGGGTAGAGTAGCAAAACATATTCGGGGTGAGCGATGCGATAATGCGTTAAAGTATGATTCCACAAGGAATATTTGTCACTGCTTGATCGGCAATGTCAAGACGGAAACGATTCATGGTAACGCGCACGCAAAAGGGGCCGTGCAAGGTATCAGATAATACAGACAATCGTGTGAAAAAGTATTGTATTTATTAGTAACATATTATACACGGTGATTCTCCAGCGACGCCTATCAATAGGGCCCTTTACACGGACGGTCTTGCGCGCGGTCCGGCCCGCGGGCCGGCGCGCCACACGCCGCGCGGCCCGCAAAAGTACGTGAGGCCGGATCGTGGCGCTCCTTCGCGCGGGCCAGAAGGTCGTACCCGTCACTACTTAGAGATAGCGAATTCGGGCTCCCATTTCTACGTCGACTCCACATGCTTTGTACACGATCCACCGCAGTGGTGTATTGTGTTCTACCTGTTCGATGTATATTATCGATCTGCGAAACGATCGACAAGACACGATCGCGATATACGTTCGCGAAAAGTATACAAATTCCTCGATATACCTGGCCTATAAAGGATATCATAAATGCTGTTACTGTAGGGTACACTGAAACATCTGTTTTTACGAAGCTAAATTTGGTTGACCTGAAGGTGCTATAAATTCTAGAAATGGTTTATGACTCAGTTATAACAAGTGTAAAATTTTACAAGGGTACATTAAAAAATGTCCAAATGTTTCCCCGGCAATGCGATGGCAAATGAAATTGCAGTTAACACATTCACTGTTGTGACGATCATAAATATTACTATCAACGGCAATAATTACCATGTCACTGCTTGTTTTAATATAAAAACTAATATTGATAGACAATAAATACATATAGGTATGCAAGTGATGTTATGTCTAAGATAAATGATGAAGAGATGTAATATGCAAGATGTTTTGAAGAAGGGGGGTAGTCTTCTGATTGCTCGTGATGCAGGTCAAATTTTTCACCCACGCTCTTGCGTGGCGCGCAGCAAGAAAGCATCACAGTCCTGCCCGCGCGCCAGAAAGCACCACGCTCCTGTCCGCGCGCAAACCTCGAATCCAGAAGAGTTTTCATAAGAGATAGAAAAGGTAGTTAGAAAAGGAAAAAACGATACTTGGAACCAGGCTCGTTGCGCGCCTCAGGATTTCCGACAGTGCGGACGAGTCTGAGGCGCGCGACGAGCCTGGCAGCCGATCCTGGCAGCCAAGACTCCAAACGCAACGCCGTCGATAAGCCGTGCCTCGATGGGTTTCGAGGACTTCGACCCTCGAGACCAGGGGGTCGTACCATGTTGCCCCCTAAGACGTGGCGAATAAAAAATTCTACATTTCGCACCGGATCTTGGCGAAAGTGACGTGGATCGTTTCCTTATGTTTTCCCGATGAAAATGGTCCAAAAAACGACACAAATCGGATTGTAATTAAGGAATCTTCATAATAAATTGATTTCCATAACTTCGTTAAAAATAGTCCGATTTACATGAAATTTGGTATAATTTTCATTTGAAAAACGTAAAGAATCCATCGGTATCACTTCCATATCGATACGATAAAGAATAAAGTATACAGTTTTTCTGAAAGAGGTATGAATCCTTGGCGGACCGCAGCGAATCGAGGTCGGCGACCCACAGTCGAGGGTGAAATATTCATTACAACGTATTGAGAAATTCTTTACTCTTCGTCGTATCGATATGAAAGCAACACTAATGGATTCCTGGCGTTCTCCCAATTAAAATGATCACAAATATCATGTAAATCGGACTATTTTTAACGAAGTTATGGAAATCAATTTATTATGAAGATTCCTTAATTACAATCCGATTTGTGTCGTTTTTTGGACCATTTTCATCGGGAAAACATAAGGAAACGATCCACGTCACTTTCGCCAAGATCCGGTGCGAAATGTAGAATTTTTTATTCGCCACGTCTTAGGGGGCAACATGGTACGACCCCCTGGTCTCGAGGGTCGAAGTCCTCGAAACCCATCGAGGCACGGCTTATCGACGGCGTTGCGTTTGGAGTCTTGGCTGCCAGGATCGGCTGCCAGGCTCGTCGCGCGCCTCAGACTCGTCCGCACTGTCGGAAATCCTGAGGCGCGCAACGAGCCTGGTTCCAAGTATCGTTTTTTCCTTTTCTAACTACCTTTTCTGTCTCTTATGAAAACTCTTCTGGATTCGAGGTTTGCGCGCGGGCAGGAGCGTGGTGCTTTCTGGCGCGCGGGCAGGACTGTGGTGCTTTCTTGCTGCGCGCCACGCAAGAGCGTGGGTGAAAAATTTGACCTGCATCACGAGCAATCAGAAGACTACCCCCCTTCTTCAAAACATCTTGCATATTACATCTCTTCATCATTTATCTTAGACATAACATCACTTGCATACCTATATGTATTTATTGTCTATCAATATTAGTTTTTATATTAAAACAAGCAGTGACATGGTAATTATTGCCGTTGATAGTAATATTTATGATCGTCACAACAGTGAATGTGTTAACTGCAATTTCATTTGCCATCGCATTGCCGGGGAAACATTTGGACATTTTTTAATGTACCCTTGTAAAATTTTACACTTGTTATAACTGAGTCATAAACCATTTCTAGAATTTATAGCACCTTCAGGTCAACCAAATTTAGCTTCGTAAAAACAGATGTTTCAGTGTACCCTACAGTAACAGCATTTATGATATCCTTTATAGGCCAGGTATATCGAGGAATTTGTATACTTTTCGCGAACGTATATCGCGATCGTGTCTTGTCGATCGTTTCGCAGATCGATAATATACATCGAACAGGTAGAACACAATACACCACTGCGGTGGATCGTGTACAAAGCATGTGGAGTCGACGTAGAAATGGGAGCCCGAACTCGCTATCTCTAAGTAGTGACGGGTACGACCTTCTGGCCCGCGCGAAGGAGCGCCACGATCCGGCCTCACGTACTTTTGCGGGCCGCGCGGCGTGTGGCGCGCCGGCCCGCGGGCCGGACCGCGCGCAAGACCGTCCGTGTAAAGGGCCCTAATGAGATACCGCCTCGTACCCCGTGGCGAGGATCCCCCAAGGAGTTGGAGTGCCCATTAAGAAGTAAGAAACCTTCGACTTCCGTATATCTCATCAGATCTTTGCGAAAGCGACGCCAATCGATTCCTTATGTAACGCCGATGAAACTGGCACCAAGAACGACGTAATTCGGACCATAATGAAGGAAATTCCACGGGAAATCAAATTATATCATTTCAAGCAAACTTTGTTAAAAATAGTCCGATTTACATGCCATTTACCATGTTTTTAATCGGGAGAACGCCAGGAATGCGTTGGTGTCACTTATATATCGATACGATAAAGAATAAAGAATAATTTTATTTCTGAAACAGGTATGAATCCTCGGCCGACCGCGGCAAATCGAGGTCGACCCCCCGCAGTCGAGAGTGAAAATGTGAAATATTCATTTCAGCGTATTACGAAATTCTTTATTTTTTATCACATCGATATGGAAGTGACACCGATGGATTCCTTATGTTTTTCCGATGAAAATCATATCAAATTTCATGTGAAACGGACTATTTTTAACGAAGTCAGCTTGAAATAATATAAATCAATTTCTCGTAGACTTCCCTTCATTATGGTCCGAATTACGTCGTTCTTGGTGTCAGTTGCATCGGTGAAACATAAGGAATCGATTCGCGTCGTTTTCGCACATATCTGGTGACAAATACGGCAGTCGTAGATTTTTAACTTCTTAATAGGCACTCTAACCTCTTCGACGGTCGAAAGCCATAAAATTCGGTGAATCACTACAGGGGTTTGTCCTCGCCACGGGATACGCGAGGCGGCATCTCTTTGACGGGCGTCGCTGGAGAATCACCCTGTATATAGAAAAAATATTATATAGGAAACAACATAAAGATATACATACTATTGCGGCGTCTGGTATGCATCACGAACGATCAATTCCAATCCTAATGTTAATAATTCGAAATCTATCAAAGAGTTCGGTTCGTAGCAGTCGCTTTCGTTAATGATTTTCTCGTAGTCCGCGGTCGTTGTAGTAGCGGTACGTATAATGTTGAAAAAGGAGGCCTACTTGCTGGTTACGGCGTACAGAATTTCTAATAAACACGAGAACATGTAGTCGATACAACGAGCATATTTGAACATTTGAAGTATTGTAGCTTCAGACATGTATATGACGAAACTATTATCCTAGATTTTAGCAATTCGTCCACTGTGAATTCGTGTGAAATCGATACGCAAATAATCGATCGCGATAGGGTCTTGGTACGTTAATGGTGCATCGAAGCGGAAACGTCGAAGTATTTGTGATTCTTGCTGCAGTAGAAGCTTCCACATAGACATGGAGAAGCAAACCTCGTGGCATTTATTATCGACTATCGCGATCTCGATGCGACACGAATCCTGTCCGATGCAAATTCCGATTATGAGACTTTTGCACGCAGTAGCGGTCAATGGATAATCGCGTCGGTACTGATGCAGATGTATTGCTGTAAGAACCACATACCCAGAGTTGATGATTCGATTGGCTTCATGTAAATTGAAAAATACCCAGAGGAGTACTATGTACTATGTACCTCATATTCTGTTGGTGTTGCTGCTGCTGCTGTTGTTGTTGAGGTTGTTCTTGTTGGATTGGAAAATCTGTATCGTTCCAGTGATTGATATGGTTTCCGCACATGTGGGAAGTGTCGTTGAACTGTCGGTTATACAATTTGAATATGCACTACCGCAGAGTCTACTGAACGGACACGGTTACTAATTTTGCGGACACGAACGTATGCAATGGAATGAAATCTGCAAGACCTCTCGACTCCGCTTTTTATAGTAGTTCATTGACATAAATGTGTAGAAGTAGAGTATGTTGGTGGGGCGGTGGCGATGATGGGGGTGTCTGAGTCAGCGGTATTAGTCAAATTATGCGTAGTACGAACAAAAAATGAGAAACAAAGAGTGGTGGAAAAAATTAATGTAAAAAAACAGTGAAGGAAAAAATGTGTAGAAAAAGTGTGTAGTGTATAGTGGAAAAATGTATGTGAAAGAAATACCAATAATTGGTAGTATATAGTTTTCGCATAAAAAATATACCGTGGGAATTCATCTGAGGTGAGAAGGAGGTTGATAAGGAGAAGAAGGAAAAGAATGGTAAGAAGCATGAGGAGAAGAACAGAGTCGGTACAGTGAACAAGGATCACGATATCCGAATGGGCAATGGTGATAACGATTCGGCTGCCCCTACTGTGCGATGGATCCCCGTATCATGCATCATGCTTATCGCAGTCTTTAAGAAAGGCTGACACGCCACTGCAAGGGATCATTATGCGTTTCAATCAGGATGTGGAGCGACGACAGCAACGAGATGAAGGAGTATTTGGTAAGTGATATTTGTACGTAGCGACTACGAGTTTTTTTCATTAGAAGTACATATTTCCTACAATTTCTCATATGTTTCAGCGAACGGAGTATCCATATACGAAGGGATGCTACAGCATTAAATGCAGAAAAATTATGGCTTCAGGCAGTTTTGACGCGAGGTTTGAGTTGATTTAGACCGTTTGGCGTTCAACGACGGCATCGACGAACCGGACTTTTGGGGTTTGCGACGATTGTTGAGCCGTAAATGTACGAATATGTGTTCAGAAGGTTTACTCGATATAATACAATCGCGATATGATGAACGTGCATAATGGTTACAGTAGTTAGACAATGCCGATTCTGTATATGGGTGGTGAGAGGTGAAGCAGGGTGGAGGGTACCGCACCGATGGCGCGGGGGCGAGGTGGGGAGGGGTACCGCACCGATGGCGAGGGGATGACGTCACAGGGGAGGGGGATTACAAAATGGCGTCGCAAGCGTTGGCGATGGTGGGGGTAATTGGTCAACTGTTGCAGCGAAAAGTTGAAGATGAAAATTCCTTAGAGTTGATCTAGTGACCCCGCCGATCGATGAAAATTCCCCATAGATCCCATATTGACGCCACCTGTTAGATGCTTCAGGTACTTTGTCCACCTGCTGGATGTTTAAGGTACTTTGGACGCGTATCGTTACCGTGCAATCTCCGTACCAGTGATGCCAGAACGGTGGGTTTTGTCCCACGGCCGCTACCACCACTCCACGACCAAGCGTACCCATCCGTGTGCCGTACGCGCTGCCTGGCCACCGCTCTCCGGCGAGAATTCGTTTTCCCGACATCGAAGCGCTTGGCGCGCAAGCGAAAAATCAAGACTTCAAATCCCGGTGCGGATATTACTTTTTTTTTTTTAATTATTCACTAATTTCTCTTTCTATATTCTCAGCAGACTAAAGGCTTAAAAACTATTAATTTACTAAGCATTTTCGAAGCTTGATTTGCTGCTAAAGTGCGATCCTGTTTTGGCTTGTATCGCACCACTCCAAGCGTAAGTACCCTACCTTCTGTCAGGGTGCCGTACGCGCTGCCTGGCCGGCACTCTCCGCCGAGAATTCATTTCATCGAGGTTTGAACCTCAATGCGAAGATTCTACTTTTTTCATTAATTATTTTCTAACTTCTCTTTCTATATTCTCAGTAGAATAAAAACTTGAAAACTGTTAATTTACAAAGAATTTTCGCAGCAGGCTAATGTACGATGTTGGTCTTCTGCTTTTTGTATACATAAACAGAAATAATTCCTTGAAATGCTACTTACAAAATAAGCGCCGTTCTAGGATGGACTCCTTAAAATTCACGTCACAATGAGCAGTTACAAGCCAAAAGAGGATCGCACTTTAGCAGCAAATCAAGCTTCGAAAATGCTTAGTAAATTAATAGTTTTTAAGCCTTTAGTCTGCTGAGAATATAGAAAGAGAAATTAGTGAATAATTAAAAAAAAAAAAGTAATATCCGCACCGGGATTTGAAGTCTTGATTTTTCGCTTGCGCGCCAAGCGCTTCGATGTCGGGAAAACGAATTCTCGCCGGAGAGCGGTGGCCAGGGAGCGCGTACGGCACACGGATGGAGGGATGGGTATGTTTGTGTGGTGCGGTACGGACGCTAGGAGGGGGTACGCTTGGTCGTGGAGTGGTGGTAGCGGCCGTGGGACAAAACCCACCGTTCTGGCATCACTGCTCCGTACGCGTGCAGGGATCGGTGCGCAGGCGCAAAATATAAGGCGGGAAAGGATGTAACGCGGATGCTGTAATTCGACACTCTCTCACGCGTTAACTATTCGAGATCAATTAATCTAAATAGCGCAACCGCCTCATGATCGCTACGAAAGAATGCGACGTCACGTTCGTATAAACATGCGCCGACGAAAATGCTTTTACGCTCTCTCACACGCCCTTATTCCACTCATAATCTCGATACATGCAAATACTTGATATGTTATTTCACAAGGGAAGGTGGAAGATAGGTGAGTAATTAGACATATTAATATTTTCTAATTTTGTGACATGGGGATGTCATGCGTCGCGCAGGCGCGCTCCGTACGAGCAATAGTATAGTACGCGCAGCGGCCGCCGGGCGGGGGGAGGAAGAGGGAGAGAGGCAGAGAGGGAGAGAGAGAGAGAGAGAGAGGGAGAGAGGGAGAGAGGAAGGGAGAAAGGGCGAGATGCGAACGTGTTTCGTAGTCCTCTCTCGCTCGCGCGCCTTGTTCAAACGTCGTAACTCATTCGCAGTCGCGCATGTTCGCACCGCTTTGAATTTCGCAGCGTTGACAACTCGCCCAACAATGCGGCGTATTATACTTGGAAGTGAACTCTAGGATTCTCGCTTTATATTTTCCGATACATAGTCGCGCGATTGCTTCACTGAATTCGGGATGATACCTATGCAGGTTTCGACTTACATATGTTACGAGTAATACCTACCTATGTTTTGTCTACAAACGGAGAGAGATGCGCACAGTCTCCCTCTCCCTCTCCCTCTCCCTCTCCCTCTCCCTCTCCCTCTCCCTCTCCCTCTCCCTCTCCACAGTTTTTAAACGATTTTATTCAGCTTCTATCCTCCGTTTGTTTGTTTCTATGTATGTAAGTTTCTTTTTTTGTCCGTCCGTCCGTTTGCATGGGTCAAATCTGGCAACTCAAATTTAAACCACTTCCAAGTATCCAATTGTCTTGAAACATTACAGGCGGGCGTAGTTAGGATGACAATACAATATTTAAAAAAAAAATTAACCCGAGGGGGTGAAAAAATTACCCAGTTATCAATAAATATAAACCATAGCCGCAAATCCAAACGACTTGAAATCAGCCACTCGCGTTCCTTACGAAAACGACAAAAAGCCGCTGCGTTCGGAACGCCAGTCGCATCGCAATTACCGAAAATACACAATGTATCGAGAAATGATCCGTCACGTATGTACGAATAGTAAAAATAAAACTTTGCAGGCGATCGTGGTATATCACCATTGAAATTGTAGTACAAGAAAATAATTATTTTTTAGTTTCTAGCGCATTTTTAATAACATCGTTTAACATGAATTTTTTTATAATTTTTTTATTTTTAAAGCAGAATCGAAAATAATAATTATTTGTGAGTAAGTGAGAGGATAAGGAATACGCAAATTTCATTTTGTTAATATCGTACAGACGAAAATGTAATGTAACAGGAAATGAGTGAAAAATGATCACAGTTCGTTATTGTGATAAAAATCCCTAATTAAATAACGGCCAACACTGTTGCTAATATTAAATGAGACTGTTTAAAAATACCCAAGAAATATTTATGTACGGAAATTTGGAGAATTATCGCCGGATATTAGCCACAGCCTGCGTTAAATTTAAAAAATAACAATCACCAACACAGTAACTAAAACTCACCCTTTCAGAAATTCACCTGCAGCTTGAAAACTTGTGTCACTAGGTGACTGAACCGATCCTGGTCACCGACGGACGCGCCCTGTGCACAGCTGATCTCAGGTACACGACACCATCCAAAGTTAAGGGTCGCAACGTCAAGTGCGTCCGGGTTAATGTACCGAATATTCACTTCACTGCACGCCTACTAACACTGATCACTTAATTTATTTTTCATGGGACGTGTTGTTCCTACGGTATAACAATTTTTGGGAACGAATTTTCACTTGGCATTCGGAGCCGTGGGTACAGCCGCGCAAATGCTCGTACAGCAGTAGTTGCGTCTCCGTTGTTCTTGGCATAAACCCAGAATATCGCGTAAAACTATTGTGTAGAAAACATTTCTCTCACGTGATTGCTATCTGACTGACAGGAGTTTTTCCAAGCAACTTCCTCTACCCCCAAGTAGTTTCTCTCGTTCCATTATGAGTTAATTCCCACCAGGACAAGAGGCTTTAGGTAAAAAGAAGCCAGCACATTTTCGAAACACACGTGCTTCGCAGACGTGCAACGAACGAACCTTCGTGCACTTTTACAAAAGCGCCCGCTCTGTCCTTTTATTGTCAGTGTACCCATTGCTTCGAGATAGGCAGCAGACACCACGTGTATCGGTTCGAAAGGTTCGGAAAAGAAGAGGAACAGAAAGTCTTCGAGTTGCTATATAAAAGAAAATCCTGTTTCCTGTTTCCCTTTTCCGATACCCTGAGTTCATGTCTGCTCCGAGGCGGAACCAGCTAAGCCATAAATTACCCAAAACTGTAGGAAACCGTTCTATAACTCCGACTCACGGGACAATACGGTCATAAACCGCGACCCTAGCGACATGCTCACATGAACTCAGAGTATCGGAAATGGGAAACAGGAAACAGGATTTTCTTCTGTATATCAACTCGAAGACTTTCTGTTTCTCTTTTATTCGGACCCTTTCGAACGGAAATACGTGCTGTGTACTGCTCATCTCGAAGCAATGGGTACATTGGCAGTAAAAGGACGGAACGCGGGCTTTTGTGAAAGTGCACGATGGTTCGTTTGTTGTACTTCTGCGAAGCACGTGTGTTTTGAAAATGTGCTGGCTTCTTATTACCTAAAGCCTATTGTCCTGGTGGGAGGTAACTCATAATGGAACGAGAGAAACTACTTGGGGTAGAGGAAGCTCATTGAAAAAAATCCTGTCAGTTAGCAATCGCGTGAGAGAAATGTTTTCTACACAAGAGTATTACGCGATGTTTTGGGTTTATGCCGCCGAACAACGGAGGCACAGCTACTGCTGTGTGAGAAATTGCGCGGGAATACCCACGACTCCGAACGCCAAGTGAAGGTTCATTTTCACCAATTTTCATAACGTATGAACAACACGTTCCATGCACAATAAATTAAGTGATCAGTGTTAGTAGCCGAGCAGTGAATTTAATATTTGATACATTAACCCGGATGCAATTGACGTTGCGACCATTAACTTTGGCTGGTGTCGTATACCTGCGACCTGCTGTGCACTGAGCGTCTCCGTCCTAGTGGCACAGGTTTTCAAGCTACAGGTGATAATTATTTCCGGCGATAATTCTCTAAATTTCAGTACGTAAATTTTTCTTCGTTTTTTTTAAATAGACTTATTGATTATTAACAACAATGTTGGCCGTTATTGCACTACGGATTTTTATCACAATAACGAACTATGATCACTTTTCGTTCGTTTCCTGTTGCATTATCTTTTCGTTTGGACGTTATTAAAAAAGGGAATTTACGTATTCTTTATCATCTCACGTCAAATAATTATTATTTTCGATTCTACTCAAAAAACAAATGTTTATTCGTCTTTTTACGTTTCCCATGATTTTCATTCATTTATCCATTATTCATTATTCACTTTAAGTAGCAAACAAACCATGACAAAATGTTCCATTTTACAAATAAAATCTTTTTAACAAATTAAGTCTTTTTCATTTGCCATTCTACGCAATTTCCTTCGATACATGCCCGCAGCGGGGCACGGCAGCTCCAGCGGAAGGCTCGCGCAGTGATTGCTCGGGGTTTTTTGTTAATATCTCGAAAACAAAACCCCGGATCCCAAAACGGTTAAGGACTTTTCGATGTCTTTTTGCATCAGGATAATGCATGTTCCGGAATGTCCCTCAATTCTGGGACATCCTGTGTAAGGTTATCCGTTAAAACTGCAACTTACGAGCGCGGGAACAGACAAAAATGGCAACACCGCCTCACGGACGCATTCCACTACAACCATTGCCGGCCCGGCGCGCGGACGGCTGCCAGCGACCGTTGGACAGCAGTGAAGCCCGAGCTTCGAAAATTTTAGGATGGTCTCTTTCAAATTAACGTCGCAAAGAACTATTTGAAATTTCCCGGCCCGGGTTGGAGAATTTGGGGTCTTTTTCGTATAACTTTTTAACTATAAAAGATATCAGAATGCAATTTGCGCCGAAACATGTGGATACATTATTTCCTCTTAATGATGGATAATTTAAAATATTTTACTTTTACTTCATTTTTCTTTTATCAATTTTTTAACCATAATTGTTGTGAAAAGCTTTTGCAAACCGTTTATTTGGTTATATATTTAATGCTCTTTTTAAAATTCATGGTGCTGATAAACAATAGGCTAGTTGTTTCTGTATCATTACTTTCACCAATTGAGAAATTGAATTTTTATTCAATTAGGTGTTAGATCTGCAAACCTCAGAATCTATTGTTCTGGTTTTCTTTTTTATAATTTTATCCTTAATGCAGTGCATGCATAGATGGGACGTAACGGGTAACTAATAGGATGTGTCTTTGGTTGTAGCGGTGCGATGTTTGAATTTTTTTCTACAATTTTTGTGTCTGAATGTTTTAACCTTTTAGCTACTCAACGCCACGCCTATACCGGCTTCCGTTAATGTCATTTTGTGGAACGATGCGCCATTATTGTGGCGAAAAATTTCTCCGTACAGGTGTATAGCACCGCGGTCAATCCTGTCATAGCTAAAATTTTTTAAATTAAGACGGGTACGAAACCAGTCGACATTGTTTTCAAACCTCATGACAGTGATCTAGGTTACCGGATCTCGCTTACCTGCGCCGGGAAATTCCGTACAGCTCTTTGCAACGTTAATTTGAAACAGACCATCTTAAAATTTTCGAAGCTCAGGTATCACTGCTGTCCAGCGGTCGCTGGCAGCCCTCCGAACGCCAGGCCGGTGAATGGTTGTAGTGAAATGCGGCGTCCGTGAGGCGGTGTTGCCATTTCGTCTGTTCGCGCACGCGTAGGTTGCAGTTTTAACGGATTACCCTGCATTTATGTATGTGTGTGTATGGGGGGGGGGGGTGGTGGTGGATGGATGCGCGCATGTGCATGCGCGTATGCGTATGCGTATGCGTTTGCGTATGCGTATGTTCATGTACAGGGATAGCCATTTCCCATGCAACCCACGCGCGCGCGCGAATAGATGACAATGGCAACACCGCCTCACGTACGCATTCTACTACAATCATACGTCGATACTTCCGTCATCCATGAACTTATGTTGAAACTGTAGGGTCTTTTAGATGTCAGCAGAGGGCGCGGAATGCTTTTGGCTTTCGCCAGAGGATATTAAGTTTGATGTTGTAGACGGGGATGACAACGGTGGCCACTTTAAGAGTGCTAATGCGCCGATCCCCTTCCGCGTGGAAATACCTATGCCACGATCCAGCTGCGGTAGACCACGCTGACGCGTTAAGCTGAGATCTCCAATGTGAGGCTGCCCACTCCGGCCGGCGGCGCACAATGGTCGGAATAAGGGTAGCAGGGGACATTCGGCCTAAAAATGAACTTTCTCCTATCGAAATTTACTGAATCTATATTACTTCCTAAATGTCCAAAATGTGTTAGAGATGGACATTTTAAAGATAGCATTTTTTACCAAAAAACTGCCTCCTTCATAGAAATACCCTGCTAACCCTGTGTAATATTTTCTCTCCGTTTCTTTTTCTAGAATGAAGAGCATTCTTTTGCATTAAGAATTAACACGGTTAACTAAAAATTATTGTTCATAATGTATTAAAAAAGTAATGCTGAATTAAATAAAGAATATTGTCAAAGTTCTTTACAATTAACAAGGAATATCTTTCAATTTCCATCGAGTTCCACGTTCTAACCAATTGGTATATTTTCATCACACCTTCTTCTCCTGCATCATGCAAAAATCATTTCCTCCTTCAGCCTACTCTTCAAATTATAAATGTTTAAAACTGTCAGCGTTACGTCATTTTACGTATATACGTTCGTATTCATCGTATTATTATTGTATTACAAAGGGTTTTTACGAATATTTATGTATATATTGGGCTCTATTTCGTCGAATAAATGAATAATAAATGAATAATAATGTTTAACTAAACTGTAGATTTCGTCACAATTTCAAATATACTCGTTCTCAAATGTGAAGGAACCTGCTTACCGACGAGTTTAGACCGGTTCTGCGCTGGTTGACGCTCATTGATGCCGGAGGAAGCCACTATTGGCTCGCCCTCACCAACGCATTTTCGGCCGCGCATGCGTTCCGCGCCGAAAGCATTGGTGTCACTTACGTCACTTTACCATATACCGGTCTATACCGTGTAGAATCGAGCAATCACGAGCAGCTTTGCCGAAAAGGGGATTCCTGAAAATTATTCGTAGTGGACGATGACTATATATATAGTTTGCAGGAACCTCCTTCCCGGCAACGCTGATCACGAGCAATCCAGATATTGTGTGAAAAGAATGTTAAGTGTCAAAGAAAGATGGAAAATATCGCACTTTCCATAGTGAAGAAGAATAAGAAAAAAATGGTAAGCAACTGAAATGTTATAAGAATCTAAAATATTAACCGAAAAGCAGAGACCATAACTGTTATAACCTTAATTTTAAAACTTATGGCATAACAGTTAATACCTTTCTTTAAATAATTTTGGATATGAATAACCATTATCGCTGATTCTCACAAATTCTCGTCGTCGATAGTGGTTATTCGTAACCAAAAAAAATTCTGGTCAGCGATATTGATTATTCGTAGGGATGGTATAAAATTCCTAAATAAATCCCACTCGCAGTAGAGGGGGAACACCTAGAGGAGTGGCGTTAATGGGTGCGTGAAAACGTCGTGACATCAAGCAACCGATGCCAACACCAAGCGAAGCCAATTCGCGCCAACCAGCGTCGTCGAAAAATAGGTTGTCGACGCTGGTTGGGCGTGGTTGGCTTCGCGCCGCCGCCACTTGGCTTCGCTTGGCGTTGGCGTCGGTTGCTTGACGTCACGACGTTTTCACACATGCATTAACGCCACTCCTCTAGGTGTTCCCCCTCCACTGCAAGTGGGATTTATTTAAGCATTCCAAACCATCCCTGGTTATTCGTAACCGAAAACGATTTTGGTCGTCAATAATGGTTATTAGTGACCAAAAAATATTTGCGTTTACAATAATAGTTACCAGTAACTACAACAGATAAATCTTAATATTTTTTAATCACTTAATTTTTCGAAAAATATCTGCAGAATTTAATGACGATTGACTTCCATTTGATTAAAAATTAACTTTTTCTTAATGATTTTTTTTTAAATATTGGAAAAATAACTGTTATTTTGGATCCCTGACTAAAAGAGCTGATCCAATTTGATGGGAAACATTTCTTTCGTAGGTAGTCCACTTTGGTCAGCGGACGTTAATATGTAATCACCATCTACAAGGACGAGAAAGTTCTCTTTCCTGAAATGAGATATAAGAAGCTACTATAGTTAGTCGCGAGAACGTGTGGATTTGGGTACCGTATCTTCGTGGATAGCATAGTGCAGCGCTGTCAAGCGTAGGGGCCCCTGACGCGCCTGCTTCTCCTTCCAATCTTTCTTTTGCGCAGCGTGCCTTCCGTTGTCAAGGAGACCACGCGATGCTACGAAGGCTGCCATGACGGGCTAGCCGAGCTAGCGTCTTCGCGGTTAGCGTCGCGTGGTATCCCTGACAACGCGGACGAGAGTGGGAGAACCCCAAGTTTCCGCGGAAGCGACCTTGGACAGCGCTGGCATAGCAGAATGCAAAAGGACGAGAAACGTGACCTCACCATCAACGAAGCGGTCAAAGCCCGATATATCGCAGAAACTATGCAATGTACAGTTGGCGGACAAAAGGAAGCATGTACATGCATTTTGGGACCGGAAAGACCAACCCACACTTGCGAAAGTGCTAGCAGCAATTAAAGAAGGCGAGAATTTATTACCCCCAAAGTCGCGGGCCACGCTGCATCGCCTCTTCAAGAACATGAATTTTAAATTTGGATGCAGAAATCGCAGCAGTGCCATGATCGAACCGGACGATATAATTCATTGGCGCCGAAATTATATCGACAGAATTCGAAATTTTAGCGCGGAGAGTAGGCCCATCTGCAGGGTGTCCGCGGGAAGACTGAACAGCTGGTTATCTCCTAATGTATTGGAAATAAAAAAATAAAGAAAATATGGCGTTGCATGGTTCGAGGGGGCCAATTTATTAGCGCAGACGATTTTTTTTCGATTATTATTTTAAAAGATACGATGGTCAAGTTCAGTTTTTTAAATGGAACTATTTTTTTGAAGAGGTAAGTTGATAGTGCGTTCCAAGATGAATTCAATAAGCATTAATGTATACACTTGATTTCCACTGGTTTTTGAGATATTGCACTTGCAAATTTACTGATTTTCACTGGAAGAAAACCCGCTGCTATTAGCATGGATCGGGGACGGGCTTGCTGGCGTCACGGGTGGCCTTGCCTGTTGAAACAGATACCTACCTGACAAAGGTCTACGCCAGGAATGGCAGGCCCAAAGGCTGGACAATTCTTTTCCGCCAAAAATGCTACTAAGGTAGGTACATCTGCGGTATCACGAAGCGCACCGTTACTTTTATTTCGCACTTGCTTCTATGCTCGGATGGCCGGTTCTTTTGGGAGGGATGCAAGCTCGATTGGTTAGGTTAGGAGGTGTGAAAGTTGATAGACCAAATTTCTAAACTATAGGGAGCAGAGTGTATTAGGACCAAGCAGATTTGCATCCCTCCCAAAAGAACCGGCCATCCGAGCGTAGAAGCAAGTGCGAAATAAAAGACTATTGAAGTTGAAAATTGAGTCTGAATGAGGAAATTGAGTAAATGATATGACGTTTTGACACATTAACATTAATAAGTAGCATTTCTGACGGAAAAGAATTGTCCAGCCTTTGGGCCTGCCATTCCTAACCCAGACCTTTGGCAGGTAGGTATCTGTTTCAACAGTCAAGGCCACCCGTGACGCCAGCAAGACCGTCCCCGGTCCTTGCTATTTTAGCGCGTTTTCTTCCAGAGAAAATCAGTAAATTTGCAAACGCAATATCTCAAAAAACCAGTGGAAATCAAGTGTATACATTAATGCTTATTGTATTTGTCTTGGAACGCAGTATCAAATCACCTCCTCAAAAAAAAATAGTTCCATTTAAAAAACCGAACTTGACCTTCGTATCTTTTAAAATAATAATCGAAAAAAAAATCGTCTGCGCTAATAAATTGCCCCCCTCGAACCATGCAGCGCCATATTTTTTTATTTTTTTATCTCCAATACATTAGGAGATATCCAGCTGTTCACTCTTCCCGCGGACACCCTGTATACACAGTTCGACAGCCATATGGACTTGTAACATCCAATAGCCGTTTCTTATAGGTTTTCTTGTCCTGAAAACGAATCCGCAAACCGTTTGTCGCCATCAACCTCAGTTTTTGAGAAATTCGATTTTGAAAAAAACTGCAAATTTTCAACTTTGAACATCTTTTGTGTCGAAGCGGTAATACTTATTCGGTTGCTCGTTGCGTCAAATTATTCTATGAACCCTCCCGAATACAACGATATAAGTTATTATTGGGTTATGAACATTTAAATATGTTTAAGCAACGATTAAAGGGAAAAGGACACTCGAAATGCACCCATTTTTGAAGATATCTTCCAATTTATTTCCATAACTAAACGTTTAAGAGAAAATTTGACTACTCCACGCGATACAGACGCGCGTTCTATCATGTCTACGTCTTTACGCTCGGCCGAACCGCCACGATGTGTCGTGTAAAGGTCGATTTACACCATACAGCGCGGACCGACACGTATCGGCAACGGCGCGGTCCGTCACCGGTACGAAAAAACATTGTAACATGTGTTTTAAATGCGACTGTTTACACTATCCAGCACCGACCTGCAATGTTCCGTCTACGGCACGAACCGACGCCGGTCGACATGGTTGCAAAAAATGTTTTGCCGGTTTGTGACGATCCGTGTCGAGACGTGTCGTCGCTGGTCTGCCAGAGTGAATCAGTAAACGGCAGAGACCGCGTGCAGCAGAGGATGAATTCCGAAAAATTGATAGAGTAAGTTAAGTTATGTGTGCCGTTGTATGCAATGGACCATCCCAAATATTAATCATGAAAGTCCCCAATTTTTATGAAATTTGGATATATTGTAAAACTCCACATAACCTAACTCAATACTAACCCAAATTATAACACCAAAGCAAGAAATTTAAGAAATGTTTTTGCGAATATCTCGGAAACTAAGACCGAGCGGCGGCAAAATGTATAGGAAAAAGTTGCTCAGAATGTAGTGTTTTACAACATATCCAAATTTCATCAAAATCGGTGAGGAATCGCTAAAGTAAATAATTACTGGGAGTTCAATCGATTCTAGCAATTCAAAAAATTTGCATTGTGGCATTCTAAAGTATTGATAAAACTTATCGTCGTATTTTATTAACTCTTTGAATAAAGTCCAATACTCCCCTTCGACATTTCTCTTTTTTAATGTTGGATGTACCCAAATTCTATCTCGCATTTTTGCTCTTTTTGCTGCGGCATCCTCTTCGTCTAAAAGTAAGGCTAGAAGAATCAATTCCTTGTCACTGTCTGATCCGTTCATTTCGATTGCTAAACGTGAACTGTCGGACTTTTGCCGGTGCAGTGTAGACGCATGCATAGCATTGCGTGCCGGTGACGGACCGCGCCGTTGCCGGTACGTGTCGGTCCGTGCTGTATAGTGTAAATCGGCCTTAACTCCGTTCGACATTGTCAGCATAGCTAGAGGGAATCTCTGGGAGTACCGTCGCCCGGTTGCAGGACCACCGTATACGGAAATAGGAGTGTTAGAACCGTGACCGCGTTAGAGTCACGATCAAGATGACCAGAACCGTCAACAACCGTAGCAACTACGTCAGACTACAAAAGGGTATGACAATTATATTCCAATTTATTTATTTCTCTATTTATTATACTCGTTAACTGGAAGAGTCCATCAAGATTCACTATCCTCAACATCCAACTCCTGTCCTCCATTAAGTAGACATAGTCAAGGTGTGCTTCAACACTTTACTAGAGCAAGAACACGGCAAAACCCCTAACCGCTCAGGGGAGTTCACATAGAACAATTCCGGACGTAACAATGTAAAAGACCCTTAAAATTAAAACATATGTATAGCAAAACAAAATTGCTTGTTGTAGGTGCCGTACGTAAATATAAGGTGGTTCTTCAACTTGCGAAAGTTCCACCGGGAGTATGAAGTTTTTACACAAATTGCATTTACACCAGTTGAAAGCGGCTACTTTCCTGTGTAAAAAGAGAGTAATAAATTACTTGTGCGATTTTTTTTTGACCGAGTTATTCAACTTTGAAGCAAAAACCGTTTTTTTTTTTACGTTAGTTGCTTCTGCAAGCGAAGGAATCATCGTATAACATTCATGACAAAAGCAATAGAAAAATCAGTCTTTCCTCTTTAAAAGACATCTTTGACTTTTTTCAATTCGGTTAAAGTTTCGGTCTATGATGTCCTTTCGAAAATATGCTTAAAAATTGCATAAATTCCATTTTTCATCAAATAGCTGTATCTCTGCGAGCGGTGACCAGAACATCAATATTTTAAGCTCATTTTAAAGTCGTAAGTCTGCTGATTCATTTGAGTTCCACCGGAACCCGCTGCGATAATTTTGTAACGAGTTATAACGGTGGGACGCTGACCTCCCCCCACCACTCGCGCCTGCCACGGCCCGCCGTTACCGACCGCGGCCGCGAGATGGCTGCGCGCCGAGCGGCGCTCCCGCTCGAGAAGTTCGCGTGGCACCGCATATAAGCTAGCGCGGTGGGCCCGTCAGGCAGAATCAGCGACGAGCGTTCGGCAAACGGTTCGACTTCTCCCAGCGATCTCTTGTTACGTGCAAGCTGTATCACTGTATCTTTTTTGGTTTCCCCTACCTCGATATACCCAGATCGATATACGCAGTCGATGATAGGGATAGGCTATGCCTGCCCTGGAGGACATCCTACAGTCTCCGTATCTCTCGCGGGTTTAACCCACTGGGTGATTTGACTCAAGACTTCCCGGTCAGGGCCATTGATGGAGACCATAGCCAGGGCACCAGAACGACCACCCCACCATCACCCATCGTCGACTCGTCGTGCCAACCTTCGCACCGCGACCGCGTCCGCGACACACCAGCGTCGGTGTAGACTAAGTTTAGCATTAAGTCGACACACTCCTGTTAGCCAGCATATATCTGGCCGGGCTCACTTATACACGCTTTTTAATAAAACCCGTTCAGCCACTTCACCCCGCCTCATTTACTCGCGGGCGCCCTATACCTTCCCCGTTCGGTTAGTAACCGCTCCGGAACACGGTTACAATTTTTTACCTGTGGCCTTTAAGTTTGAAGTTACCATTTCGGAAGATGTTCCGCGATGCGCCCGCGTCACTGCCATACCGCCGGTATTGGCACCACCGACGGCATATCGCGTGGAGGTATGTGTCATATGTGTGTGCACACACAGGAACATTCGGTAGTGTCGGCTCCAGGGATCGGCGGACTTAAGCTACGCTGACGCAGGCGCAGTTCAAGCACACATAACCACCGCTCCTGTAAATGTTTCTCCCTCCATTAGCGTAGCTTAAGCCCACTGATCCCTGGTCGGCTCGTTTTCGGCTACTATCGTCCCTTATGTCGGCGGGTGGGGATACGAACAAGAGCGCTCGCTTCCGCGAAAACGACCGATAGTGTGACACATTTTGTAACCTTATTTTTCTGAAACAGTAAATACAAACTTAAAGGCCACATGTAGACAATTATCGCAGCGGGTTCCGGTGGAAGTCAAAAGAATTGGCAGACTTTCCGCTTTAAAATGAGCTTAAGACATTGATGTTCCAGTTATCCCCTGCGGAGATACAGCGAGTTGAAAAGAAACTAGAATTTGTGCAAGTTTTAAGCATATTTTCGAAATGACATCGTAGACCGAAATTTTAACAGAATCGAAAAAGTCAAAGATGCTTTTTAAAGAGAAAAGACTGATCTTTCTATTGCTTTTTTAACCGACTTCAAAAAGGAGGAGGTTATAGATTCGACCCGTATGTATGTATTTATTTTTTTTTATGTGTGTCCCCGCATAATTCCTCAGCATTTGAACCGATTTGGATGATCTTTTTTTTTATTTGAAAGAGGACGGTGGTCCCATCCTACACTGCATCAATATTGACCCGATATTTTGCCAGTTCTGGTTAATAATAAAGACTATTGTTACCTAATTATTATTATTTTATGTACGTACACGCATATCTCTTAAGCATGTTGTGTCAATATAAAAAAAACTAAAACGACAAAAAATTCAAAAATTAAAAAAATTAAAACTGATTTAAAAAAATAAAAATTCAGTAAAAAGTAAAAAATAATTTAATTCCTTATTTAATTGTGACGTCTCAGCCCCACCACGGTTTCGCGACATAGTGTCGGCGAGCGCCACCAGAGGTCTAATCTTCTCGTTCTAATTCCTAATCTCATTTCATATATACATATACAAGTTTCAAATTATGTCCTCTTGTGTCCCCGTGTGTGTCTAGGGCAGGGACCGTCAGCTATAGCCCTACTGATGAGTCTGGCTGACGGTCTCAAGACGAACACACCTCCTCTTTTCCTCCTCGATCCTTCAAAGCCAATCCACCCGCCCCGCACAGTTACTCCATTGCGGCGTAACCGGCCGGCCTTAGGTTTTAGGTTACGTTGGAGGCAACGGGGCAAGAACAACTCCCTTCTCGTCCAGAACGTTCCGGCAATTCTGGAGGTGACAAATCTACGACTCTCATATTTTTTAAGCCGGCGTCTTATCATTTGCACTGTGTAAATCCGGCGCCGACTTAAAAAATATGAGAGTCGCAGTGTTGTATCCCAGCCAACGACCGGGTATTATAACCACCGCGCATTCCGATGCCACGCGCGAGCGCCAAAGCGCGGACAGCAACCCGCAAGAACTGTCAGCATTTCAACGAAAACGCGGAAGAGCGGGCCAAAGACGGAGACCTCTCCGGTCCCCGCTTAACCCGGAATTAGCTATAAGACCCTGTACGAGCTAAGAGCGACAATATTAGTTACCAGAACATACACGATACAGTACGCGCATCGCCTGTCGCCCAGATCGGGACAGAATAAACTTGTTTAACCCTACGGTGAGTTCCAACTCTTTGACAGGCAACGATCCGCTACCTTCGGTTTCCAACCGAACATTCCCGTACCGGCATTATCACCCGAACCTCCGGAGCCCGTTGGACAACGACCGTGAAGAACGACTCGGAGCACCCCGGGATTCTCAGCCAGAATTTCGAATCCAGGCGCATTGTTACAGCAGTAAATTAAATAAGGGATTAAATTACTTTTTACTTTTGATGTGAATACGTTTTTAAAATTGGTACAGTACTGAGGGGGGGGGGGGCATGCACGACAAGTCGAGCATTACGAAAAGGGTGACGAAAATGAGAAATAATGTTTCGTCTTATAACTTCAAAACTAAAAGCAACATCTAAACAATAAATATAGCGTGAAGTAGACAAAGGATGTCCGTACCTGAGATCACCTTCGGACTGAGGGCGTAACCGCTGTGAGCGTAGGTAGGGGGTCCGCGAAAGTACAGAATTTAAACGTTAAAAACTAGATTTGGTCGAACGCGAGCAAGGAACGGCACGAAACAGACGACACGTTGACACCCCGTCTCGCTCCGGCCCTCCGATGCCTCATACTCCATCACACACGCAAAGGACGGAATATCACGCGCCTGAAAGACAGAACGAGGCAAAGCTTCAAATGCGTTTGCTCCGCACCGCTCCCCGCACTCTCTCAGTCATTCCGAAACGCTCTCGCCTTCGGCAAGAAACAAGCGAGAACGGCCGTGGTTACGGTGGACTCGTTTTCGCCCGAAAAATCGATTAGTTTTTGTGTAAACAATAATATTCATCAGTGTGATCCATTTCGGCTTTGTCACTGTTATCACGGGATTAAAACTAGCATTGATCTTACATTCGCCAGAAATCTAGATGTATCTTGCATGCCATTCGCTTCATACTTTACCTATCACAGGCCTATAATCAATAAAATTATCGGCTATACTTCCGAATGGCCCTAGTGGCTGATCGACATGATGTTTAATGAGAAGGGTGGGGAGGGTGTGTGGACCCTAAATCTAAAATTATTGCTTCGGGAATTTATTAGTTTCAGAGATATTAATAAAAAAACTTTTAGTATGTCTGTTGACTTATTCCGACACAACGCATTCCAGTTTTCAACTTATTCCGGGTATTAGTATTGGTTGGGGCTAGAAAAGTGGGGGTGGGGGCGCCTGCTTGCGGGCGCGTAAATCATGGTAGCGAACCGGTGTGAGTTTGGAGATTTGAATTCAAAACTTGCGGATGCGATCCATCCTATTATACAGGGTGGATACCTATTACTCTATTGATAGTCAATACTCTAGGGGGGTGATTCTATGGGTACAAATAAGATGAAAATATAGAATACACTTTTTTAATATCGCGCTTCGTTTTCAAGAAAATTGGCTTTAAATTTCAGCTAAATACGCGTGCCATTTAGATGCCAGAGAGGCACGCGGATGTGAGGGGATCGCGTCCAATTGTCCGTAGAACAAATTGGAGGTGCAGGATGGATCCCCGTTAGGGCTACGTATGAGCAGTTAAAAAAAATTTAACAATAATTTGTTATTAGAATTTTGGAAACTAATAAATACCCGAAGTTACAATTTTAGATTTAGGCTCCACACCCCCTCCCCATCCCCCCATCAAACCTCGTGTCGATCGACCACTGGGGCCATTCGGAAGTATATCCAAATTATCCTTGAATATTAATATCAAACTTACTTCTTCAATATCCGAGTGTTCACTCCAAAAAACTGCGGTTTGTGTCTGTGACACAACCTATCCGATTTTTTAGTGCCTTTTTTATTTGTTTGAAGTCGGTTTTTTTTCGTGAACGTTCAACCTTTCCATGCTAGAAGCAACTAAAGTAAAAAAAACGGTTTTTGCTTCAAAGTTGAATAACTCGGCCAAAAAAAATCGCACAAGAATTTTATTACTCTCTTTTTACTCAGAAAAGTAGCCGCTTTCGACTGGTATGAGTGCAATTTCTTTAAAAAATTCATACTCGTAGAACTTTCGCAATTTCGGTTATTCATCTATACCCTTCTTACGCAGTAAGGCCCAAAGTACTTCGTATGAAACTTCAAGCCTGGACCAGCCTGCGTTCTTTTAATTGCTATCAGCTGGCCCTGCCTGTACTCCGTGCGGTTCTTGTCAAATGATTTTCTGTTCTGCGCTTGGACCTCCGCGATTTTCCCCTTCGCTGTTAATCGCATCTTGTCACGCTCTTCTTGAAACATAACGATCCACTTATCCTCTATCAATTTTCTGATCTCAGGATCCTCACGCATTCTTATACGTGTACCAAACAATAAACGAAAAGGTGTTGTATTGGTACTCCTACTCGGTGTCGCGTACAGATATTACTGAGCTGACTCGAGGTATTTGTACTACTCCTCCGGCTTTGGCGCAGCTAATTTGGTCAGCAACGATATGAGCGTCCTATTGACCCTTTCTATCTGCCTCTTCGCTCGTGGCATCCCCGTTGTGATCAATACGTGACAAATCCCTTCCTGTTTACAATAATCCTTAAAGGCGTCAGACGTAAAACTCGTACCGCGATCGGAAATAATTCGCTTGGGATTACCGAATATTACGGACTGCTTCCTTAAACGGTCAATGACTTCAGCAGAACTCGTCGACTTTGTCGGATACAACCAAACAAACTTCGTGAACGCATCGATAACAGCGAAAACATGTCGATAAGACTTCTTCGTAGACTGCAACGATCCAAGATGGTCAACGTGGTACGTATCAAACGGCACTTCCCCCATATCAATTCTAAACAAAAACCCCTTCTGCTTACCATGTTTCCGCTCGGCTAGTAACGCCTGAGTCTTAATCACCCTAAAGTGACCGCGTTCGTGCACCCGGCGGACTACCTGTACCTGCATTGGTTTAGGTACGACCACCAGCGTACATGTTGTCACAAATTTTCCACAATTCGTCGTCTCCCCGTTGAGCTTCACGCAACCTGACAATAATTCCGTCGACATCTTCCTCTACTAGCATAATCGAAGGCAACGAGTTTATACTCAGAGCGTCGACATGAACCATACTTCTACCTGGCCTATGCTCAATCGTATACTGGAAATCCTGGAGCAGAAGAGCCCATCTAGCTACTCGTATGCATAAATCTTTCTTACTCATTGTCAACGTAAACGCCTGACAATCGGTAACAATTTTAAATGAAATTCCTAACAGATAAACTCAAAACTTTTTCAAGGATTTAATGATCGCTATGACTTCAAGCTCATAACTCGGATATTTCTCCTCGGCAGACGTAATTTTCCCGCTCGCATAACACACGAGATGGAAGGCACCATCCTCGGTATCGCGCTGTAATAAAATTGCTCCATACCCTAAGCCAGACGCATCAGTGTGCAACTCTGTCTCGGCGTCCGAACGATATAATTTAACGATCAATCGAACTTACCTGTATGTGAAGTTCGATCGTAATTATACGAGACTCTCACCCGAGATGAATACAAGTGTAATAGCACTTATTTTACCTACTAACAGTCACGGTTTTAGAGTTTTAAACCTAAAAATCTGGGCTCCCGGCCCTCACGGGCCTGGCGCCCTCCCGCGGCTCGACTCGTCATATCGTTTAAAGCTTTAAAATAAAAACAAAATTGTTTGTACA
Organism: Andrena cerasifolii; assembly: GCF_050908995.1. Taxonomy (NCBI): domain Eukaryota; kingdom Metazoa; phylum Arthropoda; class Insecta; order Hymenoptera; family Andrenidae; genus Andrena; species Andrena cerasifolii. The sequence goes on along the minus strand of NC_135124.1, from coordinate 1,675,212 downwards.
AATTACTGGGCAAAAGAAATTGCAACATTTCTTAGGGTACCTTCCCTGGGTGGGACTGTAATCATCTCGGGCAAGAGTCTCGTATAATTACGATCGAAATTCATATACAGGTAAGTTCGTTTGATCTGTTGTGAAACAACCACCGTTTAGCATCGAGCCCGCAAGACGTGTCCCAATGCTAAGGAGTCCGCGAACGGTGCGCGGATAACGAACGTTGCACAGCCACGGGTCATCGGACAGCGACCATTAGGCCCCACCGTGACCCAAAATGACCATATATAACCACCGCCCAAACGGGGCTGGCGCTCTCAACTTTTGCGAATCGATTAGCGATCACTACCGTGATCGCCGCGCCATTGTCAGTTCAAGCTCAATAAATCTTTGTTCACTCTACGGTGAGTTCCAACTCTTAAACCGGCTAAAGATCCACTACCTTCGGTTCATACCGAATCCCCGTTCCCGGCACCTACACCCGTACTATCGGAGCCCGGAGGACGACCCTTCAGAGACCAGCCCACGGCAACCGACGAGATTCTCAGGGAGAATCTCAGCCCCGGCAACCTCACAACAAAATTGGTGGCAGCGGTGGGATCCAGCCCACGTAGAGGACCAGGTGAGCCTTACTGGCGAGAGCAACGCAGATCTACCACAGCCAATACCGACCAGCAACGGAGGCAGTAGATCAACTAGCAGTGCTGTCAACGACCACTCCACGACGACGACAACGATGCAGCTGCTACTGTTCGTATTGTAAGTGCGAGATCTAATACATACGTTGAGCGTCGCGTCGCAGAAAATTTTTCATGCGCCGAGCGGCATCAGCAGGGCCTAACCTCGAGCGAAATCTAGGCGTAATAGAAAGACGCGAAACCGTAGTACTGGACATAAGTCGAATAGGCACTCCACGCCGAACACGTAGCTTACCCGCGATCGCACCCAGCGACGAAGAATACGCGGCGGCGGTCGATGCGATTATCGAAACCAACGAGAGCGCGATAGACGGCCCAAATCGGCCAGTAGGACACGATAGTTCAATAACTGAAGCATTACAAGGATCGCTAGGACCCGACGAACACGTAGTTTGGGAACGACTGTTCCCCTTCGAGGATTTAGATTCGAGTTTACTTCCTCCCATAGCGTTGGATACGTCTGGCGTTAGGTCTGGGTTAGGTCTGGGTTACCTGACGGTCGTGCGTCGCATGGCGAGGGACCGGGCGTGTTGGGTGGCCGTCTCCGTGTATGCGGAGGCGGTCATGGGAGAGAAGGAGGAGGCGGAACGCGAGCGGGAGATGACGGGTCACCCGTCCCGTCTCGCGGCCCCCAGACGCCGAGGTCGGCGAAGATGACCTGGAGCCGGGGGAGGTCGGGTGGTGACGTAGTTCAGCGCGTCACCCCGCTCCCCGACGGCGAATCACCGGGTCTGGGGGGCCCCCCTCTTCGGGGCCACCTTGGGAGGTGGTGGCAGTGCCACGGGGTTGCCGTCGGCGTCGCGTCGTGGCAGGTCGCGACGTGCGGCGGCGGCGTAAAGATCTGGGGGTCCTCGTTTCTGAGGGCCCCCTCGGGGGGTAGCCGAACATCCGCTACCCCCCCGGGAGCCGCGCTATAAGCGCTCTTTTTTTAACGCGCTCCCGTCGTAGGCGATCGAACAGATAGGGTGAGTTCGGCGGTCAACGGGACCGTCATTGCACTCTGCCCCTGCCCCGGGGTGTCCGCTTGCGGCTCTCCCGGGTGCGGCGGCGGAAGAACGGTCCCTTGGATCATTTGACCAGGTGCCGTCTCCCCGCCCGGCCACTGTCCGGGTTACTGTTCGATCGCGGGGGTCGCGGGGTGAGGGTGCCGGGGGGCACACTCACCCCTCCGCAACACCATGCGACCCCCAGAAGTGGCGACGCGGACGAGTGGTCCGTCGCGCGTCGCCGGAGTTTCGGGAAGGCCCCGCCGTCATCGCGCGGGGTTGTTGAGCGCGGAGTTCGCCTTTGCGCTGAGGGGGGGGCAAGCGGATGTATCGCTAGTTTGCTCCCGCGTACAGTCCCTCCCCTCGTGCGCGCGACTCCGCGCCCGAGGAAGACCACCGTGGAGTTTTAGTGGGTGCAAGCCCCACATAACCCCGTCCCTCCCCCGGGGGCCGGGGTATCCGTTAGGGATTTCTCCACGTCAAAAAAAAAAAAAAAAAAAAAAAAAGGTCTGGGTTACCTTCGGGCGACGAGGATACGGCGGATCACACCCTGGCCAGATGCCGGGAGTGGGTCGACGATCGCCATGTCCTCGAGTTGCAGCTGGGCCCGGATCTCTCGCTGCCGACGGTCGTGCGTCGCATGGCGGGGGACCGGGCGTGTTGGGTGGCCGTCTCCGAGTATGCGGTGGCGGTCATGGGAGAGAAGGAGGAGGCGGAATGCGAGCGGGAAATGACGGGTCACCCGTCCCGTCTCGCGGCCCCCAGACGCCGGGGCCGGCGAAGATGACCTGGAGCCGGGGGAGGTCGGGTGGTGATGTAGTTCAGTGCGTCACCCCGCTCCCCGACGGCGAATCACCGGATCTGGGGGGCCCCCTTTTCGGGGCCATCGTGGGAGGTGGTGGCAGTGCCACGGGGTTGCCGTCGGCGTCGCGTCGTGGCAGGTCGCGACGTGCGGCAGCAGCGTAAAGATCTGGGGGTCCTCGTTTCAGAGGGCCCCCTCGGGGGGTAGCCGAACATCCGCTACCCCCCCCCCCCGGGAGCCGCGCTATAAACGCTCTTGTTAACGCGCTCCCGTCGTAGGCGATCGAACAGATAGGGTGAGTTCGGCGGTCAACGGGACCGTCATTGCACTCTGCCCCTGCCCCGGGGTGTCCGCCGGGCCTAGGCCCGGTCGCCGCTTGCGGCTCTCCCGGGTACGGCGGCGGAAGAACGGTCCCTTGGATCATTTGACCAGGTGCCGTCTCCCCGCCCGGCCACTGTCCGGGTTACTGTTTGATCGCGGGGGTCGCGGGGTGAGGGTGCCGGGGGGCACACTCACCCCTCCGCAACACCATGCGACCCCCAGGAGTGGCGACGCGGACGAGTGGTTCGAGTGGACGAGAAGGCCCCGCCGTCATCGTGCGGGGTTGTTGAGCGCGGAGTTCGCCTTTGCGCTGAGGGGGGGGGGGGGGGGGCAAGCGAATGTATCGCTAGTTTGCTCCCGCGTCAAGTCCCTCCCCTCGTGCGCGCGACTCCGCGCCCGAGGAAGACCACCGTGGAGTTTTAGTGGGTGCAAGCCCCACATAACCCCGTCCCTCCCCCGGGGGGCGGGGTATCCGTTAGGAATTTCTCCACGTCAAAAAAAAAAAAAGGTCTGGGTTACCTCACAACAGATCGTTAAATTATACTTCGACTCTCGCCCTCGAGATTACAAGTGTAACTCTTCAGAGCATGACAAACATTTTTTTTTTTTTTGAATATTCTTAATATGTGAATATAAATGTATGTTATACCTGAACTCAATGCAAAAGCTATTTTAGATCTTTGTAATTATGACCACATATTTTTGGTAACGCTTAAGTTTACTTAGTCCGTTAATACCGCTGACACAAACCCGTTACTATCTTGGAGGATGATTGGCCTTTTACAAAAGTTAGCAAACACGGTTGAATTTTTTAACCAACCGGCTGTCTTTTTGATCAGGTCTAGGCTTAACCCTTTTTCCGACGCTCTCGAAGTCGACGCATGCCTCGTACTATGTGCCGTAAAAAACACGTCTATGTCACACTCGGAAAGAACTAACCTGATCCACTTACTCAGAGTTTGGCTGGATACCGGCCCATGCGGTTTGCGAAAAGATAGAAACAATAACTTTTCTTCCTTTTTAATACACTTAGTAGCCTCCACATACCTTAGAACAGTCTTAACCACACACAGTTCGGGTTTGTTGGTAAAAAATGGAAGGTCTAAAAACTGGCTGTGACGCTCCCGGTCTCGATGTTTTAACAAGCCGAGGGATTTTAATCCCTACACCCTGCGTCGAAACAATGATATTTCCTACCAAGATGAGAGAAAAGGTTTGTACTCTACGAGCTGTAGCAACGGCTAACAGAATGTTCGTCTTATAAGACAACTGCCGTAATAAGAGCTGTTCCAGGGGAAACAGCTTGCTCATTTTTGTTAAGACCGGACTTACATCCCATGTTGTTTCATAACGAGGCGTACTCGGTCGCAAACTAAATATACCCTTCATGAAACGGGATATATATATACATTGTGTGTAAGGTTTTCTGACGCTATTAACGAAATAGCGACTCTTGCGGAGTTGAGCGTTCCGTAGGAGGCTTCCTCTTCAAATTTTTTGGATAGGAACTCTAGCACCGCTGAATGTGTGGTTTCCAAGGGGTCACAGCTTCTTTCTTGAGAGAAGCTCCACCATTCCTTTAATGTTGTATTATATTGTTTGATTGTTGCTCCTGTCAACGAGGCGATCATAATACGCAATGATGCAATGAGAATGATTTTCCTTAAAACCTTTGGAATAATGGAAACCATGGTTGCGTTGTCCAAAGCGGGATCACAACCACACCAGACGCTCCTTCATTTAGAATCTTTTCAAGGACTCTAGGGATCACCGCGAAAGGTGGGAACGCATAGAAATCCCTATCCTTCCAATTTATTGTAAACGCATCTGTTTAATCTTATGCCTCGTGAAGGCGGTGTGGCTCGCCACTGGTCAGGCCAGGGAAGGGATGCACTCCAAAGACTTTGTCCACCGAGTGATGTGACAGCACGTTTATTTGGCCAAGTGGGCGTTGTTACAAGAATTCGAGCACTCCACACAGAAATTGAACACGAACAAGCACGACTCACAAAACACGCAGTTAACACGAACAGAAAGATGTACAGAAACTATGTACAATGCGCTGGGCGCAATGGCGCGAAGGGCCGTTTTAAACGAGTTCAGAACTGTGGGTCGCTGGGCGACAAAGAAGGATTCACGTATTTGTGCGTGCGAGAGCGTGTTGTTGTCGTCAGAGGTGTTCTGCGTACTAACTGCCGGGTTCTCGGAAGCGCGCAACGCTCGAATCCAGGCAAAAACGTGTGACCCACGTAACCGTCTTACCGAACGATGTGTTACCGTGTTTACACGCTCTCGCACGCACATTTAAATATGTGCAACAGCTGATCGCTGAATCTCTGCCGCAACACATCAGTATTCATCGTATTCAGATCTCTCTTTCAAGCGCAATATACTGGGCATTTTGCATTAGCACGTGAAGCGAAGAGGTCAATAGACGGTGACCCAACACGCCGTACAATATGTTGGAAGGCATATTCGGCCAGTTCCCACTCAATATCAATATTCTTTATCCGTGATAAGAAGCATGGACCCATAGCCTACGGGTCTCACACCAGTTCCAAATATCTGCCGCTAGGTTATGTAATTGAGGAAACTGAGTCCCTCCCATTTTATTTATATATGCCTTCGCTGTTGTGTTATCAACCCTGAGCTGAATTTGACAGTCCGGCAGGTCTGTAGTAAAATCATTTAAGCGCTGTAAACGCTGCCATTAGCTCTAAGGAGTTAATATGCAATTCTGTTTCCTTTTCCTTCCATAACCTTCCATGTGCCGTCTTTCCCTCGCAAAAGGCACCCCATCCTGTCAGAGAGGCGTCGGAAAAAATTTCCCTTCTATAAGACGCGGGCCGTATTAATCTATTCGAATTATCTAATCTCTGATGCCACCATACTAAATCCGAAGCTATATTCAAGATCTTGACATTTAGCCCTTTTTAGTAATTTGCAATGCAGCGCTGCATACTCCACAGCTAGGCAAGCCGCGACTAGAGACCCCATTAATTGGGCAAACTCCCTAATCCTACATCGTCGCCTCTTGAAAAAGAGAGACACCATATTTTTCAAGTATTCCAGTTTTTCTGGGTTAACTCAATCGCAATTTTTTCCGAGTCTATTATGAGCCCAAAGTATTTACACCTTGCACTTGGCGTAGAATCACTTTTTTTTATAATTAATCATAAACCCCAACGACATAAGGAGATCTACCGTTGCCTGAATATTTGCATTGCAAGATTCTGCATCCTTCCCTAGGCATAGGATATCATCGAGGTATATGACTGACAGATGCGACTTTGAGCGTAAATGGCTAATCTCTGGTTTCATTACTTTCGTGAATACCCATGGACTCGTACACGGGCCAAATGGCAAGCAGGTATACTCATATAAGTGATTGTCAAAAAAAATCTTACAAACCTTCTACACTCTTTATGTAATTGGATTAGGAAGTAGGCGTACTGTGCGAACATCTTCCAGCTTAAAATGGACTGGATCTACGAACTCATTTAGCTGCTTCAAGTTTAACTATGAGCCTGTTTGAGCCATCAGATTTTGACATCAGGAACACATTGGAAATAAATTGACCATCGACTGGTTCGCAAGGTTTTATTGCAGCTCTCCGCAATAAACTATCTATTTCCTTTCTAATTTCCAGAGATTCCCTCTGCGACCAGCTGCGCAAAGGAGGTAGCGATGACTGAGTAACCTCTAACGGGTTTCCTGCTTCGCGTTCTTTTGTCCGTTGGGTGCTGGACGATAGGGTTTCTGCGCCTGTTTCGCAGATGTGAAACGATTGCGTGGTACTCGCTGCGATGGTTTCGGTACAAAATCCATCCCTGAACCCGTCTGTACCATTGGCCTCAGTGCAGACGGATGTTGCGAGTGTCCCTGGTTGTAGCTCGGTGTATGCTTTTTCAATAATTATTGAGACTTCATTCTTTGTCCTACCTTGTCGACCGACCTAGCCTCTTTCAACTTTTCGCCGAGCTTCGCTCCAAAGAGGAATTCGTCTGTAACAGTTTTCTCCAGCACCGATGCCACCTGCTTATTTATGCTAGGTATAATACACGATTTTCGGGCCACTGTTTATCCCCTATACACCTCTGCAAGGAGCTGGGATGTCTCCCACAGCTCTTCAATTGCCTTTCTTACATCGATATCTTTTCTCTTCTAAGTAAGTAAAGGATCAATGACTTTACCCAAAGCTGATAAGGCAGAACTCACTAAATTCTGAGTCTTGCAGAAATATTTGTCCCTCTTCAGATAGCTGTCATTTAACGATGCTGCGACCTCTGGGTTCAGCGTCGGTGCTTCCAAGAAGCAGGCACCCTCATCTAAATGCTTCTTTAAGAGGACCTCTTTCACTTCTTTCTTCTGACCCTCGTTGAGCCTGACGGTCCATCGCAACGAAATATGAGGCGAGAGCGTTAACTCACCTTCTTTTGATTCTGGAAATTCTTGACAATTATTGACAAAGTCTCTGCGTCTAAGGGTACAGATACGTCTGCTACCTCAATGGGTAATGGCTGCTCCAAAGGGTTGGTGCTCGAAGTAGAGGCTTCATTCTGTCTCCCCACCACGGTAACAGATGTTACTATTGAGAGCGCACGATTTCTGCTTGAGGTGGGTGCTGTATTTAGGTAAAAGGGACCCTGGTCCGCTATTGTAGATATACTTCGGCCTTATCTTACCTCTCGTGTAAGCTCAACCGTAAATTTTTTGTCGATCATAAACTTATCTCGCGTATAAGTTCGATCCTTACGCCATCGTGTTATGTCTCGCAGAACCTCAGCGTTTACAGGAAAAATGTAGGAATTACCCATCATAACTCACCTGCATAACTCGATAAATCCAGCGGTCTCAACATATTTTCGTCTGTAATTATTTCCCTGTCTGAAATTGTACCTTCATTATTGGAAACAAAAAAGCGCGTAGACGCCACGCGATCCGTCCTCCTTTTTAACTTTCTTTCCAGCTTTTTTAATATCCTCAACAGTCTATCATCCTTATCACCCCTCGTGGACTTTTCCTTGTTCTTACCCATTTCTTTCTGGTATACACACCAATATTTTATCCTTAAATAATCTTAATAATCGAAAGAAAAATTTGATCGAAGAAATCCACGACGGGACTGCTTCGGCACGAAAAAACGTTATGACGAGTCGAGCCGCCGGAGGGCGCCAGGCCCGCGACGGCCGGGAGCCCAGATTTTTAGGTTTAAAACTCTGAAATCGTGACTGTTAGTAGGTAGAATAAATGCTACTACACTTGTAATCTCGAGGGCGAGAGTCGAAGTATAATTTTAATACTGGTGTACTACTGAACGTTGACTTCAGCTTATTAAACGCTTCCAGTTCCAACGCACCAAACCTAAATTTAACATCCTTTCTCAACAAATCCGACATTGGGCGCGCTATAACCGAATAACGATGGATAGATTTTCTAAAGTATCCTGTTAGGCCTAAAAAACTCTGAACGTCCTTCACACAATGAGGTTTCGGGAATTTAATTACGGCTCTAGTTTTATGTTCTGACGGCTGAATGCAAGTATTTTTGACAATATGCCCTAAGTATTCTACCCTCGTTTGCAAAAGATTACATTTACCCCAATTCACTACTAATCCGTATTTACTCGCCACGTCCAATACAGTTTTATAGTTTGCAATTGCATTTACAATATCATTAGATAGAGCTATTATATCATCCATGTATACGCGAACGATTCCCGCCGCTATTAATTTTCTGAACACGGCATGTGTGAACTTCTGGAAAACGGCTGGCGAATTACAGAGTCCGAAAGACACCCTCAAAAACTCGTAATGGCCATTGGGTACAACAAAAGCGGTATACTTTTGACTACTTTCTTCAATGGGCACATGGAAAAACCCATTCTTTAAATCAAGTATGCTAAACACTTTAGCGCCCTGTAGCGAATGTAATTCGTCCTCTATTAACGACAAAGCGTACCTCTCCTTCCCTATTTTCTTATACAGGTACCTAAAATCAATGCAAATTCTAACTGTACCATCTTTTTTGACAACCAACACTACCGGACTCGCATAATCCGAGTGAGACGGCTGTATAATCCCATTCTCTAAGCACGCCTTTATTTGATCATCAACTATGGCTTTCTCCTTAGGAGACAATCTTCGCGCTCTTTGGTAAACAGGTACATCATCAGTAAGAATCATGTTCATCGTAACCCCTACTTCGCGTGTTTTATTAGGCTTATAATTTTCAACTAAAACTTCTATTGCCTCTCTATGTTCAGGAACTGCAATATGCGACAAATCTACTCTATTCACTGCAGGTTCAACACTAATGCTATACACTTCCGCCACGTCTAGCTTCCTAATAGAAATTTCTCCCCCTTTCATAACTAGCTCCGCGGAGTCTAGAAAATCTGTACCAATTATTAAACCGTGTGACGTCAACACGTCAGGTACAGCATGTATGTCTATTGGATATACTACATGATCTATCGTTATGTGTCGAAAATACACCTAATGTATGATGACTTTCCACCGCAACGCCGTACAGTGGAAGAAAATAACATAGTCGCTGACAAAAATCGATTCCCACGCCAAATCGAAATGAATATCAACAAAACTTGGTATACTGGGGTATTAGGTATCGCCGATTACGAATCCGTTGCAGATTTTTTGAGAAAGAAGATGGCGGATCCAATATGGCCGCCCAAACTCGGCAAAAACTAGTAAAATAGGGATCATACGAACGAAAAACGTTGTTTCTTGTAGTCATAAAGCTATAACTTTATAGTTTATGAGTCTAGGAAGTTGCAGTATACTGTATAGAATGCTATACTAAGAAATAGTTGCTACAAAATGGTGGATAACAATGAAAAAACCAACATTGTTTACTAATTTTATCATTTCCGCGGTAAATACTGCAAATACATAATTAATCTAACCATTGAATATCTATCGGAGACGAAAATAAAGATTATTGACATAAAAAAAATGTTATTAAAATTGTTTATCGTTAATCTGTTTAAACAATTTTTTAACGAAGTGACAGTGAAATTCATTTCATACAATCAAATTGATCATATTTTGTCGTAACATTATTATAAACAATTGATTGTTATTAAACAATTTGTTAACATAATTGATTTCAGTAATATTCAATAATGATAAGCGAATTTTGGAAGTTACATTGATTTTATGACGTAGCCACCCACTAAGTAAGGATTCTTGGAAATTTCATCCCCAAGGCGGTGAAAAGGGGTAAAATTGTATCGTCTCGAACTCCTTAATATCTCACAGGCCCGATTAGATATCACCTTGGTTTTCACTTACAACGGGTGCCCATACAAATGCCTAAAACCAAATTTCAGAATTTTGCCCTAACCAACCCCTAAGGGGGCGAAATGTGTTTCCACGTATTCCTTAAAATCTCTTGGGCCCGATTAGATATCAACTTGGTTTTTAGTTACAAAGGTTACCCCCACAACTGCCATTCAACAAATTTGAGGATCTTGCCCTAATCAACTCCTAAGGTGGTGAAAACGGGTATAACTTGTTTTCACGGATCCCTCTAAAGCTCTTCGGTCCGATTCGATATCGATACATGGTTATAGCCTAGCAACACAAATGCCTAAAAACCAATTTTCAAATTTAACCATCCTAATAAAAACCTTATTTTGTAGACAGTAAGCTATAAATATGCTCATACTTATTTAGAATTTAAGAACATATGATGCTGCAGACAAAATTGGGCAAATAAGAATTTGCTTATATTTTTTGATGTTATAGAAATGATTTTTCAATTTCATAAAATATTATGTAAATACGCAAAATCATCTAAATTAAAAAAGAAAAAAATAAATGCAATACGACACATAGTTTCACAGATAAAAGTTTATAAATATAGCCCGGTTTCAAAAATGGATACGCAAAAAGTAATCAATTCACAACTGTGGTTCTGAAACAAATTCAGAACCATCAAAATAATAACTAACTTCCTCTAATTTCACATGAGCTAGGTACATCATGTTTCATTTTGATAAAAATTCCTGACATCGACGTCAAAAAGTTATCGAATTTGGCGTGGGATGACCTTCCTGCTATGTTAGGCTTCGCCATTCGAAAAATAAAAACACATAGTATTCTATTTGTAATATTGAATACATCATAAATGTTTGTAATTTCATTCATATATCAATTGGTCCAAAAATCCCATTTCTTGTACAATATGCATAACTACATTATGAATGGTGATAATTTTATGAACATTAACGATTTACTTTTGAAAAAGCTTTGGCATTATCAGCGATTAACAAATGAAAACTTCTGAAAATTGACTGTTGTTATGTCCAAATAAATTGTTAATCCTTAAAAACTTATATATCATTAACTTTGTTTATTTATAACTAAATATTTTATTAATAAAAATATACATTATTTCTGAAAATTATTTATAATAATATTTCACTTATACAAATATTTAAAGTAGGTGTTTATAAAATGATCTATAAAATTTAATAAATTCAGAAGAAGACGTAAATGTAGTTTTAAGAATTGATATATAAATTAAATTAATTGATTTTATTTATCATTATAAATTTGTTTCATTTATACTATGTATTTCGCTGTGGTTTGCAAAAGATGCAAGGTCAAGTTACTAATGTGATAAAAAATAATAAAAATAACCTACTAAATAATTTTAGTCACGATTTGCGATTCGCAACCGGGATAGTAACAATTTGTTTAACAAATTTTAATCGAGCGTATTCCTATTTTCTTCCTATTTCTCATGAGGTAATGAATTCTAGTTACCCGCATTTCTATCTCTCCCGACTTTGCGTCAACCGTATTGCAATCGGTCGAAACTCTCGGTTGACCGTTTTGCGAACCTCTCCATACATTAATTCGAACCTATCCATATATTAACGCGACCGTATTCTTGACCGGTCTAGACTCTCGGCCGACCGTAAGTCTGAGAAAAATTCTCTCTCAACCGAGAGGTAACCACCGGTTGAGAGAAAACTCCGGACTGTTCGTCGCTCACCAGTTTTGGTAGACCGAACTGTAAATGCCATATCGGCCGTCTCACTGACCCCGACAGCGACCGTAACCGAAATTCTATCGGTGTCGACTCCCTGGTTTTAACCCTCCAATTCTATCCTTTTCTTCATATCTATCATCTCTACCTTCATTTCCCCTAGTTCTCCTACCTGCTTCTCCATCTTAACCATATTTCTCTCAATCCCGTCCCAATTTTCCCCCCATCCTTCCCTCTTTCCTCGATCCCCTTTTTTAACTCCTCCATCTCCTTCCTAATTTCTTTCCTTTCCTTCCTAACTTTCACCAGCCCTTTATTCATTTCCTTCCTAATCCTCCACAGCAGCTCCTCTATGCCGCTCATCCTGTTCTCCAATGGCGGTGACCTCCCAAACTTCCTACTTTTACGGAATGCCCATTCCGTCCCCCTTCCCCCTTCCCACTACCAGATCCTCCTCCTCTTCTTCCATTCCCCTTTTGAAGTACTCTTCTATCCCTTTACTGTTTTCCCTGCTTACCACCCCCCTCTCCTCCTCTTCTCCCCTATCCACTTCCCCTTCCTCTTGCCTTCCTCTTTCTTACTTCGCATGCTCACCCCTTTCTCTCTTTCCCCGAACTCTCTTCCAATTTTCCCCCTCTTCATATTCGGCTTAGTCCTTCCCTTTCCTCCTAGATGACTCCACTCGTCTCCGTACTCTGCGCTCTCCCGCCCAATTCTTCGTAACCTCACTCTTTCCACGTGCCTCTCTCTCGCCACTTTCCTTCACTTACCTTCTCTATCTCGCGTTCCTCTATCCACTTCCACCTCCGCTTTTCGCCCCCTCTCCGACCGTTGCTCCTCGTTCTCCCTTTCACTCCTAACAACCCCTTTTTCTCCAAAACTTCCTGCGCTATACCACACCACACTGTCACCTATCTCTCCCCTCCCCTTTTCCTCAATGAGCATTAAATCAAATATCAAATAAGCAGTTTCTAATTTTTTTTACTACAATTATGGTTGTAAGTTATACGAAAGGCAACGAATTCTTAAGAATATTTAAATCCGGGTCACTAACATGGTCAGCGTGGCCTACTGCAGCTGGACCGCAGCATAGGTATTTCCACGTGGAACGGGATCGCATTCTTAAAATGGCTACCGTTTTCTTCCCAATCTGCTACATCAAATTGACTGCTTCGTCCTCTGGCGAAAGTCAAAAGCTCCCTGCGCCATCTACTGGCATTTAAAAGACTCCACACTTTTAACATCAGCTCATAGATGAGGAAAGTATCGACATATGATTGTAGTAGCATGCGTGCGGGAGGCTGTGTTGCAGTTATCAACTGTTCGCGCGCACGCGGGTTGCTAGATAAATGGATGACCCTGCATATATGTATATGGTCATGGGCATGGTGATGTACATTTACATGTATATGTATACAGGGAGTCCAATAAAACGCGGGACAATCCGGGACATGCAGTATCCTGATGTAAAACGATAACGAAAAGTCTTTTACCGTTTTGGGATCCGAGGCTTCATTCTCGAGATATTAACCCTTTCGTGAAGACGTCGTGCCATTAGTGCACACCGGACACACTAAGAGTATCTCGCGTTTTTGGAGCTCCCAATGTGTCCGTGTAAAATCTCAGAGGATTTCGATAGTATTGCTGATTAATTACCTTACTTTTACCTATACCGCCACACGGTAACATATTGTGTGAAGCATTTAGTGGAAGCCGGATATAACCGGCGCTAGTCGCGAAAGGGTTAAGGGTGCTTAACCGGTCAAATAGTGCGAACACATAGGTAACGTTTATGATTTTTTCTAGAAAAAAGTATACAATGTATGGGTCTAAAAGTGTTTCCACTTTATTCTGCTACAAATGTAGAGTATAAAAAAAATGATTTCATTTTTGCCCACTCCTGCCTGATATGCATCGTATGCCGCATCGTTGAAAAAAGAAAAGGCCTGGACTATCGCCATGATAACTCCCGACACGATCATCCAAAATAAAAAAACCAAAGAAATTCCATAATTACACATGTGTGCTTATCGCGCTACGCTCTTCCAATGTTAAGAAATAATTAGAAGATAATTGCCATATGTTTAACCGATAGGGTTCCGAAGAATGTTTTTTTTCTCACAAAAGTGTCCGCAAAAAAAATTGTGTGTATGAAAATGTTGAAGATACGAAGAGTTGAGCTCGTGCCGCAAATACTGTATGTGTAAGTAAAAGGTGTAAATACTGATCGAGCAAGGGAAGGACAGGCGTACCGACGGTGTTCGGTAGCGCGCAGTCTGTGTGTGATCGCCATAACAGCCGCCACGTGTCGAATGTAATATTTTGCGTTAATTATCTCATTAAGTTTCCTTTTCTCGAATATTTGTTTATTCCGAAATGACAAAAAACCCACAACAGTGGATACCCCGGAAGCGAGTATAATTACGAATAGAACCCTCGTTTGAACTTTTAGATTCGGTCAAGTATTTCATTTTTACAGTTACAGGCTATGGTGCGTTACAAATTCTTTCGAGAAACATGTAGTTAAAGTTTGACGCGGAGCGTATTCGTCTAGTGACGGGGACTTGTCCGTGAGCATCCTATTTTCCATGAGTTAATTCGATTAAAACAAAATTTAATTATTTTTTTATTTCAATAAATGTATTATTAATTAAAAGGAAAATCACATTTCTATCTATTATGTGTACCTGCGCCACAATCCATTGTCCAACAACACCTATTTTTAAGGCCGTCACACTGTTGGTACCACTTAACTGCCTGTAAAATCCATACCGTTAGGAATTTTGTTCTAAAATTTGATCTGGTCATTCTTGAGAGCAAGAGCTTAGATACACATTCCGGCACAGTGATGCCAGAACGGTGGGTTTTGTCCCACGGCCGCTACCACCACTCCACGACCAAGCGTACCCCCTCATAGCGTCCGTACCGCACCACACAAGCATACCCATCCCTCCATCCGTGTGCCGTACGCGCTCCCTGGCCACCGCTCTCCGGCGAGAATTCGTTTTCCCGACATCGAAGCGCTTGGCGCGCAAGCGAAAAATCAAGACTTCAAATCCCGGTGCGGATATTACTTTTTTTTTTTAATTATTCACTAATTTCTCTTTCTATATTCTCAGCAGACTAAAGGCTTAAAAACTATTAATTTACTAAGCATTTTCGAAGCTTGATTTGCTGCTAAAGTGCGATCCTCTTTTGGCTTGTATCGCACCACTCCAAGCGTAAGTACCCTACCTTCTGTCAGTGTGCCGTACGCGCTGCCTGGCCGGCGCTCTCCGCCGAGAATTCATTTCATCGAGGTTTGAACCTCAATGCGAAGATTCTACTTTTTTCATTAATTATTTTCTAACTTCTCTTTCTATATTCTCAGTAGAATAAAAACTTGAAAACTGTTAATTTACAAAGAATTTTCGCAGCAGGCTAATGTACGATGTTGGTCTTCTGCCTTTTGTATACATAAACAGAAATAATTCCTTGAAATGCTACTTACAAAATAAGCGCCGTTCTAGGATGGACTCCTTAAAATTCACGTCACAATGAGCAGTTACAAGCCAAAAGAGGATCGCACTTTAGCAGCAAATCAAGCTTCGAAAATGCTTAGTAAATTAATAGTTTTTAAGCCTTTAGTCTGCTGAGAATATAGAAAGAGAAATTAGTGAATAATTAAAAAAAAAAGTAATATCCGCACCGGGATTTGAAGTCTTGATTTTTCGCTTGCGCGCCAAGCGCTTCGATGTCGGGAAAACGAATTCTCGCCGGAGAGCGGTGGCCAGGCAGCGCGTACGGCACACGGATGGAGGGACGGGTATGCTTGTGTGGTGCGGTACGGACGCTAGGAGAGGGTACGCTTGGTCGTGGAGTGGTGGTAACGGCAGTGGGACAAAACCCACCGTTCTGGCATCACTGTTCCGGCACACAGTAGAGCCGACCGCGCTGGTTCAAACCGTGAAAATGGGTTAGCGCGGTCGGCTCTTCTGTCTGTGTGCGTCTGTATCTATGAGTGCCTCCTGCATGTGCGTACTCCCGTACGCTGTCGCACGCTCAGCTGACTCAGCTTTAAATTGCGCACCCCGGAAATTCGGCCACTAATATTCAACTGTTAATATCTCGAGAAGGAAGCCTTGGATCCCAAAACTGTAAAGGAGTTTTCGATGTCCGTTTACATCAGTATATTGCATGTGCCAGATTGTCCGGCCATTTTGGGCCCCCCTTTATATACTATTACTGCACAGAAAGAAAGCCCCTGGCAGGCGGTACACTCCGCCGCTAGCTCCGCCTAAACCCCCGTCTGAGTGCATAGTAGTAAGGAGATGTGGACGGTTCCACCAATAACATAAATACATGTGTCCTGTCTTTAAGATTGTGCCAAATTACCTGACAAAAACCAATCGTTGCAGCGGCGGACTGCACCGTCTGCCAGGAGCCCACTTTCGTTGCAATAATATATGTGCAATAGTATATGTGTATGTAGATACATATTTGTTTTCACTTACCCAGTTCGTCTGTCGAAACAAGCTTAGATGCTATCGATCGCATCGCTATAAAGGATGTCCCGTTCACGATTTCAACGATTGCCGCTAGGAGGTGTAAGAAAATTGTTGTCTTGTTAATACAGTCTTTTATAATAAAGAAATAAATTGATTGTATTAAAATATATAATTATTTATGCTAATATTTACCTAAATAGATCATCCAGTCTGTGGTCGCAAACGCGTAAACGAAACCGGCTAAAATTTTGCTCATTGAACTCATGATTCCTACAATCGCATCATCGATCTTTAAAATGTGACTGAACACGCCAACGGATATCGCAGTTCCTGTGAAAAAAAGAATTGTATTTCTAAAAATATAAAAACTTGAACCTATTATTTATCTAAATGGTTGTGAACCGTTATCTAATTATCACTGTCCGACAAGGTTATTGAATCTTCATGAAATATATCGTTTCCGATGAATTCCTGCACGCTGAAAACGAATTTGTCTGTGAAAATGGCGTAGCACGTCAGAATTTTAAGAAAATTGAGGTTAAACATGACAAAAAACCTATTTTGGCTATATTAAAACCAATATATAAAAAGAACGGTAGACCCTAGCCAAAATCCGACTACATAGTCGAATTCAGCAAGAACTGTACAAAATACATATATTACTTTAAGAGATACAATAAATTCTAAGCACGCAACCGCGTACGGAATGTGTACCAAACTGAAATCTGTGGTTTACGACAGCCTTGGGAATTAAGGTAGTTCCTGAATATTTTACTAAATTCAAGAATTCTCTTAAATTTCGTTCAAAACTAATTTCGAATTCAAGAAACGCCTGTACAAAGTTTAAAATCGATTTACCACATAGTTATGGAGAAATTGTTAATTAAAGTTGATGCATGTTAACACAGTGGCATATGGCAGAGTCGGAAAAAGGGGGTTATAGTTTCAGGTTCTCTTCTGAAACAGGAAAACTATATTCAAGAAGTGTACCAATATTGGCACAAAAGTACACTCGAAATGTCACGAAATGAATTTATTAATTTCTGCGAAACTGACCGCATGGTTTCTTCGTAAATGCCCATAAAAAATACGTTCACATGCAAATATTTTAGAAATTACATAGAGCATTCAATGTGGCAACGTCGCACAATCGATATGTTCACATATTTAAATAGCGAACGACAATTCAAATTCATATGAACATTTTTTCTGACATTTTGGTTATAAAAGACACTCCGAATGAATGCGACGTTGTCAGATCTGCTGCTCCAATTCTCTACGCTAACCAACTTAATATTCTATTTTCGTATTACACTTATTTATATTAACATTGAACTTTTTCAAATATATATACACGATGTTACAAATTATTATTATTATTTCTATGGTATCATACTACTTTATATTTATCGTTTATTACCCAACTCTAATTTGACTAACACAGTTGGTTAGGAACTACCTTAAGTACTCTTTTCAGCTGATTTTCAGATGCAACGCCCTCTGTCTCCCGCCGCGCGTCTTGGCCCCCGCGGCGGCTCCGCTGCTCGCAGTTCCTCAGGCGCGTACCATATGAACCGCGCGTGGCGCA
Source organism: Andrena cerasifolii (assembly GCF_050908995.1). Taxonomy (NCBI): domain Eukaryota; kingdom Metazoa; phylum Arthropoda; class Insecta; order Hymenoptera; family Andrenidae; genus Andrena; species Andrena cerasifolii. The sequence continues at coordinate 1,657,321 of NC_135124.1, read as the reverse complement.
TTAGGGCGAAACACATATCAGTAGCTTTCCACATCACCCATGAGGTACATACTATTTTTCGATGCGTTTTTCTGTCAGTCGTATCCCCTGTATGCCTATTCGACTGTATCACACAATAAAAAATAATTTTTTAAAATGTTTTTAAATTTCACTGTCAAAATTTTAATTAAAACACTCGAAGCATCGACATACAAAAAAACTTGGGAATTTCGCGCTTCGAATTTTCTCTCATGTTCGGATCGACATATTTGTGCGAATGTTCGTTCTCAAAAATGCGTAGCATTAAGACAGAACAACGCACACTGCTCAATAATTCCTCGCACTCCTCTTTTGGACCAATAGCGACGTCCAGCCTCCCCGTTGATATTTTAAATTTACCCAACACGTCCAAACATAAGCGAAAATATAGTTTTCCTAAAGTTGATTAAAATTTTAACAGTGAAATTTAGAAGCATTTCCCAAATTTATTTTTGATCGTGTGGTACAGTCGAATAGCCCTACCACTGACAAAAAAAACGCATCGATAATAGTATGTACCCCATGGGTGATGTAGAAAGCTACTGATACGGGTGTCGCCTTAGTCCCGGTACACACGAGCGGCATGCGTCATTTTGCAGCCGCGTCAATGTGACGTTGTGTGCCAGCAGTACATATATGTACATGGAGAGATATATGAAATATATGGCCGCTCGTGTGCACCAGGCCTTAATGTGCCAAGCACGATTCATATGCTACACGCCTGAGGAGCTCCGATCAGCGCGGCCGCCGCGGGGGCCAAGACGCACGGTGGGAGAATGGACATTGCTTTTGAAAATCGGCCGAAAACAGCACTTAATTTCCCAGCTTGGTTTACGTGATAGGCTATAGCGCGCAAAGCATGGTATCGAATCGATGTGACTTTGCATATTCGAACCAGAAACTTGTGGATGCGATGCATCCTATTATTCAGGGTGGATGCCTATTACTCTACTGGCAGTCAATAGACCAGGGCGTGATACTACAGGCCAAAATAAGACGAAAATATACAATACAAATTTTTAATACCGCGCCTCGTTTTCGAGAAAATTGGCTTTGAATTTCAGCTAAATACGAGTGCGTTTTAGGCGCCTGAAGGTAGGATTTCCTAGACGTGCTTCGTTGCGGCGGCCAAGTCCTAAGCACCGCTCTTATGGTGAAGTATGTATCTGTTTTCCTAGACGCGTTTTCGACCACCGTGTCAGCGCCTCTGCCTCAGCAGCTACCTAGGCTACTCGAGACGTAACACAATGTGATGAGTGTCTGTTTTTTGCCATTGTGGCAGCATCTCCTAGCGGGTGGCTAGTTGCGGCGGCCGAAAGCTTGACTCCTCCAAATTGAGTCCAGCAGCAACCACCGCGCGATCCATCGCCACGGTGGGACAGAATCCCAAGAAATAGGGAAACTAGTCGAAATCCAAAAGTCATGGGATTATGTTTTTTCTATTAATTTCATGTAAACTAATAATATGAGCTCCTAAAAAGGGAAAAATATGATGGCGGCTACTTCTGATCTGTGTGTAAACACGTGTCAAAGTTTGTATGCTTTCATTTTGTGCAAAATTTTAAATCGACGCTCTTGAATTGCGGTGATATAAAAGAAATTTTTTCGGAACCGAAATAAGTAGTATCGTTTCCGATAAGCAGTAGCAAATAATTAGTTACATATAGTTTTTTCCATAAGAAACCCATAGAAAAAATATCAGCAATTGTCGGCTTTTTAGTTACCTCCCGGGAGCTTCCAAGCAAATTTCTTTTTTGTTTTATAATCAACATATATTTTTCGTTGCACCTGCGAAAATAATATTTGGCAATATTTGCCAATCCTGGAGTAATTATCTGTATTCTATGTCGCACAGTGGGGCTAAATCCCAAGAATTAGGGGAAAAATGCAACATCCCATTTTTAGGATTAAAAATGACGAACATTATGAAGAAAGTTTATAAAGGAAGAGTTAACATACAACTCATGCGAAAGTTCGACGTTTTCTAATAAAATAACGTCAATAATTCCAATAAAACTAAAAGAATTTTATAAATATACGTACTATGGAATGTGCTGAAAAAAATTGTAAACTTGTATCCATGTTATCCCGGTTCCAATATACTAAATAAATAGGTACTGTTCACAAACTGTTAATACATTCCTACGAAATTATACAATATTTGAGCAAAATTCCAATTTGCTAATTGGGATAAGGGGCCCAAGACGCCAGAAATATAGATTTTAAAAAGTATAGAAAGGACTGTAGGTTCGCTCAAAATATTCTCATTGCAATACAAACGAAGAAGTTTTAAACTTTTTATCGACTTCTTCAGATCCAATACTAGATAGTTTTCAATGTACCTTTACCAACAAAAAAAGACTCTTTTTTATAAAGTAGCTTGATATGATTCCTCAGTTTGATTGGAAAAAATGGCATGTTGAATTTTTTCTCTACTCTTGGGATTAACGTCCACTGTGCATCGGAACAAAGGGGGCTCAGAGCTGAGCGAGAATTCATTCGTTGTTTTCGACAGGTAATTTCATGTTTTCCCAAGAACGTTTCGACAACATCTGTTTGCAAGCATTTCTAAAGGGCAATCAAAAACGTGGTTTCGTCTTTAATAATTTTAGGCATTCTTCAGTCTGACAATGAGTTAATCCGTATATTGCTCTGTCGGTGGATAGTACGTACGATGGCTTCGGACCCGCACGTAGGTAACCGCGACCCTGGCGAGACGCTCGCACCGATCAGCCTGATTAACTTTTGGGAATCAGATGTGGCATTTTCCTCCACTAACAACATAAAATGTTCTTATGTTAGATTGAAAAATGTTTCCCTGACAATGGAGTAGGAAACGAAATTGTTCTGAAGACATACCAGTACGCCTCGCGGTAAGACACAGGAAGAAACGGGGTAGTCCGCTGCCTGCGCGTGACCCCGCCTGTGTGGTCCTCCCTTCAAATTGAAGACGGATGCCGTTATCCCTCGAGTATAAACACGCGTTGGAATATCAAAACACAAGCACGCATTGGCGTATTCCGCGAGCTTGAAGTCCGATTGGTCCATACCTAACCAATCTGCCCTGTATCCCTCCAAACGGTCACTCTCTTGAAGAGGCCCTCTTCACAGCAATATCTCCTCCACGAGGCCCACCTTCTCTCGCACGGAATACGTCATCGCGTGTTTTTGTTTTGAAATTCGGGCGCGTGTTTAGGTATACTCGAGAGATAAGGAATCAGTGTTTAATTTGAAGGAAGAACCACGCAAGCGTGTCTTTGTCCTGTGTCTTTCTGCGAGGTGTATTGATGGTGGGTAATACTGTTTAATTGCTATACTTTTGTCATCTTTCTCACATCTGGGATATTTGCAAAAAAGCTGATCAGGTTAACTTGTGAGACTAAACGAAAACTTTGGATGGACAAGCCTGGAGAAACCGTGGATAGTCATTTCCCACTGACAGATCATTAAAATGTTTTCATGGAGGTGCTGGTGCATTTTTTTTTATTGCTTTATAACTTTTTTTTGACGGGTGGGCAAACCAAAAGTTTTTGTTGGACGAACGTGGACAAACGAATGCGAATGTATAAAAATTCGCATTTGGGGTTGCCAACTTTACAGACCTCGAATCGTCGGCTCATTTCGTCCTCCAGACTCTATAGACTATATGTACGTATACATATGTACATACTGGTATGTACTGAGTAATTCTGGAACGCCTGTCAGAGAGATGTCGGCTGGCACCACGTGGTGATGTCAACCCCCCGTAGTGCCTCATCGAATTTTATGGCTTTCGACCCGCGGTTGAAATACCATTAAGACGTGAGAAATGTCCAGGATTTCCGCATTTCTCATTAAATCTTTGCGAAAACAACACCAATCGATTCCTTATGTTTCGCTGATGAAACTAACACTAAGAACGATGCAATTCAGACTATAATGAAGGAAATAATAAGAAAAAAAATTGATTTACATGATGTCAAACTAACTTCGTTAAAAATAGTCCGATTTACATGATATTTGGTATGATTTTCATTGGAAGAACATAAGGAAGCCATCGGTATCACATCCATATCGATACGATACAGAATAAACAATCTGTTTTTTTCTGAAACAGGTATGCCGACCGTTAGAATATACCCTTTCAAGTGTTCGAATCCAACTGGGACCCTCAATGCGGTGCCTGAGGTCTGCTCGCCGCGGCGGCGAATCGCTTCTAGGGAATCCTACCTTGAGTAAGTAAGGGGAACGCGTCCAGCTGTCGGTAGAACAGATTGGGGGACAGGATGGTCTCCCGTTAGGGCTACGTATATGCAGTTCAAAAAAATAATTTGTAAATAAAAATTAACAAGAATTTTTATTAATATTTCGGAAACTAATAAATACCCGAAGCTACAATTTTAGGTTTAGGGTCCGCACCCCATCCCCTCAAACCTCGTGTTGGTTGGCCACTGGAGCCATTCGGAAGAATATCCGTTATTTTCCCCGCAGAACACGATTCTATATGTACTAAAACATGTAATTTTACAATCATTTGTTTAAACAAAATGTTTAAACAAATTAATTTTACAAATCCTATGTCGGATTCGGAATTCGCCATATGTATAGTAGGGTGGGCCGAAAGAATCTAATTTTCGAAATTCGAAACAGCCTAGTGCGGAAAAGTTGCGTTTGGGGACACAAATGGAGGCAAAAACAATTTGTTGAAATCGGTCTATAATTGACCGGGCCCAAACGGGGTCAAAATCCTTAATTTTTTACCATATTTCGCGACTTCTGTATATTTTCATAAAAATTGCGTATTTCACAGTTGAGCATCAGAAAATATTATTTATGCGCATAAACGCATGAAATACAGTATTGTCTCGTTAGCGACTCGCTGGTCGGGACCGGCGTTGAGTCGGTATCGTGAACAGAACCCTAATTCCGAGTGTTCGTTTCTCGCTTTTTTCTGGCCGGAGGGGGGAGCGAGATGGAACACTGCGTGCGCGGCGAGCGTGCGCGATGGTCGCAAGCGCAAAGGACAGAATGTCAGGCGTCCGAAAGACGGAGCGAGACAAAACATCAACGCGTCGTCGGTCTCGTACCGTCCTCGCTCGCTTTCAGTGCCTCTCGCTCGCTCTCGTTCCATCTCGCTCTAGCTTTCGCCGGGCAAGAGTGAGACAAAAGTGGTGGGGATAGCGAAGAGTCGGTATCGTGTACACAAAATCGAGTCGCTAACGAGGAAATACTGTAGTGTGTTACATATTGTGTCGCGAAGCGGAGTATCTAAGTGTTTCTATTTTGAGACGTAACGCGGTTGTAGAGAAAGAGGAACATTTTCATTAATTCAAGAGCCGATTCAACAGCCTGTTTGATCTGTGACACTCAATAGCCATTTCTTATAGGTTTTCGTCCCCTGAAAACGAAGGCGCAAACCGTTTGTCGCCATCATCCTCAGTTTTTGGGAAATTCGATTTTGGAAAAAACTGCAAATTTTAAATTTTTAACATCTTTTGTGTCGAAACGATAATAGTTATTCGGCTGCTCGTTGTGTTAAATTATTATATGAACCCTTCCGAATACAACGGTATAAGTTATTACTGCATTATGAATATTTAAATATGTTTAAACAATGATCGAAGGGATAAGAACACCCGAAATGCACCCATTTATGCACATATCTTTAAACTTATTTCCATAACTAAGTGTCTAAGAGAAAATTTGACAACTCCACGCGATGCAGCAGACATTTTTTCTTCGGAAAACACCAGCAAAAGTGGTAAGTCGCGTTTTGTTTCCAATACCGTAGCGAAAGAGTTTGGCAAAACGTGCGGTGCCGACAGTGGTAGTCGCGCGCGTTTAAGCGATTCTGTCGCTGAGCGGCAGTGGGTACGCCCGCCGCTGTTGGCTTCTGTATTGAAAACAAAACGTGTCTTACCACTTCTGTTGGTGGCTGCCGGCGGAAAAATGTCTGCTGCATCGCGTGGAGTAGTCAGATTTTCTTCTAGACCTTTAGTTTTTGAAATATATAGAAAGATATCTGCAAAAACTGGTGCATTTTGAGTGTCCTTTTCCCTTTGATCGTTGTTTAAACATATTTAAATGTTTACAATTCAATAATCACTTATATCGTTTTGTTCACGAGGGTTCATGAAATAATTTGGCGGAACAAACAACCGAATAACTATTACTGTTTGAACTCAAAAGATGTTCAAACTAGAAAATTTACATTTTTTTCTTCAAAATCGAATCTCTTAAAAACAGAAGGTGATGGTGACAAACGGTTTGCGGATTCGCGTTCAGCGCACAAAAATCTATAAGAAATGGCTATTGAGTGTCACAGATGAAACAGGCTGTTGAATCGGCTCTTGAAGTAATAAAATATGTTCTTCTTTCACTACAACCGCGTTACGTCTCAAAATAGAAACACTTAGATACTCCGCTTCGCGACACAATATGTAACACACTATTTCATGTGTTTATGCGCTTAAATAATATTTTCTGATGCTCAACTGTGAAATACGCAATTTTTATGAAAATATACAGAAGTCGCGAAACATGGTAAAAAATTAAGGATTTTGACCCCGTTTGGGCCCGGTCAATTATAGACCGATTTCAACAAATTTTGTTTGCCTCCACGTGTTCCCCAGACGCAACTTTTCCGCACTAGGCTGTTTCAAGTTACGAAAATTTTATTTTTTCGGCCCATCCTAATGCGCAGCCTGTCTCATAAACAGCAAATTTCAGTTTCTTAGAACTTCTATACGCGGTTGCATGCTTAGAATTTATTGTAACTCTTAAAGTAATATATATTTTGTACATTTTTTCTTGCTGAATTCGAGTCTTTAGTCGGATTTTAGCTAAGACCTAGCGTTCTTTTTATATATTGACTTGAATATGACCAAAATATTTTTTTTGGCATGTTCAACCTCAATTTTCTCAACATCCTGATGTGTACGCCATTTTTACGAATAAATTCGTTTTCAGCGAGCAAAAGTTCGTCGGAAACGATATATTTCATTAAGGTTATACCAAAAGCGCATTTTTTATCGGACAGTGTTATTAATAATTTGGTTCAACAGTAGCAGTTGTAAGTGTCTCAAATATTTTTAACGGATATGATTATACATTTTACTAATCGACAATAAATTATCAGATCAATATTTTGTATCACTTTAAGCTGCGATGCGATTTCGTAATTAGTGGTTCATTAATTTCGAAAGAGTCTACTTTTCGGAGTCCTCTGGAACGAAAATAATCGTCAACTATTCTGATTCGTATCAGTACGCTTCATTATGTAACCAATTCCAATTGCTTCCGTAGCCTGGCTGTTAAAAAGCTGTAATTGGGAAAGAAATTACACAAGTGCCCAACACTTTTAATAGTATCAGTTTATTACACTTTCCTTGAACTCAATCAAGAAAATTCAGGAGGAAGAATAACAGAACACATACACACGAAACTTCCTAATAGGTATAATTTTAATGAGTTTTATAATTGTTCGATGACTTATTTATTTGACAGTATATGATGCGTTGTATGTATGTACATTATTGTACATTTACATAATGTAAGCACGCCCACAATATTGAAATACACTTTAATACTTGTTGCGGCGCAAGCGACTGAGTTTCGTTCGAAGACCAGGTAGGGCTGTGTTTCGCGAGTAGATTAGGCGAGGACAATAGTGTCACGGCTGCCGGCTATTCTTCCGGCTATTCTTCCGCGTAGACATTCTCCTACCACCGACATTCTTCATGAACGTTACGACAAACGAGCCAATGAGATTTGGACTAGTGCCGGCGATACGACGGTGTTACGCTATGCGCCAGGTTGGCACCAATAGACAAACATCGTCCCCAACCTGTGACAAAGGACCAACTCATAACTTCTCGTTAGGTCCACCCGTTACATCCTTCCCGATAGATCCTAGCGCTAGATCTTCTCCCCGACCCTTCGCAATAGATCTTAGCGCTAGATCTCCAAGAGGATCTTCCCGCCTGATTTTCCCGCCAAGAAACACGAAAGCGTCGTGCCCTCAAGGGGTATAAAACCCCTGGAGCTCCACCCACGCCAGAGACTCCAGTAGGGACCATAGACTCGAACACATCGTCATTGCGTTACCCTTAAGCACGGTTTTCATCTTGTAACAAAAGTCTATCTCAATAAACTCTAAACGTTACTGAGAAAGCACGAGAGCCTTCTCTACCTCGTAACAACGGTCAATAGATCGAATTGGGAGCTTGAACGATAAGCACGACAAATCTGTTTTCTGTTCAAATTACATTACATACAGTTCAATTGGTGTTCACTAATTCCCGGATGTACGATATTTTATCACGACCACTCACACCACCTATAACCTCATGTGTGAGGTCCGATACTCGAATATGTACAGGGTCATCCGTTAAAATTGAAACCTACGCGCGCGCGAACAAACGAAATGGCAACACCGCCTCACGGACGCATTCCACTACAACCATTCACCGGCTGGGCGCTCGGAGGGCTGCCAGCGACCGCTGGACAGCAGTGATTATTATTATTATTATTATTATTATTATTATTATTATTTATTATTTTTCAACGGGAAAACCCTTTAGTATACAAGAAACATGGAAACTAGTATAAAGTGATATAAGTCTGGTATCGTAATCTATGCCTGATCTTCGAAAATTTTAGAATGGGCATTCAAATTAACGTCGCAAAGAGCTATTTGAAATTTCCAGGCCCGGGTTGGAGAATTTGGGGCCTTTTTCGTATAACTTTTGAACTATAAAAGATATCGGAATGCAATTTGCGCCGAAAAATGAGAAAAATTATTACCTCTTAATGATGGATAATTTAAAATATTTTACGTTCATTTAATTTTTCTTTTATCAATTTTTTAAGCATAATTGTTGCGAAAAGCTTTTACAAACCGATTATTTGATACTGTATTTAATGCTCTTTTTAAAATTCATGTTGTTGATAAATAATAGGCTAGTTGTTTCTGTATCATTACTTTCATAAATTGAGAAACTAAATTTTTATTGAATTATGTGTTAGTTCTACAGACCTCAGAATCTATTGTTCTCGTTTTCTTTTTTATGATTTTATCCTTAATGCAGTGCATACCTTCATCATATAACTAATGGGACGTGTCTTTGATTGTAGCGGTGTTTGAATTTTTTTCTAGTTTTTTGTGTCTGAATGTTTTAACCTTTTAGCTACTGAACGCCACGCCTATACCGGCTTCCGTTAATGTAATTTTTTGGAACGATGCGCCATTATTGTGGCTTTTACACGCAGGTGGCGAAAAAAATCCGTACAGGGGTATAGCGCCGCCGTCAACCCTGTCGTAACTAAAATTTTGGAAATTAAAACGGGTAAGAAACCAGTCGACATTGTTTTCAAACCTCATTACAGTGATCTGGGGTGCGAGTGGTAAACCGATCATAAAAGCGGAGCGGCGCGGATCGCTTACCTGGGCTGGAAAATTCCGCACAGCTCTTTGCGACGTTAATTTGAAAGAGACCATCCTAAAATTTTCGAAGCTCGGGCATCACTGCTATCCAGCGGTCGCTGGCAGCCCTCCGAACGCCGGGCTGGTGGTAGTAGTTGAATGCGTCCGTGAGGCGGTGTTGCCATTTCGCGTGTTCGCGCGCGCGTAGGTTGCAGTTTTAACGGATGACCCTGTGTGCTCGGCAAGCGAGTGCGGGCATACATATTCGTGACGAAACAATGCTAAATTAACGCGAGTAATTACCATATTGGTACAAAATTGAATTACATATTGCTATATCATTCCAAAAATGATAATTACATGGTGTACAGCTTCTTACTATATTTTGAAATATACAGGGTTATCCACTTAAGGGGGGAGCCTGGTGTAGCGGATCGAAGATATCGATTTTTTTTTTGCATAAATCAATAGTTGAACATCACGATAATATGCTCCCAAATTAGCAAAACGAAATTCGAAAATTAAAGCGGATATAGCCGGTTTTGCTACGGAGCAGCAAGTGACGCAGTTTTACTAGAAAGCGTGAGGTGTTCTCCGCTTCACGATTCCTTCGTGACATACGGTCTGTACAATAGCTTCAACGTTTTGGCGATTATATGCCTGTGTATAGTACATTGTTTAATGTTCATTTTTTTTGCTTGTATGCGCATTGTATGTCACTAAAGAGTCAGGGCCGTGGGGAAAACCCGATGCGTCAGCGGGCCCAGCGACTCGCTCAGGGACTTTTCGGGGGAGGGAAATCGTTTTATTGAGTGGAATTACCCTGTTTGATGGGTAAAATGATACCTGTTCGGCGGATAGTCTTATTTGGAAAAATAAGTTTTGCTAGATGACGAACAGAGCGGGCAGAGTCGTTACGACCAGCAAACAGAACCAATCGAACCTTTCAGAGTTTTCGCACTAGGTGTATTGTGTTGTAGTTAATCGTATTTAGATGTATCGTAATAGTTTTAGTTCTAATGAATTCCGTATTATTTATCATCTTATTATAAATATATTTATACAGGGTGTCCCACTAAGGAGTGGACAGCGCGATATCTCTTAAAGTATTGTCGATAAAAATATAAAAAAAATAGGGAATTGCATGGTTCGAGGGGGCCCATTTATTAGCGCGAACGAAATTTGTTTCCGATTATTATTTTAAAAGATACGATGGTCAAGTTCGGTTTTTCAAATGGAACTATTTTTTTTGAAGACCTGAGTTGATAGTGCGTTCCAAGACAAATTCAATAAGCTTTAATGTATACACTTTATTTCCACTGGTTTTTAAGATATTGCGCTTGCAAATTTACTGATTTTCACTGCAAGAAACCCCTCTGGAATGGCAAAAACCGGGGGCGGTCTTACTGGCGCCACGGGTGGCACTGCCTGTTGAAATGGATACTTACCTGCCAAAGGTCTACGCCAGAAATGGCAGGCCCAAAGGCTGGACAATTCTTTTCCGTCAGAAATGCTACTTAGGTAGGTACATCTGCGGTATCGAGAAGCGCATCGTTACTTTTATTTCGCAGTTGCGTTTACGCTCGGTTTTTTTTTTTGGGAGGGATGCAAGTTGGATTGGTTAGGTTAGGAGGAGTGAAAGTTGCTAGACTAACTTTCAACCATAGGGAGCAGATTGTATCAGAACTAATCGGATTTGCATCCCTCCCAAAAGAACCGGCCATCCGAGCGTAGAAGCAAGTGCGAAATAAAAGTAACGATGCGCTTCTCGATACCGCAGATGTACCTACCTAAGTAGCATTTCTGACGGAAAAGTATTGTCCAGCCTTTGGGCCTGCCATTTCTGGCGTAGACCTTTGGCAGGTAAGTATCCATTTCAACAGGCAGTGCCACCCGTGGCGTCAGTAAGACCGCCCCCGGTTTTTGCCATTTCAGAGGGGTTTCTTGCAGTAAAAATCAGTAAATTTGCAAGCGCAATATCTTAAAAACCAGTGGAAATAAAGTGTATACATTAAAGCTTATTGAATTTGTCTTGGAACGCACTATCAACTCAGGTCTTCAAAAAAAATAGTTCCATTTGAAAAACCGAACTTGACCATCGTATCTTTTAAAATAATAATCGAAAACAAAATTCGTTCGCGCTAATAAATGGGCCCCCTCGAACCATGCAATTCCCTATTTTTTTTATATTTTTATCGACAATACTTTAAGAGATATCGCGCTGTCCACTCCTTAGTGGGACACCCTGTATAATAATTCTACAAGTATTTGTGAATAAACGGTTCTCTCAGGAAATACGTTGTGCTGTCCGTGAGTGTTAGTTCGAATTTCACCTCGTGCAGAAATATAATACTGAAATGGGTAATAAAATAACCAGAAGGGATAATTATCGTCCGAATAGGCCGCGTCGAAGGAAATTTTTGGGAAATAAATTTTGTGATAAAAATCGCCAGCTAACAACGAGCACTTCCGCGAGAAAATTAAAATCCGCGCGTACCAGTACAGTGATAGTGAATTCGAGTCATTGTTATAGAATCATCGAATTCGTAAGTGTATTTAGTGCCATTGCGAACATTGTAGTTTGTAAAGAGTGCGAACAAAAAATAACATTTGACGAATCTGGACATCGAGGCCTCGGTTTTAAAATAACAGCCAAGTGTACATGTGGCACGACAAAAATAAGTTCTGGTCCATTTATCCAAAATGGCTATGAAATTAATCGGAGACTAGTCTTCGTTATGAGAATGCTGGGCATCGCAAGAGAAGGGATTAATGTTTTTTGTGGCCTTATGGATCTTGGACAAGGTCTAAGCAAAAGCTGTTACGACGATATTGTGAAACTTCTTTATGATACGGCAAAAACTGCATTTGATATTCTATGCAAAAAGGCGGTTGAAGAAGAAAAAAAGAAGAATGAGGAAAATGGAAGACCTGCATCAAGTTTTAAAGTTTCCGGCGATGGATCTTGGAAAAAGCGCGGCTTTTCTTCTCTGTTTGGTGTAATTACACTAATTGGATACTACAGTGGTAAGGTGATAGATATTGTGGTTAAAGGGAGTTATTGCCAAGCATGTACATATTGGGAAAAGAAAAAAGATAATGACGATTATAAGCTGTGGTTGGAAGATCATGCTGACGAATGTTCCATAAACCATCACGGCTCCGCAGGAAAAATGGAGGTTATCTCCATGGTTGAAATGTTCTCAAGATCGGAGGAAAAGTTCGGAGTGAAATACTTGAATTATATTGGTGACGGAGACGCGAAGACATTCAAAGCGATTGTGGACATGCAACCTTATGGCGATGATTTCGATGTAAAAAAAAGTGAATGTGTCGGCCACGTCGAGAAAAGAATGGGAAGTCGTTTGCGAAGCGTAGAAAAATCTGCTAAACTCGGAGGTAGAGGAAAATTGACAGAAGTCCTTACTAAAAAATTGACAAAATATTACGGTCTAGCTATAAGAAGGAACCACGAATCCGTTGAAGAAATGCAGAAGGCTGTAATGGCTACTTTCTATTATATGATTTCCACCGGTGAAAACCCGCAACACCAAAACTGTCCCACAGGAACTAACTCATGGTGCAAATGGCGCGTTGCAGAAGCTGCAGGTACCATAGGAAGTTATGAGCACCTACCTGCACTTCATCCGGACGTACAGGAGCACATTCTGCCAATTTATGAAGATTTGTCACGAGTAGATTTATTAGAAAGATGCTTAGGTGGCCACACACAGAACGCGAACGAGAGTTTTAACGCCACAATATGGCGATTGGCCCCTAAACATTTAAACTGCGGCTTCAAAATCGTGGAAATCGCTTCTTTCCTGGCTGCTGGCACATTTAATGAAGGCTATAGTTTTGTGCTGCAATTAATGCAAGCACTGGACCTCATTATCGGCCGAGAGTGCAAAATGTTCGCCCATGAACACGACGCGCAGCGGCTGAAGAGACAAGAACGGCGCAGCCTCAGCAGCATCAGGGAGGAACGAACTACTCGTGGGGAACAAAATGCGGCCCTGCTCGAAGAGTTTGAGGAAGAGGAAGGTCTAATGTATGGACCTGGCATAGCGGATTAGCAGAAAACAGCTGTAGGTTTCCGGAAAGTGTTATTTATCTGCACCGAAATCTTTAAACGCGTTTTTCTCGAAACGAAAGTTGTACACTTTGCGGGCAATGTAACTCCAAAAATATTCAACCAATCGACTTGGCCTTGTGCACGGATATTTGTGAACATATGCTTCACAGAGCTAAGTTATTGGTATAATGATATTGTTTAAATACATAACTTTCTTTACACATTTAAGGGGGGGAGTCTAGTGTAGTGGGTCGAAGAAATCGATTTTTTTTTGCATAAATCAATAGTTAAACATCACGATAATATGTTCCCAAAGCCGCAAAACGAAATTCGAAAAATTAAAGCGGATATAGCCGGTTTTGCTACGGAGCGCCAGGCTACCACAAAACTTGAAATGTGTTTTTCTCGAAACGACAGTTTTATACTTTGCGGGCAATGTAACTCAAAAAATATTCGACCAATCGACTTGGCCTTGTGCACGGATATTTGTGAACATTTTCTTCATAGTACTAAGTTATTAGTATAATGATATTGTTTAAATAAATAACTTTTTTTTAGATATTTAAGGCAAAATTTCGTTGGAAACAGTGAACTTTTTATTCAAGGGGCCGCCATTTGTTCATTTTGCATCTTTTAAGTTTCAAATTTCTTCATTCTGTGCGTACACTTATAAACTAAAAGAAAATTGTTCGATTTTTGGTTTCAGGTGAAACCAAAAGACGCTACGTTGCCCGCAGTGCAATAATTGCGTCGCCAACGGACTGGGCATAACTTTGTTATTTGCCGCTCTTTTTTAATAATTTTTTTTTTATATACCTTAACCTGTTACTACAATATCCTGAAAGTTTCAGAAAGATCTATCAAATACTTTCTTTAAAAAAAATTCCCGAAAAATGCCTCGATTTTCATTTAGTTACACCAGGCTCCCCCCTTAACTCAGAAAACGCGCGCGCGCGAAAACAGATGCCTTGCATGGCCTCTTTCAGACAATCGCCCCGACATTTGTTCTCAGATACAGGGGAAACCGACGCGAAAACTTCTGCGACTACTTCACCATTCATCTGTTCTCGTCCGTGCGGGTTTTGTGTTAACTGGATAACCCTGTACCTCATTAATTTCAAATATTGAAGTATGACGAAAAACAGAAATCGTGCACTGGTAGGATTGCTTCTGAAAAAAATACGACAAGTTAAGAAGAGAGTAAATATAAAAATTGGATAGATGTAGAGACATAATATTGGAGCTACAGATATGCAGATACCATCGACGAAATATAAGAAGTATAGGATAGACATATCGTTTTATGAGAGTCCATGTCACACGTACTGAAATACCGACTTCATGAAAAACTTCAGATTTAGGAGCGGTGGTTTTGGAAATCACATACAATCACTACAAATCACTACAATAGACTGTATAACATTTGTTCGTTACAAGCTCGGTTTCGGCTACACGTTAGGAGCTCGACGCTATCCCCACCACTTCTGGATCACTCCTATTCTGCGAAGGCGAGACCGAGATGAAATGAGAGCGAGTCAGAAAAACACGAACCGAGCAAGGAACGGTACGAGACAAACGACGCCTTGTCGACGAGTTGATACTTTATCTCGCTCCGTCTCTTGGACGCCTGATACTTCCTGCTTTGCCTGGCTCTGCGGGCAACTGTGATTGGCTGTGACACGAGGCCTGCGTCGAGTCCCTACGAAATGTGTGGAGCTGTTTTCGTCAAATTGTAAGAACTCATCAGCGTTGCCAGGAAATGGTTTCGGTGGTCAAACTATTCGTAGCGGAAGGGAAAGTTGAACACGCGACGCATGCGCGTGATGACGCCGCACAGTGAGCCGGATTTAAAATTTGCCGCCTTTTGGGTCTTTTTATTTAAGATATCGGAATGAAACTTGCGGCAAAAAAATATGAAAAGATTATTCCGTTCCAATGATGTATAATCTAATATTTTTTACATTTATTTATTTTACATTTTTTTAAAACTTATTTGTAATAAAAATTAATTTTATTCTGTTTATTTGCTACCTTATGCAATACCCTTTACAGTGGTTTAAGTAAAATGTATGGGAAACGTTTCGTTTCCAAGTTATAAGGAAAAGACGAATAATAAAAGAAAGTATCAACAAATAGTTTTGTTTCAATTAAAGATCAGGCTTTTTCGATAAATATCTTATGTTATTAATATAGTACTTCTGCAATTAGTATTATAATAATGAAACAAAATTCTACCATCATACTACACATCGGGGTTGATGGTTAAGAAGTTGTTCATGTGAAAGAAACCCAAAATTTAATGATTTTATTTATGTTTTTCAATCTGTCAATAAAAAATGTTTTTTCTCGATATCCAAAAATGTTCGAAATTGTTTAAAAAATGGTTTATACCCATATAATCACTAAACATTCTAGTTTTAAAAAATGCAAACTCCAGCTGCGACCAGCTGCGACCTTGAGCCGAATTAATAAAATAGTGTACGCATGTGCGACGAAACGAGTAAATATCTACCGACGCGGTAGCGTCGTGACGCCAAGCACATGTTTCAACACCCTGTATATGTCGACTGTGGCTGCCGCGTATCGTTTTCTCGTCGCCCGGGTAATCCAACATTACCTGAAACTTATTTTATTAATATGTCAATCACGCCAGCAATATTTCCTAAATTTGAAGGCATTATTCTTATGTAAACCGCATACAAGCTTTCGAATAAGACCAAATTCAATAAAATCGGTCCACGCATGACAGAGATATCGTAATATCGTCTCATGCATCTGTCGGAAACGGTAAGATTTTTCTTATGATTCTTCTTCTTCTTTTCCACTCAAAATTTTCGTCAAAATAATGCGTATACGCGTTACATGCACACCTTCACTAACACATGTTTCGTTTGTCGACTCTCGGGATTATTTGGCAGGGATCTTCGTTCGTCATTGTACACATACCTATATACTATTGAATTATAACCTACCAAGTGTTAATCGATCATAACCTGCTAAGTGTCAAATAAGGTAAGTTATCCAAATTTGAAATGTCACGAGTTTTTACACTACATAGGAGACTGAATTATTGTCTCAATTAACAATTGTTAGATAACTATTTTTCTGCAGTCTGACATCAGATTGGTAGCAGGATCTGGCATGAGAGCGCAGAGTCTGACGTCAGAACCGTTGTGGTCTGTGTCCGCATTTGGCTGCGGTCTGAGGTGCAGAGCCTGCTGCCCGTCTGACACATCCAACAGCGCCATCTGAAGGCCACAATTGCCAAACAATTCCCTACGCGTGACGTCACATGAACGGCCCTGCGCACCAACACAAATGTACCATTATTGCTGTAGGTGTATCCCTACCCTTACATAACCAGCAAGCAGATTCGGCAGTTTCTTAAATAATTAATTCTTCTTATATCCAAAAGTATTCTTTCTTTAATAATATACAGGATTGGTAATTACAATTGTTACAAAATAATATAAGTAGCACATATAAATCCGAAGAGGAACTTTCAATATTTGCATTTACAAATCCATATACATTACGTCCCGTAACCAGTGGTACCTATTATATGCTTGGAATTTTCTTCAGTTTTGCCAGGTTTTGCAGGCACCAGCCGTCACTGACTGCCGCTGCCACTGTGTGCCACTGACTGCAACCTCAGAACTCGAAAACGACTGCAAACTGGACGTACAGTCTTGACCAATCACGAGTTTCGGCAGTATGGCGCAGCCAATCCGAGCGTCGCTCAGCCGGTCCATCGTACCGCCACATTGGTACTCGTGGTACATCTACATAGCCTTTGTTCGAAGTGGTATCCAGTGGTAGAGTATCTGTTGTGGTTGAAAACGAACGCTCGAAGAATATTCCATGCGATTCTAAGCATCAATATCCAGACAAATCATCTCGAAGTATCCAGAAGGCGAACGTAATTATGGAATTGAATAATTTCCAATTATCTACGTCGCCGAAATCGAGATTCATATTATCTGCAAGACAGAAAAGTAGGGTTATGCGCGAAGTACGAATGTTTAACGTCTTATTTCGTAGATAATAATTTAACAAATGTTTTCTTATAAAGTGTAATGTTCGCAGGAGCATGCATTGTAGCCTAGGGTGTGTACTGTGTAGAGATGAAGCTGAAGTAAGTATCGCATGTATCCTGTTTATTCATACGTTACGTTTAATTTTATACTAATATTGTATTTGTTTTCAGCGCTAACACAAGACGGAATATGGTGATTCAACACATAAAAGAAGTCGAAAATATAGAAAATTTTCTAATATCGCACCTAATAGGTACCACTAGTTACGGGACGTACTGTATATGGATTTGTAAATTCAAATATTGAAAATTCCTCTTCGGATTTATATGTACTACTTATATTATTATATTATTTTGTAACAATTACAAATCCTGTATAATATTAAAGAATAAATACTTTTGGAAATAAGAAGAATTAATTATTTAATAAACTGCCCAATCTGTTTGCTGGTTATGTATGAGTAGGGATACACCTGCAGCAATAATGGTACATTTGCGTTGGTGCGTAGGGTCGTCCATGTGTCGTCACGCTAAGGGAATTGTTTAGTAATTCTGCCCCTCAGATGGCGCTGTTGGCTGTGTCAAGCAGAAGGCAGAATCTGCTGCGGATATGCTGTCGATCTGACATCAGGCACTGACATCAGGATCTGCCGCTCAGAACGCAGCCAAATGCGGACACAGACGAATACGGTTCTGACGTGCAGACTTTGCGCTCTCATGCCAGACTCTGCTACCAGTCTGATGTCACACTGCAGACAGATGGTTATCTGGGATAGCCTAAGGCGGTTCTGATTGCTGAATATTGTATCTTTTCTAGTTGTTCTCTTAAATTTGCGCGCATAGAAAAGTATACAAAACATCCATAATCAATATGAGAGCGTACGAAGCTCTTGTGCAAGTTTAAAAAAAAAAAAAATTTCCTTATTTTTCAAACAATCTGTGCGAGATTGCGTTTGGGCTTATTTTAATCAGAAAAATCTAACCAAACCAATGATAATACTTTCCTGAATATATTGTGAAAAATAAGGAAATTTTTATGTTATTATATATTAATGGTTAACCGTCTGAGATGCCTACGCTATTGCTTTGGCGCTCGTCGGTCAGATCGCTCTATTCCACCCGATCTCGATGTGTTTTGTTCGCTCTCTTCGTCGCGCGGTGCGACAATGTATGTGCCTACTTCAGCCAATAACCAAAATAAGTGTGCCGCGTCTTTAAAAGTGTGCCCAAATAGGTGATTCGACCAATCGTCATAGCAACGGACTGTATCGCCCGAGCCCGCCTCTTGGGGATCTTCTTTCGGCCGGGTAATAGTAGATGGTGGGTGAAAAACATCTTATAAAAATAAGTGATACCCAGAGAGCGGGTAGAGACACTAAATTTGATAACGTGCTCATCGATTTTAATTTCAGTCCGACCCGGATTGATCTGTTTGTTATTAAAATGAAGCAGCTTTGTTTTTTGTGGACTCAGTTCCAGTCCCAGGGATAGCAGATCGTTTTTAATAATTACTAATGATTTTTTAGTGAGATTTTTGCATTTTTTGAAGGGAGATATGTTTGAATAAATTGCAATATCATCTGCAAATTGTGAGACCGAAATGTGCTTAGGTAACTTGTTTGTTATATCTGAAACGTATAATACATAGAGAGGGGGATTAAGGACGCCCCCTCGAGGGACTCCTTTATGAACCAGTCTGGTTTCGTTACCTAATATATCTGAATGAATTACTCTTTGATATGTGATAAATTGTTTGTTTATCAGTTTGTTTATCAGGATACCACTGTTAACATTATCAAACGCGCCTTGAACATCCAAGAATACGGTTATGGTGTCTTTTTTGTTAATTAACCCTTCATCTACACCAGGGTTGACTGACTCGCGAACCACCGGGGGCACCTGCACCTTGCTGCCACGCTGAACGGCCCCCTCCATACCTCCCAGACTCTGACGATCGCAGTCAAAGAGAGAGGGAAAGAAGGAGGTAACGACTGGATTTTGTGTACACGATACCGACTCTTCGCTATCCCCACCACTTTTGTCTCACTCTTGCCCGGCGAAAGCTAGAGCGAGATGGAACGAGAGCGAGCGAGAGGCACTGAAAGCGAGCGAGGACGGTACGAGATCGACGACGCGTTGATGTTTTTTCTCGCTCCGTCTTTCGGACGCCTGACACTCTGTCCTTTGCGTGCGCGACGGGCGTGCGCGATGGTCGCAAGCGCGTATCGTGGGCGCGAAACCGCTTCGCAAAATCTTGACGCAGGCCCGGTTCAAGTCTTTTTTGCGCCCTAGGCGAACTTGGCAATTTGTAATATTTTATTTTAAAGTATATTTTAAACAATACCAGCAATGAAAATACCATTATGCACCTCTTGTCGACTTTCCGCCTTAGGCATTGGCCTAATTTTGCTTATAGGGACAAGCTAAGCTTACAGGCAGAGATCATTATGTACATAGCCAAAGAAAGTACATATATAACGCGTCTTAGACTAAATAAATCATTTATACTTTTGAAAAATGAAATTCTAATATTTTCTATTTTATGTACATATTTGTAACAACTATGCCAAATTTCCTAAATGAAAGGAAAGCCAATCTCGACGACCTTCGTACAATTGTATATATCAGCAACCAAGCAACAATTCATGCGCAGTCGGAGCACATACATAATTGTACGAAGGACGTCGAAATTGGCCTTCCTTTCATTTAGGAAATTTGACCTAGTTATTACAAATATGTACATAAAATCGAAAATATTAGAATTTCATTTTTCAAAAGTATAAATGATTTATTTAGTCTAAGACGCGTTATATATGTACTTTCTTTGGCTATGTACATACTGATCTCTGCCTGTAAGCTTGGCTTGTCCCTATAAGCAAAATTAGGCCACTCCCTAGGGCGGAAAGTCGACAGGAGGTGCATAATGGTATTTTCATTGCTGGTATTGTTGAAAATATACCTTAAAATAAAATATTACAAATTGCATTGCAACTGTTTTAAACTACGAATAGAAATTCAGAGTAAGGTCATCAATAAACTCAAATAAATGTATTATAATAAAGGGCGCAATTTGACAAGTTCGCCTAGGGCGCAAAAAAGATTTGTGACGGGCCTGCGTCAAGATTTTGCGAAGCGGTTTTCGTGCCCACGGTAAGCGCTTGCGACCATCGCGCACGCTCGCCGCGCACGCAGTGTTCCATCTCGCTCCCCCCTCCGGCCAGAAAGAAGCGAGAAACGAACACTCGGAATTAGGGTTCTGTTCACGATACCGACTCAACGCCGGTCCCGACCAGCGAGTCGGTAACGAGACAATACTGTATCGACTGCGATCGTCAGAGTTTGGTCGGTATGGAGGGGGCCGTTCAGCGTGGCAGTAAGGCGGAGGTGCCCTAGGTGGCTCGCGAGCCACCAGTTAGTCAACCC
Organism: Andrena cerasifolii; assembly: GCF_050908995.1. Lineage (NCBI taxonomy): Eukaryota > Metazoa > Arthropoda > Insecta > Hymenoptera > Andrenidae > Andrena > Andrena cerasifolii. Next base: position 1,636,366 of record NC_135124.1, on the reverse strand, counting down.
TGATCTACACATAGGCTAAGCTTTACAAGATTGTCTACACATGATTGGCCGTTACGGAAGCCAGTTTGGTTGATAGAGAGGAAATTGTTATATTCAAGCCAATACTGTTATCTGTTTTTAACTAATGTTTCAAAGAGTTTACAGAGGGACGAAGAAAGAGCAACCGGGCGAACATACTTGCCCTCGGATTATTTAATGAAGTATATATAAGAATGTTTCTAATCCAATGGATAATCGTTTGTGACGTATATTTGATTGTAGATATCTAATAGAATTAGTGTATATTTCAAGGAAAGATTCTTAAGAACTTCATAATTGATTCCGCCAACACCTGGGGCTGATTTAGAATTACGCGAGCCAAGGGCCGAGTTCAACTCAGTTAGATCTAAATATTTATAAAAAAATTCATTGGATTTACGTTTGGGCAAGTAATTTAGATCGGTTGAGACACATGGAGGGTTTATCTTATTAGAAGCGGCTAAAATTTGGCTTTCTGCTTGTAGGTTATCTGTTACGTGCATTGAGATTGTTTCAATCCATTTTTTTTTAAATTTTGCATCTATTCCAAGTAAATTTAACATCAGTACAAAAATTAATGCGTTTTGTAAATTCCCTAAAATTTTCCTTTTTCTTTGTCTTGAATACTTTCTTAGCTTGAGCAATTGTCTTCTTGTAATTTATTAAATCGACCAATTCTTTTGAGAATTCCCATTTCTTATAGACAGCTCTTCTTAGCCTTTTAATTATGTCGCATTCGGAGTCCCACCACGGAACGGGATTTCTATGTATAAAGCGAATAACAATTTTCTTCCTAGGAGTATTGACTTTAATGGGTTTTGCTACTATGCAAACAAAGGTTTTATATTTTTCACTAGCTGATCATAGATCATAGTTCGTTGTAAGATATTCGGCACATGAATTTTCTAAACACGTTAGGACCTCACTCCAGTCGGTACGAATAGACTGCAATTTAAAGGATTTTTGTAGTAATAATTTTTTTCAGTAATAATATCTATAAAGATAGGGTAATGATCGGATTCCCAAGTTTCGTCGTGAGTTCTTACGTGAACTTTATCTGCGATGTTTATAGTTGATAATATGAGATCAATATTTGACTTTTTGTTTCTGTGAAGATCTATGTGTGAAGATGAATTTGGATTGTAGAGAAATAGATTGTGATTGTCAATGGCGTGTAGGAGACTTTCGCCGTTACTATCACTGTCCGAACAAATCCATAGCTTGTGATGGGCATTAAAATCCCGCATAAGTATGCAATTTTTATCTTTCACAGCATTATCAACTATTTGTTCCCAGTACGTTTGGGAGAGAATTAAACCTGGAGATCTGTAACATACTATTATATTGAAATCTCTACGATGTCATTAGGAGTATGCCTGAGCACCCGCGGTAGCGTTGACTACGCGGTAGGCTGCGCTTATACTACGAACGTACGAACATGCAAGTCAGCATGCATTTAAAGGAAACCGCGTTACACAGTTTTTTTTTAAAGCAGAAACTTAAATAATAATTGTTTGAAGTAAGAGGACAATAAATACGTAAATTTCGTTTTCAAATAAGGCATAAACTAATAGGTAATGTAACAGAAAATGTACGTCAAGTGATTGTAATTTGTTATTGAGGTAAAAATTCGTAGTTTGATAACGGCCAACATAACTAAATTTAAAAAATAATATTAGGTGTTTGAATAAATTCTTTCCGATTGGATTTACGTAATCATTACAAAGCTACCAAATTTCTATCGCGGTGTTATTCGTAAGCTGCCAGAAAAATGCCAGAAGGTAATTAACAATAATGGAAATTATTTCGATAATTGAGTTGTTTTCATATTTTTTAAAATCGGAAAGAATTTATTTCCTCACCTAATAATCACCAACAAATTAAGTAAAACTCACCCATTCGGACATTCCTTTCCTTCCTTTCCTTCCTTTCCTTCCTTTCCTTCCTTTCCTTCCTTTCCTTCCTTTCCTTCCTTTTCGGAAACGTGTGTCACTGGGTCACTATAGCGATCCTGGTTATCGGTGGACGAAAAGATTTATAGTAGAATAGCGCCCAGTGCTCAGCTGAACGCAGGTATACGACACCACCCGAAGGTAAGTAAAAAAAGAATACCTATAAAAAAAGTAACAGCAATAATGAAATTACCTTCAGGTAGCCCGAGAAGAAAAAACCCAGCGGGGTCATATCCGGTGACCGTGGGGGGCCACGCAGCAGGACCGCCGCGGCCGATCCACCTGTCCTGAAAGGTTTGATCTAGGTAGTCACGGGCAATTTTAGCATAGTGAGGTTCAGCCCCATCTTGCTGATAGAACATGTTCCGTCGGATCTCATTTGGAATATGGTCTATGAGATCCGGCAGAACATGCTCTAAAAACACTTTAAACGCTGGGCCGTCTATCCTGTCCGGCAGCATGTACGGCCCAGCGATGTAATCACCACAAATGTCGGCCCATACATTAATCGACCAACGGACTTGTGCTGCGCGTGTCCGAAGCGCTAGTGGTTTCTCATCGCTCCACACATGCCGATTGTGGGAATTCAAGCACCCTTCAATATTGAAGAGTGCTTCGTCCGCCCACAATATGTATTTGCAGAACGACGCATTCCGTTGCACTTCTAACAGCCACACTGAATACTCAACCCGCTGGTCGGCATCCCCGGGGTGACAATGTTGCACCCGTACATGGCTGTACGGATGCAACATATTTTCCCTCAGAGTTCGGTGTACCGTCATTCTGCTGCCACTAGAAAAAAATGCAGAAACATCCACTATTAGATAACATTTGTATTCCTTAATTAATAATTGCTGCAGTTATCTTGTACTGTGACTTACTCTAGGCGGCGGCTCAAGTCGCACACGCTTACGGTTGGGTCTCCGCCTATGGCGCCCAACACGTTCTCTTCTACCGCAAGGTTCCGCGCGGCTCTGGGTCTACCCATGTCACTGCCTCGTGGCAAAATCGGCCCCGTCTTGTGTAATCTTGACACCAAATGCTTAAGTGAATCCTCGCTTGGGGTTTCGATGCGCGGGTAGTCCCGCGCCAACGCTCGCACAGTAGCACTTGCGTCCCCGTTGTTCAGGGCGTACACCCAGAACATCACGTAATATTCTTCAGCAGAGTACATTTCTGGGATGAGATTGCTAGCTGACTGGCAGGATTTTTTCCAAGCAACTTCCTCTACCCCCAAGTAGGGTCTCTCGTTCCATTATGAGTTAACTCCCACCAGGACAAGAGGCTTTAGGTAAAAAGAAGCCAGCACATTTTCGAAACACACGTGCTTCGCAGACGTGCAACGAACGAACCATCCTACACTTTCACAAAAGCTAGCGCTCCGTCATTTTAACGGCCAATGTACCCATTGCTTCGAGATAGACAGCAGACACCACATGTTACGGTTCGAAAGGGTCCGGAGAGAAGAGAAACAGAAAGTCTTTGTGTTGCTATAAAGAAGAAAAGGCATACCATTCCTGTTCCCGTTTCCCGATACCCTGAGTTCACGTCTGCTACAAGGCGGAACCAGCTAAGCCATAAATTATTCAAAAGTGTAGAAAATCGTTCTCTACCGCCGTCCTGGTGGGAGTTAACTTATAATGAAACGAGAGAAACTACTTGGGGGTAGAGGAAGTTGCTTAGAAAAAATCCTGCCTGTCAGCTAGCAATCTCATCCCAGAAATGTACACTGCTGAAGAATATTACGCGATGTTCTGGGTGTACGCCCGGAACAACGGGGACGCAAGTGTTACTGTGCGAGCGTTGGCACGGGAATACCCAAGCGAGGGTATGATTAGGCGTTTGAGGTCAAGATTACACTCGACGAGGTCGATGATGCCGCGAAGCAGTGACATGGGTAGAACCTTGCGGTAGAAGAGAACGTGTTGGGCGCCATAGGCGGAGACCCAACCGTAAGCGTGTGCGACTTGAGCCGCCGCCTAGAGTAAGTCACAGTACAAGATAACTGCAGCAATTATTAATTAAGGAATACAAATGTTATCTAATAGTGGATGTTTCTGCATTTTCTTCTAGTGGCAGCAGAATGACGGTACACCGAACTCTGAGGGAAAACATGTTGCATCCGTACAGCTATGTTACCCCGGGGATGCCGACCAGCGGGTTGAGTATTCAGTGTGGCTGTTGGGAGAAGTGCAACGGAATGCGTCGTTCTGCAAATACATATTGTGGGCGGACGAAGCACTCTTCAATATTGAAGGGTGCTTCAATTCCCACAATCGGCATGTGTGGAGCGATGAGAAACCACTAGCGCTTCGGACACCCGAAGCACAAGTCCGTTGGTCGATTAATGTATGGGCCGGTATTTGTGGTGATTACATCGCTGGGCCGTACATGCTGCCGGACAGGATAGACGGCCCAGCGTTTAAAGTGTTTTTAGAGCATGTTCTGCCGGATCTCATAGACCATATTCCAAATGAGATCCGACGGAACATGTTCTATCAGCAAGATGGGGCTGAACCTCACTATGCTAAAATTGCCCGTGACTACCTAGATCAAACCTTTCAGGACAGGTGAATCGGCCGCGGCGGTCCTGCTGCGTGGCCCCCCACGGTCACCGGATATGACCCCGCTGGATTTTTTCTTCTCAGGCTACCTGAAGGTAATTTCATTATTGCTGTTACTTTTTTTATAGGTATTCTTTTTTTACTGACGTTTTGTATTTGTTGTACAACAATCATTTCAGGATGAGGTGTACCGGAAGTCAGTGGATACACTGGAAGACATTGTTGTTCGAATTCACGCTGCAGTAGCAAATATTACGCCGCAAACATTGCTGGCCGTCCAAAGGCAAGTGATTGTACGCGCTGAGGCGTGCATAGACGCTGAGGGTAGTCACATCGAGTAACTGCTCAACTAACAGTAATCGGCCCCTTTCGGGGCCACCAATTTTATTACGTAGGAACAACACGTTCCATAAAAAATAAATTAAGTTATCAGTCTTAGTAACAGTGCAGTGAATTGAATATTCGGTACATTAAGCCTGACGCACTTGACGTTGCGATCCTTACCTTTGGGTGGTGTCGTATACCTGCGAGCAGCAGAACACTGGGCGCTACTCTACTATAAATCTTTTCGTCCACCGATGACCAGGATCGGTATAGTGACCATACTTAGTGACACAGGTTTCCGAAAAGGAAGGAAAGGAAGGAAAGAAATGTCCGAAAGGGTGAGTTTTATTTAATTTATTGGTGATTATTATTACACTAATACGACTTCTGCACACGCCATACGAGAATTTCCTCTGTACTGTATTTTTTTCATTGAAAGCTCGCGACTCGGAACCGGCATGGCGGTGAGCATTCAACGTAGAGGGGGTGTATCTACTATTCCGAGCGATAGTTTCTCCCTCCTTTTTTGCCGAAGGCGAGAGCTAGATGGAACGAGAGCGAGTCAGAGGAACTGAAAGCGAGCGAGGAACGGTACGAGAAGACGACGCGTTATACCTTTTCTCCGTCCGTTTTTCGGACGCCTGATACTCCGTCACACAGGCAAATCACGGAATATCAGATGCCCAAACGACGGAGCGAGACAAAGTATGAACGCCTCATCTGTCTTGTACCGTTCTTCGTTCGCTTTCGGTCCCTCTGACGCGTTCACACTTTCGCAGGGTAGGAGTAACCGGAAGTAGTGGGTATCTTGGTGGCGGAATCGTTTCATACTTCCGTTACACTCGAGAAAACATAAGCTACCACGGTTAAAGACGTTTCACTTTAAAAAACTGTGTAACGCGGATTCCTTCGATGCATGCCGACTTGCTTGTTCGTACGTTCATAGTACATGCGCAGCCGCCTACCGCGTAGCCAACGCTACCGCGGGAGCTCGGGCGGAAGGCGCGCGCTCTGATTGGTCGGGTTTTTTTTTGTTAATATCTCATTAATGAAGCTTCCTACAATATTTTCGCTAAGAAAAAAGTTGTTTCAAATCACCCCCTGAATTACCCTTCTCAAGGAACTCCGACATTTTTGGGACACCCTGTATATGAAAAAAAAACAGTGAACTGTAAGTTTTTTCCGGCGTTAGCCACGATTCCACACACACGAGAATGTCCAACTTTCTCAGTACAACCTCTACCTCTTGTCTATGCTTTAATATACTTCTTGCGTTCCAGAAAAGTTCACGCAGATTGGAAAATCGGTGGTTTGGCAGCGGCTGTCAGTCGGTTTCTTGTGGTTGCAAAGATGGGTCTTGGTGAACCATTATTGTTCTATTGTGTATCGTAATCGTCAGTCAGGCTCTGACAGTCGCTACTGGCCTCGCCTGTAATTGAATTTTGAATTCGTTTTTTGATTCTGATAATGCGACTTTTTATACTTCGGTCCTGGAGAAGACCATATATTTCGGTAAGCATGTTGAGTACCGTTGGGATGTCCGCTGTGTATTTTTGGGTGACACCTATTATATCAGAATTGCCGTGCGTTTCTAGCAGAAATTGCGAAATATTTTCGAAATCCAGTGGATACTGTTGAGCATTGAGAAGAAATTGTTGTCTAGCTGGCTCTAGTTTTTCTGTAACATCACTGATGGAGGATATTACAGAATTTTCCTCTGATTTACCTACTGACTTTTTGGCTTTTTTTATTATCTTTTTATTTTATGATTCTCCTTCAGCTTTGTTTATTGCGATTACAAATTCATTCGCGATACACATGTTAGATATTATAATCCGCTTTGATTTGGAAATAAGTGGTCGTATTTCCAATGTGTGAGATCCAACTTTTACTGTTGTGTGGTTGTCTGTAACCTTGTCCGCTAGCTCCTTACTACTCAAATATAAACAAACTCGTCCATGGAATATTCGTGATACATAGCGGATATTGCTTGAATAGATTAAATTACCGATTGCCACTGTGTAATCATGCACTGAAAAATCTTCTATGGAGTCGAGAACCCATCTGCTGTACCATTTTTGCGTACCATACTGTGGTAGGATTGATTGATGCTTGTGCTGAATCCATGTTAAGTTACGAGCACTAAGTGCAAATGCCTCTGTAAGTAGAGACACTTGCGGCTCACTCTATTTTAAAGGTAAAAATAAACTGAGTGCAACCGGTGCTTCCGATTAAACTGTCAACGTATGTAACCGAATAATGAGTTCGATATTAACTTTTCACTTTAACTTTGATTAGTTTTGATCGCACTCTCGAGCACGCGCTTGTGGATACGTCTTACCTCGACGCAGCCTAACATCATACTCCTTCACTAGCTTTTATTCGATGTAATGCTTCGATCAAACTTTGAGCCTCCGCGTCTTTACCCTCCACTTACGTCTTCGGTCTTGAGCACTTCTTTCTTGAGAGGGGCTTTTCATTTTCTATGGCGACGCATCCTCTTCTTGGGTAAAGACGGGCGGGGGAGTCCTGATGACCAGCGGCTGGAACTTCTGAATGACGTTTATTTTCCTTTCCTTTCTTTATTCCTCTTCTTTTCCTGTGATCTTCGTCTGCGGAAGTGTGAAGTCCGTCTCCTCACTTGCGCTCGGCTATTCCTTTCTTCTGTTGCTGGAACAGGGCATCTGGGCTTCTTTGGATGTCGCCATTCCGGATTCCCTCCGGAACTCCTCCAGGCAGCAAGCATCCGGCTTTCCTAATAAACGGGCGGCAACACTTTAACTGGAATCACGATGTGCCGAATGCATCGAATCTGAATAGAACCGGGGAGACGAAAAGGCGAAATGGGTACGATAACAGGGGATCACGACTAGTCATGAGCGTGTTATCGACCCGTTCCCCGATCAATCCCCCTAGAATCTCCCCCCCCCCAGCTCATCTTCATCTTCTGGTCGTCTTTCCTCCCTCAAGTCTTGACCTCGTGATGGTCCCATTCCTCTTCTAGGCATCTGGTGCTAACCCAGAGAACCCTCCAGTGCGTCCTGTTAACGCTCCCGTCTCCACGACATCCAGTCCAGCCGATCCAAGCAGTCGCACCGCTTGTCCGACTGGTGGTTGGGGGTGCCGTTTTCCGGCTGCTGTCCCCCTAGTCGGGGCGGACCTCTTGGTAAGCACGTACCGGGGAGGGGCCAAGATCTACGGCAACAGGGCTAGAGGAGCGGTTCCACGTACAGTCTTCCCCGGATTATCGAGAAAGATTTAGGACCGGGGAATTCTCAATAAACCGGGGCAGAGGAAGTAGTTATCACCTAATAAACTGACCCTTATCAGGACCCCCGTCCGAACCTTCTGACAAGAAGACTGATCGACGTAAACCGAGAGTGACTGAAATAGCGCACCAGGAGGAGACCCTCGGTCGACGGCGAATTGAGTTATTCAGTATTAAATACGAAACTTTTCATATTACGGGTTACATCTTGGTGAGAGTATTACCGATGGATTGGTGAGTTTATGCCGAAGAAAATGAGTCCGAATACGTAGTTCCTGGCTATAGAAGATCACTGCTGGTGTTAGCTGGGTAGCCTCGTGCCGTGCGGATCTGTACGCGAGAAGGAACAGAGGGATCCATTCGTTCCAATCCAGCTAGTGTTCTGAAACAAACATTACGAGGTATTGGAGCAATGTCCTATTCAAACGGTCTACCAGTCCGTCGGGTTAGGGATGTAGAGGAGGTGTTCGCGTTTTCCTTATCTCCAGCAGCTTCAACAATTCCCGCAACACCGAGGATTCAAAGTTCCTTCCTGGATCCGAGTGAATCTCCAAAGGCACCCCATGTCGGCAAACCACGTTTTGCAGAAGAGCCCCGCCACTGTGAGAGCTCGCTGCGTTGGCATCGATATCACTTCAGTCCACCTCGTGAAGTAGTCCGCCACAACCAGCATATACCTGTTTCCGGAATGGGACCGCGGAAGCGGACCCACAACGTCGATTGCGAGCCTCTCGAACGGAGCTCCGACGTTGTATAATCTCAGGTTCTCCGCTCCCCTCTCTCGTGGTCCCTTCTTTGCCGCACAGACGTTACATCGCAGGCACCACTCTTCAACGTCCTGCCGACACGTAGTCCAGAAGAACTGCTGACGTATCTTCGCCAAAGCCTTGTTCACACCAAAGTGTCCAGCTGGAGCATGATGGAACTCCCTCAACACTTCCGTAACCCTTTCACGCAGCACCACCAAAAGCCACGAGGCCGTTACACCGTCGTTGGATTCCCACTTCCGGAAGAATAGACCTTAACGAACTGCCGACGAGTCCCAAATTGACCAGTAATACTTCATCTGTGGAGAGAAACGGGCGACGTCCTGCCAAACGGGCCTCTCAGGGGTTTAGTGATGCTAGAGAAATCCTTCAAAAATTTTCTGTAATAGGTGCACAATCCTAGGAAACTTCTGAACTCCGTAACATTCTTTGGCTGCGGCCAGTCAGAAATCGCTTTAATTTTTTCCGGATCAGTCTTCACTCCATTTACGGTAACGATGTGACCCAGGTATTTCACTTCCCGGCAGAAGAACGGACATTTCTTGGGCTCAACAATAGTCCAGCTTGACGCAGACGTGAAAACACTACCCGAAGACGTTCAAGCTACTGTTCAAAATCATTTCCAAAGATGATGATATCATCCAAGTAGACCAAGCAGATCTTCCAAGTTAAGACATCAAGTACATTCTCCATCAAGCGTTCGAAAGTTGCAGGGGCGTTGCAGAGTCCAAAGGCTTTAAGCTGCCACAGTCCTGTTCCACTGAAAATGCAGTTTTCTCCCTGTCTTCCTCGTCCATGGAGATTTGCCAGTAACCACTCTGCAAATTTACTGTGGAGAACCACGAAGAACCGGCAAGAGCGTCCAGGGTATCCTCATTACAGGGCAGAGGATACGAGTCATTCTTCGTGGTCTCGTTCACGCGCCGAAAGTCCACGCAAAACCTTATGGATCCAGCCTTATTTTTTACAAGGACAATCGGGGAAGACCACGGACTCCGCGATTCTTCAATCATGCCCTGAGCCTTCAGCTTCCTCAGCAACTCTTCCCCTTCCACTCGACGATGTAAAGGCAACCATCCCGGTGCCTGTTTATTAGGGGGGGGGGGCAATCCCCAGTATTAACTGTGTGCTTGACCAGGTGGCATTTCCCGATTTCACTCGAATCCTTAGCGAAGACATCCTGAAATTCGTGGAAAAGCTCGGCGAATAGCTTTTCCTGCTTTTTCAACAAACACGAAAAACAGCGTGCGAACAATTCTTCCAAATGTCGCGGGACGCTTGCTTTTTTCCTCTCTTTTCTTCCGTTTATTTCTCCTTTCCGTGAGTTGATTCCCGTATGCCTATATCTCGCTTTTCTGGAAGAGATAGCACATTTCTGGACAAATCAATGCTACAGTGATGGTTGTGCAAAAGTGCTGTTCCGAGGATGCAGTCATCTACCATTTTGAGAACGCTTCTTCCCGAAAACCTTCTCCCCCCCCCCCTGCGGTGGATCGAATGACAAGTCTCGTCGCTTCGATGTCTTTCTCTGGGCACAAGTCTTTACTTAAGGGGGCAGACCACTGTAAAAAATTGGAAAAAATTGATTTTTTCTTTTTCACATTTTCCGAAAGCCGTACGTTTCAAGAATGCTCTCTCCAAATTGTATGCAGGAATTCGCAAAATTATAAGCGTATTTCCCCGACCGCGGGAAAAAGGTGGAGCCGGAATCTCCCCAGAGCCAGGCGGTTGAGTGGCAGGGACAGTCGAAAGACCGGGGCCAGTGACACCAGTCTGCATATCACTACCCACAATATTCCCCGTCGCACGACCCCGGGCGACTGTGCCGTTCTTAACCGAATTATTAGTGTGCCGTAATGAAGACACTACAACCTGGATTTGGTTTTCCATTTCAGACATCCGAGCCTCGAAAACCGACCTTGTGGAGGTCTCTCACTCCCGTCGTAAAACTTCTTCTCACTGCCAGCGGGCCTCTCCCTGCTTCTACTGCTCCTGAAATTGACCAACGATGGTTTGTTGTAGGTTCTCGAACATTTCCCGCATGGTGGAGTCTCCTACTGCGTTGGAAGAAGATCTGGTGCACATTCCAGACCCGCGGACGCGAATCCCACTTCTGAAACCACTGTTACACTTTTGTGTAATAAACGAACAGGAACGTCTAGTATATAGAAATGACGTAATCTCAATCCGTCTGCACGTAATGGCGTCTGGCTCTCAAATGACAGTTCATCAATACGATCGCCGTCTTCTCATCGTCTTCTTGTCGCTATCGCGAGCACCAGCAGGCTATGTCCATAAGGTGCTCGCAACAATATTACATTTGAAAAATTAACTTTTAGCCACAAAAAGCGAGTTTCCACTCCCCTGTGTGTCCGTTCGATATGGAGAGTTCGGCGATAATACCTGGGCGTCGATCGAACGAGAGACTACAGAGTAACTCCTGAACGTCTGATTAAAATAAAGTAGAATGCGGAACTCATAGTATAGCCCACAAAATATTGTAGAAACGTAACTAGACAAAATATCCGATCTCGAATTTTTAACCCTGCCTAACCAATCCAATCCATGGATCCTATCTAATCTCAATAAATCTTGTTTGACCAACATTACCCTTGAATTCTTCCTCCGACGGCAACAAAACAACCAATAATATGTATGTACTAAACGTAGGCTGTTATGTGAAGGGTTTGAATTTTTAGCGACCGAGCGGTTGAATATGTGAAAATATGAAATATAAATATGAAAAATGATTATTGAAATTTGGTCGTAACCAGAATTACGAAGCAAAGATCAGGATTGATTTTGGGGTACGGCTTTTGTCTAAACCTATACAGGATTTCCAATCAGAATGTGGCACTTAGGAGAGACCGGTTCGAAACAAAATGAGACGGATTTATATAAAAAAATTACCATGTATTACAAAAAGCAAAAAGGAAATTTAAAAGGTAGTACAAAATGGGGAATTTACATGCGTTTTTATTTAAAGATGTAGACCATATACACATTCCAATTGCGGAGGTTGGAAATTAACAGTATTCGGTTTCGGTTCGGAAAATTACGATTTTTCACGCTAAACTGGATTTAGTCGTCGACACATATAACACACTTGGCGCGGACGGTAGACGCTAGACAATAGACGATGGACGATAATCGATCGAGGGAAGTCCTGTAACACACTAAGTGTTTGAATGAACTGTCGCTTCCGTACAATAGCATACTTTGATTACACTCACCACCTCGGTACGGAAGAAGTCCTCATTGCAAGTGCAACTTTTTTAGTGACATATTTTGTTTTAAAAAAAGTAAAATAAAGAAAAAGTGGAAAGACCATAGTGGATAACGAAATTATATGAAAATAGGAAACAAGAAGGATGTAATGTGCTCAGTAACTTAAAAGTGGAACTAAGCACAGTAGAGTTTAAATCTTTCGGACGCATATCCGCTGATGATTTCGAACACTTAATCAATTTCATCAGACCTAAAATGATGAAGAAACACTCGCGTCAAGAACGCTATTCCCGTTACACAAAGACTGGCAATGTTACTAGTATGCTTACTAGCAACAAGCGATTCATATACAACTTTGCAATATCTTTTCAAAGTGTCAAAGCGAACAATATGTATTATCATATTGGAAGTTTGTCGAGCGCGGCCAACCAAGCCGTTACACCTACTTGAAACAGGGCGTACCGTGGTGTTTATCGCCGTGCTCTAACTATAGTTTGAATCTCCGACAATTAAAGAAGCTTAATGGATAAAGCCGAATATATTGATACCATTTTTAACTTCGAAATCATATCACCTTGAAAAATGGCCTCAAAGTTCGAGATTTTGCGGTTTTGAACAAAAGAAACGGGTAGTAAAATCCCATCTGGCCCGAGAGACCTCGGGTAGGCACCAGAGGAAAACCCAAAGGATGTAAGCGATACCCTAGCAGGCTGGAGCGGCAAATGTGCCCCATGACTTTCATTTCAGGGCCGTGTTGGGACTACATTCGCCGCATGGGCTCCTTTTCTAATGCTCAGTACGAAATTGCCAATGGATCAGTGGCTCATGGCGTAGACGTAGGCCCTGGAATGAATGTCAGGGGGCACATTTGCCGCTCCATCCTACTGGAGTATCGCTTACATCCCTCGGTGTTTCCTCAAATGCCTGCGCGAGGTCCCTTGGGCCGGGTGAGATTTTACTAACCGGTTTCTTTTGTTCAAAACCGCACAATCTCGAACTTTGAGGTCATTTTTCGAGGTGATATGATTTCGAAGTTAAAAATGGTATCAATCAATTTGACTTGGCGAGATCTTTCGAATAGTGTATAGCATTCGCTGCACGCTTAGAGGTCAGCAACCCCCTCTGGGACTTAACATTGTCCTTTGCAAAATCAAAACATTTTTATTATTTTTATGATGCAAAAATGTCGTTTGGAATATAATACAAATTTATTTACAGAGATCCATCCTTCACGATTAAAACAAAAAAACCGAACTCTATACCGTTAATAGTTTCGGATATAAAAATTCATTTGTGAAGACAGTTTTCGTAAAAAACTGCGACAGTTAAAGGCTTGTATTTTTTAAACAATATTGAAACCAGAAAAACGATGACTTAAACCTCCCCCCCCCCCCAATTATGGACTACAATATATTTTAATATCATCAACATCCCAGGGATCCAGATAAAAATGTGATCGAGTTGACGTGGAATAGTTTCTACGCAATTTGGGAAAAATATCTCATCTGCTTGTAGGTATCATCCAGTCTGAGCGTAATGCATTCCAAATACCCTCGATGTCTGGAGCAAACCCGACAGCGAAATTCGCAAGTCGGGTCGCGTATGGTGAGCGACCACGAATGATGCGTCCACACTACATAGCATATTACGTTCACGCTCACCGATTCTAAGGTGTATATACATTCGAGCCTAAAGCTGGGTGTACATTAGTCCAGTCGCTGGATCCAGTGAGTGGTTGGACTGGAAATCGAGTCGATGTCTACATTATTCCAGTCTTAAACCAGTTGCTGGATCAAGCGAATGGTGCAACTGGAAATCGATCGATGTCTACATTATTCTAGTCGTATTAGCCGTCTAGACGATTCCAGTAACGCTGGAATTTTGTGTTCTCGGTGGCGGGGGTAAACACTGGATCGAAAAGTAGATTTTCGATCCAGTCGAAACCTGCTGGAATGACAGCACTGTACTGGAATGAACACATAGTTTACATTATTCCAGTTCCAATCCAGTGCTGGACTGGATCACTGGACTGGACTAATGTAATTCCAGCTTAAACCCAGTTTAACACGCCCTCATTAGGATATACGTGCGCGCTTACTCCTACTCAACCTATACGTATTCGGGTCTGGACCCGGCTTTACAAATTCGCATCTCGCCACTGTAAGCGAGAAGCCAAAGTAAAGGAGAAGCGTTCTCCTTAACAAGTGCCCCTCAAGAGCTTATAACAGCACTTCGGTGCTCCCGTACCCGGCAAAAATTAATGTTAATTTCTCGAAAACTAAGCGAGTTACGACCAAATTTTATTGTATATTTTTTTCTTATTTTTTCATGTAGTCATCACCATTCCGCTTGTACCACCGGACAAAAGACATGCTGATTACGAGTTCATTAGTTTAAAAAATTGATAAATTACGTATTTACTTACCAATTAAATTCGTTACCATAGCAAATGTGGTAAACATGCTGAACATTACTTCGTTCCAATGGTATCTATACCTCATGTAAAGGTACATCACTGCCATTTCTCCTGAAATTTTAATTATCTGCATTAAATTTTCAATTTGTGTTTAGTATATATCAATCTTGACGGTATTGTGAAACAGTTAAATCGATTCATTTATTGTGAGATGTTTGTTCATTCTCTGTGTAAATGAAGTAAAATAAACATAATGTTTTGGTGTAGGCCGCCATACACGCTCCTTCTTGCCGTTCGATTTACGTGTACATATCGGCCAATTTAGTATGTGCGTACCGTCAATTGCCTGGCATAAACTCGATCACCGCGAGGTGGATTTTTCTGTGGGTTTCTGATTTGCCACAACACAGCAAGGAACGTGTGGGCCACCGGCAGGATCGGATATAAATTAGGGGCTCCCAGAGGCATATTGTTCTTAGCTGCGCCGAGAGCAGCAGAGTAGAAACTAGTAGGGACTCCGGCAGGAAATTATTCGAATAATCTTCGAATAAAAATTTCGAATAAAATGAAGTTATTCGAGAGTAACGAATAATTTTTTAATGGAACAAATGTTTATTCAAATGATCTCGAATAAGAATTGTGAATAAAACGAAGTTATTCCAGAATAACGAATAATTTTCTATTCGAATTAATTTTCATCCCAAATAAAAATTTATTCAAAGTGACGAATAAGTGTATAGGTACGTGTAGGTACCTACAGGGTGATTCTCCAGCGACGCCTGTCAAAGGAATACCGCCTGGTACCCCATGGCGAGGGCCACATCGCCGTAGTGCCTCACCGAATTTTATGGCTTTCAACCCTCCAAGGTGTTGGAATACCTATTAAGGGGGGACGCCACTGTGACGGTGGAAAATACTTTCAAGGCATTCCTTTATAATGAAATGTAACTTTCTACGAAAAATCTTTATTACCACCTGATAATACATACAGGGTGTCCGCGGGAAGACTGAACAGCTGGATATCTCCTAATGTATTGGAGATAAAAAAAAAATATGTCGTTGAATGGTTCGAAGGGACCAATTTATTAGCGCAGACGAATTTTTTCGATTATTATTTTAAAAGATACGACGATTAAGTTCGGTTTTTTAAATGGAACTATTTTTTTTTAGGAGATCAGTTGATAGTGCGTTCCAAGACAAATTCAATAAGCTTTAATCTATACACACTATTTCCACTGGTTTTTGAGATATTGCGCTTGCAAATTTACTGATTTTCCCTGGAAGAAAACCCGCTGGAATAGCAAGCACCGGGGGCAGTCTTGCTGACCCCACGGGTGGCATTGCCTGTTAAAACTGATACCTACCTGCCAAAGGTCTACGACAGGGTTCTCTCTACAGAGGGATGTAAGTTGGATTGGCTAGGTTAGGAGGAGTGAAAGTTGCTAGACTAAATTTCAACCATAGGGAGCAGATTGTATCAGAACCAATCGGATTTGCAGCCCTCACAAACGGCTGCTCTCTTGAAGAGGCCCGATGAGGAATACGATTTACTTTAATTACAGTACATGTGTATTTTGTAATAAAGTGTTTCTATCGTGTCCTGAATTCAACAACTGGCATCCAGACATCTACGCTCCTACAATCTACCGGCAATACTCCTCGTGGAGAGACACAGGAAGAAAGGGGGTATAAACACGAGCTTAGATATCAAAACAAAAGCATGCGTTGACGTATTCCGTGCGAGAGAAGGTAGGCATTAGGGAGGAGGTATTTCTGTGAAGAGGGCCTCTTAGACAGCAGCCGTTTTGAGGGATGCAAATCCGAGTGGTTCTGATACAATCTGCTTCCTATGGTTGAAATTTAGTCTAGCAACTTTCACTCCTCCTAACCTAACCAAACCAACTTACATCCCTCCCAAAAGAACCGGCCATCCGAACGTAGATGCAAGTGCGAAATAAAAGTAACGGTGCGCTTCTCGATACCGCAAATGTACCTAGCTAAGTAGCATTTCTGACGGAAAAGAATTGTCCAGCTTGTGGGCCTGCAAACCCTGTCGTAGACCTTTGGCAGGTAGGTATCAGTTTTTACAGGCAATGCCACCCGTGGCGCCAGTAAGACCGACCCCCGTCCTTGCTATTCCAGAGGGTTTTCTTCCAGTGAAAATCAGTAATTTTGCAAGCGCAATATCTCAAAAGCCAGTGGAAATAAAGTGTATACATTAAAGCTTATTGAATTTGTCTTGGAACGCACTATCAACTCAGGTCTTCAAAAAAAATAGTTCCATTTGAAAAACCGAACTTGACCATCGTATCTTTTAAAATAATAGTAAAAAAAATTGTCTCGGCTAATGAATTGGCCCTCTCGAACCATTCAATTACATTTTTTTTTAAATTTTTTATCTCCAATACTTTGGGAGATATCGCGGTGTCCAGTCTTAGGTGGGACACCCTGTATAAGTTCTAATCCTTCTTCTTAGATACATTTGGATCCTTGAACATAAACTAATCGGGCGATTGACACCAAATTATCTAAGCGTGCACTCGGTTCTGAGCGCTACGCTAAGTACCTACACAAAACCTTTCGTAGGTTCCAGAATTTTTCGATATCCACTTTGAAATATATTTTCGAGACCTCAAACATTATGAAAATGCACAAGAAGAAAAATTGGATGAAAAAAAATCACAATGGCTTCTCCCCTTAAGAAGTGAGAAATCTTGGAGTTCCGCATTTCTCATCAAATCTCTGCTGAAATGCACCAATCGATCCTTATGTATCGCCGATGAAACTAACACCAAGAACGACGTAATTTGGAACGTAATGAAGAAAATTAGATGAATGATTTATTTCCATAATCTATATCTAACTTCGTTAAAAATAGTCCGATTTACATGATATTTGTGTATAATTTTAATCGGGAGAACACCTGGAATCCATTGGTGTCACTTTCATATCGATAAAATGAAGAATAAAGAATTTCTTAATAGGTACGTTGTAATGGATATTTCACCTTCGATTGCAGGGCGCCGACCCCAGGATCCATACCTGTTTCAGAAAAACTGAATTAGTTAGTCTTTATTGTAACGATATGGAAGTGACACCCATGGTTTTCTTACGATTTGCCGATGAAAAGCATACCAAATCACATGTAAATCGGACTATTTTTAACGAAATTAGATGGAGATTTTGAAAATTAATTTTTCATCTAATTTTCTTCATTATGCTCCGAATTACGTAGTTCTTGGTGCTAGTTTCATCGGTAATATATAAGAATCGATTGACGTCATTTTCGCAGAGATTTGATGAGAAATGCGGAACTCCGAGAATTCTCACTTCTTAATAGGTACTCCAACCCCGCCGAGGGTTGAAAGCCATAGAATTCGGTGAGGCACTGCGGGGTCTTATCCTCGGCACGGGGTACCAAGCGGAATTTCTTTGACAGGCGTCGCTGAAGAATCACAGAGTAACTCTTTGGACGCCTCATTAACCCTTTCGTTATGGCGTACATTTCCACGAAAGTGTTTTTTCTAAAAAAATTTTTTTATTTTTTTTTAACTACCAGAGATGCTGACTAGGATCGGCAACTCGTTCCGTGACGCCGGATATATCCGGCGCTCGTACACACAGGTCATCAGATGGATGCGGGATATATCTGTTGGATTGTTGGTAACACAAAAATGAATTTGGTTACGTATGAGAACCGCTGACAAAAGCAATAAACCAGAGGCCAGCGGGCCCATGGGTCTGTTAGGGAATCCTTATTCTAACTGCAAGGGTAAGAGACAGAACGCAGGCCTGTCCCTTTTCAAGTGGACAACGGACTTTTCGAATTGCCTTTGCGTTTTCTCTTCACTTCGAGTCTTGCCTTCAGCACGATACGACGTCCTTCCGAGCTGTGTAAAATAAACTAGAGTTTATAAAGAATATACTGTTTTACAGTTTATTTCATAACCCATTTCCAATAATATCCGGCGCACGTAGCGAAAGGGTTAATGTAAAGTAGAATACTAACTCATAGTATATAAGGTAAATGACCCAATTACTGTCACCCTAAGCTGTTTTACTTAAAATAACGAATAAATCTTGTGAAATGACACATAAAAAAATTTAACATACAATTGAAACTGTAATTTATACGATACAAAAAACAGCACTTAATTTTTTCTTCGTTAATTTGGATGAAACGATCAAACATTTTAAATGGATATTAGGAGAGTGAAAACGACGGCTTCCTTACTAGCAAAAGAGAAAGCAAGACGTTAAAGAAAATTCTGTAATTGTAATATTTAAGCTATTGACATAACAAAATATAATGTTTTAGATAATATAAGCTTCATAGAAACTAATAACGATCGGAATTCAACGATTCATTAAGTCTGTTTATTTATTAATTGGGTGACAGTGATTGGTACAAGTGTTTCAAGCATTTTGATATTACTGTCATAGCAGCAGTTTCTCATGTACATGAGACGACATAACCTTAAAATGAGATAAACAGTATTAGATTAGCTGGCAGTAATTGGGGTGATCGTAATTAAGTCAAATACATTTTAAGGGTGTCAATAATAGATCCCGAAATATATTTTTGAACTTGATGAATTTATACATAAAAATCGAAGTTTTAAGATCCACCAAATTTTTTTCATCAAGTAAACATATTAAACAATAATAAATAACAAGAACAACATATACCTACTTTTAGTCTATAAGTACAAAACTATAAGATAATGTCAGAGTCAACGCTTAAAGTGTCAGTAATTGGGACCTTTACCCCAGAACCCACAAAACTTTGTAGGAAGGTATATAACTAGACAAAATGTCCGATCTCGAATTTGTACCCCAGTCCTACCAATCAAATCCATGTATTCCTATCTAATCTCAAACCTTGTTTGTCCAGCATTACTCTTGAATTCTTCCTCCGACGGTTACAAAACTGCCAACAAAGTGTAGGTTAGGCCCGGTGCACACGAGCGGCATGCGTCATTTTGTGGTCGCGTCGATACGACAGTCCTGCCGCAAAATATACATGTATATTTTATATATCTCTCCATATACATATATGTGCTGCTGCCACACAACGTTACATTGACGTGGCTGTAAAATGACGTATGTCGCTGGTGTGCATTGGAGCTAAAAATGATGTTTTCCTCACGAAATAGAAGTGCTCTAGACGGGAACCTGTGGCTTGGCAACACCCTAAACCATATTCATGAAATACTGTAGAATGTTAGCGACGAAAATAGGCCAACCATCTAGCCCGCAATCAAATCTCGATCGGCCACAATCGTTTGAGCCGTCTGTACCAGTAAATCGAACGGCAAGAAGGAGCGTGTGTGGCGGCCTTTATAAGAACGAAAATTTGTGTATCTGGTATTTTGTTTCATGTATTATGAAATGTACAAAATTACTTATAAATTGAATCGATGCCATTAAACAAATATAAAATTTGAGAATTATAATTGCATATTTTGTAGATATTTTATATTTTCAAATTTTCGTTTTCACTTTTTGTATTCTTTTACTTGCATCTACTACATTTTTAGTTTCATATTGTATAATACATGCGGAATTTAACTCTAAACAGAGTTCTCATACCAATTTTATAAACTGTACGAGTTTCACACGCTTAACATAATTTTACAATATAGGTATAAGTGTTCATTCCTCCATAAAGAAGATTACATGTATCTTATTACATTTAAAATATATTAAACGTTTATTTAGTTAATCATTTAGTAGCAAGATCTAATTTTTTCTTATTTTACCAAAGTTTGAAAATTAGAATCATAATAATGACAATCAACTGCAGCTTTGCAAACTACGGATTACAATGCTTTAAATCGATGTGGGTGGTACGGTTCCGCTTGGACTGCATGAAAGATCATGGTCAAAACGTTTTTCAGAATTGCAGATCGTGTGCAGCGTTACTTCTGCTATGTTGCTTCATTGTCCGCGATACGATTTATAATGGCTTTCAAAATTAAGTTGAAAGTGGCACACAGAAGATTGCTCTTCGCCATTAGGCTTATTCATTATGACCTACTTTTTCTTTGAATAGATTATTATGTTTAAATATAGATGTTCTATGACAGTAAAGAAGACCATACTGTCATGGCGCCTGCGGTAACATTCTCCAAGTTTTTCCACGATTGCGATGCTAGGAACGTGCCTAATAAAATATACAACCGTCCCCCTCTATGCAGAAAATTTTGCTACTCATTGTCAGTTTGACTACTCGGATGAAAATCTTGGCAATCACGTTAAATACAATTCATGAAAAGTAGTATCCGGGGAAAATTATACCATGGATACAATTCGCGATATGATTCGCGTGAGAAAAACAATTACGCGTAGATATTGTACGTACAGCTCCAACATTTTGCATATGACTAGTTTCTTCTATAGACTAAGCATTTAAAAATCATGCGTTAACTCTTTTTAATATTAGTTCAGGATGTCCTGAGACACAATTTATTTCTGCACTAAACTTACATTTTTTCAGGACTTTTTCCTCCTACAATAATTTTTTCAGATTTCAAATTTTTGCCTATCAGGAGTAAAGAATGTTACTTATTTTAAAACTAATAGGGCCTTTATTAATGTTCAGCACGATGTGCGAGAATGATTGCAAAAATAATTTTATTTACCACATAATTTTCAGATAACAAAGAAATAGCGATGGGAATTTATCGCAAGCAATTGCGACGTGTTATTACCTGACATTATATAAGAATACTCAGTGTTATACAACAAGTTCGTTCATCACAGTCTCCGTTTAATTATTTCCGTCGAGTTTGAGTCGTTATCACATCATTGTCCTGTTTTCCTTACAAACATTCCTCTTGTAAAAAAATTCAGGAATTTCAAGTACAGATTGATACTACCATTCAACAAGATCTAATGCGAAAGGGTAATTCTAAGTTTGCATGTATGTATGACCAATACATTTTTACGCCTCTATTTAGTATAAAATACTCGAATATATCCTGACATTAAAGGGTCACCTCTAGGAATCCGAAAAATAAGGGCAAGTCCACATGGTCCGGCAAAAATAGTCGTACCGATATTTTGAAAATATGTTTTGAAAGCGTGGAATCTCTACTTTCAGCCACTTTTTCAGATATTAGCTGAATTGCTTTTCGGCAAAGTTATAGCGATATAATGTTTGCGATGTTCCACGGGGAGTATGACATTTTTTACACAGATTCAATTTACACCAGTAGAAAGCGACCACTTTCCTGTGTAAAAACAGAGTTATTAATTTCTCGTGTGATTATTTCTGGCCGAGTTTTTCAATTTTAAAGCAAAAATCGTTTTTTTAAATTTAAATGCTTCTAGCAAGCGATGCAAGCATCGTAGAACGTTCATGAAAAAGCAATAAAAAGATCAGTCTTTTCTTTTTCAGACGCATTTTTTGCTTTTTCGATTCGGTTAACTTTTCGGTGTGCCACGTCCTTTCGAAAATATGCTTAAAAATTCTGCAAATTCCATTTTTTCTTCAACTTGATGTATCTCCGCGAGGGATGCCCGAAACCTCATTATCTTAGGCTCATTTTTAAGCGGAGAGTTTGCCGATTCATTTGAATTCCGCCGGAATCCGATGTGATAAATTTTTACCTGTGACATTTATGTTTGAAATTACGTTTCGAAAAAATAAGATTACAACGTTAATGTGCCGCACTGTCGGTCGGTCCCGCGGAAGCGAGCGCTCTTGTTCGTATCCTTACCCGGCGACATAAGTGACGTTAGCACCCAAAAGCGAGCCGACCAGGGATCAGCGGGCTTAAGCTACGCTGATAGAGGGGGAAATACCTACAGGAGCGGTGGTTATGTGTGCTTGAACTGCGGCTTGCATCAGCGTAGCTTAAGTCCGCCGATCCCTGGAGCCGACACTACCGAATGTTCCTGTGTGTTCACACACATATTGTTGTGAAACAACCACCGTTTAGCATCGAGCCCGCAAGACGTGTCCCAATGCTAAGGAATCCGCGAACGATGCGCGGATAACGAACGTTGCACAGCCACGGGTCATCGGACAGCGACCATTAGGCCCCATCGTGACCCAAAATGACCATATATAACCACCGCCCAAACGGGGCTCGCGCACTCAACTTTTGCGAATCGATTAGCGATCACTACCGTGATCGCCGCGCCATTGTCAGTTCAAGCTCAATAAATCTTTGTTCACTCTACGGTGAGTTCCAACTCTTAAACCGGCTAAAGATCCACTACCTTCGGTTCATACCGAATCCCCGTTCCCGGCATCTACACCCGTACTATCGGAGCCCGGAGGACGACCCTTCAGAGACCAGCCACGGCAACCGACGAGATTCTCAGGGAGAATCTCAGCCCCGGCAACCTCACAACAATATTACACATACCTTCACGTGATATGCCACCGGTGCCATCAATGTCGGCGGTACGACACACAGTGATCGAAATAGGGGTAGTAGGGGACATTCAGTCCCAAAATGATCTTTCTCCTATCGAAATCTACTGAATGTATACTACTTCCTAAATGTCCAACACCTCCGAAATTGAAAGTATTAATAAAATTTAATAAAAATTGTAATTGAGACGAACCCTTAAAGTTGGACATTTTAAAGAAGCATTTTTCATCGGAAAAACTGCTTCCTTCTTACAAGTAGAGGCTCCCAGGTGTCCGCCTCCGATTTCTTTGAATTTGGGATATGTTTTAGAGGACCGAAAAATAAGGTATACGTGTTTTTTATAGCGGCCCGTTTTCATATTTAGGGGGTGAACCAACCCCCAAAGTTATAAGATTTTCAGGTGTCCATTTCCGATTGCTTTGGTTTTTGGATATGTTTTAGAGGACGCAACAAGAAGAAATACGTGCCTTTTTATTTTGGCCTGCTTGAATGTTTAGGGGGTTTATCGGAGACCTTACGGTTCATATTTGTTACAAAAGTATTATTCAAAGTGGTATTCATGAAAAAATTCTTTAAACAATATGCTTTTTTACACCAGGAGCATCTAACTATCGGTGTTTCATCGCAGAGTGCACATTTCATTTCCGTATTCTGTTCAAAAGCAAAATCTACAGGATTCACAAAATCTCCTAACTTTTGTTCGGTGTATCCATTTTTATACCAAGGATACTGGAATAGATTTATATATATGGGTGAAGACAATTGGTTGCGTACATGTGATTGTAATTTAATTACATTATTTCTTAAATGAAGATTAACGTCATAGTTATGCAAGAGTACATCGTCGGAGAAACGCCTAACATAATTCTTCCACACCCTAAATCCATAAACATCTAGAGGTTGATTTGTCCACTGGTACGTTTTGGTATCATCTTAATTACAATTTCTTTGCCCACTGGTATCGCATCACATACATCTTGTTCACAGTGCCCACTCCAAGAGTCTAGCAACAACACATTTGTTTGTTTGGTTTTAGGAAAACAGACTTCTTCCAACCAGGTTTTGAAATGAGCTGCAATATTAAATTAACATCCGTTGTAACTACACATATATGTATAGTTAATTTTCAATTATGAATAAAATTTATCTTTAATTAAGATAATTTCAAAATATACATTACCAGATGTGAGTTTTCCAGATTTTCATGCCGTCACGTACACGTTCGTTGGCTTAAATAATGTTTTTTGAATTACTGGTCCAAATTCTCCATTTGCTTCTTGCAAGACCATAAAGAGGGGTGACAACAATCTTCCATCCGCAGTTATGGTTGCTTGCATTGTATAGCTATGTGTCGTTGAAAATACAGATTGTACAACACATTCTACTTTTTTGTGCCTTGCACTGCTAAGGTGCGTCAAGAATGTATTTCTAATTGAAATCCACTCTGGTCTGAATGATATATATTGTCAGGTCCGATTCTGGCACTCAAAGGCTTTACTTCCTTAACAAAGTCTGTACCTCTGACTTTTAATACTTCATCGTCTTCTATTGTTGCTCGTGTAACAAATTTGATTATTTTCCGTGAAACAATGCAATGAGCTTCTTTAAAATCTAGAAGCTTTAAAAACCATGTTATCATTACCCTGCTCCTTATATGCCTTCAAATCCCATCGTCGAATATCTCTGTCATGTAAAATATAACCGGCATCAATAGCTTCCCTCAAATTTTGCATTACATACTGGGAAATTTGTGCTAATCTTTCTCGTTTGGTTCCTCCTGCTTCAATTTGATGAGGCCATCGCCGTAATTGCCGTTCAGAAGAAACATATTTAAAATTATGTTGAACTGTATTAAGATTAAGGTAGGATCCTCCTACCCGCGATTGGTCGCAGCGATTTGACCCAACGACTGGGCCTAGGCTGAATTTCCTTGCGTGCCACCAGGGGTGTGCGGGTAGCCGACTTTTCGGGTTCGGGACGGGCCGGAAACTTACGAAAGTATCGCGACCCCACCCGAAATTTTCCGACCCGTCCCGAGGACCAGGGACTCGAGCCTCGGGACGATCAGCACACTCCTACCTGCGGCCAATTCCATTGCCACAGTGGGGCAGAATCCCAAGAAACAAGGAAACGAGTCAGAATTCAAAAGTTGGGGGAGGATTATGTATTTTTATATATTTATGATAATAATAATAATAAATCGTGTTTAATCTTTTATAATATTTGATACAACGCAGTGGAGTTAGAAATGCAAAGTACAGAATATTTCTTGTAAATTACTAATATGTGCTCCTAAAAAAAGTAAAAACCCAGAAAGAAGACCCAAAAAGAAGCCAGGAATAAAGATTTTAAAAATTATAGAAAAAATTGTAGCTAAAAATATTCTATCCTCCCAATGGCCCACCTTCTCTCACATCTGAATACGTCAGCGCGCGCTTTTGTTTTAATATTCCAACGCGTGTTTATATTCGAGAGATACGGGATTGGTCTCAAATTTGACCTGAGGACGAAGCAGGGCGGCATCACGTGCATACCTTGTAAAGTGCTTCCAAGTGCCACCTTTTGTGTGTGTGGGTGACAAGTGTCTAAAATGTCGACGGAGTTGCAGCTTTCGACTGCATAGGGCAAAAAATTGATCGAGGATAAGTCTTTATGATTGTAAGAGCAGAAGCTACAAGAATTACGGAGGGAAAGCAAATGTGTAGAGAGAAGTGTCAATTAATTTAAACCATGCTTATCATTATTTTATACTGTAGCGAAACACGGTTTATTGCCTGCCGGACGTAGAGGAATTAGCTTGTAGCAATTGGGGATTAATCCTAAAAATTGTTCCGATGTTCTACGAGTTACTTGACAGATGGTTCCGAATTACTTTATATCGCGTAGGGGGCCGAAGGACTAGTGTCATAAAGCTGTAGTAAACCGTGACCCGCTAACAATCCATTTAGGGCATCAGTCATCACGCTACATCATGGAACACTGCACATTCCATGGCATATTTATCAAATTCTTGTAGTTTTATTGAAACTATTGACGCCAATTTATGACGAATTGACGTTATTTTCTTAATAACGTCAAACTTATATATTAACACTTTTAGTATCAATTTCCTTAATAATATTCGGCATTTTTAAATGCAAAATACAGGATGTTGCATTTTTTCCCATTTTTGGGCATTTACCTCCACTGTGCGACATAGAATACACGTAGATTATGTTGATTAGAAAACAAAGAAAAAGTTTGTTCAGAAGTTCCCGGAAGTGGAACTCAAAAGGGGATGATTGCTGACAATATTTCAATTGGTTTCGTATGGAAAAAAAACTGTATGTAACTAATTATTTGCTATTACTTAACAGAATCGACACTACTCATTTGGGGCCCCAAATTTTTTTTTCTTTTATATCACCAAAAATTAAAACACGCGATTTAAAATTTTGCGCGAAAAATACATATAATCATAGACACGTGTTTGCACACAGATCAGAAGTAGACGTCATATTTTTACCGTTTTTAGGTGCTCGTATTAGTAGTCTACAGGTAACATAAAAATACATACTCCCATATCTTTTGAATTCTGACTTCTTTCCTTATTTCTTGGGATTATGTCATACTGTGGCAATGGGTCGCAGTGCGACAGGTTGCTAGACTCCCTCCGGGAGCAGTCTAGCGACCGGTGGTCGCAGTGCCCAGCCTGCGACTAGGTATAATGGGAAACAGACCCTCGTCGCATTGTCTTGTCTCTCGAGTAGCCTAGGCTGGTACTCAAACTCGCGTTAGGCTCCTACGTCTGGCGTAAACCCGACGATCGCAGTCGCTTGTAGGAGAACAGATACATGCTTTCCCATTGCACCAGTATACTGCGACCAGTCGCTGCGACCAATCGCGGGGAGATCCCGCCTTTACGCTCTTTTCCTCCGCCATTCCAAAATGCAACTGCTCTCCGCTTATAGTCAACATCAACATCTTTATCACGTTGAGAACAAACTCCTGTATATGTTTCTTCAGACCAATTTTCATCATTATGATCTTCATCAACAGGCTCAACTTCGCACTCTTTAAACTGATCCATAAAGTCCAATGAAAGCTCTTCCGAATCTTGGACTACATTAAATTCAAATATGCTATCAAGCAACATCTTTTGTATAGATTCTTTTAATTGTACTTCCTCCCTTGTTATAGGAGTTGCCATCAAGTACATACTTTGAAATGTTACTAATAATAAATTGATCACGTTCAGCGGATTAATAATCATTTTTAATTGCGAGAACTGTAGTTACAAATTCTGTGAACACGTGAAGCACTCAGATGTGACTGAAGAACAAACCAATTTTCGAAAAACAACGTACTGCAATCTTGCAGAAAATATCGCGTAACTCGATGTAAGTGCTATTTTTAGCGCCATAACAATAGCGTGGGGAAAAAGATTCAAGTCAAATGCAGCTGACCACATATGTACCGTATGAAACAAAAACCGCTGCCAATTCATTGGCACTTGGCTTCCTCATTTTTTTTCCAATATTTTAATTTTTGCTTATTGAACTCCCATTGAGAGTATTTGTAATTATAATGACAATTTAGAACTCCATCTTTATAAAGTACTATTTACCTAAATTACCTTTGTATTCGTTCAAAGCTTACGCGCCTTTTAAATATCTTATATACGCGCGACGTAGCTGACTAACTAGGGGTTGTTCGCCCCTCATTGTCAGTAACAATGGGAGGGCATAAAACCCCTGATGTGTCGTCATAAAATAATTTGTCTATGGTTTTTTTAAGTTTTTTTTATGACATTTTTGACACTTTTCAAGTCTCTCAAATACGTATTTAAACGATTGCGGGTAGTTTACCCTCCAATAAGGGTGAGTAACGACAAGAACATCGTCCATACAGTAAATTATGACGCAAATGAAATTTAAATGAAGTTTTACTCAACACAATTTTGTACCCCGTATGAACTTTGGAGGGGTGGTTTCAACCCCTAAACATTCAAGCAGGCCAAAATAAAAAGGGCACGTATTTCTTCTTTTTCGGCCCTCTAAAACATATCCAAAATTCAAAGCAATCGGAGGCGGACAGCTGGGAATCTCTCCTTGTTAGAGATGCCCTGACGACCCTGTTTAATATTTTCTCTCCGTTTTTTGAAAATTACAGCGATTCAATCAAAAACCCATGGGAGTACAGTTGACAGTTTCCGAATATTTTAATGTATTTATGATATCTATATCTCTCATATTCTGTATGTATTGATAAATTAGGCAGTGAGAGCAACAACAGACTAACCCGCATTGAAATTTTTGTTTTCTATTTTATATTATTAGCAGAGCCTATTGAAATATATTATTACTATATACAGGGTGTCCCACTAAGGAGTGGACAGCGCGATATCTCTTAAAGTATTGTCGATAAAAATATAAAAAAAATAGGGAATTGCATGGTTCGAGGGGGCCCATTTATTAGCGCGAACGAATTTTGTTTTCGATTATTATTTTAAAAGATACGATGTTCAAGTTCGGTTTTTCAAATGGAACTATTTTTTTTGAACACCTGAGTTCATAGTGCGTTCCAAGACAAATTCAATAAGCTTTAATGTATACACTTTATTTCCACTGGTTTTTAAGATATTGCGCTTGCAAATTTACTGATTTTCACTGCAAGAAACCCCTCTGGAATGGCAAAAACCGGGGGCGGTCTTACTGGCGCCACGGGTGGCACTGCCTGTTGAAATGGATACTTACCTGCCAAAGGTCTACGCCAGAAATGGCAGGTCCAAAGGCTGGACAATTCTTTTCCGTCAGAAATGCTACTTAGGTAGGTACATCTGCGGTATCGAGAAGCGCATCGTTACTTTTATTTCGCACTTGCATCTACGCTCGGATGGCCGGTACTTTTGGGAGGGATGCAAGCTCGATTGGTTAGGTTAGGAGGTGTGAAAATTGCTAGACCAAATTTCTAAACTATAGGCAGCAGATTGTATTAGGACCAATCAGATGTGCATCCCTCCCAAAAGAACCGGCCATCCTAGCGTAGAAGCAAGTGCGAAATAAAAGTAACGATGCGCTTCTCGATACCGCAGATGTACCTACCTAAGTAGCATTTCTGACGGAAAAGAATTGTCCAGCCATTGGGCCTGCCATTTCTGGCGTAGACCTTTGGCAGGTAAGTATCCATTTCAACAGGCAGTGCCACCCGTGGCGCCAGTAAGACCGCCCCCGGTTTTTGCCATTCCAGAGGGGTTTCTTGCAGTGAAAATCAGTAAATTTGCAAGCGCAATATCTTAAAAACCAGTGGAAATAAAGTGTATACATTAAAGCTTATTGAATTTGTCTTGGAACGCACTATCAACTCAGGTCTTCAAAAAAAATAGTTCCATTTGAAAAACCGAACTTGACCATCGTATCTTTTAAAATAATAATCGAAAACAAAATTCGTTCGCGCTAATAAATGGGCCCCCTCGAACCATGCAATTCCCTATTTTTTTTATATTTTTATCGACAATACTTTAAGAGATATCGCGCTGTCCACTCCTTAGTGGGACACCCTGTATATTACTCAATTTCGAAAAAAAATGCGGGGTTAGTCCGTTGTTGCTCTCAGTGCCTCAAATAAAGGTTAATACTTTTAAAACAATTATTTATATGTTAAAATTATATATATATATATTATGAAAATTACTGGGGGCCACAACTGTTATATGAATAATGTTGAATGGCAGTAATTGGCCGGGCGGCCGGCGACTATTTTATAATCATGGTAACGGTAAAATAGTTATTGGCCCCCTGTTCATTAGCCGTATTGAAACGATCGTTATTAAAAAAGATTCAACATTTACATAATTATAGTACAATTAAATAAAAAGAAGAAGTACTATTAGGTATGTTACATTGTATAGTTATATTTTAAGTTTCTTGTGATTTGAATTTTAATTGGTGTATTCAAATTCAATTTCATGATTCAATTTATTTAATTAAATTGGAATTAAAAAGAAATTTGATTTAATTAATTGGATTATTCAATTTGATTACTGAATTTATTTAATTAAATTGAAGTTAAAAAATAAATTGTGATTACCTAGTAGATGAATTGTAAAAATTTTAAATTTTTTAGTAGAACTGAATTACCCTACAGTAATAAATGCCAAAAGTAAAAAAAAAGTGATAAATATGGGAAAAAATATCTGATGAACAAATCATACAAGCTATAGATGCTGTGCAAAAAGGAATGTCACAGAGTACAGCTTCCAAAATATATGGGGTGCCACGATCTACCATGCAATTTAGAATGAGTCCCGCTTTTTCTAAATCATCGCCAGGTCCACCTCCTGTATTAGGAAACACATAAGGTGCGTCCTAATTTGTGCTCACGTCCCCATTTCTGCTCATGTCGTATTTTTCTTATTATTATAAGCGTTACGTTTGTACCATAGTTGCAACAAAATAATTCTAAAATATTTGAACATTTACGCGAGTGTTGCACGAGCTTGGGATTAATCGAAGTGCAGCGTAAGCAACGAAAAACTTTTAAAATGAGAGACTCATGATTTTTCGACCAAGTTTTAGCTGGTTGTGCTAAGGAACAGGGTCACTATTGGTATTCGATAATTGGGCAGAAAATAGTTTTTGCAGTAAAAGTTCTTATTTAATGACAAAAACAGATACCGCATTGTGCTCTGAATGTAGATTTTTTTACTATGTTTAATTTTTTAAGTAGAAAACAGGTGATTAGGTTTAGCATTAAGTGAATCACCGGCATGTCCGCATTTCTACTCACCAAAATTTTAGTAACATAACCTCACAATTCAATATATGTTGTAACCTCTATTTCTATTCAAAGACACTTTATTTTTTGTTTATCATTATTTTATGCTTTACTGTTGTGTTATAAAACATCTCCATAAAAGATGTAACTTATTTTTACCTAAAAAGACAACTTATTATTTGAGCAGAAATTGGTAGAAATGGTGAGTAGAAATACGTACATCGCTATTTTTCGTGAGCAGAAATACGGACATTTAGAGCATTATATTTAATTACAAATTACTAGTAGTTAAACATCTTGAAATATCTTTCTTAAATAGTTTTCGACTGGTTGATTTATTATTAAAGAATTAATCAATTACTCTGCAAATTTTGATCACAAACAAATTTTGTACACCTTCTTTCTGACGAGTAACCTCTTAAATGAGCAGAATTTGGGACATTCACCTTAATTTTAATAAACATGAATCAGTCACGCTAATAACTCGGGCGCAGCCGACATGGGACATGCTAGTAATTAATAAACGAAGCATTTACCGCAATTTCGTCACTCTTGATTTTCGACTTATATTTGCCTGTAGAATCATCCCCCAAAGTATTGACTATAAGTAGAGTAATACCCTGTATATAAGTGTGGTTATCGTATGAACTAGAATGAAGTAATTATTTGCAAAAATCCAATTTTGCAACACAGAAAACTAACAAAAGCTTTCCCCAAAAGTTGGAGTAACGTTGCAGCAATGCTATGGCAATATTGCGATGCAAGATTGCAATGTTGCACCGAATCATTCCAGAGACGTTGCAGGTTCACTCCTATGTCCGCTCTGGGCAATATTGCAGGTGTGTATTCTCGCAACGTTTCGGAGATTTTACAGCAATGATCACGCATCGTTTCGGAGACTTTACAGCAATGGTCGCGCAACGTTTCGGAGATTTTATAGCAATGATCCCGCAACGTTTCGAAGATTTTACAGCAATGGTCCCGCAACGTTTCGGGCAGTAGGGCCAAAAATAAAAATAAAGTTATATAATATATGTGTCTGTGAGGGACGCGACCACATAAATGTGTGCAGAATCATAGTAGTATGAAGCTCGTGTATCTTTTTCTCATAAAATATTCTTTTTCCCCACGGAGATTCGAACCCACGCGACCTGTAGCATCGTAGACGAACACTTTACAGCCGCAGCTACAACCGCTGATTTATAAGATTGCTTACGACGCTTACGTATTCGAACTTATACTCCTACCGTGCAAAACTTTAAACTAAAATTATTAAAAAACGAAGGCTCATTTGACATCCCCATTAGGGATTTGTAACACTATAGGTGCGTATTAAATTTTACACGCAGTGTCATTTTAGGTTAGGTTGGAAAAGTCTTTAGACTGAACCTTTGCATTTGTCTTTTCTTCTCTCTTTTCTCTTTCTTGATTGTATATACGTGTTTGTGCAATAAAGACGTTTAATAATAATAATAATTTCACACATTAAAATATATAGTACTTACTCTAGCTAAAAAAAAAATAAATTGATCTTCAAATCTCCTCTATAATTTCATGTACAAACATCTCTCGCGATAATACTTTTTTCATATCTTCAACGGCCAATGAGATATTCTTGCGTGTCCAGTTAAATGAAGCACGCTGTAGAATCCACAGTCATAGTTGCTTCAGAATATTGTTGTAATGTTCCCACAACTTTTCACTACAGTATTGCACGGCAATGTGTGCGCAGTTTTGCTAGGGCGTTGCCACTGGAACATTGCAAGTCGATGTGCGCGCAATGTTGCAGGAATATTGTAAGATCGTTGCCACTGGGATATTGCACGGCAACGTTGCTGCAACGAAATGTACTGTATGGGTATTTGTGTTTTTCAACATTTTACACTCATTCTAGTTCACCCGATAATTACATATATACGGATTAAGAAAAAATTTGCGTGTTTTGTTTCAGATCAGTATAACCGCCAGAATGATGTTCGCCAGCAACCCAAATAGCACAAAGAAATCTTATGTACGTCCGAAGAATGTCCCGAGAAGATGACATTTATATAGAATTATTAGATTTATCCCCTATACGTCCTCATTAAGTTCTTTAAATGTTGTAGGAAGGTCTTATTTACAAAATGGGTTGTCCTGAGGACGTGCTGCGCCAACATTTTCAGAACATTTTCTGAATGTCCGAAAGTAAAGTTAAATACGTTCAAAAGGCGTCTTAAAGACGTTGCGAAGATGTCATAAAAGCGTCTTATAGACGTCTTCATCAGGTCTGGGTTAAGACATTAAGAAAAAAATTTATTTTGGGGTGACGGAAATCGAACCCAGACTCCCAGCTTACGAAGCAACCGCTTTTCGCCACTTACTTGCAAAATTCTAGGCATATAACTATTATTAATTATTTATAGAAATATTCTACAGAAATATTCTACAGAATATCATCATTCGACCTCTAGACTCATTGCTTAAAATTTCACATTCGACGTCTTCAGACAGACGTTTTTGCCACGTCATGCGATATGTGGGAACATTTCAGCATTTCAGCGTCTTCATTGCACAAAAAATAGCGCAAAGACGAGGTTTAGCCGTAAGACAGTTTTGCAACCTAACCTTAATCATCTGTAAAACTTACAAGGCGGTTGTTCCTCGAACATCTGAAATTTACTTCTTCTAAACATTTATAAGACTTACGAGACGAATGTTCTCGGAACATTTTCTGAATTTCTGTAGATATGTATAATTTTGTACCTCATATATTTCGAATGTGTAGAGTCTCAGACATAAATACTTTTCGAAAACACTTCGCCGTAATCCCACTATACAACTTAAAATGGAGCTACCTAGTATTTGAAGTTCCCATTACCTGTTTTAGGTTAATAAAAAAGCTCCGCCTTCCTCCGGGCTCTAGATAGTAGGTACTATTTAAAAGCAGATACCATCTACTAACAGCTCTGTAAAAATAGGCTGCGCCTTTTTACAACTTTGGCTGTTATTAATACATAATCACAGGGGTGCGCTGTGTATGCGATTTCGCAGTAACTCATAACATCGGCATTTCTCGCTACTTTTGTATATATTCTATTTTATATTACTTTTTAATAGTTTTAGTTTATATGGGTAGTGATATTAACAACATTAAATATAAAAAAAAACAAGAAAAATTATAAATAAAGTATTGTTACCACAATCGTTACAGAGAAAACATATTTAATAATTATTTACTAATACTTATATAACGTTAACTTTTTCAATATAAATTAAGATTTTAAGACTTATAACTTATGCTTTATTTTACATAAGCCCATATGATTTCTTAATGTTTATGAAATCTACACGTACAAATGGTAGGTACCCACTATTTCAATACCGATTGCGTTTCTTCATTAGGTGGTAATGATTTAGTTTTCGGCTGTGGGCTTCAGTGATTAATGGATAAATCTGATGACATGAAAAATCATATAAACTATACCTTGATTTGACTTGTGGCTAAACGAGGACACTTTCTGATACGATGGTTTCTAGTGGTTATTAGCTACCATATTGAATCCTTTTGAAATTTGTTGAACAAACATCTTCTTAAGATTCTGAATGTGGACTAGGAGTTGATTATGTAATATTACATACTTATTAGTACATAATTATCGCATATGGTTTTTGTGTATCGAATGTTTACGGGGTTTGTTGCTATTTTATTTGTTATAGATGTTTCAGTTTTATTAGTGTGCCTGCCCATATAACCATTGGCGATTAAGAGGTAATATTTTAAAAAAGTATAGAAAAATATTGAGAATCATCGAAGTTATGAGATTTTTTTCGCGGTTCCTATGTTAAAGCGGATCCAGACTTGAATGAATATACGTTGAGCAAGGCTGAACGCGCATGGATATTCTAATGTGGATGGGTGAAACGGTAGCCAGGGTCGCATGCTTCTGCGTCAGAAAGGGTGAGCGTGAACGCATATGCTAGTGTGGACGTTTCATTCGTGGCGACTCGACGCATACGACCCGACTCGCGAATGCCGGCGAAGGCACATGGCCTGAGCCGACCATTGTTGGTTTTCTTCCACGCATGAAAGGAAGTTTGGAGTGCATTGCGTTCAGCGTGGAAGATAGAAGCAGATGTGATACTTTTCTAAAATCCTCGATGTCTCGGATTTTCACGATATTGAAATATATGAAATTAGGGAGGGTTAAGTCCTCATTTTTGCAGATTCTAAATTATTTGAAAAATACAAATCTTCAAAGTTATCTGCTTTCGGTGATATTTACGAAACCCGCCTACAGAAATTAATTTTAATGACCCAAATTATTGAAGGTATGGATTTGCGTCTTTTTTTTAATCATGAAGGATGGATCTATGTGAATGAATTTAATCCATTGCTAATATTGTCATAAACAGTTAATCAAAAATCTAACAATTACATTTTCAACCATATAATGCAATTATCATAGGGTAATTCCGGGTGACATGGCCTTATGGGTGAGATGGCTCGATCACGTTTGTTCGTACGTTCTAGAACGTTGCGATATTCAGTTGTTTTTAGTGGTATATTGCGCGTCGCTCACGCGCCGCATTAATCGTGTTTTCTGTTTGCTTTCAACTGTAAAGTCAGGTGAGTTATTTGTAATGTAAAAATTAACTATTCTCGAAATTTTTCTACGTGTTCTTTAAATTATTATTTACTGACATTTTACGAAAAAGTAATGACTTTTTTTAATGCAGTACGTTAATATAATGTTTGGGGGTTATATTTATGTTCTTATGATGAGATATTGTCGGAGCATTATTGAAAAAACAAGAGAGTCAGCGTTTCTCGACTCTCGGGTTAGTTTCCCCGAATTTTTCGAGGATAGTTGGCCCATCATAAAATCATGCATAATAGCTACTTAGTAAATGTTACTGTAGAACATGCCAACGGAATACAAACGAAGATATAATCAGCGTAGGAAGTTATGGACAACCAAGGCATTGTTGAAAGCCGTACAAGCAGTCCAAAGTGGCAAAATGGGTGGGTTGATGACTGGGTTTGCTGTATGAGCTGTAAAAAATGGTTTCACGAAGGATGCTCAAATTTTTTGAACTTATGCAATGCGTATGGATTTGTGGAAAAGTTCTGTGCTAAAACAAAATTTCGTCTTATTCACCTCAAAACATGTATTTTTTATATGGGTCATCTCACCCGGATTGTCCGAGTGAGATGGCCTTTCGCATAGATTGCAATTTTTTTTTTTTTTTAAATGTATGATTATTTTTTTAATTCAGTTTTATATTATTTATCTAACTGTATTTTCTCTTGCAAATATATTTTTGTCCTTCATAAAACTACTAAATTCACGGTGTACTGATTGTTTTAAAAAAAAAGTGGGCCATCTCTCCCTGACTTACTCTATGATAGAATTTAAAGCTCTATTTTACTAAATAATTTGTCTTTCTTTTCTTCACTACACCCTGCATTGCTCTTAATTCATACAGCCTGACCGACCCCTTGTTGTGTTAAAAAATCACACGAGACTATTTTTAACGAATTCAGCTTAAAATTATATAAATCAATTTTTCACGAAATATCCTTCATTATGGTCCGAATTACGTCGTTCTTGGTGTTAGTTTCATCGGTGAACCATAAGGAATCAATTGACGTCGTTTTCACAAAGATCTGATGAGAAACTCTTGGACATTTCTGACTTTTTAATGGTATTCCAACCGTTTCAAGGGTCGAAATCCATAAAATTCGGTGAGGCACTGCGGGCGGCTGTCCTCGCTACGGGGTACCAGGCGTCGCTGGAGAATCACCCTGTATTGGTAAACAGGATGACTCGGAGGGTTGAGCTGTAAGTTTATTTAGCTAATCACACCATCTTTACGACTGTGGAGTGGGCTAAGCTAAGCACAGAAGTTGGCGAAAAAAGACACAATGGCACTTTCGACCTCTCCGCATGCGTCATTCGTGCGCGCTCAGCCTGCTCAGCGTATGCGCATTCAAGTCTGGATCCGGCTTGTGAAAGTGCCCACTGTCTTGTCGCAGGCTAGGAGATTCAGCCCATAGGCCAGTTGCTGGGTCAAGTCGTAGCAAGGGGGTCCCAACTTGTATCCGTTTTTCTGTAAGCGTTCTCGACTGTTCCATCCACGCCAGACGGAGGAGTATGACGCGCGACTGCTTCAGCAGCAGTCTAGCTTAGGGTAATCTAGACGCAAGCACACTGCGTTCCATCGTCACACAGTGTCGGATTCAGAGGGGGGGGCACCTCTCTCAAGGGAAAACTACTTATTATAATTTTCAAAATACTTATTTTAACTTAACAATATGGGAGAAAATATGATAAATTGATAAAAAAAAACACTTTCATTTAGCAGGAAAATATTATCGGGAAAGGTCCCTGGTTTATTTTTCAGACCTACGCCCCCCTCTCCTCAAGAAAATTTTGGATTCGCCCCTGCGCCCCTCATCCCGAAAATCCCAAATCCGCCCCTGTTGCCACAGTGGGACAGAATCCCCCAAAATAAGGAAACAAGTCAGAATTCTAAAGTTATGGGAGTATGCTTTTTATATACTTTTTGGAAAATAATAATATGACCCCCCCCCCCCAAAAAAAGGAAAAATATAATGGCGGTTACTTCTGATCTGTGTATAAAGTTTAACATACACAGAAGAGTGTTTAACACTCTTCTTTCACACCTCCAGCCTAAACATTCCGCAATTATACGACGGCCGCTCTGATCCACAAATCTTTCAACCACGCTTAACATTTTCTAGCAGGGACCGAAAGAGTTCCGGAACTCTTATTTTTAAAACAATTCTGTTAGAACTTAGAGTAGATGCACCATTTGTGGCCACTTTAAGGATTTCAGTGACTTTCATCGTAATTATCTTTAAAATTTTACTTAAAATAAGGAAACTATTAGCTTTACTATTTTACACTATCTTTACTATTAATGTCTTAGTTACCATTAACTAAAGAAATCGGTAAAGAATTAATAAAATTAACAAATATAAGAAATTCATTTTTCACCGTTTGTGGCCACTTGCACACTAGTTTTGGCCATGTTTGGTACTAATTTTGGCCACTTTCAAAATTTAATATAACGGGTTTAAATAAACTTGAAATGAGGAAGGATTTAAGTAAGAAAAATACAGTATACGGTAACCATTTTTATTTTATTAGTTTTATTGGAAAATACCATTTCTATGTACTTAAATAATTACATACATAGCAAAATAGGATCTTATTTATACTGTAATTTTACATACTAATTTCTTACTTTCTTTGCTTTATTTGTTTCGCTGTTATTTTTATTTTTTCAACTTTTGTCTCTCTTTTCCTTACTTATTTTTTTATCCAGCTTTACTCTTGTTGCTGCTAATTTACTTTTTTCTGGTTCTTATATTTTCTCAAATTTTATTCTTTTTGCTGTTAATTTAATTTGCTTTAAATATTCTCTTTTTCCAATTTTTTTATTTGCTTCTGCTTTTTTTGCAATTGCATTTGCTTTTCTTCCTCCTTTACTTTCATAAATTCCAACCACTTATCTGACATTAATACAGAAGGCAAATGCTCTTTCCTCAAGCCCCGTTTTTTGATGGTTTTGGTGCGAGCCACTAAAGAATATTTTTTAAAACCTCTTCTAGAGAATTCGTGTGATTAAAGATTATCCAGTCATTGGAATCTGCATAGTTTTTATGATCATTATTATTGTCATCATTATTATTATTTGTATTATTATTATTGCTACTACTACTACTACTACTACTACTACTATTATTACTGCTACTATTATTGCTATCACAGTTAGTAGCAGATACGTTAATAGTGTTTACGTTATCTATCACAGGCAGATTAATAGTAATGCTGCTTGAATCACTCAAAATTTCTTGAGCTTTAATTTCCAGTTGCTCTGGATTTTGATTAGGTTCTCCATTGACAGCTTCTATTAGTACAACTGGGTAATCCAAGTAGCGGTAACGTTTCCGGGAGACTGTACACAGTCCGTGAATTTTTGATTTTCTACTACAGGTTTATCTAATTCAATTTAATAGTTCATTAAATTATTATACATATAGGATAAGTAATATGTTGATTAATCTACGATTTTTTAATACGTACCATGCAAAATCCGTCTTTTCGAAACATATCTGTATAGTATCATCAATTTGAAAAGTTTCATTCGCAATTGTATTTCTGCTATAAATATCATCGTAAATCTTGCTCCAAGTATCAAATAAAGCAGAATATTCAATTTCGCCATTCCACGGTAAATTATTATTTTTTTGTGTCTTGAATTTTTGTAAAATATTGCTATTGATATTTTTTTCCAAATACTTTAATACGTACTAATTGTTCATTTTCTAGTCGTGATTTGTCTACATTTGGTTCTGATTTATCATGATTAAATGTGATAGTTTGTTGTACAAATTTGTCATACTTAATACCATTCAGATTGAAAGGATAAAGCCCACAGCACTTAAAGCCAGCCGTAATTGTATGTATAAAATCTTCCTTTTTAATTATTTCTGACAAGGCATTCGGTACATCAAATTTTTATATACCGATACCATCATGTTTTATACGCCTCGTTTCAGAAATTGTTGCCATTGTTTTTTCAAAGAGGCGAAAAATGATACGTCCAGAGGTTGTAACAAATGTGTTGCATTTGGTGGCTGGCAGCATAATATAATATCATGGTCTTTACAAAACGAGCTTAAACGATATGACACGTGTGATACATGTCCATCTAAAAAAAGTAATAACTGACCTACTGATTTTTCGGTCTTGAAGATATTTATGGAAAACATTCGTAAAATACTCAAAGGAGGCAGCATGTGTCATCCAACCATTTTCAGTTTTGCCGATACCCCAATCTGATGGAGCTTTATTTAAACAAGCTTGTGGTAATCGCTCGTACTTGAAAACTGTTAATGGTGGTGCAATTTCTCCCGCAGCACTCACAGTAAAGAGTGTAATAATATTTTCTTTATCATTGCTAGTTGAAACATCGTATGTGGTCTTTACTTTTCCCGCAAGAACCAACCCCCATTTAGGTGCTAAAAACATCGCGGTTTCGTCCATATTAAATATTCCTCGCCGATCATCAAATACTTGGAAGGCATCTTTTAATAAATTTCGAACATCATGATACCATTTACGGACAAATTCTTCCGAAACCGCTGCCCTAATCTTGCTCAAATACTCGACCTCTTTCATTGACAGAATGGGATGTGGCCTCATAAAACCCTCAAACCATTTACAACCTGGAGTTTTATTCGTAAACGTTGTTTTAATATTTTCAGTCTCCACTAACTTTTTCGCGGAGCTTAGCAGACTCTCTTTAGAAATGGGAAATCCCATTCTGCTTGCACAATACCCATTCTACTATTTTTTTTTCTTTTTTTGGGCCGAAAATAGATTCTGGTCCTACTCGGGCAGAAGTTATTGGCGCTTCTCCCTTTAGTTCGTGTCTTAAAGTCGTACGTGGTACTCCATACATTTTACTGACTTTCAACACCGACATCCCATTTTCTATCGCACTTAAGGGGGTATACCCGTTTGAACCCTCGGAAAATGTATACATTTTGTGAATTTTTTTACAAGTCAATGGTTTGATGCAGATTTCCCGTTTTTTAACTATGTTTACATAGTATTATGAACTACTTATAAAAAAAGTTTCAGTTAAAAAACTATTGTTTTTCGGAAGTTACGGATACATGTCCGAAAGTCTCTCGATTTTAGACGGCTAAACGGTGGCCCTAAAAACTCGCGCTACGTTCAACCAATTTACTTCAAATTTTGCATGCAGAATCATAATAAGATTCCACATCGTCTCTTGTAAAAAAGTTCGTCACTTGTAAAAAAATCCACAAAATGTATACATTTTCCGAGGGTTCAAACGGGTATACCCCCTTAAGGGGGGGGGGCCCACCCAGAAGCCACTAAAAAGTTTCGAATTTTTTGTTCGTATAAATAAAAATATTGGGTTTGGATTTTTTACAGTGTGTTATAGCAATCTTTATTTTGATAGAAACAAATTTTTTGTGGAAAATTGTACAAAATCCTACAGTCCTTGGAATAACTGGATCATCTGAGAAGGAAATACAACAAAGATATATAAACAGGAATATATTCTCTACAACCTAGCGTAGAATTTTATTGATATTTCAATTATTCGATTTTTTACTAGCATTTCAGTGCAAATTTTTATGTAAAAAATTAAAGTGATTTTTTCAAACTGTTACAATTTCCAAAATAATTCGAAATTTGAGAAAATCCTACGCTAGGTTGTAGAGAATATATTCCGGTTTAATATCTTTGTTGTATTTCCTTCTCAGATAATCCAGTCATTCCCG
Organism: Andrena cerasifolii; assembly: GCF_050908995.1. Classification (NCBI taxonomy): domain Eukaryota; kingdom Metazoa; phylum Arthropoda; class Insecta; order Hymenoptera; family Andrenidae; genus Andrena; species Andrena cerasifolii. Next base: position 1,595,357 of record NC_135124.1, on the reverse strand, counting down.
GGAGTGTGGGCCAGTTTTTTGCAGTGCTCCGGGAAGCCATTTAGGTTCGCCTCCATTTTGTACAATTTTCCATAAAAAAAATTTCTATTAAAATAAAGATTGTTTTAACACTATGTAAAAATTCCAAACCCAGTATTTTTATTTATCCTACGAACAAAAAAATTCCCAAACTTTTTAGTGGCTTCTGGGTGGGGTCCCCCCTTAAAGCACATCGCACTTTTGTTGGCGAATAACAAAATAATTTTCGATTTCCAGTAACGCTTTTTCTTATTTGACACGACTGCAATTCAATAGTTTGTATTACAATCGAAATAAATTAATACATTAGTAGTTAATAAATATACTTGTATAATATATTATACACATATCTGAATATGTATTGTACATACAATTTAAAAATTGATCAGTCTTATATAACAGCTTTAGCCATTAGATCTGAAAAAGCATGGTGGTAGAATATAGGACAATGAAAAAGACGAAACTTAGGCTCTACTAAGCAACTGTGCTACACACAATAAATAGAAGAAACATCAGCATAATTAATAAAATAAGTAACAAATCTGCGCTACATTGCACACTCTACTGCACTGCACTATATTTATTCCACTATATCATGTTTTATTTTCATTAGTGGCGCAAATAAACATTTATTAAAACCCGCGGACAGCCACACCGGTTAGGTGATGTTTCTACCGAGATCGGACTCCCGCCCTGTTGCCAGATTTATGTTCAGCACGGCTAGTATTAAAGACGGCTGTGGCGTAGCCAACGCTACCGCGGGAGCTCGAGCGGAAGGCTCGCGTTCTGATTGGTCGGGGTTTTTTGTTAATATCTTTTTAACGATGCTTTGGACAAAATTTTCGCTATGGAAAAAGTTGTTTCAAATCACCCCCTGAGTCACCCTTTTCATGAAACTCCATCATTTTTTGGGACACCCTGTATACAACTGCGAAGTCGTAACAAATTCTTCATGCGCCCTGCAGTATACACCTGCTTAGAATACCATACTTCAGACAAAAAGCATGAAAAATATGTTAATAGTAACAACTAGGTCCTAGGTGAACACTTCTTTACTGTGCCTATCATAAAACAGATGTCCAACTGGCAAAATAGTTAATAAACGTACATTTATTTATTTTTTGTAAAATCGGGAGATTCACAAGTTTGTAATGTAAATGTCCCAGTGGTTGGACACGTCCCGGTGATTGGACACTATCATGAATTTCTGTTAATATTAAATTTAAAAACAATATTCGCGAAGTTCAGGAAATAAAATAACCCAGTAAACAAACTGACCGCAGTATGCCAGCAGATTGGCAGCAGATTCGAGGAGATCCTGACGTCAGATTCGGGACCTACTATGTCCGCATTTAACTGATGTCAGGCTCTGACCACGAAACCATACTTTAATGCGGACATAGTAGGCAATTTTATATAATAGTATAGATTTAAAAACAGTCCGAAAGTTTTAAGCGTAAATAATATATAGAACACATTTATAAGACCGACTTGAACTATCTGATTCTTACCATATTTTATGGAAGAAAGAAAAGTTGGAAAACCATGTATTTAGACGGGTAATATAACATTTTTAATATTTTACTTAGCAGGTTGTTAGTCCAATTGAATACCAGGGAGGATCAAAATAATTATTTAAACTTTTAAAGACAGTTTTTCCAAATATAAAAGAATTAATGATAAACTATTCATTCATTCAATCATCTTAGGGCGGTATTATCATCAGTCGTTGCTTAAGACTAAGGCATCCGGCATCCTTTACTAATCTACTAGACTAGTAGAGGATGCCGCATGCTTAAGACGATCTTAGTCTTAAGCAACGACTGATAATACCGCCCTTAGAGACGGGTATACCATATATATATATACTCCGCAGTGAAATGCCGGCAAATGCGAGCGGTACTCAAGAACCCTGAATGATCGAGCCCTCCGCCACATATTCCCGCCGCGGTACTATTTCGCAAGCGAGAAGCGCTCGCCAGGTCGCCGCCTGGCGGTCGCGTCGTGAACTACTATTATTTAAAAATCATTATTTAAAAAAAATAAAAACGTTAGAACCTTCCTCTTGCCAAGACGAACAAACTGATGTAACACACTTGTGGATACAGTTCATATTCACTGAAAAACCGCATTTCAAAGTACGCAACTTAAATTTTATATAATAGTATAGATATAGATAGATAAAATAGCAGGCTATGTCAGCAGAATCTGCTCAATTCCTGCTGCCTATCTGCCCCCATATCGCTTCGCACAGAATCTGATCGATTTCTGCCATTAAATTATATCAGCAGATCCTGCCGCCGATCTGCTGGCAGGGTAAGGCAGCACAATCTGTTGTCTTTCTGCTGTCAGTCTGCTTTCATCAACGAATATAACAAATTCTGTATCAAATCTGTAGTCTTTCTGTCACAAACATTTGTACTCAGGCGTTGCGCAAAATCTGCAAAACGGACGTGGCTGACTGGGAATTATCCCTGTTTATTTTTTATACTAAAAATCATGAAAATAGTCCGGGACCATGATGTATTAATGGAAAAAGAAATATTATTGTGTAGCAATCACAAACTTAATGTATCATGACAAGCCTTACTGAGTGTTCGAATAAGATTGAGAGCGTCTTTCTTAAGTTCATAAATACTATGTTGAGCGTGCTTTTATACTAAGTAAAGGTTTTTTAGACTTATTAAAGTCCGTTTAATTGATAGCCATGTGTTTTTAAATGATTTTTCTTTTGTAGAATTAAAAACTACCGTGTCCATGCACTAGTACATGAGATCGCCGTTGGGCTAGTCATTGGACGCTTTGTCCAATGACTGGAGCACCGTATTTGGAGACGTGGCCCACTGTTTGGACGCGAGTTAATTTGGAATCAATACCATTATGCCAGTGTTACTGGGTTGCTGCAAGTAGTTTGAAGCAATTAAATATTAATAAACTTCTTTAATTTAATCTTTTTTATTTATTTTTAATACGCCTAAATATTTGAGGTTATAAAATTATAATGAGGTTTTATTTGTACAGTTTGTTGTTTTTATTTTTGTTTTCAAACATAATACAATTCCGCAATATAAAGAAATGTCAATTATCGTTATGTAAACAATTTTTATTCAATTTTATTTTATGTCCAAACACTGGAACAGCTAAGTCCCATCACTGAGACATGCCGTAAATTCTGCCCAATCACTGGGTCAAGTGAACGCTTGTATAAATTATAATTTTTAATATTTTTCTTTATATAAATGATACTCTATACTACATTTTCTGAAAGAAGAAGACTGGGTCCAACGATTGGATAAACATTTAGTTCAAATTATTTTATTTTTAGTTATAAAAAGTCGTAGTAACGCAATATTCGCCTTAAACGTCCAACCATTGGCACATTTACCTCAGTTGGGAAATTGCTCGTCAATAAATGGACGTCACAGTACATACATGTTACAAATTTGCGTTCAACTTGTTACACAAATGTATAATGCAATTGTTACGAAACAATGAAGTTGTATAATTATCACCGTTTGAGAAATAATTGATTTTAATTTATGCATGTTATTTATTTACTGTTTATTTCAAATGTCCTGCGTATTCTATGATACGAGTACCTTTCCATTTATAACAATTTCAGAGTTAAACATTTTGAGAGCATTTCGACCTGCAGTTTGAAGTAGCACCGTAAGTATTGTCGCGTGATGCGTGGGAAAAAGTAAGTGACACGAGCTTTATCATAATTATTTCGTAAAAAATTATCGGAGATAATATAAAGTAGGAATATTTTTTGGTTCTTACTTTCATTTCTCCATACCGTTCTCAAATTTTTAAATTCGTGCGATTTAGTAATCTTCTGAACATCAGAGTATTCTACACTTATGCAAGTAACACAACCTCATTGTCAATGTAACATGGTAAGAATCCTTCCAACCACCGAGATTAGACCCTAATTTCAACGGTCGAAGATCTGAAATTTCATCTCAGTACTTAAGTCATTAAACGGTTAATAGGCATTACGTACGCACAGGATGTAGTTTTATTGTTTTGACTTCGTATACGTTGCCGGTCATAAGTTTGAGACCATCACCTTTATTGTCAAATTTTCAAATATTTTAAACAGTTGTAATTAGTGTGATTATTATTAGTGTTTCTGATTTCTCGATATTTGTTGTTTCTCGAGAAATCAGAAATCAGATCATACTTCTTGAAAATTCTCGAGAATTGTCCAGAAAATGAAAAAAATATTACAAAATTTATATTTGGGAATAATTTTGATAATATATATTAAAAACACAAGAAACCTTTAACTAATTGTTCATTCCTGTCTAATTTGCACAAACCTTGTATAAATGTAAAAACAGATATTAAACATAATTGATATATTTATTTATTTAATACAAAATTTGTGCAAAGCAAAACATTACTTTTTTATTTTAAAATAGTTTCTTAATCTGTTTCTTTTTTTGTGATAAAATCTGTAGCTGTAGAAAAGTTTCTTTCGATTTGAGTGGATGTTGACTTGATCCTATGTAGGAGATCCAAAAGTTATGGTAAATTGGGTGTTCTTCCAGTGGACTCAAAAATATGAAATTCCTTTGTTAAAGTCCGGAATTTATCGTGTTCTTGGTTGATACTAATGTCTTGGAGGCTCTCTGCGATTGCTATCTCTTATTGTTTTCTTAATGGTAATTCTTCATTTTGAGGACCCGTAAATTTTTCAGTATTTTAAGTAGAATCATGGTTACTGTTATATTTTCCGAAAAGTCTAGCTACTTAAAAATTGTTTTGCTGTTATATACATATCTGTCGTGGATATTAAATGACAAACGCGTGTTTTGAATCTTTTTGAGAAGATTCTCCTTTACCTATGCAACAATTTTATAAGGGATACAATAGTTTTGTCTCTTCTTTTCGATATTTCTTCTTTAATAGCCACAAGAAACTCATTACTGAATTCAGTAGGTATACCATTTTTCTAAATGGTTAAATAAGAATTTAAGAGCACCTTCACCAGTCAATAATGTCGAATCTTCTCTATTAAGATTTTCTATTGTAATTCATATAAGTTCTAATGCTACTAATAAGATTTATTATGAATTGTAGATGTGTTTATACGTTCGCGATTAACTAGTAATATACAATTTGAACTAAGTGAAAATTCAATTCCGAAAATAAATGAGATTTATAATAATTTTCGTAAACTTAAGTTTCTCGAGAAAAATAGTATTTCTTGAGAATTAAGAAATAAGCATTTATAAAATTTCTCGAGAAATTCTTGAGAATTCTTTCTCGAGAAGGAACAATAATTTTGTAAAACCCCTTTTAGGGGCATTCCACACGGAATGGGTCACTTTCTAAAGTAACATTTCGGCTTTGCTAAACTAGGGTATGTTGTAGTCCTTAGAGATATCAACAGACGCGGTTGCGTCTGGAAGCTAATTCCCCTTATGAGCGAGCATATCTCTATACACGAATACTAGCAAAATGGGTACGACTCCGCAGCTATTTTGGCCTCATTATCTTATCTTAGACATATTTCCGGTGTTTTAACATGACCCAGCGAATAATTTTTTTTTAACCCATTTGTCGTTTTACTTAATGTTTCAAGCTGTTTTTCTAAAAGATAAAATAATTATTTTGAATTAATAGTTATCAAAATGATACTTTTTTTACGAGGCAGTCAGACTTCGCGTAGCGCTAGTATTTGACGCCAGTAGATGTCACCATTCTCGTTTTACTTCTCCACTTGACGTCAGAAGATGTCGCCTTTCGAAAGCAGAATCAACAGACGAAAACCTTTTTCCAGAAATCTTATAATGTCACTCCTCTGCCCTATCCCCCAGAATACATGAAAAAGTCGAGGACAAAAAAGATTATTATTTGTAGTTCTATGTTAGATTTAGGTGTATGTAAGAAAAAAATGATGAAATCCCCCCGCCCCCATAAACATGACTCATGTATGAAAAAAGCTAATTCCCTTTAATTCTCGAAAAAATTAAAAAAGTTCAGGTGCAAAGATTGTGAAATCAACTTTACTAATTCCAACTGCATACAAATCAATTCAGTGCTTAGATTTTCAGCTTGAATTATAAGTAATTAGCGGGTCGTTGTATAAGAAAAAAATCCGCATCTCTCTTAATCCACAATTGACATTGATTCGTTTAAATTAGTCTCTACCAAGTTTTTATTATCTTCGATCGTAAAATGATCTTCATACGGCCCGATAATTATACTTGATAGAACATGGTGATTATGTACTTTCCCGTTGTACACTGAAGTCATGGTAGAAATTCTAACATTCAAATGGTTTTAAAAAAGAGTGAATCGTATGATTTGAAAGAGAAGGAAGAACAGCAGCAAAACAACAAACGTATTCCAACTGCAATCCATCTATAAATATTGTAGGTAAAAGGAGTAAAAACTAGTTGCACATATTAATGTAGCGTAGGAAATGTTTACAATACCGTAATTAACAGAGGACGTGACAAGAGAAACGATGCTGCTAAGTATCGCTCCAAAATCAGAGTTTTACGTATATCTCAGGTTAAAATATTTTATAAATATGTTTGAAACACTCGTAAATAACTATTCATCGCTACTATATAGTTAGGAATTGGAGAAAATATATATAATGCAAAAAAAATGTAAATCGGGCAAGGGGACGTGAACCTATGTTCAAGAAGTTACCCGCGATCTATTGCGCTGGCATCTTACCGTTGCGCTACCGACGTTCTTGAAAATACACTAAGTGATTCTGAATATATGGTCCAAGTCACACTTCTCATTGACTGGATTTATTTACTTTTCTTTAATTCATATACTGTTTCGCGGCATGCTAAGACATTGAACATCACACGAAAGACTTATTTTATGAAAAATGTACAAAAGTTCGACGCACAAGTTGCTCTGACACGTTAAAAACGCCGCGAGAATCAGTTTTTGATTTTTCTAACTACGGCGCACCAAATCAAAAAATCTGAAAAAATCCAAGATAATAGTAATAGTAATATGTACTTACCGTAAAAATATAAAAGTGGTGCCAAGATTGCGTGAATACGAAATCGGCATTTTTCCGCATTTTTTTCAGTTTATCATTTTTCATAACGTGAATTTTCAATTTAAAAATCTGAAAAAATTCTGTAACATGTGCCTGGATAACTGCTATATCTCTGATTTTTTTCAAAATTTTTCATGCAATAGGATAGCAGAAATTGAGAAAAAACATGTTTTTCAATTTTTGCCCTTTACTACCCCCCAGATCAAGATATCAACTTGAAAATTGCCAAAAATAGTTCTTTTTTGATAAGCTATCGAATGACCCATCGCAACTCGAATTTGGCTCTGGGGCAATTTTGAACACCTTATTCGGCTATACCCTTTCATGCAATTCTATATAATTTTTTTTTCTCTAATACGTTAAGAGGTATCCAGCTGATCAGTCTTCCCGCGGACATCCTGTATACTGAACCGTTTCCTCCAAAAGCTAAGCTAAGCTGTGCTATTTTTTTTCTGTATATTTTATAGCATAATGTTAGATACTATGAGCCTTCACAACGTGTACATCTGGACATTGTCGCCCATTTCGACCGTTAGCCACTTTGCCTTACACCATGTCTGGTCATCGTCACTCACTTGGACCCTTAGACCTTTTCAGGCGTACGTGTCTTAGCCGTAAACAAGCGGATTAGGTCGTGGGCCTCAAGGCCCTTCTTCCAAACGAAATCGCTTCAAATATGGAGTATCTTTCTCCAGTAACGCCACTTCTACCCCCGTAATAACCAATCCCAGTAACGCCATTTCTACCCTCGCAATAACCAATCCCAGTTCCTATTTCCTCACATTCGCAATAGCAACCAGCAATAGCATTATCCTGTTAAGTGACGTTCTTTTCGAAACTCGCGAACGAAAGTCAGAAAGCTCTGATACTTTGTAACGCTCAAGTTACCTCCAATACGCTGTTTAATATAGACGTGTTTTGTTTTATACAAGTGTTCGAATTTGTTCCTCCCCGGGTTCACGACACAAATTTGGCGCAGTTGGTAGGACCAGTCAACGGTGAACGGATAGTAAAACTTTGTATAAAGTGTTCTTCGGCTGTGGATTTTATCCTTTGTGAGAGAAGATAATCGTGTCAACTCCGAAAGTCTATATCCATATATCCACTACAGCAGAGGAAGTCAATTATTGGCACGCCCACTTCACTGGTAGAGGTTTGTGTGGTACATTTTCGAATTTCGTTGCTTGTCAATCGCCTTTGTTACTCAGCATCCTATTACAATGGTTGATCCAACATCACCAGATATTTCAACAGCTCCATCTAATTTGACAAATTCATCGAATTCCCCAGGTCCATCCAATACTACGGATCCATCTAATACCACGTCCGATTTTCCGATACAGTTTCTATGTAATTTTATTCCTAAAGAATTCACTAGTAATAGATTTGAGCTCGGGTAGTTTTTAGCCAACTGCAATAACGCAAGTGAACTTGCCTCAGAAAGACAGAAAACTCCGTTATTGTATTTTATTCTTTCAAAAATCTCTGGTAATGCTAAGGAGCAACTCGCTCTTCAGAATTTTCATAATTGGGCAGAATTAAGAGATCAGCTTAAGAGGTTGTATCAAGATAAGAAACATTATTGCCAGATAATGGAAGAATTAAATAATTGTAGGCTGCTTCCTTCCGAAGGTATCGATGCATTTTATTAAAGATTGCTGACCTTGCCCTCAAGGGCATTCAGTGCAATACAGCAATATACAAGTGATCCCTTAGAAATACACGGTAAGAAAAGATCTGTAGATGAAGCAACATATAATCAATTTATTTATCATAGTAGTCCGCAAATTTCCCAAATGCTGAGATGAAAGGATTTCGATAATTTAAATTCTGCGTATTCTGCCGCTGTTTCGGACGCACGTGCTTTAAACATGCATAAGTACACTAATTGTAAGCAAAGATCTTGTAAAATCTGTGGAAAAATATCATGAAACTTCTCAATGTAGATTAAAATCAGCTGGTCCCAATCTTAATAGGGTTGTTCATCGTGTTCAAACTCCTAATCAGAATCGGAATAATTACCACAATCCGCATCGACAATATCCGACCGATTCCCATCAACCCCATACACAAAATCAGTATCAGAGTCAAAATCATGCGAGTCCGAATCAGCATGTCAATCAGTCCAAATTCTGTAATTATTGTGAAAAGCAAGGTCACCTGATCACTAAGTGTAGGAAGAGACAGTTTAATAATAGTCGAAGGGAGCAATTCTCAAATCAAAGTTCTTCTCGCACAGAAAATGCTGCCGTTCATTTAACCCTTATGTCAATAACGGGATACCCGGGTACCCATTTCCAGATTGACCTTAAAAATTTATTATGTTCCCGTTAGAATATTTCAAAATGGCTCTTGATCTCCATTATTTGGATCTTTTTACGTTCATATGTGTTTTCCAGATAAAGATTTTTTCAAAACGTATTCAGCATAAAGGCTTCAAACTTGTTTATATGCTTGATCTATAACCGGGGTACCCGAGTAACCATATGAAGTATGATATAGTTAGGTGAAATATAAATAGTTACATAGACTATTTATTTACTAATTAACATATTATTTATTTATTTAGATAGAAATTAATTATTTACTACGTAAATTAGATTTATTTATTGTTATCGCTTCTGTATGCTCATCACAAATAGGTCGTAGGCAATTCTGACGGCACTTCAACGATCCTGTTACTTTTTTTCTTCCGCTTGCATCTCGTGGTGCAGAACTGAAAGATGGAGTATCGTTACCTTTGGTTGACCCGTGTAACACCTATTCTATTGCTAATCTGGTAGATAAATGTCGTGTTATTTGGGCATTCGATGACCGATTTTGTATTCTTGGCAAAGAAAATTCTTCCCCTAATTGGCGTTGAAATATGCGACAATTATTGGATGCGTTTTTCAACGTACTGTTATTTGACATACGTATACGTGATATAGGCAGGAAGCGCTGCAACATCCAGCATATTGTATAAAAAGCCTAATGGCCATTTACTTGATCTGCTGTGTGTACTGTATTTTCCTAGCATTTGGTTCATTGTATCTACTCCAGATTTTGTTTTGTTATAAAACTCACATATTTCCAGTGTCCTTTTTGGCACAGAAATAACATTGCAGTGGATAATAATATAACTGCTTTTTGTCTTTTTTGGTACGTAGGAACGTAGGTTAACATTTTCGTGGAAGCCAAGTAGGGTTCTTCTCGTGATTTACACGGTAGCATATCTGTTGGAATATACTTTTTGTTTTTTCATACTCCATCAACAATTGTTAGTTTCCATGATATAAAGTGATTTGCTAAGGCCAGCGACGTGAAAACCAATATTCTTAGGTAGTCTTAAGTGACGCACTCGTCATTCACACCTAAATTTCAAATGCTCGAACTGAACAGCTTTCTGTCACACTTCTATTGTTCTACCCCAAACTCTTGATCTAGACAAAAAGTGCTATCATTCATATATGCAATACATTTCAGAATACAACTCTACAGATAATTTTTTGGTAACGCACGACTGCTTTATATAAAGAATTGATATTTGTTCATAGTGTCCATCAAATTTTACTAATTTGTAGTGTACGTGTGTTTATATATATTTATAAGATAGGATTTCGTTCACTGTGGAAGCAAAACGATAGATTTTGAAGAGTCGAGACTAGTGTATATACATACACAAGCAACTGATAATCGACTGCAACATCAGATTACTTTGTGGTTGCATGTCATTTTACGCTTAAATTAACAAAATAGTGCTTAGTGTGTGACAAAAGAGAGAACAGAAGAGTTTTAGAAAAGTATAAACACGAAATCATAACTGAATACGAGATCTGCTTAAGCGGGACTGTTGGGGTACCCGAGTACCCTGGTAATAAAACATCCGTAAACATTTTGGTTATTGATATAAGGGTTAAATTCTCCTTATTAGATAATTCGAATATCTCGCAATTAAACCGGACATATTTAGCAAGGAAGAATTTAAGGTTAGAGCATTTGCATTCAGGCGAGAAAACCTCAGTTTCAGAAATTTGTATGGAATACAATGACATATTCCATTTCTCGGATAATATTTTGGCTACTACGAATGCCACCGAACATAAAATTCACGTAATCGATCCGAAACCTATTTATACAAAGTCATATAGATATCCAGAGGTCATAAACTTGAAGTGACAAAGCAACTTGATAAAATGCTTAAGCAGGGGATAATACGACCTTCAATCTCTCCATGGTCTGATTGGGAGCTCTCCATGCTCCCTTGTGGATTGTACCAAAGAAATTAGACGCATCTGGCGAACAAAAGTGGAGGATCGTAATTGATTTTAGACGATTAAATGATGTGACGGTCGGTGACGCATATCCTGTGCCCAATATGGAAAATATATTAGATGAGTTAGGCCATTCAAAATATTTCACAACTCTAAATTTGGCTTCGGGCTTCCACCAGATTCCGATGCGAGATTCCGATAAACAAAAGACAGCTTCTACAACGCCTCTAAGTCATTATGAATTCTCAAGAATGCCATTGTTGTTGTGGTGTCAAGAACGCTCCTGCGACCTTCCAACCGCTGATGAATTCTATTCTTACGGGTGTAACATCCCACGCGGACTCGAAGCCGGCGTTACCGACTGTGGGTAAAATAGAACTGTACTATATTACCACACAAAACGTCCTGTATTACCGCGCAGACGCATTGTACATATTTTTACACATAAATTATAAACCAAGCGAATATTAACGAAACAAATATTATAAAAACAGTAGGAATACTTTAATGTAAGTACTGACAAAAGCGCAAGATAAAATAATATGTAATAAGTGAGCAAAGTGCAAAATAACAGATAATGACTCACTGCGCATGCGCCAGCCCGCCATTTTTCTGGTATAAAAGGAGACGCGTGCAGCACAGCGGGTGTTCATTCAAATCGAACGAAACCTAGCTACGATACGCTCTTCTAGTTGACGAATGTTCAGCCCTAGAGGAAGCTTCAGTTTCAACCAGTGAGATTCAGCTCGCCCTGCTCGCCTTTAGACCGTCCATTTTTAAACTATAGAACCTCGCTTTCACAAAGACACCGAGATCGCTCCAGAAACGATAGCAGCCAAGGCACTGGGTAAAAACAAGGTCTCGGGGTAGCGGCCGTCCTTACAGCAGACATTGCCAAGAGTATACGGGATTGCTCCGGAAACGGTAGCGGTCCAGTATATAACCACGTAGCATAAATTAGCATAGAAACCAAAAAAACATAGAAAACGCAAAAACACAAAACGTATATAATCTTAGTTGTAAGAAATATTAAGTATTATTGTTAATATAATCAAGTGTTATTAAATAAATAGCCACTGTTAAGCTGGAAGCTTCGATTTTAATCCTTAACTCCATTGCCAACGAATCCCCACCTATCCTACACTCGAGGGAACGCCGCACTCCTCTCAAGGCCTGCGATATTCAGTTCTCTGCCGACAACAGAACGTTACACGGGTTTGTAAGGTCTTCAATGAGGTTTTGTTTATCTTGACGACATTGTCATTTACGCGTCATCAATCCAGGAACATTCTACAAAATTAAGAGCAGTTTTCGAACGTCTTGGAACTAATAATTTAAAGTTGCGGCTAGAAAAATGCGAGTTCATGAGACAAGAGGTAGCATACCTAGATCATGTTATATCCGATAAGGGCGTAGAGCCAAACCCAGATAAAGTTAATGCCATCACGACAATAGTGATAAAAAAATGCCTACCCCTTTTATGATTTGTATTTGTTCGCACGGCACACGCGTGAAAATTATAGAATTTTGCTTTCGAGGTTGTAAGGCTCGATTCACTGGTTGGTACGCGTATAAGCCGGACGATGTATCACCCGCCAAATTAATATTGGGTGACTGTTTAAATTATTACGTGTCGATTCTGATCTGAACGATGATCTGAGAAGTTTAGCTCTGCTTGTGCTGATGTGTCCGAATGCTGACCTCATCAAAAATACCGAACCGTACTATTCGCGAGCTTATTGACTTCTGGTCTTGTCCACCTTTTCGATGTCAAAGGTGGACAAGACATCTGATTTTTGGGAGGCGCCAAAATGCCTGATTGGCTTAGCTTTGCTTGAAGAGGAGGAACCTTCCCTCTACGATTTCGGTGATGGAGGAGGAATCCTCTACTTCTTCGTGACGTAGCGGAGGGAAAACCGGACATCTGGCTAACAAACCTCGCTAGGTTGATCGGCTGGAGCGTCTCGCCGGGGTCGCGGTTTATGATCGTATTGTCCCGCGAGTCAGCGGTGGTCGACGGTATGTACCGTTTTGAAGTTACCGTACACCACCCGCTGACAGAGCAATCAACGGATTTTCCCAGAGCGAGGACGGTCGAAGTGTCCAAAAAAATAGCACGATGCCGAATTGCCACCTATTAGACATCTGGCAAGCAAATGCTCCCCAAGACTTCGAGGGTAAGCAATTGCCTAGTAATAAAGTGTCGCTGAATTTCTGCCTCGCTCTGAGCCCCCCTTTGTTTCCGTAAGACGGAACAGTATTGCTTGTGTAAAAGTACTCCGATTTGCATGACACTTTGGACAATTTTAATTGGGAGAATGCCAGGAATCCATTGGTATTACTTTCATATCGACACGATAAAGATTTAAGAACTTCTTAATACGCTGTAATGAATATTGAGAGATGCCGGCTGTCACCACGTGGCGATGTCAACCCCCGTGGTGCTTTACCGAATTTTATGGCTTTCGACCCGGGGTTAAACAACCATTAAAAAGTGAGAAATGTCTAGGATTTCCGCTTTTCTCATCAGATCTTTGCGAAAACAACGCCAATCGATTCCTTATGTTTCGCCGATGAAACTAATACCAAGAATAACGTGATTCGGGCCATAACGAAGGAAATTCCATGAAAAATTAATTTGCATAATATCAAGCTAACTTCGTTAAAAATAGCTCGATTTACATGAATTTTGGTATGATTTTCATTGGAAAAACGTAAGGAAACCATTGGTGCCACTTCCATATTGATACGATAAACAATAACAATCTGTTTTTTTTTCTGAAACAGATATGCCGACCGTTAGAATAGACCCTTTCAAGTGCTTGAACCCAAATGGAACCCTCAACGCGGTACCTGAGGTCCGCTCGCCGCGCGGCGGACCTGGGTGGACCACGACCCGCCGCTGCGGATTACACACACACACACACACACACACACACACACACACACACACACACACACACACACACACACACACACACACATATATATATATATATATATATATTTCTGCTCGTAGTTCACTTTCTATTGTATGGTTTTCATTCTTTTTTATTTTCCCAACAGGCGTTATATGTATCTGAAGATTCATTTCTTGTATTCTCACTCGAATTTTTTCGCGGATAATCTTGGTGACTTAAATGACGAACACGGAGAGAGATTCCATAAGGATATGAAGGGTATTGAGCGGCGGTATCATGAATTTTGGAATGAGACAATGATGGGAGAGTATATTTTGTTCCTCATAAGAAAAGCGAATCTCAAATCGCATAAAAGACAAAAAAGAGCCAGAATTATTTCTAAAACACACATATATTAACAAAATACTTGAAAAGTGTACAGAATGAATTAAAATTGAAATCTATACTATTATATAAAGAGAGAGCCGATTTTTATATTCGCGCAAAACTCAACGTATTGAACCGATCTTCCTCAAATTTTAACACATTATTCCTGCATACTCTAGAATGGACATAGGCTATGTAGCATGGCTCAGAAACGCGTTATTATCATGTAATTTATGTGTAAACATTTCATGTGTATGGCTGTTTTGCAGACCCGTGACCCGTGTATACGACAGTCTACATCGCGCACGCATGCGCATATTCGGCCTGCGCGATACCTCGCCCACAGCAGTACCGTGATGTCACCACCAGATGGCAAAGTTTTTCGCGCGCTTTCTCGCTAGAGAAGTAGATTACCGCGGACATATATGTTAGAATGACCGTATAGTTAGAAATTGCTGTTGCAGATTTATGTGTACCCCGTGTGGATGATACTATGCCCCGGGTGCGATCAAATTTGTCAAGATTATCCACTCCTGCTCCGACGTATGCAATACTAGCTTCGCTACTCACCTTCATCCGAAATTTAGATTCAGATTTTATAAAAAAATTGTTTTTTATTTATTTATCTTTTTGGGGGAAATAGCCACGTTCGTCTGGATTAGGTAGGTATACTGAGCTGGACAAATTTCGTGACTTCTGAGTTTTCCGTTCGAATGTTATTAGGCGACACACAAACACTTTCTGCTTTATATATTAAGGTACACTGGGAATCCTGGACTTCTAAGAGTGAGTGTTACCGGAAGGATTGCATTGAATTATGATCCAGGAATTAACTAGGTACGTTAACTTAGGAGAAATTCAAACAGGAACAATGGATAATATTTTCCATCATCCGGCAGGTGATGCGCAACAACAATTCATCCTAATGTCAGAAAATCATTATACCAAGAATGTTATCTTCTCCGAAATATTACGAAGAAATCAAGCTTTTTTCCAAAATACTTAATTTCCGTAAAAGATATTAATTCTAATAAACATGAATTAGTCACGCTAATATCTCGGGCGATGCCGAGATGGGGGACGCTAGCAACACAATAAAATGGAGGAAAAAACACAAAAACCGAGAAAAAATTAAATTGTAGTGTTTTCACACAATTGTCTCTAGCTTCGGTGTTTATCCATAGATTTTCTTCAGTACCACCTTATTTTCTTCATAAAAGTGCAGACTCAACGTAAGAAATGAGGAACTGGGCCCTTTTTTGAGATTTCGATTTTTCGCAGATGATTAATGGTCGATGTCAATTTTGGTCGAAAAAAATTAATTTTTTTCACATATTTCCATCGATTTCAGCGGAACTACTGAACCGAGTTGAAAATGTTGTGAGGTAGATTTGTTGGTAATTCAATTACCTTTAATTTGAGATAATTTTCAACCACATCGGACATTCGCAACACGAGATATTCGTAATTAAGTGGGACCACCTTTTTGACAGACGGGTAAAAAGTTTATCTGACGATATCTTGAAAACGATCCATACAAATTTTTTTAGATCTCATTTTCGGCATCAGTTGGCCATTTTACATAAGAAAAAAATAGTGGCATCTTCTGCGCAATTTTTTTTTTTATTTCGTATACTAGTGTTATCTGCGGAACTCAAATTTGTTCGAATTGCGTCGTGTGTGGTTTCATTATTTATTAGAAATATCTCAACCATACGTTGGAAATATTCTCATTATGTTAAAACAAAAAATATAAAAATTTTATTCGTGCTTGTCACGCATATTATTTCTGCAGAGTACCTGCCGGCGGATGGTCGTAGAGGGTCGCCCGTTTACAAGCAGTCCCACAATGGAAAGGGATAGCAAGGCCCAAGTTTCATGGGTTTGAAAGGGGACAAGAACGAGGAAACAGCCTATGTTCGTCACAAATGTTCCAACCTGGTGGATCACCGGATTTTGTTCGCGAACACCATCTCTACACGTCTACCGTGACCATCCGGAAGATATATCGCATATTAGTAGGGTCATTTGTTAGCAAACCCTGTTATTTGGCGTCCACAACGAGGCGAACAGCGTGTTGGCTAACATGATCGCGATAAAATGTTTCTGTTCGTGTTCGCCTTGGTGAAGATCCGGGGTAAGTCAAGGGACGAAGTCAATAAAATTTTGCAGGAAAATCACGATTCAAAATTAGCAGGTCATTCGGGTTTCCTTAGAACATATAGACGGACAAAAGAATTTTATAAGTGGGATACAATGAAGAAAGTTATAAAAAAATACGTAAAGCAATGCCTGTCTTGCAAAGTTAACAAGACCAATTTCCGACCTTCAAAGGCCCCAATGGAAATCAAGTCTACACCCAATAAACCTTTCGAAAGACTCGCACTCAACATTGTCGGACTTTTGCCGCAGACCTTAAAGAATAACCGCTTCATATTGACAATGCAGGACGACCTCACCAACAGATTGGGATGAGTTCATAATCTTTGCAATGATGGCTTATAATACTCATGCGCATAAATCGAGTAATGCTGTTCTCCAGAACGGATTGAAGTGGCCGATATCGTTAACATTTCCAAAATAATAGTTAAACGTTGCTTATATCAACAATACATTAATTTTCGTTATAATAATTAGTTATTCGATTTTATCCCATTAGTCGAAGATATGCAGTATGAGCTTAAATGCTACCATTCCCCATTCCCCATAACTCCTCAAATATCTATTCTTATGTTCAACCTAGTTTGCCTTATATTCTGCTGAGTAAAAATAGGGTATATTATGCAATGCTCGAAAATCTCGAAGTATGTCCAACGGCCGATACCAATGAATGCATACGCCGTATCAAATACGTAACTCGGACAGCTGAGCGACCAACGTGTGAGACAACGCTAATTACATCCAGGAGGGTACCTTCATCGCGTCGGACTCACATCGTTCAAGCTGATTTCGAGATATGGTACTACATCCAAAACAACGAATGGATCTTCATCAAGGCGCAACCATTACAATTAACACTCACTTGTTCCTCGACACATATCGAGGATGTTGAGTGGAAGTCTGCTGGGGTTATTCGACTTTGGAGTCTTAGTGCAAGGGTTACACAGAGGCAACTGTCCTGGAACCATCACAGGGAATTACCACAAATGGTAGCCACAATTTGATGATGTATAAAACTGCTGAAGACAATTGCTGTCCCAAGCACCATGGAAACTCCACGATCACTCCTATGCAGTTAACATCAATTAAAGGCACCATCATCGTAGCCGAGGATTTTAAATATGTAAATTATAAACTTAAACAACTTGATATTCTACTACAGGAACAGCTAAATAAACCAATTGTAGCTGAGTACAGCCCATGGTATATGGTTACGCTAAGCGTAATAATATCCACTGCCGGGATAATACTCATTGTTAACTTCTTTCTCTGGTGCGGTATAGTACGCCCAATAATCATGTTGGAAGTAATTCAGGCATTTCGGGGTCCTAGAGAAAGGGGTGGGGGAAGAAAGCGAAGACAGAATGTGGATGACGATCAAGTCAGAAACACGTGTGGAGAGTGAGATATATAAAATAAGCAATCTGTACAATTATACAAGAGAAACGTTTATTGTAATAGTTCGATATCAAGTGCAATAAATCATATTACAAACAAATACAGTTAAATAACAAAATAATAACAAATCAGGTATCTGCGCCTCACCAAAGGACCGAGGTCAATAGGCAATTTGAAAAATCTTGTTCAAACTAAAAAAATCTCGTTTCCTGAGATAGTTGAGTGTATGAAGAACGATGTGTCAATATTGTTTTTTTTTTTAATTTATTCACTCATAAAGCGTTATTATTTGTCAGAAGTGAAGAGTTTTCATAGTATACGTTTCTCTTTTGATCAGTCTTTGAAACACCGTTCGCTGAATAGTCATTTTTGTATGTCGTAAAGAAATTATGTCAATTTTTTTCTTGCAGAAGCCTTTCAGGTAAGTATGTACTACACTTTCAAATAATATTTACTTTCTTATTACCTATCTTTTTGTGATTATTGATGTTTGAAAATGACCAATAATTCTATGAGGTATATTTCAGTTCGAACAATTCATTAATCATTTTGTTATACTTCCGAGCAAGTCTTGATACTTGTTTCGGCGTCATTGAAATCAGTAAAGTTTCTCTTTATAATACAGAAAGAATTGACTGCCAACTCGTGCCAATGCGGTTTTCGCAGCATTTTCTTTGTCGCAACGCACTAAGCAATCACATTACACTGCTAACTCTGTACTTTTATGCCAGTTTATTATTACTATTCGCACTACTCTGTAGTTGTTGAAGATTTACTGATCATGTTTAGTGTCGAAACCATAATACATTTTATAAACCTTTTATGCATTTGGTTTCGTACTAACACCCATCAACGTCCGCAAATCTCAGAACCTTACTGTTACGTCCGACACCGAAGTGATGATTGGTGATTGATTCCGGAACGTAAAGAGGGATCTTGCCCCGTCGCCTCCGGCGTAACCGTAATCCCTCGGGCCGATTATGCTTTTTGGAGTACTGTGCGGGGCTGGTCGATTGGTATTAAAGATCAAGTCTTGGGACTGTCAGCCAGACACATCAGTAGAGCTATAGCTGACGGCCCCTGCCCTAGACACACAGGGACTAGGAGGAAATAACTTGGCACTTGTATATATGGAAACGAGAATGGACGGTAGGAGTTGCGAGAAGAGTCTGGGTTAGGTCTCACAAGAGTAGACCTCTAGCGGCGCCGGCGGAGACTAACCGGCATGACCCATGTGGTGGGGCCGGGACGTCACACTTACACTAAGACATATAATGCCAATAAACGTATAAGACTACAGATGTGACATAAAGTCAAACATTGTGGATGCACTTTATTACATTTTTAACCTTGTTGGTTAAAAATCTTTGAAAGAAAAAAAACAATACAAAAATCTTTCAAGAAAAAAATGGGCGTCTTAGTGTATATACCTAAAGCAGGATTTGGGAATAATACAAATGACGGTAATGCGCCACGGAAAGCCATTTGCAGATCCAGAGACTTCTGCTCGAATTACTGGATTAGACATCGATCTTATCTACAAGTTGAAAGTAGTTATAGAAATGATATCAAGTGGCCACAATATTGACTTGGACAAATTTTCAATGTATGCATTACAAACAGCTGAGCTCTATGTGAAACTGAAAGGCTGGCACCCAATGTCACCGACAATGCAAACAATTTTTCTACATAGAAGAACGACAATTTCACATACGATGCTACCGAATGGTCAGTTGTCAAAGGAAGCTGCTGAAGCCAGATGCAAAATTTTGCAAGAAGATTTTCAAGAGAATCTTGCAACAGAGATGTATTAAACCGGTTATTATTAACTTCAGACCCATTAATAACTAGCTGCCGACCAAAAATACAAAAAAAAACAAGTGATTTTCACGTGAAATGTTGCAGCTTTTAATCCCAGAGTAAGACGAGACTTTCTTAAATGTTTATTTTTGTTATATTTGTTATATTTGTTAACTATTATAAATAATCACATTATTTTCTCACATGAAACCCTTGTCCTTCTTGATACATATGTAACTCTGAATACAAAAATCTCAATACGAAAATGTCGCAATAAAATAAATCATGTAAATAAATCGACATATTTATAAATTTGTTTTCGTTCTGTGCATATTTTTGTAAAATTCTATGAAATAATTATATTGCGTCAGTTTTAAGTATATTTGGATGTATTAAAAGGAAAAAATAATTTTGGCCAGCTTTTAGGATCAAATACTCCGCTGTGCGCTGGACCCATAGCAGGGACTCAACTGTCACAAACCTTGGAGGAGGACAACAGGTGCGGATCGGAAGTGTCGAATATGTAATCTCTCACCGGATGGCGCTGCGGCGCCTGAGACCGGTGAGTCCTTAGAGTCAAAGTACAAGATGCTCACGTCTATTCATTAAAGTGTAACTTTCTATCTTGTAATCTTTCTCTATACAGGGTGTCCGAGGGAAGACTGGACAGCTGGATATCTCCTAAAGTACTGGAGATAAAAAATTAAAAGAAATATGTAATTGAATGGTTCGAGGGGGCTAATTTATTAGCCGAGACGATTTTCTTTTCGATTATTATTTTAAAAGACATGATGGTCAAGTTCGGTTTTTCATATGGAACTATTTTTTTTTTTTTTTGAAGACCTGAGTTGATAGTACGTTCCAAGACAAATTCAATAAGCTTTAATGTATACACTTTATTTCCACTGGTTTTTAAGATATTGCGTTTGCAAAATTACTGATTTTCACTGGAAGAAAACCCTCTGGAATAGCAAGGACCGGGGACGGCCTTACTGGCGCCACGGGTGGCATTGCCTGTTGAAACTGATACCTACCTGCCAAAGGTCTGGGTTAGGGATGACAAGCTCAAAGGCTGGACAATTCTTTTCCTTCAGAAATGCTACTTAGGCAGGTACATCTGCGGTATCCAGAAGCGCACCGTTACTTTTATTTCGCACTTGCTTCTACGCTCGGAGGGCCGGTTCTTTTGGGAGGGCAAGTTGGATTGGTTAGGTTAGGAGGAGTGAAAGTTGCTAGACTAAATTACAACCATAGGGAGCAGATTGTATCAGAACCAATCGGATTTGCATCCCTCAAAAACGGCTGCTCTCTTGAAGAGGCCCTCTTCACAGAAATACCTCCTCCCTAATGCCCACCTTCTCTCACACGGAATACGTCAACGCATGCTTTTGTTTTGATATCGAAGCGCGTGTTTATACTCGAGAGGACCATGCGTCGACAACGGGCTACCCCTTTTCTTCCAGTGTCTCTCCACGAGGAGTATTGGCGGTGGATTGTAGGAGCGTAGATGTCTGGATGCCAGTTGTTGAATTCAGGAGACGATAAAAACACTTTATTACAAAACACACATGTACTATAATTAAAGTAAATGGTATTCGCCTCGGGTTGGAGTCGTCCGACGCTCGTCAAGGAGGTGCGGTCTGGTACCCCGTGGCGCGGGCTGCCCATCGCAGTGCCTCACTCGAATTTTATGACTTTTTCCGGAAAAAGGTACGAATCCTGGGGCGAACGTAACGAATTGGGGTCAGGCCCCCGCTGTCGAGGGTGAAATATCCATTACAGCGTATTAAGAAATTCTTTTCTTCATCGTATCGAAGGGGAAGTGGCGCCAATGGATTCCTTATGTTTTTCCGACGAAAATCATACCAAAAGTCATCATCATACCAAAGACCATCATGTCTTTTAAAATAATAATCGAAAAGAAAATCGTCTCGGCTAATAAATTAGCCCCTTCGAACCATTCAATTACATATTTTTTAAATTTTTTATCTCCAGTACTTTAGATATCCAGCCGTCCAGTCTTCCCGCGGACACCCTGTATATTCTTAATAAACACCAATACTATAGCCGACAGGTTATGGGCACGCTTTCACTGCGCTTTGAAGTATTGGTGAAAGTGTGAAAGTTTCGACGACGTTGAGGCGGAAGGAAAGTGTGGTTAAGAGTCCTATACTGCGTTCCACATTAGAGTATACTCGTTTCGCGCAGGGATACACTGTTGATTGGTAGTAAACCGGCAGGGAAAGTGCCACGACCAATCGCGAAAGTGCTACGACCAATCGCGTGTGTCAAATCCGCGAGTGCATCACGTATCGCGTCGGTCTAAGGGGCACGACGCAGAATCGCATCAAGTCAAGCGGCGTGTGTTAAACTGTGAAAAGAAGATCTTCCGCTTCTCTCGATTAAGTTCAACACTCAAGCAAACCTCGAACGCACTGAAGCTGTGTGTCGACAGGTTGCCGGTTACGGACAGAAAAGGAACAGGTTAGATATCGTCGAGTCGTGTGTGTCGAATGAGGATTGATTGAAGATGGCGGAGTCGATTGAAATTGACGTCGCCCATGTGAACAAATTTGATGGCAAACACTACCACCAGTGGAAGTTTCAAATGCAATGTGCACTAAGAGCGAAGGGATTCTGGAACATCGTAAGGGGCACAGAGGTGAAACCTGAAGACACCGAAGTAAATAACCTAGTAATGTGGAAATAGGAATAACGCCACTGCGATGTTTACAATAGCTGCTGCAATGGAATTCGATCAAATAACTCTCATTCAAAACTGTGAATCGTCCTGTGAGATTATGAAAAAGCTCGACGACATATACGAACAAAAATCGGAAACAAACAAAATGCTCGTACACGAAAGATGCCATCAATAGAAAATGGACCGAAACGATTCCGTTGCGCCACATATTTCGAAAGTCGCGAACCTAGCACGTCAAATAAGGGAATCGGGTGAAAATATTACCGATGTAGCGGTAATGACGAAGATTCTCGGTAGTCTTCCTGCGAAGTATAGAGTTGTACGACAAGCGTAGCTCTCGCTTGATGAGACCAAAGAAACGATCTCGAACTTGACAGCGCGCTTACTGGACGAGGAATCCACGGTAACATCCGTCAAGCACGGTGAAAATGCACTCGCGACATCAACGAGCTTCAAGAGTGTTCGGAACAACAAGAAGAAGAGCCAAATCGAGAAATCCAAAATCCCCGGCTATAACTGCCAAAAGAAGGGTCATTTCGCTCGCGACTGTCGCGCGCCGAAGAAAAATAAACAAGGCATTCAGCAACCGCAGACGCAGCAATGTAATATGACTGCATTCAACGTCGAAGAGGTCACGGCGGCAGATTTAGTCGAATAAGGCCGACGATATGTGGGTAATGGACAGTGGAGCATCCTGTTCACATGACTTATCGACGCGATTTTTTCTCAACCTTGGAGGACATTGAAGATCACGCTCTCGTGTCCTTGGGCAACAATCAAATGCTCCCGGCAAAATTAAGGGGTACCGTTCGTGTACAAAAACAGATAAACGGCAAGTGGGAAAATGCGACCATTACTAACTTTCTACTCGTGTCGGACCTTAAGAAAAAATTATTCTCGGAAGGTGTGATTACCTAAAGGGTATGAAGGTCTTAAGGAGAACGAAACCGCGAGGGTTTGCGAGAATGGGAGAATCACTGCATGCGCTGTTCGGGAGTCAAACAATCTTTTATCGAATGTTGTTCCGTACCATTATCTCATTCGAAGCGAACGCAACGACGAAATATAGTCTAAAGAAGTGGCATAAGTACCTTGGCTACATAAATACGAGATCGCTGAGGGATATGATTTCCGAAGACTTGGTCAAGGGGGTGAGTATAGATAATGTGGATCCATTCTTTTGCAAGGCCTGCGTGTATGGTAAGCAGCATCGACTCTCATGTTCGTCTTCGAAGCGCGAAAAGGCGAAAGATGGCAAATTAATCTACAGTGACGTTTGTGGGCCCATGACGAAAGCGTCCATAGAAGGAGCACTATATTTCGTCTCGTTTAACGACGACTCTTCCGGCTATCGAGTCCAATTTTCATAAAACACAAGAGTGATGTTTTGGGCTGCTAGAAACAGTTCTTTATTATGGCAAGAAATAATAAACAAGAAATAATTACAATCAAGAATTCAATGAATTTCTGCTGTAAAATGGAACTGAACACGAAACTACAGCGCCATATACTACCCGAACAGAATGGCAGGGCAGAACCGTGACATGCGGACTATCGTGGAAAGTGCTCGGTCGATGCTGTATGCCAAAGACCTACCAACGCATTTATGGGCAGATGTAGACGGGCAAAGTGCTGTCACTTCCTCATGTGAGGATCTTCGGAAGTGAGCGTTCCCAAAGAATTGCGAAACAAGCTCGCACCCAAGAGCAAGAAATATGTCCTAGTTGGCTACGACGGGAACAGCAGCAACTATCGACTACTGGATCCCGTAACTAGAAAAATCAAGGTATCACGAAATGTAATCTTCAACGAAGAAGTAAGTAATCCTAATCCACGCAAGAATCAGGTGTCTGTACAGTTGGACGCTTTCCACTCTGACAAAGAGGCTCAACCCCTGGACAACCGCGAAAAGGAACCAAAGTCCGACCTTCGTGGCCCGTTTGCCAAGACCAATCAACGTCAACTTCGCTCTAGAATCACCGTCAAACCACCAGATCGTTTTGAGGCGAACTTCTGTGAAGTTCAAGTACCGATAACCATCGAGGAGGCGATGGCCAGCCCAAAAGCAGATCACTGGTCCGCTGCAATAGAAGAAGAGCTTACAGCTCTGGAGAAAAATGAGACCTGGGACTTCGTATTGCCGCCGCCTGAAAGAAGTGTCATAAAATCGAAGTGGATATTTAAAATAAAATACTCGCGACATGTAGAAATAGCTCAATACAAGTCGCGACTATATGCAAAAGGTTATGCACAGACAGAGGGTATAGACTACAAAGATACCTACTCTCCCACAGCACGATACGATTCGATTCATGTCCTACTGGAAAAAAGAGCAGTGCAGCATGACTATGAGATCATGCAATTCGATGTAAAAACCGCCCTCCTTCACGGGGAGTTGGAGGAGGAGATCTGGTCAAGGATGAAAATCTGGTCTGCAAGCTCAAGAAATCGTTATACGGTTTGAAGCAAGCGCTGCTGGAACCATCGCTTCAGCAGGTTTCTTGAAAACTTTAGACTTGTGCAAGGCAAGGCAGACGAGTGTGTCTACCGCAACAGTGTGAACGGGACTAAAATCTGGCTTGCTCTGTACGTCGGTGACGGTCTTCTGTTTGCCGAAAATAAAGAAGCCTTAGCCGTAATTCGTGACGAACTGATGAAGACCTTCGAAGTCACCACTGGCGAACCCGAGTGTTTTATCGGAATGGAAATCGAATATGATCGAACCAAGGGGTCCATGTCCCTTCACCAACACCACTATATTCGTCGAATAATTACGCGATTTAGTCTGGAAGATGGCAAATCGAACTCAGTTCCTGCAGATTCAAATGCTCATCTAAAATCGAGACTGGAGGGAGAGACACGAGAAGAGGCAGTACCGTATCGCGAGGCGGCCGGCTTACTGCTGTTCGCTGCAATCGTAAGTCTTCCAGACATAGCGTACGCGGTGGGAACGGTTAGCAAGTATTTGGAGGATCATGGCACACCACATTGGAACGCTGTAATGCGAATCATCAGGTTCTTGATAAAAACAGAGCACTATGGTATCCAGTACTGAAGAACCACCGGCCGCTTTGAACCCACGGGTTTCTCTGACTCTGACTATGCTGGCGACTTGGACACGAGACGGTCTACTACTAGGTACGTGTTCAAGATGCAGGAAGGGCCAGTCTTCTGGTCGAATCATCGGCAAAACTCAGTCTCACTCTCGACGACTGAAGCAGAGTATATTGCTGCATGTACGGCAGCGGCAGAGGTTATCTGGCTGCGTCAACTCCTTGAGGACATCGATCAAGAAGTGAAGGGTCCAATAATTCTACATATCGACAACCAGAGTGCCATGAAGCTAATTCGTAATCCGAGGTATTACAGGCGGACGACACGTATTGACATTTTGACGGTACCATTATATTCAGGAAAAATATGCAGACGGACTAATAGACGTCAAATATGTAAACACTAAAAAACAAATAGCCGATAGTTTCACCAAGACACTCCCATGTGATCGATTTTACTGTATTCTCAAAGCAGTGGAAGTGATTGCGCCCATCGGGCCTGGTTCCCCGACGCCGTCATCCGGTGATCGCTTAGTGGGAGTGTAGAATATGTAATCTGTCACTGGATGGCGCTGCTATGCCCGGGACCGATAAGGCGCATTGACTTACCGCTCCAGTGGAGTCCTTAGAGTCAGAGTACAAGACGCTCACGTCTATTTATTAAAGTGTAACTTTCTATCTTGTAATCTTTTTCTATATATACTTAAAAAACACCAATAATATAACCGACAGGAAGGAAGAGCGTTCGAACCACAATTGATTCACAACACCAAAGAACGCAACGAAAATGACTTTCCAACCAGACCCATTGTAATAGATGGGTTGAGAAGAGCAACATCCATTGCTCCTTGCGTAAACATGGATTAATCTCATAGCGGTTTGAATAACACGAATGTTAGCGCAGTTAAGCATGACTTTTCGTTTAAAAAAACCGTAGAAAATATATATATTTTTATATTCTTCTTTATTTAAAAGTAATAATTCTTTATTTAAAAGTATAACTTCTACCTTACAATACAATATAGGTTCTTATCGTGTTTAGTATTGTTACCGTGATCTATAGTCTACAAAGTAGTCATAAGCATAAAAATAAGTGTATATAATATTAATTATTATCTTTAATTTCTTTAGTTCAATGATATTCAATGATATTTACTCTTGTTTATATATAAGCAAATACTTTTGAGTGTATGCCTGCGTTCTTTATCTATTTCATACGCAGACTATTGATTATTAAGTCTTGTTTCAGCCTATACCTTCGTAATCATTGTGCAAATTTTAATCACATAGTCTTAAAAAGCGATTTTTAACTATTCTGAACAACATTGCGACTTGTATTACTTCAAAATTGTACGATCGATATAACATAGAATCTAATTAATTTACTTTTAAAGAACCGTAAATTAATCTTAAGGGGGGAGGTATTAGATACCCTGAGCCTTTGCAACGTGTATATCTAAACATTGTCACCCATTTCGACCGTTAGTCACTTTCCGCGCGACTTTCCCTTACACCATGTTTGGTTATCGTCACCCACTTGGACCCTTACACCTTTTCAGGCGTACGTGCCTTAGCCGGAAACATGCAGATTAGGCCGTGGGCCTCAAGGCCCTTCTTCTAACCGAAATCGCTTCAAATATAGAAAGTAACTTCCTCCAGTAAAGCCACTTCTACCCTCGCAGTAACCAATCCCAGTACCTATTTCCTCACACTCGCAATAGCAACCACCAATAACATTCTCCTGTTAGTCATCGAGAACTCTTTTCTTCGATCTCTTTCGAACCGAAACACGTGACGTCTACTGCCTATCTCGAAACAATGAGTACATTGGCAGTAAAATAACGGAACGCGGACTTTTGTAAAAGTGCGATAGTCCGTTCGTTGCGCTCCTACAGGGCACGTGTGTTTCGAAAATGTGCCGGCTTCTTTTTACCTAATGCCTGTTACCGTGGTGGGAGTTAACTCATAATGGAACGAGAGAAACTACTTGGGGATAGAGGAAGCTCCTTGGAAAAAATCCTGTCAGTCAGTTAGCAATCGCGTCAGAGAAATATTTTGTATTATGCGATGTTTTGGGTTTATGCCCAAAACAACGATCATTTGCACGGCTGTAGTCACGGCTACGAACGCCAAGTGAAAATTCATTTCCACCAATTTTTATATCGTAGGAACAACGCGTTCCATGAAAAATAAATTAAATGATAAGTGTTAGTAGACGTGCAGTGAAGTGAATATTCGATACATTAACCCGGACGTAATTGACGTTACGACCATTAAGGCGAAGGTCCCAATTTCTGCTCATGTCCCCATGTCTGCTCATATCGTATTTTTCTCATTATTATAAGTATTACGTTTGTACATTTGATTTGATTGTATTTGAACATTTACGCGAGTGTTGCACGAGTTTGGGGCTAATCAAAGTGCAGCATAAGCAACGAAAAACTTTTAAAATGAGAGACTCATGATTTTTCGACCGTGTTCTAGCTGGTTGTGCTAAGGAACAGCGTCACTATTGGCATGCGATAATTGTGCAGAAAATAGTTTTTGTAGTAATTAATAACAAAAACAGATACCGTATTGTGCTCTGGATGTAGATTTTTTTACTATTTGTAACCGTCTCCGGTTGCGAGACGGTTATCGGTGGGACGGAGAAGTGCCGACTCAGTCGGGTGTCAGGGTCCGTCGAATGAATAAGAGGTGGTATTGCGGGTAAAAATCCTTTTATTGTATCGTTGTCGGTATAGGTCCCATATATTTATCGCGGGTCACGGAGACGCTACCGAGCTCGGTCGGGTCGGTGGTATCGGGCGTTCCGGCGATGCCTCGGCGACGGTGGTTTCGGCGAGGTCTGGGGGAACTACGAATAGCGGAGGAGAGCAACTGCCGCCCTTGGAGTGGTAGATTTCGGCGCACCCAATTGGGAATTGTAAGGAGACGGCCTGGTGCAATGTGGTCTCTGAGTTTAGCACTGCAGAGGTTTCACGGAGGCGTTGGTGGACGACGCAAGATTACTCTCGGTCTGTATCGGGAAGAAGCTGGTAACGGCGCAGTAACGGCGCAGTAACGGCGCAGTAATGGCGATGGCCGATTCTGGCACACTTCAGGAGTCCAAAAAGGCTCTCGGCCGTACGGTCAAGTAGCTGGTTAGGCTGCTGGTTGCACGGGACGGAGAGCCTCGATTGTGCTCGCGGCGGCCTTTATACACGTACCGTCGTTTATTTTCGCCAGCGAGCCGACCGCGGGGCCAGCGGCCGCCTAGCGGCCGCGACGCGCACTATGCCTATCGCGTGTACGGAGCGCGCTTGCACGACGCGTGACGTCACTACGTCACATATTTTTAATTTTTGTAAGTAGAAAGCAAATGATTAGGTTTAGAGTCAAGTGAATCACCGTCATGTCCGCATTTCTACTCACCAAAATTTTAGTAACATAACCTCACAATTCAATATATGCTGTAATCTCTATTTCTATTCGCAGGCATTTTATTTTTTGCTTATCATTATTTTATGCTTTACTGTTGTGTTATAAAACAAAAAAAAAAATTGGTAGAAATGGTGAGTAGAAATACGTATATCGCTATTTTTCGTGAGCATTATATTTAATTACAAATTACTAATAGTTAAACTTCTTGAAATATCTTTCTTAAATAGTTTTCGACTGGTTGATTTATTACTAAGGAATGAATCAATTACTCTGCAAATTTTGATCACAAACAAATTTTGTACACCTTCTTTATGAGGAGTAACCTCTTAAATAAACGGAAATTAGAACATTCGCCTTAACTTTGGGTGGTGTCATATACCTGGGACCAGCTGTGCACTGGGCGCGTCCGTCAATGACCAGGTTCGGTTCAGTGACCTAGTGACACAGGTTTTCAAGCTGCTGGTTTTCGAGTTTTAGTTACTTTATGGGTGTATATTAGGTTTTAAATTTAACACAGGCTATGGCTAATTTCCGGCGATAATTCTCCAAATTTCCGTACATACATTTTTCTTAGGAATTTTTAAACAGTCATATTCATTGTCGGCAACAGTGTTGGTCGGCATTGAATTAGGGATTTTTATCACAATAACGAACTACGATCACTGTTCGATCATTTCCTGTTACTTTACATTTTCGTCTGCACAATATTAACAAAAGGAAATTTGCGTATTCCTTATCCTCTCACGTCAAACAATCATTATTTTCGATTCTGCTTAAAAAAAAAATCGGGTAGGTTGTGTCGGGGACACAAACCGCGGTTTTTGGCGTGAATACTCGGATATTGATGAAATAAGTTTGATATTAATATTGAAGGATAATTTGGATATTCTTCCGAATGGCCCCAGTGGCCGATCGACACGAGATTTGCGATTTAAAATTTAAAATTATAGCTTCGGGTGTTTATTCGTTTCCGAAATATTAATAAAAAATTATAGTTAATTTTTTTTTACAAACTATTTTTTTTAACTGCGTACACGTAGCCCTAACGGGGATTCATCCTGCCTCCCCCCCCCCAATTTGTTCTACGGATAGTTGAACGCGTTCCCCATACTAAGTCTGTAACGAATATTCAAATAACCTAAATATTCAAATATTCGAATACCAGAGAATTCGAATAATTTCTTCAAATATTCGGAGTGATCAAATTTCGGATTCTACCGAATAGGAATCTGAACATGCAATACTGCTTCACACTTTATCAATGTACTTTTTACTCCTACATATCACTTGCATATGTGTATTTATGGTCTATTATTTAGTTTATATGTATATTAAAGCAAGCAATAACATGGTAATTATTACTGTAAACATCAACAATTATGCTGCTGCGATAGGTATACTTGTTTTTAGATATTGTATAATTGTAATACACTATATATGCAGATATGTGACACTGAATTGTAGTTGTCCATCTTTATCGATTTCAAATTATTCTATTTCTCATAAACAATTAAGTTATTGCTTTGATTCATCTCGCAAGACAATCATAGTTGTAAAAAATATCATTTTTCCGTGACTTCTATATATTTTAAAAAGTTCATACGTCTCAAAAAGTAAAATAATTAATAGTGTAATGGTGTATTTACTATTTGAAAATACTCGTATTGACATTATGTACCTACTTATTGTCAAAGCATTAGCCACCGGTGACCGCCACAGCAGTGAATGTGTTAATTGTAATTTCGTTTCCCATCGCATTGCCAGAGAAATATCTCGACATTTGTGGTTGTACGGAAGTCAAATTTTAATAATTTTTTAAGTCATGAAACATATTTAGTACCTTCAGCTAAACTAAATGTAGGTAGCTACTTAAAAACAGATGTTTCAGTATGCAATAAAGTAACAGCATTTATGACATCCTCTATAAGCCAGGTATTTCGAGACTTTCAGTACGGACACCAGGCCATACTTGCCTATCCATTTCAGAAATGCGAATTAATCAGAAGAAATGATACGCGTATATTTCCTGTGCAGGAGTAGAAAGTTGGCGTCTGGGAGGAATGGTGATCCAATTGGCCATGATATATACTATGTATACCTAATCTCCTTCATATGGCCCACCTTTTTTCACACTATCTATACAAAGAGTGTTCGTATTTTCACTATTGGTCACAATGGTAACTACCCTCTATCTCATATCGTGTGAAAAAAAAAGAAACAGGACACCGAGATAGCGAATGACTGAGCGATGTTAAAAGTGATGGCGAAACTGTGGAAGGGAAGCCACGGCAGAGAACTTTCTTCATTTCATTTCAAACACAGTTTCCAGCAATCGGTGATCGCGACGTAGTAAATCCACTCAACATCTCAAGTAGTATGAAGTTTGAAGGCGTTGTTGCGGCTACTGACCCAACCGCTGGCGTTTGCTTTACGTAGATAAAGAAAGCAAGATGTTGAAAAGGACGCTATTACAGTAATCCCCTGTTACGAGTCCGACGAACGGGGCTGGCGGCGGGTTCATAGCTGTGATGCCAGATCGGGGACGGGTTCCCTCGAGAATTTCCCCCACCTCGCGCATACTACGCCGAAGCAGCGTGTCCGTGAGCTCGGCGCTTCGGAGCCAACTCACGGACACGCAGCTCCGGCGTAGTGTGCGCGAGGTGGGGGAAATTCTCGACGGAACCCGTCCTCGATCTGGCATCACAGGTTCATAGTGGCTTGCGGACATGGTTCCGTGCGGCCAATGTCTGTGTCGACTCTTTCGTTTCCTCTCGCTCGTTGTCGGGTTCTCTCACTCTCGTCCGCAGACTTCCAAGAAATGGTGGCGATAGTCGCCGGACTGTTAACGGGAGGAAAGAACGGACTCATAACGGGGAATTACTGTATTTCCACAGTGGAAATTTCACTGTTTTCGGGTGTGTTTCAATTCACGCATACTGCGCATAGACTGCAGGCAATGGTGATTGGTGGTTCATGCAGTGAGTGAATAGACTGCACAACCTAATTCGTAGAATTCCCTAGAATCCTCCAGCTTCTAGCGCATAATGCGTGCAGCAATTACAGAAAATCAAACCATAGGCAGCCAATGCACATAATGCGGGCATACGTAGTTGTTCGAATTCGAATCCTCCAATCAGGTTATGCAGTCTATACACTCACCGTATGAACCACCAATCACCATTGCCTGCAGCTATGTGCAATATACGTGAATTGAAACACACTCTTCGACGTGCGCGCCAAGCATCCGTTCAAGTGGACAAAAACGTCGTGCACGGCGCACCGTTGCACTAGTGGGAGCCTGCCTTTACAAATAACATAAGACATTAAATGCTGCTGACAAAACAGCAGCAACATTCAAAATTCAATAGCCTAATTCACTTGAGATTACAACATTATCAATTTCTATACTTCGCAATTTTTCCGTTGATGTGCAGGCAAAACTTGTATTCGGTTTAGCGGTGTGCCGGTTGCCTTCAAATAATCATAGCTTTGTCAATTTTAGGAGCTGAGGCATAGGCTTTCGCAAATATATTTTTGAAACTACGTTCTTTAAGAAATTACAAAACAAATCAATTTTTTCAAAGGTTTACGTTAGAATATCCGCTTAAACAATAATAGATATTCGGATGATTTTTACGCAAAGTACTGTATGGACTCTTAAAAACTGTCAATTTTCTGAAAAACGGAGTGCACACAAAAGCGATTTACAAGAAACACGTATGGGGTGTCACAAGTCTGAAAAAAAGGCTAAAATATGTAAATATTGTAAATAATTGTAAATAGGATAGTTAAGAACTAAGAGCTAATTAAGGTGAATGTGGATGTGTACATGGATATTGGGAAACCAAGTGGAGGCGTGGCTTAGATTTCAGCGCTGTGGTGGTAAGTTGGCAAACTATTGAAAGTAGACTCGGATCCCACTAAACATTCCGAATAAGTATTCATTAATCGAATAAGTAAAAATTTAGTGTTCAAAAAAATTTAAAAACACTCGTTTTTCACAACATGTCTATATATAAACACTGATAATCAATCCTATGGATTCGACGGATTTCGGCCTACTCTCAGTAGTTCCATTTTCTGTCACTTAGTTGGCGTATCGAAATTCTTGGTTTCCCAATAAGGATGTGTATAAGCGAATGTGTTTTTGAAGTACTGTGTTCGAGGAAGAAAAGAGAAGGAGGAGGACGTGCGCGGTTTCGCCTTAGAACCGTCAGCCAGACTCATCAGTAGGGCTATACAGTGATGCCAGAGCCGTGGGTTTTCGCCCACGGATGCTACACGTGGGGGTAGCATCTATGACCAAGCGTACCCCCATTCTACGAACAAGCGTACCCCCTCCTAGCGCCTGTACCGCACCACACAAGCATACTCGTCCCTCTATCCGTGTGCCGTACGCGCTGCCTGGCCGGCGCTCTCCGGCGAGAATTCGTTTTACCGACATCGAAGCGCTTGGGTCACAAGCAAAAACTCCCGAGTTCAAATCCCGGTGCGGATATTCTACTTTTTTTTCTTTAATTATTCTCTAATTTATCTTTCTATATTCTCAGGAGACTAAAGACTTGAAAATTGTTAATTTACAAAGCATTTTCCAAGCTTGATTTGCTGCTAAAGATGCGATTCCCTTCTGGCTTGTACCGCACCACTACAAGCCTTCCCTTACTTTCTGTCCGTGTGCCGTACGCGCTGCCTGGCCGGCGCTCTCTGCCTAGAATTTATTTCAGTGAAATCCTAGAGCTTGGGTCGTAAACAGAAAATCCGAGGTCCAAATCCCGGTGCGAAGAGTCTACCTTTTTCATTAATTTCTCTTTCTATATTCTCCGTAGAATAAAAACTTGAAAATTATTAATTTACAAAGCATTTTCGCAGCTGGCTAATGTACGATGTTGCTCTTCTGCCTTTTTTATACATAAACAGAAATAAATCTTAATTATGTATAATATTAAATCTCTGTTTATGTATAAAAAAGGGAGAAGGGGCCAACATCGTCATTAGCCAGCTGCGAAAATGCTTTGTAAATTAATAATTTTCAAGTTTTTATTCTACGGAGAATATAGAAAGAGAAATTAATGAAAAATAATAGAATCTTCGCATCGGGATTTGAAACCTCGGTGAAATGAATTTTCTCGGCGGAAAGCGAGGCGCCGGGGGCCAGGCCGCGCGTACGGCACACGGATAGAGGAGGGGGACGGGGTATGCTTTGTTGCGGTACAGGCGCTACGAGGGGGTAAAAAGCACGCTTGGTCATAGAGTGGGGGGGTACCGCTCGTGGGCGAAAACCCACGGGGGGATCTGACGTTACTGGGGCTATAGCTGACGGCTCCTGCCCTAGACACACAGCGACTAAGAGGAACTAACTTGGAACTTGTATATATGGGAACGAGAGTGGAAACTAGGACTTGCGAGAAGAGTAGACCTCTAGTGGCGCTGACGGAGACTAACTGGCGCGACCCATGATGGGGCCGGGACTTCGCAATCTTCGCATTATTAAAATGTCCGCGATATGAGTAATGGAATTAGGGAATACAATCCGGATCATTATTTACTATCCCGGGATTACGGGATTTTTTACAGTCTATCTCGGGATTTCAGGACTAATCCCGGGATTGGAAAATAGAAAAATTCAGTAATTAAAATGATTTACTATGTGTTAAAATTCTAAATCATTATTTAAAATAAACAAACTTACTTTCCATCATTAATCTGAAACATAAGCTAAAATCATGTTTGACAATAAACACAGTAGAACAATGAAGAATAATAAAGTCTCAATAAGTAGATAATATCAGCAAACCATTATGACGATTTTTGGAAATTGCGAACGAAGAAACATCAAAACACCTAAATTACATATCTACAATGTGTCGAGTTTACGTGTTCAGACAAGTTGCGATTTGCAACTCGCACGATTTCGAAATAGCGGAAAGTGAGAATATCATTGTAAAAATAAATGTAGGGTAAACTTGTCGATTAGCATGACCATCACCGATTTCGATGATCTTGAAACATGATGAAGGGGGTATGATTCTGAGCAACTTTTTCCAATACACGTAATCGGCGGTCGGCCTTACTTTCTAAGTATGCGCAAAAAACCTTGGTAAACTTTTCCTCATGGATTTGAAGGGAAATTTTTGTAATCACCTTACCACGATCGCCTCTCTGTACAGTATTTCTGTTGACTTATTCCGACACAATGCATTTTCCAACTTGTCCCGGGTATTAGCAGTGGTTGAGGCTAGAGGTGCGCGAGCGGGGGGGGGGGGCGCCCGCTTGTGGGCGCGTAAACCGTGGTAGCAAACCGATGTGAGTTTAACTAAAATATAACTTTTTCTCTAGAAGGAGGGTGTTTTCAAGAGCACCTGTTGGGTGTGTGGGGAGTTCCGCCAACACCCGCTGACGCCGCCGGATATTAGGATGACTCTGGTTCTAATACGTAATTTCTTGCAGTCTCATTTTTAACATCCCCAAATTCACAACGGTCCCCTACCATACTTTACGCGCCCGCAAGCGGGCGCGCGCCCCCCGCGCTATTCTAGGCCCAACCAATACTAATACCCGGGACAAGTTGGAAAGTGGAATCCGTTGTGTCGAAATAAGTCAACAGAAGTACTTTACAGAGAAATCGCGCGCAACAATTGTGTGTTTTCTGTTTTCGTCGAAAAAAAAAAAAAAATGTTACGCGCCGTCGTGCGATGCTTCTGTCGCGCTTAGAAATTATAAGTAAAGATTCTTGCAAATATCTCAGAAACTAGGGCCAACCGCCGGTTACATGTATAGGAAAAAATTGTTCAGAATCATGCCCCCTACAACATATTTCAAGGTCATCGAAATCGATGATGGTCATTCTAATTTACAAATATACCTATGAAATGACTGTTTATTTTTATATTTTTTAGGTGTCCATAAAGTAATTCACATTTTTAAAAAATCCCCAAATTCTCAGGATTATTTATATCATATCCCGTGATTTTTGGAATTAAAAAAACAGCCGAAATCGCGGAATTCCGGGATACCGAATCCCGGGATTGTAATCCCTAAATGGAATGTAAGAACACAGCATTTGAGCTGTGTATATGTAGTTGCGTCATCTTAAGCGCTGTTGGAAAGCACCTTTATGTATTTGCAGCTCATTTTGATTTCACACCTTTTTTTAATATTGTAATTATTATTATCTTCTTTTTTTGTGATTTATTTGATAATATTCTTTTCCGTCCTCGACTTTTTCATGTACTTACTTGGCTATTTTTTTACTTTTTTGAAGTATTTTATGGGGATGTTATTGTTTACACAGAAACTAATCGATTTTTCGGGCGAAAACGCGTCCACCGTAACCACGGCCTTTCTCGCGTTTTTCTTGCCGAAGGCGAGAGCGAGTCGGCGTGACTGGGGCGTGCGGGGACCGGTGCGGGGCAAACGCAGTTGAAGGTTTATCTCGCTCTAACTTTCGGGCGCGTGATATTCCGTCCTTTGCGTGCGCGACGGCGGAGTATCAGGCATCCGAAGGACGGAGCGAGACGGGGTGTCAACGTGTCGTCTGTTTCGTGCCGTTTCTCGCTCGCGTTCGGCCAAATCTAGTTTTTAACGTTTAAATTCTGTACTTTTGCGGACCCCCTACCCACGCTCATAGCGGTTACGCCCTCGGTCCGAAGGTGAACTTAGGTACGGAGATCTTTTGTCTACTCGACCCTATATTTATTGTTTGGATGTTGCTTTTAATTTTGAAGTTATAAGACGAAACATTATCTCTCATTTTCGTCACCTTTTTCGTTACGCTCGACTTTTCGTGCATGGCCCCCCAGTACTGTACCGATTTTAAAGACGCATTCACGTCAAAACAGCGTATTCGACATTTTACGTTTGTTTACGTTTCATTATTCGCGTTTAAATGACAACTAAAACATGACGAAAATTTCGATTTTGTATGTTACGTCTTTTTCATTTGTTATTTTGCGCGGTGTCCTTCAATGCGTGCCAATTTGCTTGTTCGTAGTACAGGCGCAGTCGCCTACCGCGGAAGCTGGAGCGGAAGATTCGCACTCTGATTAGTCGGGGTTTTGACGTAGAACTACGTCTTTCCTCGCACTGTATACGTATGCAACGGCTATGGGAGCCCAAATTAAGACTTGGATGTCATGAAATATGCAACCCTGTTGCGCCGTTACTGCTCGCAAACGGAAAGAGATACAGGGATGATTTTTATAGAGTTAGATAGAGGAAGGAATATTGCATCTAAAACAATACGAACCGTTATTATCAGTTGACTCTGAGCGAGCTGACAGCGTCGCGAAAATGGACGAGATGTGGTTTAATTTCAGCTCGGCGCAGCGAGCACGGCCCGGCAGAATATAGTGTATACATATATGTGTGTATTTCTCGTTCGACCGCGCGGTACCGTAACATCTTCGCCGGGTTTCGCTGGTCGCTCACGCGATAATTCACAGCTTATGCGAAAAATGAAATGCTTTATTTTCTTCATCGAATAAATATGGCAGTGACACCAATCGATTCCTTGTTTTTTCCGATGAAACTCATACCAAATGTTATGTAAATCGGACTATTTTTAACGAAGCTAATTTTAATTATGCAAATCAATTTTTTATGTAATTTCCTTAATTATGGTCCAAATTATATTGTTCTTGGGGTCAATTTCATCGGGAAACCATAAAGAATCGATTGGCGTCACTTTCGCAAAGATCTGATTAGAAATGCAGAATTCGAGATTCGCCGCTGCTTAGTGCGCAACATTGTATGATTTCGAGTACCGAAGACCACGGAACTCAGCGAGGCGCGTGATTGCTGGCGGTATTGGCTTTGACGACGCTTGCTAGAGAATCACCCTGTATTTTGCGTCGCGTTTTTTTTTTACATTTTACAAATGATTGTACTCGGGAACTGTTATCAAGCCCTATAACGAAATTTGCATTTACTTACAACATATTTTTTATATATCGTTTCCAAGATATACTGAAAAATAGGAACACTCTCATTAACCTTTAGGGGGTGTTTTCAACCTGAAAACCCGGAAATGGGCAGAAACAAAAACTTTCCTGATACTTCTATTGAGGTCCTCTACAAATTTGCACAGTTTAAAAAAAATATCGGAATGTTCGGATAGCCGAACTTCTCTTGTCAGATGACGTTAGAGCCACAACCGTAGTTCTACATGACATATGCAGCATAATACATTTATGCTTGAGACTTTTTTCTTAATATCTCGTTAACGATGCTTCGGACAATATTTTCGCTAAGGAAAAAGTTGTTTCGAATTACCCCGTGAGTCACCCCTCTCAAGGAACTCCACCATTATTGGGACACCCTGTATAATGATAGGTGTCATATATATGAGTTATTTCATAAACATATAGTAAAATTAAGAATAATGAAAAGTTCAAAGGAATGTTACAAGGTCATGAAATAACAAGCAAGAATTTCTTTAACACGTCATGAGTCTGTGTTACAAGAATAAAAAATGTTCTGATACGTATTACCCATCACTATTAAAATTGTCACTACGACTGATATTCACTTATTATTAATAATAGAATTACATGATACAGTAGACTTTATGAGAACTAATGTCAAAGGAGAATCATGAAGGCGGAGTCCCACTAGTGCAACGACGCGCGGCGCGC
This sequence comes from Andrena cerasifolii, assembly GCF_050908995.1. Taxonomy (NCBI): domain Eukaryota; kingdom Metazoa; phylum Arthropoda; class Insecta; order Hymenoptera; family Andrenidae; genus Andrena; species Andrena cerasifolii. The sequence continues at coordinate 1,556,587 of NC_135124.1, read as the reverse complement.
GTTTTTTTCGACGCGCAAGGCCGATTTGTTGCAGAAAGACGTTCCCACTGGTGCAACTGCGCGCCGGACACGGGTCAGATTTACGAGTTTCCCGGATTATCGAGCAGTTTGGAGTAGGGCTATAGCTGTGGACCGGATACGCCTGAGATACCCGGAACGAGGAAAATTCCCGGGTAAACTACCCGATATACTCGAGATATCCGAGAACTTACAGATTACAGAGGGTGATTCTGGAGCGATGCCTGTCAGAGAGATGCCGCCGGACACCCCGTGCTGAGGTCAACCCCCTGTGATACCTCACCGAATTTTATGGCTTTCGACCCTCGAAGGGGTTGGAATACCATTAAGATATAAGAAACGTCCAGGATTTCCGAATTTCTCATCAAATCATTCCGAAAATGACGCTAATCAATTCCTTATGTTTCTCTGGTGAAAATAACACCAAGAACGACGTAATTCGGACCATAATGAAGGAAATTCCATGAACAAATGTTATGCAAAATTTCCAATTCACTTCGTTAAAAATAGTCCGATTTACATGAAATTTGGTATAATCTTGATCGGAAAAACGTAAGGAATCCATCTTCCATATCGATATAGTAAAGAGTTAAGAATTATTTTATTTTTGAATCAGGTACGAATCCTCGGCCGACCGCAGCGAATCGAGGTCGGCCCCCCGTAGTCAAGGGTAAAATATGCATTACAATATATTAAGAAGTTATTTATTGTTCATATTGACAGCGGCGCACTCTCGCAGAGAACCATCAATACAGACGGCGCGATGCTTATCCGCATATCAGTCGTTGCGACTGGTTCTCCATTGACTACCTACTGACCAAAACGGTACCCGGATATTTGATACCATTCTTAGGGGTTAAAAAATAAATAATTGCAAATAAATTAATATTCAGTTTTTCTTTGGTATATATTGATAGGCTTGTGAGAGCGTATATATACACCTTTCGTAATCAAAGGGTTAAAAACTAGATTTGGCTGAACGCGAGCGAGGATATTAGTAAAGGCTGGGGCTAGCTCAGGGCGGGTGGCGCGCGCCCTCTTGCGGGCGCGTAAACCATGGTAGCGAACCGATGTGGGTTTGGATATATGAACCAGAAACTTACGGAAACTCGCTCCTTCCTATTATACATGTCAATACTCTAGGGGCGTGATTGTATGGGCCAAAATAAGACGAAAATATAGAATACAATTTTTAATATCGTGCTTCGTTTTCAAGAAAATTGGCTTTGAATTGCAGCTAAATGCGCGTGTCTTTTGGACGCCTGAGGGGCACGCGGCGGTAAGGGGAACGTGTCCACCTGTCCGTAGAACAAATTGGGAGGGCGGGACAGGGTGGATCACCGTTAGGGCTACGTGTACGCAGTTAAAAAAAAATAGATTGTAAAAAAAGTTAACAATAATTTGTTATTAACCCTTAACTGGTATACTGTTTTTGGCAAACGTGACTGGTATACTGGGGTCGTGGCAGACCCCAAATAAAAAAGGACATAGAAATTTGTAAAGTCGACACTAGAGCAACCACTATGAATATTTTCTTCTTAGGTAATGTAGAAAATAATAGAAGCGTAGAAAGTTAAACTATTATTTTAAAATTAATTAGAAATTCAGTTTACCAACTTAGACAACCGAAAATTGTACATCGAACTTTGGGTGCTTGGGGTCACGAGCGACCCCAGGATACCAGTTAAGGGTTAATATGTCGGAAACTAATGAATACCCGAAGCTACAATTTTAGTTTTAGGGTCGACACACCCTCCCCGCCCCTTCCCTCAAACCTCGTGTCCATCGGTCACTGAGGTCATTTGGAAGTATATCCAAATTATCCTTGAATATTAATATCAAACTTCTTCAATATCCAAGTATTCGCGCCAAAAACCTGCGGTTTGTGCCCCCGACACAACCTACCCGATTGTTTCACACTATCTAAACAAAGGGCGTTTGTCTTTTCACTATTGGTCACAATGGTAACTACCCCTAATCACATGTCGTGTGAAAAAAAAGAAACAGGACGCCGAGATAGCGAATAACTGAGCGATGATGAAAGTGATGACGGAACTGAGGGAGGGAAGCCATTGCAGAGATCTTCCTTCATTTCATTTGAAACACAGCTTCCAGCAATCAGTGACCGCGACCTAGTAAACCCCTTCAAACATCTCATGTAGTATGAAGTCAAAAGACGTTGTTTCGGCTACTGACCCAACCGTCAGCGTTAGCTCTATGTAGATAAAGAAAGCAAGATGTAGAAAAGGAGGCTAGTACTTATTTCCACTGTCTTCGACGTGCGCGTCAAGCATCCGCGTGCACGCCTGGCAGAGCGTCGGCCCATTTCGTGTGCGCGGCCTCATAAATTAGACCCTTTCAAGTGGACGAAACCGTCGTGCGCGGCGCGCCGTTGCACTAGTCGAACCCTTCCTTTAGATTAAGGGGACTAGGCAGTCGAAAAATCGATTTTTTATTGCATTTTCCGAAAGTACTATCTTTCCTCAATAAAATGCCGTTTGGTTTATAGTAAAATTTGCAAAATTGTGGATTTGGCAGCTAAAAATGTCAAGCGGCAACCTATAGCGTCGCCTTTGCCCAGAAACTTTAAATGCGTTTTTCTCGAATATTTTTTTCTCTTAATTTTTTCCAGATTGCGAGCGAAAAAAAATTAAAGAAGTCACCGGATTTTGGTAGCGCACCATCATTGTTTGTGTGCCACCAAAATCCGGTGACTTCTTAATTTTTTTATGAAAATCTCGAATTTTGACGGACCATATCAGAGGTTTGCGCCGAAATGACACATGTTCTACACATCCCGTAATTTTTTCCAAGTCGATTTGAACCTCAATTCGCTCGCAATCTGGAAAAAATTAAGAGAAAAAAATATTCGAGAAAAACGCATTTAAAGTTTCTGGACAAAGGCGATGCTACAGGTTGCCGCTTGACGTTTTTAGCTGCCAAATCTACAATTTTGTAAATTTTACTATAAACCAAACGGCATTTTATTGAGGAAAAATAGTACTTTCGGAAAATGCAAAAAAAAAAAAATGATTTTTCGACTGCCTAGTCCCGTTAAACATCAATTGCGCGGTCCAATCACAGGGTGTTTCGAATAATTGTTATTAATATGCATCACTGATTTACCCACTAATTCATAGATTAACCACCTTGCAATTTTAGAACACTCTTACTTAATTCAGTGAAGACTGATCCTTTGTTAATTATGCTATTTTACATATTAAAATATAAAATATTAATTAAAACATACAGAAGATCAGATGCTCATTTCATTTGTTGCCCGTGTGAAATCTTGACTGTAATTCTGAACATCTGAATAAATAGGAATTAGGAGGGCAAAGTACATTGTATGCGTAACTAAATTTCGATTTATGCGAAAACTATAGAAATATATTAACCATTTATCATATGTATCAGATATGACACATGTTTCTCTTTTCCATTACTAATCGTTAGAGAAAAAGATTTGGTAATTAATCGGACAAGAGCAATGTAATTTTTTTCTGTTACGCACCAGATAATTTCGCCAATACCTCAGCAGTATTGACAAACTGAGATCGTATGAAAAAATTAAAAAAAATATATAACCCACTTCAAAAAAATAAAAATTAATTAAAAAGTAAAAAAAAAATTTCTCTTATTTAATCTATGACTCCCTATTTTGTTATGTCGGCGCCTCATCATTTGCACGGTGTAAATCTGGCGCCGCCTTAAAAAATTTAAGAGTCGCAGATTATATAAGGGAAAAAATTATTTTTTACTTTTTAGAGCATATTTAGTTTTTTCAAGTCGGCATTATTTTTTTTTTATTTTTTACGTTTTAGATATTTAAGTTATATGACTACATGTATTGCCCATGAGAAAGGAACCGTTTGCTAGAAACGGAAGATTCCAAAAATAAGTGACTTGAAAAAGTGAGAACAAGGATGTCACAAATTCGTTATATTGAGTCTACAACTCAACGCGCGGGAATACTCTAAAATGCGAGAATATATAAAATACAAATTATGTAATGAGGCGAAGTTTGAAGTAACCCGTACTCGCCCTCTTTCGAATAAAAAAAAAGATTATCGAAATCGGTCCATATGCTGAGGAGTTACGTGTGGACAAACATAAACAAAAATACGTAAACTCCCCCTTCTTGAAGTCGGTAAATTAATCTATATACATATAAAATGAGAAGTCCTGACTGATTGATAACTTATGGATGCCGAGCTCAAACCGTTTAATCTAGGAACGTAAAATTTGGAAGGTACATTGTGTTCATGACGTAGGCGCCCAGTAATAAGGATTTTTGGAAATTACGTCTCCGAAGGGGTGAAAAGGGTTAAAATGTATTTTCTCGGATTCCTTAAAATCTCTTTGGCCCGATTAGATATAAACTTGTTTCTTACTTACAAAGATTGCTCACACAAATGCCTAGAAACCAATTGCAGGATTTTGCCCTAATCAACTCCTAAGGGGGTGGAAAAGATTAAGCTGTGTTTTCATGGAGTCCTTAATATCTCTTAATAAATTTCTGCTCATTTCGTATTTTTCTTATTATTATATGCGTTACGTTTGTACTATAGTTGCAAGAAAATAATTCTAAATTATTTAAACATTTACGCGAGTGTTGCACGAGCTTGGGGCAATACATACATCGCTATTTTTCATGACCAAAAATACGAACATTTAGAGCATTATATATTTAATTACAAATTACTAATAGTTAAACATCTTGAAATATATTTCTTAAATAGTTTTTGAATTGCTTGATTTATTATTAAAGAATTATACAATTACTCTGCAAATTTTGATGACAAACAAATTTTTTACACCTTCTTTATGATCAATTACCTCTTAAATCAGCAGAAATTGGGACATTCGCCTTATGTACGGATAGCTAGCTTATTGTTGGGCTCTCAAAATTAGGAAGAAGTCCATTATACGAAATTGTTATAAGCAGGATGATTACACATGCCGCTTTGCAGCTCGGATCAGACGAATAAAGACGTAACGAAACATTATAATGTTCAGTGCAATAACAGTCTAATTAAATTATGACAAGGCCGCATGTCTTGACTCCAGTGTTGCAACACGAAATTGTAGTGCACCAATAATTCGTAATTGGTGATGCAACGAGTCATCAATTTGTCGTTGCAAATCAGTATCGTGGCGCTTTATAAAAATGTGAGCACCGAGTTTACATTACATTATTGTTCGCGTGTATTATAAAACATTTTTAAATTAAAAAATTAAACTGCTCTTTGAGATTGAAAAGCATAGACAAAAAGGTTAAGATACGAATGAACTAATTTTCATGTTTTTCTAGATATTGCTCGCCAATATCGTAATACATTTTTTCGATAAATTGTACAATAAATTGCACGAAGAAAATTAAATTATATATTAACTGTATGTTCACTGGTATCCCTTTGTAACATTGCAATGTTACTTACGTTTGTATTTATTATATTTGCATATTGTAAGTGGCACCATTCGCAAAGGATTTTATTCACGAAATTATGGATTCGTAATCACAATGCAATATAGTACGTTTGTTTTGAACGATGTTCTCAGAGCCAATTGTAACATTATGTCTTTCGTAAAAATAGTATCAATAATGGTCTCAGTTTTTCTTCCTTTCATAGGGACCGTATAATTGTACTTAAGTATTTTTAGAAACATGCATGTCTGCCCCAGCAGAAGTATATAATAAGTATTCAGTTGAAAAATAATTATGCAAAACTCTTCCTAATTTTATGTAATTATCGCCTATATGACGCGCTAAATGCATAATAAAATATAGAAGGAAATTATAGTTTCATGCCTCCGTCGTTAGCATTTCTTGTTAATATCACTTAATTAGGAATAATAACTCTCCTGAAATAACTTTCTAAATGCTACAACTAGCATGCAATAGTAAGTAATTGAAAATTGTATCGAATTATAAAATATCGAAAATCAATACAATACCTATGTGTGAAACTTTTGCTGGTCAAGGGGAGAAGCCCGTATAAACGGCTTATTTTTGCACCAATTTTTAGGAATTTCTTGCAAATATACCAATGCGCTAATCCTTTCGTAACTTTAAGGGTGCTTTACTTAACATTATAACAAGTAAAAAAATATAACAGTAAAATTATAATAAATACAAAAGAAACAGAACAGGATCTAAAATAGGTGAATTTTGTTGAGATGCAAAACGGCGCCTGTTGTAGCGTCTCTGGTAGTTATGTGAAACAGACTAATAATTTTTTTTTAATTTATGTGCCAATTGTAAGAATATCAACCACAAATGGTGTAAAAAAGTTGCATATTTTAAAAATGGCGAAACTTCAAACATTTTCGCCAGAAATTCGCTTTTTATTTGTTTAACCCTCTTCAGACGGCATAATTTTACAACGTTAACAGACGGCAGAGGCACAATTGCACCCTCGCATATTTTATATGAATATTCTCAGTGTCGGTATAATTTGTACGATAAATTGATAATATTTAGACTCAATGAAAATCAATAAAAAAAATTCCAAATTTTCTTTTATAATGTGAATTATCTATTTTTTGACTTTTTATAATAAAATAACATCGAAAAAAAATCGCATTCTTGTTTTCTTGCATAATCTTCATACAAAATATATGGGGGTGCCATTGTGCCTATGCCGCTGTTATGGATGCAACCCTCGACTCAACCCCCTATCTCGGAAGGGGGTTGAGATATTTTTCTGAAATTTGGTCTATATAATCTAGACCATAAATTTAGGGATGTCATGAAACGCAATTTAAAAACGCAAAAGTTACAATTGTACCTATGTCGTCTGACGAGGGTTAAAAACAGTAGTTAAATTTAATAATTTGGTTAAAAATTGTGATTCATATTCTGAGGAATATTATAAACTAAAATGGTGAAAAATTTGAAGTTGATTGGACAAATGGTTTTTGAGTTATCCCCGGCGCCATTTTTGAAAACGTGGTTTCGAGAAAAACGCGGGTTTTAGGTACTTAAGTATGCTCGGTGCTCGGAAGGGCGCTGACTCACCAGGCTATAGTATCAATACGGAGTTGAATTTCGGCCTATAACTTTGAGAATTATTTTTTAAATGTTTTAGACGCGATTGATGGAAAATTTTTTGTTTCTATCGATTTATACGGTCTTCTCCCCTTAAACGAAAAATAATGAAAAGGACATTTTGTAATGTATCCATTTTAACACGCATGTCTTGGGCGTAGATTTCACTCTATGCCAACAAATCTTATAAACTACAGCTTTATTAAAACATATTAGGCTCGTTCTTTCGAGCGACGGTGTAAATGTTTACTAGACTTCTGGTAGTTTGATACTGATTCGCGTCCAGTCCGTTTGGATGTCAATTTAGAAATTGTGAAAGTGGGATAAGGTGGACACACTATGATAGGTGAAAGGAAAAGCCAAGTATGTATCTATTTACATATAAAAATCAAAGAAAAAAAAGCAGGTTGAATAACCATGTAATTGCATACGATAAGTAGTCTTTCCTTTGTAAAATAGAAGGAGAAATCGAATATCATAGGTAAATGAAAAAAATGCTGGTAACTTGTTTGATATCATATAAATTTGTTCAACACCAAACAAGTCGAACGAGTTTAAACTTTGTTATTCCAGTCAGCGATACACCGAAACGCATTACATAAATTCGGTCTCAGATATCGTTAAGATAGATTTTAATATTAAAGTATTCTTGACTTATACATTCTTGTATATGTTTCTTGGGGAGGTACATGGGAGAAATTCAGGTATCTATGTAGAATTATACGATCTTCAACGTCTTATTCAATTACGAATTCTTCCTACATTTTATATAGCGTTCAACTATTTCTACTAATAGTAAAGTGAAGAACTCACCGTAAAGTGGGCCAATCACAACCATAACGACAACCATGAGCACCATGACTCTCTTCTGCCTATTATTTCTGCCCTTTTTAAATGCCACACGAAAGGTCTCTTCAATGTGCTTAAATGCGAAGAAGTCCAAGATCGCGGCGCACAGTGACATTTTCTTTTCATCACTTTTCTCAGCTTGTTTGAGATGCGGCCTCGGAGGCTCCTTGATCACCACTAGCCCATAAATAAAGCTTAACACATAACACACAGTCGATATCCCAAAAACACCGTAAAAGCCCAATTTCAAATATAGTATCCCTGACAACGCCATTCCAATAGGTACACCAAGAGATAAGAAAACATTAGCGGCGCCGATTCTAAGTGTTCTTGATTCCACAGATGTGATATCCGCGATATAACTGAAAACACCCATAAACATGGTGAACCAGCCGCCTGTTAAAGCTGGCCACAGGGCTTCGAAGACACCGGTGACTTCCATTGGTACCTCGTGAAAGAAATATGTGCATAGGAGCATACTGACGCTACTAAGAAATTCCCCGATGATCGGCAACAGCATACAAGGCTTTCGCAATCCCGTGCGATCACTCCAAGCTCCCATGAACAAGATCAAGATCGTTGGTAAACCACTTGTCAGTGCCATCTTCCACGTTTGCATGCCGGCAACCAGCTGTTGAATAGCTGTTTCTTCCGTCTCATAACCGGTTGTGTTTCTATTCGCTAAGGCTGTGCACACTTCATCGGGGTAGGCCAAGTTCACCCTGCAAGCTTTTTCTAAACTGAGGTTCTGCGTAGCTAGGGAGGCCAACATACATGGGATCACGTAGCAGGCGATCATGGGTTCGACGGTGATGTTGCTAGTGAAGTAGGACCACTTTTGACGTAATGTCATAGATTTCCACACAACAGCTTCATCAGGCACATTGCTGGATTCTCCAGCTTTATTTTCCACGGTCCCGCTTGAGGCCAGATTGTTGAGGGTAGTGTCAGCCATTTCTTTAGGCATCAGTAGTCTAGATAGAAGTGCAGTTCTACCAAACGAGTTTAAGTATTTTTGAAACCGTATGTACTGACGTACACGATATCTGAAGTAAGTCTATGCGATGTATCCTACTAATACTGTCGCGTAAGTTGCCTTAGAACTTCTGTTAGCAGGTAATACGATGCGAAGTTTTTAAGCGTTTCCAAGATTTAGAATCATACGGTAGTTTCAGTGGAAAGACTTCCAAAGATTTGAACGATCAGAGAGCAGTCCCCATTTCTGCGGTTTCCAAAAGGTTCTCCAACCATTCAGTTTCGGGTAAATCCTCCCGCGTGTTCTTTGATCTTGGAATCATACGAGCTGTTAGGAAGCTTACGTCTGTCTTGGAATTTTCGGCCTAGCGCAGCTTTAGATGTTCAATTCTTGAAAGTGTTCTTCTTCAGTATACTGTTTTCTTAGATTTCAGGCGGCCCACAGGAGAGACCGTCTGACTGCCTACTCCTGGCTAATGCACCATTGTCGATTGCGTTACGGCTGTTACATACCTCCTTCCCTTCCTCCGCCTCTCGGCCACCTCCTGCTCCAACTTTCCCTCCACCACCTCGTATTCTCATTTTCTCTCCCCCCTAACATCTTCGTCCTTTCGAAGGGTGGGGAGGTACCCTCGAGTACATCTACCTACCACTAAATACGTGATGCTTATCAAAACGTCGTCAACACAAATTGTTTCTATAATACGCAACCACGCGCTGTCAACTCGTCGACGCTTCCGATTCCGCTCTTGGGGGCATTTCAGGTCAAGGTTAGCTTTCGTGCTTCAGAATTCAACCAGAATGTTTTCCCTTTAACATCAGATGTTTTTTGACGTGAATACCTTATAGTCTTTAAAATCGCTACAGTACTGGGAGGCATGCACGAAAAGTCGAGCGTTACGAAAAGGGTGACGAGAACGGGAGATAATTTTTCGTCTTATAACTTCAAAACAAAAAGCAACATCCAAACAATAAATATAGCGTCGAGTAGACAAAGGATGTCTGTATCTGGGATTACCTTCGGACCGAGGGCGTAACCGCTGTGAGCATGGTTAGAGGGTCCGCAAAAGTATAGAATTTGAACGTTAAAAATTAGATTTTGCCGAACGCGAGCGAGGAACGAAACAGACGACGCGCCGACACTCTATCTCGCTCCGTCCCTCAGATGCCTAATACCCCGTCGCACACGGAAAGGACGGAATATCGCGCGCCCGAAAGATAGAGGGAGACAAAGCTTCAACTGCGTTTGCCCCGCACCGGTCCCCGCACGCGCTTAGTCACGCCGACGCGCTCTCGCCTTCGGCAAGAAAAAAGCGAGAAAAGCCGTGGTTACGGTGGACGCGTTTTCGCCGTAAAAACCGATTAGTTTCTGTGTAAACAATAACATTCATCGGTGTCATCCATTTCGGCTACGTCATTGATATCACGGGATTAAACCTAGCATTGATCTTACATTCGCCAGAAATCTAGATGCATCTTGCATGCCATTCGTTTCGTACCTTAGCTACCACAGGCTTATAATTAATCAAATTATCGGCTATACTTCCGAATGGCCCCAGTGGCCGATCAACACGAGGTTTGGGCGGAGGGATGGGGAGGGTGAGTGGACCCTAAATCTAAAATGGTTGCTCCGAGAATTTATTAGTTTCCGAGATATTAATAAAAAGCTTTTAGCATGTCTGTTGACTTATTCCGACATAACGCATTCCGCTGTTCAACTCGTTACGGGTATTAGTATTGGTTGGGGCTAGATCAGGGCGGGGGGCGCGCGCCCGCTTGCGGGCGCATAAAGCATGGTAGTGAATCCATGTGAGTTTGGAGATTTGAACCAGAAACTTGCGGATTACAGGAACTCTATTGATAGTCAAAACTTTAGGGAGGTGATTCTATGGGCCAAAATAAGACGAAAATATACAATACAATTTTTTAATATCGCGCGTCGTTTTCGAGAAAATTGCCTTTGAATTGCAGCTAAATACGCGTGCCTTTTGGACGCCTGAGGGGCACGCGGCGGTAAGGGGAACGTGTCCACCTGTCCGTAGAACAAATTGGGAGGGAGGGACAGGGTGGATCACCGTTAGGGCTATGTGTACGCAGTTAAAAAAAATAGTTTTTAAAAAAAATTAGCAATAATTTTTTATTAATATTTCGGAAACTAATAAATACCCGAAGTTACAATTTTAGATTTAGTGTCCACACACCCTCCCCAACCCTCCCCTGAAACCTTGTGTCTATCGCCCACTGAGGCCATTCGGAAGTATATCCAAATTATCCTTGAATATTAATATCGAACTTACTTCTTCAATATCCGAGTATTTACGCCAAAACACTGCGGTTTGTGCCCCTACACAACCTACCCGATTTTTTCTTCTTATTCTTCGTGATAATTTGAAATACAATTCGGTTCTGTGTACAAATGTTTAATTACAGCTTTGTGCTCCTTGATCATATGCTTACATTTCTTTTTCGTATTTTATGGAGTACTTCGATTGCAATATGATTTATTCAATTTCTTCTAAAGATAAACTCAATAACTAAATTTAGGTTTCTATATACCTACTAATTACTTTCTCATTTTCTGATATGAAAACGTCATTCACATAGGTACCTATATATATTTACACATGTTTGTACATATCATTCCACTTGAATAATATGGATCAAGCACGAAACTCCCGTTTATTTTGTATATTGAAAATTACGAATTTATTTTTTTTATTCAGTGCATATTGTTACCTCCAAAATGTCAGATACCCGGCTGTCTAGTAATTTACACATTAGTAGGTACTCTCAGGGTTCCAAGCATGTGAAGTTCCTTTAGCATGTGTGTGGAAAGAAATCGTGCCACGGGTTCGTAGTTTTCCATCACGAAGATATTCGCTAAGTAAACTTTGCGAATCTTCTCCTTGAACTGACACAACCATAGGAATTTATTGATATATATTCATCGAATTTATTTGTTATCAATTTATTGCAGTTTGTTAAATTAATTCATACTATGTATTCTATTCCTTAGACATATTGGTAACATAGTAGATCAAATATAAGTATGTTAATGCTACTCGTTGTATTGTTAATTAAACACTGAATAAGAAAACTAATTCTGTATGTAATTTTAGAGTAAATTTCGGAATAGGATTTATATGACGACTTTAGTAGATAAGTTTTCGCGATCTTATATTGACATCGACATGATGACGCGTTTTCTTCGCAAAGTAAAAATTTTTTAGTGCCTATTTAATGCCAAATATCTGTTTCAACATTATATCAATTATTCAATGCGAAATAGGGAGACTAAATTAGACCACAAAGGGCGTGAAATAGTTCGTTTTATGCTTCCAATTTCGATAAAGTATAAAAAAAACACGGAATAAAGATTTCTACGCTATTTTCAACGCTAAGAAGTTTACAATGATACGTAAACACCAAGTACCATTGAAATCATCTCTGGTAGGCCAGTAGTGAGGTGCCGGTAAATGTGGCAATTTGTTGATAAAATAATCACAACGGCTGTCTTGTCTTCAACGGCTGGAGTCTATTTCACGCAGGGCCGTCCCCTATCCAAGTGAGTACCTACGGCTACCTAGTACGATAAACCGAAGGTTGACAATGATTTGTGTACAGAACCTTTTTGGTCCCGGAACGACATTTATTGGGCGGTTAGTTATAATGAATTAACAGTTATATAATTTGGTTTGGGGGTTCAAGACTTTTTAAAGCCTCCACACAGCTTACCATCGTAAACATTCTGTCCAACAATATGATGTTTAACTGGATCACTGAAGTCTCATGAATGTGTACCTACTATCATTGAAGAACAAAATTCAAGTGCATAAAAATGACGAATAGGGTATGCTTTACTAGGTGGAACACTTTGCGAAAATCGTCACAATCATGGAGCTTGTAGCCGGATTAGAGGTTTGAATTATACGCCCCTGACTCTTAAGTTGATCGTATGACGTCGTCAAGTGCGTAATGCTCGTAATTCGAGTGATGTTATAAAATATTCGACTCATAGCCGTAACGGACTTGTTGTTTTGTTGTTTTTTTCTCACACATCCGCTGGCATCACAAACTTCAGCTGGGAACAACAATCGCATCACGAAGCAAACAACTGATCTCACAATCAGTACGGGTTACATCCTTAGTTTTTACAACATGCATATTTCCAATGATTACATTCAACTCCATATAATGATAACCAAATTGCAACGATGCGGATTAGTCAGAACACATTGCACCAATCTCAAGTACAGCTGCTCTATTTTTTACGCAGTTACATTTAAAAAAATGTTCATTGTCTTTGTAATTTGTATGACGTTTCAATACTTTATATACGTGTATAATGGACATTTTTTTTTGTAGAAATGGAATTCTGAAGAGGGAATTAGTATACTTAAATTTGCAAATTTCATTTGGATTATATTAGCAGTAAAGAAAATAAAATAGAGACAATGAAGTTTTCTTGAAGGAAGTTTTTAATGTCATCGATAACCTTCGCGTTTCACGCATCAATGATAGTTAGTTTTCACCAGCTTCTGTACAACATACGGGAAGTAATATGTTTTCGTGTCAGTTGATGGAATAATTATTTGTATTTAGATATTGACTCTTGTTATAGGGGAAAGTGGGGCAAAACCGGGTGCCTAATGTATTTTTCCTGCTAGCAAAAAGTCAGACGGTAAAGTAAACTTTGCACACCACTAGAAATCTTAATTGTGCCTTACACAATTAGAAGATGAGAGTCCTTTCTTGAAAAACCTACTTGGCTCACCGGAAAACAAGATTTCTCAACATGCGATAAAGAACCGGGTAAAACGTAAAAATACTATGTAAAGATTACAGAATACTTGGATTCTTTAAATCCGAGTGGTATGAAAAAGGCAATTCACCAGCTGGAACTTTTCAACTCGAAATTTTTAAATTTCTCTGGATGAAAAACTACGACGGGCTTTGCGCTGCGATTGATCTCATACCGTCTTCAGGTCCACCCAAATGTAACACCCTGCGTTGGGTGCATATTGCAGCTCTTGTCTTAGAAAAATAATGATACCCAGTCTGACCCGCGTACCCGGTTTTACCCTACTTTCCTCTAGGCATGTGTAAAGTGGAAAAACTGTTTATTTATTGTTTATTATGTCTCTATTGGCATTAACAATTATTACGTTTGAGCGCAGTTCACAAATATAATTAATAAAAATATTCAGTCAGGTATTGAATACGTATCAGAATAATTTTGTTGTAGGTTTAATTATATCCTAATTAATTACGAGAACTTCGTAGTCTTTGAAGGACAGCTCTTCTCCATCAAAGGGAATGTACAGACACTCATGACTGGGTACGACCTGTGAAAAGTAACGTTTGAATCATTATCAAGTTATGGGAAGTTTGCTGTAGTAATCTAAAATTCTAATGTGACGTTCAAAGATTTTGATTTTCATTTAGTATCAATTTCTTTTTCGCTCCCTATCACAGCGACATCATCAATTAGACTGAATGTTCAATCCTATTACAGTATTGCGCGGTAAAGAACATTCGAATTCATAATTCTATATAACTAAGATTATACGACTTTGTTGCCCGTTTTTCTGCGAATCGCCTAGTACATACATACATAATATGTACGGTAATTGCTCCTTTGATAAACTGTTTGTTTCTCTACCCAACTAACTATTCTAAACCACAAGAGTGGTTTCACGCTAGCGGTTCTCGGACAACAATTTTCTCAGGTCAGGTATGTACGATAGTAAGAAAAATATTACACACGGCTGTCTGCGTACTTGCAGGGGCCTAAAATATCAAAACAATCGCCTGATAATCGCTAGTGTGAAACCGCTGTTATGATAAGACGAGCATTTAGAGCAGGTTTGGTCCCAAGGCGGAGTATATGCCTCACACTGTATGTAAATACAAGAATGATTCAATGTACATATGTATGGATGGTACAAGTGGGCATGAAGTGATTCCTTATGAAAAAACAAATCAAAAGGGTAGAATAAAATTCTTTTATCCGAGGTTTAGTTTTCGAGAAAATTGATTTAAAGAAGGAATCAATTTTTAAATCTTCAAATTCGATTTTCTTGAAAACAAAGCCTTGTTCGAAAAATGTTACTGTGCAATTTCAACTTATTTTTGCCCAAAGATTCATTCCATCACCAGTTGTACCATATTTGCTGTTATATTCTACCAGTTCTTAGTCAAGCGCATGTGTGCCCAACAAAATTTCAAAATCGATTTTCTCGATAACTAAGCTTCGGATGAAAAAAATTCTATTATACACAAATCTAACTCAGAACTAACTGAGATTATAAAACCGAAGCAAGAAATTTAAAAAATATTTTTGCGAATATTTCGGTAACTAAAGGTGGGATTTCCTAGCCGGGATCTGCGGCGACAGCCGACGGCCAAACCCCGAGCACCGCTCTTATGGAGAAGCATGCATCCGTTTTCCTAGCCGCGTTTTCGACCGGCTGCGTCCGCGCGTCTGCTACAGCAGCAACCTGGGCTATTCGAGCGCGGGACACACATCCAATCATTACTGTAGTCAGTAGTGCTCTCACTTATAATAGAGTCGAGGAGCGGTCACTAACACTGAACTAACATTGGTTACGCACTTCCCACGTATTATACCTACGTCTTTTCCGCAGGCGCGGAATTGGCGCCGAGGTCTCTATCATGGTTATGTCAATTTGATCTAGATACATCAGATACCTGGATCCCTGGGTACCCGTGAAACAACCGGGTAGATCTGGGATACCGTAAACTCGGGGAACATTGGGATGTTTTTGGAACATTTTGCTATATAATATAAAAATTAAAATTTTTACATTTACTCTAAGTATCCTGTCAGAACATTACATATTTGTGAATGCACTACAAGCGTCAAAATGCATAAAATTTGTGTTCTTATCCTTCCTTAATACATGTTAAATACCTGCCAATGTTACCCCGTAATCGGGTAACATTGGCACGTCATATATAAATAGCACTAAAAAAATTAAAGTTTTACCACATCTGAATTTACATTAACACTTAAATTTGTTTCTTTTTATGCTCAATGCACTCTAGTTTATATTTTTTTATATACTTTTTTTAATTGACATTTTTAAATTTGGTTCAGGTATCCTATTATAACATTGCATCGTGTGTGATTGTACTGGAAGTATGAAAATGCATCAAATTTGTTCCTTTTCCTTTTTAATAGGAGTAGATGCCAATGTTACCCTGCACTGCCAATGTCCCCCAGTTTACGGTACTTATACATATAAAATTGTAAATGAAGCAGAAGTTTGTTTGGGGTAAGCCTTCATTTTCGAGAAAATCGATTTCGAAAACTATCGTGTATACATACATGTGACTTGTAAATATATATTGGCTTGGTGGACCTTGGTGTACAGGTATACCCTTCTATCTGACAAGATATTACGGGCCAAGGGCACTCGCACGTACTATTTAGTCCTACTTGCTAGGACTACATTTTTCGGGGCACCCGGTACATCAGGTTCTCTTGATTCTCACGGACCGAACCGCAGTCACACAGTGAAAGAGCCGGTCGGGCCCCTCCTAAAATCCACCATTCGTTATATACCGGGAATAACTTTAAAATGTGAACAGCGCAAGCGATTAGCATCTCATTTCGGCTCGTGCTGGTGCTTATTATGTTTTGTCGATAGTGGGAGTCGGCAGTCATTGGCCGAAGAAAAGGACAGCGAGTGAGAAAGAACCGAAAGCAAATGAGAAAAAATGAACTTTATCTTTTACACTGGCCTGGTGTGGAGAACCCCCCGCCCCAGTTAGAGGGGATATAGATGATCATACAACGAACAAAATCTAGCAATATTACCACGAGCATTTACTGTATGCATCTCCCTTGCGCAGCGCGCGAATGAGGGGCCGCCTCTTTCACTGTGCAAGTGTAGTTCATTTCCGAGAATCAAGTGAACTCAGTGTACATCCGTTTGAGCCAGAAAACCGAACCCTAACCCGTACGCGGTTCGGTACGCCGTATCGTCGACTAATCTGCCTAACCGGGTAACAGAATTCATCTGTACCCCAAATACCCCGGTGAACCGGGTTAATGCGGTTACAGTAATACGGTGAAAAACATAGTGGTAACCATGTTTCCAAATAGTAATGAATTTTATTTCAATATCGGAGACTCCTTGGTAGGATGATACATGCGCATGAAAGTAATAAATATGCAAGGTCAAAGATTAACTTGGCCGCGCCGAATTCGCGAGCGTTTGCCGACGCACAGTGTAAGATTTTAGACAAAAATCGCTCCACAACGCAAATCTTGACCAATTTCAATAAATTTCTTTTAAAATACTCGTAAAGGACTCAACAATAACGGAGCACTGCAATAAAACCAGTATCTGTTGGTCTAATCTATAATATCATAATAAATAAATAAATTTTGCAGATTATTTTTTTTCTAAATTTAAAATTAACTATAAAATAAAAGTTTATTTCAAATTTACAAAATTTATGTTTTAAATAAACTGTGTAGCTGATTTAAATCTTATCTTTTTAAATTATATTATAAAATTAGTCACCACAAAATATTCAATTCTAATTACTCCGAATTACAATTATTACAAAATTATTTGTAAATTTATATATTAAAAATAAAATCAAAACTAATCTAATAGAAATATAATTTAAAAATATAAGATTTAAATCAGCTATACAGTTTAGTTAAACCATAAATTTTGTAAATGTAAAGTATATAAGTATTAAAGTATTATATAAGTAAAAGAGTATTAAAGTAAATGTAAAATTTACACAAAATTAATTGTTAATGTCTTTAATCTGCATTATTTATGTTTTTATATTATGTTATGCTAAATAGTGTTTTCTATAGATTAGACCAACAGATATGGTTTTTATTGCAGTGCTCGGTTATTGCTGAGTCCTTTACGAGTATTTTGAAAAAAAATTTATTGTAATCAGTCACAATTTGCGCTGTCGGCCGATTTTTATCGAAAATGTCACACCTTTTAGAACTCTAGACGGTGCGGGTTTACGACCCGGTTGTTCGGTGCTTCGGTGGTACCTGCCGCACGGACGAGACCGACTGTGGACCAGATGACGGGACCTTTGCCTATTGTCTAAGGCTTAGGTGTCGAAAATATTCGAATGCTAGAAAATATTAAACAATGGAAGCTATAAGGCGAAACGCGTACACGGCTGTAGAAGATATTGATACTAAAAGATATTGTTGCTAAGTAATTCTTGAAGTTTAACAAATAAAGTATAAATTCCGTTTCTAACAACCCTCTAAAATTAATCAAGCCTGCATGGATTATATACTCGTATATTTTAAACATTGTGTATTCATTTGATCTGAATATGTATTGCCTATAGATTCACATGTCACTAACTTGTCTTAAGTGATTTTCTACTCTAGGCTAGACTGTTTTATTTTACTAGTAACCCGCTCGTAGCGGGTTAACCCGGTTACCTCGGTTCTTTCTAGAATTTAATAACCGTTCCCACGCGGTTAGTATGGGTTACATAAACCTTCCTAGGTTAAGGGGGGAGCCTGGTGTAACTAAATGAAAATCGAGGCATTTTTCGGGAATTTTCTTTAAAGAAAGTATTTGATAGATCTTTCTGAAACTTTCAGGATATTGTATTAACAGGTTAAGGTATGTAACAAAAAAAAATTATTAAAAAAGAGCGGCAAATAACAAAGTTATGCCCAGTCCGTTGGCGACGCAATTATTGCACTGCGGGCAACGTAGCGTCTTTTGGTTTCATCTGAAACCAAAAATCGAACAATTTTCTTTTAGTTTATGAGTGTACGCACAGAATGAAGAAATTTGAAACTTAAAAGATGCAAAATGAACAAATGGCGGCCTCTTGAATAAAAAGTTCACTGTTTCCAACGAAATTTTGCCTCAAATGTCTAAAAAAAAGTTATTTATTTAAACAATATCATTATACTAATAACTTAGTACTATGAAGAAAATCTTCACAAATATCCGTGCACAAGGCCAAGTCGATTGGTTGAATATTTTTGGAGTAATATTGCCCGCAAAGTGTGAAACTGTCGTTTCGAGAAAAACGCATTTAAAGTTTTGTGGTAGCCTGGCGCTCCGTAGCAAAACCGGCTATATCCGCTTTAATTTTTCGAATTTCGTTTTGCGGCTTTGGGAACATATTATCGTGATGTTCAACTATTGATTTATGCAAAAAAAAAATCGATTTCTTCGATCCGCTACACCAGGCTCCCCCCTTAATCGGGTAAGGATTAGGGCAAGCCTGCCCCATAGGGTGCAAATATCTCCCGCAGTTCTGGGACTCGGGCAACAGCCGAGCGCGGGACCGTTACGTTGCTAACCACAGCATGGGCTGCGGGAGAACTGCATGAGTGTGCGGCCGTTGCAGGCTCGTACATGCACGCACACTCGTGCAGTTCTCTCACAGTTCCCGCAACGGGTAGCATTGGAACAGTTACGCGCCCGGCTGTTGCCCGGGTCCCAGAACTTCAGGAGGTATTTGCACCCTATGGGGCAGGCCTGGGTTAGGATTACGCGGCAGCTCGGATCCCTGGTTTGAACGAGTTAGTCAAAAATCCTTTTTCCAGCCTACGCCGTCTGGCTTCGGTGTCAGTCAAAGACGCTCGAAATATACTTGGCTCTCGAATTGAGACTCTCAATTATGCCTCTATGCGGGCATTTCACGATTGCTCGGATATAGTAACTGCAAGAGGCACCTACAGCGAAATCGTAAAATGGGTGAAGCATTGAAGTAAATGTTTCGAACGTCGCGTTGGCACAAGTGAATTGACAGAAATATGAGGAGCAATATAATGCTCCCAAGCTTCAGTCAGGACCGCCGCTGGATGTGTGTAATTTACGGTGTTCAGTTAGTATAACCGACTATCTCAGAAGTCAATAGAAGTCTAAGGGTCTAGTCTCCATATTAACGAAAACAAAGTGGGAAAAATCGAATTGTTCGCGAATAATAGCGTGGACAGGGCTAAACTACAGTTTTCGATGAACACCGAACCATTAGTTTTCAAGAATATATCGTCTACCAATGTGCAAAGATTGTGCCCAGCACAGTCCAGCTGTGGTGATCGATTAGAAAATGACATTTTTTTCCACGGTACAACTGGCTCATTAGATTGTAACAATAGTGACTGCCAACACAAATAGACGGCAAAGACTGACCCAACTTTGTCTGGTTGACGCCCACCTTGCGTAGACTTGTCTGTACTGTATTCCGTGAATATCGCGTACGGTTAAGCCACGGCATAGGCTGCCTCCCGCCTATACTATATTCATAAAATATTTTAGATGTGTTCACGCACAGCCACAAATTCTCTTTGCCGTGCATATGATGTAAAAATTAACATTTTTACATTTACTTTAAGTATCCTATTCATTGCATCATTTGTGATTGTACTACAAGTGTCAAAATACATAGAATTTTTATCCTTTTCCTTCTTTAATACAAGCTAGGTAACTGCCAATGTTCCCCCAGTTTAGTATGTTAGAGCGGCCAGAATTGATTGAATTAGACGTATAGTTTAACCCATGATGTAAGGAAATTAGGCGTGCTCTTGCGCAGCCTTCCAGATTGGCCAATAACGTGCCCTTCCCAAGATCCTCCAAATTGGATTGTCAACCAATAGCGTAGAATTAATTTATCAACATTTTGATAACGTCAGTCAGACGGTCGGAGCGACGGTCGGACTCTCCCGCATGCACGGCCTACTCAGTGGCCGATCGGAGGCAAAGTTATATTGCGCGATCTATACCACTGCTGACTATTGATCCAGATCTTTTACTCTAGATCCGATAACTTTCCTATCTTGTTTTATATAGTGTACGTATATTAATTGTAATTTACATCTACTTTGTAAGGCGGATACTTGTGCAGTATCAGGGACAGTAAGTTCTGACCTTGCCAACTGTTTGAGATCCATTGTGGAGAACACGTCCTACATACAAAGTTTCTCCATCAGAAGTCTGCCCTGCGACTACCGCATCATTTGGGACGCTGCCGCTGCTACAAAACACCCACGTTAATTCACCTGGACATAAGATCTAATAAAAAACGGAACACATTAGAATCATATTCTACTAAATGTCTATGGTATTACAATGCTTTAGGAATTGTAATTATTAACTTAGACCATATTCTGTTGTACCTAATGATGAATTAAAGAATTGTCATTCATTACTAATAAATCACTTAGATTACTCTTAATAAAGTAAAACTAATGAAGTGACTATGAAAAACTAATTAGAGTGTTAACAAAGCCAGACTTTTATTGCATTTATATCTATTCTCGTTGCAAATCTGACTGTCTTTATATAATTTAAAGCTGAAAAAATAACTTTTGACGTAGCTTACGTAACGCATGTTACCTACTCCGTGAAGCAAAACGACTTTGCCTTGACATAAAATTTCAATTCCGCATTTGCGTGCGTCGAAAGGCCACTTAGTTATACCAGGAAATTAACTTCCTTGCAGAAAAGGTTTATTATTTGTTAAAATCGCTCGACCAGATAGCTTCTCTGCAATGTTACCTTGAACTTAATTGATATTCTTCCTACCAAATCAAAAAGAAATAAAAATAACGAAGGTTTCAGAAATCATTATCGGTTGTTTGAATCGGATTAGCTTATAAGCAGAAGAATATTTACTTAGGAATATGCTCCTTACATTTAATTCCGAATTTTACGTAATCGAACTTAATAATTCCATGTTCTAAAATCTAATTCATCACTAGTGCAACATTGCGCGAAATACCGTTTCAAGTCGATCAGATCTTTCTGAGCGATCGTTTATACTGGGAGAGTACAGCGAAATGCAATGCGATCTACGACCTCGCATTGTTTTCAAAGTTAATATCCCGAAAATGTCAAAGTGAACAACACATGCCAAAGTTGTGCGCAGGGTGGAAATCCCTCAGCGTGAAAGCTGGCCAACGCCACTCACAGTGTTATTATAATGAATTCAAAAATATGTCTTACTGTACTCACTTCGTAATTGTATTTAGCGTGTTCCTCCCCGTTATAGCATACATAGGCTACGTTTTTCTCGGGAATAACTTTTGCCGGTAGCATATCACCCTCGTGGAAGGCTCTGCCGACGTAAATGGTAGATCCGTCTGCGTCACGGCCTCCAACAACAGCATTTCCGGGCAAACTCTGCTCTGCACTGCGATGCACCCACCTGTAAACTTTAATGAAAGCAATCTTTTAATTTAGAAAAGCTAAATCACAGTTATACAGGGTGAATCTGTAACTAGGATAATCCATATTTCGTGTTTAGTCTCAATCAGAAAGGAATGATAAAAGAAAAAGCTGAGTAGTGTAAAGATATCCAATTTCATATCACCCAATCTTTTTCGCAAGTACATATGTATGTACGTACAACGATGGAATCCTACACTTTCATTCTAGGCATTCTGTGTGTAAAAGTACCTATTACGGTAATGAAGTCTAATAATACTTTGTAGAATATTTCGAATTATTCCGTTATATAGTATAGATATTTTTTCTTTCTTTATCAAACATTTTTGATCCTTTCACTATTACATTCTAAACATTGCGTACCTATATCGGTTCTTCATCATATTCACGTCCGAATCAAGTATATAGTTGGTCTCTAGTTATATAAAGTAATTAATACTAATCTTTTAAGGGACATTCTACTCTCTCGGCCGAAAAATCGGCCACTTTTCGGTAATGGTTTTTATAATGAAATAAACACTTAACGTTTTCGAATTTCTGGGGGTATATTCTACCACTCTTGAAATATAAGAAAAAGTCTTTGTTGTCTGTTTATTTCATTTGTTCACGTAAATATTTCGCAGTGAAGTTGGCGGCTTCAGAATTGCTGGCGGTTGAAATTTCGGACGACTGGATCATCGGAAATAAAAGAACCAAACATATTTCTAATTCGCAGGAGTATGGTTATCTCGCTTTCCACGAAAGAACAATTTCGGGGCAAAATTATTAAAATGGGAGTTGATCAAAGTTGAAAGTACCGAAAAGGGTATTTCTTCTCTGTTTAATAGATATAAAACGTGGGAAAATATTTAAAAAATCTTAAGATATTTGTGGTTAGCGAGATAGCCGCACTCCTGCAAATTAAAAATATGTTTGGTTTTTTTCTTTCCGATGATCCAGTCGTCCGAAATTTCAACCACCAGCAATTCGGAAAACGCCAACTTCACTGCGAAATATTTAAGTAAACAAGTGAAATAAACAAACAACAAAGATTTTTCCTTGTATTTCAAGAGTGGTAGAATATACCCCCCGAAATTCGAAAACGTTAAGTGTGTATTTTATTATAAAAAATATCACCGAAAAGTGGCGGATTCTTCAACCGAGAGAGTAGAATATCCCCTTAAATCCTCGATAGAGAGAAATGGGCGTGAATGCCCTCTACAAATACTTCAGAAAGTATACATTTTTCGACTTCGTTACCCAAATATGTACTTGTATACGCAGAATGTCCAGAAGAATTGATGTATGTATAATGAGAAATATGTTTCGATTTGAAAAAGAGGTTCATTCAGCTGCATATTGCACGAGCATCGTTGCACTTTCAGGACCGATTCTGTTATACGAAATTGGACTTCTCTAAACCATTCAGTTTTTTCTATATCATTTCTTCTTTAATTGGAACCAATGAAGAAATATAGCTTGTCCCTGTTATATGACTCACCCTTGAGATTATAAAACAGATGATTTCTCATTACAATGAATAAATTATTTTTTTAAATGAATAGATATATAAATAATTTACTATTCCCATTGTAATCTTTGTAGTGATTGTTACGTACGGAGAATATTTGCGTGCTCTTTCCCTCAAATCATTTTCGGGCTCGCGTCTGGGATAGGAAAACTCCCCAGACCCCTTTAGCTGTTATATGCAGTGGTAAGAAAATCCCCACGAAACCAAGTTATTTACGTTACGTGTAAATTACACGTAAATTGCATGTAAATTACATAAGTAACATAATTTTAACATAACCAGAAGTCATAAAATAAATTGATTTTATCACAACCTAAATAAAGTATTATAACGTAAAAAAATAAATCTATAAAAGAGAAAAGTATAATTTATATATTTATTCAGTAATCGCAGATAAAGCTACTAATATGATTTGTATAGAAAAATGATTAGATATATGACACGTGACTTCACAGTTGTGCTAATTGAATTACTGCAATTTAATTACATTGTATTTCAATTATATAGTAATTCAATTTCAACGTAATTCAATTCCCAATTACTGCACTCATGCTTGTAATTGAATTACAATGTAATGGAAATACAATGTAATTAAATTACAACTCAGAACTCTGAAGAAGTGAGATAAATGATTATATTCATCTTTCATGTCCATACGACGCTCAATTAGAGATTAGTGGTGAACTAAAAATGTTATTTTTCCAGTTATTCCTATTAGGCGATGTATTTCACTGTATTTCTGTATTAATTTTTACACATGAGACGCATTAGGTGATTGCCGTTATTTTTCCCCTTAATATATATTGTAAGTTAGGTAGAGCACATACAAATTTCTTTTTTTACATTTATGTTTGAATGTGGAAAAATGTAACAAACAAGTTTATTTCTCTTTATATATTATAAATTTACGAATAATACCATATTCATTACTCATAATAATTTTTTCTGTTCGAAACTTTTACCTATACAGGGTGTCCGAAAAATGTCGGAGTTCCTTGAAAGGGGTGACTCAGGGGGTGATTTGAAACAACTTTTTCCTTAGCGAAAATATTGTCCTAAGCTTCGTTAACGAGATATTAACAAAAAAAAAGTCCGACCAATCAGGGTGCGAGCCTTCTGCTCGACCTCCCGCGGTAGGCGGCTGCGCTTGAACTCCGAACAAGCAAGTCGGCATGCATAGAAGGAAATTGCGTAGAATTGCAGATGAAAAAGAAGTAAAATCGAACATTTTATCATGGTTTGTTTGTCATTTAAAGTGAAAAATCAATAAAGAATAAATGGATCAAAATCATATGTAACGAAAAAAGATGAATACACAGTTTCTTTTTAGAAGAATTGAAAATAATAATTATTTGAAGTGAGAGGATAAGGAATACGATACTTTTCCTTTTGTTAATAACGAATACACGAAAAGGAAATGTAACAGGAAATGAACGAAAAGTGATCGTAGTTCGCTGTTGTGATAAAAATCCGTAATTCAATAATGGCCTACACTGTTGCTGATAATGAATAAGTCTGTTTAAAAACCCGAAGAAAAATTTATGTACGGAAATTTGGAGAATTACAGTTTGACAAAATTTGATTTTTTTTCGGACTTGTAACATTCAACAGCTGTTTCTTATAGGTTTTCGTCCCCTGAAAACGAGTCCGCAAACATTTGTCGCCATCACCCTCAGTTTTTGAGAAATTCGATTTTGAAAAAAAACTGCAAATTTACGAACATCTTTTTTGTCGAAACGGTAATACTTATTCGGTTGCTCGTTGCGTCAAATTATTCTATGAACCCTCCCGAATACAACGCTATAAGTTATTATTGGATTATGAACATTTAAATATGTTTAAACAACGATTAAAGGGGAAAGGACACCCGAAATGCACCCGTTTTTGAAGATATCTTTCAATTTATTTCCAAAACTAAGGGTCTAGGTGGAAATCTGACTATTCCACGAGATGCAGCAGATATTTTTCCATCGGAAAGCATCAACAGAAGTGATAAGTCACGTTTTGTTTTCAACACAGAAACGAAATAGTTTGGCAAAACGCGCGGTGCTGAAATAAGTCACAGCCTGCGTTAAATTTGAAAAATAATAATCACCAATAAAGTAACTAACACTCACCAAAGGGTTAGGAAAATTCACCTATAGTTTGAAAACCTGTGTCGTTAGGTCACTGAACCGATCCTGGTCACAGGGTCATCCGTTAAAACTGCAACCTACGCGCGCGTGAACAGGTAAAATGGCAACAGTGCCTCACGGACGCATTCCACTACAACCATGTACCGGTCCGGCGTTCGGAGAGCTGCCAGCGACCGCTGGACAGCAGTGATGCCCGAGCTTCGAAAATTTTAGGATGGTCTCTTTCAAATTATAGTCGCAAAGAGCTATTCCGAATTTCCCGGATCAGGTCGAGCTGCGCGCTCCGTTTTTATGATCGGTTTACCAATCGCACCTCAGATTACTGTAATGAGGCTTAAAAACAACGTCAACTAGTCTCGTACCCGTCTCAATTGAAAATTTTTTAGCTATGACAAGGTTGACCGCGGGGCTATAGCGCTGCACGGGGATATTTTTCATCACCAGCGTGTAAAAGCCACAATAATGACGCATCGTTCCAAAAATTGACATTAACGGAAGCCGGTATAGGCGTGGCGTTGAGAAGCTAAAAGGTTAAAACATTCAGACACAAAAATTGTAGAAAAAAAATTCAATCACCGCTACAATCAAAGACACGTCCCATTAGTTACGCGTTACGTCCGTTCTATGAATGCACTGCATTAAGGATAAAATTATAAAAAAGAAAACCAGAACAATAGCTTCTGAGATCTGCAGAACTAACACATAATTGAATGAAAATTTAATTTCTCAATTTCTGAAAGTAATGATACAGAAACAACTAGCCTATTGATTATCAACATCATGAATTTTAAAAAGTGCATTAAATGCAGTATCAAATAAACGGTTTGCAAAAACTTTTCACAACAATTATGGTTAAAAAATTGATAAAAGAAAAATTAAGTAAACGTAAAATATTTTAAATTATCCATCATTAAGAAGGAATAATTTTTCCTCATTTTTCATCGCAAATTGCATTCCGATATCTTTTATAGTTCAAAAGTTATACGAACAAGGCCCCAAATTCTTTCAACCTGGACCGGGAAATTTCAAATAGCTCTTTGCGATGTTAATTTGAAAGAGACCATCCTAAATTTTTCAAAGCTCGGGCATCACTGCTATCCAACGATTGCTGGCAGCCCTCCGAACGCCGGCCCGGTGAATGGTTGTAGTGGAAGGCGCCCATGAGGCGGTGTTGCCATTTTCGTTTGTTCGCGCGCGCGTAGGTTGCAGTGTCAGCCAGGGATTGAAACGGTTCCGAAAATAACTGTTTCAAACAGTTATATATCGATTCTGACTAAAACAGTTATGAAGAACCGATATTCTGAATAACTGTTATCATGGAACCGAAATTTCTGGCTATATCGATTTCGGTTACGGTTCTACAGAACCGATATTATATCGGTTATAACGGTTCTAGAACCGTTATTTTTTCGGTTCTATATCTGTTCTAAAACGGTTCTGGAATTGATTCTCGCATCGATTATACAGGAATTGAAATAAGTAGATATTACGCTTACAGATAACTGTATATTAAGAATTATTTTGAAGAAATATTTCTAAGAAATTCAATAATCTACAATTTAATCAGAAATGGTGATTCTATTTTATCGGACTGTTTTAATTCTTCTTTTGTTCAACAGATTCTCCAAACATCTGAATTCGCGATGATTGGTTTAAGGGGGGATTGCCCTTTGTTGGGCCAAAAAATAGGCAATTCTTTGTGAATTTTTAGTACAAAAACGGCTCGACAAATTAATTTGAGGTTTAGCATGCTGTTTTATTGCATCTTAAACTATTGTTCTGAACTTTTGTGTGACAGTGAAAAAAAATATGGCAGGTACAGAGAGAGCGTTGAAAAATAATGGGGTGGTCTTGGCGTTGACGAAAAGTACTGTAAGAGTTATCCGAAACATAAAAAGGAAAAGAGATTCTTAAACTATATGAATGTGGCTATGGCTGGTAGTAGATTTATTGCCGAATCTGTTACCGTTCCTTTTTTATTTAAAGAAGTTTTCCCGATTTTGAGGCAAAACCTTTCTCAGACTCAGATCAGGGCGCTTCATCTCCTTCAAAAGGCTGCCATTTTAACATTTTTTTTTATTTTTCTTAATGAATCTACTACCATCCATATCCACATTCTTATAGTTTAAGAATCTCTTTTCCATTTTGTTTTTCGGATAACCCTTACAGTACTTTTCGTCAATGTTAGGACCACCCGATTTTTTTTCAACGCTCCCTCTGTATCTGCCATATCTTTCTTTTCACTGTCACACAAAAATTCAAAACAATAGTTCAAGATACAATAAAATAGCCTGCCAAACCTCAAATTAATTTGTCGAACCGTTTTTGTACAAAAAATTCACAAAGAATTACCTATTTTTCGACCCAACAAAGTGCAATCCCCCTTAAGCGTTTAAGCTAAAAATTGTTTACGTTAGGCACGTTTCAGAGGTCACCGGAGCGTCCGCGCTACAGATGTGTTATAACCGATATAATATCGGTTCTAGAACCGTAACCGAATTCGGTATAGTCAGAAATTTTGGTTCCTTATAACAGTTATTCAGAATATCGGTTCTTCGTAACTGTATCAAGAACCGAAACCGATATCATAACTGTTTCAAACCCCTGGTGTCAGCGGATGACCCTGTATGACTCCATCCAAAGTTAATGCAACGTCAAGTGTGTTCGAGTTAATATACCGACTATTCACTTCACTACAGGGCTACTAACACTGATCACTTAATTTAATTTTCATGGAACGTGTTGTCCCTACGTTGTACAAATTGGTGGAAATGAATTTTCACTTGGCGTTCGGAGCCGTGGGTACAGCCACGCAGACGCTCGTACAGCAGTAGTTGCGTCTCCGTTGTTCTGGGCATAAACCCAGAACATCGCGTAATACTCTTGTGTAGAAAACATTTCTCTGCCGCGAATGCCAACTGACTGACAGGATTTTTTTCAAGAAGCTTCCTCTATCCCCGAGTAGTTTCTCTCGTTCCATTATGAGTTAATTCCCACCAGGATAACAGGCTTCAGATAAAACGAAGCCAGCACATTTTCAAAACACATGTGCTTCGCAGAAGTACAACAAACGAACCATCTTTTACAAAAGCCCACGCTCCGCCCTTTTACTGCCCATTGCTTCAAGATAGACAGCAGACACCACGTGTATCGGGTTGGAAGGGTCCGAAAAGAAGAGAAACAGAAATTCTTCGAGTTGCTATAAAGAAGAAAATGCATACCATTCCTATTTTTCTTTTCGAAACCCTGAGCTCACGTATGCTACGAGGCGGAACCAATTAAGCCATACATTACCCAAAACTGTAGGAAACCGTTTTCTGTCGCCGACTGGCGGGACAATACGGTTATAAACCGCGACCTCGGCGAAATGCTCTGTCCGATCAGCCTGATTAATTTTTGGGAACTAGATGGTGGTAGTCAGCCTATTCCGTTTTTAGTTAAATATGTCAGATGTGAGAAAGATGCCACCGATATAACAATTAAAAAATATTATCCATCATCAATACGCCTCGCGGAGAGACACAGGAAGAAAAGGTGTACCTATATATTTCGCTGACTGCGCGTAGTCCCGGCTAGAGCTGATCAAGTACCCGGAAAAAGCAAGCCGAGCCTGGCTCGGCTTGAAAAACCGAGCCGAGCCGGGTACCCGAAAAAACCGAGCGGCTCGGACAGAACCAAGTACTTGAATTTTTCCAAGCGGCCCGAAAGAAACCGAGAAGATTGGATGGAACCGAGCGGATTGAATTTTTCCAAGCGGCCCGAAAGAAACCGGGCGGATTGGATGGAACTTCCATCCAATCCGCCCGGTTTCTTTCGGGCCGCTTGAAAAAAATTCAAGTACTTGGTTCTGTCCGAGCCGCTCGGTTCTTTCGGGTACCCGGCTCGGCTTGGAAACCGAGTCCCGGATTGGTTCGGATTTCAAGCTACCCGAATATTCAAGTACTCGTACAGCTCTAGTCCCGGCTGCTTCGCTCTCCCTTTGAATTAAAGACGGATCTCTTATCTCTTGAGCATAAACACGCGCTCGAATTTCAAAACAAAAGCATACGTTGACGTACTCCGTGCGAGAGAAGGTCGGCCGCGGGGAGGAGACCGAGAGAAGGACAATTGGTCCTAACCTAACCAATCGGACTTGCGTTTAATGACCAATTTAATAACCAATCGTTTGGGAAGGATGCAGGGCAGATTGATTAGGTTAGGACCAATCGGACTTCCGTAAAGGCCACCTTCTCTCCTACAGAATAAGTCAACGCGTGCTTTTCTTTTGAAATTCGAGCACGTGTTGATATTCGAGAGATAAGGGATCTGCTTCGAATTTGTAGGGAGGACGAAGGTGGCGGGACTACGCGCAGTCAGCGGACTACCCCTTTTCTGCCTGTGTCTCTCGGCGAGCCGTTTTGATTTTGAATAATACTTTTTAATTGCTAGTTCCCAAAAATTAATCAGGCTGATCGGCGAGAGCATTTCGTCAGGGTGTCGGTTGATGACCGTATCGTCCCGCGAGTCGGCGCGGCGGTAGAAAACAGTTTCCAACAGTTTAGAGTAATTTATGGTTTAATTGGTTCCGCCTCGTAGCAGACGTGAACAAAGGCTATCGAAAAAGGGAAATAAGAATGGTGTCTATTTTCTTCTTTATAGCAACCCGAAGAATTTCTGTTTCTCTTCTCTTCGGACCCTTTTGAACTGAAATACGTGGTGTCTGCTGTCTATATCGAAGCAATGGGTACATTGGCAGAAAAAAGACGGAACGTGGGGTTTTGTGAAAGTGCACGATGGTTCGTTCGTTGCACGTCTGCGAAGCAGGTGTGTTTCGAAAATGTGCTGGCTTCTTCTTACCTAAAGCCTGTTATGCTGGTGGGAGTTAATTCATTATGGAACGAGAGAAACTACTTGAGGATAGAGGAAGCTTCCTCCAGGATTTGGAAAAAAATCCTGTCAGTTAGTTAGCATGCGCATTAGAGAAATGTTTTCTACACAAGAGTAGGTATTATGCGATGTTTTGAGTTTATGCCCAGAACAAAGGAGACGCAATTACTGCTGTACGAGCATCTGCGCGGCTGTACCCACGGCTCCGAACGCCAAGTGAAACTTCATTTCCACCAATTTTGGCACAACACGTTCCATGAAAAATAAATTAAGTAGTTAGTGTTAGTAGCCGTGCAGTGAAGTGAATATTCGGTACATTAACCCGAACGTACTTGACGTTGCGACCCTTTACTTTGGGTCGTGTTGTACCGGGTTGTTATTTAATCTTGCAACCTGCGCTCGGGCGAACAGGTAAAATGGCAACAGGAAATTCTGAATAGCTCTTTGCGACGTTAATTTCAAAGAGAACATCCTAAAATTTTCGAAGCTCAGGCATCAATGCTGTCCAGCGGTCGCTGGCAGCTCTCCGAACGCCGGGCCGGTACATGGTTGTAGTGGAATGCGGCCTTGAGGCGCTGTTGCCATTTTACCTGTTCGCCCGAGCTCAGGTTGCAAGATTAAATAATGAAGGTGGGCCTCATCTTCGTGGTGCGACCAAGACCACCCCCTGTGTTTCCTATTCGAGCGGGTTTTCTTCCAGTGAAAATCAGTAAATTTACAAGCGCAATATTTCGCAAGCCAGTTGAAATAAGGTGTATACATTATAGGTTATTGAATTTGTCTTGAAACGCACTATCAAGTGATATGTAAAAAAAATAGTTCCATTTAAAAAACCGAACTTGACTATCGTATTTTTAAAAATAATAATCGAAGAAAAAATTCGTCTCCACTAATAAATTTGCCCCTTCGAACCATGCAATTGCGTACAAACAATTTTTTCTAATCTCCAATTCGTTAGGAGCCTGGCAGCTCTGGTCAAAATTGGTCACACAATATATTATACCTACAATCTTCCAATATGATCCACAAACGGTCAATAATATTGTGCAATTGATAAATACGTATCATCAACAGAAGACTGGCAAAATTCTTTTTTTTCTGTCAAATTATGTAGACAGAAAGTGAGCGAATAGTTGATTTATGATTGTGAAATAGATGAAACGTGTAAACAAAATGCGCAAATATATTGCCGTCAACATTGCGACTAAAATATACGTGTTCAATATGCCTTGATAAGATGTTTATAGAACGTATTTTCATAGATTATAAGTCGGCAACATACGAAAAACGACTCTATACGATTATCATTATAATATACATATATCTCGCTTTTTAATTTTATCAACATTTAAAACTTTTTATCAAAACTACAAATTCAACATTTACAATAGCAGGAGTCTTATGTTGCGTAATAATAAAAACGAAACACTATTGTACAGTAATAATGGCAATGAAATAATATGTATGATAAATAGGATGTCCCTAAATTTAATAGTTGTAGATGTAGGAATCTATTATATTTTGTAACTTTGTGAATTAATGAAATTTATTATGCAGAGTTTTACCACTTACCGGGCATCTTGTAACCTGTTTCAATCGAAACTGCAAAGAGGAATAATGCTTATCTTCTTCCAACACCTGATTAAAAGGTTCTGTAATCTTATCATATGCGTGTTATAATATTTGCGTTCTCTATAAGCTGCGTGACAACATGCTTTTTCCGGAAAGTTGGATAAATTGATTAATGATATCATTCGGAAAAATATCTTTTGAAGAATATCGTTTTGAAAGAAAATACCACGTTTCAAATAATTATACATATAGAGAACATGAAGAAATTGATTAATCATCTAATAAATTGTATTAATTTGCGGGTTTGACGCCTAAAAAAGATACCCATTTTTTTCTAAGTAACTATACAAGATATCTTGATGAAACTTTTCACATTTTATTAATCTATGTTTACACTATAATTTCCCAATTTTATATTGTCATAAAAAATATGTTTTTTTTATTGAGGGCGGAGGAGTAACCTCCTTAAAAAATAAGTGTTTGCAACGTGCAATATAGCACCTCGTTCAATCATCGGAAATCGAAAAATGGTTTTTAAGAGTTTACGCCTAAAACTAGCGGACGCCCATGAAAATATTAAAACAAAAATGAGAAAACCCAAACTGATGCGTGTTTGAGTAAAGTTACGATTTTTGTCTAATTTTAACACCTATTTTAGCACCTGTATTAAGTATTTGTATGTGTGTATGGGGGGCCGGGGGGCACTAGATTGAAGTCATACAAAGTAACGAAAAAAATTTTAGACCAAATGGCGTCTATATAGTTTTCTTTTAACCGCGCACGCCAGTTTGAGAGACGGTGTTTCGAGAAAAACGCGTTTCCCCCGAATACCGAGCGTACATCGCATGACCTGCTTTGTTTCTCAACGATATAACTTCGAAAGCATTTCGAATTTCTTTATTGAAAATTTAACTGAACATTCTCCAGATCTTATACTGTCAATTCATATGATAAAGAAAACGATATTTTACAATCAATGCTATTGCATATTCAAATATATTTCCCTATAGAATTTACATTGGACATTTATAACTTATACAATGCAAAATTTATATACAATAGATCTCTATTGCTAATTTCTGTATGTATAAATATTAGTTTGGTTACTTAAATAATAGTACAAATTTTGTTCAGGAATACTACGATAAAATTAAAATACATTCCTGCATATCGGGCACGTAGATTTCTGGCTTGTATTAAACCATTTATACTGAAAAGAAAAAATATCAATTTTAGAACAAGTTTTGCTAGATACTATGAACAATAAAGACAAAAGAAATATACCAAACAAGCTGTGTGAAACTTTTTGCGACACGTATGACAAGACAATTTCGGTATTTGGTATGTATTTATATGAAAAATACTGAAACATATATAACATTCTTCAACGCCAACAAATTTCTTATCTAAATTTCTTTTCCACAATACAAGACCATCCCATACAGATCCATTCTATAAAGGAAGAAACCACCATTGAAAAATTCTTTCTATCCGAAAGCATCGTTTATAATTGGTATGTGATTACTTGATGTGTCAGAAATATGGACAACTGCATATGACAATTCCGCCAATTTGCAGTTCCACCCGCGTGTTGCCCAGGTTCGACTGTAACCGGTCCCAAGGGATGATTCGGTGGCAATGTGATATTTAGTTCTAACTTAGTGTCATCCATCTGATATAAAGCTACAACTTCACGGAACGTTAGGTGAACTTTCACTTGCATATTTTCGATATTATGTAATTTGCTATTAAGAAGCTCCTCTTGACAAAGCATGGGACTAACATAATGGGTTGTGATCTTGTCTACTGCAGTATTGACTCTACTATCAGCGGTGCTCCACCATTGTCTTACCAACACTGGTAAATGTCTTAAACTGTTTGTGTACAACCAACATACTATATGATCTAATTTCCCTTCTGTCCAACTTTCTGTAAGGCATTAAAAGTGATTCTTATAAACAAGTTCTACTTGCAAGAAAAATAACAGATCTTAATACCTCCAAAGTCAAGGAATCGTTCGGTAGTAAAAATCTCCACTAATTTTGCATCCTTATTTTTATTGTCTTGCAGCGCCTCCACTGGCATTAGTCGGAATATGTTATTTAACAAATTGGGGAAAAATTTATCTCTGTAACATACGTACATGTATACATTGTATAAGGATAAGAATACATTGCACAACAATAACTGCAGACCACCTTCATTCGATCGTGAAAAGAACGAAGAAACGATGCACGAAATTTTTTAGAATGTAAAGGAGAAGCGTTTGACCATCTTCTTTAATAAACATATTTATTTAAAATAGCTCACGAACTATTAATTTTTCGACTACCTTAACATAATATGAATTTTTTATACAAAATGACGAGAGTAATAGATCTATGTAAAAAAAGCGTGAACTTTTCCATTTAAAAAAATTGTGCAACTGCATGCGTTATATACACGGTCAGCGTTTTATCCTGCAACCCGCGCTCGCGCGAACATGTAAAATGGCAACAGCGCCTCACGGACGCATTCCCCTAGGACCATGCACCGTCCCGGCGTTCGGAGAACTGCCAGCGACGCTGGACAGCAGTGATGCCCGAGCTTCGACAATTTTCAGATGGTTTCTTTCAAATTAACGTCGCAAAGAGCTATTCAGAATTTCCGGGCCGGGTTGACAAATTTGGGGCCTTTTTCGTATAATTTTTGAACTATAAAAGATATTGGAATGCAATTTGCGATGAAAAATGAGGAAAAATTATTCCTTCTTAATGATGGATAATTTAAAATATTTTACGTTTACTTAATTTTTCTTTTATCAATTTTTTAACCATAATTGTTGTGAAAAGCTTTTGCAAACCGTTTATTTGATACTGCATTTAATGCACTTTTTAAAATTCATGATGTTGATAATCCTAGGCTAGTTGTTTCTGTATCATTACTTTCAGAAATTGAGAAATTAAATTTTCATTCAATTATGTGTTAGTTCTACAGACCTCAGAATCTATTGTTCTCGTTTTCTTTTTTATGATTTTATCCTTAATCCAGTGCATACCTTCATCATATGTAAGGGGTAACTAATGGGACGTGTCTTTCATTGTAGCGGTGATTGAATTTTTTTCTAGAATTTTTGTGTCTGAATGTTTTAACCTTTTAGCTTCTCAACGCCACGCCTATACCGGCTTCCGTTAATGTCAATTTTTGGAACGATGCGTCATTATTGTGGCTTTTACACATAGGTGGCTCTTTGTGATGTTAATTTGAAAGAGACCATCCTAAAATTTTCGGAGCTCGGGCATCACTGCTGTCCAGCGGTCGCTGGCAGCTCTCCGCTGGGCCGGTGCATGGTTGTAGTGGAATGCGTCTGTGAGGCGCTGTTGCCATTTTACAAGTTCGCGCGAACGCGGGTTGCAGGATAAAACGCTGACCCTGTACAAGACTATTGTACTTCAATTCAATATTTTACTTTAACATTTTTTTCTAATTGCAACCATAGAAAAAGATATGACTTGGCCTAATGGCGTGAACCACCCTGTATATTAAAAAGGTAACGAAATTGCGATGAAGGCTTCGTTTCGTGGTTATTAATATTTAAAAATTCGGGTCAGAAACGCC
The DNA here is from genome assembly GCF_050908995.1 of Andrena cerasifolii. NCBI lineage: Eukaryota > Metazoa > Arthropoda > Insecta > Hymenoptera > Andrenidae > Andrena > Andrena cerasifolii. Next base: position 1,520,800 of record NC_135124.1, on the reverse strand, counting down.
TACAGCATGGTAATTCAGGGATCAGCAGACCGCGTTGCATAGGTAACAGAGCGGAGCGGAAAATTTAAATTTGATAATTCAGTTGGCCTGGGTGCGGGATACTTGTCTTTTGATTAACCAACCACAACTGTAAAAAATTTTGGAAAAATATTCATGTCTGCAGGTTCCTTTTTCTCCTGAATAATCATATAATCATATAATCATTTCTAGGAGAAAAAGGAACTTGCAGACGTGAATATTTTTCCAAAAGTTTTTTACAGTTGTGTTTGGTTAATCAAAAGCCAACTATCCCGCACCCAGACCAAGTGAAAATTCAAATTTAAATTTTCGCCTGCCTATATAGTATCGCTCCACCCTAATAGGTAAGTAGCATTTTATTTTGTAGAAACAGTGACAAATACATAATACTACGTCTAATTGTAGGCTACACAGCGCGAATCCCTGATCGCCGACTTCCCATGCTTCAAGCGTTTTTAACTCGGACTTTCAAACTAAATACGTAGATTTCATCGCAATTTTATTACTTTTGATGTACACCCTAAGTATTTAAATTTAAATAAATAATCATAAATTCTTAAGGAGTTTTCATCGAATATTAGAAAAGGTTCAATAAGCGTATTTAAAGAATACTTACTTAAGTATTTCGGCATACTGATAAAGCAAATCTCTTTGAGCATTTGCGCACATGTCTAGTATGACAGCCCATGATAATAAATACCCTACAGTATATGTGTACGAGTCCGTATATGGCTGAATGGTACAACTTATTGTGTCACATAATCTGTATAAATATTATAAATTACAAATATACTTTTTATGAACACATGCTACATGGGAACTTACTTGAAATCCATTAAAATAGTATTTACGATGTTTTGTGTATGTTGAAGCACATCTTCTATTTTTTTAATGTTTAGAGTGTTTAGATCATAATTTTCTAATTCTACAGTTGTTTTATCCTGGTGCACAAGCACTGGCACTGCGTGTCTTAATAGATGGTATGCACCTAATTGTATACTGGCTACAGGAGATTGCAATAATTTTAATGATAACTGTACAGTGTAATTTAAATCAACTACTACTGTAGGAGATACATGTGACGGATTTTGAAACAATACACTTCCGTTTAACATTTTCACTGCTTTTCCTAAATAATCCAACACTACCACAGGTTTCAAAGCTGTTTTCTTATCATTGTACATATCTGTGAAAATTGTTTCGCATTAAATAAGAAAAATAAAGTTTTTATATACTGAACCTACCTGCATAAAACAGCCAGGTTTGAATAATTCTACTTTGCACATCACCGGCAAAAATATTATTCCATTCATCTAACAATGTTGATGGGAAATTTGATATCTGTTCCTGTTCATGCTTGTTAATTGAATATTGGAGTGCACAGTAAAGTTGACTAACTGCTACTGTTAACGCAGATACCTAAAGTAGTGAAGAAAAGTTCTCAATGTAACTTGAAAATAATAATTTTCTAAATAATCTAACTTAGGGCGAATCCTACTTACGCCTAAATCGCCCGCAACGCTCGTGATTTTCATTAAGGTAGGTTTTCCTATTGGGATCTGAGATAGGGGCGGGGCCTAACCAAGATGGCGCCGATATGGGTGCAAGATACGTGTGTTGTATATGCGATAATGTTGTTTTTTGCGAAGATGTTCCTTTCTATGCAAAGTATATGTGATTGGGCAGGTTCATATCCTGCCCAGCGGCATTGTATGCAACGACACGAGAACGGACAGGGATTGATGTGTACCCAAACAAGCGCTCCTACTTTCGCCACCAGATGTCATGGCGACGGATGTCAGATCCCAATACGCGACTAGATACAACTTCAAGAATTTCAAAGGCGATTTTCGATTTATAACAATTAAATAAATGGAGGAAAAGGAATACAATTGTTTGATATCGCGCTTCATTTTCGAGAAAATCGACTTCGAAATTCTTAACGTTGCGTTCAGTTGCGTTTAAGAAAATCTATCTTAATGAAAATCACGGGCGTCGCGGGCGATTTGGACGTAAGTGGAATTTACTCATATACATATACAAACCCTAAAGTCACTAGCATTTTGTCTGGATTTAGTAACAGAAAGTTGCCATAGAACCAAAGATATTAGGACAAAATTCCACTGTTCGTTTGTTAATTTAGTAGGAATGTTCGTTACGAGATCCGTCAGTAATCTTATAACGGCCAAAGGTAAAGTTAATTTTTCCCACGGAGTTTGCGAAATATCGCTATAAAAGAAGAAGCATAAATATATGTTTAATAAATTCTCAGCTTAATTGAAGAAATTTTATAAATGTTAATAAACTAGAATTGTTGTGGATACCAATCAAGAAGTAATAATGTAGGGTTTTCCTTCTCATAAGATATTATTTTTTCCAAAATGCTGGAGTAGTCCAAGTTGTCTTCTTGATTAACAAGTCTACTTCTTGTTACTATTAGTGCATAAATATCATCATCTGTTGTTGCTAAAGTGGTCTTCAAGTTTTGAAATTTCGATAAAGTCTGAAATAAAATTCTTTGTCTTTATACGGACCGTTAGAAAACACTATAATTTTAATACAAACTAAACATTAGTATTGTACTACCTGTAATCCTTGAAGGATAATTTCATTATCTTTAGTAGATATGCCACTACTCCTATACATTTCAAACAGTTCGTCAGATTTTTGGTTCGCATATAAATCGATGCAACAGAAATATATTATGTAGGATAACATGCTGCCGTATTTTGAATAATTTCTGCAAATATACACAATGTAGATAATGCATTAATTAATAATATACTTGAATAAAATATGGACACTTACATTTCAAGTTGATTAAGAATTTCATTATATGTATCTTTATTAATGTATATTTGTAACTTTCTAAAGCTATCTTGAACAGTCATCAAAATTTTATGTGCATTACTATAATACTTGGTCTGCGAACGATCGGGTAATAAAACATTACTTCCTCTATTATAAAAATTAAATATACATTTGTATTGCGAATTATTGTACTTACAGATTTGTAATGATCGGCATAAATTTGTCCCACCATAATTGAATATACAACACTTATTAATATATTTGTAATTCCTGGTAAATTCACATCGTGTATTAGTGGTTTCGCAGTACGTGAGTCTTCTTCGTCTTCATCTTTATTAGTTGATCTTAAACATAGGCTATACAGTAGATTTGCGTTAAATAATGCCCATTTCAGACAATTTTCAGTATTATCCGTTATTGCATTGTTAGTTAAGTCGATGGGCACAGATTTTTGATAAATTTGTATCTTCTGATCAAGCGTAGATACATATAGTTTCCCAGTTATTACTTCACCATATACAATTATTCCAGTTACTTCAGCCATCCAAGTTGCTATATCAGAATCTGTTAAGAATGTTAAAATAATTTCTTGTGCATACTCTTCTTCTACATGAACTTCATTATTGAGTATAATTTCGAGAAAGATAACTGCTATGTCCACCATCATTTCTTTAGCATGATCTCCATTCCTGTAAAGCATAACACGTTTCATGAAAGAAAAAATGTCAATATTATCACTAAGTATTAGTGAAAATAGTCTTACGAATCATATATTCTTTTCCACATGATAGATGCAAATTTTTTAGTTAATTCAATGAATTCCAGCTGAGATAATTTTTTAACAGCTTCCAGAAGGCCCCTTTTCCATATCTCTTGTATCGTTTCAATAAAATCAGAATTATTAGAAAAATAGTTTTTAGAACATAATTCAAAAAGCGTTTCTAATACTTGTACAGCTCCAGACATTGATTGTTTGTGACTCCACGATAACGGAACAATATAAGAAATTAATTTTGCAAAATGTAATTGGTACGTTTCATCTACTTTATCAATTGAATTGCAAAGTATAGATACAATTTCATTGATTCCTTCTTCCTTGATCAGCAGATCTAGAAGTTAAGCGGGAGTTATTTCCTACTGCCTTAGTAAAGCATGAGGAATGCTATAATTAAGGGGAGGTTCTGGTCTAAAAATCGATTTTTTTATTTCATTTTTCGAATGTTCAACTTTTTAGGAATACGTGTTTAAAAGGATTTGTTGAAATTCGTAAAATCCCCGAAGTTATAGGCATTTGAGTAGCGGCAAATGCATGGGAAATAACCGACCACTCGGCGCTCACGTAAAACTTTAAGGGGTTATACCTAGCCAGGCGGCCGGATAGAGGCGAATATTTGTGATTTTTTTTAAGAAGCGGAAGCGTATATTTTTACAAAACTTTTTGCACTTAAAAGAGCAACATTTAAAGAACATTTGGTAATTTTTTCGTAGACAAATATATACGTTTATAATAAAGTAACAACCGACATCCAAGAAGCATTTTTAAAAATTTGGTTTTGCGGGGAGCACTGCCATTCGGAACCAGATTATCTAAAATTAAAAAACAAAAAAGATTTCGTTAGTATATTAATCTATCCTCAGATTGACGGAGAAAATTTTCCAAATTATTAACCTATAACAAAATGGCGGCATTTTAAAATTGAAATCCTGATTCTTTTCGCATGATTTTGTTATAGATTAATATTTCGGAAAATTCTCTCCGTCAACCTCAGGATACATTAATATACTAACGAAATCTTTTTTTTTTATTTTAGATAATCTGGTTCTGAATAGCAGTGCTCACCGCAAAACCAAATTTTTAAAAATGCTTCTTGGACATCGGTTGTTACTTTATTATAAACGTAAATATTTTTCTACGAAAAAACTACCAAATGTTCTTTAAATGTTATGCTTCCGCTTTTTCAAAAAAATGCACAAACATTCGCCTCTTTTCGGCCGCCTGACTAGATATAACCCCTTAAATGCGTTTTTCTCGAAACAGAGTTCTCAAAACGGTGGGACCTGTATCTCCAAAAGTTATTATCCGATTCGACTGAAACTTTTTTATTTTGAAGAATATAGTTCTGGCGGGGGGGGGGGGGGGGGTACCAGAAAAAATTACAAAAAATTGAAAATTTATAATTTTCTAAGGCGTTGAAAGGATGGAAACTATAGGGGGAAAGTGATTTCAAACTTCAAGTGGCGTTGTTCTCTTAAAAAATGTAATTTTGTATTTTTTTCTGGTTGCCGCCTAACCAGCAGTATATTCTTCAAAATTAGAAAAGTTTCAGTCGAATCGGATAATAACTTTTGGAGATATAAGTCCCACCGATTTGGATGAATTTTTTGACGCCTTGAATGTAACGACTCCCCAGTGCCGTGTGCAATGATTAATTATAAAACGAAAAATATATTTCTATAATTTAAGACATCCTTAATACAATGCAAAAAGTCCCATTAAATTATATATAGTAGTTTTCCTTTAATTAATTCCTAAAGATCACCTATTTTTGGGGGCTCTAGACCGGAAAGTTCCCTTAAGTATCAAGGACTTACTGCCGTTATCAAGAGGTTCGAACGCTAACAAAATAAGATCCTGATTTTTTTGTAAATCAGAATAATTGCATGAAGCAATTTCCTTTGCTACATCTATTAATAATCTAGTTATTTCAGACTGCGAATACCATTCTTTTAGTACTACATCATTTCTATGTTTCTTGGATAAAGCACATTGTATAACATTTCTTACTGTTACAATCTTTTCCAGCTGAAAGTAAAATGAATATATATAATGAACAGATATATGAGTTCTCATAAAAAAACATAAAGAAAGCAACACTTCTTACCTGTGTTAATGACTTCAAAACTTCGTTTTTCTCAGACGCATTCATATACTTAAGGATATTGAATATTAATTCTACTATATGCTCAGTTTCCTTGGACTCTTCTAGTAACCAATTTCGTAAAATTTCATCATAGAATTTAAAGAAGTCTATTTGCGTGCCTTGAGATTCTGACAAGTTCGGAAAAAGTGCGTCATTTTCAAAGTATGTCATAAGTTTATTTAAATATGTGACATATTTCTGTGCTCGTTGTTCAGTAATTCTACTAAAATATTTTATGCAAAGGAAATTGACAAAATTATTCAGTTCGGTCGTAAATTCAGTGTCAATATCAAATTCTATATTCTGCATTTCGGATTGAACTTTCATATTCTTCTCTGAAGTACAAAATTTTACTTTTAAATTTTTACGGTCATGTGCAGGTGCTATTTTTAATGCAATTAAGAATTCAATTTGAGCATTATTTGTATCTGGAATGTTGACAGTTTCAGAATTTTCAGACGCGTTTATCAGGGAATTGGACAATAGATTAAGTTGGTGCCAAAACTCCTGTACCAAATGAGAATACGATTTGTAATCTGGGTTACAACGGTTTTTGCTCCAGTAACGCACCAAATGTGTAATTTCACAAAAAAGGATTTGTTTTACAGCAGTATTTTCTTTTAAAGATATTTCTAAAACTGGCATGACCTGAAAGAAATAATTACTAGTTTAAATATTCTTTTCACAAAACTGCTTGTAATAGCATTTATACAAAGATCTGGTATATATAGACTGCGGATGTTTATGCACGTGTAATATATCGTAATATGCAAGACATATGTAACACTTATGCAACATATATGCAAAATACAAAGTGAGTCATCCAAAGTTGAAAACTGAAATATTTCTTGGAAATTGCTAATTGTAGCTAAAAATGTTTCACACAGAAGTATCTATAGGACATTCACCATTTTATTATTTTTTGTATACATGTAATCCAATTATTGAGTTCTACACGTTTACAGTTCCTCGATTTAGGCATCTTTAATTTCGAATGATATATAACTTATGAATTGATATAAATCACGCGACACTCGTGATCTAACTGACCAGAAGTTCTCTGTGGCGTGGGATACATATATACAAAATTATTGACTCCGCCATCAACGTTTGTCAGTTTTTTGTGCCTGTATTCAGCACGTAATGCAAAGTCAGCCGCGTATCCACAAAACATATGAGAAATATGCACGAAATATGCAAGAAATGTGCAAATAATATACAAAGAATATGAAATATGCAAAAAATATACATTATGCAAAACATGCGCAATATGCATAATATGCAAAATAAAAAGTATAATTTTGGATTTCTCTAATGACAAAACAAATTTCTGTCTAGGTCCCATTACTTTATTTTTTGCCTATAAAAATATGCATTTCCATGAACATCCGCAGTCTAGGTATATAACACAAATACCTGTTCTTTGAGAAGTGCACAGCATAAATCTTGATTATCAACATTTAGAAGAATAGAGTATCGTAAACATTCAATAAATGATGTTGATACAGCAAACATTTCCGAACGACTCATTTGTATACGTTTCACGGAGAATCTGAAAAACACATTATCATAGTTTGAAATGTTAGTTGAAGCAATAAGTAATTTCATGTAAACATTATATACTGCATTAGTTGATTGAGTACCCTTGTCGCATATTACTGAAGAAATTTGTATACAAGTTACGAAGATCAACATTAAACTTTGGAAACTGACTGATGAAAGGTAATAAATTTGGATAAACAACACCAGCACAATATTGCCCTCCATTTCGTAGAACACGCCATAATTTTGGCAAAACTAGTTTCTCTATGCTTACTACATTAAACCAACCCTGAAAAAGAATTAATTTATGTAATTTAATGTTACGAACTTATAATGTCAAACATTGTATGAATAGTACTAATTTACCTCTATTTTATTTATAGTTACAAGCACAGATTCCCATACAGCAGATAAGAGTGCAGGGTCTGTTTCATCAAGACTATTCATAATAGTTGTTACAGCCCTCTTTTTTTCATTTTGTAGTAGTATATGGGCATTCTCAATAATTGATGTTAATGCATTGAAAAATGCTATTTTAATTGGGATAACATTATATTTAACTAATTTCCAGAATTTGCTGCTGCTTAAAATTTTCCGATGAATTTCAATGACTTTCTCGATTTCTTCGGTAGGAACTGCCTTTAAATAAGAACTGTAACCCAGTAAACTTGCTATTAGCAACCTATGATATTTCGTATCCATTTCTTCTGCAGTAAGAGACCTAATAACATGGTATATAAAGTAGTATAACAAGATTTTATTCAGCTGTACATTTTGCAAATAATATAAAACATACTTTTGCAGAGATAAAGACTGTGCTGTATGAACAGTAATATTATCACAGATATATGTTAAGATTTCATATTGACAATGTACAATAGCATCAGTAATTTTTCTCTGTGGAAAAGTGTCCTAAATAGAAAAGATTTAGTATTAAACAAGTAAACACCATTATCAGTAGTGTTCCTTCTCCAGAATTCTTTCTCGAGAAATTTTATAAATGCTTATTTCTTATTTCTTAAGAAATACTATTTTTCTCGAAAAACTTAAGTTTATGAAGATTATTATAAATCTCGTTTATTTTCGGAATTGAATTTTCAGTTAGTTCAAATTGTATATTACTAGTTAATCGCGAACGTATAAACACATGTACAATTTATAATAAATCTTATTAGTAGCATTAGAACCTATATGAATTAGAATAGAAAATCTCAATAGAGAAAATTCGACATTATTGACTAGTGAAGGTGCTCTTACATTCTTATTTAACAATTTAGAAAAATGGTATACCTACTGAATTAAGTAATGAGTTTCTTGTGGCTATTAAAGAAGAAATATAGAAAAGAAGAGACAAAACTATTGTATCCCTATAAAATTGTTGCATAGGTAATAGAGAATCTCTTTAAAAAGATTCAAAAGACGCGTTTGTCATTTAATATCCACGACAGATATGTATATAACGGCAAAACAATTTTTAAGTGGCTAGACTTTTCGGAAAATATAACAGTAATCATGATTCTACTGAAAAATGTACAGATCCTCAAGAAGAATTACCATTAAGAAAACAATTAGAGATAGCAATCGCAGAGCTTCCAAGAAATTAGTATCAACCAAGAACACGATAAATTCCGGACTTTAACAAAGGAATTTCATATTTTCGAGTCAACTGGAAGAACACCCAATTTACCATAACTTTTAGATCTGCTACATAGGATCAAGTCAACATCCACTCAAATCGAAAGAAACTTTTCTACAGCTACAGATTTTATTACAAAAAAAAAAGAAACAGATTAAAAAACTATTTTAAAATAAAAAAGTAATGTTTCGCTTTGCACAAATTTTGTATTAAATAAATAAATATATCAATTATATTTAATATCTGTTTTTCCATTTATACAAGGTTTGTGCAAATTAGACAGGAATGAACAATTAGTTACATGTTTCGGTAATTATTTAGAAGTTTTCCATCCTCACCGATTTCAATGATTTTTGGATATGTTATCAAGATCAAGAATCTGAACAACTTTTTCCTATACATGTTACCGCACAACCTTCCTTTTCGAGATATTTGCGAAAAACTTCTGTTGATTTATTCCGACGCAACGCATTCCACTTTCCAACTTGTCCCGGGTATTAGTATTGGTTGAGGCTAGATTAGTGCGGGGGGCGCGCATGATAGCGAACTGATGTGAGTTTAGAGATTTGAACCAGAAACTTGCAGATGCCCGTCAACACCCCGACTCATACCGGTTCGCTATCATGCTTTACGCGCCCCCCGCGCTAATCTAGCCCCAAGCAATACTAATACCCGGGACAAGTTGGAAAGTGGAATGCGTTGCGTCGGAATAAGTCAAAAGAAGTTTTTCGCAAATATCTCGGAAACGAAGGTCAGCTTCATCATTTGTTTTCTCCCATGCTGGCGCATACGCTGCCACGGACACGTACTGTAGGTAGGTATAAGGCAGAATACATTGTGTATTAGCAGCAGTTTATCGCGAATATCTCGGAAACGAAGGTCGAGCACTGGTAACATGTATAGGAAAAAGTTGTTCAGAAGCGTGTCCCCAATGACATATCCAAACATCATTGAAATCGGTGAGGATGGAAAACTTCTAAATAATTACCAAGGTTTCTTGTGTTTTTGATAAATATTATCAACATTATTCCAAAAATATAAATTTTGTAATATTTTTTTCATTTTCTCGAGAATTCTCAAGAAGTATGATCTGATTTCTGATTTCTTGAGAAAGAAAAAATATCGAGAAATCGGGAACACTAATTATTAGTAATTCTGAATGTATTGTTATTATTAAATGATAATAATTTACATTGAATGAATTACTAGCAGCTGACGCAGCAGGAGGATATGTATCATATTGTGATGTAAACCAAGCTCCTGCTAATGGTTTTAAATACATTGCTATGCCTTTGCCAACACGTTTCACGAGAGCAGCATGTGCTAATTGTACAGCTTCTCTGACTTTGTGTTCTATATCTATAGCCAAAGCGCAATATAACCGTGGCCAAAATGGTAGCATTCCTTCTATGGCTGATAATTCTGATTCTCGACACATGCCAGCAAATTCTTGCAAGGCCTGAGAAAGTATAATGCTTTAATATCGATATCGTTTATACACATGATAAGACCTAACATCCTACCTTGGATTTTGTGGTTGAGTCTTTTTTATTCATTTTCTTTAACACCATTTGAAAATTACTATCAACATGATTCATTTCAATCTCATTTATGCTGCAAAGCGATAGACCTGGCAATACAGGTACGTAACCACCATCCTTCACAGCAGAGAATCCAACAAAATTTGGTATCGTAGTGCCTAGAAGTTCTGCGCTTCGACTACTATTTGATGGCTGAAAATCATAGGTAAATAAATAAGAATGTCAGAATATGTCGATAAAAATTTTGAATCGTTTCCAATGCATCGAATGTGAAACAGTATTTGGCATATTTCATGCTATACAGTATAATAAAGTTATCATAACAACTTTTCTTATAGTAATGAAATTTCATCTTTGCTTTTTCCTTTCTTTACAAAACTATTATGTTTTTATCCATATAAACTCGCTTACTCTTGCATTGTTTTTTGTTCGTTGTGCCTGCTTGTTCTTCCCCATGATAATTAATACAAGACCAACGAGAAATGATGGATTTTAACGTCGCACATAAAGTTTGACCGTTCAGTTTTTTGCCAGTAATACGTTCGTAGTAACAAATCTTTTGTTGCCTGCGTTTCACTTAACCGCTAATTAGTTGTAATATTTTTTTCTGACGTTCAATCAAAAATGGATGTTAACCTGTGCATTATTTCCACCAATTTCCACTCTCCTTCTCTCACCCACTCCACTCTTACCTTTCCCCTCTCTATAGGTTGACACAGCTGTATGCTGTATACACATGTAACGTATGGCGTATGCCACGGCCGTCTGTAGTACAGGCCGGACACTACGATGTTGCAACACTGCATTTCGACAACCATCAGTCCGATGACTATGTTCCGACTGGTACCAGAGCCGGCCGTGACATAACGCCCGAAAGGCTTCAGAAAATTCAAATAGGATTGATGACAGCTTTGCCAAATTCACTATGTTCCGGCCTGTATGTACTGTTGCGTGATTCTTCGGGAACTTGCGTCCAATTCCAAGGAGTGGGGCCGATGCCCGTGGAATGCAAAAGCACTCTGCTCAAAGGATGCGTTCAGGTTTTAAACTCGAGAATTATAATGATTAAAAGGAAACTTTATATTCGATTTGAACATACATATATATTTAGTACGTTTTGATAAATACGTCTGTACAGAATCAACTCTCGCAATTGAATGAATGATTTTCAATTTCGGTTGTTAACATAAATAAAATAACGTAATTACATTTGTTTTCTAACGAGTGTTAGTACATAATTTCGGTGATGGTTAATAAAAATTACAATGATAGCGAGTGTTTGATTACCTGGCCATGAATATGTTTAACCAGCTTTACTACTCGGCTTCGTCCGAAATTTAGATTCTGATTTTATAAAAAATTTTTTTTTAGTTATTTTTGTGAAAATAATCACATTTATCTGGATTAGTCAGGCATAATGAGCTGAGGTTCATTTCGTGATCCCATAGTTTATCGTTCAAAAGTTTTTAGGCGATAGACAAACCCACAAACATATAGAACATTTCTGCTTTATATATTAAGATTGCATAATTTCAGTATAAAAGAATAAGAAAACCAAGAATTTCATGCAGTTTCCCTCTTCCTTCGATTCAAATTTCCCTCCGAATGAGAAGCTACGTTCACATCATGGCAAGGTGACAGGAATACAGCATTCGATTCAAGCTTCGCGCTCTTTTGGTTCATGGTGAACTGACGGTGACACAACAGTGGGTGTGTTCCGATTCACGCATTATGCGCATAGACTGTAGAGAAAACCGTTCCGTTTCAGTCTGTGCGTGCACTCGTGGCGTTGGTGGCACATAGGATTCTCTAGAACTCTCCCACTTCTAGCGCATGACGTGTGCAGTTCACGCGCGCATGCGTATTTGTCTTTTTACGCACGCTTTGAAAAACATACACCAAATTATGTGGTCGGGTCCTCGAAGTGACAGAAAATATAACTTATATGCTACATGACAATAAATGTTTGTTGGATATTTCGTTACTTTACGCTACATTTGCAAACTTTTTATATTTTTTTTTATTAATTTAACAGGTTTCCCACTTCTTTTATAAAGAAAAATCATGGCCGGAATTACCCCACGTTAATTCCGTAATTCCAGTGAAATGAACATTTTTGTGTTATTGCTTCCAACTTTGTTACAACATAAATTTATGCTTTCTCGGTCATACTAATAAAAACTAGACACTTCAAAGTATCAATTCATATAAAAAACTAGCAAATGTGTAAGTTGCTCAAACTTTATAGCGTTTCTTGCTTATGTAGCCGGAATTACCCTGCTTTTCCCTGTTTGCAGTATTCGAATTCGAAATACAGAAGCACACGTAAAGCGACAAATACGCATGCGCGGAAAATGTGCATTAGCTGCCCATGGTTTGATTTTCTGTAGTTACTGCACTCATCATGAGCTAGAAGTTGGAGGATTATAGGGAATTTTACGAATCGGGTAATATCGTCTATGCACTCGCTGTATGAACCGCAACCAACGCAACGGACTTAATTTCGAAGCGAACAACATCCCTAGAAGGTTTACGGCAGGATCGAAACGGAAGATGAGAAAGGAAGCAAATACGTGGCGCGCATTATCCCTGATAACCAGATCGGGTGGCAGGATCTGCCGGCAGCTGCGGCGCAGCCTACGTCCGCATCCAGCTACGGTTCTGCCGGCAGGGTCTGCTTGTCAGGGTCTGCCGGCAGATCGACGGCAGATCGACGGCAGGTCCTGCCGGCAGATCGACGGCAGATCGACGGCAGGTCCTGCTGTTCGCCTGACACATCCAACAGCGCCATCTGAAGGCCACAATTGCCAAAGAATTTCCTACGCGTGACGTCACATGGACTTATTTCAAAAAGTATTTATTCTTTCTTTAATAATATACAGGATCAGTGATTACAATTGTTACAAAATAATATAAGCGCATATAAATCCAAAGAGGTACTTTCAACATTTACATTTACAAATCCACGTCCCGTAACCACTGGTACCTAGTAGGGGCGATATCAGGAAATTTCATTCAGTATTTTCGACTTCTTTTTTGTGTAGAATCATCATGTTCCGCGTTGTGTTAGCGCTGAAAACAAATACAATATTAGCATAAAATTAAACGTAACGCATGAATAAACAGAATACATGCGATACTTACTTCAGCTCCATCTCCACACAGTACACAGTCTAGGCGATCATACATGCTCCTGCGAACATTAAAATTTATAAGAAAATATGTCTTAAATTATTATCTACTAAACAAGACGCTGAACATTCGCACTTCGCGCATAACCCTACTTTTCTGTCTTCTAGATAATGCGAATCTCGATGTCCGCGACGTAGATAATTAGAAATTATTCAATTCCATAATTACGTTTGCCTTCTGGATACGACGAGATGCTTTGTCTGGATGTTGATGGATGAAATTACTTGGAATATTCTTCGATTTTGCCGGCACTGACTGCCACCGCCAGTGACTGCCACCTCAGACCTCGAAAACTGGAAGTGGCACCCGTTGCCCGTTGTGCTTGAAGACGTACGCTCAAAGAATATTCTAAGTAATCTCATCCATCAATATTCAAACAAATCATCTCGGCGTATCCAGAAGGCAAACGTAATTATGGAATTGAATAATTTCTAATTATCTACGTCGCGGACATCGAGATTCGCATTATCTAGAAGACAGAAAAGTAGGGTTATGCGCGAAGTGCGAATGTTCAGAGTCTTGTTTAGTAGATAATAATTTAAGACATATTTTCTTATAAATTTTAATGTTCGCAGGAGCATGTATGATCGCCTAGACTGTGTACTGTGTGGAGATGGAGCTGAAGTAAGTATCGCATGTATTCTGTTTATTCATGCGTTACGTTTAATTTTATGCTAATATTGTATTTGTTTTCAGCGCTAACACAACGCGGAACATGATGATTCTACACAAAAAAGAAGTCGAGAATACTGAATGAAATTTCCTGATATCGCCCCTACTAGGTACCAGTGGTTACGGGACGTGGATTTGTAAATGTAAATGTTGAAAGTCCCTCTTTGGATTTATATGCGCTTATATTATTTTGTAACAATTGTAATCACTGATCCTGTATATTATTAAAGAAAGAATAAATACTTTTTGAAATAAGTCCATGTGACGTCACGCGTAGGAAATTCTTTGGCAATTGTGGCCTTCAGATGGCGCTGTTGGATGTGTCAGGCGAGCAGCAGGACCTGCCGTCGATCTGCCGTCGATCTGCCGGCAGGACCTGCCGTCGATCTGCCGTCGATCTGCCGGCAGACCCTGACAAGCAGACCCTGCCGGCAGAACCGTAGCTGAATGCGGACGTAGGCTGCATCGCAGCTGCCGGCAGATCCTGCACTCTCCTGGCAGACCCTGCTGTCAATCTGCCGGCAGACTGCAGGCAGATGGCTATCAGGGTATTATTTCTTAAAGGCTTTTACTGCTATGTTTTTCGAATGTGTTCTTATAATGCTAATATTACAGCTATACTCTAATCCAGAAGACGTAGGAGAGCCTACGATTGTATTCAATAGCCTTCAAAACCTTCAATTTACCCCGGGCGCGGATAATAAATAACAGCAGTTCGTCCCGTAAAACTCATAAAATATGGTCTTCGCTTTCAATAATTGCCGCTGTTCAAGAAGAACAGGAAAACTCGGGTTGAGAAAATTCAAGAACCAATAAAGCCATCACATTTCGTTAGGGGTCGGTCCCCGATTCTTAGGACGTAGTAACCGATGTAGTTAAAAAGCGTGCTTCGACCACCGCCCAAAAGTCTCGAATTAAATTTAACGTAATCCATCCAAATGCATAGCTAATTGTAAGTAAGTTTGAACATTCCCGCGCTACCTCACGAGCATCAAACGCATCGAAAACCGTTCCGTTTCGTTACTGCGGTTCATGCACTGTTGTAAACGGAACGCTATGAATCTGCGCAGTATGCATGAATCGGAACACACCCTATGGGTGTGTTACGCTACCGCTTGAACGTGGCTAGGAAATCGTATGTAATTGATATGTAAAGTACGTATGAGTACGTAGGAGCGAGATTTGAAACGGAGGACAAAGAAGAGTTATTACCGAGACCTATAAAACACGTAGAGCGCGTCGTGTTTCCCGAGGGTTTTTCCTCGGTAGTTTTAAACGTGCCTTCACAATGCTAGCAGCTGATGCTTAAACTCGGAAGGCGTACAAAAGCCTGGGATTGTATTCAATAGCTTTCAAATTACAGTTAGGTTAGGCGAGGATAGTAAATAGCTTAATTTTTCCTTGCACATCTGCGTGCCAAGTGTCGTCGAGCGGACAGCGGCTCGTCTCATAAAACCACTTAAAATTCTGTCCTCGCTTTTAATAATTACCTATGTCCTGTAAAGGTAAAAACTCCGGTCGGGAAAAGACCGAAAGTCATAAACTTTGTCCGAGCGGCATCTTCTTGACCCTGAGGGTTACGCTTACCTACTTGTTAGATATGTATGTACTGTACGCACTCTATGAAAAACTATGTAATCGGAAAGCGTGCCTCGACCACCAGCTGAGAGTGGAGGAAAGCGTGAAGGAAGGGCCAAGGACGGAGAGGTGGCTAGAGGACAACCCTCTGACGTAGCTTGGGGGATGTCATCGTTCTGATTGGACAACAAGGATTTACGGGAGGACCAGGAGGATCTTATCGTCGACTTCGTCGACGAGCTCGGTGCTGCTTCTTGGACACGCTTGATTCATTCTGTCGCTAACCAGCTTTAAAAGCAGTTCGAAATATACTTTGAAGTCCTGTTTTAAAATAGCTTCTGTGTGTACGTTGTTTTATCTTAAAAACCTCCCGTACTCCGTCGAGCAGAGTGGTTCAGCGCTCCACGGGCACCAACCCGCGTTCTGATCCCAAATTTACCGCTAAAATACGTAACAGGTGCGTTCCACTTGCGCCCAAATCGACCGCTACGTCCGTGGTTCACGTTCCACTTGGCGACCACGACGACCGCGGTCGCGCTGTAAACGTCACGAATGACGTCATTGGCGCGACCACAGGCGATCCACGTCCGAAGGTGGGTCTGGCCTGTTCGTTCGTGATTTTCGCGCGTAATTCAATTCAAGCGCCAAAGGCGGGATTTCCTATCAGCGTCAAACGCGTGCTTCTAGACGTTGCATTCGGCTTCTTATCTCGTTTATTATTTAAAAGTTGTAACATTTATGAACATACATATAAATAAACAATACTTTACTTGTTGTTTTTAATTTATTTGATATTTCTCTGTACACATTTTCTTTGACTACATAACTTTTGTAATTTTTGTTACTAGTAGCATAAAGTACAGGGTCATTTGCGATATTTTATATCAATTTTTCGCCCTTGTCAGAAGAAAACTGCAATTTCGTCGACTTGTTTTCACGCGTTATCGAAAATCATCCAAGGCGCAAAACGGGGACACCACAGTTAAAAATCGGTTACAAGAAAACAGAAGATATGTGTGATATTTCTTTTTTCCGCTTCTGAAGATACGTATTTCTAACTTTCACTTTTCTACTACTTCATACCTGTTTATTACTTCCATCTGGATTCAAGGGTTCACGGGCGATGTGTACTCAAGTGGAACGCAAACCGGGCGCGCCTACAAACCCCGTTCCTGCCTGTTCTACTAGCTTTTCGCCCGCGGTCGATTTAGGCGCAAGTGGAACGCACCCTATTGTATCTCCTCTTTGTACTGTTACGTATTTTAGCGGGGATTTTGGGATGCGGACGCGGATGGGTGCCTGTGGAGCGCTAAACTGCTCTGCTCGTCGGAGTGCGGGCGTTTTCAAATAAATCAAAGTACACAGAAGCTATTTTTAAGATAAACTTTTATGTATATTTGAACTGCTGAGAAAGCTGGTTAGCGACCGAATGAATGTGTCGTCCAAGAAACAGCCCCGAGCTTGTCGACGAAGTCGTCGCCAAGATCCTCCTGGTCCTCCCATAGATCCTTGTTATCGAATCAGAACGATGATATCCTTCGAGCTTCGACAGTGGGTTGTCCTCTATCCATCTCTATGTCCTTGGCCCTTCCTTCACGCTTCTCTCCACACTCGGCTGGTGGTCGAGGCACGCTTTCTGAGTACATAATTTACATATATATCTAAAAGGTAGATAAGCGTAACCCTCAGGGTCAAGAAGACGTCGCCCGAACAACGTTTATGACTTTATGACTTTCGGCCCTTCCTGATCAGAGTTTTTACCCTTACAGGACACCGGCAATTATTGAAAGCGCAGACAGAAAACTAAGTGGTTTTATGAGACGAGCTACTGCCCGCTCGACGGAACTTGGCACGCAGATGTGAAAGGAAAAGTTAAGCTATTTACTATCCTCGCCTGGCCTAACTGTAGATTCAAAGGCTATTAAGTGCAATCCCAGGCTCTCGTACGCCTTCTGAGTTCAGGCATCAGCTACCCGCTTTGTAAGGACACGTGCAAAAACTAGCACGGAAAAATCCTTGAGAAACACAACGCGCTCTACGTATTTATGAGTCTTGACAATAAACTCTTCCTCGTCCTCTGTTTCAAATCTCGCTCCTGCATACATATCGATTACGTACAATTCCTCAGTCACGTTCAAGTGATAGCGTAACAATACAGACGGCCGTCAGTGGTGGGTCGGTATTTTACACCGCGTCGCAAATGCATTTACGACATGTCGCAAAGGTACGTATAATATGTCGCAAAGGTACGTATAATATGTCGTTTTTAAGTCCATTTCATACGTGTCATTTGTCGCAAATGTAGTAAATAGAATATTGGTTGCATGTGAATAGTGCAGAGAACTGCAAAATACGGCGATTACGAAAACTATTGGGATTGGCAAAGCTGCGATACGCTACCTGGTGGCGAAAATCAGAACCTAAAGGAGTAGGTCGCCACCAGGTAGCGTATCGCAGCTTAGCCAATCCCAATATTGGCATTCAATAAATATCCCCATAAAAAAACTGTTAAAAAAGTAAAAAAATTACGCCAAGTACATGAAATCAAATAAATCACAAAAAATAGACGATAATAATAATTACAAAATAAAAAAAAATGTAAAATCAAAATGAGCTGCAAGTACATAAAGGTGCTTTCCAACTGCGCTTAAGATGACACAACTAGAGAGACTAAAGTTCGTTGGGCTATATAAGAATGTTCTTGAAATGCCACTTATGGTATGGGATATGTGTATATGTACTATGCCAAAGAAAGAATAAACCTAACCCTATGACACAACTACATATACACAGCTAAAATGCTGTGTTCATAGCTTCCATTACTGATATCGCGGACATTTTAATAAACCCATCTAAAAGAATAAAAATTAATGATATACAAAAATTGCGCCAATTATAATAATGGCTATTTCTACAAAGAGTAAAAGGTATTAAATAATATTCAGCAGATATATTTTTATACAAATAAGTATTTTAATACGAATAAATATATTATTCAAAATACTTGGCGCTGCGAAACCGAAGAAATGCTAATTGTCTTAGTATTAATAATTTACAATAACTCCCTTACAATCTAAAATACATAATGTACATATACATACTAGAAACGCAGTCAGATATATTCTGTATATATTTAACTCTAATATCATACGTAGCATATGCACACGCACACAAACACACATTCACGAACGCACGCACAAGAAAGAGAGAGAAAGATTAATGCAATTAAAACATATTTATTCAGTTTAGCAACACCAATTCGGAGCGCAGCGCCAAGTATTTTGAATAATATATTTATTCGTATTAAAATATTTATTTATATAAAAATATATCTGCTTAATATTATTTAATACCTTTTTTCTTTGTAGAAATAGCCATTATTATAATTGGCGCAATTTTTGTATATCATTAATTTTGATTCTTTTAGATGGGTTCATTAAAATGTCCGCGATATGAGTAATGGAAGCTATGAACACAGCATTTTAGCTGTGTATATGTAGTTGTGTCATCTTAAGCGCAGTTGGAAAGCACCTTTATGTACTTGCAGCTCATTTTGATTTCACAAATTTTTTTTATTTTGTAATTATTATTATCGCCTTTTTTTGTGATGTATTTGATTTCATGTACTTGGCGTAATTTTTTTACTTTTTTAAAAGTTTTTTTATGGGGATATCACTTCTTTTTATAAAGATAATTTGCATAGGAAGTGACTTCAGATAATTTTTAATATTATATTATTATTATCTTCTATAAAGTATGTAAGACAGTTAACAACCTTCTTTTTTTAAACTAATTTTTAGTATAAACTAAATAAATTGGTGATAATCCATACTCTAATGTAGAGAAATACAAATATTTAACAGTAAATATGGTGTACCTTGGATTCTAAGTTTATTAAATATTTTCTAATTAAACATACCTTTGACATTGATTAAATATGTAAATTATGTTATACATATTCAGTGGATTGGTGGAATTTGTTTAAATTAGAGTTTTCAGATATGAAGCAAACATACAAGAAGAAAACAGAGCATCGAAGCTGAATAAAATCGTTTAATAAAATCGTTTAATTATTAATGTAGTACTATGTCGCAATAAATTATTTTCTCTGACGTAGATCACTCTGTATCATCTTCTACTTTGATTATTTGTAAATATATAAAATCCACATTGTAGTGATTTTAGTTACAACTTAACGTAGAACTTATATAGAAATAGAGTGGCATTTTGCTATTATAAGTGTAGAGACCACAAAATGTGTCCGAAGGAGGTGAGTGCGTATGGCAGAAAGTCTTGTTGCAGAAAATTTAAATGCTAATGGTAATAATTCAGCGAAAATGAACGAAGAGATCCAATATTTTCAACACACAATTTACTGGTTTTGGAATAAAATTAGTTTAGTATGTTTATTGGTGAATTGAAATATTGTTAATGGGAACCTAAAAAATTAATGAATTAATGAATAGCGTGGCAACTACTGCGGATTTTAATTAAAGTATTACAAATGTTTTTCACAAAAAATTGAAAAGCATCAAGGGAGATGTGTTTTCAGCGTATTTTCGTCACTAATGTGACTTGCTCTACATTGCAAGCAGTCCACCATAATCTATTTTCTTATTTCTTAATAAAATGTCTTTTGACAAGTTGTGGCGATTTATCATATTTTACAAGCTTCCAGAAACTTGTGCGAAACAAGATGCTCTGTCTATCTATCTAATCTTTTCCGGACAACCTCCAAGCCTGTGCGTCCCCTTCATTTCTATCCATCCAAGCCTGTGCGACCCGTTGAATTCTATCCAAGCCTGTGCGCTCCCTTCATTTCTGTAATATAGGCTTCACATAAAAACTCTAAATTGCTGGTATACAAATATCTGGAAATTTAAATACAATGCAATTTGTTACTACAATATATTATTTTGTACATGCATGGTACAAATTTCCAGAAACTTATGCGAAAGGAGATGCTTCTCTGTCGAACCTTCTACGAACAACTTCCAAGTCTGCGACTCTACATAAGAAATCTATTAAAAATATTTTGGCTACTTACCTAGTTAATTGAGACAATAATTCAGTCTCCTATGTATATTTTGTACATGCATGGTACAAATTTCCAGAAACTTATGCGCAAGGAGATGCTTCTCTGTCAAACCTTCTCTGAACAACTTTCAAGTCTGCGACTCTACATAAGAAATCTATTAAAAATATTTTGGCTACTTACCTAGTTAATTGAGACAATAATTCAGTCTCCTATGTGGTGTTAGAACTCGTGACATTTCAAATTTGGACAACTTACCTTATTTGACACTTGGCAGGTTATGACGGTTTGGCACTTGGTAGGTAATAAAATTCAATAGTATATATAGATATGTCTACAATAACGGTCGACGATCCCTGCTGAATGGTCCCGAGAGTCGACGAATCGACGAACGAAACATGTGTTAGTTTCGTTTTGGCTGAAGGTATGCGTGTAACGCGTATACGTATTATGTCGACGAAAATTTTGACTGGAGAAGAAGAATCAGAAGAAAAATCTTATTTCTGACAGATCCATGACATGATATTACGATATCTCTGTCATGCGTGGACCGATTTTATTGAATTTGGTCTTATTCGAAAGCTTATATGTGGTTTACATAAGAAAAATACCATTAAATTTAGGAAATATTGTAGACGTGAGGAGATATTAATGAAATAAGTTTCAGGTTAGGTTGGAATAGCCCGGCGACGAGTAAATGATAGCGGTAGCGACAGTCGCCATATACAGGTGTCGAACATGTACTTGGCGTCGAAACACTACCGCGTCTCTAGATAATTTAAACATATTATATTTACTGGATGCCAATATATATTTAAACAAATTATATTTATTATTCTATAGTCATTTCTTTTACTAACCTTTCAATATCTATTTTTCGTCAGTGTAACTTAATTTAATTTAATTTTTTTAATCAGAATTATAATTATTAATAAATTGACATTTCTTCATAACCTATACGAAAAAACGTTTTATAGGTTTGTGATTAGTGTTGGCTAGAACCGTGATTTGTGAATCACGAGTGATCCGATCACGTTCATTCTCAATCACGGTGATTTTTCACAGTGATCCGTGATTTTCGTGATCGCTTCTGATTGGTGCAGGCAGAACAGTGATTCACGATTTTCGTTATCTGATTGGTGGAAAGCATAACTGCTCTTTGCACGCGCCAAATAATCCCAATTTCTACTTTCTCTTGAAACATTCTCAAGTCCTCACTGTGCTTATAGAAGCTCAGTTGTATATTTTGAACCATTGTAATCGATTTTGATCTATTTAAATTAACGAATATTTCTTCACTTTAGTTAAAAAGTATAATGTATATGTGAATACTTTAGCCAATCCAAACCGGGCGTGCACACATTGACTATTTATGAATGTATATATATTCTAGGTATATATTCGCTGCATTAGCACGCTTTGACTGTAACACAAGCTATATTGAAGTATTTTATAAAAAATAATTCAATCAAGATCAAGAATTACGATGACAGTAAACAATTCACTGAAGTTAAAAGAATCACGATCACGGTCGTGATTTAACTTCATTCACGACCGTGATCGTGACCACTGTGATAAATCACTGATAGTAAGTTTGCACTCCATCCCTATGTGTGACGTCCCGGTCCCACCACGGGATCGCGACGTAGTGTCCGCCAGCGCCACCAGAGGTCTGAGTCTAATCTTCCTAGTTATTTTCATTCCAGATATACCTACGACATTTATGACACGTTTACGACATTTACGACATTTAAGACACATGTCGTGTATAAAATAAAAAATTTGTGTCTTTACCCACCACTGACGGCCGTGCGTATACACATTTATTTGACAACAGCACATTGCACATGTATGCACGAGTGTCAATGTGTACTAAAAAATGCTTTGCATGGGAATGTATATTAGAAATCTGTGTAACATAAAATAAAGGCCGATACGTTGTTTAAAAATGATAATATAATAAGCACTAAGTTAGGAGAGATCATTTTACTGTATATCAAGTAAGAAATAATGAAATAAATGCAAATTTTTTTGGATTTTCATCACGATTTCGTTACAGGTTAAGAAAAGCAGTAAACATGAGTGTTGGAAACAAACTGGGTCAGAGATTGTTACTGTCATATTGTTCTTTTACTTGCATTTACTTTCCTGGCATTCTAATATTACTCAAGTTAAATGACAACTTGTACAATGTGGGAAAATACAAATTTATTCCAGTACTACTGATTCTGCTTTTTGCAGAAGTAATAAAGTTATTATTTCCTATATTTCATTTCGAATCAGCAATTATACCAAAAACTGAATTACGGATATCTGTGAAAACTAGGAGATCCTGGTCAAGATATCTGAAAGAAGTTTTCAAGTTTCTGTTAGCAGCTTGTTTCTTGTCTGCTGTGTATTATATTGTAATTATATTGTTTGGCGCACCTGTGTTTACACATTATGAAGAAACTACCATGCTTACTGTCACATTGACTACTCTTACATTTGTCCCTACCAGTTTGCATTTAGGAGTGGATAGTGCATTGAACTTCATAACAGGAACACAATCACAAAAGGGCAATGTTTTAGTGGATGCTATGAAAACAAATATTATAGCAACGCTTTTAGGGACATGGTTGGGTACTATTGTAATTCCATTAGATTGGGACCGTCCGTGGCAAGTTTGGCCAATTCCATGTGCTATAGGTGCTCTTCTTGGCTATATGATTGCACATTTTCTTACTCTTGTAAAAACATTACCTATGTTAAAATTGAGTAAAAAAGTTTATAGATAAATACTATTGTTTATACAGATAAATGTATAAAATGTAATATTATAAACTTTCACCATTTTGATAAATATTATGATTTGTATTGATGAAATAGATATAGTACTGGTTGAGGGGTACTTAAGTAGTATATAAAACAATTCCCTTAAAGGCAAAAGTTGTCAGATGTGTTTTTTGTCACTCCCCATAAATCTATATGGACCCAAAATGCCTGTTCCACCTTTCTGCACACAAGGCCTCCAAGTACTGATACATAGAGTATGCTATATGCATCTCTGGTTTTACAAGTTTATTATATCTGTTCTGTCAACAATACACAAAGTAATTTAATTCGAGATTAAAAAAAATTTTAATAAACTGATCTCTTGTACCAAAATACTTTTCAAAAGTATATTACTACCTGTTGTCCTGGTATATTTGGAGTAGTATTTCTTTGTATAGTGTGTAGTATATTTTATAATAATTAATAATAGTATGAAGTTACAGTATATTTTACAGTTTATATGCTAGAAAGAATGTGCGAGCTTGTATACATGCAGCTATAATAAAACAAACTGCCCTGTACAAAATATTTATTTATAAAAATTATTAGCTCAGTCAGATCATATTACATAAAGCTACTGTTGCAAATCAATGATAATGATCCATATAAAAATATTTTCAGCACTGTGATTAATAAATTTTGGTAAAAATTAAAATTTTCTAAAAGTAATTTTAACTCGCGATTATAAATATAACCTATGTTTCTGTAACTGCAAATTAACGCACAATGATATATATCTAATTGTAAGTATTTAAAATTGTATCCATTTTTCTGTGAATATTTAAAATTATTTAATTCACTCGTTATACTAAGAAAAGTAAAGTGAAGTTACATATAACTGTTATTATTTAAACCCATACGGCATGCAACATTACAGAAACATTTCAATAACACATGTATGCAAGATAGGAAATATTTCACGACATATTTCGGAGATGTTACTGCAACAATTCAAACTGGACGGATTAATAACTCAGTTAAGGGGGTAGACACGTCACGTGACCTCGCTGATTTGGCAGGTCGGTATTACAGCAGGTTTTTTTCCGCACAGAAATGGCACAGACGAGGTACAGAATAGACCTATCAAGCAATGTATTTTCACAGACGAGGTATAGAATAGACCTATCAAGCAATGTATTTTCACAGACGAGGTATAGAATAGACCTATCAAGCAATGTATTTTTGTGTCGCCGGTTTGGTGGGTCCTAGGACCCCCTTACCATTTTAGTGTCGCATGCAACATTACCGGTGAAGTCTCAAAACAGATTGTAACGCTACGCGTGGTAGGAACTAGAATTAAGCACGAGTAAAACTAGGTTATGTTTTGAGAGTCAAAGCCCGCGATTTACAAATGTTTCTGTTAGAGTAACAATTTAAAAATCGTCTTACGAACATATTCCGTTCAACAGAAGAGAACGGAGGAAGAAAATAAAACGATATCACATTCGTCTTTTAACCTTACTGTCCTATTCCGCTTTATTTAACACAAAACAAATTTCATTCCCTTGCAATAACGTAATTTGTAAAAACAGGACTTTAATGTTTTTTAAGAGCACCTGTTGCTGAACCCCACCCATGTATCATGTGTTTCCGCATACATTAATGATGGTCTATACGATATAATACAGACATATAATAATAAAAATAATAATAATAATAATATCCTTCTACTGTACTATATTATTTAAAAGGAACATATCGAACCCGTACACACCGATTTTGCTGCAATTTTGCAAATCTGTAGAGTAGCTAAAAATATTCGATACATATTTTTTTAAAAAGGAATTCATTTTCCTCCATAGCTATTAGAACAATTGAGGGCTCGGATACAATAAGGGGACTAGCGCTCGAAAATGGGAAAAATGATTGTCCAAACGCTAAGAAAGATTGGAAAATTAAATTTTGTTAAACTGGATTTTAAAAAATATAGTGTTGTAAAGCTCGTCACGGCACACATTTGTTCTATTTACAGTATTTTTATCGAATTATTAGTATTCGAGACAAAAATTATAAACAAACAAAATTTCTTCGACCAAAATCATTATTTCTTTAAACATAAATTGCGATAACTTGAGTAAATATTAACGGATCGTTATGAGACTTCAAACATAAAACTCAGAAAACTCTAGCGGAGCCGCAAAATGTATGCACAAAACCCTTTAGTGAAAAAATGTAATAATATTTAATTAAAAAGTAATACTGGACATAACCCATGTTTTTCAACGTTCGCCGTTAAAAAGTATCGAGGCAATTTTGAGGTGCATATAACTTGCAGCGACAAAGTTTTTCCTTAATATACAAGGAAGATTTTCACCAATTTTCAACCTGATTAATAAATAATTGTAGAAGATATGACGATATATATATTTCTCGCACGGCGCCAACTGTCAATGCGAGTGATAAAACTGCTAAATAGCGCATTATACGCGGCTGTTGACTGTTGACGGCGCGAAGAGATTTATATATATCGTCATATCATCTACAATTATTTATTAATCAGTGTGAAAATTGGTGAAAATCTTCCTTGTATATTAAGGAAAAACTTTGTCGCTGCAAGTTATATGTACCTCAAAATTACCAGGATGGGCAAAAAATTATTTGAAATCAAAATTTAATCTACGACACTCAATTTTTTTAAGTCGGCGCCAGGTTTACACAGTGCAAATGATGAGGCGCCGATATAAAAAAATTAAGTGTCGTAGATTAAATAAGGAACAAAATTACTTTTTACTTTTTAGCGCATTTCATATTTTTTTTAAGTCGGCTTTAATTATGATCTTCCATTTTTTGGAACGATGCGCCAGTATTGTGACTATTTCCCCGCTGGTGGAGAAAAATCTCTCCGTACAGGGGTATAGCGCCGCGGTCAACCCTGTCTTAGCTGAAAATTTTGAAATTGAGACGGATACGAGACCAGATGACATTGTTTGCAAACCTCATTACAGTGATCTAGGGTGTGAGTAGTAAAACGATCATAAAAGCGGAGCGCGCGGCTCGCTTACATGGGCCGGGAAATTCCCAATAGCTCTTTGCCACGTTCATTTGAAAGAGACCATTCCAAAATTTTCGAAGCTCGGGGCTCACCGCTGTCCAGCGGACGCTGACAGCCAGGGGTGTGCGGGTACCCGACGTTACGGGCTCGGGACGGGCCGGAAACTTTCGGGCGAGATCGGGCGGGATCCCGTTACTTTCGTATTGCTCGAGAACCCGAAGTTTTCGGGATCCCGAGACTCGTTTCGGGCTGCAAGCATAGCCGCCATGAGCGGGCAATTTGATTTCAGATCGGCTCGGAAAAACTCGGACGCGATCGGATTCCTTCAGTGTCGGATCTGTATTCATATTCGGAAAGTTAAAATTGGATGGCCACGATATTCTGGCCTTTCTCTTGAAATCGGTTGAACGGTAACGCGTACCTTTTTTTACGACCCTGATGGGTTCTTAGGTAAAAGCTTTCGAACGACGCGGCTCGGAGGTCATAAACGCTAGACTAGTGGCATAAGGACAAAGTCAGCAATAGGCCATTCAGTAATGACTATGCCAATTTCTATCATAGACGTATCACTAATGAATTACTAGTGTCTTTCTGATAAAAATAACACCAAACATGATATAATTCTGATTATTTTTAATGACTGTAATAGAAAGTACTTAGAGGAAAGTAATTGAAGAAAGTAATGAAGAGTACTTGAATTCTACGTGAACTGACACCACGGGCGTCTGTAGACTTTTTTCCACGGGGTGGGGTAACTTTGAAGTGACGGTGGTGAAAATTATAGTAATGAAAAAACGAGTAGCCCGCTTGCTTTTTTTGAACTCATTTTGTATTGCCAATTTAATTAAAAATTTAAATCCGAAATTGTCGTATTTAGTATTATTCACTTTCAGAATTTTAGAATTCTAAATTTCGAATTATTCACTTTTTTAGTATAAATTTAATAGAGACAAGTTCTTAAAAATAGGCGATTTTTTTCTCAAAAGTCAGGGGGGACAACTGCCCCTTTTGCACCCCACTCCGAACGCCCATGACTGACACCAAACTGATATGTGTACTCAGATTTTAACGTAAGTGCTACCTACGCTTGTGTATTTACATCGTAGATGTTTTTTTTTTATAATTTTTAAATAGTTAATTTTCAGTAGTTATAAGGACAGAGCCAATCAATTTGTAACGACACGTAGGGATTTAGGGGCCGCGGTTGCAAAAGACTACGAATATAAATTTTACAAAAACGTTTAAATTCATTATATCCAATGACTTTTACGTGTCGTAGGATGGGCACCGTCTATTTAGACACGCGCGAAGTGCAGAAATTTGCGGGAATGTCAGTAGCAGCGTCAATTTTTAATATTTTTCCGTGTACGACATGTGAAAATATTAATTAAATGTTACACTTCACGAAAAATACTAACAATCAATTTCATCTTGCAATTTATAGCTTGTATAAGCTCTCAAGAAGTGTCTTATTTCAGCGCCATATAGGCTCCTGATCCCCGAAATAGCTTTTCAGAAAGAAATCCGGCGTGAGTCGTTGACAAACCGAGCCAAAGCATAGCTTAGCGAAAGCCCGCCTTCTATGTTAAACTCTCACTCTAAACAAGTCACACGTATACAAGCACGCACACATATTTAAGTATTTCAACACATTTCAGAGTAGTTCTTGAGTTGGCCGCTGTTCATGAACAGAGGTCGCTAAAGTCAGTCCTCAAATTATGGGTCGGTAACACAGATTGGGTGGCGACACGAAGTCCCATAAGGTGATAGGTCTATTCTATACCTCGTCTGTGTTACAATGCTACGAGTGGTAGGAATTAAAATCAAATCTTATCGGAAAAGTTTAAAATCTAAAATGGCCTGAATGTTACGACTAATTTCAAGAAACATGTTGCATAATTCCGTTTATTAATACATTTTGATAGAAGCATAATTTGCACATATTTCCGTAAATTTCAATCAGAAATGTTATATAAATACAACGCGTAATAAACATTTGTACAGTCTCTTAGTTATGTTATATTTTCTGTCACTTCGACGACAGAAAATCAGCTCCTCGAAGTGACAGAAAATATAACCTATATGCTATACCCGATTTCCTAAAGATATTGTTGCGGCGTAATAATAATGTTTTGGAAGGATGATAAAAGGTTCACAAATGTAGCGTAAAAGAACGACATAGGCTATAAACATTTATTGTCATGTAGCATATAGGTTATATTTTCTGTCACTTCGAGAAGGGGACAGTTTCCCTAGCCTGGGCAGTCGCATTCTAAATAGTTCCTATGACTCTTCTAAATATGAAAACATAGGTATCAGGTTTACATAGGTTTCTAAAATTGTTCAGAAGCTACCGACTCTTTATAACAACATGTTGTTCGGCGCTTGGAAGAAATACAGGGGCATTAATATGCAGTATCCTCTACTATAAAAATAATTTTTTAATAATTTTATCATTATGCAAACATCTGTATTGTATGTTGTTACGTGCCGGCTACTTTTCAATTTCATGTTTTCGCGATATTTTCTAAAAATATTGACAATTAATCCAACCATTATGTGTTATGGGAATTCTCCCTCAATCAATTGTCAACGATCTGTGAACCAAAACTCTCTGTAATCTAGCTAGAAGTCTGTCACGCCACAGCATACTTTCCCATGCGAAATTGTCGAATCTTCGAATGCTGTGCGACGTTCGTGGAACACCGGATGGGATAAGGTTCGAAAACCCAAGCACTAAGAGGCTGGGAACGGTCCGAGGCGACGACGTGGTAGGCCGCGTGCGAAATGCGTGCTCAGCAATTTGGCGCTCTTCGTGCAAAGTCCCAAGCGCTTGGGCCCTTGCGTTCGTTCGTTGCAGTCGGCTGGCAAATCGCGAGTAGCGTAGACGTTCTGTCCGAGGGACATTTTGCATATTGTATAATAGGCATCGTGAGTTAGAGTTCCGTGTGATATATCAACGACTAGAAATGAAAAGACTCAGTCCCCGTAGAGACTTATTAAATTTTCAGTGTTTTACCTATTCTAATCACGTTTACTCTAAATCTTATATATCCGTATTTATAATTATCATCCGATGAACAAAGTAAATTGTGTGTGTGTGTGTGAACTCTACGTGTCACGTCACCCGGCCGTAGAACCGCTCCAGTTCATTAGAGGGAGAGAGCGAGAGAGAGAGAGAGAGAGAGAGAGAGAGAGAGTAAGCCGTTCCCAAATTTAAACCTTCTACTATCGAGTCGGTGAGTGATTTAAGGGGGTAGACACATTTTTTATTTATTACAGCATTTTTTACTGCACAGAAATGGTAATACCGATAGATCGACGATTACCCGGTGAACGCGAGAGGGAGCTGTTTGCTATTTCTGTATTCTATTCTGAATAAGGAAAGAAATTCTCAGCTGTTCCGTTATACTTATAAAAGTTTAAACGGAAAGTCGGCTGGTACTGTAAACGTAGAAAATTCATTGTACATTTTAATTACTTGAAATGTGCTTATGCTACAATATTCTACGTTAGCAGTAAGGAATTCTAAGTGAAAAGGGAAAATAGATGAGGGAATGTCCCCAGAAAATGAAATTTGTTAGGTTAGACATTTTTTTACTAGCAAAGCACCGAAACAACATGAAATACACTTATTACACGTCCTCTGCAGAAAGCAGTTATCAACAAACATTATATATACAGAATTGTATTGAATGTTGAATTGGGCTAGTGAAAATGCGCAGACTGGATACGCGTGATTATTATGTGGTCGGCTCCTCGAAGTGACAGAAAATATAACCTAAATATATCCTATATGACAACAAATGTTTAGTGGCTATTTCAGCTTCAAAGGCATCGCCTTAAAGTTGCAAATAAGAGGCGCAGGTCTTTCAAGAGGCGTTCGAAAATTCTGCGTCTCTTCGTTAAACAGTCACTGTCTCGAAACATCTGCGCCACTTCTCGCTCTTTAATTTGCTCTCCGGAGACGTTACTTTGTGCCACCTCTTTCGACATCATGTTCTCCTGTTACGAAGCCTGATTTTAGAGATATCTGAAAATTTTCGCCAGAGTTTGGCCAATATATGAGGAGAACATGAAGTGGAAAGAGGTATACTAAATTTCAGCTTCAAAGGCATCGGCTTAAAGTTGCAAATAAGAGGCGCAGGCCTTTCAAGAGGCGTTAGAAAATTCTGCGCCACTTCTCGCTCTGTAATTTGCTCTCCGGAGACATTACTTTGTGCCACCTCTTTCAACATCATGTTCTCCTGTTACAAAGCCCAATTTTGTGCATTCTGAAAATTTTTGCCAGATTTTGGCCCAGGTATCAGGAGAACATGAAGCAGAGAGAGGTATTCTGACTTTCAGCTTCGAAGGCATCCTCGATTCTCTCTCCGAAGACGTTACTTAGTGTCACCTCTTTCGACATCATGTTCTCCTGTTACAAAGCCCAATTTTGTGCATTCTGAAAATTTTTGCCAGATTTTGGCCAATATATCAGGAGAACATGAAGCGAAAAGAGGTATTCTGAATTTCAGCTTCGAAGGCATCCTCGATTCTCTCTCCGAAGACGTTACTTAGCGCCACCTCTTTCGACATCATGTTCTCCTGTTACAAAGCCCAATTTTGTGCATTCTGAAAATTTTTGCCAGATTTTGGCCCAGGTATCAGGAGAACATGAAGCGAAAAGAGGTATTCTGAATTTCAGCTTCGAAGGCATCCTCGATTCTCTCTCCGAAGACGTTACTTAGTGCCACCTCTTTCGACGGCATGTTCTCCTGTTACAAAGCCCAATTTTGTGCATTCTGAAAATTTTCGCCAGATTTTGGCCAATGTATCAGGAGAACATGAAGCGAAAAGAGGTATTCTGAATTTCAGCTTCGAAGGCATCCTCGATTCTCTCTCCGAAGACGTTACTTAGTGCCACCTCTTTCCACATCATGTTCTCCTGTTACAAAGCCCAATTTTGTGCATTCTGAAAATTTTCACCAGATTTTGGCCAATATATCAGGAGAACATGAAGCGAAAAGAGGTATACTAAATTTCAGCTTCGAAGGCATCCTCGATTCTCTCTCCGAAGACGTTACTTAGTGCCACCTCTTTCGACATCATGTTCTCCTGTTACAAAGCCCAATTTTGTGCATTCTGAAAATTTTTGGAATACCTCGCAAAGGAATTGTAACTTTGTATATTTCAATAAAATGCTGAAGCAGAGAGGACTTTAAAAATTGTGAAAAACTCACCAGTTCCAGTATCTCGCTGAAATATTCCAACTTGCACTTATTCTTCCATCTTAACACTATATTCGTATTCTGGGGTTCGGTAGGAACAATCGAACAACATTTTAAGTTACATATTTTATTCTTACATTCTACCATAGTAGTGCAAGTTAAAGAAATTCTTATATACGACTAGAATATTTGACAATCGCAGCCATTGGCTCGGTTCTCACCGATTACCAGGTCTCACCGCGAGGAGGTTGCTGCGCTTGGAGACCCGTAGAGAGATAGATGGAATCAAAGTTCCATCGATCTCCCTGTACATGAAGCCTACTAAACCAAAGAGATGGATGGAAACAAAGTTCCATCGATCCCTTCGGTTTAGATATAGAATCTAGGGAACTGCCAAGCAATCACTCGATTAAAAGAAATTCAGGAAAGACGGAAAGGCGAAGGGTAAGCATGAAACAAGTATTGGACGGCGCAGTTCCTACCACCCTGCTGTCCAAGTCGAAAGGGAAAAGCGCTCGGCGCCTCCCAGACGATTCCTGTTGCTCCGATGCGACTCGTCAGGAGCAAACACTTGACCTGACTCAAGCCGTCCAACACGGAGATTGGGTAATCGAACCGGGTGACTTACGCAGGCAGTGTACCAAAAGGTGCACCCCCTACGCCCGAAACTTTTCCCTTTGGACAAGAACACCAAGGGATGAAACTGATCCACCCATACCGATTCCATGCTCAGTCACTTGCTTCCGCAAACGGAAGCAGCGGTGACCTCCTCATCACAGATGAGGAGCCAATAAACGAACAACAAAGTTAACGATTTAGTGACTGCTTGGCAATTTTACATGGGACCTTAAATACTTCATACTATAATAAATTAGCCTAGGCTTCCTTAGATGTCTTCTTTCACTGTCACTTTGCACGATCACTTTTCACTATCACTTTTCACTAGTTTCTTCTTAAATATATTTTGTTATTAACTCCATTCCCCGAGTAACGGTGAACCTGAAAAGCTGAAACAATCAACTACTATATGTTAGTAACGGTGTGGTCGGCCTGGAAAGAAATTAAGGAAAAGCTTATTGAGTTGGAGACGATCGAGATAATTTCGACCAACAGCAGAGCACGCACGAGCATGCAAAACCACCGCAGAGATAAGTACTTGAAGGAAAGAGCAGAGAATGTAGACCCATCGATGAGATGCATGACAGAGTGACAGAAGTCACAAAAAACCATCGAAGACATAGACGAGATGAAATGAATCAGGGAAAACCATCGAAGACATCGACGAGATGATATGAATCAGGGAAAACCATCGAAGACATCGACGAGATGAAATGAATCAGAGAAAACCATCGAAGACATCGACGAGATGAAATAAATCAGGAAAAACCATCGAAGACATGAAATGAATCAGGGAAAACCATCGAAGACATCGACGAGATGAAATGAATCAGAGAAAACCAGCGAAGAAATTCACGAAAATGAAATAAATCATTTAAACCCATCGAAGAAATGCATCAAATAAAATAAATCATGCAAACCCATCGAAGAAATACACAAAATAGAACGACTCGCGCAAAATTCTCGAAAGTATGCATGGAAATAGGACAGATGATGGAAAACGACCGAAGAAATCAGATTTGACATTCGCAAAACAATAAAATTTTAAATGACTTACCGAACCCCAAAATTTCATCAGCACCAAGCGAATAAACGAACCCAGGCCAGAGGGGCGAGAGGCTGGCGGAAGAACCAGGGTTGAAATCCTGACCAGGTCCCCAGCAAGTTCAGCAGTTCCGAATGGTCCAGGTGGCTCGGCAACTCCGGGGGGAGGGGGAGGAAGAACCAGGTCCCCAGGAAGTCCAGTGGATCCAGGTGGCTCGGCAGCTCCGGGGGGAGGGGGAGGAAGAACCAGGTCCCCAGGAACTCCAGTGGATCGAGGTGGCTCGGCAGCTCCAGGGGAGGAGGGGGAGGAAGAACCAGGGTTGAACCCCTGACCAGGTCCCCAGGAAGTCCAGTGGATCCAGGTGGCTCGGCAGCTCCAGGGTTCCCGGAGGTCCTTCAAGTCCGGAGGACCGACGACGACTGAGTACATGAAAATCTGTGAGCTCCTTATGTAGACTTCGAGGAATGATGTCCCCCGATCAAAACAAGGTCGACGGTTAGTTACAATTGCGAAATCCAGCGAATTCTTCGGCAAAAATGGATTTTCGGCTAAAATATCCATTCCAGTGGCTATTGCTGTGACAAATAATGTTAACAACATTTACACTAACCGCCCAGTATAAATTATTATTAACTATAATCGATAGAACTCGAGATATCAAGCAATTTGTAACATTTGGCCTTGGATTTGCAAATGATTTTCTGCGCCGACTGAATTCTCTTTTATTCTCAATGTTTAATCGTTCGATACATTAATGTTAATGCTTATACATATCACGTAGTATTATTTATAATGTATAAATACGTTTTAGTTGAACTTAGTGTAAGTGAATAGTTGCAGGAATATTTGGAGAAATATGAGTGAGATACTTGTTTCTCCCCCTTAGTTACTAACATCGGCGAAGTATAGGCTAAAACGATAGACCTATCACCTTATGGGAATTCGCGTTCACATCACTAACACGTAGAGGCACGGTACTCTATGAAACACTTTTTGGCAGGCACAGGCACTGACTCTACAATCGCGTTGCACACGATTACAAAATCATTTTCTGTTTTTAAACATCCTTCAGTTTCTGAAAAAGTCTTCTAAGTAACGGGTATATCTGAATGGAATCCTGTTAAATTAAAAGGCCTCCCACATGGTCCAGTAATCGATGAAATTGATGCGCGAATTGAGAAATCACGAGATAATATGCACTATGCCATGCACACACTTCACTGAACCGATGAATTTCTCAGGGCTAGACAAACTTTTATTTCACAATGCGGGTTTCAAAAGTAACTCGATTTGCAGTTGCATCCATGCACCACAAGACACTCATGCATCATGCAACTTTCTGCGAGACTTTTAAAATTAGATTTTACTGTAAATTTCAGTGTTGGCGGTAAACTAATATTAGGGGCAAACGGAATCCAATTATTATTACTTCACTGGAATGATTAAACAGTGCATTAGAAACTTGTGGGAATATCAGTAACAGCGTGAATTTTTAATACTTTTTTCGGCGCACGATACGTGAAAGGGTTCGCAAGGGTACGCAAAGTGCTAATAAACAATGTCATCTTGCAATTTATAGCTTGCACGGGCTTTGAAGAAATGCCATTTCTGAACGCCATAGTGTCTTGATCCACGAAATGGATTTTCGGAGAGAAATCCGCGTGAGTCGTTGACCGACCGAGCCAAAGCATACCGTAACAAAAGCCTACCCTCTTATGTCAAACTCTCTCTCTAAACAAGTCACACGTATGCAAGTACGCAACACCTTTCAGCATTTCAACACATTTCAGAGTAGTTGCTGAGTTGGACGCTGTTCATGAACAGAGGTCGCTAAATTCAGTCCTCAAATTATGGTTCGGTAACACAGATTGGGTGGCGACACGAAGTCCCATAAGGTGATGGGTTTATTCTATACCTCGTCTGTGGTTTTGCTAGGAATCCACGTTGGCAGTCCTCCCGAGTAGGCGCCATCTCGTATCTACTACCTCAACTAAATTTGTCAAGTGACTTGCTATGTATTATCGCCAATATGGCGGAACTCTGATTTGGGAATGTAGTCACGATTTTTCGTTTTTTGTTCTTATATGAGCAGATTTTTGCCTGGGAGAGGTTTCATTCGAAAGAAGAAGATTCAATGCGGAGCGCTCTGCTCACCGTTTGAGTCACAAAACTCTTTTAGTGACCTAAAAATGCTTGGATTCTGCGGGTATATTTTGTCGACTTTTGCTTTACTTTAGACACTGATATTATTACATATCAACACAATCTCGTTGAATCATGAGCAGAGCGCTCCGCATTGAATCTTCTTCTTTCGAATGAGACCTCTCCCAGGCCAAAATCTGCTCATATAAGAACGTGGATTCATAGCAAAACTGAAGCGATAGCTGGATATACGAACCACAATAAAAGCATGATGGAGTCAATGTATGCATTTTCGGACGATTGTAGGTTAGGTTATATTAATTTTAGGCATGCATTGACATAGGAACTGCTGGGAATTGTATACATTTACTAAATTAACGCTTTTATCGTTACATATACATCACTTGAAATCGCTGTCGTATATATGTCATAGTAATTCAGGCAGTTAGAACAACAACGGACTAACCTACATTAAAAAAAAATCCTATAGTACATAGATGGCTTACAATTAGTGCTTACAATTACAATGCACAAAATTGGACTTTGTAACAGGAGAACATGCCGTCGAAAGAGATGGCACAAAGTAACGTCTCCGGAGAGCAAATCAAAGAGCGAGAAGTGCCGCAGATGTTTCGAGACAGTGACTGTTTAACGAAGAGACGCAGAATTTTCGAACTCCTCTTGAAAGGCCTGCGCCTCTTATTTGCAACTTTAAGGCGATGCCTTTGAAGCTGAAATTTAGTATACCTCTTTCCACTTCATGTTTTCCTGATATATTGGCCAAAATCTGGCGAAAATTTTCAGAATGCACAAAATTGGGCTTTGTAACAGGAGAACATGCCGTCGAAAGAGATGGCACAAAGTAACGTCTCCGGAGAGCAAATCAAAGAGCGAGAAGTGGCGCAGATGTTTCGAGACAGTGACTGTTTAACGAAGGGTCGCAGAACTTTCGAACGCCTCTTGAAAGGCCTGCGCCTCTTATTTGCAACTTTAAGGCGATGCATTTGAAGCTGAAATTTAGTATACCTCTTTCCACATCATGTTCTCCTGATATATTGGCCAAAATCTGGCGAATATTTTCAGAATGCACCAAATTGGGCTTTGTAACAGGAGAACATGCCGTCGAAAGAGATGGCACAAAGTAACGTCTCCGGAGAGCAAATCAAAGAGCGAGAAGTGGCGCAGATGTTTCGAGACAGTGACTGTTTAACGAAGGGTCGCAGCATTTTCGAACGCCTCTTGAAAGGCCTGCGCCTCTTATTTGCAACTTTAAGGCGATGCATTTGAAGCTGAAATTTAGTATACCTCTTTCCACATCATGTTCTCCTGATATATTGGCCAAAATCTGGCGAATATTTTCAGAATGCACCAAATTGGGCTTTGTAACAGGAGAACATGCCGTCGAAAGAGATGGCACAAAGTAACGTCTCCGGAGAGCAAATCAAAGAGCGAGAAGTGGCGCAGATGTTTCGAGACAGTGACTGTTTAACGAAGAGACGCAGAATTTTCGAACTCCTCTTGAAAGGCCTGCGCCTCTTATTTGCGACTTTAAGGCGATGCATTTGAAGCTGAAATTTAGTATACCTCTTTCCACTTCATGTTTTCCTGATATATTGGCCAAAATCTGGCGAAAATTTTCAGAATGCACAAAATTGGGCTTTGTAACAGGAGAACATGCCGTCGAAAGAGATGGCACAAAGTAACGTCTCCGGAGAGCAAATCAAAGAGCGAGAAGTGGCGCAGATGTTTCGAGACAGTGACTGTTTAACGAAGAGACGCAGAATTTTCGAACTCCTCTTGAAAGGCCTGCGCCTCTTATTTGCGACTTTAAGGCGATGCATTTGAAGCTGAAATTTAGTATACCTCTTTCCACTTCATGTTTTCCTGATATATTGGCCAAAATCTGGCGAAAATTATCAGAATGCACAAAATTGGGCTTTGTAACAGGAGAACATGCCGTCGAAAGAGATGGCACAAAGTAACGTCTCCGGAGAGCAAATCAAAGAGCGAGAAGTGGCGCAGATGTTTCGAGACAGTGACTGTTTAACGAAGGGTCGCAGAATTTTCGAACGCCTCTTGAAAGGCATGCGCTCCTTATTTGCAACTTTTAGGCGATGCCTTTGAAGCTGAAATTTAGTATACCTCTTTCCACATCATGTTCTCCTGATAAATTGGCCAAAATCTGGCGAATATTTTCAGAATGCACCAAATTGGGCTTTGTAACAGGAGAACATGCCGTCGAAAGAGATGGCACAAAGTAACGTCTCCGGAGAGCAAATCAAAGAGCGAGAAGTGGCGCAGATGTTTCGAGACTGTGACTGTTTAACGAAGGGTCGCAGAATTTTCGAACGCCTCTTGAAAGGCATGCGCTTCTTATTTGCAACTTTTAGGCGATGCCTTTGAAGCTGAAATTTAGTATACCTCTTTCCACTTCATGTTTTCCTGATATGTTGGCCAAAATCTGGCGAATATTTTCAGAATGCACAAAATTGGGCTTTGTAACAGGAGAACATGCCGTCGAAAGAGATGGCACAAAGTAACGTCTCCGGAGAGCAAATCAAAGAGCGAGAAGTGGCGCAGATGTTTCGAGACAGTGACTGTTTAACGAAGGGTCGCAGAATTTTCGAACGCCTCTTGAAAGGCATGCGCTTCTTATTTGCAACTTTTAGGCGATGCCTTTGAAGCTGAAATTTAGTATACCTCTTTCCACTTCATGTTTTCCTGATATGTTGGCCAAAATCTGGCGAATATTTTCAGAATGCACAAAATTGGGCTTTGTAACAGGAGAACATGCCGTCGAAAGAGATGGCACAAAGTAACGTCTCCGGAGAGCAAATCAAAGAGCGAGAAGTGGCGCAGATGTTTCCAGACAGTGACTGTTTAACGAAGGGTCGCAGAATTTTCGAACGCCTCTTGAAAGGCCTGCGCCTCTTATTTGCAACTTTAAGGCGATGCATTTGAAGCTGAAATTTAGTATACCTCTTTCCACATCATGTTCTCCTGATATATTGGCCAAAATCTGGCGAATATTTTCAGAATGCACCAAATTGGGCTTTGTAACAGGAGAACATGCCGTCGAAAGAGATGGCACAAAGTAACGTCTCCGGAGAGCAAATCAAAGAGCGAGAAGTGGCGCAGATGTTTCGAGACAGTGACTGTTTAACGAAGAGACGCAGAATTTTCGAACGCCTCTTGAAAGGCATGCGCTTCTTATTTGCAACTTTTAGGCGATGCCTTTGAAGCTGAAATTTAGTATACCTCTTTCCACATTATGTTATCCTGATAAATTGGCCAAAATCTGGCGAATATTTTCAGAATGCACCAAATTGGGCTTTGTAACAGGAGAACATGCCGTCGAAAGAGATGGCACAAAGTAACGTCTCCGGAGAGCAAATCAAAGAGCGAGAAGTGGCGCAGATGTTTCGAGACAGTGACTGTTTAACGAAGGGTCGCAGAATTTTCGAACGCCTCTTGAAAGGCCTGCGCCTCTTATTTGCAACTTTAAGGCGATGCATTTGAAGCTGAAATTTAGTATACCTCTTTCCACATCATGTTCTCCTGATATATTGGCCAAAATCTGGCGAATATTTTCAGAATGCACCAAATTGGGCTTTGTAACAGGAGAACATGCCGTCGAAAGAGATGGCACAAAGTAACGTCTCCGGAGAGCAAATCAAAGAGCGAGAAGTGGCGCAGATGTTTCGAGACAGTGACTGTTTAACGAAGAGACGCAGAATTTTCGAACTCCTCTTGAAAGGCCTGCGCCTCTTATTTGCGACTTTAAGGCGATGCATTTGAAGCTGAAATTTAGTATACCTCTTTCCACTTCATGTTTTCCTGATATATTGGCCAAAATCTGGCGAAAATTATCAGAATGCACAAAATTGGGCTTTGTAACAGGAGAACATGCCGTCGAAAGAGATGGCACAAAGTAACGTCTCCGGAGAGCAAATCAAAGAGCGAGAAGTGGCGCAGATGTTTCGAGACAGTGACTGTTTAACGAAGGGTCGCAGAATTTTCGAACGCCTCTTGAAAGGCATGCGCTCCTTATT
The DNA here is from genome assembly GCF_050908995.1 of Andrena cerasifolii. NCBI lineage: Eukaryota > Metazoa > Arthropoda > Insecta > Hymenoptera > Andrenidae > Andrena > Andrena cerasifolii. Next base: position 1,480,981 of record NC_135124.1, on the reverse strand, counting down.
TGCAACTTTTAGGCGATGCCTTTGAAGCTGAAATTTAGTATACCTCTTTCCACATCATGTTCTCCTGATAAATTGGCCAAAATCTGGCGAATATTTTCAGAATGCACCAAATTGGGCTTTGTAACAGGAGAACATGCCGTCGAAAGAGATGGCACAAAGTAACGTCTCCGGAGAGCAAATCAAAGAGCGAGAAGTGGCGCAGATGTTTCGAGACTGTGACTGTTTAACGAAGGGTCGCAGAATTTTCGAACGCCTCTTGAAAGGCATGCGCTTCTTATTTGCAACTTTTAGGCGATGCCTTTGAAGCTGAAATTTAGTATACCTCTTTCCACTTCATGTTTTCCTGATATGTTGGCCAAAATCTGGCGAATATTTTCAGAATGCACAAAATTGGGCTTTGTAACAGGAGAACATGCCGTCGAAAGAGATGGCACAAAGTAACGTCTCCGGAGAGCAAATCAAAGAGCGAGAAGTGGCGCAGATGTTTCGAGACAGTGACTGTTTAACGAAGGGTCGCAGAATTTTCGAACGCCTCTTGAAAGGCATGCGCTTCTTATTTGCAACTTTTAGGCGATGCCTTTGAAGCTGAAATTTAGTATACCTCTTTCCACTTCATGTTTTCCTGATATGTTGGCCAAAATCTGGCGAATATTTTCAGAATGCACAAAATTGGGCTTTGTAACAGGAGAACATGCCGTCGAAAGAGATGGCACAAAGTAACGTCTCCGGAGAGCAAATCAAAGAGCGAGAAGTGGCGCAGATGTTTCCAGACAGTGACTGTTTAACGAAGGGTCGCAGAATTTTCGAACGCCTCTTGAAAGGCCTGCGCCTCTTATTTGCAACTTTAAGGCGATGCATTTGAAGCTGAAATTTAGTATACCTCTTTCCACATCATGTTCTCCTGATATATTGGCCAAAATCTGGCGAATATTTTCAGAATGCACCAAATTGGGCTTTGTAACAGGAGAACATGCCGTCGAAAGAGATGGCACAAAGTAACGTCTCCGGAGAGCAAATCAAAGAGCGAGAAGTGGCGCAGATGTTTCGAGACAGTGACTGTTTAACGAAGAGACGCAGAATTTTCGAACGCCTCTTGAAAGGCATGCGCTTCTTATTTGCAACTTTTAGGCGATGCCTTTGAAGCTGAAATTTAGTATACCTCTTTCCACATTATGTTATCCTGATAAATTGGCCAAAATCTGGCGAATATTTTCAGAATGCACCAAATTGGGCTTTGTAACAGGAGAACATGCCGTCGAAAGAGATGGCACAAAGTAACGTCTCCGGAGAGCAAATCAAAGAGCGAGAAGTGGCGCAGATGTTTCGAGACAGTGACTGTTTAACGAAGGGTCGCAGAATTTTCGAACGCCTCTTGAAAGGCCTGCGCCTCTTATTTGCAACTTTAAGGCGATGCATTTGAAGCTGAAATTTAGTATACCTCTTTCCACATCATGTTCTCCTGATATATTGGCCAAAATCTGGCGAATATTTTCAGAATGCACCAAATTGGGCTTTGTAACAGGAGAACATGCCGTCGAAAGAGATGGCACAAAGTAACGTCTCCGGAGAGCAAATCAAAGAGCGAGAAGTGGCGCAGATGTTTCGAGACAGTGACTGTTTAACGAAGAGACGCAGAATTTTCGAACTCCTCTTGAAAGGCCTGCGCCTCTTATTTGCGACTTTAAGGCGATGCATTTGAAGCTGAAATTTAGTATACCTCTTTCCACTTCATGTTTTCCTGATATATTGGCCAAAATCTGGCGAAAATTATCAGAATGCACAAAATTGGGCTTTGTAACAGGAGAACATGCCGTCGAAAGAGATGGCACAAAGTAACGTCTCCGGAGAGCAAATCAAAGAGCGAGAAGTGGCGCAGATGTTTCGAGACAGTGACTGTTTAACGAAGGGTCGCAGAATTTTCGAACGCCTCTTGAAAGGCATGCGCTCCTTATTTGCAACTTTTAGGCGATGCCTTTGAAGCTGAAATTTAGTATACCTCTTTCCACATCATGTTCTCCTGATAAATTGGCCAAAATCTGGCGAATATTTTCAGAATGCACCAAATTGGGCTTTGTAACAGGAGAACATGCCGTCGAAAGAGATGGCACAAAGTAACGTCTCCGGAGAGCAAATCAAAGAGCGAGAAGTGGCGCAGATGTTTCGAGACTGTGACTGTTTAACGAAGGGTCGCAGAATTTTCGAACGCCTCTTGAAAGGCATGCGCTTCTTATTTGCAACTTTTAGGCGATGCCTTTGAAGCTGAAATTTAGTATACCTCTTTCCACTTCATGTTTTCCTGATATGTTGGCCAAAATCTGGCGAATATTTTCAGAATGCACAAAATTGGGCTTTGTAACAGGAGAACATGCCGTCGAAAGAGATGGCACAAAGTAACGTCTCCGGACAGCAAATCAAAGAGCGAGAAGTGGCGCAGATGTTTCGAGACAGTGACTGTTTAACGAAGGGTCGCAGAATTTTCGAACGCCTCTTGAAAGGCATGCGCTTCTTATTTGCAACTTTTAGGCGATGCCTTTGAAGCTGAAATTTAGTATACCTCTTTCCACTTCATGTTTTCCTGATATGTTGGCCAAAATCTGGCGAATATTTTCAGAATGCACAAAATTGGGCTTTGTAACAGGAGAACATGCCGTCGAAAGAGATGGCACAAAGTAACGTCTCCGGAGAGCAAATCAAAGAGCGAGAAGTGGCGCAGATGTTTCCAGACAGTGACTGTTTAACGAAGGGTCGCAGAATTTTCGAACGCCTCTTGAAAGGCCTGCGCCTCTTATTTGCAACTTTAAGGCGATGCATTTGAAGCTGAAATTTAGTATACCTCTTTCCACATCATGTTCTCCTGATATATTGGCCAAAATCTGGCGAATATTTTCAGAATGCACCAAATTGGGCTTTGTAACAGGAGAACATGCCGTCGAAAGAGATGGCACAAAGTAACGTCTCCGGAGAGCAAATCAAAGAGCGAGAAGTGGCGCAGATGTTTCGAGACAGTGACTGTTTAACGAAGAGACGCAGAATTTTCGAACGCCTCTTGAAAGGCATGCGCTTCTTATTTGCAACTTTTAGGCGATGCCTTTGAAGCTGAAATTTAGTATACCTCTTTCCACATTATGTTATCCTGATAAATTGGCCAAAATCTGGCGAATATTTTCAGAATGCACCAAATTGGGCTTTGTAACAGGAGAACATGCCGTCGAAAGAGATGGCACAAAGTAACGTCTCCGGAGAGCAAATCAAAGAGCGAGAAGTGGCGCAGATGTTTCGAGACAGTGACTGTTTAACGAAGGGTCGCAGAATTTTCGAACGCCTCTTGAAAGGCCTGCGCCTCTTATTTGCAACTTTAAGGCGATGCATTTGAAGCTGAAATTTAGTATACCTCTTTCCACATCATGTTCTCCTGATATATTGGCCAAAATCTGGCGAATATTTTCAGAATGCACCAAATTGGGCTTTGTAACAGGAGAACATGCCGTCGAAAGAGATGGCACAAAGTAACGTCTCCGGAGAGCAAATCAAAGAGCGAGAAGTGGCGCAGATGTTTCGAGACAGTGACTGTTTAACGAAGAGACGCAGAATTTTCGAACTCCTCTTGAAAGGCCTGCGCCTCTTATTTGCGACTTTAAGGCGATGCATTTGAAGCTGAAATTTAGTATACCTCTTTCCACTTCATGTTTTCCTGATATATTGGCCAAAATCTGGCGAAAATTATCAGAATGCACAAAATTGGGCTTTGTAACAGGAGAACATGCCGTCGAAAGAGATGGCACAAAGTAACGTCTCCGGAGAGCAAATCAAAGAGCGAGAAGTGGCGCAGATGTTTCGAGACAGTGACTGTTTAACGAAGGGTCGCAGAATTTTCGAACGCCTCTTGAAAGGCATGCGCTCCTTATTTGCAACTTTTAGGCGATGCCTTTGAAGCTGAAATTTAGTATACCTCTTTCCACATCATGTTCTCCTGATAAATTGGCCAAAATCTGGCGAATATTTTCAGAATGCACCAAATTGGGCTTTGTAACAGGAGAACATGCCGTCGAAAGAGATGGCACAAAGTAACGTCTCCGGAGAGCAAATCAAAGAGCGAGAAGTGGCGCAGATGTTTCGAGACTGTGACTGTTTAACGAAGGGTCGCAGAATTTTCGAACGCCTCTTGAAAGGCATGCGCTTCTTATTTGCAACTTTTAGGCGATGCCTTTGAAGCTGAAATTTAGTATACCTCTTTCCACTTCATGTTTTCCTGATATGTTGGCCAAAATCTGGCGAATATTTTCAGAATGCACAAAATTGGGCTTTGTAACAGGAGAACATGCCGTCGAAAGAGATGGCACAAAGTAACGTCTCCGGAGAGCAAATCAAAGAGCGAGAAGTGGCGCAGATGTTTCGAGACAGTGACTGTTTAACGAAGGGTCGCAGAATTTTCGAACGCCTCTTGAAAGGCATGCGCTTCTTATTTGCAACTTTTAGGCGATGCCTTTGAAGCTGAAATTTAGTATACCTCTTTCCACTTCATGTTTTCCTGATATGTTGGCCAAAATCTGGCGAATATTTTCAGAATGCACAAAATTGGGCTTTGTAACAGGAGAACATGCCGTCGAAAGAGATGGCACAAAGTAACGTCTCCGGAGAGCAAATCAAAGAGCGAGAAGTGGCGCAGATGTTTCCAGACAGTGACTGTTTAACGAAGGGTCGCAGAATTTTCGAACGCCTCTTGAAAGGCCTGCGCCTCTTATTTGCAACTTTAAGGCGATGCATTTGAAGCTGAAATTTAGTATACCTCTTTCCACATCATGTTCTCCTGATATATTGGCCAAAATCTGGCGAATATTTTCAGAATGCACCAAATTGGGCTTTGTAACAGGAGAACATGCCGTCGAAAGAGATGGCACAAAGTAACGTCTCCGGAGAGCAAATCAAAGAGCGAGAAGTGGCGCAGATGTTTCGAGACAGTGACTGTTTAACGAAGAGACGCAGAATTTTCGAACGCCTCTTGAAAGGCATGCGCTTCTTATTTGCAACTTTTAGGCGATGCCTTTGAAGCTGAAATTTAGTATACCTCTTTCCACATTATGTTATCCTGATAAATTGGCCAAAATCTGGCGAATATTTTCAGAATGCACCAAATTGGGCTTTGTAACAGGAGAACATGCCGTCGAAAGAGATGGCACAAAGTAACGTCTCCGGAGAGCAAATCAAAGAGCGAGAAGTGGCGCAGATGTTTCGAGACAGTGACTGTTTAACGAAGGGTCGCAGAATTTTCGAACGCCTCTTGAAAGGCCTGCGCCTCTTATTTGCAACTTTAAGGCGATGCATTTGAAGCTGAAATTTAGTATACCTCTTTCCACATCATGTTCTCCTGATATATTGGCCAAAATCTGGCGAATATTTTCAGAATGCACCAAATTGGGCTTTGTAACAGGAGAACATGCCGTCGAAAGAGATGGCACAAAGTAACGTCTCCGGAGAGCAAATCAAAGAGCGAGAAGTGGCGCAGATGTTTCGAGACAGTGACTGTTTAACGAAGAGACGCAGAATTTTCGAACTCCTCTTGAAAGGCCTGCGCCTCTTATTTGCGACTTTAAGGCGATGCATTTGAAGCTGAAATTTAGTATACCTCTTTCCACTTCATGTTTTCCTGATATATTGGCCAAAATCTGGCGAAAATTTTCAGAATGCACAAAATTGGGCTTTGTAACAGGAGAACATGCCGTCGAAAGAGATGGCACAAAGTAACGTCTCCGGAGAGCAAATCAAAGAGCGAGAAGTGGCGCAGATGTTTCGAGACAGTGACTGTTTAACGAAGAGACGCAGAATTTTCGAACTCCTCTTGAAAGGCCTGCGCCTCTTATTTGCGACTTTAAGGCGATGCATTTGAAGCTGAAATTTAGTATACCTCTTTCCACTTCATGTTTTCCTGATATATTGGCCAAAATCTGGCGAAAATTATCAGAATGCACAAAATTGGGCTTTGTAACAGGAGAACATGCCGTCGAAAGAGATGGCACAAAGTAACGTCTCCGGAGAGCAAATCAAAGAGCGAGAAGTGGCGCAGATGTTTCCAGACAGTGACTGTTTAACGAAGGGTCGCAGAATTTTCGAACGCCTCTTGAAAGGCCTGCGCCTCTTATTTGCAACTTTAAGGCGATGCATTTGAAGCTGAAATTTAGTATACCTCTTTCCACATCATGTTCTCCTGATATATTGGCCAAAATCTGGCGAATATTTTCAGAATGCACCAAATTGGGCTTTGTAACAGGAGAACATGCCGTCGAAAGAGATGGCACAAAGTAACGTCTCCGGAGAGCAAATCAAAGAGCGAGAAGTGGCGCAGATGTTTCGAGACAGTGACTGTTTAACGAAGAGACGCAGAATTTTCGAACGCCTCTTGAAAGGCATGCGCTTCTTATTTGCAACTTTTAGGCGATGCCTTTGAAGCTGAAATTTAGTATACCTCTTTCCACATTATGTTATCCTGATAAATTGGCCAAAATCTGGCGAATATTTTCAGAATGCACCAAATTGGGCTTTGTAACAGGAGAACATGCCGTCGAAAGAGATGGCACAAAGTAACGTCTCCGGAGAGCAAATCAAAGAGCGAGAAGTGGCGCAGATGTTTCGAGACAGTGACTGTTTAACGAAGGGTCGCAGAATTTTCGAACGCCTCTTGAAAGGCCTGCGCCTCTTATTTGCAACTTTAAGGCGATGCATTTGAAGCTGAAATTTAGTATACCTCTTTCCACATCATGTTCTCCTGATATATTGGCCAAAATCTGGCGAATATTTTCAGAATGCACCAAATTGGGCTTTGTAACAGGAGAACATGCCGTCGAAAGAGATGGCACAAAGTAACGTCTCCGGAGAGCAAATCAAAGAGCGAGAAGTGGCGCAGATGTTTCGAGACAGTGACTGTTTAACGAAGAGACGCAGAATTTTCGAACTCCTCTTGAAAGGCCTGCGCCTCTTATTTGCGACTTTAAGGCGATGCATTTGAAGCTGAAATTTAGTATACCTCTTTCCACTTCATGTTTTCCTGATATATTGGCCAAAATCTGGCGAAAATTATCAGAATGCACAAAATTGGGCTTTGTAACAGGAGAACATGCCGTCGAAAGAGATGGCACAAAGTAACGTCTCCGGAGAGCAAATCAAAGAGCGAGAAGTGGCGCAGATGTTTCGAGACAGTGACTGTTTAACGAAGGGTCGCAGAATTTTCGAACGCCTCTTGAAAGGCATGCGCTTCTTATTTGCAACATTTAGGCGATGCCTTTGAAGCTGAAATTTAGTATACCTCTTTCCACATCATGTTCTCCTGATAAATTGGCCAAAATCTGGCGAATATTTTCAGAATGCACCAAATTGGGCTTTGTATCAGGAGAACATGCCGTCGAAAGAGATGGCACAAAGTAACGTCTCCGGAGAGCAAATCAAAGAGCGAGAAGTGGCGCAGATGTTTCGAGACAGTGACTGTTTAACGAAGGGTCGCAGCATTTTCGAACGCCTCTTGAAAGGCCTGCGCCTCTTATTTGCAACTTTAAGGCGATGCATTTGAAGCTGAAATTTAGTATACCTCTTTCCACATCATGTTCTCCTGATATATTGGCCAAAATCTGGCGAATATTTTCAGAATGCACCAAATTGGGCTTTGTAACAGGAGAACATGCCGTCGAAAGAGATGGCACAAAGTAACGTCTCCGGAGAGCAAATCAAAGAGCGAGAAGTGGCGCAGATGTTTCGAGACAGTGACTGTTTAACGAAGGGTCGCAGCATTTTCGAACGCCTCTTGAAAGGCCTGCGCCTCTTATTTGCAACTTTAAGGCGATGCATTTGAAGCTGAAATTTAGTATACCTCTTTCCACATCATGTTCTCCTGATAAATTGGCCAAAATCTGGCGAATATTTTCAGAATGCACCAAATTGGGCTTTGTAACAGGAGAACATGCCGTCGAAAGAGATGGCACAAAGTAACGTCTCCGGAGAGCAAATCAAAGAGCGAGAAGTGGCGCAGATGTTTCGAGACTGTGACTGTTTAACGAAGGGTCGCAGAATTTTCGAACGCCTCTTGAAAGGCATGCGCTTCTTATTTGCAACTTTTAGGCGATGCCTTTGAAGCTGAAATTTAGTATACCTCTTTCCACTTCATGTTTTCCTGATATGTTGGCCAAAATCTGGCGAATATTTTCAGAATGCACAAAATTGGGCTTTGTAACAGGAGAACATGCCGTCGAAAGAGATGGCACAAAGTAACGTCTCCGGAGAGCAAATCAAAGAGCGAGAAGTGGCGCAGATGTTTCGAGACAGTGACTGTTTAACGAAGAGACGCAGAATTTTCGAACTCCTCTTGAAAGGCCTGCGCCTCTTATTTGCGACTTTAAGGCGATGCATTTGAAGCTGAAATTTAGTATACCTCTTTCCACTTCATGTTTTCCTGATATATTGGCCAAAATCTGGCGAAAATTATCAGAATGCACAAAATTGGGCTTTGTAACAGGAGAACATGCCGTCGAAAGAGATGGCACAAAGTAACGTCTCCGGAGAGCAAATCAAAGAGCGAGAAGTGGCGCAGATGTTTCGAGACAGTGACTGTTTAACGAAGGGTCGCAGAATTTTCGAACGCCTCTTGAAAGGCATGCGCTTCTTATTTGCAACTTTTAGGCGATGCCTTTGAAGCTGAAATTTAGTATACCTCTTTCCACTTCATGTTTTCCTGATATGTTGGCCAAAATCTGGCGAATATTTTCAGAATGCACCAAATTGGGCTTTGTAACAGGAGAACATGCCGTCGAAAGAGATGGCACAAAGTAACGTCTCCGGAGAGCAAATCAAAGAGCGAGAAGTGGCGCAGATGTTTCGAGACAGTGACTGTTTAACGAAGAGACGCAGAATTTTCGAACGCCTCTTGAAAGGCATGCGCTTCTTATTTGCAACTTTTAGGCGATGCCTTTGAAGCTGAAATTTAGTATACCTCTTTCCACATTATGTTATCCTGATAAATTGGCCAAAATCTGGCGAATATTTTCAGAATGCACCAAATTGGGCTTTGTAACAGGAGAACATGCCGTCGAAAGAGATGGCACAAAGTAACGTCTCCGGAGAGCAAATCAAAGAGCGAGAAGTGGCGCAGATGTTTCGAGACAGTGACTGTTTAACGAAGGGTCGCAGAATTTTCGAACGCCTCTTGAAAGGCCTGCGCCTCTTATTTGCAACTTTAAGGCGATGCATTTGAAGCTGAAATTTAGTATACCTCTTTCCACATCATGTTCTCCTGATATATTGGCCAAAATCTGGCGAATATTTTCAGAATGCACCAAATTGGGCTTTGTAACAGGAGAACATGCCGTCGAAAGAGATGGCACAAAGTAACGTCTCCGGAGAGCAAATCAAAGAGCGAGAAGTGGCGCAGATGTTTCGAGACAGTGACTGTTTAA